>NC_064928.1:93733636-103733636 GCF_023897955.1 Schistocerca gregaria | reverse complement strand
AAACACTGATCAGCCGACACAAAAGTTGAATATTGTGTTACCGCAGCACAGAGCTACGTAAGGTTACTTGGCAATGGAGGAGACAAAATACTGTCCACTGAGGATGCGTCAAAAGAGAAAAACGAGTCTGCTCTAAATAAGACGCTTATTACAGTTGCAGAAGAGGAACATATTACAAATTCTGCTCTAAATAATACTTTTAATACTGCCACAAAAGAATATACCTCAATATGAATAGTAAAACAGCGACTGCGGAAGAGAAGATATACAAACAAAACAGATAACATGAATATTGTATGTGTGCCTTTTCACTGTTTTTAATTGCTGTGAAAAAAAATATTGGAGGACAAAATTAGAAAAATCGAAAACCTATTATCCTCATAATGAAGAGATAAAGCACTAGAAATTTAGAAAAAAATTACTCAAACGAATAAAATTCATGAAGTAAGACACTTTGATATTGTTTCTAAATAAAGAAAATATTGAGCCCCAAACAAGGCGTGAATTCAGAACCGTTCGCCTCGCAGCCAAACACTTTAACCGTTACGCTAACACAATTCGTCATTCAACAAAACTCCTGGAGGATTCTAAAATATCGAGCAATATACCGACAAACATTGTTCGTATGACTATAAATTACTCACTTTTCGTCGAAGTACAATAGGAAATAAAAAATTACCGCTGTTCTTTATTGCGAAAAAGCGGTTCGTGAGAATGACACAAACACCTTTCCTTGCTATCGCCTGAATTAGGAGGGTTATTGCTTGTTTGGTTCAATTAATTAATAGAATATGAAGCAACTGGTATCAAGAATGCTTTTTCCCAACTACATATAAAAGAAAGTCTGCTATCAAGACATTGCTTTTGTTCTGTTACTTTATTTGTGACTGAACGTTTCTAACGCTGAAGACACTCGTCGGTGCTCTGCACTGCGGTCTAGCTCCGACAACGTTGTTCTCTGTTCATTGACGAACTGTGTTTTGTGACGTCAGATGCGCAGAACGAACCTAAACGCGCACTTTAGCAGAAAATAATTTTAAAAAGACAGGATTTGATATTTGTTAAACTTCTTTTGAAACTCTTTGCTTGTGAACTGTCGGTTACTTTACGGACTATATTACTCTTTTCATTGACGCCAAGTGTGAACAATTTTCCAATGCGCTAATAGCTTTCGTTTTTAACTTATTAGCCCTCAATTCCTTTTTCTTAGTCTAGTTTTATAGGAATAGTGTAGGCACGTACATATGATCCTTGATGAATCCCCAAATGAAAAACTCGCATGGCTCGCATGGCGTTAGGTTGGGTGAACGTGGAGACCATGCAAAGCAAGCTCTGACATTGGGCCCCTTGCGGCCTATCAAGCGCTTCATGTGTGCCACGTGACAAGTGGTGCTCACATTGAACATTTATAAGGTTCTTGGTAAAACTGTTTGAGTTGCTCTTTCATTTCGTATATCATTTATAACTGTAAGTTCAATATAATAAATATTATAAAGCGTTAAAACCCCAATATTCATTTATAAACCTCCTGTATTTATACAATTGGTTTTCCAATCTCGATGAGACCATAAAAGCGTTCTCAACTGCCGCCCTGCAGATCGTCATAATTCTTGATATAAATTGTGTGAGGGAGAGTTGATTGTGTGTGGAAGATAAGGTACTTAAGAACAGCGGTGTAATAGAATTGGCCTGAACGTTTAGATTAATATATCCATTTAATATTATAGAATGTCAGTCTGTTTAGAACCTAAAAACTTCTACAATGCATGTAACTATTTCATAACAGGTCCTGATGGGATTCCAATTCCGTTTTTCAGAGAGTACTCTACTGCATTAGCTCCTTAATCGCGAATCTCTTGCGCAACGTAAAGTCCCGAGCGACTGGAAAAAAGCGCAGGTGACGCCTGTATATAATAAGGGTAGAAGGACGGACCCTCAAAATTACAGACGAATATCCTTAACATCGCTTCGTTGCAGGATTCTCGAACATATTCTCAGATCGAATACAATGAATTTCCTTGAGACAGAGAAGTTGCTGTCCATGCATCAGCACGGCTTTAGAAAGCATCGCTCCTACGAAACGCAACTCGCCCTTTCTTCACGATATCTTGCGAACCATAGATGAAGGGTATCAGACGGATGCCATATTCCTTGACTTCCGGAAAGAGTTTGACTCGGTGCCCCACTGCAGACTCCTAAGGTACGAGCATATGGGATTGGTTCCCAAGTATGTGTGTGGCTCGAAGACTGTTTAAGTAGTAGAACTCAGTACGTTGTCCTCGATGGTGAGTGTTCATCGGAGGTGAGGGTTTCATCTGGAGTGCCCCAGGGAAGTGTGGTAGGTCCACTGTTGTTTTATATATACATAAATGATCTTTTGGATAGGGTGGATAGCAATGTGCTGTTGTTTTCTGATAATGTTGTGGTGTACGGTAAGGTGTCGTTGTTGAGGAACTGTAGGAGGATACAAGATGACTTTGACAGGATTTGTGACTGGCGTAAAGAATATCACCTAGCTTTAAATATAGATAAATGTAAATTAATTCAGATGAATAAGAAAAAGAATCCTGTCACCTTTGAATACTGCATCAGTAGTGTAGCGCTTGACACAGTCACATCGATTAAATATTTGGGCGTAACCCTGCAGAGCGATATGAAGTGGGACAAGCATGTAATGGCACTTGTGGGGAAGGGGGATATTCGTCTTCGGTTCATTGGTAGAGTTTTGGGAAGATATGGTTCATCTGTGAAGGAGACCGCTTATAAAACACTAATACTATGTATTCTTGAATACTGCTCGACCGTTTTGAAACGTCCCCTTAGAAAAATTATACATGACTGTGCTTAAACTGACACACAATATTTTTTTTTTTTTTAGCGCAACGCAATCTGACTTTCAAAAATCTCTACAAAAAATGGCCCTGACTAATATTAACCAGTACGTTTCACAAATCGCTTACCTCACAAAAATCTTGGTTACTCGAACTACTGCAATACAGCGAGCGCCACTACTGCCAGCTAAATAAAAGATTCAAACTACGGAAGGCACTAAGTACTGATAGGCATAGTTAGCAAATAAAAGATTTTAATGGAGAACAAACAATGTATTTACCTTAATAGTCATAATATATATAGCAGTTCATGACATCCATTCTTACAAATTTCAAAACTCCGCCATCTCTCTCCCCACATCCACAACTGCTGGCGGCTCACCTCCAACTGCGCAACGCTACGCGCTGTTAGCATCCAGCTGCCGCTGCCCAACACTACAATGGCAGACAACAATGCAAATCAGCCACAGACTACACACGGCACAGCCAGTGATTTCCATACAGAGCGCTACGTGGCGGCGGCGTTACCAATAAAAAAACCTACACAGCCTACTTACAGTTCGGGATACCTATCAGGTCGGATTGAGGGTGGACATAGAAGCAATTCAGAGGCGGGCTGCTAGATTTGTTACTGGTAGGTTTGATCATCACGCGAGTGTAACGGAAATGCTTCAGGAACTCGGGTAGGAGTCTCTAGAAGAAAGGAGGCGTTCTTTTCGTGAATCACTACTGAGAACCAGCATTTGAGGCTGACTGCAGTACAGTTTTGCTGCCGCCAACTTACATTTGGCGGAAAGCCCAGAAACATAAGAGAGTTTAGGGCTCGTACAGAGGCATATAGGCATTCATTTTTCCCTCGTTCTGTTTGGGAGTGAAACAGGGAGAGAAGATGCTAGTTGTGGCACGAGGTACCCTCCGCCACGCACCGTATGGTGGATTGCGGGGTATGTATGTAGATGTAGATGCAGATAAAAAACAAAATCACCAGTTGCAGGTCTTTGTATTGCGACTACTTTATTGTTATCAACTAACAATCAGTCCTGTTCCTACAGCACAATCTCTGCAAGTTCTGGTAGTGTATTTTCTTTTAAACTAAAAACTCTGTCCGAACAGGCCTTGAAAACCCAACAGTACCGACCGACCGCCGTGTCATACTTAGCCCACAGGCTCACTGAATGCGGACACGGAAGGGCATGTGTCTGCACATTGCTCCCCTGGCCGTTGTCACTTTTTGTGACCGAACGCTACTTCCCCATCAAGTAGCTCATCCATTGGCCTCACAAGGTCTGAGTGTACCCCTCTTGCCAACGGCATGTAGCAGGCGGTCACCCATCCTAGTGCTAGCCAAACCCGACACCGCTCAGCTTCGGTGATCCGACGGCGTTACCACTGTGTCAATGCCGTTGGCTGTATTCTCTTTTGCTTCTTTATAAATGACAACTCCTGCCTCCTCAGAGCTGTTTGTGCTCCCTGGATAACAAGGGAAAAACGGAACCAAACAGAACTACACTGAAACGCCAAAGAAACTGGTATAGGGATGCGTATTCAAATACCGAGGATTTGGAAAGAATTCAGCAGCATTCAGATAAAAAATGCCAGTAAATCTGAAGAAAGCAGTATTTGATCAATGCATTCTTCCTGTGATGATGTATGGCTGCGAGACACGCACACTGAACTCGTTTACAAAAGGGAAACTTAGGACAGCACAGAGAGCCATGGAGAGATCATTGCTGGGCTATACGAGAAAGGGTAGGAAAAGGGCAGATGAAATCCGGTCTGTGACGAAGGTTAATGACATCTTACAGACAGTAGGCTCTTTTAAATGGCAGTGGGCTGGCTACGTCGCAAGAAGAAAAGACAACAGATAGACGAAGCTAGTACTGGAGTGGAGTCCGAGAGAGCACCAGAGGCCTAGAGGAAGACCACCACAACGATGGGGCAAAGACGTCAAGAAGATCGCTGGTAACACCTGGCAGAGTACTGGCCAAGACCGACCCACTTGGAGAAGACTGCTGAAAGCCTACCTGAATCCACGACTCGAAGACGCCACATCATTTGATGATTGAATTGGCTGATGATGATGATGATGATGATGATGATGGGTCAAATACAGAGATATGTAAACAGGCACAAGTCGGCGCTGCGGTCGGCAACGTCTATATAGGACAAGAGTTTGGCGCAGTTGTTACATCGGTTATTGACGCTACAATGGGAGGTTATCGGGATTTAAGCGAGTTTCAACGTGGTGCTATAACCGGCGCACGAGCGATGGGATATAGCATCACCCAGGTAGCTATGAAATGGGGATTTTCCTGTACGACCATTTCAAGAATCTACCGTGAATACACTCCTGGAAATTGAAATAAGAACACCGTGAATTCATTGTCCCAGGAAGGGGAAACTTTATTGACACATTCCTGGGGTCAGATACATCACATGATCACACTGACAGAACCACAGGCACATAGACACAGGCAACAGAGCATGCACAATGTCGGCACTAGTACAGTGTATATCCACCTTTCGCAGCAATGCAGACTGCTATTCTCCCATGGAGACGATCGTAGAGATGCTGGATGTAGTCCTGTGGAACGGATTGCCATGACATTTCCACCTGGCGCCTCAGTTGGACCAGCGTTCGTGCTGGACGTGCAGACCGCGTGAGACGACGCTTCATCCAGTCCCATACATGCTCAATGGCGGACAGATCCGGAGATCTTGCTGGCCAGGGTAGTTGACTTACACCTTCTAGAGCACGATGGGTGGCACGGGATACATGCGTACGTGCATTGTCCTGTTGGAACAGCAAGTCCCCTTGCCTGTCTAGGAATGGTAGAACGATGGGTTCGATGACGGTTTGGATGTGCCGTGCACTATTCAGTGTCCCCTCGACGATCACCAGTGTAGGAGATCGCTCCCCACACCATGATGCTGGGTTTTGGCCCTGTGTGCCTCGGTCGTATGCACTCCTGATTGTGGCACTCACCTGCACGGCGCCAAACACGCATACGACCATCATTGGCACCAAGGCAGAAGCGATTCACATCGCTGAAGACGACACGTCTCCATTCGTCCCTCCATTCACGCCTGTCGCGACACCACTGGAGGCGGGCTGCACGATGTTGGGACGTGAGCCGAAGACGGCCTAACGGTGTGCGGGACCGTAGCCCAGCTTCATGGAGACGGTTGCGAATGGTCCTCGCCGATACCCCAGGAGCAACAGTGTCCCTAATTTGCTGGGAAGTGGCGGTGCGGTCCCCTACGGCACTGCGTAGGATCCTACGGTCTTGGCTTGCATCCGTACGTCGCTGCGGTCCGGTCCCAGGTCGACGGGCACGTGCACCTTCCGCCGACCACTGGCGACAACATCGATGTACTGTGGAGACCTCACGCCCCACGTGTTGAGCAATTCGGCGGTACGTCCACGCGGCCGCCCGCATGCCCACTATACGCCCTCGCTCAAAGTCCGACAACTGCACATACGGTTCACGTCCACGCTGTCGCGGCATGCTACCAGTGTTAAAGACTGCGATGGAGCTCCGTATGCCACGACAAACTGGGTGACACTGACGGCGGCGGTGCACAAATGCTGCGCAGCTAGCGCCATTCGACGGCCAACACCGCGGTTCCTGGTGTGTCCGCTGTGTGTCCACTGTGCCGTGCGTGTGATCATTGCTTGTACAGCCCTCTCGCAGTGTCCGGAGCAAGTATGGTGGGTCTGACACACCGGTGTCAATGTGTTCTTTTTTCCATTTCCAGGAGTGTATTTGTAATCGGGTAGAACATCAAATCTCCGACATCGCTGCGGCCGGAAAAAGATCCTACAACAACGGGACCAACAGCGACTGAAAAGAATCGTTGAACGTGCCAGAAGTACAACCCATCCGCAAATTGTTGAGATTTCAATGCTGAGCCACCAACGAGTGTCAGCGTACGAACCATTCATCGATTTGGGCTTTCGGTGCCGAAGTCCTACTCGTATAACCTTGATGACTGCACGTCATTAAGCTTTACGCCTCGTCTGGCGCCAGTACCGACATTGGACTGTTGATGACTGGAAACATGTTGCCTGGTCGGGCGATTCTCGTTTCAGATTGTATCGAGAGGTTGGGTGTGTACGGGTATGGAGAGAACATCATGGATCCAGCGACCCTGATTGTCACCGGGGGACTGTTCAAGCTGGTGTAGGCCCTGCAATGATGTGGGGTGTGGCAGTTAGAATATGGAACCCCTGATTCGTCTGGACGGGACTGACAGGTGACACATACGTAAGCATCCTGTCTGATCACCTGCATCCATTCATGTCCATCGTGCATTCCTATGGACTACGGAAATTCCAGTAGGATAATGCAAGACCCCACAGGTCCCAAACTGTTACAGAGTGCCTCCAGGAACACTCTTCTGAGTTTAAACACTGGGCACCATACACCTCAGACGTGGACATTATTGAGCATGGGTGGGATGCCTTGCAACGTGCTGTTCAACTGTTCAGAAGAATCTGCACCTCCTCGCTCTCTTACGGATATATTGACAGCCTTGTGTGATTCGTGCCGTCGATTCCCTCCAGCACTACCTCAGATATTAGTGAAGTCCATGCCACGTCGAGTTACCGCCCTTCTGCGTGCTGTTGTGGGCCATACACGGTAATAGGCAGGTGTGCCAGTTTCTTTGGCTCTTCAGTGTATATATAACTAGAAAATAAGTGCTTTCAGATTCGAAATATAGAAAAATAAAACACATTCATTACGTACCTACGTTCGGCACGGCATATATTTTTATACTTACGCCTGTATACCACAATACATACAGACATGTTGTAAAATTACCGGCTTACCTACTCACCATCAACGTTTCATTAGTGCCATCTACAGGCCATTTCCAAAAACAAGTAGAGACATTCAAACATTGGGGCTCATAGAATGCGAACCATATACATGGTGGTCCATTGATAGTGACCAGGCCAAATATCTCACGAAATAAGCACCAAACGAAAAAACTACAAAGAACGAAACTCGTATAGCTTGAAGGGCGAAACCAGATGCCGCTATGGTTAGCCCACAAGATGGCGCTGTCATAGGTCAAACAGATATCAACTGCGCTTTTTATAAAAGGAATCACCATTTTCATTACATATTCGTGTAGTACGTAAATAAATATAAATGTTTTAGTTGGACCAATTTTTTTTTGCTTTGTGCTCGATGGCACTGTAATAGTCACAAACGTATAAGTACGAGGTATCACGTAACATTCTGCCAGTACGGACGGTATTTGCTTCGTGATATATTACCCGTGTTAAAATGGACCGTTTACCAATTGCGGAAAAGGTCGATATCGTGTTGATGTATGGCTATTGTGATAAAAATACGCAACGGGCGTGTGCTATGTATGCTGCTCGGTATCCTGGATGACATCATCCAAGTGTCCGGATCTTTCGCCGGATAGTTACGTTACTTAAGGAAACAGGAAGTGTTCAGCCACATGTGAAACGTCAACCACGACCTGCAACAAATGGTGATGCCCAGGTAGGTGTTTTAGGTGCTGTCGCGTCTGATCCGCACATCAGTAGCAGGCAAAATGCGCGAGATTCGGGAATTTCAAAATCGTCGGTGTTGAGAATGCTACATCAACATCGATTGCATCCGTACCATTCTTCTATGCAGAAGGAGTTGCATGGTGTCGACATTGAACGTCGTTTGCCACTGGGCACAAGAGAAATTACGGGACGATGATAGATTTTTTGCAGGCGTTCTATTTAGCGACGAAGCGTCATTCAGCAACAGCGGTAACGTAAAGCGGCATAATATGCACTATGCAACGGAAAATCCAAGATGGCTGCGACAAGTGGAACATCAGCGACCTTGGCGGGTTAATGTATGGTGCGGCATTATGGGAGGAAGGATAAATGGCCCCCATTTCATCGATGGCAATCAAAATGGTGCTGTGTATGCTGATTTCATACGTATTGTTCTACCGATGTTTCTACAAGATGTTCTTCCAACATGATGGATGTCCGGCACATAGCTCGCGTGCGGTTGAACCGGTATTGAATAGCATATTACATGACAGGTGGATTGGTTGTCTAAGCACCATACCATGGCCCGCACGTTTACCGGATCTGACGTCCCCGGATTTCTTTCTGTGGGGAAAGTTGGAGGATATTTGCTATCGTGGTCCACGGACAACGCCTGACAACACGGGTCAGCGCATTGTCAATGCATGTGCGAACATTACGGAAGGCGAACTACTCGCTGTTGAGAGGAATGTCGTTAGACGTATTGCCAAATTCACTGAAGTTGACGGACATCATTTTGACCATTTATTGCATTAAAGTGGTATTTACAGGTAATCACACTGTAACACGATGCGTTCTCAGAAATGATAAGTTCACAAAGGTACATGTATCACATTGGAACAACCGAAATTAAATGTTCAAACGTACCTACGTTCTGTATTTTAACTTAAAAAATCTCCCTGTTACCAATTGTTCGTCTAAAATTGTGAGCCATATGTTTGTGACTATTATAGCGCCATCTGTCACATAGCGAAAAAAGTGGTCCGACTAAAACATTCATATTTCTTTACGTACTACACGAATATGTAATAAAAAAGGGGGGGTTCCTATTAAAAAAAACGCAGTTGATAGCCGTTTGGTCTCTGGCAGCGCCATCTAGTGGGATAACCATAGTGCCATCTGGTCTCCCCCTTCAAGCTAGACGAGTTTCGTTCTTTGTAGTTTTGTCGTTTGACGCTTATTTCGCGAGATATTTGGCCCTGTGACGCTCAAGACACCACCCTGTACAGTGATCTGGACACCGTGGACTTCTGCATGTTTATTTGGCCTTAACAGTCCTAACGCAGTTGAGCAAAATTGGTTGGAGGGGAGGGGGGAGGGAATTGGTGGATTGGGGGGGGGGGGAGAGTCCGTTGTGTCAGCTCGTGGGTCTGGTCTCTCTTCTCTTACTGCTAGAACCTCAGTCGTTAAACCGATTTCTCGCTGAAACTGAATGGAACGCATTTGATCTGGGCCAGCGTCTGACTCTCGTTAGGAACGTCTCATGTCGGAAGAGTCTATTCCGCGTTTTCGTTCACTGCCTCCTCCGACCCACGATCCTCCCCTCCTTCTCATTACGCCATTAACTTCGCCGCCACTGAGTTAGCCATAAGTAATGACGAGAACGGTGATCAGCGAGAAGAGCTGTCGGTAGCTGACGCGAGACAACGACCTCTGGGAATGCCACGTGCTCCGGCTGTGTGCAGAAGCTGTTACTGCCTGTCTGCCAGTGGGGGAGGGGAGGAGGCGTTTATTAGCTGTGCACACACACAGCAAACACTCCTCCCCCACTCCCTTCCTCCAGGCTCAGCCGCGAGTCGGTGCAGTTCATTACTCCCAGACTGCGAGTGGATGATATCGCGTTAAATGCGCCCTGTGAAATGTACGCCGAGGAGCGGACGAAGAAAGCTCACACTAATCCCCCTGTCCCAAATCCTCAGCGTGCCCGGTGAATAGAAAAGCTGAATTCTTCACGGGTCTACTTATTATTATTATCGTATCCATCAATTGCAGTAATACACATTTATCAAAACAAATATGTATAAAAATCAACATGCGATTTTATGTACAGTACTCAAGTGACGCTAATGGTATTAGATTAGGGAGTGAGGCCCTTAAATTAGTAAAGGAGTTTTGCTATTTGGAGAGCAAAATAACTGATGATGGTCGAAGTAGAGAGGGTATAAAATGTACACTGGTAATGGCAAGGAAAGCGTTTCTGAAGAAGAGAAATTTGTTAACATCGAGTATAGATTTAAGTGTCAGGAAAACGTTTCTGAAAGTATTTGTATGGAGTGTAGCCATGTATGGAAGTGAAACGTGAACGATAAATAGTTTGGACAAGAAGAGAATAGAAGCTTTCGAAATGTGGTGCTACAGAAGAATGCTGAATATTAGATGGGTAGATCACATAACTAATGAGGAGGTGTCGAATAGGACTGGGGAGAAGAGAAGTTTGTGGCACAATTTAACTAGAAGAAGGGATCGGTTGGTAGGATATGTTCTGAGGCATCGAGGGATCACCAATTTAGTACTGGAGGGCAGCGTGGAGGGTAAAAATCGTAGAGGGAGACCAAGAGATGAATACACCAAGCAGATTCAGAAGGATCTAGGTTGCAGTAAGTACTGGGAGATGAAGTAGCTTGCACACGACAGAGTAGCATAGAGAGCTGCATCAAACCAGTCTCATGACTGAAGACCACAACAGCAACAACACAAGTTTTAAAACGGCTCAGACTATACTCGGATATTGATGGACTCGATCCAGTGGAGTGCCTCGTGGGATGCTTGATGGATCTTCTCAATGCCACCAGGGAAGCTTCTGATTGGACATTCATTTACAATCTGTCTCATTCTTTGTGTGTCACCACAGTCACACACACTGTCACTTGAAAAGCCCCACTTGTCCATGTTGTATTTGCACGTATCCTCTTCAGTCCGATATCTGTTTAACTTCACCCACACCTCCCTTAGTTGGTGTAAGCCTGGAACTGCTACTGTTGGATTGTCTACAAGTTCGTGCTTTTGGCTTCTTGTAGCTTGCCACTCACGTTTCCGCTCCAGGTCGAATCCTGAGGATAACATTTGGACTCCTATGCCACATGCTGATCTTCTAGATTTGAGGCGTTTCCTGGGCAGTTATGGCAAATCGTGATGAAGAGGGATAGAGTTGTTTTCAGAAACTTGTTGACAGAGATTGTAAAGAGCAGCCTGTCGACAGATGTCTGGTCGATAGATGTTTGAAAGCACTGGTAGCAAGCAAATTGGGTGTAGACTGCACTTACTACTCTCATAACTGAGTTGTGAGTTGGACGCCTGCTTTCACTACATGGGCGCTTCGGAGCCAAACTGGTGCACAGTATTCTGCTGCAGAGTCCAACAGTGCAAGGGATGCTCCTCGGAAGACTGATGTGGTCGCTCCCCATGTACTGCCTGCCAGCTTTCTCACAAGGTTCACTCGTGTTTGTATCTTCTTGGCCTAGTTGGAAAGGTGTATTTTGTATGTTAAAGTTCTGTCCAGAGTGACTCCCAGGTATTTTGAACTGTCCCAAGAGGGCCGAACTGTGACCTGATCTTTGCTGATGGAAGGCGATTAGAGAGGTGGAACAGGCTTACCTCGGTTTTAGAAACATTTGGTCTCAGTCGTCATGTCTGATGGTATATATGAAAACTAAGCCCAGTAGGGTTTGCGCTCGGTCAAGAATGTGTGAAATTTGTGCCCAGTAGTCCTAGAAAGCACCCTTTTCACTAACGAGGGGACCACCAGATGTCATTTTTGTACGTTATTACTAACATGTCTAAAGTGTACATAATTATTTTTCATCATGGACATAGTCTGAACAATATAGTTACCTTCGTTGACAACTGTAATCACAGACAATAATATTTGTTCTTGTTCAATGAAAGAAGCAATTGTAAAAGATAGTGTCATCAGCAAACAGAGATATTATAGAGTTACCCATAATACTAAAGGGCATATCGTTTATATAAATAAGGAACAGGAGCGGCCCCAACACTGATCCCTAGGGCACCCTCCCCCCACGTGACTGTACCCCATTGAGACCCCACATCAGAGCCATTCTCAATGTTGTGAATAATGACCTTTTGCAGTCTGTTGCTAAAGTAAGAGGTAAACCAATTGTGAGCTACTCCCCATATTCCGGAACTTCTGGGGCAATATTTGGTGATGAACACAATCAAACGCCTTAGTTAAATAAAGAAAAATATACAATGAAATTTTCACTCAACAGCGGAGTGTGCGCTGATATGAAACTTCCTGGCAGGTTAAAACTGTGTGCCGGACCGACACTCCAACTCGGGACCTTTGCCTTTCAGGGGCAATTGTATCTGCTTGGGGCGGACGTCGTAAGACACCCATTTATGTTCGTTGTTGATCGATTGACTCAGTTTTTTTTATTGCAGAGGGCTCTTAACCCTCTGACCTAACACTCTGAGCTACCGTGCTGGCTGCTGAGCTACCCATGCACGACTCAGGCCCCGTCCTCACAGCGTTAATTCCGTCACTACCTCGTCTCCTACCTTCCAAACTTCACAGAGGTTGTCCTGCGAACCTTGCAGAACTAGCACTCCTGAGAGAAAGGATATTGCGGAGACATGGCTTGGCCACAGCCTGGGGGATGCTTCTAGAATGAAATTTTCACTCTAAAGCGGAGTGTGCGCTGATATGAAGCTTCCTGGAAGGTAGGAGACGAGGTACTGGCGGAATTAATGCTGTGAGGACGGGGCGTGAGTCGTGCTTGGGTAGCTCAGTCGGACCCGGCACGGTAGCTCAGCTTGTTCGCTCAGAGGGTTATGCGCCCTCTGTAATACAAAAAAAAAACCTGAGTCAATCCATCATCAACGAACTTAAACGGATGTCTTACGACGTCCGCCCCGAATAGACGCAACGAACTAAAGCGAAGAAAATGAGATTTTAAAAAAATAAATAAATAAAAAAAGTCAAGTCGGTAGAGCACTTGCCCGCGAGAGGCAAATGTCCCGAGTTCGAGTCTCGGTCCGGCACACAGTTTTAATGTACCAGGAAGTCCAAAAAAATAATACCTAGCGTTCCAAACCTTTTGTTTAACCTATCTAGTACCTCGTAGATAAAAGAGGAGTAGCACTTTTAGTTGAAACGTCCCCTTTGAAAAATTATACAAGACTGTGTTTAAACTGACACACATTATTTTTAGCGCATCGCAATCTGACTTTCAATAATCCCTACCAAAGAATGGCCCTGACTAACATTAACCTATACCTTTCACAAATCACTTACCTCACAAAAATCTTCGTTACTCGAACTGCTGCAATACGGCGAGCGCCACTACTGACAGCTAACTAAAAGATTCAAACTACGGAAGGCACTAGCTACTGATAGGCATAGTTAGCAAATGAAAAATTTTGATAAAGAACAAACAATGTATTTACCTTAATATCATCAAAAGTCATAATATACACTCCTGGAAATGGAAAAACACACATTGACACTGGTGTCTCAGATCCACCATACTTGCTCCGGACACTGCGAGAGGGCTGTACAAGCAATGATCACACGCACGGCACAGCGGACGCACCAGGAACCGCGGTGTTGGCCGTCGAATGGCGCTAGCTGCGCAGCATTTGGGCACCGCCGCCGTCAGTGTCAGCCAGTTTGCCGTGGCATACGTAGCTCCATCGCAGTCTTTAACACTGGTAGCATGCCGCGACAGCGTGGACGTGAACCGTATGTGCAGTTGTCGGACTTTGAGCGAGGGCGTAGAGTGGGCATGCGGGAGGCCGCGTGGACGTACCGCCGAATTGCTCAACACGTGGGGCGTGAGGTCTCCACAGTACATCGATGTCGTCGCCAGTGGTCGGCGAAAGGTGCACGTGCCCGTCGACCTGGGACCGGACCGCAGCGACGCACGGATGCACGCCAAGACCGTAGGATCCTACGCAGTGCCGTAGGGGACCGCACCGCCATTGCCCAGCAAATTAGGGACACTGTTGCTCGTGGGGTATCGGCGAGGACCATTCGCAACCGTCTCCATGAAGCTGGGCTACGGTCCCGCACACCGTTAGGCCGTCTTCCGCTCACGCCCCAACATCGTGCAGCCAGCCTCCAGTGGTGTCGCGACAGGCGTGAATGGAGGGACGAATGGAGACATGTCGTCTTCAGCGATGAGAGTCGCTTCTGCCTTGGTGCCAATGATGGTCGTATGCGTGTTTGGCGCCGTGTAGGTGAGCGCCACAATCAGGACTGCATACGACCGAGGCACACAGGGCTAACACCCGGCATCATGGTGTGGGGGGCGATCTCCTACACTGGCCGTACACCTCTGGTGATCGTCGAGGGGACACTAAATAGTGCAAGGTACATCCAAACCGTCATCGAACCCATCGTTCTACCATTCCTAGACCGGCAAGGGAACTTGCTGTTCCAACAGGACAATGGACATCCGCATGTATCCCGTGCCACCCAACGTGCTCTAGAAGGTGTAAGTCAACTACCCTGGCCAGCAAGATCTCCGGATCTGTCCCCCATTGAGCATGTTTGGGACTGGATGAGGCGTCGTTTCACGCGGTCTGCACGTCCAGCACGAACGCTGGTCCAACTGAGGCGCCAGGTGGAAATGGCATGGCAAGCCGTTCCACAGGACTACATCCAGCATCTCTACGATCGTCTCCATGGGAGAATAGCAGCCTGCATCGCTGCGAAAGGTGGATATACACTGTACTAGTGCCGACATTGTGCATGCTCTGTTGCCTGTGTCTTTGTGCCTGTGGTTCTGTCAGTGTGATCATGTTACGTATCTGACCCCAGGAATGTGTCAATAAAGTTTCCCCTTCCTGGGACAATGAATTCACGGTGTTCTTATTTCAATTTCCAGGAGTGTATATAGCAGTTCATGACATCCAGTCTTAGAAATTTCAAAACTCCGCCATCTCTCTCCCCACATTCACCACTGCTGGCGGCTCACCTCCAACTGCGCAACACTACGCGCTGTTAACATCCAGCTGCCCAACACTACAATGGCGAGTATTACAACAATGCCAACCAGCCACAGACTGCACATAGCACAGCCAGTGATTTTTCATACAGAGCGCTATGTGGCGTTACCAATAAAAAAAACCTAAACAGCCTACTTACGCAGTTGTTAAACGACTTCTAAAGCCGAAATGTACATTTCATAGCAAGCCGTGTGACATAAAATGATGAATTATTCTTACATACACAGCCTTTTCAATAATATTAGCAAACATTGATGCTTTGCTTGTTCCACTTGTGTTCTGACGAACTGTAGAAGGTTTATTGTTGACAGCGTGTAATGTCAGCGTGTGAGCTGAGTGTGAGCCTTTAATGTCTGAAACGTGCACCTCAGTAGCTGCGGGATTCAGAGTGGCTGCATGCCAACCGAAGCGGCTCAGGTTCGATTCCGGGCCGGGTCGGGGATTTTCTCCGCTCGGGGACTTGGTGTTGTTTTCTCCTCAGCATAATTTCATCGTCACCGACACGCAAGTCTCCTAGACGGCATCAGGTAAAACGACTTTCTTCCAGCGGTGTAGCTGCCACACGACATAAAGTGAGAGAGAGAGAGGGAGAGAGAGAGAGAGAGAGAGACAATTCTCAACACGGCTCGTTCCTAGAATGTATTGTCAATTTTCAGGATACGACATCCTTAGAATTTTAGCTGAAAAATCTTGCAATTATTGCGCAGCGTGTCCATATGAAATCTCCCTGATTCACTTAAAAATGGCGATAAGTGGGAGCGGGATTTGAACACCTTGTGTTGCGCATAAAATTAATTATGTATATACAAAGTTCATTGATCCCGAGAATTGAGAAGCCGGTCTCTGTTGCCGAGCGGTTCTAGGCGCTTCCGTCCGGAACCGCGCTGCTGCTACGGTCGCAGGTTCGAATCCTGCCTCGGGCGTGGATCGGTGTGATGTCCTTAGGTTAGTTAGGTTTAAGTAGTTCTAAGTTCTAGGGGACTGATGACCTCAGATGTTCAGTCCCATAGTGCCTACAGCCATTTGAACCATTTTTTTGAGAATTGAGAATTTCGACGATTTATGCCTCTTATCGTTTTCGATGGTGGCAAGATATCAGTACACGTGACGTAAGTGGCCGTATCTTTTCACTACACTGGCTTGGAAATTTAACGTCTTTTTAGTGCCAAGGGGCCTGACATTTTAGTACATGACATAAATTTTAACTTGATACGTTTATGCGTTCCTGATTAAATGGGATCTTAACAGATGAACGCACAGACGGACATCAAGTGTACTTTTATGTGATACAACAAATTAACACCTTTCATATTTTTTTACCTTGCCTCTACTGTGACACCTTGCTTCTTGCCATTTTCGTGGGTCTAGGTCAGCGGAGAGTACCGTATAGGTTTTGATGAGTGCGGTTGCGAGTATCCAGATATGACGTAAATGACAGTATCTTTTAATATCATTAATGTAGAAGCTAACATTATTTACATCGTGAAGGAACCAGAGATCTTACAAGGGAAATCCTAGGAAGTTCTGGTCTTACGTTAAATCAGTAAGTGGATCGAAACAGCATATCGAGACACTCTGGGATGATGATGGCATTTAAACAGAGGATGACACGCGTAAAGCTGAAATACTAAACACACACCTTTCTCCAAAGCTGTTTCACAGAGGAAGACCGCACTGCAGTTCCTTCTCTAAATCCTCGCACAAACGAAAAAATGTCTGACATCGAAATCAGTGTCCAAGGAACAGAAAAGCAACTGGAATCACTCAACAGAGGAAAGTCCACTGGACCTGACGTGATACCAATTCGATTCTACACAGAGAACGCGAAAGGACTTGCTCCCCTTCTAACAGCCGTGTACCGCAAGTCTCTAGAGGAACGGAAGGTTCCAAATGATTGGAAAAGAGCACAGGTAGTCCCAGTCTTCAAAAAGGTTCGTCGAGCAGAATTTTAGAGCATGTTTTATGCTTGCGTATCATCTCATTTCTGGAAACCCAGAATCTACTCTGTAGGAATCAACATGGATTCACGAAACAGCAATCATGTGAGACCCAACTCGCTTTATTTGCTCATGAGACCCAGAAAATATTAGATACAGGCTCCCAGGTAGATGCTACTTTCCTTGACATCCGAAAGCCGATCGATACAGTTCCGCACTATCGCTTGATAAACAAAGTAAGAACCTATGGAATATCAGACCAGCTGTGTGGCTGGATTGAGGAGTTTTTAGCAGACAGAGCACAGCATGTTGTTCTCAGTGGAGAGACGTCTGCATACGTTAAAGTAACCTCTGGTACAGAGGGATTGTTATGGGACCATTGCTTTTCACAATATATATAAATGACCTAGTAGATAGTGTCGGAAGTTCCATGCGGCTTTTCGCGGATGTTGTTGTAGTATACAGAGAAGTTACAGCATTAGAAAATTGCAGCGAAATGCGGGAAGATCTGCAGCGAATAGCCACTTGGTGCAGGGAGTGTCAACTGACCCTTAACATAGACAAATGTAATGTATTGCGAATACGTTGAGAGAAGTATCCTTTATAGTATGATTATATGGTAGCGGAAGAAACACTGGTAGCAGTTACTTCTGTAAAATATCTGGGAATATGTGATCGGAACGATTTGAAGTGGAATGATCGTATAAAATAATTGTTGGTAAGGCGGGTGCTAGGCTGAGATTCATTGGGAGAGTCCTTAGAAAATGTAGTCCATCAACAAAGGAGGTGGCTTACAAAACACTCGTTCGGCATATACTTGAGTATTGCTCATCAGTGTGGGATCCGTACCAGGTCGGGTTGACAGAGGAGAGAGAACATCCAAAGAAGAGCGGCGCGTTTCGGCACAGGGTTATTTGGTAAGCGTCATAGCGTTACGTAGGTATTTAGCAAATTAAAGTGGCAGACTCTGCAAGTGAGGCGCTCTGCATCGCGGTGTAGCTTGCTGTCCTGGTTTCGAGAGGGTGCGTTTCTGGATGAGGTATCGAATATATTGTCTGCCCCTTCTTATACCTCCCGAGTAGATCACGAATGTAAAATTAGAGAGATTCGAGCGCGCACGGAGGCTTTCCGGCAGTTGTTCTCCCCGCGAACCATATGCGACTGGAACAGGAAAGGGAGGTAATGATAGTAGCACGTAAAGTGCCTTCCGTCACACACCGTTGGGTGGCAAGCGGAGTATAAATGTAGATGTAGACACTCCCCCGGCCCCCATAGATTTAGTGGTAAGATTTTACAGTGAATTATACAAAAACTGAACAAAGATGAAACTTGAGACAACGGTCCAAGCTCAGGATGTACAACAACATCGAGCGAATTGCAAGAATTGCGGCGTCGTGGTCGCGATCTCGGACTGCAAACCGGGAGATCCCTGTTCATGCCTTCCTCGTTGCCAGTAATACTTATTTTCCTAAAAATTATGAACTGTCCATCTGGTCGTTGACGTGTCTGTTTGTTGTATTCAAATATGAACTGTGTGACGTTGCATCGTCCGTTTACAACAGCGATGTGTAGAGAAAGCGCCAACAGACGTACGTACCTCCTATTGGTTCTACACAAAGTACCACACGTTATGTGTCTTGCTTTCCGTTTTGGAAGTTGTGACTCTTGAATTCCTTCGTTGGCGTAGTTCACACACGTTTATCCGTTACCGTGAGAGATCTATGCGGCTTCTAGTCTGCTCTCACTATCCATCACATTCACTTGAGACGGAAATATATTCTTACCACATGACCCATATTCTAAAACCAATGTATAGTACGGCAGTTGCCAATATTACACAAACGCAACCGACACGTCAGTAACCGGACGGAAAGTGCATAATTTGTGAAAAAAATGGGGCGCGAAGGAGATTTGAACACGGATGTAATCCAATACCGTGCTTACACAAGCACGACACCGTGGTTCTTGCAGTTCGCTAGATGTTGCACATCTTGAGCTTGAGCTTGGACCGTTCATTGTTTCCATTTTGTTCGGCACTAAATCTGAGAGGGGAGATGTGATGGGGACTTTCCCTTGTAAGTATGTGACATACGAGGGGAGTTTGAAAAGTGAGTGCAAAACTAAAAACCTTTTTTAATTGTCGACATAGTATCCTTTTAGACTAATACACTTCGTCCAACGCTGTTCCAATTTGTTTATCCCTTCCGAATAATGGGAATTGTCCAAGTCTGCAAAATAGCTATTAGTTGCTGCAATCACCTCGTTTGACTAAAATGTATGTCCCGACAGCCATTTCTTCAAATTGTGGAACAAATATCAGTCCAAGGGAGAGACGTCTGGAGAACATGGGGGATGTGAAACGAGTTGGAATCCTGTCTCCAATAATATTGCGACCACGTGCTGGTACATTGTCGTGATGGAACACGAATTTTTTGCGGTCCAATCGCCGGCGTTTTTCTTGCAGCTCGGTTTTCAAAAGGTCCAATAACGATGAATAATATGCACCTGTAATAGTTTTACCCTTTTCCAGATAGTAGGTGAGGATTATCCTTTGCGAATCCCAAAAGACGGTCGCCATAACCTTTCCGGCAAAGGCAATGGTCCTCGCCTTTTTTGGTGCAGATTATCCCTTGGTAACCCATTGTTTAGATTGTTGTTCGGTCTCAGGAGTATAGTAATCTGTCCATGTTTCATCCACAGTGACGAAACGACGCTGAAAACCATCCTTGCAACACTTCACACGATTCCATTTTTGGTCAAGTGTGAGCAATCGCGGAACCCATCTTGCGGATAGCTTTCTCACGTCCAAATGTTGATGCTAAATGTTATGTACCCGTTCATTCGAGATTCCCACAGCACAAGCAATCTCACGCACCTTAACTCTTCTGTCATCCATCACCATATCACGGATTTTATCGATGATTTCTGGAGTCTTAACCTCCACAGGGCGTCCGAACGTTCAGCATCACTTGTGCCCATAAGGCCACTCCGCTTATAAACAGTTCTAATCGAAGGTGCAGAATCACCGTAATGTTTATCAAGTTTCTCTTTAGTCTCCTGAGGCGTTTGGCCTTTCATAAAGTAATGTTAAATCACCACACGAAATTATTATTCGTCCATTTTTTGACAATCACTCGACTTCCTTGCGTCACAGGAATGCCAAACACGAAGAAATAGACCAATACGGCTGAAACATGGAGTGTGTCCTTTCCAAAGATACTACTAACTAAACATGACCTTGATACACGCCGGTGGTGCCATCTTTCGGACTTTGCACAGACTTTTCAAATGCCTCTCTTAAAATTCGTTTTTTCATACGTCTGCCACATCCTGAGAAAAGGGGGTTTAACAGACGTACATACAGACAGGCAGGCAGACAGAGAGCTGGACAATGAAGCGAACCGATGAGGGTTTCGATTTCACAGAGTGAGGCATGGCACGGAAAGGTGTCACATAAGTACTTCCAGATGTCGCGTAAAGCAACTTGGTGCTCAGTCTGCGCGTAGTTTGCATAGGATCACAATATGAAATCTTCTTTACGCTTTTCCAAAGTTAGCTGCAAATACTTTATTTCTTGTTGTTTTTATACAGGTACGTGCCATCTTGTTTCGACATTTGTGCCACGTTGAAGTGTCTTATTGACATTATATTTACAAGGCATTTTCTTCTACATCTATGCAAAAATATTATGCGACTTTTATCCTATATTTACTTATACATATGCATACCCGTGGTCTAGGGGTTGCGTCTTTGATTACTGATCAAAATGTCTTCGGTCCCGGCTTCGATCCCCGCCACTGCCTGAGTTTTGATAAATAATCAGCACTGGCGGCCGAAGACTTCCGGCATAAGAAGTCAGCTTCATTCTGCCAACGGCCTTGTCAAAGAGGGCGGAGGAGCGGATAGAGGTTCAGGGCACTCTCTTGTCCTAGGGGTGGGAAATTTCCCCTAAAGGCGGAAGAATCAGCAATGATCAACGATATGAAGATGCAGAAGGCAATGGAAACCACTGCATTAAAGACACGTAACGTGTATCCACAGGACATGTGGCCTGTAGTTGAAGAAGTGTCATGATGATCTCTCCATTGGCAAAAGATTCCAGAATAGTCCCCCATTCGGATCTCCGGGAGGGGACTGCCAAGGGGGAGGTTACCATGAGAAAAAGATTGAATAATCATCGAAAGGATAAAGTTCTACGAGTCGGGGCGTGGAATGTCAGAAGCTTGAACGTGGTAGGGAAACTAGAAAATCTGAAAAGGGAAATGCAAAGGCTCAATCTAAATATAGTAGGGGTCAGTGAAGTGAAGTGGAAGGAACATAAGGATTTCTGGTCAGATGAGTATCGCGTAATATCAACAGCAGCAGAAAATAGTATAACAGGTGTAGGATTCGTTATGAATAGGAAGGCAGGGCACAGGGTGTGTTGCTGTGAACAGTTCAGTGACCGGGTTGTTCTAATCAGTATCGACAGCAGACCAACACCGACAACGATAGTTGAGGTATACATGCCGACGTCGCAAGCTGAACAGATAGAGAAAGTGTATGAGGATATTGAAAGGGTAATGCAGTATGTAAAGGGGGACGAAAATCTAATAGTCATGGGCGATTGGAATGCAGTTGTAGGGGAAGGAGTAGAAGAAAAGGTTACAGGAGAATATGGGCTTGGGACAAGGAATGAAAGAGGAGAAAGACTAATTGAGTTCTGTAACAAGTTTCAGCTAGTAATAGCGAATACTCTGTTCAAGAATCACAAGAGGAGGAGGTATACTTGGAAAAGGCCGGGAGATACGGAAAGATTTCAATTAGATTACATCATGGTCAGACAGAGATTCCGCAATCAGATACTGGATTGTAAGGCGTACCCAGGAGCAGATATAGACTCACATCACAATATAGTAGTGATGAAGAGTAGGCTGAAGTTCAAGACATTAGTCAGGAAAATTCAATACGCAAAGAAGTGGGATACGGAAGTTCTAAGGAGTGACGAGATACGTTTGAAGTTCTCTAACGCTATAGATACAGCAATAAGGAATAGCGCAGTAGGCAGCACAGTTGAAGAGGAATGGACATCTCTAAAAAGGGCCATCACAGAAGTTGGGAAGGAAACCATGGGTAAAAGAAGAATTACTTCAGTTGATTGATGAAAGGAGGAAGTACAAACATGTTCCGGGAAAATCAGGAATACAGAAATACAAGTCGCTGAGGAATCATATAAATAGGAAGTGCAGGGAAGCTAAGATGAAATGGGTGCAGGAAAAATGAGAAGACATCGAAAAAGATATGATTGTCGGAAGGACAGACTCAGCATACAGGAAAGTCAAAACAACCTTTGGTGACATTAAAAGCAACGGTGGTAACATTAAGAGTGCAACGGGAATTCCCCTGTTAAATGCAGAGGAGAGAGCAGATAGGTGGAAAGAATACATTGAAAGCCTCTATGAGGGTAAAGATTTGTCTGATGTGATACAAGAAGAAACAGGAGTCGATTTAGAAGAGATAGGGGATCCAGGTTTAGAATCGGAATTTAAAAGAGCTTTGGAGGATTTACGGTCAAATAAGGCAGAAGGGATAGATAACATTCCATCAGAATTTCTAAAATCATTAGGGGAAGTGGCAACAAAACGACTATTCACGTTGGTGTGTAGAATATATGAGTCTGGCGACATACCATCTGACTTTCGGAAAAGCATCATCCACACAATTCCGAAGACGGCAAGAGCTGACAAGTACGAGAATTATCGCACAATCAGCTTAACAGCTCATGCATCGAAGCTGCTTACAAGAATAATATACAGAAGATTGGAAATGAAAATTGAGAATGCGCTAGGTGACGATCAGTTTGGCTTTAGGAAAAGTAAAGGGACGAGAGAGGCAATTCTGACGTTACGGCTAATAATGGAAGCAAGGCTAAAGAAAAATCAAGACACGTCCATAGGATTTGTCGACCTGGAAAAAGCGTTCGACAATATAAAATGGTGCAAGCTGTTCAAGATTCTGAAAAAAGTAGGGGTAAACTATAGGGAGAGACGGGTCATATACAATATGTACAACAACCAAGAGGGAATAATAAGAGTGGACGATCAAGAACGAAGGGAGTAAGACAAGGCTGTAGCCTTTCGCCCCTACTCTTCAATCTGTACATCGAGGAAGCAATGATGGAAATAAAAGAAAGGTTCAGGAGTGGAATTAAAATACAAGGTGAAAGGATATCAATGATACGATTCGCTTATGACATTGGTATCCTGAGTGAAAGTGAAGAAGAATTAAATGATCTGCTGAACAGAATGAACAGTCTAATGAGTACACAGTATGGTTTGAGAGTAAATCGGAGAAAGACGAAGGTGATGAGAAGTAGTAGAAATGAGAACAGCGAGAAACTTAACATCAGGATTGATCGTCACGAAGTCAATGAAGTTAAAGAATTCTGCTACCTAGGCAGTAAAATAACCAATGACAGACGGAGCAAGGAGGACATCAAAAGCAGACTCGCTATGGCGAAAAAGGCATTTCTGGCCAAGAGAAGTCTACTAATATCAAATACCGGCCATAATTTGAGGAAGAAATTTCTGAGGATGTACGTCTGGAATACAGCATTGTATGGTAGTGAAACATGGACTGTGGGAAAACCGGAACAGAAGAGAATCGAAGCATTTGAGATGTGGTGCTATAGACGAATGTTGAAAATTAGATGGACTGATAAGGTAAGGAATGAGGAGGTTCTACGCAGAATCAGAGAGGAAAGGAATATGTGGAAAACACTGATAAAGAGAAGGGACAGGGTGATAGGACATCTGCTAAGACATGAGGGAATGACTTCCATGGTACTAGAGGGAGCTGTAGAGGGCAAAAACTGTAGAGGAAGACAGAGATTGGAATCTGTCAAGCAAATAATTGAGGACGTAGGTTGCAAGTGCTACTCTGAGATGAAGAGGTTAGCACAGGAAAGGAATTCGTGGCGGGTCGCATCAAACCAGTCAGTAGACAGATGACCAAACAAAAAATCCTATATTTACTTAACATCTAGATAGAGTGATGTCCCCATAAGAAATCTTGGAACGTAATTTCTTTTACTTAGTTCGTTAGGTCACGTATGTACCTTCTATAGAGGCTCTGTGTTACTTTTTGACAGTTTCCATATAACAGATGTTGTTTCGATTGATGCATTATGCTTACAAGTAAATTATATCTTTGGTAGATTTTTTGGCAGAGATAGTTTTGAATTATGTAGATGTGCGATCGTAAAGCTTGCATTGTGTTTTGTTTATCATGTAGTGTTCATCCCTTTTCTTTTCTATTATGCTAATAAAGTTTCCCGGCTAATTTTTATCTCTGGTGTGTTCTTTAAATCTTATACCAAAGCTTCGTCCTGTCTGTTCAGCGTAAAAACTATTGATGTCGACGCAGGAAAGTGTATACATCTGGATTACAAAAGATAAGTATGTCGCTTTTTTCTGATCTCAATTCTGTTTGTAAGTTGTTGGTACTTCGAAATGCCAGTTGTATTGTCGTCTTATTGTATATTTTTTCTTTTATTTTGCCTATATATATTGCTTGTACATATATTCGTTTGGTTTTGGTTTTGTCACCTCTTTTTAGTGTATTTTACAGAAGTATGATCTTGTAGATTTTGAGTGCCATATCTCTCGTGGAAATTATTTTTGTGTGCTACAAATAGTAGCTCTGTACTTTCATTTTTTATTACTTCTAACGCTAAATGCATGATTCTATTTAACATTGATTTAAAGTATACATATTTATACGACCTGTGGAGGTATGAATTTTTGTTGATAGTGTCTGTAGTTGTAAGTTTTTCTGTGAATTTCATATTTGTGATGGTTCTTGTGCTTGCTTATTTTTAGGGCTAAGAAACTGATGAATTTTTTGTTTTTTGTTTTTAAGGTGAATTTCGTTTTTTGGGTTGTTTAATTGCTGGTAAATTTTTTGTATATCCTTGTTGTCTGCACTTATTAGTGATTATGTATCATCCGTATACCGGTAATAGTAGATAATTTTTCTGTGGAATGGAGAAATGGAGGTGACAATCATTCTTCCAGCGCATTGACAAAAATGTCTGGGGTAGCACCTGCTATAAAATTTCCAATGGTGCCCCATCTTCCCGTGAATATTTTTTTATCAAATTCAAAGTAATTTTGCGATAGGGTGGGTTGTAGTAATTTTATGATTTCATAACTTTCAGCACAGGTTGCTTTTCTGTATCTGAGGATTGTGTATTTTATAATTTCAACTGTCTCCTGGTATATTTGCACATAAATTTGTTATATGAAAGAGATGAACTTTCCAGTTTGTTTTATATGGGCCAGTGTTCCAGAGTTTTTATAGGGTATTTGTTGTTGTCTTTTATAAATTCAACTGTCTACGAGTACACTTGTATAGAAATTTGACATATCAAACGAGGTGAACTTGCAAGACTGTTTTTTGTTTTATGAGCTAGTGTTTGAGTACAGTATTTTCAATTTTATGTGTGTAGTTTGTTCAATAATATCTTCAGCTCTGAGCATTCAGAGTGGAGACAAATTGTGTCACGAAATTTTAACCCTGCATAGCTAATGACGATAGGAATCAAAATTACTAATGCTGTGTAGGTAGACAACGTGCCATTTTTAAGATATGAAAACTTGACGCAACGCGGTCCGATTGGCCGTGGGATTGCACTGTTGCCATTTGTCGGTTGACGGGCAGCGCTATGGTTATCGGTTCACACATATGAATGTCCCTCGCCCCGTCACTGCCCCAACGTGATTCGCACACGTGTCGAATAGGTCTTGCTGTTTGTCCCACGGCCAATCGGAGCGCGTGGCGCCAAGTTTCCGTAGTTTAAAAATGGTGTGTTGCCGACCTACACAACAATAGTAATTTTGGTTTCTACCGCCATTAGCTATGCAGGGTTAAAATTTCGTGACACAATTTTTTTGCCCCCTATATATATGCACTCCGTCGTCAAGACACGAGTGGCCTATCGGGAGCATCCGACCGCCGTGTCATCCTCAGTGGAGGATGCGGATAGGAGGGGCATGGGGTCAGCACACTACTCTTCCTGTCGTTGTGATGGTATTCTTAACCGAAGCCGCGGCTATTCGGTCGAGTAGCTCCTCAATTGGCATCACGAGGCTGAATGCACCCCGAAAAATGCCAACAGCGCATGGCGGCCTTGGTGGTCACCTATCCAAGTGCCGACCACGCCCGACAGCGCTTAACTTCGGTGATCTCATGGGAACCGGTGTATTCACTGTGGCAAGACCGTTACCTCCCTATATAGTGGAGAAAAACAATCACGATATATATAGGGTGCAGGAAAATTGTGTCACGAAATTTTAACACTGCATAGCTGACGCCGGTAGGAACCAACACCAACGGCCTTTGTGCAGTGGTAACACTGTTTCCCATCAGATCACCAGAGTTGAGAGACGTCGGGTTTGGCTAGCACATGTGTAGGTTACCGTCCAGGTCTCCCAGCGTGCTGTTGGCAAGTGGTATGCGATCAGCTGTCGTGAGGCCAATTGAGGAGGTACTTTATTGAGAACTACCGGTACCAATCACCAAAACTGACAACGTCCACAACTTCCAGGAGAGCAGTGTGCTGACCCCATGCCCCCCTGTGTATGCATCCGGTGACGCCTCAGGGATTGAGGATGACACGGCGGCTGGTCGGTATTATTGGGCCTTCAAGGCCTGTTCGGGCAGTGTGTGTATTAAAGGCAAGAGTCTCAAAATGTCGGTTTTCTATAAAATAGCATTGTGTTTCATTCGCAACAATTCCGTGACGTTGGCGGTGAAAGTGTGCTTACAACTCTTATCACTTTGGTCTCACTCTTGTTGCCAGACGTCCACCCAACAGGGGTTTATTTATTTATTGATTTATTTAACCTGGCAAGATTACATCTAGCCAGCCATTCTACTTATTTTACATTCATATGTTTTAGTAGGCATGTTAAACTACACTTAGCACAAAAAGTGAAATAAACAATTACAAAGGCACACCTGGAAAAATACATACATATAGAGTTTATATTCGTAGATCATAAGTACTGCTATAGTTAGACATTATTGAAGAGACAGATTTTAGATAGGAGTGCTAGCAGCAGGGAGTACGAGGGAGATTGATGGAGAAGGGAGGACAAGAACAGAGACATGATGTAACATAGTTAAGGAAACGTAAAGGAAATGAAGATTGCGTGGCTAATAGAGATAGATGAATAGGAAAGCAAATAAGCAAGATAGGAGACGCTAGCTTTGCTACTTGACAGATGAAAAGATTGGCCTTGTACATTAACTTTGTGGGAAACGTTAATAGGATGATAGTAGGAAATGCTTCATCTTCTTCTTAAAAGCAGCAGGGGTTTGAATTTTGCGCAAGGTAAGGGGCAGTTTGTTCCAGAGGCTGACAGCGGCAACTGACAAGGAGTTTGCAAAAGTTTTTGTTTTGTGAGTGGGCACAGTTAGCATACCAAATGAGAGTGACCTCGTGTTTCGATTATGGTGGCATGACAGGTTTTCAATCTCTGAAGCACGGTACTGGGGTGCTTGCTCGACGAGGAGTCGGTGAAGTAGACCTAGAGTGTGGTAGTCACGCAGTTTGTCCGGCCGCAGCCACCCTAGCTCGGAGTATGAAGCACTAACATGATCATATCGGCGAATGTTGCAGGTGTAACGCACACAGGCTTTCATGGTTAGTTCTAGCCTTGTTGAATCACATCACAATAGTGGAGGTTCGGTAGAACGAGTGCTTGCACGAGCTGGCGTTTCACGTCCTGTGGAAATACGTTCCGAAACTTTTTGAGATCATAGAGACAAGCGGACGTCTTCCGGCACACTGCGACTATATTCTCCGCCCAGTTGAGATGCTAATCCAAAGTTACACCCAAGTTCTTCACTGTTTTCTGATATGGTATTGGAATATCGTCGAGCAGAATTGGAAGCAGCCCCTCGCGGAAATCTGAATTTATTAATTTCTCATGGGCTATTAAGATTACATGCGTCTTTTTTGCATTTAGTATAAGCCCCAGGTTTTTCGCCCATGTCACTACTGAAGACAGATCATCATGCATCTGAGCGATTGCAGTGTTTATATCTTCAGGTCTGACGCTTAGGTAGAGCTGGAGGTCGTCGGCATAGAAATGGTTTTTACAGGAGGACAGAACCGACGAAATATCGTTGACATATAAAGAAAACAAAAGTGGTCCTAAGACTGATCCTTGTGACAGTCCCGAGGAAACATGTTTCCAGGAAGGAGTTTAGTCGCAGTTTCTGTTCGATATTTTCCCCGGTAATTTCTCTGACTGCTACACTTAGTTTGCAGTCACGGCGCGCGTTGAGCGATAAAATATGTCAGAAATGGCCGCACTGAGGCTGTGCAGCGGCAGTAAACAGCAGCGGCGGCTGAGTTCGGCCTCGGCAGGTCCGTCAATTTCTCTCTCTCTCTCTCTCTCTCTCTCTCTCTCTCTCTCTGTCTTCCGGCGCGATTTCTGGGCGTGACCGAGGCACAGCGAGAGCGGGGGAGAGGGGGGGGGGGGCTCTGGTTGTGGCACTGAGTTCTCTCTTCGTGCGAGGCCGCGCGGGGCTGTGACGACGCGGAAGCAACACTCTCTGTCCAATGCCGGCGACCATAGCTCTACACTCGGATCCTGCTGGCCTCCGGACGCGCTGTTCTCTTTCAAGGCGCGACACTGCGGCGGCAAAGCAGCTGTGCCAACTACCACAGACTGCAGACCGATCAGAATTACTCGACATTCGACATTTCACGCGTCGTACAAGTCGTACCCAAAAAAACCGTTATTACTTTTTAAAAGGTGTATATTGATAAATTCCAGAATGAGATTTTCACTCTGCAGCGGAGTGTGCGCTGATATGAAACTTCCTGGCAGATTAAAACTGTGTGCCGGACCGAGACTCGAACTAGGAACCTTAGCTTCCGCGGGCGAGTGCTCTACCAACTTTTTTTCCACTCTTTTTTGTACCACCTTTTTTCTTTTTTCCTTTCTTCCTTTTTTCCTTTCCTGTATTTTAGTTTATTTTATTTGAAAGCTCCTTAGGAAACTGGAACTAAAAAAAAAAAAAATAAAGAAACTAAGTGCCACCGCAACTTTTCATCCTACAACAACAAAATGTGGTCCACTTCGGGTGTTGGCTCCTGACTAAACTTACCCCAGAGAGCTGCCTATATACCAGGGGAAATATGAGAAATGAAGGTTAGGGCTATCCTTACAAAACAAGACAAAATTTTCCTTTTTATGAATTGTATTTTATTTTATTTTTGTATTTTATTTCTTTATTTTTTATTTTGTGTGTGTGTGTGTGTGTGTGTGTGTGTGTGTGTGTGTGTGTGAGCGTGTATGTGTGTGTGTGTGTGAGTGTGTGTAATTGATCAAAGGCCTTCTGCGCCCCGCTGGTAATATGTTGAGTCACGTCTTCTCAAAATGATGTGTTCCGTTCAATTGTTCAGAAATCAACTGAGCTACCCAAGCACGACTCACGACCCGTCCGCACAGCCTTACTTCTGCCAGTACCTCGTCTCCTACGTTCCAAACTTTACAGAAGCTCTCCTGCGAACCTTGCAGAAGTAGCACTCCTACAAGAAAGGATATTGCAGAGATATGTCTTAGCCACAGCCTGCGGGCTATTTCCAGAATGAGATTTTCACTCTGCAGCAGAGTGTGCGCTGATATGAAACTTCCTGGCAGATTAAAACTGTGTGCCGGACCGAGTGCTAGTTCTGCATGGTTCGCAGGAGAGCTTCTGTAAAGTTTGGAACGTAGGAGACGACGTATTGGCAGGAGTAAAGCTGTGAGCACGGGGCCTGAGTCGTGCTTGGGTAGCTCAGTTGGTAGAGCACTTGCCCGCGAAAGGCAAAGCTCCCGTGTTCGAGTCTGTGTTCGGCACACAGTTTTAATCTCCCAGAAAGTTTCATATCAGCGCACACTCGGCTGCAGAGTGAAAATCTCATTCTGGAGACATCCCCAAGACTGTTTCTAAGCCATCTCTCCGCAATATCATTTCTTTCAGGCCGGCCGGAGTGGCAGTGCGGTTCTAGGCTTTACAGTCTGGAGCCGAGCGACCGTTACGGTCGCCGGTTCGAATCCTGCCTCGGGCATGGATGTGTGTGATGTCCTTACGTTAGTTAGGTTTAATTAGTTCTAAGTTTTAGGCGACTGATGACCTCAGAAGTTAAGTCGCATAGTGCTCAGAGCCATTTGAATCACTAGAACCTTTCTTTCAGGAGTGCTAGTTCTGCAATGTTCGCAGGAGAGCTTCTGTAAAGTTTGGAAGGTAGGAGACGAGGTACCGGCAGAAGTAAGGCTGTGCGGACGGGTCGTGAGTCGTGCTTGGGTAGCTCAGTTGGTATGGAGTATGATCGCAAGAGGATTTTGGTACAGACGTCGAGATACTGGGACAGCGTTGTTAGAGAGGCCATCGAAATTAGCACCAATGACGACCTCATAAACCGTGACTGTGGCTATAATCTTAGCAAGCGTTGGGAACCAGCGGAGGGAGCGCGCCGCGGGCGGAGGGTACTTAAATCGGCCGCTGCCGCGACCGAACCCAGCCCCTCTGAGCAGCCATAGCGTACGGATCTCCGTGCCGGCGCGTTCACAGGAGCTCAGTCCGTCAGTTCACCTGATGATGGCGAATGTATGATCGCCGAAATATTGTGCCAGTTGGACACTGTAGACCGGCAGTACACCCAGAGTTTCAAGATGTTGTCTCAAAGCACAACATGTTTCACCCCGACATTCCTTTTGATTGTCAGTAAGAACCTGAGAAACAAAATTGGCAACAACCTCTGTCATTCCCAAATCTTCCTTTAAAATTCGCTTTACCGACCTCCGAAATAACCTACTAATCTTCGACGGTTGGCTAATTGTCCGTCGACGGTCTGTGAGCAAATGCTCTTGAATTTTTTCAGTATTTTCGTCTATTCTGCTAGTTGATTGACGTCCAGAACGAAGTTTGTTATCAATGGATATGTCATCATTTTTAATTCGAGGTTACCACTCGCAAACTTGAGTCTTTCCCATAGCGCCCTCTTGCTAAGCTGTTTTCAACATCAAAACAGTTTCAGCAGCATTTTTATCGAGCATTACACAAAATTTCACAGCTGCACATTGTTCATTTGAACTTGCCACTATAAAAAACGAAACAAGAACGAAAGAGCGTCAAAAAAAAAAAAAAACACAATCACTGCACATAAACTGAACTGGAAATGAGTTGCGCTATACACACACAGCGGCAGAAATGCGTACAAGATCCCGAACCGTCGCCGCTGCCAAACTTCCACAAGAATTAGTACGAGGGTAATGATAATTAAAACCAACAGGTGCACTGGAATACAACGTACTAGTTTCGACGCCAAAAGGCGTCATCTTCAGGTCGCAAGCTTGACCTGCCGTCCACAATCGCAATGACAAAGACCAGAGGAGTTTTCGAATGGAAACAGTTATTAAACATGTACGTCAGCATATGCAGCGAACAAACGCGTGTGCAGCGGAGCCAAAATCAACTGCATTCCGTATCTTCGTAGCAAGAACAAGCCCAGAATGGTTTTGCTCACCTGAACTGTAGTACTTCTCAGTCGGACGAGGAAGTGGAGGAGTGGTTGGGGTTGTTGAAACGTCAGTGGACGACCGCTGTCTAGGAAACAGGAATTCATCGTCTCGTGCCCCAGTGGCATAAATGTCTTAATGGATGTGCTGATTACTTTTGAATGGAACCATTCCGGCTGCGGCAAGTGTTCGGTTTCCAGTTGACTGCCTCTCACATTTGACTTACTGCGTTAAACTTTTAACGTAAGACTATACCGCTGAATGAGTGTATTGCGACAGCACTTTAAGTTTTGAATAGGGTCATTACTTGCATGGAATACAGAAAATCACATCTTTGTTGCTTCTGTAAGCCATTTGGTAGGAAAGCTGTAAACTGGAATTGGGTGACAGTTTCAGGCTTTTAGTATGTTGCCTCCCTTGCTTAGTAAATTCACTAAATCGTACATAACGCATTAAAAAGCGGCATTAAAAATTTAAAAAAATATATTTTAAAACGTACAAAAATGAACAAACTCTGCGGTACGAGTGTGGCCCCCCCAACAGATATTTTATATATATTGCATTTGACATTTAGTGTAACGTCCCAACAGAAAAATTCCGAAACCTCGCAACAGAAAAAAATATAATTATTTAAATAATTCAAATTCAGCGTAACCTCCCAAAAAAATTCCGTAACCTACCAATAGTACAATGTGACCAATCTCTCAATAAAATTGTGGCTCATATATAACCTTTCAATAATTGACTGTGAATTTAAACTGGTAAATTTTGGACGTCTGTCGTGCTGCGTCATGGCCCTGAAAGATCATACTGAATAAAGTGAAAATTCGTACCTCAATGAGGTCGCCAGATAACGCATATATATATATATATATATATATATATATATATATATGCTCCTATATGAAATTTTTCTGGCACAGCCGAGTGCAATGCTGGCCGATAGATTTGTCATGTATAAAAAGAAACAACTGCTTTTTCTTTACAAAAAATGGTTCAAATGGCTCTGAGCACTATGGGACTTAACATCTGTGGTCATCAGTCCCCTGGAACTGGAGAAATTAGTAAATTCTTTAAATTGAGATGAATGATTGTCAAAAGTTACTTTTTATGAGAAAGATTATTATTAAGAGATTTACATGGGATTTGATATAACAATACTACATATGCGAGAGGCTGCTTTTACCATATACTATATCGCACACCTAGAAACTACTACTGCAACGGTTCCCGGCTCTGAATTGATCCTTGTTTAACAGATCTTGACTGCACTCGTCAACATTTCTGTTCGGAACGGGCGCTGATAACATCGTTGTTGTGCGCCCTAAAACACTAATCATCATCATCATCATTCTACTACAGTCAACACTGCTCTTTGGTCTCAGATTCTCTTATAGCTTACATATCGCAGGCAGCGCGTGAGAAATCCATCGAAATTACATCTGCTCGAGTGCGCTGGCAACATATTCCTTAACCACGGACCTCTTACACGACTATGTTGTGTAGTTATGTCACATACTAATTATACGAAAGACAATCTAAGAGTTGTACGAGCAAGCATACATATAAGAACCGATGCCATTGTAAATAGTATATACCTAGCAACTCACAATTAGAATTTCTCTCTGTTGATCTTTGTTGCTCGTTTGGTTTTGATCTTGTTGCTCATATGTAGTATCGAGCTACTTTTGTTTCACTCGATAGAAGCGCGCTTGTTCTTATCTGTAGTTACAGGTCGGCATTGTGGTAATTGTATCATGGTTCAGTTTTTAATACATGGTGGCAATTTTGACATTAACTTCTGAACTTTTCTTTTAAATTCTTTATTAACAAAACCATTATAATTATACAAAATTAACCCACTTCCTTATCTCATTAGTGGGTCATAATAATTATACACTCCTGGAAATTGAAATAAGAACACCGTGAATTCATTGTCCCAGGAAGGGGAAACTTTATTGACACATTCCTGGGGTCAGATTCATCACATGATCACACTGCAGAACTACAGGCACATAGACACAGGCAACAGAGCATGCACAATGTCGGTACTAGTACAGTGTATATCCACCTTTCGCAGCAATGCAGGCTGCTATTCTCCCATGGAGACGATCGTAGAGATGCTGGATGTAGTCCTGTGGAACGGCTTGCCATGCCATTTCCACCTGGCGCCTCAGTTGGACCAGCGTTCGTGCTGGACGTGCAGACCGCGTGAGACGACGCTTCATCCAGTCCCAAACATGCTCAATGGGGGACAGATCCGGAGATCTTGCTGGCCAGGGTAGTTGACTTACACCTTCTAGAGCACGTTGGGTGGCACGGTATACATGCGGACGTGCATTGTCCTGTTGGAACAGCAAGTTCCCTTGCCGGTCTAGGAATGGTAGAACGATGGGTTCGATGACGGTTTGGATGTACCGTGCACTATTCAGTGTCCCCTCGACGATCACCAGAGGTGTACGGCCAGTGTAGGAGATCGCTCCCCACACCATGATGCCGGGTGTTGGCCCTGTGTGCCTCGGTCGTATGCAGTCCTGATTGTGGCGCTCACCTGCACGGCGCCAAACACGCATACGACCATCATTGGCACCAAGGCAGAAGCGACTCTCATCGCTGAAGACGACACGTCTCCATTCGTCCCTCCATTCACGGCTGTCGCGACACCACTGGAGGCGGGCTGCACTATGTTGGGGCGTGAGCGGAAGACCGCCTAACGGTGTGCGGGACCATAGCCCAGCTTCATGGAGACGGTTGCGAATGGTCCTCGCCGATAACCCACGAGCAACAGTGTCCCTAATTTGCTGGGAAGTGGCGGTGCGGTCCCCTACGGCACTGCGTAGGATCCTACGGTCTTGGCGTGCATCCGTGCGTCGCTGCGGTCCGGTCCCAGGTCGACGGGCACGTGCACCTTCCGCCGACCACTGGCGACAACATCGATTTACTGTGGAGACCTCACGCCCCACGTGTTGAGCAATTCGGCGGTACGTCCACCCAGCCTCCCGCATGCCCACTATACGCCCTCGCTCAAAGTCCGTCAACTAGACATACGGTTCACGTCCACGCTGTCGCGGCATGCTACCAGTGTTAAAGACTGCGATGGAGCTCCGTATGCCACGGCAAACTGGCTGACACTGACGGCGGCGGTGCGCAAATGCTGCGCAGCTAGCGCCATTCGACGGCCAACACCGCGGTTCCTCGTGTGTCCGCTGTGCCGTGCGTGTGATCATTGCTTGTACAGCCCTCTCGCAGTGTCCGGAGCAAGTATGGTGGGTCTGACACACCGGTGTCAATGTGTTCTTTTTTCCATTTCCAGAAGTGTACATCTAATACTTAATTTGCAGCTAGTTACAGTTTTCTGAGTGAGCTGCAGTTAGTTTTTCATACAATGGGCATTTAGTTTCTAATATCTACAGCTTATATCTATTTCTTATAACTAGTTCTTAACGCCTGCAGCGTCACATGTGTGTCAGTGAAGGACATCGAGCTAAACCCGAAGAGCGTGCCCCTCGCACTGGGCAGGCCACGATGTTGATTCGCTGCAGTTCCCTTGCATAGTTTTCCTAAACTAAGTTCTACAAACTAACTTACCCTACGTCAATTGCGGTGCGTGTCGTTATCGGCGGTATTGACTCCAACTCCCCCTAATCCTGCACGTGGCGGATTCCAAATATAATGAAAAGTCGGCCAGTCCACGTACAGGCGGTATGGGAATAGGGCTCTGGACGCAATCAGTGTTGATTGCCTTAGCTATTTAGTTTATGTCCCTCAAGTATTCTCTTAAAACTTTCCGTGATACCTCGTTGGCAAATGTGTTTCATATCTGGAAAGTGTCCTCCCGTCTAAGTAGTTGATATGGTTTGGAAGTCTGTCTCGAAGTGTGTTCGCAACGTCATTGAAGAGGGGGCGTTCGTAAACTACATGGTCGGTAGTACCGTCCGAATCGCCACAGTCACACGCTGGTGAAGCCCTCTTCCCAAATCGACATAAGGTATGTCGAGTAGGGTACATGGCCAGTGAGAAAATGGATCAGTCCTCGTGTGGGCTCAAAGTATTTCATTTCCAAGAGTTCCCTCACATCAGGTATGAACTGGAAAGTTCTACGTCCAGCCTCTTCTACCTCCCAAAACTTTTGCCAGAGTTCCTCCCCTCTTTTCCTTATTTCCCTTTTATTCCCCACCCTTACACCCACGATGTCTGCAGTCTTCTCATAGTTTCCCCTTTTTGCCCCAGTACCAAGCCGCTTGTTCCCTTATTTTCATGTCCAGAGGGCAGAGCCCCATTATGACTAATAGCCCCCCCCCCCATGGAGATGTTCTGTAGGCCCCCACAGATATCACTATCATGCTTCTCTGGACCCTTCTCACCCTCGTGAGCCTGTGCTCCCAGACTCCTGAGCCGTAACCCACAACTGAAGATAGGGTGCTATTGTGGTAAAGTTTAATCAGGTGTGGTGGGAGATGGAATCTTTTATGACCTATTGAGATGAGGTTGCTTAATATCTGGAGAGCTCTCTGGGTTACGGTGTCAATGTGTTCCCCGAAGCCCCACCTCCCATCAGTGATGCCTCCTAGGTAAAGTGTCTCACGTCGCTGGAGAAATGGTGAGCCGCTAATTCTGACAGTGGGATTTCTGATTAGATGTTCTTTTAACAGCAGGTATGTGGCTTTGCTGTGTGAGATCGTTATTTTAGTCATGTGGCACCATTGTTGGAGTTTCTCTATGGCTCTCTCAATTTTCGATTCAATGTCTTCCCGGCTACGGCCACCGACCAATTAGATGTCGATGTCCTTTTAACAGCAGGTATGTGGATTTGCTGGGTGAGATCGTTATTTTAGTCATGTGGCACCATTGTTGGAGTTTCTCTATGGCTCTCTCAATTTTCGATTCAATGTCTTCCCGGCTACGGCCACCGACCAATTAGATGTCCTTTTAACAGCAGGTATGTGGATTTTCTGGGTGAGATCGTTATTTTAGTCATGTGGCACCATTGTTGGAGTTTCTCTATGTCTCTCAATTTTCGATTCAATGTCTTCCCGGCTACGGCCGCCGACCAATTAGATGTCGATGTCCTTTTAACAGCAGGTATGTGGATTTGCTGGGTGAGATCGTTATTTTAGTCATGTGGCACCATTGTTGGAGCTTCTCTATGGCTCTCTCAATTTTCGATTCAATGTCTTCCCGGCTACGGCCGCCGACCAATTAGATGTCGATGTCCTTTTAACAGCAGGTATGTGGATTTGCTGGGTGAGATCGTTATTTTAGTCATGTGGCACCATTGTTGGAGTTTCTCTATGGCTCTCTCAATTTTCGATTCAATGTCTTCCCGGCTACGGCCGGCGACCAATTAGATGTCCTTTTAACAGCAGGTATGTGGATTTTCTGGGTGAGATCGTTATTTTAGTCATGTGGCACCATTGTTGGAGTTTCTCTACATCTCTCAATTTTCGATTCAATGTCTTCCCGGCTACAGCCGCCGACCAATTAGATGTCCTTTTAACAGCAGGTATGTGGATTTTCTGGGTGAGATTGTTATTTTAGTCATGTGGCACCATTGTTGGAGTTTCTCTATGTCTCTCAATTTTCGATTCAATGTCTTCCCGGCTACAGCCGCCGACCAATTAGATGTCCTTTTAACAGCAGGTATGTGGATTTTCTGGGTGAGATCGTTATTTTAGTCATGTGGCACCATTGTTGGAGTTTCTCTATGGATCTCTCAATTTTCGATTCAATGTCTTCCCGGCTACGGCCACCGACCAATCAGATGTCGATGTCCTTTTATCAGCAGGTATGTGGATTTGCTGGGTGAGATCGTTATTTTAGTCATGTGGCACCATTGTTGGAGTTTCTCTATGGCTCTCTCAATTTTCGATTCAATGTCTTCCCGGCTACGGCCGGCGACCAATTAGATGTCCTTTTAACAGCAGGTATGTGGATTTTCTGGGTGAGATCGTTATTTTAGTCATGTGGCACCATTGTTGGAGTTTCTCTATGTCTCTCAATTTTCGATTCAATGTCTTCCCGGCTACGGCCGCCGACCAATTAGATGTCGATGTCCTTTTAACAGCAGGTATGTGGATTTGCTGGGTGAGATCGTTATTTTAGTCATGTGGCACCATTGTTGGAGTTTCTCTATGGCTCTCTCAATTTTCGATTCAATGTCTTCCCGGCTACGGCCGCCGACCAATTAGATGTCGATGTCCTTTTAACAGCAGGTATGTGGATTTGCTGGGTGAGATCGTTATTTTAGTCATGTGGCACCATTGTTGGAGTTTCTCTATGGCTCTCTCAATTTTCGATTCAATGTCTTCCCGGCTACGGCCGGCGACCAATTAGATGTCCTTTTAACAGCAGGTATGTGGATTTTCTGGGTGAGATCGTTATTTTAGTCATGTGGCACCATTGTTGGAGTTTCTCTACATCTCTCAATTTTCGATTCAATGTCTTCCCGGCTACAGCCGCCGAACAGATTAGATGTCCTTTTAACAGCAGGTATGTGGATTTTCTGGGTGAGATCGTTATTTTAGTCATGTGGCACCATTGTTGGAGTTTCTCTATGTCTCTCAATTTTCGATTCAATGTCTTCCCGGCTACGGCCGCCGACCAATTAGATGTCGATGTCCTTTTAACAGCAGGTATGTGGATTTTCTGGGTGAGATCGTTATTTTAGTCATGTGGCACCATTGTTGGAGTTTCTCTACATCTCTCAATTTTCGATTCAATGTCTTCCTGGCTACGGCCGGCGACCAATTAGATGTCCTTTTAACAGCAGGTATGTGGATTTTCTGGGTGAGATCGTTATTTTAGTCATGTGGCACCATTGTTGGAGTTTCTCTATGGCTCTCTCAATTTTCGATTCAATGTCTTCCCGGCTACAGCCGGCGACCAATTAGATGTCCTTTTAACAGCAGGTATGTGGATTTTCTGGGTGAGATCGTTATTTTAGTCATGTGGCACCATTGTTGGAGTTTCTCTATGGCTCTCTCAATTTTCGATTCAATGTCTTCCCGGCTATGGCCGGCGACCAATTAGATGTCCTTTTAACAGCAGGTATGTGGATTTTCTGGGTGAGATCGTTATTTTAGTCATGTGGCACCATTGTTGGAGTTTCTCTCTGTCTCTCAATTTTCGATTCAATGTCTTCCCGGCTACGGCCGCCGACCAATTAGATGTCGATGTCCTTTTAACAGCAGGTATGTGGATTTTCTGGGTGAGATCGTTATTTTAGTCATGTGGCACCATTGTTGGAGTTTCTCTATGTCTCTCAGTTTTCGATTCAATGTCTTCCCGGCTACGGCCGCCGACCAATTAGATGTCGATGTCCTTTTAACAGCAGGTATGTGGATTTGCTGGGTGAGATCGTTATTTTAGTCATGTGGAACCATTGTTGGAGTTTCTCTATGTCTCTCAATTTTCGATTCAATGTCTTCCCGGCTACGGCCGCCGACCAATTAGATGTCGATGTCCTTTTAACAGCAGGTATGTGGATTTGCTGGGTGAGATCGTTATTTTAGTCATGTGGCACCATTGTTGGAGTTTCTCTACATCTCTCAATTTTCGATTCAATGTCTTCCCGGCTACGGCCGGCGACCAATTAGATGTCCTTTTAACAGCAGGTATGTGGATTTTCTGGGTAAGATCGTTATTTTAGTCATGTGGCACCAATGTTGGAGTTTCTCTACATCTCTCAATTTTCGATTCAATGTCTTCCCGGCTACAGCCGCCGACCAATTAGATGTCGATGTCTTTTAACAGCAGGTATGTGGATTTGCTGGGTGAGATCGTTATTTTAGTCATGTGGAACCATTGTTGGAGTTTCCCTATGTCTCTCAATTTTCGATTCAATGTCTTCCCGGCTACGGCCGCCGACCAATTAGATGTCGATGTCCTTTTAACAGCAGGTATGTGGATTTGCTGGGTGAGATCGTTATTTTAGTCATGTGGAACCATAGTGGGAGTTTCTCTATGGCTCTCTCAATTTTCGATTCAATGTCTTCCCGGCTACGGCCGGCGACCAATTAGATGTCCTTTTAACAGCAGGTATGTGGATTTTCTGGGTGAGATCGTTATTTTAGTCATGTGGCACCATTGTTGGAGTTTCTCTACATCTCCCAATTTTCGATTCAATGTCTTCCCGGCTACAGCCGCCGACCAATTAGATGTCCTTTTAACAGAAGGTATGTGGATTTTCTGGGTGAGATCGTTATTTTAGTCATGTGGCACCATTGTTGGAGTTTCTCTACGTCTCTCAATTTTCGATTCAATGTCTTCTCGGCTACGGCCGCCGACCAATTAGATGTCGATGTCCTTTTAACAGCAGGTATGTGGATTTGCTGGGTGAGATCGTTATTTTAGTCATGTGGCACCATTGTTGAAGTTTCTCTATGTCTCTCAATTTTCGATTCAATGTCTTCCCGGCTACGGCCACCGACCAATTAGATGTCGATGTCCTTTTAACAGCAGGTATGTGGATTTGCTGGGTGAGATCGTTATTTTAGTCATGTGGCACCATTGTTGGAGTTTCTCTATGGCTCTCTCAATTTTCCATTCAATGTCTTCCTGGCTACGGCCGGCGACCAATTAGATGTCCTTTTAACAGCAGGTATGTGGATTTTCTGGGTGAGATCGTTATTTTAGTCATGTGGCACCATTGTTGGAGTTTCTCTACATCTCTCAATTTTCGATTTAATGTCTTCCCGGCTACAGCCGCCGACCAATTAGATGTCCTTTTAACAGCAGGTATGTGGATTTTCTGGGTGAGATCGTTATTTTAGTCATGTGGCACCATTGTTGGAGTTTCTCTATGTCTCTCAATTTTCGATTCAATGTCTTCCCGGCTACGGCCGCGGACCAATTAGATGTCGATGTCCTTTTAACAGCAGGTATGTGGATTTGCTGGGTGAGATCGTTATTTTAGTCATGTGGCACCATTGTTGGAGTTTCTCTATGGCTCTCTCAATTTTCGATTCAATGTCTTCCCGGCTACGGCCGGCGACCAATTAGATGTCCTTTTAACAGCAGGTATGTGGATTTTCTGGGTGAGATCGTTATTTTAGTCATGTGGCACCATTGTTGGAGTTTCTCTATGGCTCTCTCAATTTTCGATTCAATGTCTTCCCGGCTACAGCCGCCGACCAATTAGATGTCCTTTTAACAGCAGGTATGTGGATTTTCTGGGTGAGATCGTTATTTTAGTCATGTGGCACCATTGTTGGAGTTTCTCTATGTCTCTCAATTTTCGATTCAATGTCTTCCCGGCTACGGCCGGCGACCAATTAGATGTCCTTTTAACAGCAGGTATGTGGATTTTCTGGGTGAGATCGTTATTTTAGTCATGTGGCACCATTGTTGGAGTTTCTCTACATCTCTCAATTTTCGATTCAATGTCTTCCCGGCTACAGCCGCCGACCAATTAGATGTCCTTTTAACAGCAGGTATGTGGATTTTCTGGGTGAGATCGTTATTTTAGTCATGTGGCACCATTGTTGGAGATTCTCTACGTCTCTCAATTTTCGATTCAATGTCTTCCCGGCTACAGCCGCCGACCAATTAGATGTCCTTTTAACAGCAGGTATGTGGATTTGCTGGGTGAGATCGTTATTTTAGTCATGTAGCACCATTGTTGGAGTTTCTATATGGCTCTCTCAATTTTCCATTCAATGTCTTCCCGGCTACGGCCGGCGACCAATTAGATGTCCTTTTAACAGCAGGTATGTGGATTTGCTGGGTGAGATCGTTATTTTAGTCATGTGGCTCCATTGTTGGAGTTTCTCTATGGCTCTCTCAATTTTCCATTCAATGTCTTCCCGGCTACGGCCGGCGACCAATTAGATGTCCTATTAACAGCAGGTATGTGGATTTGCTGGGTGAGATCGTTATTTTAGTCATGTGGCACCATTGTTGGAGTTTCTCTATGGCTCTCTCAATTTTCGATTCAATGTCTTCCCGGCTGCGGCCAGCGACCAATTAGATGTCCTTTTAACAGCAGGTATGTGGATTTTCTGGGTGAGATCGTTATTTTAGTCATGTGGCACCATTGTTGGAGATTCTCTACGTCTCTCAATTTTCGATTCAATGTCTTCCCGGCTACAGCCGCCGACCAATTAGATGTCCTTTTAACAGCAGGTATGTGGATTTTCTGGGTGAGATCGTTATTTTAGTCATGTGGCACCATTGTTGGAGTTTCTCTATGTCTCTCAATTTTCGATTCAATGTCTTCCCGGCTACGGCCGCCGACCAATTAGATGTCGATGTCCTTTTAACAGCAGGTATGTGGATTTGCTGGGTGAGATTGTTATTTTAGTCATGTGGCACCATTGTTGGAGTTTCTCTATGGCTCTCTCAATTTTCCATTCAATGTCTTCCTGGCTACGGCCGGCGACCAATTAGATGTCCTTTTAACAGCAGGTATGTGGATTTTCTGGGTGAGATCGTTATTTTAGTCATGTGGCACCATTGTTGGAGTTTCTCTACATCTCTCAATTTTCGATTCAATGTCTTCCCGGCTACAGCCGCCGACCAATTAGATGTCCTTTTAACAGCAGGTATGTGGATTTTCTGGGTGAGATCGTTATTTTAGTCATGTGGCACCATTGTTGGAGTTTCTCTATGTCTCTCAATTTTCGATTCAATGTCTTCCCGGCTACGGCCGCGGACCAATTAGATGTCGATGTCCTTTTAACAGCAGGTATGTGGATTTGCTGGGTGAGATCGTTATTTTAGTCATGTGGCACCATTGTTGGAGTTTCTCTATGGCTCTCTCAACTTTCGATTCAATGTCTTCCCGGCTACGGCCGGCGACCAATTAGATGTCCTTTTAACAGCAGGTATGTGGATTTTCTGGGTGAGATCGTTATTTTAGTCATGTGGCACCATTGTTGGAGATTCTCTACGTCTCTCAATTTTCGATTCAATGTCTTCCCGGCTACAGCCGCCGACCAATTAGATGTAATTTTAACAGCAGGTATGTGGATTTTCTGGGTGAGATCGTTATTTTAGTCATGTGGCACCATTGTTGGAGTTTCTCTATGTCTCTCAATTTTCGATTCAATGTCTTCCCGGCTACGGCCGCCGACCAATTAGATGTCGATGTCCTTTTAACAGCAGGTATGTGGATTTGCTGGGTGAGATCGTTATTTTAGTCATGTGGCACCATTGTTGGAGTTTCTCTACATCTCTCAATTTTCGATTCAATGTCTTCCCGGCTACGGCCGGCGACCAATTAGATGTCCTTTTAACAGCAGGTATGTGGATTTTCTGGGTGAGATCGTTATTTTAGTCATGTGGCACCATTGTTGGAGTTTCTCTATGTCTCTCAATTTTCGATTCAATGTCTTCCCGGCTACGGCTGCCGACCAATTAGATGTCCTTTTAACAGCAGGTATGTGGATTTGCTGGGTGAGATCGTTATTTTAGTCATGTGGCACCATTGTTGGAGTTTCTCTATGGCTCTCTCAATTTTCCATTCAATGTCTTCCCGGCTACGGCCGGCGACCAATTAGATGTCCTATTAACAGCAGGTATGTGGATTTGCTGGGTGAGATCGTTATTTTAGTCATGTGGCACCATTGTTGGAGTTTCTCTATGGCTCTCTCAATTTTCGATTCAATGTCTTCCCGGCTACGGCCGGCGACTAATTAGATGTCCTTTTAACAGCAGGTATGTGGATTTTCTGGGTGAGATCGTTATTTTAGTCATGTGGCACCATTGTTGGAGTTTCTCTACATCTCTCAATTTTCGATTCAATGTCTTCCCGGCTACGGCCGCCGACCAATTAGATGTCGATGTCCTTTTAACAGCGGGTATGTGAGTTTTGCTGGGTGAGATCGTTATTTTAGTCATGTGGCACCATTGTTGGAGTTTCTCTATGGCTCTCTCAATTTTCCATTCAATGTCTTCCCGGCTACGGCCGGCGACCAATTAGATGTCCTTTTAACAGCAGGTATGTGGATTTGCTGCGTGAGATCGTTATTTTAGTCATGTGGCACCATTGTTGGAGTTTCTCTATGGCTCTCTCAATTTTCGATTCAATGTCTTCCCGGCTACGGCCGGCGACCAATTAGATGTCCTTTTAACAGCAGGTATGTGGATTTTCTGGGTGAGATCGTTATTTTAGTCATGTGGCACCATTGTTGGAGTTTCTCTACATCTCTCAATTTTCGATTCAATGTCTTCCCGGCTACGGCCGCCGACCAATTAGATGTCGATGTCCTTTTAACAGCAGGTATGTGGATTTTCTGGGTGAGATCGTTATTTTAGTCATGTGGCACCATTGTTGGAGTTTCTCTATGTCTCTCAATTTTCGATTCAATGTCTTCCCGGCTACGGCCGCCGACCAATTAGATGTCGATGTCTTTTAACAGCAGGTATGTGCATTTGCTGGGTGAGATCGTTATTTTAGTCATGTGGCACCATTGTTGGAGCTTCTCTATGGCTCTCTCAATTTTCGATTCAATGTCTTCCCGGCTACGGCCGCCGACCAATTAGATGTCCTTTTAACAGCAGGTATGTGGATTTTCTGGGTGAGATCGTTATTTTAGTCATGTGGCACCATTGTTGGAGTTTCTCTATGGCTCTCTCAATTTTCGATTCAATGTCTTCCCGGCTACGGCCGGCGACCAATTAGATGTCCTTTTAACAGCAGGTATGTGGATTTTCTGGGTGAGATCGTTATTTTAGTCATGTGGCACCATTGTTGGAGTTTCTCTACATCTCTCAATTTTCGATTCAATGTCTTCCCGGCTACAGCCGCCGACCAATTAGATGTCCTTTTAACAGCAGGTATGTGGATTTTCTGGGTGAGATCGTTATTTTAGTCATGTGGCACCATTGTTGGAGTTTCTCTATGTCTCTCAATTTTCGATTCAATGTCTTCCCGGCTACGGCCGCCGACCAATTAGATGTCGATGTCCTTTTAACAGCAGGTATGTGGATTTTCTGGGTGAGATCGTTATTTTAGTCATGTGGCACCATTGTTGGAGTTTCTCTATGGCTCTCTCACTTTTCGATTCAATGTCTTCCCGTCTAGGGCCGGCGACCAATTAGATGTCCTTTTAACAGCAGGTATGTGGATTATCTGGGTGAGATCGTTATTTTAGTCATGTGGCACCATTGTTGGAGTTTCTCTATGGCTCTCTCACTTTTCGATTCAATGTCTTCCCGGCTACGGCCGGCGACCAATTAGATGTCCTTTTAACAGCAGGTATGTGGATTTTCTGGGTGAGATCGTTATTTTAGTCATGTGGCACCATTGTTGGAGTTTCTCTACATCTCTCAATTTTCGATTCAATGTCTTCCCGGCTACAGCCGCCGACCAATTAGATGTCCTTTTAACAGCAGGTATGTGGATTTTCTGGGTGAGATCGTTATTTTAGTCATGTGGCACCATTGTTGGAGTTTCTCTATGGCTCTCTCAATTTTCCATTCAATGTCTTCCCGGCTACGGCCGGCGACCAATTAGATGTCCTTTTAACAGCAGGTATGTGGATTTGCTGGGTGAGATCGTTATTTTAGTCATGTGGCACCATTGTTGGAGTTTCTCTATGGCTCTCTCAATTTTCCATTCAATGTCTTCCCGGCTACGGCCGGCGACCAATTAGATGTCCTATTAACAGCAGGTATGTGGATTTGCTGGGTGAGATCGTTATTTTAGTCATGTGGCACCATTGTTGGAGTTTCTCTATGGCTCTCTCAATTTTCGATTCAATGTCTTCCCGGCTACGGCCGGCGACTAATTAGATGTCCTTTTAACAGCAGGTATGTGGATTTTCTGGGTGAGATCGTTATTTTAGTCATGTGGCACCATTGTTGGAGTTTCTCTACATCTCTCAATTTTCGATTCAATGTCTTCCCGGCTACGGCCGCCGACCAATTAGATGTCGATGTCCTTTTAACAGCGGGTATGTGAGTTTTGCTGGGTGAGATCGTTATTTTAGTCATGTGGCACCATTGTTGGAGTTTCTCTATGGCTCTCTCAATTTTCCATTCAATGTCTTCCCGGCTACGGCCGGCGACCAATTAGATGTCCTTTTAACAGCAGGTATGTGGATTTGCTGCGTGAGATCGTTATTTTAGTCATGTGGCACCATTGTTGGAGTTTCTCTATGGCTCTCTCAATTTTCGATTCAATGTCTTCCCGGCTACGGCCGGCGACCAATTAGATGTCCTTTTAACAGCAGGTATGTGGATTTTCTGGGTGAGATCGTTATTTTAGTCATGTGGCACCATTGTTGGAGTTTCTCTACATCTCTCAATTTTCGATTCAATGTCTTCCCGGCTACGGCCGCCGACCAATTAGATGTCGATGTCCTTTTAACAGCAGGTATGTGGATTTTCTGGGTGAGATCGTTATTTTAGTCATGTGGCACCATTGTTGGAGTTTCTCTATGTCTCTCAATTTTCGATTCAATGTCTTCCCGGCTACGGCCGCCGACCAATTAGATGTCGATGTCCTTTTAACAGCAGGTATGTGCATTTGCTGGGTGAGATCGTTATTTTAGTCATGTGGCACCATTGTTGGAGCTTCTCTATGGCTCTCTCAATTTTCGATTCAATGTCTTCCCGGCTACGGCCGCCGACCAATTAGATGTCCTTTTAACAGCAGGTATGTGGATTTTCTGGGTGAGATCGTTATTTTAGTCATGTGGCACCATTGTTGGAGTTTCTCTATGGCTCTCTCAATTTTCGATTCAATGTCTTCCCGGCTACGGCCGGCGACCAATTAGATGTCCTTTTAACAGCAGGTATGTGGATTTTCTGGGTGAGATCGTTATTTTAGTCATGTGGCACCATTGTTGGAGTTTCTCTACATCTCTCAATTTTCGATTCAATGTCTTCCCGGCTACAGCCGCCGACCAATTAGATGTCCTTTTAACAGCAGATATGTGGATTTTCTGGGTGAGATCGTTATTTTAGTCATGTGGCACCATTGTTGGAGTTTCTCTATGTCTCTCAATTTTCGATTCAATGTCTTCCCGGCTACGGCCGCCGACCAATTAGATGTCGATGTCCTTTTAACAGCAGGTATGTGGATTTTCTGGGTGAGATCGTTATTTTAGTCATGTGGCACCATTGTTGGAGTTTCTCTATGGCTCTCTCACTTTTCGATTCAATGTCTTCCCGTCTAGGGCCGGCGACCAATTAGATGTCCTTTTAACAGCAGGTATGTGGATTATCTGGGTGAGATCGTTATTTTAGTCATGTGGCACCATTGTTGGAGTTTCTCTATGGCTCTCTCACTTTTCGATTCAATGTCTTCCCGGCTACGGCCGGCGACCAATTAGATGTCCTTTTAACAGCAGGTATGTGGATTTTCTGGGTGAGATCGTTATTTTAGTCATGTGGCACCATTGTTGGAGTTTCTCTATGTCTCTCAATTTTCGATTCAATTTCTTCCCGGCTACGGCCGCCGACCAATTAGATGTCGATGTCCTTTTAACAGCAGGTATGTGGATTTGCTGGGTGAGATCGTTATTTTAGTCATGTGGCACCATTGTTGGAGTTTCTCTACATCTCTCAATTTTCGATTCAATGTCTTCCCGGCTACGGCCGGCGACCAATTAGATGTCCTTTTAACAGCAGGTATGTGGATTTTCTGGGTGAGATCGTTATTTTAGTCATGTGGCACCATTGTTGGAGTTTCTCTATGTCTCTCAATTTTCGATTCAATGTCTTCCCGGCTACGGCCGCCGACCAATTAGATGTCCTTTTAACAGCAGGTATGTGGATTTTCTGGGTGAGATCGTTATTTTAGTCATGTGGCACCATTGTTGGAGTTTCTCTATGGCTCTCTCAATTTTCCATTCAATGTCTTCCCGGCTACGGCCGGCGACCAATTAGATGTCCTTTTAACAGCAGGTATGTGGATTTGCTGGGTGAGATCGTTATTTTAGTCATGTGGCACCATTGTTGGAGTTTCTCTATGGCTCTCTCAATTTTCCATTCAATGTCTTCCCGGCTACGGCCGGCGACCAATTAGATGTCCTTTTAACAGCAGGTATGTGGATTTGCTGGGTGAGATCGTTATTTTAGTCATGTGGCACCATTGTTGGAGTTTCTCTATGGCTCTCTCAATTTTCGATTCAATGTCTTCCCGGCTACGGCCGGCGACTAATTAGATGTCCTTTTAACAGCAGGTATGTGGATTTTCTGGGTGAGATCGTTATTTTAGTCATGTGGCACCATTGTTGGAGTTTCTCTACATCTCTCAATTTTCGATTCAATGTCTTCCCGGCTACGGCCGCCGACCAATTAGATGTCGATGTCCTTTTAACAGCAGGTATGTGGATTTGCTGGGTGAGATCGTTATTTTAGTCATGTGGCACCATTGTTGGAGTTTCTCTATGGCTCTCTCAATTTTCGATTCAATGTCTTCCCGGCTACGGCCGGCGACCAATTAGATGTCCTTTTAACAGCAGGTATGTGGATTTTCTGGGTGAGATCGTTATTTTAGTCATGTGGCACCATTGTTGGAGTTTCTCTACATCTCTCAATTTTCGATTCAATGTCTTCCCGGCTACGGCCGCCGACCAATTAGATGTCGATGTCCTTTTAACAGCAGGTATGTGGATTTTCTGGGTGAGATCGTTATTTTAGTCATGTGGCACCATTGTTGGAGTTTCTCTATGTCTCTCAATTTTCGATTCAATGTCTTCCCGGCTACGGCCGCCGACCAATTAGATGTCGATGTCCTTTTAACAGCAGGTATGTGGATTTGCTGGGTGAGATCGTTATATTAGTCATGTGGCACCATTGTTGGAGCTTCTCTATGGCTCTCTCAATTTTCGATTCAATGTCTTCCCGGCTACGGCCGCCGACCAATTAGATGTCCTTTTAACAGCAGGTATGTGGATTTTCTGGGTGAGATCGTTATTTTAGTCATGTGGCACCATTGTTGGAGTTTCTCTATGGCTCTCTCAATTTTCGATTCAATGTCTTCCCGGCTACGGCCGGCGACCAATTAGATGTCCTTTTAACAGCAGGTATGTGGATTTTCTGGGTGAGATCGTTATTTTAGTCATGTGGCACCATTGTTGGAGTTTCTCTACATCTCTCAATTTTCGATTCAATGTCTTCCCGGCTACAGCCGCCGACCAATTAGATGTCCTTTTAACAGCAGGTATGTGGATTTTCTGGGTGAGATCGTTATTTTAGTCATGTGGCACCATTGTTGGAGTTTCTCTATGTCTCTCAATTTTCGATTCAATGTCTTCCCGGCTACGGCCGCCGACCAATTGGATGTCGATGTCCTTTTAACAGCAGGTATGTGGATTTTCTGGGTGAGATCGTTATTTTAGTCATGTGGCACCATTGTTGGAGTTTCTCTATGGCTCTCTCACTTTTCGATTCAATGTCTTCCCGTCTACGGCCGGCGACCAATTAGATGTCCTTTTAACAGCAGGTATGTGGATTTTCTGGGTGAGATCGTTATTTTAGTCATGTGGCACCATTGTTGGAGTTTCTCTATGGCTCTCTCACTTTTCGATTCAATGTCTTCCCGGCTACGGCCACCGACCAATTAGATGTCCTTTTAACAGCAGGTATGTGGATTTTCTGGGTGAGATCGTTATTTTAGTCATGTGGCACCATTGTTGGAGTTTCTCTATGTCTCTCAATTTTCGATTCAATGTCTTCCCGGCTACGGCCGCCGACCAATTAGATGTCGATGTCCTTTTAACAGCAGGTATGTGGATTTGCTGGGTGAGATCGTTATTTTAGTCATGTGGCACCATTGTTGGAGTTTCTCTATGGCTCTCTCAATTTTCGATTCAATGTCTTCCCGGCTACGGCCGCCGACCAATTAGATGTCGATGTCCTTTTAACAGCAGGTATGTGGATTTGCTGGGTGAGATCGTTATTTTAGTCATGTGGCATCATTGTTGGAGCTTCTCTATGGCTCTCTCAATTTTCGATTCAATGTCTTCCCGGCTACGGCCGCCGACCAATTAGATGTCCTTTTAACAGCAGGTATGTGGATTTTCTGGGTGAGATCGTTATTTTAGTCATGTGGCACCATTGTTGGAGTTTCTCTATGTCTCTCAATTTTCGATTCAATGTCTTCCCGGCTACGGCCGGCGACCAATTAGATGTCCTTTTAACAGCAGGTATGTGGATTTTCTGGGTGAGATCGTTATTTTAGTCATGTGGCACCATTGTTGGAGTTTCTCTACATCTCTCAATTTTCGATTCAATGTCTTCCCGGCTACAGCCGCCGACCAATTAGATGTCCTTTTAACAGCAGGTATGTGGATTTTCTGGGTGAGATCGTTATTTTAGTCATGTGGCACCATTGTTGGAGATTCTCTACGTCTCTCAATTTTCGATTCAATGTCTTCCCGGCTACAGCCGCCGACCAATTAGATGTCCTTTTAACAGCAGGTATGTGGATTTTCTGGGTGAGATCGTTATTTTAGTCATGTGGCACCATCGTTGGAGTTTCTCTATGTCTCTCAATTTTCGATTCAATGTCTTCCCGGCTACGGCCGCCGACCAATTAGATGTCGATGTCCTTTTAACAGCAGGTATGTGGATTTGCTGGGTGAGATCGTTATTTTAGTCATGTGGCACCATTGTTGGAGTTTTTCTGTGGCTCTCTCAATTTTCGATTCAATGTCTTCCCGGCTACGGCCGCCGACCAATAGGAGGAGGTAATCCACGTAGGCTTCACCTCTAGCACCTCATCACTTTGTTGCAACCTGTCTAGTACTTCTGAACGGTCTGCGTTAGGACGTTCAAACTGCGTGGTTGGCCGCGAGGCATGATGGGAATTTGTATGCGCATGCGCAATCGCGTTGTTGTTGTTGGCGGCCATTTGCACGCGAAAATGTCACGATACTGAGAGTATAGCGCTTGTGAAGGCCTGTTACGAGAACAATAACAGTCCAACTGTGGCTCAATGGAAGTTTGCGACAGAGTTCAAACTGAAGACTACCGGTTCAAGTGTGCTAACAATCAACAATTTAGTGTTTGAGAGAACGGTTAGTGTTCGTTATGACAGTGTTGGCAATTTCGGTCTTCAAAAAGGGTGAAAACTCCTGAAAACATCGAGAAGACGCGCGCTGTTTTCCAAACCAGCCCCATGAAATCGATCAGTCGAGCTGCACAACGGATGTGAATCAACCAGGAGACACTGTGACTAATTGTTGTTGAAGACCCGTATCCCTTCCCATAAAAAATTCGAACCCTGACGGCCCTGATCTGATCATGTTAAGTAAATGAATAAAGTAAGTCCCATGCCGTGGAACAGCGCTTGTGTTTCGACAACACTATTGTCCACAGAATTGACAAACAGGGCTTTGATATGAATGTGGTTCGATTTAGCGACGAAGCCCACTTTCATTTTGATGGATTCGTCAAAAAGCAAAATGGCACATTTGGGGGACTGAGAAACCGCATATCGCGATCGAGAAGTCTCTTCACCCTCAACGGGTGACTGTGTAGTGTGGAACATCTATTCACAGAGAAATCGGTACGATATTTCTTGATGGCACCGTAACTACAGTACGGGAAGGTGTAGGAAGATAATTTCATCGCCATTATCAAACGTGGCCCTGATTTCGTCAAGATGTGGTTCATGCAAGACGGAGCTCGACCCCATCAAAGCAGGAGCGTGTTTGATGTCCTGGAAGATCACTTTGGTCATGCATTCTGGTTCTAAGGTATCCAGAGGCCGCTGGCAGGGGCCTCGATTGGTCGCCACATTTTCTTTTGCGCAGTCATATATATACACTACTGGCCATTAAAATTGCAACACCAAGAAGAAATTCAGACGATAAGTGGTTGTTCATTAGACAAATATATTATACTACAACTGACATGTGATTACATTTTCATGCTATTTGGGTGCATAGATCTTGAGAAATCAGTAACCAGAACAAACACCTCTGGCCGTAATAACAGCGTGATACGCCTGGGTATTGAGTCAAACAGGGCTTGGATGGCGTGTATAGGTACAGCTGCCCATGCAGCTTCAACACGATACCACTGTTCATCAAGAGTAGTGACTGGCGTATGGTGACGAGTCAGTTGCTCGGACACCATTGTCCAGACGTTTTCAACTGGTGAGAGATGTGGAGAATGTGCTGACCAGGGCAGCAGTCGAACATTTTCTATATCCAGAAAGGCCCGTGCAGGACATGCAACATGCGGTCGTGCATTATCCTGCTGAAATATAGGGTTTCGCAGGGATAGAATGAAGGGTAGAGCCACGGGTCGTAACACATCTGAAGTGTAACTTCCACTGTTCAAAGTGGCATCAAAACGAACAAGAGGTGACCGAGACGTGTAACCAATAACACCCAATACCATCACGCCGGGTGATACGCCAGTATGGCGATGATGAATACACGCTTCCATTGTGCGTTCACCACGATGTCGCCAAACACGGATGCGACCATCACGATGCCGTAAACAGAACCAGGATTCATCCGAAAAAATGACGTTTTGCCAATCGTGCACCCAGGTTCGTCGTTGAGTGCAACATCGCAGGTGCTCCTGTCTGTGATGCACCGTCAACGGTAACCGCAGCCATGGTCTCCGAGCTGACCGTCCATGCTGCTGCAGACGTCGTCGAACTGTTCGTGCAGATGGTTGTTGTCTTGCAAACGTCCCTATCTGTTGTCTCAGGAATCGAGACATGGCTGCACGATCCGTTACAGCCGTGCGGATAAGATGCTGTAATTCTCGGCTGCTAGTGATACGAGGCCGTTGGAATCCAGCACGGCGTTCCGTATTACCCTCCTGAACCCACCGATTCCATATTCTTCTAAGTGATTGGATCTCGACCAACGCGAGCAGCAATGTTGCGATACGATAAACCGCAATCACGATAGGCTACAACCGACTTTGAAAGAAGTCGGAAACGTCACGGTATGCATTTCTTCTCCTTACACGAGGCATCACAACAACGTTTCACTAGGCAACGACGGTCAACTGCGGTTTGTGTATGAGAAATCGGTTGGAAACTTTCCACATGTCAGCACGTTGTAGGTGTCGCCACCGGCGCCAACCCTGTGTGAATGCTCTGAGAAGCTAATCATTTGCATATCACAGCATCTTCTTCCTGTCGGTTAAATTCCGCGTCTGTTAGACGTCATCTTCGTGGTGTAGCAATTTTAATGGCCTAATGGCCAGTAATGTATATTTTTGCAGTAGGAGAATGAAATTTTTTCTGAACGTACTTGGAACATTTAGCTGTAAGTTGGTATATAAAAGTGTTTTCTTGTATTGACATGTGAGCCATACTGGACTGTGAAGTAGGTGGCAGGTTGCGACAACAGTCGGTGATGGAGTTCCTTTTCGAGAGCGACGGTGACTCTGCCACATCGACTCACAGGAAGTTGCTCTTTGTTTATGGGGAGGACACAGTGGATCGTAGCAGTATCCAGTGGTGGTTGCAGAGTTTTAAAGAAGTTCATGTCTCTCTACTGGACAATCCACCATGCGGTAGGCCATCGACTGACGTGAATAAGCAGACCATTGATGAAATCATCCAAAACGACAGACGTGTGACGACACGACAGCTTGCTGAAATTACTCGTTTGTCATTGGGTAGTGTGGTATCACTGTGTAATGTCCCCACTCTCTACCACGCACCAATTAATTATTTTCAATCAAACCATCCACATTCATTCACTTTGGAAAAGTTATCTGATCTGATTTTCTCGTAATATATGCGGCGACAGCTCGTCGACGCCAAAGTATTTTCTAGTGCATTTATTCTTTGAAATAACAGAGATGCATATATGCATTCTCCATGGTTGTTGGAGAGGTAACTAGGACAGCTTCCGGAGTATCTGTTGGGGGATTGACGTGTTTCTGAGAGATACATATTCTGCTTTTCTTCCCGCTAAAGCGAGCCAATTAACATTTGTGCCGCTAGCGGTTTGTTTTGAGGGGAAAGAGATTCTAAAAGGAAAATAATTAAGGCGTGGAATCACGGGAGATCTGGACATGTAATGGAGATGGATTTAATACACGATTTCCTCCATAGATAAGGTTTGTGACTATTTTGTTCTGGAGTGAATGAACGAATGAGTTATTTCTGAATCATTTGTTGATCACGTCGGCCCTGTAATTAGTGAGGAAGTTTCAGCTGTGTCGAAGAGAGCCTGCAATCACTGAATCTGTGTTAAATCGTCCAAAAAGGCTTCGTAGACATCTGGAATTCGCAATCTTTCGTAAAAGGAAGAAACTGTCCAAACGATTGATTCTCCCGACTGACTGCAGTGTGTAAGAGTAATAATAAATGTAAAGGTCTCTTACAGCAAGCCAGTCGCTGATTACCAAGACGAAGGACTCCACCAAAGATTCTATTTGGCTGATTCCTTTTATCATTATAACACATAATGAAATCTTATATTAAAAACTATACATAGATAAAGGAGAGAAAGAGAGAGAGCTAATGAAAATAGAGGTAATACTAATAATCCTCTATTAGTCTAATTTTTCGCCTGTCTTATCAAGGATCAGCCAAGAACTGGGAGGGCCTTGCTTTACTGTATGGATGTATGTGTGAAGGTGAAGGGGTCTTAAAGACAACAGATACACGTCTATACAGACAAGACATTAAACAGAGATAGCGGCTAGCTGCATTGATAATCTATTCTTAGATTAAAGAGACGGCAACTTACTATCCGAACATTAAAATGTTAAAACTGGTAGTCACTAGGGTACAGAAAAATCTGTGTACGTTTGATGCCTAGATTATTGACAAGAGAAATGAAAACAATGAGCAACAACGTGTGTCAGGGTCTCATGAAGACCTTTACTGAGGAGTGGAAACAGTGTTTTGACGGTGTCATTACCCAGGATGAAACATGGTTGTTTTTGTCTGAACCTGAGAGCAAAACCCAGTCCATGGAGCGGCGTCATCCACTCGGGAGAAGAAACCAAGTCTTTCACGAACAGCAGGCCGAAAGACGATGGTTTCGTTCTTCTGGGATCAGTGTGGTGTCATTTTCATTGACTCTTTGGAACCTGGCTCCACAATTAACCGGGACCGTTACTGTTTGTCACTGGACAAGCTATGCGTGCCATGAAGACCCACAGACAACAGGTTTAGGGTCAGCTCAGCAGATTACTCCACGACAATGCTAAACCTCATACAGCCCTCATGGCGCAAGAGAAAATCAGGAAAATGGGTTGGAAAATTGTTTCTCATCCTCCCTACAGTCTGGACTTGGCTCCGTCTGATTTTTAGCTCTTTGGTCGTCTGAAGGCACCCCTGCGTGGTAAAACGTTTCATAGTGAGACAGACTATATTTCTTGTGTCAAGCGATGGTGTAAAAGTCATTCCCCAGAATTTTACCAACATGCATTTACATCATGGAAAGAACGTTGCGCCAGATGCGTCACAGATGATAGAGGCTGCATTAAGTAGGCTCAATGTGTAGCTGAATGTTCCAATTGTGTTCACAAAAAATTTCAATCTCCTCCTACAAAAAATAAAAAAAAACTTAGAGACGACTGTGCAAAACTTTTTGAACGCCCTTCGTATTAAAGACAAGGTGTACAGCAATAACCCCAGAATCATTGCCGAGATAAAAACAGCCATTCACGAGGACATCGATATTCCGACACTTCAGCGGGTCATGCCATTCGTCCGCGCCACATCATCGCCAATAATGGCAGGCAAATCGAACACGTCATAACCTAAATCCGAATAAAGTGTGTGCACGTCGTAGTTTGTAACTAATTTACGTTTTTTTCATCATACAGTTCAATAATTATCATCCTACACATTTTAAAGCAATAATGTAATCATTTATTTGATAATAACCTCCATTTGCCACTGCTTTGAGATTTTCCAGCAATTTATCACGGCTGCTGCAGAGGCGAAGAGGATTCTCGCTGATCACCATTTGATCCACCATTACGCGGACTTCCAGTACGTTTAAAACCAGAAGCGCACCCTAATCGGCAACAAATGCTTAAAATACGGAAAACCAACAGCGCATTCTAAGGCGCACGAATGCTTAAAATATGGAATAAATGCTCCTGACGAGTATTTAAACACAGAAACTTTGATTTAAATACCAGAACTTGACGTAGGTACAAAAGAGTAAGACATACGATGCTGGTTTGACTGTACGGAACTGCGTAACTAATTGACGCTTGATTTCCAGTTGTAGTGTCAGTCATTTTACGACACTTCTTGCAAATCATTTTATTGCCTCATAAGTATGTGTGTTTTGTGGTAGATTTATACACTGAAGCGGCAAAGAAACTGGTATAGGCATTTTCATATAACTTACGGGTTTGCTGCCGGGTGACGTCGTCGACCAACGCCTATATTTCGACAGGGACACACCCTGCCATTCTCAAGGCACAAATGCAAGGGGGAAGTAATGTGCAAAAGGGAATTTAACACCTCGGTTCACTGAGGAGAAACAAGGAAGACACCACACACAGAACAAGTGTCAACACAAACAAAGATGACCAACACCAGAAATATCGATAACTATTAATCAACAGGTGAGGTAGCACTAATTCTGTCCCTCTGTTTTTTGATGAGAGACAGAGCCGGATTCCTAGCAGCATTTAAACAAAATCCACCATCTCTGTTAATAAGGTAGCTTGATAGTTTTATTTCAACAGCTTCCTTAATAACACTATCCCAATAGCTGGACGTGCAAGCCAGAACCTCCGTGTTGTTGCATTCCATAGGGTGACCGGTGTCAAGGCAATATTCTGCAATAGCGGATTTGCTCGGCTGTTGTAACCGTGTGTGACGCTTATGTTCATTACACCGGTCTTCCACGGTCCTGATTGACCAATTTTTGACATACCACAACTGCAACGAATACGGTAGGCATGCGTATTCAAATACAGCGATCTGTAAACAGACAGAATACGGCCCTGCGGTCGGCAACACCTATATAAGACAACATTTGTCTGGCGCAGTTGTCAGATCGGTTGCTGCTGCTACAGTGGCAGGCTATCAAGATTTAAGTGAGTCTGAAACTGGTGTTACGGTGGGCGGACGAGCGATGGGACACAGCATCTCCGACGTAGCGATGAAGTGGAGATTTTCCCTACGGCTATTTCATGAGTGTACCGTGAAAATCATGAACCCGGTAAAACATCAAAACTCCGACATCGCTGCGGCTGGAAAAAGATCCTGAAAGAATGGGACCAACGACGACTCAAGAAAATCGTTCAACGTGACAGGAGTGCAAAACTTCCGCAAATTGCTGCAGATTTCAGTGCTGGGCCATCAAAAAGTGTTTGGCGTGCAAATCACACGACGAAACATCATCGATATGGGATTTCGGAGCCGAAGGCCCACTCGTGTACCCTTGATGACTGCACGACACAAAGCTTGAAAGCTTCCCGTCTCCTCTATATTTCTTTTGTTCCCTTCTACCATAACCTATGAAACCTTTCCTTAGTATTTCTATCTCTTGCTTAATAATAACAAGTGAAATCTTCCCTTTGAAATTTATTCTGTTTTCAATCTTCGCATACAAATTTAACTGCTGATTATTAAAAGTGATTTTCTGATTATTTCGACGAAACATAGAGTGTGTCGTCGTCGTGGCCCTCAGTCGTTACCTGCTATGACCCAAAACTGTTCCTTACCTTTTTTACCGTTACTGGATCGTCATCTGACTGCGACGTGAATATACTTACTCTGGTTTACTATACTCTATTAACTGCTGGTGGGCTGTCATAATAAGTGGCTGTATTTATTACCAAAGCTGACGTTATTCTTTAATTAATTTGACTGAAGTTACGTAATTCACAGTTACACTTTTTGACAACAATAAAATTTGTGCACAGTTTTACTTTGATGTTTTTGGGATGAATTATAATCAGTAATGCAATATTGCTCGCAAAAATGAATTATATTCTGAATGAAATGATTTTACAGGCGTTCAAATGGACTTACTTTTTACAATAATCTTACAACTAGCATTGCGAAAACATGCCTTCAGTAGTCTTGAGTTTCGCAAAGAAAATAAATCAGTAATATTACTTCCTCTTATGATAATAGTTAGCTGATGTCTCTGTACATCCGTTTGTAATCTCTGGTAAATCATAGCTGGTGGCTGGCAGGCACACTGGTCCTCTCAACCTCTCGCTTCAGACCTGCTACCAACTCGCTTCACATCTCGCTTACTACTCACGTCCTACGAACGCTAAAATGCGGTCTCTCCTGCCAACAATGCTTTCTGGTGCAGACAATCCCTGCTACCATTACAAAATGTATCAATATGCAGTCTTTCCCGCTCTTTTCTTAAAATGTATTCATACGCGGTCTCTCCCGCCCTTTTTAAAATTGTATCAATTTGCGGTCTCTCTTGCCAAAAATACTTTGGTGCACACATTCCCTGCTACCACAATTATTTCCAACATGACAAATACTAATTACTTCTACTTTATCCTATTAATAAAATATAAACATCTTTCATTAATTGTGGTTGACAATAGACAAAAGAAATATACACGTCTTACAAGCTTTACACGTCTTCTGGGCTCATCAACACCGATGTGAGACTATTGATAACTGGAAACGTGTTGACTGGTCGAACGAGTTTCTTTTCAAATTGTATCGAGCGGATGGGCGTGTACGGGTATGCAGACGACCTCACGAATCCATGGAACCTGCATGTCAGCAGGAGACGTGCAAGGTGATGAGGGCTGTTTAATGGTGCGGAGCATGTGCAGTTGGAGTGATATGGTACCAGTGACAAGTCTAGACACGACTCTGACAGGTGGCACGTACGTAAGCGTCCTGTATGATCACCTGCATCCATTCATGTCCATTGTTCATTCCGACGGACTTGGGGAATTCCAGCAGGACGATGCGACACCCCACATGTCCAGAATTGCTACAGTGTGACTCCGTGAACACTCTTCTGACTTTAAACACTTCCGCTGGCCGCCAAACTCCCCAAATATGAACATTATTGAGCATGCCTGAGATGTCTTGCAACGTGCTGTTCTGAAGAGATCTCCACCGCCTCGTACTTTCACCGATTTATGAACAGCCCTGCAGGATTCAAGGTGCCAGTGTGTTCCAACATATATTAGTCCGTCCATGCCACGTCCGTTGCTTCTGCGTGCTAGCGGAGACAGTTGTACCAGTTTCTGTGGCTCTTCAGTTCATATTACTTACAGAAATCACGTATAACGAATGCAACAGTACAGCTTATGTAGCGTTTCTTTTCGTTATTAGATGCTAACAAGTATGAACCAATTAGTCTGATAAAGAGAGTTAGTATGACATTAGTGTAAACTGTCGCCACTTGAAGGCGACATTAATACGAACGACGCATACAGCACGGGCTGTGCACTTCTATCATCTCAAACATCTGTACACAACATTTTATACCTTATACACCACAAAACAGCAACGTACGCAAGTAATCTATGTTCTCGTGGTTGTTGTTGTTGTTGTTGTGGTCTTCAGCTCTCCATACTACTCTATCCTGTGCAAGATTCTTCATCTCCCAGTACCTACTGCAATCTACATCCTTCTGAATCTGCTTAGTGTATTCATCTCTTGGTCTCCCTCTACGATTTTTACCCTCCACGCTGCCCTCCAGTACTAAATTGGCGATCACCTGATGCTTCAGAACATGTCCTACCAACCGATCTCTTCTTCTAGTCAAGTTGTGCCACAAACATCTCTTCTCCCCAATCCTATTCAATACCTACTCATTAGTTATGTGATTTACCCATCTAATCTTCAGCATTCTTCCGTAGCACCACATTTCAAAAGCTTCTATTCTCTTCTTGTCTAAACTATTTATCGCCCACGTTTCACATCCGTACATGGCTACACTCCATACAAATACTTTCATAAATGACTTCCTGACACTTAAATCGATGTTAACAAATTTCTCTTCTTCAGAAACGCTTGCCTTGCCATTGCCAGTCTACATTTTATATCCTCTCTACTTCGACCATCATCACTTATTTTGCTCCCCAAACACCAAAACTCCTTTACTACTTTAAGTGTCTCATTTCCTAATCTAATTCCCTCAGCATCACCCGACTTAATTCGACTACATTCCATTATCCTTGTTTTGCTTTTGTTGATGTTAATCTTATATCCTGCCTTCAAGACACTATCCATTCCGTTCAACTGCTCTTCCATGTCCTTTGCTGTCTCTGACAGAATTACAATGTCATCGGCGAACGTCAAAGTTTTTATTTATTCTCCATGAATTTTGATACCTACTCCGAATTTTTCTTTTGTTTCATTCACTGCTTGCTCAATATAAAGATTGACTAACATCGGGGAAAGGCTACAATCCTATCTCACTCCCTTCCCAACTGCTGCTTCCCTTTCATGCCCCTCGACTCTTATAACTGCCATCTGTTTTCTGTACAAAAATAGCCTTTCGCTCCCTGTATTTTACCCTGCCACCTTCAGAATTTGAAAGAGAGTATTCCAGTCTACAATGTCAAAAGCTTTCTCTAAGTCTACAAATGCTAGAAACGTAGGTTTGCCTTTTTTTAATGTAGGGTCAGTATTGCCTCACGTGTTCCAATATTTTTACGGTTTCCAAACTGATCTTCCCCGACGTCGGCTCCTACCACTTTCTCCATTCGTCCGTAAAGAATTCGCGTTAGTATTTTGCAGCAGTGACTTATTAAACTGAGAGTTCGGTAATTTTCACATCTGTCAACACACGTTTCCTTGGGATTGGTATTATTACACTCTTCTTCAAGTCTGAGGGTATTTCACCTGTCTCATACATCTTGCTCACCAGAAGGACTGGCTCTCCCAAGGCTGTTCTCATGGTTCATCGCCGGATATTCGAGAAAAATGCCTCGATAAACCGTACAATTCGTAGTACACTGTGGCGCTCGCTTTACACTTATTTGCCGGGTGTAGAAGCAGATGAGGGAAAACGTCAGCTACAATGTTTATTGACAGCAAACAGAAAGAGTGTTAATTCAAACTGTAAGATACGTACAGTTCTTGTTCGTTAAGTGGATAATTGGCGCGCCTCGCTGAACGGCAGATGTGAGACACGCAGTGTTCCTGAGCGTGCGTTACGAGGAGTTAAACTGCCGCTGTGTTCTGCAGTCTGGAACGCCAATAAAACAGCTGCTGACGCTCATTTGAATGCGAGTCATCACCGACTGAAAATTAACGCCCGTGTCTGCACGTTTAACTGCGAATCCCAAGCGGATGTTGGGCGAGTTACAGAACACGCTTTGATGCCAGTACAGGTCGTTATCGGGTGCGGATGGACACGGAAGCCCGCAGTAACAAAGTATTTCGTTCCTGAAAGTCAAAGGATAATATCATTTTTACAATGTGTGTTACTCAACGGCGAAATTGACAGCCTAGTCACCAATTACCTGAGCAAGATGTATGAGGCAGTGAAACTCCCTCAGACTTCAAGAAGAATATAATAATTCCAATCCCAAAGAAAGCAGGTGTTAACAGATGTGAAAATTACCGAACTATCAATTTAATAAGTCACAGCTGCAAAATACTAACGCGAATTCTTTACAGGAGAATGGAAAAACTGGTAGAAGCCGACCTCCGGAAAGATCAGTTTGGATTCCGTAGAAATATTGGAACACGTGAGGCAATACTGACCCTACGACTTGTCTTAGAGGAAAGATTAAGGAAGGGCAAACCTACGTTTCTAGAATTAGTAGACTTAGAGAAAGCTTTTGACAATGTAGACTGGAATACTCTCTTTCAAATTCTGAAGGTGGCAGGGGTAAAATACAGGGAGCGAAAGGCTACTTGCAATTTGTACAGAAACCAGATGGCAGTTATAAGAGTCGAGGGCCATGAAAGGGAAGCAGTGGTTGGGAAGGGAGTGAGACAGACTCGTAGCCTCTCCCCTATGCTATTCAATCTGTATATTGAGCAAGCAGCAAAGGAAGCAAAAGAAAAATTCGGAGTAGGTATTAAAATCCATGGGGAAGAAATAAAAACTTCAAGGTTCGCCGATGGCATTGTAATTCTGTCAGAGACAGCAAAGGACTTGGAAGAGCAGTTGAACAGAATGGACAGTGTCTTGAAGGGAGGGTATAATATGAACATCAACAAAAGCAAAACGAGGATAATGGAATGTAGTCTAATTAAGTCGGGTGATGCTGAGGGAATTAGATTAGGAAATGAAACACTTAAAGTAGTAAAGGAGTTTTGCTGTTTGGATTGGGGAGAAGAGAAGTTTGTGGCACAACTTGACTAGAAGAAGGGATCGGTTGGTAGCACATGTTCTGAGGCATCAAGGGATCACCAAGTTCGTACTGGAAGGCAGCGTGGAGGGTAAAAATCCTAGAGGGAGACCAGGAGATGAATACACTAAGCAGATTCAGAAGGATGTAGGTTGCAGTGGGTACTGAGAGATGAAGAAGCTTGCACAGGATTGAGTAGCATGGAGAGCTGTATCAAACCAGTCTCAGGACTGAAGACCACAACAACAACACCTGACGACAAACGACGCTTCCACCAATGCGTTGCTTTTTTAGCTAGTTTATGCGATACTACCGCCATCTCTATACGTGCATATTGCTGTCAAAAGAATTTTGTCCCCTCTGTGTACTGTACTGTACGATTTCATACTATGTATGAACTGTGTTGCTTCTCAGTGACACATCATGCAAAGTTACTTTCGTCCTTAATTTTGCATGCCAGTGAAGTTTCACGCAACCAAAGAGCGGCGAGAAAAGGGGCAATGCTTTTCTACGTGCAGCACCGAAATTCATAATGTTGGTTGTCACAAACTTTTGGCTATGTCTTCCGAATATGTCGCGATTTTAGAGGTAGTGATTAGATCGGCACTTAATCAAAAGTCAAAGTCGTATTCATGATATAAGCGCAAGAGTGCGGATGCACTAATACTTCAGTGTGGTCCCAGTGGAGGCGAGTAATGGAGCACTGCCGATATGGGCAGGAATGTTGCTGAAGAAACCATCAGCGCTTATGTATCTGTGGTGTCATACTACAGCTGAGTCAGCTGTACAGGTCGTATTTTGCTGTCGGCAACATCAGTCCTTTCTTACCTCCAAGGCAGTATGGTGAATCAGAACTTCTGACCACATGACAAGGCCGAAGAGGGGTACGGGAGGAGAGGGTAGGGTCCCCTATACCCACCCACAGACCCCCACTCTCCATCACGGTACCAGTTTCAGTACGCCATGTTCACAAAGTCCATTTCGTTGCAGTATAATCATCTGTGGACTGATGATTTCACTTACACATGTGCCGCAAAGTTTTCGATAGCCAGGAATTTCTTCTTGGGACCAAGCGTCTAACGGTGCAAGCTCCAAATTGTATTATGGATACTGGTGCAACTCCCAGCCAAATTTGGCGATTTTCTTACGAATAGGAGCACGAACATGGGGGCGAGCATTGTCATAAAAGAATCTAACACCGTCAGCATTAATGTTGTGCCGTCTGTCACCAATGTTTTAATGTAGGCTGCAGCATTCACAGTGTTCAGCAAAGTCCGCCAATAACACATCACGTGTATCCCAGAACACTGTCACAAGCACTTCCCTAGCAAATTGAGTCGCTTCAATGTTTTTTTTCTTACGGGGAAAACATCTTGTTTCCTCTCGAGAGAGCCTTGCTTGGTTTCAGGCATGTAGTGGTGTTGCCACAACTCATCACCAGCGACGGTTACTTTCAGGAAGTCACGCCCTTCTGTGGCATTATGTGTTAAGTGACCCAAGCTTGTCAGCATTCGCTGGCCTTTCTGGTTGTCTGTCAGATTCTTAGGCACTCGGTATGCAGTAACTTGACGAAATTTCCGCGTGTCATGAACAGTACCATACACCGCACCATTGGAAATAGTGAACTGCTGTAATAAGATTCGTAGTTGCATACGCTGGTCGTTTAAAATCGTTGTATGAATGGCTTCACTATTCTGCAGGGGTGAAGGTGTTACTGGCCGCCAGAAGCGTAGCGAATCACTGAGGTTTACACGGCCCTCTTAGAAGAACGCGCACCGCCTGAAGACACTGGAATGGTCCGTACAGTTGTCCCCAACACAGACCATGCATACCCCTGTATATTTCAGTCTGTTTATGCCATTTGGCCCACAAATATCGAACTACTTCGCTGGAGTGACGAGATTTGCATGGGCGCCATTTTTGTTTCGTAGTTCAGGTTTCTCTCGCTAGAGCAGCACATGAAAACAAAACTCCCTCTGTTAGCGCAAACTTCAAACTATATTGTCGTGTATCTTCCAAATTTCATCTCCAATACCGGGGGAGAAAAAATTCTTGTGCATTAGTTTCCAATCTTCCCTTTTATTATGTCAATCCACCTCTAATTCTTAATATTATTATTATGCATGTGTGTATACTTCATGACACTAGTTTTGGTATTGTTGTTACAAACTGTTATCCAGTGGTGGGTTAGATCATGCGGTCATTAATAATTAAGGGTTAGACGTCATACATCCAAACAGACATCTTCTTCACAACTGATCACTGTTGCTGCTATTGCTGTAGGCTGTTCGAGCTGGACAGCTAATGATGGCGCTCACTCATTCACATTATCATAAAGATAAGCTTAAAGGGAGGGGAGCGGAGCCTGCACACCACTGGCTGCAGAATGTAGGGTGCTCGAGATCGGAGGGAGGGCGATGCTTCATGTTGACAACACGCTTGCGAATTGAATGCCACTGGCTACATTGAAACGTCCCCTTTGTATGTAAAGAATGACAGTGCTGGAACACACCTACGTTATTTAATTTTCAAACAGCTGAGCAAGACTGAACGTACTCAGACATTTCTCTCTTTACTTATTCTGATCATCACTGAACTGACACACAATATTTGACACACAATATCTGACTTTCAGTAATCCCTACACAAGAATGGCCTTAACTAACAATGACATATACCTTTCACAAATTACTTACCCCACAAAAATCTTCGTTACTCGAACTACTGCAATACAGCGAGAGCCAATGCTGCCACCTAAATAAAAGATTCTAACTTCTGAAGGCACATAGTTAACAAATGAAAATGAAAGATTCTGATAAAGAACAAACAATGTGTTCAAAAGTATATATATATATATATATATATATATATATATATATATATATATATATATATATATATATATATCAGTTCATGACATCCAGTCTTACAAATTTTCTTTTTCTGACGGACACACGTCCAGATCAACCGCTCATAGTAACCTCTCAAAACTCTGGCATCTCTCTCCCCACATCCACCACTGCTGGCGGCTCATCTCCAACTGCCCAACGCTACGCGCTGTTCACTTCCAACTGCGCAACACTACAATAGCGAATATTCCAACAATGAGTCCAACCAGCCACAGACTGCACACAGCGCAGTCAGCGATTTTCATACTGAGCACTGCGTAGCGCTACCAATATAACAACGTAAACAGCCTACTTACAACGTATTGGAGTGGGGACACTGAGAATGGGGGAGCAAGAGACCTCTCCTCCCGCTCTCATACTTGTTATCGCACGTGGTCAGATGTCAGAATTCCATGTTGTTGTTGTTGTGGTCTTCAGTCCTGAGACTGGTTTGATGCAGCTCTCCATGCTACTCTACCCTGTGCAAGCTTCATCATCTCCCAGTACCTACTGCAGCCTACATCCTTCTGAATCTGCTTAGGGTATTCATCTCTTGGTCTCCCTCTATGATTTTTACCCTCCACGCTGCCCTCCAATATTAAATTGGTGATCCCTTGATGCCTCAGAACAGAACCTACCAACCGATCCCTTCTTCTGGTCAAGTTGTGCCACAAACTTCTCTTCTCCCCAATCCAATACTCGATCATTAGTTATGTGATCTACACATCTAATCTTCAGCATTCTTCTGTAGCATCATATTTCGAAAGCTTCTATTCTTTTCTTGTCCAAACTATTTATCGTCCATGTTTCACTTCCATACATGGCTACACTCCATACAAATACTTTCAGAAACGACTTCCTGACACTTACTCAATACTTACTCAATACTTACTCAATAATTACTTAATACTTACTCAATACTCAATGTTAACAAATTTCTCTTCTTCAGAAACGCTTTCCTTGCCATTGCCAGTCTACATCTTATATCCTCCCTACTTCGACCATCATTAGTTATTTTGCTCCCCAAATAGCAAAACTCCTTTACTACTTTAAGTGTCTCGTTTCCTAATTTAATTCTCTCAGCTTAACTCGACTTAATTCGACTACATTCCATTATCCTCGTTTCGCTTTTGTTGATGATCATGTTATATCCTCCTTTCAAAACACTATCCATTCCATTCAGCTGCTCTTCCAAGTCCTTTGCTGTCTCTGACAGAATTACAATGTGATCGGCGAACCTCAAAAATTTTATTTCTTCTCCATGGATTTTAATACCTACTCCGAATTTTTCTTTTGTTTCATTCACTGCTTGCTCAATATATAGATTGAATAACATCGGGGAGAGACTACAAACCTGTCTCACTCCCTTCCCAACCACTGCCTCCCTTTCATGTCCCTAGACTCTAATAACTGCCATGTGGTTTCTGTACAAATTGTAAATAGACTTTCGCTCCCTGTATTTTACCCCTGACACCCTTAGAAACTGAAAGAGAGTATTCCAATCAACATTGTCATAAGCTTTCTCTAAGTCTACAAATGCTAGAAACGTAGGTTTGCCTTTCCTTAATCCTTCTTCTAAGGTAAGTCGTAGGGTCAGTATTGCCTCACGTGTTCCAACATTTCTACGGAATCCAAACTGACCTTCGCCGAGGTGGGCTTCGACCAGTTTTTCCCATTTGTCTGTAAAGAATTCGCGTTAGTATTTGCAGCTGTGACTTATTAAACTGATAGTTCGGTAATTTTCACATCTGTCAACACCTGCTTTCTTTGGGATTGGAATTATTATATTCTTCTTGAAGTCTGAGGGTATTTCGCCTATCTCATACATCTTGCTCACCATATGGTAGAGTTTTGTCAGGACTGGCTCTCCCAAGGCCATCAGTAGTTCCAATGGAACGTTGTCTATTCCAGGGGCCTTGTTTCGACTCATGTCTTTCAGTGCTCTCTCAAACTCCTCACGCAGTGTCGTATCTCCTATTTCATCCTCATCTACATCCTCTTCCACTTCCATATTATTGTCCTCAAGTACATGGCCCTTGTATAGACCCTCTATATACTCCTTCCACTTTTCTGCTTTCCCTTCTTTGCTTAGAACTGGGTTTCCATCTGAGCTCTTGATGTTCATACAAGTGGTTCTCTTATCTCCAAAGGTCTCTATAATTTTCCTGTAGGCAGTATCTATCTTACCCCCAGTGAGATAAGCCTCTACATCTACATCCTTACATTTGTGCTCTAGCCATGCCTGCTTAGCCATTTTGCACTTCCTGTCGATCTCATTTGTGAGATGTCTGTATTCCTTTTTGCGTGCTTCATTGACTGCACTTTTATATTTTCTCTTTAGATCAATTAAATTCAATATTTCTTCTGTTACCCAAGGATTACTACCAGCCCTCGTCTTTTTACCTACTTGATCCTCTGCTGCCTTCACTACTTCATCACTCAAAGCTATTATTCTTCTTCTACTGTATTTCTTTCCCCCATTCCTGTCAATTGTTCCCTTATGCTCTCCCTGAAACTCTGTACAACCTCTGGTTCTTTTAGTTTATCCAGGTCCCATCTACTTATATTCCCACCTTTTTGCAGCTTCTTCAGTTTTAATCTACAGGTCATAACCAATAGATTATGGTTAGAGTCCACATCTGCCCCTGGAAATGCCTTACAATTTAAAAGCTGGTTCCTAAATCTTTGTCTTACCATTATATAATCTATCTGAAACCTGTCAGTATCTCCAGGCTTCTTCCATGTATACAGCCTTCTTTTATGATTCTTGAACCAAGTGTTAGCTATGATTAAGTTATGCTCTGTGCAAAGTTCTACCAGGCGGCTTCCTCTTTCATTTCTTTGCCCCAGTCCAAATTCACTTACTACATTTCCTTGTCTCCCTTTTCCTACTACCGAATTCCAGTCACCCATGGCTATTAAATTTTCGTCACCCTTCACTATCTGAATAATTTCTTTCATTTGATCATACATTTCTTCAATTTCTTCGTCTTCTGCAGAGCTAGTTGGCATATAAACTTGTACTACTGTAGTAGGTGTGGGCTTCGTATCTATCTTGGCCACAATAATGCGTTCATTATGCTGTTTGTAGTAGCTTACCCGCATTCCTATTTTCCTATTCATTATTAAAACTACTCCTGCATTACCCCTATTTCATTTTGTGTTTATAACCCTGTAGCCACCTGACCAAAAGTCTTGTTCCTCCTGCCACCGAACTTCACTAATTCCCACTATATCTAACTTTAACCTATCCATTTCCCTTTTCAAATTTTCTAACCTACCTGCCCGATTAAGGGATCTGACATTCCACGCTCCGATGCGTAGAACGTCAGTTTTCTTTCTCCTGATAACGACAACCTCTTGAGTAGTCCCCGCCCGGAGATCCAAATAGGGGACTATTTTACCTCCGGAATATTTTACCCAAGAGGACGCCATCATCATTTAACCATACAGTAAAGCTGCATGCCCTCGGGAAAAATTACGGCCGTAGTTTCCCCTTGCTTTCAGCCGTCCGCAGTACTTGCACAGCAAGGCCGTTTTGGTTATTGCTACAAGGCCAAATCAGTCAATCATCCAGACTGTTGTCCTTACAACTACTGAAAAGGCCGCTGCCCCTCTTCAGGAACCACACGTTTGTCTGGCCTCTCAACAAATACCCGCATTCCTATTTTCCTATTCATTATTAAAACTACTCCTGCATTACCCCTATTTCATTTTGTGTTTATAACCCTGTAGCCACCTGACCAAAAGTCTTGTTCCTCCTGCCACCGAACTTCACTAATTCCCACTATATCTAACTTTAACCTATCCATTTCCCTTTTCAAATTTTCTAACCTACCTGCCCGATTAAGGGATCTGACATTCCACGCTCCGATGCGTAGAACGTCAGTTTTCTTTCTCCTGATAACGACAACCTCTTGAGTAGTCCCCGCCCGGAGATCCAAATAGGGGACTATTTTACCTCCGGAATATTTTACCCAAGAGGACGCCATCATCATTTAACCATACAGTAAAGCTGCATGCCCTCGGGAAAAATTACGGCCGTAGTTTCCCCTTGCTTTCAGCCGTCCGCAGTACTTGCACAGCAAGGCCGTTTTGGTTATTGCTACAAGGCCAAATCAGTCAATCATCCAGACTGTTGTCCTTACAACTACTGAAAAGGCCGCTGCCCCTCTTCAGGAACCACACGTTTGTCTGGCCTCTCAACAAATACCCCTCCGTTGTGGTTGCACCTACGGTACGGCTATCTGTATCGCTGAGGCACGCACGCCTCCCCACTAACGGCAAAGTCCATGGTTCATGGGGGGGAGGTGTGACAGGTTATCACGAATGAATTGCGTTGTAAACATCGGATAACGGGGTTATTGCACGCGTAAAATGTAACAATTGAAATATGCACTATGTGATCAAAAGTATCCGGGACCCCCCAAAAACATACGTTTTTCATGTTAGGTGTATTGGCTGCCACCTACTGCCAGGCACCCCATATCAGCGACCTCAGCAGCCATTAGACATCGTGAGAGAGCAGAATGGGGCGCTCCGCGGAACTCACGGACTTCGAACGTGGTCAGGTGACTGGGTGTCCCTTGTGTCATACATCGTGTATAGCCTTGGAAATGAGGAAGTTCCGATGCTGCTGTCAGGGGAATATGACAGGGAATATGACATGCACAGTAGTCTCAGACATAATACTTCACCGAGCGAGGTGGCGCAGTGGTAATGTACTGGACTTGCATTCGGGAGGACGACGGTTCAATCCCGCGTCCGGCCATCCTGATTTAGGTTTTCCGTGATTTCCCTAAATCGATTCAGGCAAATGCCGGGATGGTTCCTTAGAAAGGGCACGGCCGATTTCCTTCCCCATCCTTCCCTAATCCTAGCTTGTGCTCCGTCTCAAATGACCTCGTTGTCGACGGGAAGTTAAGCAGTAATCTCCTCCTCCTATAATACGTCTCGGACCGGCACACAGTTTTAATCTGCCAGGAACTTTCATATCAGCGCACACTCCACTGCAGAGTGAAAATCTCAGTCTGGAAACATCCCCCCCAGGCTGTGGCTAAGCCATGTCTCTACAATATCCTTTCTTTCAGGAGTGCTAGTTCTGCAAGGTTCGCAGGAGAACTCTTGCTGAGTTTGGAAGGTAGGAGACGAGGTACTGGCAAAAGTAAAGCTGTGAGGACGGGGCGTGGGTCGTACTTCGGTAGTCAGTTGATAGACCAGTTGCCCGCGAAAGGCAAAGGTCCCGATTTCGAGTTTCTGTCCGGCACACAGTTTTAATCTGCCAGGAAGTTTCATACCTGATGTCTTTCCATCCATTTTTTCTTTATTTAGCTTATGGCAATACATATGAACAGCGCCCAGCAATTGTGAATTACATAGTTTTACAAAATTTTACAAAAATACATTAAGTTCATAATTTATAATTTAAAAAATCTGATTTGTCGATCCATTCAAGGGCTGCCTCTGTCACTTCAAGGAAATCTTCCAAGTTCCCATGGTAGACAATTCTGGCGCAGCTTGTTACAATGTGATGCATCGTCTGGCGTTCATTTCCACAGTCACACAGAGAAGATGAAGCCCTTTCCCGTCGGCAGAGCTTTTCAGCACATTGCGGATCCGATTAATTGTTTTCCAGGCACTTCGCGGGAGTTCCATGCAGGCTGGTCTTGTGTCAGGTCTTTGGAGGGTCTGACGTTTCTCATGGGCAATAGTGTTCCACATTTCTGCCCACTTTCTGTTGATCTACATCAACATCTACATCCATACTACGCAAGCCACATGACGGTGTGTGGCGAAGGGTACCTTGAGTACCTCTATCGGTTCTCCCCTCTATTCCAGTCTCCTATTGTTCATGGAAAGAAGGACTGTCGGTAAGCCTCTGTGTGGGCTCTAATCTCTCTGATTTTATCCTCATGGTCTCATCGCGAGATATACGTAGGAAGGAGCAATATACTGCTTGACGCCACGGTGAAGGTATGTTCTCGAAACTTCAAAAAAGCCCGTACCGAGCTACTGAGCGTCTCTCCTGCCCAGTCTTCCACTGGAGTTTATCTATAATCTCCGTAACGCTTTCGCGATTACTAAATGATCCTGTAACGAAGCGCGCTGCTCTCCGTTGCATCTTCTCTATGTCTTCTACCAACCCTATCTGGTACGGATCCCACACTGCTGAACAGTATTCAAGCAGTGGGCGAACAAGCGTACTGTAGCCTACTTCCTTTGTTATCGGATTGCATTTCCTTAGGATTCTTCCATTGAATCTCAGTCTGGAATCTGCTTTACCGACGAACAACTTTATATGATCATTCCGTATTAAATCACTCCTAATGCGTACTCCCAGATAATTTATGGAATTCACTGCTTCCAGTTGCTGACCTGCTATATTGTAGCTAAATGATATGGGATCTTTCTTTCTATGTATTCGCAGAACATTACACTTGTCTACATTGAGATTCAATTGCCATTCCCTGCACCATGCGTCAATTCGCTGCAAATCCTCCTGCATTTCAGAACAATTTTCCATTGTTACAAACTCTCGTTATACCACAGCATCACCCGAAAAAAGCCTCAGGGAACTTCCGATGTCATCCACAAGGTCATGTATGTATATTGTGAATAGCAACAGTCCTACGACATTCCCCTGCGGCACACCTGAAGTCACTCTTACTTCGGAAGACTTCTCTCCATTGAGAATGACATGCTGCGTTCTGTTATCTAGGAATTCTTCAATCCAATCACACAATTGATCTGATAGTCCAAATTCTCTTACTTTCTTCGTTAAACGACTGTGGGTAACTGTATCGAACTCCTTGCGGAAGTCAAGAAACACGGCACCTACCTGGGAACCCGTGTCTATGGCCCTCTGAGTCTCGTGGACGAATAGCGCAAGCTGGGTTTCACACGATCGTCTTTTTCGAAACCCATGCTAATTCCTACAGAGTAGATTTCTAGTCTCCAGAAAAGTCATTATGCTCTAACATAATACGTGTTCCAAAATTCTACAACTGATCGACGTTAGAGATTTAGGTCTATAGTTCTGCACATCTGTTCGACGTCCCTTTTTGAAAACGGACATGACCTGTGCCCTTTTCCGATCCTTTGGAACGTTATGTTCTTTTAGAGGCCTACGGTATACCGCTGCAAGAAGGAGGCCAAGTTCCTTCGCGTACTCTGTGTAAAATCGAACTGTTATTCCATCAGGTCCAGCGGCCTTTCCTCTTTTGAGAGATTTTAATTGTTTCTCTATCCCTCTGTCGTATATTTCGATATCTACCATTTTGTCATCTGTGCGACAATCTAGAGAAGGAACTACAGTGCAGTCTTCCTCTGAAACAGCTTTGGAAAAAGACATTTAGTATTTCGGCCTTTAGTCTGTCATCCTCTGTTTCAGTACCATTTTGGTCACAGAGTGTCTGGACATTTTGTTTTGATCCACCTACCGCTTTGACATAAGACCAAAATTTCTTGGGATTTTCTGCCAGGTCAGTACATAGAACTGTACTTTCGAATTCATTGAACGCCTCTCGCATGGCCCTCCTCACATTACATTTCGCTTCGCGTAGTTTTTGTTTGTCTGCAAGGCGTTGGGTACGTATATGTTTGCTGTGAAGTTCCCTTTGCTTCCGCAGAAGTTTTCTAACTCGGTTGTTGTACCACGGTGGTTCTTTTCCATGTCTTACGATCTTGCTTGGCGCATACTCATCTAACACAGATTGTACGATGGTTTTGAACTTTGTCCACTGATCCTCAACACTATCTGTACTCGAGACAAAACTTTTGTGTTGATCCATCACGTACTCTGAAATCTGCTATTTGTGACTTTTGCTAAATGAACAATCTTCCTACCTTTTTTAATATTTCTACTGATACTGAAAGTTGCGGCCTGTAGCGATTCTGCCTGTAGGACAGATTGCTCCCTAGATTTTAATCGGTTCATTGGAAAAGCAGGAACGTCAGAATGCCTTGAAAGCTCGGTAATTTTAAGTAATTTTTGGTATTCCTTGAGGAGGGCGCTCTGTCTTCGGAATGTTGCTTAGAAGTGGTAACCAGTATAGAGGAATAGATTTGATGCATGCTGTTATTGTCCTCATTGCTGAATTAGGTTGTAATGACACATCCCGACGCAGGGACATACAATATCTTAAAGGCTGCGCCAGAGATTAAATTGAGAGGGATGTAAAATATAATCTCTCTAATGTGCATATTGCATTCTCTTTGCTCTTATTCTCCAAGAAGGAGCTAAGAGACACTTTCGATTGTTGCCTTGTGGAGGATGGACGTAATTTTTGGAGTGTGCAGAAAGGCAGCCACATTGTTAGTATTTATGGTTTGTGCGATGAGCACAGCAAGTCTTATTGTCTCGTGAATAAAAAATAGTGAGAAGTATCTAAGTTTTACGAGAGTTATTTAAAGCGACGTTACATTGTATTCGTTGGTTTCCACCGTCTTCGTGAAGTGAACCGATGCCGTCTCAGGAAGATGCACACGGTCAACAAAGAGAAGAACATCGATGGCGACTAGTGAATTAATACTGTGGCAGAAGGACTAACCTATGTGTAAGGTGATAACTCTTATTAAATCAACAATGGCGTAGAATTCAAAAATGTAATTAACCGGAATGGTAAATTATATTACAGGCAAATTTCACGCAGCACTGAATTTGTCCGCATTCAAGCCGGCCAATACAGTCCGTAAAAACGCCTTTCAAAAATTCTAAATGTACAGTTCCATATCCATAGTTTTTTTCCTCATTAAAAAAAAAACAATAAATTTAATTTTTTTTTATGTATTTCGTCACAAGCTCCACGGCAATTTTTCTCACATGTGTGCTATTGAGCTACACTGGAGCACAGTATTCGGCAGCAGAATAGACCAGCCCTAAGGCAGCGAATCGCGGTGTCGTAGCTCTTGTGCCCCATGAGGTACCAGTCATCTTCTGTATGATGTCATCGCGTTTGTGTTTCCTATGTGCTTCCTGTAACAGAAGGTTCCATCAAGAGTCACACCTAGATATTTTGGAGAGTCTTGTTGTTGAATGACCTGACCATTAAAGGTGACATTCAATCTCGCATTGGCCTTTCTGTTGTGAAGGTGAAAGCAGCTGACTTGAGTCTTCATTGGATTTGGTATCAGTCTCTACGAAATATCCATCTATTGTGCTTACAAGGGAACCTCCCCATCGCACCCCCCTCAGATTTATTTGTAAGTTGGCACAGTGGATAGGCCTTGAAAAACTGAACACAGATTAATGGAGAAAAAAGGAAGAAGTTGTGTGTAACTATGAAAAAAATAAGCAAAATATACAAACTGAGTAGTCCATTTGCAAGATAAGCAACATCAAGGACAGAATAAGCTCAGAACCGCGGTGGTCCCGTGGTTAGCGAGAGCAGCTGAGGAACGAGAGGTCACTGGTTCAAGTCTTCCCTCGAGTGAAAAGTTTAATTTTTTATTTTCAGACAATTATCAAAGTTCAGGCACTCACACATAATCAACTTCACTCTCCAAATTCCAGGACATGTTCAGGTTTACTTGGACATATGCTGGACTTGACGGTCTACACACGGAAAAATTTGAAAACGTTAAAAACATATGTTTTGACAGAGGACAGGGAAAACTGTGCGACTGTGAAACTGTTGCATTCATTTGTTGCAGTTTATGAGACAAACACTTATGTTTTCACCACTTTTTTGGTAGTGATTATCACATCCACAAGAAAACCTAAATCGGGCAAGGTAGAAGAATCTTTTTACCCATTTGCTAAGTGTACAAGTTAGGTGGGTCGACAACATATTCCTGTCAAATGACGCACATGCCGTCACCAGTGTCGTATAGAATATATCAGACGTGTTTTCCTGTGGAGGAATCGGTTGACCTCTGATCTTGCGATCAAATGTTTTCGGTTCACATTGAAGAGACACGTCCTTTCGTCTACTAATGGCACGGTTTTGCGGTGCGGTCGCAAAACACAGACACTAAACTTATTACAGTGAACGGAGACGTCAATGAACGAACCGACAGATCATAACTTTGCGAAAATAAACTTTTCACTCGAGGGAAGACTTGAACCAACGACCTCTCATTCCGCCGCTGCTGACTTTACCCACGGGACCACGGCGCTGCTGAGCACGCACTATCCTTCATGTTGGCTATCTTCGGGATGGACTACTCAGTTTGTGTATTTTGCTTAGTGTTTTCATAGTTCCACACAAATTCTTCCTGTTTTCTCGTTTGATCTGTGTTCAGTTTTTCAAGGCTGCGATGGGGAGGTTCCCTTGTTAGATCTGCGGATAGGATCTCCTCACCAGCTTCAACAGTTCTCGGCTGCAAATTTCGCTCGATGTCCAATATGACTGCTCTTCCGCTTAGAAGTCGTGATTTTCCTCCATACTGCACATGGTCTGGTCATGCTGTCTTCACCTCAGCCAGTGGGACCTAAGTAAAACCTCTATCGGCTCTTGAGGTAGAAAAGCAGTGCCGACTCATTGTAAGTGAGCCACAGCCGAACCCAAGTAAGAAGTCTGAATGCCAAGGCGTGTAAGTCGGGCGAACAATTCACCTCCTCTGACTCAAAACGGCCAAGGTTCTCAACCGACTGAAGATAATCGATTTCACTCTAAGCGCTGTTACTTCCAAACCCGACATGTCTTCTCTGCCTACTCTTTCGATTCGAAAATCCTCTCTCATGCACATCCAGTTCAGCTGACTGGGTCTATTGTACAAATTCTCCGCGTCCAAACGTTCTATAATCTAGCTTTCAGTCAACCATCGAAAGTGTGTTGTAAAACATTGCCCAGCATATGGCCGCGATTTTCTTCATTCTATGCACTGTACGAGGTTTGTTCAAAAAATTCCGTAACTTTGTCCACAAAATTTTTCAACGGTTACCGTTCTCTTACTGTGCATGGTAACATTCGAAATCCTCTCGTCCACAGTTGATACACCGCTCCCAAAGCCGTTTCCACTTCCAGAAGCAGTGTTGGCACCCCTCTTCCTGGATCGCGTGAAGCTGTCTGCGAATTTTCTTTTATTTCGTATATCGTTGCAAATCTGCAAGTCTGCTTGAGCCGGGACTATAGAATACGGAGGATGAGGTAGCATGGTGATTTCGTTTCTTATGTAACAGTCACGCACCAACAGAAATGCATCCGTTTTAAAGGTAAAATTTGCTATCATGTCTTAGATTGTTTGGGCCTTCAGCCTCATTTGAAATATTATGTAAGGATAAAACCTTGCGCTTTCTGCCTTTTGAAAATTTATTGTAGTTGGGGCCGTTTTAAAAATTAAAGAGGTTGTGCCCTTAAGCCATAAGGTTGTGTGACATATTCAGTCGATAGTTAAGGTCGGAAATCTGCGCTGCAATGTTTGGACAACTAAATAAAGTTATATGTGTTGGAGTATAAATGACAGCCGCTCATTTTTGGCCCCTTTCCACAATTCCAACTACCTGTTCTGTCCTGCGGATTTAACCAGCCGTTTCAACAACATACCATTAGCGCGAAATTAAGAATTTTCTGAATTTTTTTGATCAGACTTCGTACATGACTGTCCTGCTGTCCAATCATGGTAACAATCTAACGGTGATTAAAATAATAATACTTGTGCAAACAGACAAACTTACGTGGTTAATTAAGCAAGTGATGAGTAATCGAGATTCTGCGCAGGAGATTAAAGGGGAAACAAGAACTTGAATTTTGTCTAGCGTATAGAAAGCTGCAGAGTGATGTGAACCAAAAAGAGCGCAACGCTAAAATCGGCCACGCCCGTTCCGTTGCATGCAGCACGTCGAATCCTGCGGCACTGTCGGAAAAACCTGCGCAGCGTCTGCGTTCGGAAGACGAGGTGTGAAGCTAGTTTTCAAGCCTCTGCTGACGATTCAAAAGACTTTCTCGACATCGGTCACCGTTCTTCTTGAAACATGTTTCTAACACACACAGTACGGGGAAGAAATACTGGGAAAGTAGTCTGAGGCGATAGGTAGAGTAGCGCTCTACCAAAACTAGAGTTCGATACTTTTGGTACCGTACTAAATTGCATGATTACTGGTAGTAGAGATGGACGGTAACTTCAATTGTCTCGCATATAGCAAAACTTCTTTAGTACTTTAAGTGCCTCATTTCCTAATCCAATTCCCTCAGCATGACAAGACTTAATTCCACTCTGGTGAGCAATATGTATGAGAGAGTCGAAATTCCCTCAGACTTCTAGAAGAATATAATAATTCCAATCCCAAAGAAAGCAGGTATTGACAGGTGTCGACAGATGTGAAAATTACCGAACTACCAGTTTAATAAGTCACAACTGCAAAATACTAACGCGAATTCTTTACAGACGAATGGAAAAAGCTGGTAGAAGCCGATCTCGGCGAAGATCAGTTTGGATTCCGTAGAAATGTTGGAACACGTGAGGCAATACTGACCCTGCGACTTATCTCAGAAGAAAGATTAAAGAAAGGCAAACCTACGTTTCTAGCATTTGTAGAATTAGAGAAAGCCTTTGAAAATGTTGACTGGAGTACTCTCTTTCAAATTCTGAAGGTGGCAGGGGTAAATTACAGGGAGCGAAAGGCTATTTACAATTTGTACAGAAAGCAGATGGCAGTTATAAGAGTCGAGGGGCATGAAAGGGAAGCAGTGGTTGGGAAGGGAGTGAGACAAGGTTGTATCCTCTCCCCGATGCTATTCAATCTGTATATTGAGCAAGCAGCAAAGGAAACAAAAGAAAAGTTCGGAGTAGGTATTGAAATCCATGGAGAAGAAATAAAAACTTTGAGGTTCGCCGATGACATTGTAATTCTGTCAGAGACAGCAAAGAACTTGGAAAAGCAGTTGAACGGAATGGACAGTGTCTTGAAAGGAGGATATAATATGAACATCAACATAAGCAAAATGAGGATAATGAAGAAAATAGTAAGCTAGTTGAAATCATCGTAGCTTGCAATAATTAGGCAGAGATGAAGAGACTTGTACAGGTTAGATTAGCGAGGAGAGTTGCACCAAAGCAGCCTCGGGAGTGAAAACCACAGCAACTGCAGACTACCGGCGTAATTGAAACACTGTCCCGCAATCGAACCCGATACCTCCGTACGGCTGCTGGTCTCGCCCGATGCTCATATACAGTGTAGACAGGCAGAACAAACGGACCTCGGCATCCCTTTTCAGCCATTCTCCATTATTGCGACAAACATCTGCAACCCTCGCTGGCGGAGAGTTACAAAAAGGTGCCGGATGTGCGGAGTGGGGCTGGAGCGACCTCTGGAGCCTGCAGCCTGGAGACGCAGACGCGGGGGACGCCCTTGGCGGTGTTTTCGTCCCGTCCCGGCAGACCGGTTCCAGAGGACACCAGCTGAACTTTCCCCCCTCACCCCCCCCCCCCCCACCCTACCAGCCAGACAGCCTCTCTGCCAAGAAACGCCTTCCCGGCGCACGTGACCGATCTCCCCCACCTCACGTGACTGCTACAGCCTCGCCTCGGCGTCAGTTTACGAGCACTGTGGGTGAAGCCCTCTCCACACCCGTGCTTTATCAGCCGTTACTCCTGCGCCCTTGCCCAAGGAGCTCGCGGAAAAGGAATTGCAGGCGTACGTCAATGTGAGGCGTGCAACTTGTTAAGCCGTTGGCTCTCAGGCCGTGCTTCTGAACGTCGACGTTGAGTTACACCCAACGCTCAGAACTCAGGAATGATGCGACCTGTGCGTAGATTAGAAAATGGTTCAAATGGCTCTCAGCACTATGGGACTTAACATCTGTGGTCATCAGTCCGCTAGAACTTAGAACTACTTAAACCTAACTAACCTAAGGACATCACACTCATCCATGCCCGAGGCAGGATTCGAACCTGTGACCGTAGCAGTCGCGCGGTTCCGGACTGAGCGCCTAGAACCGCTGGACCACCGCGGCCGGCGCGTAGATTAGAGATTAGATTAGATCAGTATTTGTTCCATAGATCATGAATACGACACTTCTTAATGATGTGGAACGTGTCTGGTTAATAAAAGGTGTCTATACAAGATATTAAATTACAGAAAATATTAGATGACACTCATTATTTATTTATTTTTTTAGTGGGCGTTAGGTAATTATCCTCTTACTATATCCAAAAATTCATCTAATGAGTAGAAGGAGTTGCCATTAAGAAATTCTTTTAATTACCTTTCAAATGCTATATGGCTATCTGCCAGACGTTTGATGCTAATAGTTGTTGCTAATAGTGACCAAAGACTTTTGTGGCAAATCACCAGTTCTTTGCATTTTATGTGAACTGTTTATTTCAACTTTCTGCACTCGTCCAGTTAGGTATGATTTAAAGCATTTGAGCACTGTCCCATTCATACCGCAGTACCTGAGCTTATGTAGAAGCATTCCATGATTTACACAATCAAAATTTACACACAAAATACGTGAGTATCACCGCGATGTACGTGATGGTAACGCATTCCAGCGGCAGTTGTCGGCCGTATAGAACTTGCAAATCACGCTGTTCATGGACGTAAATTCCTACGTTAGCCCTATTGCAGTGCACATCTTCTCCCTCGCTCATATGCTAATCATGTTTTTCTGTCTGTAGTACACATAAATAAAATCTTCAGTGTGGATGGCCATTTTATAAGCACCCTCTCCAGTCAACAAACATAAGAATGAGGAAACAATTCTCACAGGAACATACGTTCCAGTCAGAGAGAAGGATGGCGGATGATATTAAAAATGGACACAGTTGCCATGAGATGACGGATGAAGCACAGGACAAATGAGTCAAGAGCATCCCGTCAATAACTAGCATAAGACACATACTCTAAAGAAGAACAATTGGTTGTATATACAGGGTGGTCCGTTGATGGTGACCGAGCCAAATATGTCACGAAATAAGCGTCAAACGAAAAAACTACAAAGAGCCCTTGTCTAGCTAGAAGGAGGAAACCAGATGGCGCTATAGTTGGCCCGCAAGATGGAGCTGCCATAGGTCAAACGGATATCAACTGCGTCTTTTTTAAAATAGGAACCCCCTTTTTTATTACATATTCGTGTAGTACGTAAAGAAATATGAATCTCTTAGTTGGACCACTTTTTTCGCTTTGTGATAGATGGCGCTGTAATAGTCACAAACGTATAAGTACGTGGTATCACGTAATATTCCGCCAGTGCGGACGGTATTTCCTTCATGATGCATTACCCGTGTTAAAATGGACCGTTTACCAATTGCGGAAAAGGTCGATATCGTGTTGATGTATGGCTATTGTGATCAAAATGCCCAACGGGCGTGTGCTATGTATACTGCTCGGTATCCTGGACGACATCATCCAAGTGTACGAACCGTTCACCGGATAGTTACGATATTTAAGGTAACAGGAACTATTGAGCCACATGTGAAACGTCAACCATGCTCTGCAACAAATGATGATACCCAAGTAGGTGTTTTAGCTGCTGTCGCGTCTGATCCGCACATCATCAGCAGACGAATTGCGCGAGAATCGGGAATCTCAAAAACGTATGTGTTGACAATGCTACACCAACATCGACTGCACCCGTACCATATTTCTGTGCACCAGGAATTTCATGGTGACCACTCTGAACGTCGTGTAGAATTCTGCCACTGGGACAAGAGAAATTACGGGACGATGATAGATTTTTTGCACGCGTTCATCATTTTGAGCATTTATTGCATTAATCTGGCATTTACAGGTAATCGCAGCATCAGAGATGGTAAGTTCACAGAGGTACATGTATCACATTGGAACAATCGAAATAAAATATTTAAACGTATCTACGTTCTGTACTTTAATTTAAAAACCCTACCTGTCACCAACTGCTCGTCTAAAATTGTGAGCCATATGTTTGTGACTATTACAGCGCTATCTATCACAAACCGAAAAACGTGGTCCAACTAAAACATTCGTATTTCTTTACGTACTACAGTAATATGTAATAAAAAATGGGGGTTCCTATTTTAAAAAAAAAAACGCAGTTGATATCCGTTTGACCTATGGGCCAGACATAGCGCCACCTGGTTTCCCCCTTCAAGCTATACAAGTTTCGTTCTTTGTAATTTTTTCTTTTGAGGCTTATTTCGTGACATATTTGTCCCAGTCACGACCAATGGACCACCCTGTATATATATATATGGACAAGTGCCCATAGTTCTTAAGGTATCCATTTTAGAGCCCATGTTTATGGAACATTTTTTACTTGTTTTGGTCCACACTACCTCCTCTGTAAATCCAGAATCCAAAGAGTTTGCAGTTGAAGACATCGCTTTCATTGTATGGAAGACGAATAACTGACCATATACAGGATTCGTTATGAATAGGAACGTAGGGCAGATGGTCTGTTACTGTGAACAGTTCAGTGGGCGGGTTGTTCTAATCAGAATCGACAGCAGACCAACACCGACAACGATAGTTCAGGTATACATGCCGACGTAGCAAGCTGAAGATGAACAGATAGAGAAAGTGTATGAGGATATAGAGAGGGTAATGCAGTATGTAAAGGGGGACGAAAATCTAATAGTCATGGGCGACTGGAATGCAGTTGTAGGGGAAGGAGTAGAAGAAAAGGTTACAGGAGAATATGGGCTTGGGACAAGGAATGAAAGAGGAGAAAGACTAATTGAGTTCTGTAACAAGTTTCAGCTAGTAATAGCGAATACTCTGTTCAAGAATCACAAGAGGAGGAGGTATACTTGGAAAAGGCCGGCAGATACGGGAAGATTTCAATTAGATTACATCATGGTTAGACAGAGATTCCGAATTCAGATACTGGATTGTAAGGCGTACCCAGGAGCAGATATAGACTCAGATCACAATATAGTAGTGATGAAGAGTAGGCTGAAGTTCAAGACATTAGTCAGGAAAAATCAATACGCTAAGAAGTGGGATACGGAAGTTCTAAGGAATGACGAGACACGTTTGAAGTTCTCTAACGCTATAGATACAGCAATAAGGAATAGCGCAGTAGGCAACAAAGTTGAAGAGGAATGGACGTCTCTAAAAAGGGCCATCACAGAAGTTGGGAAGGAAAACATAGGTACAAAGAAGGTAGCTGCGAAGAAACCATGGGTAACAGAAGAAATACTTCAGTTGATTGATGAAAGGAGGAAGTACAATCATGTTCCGGGAAAATCAGAAGTACAGAAATACAAGTCGCTGAGGAATGAAATAAATAGGAAGTGCAGGGAAGCTAAGACGAAATGACTGCAGGAAAAATGTGAAGACATCGAAAAAGATATGATTGTCGGAAGGACAGACTCAGCATACAGGAAAGTCAAAACAACCTTTGGTGACATTAAAAGCAACGGTGGTAACATTAAGAGTGCAACGAGAATTCCACTGCTAAATGCAGAGGAGAGAGCAGATAGGTAGAAAGAATACATTGAAAGCCTCTATGAGGGTGAAGATTTGTCTGATGTGATAGAAGAAGAATCAGGAGTCGATTTAGAAGAGATAGGGGATCCAGTATTAGAATCGGAAAGAGCTTTGGAGGACTTACGGTCAAATAAGGCAGAAGGGATAGATAACATTCCATCAGAATTTGTAAAATCATTAGGAGAAGTGACAACAAAACCACTATTCACGTTGGTGTGTAGAATATATGAGTCTGGCGACATACCATCTGACTCTCGGAAAAGAATCATCCACACAATTCCGAAGACAGCAAGAGCTGAGAAGTGCAAGAATTATCGCACAATCATCTTAACAGCTCATGCATCGAAGCTGCTTACAAGAATAATATACAGCAGAATGGAAAAGAACATTGAGAATGCGCTAGGTGATGATCAGTTCGGCTTTAGGAAAAGTAAAGGCACGAGAGAGGCAATTCTGACGTTACGGCTAATAATGGAAGCAAGGCTAAAGAAAAATCAAGACACGTTCATAGGATTTGTCGACCTGGAAAAAGCGTTCGACAATATAAAATGGTGCAAGCTGTTCGAGATTCTGAAAAAAGTAGGGATAAGCTATAGGTAGAGAGGGGGGTCATATACAATATGTAGAACAACCAAGAGGGAATAATAAGAGTGGACGATCAAGAACGAAGTGCTCGTATTAAGAAGGGAGTAAGACAAGGCTGTAGCCTTTCGCCCCTACTCTTCAATCTGTACATCGAGGAAGCAATGATAGAATTAAAAAAAAAGGTTCAGGAGTGGAATTAAAATACAAGGTGAAATGATATCAATGATACGATTCGCTGATGACATTGCTTTTCTGAGTGAAAGGGAAGAAGAATTTAATGATCTGCTGAACGGAATGAACAGTCTAATGAGTACACAGTATGGTTTGAGAGTAAATCGGAGAAAGACGAAGGTAATGAGAAGTAGTAGAAATGAGAACAGCGAGAAACTTAACATCAGGATTGATGGTCACGAAGTCAATGAAGTTAAGGAATTCTGCTACCTAGGCAGTAAAATAACCAATGGCGGACGGAGCAAGGAAGACATAAAAAGCAGACTCGCTATGGCAAAAAGGCATTCCTGGCCAAGAGAATTCTACTAATATCAAATACCGGCCTTAATTTGAGGATGAAATTTCTGAGGATGTTCGTCTGGAGTACAGCATTGTATGGTAGTGAAACATGGACTGTGGGAAAACCGGAACAGAAGAGAATCGAAGCATTTGAGATGTGGTGCTACAGACGAATGTTGAAAATTAGGTGGACTGATAAGGTAAGGAATGTTGAGGTTTTACGGAGAATCGGAGAGGAAAGGAATATGTGGAAAACACTGATAAGGAGAAGGGACAGGATGATAGGATATCTGCTAAGACATGAGGGAATGACTTCCATGGTACTAGAGGGAGCTGTAGAGGGCCAAAACTGTAGAGGAAGACAGAGATTGGAATACGTCAAGCAAATAATTGAGGACGTAGGTTGCAAGTGCTACTCTGAGATGAAGAGGTTAGCACAGGAAAGGAATTCGTGGCGGGCCGCATCAAACCAGTCAGTAGACTGATGACCAAAAAAAAAGTGCATTTTATAGCCCGTGTTTACCACACTTTCTCTTGTGTTTTGGCGAGTACTTACTACCACCTCCCAAAAATTGGCCACTTTTTTAAATTCACTCTACAGTAAGCGTGCCAGAATGCTGAGGTGATTAAGGCAGCTGTCCTAGAGCAGCGGAGCATCCGGGTTCGAGTCCCAGACCCGCACATATTTTCGCCACTGCATATCTGCAATGCCCTGTTCGGCTAGGACTCTTTATTTCCTTACTAAGTCTTTCCCATCCTGTTTTCTTTCTATTCATTTCTCCCTCATTATCACAACAAAATTTCGTTACAAATAACAGGATACAAATTTACAATACTTCTCTACATACTGTTATTTTATCATGCTCACTTTTTGGAAAAACCCTACGATAATTCTTGGCTGACCACTGTTCTTATTCAGTATCAGAACCTTTCTAACATGTGAAGTAAAACCTTAAAACAACAAAGCGGAAAAGTAGCTTACTGCAATAACTTCCAGCTGTCTTGTACATAAAGCTAATCGAACATACTCACTCCTCAGAATGAGCGCAATTACATTGACATTAAATTAATACGGAAGTATCAGCTCCTTTTTTAAAACGCGAAAATTAGTAAAACAGATATTTTTCTGCAGTGACAGGCGAACCAGAGACACATGATATGTTAACCCAAAATTCTGCGTCCCTACTCACTATGCTACACCGACCGTGAATAATACACGACCATTGTTTGCACGTAAGCATCTCCCGAACGCTACATTGTTAACCAACATTATAACAACTGTACCAAGAACAATGCGTTTTTGATGGATGCTCAATGTGCCGTTGCCTTGAAGCGGCGTACTTTAATAATGTGACGTTCCCCATCATTTTTTTTTTTTACCACAAATGGTGCAATTAACGACCGGTTTTGGACAGATCCTCCATTTGCTGGTGCTTAGAAACGACATATATTCACAAAGAATGAAACTATTTTAATGTGTTAAATGATGGTAATAACGTTAACTGATACTGTATAGATGTGTCCGATAATCTGCTTTCATTAATACTGTAGCACACGTGAATTTATGTTAAACTGGAAAAAAAGAAAGCTCTGTGTTAAGGAAGTTGTACAGTGTACATACAATTTCACGTCATTTTTCTGTTGGAAACTTCGTGCAATTGTCTGGAATTTAAAAAACAAATAGGGCCAAGCAGTTAATAAATTAAAATTGTTTGAAATTACTTCTTTGCTTCTCTGGATGTTCTGCGAAAGTAGATAGCCGCCTGGGACATGTTTTATTAGATTCATCAGATCAATAACAACAAAATGAAATTGAAACCATGCCCTGCTTCAACCTCGTACAGTTTTCCGGTGGCTTCATATTAGCGAAGTTGCTAAATTTCAGGCAAAATCTTTTATTAGCCGCCGGCCAGAGTGGCCGATCGGTTCTAGGCGCTTCAGTCTGGAATTGCGCGACCGCTACGGTCGCAGGTTCGCATCCTGCCTCGGGCATGGCTGTCTGTGACGTCCTTAGGTTAGTTAGGTTTAAGTAGTTCTAAGTTCTATGGCACTGATGACCTCAGATGTTAAGTCCCATAGTGTTCAGCGCCCTTTGAACCATTTTACTAGCCGTAACTCCCTAACTAAACATTTGAGGACCTATCATTATCTAAACTTTTTTCTTCCGTTTTATTTATAGAATAACATATTTGGCTATCTTCGTGAATCACCCTGTATATGAATTCCAACTGAAAGCCAATATGGCGTCTGGCGACTCTTGACTGAAGAGACATGGTGTTAGGTGACGCGGCTGGCGTTCTTTCATCTCATTGGTCTACGTTCTAAAGAACGTTCAGGATATCTGACATGCTAGATAGTGCTCTGCGCGTTCTGGAAGATTCTCCATCGTACATTTTCCAAGCCACGACGCAAAAACGTGGCACACTCAACACTGACGTTCGACTTCACGGTCCGTGTGCCAACGACTTTAGTAATTTGAGATATCTTGAATGGAACGACCTTCTCGACACCAGGGGTCTTGTAAAGTGTGCTCAGTGAAATTTTATCCTACAAAAGGTCAAGAAAATGTCCACTAATCCCCCCTGTCGGGACACTGCAACTTGCTCCGCTGGTAGAAGAGTCGTGAACGGGGAAGGAATTCGGCTGCGCCATAGGGATGGGAAAAACCGACCGGTTAAAATCGATATTTTTCATTCCGAATAATCGATCTTTTTCTGTCTCGTTTATAAGAGGTGTTCTCTATTTCTTACCAATATCATGATGAAATACCAATTATCCATCGAAGCAGTTGCTAATTTTTCTGTTTTTAAATGAATATTTTTGTAATAAAAAAAAACGAGTAAATGTTATTCGCAATATTTCCATTGCTTTAGTATATTGCGTTATTGTAGAAATGGGAAAACGGAACAGTGCCATTTTAATAACAGTGCCGTCAGAAAGGGGCACCACACAAATGGCATTAGAACTCTTACAGTATTGCTCACCCAATGATGTACCTGTTAACCATGTGACGTGGTCTGTTGGATGGCACTTGTGTACATGCAGTGTACCAGACTTCCCACATCTGGGCTGTATGGTACTTTATGTTTGCCGTCGTCGAACATTACAGGAAGGCATCATCCGTAGTCTGAAAGTATTTTATGTATCGCGGTGTCAGTGAAATACAGTGCTCCATTTGCTTTAACAGATTAAGAAAGGGAGGAACCACAACAAACTTGCGACCTCACACAAGGATAAAACCTAAAATTTAACAATTAATTCGCATCTGCAATAAAAATAGAATGTACCTGATCTCTTGTCCGTGTCCAGATACTGTGTCTTTTTCTGGTTGTAGACCCTGACTAAGAACAAATTAACAAGGAAAATAAAGTTTTACAACCTCAGTTTTTACCATTTAGTACTGTCTATACGTAACGCCCAAACAGTTGTACAATCCCCGATTATAGTTGTTGTTGTTGTAGTCTTCAGTCCTGAGACTGGTTTGATGCACATCTCCATGCTACTCTATCCTGTGCAAGCTTCTTCATCTCCCAGTATCTACTGCAGCATACATCCTTCTGAATCTGCTTAGTGTATTCATCTCTTGGTCTCCCTCTACGATTTTTACCCTCCACACTGCCCTCCAGTACTAAATTGGTATTCCCTTGATGCCTCAGAACATGTCCTACCAACCGATTCCTTCTTCTAGTCAAGTTGTGCCACAAAATCTTCTTCTCCCCAATTCTATTCAATACCTCCTCATTAGTTATGTGATCTACCCATCTAATCTTCAGCATTCTTCTGTAGCACCACATTTCGAAAGCTTCTATTCTCTCCTTGTCCAAACTATTTATTGCCCATGTTTCACTTCCATACATGGATACACTCCGTGCAAATACTTTCAGAAATGCCTTCCTGACACTTAAATCTGTACTCGATGTTAACAAATTTCTCTTCTTCAGAAACGCATTCCTTGCCATTGCCAGTCTGCATCTTATATCCTCTCTACTTCGACCACCATCAGTTATTTTGCTCTCCAAATAGCAAAACTCCTTTACTACTCTAAATGTCTCATTTCCTAATCTAATTCCCTCAGCATCACCCGACTTAATTAGACTACATTCCATTATCCTCGTTTTGCTTTTGTTGATGTTCATGTTATACCCTCCTTTCAAGACACCGTCCATTCCGTTAAACTGCTGTTCCAGGTCCTGACTGTGACAGAATTACAATGACATCGGCGAACCTCAAAGTTTTTATTTCTTCTCCATGGATTTTAATACTTACTCCGAATTTTTCTTTTGTTTCCTTCATTGCTTGCTCAATATACAGATTGAATAGCATTGGGGAGGGGCTACAACCCTGTCTCACTCCCTTTCCAACCAATGCTTCCCTTTCGTGTCCCTCGACTGTTATAACTGATTGTTTTTGAGCAGACTTTCAAAATATTAGGCGAACAGCCTTGCCGCAGTGCTAACACCAGTTCCCATAACATCACTGAAATTAGGCGCTGTCGGGCACTCGGAAGGGATGCTGTCGTGTCTGCAGAGCACTGTTGGCAAGTAGGGTGCACTCAGCCCTAGTGAAGCAAACTGAGAAGCTACTTCACTGAGAAGTAGCGGCTCCCGTCACGAAACCTGACAACGCCCAGTAGAGCGGTGTGCTGACAGCATGTCCCTCCATATCTGCATCCAGTGATGCCTGTCTGCTGAGGATGGCACGGCGATCGGTCGGTAGCGTTCGGACTTCCCAGGCCTGTTCTGATCGAGTTCTATTTCAAATAATTAGAATCAAGAGGAGAATATTGGTGAATGTTTGTAGTATTCACCCTGATATTCGAGAAAAGCAGAGAATTATTGCCGGACTACATTTTCTGAGTTGTGTGTTTAATGTAATATTTCGACTCTGTGCAGCTTGATACTGAGAAGGCCTAAATTTTACGATCTTTGTTGGATTTATAGGTGTACAGCAGGTTAACAGGGAAAAAAGCAAATAAGATATTCAGAAACAGGTCTTTGAGCGGTTTTAACACTGATCTGCTGAACGGAATGAACAGTCTAATGACTACACAGTATGGTTTGAGAGTAAATCGGAAAAAGACGAAGGTAATGAGAAGTAGTAGAAATGACCGCTACGGTCGCAGGTTCGAATCCTGCCTCGGGCATGGATGTGTGTGTTGTCCTTAGGTTAGTTAGGTTTAAGTAGTTCTAAGTTCTAGGGGACTTATGAACTCAGCAGTTGAGTCCCATAGTGCTCAGAGCCAACCAATGACGGACGGAGCAAGGAGAACAACAAAAGCAGACTCGCTATGGCAAAAAAGGCATTTCTGGCCAAGAGAATTCTACTAATATCAAATACCGGCCTTAATTTGAGGAAGAAATTTCTGAGGATGTACGTCTGGAGTACAGCATTGTATGGTAATGAAACATGGACTATGGGAATACCGGAACAGAAGAGAATCGAAGCAATTGAGATGTGGTGCTATAGACGAATGTTGAAAATTAGGTGGACTGATAAGGTAAGGAATGAGGAGGTTCTACGCAGAATCGGAGAGGAAAGGAATACGTGGAAAACACTGATAAGGAGAAGGGACAGGATGATAGGACATCTGCTAAGACATGAGGGAATGACTTCCATGGTACTAGAGGGAGCTGTAGAGGGAAAAAACTGTAGAGTAAGACAGAGATTGGAATACGTCATGCAAATAATTGAGGACGTCGGTTTCAAGTGATACTCTGAGATGAAGAGGTTAGCACAGGAAAGGAATTCGTGGCGGGCCGCATCAAACCAGTCAGTAGACTGATGACCAAAAAAAAAAAAAAAAACACTCAGGATACACTGGCCGATGTAACTGAATAACTGTATTTTTAGCGATAAACACCATCCCTACTATGGCCTTTCAAAGTAATTGTCATTGCAGAGTACAGAAGCACTTCTGATGCAAGGATGATGCTGAAGGTTACTTACAGAGCAACATCATAGTTCCGAGAGGGGCCTCTGATTTGTTAGCTGTACACTACCTAATAGATGAGCCTAAGCTATGTCTACAGACCAGAATGTTTACAACCCATGATCTTGTAGATCCTGAGATACCTGTGACCCTCTTGTTCCGGAATATTTGAAGAATCGAAGCCACACATATTACATTTGAAATCTATGTAGATTGTTGGAAGTCGCCGGCCGGGGTGGCCGAGCGGTTCTAGGCTAGGCGCTACATTCTGGAACCGCGCGACCACTACGGTCGCATGTTCAAATCGTGCCTGGGCATGGATGTGTGTGATGTCCTTAGGTTAGTTAAGTTCAAGTAGTTCTAAGTTCTAGGGCACTGATGATCACAGCAGTTAAGTCCCATAGTGCTCAGAGCCATTTGAACCATTTTTTGTTGGAAGTCGATGTCAGTATAACTTCATACACGTACGCACTATTGGCGATATGTAAATGACTAAAGTTGCAATTATCTGACAGATGGATGGTTGGTTCATTCGGGGGAGATGACCAAACAGCGAGGTCATCGGTCCCATCAGATTAGGGAAGGAGGGGGTAGGAAGTCGGCCATGACCTTTCAAAGAAACCATCCGAGCATTTGCCTGAAGCGATTTAGGGAAACCACGGAAAACCTAAATCGGAATGGCCGGATGTGGGTCCGAACCGTCATCCTCCCGAATGTGAGTGCTGCGTAATAACCACCTTGCTCGGTGATAAGTGTAACGGCCACGAAGGTATATTAGTGTTGTTCATGTTTAGTGCTGTTACCAGTCATGGTAGCGTATATAAGGGGTGTCAACAGAGGTTGAGTGATTACTGTGAAGGAAGTGGACGGGCCGCGTATTCGTGTGAGACAGCATTATCAGCACCTGAGGGAGTTTGAAAGTGGCGTCATTGTGGATCTTCATTTGTCCAGCAGGTCGAATCGTGCAATGTCCTGATTCGTAGGGCATTCGGATGTGACAGTAACCGGATTCTGGGCGTAAATGTGGGGGCAGGTGTACAAGTTCCTGTTGATCACGTCTGATCACCACGGAGGAGGATCACCTCATTGTGCACAAAGCGCATTGTCACCACATCTAAACCTGCTAACCGAGAATGGTGAATGGATTCTCTGAAAATTATGTGTCTTGCAACCAGTGGTCAGAGAGTAGCAGCAATCAGATCTCTCCAATACGTAGGCTGCCGCTGACTGCACAACACAAATGGCTCCTTCTGGAATGGTGCATGGAAGGAAGCATGGACTTCTGATATACGGCGTCGCATTGTGTTCAGCAATGAATTACCGTTCTGCACTGCTACGGATAACCATCGTCGGAGAGTTAGGGGCGGCGACATGGGATGAGTCACTATTCGTCTCACGTTGTGGAGAGGCACGAAGGGGCAGCACGATTTTGGAGTACATATTGTGTTCGAGTATTATGAATTACCTCGAAGACAATTGTCTATTGACACACAGATAACACGGATTTAGAAAACACCGTTCTTGTAAAACGCTACTCACATGAAGTGCTGAGTGCTATTGGCAAGGCATTTCAAACTGATTCCGCATTTCTGGATTTCCAGAACGCTTCTCACACTGTACCACACATACAGCTTGTAGTGAAATTGCGTGTTTATGAAATATCTGTGGTGTCACCGCCAGACACCACACTTGCTAGGTGGTAGTCTTTAAATTGGCCGCGGTCCGATAGTATACGTCGGACCCGCGTGTCGCCACTATCAGTGATTGCAGACCGAGCGCCGCCACACGGCAGGTCTAGTCTAGAGAGACTGTCTAGCACTCGCCCCAGTTGTACAGCCGATTTTGCTAGCGATGATTCACTGTCTACACACGCTCTCACTTACAGAGACGACAGTTTAGCAGAGCCTTCAGCTACGTCATTTGCTACGACCTAGCAAGGCGCCATATTCAGTTACTAGAAGTCATACCTCAAGAATGTATCCTGAACAGATAATATTGTGAATCATGTACCGTCAAGAGAGATGTTCATCATTAATGGATAACAGTTAAGTATCAAACTAATTACGTCCGCTTTCTGCATTCTAATTCCTTGTCATGTTCCAGACCTTACGTCAGTATAGTTCTTCCCTCGTCACGCCAGCCTGCGTCAGCCAAAACGCGTGCATTTCGGCCTCCACTAGTAACACGGTGTTGGCTCTTCTGCCAACACAACAATATCTTCGCAGTTATGTGACTAGATTCGTCATTTTCTGCCAGAGAGGTCGCAGTTCGTAGCAACTGATGGAAAGTCATCGAGTAAAACAGAAGTGATTTCTTGCGCTCCCCATGGTAGTGTTACAGGACCTCTGCTGTACATCATATTCTTTTTTTGAGTAATCAGTCTTCATCACAGAGTAGCAAGTGCAACCTGCGTCCTCAAATATCTGCTGGATGCACTCCAATCTCTGTCTCCCTCTACAGTTTTTGCCCTCTACAGCTCCCTCTAGTACCATGGAAGCCATTCATTATTTATATAAACGATTTAGGAGACGCTGTGAGCGGACAGTTTGGGTTGTTTGCAGATGATGCTGTTGTTTATCGACTAGTAAAATCATCAGCAGATCAAACAAATTGCAAAACGATTTAGAAAATATAACTGTATAATGCGAAAACTGACAATCGTCCTTACATAATGAATGCTAAAAGGAATCCGTTAAACTTCGGTTGCACGATAAATCAGTCAAATGTAAAGCCTGTGAATTGAACTAAATACCTAGGAATTACAATTACGACCAACTTAAATTGGAAAGAACATGTAGAAAATGCTGTAGGGAAGTCAAACCAGTGTTTTACTAGCAGAACTCTCAGAAAATGCAAGACATCTACTGAAGTGATTGCTTACCGGGATTCTTATCAGACAGGATTAACTGAGTACATCGAAAAAGCTCAAGAGCAGCACATTTTGTTTGTTGTTGTTGTGGTCTTCAGTCCTGAGACTGGTTTGATGCAGCTCTCCATACTACGCTATCCTGTGGGTAGCTTTTTCATCTCTGCAAGCTTCTTCATCTCTGAGTAACTACTGCAACCTACATCCTTCTGAACCTGCTTAGTGTATTCATCTGTTGGTCCCCCTCTACCGTTTTTACCCTCCACGCTGCCCTCAAATACTAAATTGGTGATCCCTTTATGCTTCAGAACGTGTCCTGTCAACCGATCCCTTCTTCTAGTCAGGTTGTGCCACAGACTCCTCTTCTCCCCAATTCTATTCAATACTTCCTCATTAGTTATGTCATCTACCCATCTAATCTTCAGCATTCTTCTGTAGCACCACATTTCGAAAGCTTCTATTATTTTCTTGTCCAAACTATTTATCGTCCAGGTTTCACTTCCATGCATGGCTACACTCCATACAAATACTTTCAGAAACGACTTCCTGACACGTCACGTCAGCTAGGCACGGCGAACGCCAGGTTTGTTGCAGGCAGAAACGCCTGGGCGTGCTCATCACAATAAATCTCTTATTATTGGACAAAATATTTGGTATTGTTTTGGATTCTGCAGTTTTATTTAGACGAAAGATTTTATTACTATCGTAAAGCTACAAATGAAGATCGTAGTTCTGTATTACCGAATCCTGCCGAAACAAACGTAGATCAATATGAGAATATGCTTTGCCCCATTGCAAGCTTCGGAAATTTTACATTCAAGCAACAATATTTACTTGATCCATTTTGTTATCGAAACTTACCCCAACCCCCTTACAATTAGCTCGTTTCATTTATTTATTTATCTTCGTTTGACATCGTCACTGGAAATGTGAACTAATTTACATGTGTGAATGTCCAACTGTTGCCACTCATTACATTACAGTCGTTTTCAACGAAAGGAATTCTAAACAGGAAACAAAGTAGCTTCATACATCGAAAATACTGCTGAGCTTAAACTTTTCTAAACATGCACATTAGAAAAGATAAATATTCCCGTCTTGCAACTGAAAGGAGAAACTTTAAGATAAAAAAAAAAATTATTTGAGAAAACAAGTACCTCTCTTTTGCCTCTTCTTCTGTCCCCCACTCCCTCCCCCAACGTGTACAATCGCAACATATTTCATTAACATTCACCCCATTGTCAACCAAGATACCTGAAGAAGAGCACCAATATGCTCGAAGTTTCTTGTAAAATCAACCCAGTACAAACGTAACTTCCTCAGATTTAAAAATAAGGTAAAGAAGCACGAATTCTGTTGCTGCTGGACCATGAAGTTGTTTCTGTATGTCAGTCCTTAAAACAGGTGTAAATTTAAGTTCAGGAGTACACTATTTGTTAAGAAGTGTAATGAATTGCACAATTAATTGATTGCAGAAATCTCTCAGAACAATGTGTGTTGGTCAACTACCGCCAATAGTTTCACATTTTCGTGTGTCAGAGAGGGAGACACCACCATTATGAGTATGCCTGCAACAGACCTGGCGTTCGCAGTGCCTAGCTGACGTAACGACACGATCAAGGGCCGAGGCCTGCCTTTGAGTCGGTGTTGGATCAGCCTCGTAAAACGCAAGCAATCCTGCACGGATACTCCTTCGTTGGTATTGATGGTCTTCTGTTAGGAACCCAAAGGTCACACACCTCTGACTACTGCAAACGGAAGACGAGTGTGTGAGCACTACCAAGACAGACGACAGCGAGTTGTTTCATGGCGATTCGTCAGTCACCTCGAGTGAGAGTGTCCACACGTCCAGACCCTGCAGGAGTGACAGCTGTGTGCGGCCAGTCGGCACGTGGGAGATCGGACAGCAACCTTGTTCCGATGGTGACACAGGTCTCGCACAACGACTCAACGTGCTTTTGTTCAGTTCCAGGTTTCCGTTTACACTCTGCAAAGACCAATGTACCGGGTGATCAAAAAGTCAGTATAAATTAGAAAACTTAATAAACCACAGAGTAATGAAGATAGAGAGGTAAAAATTGACACACATGTTTGGAATGACATGGAGTTTTGCTAGAACCAAACAAAAAAAAAAAAAAAAACCATATTGCTAGACGCGTGAAAAATCTCTTGCGCGCCTCGTTTGGTGATGATCGTGTGCTCAGCCGCCGCTTTCGTCATGCTTGGCCTCCCAGGTCCCCAGACCTCAGTCCGTGCGATTATTGGCTTTGGGGTTACCAAAAGTCGCAAGTGTATCTGATCGACTGAGATCTCTAGGGATGCTGAAAGACAACATCAGACGCCAATGCCTCACCATAACTCTGGACATGCTTTACAGTGCTGTTCACAACATTATTCCTCGACTACAGCTATTGTTGAGGAACGATGCTGGACATATTGAGCATTTCCTGTAAAGAACATCATCTTTGCTTTGTCTTACTATATTATGCTAATTATTGCTATTCTGATCAGATGAAGCGCCATCTGTCGGACATTTTTTGAACGTTTGTATTTTTTTGGTTCTAATAAAGCCCCATGTCATTCCAAGCGTGTATGTCAATTTGTACCTATCTACATTATTCCGTGACTTATTCAGTTTTCAAACTTATAGTGACTTTTTGATCACCCGGTATATCTGTGGTTGGTTTTTCGCCAATAGGAATTCTTTGCTTGGAACGCACCTCGGTTACAGACGCCATTTTTAAGGTTACGAATGGCGCTGCCACCTGTTGGAACTTCATGAAACTATAGGGGCTGAAGCGGGAATATTTCAAGATGTTGTAATGGTTTTTTATTTACGTGACCATTACGGCACTCCAACCCCAGTTCTTGATACCAGTAATATCGTACTACTTTTCTGCCGAGCAATAGACATATTTTTGTGGGAATATTCACATTTGGTTTTGTTAATGTAGAGGTACTCCGATGTATCGATATATTACAGTGATATGGTTGTTGTGTGTATTCATTTCTGTGAGACTGTCATAATCTTTGACTTAGCCGGCCAAGGGGGCCGAGCGGTTCTAGGTGCTACAGTCAAGGAACCGCGCGACCGCTACGTCGCAGGTTAGAATCCTGCCTCGGGCATGGATGTGTGTCATGTCCTTAGGTTAGTTAGGTTTAAGTAGTTTTAAGTTCTAGGGGACTGATGACCATAGAAGTTAAGTCCCATAGTGCTCAGAGCCCATTTGACTTATTTGTAACCGTTTTGGCGCGAATGCGCACAGAGCAGTCTTTGTTTCACTTTGCAAATGTTAAGCTGTTATTTCGCTTTGTAAAAGAACAGTCAAGTCTTGTGTTTGGTTAAAGTGTAAATTAAATATATGAAGATAATACAAAACTGTTTTCTTGATGATGTGACAATTAAGAAGAAGTATATGTGAATTTACAAGAACATTAATAAAAATGTGGTTCGGGAACACCAAGTCAAAAATTATTTCTACCATACCATTGTTCTGATCTGGGATTGTTTGATCATTAAGAATTTCCTGAAAATCGCATTTGTTAGGTCTTCAAATATTGCTAAAATACAGATCTGGACCTTCTAGCAGTCAAAGTGGGATCACCCTAGAATCAACAAGATGAGCCATAACAACTTCGACTAAATCTACGTGGGAATCCATCCAAGATAAGGGCCAAAATTAATGACTTTCTTTACAGTGACTTCATTATTTCCTTTCTGACTATACCATCCACAGTCAATAGCTTTGTTGTTGCCCGATAAAGCGAACATATGCAGCGTGAGCAACATTATTAATCTGATTTCTAACCTGCTTTGCAAGTGGTGGTACTGTTAGAATGTCCCGCAACAGATTCTGTAGTTTTTCGACCGAAACTGACAGACACAAAAATGTATTGCATTACTTAGCGAACCGACATCATACTTGTGTGGTAGAGATCCTGCACTATGTGTTACTACCTTAATGTATTTCAAGTCAGCCTGCATCTACATCTACATTTATACTCCGCAAGCCACACAGCGCTGTGTGGCGGAGGGAACTTTACGTGCCACTGTCATTACCTCCCTTTCCGGTTCCAGTCGCGTGTGGTTCGCGGGAAGAACGACTGCCGGAAAGCCTCAGTACGCGCTCGAATCTCTCTAATTTTACATTCGTGATCTCCTCGGGAGGTATAAGTAGGGGGAACTAATATTTTCGATACCTCATCCAGAAACGCACCCTCTCGAAACCTGGACAGCAATCTACATCGCGATCCAGAGCGCCGCGCCTGTCTTGCAGAGTCTGCCACTTGTGTTTGCTAAACATCTCCGTAACGCTATCACGCTTACCAAATAACGCTGTGACGAAACGCGCCGCTCGTCTTTGGATCTTCTCTATCTCCTCCGTCAACCCGACCTGGCACGGATCCCTCACTGATGAGCAATACTCAAGTATAGGCCGAACGAGTGTTTTGTAAGCCACCTCCATTGTTGATGGACTACATTTCCTCTCCCAATGAATCTCAACCTGGTACCCGCCTTACCAACAATTAATTTTATATGATCATTCCACTTCAAATCGTTCCGCACGCATACTCCCAGATATTTTACAGAAGTAACTGCTACCACTGTTTGTTCCGCTATCATGTAATCATACAATAAAGGATCCTTCTTTCTATGTATTCGCAATACGTTACATTTGTCTATGTAAAGGGTCAGTTGCCACTCCCTGCACCAAGTTTCTATCCGCCTGCAGATCTTCGTGCATTTCGCTACAATTTTCTAATGCTGCAACTTCTCTGTATACTACAGTATCATCACAGAAAAGCGGCATGGAGCTTTCGACACTATGTACTAGGTCATTTATATGTATTGTGAAAAGCAATGGTCCCATAACAGTCCCCTGTGGCACTCCAGAGGTTACTTTAACGTCTGTAGACGTTTCTCCATTGAGAACAACATGCTGTGTTCTGTTTGCTAAAAACACTTCAATCCAGCAACACAGCTCTTACTTTGTTTATGAGGCGACTGTGCGGAACTGTATCAAACGCCTTCCGGGAGTCAAGGAAAATAGCATCACCTGGGAGTATGTATCTAATATTTTCTGGGTCTCATGAACAAATAAAGCGAGTTGGGTCTCACACGATCGCTGTTTCCGGAATTCACGTTGGTTCCTACAGAGTAGTTTCTGGGTTTCCAGAAACGACATGACACGCGAGCAAAAAACATGTTCTAAAATTCTACAACAGATCGACGTCAGAGATATAGGTCTATAGTTTTGCGCATCTGCTCGACGACCCTTCTTGAAGACTGGGACTACCTGTGCTCTCTTCCAATCATTTGGAACCTTCCGTTCCTCTAGAGACTTGCGGTACACGGCTGTTAGAAGGGGGACAAGTCCTTTCGCGTATTCTGTGTAGAATCGATTTGGTATCCCGTCAGGTCCAGTGGACTTTCCTTTGTTGATTGATTCCAGTTGCTTTTCTATTCCTTGGACACTTATTTCGATGTCAGCCCTTTTTTCGTTTGTGCGAATCCACGTCGACCGGACAGCAAACTGGTCAACTTCTGGCAGAAATCCGGACCTTTTACGTCAGGCTCTCGGAAAGAACCGTACTCGGCCCCTTATAAACTTGCCTTCCTCGTCGCAGAGGGCTCAGACTCGAGAGAAAGTGCTTCATTAAAAAAGGAGGAGAACGCAGAGCTGCTCCTAAAAATTGAGCCAGCTCCGGAAACCAGTCAAACCAGCTACCGTCTCATGGATGGCCAAAAAGAAAAGCTGGCGACGCGACGTGCTCGCCGGGGAACGCGCGATTCCCAGAATGTCCCAGAAGGGGCGCCAAGGCGGGCTGTGGAGCAGTCGGGGCGAGGGCGGGGTTGGTCGCTCATAACTGCAACACCTACGTAGCGATTCTCGCCGCTCAGCTACCCTAAATTTTTAATAGGCTGGAGCAGCTCCACGCCCACACCGGTCTGATGGCCAACACAATCACAGTGTGCCTACTACCATCTCTGTATAGTGACTAGTTGTCTGTCAGAGATGTCTTCGCAGGATGGAGGGACTGCTATGTTTGCGTACGTCTGGTTACGGTAAGCCATAATACGTGCCAAATACCATCAGACTTCAAGAACAATATAATAATTCTAATACCAAAGAAAGCAGGTGTTGACAGATGTGAAAACTACAGAACTATCGGTTTAATAAGTCACGGCTGCAAAATACCTGACGCGAATTCTTTACAGACGAATGGAAAAACTAGTAGAAGCCGACCTCGGGGAAGTCAGTTTTGATTCCGTAGAAATATCGGAACACGTAAGGCAATACTGACCCTTAGAAGCTAGATTAAGGAAAGGCAAAACCTACGTTTCTAGCATTTGTAGACTTAGAGAAAGGTTTTGACAATTTTGACTGGAATACTCTGTTTCAAATTCTGATGGTGGCAGGGGAGCGAAAGGCTGTTTACAATTTGTACAGAAAGCAGATGGAAGGTATAAGAGTCAAGGGACATGAAAGGGAAGCAGTGGTTGGGAAGGGAGTGAGACAGGGTTGTAGCCTCTCCCCGATGTTATTCAATCTCTATATTGAGCGAGCAGTAAAGGAAACAAAAGAAAAATTCAGGGTAGGTATTAAAATCCATGGAGAAGAAATAAAAACTTTCAGGTTCGACTATGACATTGTAATTCTGTCAGAGACAGCAAAGGACTTGCAAGAGCAGTTGAACGGAATGGACGGTGTCTTGAAAGGAGGATATAAGATGAACATCAACAAAAGCAAAACAAGGATAATGGAATGTTGTCGAATTAAGTCGGGTGATGCTGAGGGAATTAGATTAGGAAATGAGACACTTAAAGTAGTAAAGGAGTTTTGCTATTTGGGGAACAAAGTATCTGATGATGGTCGAAGTAGAGAGGATATAAAATGTAGACTGGCAATGGCAAGGAAAGCGTTTCTGAAGAAGAGAAATTTGTTAACATCAGGAAGTCGTTTCTGAAAGTATTTATATGGAGTGTAGCCATGTATGGAAGTGAAACATGGACAATAAATAATTTGGACAAGAAGAGAATAGAAGCTTTCGAAATGTGGTGCTACAGAACAATGCTGAAGATTAGATGGGTATATCACATAACTAATGAGGAAGTATAGAATAGGACTGAAGAGAAGTTTTTGGCACAACTTGACAAGAAGAACGGATCTGTTGGTAGGACATGTTCTGAGGCATCAAGGGATCACCAATTTAGTGTTGGAGGGCAGCGTAGAGGGTAAAAATTGTAGAAGGAGACCCAGAGATGAATACATTAAGCAGATTCAGACGGATGTAGGTTGCAGTAGGTAGTGGGAGATGAAGAAGCTTGCACAGGATAGAGTAGCATGGAGAGCTGCATCAAACCAATCTCAGGACTGAAGACCACAACAACAACAATACGCGCCCATCTGGAGATATATTGGTACATTGAACAAGGGGTAGCGATTTCTACGGAATCGGTGGCGGGGTGGGAGGGGGGGGGGGGGGGGGGGAGTGAAGTGCCAAGGCAAGAGCCAAACGAAAAAAACTTCTGCGATAGTCATGTCGGGCGTTAAGAGTCGCAGCGGACTGTTTGTTATCTGTGACAAATCATGCAAGCGTTAGTCAAGTTAGTGGTGGGTACAATGCAGGTGCATATCTTGGTCGTTGTGCAGCTTTGCGACTCGGCAGATGTAGCTGGGTACCGGCACAGACTTCTGGAGCAGCATCAGCGTGTCTTTAAGGCTAATGCCACACTAGAAAATTTTCTCCCCTTGATAATAAACGCGGCTGAAATACTCCCCTAGGACGCCATACTTCAAACGACTATAATCGCGGCGGATGAAGTCGAGTGACGAAACTTGGTGTCGCACTAGCGAGAAAAATCGCTGTCTTCTGCAGTTGTGTTGCAACCAGCCTCGAGAGATACCATACACGATAACCTGCCATTCAAAACTGAACTATTTAGGTGCAATAGCATTACATGTAGTTCGACGTAGCAGAAGGCGGAACCACCAACGAAAATGGTGAATTCATCCAATTATTATGAATCGTCTAAGTGAAGCAAAGTTCGTGTTGTTACGCAAGAAACTTTGGAGTTATCCGGAGCAATTCTTTGATTGTTACCGCATGTCCGTAGCATCTTTCGACCTACTGCTCTCGAATATAGAAACCAACTTACAAACGAAGTATTCCAAGTTACGTGACTGCGTTGGGCGCAGTAAAAGCTTGCAGTAACATTGAGCTACGTTTGCAAATTAAATAAAGTAACGTATGGACATGAACAGGGTGGATGAGCGGTTCTAGGCGCTTCAGTCTGGAACCGCGGGATTGCTAAAAAAATGGTTCAATTGGCTTTCAGCACTATGGGACTTAACTTCTGTGGTCATCAGTCCCCTAGAACTTAGAACTACTTAAACCTAACTAACCTAAGGACATTACACACATCCATGCCCGAGGCCAGATTCGAACCTGCGACCGTAGCAGTCCGGCGGTTCCGGACTGCGCGCCTAGAACCACTAGACCACCGCGGCCGGCGTTTAAGTAGTCCTAAGTTATAGGGGACTGATGACATCATATGTTAAGTCCCATAATGCTCAGAGCCATTTGAACCATGTTTTCGAACCATTATTGAGCCAAGCAGAAGAGCATTTGGCTTAATACTGCCGCAACTCCTAGCGGTGCGTAAAGTGCGCCGGCCGTCACGAGACCCGCGCCTGTGACAGAAGAAGAGAAGGGACGCCAACTTGTGCTTGCTGCGGCGGGCCGTATGTAGCGAGCTGGCGCGGCTGCCCGGCTCTCGCCAGTGACGGGCGCGCTGGAGACAAGGAGCGAACCGAGAGGCAACGGCGGAAGGCGAAACCCGAGGGAGAGAGGACAACTCACACTGGCCACAGGCGACCGGAGTATCGCACCAGTGAGCTGGGCCCGGGGGAGGAGACGACAGCGGCCTTCAGAGCCAAGGACGCAAATAGGGCAGCCTTTAAGGCCCTAACTGCAGCCAACTGCGGCAATTGCGCTCGCAGATGGCGCACGACATCTGTGCGGACACCACAAGGGAAGAGGCCAGCCGCCGCTCTCCTGACGGAGCAGCCAGTGGAAGGAAGGTCCGTGGCGGCTACACTGGACTCACCTAAGAAGAAGACGGAAGCCGCCGAAGTCCATCGGCTCTGAGCAGCTCTGCTCCGACGAGTGGGCTACCAGGGCCATCAGGACGCTCAAAGGCACAGGCTCCTCAATTGCCATTAACAGGCTGAGTGCACCCCGAAAAATGGAAACAGCACATGGCGGCCCGGATGCTCACCCATCCAAGCGCCGGCCATGCCCGACAGCACTTAACTTCCGTGATCTGACGGGAAGCGGTGTATCCACTGCAGCAAGGCCGTTGCCTAACTCTAAGTATAGATAAATGTAAAATAATGCGGATGGATAGGAAAAAGAATCCCGTAATGTTTGAATACTCCATTAGTAGTGTAGCGCTTGACACAGTCACGTCGGTTAAATATTTGGGTGTAACATTGCGATAAGTGCTCGAGCGTGTTGAAATCGCCATCCCTGAATTGCTCTTAACAGTGAGAAGCTTGAAATATCAATGTAGGCGTGTGTTCTGATAGTGCTACGCAAACCAACAAGGGGTAAAAGCTCACTCCAAGAAAAACACGACCACACCATAACAACACCACCTCAAAATTTTACTGTTGGCACTACATATGTTGGCAGATGACGTTCACCGGGCATTCGAAATACCTGCACCCTGCCATCGGATCGCCACTTTGTGTACCGTGATTCGTCACTCCACAAAACGTTTTTCCATTGTTGAATCGTCCAGAGTTTACGCTCCTTACACCAAGCGAGCCGTCGTTTGGCATTTGCCGGCGTGATGTGTGGCTTATGAGCAGCCGCTCCACCGTGAAATCCTAGTTTTCTCACCTCCCGCCTAACTGTCATCGAACCTGCAGTGGATCCTGACGCAGTTTGGAATTCTTATGTGTTAGGGTCTCGATAGATTTCTTCAACTGTCGGCGGTCTCTGTCAGTCAACAGACGAGATCGGCCTGTACGCTTCTGTGCTGTACGTGTCGCTTCGCGTTTCCACTTATCTATCATATCGAAAACAGTGGCCCTAGGGATGTTTAGGAGTGTGGAAATCTCGCGTACAGACGTATGACACAAGTGACACCCAATTACCTCACCACGTTCGAAGTCCGTGAATTTCGCGGAGCGCCTCATTCTGCTCTCCGACGGTGTCTAATGACTACTGAGGTCGCTGATACCGAGTACCTGGCAGTAGGCGGCAGCACAATGCGCCTAATACGGTAAACGTATGTTTTTTGGCGGCGTATGTTGTCGGTCTCACACAGTGCGTGCACCACCACTGGTGATATCTCCACCTGCCCCAACCTGCAATGCGCCTTATGTTCGGTGATCATGGTGTTCATTGATCGAACGGTCACGCCAACATAGGCTTTCCATCGTCTACTGGGTATGTGGTATATTTCCGACATTGCTGGTGGGTCTTTTTCCTTCTGTGCCGATCTGAGACACTCTTTGTCGTTTTACAAATAGCCTTTGCACCGTGTTAGCATAACATGTGGCCGATTCTGCTTGTCACTCTGGGAATGTACTTCGCCGAGTGTTTGATTCTGTGACACTTCTTATGTAACTGATGGAGTACCTATCGCTCCACAGAACCCTTTCTAGGAGCTGTGGTTTCATATTTTCTGGCTCGGTTGGTGATTGACTGCCAACAACAGAGTGTGAAGATTTGACAATGGTAGCCCTCATGCTGGTGAAACGCCAGAAGAATCACCAAACAAATGTTGGGCAAAGAACCTGATACAGGAGCCAACAGGCAGTTTCTCAACAAGTGATCACGAGGGCTGTAAAAGTTTTGTCCAATCTGTTTTTTTTCCTTTATTGTTGTTTAACACCTTACATAAGGTGGGCTGGCAGCAGCACAGTACGCTGCTATTCAGCCACAGGTTTCACAAAAGAAAAACAATAGAGACACAGAATATGTAGAACATAGTGGGGGACAAAAAACAGTAGAAACAGTAACGAAAAAACACAAAGCCGTTCACACTCGAAAACAACCAAAGAAACTGTTAGCACTGAACACAGACACTGATGATGGAGACGACACATGAACGATGGAGCGTAGGCGGCGAAAAAACACTGAGGCACAAACACAACGGCACACACACTAAACCGATGGCAATGATCTCTGGCGCACAAATGTCCACTTAAGGTGTGCGAGTCCAGGGACCTGTGAAGAGGGGAAGAAGGTGGTGGGGGAGGGAGAGGGGAGAGCAGAGGTGCCAGTGGCAGAGAAGAGGGTGGGAGGGATGAAGGTATTGGGGTAGGGGAAGCCTGGGGGGAGGAGGGGGGAGGGAGAAGCGAGAGAAGGGAGAGAGGGTGCCCATAGGAACAAACACAGGAAGTGGGAGTATCAAAGTTGACAGGAGGGGTAGATGGAGGGGAGGAGGACATCATCAGGGAGGGGGAGCTGGCGGAAGCCACCTTGGGAGAGGGTAAGGAGAGTGGAGAGATGGAGAGCAGGTGGGACGTGGAGATACAGGCTGAGCAGCAGGTGGGGGTGGGAGAGGATGCGAGAGACAAGCGGGTGAGGAGGATCTAGTTTACGGGAGGTGTAGAGGATCGGTATCTGTTCGAGGAAAAGGAGGAGATGGGGGAACGGAATAAGGTCATACAGGATCCACGTGGGGGAGGGGAGACGGATGCGATAGGCGAGGGGAAGAGCATGGCATTCGAGGATTTGAAGGGATTTGTAAAAGGTAGGAGGGGCGGCGATCCAGGCAGGGTGGGCGTACCAGAGGATAGGGCAGATGAGGGATTTATAAGTGTGGAGGATGGTGGAGGGGTCCAGACCCTATGTATGGCCAGAAAGGAGCTCGAGGAGATGGAGTCGGGAGTGTGCCTTGGCTTGGATTGTCCAGAGGTGGGGGGTCCAGGAGAGGTGACGGTCAAGGGTGACGCCAAGGTACTCAAGGGTGGGGGTGAGGGCGATAGGACGGCTGTAGATGGTGACATAGAAGTCGAGGAGGCGGAAGGAAGGGGTGGCTTTGCCTATAATGACAGCCTGTCCAATCTGTATAATTTCGTAATATTAATAGCCAGCAGTGTAGGTTTTCTGTTGGCTATAGCGAACGTGTTTTAGGAATCTGATAGGAAGATGCTGTTGGTTTATACCATCTGCTGAACAAAGTTTCCCCAGGTGTTGTTTTGCTAGTAATAATAAGAAGTATTTGAGCGAGACGTCCGCTCTTATCGATCCCGGCTGCTGGTTGAACGTCTTTGGTTTTGTTCTCCAGCGACGGCCGTCCTGCCGTCTCGCTAGGGGGCAACTCTGCAGCTTGAAGGGATTTTAACCCTTTCGTGGGCAAAACTATTGGGCAGTTTTTTTCATGAATGGAGAGCAGATAGTAGTTAAAAGATAGGTATATTTATCATACAGAATATCAAATTTGCTCCAACTGTGAAAGTGAAGTCACAAAACAAGGTGACTTGGAGTTAAATGACAAAAACAACTTTTTCAATATATGTTATATTTATTTAATAAATTTACTTCTCTTGTTACAATGATTGTTCACAATCACTTGCCATGAAATTTTCTGAAACATGGGTCTATGCAAAGTGGTATTTGACAATACGCACAAACACAGTGAGTGCTCTTTTCCGCAACTTTGGTACTACAATGACGGCACGTCCAGTAGGTTTCTCCTAAAATGGGTTGATGCTCCCCTACAGCCTCATGACGAAAATCTTCAGGCACTTTACCCCTTTTTGCCAGAAAGACAGGTTTTTGTCCACGCCTTTTTTGGGAGGAGAAGCCAGCGGTCAATTGTCTGGCTAGATGGATCCTGTATGTGAGCTGATCATGCTGTCCACTTTCTCTTTTACTTTTTTTCCACAGGATAAAACTGTTCACTGCAGCAACGTCCACCAGGAAATAAAATATTCTGTGCCACCATTTTACAGAACGTCTGCCAATAGCATACCTTTCTCGTAATTGATCAAAGTTATCGATACCACCAATTATTTTGTCGTGTTCTGCCACAACTCCAGAACAAGAAATCTCTGTACTAGTACCATTCCTGTTTTTTCCTTTTCACTGTGGCTGTTTCTCATGGTTCATGAACTGAGGACAGGAAAGTGACTGGACGGTTATCCATCCATTTTACTGCAGAAATAGCTCCTTTTGTCTCAAACTGGATTTCTCCTCGTTCCAGTTTTACGTTTTCCTTCATAGATTTGGGTAAACCAAAAGTATTTACCTTATACTATAGCTTTGAGGAAAAAATCACAAAATTTCACGCAAACAGCACTGAAAGGCTCCTCTACAGAGCAACACTCAGCTAAACAATGCCTCTGCGCGAAGGTACAGCAAAAACGGCGGGAACTTCCGATTGGAAGTAGTACCCTATACTGTTCACTAGGTGGTAGCACCGTACAGCTGTGAATCCCACGGGACTAGGAGCGAGTCCATTGTAGTGGGAAGCATGCTTCCCACGGCTCACGAAAGGGTTGACTGCAGGCGTGGCTCTCTGTGCAGGAGTCGTTCGTTGTCTTGCTGGCTTTCCGCCGCTAACAGGACTCTCTCAATGACAGGGTAAGCGGCCGCTGTGTTGTGGTTGGCGAATGTTTACCGTGGAGGGCGCGCCGACGCTATTTTAAGATTCACAACTTCGCCTTCACGGAAGTGGATTGCAGCTGCTGAGTCGGCCAGTTCGTGTTTCTGCTGCCTTGGTGGACGGATACGGTCTTACCGTACTCTTTGTGCCTCCGAGGTCCAGACTAGAAATAAATGGTGAGCACGTCGTTTGCGGATGGTTAAGTGTCTAATGCGCTTTGTGGAAGCGCCTCTTCTTTGCTGAGTCCGGGTAATTGAGACTCTTGTTTGGATCATCCCTATAGAGTGGGTAGTTCTCGCCAGTGACCGTTATTTGGCCCGGGTTTTAAAAGTGGATCAGCTTCCTTGGTAATCGCAACGCGCCCGAGATGTTTAAAACGGTTGTAAAGGGGGGTTACATTTTGGCCGGCTCTGGTTCCATTATTACCAAATTAAGTACACAATTTGTTTCTTTAAATTTTTGTGCCTGTGTGTTATTTTGAAAGCTCAGGAATTCATAACTTTCATTTACGTTTTTTGGTTAAAGTAGTTGTGCGTTGTTTCTTTTGAATTATATCAGGCCGGCCAGAGTGGCCGAGCGGTTCTAGGCGCTTCAGTCTGGAACCGCGCGACCGCTACGGTCGCAGGTGCGAATCCTGCCTCGGGCATGGATGTGTGTGATGTCGTTAGGTTAGTTAGGTTTAAGTAGTTCTAAGTTATAGGGGACTGATGACCTCAGAAGTTAAGTCCCATAGTGCTCAGAGCCATTTGAACCATTTTGAATTGTATCAGAACTTTATTCTTGCTTTTAAAGTATTTGTATGTTAACTTGTGTCTTTGGTTTTGTGTGCTGAACAGGCACAGTTTCCTTTGTGCTGGTAACAAGGACTCGATTGTGGTCTACAATTTGTTTCTGTTATATACACTCCTGGAAATTGAAATAAGAACACCGTGAATTCATTGTCCCAGGAAGGGGAAACTTTATTTACACATTCCTGGGGTCAGATACATCACATGATCACACTGACAGAACCACAGGCACATAGACACAGGCAACAGAGCTTGCACAATGTCGGCACTAGTACAGTGTATATCCACCTTTCACAGCAATGCAGGCTGCTATTCTCCCATGGAGACGATCGTAGAGATGCTGGATGTAGTCCTGTGGAACGGCTTGCCATGCCATTTCCACCTGGCGCCTCAGTTGGACCAGCGTTCGTGCTGGACGTGCAGACCGCGTGAGACGACGCTTCATCCAGTCCCAAACATGCTCAATGGGGGACAGATCCGGAGATCTTGCTGGCCAGGGTAGTTGACTTACACCTTCTAGAGCACGTTGGGTGCACGGGATACATGCGGACGTGCATTGTCCTGTTGGAACAGCAAGTTCCCTTGACGGTCTAGGAATAGAACGATGGGTTCGATGACGGTTTGGATGTACCATGCACTATTCAGTGTCCCCTCGACGATCACCAGAGGTGTACGGCCAGTGTAGGAGATCGCTTCCCACACCATGATGCCCTGTGTGCCTCGGTCGTATGCAGTCCTGATTGTGGCGCTCACCTGCACGGCGCCAAACACGCATACGCATACGACCACCATTGGCACCAAGGCAGAAGCGACTCTCATCGCTGAAGACGACACGTCTCCATTCGTCCCTCCATTCACGCCTGTCGCGACACCACTGGAGGCGGGCTGCACCATGTTGGGGCGTGAGCGGAAGACGGCCTAACGGTGTGCGGGACCGTAGCCCAGCTTCATAGAGACGGTTGCGAATGATCCTCGCCGATACCCTAGGAGCAACAGTGTCCCTAATTTGCTGGGAAGTGGCGGTGCGGTCCCCTGCGGCACTGCGTAGGATCCTACGGTCTTGGCGTGCATCCGTGCGTCGCTGCGGTCCGGTCCCAGGTCGACGGGCACGTGCACCTTCCGCCGACCACTGGCGACAACATCGATGTACTGTGGAGACCTCACGCCCCACGTGCTGAGCAATTCGGCGGTACGTCCACCGGGCCTCCCGCATGTCCACTATACGCCCTCGCTCAAAGTCCGTCAACTGCACATACGGTTCACGTCCACGCTGTCGCGGCATGCTACCAGTGTTAAAGACTGCGATGGAGCTCCGTATGTCACGGCAAACTGGCTGACACTGACGGCGGCGGTGCACAAATGCTGCGCAGCTAGCGCCATTCGACGGCCAACACCGCGGTTCCTGGTGTGTCCGCTGTGCCGTGCGTGTGATCATTGCTTGTACAGCCCTCTCGCAGTGTCCGGAGCAAGTATGGTGGGTCTGACACACCGGTGTCAATGTGTTCTTTTTTCCATTTCCAGGAGGGTAGTTATAATGTGCACCCTATCTTATGCTTTAGAGTCTGAGCTGAAACAAGCAACTGTTTAACGCATGTCAAGAACCTAAGTCAGTAACCTTCCTTTCGTTAAAACATCGAATATAGATTCCCTTGTAGGTACACCGTGAATTCGTCAATCAAAGCGTTGTTTTTTGCTTTGTGGTTATTTGCTGATTTAAGAACTTTCGTACATTGATAACCGTTGCTGTCTTAGACCCAAACCGCCAGATGTTAGACACTCAGATCGATACAAAACGTTGTATATCGATAGAGTACCAACCAAAACACGGATTTATCTCGTGCTCTGTGCTGTCGTCTAGTCGGCCATGCGTAAACGGCAGTTGAAAGTAACATCAGAGCACCGAAATTAAGCGCTGTCGGGCTGGGCTAGCACTAGGATGGGTGACCAGCCGGTCTGCCAAGCGATGCTGGCAAGCGGGGTGCACTCAGCCCTTGTAAAGCAAACTGAGGAGCTATTTGACTGAGAAGTAGCGGCTCCGGTCTCGGAAACTGACAAACGGCCGGGAGAGCGGTGTGCTGACCACATGACCCTCCACATTCACATCCAGAGAGGCCTGCCAGCTAAGGATAGCACGGCGGTCGGTCGCACCGTTTGGCCTTCATGTTTGATCGGAATGACGAAGCACAGCAGAAGCGTATCTGTGAGTAATTGTTCGTAGATCTCATGTGGGTAAGTTGGTAGAGCGTGAGGTCGTGGTTGTAAAGATTCCGTGTTCAGATCCCACTGATGACGATTTCTTTTCTCTGCTTACGCGTGAAACTGTTAGATCTAATGTGCTTCACGCACTTCTTCATGTGCGACCGTTAATGTGAAGCCATTGTTCTTGAATCAATGACATTGTGTGTGTGTGTGTGTGTGTGTGTGTGTGTGTGTGTGTGTGTGTGTGTGTGTCTGTGTGTGTTGTCGTGTTTGCATTAATTTCAAATGTCATGTACTAATCATTGATCTGAAACTTCCTGGCAGATTAAAACTGTGTGCCGGACCGAGACTCGAACACGGGACCTTTGCCTTTCGCGGGCAAGTGCTCTACCAACTGAGCTGCACAAGCACCACTCACGTGCCGTCCTCACAGCTTTAATTCCGCCACTGCCTCGTCTCCTACCTTCCAAACTTCACAGAAGCTCTCCTGCGAACCTTGCAGAACTAGCACTCCTGAAAGAAAGGATATTCCGGAGACATGGCTTAGCCACAGCCTGGTGGGTGCTTCTAGAATGAAATTTTCTCTCTACAACGTTGTGTGCGCTGATATGAAAACTTCCTGGTAGATTAAACCGGGTGTGCCGGACCGAGACTCGAACTCGGGACCTTTGCCTTTCATTCTAGAACCATCCCCCAGGCTGTGGCTAAGGCATGTCTCCACAGTACCCTTCCGTCCAGGAGTGCTAGTTCTGCTAGCTTAGCTGGAGAGCTTCTGTGAAGTTTTGGAAGGTAGACGAGATACTAGCAGAAGTGAAGCTCTGAGGAGGGGGCTTGAGTCGTGCTTCGGTACCTCAGATGGTTATCCTGCACGGTAACACAGCGTGTTCGGTCAGAGATTTAGTTGCCGTGTGTAATAAAAAAAACTGAGTGAACGAATCAACGAAGAACTTTAACCGGTGTCATGGGACGTTCGCCCCGAACATATCTAACGAACTATTACGAACGAAATGAGATAAACAGAAGGAGTTCGGTCCGGCATACAGGACTGCTACGGTCGCAGGTTCTAATCCTGCCTCGGGCATGGATGTGTGTGATGTCCTTAGGTTAGTTCCGATTAACTAGTTCTAAGTTCTAGGGGACTGATGACCTAAGATGTTAAGTCCCATAGTGCCCAGAGCCATTTGAACCATTTGAACCGGCACACAGTTTTAATCTGGCAGGAAGTTTCATATTAGCGCACACTCCGCTGCAGAGTGAAAATCTCATTCTGGAATTATTCATCTTATTATTTTGTTTATTATTCACTTCTATTATTTAATTATTATTATTATTATATTGGATAACATTATGTTTTGACAGATGTGAAAATTACCAAACTATCAGTTTAATAAGTTGCGGCTGCAAAATGTTGATGTTGTGGTCTTCAGTCCTGAGACTGGTTTGATGCAGCTATCCATGCTACTCTATCCTGTGCAAGCTTCTTCATCCGCCAGTACCTACTGCAGCCTACATTCTTCTGAATCTGCTTAGTGTGTTCATCTCTTGGTCTCCCTCTACGATTTTTACCCTCCGCGCTGCACTCCAATACTAAATTGGTGATCCCTTGATGCCTCAGAACATGTCCTACCAACCGATCCCTTCTTCTAGTCAAGTTGTGCCACAAACTCCTCTTCTCCCCAATCCTATTCAGTACCTCCTCATTAGTTATGTGATTTACCCATCTAATATGCAAAATACTAACGCGAATTCTTTACAGACGAATGGAAAAACTAGTAGAGGCTGACCTCGGGGAAGATCAGTTTGGATTCCTTAGAAATATTGGAACACGTGAGGCAATACTGACCCTACGACTTATCTTAGAAGCTAGTTTAAGGAAAGGCAAATCTACGTTTCTAACATTTGTAGACTTAGAGAAAGCTTTTGACAATGTTGACTGGAATACTCTCTTTCAGATTCTGAAGGTGGCAGGGTAAAATACGGGGAGCGCAAGTCTATTTACAATTTATACAGAAACCAGATGGCAATTATAATAGTCGAGGGACATTAAAGGGAAGCAGTGGTTGGGAAGGGAGTGAGACAGACTTATAGCCTCTCCCCGATGTTATTGAATCTGTATATTGAGCAAGCAGTAAAGGAAACAAAAGAAAAACTTGGAGTATGTATTAAAAGGCATGGAGAATATACACAAACTTTGATGTTCGCCGATGACATTGTAATTCTGTCAGAGACAGGAGAGGACTTTTAAGACCAGTTGAACGGAATGGATAGGCGGATATAAGATGAACATCAACAAAAGCAAAACGAGGATAATGGAATGTAGTCGAATTAAGTCGGGTGATGCTGAGGGAATTAGATTAGGAAATGAGACACTTAAAGTAGTAAAGGAGTTTTGCTATTTGGGGAGCAAAATAACTGATGATGGTCGAAGTAGAGAGGTTATACAATGTAGACTGGCAATGGCAAGGATAGCCTTTCTGAAGAAGAGAAATTTGTTAACATCGAGTATAGATTTAAGTGTCAGGAAGTCGTTTCTGAAAGTATTTGTATGGCGTGTAGCCATGTATGGAAGTGAAGCATGGACGATATATAGTTTAGACAAAAAGAGAATAGAAGCATTCGAAATGTGGTGCTACAGAAGAATGCTGAAGATTAGATGGGTAGATGACATAACTAATGAGAAGGTATTGAATTGGATTGCGGAGAAGAGGAGTTTGTGGCACAACTTGACTAGAAGAAGGGATCGGTTGGTAGGACATGTTCTGAGGCATCAAGGGATCACCAATTTAGTATTGGAGGGCAGCGTGGAGGGTAAAAATCGTAGAGGGAGACCAAGACATGAATACACTAAGCATATTCAGAAGGATGTAGATTGCAGTAGGTACTGGGAGATGATGAAGCTTGCACGGGATAGAGTAGCATGGAGAGCTGCATCAAACCAGTCTCATGACTGAAGTCCTCAACAACAACAACATTATTATTATTGATACCATAACCGCAGCACGTGAAACTAAAAATGCACTCTATAGGCTTACTAATTTCAAAGAAGCGAAGGGAAAGCACACTGCCAAGAGAACATTGATGTAAACTCCAAAAATTCCTTTTACTTGTCATAAACGTGTTGTCCGAATAGCTCCTCCACTTATAATACAGCAAACAAACAAAAATCATTATCATTGGAGGGTTTTAACCCAATAGTACGGTGACCTAACGCTCTACCAACTTCCGCACGGAAGTTACGCTTGCAAATTTTTCACAGTAATGCTTTACTTGTCGTCAGCAGTTCTAACGTTAGTTTTAATTAACGTTTAAGCCCGTTCGGCTGGAACGGAGTTTTGGTTGTACTCTCTCGACATATAGCGTTCGGTACCGATCTCACTGTATGACATCTGAAGATTCGGTTGTCAGAGCACAGAATGATGACTAGAGTTAAAAAAATTTGGAATATAAAGAACTGTTTTCTTTAAGTTTCAATAGTGGTATTTCTAACGCTTGAATGAAAAGCTGCTTCTTATCGTTTTTCGAAACTATAACCAAATACTCACGATTTTCGGTCTGCGGTGTATTGTCTTTTAAACGTATAAGGGGTGATCAAAAACTTTCAATCTGTCAGGAAGTTTCATATCAGCGCACACTCCGCTGCAGAGCGAAAATGTCATTCTGGAAACATCCCCCAGGCTGTGGCTAAGCCATGTCTCCGCAGTATCCTTTCTTTCAGGAGTGCTAGCTCTGCAAGGTTCGCAGAAGAGCTTCTGTAAAGTTTGGAAGATAGGAGACGAGGTACTGGCAGAGGTAAAGGTGTGAAGACCGGACGTGAGTCGTGCTTCGGCAGCTCAGTTACTGCCGGCACGGTAGCTCAGCGTGTTCGGTCAGAGGGCTGCGTGCTCTCTGTAAACAGAAAATTGAGTCAAGGAATCGACGATCATCTTAACAAACACTGGTAGCATTTCCTTCTGTAAAATATCTGGGAGTATGCGTGCGGAACGATTTGAAGTGGAATGATCATATAAAATTAATTGTTAGCAAGGCGGGCACCAGGTTGAGATTCGTTGGGAGAGTCCTTAGAAAATGTAGTCCATCAACAAAGGAGGTGGCTTACGAAACACTCGTTGGACCTATTCTTGAGTATTGCTCATCAGTGTGGGATCCGTTCCAGGTCGGGTTGACGGAGGAGATAGAGAAGATACAAAGAAGAGCGGCGCGTTTCGTCACAGGGTTATTTGGTAACCGTGATAGCGTTACGGAGATGTAAAGCAAACTCAAGCGGCAGACTCTGCCAGAGAGGCGCTCTGCGTCGCAGTGTAGCTTGCTCGCCAGGTTTCGAGAGGGTGCGTTTCTGGATGAGGTATCGAATATATTGCTTCCACCTGTTTATACCTCCCGAGGAGATCACGAATGTAAAATTAGAGAGATTCGAGCGCGCACGGAGGCTTTCCGGCAGTCGTTCTTCCCGCGAACCATGGAACTGGAACAGAAAAGGGAGGTAATAACAGTGGCCTCCGCCACTCACCGTTGGGTGGCTTGCGAAGTATAAATGTAGATGTAGATGTAGATGTCTTGTGACGTCCACCCAGACCAGATGCAACGAACTACGACGAAAAAAAAGAAACAGAAGAAGAAGTTGGTAGAACACTTGCCTGCGAAAGGCAAAGGTCACGGTTTCGAGTCTCGGTCCGGCACACATTTTTAATCTGTCAGGAAGTTTTAAGTTCATACATGTCTGCTGGTTGAGAAGTCACTTTCTTTTTATATTGAAAATTAAATACAGTAATAATAAACGTACGAAATGTTGTCGAGTCTCGCCCCCAGCACCTTACTACAGGCCTATCCAGGCTCCCTGCCATTTCAGTAAAATAAAAAAGAGAACAAAAGTATGAGTACGGGCGGTCCGTTAGGTCCGGGCCGGCGTCGCGGCGCGTCCTTGCTGGAGGTCTGGAGCTGGAGTGGCCCCTTATGGAGCCAAATCGCCGCCCAGTTAACCGGTCGCTCGCCCAAGGTCGCGAACGACACGACCCGCTGAGTAATGCATGCAAACTGCGCGCTCGGCGGCCGCGCTCCGGTCCCTGTTTATTTCGGTCCTCTCCTGTCCAGCCATTAAGTTGGAGGTAAACCTAAGGTGCGCTGTCGTGGCCCAGCTCCCCACGGGCAAAGAGGTGTGGAACATTCAATGAAGGCGGGCCCCCCACTAGCACAAAGCTGTTTCGTTTTTAATTTTTATTGCGAAGTGCACTGTAATCTTTCTTCTCGCACGGCTGCAGCGTCAGATGTTCCACACCTTTCGCTCACTATGAAATACACTGAAGCGCCAAACAAACTAGTACAGGCATGCGTATTCAAACACAGAGATACAGGGCAGCGCACGAAATGTTTTACCACTTTGTTTTTGAATATAAGCTTTATTGTCAATACAATCTGAAACGAAACTACAGGGCGTTGCAAAAAGGCACGACCAAACTTTCAGGAAACATTCCGCACACACAAATAAAGAAAAGATGTTATGTGGACATGTGTCCGGAAACGCTTAATTTTCATGTTAGAGCTCACTTTAGTTTCGTCAGTATGTACTGTACTTCCTCGATTCACCGCCATTTGGCCCAGATGAAGGGAGGTAATGTTGACTTCGGTGCTTGTGTTGACATGCGACTCATTGCTCTACAGTGCTAGCATCAAGCACATCAGTACGTAGCATCAACAGGTTAGTGTTCATCACGAACGTGGTTTTGCAGTCAGTGCAATGTTTACAAATGCGGAGTTGGCAGATGGCCATTTGATGTATGGATTAGCGCGGGGCAATAGCCGTGGCGCGGTGCGTTTGTATCGAAACAGATTTCCAGAACCAATGTGTCCCGATAGGAAGACGTTCGAAGTAATTGCTCAGCATCTTAGGGAGCACGGGAAATTCCAACCTATGACTAGCGACTGGGGAACACCTAGAACGACGAGGACACCTGCAATGGACGAGGCAATTCTTCGTGCAATTGACGATAACCCTAATGTCAGCGTCAGAGAAGTTGCTGCTGTACAAGGTAACGTTGACCACGTCACTGTATGGAAAGTGCTACGGGAGAACTAGTTGTTTCCGTACCATATACAGCGTGTGCAGTCACTATCAGCAGCTGATTGGCCTCCACGGGTACACTTCTGCGAATGGTTCATCCAATAATGTTCCAATCCTCATTTCAGTGCAAATGTTCTCTTTACCGATGAGACTTCATTCAAAATGGCTCTGAGCACTATGGGACTTAACATAGATGGTTATCAGTGCCCCAGAACTTAGAACTACTTAAACCTAACTAACCTAAGGACATCACACAAAACCCAGCCATCACGAGGCAGAGAAAATTCCTGACCCCGCCGGTAATCGAACCCAAAAACCCGGGCGCGGGAAACGAGAACGCTACCGCACGACCTGAGGCTTCATTCCAACGTGATCAAATTGTAACTTTCACCATCAACATGCGTGGACTGACGAGAATCCGCACGCAACTGTGCAATCACGTCATCAACACAGATTTTCTATGTCACCATGGCTCACACCTCTTGACTTTTTCTTTTGTGGAATAATCAACGTTACCAGTTTCTCTGTCAGTGAGACAGCATCTGCCTAACAACTGAATAAGCCACGCCTGACATGCCTACAAGAGTGGCAAGAAATTGACTTCAGTTGCGAAGTGTGCCATACAGGGTGTTACAAAAAGGTACGGCTAAACTTTCAGGAAACATTCCTCACACACAAAGAAAGAAAAGATGTTACATGAACAAGTGTCCGGAAACGCTTAATTTCCATGTTAGAGCTCATTTGAGTTTCGTCCACCTACGCTCAATGGAGCACATTATCATGATTTCATACGGGATACTCTACCTGTGCTCCTAGAACATGTGCCTTTACAAGTACGACACAACATGTGGTTCATGCACGATGGAGCTGCTGCACATTTCAGTCGAAGTGTTCATACACTTATCAACAACAGATTCGGGGACCGATGGATTGGTAGAGGCGGACCAATTCCATGGCCTCCACGCTCTCCTGACCTCAGCCCTCTTGACTTTCATTGATGGGGACATTTGAAAGCTCTTGTCTACGCAACCCCGGTACCCAGTGTAGAGACTCTTCGTGCTCGTATTGTGGACGGCTGTGATGCAATACGCCATTCTCCAGGGCTGCATCAGCGCATCAGGGATTCCACGCGACGGAGGGTGGATGCATGTATCCTCGCTAACGGACGACATTTTGAACAGTTCCTGTAACAAAGCGTTAGAAGTCACGCTGGTACGTTCTGTTGCTGTGTGTTTCCATGCCATGATTAATGTGAGTTGAAGTAATAAAATGAGCTCTCTAACATGGAAAGTAAGCGTTTCCGGACACATGTCCACATAACATATTTTCTTTCTTTGTGTGTGAGGAATGTTTCCAGAAAGTTTGGCCATACCTGTATGCTACTGTTGTGTACATAGTTCCACGTAGTCAGCATGTACAGAACTTTCCCACAAGAGCGCGCCCCGCTAAGCGCAACATCGCAGGCGCCAGCACACGTCCGTCTCCACACTACGAGATGGCGCTGCCATAGAGAGGGACCAAATTCTGCTTCCGCCGATCCACGTATTAATAAGTAACGCAGCCAATGAGATCGCCGCTAACATAGAACCTTTTCTCCTCGCGGATCACACTCGCCCAGTGATACCTGAACGCGCGAGGTATTATAGCGAGTGTACAGACCTCCGATTTGTCAGACTGCATTTGTCTGCACCAATCTGTACCAGTCTGCATTAGTCTGCACCAGTCTCCATTACTCTGTACCAGTCTATAGTCAAGTTTCAGTCTGCACGTAATAAGAATATCATATTCCTCTACATAGTCATGCAGATAAATGTATAGACACTCTGTCAAGTATCAGAGATATGTGAGAATAAGATTAATGTACCAAGACCAAAGGAACTTCAGATTGTCAATTGTAAACAGCATCCAGAATCAAGTTACGTAATGTCTATGATTTTTTTTAATAAATGTGTGTGAAAATTAATCAATTTCTATTTAAAGTTGGTCACCGTCAATCTGCTACTCTAAGAGTGCAAGTGGCAATTCTATTGTCTGGCTTAACGGCAGAAGATAAACACGCCTAGATAAGACCACGAGACATATTGCTGACACTCGCCTACTTCGTTAGAGCGACAAGTCAAATAATCTGTTGGTGTGTGTACCGAAGGTCTTACAGTATGCACACCACAACTACAATAAAGAGCCACCCATGGAGATTTGTTCTAACTGAGCACATGCTCAATATGTCCACCATTTCGTTTCCTAACTTCCTTCAAACGAACACTGAAGTTAGTGATTGCCACAGCACATGTCTTGCGTAATTTCACTGCAAGCTTGAAGAATAAATCTTCTGAGCTCCATTAAATCACGTGGACGTTTCGGGAAATTTTTTTCCTTTAGGTACCCCCAAAGAAAAAATTCACATGGATTGAGGTCTGGACTACGGGGGGACCAATTTTGTGCGTCATTGAAGCGACCTGGAAACCTGAGTGAAATGATCCGCATGTCGAAATGCTCGTGTAAAAACTCTCCAACACAGTGTTTGCAGTATGCGGCCTTGCTCCATCTTGCATGAACCACTGCGAGGTGAAGCGTAAGGCAGTAGCAAGAAGTTATGGAATGAAGCTATTGCGAAGGAAGCTCAAATAACGCTCGCTGTTCACAGTTTCTCCAAAGAAAAAGGGTCCAATAAGTCCGTGACTGGAAATTGCTGCCCACGCCGTAATCCTCGGAGCATAGTGCTGTGGTTCATGAAGCACTTGTGGGTTTTCAGTGGCCCAAAAGCGTACATTCTGTTTGTTAACCACGCCGTCTAAATGAAAATGCTCCTCGTCTGAAAACCAAACGTTGTTGAGAGTTTCTTTCCTATCCTCCGCCCACTGAGCAAACAATAGTCGCTGCTGCTTGTGTTCTTCAGTGAGCTTCTGTGCACAGGTCATCTTGTATGGGTACATATGGAGGTCACTTTTAAGAATGCGTTGAACGGAGCGTCTGGATATTCCCAGTTGCACTGTTGCCTTTCTACACGATTTCCCGGGACTTCTCTGTACAGCAACTCGTACCGCTTCAATATTCTCCGGCGAACAACAGGCTTAGGCCGAGGTCGCTTCGCTTCCAATACTGTTCCTTCCTGCACAAATTTATCGTACAACCTGTGGATGGTTTTGTTGCAAGGGACCCGTCGTGTGTTAAACTGTTGTCGAAAAGGCCTCTGAGTCACAACAAGGCTTTTCGTTTCATGAAAAAGTAACACAATTGCCGATCGTTGCTGTGTCGTCAGTCTTCCATTGTCTTCCACTGCTGCTTACTAGCCTCCTAGCGGCAGTATCGTGAATTACACGTCATTTCCTAACTCATTTGTTTTTCCAAGCTCTGCTGGTACTGCCGTAGAGATCCCAGCGGGATATCTAATGTGCATCGTAAATTGTGAAATAAACAATTGGTAACACATTTCGTGCGCCGCCCTGTATGTAAACACTCAGAACACGGCGCTGCGGTCGGCAACGCCGATATAGGACAAGAAGTGCCTGCCGCAGTTTTAGATCGGTTACTGTGGCTATAATTGCAGGTTATCGAGATTTAAGCTTGAACACGGTTTTGTTGTCTGGTCACGAGCGATGGGACACAGCACTCCGAGGTAGCGATGAAGTGGGGACTACCCCGTACGACTATTTTACGAATGTACCATGAGCCGCCAAATAGACGTACAACGCGTAATGGAAATATTTTAGATCTGGTAACCACGAACAGACCAGACCTCATCGACGGTGTCAGTGTTGAGACAATGATTAGTGTTCATGATGTTGTCATTACGACAATGGTTACGAAAGTTAAAAAGTCGGTCAGGAAGGCTAGGAGAGTATTCTTACCAGAAAGAGCAGATAAGCAGTTGTTAGCATCCCACTTAGTAAATGAATCGACTTCATTTACTTGGAAGAATTATGGGCAAATTTTAAACACATTGTAAATCACGCATTGGACAAGTATGTGCCGAAAAAGTGGGTTACGGACGGAATAACCCACCGTGGCTTAACAGCGCAATTCGGAGAGTGTTCAGGAAGCAAAGGCAGTTGCACTTGCGGTACAGAAAGATAGGGAGAATGAGGACAGGCAAAAGTTAGTAGAGATTCGTGCTGCTGTAAAAATAGCGATGTGCGAAGCATTCAACCACTACCACCGTCATAGCTTATCAAAAGATCTTGCTGAAAACCCAAAGAAAATTCTGGTCTTACGAAAAATCGGTAAGCCGGTCGAAGGCTTCCATCCAGTCACTCACTGATCAGTCTGGCCTGGCAACGGAAGATTGCAAAACGAAAGCAGAAATTTTAAATTTAGTATTTGAGAAATCCTTCGTGCAGGAGGATCGTACAAACATATCGCCGTTTGAGTCTCGTACAGATTTCCGTATGGAGGACATAGTGATGTACATGTGTGTGAAGCAGCTCAATGGGTTGCAAATAAATAAATCTGCAGGTCCTGATGGGATTCAAATTCGGTTTTATAGAGAGTACTCTACTGCACTTATCGCGAATCTCTTGCCTAACTTAAAGTCCCGAGCGACTGGAAAAAAAGCGCAGGTGACGCTTGTATATAAGAAGGGTAGAAGGACGGATCCTCAAAAGTAAACACCAAATCCTTAACATCGGTTTGTTGCAAGATTCTCGAACATACTCCCAGTTCGAATATAATGAATTTCCTTGAGACAGAGAAATTGCTGTCCATCCATCAGCATGGCTTTAGAAAGCATCGCTCCTGCGAAACGCAACTCGCCCTTTTTTCACATGATATCTTGCGAACCATGGATGAAGGGCATCAGACGGATGCCATATTCCTTGACTTCTGGAAAGAGTTTGACTCTGTGCCCCACTGCAGACTCCTATCTAAGATACGAGCATATGGGATTGGTTCCCAAGTATGTGAGTGGCTCAAAGACTTCTTAAGTAATACAACCCAGTACGTTGTCCTCGATGTTGAGTGTTCATCGGAGGTGAGGGTATCATCTGGAGTGCCCCAGGGAAGTGTGGTAGGTCCGCTGTTGTTTTCTATCTACATAAATGATCTTTTGGACACGGTGGATAGAAATGTGAGGTTGTTTGCTGATGATGCTGTGGTGTATAATGCTGTGGTGTACGGGAAAGTGTCGTCGCTGAGTGACTGTAGGAGGTTACAAGATGACTTGGACAGAATTTGTGATTGGTGTAAAGAATGGCAGCTAACTCTGATAACAGATAAATGTAAATTAATGCAGATGAATAGGAAAAATAATCCTGTAATGTTTGAATACTCAAACGCAGTCACGTCGATTAAATAGTTGGGCGTAACATCGCATGGCGATATGAAGTGGGACAAGCATCTATTGGCAATTGTGGCGAAACCGGATAGTCGTCTTCGGTTCATTGGTAGAATTTTGGAAGATGTGGTTCATCTGTAAAGGAGATCGGATGTAAAACACTAATACGACCAATTCTTGAGTACTGATCGAGCGTCTGAGATTCCTATCAGGACGGATTGAGGGAGGACATAGAAGCTATTCAGAGGCGGGCTGCTAGATTTGTTACTGGAAGGTTTGATCATCAGGCGAGTTTTACGGAAATGCTTCAGGAACTCGGGTGGGAGTCTCTAGAGGAAAGTAGGCGTTCTTTTCGTGAATCGATACTGAGGAAATTTAGAGAACCAGTATTTGAGGCTGACTGCAGTACAATTTTATTGCCGCCAATTTACATTTCGCGGAAAGACCACAAAGATAAGAAAAGAGAGATTAGGGCTCGTACAGAGGCATATAGGCAGTCATTTTTCCCTCGTTCTGTTCGGGAGTGGAACAGGGAGAGAAGATGCTAGTTGTGGTACGAGGTACCCTCCGCCACGCACCATATAGTGGACTGCGGAGTATGTATGCAGATGTAGATGTAGAATATCATGAATCCGGTAAGACATCAAATTTCCGGCCTCGGTGCAAGAACGTGACCAACGTCGACTGAATAGAATCGTTCGACGTGACACAAGTGCAACCCTTCCGCAAATTGCTGCAGATTTCAGTGCTGGGTCTTCAGCAACTGTCAGCGTGCGAACCATTCGACGAAACATTATCGATATGGGCTTTTGGAGCCGAAGGTCCACTCGTGAGTCCTTGACGACTCCACGACAGAAAGCTGTACGCCTCGCCTGGACCGTCAATACCGTCATTGGACTGTTGATGACTGGAAACATGTTGCCTCGTCGGACGGGTCTCGTTTCAGATTGTATCGAGCGGATGGACGTGTACTGGTGTGGTGACAACCTTGTGAATCAATGGACCCTGCATGTCGGCAGGGGACTGTTCAAGCTGGTGGAGGCTCTGTAAAAGCGTGGGGCGTGAGCAGTTGGAATGATATGGGACCTGTGATACGTTTAGATACGACTCTGACAGGTGACACGCAAGTACGCATCTTGTCTGATCACCTGCATCCATTCATGTCCATTGTGAGTTCCGCAGGACTAGGTCAATTCCAGTGGAACAATGCGACACCCTGCACGTCCTGAATTGCTACAAAGTGTCTCCAGGAACACTCTCTGAGTTTAAACCCTTCCACTGGCCACAAAACCCCGCAGACATTAACATTATTGAGAATGTCTCGCATGCCTTTCAACGCGCTGTTGAAAGAGATCTCCACCTCCTCGTACTCGTATGGATTCATGGACAGCCCTGCAGGTTTCATGGCGTAAATTCCTAGAGCACTATTTCAGACATTAGTTGAATACATGCCGTGATGCGGCACTTCTGGGGCACGCGGGGCCCCTACACGATATTAGGTAGATGTACCAGTTTCTTCGGCTCTTCAGTGTGCTTTATTCTGCACTTTCACAGTTTTTAAGGTTTCGTACCTCATTTGCTATAAACGGAACCCTTATGGCACCTATTCGTTGTCCAGTTGCTCATCTGTCTGTGTCTAACCGGCTGCTCAGTGTCCTTTTGCTCAAGAACATGTAGATGTAACAAGTTGAAATTTATGCCAATGAAAGGTCTAATGATGCTGTCGACCGCCTTGTTAACAGGAGTATTGTTGTTGTTCTTGTTGTGGTCTTCAGTCCTCAGACTGGTTTGATGCAGCTCTCCATGCTATTCTATCCTGTGCAAGCTTCTTCATCTCCCAGTACCTACTACAACCAACATCCTTCTGAATCTGCTTAGTGTATTCATCTCTTGGTGTCCCTCTACGATTTTTACCCTCCACACTGCCCTCCAATACTAAATGGTGATACCTTGATGCCTCAGAACATGTCCTACCAACCGGTCCATTCTTTTTGTCACGTTGTGCCACAATCTCCTGTTCTCCCCAATCCTATTCAATACCTCCTCATTAGTTATGTGATCTACCCATCTAATCTTCAACATTCTTCTGTAGCACCACATTTCGAAAGCTTCTATTCTCTTCTTGTCCAAACTATTTATCGTCCATGTTTCACGTCCATACATGGCTACACTCCATACAAATACCTTCAGAAATGTCTTCCTGACACTTAAATCTATACTCGATGTTAACAAATTTCTCTTCTTCAGAAACGCTTTCCTTGCGATTGACAGTCTACATTTTATATCCTCTCTACTTCGACCATCATCAGTTATTTTGCTCCCCAAATAGCAAAACTCCTTTGCTACTTTAAGTGTCTCATTTCCTAATCTAATTCCCTCAGCATCACCCGACTTAATTCGACTACATGCCATTATCCTCGTTTTGCTTTTGTTGACGTTCGTCTTATACCCTCCTTTCATGACACTGTACATTCCGTTCAATTGCTCTTCCAAAGCCTTTGCTGTCTCTGACATAATTACAATGTCATCGGCGAACCTCAAAGTTTTTACTTCTTCTCCATGGATTTTTCTTTTGTTTCCTTCACTGCTTGCTCAATATACAAATAACATCGGGGAGAGGCGACAACCCTGTCTCACTCCCGTACCAATCACTGCTTCCGTTTCATGCCTCTCGCCTCTTGTAACTGCCATCTGGTTTGTGTACAAATTGTAAATAGCATTTAGCTTCCTGTATTTGACCCCTGCCACCTTCAGAATTTTAATGAGAGTACATCAGTCAACATTGTCAAAAGCTTTATCTAAGTCTACAAATGCTAGAAACGTACGTTTGCTTTTCCTTAATCTAGTTTCTAAGATAAGTCACGTGTTCCAACATTTCTACGGAATCCAAACTAATCTTCCCCTAGACCGGCTTCTACCAACTTTTCGCGTAAGTATTTTGCAGCTGTGACTTATGAAACTGATAGTTCGGTAATTTTCACATCTGTCAACACCTGCTTTCTTTGGGATAGGAATTATTATATTCTTCTTCAAGTCTGAGGGTATTTCGCCTGTCTCATACATTTCGCTCACCAGATGGTATAGTTTTGTCAGGACTGGCTCTCCCAAAGCCGTCAGTAGTTCTAATGGAATGTTGTCTACTCCCGGGTCCTTGTTTCTTTCAGGGCTCTGTCAAATTCTTCACGCAGTATCGTATCTCCCATTTCATCTTCATCTACATCCTCTTCCATTTCCATAATTGTATAATATACGGTGTTACTCCTTTCGTGTTCTGTCTTTTACTGTAAGAAGGAGCATATGCACCCGTGTCATAATGTTACTGTATAGTGCTGTTTGTAGTTCTGCTCCAGTGTCATAGTCATCATTAGCGGCGGCCGTCTGGTGTTTGTAGAACTGCGCTTTTATTTTGCTTTAAGAATTTCTTTCTATGCTAACTTCGTAATTTTGTGCTACTCTGCTTTTTTATTGGTATTAAAATCCATGGAGAATAAATAAAAGCTTTGAGGTTCGCCAGTGATATTGTAATTCTGTCAGAGACAGAAAAGGACTTGACAGAGCATTTGAACGGAATGGACAGGGTCTTGAAAGGAGGGTAAAAGATGAATATCAACAAAAGCAAAACGAGGATAATGGAACGTAGTCGAATTAAGTCGGGTGATGCTGAGGGAATTAAATTAGGAAATGAGACACCTAAAGTAGTAAAGGAGTTTTGCTATTTGGGGAGCAAAATAACTGATGATGGTCGAAGTAGGGAGGTTATAAAATGTAGACTGGCAATGACAAGGAAAACGTTTCTGAAGAAGAAAGATTTGTTAACATCGAGTATAGATTTAAATGTCAGGAAGTCGTTTCTCAACGTGTTTGTATGGCGTGTAGCCATGTATGGAAGTGAATCTTGGACGATAAATAGTTTAGACAAGAAGAGAATAGAAGCTTTCGAAATGTGGTGCTACAGAAGAATTCTGAAGATTAGATGGGTAGATGACATAACTAATGAGGAGGTATTGAATAGAACTGGGGAGAAGAGGAGTTTGTGGCACAACTTGACTAGATCGGTTGGTCGGACATGTTCTGAGACGTCGAGGGATCACCAATTTAGTATTGGAGGGCATCGTGGAGAGAGACCAAGAGATGAATACACTAAGCAGATTCAGAAGGATGTAGGCTGCAGTAGCTACAGGGAGATGGAGAAGCTTGCACAGGAGTAGCATGGAGAGCTGCATCAAACCAGTCACAGGATTGAAGACCACAACAACAACAACAGGATTTTTTTGCGATTACATTTCTTTGCCACTTTATAACCGTTATTGACTCTATTTTCCTTGTAACTGAAAGCCAAAATAAAGAAACAAATAGCGTACGGATCTCCATGCCGGCGCGGTCACAGGAGCTCAGTCCGTCAGTTCACCTGATGATGGCGACATGTTTGACCTCCGAAATATTGTGCCCGTTGGACACTATAGACCGGCAGTACACCCGTGGATATTTTGATTATGGAAATAAAAAAAAGTCTATAGTCCCTTAGTGTTGTACAGCCGCATGGTCTAAGGCGCCTTGACACGTTTCGCGAGCTCTCCTCCCCCCCGCCCTCCTCCCGCCGTCGGAGGTTCGAGTCCTCGCTCGGGCATGGGTGTGTGTGTTGTCCTTAGCGTAAGTCAGTCTAAGTTAGATTAAGTAGTGTGTAAGCCTTGGGACTTTTAAACCAGTGCAAGCAATAGATACGGCCAATTATGTAACAATTTGCGATAGTCCCAAAGTCACTCATCAAAACCCTTGCGTATTTCCCTTTGCACTAGAAGAATGAAATTTGGCAAGAAGTAAGGTTTCACAGTACAAGTAAAAGAAAAGAAAAGCCGAAAATCATTAATTTGGAGTTATATCACACGGAACTTTTCTTTTTCATTTATCATCTCTCTCTGTATATATCCGTCTGTTAACCTCCTCTTTTCTCGAGAACAGAAAAACGGATGACGTTGAAATTTATGTCACATACTAAAGTATACGGCCCTTTTAAGCAATCTAAACTTACGGTCATTTATGTCAAACATTATGATACTCGCAAACTCAATCATCAAAACCTGTGTATCTCTGCCTGTTGAGACCTCTTCTTCAAAGGACTGGGTTGGCATCTCAAGTTGAGATTCATGTCACGTACTAAAGTCCCTTAGCGGTTTAAGAACTTGAAACTTAATACACGGCCACTTAAGTTACATATTTTGATATCTCGTCATGAAGGTATCGATAACAGACAATAATAGTCGAAATTGTCGAGTTCAATCGATGCATTACCTATATGATTAATTACGTTTGTACGCAACCTCAGTTCGTGAATCCTTCTCTCACTTATCTCGGTCTTTTCCATTTGTAGATGTGGTTGTAGGGCGTCATTGCCGTGTGAGAAGGCAGCTGCGGAAGCGGTAAGTTACTGGGTCCAGACGATATAAACAATTTTAAACAGACGGACTTTATTACAAGAGGATTCAGAAGGTGGTAGGAAATACAAATGCAATACTGGTAACGAGTAAGACTTTCAAATAACGGTCTGCAGTGCTAATAATAATTACCTAAAGTTAAGCAGTGGAAGGTAACATGTTGGCGTACTCTTATCCCTTGAATATACACTACTGCCTTTAAAATTACTACACCACAAAGATGACGTGCTACAGACGCGAAATTTAACTGACAGGAAGAAGATGCTGGGATATGCAAATGATCAGCTTTTCAGAGCATTCACACAAGGTTGGCGCCGGTGGCGACACCTACAACGTGCTGACATGAGGAAAGTTTCCAACCGATTTCTTATGCACAAACAGCAGTTGACCGGCGTTGACTGGTGAAACGTTGCTGTGATGTCTCCTGTAAGGAGGAGAAATGCATACCATCACGTTTCCGACTATGATAAAGGTCGGATTGTAGCGTATCGTGATTGCGATTTATTCTATCGCGACATTGCTGCTCACGTTGGTCGAGATCCAATGACTTAGCAGAATATGGAATCGGTGGGTTCAGGAGGGTAATACGGAACGCCGTGCTGGATTCCAACGGCCTCGTATCACTAGCAGTCGAGATGACAGCATCTTATCTGCATGGCTGTAACGGATCGTGCAGCCACGTCTGGATCCCTGAGTCAACACATGGGGACGTTTGCAAGACGACAACCATCTGCACGAACAGTTCGACGACGTTTGCACCAGCATGGACTATCAGCTCGGAGACCGTGGCTGCGGTTGCCCTTGACGCGGCATCACAGACAGGAGCGCCTGCGATGTTGTACTCAACGACTAACCTGGCTGTACGAATGGAAAAACGTCATTTTTTCGGTTGAATCCAGGTTCTGTTTACGGCATCATGTGTTTGGCGACATCGCGGTGAACGCACATTGGAAGCGTGTATTCGTCGTCGCCACACTGGCGTAGCACCCGGTGTGATGGTATGGGCTGCCATTGGTTACACGTCTCGGTCACCTCTTGTTCGGAGTGACGTAACTTTTAACAGTGGACGTTACATTTCAGATGTGTTACGACCCGTGGCACTACCCTTAAAAAAAAAAATGGTTCTGAGCACTATGGGACTTAACATTTGAGGTCATCAGTCCCCTAAAACTTAGAACTACTTAAACCTAAGTAACCTAAGGACATCACACACATCCATGTACGAGGCAGGATTCGAACCTGCTACCGTAGCGGTCACGCGGTTCCAGACTGAAGCGCCTAGAACCGCTAGGCCACAACGGCCGGCTCCAGCAGATACAGCAGAGAAAACATTTAACAACTTACGTACATGAAATCCGGACACCTGGCTGAAAATTACTTACAAGTTCGTCACATCAGGAGATACAAACCTGGCGTTCTGTGGATCAGAATGTGGAATGTTAGATCCCTTAATGGTGTAAGAAAGGATAGGTTGATGTTAGATGTGGTGGGAATTAGCGAAGTTCAGTGGCAGGAGGAACATGAATAGTGGTCAGGTGAATACAGGGCTATAAATACAAAATCGGACACAGATAATCACTCACTGCTACAAACATCCGCTGAGAAAAGAAGATCCTACAAAACACTAACAAGGGAGAAGAGAATGGCACACAGGGAAGAAGAGGGAATAAGACCAGCTGAAGAAGCCAGGAGAGACCCATTCATTGCAATCCGCCGCCGAAATGGGGCACAGTCACACTACATAAGTTTGGAAGAATGGACGAGATATTTCAAAGACATTGTCAACAAAGTTGGTAGAGAAGGAGCACTGGTATCAAGTCAAGAGCTCACACCGCAAGAGATGCCAGCCTGGTCCCCGCTCACTCCAAATGAGGTGCGAAACATCACTGAATCAACAAAAAGGAAGAAAGTAACGGGACACAGCCGATCTGCTAGCACCAATCTGGACAAAACTTTATAACAAATGCATTGAAACAGCTAGAATCCCAGGCCAGTGGAGAAAGTCAATAGTAAGGGTAATGTACAAAGGGAAGGGCGACCCAAAAAAATACAGAGGAATATCCTTGGAAAACAACCCTTTTTAGATAGTCACAAAACTAATCACAGGAAAAATAAGACACTTTGGAAGACCACCGCCCAGAATCTCAATTCGGGTTCAGGGAAAAAATATCCACTATCACAGCAGTGGAGCTGCTTTTAAAAACATATGGGAAACTATCGATAAGAAGCAAACATATTATGCTGTATTCATAAACTTCACAAAGGCCTACGACCTCCTCGATCGATCATTAGTAAAAAGGATGCTCGACGAAACCCTGGGAAGAGACAGCGTCTGGACGAGGATCATAAACTTCATAAATGAACGGAACGAGATAAGGATCTCGGGCAACCTCGAGCTGTCTGAACCAATAAGGCAAACAAACGGAGTACTCCAAGGAGACCCACTAAGCCCGCCCCTGTTCATTCTGGCAGCAAAGGACATTACGGAAATAGCTCTTGACGAAGATGTTGAAGCATATGCCTACGCGGACGACATTGTGATAGGATCAAAAAACTTAAAGAAACTACAGGAGACTATAGAAGACGTGGGAAAATGGTGCACAAAACACAAGTTCGTAATCAACACCGACAAGACGGAAATGATGGTATTCAGACCAGGCGGGCAAATCCCAAAAAATGACAAGAATTGCACTACAAGGAAAGCAAATATCTATCACGAAAGATTACAAATATCTAGGGATAACACTCCAGCCGTCCGAAAAGTGCTTCACTAAACACACAATAGAGCAAGCGACACAGGCCATCAGAGCGATAAACGAAATAAGTTCCATCAGAACACTAAATCTAGACACAGCTATGGCACTCTTAAAATCAAAAATAATACCGATCCTGGCTTACGGGATAGAAATCATATGGATACACCTAAATGAAAAGAACTTAGATACATTGGAAAGAGTAAAAGCAACCTATATCAAAAGAGCATTTGGGGTAGCAAAAACCACAAGCTCGAGATTAGTCTACCTTCTCGCCCGAGAATCTTTCCTCATAGAGGATCTAAGGACAACGTTCTTACTTCCCAACACATCAGCATCGGAGAACCTACTAAGATGACTACTCAAGAAAAGAGAGGAAGTACCAACGGAATTCTATGGATGCGAGGCCTTGATCGACCGCACTTGGACAGCAGCAAATTTTGAGATGAGACACGTACTCACAAGACTCGCGGAACACAGATTCCACCATGAAATTTGTGCAAATACAACACACCACGAACCGTCAAACCTTTGCAAGTGTACACTATGTGGACAGTCTTGTGAGAGATACCATATAGAAATATGCAACAAGAGGACCAGATCAATTAGAGACTATGTAATAAATGGTTAAAATGATAATCTGTTATAATACCTGCACTGAATGTAATTTACTACTAAGAATTATGCAGACACTCGATACATCCTTGTAATTCACTCTCAAATGATTGTATTCTAATGTATAACTATAATGGCTATTTTGCTGCAATAAATCGTTTATTTACAAATACAGAATCAAACAGGGGTAATGCAGGAGTAGGTTTAATAATAAGAAAATAGGAATGTAGATAAGCTACTATGAACACCATGGTGAACGTACTACTCTTGCCGAGATAAAAACAACACCAACACGCTCAACAGAAGTAAAGGGTTTATACGCCAACTAGCTTCTTAGGTGATGAAGACATCGAAGAAATGCATGAGATGATAAAAGAAATCATTCAGAAGAAGGGAGACGAAAATTTAACTGTGATGGAGGACTGGAATTCCATAGTAGGAAAATGAATTATTCATTTTCCTACTATGGAATTCGAGGAAAACGAAGAGAAGGAAAAATAGTAGGTGAATACGAACTGGGTGAAAGGAATGAAAAAGGCAGCCGCCTGGTAGAATTTTGCGCAGAGAATAATATAACTATCGCAGACACTTGGTTTAAGAATCTGGGAAGAACGTAGTAGAGGTGGAAGAGGCCTCGAGACACCGGAAATTTTCAGATTGATTATATAATGGTAAGACAGAGATTTCGGAATCAGACAGTAAATTGCAAGACATTTCCAGGGGAAGATGTGGGCCCACCACAGTTTATTGGATATGCATTGTAGATTAAAGCTGAAGAAATTGCAAAAAGGTAGGAAATTAAGGAGATGTGATTTGTATAAGTTGAAAGATACAGAGGTTGTTGAGAACTTCATAGGGAGCATTATGCAACGGTTGAGTAGATCAGAGGAAACGGATACAATAGAAGACAAATGGGTAGGTAGCCTTAAGAGGTGAAGTAGTGAAGCTATGAAGACCACGCCCAGTGGAAGAGATTGATAGGAAGCGCAAAATTAATAAGCATAAACGGCTAGAAGACAAATGTAAGGATTTAGAAAGTTGTTTCACTAGGAGAGAGATAGATACCGCCTACAGGAAAATTATAGAGGCCTTTGGAGGAAAGAGAATCAGCTGTAGGAAGATCAAGAGCTCAGGTGGAATACCAGTCCTATCCAACGAAGGGAAAGCTCAAAGGTGAAGGAGGACTATACAAGGGAGATAGCATCACTACAGAAAGGGAAGAGGACGTAGATGATGATGAGGTGGAAGATACGGTACTGCGAGAATAATTTGACAAAGCAATGAAAGGCCTAAGTCGGAACAAGGTCCTGGAGTAGACGACATTCCGTGAGAACTATCTGGCGCCCAAGATGTATGAAACGGGCGAAATACCTTCAGGCTTCAAAAATGTAATAATTGCAATTCTAAGGACAGCACGCGTTGATAGGAGTGAAAATTAACGAATTAACAGTTTAATGTAACTCTTGGTTGCAAAATACGGTTAAGCATTCGTAGACTTAGAGAAAGATATTGGCAATGTTGAATTGAACACTCTCTTTGAAATCTTGAAGGCAGAAGGGCTGAAATGCATAGAACGAAAGGTTAGTTACAACTTCTATAGAAAACGAGTGGCTCTTATAGGAGTCGATGGGCATAAAAGGGAAACAGTAATTGAGAAGGGATTGAACCAGTGTTGTAGCCTATCCCCGATGTTATTCAATCTGTTCATATTAATTAGATTAGGAACTAAAGCACTTACAGTAGTAGGTGAGTTCTGCCATTTGGGCTGCAAAATTAGATGATATAAAATGTAGACTGGCAATAGCAAGGAAAGCGTTTCTGAAGACGAGAAGTTTGTTAACATCGAATATAGATTTAAGTGTTAGAAAGTCTTTCCTGAAGGCATTTTTCTGGAGTGTAGCCATGAATCGGAGTGAAAAGTGGACGATACATAGTTTAGATAAAAAGAGAATAGAAGATTTTGAAATGTGTTACTTCAGAAGTATGCTGAAGATTAGATCACGTGACTAATAAGGAGGTACGAAATAGAAGTGGTGAGGAAAGAAATTTGTGGCATAACCTAAGAAGGGATCGGATGGTAGGACACGTTCTGAGACATCAAGAGATCACGAATTTAATATTGGAGGGACGTGTGTGTGTGTGTGTGGGGGGGGGGGGGGGGGGGGGGGGGTAAAAATCGTAGAGAGAGACCAAGAGATGAAGACAGTAAGCAAATTCAGAAGGACGTAGGTTGAGTAGTTATATGGAGTATGGAGATGAAATGGCTCGCACAGTATAAAACACCATGGAGAGCTGCAGTAGATCTGTCTTCGGACTGAAGACAACGACAACAACATACACTGAGATGACAAATGCCATCGGATATCGTCCAGCATCGTGTAGAACCTCTCTTTGCCCGGCGCAGTGCAGCAACTCCACGTGACATGGACTCAACAAGTCGCTGGAAGTCCCGAGCAGAAATACTGAGCCATGCTGCCTCTATAGCCGTCCATACTCACGAAACTGTTCCTGTTGCAGGGTTTTGCGCATGAACATTCCTCTATATTATCACATAAATGTTCGATGGAATTGGTGTCGGGTGATCTGGTGTGACCGCTCAATGTCATTCAATACGATCACGACGAGACCCCTCGATCGACGTTAGTACTCATGGTGTCACTCGCCTTCGTACATGGCGCTGGACGTTTGAAAATTCGTGACGCTACCTCAATGGTCCTCAATTGATTTAAATGTTATTCCCGGCTGACTCTTAATTCAATTACTGCCACGGGGGTGAGGAGAAAGAACACATCCTGGTGATACCAGCATTATGCGTATTTAGATATTCAATTAATCTGAATGGTTTGCAATGTTCCAGCGATTCTATTCGAACTCTATGCTGATGCACCGACAAGGACCATTTTGGCAGGTAAACATGCAAGTACGTAATGGATGTTCAGCTTCTCAATACAGTTCGTCACACTCACACATTATACATCTGCTGTAAGAATAATCCCACGCATTTACATTTTTGGTGTCCCACAATATTGGTTGGATAAATATTTTGACGATACGTTGTATACAGCCTCCACAGATATTGTTTATCATGTAGTCAAGACTACGTAATGAAGCCAAAATCGTGGATAAAATTGAAATGTAGTTTGTTCAAATGGCTCTCAACAGTATGGGACTTAACATCTATGGTCATCAGTCTCTTAGAACTCAGAACTACTTAAGCCTAACTAACGAGGCAGAGAAAATCCCTGGCTCCACCGGGAATCGAACCCGGGAACCCGGGGAGGGGGGGGGGGGATGAAGTTCGTTTAGTAACACTTTTCATTTCACTAACTAAATATGAAATATGAATCGGGATTGGAGGTGATGATCGTATCCTTCTTTTCAGTATTAGAATGGTCGATCTCGTGTTCTGAATAACGGGTGTCACATAATGTCCAAATATCGAGACGAACCGGGCTCTTAATTCGGCACTTAAATGTCTAGTCTTCGCTCTCGAAATGTTCGATTTGATTGTCTTTCACACGCAGGGTTCAATTTAACGGTGTATGCACTGTTTCTAGTATTTTAGGTCCCCGTTAATTAATATCTGGTAGTTAATAAGCGAACTCTTTTTATGTTGGCGCGTTGTTTGTATCAGTTACGCCCGCAACCGTCCAAGGATAAGACTCTCTTAATGTTCCGCGCACAAGCGTTTCACAATTTTATAAAATGCAGAATTGCGTAAACTACAGCTTTCCATTGCGTACAACTTTCGTGGGTTCCACAACCATAATAGTCTCCCAAGAGTATTTTTCCCAGCTAACACAAAGTTGTTGTCATAGTCATTTTCACCTCACCCGACAATAAACTTCTCTATCACTTCGTCACACGTAATGTATTTTAAACGTGCTTGAAGAGTCCTTAAATAATGTCCTTAACGAATTTCACAGTCGCTACCGCTGTTTCATCGACTAGCGCGATCGCGATAACTGAAGGTAGAGAGCTCAATAATGTGTTACATGTTCTTTTATATGTATTAAAAAACAAACGCTCCCCTATATCTTTCTGTCCCGCTTGGTGTTTGCTACTTTGCTTTTCATTACTTTTCATCATATTGCTTCTTAGTAATACTGTGCACTTATTAAAGTTTCGTTTTCCTTTCCCCTTTTTAAATCTTCCAAAATAAAGTCTATTTATCCCCGATTTTAATTAATATGATGCTAATTGACACGCCTGCCCGCAAAGTACCGTTATACTGGGTAGCCAAATCATTGGCTCGCACTGTCCAGAGTTTGCTCCAAACCAGCCGTGAAGAATGACATGGTGCATTGTCATCCGTAAAAATTCCATCGCTGTTTCGGAACATGAAGTCTGTGAATGGCCGCAAATGTTCTTCAGGTAGCCGAAAATAACCGTTTTCACTCAACAATCGGTTCAGTTGGAGCAGAGGACCCAGTCCGTTCCATGTAAACATAGCCCACACCTTTATCTACGTACCGCCAGCTTGAGCAGTGTGACAACTTGAGTATATGGCTTAGTGAGACCTGCGCCACACGCGAACCCTACAGTCATCTCTTGCCAGCTGAAATCGGTCCTCAAGACCACGTCACGGTTTCCCAGTCGTGTAGGCACCAACCCATGTGGCCATCACTGCAGGCTGTTAGCAAAGGTCGCGTGCTGCCATAGCCCGCTAACGCACTGTCCCAACAGATGCGTTCGTCGTACGTCCTACACTGATTTCTGCTGTAACCTAAGGCATTGTTGCCTGTCTGTTAGCTCTGACAGATCTATGCAAACGCCCCTGCTCTCGGTCGTTGAGCGACGGCTGCCGACCACTGCGTCACCGGTGTTGAGAGGTAATGCCTGAAATCCTTATTCTCGGCACACTCTTGATTCCGTGGCTCTCGGAATAATGAATTCCTTAACTATTTCCGAAATGGAATGTCCGATACGTCCCGCTCCAATCACTATTCCACGTTAAAACTCTGTTAATTCCCTTTTCACTTGAGTCGCCTGGGTACAAATGACAGCTCCGCCTACGCAATGCCCTTTTTATACCTTGTGTACGCGATGCTACCGTCATCTATACAGGGTGCGTCAAAAAAATGTATACACACTTTGAGCTGTCATAGACAATTTATTTCCCGTTCTACAAGGTTAAATATCTGTGAGAAAGTAATGTTATGTTTCTTCAACAGGTGGCAGCAGTGGCAAGGAAGTAATTGCAACATGGCGGACGTGCGTTTGAGCTTTGAAGCGCGGAAGCAGACAATTAACTGGTACCGGAAGTTTGAGAATGTGGCTGCGGTTCGAAGACAGTGGAGAAGTGAGTATGGTACAGAACAACCTTCACGGTTAACAACTACATGTCTATGAGACAAATTCAAAATTCGTGGAACAGTGTGTGATGTGCATAAAGGTCGATCAGGGCGACCTCGTACAGCTACAAGTGATGATTCCACAACTGCGGCCTCGGAAATGTTTCAGCGTTCGCCTCAAAAATCTTCAAGGCAAGCGGTACGTGAGTGTAATGTAAGTGCTGGTAGTGTGCTACGCATTCTGAAGAAAGGCAAGTTTCGTGTGTGCATTCCAGGGCTGGTGCAACAGCTAAGTGACGACGATCCAGATCGAAGGTTAGAATTTTGTGAATGGGTTTAGGAGATGGTGAGACGTGAACCGGGATTTATGGGTAGCATAATTTGGTCGGATGAAGCCCAGTTCGAACTCAATGGAACTGTCAATAGGCACAATTGTGTGTAGTGGGCTAGAGTTAATCCTCACATTACAGTTGAAAAGGCTGCGAATTTGCCTGGTGTAAATGTGTGGTGTGGTTTGTCTGCAAGGGGACTCATTGGGCCTTTCCGCTTTGAAGGTACTGTTACTGAAGAAACGTACCTAACAAAGCTTGCTGACTCCATATTCCCTGCCATTCGTGCATTATACGGTATGATGAGTTTTATTTCCAACAAGATGGCGCCCCGCTGCACTATCATAGGGACGTACGAGCACACCTGGATCACAATGTGCCAGGCCAGTGGATAGGACGCAGGAGACCAATCCAGTTTCCTGCACGCTCTCCAGACCTCACGCCGCTGGATTTCTTCTTATGGGGCACAATAAGAGATAAGGTGTACAAACGTAAACCATGTAACCTCGACACACTTTGGAATGAGATTCAGGCGGTGTGCGTAGAAATCTCGTTGTACCGTTTGGTACTATGTAGCTAATCAGTGGTGACTAGTACTCAGATATGTAATGATGCTGAAGGCCTCCAGTTTGAACATCAATCACATTTGCAAAGTACATTTATTTTTCCAATTGGACTTTAAGCTTTCCATTTCCAGAAATGTAACATTGTAGAACGGGAAATAAATTTTATATGCCGCTTCAAAGTGTGTATAAATTTTTTGTCGCACCCTGTATATGTACATACCGCTATCTCATCTCAGTGTAAATCGCCTTCAACAAAGGATCTTACTAGATCACGGTGATAGATATTATTCATCGAGTCATCCTTCCATCTTTCCATCCACCTGTACATCCATCGATTCATCCATCCAAATATCTATTCATTGACCTACCATCCATTCATCAGTACATGTATCCATGAGCCTGTTGTTGTGCTGTGTCTCTCATTCCAGGTATTGGTTTGCTGCAGTTTTCGTCTCTAGTCTGTCCTGTGCAAGCGTCTTTATCTCTGCGTAAATACTGACGCTTATATCCATTTTAATCTGCAAGCCTTGGTATTCCTCCACACTCCTTGAGGCAACAGGATGTGTTAGGACATCCAGTCTCTTCTTTTACTTGAACCATAAATTTGAGTTTTCCCACATTCAGTTCGGCACTTCCTCATTAGTTGTCTGATCTACCTACGTAATTTTTCAGCACTTTCCATTGTGCCATTTATCTAAAGCTTCAACTCCCTTCTCACCTGATTTCTTTAGCATTCACATTTCACTTCCATGCTTGAGAAAACACTACTTCATCCTTTCTTACAGTCGTACATCTACCAACTCACCTACACATCCGTTTATTCATACATTCTATTCGTGATATATTGCTTAAAAGTGACATAAGATACAGCAGTCAATTTTGATCATAGGTAATACCACTGTCCTGTCTTTACCACAAGTGTTTTTTGTTGAATCCTTATAGCTTATTCAAATCGACACAAAATGTACTGACAAAATTATTGATATCAAGCGTAAACGAAAATGCAGATATAGATCCAGCCATCCATATACAACTTTTCATTCAACACATTTCCCCACTCCCCCACTGACCCATCCATTTTTAAACCTACTATCCTGTACACCCATTCATCCATCCACCCACCCAGTCATCAGTTCATCCATTTGCTGTCTGTTCACCCAGCTATCTACCCATCTCTCCATCGACTCATATAATCATCCATCCGTTCATCAAAGCACTACGTCTTCAGGCCACAAGTGGCCCATCGGGACCATCCGACCGCCGTGTCATCCTCAGATGAGGATGCGGATAGGAGGGGCGTGTAGTCAGCACACCGCCCTCCCAGTCGTTATGATGGTATTCTTGACCGAAGCTGCTACTATCCGGTCGAGTAGGTCCTCAATTGGCACCACGAGGCTGAGTGCACCCCGAAAAATGGCAACAGCGCATGGCGGCTGGATGGTCACCCATCCAAGTGCCGGCCACACCTGACAGCGCTTAACTTCGGTGATCTCACGGGAACCGGTGTATCCACTGTGGCAAGGCCGTTGTCTACTTTCATCAAACATACATAAATAAATCTGTTCATCCCATTCATCTCTCCATTATCCATTCACCCATTTATCCATTCCATCCATTCTGTCTATCTGTCTGTATGTCCATCTCGCCTGTCCATCTATTCGCAATCCGTCTGTGTCCAACCATCTCTCCATCCATCAGCTTACCTATTTTTGTGTTCATCCATCGATCCTTTCACCCAACTGTCCACCCATCCATCCTGTCTACAATCCATCTATCCATCCATCCATCTAGCGAGACATGCATCAAGCACACAGAGTATGACCATTATGAAAATCTGTATCAACAAATCTATCTCACATGTCACCTTGGCACTAAGTTAACCTTACTGGTAAAATATACCGACATAACGAAGTCTCGACGCCCGGCAAGAAACTTTTCACTTTATCAGGCCTTTAGATGCTAATCTTGAAGCCCATCAATGCCACGAGAAGTCAGACCTGATTCCCCGTGAGATACCCTGACCTCACGTGTTCGTACAGCTGCGCACAGAATGCCTTCCGCCTTCCCAGTAATACGTGCATGATGGCGGGCGCCACTAAACCTGACCTTGCCGTCGCCGCTATGGCAATGTAAGCGACTATAGCTAGCTGTTAGCCTTGCAGAGCGATGCGTATCTGCCTGAGAACCGTACCAGTACTACACCATTGTCTAAAAGAGGTGTTGTCGTGCCCTACGGCACGGGAGTTGCCCTTGGAAGATAATTGCGAGCCTTTTCCGGTATTGCACTCCATAAAATAACCGGCTGAAGAGTGAATTTGCATAGTGCGACCCTAGAAGGCGTCTAGATTATAATACAGTGGGGACGGACAGTACTGTTCTACAGTGTTGCTCACCTGCCTGCCAGACACTTTGCGCCGTGCTCTACCGCTTACAGGTTGCTGGTAAGCCTTGGGTGGATGCGAGGCTGTTACCGCGCCAGTGAAAAGGTCGAGAAAGATGCGTCATCACGTCTGCCGCACGTCGGCAATGTTCCCAGCTAACACTTCTCCACAAGGCAACGTCACATCCAATCAGTCCATGCTCGCCCTCAAAAGTAAAAGCCATCACGAAGTTGATGGTATCTCAAGTTATTGTCGTTAAAATCTTCTGTCAGAGGATTGGTTTGGTGGCACTCGCCATGCTTGTGTAACCTGTGCAAACCTCACCACATCTGCATAAAGTGCTTCCTGTAGGAAAACCTTAGACTGCTTCAACATTTTTGTATCCCCCAGTCTTACATCCATCACCAAATTGACGATTAGTTGATGCATCCAGATGTGTCCCTCAAACCAAACCGTTCTATCACTCAAACTGTTCCATAATCAGTTTTTTCCCCAAAAAGATACAACACGTGAGGCAATACTGACCCTACAACTTATCTCAGAAGAAAGATTAAGGAAAGGCAAACCTACGTTTCTAGCATTTGTAGAATTAGAGAAAGCCTTTGAAAATGTTGACTGGAGTACTCTCTTTCAAATTCTGAAGGTGGCAGGGGTAAAACACAGGGAGCGAAAGGCTATTTACAATTTGTACAGAAACCAGATGGCAGTTATAAGAGTCGAGGGCCATGAAAGGGAAGCAGTGGTTGGGAAGGGAGTGAGACAGGGTTGTAGCCACTCCCCGATGGTATTCAATCTGTATATTGAGCAGTAAAGGAAACGAAAGAAAAGTTCGGAGTAGATATTAAAATCCATGGGGAAGAAATAAAAACTTTGAGGTTCGCCGATAACATTGTAATGCTGTCAGAGACAGCAAACGACTTAGAAGAGCAGATGAATGGAATGGACAGTGTCTTGAAAGAAGGGTATAAGATGAACATCAACAAAAGCAACACGAGGATAATGGAATGTAGTCTAATTAAGTCGGGTAATGCTGCCGGAATTAGATTAGGAAATGAGAAACTTAAAGTAGTAAAGGAGTTTTGCTATTTGGGGAGCAGAATAACTGACGATGGTCGAAGTAGAGAGGTTATAAAATGTAGACTCGCATTGGCAAGGAAAGCGTTTCTGAAGAAGAGAAATTTGTTAAAATCGAGTATTGATTTAAGTGTCAGGAAGTCGTTTCTGAAAGTATTTGTATGGAGTGTAGCCATGTATGGAAGTGAAACATGGAAGATAAATAGTTTAGACAAGAAGAGAATAGAAGCTTTCGAAATGTGGTGCTACAGAAGAATGCTGAAGATTAGATGGGTAGATGACATTAATGAGGCGGTATTGAATAGAATTGGGGAGAAGAGGAGGTACCTCCACCGCCTATTCCTGACCTCTGCCCCTCATGATGGGTGAGATGGTGAGGGAGAGGGCAGATTACCGCGGGGTTATATACTCAAACGATTGTAGTATTGACAGATCTTTACGAAAGCAGCCTTTATACTGCATTCCAGCTGCCTTCACGGACGCGCTTTGTGAACACGCGATCTAGTGTAACTTGCACAGGATAGAGTAGCATGGAGAGCTGCATCAAACCAGTCTCAGGACTGAAGACCACAATAACAATAACATGTACTCACCTAATCTACAGCATTCCTGTCTTGGACCATATTTCAAAATCTTCTATTCTCTTTTTGACTGACCTGTTTATCGTCCACTTTTGATGTTTTATTCCTTTATAAAGTTACACTCCAGGAACGCTTTCAGGATGGACTTCCTAACGTTTAAATTTATACCGGTGTTAAGAAATCTCACTTCTTCAGAAATACTTTTTCTGCTGTTGTCAGTCTGCATTTTAAATCATCTCCATTTCGGCCAATTTCGTGCCAAACAACAACGTTCATCTTCTGCTGTCAGTGTCCCATTTCCTATTCTAATTCCCTCAGCATTGCCTAATGTGATCCGACTCTATCTCGAGTAAATATTGAAATCCAGTTCTTGACATGTATGCAGCCACATATTCATTTACATGTATAGCTACCACCCTCCACAAAGCACCTACTGGTATGTGGTGGAGGGTACTTCGTGCACCACAACCACTTCTTCCCACTTTTCGAGTCACGAATGAAGGTCGGAATCAACGATTGTCATTAGATGTAGATATGTAGTTAAGCTGGCTAGGTCACATAAAAATTCATACAGCAGTAGAAGAAACAGTTCAAAAAATACCCATGACACATTTCGGAATTGTTTCAATCTTCAGAAATCTAAAATAAAAATATAATAAAAAATTGGTATACAAAAATACATTATAATAAGGTTTTAGATAGTAATATATAACCAACATCCAACAACACGCGATCTAGTGTCCATTCCTAAATATCAAAGTGCAAAGGCAGTGAAAGGACAAGTGTATGGGACATGAGTTGAGATACTACTAAGCTAGTTGCCACGGATTCGGTATAGCAGGACAAAATTACCACTAGGAGGCAGCAACGTAAACAAGGTGGCACAGTGTCATATGTATTATGATAATAAATTATATAAAATGACAAAATTAAAAGTGGTTCACCATAGCACAGAGAAATAGCACAATGCAATGAGTTGCTTTAATAACATAATATGGGACACATTATAAAATGTTACAAATAGATTACATGATCCAAGAACGTGGTGCTATGGGTCCAAAGACACAGCTAGGTCATTGACCAGTTATTTGTAAGAATGGAATAATTTATTGTCAGACGATATGAAACCAACATTAACAATTAGCTGTGTTTACACCAGAGTGCAAAGTAGCACAAAATCATTAAAATAGAACTGACATTTGCAAAACAATAGTCTTCTTAATGTGTAAATACACTACTGGCCATTAAAATTGCTACACCAAGAAGAAATACAGATGATAAATAGGTATTCACTGGACAAATATATTATACTAGAACTGACATGTGATAACATTTTCACCCAGAACAACCACCTCTGGCCGTAATAAAGGCCTTGATACGCCTGGGCATTGAGTCAGTACAGGTACAGCTGCCCATGCAGCTTAAGCACGATACCACAGTTCATGAAGAGTAGTGACTGGCGTATTGTGACGAGCCAATTTCCGGGCCACAATCGCTATAGGCCACAATCCGGCTTTTATCAATGTCGGAAACGTGATGGTACGCATTTCGCGCGAGGCATCACAACAACGTTTCACCAGGCAACGCCGGTCATCTGCTGTTTGTGTATGAGAAATCGGATGGAAACTTTCCTCATGTCAGCACGTTGTAGGTGTCGCCACCGGTGCCAACCTTGTGTGAATGCTCTGAAAAGCTAATCATTGGCACATCATAGCATATTCTTCCTGTCGGTTAAATTTCGCGTCTGTAGCACGTCACCTTCGTGGTGTAGCAATTTTAATGGCCAGTAGTGTGATGTATCATAATGTTAATGGTACAGGTTCAAAATATTGTACTGTAGATTTAAAATACAAAAGCAAGAACTAAATAGCCAGTTAAGCAGTACGTGGGTGATGGAGACGAAGGTATTGGGGGGGGGGGGGGGGGGGAGTGGGGCGCGAAACTATCTATTTTATCTTCGAAGTCACATTGCGGGCGCTGTGTGCTGACCACATACCCCTCCATATCCGCATCCAGTCACGTCTGCGGGCTGAGGATGACACGGCGGCCGGTCGGTACCCTTGGACCTTCCAAGCCCTGTTCGGACGGAGTTTAGTTTTAGTCACATCGCGGGATGTACCTAAGAGGAATCGATGTATTCGTTGAATCTTCTCGGAAGGTACGCCTCAGAACTTCAGCAGTAAACTCTGCTATGATGCACAATGCATCTCTTACCACTGGAATCGGCTGAGCATCTCCGTAACCTGTGACGAAGCGTGCTGACTTTCCTTAAATCTTTTCTGTTTCCTCCATTAGTTCTGGGAAGGATCCCAGGGTGACGAGCAATATTTAAACAACGTTCGAATGACGGCTTTTTAAACTACCTCCTTGATGGACGGACCACACTGGCGAAATTCTTCCGATGAACCTGTATCTAGTATCTGCATTACCAGCGATTAATTTTAGGTGGTTGCTCCACTTTAAACCACTACGTGCGCTTACTCTCGGATTGTTAGTGGCCATGACTGTTTTTAGTGGTTCTTCGACAATCGTGTTTTGTACAATAACGGAGATTCCTGAGTACGTAGTGCGTTACATTTGTTTATGTGTAAACGAGACGCCGATCATCTGCACGTCTTTCTTCATTTCGGTAGATCTTTAAAGCGTTGTGACTTCTCTCAACCTGAGGGGCGAATACCTCCTCCCTCCGCCCGCCCCCCCCCCCCCCCCCCCCGAATATAGGCACACAGTACGCAAAATGGGGGGTGCGAGGTTACTGGAAAGAAAAATGCTATGTTACTGAAATAAATGAAAACAAAATACACACTAAGACAAAGAAGGTGCAAGGAATGAGACAAAAATGTCAAGTAAATGATTACAATTTCATAAAAAATGGATGATTTCTTCAAGAGAAGTCAGTAACGTGTTGGTCTACCTCTACCCCTTATGCAAGCAATTATTCGGCTTAGCGTTGCTTGATACCGTTCCTGAGACTCCTCGTGAGTGATACCGTGCCAAAATGGGTCCAACTGAGCCGTTAGGGTCGCCAAAATCCAGAGATGGATGGAAGGCCATGCCCACAGTGTTCCAAACGTTTCCAACTGGGGAGAGATCCGACGACCTTGGTGGACAAGTTGGGTTTGGTAAGCATGAAGGCAAGCAGTAGAAATTCTCGCCGTGTGAAGGTGGGCATTATCCGGCTGAAATGTAAGCCCACGATTGCTTGCCTGAAGGGCAACAAGATGGGGCGTAGAATAACGTCGAGGTACCGCTGTGCTGTTAGGCTGCCGCACACGACAAAGAAATACGTCCTGAGGTGGACCAAAGCGTTATTCACTTGCTCAACTTGTAAAGCTCTTTTTCTTGATTAAATCATCCATTTTTTTTTCAAATTCCTCGTTAAATGGGAACTCGAGTTCCCTCAATATTCCTTTTAATACTTCTACGTCGCTTCCACAACTTCCGGCAAGTGTTTGCTGGTAGGCAATCGGTAGCTCCATATATCACAGGCGGATAATTTCAGCTGCGATACTCGGATTGTCGAGATACTGGTTCCTCTTTGTCATATTCTGTCATAATCTGCGCCTTCCATATCTCTAGACATCATTAATTCTTGCTTAAAGCGTTCCTCTGTTTCTCATGACCAGAATTTGCTCAAGAAGGCATTCCGGTACGCATCACACGAGTTGCAAGTCCCGGCAAAGTTCCTCATATATTCTGCTGTGGCGTCTTCCATATGTGAGCAGAAGAAACCGAGCTTATACATGAGTGGCCAGTGGGTAGGCAGTGACAGGTCAAATAGGCCTATCAATGTTTTGGGATGAAGACTATTGCCTTCATCTCTGTAATGTTGAAACTTCCTCACCGAGGTGAAGTGTTTAAAATCAAATCTATCTTCGCCGTGATAGTTTTGATTTCTTCCTACATTTTGTTGAATCGGTATCTCCGGGTGCAAACTTCCCTGTTCAGAAACTCTGTCTTCTTCTCTGTCAGTGTGGGTACTCGACAAATGTTGCGTACTACGTACTACGCGACAGCAATTGTGCTCCGTAGACGTATGCGTGCCCACGGTATGCTCCGCTGCTACCGGCTTCCGCCGTGTTACTCGAGCCATTACCGGACAGAGAAGTCGGTTTACGAGCCGATAGAACTATTTGTTCGGGACTCACTACCTGTCTGTTGCTATCATTGTCAGCTACTTCACCAGGATGGCTACCTTGAGTTGGTATTGCGGTTTTCCCGATAATGCGTATAATTTCATTCTCTGGGTTTCGTTTTAATTTGGATACTTCGTCTCTTAGTGCGTCCCTAGACGCCACGTCCGGTTGTTGCTGTTGCTTATCCTCAATTCGCTTAATGCGACTCTGCAATTTGGATAAGACAGCCTTCCCTACTTTCGCGGTACTCTGTGTCGAGTCGCGAGTTTCCCCTTGCAATTGCCCCCTTCGCTATAAGCTTCGCTTCATTGGCTGTTCTTTTAATTATAGCTACCTCCTTTTCTAACTTTGCACCTAGGTTCTTTACCTCTTCTTTCATTTCACTCATCATTTTCGCGCTCGCCTTCTCGGAGTTCGATAATTTTGTATTAAGACCGGCGTGAAGCGAGGTGTTGTCTTTTTTTTCATTTCTGCCTGCATTCCTTTCAAAATTTCTATAATGTTCTCTAGACCTGGCCCATTATTAATTTCTGTCACCTGTGTCCTACAATGAGCACCGTTTCCCGTGTTCCTGTTAACCTTTCTGTGTCTAGAAAAGTAATGTTCACCAGTCGGCTCGCTCCGGACTGAACCACTCGACTTGGGTCGGAAATAATTCGTTTCAGCGGCACTATGGCTCCGTGGGCTGTATCCTCCGTAATTATGGATTACGACATCAGCCCCACGTGCATCGCTCCCTCAGCGTCGCTGTCGGACTCAGATTCTACTACCCACGGCTGAACCTACTCTTATCATCACCTTCCGGCATCTGCATGTCACACTCGTCACTTTCGCTTCCAGTACCCTCCCGACTGTCACCACTTTATTTAATCACTTTTAGAGACGAGATTCTGCTCTGCTGCGACCCTGACTTTCGCTCTCATCAACACGTGTACTTTAATGTGAATCGTACACTCGATAACAACGTATATTTTAGTCCTAACATAAAAAGGAATAAAATACCAGTCACAAAACAAAATGCTAAACTGGATGTGCGCAGTGAACAGGAATGCCACCAACTTATACTTGCTAATAGGATTGACACACAAACAGTTGTGCACGTACTGTTTAGCATTTGCTGAGAACAAGTAACATCAGTACACACAACAAAACAACAACACGCTTGCAGCGTAGAAGCAAAAAACACAACAACAAAAAACACACAACTTATGCTACTTATTTAATCCGTGATTCTACTATCAAAATGGTCAGACAAGTTGGATCACAACGAAAAACCAAACTGAGGTTTCCGCTAACTGCATCTCAGGCATCTCCCAAAATTAGTAATCCTGGCGGGGTCGCCATATGTAACACCCCACCCCTTGCTCGTCGGATTTTGCGTGTGTTTACCCCTGACAAACAACTTACAGAGAAATTGAGGGTGGAACCTTACTCCAAAATGGATAATGCTAGATTTAAATGTGTCCCTGTCCCCCATAATTAATCTGCGGTGGTAGCATTGACGATAAATCGCACCTATTTTTACTTCCAAACATGAACGATCGCGCAGGCTTAGCGTGTTCAGTGACATCAAACACATACACAAAAATAAAATAACGCAAAAGGGTGAATTAGGATCAACTACTGAAAGTAAAGGCTCTACTGAATCACAATATCTTTATTATAACCTTCAGATCAATGCTGAATAAAACACAATGAACAATTTACAAATTATCCTCCAACCTAGTATTGGCAGTGAACTGTGTTAAAATTGGCCCAAAACGCGATCTCTTATAACTTGGCTGACCGACTGACATCGACACAAAACGTAAGATACGATGAACCACTACACCCCAAAGTACCGTGAAACCTCTGTAGAGACAGCAGTTGCACGTGATCCACCTATTTAACTTTACTCCTAATACAGGCCGAAGCGGGAGCGATCTCACCGTAATGTTCCTGTTGCAGCGGCGGTCTCCGAAGGCGACGGCGCGCCTGTGCGGTTTTACACTCCTACACTACTCGGACAACAGACCGCTGTACGTAAATTTCTCTATTTGCAACGATCTTCCCGGCAGCAAAGAGCTGGCGAGGCTAACGTCCTCTCAGAACGAAAGACCAAGACGGGAGACGACTTGGCTAACGTCCTCTCAGTATGAGAGCCCAGAACGGAAGACCTTACCGAGAGTCCAGCAAGATCGCTCTTCACCTTTATTTTCTCCGCTCAACTTTTACCGAGCGAATCACATCACTAGAAACTCTCAAAATACCCAGTTTGCCAGTCCCAACCAATGTACGGCCTGGGAACAGAACTCTTTTCCACTATTCTTTTATTTATACAAAATTTTCACAAGTAAACTTTGTGTTTGAATAAAAGAGTCATTGTATTCTTTTCACTGCGTGTTTCTTTCAGTTGTGTATATTACACTTTATCAGAACTCAATTTACTGTCAACTCTAACTGCTGCCTGACTATCTATGTAAAGATCTTTAATTTCTTGCAAACTTTTGCAAGCAATTAAAGGTCTTTACATAGATAGTCAGGCGGCAGTTAGAGTTGACGGTAAATTGTGTTCATGGTTCAGAGTAGTTTCATGGATAACACAAGGATGCAACCTGTCTCCACTGTCGTTCATATTATTTATGGATCATATGTTGAAAGCAATAGAGTGGTTGGGTGAGATTAAGATATGTGAACGTAAAAAATGGCAGTCTCGTATATGCAGATGACTTAGTTGTGATGACAGATTCGATTGAAAGTTTGCAAAGTAATATTTCAGAGCTAGACCAGAAATGTAAGGACTATGGTATGAAGATTAGCATCTCCAAAATGAAAGTAATGTCAGTAGGAAAGAAATATGAACGGATTGAGTGCCAAATAGGAGGAACAAAGTTAGAACAGGTGGACAGTTTCAAGTACTTAGGATGCATATTCTCACAGGATGGCAACATAGTGAAAGAACTGGAAGTGAGGTGTAGCAAAGCTAATGCAGTGAGCACTCAGCTACGATCCACTCTCTTCTGCAAGAAGGAAGTCAGTACCAAGACTAAGTTATCTGTGCACCGATCAATCTTTCGACGAACTTTGTTGTATGGGAGCGAAAGCTGGGTGGATTCAGGTTGTTGTTTTTGTTGTGGTCTTCAGTCCTGAGACTGGTTTGATGCAGCTCTCCATGCTACTCTATCCTATGCAAGCTTCTTCATCTCCCAGTACCTACTGCAGCCTACATCCTTCTGAATCTGCTTAGTGTATTCATCTCTTGGTCTCCCTCTACGATTTTTATCCTCCACGCTGCCCTCCAGTACTAAATTGATGATCCCTTGATGCCTCAGAACATGTCCTACCAACCGATCCCTTCTTCTGGTCAAGTTGCGCCACAAACTTCTCCCCAATTCTATTCAATACCTCCTCATTAGTTATATGATCTACCCATCTAATCTTCAGCATTCTTCTGTAGCACCACATTTCGAAAGCTTCTATTCTCTTCTTGTCTAAACTCTTTATCGCCCATGTTTCACTTCCGTACATGGCTACACTCCATACAAACACTCTCAGAAACCACTTCCTGACACTTAAATCTATACTCGATGTTAACAAATTTCTCTTCTTCAGAAACGCTTTCCTTGCCATTGCCAGTCTACTTTTTATATCCTCTCTACTTGGACCATCATCAGTTATTTTGCTCCCCAAATAACAGAACTCCTTTACTACTTTAAGTGTCTCATTTCCTAATTTAATTCTCTCAGCTTAACTCGACTTAATTCGACTACATTCCATTATCCTCGTTTTGCTTTTGTTGATGTTCATCTTATATCCACCCTTCAAGACACTGTCCATTCCGTTCAACTGCTCTTCCAAGTCCTTCGCTGTCTCTGACAGAATTACAATGTCATCGGTGAACCTCAAAGTTTTTATTTCTTCTACATGGATTCTAATACCTACTCCGAACTTTTCTTTTGTTTCCTTTACTGCTCGCTCAATATAGAGATTGAATAACATCGGGGATAGGCTACAACCCTGTCTCACTCCCTTCCCAACAACTGCTTCCCTTTCATGCCCCTCGACTCTTATAACTGCCTTCTGGTTTCTGTACAAATTGTAAATAGCCTTTCGCTTCCTGTATTTTACCCCTGCCACCTTCAGAATTTGAAAGAGAGTATTCCAGTGAACATTGTCAAAAGCTTTCTCTAAGTACCTTATCAATAAGGTTGAGGTTACGGATATGAAAGTAGCTAGGATGATTGCAGGTACTAGTAGATGGGAACAATGCCAGGAGGGTGTCCACAATGAGGAAATCAAAGAAAAACAGGGAATGAACTCTATAGATGTAGCAGTCAAGATGAACAGGCTTAGATGATGGGGTCATGTTACACGCATGGGGGAAGCAAGGTTACCCAAGAGACTCATGGGTTCAGCAGTAGAGGGTAGGAGGAGTCGGGGCAGACCAAGGAGAAGGTACCTGGTTTCGGTAAAGAATGATATTGAAGTAATAGGCATAACATCAGAAGAGGCAGCAATGTTAGCACTGAATAGGGGATCATGGAGGAATTTTATACGGAGGACTATGCTTCAGACCGAACGCTGAAAGGCATAATCAGTCTTAAATGATGATGATGGTCATGATGAGCTCTTTTTATACAGTCATGGAAATAAGTATTCATACAGTAGGTGGTGACGAACTACGATGGTGTGTTGGGACAGTAAATCACCCATAGCGCCGATACGAATACGTACGATGATGTAGCGTCAGATAACCATGATCTTGGTAATGAAGCTTCCCGTATGCCATGAATCTATTCTGGGAAAATAAAATATGTTACACTCCGCATGGTCTACGACAGGGCAAAATGTATTCATACAGCTGACTGCTTTCAACCAAACGAACGGCTAACGCAGGCCCGGAGTGCATGCCACACTTGTGTAGTCGTGTGGCGGACGTGAAGCAACAGCACGTCAGACGTGGGTACCGTGGAACAGCAGAATGGGCCGCAAGGGGAAGGAAACCACCATTGAGGAACGAAACATCGTTGTCGCCCAGTATCTTCAACACAAGTCTTGCGCCGAAATTGCGAACATCATAGGACGAAGCCGAGCGACTGTGCACTCTATCATTAAGAGGTATAAGGACGGGCATGTAGTAATAAACAGTGAACGACACGGTCGTCCACAGAAGCTTACAACAAGAGAGACCAGAATGCTACTAAGAATCATCAAGAAAAACTCGAAAACGACAGCGTCGGCTTTATTCGCATATGTACATGACCACTTCCGAAAGGACATCACTCCAAGGGCAGTTCGTATCAGTTTCAATCGTTCGGGCTACAGAGCCAGGGTCCCGAGACGAAAGCCATACATCAGCAAAAAGAACAGGAAGTGGCGGACGGAATTCGCGAAACAGCATGTATTCAATACAGCAGACTTCTGGCATACTATATTGTTTAGTGATGAAAGCACATGTAATATCGTGCACAATGTTGGTGGGATCTTGGTCTGCAGGAGACCGAATACAGACCTCGACCGAAACAACATTCAACCCACGGAGAAGCACGGAAGTTGTGGAGTGATGGTATGGGGCTGTGTGTCAGCCTCCGGTGTCGGAAAATTAGTCTTTGTGGAAGGTACCATGGACAGGTGTATATGAACATTCTCAAACAGAACTTACAACAGAGTGATGACATCTTGGGTCTTCCTAGAAATTATTACTTCCAACAGGACAATGATCCCAAACATAAGGCGCAAATTGTCCGGCTGTGGTTGCTCAACAACACTCTACACACTCTTAAAACACTAGCTCGGAGTCTGGACCTGAATCCCATCGAACACTTGTGGAATGAGCTGGAAACACGAGTGAGAAAATACAACATCCTTAGTAAGGCCTCGTTTAAAGAGGCTCTCCTTCGAGAATGGGAAGGTATCACGTCGGAAACTGCAAGAAAATTGGTCCATTCCATGCCACGGAGGTTGCGAGAGGTAATACATCGGACGGGTATGCATACGGAGTATTAAACATGTTCTGGCTTTGTTAGAAGTGTCATTTTCTGTTGACGTATGAATACTTAATTCCCAGCGTAGTAGAGAACTTGGCAGATGATTTTGTATTTTGTTTTGTAAAGGCTTCTTGATTCTCGTTCTACACACGAGCACAGCTGCATTGGCGACTGGCCAATGCGTATAGTGCATATCCAATTAGTGTTTTTGGTTTCGTATTGTCAATAAAGGCAGTTTACTTTTCCAAGCTCTGGTGTATGAATACTTATTTCCATTACTGTATGTGCTCCAAGTTTAACAGAGCTAGAGACGCAATATGTGGAGGTTTTGGACACATGTGTATTAGATGGGACTGTGGTGTCAAGGAGTGAATGGCATAGGTTTGGAGAGTCCACACCCCCTTTCCACGCAAGCAGTCCACTGCAGCTCCCCCTGGATTGCCGGGAAGCAGTGCGTGCGCCGGCCACACGCAGACTCACGTACACGCGCGCAACCTCACGCAACGCAGGCCGGCCGGCCCGTCCCAGCTGTGTGGAATGCCGTCAAGGCTCTCCTTTGTTCGCCGCCAGAGGCTGGCGTAGTCGGCGCTGCGGCCGCTCCAGCTTCCGTCAACAAGGCGGCCGCCTTCGCTCCAGCGCTGCACCTCCGTTAAGCCGTCGGCACACGGACCGTGCTGTCAAACGTTAACGTTGAAAGTGGCAAGTTCAACGTGCTGCCGAAAGCTCAGGAACGATGCGACTTGTGTGGTGTCACCGCCAGACACCACACTTGCTGGGTAATAGCCTTCAACTTTAAATGCGAACATGTTTAGGTTAGGCTTTACCGTGACTGTTTCTGACATTAAATGAAACAACAAGTTCACTGTTACCAGTCACCGTTTTATTTATTTCCACAACGCGTTTCGAAGGTTTAAACCTTCATCATCCGGTGGATTTACATTAGTTAGTAGTACATTTGTGTGTGTGTGTGTGTGTAGTGTTACGATTTTTTTGGAGGAACTTGTGGCAGTGCCTAGTGGAGAAACAAGACACTATTTCAGAATATGGTTTACGATTACTTTTGACAAAAAATTAATTAATTAAACTGATATCTAATGATAACCATTAAATAAGTAAACTAGAGTACCTGCAGTGGTCACAGGTTCCTTTTGCTGTCGTAACACGTCACATGTATACTGCCACATTCGTAAACAAATATGGCGTGTGGCATCAGCTGGGTGCAAGGTTCGTATAGCGGACGATAAGACATGATCGCAAAGTGCAAAGAATATACATCGTAACAACATTATTACAGAATAATTGTTTAAGGCATTTGGAGGTGTTTGTTTTGAGGTGTCGTATATATATGTGTGTGTACTTCAGGTGGTATATAAATCCAATTTTAACAAGTTAAAACAGCTAAACATTCGTACTCGTTCATACAGTCAGGTGAAATGTTAAAATGGCTTAAACTTCATACTTGGTAATAACAAGTAGGTGAAATGTTACGCACTTGAATTACAATGATCATATTGGCTACAGCAGTAAAATCATACATAGATGACACTCTTTGATTTGGATTAATAAACAGATGGGCTGGAGGCAGAAGGAGAGGAACAGAGAGAGAGACAGAGTGTGATATATATATATATATATATATATATATATATATATATATATATATATTTAAGATTACATGTTTCATGTATTAGCTGCCTAAAGATTGGGGTAATACATTGGTTAATGATATAAGATATGCAGATAGATATACATTTGTGCCAGTAGTTAATGTATGTACAGTTTTTAAGCTGACAAGGGGTACAAGCTGTTGGTGTGATGAACTATCTGTGAATGAGGTCAATCTCTTGTACTCTTTGTAGCTGTCAATATTTATGGCAAGTATTAGGATGTGTGCACACGTGTGTGTGTGTGTGTGTGTGTGTGTGTGTGTGTGTGTGTGTGTGTGTGTGTGTGTGCATTTTTAAGAGTGTAGGCAGTTGCTGAAAACAGAGATGATACTATTGTAAGTATTGTCATTTTTGTCGTTTAAAATGGATTCTGGTTTTTTCATTTGGTGTTTGTATATGTTGAGTGTTTCGAGGATGTCTAGTTTTCTGCCTTTTGGTTGGATGTGTAGGATGATAATACCCTTGTTGTTAACATGGTGTTTTGTTTCATGCAGGTGGGTAGCTATTGCTGATGTGTGGTATTTTTTGTTTTTTAGTGCTGCCATGTGTTCCTTGAACCTAATCTCAAATGATCTGCCTGTCTGGCCTGTGTAGAAGCAGTCACAGTCCAAACATTCAATTTTGTACACAGCTGTTTCGGGTGCCGATGTTGTGTGGGTACTCCCGTCTAATCTTGTTGTCTCTTGTAAAGGATATCCTTATGTCTTTCTACTCACCATCGAAGAAGCATTGTAACAGTGAACTTGTTGTTTCATTTAATGGTAGCCTTAAAATCGGCCGCGGTCCGTTAGTATACGTCGGACCCGCGTGTCGCCACTATCAGTGATTGCAGACCGAGCGCCGCCAAACGGCAGGTCTAGTCTAGGGAGACTCCCTACCACTCGCCCCAGTTGTACAGCCGACTTTGGTAGCGATGGTTCACTGTCTACATACGCTGTCATTTGCAGACACGACAGTTTAGAATAGCCTTAGCTACGTCATTTGCTACGAGCTAGCAAGGCACCATATTCAGTTACTATTCTGAACAGATAATATTGTGGATCATATACCGTCAAGAGCGACGTTCATCATTGATGGATTAAAGTTAAGTATCAAACTAATTACGTCTGCTTTCTGAATTCTCATTCCTTGTCATGTTCCAGACCTCACGTCAGTATAGTTCTTCCCTCCTCACGCCAGCGTGCGTGAGCTAAAACGCGTACATTTCGGCCTCCACTAGTAACCCAGCAACTTGTGCATACGGTACGTGTGCCACATCGTGGTATACGCGATCGCAACGCACTCCAGCGGCAGTTGTGGGATGTTTCTAGTTCGTAAATCACACTGTTTACTCAACAGGCTGCGTAAAATTCCCAAGTTAGCTCTATTAAAAGGCACATTTCCTCCATTGTTCATATCCTAGTCACGTTGTTTTGTATGTAATATACACATACAAAAACTTCTATATCGATGTACATGTTTTAAGACAAAAAGGAAAGTACCATGTCCAATCAATAATGACACAGGCTTATAATATAAGCTCCATTACAAACAGTGGGATACAAATTTGCTATAGTTCTCCACATAACACTATTTTATCTTCCCCACATTGCAGTAAAACCCTAAAGCCATTCTTACTTGATCACTGTTCCTACCGAGTAGCTGAAACTTTACAACATGTATATCACGAAACTCAAAAGGAACAAAATATCTTTATACAAGTAGCGCAAGCTGTCCTGTAGATTAAGCCAACCTCAAAAAAAGGTGAACTTATATTTACATAACATCAAAAATTATAGTATATACTTACATTAAACTAACAATAAAGCATTACAACCTATTATGTACGCGAATATTAAGTAAAAAATATTTAGACTGTGCGAGATGCGAACCATCATCAGATCGTGTAGCTGGTCTTGATTCAGTAACGCTACTCACTACGCTTTTTTTTATTTTTTATTTTTTTCGATTTTGTTCGTTGCATTTGTTCGTTGCGGATGTCCCATGTCACCCATTCAAGTTCAGTATTGAGCCATTGACTCGGTTTTTTTATTACAGAAGGCAGCTAACTCTGTGACCGAACACGATTTTTTTTGTCCGATTTTGTTCGTTTTTGTTCGTTGTATCTGCTCGGGGCGGACGTCGAAAGACGCGCGTTTCAGTTCGTTGTTGATCAATTAAGTCAGTATTTTTTATTGCAGAGGGCAGCTAGGACACGCTAAGCTACCGTACCGGCATGCTAAAGTGTTAACTACTCATTTAGGGTCTTATTACAAGACCTTACGACATGCTAAAAGCTTTAATCGTAGCTATGTTCCTAACTGAAATTTAATTATAAGTAACTGTATCAAGAAAAATGTGTTTTTCGTGTATCCTCAGTGTGTCGCTACCTTCAAATGATATACTCTCATAATACGCAAGTTACAATAATTCTTTTGCCACGAATATGGTGTCTCTCATTATTTTATTGCAACGAATCACGCAGTCAACAACAGGTTTTCGAATGATTCTCAGTTTGCTGGTACTCAGAAACGACATATATACGTGTAGGCTTGAACTGAATGCCATCCCCCCCATCTGCCCTAGGCTATGGTGTGTCATCTTTGTGCCGACATTTTAGTGCAGTGTTTACAGTGCGTGTTCAGTGTAGTGTGTCTTCTCCGAAGTGTTGCGATCGGACATCATACTGTCCACAGGGTGTGATTTTTATATTTCTTGCGAACAGAAACCAGACTGTCGGCATGTTTTTTTAATTGTCTGTCCATTATGTTCCCTGTCCGCTTCCTGTGTATTTTATTAGGTTTGCCGCCCCTTTGCTTTATGTTTTAACTTTCCACAATTTTCCGCCGTTTTACAATTTCAGTCACCGTCTTATCGCCCGCTTTTATTGTTTCTTATCTTCTTCCTTACGTTTTAAAACGTCTGTAGGCTGCAGAGCAGCGTAATAAGCTGCTGCCAGCCCGCCCCCTTCGGGGGGCAATCGAAATACAATAAAGAAAAAAAAAACTGAATGCCAATATGGCGCCTCACAGCCCAATGCTGAAGGGAGGTGGCGTGTATGTGACGTAGGTGGCGTTGTGTCATCTGATTGGTCAACGCTCAGAAGCACGCTCAGGATATCTGACAAGGTAGATATTGCTCTGCACGTTCAGAAAGACTCTCGGACGTGCTATTCCACGCTATGACGTCAGAAACTCGGCACGCTCAACTCTCAGCATTCGGAGGGACGGTCCATGTGCCGACAACTTTACGCCTGTACTCTGTCTCATCTGATCTGGAGAAGAGCACAGCAGTTGGAGTGGCGACGACACCAGGACCCCATCTGGCAAACCTCTCCTCACCTGAAACAAGCAGCAGTAGTCCTGAACGAGACAAGTTGTAGACACTTGTGAGAAGTGACACTTGTGAGAAACTAGAATGTGGAAACACTTGTGAGAAATCCGGGATACTAACGGGCCACTACCTGCTTGGCCACTACCTGCTGCCACTTGGGGTGACTGAGCGCTCGGCTCGTGCCGGCCCGGGCAGCTGCCGAGGGACATTCACTCTCCTCCAGTGCAGCCGGGTTACATTATTTCAGACTTTTTGAGGCAAGGAAGAGTGGCCTTAGTCAAATTAGAAATCGGAGCTGATTTTGCCACCACGATATCACATCAACCATTGCACAGTTATGCGTACTCCCGGGCCCTTGTTTCGACTCAGGTCGGAGGCCCATGGAGCTGACAACATTCCATTAGAACTACTGACGGCCTTGGGAGGGTCAGTCCTGACAAAACTCTACCGTCTGGTGAGCAAGATGTATGAGACACGCGAAATACCCTGAGACATCAAGAAGAATATAGTAATTCCAATCCCAAAGAAAGCAGGTGTTGACAGATGGGAAAATTACCGAACTATCAGTTTAATAAGTTACAGCTGCAAAATACTAACGCGAATTCTTTACAGACGAATGGAAAAACTGATAGAAGCCAACCTCGGAGTAGATCAGTTTGGATTCCGTAGAAATATTGGAACACGTGAGGCAATACTGACCTTACGACTTATCTTAAACGAAAGATTGAGGAAAGTCAAACCTACTTTTCTGGCACTTGTAGACTTAGAGAAAGCTTTTGACAATGTTGACTGGAATACTCTCTTTCAAATTCTGAAGGTGGCAGGGGTAAAATACAGTGAGCTAAAGGCTATTTGCAATTTGTACAGAAACCAGATGGCAGTTATAAGAGTCGAGGAGCATGAAAGAAAAGCAGTGGTTGGGAAGGGAGTGAGACAAGGTTGTAGCCTCCCCCCAATGTTATTCAATCTGTATATTGAGCAAGCAGTGAAGGAAACAAAAGAAAAATTCGGAGTAGGTATTAAAATCCATGGAGAAGAAATAAAAATTTTGAGGTTCGCTGATGACATTGTAATTCTGTCAGACAGCGAAGGACTTGCAAGAGCAGTTGAACGGAATGGACAGTGTTCTGAAAGGAGGCTATAAGATGAATATCAACAAAAGAAAAACGAGGATAATGGAATGTAGTCGAATTAAGTCGGGTGATGCTGAGGGAATTAGATTACGAAATGAGTAACTTAAAGTAGTAAAGGAATTTAGCTATTTGGGGAGCAAAATAACTGATGATGGTCGAAGTAGAGAGGATATAAAATGTTGACTGGCAATGGCAAGGAAAGCGTTTCTGAAGAAGAGGAATTTGTTAACATCGAGTATAGATTTAAGTGTCAGGAAATCGTTTCTCAAGGTATTTGTATGGAGTGTGTCCATGTATAGAAGTGAAACATGGACGATAAATAGTTCGGACTAGAAGAGAATAGAAGCTTTCGAAATGTAGTGCTACATAAGAATGGTGAAGACTAAATGGGTAGATCACATAACTAATGATGAAGTAATGAATAGAATTGGGGAGAAGAGGAGTTTGTGGCACAACTTGCCAAAAGAACGGACCGGTTAGTAGGACATGTTCTGAGGCATCAAGGGATCACGAATTTAGCATTGGAGGGCAGAGTAGAGGGTAAAAATCGTAGAGGGATTCCAAGAGATGAATACACTAAGCAGATTCAAAAGGATGAACGTTGCAGATGAAGAAGCTTGCACAGGATAGAGTAGCATGGAGATCTGCATCAACCAGTCTCAGGACTGAAGACCACAACAACAACATATGCGTAAGACCTTTTTCATTGGAATTTTTGGTTTGATTTATCTTACAAATGGCATAATTTTCGCTCAACCTCATAGATAACGATGAAACCGAAAATGTTTTCCATCTTTCAACCCCTTGTACGACGTGTATATTTCTATTGTCTATTGTCAATCCACAATTTACGAAAGATGTTTATATTTTATTAATACGATTAAGTGGGAATAATTTATATTTGTCATGTCGGAAATAATTGTGGTAGCAGGGAATGTCTGCACCAAAGTATTGTTGGCAAGAGAGACCGCATATTGATATAATTTTAAAAAGGGCGGGAGAGACCGAGTATGGATACATTTTAAGAAAAGAGCGGGAAAGACCGCGGATTGATACATTTTGTAATGGTAGCAGGGATTGTCTGCATCAAAAAGCATTGTTGGCAGGAGTGACCGCACTTTAGCGTTCGTAGGAAGTCAGTTGTAAACGAGATGTGAAGCGAGTCGGTAGCAGGTCTGAAGCGAGAGGTTGAGTGGAGCAGTGTGCCTGCCAGCCGCCAGCTATGATTTACAAGAGATTATAAACAGATGTACAAAGACACCAGCTAACTGTTATCATAAGAGGAACTAATATTATTGAATTATTTTCTTTGCGAAACTCAAGACCACTGAAGGTATGTGTGCGAAATGAAGTTGTAAGATTATTGTATAAATTAAGTCCCAATTCAACGTTTGTAAAATCATTTCATTATCAGCAGTAAATATTCGACGAAACGTTTTCAGAGTATAATTAATTTTTGCCAGCAATGTTTCATTACTGATTGTAATCCATCCCAAGAATCATCAACGTAAAACGCTGCAAAAATTTTATTGTTGTCAAGAAAAAGTTTAACTATGAATTACGTAACGTCAGTCAAAATTAATTAAAGAATAACGTCAGCTTTGCTATTATAGAATAACGTCAGCTTTGGTAATAAATACTGTCATAATGACAGCCCACCAGCAGCTGATAGAGTATAGTAAAACAGAGTAAGTATATTCATGTCGCAGTTCAATGTAGCAGTCAGATGGCGGTCCAGTAACAGTAAAAAAGGTAAGGAACTGTTTTGGATTATTGCAGGTAACGACTGAGGGCCACGACGACGACACGTTCTATGTTTCGTCGAAATAATCAGCAAATCACTTTTAATAAGCAGCATTTAAATTTGTATGCGAAGATTGAGAAAGAGAATTAAATTAATGGGAAGATTTCATTTGTTATTATTAAGCAAGAGATAGAAATCCTAAGGAAAGGTTTTATAGATTATTGAAGAAGGGGAAGTGGCGCAACAAAAGAGAAGAGATATAGAGGAGACGGGAAGGTTTCACCCTCACCCAAAATTTGATATGATAGGAGTGGCAACGTTTTACCATATATTAAGAGGAGCCAACTAAAGAATTTGGTTCTCGATAGAAACTTTTTTATTTAATTATTTCGAAATAAACCTCAATTTTCCCTTACCACGCAGGGAAGTGAACTGAGGTCTAATGTGAGTCCTGCTAGCAATTAGCGTTAAGGAATGTAATTTATTTATTGAAACAAGATGTGTTCATCGTCCACTCAAATAGACAATGTTTCTAAAATTCTCTACACAAAGATTCTGATTGTGATTGTAAGAAAAGCTATGACTTTTCAGACTTTATTAGTGAATCTTTTACAATTTGCAAGAGACACTTAGCCGACTTTGTGTCGTTTCCAGGGAACACCACGAGGAGGTAGTCTCTATTCGTCCTCCCATTATATTTATTTACAATATTTACAGGATGATTATTTATCTACAATTTTTATAATAGGGCGATCGGCGTCAACTGAACCCCATTTCAATATTTACAAGTGTTTCTATAGCTTCAGCCATTTCCTTTTCATTGTAATTTCTGTGCATAGGCCACACAAGTAAGAAATGATTTTATATTGACGTCAATTTGGATTCTTGTTAGGGCCTTAGAAACCATCTCATCTTTCATGATTGCGGATTTCTTTCTTCTTGTCCCACCTAGATTTAAAACTAGTCAGCCAAAATTGGTGCCCATGATATTTTACGTCCTCTCTGAGAATTACTACTAAGCAGTAAAAATTTGGATGAATCTTCAAAATTAATGTATTTATCCCCCGATACCATCCTTCTGAAACATTGTTGGTGCAGTGACGCCTTCCTGCGCAGTTCCATAAATCCCTTAGCGTGTCTTCATTATCCAGCCACTGTTCAACAAAGTAAAAATCCTGCAGTTTTTCATTATCTGGCGTGCTCTCCTGAATGCATAGCCACCCATTATCTAACATGTCCAGGGGAATGTGATCCAAAGCAGAACACAATCTTTTTGTGAAAACGAATTTTTTCTGTTTCATTGTAGGCAGCAACAAGGCCGCAATTCTGCATTTGCCTCCACAAGCACTGATTGAAATGGTAGTTGCAGCGATTAATCTTTGCATCAGGAAACAAATTTGTTGCTGATTGGATGATTGCAGCTTCAAAATCCATCATGATAGCTGTAGGATTCCATCCAGGTACATTGCTCTCGCTTTTTATTGGGTAGCAAGGTGTACACGGTTGGAACTGTGTTTGTTTCCTCGTCAGAACTAGAAATCTCGGCATGAACAATAAATAACTGTCCAAACTGCTTGCTGCGGCTTTTGATTGTTCCATCGACAAAGAACGAATTGCTGTCTGTTAAACAGGATTTTCCCCTTTCGCTGGCGAAAACCAATATACTATCATTTGGTCCTCTGTCGTCATCTGCAAGTAAAAATTTGCTCCCATCACTCATTAGCAAATGATGTTCTTGCAGAAATATTCCTGCAGCATCGGTCGGATCTTGTGTAGATCCCATGCTTTTTGCCTGATGCGTTGCAGCGATCGTTTTGCGCTCCTGTGTGCCGGCAGTGGTGTGACGATGCAGTAATGAACTGCGGTCTGCTACCTGTTTGGTGTTGTAATGTTGATGCATTGTTCTGAAAGCGGTGCTGATATTCAAGACAATAAAAGAGGGTTAAAAGCTGTGAGCTATCTGGGGAAGTAAAACCTTGCGTTACTGAGCAACTGTTTCACCAGATATCCAGTCTAGCTTACCGAATTCCCAATCAGATTAACATTAATTATAATCCTTTAATATTCATCTTACGACTAAAAAGAAATCAATCAGTTTATATTTGGACATTTATTTTCGCATTGATCATTGTTCCGTTGAAATTTCAGCATATTAAACTTAATTCATAACTATAATTGGTGCCTTATTTAGGATTGTGAAAATGTGAGTTGGTAATCTTACGGAACACATCAAATATGGAGCCAAGATTGGGAGACTGCGTACAACACTGCATTCATAAAATAACGCACGAAGAACGTTGAAACATATGCAAGAGGAAATTAACCAAAACCAACCGATTCAATTTTCACCCAAAGAAGTTACGTTCGTAGCGCAATCCTGTCCGTCATGAAATTACCAAACACTAGTATACTACATTCATACTAATGGTCTGTGAAATCTTCTAGAAAAGAATAGCTGAGGGCTACTTTGATGATTACACCACATGCTTCAAGTGGTCAACTTGGTTTACACAAAGAGTGTAACTCCACAATAATTTTGATAATTAAAACAAATTACATCGAAACGCAGTTTACAAAAGAAAAACCTCAAACTGGGCTGAACATAAAGAAAAGTTGCTATATTGATAAATATTGTCAAGACGAGACGTTATAATCTCACGCACATTCGCATTTAAGATTGATGATCTTAGTTAGAGTTTTGGATCATCAACACGTGGTTCCACTTTACTCACAAAATAGTGACAAAGCAACCACTGGAAGATTTTCTGAACTTCACACTCGAATTACGCTGTGTTGCAATTTAAGATAACATAAGATATTTTAGATCTAAACCTGAAATAAAGGTGATTAAATTTTCAGTTAGGCTGAACTTAAGAAATCCATTGTCCTACGGACTTATTAGAGACTCGCTTAGCCAGAGATCTTACCACTTCAGACGCTCGCCGTGGACAGACTGTCGAGGGCCCCTACTGAGGGTGCTTCACAGATACAAACGGAAGTGACCAGAGAGGCAGCTTCCTGTACCAACATGACAAGGGACGGACAGGACCATACTAAGAATAGAAACCTCTTTGCTTTTAGGAAGCGTAGCTACCTGTTCCGACGTTGATCCTACTGTTATCTAGCAGACAGGCTTGTCTGCTACCATCAAACATGCAGCTAGAAATACATTTGCTCACTCATCCTTTCACACAGAAGGGATGGGGGATGACAGTATCTTATCATATGCAGTATATAAAAGAAAGCAGATGTAGGTTTCCTATGAGACTGTGTATAGTAGTGTGACAGATCGTTCTTGTTTATGTGTAAAAGTAACACGTTCCACTGCTCAGTATCCTCCCAGACAGAGTCAGAAACACCACAGTAAATTTAGAAGTGGAATTTATACGGTAAATGACAACAGATTTAAGAAATTAACATGAAAGGATTCCAACAGAGGCCTTTCACAGTGTATTACATATTCTGCATATGAACAGTCTAGATGCCAGCTTGGAGCAAGAACTGAAAGGGAGACGATACACGTTTACGCTTACGGGTAACCACTTTGTTAGGAATGGTAACTGCATGTAAGTGGCACAATAGAAGGTGTCTGATGGTTTGTTCAGTTTCGTCACATATCGGAGTTGTCCGGAACTTTTCTTGCCGACTTCCCTATTTGTTCGTTTCTGCCGGTCGCTGGTGGCCGAGCGGTTCTGGGCGCTTCAGTCTGGAACCGCGCGACCACTACGGTCGCAGGTTCGAATCCTGCCTCGGGCATGGATGTGTGTGATGTCCTTAGGTTAGTTAGGTTTAAGTAGTTCTAAGTTATAGGGGACTGATGACCATAGATGTTAAGTCTCATAGTGCTCAGAGCCATTTGAACCATTTTTGCACCATAGGCGATAACAATATTCTAAATACCGAAAAGAAGGGGCGTAGGTTAGATGTTTTAGAGGAATTGGAGATTTTCAAACATCTACATCTACACACATACTCCGCAATCCACCATACGGTGCGTGGCGGAGGGTACCTCGTACCACAACTATCATCTCCTCTCCCTGTTCCACTCCCAAACAGAACGAGGGAAAAATGACTGCCTATATGCCTCTGTAATAGACCTAATCTCTCTCATCTTATCTTTGAGGTCTTTCCGCGAAATGTAAGTTGGCGGCAGTAAAATTGTACTGCAGTCAGCCTCAAATGCTGGTTCTCTGAATTTCCTCAGCAGCGATTCACGAAAAGAACACCTCTTTTCCTCTATAAACTCCCACCCGAGTTCCTGAAGCATTTCCGTAACAATCGCGTGATGATCAAACCTACCAGTAACAAATCCAGCAGCCCGCCTATGAATTGCTTCTATGTCCTCTCGCAATCCGACCTGATAGGGATCCCAAACGCTTGAGCAGTACACAAGAATAGATCGTATTAGTGTTTTATCAACGGTCTCCTTTACGGATGAACCACATCTTCCCAAAATTCTACCAATGAACCGAAGACGACTATCCGCCTTCCCCACAACTGCCATTACATGCTTGTCCCACTTCATATCGCTCTGCAATGTTACGCCCAAATGTTTAATCGACGTGACTGTGTCAAGCGCTACACTACTGATGCAGTATTCAAAGGTGACAGGATTCTTTTTCTTATTCATCTGAATTAATTTACATTTATCTATATTTAGAGTTAGTTGCCATTCTTTACACCAATCACAAATCCAGTCCAAGTAATCTTGTATCCTACTACAGTCTCTCAACGACGACACCTTTCGTACACCACAGCATCATCAGCAAAGCATTAAAGACACGTAACGTATATCCACAGGACATGTGGCTTGTAGTTGAAGAAGTGTCATGATGATCTCTCCATTGGCAAAAGATTCCGGAATAGTCCCCCATTCGGATCTCCGGGAGGGGACTGCCAAGGGGGAGGTCACCATGAGAAAAAGATTGAATAATCAACGAAAGGATAATGTTCTACGAGTCGGGGCGTGGAATGTCAGAAGCTTGAAAGTGGTAGGGAAACTAGAAAATCTGAAAAGGGAAATGCAAAGGCTCAATCTAGATATAGTAGGGGTCAGTAAGTGAAGTGGAAGGAAGGCAAGGATTTCTGGTCAGATGAGTATCGGCTAATATCAACAGCAGCAGAAAATGGTATAACAGGTGTAGGATTCGAAATGAATAGGAAGGTAGGGCAGAGGGTGTGTTAAGGTGAACAGTTCAGTTAGCGAATACCCTGTTCAAGAATCACAAGAGGAGGAGGTATACTTGGAAAAGGGCGGGAGATACGGGAAGATTTCAATTAGATTACATCATGGTCAGACAGAGATTCCGAAATCAGATACTGAATTGTAAGGCGTACCCAGGAGCAGATATGGATTCAGATCACAATATAGTAGTGATGAAGAGTAGGCTGAAGTTCAAGACATTAGTCAGGAAGAATCAATACGGTAAGAAGTGGGATACGGAAGTTCTAAGGAATGATGAGATACGTTTGAAGTTCTTTAACGCTATAGATACAGCAATAAGGAATAGCGCAGTAAGCAACACAGTTGAAGAGGAATGGACGTCTCTAAAAAGGGCCATCACAGAAGTTGGGAAGGAAAACATAGGTACAAAGAAGGTAGCTGCAAAGAAACCATGGGTAACAGAAGAAATACTTCAGTTGATTGATTAAAGGAGGACGTACAAACATGTTCTGGGAAAATCAGGAATACAGAAATACAAGTCGCTGAGGAATGAAATAAATAGGAAGTGCAGGGAAGCTAAGACGAAATGGCTGCAGGAAAAATGTGAAGACATAGAAAAAGATATGATTGTCGGAAGGACAGACTCAGCATACAGGAAAGTCAAAACAACCTTAGGTGACATTAAAAGCAACGGTGGTAACATTAAGAGTGCAACGGGAATTCCACTGTTAAATGCAGAGGAGAGAGCAGATAGGTGGAAAGAATATATTGAAAGCCTCTATGAGGGTGAAGATTTGTCTGATGTGATAGAAGAAGAAACAGGAGTTGATTTAGAAGAGATTGGGGATCCAGTATTAGAATCGGAATTTAAAGGAGCTTTGGAGGACTTACGGTCAAATAAGGCAGAAGGGATAGATAACATTCCATCAGAATTTCTTTAGTCATTAGGGGAAGTGGCAACAAAACGACTATTCACGTTGGTGTGTAGAATATATGAGTCTGGCGACATACAGTCTGACTTTCAGAAAAGCGTCGTCCACACAATTCCGAAGACGGCAAGAACTGACAAGTGCGGGAATTATGGCACAATCAGCTTAACAGCTCATAATATACAGAAGAACGGAAAAGAGAATTGAGAATGCGCTAGGTGACGATCAGTTTGGCTTTAGGAAAAGTAAAGGCACGAGAGAGGCAATTCTGACGTTACGGCTAATAATGGAAGCAAGGCTAAAGAAAAATCAAGACACGTTCATAGGATTTGTCGACCTGGAAAAAGCGTTCGACAATATAAAATGGTGCAAGTTGTCGAAATTCTGAAAAAAGTAGGGGTAAGCTATAGGGAGAGACGGGTCATATACAATATGTACAACAACCAAGAGGGAATAATAAGAGTGGACGATCAAGAACGAAGTGCTCGTATTAAGAAGGGAGTAAGACAAGGCTGTAGCCTTTCGCCCCTACTCTTCAATCTGTACATCGAGGAAGCAATGATGGAAATAAAAGAAAGGTTCAGGAGTGGAATTAAAATACAAGGTGAAAGGATATCAATGATACGATTCGCTGATGACATTGCTATCCTGAGTGAAAGTGAAGAAGAATTAAATTATCTGCTGAACGGAATGAACAGTCTAATAAGTACACAGTATGGTTTGAGAGTAAATCGGAGAATGACGAAGGTAATGAGAAGTAGTACAAATGAGAACAGCGAGAAACTTAACATCAGGATTGATGGTCACGAAGTCAATGAAGTTAAAGAATTCTGCTACCTACGCAGTAAAATAACCAATGACGGACGGAGCAAGGAGGACTTCAAAAGCAGACTCGCTAGGGCAAGAAAGGCATTTCTGGCCAAGAGAAGTCTACTAATATCAAATTCCGGCCATAATTTGAGGAAGAAATTTCTGAGGATGTACGTCTGGAGTACAGCATTGTATGGTAGTGAAACATGGACTGTGGGAAAACCGGAACAGAAGAGAATCGAAGCATTTGAGATGTGGTGCTATAGACGAATGTTGAAAATTAGGTGGACTGATAAGGTAAGGAATGAGGAGGTTCTACGCAGAATCGGAGAGGATAGGAATATGTGGAAAACACTGATAAGGAGAAGGGACAGGATGATAGGACATCTGCTAGGACATGAGGGAATGACTTCCATGGTAGTAGAGGGAGCTGTAGAGGGCAAAAACTGTAGAGGAAGACAGAGATTGGAATACGTCAAGCAAATAATTGAGAACGTAGGTTGCTACTCTGAGATGAAGAGGTTAGCACAGGGGAGGAACTCGTGGCGGGCCGCATCAAACCAGTCAGTAGTCTGATGACCAAAAAAAAAATAAAAGTGTCCCACATATGGAGCGAGGAGCTTGGCCATGTACTTCACTAGCTTGTATATTGGAGAACCTATTGTGGACACAATAAGGCGAAATGGCGTCCCGTCCGGTAAACCATGAGCAGTAGGCGGTCTAGGCGCTGTGGGAGAAGATTCTTAGCCACACTGTCTTCCACTGAAGAAGTTCTGATGTTTTCCTTACTATTCTTGATGTCGGGTCCCGTGGGAGCTTCCGATAAGTATCTTCTTATCATAGTCCTCGAACTCCTTAATTACGGACGCATTGACCCTTGTCAGCGGGAAGTACCACAATGCTTTCATCACTATGTAGTGCTCGAAGGCCGTTGCGCTCAGCCCTGGTCATGTTGGATGCTGGTAACTTCGCCTTTGTCATTATACGGCTGGTTTCTCGCTGTATTTCGTCCGCTGTTTTGTTTCGGGGCTTCATTTGATACCGCTTTTCAGACCAATAATTCGCCGCGATTTAAACTAAGAAATAATTTACAGCAGAAATGAGAAATATGAGAGAGCTGGGGTCTATAAAATTCAATGTAACATGCGCAAGAAAAGCTATGTAGGCCAAACTGGTAGGTCCTTTAAAGTGCGTTACAAAGAACATAGCGATGCTTTCCGGCTTAATAATTTCGAAAAGTCAACTGAAGCCACGCATATTTGGGAAACGGGACACCCTATATTGGGAATAGATCAGGATCTCGTTAATTTACATAGACAGGAGAAAGGCAAGAAGCTGGCTGTACTAGAAGAGCTGGAAATTACTTAACGTGAATAATCAAAATACGCTGAATGAACAGCTAACTGGTGATATAAATAACTTTTTCAAACATTTCACTGGTTTCTTTTAGTAACTACATTTTTAGCAATTGGCAGGATACCATCATTTCATGAGGTCCTTGGAATATGTATACGTTACCTGTTTGTATAGACATCTCTGTGAATTCCTTTTTTACTTGCGCGTGAGCTCACTCGCGTTTCAGTGTCGTGTTTGGGAACGTGGTGTGTGGTATCAACGAAGACGGTTTACGACGATAGAGGAGAGAGCCATGTGGTTAGATGTTGAACACCATTTTAGAGTGTTTTATATTTTGACGGCTATGTGGAGATGCACCTTGGAAGACACACCTGCAACAAGGAAAGTAGCCACGATGTTTTAATTTTATCATCAATTTTATTGTGCCTGGTGCATGTTCCATTTTAGCGAGTTTTAACAGGTTCTTTTACTTTTCATTATTCTGATGATGGAAGCTTGACTGCCGAAACGCGTCAATCTTAGTGTTTTACACTGTAAACAAGTGGTTGAGCCGATATATTTTTTAACATTGACAGGAAAATTCGGTCTGTTGTCACCAGTGGCAGTGGACTAATTTACTTCGGCTGTGTAAATGAGTCGGGGTTGCGACGCAGAATTTGCTCCGGTACCTTCTGCAAGGGAAAAACAAACAAAGCGCCTCTGGAGTGGAGCGCGGGTCAAAGTGGCGTCACCGGCTCAGAGTCCTGGAACGACGTAGCGGCAAAATAAGAACGAAAAGGAGTAAAGCGGACCTCGCCGAAACCCGATCTCTCGCATAATAAATTCATTCGGGGGGCTATATTTAAAAGCGCTCGCTTCGCGGTTTCCCTTTCTCAGAAGCGGGCGGTCGCTTAAAAAGAAGAGGAGGGGCGGAGGTTGGGGAGGCAGAGAGAGAGAAACTCAATAAGAGAGAGGGATAGAGAGGTGGGGGGGATAGGAGGGGGGGGGGGGGGGGGGAAGAGATGAGAAGATGCGAGGCAGTAGCAGGATCGTGATGAGGCGAGCAGCGGACGAGGAAAAAAAGGAGTTAGGCAGGGAGGGGGATTGGTTTTTGTTGGTCAGTAAAAGTGCAGGAACCGGTCCACACGGCAGGGAGACGCCGCTGGGACTCTGGGATCCCAAACCAGCAGCACGAGAGTCGAGGCGGTTCCACTGAGCTTTGAACGCGGACCCCGTACATATCTACATCTGCAGTGTGTGTCACGTGCCCCCGGACTGCAACCGCGTGCTGATGTAGTCGACGCCGTAGAGCTGCTACAGCCACAGCTCTCGCGGCAGAGTAAAGACACGATGCGATATAACGTCAGTCCCCGTAGATTAACGGGAGAAAAAAAAAACCTGAAAAATTTCCGAAAAGGCGTTCCTCGCGTAGTCGTTGTATCTCAATTACAAGTCCACAGCGTTTCCACTTACGCGAACTCGTATAATTGATGCTTTTTATTATTCATATTGTATTATTAATTGCCCGGATTTGCAGTAGTTATTAATTCTTCACTCGTTCGCATAGCATTACTTTTCGACCACTGGTTTTTGGGATTCCCAATGGTTATAATGCACCAGCCCCCACATCAGCTATAATAATAACGACGAAAATGCTCGAATTGGCCTTCGAAATGTTTCCTCATCCTTTGATTTTATTCATACTGGATGAGAGGTCGTGGTTGTGAATGTCAATGTTAAAAAATACATCGGCTCAACCACTTGTTTATAGTGTAAAACACTAAGACTGACGCGTTTCGGAAGTCGAGCTTCCATCATCAGAATAATGAAAAGTAAAAGAACCTGTTGAAACTCGCTAAAATGGAACATGCACCAGGAACAATAAAATTGGTAATAAAATTACAACATCGTGGGAAGTAGCCACGATGTTTCAGTTTTATCATCAATTTTATTGTGCCTGGTGCATATTCCTTTTAGTGATTTTTAACAGGTTCTTGTACTTTTTATTTTTCTGATGATGGAAGCCTGACTTCCGAAACGCGTCAATCTTAGTGTTTTACACTATAAACAAGTGGTTGAGCCGATGTATTTTAAAATGGAACATGCACCAGGCACAATAAAATTGGTAATAAAATTACAACATCGTGGGAAGTAGCCCGATGTTTCAATTTTATCATCAATTTTATTGTGCCTGGTGCATATTCCTTTTAGTGAGTTTTAACAGCTTCTTGTACTTTTTATTATTCTGATGATGGAAGCCTGACTTCCGAAACGCGTCAATCTTAGTGTTTTACACTATATACAAGTGGTTGAGCCGATGTATTTTTTAACATCGTTGCCTCATCCATCCTATTGACCAGACATAGCCCCAAGTGACTTCTTCCTCTTCCGTAAATACGAACTTCGGCCTGCTGGGAAAAATGTTTCATCGAATAAAGAAGGGACATGAGTATTTATTTGCAGAGTTTGACAGAAGCTGTTTTTCCGATGGGATGGAAAAGCTGGAGGACCGCTGGACCACGTGTATATCCCTCGAAGAGACTACATTGAGAAATAAGTTGATTTGTTTATGAAACAAAGATTTTTTTCTTGATTTTTTACAGGATTTGGCAAACCATCCTCGTATTTGTTGCGAAGTGTGCCCAAGAGAACATCCGGAGTGCGCTGCACGTTGTGGACTTCGGATACTGGCGGTGAGAGCAGTCTCGGGCAAGCTTCTGTGTTCGTGCCAGCCGCATGAAGTGCACAGTTCCCTGTGCCAGGTGCAGAATCGCATAGGGCTTTCTGTCCAAACAGCTCCATTCACGACCAACGGCCGACGTAGCAGCGCAACTAATGTGCATGAACTCCACTTTCCCCCGTCCTGCGTCCAGTGTTTCCAGCCACTCGCCTCTATGTTTCCGCGGTCGATAATTTCCATCTCAATGGAGGTCCGCCGTTTCCGCCGTAACCCTCACGTTCGCTGAGACCTTGGTATGCCCGCCGTGGTTTACCAGTTCCGCGCTAACTGAAGGCAATAATAAGTCGGTGCCATTTACATAACGGGTTCCGTTTTTTCGGTGAGACGAGAGAAAGGAAACGCCAGGAGGCTGCGCGTTCGTGCGTGCAAACACACACACACACACACACACACACACACACATACAGCCTACGTATTCCACGGTATGCAATTATAACACATTTTTTGATAGTGAACTCATAGGCCTGATTAATTTTTTTTAGTTTACTTTTATTCTGACTTGTTTGATACGGTCCGCCACACATTCCTCTCCTTTGCCAACCTCTTCATCTCAGAGTGACACTTGCAACCTACAGTACGCCCTTAGTTACACTACTGGCCATTACAATTGCTACACCAAGAAGAAATCCAAATGATAAACCGGTATTTATTGGACAAATATATTATACTTAAACTGACAAGTGATCACATTTTCACACAATTTGGGTGCATAGATCCTGAGAAACCAGTACCCAGAACAACCAGCTATGGCCGTTAACAACGGCCTTGATACGCATCAACAGGTTAGTGTTCATCACGAAAGTGTTTACAAATGCGGAGTTGGCAGATGCCCATTTGATGTATGAATTAGCACGGCGCAATAGCCGTGGCGCGGTACGTTCGTATCGAGACAGATTTCCAGAACGAAGGTGTCCCGACAGGAAGACGTTCGAAGCAAATGATCGGCGTCTTAGGGAGCACGGAACATTCCAGCCTATGACTCGCGACTGGGGAAGACCTAGAACGACGAAGACACCTGCAATGGAGGAGGCAATTCTTCGTGCAGTTGACGATAACCCTAATGTCAGCGTCAGACAAGTTGCTGCTGTGCAAGGTAACGTTGACCACGTCACTGTGTGGAGAGTACTAAAGGAGAACCAGTTGTTTCCGTACCATTTACAGCGTGTGCAGCAGCTGATTGGCCTCCACGGGTACACTTCTACGAACGGTTCATCCAACAACATGTCAATCTGCATTTCAGTGCAAAATGTTCTCTTTACGGATGAGGCTTCATTCCAACGTGATCGATTTGTAAATTTTCACAATCAACATGTGTGGGCTGACGAGAATCCGCACGCAATTGTGCAATCACGTCATAAACACAGATTTTCTGTGAACGTTTAGGGAGGTATTGTTGGTGACGTCTTGATTGGGCCCCATGTTCTTCCACATACGCTCAATGGAGCACGTTATCATGATTTCATACGGGATACTCTACCTGTGCTGCTAGAACATGTGCCTTTTCAAGTACGACACAACATGTGGTTCACGCACGATGGAGCTCCTGCACATTTCAGTCGAAGTGTTCATACGCTTAACAACAGATTCGGTGACCGATGGATTGGTAGAGGCGGACCAATTCCATGGCCTCCACGCTCTCCTGACCTCAACCCTCTTGACTTTCATTTACGGGAGCATTTGAAATCTCTTGTCTACGCAACACCGGTACCGAATGTAGAGACTCTTCGTGCTCGTACTGTGGACGGCTGTGATGCTATACGCTATTCTCGAGGGCTGCATCAGCGCATCAGGGATTCCATGCGACGGAGGATGGATGCATGTATCCTCGCTAACGGAGGACATTTTGAACATTTCCAGTAACAAAGTGAAGTCACGTTAGTACGTTCTGTTGCTGTGTGTTTCCATTCCGTGATTAATGTGATTTGAAGAGAAGTAATAGGATGAGCTCTAACATGGAAAGTAAGCGTTTCCGGACACATGTCCACATAACATATTTTCTTTCTTTGTGTGTGAGGAATGTTTCCTGAAAGTTTGGCCGTATCTTTTTGTAACACCCTGTATAATGATCTTAATTACTACTATGTACCGTTCGTGTAGTGTTCCCATCGCAGTGTTTCCTCTCTAAGGATGAGAGGCTCTGAAGTACCTAATCTTGCGAACGTGAACTAAATTCATAAGTTCAAATGGTTCAAATGGCTCTGAGCACTATGGTACTTAATAGCTGTGGTCATCAGTCCCCTAGAACTACTTAAACCTAACTAACCTAAGAACATCACACACATCCATGCCCGAGGCAGAATTCGAACCTGCGACCGTAGCAGTCCCGCGGTTCCGAGCGCCTAGAACCGCTAGACCACCGCGGCCGGCTAATGCATCCCTGTAGGAATTCTCTCTTTGACTGATGCCTATAAGTCGGTTCGAGCACGGTGCTTCCGAGTCTCCAAGAAACAGTAGCTTTCTTTTCTTGGGTTCGTCTTGTCTGATATAGCACTAGGCAAGCAAAGCTTACTGACACAAATTGCGTGGAGCTAAGCAGTGATCACTCGGACGGCTTCGTAAACTGCCAACTGGTAGGGTCAGGAGTTACGGGACCTTAAAACTGCGAACAGTTTTCTGAAGACCTGCAGCTGCAACGTCAAGCGTGGGTGGCATTTTCGGCGAATGCCATACAGGTCAGTAACCGCGGCCTCTAGGGGTCGTCTGCGAACCACTAAATGTCGCAGAAAGGATGGCTCACCCGTGCGACCGGTTCCGCTGTTGGGACAAAGCGCTGCACCAGCCTCATCTGCATACGCGATGGCCCGCACTCTTCTGGCGGTCGTCTCGCCAACACAGCCTTCGCACTTCGCGAGTTCCTCAGTGGAATGCAAACTGCTCACGTTAGTCAGAGCTGCATCTACATCTACATCTACATCAGTACCAACTTCCAACATGCTGGAACAATTGTAGGTTAGCAATTTCTGTTAATCAGTACACTCGACGACAAGTTTAGGGCATATTTTTTACATGGTTTTTGCCTTTTCGGAAATACCACTTTGTCTGTTGCGATAATTCGAAAATGGGTAGCGGTCCGAAACTTGCCACTGGGTAAATAAAAACAAATGAAATTTTCAACTTTCGCTGGTTTTCCATTGTACTGATCTACATCTACATACATACTCCGCAATCCACCATACAGAGCGTGGCGGAGGGTACCTCGTACAACTACCATCTTCTCTCCCTGTTCCACCCGCAAACAGAAAGAGGGAAAAATGACTGCCTATATGCCTCTGTACGAGCCCTAATCTCTCTTATCTTATCTTGGTGGACTTTCCGCGAAATGTAAGTTGGCGGCAGTAAAATTGTACTGCAGTCAGCCTCAAATGCTGGTTCTCTAAATTTCCTTAGTAGCGATTCACGAAAAGAACGCCTCCTTTCCTCTAGAAACTCCCACCCGAGCTCCTGAAGCATTTCCGTAACACTCGCGTGACGATCAAACCTACCAGTAACTAATCTAGCAGCCCGTCTCTGAATTGCGTCTACATCCTCCCTCAATCCGACCTGATAGGGATCCCAAACGCTCGATCAATACTCAAAAATAGCTCGTATTAGTGTTTTATAAGCGGTCTCCTTTACAGATGAACCACATCTTCCCAAAATTCTACCAATGAACCGAAGACGACTATCCGCCTTCCCCACAACTGCCATTACATGCTTGTCCCACTTCATATCGCACTGCAATGTTACGCCCAAATATTTAATCGACTACTAATTGAGTATGCAAACATTACAGGGTTCTTTTTCCTATTCGTCTGCATTAATTTATATTTATCTATATTTAGAGTTAGCTGCCATTCTTTACACCAATCACAAATCCTGTCCAAGTCATCTCGTATCCTCCTACTGTCACTCACACCCTCCCGTACATCTCTTTCTTGTTAGCATTGACCACAAGGTTCAAGAAAAATAAACTCTGTCAATCATAAACTAAACTTTAATCAAAACGTTTGACGCACTCGTTAAACTCAAAAGTTACATCCATCAACGGTAGTATTATAATAGTAAACACAACATTTTAGTAGATAATTACTTCTGTTTGCAGCAATGCAATTTTTGAGATTATATCTCCTGTACAAGTTTGGCAATCCTGGGTCTAATGTTATTGATCAAACTACACGCATATCGGGCTTATTTTCAGTCGAGTTCTGGACTTGTTTCTAATTTGCAGCAAATCAGAAAACCCTTGTTCGCATAAATAAGTTTTGATTGATAATACATGTTTCACTCTAATTTATTTGCTGCATCTGAAAATGATGTTCGAGGCACCTTCCCACTGTTCGCGCGGCTGCCCCCGTCGGAGGTTGGTGTGTGTGTGTGTGTGTGTGTGTGTGTGTGTGTGTGTGTGTGTGTATGTGTGTGCGTAAGTTACTATAAGCTTCATTCAGTAGTCTACGAATGGAGTAGGAAGTTCACAAATGGTGTGACTTCAGTGTTCCTCGTCCAGGCCAGGCACAACGAGTTGTGACTCCACAGAACATTGCAACAGTTGAAGCCATAGTGAAGGAAAACCGCCGAGTGACACTGAATAACATTGCAGCATGTTTACAGATTAGTCATGGGTCCTCACACCACATTGTGCATGATGTGCTCCAGTTTCACAAAGTGTCTGCAAGGTGGGTGTCACGGCAGCTGACTCCTGAAATAAGAGAACGACGTGTCGATGCTTGTGAAGAACTTCTTCGGCGCTTTGGTCGAGAAGGCGATGGCTTCCTTACAAGAATCGTTACTGGGAACGAAACCTGGGTTCACTTCCACCAGCCGGAAACGAAGAGAGCGAGCAAGGAATGGCAACATACCTCATCACCAAAACCAAAGAACTTTCGAACGGAACCATCACCAGTGAAGGTTTTGCTGACTCTCATTTGGGAAGAAAAAGGCTTCATTTTGGAGCATTACATGCCTAAAGGGACCACTGTCACCAGTGCATCATACACAGATCTCCTAAAAAATACATCTGCGGCCTGCAATCAAATCAAAGCGACGTGGATTGCTGTCAGCAGGTGTACTTTTGCAACATGGCAATGCAAGGTCCCACAACAGTTGCAACAATCACAGACCTGCATTTTGAGTGTCTTCCTCATCCACCATACTCACCAGACCTTGCACCAAGTGATTTCCACATGTCTGGGCCACTCAAAGACGCAGTGGGAAAGAAGAAGTTCCGTTCTGATGAAGAGGTACGCAACGCGGTGCGTGATTGGTTGCCCGGAATACCAAAAGAATTTTTATCTAAAGGAATTTATGCACTTTGTAAGCGCTGGAGGACTTGCATTGAGTGCGGGAGAGATTGCGTTGAAAAGTGATACAGCTTTGTACCACTTCAGCACAACAAATAACATTTTAAAAAATATTTAAGGTTTTCATTTGACACACCCTCGTACCGTGGTGGTCCTTACACGCAATGTACGTTGGCGGCAGTAGAATCGTTCGACAGTCAGCATCAAATGCGGGTTCTCTAAATTTTCTCAGTAGTGTTTCTCGAACAGAACGTCGCCATCACTCCAGGAATTCCCATTTGGGCCTTCGAAGCATCTCCGTAACACTTACGTGTTGTTCGAACCAGCTGGTAACGAATGTAGCTGATTTGCTTCGATGTCTTCCTTCAATTCGAACTGGTACGGATCCCAAACACTCGAGCAGTACTCAAGAACATGTCGCACCAGCGTGCTATATGCTGTCTCCTTTACAGACGAACCACTCTTTCCCAAAATTCTCCCAATAAACCGAGGTAGACCATTCATCTTTCCTACCATAGTTCTCACATGCTCTTTCCGCCTCATATCGCTTTGCAAGGTGAAACTTCTTAATAAAATATTTGCTTAAACTGCTGAGTGAAAATTGACCACAAGTGTCACTTTGCTAGTCTTTATCCTTACAACACTGACCTACTGAATTTGCCCTGGCAAACAGAGCTCAATCTTTTCGTATTCATTAATTATTCTCAATATACAACGGTAACGAAGTCAGACTGCTACCAAATTAACTCAAAAGAAAGGCCCTAACTAAAAAGAAATCCTAACAGTAATCCATATATTTCATTAAGCACTTACCTCACAAAAATCTTCATGTAATACAGCGAGCGTCAATACTGCCAGCTAAATGAAAGATTCCTACTACTAACGCCACTAACTACTAATAGGCATGTGGTTAGCAAAGGAAAGATTTTGTTGCAAACGAAATAATGTAATTTTTTTATCTTAATAATGTGACATCCCGTTCAGACACGAATATAAATCGTCATTGACATCTGGTACAAAGGTATACAGGGTGTTACAAAAAGATACGGCCAAACTTTCAGGAAACATTCCTCACACACAAATAAAGAAAAGATGTTATGTGGACATGTGTCCGGAAACGCTTAATTTCCATGTTAGAGCTCATTTTAGTTTCGTCGGTATGTACTGAACTTACTCGGTTCACCGCCAATTGGCCTAATTGGAGGAAGGTAATGTTGACTTCGGTGCTTGCGTTGACATGCGACTCATTGCTCTACAGTACTAGCATCAAGCCTCCACGGGTACACTTCTGCGAATGGTTCATCCAACAATGTGTCAATCCTCATTTCAGTGCAAATGTTCTCTTTACGGATGAGGCTTCATTCCAACGTGATCAAATTGTAAATTTTCACAATCAACATGTGTGGGCTGACGAGAATCCGCACGCAATTGTGTAACCACGTCATCAACACAGATTTTCTGTGAACGTTTGGGCAGGCATTGTTGGTGATGTGTTGACTGGGCCCCATGTTATTCCACCTACGGTCAATGGAGCACGTTATCATCATTTCATACGGGATACTCTACCTGTGCTGCTAGAACATGTGCCTTTACGACACAACATGTGGTTCATGCACGATGGAGCTCCTGCACATTTCATTTGAAGTGTTCGTACGCTTCTCAACAACAGATTCGGTGACCGATGGATTGGTAGAGGCGGACCAATTCCATGGCCTCCACGCTCTCCTGACCTCATCCCTCTTGACTTTCATTTATGGGGGCATTTGAAAGCTCTTGTCTACGCAACCCCGGTACCAAATGTAGAGACTCTTCGTGCTCGTATTGTGGACGCCGTGATACAATACGCCATTCTCCAGGGCTGCATCAGCGCATCAGGGATTCCATGCGACGGCGGGTGGATGCATGTATCTTCGCTAACGGAGGACATTTTGAACATTTCCTGTAACAAAGTGTTTGAAGTCACGCTGGTACGTTCTGTTGCTGTGTGTTTCCATTCCATGATTAATGTGATTTGAAGAGAAGTAATAAAATGAGCTCTAACATGGAAAGTAAGCGTATCCAGACACATGTCCACATATTTTCTTTCTTTGTTTGTGAGGAATGTTTCCTGAAAGTTTGGCCGCACCTTTTTGTGACACCCTGTATAATCATGAATAATATTCAATCTCCAAGCCGAACATGTACAGATCGTTAGCCTACACTAACACTTCTACCGTCCATCAGTGCTAACTTCTGACATCTAACATCCATCACTGCTGGCTGTTCACCTCCAACCGCCCAACAGTACTTCCATCACTGCTGGCGATTACCTTCCAATAACTGGTGCAACCAGCCACAGAGTCTCTTACAAAGAAAGCGCAGTCAGAGATGCAGTGCAAAGACCTACACGACGTTGGCAACACAGAAGCAGCCCACTTACAAACGTTATGCCCAGATACACTACTGGCCATTAAAATTGCTACACCACGAAGATGACGTGCTACAGACGCGAAATTTGACAGACAGGAAGAAGATGCCGTGATATGCAAATGATTAGATTTTCAGAGTATTCACACAAGGTTGGCGCCGGTGGCGACACCTACAACGTGCTGACATGAGGAAGGTTTCCAACCGATTTCTCATACACAAACAGCAGTTGACCGGCGTTGCCTGGCGAAACGTTGTTGTGGTGCCTCGTGTAAGGAGGAGAAGTGCGTACCATCACGTTTCCGACTTTGATAAAGGTCGGATTGTAGCCTATGGCGATTGCGGTTTATCGTATCCCGACATTGCTGCTCCCGTTGGTCGAGATCCAATGACTGTTAGAAGAATATGGAATCGGTGGGTTCAGAAGGGTAATACGGAATGCTGTGCTGGATCCCAACGGCCTCGTATCACTAGCAGTCGAGATGACAGGCATCTTATCAGCATGGCTGTAACGGATCGTGCAGCCACGTCACGATCCCTGAGTCAACAGATGGGGCCGTTAGCAACAACCATCTGCACGAACAATTCTACGATGTTTGTAGCAGTATGGACTATCAGCTCGGAGACCATGGCTGCGGTTACCCCTGACGCTGCATCACAGACAGGAGCGCCTGCGATGGTGTACTCAACGACGAACCTGGGTGCACGAACGGCAAAACGTCATTTTTTCGGATGAATCCAGATGCTGTTTACAGGATCATGATGGTCGCATCCGTGTTTGGCGACATCGCGGTGAACGCACATTGGAAACGTGTATACGTCATGGCCATACTGGCGTGTCACGCAGCGTGATGGTATGGGGTGCCATTGGTTACACGCCTCGGTCACCTCTTGTTCGCATTGACGGAACTTTCAACAGTGGACGTTACATTTCAGATGTGTTACGACCCGTGGCTCTACCCTGCATTCGATCCCTGCGAAACCCTACATTTCAGCAGGTTAATGCACACCCGCCCGTTCAGGTCCTGTACGGGCCTTTCTGGATACAGAAAATGTTCGACTGCTGCCCTACGCAGCACATTCTCCAGATCTGTCACCAATTGCAAACGTCTGGTCAATGGTGGCCGAGCAACTGGCTCGTCACAATACGCCAGTCACTACTCTTGATGAACTGTGGTACCGTGTTGGAGCTGCATGGGCAACTGTACCTGTACACGCCATTCGAGCTCTGTTTGACTCAATGCCCAGGCGTATCAAGGCCGTGATTACAGCCAGAGGTGGTCGTTCTGGGTACTGTTTTTCTCCGGATATATGCACCCAAATAGCGTGAAAATGTAATCACATGTCAGTTGTAGTATGACATATTTGTCCAAGGAATACCCGTTTATCATCTTCATTTCTTCTTGCTGTAGCAATTTTAATGGCCAGTAGTGTATTTAAACGACTTGATTGTATCCGAACATGTCAGGAGTGATCTTCCCACTCTTCCGCATTAACTTATATTTTTCCACATTCAGGGCTAGCTGCCATTCATCTCGCCGACTGTAAGTTATGTCTAGGTCGTCTTGAATGTTCCTACTGTCACTCAACTTCGACACATATCACACTTTCCTGGTAACGGCCTTGCCGCAGCCGATACACTAGTTCCCGTGAGATCACCGAAGCGTTGTCGGGCGTGGCCGGCACTTGGATGGGTGACCATCCAGCCGCCATGCGCTGTTGCCATTTTTCGGGGTGCACTCAGCCTCGTGCTCCCAATTTGAGGAGATACTCGACCGAATAGTAGCGGCTCCGGTCGAAGAAAACCATCAAAACGACTGGGAGAGCGGTGTGCTGACCACACGCCCCTCCTATCTGCATCCTCCACTGTGGATGACACGGCGGTCGGATGGTCCCGTTGGGCCACTTGTGGCCTGAAGACGGAGTGCTTTTATCACACTTTCCTGGGGCATTCCTGTCGATACCCTTGTCTCTGTTGAATCTTGGGTTCTTTTACTTAAGAAGTCTTCGAGGCACTGACATTTCTGTGAACTTATTCCATGTGCCCGTACCTTCGTTAACAGCCTGGAATGAGGACCGTGTCAAATGCTTTCCGAAAATCTAGAAATATGGAATGTGCCTATTACCCTACATCCATTGTTGGCAGTATGTCATGAGAAAAAATGGCAAGCTGAGTTTCGCGTTAGCGATGCAAATGGCTCTGAGTACTATGGGACTGAACATCTATGGTCATCAGTCCCCTAGAACTTAGAACTACTTAAACCTAACTAACCTAAGGACATCACACACATCCATGCCCGAGGCAGCATTCCAACCTGCGACCGTAGCGGTTACGCGGTTCCAGACTGTAGCGCCTTGAACCGCACGGCCACACCGGCTGGCTGTGAAGTGCAGTGTTTCACATTTCTGAACAGTTAAAGCAAAAAGCTTTCATTCTCTTCGCCTCTTGGAACCGTTATCAAGTTCCTCCCTATTCTCACACCTGCTGCTACTCATTACTTCTGTCTTTTTCTGGTTTACATTCAACCCGTATTGTGTACTCATTAGACCGTTCATTTCATTGCACAGATCCCGTAATTCTTCTTCACTTTCGCTGAGCTCGGCAGTATCACCAGCGATCACTGATAATCTTTCACCGTGAATTTTAATACCACTTCGAACCATTCCTTCATTTCTGCCACAGCTCCTTCGACGTATGGTTTCGACCAAGGTTGTTTACAGGGTATAATGTTGATGCATTAAGTAGTTCTGAAAGCGGTGCTGATATTCAAGACAGTAAAAGCGGGTTAAAGCTATGAGCTATCTGTGGAAGTTAAGCTTGCATTACTGAGCAACTGTTTCACCAGGTATCCAGTCTAGCTTACAAAATTCCCAACCAGAGTAACATTAATTATAATCTTTTAATAGTCATCTTACGACAACCGGTGATATATATAAGAATTTAAATAAAAAGAAAAAAATCGGTTTATATTTGGACATTTGTTTTAACATTGATCATTGTTCCGTTAAAATTTCAGCATATTAAACTTGATTCATAACTAAACTGGTGCCTTATTAAGGATTGTGAAAATGTGAGTTTGTAATCTTATGGAACACATTAAATATGGAACCAAGATTGAGAGACTGCATACAACACTGCATTCACAAATAACACACGAAGAACATTGAAACATTGCAAAAGGAAATTAACCACAACCAACCGATTGAATTTTCACCCAAAGAAGTCACGTTCGAAGCGCAATCCTGTCCGTCATGAAATTACCACACACTCGTATACTAAATTCATACTAACTGTCTGTGAAATCTTCCCAAAAAGAATAGCTGAGGGCTACTATGATGATTACACCACATGCTTCACGTGGTCAACTTGGTTTACACAAAGAGTGTAACTCCACAATTATTTTGATAATTAAAATAAATTACATCGAAACGCAATTTACAAAAGAAAAACCTCAAACTGGGCTGAACATAAAGAAAAGTTGTTATTTTGAAAAGTATTGTCAAGACGAGACGTTATAATCTCACGCACATTCGCATTTAGGATTGATGATCATAGTTAGAGTTACGGATCATGAACACGTGGTTCCACTTTACTCACAAAGTAGTGACAAAGCAACTACTGGAAGATATTCTGAACTTCACACGCGAATTACACTGCGTTGCAATTTAAGATAGCATTAGATATTTTAGAGCTAAACCTGAAATAAAGTTGATTAAATTTTCAGTTAGGCTGAACTTGAGAAATCCATTGTCCTACGGACTTAGCAGACACGCGCTTAGACGGAGATCTTACCACTACAGACGCTCGCCGCAGACAGACTGCCCTGGGCCCCTACTGAGGGTGCTTCACAGATACAAACGGAAGTGACCAGAGAGGCAGCTCCCTATACCAACATGACAAGGGACGGACAGGACAATACTAAGGATAGAAACCTCTTTGCTTAGCTACCTGTTCCGACGTCGGTCCTACTGTTCTCTAGCAGACAGGCTTGTCTGCTACCATCAAGCACGGAACTAGAAATACATTTGCTCATCGATTCTTTCACACAGAATTAAAGGGGGATGATAGTATCTTATCATATACAGTACATAAAAGAAAGCGGATGGAGGTTCCGTATGAAACTGTGTGACATGAATTAGATATAAACTGTGTTTTAAAGTGTAGTAGTGTGACAGATCGTTCTTGATTATGTGTAAAAGTAACACGTTCCACAGCTCAGTCTCCTCCCAGATAGAGTCAGAAACACCACAGTAAATTCAGAAGTGGAATGTATGCCGTAAATGACAACAGATTTAAGAAATTAACATGAAAGGAATCCAACAGAGGCCTTTCAAGGGGATACTGCTGCTTCACGTAACGGAAGAGGTATACCATCTCTAGTGAGACGCACTAGAACACCTGCAGTACAGTCATGATTTTTCCCCGTGTCATTTTCACACTTTCGGTCCCTTAAAGAAGACCTTGAAGAGCCAACGAATTCTGTCGGTCGAGGATGTGCATGAGGCAGACACTGAGTTCTCCACGCAGCAGGAGGCGGTGTTTCACCAAACGGGTGTCTTCAGCTCGTGCGTGGGTGGACTGATTGCCTCAATGCTCACGGCGATTTTGTCTGACTGGCATACCGTTTCTGGACTGCCGGTCTTCGAATGGTTTGACCGCCCCCTACACAGGGCGCTACCGTAAGAGCGTGCAAAAACTTAACATAATAGGATGTTCCACTGAACAACTTGAGATATGGAGCCTGGGGTTGTAGAAGACAGCCTAAGGAGATGAGAATAAAATCAAATTACTGTGTACTTTCTTACAAGGTGCGTTCCATAAGTAACGCGGCAATCAACAACCTTTCAAAACACTCCGCTGACGGCATCCAAGTCATTAACAGCAATGCAATAGTTTAAAAATTTCTTTTAGAAACGGCAATCCAGCCATTTATAGCAATACAACAGTTTAAAATATCTTTAAAAAAAAAAAAAAAAAAAACACAGAAGCTAACAGTGCGGCAGTAACAGCCTTTCAGAACACGCCGCTAACGGCAATCAAGGAATTTATAGCAATACTACAATTTAAAAATTTCTTAAAAAAAAAACAAAAGTAAATACAGAACTTCGTTAATAAAGTACGGTGAGGCAGTGAAGCTACCAACACCGCCATTGCCGGCCGCGGTGGTCTCGCGGTCCTAGGCGCGCAGTTCGGAACCGCGCGACTGCTACGGTCGCAGGTTCGAATCCTGCCTCGGGCATGGATGTGTGTGATGTCCTTAGGTTAGTTAGGTTTAAGTAGTTCTAAGTTCTAGGGGACTGATAACCACAGCAGTTGAGTCCCATAGTGCTCAGAGCCATTTTGAACACCGCCATTAAAAAAAATCAAAGGTCTCAGCAAACACACGATTACTGGCAAAAAAGGAATGGAGGAATTTAAAAAAGTTTTAAAGTGTCCTGGAATATCATTAGAACATAACAGATATGACAGACCCGCGTAAGGCGGCCACAAATCCCCCACTCAGGGATGCTCAGGCTAGGCAGAATACTGACCAATTTAAATACGCCCGTAAACACAATTGCCGCTCTCAGGCTGGTCACTGCACCGACTCTAAGCCAGCGAAAACTTGTTATAAGATGGCTTAACTTGCTGACAGAATTAGAGCTAACCTCGTGCAAGGAAACATTCCACCACACAGTCCTCAATGAGCGACCACATGATCATCCAAGAAGAAGCACGAATTTACTCATAACACACGACAGAATAGCGAAACAATTAAACTGCCAAAACTACACCTCCTATAGGGCAGTAACGAGAGGAGGAGGAAAGATCACTGTCTTCAATTACACCGGTGCCGGGGACAGGAAACCCGATCGCCGGAGGCCACAAGGCAGAAGAGACACTGGTTACGCAAACTTATTACTTAATGATTAAACCTTCTACGAACTTAACTTGCAATTATGCTCGAACAGGCAGTACACGACCTCCGATGGCAAGGATCCACACATCCGACCGCGCACGCGTCGCCAGCGTACCCGACACGCCACGGTCACGTGACAACACGCTCTGTCACTGGAGTTCACGTCTTCTCTGCAACGTTGACGGGTAGTGACCGCTCCTTCACGTTAGTTGTCTCCTTTTAAACTCCAGTGCTGAAACGGAGGACTTAAAAAAGCTTGTCAACGTCCCACCAAGGTGAGTTGGGTTGGGTTGTTTGGGGGAAGAGACCAAACAGCGAGGTCATCGGTCTCATCGGATTAGGGAAGGAAATCGGGCGTGCCCTTTCAAAGGAACCATCCCAGGATTTGCCTGGAGCGATTTAGGGAAATGACGGAAAACCTAAATCAGGATGGTCGGACGCGGGATTGAACCGTCGTCCTTCCGAATGCGAGTCCAGTGTGTTACCACTGCGCCACCTCGCTCGGTACCCACCAAGGTGAAATGAACAGCAACTACTCGTGGGGCGATTCTGTATACAACCAACCCGCGGGGAGCTCTTCCGTCAACTCGACCCGCTCGCTACACACAACCGACATACATCACGTGGCGACTCGGTACAACCGACCACGCCTGCTTCGCGCTGGAGAGCCACACTGCCCTCCCGTGTCCAACACACTCTGCGCGCCACGCCCCTACTTCCGCACCACCACATGAGGCTACAACCGGTCAAAGACCTCACTGCCTCCTTAGCAGTTTGCAGAAAGCAAACGCAGATATCGATAGCAGAAGGAAAAGACAACCAAGCAGCCACTTAATGACAGACTACACATCAAACAAGCACGTCAGGGGAAGAAAAGGAAAACCAAAGCAATTTAAACACAAGGTGTAGGCCGAGTCGATACAGGCTCACTGACGTAAAATGCCCCTGGATGCTTTCAATCATGTCCCATTGTTTTCCTTCCATGACTCCTTTTAACCGAGGAAAGAAACAAGTCAGCGGGAGCCAGGTCAGGACTGTGGGGAGGCTGGGGAACCAATGGAGTGTCGGTCCTGACCAGGAAGTTGTTGACAGTGAAGGCGCTGTGGTTCAAATGGTTCAAATGGCTCTGAGCACTAAGGGACTCAACTGCTGTGGTTATCAGTCCCCTAGAACTTAGAACTACTTAAACCTAACTAACCTAAGGACATCACACACACCCATGCCCGAGGCATGATTCGAACCTGCGACCGTAGTAGTCTCACGGTTCCGGACTGCGCGCCTAGAACCGCGAGACCACCGCGGCCGGCGAAGGCGCTGTGACTCGGCGCGTTGTCTTGGTGAACTTTCCACGTGTCCTTGATGTCGCTTGGCCAGCGCCTCCTTTTCAGTCTTTTGCGCACTTCGCAGTAGAAAGCTAAGTTCACTGTAGACCCAGTAGGTACGAATTTGTGGTGGGCAATGCCTCTGACGTCAAGGCAGACAATGAGCACTGTTTTGATCCTGGACTTGCTCGTGCGTGCCTTCCTGGGACGGGGCGACGATGCGCTGTGCCACCCTGAACTCTGCCTTTTTGTCTCAGGGTCGTACTCAAAAACCCACGACTCATCACCAGTGATAACTGAGTTTAAAAAAATGAGGATCATTTTCACAGATTTCCAACATTTCTCGGCACCGAAGCACTCGCATGTGCTTGTGTTCGTCGGTCAACACTTTTGGGACGACTTTGGCACACACCTTTCTCATGTTCAAATCTTTGGTGTGCTTTGACATGTTTAGAGTTTGTGCTATCAATGGAAGGCTCAGCCGTCTGTCAGAGTTCAAACAGTCGCGCACTCGCGTCACATTTTCGTCGACTCGTGCGATTGATGGCGGTCCACTGCGAGGCTGGTCGGTGATCTCGGCTCGGTCCTCCATGAACGATTGGTGCCATGGAAACGTTTCGGTGGCGGACTTCCCAAGTTTAACGCGGAATTGCGTATCGTTGCTCTACAGAATGATCCATTGCGCCGTGTTACATCAACTCAAGACGGGTTTGACGGAAACGGACGTCCTCACTCTCCGGCAGCTTGCATCGGAATGAGACAGAGAGAGTTTTGTAGCTAACACACCCCCTCCCCCCCCCCCCCCCCCCACCACTTAGTCCAGCCGGTTACAACACGCTGTGGTGTACCGTTGCGTCAGAAAAAAATCCGTCACATCACTTATGGAACACACTCTGTATATGCATTAGTTACAGTTAACTGCAAATACCATCACTGACACAGTTTGTACTTTGAAAGGGTACAGTACTGCCCGACATTGAAAATAGGTACAGCATTCTTCGATATTCTTGTCAGAACAACATATTTTTTGTAATAATAACAACTCAATTTCACCTAATACACCGAAGCCGGATACCAGTGTAGGAAAGAATGAAAATTTATTTATTTAATTGATAACATGTGCACTCCCACAAAATAAATCCCTACATCCAATTTGGTGAGATCTGTGAAATGAATGAATGTATGGTCGTCTGCTAACCGCAGATAGTGAATGTGCAATATATGATCATCTTTGAGACGCTCCTTTGGTCACCTTTGGTGGAACCAAAGAGATGAAATTCACCGGAGCTTTGAGCGCCTGAAATGTGGCGGACCAATGGGTAGCATGGTCTTCCCCCACCTCGACGGAGGTGTGATATGACCTGAAGAACGGCCATGTTTCAGCACTCTGGCGCTGGATCTTGTGTTGGTAAGACCTGTCTTAGGTCTGCTCCATAAAGACCAAAGAGTGGAGAAAATGGTATGCGTGTGAAATACTTAAGAGTAGTCTGAAATAATTTCTCTATTTCAGGAAGTTTTCGGGGGAGAATTAAATGACAGGCTGGTAATATTAAGGAGATCGTAGCAGTCTTCGGATGTGACCAAAGGTCTCAGTGAAACCACGTGCGAGTGCTAGTACTAAGTTGAAATACTTCCGAGTGCTAAAGTTAAGCTGAATTACTGCCGTATGTACTATAAGTTGGAAATATTTAAGAAATGTCGTGTGCAGGACTTGAAATTAGAGACGAGTACTTCCACGTGGTGCGTACTGTGTGAGTCTCAATCTGTGTATGAGACAAAGGATAAAGAGAAGTACTCGTCCAAGTTATCAGTTGAGGAATCGCGTCTGTGATCTTAGTATTACTTTGCGTGTTATGTTTCCGTGTGACCCTGGATTCAAACTCTAATACTCTCAGAGAGAAGCAAGATGAGTCAGCCGTCTATTCAGCAACGCCACTTGGCTTGCATTGCACAGGAAGACGTGCATATATCCTTAGTAGGAAAGAAAAGTTACGAAGTGGGGCAGTGTCGTGTGAAACTGGGATGAATACTAATTGAAGTGGGAAAGGTGAAAGTGAAGTGATTTTAACGTTGTGACTATTCTTTGTGATGTATTGTATGCTGCCAGTGTGATGTATTTCATGAAATTTAAGTATGTGTGGTTTGCATGGGAGAGTAGCAAGATAGGTTCAGAGGCAGTGGGTAATGCATGTTCCTTTTTGTACCGCTCGGTCGGGCCGAAATTTTCGTGATGATGGGTGTGAGAGTCGAAGTGTGAGATATAGCAAAAGATCCACCATCCTATCCAGAAAGTGCACTGTAGCGTTAAATAATTACTAGACCATAAGATAGAGAATCACCAATGTAAAGCCATGCCCACTGGGCGGAGTTTCCCATGTGTAATTATTGTATAAAAATGTATTGGTGTGTTTAGGTTATTTTTGAATCGTAATAGAATTTATCGGAATAAAAAAGATAGTGAAAAGAAAAAGATTTGTAGTCTTGTTCTTCGAATAGTGTGTAATCATGATATCCAGAATTTATAACATGTGCGCCATTCATATTCAGTGCGATGGCCAAGTGTTGATCAAAGCCGTTGAGTAAGAAAGAAAATGTGGTATTCCCAGAGCGTGTGTAAATTTCCAATAGTCAGATGTGCGTTATCCGTTTCCGTTGCGTAATATTCAAACAGGAGAATAATTTGTAGCTTAGTTGTGAGTACTAGAGCTCACAATCAGTCATTGATGTTTTTTGCAAAAAATAAGACTAAATCCACTCGCTTGGCAGACCACTCATCTTGCACGCCTGAGTGCTTGGTGCCACAGTATGAGCAAGGCATGTGGGTGCCTCTCAACTTTATTTTACGAAATGTGCTGAAACTGACAGCCATCAACTTCAATGCAAGCATGACACTAGCGAACAACATTCTGACGCACCCTGACAAATATCTGTGGTGTGTTTCGAATCTCAGGGCGGGCTGAGGCACCTTCCCACGTTTCGCGCCGATCCCCACACCGGAAGTTCGAGTCCTCTCTCGGGCAAGTGTGTGTGCATGTTGTGCCAAGCGTAAGTTAGATTAAGTAGTGTGTAGGCCTCTGTCCCGATGTCCTCAGCAGTTTGGTCCCATAGGAACATACCACAAATTTCCACAATTTTGTTTCCAATGGCATCACACAAGAACATACAATTATGGCAACTAATTCCATCTCCGTACCCACTGGTGAGGCAATACTGACCCTACGACATATCTTAGAAGAAAGATTAAGGAAAGGCAAACCTACGCTTCTAGCATTTGTAGACTTAGAGAAAGCTTTTGAAAACGTTGACTGGAATACTCGCTTTCAAATTCTGAAGGTGGCAGGGGTAAAATACAGGGAGCGAAAGGCTATTTACAAATTGTACAGAAAGCAGATGACAGTTATAAGAGTCGAGGGTCATGAAAGGGAAGCAGTGGTTGGGAAGGGAGTGAGACAGGGTTGTAGCCTCTCCCCGATGCTATTATTATTCCATTAATTTACTGTCTGTTATTTTTGGCCTTCACACTGAGCCCTTCTACAGGATGAAAAGTATTTAAACCGGCAAACTCTGGGAGGTTGTAGGGGACATCAAAACAAATATTTTTCCCTAATGTCATTTTTTCCTATGAGGAGTATTTAAACCGATAAAGGAAGATTTCTCTGACGGCAAATAAATTAAACCGACAAACACTTTTCTATTTTGTATGACCAAGAGACAACACATTAACATTACCACATTTCAGTTACAGTAGATTTTCAAGAATGTCTCCATTGACACGTAAACAAAGGTCACACTGTCGTATCATGTTCCGTCTGATAGGCGCAAAAACATCAGAAGTGTCATGAATTGTTACCCACACAAAAAAGGGGGGTCGAGCGGGCCATGGTACAGGACCACCTCTGCCAATCCACGTTTCTGGGAACCGTCGGTCCAGGAATCGACGCACACGACGACTCAAATGTGTCGGCGCCCCGCCATGTTGGAACCACATGCGTTGTCTTGTAGGGAGCGAGACGTCTTCCAGGAATTCTGGCAATTCTCTGGGTGGATAATCAACTGGTTCCAGGTTGTGGACACGCTGTGAGTGAAATGGACGTAACAATTGATCTCGAAGGACTGTTCTTACACTCGTCTGATTCGTCCCCATGTTACGTGCAACCGCACGAGTGCTGATTGAAGGATCCCGCTCCACGTGCTGCAAGACAGCTTCCTCAAATTGCACCGTTCTTTCGGAGCGACGGCGTCCCTGTCCAGGTAACCTTCTAAACGACCAGGTCTCACGGAGACGTTGGTACACAGCAGCAAAGATCGTATGATGCGGGATACGGCGATTGGGATATTGTTGTTGATAAACCCGCTGTGTAGCTCGTCCGTTGTGGTGCGCACCAACCATATCAGTGTATTCACTCCAGGTGTATCGCTCCATTAATAGATAGAGACAATGCACTACTACACTGGTGGACAGCAGTTTCCTACAACTGAAGAGCGTAATACGGCCTCTAACAACTGAAGATCGTAATACGGCCTCTAACAACTGAAGAGCGTAATACGGTCTCCACAGGTTTAAATAATCCTCATAGGAAAAAAACACATTAGGGAAAAATGTTTGTTTTGATGTCCCCTACAACCTCCCAAAGTTTGTCGGTTTAAATACCTTTCACCCTGTATATCACTCACTCTGGTGGACTCACCTGTGTTAGTACCATCATCCCATGTTTCCACGGCCAGGGGATAGAAGATCTGCAGTAAGAATTCATTTATCTTCTGATAGCGAAGTGGTACCAGATCAGACAGCTAATTCATTGTAATTAATCCCTCCATATCGATATACACTCCTAAAAATGGAAAAAAGAACACATTGACAACGGTATGTCAGACCCACCATACTTGCTCCGGACACTGCGAGAGGGCTGTACAAGCAATGATCACACGCACGGCACAACGGACACACCACGAACCGCGGTGTTGGCCGTCGAATGGCGCTAGCTGCGCAGCATTTGTGTACCGCCGCCGTCAGTCTCAGCCAGTTTGCCGTGGCATACGGAGTTCCATCGCAGTCTTTAACACTGGTAGCATGCCGCGACAGCGTGGACGTGAACCGTATGTGCAGTTGACGGACTTTGAGCGAGGGCGTATAGTGGGCATGCGGGAGGCCGGGTGGACGTACCGCCGAATTACTCAACACGTGGGGCGTGAGGTCTCCACAGTACATCGATGTTGTCGCCAGTGGTCGGCGGAAGGGGCACGTGCCCGTCGACCTGGGACCGGACCGCAGCGACGCACGGATGCACGCCAAGACCGTAGGATCCTACGCAGTGCCGTAGGGGAACGCACCGCCACTTCCCAGCAAATTAGGGACACTGTTGCTCCTGGGGTATCGGCGAGGACCATTCGCAACCGTCTCCATGAAGCTGGGCTACGGTCCCGCACACCGTTAGGCCGTCTTCCGCTCACGCCCCAACATCGTGCAACCCGCCTCCAGTGGTGTCGCGACAGGCGTGAATGGAGGGACGAATGGAGACGTGTCGTCTTTAGCGATGAGAGTCGCTTCTGCCTTGGTACCAATGATGGTCGTATGCGTGTTTGGCGCCGTGCAGGTGAGCGCCACAATCAGGACTGCATACGACCGAGGCACACAGGGCCAACACCTGGCATCATGGTGTGGGGAGCGATCTCCTACATTGGCCGTACACCTCTGGTGATCGTCGAGGGGACACTGAATAGTGCACGGTACATCCAAACCGCCATCGAACCCATCGTTCTACCATTCCTAGACCGGCAAGGGAACTTGCTGTTCCAACAGGACAATGCACGTCCGCATGTATCCCGTGCCACCCAACGTGCTCTAGAAGGTGTAAGTCAACTACCCTGGCCAGCAAGATCTCCGGATCTGTCCCCCATTGAGCATGTTTGGGACTGGATGAAGCGTCGTCTCACGCGGTCTGCACGTCCAGCACGAACGCTGGTCCAACTGAGGCGCCAGGTGGAAATGGCATGGCAAGCCGTTCCACAGGACTACATCCAGCATCTCTACGATCGTCTCCATGGGAGAATAGCAGCCTGCATTGCTGCGAAAGGTGGATATACACTGTACTAGTGCCGAAATTGTGCATGCTCTGTTGCCTGTGTCTATGTGCCTGTGGTTCTGTCAGTGTGATCATGTGATGTATCTGACCCCAGGAATGTGTCAATAAAGTTTCCCCTTCCTGGGACAATGAATTCACGGTGTTCTTATTTCAATTTCCAGGAGTGTATTTCAGACGCTCCACAAACTGTTTCACGATAATGTCAGCTTATCAGCTATGGGTGTAACCTAACGATGGCTGACCTTAAGTGGAATGACCACATATAAATAATTGTGGGGTAAGCTGAGGATAGGCTGAGATTAATTGGATATGTAACTCATCTACGAAAAAATGGTTTTTAATAGACAATTCGACCGAGTGATTGTTACGGGTATGTTCAACATAGTGGCAGACGCCAAAAGAGAGGCTTTTCGTATAGCGGAGAGTCTTACCGTTTGAATCGGGACAAACAGTGCTTTCGCTGTCACATCAGACCCCGGGATTATGAGTTGTGAAACACCAGTCCAAGACTAAGCGTCGTGAAATTTTGTTAGTTTTTCTGTAACCCTGCTAATGCAGCGCCGCCAAGAAGTTAGCCCGCATAAAGACAATAGCACACAATTGTATCTATTGACACACAGTCAACATGGGTCTACAAAACATCGTTCTTGTGAAACACAACTAGCTCTTTATTCGCATGGTGTTGAGTGCTATTGACAAGGTATTTCAGATCGATTCCTTATTTCTGGATTTCCGGAAGGCTTTTGACTCTGTACCACACAAGCTTTGCTACTCCTTATCTATATAAACGATTTGGGAGACAATCTCAGCAGGCGTCTTAGGTTGTCTGCCGATGTCGCTGTCGTTTATCGACTAATAAAGTCAGTACAAGAACAAAACTAATTGAAAAACGATTTAGAAAAGATAAATCGGTGCGAAAATTGGCAGTTAACCCTAAATAACGAAATGTGTGAACTCATCCACATGAGTGCTAAAAGGAACCCGTTAAACTTCGGCTACACGATTACTCAGTCAAATCAAATGGCCGTAAATTAAACTAAATACCTGCCAATTACAATTATGAACAACTTAATTTGGAAGGAACACATAGAAAATGTTGTGGGGCTAAGGCTAACCAAAGGCTGCGCTTTATTGGTAAGACTCTTAGAAAATGCAACAGATCTACTAAGGAGACTACGCTCGTCCGTCCTCTTCTAGAATACTGCTGCTCGGTGTGGGATTCTTACCAGGTGGGATTGACGGAGCACATCGAAAGAGTGCAAAAAAGGGCAGCTCGTTTTGTATTATCACGTAATAGGGGAGAGAGTGTGGCAGATATGATACGCGAGTTGGGATGGAAGTCATTAAAGCAAAGACGTTTTTCGTCGCGGCGACATCTATTTACGAAATTTCAGTCACCAACTTTCTCTTCCGAATGCGAAAATATTTTGTTGAGCCCAACCTACATAGGTAGGAATGATCATCAAAATAAAATAAGAGAAATCAGAGCTCGAACAGAAAGGTTTAGGAGTTCGTTTTTCCCGCGCGCTATACGAGATTGGAATAACAGAGAATTGTGAAGGTGGTTCGAACAACTCTCTGCCAGGCACTTAAATATAAGTTGCGGCGTATCGATGTAGATGTAGACCGATTCTTGAGAATCGCTCTCTCATCTGGGGACCTTATCAGACCGCATAAACAAAACGAGTAGAGATGGTCGATTGGGTCGTTCACAAACCAGGAGAGCGCTGACTAGATGTTCATCTTTACTGGCAGACACTATAGTAGAATTGTCTGGCGCGGAGAGATTTTACCGTTGAATTTCCGAGAGCGTACATTTCAAAAAGCGTCGGCCAAAATACTCGGAATTAATTCTTCCATCGTACCAAGACTTTTCCACACTTCCTCTCCAACACCGCTTCTGCAGCAGTGCCAAGCGGCTAGCCCTTATAAAAACAATGAGAATCGATTGTGTGTTGTGTATATCGAGTGGAGAAGGGCATTCAACATTCAAAAGTGGTCATGTTTCGGAGATTATTGTGGCGCTAAAACCTATAGCAGCAGTCAGAAATAAAATTCTGAAATACAGTGAAGAGCCGAAGAAAGCATGTATAGGCTTGCGTATTCTACATCTACATCTACATTTATACTCCGCAAGCCACCCAAAGGTGTGTGGCGGAGGGCACTTTACGTGCCACCGTCATTACCTCCATTTTGTGTTTCAGTCGCGTATGGTTCGCGGGAAGAACGACTGTCTGAAAGCCTCCGTGCGCGCTCGAATATCTCTAATTTTGCATTCGTGATCTCGACGGGAGGTATAAGTAGGGGGGAAGCAATATATTCGATACCTCATCCAGAAACGCACCCTCTCGAAACCTGGACAGCAATCTACACTGCGATGCAGAGCGCCTCCCTTGCAGTCTGCCACTTGAGTTTGCTAAACATCTCCGTAACGCTATCACGCTTCGCTGGGGCCCTTCAGGATATTGGGCAAGTCTTTGGCGGTTCGGTGTATTTTGTGGTTACCTACCCCAAAGGAATGCGCAGTTTGCAAGTAATTACCAATGCCGTGTATAAATTACTAAGAGCGTTTGGGATCCGTATCAGGTCGGACTGAGGGAGGACATAGAAGGAATTCAGAGGCGGGCTGCTAGATTTGTTACTGGTAGGTTTGATCATCACACGTTACGGAAATGCTTGAGTCTCTCGGGTGGGAGTCTCTAGAGGAAAGGACGCAGTCTTTTCGTGAATCGCTACTGAGGAAATTTAGAGAACCAGCATTTGAGGCTGACTGCAGTACAATTTTACTGCCGCCAACTTACATTTCGCGGAAAGACCACAAAGATAAGATAAGAGAGATCAGGGCTCGTAAAGAGGCATATAGGCAGTCATTTTTGCCTCGTTTTGTTTGGGGGTGGAACAGGGAGAGAAGATGCTAGTTGTGGTACGAGGTACCCTCTGCCACGCACAGTATGGTGGATTGCGGAGCATGTACGTAGATGTAGATGTAGATGAAACTATTAAAATTAGCCGGTGTGGTTACCTACCTCAAATTAATGCGCAGTTTGCAAGTAATTAACAAGGCCAAGTGTAAACCGAAAAAAACTATTAAAATTAGCGGTTGTCAAGAAAGTTCACGAAAGTAAAGAAACTTTTTAGATAGCACCACATTATCCGCGCATGTACGAAGAGATATTTTTAATGGATGATATGTGGACAGTATGAAAATGGTTCGTGGTAGAACGAACATGCACTGTGTTCTTTTTTCCATAGCGTAATATTTGATTGTCACTTACATATGGCTTATTAATGCGGGAGAGAACCGTCTTAAGCAAGGTATCTGTACTAGAATATTCAAATTTGGGCTCTCAGTTTGAGCTATTAAAATTTCTGACTGCAGACACTAAAAAATTAATAGGGAATGCACTGCCAACATTGTCTGATATTCCTAACAAACCTCTATCTTGCTCCTGCAGATGCACTGTGCCAGAACTGAAGAAGCAAAAGCCTTCGTGCTCTGTAGATGCCACCGCTGGAAGTGAATCGCGAGCAGCAGTGAGTGAATGGGTTACCAGTTTTCAAACCCGTGGACATTTTCGTAATCATTCCTAACTCAGATAATTTTGGTTAAAGAATTTTCGACTCTGCTACTGTGAATCGTATGTATACACTGCACTCAGTTTTATTATAATACTGTTGACATTTGCGGGGATCCCGTACATAACTTTAATTAGATTCGCGTAATCGTATTGGGACACCAACCCAAAAAAAGTTTGCTTGCAGGGCATCGGTGAAGCTGTAGGGGTCACTGGCTTCACTCTAGTTGCTATATTGCTCCCCTGCTTGTCTCTTTTTACTTGTGAACTGCACCTGGCCACGTCACTGCAGGCTAGCTGTACCAGCTGACCGGCCATTGCTGTCCAAGTCAAATGCGCCGCTAAAGCTGTTGTCCCGTATTATCGCTAAGTCGATGTGTACGCAACGCACAGCACAAAACGTACCCTTGTTATCGTACCTGACAGTACTCGAGTCAGCTTGGTTGCCGTACGATGTGAAACGGAAATCCAATGAGGTTACAGCAAACGCGGACGAATACATAGCGCAATGTTTACACCAGATTTATTCTTATGATGCCGCATTATAGTCCAAGGGCTTTCCAAAACGCTTCATCCTACCTTCCTATCACCAATAGGACCAGAGGCGCCGGAAAAATGCCGTTTTTCTGCGCGGCGTTTTGGAACACGTAAGGTCACACGTGCTGTCGTATGCGTACCGATATTAACGTGGCAGAAGTGGACAAACGTCACAAAATACGGCACGTGTTAACGCGCCTTAACGAGGCAGCCGCCAGCGGCGAAGCGGCGCTTTTCGGAAGCACCGAAGCGAATAAATCCGTGTCTCTCTCTCCCCTACTTGGCTCCCTTCCTTAATGCCCGCCCGTGTCTCCGACAGATTCACTGCTTCGCGTCCGCCGACGTCACTTCAGGCGGAAATCCTCGTATTTCTCGTAGCCTGGGGATGGAACACAGGGCCACGCAGGTCCCTGCTGGCCGATTTGTGGTACGGCACTCACTCCTCATTCCTGGTCTCTCCTCCCCCACCCCTCCCCCACCCCTCCCACAAGAGGCAGACAGCCGGGCGGCGGCATCACCATTCCACACAAAGCATAGCTACGGTCCAGCGTTCCACCCCGGGGTCGCGATGAAATCCTTTGTCTCGAAGCCGAGCCGTCACCAGCCCAGCCCACCACCCCCGCCATCACCTCATCTACTTCCCCCTACCAACACCAGACCCCTGCCCCCCCCCCCCCCACCACCACCACCCACACAGACCTTGGATCTTAATATTTCTCTGCGGCGTGTTTTCCTCTAGGCCAGGGGTTCTTTGTTTACAAATAAGCCGTGACGTCGACGGCTTTGTTTACTCTATTCTAATAATACATAATTGATTGACAATTTATACGTTGCTACAGGTGCTTACATACAGGTGTTAAAAATGTTACAACATAAAACTGAATGAAAAGTCCAGTATTCCGCTCTGTAGCTGCGTTTATTTAAGTCGGTTAAAGACCAACACAACCGGTGCCGCAAGTTTCAGCGTGCATCTTCCAGTGTATATAAATGGTCTGTCACATGGTGTGGCAGTTGTTACAGAATTCTGCAGTTGGTGTGGTTAGGGAAAGTTATCAGCCCCCTCAACTGATGAAAAATAAGGTGGCCATATTTTCTAGACTCAAATTCGGGACATTAACATATTTCCTAGGCCCAAATGCGGGACACATAAAAAATTTTGCAAAATAGGCTATATTTACTATATGAGAAGAAGGTTTCAATTAAATGTAATAAATACAAAGTATCAATTAAATTTGTTACAAAGAAAACCACATTTACATTTTAGTAATACCTTCTAATATGAATGAGTGTGATCAGGGGAACTGTATGTATCAGTGCTGTGAATTTTCTTTATCAAGTCTGTATTTTTCAACAACATATGAAAAAACTCGACACAAGTTTCATCATAATTAATTGTACTTACTAACATTGCTTTCATGGTTTCTACAGCCAACTGTGTTTTGTCACTTGTCCATATATTGTTCATGTGGGAGGCACACAAGAAAAATTTTATGAACTCCTTGTTTACATCTAACAACCAGCTGCCATACTGAACTTGGTTACCAGGGAAAAAAACCCACTTTGCACGGTTTTTTCCCACCGCTTTTCTGAAATGAAAAAAAAGTTCAATTTATCACCTAATTTGTGTAGCTTCTAACTTATTCAGAGTATAGTTTTGTAAACTACATTTGGTGTATTGCTTTCAGTTCACTAGATTCGTGATTTCCTGTCAGAAACTTCACAGTTCGTAGTAATAGACGGAAAGTCATCCAGTGAAACAGAAGTAATATCCGGCGTTTCCTAAGGAAGTGGCCCTCTATTGTTCCTGATCTATATTGACGACATAGGAGACAACTTGAGTAGCCGTCTTAGATTGTTTGCAGATGATGCCGTCATTTACCGTCTTGTAAAGTCATCAGAAGATCAAAACGACTTGCAAAATGATTTAGATAAGATATCTGTATGGTACGAAAAGTGGAAATTGACCCTGAATAAAGAAAAGTGTGAAGTTATTCACATGAGTACTAAAAGAAATCAGCTAAATTTAAATTACACGATAAGTCACACAAATCTGAAGGCTGTAAAATTCAGCTAAATACTTAGGGATTACAATTACAAATAACCTAAATTGGATCGATCACATAGATAATATTGTGGATAGAGCAAACCAAAGACTGCGATTCATTGGCAGAACACACAGAAGGTGCAAGAGGTCTACTGAAGAGACTGCTTACACCACGCTTGTCCGCCATATTCTGGAGTATTGCTGTGCGGTGTGGGATCCGCATCAGGTGGGACTGACGGATGACATCGAAAAAGTACAAAGAAGCGCAGCTCGTTTTGTATCATCGCGAAGTGGTACGATTACTTCTTATGCTTTTCTGGTTAATATTTCTGCTTCTTTGATGTTGTTTAGAAGCTTCTTTTGCGAGAGTGTGGAGAAAACACTGAGTTATTTTGCATTTGTGTTGAGAACTTCACGCTTTCATTTTGATTCATCACTGCACCAACTGGTTCTTAATAGTTTTTTTTTTCTTCTCTGGTATTATTACTGCGCTAGCTAATTTGTTTATTGAACTTCGACATTTCTGGTTGCTAAAACTGTTGACTCAGGCAAGCATTTTTTGAGTGCATAGTTCCTTTCTGTCAGCGGATACGCTGTTTCGATGAGTCGTTCCTCTATCTTTCCAGTACTGAATAAATCTTCGCCTAAGACGATTTTGCTGGAGTAAGGATAAATGCGATATCTGTCGTCCACAACTTGTACACTAGAATATTCGAGAGTATTCAAAAAGCTCGAGCCTATCTAAAATATTTCCCTTGAAAAACGGATTGACAAGAAACAGACAGAAGATGCCCAGTTGACCACAACGATGGAGAAATTTAATCCCGTTTTCGAGAGTTGTATGTCTTAACATCAGTATTGGACGTGGTATCTGTGTTAGTTTTTGAGCTGCTACTTTTGCACGGTACATGGCTGTTTGTTCTCTTAGTGGAATCGGAAAATATAGATGTTTGGAATTTTTTGGATGATGGTATTTTCGTGTATCTGTTTAAAGATATTATGTCTCTTTCATCTAGCAAAAAAATGTACAAAATTAGAATGTTAGCTATAATTATGTCTTTCCTTTTAAAATTAAATGATATTTTGATGAACCTTTATTACTGCATGCAATGCATAATATGTTGTTTTGTATATACCTTAAAACAAATGCTTTTGTTGGTTACATCACATGCAGGATGGAATAATTACTTATAAATAGAGTTACACTCCACCAAGCCTACGGTTTGGTTGTTTTCGTACGCTAAATAAATGACGTAGTGAGCCGTGACACTCCGAACTATGCGTTTCCTTGATACTGGGTGTCTCTCTGTGTTTGGTTCCCGCCGTTGTTGCGGTTATGCCATGGCCCTACCTCCTTCGACGTGTGGCAGCAACGATGTGTATCGATATTTGCACCGTATACCATCTTTGGTCTTGTGCATATGAGTAGGTTAGAAGTATAACTCACATGTTCCAAAAACATAAATTTTCACAAATGACGTAAATCGGGTTTTACATGCATTTTGTGCATGTCCCATATATTGACATCAGTATGTGCAAGAACAGTGGCTATAAATCATTATGTTTATTTCAGATTATGTTTGCTTATTGAGAAATTACAATTAATTAAGGTTATATTATGGATCATCTGAGTTTTGTTAATGAGCAATGGAACATGTAAGTTTTGACAATCCCCATTTTGGATCTTGTGAGTTTTGGTACTGAGCTGTTTGGATTATGTTGGTTACGCGGGAAGTATCGTGTTGCGACTCGATATGCAACACTTCTTGGTTTCGTCTGCAAGCCACTTTCTCTTCTACAGTGTATATATAATATTACATTCCGATGTTAATCGTGACAAACACCAATTAATCATATTTTATGGACTTTTCTTGTATTACTTTACAAAAGATATTCTCTAGTCTGGAATACCGTTTGCAATTTCATAAAAGAAATGTCTACCGTGCACATTTCTTCAGTTTAATGACCACAGAAATTCACAAATTTTCCATTCATGAGAACTAATTATTGATCACAAAGAAAAGTAGAATATTTTAATCAGGAAAATAATTCAAACTTCTTAAGTATTCTTTGAGAAGAAAGAAACTATCAAATAGCAAAAGAAAATAAGCAGCTAAAACAAAACTGAAGATCTGAAGGAGATTCACTTATAAAACTGAAAATAATTTTACCCTTCTACGTCTGTATCACTGAACAGAACAGAAAACACTCTCCACTGGCATCGATATTTACTACTATCCAAGAAAACGGCCCCGAGTGAGCTAATCGCTGATTCTTCAAGATGAGGTACGGGGCAAAACTCACAAGATCCCGCGGATCAAGAGACTTTTGAAACTAACCATAAAGTTTAACACCGGTTTTCTCAAGCACTTTGTGCCAAAAGTGAATAACTGTTTCGTGAATTATGTTCTACGTATAAAGCTATATGAGAATATGTCGGCATCTCAGTTTTCATCATTTTGGAGCATGTGAGTTATGACTCTAAGCTACACATATAGGGCATTCGGTCTGTTGGTGCGGAACAGGGAGGATATCTCCACGCGGCGGAGTCAGCTGGGTCTGCTGGCAGAGCGTGTCTGGTCCTTACGAGCTTCGTAGCTTACCAACCCAGGACATCAAAGTCGAGTGGTGTCTTAAGTACCCAGCTGGCGGGGGTGGCCGAGCGGTTCTAGGCACTACAGTCTGGAACCGCGGGGCCGCCACGGTCGCAGGTTCGAATCCGGCCTCGGGCATCGGTGTGTGTGATGTCCATAGGTTAGTTAGGTTTAAGTAGTTCTAAGTTCTAGGGGACTGATGACCTTGGAAGTGAAGTCCCACAGTGCTCAGAGCCATTTCAACAATTTCATTTTAGGTACCCAAGCCATGTCCGTTTATGTGTGTCATTCATTTTGGTGGTTCGCTGTTGGGGGGCTTTTCCTGTGAGCAACACCGAGTGTTTGTAGTGGTGAAATCGAGCCGCCGTGCGGTGGAATTAACAATATTGGTTCACTACAATTCAAGTGTACCAGCGGAATTTCCTGCCATGTGGCCGTTAGTGTTCTACACTCCTGGAAATTGAAATAAGAACACCGTGAATTCATTGTCCCAGGAAGGGGAAACTTTATTGACACATTCCTGGGGTCAGATACATCACATGGTCACACTGACAGAACCACAGGCACATAGACACAGGCAACAGAGCATGCACAATTTCGGCACTAGTACAGTGTATATCCACCTTTCGCAGCAATGCAGGCTGCTATTCTCCCATGGAGACGATCGTAGAGATGCTGGATGTAGTCCTGTGGAACAGCTTGCCATGCCATTTCCACCTGGCGCCTCAGTTGGACCAGCGTTCGTGCTGGACGTGTAGACCGCGTGAGACGACGCTTCATCCAGTCCCAAACGTGCTCAATGGGGGACAGATCCGGAGATCTTGCTGGCCAGGGTAGTTGACTTACACCTTCTAGAGCACGTTGGGTGGCACGGTGTACATGCGGACGTGCATTGTCCTGTTGGAACAGCAAGTTCCCTTGCCGGTCTAGGAATGGTAGAACGATGGGTTCGATGACGGTTTGGATGTACCGTGCACTATTCAGTGTCCCCTCGACGATCACCAGAGGTGTACGGCCAGTGTAGGAGATCGCTCCCCACACCATGATGCCGGGTGTTGGCCCTGTGTGCCTCGGTCGCATGCAGTCCTGATTGTGGCGCTCACTTGCACGGCGCCAAACACGCATACGACCATCATTGGCACCAAGGCAGAAGCGACTCTCATCGCTGAAGACGACACGTCTCCATTCGTCCCTCCATTCACGCCTGTCGGGACACCACTGGAGGCGGGCTGCACGATGTTGGGGCGTGAGCGGAAGACGGCCTAACGGTGTGCGGGACCGTAGCCCAGCTTCATGGAGACGGTTGCGAATGGTCCTCGCAGATACCCCAGGAGCAACAGTGTCCCTAATTTGCTGGGAAGTGGCGGTGCGGTCCCCTATGGCACTGCGTAGGATCCTACGGTCTTGGCGTGCATCCGTGCGTCGTTGCTGTCCGGTCCCAGGTCGACGGGCACGTGCACCTTCCGCCGTCCACTGGCAACAACATCGATGTACCGTGGAGACCTCACGCCCCACGTGTTGAGCAATTCGGTGGTACGTCCACCCGCCCTCCCGCATGCCCACTATACGCCCTCGCTCAAAGTCCGTCAACTGCACATACGGTTCACGCCCACGCTGTCGCGGCATGCTACCAGTGTTAAAGACTGCGATGGAGCTCCGTATGCCACGGCAAACTGGCTGACACTGACGGCGGCGGTGCACAAATGCTGCGCAGGTTGCGCCATTCGACGGCCAACACCGCGGTTCCTCGTGTGTCCGCTGTGCCGTGCGTGTGATCATTGCTTGTACAGCCCTCTCGCAGTGTCCGGAGCAAGTATGGTGGGTCTGACACACCGGTGTCAATGTGTTCTTTTTTCCATTTCCAGGAGTGTAGTTACCTGCCCTGGCCACTGACATAGTTCCAGGAAGTGTCCATACCCCACCTGTTGTCGCTATCTAACACGGTATGTAGTTTGACAACATAATACATATTTCATTGTTTTAATCACGTCCGTAACAGTTTGGTCCTTGAGTTCATGTACCGATTGGTGGCTAGCAAGTCGTTTGGTCGATCGGTCCGTGACTGTCTTGGTTGGGTTACCGACGGATCAACTGTAGTTGGCCCATGCCACCTGTCTCATCTAAGTGAACGTTAATGTTTCGATGGCAGGCCCACACACCCCTGGATGCGTCTGAGTACCGTCGTCTATACTGTCCTTTTCATGAGTGTTTAATGGTCTGCTGGTAATCTGTTATAACCAATGCTTTAAAAGAAACAAATTTTTATTGTGTTTTATGACAATCAAGGGCCTCCAGCCTGTATGAGTAAGTTTGAATTCTGCCGAGTGGATATTTGGCTGGAAGTTTCTGTTGTTGTGCAATCTTTTCATTTAGTGCGCTGTCAGCGACTTAAAACTGAAAGGTTTAAGGTATTACGAATTTTTGGAAAATCCACTTTTGCACTGAGGCTTTCATCCTAGTTATGATATATATATATATATATATATATATATATATATATATATATATATATATATATATATATATATATATATATATACCGGGTGTTACAAAAAAGGTACGGCCAGACTTTCAGGAAACATTCCTTACACACAAATAAAGAAAAGATGTTAGGTGGACATGTGTCCGGAACCGCTTAATTTTCGTGTTAGAGCTCATTTTAGTTTCGTCAGTATGTACTGTACTTCCTCGATTCGCCGCCAGTTGGCCTAATTGAAGGAAGGTAATGTTGACTTCGGTGCTTGTGTTGACACGCGACTCATTGCTCTACAGTACTAGCATCAAGCACATCAGTACGTAGCATCAACAGGTTATTGTTCATCACGAACGTGGTTTTACAGTCAGTGCATTGTTTACAGATGCGGAATTGGCAGATGACCATTTGCTGTATGGATTAACATGGGGCAATAGCCGTGGCGCGGTACGTTTGTATCGAGACAGATTTCCAGAATGAAGGTGTCCCGACAGGAAGACGTTCGAAGCAATTATCGGAGTCTTAGAGAGCACGGAACATTCCAGCCTATGACTCGTGACTGGGGAAGACCTAGAACGACGAGGACACCTGCAATGGACGAGGCAATTCTTCGTGCAGTTGACGATAACCCTAATGTCAGCGTCAGAGACGCTGCTGCTGTACAACGTAACGTTGACCACGTCACTGTATGGAGACTGCTACGGGAGAACCAGTTGTTTTCGTACCATGTACAGCGTGTGCAGGCACTATCAGCAGCTGATTGGCCTCCACGGGTACACTTCTACGAATGGTTCATCCAACAATGTGTCAATCCTCATTTCAGTGTAAATGTTCTTTTTACGGATGAGGCTTCATTCCAACGTGATCAAATTGTAAAAATTTCGCAATCAACATGTGTGGGCAGACGAGAATCCGCAAGCAATTGTGCAATCACGTCATCAACACAGATTTTCCGTGAACGTTTGGGCAGGCATTGTTGGTCATGTCTTGATTGTGTCTCATGTACTTCCACCTACGCTCAATGGAGCATGTTATCATGATTTCATACGGGATACTCTACCTGTGCTGCTAGAACATGTGCCTTTACAAGTACGACACAACGTGTGATTCCTGCACGATGGAGCTCCTGCACATTTCAGTCGAAGTGTTCGCACGCTTCTCGACATTAGATTCGGTGACCGATGGATTGGTAGAGGCGGACCAATTCCATGGCCTCCACGCTCTCCTGACGTCATCCCTCTTGAGTTTCATTTAAGGGGCATTTGAAAGCTCTTGTCTACACAACCCCGGTACCAAATGTAGAGACTCTTCGTGCTCGTATTGTGGACGGCTGTGATACAATATGCCATTCTCCAGGACTGCATGAGCGCATCAGGGATTTCATGCGACGGAGGGTGGATGTATTTATCCTCGCTAACGGAGTAAATTTTGAACATTTCCTGTAACAAAGTGTTTGGATTCACGCTGGTACGTTCTGTTGCTGTGTGTTTCCATTCCATTAGTAATGTCATTTGAAGAGAAATAATAAAATGAGCTCTAACATGGAAAGTAAGCGTTTTCGGACACATGTCCACATAACATATTTTCTTTGTTTGTGTGTGAGGAATGTTTGCTGAAAGTTTGGCTGTACCTTTTGTAACACCCTGTATATACAGGGTGAGTCACCTAACGTTACCAATGGATATATTTCGTAAACCACATGAAATACTAACGAACCTATTCCACAGACCGAACGTGAGGAGAGGGGCTAGTGTAATTGTTTAATACAAACCACACAAAAATGCACGGAAGTATGTTTTTTAACACAAACCTACATTTTTTAATGGAACCACGTTAGTTTTGTTAGCACATCTGAACATATAAACAAATACGTCATCAGTGCCGTTTGTTGCATTGTAAAATGTTAATCACATCCGGAGATATTGTAACCTAAAGTTGACGCTTGAAACCTCAGACGTTCAGTTGCATGTTCTAACAAACACGGGCCACGGTCGGCGAGCAGCATCTGCAGGGACATGTTTACGATGACGACCGTGTTTACGAGTGTGGCTGTAGTGCACTGTTGTGGTTTGGTCTAGCTTTCGCAGTGTCCGTATGTAGCGCTTGGTGCTATTGTTATTCTGCATTCTACTCCGCACGGAGACCAACTGTATTACACTGTGTTGCCAGACGTCTGTGATAGTGTAGTGTGGTAGGAACTTTGACCATGGTGTATCCAAACTCTGAAAAGGCGGAGATGACACTCATCTATGGCGAGTGTCGACGAAATGCAGCTGAAGCCTAAAGGGTATATGCAGAACGGTACCCAGACAGAGCGCATCCAACGTGCCGCACTTTGCAAAACATCTACCGCCAACTGTATGCAACAGGTATGGTCGTAGCACGCAAACGGGTCCGTAACAGGCCCGTCACAGGAGAAGCAGGTGCAGTTGGTGTGTTAGCTGCTGTTGCCATGAACCCACACATGAGTACACGGGACATTGCGAGAGCCGGTGGACTGAGTCAAAGTAGTGTCATGCGCATACTGCATCGTCACCGCCTTCACCCGTTTCATGTGTCTCTACATGAGCAATTACATGGTGATGACTTTAATCATCGAGTGCAATTCTATCAATGGGCAGTAACAGAGAATGCGTTGCAGTTCTACCTGTTTACCAATGAAGCGGGTTTCACAAACCACGGGGCAGTGAATCTACGGAACATGTATTACTGGTCCGTGGACAATCCTCGCTGGCTCAGACAGGTAGAGCGACAGCGACCGTGTACTGTAAATGTATGGTGCGGAATAATTGGCGACCACCTCATTGGTCCTCACTTCATTGCAGGGGCCCAAACAGCTGCAACATACATCGCGTTTCTACAGAATGATCTGCCAACGTTGCTCGAAAATGTCTCGCTGGAAATGCGTCTACATATGTGATATCAACATGATGGTGCACCTGCACATTCCGCAATTAACACTACGCTGACCCTTGACAGGATGTTCGATGGGCGTTTGATAGGACATGGAGGATGCATAAATTGGCCAGCTCGTTCTCCTGATCTTACACCTCTGCACTTCTTTCTGTGGGATACGTTAAAGGAGAATGTGTACCGTGATGTGCCTACAACCCCAGAGGATATGAAACAGCGTAATGTGGCAGCCTTCTGCGACGTTACACCAGATGTACTGCGGCATGTACGACATTAATTAGGCCAGAGATTGTAATTGTGTGCAGCAAATCACCGTTCCCTTTGGATCCCTACGTAATTCGGTGCTCTCTGATACACACGATCGAACAGTGGAGGAGTGGTACTCAAGCGTCAACTTTAGGTTGCAATATCTCCCGATGTAATTAACATTTTACAATGCAACAAACTGCAAGTATTTGTTTATATGTTCAGGTGTGCTAACAAAACTAATGGGGTTCCATTTAAAAAAACGTAAGTTTGTGTGAATAAACATACTTCCGTGCATTTTTTCATGGTTTGTATTAATCAATTACACTAGCCCCTCTCCTCACGTTCGGTCTGTGGATTCGATTCGTCAGTATTTGATGTGGTTTACGAAATATATCCATTGGTAATGTTAGGTGACTCATTCTATATATATAGGAGGGCTATCCACAAAGTACATTACGTTTTGGAATTAAAAGTAAATAAAGTGGTGGAAATTTTTTTTACTATATACAAATGAAAGCCACATTTAAATACTACGGTTCTACATAGTTGCCATTTAAATTAAGGCACTTATCGTAGCGATGGACGAGCTTGGAAATTCCTTCGTCGTAAAATTCGGCCTGCGCCTTCAACCACGTGGTTACCTCTTCTTTAAACTGTGCGTCGTCATCAAAACGCTGCATAGCCAACCACTTCTTCATTGCGGGGAATAAGTGGAAGTCGCTCGGTGCCAGGTCGGGACTGTACGGGGGATGAGGAAACAACTCCCACTTAAGTGATTCGAGAACTTCACGAGTGGCATTTGCCGTGTGGACCCGGGCGTTGTCGTGAATCAGCAAGATCTTTGAGCCCAACTTTCCCCTGCACTTGTTTTGTATTGCTCTTCTGAGGTTGTGCAGAGTTTGGCAATACATTTGAGAGTTTACTGTAGTGCCTCTTTCCAGGAAATCCACAAAAATCACACCTCTTCTGTCCCAAAAGACAGTTGCCATCATCTTCCTTGCCGACATTGTCTGCATGCATTTCTTGGCTTTTTGGGGGGAATTTGTGTGCCACCACTGCATTGACTGGAATTTTGTCTTGCAGTTCACATGCTTAACCCATGTTTCGTCACCAGTAACGGTGTGATCGAGTAATGAGGCGCCATCTTTCTCGTAAGCGTCCAAAAACGTTAACGCTACAGCCATTCGCTGATTTTTGTGAATCTCTGTCAAGATTTTTGGTATCCATCTTGCACAAAACTTGTAGTAACCGAGCTTTTCGGTAATGATTTCGTGCAACAAACTTCGTGAAATTTGTGGAAAACTCATAGAGAGTTCCGTTATTGTGAAATTACGGTATTCACGGACCGCGGCATCGACTTTTTCGACAAGTTCGGCAGTCACTATGCTGGGTCTTCCACTTCGCTCTCCGTCGTGAACGTTAGTTAGGCCGTTTTTAAATTTTATGACCCTTGACGCACTCCACCTTCATTGATTATGTTGTCCCAACACACTTCACAAAGTTGCCGATAGATTTCTATCGGTGTACAGTTTTTTTGCAGTCAGAAACCTTATTACAACACGCACTTCACACTTCGCGGCATTTTCAATCAACGCTGACATTTCAAACTGCCACAGTAACTCAACGGAGTACAGCACGAACCTCTCAATAGTACGGCAGGATGCAGACTGAGCGGCGGAATGCCATGACAAGATGGCAGCGCTAGCCCCGCCCGTAAAGGACACAAACGAAAACGTAATGTACTTTGTGGATAGCCCTCGTATATATATAGCAGCTCGCCTAACTTCTGCTCCTTTATGTAACCAAAAGAATTTCTTTTGACGCAAGCGCAGTCTACATGCAAAAATACAAAAAATCTGTATAATTAGTATCGTTATTTTGTACTCAGTAGAACATTCTTGATCATTATGAAATTAGAGAGTTTCCTGTTATAGCTGACAAACTCGAAAGTTGTTTAGCAATGACAGAATCGTGTTTTATATAAGCTCGATATAGTATTAAAACGGTGTTGTATACGTTTATGTCTTCCATTATTTACTTAATTTTTAAGTTTTTCTGAGGAAAATCCTTTTTCAGCACAGTCTTTTTTTTCTACGATATCCCTCTATTCCACATTACAAACCACTAGTTCTCGAATGAAACCTGAATTAAACAATTTTAGTTTTGCCATAAGTGCTGTTCATTTGTGAGTGACGGACAGGAGGATAACTATGTGTTACAAAACTGTTCCATAGGTGATGCAGCCCCTTATACACTATATCAGACGTATCCGGGCAGATGACTCAAAATTTCTCAGAAGTTCGTGACGTCGTCATCGGTAATGCTGGAATTCAATATGGTGTTGGCCCACCCGTAGGCTTGATGACAGCTTCCACTCTCGCAGGCATACGTTCAGTCTGTAGGTGGAAGGTTTCTTGGGGAATGGCAGCCCGTTCTTCACGGAGTGCTACACTGAGGAGAAGAATCGATGTCATCTTCTGAAGATTAGATGATGAAGTATTGAATAGAATTGGGGAGAAGCGGAGTATGTGGCACAATGTGACAAAAAGAAGGGACCGGTTAGTAGGACATGTTCTGAGGCATCAAGGGATCACCAATTTGGTACTGGAGGACAGCTTGGAGGGTAAAAATCGTAGAGGGAGACCAAGAGATGAATACACTAAGCAGATTCAGAAGGATATAGGCTGCAGTAGGTACTGGGAGATGAAGAATCTTGCACAGGATAGGGTACCATGGAGAGCTGCATCGAACCAGTCTCAGGACTGAAGTCCACAACAAGAACAACAACATCGGAAACAGTGGACCTAAAGATTTTTAGGAGTGTTAAAATCTCGCGTACAGGAGCATGACACAAGTGACACCCAATCACCTGACTGCGTTCGAAGGCCGTGAGTTCCGCGGAGCGCCCCTTCTGGTGTCTCACGACGTCTAATGACTACTGGGGCCGCTGATATGCAGTAGCTGGCAGTAGGTGGCAGCACAATGCACTTAATATGAGAAACGTATGTTTTTGGGGATGTCCGGATACTTTTGATCACATAGTGAGATCTACAGACTTTTCTTGGCAGTTCACAGCTTACGGTCGCACATGCAGACAAAGCCATCGAAATGAGGTAACGCCCAATTGGTATGCAACACATATGGCACAGGTAATGCTCTTACTATCTTAACTTACCAAGGCTACCAGGAAAACTACCGTAGCTGCGCTTACTATCGACAACCTACGGTACCCTTCGGTATTTTTACGACTCTCCCTATACGTGATCAAATTTATCGCATAATTCAGATAGAAATTAGTATCGAAATTTTTATAAACACTGGTATCGACTACTGCAGTAATCTGGCCCCGAGATACATCTCAGCTGGTAGGACACATCCCGTGGCATGAGAAGAATAATTAATTTGGTAAAAGAGCTAAATGTTGTGAATACAAATTATAGACTGAGGGCAAGGTGAGAAAACGGAATTATGGAGAGATAAAAAGTTTTACGGCGGTCAGACCAGCGTACAAAACGACATCAATCGGTGGTTCCGAGGGCAGGCCACATATACTACTACGCATTAAAACGGTGGACTACGTTGCCGCCGGTGGTCTCGCGGTTAAGGCGCTCAGTCCGGAACCACGCGGCTGCTACGGTCCCAGGTTCGAATCCTGCCTCGGGCATGGATGTGTGTGAGGTCCGTAGGTTAGTTAGGTTTAAGTAGTTCTAAGTTCTAGGGGACTGATGACCACAGATGTTAAGTCCCATAGTGCTCAGAGCCATTTGACTACGTTGCCTCGTTCCGTCACATCTGCGAGACTGGAAGAGCGCCGTCTATAGGGCCCCTTTGAGGAAGGCAAGATTACTGCACTAAAAGGACGCCGTATCCGACTCAAATATTGGAACAACGTTATCTATTTCCCTCGCAGTTTGACAAACACGATACGCACGGAGATGTCTCCTCCTACATACATATGACTTTACCGTACCTCGCGTTTCGATAGGATCGAATTCCAAATTTAGACAATTTTCATCTTTACTATCACGTTTTCTCCACCTTCCACAAACTTAATTCGACTATAGCTCATCGTCTTTGTCGTCTTCAGTTCGAAACTAGTTTAGCTTTTTAATGTCCGCATCACTACAGCAAACTACATCCGTTTGAACTGGCGTTTTGTAACCCACCTTTGCGTCAAACTACAATTTATAACTCCCAAACTTCTCTTCATTAACAAATTAACTATTTTGTGACTCGTCAGGATGTGCGCTACCAACACGTCCCTTCTTTTTGGAAATTTGTGCTACAAACTTCATTCCTTTCCAGTTCAGCTGCGTACCTTTTCATTAGTTACTCGAGCTAACTACCTAATCTTCACCATTCTCCTTTAGCAACATTTTTCGAAACCCTGTATTCTCTTCTCGTCTGACCTGCTTATCGTTCCGGTTCCACATCCGTACAACGAACGCTGGGAAAAGACTTCCTAACGCTTAAGTATTGGATGGCAATACACTTTTCTTCTTAAGAAATAGTTTCTTATTACTGGAAGGTCGCATTTCATACCCCCTCTAATTCGGCCATCGCCAGTTTTTTGCTCCCCAAATAGCAAAACACATCTCCTACTCTTACTGTCTAATGTAATTCCCTAGGAATCACTTGATTCATTTCAAGAAGGTTCCATTAACCCTGCTTTACTGTCGTTGATATTCACCTTCTCCTTACCGAAGAAGTGAATTCTCTGAACTGTCGTAAAAGTAGTAACAAATTCTTTCAATGATAATGTAATGGGACAAACACTAACACTGTAGTGCCTGTCACATTTCAGCTTCACTGACATCTACCACAGGGGAACATAGAGCATTTTATGTTAACAGGAACGCTAATCAGACACACCTTCTTACTTTACGGTTATTAAACAAATTTTATTAAATAAATTGTTTTATTAAATGAATTGTTGTTGTTGTTATTGCGTTCTTCTGTCAACAGCCGAAATGTAAGAGTACAAGCAATGTAGGCACAGTAAAGCTATCTAGAAGGGTTATTCAAACTTCCTGGCAGATTATAACTGTGTGCCGGAGCGAGTTTGCCTTTCGCGGGCAAGTGCTCTACCATCTGAGCTACCCAAGCACGACCCACGACCCACTCTCACAGCTTCAATTCTGCCAGAACCTCGTCTCCTACCTTCCAGACTTTTTGTTGTCGTCCTCAGTCTAGAGAATGGTTTGATGCAGCTCTTCGTGCTTCTCTATCCTGTGCAAACTTCTTCAGTTTTAAGTAACTACTACAACCTACATCCTTCTGAACCTGCTTACTTTATGCATCTATTGGTCTCCCTCTACGATTTACCCCCTCCCCCCCCCCTCTTCCCTCCAGTACTAAATTGGTGATCCCTTGATGCCTCAGAATGTGTCCTACCAACCGATCCCTTCTTCTAGTCAGCTAGTCAGGTTGTACCCCAGATTTTTCTTCTCCCCAATTCTATTCAGTACCTTCCCATTAGTTTCGTGATCTACCCATCTAATCTTTAGCATTCTTCTGGGCAAAATATTACAAATTTTATTTTATGATACAAAAAAAGCAATAATCACAACGAATTGACAACTTTTGTAATAAAATGGCATGGACACAGACTGCATCTTTCTTGTGGAAGTGTTTGAAATAAGTGTTTCCGTTTGCGACACAGAGGTTCTAGCTACTTTTACTTCAGCTACAGCATTGCTGATATTGATATTTTCGTGGTGACAGAATGTCAGATACTGTGGACCAGTATTAGAACCCATCGTACCACTTGCCGAGGTCTGATTTTTGATGAAGTTTCCATATTTTTGCACTTTCTGAGGTGCGCAACTCATCTTCTTTAAAATGGCCCACAACCTTCTGCCCTCCTCTTTCCTGATGGACAAGCTGCATGAGCCTCTGACAGAGATCTCCAAGACTTAAGCAAACCCATAATGAAGTCTGGTTGTCACGGCAGTGTTCTCCTTACAGAAACCATCAGCTGGTGGCTCAAAGATCTACGAAACGCAGTGAACAGTAGCGGAACGTCACTCAAATCAGAGTTCTGAAACAGAGAACAAATTTGCAATTTCCTCACTTTTAATCTGCAGTTCATAAGCAACAGATTGTGGTCAGAGTCCACATGTGTCCCTTAAATTAGTTTTCAGTATAAAATCTGATTTCCAAATTTTTTTATCACTTTATAATCAGTGTGAAACCTTACAGGCCGGCTGCTGTGACCGAGCGGTTCTAGGCGCTTCAGTCTGGAACCGCGCGACCGCTACGGTCGTAGGTTCGAATCCTGTCTAGGGCATAGATGTGTGTGATGTGCTTAGGTTAGTTAGGTTTAAGTAGTTCTAAGTTCTAGGCGACTGATGACCTCAGATAGTGCTCAGAGCCATTTGAACCATTTTTTCCACTGAAGTTAATCGTCTTCGTGAAGTAAAATGTTTTTTCATTGTTGCTGCGCCGTACTTCTGATTTCCGCATACACGTAGGTTCGCTTTTCTTCCGCTAATGTTCGAGGATGAGTCACAAGATCGGAATTGTCTAGCGCACGAGCTTCCGCGGAAATTTATGCAAGAGGGGGGGTGGGGGGGGTGGGGGAGGGGAGAGGGCAATATCTTAAAACTATCAATTTTTATACCAAAAAACTTGAGCAACAACTGTTGATTACTAACGAAATAAACAGGAAAAATGTCGCTGATTAACACTCCTCGAGATGAAGAAACAATAAAAACGCAGATTGAATATATGATACAGGTTGAGGAATTAACAGCGTTATTCGCAATCCATCTTTTTCTTTTATGTTGATTTGCATGATTAAAGATCCATAAGATGTGTTATAAGTCTACATTTTTCTGTTGTTTGGATAAAGTGTAACGAATCGACGAAAGCAATACGGGAGACCTCCCAGAACAATTACAGATTTGCCAATAAAATCGACTTTTAACAACCTACGAATGAATCAAGACGACAGTTTTTTTTTAAAGAAGATCAATTTCTTGAAGTGGAGGTCCCCAACTAGATTTTTCAGTTTTCAGTTGATGTAATTCGGTCGAGAAATTAAGAAGTGACTGTTGTCACAGCAAGCCTTGGATGGATCTTCTTTGACCACAGACGAATGGTAAACTACAGTCATGCTTAACTAATTAGAGGGAAGGGTCTGTGTTCCCTGGTGGGGACTGGGGACCGATGCTGGGTGGGTATGTTGCAGTTGTGTTAAGTTTTGCAAGTAACAGGCGCCGGAATTCCTGCGACAGCGTGTTGGAGTGGACCCCTTCTGAAGCTCGAGAAGCAGTGCATGCTATGAGAAAGCGACAATAATCTACACTACTGGTCATTAAAATTGCTACACCGAGAAGAAATGATAAATGGTTGGGTATTCATTGGACAAATATACACTCCTGGAAATGGAAAAAAGAACACATTGACACCGGTGTGTCAGACCCACCATACTTGCTCCGGACACTGCGAGAGGGCTGTACACGCAATGATCACACGCACGGCACAGCGGACACACCAGGAACCGCGGTGTTGGCCGTCGAATGGCGCTAGCTGCGCAGCATTTGTGCACCGCCGCCGTCAGTGTCAGCCAGTTTGCCGTGGCATACGGAGCTCCATCGCAGTCTTTAACACTGGTAGCATGCAGTGACAGCGTGGACGTGAACCGTATGTGCAGTTGACGGACTTTGAGCGAGGGCGTATAGTGGGCATGCGGGAGGCCGGGTGGACGTACCGCCGAATTGCTCAACACGTGGGGCGTGAGGTCTCCACAGTACATCGATGTTGTCGCCAGTGGTCGGCGGAAGATGCACGTGCCCGTCGACCTGGGACCGGACCGCAGCGACGCACGGATGCACGCCAAGACTGTAGGATCCTACGCAGTGCCGTAGGGGACCGCACCGCCACTTCCCAGCAAATTAGGGACACTGTTGCTCCTGGAGTATCGGCGAGGACCATTCGCAACCGTCTCCATGAAGCTGGGCTACGGTCCCGCACACCGTTAGGCCGTCTTCCGCTCACGCCCCAACATCGTGCAGCCCGCCTCCAGTGGTGTCGCGACAGGCGTGAATGGAGGGACGAATGGAGACGTGTCGTCTTCAGCGATGAGAGTCGCTTCTGCCTTGGTGCCAATGATGGTCGTATGCGTGTTTGGCGCCGTGCAGGTGAGCGCCACAATCAGGACTGCATACGACCGAGCCACACAGGGCCAACACCCGGCATCATGGTGTGGGGAGCGATCTCCTACACTGGCCGTACACCTCTGGTGATCGTCGAGGGGACACTGAATAGTGCACGGTACATCCAAACCGTCATCGAACCCATCGTTCTACCATTCCTAGACCGGCAAGGGAACTTGCTGTTCCAACAGGACAATGCACGTCCGCATGTATCCCGTGCCACCCGACGTGCTCTAGAAGGTGTAAGTCAACTACCCTGGCCAGCAAGATCTCTGGATCTGTCCCCCATTGAGCATGTTTGGGACTGGATGAAGCGTCGTCTCACGCGGTCTGCACGTCCAGCACGAACGCTGGTCCAACTGAGGCGCCAGGTGGATATGGCATGGCAAGCCGTTCCACAGGACTACATCCAGCATCTCTACGATCGTCTCCATGGGAGAATAGCAGCCTGCATTGCTGCGAAAGGTGGATATACACTGTACTAGTGCCGACATTGTGCATGCTCTGTTGCCTGTGTCTTTGTGCCTGTGGTTCTGTCAGTGTGATCATGTGATGTATCTGACCCCAGGAATGTGTCAATAAAGTTTCCCCTTCCTCGGACAATGAATTCACGGTGTTCTTATTTCAATTTCCAGGAGTGTATTATACTAGAAATGGCATGTGGTTACATTTTCATACAATTTGGTTGCATAGATCCTGAGAAATCAGTACCCAGAACAACCACCTCTGGCCGTAATAACGACCTTGATACGCCTGGGCATTGAGTCAAACAGAGCCTGGATAGCGTGTAAAGGTACAGCTGCCCATGCAGCTTCAACAAGATACCACAGTTCATCAAGAGTAGTGACTGGCGTATTGTTACGAGCCATTTGCTCGGCCACCATTGAACAGACGTTTTCAATTTGTGAAAGATCTGGAGAATGTGCTGGCCACGGCAGCAGTCGAACACTTTCTGTGTCCAGAAAGGCCCGTACAGGAGCTGCAACATGGGGTCGTGTGTTATCCTGCTGAAATGCTCCCTGTGCCCCTCCTTGAGGACACTGGTATAGCGTGCCCCCAACTTTCTCCAGAACTAATACGTCGGTTGTGATACCACGACTTCACTGAGGTACTGAATCGAAATCAGCTTTGTTACAGAGTTTTTCATAGTGCTGTGTACACCGCGCGTACTTGGGAGTTGGTCGCACGGAGCCGTGTGGGAGACCGCAGTCAGGAGACTGCCTGCCGGCTGGAGACGCGGCTCTGTGGCCCGCCTCGGCTTGTGTGCGTTACGTAAGAGCCGGCACTCGACGGCCAGGCGCTGTTGCCGGCTGTGGCTTCGGTGGGTCCAGCCGGCGCTGCCTCTGGGCTCCGGCAGACAACACGGAGACCAGACTGGCGTTACGTCACAGACACCTGCAGCCATCAACAAAGGCGGAAACAGCGCCTGTAACAGCGTGACGAAGCGGCTGGCGACACTTGAAAACAAACAGGGCAGGAATACACTACGGGTGAAAGCTTCCCGATCATCTATCAAAGCTATGGCTCTGTGGTTAAAACAGGAATTTCGCACTGAATGTTCTACCATATTCCCGTTCTGATAGTAAAGCAAGAATAAACACTTGGAGGTTAAGCGCCTCTGTGGCTTATTTGACTGGTAGCTGCGTATTCGTAACATCACAGAAGTCTCTTTGCCTAAGATGGTTCCATTCAAATAGAGCCCGTACTTCAACTGTCTGTGGAGAAATCAGTTGGCATTAGCTTACAGCCAGAGTTGTAAGACTACCGAAAGTACTGTGAACCGTCAATTTACTTTCAAAATCTTTTCTTAAGTAATTTACTTTATTTACTAGCGATTCATCAAAAACATTAAAACATTTATACGAAGACAGTAACTGTTCTGTAATGTAATGTACCTTACATGCCAAAGCGTGCGCGAGTAATGAGTGGTTGGGCAAATGTCTATAAGGTACATTACATATGCAAAATTGTGGACCGTTGGGAATGTGAATCTCACGGGAAGCGTGCAAGGGATAAGTCCCTGCAGTCGCGCTATTCATCTGTGTCCTCGGTGGCTCAGATGGATACAGCGTCTCCCATGTTAGCAGGAGATCCCGGTTTCGAGTCCCGGTCGCGGCTCACATTTCTTCTCGGTGTAGCAATTTGACCAGTAGTGTAGATTATTATCCCTTTCTCATAGCATGCACTCCTTCTCGAGCTTCATAAGGGGTCCACTCCAACACGCTGTCGCAGGAATTCTGGCGCCTGTTACTTGCAAAACTTAACACAACTGCAACATACCCACCCAGCATCGGTCCCCAGTCCCCACCAGGGAACACAGATTGCACCCAAATTGAGTGAAGATGTAATCACATGTCAGTTCTAGTATAATACAGGGTGATTCAAAAAGAATACCACAACTTTAGGAATTTAAAACTCTGCAACGACAAAAGGCAGAGCTAAGCACTATCTGTCGGCGAATTAAGGGAGCTATAAAGTGTCATTTAGTTGTACATTTGTTCGCTTGAGGCGCTGTTGACTAGGCGTCAGCGTCAGTTGATGCTAAGATGGCGGCCGCTCAACAGAAAGCTTTTTGTGTTATTGAGTACGGCAGAAGTGAATCGAAGACAGTTGTTCAGCGTGCATTTCGAACGAAGTATGGTGTTAAACCTCCTTATAGGTGGTGTATTAAACGTCGGTATAAACAGTTTACAGAGAAAGGGTGTTTGTGCAAAGAGAAAAGTTCTGGACGGCCGAGAACGAGTGATGAAATGCAGCACGCATCCAGCAAGCATTTGATTTTTTCTTATGGGGGTATGTTAAGGATATGGTGTTTCGGTCACCCCTCCCAGCCACCATTGATGATTTGAAACGAGAAATAACAGCAGCTATCCAAACTGTTACGCCTGATATGCTACAGAGAGTGTGGAACGAGTTGGAATATCGGGTTGATATTGCTCGAGTGTCTGGAGGGGGCCATATTGAACATCTCTGAACTTGTTTTTGAGTGAAAAAAAAAACATTTTTAAATACTCTTTGTAATGATGTATAACAGAAGGTTATATTATGTTTCTTTCATTAAATACACATTTTTAAAGTTGTGGTATTCTTTTTGAATCACCCTGTATATTTGTCCAATGAATACCCATTTATCATCTGCATTTCTTCTTGGTGCAGCAACTTTAATGGCCAGTAGTGTATTATCGCTTAGTCTAATTTCGACTGCTTCCCGGATCAAAGAGTCCCAGTAATTCGATGCGTGGGCTATTACTCTCATTTCTTCAAATAAAATCTTAGGTTTGCTTGTTAAGTAAGCTATGCTCAGCCGCCGCTGATTTTTTCCAAATACCTGTATCTCTGGTGGCGATGGTGGTCGATGCAGCGGGCGGCAACGGTTCTTACCTACTGGCCCACGTAATTCTTGCCGCTTTCGCAAGGAATACTATAAATTCCCGGCACCCTTAAGCCGAGACTATCTTTGACTGGTCTCAACATTTCCTTAATTTTCCTAGGTGGTCGGAAAACTGGTTTAATTCCTTGCCTCTTTAGGAATCTTTTAACAGAGACAACGGCTATGCACTTAGGAACACCTGGAAGAGTGCACTGGATAAAGAAAAATCGCAGAGGATAACTTCCCGCACTTCCTGGTTCAGGGGATGGCGCTGCAAGCAACGCAGGATAGAAACTACATCTATGACTGTAGAGGGCACCACTTCACTACGCTATTACGTATTCCAGCCAATCAGGAGCCGTCCTTTGCATATAAAAGTGGGAGCCACGCTAGTTCACGACAGTCACTTTTAGCCCTGATCATGGAGGCAGTGGTCGAAAGCTTGGAGTTTTATCCTGAATTGACGCGACATGTACAGCGAGAGTATTTTATTCAATAAATACGTCGCGAAAGACTTCGTAGCCTTATTGGAAAATGTGAAACAGAGGGATGCTGTAAAAACAAAACAAAAAACCAATACAGATTTATTATATAGCACTGGAAAATGCATTTTCCTAACAAAAGAAATAAACTTAAAAAGAGAATGTAAAACAAAAACATATCAAAAATCGCTTCAGTAGCTGGTTGAGCTTACATAAAACATATTTCTGTCATTGCTAAACTACTTTGACACTCGTAAGTGATAACAGGAAGCTCTAGCCTTTGATTGTGATGAAGTACATCTTACTGAATACAGAATAACAACAATAATCATATAAATTTTTTCCTTGTATTACAGCACCAACTACCAAGAATCAAAACAAATGTTTAAGACAAAATGTACGTAGTTTCTTACGTTGAATCTGACTCTGCAATAAAAAATGGGGGTTCCCATTTGAAATTTTAAAGTTGCCTCCAGCCCCATCCTCAGGAGGCTTGGGTGGCGTACTAATTTTAGCACCTACGAGAATAATCAACCTCGTGTTCTACACATTTTTTCGTGTGAAGCTTATTATTCGAGTTATTCTGGTTTCTCAACTTAAAATTTACACCCCGTGTACCTGAGAATGTGGGTTTGGAACACAGCATTGTGCTGTAGTGAAACATGGACTGTGGGTAAGCAAGAAGAGAAAACAATCGAAGCACTATTGAAAATTAAGTAGCTTGATAAGGAAAGAGGAGATATCGTCGAAGAAAGTAACATACGGAAGAAACTGACAACAAGAAAGGACTGCGTTATTGGAGAACTGCTAAGGCATCAGAGAATAACTTCCATAGTATATGGGCGGGGGGGGGGGGGGGGCTGTAAAGGAAGACAGACTGAAATACACTCCTGGAAATGGAAAAAAGAACACATTGACACCGGTGTGTCAGACCCACCATACTTGCTCCGGACACTGCGAGAGGGCTGTACAAGCAATGATCACACGCACGGCACAGCGGACACACCAGGAACCGCGGTGATGGCCGTCGAATGGCGCTAGCTGCGCAGCATTTGTGCACCTCCGCCGTCAGTGTCAGCCAGTTTGCCGTGGCATACGGAGCTCCATCGCAGTCTTTAACACTGGTAGCATGCCTCGACAGCGTGGACGTGAACCGTATGTGCAGCTGACGGACTTTGAGCGAGGGCGTATAGTGGGCATGCGGGAGGCCCGGTGGACGTACCGCCGAATTGCTCAACACGTGGGGCGTGAGGTCTCCACAGTACATCGATGTTGTCGCCAGTGGTCGGCGGAAGGTGCACGTGACCGTCGACCTGGGACCGGACCGCAGCGACGCACGGATGCACGCCAAGACTGTAGGATCCTACGCAGTGCCGTAGGGGACCGCACCGCCACTTCCCAGCAAATTAGGGACACTGTTGCTCCTGGGGTATCGGCGAGGACCATTCGCAACCGTCTCCATGAATCTGGGCTACGGTCCCGCACACCGTTAGGCCGTCTTCCGCTCACGCCCCAACATCGTGCAGCCCGCCTCCAGTGGTGTCGCGACAGGGGTGAATGGAGGGACGAATGGAGACGTGTCGTCTTCAGCGATGAGAGTCGCTTCTGCCTTGGTGCCAATGATGGTCGTATGCGTGTTTGGCGCCGTGCAGGTGAGCGCCACAATCAGGACTGCATACGACCGAGCCACACAGGGCCAACACCCGGCATCATGGTGTGGGGAGCGATCTCCTACACTGGCCGTACACCTCTGGTGATCGTCGAGGGGACACTGAATAGTGCACGGTACATCCAAACCGTCATCGAACCCATCGTTCTACCATTCCTAGACCGGCAAGGGAACTTGCTGTTCCAACAGGACAATGCACGTCCACATGTATCCCGTGCCACCCAACTTGCTCTAGAAGGTGTAAGTCAACTACCCGGGCCAGCAAGATCTCCGGATCTGTCCCCCATTGAGCATGTTTAGGACTGGATGAAGCGTCGTCTCACGCGGTCTGCACGTCCAGCACGAACGCTGGTCCAACTGAGGCGCCAGGTGGAAATGGCATGGCAAGCCGTTCCACAGGACTACATCCAGCATCTCTACGATGGTCTCCATGGGAGAATAGGTGCCTGCATTGCTGCGAAAGGTGGATATACACTGTACTAGTGCCGACATTGTGCATGCTCTGTTGCCTGTGTCTTTGTGCCTGTGGTTCTGTCAGTGTGATCATGTGATGTATCTGACCCCAGGAATGTGTCAATAAAGTTTGCCCTTCCTGGGACAATGAATTCACTGTGTTCTTATTTCAATTTCCAACAGATAATTTAGAAAAACTTTGTTCGAGAGAGGAATTCGTGACAGTTTGCCTCCATTCAGAAGGCCGTTGATTAAAAAAAAATACATATTACATTTTCATCTTATTTTTGTGATGTGGGACGCTGCGTAGTTGTGCAAGTCATTCTTGCTCGGGAGCGACAATACTCTTCTCTGGATTGTTCCACTTTCATTGTACGTAACGCTGAAGCGAATACATGTCTACGAAGACGAATCAGTTAAACGAAAATAGTAGCACAATTACAAGAGAAGTACACAATAATACACGTGAGGGCTACTGGCATGAAGGACGTGTCAAGTGAGGTAATTGAGGCCGCATGGAAACTGGTATGTAATGGACGGTTACGCTAGGGCGATATTTGGAAAAAAAAAATACCGCGGCGCGAAAGAATAAAAAACAGGTCTAAAAGGGAAGCACGTAAGCAAGCGAATGTTGTCGCCGTAACGACGCGAGTAAACACGTTTGAACAAACTTACATACGCCGTCGGAACCTGTTTGACGATTGTACTTGAATATTCATTCGCGGTGCTTAGGTCAGCCACTTCGCTCATCGAGCGCTGTTTGCGTGCTACAAGGCACCTTCGCTGTCGTCGAACCGTCGTCTACAGAGCAGGAAAGCGCAGGATCTGAACTCCCGGACACACAGCTGGTTACGTGGTGCGGCGGTGCTGTCGTTAACGGACTGGATTTATGACGTGGGCGAGCGGGCTTCAAACCCCGTACAGGTACCAATATTCAAATTTCCTGTGGAGCCCTGAAGCGCTTTAGTCGAATGTTGAGGTGGTTCCTCTTAGAACGCCACCCCGTTTTCATGCCCCTCCCTTTTCCAAATGGAAACCGAGTTCCATATACAAGGTGTACAACTTTGCTTCAGCCGTTATTTCCCCAACATTTGAGTCTTTAATGGTACAAATGACTCTAAGCACTATGAGACTTAACATCTGAGGTCATCAGTCTCATAGAACTGCTTAAACCTAACTAACCTAAGGACACCACACACATCCATGCCCGAGACAGGATTCGAACGTGCGACCGTAGCAGCAGCGCGGTTCCGGACTGAAGCGCCTAGAACCGCTCGGCCACAGGGGCGAGCGAGGCTTTAATGAAACAAGTTGGTTATACATGTATTATTCAAAGTATTTTCCATCGCTGGCCACTACTTTCTCCCATCTTTCGGGCAGTGTACGAATCCAGCGTCGAAAAAATTGTTCGTCTTTTGAAGCGATCCACGAATCGATCGAATTTCTGACTTCTTCAGGCCATGCGCCATTCATCTAAACAGGTGATAGTCAGAAGAAACAATGTGTGTAGAATACGGTGGGTGGGGTAGGATTTCTCATCCTAACGTTTCCAAGAACGTTTTGACCTCTTTTGCGACGTGGGGTGCCACTTCCTCGGACGAGAAATAAAAATAAAAAATTAGCTCCCAATACCACAAAGATTTCCCCCCAAGTCCCAAATTCACAGAAAATTGAATAAGCGGACGAAGTTCCACTTATCACTATTACTAGGACATTAACAAGTAATTAAATCAAGAATCTAACATTTGACAATTTAGCAATCTACGAAAGAAAGATTAAATTTCAGTAAAATTAAAATCAAAATCATAATAAATCGCAAAATTAGCATAAATTAACATTCGCGAAGTAGAACCAACGATCCCAAAGAATACTCCGTGTGAGTACTCTTTGGGAATCGCGAGTAATGACTAAGTATAATTCAATGCATTGTCACTACATTACGAGAGTTAGCCGAAGCAGGTCATATACTTGAATGCTCGTACATGTAGGCGCGCTTGAGATTGAATAATTGCGATCTATTATGACGCAGTAATACGATTTTCTGACTTCAAAGATAACGGCATTAGAATTCGGAGGACTTTTACCTACTAGAATAAAGTCAACTTTTAACTAGATAATTGAACTAAACATTACTTACATAGTGATTTAGGCAACGAACACTGATAGACAATTTTCATTCATAATAGCCAGTGGTTTATGGAACTTCAGTGATAGGTCCGAAGCATATAATTTAAATCCCCCCAACACGTGGGAAAGTTTTCTTCTCAAGGCTGGGTTAGGAAGTGACTGATATTGTGCAATAAAACACCCTCTCGTGCCAAGTCGTGCATTTGTGATTTAAAATTATATCAAATTATTGACATGAAACTCCCTGGTAATAATTACGCGCAGCGATAATATTTGACTGTAGCGCTCGGCGCTTGTGTAGAATCTTTGACTCAAATAACAAGCCCACTGTTACGATTTCTTAGATACTTGAAATTACGACCAGCTTGTAGGGAGTTTGTTGTGGATGCTAGAGGACAAATGTAAGGATGTAGAAGCTTATCTCACTAGGGGTAAGATAGATACTGCCTACAGGAAAATTAAAGAGACCTTTGGAGAGAAGAGAACCACGTGTATGAATATCAAGAGCTCAGATGGCAGCCCAGTTCTAAGCAAAGAAGGGAAGGCAGAAAGGTGGAAGGAGTATATAGAAGGTTTATACAAGGGCGATGTACTTGAGGACAATATTATGGAAATAGAAGAGGATGTAGATGAAGACGAAATGGGAGATACGATACTGCGTGAAGAGTTTGACAGAGCACTGAAAGACCTGAGTCGAAACAAGGCCCCCGGAGTAGACAACATTCCATTAGAACTACTTACGGCCTTGGGAGAGCCAGTCATGACAAAACTCTACCAGCTGGTGAGCAAGATGTATGAGACAGGCGAAATACCCTCAGACTTCAAGAAGAATATAATAATTCCAATCCCAAAGAAAGCAGGTGCTGACAGATGTGAAAATTACCGAACTATCAGTTTAATAAGCCACGGCTGCAAAATACTAACGCGAATTCTTTACAGACGAATGGAAAAACTGGTAGATGCAGACCTCGGGGAGGATCAGTTTGGATTCCGTCGAAATGTTGGAACACGTGAGGCAATACTGACCTTACGACTTATCTTAGAAGAAAGATTTAAAAAAGGCAAACCTACGTTTCTAGCATTTGTAGACTTAGAGAAAGCTTTTGACAATGTTGACTGGAATACTCTTTTTCAAACTCAAAAGGTGGCAGGGGTAAAATACAGGGAGCGAAAGGCTATTTATAATTTGTACAGAAACCAGATGGCAGTAATAAGAGTCGAGGGGCATGAAAGGGAAGCAGTGGTTGGGAAAGGAGTGAGACAGGGTTGTAGCCTCTCCCCGATGTTATTCAATCTGTATATTGAGCAAGCAGTAAAGGAAACAAAAGAAAAATTTGGAGTAGGTATTAAAATTCATGGAGACGAAGTAAAAACTTTGAGGTTCGCCGATGACACTGTAATTCTGTCAGAGACGGCAAAGGACTTGGAAGAGCAGTTGAACGGAATGGACAGTGTCTTGAAAGGAGGATATAATATGAACATTAACAAAAGCAAAACGAGGATAATGGAATGTAGTCAAATTAAATCGGGTGATGCTGAGGGAATTAGATTAGGAAATGAGACACTTAAAGTAGTAAAGGAGTTTTGCTATTTAGGAAGTAAAATAACTGATGATGGTCGAAGTAGAGAGGATATAAAATGTAGACTGGCAATGGCAAGGAAAGCGTTTCTGAAGAAGAGAAATTTGTTAACATCGAATATAGATTTATGTATCAGGAAGTCGTTTCTGAAAGTATTTGTTTGGAGTGTAGCCATGTATGGAAGTGAAACATGGACGATAACTAGTTTGGACAAGAAGAGAATAGAAGCTTTCGAAATGTGGGGAGAAGAAGAGCTTGTGGCACAACTTGACTAGAAGAAGGGATCGGTTGGTAGGACATGTTTTGAGGCATCAAGGGATCACCAATTTAGCATTGGAGGGCAGCGTGGTGGAAATCGTAGAGGGAGACCAAGAGATGAATACACTAAGCAGATTCAGAAGGATATAGGCTGCAGTAGGTACTGGGAGATGAAGCAGCTTGCACAGGATAGAGTAGCATGGAGAGCTGCATCAAACCAGTCTCAGGACTGAAGACAACAACAACAACAACGTGACTGTATTGGTTTTATCATTAATGTTTCATCATTAATCAGTTAAACATCGATTACGAACGATTAATTAGGATTCTTGGTGAAGTAAATGTCTCACATACGTCGACATTTCGGTTCAGCACTGTTATTTTGTGTAACGTCGTCTTCGTAACTTGATAACGATCTCAACACTCTACCGACTGTCACCGAGTTTTAGCCGAGGCCAAGTACAAATTAAATCAAATCATCAAGAAGAAGAGGCGTTAAAACGTTTCCAAGAACGTTTTGACACCTTTTGCGACGTGTCGTGCTGCAAAATCACTTTATCGTGCCTCTCGCCGTATTGAGGCCGTTTGTCTTTTAATGCTCTGCTCAAACGCATTAATTGCGTTCGATAACGAGCACCTGTGATTGTTTCACATGGTTTTAACACCCCATAGTACACCAAGCCGAGCTGGTCCCACCAAATGCAGAGCATGATCTTGGAGCCGTGAATATTCGGTTTGGCCGTCGAAACATGGCCGGGATATCCGCAAGATTTTTGCGTTTAGGGTTATCGGAATGAACCCATTTTTTGTCTCCGGTCACAAGTTGATGCAGAAATCCCTTCCGTTTTTGCCTGTGAAGTAACTGTTCACAAAGACACAAACGCCGTTCAACGTCTGTTGGTTTCAGCTCACACCGGACCCAAGTTTCTTCTTTCTGAATCATACACATAGCCTTGAGACGTTTTGGAATGGCTTGCTGTGTCACTCTCACTAATCGTGAGAATTCTTCTTGAGTTTGACGCGAGTCTTCACTCAGCTATGTCTCCAATTCTGCATCTTCTAAAACATTATCTCTTCCAACCTCTATGCGGGTCTACGACCTTAAAATCACCGTTCTTGAAGCGTTGAAACCACTCACGACACGTTCTTTCAATAATAGCGTCCTTACTATACCTTCTAGAGAGCATTCCATGAGGCTCAGGCTCTGTATTATTTATACTGAAACAAAACAGTAACACCTCCAGCAAATGACGAGAATTAGACTCATAAACTGACATTTTTAATCAAGAACAACTTTATGATGCAGACAAAAATCGACTAATGTTTGATTGAGGTTATGTTGACCGAGGTCCAAGCTAACTGCCTGACGTCTGCGATCTGTTTCTTTCGACCGCTACTTACCGCTGTCGCCACCTATCGGCAAACGTCGGAAGCAAAGTTGTACCCCTTGTACGTTTTTATTGATGTTTGGTGTACACCTGCAGAACGAATTTTCACTCTGCAGCGGAGAGTGCGCTGACACGAAACTTCGTGACAGATTATAGTTGTACTCTCGACCACAACCTTTGCCTTCGCATACTACCAGCTGAGCTATCCGGGCGCGACTCACTCTTCACAGCTCACTCTTCTGATTCAACTGGCATCATATTAGCCAAGTGTAACACGTCATGACATTCCCAGTAGTATGAGTCATGCAGATGGAGTTATGTTTGCTAAAGACACCAACATTACAATAGAGTCTGAAACGTCCCCTCAGAAAAATTTATGAATGACTGTGCTCATAAACCCCTTACGTAGTTTGATTTTCAAACAGCTTAGCAGAACTGAACGTACTCAGACATTTCGTTCTTTACCTATTCTGATCAACACTAAAATGACACACAATATTTTTAGCGCAACGCAATCTGACTTTCAAAAATCCCTACAAAAGAATGGCCCTGCCTAACAATAACCTATACCTTTCATGAATCACTCACCTCACAAAAATCTTCGTTACTCGAACTAGTGCAATACAGCGAGCGCCACTACTGCCAGCTAAATAAAAGATTCCAACTGCTGAAGGCACTAACTACTGATAGGCATAGTTAGCAAATGAAAGATTTTGAAAGAGAACAACGTATTTACCTTAACAGTGTTCTAAAGTCAGTATATATATATATATATATATATATATATATATATATATATATATATATATATATATATATCATGACTGTCTCTGACAGACACACGTCCAGATCATCCGCTCTCAAAACTCCGCCATCTCACTCCGCACATCCACCACTGCAGGCAGCTCACCTCCAACTGCGTAACGCTACACACTGTTAACAGCCAACTGCCCAACACTGCAATAGCGACTATTTCTACAATGCCCACCATCCACAGACTGCGCACAGCACAACCAGTGATTGTCATACAGACCGCTACGTGGCGTTACCAATATAAAAACCTAAACAGCCTACCTACAACTCACTTAATACAAAATCCCTATTTACAGAGAAAGCAAATGAAACTCTCAAGGAGATTTACGCTTGATGCAATAAAGTTACCTTGATTACGAGGGAAAGAAAAGACTTAAGTTAGATGTTGCTGACACCTCTATCGACTGAACAACGAACGCAAAAGTTTCTAGTAATGAATACCGATTCGCAGCTGATGCGGCGTGAACACACAAACGTACTTGTTAACACAACGTCGTAAACATGCTTTGCTCTTAAGGAATTGTCATCGTATGTAACAAAATGGAACAACCGCAATCTTGCTTTCGATGTTATTTATTATATGGCCACCAGTTTCGGTAATTCAGTGCACCATCTCAGTCCATACCTGGCGCTTAGGGGTTGATTCTAATCGTATACACGATTCCATTAGTGGTCTACATCTAAAGGGTGTTTCAGAAATGACCGGTATATTTGAAACGGCAATACAAACTAAACGAGCAGCGATAGAAATACACCGTTTGTTGCAATATGCTTGGGACAACAGTACATTTTCAGGCAAACAAACTTTCGAAATTACAGTAGTTACAATTGTCAACAACAGATGGCGCTGCGGTCTGGGAAACTCTATAGTACGATATTTTCCAAATATCCACCATGCATAGCAATAATATGGCGTAGTCTCTGAATGAAATTACCCGAAACCTTTGACAACGTGTCTGGTGGAATCGCTTCACATGCAGATGAGATGTACTGCTTCAGCTGTTCAATTGTTTCTGGATTCTGGCGGTACACCTGGTCTTTAAAGTGTCCCCACAGAAAGAAGTCACAGGGGTTCATGTCTGGCGAATAGGGAGGCCAATCCACGCCGCCTCCTGTATGTTTCGGATAGCCCAATGCAATCACACGATCATCGAAATATTCATTCAGGAAATTAAAGACGTCGACCGTGCGATGTGGCCGGGCACCATCTTGCATAAACCACGGTGTTCGCAGTGCCGTCTAAGGCAGTTTGTACCGCCACAAATTCACGAAGAATATCCAGATAGCGTGATGCAGTAATCGTTTCGGATCTGAAAAATGGGCCAATGATTCCTTTGGAAGAAATGGCGGCCCAGACCAGTACTTTTTGAGGATGCAGGGACGATGGGACTGCAACATGGGGCTTTTCGGTTCCCCATATGCGCCAGTTCTGTTTACTGACGAAGCCGTCCAGGTAAAAATAAGCTTCGTCAGTAAACCAAATGCTGCCCACATGCATATCGCCGTCATCAATCCTGTGCACTATATCGTTAGCGAATGTCTCTCGTGCAGCAATGGTAGCGGCGCTGAGGGGTTGCGGCGTCTGAATTTTGTATGGATAGAGGTGTAAACTCTGGCGCATGAGACGATACGTGGACGTTGGCGTCATTTGGACCGCAGCTACAACACGGCGAACGGAAACCCGAGGCCGCTGTTGGATCACCTGCTGCACTAGCTGCGCATTGCCCTCTGTGGTTGCCGTACGCGGTCGCCCTACCTTTCCAGCACGTTCATCCGTCTCGTTCCCAGTCCGTTGAAATTTTTCAAACAGATCCTTTATTGTATAGCTTTTCGATCCTTTGGTTACATTAAACCTCCGTTGAAAACTTCGTCTTGTTGCAACAACACTGTGGAATTCCAACACCAGAAAAATCCTCTGTTCTAAGGAATAAACCATGTTGTCCACAGCACACTTGCACGTTGTGAACAGCACACGCTTACAGCAGAAAGACGACATACAGAATGGCGCACCCACAGACTGCGTTTTCTTCTATATCTTTCACATCACTTGCAGCGCCATCTGTTGTTGAAAATTGTAACTACTGTAATTTCGAAAGTTTGTCTGCCTGAAAATGTACTGTTGTCCCAAGCATATTGCAACAAACGGTGTATTTCTATCGCTGCTCGTTTAGTTTTTATTGCCGTTTCAAATATACCGGTCATTTTTGAAACACCCTGTATGAACTGAAATTTCCTGAGACAGTAAAACTGTGTGCCAGCCGTCTACCTTCCGCGGGCAACGGCTTTATCAAATGAGTTACCCAAGCACAACTCAGGACCCGTCTTCACAGCTTTACTACCACCAGTACCCCGTCTCCTACCTTTCAAACTTCACAGATGCTCTCATGCTAAACTTGCAGAACTAGCACTCCTGGAAGAAAGGATGCTCCAGGGAAATGGCTTTGTGACAGCCTGGGGGATGTTTCCAGAATGAAATTTTCACTCTGCAGCAGAGTGTGCGCTGATATGAATCTGCCTGGCAAATTAAAACTGTGTACCGGTCCGAGACCCGAACTCGGGACCTTTGCCTTTCGCGAGCAAGTGAAATTTCAACCTGGAAGCATTCCCCAGGACATGGCGAAGCCATGTCTCCGCAGTATCCTTTCTTCCATGAGTGCTAGTTCTGCAAGTCTGGCAGGAGGACTTCTGTGAAGTTCGGAAGGTAGGGGACGAGGTACTGGAGGAAGTAAAGCTGTGAGAACGGTGCGTGTGCTTGGATAGCTCAGCTGGTGGAGAACTTACCCGCGAAAGGCAAAAGTCTCGAGTTCGAATCTCGGTGTGGCACATACTTTTAATCTGCCTGGAAGTTTCACATCAGCGCACACTCCGCTGCGGAGTGAAAATTTAATTCTGTATCTATGCACTGGTTGTAACGATGTTGAAGGAGACACAACAACTTTGTTACAGGCGACGGAAATCAGTTCATAGATGTTGACCACTGATGGAATCGTGTATACGATTGGAGTTGACCCCCTCAGTGTCAGGTTAAGCCCTAAAGCTGCTGAGCCGTGGCGCTCGTTACTGGCGCGCCAGTCTCTTGGATGTCCATTATCGATCCTTCGATGTTTCTTATCTTTACTTGCCTTGTTGTTTTCAGCATTCGCGGGGCGAGTGGCAGTTGACGTTTGCTCGGGCTACCTGCTGAGACGCCGCGAGGTACGAGGTGGAAGCAACCACGTATATGTGGAGTTGGTTGTACGCGGTCTGCCGGTTCAGCAAGGAGGATGTGTGTTGGCTGCCTGCCTGTCTGCTCTCCTGATTTTGCTCGCCGTGCCTAGCGACCGCCTAGCTTGGGTTGCTGCCTGGTGTCTCCTACACGAGCCATACCGGACGTCCAGCAGAAGTTAAGCAGCCTTGTGTTTCTTTAAAGAAAGGGAGCAAATGTGTAAGACCCTTTGTAACCAATTTTTGGTGGCCTCTTGAGTGTGGCCTTCGCGTTTACACTGCCTTTGGGGAGTGCTAATTCTTTTAAATTTAAATACTTTGGATTTCCTGTCCTTTATAATCTTTTGGGGATTTTATTTGAATTTTCTCTTTGGGGTTCCTTCCTTGTGCTTGGTTAAATGTTTACTTGTATAGCGGGAAGTGACTCCTAGTTAAAACTCGGAGAAGGTGTTTGATGCTACTGCCGCTTCCGGCATTCGTCTTTTCAATAAAGTGTTGTCATCCCTTCGAGCGACCTGGTGTCACTCCTCGTTAATTAATGCTAGTTTATGTGTACTTAATTTTGGATTGGCCATTTGTATTATTATTTCGGAGCGCAGTATAGCACTAAGGCAACATCATTGTATACTACCTTGTGCCCTGGTCTAGTACCTTAATTTTCAGTGGCACGAGTTAGCTCCACTACCGGTTTCACTAATGTGCTCCCTTCAAAATCTTGTAATGTAAAAGTTTGCCCCATGTGTGTCTGGGAACACAGAGATGAGCTTTAGTGTGACTTCAGTGCTAGTCAGTTAATGCAGTCTTCATTTTGGCTTGGCTTCCACTGAAGAGTTTGAATAGAACGTAGTGTGGTTGATTTGTTATTCATTTAATTAATGTCAGTTTGTTTATTTAATGGAGAGCAAGACATTTAAAGACTGTTGGTATTAACTCCCCTAGTTGCGGGGTGTTGCTAATTCGTTACAGATGGCCTAGTACTTATTCAATGGCAAGGCTGTTGATTAGTTGGTTACTGTGAGTACAAATTCACGCTATTGTTGAAGTGTCTGTCTCGTGATTCAGTCACTAGCTGCGTGTTTGAGCTAAATTGATATAACCTTATTAAAATTTGTTGCCATCAGAAATCTTTAAGACAACTAAGTTTTGTCACTGCTTGTGTTAACCTTTAGTGGGAGCAATATTTCATGTAGTTAAATTTTGTCTTAAAATGTGTATTTCTCTGATGTAGTTAACGAGTGATAAAAGAAAAAAGCAAAGGGGCCTGGTCCTTTCCATTGTGTCCGGTTTGTAACACGTATCAGCTGCTGTACTGAATCACGGAAACTGGAAGCCATATAATTAATAACACCGAAAGGACGGCTGTAGCCATCCCATTTTGTTACACAAGTAAACTACCGGAGTCCCTCAAACCTTCAGTGACAAGGGTGGGCATACAGATACACGAAATATAAACACAGGTTTCGAACTAAAGAAAAAGTCCGTGATACCTAGAATTGTAATTGGGCCCACTGCAAACATCATTTCACAAAAATTTTGAATTTTAACTATACCGTGTGGGTTCATTGACCAGTCATAGATGCAAACAAGAATAATCATGATAAAATCCTGCATGACCGTGGAACAAGACATTTCCCGAGAAACAATACACATAAAAGTCAATACATCGGTTTCCTTATCGTGCTGGGTAGCCGCGCGGTCTCAGGCGCCTTGTCAAGGTCAGCGCGGTTGCCCCCGTCCGAGGTTCGAGTTCAAAAATGGTTCAAATGGCTCTGAGCACTATGGGACTTAACATCTGTGGTCATCAGTCCGCTAGAACTTAGAACTACTTAAACCTAACTAACCTAAGGACATCACACACATCCATGCCCGAGGCAGGATTCGAACCTGTGACCGTAGCGGTCGCGCGGTTCCAGACTGTAGCGCCTAGAACCGCTCGGCTACTCAGGCCGGCGAGGTTCGAGTCCTCCCTCGAGTATGGGTGTTTGTGTTGTCCTTAGCGTAAGTAAGTTGAAGTTCAATTGAGGAGTGTGTTAGCTTAGTGACCGAAGACCTCTGCAGTTTGGTCCCACGAGACCTTACCTCAAATTTCCAGTACATTAATGATCTCTCATCAGTTACACTGCCAGAAGCTGAGTTCGTTTTGTTTGCAGATGATACAAGTATTGCAATAAATAGTATGTCGAGTGTAGTTTTAGAAAGATCTGCTAACGATATTTTCATGGCTATAAATAAATGGTGTAAAGCCAACTCACTGACATTAAACTTTGGAAAGACTCACTATATGCAATCCAGAACCTGTAAGAGGTTTCTACCCAGCATATGCATAAAGTATGAAGAAGAGCAGATAGAAGAGGTTGACAGTCTTAAATTCCTGGGATTACAACTTGATAATAAATTCAGTTGGGAGGAGCACACCACAGAACTGCAGAAACGCCTTAACAAATCCGTATTTGCAATTCGAGTGTTAGCAGAGATAGGCGACATAAAAATGAAAAAGCTTGCATACTTTGCCTACATTCATTCCACAATGTCATATGGTATAATATTTTGGGGTAACTCTTCAAGTCTAACAAAAGTTTTCAGAGTCCAAAAGCGTGTAATACGTATTATTTGTGGAGTAAATTCACGGACGTCCTGTGGAAACCTCTTCAAAGAACTGGGTATACTAACTACTGCCTCTCAGTATATTTACTCCTTAACGAAATTTTTCCTAAATAATATATCTCTTTTTTCCAACAAACTGCTCAGTTCATACATACAATACCAGGAACAATAATGATCTGCACAAGGACTTAAAAGCACTTACTTTAGTTCAAGAAGGGGTCCACTACTCAGGAAAACACATCTTCAATAATTTGCCAGCAAACATAAAAAATTTAGTTACAAATAAAGATCAGTTTAAAAGGAGCCTGAAAGACTTACTAGTGGCCAATTCCTTCTATTCCATGGACGATTTTTTTAATAGAAACAAATGATGTACTGTATATACTCATATATTAGTATTGTTATTTAAGCTTAAAAATGATGTATTGTATATACTCATACTATTAGTATTGTTATTTCAGCTTAAAAAAGAAACTGACATGTTCCACATCCACGAGGATCTCCTCAGTACGGATCTATGGAACGAAAAACTAATGTAATCTAATCTAATATAATCTACGTCACGTACGTATCGGTGGTCAGTGCGAGCGCTAATCTTGGCTTTCGCCTAAGACACGTGAGCAAATGCTCGTTTGCCCTCCAACAATCCTGAATACTTTCCGGAAGCGTCAGAACTCTCCCCACGGTTTTGGCAAACACCTTTGGCGCCAGTACGTCTGCCAGGGGCGTAACTTCCTTCTTAGACAGCAGGCTGTCAACTTTCTACTGGCGCCACTATGTCGCCTGGGCGCTCACACGGGCCTCAAATTCTGAGCTGCTGTTTCGGGGCTGAAGGCACCCCGTCTGCAAGAGAAGTGTCCCCGCCGTTAACCAACGGGATGTCCTCCCCAGTGCACTGCGCTGAGTATGCACCATGATGAACCTCTGCCGGACATCTGAAGTGGCCGTCCTGGGCAGCGCCTCCTCTGAATGCATTAGACCAGGGGTGTCCAAACTTTTTAGTCTGCAGGCCACATTGACTCCACGCAGTCATAAGGGCCAAGATCTACCTAGTGGGATTAAAGCACCCTAGCACTCCACGATCACCGTAATGTAAGGCTAAAGCAAAGGTGAAATCGCAAAAATCTAAGGTTGTGGGAATAGCTAGCACTGAAACAAACTATGATTTTTATTTAATTACATAATTTTGATTGATGGACGTACCTGACCGAAATCCTGGCGTACTTTATTCTGGCGTATTTTCACCGACAATAAAGTATGTCACTACACATTCTTCACGAAAGCGTCCCGCAAAGTTAACGAAATCTCAAAATCATTGTTAGCAACACTATTACTGCAAGAAGTAACAGAGGTAGAGTATGCCAACGCAGTGTTATTTTAAGCGGCGCAACAATAAGTTTAGTTATGTAGTCTTGTAGCGAGTAGCAGAGCCAATGTCGCGGTGTATTGGACGCGATAGGCCTCGAGACTCAATTGTTGGCAGAGTAGGCACCACCTCAAATATTTGGCGGGCCGGATACCGGGGATGTCCGGCCAGGTAACGCGGGCCGGTTTGCCGCCTCTCGCGGGCCGGTTTCGGCCCGCGGGCCGTTGTTTGGAAACCCCTGCATTAGACGAAGTTTCTTTATTGTCTGAGGGACATGAGGAGGGCTGCCTTGCGACTCGCGTGCGATACTTGGCCGTTCTAACATTTTCTCACATGGACGAAAAATTATTATTTCAATCAAATTAGGCGTGCATGCTCCTTAGCATGTTAAAGGAGCATGAAATTGTCTAGATTCTATTAAAAAGAGCTAAATATGAGGGTGACTGCAAATTGTTTCCACTGTGTTCACCCTGAAATTATTGGTGGAAACCAACCTTAAACTGACTTCTAACCATAGCAAGCACATGTCGCGCTGACAATGCAAATATTCAGACACATGTCAGCATCTTCTCAAATTCCATTTATTAATCTACAGCTCTGTCACCGAGCGAGGTGGCGCAGTGGTTAGCACACTGGACTCGCATTCGGGAGGACGACGGTTCAATCCCGTCTCCGGCCATCCTGATTTAGGTTTTCCGTGATTTCCCTAAATCGCTTCAGGCAAGTGCCGGGATGGTTCCTTTGAAAGGGCACGGCCGATTTCCTTCCCAATCCTTCCCTAACCCGAGCTTGAGCTCCGTCTCTAATGACCTCGTTGTCGACGGGACGTTAAACACTAACCACCACCACAGCTCTGTCGTTTGTTGCTACATTTGACTTTCATATTGGTTAGATTAGGAAGAAAGTCAGGAGTTTCGACCCAGATTATCATTTATCACACATGCAAACCTGAAGATTCAAATGGCTGTAAGCACTATGGGACATAACATCTGAGGCCATCAGTCCCCTAGACTTACAAGGGAACCTCCTCATCGCCCCCACCTCAGATTTAGTTATAAGTTGGCACAGTGGATAGGCCTTGAAAAACTGAACAAAGATGAATCGAGAAAACTGGAAGACGTTGTGTGGAACTACTAAAAAACAAGCAAAATATACAAACTGAGTAGTCCATGCGCAAGATATGCAACATCAAGGAGAGTGCGAACTCAAGAGCGCCGTAGTACTGTGGTTAGCGTGAGCAGCTGTGGAACGAGAGGTCCTTGGTTCAAGTCTTCCCTAAAGCGAAAAGTTTGCTTTTTTTTATTTTCGCAAAGCTATGATCTGTCCGTTCGTTCATTGACATCTCTGTTCACTGTAATGAGTTTAGTGTCTGTGTTTTGCAACCGCACCGCAAAACCCCACGTAATACATCTCACGTATTTAATGCACTCTCGTCCAAAGTATCGAACAGTCAACTGCCATCCAGGGAGCCACGTTATCAGGAATACTCTCTCTTCCGTGCGCTGTAGTCGACTGACGTCGTGTGCTTCGGTGTTTGTTTAGGTGTAGCGTCCCCATACTACGGCGCAGTCACCTCGCATCGGACGGACGGACGGACAGATAATAATTGTCTGAAAATAAAAAATTAAACTTTTTACTCGAGGTAAGACTTGAACCTAGAACCTCTCGTTCCGTAGCTGCTCACTCTAACCCTATTTTTTTAAAATCTCATTTTGTTTGCTTTCGTTCGTTCCATCTGCTCAGGGGCGGACGTCATAAGACGTCCATTTAAGTTCGTTCTTGATTTGCTAACTCAGTTTTTTTTATCATGACCGAACATGCTGAGCTACCGTGTCGGCTCAACATAGGACCACGGCACTCTTGAGTTCACACTCTCCTTGATGTTGCATATCTTGCGCATGGACTACTCAGTTTGTATATTTTGCTTATTTTTTTCATAGTTCCACACACCGTTGGGTGGCTTGCGGAGTATGAATGTAGATGTAGATGAAACTTCTTCCTGTTTTCTCGAGTGATCTGTGCTCAGTTTTTCAAGGCCTATTCACTGTGCCAACTTATAACTAAATCTGAAGGGAGTGTGATGGGGAGGTTCCCTTGTTAGAACTACTTAAACCTAACTAACTTCAGAACATCACTGCCCGAGGCAGCATTCCAACCTGCGACCGTAGGAGCTGCGTGGTTCCGGACTGAAGCGCCTAGAACTGCTCGATCACAGAGGCCGGCAAACGTAAAGGAAACAATGGCACACTGAGAGTGTAATACTCGCCATTGTAGTGCTGGGCAGCGGCAGCTGGATGCTAACAGCGCGTAGCGTTGCGCAGTTGGAGGTGAGCCGCCAGCAGTGGTGGACGTGGGGGGAGAGATGGCAGAGTTTTGAAATTTGTAAGAATTGGTGTCATGAACTGATATATATATATATATATATATATATATATATATATATATATATATATATATATATATATATATAATGACTATTAAGGTAAATACATTGTTTGTTCTATATTAAAATCTTTCATTTGCTAACGATCCCTATCAGTAGTTAGTGCCTTCCGTAGTTTGAATCTTTTATTTAGCTGGCAGTAGTGGTGCTCGCTGTATTGCAGTAGTTCGAGTAACGAAGATTTTTGTGAGGTAAGTGATTTGTGAAACATATAGATTAATGTTAGTCAGGGCCATTCTCTTGTAGCGATTACTGAAAGTCAGATTGCGTTGCGCAAAAAAATATTGAGTGTCAGTTTAAGCACAGCCTTGTGTAATTTTTCGAAGGGGACGTTTCAAGAGGTTCGTTATTTTCGCAAGCATTTAGGAAGTGGCAAGAGCCTATGAAAATGTTGGAAAAGCAAACAGTTATGAGAGGAATATGACAGATCTCTCTCAGGTTTTATCACCAATTGTTCAAAAGCATTAGAGAGATTGCTGAAACCAACTCATCTAAAAAGACAGTTAAAAATTTTGTGCAATACGTTCTACAGATAAGTGTTACCCAGATAATACAAATTATGAAACAGGTAAAAATGACGATCAAGTAAATAATGATAAACATGTATGTTGATTTCGCTACACTCTTCAAACTAGAATGTCCTTCTTTTCTTTTCTTTTTTTTTGGGGGGGGGGGGAGGAGGGGAATTTACACAGAAAACTACAATGCTTAATATTAACGCTTTATCTTCTTTCTGCGCTCAGCATCTCATTCATTACGGAGGGATGCGGACTCAGTTTCCAGGCAACTAAGTGAGATGTTGTGGCGCCCAAAATGCAAAAACAAACGTCGTCACGCATCTGCTCCTCTTACTCCCATATCCGACTAAACGGCTAACGCCAAATGACAATCTATAAAAAAATAAGAAACCTCTACCGGCAACGATATGAAACGGTAACTTGCAACTCTGATCAAGGTAGACAGTTAAGCTCCGATTTTGTGATGTAATTGCAGAAGTGGTTCAAATGGCTCTGAGCATTATGGGACTTAACTTCTGAGGTCAGTAGTCCCCTAAAACTTAGAACTACTTAAACCTAACCCACCTAAGGACATTACACACACCCATGCCCGAGGCAGGATTCGAACCTGCGACCGTAGCGGTCGCTCGGTTCCAGACTGTAGCGCCTAGAACCGCACGGCCACTCCGGCCGGTGATGTAATTACGTTGACACTTTCGGTAACAGCATAAAATTGTTTGAAATTGTCCGTCCCGTTTCATACTAGTCTTTTTACTTACTATAATGTAACACTATGAATCCCGTGATTCAAGCTACCACACCTGGTTTTCTGTTTAAAAAATATACCCTTCATTTTGAACATTGTCCCATTACTTAACTTCCATTTATAACAAATCTCTCGCCCAGCGACAGGGAAAAAGCACAGGTGTCTCCTGTACGTAAGACACATAATTCAACAAAACCTGCCCTTTTAATTTCACAGAACAGGCATATCATTAGTGAAACTGAACAGTTCAAATTTCTAGGTGTTCAGATAGAAAGTAAGCTGTCGTGGAAAGCCCACGTTTAGGATCTTGTTCAAAGACTTAATACTGCCATGTTTACTACGGTATCAAAAGTGAATGATACTTCGACACTAAAATTAGTCTACTATGCTTATTTTCATTCCCTTATGAGGTATGGTATTATATTTTGAGGTAACTTCCCATCCTAGAAGGATATTTTTGCCTCAGAAACGGGCAGTTTGGGCAATAACTGGTGTAATTTCACGAACCTCTTGTCGACCCCTGATCAAGAGTCTGGCGTCTCAATATATATATATTCCTTTCTGTCGTTTCTTGTTACCAATATTAGCTTATTCCCGAGAATAAGCAGCTTTCACTCGGTTAATACTCGGCAGAAATCAAACCTGCATTTGGATCGGACTTCCTTAACTCTTGAGCAATAAGGTGTGCAGTATACTGCTGCAACCATTTTCAATAAGCTACCACAAGAACTCAAAAATCTTAGCAGTCATGCACGTGCTTTCAAATAGAAACTAAAGAGTTTCCTTATGGGGCACTCCTTCTATTCTGTCAAGGTGTTCCTTGAAAACTTTAGCTGATTCTTGTTGTATTGTTGATTGCGTTTACTTAAACTTAGGGACTGACATTTTTCGGGTTCATGAACATTTATTTTTATCTGTTATTACTTTTATATAGTAATTTTATGTACTGACACGTTCCATGACCTTGGAGATTTACTCTTCAGTTTGGTCCTATGGAAATTGACGCGAAAATTAAAAAAATGATAAAAGAGCGTGTCTGCTACATTACAGACCGATGTCCTTAATTTCGGTTTGGTGGTTCAAAAGGTTCAATTGGCTCTGAGCACTTTGCGACATAACTTCTGAGGTCATCAGTCGCCTAGAACTTAGAACTGATTAAACCTAACTAACCTAAGGACATCACACACATTCATGCCCGAGGCAGGATTCGTACCTGCGACCGTAGCGGTCCCTCGGCTCCGGACTGTAGCGCCTAGAACCGCACGGCCACTCCGGCCGTCTCCGGTTTGCTGCAGAATTCTTGGGAATATTATCAGTTTGAATATAATAACCACGTTTGAGATGGAAACGCTTCTGTGCACCAACCAGTGCGGTTTTAGAAAGCATCGCTCATGCAGTACTCAGCTTTCCCTTTCCTTGTACATCTTGCGAAGCATGGATGAAGGGTAACAGGCGGATTCCTTATTCCGAGGTTTCCGGAAAGCGTTTGTCGCGATGCCCCATTGCAAACTTTTACTGGAAGTACGAGCATACAGAAAATTTTAGCACAAGCTTGAGTGCCTCGAAGACGAATTACAGGGCCCAGTTCAAAATGGTTCAAATGGGTCTGAGCACTATGCGACTTAACTTCTGAGGTCATCAGTCCCCTAGAACTTAGAACTGATTAAACCTAACTAACCTAAGGACATCACACATATTCATGCGCGAGGTAGGATTCGAACCTGCGACCGTTGAGGTCGCTCGGCTCCGGACTGTAGCGCCTAGAACCGCTCGGCCACTCCCACCGACAGAGCCCAGTATGTTGTTCTCGACGGTGAGTGTTCATCAGAGACAAGATTATCGTCAGGACTGCTAAAGCGAAGTGTGATAGCACCGTTGTTATTTTCTACACTCCTGGAAATTGAAATAAGAACACCGTGATTTCATTGTCCCAGGAAGGGCAAACTTTATTGACACATTCCTGGGGTCAGATACATCACATGATTACACTGACAGAACCACAGGCACAAAGACACAGGCAACAGAGCATGCACAATGTCGGCACTAGTACAGTGTATATCCACCTTTCGCAGCAATGCAGGCTGCTATTCTCCCATGGAGACGATCGTAGAGATGCTGGATGTAGTCCTGTGGAACGGCTTGCCATGCCATTTCCACCTGGCGCCTCAGTTGGACCAGAGTTCGTGCTGGACGTGCAGACCGCGTGAGACGACGCTTCATCCAGTCCCAAACGTGCTCAATGGGGGACAGATCCGGAGATCTTGCTGGCCAGGGTAGTTGACATACACCTTCTAGAGCACGTTGCGTGGCACGGGATACATGCGGACGTGCATTGTCCTGTTGGAACAGCAAGTTCCCTTGCCGGTCTAGGAATGGTAGAACGATGGGTTCGATGACGGTTTGGATGTACCGTGCACTATTCAGTGTCCCCTCGACGATCACCAGAGGTGTACGGCCTGTGTAGGAGATCGCTCCCCACACCATGATGCCGGGTGTTTGCCCTGTGTGCCTCGGTCGTATGCAGTCCTGATTGTGGCGCTCACCTGCACGGCGCCAAACACGCATACGACCATCATTGGCACCAAGGCAGAAGCGACTCTCATCGCTGAAGACGACACATTCGTCCCTCCTTTCACGCCTGTCGCGACACCACTGGAGGCAGGCTGCACGATGTTGGGGCGTGAGCGGAAGACGGCCTAACGGTGTGCGGGACCGTAGCCCAGCTTCATGGAGACGGTTGCGAATGGTCCTCGCCGATACCCCAGGAGCAACAGTGTCCCTAATTTGCTGGGAAGTGGCGGTGCGGTCCCCTACGGCACTGCGTAGGATCCTACGGTCTTGGCGTGCATCCGTGCGTCGCTGCGGTCCGGTCCCAGGTCGACGGGCACGTGCACCTTCCGCCGACCACTGGCGACAACATCGATGTACTGTGGAAACCTCACGCCCCACGTGTTGAGCAATTCGGCGGTACGTCCACCCGGCCTCCCGCATGCCCACTATACGCCCTCGCTCAAAGTCCGTCAACTGCAAATACGGTTCATGTCCACGCTGTCGCGGCATGCTACCAGTGTTAAAGACTGCGATGGAGCTCCCTATGCCACGGCAAACTGGCTGATACTGACGGCGGCGGTGCACAAATGCTGCGCAGCTAGCGCCATTCGACGGCTAACACCGCGGTTCCTGGTGTGTCCGCTGTGCCGTGCGTGTGATCATTGCTTGTACAGCCCTCTCGCAGTGTCCGGAGCAAGTATGGTGGGTCTGACACACCGGTGTCAATGTGTTCTTTTTTCCATTTCCAGGAGTGTATATACATAAATGATCTGTCGACAGGGTGGGCAGCTGTCTTGGCTGTTTGACGATGATGATGTGGTGTAGTGGAGGGCGTCGTTGGGTGACCGTAGGAAGATGCAAGACGACTTACACAAAATTTATGTTTAGTGTGATGAGTGGCAGCTTCCTGTAAAGGTATAAAAACGTAAGTTGATGCAGATGAGTAGGGAAAAGCACCCCGTAATGTTCCAATAATAATCAATAAAGAAGACCGCATATACAGTGTGTTACAAAAAGGTACGGCCAAACTTTGAGGAAATATTCCTCACACTCAAATAAAGAAAAAATGTTATGTGGACATGTGTCCGGAAAAGGTTAATTTCCGTGTTAGAGCTCGTTTTAGTTTCGTCAGTATGTACTGTACTTCCTCGATTCACCGCCAATTGGCCCAATTGAAGGAAGGTAATGTTGACTTCGGTGCTTGTGTTGACATGCGACTCATTGCTCTACAGTACTAGCATCAACCACATCAGTACGTAGCATCGACAGGTTAGTGTTCATCACGAACGTGGTTTTGCAGTCAGTGCAATGTTTACAAATGCGGAGTTGGCAGATGCCCATTTGATGTATGGATTAGCACGGGGCAATAGCCGTGGCGCGGTACGTTCGTATCGAGACAGATATCCAGAACGAAGGTGTCCAGACAGGAAGACGTTCGAAGCAATTGATCGGCGTCTTAGGGAGCACAGAACATTCCAGCCTATGACTCGTGACTGGGGAAGACCTAGAACGACGAGGACACCTGCAATGGACGAGGCAATTCTTCGTGCAGTTGACGATAACCCTAATGTCAGCGTCAGAGAAGTTGCTGCTGTACAACGTAACGTTGACCACGTCACTGTATGGAGAGAACCAGTTGTTTCCGTACCATGAACAGCGTGTGCAGGCACTATCAGCAGCTGATTGGCCTCCACGGGTACACTTCTGCGAATGGTTCATCCAACAATGTGTCAATCCTCATTTCAGTGCAAATGTTTTCTTTATGGATGAGGCTTCATTCCAAAGTGATCAAATTGTAAATTTTCACAATCACTATGTGTGGGCTGATGAGAATCCGCACGCAATTGTGCAATCACGTGATCAACCCAGATTTTCTGTGAACGTTTGGGCAGGCATTGTTGGTGATGTCTTGATTGGGCCCCACGTTCTTCCACCTACGCTCAATGGAGCACGTTATCATGATTTCATACGGGATACTCTACCTGTGCTGCTAGAACATGTGCCTTTACAAGTACGACACAACATGTGGCTCATGCACGATGGAGCTCCTGCACATTTGAGTCCAAGTGTACGTACGCTTCTCAACAACAGATTCGGTGACCGATGGATTGGTAGAGGCGGACCAATTCATTGGCCTCCACGTTCTCCTGACCTCTATCCTCTTGACTTTCGTTTATGGGGGCATTTGAAAGCTCCTGTCTACGCAACCCCGGTACCAAATGTAGAGACTCTTCGTGCTCGTATTGTGGACGGCTGTGATACAATACGCCATTCCCCAGGGATTCCATGCGACGCAGGGTGGATGCATGTATCCTCGCTAACGGAGGACATTTGAACATTTCCTGTATCTAAGTGTTTGAAGTCACGCTGGTACGTTCTGTTTGTTTCCATTCCATGATTAATGTGATTTGAAGAGAAGTACCAAAAAGAGCTCTAACATGGAAAGTAAGCGTTTCCGGACACATGTCCACATAACATATTTTCTTTCTTTGTGTGTGAGGAATGTTTCCTGGAAGTTTGGCCGTACCTTTTTTATCACCCTGTAGAACAAAAGTTCTACCCACTCTTAAGTACTGGATCCGTACCAGGTCAGATTGAAGGAAGACATCGAAGCAATTCACCTGCTAGATTTATTACAGGTAAGTTCGGTCAGCACGCAAATATTACGCAGATGCTTCAGGAACTCAAATCGGAACCACCGGAGAAAAGACAACTTTCTTTCCGCCAAGTGCTGTTGAGAAAATTTGGAGAACCAGCATTTGAGGCTGACTGCAGATCGATTCTACTGCCGCCAAAGAAAATTTCGTGGAAAGAACACGGAGATAAGAGAAATTAGCGCTCATACGGAGGAGTCTGGATATTTCAATCCCTTTGGGCTTCGTATGAAGCTATAGGATTGCAACCTTGGACCAAACAACGACAGAGATGCAGAGTACTTGTGGATTTGGGAGACTACCGAATAGGGACTCGATTTATAAAACCTAAAAAACACGGTCAGAGCGTCGTTGCGTGAAAGTGGTAGGGAGACACGATATAGTACAAACAGACACCACCATGAATGTTTAGAAAAGTGTCTCCCTACCACTTTCGCGCATCGACGCTCTCAGCGTGTTTTTTAGGGAACTAGTTTGAACTTGGGACCTGTTGCTGGTAAGGAGACGCCAGACCACACATGACATGTAGAATTCAGAAGAGTTCAGTGAGACTAGCGATGATATAACAAAATACTTAATGATCTCAGCGTCAGCTCCACTGCACTCCCTGTAAAAGAATGTTAATACTAACTAAATTTAGTGGAAAGGGTTCAAGGCTTTCCTATTTTTAGTTAGCTGGTAAAATAACGTCGAAAAATCAGTTAAGTTTGCTATTGGTAACTTTATTCTACTCACAAAACATCATTTATAAATTGCACTATTGATAAAAGGAAATGTTTTAATACAGGATGGTAAAAACCAACTGCGTTCAACAAAAATGTGAACGAATATTCCCTGAATGGGTTTCCAAGTTCTACAGTTGATCGAAGGATGACCTATGCCATATCACATCTATAATCTAGGTTTAATTTAAGTTTCACAAAAGAGAAAACTATCAAAATGGTCTACAGTGACCCTCAATTATCTTTCATTACTTATTTAACTTGTCGTAAATTACAGTGGCTGATGTGGCTTCTCAATAACTATATAAAAGAAAAATCATCGCGTTTCAGATCTTTCCTTCAAGTGGCAAATGTGAACACCATGAGTTTTAATTAACGATCGACACTAGTATTAAGCAAAAAGGGGGTGTAACAGATGAGACTTCTGCAGTTCTGAGTGAAGCCTTATGCGCTCAAAAATGCGGCATCACGTGCGTTCATTACCTTGTCGGTGTTTAAGCAGCGTCAGGGCGGCAGCGGCCGGCGCAGCAGCCATCCAGCTCGCCGTCTCGGAACCAACTCTCTAACTTCTCCTTACTACAATTTACCGAAGTTAGTTTTAAAAAAAACTATCTGGCTGTGTTTTCATCTGACCAATCAGGGTCTCAATGTTAACCTTAAGCTCCGCCTACAAAAATTCTGTCTATCCAATGAGAAACGATATACATTTCGTGGTGGGGCAATGTTTTTAAAGTTTGCAACGTAACAGAGACGCTAAAAAGTCTCACGCTAAAACATGCGGGTGGTGAGCCCTAGTGGTTAGCTGGCGACGTGGGTGTCCAGTCCGTCCCTTATCGTAGGGCCTTCTAGCTTAACACGGTTCTGCTCTCGGCTTCTGTCCTCGTTTCTCCCCTCGGAACTGCGTCTGTCTCACGGTGGGAAGGTACGACATGCATTTAGGCATTCTTGTGTTAGTCTGTGGTATTCCATTTGCTCACTCGTTACTCGTATTACTTTGGTTAATTTAATGTCACGATTTATTCCGAGCTATGTGACATACTACTAGATTTGCTTATCATGTCAGGGTTTTCATGGAAGGTGTTGGATTTGCCTGACACCTTACAAGGTAACACAGTACATTGTTTATTTACATTTAGCATCATGAGAATTGTAGTAACATATAAATTTGCTACTTGATCTGCAGTTAGGCGTAGGAATATTATTTGCTTTGGAGGATGGAAAATAATTTTTGGAAATTTTTCAGGAAGGGGGTGTTAGCTATCTCGATTTGTTCATTAAGGTTATAGTTCGGGAATCTGCTTTGGTGTGTATGTATTTCTATTTCTTCTAATATATTCATAGCGGCTCCATTTTCTAGTAGATGTAAAATTTTTAAGTTGTTCTCAGTATTTCTCACTGAATGGTTTTCATCAGCAATATGAGCTGCAAATGCAGATTTGTTCAAGTTGCCAAGCCTTAAAGCATCAACGTGTTCTTTGTATCTAACTTCAAAACTTCTGCCTGATGTCCGATGCAGAATTTTGGGCATGTATGGCATTTGAGTTTGTATAAATGTGAATGTAGCCGAATTAAGTCGGGTGATGCCGAGGTAATTAGATTAGGAAATGAGACACTTAAAGTAGAAAAGAGTTCTGCTATTAGGGGAGCAAAATAACTGATGATGGTCGTAGTAGAGAGGATATAAAATGTAGACTGACAATGGCAAGGAAAGCGTTTCTGAAGAAGAGAAATTTGTTAACATCGAGTATAGATTTAAGTGTCAGAAAGTCGTTTCTGAAAGTATTTGTATGGAGTGTGTCCATGTATGGAAGTGAAACATGGACGATAAATAGTTTGGACAAAAAGAGAATAGAAGCTTTCGAAATCTGGTGTTACAGAAGAATGCTGAAGATTAGATGGGTAGATGACATAACTAATGAGGATGTATTGAATAGAATTGGGGAGAAGAAAAGGAGTTTATGGCACAACTTGACCAGAAGAAGGGGCCTGTTGGTAGGACATGTTCTGAGACATCAAGGGAGCACAAATTTAGCATTGGAGGGCAGCGTGGAGGGTAAAAATCGTAGAGGGAGCCCAAGAGATGAATACACTAAACAGATTCAGAAGGATGTAGGCTGCAGTAAGTACCGGGAGATGAAGAAGCTTGGATAGAGTAGCATGGAGAGCTGCATCAAACCAGTCTCAGGACTGAAGTGCACAACAACAACAACAACAACAGTCTTTAAAAAAACGCACCACATGTAATGAAAGCATGAGAAACGTCTGAAGATGGATGATAACGATTCGAAACCGGTAACTGTACCCTTTGAATTAAGGAACTGAAAATAAATTTGTGGCTGGTTGCTGTCTCAACACCATCAACATTTGTCTTCAAATAACAGCCACGGACTCCAACCATGTCATCATATGATAAAATTGCACAGTCATAAGACTGATGGCTCATAAAAAAAAGCACTGAATACAGTCTCTGACTGTACAGGGTACAGGGACGCCGGCGAGGGCCAGAGACCTCCTCGGTGCCCGCTGGAGCGGCGCTGTCCTTTGGAAGGGCCCTCCGCTGGCGCTGCCTCTGCGTGTCCTTGAGCCGCGCTGGGACACAGAAACCTGTTGCTCCGCTGCGCTCTGCGCGGCAAGAAACGCCCGGCCGGCCGCCGGACCTGTCTGGGGTTTAAACTGCCGCCTTCCAGGCTCCAGCCGTCCGTGTCGCCCAGGCTGCAGGCCACAGCCAGAGTCTCCGGAACGTGCGTCTTTCCGCGCGCGCAAAATAACATTGGTCCTTACATCGGTCCGTAAGGGACATCTTGTAAAGTGTCAAGCAAATCCAACACCTTCCATGAAAACCGTGACATGATAGCAAATCGGGCAGTATGTTACATAGTTCCGAATAAATCCTGACATTAAATTAACCAAAGTAATACGACCAACGAGTGAGCAAATGGAATACCACAGACTAACACAAGAACGTCTAAATGCATGTCGTACCATCCGTGAAACAGACGCAGTTGTGAGGGGAGAAACGAGAACAGAAGCCGAGAGCAGAGTCGTGTAGGCTAGAAGGCCCTACGACAAGGGACGGACACCCACATCGCCAGCCGATCGCCAAGAGCAGCCCCTAGCCCAGCCCTCTAAGATAGAGCCCTCCAGGAGAACAGTATAGATCTTACGATAACACTAAAAGGGCCACACCAGCTGCAGGTTTTAGCGTGAGACTATAACCGTCTCTGTTACACAGCAAACATTAAAAACATCGCCCCACCACGAAAAGTATAACGTTTCTCATTGGATGGACAGAATTTTTGTAGGTGAAGCTTAATGTTAACATTGAGACGCTGACAGGTCAGTTGAAAACACAGCCTGATACCTTTTTCTTAAACCCACTGCAGAGTGAAAATCTCATTCTGGAAACATCTCCCAGGCTGTGGCTAAGCCATGTCTCCGCAGTAGCCTTTATTTCAGGAGTGCTAGATCTGCAAGGTTCGCAGGAGAGCTTCTGTAAAGTTTGGAAGGTAAGAGACGAGGTCTGGCAGGAGTAAAGCTGTAGGGATGGGGCGTGAGTCGTGCTTGGCTAGCTCAGATGGTAGAGCACTTGCCCGCGAAAGGCAAAGGTCCCGAGTTTGAGTCTTGGTCTGGCACACAGTTTTAATCTGCCAGGAAGTTTCAAGAATTACATGACGTAGTGAATGGAATGAACAGTTTAATTAGTACAGACTACGGACTGAGAGTAAATCGAAAAAAGATGAAAGCAATGAGTAGTAGCAGAAATGAGAACAGCGAGAAACTTAACATCAGCATTGATGGTCACGAAGCAGATGAGTTTAAGGAATTCTACTACCCAGGCAGCAAAATAATCAATGACGGACGGAGCAAGAACATAAAAAACAGACTAGCAATGGCTAAAAGGGCATTCCTGACCAAGAGAAGTCTGCTAGTATCGAGCATTACCCATAGTTTGAGGAAGAAATTTCTCAGAGCATACGTTTGGAGACCAGCATTGTACGGTAGTGAAAATGCACTGTGGGAAAACCGGAACAGGAGAATTGAAGCAATTTAGATGTGGTGCTACGAGGAGATTCTGAGCAGAATCGCAGAGGAAATGAATATGTGGAAAACACTGACAGGGAGAAGGGACGGGATAATAGGACATCTGTTAGGGCTGGTGCTGGAGGGAGCTGTAGAGAGGTAAAACTATAGAGGAAGATAGAGATTGGAAGACATACAGCAAATAATTTAGGACGTAGGTTACAAGTGCTACTATGAGATGAACAGGTTAGCTGAGGAGAGAAATTCGTGGCGAGCGGCATCAAAACAGTCAGAAGATTGATGACAAAAAAAAAGACTGTAAATAAAATGAGGGGACTGGCCAACAGGATGCAGCAAGCAGTTGAAATCTCCACCCACCAGAAGGTTCTGAGGATTCTTACGCAAAAGATAAGGGAACTCCTCTGTCAAGCTTCGAGCTTTCCACAATTTGACCTGTGCCAGCTAATGTAGTGGGACGCGAAATTGAAGCGACACCCATCCTTATAAGTTTAATTTAGTGTTTTGTTTATGTGTTTTGTAATATTTGTAATGTTTGTGAATTATCTAAAGTTTTGTATTTATTTTTATGTTTCATGTACGGAGAGGGCGGCGCAACGAACGCAGACAGCATCTTCACTGCCGGGACCAGAGAGAAAATTGCTGGCCAATATACGTCGCGGGTCGACAGCCAAAGAGCAACAGAAAATTCAGAAGCCGAGCTGTTGCGTCGTGCTTCTGAAAACTGAAAAAATAAGAATTTGTAACGTTTCTACATCAATGACGTCAAAGAAAGTTTACTCATGTTGTAAATGTTCAGTCCTATCTTGTCAAGGCTCATGTTCACGTCTATATGTAGTATAAATGAAGATAATAAACTAATGTATACTACAAAAGTTTAAATACGTGTTCCGAGAATTTATTTATGAAGAATTATGTTGAAGAAGTATTACTGATTTATTTGACAAGATTATTAATTTTTGACAGCGTTTATCGCGAGTTTCAGTCTTAAAAGTTTATTCAGTGTTGTTTTAATATTTATTAAAGCAGATAACTTGCATTAATATAATTTCTGAGAAGAAACAAACGACATCTAAATTGAAAAAAGTTCGCGCAAACCAATTGGACTGAGTGACGTAATTCTGCGCATACGACTCAAATGATGATGTTTTAATTACAGTTTCGTTCAAGAACCATTCAGAGACAACTTTAAAAAGAATTTAAATAATTTTGAAGTGTTTTGTAACTGACGTAGGTGACGAAGTCTGCACATGGTCATATGTCAAAAGAAAATCATTTGTACAAAACTTACGTCATTACTCTACACTAATACATAAAGCACAACCAGGGTAAGGTCTAACAGACAGAAATCAATTCTGCAAACACATCGAGAACTTAAGTCTCAGTGACGGGAATACCTTCACAATGAAGTAGAGCGGTAGCAGTCGAACTGTTAGGCGTTACATTAAGAAAGGTCTGAAGCCTCGGGAGAGAAAAGGTGGTGAACATTATTTCCTGCACTAGCATCGTAAACAAACAGGTGGAGAGCGGTGAGAGGCAACTCACATTCAATGCGATTGCCATTATAAGTAGCAAGTCTGTATACCTGAGTCATCTACCACTGTGGACCAAAGTAAAGTCGATCTTCTGAGCACCAATTCATTGCTGAGTCCGAGGGAGCGGTACTACTCCTACGCTCTGCAGAACCCTTATGCCATGATTTCTTGTGCAAGACAGCGCGTTCTGTTGGACGCAATGTGTATAGGCCGCACTAAACACCTTGACTGGTATAGACAGAGACGGTGGGGCATTTGCATGGGGAGAGCGGAAGTGGTGGGGCTGTGGACAGGGGCTGTAGGGGAAATACCAAGTGCTGGAGGGGAAGTACCATTCTAAACTCAAGGCTACACTCACATTTTTTTGTAACTATTAAGAGAAAGTTATTGTCTGTTCGGCGAGAATAAGGAATATGAAGCAAACTTTTGCAAGAAATTAAGGGTCTTTACATAGATAGTCGGGCAGCAGTTAGAGTTGACGGTAAATTGAGTTCATGGTTCAGAGTAGTTTCAGGGGTAAGACAAGGCTGCAACCTGTCTCCACTGTTGTTCATATTATGCTTCGATAAGTGCCAAAATGATAAGGAATAACACTCAATCCACGGTAAGAAGATTTCAGCACTCCATTGATACCAATGCTCATTACTTCGACAACCTTCTGTAAACGGACGTACATGCGACCTTTTTGAAATTCGTTGACCTTCAAACACCTTACTGTTACACATCATTGGATCCGTCGCGATAGTCGGTATCAGAATATGAGTACCAAACTACAGTATTCCATTTTTTTAAAAAACGAAGTTGATCTTGATATCTGTGACGGGACCCCACATAGCAACAAAAAAACCAATATCATATTATGTCCCCCGTTGTCCCATGGTCCCACTAACTTTTCAGCTAGTATCATACTTTCGGAGTTATTATGGATGGCAATAGTGACTCACCTTATATATTCTCTCCACCTTCCAGCTTCCCCGCTGAAAGGTCTCTGTGGATTACTTTCATGTTAATTTCTTAAATATGTTGCCATTTACGGCATAAATTCCTCTTCTAAATTTACTGTGGTGTTTGGGAGGAGACTTGAGCAGTGAAACGTGTTACTTTTACATATAAACAAGAACGATATGTCACACCACTACACTTTATAACACCGTTTATATGTAATTCATGTCTCATACGGAACCTACATCCGCTTCCTTTTATATACAGTATATGATAAGATACTGTCATCCCCCTTCCCTTTTCTGTGAAAGAATGAATGAGCAAATGTATTTCTAGTTGCATGCTTGATGGTAGCAGACAAGCTTGTCTGCTAGAGTACAGTAGGACCAACGTCAGAACAGGTAGCTACGCTTTCTAGAAGCAAAGAGTTTTCCATTCTTAGTATGGTCCTGTCCGTCCCTTGTTATGTTGGTATAGGGAGCTGCCTCTCTGGTCACTTCCGTTTTGTATACGGAAGCACGCTCGGTAGGAGCCCCGCAGGTCAGTCTGTCCGCGGCGAGCGTCTGAAGTGGTAAGGTCTCCGGCTAAGCGCGTGTCTGCTAAGTTCATAGGACAATGGATTTCTTAAGATCAGCCTAGCTGAAAGTTTAATGCACTTTATTTCACGTTTAGCTCTAAAATACCTAATTTTATCTTAAATTGCAACGAAGTGTAATTCGAGTGTGAAGTTCAGAATATATTCCGGTAGTTGCTTTGTCACTACTTTGTGAGTAAGGTGGAACCACGTGTTGATCAGTAACTCTAACTAAGATCATCAATCTTAAATGCGAATGTGCGTGAGATTATAACGTCTCTTCTTGACTATATTTTTCAACATAGCGACTTTTCTTTATGTTCAACCCACGTGGCGTGTACTTTGTGAGACCAGTACCACGTGCTTATACAATTGTTTGACCCATAGGGTTAATAGTAAGACGATAGTAACCAATTCGAGGTTTTTCTTTTGTAAATTTGCTTTTCGATCTAATTTATTTTAATTATCAAAATTATTGTGGAGTTACACTCTTTGTGCAAACCAAGTTGATCACGTGAAGCATGCGGTGTAATCATCAAAGTAGCCCTCAGCTATTCTTTTCGGGAAGATTTCACAGAGAGTTAGTATGAATTTAGTATACCAGTGTGTGGTAATTACATGACGGACAGGATTGCGCTACGAACGTAACTTCTTTGGGTGAAAATTGAATCGGTTGGTTGTGGTTTTCACAATCCTAAATAAGGCACCAGCTTAGTTATGACTCAAGTTTAATATGCTGAAATTTCAATGATCAATGTTAAAATAAATTTCCAAATGTTAACTGATTTATTTCTTATATATATATATATATATATATATATATATATATATATATATATATATATATAATCACCGGTTTTCTTATGACTATTAAAAGATTATAATTAATGTTAATCTGGTTGGGAATTTGGTAAGCTAGACTGGATACCTGGTGAAACAGTTGCGCAGTAATGCGAGGTTAACTTCCTCAGATTTTTATTGTCTATCAGCAACGCCTTCATAATGAATTAATGCAACAACGTTACACCGTCTTTGTGTGAGACTAGTTCCCCATCCGACATTCGTAATTTTTGTGTGCAAATAAAAGAGTCATTGTATTCGTTTCACTGAGTGTTTCTTTCAGTTGTGAATATTATACTCTAGCAGAACTCAATTTACCATCAACTCTAACTGCTGCTTGACTATCTATGTAAAGACCTTTAATTGCTTGCAAAAGTAGGAGGGAAACTTTTGTTCATATTATTTATGGATCATATGTTGAAAACAATATACTGGCTGGGTGAGATCAAGATATGTGAACACAAAATAAACAGTCTCGCATATGCGGATGACTTAGTTGTGATGGCAGATTCGATTGAAAGTTTGCAAAGTAATATTTCAGAGCTCGATCAGAAATGTAAGGACTATAGTATGAATATTAGCATCTCCAAAACGAAAGTAATGTCAGTGGGAAAGAGATGTAAACGGATTGAGTGCCAAATAGGAGGAACAAAGTTAGAACAGGTGTACGGTACTTAGGATGCATATTCTCACAGGATGGCAACGTAGTGAAAGAACTGGAAGCGAGGTGTAGCAAAGCTAGTGCAGTGAGCGCACAGCTACGATCTACTCTCTTCTGCAAGAAGGAAGTCAGTACCAAGACTAAGTTATCTGTGCACCGTTCAATCTTTCGGCCAACTTTGTTGTATGGGAGCGAAATCTGGGTAGATTCAGGTTACCTTATCAATAAGCTTGAGCTTACGGATATGAAAGTAGCTACGCTGATTGCACGTACTAGTAGATGGGAACAATAGCAGGAGGGCATCCACAATGAGGAAATCAAAGAAAAACTGGGAATGAACTCTATAGATGAAGCCTTCAGGGCGAACAGGCTTAGATGGTGGGGCCACGTTACACGCATGGGAGAAGCAAAGTTACCCGAGAGACTCATGGGTTCAGCAGTAGAGGGTAGGAGGAGTCGGGGTAGACCAAGGAGAAGGTACGTGGATTTGATTAAGAATGATTTTGAAGTAATAGGCTTAACATCGGAAGAGGCACCAATGTTAGCACTGAATAGGGGAGCACGGAGGAATTTTATAAGGGGGACTATGCTCCAGTGTCACAAGGGGCGAATTTTGAGTAAAACCTACACACTTCTCTTGTTGCCACGTTAAAATTTGTTTGGTTTGCCAAAACAAACCGTATGTAACATGTTGTACAAACTCAATTATAGAGATTTCTGAAACCGTGGTTTATTAACTGAGGAAATGAGGAAAAGTACGATCTGTAGCTTGTGAACCAGCACATCCTCGGTACAAAATAAACGCATAATGACTTCACTTAGCCAGCCGCTGTGGCCTAGCGGTTCTAGGCGCTTCAGTCCGCAACCGCGCTGCTGCTACGGTCGGAGATTCGAATCCTGCCTCGGACAAGGATGTGTGTGATGTCCTTAGGTTAGTTATGTTTAGGTAATTCTAAGTCTAGGGGACTGATGACCTCAGATGTTAAGTCCCATAGTGCTTACAGCCATTTGAATCATTTTTTTTTTTTACTTATGTTATTCCAAAGCCCATAGCATTTCTCGGTTCACCAGGTATCAACAGCCCTTAAAATTATATTCTTTCATCGAAAAAATTGTGTAGTCAGTGGAATAACACATAGATAAAGAATTTTTGCATAATAACCATATGGCAAAATACTCTCCTCTTTATGTTCTATCATTTGCCGATATCTGATTTAGAACCGTTTATGAAATATGAGGACTGTTGTGGATATTTCAATCTGGCTTAATTGCTGGCCCGGTGCGATCGCAAATGAGTGTGATGCTTCAGATCAGTTTTCTTGAGATTTGTGACAGAGACCTTCATCCAAGTCTAACGAAGAGTTCAGTTGCTGTCGTTGTGCCCTTCAGTCCTGCGACTGGTTTGATGCAGCTCTCCATGCTGCTCCATCCTGTGCAAACTGCTTCATCTCCCAGTACCTACTGCAGCCTACATCCTTCTGAATCTGCTTAGTGTATTCATCTCTTGGTACCCCTCTACGATTTTTACCCTCCAAGCTGTCCTCCAGTATCAAATTGGTGATCCCTTGGTGCCTCAGAACATGTCCTACCAACCGATCCCTTTTTCTAGTCAAGTTGTGCCACAAACTCCTCCTCTCCCCAATGCTATTCAATACCTTCTCAGTAGTTATGTGATCTACCCATCTAATCTTCAGCATTCTTCTGTAGCACCACATTTCGAAAGCTTCTATTCTCTTCTTGTGTAAACTATATATCGTCCATGTTTCACTTCCATACATGGCTACACTCCATACACATACTTACAGAAACGACTTCCTGACACTTAAATCTATACTCGATGTTAACAAATTTCTCTTCTTCAGAAACGCTTTCCTTGCCATTGCAAGTCTACATTTTATATCCTCTCTACTTCGACCATCATTATTTACTTTGCTCACCAAATAGCAAAACTCCTTTACTACTTTGTCTCATTTGTAACCTAATTCCCTCAGCATCATCCGATTTAATTCGACTACATTCCATTATCCTCGTTTTGCTTCTGTTGAGGTTCATCTTATACCCTCCTTTCAAGACACTATCCATTCCGTTTAACTGCTCTTCCATGTCCTTTGCTGTCTCTGACAGAATTACAATGTCATCGGCGAACCTCAAAGTTAATATTTCTTCTCCATGCATTTTAATACCTACTCCGAATTGTTCTTTTGTGTCCTTTACTGCTTGCTTAATATACAGATTGAATAACATCGGGGAGAGGCTACAACCCTGTCTCACTCCTTTCCCAACCACTGCTTCCCTTTCATGCCCCTCGACTCTAATAACTGCCGCTCCCTGTATTTTACCCCTGCCACTTTCAGAATTTGAAAGAGAGTATTCCAGTTACCATTGTCAAAAGGTTTCTCTAAGTCTACAAATGCTAGAAACGTAGGTTTGCCTTTCCTTAATCTAGCTTCTAAGATTAGTCGTAGAGTCAGTATTGCCTCACGTGTTCCAATATTTCTACGGAATCCAAACTGATCTTCCCTGAGGTCAGCTTCTACCAGTTTTCCCATTCGTCTGTAATGAATTCGCGTTAGTATTTTGCAGCTGTGACTTATTAAACTGATAGTTCGGTAATTTTCACATCTGTCAACACCTGCTTTCCTTGGGATTGGAATTATTATACTGTTCTTGAAATCTGCGGGTATTTCGCTTGTCTCATACATCTTGCTCACCATATGGTAGAGTTTTGTCATGACTGTCTCTCCCAAGACTGTCAGTAGTTCTAATGGAATGTTGTCTACTCCGGGGGCCTTGTTTCGACTTAGGTCGTTCAGTGCTCTGTCAAACTCTTCGCGCAGTATTGTATCTCCCATTTCATCTTCATCTAAATCCTCTTCCAGTTCCATAATTTTTTTTTTTTTTTTTTTTTTTTTTTTTTTACAGAATAGTTTCTGTAAAATCGCTGAGGAAGATTGCAGGACGTGCGATTGTGTCATCGTTGACTGGGGGAAAATGGTAAACGAATGAAGTCGCCCAGTGCTCTGGATGCAAACTTGTCGGTGCTCATCGGCCACAGTGTCGTGCGCGACCTATCCGCCGTCTGTGAGGCAAAATCGCCTCAGCAGCTGAAAAAGAAGGTAGATCTGAATGTGGTAGCTCTGGGCCAGGAAAAGCGACCCGCTCCCTCGGGGGATCATCCAGAATGAGAGACAGGAGTGAAACAACACGCTCAGCAGGCGACAAGTTTAGAACAACTACAAATTTAACGGCGGGAGCTCTGAAGACGGCGTAACACAGGGGTCTCCAAACTACGGCCCGCTGGCCGAAACCCGTCCGCGAGGGTCGGCATACCGGCCCGCGATAGCTGGCCGGACATCCCCGGTATCCGGCCCACCAAATGTTTGAGGTGGTGCCTATACTGCCAGCAACTGAGTCTCGAGGCCTATCGTGGCCAATACACCGCGGCATTGTCGGAGCTCTATCTTCACAAAGCGGAAGGTCATGGTTAAACTTGTGGCTATCCACAATAAACATACAGACCATTCTTCGAGCGATAGACCATTCTTCGAGCGATAGTGAAAAACAAAACAAAACTGTTAACAGACTAGTTTGGCGAAAACATTTTAAGCAAAAAAATTCTTTGCATTTTATTCTACTCACGAGTCAGGTGCAAGTCTTTCAAATGGACGCCACTTCGGCGACTAACCTTGGTGATCAATCATTGTGGAAGATGCTTCTTAAGCGAGGTTTCACTTTCTTTACGTATTAAGATTTTCCGATTTTCCTTGTCTCCTCGAATTCAAACTTTGAATTGTCCCACATCTACTAGTACAGCGCATAAAACACTAAAAAACTCGTGAGACACTAGCAAACTTGACACAATCGCCGGCCGCGGTGGTCTCGCGGTTCTAGGCGAGCATTCCGGAACCGTGTGACTGCTACGGTCGCAGGTTCGAATCCTGCCTCGGGCATGGATGTGTGTGATGTCCTTAGATTAGTTAGGTTTAAGTAGTTCTAAGTTCTAGGGGACTGATGACCACAGCAGTTGAGTCCCATAGTGCTCAGAGCCGTTTGAACCATTTTTTTGACACAATCACGCAACAGAACTATCAAATACATGCTCTGGCTCTGCTACTCGCTACAAGACTACGTAACTTAACTTATTGTTTGCGCTGCTTGAAATAACAATGAGTTGACATACTCTACCTCTGTTACGTCTTGTAGTAATGGTATTGCTAACAATGATTTTGAGATTTCGTTAACTTTGCAGGACGCTTTCGTGAAGAATGTGCAGTGACATACTTTTTTGTCGGTGAAATCCGCCAGAATAAAATATGCCAGAAATTCGGTCAGGTACGTCCACCAATCCAAATTATGTAATTGAATAAAAACCGTAGTTCGTTACAGTGCTAGCTATTCCCACAACCTTAGATATTTGCCATTTCATCTTTCCTCTAGCCTTACGTTACGGTGATAATGGAGTGCTAGGGTGCTTTAATCTCACTAGGTAGATCTTGGCCCTTATGACTTCGTGGAGGAGTCAATGTGGCCCACGGACTAAAACGTTAGGAGACGCCTGGCGTAACAGAAGCGCCGACGATGGCGGTCGACACGGAGACAGGAAGGCGTCGCTGTTTTTTGTCGGACTGTCATTAGGTGGGAGAGGGTGAGAACGACGAATCACACTCACCCGATCCCTGACGTCACTCCGGAAGATCCGTGCCAGAAGACGAACGAACGCTTGAATCCGGCGCCCCTACAGCCTCCACAAGAGGCCAGGAGGCTACTTCAGAGTCTCTGTCACCAAGAGCGGCACTTGACACAGGAGGGGGTAACATGCGGTTCCACGTCACAAACATCTTCATGCGGGGTACGAAGTTGCTTATGTTGCAGCACCTAAGCATCGGCAAGGGGAACAAAAGGCTCATAATTCGTCTTCTGAAACTGTTGTAACTAACCTGTTTCTACGGGTTATTACGTTAAGATTGAGGTCGCTACCGAATCTAACCATACAACTAATCAAAGGTTTGGACGAGTCGGAAAATAAATTAATTTGATCACAGTCCAAAAACTCATAAAGATGTATACGTCGTGATATCGCTCATGGGGGATGCGATGTAATTAATAGTATTGCCCGTGCACTGTTGACGAGACTCAAAACATTTAAAATAAAATAGAAAATGCATCAACACTGTGCATAAGATCAGCTCCCAGCAACACACCTGAAGCTAAGACTTAATCTAAAGCATTTGTTTTAAAATAAAAGGGGAAACTAATCACTGGACCTGTGCATAAGGAAACGCGTTGGATGTGCTAACAGGAAAGTTACGAGGTGAGTGGCCTAGGTGCAAAAACGTGACCTCGGAACACAAGAGAAAATTGTGTATAAAATCATTAATTCCTAAGACATGGATGTGAGGCATGTACACAATTCCTGATAACATTAATTCCTAAAACATTAAAGAAAAGCATCGATACATTCACCGTTATAAGCTACGCCTAAAATAATTGGTGTGAATCATTCATGCAACTGAAACTTCCTGGCAGATTAAAACTGTGTGCCCGACCGAGACTCGAACTCGGGACCTTTGCCTTTCGCGGGCAAGTGCTCTACCATCTTTTTTTTTTAATCTCATTTCGTTCGTTTTATCTTCTCGGGGCGGACGTCGAAAGACCCATTTCAGTTCGTTGTTGATCGACTAACTCAGTTTTTTTTATTACAGAGGGCAGCAAACCCTCTGACCGAACACGCTGAGCTACCGTGCCGGCAAAAACAACTCAGTTCTAAAGAGTGATGCTGTCCATCTGAGCTACCGAAGCACGACTCATACCCGGTACTCACAGCTTTACTTCTGCCAGTACCTCGTCTCCTACCTTCCAAACTTTACAGAAGCTCTCCTGCGAACCTTGCAGAACTAACACTCCTGAAAGAAAGGATATTGCGGAGACATGGCTTAGCCACAGGCTGGGGGATGTTTCCAGAATGAGATTTTCACTCTGCAGCGTAGTGCAAGGTTCGCAGGAGGGCTTCTGTAAAGTTTTGAAGGTAGGAGACGAGGTACTGGCAGAAGTAAAGCTGTGAGGACCGGGCATGAGTCGTGCTTCGGTAGCTCAGATGGTAGAGCACTTGCCCGCGAAAGGCAAAGGTCCCGAGTTCGAGTCACGGACGGGCACACAGTTTTAATCTGCCAGGAAGTTTCATATCAGCGCACACTCCGCTGCAGAGTGAAAATCTCATTCTGGATTCATGCAACTGCTGTTGACTGATAACTGATCGCAATAACTCGTGAAACGGTAAACGTTTCGCAGTACACCCGCGTGCCCACGTGGTTTGTGGAGACCCAATTTCTAGGTATCGTGGTCAAGTTGCAACAATATCACATCACACAATCATGAACAGTTAACATTCTTTAAAACAAACATGAGATCGGACAGTTAGTGATGACGGTAGCCCAGCAAAGTCTAATGTTCAACCACGTGGTTGGTTCCCCACAGACGAAAGATACATACAGCAAGGAAAATTTACGAGAAGGCAAAGCTGTCGATATTTAGGAAAATAAAAGCTTATACAGGCACAGCTGAACGCAAACAGACATTCATACAGGAGCGAGTGCTCACTTCTTATCGACACCTTTGTGTGGCGCTCATCCGCCGTATCCAAGTCTGCTACAGAAATTTACTAAAACATAAATCTGCCAAAGTTTTGCATTCCTTGCTGCGACAAGGCAAAGCAATCTTTCAGAGATGAAAAGCGAGACCAAAAGCTAACAGCTCTCCTCTCGCCAAGTAACAACGTGCTACGCGGTCAGTCTAACTCAGCCTTCTTCGACTGGAGCACATCTGTGGATGCTTCCCGTACCGGCGGCAGACTGCCTCCCTTTTTCATCTCCAGCCTCTTCCACGCTCCGCGTGCCCAAGAAAACCCAAAGATGCCATGTCCGCTACCAACCTAACGCAGGTGGATTTCTCACAAGTAGCGCAAACCTCTTTGCCTACTTGACCACTACCAGAGTTGGCTATTCTGTACAACTGCTGCTGAATCTGTACGACTACCGCAGACTTTCTGCAGCACACTACGCCACCGTCTAGCAACGTGACACAAAAGCACATTCATTCAATCACACCACTATGAGAGTTATGAGAAAAGAGAAACAAGGAAAAGAAAGAGAAATGCTAGTGAAAATGGGTTACCGGACTGATGAAATGTGGCTACAGGACCCTTTAACTGTTTCCGGATAAACTCAAAGTGGGTTGTGTGGTTCCCACTAGAAATAGCACATGACGGAACGAGATCTTCTAAATACAACTTATGTCACAGTTCAAGAGAACGTTTGGGAACAAAAGCCAGCTTCGGGAAATTCTGATATTGGTGACTATTTTCATTAAATGAGAATCACCCTCTGGATAAGCAGGGACGGCTAGAGGACAAATGTAAGGATGTACCAGATAGGATCAACGGAGAACATCCAGAAACTTCAAAGAAGAGCTGCACGTTTTGTATTATCCCGAAATAGGGAAGAGAGTATTACGTACATGATACAGAGTTAAAAAACTGCTGCGGAAGCAAAGGGAACTTCACAGCAAACATAAACATAGCCAAAGCCTTGCAGACAAACAAAAATTACGCGAAGCGAAATGTAATGTGAGGAGGGCTATGAGAGAGGCGTTCAATCAATTCGAAAGTAAAGTTCAATGTACTGACTTGGCAGAAAATCCTAAGAAATTTCGGTCTTATGTCAAAGCGGTAGGTGTATCAGACACACTGTGACCAAAATGTTACTGAAACAGAGGATGACAGACTAAAGGCCGAAATACTAAGTGTCTTTTTCCACAGTGTTTCACAGAGGAAGACTGCACTGTAGTTCCTTCTCTAGATTGTTGCGCAGATGAAAAAATGGTAGATATCGAAATATACGACAGAGGCATAGAGAAACAATTAAAATCTCTCAAAAGAGGAAAGGCCGCTGGACCTGATGGAATAACAGTTCGATTTTACACAGAGTACGTGAAGGAACTTGCCCTCCTTCTTGCAGCGGTGTACCGTAGGTCTCTAGAAGAGCGAAGCGTTCCAAAGGATTGGAAAAGGGCACAGGTCATCCCCGTTTTCAAGAAGCGACGTCGAACAGATGCGCACAACTATAGACCTATATCTCTAATGTCGATCAGTTGTAGAATTTTGGAACACGTATTATGTTCTAGTATAATGACTTTTCTGGAGACTAGAAATCTACTCTGTAGGAATCAGCATGGGTTTCGAAAAAGACGATCGTGTGAAACCCAGCTCGCGCCGTTCGTCCACGAGACTCAGAGGGCCATAGACACGGGTTCCCAGATAGATGCCGTGTTTCTCTATTTCCGCAAGGCGTTCGATACAGTTCCCCCATAGTCGTTTAATGAACCAAGTAAGAGCATATGGACTATCAGACCAATTGTGTGATTGGATTGAAGAGTTCCTAGATAACAGAACGCAGCATGTCATTCTCAATGAAGAGAAGTCTTCCGAAGTAAGAGTGATTTCAGGTGTGCCGCAGGGGAGTGTCATAGGAGCGTTGCTATTCACAATATACATAAATGACCTTGTGCAAGTTCACTGAGGCTTTTTGCGGATGATGCTGTGGTGTATAGAGAGGTTGTAACAATTGAAAATTGTACTGAAATGCAGGAGGATCTGCAGCGAATTGACGCATGGTGCAGGGAATGGCAATTGAATCTCAATGTAGACAATTGTAATGTGCTGCGAATACATAGAAAGATAGATCCCCTATCATTTAGCTACAAAATAGTAGGCCAGCAACTGGAAGCAGTTAATTCAAGAAATTACCTGGGAGTACGCATTAGGAGTGATTTAAAATGGAATGATCATTTAAAGTTGATCGTCGGTAAAGCAGATGCCAGACTGAGATTCATTGGAAGAATCCTAACGAAATGCAATCCGAAAGCAAAGGAAGTAGGTTACATTACGCTTGTTCGCCCACTGCTTGAATACTGCTCAGCAGTGTGGGATCAGTACCAGATAGTGTTGATAGAAGAGAGAGAGATGATCCAACGGAGAGCAACGCGCTCCGTTACAGGATCATTTAGTAATCGCGAAAGCGTTACGGAGATGATAGATAAACTCCAGTGGAAGACTCTGCAAGAGAGACGCTCAGTAGCTCGGTATGGGCTTTTGTTGAAGTTTAGAGCACATACCTTCACCGAGGAGTCAAGCAGTATATTGCTCGCTCCTACGTATATCTCGCGAAGAGACCATGAGGATAAAATCAGAGAGGCATACCGACAATCCTTTCTATGAACGAGACTGGAGTAGAAGGGAGAACAGATACAGGTAGTCAAGGTACCCTCCGCCACACACCGTTTGGTGGCTTGCGGAGTATGGATGTAGATGTAGACGTAGAATCGGGACGTATGGTCACCCTAAGTCCCCACTGTGGGCTCCGAAAGGTGCAATTCCTCTGGCACCTGTGCTGGAGTCCAGTACTGCGAGAGCTGAGCTGTGCCGGCAGAGAAGCCGTGGTGCGGTAGGGCCGTAAGGAGGGGCAGCCCTAAGCGGCTGTCAGGAGCCGCCGTCGTCCAATCATGAGACGCCTCCGCCGAAACAACTGCATCACGGCCCCAGCGCGCCTAAACCGCTGAGTCAGGCCCCGACGGACATCACGTGCCCGCCTCCAAGGCTGCGTTTTTTTCTGCGGTGCGCCTTTATTTCTCTAGCACCTCCATCTCGGGAACGGCGCCGGGGCCTTTCTGTTTTCTTTTTTTAAAATGTTTTTTTCCCCTTTCGCTTCGCGTCTGCCATTCGACAAAGGGGCGCGAGAGGCAAGTGCATCGCGCTTCGGGGGAGCGGAGGGGTCTTAACCTCCCATTCACGATTCTGACTCAGTATCTCGCCGGCTCACCTTCACGAAAGGACGATCGTAACGGGCTCTCAAAGAAAATCTGTGACAGGAGTGAAGATTTCGCGGCAGCGCCGCGAGCGCAGCGAGAGTCATCGAAAGAAGTAACCAGGTGTGCCCAAGGGAGGGTGTTGGAACCGTTGCTGTTCATGTTGTACCTTAGGGAACTCGGCAATGCTTCGCCATCGTTACAAACATTTAACGCACTTGCGTATTTTTTTTTTTTTTTTTTTTGTATTAGGTATGGAAATCAGAACCATTGGTGACACACGAATGTATGTTATGTGGACATGTGTCAGGAAACGCTTACTTTCCATGTTAGAGTTCATTATATTACTTCTCTTCCAATCACATTAATCATGGAATGGAAACACACGGCAACAGAACGTACCAGCGTGACTTCAAACACTTAGCTACAGGAAATGTTCAAAATTTCCTCAGCGATGATACATGCAGCCACCCTCCGTCGCATGGAATCCCTGATGCGCTGATGCAGCCCTGTATAATGGCGCATTGTATCACACGCGTCCACAATACGAGCACGAAGAGTCTCTACATTTGGTACCGGGGTTGCGTAGACAAGGGCTTTCAAATGCACCCACGAATGAAAGTTAAGACGGTTGAGGTCAGGAGAGCGTGGAGGCCATTGAAGTGGTCCGCCTCTACCAATCCATCGGTCACCGAATCTGTTGTTGAGAAGCGTACGAACACTTCGACTGAAATGTGCAGGAGCTCCATCGTGCATGAACCACATATTGTGTCGTATCTGTAATGACACATGTTCTAGCAGCACAGGTAGAGTATCCCGTATGAAATCATGATAACGTGCACCATTGAGCGTAGGTGGAAAAACATGGGGCCCAATCAAGACATCACCAACAATGCCTGCCCAAACGTTCACAGAAAATCTGTGTTGATGACATGATTGCACAATTGCGTGCGGATTCTCGTCAGCCCATACATGTTGATTGTGAAAATTTACAATTTGATCACGTTGGAATGAAGCCTCATGCGTAAAGAGAAAATTTGCACTGAAATGAGGATTGACACATTGTTGGATGATGCATTCGCAGAAGTGTGCCCGTGGAGGCCAATCAGCTACTGATAGTGCCTGCACACGCTGTACATGGTACGGAAACAACTGGTTCTCCCGTAGCACTCTCCATACAGTGACGTGGTCAACGTTACCTTGTACAGCAGTAACTTCTCTGACGCTGACATTAGGGTTATCGTCAACTGCATGAAGAATTGCCTCGTCCATTGCAGGTGTCCTCGTCGTTCTAGGTCTTCCCCAGTCGCGAGTCATAGGCTGAAATGTTCCGTGCTCCCTAAGATACCGTTCTGGAAAACTGTCTCGATACAAACGTACCGCTCCACGGCTATTGCCCCGTGCTAATCCGTACATAAAATGGGCATCTGCCAACTCCACATTTGTAATCATTGCACTGACTGCAAAACCACGTTTGTGATGAACACTAACTAACCTGTTGATGCTACGTACTGATGGGCTTGTTGCTAGTACAGTAGAGCAATGAGTCGCATGTCAACACAAGCACAGTCAACATTACCTTCCTTCAATGGGGCCAACTGGCGGTGAATCGAGGAGGTACAGTACATACTGACGAAACTAAAATGAGCTCTAACATGGAAATTAAGCTTTTCCGGACACATGTTCACATAACATCTTTTCTTGATTTGTGTGTGAGGAATGTTTCCTCAAAGTTTGGCCATAACTTTTTGTAACACCCTGTATAAAATAAGGGAACACAAGGAAACACTTCTTACAGTGATATAAAAGCACCATGTAATGTAACCTAACGTACTTTATTTTAAAATCACTTAAAACAATACATTTTGCATTTTTTACAATTTTTCAAAGAAAGTCTTGCATACTTCCCGTTCTGCAACACCCACGGGGCAGAATGGAATAAGGGTATTTTTTGTTAAATTATTGCATAAACTTTGAATTTGAATTACGAGTATCGTATTAAACTGTGACAAAGTGTTGTATAACAGGCAATTCAGACTAAGGAATGTGTAATTTAAAGAATTAAAAAGTCATTCTTCAAAATAAGAAAACATTTTAATGCCATTCTGAAAAATGTACAATGCTTAATAACTACTAACTACTAGCCCTTTCGACAATAGTCACAAATCAGTGTTTCCTCTTCACCTTCACTGTCTGTGCCAGCACATGAATTGTGTGCCCACTCTGGCATGCCACCCAGCCCTCATTAGGAACTGAGTAGAAGTCCCCACAGTAGAGACAATCAGCATCCTCTCTCTCTGTTTCTCTCTTCTCCATCTTCTTCTTCCTTTTATTTTTCTTATGGTCTTTGGTGCCTCTGTTTTGGTTTTTTTGTGTGTACAGTTTGATATTTTTGCGTTAAGTTGCATTGCACCTCACGTCTCTGTCCTGACATTCTTCATATTTATACACCCTCCTCCTTTCTGTAGGCCTACTTTACGTGCGACAGCAATCTGCAGTTCCTTCTTATAAGGAGAAACTGTTTCCTTTTCGTCTTGTAGTCCGCCAAGTATTTTGACAGATTAGTGGGATTGATATGACAGCCTCGGGTGACATCTGGAAAGCTAAGTTGTTCAGCGAACATAGCTGGTTCGGAGAGTCTGTCATCCATGAACATCCAGGCTGGGTTTGCTTTCTACTTGCATCAAAATATGACAGGGCAGAACTGGACACTATCCCATTCTACCCCTTCCCGTTGCGCCCCAACAGCACTTTTGAGGCTAACAACTTTTATGGAGTGTAATAACTGACGTGTTTAAACGAATTTAAGTACAACAAATGCCAAGCACTTTAAGGGAATGTGTCATTTTAGGGTATACAATTAACAGCTTACCTGGCGTTGAAGTTCACCAAACGTTAGAACAACGCAAGCGGTAACTTGGCGGACAACAACTCACTTAGATCTCGCACTTCAAACTCAATTAAAATGGCTGCCCTCACTTCCCTCCCCTTCGGAGAAATAGTTACATGCCCATACAACAGGTTGCAGCACTGTCCAGTCCAGAAAAGAGTAATTTCCTATTGTACCCCGCTATCCCGTTCTGTCCAGAGTACCCCTATAGGGGACGTGGAGTACAGGTACAAAGAATATGAAAGATTTACTTATGTATTTACTATTTTCGAAAAACATTATTAACACTACTGAGGATTCTGGCATCGCGAGAAGGAGAGAGCGGCTAATCGGAGAAAAATTTCGATAAATTGTCTGCGTTCGGGACTGTGGACAACTGGATAAAGGTGTACATTAAAGAAGTGCCATCGACAAGCGAGTAGTGGAATGTGTGTGTCCACAAATCCACTTCGCAAAGTTCATCTTCGTTTGTGGGAAATAACACAAGTGGAAATAGGCGCAGCTGAGTAGGTACTGGGAGCAGTCCTACAGGCAGTTTGGGCCAGCATCTGTCGCACCAAGATCATCACATCTCTCGCTGATCCGCACACCAGACGGCGTTCGACCGTGGCCAGAACATCAAACCAGAGTATCTGCGTGATGGATCCTGTGAGGGCGTGACTGTCGAAACCATCTCGGCTATCCGCGCATACTTCCAGGACCTCCATATGCAACAGCTGCAGATCGTCACCACCGTCTGATCCTTCAGACGTGCCTGCTTGTCAGAAGAAACCGACGTTGTAATAATATTACAATCCAAAATGACAAAAAATACTAACGTTTGTTTCATTAACCTTGTTGCAAGAATTCATTGCTGCGAGCAATAGGGGCATAAACAGTGTGGCATTTGATGATTTCTACATCTACATCTACATCCATATTGCGCAAGCCACAAGCCACCTGACGGTGTGTGGCGGAGAGTACCTTGAGTACCTGTATCGGTTCTCCCTTCTATTCCAGTCTCGTATTGTTCGTAGAAAGAAGGATTGTCGGTATGCCTCTGTGTGGACTCTTAATCTCTCTGATTTTATCCTCATGGTCTCTTCGCGAGATATACGTAGGAGCGAGCAATATACTGCTTGACTCGTCGGTGAAGGTATGTTCTCGAATCTTAAACAAAAGCCCATACCGAGCTACTGAGCGTCTCTCCTGCAGAGTCTTCCACTGGAGTTTATCTATCATCTCCGTAACGCTTTCGCGATTACTAAATGATACTGTAACGAAGCGCGCTGCTCTCCGTTGGATCTTCTCTCTCTCTTCTATCAACCCTACCTGGTACGGATCCCATACCGCTAAGCAGTATTCGAGCAGTGGGCGAACAAGCGTACTGTATCCAACTTCCTTTGTTTTCGGATTGCATTTCCTTAGGATTTTTCCAATGAATCTAAGTCTGGCATCGGCTTTACCGACGATCAACTTTATATGATCATTCCATTTTAAATCACTTCTAATGCGTACTCCCAGATAATTTATGGAATTAACTGCTTCCAGTTGCCTGCCTACTATTTTGTAGCTAAATGATAGGGGATCTATCTTTCTATGTATCCGTAGCACATTACACTTGTCTACATTGAGATTCAATTGCCATTCCTTGCCTCCTGCATTTCAGTACAATTTTCCGTTGTTACAATCTCTCGATATACCACAGCATCATCCTCAAAAAACCTCAGTGAACTTCCGATGTCATCTACAATGTCATTTATGTATATTGTGAATAGCAAAGGTCCTACGACATTCCCCTGCGGTATACCTGAAATCACTCTTACTTCGGAAGACTTCTCTCCATTAAGAATAACATGCTGCGTTCTGTTATCTAGGAACTCTTCAATCCAATCATACAATTTGTCTGATAGTCCGTATGCTCTTACTTTGTTCATTAAACGACTGTGGGGAACTGTATCGAACGCCTTGCGGAAGTCAAGAAACACGGCATCTACCTGGGAACCCATGTCTGTGAGTCTCGTGGGCGAATAGTGCGAGCTGGGTTGCACACGATCGTCTTTTTCGAGACCCATGCTGATTCCTACAGAGTAGATTTCTAGTCTCCAGAAAAGTCATTATACTCGAACACAATACGTGTTCCAAAATTATGCAACTGATCGACGTTAGAGGTATAGGTCTATAGTTCTGCACATCTGTTCGACGTCCCTTCTTGAAAACGGGGATGACCTGTGCCCTTTTCCTATCCTTTGGAACGCTACGCTCTTCTAGAGACCTACGGTACACCGCTGCAAGAAGGGGGGCAAGTTCCTTCGCGTACTCTGTGTAAAATCGAACTGGTATCCCATCAGGTCCAGCGGCCTTTCCTCTTTTGAGAGATTTTAATTGTTTCTCTATCCCTCTGTCGTCTATTTCGTCATCTGCGCGACAATCTAGAGAAGGAACTAGAGTTTGTCTTCCTCTGTGAAACAGGTTTGGAAAAAGACATTTAGTATTTCGGCCTTTAGTCTGTCATCCTCTGTTTCAGTACCTTTTTTGGTCACAGAGTGTCTGGGATTGTTCCGTTTCTTGAGGCTCAAATATTCGTCCCGACTTTAAAAAAAAATTTAAAAAAAATAAAAAAAACAAGCAATTTGTCCCGATTTTCAAGGATTATTTTCAGACATTTACAAAGTGGTTAAAATACTTTCTGAGTGTCGATTTTATAAAGTATCAATTGAAACTGACATTCCGTACGTTGGTACCCCCTGATAATGTACAACTTAAGCACTATAATTGTTGTGTACTCTTATTTTCTTTGCTTTCACTTGCCATTGTTGTCAGCACTCAGTATCAGTTTCGTGAAGTGCCAGCACGTCGTGACGATGCCGAAACGAAAATCAAAGTTTTTGGAAGCGCTTCAGAGGAAATTTCCTTGCTTCACTAGAGACAATGACCATTCAGCAAAATGTAACGTATGTAACTGTGCTGTATCCGTGTCTCATGGTGGTGCTGCAGATCTCAAGCATCATATGGAGTCAGAGAGACTCAGGAAGAATCTTCGATCGGCAGGTTTCCCGAAAACAATGACGAGCTATTTTGTAACTTCACATAGACAGGAACAGAAAAACGTAGCTGCAGCATAAGTAAGCCTGTCATTCGATGCTGTTAAATACCAGCAAAGCTATCGTTCTAATGACTGCAGTGTTCAACCAAACAAACAAAAAAATTCCTGATTCTAAGATTGCAGAAAATGTTTCGTGTGGACGAAAAAGGTGTGAAGCAATTATCAACAATGTTATAGCTCCGCATTCCCAGAAACAGGTAATAGCTGCTGTAACCAGTGCAAAATACTTTTGAATATCTACTGATGCTAGCCAACCACGGGCATCAGAAAACGTTTCCTGTGTTAGTTCAGTATTTTTCTGTAATGGAGGGTGGACTGCAGACGAAATTGCTTGACCTTGATGAATTGCAGAACGAAAAGTCCGAAATAATTTCCAATTATCTTTCTCATGTTATACAGTCATTCGGTATCATCTCAAAGTGTGTTGCATTTGGTGCAGGCAATACTAACTGTAATTTTTTTTTGGGGGGGGGGTTAATGAAGAAAGAGGGTAATAATGTTTTCACACATCTGAAAGAAAAATTAAAAAACTCTAACATTGTTGGCATAGGTTGTCCAGCACATGTTGTTCATAACACACTTCAAAGTGCTTGCGATGTTTTACCTGTTGACATTGACTGCATTGTCATGAAGTTGTACAACCATTTTCATTTTTTTTATTCGTTTTGCAGAACTCACTGAATTCTGTAAATTTGTTGGTGTGACTTACAAAAATGTACTTTCCTTTCATTGTTGTCAGCCATAGAAAGGATCTTACCTTTGAAATCTTACTTTTTGTCACAGTCTAACTTAAAGTGCCCAGCAATCTTAAAGAGTTTTTTCAGTGATCCTATAAATGAATGTTATTTACTTTTTGTAAATTCACAAATGAGTGTTTTCCAACAATCCATTCTGAGCATTGAGAAACAGAATAATTCCATATGTGAGGTATTAGCAGTCTTAAATAAAGCTTTGACAAGTCTAAATTCAAGGAAACATGAACATTTTGTACCACTAAGTGTAAAAAAGCTGCTGAACGATTGTGATGACCAGTCTGTTAAGAATTTTGACATATCAGTATCAACGTTTTATGATGCTTCAGTAGACTATTTATTCTCGTGGTTACAGGGAATAGCTGAGTTTTCTGTATTCTCATGGATGATGCTCACAGAACCGCCAGAATGGACAATAGTTGAAAATACTTTAATGTGGCTACATGAAAAGGACATTCTAGTAAACGGCAGCCTCTTATTTGATGAAATAGTTCATGTACAGTCATTTGTAAAACAACAAGTGAAAACAGATAGTGAACAATGGAATGAGTTGATGGCACATGAAAAATGGTGTAGGTTTTTCAGATCTTGCCAGTGTAATGAACAGTTCAGCAGTTCAGAGAAGCGCTTAATATAGCGCAGTACTTCTTTTCACTCCCCGCCCACAATGCAAATGCTGAAAGAGTTTTCAGCTTACTATCGTCACAGTGGACAGATGAGAGGAGAGTTAAGTGTATTTTACTGACCTTTTTATAAATGCTGAAAGAGTTTTCAGCTTACTATCGTCACAGTGGACAGATGAGAGGAGAGTTAAGTGTATTTTACTGACCTTTTTATAAACTTCAGTAAATACAGTTGCACTGACTTCTAATCATACCTATTAGGCAGACCTGAGTTGCTGAATGAAATTTCATGTTCGAAGAAATATGATTGCAGTGTGGAATCCACAAAACCATAAATTGCTTGTGTTCACTAAGAACTTTTTTTGTAGTGATTGTTACTGTATGTCTTTCTACATTCTGTGTTATAAATGTTACATTTCTCAATAAGAAAATTTGTGAAAACTTGAAATGTACTTCTTTCCAGTCTTTCCATTCTTTGTTTGGTTTTATCAGTGAAGGCTTTATTTGCAGAGGAAGAAGAAATGTTAGCATTAAAAGTGATATTTAATGAGAAATAAAAATTGTCCCACTTTTTGGCCAAGAAAATGTATGAAAGTCCCACTTTTGTCCGAAGAAAATATGGTCATCCTATGGGGACCGCATCTACTCGTAATCACCGATTTTGTCCAAATTTGTAGAGTTGGCAGGGATGGGTGAGAAACGAAAGTGACAGAAGTGGCTTCTCCACATGGCCAAGCGTTTAAAAGAAAAATGGCATTGTTATCTGTATGTCCAGCTTTTCAGAGATGGTCTCGGAAGTCGGGTGTTCGGTACAGAATGTCAAACCAAGACATTTAAGTCGTCTACGTGTTATTATATTTGGCCACCAGTTTCGACGCTCTGACTGACTTGTAGGAGGATTCCAAACTCGCTTCCGGTCAAAATATGGGCCACTGTAATATTTCTGGCTTATTCGGCCAACATATTAGGCTCCAGGAAGCTATTCCCAGGGCAGTGGAGATGCAAGAAGCAAAGAGATGAGGCAGTGTGGGATGAGGGACCGGTGATAGATGTTAGATTCGGTACCATTCCCTTGAGAAAGACCGCCTGCGTGACGCTGCTGCTCTGTGATTGGCTGCTGTGTTCGGCGGTAGGGCGCCAAAACGTTAAACTTTAGTTGCTATTATTAATTAAACCTGTCATCCAAATTACTTCATTTTTTTAAATAAACATCTCTCAACAGCCAGCTATCAATCAGTCATTTCAAAATTATTAAAATCAAAGTATTACTAAAACAAAAGACTGACGATGCACTTCGGTGGCGTACGGGTCACGCCTTGCTGGCTCGGCGAGCGAAGTGTCTCGGGCAGTACGGCTCTGCAGTCCTGACCGCTCCAGTAGACAGACATGTTGCCTGTTATTTCAGTATTTGTTTCATGCAATTTTATTTTCTACAGTTCCGAGCGTCGCTAGGTACAGACATGTTGTCTGTAGTAGTAGTAGCCTGCCGTAGTGGCCGAGGGGTTCTAGGTGCTTCAGTCTGAAACTGAGCGGCCTCCACGGTCGCGGGTTCGAATCCTGCCTCGGGCATGGATGTGTGTGATGTCCTTAGGTTAGTTAGGTTTAAGTAGTTCTAAGTTCTAGGGGACTGATGACCACAGGTGTTAAGTCCCATAGTGCTCAGAGACATTTGGACCATTTGAACCATGAAGACAGCAGGTTAGTGAAGTGTACAAGAACTTATGTATTCCACACAGGGCCGTGGAAACAACTGGGCACCTCAGTGTACCGCATGCACAGTACAAATGTGCTCAGCGACACATCATCTGCAGTAATGCAGAGAAGGTAAAGAAGGATGAAAGTATTGACACTATCTTACTTTTATTCCTTTTTCTTGCCATAGCACACTGGTAACTGTACATCTACATTGATACTCTGCAAATCACATTTAAGTGCCGACTCTAGAACGTTACAACCACATGTCACACATCCTGTGGATTTACAAGATGTGCCTACAATACAGTGGCTTCCATTGCCTTCTGCATCCTCATTGATACACCTTCAGTTTGGATATTAATCGCACTTTTGAACCTTTTTTTTATTTTCGTCATTGCTTCTTCGCTGTACAGACTGAACTGTAGGGACGGAGGTTTCATCCCTTCCTTACATCCTTTTTAATCAGTGCGTCCCGTTCTTTCTCTTCCTGCCTTATTGTTTCCTCTTGGTTCTTGCACATACTCGTAATGTATATTACCCTACTTTCCCTATGGTTTACATCTGTTCTTCTCAGAATTTCGAACATCTTGCAAAATTTTAAGTTATCGAACGCTTTTTGCAGGTCGACCAATCCTGTAAGCGTGTCTTGATTTTCTTTTCAGTCTCAATTTCGTTATTAACCGCAACGTCAGAAGTGTCTCTCCGAAGCCTTGAACTTTCTTCAAGTAAAAAAAAAAATTGTGTATTACTGTGCTGGTAAACCTCTTATGTTATTTGATTTTCAAACAGCTGAGGAGAACTGAACATACTCAAACATTTCTCTCTTTACAATATTTTTAGCGCAACGCAATCTGCCTTTCAATAATCCCTACAAAAGAATGGCCCTGACTAACAATAACCTATACCTTTCATGAATCACTTACCTCACAAAAATCTTCGTTACTCGAACTACTGCAATACAACGAGCGCCAATACTGCCAGCTAAATAAAGGATTCTAACTACTGAAGTCACTAACTACTGATAGGCATAGTTAGCAAATGAGAGATTTTGATAGAGAACAAACAATGTATTTACCTTAATAATGTTCAAAAGTTATTTTATATATATATATATATATATATATATATATATATATATATATATATATATATATAAGTTCGTAACGTCCAGTCTTACAAATTTCCTCTCTCTGGTGGACACACGTCCAGATCATCCGCTCTCAAAACTCCGTCATCTCTCTCCCCACATCCACCGCTGCTGGCGGCTCACCTCCAACTGCGCAACGCTACAATAGCACATTACAACAATACAAATCAGCCACAGATGGCACATAACACAGTCAGTGATTTTCATACAGAGCGCTATGTGATGTTACCAACATAAAAATCTAAACAGCCTACTTACAAAGTTAAATGGAAAGAAGACTGGAATTTCTGGTCAGACGAATATTGGGTAATATCAACAGCAGGAGAAAATGGTGTAACAGATTTAGGATTCCTTACGAATATGTAGTAGCACAGATAACGAGATAGTGTGAACACATCAGTGACAGGGTTATTCTCATTAAAATCGACAGCAAACAAACACCGACAACAGTAGTTCAGGTACACATGTCGACGTCTCGAGCAGACGTTGAAAAGATACTTAATGGGTAATTGAGTAGGTAGGAGGAGATCTAGTTGTCATGCGCAACTGGAATGCAGCTGTAGGGGAAGAAACAGATGAAAGGGTTACGGAAGAACATGGGCTCAGTAGTAGGACGAGAGAGGAGAAAGGTAATTGAATTCTGTCATAAATTTCAGCTAGTAATAACGAATACTATGTTCAAAGGTCGCAAGAGGAGGAGATGTACTTGGAAAAGGCCGGGATGTACAGCAAGATTTCAGATAGATTTCATCGTGGTCAAGCAGAGATTCCAAAATCAGATAGTGGATTCTAAGGCGTGACCAGGAGCATATATAGATTCAGATCACAATTTAGTCATGATGAAGGAACTAGTCAGGAAGAATCAATGCAAAAAGATGTGGGACCGCAGCTAATTAGGTATGAAGAGAAAAGTTTCAAGTCCTTTGTGGATACATCTATTATGATAATAAATAGCTCAATATGCAGTTCGGTTGAAGAGGAATGGACATTTCTAAAAAAGGGCAAATCACAGAAGTAGGACAAGAAAACATAGATCCAAGGAAGGTAACTACGACCAAACGAAGAACCTATGGGTAACAGAAAAATACTTCAGCTGATCGACAAAAGAAGGAAGCTCAAAAATGTTCAGGGAAATAAGGAATATTTTAAAACAAGTCATTTAGGAATGAAATACATAACAGAAGGGGTGCAGGAAAGGTTAGAGAGAATGGCTGTACGAAAAATGGAACTGGATAAAGAAATAACTGTTGGAAGGAATGACACTTCATACAGAAAAGCCAAAACAAACTTCAGATAAATTAAAAACAAAGGCTGTAGCATTAAGAGCGCAATCGGAATTCCTCTGTTAAACGCGGCGGTAAGAGTGGATAGGTGGAAAGAGTACATTGACGCCCTCTATGATGGGAAGATTTGTCTGATGTGATAGAACAAGAGACAGGAGCAGATTTACAAAAGACAGGGGATTCAGTGTTAGAAATAGAATTTAAAAGAACTTTGAAAGACTTAAGATCAAATAAGGTATCGGAATTTTTAAAATCATTCGCCGAAATGGCAACAATGTGTGTAGACTGTGTGAGACTAGCGATATACCGTTAGACTGTCTGGAAAACATCATCCACACAACTCGAAGATAGCAAGAGCCGCCAAGTGCGAGAAATATCGCGCAATTAGTGTAACAGCACGTGGATCCAAGTTGCTGACAAGAATGGAAAAGGAAACTGAGAATCTGTTAGATGATGATCACACTGGCTTTAGGAAAGGTAAAGACACCAGAGAGGCAATTCTGTCGTTGCGGTTGAAAGACTAAAGAAAAATCAAGACATGTTTATAGGATTTGGCGACCTGGAAAACGCGTTCGATAATGTAAAATGATGCAAGATGGTCCAAATTCTGAGAAAAGTAGGGGTAACCTATGGGGAGAGACGGGTAATATACGATATGTACAAGAGCCAAGAGGGAATAATAAGATAACAAAGAACGGAGTGCTTGGATTAAAACGAGTAAAAGACAAGGATGTAGTCTTTCGCCTCTACTGTTCAATCTGTACATCGAAGAAGCAATGATGGAAAAAAGGAACTGTTTAGGAGTGGAATTAAAATTCAACTTGAAAGGATATCAGTGATGAAATTCACGGATAGCACTGCTATCCTCAGTGAAAATGAAGGAAGTTATAGGATGTGTTAAATGAATTGAACAGTCTAATGAGTACAGAATATGGACTGATAATAAAACGAAGATTGACTAAAGTAATGAGAAGTAGCAAAAATGATATACAATAAACTTAACATCAAAACTGGGGATCACCGAGTAGACGAAGATCGGAGTTCTGTCAGCTGGGCAGCGAAATAACCCATGATGGACGGTTCAAGGTGGGCATAAAAAGCAGACAAGCATTGGCAAAGAGGGCATTCGTAGCCAAGAAAAGTCTACTAGTATCAAATATAGGCCTTAAATTGAGGAAGAAATTTCTGAGAATGAACATTTGAAGCACCGCACTGTGGGGTAGCGAATTACGGAATGTGGGTAAAGCGGATAAGAACAGAATCGAAGCATTTGAGATGTGGTGCTAGAGAGAGTCTTGAAAGCAAGGTTGACTGGTAAAGTAAGGAACGAGGCGGTTATCCGCAGGATCGGCGAGGAAAGAAATATATGGGAAACGACAAGTAGAAGGAAGAGGATGGTAGGACAATCACGGAATAGTTTCAATGGTAAATATTGTAGAAGTCAGAGATTGGAATGCATCCAGCAAATAATTGAGGACGTAGCTTGCAAGTGCTAGATTTATACAGTTCCTTACTGTAACACTTGTCGAAATGCGTTAAACTTTTAACGTCGACTGACACCTCTTATTGGGCTGATTGTAGCAGCTTTGTAAATCTTTAAATTTGGTCATTAATTATGTTAAATCGTTAGAAGTCAAATTGCTTCTGTCAGTGGAAGTAGTTAGAATGGTAAGATTGTATGTCAGATTTAGCAGTCAGATAACGTCGCTACGGGAAAAATCGGGGCCAAGGAGATATAAGGGTCCCGCTACGAACTTGTGACGTCATACTAGTTGTCTTGTTTGCGGCACCTCGGGAGCGCTTCTCTCCACGCAGGATCCACGGGAAATCAATATTTAATTGAAAAGTTACCGACTAAATGTGTTAATTTTGTCACGTGCTATCGTGCAACGGCATGCATTTAAACGCGCAGCCAAGAATTATTAAACTCGTCCGAAAGACTTACTCGCTCCCCGCCGGAGACGGCTCCTGGCACTCATAAGACCTGCATTGTCATTCGCTGTGACGTAAGCGCCAAGGCCTATCTTTGTCGACGTCATGGGGAAGAAATGTTTCAGCTACAGTTAGTGTGAAACATGGTGTTGTTATTGGCAACTCCGCTGCACTGTGTGTGATAAATACACTGAAGAGCCAAAGAAACTGGTACACATGCCTAATATCCTGTTGGCCCCCCGCGACCACGCAGAAGTGCCGCAACACGACGTCGCATGGACTCGACTAAGGTCTAAGTAGCGCTGCCATGAATGCAGCAGGGCTGTCCATAAATCCGTAAGAGTACGAGGGAGTGGAGATCTCCTCTGAACAGCACTTTGCAAGGCATCCCACATATATTCAAAAATGTTATTGTCCGGGGAGTTTAATGACCAGCGGAAGCCTGTGAACTCAGTAGAGTTTCAGGGAGAGCATAATGGACAATTGACAGGAAAGGGGGAAAGAAATACAGTAGAAGAAGAATGGGTAGCTCTGAGGGATGAAGTAGTGAAGGCAGCAGAGGACCAAGTAGGTAAAAAGACGAGAGCTAGTAGAAATCCGTGGATAACAGAAGATATACTGAATTTAATTGATGAAAGGAGAAAATATAAAAATGTAGTAAATGAAGCAGGCAAAAATGAACACAAACGTCTCAAAAATGAGATCGACAGGAAGTGCAAAATGGCTAAGCAGGGAGGGCTAGAGGACAAATGTAAGGATGTAGAGGCTTATCTCACTAGGGGTAAGATAGATACTGCCTACAGGAAAATTAAAGAGACCTTTGCAGAAAAGAGAACCACTTGTATGAACATAAAGAGCTCAGATGGAAACCCAGTTCTAAGCAAAGAGTGGAAAGCAGAAAGGTGGGAAGAGTATATAGAGGGTGTGGACAAGGGTGATGTACTTGAGAACAATATAATGAGAATGGAAGGAGTTGTAGATGAAGATGAAATGGGAGATACGATACTGCGTAAAGAGTTTGACATAGCACTGAAAGACCTGAATAGCAACAAAGCTCCGGGAGTAGACAAGATTCCATTAGAACTACTGACGGCCTTAGCAAAGCCAGTCCTGACAAAACTCTACAATCTGGTGAGCAAGATGTATGAGACAGGCGAAATTCCCTCAGACTTCAAGAAGAATATAATAATTCCAATCCCAAAGAAAGCAGGCGTTGACAGACGTGAAAATTACCGAACTACCAGTTTAATAAGTCACGGCTGCAAAATACTAACGCGAATTCTTTACAGACGAATGGAAAAACAGGTAGAAGCCAACCTCGGGAAGATCGGTTTGGATTCCTTAGAAATGTTGGAGCACGTGAGGCAATACTGACCCTACGACTTATCTTAGAGAATAGGTTAAGGAAAGGCAAACCTACGTTTCTAGCATTTGTAGACTTAGAAAAAGCTTTTGACAATGTTGACTAGAATACTCTCTTTCAAATTCTGAAGGTGGCAGGGGTAAAATACAGGGAGCGAAAGGCTATTTACAATTTGTACAGAAACCAGACAGCAGCTATAAGAGTCGAGGGGCATGAAAGGGAAGCAGTGGTTGGGAAGGGAGTGAGACAGGGTTGTAGCTTATTCAATCTGTATATTGAGCAAGCAGTAAAGGAAACAAAAATATTCGGAGTAGGAATTAAAATCCATGGAGAAGAAATAAAAACTTTGAGGTTCGCCGATGACAGCAAAGGACTTGGAAGAGCAGTTGAACGGAATTGACAGTGTCTTGGAAAGAGGAAATAAGATGAACACAAAAAAAAAGCAAAACGAGGATAATGGAATGTAATCAAATTAAGTCGGGCATAAAGAAAAGCAAAACGAGGATAATGGAATGTAATCGAATTAAGTCGGGTGATGTTGAGGGAATTAGATTAGGAAATGAAACACTTCAAGTAGTAAAGGTGTTTTGCTATTTGGGGAGCAAAATAACTGATGATGGTCGAAGTAGAGAGGATATAAAATATAGACTGGCAATGGCAAGGAAAGCGTTTCTGAAGAAGAGAAATTTGTTAACATCGAATATTGATTGAAGTGTTAAGAAGTCGTTTCTGATAGTATTTGTATGGAGTGTAGCCATGTATGGAAGTGAAACATGGACGATAAATAGTTTAGACAAGAAGCGAATAGAAGCTTTCTAAATGTGGTGCTACACAAGAATGCTGAAGATTAGATGGGTAGATCACATAACTAATGAGGAGGTATTGCATAGAATTGGGGAGAAGAGAAGTTGTGTAACAACTTGACTAGAAGAAGGGATCGGTTGGTAGGACATGTTCTGAGGCATCAAGGGATCACCAATATAGTAGTGGAGGGCAATGTGGAGAGTAAAAATCGTAGATGGGGACCAAGAGATGAATACACTAAGCAGATTCAGAAGGATGTATGCTGCAGTAGGTACTGGGAAATGAAGAAGCTTGCACAGGATATAGCATGGAGAGCTACATTAAACCAGTCTCAGGACTGAAGACCACACCAACAACGGGGTGTTGCATTGTCCTGTTGGAACTGTCCAAGCCCATTGGAACGCACAATGGATATAAATGGATGCAGGTGATGAGACTCTATGCTTACATACGTGTCACCTGCCAGAGTCGTATCAGTGGTCTCATGTCACTACAACTGCACCCCACCCCACACTATTCCAAAGCCTCCACCAGCTTGAACAGTCCCTTGCTGACATGAAGCGTCCATGGATTCATGATGTTGTCTCCATAACGATACAAATCCATCCGCTCGATACAATTTGAAACGAGACTCGTCCGACCAGGCAGCATGTTTCCAGTCATCATCAATCCAATGTCGTTGCTGACGGGTCCCAGAGAGGTGTAAAGCTTTGTGTCCAAGGATATACCTGTGGCCCTTGGGCTTCAAAAGCCTGTATCGATGATGTTTCTTTGAATGGTTGGCACGCTCATATTTGTTGATGGCCGAGCATTGAAATCTGCAACAATCTACAGAAGGGTTGCACATCTGTCTCGTTGAACGTTTCTCTTCAGTCGACGTTGGTCCAGTTCTTGCAGGGTCTTTTTCCGGCAGCAGCGGTGTCGGAGATTTGATGTTTTACAGGATTCCTGATAGTCAGGGTACACTCGTGAAATGGTCGTATGGGAAAATCCCCACTCCATCCCTACCTCGTACAGGCTGTATCCATGGCTCTTGCGCCGACTAAAACACCACGTTCAGTCTCACTAAAATCTTGATAACCTGCCATTGCAGCAGCAGTAACCTCTCTAACAACTGCCCCAGGCACTTGTTGTCTTATGCAGGCGTTGCCGTCCGCAGCGCCGTATTCTGCCTGGTACACTCGTGAAATGGTCGTATGGGAAAATCCCTTCATCGCTACCTCCTACAGGCTGTATCCGATCGCTCGTGCGCCGACTATAACATCTCGTTCAGTCTCACTAAAATCTTGATAACATGCCACTGTAGAAGCAGTGACCACTTTAACAAATGCGCCAGACACTTGCTGTCTTACACAGGCGTTGCCGACAGCAGCGGCGTATTCTGCCTGGTATAATAGTGAAATGGTCGTATGGGAAAATCCCCACTTCATCGCTACCTCGTACAGGCTGCATCCCATTGCTCTTTCGCCGACTATAACACCACGTTCAGGCTCACTAAAATCTTGATAACCTGCCACTGTAGAAGCAGTAACCACTCTAACAACTGCGCCAGACACTTGTTGTCTGGAGTCGCATACGGGAGGATGACGGTCCAATCCCACGTCCAGCCATCCTGATTCAGGTTTTCCGTGATTTCCCTAAATCGCTCCAGGCAAATGCCGGGATGGTTCCCTTGAAAGGGCACTACCCACTTTCTTCCCCGTCCTTCCCTAATCCGATGAGACCGATGACCTCGCTGTCTGGTCTCCTCCCCCAAAAACAACAACAACGACTTGTTGTCTAATTCAGGCGTTGCCGACAGCAGCGCCGCATTCTGCCTGTTTACATATCTCTGCATTTGAATACGCATGCCTGTACCAGTATCTTTGGCTCTTCAGTGTATAACTTTATCGGAATTCGTACGCCTTGGAGCTGCAGTCCTGCGCAGAGATGTACGTCTCCGTCAACCGCTGCAGCGGCGATACCACATCCTGACGAATGCGACAAGGATTTCCGGTGACAAGAGTGTCAGTGGCTGAGAGCAACAGTTGATGGGGGGGGGGAGGAGGGGGAGGGGGGCGACGCATTTCCGCAGAGAACTGACCTCGGTGTCGGCCCTGTTTCACTGCCGTCCCGCCGTGCTTAATCGCAAGGGCCGAATGTGTGAACGGACGTGCGTTACCGCAAGTTGATGGCAACCGTCAGGAATCGCCACAGATAAAGGCTGCAAGGACGAGGTCACAAGGATACTAATAGCTCTCTAGTCTCACGAAGTAATGAGCGCTATCGACAGAGGTTGTCAAACTGATTCCGTAATTTATATGTTTGCAGATGGCTTTCAACACCGTATCTCACTAGCGTCTTCTAGAGAAATTGCATGCCTATGAAGTATCTTCTAAGTTGTGCGACTGGATTCGCGAGTTCCTGACAGGTAGGTCCCAGTTCTTAGTAACTGACGGAGAGTCATCGAGTAAAATAGAAGTAATATCTGGCGTTCCCCAAGAAAGTGTTATAGGCGCTCTGCTGTTCCTGATCTGCATACAACGACGGAAAAATCATTTGAAATTAGAATTAATTTAATAACTTCAGCTACTGACGGGCGATGATCAAAGGAGACAGGTGAAAATGTATGCCCAGACCGGGCCTCGAACCCGGGATCTCCTGCTTACATGGGAGACGCCCTATCCATCTTCTTTTTGATTTAACTCTTTTTTCTTTTCTTAAAAATAATTCTTCGCTTTTTTCTTTTTATAGAACCCCTTTTTATTTTTTCCTTATTTCCACTTATTTGTTTTTTATTTTTATTTTGTTTTTTTATCTTTTCTCCGCGTTTAAAGAGAGAATGCAACTTGATGATGTGGAAACGCGCTTCTTCTGAACGACAAACTAAGTATGCCCCTTCTGCTGCCTTTGTTTGCAACATGGCTTGAAGAAAAATAAATATAAATTCCATTGAGAAGGCAGTCACAAAATTGTTATGGAAACGTAACTGCATCCATAACTTTCTTTCCCCGTGCGTGGAAAAACGGAAAGAAGTAAACTCATTATTGCTGATAAGTAAAATTCTCTTCTTCACAAAGGTAATGAATTAAAGTAGGCTTCTGCTGCTTGATTTTACACATAAATAACATAAATATGTCTTCCTGTGAAAAGAAGGAAGGAAGGAAGAAATTAAGTAAAGTGTATATCCCAGTTTCATCACTGTGTCGTATGCTTCCCGCAAAACAAAGTAATATATACATATCGGCTAACTGATTGATGATCATGTCTGATTACTTGCTGCTGGAAATTCTCCTCCTGCTACGTAAAGTACAACTTTGTACCACAAAGCATTCGTCTAATACACGAAATGCTTGGATGGATAATATAAATTACGCACTTCTGTTGGTTACAGTATTGTTTTAGTAAAAAAATTTGCGTAATTTTGTTTGTATTTTTTAGTACACATCAGCTTGTAGTGCACAGCTGTAAGGTATACCCGGAAGTCCTCCCTATTGCTTGATTCTTTTGTTAGGATGTAATGCATCGTTTGGCCTTTCAACCAACTGATTGCGTTTCGTTTTGTTTTAGGGTAAGGTATGCCGTCAGGGTTTAAAAATTCAGCAGGCGTAACGACGTTGGGCGTAGTTCTGCTGACGCTCGCTATCTTTTGTTTTATGTAGAGCCATATGCCTTTTACCTTGTCGCGCAACAATCTATGCTCTTCGGTATCTGGTATATTACATAATGTACACAGCGGTGACTCGGCCAATCGAATAGAGTGAAGTTTAGAGTGCGTCGTAATTTTCCTGTTTGCCAGGATCGATCTGACATACGTTGGCACGTTCGGGCAGTGAATATTTTCCCATGTTGTTGCCCAGTTATAACAAGGATACTTTTGTTCTACGTCGTTTCTGGGTTTGTCTTTCATCAAGTTATTGTAAAGTTCTTTCACTTTCATGATGTCTTTTTCTGGGATCGTTGCCTGTATGTAGCTGCATTCCACTAAAAAGTATTTCAAGTTGTATAGTCCGTTGGGTGTGTGTTGGATATTTATATGTGCACTAATGTTAGCAGGAGCTATTTCATTTAACAAATGTGCAGCAAGGGTACCACGTGGTTCTTTCCATTGTTTGTATGTGGTAGATAGGTATAAGGCTTGCGCTTTTTTGCTGATATCGGTGAGATTTAACCCACCACATTTCGTAGGGAGCATCAGAATGTCATATTTGACTTTGAAAATACGTCTGCGGCTGACAAAGTGTCCTAATGCAGAAGCGATACTATTCGACAACGTCGCAGGTGGTGGCAGAACTTGTGCTACGTAATTAACTTTGGATGTGATATATGCATTTGTCACTGTTACTTTCTGAAGTTCATCGAGTTTCCTAATACTGTGTGCTTGTACAGAAGCGCGTATGCTGTTAAGTAATTTTCGATAATTCGCAGCAATAGTGTGTTTGATATTTCTTTTAATGTCTATGCCGAGACATTTCATGGTTACAAGCTCGCGTAACAGACCCTGCGTTTGCGTCCCAATTCCACGGCCGATGTTGAAAATCCCCGACTTTTTTCTATCAATCTCCCGCGAGACTCACATTCTCACCATGTATGTCCACACACTACATTCGTAGTGTCCCACCCCAACACACTCATTACTCGTGGAAGACATTCTTACCAAATCCCGTAAGAGTTCGGGGAATTGGTGTGCATCCGGTGTTGCCAGAACTACACTCCTGGAAATGGAAAAAAGAACACATTGACACCGGTGTGTCAGACCCACCATACTTGCTCCGGACACTGCGAGAGGGCTGTACAAGCAATGATCACACGCACGGCACAGCGGACACACCAGGAACCGCGGTGTTGGCCGTCGAATGGCGCTAGCTGCGCAGCATTTGTGCACCGCCGCCGTCAGTGTCAGCCAGTTTGCCGTGGCATACGGAGCTCCATCGCAGTCTTTAACACTGGTAGCATGCCGCGACGGCGTGGACGTGAACCGTATGTGCAGTTGACGGATTTTGAGCGAGGGCGTATAGTGGGCATGCGGGAGGCCGGGTGGACGTACCGCCGAATTGCTCAACACGTGGGGCATGAGGTCTCCACCGTACATCGATGTTGTCGCCAGTGGTCGGCGGAAGGTGCACGTGCCCGTCGACCTGGGACCGGACCGCAGCGACGCACGGATGCACGCCAAGACCGTTGGATCCTACACAGTGCCGTACGGGACCGCACCGCCGCTTCCCAGAAAATTAGGGACACTGTTGCTCCTGAGATATCGGCGAGGACCATTCGCAACCGTCTCCATGAAGCTGGGCTACGGTCCCGCATACCGTTAGGCCGTCTTCCGCTCACGCCCCAACATCGTGCAGCCCACCTCCAGTGGTGTCGCGACAGGCGTGAATGGAGGGACGAATGAAGACGTGTCGTCTTCAGCGATGAGAGTCGCTTCTGCCTTGGTGCCAATGATGGTCGTATGCGTGTTTGGCGCCGTGCAGGTGAGCGCCACAATCAGGACTGCATACGACCGAGGCACACAGGGCCAACACCCGGCATCATGGTGTGGGGAGCGATCTACTACACTGGCCGTACACCTCTGGTGATCGTCGAGGGGACACTGAATAGTGCATGGTACATCCAAACCGTCATCGAACCCATCGTTCTACCATTCCTAGACCGGCAAGGGAACTTGCTGTTCCAACAGGACAATGCACGTCCGCATGTATCCCGTGCCACCCAACGTGCTCTAGAAGGTGTAAGTCAACTACCATGGCCAGCAAGATCTTCGGATCTGTCCCCCATTGAGCATGTTTGGGACTGGATGAAGCGTCGTCTCACGCGGTCTGCACGTCCAGCACGAACGCTGGTCCAACTGAGGCGCCAGGTGGAAATGGCATGGCAAGCCGTTCCACAGGACTACATCCAGCATCTCTACGATCGTCTCCATGGGAGAATAGCAGCCTGCATTGCTGCGAAAGGTGGATATACACTGTACTAGTGCCGACATTGTGCATGCTCTGTTGCCTGTGTCTATGTGCCTGTGGTTCTGTCAGTGTGATCATGTGATGTATCTGACCCCAGGAATTTGTCAATAAAGTTTCCCCTTCCTGGGACAATGAATTCACGGTGTTCTTATTTCAATTTCCAGGAGTGTATTTACTTATATGGAAATGGCGTCTGTTCTTTCCATATAAGAAAAATAATTACATTTTATTACTCAAATTACTCCAATAAGGTAGATGTGGTAAATCCAACCCATACCGTGACTTTCTCGTCGTGCAATGGAGTTTCCACGACAGTTCTAGGATTGTCGGTAGCCCAAATTCTGCATTTGTGGGCGTTGACGGACCCTCGGAGCGTGAAATGAGCTTCGTCGGTCCACAACACGTTACTCAACCAATCTTCATCATCCGCCATCTTTTGAAATGCCCACATCGCAAGTGCCCTCTGCTTCACTAAATCGCCAGGTGACAGTTCTTGGTGCCGATTGATTTTGTACGGATAGCATCGGAGGGTACGCCTAAGTGCCGGTGCGACGCGCGACTGCACGAGCGCTTACTTTCCCGTGCTTAGACGAACCCGCTACAGTCTCCATTTCTTCCTGAACTGTCTCAGCAGCATTACGCCTTGTGCTCTGTCGGCCACTACGGGTTCTCTCGTCTAAACAACCCGTGGCTTCATTCTCGCCACAGCTGCATTTGTCAACGGACCTTTACCCGTTCGAATCCCCTTCCTATGGCGATAGGATCGTAACGCTGAACTAGCACATTCCCCATTCTGATAATACAGCTTCACTAAGAGAGCCTTTTCAGGTAACGTCAACATGCTGCGACTGCTGGCGCATCTGATTCTCTCTCTCATTACATCTCCCTTTATACACGATTGTCGTTCGCAGTCACTGACGTTTTGCTGTCCAGCGCCATCTGTCGGACATTTTGTGAACTTTGTTTTTTTTATTCTAATAAAACCCCATGTCATTCCAAGCATGTGTGTCAATTTTTACCCCTGTATCTACATTATTCCGTGGTTTATTAAGTTTTCAAACTTATACTGACTTTTTGATCACCTGGTACATCAACGCCTGTTAGCAGCTGAAGGTATTAATATAATTCTAATTTCATTTTGGATAGAGTTGTTTACTGTGGTGTCACCGCCAGACACCACACTTGCTAGTAGGTAGCCTTTAAATCGGCCGCGGTCCGTTAGTATACGTCGGACCCGCGTGTCGCCATTATCAGTGATTGCAGACCGAGCGCCGCCACACGGCAGATCTAGTCTAGAGAGACTCCCTAGCACTCGCCCCAGTTGTACAGCCGACTTTGCTAGCGATGGTTCACTGCCTACATACGCTCTCATTTGCAGAGACGACAGTTTAGCATAGCCTTCAGCTACGTCATTTGCTACGACCGAGCAGGGCGCCATATTCAGTAATTAGAATGAATTGTGAACGGAAAATATTGTGAGTCATGTATCGTCAAGAGCGACGTTCATCATTAATGGATTAAACTTAAGTATCAAGCTAATTACGTCCACTTTCTGAATTCTCATTCCTTGTCATGTTCCAGACCTCGCGTCAGTATAGTTCTTCCCTCCTCACGCCAGCCTGCGCGAGCTAAAACGCGTGCATTTCGGCCTCCACTCGTAACACGGTGTTGGCTCATCTGCCAACACAACATTTACCTCATGAAGTAAGGCCAGTATTACACTATCAAATTGCTTTGTCAAAGATTTGATGAAAGATGTGATCAAATATTCCGTCAAATATATTTGACAAAGATCTTTGACGTAGCGTAAGAAGGGGTATTACACTGTCATCAAATTTTTCGTCAAAGCTCAAGATGGTTGACAACAACTTGCTATTAACCGCAGCAGTTGCACGTCCCGCAATTGCATTGTGTGCACATGCGGAGAAGAAGTGGGGGAAAAAAAGGAACCACACATACGAGGTTGACAGCCTTAAATTCCTGGGGTTACAACTCGATAATAAATTCAGTTGGAAGGAGCACACCAAAGAACTGCAGAAACGCCTTAACAAATCTGTATTTGAAACTCGAGTGTTAGCAGACATAGGCAACATAAAAATGAAAAAGCTTACCTACTTTGCCTACTTTGATTCCATAACGTCATATGGGATAATATTTTGGAGTAAATCTTCAAGTCAAACAAAAGTTTTCAGAGTCCAAAAGCGTGTAATACCTATTATTTGTGGAGTAAATTCACGGACGTCCTGCAGAAACCTCTTCAAAGAACTGAATATACTAACTACTGCCTCTCAGTATATTTACTCCATAATAGAAATTTGTCCTAAATAATATATCTCTTTTTCCAACAAACAACTCAGTTCATACATACAATACCAGGAACAAAAATGATCTGCACAAGCACTTAAAAGCACTTACTTTAGTTCAACGAGGGGTCCACTACCCAGGAATACTCATCTTCAATAATTTTCCAGCAAACATAAAAAATTTAGTTACAAATAAAGATCAGTTTAAAAGGAGCCTGAAAGACTTACTAGTGGCCAACTCCTTCTACTCCATTGACGAAATTTTTAATATAAACAAATGATGTATTGTATTTATCCATACTATTAGTATTGTTATTTGAGATTAAAAAAAAATGACATGTTCCATATCCACAAGGATCTCCTCAGCACGGATCTATGGAACGAAAAACTAATCTAATCTGGGTGAAGCCGTGTGTTTTACGACGACAAGATAAAAACAGTCAGCAAAACTTGTTACGTGAGCTTACAGTGGAAGACGTCAAGTCGTACATCAATTACTTAAGAATGGATGAGCATACATTTCTTTATGTGCTCAGTGAAGTGTATCCTCATATCACAAAGCACAATATTCACTTAAGAACTGCTACATCTTCAAAGGACAGGGTCACTGTAACACTCCGATTCCTTGCTACAGGAGAGGGTTATGTTTTGTTAGGTTAGGTTAGGTTGGGTTAGGTCAGCTCAGGTCTCCAATCTTCTTAATCTATTTATGTATTCAGGGTGCCTCACGTTGTAAAGAGCCTCATCAGCTTCATACACCTCTATTAATTTTATAGTTGCTAGCACACTCCAATTGTATTTCCCAGCAGTGTTTATAAAAACACTACAGACGACAGAACGCTGCAGCGATGCTAGCGCTCCATGTGGTAACATGTCACATCGCAATGAACAGAAGACAAGCGATTTCTTTGACCAAATCAACAGCGAGGCCGTAGTTTTGATCAAATATTGGACGACATTCGACAAAGTACCTATTACACCATCAAATATCTCTCACAACGATATTGGACAAAGAAGTTTGATAGTGTAATACCGGCCTAATCAATGGGTCAACTGGGGTTGCAGTAATGGTAAGTACAGGTTCGGTTCTCCCATTGCGACAACATTATTAGCTGCAGCATTTAATCTGCCTGTACCGAAGTGACGCAGGTTTTTAGGCACGTCTATTTCTGTTGTGAAGAATGAGTGTCGGGAACGATTTTATTGCACTATACCCAGTGGCAATGAAGTTACGCAGGTAACCAGTTAGAGAAACAACAAAATAGCTCGAGTTACCCGTACCCCTGTGTGTGTGTGTGTGTGTGTGTGTGTGTGTGTGTGTGTTTGTGTGAGCAGTGAGTGTGACGCCAGCCAGCGGAGTGCAAGACGCCGGCAGTCGCGGCGTCGGCTTTAAATTCCCAGAAGCCGCAGACAGGGAGAGGGAGAGGGAGAGAGGAGCTGATGCGGCTGTTGGCCTTGAGGCGCGGTGTCCCAGTCCACAACAAGACGACGGAGGCCGGCCCAGCCTGTTCCTCCACTTCTTGCGCCGACGGCCACGCCAGCTGGAGCCGCGCCAGCCATCCGACTCTCCTCCGCGTCTTTCGCTTTCAACCGAGGAGTTTAGAAACCGCGCACGCTGCCGGCCACCACAACTGCCCAGGCCGGGAAGGACGTCAACTGGCCATTAATACGAGCTGCGACCGACAAGTAATGCAGTTCGGTTGAAAAAAATTGCGGAATTTGTTGTGGGACGTCGTGGAATATTAACGCTTTAGACTGTATAGTTCCATGAAGTTCCGACAGATGGAGTCTGTAACGGAGCTGCGTCCCAATCAGAGACCTTCCCTTGAGTTTCGTTTGGCGGAAAAAAAAAGCATCGCAGATATTCGTAGGTGCTTGCAGAATGTCTGCCAGTGAACAAAAGCACGGTGAGACGTTGTGCGAGGCGTCATCGCATCAAGGCGCCTGCAGTGTTGGAACGTGCGGACAGCCTCATTCGAGATGGTCGAGTTCGCAGATCACAATCTAACGGCTCGCTGCTCAAATGGACGTGTCTGATGATTACTACTGGCCATTAAAATTGCTACACCAAGAAGAAATGCAGATTATAAATGCGTATTCATTGGACAAATATGTTGTACTAGACCTGACATGTGATTACATTTTCACGCAATGTGGGTGCATCCTGAGAAATCAGTACCGAGGACAACCACCGTAATAACGGCCTTGATGTACGCCTCGGTATTGAGTCAAATAGAGCTTGGGTGGCGTGTACAGTTACAGCTGTATTGTGACGAGCCAGTTGCTCGGCCACCATTGACCATACGTTTTCTGTTGGTGAGAGATCCAGAGAATGTACTGGCCAGGACAGCAGTCGAACATTTTCTGTATCCAGAAATTCCCGTACATGACCTGCAACATGCGGTAGTGCGTTATCCTGCTGAAATGTAGGGTTTCGCAGGGATCAAATGAAGGCTAGAGCCACGGGTAGTAACACATGTGAAAGGTAACGTCCACTGTTCAAAGTGCCGTCAATGCGAACAAGAGGTGACCGAGACGTGTAACCAATGGCACCCCATACCATCACGCCTGGTGATACGCCAGTATGGCGATGACGAATACACGCTTCCGAAGTGCGTTCACCGCGATGTCGCCAAAAACGGATGCGACCATGATGTAAACAGAACCTGGACTCATCCGAAAAAATGTCGTTTTGCCATTCGTGCACCCAGGTTCGTCATTGAGTACACCATCGCAGGCGCTCCCGTCTGTGATGCAGCGTCAATGGTAACCGCAGCCATAGTCTCTGAGCCGATATTCCATGCCGCTGCAAACGTCGTCGAACTGTTCGTACAGATGGTTGTTGTCTTACAAACGTCCCCATCTGTTGACTCAGGGATCGAGACGTGGCTGCACGATCCGTTACAGCCGGGCGGATAAGATGCCTGTCATCTCGACTGCTAGTGATACGAGGCCTTTGGGATCCAGTACGGCGTTCCGTATTACCCTGCTGAACCCACCGATTCCATATTCCGCTAACAGTCATTGGATTTCGACCAACGCGAGCAGCAATGTCGCGATACGATAAACTGCAATCGCGATAGGGTTCCATCCGACCTTTATCAAAGTCGGAAACCTGATGGTACGCACTTCTCCACCTTACACGAGGCATCACATCAACGTTTCACCTGGGAACTGCGGTAAACTGCTGTTTGTGTATGAGAAATCATCATTCCATGATGAATGTGATTTGAAGAGAAGTAATAAAATGCGGTCTAAGATGGAAGGTAAGCGTTTCCGGACACATGTCCACATAACATATTTTCTTCCTTTGTGTGTGAGGAATGTTTCCCGAAAGTTTGACCGTACCTTTTTGTAACACCCTGTATAACAAATGGAAGCTACTTTTAATCAGGGGTAACAAAAATTGCTGTAATATGACACTAAAGCTATGTGTGTGGGTTAAATGTTGTGTGTATAACTTCATACACAACGGTAAGGAAAACTGGACATTTGTGGTAAAATCTTATGTGACCAAACTGCTCTGGTCATCGCTCCCTAGGCTTATACACTACTTAATCTAACTTAAACTAACTTATGCTAAGGGCAACACACACACACCCATGCCCGAGGGAGGACTCGAACCTCCGAGAGGGAAAGGGGGGGGGGGGGGGGGGGGGGAAAGGAACCTCGCGAACCGTGCAAGACGCCCGAGACCTCGCCGCTACCCCGCGCGACCGACGGTCAGGAGAGGTGGATTACAGAGTGGTGTGTCAGCTGTCGTCATCAGAAAGCTGGATGGCGGCAGAAATGATTAGCGAACAAGATAACACAACAAAACGAAGTTGTGAAGGGTGCGGCAGCGTTCATAGCGTAATTTCACCTGCGTACTACAATGATGTACTGCAGGAAAGTTCGCCAGCTCACGCCGCATTCGTGTGCTGATGAGCTGCCATTTGGAGTGTGACAGTCATATGGAGCAGTGGAGTGCAGAGCATCGTGTTGAAAGCTATTTCGAGAATAACGACTCTGTTATGGCTACCCAGCGTCTATTTCGGCAACATTTCAACTTGGGAAGTCATGGGAAAGTTCCAGATGGACGGACCGTTGTGGGCTGGGTACGTGCATTTTGAAGAACAGGTTCTGTTTGCAATGGCAAACCGGGAAGAAGTGAAAGAACTGTGCGGACACCAGAAGCCGTGGAAAATGTTCATGCTGCACTATTGGTAGCCCAAAAAGATCTGCTCGTCGTCATGCGAAAACTGTGCGTATGTTCGATCGCTCATTCGGGAGACTATTGCACGAATACCTCCATTTTCACCCACATAAGCTGCAGATTGTTCAGGAAATTAGGCCTCGCGATTGGGTTTCACGCGAAACATTCTTCTTAACCGTGCGTGATCTCCTTCGCCAAACTTGACAAATATCGCAGACCATCCTGATGTCAGATGAAGCTCATTTAGAGTTACGAGGGTCACTCCAAAAGAAATTCACACTATTTTTTAAACACATATTTTATTCTATATGTCTGAAAGTTTTACAGTGTGTAGATACATACTTCAGGAATAATATTTTCATTTCTCCACATAATTTCCTAGCCCTCTCAACTGCCTTACGCCATCTCGGAACCAGCGCCTGTATACCCGCACAGTAAAATTCTGGACCAACCTGTTGGAGCCACTGTTTGGCAGCGTGCACAAGGGAGTCATCATCTTCAAACGTTGTTCCACGAAGAGAGCCTTTCAGTTTCCCAAAGAGATGATAGTCTCATGGAGCTAGGTCAGGACTGTAAGGCGGGTGTTTCAGTGTTGTCCATCCGAGTATTGTGATCGCTTCCACGGTTTTTTGGCTTACATGTGGCCGTGCATTGTCGTGCAACAGCAAAACATCCCGCTTTTGCCGATGTGGTCGAACACGACTCGGTCGAGCTTGAAGTTTCTTCTGTGTCGTCACATATGCTTCAGAATTTATGGTGATTCCACTTGGCATGATGTCCATAAGCAAGAGTCCTTCCGAATGGAAAAACACCGTAGCCATAACTTTTCCAGCAGAAGGTGTGGTTTCCAATTGTTTTTATTGGGTGAATTTGCATGATGCCACTCCACTGATTGCCTCTTCGTCTCTGGTGAAAAATTGTCGGAGCCATGTTTCATCACCTGTCACAATTGTTTCAAGAAATTCATCTCCACCATTCTCGTACTGTTGTAAAAGTTCGCTGCATACTGTTTTTCTTGTTTCTTTGTGAGCCACTGTCAACATCCTGGGAACCTGCGCAAACCTTTTTTAACGCAAACACTTTCAGTATTCTGCAAACACTACCTTCCCCTATCCCAACGTAGCGTGACAATTCGTTCACTGTGATGCGTCTGTCAGCAGTCACCAATTCGTTAACTCTCTGCACATTACCTGGAGTGTGTGCAGTACGAGGCCTGCTGCTGCGAGGACAATCCTCAATACTGCCGTGCCCGCTTTCATCATGTAACCTGCTTGCCCACCGACTAACTGTACTGCGATCGACAGCAGCATCTCCATACACCTCTTTCAACCTCTTGTCGATGTTTCCCACTGTCTCGTTTTCACAGCACAGGAATTCTATGACAGCACGTTGCTTCTGACGAACGTCAAGTGTAGCAGCCATCTTGAAGACATGCTGTGACGGCGCCACTCACGGGAACAAGTTGAACTAAGTTTGAAAACAAACGGGAAGTACGTATCTACACACTGTAAAACTTTCACACATGCAGAATGAAAACTGTATCTTTACAAAAATAGTGTGCATTTCTTTTGGTGTGACCCTCGTATGTGGTTCAGTGAATAAGCAGAATATGCGTTATTGGAGTGACGTAAGCCCGCATGAACTGCCTATCAAGCCCCTGCACAGTTCTCGCGTCGCAGTGTGCTGCAGAGTTGCTTCCTTTGGGATTATTGGCCCTTACTTCTTCCAGGATGACAGCGGCGTGGCTGTAACTGTCACCATTGACCGCTACCTAAAGATGCTGCAAGACTTCGTTCTTCCCCAAGTACGTATGGTCGATGTGGATGTGGAGCAATCATGGTTTCACAAAGACGGGGCGAACTCGCATACAGCCAGAATCTGCATGGATTTCTTGAGACAGACATTTCCCGGTAGACTAATTTCCCGTTTCTGGTGTCATTTCCTGGCCGCCTCGCTCTCCTGACCTTTCATGTGCAGACATTCTTCTTTGGGGCGACCTCCAGGAAGAAGTGTTCCGAACGCGTTGTGCCACCATTCCTGAGTTGAAAGATCGCATCAGAACTAGCGTCGGCAATGTCCCAGGGTATACGTTATGCCGAGTTACGGAAAGCTTCCATCGCCGCCTAGATGAACGTGCTGTGCAGAGAGGGCATCATTTGACAGGAGTCATATTCAAAAAGCGATCCACGCAATGGACAATGACTTACACATTAGTAAATGGGATACCTTTAACTATTAATTGACATAAGAGGTAATAAATGAATTACACTTACTGATTGATGGTGTGTTTTTAATATCCTACTTTTAAAATTTCTACACCACGAAGATGACGTGCTACAGACGCGAAATTTAACCGACAGGAAGAAGATACTGTGATATGGAAGTGATTTGCTTTTCAGAGCATTCACACAAGGTTGGCGCCAGTGGCGACACCTACAACATGCTGACGTGAGGAAAGTTTACAAACGATTTCTCATACACAAACAGCAGTTGACCGCAGTTCCCAGGTGAAACGTTGATGTGATGCCTCGTGTAAGGTGGAGAAGTGCGTACCGTCAGGTTTCCGACTTTGATAAAGGTCGGATTGTATCCTATCGCGATTGCAGTTTATCGTATCGCGACATTGCTGCTCGCGTTGGTCGAAATCTAACGACTGTTAGCGGAATATGGAATCGGTGGGTTCAGCAGGGTAATACGAAACGCCGTACTGGATCCCAAAGGCCTCGTATCATTAGCAGTCGAGATGACAGGCATCTTATCCGCCCGGCTGTAACGGATCGTGCAGCCACGTCTCGATCCCCGAGTCAACAGATGGGGACGTTTGCAAGACAACAACCATCTGCACGAACAGTTCGACGACGTTTGCAGCGGCATGGAATATCGGCTCAGAGACTATGGCTGCGGTTACCATTGACGCTGCATCACAGACGGGAGCGCCAGCGATGGTGTACTCAATGACGAACCTGGGTGCACGAATGGCTAAACGACATTTTTTCGGATGAGTCCAGATTCTGTTTACAGCATGGTCGCATCCGTTTTTGGCGACATCGCGGTGACCGCACTTCGGAAGCGTGTATTCGTCATCGCCATACTGGCGTATCACCAGGCGTGATGGTATGGGGTGCCATTGGTTACACGTCTCGGTCACCTCTTGTTCGCATTGACGGCACTTTGAACAGTGGACGTTACCTTTCACATGTGTTACTACCCGTGGCTCTAGCCTTCATTTGTGTGTGTGTTGCACTTAGCATAAGTTAGTTTAAGTTAGATTAAGTAGTGTGTAAGCCTAGGGAGCGATGACCTCAGCAGTTTGGTCACATAAGATTTTACCACAAATGTCCAGTTTTCCTTACCGTTGTGTATGAAGTCATACACACAACATTTAACCCACACACATAGCTTTAGTGTCATATTACAGCAATTTTTGTTACCCCAGATTAAAAGTAGCTTCCATTGGTTATACAGGGTGTTACAAAAAGGTACGGCCAAACTTTCAGGAAACATTCCTCACACACAAAGGAAGAAAATATGTTATGTGGACATGTGTCCGGAAACGCTTACTTTCCATCTTACACCTCATTTTATTACTTCTCTTCAAATCACATTCATCATGGAATGGAAACACACAGCAACAGAACGTACCAGCGTGACTTCAAACACTTTGTTACAGGAAATGTTCAAAATGTCCTCCGTTAGCGAGAATACATGCATCCACCCTCCGTCGCATGGAATCCCTGATGCGCTGATGCAGCCCTGGATAATGGCGTATTGTATCACAGCCGTCCACAATACGAGCACGAAGAGTTTCTACATTTGGTACCGGGGTTGCGTAGACAAGAGCTACGCAATCGGTCCGCCTCTACCAATCAATCGGTCATCGTATCTGTTGTTCAGAAGCGTACGAACACTTCGACTGAAATGTGCACGAGCTCCATCGTGCATGAACCACATATTGTGTCGTACTTGTAAAGGCACATGTTCTAGCAGTACAGGTAGAGTATCCCGTAGGAAATCATGATAACGTGCTCCATTGAGCGTAGGTGGAAGAACATGGGGCCCAATCAAGACATCACCAACAATGCCTGCCCAAACGTTCACAGAAAATCTGTGTTGATGACGTGATTGCACAATTGAGTGCGGGTTGTCGTTAGCCCACACATGTTGATTGTGAAAATTTACAATTCGATCACGTCGGAATGAAGCCTCATCCGTAAAGAGAACATTTGCACTGAAATGAGGATTGACACATTGTTGGATGAATCACTCGCAGGAGTGTAACAGTGGAGGCCAGTCAGCTGCTGACAATGCCTGCACACGCTGTACATGGTACGGAAACAGCTGGTTCTCCCGTAGCACTCTCCATACAGAGACGTGGTCAACGTTACCTTGTACAGCAACAACTTCTCTGACACTGACATTAGGGTTATCGTGAACTGCACGAAGAATTGCCTCGTCCATTGCAGGTGTCCTCGTCGTTCTAGCTCTTCCCCAGTCGCGAGTCATAGGCTGGAATGTTCCTTGCTCCCTAAGGCGCCGATCAATTGCTTCGAACGCCTTCCTGTCGGGACGCCTTCGTTCTGGAAATCTGTCTCGGTACAAAAGTACCGCACCACGGCTATTGCCCCGTGCTAATCCATACATCAAATGGGCATCTGCCAACTCCGCATTTGTAAACATTGCATTGAAAGGAAAACCACGTTCGTGATGAACACTAACCTGTTGACGCAGGGTACTAATGTGTTTGATGCTAGTACAGTAGAGCAGTGAGTCGCATGTCAACACAAGCACCGAAGTCAACATTACCTTCCTTCAATTGGACCAACTGGCGGTGAATCGAGGAAGTAGAGTACATACTGAAGAAACTAAAACGAGCTCTAACTTGGGAAGTAAGTGTTTCCGGTCACATGTCCACAGAATATCTTTTCTGTATTTGTGTGTGAGGAATGTTTCCTGAAAGTTTGGCCGTACCTTTTTGCAACGCCCTGTATACCGCCTGCTTGTGAGTCTGTATACAAGCCGTGGGGAGTGAACGCTCGTATTGCTTGCCGGCCGTAGCGTTATTGCTTCCAAACACTGCTGTGGGCCATAACGCTGTTCTCTAAGGCTAAGTGCAGTTTGGGAATCATTCTGAGTCATTTTGTCCGTTAGTTAAGTGAGGCCACTCTGTTAATATTAGCGTTTCTGTAAGTCTTTTTACCGGTCGATTTATTGCTAGCCATTCTTACTTGACACTTATGTTAATCATTTGCGTATCTTTAATGAATGTGCAACTTGTTATTTTTCCTGTGTGCGAGTTTTGCGACCTTGATTGGCCCACTTTGCATTTTTAGTACAAGCGAGTTTCACTGCGGACCTTTATGTGGGCAGTTCAGTTTTATTAAGCTTTAAGATCTTTGTTTCTTAATGAATTTGTGGTATTATGTGGCTGTGTAACTTTCGGTTGGAAGTATATAGAGGTACTAGTCTTTTGAGATATGGTTAAACAAAAACGATTGTTTATGCTTGATTACTCACCGCCCCTACTATCTATGATTTTGGTTGCGGACGGAAAATATGATTCTTATTCTTGCTTATGTAATTCAATTAAAGTAAAGATTTGTATATTGCATCAGTAAGAGGACAAATGTCCGAATTGAAGTTTATAATTCAGTCTGATTTGAGTCAAATTAAAATTGTAAAACAATCACAAGCTCCTATAATGAAATTTTCACTCTGCAGCGGAGTGTGCACTGATATGAAACTTCCTGCCAGATTAAAACTGTGTGCCGGACCGAGACTCGAACTCGGGACAAGCTTGCCCATCAGCAGTGACGCCGGGCTTCCTACTTCCTTTAAATAACTGTGGTGAGATCGTAATTTTGATTTTCTAAAGAATTGAGAAATACCACGGTCCAAGGCGTCAGGGCCAGTGAACGTAGGGGCTACGCAGCTGGCGCACCTCGGCCCAGTCACATACGTGGAAAGTTGACATTAAGAAAACCGCGGACGTCTTTCCAAACCGTCGAAACTTCATCCATTTTCCTTCAACATGACACTAACACTACGTCTGTGATGCGTATGGATAAAAATCTTTGATAATAACCGCTTGGCTTATCTTCTATATAATATATTTAACCGGTTTCGGCCTAGAAGCCACATCATCACGTTAAATATGGTTAGTCATGACATTAAAGTTACTACATAGACGGACTGAAGACTCCTTGTCTATGAATAAATGACGCACATAGCGGATCGTCAATTAACCGGGAAGTATGTTCCACGGTTCCTCAAGCTTCCCTACGTTCTGCGTACCTCCCGTCAATGCTGCAACTTTAATATCACGATGTAATATATCTAATCTGAATCTCTTTCAAATTCCAAAGGTGGCAAGAGTAAAATACAGGGAGCGAAAGGCTATTTACACTTTGTACAGAAACCAGATGGCAGTTATAAGAGTCGAGGGACATGAAAGGGAAGCAGTGGTTGGGAAGGGAGTGAGACGGGGTTGTAGCCTCTCTCCGATGTTATTGAGCAAGCAGTAAAGGAAACAAAAGAAAAGTTCGGAGTAGGTATTAAAATCCATGGAGAAGAAATAAAAATTTTAAGGTTCGCCGATGACATTGTAATTCTGTCACAGACAGCAAAGGACTTGGAAGAGCAGTTGACCGGAATGGATAGTGTCTTGAAAGGAGGATATAAGATTAACATCAACAAAAGCAAAACGATGATAATGGGATGTAGTCGAATTAAGTCGGGTGATGCTGAGGGAATTCGATTAGGAAATGAGACACTTAAAGTAGTAAAGGAGTTTTGCTATTTGGGGAGCAAAATAACTGATGATGGTCGAAGTAGAGAGGATGTAAAATGTAGACTGTCAATCGCAGGGAAAGCATTTCTAAAGAAGAGAAATTTGTTAACATCGAGTATAGATTTAAGTTTCTGAAAGTATTTGTATGGAGTGTAGCCATGTATGGAAGTGAAACGTGGACGATGAATAGTTTGGACAAGAAGAGAATAGAAACTTTCGAAATGTGGTTCTACAGAAGAATGCTTAAGATTAGATGGTTAGATCACGTGACGAATGAGGAGATATTGATTAGAATTGGGGAGAAGAGGAGTTTGTGACAGAACGTGACTGGAAGAAGGGACCGGTTGGTAGGACATATTCAGAGGCATCAGGGGATCACAAATTTTGCATTGGAGGGCAGCGTGGAGGGTAAAAATCGTAGAGGGAGACCAAGAGATGAATACACTAAGCAGATTCAGAAGGATGTAGGCAGCAGTAGGTACTGGGAGATGACGAGGCTTGCACAGGATAGAGTGGCATGGAGAGCTGCATCAAATCAGTCGCAGGACTGAAGACCACAATAACAACAACAATCTGATAACGTGGCTTGTAAGTTACGAAACTGATCGTTTAATAAATTATTCATCATAGCAGCCAAGCCGTTATAGTTCAAGATGTCTACTTATGGCTGCCGTTGTCCGTGATCCGTGATAGTCGTATGAATACGTCTGTACGAATTCCTTTTTGATATACCCTACACTTTCTCCTGTGGGCACCGTTGAAGGGCGGAGTCTTCAGAGAAAAAGGACACGGAAGTGGCGAACTGATCGTTCAGCTTATGAATATAGCTATTCTCATAAAGGAACAGTCAGGAGAAGTCCAAAGTGCACTAGGTTGGAGGTGGAATTTATGAGAATCAGGTTTGAACTTGCCTCTTGCCTTTGCTTATTCTAACATCTGGATGTCTGCTAGCAATAAAACTAGACACATGTTACATGGAATGTTTTACTCGAATTACTCTATTCTGCCATCTCCAGAAATATCCCACATAGCTTCCCACGGATTTCTTCTTTTTACGTTCGTTTATAGTACAAGGATGCTGTCTATCACCTACACTATTCAACCTCTACTTGAAACATATGATTGACCAATGCTCATAAGATGACAAAGGAGTAGAAATTAAAGGAAGAAGGGTATGGTGTTTGAGGCTTCTGATGACATGGTCCTTCTAGCAACAGGGGAAAAAGAATTACAGGATTTGGTGAACACCATTGAAACTAACGGAAAAATATATGGAATGAAAATTAACACAAATAAAACAAAAGTATTGGGACTAGGAGGAAACAAGGGAATAAAAATTATGCTGAAAGGGGAAATACTAGAACAGGTGCGAAATTTTAAGTATCTTGGAAGCAGGATGGACACGGACTGAAAGTGCACATCAGAAATTAAAAGAAGGATAGCAATGGTAAAAGAGGCGTTTTATAAGAAAAGGAGAATTTTCTGGAGCGGTCTGGACAAAGAACTCAGGAAGAGGCTCATAAAATGTCTTGAATGGAGCGTTCTTCTGTATGGCGCTGAAACATGGACTAAGAGGAAGAAAGAGAAAGGCTGGGGGCTTTTGAGACCTGGACATGGCGGTGAATGGAAAGAATAAGTTGGATGGGCAGAGTAAAAAATGAAGAGGTACTGGGAAGAGTGGGAGAGAAAATATAGTTACTAAATGTGATAAAGAGAAGAAAAAGAAATTGGATTGGGCATATATTCAGGAAGAACGACGGACTGATAAAAACAGTTTTCGAAGGTTATGTATAAGGGAACAGGAAGCCAGGAAGGAAGAGATTCCAGATATTGGATCTACATCTACATCTACATTTATACTCCGCAAGCCACCCAACGGTGTGTGGCAGAGGGCACTTTACGTGCCACTGTCATTACCTCCCTTTCCTGTTCAGTCACGAATGGTTCGCGGGAAGAACGACTGATGGAAAGTCTCCGTGGGCGCTCGAATCTCTCTAATTTTACATTCGTGATCTCCTCGGGAGGTATAAGTAGGGGGAAGCAATATATTCAATACCTCATCCAGAAACACACCCTCTCGAAACCTGGACAGCAAGCTACACCGCGATGCAGAGCGCCTCTCTTGCAGGGTCTGTCACTTGAGTTTGCTAAACATCTACGTAACGCTATCACGGTTACCAAATAACCCTGTGACGAAACGCGCCGCTCTTCTTTGGATCTTCTCTATCTCCTCCGTCAACCCGATCTGGTACGAATCCCACACTGATAAGCAGTACTCAAGTATAGGTCGAACGAGTGTTTTGTAAGCCACATCCTTTGTTGATGGACTACATTTTCTAAGTACTCTCCCAATGAAACTCAACCTGGCACCCGCCTTACCAACAATCAATTTTATATCATCATTCCACTTCAAATCGTTCCGCTCGCAGTTATAGAAGTAACTGCTACCATCCTTCTTTCTATGTATTCGCAATACATTACATTTGTCTATGTTAAGGGTCAGTTGCCACTCCCTGCACCAAGTGCCTATCCGCTGGAGATCGTCCTGCATTTCGCTACAATTTTCTAATGCTGCATCTTCTCTGTATATTACAGCATCATCCGCGAAAAGCCGCATGGAACTTTCGACACTATTTACTAGGACATTTATATATATTGTGAAAAGCAATAACCCCGTAACACTCCCCTGTGGCACTCCAGAGGTTACTTTAACGTCTGTAGACGTCTCTTCATTGAGAACAACATGCTGTGTTTTGCTTGCAAAAACTCTTCAATCCAGCCACACAGCTGGTCTGATATTCCGTAGGCTCTTACTTTGTTTATCAGTCGAGAGTGCGGAACTGTATCGAACGCCTTCCGGAAGTCAAGGAAAATAGCATCTACCTGGGAGCCTGTATGTAATATTTTTTGGGTCTCATGAATAAATAAAGCGAGTTGGGTCTCAAACGATAGCTGTTTTCGGAATCCATGTTGATTCTGGGTTTCCAGAAAGTTCCTTCGCGTACTCTGTGTAGAATCGAATTGGTATCCCGTCAGGTCCAGTGGACTTTACTCTGTTGCGTGATTCCAGTTGCTTTTCTATTCCTTGGACACTTATTTCAATGTCAGCCATTTTTCCGCTTATGCGAGGATTTAGAGAAGGAACTGCAGTGCTGTCTTCCTCTGTGAAAGAGCTTTGGAAAAAGGTGTTTCATGATGGACGGTACAACGTACAGAAAATGGACAAGCAAAAGACCTGCTAATATTGCAAACTGATGATGATGATGATAGTACAAGAAGGAAAATAAATCTAGCATAATGACCCTTAGACGAAAACAAGAAAAAATGAGCCTTGTACAGGGTGTTACAAAAAGGTACGGCCAAACTTTCAGGAAACATTCCTCACACACAAAGGAAGAAAATATGTTATGTGGACATGTTTCCGGAAACGCTTACTCTCCATCTTAACCTCATTTTATTACTTCTCTTCAAATCACATTCATCATGGAATGGAAACACACAGCAACAGAACGTACCAGCGTGACTTCAAACACGTTGTTATAGGAAATGTTCAAAATGTCCTCCGTTAGCGAGAATACATGCATCCGCCCTCCGTCGCATGGAATCCCTGATGCGCTGATGCAGCCCTGGATAATGGCGTATTGTATCACAGCCGTCCACAATACTTGCACGAAGAGTTTCTACATTTGGTACCGGGGTTGCGTAGACAAGAGCTACGCAATCGGTCCACCTCTACCAATCCATTGGTCATCGTATCTGTTGTTCAGAAGCGTACGAACACTTCGACTGAAATGTGCAGGTGCTCCATCGTGCATGAACCACATGTCGTGTCGTACTTGTAATGGCACATGTTCTAGCAGCACAGGTAGAGTATTCCGTATGAAATCATGATAACGTGCTACATTGAGCGTAGTTGGAAGAACATGGGGCCCAATCGAGACATCACCAACAATGCCTGCCCAAACGTTCACAGAAAATCTATGTTGATGACGTGATTGCACAATTGCGTGCGGATTCTCGTCAGCCCACACTTGTTGATTGTGAAAATTTACAATTTGATGACGTTGGTATGCAGCCTCATCCGTAAAGAGAACATTTGCACTGAAGTGGTAACACATTCCATCGCTACCCTGTACCTCTGCATTTGAATTCGCATGCCTGTACTAGTTTGTTTGGCGCTTCAGTGTATTTCATAGTGTGTGAAAAGTGTGGAACATCTGACGCTGCAGCCGAACGAGAAGAAAGATCGGGTACGGCCGCTACAATGGCAGGTTATCTAGATTTATATGAGTCTAAACGTGGTGTTGTAGTCTGCACACGATCGGAGGTACACAGCAACTCCTAGGTGACGATGAAGTGGGGATTTTCCTGTACGACCATCTCGGACATGTTCGAGTACGATGACTTTTCTGGAGACTAGAAATCTACTCTGTGGGAATCAGCATGGGTTTCGAAAAAGACGATCGTGTGAAACCCAGCTCGTGTTATTCGTCGGTGAGACTCAGAGGGCCTTAGACACGGGTTCCCAGGAGGATGCCGTGTTTCTTGACTTCCTCAAGCCGTTCGATACAGTTCCCCACAGTCGTTTAATGAACAAAGAAGGAGCATATGGACTATCAGAGCAATTGTGTGATTGGATTGAAAAGTTCCTAGATAACAGAACGCAGTATGTCATTCTCAATGGAAAGAAGTCTTCCGAAGTAAGAGTGATTTCAGGTGTGCCACAGGGGAGTGTCGTAGGACCATTGCTATTCACAGTATACATAAATCACCTTGTGGATACCATCGCAAGTTCACAGAGGCTTTTTGCAGGTGATGCTGTGGTACATCGAGAGGTTTTAACAATGGAAAATTGTACTGAAATGCAATATGATCTGCAGCGAATTGTCGCATGGTGCAGCGAATGACAATTGAATCTCAATGTAGACAAGTGTAATGTGCTGCGAATACATAGAAAGAAAGATTCCTTATCATTTAGCTACAATATAGCAGGTCAGCAACTGGAAGCAGTTAATGCCATAAATTATCTGGGAGTGATTTAAAATGGAATTATCTTATAAAGTTGATCGTCGGTAAAGCAGATTCCAGACTTAGATTCATTGGAAGAATCCTAAGGAAATGCAATCGGAAAGCAAAGGAAGTAGGTTACAGTACGCTTTTTCGCCCACTGCTTGAATACTGCTCAGCAGTGTGGGATCCGTACCAGATAGGGTTGATAGAAGAGGTAGAGAGGATCCAACGGAGAGCAGCGCGCTTCGTTACAGGATCATTTAGTAATCGCGAAAGCGTTACGGAGATGATAGATAAACTCCAGTGGAAGTCTCTGCAGGAGAGACGCTCAGTAGCTCGGTATGGGCTTTTGTTGAAGTTTAGAGAACATACCTTCACCGAGGAGTGAAGCAGTATATTGCTCGCTTCTACGTATATCTCGCGAAGAGACCATGAGGATAAAATCAGAGAGATTAGAGCCAACACAGAAGCAAACAGACAATCCTTGCCACGAACGTGACTGGAATAGAAGGAAGAAGATAGGGGTGCTGAAGGTACCCTCAGCCACACACCGTCAGGTGGGTTGCGGAGTATGGATTTAGATGTAGATGTAGAATTCGAGTAGCAGTTGTGCACTGGTATGCCCTGACAAACACTTCGTTTGCCATACAGGCATTTGGTTTTCCACCGACTCAACGCAGCGCACTGGTTGTGCACCGCTCTCCAGCTGTTGCCGACGCAGTCTGGGCAGTGTCTCTGCCGCCTGGATCGGCACCCCTGATGGTACGACCCCCGCGTCCGCCTGGCAGTGTGGGCGTTATCTGGTGTGACCTAGGCGACAGGTCCCTGCGCGCCTCGGCCAGAGGCGGCAAGAAACCGGGCCGCCCTGGTGGCTGCCGCGCCCCACATGTGTCGGTAAGGCGACACCTCCCGTGCCTGCAGACAGAGGGAAAAACAGAGCCAGCCGACCGTCCCGTCCACTTGTTTGTGCCTCGTGGGCCACGTGCAGCCGCACAAAGCGCTTTGTCTCGAGGCCTGGACCTACTGCCAAACGTCGCACCCACCACGGACTACGGCACGGACATTCCAGCAACACAGTGCCCAAAAATCGCGCGCCCATCCAACAGTTGTGGGAGCTGCAGTGAACCGAAGTCTGTCTCTGATCCATCCGATTTTACGTGTTGTTGTTGTTTTCTGGTTGTGGTCTTCAGTCCTGAGACTCGTTTGATGCAGCTCTCCATGCTACTCTATCCTGTGCAAGCTCCTTCATCTCCCAGTACCTACTGCAGCCTACATCCTTCTGAATCTGCTTAGTGTATTCATGTATTTGTCTCCCTCTACGATTTTTACCCATCACGCTGCCCTCCAATACTAAATTGGTGATCCCTTGATGCCTCAGAACATGTCCTACCAACCGATTCCTTCATCTAGTCAAGTTGTGCCACAAACTCCTCTTCTCTCCAATTCTGTTCAATACCTCCTCATTACTTATGTGATCTACCCACCTAATCTTAAACATTCTTCTGTAGCACAACATTTCGAATGCTTCTATTCTCTTCTTTTCCAAACTATTTATCGTCAATGTTTCACTTCCATACATGGCTACACTCCATGCAAATACTTTCAGAAAAGACTTCCTGACAATTAAATCTACGCTCTATGTTAACAAATTTCTGTTCTTCAGAAACGCTTTCCTTGCCATTGCCAGTCTACATTTTATATCCTCTCTACTTCGACCACCATCAGTTATTTTGCTCCCCAAATAGCAAAACTCCATTACTACTTTAAGTGTCTCATTTCATAATCTACATCCCTCACCGTCACCCGACTTAATTTGACTACATTCCATTATCCTCGTTTTGCTTTAGTTGTCCGCAGCTAGTAGTCGTGCGGTAGCGTTCTCGCTTCCCGTGCCGGGGTTCCCGGGTCCGATTCCCGGCGGGGTCAGGGATTTTCTCTACCTCGTGATGACTGGGTGTTGTGTGATGTCCTTAGCTTAGTTAGGTTTAAGTAGTTCCAAGTTCTAGGGGACTGATGACCATAGATGTTAAGTCCCATAGCGCTCAGAGGCATTTGAAACATTTTTTTGCTTTTGTTAACGTTCATCTTATATCCTCCTTTCAAGACACTGTCCATTCCGTTCAACTGCTCTTCCAAGTCCTTTACTGTCTCTGAACCTCAAAGTTTTTATTTCTTCTCCGTGGGTTTTAATACCTACTCCGAATTTTTCTTTTGTTTCCCTCACTGCTTGCTTAATATACAGATTGAATAACATCGGGGAGAGCCTACAACCCTGTCTCACTCCCTTCCCAACCACTGCTTCCCTTTCATGTCCCTGTACTCTTATAACTGCCATCTGGTTTCTGTACAAATTGTAAATAGCCTTTCGCTCCCTGTATTTTACTCCTGCCACCTTTAAATTTGAAAGAGAGTATTCCAGTCAACATTGTCCAAAGCTTTCTCCAAGTCTACAAATGCTAGAAACGTAGGTTTGCCTTTCCTTAATCTTTCTTCTAAGATGTCTGTAAAGAATTCGCGTTAGTATTTCGCACCTGTGACTCATTAAACTAATCGTTCCCATCTGTGAAAAGCTGCTTTCTTTGGGATTGGAATTATTATATTCTTCTTGCTGACGGTATTTTGCCTGTGTCATACATCCTGCTCACCAGATGGTAGAGTTTTGTCAGGACTGGCTCTCCCAAGGCCGTCAGTAGTTCCAATGGAATGTTATCTGCTCCGGGGGCCTTGTTTCGACACAGGTCTTTCAGTGCTCTGTCAAACTCTTCACGCAGTATCGTATCTCCCATTTCATCTTCATCTACATCCTCTTCAGTTTCCATAATGTTGTCCTCAAGTACATCGCCCTTGTATAGACCCTCTATATACTCCTTCCACCTTCCTGCTTTCCCTTCTTTGCTTAGAACTTTGCTTAGAAATTTTACATGTGCAACCGCAAAAACCCTATTTCTTCTTCTAACATATCGTCTGTACGTTACGGCCATCTTCAGAGAGAGCCAGCACAGCTCTGGACTGTGTTGAATGTTGACTCCCGTTCCAGCCTTTTAAATCCGCAGACTGCGACACGCGGCGACAAGTAAACAAGCGCAAGAGAGGTTGGTCAGTGACAATCAGGTATGCATAACATCTACATCAACGCAGCGTAAGCCACCTGGCGGTGTGTGGTGGAGTGCACTACACACAGCAGGCGCCTACACGCATAGCAGGGGTTGTGAGGCGTGGACTTGGCGGTTTTTTAGGTTAGATGGCCTCGGGCAAGAACAGAAAGGGCAAGAGCGTCAAAGGGAGGGGGAAAAGTCAGGACATGAGGGGACCAAGCAGCAATCGGTATTGTAATTATAAACTGTCGAAGCTGCATTTGTGAAGAACCGGAACTTCAAGCGCTGATAGAAAGCATCGAAGCTGAAATCGTTATAGGAAAGGAAAGCTGGATGAAGCCCGAGATAAATTCAGCCGAAATTTTTACAAAGGCACAGACGATGTTTAGATTGCATCCAACCTGTGGTGGCGTGTTTGTCGCTGTTAGTAGTAGTTTATCCTGTAGTGAAGTAGAAGTGGATAGTTCCTGTGAAATATTATGGGTGGAGGCTACACTCATCAACCGAGCTAGGTTAATAATTGGCTCCTTTTACCGACCTCCCGACTCAGCAGCATTAGTGGCAGAATAACTGAGAGAAAATCTGGAACACATTTCACATAAATTTTCTCAGCATGTTGTAGTCTTACGTGGAGATTTCAGTTTACCAGATATAGACTAGGACACTCAGATGTTTAGGACGGGTGGTAGGGACAGAGCATCGAGTGACATCCGAAAATTACCTTGAGCAATTAAATAGAGAACCGACTCGTGCAGATAACATCTTGGAGCTACTGATAAGAAACAGACCCGAACTTTTCGACTCTGTAAGTGCAGAACAGGGAATCGGTGATCATAATGCCGTTGCTGTTCCCTGAATATGGAAGTTAAAAGGAATATAAAAAAAAAGGGAGGAAGGTTTATCTGTTTAGCAAGGCAGATTTCAGACGACCTAACAGATCAAAACGAAAATTTCTGTCCCTACACTGACAACGTTGAGTGTTTATGGAAAAAGTTTAAGGCAATTGTAAAATGCGTTTTAGAGACATACGTGCCGAGTAAAACTGTGAGGGACGGGAAAAACCCATCGTGGTTCAACAACAAAGTTATGAAACTACTGCGAAAGAAAAGAGAGTTTCACTGCAAGTTTAAACGCAGCCAAAACTTCTCAGATAAACAGAAGCTAAACGATGTCAAAGTTAGCCTAGGGTGACAGAAAATCCTAGGAAGTTCTAGTCTTAAATCAGTAAGTGGCTCTAAACAGCATATCCAGACACTCCAGGATGACGACGGCATTGAAGCAGAGGATGACACGCGTAAAGCTGAAATACTAAACACCTTTTTCCGAAGCTGTTTCACAGAGAAAGACCGCACTGCAGTTCCTTCTCTAAATCCTCGCACAAACGGAAAAATGGCTGACATCGAAATAAGTGTCCAAGGAATAGAAAAGCAACTGGAATCACTCAACAGAGGAAAGTCCACTGGACCTGACGGCATTCCAATTCGATTCTACACAGAGTATGCGAAGAATTTGCCCCCCCCCCCCTTCTAAGAGCCGTGCACCGCAAGTCTCTAGAGGAACGGAAGGTTGCAAATGATTGGAAAAGAGCGCAGGTAATTCCAGTCTTCAAGAAGAGTCGTCGAGCAGATGCGCAAAACTATAGACCTATATCTCTAACGTCGATCTGTTGTAGAATTTTAGAACATGTTTTTCGCTCGAGTATCATGTCGTTTTTGGAAACCCAGAATCTACTCTGTAGGAATCAACATGGATTCCGGAAACAGCGATCGTGTGAGACCCAACTCGCTTTATTTGTGCGTGAGACCCAGAAAATATTACATACAGGCTCCCAGGTAGACGCTATTTTTCTTGACTTCAGGAAGGCGTTCGATACAGTTCCGCACTGTCGCCTGATAAACAAAGTTAGAGCCTACGAAATATCAGACCAGCTGTGTGGCTGGATTGAAGAGTTTTTGCAAGCAAAACACAGCATGTTGTTCTCAATGAAGAGACGTCTACAGACGTTAAAGTAACCTCTGGCGTGCCACAGGGGAGTGTTATGGGACCATTGCTTTTCACAATATATATAAATGATCTAGTAGATAGTGTTGGAAGTTCCATGCCGCTGTTCGCGGATGATGCTGTAATATACAGAGAAGTTACAGCATTAGAAAATTGTAGCGAAATGCAGGAAGATCTGCAGCGGATAGGCACTTGGTTCAAAATGTTTCAAACGGCTCTCAGCACTATGGGACTTAACATCTGTGGTCATTAGTCCCCTAGAACTTAGAACTACTTAAACCTAACTAACCTAAGGACATCACACACATCCATACCTGAGGCAGGATTCGAACCTGCGACCGTAACAGTCGCGCGGTTCCGGACTGAGCACCTAGAACAGCTAGACCACCGCGGCCGGTCCATAGGCACTTGGTGCAGGGAGTGGCAACTGACCGTTAACATAGACAAATGTAATGTATTGCGAATACATAGAAAGAAGGATCCTTTATTGTATGATTATATGACAGCGGAACAAATACTGGTAGCAATTACTTCTGTAAAATATATGGGAGTATGCGTGCGGAACGATTTGAAGTGGAATGATCATATAAAATTAATTGTTGGTACGGCGGGTACTAGGTTTTCTTTGGGAGAGTCCTTAGAAAATGTAGTCCATCAACAAAGGAGGTGGCTTACAAAACACTCGTTCGACCTATACTTGAGTACTGCTCATCAGTGTTGGATCCGTACCAGACCAGGTTTGACAGAGGAGATAGAGAAGATCCAAAGAAGAGCGGCGTGTTTCGTCACAGGGTTGTTTGGAAACCGTGATAGCGTTACGGAGGTGTTTAACAAACTCAAGTGGCAGACTCTGCAAGAGAGGCGCTCTGCATCGCGGTGTAGCTTGCTGTCCAGGTTTCGAGAGGGTGCGTTTCTGGATGAGGTATCGAATATACTGCTTCCCCCTACTTATACCTCCCGAGGAGATCACGAATGTAAAATTAGAGAGATTCGATCGCGCACGGAGGCTTTCCGTCAGTCGTTCTTCCCGCGAACCATGCTCGACTGGAACAGAAAAGGGAGGTAATGACGGTGGCATGTAAAGTGCCCTCCGCCACACACCATTGGGTGTAGATGTAGATGTAGTATACTTCCGGTGCGACTATCTGATTCCCCATCCCTGTTCCATTCGGGCAAATGACACATAGGGATAACGACTGCCGGCAAGTATCTGTATTAGCTCCATTATTCTGATCGTGGTCATTTTGCTAGAAAGCTCTGGGAGAAAGTAATATATTGTCGAACTCTTCCCGGAGGAACTCTCTCGAAATTTCATTAGTAAACTTGTCCGTGATATAAAACGCTTCTCTTGTCGCGTCTGTCGTTGGAGTTTGTAGAGCATCTCGTGAACACTCCCGCCCATAGTCAGCGAAGCCGTCTCTTCTATCTGTCCTACCAGGAAAACATATGAACAGTACTCAAGAATCAGTCAAACAGTGGCCTTACAAGCCATTTCTTTCGTGGATAATTTATGTTTCCTTAACATTCTTGCTGTGAACCTGTCTGGCATCTGCTTTTGCTACTGTTCGTCTTATGAGGTCATTTCATTTAAGGTTACTCTGGATAGTTACTCCTAGATGTTTTACGGTAGACACTGTACCCAGCAATTTTTCTTCAATAATGTACACTACTGGCCATTAAAATTGCTACACCACAAAGATAAAGTGCTACACACGCGAAATTTAACCAACAGGAAGAAGATGCTGTGATATGCAAATGATTAGCTTTTCAGAGCATTCACACAAGGTTGGCGCCGCTGACGACACCTATAACGTGCTCACTTGCGGAAAGTTGCCAACCTATTTCTCACACAGAAACAGCAGTTGCCCGGCGTTGCCTGCTGAAACGTTGTTGTGATGTTTCGTGTAAAGAGGAGAAATGCGTACCATCACGTTTCCGACTTTGATAAAGGTCGAATTGTAGCTTATCGCGATTGCAGTTTATCGTATCGCGACATTGCTGCTCGCATTGATCGAGATCCAATGACTATTACCAGAATATGCAATCGGCGGGTTCAGGAGGGTAATACGGAAGGCCGTGCTGGATCCCAACGGCCTCGTATCACTAGCAGTCGAGATGACAGGCATCTTATCCGCAAGGCTGTAACGGATCGTGCAGCCACGTCTCGATCGCTGAGTCAACAGATGGGGACGTTTGCAAGACAACAACCATCTAAACGAACAGTTGGACGACGTTTGCAGCAGCATGGACTATCAGCTCGGAGACCATGGCTGCGGTTACCCTTGACGCTGCATCACAAACAGGAGCGCCTGCAATGGTGTACTCGACTACTAACCTGGGTGCACGAATGTCATTGTTTACGGATGAATCCAGGTTCTGTTTACAGCAACATGATGGTCGCATCCGTGTTGGCGACATCGCGGTGAACGCACATTGGAAGCGTGAATTCGTCACCTCCATACTTGCGTATCACCCTGCCTGATTGTATGGGGTGCCATTGGTTACACGTCTCGGTCACCTCTTGTTCGCATTGACGGAACACTGAACAGTGGACGTTACATTTCAGATGTGTTACGACCCGTGGCTCTACCCTACATTCGATCCCTTCGAATCCGTACATTTCAGCAGGATAATGCACGACGGCATGTTGCAGGTCCTGCACGCGCCTTTCTGGATACAGAAAATGTTCGACTGCTGCCTTGGCCAGCACATTCTCCAGATCTCTCACCAATTGAAAACGTCTGGTGAGTGGTGGGCGAGCAACTGGCTCCTCACAATACGCCAGTCACTACTCCTTATGAACTGTAGTATCGTGTTGAAGCTGCATGGGCAGCTGTACCTGTACATGCCAACGGAGCTCTGTTTGACTTAATGCCCAGGCATATCAAGGCCGTTATTACGGCCAGAGGTGGTTGTTCTGGGTACTGATTTCTCAGGATCTATGCAGTCATATTGCGTGAAAATGTGATCACATGCCAGTTCTAGTATAATATATTTGTCCAGTGAATACCTGTTCATCATCTGCTTTTCTTCTTGGTGTAGCAGTTTTAATGGCCAGTAGTGTAGTTTGGATGACCGAGTTCAGTATTTCAGCCGTCGCCTCTTTATCTTCCTCCTCGTTGAATCTGCACCTACGGTGTTCGGTGCAGCCTTCGTGGACTGTACGCGTCATCTTTCCTTTCCTATTATGAAAGCCCACACTCCTACAGGATCTCGCGAACCCTAACCTTCCAGGGCGTCAATTCACCTTTGACGGAACTCAGAAGTCCTGCTGTTTTCGATGAAGGCCCCATAATCACTTTAACCCTGCGCCTAATGAGACTCGACTTATTTTTCACGACAACCCCCCCCCCCCCCACTCAGGTCAGCAAAGTCTCATATTTAAATCTCTCTACCTCATCTTTTTTTTTTTTAATTCCTTTTGTCCACCTATGGTTTTACTCGTAGCGCTTAACCTACCTGTTGTGCAGCGTAGCCAGTTGTTTCGCAGTAGGAGCTCATCTTGCAGTCTGCTCTCGTCAGCAGGGCACTGTGTTCTGCCAATAAAAGTTCTGAGGACACTCATCGTCCGAGAAGGGTGTTGGCGGGTATTTGCACAGAAATATGAGTCCATATGATGTTAAATGTTAAAAAATATATCGGCTCAACCACTTGTTTATAGTGTAAAATACTAAGATTGACGCGTTTCGGAAGTCAAGCTTCCATCATCAGAATAATAAAAAGTAAAAGAACCTGTTAAAACTCGCTAAAATTGAACATGCACCAAGCACAATAAAATTGATAATAAAATTAAAACAATGAGGCTACTTCCCTTGTTGCAGCCGTGTCTTCCAAGATGCATCTCCACATAGTCGTCAAAATATAAAAATTCATGAGGTCCTAGGAACATGTATACGTTATCTGTTTGTATAGACATCTCTGTGTCTTTCTTGTTTACTTGCGGGTGAGCTCACTCGCGTTTCAGTGTCGTGTTTGGCTACGTGGTGTGTGGTATCAACGAAGACGCACGGGCGGTTTACGACGATAGAGGAGAGAGCCATGTGGTTAGATGTTGAACACCATAGGAAACACCATTTTAGAGTTTTTTTAGATTTTGAAGACTATGTGGAGATTCACCTTGGAAGACACAGCTGCAACAAGGGAAGTAGCCGCGATGTTTTAATTTTATTATCAATTTTATTGTGCTTGGTGCATGTTCCATTTTAGTGAGTTTTAACAGGTTCTTTTACTTTTTATTATTCTGATGGTGGAAGCTTGACTTCCGAAACGCGTCAATCTTAGTGTTTTACACTATAAACAAGTGGTTAAGCCGATAAATTTTTTAACATTTACATTCACAACCACGACCTCTCATCCAGTATGGATAAAACCAGACTCCATATGAGTCGGCTTACACAAACTCGGTGTCCAATCTTTGAGACGAGCCAAAACAGCAAAAAACCCAAGGTAGCCCTAATTTTAGATTCTCATGGTAAAATTAATTTTTGCGTAGATGGAGTTTAGATAGTTTAAAAATTTCTGTGATTTTCTTCCTCACAGTGGGACCACACAACAAACATGGCTGCTATATAGCTCGAAATTTAGAAATTTGTGGTAAGATCTTACAGGACCAAACTGCTGAGGTCATCGGTCCCTAAGTTTACATACTACTTAATCTAACTTTAACTTACGGTAAGGACAACACACACACACCCATGCCCGAGGGAAGGCTCGAACGGTTGGAGCCGCACCGACCGTCACAAGGCGCCCGAAACCGAATGGCTATACAGCTCCGTGACAGATGAGAGGTACGCCGATATGTCTAACCTGGCTGATAAACACCTGCTGGAACGTATGATGTTTATGGAAGATGGCGTTCCGCCCTATATTGCTAGACGCGTGAAAGATCTCTTGCGCGCGTCGTTTGGTGATGATTGTGTGCTCAGCCGCCACTTTCGTCATGCTTGGCCAACCAGGTTTCCAGACCTCAGTCCGTGCGATTATTGGCTTTGGGTCCGCAGCTCGTGGTCGTGCGGTAGCGTTCTCGCTTCCCGCGCCCGGGTTCCTGGGTTCGATTCCCGGCGGGGTCAGGTATTTTCTCTGCCTCGTGATGACTGGGTGTTGTGTGATGTCCTTAGGTTAGTTAGGTTTAAGTAGTTCTAAGTTCTAGGGGACTGATGACCATAGCTGTTAAGTCCCATAGTGCTCAGAGCCATTTGAACCATTTATTGGCTTTGGCCCCCCCATGAACCATTGACCTTGCCGTTGGTGGGGAGGCTTGCGTGCCTCAGCGATACAGGTAGCCGTACCGTACGTACAACCACAACGGAGGGGTATCTGTTGAGAGGCCAGACAAACGTGTGATTCCTGAAGAGGGGCAGCAGCCTTTTCAGTAGTTGTAAGGACAACAGTCTGGATGATTGACTGATTTGGCCTTGTAGCAATAACCAAAACGGCCTTGCTGTGCTGGTACTGCGAACGGCTGAAAGCAAGAGCCGTAATTTTTCCCGAGGGCATGCAGCTTTACTGTATGATTAAATGATGATGGCGTCCTCTTGGGTAAAATATTCCGGAGGTAAAGTACTCCCCCATTCGGATCTCCGGGCGGGGACTACTCAAGAGGATGTCGTTATCAGGAGAAAGAAAACTGGCGTTCTACGGATCGGAACGTGGAATGTCAGATCCCTTAATTGGGCAGGTAGGTTAGAAAATTTAAAAAGGGAAATGGATAGGTTAAATTTAGATATAGTGGGAATTAGTGAAGTTCGGTGGCAGGAGGAACAAGACGGATTGCCGAGGATGACAACCAAAGCGGTCCTGCTACGAAAATAAACGGTACCCCAGACCACCACCACTGCTGGATGTTGGGCCGTACAGATGGCAGTAGTCGGGCTGGTATTCCATCGCTGTCTTGGACGTCTTCAGAGACGTCTTCGCTGATCATTCGGCTCGTTTCGAAGAGGAACTGAAAACAATTATACAGTGATGCAGTCGAAATTGGCCAACAACCCACGATGTCTAAGGCCAACTTGACCATTGAGGGTATATTCAGGGAAGTTTTTCAGGGAACACATAACCACCACTTCCTCAAGAACATTTAATGTGGTGCTCTTATTTTCCCTTTGTGAGACTTCTGCACAGGCTAGTGAGAGAATGTCTTCTGTCAGGAGCGAGTGCATCAGCTTTTAAGGACTGCTTATGCCAATGCTTAGTCAGGTCCTATTTCTCTTTATTCTATTATGTTTTTTATTACTTTATATCATCGTGTTTTGGCAAATCCGTACTTCAGGATATAGAATTTATCTACTCTCATCCAACCTCCTCTATGGTCTTAATTCGGTCAGTCTGTGTATGGTAACAGGTTTGTCCTGGTTTCGTTTTGGGCGATTTCTTTAAAAAAAACTTAAATTGCGTTATGGACTTTATATCAAGCACGATTTCTGTAAATCGCATTATGGTAGTCTGAAGTCTGCTTTCTTAAATAAATTATCAGAGTTTGGAAGTTTTAGTATCTGCTATCTTGAACCATTTTACAATCATTTAAGTGCTGCTTTTCTATGTGCAACATTGGTACTCGTAATACTTTTGCGTCGGTTTTAAAGGGACAATGTATGTCCTATGCCGCCATGGTTAAATTATCGAATTTTGTGACTCATTATGTTGGAAACTTTTTAAGACACTGTAACATTACAGGACATATTGGGACATATTGAAGTATTCGATACTGTAGACATTTAGGGGATGTCGATACAGATATGCAAAATGTAAAGGGAAACTTTGGTGATGTTTAAATATTGTACTGTGTCAATATTAGGACATTTTGCACAGAAAGAACAAAAATAGAATTAATGTAAATATATATTAGTGTTAGTAACCTATTTTCATTCATTTTTTTAATTATATTTCATTTTGTAAAAGAAAGACTCACTGTTTGCTGTAGCTCTGATTAATTGTATAAATTATCAGTTTTGAGCTAAATTATTTCGTATAATATGGACAAGATACTCACCGGCTAAAGAGAAAGTCTGTAAATGAACGTTTAATGCACACTTCTGGAACTTTCTATGGAGAAATTCTATATTATGATCGCAAAAATACGAAAACTTGTGAAAACTGTTTCATAACCTAATTTCGAAAGCCGATTTGTATCAATAAATATTGCTAAAAAGATTTATTTACGTTTTGAAACACGATTTAAATCATTTTACATATAAATAGTTGTTCTAAATCACTCAAGAAATATCCAGAATCAAATGTCAAGATATTTCTGGAAATATCGGTACAAATCTGGTGAAGGTTATCCAGAAGCTGGTAGAAAAATGTTATAAAATCTATTTCGAAATTATGCTTGTAAGAATTTATATGTACTGATCCTTTTACTTACTTTAATCTGTACTAAAATTCTGTAATGTCTAATTTAGTTTTAAGTCGTGAATTGCTATCGTATTGTAAACAAAACATTGTCAAAGACTCTCATTGTTTGGAAAGATATTAATACACCTAGGAATTGTCAGTTGCCAGTTAGGATATGCTGTGCGGTTAGCTCTGAGAGTCAGTTGTTGAGTCTGTGAAGTCTGTCAGTGCTGTTTTGTAAATAAACGTCCGTAATGAAGAATTACTTGTTGTCTTCAATATGAACTCAAGACCTTTTGTACGAAGCAGACACCTCCTAATGCAACGTTTTAATTTGGTGTTGAGGAGCTGAAATGTTATAATTTGCTTGAGGAGGCTGGGATCGCTATAAGTGCAAACAAATTGAAGTGGAATGTTTTAATTTGGTGTTGAGGAGCTGGGATGTTATAACACCAACTTACAACTTTCCATAATTATTGAATGCACATTTCTACATACCCTGAATTAGAATTATTACTAAAATTGTATTGTGAGGCATGTTATCTTTTTATTTTTCAAACACTCAATCTTTTGACAAAATTTGTAAATAGATGAATATAAAAACGAAACAACTGAGGTTATTTTAATTAGTCTAGTTCCATATGCGACAAATCTCACACTTGGTATGCTGTGAAAATTTCAAGTCTCTACCATCAGTACTTTATTAGAAAACGGGTCATTTATTGTAAAAAATGAAGTTCAGAGATATTGAGGTTTAAAAAATTTTTATTACAAATTCTTATACAGGCTTACATTTATGGGTATTTTATGCACTAGAATTGCCCTTGTTCATAGTCTGTATCTTCTTCAGTGTCACAACAGCCCAGTGTGTGCCTCCGCCTTTTCTCTCTTGCTTCTTTGTCACTTGTTGAACAGCTAACTCTGCTTCACGTACACTAAGCTCATCCAGTTCACACAGTCCTTGAGCTGCGTTCTGTCTAAATCTCACCCCTAACTTCTCCAGTACCTGAAGTCTTTCGTAGTTTCAACCATTAGAAGTTATCACAACATGAAACCTTCCCGTCTAATATTGGATGAACGTTTGCTTGCTGACTGAACGCTGCGTCTCTTAAAATCTTTTAACTGCTGCTCTGTCAAGACTACCTGCTGATTATTACGACGAAACATAAAATGTGCTGTCGCCGTGGCCCTCAGTCGTTACCTGAAATTATTAAGACTGATTCTTACCTTTAATTATTTGTACTGGATCGCCATCTGACTGCTACAGCAAACTGTGGAATGAATATACTTACTTCTCTTTAACATAATTATAAGCTGCTGGTGGAGTTTCATAATACTTTGTGACTGGAATTCTTTAAGTTGAAGTTAATTTAGATTTGATAAAAGCTGAAGCTCAGTTTAGACTTTTCTTTTAAGATAACAATAAATTCCGTAAAGCATTTACGTGAATGATTTTGGGATAGAAAATTCTTAATGCATTTAATCTGGTAGAAGTTAACTATATTCTGAGAACGATCTTGACAAACAATTACAAGGGGTATAGTTCTTTACAAAAATTCTTAAAAAGTAGCGTTGCGCTACATACCTAATTTTCCATCAAAATTACATAACTATATTCTGAGAACGATCTTGACAAACAATTACAAGGGGCATAGTTCTTTACAAAAATTCTTAAAAACTAGCATTGCGCTACATATAGCGAGTGGCTGGCGAGCACACCGCTTCTTTCAAAGTGTTAATTCATACCTCGCTTACAGCGACCTCCTCTCATGTCTCGCTAGCTACGACTGCCTCGTCTCACATCTTACTCGCAACTGCTCGCTTCCAACGCTCAATGCTACAAAAGTGCGGTCTCGCCGCCAACAATGGTTTTTGGTGCAGACAATCCCTGCTACCATTACAGATGTATTACTGCGCGCTGTTTCCCGCTCTTTCTCAAAATGTATCTATGCGCGGTTTCCCGCTCTTTCTCAATAATACACAATGCAATTTAATTAACAAAACAATTTAAATAAGAAACAGTTCAGATAATTACATGCTAAAACAGTTTAAATACGCCTATTACATAATTACAAACATCAGACACATTTTTAGACACACATCACCACACAACATTACTGAAAGACTCACTCACATTCTGAGTCTTCCCATGTAGACACTCCTTTAGTTTAGCACACTGGACTCGTATTCGGGAGGACGGCGGTTCAATCCCGCGTCCGGTCATCCTGAGTTAGGTTTTCCGCGATTTCCCTAAATCGCCCCACGCAAATGCCAGGATGGTTCCTTTGAGAGGGCACGGCCGACTTCCTTCCCTAATCCGACAAGACCGATGACCTCGTAGTTTGGTCTCTTCCCTCAAAACAACCCAACCCAACCCAACATTCCTTTAGTAGCTAAGGATTCGCCAAGTCTCTGTAAATAGGTTTGATTGCCTCCATTACTGCCAAAGGAAGCGAATGTTTATGTGTAAATTCATGCAAGGTACAGCTTGCCTATACTTACACCACTTGTTTGGTGGAGGTGGACACAAAGCATGACATGACTTTTCATCGGTGTGTTCAAGTACTACAGAAGAAAATGCAGATCTCACATATCTGTTACCCGCAAATTTGCGTTTCTTGCAGTTACTTTTGCGCTTAGTCATTTTATTTACGTATAAAAAGCAATAGAAGTTGGCTTACTACACAAGTAGCATATTCGTAATGCCAACTTCTGAGACATAGCAGTAGGCACAAAACAAACTAATTCACTGCCTTCTAGACTGTGTAGCTCCCAAGATATGACTGCTCAACTGTGGCAGTATATGCGCAGAGCGAAATTTGACAGTCACACGTCAACATTCAAAATATTAGTAGAAGGTCTCACAGTTGTCTGGTTTTAATGTATTGTATACCAAAATGTTCAGGAAACTCCAAAGTATATTATGGAGTAGAAAACGCCAAATTTCAACGAATTTCACACACAATGTCCCCTTAACACATTGTGAGGCATCAGCTATCTATCCCATCTACATTTATACTCCGCAAGCCACCCAACGGTGTGTGGCGCAGGGCACTTTACGTGCCACTGTCATTGCCTGCCTTTCCTGTTCCCGTCGCGTTTGGTTCACGGGAAGAACGACTGCCTGCAAGCCTCCATGAGCGCTCGAATCTCTCTAATTTTACATTCGTGATCTCCTCTGGAGTTATAAGTAGGGAGTAGCAATACATTCGATACTTCATCCAGAAATGAACCCTCTCGGAACCTGGACAGCAAGCCACACCGCGATGGAGAGCGCCTCTCTTGCAGACTCTGCCACTTGAGTTTGCTAAACATCTCCGTAACGCTATCATGCTTACCAAATAACACTGTAACGAAACGCGCCGCTCTTCTTTGGATCTTCTCTATCTCCTCTGTCAACCCGACCTGGTACGAATACCACACTGATGAGCAATACTCAAGTATAGGTCGAACGAGTGTTTTGCCTTTGTTGAGGGACTACATTTTCTAAGGACTCTCCTCATGAATCTCAACCTGGCACCCGCCTTACCAACAATTAATTTTATATGATCATTCCACTTCAAATCGTTCTGCACGCTTACTCCCAGATATTTTACAGAAGTAACTGCTACCAGTGTTTGTTCCGCTATCATATAATGACACAAAAGAGGATCCTTCTTTCTATGTATTCGCAATACATTACATTTGTCTATGTTAAGGGTCAGTTGCCACACCCTGCACCAAGTGCCTATCCGATGCAGACCTTCCTGCCTTTCGATACAGTTTTCTAATGCTGCAACTTCTCTGTATACTACAGCATCATCCGCGAAAAGCCGCATGAAACTTCCGACACTATCTACTAGGTCAGTTATATATATATTGCGAAAAGCAATGGTCCCATAATACTCCCCTGTGGCACGCCAGAGGTTACTTTAACGTCTGTAGACGTCTCTCCATTGAGAACAACATGCTGTGTTCTGCTTGCTAAAAACTTGTCAATACAGCCACACAGCTGGTCTGATATTCCATAGGCTCTTACTTTGTTTATCAGGTGACAGTGTGGAACTGTATCGAACGCCTACCGAAAGTCAAGGAAAATGGCATCTACCTCGGAGCCTGTATCTAATATTTTCTGTGTCTCGTGAACAAATAAAGCGAGTTGGGTCTCACACGATCGCTGTTTCCGGAATCCATGTTGATTCTTACAGAGTAGATTCTGGGTTTCCAGAAATGATATGATACGCCAGCAAAACATATGTTCTAAAATTCTACAACAGATCGACGTCAGAGATAAAGGTCTATAGTTTTGCGCATCTGCTCGACGACCCTTCTTGTAGACTGGGACTACGTGTGCTCTTTTCCAATCATTTGGAACCTTCCGTTCCTCTAGAGACTTGCGGTACAGGCTGTTAGAAGGGGGGCAAGTACTTTCGCATACTCTGTGTATCAGAAACAAAGGACTGATTTTTTTATTCGTAATACCAACTTATGAGACGTAGCAGTAGGCACAAAACAAAGCAATTCACTGCCTTCTAGACTGTGTAGTTCCCAAGATATGACTGCTCAATTGTAGTGGTATACGCGCAGCTGTGAAATTTGACAGTCACACATCAACATTCAAAATATTATTTGAAGGTTTCACAATTGCCTGGTTTTAATGTATTATATAACAAAATGGTCAGGAAACACCAAAGTATATTATGGAGCAGAAAACAGAAAACGTCAAATTTCATCGAATTTCACATACAATGTCTGCTCCTTAACACATAGTGAGGCATCAGCTAGCTTTCCCACCAGCGCAGTCGTCGTTCTACGTGTCTAAACATCCGCGGAACCTTACTTCCGTGTCTCTGTATGGCGCTGCCACAGTTGCGTCTTGCCACGCCGCCTACGGTACACGTCCAGCGCGCGCGCTTGAGGTGATGGACCCACCCTGTTGCCATCTGGTTTTGCAATGCGTCGCTTTCTGCCGAGTGAACTGTTTAGGTACAACACGATATTCAACCTTGTTTCACAAATGTCAGTGTTGTGCTAAGCTTTAAAACAGTTTTATGTTCAAATTTTTAGGGAACGAACAACAATGTAAGGTTGAATAACCAGCCAATATGTTTTCCATACCCTTGTAGGTGAATGAGGGACCAGTGCTGCTTGCCTGAGATATGAACATTATTGAGCGTATCTGGTTTGTCTTGCAAGGTGCTGTTCAGGAGAGGTCTCCACTCCCTGCTACTTTTACGGATTTATGGACAGTCCTGCAGGATTTATGATGATACTTCCCTCCAGCAGAGCCGGCCGGAGTGGCCGAACGGTTCTAGGCGCTACAGTCTGGAACCGTGCTGCCGCTACAGTCGCAGGTTCGAATCGTGCCTCGGGCATGGATGTGTGTGATGTCCTTAGGTTGGTTATGTTTAAGTTCTAGGGGACTGATGACCTAGTGCTCAGAGCCATTTGAACCATTGGACCCCTCCAGCACTACTTCAGACATTAGTCGAGTCTACGTGACGTCCTGTTGCAGCACTTCTGCGTGCACGAGAGGACCCTACACGATATTAGACAGATGTACCAGTTTCTTTGCCTCTTCAGTGTATAACGTTAGAGCATAATTGTTTGGTTCATATTTTTTCTTGACGTTGTTCCTCGATCGCATATCACAATCAGCTTACCTTAAAAGAGTAAAAATGTCTTTGAAGGCCGGCCGTGGTGGTCTCGCGGTTCTAGGCGCTCAGTCCGGAACCGTGCGACTGCTACGGTCGCAGGTTCGAATCCTGCCTCGGGCATGGATGTGTGTGATGTCCTTAGGTTAGTAAGGTTTAAGTAGTTCTAAGTTCTAGGGGACTAATGACCACAGCAGTTGAGTCCCATAGTGCTCAGAGCCATTTGAACCATTTTTTTGTCTTTGAAGTTGTGCACAATTTGTGATTTCACTTTAACTTCTGTTCGGGGGTGTTAAGACGGCTTTTAGCCCCTTTTTTTGTCACTGCAGTACCAGTATAGGAGAGAAGGATCCATTATACAGAGACAGCGCGTCATAAAGTCTATTGGTGAAATAATGCTGACTAAAAGCATAGTTTGGTGAGCCCAAAACCCTTGCTATGACCCTAGAAACCTTGCCATGTGTTCACTACGTCAGTTAAAAACACGTTCACGACTCCTACCTGGTATTATGTGGACATTTGACGCGCCCAAGTACGGCAACTTCGAAACTCCGGAACGCTGTTACGGATAACGGTGTTTGTGCAGTCCTAAAGCGGCGACTGCACACTGTGCCGTGCAGCGCCGCGAAACGACGTCAAGAAGGCGGTGACCCGCGCACCGAAGGTTAAGAGCGGGCAGCGCCACACATCTAGGAAGGCGGAGTTCACAGCCCCCTATCAACGCTGGTCGGTCCCAGGTCGGTCGCAGACTTAGAGGGCATCAGTGCTGAGTAACAGCAGGAAGATACTCAGCCTGCGCTCTGCGAGTTGTAGTAGTGCGAAAAGTAAGAGCGAGAAGGAGACACAGGAAGTACCTCAAGGCATCTCATAGCAAGAAGTTAAGTTAGACTTCTTTCCTTCTTGGAAATATACTATTATCATTGGCACACACAGTGGTTACTACAAGCCACACCACAAGTTGGGTAACGGGGCCAAATTTCTAGTAGTTTAGAGGAAAGGTGCCTATTATGCGATAGTTCCCTAATATGAGACACCCCAACTGTGCTCATGTTAGAGGTTGCACTCTGGTGGAGAGTTTGTTAAACACGTGTATTGTGTGCCAGACGACGACACAGCGAGTAGGACGCCATAGTTGAGCCGGACACAGCATGTAGAGGCTGATACAAAATTTCGCGCGTTGCGACATCGGTGTTGAGACAATATTTCAGCTTAAAGGTGAGTGGATGTTACTGCACTCTTTTATCGTTGTTATTTGTGACTGTATTACCTGTAATTATTGACAGTTAGGTTCATTTTCCAACAAAAGATGTTAGCAGGTGCCGGCCGCGGTGGTCTCGCGGTTCTAGGCGCGCAGTTCGGAACTGTGCGACTGCTACGGTCGCAGGTTCGAATTCTGCCTCGGGCATGGATGTGTGTGATGTCCTTAGGTTAGTTAGGTTTAAGTAGTTCTAAGTTCTAGGGGACTGATGACCACAGCAGTTGAGTCCCATAGTGCTCAGAGCCATTTGAACCATTTGTTTGTTAGCAGGTGCGTGATTCTTTGTGTAAGATGGCAAAATTCCTATTATCCGATAGTATGGGGATCCAAATACGCGACAGTGTCGCATATTACGATACCTGTCGCACATTGGGGGAACTCGCTCCCTCACGATTTGTTGTATGTAATTTACGCAATACTATCATAAGAATATTTTATAATTTATTGTAGTAAAATGGCGGCCAGGGTGGCCGAGCGGTTCTAGGTGCTCACTCCGGAGCCGCGCGACTGCTACAGTCGCAGGTTCGAATCCTGCCTCGGGCTTGGATGTGTGTGATGTCCTTAGGTTAGTTAGGTTTAAGTAGTTCTAAGTTCTGGGGCACTGATGACCATAGATGTTAAGTCCCATAGTGCTCAGAGCCGTTTGAACCATTTGTAGTAAAATTTTGACAACTGCGTTTATTTTAATTCGATTAAATTATCATAAACAGGAATTACTTTGACTAGTCTTATGATCAGAAATTGGAATGTTCTCTGGAACTTTCTTTCAAGGCAGTATTTTGCTCAGCAGTTGATCAATATTACTCCAAATTCAAAGTACTCTGTTCACAGTACTTATAAAAAATTCATCGCCATGCTGACGCTCTTCAAGAAAGAGATGCCTAAAACGAAAATGAAACTACTGACAGCTGTCAGCAGGGCAGACATCAGACTTCTCCCACACATCGCGAAACCAACTGGAGATAGTCAAATAGGTCAAACATGTCGTTATTGCTCTGCTGCGTTACTAACTTCAACTCCTTATGTGAAGCAATTGCAAGAGTCTAAACAGAAGAAATCAGAGGCTGAAGCTAAGAAAGCAGCCAGAAAGTTATTTGGGGAGAAGAGTGGAAAACCTTCAAATCGTAGACTTAAAGCAGAAGAATCGTCTAGTGACTCGGCATCCGATGTCCATCTTGATGACAGTGGGGATTCAGACAGCAGTGATGACGATGATGCAGTGTCTGTTGTGTGCTGGGCGCTTTTCTGAAGACAAACACGGGGAGACATGGGCTTAGTGCACGAAATGTTGTCGCTGGGCTCATGAAGACTGCGGTGTCACAGAAGGCAATTTTGTTTGCCCCGGACGTCGTAAATATAAATGGCTTCTGAGGTCATCAGTCCGCTAGAACTTAGAACTACTTAAACCTAATTAACCTAAGGACATCACACACATCCATTCCCGAGGCAGGATTCGAAACTGCGACCGTAGCGGTCACGCGGTTCCAGACTGTAGCGCCTAGAACCACTTGGCTACCCCGACCGGCTGTCGTAAAAATAAACCTAAGTAGTGTGGAATTTGTAAAGGATAACAGAAATGAATGAACATGTAAAAATTGTTTATTCATATGTCAATGTTCTGTATTAAAGTAATTGAAGCAGAATGTTATTACTGTCTCATATTGGGAAACGTTGATCTCATTTCTACGAAATGCCTTGTTTGTGAAGATTTAATAACCACTGTGAAAGATTGTTTATTATTGCAAATACGATAATTGTATGACAAAATTAAATAATGCAATATTTTATTGCCATCACAAAAAATACAGTTGCACTTACTTTTAGGTCTTTCACAAGGGTTTACAAAAGTGTGTCTGATAGTAGGGACCTTTCCTCTACTGTCGAGTTGAGATTTTCATAAATGTCTTATTCGTATCTTACAGAAACTAGCAGTACGGCAATAAACAACCTTTTAAAACACGCCGCTAATGGCAATCAAAGTAATTTATAGCAATACAACAATTTTAAAAAATTAAAGAACATTAGTAAACAGGCTACTAAAATAAATATAGAACTTCGTAAATAAAGTACGGTAAGTTAGTGAAGTTACCAACACCGCCATTTAAAAAAAATTAAACCTGTCTCAGCAAACACACGATTAGTGGTAATAAAAGGAATTTACAAACTTGGAGGAATTTAAAATAATTTTAAACAAAAGTGTCCTGGAATATCATTAGAACATAACAGATATGACGGACCCGTGTAAGGCGGCCACAAATCCCCCACTCAGGGATGCTCAGGCTAGACACAATACTGACCAATTTAAATACGACCGTAAACACAATTGCCACTCTCAGGCTGGTCACTGCACCGACTTTTAGCCAGCGAAAACTTGTTATAAGATGGCTTAACTCGCTGACAGAATTATTGCTAACCTTGTACATGGAAACATTACACCACACAGTCCTGAATGAGCGACCACATGATCAACCAACAAGAAGCATGAATTTACTTATAACTCACGACAGAATAGCGAAACAATTAAACTACCAAAACTACACATCCCATCGGACAGTAACGAGAGGAGGAGGAAAGATCACTTTCTTCAATTACACCGGTGCCAGGGACAGAAAACCCGGTCGCCGGGGGCCACAAGGCAGAAGAGACGCTGGTTACACAAATTAGTACTTAATGATTGAACCTTCCACGAACTTAACTTGCAGTTTTGCTCGAACAGGTAGTACACGACCTCCGATGGCAAGGATCCACACATCCGACCGCGCACGCGTCGCCAGTGTATCCAACATGCCACGGTCAAGCGGCATCACGCTCTGTCACTGGAGTTCACGTCTCCTCTACAACGTTGACGGGTAGTGACCGCTCCTTCATGTTAGTTGTCTCCTTTTTAAACTCCAGCGTTGAAACGGAGGATTTAAAGAAGCTTGTTAACGTCCCACCAATGCGAAATGAACAGCAACTACTCGTGGGGCGATTGCTCGTTACACACAACTGACATACATCACGTGGCGACTCGGTACAACCGACCACGCGTGCTTCAAGCTGGAGAGCCACACTGCCCTCCCGTGTCCACCACACTCTCTCTGATCACGACCGTACTTCCGCGCCACCGGTCAAAGATCTCACTTCCTCCACAGCATCCCGGAAGCACAAACGCAGATATCGATAGCAGAGGGAAAAGACAACCAAGCAGCCACTTAATGACAGACAACATATCAAACAAACACGTCAGGGGAAGAAAAGGAAAACCAATGCAATCTAAACACAAGGTATAGCACGAGTCGATACACGGCTCAATCATAATTTGAAAGTTTTTTGTGCAGATGATTTTGAATTCCTGCCACCGGCTTTCACAACTTCTCTCCTTCATTGTTGGTGCTCAGTCCCACAGTAGCCGACACAACAATGTCGAAAATTGTTTCAGGGTTCCCCGAGAACGTCATCTTAAGCATAAATGCTAAAATTTTGAAGATTTGCCCCGAATAGAGGTTGTAGAGGTGGCCATGCTTACGATTGGTATTAGTGGTAACCAAGAATCATGGTCTTTCAGGTGTATCTCGATAGCGGACGTAAACTGTCGAAAACGGGAAGATTGTACGGTTAAAATTCAAACATTTGGTATGCTTAGATATTTAGATAATTGCTGTCCATGCTAATAAAACAGAAAAAAACTGACTTTTGCTGTTTTCTGCATAAGTGCAGCAACTTTAATCCTCTGGATATCGGTAACAGATAATTATATCGAAAAAAAGTTTTGATGTGATCGAGAACACCAGAACATACGGTAAAAATTTCGGCGACTTACTATGAACAAATTTATAGAAAGTGCTGGGATGCAGATGGTACGTCAGAATGCTTACGTACGTTTCATCTGTCAGAGTCGTATCTAGACATAAGAGAGGTCCCATTGTAAGTAGGCTGTTCTGGTTTTTATGTTAGTGACGCCACGTAGCGCTCTGTATGAAAATCACTGGCTGCGCTGTGTGCAGTCTGTGGCTGGTTTGCATTGTTGGAATTTGCTATTGTAGTGTTGGGCAGTTGGATGTGAACAGGGCGTAGCGTTGCGCAGTTGGAGGTGAGCTTCCAGCAGTGATGGATGTGCGGAGAGAGATGGCGGAGTTTTGAAAGGTCACTATGAGCGGATGATAAGGCCGTGTGCCCGTCAGAAAAAGGAAATTTGTAGAAGTGGATGTCACGAATATAATGACTTTTGAACACTATTAAGGTAAATACATGGTTTGTTCTCTACCAAAATCTTTCATTTGCTAACTATATGCCTATCTACATCTACATCTACATTCATACTCCGCAAGCCACCTGACGGTGTGTGGCGGAGGGTCCTTCTATTCCAATCTCGTATTGTTCGTGGAAAGAAGGATTGTCGGTATGCTTCTGTGTGGGCTCTAATATCTCTTATTTTACCCTCGTGGTCTCTTCGCGAGATATACGTGGGAGGGAGCAATATAGTGCTTGACTGTTCGGTGAAGGTATGTTCTCGAAACTTTAACAAAAGCCCGTTCCGAGCTACTGAGCGTCTCTCCTGCAGAGTCTTCCACTGGAGTTTATCTATTATCTCCGTAACGCTTTCGCGATTACTAAATGATCCTGTAACGAAGCGCGCTGCTCTCCGTTGGATCTTCTCTATCTCTCTATGATCTGGACGTGTATCCATCAGAGACAGTAAATTTGTAAGACTGGATGTCACTGATATATATAATGACTTTTGAACATTATTAAAGTAAATACATTGTTTGTTCTGTATCAAAATCTTTCATTCGCTAACTATGCCTATCAGTAGTTAGTGCCTTCAGTAGTTTGAATCTTTCATGTAGCTGGCAGTAGTGGCGCTCGCTGTATTGCAGTAGTTCGAGTAATGAAGATTTTTGTGAGGTAAGTGATTCATGAAAGGTATAGGTTATTGTTAGTCAGGACCATTCTTTTGTACTGATTTTTCAAAGTCATATTGCGTTGCGCTAAAAATATTGTGTGTCAGTTTACTGTTGATCAGAATAGGTAAAGAGTGAAATGTCGGAGTACGTTCAGTTCTGTTCAGTTGTTTGAAAATCAAATAGTGTAAGAGGTTTATCAGCACAGTAATTCATAAATTTTTCTAAGGGGACGTTTCACTGTTCACAGTGTGCACTGCAGGATTTGAGTTGGTAGCACTGTTAGTGTCTTCACTTGTCACCAGGCGACGCTACTGTTACGGTGAATTCGGGTTAAAACACAAGCATCAGTACGCTCTACAGTCTCAGTCAACTTGGGTCTGGAAAACGTTACCAGGGAAAGCTGTTTTATCTGAACAACGACAACAGTGCTTCAGGCCTTCGCAAAGCATCGACACATTAACAGAATACGCAGAGAGGTCGAATTTCCCCACCAAGGTTGAAGAAGATGATTTGAAAGCTCGAATTGACTGGCAATTTGGGAATTTGCTCCTGAGATAGGCCGGCAGCCACTTGCGCCACAAATAGTTGCAGGTGTCACTGCTGCCGTGGCTGGGACTGCTGGATGGAATGCACGATTTCCAAGCAACATACTACTGGAGTCACGACAGTTGAACATTCCACGATCCCCCGTTCCAAAAGTGCTGGGAATACGTGTGAAATGGCATCTCTAGTGCCCTTACAGGCTGTCGTGGATGCATATGGTGCTCACCAAAAAGCACAGTTTGTAACCTGGAGTGTAAACGTGATACCGAATTAACAAATGCTCTCCTATCATGTATAAATTAAAATGTGTTTCATTCAACGATTTATTCGTTATTTGCTTTCCGCATCTCCTTCCAAACCTTTCGACAAAGTCCTACAGTCACTGGGCCACGGCCTTGCCGCAGTGGATACAACGGTTCCCGTGAGATCACCGAAGTTAAGCGCTGCCGGGCGCGGTCGGCACTTGGATGGGTGACCATCCAGGCCGCCCTGCGCTGTTGCCATTTTTCGGGGTGCACTCAGCGTCGTGATGCCAATTGAGGAGCTACTCGACCAAATAGTAAGCGGCTTCGGTCAAGAATACCATCAAAACGACCGGGAGAGCGGTGTGCTGACCCCACGCCCCTTCTATCCGCATCCTCCTCTGAGGATGACATGGCGGTCGGATGGTCCCGGTAGGCCACTCGTGGACTGAAGACGGAGTGCTACAGTCACTCGTTTCTCGTGGGGCCCATCTCAAATAATGAAAGTTTAATTACAAACACCGTGAAAAATCTCAATTTCTTGAGACCCGCAGTTATAGTACAGTCTCATCTTTTCTGCCAGTACTGCACAATATCAAAGTTCTTATTTTCTGGATTTATAGCTTCCGAGAGCAATGGTTTTATAGAGCGTTTAATAATTATGCCATCAGAAAACTAATGAAAAGGAAGTTGGTTGTTTTAAGTTGCCGGCCGAGGTGGCTATGCGGTTCTAGGGGCTGCAGTCTGGAACCGCGAGACCGCTACGGTCGCAGGTCCGAATGCTGCCTCGGGCATGAATGTGTGTGATGTCCTTAGGTTAGTTAGGTTTAACTAGGTTTAACTAGTACTAAGTTCTAGGGGACTAATGACCTCAGAAGTTGAGTTACATAGTGCTTAGAGCCATTTGAACCATTTTTTTTTTGTTTTGAGTTTTTCTAAATTTTCTATCACATGCTCGGAGTCTTCGCAGTTGTGGTGGAGGTTTACTAACTTAACACTGAGAGCCAGAACGTCGGAATATTCTTAATCGTGCATAAAATCGAAATTTCCTGGCAGATTAAAACTGTGTGCTGGACTGAAAAAATGGTTCAAATGGCTCTCAGCACTATGGGACCTAACTTCTGAGGTCATCAATGTCCTAGAACTTAGAACTACTTAAACCTAACTAACCTAAACACATCACACACATCCATTCCCGAGGCAGGTTTCGAACCTGCGACAGTAGCGGTCGCGCGGTGCCGGACCGAGGCTGGAACTCGGGACCTTTGCCTTTCGCTGGCAATTGCATAAAATCATACGTTTTGTATGACTTAGTTCGATGTCTGTTTCATTGGTGTGGGGTCAGATGGAGAGCAATATTCTGTTGCTGAATAAACCAGAGCCGAAGCTGTTGTTGGTAACGGAGATGCCAAAGAGCCCCGTATGGTCCCACATAGCTTTCGTAAGATGTTATTCCTTGTATGGTATTTTGCAAATGTATTTCTGAGGTGTTTCTTATAGCTTAACGTATTGTGTAAAGTAACTCTTGGATATTTAAGGGTTTTATTGTGATTAAGTTGACATTGTTGAAAGGAATGTACTTGTAAGGCTATTTGTTCAAGTGAAATTTTGAAACCTCTGACTTACTTCTAACAGTTTTGCATACGGCAGGGAATAACACGAATTAATTGACATGTTGGTCCTTGTCTCCGTACAGCGTATATGCCGGTTGTAACATTACAGGACATATTGGGACATATTGAAGTATTCGATACTGTAGACTTTTAGGAGATGTCGATACAGATATGCAAAATGTAAAGGGAAACTTTGGTGATGTTTAAATATTGTACTGTGTCAATATTAGGACATTTTGCACAGAAAGAACAGAAATAGAATTAATGTAAATATATATTAGTATTAGTAACCTATTTTCATTCAATTTTGTAATTATATTTCATTTTGTAAAAGAAAGACTCACTGTTTGCTGTAGCTCTGATTAGTTGTATAAATTATCAGTTTTGAGCTAAATTATTTCATATAATATGGACAAGATGCTTTTGGAGGCTCACCAGCTAAAGAGAAAGTCTATAAATGAACGTTTAATGCACACTTCTGGAACTTTCTATGGAGAAATTCTATATTATGATCGCAAAAATACGAAAACTAGTGAAAACTGTTTCATAACCTAATTTCGAAAGACGATTTGTATCAAGAAATATTGCTAAAAAAGATTTATTTACGTTTTGAATCACGAATTAAATCATTTTACATATAAATAGTTGTTCTAAATCACTCAAGAAATATCCAGAATCAAATGTCAAGATATTTCTGGAAACGTCGGTGCAAGTCTGGTGAAAGTTATCCAGAAGCTGGTAGAAAAATGTTATAAAATCTATTTGGAAATTATGCTTGTAAGAATTTTTATGTACTGATCCTTTTACTTACTTTAATCTGTACTAAAATTCTGTAATGTCTAATTTAGTTTTAAGTCGTGAATTGCTATCGTATTGTAAACAAAACATTGTCAAAGACTCTCATTGTTTGGAAAGATATTAATACACCTAGGAGTTGTCAGTTGCCAGTTCAGTTCAGTTCGGATATGCAGTGCGATAAGCTCTGAGAGTCAGTTGTTGAGTCTGTGAAGTCTGTCAGTTCTGTTTGTAAATAAACGTCTGTAATGAAGAATTACTTGTTGTCGTCAATATGAACTCAAGACCTTTTGCACGAAGCAGACACCTCCTAATGCAACGTTTTAATTTGGTGTTGAGGAGCTGAAATGTTATCATTTGGTGCAGAAAGTCCTGGGACGTTATAATTTGGTTGAGAAAGCTGAGATGTTATACGGTCTACAGTCTAAAAGTACCAGAGATGACTCCAGTTCTCTTTGAAATCAGCTTACAACAATAAAATTGTAGGGAGAACCTGGTCTGAGCAGCTTCTGCTTGATCGCAAGTCGTCTTATTCATGTGAAACTGATTCCAATGTCTTACGGCTAATCCTGCTGAGGGAGGCGCTTATTAAGAGTACGCAGATTGTACCGAATAGGACAACTCGATACAGGCGGTGACGTCTATTACTTTCATTGCCAGATAGTAATAACAGCCTCCAACTGTACCAAGGGCTTCATTCTGCACTGATATCACACTGATGATGAGCTCACATAAGGGTAAAATAGTAATCAACATGTCATTATAAATTGCAGTACTGGAGTATCACTTTGGTAGCTATTTTTAAACTACTGGCCATTAAAATTTCTGTCCCAAGAAGAAATGCAGATGATAAACGGGTATTCATTGGACAAATATATTATACTAGAACTGACTTGTGATTACATTTTCACGCAATTTGAGTGCATAGATCCTGAGAAATCAGTACCCAGAACAACCACCTCTGGCCGTAATAACGGCCTTGATACGCTCGGGAATTGAGTCAAACAGAGCTTGGATGGTGTGCACAGGCACAGCTAGCCATGCAGCTTCAACACGATACCACAGTAGTGACTGGCGTATTGTGACGAGCCAGTTGCTCGGCCACCATTGACCAGACGTTTTAAATTGGTGAGAGATCTGGAGAATGTGCTGGCCAGGGCAGCAGTCGAACATTTTCTGTATCTAGAAAGGCCTGTACAGGACCTGCAAGGTGCGGTCGTGCATTATCCTGCTGAAACGTAGGGTTTCGCAGGGATCGAATGAAGGGTAGAGCCACGGGTCGTAACACATCTGAAATGTAACGTTCACTGTTCAAATTGCCGTCAATGTTAACAAGAGGTGACCGAGACGTGTAACCGATGGCACCCCATATCATCACGCCGGGTGATATGCCAGTATGGCGATGACGAATATACGCTTCCAATGTGTGTTCACCGCGATGTCGCCGAACACGGATGCGACCATCATGATGCTGTAAACTGAACCTAGATTCATCCGAAAAAATAACATTTTGCCACTCGTACACCCAGGTTCGTCGTTGAGTACACCATCGCCTGTCTGATGCAGCGTCAAGGGTAATCGCAACCGTGGTCACCGAGAAGATAGTCCCTGCTGCTGCAACCGTCGTAGAACTATTCGTGCAGAATGTTGTTGTCTTGCAAACGTCCCCATCTGTTGACTCAGGTATCGAAACTTGGCTGTACGATCCGTTACAGCCATGCGGATAAGATGCCTGTCATCTAGACTGCTAGTGATGCGAGGCCGTTGGGATCCAGCACGGCGTTCCGTATTACCCTCCTGAAACCACCCATTCCATATTGTGCTAACAGTCATTGGATGTCGACCAATGCGAGCAGCAATGTCGCGATACGATAATCCGCAATCGCGGAAACGTGATGGTACACGTTTCTCCTTCTTACACGAGGCATCACAACAACGTTTCACCAGGCAACGCCGGTCAACTGCTGTTTGTGTATGAGAAGTCGGTTGGAAACTTTCCTCGTGTCACCACGTTGTAGGTGTCGCCACTGGCTTCAATCTTGGGTGAATGCTCTGAAAAGCTGATCATTTGCGCATCACAGCACCTTCTTCCTGTAGGTTAAATTTCGCGTCTCTAGCACGTCATCTTCGTGGTGTGGCAATTTTAGCGCCAGTAGTGTATTTGCTAATTTACGGGGAAAAATTATGATCAAAATTCTGAATAGCTCCCCAAGGATTCTGCAGAAATTTCACATGTGCACATCATTGTGTGAAATAGTTGCAATAATGAGGGACACATTTTTTTTTCTATTTGCGCTGCCGCACGGTAGAAAAATCGCCGTCCTCCAGAAACGTACAAAATAAGTTCGCACATACATTTGAAGTCGGTAATAATATTAATAAGGCGGCAAGAGAGCCACTAACAAAGGAGGAGCCACGTAGAGGTAATTTTGTAGCCAACGAGTGGGATAATATTGCTAGTCGTTAAGTTGTAAGTCGATATAGACTGAAGCGCCAAATAAAAAGTGGTAGAGGCATGTGTATTCAAATACAGAAATATGTAAACAGGCAGAATACGGCGGTTTTTTGGTGACGCCTATACAGGATGAAAAGTATTTAAGCCGACAAACTCAGGGACGTTGTAGGGGACATGAAAACAATTCTTTTTCCTAATGTGATTTAAACCGGTGGAGGCCGTTACAGGGCGTATTACGCTCTTCAGTTGTAGGCAACTGCTGTCCACCAGTGTAGTAGTGTATTGTCTCTGTTTACTAATGGAGCGATACACCTGGAGGTAGTGTATTGTCTCTGTTTACTAATGGAGCGATACACCTGGAGTGAGTACACTGATATGGTTGGTGTGTACTACGTAGCGCACCACAACGGACGAGCTGCACAGCGGGTTTATCAACAACAATATCCTAATCGCCGTATCCCGCATCATACGACCTTTGCTGCTGTGTACCAACGTCTGCACGAGACCGGGTCATTTAGCACATTACCTGGACAGGGACGCTGCCGCACGGTAAGAACGTTGCAATTTCAGGATGATGTCTTGCAGCTTGTGGAGCGGGATCCTTCAATCAGCACTCGTGCAATTGAACGTAACATGGGGACGAATCAGACGAATGTAAGAACAGTCCTTCGAGAGCAATTGTTACGTCCATTACACTTACAGCGTGTCCACAACCTGGAACCGGTTGATTATCCACCCAGAGCACAGTTTTCGCAATGGTACCTGGAACAGTGTGAAATGCATCCTACATTTCCATCTTCTGTGTTGTTTACCGATGAAGCAACGTTAGGACGTGATGGAGTCTTCAACATGCACAATTCGCTTGTTTGGAGTGAGGATAACCCACATGCCACAGTTACTAGAGCTGATCAAGTGTGGTTCTTCGTTAATGTGTGGGTAGGTGTTGTTGGAGAATGTTTAATTGGGTCGTATCTGCTACCTAGTTGGTGTCTCTTGGTCGTAAAAAAATCTAAAATTGTTTGTTGGTTTAATTAATTTTCCGCCAGAGAAATCTTCCTCCAGGGTTTAAATACTCCTCATAGGAAAAAATGACTTTAGGGGAAAATATTTGTTTTAATGTCCCCTGCAACCTCCCAGAGTTTGTCGGTTTAAATACTTTTCACCCTGTATAAGACAACAAGTGTCTGCAGCAGTTGTTAGGTTGGTTACTGTTGCTACAATGGCAGGTTGTCAAGATTGAACGTGGTGTTATAGTCGGCGCACGAGTGATAGAACACAGCATCACCGAGATAGCGATAAAGTGGTGATTTTAGCGTACAGCCATTTCACCAGTGTGCCGTGAATATCAGGAATTAGGTAAAACATCAAATCTCCAACATCGCTGCGGATGGAAAAATATCCTGCAATCAATGACTGGGCAGTTGGTGGGCAATGGAAGTGTTTAAACTCTGATAGTGTCGGAAGTTCCATGCGGCAATTCGCGGATGATGCTGTAGTATACAGAGAAGTTGCAGCATTAGAAAATTGTATCGAAATGCAGGAAGGTCTGCATCGGATAGGCACTTGGTGCAGGGAGTGGCAACTGACCCTTAACATAGACAAATGTAATGTATTGCGAATACATAGAAAGAAGGATACTTTATTGTGTGATTATATGATAGCGGAACAAACACTGGTAGCAGTTACTTCTGTAAAATATCTGGGAGTATGCATGCGGAACGATTTGAAGTGGAATGATCATATAAAATTAATTGTTGGTAAGGCGGGTGCCAGGTTGAGATTCATTGAGAGAGTCCTAAGAAAATTTAGTCCATCAACGGATGTGGGTTACAAAACACTCGTTCGACCTATACTTGAGTATTACTTATCAGTGTGGGATCCGTACCAGGTCGGGTTGACAGAGGAGATAGAGAAGATCCAAAGCAGAGAGGCGTGTTTCGTTCAGGATTGTTTGGAAACCGTGATAGCGTAACGGAGATGTTTAGCAAACTCTAGTGGCAGACTCTGCAAGAGATGCGCTCTGCATCGCGGTGTAGCTTACTGTTCAGGTTTCGAGAGGGTGCGTTTCTGGATGAGGTATCGAATATATTGCTTCCCCCTACTTATACCTCCCGAGGAGATCACGAATCTAAAATTAGAGACATTCGAGCGCGCACGGAGGCTTTCCGGCAGTCGTTCTTCCCGCGAACCATACGTGACTGGAACAGGAAAGGGAGGCAATGAAAGTGGCACGTTAAGTGCCCTCCGCCGCACGCCGTTGGGTGGCTTGCGGAGTATAAATGTAGATGTAGATGTAGATCAGATATCTGCAATCTCTTCCTTCCTCGCTTCCTTTTCCCTTATACATAACCTTCGAAAACTGTTTTTATCAGTCCGTCATTCTTCCTGAATATATGCCCAATCCAATTTCTTTTTCTTCTCTTTATTACATTTAGTAACTATATTTTCTCTCCCACTCTTCCCAGTACCTCTTCATTTTGTAGATGTAGATGAAAAGTTTTGCTTGAGCCACTATATAGCAATTCTGGATGTGTGTGGTTTGGCATTGTCCTGCTGGAATTACCAAAGTCCGTCGGAACTGACAATGGACATAAATGAATTCATTGACGACTGTAGAGAATCGTTCAACGGGAGAGAAGTGCAACCTTTCCGCAAATTTATGGTTTCAATGGTGGGCCGTCAAGAAGTGTCAGCGTGCGAATGATTGAACGAAAAATCATCGATATGGGCTTTTGGAACCGAAGGCCTACTCGTGTACACCTCATAACAGCACGACACAAAGCTTTACGCCTCGCATCGGTCCGTGAACACCGACAGTGGATTGTTGCCTGGTCGGACGAGTCTCGTTGGAGGTTGGATCGAGCGGATGTACGTGTGCGTGCATGGAGACAACCTGTTCAGTTTATGGACGCTGTGTGTTGGCAGGGGACTGTTCAAGGTGGTGGAGGTGCTGTAACGGGGGGTGTGCACTTGGAGTGATATGGAACCCTTGAGACCTCTAGATAAGACTTTGACAGGTGACACATACCCAAGCATCATCTCGTATCACCTGCATTCATTCATGTCCGTTGTGCATTCAGATGGACTTGGGTAATTCTAACAGGACAATGCGACACCCCACACGTCCAGAGAGTGGCTCCAGCAACACTCTTCCGAGTCTGAACACTTCCTCTGGCCACCAAAATCCTCAAGCATGAACGTTATTGAGCATATCTGGGATGCTTTGCAACGTGCCAGGCAGAAGAGATCTCCATCCCCTTGTACTCTTAAAGATTTATTGACGGCCTTGCAGGATTTATGGTCTCAGGTCCCTCCAGCACTACTTCAGACATTAGTCCAGTCCCTGCCACGTCGTGTCGCGGCACGTCTGCGTGCTCGCAGATACACTACTGGCCATTAAAATTGCTACACAACGAAGATGACGTGCTACAGACGCGAAATTTAACCGACAGGGAGAAGATGCTGTGATATGCAAATGATTATATTTTCAGAGCATTCACACAAAAGTGGCGCCGGTGGCGACACCAAAAACGTGCTGACGTGTTGAAAGTTTCCAACCGATTTCTCATACACAAACAGCAGTTGACCGGCGTTGCCTGGTGAAACGTTGTGATGCCTCGTGTAAGGAGGAGAAATGCGTACCATCACGTTTCCGACTTTAATAAAGGTGGGATTGTAGCTTATCACGGTTGTGGTTTATAGTTTCGCGACATTGCTGCTCGCGTTGGTCGAGATGCAATGACTGTTAGCAGAATATGGAATCGGTGAGTTCAGCAGGGTAATACGGAACGCCGTGCTGGATCCCGACGGCCTCGTATCACTAGCAGTCGAGATGATAGGTATCTTATCCACGTGGCGGTAAAGGATCGTGCAGCCACGTCTCTATCATTGAGTCAACAGATGGGGGCGTTTGCAAGACAACAACCATCTAAACGAACAATTCGACGACATTTGCAGCAGGATCTACTATCAACTCGGAGACTATGGCTGCGGTTACCCTTGACGTTGCATCACAGACAGGAGCGCCCGCGATGGTGTACTCAACGACGAACCTGGCTGCACTAATGGCAAACTGTCATTTTTTCGGATGAATCCAGGTTCTGTTTACAGCATCAATGTGATCGCATTCGTATTTGGCGACATCGCGGTGAACGAATATTGGAAGGGTGATTTCGTCATCGCCATACTGGAGTATCACCCGGCGTGATGGTATGGGGTGCCCTTGGTTACACGTTTCGGTCACCTCTTGTTCTCATTGACGGGACTCTGAACAGTGGACGTTACATTTCAGATGTGTTATGACCCCTGGCTCTACCCTACATTCGATCCCTGCGAATCCGTACATTTCAGCAGGATAATGCACGACGGCATGTTGCAGCTCCTGCACGGGCCTTTCTGGATACAGAAAATGTTCGACTGCTGCCTTAGCCAGCATATTCTCCAGATCTCTCACCAATGGAAAACGTCTGGTCGATGGTGGCCGAGCAACTGGCTCATCACAATACGCCAGTCACTACTCTTGACGAGCTGTGGTATCGTGTTGAAGCTGCATGGCCAGCTGTACCTGTACACGCCATCCTAGCTCGGTTTGACTAAATGCCCAGGCGTATAAAAGCCGTTATTACGGCCAGAGGCGGTTGTTCTGGGTACTGGTTTCTCAGGGTGTATGGACCCAAATCACGTGAAAATATAATCGCAAGTCAGTTCTAGTATAATATATTTGTCCAATGAATACCCGTTTAATATCTGCATTTCTTCTTGGTGTAGCAATTTTCGGGTTCCCGGGTTCGATTCCCGGCGGGGTCAGGGATTTTCTCTGCCTCGTGATGGCTGGGTGCTGTGTGTTGTCCTTAGGTTAGTTAGGTTTAAGTAGTTCTATGTTCTAGGGGACTGATGACCATAGATGTTAAGTCCTATAGTGCTCAGAGCCATTTGAACTATTTTTTGTAGCAATTTTAATGTCCATTAGTATATTAGGCAGCTGTACCCTTTTCTTTGGCTGTTCAACATACGTCATAACACTGGTTAAAAATCTAATAAACGTTCCTTCTGGAGTGCTACCCATCTTATTTTGCCGTGGGAAATAGCCAGGACCGCTGTCATACATTAAACTGGCCCCACAAACAATAGCTGAAAAATGTGTCGTCCGATTCATTGTTTCCCGGCAGCCATCACGGCACGTATCACATCGTCTGTGTAATGACACCGCAAGCATTGGTCCAGTTTGTATTAGCGCAACCCGCGGAACTACAGTCGGAAGGCGCGGCTTTTTGTTTGTTTCGTTGTTTTCTATTCTGTCCGAGTACGGAAGCGAGTTGGTCCATTGTGCGACATGGTGGTTCCACTTCCGCCATGGTAGATTTGGACATGTGCCAAATAGTCTGCCAGACTTGATCTCGTACGTCACATGCTTCGTTATTAAGTCGTTTCCGTGAAGGTTTGCTGTCGTCAAGATGCGGCGAAGATAATATAATGTCCGTCACTCGTGGAGGAAGAGGACGTCAGTCAATGTCGCAGAATGCTTATCTATGAAAGTGACCCCCGGCTACGTAACCTAAGTACGTCAGGGGACACCGCTCTACCCGTGATTTTGACAGGGAGATGGGGGATCCCCCCCCCCCCCCCCCCACGCCTGTCGTCGTCGCTTAAAAAGCGAAACATACTGGCAGCCAGACTCTGGCTTTTTTACCCGCTGCTGTGACGTCAGCCTGGCGCCGTGCCATTGCACAGCGTGCCAGATGGATGGCAACCAGCAGACGCCGCAAGCAGAGGTCAGGCTGGTCTATGAATGGGAAAAACCGACCGGTTGCAACCGATACCGGCATTTTAGTTCTGAATAACCGCTATCTTACGGCATTGGTCTTACGTCAAAGCTGTAGGTGGATCAAAACAAAATGTCCAGACACTCTGTGAACAAAATGGTCCTGAAACAGAGGATCACAGACTAAAAGCCGAAATACTAAATGTCTTTTTTCAAAGCTGTTTCACAGAGGAAGACTGCACTGTAGTTCCCTCACTAGATTGTCACACAAATGACAAAATGGTAGATATCGAAATAGACCACAGAGGGATAGAGAAACAATTAAAATCGCTCAAAAGAGGAAAGGCCGCTGGTCCTGGTGGGATACCAGTTCGATTTTGCACAGAGTACGCGATGGAACTTGCCCCCCTTCTTGCAGCGGTGTACGGTAGGCCTCTAGAAGAGCGTAGCGTTCCAAAGGATAGGAAAAGGGCACAGGTCATCCCCGTCTTCAAGAAGGGACGTCGAACAGATGGGCAGAACTATAGACCTATACCTCTAATGTCCATCAGTTGTAGAATTTTGGAACAGGTATTCTGTTCGAGTATAATGACGTTTCTGGAGACTAGAAATCTACTATGTAGGAATCAGCATGAGTTTCGAAAAAGACGATCGTGTGAAACGCAGCTCGCGCTAATCGTCCACGAGACTCAGAGAGCCATAGACACGCGTTCCCAAGTAGATGCTGCGTTCGATACAGTTCCCCACAGTAGTTCAATTAACAAAGTAAGAGAATATGGATATCAGACCAGTTGTGTGATTGGATTGAAGAGTTCCTAGATAACAGAACACAGCATATCATTCTCAATTGAGAGAAGTCTTCCGAAGTAAGAGTGATTTCAGGTATACCGCAGCGGAGTGTCGTAGCACCGTTGCTATTCACAATATACATAAATGACATTGTAGATGACATCGGAAGTACACTGAGGCTTTTTGAGGATGATGCTGTGGTATATCGAGGATTAACTAATATAACATCAAGACTAAAGCCATATTAAAATAAATACACATATACCTGAGACCTCGAAATGACTAATCTGTCGTCCGCACCAGTCACTAGATATGTATTCAAGTAGTAAAGCGTCTGCGGGAAACACTTCTGCGATAAGAGCTTTGGAAAATATTTTGATGTGTAGAAAGTGTCCGCCTTGTCTTTGTTTCCACTTTCTACCCGTTCTTAACGCAATACTAGCCGTGCTTCCTTTATGCCAGCCGTAATAAATACGAGGTCTGCATAAGTCATCATACTAAAGTAACGCGAAAACGAACGCTAAATGTTCTATGAGCACCACAGCGCACGCGTAGGTGCGCAGAGAAAGAAGCGGGGGAGTCCAGCGCGGGAAACGTCCCCTTGTTATCCAATGAGGCAGCGCACAAAGCCGAGCCTGATTGAACGAGACTTTCTTTGCCCGCTTTCGGCGCGCCGGTTGGCGACGCAGTGTGCTGACAGGATCGAGCAGCACGCCCTGTAGTCTTTCTCAAACGATTTTGCAAAAAACTAATCGGTAAAGAAACTGATTATCGCGTTACTTACATCTTCATGGTGGAGCGCCCAAAATTTCGATAGTACTTAAAGGCAAACCTACGTTTCCAGCATTTGTAGACTTTTGACAATGACACTGGAATACTCTCTTTCAAAATCTCAAGGTGGCAGGAGTAAAACATAAGGAGCGAAAGGCTATTTACAATTTGTACAGAAACCAGATGGCAGTTATAACAGTCGAGGGGTACGAAAGGGAAGCAGTGGTTGGGAAGGGAGTGAGACAGGGTTGTAGCCTCTCCCCGATGCTATTCAATCTGTATATTGAGCAAGCAGTAAAGGAAACAAAAGAAAAAGTCGGAGTAGGTATTAAAATCCATGGAGAAGAAATAAAAACTTTGAGGTTCGCCGATGACATTGTAATTCTGTCCGAGACAGCAAAGGACTTGGAAGAGCAGTTGACCGGAATGGACAGTGTCTTGAAAGGAGGTTATAAGATGAATATCGACAAAAGCAAAACGAGGATAATGGAATGTAGTCGAATTAAGTCGGGTGATGCTGAGGGAATCAGATTAGGAGTTTTGGTATTTGGGGAACAAACTAACTGATGAGGGTCGAAGTAGAGAGGATATAAAATGTAGACTGGCAATGGCAAGAAAAGCGTTTCTGAAGAAGAGAAATTTGGTAGCGTCGAGTATAGATTTAAGTGTCAGGAATTCGTTTCTGAAAGTAATTGTATGGAGTGTAGCAATGTATGGAAGTGAAACATGGACGATACATAGTTTAGACAGGAAGAGGATAGAAGCTTTCGAAATGTGGTGCTACAGAAGAATGCTGAAGATTAGATGGGTAGATCACATAACTAATGAGAAGGTATTCAATAGAATTGGGGAGAAGAGGAGTTTGTGGCACAACTTGACCAGAAGAAGGGATCGGTTAATAGGACATGTTCTGAGGCATCAAGGGATCACCAATTTAGTACTGGAGGGCAGCGTGGAGGGTAAAAATCGTAGAGGGACGCCAAGAGATGAATACACTAAGCAGATTCAGAAGGATGTAGGCTGCAGCAGGTTTTGGGGGATGAATAAGTTTGCACAGGATAGAGCAGCATGGAGAGCTGCATCAAACCAGTCTCTGGACTGAAGACCACAACAACAACAACTTAACGTGATATTCGCATCAAGTACAACGCCGCGCGGAATGCGAAGAAGTGTGCAATGAAAAGTATGGATAGCTATAATTTTGCATTTGGTAAATATCGCACCATACGTTGCTCCGAATGAATCTTAATGAATTTTTCTTTATAATTGGGGGAGGTAGGCCACTGGGAAAATCTCGAGAAAATGGAATTGATGTTACATGATCACTTCCGACCGTACGCGAATGAAATACACTCCTGGAAATTGAAATAAGAACACCGTGAATTCATTGTCCCAGGAAGGGGAAACTTTATTGACACATTCCTGGGGTCAGATACATCACATGATCACACTGACAGAACCACAGGCACATAGACACAGGCAACAGAGCATGCACAATTTCGGCACTAGTACAGTGTATATCCACCTTTCGCAGCAATGCAGGCTGCTATTCTCCCATGGAGACGATCGTAGAGATGCTGGATGTAGTCCTGTGGAACGGCTTGCCATGCCATTTCCACCTGGCGCCTCAGTTGGACCAGCGTTCATGCTGGACGTACAGACCGCGTGAGACGACGCTTCATCCAGTCCCAAACATGCTCAATGGGGGACAGATCCGGAGATCTTGCTGGCCAGGGTAGTTGACTTACACCTTCTAGAGCACGTTGGGTGGCACGGGATACATGCGGACGTGCATTGTCCTGTTGGAACAGCAAGTTCCCTTGCCGGTCTAGGAATGGTAGAACGATGGGTTCGATGACGGTTTGGATGTACCATGCACTATTCAGTGTCCCCTCGACGATAACCAGAGGTGTACGGCCAGTGTAGGAGATCGCTCCCCACACCATGATGCCGGGTGTTGGCCCTGTGTGCTTCAGTCGTATGCAGTCCTGATTGTGGCGCTCACCTGCACGGCGCCAAACACGCATACGACCATCATTGGCACCAAGGCAGAAGCGACTCTCATCGCTGAAGACGACACGTCTCCATTCATCCCTCCATTCACGCCTGTCGCGACACCACTGGAGGCGGGCTGCACGATGTTGGGGCGTGAGCGGAAGACGGCCTAACGGTGTGCGGGATCGTAGCCCAGCTTCATGGAGACGGTTGCGAATGGTCCTCGCCGATACCCCAGGAGTAACAGTGTCCCTAATTTGCTGGGAAGTGGCGGTGCGGTCCCCTACGGCACTGCGTAGGATCCTACGGTCTTGGCGTGCACCCGTGCGTCGCTGCGGTCCGGTCACAGGTCGACGGGCACGTGCACCTTCCGCCGACCACTGGCGACAATATCGATGTACTGTGGAGACCTCACGCCCCACGTGTTGAGCAATTCGGCGGTACGTCCACCCGGCCTCCCGCATGCCCACTATACGCCCTCGCTCAAAGCCCGCCAACTGCACATACGGTTCACGTCCACGCTGTCGCGGCATGCTACCAGTGTTAAAGACTGCGATGGAGCTCCGTATGCCACGGCAAACTGTCTGACACTGACGGCGGCTGTGCACAAATGCTGCGCAGCTAGCGCCATTCGACGGCCAACACCGCGGTTCCTGGTGTGTCCGCTGTGCCGTGCGTGTGATCATTGCTTGTACAGCCCTCTCGCAGTGTCCGGAGCAAGTATGGTGGGTCTGACACACCGGTGTCAATGTGTTCTTTTTTCCATTTCCAGGAGTGTATTCATAACATACCTCGCATCTCCTAAACCGCTCGAGATATCGATACGAGATTTTTGGCGGTGATAGTATGCAAAAAGGAGAGTATTTTCCTGTGTGGTTAACATAGGTAACTTCCTTATCTACGATGATATACGAGAAACTACGTTTTTATTTTAGTTTTTCAATCCAATGGTGTAATTTTTTGAGTGTTACACAAGTATTGAAAAGAGAATTTTCTGGTATCAAACTAAACGTGAAATTTGCTATCTCATTTTATACCATACTGATACAATGAGGTTTTCCATAAGCTGCTGACCACCCTAGTTGCCTGTTGTATTTTAAAAAGACTCTGTTTCATGATTCTGTCGCAATAGGTATTGTCAGCTAAGTTTGTGCATTTTATACCGTATTTCAACAACAAAAAAGGAAAATTAAACTGGTCAACAAGAATAATAACTGATGATGGTAAATAGTTCACAATTCGGATAAAAATAAATCATCAATTGTGTTGCAATGTTGGCGGGATCCGGTAACATATCGTATTTTTTTTAGTACTGAACGACTGGAATGAACACTTACCAAAGGATTTTCTCCCTGTTTTTCATATGAGAAGTATGAAAATAGTTCGGAGCAAATAGCGTACAATACGAGCTCTGTTAAAAACTTACCGATACTTTGTCCACAAAATGTTTCTACGTTTGCCTTTTACGAATTGTGCATATTCTCTCCTCCACAATTGATACACCGCTTCCAACGCCGGTTCTACTTCGGAACCGGTCTTTGTACTCCTGTTGCAGGATCGCGCGAAGCGCCGTATGCAAACTTTTTTTTTATCTTCGTTGCAAATCTTCGCCCTTTCAGGTCTCAACATCATAACTGTCGACCCACGTCTCGTCACCAGCTATGATTCTCTCAAGGAACATCTCGTTCTGGCTTGTGCGATTCAAAAGTTCTTCACACATTGCGAGGGAATGTTCATTGACTCATAAGCCGTGGGACGAACTTTGCTGCAACACAATACATTTCAGGACGTCAGGATTTCATGGCAGGATCCAGCTGAAATCTTACATTCTTCTGCGGCCTCTCGGACAGTCAGTCTTCGATTGGGACGCACATTTCGTTGTCGTTCCTGACATGAAAGTCGTCGGTAGACGTCTAATGGCACCCTGTATGAGGGATCTTTGACTTCCGTCCGGCCATTTTTAAACCGCGTGAACCATTCGTAACACCGAGTACACCTTAAGTACTCATCACCGCAGGTGTCCTACATGGAGTAAATATCTCTGGAGTGAGCATTCACATGCGGAGAACAGATTTTGTGTTGTCAACATACATTGCTGGTCTGGTCACGTGTTCTCGGGACGTCGTGTGTTTGACAGTATAGCGCCCTGTATATTTAGAATGTCACTACATCCCTAGTACATACGGATACGTGTTGTGGGTTATTTACAAATGTTGCGCAGACATTTTAACAGTATCCATTTGATATCGGCAATAAACCAGCAACATAACTTTTAAGGGCAAGTGATATTGCATTCTGCATCTTTGCGATAGGTGTCACAGTTCAGATGCACACGACTTTTGGTAGTTTCCCGTCTGATACGGTACTTATTACACAGCCTGACGTACATTTTTGCAGTGATAGTATTGCAAAACGACTTGACAATACGCTCGTACTTTTGCAAGTGTCCGAAAAACACCGAATTTGCCACACGTTAGCGATTATATCCCTGCTAATTCGTCCTTTTTTCTGCTATTTCTGCATATTTGTTTTCTCGTTTTTGCGACCTAAAGCACAATTTTTCTTACTTGTGACACTTTGAAGTGGTTATTTAACGCATTTTACTTACTTGCTCCCAGTTTATGAAAAAATAGTAGACTGAGTAAGAGGGGGAAAAAAGGCTGTCGGAGAATAAACGTACTGTAAATCAAGTACAGGTGGTCATGTAACAGTCAACCAATATAACACTATTAAGGGAAGTGGAAAGGGACACAAATGAAAGAGTTTGGGGACATGTTTACTAATATTTTACGCTTCTTAATCAAATGGTGAAGAAAATAAATTTAAGGCAAAATACACCAAAGAAGATGAATGTGTACTTTGATTAGCTACACTATTGTGTCTTTTATTTGATTTGTGCAGAAAATGTATTTAAGCTGAATGCAGAAATTGGTAGTAGGTGCTGTGGAAAATAAAAAATAGTTAGTATAGCATCTACCTTCAGCCACACACGTCTAAATTTTTCTGTCTAAACATTCCTCTTCAAAGTGTTTAGTACATACTTAAGAATATTTTGTGGGGACAAAATTACTCCTCCTTATTTTCTGGAGCCACATTTTTACTCGTTGTTCATCCTTCGGGAAACTAAAATATAAACCACACATAATCATTTTCCATGTCCTAGACACACATAACATGGTCTCCTACTGTAACTTGATAGTAAACAAAAAGGTTTGGACACACATATTACACGAAGACTATTACAGACTCCCACTCTATTGAATGTATCTGCCTCCTGTCTTTCAAATTTATATATATAATCGACAAGTCACTGATAAATGCATAGAGGATAGTATTTGCTGAAACAACTAACCATTCACTTTCCTATTCCACTAGAAAATTTACGATAGGAACTGATTGTTCGTAAGCTTTTCCTACGAGCCGTAATATCTACTATATAATCATAAAATCGTAGAAAAATTGGTCTACAGAATCAAGCCTTAATTATAATGCGTCTCGAAATTTTTAAACATAGTACCCACGAAAAGTTACTATCCCTGCTTTCACATATTTTTCTTTGCATCCGTAGCAAAAACAGTATTTCACCATCGCTATTACACTATCAACAAACGGTGAAAACACAACAAAAACTCTTGATATTATAAACTTCAAACTCTGCAGAAAGCACACATGCACAGCGACGTCCAGAAAACACGTGGCAATGATGGTTTAATGTTGACAACATGCGCAGAACGCAATGCTCACTCCAGAGATATTTACTCTATGGTGTCCTACACCATTCATTGTGTCTCTGTAAAGTTTTCTCAAGTTCCACGCAAAATTTAATACAGACGGGTTGATCCCTTAACTCTGCCACCTCGAAATTCTCAAACTGTGCGACACAACATTCTACTCAGTACACCACTGAACAATAATTAATGGAATACAACAATGAAACTTCTAGCTGTTACACATTTAACACAGGCCTGTGCAGGGATGCCAACTGCAATTGGCCCCCAACACATGTGTGGCGCGAAATTAGGAATGTTCCAGAATTTTTTTGAAAATATCACATATTTCTGTTCCTATCCCCATTAAGAGTAGACTGGTGAATTTCCCTACCTTAATTATATTCTAATGTGTTAAACATAGATTATATATATTTAAAAATAGATTACACATATTTATAACCTATTTTAATCTCAATGAGTAGTATCAATCTGTTCATAAAGCAGTGACTATGATGTCTTTGTAATATTGTCATCCATAGATACACAGGCACCTAAAGTTTTATTTCTAATTGAACAATACTGCATTTTTGCTGCAGAATAGACCCTAAAAAACTCTTTCGTAACTTTGGAGCTGTTAAAACGAGAAAGACTTGCAGGACCTTGCCAACTATTCGACAAAGTCTATCTTACTGAAGAATTAAAAGATATTTGTTGTAAGAAGATTCACTCCTTCACTCTGTACATGGAGAGCAACGTATGTCTGGCCCACTATTTGCTGTACCTTTTCATATGTCAAATCTAACTGAGGTGTAGAAAGGAAATCCTTTGGCAAGCTTCAATTCCAGCTCTTCATTATTAAAGGCACTGCAGTTTACATTTCCCATGATATTGTAACAGAAATGGTGATTTATTTTCATCCGTTTTGTTGAACTTTTTTAGCAATAAATCGCCACTAATTACGCTTTTCGGGAAGAGGGAAGGTTAACAAGTCAGGCCAAAATAAATCATTCCTTTTATTACAATTTCAGAGTAATCTTGTAAACCAGTGTCTTTTGATCAAGGACCAGGTGCTACTGAAAGTAAACGAGTTTGCATCTTAAGCCTCCTGAAACAGTCGTTTATTAAGTGAGGAGCTGAGAACAAATCAGGTCAATAGCTTATCAAGAGGTACATCTTTTGTGTTAGCAGAAGAGCCAGCACCGTGTTACGAGTGGAGGCGAAATGCACGCGTTTTAGCTCACGCAGGCTGGCGTGAGGAGGGAAGAACCATACTGACGTGAGGTCTGGAATATGACAAGGAATGAGAATTCAGAAAGCGGACGTAATTTGTTTGATACTTAACTTTAATCCATTAATGATGAACGTCGCTCTTGACGGTACATGATTCACAATATTATCTGTTCAGAATACATTCTTGAAGTTGTAAGTAGGCTGTTTAGGTTTTCTTATTGGTAACACCGCTTAGCGCTCGGTATGAAAAATCACTGGCTGTGCTGTGCGATTCTTACAAATTTCAAAACTCCGCCATCTCTCTCCCACGTCCACCACTGCTGGCGGCTCACCTCCAACTGCGCAACGCTACGCGCTGTTAGCATCCAGTTGCCGCTGCCCAACACTACAATGGCAGACAACAATGCAAACTAAACACAGACTGCACACGGCACAGCCAGTGATTTTTATACAGAGCGCTACGTGGCGGCGGCGTTACCAATAAAAAAACCTAAACAGCTTACTTACATAGCCCCCATGCTCCCCACAAAAAAATTTACAAACTGTTTTGGGCAGTGGCCAATACAGATTTGAAAATTTTTTTCATAATTACAATGACAAAGAAATGAAATGCACACACTTATCGATACAATGTTGGTCAAAAGCTAAAATTTTCTCACAGTCCATAAAGACAGTCCTAATCATTCATCAAAGTAAAATTAAAGTGTTTTTCTCAAAGTCTGAGTAGTAAAAGAAAATGCACACGGAAGTAGTGGATTTCCATGCAGTCTTGAAGAAGTAGTGTTGTCCCTCCAACGGTAAGACAGTGCTGACTCTTGACATGCAGACAGGTAATGGGCCACAACAGAGCAAACCCACAGCAGAGTCAGTCGAAGTTTTGAAGAATATTGGTACGTAGGTCATCACAGAGTAGACCCCTTGTAGTCCTGGTAGAGATTACGGTATTGGTGGGCCACCAGAGATGCAGACCGACTGTAGACCTTGTAGAAATAATGGTATTGGTGGGTCATCAAAGGTGTAGACCCACTGTAGTCCTTGTAGAGATGGCCAGCAGCCATCTGTTTGACTGTGCAGGCGCACAATCACCACTGAAGAGTCTTGCGAATAATATAACAAGTCCATAACCACCACTTGTGCACTCACAATTTTTTTTTTGTAATGTCCTTAGAACCAGCAATGCTGTTATCCAGTCCCTTGCTGAATTATTAACACACGTGCAAACACTATCAGTCCCTACTTCTCACATATTATCCATATACTATGACCAACAGAAACGTGTGCAGTGGAATGTAATTTACAAGTTACTTAATTTGATGAACTGGTGTCAATTACAATTTTATAACATGAAAATACAATAACAAAGGTACAAAATACATCTTTAAATAACATAACAATACAGAGAACATTTGCAGTAGTACAGGCTTTACAAAAGAATCGAAATAACAAATTCATAGGTGTTGCAAAAATTATGACATATGTACATACATAAAAGATCAGAATAATTATTGAAACATCAACTTCACACATTAGCATTAAAATAAAAGAGAATAAATAATGTCTAAACATCAGAAAAATTCTACAATGTAAATATTATTAGCTAAACACATAAAGACAGGAAGAACACAAATATACAAGAGTACACAAACTCATAGCGGAATAATAGAAAGGGAAAGGACAGGGTTTGTTTTACTGCAGTATCTTGCAAACAAAGCTTTCTTTACTTCTTGGAGATCTCCATTCGTTCTTCATTATTTCCAAAAAGTCCTATCTATACATGCTTTCTGTACTTTTCTCATATCCTCTTTCAAAAATAGTTTTTCTCCACTGTACACTACTTTTTTGGCCAAACCATTTCCTTATAGCTTCTCAATGCTTTTCTTCCAATTCATCATAGTTAGTTTCTTATATAGTCTACCCCTCTTAAACTAACTTAAATCTACTGAGCTCAGCTACTAAACTAAGGGACGAGGCAATGCAGCAGCACAAAATAATTAACACAAACAGTAATGATAAAAAATGGAAATTGGCAAAAAAAGGCAGCAACATTACAACTAATATAAGGCAATGCACAGCAAACAAGAAAAATAAATCAGTAATAAAATTGGCTTAACCTAGTAATACAAAGTGACATTCAGTAGCACTATCAATGGCAAACAGCCGCAGCAAATGCTATAACTTATACCTAAACATGACAAATCTCAAGCAGAAAAAATGTTATACTAAAGACAACAATGCAGATAAGGGAAAGTTATAATCACATCTTAATGTCTATGTAATTAAAGTGGTGCACCACAACTTATTCTATTAAATAAATTACCAAGTACTTGAAAAGAAAATTATGTATGCAGTTCCTGTTACTAATCCCTTCTTATTGTTCTTTCCTTTCCAAGTGCTCCCTTTTTTTTTTTTTTTGAAGAATGTGGATCATTAAATTATTATTTAACAGATTACCTCAGAAAAATCTTCGTTACTCAAGCTACTGCAATACAGCGAGCGCCACTACTGCCAGCTAAATAAAAGATTCAAACTACGGAAGGCACTAACTACTGATAGGCATAGTTAGCAAATGAAAGATTTTAATAGAGAGCAAACAGTGTATTTACCTTAATAGTCATAATATATATATCAATTCATGACACCCATTCTTACAAATTTCAAAACTCCACCATCTCTCTACCCACGTCCACCACCGCTGGCGGCTCACCTCCAACTGCCCAACGCTACGCGCTGTTAGCATCCAGCTGCTGCTGCCCGACACTACAATGGCGAGTATTACAACAATGCCAACCAGCCACAGACTGCACACGGCACAGCCAGTGATTTTCATACAGAGCTCTACGTGGTGTTGGCGTTACCAATAAAAATACTTAAACAGCCTACTTACATAGCCCCCATGCTCCCCACAAAATAATTTACAAATTGTTTTGGGCCGTGGCCAATACAGATTTGAAAAATTTTTTCTTAATTACAATAACAAAGAAATGAAATGCACACACTTATCGTTAGAATGTTGGTCAAAAGCTAAAATTTTCTCACAGTCCATAAAGACAGTCCTGATCGTTCATCATAGTAAAATTGCAGTGTTTTTTTCAAAGTCTCAGCAATAAAAGAAATTGCACTTGGAAGTAGTGGATTTCTAAGCAGTCTTGAAGAAGTAGTGTTGTCCTTCCAACGAAAGACAGTGCTGACTCTTGACATGCAGACAGGTAATAGGCCACAGCAGAGTCAGTCGACGTTGAAGACTATCGGTAGGTAGGTCATCACAGAGCACACCCACTGTAGTCCTGGTAGAGATTACTATTGGTGGGCCACCAGAGGTGCAGACCCACTGCAGCCCTTGTAGAAATAATGGTATTGGTGGGTCATCAAAGGTGTAGACCCACTGTAGTCCTTGTAGAGATGGCCAGCAGCCATCTGTTTGACTGTGCAGGCGCACAATCACCATTGAAGAGTCTTCCGGATAATATAGCAAGTCCATAACCACCACTTGTGCACTCACAAAAATTGTTTTTGAAATGTCCTTACAACCAGCAATGCTGTTATCCAGTCCCTTACTGAATTATTAATACACTTGCAAACACTATCAATCCCTACTTCTCACATATTGTGCATATACTATGACCAACAGAAACGTGTGCAGTGAAATGTAATTTACAAGTTACTTAATTTGATGAACTGGTGTCAGTTACAATTTTATAACATAAGAATGCAATAACAAAGGTACAAAATACATCTTTAAAGAACATAACAAAACAGATAACATTTGCAGTAATACAGGCTTTACAAAAGAATCGAAATAGCAAATACATCAGTGTTACAAAAATTACGACATAAGTACATACAATTACGACATAAGTACATACATAAAGTTCAGAATAACTTTTGAAACATCAACTTGACAGATGAGCATTAGAACAAAACAGAGTAAATAATGTGTAAACATCTTTATGAAGTAAATAACATGTTATTAATGCAAATTATATTTGAGGATAACAGTATTCCTCATCATAGTGAATGTAGCTTAGTATTATAAGAGAAAAAATTCTATGAAACAGCACACAGAGACAGGAAGAAAACAAATACACAAGGGTACACAAACACATAGTCGGGTAACACAAAAGGAAAGGACAGGGTTTGTTTTACTGCAGTATTTTGCAAACAAAACTTTCTTTACTTCTCGGAGATCTCCCTTCGTTCTTCATTATTTCCAAAAAGTCCTATCTATACCTGATTTCTGTACTTTTTTCGTATAACTTCTCAATGCATTTCTTCCAATATATCGCAAATCATTCTCTTATATAGGCTACCCCCTCTTAAGCTAACTTAAATCTACTGAGCTCAGATGCTTAACTAAGGGATGAGGCAATGCAGCAGCACAAAACAATTTACACAAACAGCAATGTTAAAAAATGGAAATTGGCAAAAAAGGCAGCAATATTACAACTAATATAAGGCAATGCGCAGTAAACAAGAAAAATAAATCAGTAATAAAATTGGCTTAACCTAGTAATACAAAGTGACATTCAGTAGCACTATGAATGGCAAGCAGCCGCAGCAAATTCTATAACTTATACCTAAACATGACAAAGCTCAATCAGAAAAAATGTTACACTAAAGACAACAATGCAGATAAGGACAATGTCTATTCACATCTTAATGTCTATGCAATTAATGTGGTGCACCACACAAATTTATTGTAAAAAATATTACCATGTACTTGAAAAGACAATTCTGTATGCAATTTCTGTGAAGGGAAATGTCTTTTTGTGCTACATCGTTTTTTTTAAGTGCATCATAAAGTTATTATTTACTGGATCTGCAGGCATAAAATATTTATATTAGTACATCCATAAAATTTATTTTAACCAATGCTTCAGTGCAGTTAGAAACTAGATATTAAACAAAATGAGTAAATAAATGCATAAAGCAAGCCACATGGCATTTCTCTCAACTAGCAGGTCAATAGCCATGAAATGTTTCTCATCGTTTCATTAGGCATTTTAGTAAATATCATAAATTAAGAGCTCCACAGTGTAATCATATGTTTTCAAGTTTGGGCGTGTAGTATTTGCGATGCTTTCTACAAAGGAATCTCAATAGCGACGATAATGGCCTCTTTTTTTTTTACCTGTGCCTCTGACAGGCACACACTAATGGCTTTCTTTTGTCAGGTGGTTGTCGCGCAGCTGGGTGCCCACGACGCATTACATGCAGGTGGTCACTTAACTGTCTTATCGAAATATTTACGACACCAGTTTCCCCTACAGTGGCAGTCTCATATAAAAAAAATTCACAGGTCAAGAATTTGCGTTACACATCAGTAGAAACAAAATCCTATTGATATAACAGTGGCCGAAAAATTTTCGTCGGCATTGTAATACATTCACGCATTTACATACATTTCATAACTCTTAAAGTGCGATTCTTGGTTTCCAACAAACTTTTTCTCAAACCAGAGTTCCTAACCTCTACTCATTATTTCTTACCTTATTCGTCGACACTTCTTCAATATTTCATCATAACAGATACGTAGCATAATCAAATAACTCATATAGCATCAGCTTATTTATGATAAACATACCGCAACAGCATAATACACATAGTCATCGTAATAATAACATCATAACACCTCAGTCAACTCTCTAAATCGTCGTAGCTTCCTCCAATAATTTCAAAACCTAAAAAAAATTCTCTGCTCATGTCAAAAGTGTCATCTACCTCAAACGTACTTTAAAAATCATGATCCCATACCAAATACGTCATTCAAAGCTCTCATAGTATCACAACGGTTCTGGAAAAATATGAACAGTTCACAAAGTACAGAAAAGAATACAATTTAGTAAGTGTGAAGTTATCCAATTGTGTAATTATGTAAACATCTGTCACTGATGTAGTATAATAAATGTTTGTTTCTCTCAGTTAAATGATAAGATAGCTGTGTAATTTATGTTTAGACATTATTTATTCTCTTTTATTTTAATGCTCATGTGTGAAGTTGATGTTTCAAAAGTTATTCTGATCTTTTATGTATGTACTTATGTCGTAATTTTTGTAACACTGATGTATATGTTATTTCGATTCTTGTGTAAAGCCTGTATTACTGCAAATGTTATCTGTACTATTATGTTCTTTAATGATATTTTTTGTACCTCTGTTTTTGTATTCTCATGTTATAAAATTGTAATTGACACCAGTTCATCAAATTAAGTAACTTGTAAATTACATTTCACTGCACACGTTTCTGTTGGTCATAGTATATGGACAATATGTGCGAAGTAGGGACTGATAGTGTTTGCACATGTGTTAATAATTCAGTAAGGGACTGGATAACAGCATTGCTGGTTGTAAGAACATTTCAAAAACAATTTTCGTGAGTGCACAAGTGGTGGTTATGGACTTGCTATATTATCCGCAAGACTCTTCAATGGTGATTGTGCACCTGCACAGTCAAACAGATGGCTGCTGGCCATCTCTACAAGGACTGAAGTTGGTCTGCACCTTCGATGGTCCACCAATACCATTATTTCTACATGGACTGCAATGGGTCTGCACCTCTGGTGGCCCACCAATACCGTAATCTCTACCAGGACTACAGTGGGTCTGTTCTGTGACGACCTACCTACCGATAGTCTTCAACGTCGACTGACTCTGCTGTGGCCCATAACCTGTCTGCATGTCAAGACTCAGCACTGCCTTTCGTTGGAAGGACAACACTACTTCTTCAAGACTGCTTAGAAATCCACTACTTCCAAGTGCAATTTCTTTTATTGCTCAGACTTTGAAAAAAAGAAACACTGCATTTTTACTATGATGAATGATCAGGACTGTCTTTATGGACTGTGAGAAAATTTTAGCTTTTGACCAACATTGTATTAATAAGTGTGTGCATTTGATATCTTTGTTATAGTAATTATGAAAAATTTTATCAAATCATTATTGGCCACTGGCCAAAACAATTTGTAAAAATTTTTTGTAGGGAGCATGGGGGCTATGTAAGTAGGCTGTTTAGGTTTTCTTATTGGTAACGCCGCTTAGCGCTCGGTATGAAAAATCACTGGCTGTGCTGTGCGCAGTCTGTGTTTAGTTTGCATTGTTGTCTGCCATTGTAGTGTTGAGCAGCGGCAGCTGGATGCTAACAGCGCGTAGCGTTGGGCAGTTGGAGGTGAGCCGCCAGCAGTGGTGGACGTGGGGAGAGAGATGGCGGAGTTTTGAAATTTGTAAGAATTGGTGTCATGAACTGCTATATACATATTATGACTAGTGAGGTAAATACATTGTTTGTTCTCTATTAAAATCTTTCATTTGCTAACTATGCCTATCAGTACTTAGTGCCTTCAGTAGTTTGAATCTTTTATTTAGCTGGCAGTAGTGGCGCTCGCTGTATTGCAGTAGCTTGAGTAACGAAGATTTTTGTGAGGTAAGTGATTTGTGAAACGTATAGGTTAATGTTAGTCAGGGCCATTCTTTCGTAGGGATTTTTGGAAGTCAGATTGAATTGCCCCAAAAATATTGTGTTTCAGTTTAAGCACAGTAGTGTATAATTTTTATAAGGGGGCGTTTCAAAGTAATCATAGTAACTGAATATGGCGCCTTGCTAGGTCGTAGCAAGTGACGTAGCTGAAGGCTATGCTAAACTGTCGTCTCTGCAAATGAAAGCGTATGTAGACAGTGAACCATCGCTAGCAAAGTCGGCTGTACAACTGGAGCGTGTGCTAGGGAATCTCTCTAGACTAGGCCCGCCGTGTGGCGGCGCTCGGTCTGCAATCACTGACAGTGGCGACACGCGGGTCCGACGTATACTAACGGACCGCGGCCGATTTAAGGCTACCACCTAGCAAGTATGGTGCCTGGCGGTGACACCACAACATCCTCGATATGAAAATAATTATGTAATTTCTGTACTTACGTTGTTGCAAAACCAAATCAAATCTCTTTGCACCGTTGATGGTTTTTAAAAATTATATGGTTTCATTACTTTATGAACCGCTCAAAACTACTCATTAAGGTTTAAATATGTATAGTCTGTCTTTAACCCGCCAGGTTAGCCGAGAGCGCTAATGCGCTGCTTCCTGAACTTGGGTAGGCGCGCCACCCCGGATCGAATCTGCCCGGCTGATTAATGACGAGGGCCGGTATGCCGGCCATCCTGGATGTGGCTTTTAGGCGGTTTTCCACATCCCGCTAGGTGAATACTGGGCTGGTCCCCATCTCCTGCCTCAGTTACACACTCTCAGACATTTGAAAACTTTCGCACTATTTCGTGACTCACACTTGACGTAAACAGGTGGGGTACACTACACCCGTTCTGTGGGGTTCGGGGTGGTGGCAGGAAGGGCATGTGGCTACCTTCTGCAAGTAACACTGCCAAATCCGTCATAACAAAGCCGACCCCGCGTTGGAGCGGGACAAAGACCCGAGAAAGAAAGAAAGAATATAGTCTTAAAAGATGACTACTGTGCTAAAAGTTCACCACTTCAGTCTGAACGGGGATAAGAACAGAAATCAGGTTGCCCTCGATGGGGTGGGTGCACGGAACGACTGTGGTTGTATTGGGTTAGATGAGCAGCAATGAGTTGTAGAATTAAGTTGCTTTAATATGACATTTATAGTCACAACGCAGATCAGATTTCGACCTGTGTCAGGTCATTATCAATGCAGTGTGGAATTGTGTGGAACTGTGTAAGCATTCACAGGTTGAAATCTGATGTGCATTCTGACTATAAATGTCATAATAAAGCAACTTAATTCTACAACTGATTGCTGCTCTATCTAACCCAAGAACAGAAACATTGTACACTATTTGCTGCGAATTATTTTCATATTTCTCAAATGAAAAACACGGAGAAAATCCTTTTGTAAGCTCCCATTACTAAAAATACGATGGGGTACAGGATTCCGCCAAAATTGCAACAGAATTAGCAATTAATTTTTGTCTGAATTGATAACTATTTCTCATTCGAAGAACATCAATTGTGAGGAATGGCAGCGTTTGAAAATACGGTATAATTTGCACGAACTTACTTTATGTTACCTATTGCAACAGAATCGTGAAACGGAGTGGGATGGTCAATAGCTTATCGTAAACGTTTAGTTTCAACAGTTATCTAAGACTTAAAAATTACAGTATTCGATTGAAAAAATAAAATAAGGATCTTAGCTTCTGCTATATCGCCGTAGAAAGTCCCCTATGTTAACCACACAGTAAAATACTCTCCTCTTTGCCTGCTATCACATGCCAAAATCTCGTATCGATATTTAGAACGGTTTAGGAGATATGAGATGTGTTATGAATGTTTCACTGCTGTGCGCCTGCGATCCAAAGTGATCGTGCAACATAAATTCCACTATCTCGAGACTGGAGACAGACAGAGGCCCCCTCTCAAGTCTACAGAAAAATTCAATATCTCAGCTGAGTTTCATTTGCAGCAACGTACGGTGTAATATGCACCAAACGCAAAATTATAGCCACCCACGTTTTTCATTGCAAACTTTTTCGAGTTCCGCACAGCGTCGTAGTTAGATACGAATATCACATTAAGTGTTACCACCTACGAGGGTGGTTTGAAAAGTTCTCGGAACGACACAGAAAAAAAAGTACTTACATCACTGAAACATTTTTTTTTTTTTTTTCAATGTAGTCTCCTTGTAGATTAATTCACGTGGTCCAACGATGTCCCCGTGCCTTCATCCCATCTCCAAAATCAGTTTCCTTTGCAAGCTATCTCCAAATTTTATTCCATCTCCAGTGCACACAAAAATTGTGAAGCATAACGCAACACTTTTTAATGTCTTCTGCAAACTCGAGGGAGACATTCAATGGTCGGTGAAAAATTCACTAGTTATTCGACAATATTCCAAATGTAAATTCGACCCGTCAGGTTAGCCGAGACTCTTGTTGCAACCCTTGTTCACTAAAGTACGAGCAGCTCTTAGGGGCTCGCCATCTTATTTACAACTATTCATGACATCGGCTTTCCGGCTTATATTTTTTTAAATGTGACTTGTAAGTACTGCATCTCTTTCCAGTCAGTACAAACTTTAATTTTATTAATGTATTATATACCTAACATGTTTTAGAATAGTTAGTTTAATTCTGAAGACGACGCTTATAGTAGCGTCGAAACCTGGTCAATTTTGACTTAATATTTGTGGCCGAGGGCTTATTTGTTCTAATACAAAAAATTAATTGTTCATTCATTTAAACAAAAATTTCTAATGTAGCTTTAATTAGCATCCTTCAAAGCCAATCAAAAATCCGTATTTAACGCCAGAAGTTCGAAAAATATGCATTTAAGTGAATAAATATATAGGCGAATCCGGGTAGGATGGTAACACACAGCTCAATTAAAATGGCAAAGAAAAAGCTAAAAAAAGTTTATGTGACATTTAATACATACTTTAAACAGTTAAACGAGGCACTCTGATGTTAAGACACACAGATTAGTACTACAATAAATTAATTAAGATCTGAGGTCGGGGACGGACTGGAACGACATCAACTCTATGTAGTGTATGGGCTACTGCTAATTTACATTTCCTTACCGGTTTAACTTCAAAATATAATCGCATTTCCTAGAATCTAGAAAAACGCAATACAAGTATATGAGTTTTCCAGTGGCAGAATGTTAGCCGCCATTTTAAGTTCTTTATTAAAGGGGTGCTTTAGTTGTTTCTCTGCTAGCCGATAAGCTTAAGCTCTGTACTCCTTCATTGTCAGTCAAAACAACCTGTCTTCTGTGTCTTTTGAATAACGGACAATCTCGAATTGTTCCTCGTTCGAAAAAACGGGAGAAAATTTTCTTTTTGACGTAACGATTTGAAAAGCTTCATTTCGAAATGTATTGTGAACTGCTATGACAAGGGTTGATTTAGGAATGTTTGACTGGATACTGGCTTTCCTCTGTCCCATTTCCTTGCCCACAACAGCCGTCACTTCCTCTTCCATGTCTTCTTTAAGCCAACTTTAACGATTAGCTTTGTACTTGTTTTCTTCACGCAACTGCCAGCAAGGAAATATCGTTCAGGACGCTTGGCTGCATTAGAACAATTTATTAATGTGCTATCGGTTTCGGTCACTGACCATCATCTGGCAGAAAAAAATGACTTCTGCAAGTCACCTGTCAATCATGCTGAGCCATACAATCGTATAGACTGTGAGTTTCATGAGCAGTAATATACACTCCTGGAAATTGAAATAAGAACACCGTGAATTCATTGTCCCAGGAAGGGGAAACTTTATTGACACATTCCTGGGGTCAGATACATCACATGATCACACTGACAGAACCACAGGCACATAGACACAGGCAACAGAGCATGCACAATGTCGGCACTAGTACAGTGTATATCCACCTTTCGCAGCAATGCAGGCTGCTATTCTCCCATGGAGACGATCGTAGAGATGCTGGATGTAGTCCTGTGGAACGGCTTGCCATGCCATTTCCACCTGGCGCCTCAGTTGGACCAGCGTTCGTGCTGGACGTGCACACCGCGTGAGACGACGCTTCATCCAGTCCCAAACATGCTCAATGGGGGACAGATCCGGAGATCTTGCTGCCTAGGGTAGTTGACTTACACCTTCTAGACCACGTTGGGTGGCACGGGATACATGGGACGTGCATTGTCCTGTTGGAACAGCAAGTTCCCTTGCCGGTCTAGGAATGGTAGAACGATGGGTTCGATGACGGTTTGGATGTACCGTGCACTATTCAGTGTCCCCTCGACGATCAACAGAGGTGTACGACCAGTGCAGGAGATCGCTCCCCACACCATGATGCCGGGTGTTGGCCCTGTGTGTCGTATGCAGTCCTGATTGTGGCGCTCACCTGCACGGCGCCAAACACGCATACGACCATGATTGGCACCAAGGCAGAAGCGACTCTCATCGCTGAAGACGACACGTCTCCATTCGTCCCTCCATTCACGCCTGTCGCGAAACCACTGGAGGCGGGCTGCACGATGTTGGGGCGTGTGCGGGACCGTAGCCCAGCTTCATGGAGACGGTTGCGAATGGTCCTCGCCGATACCCCAAGAGCAACAGTGTCCCTAATTTGCTGGGAAGTGGCGGTGCCGTCCCCTACGGCACTGCGTAGGATCCTACGGTCTTGGCGTGCATCCGTGCGTCGTTGCGGTCCGGTCCCTGGTCGATGGGCACGTGCACCTTCCGCCGACCACTGGCGACAACATCGATGTACTGTGGAGACCTCACGCCCCACGTGTTGAGCAATTCGGCGGTACGTCCACCCGGCCTCCCGCATGCCCACTATACGCCCTCGCTCAAAGTCCGTCAACTGCACATACGGTTCACGTCCACGCTGTCGCGGCATGCTACCAGTGTTAAAGACTGCGATGGAGCTCCGTATGCCACGGCAAACTGGCTGACACTGACGGCGGCGGTGCCCAAATGCTGCGCAGCTAGCGCCATTCGACGGCCAACACCACGGTTCCTGGTGTGTCCGCTGTGCCGTGCGTGTGATCATTGCTTGTACAGCCCTCTCGCAGTGTCCGGAGCAAGTATGGTGGGTCTGACACACCGGTGTCAATGTGTTCCTTTTTCCATTTCCAGGAGTGTACAAGACCAACACTTTTCATACGTCAGCATCCTTTGTCACGCACACACAAATTAATAAATTATTCTAATGTGGCCAAGTGCTATGAATTCCCTGAAAGATTAGTTTTGCATTCGTATCTTCCAACCGTCTACGAAAAAAGAATTGTCACAAGTAAGAATAGGAAATGCTGAAAATGCAGTAACATATCTTACAAGTGATAGAATAAATACGAATACTAAAAAGTGAACACTACGGAAGACTGGTACGCTACATGGGGCGCAATGGACCCCCGGCCGGACCTGTGAGGTTAGGTACACTCAAAAGCGCGCTGAAAAATAAAAACCGTGTAAACACACTAAAATAAGGGGACTCAGATTGTACAGGGTGGTCCAAAAGTCCAGAAACACCCTCATAAAATTCAAATGGAGTAGCAAACAAGGAAACAGAGTCCCTACACACGAGGAACGGGAAGGGGGAAACTTTACAGGCTGTGCCACCAACATGGCGGCCATCTTGAAAGCCGCCATCTTGGATTCAACTCCAAAATTTGTTAAAGGGAATGTGCTCATGTGACATATCAAACAGATAGAGAATTTCACCAGAAAAACAATGCCGTTGTTATTTTAAAGATAGCTTTATTTATACTCGGATTAGAGCCAGTTACATGTGGCAGCAGTGGGACGCTCGGCAGCCTGTGTGTTATATGCCGAAGAGACGTTACGCCGATGTTACACAGTCCCGAGAGACCACCAGCAGTCATAGGAATGGCTCGATATGTTGTCCATTATGTTGGATTGTTAATGCTCTCCTCCGAACCCAGTCTTGATGAACTTTGACCAACACATGTGGCTGAATGTGACCACACACACCAACAATGCGCTGATTTAGATGATGCAAATCCCGTATTTTCTCAGAATAAACTAGTGCTTTGACATGAGCCCAAAGATAAAAATCCAAAGGAGTCAAATCTGATGAACGTGGTGGCCACTCTACAGCACCCCTACGACCAATCCACTTTTGGGGGAACTGCACATCCAGGTATGCTCGCACATTGTGCCCATAATGTGGTGGAGTTCCATCATCATGAAAGAATTCCGGAAATGTCCCGTCCTCCGTTAACAACGAGGGAAACACTTTTTCATCCAATAACCTCAGATAACCGTTGGCTGTTGACGTATCATCAATACAAAAAGGTCCAACGACTTTGATACCTCACACACCACAGCAGACCATCAATTGTGAGTCGACCGTTTTGGATGCATCGATCCAATGCGGATTTGTGTCGGACCAGTTTCTGTGATTCTGCTTGTGCACTTCACCATTGATAAAGAAATTGGCTTCATCCCTGAGCAGCACCTCATAGGGGAAACGTGGGTTTATCTGCAGCTGCTGTGTCAGACATTCTGCAAACTGTAGCCTACAGTCTGGGTCATCCTCGTTCATGTGTTGGAGCAGCTGAATGTTGTACGGGTGCCATTTGGGCTGCGATTAAATTCACAGTAAGGAGGTACGGCTAACTCCACATCCTTGTGACAGGCGAAGAGTACTCCGTTGCGGACTCTTGCTAAATGATGCCAACACGCTCACTGTTGTTTCTTCATCGGTGGTGAATTTTGGTCTTCCAGCCTTAGGATTATCTGCGGCAGAACGTGCTACTCGGAATTTGGCCAAGAGCTTGGCAACTGCGCTGTGAGTGATGAGCTGCGACATTTGGAGGCAAAGACATGATGACCTTTATATCTTGATCTTGGAGTTCATCTTCATTAGGATGACAAGTGGCATTGTCTAGAAGTAACAGTGCATTGCGGGGCTAGTTGTTGGCTTTCAAAAACTTTTCAGTTTGTGGCACGAACTCAGAAAACAATTCTTTAAAAATGTCTGAGCACATCCAACCATTTTTATGGTTGTAATATTTCACCGGTAAAGCATTTTTAGATACATTTTTAAATGCTCTCGGTTTTTTTGTCTTACCAATCATAGTCAATTTCATTTTCAAATTTGCTGTGGCGTTACTGCATGCAAGAATTGTCACTCTTTCTTAGCTACGTTTGTAGCTTGGCGCTGCGTTTTCGGCCTTTGACGCTAATGTTTTTTCCGGTAAAATTTTGTAATTGAGACCAGTCTCGTCGCAGTTAAAAATTTGATCGCCTGTAAAGTTTTCTTTGTCCAGGAACGCGTGAAGTTAGTTCCTAAACAATTGAATAGCTTCAAAATTTGCTGATGTCCACCTTGGTTGGTTGTTTCGGGGAAGGAGACCAGACAGCGAGGTCATCGGTCTCATCGGATTAGGCAAGGATGGGGAAGGAAGTCTGCTGTGCCCTTTCAAAGGAACCATCCCGGCATTTGGCTGGAGCGATTTAGGGAAATCACGGAAAACCTAAATCAGGATGGCCGGACGCGGGATTGAACCGTCGTCCTCCCGAATGCGAGTCCAGTGTCTAACCACTGCGCCACCTCGCTCAGTGGTCCACCTTGAAACCTCCCCTTAGCAAAATTAATGAACTGCTGTGCTTAAACTGACACACAATATTTTTAGCGCAACGCAATCAGACTTTCAAAAATCCCTACAAAAGAATGGTCCTGACTAACAATAATCTATACCTTTCATGAATCACTTACCGCCCACAAATCTTCGTTCCTCAAAGTACTGCAATACAGCGAGGGCCAATACTGCCAGCTGATTAAAAGACTCTAACTACTGAAGGCATTAACTACTGATAGGCATAGTTAGCAAATGAAAGATTTTGATAGAGAACAATGAAAGATTTTGATAGAGTACAAACAATGTATTTACCTTAATAGTGTTCAAAAGTCATAATATATATATCAGTTCATGATATCCAATGTTACAAATTTACTCTTTCTGGCGGACACTCGTCCAGATCGTCCGCTCTTAAAATTTGGCCATCTCTTTCCCTACATCCACCACTGCTGGCGGCTCACCTCCAACTGCGCAACGCTACGCGCTGTTCACATCCACAGACTTCACACAGCACAGCCAGGGATTTTCATACAGAGCCCTAGGTGGCGATACCAACATAAAAACCTAAACAGCCTACTTACAACCTTCCTTTAGTTCGTTACGAAACTTTAAGGCTTTTTCCTGCAAAATAGGTCCCGACATGAGTACACCTTTATCTCTGTGTTGAGTAAACCACAGGAACAAAGCTTCACTTACTTTTTTCATAATCACATTTTCTCATGATTTTCCTATCTTCCAAAACAGCCCAGGTTGCTTGCTGAGAACACCACTTCCTTTTCACCATTGTCTATTCGTTTTAAAGCTTTAAGTTTTTCTTCCATTGAAACGACCACCTCTTTCCGATTTGAAGCCATCACCACAAATTTTTACAATAAACAAAGTGCAACGCGTCCACTCCACTACAGATCTACGTTAGCATCGAGCAGTGAGGAGTACCGGAAGGGGACAATGAACTGAGTATCAACAAACAACCTGTGGTCGGCTGGCGCACGGCCAGCGCGGTGAAAGGGTCGGACAACACAGGAGGTCGGATAAACGAAGATCGGATAATCGAGACTCTACTGTACAAACAATTAAACTATTAAAAATAATGTTTATGTTTTCTATTTTTTTCTTTTTTATTAATATACTTTGCAAGCGTTTTTGTCCTTTTTCCAAAAGAGCAAGAACTTATTGATAGTTTTGTTGTTCCTTATTTGTATTAATTACTGTGTTCCTTATTGAATTTGCGTGTGATTACTTTTTTTTAGTTGTTTCTATCTCTGAAGGGGCTTTGGTTCTTTTAACATTTTAATGTTCGGATAATAAGTTGCCATCTCTTTATTATAAGAATAGATTATCAATGCAGCTATCCGCTATCTCTGTGTAATTTCTTGTCTGTATAGACGTGTATCTGTTGTCTTTAAGATCCCTTCACCTTCACACCTAAGTCTATACAGTAAAGTAAAGCCCTCGCAGTTCTTGGCTGATCCGTGATAAGATAGGCGAAAAATGGACGATTATTAGTATTACCTGTATTTTCATTCGCTCTCTCTCTTTCTCTTCTTTATCTATGTACAGTTTTTAATGTAATATTTCGTTACATGATATAGTGATAAAAAGAATCTGCCAAATATAATCTTTGGTGGAGTCCTTCGTCTTGGCAATCAGCGGCTGGCTTGCTGTCAGAGATCTTTACATTTATTATTACCGTTAAACACTGCAGTCAGTCGGGAGAATCAATCGTTAGGACAATTTGTTCCTTTTACGAAGGATTGCGAATTCCAGATGTGTACGTGCCTTTTTGGACGATTTAACACAGACTCAGTGATTGCAGGCTCTCTTCGACACAGCTGAAACTTCCCCACCAACTACAGGGTCAACGTGATCAACAAATGATTCAGAAAAAACTCATTCGTTCATTCACTCCAGAATAAAAAAAAGGTCACAAACCTTATTTATGGAGGAAATCGTGTATTAAATCCGTCTCCATTACATGTCCAGATCTCCCGTGATTCCAGGCCTAAATTATTTTCCTTTTACAATCTCTTTCTCTTCAAAACAAACCGCAACGGCACAAATGTTAATTGGCTCGCTTTAGCGAGAATAAAAGCAGAATATGTATCTCTCAGAAACACGTCAATCCCTCAACAGATACTCCAGAATCTGTCCTAGTTACCATTCTAACAACCACGTAGAATGCATATATGCATCTCTGTTATTTCAAAGAATAAACGGACTAAAAAATACTTTGGCGTCGACGAGCTGTCGCCGCATATATTACGAGAAAATCGGATCTGATAATTTTACAAAGTGAATGAATGTGAATGGTTTGATTGAAAATGATTAATTGGTGCATGGTAGAGGGTATTTGCTGTGGGGACATTACATTCTCTCAGCTTAACGCTAAAGGACCGAAGTTGGTGCCAAAATAATATGTAGAAGTTTAATAATTTCTTCATAATGTGGGGCCACAGTTATAATATATTTCTTTAAAGTCAGTACCACCATTAGACTTGTTTATTTACAGTGTTACATTTACACTTACACAATCATGATTTCGGCTTCAAAGTGCCATTATCAAGTGTTTTAAGTGTTATACAGTGATTAAGCTGGCATACACTAGACAATGTGTCTAATAGTGTATTTTAAACACTACAGTATGCAATCTTGGCCACTGTATAACACTGAAAACGATAATGGCACTTTGAAGCCGAAATCATGATTGTGTAAGTGTAAATGTAACACTGTAAATAAACAACAGTATACTGGCTGTACTCACTTTAAAAAAACGTGCAGAAGAATTGAAAAGAAAATTGAGGTTGTGTTAGCTGACGATCAATTTGGTCTTACGAAAGATAAGGGTACCAGAGAGGCGTCTCGATTGATGGTGGAAGCAAGACACAAGAAAAACAAAAGCAGCTTTTTACGTGTGGCTGAAATCCATCTACTTTTAGGTTTTATAAATCGACGTGTTACATGACGATCAGTTTCGCTTTAGAAAAGATGAAGGCATCAGAGAGGCAACTCTGAAATTGTGCTGTATAATGGAAGCAACACTAAAGAAAAATCAAGACAGCTTCATATGATTTGTCGACCTGGAAAAAGGTAAGCAAAACAACACATAACAGACGAAACAAGGGGGATAAAAAAAAGCAGATTAATACAGGTAAAGTGGGGACAGCCCTTCTAGTATCTAACATTGGCCTTAATATGAGGAAGAAATTTCTGAAACAGAGCAAATTTGCTGCACGAAAAATAGACATTAGAAAAACACTAACAAATACAACGGGCTGGAAGATAGGACATATGTCGAGATGTCAGAAAATAGATTCGATGCTACAAGAGGGAGCGGTAGAGGGCAAAAATTGTAGGGGGAAAAAGAGACTGTAATACTTCCAACAGATAACTGAGCAGGTAGGGTGAAGTGCTTATCTAAAATGAAGAAAGCTATTCGTGACGGGCCACATCGAACCAAACAGAAGAGCACGAAAAAGTCCAATGTAGTCTTAAAAGGAATGTAATAAAAAATTCACCTCGTCTTTATGTAGCCATAATGCTGACGTTGATAAATCAGTCTCCAACCTGCTTTTTTTTTAACTGTTTGGACAGCAGTCAGAGCGAGACATCGGAGTACATGTTTGCTCAGTTTTTATCGCGCCACACCGACAGTGCAACGAACTCTACTCTATGTATCTCTCCAGTGCGCAGATGAGCTACGATATGAAAAAAAAGTGTCTGAGGGACACAGAGATTCGCCGTACAAGGTACAGCCACTTCTTCTCTTATTCCTCTTTTTTATTTTCTTTACTGTGCTCTCATTTTCAATTTACTAGACCGGAGCTTGTATCCCAAAGAAAGCAGGTGTTGACAGATGTGAAAACTGCCAAACTATCAGTTTAATAAGTCACAGCTGCAAAATATTAACGCGAATTCTTTACAGGCGAATGGAAAAAGTGGTAGAAGCCGACCTCGGGGAAGATCGGTTTGGAATGCGCAGAAATGTTGGAACACTTGAGGCAATACTGACCCTACGACTTAACTTAGGAGAAAGATTAAGGAAAGGCAAACCTACGATTCTAACACTTGTAGACCTAGAGAAAGCTTTTGACAATGTTGACTGGAATACTCTCTTTCAAATTCTAAAGGTGGCAGGGGTAAAATACAGGGAGCGAAAGGCTATTTACAATTTGTACAGAAAGTAGATGGCAGTTATAAGAGTGAAGGGGCATGAAAGGAAAGCAGTGGTTGGGAAGGGAGTGAGACAGGTTTGTAGCCTCTCCCCGATGTTATTCAATCTGTATATTGAGCAAGCAGTAAAGGAAACGAAAGAAAAATTCGGAGTAGGGATTAAAATCAGTGGAGAAGAAATAAAACCTTTGAGGTTCGCCGATGACACTGTAATTCTGTCAGAGACAGCAAAGGACTTGGAAGAGCACTTGAACGGAATGGACAGTGTCTTGAAAGGAGGATATAAGATGAACATCAACAGAAGAAAAAAGAGAATAATGGAATGTAGTCGAATTAAGTCGGGTGATGCTGAGGGAATTAGATTAGGAAAAGAGACACTTAAAGTAGTAAAGGAGTTTTGCTGTTTGGTTAGCAATATAAGTGAGGATGGTCTAAGTAGAGAAGATATAAAATATAGACCGGCAATGGCAAGGACAGCGTTTCTGAAGAAGAGAAATTTGTTAACATCGACTATAGATTTAAGTGTCAGGAAGTCATTTATGAAAGTATTTGTATGGATTGTAGCCATGTATGGAACTGAAAGATGGACGATAAATAGTTTCGACAAGAAGAGAATAGAAGCTTTCGGAATGTGGTGCCACAGAAGAATGCTGAAGATTAGATGGGCAGATCACATAACTAATGAGGAGATATTAAATAGAATTGGGGAAAAGGCGAGTTTGTGGCACAACTTGACAAGAAGAAGGGATAGCTTCGTAGGACATGTTCTGAGGCATCAAGGGATCACCAATTTAGTACTGGAGGGCAACGTGGAGGGTAGAAATCGTAGAGGGAGACCAAGAGAAGAATATACTAAGCAGATTCAGAAGGATGTAGGTTGCAGTAAGTACTGGGAGATGAAAAAGCTCGCAAAGGATAGAGTAGGATGGAGAGCTGCATCAAACCAGTCTCTGGACTGAAGACCACAACAACAACAACAACAAAAAGTAACAACAGCTCGTAGCTTTGCTCCAGTGCTTTTTCTTGTTCCACAAACTTTGAAATTACTGGAATAGTTCTCTTCGTTTGACAATTGAAATATAATTTTCTTTGAGCAATACCGGATACAGACCAGTATAATGTAAGAACGAGTTCGTTCTCCACAGAGATGACAAAAGTCATGGACAGCGATATGCACGTATACAGATGGCGTTAGTATCGCGTACACAAAGGCATAAAAGGTATTCACGTAGATAGGTTCCCTACGTGGTTTTCTCCGCACGACAGAATTAACAGACTTCGAACACGGAATGGTATATTGAAATACACGCAGGAGGCATTCCACTTCGCAAATCGCTACGGAATTCAATACTCCTACAACTACAGTATCAGGTGTGTGAAGAGAATACCAGATTAAAATGGTTCAAATGGCTCTGAGCACTATGGGACTCAACTGCTGTGGTCATTAGTCCCCTAGAACTTAGAACTACTTAAACCTAACTAACCTAAGGACATCACACACATCCATGCCCGAGGCAGGATTCGAACCTGCGACCGTAGCAGTCCCACGGTTCCGGACTGCGCGCCTAGAACCGCGAGACCACCGCGGCCGGCTAATACCAGATTACAGGCATTTCCTCTCACCACGGACATCGCAGTAGCTGACGGCCTCCACTTAACGATCCAGAGCAGCGGCTTTGCCCAGCGTTGTCAGTGCTAACAGACAAGCAACACTGAGAGAAATAAATGTGGATGTGCAACAAATATGGGGTTAATGGTGTAAGGTGTCAGGCATATTCAATACCTTCCATGAAAACCCTGACATGATAGCAGATCCGGCAATATCTACGTCTACATCTACATACATACTCCGCAATCCACCATACGGTGCGTGGCGGAGGGTACCTCGCACCACAACTAGCGTCTTCTCTCCCATTCCCAAACAGAACGAGGGAAAAATGACTGCCTATATACCTCTGTACGAGCCCTAATCTCTCTTATCTTTGTGATCTTACCACGAAATATAAGTTGGCGCAGTAAAATTGTACTGCAGTCAGCCACAAATGCTGGTTCTCTAAATTTCCTTAGTAGCGATTCACGAAAAGAACGCCTCCTTTCCTCTAGACACTCCCACCCGAGTTCCTGAAGCACTTCCGTAACGCTCGCGTGATGATCAAACCTACCGGTAACAAATCTAGCAGCTCGCCTCTGAATTGCTTCTATGTCCTCCCTCAATCCGACCTGATAGGGATCCCAAACGCTCAAGCAATACTCAAGAATAGGTCATATTAGTGTTTTATAAGCGGTCTCCTTTACATATGAACCACAAATTCCCAAAATTCTACCAATGAACCGAAGACGACTATCCGCCTTCCCCACAACTGCCATTACATGCTTGTCCCACTTCATATGGCTCTGCAGTGTTACCCCCAAATATTTAATCGACGAGACTCTGTCAAGCGCTACACTACTAATGGAGTATTCAAACATTACGGGATTCTTTATCCTATTCATCTGCATTAATTTACATTGATCTACACTTAGAGTTAGCTGCCTTTCCTTACACCAATCACAAATACTGTCCAAGTCATCTTGTATCCTCCTACAGTCACTCAACGACGACCCTTCCCGTACACCACAGCATCATCAGCAAACAGCCACACATTGCTTTCTATCCCATCCAAAAGATCATTTATGTAGATATAAAACAAGAGCGGACCTACCACACTTCCCTGGGTTACTCCAGATGATACGCTCACCTCCGATGAACACTCACCATCGAGGACAACTCACTGGGTTCTGTTACTTAAGAAGTCTTCGAGCCACTTGGGAACTAATCCGATATGATCGTACCTTAGGAGTCTACAGTGGGGCACCGAGTCAAACGCTTTCCGGAAGTCAAGGAATATGGCATCCGTCTGATACCCTTCATCCATGGTTCGTAAGATATCATGAGAAAAAAGGGCGACTTGCGTTTCGCAGGAGCGATGCTTTCTAAAACCGTGCTGATGCATGGACAGCAACTTCTCTGTCTCAAGGAAATTCACTATATTCGAACTGAGAATATGTTCTAGAATCCTGCAACAAACCGATGTTAAGGATATTGGTCTGTAATTTTGAGGATCCGTCCTTCTGCCCTCCTTATATACAAGCCTCAACTGCGCTTTTTTCCAGTCACTAGGGACTTTAAGTTGCGCAAGAGATTCACGGTGAATGCAAGCTAAGTAAGGAGCCAATGCAGTAGAGTACTCTCTGTAAAATCGAATTGGAATCCCATCAGGACCTGGCGATTTATTTATTTTCAACCCATTCAGTTGCGTAACAACCCCAGGAATGACTATCACTATGTCACATAGCTCCGAATAAATCCTGACATTAAATTAACCAAAGTAATATGAGGGAGCAAATGGAATACCACAGACTAACACAAGAACGTCTAAATGCACGTCATACCTCCTCACCGTGAAACAGACGCATTCCGAGGGGAGAAATGAGAACAGAAGCCGAGAGCAGAGCTGTGTAGGCTGGAAGGCCCTACAATAAGAGTGGGACAATGGGACACCCGCACTGCCAGCCGACCGCCAAGAGGTCCACCCCCCAGCCCATGTTAAAAGACCGAGCCCTCCAGAAGAACACTATAGATCTCACGATAGAACTAAATGGGCCACAGCAGGTGCAAGTTTTAGCGTGACACTATACGTGTCTCTGTTACGTAGTTAATAACATTGCCCCATCATGGAAAGTATAAGGTTTCTCATTGGATAGATAGAATTTTTTATTTATTTATTTATTTATTTTTTGTCATGAGTCAACTGATTGGTTTGATGCGGCCCGCCACGAATTCCTTTCCTGTGCTAACCTCTTCATCTCAGAGTAGCACTTGCAACCTACGTCCTCAATTATTTGCTTGGCGTATTCCAATCTCTGTCTTCCTCTATAGTTTTTGCCCTCTACAGCTCCCTCTAGTACCCTCATGTCTTAGCAGATGTCCTGTCATCCTGTCCTTTCTCCTTATCAGTGCTTTCCACATATTCTTTTCCTCTCCGATTCTGCGTAGAACCTCCTCATTCCTTACCTTAACAGTCCACCTAATTTTCAACATTCGTCTATAGCACCACATCTCAAATGCTTCGATTCTCTTCTGTTCCGGTTTTCCCACAGTCTATGCTGTACTCCAGACGTACATCCTCAGAAATTTCTTCCTCAAATTAAGGCCGGTATTTGATATTAGTAGACTTCTCTTGGCCAGAAATGCCTTTTTTGTCATAGCGAGTCTGCTTTTGATGTCCTCCTTGCTCCGTCCGTCATTGGTTATTTTACTGCCTAAGTAGGCGGAGCTTAAGGTTAACATTGAGACGCTGATTGGTTAGTTGAAATCACAGCCAGATACGTTTTTCTTAAACCATCTTCGGTAAACAGTAGTAAGGATAAGTTGGAGAGAGTTGCTACCGAGAAGGCGAGGTGCGTGGAGCTGTGCCGCCAGCTGACGCTGCCTAACCACCGACAAGGTAATGAACGCACGCGATGCCGCATAAGAGCGCACAAGGCTTCACTCAGACCTGCAGAAGTCTCATCTGTTACATCCCCTTTTTACGTCATTAAACTTCATGGTATTCACATTTGCTACTAGAAGTTAAAATGTGAAACGCAATGATTTTTCTGTTACATAATTATTGAGAAGCCAGATCAGCCACTTTAATTTACAAGTTAGATAAGTAGTTAAAGATAATTGAGGGTCACTGTAGACCATTTTTGATAGCTTTCTCTTTTATGAAACTTAATTTAAACATAGATTATAGATGTGATATGACATAGGTCATCCTTCGATCCATTATAGAACTTGGAAACCCATTCAGGGAATATTCGTTCACATTTTTGTTGAACACAGTTGGTTTTCATCATCCTGTATTAAAATAATTCCTTTTATCAATAGCACAATTTATAAACAATGTTTTGTGAGCAGAATAAAAATTCCAGTGGTAAACTTAGCTGCTTTTTCGACGTTATTTTACCAGCTAACTAAAAATAAGAAAGCCTTGAACCCCTTCCACTATATTTAGTTAGTACTAAGATTCTTTTACAGGGAGTGCAGTGGAGCTGACGCTGAAATCATCAAATATTTGATTATATCATCGCTAGTCTCACTGAACTCTTCTGAACTCTACATGTCACGTGTGGTCTGGCGTCTCCTTACCAGCAACAGGTCCCAGGTTCAAACTAGTCAATTCCCTAAAAAGACACTCTCAGAGCGTCGTTGCGCGTAAGTGGTAGGGAGACACGATATAGAACAAACACCACGCAGAATGTTAGAATGGGCTATGGCAACTGATGACCGACGCGAGTGGCTTTGCTAACACCACATCTGGGGTCGTGACTGCAGCGTTTGGACCCTAGATGACTGGAAAATCGTGGACTGCTCAGATGTCCCGCTTTCAGTTGACAATAGTTGATGGTAGAATTCGTGTGTGGCGCAGGTGCCACAAAACCATGGAACCAAGTTGTCAACGAGGCACTAATGATGGCTATAATGATGTGGCCTGTGTTTACATCGAATGGACTGGGTCCCTGGTTCAGCTGAACCGTTCATTGACTGAAAATGGTTATGTTGGGCTACTTGGAGACTATTTGTAGGCATTCATGGACTTCATGTTCCCAAACAACGGTGGAGTTGTCATGGATGACAATGCGCCATGTAACCCGGCCACAATTGTTCACAACTGGTTTGAAGAACATTCTGCGCAGTACGAGAGAAGAATTTGACCATCCAGGTCTCTCGACATGAATCTCATCGAATATTTATGGTGCATAATCGAGAGGTCAGTTCGTGCACGAACTGCTGGATCGGCAACACTTCCGCAATTATGGACGGCTGTCGAGAGAGCACGGCTCAGTACTTCTGCAGAGGACTTCCAGCGACTTGTTGAGCCACGTCTGGCAGAGGGTTCATCGAACCACCATCAAGTTGTTTCTCTATCGCTCCAATCTCGACGAGCGCGCGCGAAAAATGAGTACTTACAACGACGTTTGGAACGCGGATTTACTGTAAACTTCGTACGCTCGTGGTAATCCATGAGGACAACAAAATGTGTAAGCAGTAGCGCGTATTTCTCAAGCGTTACTGAGAAAATCGCAAGATAATTTCGGTCTTCAAATTTATATCTGTGCGTGGCTATTTTAACCATAAAGTGGCTGCAGCCGAGTGTCGCCGGCACGGTAGCTCAGCGTGTTCGGTCAGAGGGTTAACTACCCTCTGTAACAAAAAAACTGAGTGACTGGATCAACGACGAACCCAAATGGGCGTCATCGGACGTCCGCCTCGAACAAATTCAACGAACAACATCGAACAAAATGAGATTTAAAATAAAATAAAAAAACTGAGCGAAAGGATGAACGAAAATACCGAACGGGTGTCATCGGACGTCCGCTCAGAACAAATTCACCGGAGAATATAGAACAAAATGGTTTTAAAAAAAAAACACATAGAATGATACTGAAAATGTATGCTTGTCCGTGTCTTCAAAACTGTTCTTATTTAATGGAAAGGGAACAAGAAATTGCTTCTTGGAAGACTCTATTAAAATACACTCGATACTGCATAACCAATTGTCAGCGCCGATTTTTAAGGAAATACTGCCTTATCCATGGTTTTCTTCCAAACTATTGTTGAAAGGGAGGTTTTTGAAAATGTTTACGATGTTTGTTTTTCCACGGAATACGTCAAAAGATCTTGCGTATGCGGAAACATAGCATTTATTCAATGCAGCCGGTGCCGTGTAACTTCATGTTTTCCATGTTTTTACGAAAAATACCATTCTGCAACTTGTAAAGTCGAAAGCGAAGATTAATTGTACATCTTTCGAAAGCCGACTGCGCCGGTCAAAACTTGCAGGTAACGAGTAGTTTCGGGCTCCTTCCAGGTATAAGGGATTTCTGAAATCACGGACAAGCATACATTTTCAGTACGACTTTATGCATTTGGTCGTTTACTAGTCGATGGCTATGAATATTACATTATTTGTGATAATAAAAATTAGTAGACTGCCAAATAACATTGTTAATTTAATAAAAGTTGATCTGATTACACGCATTTTCCCCGTTATATAAATTGTAATATACACTCCTGGAAATTGAAATAAGAACACCGTGAATTCATTGTCCCAGGAAGGGGAAACTTTATTGACACATTCCTGGGGTCAGATACATCACATGATCACACTGACAGAACCACAGGCACATAGACACAGGCAACAGAGCATGCACAATGTCGGCACTAGTACAGTGTATATCCACCTTTCGCAGCAATGCAGGCTGCTATTCTCCCATGGAGACGATCGTAGAGATGCTGGATGTAGTCCTGTGGAACGGCTTGCCATGCCATTTCCACCTGGCGCCTCAGTTGGACCAGCGTTCGTGCTGGACGTGCAGACCGCGTGAGACGACGCTTCATCCAGTCCCAAACATGCTCAATGGGGGACAGATCCGGAGATCTTGCTGACCAGGGTAGTTGACTTACACCTTCTAGAGCACGTTGGGTGGCACGGGATACATGCGGACGTGCATTGTCCTGTTGGAACAGCAAGTTCCCTTGCCGGTCTAGGAATGGTAGAATGATGGGTTCGATGACGGTTTGGATGTACCGTGCACTATTCAGTGTCCCCTCGACGGTAACCAGAGGTGTACGGCCAGTGTAGGAGATCGCTCCCCACACCATGATGCCGGGTGTTGGCCCTGTGTGCCTCGGTCGTATGCAGTCCTGATTGTGGCGCTCACCTGCACGGCGCCAAACACGCATACGACCATCATTGGCACCAAGGCAGAAGCGACTCTCATCGCTGAAGACGACACGTCTCCATTCGTCCCTCCATTCACGCCTCTCGCGACACCACTGGAGGCGGGCTGCACGATGTTGGGGCGTGAGCGGAAGACGGCCTAACGGTGTGCGGGACCGTAGCCCAGCTTCATGGAGACGGTTGCGAATGGTCCTCGCCGATACCCCAGGAGCAACAGTGTCCCTAATTTGCTGGGAAGTGGCGGTGCGGTCCCCTACGGCACTGCGTAGGATCGTACGGTCTTGGCGTGCATCCGTGCGTTGCTGCGGTCCGGTCCCAGGTCGACCGGCACGTGCACCTTCCGCCGACCACTGGCGACAACATCGATGTACTGTGGAGACCTCACGCCCCACGTGTTGAGCAATTCGGCGGTACGTCCACCCGGCCTCCCGCATGCCCACTATACGCCCTCGCTCAAAGTCCGTCAACTGCACATACGGTTCACGTCCACGCTGTCGCGGCATGCTACCAGTGTTAAAGACTGCGATGGAGCTCCGTATGCCACGGCAAACTGGCTGACACTGACGGCGGCGGTGCACAAATGCTGCGCAACTAGCGCCATTCGACGGCGAACACCGCGGTTCCTGGTGTGTCCACTGTGCCGTGCGTGTGATCATTGCTTGTACAGCCCTCTCGCAGTGTCCGGAGCAAGTATGGTGGGTCTGACACACCGGTGTCAATGTGTTCTTTTTTCCATTTCCAGGAGTGTAAATAGTAAAGAAAATGACTGTGTTGAAAATTTAAAAAAAAACTGACGAACCGACTCGATCCAGCGATCCAGCGGCTTGAACTCCAAACACTATTTTACAAAACAAAAAAAAGTTTGTTCTATATTATTCATTGAATCTGTTCAGGGAGGACGTCCGATCATACCCGTTCGATGGTCCGTTCGCTCAGTTTTTTTATTAGAAAGGAAAGCTAACGCTCTCACCGAACACGTTGAGCTATCCTCCGGCACCCCTCGGCTGCAGCAGCTACATTGTTAAAATTGCCTCGCACAGATATATATTATCTTGCTATTTTCTCAGTAACGCTTGAGAAGTACGGGCTACTGATTACATATTTTGTTGTCCTCATGGAGTACTACGAGTGTACGAAGTCTGGAGTAAATTCGCGTTCCAAACGTCGAGGCCAACCCTTGTTAGGTATTTCCATGCGTGCTTAGACTTCTCTTATTTTATAATGATGGTCATTACCCTCTATGCAAGAGGACGCCGACAAAATAGTTTCATACTCTGAGGAGAAAGTTGCTGATTGAATTTTCGTGAGAAAATAACAGCCGCAACGGAAAACCCCTTTGTTTTAATGACTGCCACCCCAATTCGCGTATCACATCCATGGCATTGTCTCCCCTATTTCGAGATAATCCAAAACGAGCTGCTCTTCTTTGAACTTTTTCGATGTCCTCCGTCAGTCATATCTGACAAGGATCCCTCACCGCACAGCAGTACTCCAGGGGAGGGCGGACAAGCATAGAGCAAGAAGTCTCTTTTTGGATTGGATTGGATTCTTTGGGGGAAGAGACGAAACAGCGAGGTCATCGGTCTCATCAGATTAGGGAAGGACGGGGAAGGAAGGCGGCCATGCCCTTTCAAAGGAACCATCCCGGCATTTGCCAGGAGCGATTTAGGGAAATCACGGAAAACCTAAATCAGGATGGCCGGACGCGGGATTGAACCGTCGTTCTCTCGAATGCGGGTCCAGTGTCTAACCACTGCGCCACCTCGCTCGGTTTCTAAATGTTCTGCCAGTTAATTGCAGCCTCTGATTTGTATTCCCCAGAGCATTACCTATCTGATCGTCCCAGTTAAAGTTATTCGCAATTGTAATCCCTCAGTATTTAATTGAATTTACAGGCTTTAGATTTGTGTGAATTAACGTGTAACCGAAATTTAGCGAATTTTAGTACTCATGCGGATTACTTCACACTTTCCGTCATTTATAGTCCATTGCCACTTTTTGCGCCATTCAGATATCTTGTCTAAATCATTTTGCAATTGGTTTTGATCGACTGATGACTTTACAAGACGGTAAATGGCAGCATAGTCTGCAAAAGATCTAAGAGCGCTGGTCGGTTTGTCACCTAAATCGTTTATGTACAGGGTAATCAAAAAGTCAGTATAAATTTGAAAACTGAATAAGTCACGGAATAATGTAGATAGAGAGGTACAAATTGAAACACATGCTTGGAATGACGTGGGGTTTTATTAGAACCAAAAAATTCAAACGTTCAAAAAATGTCCGACAGATGACCCTTCATCTGATCAGAATAGCAATAATTAGCATAACAAAGCAGATATGATGTTCTTTACAGGAAATGCCCAATATGTCCACCATCAGTCATCAACAATAGCTGTAGTCGAGGAATAATGTTGTGAACAGCACTGTAAAGCATGTCCGGAGTTATGGTGAGGCATTGGCGTCGGATGTTGTCTTTCAGCATCCCTAGAGATGTCTGTCGATCACGAAACACTTGCGACTTCAGGTAACCCCAAAGCCAATAATGGCACGGTCTGGGGACCTGGGAGGCCAAGTATGATAAAAGTGGCGGCTGAGCACACAATCGTCACCAAACGACGAGCGCAAGAGTTCTTTCAAGCATCAAGCAATATGGGGTGGAGCGCCATCCTGCATAAACATCGTACGTTCCAGCAGGTGTTTATTCTGTAACATATCGCCGTACCTCTCACCCGTCAAGGTAGCAGTTTTGCTGTCCAGCGCCATCTGTCGGACATTTTGTGAACTTTTTTTTTCTAGTAAAATCCCAGGTCATTCCAAGCATGTGTGTCAATTTCTACCTCTATATCTACATTATTCCGTGCTTTATTAAGTTTTCAAATTGATACTGACTTTTTGATCTCCCTGTATACTAGGAACAGCAGAGGACCCATATTACTTCTTTGGCGAACGACAGATACTATTTCTGTTGTACTAGATGATGGATGAAACGTCAGTGCGCTTGGAGTGTATGTGCTTAGGAAGAGGAGAAAGCTTGCTCTGGTCTTGTTTTCATAAAGCATCAGCGTCTGGGTGTCGCAACTTTCCATAATCTTATCTCCAACGTCTCGCATCTGTGCTCCGGCTTTTCATCTGAGGTCGTACCAGGTCATTAGCCCCTAAAAAACGACCCGTAACTAAGTGTCAAGCCTGTCGTGTGGCGAACGGTGGCATATTTCGCTCTAGAGTCCTCCATTCTGTAGTACTGTTCAGCCGGAATACAGGAAAACAGCAATGCAGTTGTGTTCCGGTATTGTTCTTTGGCTGCGATGCATACTCTGTGAAACGTGTCTCGCAACAGAACGCTGACGCGGTAAATTGCCACAAGTTGTATCTCAAGAGTCGTAAACAAATGTTTCAGAGATTCAGTGCCGTTTACGAGATAGGGTCCAAACCGTCACGAAATAAATTAATTAAATGTGTTACCCTCTTTCAAATTCTAAAGGTGGCAGGGGTAAAATACAGGGAGCGAAAGGCTATTTACAATTTGTACAGAAACCAGATGGAAGGTATAAGAGTCGAGGGACATGAAAGGGAAGCAGTGGTTGGGAAGGGAGTAAGATAGGGTTGCAGCCTCTCCCCGATGTTGTTCAATCTGTATATTGAGCAAGCAGTAAAGGAAACAAAAGAAAAATTCGGAGCAGGTATTAAAATCAATGGAGAAGAAATATAAACTTTGAGGTTCGCCGATGACATCGTAATTCTGTCAGAGACAGCAAAGGATTTGGAAGAGCAGTTGAACGGAATGGATAGTGTCTTGAAAGGAGGATATAAAATGAACATCAGCAAAAGCAATACGAGGATAATGGAATGTAGTCGAATTAAGTCGGGTGATGCTGAAGGAATTAGATTAGGAAATGAGACACTTACAGTAATAAAGGAGTTTTGCTATTTGGGGAGCAAAATAACTGATGATGATCGAAGTAGAGAGGATATAAAATGTAGACTGGCAATGGCAAGGAAAGCGTTTCTGAAGAAGAGAAATTTGTTAACATCGAGTATAGATTTAAGTGTCAGGAAGTCATTTCTGAAAGTATTTGTATGGAGTGTAGCCATGTATGAAAGTGAAACATGGACGATAAATAGTTTGGACAAGAAGAGAATAGAAGCTTTCGAAATGTGATGCTACAGAAGAATGCTGAAGATTAAATGGGTAGATCACATAACTAATGAGGAAGTATTGAATGGGATTGGGGAGAAGAGAAGTTTGTGGCACAACTTGACCAGAAGAAGGGATCGGTTGGTAGGACATGTTCTGAGGCATCAAGGGATCACCAATTTAGTATTGGAGGGCAGCGTGGAGGGTAAAAATCGTAGAGGGAGACCAAGAGATGAATACACTGATTCAGAAGGATGTAGGTTGCAGTAGGTACTGGGAGATGAAGAAGTTTGCACAGGATAGAGTAGCATGGAGAGCTGCATCAAACCAGTCTCAGGACTGAAGACAACAACAAACAACAAATGTGTTACACCTTCCCCAGATATTACTCTGCACTACCAGCTACAAAGTCGTCATCTCTCATTACTCCCAACGTTTAAATAAATAAATAATGACTAACTGACAACCTCAGCTGCCCATAGGTGTTGTTGATATACGTCGATGTGGACAGCTCAGATGGATAGAGCGTCTGCCATGTAAGCAGGAGATCCCGGCTTCGAGTCCCTGTCGGGGCACACATTTTCAGCTGTCCACATCGAGGTGTATCAACAACACCTGGCGGCAGCTGAGGTTGTCAGTCATTCATCCTTTATTCCAGGAAAAATGTGCATGGTCATCAACAGTAACCTTTCGAGAACAAGCTACTTTCTTCGTATATATAGGTAAAGGCTACCCAGCCATTGACCTTAGCCTGTGCGAATGCGCACAGGTTGCCCAAACTCTTACGGGAATCGCCAAAGCGTGCGCGAGTAATGAGTGGGTGGGCAAATGTCTATAAGGTACAATACATATGTAGAATTGTGGACAGTTGGAAGCGTGCAAGGGATTAGTCCCTACAGTCGCGCTATTCATCTGTGTCCTCGGTGGCTCAGATGGATAGAGCGTCTGCCATGTAAGTAGGAATCCCGGGTTCGAGCGCCGGTTGGGGCACACATTTTCAGCTGTCCACATCGAGGTATATCAACAACACCTGCCGGCAGCTGAGGTTGTCAGTTAGTCATTATTTATTCCAGGGAAAATCTGCATGGTCATCAACAGTAACTGTTCTTTCGAGAAAAAGTTACTGTCTTCGCATATATATGTTTAAATGAATGCTCCAAATCTTTGTAATTTCAGTTGAATCTCCCCCATTGTATCAAATGTAAACCCCTCCAATAATTTTTTTTTCATCTTGGTGGAGAGCAAGTGGTCGCCCGGAGCTACTTATGGTGATATGATCAGTATGGCGGGTGGAGAACAAGTGACATTTTATTTTTAGTCAAAAATTCGTGATTGACATAAGCCGTATGCGGTGGCGCGTTGTGATGGTGGAGTACTGAATTACTCAGTATCCCGCTTATGTGGGCGTTTTCGCCTAGAGTCCTCTATCAAACGCCTGAGAACACCGCCATAGGGTGATTACGAACGATTCATTGGGTTCCTCACCTTATGACTGCAAACACATAATGTCCACTCTTTTGTTCTAGTAACCAATGAAAAGAGCATATTCTAAAGTTTGAAACTAAGTCTTTAATTGTTTTATCATTTAAATACTGACCTACATAAATTTCGCTGACAAAGGCAACTCAGTCTTAAGGTACTCATTTATTACCCACAATATACGAGGGTTACTCCAAAAGAAATGCACACTATATATTTTTAAATCCCTCTTTTATTCTACATGTTTGAAAGTTTTACAGTGTGTAAATACACCCTTTAGGAACAATATTTTCAATACTCCACATAATTCCCATCCCTCTCAACCGCCTTACGCCATCTTGGAACCAGCGCCTGTATACCTGCACAGTAAAATTCTGGACTAACCTGTTGGAGCCACTGTTTGGCAGCGTGCACAAGGGAGTCATCATCTTCAAAACATGTTCCACGAAGAGAGCCTTTGAGTTTCCCAAAGAGATGATAGTCACGTGGATCCAGCTCAGGACTGTAAGGCGGGTGTTTCATTGTTGTCCATCCGAGTTTTGTGATCGTTTCCATGGTTTTTTGACTGACATGTGGCGGTGCATTGTCGTGCAACAGCAAAACATCCCGCTTTTGACGATGCGGTCGAACACGATTCAGTCGAGCTTGAAGTTCTTCAGTGTCGTCACATCTGCATCAGAATTTATGGTGGTTCCACTTGGTTTGATGTCCACAAGCAAGAGTTCTTCGGAATCGAAAAACACTGTAGCTATAACTTCTCCAGCAGAAGGTGTGGTTTTGAATGTCCACAAGCAAGAGTTCTTCGGAATCGAAAAACACCGTAGTTATAACTTCTCCAGCAGAAGGTGTGGTTTTGAATTTTTTTTTCTTGGGTGAATCTGCATGATGCCAGTCCATTGACTGCCTCGTGAAAAATGATGGAGCCATGTTTCATCATCTGTCACAATTCTTCCAAGAAATTCATACCCACCATTCTCGTACTGTTCCAAAAGTTCGCTGCATACCGTTTTTCTTCTTTCTTTGTGAGCCACTGTCAACTTCCTGGGAACCCATCTGGCACAAGCCTTTTTTTTACGCCAAAACTTTCAGTATTCTGCAAACACTTCCTTCCCCTATCCAAACGTAGCGTGACAATTCGTTCACTGTGATGCGTCTGTCAGCAGTCACCATTTCGTTAACTCTGTGCACATTGCCTGCAGTGTGTGCAGTACGAGGCCTGCCGCTGCGAGGACAATCCTCAATACTGCCGTGCCCGCTTTCGTCACGTAACCTGCTTGTCCACCGACTAACTCTACTGCTATCGACAGCAGCATCTCCATACAGCTTTTCCAACCTCTTGTGGATGTTTCTCACTGTCTCGTTTTCACAGCACAGGAATTGTATGACAGCACGTTGCTTCTGACGAACGTCAAGTGTAGCAGCCATCTTGAAGACATGCTGTGACGGCGCCACTCACGGGAACAGGTTCAACCAAGTTTGAAAACAAACGGGAAGGATGTATCTACACACTGTAAAACTTTCACACATGCAGAATGAAAACTGTATTTTTACAAAAATGGTGTGCATTTCTTTTGGAGTGACCCTCGTGCAAGCCCAAAGTAATCGGAATACTATACATTGACAACATGACTTCCAATAATTAACGCAAAGGGCGGCCCTGAATTGCAAAAAATTCTAACAATAATGCAGATTCAAAAGTATGAAATTTAAGAAATATGAAACTACCTCCAGCTCTGTTAATTGCCCAAATTCGTCTCAATCACGAATTCCGATAATGGAAACCCCTAGGCTCAAACGAACCTGCAACCTTCTTCTGTAATGGTGAAAAAGGCTGACGGCCTGCGATACCACTAATGGGCTCAATGACGCTTCAGACAGCAAGGTGTCGACGAATGTGAAAAAAAAGGGCCGCTGGTTCAGAGTTGTTGTGTCGTATAAAGTGGACTGACTACGTCCCATTGGAACCAAGTTTCACCACAATTCCGCGCAACGGCACTGTGGATGCGCCACACGATAAGGTCATTGGTCCCATCGGGTGGAAGGATGGAGAAGGAAGTCGGCCGTGCCCTTTCAAAGGAACCATCCCAGCATTTGCCTGATGGGATTTAGGGAAGTCACGGAAAACCTAAATCACGATGGCCGGGAGCGGAGTTGAACCTTCGTCCTCCGGAATGCGAGTCCAGTGTGCTAATCACTGAGTCACATCACCCTTTCGGGCCAAGGGTAGAAGCATTGCCAAAACGGCTGAGTTTGTAAAATGTCCGCCTCCCCCCATGGTTAAAGTATACTGCGCTTGACAAACTAGTGCTATCCAGGACTTCACGGCCCCTCTTACATTCCACGCCTTCGTTTGACGCCTCTACGACGGAGGTCAGAACCGCACAGCCCGGCCTTCAAATCGCTTAGTTTTCTTATGAATGGCTGAGGAAAACGTTTCAGACACACCACTGCACAGGCTCTTAGGTGACAGGGGGTGAACGACGCCCGAGAAGATGTGTACGGGCGAACAGAGGTGCAACTATTGAGCAACTGACCGGCCACGTGAAACGAGTGGCTGCCAACAGTGTCTGCTCAACGACCGTTCAGCGAACGTTGTAGGGTACGGACCATCGGAGCGTGCACGTGGGTCGTGCACCCACGCTGACTGCTGTTCATTGGCGACAAAGAGGCCGGCAGCTGTGGCCGAGCTGTTGTAGGCGGTTCAGTCCAGAACTGCACTGCTGCCACAGTCGCAGGTTCGAATCCCGAGCATGGATGTGTGTGATGTCCTTAGTTTGGTTGGGTTTAAGTAGTTCTAAGTCTAGGGGACTGGTGACCTCAGATGTCCCATTGTGCTTAGAGCCATTTGAACCATTTTTTTTTTTTTTTTTTGCGACGAAGGCTGGAATTTACACGCGCTTACGCCCAGTGAGTGGTGACGGGTGGTCTTTACAGATGACAGATGACAGATGGCCGTTGCCGTGCACAGCATGAAACGTATGAAAAAAAAAACAGACAGAAAAACTTACTCTGAAGCTGTTTGTAGTCCTTCAAGGACCTCCTTCTTCGAATGGTCATATAGTCTGTCCATGTTCGCAGCACGAAATTCAATCGTCCACTATCACTCGTTCGGTAAAATGACCAAAGATCTGCTCAGGACATTTCTACAGGAAGCGGTAGTGTATAAAATCAGTGGAGAGAAACTTGTGCTACTACTGGATTCCTATGAGCCCCACAAAGATGCTAGCATTCGTGACTTGCACGTACAAAATAACCTACCAGAAGACAAAAATTACTATTCACAGAATGCCACCAAGCACAACCGGTTGATCGTCATTTCTTCACAACGTGGAGACATATGATTCGTAAAATCTTAGATGCTGCTCGGGGTTCTTCGGAAGATATTAATCTACAACAACGGAATAATCCTTTAAGCTGCAGTGCATCACATACAATCTGCTGTATTCTCCACGTATCTATAATTCCCACCGTTGTTACTGGAGAATTGCTGAACGCGTTGATGAACCGCGACGCTTTAAAACTACGACACATCACTGTTTCAGATGCCAATTTCTATTCTGTAGTCTATAGGTTGGATGAACGATATGGCTTTTATCATATGTGCTGTGTGTGCGGTTAACAATTCTTTGTACGAAATCGCTATTGTGAAATCATGATTCCTAAATGAATTATGCTATGTATCTGTAGTGGTGTTAGAGATTAGCGCGCGCACGGAGGTTTTCCGGCAGTCGTTCTTCCCGCGAACCATACGCGACTGGAACAGGAAAGGGAGGCAATGACAGTGGCACGTAAAGTGCCCTCCGCCACATGCCGTTGGATGGCTTGCGGAGTATAAATGTAGATTTAGACGGAAAAAAAACTACCTGCAACAATCGTCGGTAGAGTCCAGGCCACAAGTGGGGTTGTTATGGTCTGAGGAACGTTTTCAGTGGCATACCCTTTGGGTATGGGAATTTGAGATGGGACCTGGATAAATTGAAAGAACCAGAGATTGTACAGAGTTTCAGGGAGAGCATAAGGGAGCAATTGACAGGAATGGGGGAAAGAAATACAGTAGAAGAAGAATGGGTAGCTTTGAGGGATGAAGTAGTGAAGGCAGCAGAGAATCAAGTAGGTAAAAAGACGAGGGCCAGTAGAAATCCTTGGGTGACAGAAGAAATATTGAATTTAATTGATGAAAGGAGAAAATATGAAAATGCAGTAAATGAAGCAGGCAAAAAGGAATACAGACGTCTCTAAAATGAGGTCGACAGGAAGTGCAAAATGGCTAAGCAGGGATGGCTACAGGACAAATGTAAGGCTGTAGAGGCTTATCTCACTAGGGGTAAGATAGATACTGCCTACAGGAAAATTAAAGAGACCTTTGGAGATAAGAGAACCACTTGTATGAACATCAAGAGCTCAGATGGAAACCCAGTTCTAAGCAAAGAAGAGAAAGCAGAAAGGTGGAAGGAGTATATAGAGGGTCTATACAAGGGCGATGTACTTGAGGGCAATATTATGGAATTGGAAGAGGATTTAGATGAAGATGAAATAGGAGATACGATTCTGCGTGTAGAGTTTGACAGAGCACTAAAAGATCTGAGCCGAAACAAGGCCCCCGGAGTAGACAACATTCCATTGGAACTACTGACGGCCTCGGGAGAGCCAGTCCTTACAAAACTCTACCATCTGGTGAGCAAGATGTATGAGACACGCGAAATACCCTCAGACTTCAAGAAGAATATAATAATTCCAATCCCAAAGAAAGCAAGTGTTGACAGATGTGAAAATTACGGAACTAATAGTCTAATAAGTCACAGCTGCAAAATACTAACGCGAATTCTTTACAGACGAATGGAAAAACTAGTAGAAGCCGATAAGTTTGGCTTCCGTAGAAATGTTGGAACACGTGAGGCAATACTGACCCTACGACCTATCTTAGAAGAAAGATTAAGGAAAGGCAAAACTACGTTTCTAGCATTTGTAGACTTAGAGAAAGCTTTTGACAATGTTGACTGGAATACTCTCTTTCAAATTCTGAAGGTGGCAGGGGTAAAATACAGGGAGCGAAAGGCTATTTACAATTTGTACAGAAACCAGATGGCAGTTATAAGAGTCGAGGGGCATGATAGGGAAGCAGCGATTGGGAAGGGAGTGAGACAGGGTTTTAGTCTCTCCCCGATGTTATTCAATTTGTATATTGAGCAAGCAGTAAAGGAAACAAAAGAAAAATTTGGAGAAAGTTTTAAAATCCATGGAGAGGAAATAAAATCTTTGAGGTTCGCTGATGACATCGTAATTCTGTCAGAGACAGCAAAGGACTTGCAAGAGCACTTGAAAGGAATGGACAGTGTCTTGAAAGGAGGATACAAGATGAACATCGACAAAAGCAAAACGCGGATAATGGAATGTAGTCGAATTAAGTCGGGTGATGCTGAGGGAATTAGATTAGGAAATGAGACACTGAAAGTAGTAAAGGAGTTTTGCTATTTGGGGAGCAAAATAACTGATGATGATCGAAGTAGAGAGGATATAAAATGTAGACTGCCAATGGCAAGGAAAGCGTTTCTGAAGAAGAGAAATTTGTTAACATCGAGTATAGATTTAAGTGTCAGGAAGTCGTTTCTGAAAGTATTTGTATGGAGTGTAGCCATGTATGGAAGTGAAACATGGACGATAAATAGTTTGGACTAGAAGAGAATAGAAGCTTTCGAAATGTGGTGCTACAGAAGAATGCTGAAGATTAAATGGGTAGATCACATAACTAATGAGGAAGTATTGAATAGGACTGGGAGAAGAGAAGTTTGTGGCACAACTTGACAAGAAGAAGGGATAGCTTGGTAGGACATGTTCTGAGGCATCAAGGGATCACCAATTTAGTACTGGAGGGCAACGTGGAGGGTAGAAATCGTAGAGGGAGACCAAGAGATGAATATACTAAGCAGATTCAGAAGGATGTAGGCTGCAGTAGGTACTGGGAGATGAAGAAGCTTGCACGACATAGAGTAGCATTGAGAGCTGCATCAAACCAGTCTCAGGACTGAAGACCGCAACAACAACAACCCTTTGTAATAATGAGCGTACGTCATTGGTGGCCGGGAGACCCCTCGCGCGGTGGTTCGGCCACCGCTCCACAAGTCCTTTAACGCCTCTGCGGCGACTTGCGAGTGAATGGGAATGAAATGATGATGAAAGATACACAACACCCAGTCATCTCGAGGCAGAGAACATCCCTGACCCCGCCGGAAATCGAACCCGACTCGATGCGCGGGAAGCGAGAACGCTACCACGAGACCACGTGCCACGGACTTCCCTGGGTTATCGCTCCATTTTGGAAGGTACAATGGATCAACACAAGTGTGTGTCTATCCTTGTGGACCAGGTCCGCCTCCACACGCAGTTTGTTCTCCCTCAGCGTGATGACATCTACCACCAGGACAAGGCACTATGTCGCACAGCTCTGTGTGTACGTGCCTGGTCTGAAGAGCACCAGGCTTAGTTTATTGAGCCGTGTATCGACTCGTGCTACACCTTGTGTTTTGATTGCATTGGTTTTCCATTTCTTCCCTTGACATGTTTGTTTGATATGTTGTCTGTCATTAAGTGGCTGCTTGGTTGTCTTTTCCCTCTGCTACCGATATCTACGGTTTTGCTTCCGGGAAACTGCTATGGAGGAAGTGAGATCTTTGACCGGTTGTAACCTCGTGTGGTGGCGCGGAAATAGGGGCGTTGCGCGCAGAGAGTGTGGTGGACACGGGAGGGCAGTGTGGCTCTCCAGCGCGAAGCAGGCGTGGTCGGTTGTACCGAGTCGCCACGTGATGTATGTCGGTGGTGTGTAACGAGCGGGTCGAGTTGACGGAAGAGCTCCCCGCGTGTTGGTTGTATACAGAATCGCCCCACGAGTCGTTGCTGTTCATTTCGCCTTGGTAGGACGCTAACAAGCTTCTTTAAATCCTCCGTTTCAGCAATGGAGTTTGAAAGGAGACACCTAACATGAAGGAGCGGTCACTTCCCGTCAACGTTGCAGAGAAGACGTGAGCTCCGGTGACAGAGCGTGTTGTCGCGTGACCGTAGCGTGTCGGGTACGCTGGCGACGCGGGTGCGGTCGGATGTGTGGATCCTTGCCATCGGAGGTCGTGTACTGCCTGTTCGAGCATAATTGCAAGTTAAGTTCGTGGAAGGTTTAATCATTAAGTAATGATTTGTGTAACCAGCGTCTCTTCTGCCTTGTGGCCTCCGGCAACCGGGTTTCCTGTCCCCGGCACCGATGTAATGGAAGACAGTGATCTTTCCTCCTCCTCCTCTCGTTACTGTCCGATGGGAGGTGTAGTTTTGGCAGTTTAATTGTTTCGCTATTCTGTCGTGTGTTATGAGTAAATTCGTGCTTCTTGTTGGATGATCATGTGGTCGCTCATTCAGGACTGTGTGGTGTAATGTTTCCTTGCACGAGGTTAACTCTGATTCTGTCAACAAGTTAAGCCATCTTATAACAAGTTTTCGCTGGCTAAAAGTCGGTGCGGTGACCAGCCTGAGAGTGGCAATTGTGTTTACGGGCGTATTTAAATTGGTCAGTGTTCTGCCTCGCCTGAGCATCCCTGAGTGGGTGATTTGTGGCCATCTTACACGGGTCCGTGATATCTGTTATGTTCTAATGATATTCCAGGACACTTTTGTTTAAAAACTTTTTTAAATTCCTCCATTCCTTTATTGCCATTAATCGTGTGTTTGCTGAGACCTGTTTAATTTTTTTAAATGGCGGTGTTGGCAGCTTCACTACCCACTGTAATTTATTAACAAAGTTCTGTATTTACTTCAGTAGCCTGTTTACTAATGTTCTTTAATTTTTTTTTAAATTGTTGCATTGCTATAAATTGCTTTCATTGGCGTTAGCGGCGTGTTTTAAAAGGTAGTTTATTGCCGTACTGCTAGCTTCTGCGTTTTTTATTTTATTTTAATTGTTGCATTGCTATAAATTACTTGATTGCCGTTAGCGGCGTGTTTAAAAGGCTGTTTATTGCCACACTGCTAGTTTCTGTAAGATACGAAGAAAACATTTGTGAAAATCTCAACTGGACAGTAAACTACTAGAAATTTGGCCCCGTTTCCTAACTTTTGGTGTGGCTTGTAGTAACCGTAACCACGGTGTGTGTTAACAAGTACGTGTTTATCCTTGTGAACCAGGTCCAGCTCCACAGGCAGTTTGTTCTCCCTCAGCGTGATGACATCTACCACCAGGACAAGGCACTATGTCGCACAGCTCTGTGTGTACGTGCCTGGTCTGAAGAGCATCACGCTGAGTTTACATTCCCCAGATTTAAACCCAGTCTGTGGGACCACTTAGGTCTGGCTGTCCGCGCCTTGGGTCCTCAACTGAGAAACCTGGCACAGCTGGCTGCAGCACTGGAGTTGACTTGGCTCGCTCTGTGCGCCTGTCACTTCCTTCCAGAACCTTCTCATTGACTCCCCTCCTGTACATCTCACAGCGGTCTGCAATGCAAAAGGTTTCAGACTTTTAACAGGTGGCCACATAAATGTGACTGGACAGTGTACAACTTCGCATCAATAACACTACAGAACAATTCTCAATGGAGAGAGGTCTTCCGAAGTAAGATTGATTTCTGGTATGCCGCAGGGGAGTGTCATAGGACCGTTGCTATTCACAATATACATAACTGACCTTTTGGTTAACATCGGGACTTCACTGAGCCTTTTTGCGGATGGTACTGTGGTACATCCAGGGGTTGTAACAATGGAAAATTGCACTGAAATGCAGGAGGATCTGCAGCGAATTGCCGGCCGAGGTGTTCTCGTGGTTCTAGGCGCGCAGTCCGGAACCGTGAGACTGCTACGGTCTGAGGTTCGATTCCTGCCTCGGGCATGGATGTGTGTGATGTCCTTAGGTTAGTTAGGTTTAAATAGTTCTAAGTTCTAAGGGACTGATGGCCACAGCAGTTCAGTCCCATAGTGCTCAGAGCCATTTTTTTGCAGCGAATTGACGCATGGTGCAGGGAATGGCAATTGAATCTCAATGTAGAGAAGTGTAATGTGCTGCGAATTCACAGAAAGAAAGATCCCTTATCATTTAGCTACAATATAGCAGGTCAGCAACTGGAAGCAGTTAATTCCATAAATTATCTGGGAGTAGGCACTGGGAGTATTTAAAATATAAAGTCCATCGTCGGTAAAGCAGATGCCAGACTGAGATTCATTGGAAGAATCCTAAGGAAATGCAATCCGAAAACAAAGGAAGTAGGTTACAGTACGCTTGTTCGCCCACTGCTTGAATACTGCTCAGCAGTGTGGGATCCGTACCAGATAGGGTTGATAGAAGAGATAGAGAAGATCCAACGGAGAGCAGCGCGCTTCGTTACAGGATTATTTAGTAATCGCCAAAGCGTTACGGAGATGATAGATAAACTCCAGTGGAAGACTCTGCAGGAGAGACGCTCAGTAGCTCGGTACGGGCTTTTGTTGAAGTTTCGAGAACATACCCTCACCGGGGAGTCATGCAGTATATTGCCCCCTCCTACGTATATCTCGCGAAGAGACCATAAGGATAAAATCAGAGAGATTAGGGCCCACACAGAGGCATACCGACAATCCTTCTCTCCACGAACAATACGAGACTGGAATAGAACGGAGAACCGATAGAGGTATTCAAGGTACCCTCCGCCACACACCGTAAGGTGGCTTGCGGAGCATGGATGTAGGTTTAGAATCTAAAAAGTATGAACCGTGCGCAGTTCGCGTTCGTGCCTTTATTGCTCGACATTTCGCCTTGGCGGTACTCCCGTCTCGTTTCTTATTCGATTTACTGGCGTCACTAAGTTGCTGGCTTGCCTGCCCGTGAGTGGCAGCAGCAGCGCTTATCGATAAGAGCACTGCCGTACTATCTTTGGAGCGACCACTAGTATTTCTGGGCCGTCGTGTGTTGGGGTTCAGTGGGCACGGAGTAGCAGCGAGATGCGGACATCCGTGACTCGCCCGGCTGTTGCCGGCACATGTGACGTCGAGGAGACATTTCGGTCGGTCATCTCGTCGGACGACGTGTATTTGGTAGCCGACCGCTTCTGGGTTCTCCTAGTTGTTCCACAGTGGCTGGTTCTAGTATTGTTCGAGTTGTTTGTGGAAGTGTCTTCGTTGAACCGTGTGTAGCTCGTGTGGTTTTGACTGAGCAGTTTTTTTAGTGCTCTCTGCATGCTGGGCTGAGGTAGCCGGTCGGTGTGCAGACATTTGCCACGCCGGACATTTGCCACGATTTGACCTGCTCCGAAGGGTTGGGTCTCTTGTCTCCCCACCCCCCCTCCTTCTCCTCCTTCCCCTCCTCCTTATCGCTTACTGAGTCTTTCCGCTGGTTTACTTAACATACAACCAGAATCTCTTTTGATTTTCCGCCACATTTCTAGAGAGAGTTTCGTTGTGGAAACTATTAAATGCATCTCGCATTGAAACCCGCAACAAATTTCGAGCCTCAGTAAAACTTCGCCAATCTTGGAGGTTTTGTGTTCGTCTAAATTATACGGGCCTTTTTCGATGCTCCTGCAGCAGCTTTCCGTCGTGTTTTGTCTACCATGTGTGATCGGTTCCGTCTCTTATTAATTTATTTGGTATGAATCTCTCGAGTGCTGTTGATAGTATTTCTTTGAACTTAAGCCACATGTAGTCATTTACATAGTTTGGAAGGATTGTAGACCGTCTCTTAGAAAGACATCAACGGAATTTATAAATACATTTATTCTGCGTTTGGTTTTGATGAATTTCTTTGTCACGGAATTGAGCCCCGCTACGACTGTGTGTTCACTAATCCATGTATCCGTCGTAGTGCTCAGGATAATTCTTCAAAATAATTTTTAAAAAAGCATTTAGAACAATTACGGAAGTTTTTTTCTATCTACAATGGGGTCTGGAAATGTATTTTTGTCAGCATACGGAAGGTAGATTGAAGTCACTGCCAACTGTAATTGTATGAGTAGCGTACCTATTTGTGATGAGACTCAAGGTTCCTTTGAACTGTTCAGCAACTGTTTCATTTGAGACCGGGGGTCGGTAAAAGGAGCTAGTTATTAATTTATTCCGGTTGTCGAATATAACCCCTTCCCATACTAAGTTACAGAAACTATCTGCCTACATGTCGCTTGTGAGCTGAAGCACACACTACATTATTTTTCCTCAAATTGTGCTTCCTGTTTCTGTTGTAGTGCACATCATTACAATTACGGCTTTTCCCTTCAAAACCTAGGATGCTTTCTCTGTGTCCCTGTACATACCACAGCTAAACAATGTAGAACAACAACAACGTACGTTACAAGCATAGCATTCTGTATTACTTTATTTCCTTACTTCTGACATTTTAAAATTGTACGTCGACTTTAGATAACGTGTCAGTCATAGATGTTCTTATATTTAGTGAACGTATTTTCAGTCATGTTTTGAACATTGTCCCGCTACACTTTATTAATTAATGTTTCGCCGCAAGGGATATCGCATTTCAGAGAGTAAATTAATATGGAGTATGTCGTTCTTCACTTTAAACATCCACATTCCCATTTCTTCTTTCCTTATTGTTTTTTGGGCATGCAGTTGTACCAATTAAAGTAGGCACAAATGCAGTGATTAAAAAGAAATGATTAGCGTACATTCACATTCTCTTTACCTCGTTTCCTTCTCGTTGCTCCCCTGCCGATGGAGTGTTTCTATCGCAATCAGTAAGCGTGAAAGGAAGCTACCGTACAGTCAGAGGGATCTACACTCCTGGAAATTGAAATAAGAACACCGTGAATTCATTGTCCCAGGAAGGGGAAACTTTATTGACACATTCCTGGGGTCAGATACATCACATGATCACACTGACAGAACCACAGGCACATAGACACAGGCAACAGAGCATGCACAATGTCGGCACTAGTACAGTGTATATCCACCTTTCGCAGCAACGCAGGCTGCTATTCTCCCATGGAGACGATCGTAGAGATGCTGGATGTAGTCCTGTGGAACGGCTTGCCATGCCATTTCCACCTGGCGCCTCAGTTGGACCAGCGTTCGTGCTGGACGTGCAGACCGCGTGAGACGACGCTTCATCCAGTCCCAAACATGCTCAATGGGGGACAGATCCGGAGATCTTGCTGGCCAGGGTAGTTGACTTACACCTTCTAGAGCACGTTGGGTGGCACGGGATACATGCGGACGTGCATTGTCCTGTTGGAACAGCAAGTTCCCTTGCCGGTCTAGGAATGGTAGAACGATGGGTTCGATGACGGTTTGGATGTACCGTGCACTATTCAGTGTCCCCTCGACGATCACCAGAGGTGTACGACCAGTGTAGGAGATCGCTCCCCACACCATGATGCCGGGTGTTGGCCCTGTGTGCCTCTGTCGTGTGCAGTCCTGATTGTGGCGCTCACCTGCACGGCGCCAAACACGCATACGACCATCATTGGCACCAAGGCAGAAGCGACTCTCATCGCTGAAGACGACACGTCTCCATTCGTCCCTCCATTCACGCCTGTCGCGACACCACTGGAGGCGGGCTGCACGATGTTGGGGCGTGAGCGGAAGACGGCCTAACGGCGTGCGGGACCGCAGCCCAGCTTCATGGAGACGGTTGCGAATGGTCCTCGCCGATACCCCAGGAACAACAGTGTCCCTAATTTGCTGGGAAGTGGCGGTGTGGTCCCCTACGGCACTGTGTAGGATCCTACGGTCTTGGCGTGCATCCGTGCGTCGCTGCGGTCCGGTCCCAGGTCGACGGGTACGTGCACCTTCCGCCGACCACTGGCGACAACATCGATGTACTGTGGAGACCTCACGCCCCAAGTGTTGAGCAATTCGGCGGTAAGTCCACCCGGCCTCCCGCATGCCCACTATATGCCCTCGCTCAAAGTCCATCAACTGCACATACGGTTCACGTCCACGCTGTCGCGGCATGCTACCAGTGTTAAAGACTGCGATGGAGCTCCGTATGCCACGGCAAACTGGCTGACACTGACGGCGGCGGTGCACAAATGCTGCGCAGCTAGCGCCATTCGACGGCCAACACCGCGGTTCCTGGTGTGTCCGCTGTGCCGTGCGTGTGATCATTGCTTGTACAGCCGTCTCGCAGTGTCCGGAGCAAGTATGGTGGGTCTGACACACCGGTGTCAATGAGTTCTTTTTTCCATTTCCAGGAGTGTATATTCGTACTAGGCAGTACCAATTACATACTAACATAATCATCGGTAAAGCTTTCGTTTCCCAAAAGTTATAAATATTTCGATTTCGGAAAAGAATATTTCGCCAAGATGTTGAAGAAGAACGTCCCTTACATACTGGTTGTATCGAGTAAGATGTGGAGACTGCGGTTTGAGAGCGGACAGAAGTACGAGGAAGGGCGTCCCTTACCTGAGGGATCGCTACTCAAGCTACCTGGCGAAGGGGCAACTGTGGCAAACGTCTGGCATTCAGCCGGTCGGTTGGGGCAGACTAGCGATGAAGTCTCCGCGGAGCGAGATCAGGCCGGGATCGCTGGCGGCATGCACGTGCGGTCGGATTGTGAGGCGCTAGCTGCGAGAGCTACAAAGTTCGTTGCCCGAAGAACCTGGACACTGAAGTCGAGTGATCAGTTATTCTGCGAAACCAGATTTCGAACTAACAAAACCTTCTTAGAGAAATTTTCCAAATCTTGACTCCATCAGTTATGGTAACTTGTAGGTAATGACAGCCTGCTTACACTGGCCAAAAATACAGAACTTTAGAACTAGGTACTGTGAGCACCAAAGGCCTTGCAAAGGAACAGTACACACTCGAATCACATCACTGAAACTCATCCCAAGATCCTCAGAGGAAGCAATAGTCTCTGTTAAAAACTTAGGTAAGAGGAAAACTACCGTATACAAAAAGCAGATTCTTTGGAGCACGTAATGAATTATACAAAGACAGTTGCCCAAATAAAACGCAATATTTAAAAATATTCGAATATCCAAAAACGCCTGCTTCTCAATCTTCTCTCCAGCTTTCATTTTTCTAGCTTTCTCAGTCTCTATCCGAACACACACACACTAACTTTTGTGTTAGCAGAAGATCCAACACAGTGTTACGAGTGAAGGCCGAAATGCACGCGTCTTAGCTCACGCAAGCTGGCGTGAGGAGGCAAGAATTATACTGACGTGAGGTGTGGAACATGACAAGGAATGACTATTCAGAAAGCGGAGGAAATTAGTTTGATACTTAACTTTAATCCATTAATGATGAACGTCGCTCTTGACGGTACATGATTCACAATATTATCACTTCAGAATAGTAACTGAATATGGCGCCTTGCTAGGTCGTAGCCGGCCGCGGTGGTCTCGCGGTTCTAGGCGCGCAGTCTGGAACCGTGCGACTGCTACGGTCGCAGGTTCGAATCCTGCCTCGGGTATGGATGTGTGTGATGTCCTTAGGTTAGTTAGGTTTAAGTAGTTCTAAGTTCTAGGGGACTAATGACCACAGCAGTTGAGTCCCATAGTGCTCAGAGCCATTTTTTTGCTAGGTCGTAGCAAATGACGTAGCTGAAGGCTGTGCTAAACTGTCGTCTCTGCAAATGAGAGCGTATGTAAACAGTGAACCATCGCTGGCAAAGTCGGCTGTACAACTGGGGCGAGTGCTAGGGAGTCTCTCTAGACTAGACCTGCCGTGTGGCGGCGCTCGGTCTGCAATCACTGATAGTGGCGACACGCGGATCCGATGTATACTAAAGGACCGCGGCCAATTTAAATGCTACCACCTAGCAAGTGTGGTGTCTGGCGGTGACACCATAGTAACAACGATGAATAAATTAACTTTTCATAACTGGGATTCACAGTCATGTGAAAGTTCTTGAAAGACATCATGTTTACGCCAGTGACTGCTAAACTTTTTATTCCCACTGTTGGAATTTCGGCCTTAGGCCAGTATCAGGTGTAGATGTTTTGGCTTTAAGCCATGTACACTTTATACAGCTGACACGAATGCACATAACTGCAAATGACAACGGCATATAAATGTGTCAACTGTATAAAGTAGACATGGGTTAAAGCAAAAACATCTGCACTTGGTAATGGCCTAAGGCTGAAATTGCAATAGTGGAAATAAAAAGTTTAACAGTTACTAGCGTAAACATGTCTTTCAAGAAACGATGAACGAGTGACTGGCGACAATACCATAGCGAGTAGGACGACGTAAGGGTTTTCTCAGATCTATTTTTGGAGTAGACATCGAATGGAAATAGTTCAGAGTGAAAATAGTGTGTATAATTAAATGCAAAAGTAAAACACTGCAAAGATGCATATTTGGACCAAAAAATCATACACAACCACTACTCACAAAAAGCTGTTTTCGAAAATAAGCTACTTCTTTACTAGTACTATCCAGATGACTTGCTGTCAAGCGATAAAACGTACTGAAACAAGCCGACCTGTAAAAATCCATTCTCACAAGTAACTTAGTTTCGGAAGAGCAGTCGAAACAAAATAAATAAAATGCACATATTCTAGTTTTTACGCCTAAAATAGAAAAGCAACCACGAACTTTGTGTGATACCTTGCAGATACAAATCGACACACGCGTAAGGTCACGTACAGGCATCAAAACAAGTTTGGACAAATAGAAAAAGAAGTACATTGTGATCTGTCTAAGGCGAAGTTTAATAACAAACACAAAGGTCATACACTACTTTTTCTGTAACGGATTGTCCGTACAAAACAAACAAAAAAAAAAATCATTCACAACTTTTCTTGTAATACTTTGTCAGTCCAAAATTCGAAGAATAATTTGTAATCACCAACATACATACCTTCTACTGCCAACACTATGCTTCCCATATTCCGGGAGGAGGTACTCTGGACCAAAACGCCGTTTAGTAAATGTGGGCTAAACATACATATCTTACGAGCTATGAGCACTTCTTCAGTAGAAGACATGTGTACGACAGTAGCGAAGATGAACCTCAGCCCTCATCTTTCTGAACATTTCTTATTTTTTTGGTCCATCTTACTTGGTCCCAAAATATCGAAAGCAGAGTTTTACAGTAGAGTAACCTATACCGGGTGTTACAAAAAGGTACGGGCCAAACTTTCAGGAAACATTCCTCACGCACAAAGAAAGAAAATATGTTATGTGGACATGTGTCCGGAAACGCTTACTTTCCATTTTAGAGCTCATTTTATTACTTCTCTTCAAATCACATTAAGCATGGAATGGAAACACACAGCAACAGAACGTACCAGCGTGACTTCAAACACTTTGTTACAGGAAATGTTCAAAATGGTCTCCGTTAGGGAGGATACATGCATCCACCCGCCGTCGTATGGAATCCCTGATGCGCTGATGCAGCCCTGAAGAATGGCGTATTGTATCACAGCCGTCCACAATACGAGCACGAAGAGTCTCTACATTTGGTACCGGAGTTGCGTAGGCAAAGCTTGCAAATGCCCCATAAATGAAAGTCAAGAGGGTTGAGGTCAGGAGAGCGTGGAGGCCACGGTCACCGTACCTGTTGTTGAGAAGCGTACGAACACTTCGACTGAAATGTGCACGAGCTCCATCGTGCATGAACCACATGTTGTGTCGTATCTGTAATGACACATGTTCTAGCAGCACAGGTAGAGTATCCCGTATGAAATCATGATAACGTGCACCATTGAGCGTAGGTGGAAAAACATGGGGCCCAATCAAGACATCACCAACAATGCCTGCCCAAACGTTCACAGAAAATCTGTGTTGATGACGTGATTGCACAATTGCGTGCGGATTCTCGTCAGCCCATACATGTTGATTGTGAAAATTTTCGATCTGATCACGTTGGAATGAAGCCTCATGCGTAAAGAGAAAATTTGCACTGAAATGAGGATTGACACATTGTTGGATGATGCATTCGCAGAAGTGTACCCGTGGAGGCCAATCAGCTACTGATAGTGCTGTACATGGTACGGAAACAACTGGTTCTCCCGTAGCACTCTCCATACAGTGATGTGATCAAAGTTACCTTGTACAGCAGCAACTTCTCTGACGCTGACATTAGGGTTATCGTCAACTGCACGAAGAATTGCCTCGTCCATTGCATGTGTCCTCGTCGTTCTAGGTCTTCCCCAGTCGCGAGTCATAGGCTGGAATGTTCCGTGCTCTCTAAGACGCCGATGAATTGCTTCGGACGTCTTCCTGTCGGGACACATTCGTTCTGGAAATCTATCTCGATACAAACGTACCGCGCCACGGCTATTGTCCCGTTCTAATCCATACATCAAATGGGCATCTGGAAACTTCGCATTTTAAATATTGCACTGACTGCAAAAGCACATTCGTGATGGACACTAACCTGTTGATGGTACGTACTGATATGCTTGATGCTAGTACTGTAGAGCAATGAGTCGCATGTCAACACAAGCACCGAAGTCAACATTACCTTCCTTCAATTGGGCCAACTGGCGGTGAATCAAGAAGTACAGTACATACTGACGAAACTAAAATGTGCTCTAACATGGAAAGTAAGCGTTTCCGGACACATGTCCACATAACATCTTTTCTTTATTTGTGTGTGTGGAATGTTCCCTGAACGTTTGGCCATATCTTTTTGTAACACCCTGTATAAAGAAGTGCTCCTACCTCTTAAGCTACGTATGTTAGAGCCCTTGCTTACTGGAATTTTTCGCTTCGAATGACTGTTCCTGTCATGTCCCTGAATATTGGTCAATTCTCCTGCGACGAGATTATCGTTGTCTTCTCCGCCTATATGAAGGACTCTTCCATTGTGAAGATTGCTGCTTAGTTTCGCGATCATAGCCACAAACCTAACTTTGCACGAAGGTCTGCACTGCCTTGGAGCAGTTGGTTTATGCTCCCTGGAGACTCCCACTATATTTTCCTTCCCATCGTTTCCAAGCAGTCGTGGAGCAATCTTCTCTGCAGTCCTTCCTCGTGTTCATTCCAAACAGAATAAATTCTCACCTACCATAACTTATTCCCAAGCTGTTGCAGAGGTCTTGGATGGTCTATCTTGCGGATTTAAACCCCATAAGTTCTGGTGTGATGGCAGTTGACGGACGATCAGAACAGATGTCGTCATCGATCGATATTTGCCTGTTTTTGAAATGCTTATACCAGTCGTAAGGGTGTGTATGACCTAAAACATTGACTCCGAACGCTTCTTTCAGCATCTGGTGCTTTTCTGCACGAGTTTCCAACGAACCTTTGTACAGACACGTTGCTCTTTCAGGCCATCCATCGCAAAACCGCAAACTCACCGAAAGACGCCCGTGGAAATACACTCCTGGAAATTGAAATAAGAACACCGTGAATTCACTGCCCCAGGAAGGGGAAACTTTATTGACATATTCCTGGGGTCAGATACATCACATGATCACACTGACAGAACCACAGGCACATAGACACAGGCAACAGAGCATGCACAATGTCGGCACTAGTACAGTGTATATCCACCTTTCGCAGCAATGCAGGCTGCTATTCTCCCATGGAGACGATCGTAGAGATGCTGGATGTAGTCCTGTGGAACGGCTTGCCATGCCATTTCCACCTAGCACCTCAGTTGGACCAGCGTTCGTGCTGGACGTGCAGACCGCGTGAGACGACGCTTCATCCAGTCCCAAACATGCTCAATGGGGGACAGATCCGGAGATCTTGCTGGCCAGGGTAGTTGACTTACACCTTCTAGAGCACGTTTGGTGGCACGGGATACATGCGGACGTGCATTGTCCTGTTGGAACAGCAAGTTCCCTTGCCGGTCTAGGAATGGTAGAACGATGGGTTCGATGACGGTTTGGATGTACCGTGCACTATTCAGTGTCCCCTCGACGATCACCAGAGGTGTACGGCCAGTGTAGGAGATCGCTCCCCACACCATGATGCTGGGTGTTGGCCCTGTGTGCCTCGGTCGTATGCAGTCCTGATTGTGGCACTCACCTGCACGGCGCCAAACACGCATACGACCATCATTGGCACCAAGGCAGAAGCGACTCTCATCGCTGAAGACGACACGTCTCCATTCGTCCCTCCATTCACGCCTGTCGCGACACCACTGGAGGCGGGCTGCACGATGTTGGGGCGTGAGCGGAAGACGGCCTAACGGTGTGCGGGACCGTAGCCCAGCTTCATGGAGACGGTTGCGAATGGTCCTCGCCGATACCCCAGGAGCAACAGTGTCCCTAATTTGCTGGGAAGTGGCGGTGCGGTCCCCTACGGCACTGCGTAGGATCCTACGGTCTTGGTGTGCATCCGTGCGTCGCTGCGGTACGGTCCCAGGTCGATGGGCACGTGCACCTTCCGCCGACCACTGGCGACAACATCGATGTATTGTGGAGACCTCACGCCCCACGTGTTGAGCAATTCGGCGGTACGTCCACCCGGCCTCCCGCATGCCCACTATACGCCCTCGCTCAAAGTCCGTCAACTGCACATACGGTTCACGTCCACGCTGTCGCGGCATGCTACCAGTGTTAAAGACTGCGATGGAGCTCCGTATGCCACGGCAAACTGGCTGACACTGACGGCGGCGGTGCACAAATGCTGCGCAGCTAGCGCCATTCGACGGCCAACACCGCGGTTCCTGGTGTGTCCGCTGTGCCGTGCGTGTGATCATTGCTTGGACAGCCCTCTCGCAGTGTCCGGAGCAAGTATGGTGGGTCTGACACACCGGTGTCAATGTGTTCTTTTTTCCATTTCCAGGAGTGTATGTTCGCCAACAACTGGCCGAACCGCTCAGCACACGGTTTGGCACCGTGAAACGGAAAGGATATTTCGGAAGACATCTAGTGCTATCTCGTTGTATTCGTAACCGTTTGCCCACAAAATTCTAGTTTCGTGAGTATTTGGATACCACCTAGTACTGAGTATGTAAGAAAGACGTAAAGCTGTACTACAGTCGAAGGTGGGTTTGTACACTACGGTAGTTTATCAGGCATGTTATTGTTGGAGGTGTAACGCCCGCGGTGCGCCTTGGTGTTTTTCACATAGAGAAACCATTGGTATCGAATGAAACAACAAGTTTTCTGTTACCAGATCACCATTTATTTATATCCCTCACGTTGGCTGTATTGCCTGCATATATTTTGATGAATGCTTTTTCGCCAATTGCTCTGTGTAAAGCAACACACTGTGACAACAGTGCAAATCCAAACATCAGTTTTAGTTCTAGCTTCAAAATTGCCTTAATAGCGATAAATTTTCAAAAAAACCTTTCATCCCCTATTTTTCCCCTTAAGGATGGAATTTCGAAAAGTTCCTTCTTAAACGTGGCCTACAGTTTAAGATCAGCATCCTCTCCAAGTTTCGAGCTTCCTTCCTTAGCTGTTTCGGCTGGACGGTGGTGAGGCATGATCAAGCCAGCGCCTGTTCCATCCCATTAACCCATAACATCCCAGCGTGTCCATATGGACACAATTGTTGACTAGTTTTGTTTTTACTTCATTGTTGGCTTACATTTATTTTTAGCGTTGGTGGTCACATATTGTTTTCAGGGAGGGTTTGAATTATATGTACATTGTGTTAACACTTCATTGTTTCCATTTACAATGTGATTGTGACTGCCTGTATTTCAGGTAGTGCTTTGGCGTCCGCAATGCAGCGTTTTGATGTAAAGTAAGTAATGTTTCGTAAAGAGCTTCTTCATTCTGGCATGTGAAACTGTTTGCAGTATATCTAAATATGCTTATAGAGATTTTCATTTGAGAAAAGTTGTTACCCATCGATTCACTTTCTGTTTATGAAGTGATTCTGTCAGCCGTGACCATATGGACACGCTGGGCAGTTGCAGGGTCAAAAATGATTTCGTTTCTTTTTCTCTTTTCATATCATAACAGAGGTCTGGCAGAATCTTTCCAGCCTGGTTTGACTGTGCAAGATGCTTTAGACATCCTGTTTGAGGATACAGACGCTCCTCAGACTGATGGAGTTTACATCAGCCCCCCACCTCTCCCGAACCAGCAGTCCTCACGACGGATGAGGATTTGGGTGACGATATTGAAGGAGGAATAGCAGATAATCTCAATCCTAGACAACTCAGGGCTGAAGCTGAAATAACATTAACAGACACACACACAGAAACAGATTTCAGAAATATAGATCACAGCAACAGAAATATGCAAAAAAAACCTGGGTTCATGGTGCACTAATTTCAAATTTGAAGTCTTTTCCTGATCCATGGTTTGACACGTATGTTGATAAGTCTGCAGTGGAAATTTATCGAATTATTCTTTGACGACGATCTGATACAATTCCTAGTTGATGAGTCAAACAACTACGCACTTTTCAAGAACTTTCCAAATCCTAATACAACTTGTGAAGAAATGAGGTGTTTTCTGGGGATCCTCATTCTAAATAGTTATAACTCTCTTCCTAAGAAGAGGCTATATTGGGATTCCAATTTAGACACTTGAAACGATTTTGTATGCAATGCCTTGAGGAGAAATCGTTTTGAACAAATTCTTAGATTTTTGCACTATAACGACAATAACAAATTTGATGAAAAGGATAAGATGTGGGAAATTAGACCCTTTATTGACATAGTAAGAGACAAATGTAATAAGCTGTTTGTTCCTCAGAAACATCTGTCTTACGATGAATCAATGATAAAATATTTTGGGAGACACTCTTGCAAGCAATTTCTCAGGCGGAAACCGATACGATTTGGATATAAAGCTTGGTGTTTATGCACTACTTCTGGATATCCGGTAAATTTTTCCTTTTATCAAGGAAAATCACCCAATACAAATACAGTATATGAAGCACAGTTTGGTAAGGCTACTGCCTCACTCGTTCAGATTATAGATGATTTGACACTGGATGTAAAGCTACTGCCATTCCACTTTTTCTTTGACGACTTATTTACAGGTTTTTCTGTTCTGTCATACTTGAGAGAAAAGGGCTATCGAGCAACAGGCACTATCAGAGAAAACAGAGTTCCCAAATAGTGCCCAATTTCCTCAAAGAAAGCGCTAGTTAAAAAGGAAAGGGGGTATTTTGAATCCTCAAAAAAAAATGTGAATGGCTTTTGGGGAAACAAAAAAGATGGATGGCTCTGAGCACTATGCGACTTCTGAGGTCATCAGTCGCCTAGAACTGAGATCTAATTAAACCTAACTAACCTAAGGACATCACACACATCCATGCCCGAGGTAGGATTCGAACCTGCGACCGGAGCGGTCGCTCGGCTTCGGACTGTAGCATCTAGAACCGCACGGCGACTCCGCCCTGCTTGAATCCTCGCTTTGCAAGGATGATGGTATTATAGTCACAAAATGGGAGGACAATTCCGTGGTTACTGTAGCTTCTACCTGTGAAGGAGTTGAACATGCATCATTTGTAAAAAGATATTCCGCAAAGGAGAAGAAGACAGTTCAAGTACAACGTCCTCAAATTATCACAGCCTGTGATAAACACATGGGAGGAGTGGATAAGATGGATGAAAACATTGCCATGTGAAGAATAAACATTCGAAACAAGAAGTGTTACTGGGCTTTACTCTCTTGGCTGATTGACGTATCTGTACATAAGGCGTGGCAGCTGAAGAAAGGAACGGTAGCCAGGGCTACTCAACCTGAATTCAGAAGAGAAATTGTACAAGTTTACCTAAAAAGATATATGAATCCCGTAAAAGGAGCAGGCAGGCTGTCTATCAGTCCTATGTGTGGATACAAATCGCGTGTTCCAAGTGATATCAGATATGATGGCATAACGCACTGTATCAAGAAAACTGAGAAGAAGAGAAGATGTGTAGGTTTGTACTGCAAACAAAAATCATCAGCTGTTCGCTCAAAATGTGGGAAATATGATGTAGGACTGTGTCTAGAATGCTTTGAAGTGTACCATGGAAGTCAGTAAAACAAATGATTGTGAATTATTTTGTGTATGGTGTTATAAATTGGTCTGTAAGAATTATTATGTTCAAATTTTGCCTTACTTGTGTTAAAAATCTGATTAATAAAACATATCTTCAAATGTATTGCAATATCACAGAAAATATTTCAAATATGCATCTGAGTGCCCAGCGTGTCCTTATGGACATGTTATGTTACTAACAAACTAAGACGGAGAAGAGTCAAATAATAGCTTATATGCACTACTTAGACGCACAAGAAGTCAAAAAATTGAAAATAAATTTAAATATCCAGTTTTGAAAAATTCGGGCAGTTAAGGGTCAAGGGTTGAATTTCCAGAAACACTGAAATTTATTTTTTCATTTCCAACTGAGAAGTCAAATACCCATCCTCAGTCAAATTGAGGAAGAATTTCATGAGTTGTTAAATAGTATGAATATTCCAATGAGCATTTAATAGTGACTCTGAATGAAGGAAAGAAAAAAACTAATGAGTAATAGCAGATATTAGTTCAGCGGTAAACTTCACACGAAAACCGGGGGGGTTCCACGGTTCCACGAAGTCAAAGACACGAAGAAATTGTCCTACTTTTCAAGAAAATTCATACATGACGGGGGAAGCATGATATCACATGATATCTTGCCAACCATTGATGAAGAGTACCAGACGGATGCCATATTCCTTGACTTCCGGAAAGCGTTTGACTCGGTGCCCCACTGCAGACTCCTAACTAAGGTACGATCATATCGGATTAGTTCCCAAGTGGCTCGAAGACTTCTTAAGTAACAGAACCCAGTGCGTTGTCCTCGATGGTGAGTGTTCATCGGAGGTGAGGGTATCATCTGGAGTAACCCAGGGAAGTGTGGTAGGTCCGCTGTAGTTTTCTATCTACATAAATGATCTTTTGGATGGGATGGAAAGCAATGTGCGGCTGTTTGCTGATAATGCTGTGGTGTACGGGAAGGTGTCGTCGTAGAGTGAGTGTAGGAGGATACAAGATGACTTGGACAGGATTTGTGATTGGTGTAAAGAATGGCAGCTAACTCTAAATGTAGATAAATGTAAATTAATGCAGATGAATAGGAAAAAGAATCCCGTAATGTTTGAATATTCCATTAGTAGTGTAGCCCTTGACACAGTCACGTCGATTAAATATTTGGGCGTAACATTGCAGAACGATATGAAGTGGGACAAGCATGTAATGGAAGTTGTGGGGAAGGCAGATAGTCGTCTTCGGTTCATTGGTAGAATTTTGGGAAGATGTGGTTCATATGTAAAGGAGACGGCTTATTAAACACTAATACGACCTATTCTTGAGTATTGCTCGAGTGTTTGGGATCTCTATCAGGTCGGATTGAGGGAGGACATAGATGCAATTCAGAGGCGAGCTGCTAGATTTGTTACCGGTAGGTTTGATCATCACGCGAGTGTTACGGAAATCGGGTGGGAGTCTCTAGAGGAAAGGAGGCGTTCTTTTCGTGAATCGCTACTGAGGAAATTTAGAGAACCAGCATTTGAGGCTGACTGCAGTACAACTTTACTGCCGCCAACTCATATTTCGCGGAAAGACCACAAAGATAAGATAAGAGAGATTAGGGCTCGTACAGAGGCATATAGGCAGTCATTTTTCCCTCGCTCTGTTTGGGAGTGGAACAGGGAGAGAAGATGCTAGTTGTGGTACGAGGTACCGTCCGCCACGCACCGTATGGTGGATTGCGGAGTATGTATGTAGATGTAGATGTAAAACCGAAGGGGTCCACGAAGTCAACGAAACGAAGAAATTGTCCTACTTTTGAAGGTAATTCATACATGACGAGGAAAGCTAGCAGGACATAAGCAAGATACTCACAGGGACAAGAAGTCACTCCTGACCAAAAGAAGTTTACTACCATTTCAGCTCTTAATTCGAAGATGTAATTTCAGAGAATTTACTGTTGGGGCGTCGCACTGCAATAAAGTGACCGATGACATGTGCGAAATGGGGATAAGGAGAGAAACTCCTGAGATGTGCTGCTATAGAAGAATATTGGAAATTAAATGGACTGATAAAGTAAAAAATTATGACTTTCTCTGCAAAAATGACATGTGGAAGATATTCACTTTAAGAAGGGACAGGTTGACAGAACATGCTTTTAGATACGAAGGAACTACTTCTCTTGAGAACAGAGAGAACTTCACCATATAAAAGCAGTAGGGAGAGACAGAGACTGGAATATATCCAAAGAATAACTGAGGACGTATGTTGCAAGTGCTACTATGACGTCAGGGGGTTGTCACAGGAGAGGAATTCGTGGTGGGCCGCTTTAAACAAGTCTCAAGACTCCTGAACCCCCCTCCCTCGCCCCACACTAAGAAGTGCAGTTTGCTTATAAATGCCTCCGCTGTGCGTGGTAAACCTTTACATATTTGCCTATGTGAAATACACTACTGGCCATTAAAATTGCTACACCAAGAAGAAATGCAGATGATAAACGGGTATTCATTGGACAAATATATTATACAAGAACTGACATGTCATTACATTTTCAAGAAATTTGGGTGCATAGATCCTGAAAAATCAGTACCCAGAACAACCACCTCTGGCCGTAATAACGGCCCTGATACGCCTGATCATTGAGTCAAACAGAGCTTGGACGGAGTGTACAGGTACAGCTGCCCATGAAGCTTCAGCACGATACCACTGTTCATCAAGAGTAGTGACTGGCGTATTGTGACGAGCCAGTTGCTCGGCCACCATTGACTAGACGTTTTCCATAGGTCAGAGATCTGGAGAATGTGCTGGCCAGGGCAGCACTCGATCATTTTCTGTGTCCAGAAAGGCCAGTGCAGGACCTTCAACATGCGGTCGTGCATTATCCTGCTGAAATGTAGGGTTTCGCAGGGATCGAATGGAGGGTAGATCCACGGGTCGTAACATATCTGAAACGTAACGTCCACTGTGCAAAGTGCTGTCAGTGCGAACAAAAGGTGACAGAGACGTGTAACCAATGGCAACCCATACCATCACGCCGGGTAATACACCAGTATGGCGATGACGAATACACGCTTCGAATGTGCGTTCATTGCGATGTCGCCAAACACGGCTGCGACCATTATGATGCTGTAAACAGAAACTGGATTCATTCGAAAAAATGACGTTTTGCCATTCGTGTACCCAGGTTCGTCGTTGAGTACACTATCGCAGGCGCTTCTGTCTGTGATGCAGCGTCAAGGATAACCATAGCCATGGTCTCAGAGCTGATAGTCCATTCTGCTGCAAACGTCGTCGAACTGTTCGTGCAGATTGTTGTTGTCTTGCAAATGTTCCCATATGCTGACCCAGGGTTCGAAAAGTGGCTGCGCGATCCGTTACAGCTAAGCTGATAAAATACCTCTCATCTCGACTGCTAGTGATACGATGCCGTTGGGATCCAGCACGGCTTTCCGTATTACCCTTCTGAACCCACCGTTTCCATATCCTGCTAACAGTCATTGGATCTCGACCAACGCGAGCAGCAATGTTGCGACACGATAAACCGCAATCGCGATAGGCTACAATCCGACCTTTATCAAAGTCGGAAAGATGATGGTACGCATTTCTCCTCCTTACACGAGGCATCACAACAACGTTTCACCAGGCAACGCCGGTCAACTGCTGTTTGTGTATGAGAAATCGGTTGGACACTTTCCTCATGTCCCCACGTTGTAGGTGTCGCCACCGGCGCCAACCTTGTGTGAATGCCCTGAAAAGCTAATCATTTGCGTATCACAGCATCTTCTTCCTGACGGTTAAATTTCGCGTCTGTAGCACGTCATCTTCGTGGTGTAGCAATTTTAATGGCCAGTAGTGTATATCTGTCTAGCAATCGAATATGTAAAAGAATTCAACGAGGGTTGTCCAGAAACGAATGCACCTAAGTTTTTTCTCACTCGAAACCAATGCTACGTACGCGAAACGTTACGTATGTATTACTTGAACTCTCCTGAGTAAGCGTACCGAGTTTCCGTCACTTTCGACAGATAGCGTAGCTGCAGGACAATTCCAAAGTGGCGTCTGTAGGTGATGTACTTCGACCATAAATATAATAGACTAGCCCTGACGTCATTTTCGTGGCTTCAACATCTCTGGGCTGAAGTCACGCGAATGTTGGCAAAACGTGGTTGTTTCGTGTTGCACTTATGGCTGTACTCGGCGTTTTTTGGGGGGAAATGGCATTGCATTTCACGTGTGTTTCTATGTTAGTGCAGATGCGTTTATTGAAATCTGCTGAAGTGACTTTTTTATGTTTTTTACACTTGAAATAGAGTATCACGTAAATCAAAGTGTTGAAAGTGAAGCCTGTAAAGTCAGACTCATATTACATTTTAGAAAGTATCTGTGATAATTCGGTTACAGAAGTAAGCATAACTGTTTCTCGTTCCTACTCATAGGTTCCCTAAGGTTGAAATCCGAAGGCAGCTTTGGATACAGGCCCTGAAACGGAAAAACTTTAAGCTATCTGCAGATACGCGCCTTTTTGTATATACAAGTGATATTATAATAAGGTAAGAGCACCTATAGTCGACACATGAAGAGAATTTTATCTACCTGCTAATACTATTAAATAAATGTAGGCTCCAAAATTATTTTCTCGAACTTCAAAGTCTCACCTTTCAACTAAAATGTCATTTTTTTTAAACTGATAGTTTAAACTTTTGTAAAAATAGTAGGAACTGAACCTTTGAAGTGCACCTAAAATTGATACTCTAAAAGGACCTGCTCCTAAAGTCGACAATTTTGGCACCTATAGTTGACATAATTCCCATATCCCATTTTCTTTTATAAGTGACTAGAGCTCAAAAGGCGGCGAATCCATTGTTTAAAGTTTTTACACGAGCCCACTCTTATTGTTTAAAAGAATTTTAACGACATTTTACTTTAATTGATAGTTTATATTTATTTCGTTCCGCTACCCACCAGAGGGGCGTCAATGTATTTCTTAGATTTTATAAATGGTACTGTGAACAAATCCATGTCAAATGTAGTTCTGACATAATTTTTTGCAAATGAAAAAAATAATTTTTGTTGGAAGCGTTTGGCAGTCAATTGAGAAATGTGGGTAAAATACGATACAAACAAAGGATATCAGGCCGCTGATTTGAAATCCCGCCAGATTCTTCCAACATTCACGTGGTTTATGTTGGAGCCACACCAGCCCTATATGTTCTGCACAGCAAGGTTAGTCTACTAGTATCTATGGTCGAAGGCGATGTACGTTACAAGCAACGTGCCGTCATTTAATTTCCCACTGCATAGACAGAAAAAGTGGCGAATATTCACAAACGCTTGTGCGATGTCTATGGGGCACCTGCTGTCGACAGAAGTGCAATTAGTCGCTGAGCACAGAGGGTGAGCATATCAGAAGGTGGTTAGGCGGAGCTCCGCGATTTGCAGCGGTCGGGATTGTCATTCGCGATGAGAGACGCATTACGACTTGGCAGTTGGTGCTGAATCTGTCAATCAGCAAAGGAAATGTGGATGCGGACTGCTGAACACATTTCAAAACAGGGCTGGACAGTGTTACCCCATCCGCCCTACAGCCCTCACCTAGCCCCCACGGACTTCCACTTGCTTGGGTCATCAAAGGATGCCATTCGTAGAAGACATTTTGAGGACGATGAGGCGATTCACACAGTGAAACACTGGCTCCGCCACCAGAACAAGGATTGGAACCGTCAGTGCTTTCTAAAATGGTTCAAATGGCTCTGAGCACTATGGGACTTAACATCTGAAGTCATCAGTCCCCTAGACCTTAGAACTACTGAAGCCTAACTAACCTAACACACATCCATGCCCGAGGCAGGATTCGAACCTGCGACCGTAGCGGTCGCGCGGTACAAGACTGAAGAGCCTAGAACCGCTCGGCCACAGCGGCCGGCCAGGGCATTCTCACCCTTGTTTCGCACTGGAGGAAGGCCATAGAATGGGATGTAGATTACGTGCAAAAATAGTGTGTGGATAAAACACTATTCTTTCGTGTGTGTAGTTCTCATTATGTTCAATAAAGAATAGTTAAAAAAATGCGGTGCTTTAATTTCTAGGCAACCCTCAATATTGTTGTGGTTAGCAGGAGAGCCAACACCGTGTTTTTCTAAAGGAGGCCGAAAGGCACGCGTTTTAGCTCACGCAGGCTGGCGTGAGGTCTGGAACAGGACAAGGAAATTAGAATTTAGGAAAACGGACGTAGCTGGTGGAATACTTAACTTTAATCCATTAATGATTAACGTCGTTCTTGACGGTACGTAATTCAATATTAATAATAACTGATAATGGCGCCTTGCTAGGTCGTAGCAAATGACGTAGCTGAAGGCTATGCTAACTATCGTCTCGGCAAATGAGAGCGTATTCAGTGAACCATCGGTAGCAAAGTCGGCTGTACAACTGGGCGAGTGCTAGGAAGTCTCTCTAGACCTGCTGTGTGGCGGCGCACGGTCTGCAATCACTGATGGTGGCGACACGCGGGTCCGACGTGTACTAACGGACCGCGGCCGATTTAAAGGCTACCACCTAGCAAGTGTGGTGTCTGGCGGTGACACCACAAATATATCTCACTGTACATTTCTTTCGATACATGTTTTTTTTAATGTGTTATGGTATAACCTGAATTGCCAGATCACAGTGATATCGTGGCCAGAGACCATAATTAACATCTCGAGTTGTGAATACGTAATTGGCATTCCCTGTTACTGGGCCGGAATAGATTATATTGTAATCTTAACGCAGACTGTATTTACTTCCAGACACTTTACCCTCCGTGTTTCCTGTCTAATGAATACAAGTTTACATATATTTCTTCTTTTTTTTTCAGTGGTCTAACCGAAAAGATTGGGGGCGCATTGTTCGGTGGTATAACAACCTTGTTAGATTTATTTTCCCATCCTTTCCTCGTTCTCACGTACACTTATACGTAAAAGCTTTGTCATACTAATATGTCATCTATCAATGGTCTAATGTCCACAGTCCCATAATTACATTTTCACGATTAATTAGTTCAGAAATGCATGCTGACATATAATCACTCAGGATCCTACAATATTTTGTCTAAGACGGGACTATCCTTTATTCATCGTCATTGGAACTTCCTCCTGCTCATCACGGTATTCGAGTTATGCAGAATTTGTTTGTGTTCATAGTCTCTTCATATCGTGAAAAATTTTTGATTGATATATCTCACTCATTAGAGAGACAAGGAGAAGCGTTTGAATGGGTGTCTATATTTAGACATCAGCTCATGTCCCAGTGACACGTGACTGACTCATCCGCTCACCTTATCTGATAGCCAGTCCTGCTGTTAAGTCATACCTGGCGATAAGACCGCATCCTGTCAGTACGAAGGTAATTAGCAGGAGAACGATAGACTTTCTGATTATTAGTCTAGAAAATTTGTAATACTGTTGCATTAATTTGAGGTGTAAGAGGTGCTGCTATTCAATAAAAGCGGGTTAAAAGCTGTGAGCTATCTGAGAAAGTTAACCTTGCATTACTGCGCAACTGTTTCACCAGGTATCCAGTCTAGCTTACCAAATTCCCAACCAGACTAACATTAATTATAATCTCTTAATAATCATACGAAAACTGGTGATGTATATAAAAAGAGAATTTAAATAAAAAGAAATAAATCAGTTTATATTTGGAAATTTATTTTAACATTGATCATTGAAATTTCGGCATATTAAACTTGAGTCATAACTAAGCTTGTGCCTTATTTAGGATTGTGAAAATGTGAGTTTGTAATCTTACGGAACACATCAAATATGGAGCCAAGATTGGGAGACTGCATAAAACACTGCATTCATAAATTAACACACGGAGAACGTTGAAACGTATGCGAGAGGAAATTAACGACAACCAACCGATTCAATTTTCACCCAAAGAAGTTACGTTCGTAGCGCAATCCTGTCCGTCATGTAATTACCACACACTGGTATACTTAATTCATACTATCTGTGAAATCTTCCCGAAGAGAATAGCTGAGGGCTACTTTGATGATTACACCGCATGCTTCACGTGGTCAACTTGGTTTACACAAAGAGTGTAACTCCACAATAATTTTGATAATTAAAATAAGTTACATCGAAACGCAATTTACAAAAGAAAAACGTCGAAATGGTTACTATAGTCTTACTATTAACCTGATGAGTCAAACAATTGTATAAGCACGTGGTACTGCTCTCACAAAGTACACCCCACGTGGGTTGAACGTAAAGAAAAGTTACTATATTGAAAAATATTGTTAAGACGAGACGTTATAATCTCACGCACATTCGCATTTAAGATTGATGATGTTAGTTAGAGTTACTGATCAACACGTGGTTCCACTTTACTCACAAAGTAGTGACAAAGCAACTACTGGAAATTATTCTGAAGTTCACACTCGAAATACACTGCGTTGCAATTTAAGATAACATTAGATATTTTAGAGCTAAACCTGAAATAAATTTTCAGTTAGGCTGAACTTAAGAAATCCATTGCCTTCGGACTTAGCAGAGACGCTCTTAGCCGGAGACCTTACCACTTCAGACGCTCGCCACGAACAGACTGACCTGCGGGGCTCCTACCGAGCGTGCTTCACAAATACAAACGGAAGTGACCAGAGAGGCAGCTTCCTATACCAACATGACAAGGGACGGACAGGACAATACTAAGGATAGGAACCTCTTTGCTTTTAGAAAGCGTAGCTACCTGTTCCGACGTTGGTCCTTCTGTTCTCTAGCAGACAGGCTTGTCTCCTACCATCCGGCATGCAACTAGAAATACATTTGCTCATTCATTCTTTCACACAGAAGGGAAGGGGGATGACAGTGTCTTATCATATCCTGTATATAAAAGAAAGCGGATGTAGGTTCTGTATGAGACTGTGTGACATGAATTACATATAAACTGTGTTTTAAAGTGTAGTAGTGTGACAGATCGTTCTTGTTTATGTGTAAAAGTAACACGTTTCGCTACTCAGTCTCCTCCCAGATAGTCAGAAACACCACAGTAAATTTAGAAGAGGAATTTATGCCGTAAATGACAACAGATTTAAGAAATTAACATGAAAGGAATCCAACAGAGACCTTTCAAACTGCACTGTACTCTTCTAGCATTTAACCATTCCGATGCTTGCTGATTATCCGACCACCTTTGTGACTGGATTCAGAAATTTCCAATAGATGTAACTCATCAAGACGTTTGTAACGGGATGATTCGTCAAATGGAGAAGTAATTTCAGGAATACCTCTAGGAAGAGTAGCAAGGCCGCTTTGTCCACGATATATGCACTGAAGAGCCAAATAAACTGCTACACCTGCCTACTACTGAGTAGGGCCCCCGCGAGCACGCAGAACTGCCCCAACAAGACGTCGCATAGACTCGACTAACGTCTGAAGTAGTGTTGGAGGGCAGTGACACCATGAATCCTGCAGGCCTGCCCATAAATACGTAAGACTACGAGGGGTGGAGATGTCTTCTGAATAGCACATTGGACACAGTTGATGACTGGAAACAAGAAGCCTGGTCAGACGATTCTCGTTTCAAATTGTATCGAGCGGATGGACGTGTACGGGTGTGGAGACAACCTAATGAATCCACGGAAACTGCATGTCAGCAGGGGACTGTTCAAGCTGGTGGAGGCTCTGTAATAGTGTGGGGCGTGTGCAGTTGGAGTGATAGGGAACCCGTGCCACGTCTAGATACGACTCTGATGGCTGTCAGGTACGAAAGTATCTTGTCCGATCACCTGCATCAATTCATGTCCATCCCGCATTCCGACGCTCTTGGGCCATTCCAGCAGGACAGTGCGACACCCCACAGGTTCAGAATTGCTACAGAGTGGCTCCAGGAACACTCTTCTGAGTTTTAACTCTTCCGCTGGCCGCCAAGCTCCCCAGACATGAACATTATTGAGCACATCTGGGATGCCTTGCAACGAGTTGTTTAGAAGAGATCTCCACCCCCTCGAACTCTTACGGATTTACGGACAGCCCTGCAGGATTCATGGCGTCACTCGCCTCCAGCAGCCGGCCGCAGTGGCCGTGCGGTTCTAGGCCCTACAGTCTGGAACCGGGCGACCACTACGGTCGCAGGGTTGAATCCTGCCTCGGGCATGGATGTGTGTGATGTACTTAGGTTCAATTAGTTCTACGTTCTAGGCGACTTTAGACCTCAGAAGTTAAGTCGCATAGTGTTCAGAGCCATTTCACCCATTTTTTGTCTCCAGCAATATTTCAGACAATCAAGGCCATGCCACGTCGTGTTGTGGCACTTCTACGTGCTCGCATGAGCCCTGCGCTATATTAGGCAGCTGTACCAGTTTGGATCAAATGGCTCTGAGTACTATGGGTCTTAACTTCTGAGGCCGTCGCTAGAACTTAGAAGTACTTAAGCCTAACTAACCTAAGGACATCACACACATGCATGCCCGAAGCAGGATTCGAACCTACGGCAACAGCGGTCGCGCGGTTCCAGACTGTAGCTCCTAGAACCGCTCGGCCACTCTGACCGGGTGCACCAGTTTGTTTCGCTTCTCAATGTAGTTGAAAAACACATTAGTACTTACTAGGGAAACTCCGTATCGCAGGCCCCTCAGGTTTCGCGGTTTAGCACTAGGTGGATAGCCTGTCGAAAAACAAACACTCATCAAGCTTGAAAACAGGAAGAAGGTGTACTGAACTTCCAAAAAGAAGCAAAATGAAAACAGAGAACGGTCCAAGCTCAAGACATTCAACATCGAGAGAATTGCCAGCTGGGGCGTCGTGGTTGCCTGGTCACGGTGTCAGACTACAAAGCCCGACACTCGTGTTCAAACCTTCCTCGTCCACTTTCTTCTTTTTTTTTTTCACTTATAACTTACGAACTGTCCGTAAGTACATTGACGTGTCCGTTCCCCTTTTGTAGTCTTGGCAGTATTGTTATACTATATGTAGCTTACAGAATATGAGTCATGGAGTAAGAATGTATTACCGTCGCAAGTACACTGACAAGGGAACCTGCCCATCGCACTCTCCTCAGATTTAGTTATAAGTTGCCATAGTGGATAGAGCTTCAAAAACTGAACACACATCACTCGAGAAAACAGGAAGAAGCTGTGTGGAACTACGAAAAAAATAAGCAAAATATAAAAACTGAGTCCATGTGCAAGATACGCAACATCAATGACCTTGTCAGCTCAGCAGCGCCGTGGTCCCATGGTTAGCGTGAGTAGCTGCGGAACGAGAAGTCCTTGGTTCCAGTCTTCACTCTAGTGAAGAATTTAATTTTTTGTTTTTAGACAATTATTTTGCGAAGCTGCATAGATAAACAGAGCAGTATTGTTTACGCGATCGTGTGTCAATTATCAAATTTCTGGCACTCGTACGTAATCAACTTCGCTCTCCAGAATTCCAGGACATGTTCAGATTTGCTTGGACATATGCAGGATTTGACTGTCTACACACGGAAAAATTTGAAAACGTCATAAAACATATGTTTTGACAGAGCACAGGGAAAACTATGTGACTGTGACACTGTTGCATTCATTTGTTGCAGTTTATGTGACAAACTCTTATGTTTTCATCACTTTTTTGGGAGTGATTATCACATCCACAAGAAAACCTAAATCGTGCAAGGTAGAAGGATCTTTTTACCCATTCGCCAAGTGTACATGTTAGGTGGTTCGACAACATATTCCTGTCATGTGACGCACAGCAGTGTCCTATAGAATATACCAGAGGTGTTTCCCTGTAGAGGAATCGGTTGACCTATGACCTTGCGATCAAATGTTTTCGGTTCCCATTGGAGAGGCACGTCCTTTCGTCTACTAATCGCACGGTTTTGCGGTGCGGTCGCAAAACACAGACACTAAACTTATTACAGTGAACAGAGACGTCAATGAACGAACGGAAGCATCATAACTTTGCGAAAATAAAGTAAACTTTTTACTCGAGGAAAGACTTTAACCAAGGACCTCTCGTTCTGCAACAGCTCACGCTAACAACGGGACCACGGCGCTCCTGAGCTCACATTATCATTGATGTTGCCTATCTTGCGCATGGACTACTCGGTTCGTATATTTTGCTTATTCTTTTCATGGTTCCACACAACTTCTTCCTGTTTTCTCGACTGATCTGTGTTCAGTTTTTCAAGGCCTATCCACTGTGCCAACTTATAACTAAATCTGAGGGAGGTGCGATGGGGAGGTTCCCTTGTGAGAGGAGGCGAGGTGTCGCATACATGTCTCACAGAAATGACAACAACGGATAAACGGGTGTGAGCTGTTGAGCCGTGTGACGGCTCAGCATTTTTGATTTACCCTCGACGTTATTTCACTTGTTTTCGCCGCAGCGATAGGGGGCGCGATCGCTGAGCGCTGTTGGCGCTGGTGCGCGAAGCAAGCGTTTTGGGAGGACGGCTCGGTGGGTAGATGGCGACAGGACGAAAGCGCCGGGGAGTCAACTGGTGCCTGCCGAAAAAATAGAGATAGGGCCCCTCCACGCCCGCACCAACCTGGTGACCAAACCTAAAATTCTACTGTCACCTCCGTCAACATGTTAGTTATCTAGTAAATGGATCACAGGATGCTGGGCTGTGATGTTATCCGTACGTCTGGGTAAGACTACGCATTAACACGGTCCATCAGGTGACAGATAGTGGACGAAGCGCGAGTGAGGGTAGTGATTTGAAGAGCAGAGGGAAAAAAGTACCAAGACTCGTGCCGTGGGAAGAAAAAAACCTCTGCGACAGTGGGATGGGTAGTAAGAGCAGTAGTGGCTTGCTAGCTGCGATAGTTCGTGCAAGGTTGGATTTGTTAGTATGGGTATCATGCATCATTACCGTGGCAATAGATGGCGATGTATCGCAGTTGCTGCAGCCGCTACATTCCTGGAACAATCAAGATCGTTATACAGTAGTGGGAGATCGGCCACAGATCATCTCACAGTGCGGGGGATGTGTGGAGCTTGTCTGCATGCAGTGTACTGTACGGCTTTCCTGTGTGGTGCCAGTTATTCGGCAGTGTATTCCAGATGGATATCCAGTAATGGCGTCTGATTAACTGAATTAAGGACAGTGATGAGTGTGGCTGTTTGCGAGCATATGGGGAGGACGGAATGCTCAGTTGCTTAGCGTAGTTCTCCATCACCAGCTGTTGTTTGTTGGGCCTAACACTCAAGTGTAGCAGGAAACTGTATTGGTGTGGCTCTCGTCACCTGGCTAAGGCCGAAATTTTCATATACTTTTATTGTATTTCATGGTCATTACTTTATTATGGGGTTGGGACTTGTAGCCAACATTGATTTGAAATACTTCAGAGAATATCATCACGTGCCAGGTGTCTACAGCGAATAATTCTTCATTTGTTTCATAGTGTATGGCACGGTGTCCACTATCATCGATCATTTTATGAAAGTTCTGCCCAAATTATTATTACATTAGACTTTGTTAAGATTGGTGAGTTTAAATTGCAGATTTCTTAATTCTACTAATATTGCTTGGGATAAACCCATCTATTTCTTAATATTGCCATATTTGTGTATTAAGTTGTGTTTCTTTGCGAGACTGACTGAATTGACTTTGGAACACGTGGGGGGGGGGGGGGGGGGGGGGAGTATTTAAATGAAAACTTGCTAGATAACACAACAGTTGTGAAATTCAAAACTTGACAGTGATTACTCATGTCACCAGTCGTTAATGTTGCTTCTGTCTTGTAGCTTACTTAACTGATATACAATAATTTAGAAATTTTGTGTGTTTGTCACAAAAGGTGAACTGATGTCACATGAGAGAAAAAGGAGTGACATTTGTGTAGGGTTTACGTAAGCTTAAGAGAAATGAGGAGGTAAAAAAAAGAAAAAAACTGATCATCATTGCCACTTTTTTTTAAGCAGGCGGTAGGGAATTTGTTGGATTCTTGCCAAATTGGATTTCTTAAGGTTTGATTTACATGTAGTACAAATCACAAGTTCAATATTTTTCTGGTGTAATTGTTAATATTTGTACATGTTGCACTATTGTACGATATAATATACGTTTTACTAACAATACCTTTATATAATGTTTCAGAGTGGTGCTCCATGTTCTTCTAGAGAATGTTTTTTTTTTTAAATTATTGCTAAAATTTCCTTTTAAAATGTTAATTGTATTAACTTGGATGTATAACCAATTATTGTTAAATAATAAATTTGTGTCAACAAGGCATAAATGTGCCTACACCTTCTCCATCCTGGCTCTGCTACCGTCTGTACACCACAACTATGTTACAACGAGGGAAATCATGAGTCAAAACTTCCAAAACGAAATGCAAGAGTGATGTTTGTGAAGGACAAGTAGGAGATACATGCATCTGGAGGTTCCTTCCTTGCATCTCGCTACTGCAGACGGAAGTTACACCACGATACACACACACATTTGAATACAGCGAACAGACATGTCAGTGACCGGACGGACGGTTCATAATTCTGTGAAAAACAGATTGGGCACGAGGGCGGTTTGAACGCAGACCTCCTCCTTCGCAGTCCAACACCGTGTCCGCAATAAAACGATGATGTTCCTATTCAAGTACATTAGTTATTGTACCTACCCCCATGAACCATGGACCTTACCGTTGATGGGGAGACTTGTGTGTCTCAGCGATACAGATAGCCATACCGTAGGTGCAGCCACAACGGTGGGGTATCTGTTGAGAGGCCACACAAACGTGTGGTTCCTGAAAAGGGGCAGCAGCCTTTTTAGTAGTTGCAAGGGCAACAGTCTGGATAACTGACTGATCTGGCCTTGTAACAATAACCAAAACGGCCTTGCCGTGCTGGTACTGCGAACGGCTGAAAGCAAGGGGAAACTACGGCCGTAATTTTTCCCGAGGGCATGCAGCTATACTGTATGGTTAAATGATGATGGCGTCCTCTTGGGTAAAAAATTCCGGAGGTAAAATAGTCCCCCATTCGGATCTCCGGGCGGGGACTACTCAGGAGGATGTCATTATCAGGAGAAAGAAAACTGGCGTTCTACGGATCGGAGCGTGGAATGTCAGATCCCTTAATCGGGCAGGTAGGTTAGAAAATTTAAAAAGGGAAATGGATAGGTTAAAGTTAGATATAGTGGGAATTAGTGAAGTTCGGTGGCAGGAGGAACAAGACTTCTGGTCAGGTGACTACAGGATTATAAACACATAATCAAATAAGGGTAATGCAGGAGTAGGTTTAATAATGAATAGGAAAATAGGAATGTGGGTAAGCTACTACAAACAGCATTATTGTGTCCAAGATAGATACGAAACCCACTCCTACCACAGTAGTACAAGTTTATATGACAACTAACTCTGCAGATGAAGAAATTGAAGAAATGTATAATGAAATAAAAGAAATTATTCAGTTAGTGAAAATTTAATAGTAATGGGTGACTGGAATTCGTCAGTACGAAAAGGAAGAGAAGGAAACGTAGTAGGCGAATATGGATTGGCGGTAAGAAACGAAAGAGGAAGCCGCCTGGTAGAATTTTGCACAGAGCAGAACTTAATCATAGCTTACACTTGGTTCAAGAATCATGAAAGAAGGTTGTACACATGGAAGAAGCCTGGAAATACTGACAGGTTTCAGATAGATTATATAATGGTAAGACAGGGATTTAGGAACCAGGTTTTAAATTGTAAAACATTTTCTGGGGCAGATGTGGACTCTGACCACAATCTATTGGTTATGAACTGTAGATTAAAACTCAAGAAACTACAATCAAAGGTGCTAAATTAAGGAGATGGGACCTGGATAGACTGAAAGAACCAGAGGTTGTAGAGAGTTTAAGGGAGAGCATAAGGGAACAATTTACAGGAATGGGGGGAAGAAATACAGTAGAAGAAGAATGGGTAGCTTTGAGGGATGAAGTAGTGAAGGGAGCATACGATCAAGTAGGTAAAAAGACGAGGGCTGGTAGATATCCTTGGGTAAGGAAAAAATATAAAATTGCAGTAAATGAAGCAGGAAAAAAGGGATACAAACGTCTCAAAAATGAAATCGACAGTAAGTGCAAAACGGCTAAGCAGGGATGGCTAGAGGACAAATGTAAGGATGTAGAGGCTTATCTCACTAGGGGTAAGATAAATACTGCCTACAGGAAAATTAAGGAGACCTTTGGAGAAAAGAGAGCCACTTGTATAGATATCAAGAGCTCAGACAGAAACCCAGTTCTAAGCAAAGAAGGGAAAGCATAAAGGTGGAAGGAGTATACAGAGGGTCTATACAAGGGCGATGTTCTTTAGGACAATATTATGGAAATGGAAGACGATGTAGATGAAGATGAAATGGGAGATATGATACTGCGTGAAGAGTTTGACATAGCACTGAAAGACCTGAATAGCAACAAAGCTCCGGGAGTAGACAAAATTCCATTAGAACTACTGACAGCTTTGGGAGAGCCAGTCCTGACAAAACTCTACCACCTGGTGAGCAAGATGTATGAGACAGCCGAAATACCCTCAGACTTCAAGAAGAATATAATAATTCCAATCCCAAAGAAAGCAGGTGTTGATAGATGTGAAAAATATCGAACCACCAGTTTAATATGTCACGGCTGCATAGTACTAACGCGAATTCTTTACAGACGAATGGAAAGACTAGTAGAAGCCGACCTCAGGGATGATAAATTTGGATTCCGTAGAAATATTGGAACACGTGAGGCAATGCTGACCCTGCGACTTATCTTAGAAGCTAGATTAAGGAAAGGCAAACCTACGTTCCTAGTATTTGTAGACTTAGCTTTTGACAATGTTGACTGGAATACCATCTTTCAAATTCTGAAGGTGGCAGGGGTAAAATACAGGGAGCGAAAGGCTATTTACAATTTGTACAGGAACCAAATGGCAGTTATAAGAGTCGAGGGACATGAAAGGGAAGCAGTGGTTGGGAAGGGAGTGAGACAGGGCTGTAGTCTATCCCCGATGTTATTCAATCTGTATATTGAGCAAGCAGTAAAAGAAAGAAGAGAAAAATTCGGAATAGATATTAAAATCCAGAAATAAAAACTTTAAGGTTCGACGACGACATTGTAATTCTGTCAGAGACAGTACAGGACTTGGAAGAGCAGTTGAACGGAATGGATGGTGACTTGAAAGGAAGATATAAGATGAACATCAAGAAAAGCAAAACGAGGATAATGGTATGTAGTCGAATTAAATCGAGTGATGCTGAGGGAATTAGATTAGGAAATGAGACACTTAACGTAGTAAAGGAGTTCTGCTATTTGGGGAGCAAAATAACTGATGATGGTCGAAGTAGAGAGGATATAAAATGTAGACTGGCAACAGCAAGGAAAGCATTTCTGAAGAAGAGTATAGATTTAAATGTTAGGAAGTCGTTTCTGAAAGTATTTGTATGGAGTGTAGCCATGTACGGAAGTGAAAAATGGACGATAAATAGTTTGTACAAGAAGAGAATAGAAGCTTTCGAAATGTGGTGCTACAGAATAATGCTGAAGATTAGATCGGTAGATCACATAACTAATGATGAGGTATTGAAGAGGATTGGGGAGAAAAGAAGTTTGTGCACAATTTGACTACAAGAAGGGATCGGTTGGTAGGACATGTTCTGAGGCATCAAGGGATCACCAATTTAGTACTGGAGGGCAGCGTGGAGAGCAAAAATCGTAGAGGGAGACGAAGAGAAGAATACACTAAGCAGGTTCAGAAGGATGTAGGTTGCAGCAGTTACTGAGAGATGAAGAAGGTTTGACAGGATAGAGTAGCATGGAGAGCTGCATCAAACCAGTCTCAGGACTGAAGACCACAACAACAACAATAACAACAGTTATTGTACATCTTGAACTTGGCCCGCTCACTGTTTTATTTTGCTGTTTTCAATACACCTTCTTCGTGTTTTCGTTCTTGATCTGTATTCTATTTTTGAAGCGATATCCACTCGGCCATCTTACCAATAAATGTGAGGGCCCGGGAGTCGGCAACGCCGACTCAAGGGAAGGCCTCGGCTCTTGTTTGTGACGTCACATCAGCTAGGCATGGCGAACGCCAGCTCTGTTGCAGGCAGAAATGCCTGGGCGTGCTTATCACTATAAATCTCTTATTTTTGGACATAATGTTCTGTATTGTTTTGGATTCTGCAGTTTTATTTAGATGAAAGATTTTCTTACTATCGTAAAGCTACAGATGGAGATAACAGTTCTGTATTACTGAATCCTGTCGAAACAAACGTAGATCAATATGCTTTGCCCCACTGCAAGCTTCAGAAATTTTACATTCAAGTAACTATATTTACTTGATTCATTTTGCTATCGAAACTTACCCCAACCACCTTACAATTAACTTGTTCCTTTTATTTATTTATTTATTTTCGTTTGACATCGTCACTGGAAATGTGAACTAATTTACATGTGTAAATGTCCAACTGTTGCCAGTCATTAGATTACAGGAATTCTAAACAGGAAACAAAATAGCTACATACATCAAAAATACTGCTGAGCTTAAACTTTTTTAAACATGCACATTAGAAAAGATTAATATTCCCCTCTTGCAACTGAAAGGAGAAACTTTATAAGAAAAAAAAATCTATTTGATAAAACAAGTATCTCTCTTTTGCCTCTTCTTCTGTCCCCCACTCCCTCCCTCAAAGAGTACAATCGCAAGATGTTTCATTAACATTCAGTGCTCCTCACCCCATAGTCAACCAAGATACCTAAAGAAGAGCACCAATATGTTCACCGTTTCTTGTAACAGCAACCCAGTACAAACGTAACTTCCTCAGATTTACAAATAAGGTAAAGAAGCACGAATTCTGTTTGCTGCTGAACCATGAGGTTGTTTTTGTATGTCAATCCTTAAAACAGGTGGAAATTTAAGTTCAGGAGTACACTATTTGTTAAGAAGTGTAACGAATTGCACAATTAATTGATTGCAGAAATCTCTCAGAACAATGTGTGTTGGTCAACTACCGCCAATAGTTTCACATTTTCCTGTGCCAGAGAGGGAGACACCACCATTATGAGTATGCCTGCAACAGACCTGGCGTTCGCCGTGCCTAGGTGACGTGACGTCACCAACAAGCGCCAAGGCCTTCCTTTGAGTCGGTGTTGGACAGTTGCGGTAGGGGCGTTTGGGCGGAGAGGGGGGAAGGTTGCGATGGGAAGTTTCCCTTGTTAGCACTGAAGTTCACTGGTACTTCTGACCCCTCAGTTCAGCTGCTCTATCTTAAACCGCCTCTGAGGCCACAATAACAAACAAGAGCGAGAGCATTCTATTATCTCGATATGGGACGCATTTATATTCTTCAACGTACGAAAGAATATTTTCGTTATCCTCTCATGGAAGATAACTCTGTTGTAACCGCTTCATGTAACCCTCGACACGAGATGCTTGATGTCTCCCATACTGCTCTACGTCCCATTTTCTAACAAAAAATAAAAAAATAAAAAAAAGCTTTGGAGCGCCTGGAAGTCCCGTTGATGAGAGAAGAACGATGTCTAGCGCTATCGGTCAGCGCGACCCTTTAATCTCGGCTTTCACACGCGTCTCAAGTGTTTACAAAAAGCTGCAGGCGAGGCGATTGCCAAGTCAGTGGATGATAACAGCCGGAGGCCGATAAACAGAATTAACAGAGCCGCCGGCGAGAAGTCACTCTGCCAAAGCCTCCAGCGGAAACAAACTCTTTAAGACGGTGATGCGGGAGGGCACTTTCCACTGCTGCGTCATGCACTGCGTTGCATCGTAACATCGTACGGATTATGCAAAAGAACTTGTTGCTCTTCGACCAGCACTTCATCGTACACCTCCAGGATGTAACCAGGGACGGGGAAGAAAGACAAGTCATTCGCGTTTTGTGCAGTGCTGTCGGAAAATGCATGTACGAGGGGTATTCAGTAAATTATTGTTGTTGTTGTGGTCTTCAGTCCTGAGACTGGTTTGATGCAGCTCTCCATGCTACTCTATCCTGTGCAAGCTTCTTCATCTCCCAGTAACTACTACAACCTACATCCTTCTGAATCTGTTTAGTGTACTCATCTCTTGGTCTCCCTCTACGATTTTTACCCTCCACGCTGCCCTCCAATACTAAATTGTTGATCCCTTGATGCCTCAGAACATATCCTAAACCGATACCTCCTTGTAGTCAAATTGTGCCACAAACTTCTTTTCTCCCCAATCCTATTCAGTACCTCCTCATTAGTTATGTGATGTCCCCATCTAATCTTCATCATTCTTCTGTAGCACCACATTTCAAGAGCTTCTATTCTCTTCTTGTCTAAACTAGTTACCGTCCATGTTTCACTTCCATACATGACTACACTCCATACAAATACTTTCAGAAACGATTTGCCGACACTTAAATCTACACACGATGTTAACAAATTTCTACTCTACTTCGACCATCACCAGTTATTTTGCTCCCAAATAGCAAAACTCCTCTACAACCTTAAGCGTCTCATTTCCTAATCTAATTCCCTCAGCATCGCCCGATATAATTCGACTACATTCCATTATCCTCGTTTTGCTTTTGTTGATGTTCATCTTATATCCTCCTTTCAAGACACTCTCCATTCCGTTCAACTGCTCTTCCAAGTCCTGTACTGTCTCTGGCAGAATTACAATGTCATCGGCGAACCTCAGTTTTTATTTCTTCTCCATGGATTTTAATACCTACTCCAAATTTTTCTTTTGTTTCCTTCAGTGCTTGCTCGATATACAGAGTGAATAACATCGGGGAGAGGCTACAATCCTGTCTCCTCACTCCCTTCCCAACAACTGCTTCCCTTTCGTGTCCCTCGACTCTTATAACTGCCATCTGATTTCTGTACAAATTGTAAATAGCCTTTCGCTCCCTGTATTTTAGCTCTGCCTCCTTCAGAATTTGAAAGAGAGTATTCCAGTCAACATTGTCAAAAGTTTTCTTTAAGTCTACAAATGCTAGAAACGCAGGTTTTCTTTTCCTTAATCTAGCTTCTAAGATAAGTCGTAGCGTCTACGGAATCCAAACTGATCTACCCCGAGGTCGGTTTCTACCAGTTTTTCCATTCGTCTGTAAAGAATTCGCGTTAGTATTTTGCAGTATATTTCAGTAAATTACGAGATGCATTCAGGTTCTAAGGCCTCCGATTTTTTTTCCAATTAACTACTCAGCCGGAATCGATGAAACTGGTGTTACTTCTCGACGCAATCGCCCTGCAGACGTACACATTTTTCACAACGCTGACGCCATGATTCCATGGCAGCGGCGAAGGCTTCTTTAGGAGTCTGTTTTGACCACTGGAAAATCGCTGAGGCAATAACAGCACGGCTGGTGAATGTGCGGCCACGGAGAGTGTCTTTCGTTGTTGGAAAAAGCGAAAAGTCACTAGGAGCCAGGTCAGGTGAGTAGGGAGCATGAGGAATCACTTCAAAGTTGTTATCACGAAGAAACTGTTGCGTAACGTTAGCTCGATGTGCGGGTGCGTTGTCTTGGTGAAACAGCACACGCGCAGCCCTTCCTGGACGTTTTTGTTGCAGTGCAAGAATGAATTTGTTCTTCAAAACTTTTTCGTAGGACCCACTTGTTACCGTAGCGCCCTTTGGAACGCAATGGATAAGGATTACGCCCTCGCTGTCCCAGAACATGGACACCATTTTTTCACCACTGGCGGCTACCCGAAATTTTTTGGTGGCGGTGAATCTGTGTGCTTCCATTGAGCTGACTGGCGCTTTGGTTCTGAATTGAAAATTGCTGGATTGAAAAATGGCATCCACGTCTCATCCGTTGTCACAACCGACGAAAAGAAAGTCCCATTCATGCTGTCGTTGCGCGTCAACATTGCTTGGCAACATGCCACACGGGCAGCCACGTGGTCGTTCGTCGGCATTCGTGGCACCCACCTGGACGACACTTTTCGCATTTTTAGGTCGTCATGCAGGATTGTGTGCACAGAACCCACAGAAATGCCAACTCTGGGGGCGATCTGTTCAACAGTGATTCGGCGATCCCCCAAAACAATTCTCTCCACTTTCTCGATCATGTCGTCAGACCGGCTTGTGCGAGCCCGAGGTTGTTTCGGTTTGTTGTCACACGATGTTCTGCCTTCATTAAACTGTCGCACCCACGAAAGCACTTTCGACACATCCATAACTCCACCACCACATGTCTCCTTCAACTGTCGATGAATTTCAATCGGTTTCACGCCACGCAAATTCAGAAAACGAATGGTTGCACGCTGTTCAAGTAAGGAAAACGTTTCTATTTTAAGTATTTAAAACAGTTCTCATCCTCGCCGCTGGCGGTAAAATTCCATCTGCCGTACGGTGCTGCCATCTCTGGGACGTGTTGACAATGAATGCAGCTTCATTTTCAAATAATGCGCATGTTTCTATCTCTTTCCAGCCCGGAGAAAAAAAATCGGAGGGCTTAGAACTTGAACGCACCTCGTATGTAACACATTTTTGTTTCGGCAAATGTGCGGAACTGGCTGTTGGACGTCGTCGCATATTCCACCTTCAGTCCCTACAGTTTCATGAAGTTCCGATATCTGGTGGTGCTACACGTAGTGTCCAAAATGCCGTCTGTAACCAAAGCTATCATTGAGTTTCTTTTGTTTGGAAACCAGAGCATTGCGTGGATCTGGAAGTGAACAAAAGCACGTTGAGTCGTTGGGCGAGGCGTCTTGTCATCATAGCAACGAAGTCGCTGAAACCCGTCCCATCTACAGCGTGCCAGCCGGCCGCACACAACAATATTGGAACGTGCAGACACTCTCGATCGAAGTTACGGCGGATCACAAACACGTCGCTGCAAGCCTCAAACAAGTCTGCGGACCCGAGAGCAGTTCATTAAACTTCATTGGACTTTTCTTCTTCGTCCACCCTACCTCCGACATCTCGCACCTTCTGACTTCCATCTGTTGGACCCAATGAAGGATGCTCGCTGTGGGAAGCAGTACGTGGATGGTGGAGAGGTTACTGATGCAGCAAGAGGTCACCTCAGTTGTCGACCAGTAGAGTGGTAGCATGCGAGCATACAAGCCTTTCAAAGAAGGTGGTATAAGGCTGTCGCATTGGACGGAGATTATGTATCCAAAGTAGTGGAAACTAATATGACACATCGGAATCCTGAACAAAATGAATCTGCTTTCCGCAAAACATGTATTCCACAGGGTGTCCGAAAAGTCTTTCCCTGATTACATAAATTGATAACTCAGGGTAGAAGTAAGATACAAATATGACACTGGTGTATAATTGTTTACAAACTATCAAAGTTTTTTCACACATCAGTAAACTTCCACATGAGCACCCTTGGTAGCACGTAGCACATCTAGGCGATATTCAATTTCGGTCCACACATTAGCCAACATCACTGGAGGGATCGATTCAACGACTGTGGTTATCCGTTGCCGCAGGGTTTCAAGATCTGTTACACGTGTTCGGTAGACCTCGTCCTTGACATAACCCTATAGAAAGAAGTCTAAGGGGTTATGTCGCCCAGGAAAGGTCATATCGAGATAGGCACGGACGTCCAAACCCCAATGATGCGGTGCACCGTCTTGCTGAAACAACACATCGGAGTGATACTGAAGCAGCTGAGGAACAGCATACAGTTGCAACATGTCCAGTTACACTGCAGATGTTATGGTAGCCTCAGCGAAGAAGAATGGCCCGATAATTCGATCGTGCAATAGCGCGCACCAAACATTCACTTTTGGACTGCCTCTGGTGCACTCCATGACCTCGCCAGTGGGTTGTGAACCCCAAATGCGCACAATATGGCGATTTACTATTCCACTGACAAAAAAGCTCCCTTCGTCGGAAAAGGTAATTCGTCTGAGACAACCATCGTCGTTCTCAATACGTGATAGCAATTCGACCGCAAAGTCATATTGACGTGCACTGTCATTGGGCAACAAGGCCTGAACGAGTTGCACTTTGTATGCAAGAAACAATAAATGTTTGTGTAAAATGTCATGGAGAGAGATTTTTGGCATCTGTAATTAACGTGAAGCTGTGAGCGCCGATTTCTTCGGCTTCGCAGAAAAGACTGCCTTACAGCTTCCACCCTGTCTGCTGAGGTTCTTGATCGACCAGACCTCGGAAGGTCAGCAACCGCTCCTGTGTTCTTGAACTTCTCATACCAGGCTTTAATGCTCTTGACATCAGGTGGATTTCTTCCAAATGTTGTCTGGAAGTGTCTCTGCACTGTGGTTGGTGATCGTGTCTCATGGTACCACAGGACACACTGTGCCTTCTCCTGATTAGGTAACATGGCTTCTTGGCACTGCACCTCGTCCACTACTTACGTAGTGCGAACCTAAACAGAAAAAACTTTGATAGTTGTTAACAATTCGACACAAGTTTCATATTTGTATCTTACTTCTAGCCTGAATTATCAATTTATGTAATCAGGGAAAGACTTTCCGGAGACCTTGTATTACTTATTAACGCCCTCATAGCTTTTCTATTACTGTATTCCTATCTTTTCTGTGAACATATCAGTACTTCCCACGTTCGTCAATCAACTGAAATGTTTCTGCTGTTACCCGACGTCTCTCCACAGTTACCGTTTTGGTACCTGCACTTATCCATCCAACTTCTGTCACTGTCTTTTTTTAGGAACTTCGATTCCTTTTCCACTGAACTGCCTGCTGTGCTAATCGTTATCGTAGTATCTACAGCCATAGAAAAATTCATACGGACCTTATCATTCCTGAGTGCTTCCGTATCTCACTTCTATGCACATTTATTCTTCTGGGCGTTTCTCACAAACGTGATCCTATTCATCGTTGCTAAGTTGTGATCAGAATCTGTATCAGCTTCCAGGGACATCTTACAACTCACTATCTCATTTCGGAATCTCAGTTTGACCATGACGTATCCCAACAGGAATCTCCCATGGTACAAGGCCTTTTTCCAAGCATATCTCTCCCCTTCTGAGTTTTGAAAACTGTTTTTGTAATTACTAGTTAAAATTTATTGCAGAACTTAATTAACGTTGCTCATTTCACTCCTACCACTGAACCCATTTTCTCCCGTAACTCCTTCTTGTATTTCGTCCCCTGCTATAGCTTTCTAAACACCCATGATTATTAGATTTTCATGCACGCCCCTCCATGTACTGAACTGCACGTTCAACATCCTCATACAACGTGGTCGAAAGCAGATTGGAAATCTTGCAATGAAGTTGCAAGGTAAGTTGTGCTGAGAAAGAATTTTTAAGAAACAAAATTCGATACGTTGTGGCTCTTTGAAGTTAGCCAGTCAGGCGGTCACGCGCACAATTTATAAGGGATCCACTTGTACGTGGAGTCCGATTTTATAATATAATGAAAAATGACAAGAAACGATTGTCATTTGTAGAAGAGATCGTATTTTTTACCCCACTGAACCAAAGGTGTTGCCTGAGTGGTAGAATCGACTGTAAGCAGAGGCGCAAGGAGCACAGAAGTAACGGCGGTTGCACTCTGTCATAGGTAGGATGTAAGACTTAAAGCTAGTTGGGAGAATTTAGTTGTTGGTCTATGGACGCAACATAACACAGTTTTTATAAAATGAAGTAATGAATGATACCGTAACTCAAAGGTAAGACAACTGGAACAAATGTGATTACATTGTCACGCAATTTGGGTGCATAGATCCTGAGAAATCAGTACCCAGAACCACCACCTCTGGCCGTAATAACGGCCTTGATACGCCTGGGCATTGAGTCAAACAGAGCTTGGATGGCGTGTACAGGTACAGCTGACCATGCAGCTTCAACACGATAAAGCAGTTCATCAAACGTAGTGACTGGCGTATTGTGACGAGCCAGTTGCTCGACCACCATTGACAAGACGTTTTCAATTGGTGAGAGATCTGGAGAATGTGCTGGCCAGGGCAGCAGTCGAACATTTTCTGTATCCAGAAAGGCCCGTACAGGACCTGCAACATGCGGTCGTGCATTATCCTGCTGAAATGTAGGGTTTCGCAGGGATCGAATGAAGGGTAGAGCCACGGCTCGTGACACATCTGAAATGTAACTTCCACTCTTCAAAGTGCCGTCAATGCGAACAAGAGGTGACCGAGACGTGTAACCAATGGCACCTCCTACCATCACACCGGGTGATACACCAGTATGGCAATGACAAAAATGACGTTTTGCCATTCGTGCACCCAGGTTCGTCGTTGAGTGCACCATCGCAGGTGCTCGTGCCTGTGATGCAGCGTCAAGGGTAACCGCAGCCACGGTCTCCGAGCTGATAGTCCATGCTGCTGCAAACGTCGTCGAACTGTTCGTGCAGATGGTTGTCGTCTTGCAAACGTCTTCATCTGTTGGCTCAAGAGATCGAGACGTGGCTGCACGATCCGTTACAGCCATGCGGATAAGATGCCTGTCATCTCGACTGCTAGTGATTTGAGGCCGCTGGTTGCAGCACGGCGTTCCGTGTTACCCTCCTGAACCCACCGGTTACATATTCTGCTAATAGTCATTGGATCTCGACCAACGAGAGCAGCAATGTCGTGAACGATAAACCGCAATCGCGATAGGCTACAATCCGACGTTTATCAAAGTCGGAAACGTGGTGGTACGCATTTCTCCTCCTTACACGAGGCATCACAACAACCTTTCACCAGGCAACTCCGGTCGACTGCTGTTTGTGTATGAGAAATCGGTTGGAAACTTTCCTCATGTCAGAACGTTGTAGGTGTCACCACCGGCTCCACCCTTGTGTGAACGTTCTGAAAAGCTAATCATTTGCATATCACAGAATCTTCTTCCTGTCGGTTAAATTTCGCGTCTGTAGCACGTCAGCTTCGTAGTGTAGCATTTTTAATGTACAGTAGTGTATTAATGTTTGTAACATTTTCAATGCGGGCAACATTGCACAGGGCTGATTTAATATCCAGTATTTTCATTGAACATATCCAAGGTTATTCATTTATCAGATTACCTACTGACATTATTTGTATGAAGCTATTTTACGGCCGGCATTGCACTTCACTGTACCAAGACTGAACATTATTTATGTGTACTATGGAAAGAACAGAATACCAAGATTACATCCGTTGCGACTCTAAAGCTAAGGAGAGTTTATTTCATTGTTTATTTGCACAGGAAATTTTATTAGTTTATTTCACAGGGCCGGTGTTCACGAGACGGAGTAATTTTCAGACGGATTGATTTCATTATGAGTATTGGTTTTTCCAGGTTAAGTATTCGCTCAACAACATGCCACACAGTAAATTTGCCTAAGACAAACATTACGCATTGCATATTCATTAACAATAACAACCTCACTGAAAGGTCTCTGTTGGATTCCTTTCATGTTAATTTCTTAAATCCGTTGTCATTTACGGCATACATTCCACTTCTAAATTTACTGTGATTTTTCTGACTCTATCTGGGAGGAGACTGAGCAGTGGAATGTTTTACTTTTACACATAATCAAGAACGATCTGTCACACTAATATACTTTAAGACACACTTTACATGTAATTCATGTCACACAGTCTCATACGGAACTTACATCCGCTTTCTTTTATATACTGTGTATGATAAGATACTGTCATCCCCCTTCCCTTCTGTGTAAAAGGATGAGTGAGCAAATGTATTTCTAGATGCATGTTTGATGGTAGCAGACAAGCCTGTCTGCTAGAGAACAGTAGGACCAACGTCGGAACAGGTAGCTACGCTTCCTAAAAGCAGAGATGTTTCTATTCTTAGTATGGTCCTGTCCGTCCCTTGTCATGTTGGTATAGGAAGCTGCCTCTCTGGTCACTTCCGTTCTGTATCTGGAAGCACCCTCGGTAGGGGCAAACACCAGTCTGTCCGCGGCGAGCGTCTGAAGTGGTAAGATCTCCGGCTAAGAGCGTCTCTGCTAAGTCCGTAGGACAATGGATTTCTCAAGTTTAGCGTAACTGAACATTTAATCACATTTATTTCAGGTTTAGATCTAAAATATCTTATGTTATCTTAAATTGCAACGCAGTGTAATTCGAGTGTGAAGTTCAGAATATCATCCAGTAGTTGCTTTGTCAGTACTTTGTGAGTAAAGTGGAACCACGTGTTGATCAGTAACTCTAACTAACATCATCAATCTTACATGCGAATGTGCGTGAGATTGTAACGTCTCGTCTTGACAATATTTTTCAATATAGCAACTTTTCTTTATGTTCAACCCACATGGGGTGTACTTTTTGATACCAGTACGACGTGCTTATACAATTGTTTGACCCATCAGCTTAATAGTGAGACAACAGTAACCAGTTTGAGGTTTTTCTTTTGTAAATTGCGTTTCGATGTTAATTATCAAAATTATTGTGTAGTTACGCTCTTTGTGTAAACCAAGTTGACCACGTGAAGTACGTGGTGTAATCATCAAAGTAGCCCTCAGCTATTCTTTTCGGGAAGATTTCACAGAGAGTTAGTATGAATTTAGTATACCAGTGTGTGGTAATTTCATGACAGACAGGATTGCGCTATGAACGTAACTTCTTTGGGTGAAAATTGAATCGGTTGGTTGTGGTTAATTTCCTCTTGCATATGTTTCAACGTTCTTTGCGTGTTATTTTATGAATGCAGTGTTGTATGCAGTCTCACAATCTCAACTCCATATTTGATGTGTTCCGTAAGATTACAAACTCACATTTTCACAATCCTAAATAAGGCACCAGTTTAGTTATGAATCAAGTTTAATATGCTGAAATTTTAACAGCACAATGATCGATGTTAAAATAAATGTCCAAATATGAACTGATGTATTTAAATATCACCGCTTGTCGTAAGATTACTATTAAAAAATTATAATTAATGTTAGTCTGGTTGGGAATTTGGTAAGCTGCACTGGGTACCTGGTGAAACAGTTGCTCAGTAATACATGGTTAACTTCCCCAGATAGCTCACAGCTTTTAACCCGCTTTTATTGTCTTGAATGTAAGCACCGCTTTCAGAACAACTTAATGCATCAACGTTACAACACATGTAAAAGAACGTTACAAATTTCAAGCAGGCCGCCAGAGATGGTGTCGACAAACTCGTTTTTCGTTTGGTTTCCTAAAACCGAACATGACAGTCATACTTAAAGTGGATATGGGGCAATAGTAAGGATCTGCCTCGAGATGGGGAAGCGGTCTCGTGTGTTATCACACACGCTACGAGAACAACTGACAGAAATTTTACCTGGCGGTTGCTTGAATTTGCTCGGACTGTGCCTTGACAGGCTAATTTCGGTGCTAATTAATTCGGAAAAAGAGCAACGTATCGAATTTTCTTAACAATTACTTCTCAGCACAACCTACCCAGCAACACTCTTATAAGCTTTACAGACTGTTACTGACAAGCCTGTATCCGTATAGGAATCGAGAGGAAACTGTGGTCGAGAAGCGAGTGAGACGTGGCTGTATCCTATCCCCGATGTTTTTCAGTTTGTAAATTGAGCAAGGAAACTAAAGAAAAATATGGAGAGAGAATACAAGTTCACGGAAAACAAATAAAAACTTTGAGGTTCGCCGATGACATTTTAACTCTGACAAAGACACCAAAGGACTTGGAAGAGTAGTTGAATGGAATGGACAGGAGGATATAAGAAGAACATCAACAGAAGCAAAACAAGGAGGAAGTAATGTAGTCGAATCCAAACAGAGAGAATTCATTTAGGATACGAGACGCTGAAAGTAGTAGTTACCTGGGGATTGAATAACCGATGATGGCCGAAATAAATATGATATAAAATGTGGACTGGCAACAAAAACAAAATCGTTTATGAAGAGAAGTTTCTTACAATGTAATAATGATTTATATGTTAGAAAACCTTCTACGAAGGTCCAGAATGAGATTTTCACTCAGCAGCGTAGTGTGCGCTGATATGAAACTTCGTGGCAGATTAAAACTGTGTGCTGGACCGAGACTAGAAACCGGGACCTTTACTGGGTACTGGCAGAAGTAAGGCTTTGACGACGGGGCGTGAGTCGTACTTGGGTAGCTCAGGTTGTAGAGCACTTGCCCGCGAAAGGCAAAGGTCCCGAGTTCGAGTCTCGGTCCGGCACACAGTTTTAATCTGCCAGGAAGTTTCTTCTGCGAAGGTATTTGTCTGGAGGGCACCAATGTAGGGAAGTGAATCATGGGCGATAAATAGATTAGACAAGAAGAGAACAGAAGCTTTTGAAATGTGGTGCCACAGATCACGTAACTAATGATGCCGCGTAGCAAACAAATTTGTGGCACAATCTGCCTAGAAGAAAGGATCATTCGGTAGACATTCTGAGACATGAAGGGATCATGAATTTGGTACTGGAGGGAAATGAGGGAGGGGGGGACACCAACAGACGAATACTAAGCAGATTCAGAAGGATGTAGTTTGTAGCAGTTATTTGGAGATGAAGAGGCTCACCCAGCATTGGTTGGTATGGAGAACTGCATCAAACCAGTCCTCGGGCTGAAGACTATAACACCTTCTCTCTATCTCCCTTCATGTTTGCTTGTGACGACGAAATGTGTACATGAGATGCTGTCGATTCTGCTGTGATCAGTCCTATCACTTAACTGTCCGCAGTACCTCACTCTCCGTTCTACACTAGCACAGGCCGCTGTCCCTGACGTATAGGTAGGTGCTTACGCAAGCTGACGGAAATGGAGTTCCACCACGAATATCTCAGACTTGCGCTGCCAAGCCGGCACTCCAGTATTTCCATGTCTCTGGGATTTGTTGATTAAAATTTAGTCCCTATGCAAGTTTACTTTCAATATTTCCAGAACTACTTCGTTTTATCGCTCCGTGCACGACAGGGCAAAAAGCTACGCTTGAGAGTGTGATTTTTTAGGCGTCATATCTCGGTTTCTATTGATCACATTGTTAAGGGGCCAAGTGTTTTGGATAGTCTTTGGCCTTGGAACCATTTGTATACCTACCTTGGGCGATTCCAGAATCAACCCTGGAAACTCATGATTTTTTGGTATGAAAAGTACAAATTATGGGTATGGCCACAACTATAATTTCCATCCCTGGAAGATCGTCGAAATTTTTACCGTAAGGTGGTATTCTTGAGGAACTGCGAAACCTTTTTCGATATCATTATCCGTTAGCCGAGGTCCAGAGTTCCAAAGTTAATACAGAGACAGCAAAAATGGATTTTAACCGTTTTTGCCCCATGGGCCGCCCTTATCTAAATAGCTAACGACAGCGAACAGCTCAAATGTTAGCTGTACATTCTTCAAAGATTCATCTAGAAACGTCATTTTCCAGTTTTCGATAATCTGTATCTGTTATCAACATACACCCGAAAAAAACACGATTTTTTGAACTAAAGGTACTAATTATGGAAATGGCCACTTCTGTAATTTCTATTCAGGGCACTTCAACGAAATTTTTATCATATGTTCTTAAAATGATGTTCTTGAGTAACTTCGAAATTTTTTTCAATGTGATTATTCTTTACCGAGATCCATAGAGTCAAAGTTGCTGTACTTATGCACTAAAATATGCACGAACTAGCCGGCCTGAGTCGTAAACGTAGTTTTAACTAGCATAGAGAACGCATCAGGATGATCTGAGGTCACAAAACTATGTTCTGTCTCGGCACTTTTTCACCAATAAAACTTTATGTCGAGCTGTCTTTATTATGGGTACTTCACGCCTACGCAAATATGCCCAATATGGCAGTACAGTGGCAGAAAATAGGCTAAACAAATCATCGCTGTTTCTGAAAAAATGCTTAAATTGTCTGCTAAATATTATGTAAAAGTGAAAAGACTGATAACACAGTAAAAATTTCTCAAAACACTTTTAGTGTTATGATGTACAAATAAGAGGGCGTTTTCGATGATTTGCAATCTATGCGCATAGTAACCAGAAAAAGTGTAGAGCACACGATTTTGTTTTAATCTTATCTTATACATATTTATTTGTTATTTACATGCATCAGCTTTAGCAGTTGTTGTTGTGGCCTACAGTCCAGAGACTAGTTTAATGCAGCTCTCCATGCTACTCTATCCTATGCAAGCTTCTTCATCTCCCAGTACTTACTGCAACCTACATCCTTCTGAATCTGCTTAGTGTATTCATCTCTTGGTCTCCCTCTACGATTTTTACTCTCCACTCTGCCCTCCAATACTAAATTGGTGATCCCTTGATGCCTCAGAATATGTCGTATCAACTTTTATCGTACCCGTTTCACTTCCATGCGCAGCTACACTCCATACAAATACTTTCAGAAACGATTTCCTGGCATTTAAATCTATACTCGATGTTAAATTTCTCTTCTTCAGAAACACTTTCCTTCCCATTACCAGTCTACATTTTAAGTCCTCTCTACTTCGATCATCATCAGTTATTTTGCTCCCCAAATAGTAAAACTCATTTACTACTGTAAGTGTCTCATTTCCTAATCTAATTCCCTCAGCATCACCCGACTTAATTCGACTACATTCCATTATCCTTGTTTCGCTTTTGTTGATGTTCATCTTATATCCTCCTTTCAAGACACTGTCCATTCCGTTCAGCTGCTCTTCCAGGTCGTTTGCTGTCTCTGACAGAATTACAGTGTCATCGGCTAACCTCAAAGTCTTTATTTCTTCTTCATTGACTTTAATTCGTACTCCGAATTTTTCTTTTATTTCCTTAACTGCTTGCTAAACATACAGATTGAATAACATCGGGGATAGGCTACAACCTGTCTCACTCACTTCTCAATCAGTGCTTCCCTTTCATGGCGCTTGACTATTTACACATTGTAAATAGCCTTTCGCTCCCTGTATTTTACCCCTGCCATCTTCAGAATGTGAAAGAGAATATTCCAGTCAACATTGTCAAAAGTTTTATCTAAGTCTACAAATGAGAGAAACGTAGGTTTGCCTTCCCTAAATCTTTCTTCCATGATAAGTCGTAAGGTCAGTATCGTCTCACGTGTTCCAACATTTCTACGGAGTCCAAACTGATCTTCCCCGAGGTCGTTTTTCCATTCGTCTGTTAAGAATTCGCGTTAGTTTTTTGCAGCTGTGACTTTTAAACTGATAGTTCGGTAGTTTTGGTCCCCCTCATTCTTATATTATTGCGATTAACCTTTCCCGATGAACGTAAGGCTGCTTTTTTGGTGAATATTAGCTTGGATGCGAAATGTTCGTCCTCAAGCTTTGTCGCCATTTGTCAGCTGACGGGTACAATGCAAAATCGGTGAGTTTACGGTCCTACTCATGCATCAATCGTATTTTTAGACTTTATACTTTGGAAAAAACAGAACTCTAAAAGTAAATGAATCATTTATAGCAACCCTGTATGTTGCCAAAGACAAGAATATAAACTGAATAATACAAAACAAATAATTTAGCAGACAGCTGTTTCTAGCGGTACATGTGAGAAAACTTGTAACCAGTATGTAGTGCATTTGAAAACTAAAAAGATAATTCAGACTAATCCTTACTAAACTGAGAACTAGTACTTTGTTGCAACTACCCAAGGGAGGCATCTTGGCTCCACTTCTCTTCAACATCTATATCAAAGACCAGCCATTGACCCCGGGCACAAGGAGATTCTTATATGCAGATGACCCAGCCCTTGCTACGCAGAGCTCAAGCTTTGAAAGAGTGGAAAGAAACCTGACAACAGCCCTTAGAACACTGTCAAGCTACTACAAACGGAACCAACTCAGGCCAAACCCTTCGAAGACACAAGTGTGTGCCTTTCATTTAAGGAACAGGGAAGCTAATCGTGAGATACATATTGTGTGGTCAGGCATTCAACTCCAGCATCATCACGCACCGAAATACTTCGGAGGCACTCTCGATAGAACTCTGAAATTCAAAACTCACTGCAAGAACACCAAAATGAAAATCTCCTCTCGAAACAAGCTAATTCGCAAACTAGCGGGGAGACAGTGGGGATCACATCCACAAACTGTTGGCTGTTCTGCAATGGCACTGTGCTTTACTACTGCTGAATATGCTTCTCCAGTCCGGTACAGGTCATCTCATGCCAGACAAGTAGACATTGCTCTCAACGAAACCAGCAGGTTGACCACAGGTTGCTTAAGACCTACCCCGACTGATAAGCTCTACTGACTGGCTGGAACAGCGCCACCGTGGGTACGCAGAACAGTGGCTGCCAACAAGGAGAGACTGAAAGTGGAACAGGACAGTGTCCATCCACTGCACGGACATAATCCACCACAGCAACGGCTGAGATCGCGAAAGAGCTTCCTGAGAACATCCGAGAAGCTCACCATTTCACCAGAGATAGCAAGGCTGGAGTTATGGAAGAAGTCGACGCCTCAGATGCAGACGCCAGGATGGCTCAAATGGTTCAAATGGCTCTGAGCACTATGGGACTCAACATCTTAGGTCATAAGTCCCCTAGAACTTAGAACTACTTAAACCTAACTAACCTAAGGACATCACACACACACCCATGCCCGAGACAGGGTTCGAACCTGCGACCGTAACAGTCCCGTGGTTCCGGACTGCAGCGCCAGAACCGCACGGCCACCGCGGCCGGCTCAGACACCAGGAGCTGAAGAACTACCACCTGGACACAACGAGAGCTGGCTGGTGTGGAAATCTTTAAACCTACATCCTGCACGAAGATTGATCTCCTGCAAACCACTCCAAGCGCCTTGGAGGTTGCAAAGTACTGGGCACATGTAATACACTCCTCGAAATGGAAAAAAGAACACATTGACACCGGTGTGTCAGACCCACCATACTTGCTCCGGACACTGCGAGAGGGCTGTACAAGCAATGATCACACGCACGGCACAGCGGACACACCAGGAACCGCGGTGTTGGCCGTCGAATGGCGCTAGCTGCGCAGCATTTGTGCACCGCCGCCGTCAGTGTCAGCCAGTTTGCCGTGGCATACGGAGCTCCATCGCAGTCTTTAACACTGGTAGCATGCCGCGACAGCGTGGACGTGAACCGTATGTGCAGTTGACGGACTTTGAGCGAGGACGTATAGTGGGCATGCGGGAGGCCGGGTGGACGTACCGCCGAATTGCTCAATATGTGGGGCGTGAGGTCTCCACAGTACATCGATGTTGTCGCCAGTGGTCGGCGGAAGGTGCACGTGCCCGTCGACCTGGCACCGGACCGCAGCGACGCATGGATGCACGCCAAGACCGTAGGATCCTACGCAGTGCCGTAGGGGACCGCACCGCCACTTCCCAGCAAATTAGGGACACTGTTTCTCCTGGGGTATCGGCGAGGACCATTCGCAACCGTCCCCATGAAGCTGGGCTACGGTCCCGCACACCGTTAGGCCGTCTTCCGCTCACGCCCCAACATCGTGCAGCCCGCCTCCAGTGGTGTCGCGACAGGCGTGAATGGAGGGACGAATGGACACGTGTCGTCTTCAGCAATGAGAGTCGCTTCTGCCTTGGTGCCAATGATGGTCGTATGCGTGTTTGGCGCCGTGCAGGTGAGCGCCACAATCAGAACTGCATACGACCGAGGCACACAGGGCCAACACCCGGCATCATGGTGTGGGGAGCGATCTCCTACACTGGCCGTACACCTCTGGTGATCGTCGAGGGAACACTGAATAGTGCACGGTACATCCAAACCGTAATCGAACCCATCGTTCTACCATTCCTAGACCGGCAAGGGAACTTGCTGTTCCAACAGGACAATGCACGTCCGCATGTATCCCGTGCCACCCAACGTGCTCTAGAAGGTGTAAGTCAACTACCCTGGCCAGCAAGATCTCCGGATCTGTCCCCCATTGAGCATGTTTGTGACTGGATGAAGCGTCGTCTCACGCGGTCTGCACGTCCAGCACGAACGCTGGTCCAACCGAGGCGCTAGGTGGAAATGGCATGGCAAGCCGTTCCACAGGACTACATCCAGCATCTCTACGATCGTCTCCATGGGAGAATAGCAGCCTGCATTGCTGCGAAAGGTGGATATACACTGTACTAGTGCCGACATTGTGCATGCTCTGTTGCCTGTGTCTATGTGCCTGTGGTTCTGTCAGTGTGATCATGTGATGTATCTGACCCCAGGAATGTGTCAATAAAGTTTCCCCTTCCTGGGACAATGAATTCACGGTGTTCTTATTTCAATTTCCAGGAGTGTATAAATACAATTTGTGTTGATATGCATGGCCATTGTAAATTTGTATCTTTCTGATTCGAGAATAAATAAACTACCGTCTGAAATTGTTGCTTACTTTTTGGGAAGTCTTGTGTTACGGAGCAGCCCATCACAGCGGAAGCGCCAGTTTCCTCACAGCCACGAATAGGTCTGTGGTTTTGACGACGGAAGCGGGAATTCGTGGCGGTGGAGGAATCACCGGCGGGAAATGAGATACGACGGTCTTTGTACAGAAAATGGGAGCGCCCGTGACTTCACGTAGCGTTTCGCGGAAGTGCGGCTGCGTCTGCTGCGCGTGGACTCAGAAATAGCTGTGAGCTCTCTATCTGAGAAGACAATGCAACGCGCCGACTCCTCTGTCCAAGTCGTTTAGGTTTCGCGGTCGTCCAAAACGCGGCCACGTTTCCTTCTTTAGCACTCGCGGTTCGCCGCAGTGCTATCAGTTACACTGCCACGATTAAATAGTGACGCAGAATTAGCACAAAGGAGTCCGCCCCCGCTAGCTGAGTGGCCACAAGGGTGCCCGATGTCTATGTCACTCTTTGCAATAGCAAATCGAGCCATTACTTTTTCGCCTGAGCCACAACCTACAAGGATTCACTACACGCGGTCGTAGGGGTGTCTGCAGGGCATATGCCGATGACGTTGCATTTATTGTCAAAGACAACGACGAGATAGAGAAAGCACTCGACATAATAAACAAATATGAACAAGTATCTGGTGCGAAACTGAACAGAAATAAGTCCGGCATAATGAATATTGGAAGAGGATTAGGAGTTCCCATTCATCGGCCAATAAAGGAAATTGTCACCATGACATGTCTCGGGGTGGAGTATACAAGGAATATTCGGCAGACCATCGCAGATAATTACAAAAGAATCCTCGCACCATCCGTGCTTGTATACGTCAGCACAGTCTCCGTACTCCTGATAAGATACAAAGAGTGGCTCTCGGGAACATCTATTTGTCCTCTAAATTAAATTACGTGGCGCAAGCCCTGTCAATGACGAAGGAAGTGGCGAACAGGTTTTGGCTGCTTTTGGCCACTTCGTCAGCCGCGGCCACATCTTCAAAGTCAAATACCAAATGTTGACTCTACCGACTGACAACGGTGGATTGAATCTCACAGACGTGTACAATAAAGCACAAGCATTGTACGTCTGTAAAACATATAAACTGTGGAAGCGGTAACTCTACAGTGTTGCCGCATTTTTGTTAAATTTAAATAGCGCTGGCCAGCAGGACGCCCCAATAGACGTTCACCACATCCCAAATGAACTGTACCACCTAAAACATTTCATCGCAGAATATAGCTACATTAGACTGGGAACACCCGAGAAAGATGTCATCAAACTCAAGAAAATATACCAAAACTTATTGAACTTTCAGACCAAGAACATCACAGAACAGAAACACGTCGGTCACTCTTGGCACGTTATCTGGAGGAACATACACCACCCGCATTTACCAACAAAAGTGCGGTCATTGTGGTACTATTTTGTGAATAGGAAATTTCCAACGAACTCCAGACTACATTCCATTCATCTGGCTGATTCCCCATTGTGTACCACTTGCAACGTGATTGACACAGATGAACATCAATTTGTCTGTGGAAATGCAAATAATATATGGTTGTCAATCACAAGAAATTAGCAACTATGCAGAGAAAACCAAACCGCCGTATTTGATAACGCCATCGTGCCTTTTATACCCGGAAGAAGAACGGTACCCCACCTGGAAGAAAACTGGCGTCAACTGGTTGAAGGGACACGCGGTATTTTACCTGCTGTCCAGTAAAGAAGGGGGCGAAGGAGATTTTTGGACGTACATTTCCGACCAGCCTCACAAGCTACTACGCATGAATAATTATTATGATACATACGCATACTTCCTCAGAAGAACAGTCATGTGAACTCCATTTTCGATGATGCGATTCAGAACACGAAGAAACGAGGGACAATTTGATCTTTGAAAAACAAAAACAAATACGATCAAGTGACGAATATCACTATTTGGTTTAGACTTGGATTTTTTCTAAAATGTCAAGAAACCTATAATTAATTTTAGTTTGTTTTATTACTTTTAGACGTCAGTTGAAAATTATGTACTACTGTGGAATGCTATGACCAATAAATTGGAAAAAAAAGTGGTCAGCGCGACAGAATGTAATTCCTAAGGGCCCGGGTTCGATTCCCGACTAGGTCGGAGACTTTCTCCGCTCAGGGACTGGGTGTTTTGTTGTCCTAATCATCATCATTTCATCCCCATCGACTTGCAAGTCACCGAAATGGCGTCAAATCGAAAGACTTGCACCAGGCGAACGGTCTACCAGACGGGAGGCCCTCGTACACGACAGGTATTTTAGAACAAAGAACAGAATATGCAGCAAGATTCATTCCGCCCAACAAACTCAGGTCGTTGTGTTCGCCCACGAGACCCAGAAGACAGTAGGTACCGAAGTCTGGGTTAATGCTATGTTCTTAGCCGTCCGTAAGTTTTTGGACAAAGCTCCTTACTTTCACCTGAACAAAAGACGATGCTTTATATACACTGCTGATGCACCCACAAAAGCTGTCGGATGTCCACGTTAACACCAACATCACACTGCAGGCTGTTAACGAAGGTACGGGCGTATACAGGGTGAAAAGTATTTAAACCGACAAACTCTGGGAGGTAGTAGAGTACATCAAAACAAGCATTTTTCCTTAATATCATTTTTTCCTATGAGGATTATTTAAACCGGTGGAGGCCGTATTACGATCGTCAGTTGTAGGCAACTGCTGTGCATCAGTGTAGTATTGCATTGTTCTGTTTACTAATGGAGCGATACACCTGGAGTGAGTACACTGATATGGACGAGCTGCACAGCGGGTTTATCAACAACAATATCCTAATCGCCATTTCCCGCATCATACGACATTTGCTGCTGTGTACCAACGTCTGCGTGAGACCGGGTCATTTAGCAGATTACCTGGACAGGGACGCCGTCGCACGGTAAGAACGCTGCAATTTGAGGAAGCTGCCTTGCAGCATGTGGAATGGGATCATTCAATCAGCACTCGAGCAACTGCACGTAACATGGGGACGAATCAGAAAAAACAACCTGGCACCAGTTGATTATCTACCCAGAGCACAGTTTTCGCAGTGATACCTGGAACAGTGTGAAATGCATCCTACATTTCCATCCTCTGTGTTGTTTACCGATGAAGCAACGTTCGGGAGGGATGCAGTCTTCAACATGCACAATTCGCATGTTTGGAGTGAGGGCAACCCACTTGCCACAGCTACTAGCGCTCATCAAGTGCGGTTTTTCGTTAACGTGTGGGTCGGTGTTGTTGGGGTCTGTTTAATTGGGCCGTATCTGCTACCTAGGCCATTAAATGGCAGCAGGCGCTATTCCAATTTTGTCGCCAGAGCATTGCCAGAATTGCTGGAAGACGTCCCGCTCCCTACAAGACAACGCATGTGGTTCCAACATGACGGGGCGCCGGCACATTTCAGTCGCCGTGTGCGTCGATTCCTGGACCGAAGGTTCCCAGAAGCGTGGATTGGCAGAGGTGGTCCTCTACCACGGCCTGCTCGATCCCCAGATACGTCCCCTCTGGACTTTTTTTGTGTGGGGAGAGATGCGCAACCTTGTTTACGCAACTCATGTAGCACCAGAAGAGGATCTGCTTGCCCGGATAGCAGCAGCAGCAGGAACAATTGAGGATACCCCTGGGGTTTTTGCCCGTGTCAGATAGAACATGGTCCGACGGTGTAACCTTTGTTTACGTGTCAATGGAGGCATTTTTAAAATCTACTGTAATTGAAATTGGGTTGCGTTAATGTGTTGTCTCTTGGTCATACAAAAATGGAAAAGTGTTTGTTGGTTTAATTAATTTGCCGGCAGAGAAATCTTCCTCTGCCGGTTTAAACACTCCTCAAAGGAAAAAAAATGACATTAGGGAAGAATATTTGTTTTGATGTCCCCTACAACCTCCCAGAATTTGTCGGTTTAAATACTTTTCACCGTGTAGAATAAATTCCCAGATATGTGAGTGTCTCGAAGACTTCTTCAGTGGCTCGGCGGCGTGAGTTAGACAAGGCTACCGTTAGGAGTGGACCAGGGAAGTGTGGCACGATGTGTATTGTTTTCCGCCTACACAAATGATCTGGCGAGCAGAGTGGGCAGCAATTTGCAGTTGTCTGCTGCTGATGCTTAGGTTTGCGGGAAAGTGTCGAAGTTGAGTGACTCTAGGAGCATAAAAGATGACTTAGATAAAATTTCTGGTCGGTATGAGGAAAGGCACGCAGCTGCAGCTGTTAAAGAATGTAAATGCGCATGACTGCGGGAGGTGGAGCAGTGGTTAGCTCACTGGACTCGCATTCGGGTGGACGACGGTTCAAACCCGCGTCCGGCCATCCTGATTTAGGTTCTCCGTGATTTGCCTAAATACCTACAGGCACTGAGAGGGCACGGCCGTCTTCCTTTCCGCATTCTTTCCCAATACGATGGGACCAATGACCTCGCTGTTTGGCCGCCTTCCCCAAACTAACCAACCTTCATGCAGATGAGCAGGAAAAACAAACCTATAACGTTCGGATACGGTATTGTTAGTGTCCTGATTGACACAGCCACGTAATTTAAGTATCTGGACTAACGTCGTAAAACGATATGAAGTGGAACGAGCATAAGAGCACTGTGGTAGGGAAGGCGAATGGACGAGTTCCGTTTATTGGGAGAATTTTGCGAAAGTGTGGTTAACCTCTCGGCTGTGCGACCTATTCTTGTCTACTGCTCTAGCATGTGGGAACCGCAGCCGACCGGTGTGGCCGTGCGGTTTTAGGCGCTTCAGTCTGGAACCGCGTGACCGCTACGGCCGCAGGTTCGAATCCTGCCTCGGGCATGGATGCGTGTGATGTCCTTAGGTTAGTTAGGTTTAAGAAGTGAACCCGTGATCTAGGGGACATGCCGGCACGGTAGCTCAGCGTGTTCGGTCAGAGGGTTAGCTGCTCTCTGTAATAAAAAACTGAGTTATTCGAGCAACAACGAACATAAACAGATGTCTCGCGACGTCCGCACCGAGCAAATACAACGAACGAAAACGATCAAATTGAGATTTAAAAAAGGGGGGGGGGGGGGGTAGCGTCTTTGATTCATAATCAAAACGTCTTAGGTCACGGGTTCGATCCCCGCCACTCCCTAAATTTTGATAAATAAACAGCATTGGCGGCCGAAGACTTCCGGCATCAGAAGTCTGCCTCATTCTGCCAACGGCCTTGACAAAGAGGGCGGAGGAGCGGATAGAGGTTCAGGGCACTATCTTGTCCTAGGGGTGGGAAATTGCCCCTAAAGGCGGAAGATTCAGCAATGATCAACGACATGAGGTTGCAGAAGGCAATGAAAACCACTGCATTAAAGACACGTAACGTGTATCCACAGGACATGTGTCCTGTAGTCGAAGAAGTGTCATGATGATCTCTCCATTGGCAAAAGATTCCAGAATAGTCCCCCATTCCGATCTCCGGGAGGGGACTGCCAATGGGGAGGTTACCATGAGAAAAAGACTGAATAATCAACGAAAGGATAATGTTCTACGAGTCGGGGCGCGGAATGTCAGAAGCTTGAACGTGGTAGGGAAACTAGAAAACCTTAAAAGGGAAATGGAAAGGTTCAATCTATATATACTAGGGGTTAGTGAAGTGAAGTGGAAGGAAACAAAGGATTTCTGGTCACATGAGTATCGGGTAATGTCAACAGCAGCAGAAAATGGTATAACAGGTGTAGGATTCGTTATGAATAGGAAGGTAGGGCAGAGGGTGTGTTACTGTGAACAGTTCAGTGACCGGGTTGTTGTAATCAGAATCGACAGCAGACCAACACCTACAATGATAGTTCAGGTATACATGCCGACGTCGCAAGCTGAAGATGAACAGATAGAGAAATTGTATGAGGATATTGAAAGGGTAACGCAGTATGTAAAGGGGGACGAACATCTAATAGTCATGGACGACTGGAATGCAGTTGTAGGGGAAGGAGTAGAAGAAAAAGTTACAGGAGAATATGGGCTTGGGACAAGGAATGAAAGAGGAGAAAGACTAATTGAGTTCTGTAACAAGTTTCAGCTAGTAATACCAAATACCCTGTTCAAGAATCACAAGAGGAGGAGGTGTACTTGGAAAAGGCCGGGAGATACGGGAAGATTTTAATTAGATTACATCATGGTCAGACAGAGATTCCAAAATCAGATACTGGATTGTAAGGCTTACCCAGGAGCAGATATATACTCAGATCACAATATAGTAGTGATGAAGAGTAGGCTGAAGTTCAAGACATTAGTCAGGAAGAATCAATACGCAAAGAAGTGGGATACGGAAGTTCTAAGGAATGACGAGATACGTTTGAAGTTCTCCAACGCTATAGATACAGCAATAAGGAATAGCGCAGAAGGCAACACAGTTGAAGAGGAATGGACGTCTCTAAAAAGGGCCATCACAGAAGTTGGGAAGGAAAACATAGGTACAAAGAAAGTAGCTGCGAAGAAACCATAGGTAACAGAAGAAATACTTCAGTTGATTGATGAAAGGAGGAAGTACAAACATGTTCCGGGAAAATCAGGAGTACAGAAATACAAGTCGCTGAGGAATGAAATAAATAGGAAGTGCAGGGAAGCTAAGACGAAATGGCTACAGGAAAAATGTGAAGACATCGAAAAAGATATGATTGTCGGAAGGACAGACTCAGCATACAGGAAAGGCAAAACAACCTATGGTGACATTAAAAGTAACGGTGGTAACATTAAGAGTGCAACGGGAATTCCACTGTTAAATGTAGAGGAGAGAGCAGATAGGTGGAAAGAATACATTGAAAGTCTCTATGAGGGTGAAGATTTGTCTGCTGTGATAGAAGAAGAAACAGGAGTCGATTTAGAAGAAATAGGGGATCCAGTATTAGAATCGGAATTTAAAAGAGCTTTGGAGGACTTACGGTCAAGTAAGGCAGAAGGGATAGATAACATACCATCAGAATTTCTAAAATCATTTGGGGAAGTGGCAACAAAACGACTATTCACGTTGGTGTGTAGAGTATATGAGTCTGGCGACATATCATCTGACTTTCAGAAAAGCATCATCCACACAATTCCGAAGACGGCAAGAGCTGACAAGTGCGAGAATTATCGCACAATCTGTTTAACAGCTCATGCATCGAAGTTGTTTACATGAGTAATATACAGAATAATGGGAAAAAATTGAGAATGCGCTAGGTGACGGTCAGTTTGGCTTTTGGAAAAGTAAAGGCACGAGAGAGGCAATTCTGACGTTACGGCTAATAATGGAAGCAAGGCTAAAAAAAAATCAAGACACGTTCATAGGATTTGTCGATCTGGAAAAAGCGTTCGACAATATAAAATGGTGCAAGCTGTTCGAGTTACTGAAAAAAGTAGGGGTAAGCTATAGGGAGAGACGGGTCATATACAATATGTACAACAACCAAGAGGGAATAATAAAAGTGGACGATCAAGAACGAAGTGCTCGTATTAAGAAGGGAGTAAGACAAGGCTGTAGCCTTTCGTCCCTACTCTTCATTCTGTACATCGAGGAAGCAATGATGGAAATAAGAGAAAGGTTCAGGAGTGGAATTAAAATACAAGGTGAAAGGATATCAATGATACGATTCGCTGATGACATTGCTATCCTGAGTGAAATTGAAGAAGAATTAAATGATCTGCTGAACGGAATGGTCTAATGAGTACACAGTATGGTTTGAGAGTAAATCGGAGAAAGACGAAGGTAATGAGAAGTAATAGAAATGAGAACAGCGAGAAACTTAACATCAGGATTGATGGTCACGAAGTCAATGAAGTTAAGGAATTCTGCTACCTAGGCAGTAAAATAACCAATGACGGACGGAGCAAGGAGGACATCAAAAGCAGACTCGCTATGGCAAAAAAGGCTACTAATATTAAATACCGGCCTTAATTTTAGGAAGAAATTTCTGGGATGTACGTCTGGAGTACAGCATTGTATGGTAGTGAAACATGGACTGTGGGAAAACCGGAACAGAAGAGAATCGAAGAATCTGAGATGTGGTGCTTTAGACGAATGTTGAAAATTAGGTGGACTGATAGGGTAAGGAATGAGGAGATTCTACGCAGAATCGGAGAGGAATATGTGGAAAACACTGATAAGGAGAAGGGACAGGGTGATAGGACATCTGCTAAGATATGAGGGAATGACTTCCATGGTACTAGAGGGAGCTGTAGGTGGCAAAAACTGTAGAGGAAGACAGAGATTGGAATACGTCAGGAAAATAATTGAGGACGTAGGTTGCAAGTGGTACTCTGAGATGAAGAGGTTAGCACGGGAAAGAAATTCGTGGCGAGCCGCATCAAGCCAGTCAGTAGACTGATGACCAAAACAAAAAAGTTCTAAGTTCTAGGGGACTGATGACCACAGATGTTAAGTCCCATAGTGCTCAGAGCCACTTGAACCATTTTTGGGAACCGCACCAGGCCAGGTTAAAGGAAGGCGTCCAACCAAATCAGAGACGGGCTTCTCGATTTGTTACCGGTAGCTTCGAACAACACGCAAGTATTGCGGGGTTGGTTGGTTGGTTGTTTTGGGGAAAGGAGACCAGACAGCGAGGTCATCGGTGTCATCGGATTAGGGAAGGACAGGGAAGGAAGTCGGCCGTGCCCTTCGAAAGGAAGCATTCCGGCATTTGCCTGGAGCTGTTTGGGGAAATCACGGAAAACCTAAATCAGGATGGCCGGACGCGGGATTGAACCGTCGTCCTCCCGTACTGCGGGGACGCTTAAGGAACTCAAATGGGGATCTCTAGAGGGAAGCTGACACAATTGAGAAAATTTAAGGAAACTGTTTTTGAAGATGACTGCAGAACGATTCTACTGCCCCCAACATACATTTCGCTTAAGGACGACGAAGACAAGATGGGAGAAATTGGTGCTCATACGGAGGCAGGGTTGTTCTTATCAGAATCGACAGCAAAACAGCACCGACAGCGATTGTTTAGCTATACATGCCGACGTCGCAAGCTGAAGATGAAGAGATAGGCAAAGTGTATGAGAATCTTGATTAAGAAGGATGTAAAGGGGGATGAAAATCTAATAGTCATGAACCACTGGAATGCAATTGTAAGGAAAGACTAATCGAGTTCTGTAACAAGTTTCATCTAGTGATAGTGAATACCCTGTTCAAGAATTGCAAGAGGAAGAGGTAAACTTGGAAAATGTCGGGCGATACGGGAAGATTTCAGTTAGATTACATCATGGTCAGACACAGATTCAGAAATCAGATACTAGATTGTAAGGCGTACCCAGGAGCAGTCATAGACTCAGATCATAATACAGTAGTGATGAAGAGTAAGCTCAACATTAGTCAGGAAGAATCAATACGCAAAGAAATGGGATACGGAAGTACTAAGGAATGACGAGATACGGTTGAAGTTCTCTAAGGCTATAGATACAGGGATAAGGAATAGGTCAGTAGGCTGTACAGTTGAAGAGAATGGACGTCTCAAAAAAGGGCCATTACAGAAGATGGGAAGGAAAACATAGGTACAAAGAAGGTAACTGCGAAGAAACCATGGGTAACAGAAGAAATAATTCAATTGATTGACGAAAGGAGGAAATACAAAAACGTTCCGGGAAACCCTGGAATACAGAAATTCAAGTCGCTGAGCAATGAAATAACTAGGAAGTGCAGAGGAGCTAAGAGGAAATGGCTGCAGGAAAAATGTGAAGACATCTAAAAAGAAATGATTACCGGAAGGACAAATTCAGCATACAGGAAAGTCAATACAACCTACGGTGACGTTTAAAGCAAGGGTAGTAACATAAAGAGAGCACCGGGAAATCCACTGTTAAATGCAAACGAGAGAGCGGATAGGTGTAAAGAATACATTGAAAGCCTCTATGAGGCGGAAGAATTGCTTGATGTGATAGAAGAAGAAACAGGAGTCGATTTAGAACAGATGGGGGATCCAGTATTAGAATCAGAATTTAAAAGAGCTTTGAATGACTTAAGGTCAGATAAGGCATCAGGGATAGAAAACATTCCATCAGAATTTCTAAAATCCTTGGGGAAAGTGGCAACAAAATTACTATTCACGTTGGTGTGTAGTTTGTATGAGTCCGTTGACATACCGTCTCACTTTTGGAAAAGTAACATGCACACAATTCCGAAGGCTGCAAGAGCTGACAAATACGAGGATTATTGCAGTCAACAGCTGACAAGAACAATATACAGAAGAATGGAAAAGAAAATTGATGCACTAGATGACGATCAGTTTGGCTTTAGGAAAAGCTCTACAATGTGGCGCATGTTTCATTGCTTATCTACTGTGGTTTTTTCTCCTTGGTCTTAGAAATCAGGAAGGTTTCAGTGCTACACCCTGTATTTTTGTTTTTGTCTGTCCTTACTATGATATGCACTTTTCTTGTACGGCGTCTAATGATTCGAACATTCCAACACACGAATATTTTTGTAAATGTAATTGCTTTTACTTCGAAAGCGAATGTATTGAAGATTCTTACCGTTTGCGGCTCAGATGCAGCAGCAATTCTGAAACATGTTTCTTCTGTGTTAGGAAACAGTTTTAATGCTTTTGAAGGTTTATTATCGTGTCTGTGTGGTTTTATCTTTAGCTACAGTTGTGATGGCTTATTTGGCAAGTCAAATAAACTAGGTATTTTCTTCAGTACAAGTTTCTTATGTATCACATTTGCTGGTTTGAATGGATGTGTAGTGTTGAAAATTTCACATTACTGAGCATATACGAGACTACGCCTTTCTGCAAAAAGTCAGATCCCCTACTGTTTATTGGCCATTTTTTCTTAAAGGAAAACGACAATCTTCAGTAATATCTCTACGTTACAAAAGAATTGTAAAACAACTGTCCTGAGGTTTACCATGTCATACCTGCGGGGGTCCTTAGGAAAAAGATCGAGACAAATGTGGCGTAATTTCTTTAGTTAGTGACGATATTTGTTGTGCTATGTACGCTCCCTTCTGTAAAAATCAATGTAAACGTTACTATTTGCACTCATCCAATATTGTATTCAAAAGTGTAGCGTTTTGCCTGCTTGGAGCGCTTTTGTCACCGTCTATAACAGAAATGAACAGGAGCATCGTGAATGAATGTGGTAGATTGTGGCTGTTCAACATTGATTATGATCTTCAGTGATGAATGAAAATTCTATGTTACGTTGTTGTTGTTGCGGTCTTCAGTCCTGAGACTGGTTTGATACAGCTCTCCATGCTACTTTATCCTGTGCAAGCTTCTTCATCTCCCAGTACCTACTGCAACCTACATCCTTCTGAATCTGCTTAGTGTATTCATCTCTTGGTCTCCCTCTATGAGTTTTACCCTCCACGCTGCCATCCAATACCAAATAGGTGACCCTTTGATGCCGCAGAACATGTCCTACCAACCGATTCCTTCTTCTGGTCAAGTTGTGCCACAAACTTCTCTTCTCCCCAATCCTATTCAATACTTCCACATTAGTTATGTCATCTACCCATCTAATCTTCAGCATTCTTCTGTAGCACCACATTTCGAAAACTTCTATTCTCTTCTTGTCCAAACTATTTATCGTCCATGTTTCACTTCCATACATGGCTACACTCCACACAAATACTTTCAGGAACGACTTCCTTACACTTACATCTATACTCGATGTTAACAAATTTCTTTTCTTCAGAAACGCTTTCCTTGCCATTGCAGACTACATTTTATATCCTCTCTACTTCGACCATCATCAGTTATTTTGCTCCCCAAATAGCAAAACTCCTTTACTACTTTAAGTGTCTCATTTCCTAATCTAATTCCCTCAGCATCACCCGACTTAATTCGACTACATTCCATTATCCTCGTTTTGCTTCTGTTGATGTTCATCTTATATCCTTCTTTCAAGACACTGTCCATTCCATTCAACTGCTCTTCCAAGTCCTTTGCTGTCTCTGACAGAATTACAATGTCAGCGGCGAACCTCAAAGTTTTTATTTCTTCCCCATGGATTTTAATACCTATTCCGAATTTTTCTTTTGTTTATTTTTCTGCTTCCTCAATATACAGATTGAATAACATCGGGGAGAGGCCACAACCCTGTCTTACCCCCTTCCCAACCACTGCTTCCCTTTCATGTCCCTCGACTCTTTTAACTGCCATCTGGTTTCTGGTAAATTGTAAATAGCCTTTCGCTCCCTGTATTTTATCCCTGCCACCTTTAGAATTTGAAAGAGAGCATTCCAGTCAACATTGGCAAAAGCTTTCTCTAAGTCTCCAAATGCTAGAAACGTAGGTTTGCCTTTACTTAATCTTTCTTCTAAGATAAGTCGTAAGGTCAGTATTGCCTCACGTGTTCCAGTGTTTCTACGGAATCCAAACTGATCTTCCACGAGGTCGGCTTATAATAGTTTTTCCATTCCTCTGTAAAGAATTCGTGTTAGTATTTTGCAGCTGTGGCTTATTAAACTGATTGTTCAGTAATTTTCACATCTGTCAACACCTGCTTCCTTTGGGATTGGAATTATTATATTCTTCTTGAAGTCTGAGGGTATTTCGCCTGTTTCATACATCTTGCTCACCAGATGGTGGAGTTTTGTCAGGACTGGTTCTCCCAAGGCCGTCAGTAGTTCCAATGGAATGTTGTCTACTCCGGGGGCCTTGTTTCGACTCAGGTCTTTCAGTGCTCTGTCAAACTCTTCCCGCAATATCATATCTCACATTTCATCTTCATCTACATCCTCTTCCATTTCCATAATATTGTCCTCAAGTGCATCGCCCTTGTATAGATCCACTATATACTCCTTCTTTCCCTCATTCCTATCAATTGTTCCCTTATACTCTCCTTGAAACTCTGTACAACCTGTGGTTCCTTCAGTTTATCCAGGTCCCATCTCCTTAATTTCCCACATGTTACGTATGTCATAAAAATTGTTTTCTGTCTACTGACCACACTTGGGTGAAATTCAGTTTCTATTAAATTCGTTGATATTTTTAATACTTGGCATATACTGGTATAACTCTCGTGAAAATAAACGTATTTGAAGCGTTTGTGAGGATAATTAATAATCTTTGACATGTCTATGAAGAACGTTCCTGTTCTAGAAATTTTACTCAACTGATTAATTATACTGAAAAAAGTCATGAATCTGCATGAAGAGCTAAAAGTTTGACAGAAAACCTTTGGTTTTATAATACTTCGTCGAGATGCATTTAGAAAAAAAAGTGTTTTGGTGTATCAAAAAACGGAATGAGGCATAAACTGAATGTGGATGATACATCCCAGTTATCTGAAAATAACCATAGGGTATATACATGTCGAAAACTTTTAATTTGAGGTGTAACTGCTAGTGCAGAAACCACCGATTCACAGTTTTGGTTGAGCTTCTGATTAAATATCGTCGGTTGGCTGGGCAACGAATACAGTCAACAACAAAATTACAACTTTCCAGAATGAGATTTTCACTCTGTAGCGGAGTGTGCGCTGATATGAAACTTCCTGGCAAATTAAAACTGTGTGCCCGACCGAGACTCGAACTTGGGAGGTTCGCAGGAGATCTTCTGTAAAGTTTGGAAGGTAGGTGACGGATACTGGCATAAGTATAGCTGTGAGTACCGGACGTGAGTCGTGCTTCGGTAGCTGAGTTGGTAGAGCACTTGCCCACAAGAGGCAAAGGTCCTGAGTTCGAGTCTCGGTCGGGCACACAGTTTTAATCAGCCAGGAAGTTTCATATCAGCGCACACTCCGCTGCAGAGTGAAAATCTCATTCTGGAAACATCCCCCAGGCTGTGGCTAAGCCATGTCTCCGCAGTATCCTCTCTTTCAGGAGTGCTAGTTGTGCAAGATTCGCAGAAGAGCTTCTGTAAAGTTTGGAAGGTAGGAGACGGATACTGGCAGAAGTAAAGCTGTGAGTACCGGACGTGAGTCGTGCTTCGGTAGCTGAGTTGGTAGAGCACTTGCCCGCGAAAGGCAAAGGTCCCGAGTTCGAGTCTCGGTCAGGCACACAGTTTTAATCAGCCAGGAAGTTTCATATCAGCGCACACTCCGCTGCAGAGTGAAAATCTCATTCTGGATACATCCCCCAGGCTGTGGCTAAGCAATGTCTCCGCAGTATCCTCTCTTTCAGGAGTGCTAGTTCTGCAAGATTCGCAGAAGAGCTTCTGTAAAGTTTGGAAGGTAGGAGACGGATACTGGCAGAAGTAAAGCTGTGAGTACCGGACGTGAGTCGTGCTTCGGTAGCTGAGTTGGTAGAGCACTCGCCCGTGGAAGGCAAGGGTCCCGAGTTCGAGTCTCGGTCAGGCACACAGTTTTAATCTGCCAGGAAGTTTCAAAATTACAACTGCTTGTGGTACAGACTATAAAAAGAATTTTCCTTTTACGCCATTGTCTTGTTCCTGTTAGGCAAACCAGCCGCTTACGTCATTAATAATGAAAAGTGGGAAGGAATTAAATATCGGAACAAGCCGTGGTGGAGGTGGGGCAGCACACAGTGAGCTCTTCAACTATAATCTTTAACAACGTTTGATACGTTTATGAGGGATTCAGTGCTCAGCATAAGTTAGCCAAAGATATACCTTGATACAAAGATATACACTGATCGTGACTGGGCCAAATATCTCACGAAATAAGCGTCAAACGAAAAACGAAGAACGAAACTTGTCTAGCTTGAAGGGGGAAACCAGATGGCGCTATGGTTGGCCCGCTAGATGGCGCTGCCATAGGCCAAACGGATCTCAACCGCGTATTTTTTAATAGGAACCCCCATTTTTTGTTACATATTCGTGTAGTACGTAAAGAAATATGAATGTTTTAGTTGGACCACTTTTATCACTTTGTGATACATGGCGCTGTAATAGTCACATACATATGACTCACAATTTCAGACGAACCGTAGGTAACAGGTAGGTTTTTTAAATTAAAATACAGAACGTAGGTACGTTTGAACATTTTATTTCGGTTGTTCCAATGTGATACACATGTACCTTTGTGATCATTTCTGAGAACGCATGTTGTTACAGCCTGATTACCTGTGAATACCACATTAATGCAATAAATACTCAAAATGATGTTCGTCAACCTAAGTGCATATGCCAATACGTGTAACGACATTCCTCTCGGCAGCGAGTTGTTCGCCTTCCGCAATGTTCGCACATGCATTGACAATGCGCTGACTCATGTTGTCAGGCGTTGTCGGTGGATCATGATAGCAAATATTCTTCAACATTCCCCACAGAAAGAAATCCGGGGATGTCAGATCCGGTGAAAGTGAGGGCCATGGTATGGTGCTTCAACGACCAATCCACCTGTCATGAAATATGCTGTTCAATACCGCTTCAACCGCACGCAAGCTATGTGCCGGACATCCATCATGTTGGAAATACATCGCCATTCTGTCATGCAGTGAAACATCTTGGGGTAAAATCGGCAGAACATTACGTAGGAAATCAGCATACATTGCACCATTTAGATTGCCATCGATATAATGGAGGGCAATTATCCTTCCTCCCATAATGCCGCACCATACATTAACCCGCCAAGGTCGCTGATGTTCCACTTGTCGCAGCAATCGTGGATTTTCCGTTGCCCAATAGCGCATATTACGCCGGTTTGCGTTATCGCTGTTGGTGAATGACGTTTCTTCGCTAAATAGAACGCGTGCAAAAAATCTGTCATCGTCCCGTAATTTCTCTTGTGCCCAGTGGCAGAACTGTACACGACTTTCAAAGTCGTTGACATGCAGTTCCTGGTGCATAGAAATATGATACGGGTGCAATCGATGTTGATGTAACATTCTCAACACCGACAACTTTGAGATCCCGATTCTAGCGCAATTTGTCTGCTACTGATTTGCGGATTAGCCGCGACAGCAGCTAAAACTCCTACTTGGGCATCATCTTTTGTTGCAGGTCGAGGTTGACGTTCCACATGTGGCTGAATACTTCCTGTTTCCTTAAATAACGTAACTATCCGGCGAACGGTCCGGACACTTGGATGATGCCGTCCAGGATACCGAGCAGCGTACATAACACACACCAGTTGGGCATTTTGATCACAATAGCCATACATCAACACCATATCGACCTTTTTCGCAATCGGTAAACAGTCCAGTTTAACACGGGTAATGTATCACGAAGCACATACCGTCCGCACTGGCGGAATGTTACGTGATACCACGTACTTATACGTTTGTGACTATTACAGCGCCATCTATCACAAAGCGAAAAAAGTGGTCCAACTAAAACATTCGTATTTCTTTACGTACCACACGAATATGCAATAAAAATGGGGATTTATATTTTTTAAAACGCAGTTGATAACCGTTTGACCTAAGGCAGCGCCCTCTAGCGGGCCAACCATAGCGCCATCTCGTTTCCCCCTTCAAGTTAGACGAGTTTCGTTCTTTGTAGGTTTTTACGTTTGATGCTTATTTCGTGAGATATTTGGCCCGGTCACTGTCAATGGACCACCCTGTATATATGGACTACATTATGCTGAAAAGACATGTCTAACAAAGTGAAAATTATCAGTAAACATAAAAAACTTCATAGATAGTTTTGAGACACAAAGTATGTGTGGATTTGCAGTCATATTTAGTCACAATGATGAAAGGACGTCGTATCACTAATGCGATTTCAACAATAACAGAGGAAATGTTACAAAGGACTTGGCAAGAAATTGAATGTAAATTCGATATTCTTCGTGCTACAAATGGTTCACATGTAGAGATCTATTGATGATAAATAAATAAATTCTTTGAGATTCTCTACAATGTGGTGCATTTTTCATTGTCGTGTCAAGGAATTAGTGTGCATCATATATATTGTACATATGCATTTTTTGGAAAGTTTGGCTGTTGAAGTCATAGGGTTTTTAAAAATTGTGCTGAAATAAACGATACATTCTAAGAAAAACTTTTATAATATTATTTCAAAGATGGATTTAGAAAGTGATCAGAACTAATAAGAATCTTCAGAAAAACATATAAATTGAATAATTCACTTTTTTTCTCGGTCTTTGTCTTCTTCTGTGTATGTCACGGTCCAGTTGAAAAGTGTCTCATAAAACTTCCTATGTCCTGCAGGAACGTCTTGTGTAAGTATTTCCAGATCCTTTACGTTTTCTATGATTACTGGAACATTCAACCAGAGGTCTATGATTTCTCATAAGGCAGATTCAGACGTGTATTGTGGCATTTAAGAGAAAATGTGTGCTTTCGTGGTCCATCATTACACTCAAAAGCAAAGATCTTCCCTTTCCTATCTGATTTACGTTCAATATGAGTCAACTTAGACGCTAAAAAGTAATTTTATTTTGCTGAGGAGTACCTCATCCAGCCGTTTCATCTGATAGACACACCTTTTTATAGTGCTTACGCCACCATTTCTTGAACGCTAGAATATCATCCAAGTTCACCTCTTCGATGGAAAAACGTTACCCCTGTGGTTCTCCTCAACAAACTCATCTCAGCATTGTGGCGCTATGAGCGGTGAGTCTGGAATGAAACTCGACTACAGTTCGCAAAAAGAACATATTTACTTTGTGGAATGAGAACAGTTATGTTATATGTTTCCGTTCTGTAGCTTTCATAATAATGAACAGCTTGCGAATCATGTTGAAAAGGATATATGTGTGACCTTCTGTGCACAATACAGAGATTTACACTCCAGTTATTGGCTTAGAGAAAACTTTTGACAATGTTGACTGGAATACTCTCTTTCAAATTCTGAAGGTAGCAGGGGTAAGCTACAGGGATCGAAAGGCTAAACCAGATGGCAGTTATAAGAGTCGAGGGGCATGAAAGGGAAACAGTGGTTGGGAAGGGAGTGAGACAGGGTTGTAGCCTATCCCCGATGTTATTCAAGCTGTATATTGAGCAAGCAGTAAATAATCAACGAAAGGATAACGTTCTACGAGTCGGGGCGTGGAATATCAGAAGTTTGAACGTGGTAGGGAAACTAGAAAATCTGGAAAGCCAAATGCAAAGGCTCAATCTAGATATAGTAGGGGTCAGTGAAGTGAAGTGGAAGGAAGACAAGGATTTCTGGTCACATGAGTATCGGGTAATATCAACAGCAGCAGAAAATGGTATAACAGGTGTAGGATTCGTTATGAATAGGAAGGTAGGGCAGAGGGTCTGTTACTGTGAATAGTTCAGTGGCCGGGTTGTTCTAATCAGAATCGACAGCGGACCAACACCGACAACGATAGTTCAGGTATACATGCCGACGTCGCAAGCTGAAGATGAACAGGTACAGAAAGTGTATGAGGATATTGAAAGGGTAATGCAGTATGTAAAGGGGGACGAAAATGTAATAGTCATTGACGACTGGAATGCAGTTGTAGGGTATGGAGTAGAAGAAAAGGTTACAGGAGAATATGGGCTTGGGACAAGGAATGAAAGAGGAGAAAGACTAATTGAGTTCTGTAACAAGTTTCAGCTAGTAATAGCGAATACCCTGTTCAAGAATCACAAGAGGAGGAGGTATACTTGGAAAAGGCCGGGAGATACAGGAAGATTTCAATTAGATTACATCATGGTCAGACAGAGATTCCGAAATCAGACTCTGGATTGTAAGGCGTACCCAGGAGCAGATATAGACTCAGATCACAATATAGTAGTGATGAAGAGTAAGCTGAAGTTCAAGACATTAGTCAGGAAGAATCAATACGCAAAGAAGTGGGATACGGAAGTTCTAAGGAATGACGAGATACGTTTGAAGTTCTCTAACGCTATAGATACAGCAATAAGGAATAGTGCAGTAGGCAACACAGTTGAAGAGGAATGGACATCTCTAAAAAGGGCCATCACAGAACTTGGGAAGGAAAACATAGGTACAAAGAAGGTAGCTGCGAAGAAACCATGGCTAACAGAAGAAATACTTCAGTTGATTGATGAAAGGAGGAAGTACAAACATGTTCCGGGAAAGTCAGGAATACAGAAATACAAGTCGCTGAGAAGTGAAATAAATAGGAAGTGCAGGGAAGCTAAGACGAAATGGCTGCAGGAAAAATGTGAAGACATCGAAAAAGATATGATTGTCGGAAGGACAGACTCAGCATACAGGAAATTCAAAACAACCTTTGGTAACATTAAAAGCAACGCTGGTAACATTAAGAGTGCAACGGGAATTCCACTGTTAAATGCAGAGGAGAGAGCAGATAGGTGGAAAGAATACATTGAAAGCCTCTATGAGGGTGAAGATTTGTCTGCTGTGATAGAAGAAGAAACAGGAGTCGATTTAGAAGAAATAGGGGATCCAGTATTAGAATCGTAATTTAAAAGAGCTTTGGAGGACTTACGGTCAAATAAGGCAGAAGGGATTGATAACATTCCATCAGAATTTCTAAAATCATTAGGGGAAGAGGCAACAAAACGACTATTGACGTTGGTGTGAAGAATATATGAGTCTGGCGACATACCACCTGACTTTCGGAATAGCATCATCCACACAATTCCGAAGACGGCAAGAGCTGACAAGTGCGAGAAATATCGCACAATCAGCTTAACAGCTCATGCATTGAAGCTGTTTACAAGAATAATATACAGAAGAATGGAAAAGGAAATTGAGAATGCGCTGTGTGATAATCAGTTTGGCTTTAGGAAAAGTAAAGGCACGAGAGAGGCAATTCTGACGTTACCGCTAATAATGGAAGCAAGGCTAAAGAAAAATCAAGACACTTTCATAGGATTTGTCGACCTGGAAAACAACGTTCGACAATATAAAATGGTGCAAGCTGTTCGAGATTCTGAAAAAAAGTAGGGGTAAGCTATAGGGCGAGACGGGTCATATACAATATGTACAACAACCAAGAGGGAATAATAAGACTGGACGATCAAGAACGAATTGCTCGTATTAAGAAGGGTGTAAGACAAGGCTGTAGCCTTTCGCCCCTACTCTTCAATCTGTACATCGAGGAAGCAATGATGGAAATAAAAGAAAGGTTCGGGAGTGGAATTAAAATACAAGGTGAAAGGATATCAATGATACGATTCGCTGATGACATTGCTATCCTGAGTGAAATTGAAGAAGAATTAAATGATCTGCTGAACGGAATGAACAGTCTAATGAGTACACAGTATGGTTTGAGAGTAAATCGGAGAAAGACGAAGGTAATGAGAAGTAGTACAAATGAGAACAGCGAAAAATTTAACATCAGGATTGATGGTCACGAAGTCAATGAGGTTAAGGAATTCTACTACCTAGGCAGTAAAATAACCAATGACGGACGGAGCAAGGAAGACATCAAAAGCAGACTCGCTATGGCAAAAAAGGCAATCTGGCCAAGTGAAGTCTACTAATATCAAATACCGGCCTGAGGATGTACGTCTGGAGTACAGCATTGTATGGTAGTGAAACATGGACTGTGGGAAAACCGGAACAGAAGAGAATCGAAGCATTTGAGATGTGGTGCTATAGACGAATGTTGAAAATTAGGTGGACTGATAAGATAAGGAATGAGGAGGTTCTACGCAGAATCGGAGAGGAAAGGAATATGTGGAAATCACTGATAAGGAGAAGGGACAGGATGATAGGACATGTGCTAAGACATGAGGGAATGACTTCCATGGTACTAGAGGGAGCTGTAGAGGGCAAAAACTGTAGAGGAAGACAGAGATTGGAACACGTCAAGGAAATAATTGAGGACGTAGGTTGCAAATGCTATTCTGAGATGAAGAGGTTAGCACAGGAAAGGAATTCGTGGAGGGGCGCATCAAACCAGTCAGTAGACTGACGACAAAAAAAAAAAAAAAAAAAAAAAAAAAAAAAAAAAAAAAAAAAAAAAAAAAAACCTTGAGGTTCGCTGATGACATTGTAATTCTGTCAGAGAAGTGAAACATGGACGATAAATAGTTTCGGCCAGAAGAGAATAGAAGCTTTCGCAATGTGGTGCTATAGAAGAATGTTGAAGATTAGATGGGTAGATCACATAACTAATGAGGAGGTATTGAATAGAATTGGGGAGGAGTTTGTGCCACAACTTGACAAGAAGAAGGGACCGGTTTGTAGGACATATTCTGAGGCATCAAGGGATCACGAATTTAGTATTGGAGGGATGCGTGGAGGGTAAAAATCGTAGAGGGAGACCAAGAGATGAATACACTAAGCAGATTCAGAAGGATGTAGGTTGCAGTAGGTACTGGGAGATGAAAAAGCTTGCACAGGATAGAGTAGCATGGAGAGTTGCATCAAACCAGTCTCAGGACTGAGGACCACAAAAACAACTATTGGCTGATCCAAAGAAAAAATGTTAGAATGCCCTTATCTGCATCTTGCAGTTTATATATGTTCTATCTTTTACTAGGCTGTAAACGTATGAAAGGATATTTAACAAATTTAATACTATTTTTGACAGTAGTGAGTCTCTGGGACATTAGAGTTTGACTTGAGATATTATCGATAAAACGTATATACATGAAGAGCTGTACAAATACTAACTTCTGCGTCTTTAAGTTACAGGTCGTGTATGAAATTGCTTGTTTCATGTGAAAGTATAGTATTGAGAACCTGTTGTAGTCCACTCTTACGTGTTACATTTGCAATGGCGAACACAATGGTCAGTTCTTCCTTCACATTTAATGAAAATAAAATTTATATAGGAACTAATCTAGTGATATTGTCTCTCGGCTCACGAGTACAGTTTTGGTTCTGAAATCGCAGAATCTCTATCGGTGGCTCTACATGTAAACAGACATCAGCTGATTCAATCGTCAAGATAGCGGTACTCTGACAGTGATAATAAGCGCCTCTTGATGGTAATGTCGAATGCAAGCAGCGGTGTCAACACACACATATAGTTGCTACAAGTGGCAAGGTTTCTCAAAACAATGTACTGGTAAGATATTTTTGTTTCTAGTTCCAAGGATTTTGTTTTGGAAGCTTCTATGCCAGAATAAAACTTCGTGAATATAGATGATAATGACAACCTGCCTTACAAAACTTTCTGGTTGTGTTAATTTACATGTATTCTGTGTATATACTTGGTGTTACAAGAAGGTACGGCCAAACTTTCAAGAAACATTCCTCACACACAAATAATGAAAAGATGTTATGTGGACATTTGTCCGGAAACGCTTAATTTCCATGATAGAGCTCATTTTAGTTTCGTCAGTATGTACTGTACTTCCTCGATTCACCGCCAGTTAGCCCAATTGAAGGAAGGTAATGGTGACTTCGGTGCTTGTGTTGACATGCGACTCTTTACTCTACAGTACTAGCATCAAGCACATCAGTACGTAGCATCAACAGGTTAGTGTTCATCACGAACGTGGTTTTGCAGGCAGTGCAATGTTTACAAATGCGGAGTTGGCAGATGCCCATTTGATGTATGGATTAGCAATAGGCGTGGCGCGGTACGTTTGTATCGAGACAGATTTCCAGAACGAAGGTGTCCCGACAGGAAGACTTTCGAAGCAATTGATCGGCGTCTTAGGGAGCACGGAACATTACAGCCTATGACTCGCGACTGAGGAAGACCTAGAACGACGAGGACACATGCACTGGACGAGGCAATTCTTAGTGCAGTTGAGGATAACCCTAATGTCAGCGTCAGAGAAGTTGCTGCTGTACAAGGTAACGTTGACCACGTCACTGTACGGAGAGTGCTACTGGAGAACCAGTTGTTTCCGTACCATGTACAGCGCGTGCAGGCACTATCAGCAGCTGATTGGCCTCCACGGGTACACTTCTGCGAATGGTTCATCCAACAATGTGTCAATCCTCATTTCAGTGAAAATGTTCTCTTTACGGATGAGGCTTCATTCCAACGTGATCAAATTGTAAATTTTCACATTCGACATGTGTGGACTGACGAGAATCCGCACGCTGTTGTGCAATCACGTCATCAACACGGATTTTCTGTGAACGTTTGGGCAGGCATTGTTGGTGATGTCTCGATTGGTCCCCTTGTTCTTCCACCTACGCTCAATGGAGCACGTTATCATGATTTCATACGGGATACTCTACCTGTGCTGCTAGAACATGTGCCATTAGAAGTACGACACAACATGTGGCTCATGCACGATGGAGCTCCTGCACATTTCAGTCGAAGTGTTCGCACGCTTCTCAACAACAGATTCGGTGACCGATGGATTGGTAGAGGCGGACCAATTCCATAGCCTCCACGCTCTCCTGACCTCAACCCTCTTGACTTTAATTTATGGGGCATTTGAAAGCTCTTGTCTACGCAAGCCCGGTACCAAATATAGTCTTCGTGCTCGTATTGTGGACGGCTGTGGTACAATACGCCATTCTCCAGGGCTGCATCAGTGTACCAGGGATTCCATGCGACGGAGGGTGGATGCATGTATCCTCGCTAACGGAGGACATTTTGAACATTTCCTGTAACAAAGTGTTTGAAGTCACGCTGGTACGTTTTGTTGCTGTGTGTTTCCATTCCATGATTAATGTGATTTGAAGAGAAGTAATAAAATGAGCTCTAAGATGGGAAGTAAGCGTTTCCGGACACATGTCCACATAACGTATTTTCTTTCTTTGTGTGTGACGAATGTTTCCTGAAACTTTGGCCGTACCTTTTGTAACACCCTGTATACGAATTCTATGTAAATATTCTATGCATCTACAGGTCAAGCGAGTACGATCATATGACTGAACCCAGTTTTGATATTAATAAACTTTTCGCAGAAAACAATGGTGTCTTGTACACAACTGCAGTATTCAACATCAATTTTAACCTGATTAAAAATTCCGGTCAGTCTCCTTCTACAGTTTTTCCTCTCACAATCCTCTGAATTGCCAAACTGACTGTTTCTTGACGCCTCAGTATGTGTCCTGTTAATCTTTTTTACCTGTCCCTTCTTTTAGTCATGTTGTGGTACAAACTTCTTCTCTCCCCAAACTGATTCAGAACCTCTTTGGTATTTGTTGATAAAAACGTGGGAATAAGTGGTAGTAGCACCATTTCTCTTACTGAAAACAGACAACATGTAAAACATTTAAAAATATCGACAAGTGGTTTCAGGAAACAGGTCATCATTAAAATCTGACGAGTCTTAGGGACTTCTCATGGAACTTAACAAGCTTCACAAGCAATGATCAGATCAAATAGAAGACAGTGTATAGTTTCTCGAATATAGATAAATGATAACATTAGTTGAGAAACACACAGTCTAGAATTAACAAAATGACTTTAACACATTGACTCTCACGTGAGTTAAATATAACTCACAGGAGGTGTTCTCTTCGGGCCACGTGAAGTAAATTCAACTCACGGACATTTTTCCATTTAAATCTCCGTGGTGCAGTTGTAACTCACAGGAGCGTGCTGTGACTCGCTGTTATGGTAGGTTACGGCCCCAGTAACAAATCATGTTCGTGGCCTACGGTTTTCAAGAGCTCAGGAGTAGTTATTGACATTAGAATTCGTGAGTTTTATATAACACACGTGACTCAGTTGTATAGGACTTTTCTTGTTGTTGTTGTTGTGGTCTTCAGTCCTGAGACTGGTTTGATGCAGCTCTCCATGCTACTTTATCCTGTGCAAGCTTCTTCATCTCCCAGTACCTACTGCAACCTACATCCTTCTGAATCTGCTTAGTGTATTCATCTCTCGGTCTCCCTCTGCGATTTTTACCCTCCACGCTGCCCTCCAATGCTAAATTTGTGATCCCTACATGCCTCACAACATGTCCTACCAACCGATCACTTCTTCTTGTCAAGTTGTGCCACAAACTCCTCTTCTCGCCAATTTTATTCAAAACCTCCTCATTAGTTATGTGATCTACCCACATAATCTTCAGCATTCTTCTGTAGCACCACATTTCGAAAGCTTCTATTCTCTTCTAGTCCAAACTATTTATCGTCCATGTTTCACTTCCATACATGGCTACACTCCATACAAATACTTTCAGAAACGACTTCCTGACACTTAAATCTACACTCGATGTTAACAAATTTCTCTTCTTCAGAAACGCTTTCTTTGCCATTGGCAATCTACATTTTATATCCTCTCTACTTCTACCATCATCAGTTATTTTGCTCCCCAAATAGCAAAACTCCTTTACTACTTTAAGTGTCCTATTTCCTAATCTAATTCCCTCAGCATCACCCGACTTAATTCGACTACATTCCATTATCCTCATTTTGCTTTTGTTGATGTTCATCTTATATCCTCCTTTCAACACACTGTCCATTCCGTTCAACTGCTCTTCCAAGTCATTTGCTGTCTCTGACAGAATTACAATGTCATCAGCGAACCTCAACGTTTTTATTTCTTCTCCATGGATTTTAGTACCTACTCCAAACTTATCTTTTGTTTCCTTACTGCTTGCTTAATATGCTTTTCTTATTTTTATTATTTATTTATTATTTAGTTTGAGATATTACTTACACAGTAGATCGCAAATTACATACGGTTTTATTGACATTCTTCAATTCTAATTTCAACAACAATGAAACTGAAAAATTTGGGTAATTCCACTTTGTTTTTCTAACACCTGTACGCGATGTGCTTTATGAAAAAACACTCTACGCAAAATTATGAGTCACAATTCTTACATTTCCATGCAGTTCGTTTGTGTTTCTTGACAACTTGCTCTGGTCCAAATCTATTCTTCATTTTTTTCATAGCATACTGTACACCTACATCTGGCTGCTCCCATGTTCACAAGTGCACAATCTGCAGGTAACGCGGTGGCTTTGGTGAGAGATGTCCCAGGCTCATCGGCTCTTCTGTATGGAGCAGTCTCAAAGTCACTTCCTCTTTGAATTCTATGATGGAGATCTTCTTGTTGTTGATGTATCGGTGAATCACATGAGCATTTACCAGTGCTGACCCTGTCAACAATTCAATTGCAAGCTTCCTTTACCATTTTCCCTCCTTAGACAGTGCGAGTACGACTCCATTTGGTCAGAAAGATCTATAAAAGACTTTGACGGATTATAGTCAATCATCACCGCTGTTTTTTTCTTTGTGCCCTTCCTGGTCTGAACATCTGTTTCTTCTCCATGAACAGTGCTCAGCATCACAACATCCCTCTTACCGGCCGGCCGCGGTGGCCGTGCGGTTCTAAGCGCTGCTGTCCGGAGCCGCGCGACTGCTACGGTCACAGGTTCGAATCCTGCCTCGGGCATGGATGTGTGTGATGTCCTTAGGTTAGTTAGGTTTAAATAGTTCTAAGTTCTATGGGACTGATGACCTCAGCAGTTAAGTCCCATAGTGCTCAGAACCATTTGAACCATCCCTCTTACCTTTCCATTTCAGTACTACTGTGGTACTTCCCTTTGCTTTGTGTTCCCCTTCTTCAGTTTTGGATGTACGACATCTTGAGGATTCAGTTTTATGTTTGATCTTACAGTATCAACTAAAAGTGTTGATTGTTGTGCCGGCCTTGGTGGTCTCGCGGTTCTAGGTGCTCAGTCCAGAACCGCGCGACTGCTACGGTCGCAGGTTCGAGTCCTGCCTCGGGCATGGATGTGTGTGATGTCCTTAGGTTAGTTAGGTTTAAGTAGTTCTAAGTTCTAGGGGACTGATGACCACAGATGTTAAGTCCCATAGAGCCATTTGAACCTTTTTTTTTTTTTTTGTTTATTGTTCAAGAAGCTGGTGTGTTAGATGAACACTTGTGTATATTGTCTGTATATAAGATTCTCCTCTCATTTAGTAATCCATTCATAACAGAAGTTCCAAGAGGAACACCAGGATTCGCATTCTTCCCACACTAAACTTTCATATTCCAGGTGTAGCCACCCTTTAGACAAAGTTTGAACAATTTAATTCCGAATTTATTCTTTATATACTGAATGATACTTAGTCTTCCTCGAAATGGCACAAGTGTTTCGTCAATGTAAACTTCTTTCTCCGGGACAGCTACACTTTGAAATCTCTGCAGTAATTTATCAATAAGAGGTTGAATTTTGAATAAGCGGTTTTCCAATTGGCACTGGTTGGTATCGGAAAAATGTCACATATGTAAAAGCAGTTCAAAGCGATTACGTGACATAACATTTTTTATGTTGTTGTGATAGAGCATATTTCTTGACCAATGATTTGGAATTCTTAGTTTTACATTTTGTGACATTCATAATTAAAATCCTACAAATTGTTCAATTTCAGTTTTGCTCACATCAGTCCACGTTTTCAGTCGTGAATTAACAGTTACTGAATGACTTTCTAAGACTTGTTTTGCGTACAAATTAGTTTGTTGCGTCACATATTCTAAAATTTCGACAGTTACAAAATATTTGAAGAAACTGGCCCCCAGACAACCTCGTTAGAATTTGTTCTAAGTAGGTCATCTTCAACTTCAGAACTTTCTGATATTACACTTATTTCAATTGAACGTGAATCCGCTGGAGCAGTTATGGCACTAACATGGTTATACGTGCTTTGTTGCCTGGTTTTTACAGCTGTGAAGTCTGGTTTTTTGACTGAATGTGGACTTAAAAACTCTTCTTCCTATCTTCACTGATGTGATTCCATCATCAGACCTTCCGGTTTCGCTTCCCGTCTCCTCTGCTAAAAATTCGTCTCACCTATCACCAAATAGGGACAGAGAATCTTCATCACTTATGTCCCTAACTTTATCTAAAAGCTGCTGTACATGCCTTTGTTCATCTTCATAACTTCTATGAAACATTTTCCTCTGCCACAATATCGCTTTGTTACGGAGCAAACAACACTGAATAATGACTATAGCAACAATGCAGGAAAGCAATAATGGAACTGTACACAAATAATGCTGTGGAATGAAAAACTGACAGGAGTACAAACCTAAATTATTAGCGACATAGCAAATGACACACCTGGTACCTTTACTCTGGGGCCATGTGAATCATATGTAACTCACACCAAAAAAAATTAAAAAAGGTACTAAAACGCCATATTTTCACTTTACTTGCGTTTAACAAGTTTACTTGGAGCAAACTAAAGCAGGATATCGAAAGAAAGTAAATGACCCCAAGGGGTCGGTAACCCAACTATACCATGGCAGTCAATGTGCTAATTCAGTTCATGTACATTTATAGCACAGACACGAAGGATTGCTCGTGGCGCCAGGGACAAATGGTTCAAAATACTGGTAGTTTAACAAAAAAGTTTATCAAGGAATGCGTGTGCTCGAACAGTGCTGAAATGTTAGACCCAAAGTCGTTGCCCAAAAGATGTAGCGACTCCACCAAAAGCAATTTTACAACATCAGAACTGACCATTTAACAATGAGAGTCTACAGTGGCGCCAGTTTGACGCCAATAGTGTAAACAGAACTTATTCCACAGAAACAATTTATGCAAGGACACAGGGTGGCCACCTGTCCTGATTTCGTAAGGATTGTCCCCTGCTTTTGTATACGGTATTTTTCCCGAGTCCGTACATACGTATAACACAACACTCTCAATTATTTACGTATTTTTGGTTTATTTACATAGTTTTACTTTTTTTATAAAATACTCCACAATTTCAATTTCATGTTCTTAAGGTTATCGTCTTATTCTAGTCAGCCAAAGGTAAAACAGTATGCGCAAAACACACGACAGAGCGACAAAACAATGAGTTTGAAAGTCATTTGTTTCGCCGCCTCCTTTTCATATCACGTCATTACTGAAACTCACCAAAGTGTTGCGACATAGTTTCTTTGTCAACTACTATACCGTTGTCGGACGTATCATTGCAACTGCTAGTCATTCTGTTATCCAAGACAAGCAGGTGGCTTGAAATAAAGAAGCTTTAGATGAAATGTGTGGAAAGTGAACATCTTGCTAAAATAACCTATTATATGAGCTTCTTCCAGTTCTGTCGGCATGTTCTAGAGAAGAAACGACTAAGGGCAGTTAAATGAGACAAGTACATCACCAAATTTCAAACCCAACTCCACTGACTTTTATCGGTGTGTAATATAAACACTGTTAACATGTTTTGTGCTTGCAGTTTAGTTTCGGTGGGAGAATAGAAAGCGACGAACGTCAGTAAGTATCGCACATTTTATATACATTAAGAGCTATCTTCGGTTCGAAGTTCTCCAACTTTCGACTTGCCAAATTTGGCAACCCTACAAGCACGGGCTATACCTATAGTAACTAGCGGTTCGTAGAAAAATCCATTTAGCGTTGGAGCAAAACTCACATGTCTCATAGAATAACCTTGATCCCGTGTAGAGTTTGTTTCTACTATGACAAAAGGTGGACACATTTTCTTCTACAAAGACATATTTACTGTGGTGTCACCGCCAGACACCACACTTGCTAGGTCGCAGGCTTTAAATCGGCCGCGGTTCGTTAGTATACGTCGGACCCGCGTGTCGCCACTATCAGTGATTGCAGACCGAGCGCCAACATACGGCAGGTCTAGTCTAGAGAGACTCCCTAGCACTCGCCCCAGTTGTACAGCCGATTTGCCAGCGATGGTTCACTGTCTACATACGAACTTATTTGCAGAGACGACAGTTTAGCATAGCCTTCAGCTACGTCATTTGCTACGTCCTAGCAAGGCGCCATATTCAGTTACTATGTCTTCTGAACAGATAATATTGTGAATCATGTACCGTCAAGAGCGACGTTCATCATTGATGGATTAATGTTAAGTATCAAACTAATTCCGTCCGCTTTCTGAATTCTAATTCCTTGTCATGTTCCAGACCTCACGTCAGTAAAGTACTTCCCTCCTCACGCCAGCCTGCGTCACCTAAAACGCGTGCATTTCGGCCTCCACTAGTAACACGGTGTTGGCTCTTCTGCCAAAACAACATCTACATCTTGCGTATTCTGTAGAAGTGTGCAATACAGATTCTGGAAGACCTGCTTGACTGTATAACGTTCTCAGTTTGAAAAATTAGTTAATGCTAATAAAAAGTTTGAACACAACATTTTTTAACCGTAAACTGAGTCCGCCTTGATACAAAACACCTTGTTATTCGTTTATTTCTTTACTATCCCAAAGTAGTTTCGGCGAAAAATATCACCATAATCAGTGGGGTTTTTTGCCAATAATTGCTTAAAACATGCTGTAGCCTACCATAAATAAGGCAGTATGAAAGTATCAATATAAAACTACATTTCAAAAGACGATTTGTAAAAATGTAATGATTTTTTACTGTGTTCGTACAACCATACCATTTTCTGCTTGTTTTAGATTTGAAAACCCCACTAATGATGGTTATATATGTCGCCGAAAATAGTTTGGAATAATAAAGAAATAAACGAATAACAAGTTGTTTTGCATCAAAGCGGACTCAATTTCTGATATAACTGTTTTTCTACGCAAACACGGACCAAATGAAAGAGTTCCAAGACAATATTATTATTACCACCTTTTTTTTTGTTTGCAAATAAGTACCGTCTAATTTATAAACATGAAGTCAGAAATCAGTAGTCCTCGGTAGTATAGTGGTTAGTATCCCCGCCTGTCACGCGGGAGACCCGGGTTCGATTCCCGGCCGGGGAGAAAATTTTAATATTTTTAGTTTGACGCTGGATTAAGAGGTTACTGCGTATAGATGAAAATTTGTGTTGGTTCGAGTTCCGACGTACAGCTATAATGTGACGCGAGTTATGACGCAACGGTTTTTATTCCATTGCCGACGTTAACTGCTGTTTTGCCCCATACCGATACGGAAATAATACTTTAATGGCACACTACGATATGGCGCCAATCGAAATGATTTTAGTGGAGCAAATCTGAACCAGATTAGAATATACACGTGGCGCTACCCTTGACATGTTCAATAATAAAATACGGCAAGATGCGACAGTAAACATCTTTAAAAATATGGCGCTTCCAATCCTTTTTTATGGAAGGGAAAACAAAGTGCATACAAAAAGAGCATTAAGTCTAATTCAGAGCGCAAAAATGAAATTTATAGAAAGGAGGTTACTCCACAGATGAAAGCCTAGAACAAAATGAACAAATAACGCAACCCGTATGAACATAAACAAAGGGCAGACAGTACAAGACTTTGTACATTATATTAACAGTGGAAAAATGCTCCCGTCGGAGCACAAAAGTGGCGAATATGTTACCCTTTAAAAGACTGCAGAAAACTATGGAACCAGCTGCCTTCAACGATCACTCCGCCTTCCTCACAAAAAATTTTGGAATGCGAACATATTCGCGATCTTTTAAAACAGAGCCTTCTAAATATTTTTACCCAATCTCTGTTTGTAGTTAAGCCTTCATACTCAACATCTATCTGTCGCTGTCTAATATATATATCCTAGTGTCTCTTTTTCTCACATTGATTTGACGTATATCCCACTGCCACTGTATTCGCTGTCTCTTACCCCGTCTTTCTTCCGTCATTCTCACTGCCGCTGCGTCCATCATACGTCGAAAGCTCAAAAATTCCGGGGGTTTCAACTAATGTTTTCCCTTATAATCACGAGTTTAAAATGTCGGTCCATAATGCACCCTTACTTATGCCACGTGTTTAAAATACGCCGGCGTTGTAACGTCCAGACACCTCTAGGCCTATGTGTGAGGTCTGTTTAAAAAATTCCGGAACATTCGTAATTTCGCACCAACGGCGTGTTTGAGCGAAATGCGGTTGTAGTCACTGCACACGCCTGTGTTTAATGTGTTAGTGGCGGAAGCTTCATTGTTGCATGTCTGTCAGTTATTTTTCAGTGCTGCAATGCGTAGAACCTTGTGTAGCATAGTTTACGAATTTCGAGATGACAGAGTTAGAGGAGCATCATGTCTGCATTTAATTTTGCGTGAAATTAAAAAAAAAATACTTTTACAGAGACACGTAAAATGATACAGGAAGCTTACGGTGGAGAGTGTTCAAGCCGCACTCGCTGTTACCAACACCGACTCAAAGGAAGGTCTTGGCGCTAGTTGGTGACGTCACGTCAGCTAGGCACGGCGAACGCCAGGTCTGTTGCAGGCATACTAATAATGGTGGTGTCTCCCTCTCTGACACAGGAAAATGTGAAACTACTGGCGCTAGTTGAGCAACACACATTGTTCTGGGAGATTTCTGCACTCAATTAATTGTGTAATTCATTACACTTCTTAACAAATAGTGTACTCCTGAACTTAAATTTCCACCTGTTTTGAGGATTGACATACAAAAACAACTTCATCGTCCAGCAGCAACAGAATTCGTGCTTCTTTACCTTATTTGTAAATATGAGGAAGTTACGTTTGTACTGGGTTGATTTTACAAGAAACTGCGAGCATATTGGTGCTCTTCTTCAGGTATCTTGGTTGACTATGGGGTGAGGAGCACTGAATGTTAATGAAATCTGTTGCAATTGTACACGTTGGGGGAGGGGGGGAGGGACAGTAGAAGAGGCAAAAGAGAGATACTTGTTTTATCAAATAATTTTTTTTTATCTTACAAAGTTTCTCCTTTCAGTTGCAAGAGGGGAATATTTATCTTTTCTAATGTGCATGTTTAAAAAAGTTTAAGCTCAGCATTATTTTCGAAGTATGAAGCTAGTTTGTTTCCTGTTTAGAATACACACGTAAATTAGTTCACATTTCCAGTGACGTTGTCAAACGAAAATAAATAAATAAATAAAAGAAACAAGTTAATTGTTAGGGGGTTGGGGTAAGTTTCGATAACAAAATGTATCAAGTAAATATAGTTACTTGAATGTAAAATTTCCGAAGCTTGCAATGGGGCAAAGCATGTTCTCATATTGATCTACGTTTGTTTCGACAGGATTCAGTAATACAGAACTGTTATCTTCATCTGTAGCTTTACGATAGTAAGAAAATCTTTCATCTAAATAAAACTGCAGAATCCAAAACAATACCAAACATTTTGTCCGAAAATAGATTTGTAGTGATAAGCACGCCCAGGCGTTTCTGCTTGCAACAGACCTGCCTAGCTGACGTGACGTCACGGACAAGCGCTGAGGCCTTCCTTTGAGTCGGTGATCGTGTTACGAATGGTTCACACGGTTTAAAAATGGCTGGAGGGAAGACAAAGAAGGCCCTCGTTCAGGACGCCCTTGGACGTCTATTGACGACCTTATGGTGAGGAACTGCAACAAAATTGTGCATGTCAATTGAAAACTGACTGTCCTAGAGATTGCATTTCTGTTGGATCATGTCATGAAATCCTGACACAGCATCTTGGAATGCACCGTGTTGCCACCATGATCGTCCCACGGGTCATGAGTCAAGGCCAGAAAGACCTTCGCCACGAAATCTGTGAAGAGTTTTTGGATCGCGCAGATGGGAAAGAGATGGCCCTTGCGGGCTTCTTTTATATCCACAGTTGAAAAACCTCGTTGAAAGGACGAAGAACTGCAATCAGCAGACGAGATAAAAGAAAATTTACAGACAACGCTTCGCGGAGTTCAGCAAGGGCGTACCAAGATTGCTTCTGGAAATGAAAATGGTGTTGGGAGTGGTGTATCAATTGTAGAGAAGAGTATTTCGAAGAAGACCATGCCCGATAAGTAGAAGGTAAGGGCAGAAAAATTTTGCGGACAATGTTCCGGAATTTTTTGAACAGACCTCATATCGTCTCTATTCATCCGCACTTTCCACTGTCACCTTTCTCTTATACTCCCATTGGCTCTTTCTCCATTCATCTCTGTTTCTCTTTTACTGCCACTGTCTCTCACTGACCATAGCTATCTCTTCTCTCTTTGGGTTCCATTTCGTATTCACCCCTCTCTCTTCCCCTTTCACTGGCACTTTCTCTCTGCCACCATCACTGCCTTCTTTCCGTTTCTCTCCTACTGGCCCTGTCTTCTCTCTCTTCCCCCGTCGCAGTCTCTCTGTTACTCTCTTTTAGCACAAAAAACGAGAATGTTTCGCACGTCGAAGTCTTTGGTGAGGAAGGTGGAATTAGGATTCAGACAGAGCTTTTTTATCAGAGTCTTTTAAAGGTGAATATATTCGCCTTTTTTGTGTTTCGACACGAGCATTTTTCCACTGGTTTTCTTCTTTCCCCGCTACGCTTCTTAGACAAAACGAATTCGGTAGGTTAGAAAAGTTTTGACAGTTCATTTACAGAAAAAAAATGGTTCAAATGGCTCTGAGCACTATGAGACTTAACTTCTGAGGTCATCAGTACCCTAGAACTTAGAACTACTTAAACCTAACCAACGTGAGGACATCACACACATCCACGCCCGAGGCAGGATTCCAACCTGCGACCGTAGCGGTCGCGCGGTTCCAGACTGTAGCGCCTACAGCCCCTCAGCCACCACGGCCGGCTCATTTACATACATTCTTACATTTATACACTTTGAAAAACATAAACAACAAATACTTACGCTTAATATAAGGTTAATACAAAATCTTCTGCCTTACATTTTTTTTTCTGGATGCTTTCCTCATCGATCGCAGATCATAGAAAACGTCCAGCATATGATTTATATCTTAAATGAGTATAAACGAAATTGGCAATATTTTACTCAGTTTGTAGTCTTCCCAGTTTTACATAATTTTTGGCAGTCAAATAATCTTCAGGTATTTTATGACTCTTTTCAGCCCATTTTTTGTCACGGGAGGAACATTTTGGGCATATTTGTATACGCTTGAATTTGTTTACACGGGAGCTACCCATTATATAGAGACAGTTCATCACAAAATTTTTTAAGTACAAACTTCTGACTAAAAAACTCTTGCGATGACTAGAACCCTTGCCATTTGTTCGCTGCGTCTGTAGAAACTACATTTACGCCTCACACCAGATACTACGTGTACATTTTAGTGAAGGACTGTGACTATGAATCTCGGAGACGGATAAAGATATCGAAAAAGGTTGCGACGTTCTCCGAGCATATCATCTTTAGAAGATACAACAAAAATTACGAGGATCTACCATAAACAGTAATTATAGAAGTGCCTATTACGACATTACCACAACTAGTACTTTTAGTATCCAGACATCATTGTTTTTCGGGGTTTTCGCAGGAACCGCTCATGAACAAATTGTCCTTTTATAAGTCGCCTAAGGTCCACACTAATGCAAAAGTAGCAAGCGATTTTCTCAGTTTGACTGCGCTAGAGGAAGTGTGTAATAGGTAAATTTTGACCCTGTACTATACGATAGTTACAGTATTCCCCAACTTCCGAAAGTTATACAAAGGGTCACTAAGTCAAGAGCTATCCAAAACATTCCAGCACTTATCTAGGTAGGGAGGACATAGCATGTTATCTTGGACGGTGAGTCATTGTCGGACGTAACAGTAACTTCAAGCGTGTCCTGTGGAAGTCTGTTGAGATGCATGATGTTCATGTTGTATATTAATGACCTTCTAAGATTCTACGTGGTGTCTGTTTGTTCGATATCGTGTCTCCCTACCACTTTCGCGCAACGACACTCTGAGCGTATTTTTTAGGGAATTGACTAGTTTGAACCTGGGACCTGTTGCTGGTAAGGAGACGCCAGACCACACATGACATGTAGAATTCAGAAGAGTTCAGTGAGACTAGCGATGATATAAACAAATACTTAATGATTTCAGCGTCAGCTCCACTGCACTCCCTGTAAAAGAATCTTTACTAATTTAGTGCAAGGGATTCAAAGCTTTCCTATTTTTAGTTAGCTGGTAAAATAATATCGAAAAAGCAGTTAAGTTTACCACTGGAATTTTTATTCTACTCACAAAACATTGTTTATAAATTGCACTATTGATAAAATGAAATATTTTAATACAGGATGATGAAAACCAACTCCGTTCAACAAAAATGTGAACGAATATTCCCTGAATGGTTTTCCAAGTTCTACAATCGATCGAAGGATGACCCATGCCATATCACATCTATAATCTAGGTTTAAATTAAGTTTCACAAAAGAGAAAACTATCAAAATGGTCTACAGTGACCCTCAATTATCTTTAATTAGTTATTTAACTTGTCGCAAATTACAGTGGCTGACGTGGCTTCTCAATAATTATATAACAGAAAAATCATCGCGTTTCAGATTTTAACTTCTAGTAGCAAGTGTGAATACCACAAAGTTTAATTGACGATCGACACTAGTATTATGCAAAAAGGGGATGTAACAGATGAGATTTCTGCAGTTCTGAGTGAAGCGTTATGCGATCTTATGCAGTATCGCGTGCGTTTATTACCTTGTCGGTGGTTAGGCGACGCAGCTCCACACACCTCGCCGTCTCGGAAGCAACTCTCTCTAACCTCTCCTTACTACAATGCATAGGTTGGCTATTCGCTCTAAATGGTCAGGAATGTACAATTTCGCACATCAAAAAACCAAAAATAGTAGTATTCTGTGAGTACAACATCAATGAGCCACTGTTGGAATCGGCCAGCTCATACAAATACCTGGGAGTAAAACATTGTCGATGTATGAATTGGAATGATCACATTGGTAGAATACTGGGTAAGTGCAATTAGACTCCGAAAGAGATTCCTTACAAATCATTCGTGAGATGGTTATAGAATATGGCTTAAGTGTGTGGGACACGTACCAGATAAGACTAACAGGTGATATTGAACGTATACAGAGAAGGGCAGCAGGGATGGTCACAGGTTTGATTAATCTGTGGGAGAGAGTCACGGAGGTATGGAAGGAACTCAGCTGGCAAACTCTTGAAGGCAGGTGTAAGCTGTCCCCAGGAAATCTATTAACACATTTTCAAGAACTGGCTGTAAATGATTACTCTAGGGATATGCTACAACCTCCTACGCAAAGCTCACATGGGCATCGTGAGGATAAAATTAGAGTAACTAGTGCATCCACATAGGCATTCAGTCATTCTTCCAGCGCTCTATACGCGAATGGAACAGGAGGAAACACTAATAAATGTGATCAATTGAACTGTAATACAAGCGGGACCAATACACCATATTGTTGTTGTTGTTGTTGTTGTGGTCTTCAGTCCAGAGACTAGTTTGATGCAGGTCTCCATCCTACTCTATCCTGTGCAAGCTTCTTCATCTCCCAGTACCTACAGCAACCTACATCCTTCTGAATCTGTTTAGTGTATTCATCTCTTGGTTTCCCTCTGCGATTTTTGCCCTCCACGCTGCCCTCCAATACTAAATTGGTGACTCCTTGATGCCTCAGAATATGTCCTACCAACCGATCTCTTTTTTTTAGTCAAGTTGTGCCAAAAATTTCTTCTTCCCACTTCTGTTCAGTACCTCCTCATTAGCTATGTGATCTACCCATCTAATCTTCAGCATTCTTCTGTAGCACCCCATTTCGAAAGCTTCTATTCTCTTTTTGTCGAAACTATTTACGGTCCATGTTTCACTTCCATACATGGCTACACTCCATACAAATACTTTCAGAAACGACTTCCTGACATTTAAATCTATACTCGATGTTAACAAATTTCTGTTCTTCAGAAACGCTTTCCTTGTTATTGCCAGTCTACATCTTATATCCTCTCTACTTCGACCATCATCAGTCATTTTGCTGCCCAAATAGCAAAACTCCTTTACTACTTTAAGTGACTCATTTCCTAATCTAATTTCCTCAGCATCACCCGACTCGTTTTGCTTTTGTTGATGTTCATCTTATACCCTTGTTTCAAGACACTGTCCATTCCGTTCAATTGCTCTTCCAAGTCCTTCGCTGTCTCTGGCAGAATTACAATGTCATCGGCTAACCACCAAGTTTTTATTCTTCCCCATGGGTTGTAATATCTACTCCGAACTTTTCTTTTGTTTCCTTTACTGCTTGTTTTATACACAGATAGAATAACATCGGAGAAAGACTACAACCCTGTCTCACTCCCTTCCCAACCACTACTTCCCTTTCATGTCCCTCGACTCTTATAACTGCCATCTAGTTTCTGTACAATTTGTAAATAGCCTTTCGCTCCCTGTATTTTGCCCCTGCCACCTTCAGAATTTGAAAGAGTATTCCAGTCAACATTGTCAAAAGCTTTCTCTAAGTCTACAAATGCTAGAAACGTAGGTTTGCCTTTCCTTAAACTTTCTTCTAAGATAAGTCGTAGGGTCAGTATTGCCTCACGTGTTCCAACATTTCTACGGAATCCAAACTGATCTTCCCCGAGGTCGGCTTCTACCAATTTCTCCATTCGTCTGTAAAGAATTCGCATTAGTATTTTGCAGTGGTGACTTATTGAACTGATAGTTCAGTAATTTTCACATCTGTCAACACCTGCTTTCTTTGGGATTGGAATTATTATATTCTTCCAGTACACCATATGGGATGATAAATATCGGAAGACCCGAGAAGAGACAGCACGAATTTGCGCAGATGGAACACGCTTAAAGCCTAAACCATGAAGTGAAAAAGAGAAGACGTTTATCACCGTACGGGCTACTGCATCGAAATTAAGCGGAAAACTAATTAACAGAGGCGCTATAAATGTTTCAACAAAGACGCCAATTATTCGGCGAAAGCTTACTTAAAAATTTCAGAGAACTGGTGGAGTGAGGAATCTAGGGATATACTACAACTCGCTAAGAAGCGTCCCGTAGGTTCGTGACGACAAGATTGGATTAATGATAGGCTTACATCGCACACAAAACAGTTATAAGGTATCATTCTTCGCGCACTCCATACTAGGAGGGTTGACTCAAAAGTAATGCCTCCACCTTCGTAACTCTTCAACAGTTGGCAGCATTGGATTAGCTTGTTGCGTAGCCTCTACAGCTCCAGTTGGCCGGAAGCCTTAACACTGAACGGCTGTGTTGTTACAGTGTAAGTATGGAACCCTGCGCAGACGGTCGGTGAATGCGATTTAAGCAACGTGCAGACATTGAGTTCTTGACAACAGAAGATTTCCCACGAAAGAAGATTCTTCGGAGAATTGAAGCAGCTTATGGTGGTTGTGTTGATGGGAGTACGTTGGTCGAGTAAGTTTAAGGATGTTGAGGCGGGAACCTGCGTGACAAACAAAGAGTTGGACGTCCTGTGACAGCAACTGCGGAGTTTCACAAGCAAAATGTTGACAGATTGACAGATTTATCCAGGACGATCAGAGAGAAATTGCAAGCACAATCGGCGTTTCACAAGAACGTGTGGGTCACATTATTGCTTTGGTTGGCTATTAGAAGATCTGTGCACTATGGGTACCCCAGATGCTGACTCCTGAAATGAAAGCGCACAGATTTTAAATCTGCTGGGAGATCCTCGCGCGTTACGAGAATGAAGGTGATGCCTTTCTCCATTCAGTTGTGACAGGAGACGAAAGTGGGTACACCGTTACGACCCGGAGAAATGTGAGACTGTGGTTGCGGAAAGGGAGTGTCGACTTCCTCAATGACGGCTTCAGAAAACTCGTTCAGCGTTGGCAGAAATGTGTCCTATTGGCTGGTGATCATGTGGAAAAGTGAATATTGATAATTAAAGATCACATTCTAAGGATTATTTCTGCGTTTGGTTTATTAAAATATTCCCATCCAAACCCAAGGCCGGCCGGTGTGGCCGTGCGGTTCTAGGCACTTCAGTCTGGAACCGCGTGACGGCTACGGTCGCAGGTTCGAATCCTGCCTCCGGCATGGATGTGTGTGATGTCCTTAGGATAGTTAGGTTTAAGTAGTTGTAAGTTCTAGCGAACTCATGACCTCATATGTTAAGTCCCATAGTGCTCAAATCCATTTGAACCAACCATCCAAACCCCACTATCGATGGTGTTGGCAGTACTTTTATTCATCCCTCATAGAATGGAGGTACCCGAGGTCTAGGGGTAGAGTCTTGGATTCATAATCAAAACGTCTCCGGTCCCGGGTTCGATCCCCGACCCTTCCATAAATTTTGATAAATAATCAGCATTGGCGGCCGAAGACTTCCGGTATAAGAAGTCAGCCTCATTCTGCCAACGGCCTTGTCAAAGAGGGCGGAGGAGCGGATAGAGGTTCAGGGCACTCTCTTGTCCTAGGGGTGGGAAATTGCCCCTAAAGGCGGAAGAATCAGCAATGATCAACGACATGCGGATGCAGAAAGCAATGGAAACCACTGCATTAAAGACACGTAACGTGTATCCACAGGACATGTGGCATGTAGTTGAAGGAGTGTCATGATGATCTCTCCATTGGCAAAAGGTTCCGGAATATTCCCCCATTCGGATGTCCGAGAGGGGACTACCAAAGGGGAGGTTACCATGAGAAAAGGATTGAATAATCAACGAAAGGATAACGTTCTACGAGTCGGGGCGTGGAATGTCAGAAGTTTGAACGTGGTTGGGAAACTAGAAAATCTGGAAAGCCAAATGCAAAGGCTCAATCTAGATATAGTAGGGGTCAGTGAAGTGAAGTGGAAGGAAGACAAGGATTTCTGGTCAGATGAGTATCGGGTAATATCAACAGCAGCAGAAAATGGTATAACAGGTGTAGGATTCGTTATGAATAGGAAGGTAGGGCAGAGGGTCTGTTACTGTGAACAGTTCAGTGACCGGGTTGTTTTCTAATCAGAATCGACAGCAGACCAACACCGACAACGATAGTTCAGGTATACATGCCGACGTCGCAAGCTGAAGATGAACAGATAGAGAAAGTGTATGAGGGTATTGAAAGGGTAATGCAGTATGTAAAGGGGGACGAAAATCTAATAGTCATGAGCGACTGGAATGCAGTTGTAGGGGAAGGAGTAGAATAAAAGGTTACAGGAGAATATGGACTTTGGGACAAAGAATGAAAGACTAATTGAGTTCTGTAACAAGTTTCAGCTAGTAATAGCGAATACCCTGTTCAAGAATCACAAGAGGAGGAGGTATACTTGGAAAAGGCCGGGAGATACGGGAAGATTTCAATTAGATTACATCGTGGTCAGACAGAGATTCCGAAATCAGATACTGGATTGTAAGGCGTACCCAGGAGCAGATATAGACTCAGATCACAATATGGTAGTGATGAAGAGTAGGCTGAAGTTCAAGACATTAGTCAGGAAGAATCGATACGCTAAGAAGTGGGATACGGAAGTTCTAAGGAATGACGAGATACGTTTGAAGTTCTCTAACGCTATAGATACAGCAATAAGGAATAGCGCAGTAGGCAACACAGTTGAAGAGGAATAGACGTCTCTAAAAAGGGCCATCACAGAAGTTGGGAAGGAAAACATAGGTTCAAAGAAGGTAGCTGCGAAGAAACCATGGGTAACAGAAGAAATACTTCAGTTGATTGATGAAAGGAAGAAGTACAAACATGTTCCGGGAAAATCGGGAGTACAGAAATACAAGTCGCTGAGGAATGAAATAAATAGGAAGTGCAGGGAAGCTAAGACGAAATGGCTGCAGGAAAAATGTGAAGACATCGAAAAAGATATGATTGTCGGAAGGACAGACTCAGCATACAGCAAAGTCAAAACACTCTTTGGTGACATTAAAAGGAACGGTGGTAACATTAAGAGTGCAACGCGAATTCCACTGCTAAATGCAGAGGAGAGAGCAGATAGGTGGATAGAATACATTGAAAGCCACTATGAGGGTGAAGATTTGTCTGATGTGATAGAAGAAGAAACAGGAGTCGATTTAGAAGAGATAGGGCATCCAGTATTAGAATCGGAATTTAAAAGAGCTTTGGAGGACTTACGGTCAAATAAGGCAGAAGGGATAGATAACATTCCATCAGAATTTCTAAAATTATTAGGGGAAGTGGCAACAAAATGACTATTCACGTTGGTGTGTAGAATATATTAGTCTGGCGACATACCATCTGACATTCGGAAAAGCATCTTCCACACAATTCCGAAGACGGCAAGAGCTGACAAGTGCGAGAATTATAGCACAATCAGCTTAACAGCTCATGCATCGAAGCTGCTTACAAGAATAATATACAGAAAAATGGAAAACAAAATTGAGAATGCGCTAGGTGACGATCAGTTTGGCTTTAGGAAAAGTAAAGGCACGAGAGAGGCAATTCTGACGTTACGGCTAATAATGGAAGCAAGGCTAAAGAAAAATCGAGACACGTTCATAGGATTTGTCGACCTGGAAAAAGCGTTCGACAATATAAAATGGTGCAAGCTGTACAAGATTCTGAAAAAAGTAGGGGTAAGCTATAGGGAGAGACGGGTCATATACAATATGTACAACAACCAAGAGGGAATAATAAGAGTGGACGATCAAGAACGAAGTGCTCGTATTAAGAAGGGAGTAAGACAAGGCTATAGCCTTTCGCCCCTACTCTTCCATCTGTACATCGAGGAAGCAATGATGGAAATAAAAGAAAGGTTCATGAGTGGAATTAAAATACAAGGTGAAAGGATATCAATGATACGACTCGCTGATGACATTGCTATCATGAGTGAAAGTGAAGAAGTATTAAATGATCTGCTGAACGGAATTAACAGTCTAATGAGTACACAGTGTGGTTTATGAGTAAATCGGAGAGAGACGAAGGTAATGAGAAGTAGTAGAAATGAGAACAGCGAGAAACTTAACATCAGGATTGATGGTCACGAAGTCAATGAAGTTAAGGAATTCTGCTACCTACGCAGTAAAATAACCAATGACGGACGGAGCAAGGAGGACATCAAAAGCAGACTCGCTATGGCAAAAAAGGCATTTCTGGCCAAGAGAAGTCTACTAATATCAAATACCGGCCTTAATTTGAGGAAGAAATTTCTGAGGATGTACGTCTGGAGTACAGCATTGTATGGTAGTGAAACATGGACTGTGGGAAAACCGGAACAGAAGAGAATCGAAGCATTTGAGATGTGGTGCTATAGACGAATGTTGAAAATTAGGTGGACTGATGAGGTAAGGAATGAGGAGGTTCTACGCTGAATCGGAGAGGAAAGGAATATGTGGAAAACACTGATAAGGAGAAGGGACAGGATGATAGGACATCTGCCAAGACATGAGGGAATGACTTCCATGGTACTAGAGGGAGCTGTAGAGGGCAAAAACTGTAGAGGAAGACAGAGATTGGAATACGTCAAGCAAATAATTGAGGCCGTGGGTTGCAAGTGCTACTCTGAGATGAAGAGGTTAGCACAGGAAAGGAATTCGTGGCGGGCCGCATCAGTAGACTGATGACCAAAAAAAAAAAAAAAAAAAATGGAAGAGGAAGAAACGGTAACGCGCAGCTCGGGGAAGTACCCTATCCCACGTACTTCATAGTGGTCCAATGTATATAGATGCTGGTGAGGGTTCAAAAATGTTCAAATGTGTGTGAATTCCTAAGGGGACCAAACTGCTGAGGTCATCAGTCCCTAGACATACACACTATTTAAACTAACTTAAACTAGCTTATGCTAAGTAGAACACACACACACACACACCCATGCACGAGGGAGGACTCGAACCTCCGGTGGGAGGAGCCGCACGATTCGTAACATGGCGCCTTTAACCACGCGGCCACTCTCCACGGCGACAAGAGGGTTCGCCAATGGAAAGTAAACTAGTGATCCACGATAAACTATTAATACCATGGCGCTATTTTCGACATTTTGATGATGCTAATTTCTTTCAAAATTTCGTTATGACTTCTGTGTTCTTAGCTATGATTTAAAATCGAAGTATTTGCAAAGTAAAACAATTTTTCTCATTTTTGTAAAATTATATCAACTTTGAAAATATGCAAGGTGTTCCATCAAAGAACCAGGATTTTCAAGGTGTTCTGCCAGAGGAAAAGATTGCGAACCGCTGATGTCGATGAAGGAAGCCACCAAGCTCCTCCTCGGCTTGCGCAGTATAAGTTACACAGCCAGTGTTATTTATATAAAAATGACACGTATTGTTATCAGCGGTTGCTGAGTTCGCTGGTCCGCTGTTGGTCTGGAAAATTCTGCCTAAGCAACATTAATGGCCTCCCACATGATTACACGTGAGTGGGCACATCGTACCGCTCGGTCGCTGATCGCTAGTCACATGGAAATTCCAGGCAGTCTGATGGATCGTATGCAATTCGTGCTTGCAACAAGCTGCCTAGCTGGTTAGCAGCGGTGTAGGGCAATCTGGAAGCGATCCATTTCTCCATTTATTATATATGTTTGTACAGTTTGTTTCCTTTCGCTTTGGCCATGTTGAGTAAGAAATTTACCTTACAGTGTAAATTTATGCAGGGACCACGAACTACTCTGAGAAGCGAAGAGGAAGCCGCAGTTTTCATTTATATCAAGATGTAGTACAAAATATATCCTCCGATTCTGCAGTGACTAGTATTTTGAAACTTCTGCTATAAAGCAGAAATGATGGGAAGTTCATAGTATTAACATAATGGGCTCCCTCTTGAAACAAGCTTAGAAGCTAGATTAAGGAAAGGCAAACCTATGTTTCTAGCACTTGTAGACTTAGAGAAAGCTTTTGACAATGTTGACTGGAATACTCTCTTTCAATTTCTGAACGTGGCCTGGGTAAAGTATAGGGAGCGAAAGGCTGTTTAAAATTTGTACAGAAACCAGATGCCAGTTATTAGAGTCGAGGGACATGAAAGGGAGGCAGTGGTTGGGAAGGGAGTGAGACAGGTTTGTAGTCTCTCCACGATGTTATTCAATCTGTATATTGAGCAAGCACTGAAGGAAACAAAAGAAAAATTCGGAGTAGGTATTAAAATCCATGGAGAAGAAATAAAAATTGAGGTTCGCCGATGACATTGTAATTCTGTCAGAGACAGCAAAGGACTTGGAAGAGCAGTTGAAGGGAATGGACAGTGTCTTGAAAGGAGGATATAAGATGAACATCAACAAAAGCCAAACGAGGATAATGGAATGCAGTCGAATTAAGTCGGGTGATGCAGAGGGAATTAGATTAGGAAATGAGACACTTAAAGTACTAAAGGAGTTTTGTTATTTGGGGAGCAAAATTACTGATGATGGTCGAAGTAGAGAGGATATAAAATGTAGACTGGCAATGGCAAGGAAAGCGTTTCTGAAGAAGAGAAATTTAACATCGAGTATAGATTTAAGTGTCAAGAAGTCTTTTCTGAAAGTATTTGTATGGAGTGTAGCCAAGTATGTATGGAAGTGAAACATGGACGATAAATAGTTTGGACAAGAAGAGAATAGAAGCCTTCGAAATGTGGTGCTACAGAAGAATGCTGAATATTAGATGGGTAAATCACATAACTAATGAGGAGATATTGAATATAATTGGGGAGAATAGGAGTTTGTGGCACAACTTGACTAGAAGAAGGGATCGGTTGGTAGGATATGTTCTGAGGCATCAAGGGATCACAAATTTAGCATTGGAGGGCAGCGTGGAGGGTAAAAATCATAGAGGGAGACTAAGAGAAGAATACATTAAGCAGGTTCAGAAGGATGTAGGTTGCAGTAGGTACTGGGAGATGAAGAAGCTTGCACAGGATAGAGTAGCATGGAGAGCTGCATGAAACCAGTCTCAGGACTGAAGACCACAACAACAACAACAACAACAACGACAACAACAACATGAAATAATTATATATATCATTAAAGTTCTTAACTTTTAAAGAGGTTAATATGCTACCTTCCTCAATAATAAGAGGACTTTTTAATTTAAATGTTCAGGGCAAATATATTACCTCTTGTCATTTCACACAGTCTAAATCTCCTTCAGATAATTTATCACAAGAGTTCCAGTAATTAGTACTGCTTCTGTTGACATTTCAGGTAGGCACATCGCATAAATTGTGCAGTTAAGTTATAAGGCTAATGAATAAAAAGGAACTGAGGACTAATCAATGTAATACAAATTTATTGGCACTGGAAAGATGTTTATGTCCTTTGCCGTCAGTGAAAAATGTAATATATTCTGTAAAGTAACCTACATCTCCTAAGAAAAGCTTTTCAAAACAAGTTTAAAACATTCAAATTTTCATTTATTTTAAATTTATGTTTTGTAGGTATTACTGGGGATACGGAAATCGCCTAAAACTGCTGCTAAACAGCAGTTAATTATCTGTAGCAGAACTTGTCGATAAAGCGACGTTCATAATGCTGATTGAATTTGCTTGGCAAATCGCTCGTGTCCGTGGTGTGGAGACGAGAGACCGTTTACAGGCGATATCGCATTCGACGGATACTCGTCCGTGAGGACCTTTAACGAGCGTACAGCAACAATTTTAAAAAATAATTCGAGACAATAAAAGAAAATGCTAACGTGAACAATGGATGTTCACATCCTGCAGTGTAACAAAGGTTCAGGACCATGATGCAAGTAGTCATTTTTATACGGGTACCATTTTTTACCCATACAGTCGCTTTGTAGTTAATTTCATTACATTGCGAATGATGAACTGTAACTGCGATTAAGATTTGCAGCGTATGAAGATATGATATGCAACCAGTCGCTTTTTGATTCTGATTTGGTTATCTGTACCATTAATTAGGTTTTAGGCACTGCAGCTTTATCGTCAAATGGAGGTGTTACAGGAATTTATTTTCCGAACCATGTGCAACTGGACGCTACGATCGTGGAAATTTGAGTATCAGTTAACGAAATGTATACGAAAAGTAAAGACCGTTATGTTGTAACATGGTTGGCTTCAATATAAAATCCATTTCGATAATGTATGTCTCAATCATCCTACACACACACTCGCGCACATTTGCTTCAAAATGGTTCAAATGGCTCTGAGCACTATGGCACTTAACATCTATGGTCATCAATCCCCTAGAACTTAGAACTACTTAAACCTAACTAACCTAAGGACATCACACAACACCCAGCCATCACGAGGCAGCGAAAATCCCTGACCCAGCCGGGAATCGATCCCGGGAGTGGGAAGCGAGAACGCTACCGCACGATAACGAGATGCGGGCGCGCACATTTAGTTTTAACAGTAAACAGACACTGGACGTAAATACAAAGACAACGGGAATGTTACATTATTACATTTCGCCACAACACAGTCTTTCACGTGAGATGCATTAAAATGCAGAGTAAAATTATTTACAAGTATATAAAAAGGACGCAAGTTGTACGTGCGTCCATACGTTGGCGATACATATACTATGTGATCAAAAGTATCCGGACACCCCCAAAAAACTTACGTTTTTCATATTAGGTGCATTGTGCTGCCACCTACTGCCAGGTACTCCATATCAGCGACCTTAGTAGTCATTAGACATCGCGAGAGATCAGAATGGGGCGTTCTGCGGAACTCACGGACTTCGAATGTGGTCAGGTTACTGGGTGTCACTTGTGTCATACGTCTGTATGTGAGATTTCCACATTCCTAAACCTCCCGACGTCCACTGTTACCCAAGTGGCAGTGAAGTGGAACGTACAGCACAAAAGTGTATAGGCTGACCTCGTCTGTTGACTGACAGCGGCCGCCAACAACTGAACAGGGTCGTAATGTGTAATAGGCAGACATCTATCCAGACAATCCCACAGGAATTCCAAACTGCATCAGGATCCACTGCAAATCCTATAACAGTTTGGCGGGAGGTGTGAAAACTTGGATTTCATGTTCGAGCGGCTGCTGATAAGCCACACATCATGCTGGTAAATGCCAAACGACGCCTCGCTTGGTGTAAGGAGCGTAAACATTGGACTGCTGAACAGTGGAAAAACGTTGTTTGGAGTGACGAATCACGGTGTACAATGTACCGACCCAATGGCAGGTTGTGGGTATGGAGAATGCCCTGTGAACGGCATCTGCTGGCGTGTGTAGTGCCAACAGTAAAATTCGGAGGCGGTGGTGTTATGGTGTTTCTCATGGAGGGGACTTGCACCCCTTATTGTTTTCCGTGGCACTACCACAGCTCAGGCCTACGTTGACGTTTATAGCACCTTCTTACTTCCCTCTGTTGAAGAGCAATTCGGGGATGGCGATTGCATCATTCAACACGATCGAGCACCTGTTTGTAATGCACTGCCTGTGGCGGAGTGGTTACACGACAGTAACATCCCTGTAATGGACTGGCGTGTACAGAGTCCTGACCTGAATCCTACAGAACACCTTTAGGATGTTTTGCAACGCCGACTGCGTGCCAGGCCTAACCGACGGACATCGATACCTCTTCTCAGTGCAGCCATTCCCCAAGAAACATTCCAGCTCCTGGCTAAACGTGTGTTTGCGAGAGTGCAAGCTATCATCAAGTCTGAGCCAACACCATATTGAATTCCAGCATTAGCGATGGAGGGCGCCTCGAACTTGTAAGTCATTTTCAGCCAGGTGTCCGGATATTTTTGATCACATAGTGTGTGTCGCCTTTTTTCGTTTTTGCTAATGCTAGTATCATAGTCTTCAGTTCACCTATATAGGACAACGGAAGTATGGGATGCAAATTTTTTGTATGTCGGTGTTTTCGCCTTCGACTGAAAAATATCGTAATACTAGTGGTAGCGAAAGTGAAAAAAAGCGACAGCTGTAAAACCTGTATTCGCACTGCAGTTGACGAACGCTGGTTCAAGTATTCCATATTCATAGGAATAGATAAATTAGGTGAACTGAAGAATACCATACTACGACTAAAAGAAGCGATATATTTAACATTACGTTCGTAATACGAATGTACGTGCTATATGGCTACCATCTGGTTTCTCTGTCCTACATTTCTTTGTTTCTCAATACTCGTCTTAGCTGTTTGTTTTTGCGGACATTTCAAGTCACAAATTTCATTTCGTGCTAAGCAACTTTCGTAATATACTTCAGTATTGTTTTTCAGTTAAACAGTTACACACTTTTGGCATTTAATTAGACTACTTTTCAAATTCAGTATTTCACTATGTTTAAAGTTTTGTTTCACGACACTGTTCACAAGCGTAACAGTCAGTATTGCTCAGCAACTGTACACGATATCTACAGCAAAAAAGTGAAAGTTTTTGAAATGACAATATTCAGCGTTCTCATTCATAGCTAAATTTTCATAAAAAGCTTGAATTATATTCAAGATTAATTGTGTTGTGACCAAACACTAAAATCATTATAATGTTTAGATGTGAAATATTGTTTACGTTACTTAATAAAGAATATACGAGGGTCACTCCAAAAGAAACGCACACTATTTTTTTTAAATCCATCTTTCATCCTACATGTTTGAAAGTTTTACAGTGCGTAGATACATCCTTTAGGAACAATATTTTCATTTCTCCACATAATTTCCATCCCTGTCAACTGCTTTACGCCATCTTGGAACAAGCGCCTGTATACCCGCACGGTAAAATTTTGTACCTACCTGTTGCAGCCAGTGTTTGGCAGCGTGCACAAGGGAGTCGTCATCTTCAAACTTTGTTCTACGATGAGAGTCTTTCAGTTTCCCAAAGAGATAATAGTCACATCGAGCTAGGTCAGGACTGTAAGGCGGGTGTTTCAGTGTTGTCCATCCGAGTTTTGTGATCGCTTCCACGGTTTTTTGACTGACATGTGGCCGTGCATTGTCGTGCAACAGCAAAACATCCAGCTTTTGCACGATGTTGAACACGACTCAGTCGAGCTTGAAGTTTCTTCAGTGTCTTCACATATGCATCAGAATTTATGGTGGTTCCACTTGGCATGATGTGTACAAGCAAGAGTCCTTCGAAATCTACAAACACAGCATCCATAACTTCTCCAGCAGAAGGTATGGTTCAAATGGCTCTGAGCACTATGGGACTTAACATCTGAGGTCATCAGTCCCCTAGACCTTAAAACTGCTTAAACTTAACTAACCTAAGGACATCACACACATCGATGCCCGAGGCAGGATTCGAACCTGCGACTGTAGGAGTCGCGCGGTTCCGGACAGAAGCGCCTAGGAAGTATGGTTTTGAATTATTTTTTCTTGGATGAATTTGCATGATGCCGCTCCATTGATTGCCTCTTCGTCTCCGGTGAAAAATGATGGAGCCATGTTTCAGAATCTGTCACAATTTTTCCAAGAAATGCATCTCCACCATTCTCGTGCTATTCCAAAAGTTCGCTGCATACCGTTTTTCTTGTTTATTTGTGAGCCAATGTCAACATCCTGGGAACCCACCTGGCAGAAACCTTTTTTAACGCCAACACTTTCAGTATTCTGCAAACACTTCCTTCTCCTACCTCACCGTAGCGTGACAATTCGTTCACTGTGATGCGTCTGTCAGCAGTCACCATTTCGTTAACTCTCTGCACATTGTCTGGAGTGTGTGCAGTACGAGGCCTGCCGCTGCGAGGACAATCCTCAATATTGCCGTGCCCGCTTTCATCACGTAACCTGCTTGCCCACCGACTAACTGTACTGCGACCGACAGCAGCATCTTCATACGCCTTTTTCAACCTCTTGTGGATGTTTCTCACTGTCTCGTTTCCACAGCACGGGAATTCTATGACAGGACGTTGCTTCTGACGAACGTCAAGTGTATCAGCCTTCTTGAAGACATGCTGTGACAGCGGGAACAGGTTGAACTAAGTTTGAAAACAAGCGGGAAGGATGTATCTACACACTGTAAAACTCTCACACATGCAGAATGAAAATTTTACAAAAATAGTATGCATTTCTTTTGGAGTGACCGTCGTACCATGATTTACATTTATCAAGAAGTTGCGTTTTACATTTACCGAAATTTAACTTGTTTGTTAAAGCAAATAAGTAATATAAATAACATATTTCAGGATACAGTGAAGACGAAAAATATAAATGAGTGCTCTGTACATTGATCCCTAGGAAGCACTGCCCTAATGTGTAAGGTTGAACTTAAGTGTCATTAGTCATACGACTGCTTTGATGGACCTGTCACGAATTGCTCTCTTGCGCAAGCTCTTCATCTCAGAGTAGAACTCGCACCCAGCTTGCACAATTATTTATTGTATGTATACCACTCTCTGTCTTCCACTGCAGTCTTTACCCTCTGCAGCTCACATGGAGGTTATTCCTGATATCTTAGCACATGTGCAATAACCCTTGTCAGTGCTTACCACATATCTACATATCTACATGATGAAAACTACAAAATGCATGCTAGGAAACGCACTTTTAAGTGTACAGTGAATTCGAGGAAAAAATGTGAAAACACCCGGGGCTTTGCGATTTTTCCGTATTTGAGGAAAAGCTCTGTTTCCGAAAACCCCACTTGTTACACATCAAGCGAAACGTCATTACATCCTCTGTCGATTCAAGGAATAGAACGCAGTCATCTTCGATGATCCTGCGGAGAAACTCCTCATTCATTACCTTATCAGTCCAACTAATTCTTAGCATCCTTTTATACCACCACATCTCAAACGTTTAGGTACTCATCTGTTCCAGTTTCCCCACAGTCTGTGATCCATTTCCATGCAATTCTCTGTCCGAAATGCACATTGTCAAAAGTGTCTCCCTAAAATTAACGCCGATGTTTGATGTTTGCTGTTCGAGTTTTGGAGGAATACCAAGCGGGCTGAGGCACGAATACAAATCTGGACTGCGGAGAAGGCGTGCTAGCGGTTAGTGTATCTGCCTAGTGAACAGGAGACGCGGGTTCAAATCCTGGGAGTGGTAAAAATTCTTATTTGTCGCTCCAGTCTGCACATGTACATAATAAATATATGGGACTTGAAAAGGCCTCTGGAATCATATTGTTTCATTTGACATCGTACTTGTTTTTCCATACTCATTTGTGCCATGATAATCATAAAGTGAGAATTTTGTTGTTGTGGTCTTCAATCCTGAGACTGGTTTGATACAGCTGTCCATGCTACTCTATCCTGTGCAAGCCTCTTCATCTCCCAGTACCTACTGCAGCCTATATCTTTCTGAATCTGTATAGTGTACTCATCAATTGGTCTCCCTCTACGATTTTTACCCTCCACACTTCCCTCCAATACTAAATTGGTGATCCCTTGAAGCCTCAGAACATGTCCTACCAACCGATCCCTTCTTCTAGTCAAGTTGTGCCACAAACTCCTCTTCTCCCCAATTATATTCAATACCTCCTCATTGGTTATGTCATGTACCCATCTAATCTACAGCATTGTTCTGTAGCACCACATTTCGAAAGCTTCTATTCTTTTCTTGTCCAAACTATTCATCGTCCATGTTTCACTTCCATACATGGCCACACTCGATACAAATACTTTCAGAAAAGTCTTCCTGACATTTAAATCTAAACTTGATGTTAACAAATTTCTCTTCTTCAGAAACGCTTTCCTTGCCATCGCCAGTCTACATTTTATATCCTCTCTACATCGACCATCATCAGTTATGTTGCTCCCCAAATAGCAAAACTCCTTTACTACTTTAAGTGTCCTATTTCCTAATCTAATTCCCTCAGCATCACCCGACTTAATTCGACTACATTCCATTATCCTCATTTTGCTTTTGTTGATTTTCATCTTATATCCTCCTTTCAAGACACTGTCCATTCCGTTCAACTATTCTTCCACGTCCTTTGCTGTCTCTGACAGAATTACAATGTCATCGGCGAACCTCAAAGTTATTATTTCTTCTCCATGGTTTTTAATACCTACTCCGAATTTTTCTTTTGTTTCCTTCAGTGCTTGCTCAATATACAGATTGAATAACATCGGGGAGAGACTACAACCCTGTCGCACTCACTTCCAAACCACTGCTTCCCTTTCATGCCCCTCGACTCTTATAACTGCCATCTGGTTTCTGCCTTTCGCTCCCTGTATTTTATCTCTGGCACCTTCAGTATTTGAAAGAGAGTATTCCAGTCAGCATTGTCAAAAGCTTTTTCTAAGTCTACCAATGCTAGATGCATAGGTTTTGCCTTTCCTAAATCTAGCTTCTAAGATAAGTCGTAGGGTCAGTATTCCCTCACGTGTTCCAGTATTTCTACGGAATCCAAACTGATCTTCCCCGAGGTCGGCTTATACTAGTTTTTGCATTCGTCTGTAAAGAATTCGCGTTAGTATTTTGCATCCGTGGCACATTAAACTGATAGTTCGGTAATTTTCACACCTGTCAGCACCTGCTTTCTTTGGGATTGGAATTAATATATTCTTCTTGAAGTGAGAATATGTTGTCGAATTTCTAGGTGTTTACGTCAGCATGTTAGCAGCTCAAAGGGGGTGTAACAGGAATCGTTTACTAGAAATAAGAACTAAGTTTGTTCCTGACTGGCGACATGAATCTCAACGAAGGTTTCCTGAGTCACAACACACGTAGAATTAATAGAAGTGAACAATAGTTTATACAGCTGTCTAAGCAGCCATTGAATCAGTGAATTTTAATTGTCGATGTTGAACGATGATACAACTCGCGCAAATAAGGAAGGAAAACTAGAAGCGATTCTCTACAAGCGGTTTTTCCTGCGGCCTCGTTGCGAAAGTGCACTCGTTTAATAGATGTGATGATATTTCCACTAAACATGTTATTCTCTGCATCTTCTGTGGCAAACAGCCAGACCTACTTTTCAACAGTCTGTTCCTTTTTTTACTGACCTTTGTAAACGCCTCACTCATCCATTCACGTAAATAAGTCGGACATGTATCAAACTAAAAAAGAACAAAGAAATCCATACAGAGACACTAATTTATGCAATTTCCTTCTGTTAAGGCTCTATAACCCCGTGACAGTGACGTGATAAATGAGACACACCTGTTGCCGATATGATAAGAATAATGCAACAAATAGAAATAACATATTGGAATTAAAAATTCTTTGGTTCACACTTGTTGGTTCATATACCAGCTAATTTTATCTTCTACTGTAATTAATAAATGAATTGCATTACATTCTACATCTTTCACAATGACAATTTTGCAATACGCCAGTAGAAAAATAAAGGAATCACATTCCATATTTTGCCACAGATCAATGATATACACTGCCAGAAAAAGAATGCAACGCCTTACAGTAATAAAACATTTTGATGAATTGTACAAGACGGTATTTCATAACAACTGTTCTTAATAGCTGTAGTAGCCCAGTTAAAAATTAGATTTGAGAGTATACAAAATTTAACCATTTCTTCAAAACTATTTTACAAAAATTTCTAAATTCTGCTGCCGAGGAAGAGATTCACAGCGCAGCAGTAATTCTTAAAATGAATATGAGTAGGATTTATCCAGTGAATTCCCTGACGAAGTAATAGTTTTCAAAAACGCCCTGAAATAGCTTCATTAACTCTTTAGTTGACTTAAAAAAACTACTACTAAGAGAGGATTCAATCCTAGCTACTAATGTTACAGGTTTATTGTTTTTTAAAGTTATAATGGCCATTTCATTGTATAACAGGTTTTATTCCACAATCTAGATTATGGCATAGGCCATAGGCCATTATCAAGTATTACAAATCAATACACTTGAGTACAACACAAGTCATTCTCAAAATATATATCTTTGTTTATATAACCAATTTTGTCAAAAGTAAGTGCTAGAATATTTGTGTAATATGCTAATTTACTGGTAGATAGTATGGCTTCTTCACTTGATATGGTTACAGAATAAAACAGATGACCAACCTACAGGTTTTAAAATTTGGTACACTGTGCCACTTAAGTCAGTGGCTGCTTAGACACAGTGTATTCGACTACCATATCGAGTGAAGAATTCCCATTTCGAGTGAAGAAGTCATGCTAATTGCCAGTAAATTAGCGTATTACACAAATGTTCTCGCACTTACTTTTGTCAAAATTGGTATATATAACCGGATATACTTGGTTTTTTACTCTCCTATATCTACAGTACACCGCTGATGTGCCCAAACCATCTCCACCTGTTCATCTCCTTCAATATGCCGATGACACCGTCTTCCTTGCTCTCTATCATATCCTTCACCTGACCCAGTGCTTCTGTCAAACCCTTCTAAACTAGTTTACCGCTTTGTGCAACCAATGGCTTCTTTGAATCAATCCTTCCAAAACCCCAGGCAACCATTATAGGATGTATCACACCCTCCTTCCGCCCTGTACAACTTACCCCATCTTGGAATACCTTAGTCTCACCTTTAATCGTCACCTCATTTGGGCTCCCCACCTCCTTACCGCTCAATGCAAAACCCACAGTACTCACTGACTCCTGAAATTATGGCTGGACTTGCACCATCCCTCACACCCACGAATCCTTGATCCATCCCATCCTTAGTTATGCCAGTGTTGCATGGCTCTCTCCCCCTCTTAAATTCTATAAAGCCCATCAAATCCTTGACCACCATGCACTTTGCCTCACTTTCCATATCTGTCTCTTGGCCCTAATCTGTGACCTCATCCCCTTCCACATCTACTCCTTTCCCTTGAACACATTTTTTCCTCTACATCAACTGTCACCTCGATCCCCCTCATCCCCTGGTGTCTCCATTCTTCTCCACTGCCATACCCTTACCTTCCACCTCCTCTCCCAAAGGACCTTCCACCGTCTCCCCATCCAAGATGGAGTGCTTTGCCCCCATATTAATCCTTCCTTGCAATTCTAAGCATCCCCTCTCCCTCCCCCCTCCCTTGGGCTCTGTCTCCTTCTCCTCAGCTCCTCTGCTGTTTCTTCCCTCCTACCCCCTGTCTTCTTTCCCAGTCCTTGCGCTTCCTCCCCATCTCCTGCCCCTTTTGGTACTACCGACTCCACCCCTTCCCCCTTCCTGCCTCCCTCTTCTGTCAACCCCCCCCCCCCCCTCTTTCCTGCTCTCTGACCTCAAGTTCTTTGACAGACCCTTCATATTTTCATGCAGTTACTTTGTTATGTTTTGGTTATTGCCATGTATGTACCATCAGTTAAGTGTGTGTTCAGCATTGTCGCCCCATACTGTTGAGTGTTGTCGTCCTGTACTGTGAATGCCGTTTTTAATTGCGTTATTTGTGCCATAATTGCTTACGTGAAACGTCTTGATCCATTGCTATTTCAACTTCACGTGGATTTTGTGTAAAAGTGCCTCATCCAACTAACCCTTTTCTTGTATATTTCAACTCCAATTGCTTCTTTCTTCTCATGTATAAATCTCATCTTTTATTCCCATATTATATATGTAATGCTCTCCTGTGGTATTTCATGTATTTCATGTAATCTCGTGGCTGAAGAGAGGCAAATTATGCTGCTGCCAGCCCACCCCTGTCCCTAAGGGCAGGGGAATAAAATGACAATAAAGACGAAAAAAATTTGAACGATCACTTGTGCTCTGCTCATGTGTAATGAATTTTTAATATTTATAACACTTCATGTAATGGCCAAACGAAGATTAACCTTTTTTGGACATCTGGAAATAGACTAACAAAACAAATACTCCTGTATTCCTGGAAGAAGCAATCGACAATAGCATGGATTACAGAAGTAAGAAAAGATCTTGAAAGAAACAACATCAAAGAATCAGAAATAGCAGAAAGAAACCGTTTTAAAAGCAAAATACTAAATTTGGAAGGCTTCCAAAGCAGAAGAAATAAACAATCGGGAACAACATGGACAGATACTTCATGGGGAGAAAATGAGGGAATACCGGAAAAATAGGAAACAACAACAAAGGAATAAGAGGAACTGAAGTTGTTAACGAGATGCTAGTTGGTCAATACGATTGTTAAAATAAATAAATAAATAAATAAATAAAACACTTGATTATGGCCTAAGGCCAAAGTTTAGATTGTAGAATAAAACCTGTTGTACAGTCAAATAGCGGTTACATTTTTCAAGAAGTTTCATATACTTGGGCTCTACACAAATGTAAAATCATTATGCTCAATATTTTAACTGCAGTGCCCAGCGTCGTTGTGATGTTTCACATCTGCCGCGCAAAGTGAGTGGACCTGTGTCTTGGTACTCATAGCGAACAGTGATGCAGCGATCATGTTGCAAACAAAGACTCACACGTCGTAATCTTACAACGTGCAGGAAGCCCAAAACTGGAACACAGCATGCAATTCATTAGCAGAACGCAGTGCGATTGTGTGCTGTGTTCTAGATTTGGCCTTCCTGCACGTTGTAAGAATATGCCGTGTGAGTCTTTGTTTGTAACATGATCGCTGAATCACTGTAGGACGCAATTCAAGAGTATATGGTATCTTTCATTCCGATACAATTTTCATCTACACTGCATAAAGGTGTGAAATGACTGATTAACCAAAAATTGTCATGACGTCTGCTGACCAGTTTCTGCTGCCTTTGCTTCAGTTTACTGGTTTTAGAGCGTTTTTCGTAATATTTGAAAGAGGTGTGGTTGCAGTTACTGGCGCAGCTTTCCAGATTTCTGAATACATTTGAAAATGACGCCTCACTGCGTTTAAACTTCTAATGTACCTTTCAGATTCTCATTGTTTGAGTGACTGTGTCTTGACGACCGTTTGTAGTGTCAAACAAACAGTTTAAATTTCATTCAGCCACACTGGTCGATCACAGTTACGTCGAAATACAAAATCTCTCTTACTTGTCTTGTGCCCCAGGGAACTGTGGTAGCTCAGCTGTTGTATTCTATCTACATAAATGATCTTTTGGATAGGGTGGATAGCAATGTGCGGCTGTTTGCTGATAATGCTGTGGTGTACGGGAAGGTGTCGTCGTTGAGTGACTGTAAGAGGATACAGGATGACTTGGACAGGATTTGTGATTGATGTAAAGAATGGCAGCTAACTCTTAATATAGATAAATGTAAATTAATGCAGATGAATAGGAAAAAGAATCCTGTAATGTTTGATTACTCCATTAGTAGTGTACTGCTTGACTCAGTCACGTCGGTTAAATATTTGGACGTAACATTGCAGAGCGATATGAAGTGGGACAAGCATGTAATGGCAGTTGTGGGGAAGGCGGATAGTCGTCTTCGGTTCATTGGTAGAATTTTGTGAAGGAGACCGCTTATAAAACACTAATACGACCTATTCTTGAGTGTTGCTCGAGCGTTTGGGATCCCTGTCAGGTCGGATTGAGGGCGGACATAGAAGCAATTCAGAGAGGGGCTGCTAGATTTGTTACTGGAAGGTTTGATCGTCACGCGAGTGTTACGGAAATGCTTCAGGAACTCGGGTGGGAGTCTATGGAGGAAAGGAGGCGTTCTTATCGTGAATCGCTACAGAGGAAATTTAGAGAACCAGCATTTGCGGCTGACTGCAGTAAAATTTTACTGCCGCCAACTTACATTTCGTGAAAAGACCACCAAGAGAGATTAGGGCTCGTACAGAGGCATAAAGGCGGTCATTTTTCCCTCGTTCTGTTTGTGAGTGGAACAGGGAGAGAAGATGCTGGTTGTGGTACGAGGTACCCTCCGCCACGCACCGTTTGGTGGATTGCGGAGTATGTATGTAGATGTAGATGTAGATGTCTTCACAGAAACTTTTGTTTTCAACAAAGTAAAATTTTCTCTGTCCCATCACAGAGCAGTGCTACGTATTCTAAATCATTTCCTGACTCAGGGACCCGACTTTGGAACAATCTTCCTCAAAATCTCGGAGAAACTAAATTCCTTTCGAAACTGAAAAGATAGCTTATAGTGCGCCTCGTATCACAATATCTATCTCTCCTATACGTTATGCTGCCCTAGCTCGCCAACACACTTTTCCATATCCCTTGTTGGAAGAGTTCTCTGTTTATATTCCGATTTTGCCTAACAGCAACTGTCGCTGTCATTACAATCTTCTCCTCTTCATTTATCCATTCCGCCTCTGATAATACTAAACATGGCCTCATATGTGCTAAGCTAGACTGTATCATTACGAACCTGCTTCCCATGGAGTGCATCCTTCGTCGGGTCAAACAAATTGCAGTCGAAAGGTGCAGGATCCAGGCTGATGGTGAGTGAAGATTTACAGTCGAGTGAAGATTTAAAAGCTACTCTGGGGTGTACACACCTGTGCGAGGCATTGCGTTGTTACGGAGAAGGAGAAGTTTGTTTGTACTTTTGTGATTTGCTGAAGTCGTTTCTTCAATTTTCTGAGTGTATCACAATACACTTCAGAGTAGAGATGGGCAAACTCGTTCATCCTTGGGAACTAGTTCACTGCTGATCGTTCTTTTTTGTGAACCGTTCATTTTTACTCGTTCACCATTCATTTGTGCTTGGTGTATGGTTCTTATGAAAAACTGAAAACTGGTAGTGTAGGTGACTGAAGGATGGAGGGCACCAACAGGGGGCACTTGCCTCCCCCCTGGAGTATAGTTTTTTTATTCATTAGAGAATTCTTACACACTTTTAGAAGTAATTTCTGTGGTTCTGCAGAACCTCTCGTTTAGCCAACTGTAGCGTTGTGTGGCTGATCGCAGGAATATAGGGTGGCGCACGGAAAACCGGCCCCGAGTACAGACTGCTCGCCAATTACGGACTATGTGTTGCCCGTTACGAGCAGATACAACAAACAGACAAACATGTAATAACTAGGCAGCGAAGAAATTACAAGGTAATGCAAGCAAGGATGGCGAAACAATCGATGACGATGTGTAGAGAGCCGGAGAAGAGAACATGAAAATCTCACGCAACACGCATGAGCTATAGTTCACTTAGTCTTGTAAACCTGTTGGTGGCTGTTTCCCAACTTAATACACCACAAGTGTCTTGTATAAAATTCTTCTTTTCGACTCCCACTACCTAGCTATGCTACGTTGTAAATAATAATCGTTTACACCCTATATATACTTCACGTTGTCTCTGAGTTCGTAGGTGAAGTAGACTTTATGGAAGCATAACATAAAATGTAGATTTCTCATCATACTTGCGTCACATGCTTAGCAAAAATTAGGTTTTTATGTTGCATTATTAAAGTTAATGCAGCAATAATAATAATAATTAGGTTTGCAGTAATAAAGTTTTTGGTTTGAAAGCTCCTTCTGAACAAATGTTTTTGAGATAATAAGTAAATACGATTTTATGTCAATCTATGTTTTTTGAAATGGAGAGGCACCGGTTTTGCTACTGAGCCAAAATGACCCACAACCCACTTTTTTTTTTTTCAAAGAAACCAAACTAGCAGGTAATGCAAATTGGAAACAACCAAACTTAAAATTAATTAGAGCCTTCCTAAATGTAATGTTTTGTATATGAAAGATACACGAAAATCGTTTTATAAGAATTTTCTTACACTAAAAATTAAGCGAATTATTAAAAGCTAATTGCTAAATCAAGTCGATGAAACCAAAAAATATATGAACAAAAAAAACTTGCTTTGTTATAAGTATGTCTTCTGCAGTTCATCGATAAAATGAAGTGAGCTGATATGCCCTTTTGTTACCTGAAAAGACGTACCTATTACATACAACGTAATTTTTATGTAATTTACGTAACTATAAAATACTTTTTGATTAGCGGTCGTGGACGCCCAAGTGCATGAACAGTTTGGAACACATGTAAAAAGCGCGAGCGCAGTGAACGAAACGAACAACTGGATACTGAACTAACTGGGAGCAGTCGGCAGTGGAACTGAGACAGGTGGTCGTGCGAAAAACGATGGGTGCTGTTCGAAGTGATGAACCTATGTTTCATCCCCCCAGAGGATGTTCGACAAAAACTTGTCACGGTCAGCCTCGTAAGGCATAGGAAACTTCGCCCAGGTGGTACTTCGTTGCTCTTTATGACCTTCTGCTAGGCGGCGAGCATTCAGTGTCCCAATTGGTGGAAAAGTGTGTCAGCACTACCAGCAGAGCTCAGCCGGCCGGTGTGGCCGAGTGGTTCTAGGCGCTACAGTCTGGAACCGCGCGACCGCTACGATCGCAGGTTTGTATGCTGCCTCGGGCATGGATGTGTGGGTGTCCTTAGGTTAGTTGGGCTTAAGCAGTTCTAAGTTCTAGGGGACTGATGACCTCAGATGTTAAGTCCCATAGTGCCCAGAGCCATTTCAGCCATTTGAACTTCAAATGGTTCAAATGGCTCTGAGCACTATGGGACTTAACATCTATGGCCATCAGTCCCCTAGAACTTAGAACTGCTTAAACCTAACTAACCTAAGGACAACACACAACACCCAGCCATCACGAGGCAGAGAAAATCCCTGACCCGGCCGGGAATCGAACCCGGGAACCCGGGTGCGGGAAGCGAGAACGCTACCGCACGACCACGAGATGCGGGCTGCCATTTGAACTACCAGCAGCGACAAGTTTAGTTGTGATCCGTCAATCACCTCCAATGAGAGTGTCTGCACGTTCCAACACTGCAGGAGTCACTGCTGTAGGCGGTCGGCTGGCACGTGGGGGACCGGACAGGTTCGCGTGACCTTGTTGCAGTGATTATAGAAGCCTCGCCCAACGACTCCCCGTGCTTTTGTTCAATGCCAGGTGGTGTGTACATAGTTCCGCGTAGTCAGCGCGTGCACAACTTTCCCACTAGAGCGCGCCCCGCTAAGCACAACAGTGCAGGCGCAGCGCTAGTCCGTCGCTGCACTAGGAGATGGCGCTGCCATTATTTATATAAATGATATGCCTTCTAGTATTATAGGTGATTCATAAATATTTCTGTTTGCTGATGACACCAGCTTGGTAGTGAAGGATCTTGTGTGTAATATTGAAACATTATCAAATAATTTAGTTCATGAAACAAGTTCGTGGCTTGTGGAAAATAATTTGATGCTAAATCACAGTAAGACTCAGTTTTTACAGTTTGTAACTCACAATTCAACAAGAACTGATATTTTAATCAGACAGAATGGGCATATTATAAGCGAGACGGAACAGTTCAAGTTCCTAGCCGTTCGGATAGATAGTAAGCTGTTGTGGAAAGCCAATGTTCAGAATCTTGTTCAGAAACTAAACGCCGCTTTATTTACCATTAGAACAGTATCTGACATAAGTGACATTTCAACACGAAAAGTAGTCTACTCTGATTATGTCATGTGGTATTATTTTTGGGGTAATTCTTCTGATTCAAAAAGGATATTTTTGGCTCAAAAACGGGATGTTCAAGCTATTTGTGGTTTAAGATCGAGAACCTCTTGTCGACCCCTATTCAATAGTCTGGGATTTCTGACATTGCACTCACAGTATATATTTTCTTTAATGTCGTTTGTTGTTAGCAATATTAGCTTATTCGCAAGAGTTAGCAGCTTTCACTCAGTTAATGCTAGGCAGAAATCAAATCTGCATGTGGAATGCACTTCCTTGACTCTTGTGCAGAAAGGAGTGCAGTATTCTGCTGCATCCATTTTCAATAAGCTACTACAAGAACTCAAAAATCTTAGCAGTAGCCCAAACGCTTTTAAGTCTAAACTGAAGAGTTTCCTCATGGCTCACTCTTTCTATTCTGTCGAGGAGCTCCTGGAAGAGCTAAAAAATTAAGCAAATTCCAGTCTTACATTCTTGATTTTCTTTATTTAAACTAACGACTTGTCGCCTGAATATGGTTCTTATATTTCATTTTATCTGTTTCTACAATCGTGTTATAATTTTATGTACTGACTCGTTCCATGACCATGGAGACTTCTCTTTAACGTGGTCCCACGGAACAATAAATAAATAAATAAATAAATAAAAATAGAGACGGACAAAATTCTGCTTCCGCATATTAATACGTATCGCAGCCAATGAGATTGCTGCTAACATAGAACCTTTTCTCCTCGCGGATCACACTCACTCAGTGGTACCTGAACGCTCGAGGTATTATAACGTGTGTACAGACCTCCGATTAAACAGTCTGTACCAGTCAATAGTCATGTTTCAGTCTGCGCCTAATAAGATTATCATATTCCTGTACATAGCCATGAAGATAAATGAGTAGACACTTTGTCAAGTATCAGAGATATGTGAGAATAACATTAACGTGCCAGGACCAAAGGAACTTCAGATTGTCAATTGTAAATAGCACCCAGAATCAAGTTAAGTAAGGTTTATGCTTGTTATTATTTTAATAAATGTGTGTGAAAATTAATCAAGTTCTGTTTAAAGTTGGTCACCGTCAATCTGCTACTCTAAGCGTGCAAGTGGCATTTCTGTCGTCTGACCTAACGGCAGAAGATAAACACGCCACGATAACACCACGAGACATATTGCTGACACTCGCCTACTTCGTTAGAGCGACAAGCCAAATAATCTGATGGTGTGTGTACCGAAGGTCTTACAGTACGCACACCACATCAGGTCTCTGCAAGCGCCTATGCGTATTTGCGATGCTCAGGTTTTCCGCCAAACGAAAGTCAATGGCATCTCCCTGCTTGGAACGCACCTCTGCCAGAGGTGCCATTTTGAAGATTACGATAGCGGCGCCACCTATCGGTGCTTCATGAAAGTATGGGGGCTGAACCAGAAACCACACTGTTCCACAACAAACCCCGCATTTATGTAACCGAAATTGGCATTACGTATTGAACGCCCCTCTTATAATTACGTTCCTCGGTCAGTGGACCTTTCGTAAAAACGTCCGGTGTACTGGAGTTTACGAGGCTCGAGGACGCATAGCAATACTGGACACAACATTGCTGGAATGGAGCCGTTCCCAGAGCACGTTATTTGCTTTGAAGGAAACGCTCTGAATCCGGCTGAGGTTGCAACAGTAGGCTCGCATACAGGATACGAACTCGGCCTGTCGCCAAAGCCGCTTCTGTCACGCGACCGGCGCCACATTCGACTTTTATTTACATGGCGTGGTGCGCATGTTTTTATACAGGGACATACGCGCATGGATTGCTTCACTTTTCCTTGTTGTTTTCCGCCAGAGGTTTGTGCAGTTCTTTCCTGTTTTTCAGTGTGGTTTTCTTTGTTGTTTGTCGACCTTCGCGTAAATAGTCAATCCGTCCGCAATGCCAGCCAAGAAGCCTTCGGCATGCGCCTGTATTAGTCTAACAATCTCAGCTATAAAAGCGACGTAAAAATGAAGAACAACAATATTTTTAAAAAAATCGTACAGGGAGCTTGTAACGACAACGACGCTTTCTCGTGGAGGCTGTGAAGATTTTACGAAAGAGGTGAAACGCTCGAGTGGAAAAATAGTACGAGGTGTCCCAGAAGTCTACGCCTAATCACAAACACACATAAGGCGGAAAATATGACCCAAAGCCACATATCCTTTATCTTGAAGTGCAGGTAACTTATTCAAGTTTTTGTGTGGACACACAGAATTAATAAATTTCGACGTGTGCTGCTTTCGTTGCCCAGAAGACATCCAGACTGTATTCCAATTCCACCCATGTGCTTGTCAACATTTCGAGATGGATGGATGTTAAATAATTGTCGTGTGGCACCATGTCCTCGCGCAAGTCTTTCAATTGGACTCCACTTCGGCTATTTGCGTGTCCTGAAAGCCAGCGGTACCAGGTGTCCATCCACCGGTCACCCATCCAAGTACTTGTGCCCTACTTTCCTCAACTTCGGTGATCAGACGGGATCCAGTGTTACCAACGTGGCAATGCCGTTGGCGAGATTGATGTCATGGCATCAGTCATGCCGTAACGCTGCGATCTCGTTCAATGGTGTGTGGCAAACACTTTTGTTTTTTTAATTTTTTTATTTACACGTCAAGTTCCGTAGGACCAAATTGAGGAGCAAATCTCCAAGGTCATGGAACGTGTCAGTACATGAACTTACAACATAAAAGTAATAACAGATAAAAGTAAATGTTCATGAACCTGAAAAAAAGTCAGTCCGTAAGTTTAAGTAAAGGCTATCAGCAATACAATAAGAATCAGCTTAATTTTTCAAGGAAGTCCTCGACAGAATAGAATGAGTGACACATGAGAAAACTCTTCAGTTTCTATTTGAAACCGCGTGGATTACTGCTAAGATTTTTCAATTCCAGTGGCAGCTTATTGAAAATGGATGCAACAATATACTGCACACCTTTTTGCGCAAGAGTTAAGGAAGTCCGATCCAAATGGAGGTTTGATTTCTGCCGAGTATTAACCGAGTGAATGTTGCTTATTCTTGGGAATAAACTAATATTGGTAACAAGAAATGACACATGGAATATACATATTGAGAGGCCAATGTCAAAATACCCAGACTCGTGAACAGAGGTCGTCAAGAGGTTCGTGAACTCTCACCAGTTATTACCCGAACCGCCCGTTTCTGAGCCAAAAATATCCTTCTAGAATGGGAAGAGTTACCACAAAATATAATACCATACGACATAAGTGAATGAAAATAAGCAAAGTAGACTAATTTATGTGTCGAAGTATCACTCACTTTTGATACCGTTCGAATAGTAAAAATGGCAGTATTAAGTCTTTGAGCAAAATCCTGAACGTGGGGCTTTCCAAAACGGCTTACTATCTATCTGAACACCTAGAAATTTGAACTGTTCAATTTCACTAATCATATGCCCGTTCAGTAAGATTAAAACGTCAGGTCTTGTTGAATTGTGTGTCAGAAACTGTATAAACTGAGTCTTAGTGTGATTTAACGTTAGTTTATTTTCTACAAGCCATGAATTGAGATGACCTGAGCCCAAAGGAAATAATCCAACCATACTATGACCGGTGATCGCGGAGGCCAGTTGATGGGACCACCATGTCTGATTCACCACCCTGGAAACGTTGTACCTAAATAAGAAAGAACGACTAACGCACACTGAGGTGACGCACTATCTTGTTGGAAACGTATGTCCGGATGTCCTGAATCGCTGACGCAACAAATAACTGCAACATATCAAGATAGACGTTGGCTGTGATTGCCACTGTAGGAAAAAAGTCCTATGATTTTATTGTACATAACACTGGAGAAATACACTCCTGGAAATGGAAAAAAGAACACATTGACACCGGTGTGTCAGACCCACCATACTTGCTCCGGACACTGCGAGAGGGCTGTACAAGCAATGATCACACGCACGGCACAGCGGACACACCAGGAACCGCGGTGTTGGCCGTCGAATGGCGCTAGCTGCGTAGCATTTGTGCACCGCCGCCGTCAGTGTCAGCCAGTTTGCCGTGGCATACGGAGCTCCTTTGCAGTCTTTAACACTGGTAGCATGCCGCGACAGCGTGGACGTGAACCGTATGTGCAGTTGACGGACTTTGAGCGAGGGCGTATAGTGGGCATGCGGGAGGCCGGGTGGACGTAATGTTTGGGACTAGATGAAGCGTCGTCTCACGCGGTCTGCACGTCCAGCACGAACGCTGGTCCAACTGAGGCGCCAGGTGGAAACGGCATGGCAAGCCGTTCCACAGGACTACATCCAGCATCCTGCATTGCTGCGAAAGGTGGATATACACTGTACTAGTGCCGACATTGTGCATGCTCTGTTGCCTGTGTCTATGTGCCTGTGGTTCTGTCAGTGTGATGATGTGATGTATCTGACCCCAGGAATGTGTCAATAAAGTTTCCCCTTCCTGGGACAATGAATTCACGGTGTTCTTATTTCAATTTCCAGGAGTGTGATATAATACGTGACGACTGGAGAACAGGAGACATTGTTCCCATCTTCAAGAAAGGCAATAAAGGACTTTGTAAAAACTACAGAGGAATAACCCTTATGAGTCATACAGCCAATATTTTTGATAGAATTTTACTAAATCGAATAAGCGAAAAGATAGAAAAGGAGCTGAGTGAAGAACAGCTCCGAAAGAACAGATACCATCTTAGTAAATATATAGTTTGAGAAGAATGCATGATACCTTCGTGCAGTCAACCAGTCAGGCAACAAGGAGGGACCCAATCTCTTGTCTCCCAATGTTCCGGCTCAGATGTTGATGCCGAAGCGAAGCGAAATCCACGGTCGCAGGTGACGGGTGAGTTTACGTCACACCCTGGTGGACATTGTGCATACTGAAGAGACCTTCGCCAATGAACATTGCTTCATCCGACCATATTACAATGTTTGTGATGTCGTCGTTGGCTTCCGTGTTTGCTGGAACCATTCACAGAGCATCCGCAACTGCGTTGCTACGCTACGTGTACTTCGCTGGGGTACTTGGTGCATAACCTCCAGAATAACTTCCGCAGTAGCTGCAGCAGGGCGAGTTAGTGGTCGACCTCTGTCACGCGGTGGTGGGAGGAGGGAACTTGTCTCCCGAAGGCGAAGTTGCAGGCGGCGAAACACGTTTTTATTTGGATAACGTCGACCAGGATATATAGCAGCATATTGACGAGTGGGAACACCAGCGCAATTATCATATGCACCGAGGACCAGAAGCATATCCACATACTCATCGTTTATGTATGCCGTACATTGCATTAGAATAACACAAGGAGGACATACCTGTACGAAATGTACACGGAGTCTGTCACGGGAGCATTACTCCGCTAGCAACTACTCCTTGCCTGGCAAATAGCGCATAAACACGTCGTTACTTCGTAACGGGCTCTTCCATCTGACGCGCATCACATCTCTTGCTGCTTTTGTTGCGCATGATTCAATTCCGGACACTGCTAACTTTGTTAGCTTTCGAATTACACCGTTTCCCTAACAGTAATGGACGTGATGTTTCTACATTTCCAGAGATTGTAAAAAAAAAAAAAATGCTTCTGCTCTATGGGACTTAACTTCTAAGACCATCAGTCCCCTAGAACTTAGAACTACTTGAACCTAACTAACCTAAGGTTGTCACACGCATCCATGCCCGAGGCAAGAATCGAAACTGCGACCGTAGCAGCAGCGCGGTTCCGGACTGTAGCGCCTAGAACCGCTCGGCCACCCCAGCCGGCATCGATTGTAATAATAACAGTAACAAAAAGAAGAATAAGAAGGAGGAGGAGGAGGAGAAGAAGAAGAAGAAGAAGAAGAATGCCAGGCGGAGAGGACGCGCGGTTTGAGGCGCCTCTTCCGGCCGGAGGTTCGAGTCCTCCCTCGGGCGTGCGTGTGGGTGTTGTTCTTAGCATAAGTTAGTTTAAGTAGTGTGTAAGTGTAGGGACCGATGACCTCATCAGTTTGATCCCTTAGGGAGTCACACAGATTTCGACATTTTGAAGAAGAAGAAGAATAATGGTGATAGTAATGTATGGAGGTACTTACTAAAGAGCATGCGCTTAGCTGACTCGGTATAAAGAGACATAATTGGTGGTTACATGGTGATAACGCATATATATGGTAACCCGAGTTTGGCAAGTATTTGCAAAGGTCGTTACTAGCCTTGTTGTTGTTGTTGTAGTCTTCAATCCTGAGACTGGTTTGGTGCAGCTCTCCAAGCTACTCTATCCTGTGCAAGCTTCTTCATCTCTTCATCTCCCAGTTGTGGTCATCAGTCCTGAGACTGGTTTGGTGCAGCTCTCCATGCTACTCTATCCTGTGCAAGCTTCTTCATCTCTTCATCTCCGAGTTGCTGTGGTCTTCAGTCCTGAGACTGGTTTGGTGCAGCTCTCCATGCTACTCTATCCTGTGCAAGCTTCTTCATCTCTTCATCTCCCAGTTGTTGTGGTCTTCAGTCCTGAGACTGGTTTGGTGCAGCTCTCCATGCTACTCTATCCGGTGCAAACTTCTTCATCTCTTCATCTCCCAGTTGTTGTGGTCTTCAGTCCTGAGACTGGTTTGGTGCAGCTCTCCATGCTACTCTATCCTGTTCAAGCTTCTTCATCTCTACATCTCCCAGTTGTTGTGGTCTTCATTCCTGAGACTGGTTTGGTGCAGCTCTCCATGCTACTCTATCCTGTGCAAGCTTCTTCATCTCTTCATCTCCCAGTTGTTGTGGTCTTCATTCCTGAGACTGGTTTGGTGCAGCTCTCCATGCTACTCTATCCTGTGCAAGCTTCTTCATCTCTTCATCTCCCAGTTGTTGTAGTCTTCAGTCCTGAGACTGGTTTGGTGCAGCTCTCCATGCTAGTCTACCCTGTGCAAGCTTCTTCATCTCTTCATCTCCCAGTTGTGGTCTTCAGTCCTGAGACTAGTTTGGTGCAGCTCTCCATGCTACTCTATCCTGTGCAAGTTTTTTCATCTCTTCATCTCCCAGTTGTGGTCTTCTGTCCTGAGACTGGTTTGGTGCTGCTCTCCATGCTACTCTATCCTGTGCAAGCTTCTTCATCTCTTCATCTCCCAGTTGTTGTGGTCTTCAGTCCTGAGACTGGTTTGGTGCTGCTCTCCACGCTACTCTATCCTGTGCAAGCTTCTTCATCTCTTCATCTCCCAGTTGTTGTGGTCTTCATTCCTGAGACTGGTTTGGTGCAGCTCTCCATGCTACTCTATCCTGTGCAAGCTTCTTCATCTCTTCATCTCCCAGTTGTTGTGGTCTTCATTCCTGAGACTGGTTTGGTGCAGCTCTCCATGCTAGACTATCCTGTGCAAGCTTCTTCATCTCTTCATCTCCCAGTTGTGGTCTTCAGTCCTGAGACTAGTTTGGTGCAGCTCTCCATTGCTACTCTATCCTGTGCAAGCTTCTTCATCTCTTCATCTCCCAGCTGTTGTGGTCTTCATTCCTGAGACTGGTTTGGTGCAGCTCTCCACGCTACTCTATCCTGTGCAAGCTTCTTCATCTCTTCATCTCCCAGTTGTTGTGGTCTTCAGTCCTGAGACTGGTTTGGTGCAGCTCTCCATGCTACTCTATCCTGTTCAAGCTTCTTCATCTCTACGTCTCCCAGTTGTTGTGGTCTTCATTCCTGAGACTAGTTTGGTGCAGCTCTCCATGCTACTCTATCCTGTGCAAGCTTCTTCATCTCTTCATCTCCCAGTTGTTGTGGTCTTCAGTCCTGAGACTGGTTTGGTGCAGCTCTCCATGCTAGTCTATCCTGTGCAAGCCTCTTCATCTCTTCATCTCCCAGTTGTGGTCTTCAGTCCTGAGACTAGTTTGGTGCAGCTCTCCATGCTACTCTATCCTGTGCAAGTTTTTTCATCTCTTCATCTCCCAGTTGTGGTCTTCAGTCCTGAGACTGGTTTGGTGCTGCTCTCCATGCTACTCTATCCTGTGCAAGCTTCTTCATCTCTTCATCTCCCAGTTGTTGTGGTCTTCAGTCCTGAGACTGGTTTGGTGCAGCTCTCCATGTTACTCTGTCCTGTGCATGCTTCTTCATCTCCCAGTTGTGGTCTTCAGTCCTGAGACTGGTTTGGTGCAGCTCTCCATGCTACTCTATCCGGTGCAAGCTTCTTCATCTCTTCATCTCCCAGTTGTTGTGGTCTTCATTCCTGAGACTAGTTTGGTGCAGCTCTCCATGCTACTCTATCCTGTGCAAGTTTTTTCATCTCTTCATCTCCCAGTTGTGATCTTCAGTCCTGAGACTGGTTTGGTGCAGCTCTCCATGCTACTCTATCCTGTGCAAGCTTCTTTATCTCTTCATCTCCCAGTTGTTGTGGTCTTCATTCCTGGTTTAGTGCAGCTCTCCATGCTACTCTATCCTGTGCAAGCTTCTTCATCTCTTCATCTCCCAGTTCTGGTCTTCAGTCCTGAAACTGGTTTGGTGCAGCTCTCCATGCTACTCTATCCTGTGCAAACGTCTTCATCTCTTCATCTCTTAGTTGTGGTCTTCAGTCTTGAGACTGGTTTGGTGCAGCTCTCCATGCTACTCTATCCTGTGCAAGCTTCTTTATCTCTTCATCTCCCAGTTGTTGTGGTCTTCAGTCCTGAGACTGGCTTGGTGCAGCTCTCCATGCTACTCTATCCTGTGCAAGCTTCTTCATCTCCCAGTACCTACTGCAACCTACATCCTTCTGAATCTGCTTAGTGTATTCATCTCTTGGTGTCCCTCTATGATTCTTACCCTCCACGCTGCCCTCCAATGCTAAATTTGTGATCTCTCTCCCCATAGGGTATGGTTTGAGAGAGAGGAATTAGTGTTTTACAAGTGTTGAACACACCGAGCGAGATGGCGCAGTGGTTAGCACACTGGACTCGCATTCGGGAGGACGACGGTTCAATCCCGTCTCCAGCCATTCTGATTTAGATTTTCCGTGATTTTCCTAACTCATTTCAGGCAAATGCCGCGATGGTTCCTTTGAAAGGGCACGGCCGATTTCTTCTCAATCCTTCCCTAACCCGAACTTGCGCTCCGTCTCTAATGACCTCGTTGTCGACGGGACGTTAAACACTAACCGCCACCATCACCAAGTGTTGAACACGAAACAAAACTTGTCCGAATCTGCGGAAAAAATTAATAGTCAGGTCAACATTTGTAAAACTCTAATTTCTGTCTCTCAGATCCTACCCTATGGGGAGAGACGGAAAGTTTTGGTTTTAGCGAATCAACATTTACGAAGTAACTAAATATTTTTTCTTTATCCGTAACCATTTTCCACGCACGCTGTTTTCTTGAATTATAGCGCCAACTACCAAGAATCGAAACAAATGTTTAAGAACAAATGTAGTTTTTTATGTGGAATCTGATTCTGCAGTAAAAAATGGGGGTTCACATTTGAAATTTTAAAGTTTCCTCTCGCCTCACCCCCGGGGGCTGGGGTGGCGGGCTAATTTTAGCACCAGCACATTCTAACATTCTGCGTGGTGTCTGTTTGTTCTATATTGTATCTCCCTACCATTTTCGCGCATCGACGCTCTGGGCGTGTTTTTTAGGGAATTGACTAGTTTGAACCTGGGACCTGTTGCTGGTAAGGAGACGCCAGACCACACATGACATGTAGAGTTTAGAGTTCAGAGCGACTAGCGATGATATAACCAAATACTTAATGATTTCAGCGTCAGCTCCACTGCACTCTCTGTAAAAGAATCTTAATACTAACTAAATTTAGTGGAAGGGGTTCAAGACTTTCCTATTTTTAGTTAGCTGGTAAAATAACGTCGAAAAAGCAGTTAAGTTTACCATTGGAAATTTTATTCTACTCACAAAACATTGTTTATAAATTGCACTATTGGTAAAAGGAGATATTTTAATACAGGATGGTAAAAACCAACTGCGTTCAACAAAAATGTGAACGAATATTCCCTGAAAGGCTTTCCAAGTTCTACAAGGATCGAAGGATGACCTATGCTATATCAAATCTATAATCTAGGTTTAAATTAAGTTTCACAAAAATGGTCTACAGTGACACTCAATTATCTTTAATTAGTTATTTAACTTGTCATAAATTACTGTGGCTGATGTGGCTTCTCAATAATTATATAACAGAGAAATCATCGCGTTTCAGATATTTACTTCAAGTGGCAAATGTGAACACCATGAGTTTTAATTGACGATCGACACTAGTATTACGCAAAAAGGGGGTGTAACAGATGAGACTTCTGCAGTTCTTTGTGAAGCTTTATGCGCTGTTATGCGGCATCCCGTGCGTTCATTACCTTGTCGGTGTTCGTCAGGGGGTGGCGGACAGCACAGCCCCGCTCACCTCGCAGTCTCCGAAGCAACTACTCTCCTAACTTCTCCTTACTACCATTTACCGAAGTTGGTTTAAAAAAAACTATCTGGCTGTGTTTTCATCTGACCAATCAGGGTCTCAATGTTAACCTTAAGCTCTGCCTACAAAAATTCTGTCTATCCAATGAGAAACGTTATACTTGTCGTGGTGGGGCAATGTTTTCAAAGGTTGCAACGTAACAGAGACGCGAAAAAGTCTCACGCTAAAACTTGCAGCTGATGTGGTCCTTTTAGCGTTATCATAAGATCTATACTGTTCTTCTGGAGGGCTCTATCTTTTAACAGGGTGTGGGGGGGAGGTGGTCTTTGATGTAACAGAGACTTGAAAAAGTCTCACACTAAAACTTGCATCTGGGGTTGTCCTAGTGGTTAGCTGGCGACGTGGGTATCCAGTCCGTCCCTTATCGTAGGGCCTTCTAGCTTAACACGGTTCTACTCTCGGCTTCTGTTCTCGTTTCTCCCCTCGGAACTGCGCCTGTCTCACGGTGGGAAGGTATGACATGCATTTAGGCATTCTCGTGTTAGTCTGTGGTATTCCATTTGCTCACTCGTTACTCGTATTACTTTGGTTAATTTAATGTCACGATTTATTCGGAGCTATGTGACATACTACAGGATTTGCTTATCATGTCAGGGTTTTCGTCAGAATTTTCATGGAAGGTGTTGGATTTGCCTGAACCCTACAACATATCGCCTTTGAAAATAATCAGCTTTGGATTCTACACATTTTTTCCTGTGAAGCTTATTTTACGTGTTATTCTGGTTTGTTAGCTTATAATTTACACCCTGCATACATAATCAATGGAAAATCCAGGATGGAATGTAACACTATTATGAGAAGGAAAGTTGCTAGTCACCATATAGCGGAGATGCTGAGCCGCAGATAGGCACAACAAAAAGACTCTCACAGTTATAGCTTTCGGCTGCTAAGGCCTTCGTCAACAATAGATAACATGCAAACACACACACACGCAAACGCAACTCATACACACGAATGCAGTCTCAGGATGTGTCGTTTCAGTTGTGAGGATCTTGTGCCTATGTGCGACTCTGTTATATAGTGAGTAGCAACTGTCCTTCTCATAGTATTGTTATCAATATTTTTCTTGTTTTTTTGCGATCTTTTGTTAACTTTCGATATATATATATATATATATATATATATATATATATATATATATATGTGTGTGTGTGTGTGTGTGTGTGTGTGTGTGTGTGTGTGTGTGTGTTTTGTACTTTAACACCAAGTTGCAATAAAACAACAAAATTATTGGTGTAACTCACTTTGCGATAGACCCATTGGTTCGCTTGTAATTAAAGCCTAAACACGAGTCTCCATAACAAAATATCTGGTTGTAATTCTGGATCTACGTACGTACTACGTCTTCGAGACAGATTCCCATTTCTTCCTCAATAACAAGTCCTTTAAGTGCGGAATTCCCTGTGCTTTCTTAATGTTGGCAGCCTTGCTTTAAATTACAGGAAAGATTGTTTGTACTTTCCCGTGTGCTGTGCTTATTTTTTATTTCTCCACATTTTCCCTGTAGATATTTCACCTTAGCTTTCCTCCTAATCATTTTTATTTCATTCCTAAGTGATTTATACCTCTGTTCTCACGAATTTCGCTGGTCCTTTCGTGTTTCCTTCTTTCGTCGATGAGTTACGGTATAGGGGTCAGAGCAAAATACGAAACACCTCACTTGAACAGATACAGGTGCAAGCCAAGCCTTCAGGTTACGCTGTTGTATTTGACCACGAACGTTATCTGTGGTTTATCCTCAATACGTAACAAGTACCAGGCGTGGTCAGAACAGCTTTCTGGGTAGCCGTAAGCGCATTACGTCGGAGTTAACTTCGATCATAAATATAATAGACTGGCCCTGACGTCATTTTCGTGGCTCCAACATCTCTGGGCTGAAGTTACGCGAATGTTGGCAAAACGTGGTTGTTTCGTGTTGCACTTATGGCTGTACTCAGCGTTTTTTCGGGGGAAATGGCATTGCATTTCACGTGTGTTTCTATGATAGCGCAGATGCATTTATTGAAATCTGCTGAAGTGACTTTTATATGTTTTTTACACTTGAAATAGAGTATCACGTAAATCAAAGTGTTAAAAGTGAAGCCTGTAAAGTCAGACTCATATTACATTTTGGAAAGTATCTGTGACAGTCCGGTTACAGAACTAAGTATAACTGTTTCTCGTTCCTACTCATAGGTTCCCTAAGAATGAAAACCGCAGGCAGCTTTGGATACAGGCCCTGAAACGGAAAAACTTTAAGCCATCTGCACGTACGCGCCTTTTTTGTATATACAAGTGAGGTTATAATAAGGTAAGAGCACCTATAGTCGACACATGAAGAGAATTTTATCTACCTGTTAATACTATTAAATAAATGTAGGCTCCAAAATTATTTTCTGGAACTTCAAAGTCTCACCTTTCATCTAAAATGTCGTTTTTTTAAACTGATAGTTTAAACTTTTGTAAAAATAGTAGGAACTGAACCTTTGAAGTGCACCATAAATTGATATTGTAAAAGGACCTGCTCCCAAAGTCGACAATTTTGGCACCTATAGTTCGAATCTTATGTTTAAAGTTTTGACACGAGCCTACTCTTACTGTTTAAAAGAATTTTAACGGCATTTTAATTTAATAGTAATTTCGTCCCGGTGCCCACGAGAGGGGCGTTCGATGTATTTGTTAGATTTTATATATGGTATTGTGAACAAATCCAGGTCAAATGTAGTTCTGGCATATTTTTTTGCAAATAAAAAAGTAATTTTTGTTGGAAGCGTTTGGCAGCCAGTTGAGAAATGTGGGTAAAATACGATACAAACATAGGATGGCAGACCGCTGATTTGAAATCGCACCATGTTTTGCCAACAGTCACGTGGTTTATGTTGGAACCACACCAGCCCTATAGCAAGGCCAGTCTACTAGTATCTATGGTCGAAGGAGCTAAGAGAATTAGATCGTGCGCAAAATGTTGGAACGTAACCAAGGTAGGCAAAGTCTTTTGTGTTTCAAGAGGTATCGAAGATTTTCCCCGCATACAGGGAAAGTGAAGAAACTTCATACGCTAAGATTCAGTGCGGACGAAAGCGTGTGTTGAGTGTTCTTGTTGGATGGTCATTGAAGAGGATTGTGGCGAAAAATAAGGCGTACGACAGCTGCAACAAATTACTGCAGAACTGAATGTTTTTTTTTGGTTGATCTTATTTTGTTTTATATTGTTCGTTGAATTTGTTCGGGGCAGATGTCCGATGACACCCGTTTAGGTTCTTTGTTGATACATTCACTCAGGTTTTTTTTTTATTACAGAGGGAAGCTAACCCTCTGACAGAACACGCTGAGCTACCGTGCCGGCACCGCTCAGCTGCAGCCGCTTCATGGTTAAAATAGCCGCGCACACATATACACTCCTGGAAATTGAAATAAGAACACCGTGAATTCATTGTCCCAGGAAGGGGAAACTTTATTGACACATTCCTGGGGTCAGATACATCACATGATCACACTGACAGAACCAGAGGCACATAGACACAGGCAACAGAGCATGCACAATGTCGGCACTAGTACAGTGTATATCCACCTTTCGCAGCAATGCAGGCTCCTATTCTCCCATGGAGACGATCGTAGAGATGCTGGATGTAGTCCTGTGGAACGGCTTGCCATGCCATTTCCACCTGACGCCTCAGCTGGACCAGCGTTCGTGCTGGACGCGCAGACCGCGTGAGGCGACGCTTCATCCAGTCCCAAACATGCTCAATGGGGGACAGATCCGGAGATCTTGCTGGCCAGGGTAGTAGACTTACACCTTCTAAAGCACGTTGGGTGGCACGGGATACATGCGGACGTGCATTGTCCTGTTGGAACAGCAAGTTCCCTTGCCGGTCTAGGAATGGTAGAACGATGGGTTCGATGACGGTTTGGATGTACCGTGCAATATTCAGTGTCCCCTCGACGATCACCAGAGTTGTATGGCCAGTGTAGGAGACCGCTCCCCACACCATGATGCCGGGTGTTGGCCCTGTGTGCCTCGGTCATATGCAGTCCTGATTGTGGCGCTGACCTGCACGGCGCCAAACACGCATACGACCATCATTGGCACCAAGGCAGAAGCGACTCTCATCGCTGAAGACGACACGTCTCCATTCGTCCCTCCATTCACGCCTGTCGCGACACCACTGGAGGCGGGCTGCACGATGTTGGGGCGTGAGCGGAAGACGGCCTAACGGTGTGCGGGACCGTAGCCCAGCTTCATGGAGACGGTTGCGAATGGTCCTCGCCGATACCCTAGGAGCAACAGTGTCCCTAATTTGCTGGGAAGTGGCGGTGCGGTCCCCTGCGTCACTGCGTAGGATCCTACGGTCTTGGCGTGCATCCGTGCGTCGCTGCGGTCCGGTCCCAGGTCGACGGGTACGTGCACCTTCCGCCGACCACTGGCGACAACATCGATGTACTGTGGAGACCTCACGCCCCACGTGTTGAGCAATTCGGCGGTACTTCCACCTGGCCTCCCGCATGCCCACTATACGCCCTCGCTCCAAGTCCGTCAACTGCACATACGGTTCACATACACGCTGTCGCGGCATGCTACCAGTGTTAAAGACTGCGATGGAGCTCCGTATGCCAAGGCAAACTGGCTGACACTGACGGCGGCGGTGCACAAACGCTGCGCAGCTAGCGCCATTCGACGGCCAACACCGCGGTTCCTGGTGTGTCCGCTGTGCCGTGCGTGTGATCATTGCTTGTACAGCCCTCTCGCAGTGTCCGGAGCAAGTATGGTGGGTCTGACACACCGGTGTCAATGTGTTCTTTTTTCCTTTTCTAGGAGTGTATGTTCGACAACCGAAATTATCTTCCGATTTTCTCACAAGGGAACCTCCCCATTGCACCCACCTCAGATTTAGTTATAAGTTGTCACAGTAGATAGGCCTTGAAGAACTGAACACAGATCAATCGAAAAAAACAGGAAGAAGTTGTGTGGAACTATGAAAATAATATACAAACCGAGTAGTCCATGTGAAAGATAAGCAACATCACAGGAAATTTTGAATACAGGAGCGCCGTAGTCCCGTGGTTAGCGTGAGCAGCTGCGGAAGAGGTAAATCCTCCCTCGAGAGAAAAGTTTAATTTTTTTATTTTCAGACAGTTATCACAGTTCAGGCACTCACACATAATCAACTTCGCTCTCCAAAATTCCAGGACATGTTCAGATTGGCTTGGACATATGCAGGATTTGACGGTCTACGCACAGAAAAATTCGAAAACGTTAAAAAAAATGTTTTGACACAACACATGGAAAACTGCGACTGTGAAACTGTTGCATTCATTTGTTGCAGTTTATGTGACAACTCTTATGTTTTCATCACTTTTTTTGGGAGTGATTATCACATCCACAAGAAAACCTAAATCGTACAAGGTAGAAGAATCTTTTTACCCATTCGCCAAGTGTACAAGTTAGGTGGGTCGACAATATTCCTGTCATGAGACACATATGTCGTCACCAGTGTCGTATAATATATATTAGACGTGTTTTCCTGTGGAGGAATTGGTTGACCCATAACCTTGCGATCAAATGCTTTCTGTTCCAATTGGAGAGGCACGACCTTTCGTCTACTAATCGAACGGTTTTGCGGTGCGGTCGCAAAACACAGACACTAAACTTATTACAGTGAACAGAGACGTCAATGAACGAACGGACAGATCATAACTTTGCGCAAATTAAAGAAAAGAAAAATATTTCACTCGAGGGAAGACTTTCAACAAGGACCTCTCGAACCGCAGTTGCTCACGCTATCCACGGGACTACGGCGCTTCTGAGCTCACGGTCTCCAGGGTGTGGCTAAGCCATGTCTCCGCTATATCCTTTCTTTCGGGAGTGCTAGTTCTGCAAGTTTCGCAGAAGAGCTTCTGTAAAGTTTGGAAGGTAGGAGACGAGATACTGGTAGAAGTAAAGCTGTGAGTACCGGGCGTTAGTCGTGCTTCGGTAGCTCAGATGGTAGAGCACTTGCCCGCGAAAGGCAAAGGTTCCGAGTTCGAGTCTCGGTCGGGCACACAGTTTTAATCTGCCAGGAAGTTTCATATCAGCGCACACTCCGCTGCAGAGTGAAAATCTCATCCTGTGATGTTACCTATGTTACTCATGGACTACTCAGTTTGTATATTTTGCTTGTTTTTTTTTTTTTCATAGTTCCACACGCCATGTTCCTGTTTTCGCGATAGATCTGTGTTCAGTTTTTCAAGGCTTATCCACTGTGCCAAGTTATAACTAAATCTGAGGAGGGTGCGATGGGGAGGTTCCCTCGTCAGTAACGCTTGTGAAGCACGCGCTACTGCTCACACATTTTGTTGTCCTCATGGAGAACTACGAGTGTCGGAAGTTTGCAGTAAATCCGCGCTCCAAACGCCGTGGCCTCGCCTTGTTAGTTGGGCTTGATCCGCCACTGCGCAGTGCTCTGCCAGCGTCACCAGGTACAGTGTTGACGCCAGCCGGCCACTGTCAGTTGCCTACGCAGTCACTGCGCGGCGCCCGCTGTCGCTTCGAATATCACGCCACGCTTCCTGCTGCAGCCGGCCAGGGGAACCCGACTGCCGCTGCGTGGGACTGCCGCCATCGCGACCACGTGACGACAACAGCCAACAGCAGCCGAAGGGCAGTCCTTCCCGGTGTGCGGACATTTGCCACGGTTTTACCTGCTCCGAAGGGTTGGGTCCCTGGTCTCCCCCTCCGCTACCCCTCCTGCACATTCGCCGCCCGACCCGCAGTAAAGGTACTTACTGAGCCTTTCGGCTGATTTTTTTAAACATAGGACCAGAATCTCTATAGATTTTCCGCCACATTCCTAGAGATAGTTTCGTTGTGGAAACTACTAAATTCATCTCGCATTGAAATCCGTACCAAATTTCGAGCCACTGTAAAACTTCGCCATCCTTGAAGATTTTGCGCTCGTCTAAATTATACGTGCCTTTTTCCGTGCTCCTGCAGCAGCTTTCTGTCGTGTTTTGTGTACCGTGGGGGATCAGTTCTGTCTGATATTAATTTATTTGGTTTGAATCTCTAGAGTGCTGTTGAAACTATTTCTTTGAATTTAAGCCACATATGGTCTTCACTTACACTACTGGCCATTAAAACTGCTTCACCAAGAAGAAATGCAGATGATAAACGGGTATTCATTTGAAAAATATATTACATGAGAACTGACATGTGATTACATTTTCACGCAGTTTGGGTGTACAGATCCAGAGAAATCAGTACCCAGAACAACCACCTCTGGCCGTAATAACGGCCTTGATACACCTGGGCATTGAGTTAAACAAAGCTTGGATGGCCTGTACAGGTACACCTGCCCATGCAGCTTCAACACGATACCACAGTTCTGCAAGAGTAATGAATGCCGTATTGTGACGAGCAGGTTGCTCAGTCACCATTGAGCAGACGTCTTCAATTGGTGAGAGATCTGGATAATGTGCTGGCCAGGTCAGCAGTCGAACATTTTCAGTATCCAGAAAGGCCCGTACAGGACCTGCAACATCCGGTCGTGCGTTATCCTGCTGAAATGTTGGGTTTCACAGGGATCGAATGAAGGGTAGAGCCACGGGTCGTAACACATCTGACATGTAACGCCCACTGTTCAAAGTGCCGTCAATGCGAAGAAGAGGTGACCGAGACATGTAACCAATGGCAACCCATACCATCACGCCGGGTAATACGCCAGTATGGCGATGACGAATACACGCTTCCAATGTGCGTTCACCGCCATGTCCCCAAACATGGATGCGACCATCATGATGCTGTAAACAGAACCTGGATTCATCTGATAAAACGACGTTTTGCTATTCGTGCACCCAGGTTCATCGTTAAGTACACCATCGCAGGAGCTCCTGTCTGGGATGCAGCATCAAGGGTAAACGCAGCCACGGTCGCCGAGCTGATAGTCCATGCTACTGCAAACGTCATTAAACTGTTCATGCAGATGGTTCTTGTCTTGCAAACGTCCCCATCTGTTGACACAGGGATCGAGACGTGGCCACAAGATCCGTTACAGCCATGCGGATAAGATGCCTGTCATCTCGACTGCTAGTGATGCGAGGCCGTTGGGATCCAGCACGGCGTTTCGTATTACCCTCCTGAACCCACCGATTCCATATTCTCCTAAGAGTCATTGGATCTCGATCAACACTAGCAGCAGTGACACGATACGATAAACTGCAAATACGATAGGCTACAATCCAACCTTTATCAAACTCGCAAACGTGATGGAATGTTTTTTTCCTCCTTACACAAAGCATCGCTACAACGTTTCTCCACGCGACGCCGGTCAACTGCTGTTTGTGTATGAGAAATAGGTTGGAAACCTTCACCATGTCAGCACATTGTAGGTGTCGCCAACGGCACCAACCTGATGTGAATGCTCTGAAAAGCTAATCATTTGCATATCACGGCATCCTCTTGCTGTCGGTAAAATTTTGCAATGTGTAAAATTACGAGGTGCTTCCCAGCTCTAAACGGTGTCTTGCACCGTCCACGCCATACATAAATTTGCTGACTGTATCCTCGGTATTTGTTTTAGTACTCAAACCTGTTTGCTGTAGTTGTTGTGGTCTTCAGTCCTGAGATTGGTTTGGTGCAGCACTCCATGCTACTCTATCGTGTGCAAGCTACTTCGTCTGCCAGTACTTACTGCAACCTACATCCTTCTGAATCTGCTTAGTGTATTCATCTCATGGTCTCCCTCTACGTTTTTTACCGTCCACGCTGCCCTCCAGTACTAAAATGATGATTCCTTGATGCCTCATAACATGTCCTACCAACCTGTGGCTTCTTCTTGTCAAGTTTTGCCACAAAGTCCTCTTCTCCCCAATTCTATTCAATACTTCGTCATTAGTTATGTGATCTACCCATCTAATCTTCAGCATTCTTCTGTAGCACCACAATTCGAAAGCTTCTATTCTCTTTTTGTCTAAACTATTTATCGTCCATGTTTCACTTCCATACATGGCCACACTCCACACAAATACTTTCAGAAACGACTTCCTGACACTTGAATCAATACTCGATGTTAACAAATTTCTCTTCTTCAGAAACGCTTTCCTTGCCATTGCCAGTCTACATTTTATATCCTCTCTACTTCGACCATCATTCGTTATTTTTCTCCCCAAATAACAAAACTCCTTTACTACTTTAAGTGTCTCATTTCCTAATCTAATTCCGTCAGCATCACCCGACTTAATTCGACTGTATTCCATCATCCTCGTTGATGTTCATCTTGTATCCTCCTTTCAAGACACTGTCCATTCCGTTCAACTGCTCTTCCAAGTTCTTTGCTGTCTCTGACAGAGTTACAGTGTCATCAGCGAACCTCAAAGTTTTTATTTCTTCTCCATGGACTTTAATACCCCCTCCAAACTTTTCTTTTGTTTTCTTTACTGCTTGCTCAATATACAGATTGAATAACATCGGGGAGAGGCTACAAACCTGTCTCACTCCGTTCCCAACCTGTGCTTCCCTTTCAGCCCCCTGGACTCTTATAACAGCCATCTGGTTTCTGTACAATTTGTAAATAGCCTTTCGCTCCCTGTATTTTACCCCTGTCACCTTCAGAATTTGAAAGAGAGTATTCCAGTCAACATTGTCAAAAGCTTTCTGTAAGTCTGCAAATGCTAGAAACGTAGGTTTGCCTTTTCTTAATCTTTCTTCTAAGATAAGTCGTGGGGTCAGTATTGGCTCACGTTTTCCAACATTTCTAAGGAATCCAAACTGATCCCTGAGGTCTGGATTTACAAATACTTTCAAATGAAATGCAGCTAAGATAGAAATGCGCCAAATTTCATTTGTATATATATATAGTGTCTCGATAGTTGGAGGTGAGCGGGACCGGAACCACCCCGAACTATCGAAAACTCGGACTATCGAAACTTGGATGTGAAAAGAAATATTATGATATTCTAAGTAATACAGGTCAAAATATGAATTTTATTAAAATAAAAGGCACAAATTTCCTCTTTTTTGTTACAGCGCTCATCTTTGTAAGATGTACAACGTAACACACAGTCAAAACGACACGCAACACTGTACAGTATAGGTACTGGGAACTACAGTAGCTCATGAACTCCTCAGTTTTGATCGGTAGCAGCCGGCAGCAGTCCGGGTATTTCGTGCCATACTGACTACAGATGTTCGTGCAACAGGGCAGAGAGCTAATCGTTGGTGTTGATTGCATTGTTGTCTGCTTTGTCACTGAGCTGTACTCTCCCTATCTATCTTTTGCAATGATGTGTTCATTATTTATCATGTCAGTAAAAGAAGAAAGTAGAGCGTTGCAACCTTTTTAATATATATATGTGTCGTGTCACCGCCAGACACCAAACTTCCTAGGTGGTAGCCTTTAAGTCGGCCGCGGTCCGTTAGTATACGTCGGACCCGCGTGTCGCCACTATCAGTGATTGCAGACCGAGCGCCGCCACACGGCAGGTCTAGAGAGACTTCCTAGCACTCGCCCCAGTTGTACAGCCGACTTTGCTGGAGATGATTCACTGCCTACATAAGCTCTCATTTGCAGAGACAACAGTTTAGCATAGCCTTCAGCTACGTCATTTGCTACGACCTAGCAAGGCGCCATATTCAGTTACTATAATTACTTCAAGAATGTATTCTGAACAGATGATATTGTGAACCATGTACAGTCAAGAGCGACGCTCATCATTAATGGATTAAAGTTAAGTATCAAACTAATTTCGCCCGCTTTCTGAATTCTCATTCCTTGTCATGTTCCAGACCTCACGTCAGTATAGTTCTTCCCTCCTCACGCCAGCCTGCGTGAGCTAAAACGCGTGCATTTCGGCCTCCTCTCGTAACATGGTGTTGGCTCTTCTGCTAACACAAAACAGTTGAGTCTCGATAGTTTCCAATAATCCGATCCTCTGTGTTGCAACGGTCTACTTTCATTTTATACATACTCTGATTCTTCAGAATTAAAGTCTCTGTCGTCTTATTCAGATTCTTTCTTGTTCATACCACTCTTCTTGTTCATTATCAGAGCGGCCATCAGACTTGTCTGGAAGAAGCAGTTGTAATGTCTCGCTACAATAAGGCTAGCTTCGTTTTACTGGCCGTTTTCTGGAGCAGCTGTTGTAGGGATCGCTGCTATGGAGTAGCCTGTTTAAAACATCTCTATTGCAATGTTCTCTACTGCACTTTCTAGAGTAATTTGTGTGGTATATTCGAAAGAGCTTATTTCTAACTTCAGCAGCTGATCAATTGGTACTATCGCCTCTTTTATTACAGTGGCCCCATGAATCAAAAGTTTATGCATTTTTGGCGTCATTGATTGCCAACTGTTAAGTTCAACATACAGTTTTGCAATTCATATGCATATGCTTGGAATTTGCTCTCATCATGGTGACACCCACTGATCACTGCTCCCAATATTACTTCCAACTTTTTAATTAGTTGTAAATCTACTCCAGTAATTTTTGAGGCATTTTCTGCACCTGAAAAGAAACATCTTGCGGTGTCTCCGTCATTCGTATTCCCAAGGCCTGGCTTTGGAACATCAACATGCAGTCCTAATTCTTCTTTGAATTTTATTTGACTGTTTTTTTGTGGTTAATACCATTCTTTTGTCTTCTTCACTTCTTGCTTGCCACTTTCAAACTGGAAGTCTGTATGGTAAGTGATGTGCTGTCTCAAATAATGGTATGCTTGTGTGTAAATTCGACAAACCAAACTTCCACGTTTCACGTTTCTCCGATAAACTTTTATCTAGTTTATTGAAATCTTTCGAAGTGAGCCCTCAGTGTTGATGTAGTGCCTGTTGCAGCATTGCAGATTTTTCTGTCAACCATTGTCAGTAACGAAGTGTGTTTAATCTTTAGCAGTCGTACTTCTGTTTTGTTTAGCATGCTTATTTGTCCCTGTATGTATTTCATTTCCTCGTTTGTAACGTCTGCTGTTTCATGCACAAAGCGGATGCCCATTGATCTACAGCATCTTGTGGAGGAACGGTTTGGATTTTGCCACAACGTTCTCTATTTTTCATTAATACTGAAATACATTAGAATCACTGTCACTTAAATTTTGAAAATTTTGTTCAAATTGTGATTGCTGAGACCCATCACAATCCTATTTTGATATTAACTCTTAGTTGTGATTTTATTCTAAATCTATAATCTGCAACACTTCTTCTAAATACTTGCACAATGTTAATGTGGTGTGATCTAACAATCGTTGCAGCTTTACTTCCGTTGATGTTTCAGTTACAGTAATTGAGTCTTATTTAGGATAGCATTGCGTTGTCGCTTTTCTTAGTAATGAATAGCACGGATATACAGCCCTGTTTGCACAATGGATGGCTTCATAATGCTTCCTTGTCAGCTGTGCACTAATAAAAATTGCCAATGCTTCCTCAGGAGTATGTTTTATTACCTTCTCTTCAGCCGTTGAAAGCTTTTGCTTTATTTTTGTTGCCCTTGTTGGAGTTTCTGCTATTTTTTTAAATCATATCAACCACATCAGGGTTAGCAGCAGTTCTGTGACTCGTAGTTGCAGGAAACGTCAGCTCTTCGTGAATTGAATATTGTTGTAGAACTATAGTTTTCCTGCGTTTGCTCCTTTCACTTGACTCACTGAGATCTTTTTTAAGGGCTGTCTGGGAAAACAGCAGTGAAAGAAAACACAGGTACCCTTTTGTTTATTGCCAACCAGTTACAATTTTTCTGCAGAAACCTCTCCTCACTTCCGTTTGCAAGACATCCATTTCTTTTTAAAATTCGTTTTGACATACCGAAGTGAAAGACTCAGTGAAGTTCTCTCAGCTTCTGGGCACTTCGTTATATCAGCGTCTGTTTTCCATAAACTGAAGTTTCTGAACAACTGATGTGCCTGGAGATTCCAGTTTCAAAGTTTGAAAAACGAAACAATGCTGACCTGCAAAACGAAAGTAAAAATCTAACTTATATTTTGCACAAAGGATGGCAAAAAAGGCCTCAGATATGAGATTATCTAAATCAAATCCAGATTGGTTATTGACAAAAATGAACTTTAATGTGGTTCTGTTACAATATACACACAACACAAAAATAATTTTGGAAATCTTAAGAATGTGTTAACTTACCAAAGCCTACACTCAAAAAACAAACCAGGAAGGGTCGTATTAAATCCGTTTCTCAATGTCAGCTGTCACAGCACACACAACAGTAACATAATGGTAGTAAAATTAAAAAGAATGTCTTGTTCAGCTCTAAAGGTTGTAATATTTCTGTATTGTCATCTGTTATGCAGATTAGATGTTTAATAGCAAGCTCATTTTTAACACAATCACACGTGCACAAGTACAGGGAAAATAAAGAAGTTTTGTGGCATTTAAAAAATTCTAAATAAAAATGGCGCAAGTTTTCGGAGTTTATTATTTCTGAAATGGGCTCGCAAAGCTACACCAATTGCGACTGTTATTTAGAAATAGTGTGACACACCTTTAAAAACGCTAATCAAAATGGCAGGCGATCCAAAATCTTGTTTAACTGAACTTTGAAAAGTTCTTGTAAGGTTCTGATTGTTGTTGTTGTTGTTGTTGTTGTTGTTGTGGTCTTCAGTCCTGAGACTGGTTTGATGCAGCTCTCCATGCTACCCTATCCTGTGCAAGCCTCTTAATCTCCCAGTACCTACTGCAACCTACATCCTTCTGAATCTGCTTAGCGTATTCATCTCTCGGTCTCCCTCTACGATTTTTACCCTCTACGCTGCCCTCCAATGCTAAATTTGTCATCCCTTGATGCCTCATAACATGTCCTACCAACTGGTCCCTTACTCTTGTCAAGTTTTGCCACAAAGTCCTCTTCTCCCCAATTCTATTCAATACTTCGTCATTAGTTATGTGATCTACCCATCTAATCTTCAGCATTCTTCTGTAGCACCACAATTCGAAAGCTTCTATTCTCTTTTTGTCTAAACTATTTATCGTCCATGTTTCACTTCCATACATGGCCACACTCCACACAAATACTTTCAGAAACGACTTCCTGACACTTGAATCAATACTCGATGTTAACAAATTTCTCTTCTTCAGAAACGCTTTCCTTGCCATTGCCAGTCTACATTTTATATCCTCTCTACTTCGACCATCATTCGTTATTTTTCTCCCCAAATAACAAAACACCTTTACTACTTTAAGTGTCTCATTTCCTAATCTAATTCCGTCAGCATCACCCGACTTAATTCGACTGTATTCCATCATCCTCGTTGATGTTCATCTTGTATCCTCCTTTCAAGACACTGTCCATTCCGTTCAACTGCTCTTCCAAGTTCTTTGCTGTCTCTGACAGAGTTACAATGTCATCAGCGAACCTCAAAGTTTGTATTTCTTCTCCATGGACTTTAATACCCCCTCCAAACTTTTCTTTTGTTTTCTTTACTGCTTGCTCAATATACAGATTGAATAACATCGGGGAGAGGCTACAAACCTGTCTCACTCCGTTCCCAACCTGTGCTTCCCTTTCAGCCCCCTGGACTCTTATAACAGCCATCTGGTTTCTGTACAATTTGTAAATAGCCTTTGGCTCCCTGTATTTTACCCCTGTCACCTTCAGAATTTGAAAGAGAGTATTCCAGTCAACATTGTCAAAAGCTTTCTGTAAGTCTGCAAATGCTAGAAACGTAGGTTTGCCTTTTCTTAATCTTTCTTCTAAGATAAGTCGTGGGGTCAGTATTGGCTCACGTTTTCCAACATTTCTAAGGAATCCAAACTGATCCCCGAGGTCTGGATTTACAAATACTTTCAAATGAAATGCAGTTAAGATAGAAATGCGCCAAATTTCATTCGTTTATATATATATATATATATATATATATATATATATATAGTAGTGTCTCGATAGTTGGAGGTGAACGGGAACGGAACCACCCCGAACTATCGAAAACTCGGACTATCGAAACTTGGAAGTGAAAAGAAATATTATGATATTCTAAGTAATACAGGTCAAAATATGAATTTTATTAAAATAAAAGGCACAAATTTCCTCTTTTTTGTTACAGCGCTCATCTTTGTAAGATGTACAACGTAACACACAGTCAAAACGACACGCAACACTGTACAGTATTTGTACTGGGAACTACAGCAGCTCATGAACAACTCAGTTTTGATCGGTAGCAGCCGGCAGCAGTCCGGGTATTTCGTGCCATACTGACTACAGATGTTCGTGCAACAGGGCAGAGAGCTAATCGTCGGTGTTGATTGCATTGTTGTCTGCTTTGTCACTGAGCTGTACTCTCCCTATCTATCTTTTGCAATGATGTGTTCATTATTTATCATGTCAGTAAAAGAAGAAAGTAGAGCGTTGCAACCTTTTTAATATATATATGTGTCGTGTCACCGCCAGACACCAAACTTCCTAGGTGGTAGCCTTTAAGTCGGCCGCGGTCCGTTAGTATACGTCGGACCCGCGTGTCGCCACTATCAGTGATTGCAGACCGAGCGCCGCCACACGGCAGGTCTAGAGAGACTTCCTAGCACTCGCCCCAGTTGTACAGCCGACTTTGCTGGAGATGATTCACTGCCTACATAAGCTCTCATTTGCAGAGACAACAGTTTAGCATAGCCTTCAGCTACGTCATTTGCTACGACCTAGCAAGGCGCCATATTCAGTTACTATAATTACTTCAAGAATGTATTCTGAACAGATGATATTGTGAACCATGTACAGTCAAGAGCGACGCTCATCATTAATGGATTAAAGTTAAGTATCAAACTAATTTCGCCCGCTTTCTGAATTCTCATTCCTTGTCATGTTCCAGATCTCACGTCAGTATAGTTCTTCCCTCCTCACGCCAGCCTGCGTGAGCTAAAACGCGTGCATTTCGGCCTCCTCTCGTAACACGGTGTTGGCTCTTCTGCTAACACAAAACAGTTGAGTCTCGATAGTTTCCAATAATCCGAGCCTCTGTGTTGCAAAGGTCTACTTTCATTTTATACATAGTCTTATTCTTCAGAATTAAAGTCTCTGTCGTCTTATTCAGATTCTTTCTTGTTCATACCACTCTTCTTGTTCATTATCAGAGCGGCCATCAGACTTGTCTGGAAGAAGCAGTTGTAATGTCTCGCTACAATAAGGCTAGCTTCGTTTTACTGGCCGTTTTCTGGAGCAGCTGTTGTAGGGATCGCTGCTATGGAGTAGCCTGTTTAAAACATCTCTATTGCAATGTTCTCTACTGCACTTTCTAGAGTAATTTGTGTGGTATATTCGAAAGAGCTTATTTCTAACTTCAGCAGCTGATCAATTGGTACTATCGCCTCTTTTATTACAGTGGCCCCATGAATCAAAAGTTTATGCATTTTTGGCGTCATTGATTGCCAACTGTTAAGTTCAACATACAGTTTTGCAATTCATATGCATATGCTTGGAATTTGCTCTCATCATGGTGACACCCACTGATCACTGCTCCCAATATTACTTCCAACTTTTTAATTAGTTGTAAATCTAGTCCAGTAATTTTTGAGACAGTTTCTGCACCTGAAGAGAAACATCTTGCGGTGTCTCCGGTCATTCATATTCCCAAAGCCTGGCATGCAGTCCTAATTCTTCTTTGAATTTTGACTGTTTTTTGTGGTTAATACCATTCTTTTGTCTTCTTCACTTCTTGCTTGCCACTTTCGAACTGGAAGTCTGTATGATAAGTGATGTGCTGTCTCAAATAATGGTATGCTTGTGTGTAAATTCGACAAACCAAACTTCCACGTTTCACGTTTCTCCGATAAACTTTTATCTAGTTTATTGAAATCTTTCGAAGTGAGCCCTCAGTGTTGATGTAGTGCCTGTTGCACCATTGCAGATTTTTCTGTCAACCATTGTCAGTAACGAAGTGTGTTTAATCTTTAGCAGTCGTACTTCTGTTTTGTTCAGCATGCTTATTTGTCCCTGTATGTATTTCATTTCCTCGTTTGTAACGTCTGCTGTTTCATGCACAAAGCGGATGCCCATTGATCTACAGCATCTTGTGGAGGAAGGGTTTGGATTTTGCCACAACGTTCTCTATTTTTCATTAATACTGAAATACATTAGAATCACTGTCACTTAAATTTTGAAAATTTTGTTCAAATTGAGTTTGGTGAGACCCATCACAATCCTATTTTGATATTGACTCTTAGCTGTGATTTTATTCTAAATCTATAATCTGCAACACTTCTTCTAAATACTTGCACAATGTTAATGTGGTGTGATCTAACAATCGTTGCAGCTTTACTTCCGTTGATGTTTCAGTTACAGTAATTGAGTCTTATTTAGGATAGCATTGCGTTGTCGCTTTTCTTTGTAATGAATAGCACGGATATACAGCCCTGTTTGCACAATGGATGGCTTCATAATGCTTCCTTGTCAGCTGTACACTAATAAAAATTGCCAATGCTTCCTCAGGAGTATGTTTTATTACCTTCTCTTCAGCCGTTGAAAGCTTTTGCTTTATTTTTGTTGCCCTTGTTGGAGTTTCTGCTATTTTTTTAAATCATATCAACCACATCAGGGGTAGCAGCAGTTCAGTGACTCGTAGTTGCAGGAAACGTCAGCTCTTCGTGAATTGAATATTGTTGTAGAACTATAGTTTTCCTGCGTTTGCTCCTTTCACTTGACTCACTGAGATCTTTTTTTAAGGGCGGTCTGGGAAAACAGCAGTGAAAGAAAACACAGGTACCCTTTTGTTTATTGCCAACCAGTTACAATTTTTCTGCAGAAACCTCTCCTCACTTCCGTTTGCAAGACATCCATTTCTTTTTAAAATTCGTTTTGACATACCGGAGTGAAAGACTCAGTGAAGTTCTCTCAGCTTCTGGGCACTTCGTGATATCAGCGTCTGTTTTCCATAAACTGAAGTTTCTGAACAACTGATGTGCCTGGAGATTCCAGTTTCAAAGTTTGAAAAACGAAACAATGCTGACCTGCAAAACGTAAGTAAAAATCTAACTTATATTTTGCACAAAGGATGGCTAAAAAATGCCTCAGATATGAGATTATCTAAATCAAATCCAGATTGGTTATTGACAAAAATGAACTTTAATATGGTTCTGTTACAATATACACACAACACAAAAATAATTTTGAAAATATTAAGAATGTGTTAACTTACCAAAGCCTACACTCAAAAAACAAACCAGGAAGGGTCGTATTAAATCCGTTTCTCAATGTCAGCTGTCACAGCACACACAACAGTAACATAATGGTAGTAAAATTAAAAAGAATCTCTTGTTCAGCTCTAAAGGTTGTAATATTTCTGTGTTGTCATCTGTTATGCAGATTAGATGTTTAATAGCAAGCTCATTTTTAACACAATCACACGTGCAAGTACAGGGAAAATAAAGAAGTTTTGTGGCATTTAAAAAATTCTAAATAAAAATGGCGCAAGTTTTCGGAGTTTATTATTTCTGAAATGGGCTCGCAAAGCTACACCAATTGCGACTGTTGTTTAGAAATAGTGTGACAAGACGCGACACACCTTTAAAAACGCTAATCAAAATGGCAGGCGATCCAAAATCTTGTTTAACTCAACTTTGAAAAGTTCTTGTAAGGTTCTGATTGTTGTTGTTGTTGTTGTGGTCTTCAGTCCTGAGACTGATTTGATGCAGCTCTCCATGCTACCCTACCCTGTGCAAGCCTTCATTTCCCAGTACCTACTGCAACCAACATCCTTCTGAATCTGATTAGCGTATTCATCTCTCGGTCTCCCTCTACGATTTTTACCCTCCACGCTGCCCTCCAGTACCAAATTGGTGATCCCTTGATGCCTCATAACATGTCCTACCAACTGGTCCCTTCCTCTTATCAAGTTCTGCCACTAACTCTTCTTCTCCCCAATTCTATTCAATACCTCCTCATTAGTTATGTGATCTACCCATCTAATCTTCAGCATTATTCTGTAGAACCACAATTCGAAAGCTTCTATTCTCTTCATGTCTAAACTATTTATCGTCCATGTTTCACTTCCATACATGGCTACACTCCGTACAAATACTTTGAGAAACAACTTCCTGACACTTAACTCTATACTCGATGTTAACAAATTTCTTTTCTTCAGGAACGCTTTCCTTGCCATTGCCAGTCTACATTTTATATCCTCTCTATTTCGACCATCATCAGTTATTTTGGTCCCCAAATAACAAAACTCCTTTACTACTTCAAGTGTCTCATTTCCTAATCTAATTCCCTCAGCATCACCCGACTTAATTCGACTACATTCCATTATCCTCGTTTTGCTTTTGTTGATGTTCATCTTATACCCTCCTTTCAAGACACTGTCCATTCCGTTCAACTGCTATTCCAAGTCCTTCGCTGTCTCTGACAGAATTACGATGTAATCGGCAAACCTCAAAGTTTTAATTTCCTTTACTTCTTGCTCAATACACAAATTGAACAACATCGGGGAGAGGCTAAAACCCTGTCTCACTTCCTTCCCAACCACTGCTGCCCTTTCATACCTCTCGACCCTTATAACTGCCATCTGCTTTCTGTACAAATTGTAAATAGCCTTTCGCTCCCTGTATTTTACCCCTGCCACCTTCAGAATTTGAAAGAGTATTCCAGTCAATATTGTCAAAAGCTTTCCCTAAGTCTACAAATGCTAGAAACGTAGGTTTGCCTTTCCATAATCTTTCTTCTAAGATAAGTCGTAAGGTTGGGATAAAAGTATTGAAATTTATACATAAGTTTAAAAATAAGCTTTTATCTTCCTCTAACAAGAAAACCTGCTTCAAATTCGAATCCTCAATTAGTAAAGTAGCAAAAAATTGAGATTCAAACTGACAACTGAATCAGGAAACGCGTCGTCTGATAGAAACAGCCGATCTTCAAACGAGGCCAGGAGCGCCTACATATGTGTGAGGCTCCTGAAAAGCTATCCGTCGACCTCCCAATTACACACTTACTACAAAATGCATTTTGCAACATTTTTGGGCAAAGATGCATAATTTTTGCCTTTTTGGACAGGATTTAGGGGCAAATACTCCGCTGTGTGTCGGTTAAAATTTAATTTAATTCACGTGTGCCTTCAGGGGTGTGAAGAGTTCTAATCTGAAAACGCCAAGTCAGGGGAATACGGACAGGGGGGGGGGGGGGGGGGGGGGTTCAAAACATCCCACCCATCCAAATGAGTCCAAGAGCGTCTTCGTGACTAAGGCTGTGTGAGGAAGGGCTTTGTCTTGCAACAAGAAAACTTCTCTCGTCAGCAGAACCACACTCCTTTCCATAGCACTGGCCGGTCCTGGCGGAGGTTCAAGTTCTCCCTCAGGCATGGATGTGTGTGTTCGTCCTTAGGATAACTTAAATTAAGTAGTGTGTAAGCTTTCACCTACAGTGAAAATGTACTCCAACACCACATCCTTCACATTCCATCGCTGGCCGTTGTGGTCGAGCGGTTCTAGGCGCTTCAGTTTGGAACCGCGCACCTGCTACGGTCGCAGGTTCGAATCCTGTCTCAGGCATGGATGTGTGTGGTGTCCTTAGGTTAGCTAGGTTTAAGTAGTCCTAAGTCTAGTGGACTGATGACCTCAGATGTTAAGTCCGATAGTGCTTAGAGCCATTTGAACCATTTGAACCATATTCCATCCCAAAACAACTTCAGCAAGCTCACTGTTGCTGATCCAGGAACTGTGCTGACATCTACCATTTCCCCCATATCGTTTCTTTAGGTCAAGGCTACAGTGCCTCTTCCAGTTTTCTTACAATCCCACTGCCTATGGCTGGCGCAAAGTTAGCAAACTGACACCATGTAACTCCATGACTACCCTTTTTCTGAGCTAAAAGTAGCCTCTAAGCAAAAAGAAAAAGTACGCACCACAAAGGAATGATCCGGACGCGAAGGAAATCAGTAAATGTGATGTACTTGTACAGAGAAGTAAATGATAACAGTTTCAAAAAAATGGGATGGCATATCAAGAGAAAGGCAACGGCCTTGCCGCAGTGGAGACACCGGTTCCCGTCAGATCACCGAAGTTAAGCGCTGTCGGGCGTGGCCGGCACTTGGATGGATGACCGTCCAGCCACCATGCGCTGTTACCATTGTTCGGGGTGCACTCAGCCTCGTGATGCCACATGAGGGGCTACTCGACGAGCCTAGCGTTCCAAATGATTGGAAAAGGGCACAGGTCATCCCCGTTTTGAAGAAGGGACGTCGAACAGATGTGCAGAACTATAGACCTATATCTCTAACGTCGATCAGTTGTGGAATTTTGGAACACGTATTATGTTCGAGTATAATGACTTTTCTGGAGACTAGAAATCTACTCTGTAGGAATCAGCATGGGTTTCGAAAAAGACAATTGTGTGAAACCCAGCTCGCGTTATTCGTCCACGAGACTCAGAGGGCCATAGACTCGGGTTCCCAGGTAGATGCCGTGTTTCTTGACTTCCGCAAGGCGTTCGATACAGTTCCCCACAGTCGTTTAATGAACAAAGTAAGAGCATATGTACTATCAGACCAATTGTGTGATTGGAGTGAAGAGTTCCTACATAACAGAACGCAGGAAGTCATTCTCAATGCAGAGAAGTCTTCCGAAGTAAGAGTAATTTCAGGCAGGGGAGTGTCGTAGTACCGTTGCTATTCACAATATACATAAATGACCTGGTGGATGACATCGGAAGTTGACTGAGGCTTTTTGCAGATGATGCTGTGGTGTATCGAGAGGTTGCAACAATGGAAAATTGTACTGAAATGCAGGAGGATCTGCAGCGAATTGACGCATGGTGCACGGAATGGCAATTCAATCTCAATGTACACGAGTGTAATGTGCTGCGAATACATAGAAAGATAGTTCCCTTATCATTTAGCTACAAAATAGCAGGTCAGCAACTGGAAGCAATTAATTCTATAAATTGTCTGGGAGTTCGCATTAGGAGTGACTTAAAATGGAATGTTCATATAAAGTTGATCTTCGGTAAAGCAGATGCCAGACTGAGATTCATTGGAAGAATTCTAAGGAAATGCAATCCGAAAATAAAGGAAGTAGGTTACAGTACGCTTGTTCGCCCACTGCTTGAATGCTGCTCAGCAGATAGGGTTGATTAGAAGAGATAGAGAAGATCCAACGGGGAGCACCGCGCTTCGTTGCAGGATTATTTACTAATCGCGAAAGCGTTACGGAGATGATAGATAAACTCCAGTGGAAGACTCTGCAGGAGAGACGCTCAGTAGCTCGGTACGTGCTTTTGTCGAAGTTTCGAGAACATACCTTCACCGAAGAGTCAAGCAGTATATTTCTCCCTCCTGCGTATGTCTCGCGAAGAGACCATGATGATAAAATAAGAGAAATTAGAGCCCACACAGAAGCATACCGACAACCCTTCTTTCCATGAACAATACGAGACTGGAATAGGAGGGAGAACCGATAGAGGTACTCAAGGTACCCTCCCTCACACACCGTCAGGTGGCTTGCGGAGTATGGATATAGATGTAGGATGACACGGCGGTCGGATGGTAACGATGAGCCACTTGTGGCCTGAAGACGGAGTGCTATATCAAGAGAAAGAGCTTCAGAGACTGAGGAAGTCTAGCAAATTGGTCCATCTTTGGGCCTTATACAAGCAGACCATCAAACTCCGGAGCTGGTAACAGGGCCCAACCAATAATTTTCCAAACGTTCTCAATTGGGAAGAGATCCGGCTATTTTGCTAACTAAGGCATGGTTTCGCAAGCACGAAGATACACAGTAGAAACTTTCTCCTTTTGCGGGCGTGTATTGTCTTGCTGATGTTTAAGTCCGAGATGGCTCTCCATGAAAGGCAACAAGACTGGACACATCCAGAAATCCAGACATGTTACAGAATAAAGCATGTTGTTATCAATGGAAGGCGTTCGATACAGTTCCGCACTGTCGCCTGATAAAGTAGGAGCCTACGGAATATCAGATCAGCTGTGCGGCTGGTTTGAAGAGCTTTTAGCAAACAGAACATAGCATGTTCTCCTCAATGGAGAGACGTATACAGACGTTAAAGTAACCTCTGGCGTGCCACAGGGGACTGTTATGGGACCATTGCTTTTCACAATATATATAAATGACCAAGTAGACAGTGTCGGAAGTTCGATGCGGCTTTTCGCGGATGATTCTGTAGTATACTGAGAAGTTGCAGCATTGTAGCGCAATGCAGGAAGATCTGCAGCGGATAGGCACTTGGTGCAGGGAGTGGAAAGTGACCGTTATCATAGACGGATGTAACGTATTTCGAATACATAGAAAGAAGGATCCTTTATTGTATGATTATATGATAGCGGAACAAACACTGGTAGCAGTTACTTCTGTAAATATCTGGGAGTATGCGTGCGGAATGATTTGAAGTGGAATGATCATATAAAATTGTTGGTAAGGCGGGAACCAGGTTGAGATTCATTGGGATAGTCCTTAGAAAATGTAGTCCATCAACAAAGGAGGTGGCTTACAAAACACTCGTTCGGCCTATACTTGAGTATTGCTCATCAGTGTGGGATCCGTACCAGATCGGAGACCGAGCGAGGTGGCGCAGTGGTAGCACACTGGACTCGCATTCGGGAGGACGACGGTTCAATCCCGCGTCCAGCCATCCTGACTTAGGTTCCTTTGAAAGGGCACGGCCGACGTCCTTCCCCATCCTTCCCTAATCCGCTGAGACCGATGACCTTGCTGTTTGGTCTCTTCCCACAACCAACCAACCAACCAACCAACCAAGTCGGGTTGACGGAGGAGATAGAGAAGATCCAAAGAAGAGCGGCGCGTTTCGTCACAGGGTTATTTGGTAAGCGTGATAGCGTTACGGAGATGTTTAGCAAACACAAGTGGCAGACTCTGCAAGAGAGGCGCTCTGCATCGCGGTGTAGCTTGCTGTCCAGGTTTCGAGAAGGTGCGTTTGTGGATGAGGTATCAAATATATTGCTTCCCCCTACTTACACCTCCCGAGGAATCACGAATGTAAAATTAGAGAGATTCGAGCGCGCACGAAGGCTTTCCGGAGTCGTTTTTCCCGCGAACCATACGCGACTGGAACAGAAAAGGGAGGTAATGACAGTGGCACGTAAACTGCCCTCCGCCACACATCGTTGGGTGGCTTGCAGAGTATAAATGTAGATGTAGATGTCTTCGCTTACCATCGGGGCTCAGTACGAAGTCAGACCCGTCGCTGTTCTATTCCGGTCAATCAGATTTCGTGCCGGAGACGTGGCTGGAGACGCCCCAGATAGAAGAGGGATACCGGTCTGACTGTCGCTCACCATACGGATCGACAACCAGGAGTGATGGTCTCAGGTGCTGTTTCATTTCATTGCAGGACTATTCTGGTTGCCGCCCACGGCACCCTTCAGCACAGCGGTTCATCAGCGATATTCTCCATTTCATCAAGGTAATGCCCATTCGCACAAGATGAGAGTTTCTAATGCCTGTCTTTGCCCTTACCAAACCCTACCTTGGCCAGCATGATTGCATGACCTGTCCCCTATTGAGCATTATGGACAGATCGCCCCTATCAGCTCGGAATTTGGCGGGCAAAAGCGCCAGTTGGACATAATTTGGAACGTTAGTCCACTCGAAGACATCCAACAGCTTCATCAATCAATGCCAAGCCGAGTAATTGCTTTCATAAGAGCCAGGTCTAGCACAACCTGTTATTGACTTGTTCAGTTTTGTGAAGCTCTCGAATACATCTGCATCTACATGATTACTCTGCAATTCACATTTAAGTGCTTGGCAGAGGGTTCATCGAACCTTAATCACACCATTCCACTCCCGAACAGCGCGCAGGAAAAACGAACACGTAAATCTTTCTGTTCGAGCTCTGATTTCTCTTATTTTATTTTGATGATCATTCCTACCTATGTAGGTTGGGCCCAACAAAATATTTTCGCAGTCGAAAGAGAGAGTTGGTGACTGAAATTTCGTAAATAGATCTCGCCGCGACGAAAAACATCTTTGCTTTAATGACTTCCATCCCAACTCGCTGTCATATCTGCCACACTCTCTTCCCTATTACGTGATAATATAGAACGAGCTGCACTTTTTTGCACCCTTTCGATGTCCTCCGTCAATCCCACCTGGTAAGGATCCCACACCGCGCAGCAATATTCTAACAGAGGACGAACGAGTGTAGTATAAGCTGTCTCTTTAGTGGACTTGTTGCATCTTCTAAGTGTCCTGCCAATGAAACGCAACCTTTGGCTCGCCTTCCCCACAATATTATCTATGTGGTCTTTCCAACTGAAGTTGTTCGTAATTTTAACACCCAAGTACTTAGTTGAAACGACAGCCTTGAGAATTGTACTGTTTATGGAGTTATCGAATTCCAACGGATTTGTTTGGGAACTCATGTGGATCACCTCACACTTTTCGTTATTTAGCGTCAACTGCCACCTTCCACACCATACAGCAATCTTTTCTAAATCGTTTTGCAACTGATACTGGTCTACACATGACCTTACTAGACGCTAAGTTACAGCATCATCTGCGAACAACCTAAGAGAACTGCTCAGATTGTCACCCAGGTCATTTATATAGATCAGGAACAGCAGGGGTCCCAGGACGCTTCCCTGGGGAACACCTGATATCACTTCAGTTTTACTCGATGACTTGCCGTCGATTACTACGAACTGCGACCTTCCCGACAGGAAATCACGAATCCAGTCGCACAACTGAGACGATACCCCATAGGTCCGTAGCTTGATTAGAAGTCGCTTGTGAGGAACGGTGTGAAAAGCTTTCCGAAAATCTAGAAATACGGAATCAACTTGAGATCCCCTGTCGATAGCGGCCATTACTTCGTGCGAATAAAGAGCTAGCTGCGTTGCACAAGAGCGATGTTTTCTGAAACCATGCTGATTACGTATCAATAGATCGTTCCCTTTTTTTGAAACTGTAATTACTTGTTTGTATTTACATATATATCAAGTCTACCAATTTCCATCCCATTTGGGTAATTCATAATATGAATAATATGATTCCGTACGACATAATACAGTAAAAGTAAACAAAGCTTGGCGTTTCGGTGTAAGGGACAGTGGAAAATATTCTTCAGGTGGAATCAGCAGCGGTCAGTATCTGTTCAAGAAAGTGAAAACGATATTTCTGGAAAAGCTTTCTTTGTGTACCAAGAGTACTAAGAATTTCAAATGGTCATGTTTTGATCATCTTTTGAGCCGGCCGATGAGGCCGAGCGGTTCTAGGCGTTTCAGTCATCGAGGCTGCTACGGTTGCAGGTTCGAATCCTGCCTCGGACATGGATGTGTGTCATGTCCTTAGGTTACCTAGGTTTACGTAGTTCTACGTGTAGGGGTGATGAAATGATTCAAATGGCTCAGAGCACTATGGGACTTAACTTCGAAGGTCATCAGTCCCCTAGAACTTAGAACTACTTAAACCTAACTAACCTAACGACATCACACACATCCATGCCCCAGGCAGGATTCGAACCTGCGACCGTAACGGTCGCGCGGCTCCAGACTGTAGCACCTAGAACCTCTCGGCCACCCCGTCCGGTGGGGATGATGAAGTTGAGCGTTAATCGGTTCTCTCAAAGCTACGTGCTGATGTTATCGGCTACCCTATAGCTAGATCATTTACATTACGCCGACGCCTTTCACAATAACACTATGTTATCTGCAAGGACAAAATTTCTTGAATCATCCCACGTTTTTAGTTGAAGATTATCGATACACACAAGAGTGCGTGGACCCAGGACACAACCACGATGAGCATCTCCCTCCGCCCTCGCCACGTCCCCTTTTGCGTGACACCAGTCAGATTCCGTCAGGTGAGTGTGTGCTGGTCAATAACTCAACTATGAAGGCTCTTCATATATGCGTTTTATGTGAACTCACTTTGTTTCTTTTGTATGTGGAATCTGCCGTCCAAATTTCTGATAGTGATTCTGTATCGATAGTACTAATCAGAGGTCATCGAAACGGATATTGAATGGAAAAGAGAACATTTTCTGAAAATAAACGACGTTCAGTGCAAAGTGTTTATATCTTTACGTAACTGTCACAACGGTCACTGCACCAAAGTCTAGTTTATCTAAATTCACACCTCAATGTACCGGTTTCCAATCAATACCACTCTGTTCAAAATAAGCCACGGAAAACTTCAACCAGAAATGCTAGGCGTACGTTTTTAATGCTCTCTTTCCCACACTTCGTATATTTCGTTCTCTAAGACGGGGACAGAGTCAAAGAAACGTCAATAAAATAACGATGTCTCAGAGATGCTCCGAATACTCTCGAACATTTTTCCCAAGACATCGCAGGCTCCCCCCTTACATAAGTATGGGTTAACCAGGCACAGTTACTGTAAATGCAGTGTGGTACCGAGATGTTCAGCTCCAAAGAAACGGACATTTCATAAGAGTGGGCTTTCGTAAGCGACCTAAGAATACTCGGAGAAGAAGAGCGGCTGCCCTATCTAACAGCGCGATAACCGTATGATCAGTTACAGAGATTAACTGTGTGATAATGAACGTTCAGTAACCTTTTTCCACCATTATCTAAGCCACAGTCCAAAAGTTGCGTATTATCAGAGAGATGAGACCGTATTTCCCGAACAGAATGTCGCAAGGGGTGTAGATAAAGCTAAAGCTTAATTAGAAAATGGACTGAAGCGAGTATGCACAATAAAAAGTAACTAAACCGAACGTCCCGACAACAAAAAAATCGTTACATGTAAAAGCTATCAGAAGTAGCTGAACCCAATGAAAAATAAAATGATCGTATGGCATCGTACAGGGAGCGAAATGCTATTTACAAAAATGGTTCAAATGGCTCTGAGCACTATGGGACTTAACATCTATGGTCATCAGTCCCCTAGAACTAAGAACTCCTTAAAATTAACTAACCTAAGGACATCACACAACACCCAGTCATCACGAGGCAGACAAAATCTCTGACCGCGCCGTGAATCGAACCCGGGAAACTGGGCGCGGGAAGCGAGAACGCTACAGCACGACCACGAGCTGGGAACCGTTATTTACGATTTATACACAAAGCAGATGGCAGTTATAAGAGTCGAGGGCATGAAAGGGGACCAGTGGTTGGGAAGGGTGTGCGACAGGGGTATAGCCTCTCCCCGTTGCTATTCATCTGTATGTTGCTCACTCAGTAAAGGAAACGAAAGAAAAGTTCGGAGTAGGTATTAAAGTCCATGGAGAAGAAATAAAAACTTTGAGGTTCATCAATGACATTGTAATTCTGCCAGAGACAGCAAAGGACTTGGAAGACCAGTTGAACGGAATGGACAGTGACTTGAAAGGAGGGTATAAGACGAACATCAACAAAAGCAAAACGAGGATAATGGAATGTAGTCGAATTAAGTCGGGTGAGTTTTGCGGGAATTAGATTAGGAAATGAGAATCATAAAGTAGTAAAGAAATTTTGCTATTTGGGGAGCAAAATAACTGATGATGGTCGAAGTAGGGAGAATATACACTCCAGGAAATGGAAAAAAAGAACACATTGACACCGGTGTGTTAGACCCACCATACTTGCTCCGGACACTGCGAGAGGGCTGTACAAGCAATGATCACACGCACGGCACAGCAGACACACCAGGAACCGCGGTGTTGGACGTCGAAGCTAGCTGCGCAGCATTTGTGCACCGCCGCCGTCAGTGTCAGCCAGTTTGCCGTGGCATACGGAGCTCCATCGCAGTCTTTAACACTGGTAGCATGCCGCGAAAGCGTGGACGGGAACCGTATGTGCAGTTGACGGACTTTGAGCGAGGGCGTATAGTGGGCATGCGGGAGGCCGGGTGGACGTACCGCCGAATTGCTCAACACGTGGGGCGTGAGGTCTCCACAGTACATCGATGTTGTCGCCAGTGGTCGGCGGAAGGTGCACGTGCCCGTCGACCTGGGACCGGACCGCAGCGACGCACGGATGCACGCCAAGACCGTAGGATCCTACGCAGTGCCGTAGGGGACCGCACCGCCACTTCCCAGCAAATTAGGGACACTGTTGCTCCTGGGGTATCGGCGAGGACCATTCGCAACCGTCTCCATGAAGCTGGGCTACGATCCCGCACACCGTTAGGCCGTCTTCCGCCCACGCCCCAACATCGCGCAGCCCGCCTCCAGAGGTGTCGTGACAGGCGTGAATGGAGGGACGAATGGAGACGTGTCGTCTTCAGCGATGAGAGTCGCTTCTGTCTTGGTGCCAATGATGGTCGTATGCGTGTTTGGCGCCGTGCAGGTGAGCGCCACAATCAGGACTGTATACGACCGAGGCACACAGGGCCAACACCCGGCATCATGGTGTGGGGAGCGATCTCCTACACTGGCCGTACACCTCTGGTGATCGTCGAGGGGACACTGAATAGTGCACGGTACATCCAGACCGTCATCGAACCCATCGTTCTACCATTCCTAGACCGCCAAGGGAACTTGCTGTTCCAACAGGACAATGCACGTCCGCATGTATCCCGTGTCACCAACGTGCTCTAGAAGGTGTAAGTCAACTACCCTGGCCAGCAAGATCTCCGGATCTGTTCCCCATTGAGTATGTTTGGGACTGGATGAAGCATCGTCTCACGCGGTCTGCACGTCCAGCACGAACGCAGGTCCAGCTGAGGCGCCAGGTGGAAATGGCATGTCTAGCCGTTCCACAGGACTACATCCAGCATCTCTACGATCGTCTCCATGGGAGAATAGCAGCCTGCATTGCTGCGAAAGGTGGATATACACTGTACTAGTGCCGACATTGTGCATGCTCTGTTGCCTGTGTCTATGTGCTTGTGGTTCTGTCAGTGTGATCATGTGATGTATCTGACCCCAGGAATGTGTCAATAAAGTTTCCCCTTCCTGGGACAATGAATTCACGGTGTTCTTATTTCAATTTCCAGGAGTGTAAAATGTAGACTGGCAGTGCCAAGAAAAGCATTTCTGAAGAAGAGAAATTTGCTAACATCGAGTATAGATTTAAGTGTCAGGAAGTCGTTTCTGGAAGTATTTGTATGGAGTGTAGCCATGTATGGAAGTGAAACATAGTCGGTAAATAGTTTAGACAAAAAGAGAATAGCTTTCGAATTGTGGCTCTACACAAGAATGCTGAAGATTAGATGGGTAGATCACATTACTAATGAGGAGGTATTGAACAGAATTGGGGAGAAGAGGAGCTTGTGGCACAACTTGACTAGAAGAAGGGATCGGTTGGTAGGACATGTTCTCAGGCATCAAGGGATTACCAATTTAGTACTGGAGAGCAGCGTAGAGTGTAAAAATCGCAGAGGGTGACCAAGAGATGAATACACTAATCAGATTCAGAAGGATGTAGGTTGCAGTAAGTACTGGGAGATGAAAAGGCTTTTATAGGATAGAGTAGCATGGGGAGCTGCAACAAACCAGTCTCAGGACTGAAGACCACAACAACATGGCACCGTTGGCCGGGTGGTCGCATCCTGGGAATTTCGGCCGTCGACTGCCATTCTTATTTCAATCGGCACCACGTTGGGCGACTTGCGCGCCGGGGATGAAGATGAAATGATGATGAGGACAGCACAACACGCAGTCCCCGAGCGGAGAAAACCTCCAACCCGGCCGGGAAGCGTACCCGGGCCCGCTTGCATGGGAGGTGAGCACGTTACCACCCAGCTAAGTAGGCGGACGCTGTGCTTCATGCTTCGCAGCTACGGAATAGGTTGCCTACAAGAAAAAGAAAGAACAGTTTTAAGTCTTTATTACAAACAATGAAAGATAGAAACGGAAGATATGTCACTGGACAGAGGGAGTTTCAAAGTTCTGTGCTAGCTCAGACAGTTTACTATACACTCAACACGAACACCATCAGATCGAGAAACATCGAAACGGCAGGCCATTGCATTCCACACACGAATGAAGACGTTCCTGTTTATTGAATAGACAATGAAACCTTCCCGTCTCCTCTATATCTCTTTTGTTACGCGACCTTCCCTTTTACAATAACCTATGAAAGCTTCCCTTTGGATTTCTACCTCTTGCTTAAAAAAAACAAACGAAATCTTCCCTTTGAAATTGATTCTCTTTCTCAATCTTCGCATACGAATTTAAATGCTGCTTATTGAAAGTTATTTTCTGATTATTTCGACGAAACATGGAATGTGTCGTCGTCGTGGCCCTGAGTCGTTACCTCCAGTAACCCAAAACTGTTCCTTACCTTTTTTACTGTTACTGGATCGCCATCTGACTGCTACACCGAACTGAGACATGAATATACTTACTCTGGTTTACTATATTGTATTAAATGCTCGTGGGCTGTCATAATAAGTGGCTGTATTTATTACCAAAGCTGACGTTATTCTTTAATAGCAAAGCAGACGTTATTCATTAATTAGTTTGACTGAAGTTACGTAATTCATACTTACACTTTTTCTTGACAACAATAACATTTTTGCAAAGTTTTACGTTGATGGTTTTTGGGATGGATTATAATCAGTAATGCATCATTGCTGGCACAAATTAATTATATTCTGAAAACGCTTCAAATATTTACTGTTGATAATGAGATGATTTTACAAACGTTCAAATGGGACTTACTTTTTACAACAATCTTACAACTAGCATTGCGCAAACATACCTTCAATAGTCTTAAGTTTCTCAAAAAAATTAATTGAATAATATTAGTTCCTCTTATGATAATAGTTAGCTGATGTCTCTGTACATCCGTTTGTAATCTCTTGTAAATCATAGCTGGTGGCTGGCCGGCACACCGCTCCTCTCAACCTCTCGCTTCAGACCTGCTACCGACTCGCTTCACGTGTCGCTTACTACTCACCTCCTACGAACGCTAAAGTGCGTTCTCTCCTGCCAACAATGCTTTCTGGTGCAGACAATCCCTGCTACCATTACAAAATGTATCAATGCGCAGTCTTTCCCGCTCTTTTCTTGAAATGTATCCATACGAGGTCTCTCCGGCACTTTTTAAAATTATATCAATTTGCGGTCTCTCTCGGCAACAATACTTTGGTGCAGACATTCCTTGCCACCACAATTATTTCCAACATGGCAAATATTAATTATTCCTACTTAATCCTCTTAATGAAATATAAACATGTTTCATAAATTGTGGTTTGACAATAGACAATAGAAATATACACGTCTTACAACAGCTTCGACAATTCGATTTCTCAGCTCTGTAAGAGTAGCTGCCATAGCTACAACAAAGACTCTTTTTTTGTCTAACCCAAAGAAAAGAATCGAAAGATGCGAATTCTCGTGACCTGAGAGCCAAAAGCAATGAGCCAAGATCTTGTCATCAGCCTCTTCCAATCGAAGGTTGTGGAGTGGTATTTTCCAAATAACGCCGCACCCCGAGGTGAAACTGAGGCCTTCGTGCTTAAAAATGAAACCATTGGAATACTTCTGAAGAAGCGGAAACGCACAGTTTTGGAGCATGTTCAGATCAGACATGAGGTCTTGCATAACTATCACAGTTTCGTCTGCGAAAAAGAAAGGTCCATAAAAATTTGTGAACAGAAACGGCACAAAACGCATTCAGTTTCTGTGAGTCTTGCTCATGTCCTTCGATGACGCCAGTATTTTGTGACCACCAAGTTCTTACATTATGGCGGTTTACTTTCATTTTACGCCTCGGGCGGTAATTACCGCCAGATTGGGAACCACTGCTTTAGATCTCGTCACCAAAGAGTGCGAGTTGAGACATGCGCGGTCGATATGCGCGGAATCTGTGTTGATTATTTAGAGCAGCCCTCTCTCCCCGTTACTGACTTTTACTGGAATACGATCTTTGCTATGTGGTCATGCATCCAGAGGATTTGACATTCATCCCTGGCTTACACAGATAAGCGGATTTCTGAAAACAGTACGCCAGGAGATATCTTCAGCCTTGTGCCACGAGGATTAACTCTGTCAGAGAATCGGCACCGCCTTTCCAAGATTCGACGCTTTTCGCAACCTTCGTAAACAATAATATAACAGACTGTATATACAAGGCGTGCCTTTCTCTTACAGAAAAACCAAACTACAAACAGTTTGCAACGGAGAGAGAGAGACGTGGATGAGTCATAAAGACAGAGAAGTTTATCTCCAACGAGTTTACTTAACAGCTGAGCGAAGGAAAAAAAAAGACACACTTCCAACTACGTAGCGGCTATTTCGTTGCTTTTAGGGTTCGTACCTCTGTCGGTAAAAACGGAGCCCTTAAAGGATCACTTTTTATCCACCTGTCTCTCTGTCTGACTCTTAAGATACCTTTTGCTCAGCAATAGATAGAGGTATGTTAAATACAGTACTACGGTTTACGGTCCCTTGGCGGTGTCATTAAGTTAGTTTCATGGAGCATTTTTCACGACATACCGTTATGATGTAGTCTTTTACATTCCATCCCAAATTAACTTCTGAATATGGTTACATAAGGAAAATTTATAAGTTTATTTAATTATTTTTGTAATATTCGGACGTGAGTTAGTAATTCCTAACCACCATATTTTACACATTACAGCTACAGCAATTCTTCTACTGTGTAGAATAAGTCGTTAAGTAAAAACTAATTCAGTTTGTTTCAAACTTTGCCGTCTGCCAGACATTTTGTATAACTAGGTAAGTGATCAAAGAGTTTTGTTGCAACATTATGCACTTTTTTTTTATGCTAAAGACAACCTTCACGTGGAGTAATGAATGTCATTTCTCGTTCTTGTATTGTAATTGTATACACCACTGTCCGTTTTGAACTAACTTCATAAAGGAATAAAAATACTCTGAAGTAGTAGTCCGAATGTCCAGCTCCTTAAATAGATGTCTACAAGATGATTGTGGGTGAACACGTCGTTTTATTTTTACAGCACGAAATTGGGCAACGAAGATTTTCTTTCTTCAATATCAGTTATCCCAGAAAATTACTGCATATGACATTATTGAATGAAACGAAACGAAGTATGTCAAATTACTGATTTGTCTCTACCCAATATTTGCAATGATTCTAAGCGCAATTGTGGCTGAGCTAAGTTGTTTCGACAGTTCGAAAGTGTATTTGTACTAGTTTAAATTCTCATCAGAATGAACACTTAAGATGGTTCAAATGGCTCTGAGCACTATGGGACTTAACTTCTGCGGTCATCAGTCCCCTAGAACTTAGAACTACTTAAACCTAACTAACCTAAGGACATTACACACATCCATGCCCGAGGCAGGATTCGAACCTGCGATCGTAGCGGTCGCTCGGTTCCAGACTGTAGCGCCTAGAACCGCTCGGCCACCGAGGCCGGCGAACACTTAAGAATTTCGAAGTTTGCACTTTAACTATTATTTCCTCAACATGTTTGTACTTATCGTTAGTGTAAAACCTGTAGATGTACAGAACTCAATATGTTGTGTCCTTTTAAAATTGAAGGTGCGAGCATTTGCAGGAAACCAGTCAGTGATTCTTTTAAGAATGTGGGATACCATTTTTTCTATTTGTGTATGTGGGCTTGGATTGCTTGCAATACTAGTGTCATCCACAAAATGTCCTGCTTGCTGTGTGTTAGGCGGAATATTTACATATATGAAGAAGAGTAGTGGACCAAAGATTGGGCCTTGGGGAACGCCATACGTCATTACCCACCCACTCAGTATTACGGGAAAACTTGGATAACTAGCGAAAAATATTGGATATTGGTTATAAAATTTGTCCTTGCGCATACTTGACGATTATAGTGGAAAATTATATGGCAATTTGTATAGTTTAACACTGCATGTAAACTTAAGTTTTAGGAAATTTTGCTGTAAATATGTCTCGAGTGTAGCCTTTTTTTTGGTTTTTCCTCTCGTTTGTCAAACATTTCATCTTAGAGTAGTACTTGCCGCCTACTTCCCCAGTTATCTGCTGTGTGTATTCCAATCCCTGTCTTTATCTATAGTTTTACCCTCATCAATTCCCTATAGTACAATGGAAATTATTCCCTGATGGCTTAGTGGATGCCCTACCATCCTTTTCCTTCTTATCTTTTCAGTGTCATTCAAATATTCCTTTCCTTGCCGATTGTATAGAGAACTTTCCGTTTCTTACCTTAGCAGTCCACATAATTTTCAATTTCGTTCTGTAGCACCACATCTCAACTTAATGAAAAATAATGTAATGTGTGTTCCAGATAGCAAGTGACATTGAAGCAGATAGTTCCCGTGACTTAGTATGTGCAGAGGTTATATTCGGCAACCGGAATAAATTAATAACTGGCTCCTTTTACCGCCCCCCAGTCTCAGATGAAACAATTGCTGAACACTTCAAAGAAAACTTGAGTCTCATCACAAATATGTAGCCTACTCATACTATTGCAGTTGGCAGTGACTTTAGTCTACCTTCTCTATGTTAAAAAAAAAATACTGTGGATAGAAAATAAATTCCATAATTGTTCTAAATGCTTTTCTTAAAATTATTTCGAACAATTAGTTCACGAGGCCATTCAAATTGTAAATGGTTACGAAAACACACTTGACCTCTTAGCCATAAATAATCCTGAGAGTCACGACGGATACAGGGATTAGTGAACACACAGTCGTAGCGAGGCTCAATTCCGTAACAAAGAAATTCGACAAAACTAAACGCGAAATATATATATTTATAAAATCAAATAAAAATTCGGTTGACGTCTTTCTAAGAGACAGTCTCCAATCCTTCCAAATTATGTAAGTGAAGACCATATGTGCCTTAAGTTCAAAGAAATAGTATCGACAGCACTCGAGAGATTCATACCAAATAAATTAATAAGAGACGGAACTGATCCCCCACGGTACACAAAACATGACAGAAAGCTGCTGCAGGAGCACCGAAAGAGGCAAGTATAATTTAGACGAACGCAAAATCAAGATTGGCCAATTTTACTGAGGCTTGAAGTTTGGTGCAGATTTCAATGCGAGATGCATTTAATAGTTATCACAACGAAACTCTTTCTAAATATAGAGAGTCTGGTTCTAAGTTAAGTAAACCAGCGGAATGGCTGAGTAACCGATGAGGAGGAGGAGACAAGAGACCCAACACTTCGGAGCAGGTAAAGTCGAGGCAAATGTCCGACGTGGAAAATGTCTGGTGTGGAAAATGTCCGGCGTGGAAAATGTCTGGCGTGGCAAATGTCCGGCGTGGCAAATGTCCGGCGTGGAAAATGTCCGGCGTGGAAAATGTCCGCACACATTCCCTATAGCCCACTCATTGTACGGAAGTGATCCGTGGACGATATAGCAGTTTAGAGATGCTTTTGAAGTGTGGTGATAAAGACAAATGCTGTTAGCTAGTTTGGTAAACTGGAAATATACTGAAACGATTTGAGGAGAAACGATTTTTGTGGCACAACTCGATTACAAGGATACATTAAATGTATTTGCAGTTGTGAATATGGACAGCCACCAGCAGTATGATGGCACGACAACAGTGAAGATTTTCACCCGACCGGGAGTCGAACCTGTATTTCTCGCTTACCGGGAGCATTCGCCTTGTCATTTGGCTACCCATGCTCATTTGCCGGCCAGATAAAAAAAATTCCATATGTCCTCAACAACACTGTTTCGTAAGTCAGAATAACGTAGGCACTGCAGTATCGTACACTACTGGCCATTAAAATTGCTACACCACGAAGATGACGTGCTACAGACGCGAATTTTAACCGACAGCAAGAACATGCTGTGATATGCAAATGATTAGTTTTTCAGACCATTCGCACAAGGTTGGCCCCGGTGGCGACACCCACAACGTGCTGACATGAGGAAAGTTTCCAACCAATTTCTGATACACAAACAGCAGTTGACCGGCGATGCCAGGTGAAATGTTGTGATGCCTCGTGTAAGGAGGAGAAATGCGTACCATCACGTTTCCGACTTTGATAAAGGTCGGATTGTAGCCAGTCGCGATTGCGGCTTATCATATCGCGACATTGCTGCTCGCGTTCGTGGAGATCCGTTGTCTGTTAGCAGCATATGGAATCGGTGGGTTCAGAAGGGTAATACGGAACGCAGTGCCGGATCCCAACGGCCTCGTATCACTAGCAGTCGAGATGACAGGCATCTTATCCGCACGGCAGTAACGGATCGTGCAGCCACGTCTGGATCCCTGAGTCAACAGATGGGGATTTTTGCAAGACAACAACCATCTGCAAGAACAGTTCGACGACGTTTGCAGCAGCATGGATTATCAGCTAGGAGACCACGACTACGGTTACCCTTGACGCTGCATCACAGACAGGAGCGCCTGCGATGGTGTACTCGACGACGAACCTGGGTGCACGAATGGCAAAACGTCATTTTTTCGGATGAATCCAGGTTCTGTTTAGGGCATTTTAGATGGTCGCATCCGTGTTTGGCGACATCGCGGTGAACGCACATTGGAAGCGTGTATTCGTCGTCGCGATACTGGCGTATCACCTGGCGCGATGGTTGGTGTGCCATTGGTTACACGTCTCGGTCACCTCTTGTTCGCATTGTCGGCACTTTGAAGAGTGGACGTTGCGTTTCAGATGTGTTACGACCCGTGGCTCTACCCTTCACTCGATCCCTGCGAAACCCTACATTTTAGCAGGATAATGCACGACCTCATGTTGCAGGTTCTGCACGGGCCTTTCTGGATACAGAAAATGTTCGACTGCTGAAAAATGTTCGACTGCTGCCCTGGCCAGCACATTCTCCAGATCTCTCACCAATTGAAAACGTCTGGTCAATGGTGGCCGAGCAACTGGATCGTCACAATACGCCAGTCACTACTCTTGATGAACTGTGGTATCATGTTGAAGCTGCAGGGGCAGCTGTACCTGTACACGCCATCCAAGCTCTGTTTGACTCAATGCCCAGGCGTAACAAGGCCGCTATTACGGCCAGAAGTGGTTGTGCTGGGTACTGATTTCTCAGGATCTATGCACCCCAATTGAAAATGTAATCACATGTCAGTTCTAGTATAATATATCTGTCCAATGAATACCCGTTTATCATCTGCATTTCTTCTTGGTGTAGCAATTTTAATGCCAAGTTGTGTATTTATCCGCCGACATCGGCAAGCGACTTGCAAGAAAATTTTATCGCCTGTACAGGAGTATACAAGTACATAATGGACGTACGAGTACAAGGTGTAGCGACGACGTGTGAACGTTTGGGTCTGACCGTGAGACATTTTCGTGTGGCCGAACTGTAAGGCGAGAGCTCGCGATAAGCGGGATTCTGGGTTCGAGACCCGGTCCGGTACAGATTTTCATTGTCGTCATTCTAATATTCAGCCGTAGATGGCTCATATTCGCTGCTGCGAATAGATTTCGTGTATGCACAGGATAGATTAGCGTGGAGAGCTGCGTCAAAACTGTCTTTGGTGTGAAGACGATGACAGCGACAACAACAAGAACCACAGTATTTGTAGCTACAAATTTTATTGCGTAAGTGTCTCGAAGTCCCATTCATCTTAGTGACACATTGGTTTCTTTGCGGGTTTAAGCAGCTTTCGCTGGTGCAAGATATAAGAAATTTATCGTATCAACCTATGTATTTTTTTTTTTCTCCGTGCGATGGAAATGGAGCGACGATTAACAGCAGGGAGATCTGAGAGGCTCTGCACCACTTTGAGAACAATGTGTCCTCTGATAATATCTATAATTTAATTCACCGATAGGCGCTATGGAGAGTTTGTTTCTGGCAGAGCGTTATTACTGATAACGGCCCTGTCGAGATATCATAAAACGTGCCAGTCGTCTGCTATCTTAATCTAAGATACATGTAAGATAGCTGCGAAAGCCTTGTCACTTTTAAGTCACGTCGTTGTGCAATATGTACGGATTACATTGTCTTATTTCTCCGCTGGTGCGAGGAAAAAAACAGGACAGTGATAACATCATTTCTCCAGATAAGGGTATGCACTCTCGACTGCTGACTCTCCCGTGTTTCGCTCTGCCTGCTGCATGGGTTTTTCATTTTGTGGAAAGCTTGCCATAACCTGAAAAAGGAAGTCACAAAGAGTATCGTACTGTACAACTATACATCTTCATCTGTACTTCGCAAACCGTCGTATGGTATGTATACTATGCGGTCAAAAGTATCCGGACACCTGCCTGAAAATGACTTAAAAGTTCGTGGCGACCTCCATCGGTAATGCTGGAATTCAATACGGTGTTGGCCCACCCTTAGCCTTGATGACAGCTTCCACTCTCGCAAGCATACGTTCAGTCAGGTGCTGGAAGCTTTCTTCGGGAATGGCAGCCCATTCTTCACGGAGTGCTCCACTGAGGAGAGGTATCGATGTCGGTCGGAGATACCTGGCACCAAGTCGGCGTTCCAAACCATCCCAAAGGTGTTGTATAGGATTCAGGTCAGGACTCTGTGCAGGCCAGTCCATTACAGGGATGATACTGCCGTGCATCCACTCCGCCACAGGTCGTGCGTTATGAACAGGTGCCCGGTCGTGTTGAAAGATGCAATCGCCATCCTCGAATTACTCTTCAGCAATGGGAAGTAAGGTGCTTAAAACATCAATATAGGCCTGTGCTGTGATAGTGCCACGCAAAACAACAAGGGGAGCAATCGCCTTCCATGAAAAACACGACCACGCCATGTCACCACTGCCTCCGAATTTTACTGTTGGCACTACACACGCTGGCAGATGACGTTCAACGGGCATTCGACACACCCACAACCTGCCAGCGGATCGCCACACTGTCTACCGCGATTCGTCACTCCACACAACGTTTTTACACTGTTCAGTCGTCCAGTGTTTATGCTCTTTACACCAAGAGAGGCGTCGTTTGGCATTTACTACCGTGATGTGTGGCTTGTGAGCAGCTGCTCGACCATGAAACCCAAGTTTTCTGACCTCCCACCTAACTGTCATAGTACTTGCAGTGCTTCCTGATGCAGTTTGGGATTCCTGTGTGATGTTCTGAATAGATGTCTGCCTACTACACATTACGACCCTCTTCAACTGTCGGCAGTCTCTGTCAGTCAACAGACGAGGTCGGCCTGTACGCTTTTGTGCTGTACGTGTCCCTTCACGATTCCACTTCACTATCACAACGGAAACAGTGGACATAGGGATGTTTAGGAGAGTGGAAATCTCGCGTATAGACGTATGACACAAGTGACACTCAACCACCTGACTGCGTTCGAAGTCTGTGAGTTCCGTGGGGCGCCCCATTCTGCTCTCTCAAGAACGATCTGTCACACTACCACACTTTAAAACACAATTTATATGTAATTCTTGTCACACAGTCTCATACGGCCATCCGCTTTCTTTTATATACTGTATATGTTAAGATACTGTCATCCCCCTTCCCTTCTGTGTGAAAGAATGAATGAGCAAATGTATTTCTAATTGTATGCTTGATTTGTAGCAGACAAGCCTGTCTGCTAGAGAACAGTAGGACCAACGTCGTAACAGGTAGCTACGCTATCTAAAAGCAAAGAGGTTTCTATCCTTAGTATTGTCCTGTCCGTCCCTTGTCATGCTGGAATAGGAAGCTGCCTCTCTGGTCACTTCCGTTTTGTATACGGAAGCACGCTCGGTAGGAGCCCGGCAGTTCAGTCTGTTCGTGGCGAGCGTCTGAAGTGGTAAGATCTCCGGCTAAGCTCGTGTCTGCTGACTCCGAAGGCAACGGATTTCTTAAGTTCAGCCTAACTGAAAATTTAATCAACTTTATTTCAGGTTTAGCTCTAAAATATCTAATGTTATCTTAAATTGCAACGCAGTGTATTTCGAGTGTGAACTTCAGAATAATTTCCAGTAGTTGCTTTGTCACTACTTTGTGAGTAAAGTGGAACCACGTGTTGATCAGTAACTCTCACTAACATCATCAATCTTAAATGCAAATGTGCATGAGATTATAACGTCTCGTCTTGGCAATATTTTTCAACATAGCAACTTTTCTTTATGTTCAACCCACGTGGGGCGTACTTTGTGAGACCAGTAACAGGTGCTTATACAATTGTTTGATCCATCAGGTTAATAGTAAGACGATAGTAACATGATCGAGGTTTTTCTTTTGTAAATTGCGTTTCGATGTAATTTATTTTAATTATCAAAATTATTGTGGAGTTACACTCTTTGTGTAAACCAAGTTGACCCTGTGAAGCATATGGTGTAATCATCAAAGTAGCACTCAGCTATTCTTTTCAGGAAGATTTCAGAGTTAATATGAATTTAGTATACGAGTGTGTGGTAATTTCAGGACGGACAGGATTGCGCTATGAACGTAACTTCTTTGGCTGAAAATGGAATCGGTTGGTTGTCGTTAATATCCTCTTGCATATGTTTCAACGTTCTTTTTGTGTTATTTTATGAATGCAGTGTTGTATGCAGTCTCCCCATCTTGGCTCCATATTTGATGTGTTCCGTGAGATTACGAACTGAAATTTTCACAATCCTATATAAGGGACTAGTTTAGTTATAACTCAACTGTAATATGCTGAAATTTTAACGGTACAATGATCAATGTTAAAATAAATGTCTAAATATCAGTTTATATTTAGACATTTATTTTAACATTGATCATTGTACCGTTAAAATTTCAGCATATTAAATTTGAGTCATAACTAAACTGGTCCCTATATACACTCCTGGAAATGGAAAAAAGAACACATTGACACCGGTGTGTCAGACCCACCATACTTGCTCCGGACACTGCGAGAGCGCTGTACAAGCAATGATCACACGCACGGCACAGCGGACACACCAGGAACCGCGGTGTTGGCCGTCGAATGGCGCTAGCTGCGCAGCATTTGTGCACCGCCGCCGTCAGTGTCAGCCAGTTTGCCGTGGCATACGGAGCTCCATCGCAGTCTTTAACACTGGTAGCATGCCGCGACAGCGTGGAAGTGAACCGTATGTGCAGTTGACGGACTTTGAGCGAGGGCGTATAGTGGGCATGCGGGAGGCCGGGTGGACGTACCGCCGAATTGCTCAACACGTGGGGCGTGAGGTCTCCACAGTACATCGATGTTGTCGCCAGTGGTCGGCGGAAGGTGCACGTGCCCGTCGACCTGGGACCGGACCGCAGCGACGCACGGATGCACGCCAAGACCGTAGGATCCTACGCAGTGCCGTAGGGGACCGCACCGCCACTTCCCAGCAAATTAGGGACACTGTTGCTCCTGGGGTATCGGCGAGGACCATTCGCAACCGTCTGCATGAAGCTGGGCTACGGTCCCGCACACCGTTAGGCCGTCTTCCGTTCACGCCCCAACATCGTGCAGCCCGCCTCCAGTGGTGTCGCGACAGGCGTGAATGGAGGGACGAATGGAGACGTGTCGTCTTCAGCGATGAGAGTCGCTTCTGCCTTGGAGCCAATGATGGTCGTATGCGTGTTTGGCGCCGTGCAGGTGAGCGCCACAATCAGGACTGCATACGACCGAGGCACACAGGGCCAACACCCGGCATCATGGTGTGGGGAGCGATCTCCTACACTGGCCGTACACCTCTGGTGATCATCGAAGGGACACTGAATAGTGCACGGTACATCCAAACCGTCATCGAACCCATCGTTCTACCATTCCTAGACCGGCAAGGGAACTTGCTGTTTCAACATGACAATGCACGTCCGCATGTATCCCGTGCCACCCAAGGTGCTCTAGAAGGTGTAAGTCAACTACCCTGGCCAGCAAGATCTCCGGATCTGTCCCCCATTGAGCATGTTTGGGACTGGATGAAGCGTCGTCTCACCCGGTGTGCACGTCCAGCACGAACGCTGGTCCAACTGAGGCGCCAGGTGGAAATGGCATGGCAAGCCGTTCCACAGGACTACATCCAGCATCTCTACGATCGTCTCCATGGGAGAATAGCAGCCTGCATTGCTGCGAAAGGTGGATATACACTGTACTAGTGTCGACATTGTGCATGCTCTGTTGCCTGTGTCTATGTGCCTGTGGTTCTGTCAGTGTGATCATGTGATGTATCTGACCCCAGGAATGTGTCAATAAAGTTTGCCCTTCCTGGGACAATGAATTCACGATGTTCTTATTTCAATTTCCAGGAGTATATGTATATATATCACCGGTTGCCGTAAGTTGACTATTAAAGGATTATAATGAATGTTAGTCTGGTTAGGAATGTGGTAAGCTAGACTGGATACCTGGTGAAACAGTTGCTCATTAATGCAAGGTTAACTTCTCCTGATAGCTCACGGCTTTTAACCCGCTTTAATTATCTTGAATATCACCACTGCTTTCAGAACAACTTAATGCATCAACATTACTCATGGCGACCCTGCCAATATGACAGTATCTTATCATATACAGTATGTAAAAGAAAGCGTATGTAGGTTCTGTATGAGACTGTGTGTCGTGAATTACATATAAATTGTGTTTTAAAGTGTAGTAGTGTGACAGATCGTTCTTGATTATGTGTAAAAGTAACACGATCCACTGCTCAGTCTCCTCCCAGATAGAGTCAGAAACACCACAGTAAATTTAGAAGTGGAATGCATGCCGTAAATGACAACATATTTAAGAAATTAACATGAAAGGAATCCAACAGAGACCTTTCAATAGTGTAGCTCGGTTTGCCGCATTCCTGATATATTCACGCGTGGGACACGTTCGAACATGAAAGGACGTTACTACGTATGGGCGTATTGGAAGCTGATTGATACTATGAGGAGCGCTCGATAACTGATGAAAACTTTATTTTTTTCTCCGCCAGTTTCGGATGAAAAATGCTGAATTTGTTGTGAGACATGGAGCAATATTATCGCTTCAGCTCCCTATCGTTTCACGAATTCTGAGAGGCGCTATATGTAACGTTCACAATATCGTCTCTAACGAGGTGCCCCATCACAGTTATTCATAGACCTTGTAGATTGTCTGCGGAGACCTGGCAGTGAACAAAAGCGCGCTGAGTCGTTGGGCGCGGCGTGTCACCATCGCCACAGTGTCGGAGACCTCTGCGGCCAGCCACACACGGCTTCGACCTCTGCAATGTTGGAACGACCGGACACACTCATTCGAGGTGGGAGGCGGAACACAATCAAAGGACTCGCTGTTCCAACGGACGTCTCTGTTGGTAGTGCCGACACACATGTCCAGAAGTTGGGGAACTCAAAGCGTGTGCCCGATGAGTTCCTCACAGCCTAACAGAAGACCATAAAGACCATCAGAGGACCATCTGGGCGATATTTCTTGTGCGTTACGAGGCTAATTGTGACACGTTTATGTCGAACATCGTCACAGGCGATGAAAAATGGGTTCATTTCTTCGAACTATAAACAAAACGGCAATCCGTGCAATGGCGGCACACAGCTTCTCCTCCGAAGAAACAGTTCAAAGCCGCACCCCTTAGCCAGTAAAGCAGGACTCGCTGCTCCAACGGACGTCTCTGTTGGTAGTGCCGACACACATGTCCAGAAGTTGGGAACTCAAAGCGTGTGCCCGATGAGTTCCTCACCGCCTATTTTATTTTCACAGGTGATGAAAAATGGGTTCATTTCTTCGAACTATAAACAAAACGGCAATCCGTGCAGTGGCGGCACACAGCTTCTCCTCCGAAGAAACAGTTCAAAGCCGCACCCCTTAGCCAGTAGAGCAGTTGTGACGGTCTTCTGTGTCTCTGAAGGGTTATTCTGTTTGATGTCCTCTCTAATGGTGCAACGATGAACTCTTAATTTTATTGTGATCCCCCCCCCCCCCCCCCCCCCCCAGAAAACAGGAGAAACGGCTTCAGCGTGTGCGTCGCCACAAAAATGCAAACGAAATTCTCCTTCACCATGACAACGCATGGGCTCACACAAGTCTGCCCACTGGAGAGGAACTCACAAGCCTTCGTTCGACTGTTCTTTCTGATCCACCCTATAGCCCAGATCTCGCAAATTCCGATTTACGTCTCTTTGGCCCACGAGGGATACACTCCGTGGGAAGCAGTACGCGGTTATTGATGCAGCGAGACTTTGGTTCTGTATCGACCAGCAGAGTAGTACCACGCGAGGATAAAGGCAGTCCAAGTAATGTCGCATAAGGCCGTCGCACTGAATGCAGATTCTGTAGAAAAACAGTTTTGTGGCCGAAAGAGTGGTGAACTACACTGTGTATCGGATTCCTGAACAAAACCGGCCTGCTTTCAGAAAATAAAACGTGTTGTATTGCTTCCCTCAGGCTTCAAGAAGAATATAATAATTCCAATCCCAAAGAAAGCAGCTGTTGGCAGATGTGAAAATTACCGAACTATCAGTTTAATAAGTCGCAGCTGCAAAACACTACCGCGAATTCTTTACACACGAATGGAAAAACTGGTAGAAGCGGACCTCGGGGAGGATCAATTTGGATTGCGTAGAAATGTTGGAACACGTGAGGCAATACTGACCCTACGACGTATCTTAGAAGAAAGATTAAAGAAAGGCAAACCTACGTTTCTAGCATTTATAGACTTAGAGAAAACCTTTGACAATGTTGACTGGAATACTCTTTTTCAAATTCTGAAGATGGCGGAGGGAAGAAAAGGGAGCGAAAGGCTATTTACAATTTGTAAAGAAACCACATGGAAGTTATAATAGTCGAGGGACGCGAAAGGGAAGCAGTGGTTGAGAAGGGAATGAGACAGGGTTGTAGCCTCTCCCCGATGTAATTCAATCTCTATATTGAGCGAGCAGTAAAGGAAAAAAAAGAAAAATTTGGAGTAGGTATTAAAATACATGGAGAAGAAATAAAAACTTTGAGATTCGCCGATGACATTGTCATTCCGTCAGAGACAGCAAAGGACTTGGAAGAGCAGTTGAACGGAATGTACAGTGTCATAAAAGGAGGATATAACATGAACATCAACAAAAGCAAAACTAGGATAATGGAATGTAGTCGAATTAAGTCAGTGATGGTGCGTGAATTACACACCTGGAAATTGAAATAAGAATACTGTGAATTCATTGTCCCAGGAAGGGGAAACTTTATTGACACATTCCTGGGGTCAGATACATCACATGATCACACTGACAGAACCACAGGCACACAGACACAGGCAACAGTGCATGCACAATGTCGGCACTAGTACAGTGTATATCCACATTTCGCAGCAATGCAGGCTGCTATTCTGCCATGGAGACGATCGTAGAGATGCTGGATGTAGTCCTGTGGAACGGCTTGCCGTGCCATTTCCACCTGGCGCCTCAGTTGGACCAGCGTTCGTGCTGGCCGTGCAGACCGCGTGAGGCGACGCTTCATCCAGTCCCAAACATGCTCAATGGGGGACACATCCGGAGATCTTGCTGGCCAGGGTAGTTGACTTATACCTTCTAGAGCACGTTGGGTGGCACGGGATACATGCGGACGTGCATTGTCCTGTTGGAACAGCAAGTTCCCTTGCCGGTCTAGGAATGGTAGAACGATGGGTTCGATGACGGTTTGGAAGTACAGTGCACTATTCAGTGTCCCCTCGACGATCACCAGAGGTGTACGGCCAGTGTAGGAGATCGCTCCCCACACCATGATGCCGGGTGTTGGCGCTGTGTGCCTCGGTCGTATGCAGTCCTGATTGTGGCGCTCACCTGCACGGCGCCAAACACGCATACGACCATCATTGGCACCAAGGCAGAAGCGACTCTCATCGCTGAAGACGACACGTCTCCATTCGTCCCTCCATTCACGCCTGTCGCGACACCACTAGAGGCGGGCTGCACGATGTTGAGGCGTGAGCGGAAGACGGCCTAACGGTGTGCGGGACCGTAGACCAGCTTCAAGGAGACGGTTGCGAATGGTCCTCGCCGATACCCTAGGAGCAACAGTGTCCCTAATTTGCTGGGAAGTGGCGGTGCGGTCCCCTACGGCACTGCGTAGGATCCTACGGTCTTGGCGTGCATCCGTACGTCGCTGCGGTCCGGTCCCAGGTCGACGGGCACGTGCACATTCCACCGACCACTGGCGACAACATCGATGTACTGTGGAGACCTCACGCCCCACGTGTTGAGCAATTCGGCGGTACGTCCACCCGGCCTCCCGCATGCCCACTATACGCCCTCGCTCAAAGTCCGTCAACTGCACATACGGTTCACGTCCACGCTGTCGCGGCATGCTACCAGTGTTAAAGACTGCGATGGAGCTCCGTATGCCACGGCAAACTGGCTGACACTGACGGCGGCGGTACACAAATGCTGCGCAGCTAGCGCCATTCGACGGCCAACACTGCGGTTCCTGGTGTGTCCGCTGTGCCGTGCGTGTGATCATTGCTTGTACAGCCCTCTCGCAGTGTCTGGAGTAAGTATGGTGGGTCTGACACACTGGTGTCAATGTGTTCTTTTTTCCATTTCCAGGAGTGTAGATTAGGAAATGAGACACTTGAAGTAGTGAAGGAGTTTTGCTATTTGGGGAGCAAAATAACTGATGATGTTCGAAGTAGAGAGGATATAAAATGTAGACTGGCAATGACAAGGAAAGTGTTTCTGAAGAAGAGAAATTTGTTAACATCGAGTATAGATTTAAGTATTGAATAGAATTGAGAAGAAGAGGAGTTTGTGGCACCATTTGACAAGAAGAAGGGACCGGTTGGTAGGGCATGTTCTGAGGCATCAAGGGATCACCAATTTAGTATTGGAGGGCAGCGTGGAGGGCGAAACTCGTAGAGGGAGACCAAGAGATGAATACACTAAGCAGATTCAGAGGGATGTAGGCTGCAGTAGGTACTGGGAGATGAAGAGGCTTGCACAGCATAGAGTAGCATGGAGAGCTGCATCAAACGAGTCTCAGGACTGAAGACCACAACAACAACAACAACAACATTGCTTACTGAACGCCGTCGTATGAGAGGTACTCAAAAAGAAACGAGACGGAGGCTATAAAATGAAAACCGGTGAAGGCATCGTAAGTCATTGCCATCAGGAGAAGGTGTGCTTCCTATAAGAGCACTGATTCCCTAATCTCGCCACTAGAGGGACATGGGCGCACACCCACGTGACGACAGAGCGCGAAAGTGCACTTGTTGACGTCCACTGCACTCATTAGGGTTCAAAACAGAGAAATTGATAAAGAAGAACAAAGGAGTGGAGAGTGTTTTCTTGCAGCTGAAGGAATGCGAATTCACCGAAGAATGGCCGCAAAGTGAGAGGGTAGCACTGTCTTCACCATCTCTGACAAGGGAACCTCCCCATCGCAGCCACCTCAGATTTAGATATAAGTTGGCACAGTGGATAGGCCTTGAAAAACGGAACACAGATTAATCGAGAAAACAGGAAGTAGTTATGTGGAACTATGAAAAAAATAAGCAAAATATACAAACTGAGTAGTACATGGGCAGCATACGTAACATCAAAAAAATGTGGGCACAGGAGCGCCGTGGTCCCGTGGTTAGCGTGAGCAGCTGCGGAAGGAGAGGTCCTTGGTTCAAGCCTTCCCTCGAGTGGAAAGTTATCTTTCTTTGTTTTCGCAAAGTTATGATCTGTTCGTTCGTTCATTGACGTCTCTGTTCACTGTAATATGTTTAATGTCTGTGTTTTACGACAGCGCCGCAAAACCGTGCGATTAGTAGACGAAAGGACGTGCCTCTCCAATGGGAACCGAAAACATTTAATCACAAGGTCATAGGTCAACAGATTCCTACACAGGAAAACACGTCTGATATATTCTATACGACACTGGTCGTCAGTAATTTTCGGCGAGAAGCCACTCTACTTTGGGGAGGTAGTCTGTGCACGCAAAAATGATTTCGGGGCCAATATGGAGAAATCCTGTGGTATTTAATTGACAGTTGGAATTTTCCAAGGTGTTCCATGCAGAGCGTCTCTTGGTGGGTCAGTTTCTGCAGAAACTTTCAAGGGTTTCTTCCGCAGATGGCGAGGTGTGAAGATCCAGAGACAGCGTAGGGTGAAGATCTAAATGCTCGCCCAACAGCGGCAGTCTAGGTGGAGTCCAACGTTCGAGTCCGTGCAAGAGTGACAGACTTGCATTTTTGGAACGCCGAGCACGGGATTTCCTCACAATGTGTGTGGAGAGCATCTTTGCAGTCTACATCTGCATCTACGTCTACACGGATACTCTGCACATCACACGTAAGTGCCTGACAGAGGGTTCGTCGAGTCACCTTCGGAATAATTCTCTATTATTCCAATGTCGAAAAGCGAGCGGAAAAAAGCGCCCAATTATATCTTTCCGTGCGATCTCTGATTTCCCTTATTTTATAATGATGATCGTCTCCCGTACGTAGGTCGGCGTCAACAAAATATTTTCGCACGCTGAGGAGAAAGTTGGTGATTGAAATGTCGGCAGAAGAATCTGGCGCCACGAAGAACGCCTTTCTTCTAATGGTGCCCATCCCAAATCCGTGACGCTCTCTCCCCTGTCTCGCGACAATACAAAACGTAGTGCCCTTCTTTGAATTTTCGCAATGTATTCCGTTAATCCTGTCTGCTAAGGATCCCACACCGCGCAGCAGTACTCCAAAAGAGGACAGACAAGAGTAGAGTGTAGGCAGTCTTCTTAGTAGATCTGTTACATTTTCTAAATGTTCTGCCAATAAAACGCGGTCTTCGGTTGGCCTCCCGCACAACATTTCCTATGAGTTCTTTCCAATTTAAGTTGTTCGTAATTGTAATTCCTAGATATTTAGTTGAATTTACGGCCTTTAGATTTGACTGATTTATCGTGCAGCAGACGTTTGACGGACTCCTTGTAGCACTCATGTGGATGACCTCACATTTTTCATTATTTAGGGTCAATTCCCAATTTTTGCACCATGCAGATACCTTTTCTAAATCGAATGGCAATTTGTTTTTATTTTGTGATAACTTTACTAGACGGTTAACGACAGCGTCATCTTCAAACAACCTAAGAAGGCTGCTCAGATTGTCCCCTAAAAATTTATGTAGGTAAGGAACAGCAGAGGGTCTACAGCATATAGCTCTGACACGTTAGGAATTTTCCATGATGCTTTGTCACACTCGGCAGTGTGTTCTTTCGACCTACACCAGCAGTTGTCCAAGTAAAGCACGTAGCAAATCTTACAGCTTGCCGCTTCATAAGCATTTTCGCTTAGGACAGAACCAGTCAGACAGCGCTTATGTAGATACTCGGAGGTGTCATGTAGAGAATTCCAACGCTTCCCGCTAACTTTGACAGCCGTTCATTAGTACTTATATAACTGTGACTTATACGTGTTTTAATTGCATATCTGCTCTTCATTATTGTGGTTGAACGTAATAATGCATGCACATTTGTTACAATGCAGAAGTGAGAAGTAGAACTGCTCAAGCAAAAGGCTGCTTTTAACAAGAAGAAAAACATCTTAACATCTAAGACCAACAGCCTTGAAACCAGGAATAGATTTTTGAAATCATATGTGTGGAGTGTGGCATGCTATGGGTGTGAAACATGGACTCTCGGGACAGAGGAAGACCAGAAGGTAAATTCTTTTTAAATGTGGTGCTATAGACGCATGCTCAAAATAAAATGTATCGACAAGGTCGCAAACGAGGTGGTTCTGGAAAGAGCTGGTGAGAAGAGAAGCTTCTGGGGTTTCATTGTTAAAAGAAGAGTGCAATTTACAGGCCATCTATTGAGACATAAAGGACTCCTGAACACAATCGTAGAGGGGTATGTCGACGGAAAAAGACCAAGAGGAATACCACGAATGAGGGACATGGATCAAATCGTGAAAGATGTGGGATGTAACATCTATAAAGAAATGAAGAGAAAAGCTGAAAGACGCACAGAATGGAGACAAGCTGCCATTGTAGCTGTTGAAAACCAATCCTTGGATTGACCACTACAGAAGAAGAAGAAGATTTGTTACAATAAGCCCATCATCACAATGAATAACTTTTCTCATTTCAGCCTTGCAATCTTGATAATTTTTGGCCTTTTTCTGTGGGATATTTGATGTCATTTATTGTTTTATTACGAGTTTGCCAACTTAAGTCAGTTGTAGCGCCAGCTACTGTTAATATGCGTTTAGGTAGCCCATTGGGCACAGATTACTATCGTGTATCTAAAATCTGGTTTTGTGTCAAAGAGTCAATCCGGTACAGAAGTAATACCCACAGTAACAGATCACCACGGCATTCCGTAACCTGACCACGAAACGTGATACGGATGTCAATGAATTCCGTTTATTACACATATGCATCTTTAAAATCACAATAAACAGGTGTTTTAAGCATCATTGAAAGTAACAAGCTAATGCCTTGGAAAACCTGAACAAGGGATCTAGAATGTGTTTCAAATCAACAAGTATCTGGACAAAACGTTTACATTCAGGGGAGTCATACCGTGATAGCCGAAGTTTAGTGCATTGTGTTATGTCTTCCTTTGCACGCATTGTAGTTCTTTCGTGGGTACAGAAGTTAGGAATAGACGCTGTGCACGAACAGAGAATTCAGATAGTACAGTGTCACAAATTTCCAGCCAACCGGTTGCAAACAGAATTTAAAATTCTTTAACTAGTTATCAACGCCAACTTGGGCCGCGTTCTTCAGATGAAACTGTTACCTTACCTAACAATATCACAGGATGGTACATTAATAACAGTTAGGCATTAGAACAAACACTTAATTTTTTCCAACTGAATTGCATAAAAATACTCACTTGTGGTTAAAAGGAAATTTGAGCGACAGCGCTGTAATCAAAACACTAAAACCAAAATTAAAACGTTTTCCACATGAATACATAACAGGTATAGACAAAATTTTAAACCAATATAAAACCATGCTATTAAGGCCCTACAGTAGTATAGGACACGAGTGAGTAACAGCGACTGCGCAAGTGGGCCGTAGCAAATGATGACGTGAACATGATACAGCTCGTGCCATATAGTAGTAGAATTTACAAAGGTTTAACAACATCTATACGAAATTAATATAATAGTTGGCTCTAAGCACTGTGGGACTTAACATCTGAGGTCATCAGTTCCTTGAACTTTGAACTACTTAAACCTAACTAACCTAAGGACATCACACACATCCATGCCCGGGGCAGGATTCGAACCTGCGACCGTAGCGGTCGCGCGGTTCCAGACTGGAGCACCTAGAACTGCTCGGCCACACCGGCCGGCAATATAATAGTGATTGACAAATGAACAGGATGTAAATCATAAAAGAAAAGAAGAGGAAAACGGTATTTAAGTGCCTAACAGGGAAGCGGATAACCAACATTAGCTATCAGACGTCTTTATGTAACGTCGCATAATAAAATATTTTTCAGTGGCTTAAAGCCATGTTCAAAATATTCAGATATTGTTTTATTCTACGTATGATATCAAATAGTAAAAATGATTCATAACTTTGTTGCTGTATTATGTAACGGAACCTATTAAAGGCTTTACTTTACCGTAGTAAGCGATACCCTCCAAATTCAACCAGCTTAACGAGTATTTATGGTTACAGAAAAGTTATTGTGTAACTTAACAATGATTGCATAACATGTCTCCATAAACAGTCAACCCATTAAATTATACTGAACAACTGACCCACACAAAAGTTAATATCACTCGATCACTGATAGACCAAATGTCATCATGTAAAAACACTAAGTTCATCTTAAATAATTAATATGAAGTACGAAAAATAGTGGCCAACTTACGTATTTTGGATCTCCTTAAATAAAAATTACTCAGTGAAACCTATTTGTTCACTAGGACCGTTGTCACTCAGTATTCACGTGAACACTCCTATTTTAGACGAAAACCAAAGTAATTCATAGTAATTCATGCTATTTACTTATTTATGCAAATTAGAGAAGTCAATTGACACGTTTCTAAAAAACGGCCTTTTTGTAACAAAGAATTATTCTGTCAAGTTAGCAAATCTGTCTGTCATTTTAATAACCTGTTAAATTATGTCACACGATATAAATTAATAACTTTTCTGCACAAATTACGATAACAGTTTTACATGTGACTTATAAACTATATCTCTTTTTAGTAGTTCTTTGACAAGGTTATAAATATAAGCAGCAAGAAAGGTCAGGAGCGGAGTCTTAATGTCACTTTGGTATGTGTGTTATTGTTCGAGGTGGATAAGCATTGCAAAGAACATGTAAAAGAAGTGCTACTTTGTGTTGTGTCATTGTCTTTGGTGGACAGTGGAATTAAGATGGCCACCACAGTAATAAATATTTGAAGTTTAAATATTTGTTGGTTTCGCTCATTATTTACCATCAAAAACACGGGACCTCATCTTTTTACCCCTAGACAACCAGATTTAGAGCCAGCATTAGCATCGAGACACAGCAGCGATCCAGCAAGCAGCAGCGATTACCACAATGCATTTTAATGGCGCCAACCTAACATCAAGTGCTAACAATCTTCGTAAATGGGAGTGAAATAGTGCGATTATAGCAATATCTACGAATAGGCGACCATTATAATTACCAGCGTCATTAGCAAACGGTAGATCTGAATGTAGAAATATAGAGACACAAAAGATTTATAAATTTGTTACTCGTCAGTGCAATCTCTATTCAGAAGATGTCGAGTCGTGGCCATTATGAAACTCTGTAAATGTTATTCATCCGGCGAACATACGAAATGGGGTCAGTGCATAAATATTCTAACTTAGTACGCACGTCGCTGGAGGTCCGAAGAGGAGATCGTTTATCTCTTTTGTCATCGGCATAATCGTTCGTGGCAGCGCCCTCGTAGGAAAGGCGGAGGCGTAGCAGGCGGAGCGCGTATTTGTAAGTGCGGCCGGCCGTATAACGCACGTCAAAATGTAAAACAGTACAGAAGGAAATGCGTGCGCGTCTTTTACTGGAGTTGAGAGCATTCGGAGCCTCTAACTGCAGACAACTCTTAAGAATGAATCCCCAAATTACTGAACGTTCGCTGCGTTTTTGTAACTGGATCTCACCATAATCGTAATTTGCAAGAGGTGGCACCACACACACACCTTGGTGCACAGCGCCTCTCTTGGAACGTCTGCCACTCGAGTTTCATGCCCATCTGCATCACCTTCCGTACTCACTAAATCAACATGTAACGAAACGAGCTGCTCTCCTTTGTGTATTCGCAATTTCCTCTATCAGCCCCTGTGGTGGTCTGAGGTGCCATTTCATTTCACAGGAGGACCACTTTGGTTCCAATCCCCGGCACCCTTACAGCACAGTGATCCGTCGAGCCCCACTTTCTTGCCCTTCATGGCAAGTCACCCGGGCGTCTATTTCAGCAAGATTCAAATGGTTCAAATGGCTCTATGCACTATGGGACTTAACATCTGAGGTCATCAGTTCCCTAGTATGTGAGTGGCTCGAAGACTTCTTAAGTAATAGAACCCAGCACGTTGTCCTCGATGGTGAGTGTTCATCGGAGGTGAGGGTATCATCTGGAGTGGTCCAGGGAAGTGTGGTAGGTCCACTGTTGTTTTCTGTCTACATAAATGATCTTTTGGATAGGGTGGATAGCAATGTGCGGCTGTTTGCTGATGATGCTGTGGTGTACGGGAAGGTGTCGTCATTGAGTGACTGTAGGAGGATACAAGATTACTTCGACAGGATTTGTGATTGGTGTAAAGAATGGCAGCTAAGTATAGATAAATGTAAATTAATACAGATGCATAGGAGAAAGAATCCCGTAATGTTTGAATACTCCATTAGTAGTGTAGCGCTTGACACAGTCAAGTCGATTAAATATTTGGGCGTAACATTGCAGAGCGATATGAAGTAGGAGAAGCATGTAATGGCAGTTGTGGGGAGGGCGGATAGTCGTCTTCGGTTCATTGGTAGAATTTTGGGAACATGTGGTTCATCTGTAAAGGAGATCGCTTATAAAACACTAATACGACCTATTCTTCAGTACTGCTCGAGCGTTTGGGATCCCTGTCAGGTCAGATTGAGGGAGGACATAGAAGCAATTCAGAGGCGGGCTGCTATATCTGTTACTGGTAGGTTTGATAATGACGCGAGTGTTACGGAAATGCTTCAAGAAGTCGGGTGGGAGTCTCTAGAGGAAAGGAGGCGTTCTTTTCGCGAATCGCTACTGAGGAAATTTAGAGAACAAGCATTTGAGGCTGACTGCAGTACAATTTTACTGCCGCCAACTTACATTTCGCGAAAAGACCACAAAGATGAGATAAGAGAGATTAGGGCTCGTACAGAGGCATATAGGCAGTCATTTTTCCCTCGTTCTGTTCGGGAGTGGAACAGGGAGAGAAGATGCTAGTTGTGGTACGAGGTACCCTCCGCCACTCACCTTATGGTGGATTGCGGAGTATGTAGTAGATGTAGACTTAGAACTACTTAAACCTAACTAACCTAATGACATCACACACATCCATGCCCGAGGCAGGATTCGAACCTGCGACCGCAGCAGCAGTGTGGTTCCAGGCTGAAGCGCCTAGAACCACTCGGCCCAAGCGGCCGGCTTTCAGCAAGGCGAGAAACTCTACTGCTGGTCTTAGTGCTGGCCAAACCTACCATGGCCATCAAGGTCGCTGTATCACTCCCCAATTGAAAACATTTGGAGCATTATGGGTAGTGCCCTCCAACCAGCTCGGGATTTTGACGATCTAACGCATCAGTTGGTCACAGTTTGGCTCGATAACCGTCAAGACGACATGTAACAACTCTGGCACTCAGTGCATCCGAATAATTGCTAGGGTAAGGGTCAGAGGTGGACCAACTTATTACTGACTTGGACTATTTGTGAAGCTCTTTCTCTTGAATAAATCATCCAACTTTCTGAAACTTTTGTATGGTACTTTATAAAGGCTACACCATTTTCTATTAAATTTCTTTCTCTTCGAAGATATAGGATGATTCTTTAGTAACACACAATCGCCAACTTTATAGCTAACTCCTAAACCTAACTTCTTGTCGAATTGTCTTATGTTGTAATCTTAAATATACTTTATGTATAACCTCATCACGATCCTTTGTCTTATTACGTAAGCATGGTAACTTACCAAGCCACTCATTACTATATTGCTTATTAAATAAAATCTCATTAGGTGAATAACCGGTTGACATATGTGGTAATTCATTATACATTTCTTCAAATTTTCCCATTAATTCTCTCCATAAATACTAACACGAATTATTTACAGACGAATGGAAAAACTGGTAGAAGCGGACCTTGCGGAAGATCAGTTTGGATTCCGCAGAATGTTGGAACACGTGAGGCAATACTAACCTTACGACTTATCTTAGAAGAAAGATTAAGAAAAGGCAAACCTACGTTTCTACCATTTGTAGACTTAGAGAAAGCTTTTGACAATGTTGACTGGAATACTCTCTTTCAAATTCTTAAGGTGGCAGGGGTAAAATACAGGGAGCGTAAGGCTATATAAAATTTGTACAGAAACCAGATGGCAGTTATAACAGTCGACGGACATGAAAGGGAAGCAGTGGTTGGGAAGGGAGTGAGACAGGGTTGTAGCCTCTCCCCGATGTTATTCAATCTGTATATTGAGCAAGCAGTAAAGGAAACAAAAGAAAAATTTGGAGTAGGTATTAAAATTCACGGAGAAGAAATAAAAACTTTGAGGTTCGCCGATGACATTGTAATTCTGTCAGAGACAGCAAAGGACTTGGAAGAGCAGTTGAACGGAATGGACAGTGTCTTAAAAGGAGGCTATAAGATGAACATCAACAAAAGCAAAACGAGGATAATGGAATGTAGTCAAATTAAATCGGGTGATGCTGAGGGAATTACATTAGGAAATGAGACACTTAAAATAGTAAAGGAGTTTTGTTATTTAGGGAGTAAAATAAATGATGAGGGTCGAAGTAGAGAGGATATAAAATATAGACTGGCAATGGCAAGGAAAGCGTTTCTGAAGAAGAGAAATTTGTTAACATCGAGTATAGATTTAATGGTCAGGAAGTCGTTTCTGAAAGTATTTGTATGGAGTGTAGCCGTGTATGGAAGTGAAACATGGACAATAACAAGTTTGGACAAGAAGAGAATAGAAGGTTTCGAAATGTGGTGCTACAGAAGAATGCTGAAGATTAGATGGGTAGATCACATAACTAATGAGGAGGTATTGAATAGAATTGGGGTGAAGAGGAGTTTGTGGCACAACTTGACTAGAAGAAGGGACCGGTTGGTAGGGCATGTTCTGAGGCATCAAGGGATCACCAATTTAGTATTGGAGGGCAGCGTGGAGGGTAAAAATCGTAGAGGGAGACCAAGAGATGAATACACTAAGCAGATTCAGAAGGATGTAGGTTGCAGCAAGTACTGGGAGATGAAGAAGCTTGCACAGGATAGAGTAGCATGGAGAGCTGCATCAAACCAGTCTCAGGACTGAAGACCACAACAACAACATCTATGATGTTGGTTACGCACATATGTTCTTATGAATCTGTTCAATTTTTGGAAGGCTCTTTCTATGGGGTGCCCTGACGAATTAAAGCGCCCAGTGAACACGTGAGGAATTCCCCATCTCTTCATTGTTTCGCACCACGCTTTATTTCGAAAATACGATGCATTATCAGAAATTACAATTGCAAGTTTCCCCACTTTAACTAAATAATGATCTATGATCCTTCTTAACATAGGTTTCACATTAGTTGCGCGAAACGCATACAATTTTAGTTATTTAGTGAAACGGTCATACATCTCCAATACGTATTTAAAATTTCCTTTTGCTACTAGAAATGGCCCATACGTATCACATAATATGATGCTTAGAGGTTTCGTAGGTATTATCGGATGCAACACATCTTTAACACAATAACTGACCGGCTTTGCCTTTTGACATATCTTACACCTCTTGAGCTCTTTTCTGTAAATTTGGATGGAATCACAGTTGCTCTAATTTCATTACACACTTATGAGATCCGAAATGTCCCCATCTCACATGTGTGAACCACAATACGGAATCAATACACCTTGAGGAATGCATATCTTCCACTCAGCTTTCTCAATTTTACGATAAACAATACGCCTTCTTGTAATTTTTGTCTCTGTACATGTACATTACATCTACTGATTTCCGTCCCGTTAGAATAATTCCTTCGTGGTGTGTGGTCACAAACGCTTACGTCTGAAGATTACTCTCAGTTAAAATCACTTCTATTTGTTACAAGCTGTTCAATTTAAGCGCACAGCTGCTCTGATAATCCACATGCTAGTCTTTTACTCATTAGGCTGTAGAGGGGAACTATGTCGAACGCCTTGTTTGAGTGATCTAGAATGTGTTTCAAATCAACAAGTATCTGGACAAAACGTTTACATTCAGGGGAGTCATACCGTGATAGCCGAAGTTTAGTGCATTGTGTTATGTCTTCCTTTGCACGCTGTGTAGTTCTTTCGTGGGTACAGAAGTTAGGAATAGACGCTGTGCACGAACAGAGAATTCAGATATTACAGTGTCACAAATTTCCAGCCAACCGGTTGCAAACAGAATTTAAAATTCTCTAACTAGTTATCAACGCCAACTTGGGCCGCGTTCTTCAGATGAAACTGTTACCTTACCTAACAATATCACACGATGGTACATTAATAACAGTTAGGCATTAGAACAAACACTTAATTTTTTCCAATTGAATTGCATAAAAATACTCACTTGTGGTTAAAAGGAAATTTGAGCGACAGCGCTGTAATCAAAACACTAAAACCAAAATTAAAACGTTTTCCACCTGAATACATAACAGGTATAGACAAAATTTTAAACCAATATAAAACCATGCTATTAAGGCCCTACAGTAGTATAGGACACGAGTGAGTAACAGCGACTGCGCAAGTGGGCCGTAGCAAATGATGACGTGAACATGATACAGCTCGTGCCATATAGTAGTAGAATTTACAAAGGTTTAACAACATCTATACGAAATTAATATAATAGTTGGCTCTAAGCACTGTGGGACTTATCATTTGTGGTCATCAGTTCCTTGAACTTTGAACTACTTAAACCTAACTAACCTAAGGACATCACACACATCCATGCCCGGGGCAGGATTCGAACCTGCGACCGTAGCGGTCGCGCGGTTCCAGACTGGAGCACCTAGAACTGCTCGGCCACACCGGCCGGCAATATAATAGTGATTGACAAATGAACAGGATGTAAATCATAAAAGAAAAGAAGAGGAAAACGGTATTTAAGTGCCTAACAGGGAAGCGGATAACCAACATTAGCTATCAGACGTCTTTAAGTAACGTCGCATAATAAAATATTTTTCAGTGGCTTAAAGCCATGTTCAAAATATTCAGATATTGTTTTATTCTACGTATGATATCAAATAGTAAAAATGATTCATAACTTTGTTGCTGTATTATGTAACGGAATCTATTAAAGGCTTTACTTTACCGTAGTATGCGATACCCTCCAAATTCAACCAGCTTAACGAGTATTTATGGTTACAGAAAAGTTATTGTGTAACTTAACAATGATTGCATAACATGTCTCCATAAACAGTCAACCCATTAAATTATACTGAATAACTGACCCACACAAAAGTTAATATCACTCGATCACTGATAGACCAAATGTCATCATGTAAAAACACTAAGTTCATCTTAAATAATTAATATGAAGTACGAAAAATAGTGGCCAACTTACGTATTTTGGATCTCCTTAAATAAAAATTACTCAGTGAAACCTATTTGTTCACTAGGACCGTTGTCACTCAGTATTCACGTGAACACTCCTATTTTAGACGAAAACCAAAGTAATTCATAATCATTCATGCTATTTACTTATTTATGCAAATTAGAGAAGTCAATTGACACGTTTCTAAAAAACGGCCTTTTTGTAACAAAGAATTATTCTGTCAAGTCAGCAAATCTGTCTGTCATTTTAATAACCTGTTAAATTATGTCACACGATATAAATTAATAACTTTTCTGCACTTTTCTCTTGAGCTCTTTTCTGTAAATTTGGATGGAATCACAGTTGCTCTAATTTCATTACACACTTATGAGATCCGAAATGTCCCCATCTCACATGTGTGAACCACAATACGGAATCAATACACCTTGAGGAATGCATATCTTCCACTCAGCTTTCTCAATTTTACGATAAACAATACGCCTTCTTGTAATTTTTGTCTCTGTACATGTACATTACATCTACTGATTTCCGTCCCGTTAGAATAATTCCTTCGTGGTGTGTGGTCATAAACGCTTACGTCTGAAGATTACTCTCAGTTAAAATCACTTCTATTTGTTACAAGCTGTTCAATTTAAGCGCACAGCTGCTCTGATAATCCACATGCTAGTCTTTTACTCATTAGGCTGTAGAGGGGAACTATGTCGAACGCCTTGTTTGAGTGAAGCAACACAACATCGACTCGATGTCGGTATGTACTGGCTTGATCGTCTCGTGAAGAAAGGCGGCAAGCTGGGTTCCACACGCTCGTTGTTTGCGGTATCCGTGTTGATTCGTAGAGAGGCGATTTTCGGTCACCAGAAATGTCGTATCAGGCGAGTAGTAAACACGCTCCAAATCGCTATAACAGATTGACGTCGGTTGTATAAGCCTACAGTTTTCTCAGACATTCTATGACCCTTCTTGAAAACGGGAAGCACGTGCGGATTTTTCCAATTACTACGAACGCTTCGCCCCTTCAGCAACCCACCCTATGCTGCTGATACAAGATGAGCAACTTCTTTCACTACTTTATACAAAATTGTATAGACACGCGATCATGTCCAGTCGCCTCTTGGCTATATACCTTCAGTGGAATTTCTTTAGATAGCTGTTATTTTTGCATTTCTGCGTCGAGTTAAAGGCGAAACTACTCTCCGTTTCGATGCCATTATTGTTACTCAGTGCCTTTCATTGATTTCATGAAAGACCAAATCTCAGGATTTTCTGTCAGATCGGCAGACAGAATTGTACTTTCGAGTCGGTTCAGTGCGTCACGAAACTGAGGATAATTTTGACTCCGTTCCGTTTTTGCTTGTCTACGAGGCTTTGGATACGTGTAAATCTGCAGCAAAGCTCTCTTAGCTTTCCGAGCAGCCTTCTAAAGGCTGTCAAACATTCAGTACACTGAAACCACTTGACACTAACAATAGTACTGACAAAAATCATCAGCTGACAACACGGTTTTACTAAGATGTCGAACATCCACAAGAGAGCGTTTATTCCAGTTATAGTAGCAGAATGCAGCGACTGGTCGCACGCTAATTTACTGTAATTTACTGAACAGATCAGAACCATAGGCCTGCAAGATTCCATAAATTATTTACCGATGAGTCTCGCATCGTATGACAAGTTATTAATGTTGACTTTTTTTATTCATCATCTATCTAACTTGGCAAACCTACGTTTCTAGCATTTGTAGACTTAGAGAAAGCTTCCGACAATGTTGACTGGAATACTCTCTTTCAGATTCTAAAGATGGCAGGGATAAAATACAGGGAGTGAAAGGCTATCTACAATTTGTACAGAAACCAGATGGAAGTTATAAGAGTCGAGGGACATGAAAGGAAGCAGTGGTTGTGAAGGGAGTGAGACAGGGTTGTAGCCTCTCCCCGATGTTATTCAATCTGTATATTGAGCAAGCAGTAAAGGAAACAAAAGAAAAGCTCGGAGTAGGTATTAAAATCCATGGAGAAGAAATAAAATTTTTGAGGTTCGCCGATGACATTGTAATTACGTCAGAGACAGCAAAGGACGTGGAAGAGCAGTTGAACGGAATGGACAGTGTCTTGAAAGAAGGTTATAAGATGAACATCAACAAAAGCAAAATGAGGATAATGGAATGTAGTCGAATTAAGTCGGATGATGCTGAAGGAATTAGATTAGGAAATGAGACACTTAAAGTGGTAAAGAAGTTTTGCTATTTGGGGAGCAAAATAACTGATGATGGTAGAAGTAGAGAGGATATAAAATGTAGACTGGCAATGGCGAGGAAAGCGTTTCTGAAGAAGAGAAATTTGTTAACATAGATTATAGATTTAAGTGTCAGGAAGTCGTTTCTGAAAGTATTTGTATGGAGTGCAGCCATGTATGGAAGTGAAACGTGGACGAAAGATAGTTTGGACAAGAAGAGAATAGAAGCGTTCGAAATGTGGTGCTACAGAAGAATGCTGAAGATTAGATGGGTAGATCACATAACTAATGAGGAGGTTTTGAATAGAATTGGGGAGGAGTTTGTGGCACAACTTGACAAGAAGAAGGGACCGGTTGGTAGGACATGTTCTGAGGCATCAAGGGATCACCAATTTAGTATTGGAGGGCAGCGTGGAGGGTAAAAATCGTAGAGGGAGACCAAGAGATGAATACACTAAGCAGATTCAGAAGGATGTAGGCTGCATTAGGTACTGGGAGATGAAGAAGCTTGCACAGGATAGAGTAGCAGGGAGAGCTGCATCAAACCAGTCTCAGGACTGAAGACAACAACAACAACAACATCTAACTTGTCTGATGCGCCCCACCACTAATTCCTTCCCTGTATTAAGCTTTTCCTCTGAGCGTAGCTCTTGCAAAGTACGTCCTCAATTATCTGCTGGATGTATTCCCACCTGTGTCTTCCTCTACAGTTTTCACCCTCTACAGCTTCCTCTAGTATCACGGAAGTCTTAACGGTTGTCCTATCACACTTCCCTTCTTCTTGTCAGCGTTTCTCATACGTTTCTTTGTTCACCGATTATTCAGAGAACCTCCTCCTTCGCTACCTTCTCAGTCTATCTAACTCTCAACATTCTCCTGTAGCACCACATCTCAGATGCTTCTGTTCACTTCTGTTCTGGTATTCCCTCATTCCATGTTTCATTACCATACAATTCTGTGCTCCAAACGTACATTCTCAGACATTTCTTCCCCGAATTTGTGTTTGATATTAGTAGACTTTTCCTAGTCAGGAACGCCCTTTTTGCCAGCGCTAGTCTGCTTTTGCCGTCCTCCTTCCTCCGTCCATCATGGGTTATTATGCTTCCAAAGTAACACAATTCCTGAACCATCTACTTCGTGATCACCAATCCCGATGTTGTTCCTCGCTGTTCTCATATCTTCTACTTCTAATTACTTTCGTCTTTCTTCGATTTACTCTCAATTCATATTCTGTCCACATTAGAATGGTCATTACATTCCAGATCTGTAACTCTTCTTCACTTTCTCTGAAGATAGCAATGTCATCAGCGAATATTATCATTGACATCTTTTCACCTTCCATTTTAATCCTACTCTTGAAACTTTCATTTGCCTCATTGCTTCTTCGATGTATAGATTAAACAGTAGGGCTGAAAGACTACATTCCTGTCTTATACTGTTTTTAATCCAGTCTTATTCTCCTTCTTGGTTCTTGTTAGCTTATCCCTCGACAGATCCTATGAACGTATCTTGATTTATCTTCGATCTTGTTTCCACTATCAACGGTAGCGTCAGAGCTGCCTCAAAAGGCAAACGTACCTTCAAAACCGCCGTAACTGCATCAAATTGAACAATACTTTGGCCAGATGAAAAACAACAGAGCGCCACGTGTAAACGGGATGTTAGCTTAGATGTGGAAACTGGGAGGGAATTTGGCAGTTGAATACATTTCTGAGATTATTAAAGATTGCTGAGAGAAAGGAAGAATACTGGACGACTGGAAAAACTACATAATCCATCCGCTATATAAGAAGGCTGACAACAGACACCAACAATTACTGAGGCACATCTCTACTTCCAGTGACCTACAAAATTATATCCAAAGCTCTATTGAATGAGACAGAGAATCAAGCAGAACACACCACTGGCGAGCACCAAGAGGGGTATCAGAAAACATACTTAGTACCCAGAGCAAATTTTTAACTTGAAAACTATCATCAGGATCAGAACAGCGTGGAAACTTAACACAGTCGTTACACTCATTGATTTCAAATCAGCCTACGATTCTATAGACGGACAGACACTATTCAGCACGCTGGAAGGAGCAGGTGTCGATAATATCACCACCAGTTAGTCGTACAGACACTCTTGGACACAACTTCAAAATTTAAATTTCTAGGAGAAGTTTCTGAATACTTCAGAATTGACACAGGTGTTTGGCAGGGCGATGAGTCCTCACCGATTCTCTTGAATCTGGTCTTAGACAAGGTCATGAGAGAGTGGTATAAAGAACTGCGAGAGAAAAAACATCGAAGGATTCCATCTAGGGCAAGGAAGAGGAAGATTTCAAGCGAAATGTCTATCTTTTACTGATGATGTTGCAGTAATTTCTTAGGGAAAAAAGATGCAAAGGTAATGATAGCAACACTTCACGAAATTGCACCTAAAACCGGATTAGAAATATGATATGAGAAAACGGAATGCATGGAACATAATCACAACACAGGAAAATATACACAACACGGAAACATAAGTTTAAGTATTTGGGAGAATGGATACAATCAACTGGGTTAGATAACACAACAAGTAAGGAAAATCGACGAAAATGGAATTAGCAAACAAAATCACCCAATATAGCAATAATAAAAGATCAGTAGCATTCTAGGCAAAAATCAAACAATACGCGATAGTCATTAAACCGGAAAAAATTTAAGTATCTGAATGCCAACCACGGAGTAAAAGAGGTGAACAAGAAGAACCGGAAAAGAAAGAAAGTAATATACTCAGAAAAATTTTAGACTCCAAAAGAACAAAGATAACAAATGGACGAAGAGGAGAAATGAAGATCTGTACCGAAACGTAGAAACAATCACACACACAATAAGAAAGAGGAGATTATAGTTTACGGTTACATGTACGGAGTGAATGTCAATAGGCTAATGAAGAAATTTTTTAAATTTCATTCCCATATTAAAAAGGGAAACTCAACGGGGTGGCTGGTAGAGACAAGGAAGGACTTGAGAAAACTTAACGTTGTAGAAGACACCATACAAGACATGGAAATTTCCAGGCTGCACATCAATACTGCAATATTTCCTGTCCAACAACGGAATTCAGAACCTAGGAGGCAGATGTCAGACGAACAGAGGCAGGACGTCACAAAGAAGTTCAAGAAAGATAGAAAGAAAAAGACAGTACCTTTGCCTTATGTTCCAAACGGTCTATCGGTGGTCAAATTCTTTAATAAGAAAAGGTAGGCACTGTCACACAATTGTCCGTTGATCATACTACGGTGATTACACTCGCATACGTCTATTACAATTTTTTGCGTTCAAAGACTACTTGAAAAAGTGAATCTGAGATACGATACTCTCAAAGACGAATTGAAAACACAACCAGCGCACGCCGCGTAACTGGTTCGTGAAGTTCCGTCAGCATCCGACTGGAGAATACTGTGAACCCGTCAATAGTTCACTTCGCACGTTCTGTATGTATTGAAAATACTCAGAATACTTTTAGGGCCTTCAGTAATGCTCGTCGATGTTTCTACTATTGACAATACGAAAATACACGTCCTCAGAGAGTCAATATATTGATGATATGACAATATTATTGAACGCCTGAGGGTCCCAAAACAAGTATGTTGAACCACGGCGTGTCTTTCCCACCCCTGACACCCTTGCTCGGGATGCTGTTGTGGTCTTCAGTCCTGAGACTGGTTTGATGCAGCTCTCCATGCTACTCTATCCTGTGCAAGCTTCTTCATATCCCAGTACGTACTGCAGCCTACATACTTCTGAATCTGCTTAATGTATTCATCGCTTGGTCTACCTCTATGATTTTTGCCCTCTACGCTGCCCTCCAATACTAAATTGGTGATCCCTTGATGCCTCAGAACATGTCCAACCAACCGATCCCTTCTTCTAGTCAAGTTGTGCCACAAACTCCTCTTCTCCCCAGTCCTATTCAATATCTCCTCATTAGTTATGTGATCTACGCATCTAATCTTCAGCATTCTTCTGAAGCACCACATTTCGAAACCTTCTATTCTCGTCTTGTCCAAACTATTTATCGTCCATTTTTCACTTCCATACATGGCTACACTCCATACAAATACTTTCAGAAACGACTTCCTGACAAATCTATACTCGATGTTAACAAATTTCTCTTCTTCAGAAACGCTTTCCTTGCCAGTGCCAGTCTACATTTTATATCCTCTCTACTTCGACCCTCATCAGTTATTTTGCTCCCCAAATAGCAAAACTCCTTTACTAATTTAAGTGTCTCATTTCCTAATCTAATTCCCTCAGCATCACCCGACTTAATTCGACTACATTCTATTATCCTCGTTTTGCTTTTTTTGATGTTCATCTTATATCCTCCTTACAAGACATTGTCCATTCCGTTCAACTGCTCTTCCAAGTCCTTTGCTGTCTCTGACAGAATTACAATGTCATCGGCGAACCTTAAAGTTTTTATTTCTTCCCCATGGATTTTAATACCTACTCCGAATTTTTTCTCGGGATATACCTGTCTAAGGTGTATTGTACTTTTATATTTTATTTTTATTTTGTATGTCATGTTCTGTATCGCGAAATTGAGGAGCAAGCCGCCGTGGTCATGGAACGAGGCAGTACATGAAATTATAAGAGAGTAATAATAGACTAAATGAAACGTATACGAATCCTATGCAGAAGACAAACCGTAAGTTTGAATAAACATAATCAACAACGTAACACAGGAATTAGCATCATTTATTAATTTTCCCACGAGTTCCTCGACAAAATGGAAGTGAACCAAGAGAAACTCTTGAGTTTCGACTTGAAAGTGCGTGAATTACTGCTGAGACTTTTGAGTTCTTGCGGCAGCTTATTGGAGATGAATGTATCAGAATGCTGCACGCTTTTCTGCACAAGAGTCAAAGAGGTGCGCTCCAAATGCAGCCTGGATACCTGTCCAATATTAACTGAGTGAAAGCTGCTAACTCTTGGGAATAAGCTGATACTGTTAACAACAAACGGCATTAAAGAAGACATCTATTATGAAGCCAATGTCAGAATTCCCAGAATACTCAAAGGAGATCGACAAGAGGTTGGCGAACTTACACCACATACTGCTCGAATCGCCCGTATGTGAGCCAAAAATGCCCTTCTAGAACCAGAAGCTACCACAAGAACTCAAAGATCTTAGCAGTAGCCCAAACACTTTTCAGACTAAACTGAAGAGTTTCCTCATGGCTCACTCCTTCTATCGTGTCGAGGAGCTTCTGGAAGAGCTGAAAAATTAAGCAAATTCCAGTGTTACAGTGCTGATTTTCTTTATTTAAACTTACTACTTGTCGCCTGAATATGGTTCTTATATTTCATTTTATCTGTTTCTAGTATCGTGTTATAATTTCATGTATTGACTCGTTCCATGACCCTGGAGACTTCTCCTTAAGTTGGTACCACGGAACGATAAATAAACAAGAATAATTACCCCAAAAACAATACTATACGTCATAAACCGAATGAGAATAAGCAAATACAGTCACTTAACGACGACGCTGTTCCGTACACAAAAGCGTCATCAGCAAACAATCTGAGATTGCTGTGACTTCGTAATAGGCCTTACCGGCGGTGGGACTTGGAGGACTCTTGTAACGGGATCGCAGGATTTCACTGGGGCATGCATAGCGAGCTGCAGCGCCGGTCTGGCGGGGAAAACTTCCGGTGACCACTGGGGAAGCGCATTCCAGAGGGGTCTTTCTCGAAAGAGCCTTCGCTGGTCGGACTGTCACTTCCTCCCGCTCCTTCGAAAGGAAGAACACTACTGGCCATTAAAATTGCTACACCAACAAGGTGATGTGCTACAGACGCGAAATTTGTCTGACAGAAAGAAGATGCTGTGATGTGCAAATGATTTTCTTTTCAGAGCATTTACACAAGGTTGGAGCCGGTGGCGATACCTACAGCTTGCTAACACGAGGAAAGGTTCCAACCGATTTCTCATACACAAACATCAGTTGACCAGCGTTGCCTGGTTAAACGTTGTTGTGATGCCTCGTGGAAGGAGGAGAATTGCGTACCATCGCGTTTCCGACTTTGATAAATGTCGGATTCTAACCGATCGCAATTGCGGTTTATCGTGTCGCGACATTGCTGCTCGCGTTGGTCGACATCCAATGACTGTAAGCAGAAAATGGAATCGGTGGGTTCAGGAGGGTAATACGGAACGCCGTGCTGGATCCCAACGGCCTCGTATCTCTAGCACTCGAGATGACAGGCATCTTATCCGCATGGCTGTAACGGATCGTGCAGCCACGTCTCGACCCCTGAGTCAACAGATGGGGACGTTGCAAGACAACAACCATCTGCACGAACAGTTCGAGGACATTTGCAGCAGTATGGACTATCAGCTCGGAGACCATGGCTGCGGTACCCTTGAAGCTGCATCACAGACAGGAGGGTCTGCGATGGTGTACTCAATGACGAACGTGGGAGCACGAATGGTAAAACGTATTTTTTTCGGATGAATCCAGGTTCTGTTTACAGCATCATGATGGTCGCATCCGTATTTGGCGACATCGCGGTGAACGCACATTGGAAGCGTGTATTCGTCATAGCCATACTGGCGTATCACCCGGCGTGATGGTATGGGGTGCAACTGGTTACACGTCTCTGTCATCTCTTGTCCGCATTGACGGCACTTTGAACAGTGGGCGTTACATGTCAGATGTGACCTATGCCATATCACATCCATAATCTAGGTTTAAATTAAGTTTCACAAGAGAGAAAACTATCAAAATGGTCTACAGTGACCCTTAATTATCTTTAATTACTTATCTATCTTGTCGTAAATTACAGTGGCTGATGTGGCTTCTCAATAACTATATAACAGAGCAATCATCGCGTTTCAGATTTTTACTTCAAGTGGCAAATGTGAACACCATGAGCTTTAATATACGATCGACACTAGTATTTCGCAAAAAGGAGGTGTAACAGAAGAGACTTCTGCAGTTCTGAGTGAAGCTTTATGCGCTGCTATGCGGCATCGCGTGCGTTCATTACCTTGTCGGTGTTCTCAGGGGGGCGGCGGCCGGCGCAGCTCCGTCCAGCTCGCCCTCTCGGAAGCAACTCTCTCCTAACTTCCCCTTACTACAATTTTCCGAAGTTGGTTTAAAAAAAAACTATCTGGATGTGTTTTCATCTGACTAATCAGGGTCTCAATGTTAACCTTAAGCTCCACCTACAAAAATTATGTTTATCCAATGAGAAACTTTATACTTTTCATGGTGGGGCAATGTTTTTAAAGTTTGCAACATAACAGAGACGCAAAAAAGTATGACGCTAAAACCTGCAGCTGGTGTGGTCCTTTTAGCGTTATCGTAAGATCTATACTGTTCTTCTGGAGGGCTCTATCTTTTAACATGGGCTGGCGGGTAGTCCTAATGTAACAGACACGCGAAAAAGTGTCACGCTAAAACTTGCAGGTGGTAGTGGTCCTTTTTGTGTTATCTTAAGATCTATACTGTTTTTCTGGAGGACTCTAGCTTTTAACATGGGCTGGGGGGTGGCCCTGAACGTAACAGACGCGAAAAAGTGTCACGCTAAAACTTGCGGGTGGTGTAGTCTTAGCGGTAGGCTGCCGACGTGGATGTCCAGTCCGTCCCTTATCGTAGGGCCTTCTACCTTAACACGGTTCTGCTCTCGGCTTCTGTTCTCGTTTCTCCCCTCGGAACTGCGTCGGTCTCACGGTGGGAAGCTACGACATGCATTTAGGCATTCTTGTTTTAGTCTGTGGTATTCCATTTGCTCACGCGTTACTCGTATTACTTTGGTTAATTTAATGTCACGATTTATTCGGAGCTATGTGACATACTACTGGATTTGCTTATCATCTCAGGGTTTTCATGGAAGGTGTTGGATTTGCCTGACGACTTACCAGGATTATTAAAACCGGTGGAAGCCGTATTACGCTCTTCAGTTGTTTGAGGCCGCATTACGATCTTCAGCTGTTAGACGGCGTATTACGCTCTTCTGTTGTAGGCAACTGCTGTCCAGCAGTTTAGTAGTGCATTACTAATGGAGCGATACACCTGGAGTGAGTACACCGATATGGTTGGTGCGTACTACGTAGCACACCACAACGGACGAGCTACACAGCGGGTTTATCAACAGCAATATCCGTATCGCCGTATCCCGCATCACACGACCTTTGCTGCTGTGTACCAACGTCTGCGTAAGAGCGGGTTATTTAGCAGGTTACGTGGACAGGGACGCCGTCGCACGGTAAGAACGATCCAATTTGAGGAAGCTGTCTTGCAGCATGTGGAGTGGGATCCTTCAGTCAGCACTCGTGCAATTGCACGTAACATGGGGACGAATCAGACGAATGTAAGAACAGTCCTTCGAGAGCAATTGTTACGTCCATTACACTTACATCGTGTCCACAACCTGGAACCAGTTGATTATCCACCCAGATTTTGCAGTGGTACCTGGAACAGTGTGAAATGCATCCTACATTGCCATCCTCTGCGTTGTTTACCGATGTAGCAACGTTCGGACTGGATGGAGTCTTCAACACGCACAATTGGCATGTATGGAGTGAGGATAACCCACATGTCATATTTACTAGCGCTCATCAAGTGCGGTTCTTCGTTAGTGTGTTTATCGGTGTTGTTAGGGACTGTTTAATTGGGCTGTATCTCCTACCTTGGCCTTGGCAGGCATTATTACAATTTTCTCGCCAGAGCATTGCCAGAATTCCTGGAAGACGTCCCGCTCCCTACAAGACAATTCATGTGGTTCCAACATGACGGGTCGCCTTCACATTTCAGTTGCCGTGCGCGTCGATTCTTGGATCCACGGTTCCCAGAAACGTGGATTGGCAGAGGTAGTCTTGTACCATGGCCTGCTCTATCCCCAGATATGGCCCCTCTGGATTTTCTTTGTGTGGAGAGAGACGCACAACCTTGTTTACTCAACTCCTGTTGCATCAGAAGAGGATCTGGTTGCCCGAATAGTAGCAGCGGCAAGGACAATTCAGGATACTTCTGGGGCTTTTGCCCGTGTCAGATAGAACATGATCCGACGGTGTAACCTTTGTTTACGTGTCAATGGAGGCATCTTTGAAAATGTACTGTAATTGAAATTGTGTTGTGTTAATGTGTTGTCTCTTGGTCATAAAAAACGGGTAAGTGTTTGTTGGTTTAATTAATTTGCCGCCAGAGAAACTTTCCTCTACCGGTTTAATTACTCCTCATAGGAAAAAATGACATTAGGGAAAAATATTATTTTTGATGTCCCCTACAACCTCCCAGAGTTCGTCGGTTTAAATACTTTTCATCCTGTATATTAACCACGACAGCACGTGAGTCCATTACAAACTTACCCGTTTCGGAAGTGCTTCCAGCCTTGGCTAGAGAGCCAGTGCTCATACCAATTCGGGAGGATGACGGTTCAAACCCGCGTCCGGCCATTCAGATTTAGGTTTTCAGTGATTTCCCCAAGTCGCTTCAGGCAAATGCCGGGATGGTTCCTTTGACAGGGTACGAACTACTACCTTCCGTGTTGTTGTTGTCTTCAGTCCTGAGACTGGATGATGCAGCTCTCCATGCTACTCTATCCTGTTCAAGCTTCTTCATCTCCCAGTACCTACTGCAACCTACATCCTTCTGAATCTGCTTAGTGTATTCATCTCTTGGTCTCCCTCTACGATTTTTACCCTCCACGCTGCCCTCCAATGCTAAATTTGTGATCCCTTGATGCCTCAAAACATGTCCAACCAACCGATCCCTTCTTCTAGTCAAGTTGTGCCACAAACATCTCTTCTCCCCAATCCTATTCAATACCTCCTCAGTAGTTACGTGATCTATCCACCTTATCTTCAGTATTCTTCTGTAGCACCACATTTCGAAAGCTTCTATTCTCTTCTTGTCCAAACTAGTTATCGTCCATGTTTCACTTCCATACATGGCTACACTCCAAACAAATACTTTCAGAAACGACTTCCTGATACATAAATCTATATTCGATGTTAACAAATTTCTCTTCTTCAGAAACGCCTTCCTTGCCATTGCCAGTCTACATTTTATATCCTCTCTACTTAGACCAGCATCAGTTATTTTACTTCCTAAATAGCAAAACTCCTTTACTACTTTAAGTGTCTCATTTCCTAATCTAATTCCCTCAGCATCACCCGATTTAATTTGACTACATTCCATTATCCTCGTTTTGCTTTTGTTGATGTTCATCTTATATCCTCCTTTCAAGGCAGTATCCATTCCGTTCAACTGCTCTTCCAAGACCTTTGCTGTCTCTGACAGAATTAGAATGTCATCGGCGAATCTCAAAGTTTTTATTTCTGCTCCATAGATTTTAACACCTACTCCAAATTCTTCTTTTGTTTCCTTTACTGCTTGCTCAATATACAGATTGAATAACATCGGGGAGAGGCTACAACCCTGTCTCACTCCCTTCCCAACCACTGCTTCCCTTTCATGCCCCTCGACTCTTATGACTGCCATCTGGTTTCTGTACAAGTTGTAAATTACCTTTCGCCCCCTGTATTTTACCCCTGCCACGTTTAGAATTTGAAAGAGAGTATTCCAGTCAACATTGTCAAAACCTTTCTCTAAGTCTACAAATGCTAGAAACGTATGTTTGCCTTTTCTTAATCTTTCTTCTAAGATAAGTCGTAAGGTCAGTATTGCCTCACGTGTTCCAACATTTCTACGGAATCCAAACTGATCCTCCCCGAGGTCAGCATCTACCAGTTTTTCCATTCGTCTGTAAAGAATTCGCGTTAGTATTTTGCAGCTGTGACTGATTGTTCGGTAATTTTCACATCTGTCAACACCTGCTTTCTTTGGGATTGGACTTATTATATTCTTCTTGAAGTGTGAGGGTATTTCGCCTGTCTCATACATCTTGCTCACCAGCTGGTTGAGTTTTGTCATGACCGGCTCTCCCAAGGCCGTCAGTAGTTCTAATGGAATGTTGTCTACTCCGGGGGCCTTGTTTCGACCCAGGTCTTTCAGTGCTCTGTCAAACTCTTCACTCAGTATCGTATCTCCCATTTCGTCTTCATCTACATCCTCTTCCATTTCCATAATATAGTCCTGAACTACGTCGCCCTTGTATAAACCTTCTATATACTCCTTCCACCTTTCTGCCTTCCCTTCTTTGCTTAGAACTGGGTTGCCATCTGAGCTCTTGATATTCATACACGTGGTTCTCTTCTCTCCAAAGGTCTCTTTAATTTTCCTGTAGGCAGTATCTATCTTACCCCTAGTGAGATAAGGTTCTACATCCTTACATTTGTCCTCTAGCCATCCCTGCTTAGCCATTTTTCACTTCTTGTCGATCTCATTTTTGAGACGTTTGTATTCATTTTTGCTTGCTTCGTTTACTGCATTTTTATATTTTCTCCTTTCATCAATTAAATTCAATATTTCTTCTGTTACCCAAGGATTTCTAGCAGCCCTCGTCTTTTTACCTACTTTATCCTCTGCTGCCTTTACTACTTCATCCCTCAGAGCTACCCATTCTTCTTTTACTTTGTTTCTTTCCCCCATTCCTGTCAATTGTTCCCTTATACTCTCCTTGAAACTCTGTACAACCTCTGGTTCTTTCAGCTTATCCAGATCCCATGTCCTTAAATTCCCACCTTTCTGCAGTTTCTTCAGTTTTAACCTACAGGTCATAACCAATAGATTGTGGTCAGAGTCCACATCTGCCCCTGGAAATGTCCTACAATTTAAAACCTGATTCCTAAATCTCTGTCTCACCATTATATAATCTATCTGATACCTTTTAGTATCTCCAGGATTCTTCCATGTATACAACCTTCTTTTATGGAGCTTGAACCAAGTGTTAGCTATGATTAATTATGCTCTGTGCAAAATTCTACCAGACGGCTTCCTCTTTCATTTCTTAGCCCCAATCCATAACCACCTACTATGTTTCCTTCTCTCCCTTTTCCTACTGACGAATTCCAGTCAGACAGTGGAAATAGTATAGACAGTGGAAATTAAAATGTCATGTGGTGCCTCTCCTGCTCCATGTCGGCCCGTTTGACGTCCTACCCCCCTTAATGTCACGGAACCGAGTATTTGGCACTGGCATACATATCATGAGAAAGTTACTTTCATCTTTAATTTTTGCGCACCATTGTATATATTTGTTACCATGTGAGTAATTTATATGATATTTTCCTCACTACAGATATTAAGTTATAGGAATAGCGAATGGGTAAGTCCACAATATTAGAATAATTGTAACAGAGATCTTCCGGGGTTCTACGCTCAGGAGGTTATTAAAATGCATTTTATTCACTGGTAACAAATGTTTTGCTGTGTCTCACGCTAAAACCATCACCATAACATGCTACTATATATGCAGCTTCACTTTGGTGTGAAGATCAGCCGAACTCTCTTTCATTCTTTTCTGGGTGTCTAAGCCGAGTGGGTAGGATATTGAGGGATAAATTTGTTTACATTGTATTTCAGAGTTCGCCCTTGCGTTGAAAAAGGGCCTTGGCGATATTTAGCATGCACAACCTCTGGGGCAACGTGGAAATCAAAGGGAGCTAGGGTAGGTCTCTAGAAGAGCGTAGCGTTCCAAAGGATTGGAAAAGGGCAAAGGTCATCCCTGTTCTCAAGAAGGGACGTCGAACAGGTGTGCAGATCTATAGACCTATTTCTCTAACGTCGATCAGTTGTAGAATTTTGGAACACGTATTATGTTCGAGTATAATGACTTTTCTGGAGACTAGAAATCTACTCTGTAGGAATCAGCATGGGTTTCGAAAAGGCGACCGTGTGAACCCCAGCTCGCGCTATTCGTCCACGAGACTCAGAGGGCCATAGACACGGGTTCCCAGGTAGATACCGTGTTTCTCGACTACTGCATGGCGTTCGATACAGTTCCCCACAGTCGTTTAATGAACAAAGTAAGAGCATATGGAATATCAGACCAGTTGTATGATTGGATTAAAGAGTTCCTAGATAACAGAACACAGCATGTCATTTCAATGGAGAGAAGTCTTCCGAAGTAAGAGTGATTTCAGCTATGCCGCAGGGGAGTGTCGTAGGACCGTTGCTATTCCCTATCTATATAAATGACGTTTTGGATGACATCGGAAGTTCACTGAGGCTTTTTGCGGATGATGCAGTGGTATATCGAGAGGTTGTAACAATGGAAAATTGTACTGAAATGCAGGAGGATTTGCAACGAACTGACACATGGTGCAGGGAATGGCAATTGAATCTCAATGTAGACAAGTGTAATGTGCTGCGAATACATAGAAAGAAAGATCCCTTACCATTTAGCTACAGTATAGCAGGTCAGCAACTGGAAGCAGTTAATTCCACAAATTATCTGGGAGTAGGTATTAGGAGTGATTTAAAATGGAATGATCATATAAAGTTGATCGTCGGTAAAGCAGATACCAGACTGAGATTCATTGGAAGAATTCTAAGAAAATGCAATCCGAAATCAAAGGAAGTAGGTTACAGTACGCTTGTTCGCCCACTGCTTGAATACTGCTCATTGGTATGGGATCCGAACCAGATAGGGTTGTAGAAGAGATAGAGAAGTTCCAACGGAGAGCAGCGCGCTTCGTTACAGGGTCATTTAGTAATCGCGAAAGCGTTACGGAGATGATAGATAAACTCCAGTGGAAGACTCTGCAGGAGAGACGCTCATTAGCTCGGTACGGGCTTTTGTTGATGTTTCGAGAACATACCTTCACCGATGAGTCAAGCAGTAAATTGCTCCCTCCTACGTATATCTCGCGAAGAGACCATGAGGATAAAATCAGAGTCCACACAGAGGCATACCGACAGTCCTTCTTTCCAAGAACAATACGAGACTGGAATAGAAGGGAGAACCGAAAGAGGTACTCAAGGTACCCTCCGCCACACACTGTCAGGTGGCTTGCGGAGTATGGGTGTAGATGTAGAGGTGCTCACGTAATAAATGAGTTCATATTGTGGATTAGAATATCTCACATAACCGACCGCGAAATGGGCATAGCGCCACACTGATCTTAGGTCCGCGGCGTGATCTTCAAGTGACGCTGACGCAATATTTCGACGGTCCACCCGGCTGTCATCTTCAGTTCGACGAGACTCAGCAACAGCAACGTCTCACCTGAAGATGACGACGAGGTGGACCGTCGAAATATTGCGTCAGCGTCGCGTGAAGATCCGTGTGCGAACCCGAGAACAGTGTGACGGTTTCAGACTGCTGCGCTCCCTATCCGACAGGTGGTTGACGTACATGGAGAACGGGGGCGGTCCTACCACTCTTCCATGTGTTGGCCGAGTCTGATGAAACCGTCCAGTGTAGGCCTACCACAGCCTTCTTGCAGCAGATGTTCGGCCAACTCACGCCCGTTGCATCAGGCACTTCGAGTGAATCAGCAAGGACGGTGCAAGAGCTCTCTTGTCAGAATCTGACTGCCGAGCTGCGCAACGCACAAACAACGGCAGAAACCGCGCGCCCAAAACGAGACTCATACGAGGTGGAGCAGCGACAATAAAGAGAGATAACGTCTAATTCCTCGCGAGGAGCGCGGCCTAGGCTTTGTTTGCAGTGCGTCAGAGAGGAAACAACAGGCCACGAATAGCCGTCCACCACTATTATGTGTTCCCCCGCCTGCACGGCGTGGCTCTGTCGAGCAACTCAAACGAGTGTGTATATATGAAGGGGTAGGCGAAACAAAGTATTAAGCCGCAATTTTCTGAGGTTAACAGGAGCATTTGTTTATTTGGAGGTAGCTTTTAAGGATTTTTGTTGGGAAACATTTCTGATATTCTGAAGGTAGCAGGGATAACATTTTATTTATTTACTTTTTTTTGTCGCTAGTTGTCTGACTGGTCTGCTGTGGCCTGCCACGAATTCCTCTCCTGTGCTAATCTCTTCATCTCAGTGTGGCACTTGCAACCTACCTTATCAATTATTTTCTAGATGTATTCCAATGTCTGTCTTCCTCATACAGCTCCCTCTAGTATCATCGAAGTCAGTCTCCCATGTCTTAACAGACGTCCTATGATCCTGTCCCTTCTCCTTGTCAGTGTTTTCCACATACTCCTCTCCTCTCCGATTCTTCACAGAACCTCCTCACTCCTTACCTAACCAGTACACCTAATTTTCAACATCCGTCTGTAGCACCACATCACAAATGCTTTGATTCTCTTCTGTTCAGGTTTTCCCACAGTCCATGTTTCACTACCCTACAATGCTGTGAGAGGTGGTAGAAGCCCCCTCTCATATTTCTGTCTTATTCTTAGTAATTCGATTTTCCTTGCTAATTGCATGTGGTGAAAAGTTGCTATTCCTTCACACGCGGACTTCGCATGCAGTGTCTCTCGTCACCCGGGTGGTCCGGTGACAGGCGGGTTCCGCTGAGCTTGAAAGGGTTAAGCTGACGGGTGTGAGAGAGTCAAGTGGATGCTTTCCGGAAGCCGACATTGTCATAAGAGCAGAGGCGACACGCCCAGATGCGACGGAAGGGGCGGCTGGGCTAGAGATTCCGTTACTTCTGGCGGGCTACCAGCGAGGCGTGGGAATGACTTGTGTTCCCAGGCAGTCTTGGCGGGCCAATTCCCGCGTTTTCTGCAAAATCGGTACTGTGATTGGCTTACTCAAGGCATAGGGGGCTGGAATGTCCTGTGTTCGGTTTGTACGAGTGCTCTTGAGAGAGTCGGCTCTCGCCTTTCGGTCAGAGTACGTTACAAGACTGAGCTCTCGCTGCTCTGGACAGCCTGCCTTCCGTTGGCTGTCTAATATACTTTCATTTAATTGTAACTGACGAAGTTGCTGACGTTTCGACTTCAAAGTAACTTTCCGAGTACAGTTGGCAATGAGCGTTCTGCGTACAAGCGGCCTATGTTGTGTCTTGAGCAGCTTTGGCTAAAGTTGACTGTATCGGAGTTACTGTGTGACTTTGCTTGTTAAAATCAATCACTGTACCGTCAGTGATTGTGTGGCGAGCCCTTGTCTCCCTCAGAGGCGTATTTGTGTTGCTAGGAAGTCTTTAGTCTGGAACAACCAGAACAGGATAATTTGTTTTGGGCTATACTCGCGACATTATCATCAGCACGACGGGACGTCGAAGCAACCAGCCAATGCCTCCCGTACGCCAGATCGTCTTCTTGCAGTTAATAAGACAGTTTGGTAATGTATGTCCGCAGCACCGGAAGATAGGGATTATCCTAGGTGATAATCAGAGCTCAGCAGAGCGCGCCTGTTCGTCTTTTTCTAACTTTGTTCTGTCTTGGGTGTTCATTGTCTGAGTTCTCACCATTGTAGCAGCAATTAATGTTGGGTTGGCTGTGTGTTTCTCTTAAGATTTGAGTTGCAAGGAATTAGCTCCACATACCACTTGGTCATAAATGTCACAAGCTAGTTTATGGACAACTTCACCTCCACAGCATTTATTTGAGTATCCAGTTTGATGTATTGTAAATATTTCATGTATTTTGTTTATTATTTTGGGTTTAGTCATAATGAATCAAATTGTTATTTTGGACAGAACTTTCATTCTCTTAATCGGTAGAGCAACCCTTTCATTTCTCACTACGTTAATGAAACTTTCCTTTATTTAACTTATTTATCAAATTAATTTATTGCAGGTGCCAAACTCTTTTCTACTCCACTTGCAGGGTCGATTACAGCCAGTTCGCGTTTCTTTTTAATCCATGTGCAACAGTAAAAGACGGAGTTCGAATAGGGCGGGGGGGGGGGGGGGGCTTAGAGCATCATTTCCATATGAAGATTCGAGAAGAATTTAGTGTTAAATACATTGCTAGCCCCGGCACCTCGCAGCTGTACTTTGCATGTACATTCTCAGAAATTTCTTCTTCAAATTGAGGCCGATATTTGATATTAGTAGACTTCTCTTGGCCAGGAATGCCATTTTCGCCATAGCGAGTCTGCTTTTGATGTCCTCCTTGCTCCGTCCGTCATTGGTTATTTTACTGCCTAGGTAGCAGAATTCCTTAACTTCATCGACTTTGTGACCATCAATCCTGATGTTAAGTTTCTCGCTGTTCTCATTTCTACTACTTCTCATTACCTTCGTCTTTCTCCGATTTACTCTCAAACCATACTGTGTACTCATTAGACTGTTAATTCCGTTCAGCAGATCATGTAATTCTTCTTCACTTTCACTCAGAATAGCAATGTCATCAGCGAATCGTATCACTGATACCCTTTCACCTCGAATTTTAATTCCACTCCTGAACCTTTCTTTTATTTCCATCATTGCTTCCTCGATGTTCAGACAACAGTAGGGATGAAAGGCTACATCCTTGTCTTACACTCTTTTCAATACAGACACTTCGTCTTTGGTCGTCCACTCTTATTATTCCCTCTTGCCTGCTGTACATATTGAATATGACCCATCTCTCTCTATAGCTTACCCCTATTCTTTTCAGATCTTGCACCATTTCACATTGTCGAGGGATAACATACAGGGAGCGAAAGGCTACCTTCAGCTCTTACGGAAACCATACTGCAGTTATTCGTATGGATGTAAATGAAAGGGAATCAGAGGTTGAGACAGTAGTGAGGCCGGGTTGTGCCGTATCTCCCTTGTTATTATGTCTGCGCACAGAGCAAGTTGTAGAAGAAACCAAGAGAAATTTGTAAAGGGAATTAAAGTTCAGGTAGAAGAAATAAAAAAATTCAAGTTTGCGGATGACACTGTTATTCTGTGAGTGACAGTAAAGGACTTGGACAACCAGATGAACGGAATGGGCAGATATTGTAAACAGGTTACCGGATGAACATCAACAAACGATAACAAGATTAATGGATTTATTTTATTTGTAATGGAAGCATGTGAACTCCATGTCTGTTCCTTTATATGGTATAGAACAGTAACAGCTACCAGTCACCACAAAAGCTGATTTTATTTAACACACGCCAGTTTCAGGCTTGAGCCCATTTTCAAGCGGTTTACATTCACGTACATGTTTCCATACTGTGTGTTGGAGATCACTTTTTAAATCAAGAATAATTAATGTTAAATCAAGAACAATTAATGTCATGAACACTAAATAGACACAATGCAACATTTGGGACGCTAAGCGACATAAGTTGTAAAATGTTACAGTACTTACATATAACAGGTGTATCCCTATCATTTGCACATTACATTTATCCCATTTTTTTACAAAAATATTTCTTTTTTGCACGTTAACTGCATATTAGTCATCATCTCAATTATTACTCCTTTCATATAATGTCTTTGATAAAGTAGTGCACTTTAGATGCTAGTGACTTGAATCAGATGCCCTCACAGCATCAAACATTTTTACTCTAGAAGACATGTACATAAATATAAACCACCTGAAGATGAGCACACTCCCGAAACCGGTCCTCTATTATATAAAGTCACTTTCTATTGTGACTCGTAGCAGTTAGTAGTAGAGCAACTTATGTGTCGCCTCACATTCTCTTGTTGCAACATGTATCCAAGATGACGGCGATGACGTCATCCAAGACGGCGTCGTGTAGATTTGGCAACAGTGCATGAAATCATCCAAGATGGCGACTGTGACGTCGCAGACACCCCCCAAGATGACATCACCCCAAAGTAGGTCAACCTAGATGGCGGCCATGACGACATCCAACACGGCGGCGATGACTTCAGCTCATGACGCAAGTACCGTTATCCAAGATGGCGGATTTTGGCGGGAAGTTTGAATTTTGGTGGGAAAGTGCCATGCACCCCTCGCCCAGCAAATGGTGCGAAGTCCACATTCCAGCAGGATAATGTGTCACGCCTCAATTATCTCTACTAAGCAAAGAAAATGGCAATTTAGGAATTGTTTGGTTATCTGGACATAAATTGTCAAAATAATAATCCGTCTAAAACACTCTGCTTGCTAATCGTCAACTGTCTAGATCAGGGGTCTCCAAACTACGGCCCACGAGGGCTGGCAAACCAGCCCGCGTTAGCTGGCCGTACATCCCCGGTATCCAGCCGGCCCACCAAATATTTGAGGTGGTACCTACACTGCCAGCAACTGAGTTTCGAGGCCTATTGCGACCAATACACCGCGACATTGTCGGACTCAATCACGCAACAGAACTATCTAATATATACTCTTGCTCTGCTACTTGCTACAAAAGTACGTAACTAAACTTATTGTTGCGCCGCTTGAAATAACAATGCGTTCACATACTCTACCTCTGTTACGTCTTGCGTTAATAGTGTTGCTAACAATGAATTTGAGATTTCGTTAACTTTGCAGGACGCTTTCGTGAAGAATGTGCAGTGAAATACTTTTTTGTCAGTGAAATTCGCCAGAATAAAATACGCCAGCATTTCGGTCAGGTACGTCCACCAATCAAAGATCTTGGCCCTTATGACTTCGTGGAGGAGTCAATGTGGCCCGCGGAATAAAAGGTTTGGAGACCCCTGGTCTAGATCATACACCAGTCGTTATTTAAACAATTGGAGGCAGCACGAGCACCAAGTGTATTCGCCAATGAGTCATAGCCCAACTGACTTAGGTCACATCGATGCTGTAGTGACGCCAGAGGATGACGCAAGAACCATGATCTAAGATGGCGCCACCTAGTGGCTTCACGACGAGCTCCAGACCCCAACTGGCTTAGTACATTTCGTCGCCACCAGACGACGCCATCGTGACACCAGCTGATGACACAAGCACATTTATCAATGATAGCGGCAGACAGTGTGTTCTCCATGAGGTCTAGTACTCAATACTACCGGCAGAGGACGCTGTCGTCCGTTTCCTGATGTAAACCAAGATGGTTAGGGAAAATGGCGACAAGACGACTCAGCCTGCTCCAGGCTGCTGGGGGGAGGAAGGATTGACTGCACTCTATTTATTATGAGTCAACTTATTCTATCATCTGCTGAGCAAGATGTATGAGACAAGCGAAATACCCTCAGGCTTCAAGAAGAATATAATAATTCCAATCCCAAAGAAAGCAGGTGTTGACATGTGAAAATTAGCGAACTATCAGATTAATAAGTCACAGCCGCAAAATACTAACGCGAATTCTTTACAGACGAATGGAAAAACTGGTAAAAGCTGACCTCGGGGAAGATCAGTTTGGATTCCGTAGAAACGTTGGAACACGTGAGGCAACACTGACCTTAAGACTAATCTTAGAAGAAAGATAAAGGAAAGGCAAACCCACATTTCTAGCATTTGTAGACTTAGAGAAAGTTTTTGACAATGTTGACTGGAATACTCTCTTTCAAATTCTAAAGGTGGCAGGGGTAAAATACAGGGAGCGAAAGGCCATTTACATTTTGTACAGAAACCTGATGGCAGTTATAAGAGTCGAGGGACATGACAGGGAAGCAGTGGTTGGGAAGGGAGTGAGACATGGTTGTAGTCTCTCCTCGATGTTATTCAATCTGTATATTGAGCAAGCAGTGAAGGAAACAAAAGAAAAATTCGGTTAGGTATTAAAATCCATGGAGAATAAATGAAAACTTTGAGGTTCGCCGATTACATTGTAATTATGTCAGAGACAGCAAAGGACTTGGAAGAGTAGCTGAACGGACTGGACAGTGTCTTAAAGGAGGATATAAGAGGAAAATCAACAAAAGCAAAACGAGGATAATGGAATATAGCCGAATTAAGTCGGGTGATGCTGAGGGAATTAGATTAGGAAATGAGACATTTAAAGTAGTAATGGAGTTATGCTATTTGGGGAGCAAAATAAATGGTGATGGTCGAAGTGGAGAGGATATAAAATGTAGACCGGCAATGGCAAGGAAAGAGTTTCTGATGAAGATAAATTTGTGAACATCGAGTATAGATTTAAGTGTCAGGAAGGCGTTTCTGAAAGTATTTGTATGGAGTGTAGCCATGTATGGGAGTGAAACGTGCACGATAAATAGTTTGGGCAAGGAGAGACGAGAAGCTTTCGAAATGTGGTGCTACAGATGAATGCTGAAGATTAGATGGGTAGATCACATATGAGGAGGTATTGAATAGAATTGGGGAGAAGAGGAGTTTGTGGCACAACTTGACGAGAAGAAGGGATCGGTGGGTAGGACATGTTCTGAGGCATAGAGGAATCACCAATTTAGTATTGGAGGGCAGCGTGGAGGGTCAAAATCATAGAGGGAGACCAAGAGATGACTACACTAAGCAGATTCAGAAGGATGTAGGTTGCAGTAAGTACTGGGAGGTGAAGGAGCTTGCATAAGATAAAGTAGCATGGAGAGCTGCATCAAACCATTCTCAGGACTGAAGACCTTAAGAACAACAACGCATTTAACGAGTATATCTATCACACTGATACAAAAGTTCCACCCTGATGTGCCTGGGGCCATGTTGCTCAGCCCACAGACACGCAACCAACTCGTAATTTCAGAACACAAGAGCAAACTGCTCCTAAACAATTCCTTATACTGATTTGTAGAGACGCTCAGTACTCGTAAACTGTCCAAACAGCGCATAGCACGGCCTAAAGAGCCGCTCCCGAAGTAATGCAATCAACGCGCTCAATCACAGTCCACTGCCCGTTGCCCAGTAGAGGTAGCGATAAGTGACGCATCAGACAGATGTCAAACCGCGCACAGGCCCCTGCGCGGCTTCCGGGAGCATGACGGTGGCGGCACCCCCATTCATACATAACACCTGAGAAATTCCTGTCCACTAGACACCGATGATGACGCGATCGCATGTACGGCCGATGCGGCCGACAGCTGTCAAAGCACTCACAGACCTCCATTTAGGACCACGTTCGCCACAACCCCCGCGAAGTGTGGCAGCTGTAGAACAGGTTCCGCGCGCTACGTCTCAGTCCCTGAGCCATTGTCGTCGAACACCGGTGAAAGTTGCATGCCTCTACAGGGTGAAAAGTATTTAAACCGACAAACTCTGGGAGGTTGTAGGGGGCATCAAAACAATTATTTTCCCTGACGTCATTTTTTCCTATGAGGATTATTTAAACCGGTGGAGGTCGTCAGTTGTTAGAGGCCGTATTCAGTTGTTAAGGGGCCTGTTACGCTCTTCAGTTGTAGGCAACTGCTGTCCACCAGTGTAGTGGAGCATTGTCTCTGTTTACCAATGCATCGATACTCCTGGAGTGAGTACACTGATATGGTTGGTGCGTACTACGTAGCGCACCACAACGGACGAGCTGCACAGCGGGTTTATCAACATCAATATCCTAATCGCCGTATCCCGCATCACACGACCTTTGCTACTGTGTACCAACGTCTGCGTGAGACCGGGTCATTTAGCAGGTTACTTGGACAGGGACGCCGTCGCACGGTAAGAACGCTGCAAGTTGAGGGAGCTGTCTTGCAGCAAGTGGAGCGGGATCCTTCAATCAGCACTCGTGCAGTTGCACGTAACATGGGGACCAATCAGATGAATGTAAGAACAGTACCACGAGAGCAATTCTTACGTACATTTCACTTACAGCGTATCCATGAAATGGAACCAGTTGATTATCCACCCAGAGCACAGTTTTCGCAGTGGTACCTGGAACAGTGTGAAATGCATCCTACATTTCCATCCTCTGTGTTGTTTACCGATGAAGCAACGTTCTTGCGTGATGCAGTCTTCAACATGCGCAATTCGGATGTTTGGAGTGAGGATAACCCACTTGCCACAGTTGCTAGCGCTCATCAGTGGTGGTTCTTCGTTAATGTGTGGGTCGGTGTTGTTGGGGACCGTTTAATTGGGCAGTATCTGCTACCTAAGCCAGTAAATGGCAGGCACTATTACAATTTTCTCACCAGAGCATTGCCAGAATTGCTGGAAGACGTCCCGCTCCTTACAAGACAACGCATGTGGTTCCAGCATGACGGAGCGCCGGCACATTTCAGTCGTCGTGTGCGTCGATTCCTGGACCGACGGTTCCCAGAAACGCGGATTGGCAGAGGTGATCCTCTTCCATGGCCTGCTCTATCCCCAGATATGTCCGTTCTGGACTTTTTGTGTGTGGAGATACCCAACCTTGTTTACACTTGTCCTGTTGCAACAGAAGAGGGTCTGGTTGCCCGAATAGTAGCAGCGGCAAGGACAATTCAGGATACTCCTGGGGTTTTTCCCCCTGTCAGACAGAACATGATCCGACGGTGTAACCTTTGTTTAAGTGTCAATGGAGACATTTTTGAAAATCTACTCTAATTGAAAATGGGTTGTGTTAATGTGTTGTCTCTTGGTCATAAAAAAAATGGAAAAGTGTACGTTGGTTTAATTAATTTGCGACCAGAGAAATCTTCCTCTACCGGTTGTAACACTCCTTATAGGAAAAAATGACACTAGGGGAAAATATTTGTTTTGGTGTCCCCTAAAACCTCCCAGAGTTTGTCGGTTTGAATACTTTTCATCCTGTATACAGTCACGGTTATACTGTCACAGCATTCCAAAGTGCGTTCACGCCAGTCTCATATTCGAGGCGTCACCAGGCCCCACTTGTCTTTGCCAGTGAAGGCTGAATAGCGCAGAACGTGTCGACACACGCGTTCAACTGCATGTACCCGCCCAAGGGTGACTGACACATCACCATCTAAAATATTCTCCATGTTATTCTTAAGTCACATGTCATTGTGAAAAAAAAATAGCAGGCAAGTCCAGCTCTCCGTAATTTTGTATTGGCACAGAAATAGTTTCTTGTTGCCTCAGCTTGTATGCGCCAAAATTCCTACCCTAAAAGAACCCGATTATCAAAATATCGCTGAATCCAGTCTTCCTCCCGGAAATAACGTGATAGCCTTCCTGCTCTCAACACACGCAAATGTTCTCACCGCTCCTATATCCCACCACAATCAATCGAGCATTGTCATTGACTCTTGTCGAATTTACCAGTCAATTTACTAACACCATCGATATCGAAGCACCATCCGCCTTTTGTTTCTGGGGCTTACTGTCGTTATTTCGGAAGGATTGCTAAATTGCACCGAAAGTTCCCTCAATCTATACGCTATCAACCTGTTCTTTCTTTCTACAGACACTACACTCGGTGGTAATAAACTATTTTACACTGATCGCCATTTTGCACTGATAGCTAAACATCTCAAAGTTGTCTACAGGTCATCAAATCATATGTTACTCGCGGGAACATAGGAGCGTCAAACCGATATCCGACCAGGGCATACATGACCGAGTACTGTCTCTATCTAGTAAACATGCAATTCATATCCCCCTTTACAACTGCGAACCGAAGCCACTCTCAGAACTGATGTGCAAAATCAGGCTCGTTTCCCCTCGGCACAAACGCGTTACTGAAACTTCCTGGCAGATTAAAACTGTGAGCCGGACCGAGACTCAAACTCGGGACCTTTGCCTTTCGCGGGCAAGTGCTCTACCAACTGAGCTACCCAAGCGCGACTCACGCCCCGTCCTCACAGCTTTACTTCTCCCAGTACCACGTCTCCTACCTTCCAAACTTTGCAGAAGCTCTCCTGCGAACCTGGGAGAACCAGCACTCCTGAAAGAAAGGATATTGCAGAGGCCTGGCTTAGCCACAGCCTGGGGGATGTTTCCAGAATGAGATTTTCACTCTACAGCGGAGTCTGTGCTGATATTAAACTTCCTGGCAGATTAAAGCTGTGGTTTTGTAGAGAATTTGCCGGTGAAAGGCAAAGGTCCCGAGTTCCAGTCTCGGTCTGGCACACAGTTTTAATCCGCCAGGAAGTTTCATATCAGCGCACACTCCGCTGCAGAGTGAAAATCTCATTCTGAAAACGCGTTACTGTTTCTGCTTTCTTGCTTGCATTTCTACAGACATGTCCAGACTTGTCGATTACAAGAACACCCGTATTTTCGCCATAATATTATACAATTTTCGCCGTACTTCTCGATATGAAGTACACAGCTAACGCATCATAATGCACAAGATATTCACTGTAAATTATTTCTCCACAAACACCAAACTTCAGCGACGTGCAGCGTGTTGTGAACCATGGACTAACTAGAAACAAGTAGAGTAAACTGATATTTGCACTTTCGAATACCGAAGTCGGTGATGTAACTGATTCCAGATGATCAGTATTGTTTACAATGCAACTAGGGTTTTCCCCATGTCTAGAGAACAGGTAAACGTGTGTTCAACACACCACAATAGATCTTCCCTCAACTAACTAAAGGTACCAAATGTGAAGAAGCAGTCGACCGAACAATCTGCATGGGAGGGAATAACACTCCACCGCAAATGCACAATCTTCTCAAAGTTACACGTGATCACGAAAGCCACCCAGCACGTACTAAGTATTACTTCGCTATTCAGTCGTCTAAAAGATGGTAAAGTTAACACTGATACATTCCTACAATCCTACACTCCAACAGACCTCTGCATTCGGAAGACTGCTACCATTAAAATGGCAACGCGAATCAGTACCACCACAGACTTTGCGTACATGGACACATTCCACAAAATCCCTTACATATATCTTCTATCATCATACTTACAATTAAATCTTACGATCACAGTCTCAACTGAACGGTATTCGGCAATGACTGACGTATCGGAAATGCACTCTGCTGACTGCTGTGACTCTGGAAATACTTGTACCTTCCTTACGACTACACGTCCTCTTCCCTTCGCTATCACAGTACTCCAAGTCAAATCCATACCCTCCCTAAAACAGCACATACACATTTCCTTTACACAAACACATATACTTTATAAACCTGATGCTCAAATGCGAGCATATCACACACCCAGCACTAATACTAAGTATAATATTACCTCCTCAATAACTGGATGCTTACAACACCAAATAAAACTGACCGAAAGTGAACGATGGGTGTGCATGTGTCTTACATTCTTCCTGCGAGTCATACCACCGTATCGTAGACGTAATCGAGTATATGTTGAAGAAAAAATCCTGATCCCAACAACCACTACATGTTACTCTCACAAGCGCTCTTCGTTCTACAGGTGCACCTAAGTATCCATGTTGAAACTTATAACTGCTTTACGAATCGAAGTACGCCATTACCTATGGATGACGTGGAGTTTTCCGGACAAATACTATGACCTTGATCGTAGAAAAGTGTGTATTAACAGCCAATGATGCAACCTCGCGATAAATTCAATGAACTTTGAAAGTCATTGGGGCAAAGGAACATGGTATGCAAACACTTTTTGCGACTCCATCATACAGCATCCAACAACATAATTCATTAGTTTTTGCAACGCATTCAGTCTCGAGACCATATCAGAGGTACCGCGATATATCAGTTGAGTTATAGGCGATGATAGACAGTAGTAATAGATGATGTGCTGATTGAAGTCTTTAGAAGAAAAATATACACAAACATCTCAGGTTCAAATGGTTCAAATGGCTCTGAGCATTATGGGACTCAACTGCTGTGGTCATTAGCCCCCTAGAACTTAGAACTACTTAAACCTAACTAACCTAAGTACGAGGGTCAGTCAAAAAGTAATGCCTCCTATTTTTTTTTTCTACTTTTAATTGCCAGGAAATTTAAATGCAATTACATAGGTTGAAAACCACAACATTGAGGATCATTTGGTCATTTTTCAATGTAATCTCCGCCCATCTCTACAGTTTTGGTCCATCTTTGAACAAGGGCAAGTATCCCAGCACGGTAAAAATCACAGCTCTGCTTCCTAAGCCATTGACGCACGGATGTTTTGACGGCCTCCTCATCTTCAAAATGAATCCCACGATGAGCTTCTTTTAGTGGCCCGAACAGATGGAAGTCTGATGGTGCCAGGTCAGGGCTGTATGGGGGATGAGGCAAAACTTCCCATCCAATTTTGACAATCTCGTCAGAGGTGTGACGACTGGTGTGTGGTCTTGCATTGTCATGCAAAAGAAGAACATCTGCCATTGATTTTGTTGGGCGAACTCGCTGAAGACGTGCTTTAAGTTTTTTGGGGGTTGTGACGTATTGAACAGAATTTATTGTGCATCCCTGCTCCAAAAAATCAACCAGAATCACACCCTCTGTATCCCAGAAAACTGTTGCCATAACTTTCCCTGCCGATCGCACAGTTTTGAATTTTTTCTTCCTCGGCGAGCTTGTGTGACGCCACTCCATTGACTGCCTCTTTGATTCGGGTTCAAAAAAATGCACCCATGTTTCGTCCCCGGTCACAATTTTTTTCAGAAACTCATCTCCCTCCAAACGGAAGCGCTGCAAGTGTTGGGAGGCTATTGTTTTCCTTGCCTCTTTATTCTGATCGGTTAACATTCTTGGAACCCACCGTGCACAAACTTTTGAGTACCACAATTGTTTAATAATCGTGATCACACTGCCTTTACTAAGAGAAATAATGCGACACACTTCATCTGCAGTCACCCGACGGTCACCACGAATGATGTCATCAACTTGCTGAATGTTGTGTGGAGTCACTGCACTCACCGGCCTGCCGCTCCGCTTTTCGTCAGTCAACGGTGTTTGCCCTTCAGCTTCCTTACAACGACGAACCCATCGTCTAACAGTGCTGACATCCACTGTCACAACACCATACACCTTCTTCAGTCTTTCATGAATGCGTATGGGCGTTTCCCCTTCTGCATTCAAGAATTCAATCACACAACGCTGTCTCAAACGAACATCGATGTCGGCCATCTTACAAACTTCTGCTGTGCTGCCACCTGTTGACACAGAAAGTTACTACTGCAGTGAATTGCAGAAGAAGGTTTGAGGAATGGCGCCAAATTCAAATTATTCACTTAACTTAGTTTTTTTAAGTAGAAAAAAAATGGGAGGCATTACTTTTTGACCGACTCTTGTACATCACACACATCCATGCCCGAGGCAGGTAACATCTCAAGCCTCTAGCCTCACGCTATACAGGGTGTTACAAAAAGGAACGGCCAAACTTTCAGGAAACATTCCTCACACACAAATAAAGAAGAGATGTTATGTGGACATGTCCGGAAATGCTTAATTTCTATGTTAGAGCTCATTTTAGTTTGTTCTTCCACCTACACTCAATGGAGCACGTTATCATGATTTCATACGGGATACTCTACCTGTGCTGCTAGAACATGTGCCTTTACAAGTACGACACAATATGTGGTTCATGCACGATGGAGCTCCTGCACATTTCAGTCGAAGTGTTCGTACGCTTTTCAAGAACAGATTCGGTGACCGATGGATTGGTAGAGGCGGACCAATTCCATGGCCTCCACGCTCTCCTGACCTCAACCCTCTTGACTTTCATTTACGGGGGCATTTGAAAGCTCTTCTCTACGCAACCCCAGTACCAAATGTAGAGACTCTTCGTGCTCGTATTGTGGACGGCTGTGGTACAATACGCCATTCTCCAGGGCTGCATCAGCGCAGCAGGGATTCCACGCGACGGAGGGTGGATGCATGTATCCTCGCTAACGGAGGACATTTTGAACAGTTCCTGTAACAAAGTGTTAGAAGTCACGCTGGTACGTTCTGTTGCTGTGTGTTTCCATTCCATGATTAATGTGGTTTGAAGAGAAGTAATAAAATGAGCTCCAACATGGAAAGTAAGCGTTTCCGGACACATGTCCACATAACATATTTTCTTTCTTTGTGTGTGAGGACTGTTTCCTGAAAGTTTGGCCGTACCTTTTTGTAACACCCTGTATATCAGAAATTACGCCCATTCAAACACATACTTGCATAGGCTCACGCCCAAAAGCCAATCATATTTCACACACTCTCATATCTCTAAACGAGTCACCATCCCCGAAGCTGTCTGCTACAGTAAAATTACAACCTCTTATTAATCACACGCTACACATCTTGCAGTGGTAACCATTTCTACAGCTTTCCACAAGTGCTAGATCCAATTTAAGTCGGAGAAAGACATATCTAACACGTTCTGCAACCCTACTTACTCACCTAGGCAGCGAAACGGGTGCAATGACGTATAGTTACGGTGGGCCTCCGGAGCGAAGAAAGAGATTTCACAATACTTCCCCAGAATAGCGTAGCGGGCAGCCATCCAGGCATTCCTAACTGTTCACCAAGTCCGACACCTCAAACTGCAGCTGCCTATGTGTACATGATCATATTAAATATACAAACACCTCAGAGACCAGTTTAACTTTCATAACCTATACTCTAAGCGAATTATCGTATGAAACACTCCCTCTGACCCTGATACAAACACTGTTTTCTAACGCGCTTTGGTACATAGCCAATCATTTCGTTTTCTGCCACTACTTCGATGTCTGTGTCAGATTCTAAACTGACATTAAGACGCTCTGATCAACGACCTTGAAGCAAAGCAAGCGCTGTATCATGTATAAGATACAGCGGCGAGCGAGTGCACGGGACTTACCCTAGTTCACTGCTAGTAGCGTCACGTCATCGTAACGCGCCTGCATATAGTATTGCACCACATTTAACATAAAAGTAGAAATTAAGATTTGTGTGTAAAACTTTGTTAAAGTATAGTTCTATGTAATAATGTTTCAGGTAACAAATCTTAATGTTATAAAATTAGTAGTTTACGTAAAATTCACGTTTTGAAAGAAAAATAGGAGGCGCTAAATAATGACGCTAGGAAGCCAAAATTTGGTGAGAAGGTGCAGTAAGAAGTCATTAATGAGTGGTGCTGGTTTCCAAAACCATAAAACTAAAATTGACTCCAGAATCCGCGTTTTTCGGAAAAATCAGAGGCGCGAAATAATAGAGCTACAATATTGAAAATTGGTAGGATGCTTCAGTTCACCCTAATAATAATAATGGAAATACCACAATCAGTTACCTCTTCTAGTTTTTTAGTAATTTAGTAAAAACTACTTTTGTGAGTAAAATGTACATAAGCATTATAGATTAAGTACTTTAAATTTTAATGATAAAACAAATTCTTTAAGACCAATGATCAGATAGGACAATTAACAAAGCTACACCAAGTTTTAGTCTTGTAGCATAATTAACAGCTGATACAAGTCTTGATAAAGCTATGGTTCAGAGGTAACAATCTACCGTTAGTTCTATTGTAAAAATTCTAGAGAGTAAAGTTTTAATTTTAGCGGGCTGAGATTTTCTACGTGCTTCTGTACTGCTCAGATGTATGTATACAAAAATTGAGAAGTTTGTAAAGCTATTATTAAATTTGATATTTAAGATTATGTGCCTGAGATAGCGATCATTTGGAGGCTGCAGGCATCTGCATAGGAACGGAAAGAACAGATGCTCTCTTGGCGGTACGCGCCGGAGCTATATAAAAAGAGCGGCAGAGGCAGTAGTAAGCTCACTCCGCATTAGACCAACGCCTAGTCCACGCGAGCTTAACGTCCGATCGCGCCTCGCCTCGGGTGACGTCATAGCGGGCTGTGACATGCGCGTACTTAGCAATGTAAACGGACATTGAAAATCGCGAGGACTGTACACCGTCCTGGATCGTTTAGACTTCGGTAACAAACTGTTATTGTGCCGTCCGTGTGAAGTATAATTCCGCGTGGCAAGTGGTGACTAACTCCACTTTTAAGGCGAGCATTAATCTTTTTTTTTAACATTATTGCGAACTATTAATAGAGCACCGTTAGTTAGCACCGTTAGTTAGAGTAATGAACTATTCGGGAGGAACTTGCTGTAGAAGTCGCCTCTGAACTATTAAACGATTGGCTGAATTAACAATATTTAATGTCTTTAGCATTTTCAGAAGTTTCGAGTAATTTGTGTGAGCCTTTAAGATAATAAAATCTTGTTTGGAACTTTAAATTTTATTGAAGCAGCCCTAATCCCGTGAAGAACTATGGATATTTTTCGTTTAGCTGGGCTGTACAAGAATGTGGCCGTGCAGACTGGGAACTAAGGTCAGTAAGTTTCCCTTCGCTTTCTGACTGGCCACCAAATTAGTTGCCAGGCTCGCGTGATTTAAGGTGGCAATGTTCAACTTTCATTCAACATTAAACAACGACTTCTTCGCCGTCCCACATATGTTGCATCGGCAATAGTCTGTTACGTGAAATGAACATTCAAACAACTCATTCGACGACTTCTTCGCCGCCCCACAACCTCTCACAGAAAACTAGACATCACACGGTGTAAATCATATTCTTATGGCGGATAGCATAACACTGGATGACTTTTAAATAAAACACATTTACAATATAAGGAAACTAGAAGAGTTTGGCAGCGTTGTGGGGAGTTTCCAAACTACCGTCCGAAAGTGACTGAAGACATCTACATTTAAACTCATATGTCACAGTGGCGGAATAGATGATGCCTCCGCATTCCATTTCGAGTTATTCCTAATTTTGCACTCATGTGCATGATCGCCGTTAGCTGCAAGCAACCCCCAGAAGTTATCACCCATCCACAAAACGTCTTTCCCAACTCAAGCAAGCGATGTTACTCAATCATTATGTGGTAACTAATGTACGGATTAGAGATGGGTAGTTGGCGGACCAACAGGTCCAAAGGAACGGTTCACCAAGATGAACGAAAGAACCGAGGAACGAATTCCAAGGAACGATCGGTTCATAGTTCACTTCGGTCGCGGCGGTCTACTTATAGTTCCCGGGAACGAGGAACGATCGGTTCATAGTTCACTAGTTCACCTCGGTCGCGGCGGTCACTTGGGCAGTTCTCGTTCCAGCCTCGGTCTCGTGCTCGCCTCAGCTTCGGTCTCCCTCGGCCGAACTCGTCGTTCTTCGCACGACCACCTGTCTCAGTTCCACTGCCGACTGCTCCCAGTTAGTTCCGTATCCAGTTGTTCGTTTCGTTCACTGCGGTCGCCCATTTTACATGCGTTCCAAACTGTTCTCTCACTTGGCTCTGGCTATTCAGCGTCCACGACCGGTAATCAAAAAGTATTTTATAGTTACGTAAATTACATAAAAATTACGTTGTATGTAACAGGTACGTCTTTTCAGGTAGCAAAAGGGCATATCAGCTCACTTCATTATATCGATGAACAGCAGAAGACATAACAAGGCAAGATTTTTTGTTATTCATATATTTTTTGGCTTCATCGACTTGATTTAGCAACTAACTTTCAATAATTTACTTAATTTTTAGTGTAAGAAAATTCATATAAAACGATTTTCGAGTATCTTTCATATACAAAACATTACATTTTGGAAGGCTCTAATTATTTTTAAGTTTGGTTGTTTCCAATTTGCATTACCTGCTAGTTAGGTTACTTTGAAAAAAAAAGTGGGTTGTGGGTCATTTTGGCTCTGTAGGAAAAGCGGTGCCTCTCCATTTGAAAAGACTTACATTGCCATAATTTCGTATTTACTTATTATCTCATAAACATTTGTTCAGAAGGAGCTTTCAAACCAAAAACTTTATTACTGCGAACTTAATTATTATTATTATTGCTGCATTAACGTTAACAATGCAACATAAAAACCTAATGTTTACTAAGCGTATGACGCATGTATAAGAAAACCACATTTTATTTTATTTCTTCACTGCCTAATTATTATATGTTTGTATGTTTGTTGTATCTGCTCGTAACGGGCAACACATCGTCCGTAATTGGCGAGCAGTCTGTACTCGGGGCCGGTTTTCCGTGCGCCACCCTGTATTATTTCCCTGCGATCAGCCACACAACGCTACAGTTGGCTAAACGAGAGGTTCTGCAGAATCATAGAAATTACTTCTAAAAGTGTGTAAGAGTTCTGTAATGAATAAAAACTCTATACTCCAAGGGGGAGGCAAGTGCCCCCTGTTGGTGCCCTCCATCCTTCAGTCACCTACACTACCAGTTTTCAGTTTTTCATAAGAACCATATACCAAGCACAAATGAATGGTGAACGAGTAAAAATGAAAGGTTCCCAAAAAAGAACGATCAGCACTAAACTAGTTCCCAAGGGTGAACGAGTTTGCCCATCTCTAGTACGGATGTGATGGAAAAGACACCGCCCATGCACTGTAATATGAAGCAACAGACTTGATAGCGCGAAGAATGTTACACTAAGTTCAGCACCGGCCAATGATGTGACAGCACGTTTCCCCAATTTCAGTATCATAGCTAAACCATGCCCTCTCCACGTTGCGAATATCATTGCGAACATCGATAGATGACTGAGCAGTACGTCCATTAACCCTTAATTCTCGAACAAATAAATCATCCAAGTATGCGAGACAAAGCTCTACATATTTCTATCACCTTGAGCATAGTGTTTAATTTACGATGTATCTCTTAGCGTATGGGAGTCACAGATCATTCTCGCCATCTTGGGGCAAAAGACCATCCTCAACCATTTACCAACCAGCCGTGCAGCACAGTTAGCGAATTAATCTGCAACCGACCTACACTCCACGTCTCGTGAATGAATTGAGCTTTCCAAGTCCTAACCCGTCCAAGTGCAAGTGATTCCTCGAGATGCCACCATGTCGAGGAGCTTAGAACCCCTTATCGATATATAGTAACAGATTCCAAAGTGCGGTCATATATTTGCAGACAGTTAAGAAGAACAACAAAGGACTGATTTTTATACGCGATGAAGCCCCGGGCGAATGGAGCTCAAAACATTTTTACGTAAATCAACCAAGCTATCAACTCTAAAGTATTGTTGTAGAGTCTAGGATACGCACCTGGAAGGTATTGCTAAGAGAGAGAACATAAACACACGCACTTAAAAACTGGCTATGATGTTATATCGCATACTTTTCCGACGTATCAGACACACATCCTTCTTCCCGGTTTCTCTATGCTGAACTATCTTATCGAATGCTAAAACTGAACAGTGAATTTATTTTCTTTCAGAATATTTTCTTAAAGAAATTACTTTATTTACTAGAGATTCGTCAAGGACGTTAACACATTGAAGCGTGGCAGTAGTTGCCAGGGAGTAACTGATGAAAATGAAATTACCTCCAACAAATGGGAATTTTATTCATAAAAGCCTTTTCAAAACAGATTTAAAATTTATAAGCAGAAAAGCACCCTCGAAATATCAAGTCACAATTTAACAAATGTGAATTTTATTCCTAAAAGCGTTTTCAAAACATATTTAAAATTATAAGCAGAAAAGCACCCTCGAAATATCAAGTTACAGTTTTATTTAGAGGCAGAAAGAACAATATTGACAGTATAAGCCTTCGGGCTGAGAAGCTTGCCGCTCCCTTTCAACACGGCCGTAGTAACGACCGCTCACAACAACCTCTGAAAGACTACACTGGTGCAAATCTGCGACACACCAGGTTACTTTAAACTAAAAATTTTAACAAATCACACAAACACATTAACTATGCACCCCCTAAGAGGGGTGGAAATGGTACAAACACTCACACTAAGAAACTATTTGCCACCGAAAGTGCATTTGTTTTTAAAAGAACTCTTACGGTGGAAGAGTGGCAACTTTATAAAAATGAATATTTAAATAAAACCCATCTAATTCATACTTCCATAAAATGTACAACATGCTCTACTTTACACATATACCGCCTCGCAAGATGATAGGCAAGATAAAAACATATTTCAGGAATTCGGCCTTTACACCTTGATTCTATAAATTCGTTAACACCGAATCGGACAAACATGACAGAGGCAGCTATTAGTGTACGGCAGACAGACAGACAGACAGACACTAACTGCCTAACAATTGGGGACGGGAGACAGGCGAGCAAGCTGGGGACGAGAGACTAACCAAGAAAAGAAGTAGCGTTTAACAAGTAAATGAAACAACATACCAGCAATCACTTAACTTGTAATAAACGGCGATGTCTGGCGAAGACCTGGCGCAGCACCCCCAAAACGCTCTCCCGAACCGTCCGCTGCCAGCCACTTCAACAGACGCAGGAAGGCGCGTCGATCTCCCGTCTCACGGCTTCGCAGCTCGCGCCGGCCAGACCGATGTCGTGGGTTGACTCCTGTTGCTCTCGTGTCGGCGGCGACGCCACTACTCGTCGCTATACAGCGCGGCCAACTCGGTTGCCACGTGGCGACCTCGCAGGCGCCGACGCTCAAGACGGACATGTCATCTCGTGTCCCAGTGCGCGACCGACCAATCAAACAATCCAACCGGCCTTAGAGGTCTATCCGAACAACAGACATCCTGGCACTCCAGACGGCATTGACTAAGCGATCATCCGGTCAGACCCACCCCTGCAGAGGAAACATGCCCTAAGGCTACCGGACGTCCCTGCCCCGGGAAGAGACCGACCTACCGATCAATCCAACCGACAATGTCTGAACAAACTCCAGCAGACTGGCGGCCTAAAACATACTAGCACTCCGAAACTGACCCGGCTGACTAACTGACCGACTCGCCGAGATTGACAGACTGTCCCCAGACTCACTCCGACTGACCGACTCAGACTGACAGACTGATCAACTGCTGGGTTTATTTATTTTTTCCTGTATTGTATTTCGATTCCCCCCGAAGGGGCGGGCTGGCAGCAGCTTATTACGCTGCTCTGCAGCCTATAGACTTTTTAAAACGTAAGAAAGAAGATAAGAAACAACAAAATCGGGCGATAAAACGGTGACTGAAATTGTAAAACGGAGGAAAATTGTGGAAAGTTAAAACATAAAGCAAGGGGTGGCAAAGCAAATAAAATACACAGGAGTCAGACAGGGAACATAGTAGACAGACAATTTAAAAACATGGCGACAGTCTTGTTTCTGTTCGCAAGAAATATAAAAATCACACCCTGCGACAGTACGATGTCCGTACGCAACACTTCGGAGAAGACACACAACACTGAACACTCCCTGTAAACACTGTACTAAAATGTCGGCACAAAGAGGACACATCATAACCGAGGGCAGATGGGGGGTGGACCTGGGCAGATGGGGGGGGGGGGGGAACAGGGAGGGAGGAGAGGAAAAACGAAAAGGGGGAACCAAAGGTGGGAGAGGACTCATAAGGGGGGGAGGGGCAGGGCAGACGCGCGAGAGAATAGCAAAAGGCAGAGGAGGGAAATGCAGAAGGCCTCGGGCGTGAGAAGGGGGGCATTGAGAGCGTAGGTGGGGAAAAAAGGGCATGGAAGGGGGGAGAGGAAGCCCAGGAAAAGGATGGAGGAAAGGAGGGGAGTGAGGATAGGAGGGATAAATGGAGGGAGAGAAGGCAGCATCTGGGAGGGGGAGTTGATGGAAGCCACCTTGGGAAAGGAGATGCTGTAAAGATGGAGGGTAGGGGGGACAGAACAGTGAACAAGTGGTAGGGGGCGGTGATGGGAGAGGAAAGGAGCAACCAGGAAGTGAGGGGGATGAAGGCGGCAGGAGGTGTAGAGGATGTGGATATGTTCGAGGAACAGGAGCAGATGGGGGAAAGGAATGAGGTCACAGAGGATCCGCGTGGGGGACGGGAGGCGTATATGGAAGGTGAGGCTGAGTGCATGATGCTCAAGGATCTGGATGGACTTATAGAATTTGGGGGGGGGGGGGGGGCAGATATACAGTCAGGACTGGCATAGCAGAGGATGGGACGGATTAAGGATTTGTAGGTGTGGAGGACGGTAGAGGCGTGCAACCCCCATGTCCGGCCAGAGAGGAGTTTGAGGAGTCGGAGGCGGTTGTGGGCTTTGAATTGGATGGAGCGGGGAGGGAATGGGAAAAGGCAAAGTGCAAATTGACTCGGGGGAGAGAAGGGGGGCAGAGAGAGGGTAGGCGTGGAAAAAAAGAGGATGGAAGGGGGGGAGAGGAACCCAGGAAAAGGACGGAGGAAAGGAGGAGGGTGAGGATAGGAGGGATAAACGGAGGGAGAGAGGTGACGATCAATGGTAAGGCCAAGGTAGGTGAGGGTGGGGGTGAGGCGGACAGGACAGGCGCAGTAAGGGAGAAATCCAGGAGCCGGAAGAAGCGAGTGGTACGACCTACGATGATTGCCTGGGTCTTGGAAGGATTGATTTTCAGGATCCACTGGTTACACCATGATTCACAAAGGTCAAGGTGATCCTGGAGAAGACATTGGGACCGTTGGAGGGTAGGAGCGCGACTGGCGAGCTCATAGCGCCCCTTAAATGCACGTGAACAGGCAACCTTTCCCCTTTCCCTCCATAGGGAGACACCAAAGCTGCGATTGCCACAGCGGCGCCACCGCCAGAAACGGACGGCGACTGCTTCACACTACGCGCTGTGGCACGCTCTTCAAAACAGCAAATTTTACTGCGGCTCAAAAACAGTTGCTCTGTGTGATATGAGAACAATATAGATTTGCGGAGACGTATAGTGTCCACTGTTCGCATCTGATCATGGTTCAGAAATCATACGATGCCTGCATCAGGCCTATATATATAAAATGATAGTAGCGGGGGATACATCCTACAAGGAAACAGATAAACGCATAGCAGCAGCGTCCAACATGTGAAAATTACAAGCCATTCCGTCACTAATTCTGTAAACAGCACATCAGTCGGGCAAATGTGTACACAGGGATTGCAGCGCATCACAAGCTCTTACCGCTAAGTTAGTAGTGACCCTGTAGTCTCGATTTTACACCCAAGATGCGACAGGGGGATCAAAATTCGTTTAGAGGAATGTGTCCAGATGGAAGTCCTCTGATGACCGAGAGGTTTACCGTTAACGATCGCAAATAGACACTGTTTTAAACCACATACCGAACACGTGGCTGTATACGAGTAGAACGCAGGCTATGTCACGTGACTCATGCATCCGGATGGAACACTGGAAAAAAAATTGACCTGCACCAACTTCTCCTTCTCTAGAATGATTTACTCAACCTTTAAATCGTATCTCGTTACAGCTCTTTCTCGATCGATCAGCGCCTCCACTCTCTGTTGTCCTATAACGCAGATGCAATAAGTATAGAGGTGAAACGATCTCTGTACTCCTCAAAAGCACCAAATACAGTAGTCAACTCGCGTGTATCACTGATACCTCAATAGACATACAGAATGATACTGACTCAACGGGAAAAAGTTGACTCTCGCTGGTTCCACTTCGTTTCGATGTCAACGTTTTCTCGCATTCCTCTTGTTGGCGCGTACTTGATCCCACGCACAAACTGTTCAGCGCTAACCAGAACATACACAAGTACTTCCTCACTTTTCCCTCATTTCGGTGTATATTCGATCAATTTATACCAATTCCCTAGACATTTTTCGCAATTCTATCGACTTTATGTCGAAGATGCAAAGCTAGTGCTTTTTGCCGATGATAAAAGTGTAGCTATCACACCCAACAGACAAGAATTAACTGGTGAAATTGTAAACTATGTTTTTCAGAAAATCATTAAGTGGTTCTCTGCAAATGGCCTCTCATTAAACTTTGACAACACACAGTATATACAGTTCCACACAGTAAATGAAATGACGCCATTAATAAATATAGACTTCGATCAGAAATCGGTAGCTAAGGTAGAATATTCAAAATTTCTAGGTGCATGCATTGATGAGGGGTTGAACTGGAAAAAACACCTTATGCTATTAGGGTCATTGCAAATTTTGGCAATATACATCTGAGTAAATTAGCTTACCACGCCTATTTTCATTCTCTGCTTTCGTATGGCATCATATTCTGGGATAACTCATCATTGAGTAAAAGAGTGTTCATTACACAAAAGCGTGTAAACAGAATAACTGCTGGAGTTCATCCAAGATCATCCTGCAGACACTTATTTAAAGAGCTAGAAATCTTCACTGTAGCCTCACAATGTATATATTCACTTATGAAATTTGTTATTAACAATCCAAACGAATTCAAAAGTAATAGCAGTGTACATGGCTACAACACTAGGAGAATGGATGATCTTCACTACTCACGGTTAAATCTAACTTTGTCTCAGAAGAGGGTAACATGCTGCCACAAAAGTCTTTGGTCACTTACCTAATAGCATAAAAAGTCTGACAGATAGCCATATAGCATTTAAAAGGAAATTAAAAGAATTTCTTAATGGCAACTCCTTCTACTCATTAGATGAATTTTTTGATATGGTAAGTGGCTAATTTCCCAATACCCACAAAATATTTTTTAAAAAAAATTTGAGTGTCATGTAATTTTTTGTGTAATGAAATATCTTGTATAGACACCTTTTATTAACCTGACACGTTCCAAAAAAACATGGTTCAAATGGCTCTGAGCACTATGGGACTTAACATCTGTGTCATCCGTTCCCATAGAATTTAGAACTAATTAAACCTGACTAACCTAAGGACATCACACACATCCATGCCCGAGGCAGGATTCGAACCTGCGACCGTAGCAGTCACGCGGTTCCGGACTGAACGCCTGAACCGCTAGACCACCGCGGCCGGCGACACGTTTCACATCATTACGAAGTCTCGTATTCATGATCTATGGAACAAGTACTAATCTAATCTAATCTAATCTAATGTCAGATCTGTCCATGCGATCACGACGTAACCGCTCGTTCTGGGTTCTAAAATTGCCTTTAACTTTAACACAGCTGCCTAGCCCAAATGCATTAATCGGGAGGCGTAATACACCACTGTACTCTACTGTTACCTCCACATTCTGGGAGCGTTTGCTCTGTTTTTTGCATGTCTGGTGTATATGCACGTCTCGCAGACGGTTCTCAGAACCCGTAGTAAACCTGAGTTAGACTCCAAACATAGCTGCGTATATATAGTCCGCGGCAGATCCACACCTGAACGCTAACTCGGATGTGGTATATTGTGGATCTGCATCCCAACACCACTTCGTACATTGCGAGTGCAGTTTTAATCTGCCAGGAAGTTTCATATCAGCGCACACTCCGCTGCAAAGTGAAAATCTCATTCTGGAAACATCCCCCAGGCTGTGGCTAAGCCATGTCTCCCCAATATCCTTTCTTCCAGGAGTGCTAGTTCTGAAAGGTTCGCAGGAGAGCTTGTGTGAAGTTTGGAAAGTAGGAGACGAGGTACTGGCGGAAGAAAAGCTGCAGTTTTAATCTGCCAGGAAGTTTCATATCAGCGCACACTCCGCTAAAGAGTGAAAATCTCATTTTGAAAACTCGAATATCAATTCGAGAGCTTACTGAAGAACTTACCAACTCCTATAGGTGCGCTGCGAAGTACAGGGTGTATCAAAAACAATCATTTGATTTGGCACGTCTATATTTCTGACACTAACAAAAACATAAAATGAATTTAGTTTTTTAATGAACAGGAAACCCAAAAACGGTTTTTCATAGCTATTCATAGGCGGTCAATATACTCCCCTTGAAATTCACGGCATATGTCAGTAATCAAATTGTTCCCACACTGCAGCGAGTATGTCTCGAGTTTCAGCTTCCACAACTGCTGTTATGCCATGTCCCAGTTGATTCATTCTTGTTGGTGACAGAGGCACATGAACAGGGTCTTTTATAAACCCCCACAAGAAATAATCACATACAGTCTGGCCCAGTGACCTTGAAGGCCAGTAATGTAGGGCTGAATCATTTGGTACACTGCGACCGATCCATCGTTCAGCAATCCTTTGATTTAAAAAATTCCCCCACCTCCACATGCCAATGTGACGATGCCCCATCCTGTTGGTAAATGAAGTCGTTTGAATCAGTCTCCACCTGTGGGATAGGAAAGTTCTCAAGCATTTTGAGATATGTGCTTGCTGTAACAGTGACCTTGGCAAAGAAAAATGAACCATACTTCTTTTCCTGTGTAGCTGCACAAAACGCATTAAATTTTCGAGAGTCCCACTCATGTTGTACAACTTCATATGGTTGTTCCGTACCCCTTTTTTTGTCGTCAGTCTACTGACTGGTTTGATGCGGCCCGCCACAAATTCCTTTCCTGTGATAACTTGCAACCTACGTCCTCAATTATTTGCTGTCTTCCTCTACAGTTTTTGCCCTCTACAGCTCCCTCTAGCACCATGGAAGTCATTCCCTCATGTCTTAGCAGATGTACTATCATCCTGTCCCTTCTCCTTATCAGTGTTTTCCACATATTCCTCTCCGATTCTGCGTAGAACCTCCTCATTCCTTACCTTATCAGTCCACCTAATTTTCAACATTCGTCTATAGCACCACATCTCAAATGCTTCGATTCTCTTCTGTTCCGGTTTTCCCACAGTCCATGTTTCACTACCATACAATGCTGTACTCCAGACGTACATCCTCAGAAATTTCTTCCTCAAATTAAGGCCGGTATTTGATATTAGTAGACTTCTCTTGGCCAGAAATGCCTTTTTTGCCATAGCGAGTCTGCTTGCTGCGTCCGTCATTGGTTATTTTACTGCCTAGGTAGCAGAATTCCTCAACTTCATTGACTTCGTGACCGTCAATCCTGATGTTAAGTTTCTCGCTGTTCTCATTTCTACTACTTCTCATTACCTTCGTCTTTCTCCGATTTACTCTCAAACCATACTGTGTACTCATTAGACTGTTCATTCCGTTGAGCAGATCATTTAATTCTTCCTCACTTTCACTCAGGACAGCAATGTCATCAGCGAATCGTATCATTCATATCCTTCCACCTTGTATTTTTATTCCACTCCTGAACCTTTCTTTTATTTCCATCATTGCTTCCTCGATGTACAGATTGAAGAGTAGGGGCGAAAGGCTACAGCCTTGTGTTACACCCTTCTTAATACGAGCACTTCGTTCTTGATCGTCCACTTTTATTATTCCTTCTTGGTTGTTGTACATGTTGTATATGACGCGTCTCTCCCTACAGCCTACCCCAACTTTTTTCAGAATCTCGAACAGCTTGCACCATTTTATATTGTCGTACGCCTTTTCCAGGTAGACAAATCCCATGAACGTGTCTCGATTTTTCTTTAGCCTTGCTTCCATTATTAGCCGAAACGTCAGAATTGCCTCTCTCGTGCCTTTACTTTTCCTAAAGCCAAACTGATCGTCACCTAGCGCATTCTCAATTTTCTTTTCCATTCTTCTGTATATTATTCTTGTAAGCAGCTTCGATGCATGAGCTGTTAAGCTGATTGTGCGATAATTCTCGCACTTGTCAGCTCTTGCCGTCTTCGGAATTGTGTGGATGATGCTTTTCCGAAAGTCAGATGGTATGTCGCCAGACTCTACACACACCAACGTGAATAGTCGTTTTGTTGCCACTTCCCCTTATGATTTTACCCCATATTCCCACATTATGACGGTTCACCTTTCCATTTAACTGGAATGTTCCCTCGTCACTAAACACTAAGCATGAGAGACAACTGTCATCCTACATCTAGTTAAGAATGACACTACAGAGCTCCACACGTTGTTGTTTGTCACCTTCACGAAGAGCTTGCAGTAGCTGAATTTTGTGTGGTTTCATGTGGAAACGCCGACACAACACACACCAGACGGACATCAGGGTCATGCTGAGCTCTCAAGCTACACGGCGAACGGATTTCTGCGGACTCCCTCTGAAACTGTGGCGGATGCGTTCGACGCGTGTGTCAGACACTCGGGGACGGCCCGGCGATTTGCCTCTACACAATCAACCTCTTTCTTGGAATTGTTCGTGCCATCGTCTAATGCTCTGTGCTGTAGGAGGGTCCACACCATAGAGTAGATATCTCTGGAGTGAGCATTCACATGCGCAGAACAGGTTTTCTGTTGTCAACATACATTGCCGGCCTGGTCACGTGTTCTCGGGACGTCGTGTGTTTGTCCGTATAGCGCCCTGTATATTTGGAATGTCACTACATCCCTAGTACAGACGGATTCTTTTCGTACGTGTCGTGGATTATTTATATATGTTGCGCAAACATTTTAACAGTGGCCATTTGATACCGGGAATAAACCAGCTACGTAACTTTTAAGGGCAAGTGATATTGCATTCTGCTTCTTTGCGATGGGTGCCACAGTTGAGATGCACTCAATTTTTTGTAGTTTTCGGTATAATACGGCACTTTGTAGTATTACACAGCCTGGCGTACATTTTTGCAGTGATAGTCTTGCAAAACGACTTGACAGGCCGCAAGTACTTTTGCAAGTCTCCGAAAAACACCGAATTTGCCACACATTAACGATTATATCCCTGCTAGTTCGTCCTTTCTTTCTGCTATTTCTGCCTATTTATTTTCTCGTTTCTGCGACCTAAAGCAGAATTTTTCTTACTGCTGATACTATGAAGTGTTTATTTAACGCATTGTACGTACTTGCTTCCAGTTTGTTAAATAAATGGTTCAAATGGCTCTGAGCACTATGGGACTTAACATCTATGGTCATCAGTCCCGTAAAACTTAGAACTACTTAAACCTAACTAACCTAAGGACATCACACAACACCCAGCCATCACGAGGTAGAGAAAATCCCTGACGCCGCCGGGAATCGAACCCGGGAACCCGGGTGTAGAAAGCGAGAACGCTACCGCACGACCACGAGATGCGGGATAAATAAATGGTAGACTGAGTAATAAGGGGGGGGGGGGGGAGGCGATCGGAGAACAAATGTACTGTAAGGCAAATACAGTTGGTCGTGTAACAGTCAACCCATATAACATTAAGGGAAGTGGCAAGTGACACAAATGAAAGAGTTTGGGGACATGTTTACTAATATTTTACGCTTCTTAATCAAATGTTGAAGAAAATAAATTGAAGGCAAAATACACCAAAGAAGATGAATGTGTACTTCGATTAGCTACACTATTGTGTTTAGCATTTGATTTGTGCAGAAAATGTATTTAAGCTGAATGCAGAAATTGGTAGTAGGTGCTGTGAAAAATTAAAAATAGGTGGTATAGCATCTACCTTGAGCCACACACGTCCAAATTTTTCACTGTCTAAACATTCCTCTTCAAAGTGTTTTGAACATACTTCGGAATATTTTGTGGGGACAAAATTACTCCTCCTTATTTTCTGGAGCCACATCTTTACTCGTTGTTCATCCTTCGGGAAACTAGAATATAAATCACACATAGTCATTCTCCATATCCTAGACACACTTAACATGGTCTGCTACTGTAACTTTATAGTAAAGAAAAAGGTTTGGACACACATATTATACGAAGAAAATTACAGACTGCCACTCTATTGAATTTATCTGTCTCCCGTCTTTCAAATCTATATACATAATCGACAAGTCACTGATAAATGCATGGAGTATAGTATTTGCTGAAACAACTAACCATTCCCTTTCCTGCTCCACTAGCAAATTTACGAGAGGAAGCGATTGTTTGTAAGCTTTTGTACGAGCCGTAATATCTATTACATAGTGATAAAATCGTAGAAAAATAGGTCGACAGAATCAAGCCTTAAGTATAACGTGTCTCGAAATTTTTAATCATAGTACCTACGAAAAGTTACTATCCCTGCTTTCACATACTTTTCTGTGCATCCGTAGCAACAACAGTAATTCAACATAGCTATTACGCTTTCAACAAACGGTGAAAACACAACAACAACTCTTGATATTATAAACTTCAAACTCTGCAGAAAGCACACACGCACAACGAGGCCCCGAAAACACGTGACAATTCTGGTTTAATGTTGACAACATGCGCACAACGCAATGCTCACTCCAGAGATATTTACTCTATGGTCCACATCATACCTATTACGAAAGTCACGCTGAACAGTTACTATGACGCGCACTGCGCCAAACGTAGACCACAGAAAGCTCTTTGTTGTGCCGACACCATTTTTGCTAGAACAGACGTGGGCGCACACTGCTGCTACCTAGCGGGATCCACGTAAAATTGTAGAGTTTGCTGTTTCCAACAGCACGTTGTTCACGCGCACATCTCAAATAACATAATAGTTATGATTTTTTTTTAAATCGGATGATTCTTTTTGATACATCCTTTATTTTGACAATAATTTCCAATTTGGCAGAGTGAGTGCAAAAATTTTTCCCACAATTCTGAGTAATCAAAAGAAGGAAATTCGTGTCTCAGTTTGCAAAGAATTGAAGGATCGTCTCCATTCATTTCCGGACTTCGTGTCCAAAATTGAAACTGGAGATGAAACTTTCGTCTATGGGTATCACCCTTAGACGAAATTCAGAGTTCCCAACTGAACACAAGAGAATCTCCTCTCCCTAAAAAGGCACATCAGTGAAAATTGAACATCAAAAACATGCTCATGGTTTTTTTTCGATATTGAGGACTTAGTCGGATCAGAGTTCGTTCCGAGGGCAACAACTGTAAACGACGAATTGTACAATGAAGAGCCAAAGAAACTTGTAAACCTGCCTAATATCGCGTAGGGCCCCCGCGAGCACGGAAAAGTGCCGGAAGGCGACGTGGCGTGGACTCGACTAACGTCTGAAGTAGTCCTGGAGGGAACTGACACCATGCATCCTGCAGGGCTGTTCATAAATCCGTAAGAGTACGAGGGGGTAGAGACTTCTTCTGAGCAGCGCGTTCCAAGTCATCCCAGATATATTCAATAATGTTCATGTTTGGGGAGTTTGGTGGCCAGCGGAAGTGTTTCAAATCAGAAAAGTATTCCTGGAGCCACCCAGTAGCAGTTCTGGATGTGTGGGGGTGTTGCAGTGTTCTGCTGTCCGCCCACGGTAGCTGAGTGCTCAGCGCGACGGATTGTCAATACTAAGGGCCCGGGTTCGATTCCCGGCTGGGTCGGAGATCTTCTCCGCTCAGCGACTGGCTGTTGTGTTGTCCTAATCATCATCATTTCATCCCCAGCGCTTTTCGCGGGTGATGCTGTAGTATACAGAGAAGTTGCAGCATTAGAAAATTGCAACGAAATGCAGCAATATCTGCAGCGGATAGGCACTTGGTGCAGGGAGTGGCAACTGACCCTTAACATAGAAAAATGTAATGTATTGCGAATACATAGAAAGAAGGATCCTTTATTGTATGATTATATGAGAGCGGAACAAACACTGGTAGCAGTTACTTCTGTAAAATATCTCTAAGTACGCGTGCGGAACGATTTGAAGTGGAATGATCATGTAAATTTAATTGTTGGTAAGGCGGGTGTCAGATTGAGATTCATTAAGAGAGTACTTAGAAAATATAGTCCATCAACAAAGGAGGTGGCTTACAAAACTCTCGTTCGACCTATACTTGAGTATTGCTCATCAGTGTGGGATCCGTACCAGATCGGGTTGACGAAGGTGATAGAGAAGATCCAAACAAGAGCGGCGCGTTTCGTCACAGGGTTGTATGGTAACCGTGATAGCGTTACGGAGATGTTTAACAAACTCAAGTGGCGGACTGCAAGAGAGGCGCTCTGCATCGCGGTGTAGCTTGCTCGCTAGGTTCCGAGAGGGTGCGTTTCAGGATGAGGTATCGAATATATTGCTTCCCCCTACTTATACCTCCCGAGGAGATCATGAATGTAAAATTACAGAGATTAGAGCGCGCACGGAGGCTTTCAGACAGTCGTTCTTCCCGCGAAAAATACGCGACTGGAACAGGAAAGGGAGGTAATGACAGTGGCACGTAAAGTGCCCTCCGTCACACACCGTTGGGTGGCTTGCGTAGTATAAATGTAGATGTAGATGTAGAAGTGCTCTAAACATTCAGGGTGGTGTCTGTTTGTACTATATCGTGTCTCCCTACCACTTTCGCGCAACGACGCTCTGAGCGTGTTTTTTTAGGGAATTAACTACTTTGAACCTGGGGCCTGTTGCTGGTAAGGAGACGCCAGACCACACATGACATGTAGAATTCAGAAGAGTTCAGTGAGACTAGCGATGATATAACCAAATACTAAATGATCTCAGCGTCAGCTCCACTGCACTCCCTGTAAAAGAATCTTAATACTAACTAAATTTAGTGGAAAGGGTTCAAGGCTTTCCTATTTTTAGTTAGCTGGTAAAATAACGTCGAAAAAGCAGTTAAGTTTACCATTGGAAATTTTATTCTACTCACAAAACATCGTTTATAAATTGCACTATTGATAAAAGGAAATGTTTTAATACAGGATGGTAAAAACCAACTGCGTTCAACAAAAATGTGAACGAATATTCCCTGAATGGGTTTCCAAGTTCTACAATCGATCGAAGGATGACCTATGCCATATCACATCTATAATCTAGGTTTAAATTAAGTTTCACAAAAGAGCAAACTATCAAAATGGTCTACAGTGACCCTCAATTATCTTTAATTACTTATCTAACTTGTCGTAAATTACAGTGGCTGATGTGGCTTCTCAATAAGTATATAACAGAAAAATTATCGCGTTTTAGATTCTTACTTCAAGCGGCAAATGTGAAAACTATGAGTTTTAATTAAAGGTCGACACTAGTATTAAGCAAAGAAAAGGGTGTAACAGATGAGACTTCTGCAGTTCTGAGTGAAGCCTTATGCGCTCAAAAATGCGGCATCGCGTGCGTTCATTACCTTGTCGGTGTTTAGGCAGCGTCAGGGCGACAGCGGCCGGCGCAGCAGCCATTCAGCTCGCCGTCTAGGAACCAACTCTCTAACTTCTCCTTACTACAATTTACCGAAGTTGGTTTAAAAAAACTATCTGGCTGTCTTTTTATCTGACCAATCAGGGTCTTAATGTTAACCTTAAGCTCCGCCTACAAAAATTCTGTCTATCCAATGAGAAACGTTATACTTTTCGTGGTGGGGCAATGTTTTTAATGTTTGCAACGTAACAGAGACGCTAAAAAGTCTCACGCTAAAACCTGCAGCTGGTGTGGTCCTTTTAGCGTTATCGTGAGATCTATACTGTTCTTCTGGAGGGCTCTATCTTTTAACATAGGCTGGAGGATTGTCCTAATGTAACATACACGCGAAAAAGTCTCACGCTAAAACTTGCGGGTGATAGTGGCCCTTTTTGTGTTATCGTAAGATATATACTGCTTTTCTGGAGGGCTCTAGCTTTTAACATGGGCTGGGGGTGGTCCTTGACGTACCTGAGACGCGAAAAAGCCTCACGCTAAAACGTGCGGGTTGTGTAGTCGTACAGGTAGTCTGGTGGCGTGGGTGTCAGCTCCTCCCTTAACGTAGGGCCTTTTACCTTAACACGGTTCCGCTCTCGGCTTCTGTTCTCGTTTCTCCCCTCGGAACTGCGTCTGTCTCACGGTGGGAAGGTATGACATGCATTTAGGCATTCTCGTGTTAGTCTGTGGTATTCCATTTGCTCACTCGTTACTCGTATTTCTTTGGTTAATTAAATGTCACGATTTATTCGGAGCTATGTGACATACTAGTAGATTTGCTTATTATGTCAGGATTTTCATGGAAGGTGTTGGATTTACCTGACACCTTACAGTGCGTCGCATCGGAAGACGTGCAGCCGGCGAACGGTCTATCCGACGAGAGGCCCTGGTCACACGAAATTTTAGTAAAAGGAACAAAAGAAAAGATCGGACTAGGTATTAAAATCCATGGAGAATAAATAAAAACTTTGAAGTTCGCCGATGTCATTGTAATTCTGTCAGAGACAGCAAAGGACGTGGAAGAGCAGTTGAACGGAATGGACAGTATCTTGAAAGGAGGGTACAAGATGAACATCAACAAAAGCAAAACGAGGATTATGGAATGTAGTCGAATTAAGTCGGGTGATGCTGAGGGAATAAGATTGGGAAATGAGACACTTTAAGTAGTAAAGGAGTTTTCCTATTTGGGGAGCAAAATAACTGATGATGGTCGGAGTAGAGAACATATAAAATGTAGACTGGCAATGGCAAGGAAAGCGTTTCTGAAGAAGAGAAACTTGCTAGCATCGAGTATAGATTTAAGTGTCAGGAAGTCGTTTCTGGAAGTATTTGTATGGAGTGTAGCCATATATGGAAGTGAAACATGGACAATAAAGAGTTTGGACAAGAAGAGATTAGAAGCTTTCGAAATGCGGTGCTACAGAAGAATGCTGATGTTTAGACGGGTAGATCACATAATTAATGAGGAGGTATTGAATAGAATTGGGGAGGAGTTTGTGGCACAACTTGACTAGAAGAAGGGATCGGTTGGTAGGACATGTTCTGAGGCATCAAGGGATCACCAATTTACCAAGGGAGGGCAGCGTGGAGGGTAAAAATCGTAGAGGGAGACCAAGAGATGAATACACTAAGCAGATTCAGAAGGATGTAGGTTGCAGTAAGTACTGGGAGATGAAGAAGCTTGCACAGGATAGAGCAGCATGGAGACCTGCATCAAACCAGTCTCAGGACCGAAGACCACAACAACAACAACAACAAGAACAGTTTCACTACCGGGAAGGTCACAATTAATAAAATGTATTTCACCTTAAAACCCAACGTTTCGTCCCCAAATGTTGAGGACATTTTCGAGGGGGATGGCAGCTACTTGGAATCTCCGATTCACAGCTTGGCTCGCTAAATTCCTCCTCGGCGTTCTTTCGTGCAATGGAGTGACGTCACATGTTTTGAACGCGCGACTGCCGTCCTCCGCTGTTGCTGAGACCCCTTGGTGGAAGATTCGAACATGCTTCTTCAGCACCGGAATCCATATTTCATCCAATTTCAAGCCCTCCTACATCCTATTAAAATTCTTGACGTGTTTCACAGTCTCTACGGCATCTCTGCATAACCTTTCGTGGTATCCGTTTGTGGCTTCCGGTACTTGAGTCGTATCAAAAAGAATGCGGCCGTCTCCTGGTTACAAAGCATGATCCGCAACAGCTGGTCTGTCAGTCTCCCCTCTTCTGCAATTACCCTTGTGCTGTTCTAGTCGTTTTCCTCACCGTTCTTGCCGGCCACTGTGGCCGACCGGTTCTAGGCGCTTCAGTCCGGGACCGCGCTGCTGATGCGGTCGCAGGTTCGAATCGCCATGCCTCGGGCATGGATGTGTGTGATGTCCTTAGGTTAGTTACGTTTAATTAGTTCTAAGTTCTAGGGGACCGATGACCTCAGAAGTTAAGTCCCATTGTGCTCACAGCCATTTCTTTGACGCATTACATATGTTACAACATGAATAACGTTTTACCTATCAAGGAAAAACTGACTTCACGAATGTGTTTCCCGTCAAATTTTACCCGTAACGCACGTATTATTCGACCCACTCCCATTGAAGACATGTAAGCTGAATACAGTATGGCGGGTATCAAGATGGCGGACGGCTCTCGCAGATCATCCTCAAAGTTACCCCTCACCCCACCTGTTAATAGCCAGATACACTCCATGTCTGCGTCCTACCATTTTCGCGACATTTAGCCCTGTCCCGACTTTTGGGACAACCTCTAGGTTTTTTATGAAGCACTGTTCCGAGTAAGAACTATTTATTTATTTACACTCCTGGAAATGGAAAAAAGAACACATTGACTCCGGTGTGTCAGACCCACCATACTTGCTCCGGACACTGCGAGAGGGCTGTACAAGCAATGATCACACGCACGGCACAGCGCACACACCAGGAACCGCGGTGTTGGCCGTCGAATGGCGCTAGCTGCGCAGCATTTGTGCACCGCCGCCGTCAGTGTCAGCCAGTTTGCCGTGGCATACGGAGCTCCATCGCAGTCTTTAACACTGGTAGCATGCCGCGACAGCGTGGACGTGAACCGTATGTGCAGTTGACGGACTTTGAGCGAGGGCGTATAGTGGGCATGCGGGAGGCCGGGTGGACGTACCGCCGAATTGCTCAACACGTGGGGCGTGAGGTCTCCACAGTACATCGATGTTGTCGCCAGTGGTCGGCGGAAGGTGCACGTGCCCGTCGACCTGGGACCGGACCGCAGCGACGCACGGATGCACGCCAAGACCGTAGGATCCTACGCAGTGCCGTAGGGGACCGCACCGCCACTTCCCAGCAAATTAGGGACACTGTTTCTCCTGGGGTATCGGCGAGGACCATTCGCAACCGTCTCCATGAAGCTGGGCTACGGTCCCGCACACCGTTGGGCCGCCTTCCGCTCACGCCCCAACATCGTGCAGCCCGCCTCCAGTGGTGTCGCGACAGGCGTGAATGGAGGGACGAATGGAGACGTGTCGTCTTCAGCGATGAGAGTCGCTTCTGCCTTGGTGCCAATGATGGTCGTATGCGTGTTTGGCGCCGTGCAGGTGAGCGCCACAATCAGGACTGCATACGACCGAGGCACACAGGGCCAACACCCGGCATCATGGTGTGGGGAGCGATCTCCTACACTGACCGTACACCTCTGGTGATCGTCGAGGGGACACTGAATAGTGCACGGTACATCCAAACCGTCATCGAACCCATCGTTCTACCATTCCTAGACCGGCAAGGGAACTTGCTGTTCCAACAGGACAATGCACGTCCGCATGTATCCCGTGCCACCCAACGTGCTCTAGAGGGTGTAAGTCAACTACCCTGGCTAGCAAGATCTCCGGATCTGTCCCCCATTGAGCATGTTTGGGACTGGATGAAGCGTCGTCTCACGCGGTCTGCACGTCCAGCACGAACGCTGGTCCAACTGAGGCGCCAGGTGGAAATGGCATGGCAAGCCGTTCCACAGGACTACATCCAGCATCTCTACGATCGTCTCCATGGGAGAATAGCAGCCTGCATTGCTGCGAAAGGTGGATATACACTGTACTAGTGCCGACATTGTGCATGCTCTGTTGCCTGTGTCTATGTGCCTGTGGTTCTGTCAGTGTGATCATGTGATGTATCTGACCCCAGGAATGTGTCAATAAAGTTTCCCCTTCCTGGGACAATGAATTCACGGTGTTCTTATTTCAATTTCCAGGAGTGTATTTATCGTATGGCAATACAGACACATAAGAAAGAAACAGACAAATCACTAATATAACAAACGTTAATAATTGCAAACAAACATTACTAATATAACAAAGTTTAAGGATTACAAACAAACATCAAGTCTATTAATATAATCTATCGACTCTGATGTTGCGCGCAGGAAGTCGTCGTGGCTCCCATTATATGCTCTTCTGGAACACTTTTCAACAATGTGGCTGATGGTCTGATTTTCTCCGCAGTCACACTGAGGGGATGGTATTTTACCCCAATTATACAGGGAGTAAGCACATCTTCCATGAGTTCTAATCCTTTTTAGACTGGACCACGTTTTGCGTTATGTTATGATTTTGCCATGCGTTCCATTTTTCAGACCATGCGTTTGTGATATTGAAACCTTCTTGTACACAGTTCCTTGCTGTTCTTGTTGGCGTGTTCCTAGATCGACGCCTATTAATGTTTGCAGCCTCAATGTCTTGGTGGACTGACAGGCTTCGATTTCCCATGATGTTTTTGTATTTGACGTACAAGGGCGTCAGTACGTCGCAGATGTGGCGGCGAGATGTGGCATAATATTGGGAGCCAATGCGTTGGAGTGGCTTTAATTACTCCAGAAATAATCCTTAGAGTGTTATGCAACTGGACATCCACCTTTTTTTACATGGCTGTTTAGCCAAATCGGAGCACAGTATTCGGCACCCGAGAATACAATTCCTAAAGCACAGGTGCGGAGAGTGGAGGCCGTTGCTCCCCAGGTGGTACCACAGAGCTTTTGAATAATGTTGCTTCTTGTCTTAAATTTTTCTACAGTCTTTGTTAGGTGCTCATTAAAAGATAGTGTTCTGTCCAGCGTCATGCCCAGGCACTTCGGAATTTTATTATGGCTGAGAACGGTGTTTTCAAATCGAATGTTGACTTCCTTCCCAGTGAGTATGTTGTTGAGATGGAAGCAACTAACCTCTGTTTTGGAAGCATTTGGTTGAAATGTCCACTTACGGAATTATTCACCCATTATCTTCAGGTCTTTCGTTAGGATGTCCTCAGATGCTTCAATTGTGCTACATCTTGTAGCGAGGGCCCAATCGTCAGTATACCCGAATTTTTTTGATTGTGTTTCCGGCAGGTCTGCAATATAGAGGCTAAACAGCAGTGGTGCGAGCACTGATCCTTGTGGTTAGCCATTCTTTAGTTCTTTTGATGGAGCTCTAGTCAGTGTCCATACCTATTTGGAACACCCTGTCATTGAGCATGCTGCCTATTAAGAACTGACGAAATTTATACAAGAGCATATGAACTATTTGATCATAACTGTTTATTATTGCAAACCTGCCATTATTAGCATTCCGTCTAATACATTTTAGCCCGAGCTTGGAGCATCTGGCGGGGCATAATGCTCTGCCGCTTTTTTAGATACACACATAGCATTACTATGGGGAGTTGAAAACTGAAATTCCGAATCATTTAAGAATTGCAACCCCCGCCAGAGGACTAATGTAAGCCCAAAAATGAAGTGCATACCTGACGTAGACAACATAGTCTTCTCTGCCAAGTACTGTAAATTTTAACCATGCCCTCATACACCGCACTTAATGTCCGCCTCCCGGAAGACAGTATCAGTAAGAAAATCATCTTATCTGTCTCAAAGTAATTAGACGCTTGCCAAAGATAATCTCGAAGATGCAGTACTTATTAAATACAGTGACACAGTGAGATAAATGAGGGAGTATGTTGCCATGAAACCAAATAACGGTGCAAAAGAGCACTTTTTTGTTTCTTTTGAGCAACGGTCAAGTACGCTTTCAATAAAACTTTCTCTTCTGAGATGTTTACATCTACGTCTTTGACTTAAGAGCAGATGTCTAACCCAAAGCCGGTATCAGTTTTGATGTTGTTTTGACAGTATCATCATATTTTAAGCACATCTGATAAGATCCTTGTGGGGGATATAATCAAACTGGGCAGTGTCGCACACTTAATTTTAGTAAACAATGTGATACATCATTTCAGTAAACAGTGCGGTACATTAATGATACATACACGAGTCATTGGGTCTGTTTTATGTTATAATTTGCGAGTCATTTATACGAGGGCTGACCAGCATAGACTGAGACTTTTTGTTTCCACAGATGTTTGTTCATTTTAGTGCTTACATGATCTTTTTCGAAGTAATCCCCTCTTACTTGAATGTACTTTTATAGTCTTTGCCAGTCCACGAACACATAGTTCAGGCCATTCACGTTTCTTGAGTCTTCAAATCGAATGCTCTGAAGCTTTGACTTTAGCGATGGGAATAAAAAAAAATCACAGGAAGCAAGACCAGGGCTATAAGTAGGATGCGGTAGACAGGTAATTTTGAACCAGAGCCAGAAACTGCTTAACCTGATTTACAACGTGAGGCCGGGTGTTATCATGACGAAGTTGCCACCCAGTCTGAGGAAGTTCTGGTCCTTTCCTTACAGTGCGCTTCCTCAGTTTACCCAATGCTGACGTGTAGTACGCTGCTGTTACAGTAGTGGGAAGGGACTCTGCGTGCTGGTACGTCATTTCATTACAAACAAAAAATGTGATCACCATAATTTCCCCTGCCGATGGATGTGCTAGTTAGACCGAATGCCCTCTTGGGCATTCGGTTCATCGAAAGCCCGCACATACTGATTTGTATTTAAATTCGTCCAGCTGCCATCACCCATCGCAAACAATGAGTGTACTTAAAACACTTGTCCACAGAGCTCATGTAGTGTCAGACGCTGATAGTTTGCCTGCAGAGCTTGCCCATCTGAAGAGGGTTTTCAAAGAGAACGGATATTCTACCCGGCAAATTAGCAAGGCATTACAATTAGGCCAAAGAAACAGGGAGTGGAGAAAGAAGATGGTTGGTTGGTTGTTTGGGGAAGGAGACCAGACAGCGTGGTCATCGGTCTCATCGGATTAGGGAAGGATGGGGAAGGGAAGTCGGCCGTGCCCTTTCAGAGGAACCATCCCGGCATTTGCCTGGAGCGATTTAGGGAAATCACGAAAAACCTAAATCAGGATGGCCGGACGCGGGATTGAATCGTCGTCCTCCCGAATGCGAGTCCAGCGTCTAAGCACTGCGCCACCTCGCTCGGTGCAGAAAGAAGAGAGCACGCCTACTAAATCTTTAGCTTTTCTTCCCTTTGTTGACAACACTGCCTTCAAAATTGCAAGAATCCTCCACGGTTTCGAAGTGAAAGTAATTTTCCGTCCACCATCGAAGATTTCCAACCTGCTGGGATCAGTGAAAGACGATCTGGTATTGCGGAAGGCGGGAATTTATAAACTACCTTATCAGTGTGGCATGTCATATATAGGACAAACATTGCGAACAGTGGAAGAACGCTGCACTGAACATCAACGCTCTACTCGTCTTTTGCAACCTAGCAAGTCTGCAGTTGCTGAGTATTGCATTTCCAATGGAGTATGACAAGACAACAATTTTGGCCACAGCAACATCCTTTTGGGACTCCGTCGTAACAGAATCAGTGCAAATTCGCACGACAGACAATCTTATGAACCGTAACAATGGCTACCAGCTAGATAATGCGTGGAACCCCGTCATCTCTAGGATCTGCTCCAGACGAAGACGTCAGAGTACTTCGACGGCCGCGGCAACTGACAACGCCGAAGACAGCTGAGCTCTGCAGCTCCACCAGCGAGGGCGCTGCTGGCGGGCGGTATGGTTCGTCCGTCCATACGATTTTGACGCAAGAGCAGAATACTCACTGCACGCTATATATTACGAAACAGAGGACGTCTTCGTCAGTCTTCGATGGCTCACCTGTGGATGGCTGGCAAGTGTCCAGTCGAAATATCGGGGATGGGAGCTAACGAAGACGGGAAGCAAGCCCGAAATCTGTTTTGAATATTTATTTCGCCGAGAAAATTTTAAATTTCACGATAGAGCACATCATTGAAATAGTGGGCTGGTGGACAAAGTGGGAAAGAGCCCATTCTGTTTACCTGCCGCGGGGGGAAAGGGGGGGGGGGGGGGAGAGACTTGTGCCGGCAACAGCTGAGCATTCTGGGTACACGCGGCTGCAAATCGCGGTTCACGTCGACACAAACGACGGCTGCCGCATGGGTTCAGAAGTCACAGGCCATCCGTGGTTCCTGGGGGCAGATGGCTCTTCTGGGGAAGACAGCTAGATTCGCTCGCGGTGTGAGTAGCACTGTTCCCAAATCAGACGCTCGTCCGGTTCTCTTGCGATCGTGGATGAAGATTTCTGGACGGCCGCTGTCGGGTGAAGAAACTTGGGACCCCTCTTAATAGGTCAGCCGTGCACGACATACAAGAGGCAGTACCAGCGTAACGGAATACGTGTGGCGCGCGCTTGTGTTTTATTTTACACTGCTGGCCATTAAAATTGCTACACCAAGAAGAAATGTAGATGGTAAACAGGTATTCATTGGACAGATATATTATATACTAGAACTGACATGTGCTTACATCTTCACGCAATTTGGTTGCATAGATCCAGAAAAATCAGTACCCAGAACAACCAACGCTGGCCGTAATAACGGCCTTGATACGCCTAAGCATTGAGTCAAACAGAGCCTGGATGGCGTGTACAGGTACAGCTGCCCATGCAGCTTCAACACGATACCACAGTTCATCAAGAGTAGTGACTGGCGTATTGTGACGAGACAGTTGCTCGGCCACCATTGGCCAGACGTTTTCAATTGGTGAGAGATCTGGAGAATGTGCTGGCCAGGACACCAGTCGAACATTTTCTGTATTCAGAAAGGCCGGTACAGGGCCTGCAACATGCAGTAGTGCATAATCCTACTGAAATGTAGGATTTCGCAGGGTCGAATGAAGGGTAGAGCCACGGGTCGTAACACATATGAAATGTAACGTCCACTGTTCAAAGTGCCGTCAATGCGAACAAGAGGTGACCGAGACGTGTAATCAATGGCACCCCATACCATCACGCCGGGTGATATGCTAGTATGTCGATGACGAATACACGCTTCCTATGTGCGTTCACCGCGATGTCGCCAAACATGGATGCGACCATCATGATGCTGTAAACAGCATCTGGATTCATCCGAAAGAATGTTTTGCCATTCGTACACCCAGGTTCGTCGCTGAGTACACCATCGCAGGCACTCCTGTCTGTGATGCAGCGTCAAGGGAAACCGCAGCTGATAGTCCATGCTGCTGCAAACGTCGTCGAACTGTTCGTGCAGATGGTTGTTGTCTTGCAAACGTCCCCATCTGTTGACTCAGGGATCGAGACGTGGCTGCACGATGCGTTACAGCCATGCGCATAAAATGCCTGTCATCTCGACTGCTAGTGATACGAGGCCGTTTGGATCCAGCACGGGTTTCCGTATTACCCTCCTGAACCCACCGATTCCATATTCTGCTAACAGTCATTGGATCTCGAACAACGCGAGCAGCAATGTCGCGATACGATAAACCGCAATCGCGATAGGCTACAATCCGACCTTTATCAAAGTCGGATACATTATGGTACGCATTTCTCTTCCTTACACGAGGCATCACAACAACGTTTCAGCAAGCAACGCCGGTCAACTGCTGTTTGTGTATGAGAAATCGGTTGGCAACTTTCCTCATGTCAGCACGTTGTAGGTGACGCCGCCGGCTCCAGCCTTGTGTGAATGTTCTGAAAAGCTAATCATTTGCATATCACAGAATCTGCTTCCTGTCGGTTATATTTCACGTTTGTAGCACGTCATCTTCGTGGTGTAGCAATTTTAATGGCCAGTACTGTAAAATACAGAAATTCCTCGACAGACTCGATAAGATGCGGCCTCAGTGCAAACAGGGTAGCATTCGTCATAGCTGACGGGAGAATATTAATGTCGTATTAATCTCGTGTTAGTTAACTGCAGGAGGCTCTGGAAGAAGCCCGGAATTCTCTTAGACGAAATAGCCAAACACAATGGTACGCCTGTTTAAGACCGTGTGGCACACGGAAGTGCCGTAACACGACGTGGCATCGGGTCGATTAACGTGTGAAGTAGGGCTGGAGGGAACTGACACCATGAATCCTGCAGGGCTGTCCATAAATCCGTAAGAGTACCAGGGGGTGCAGATCTATTCTGCAAAGCATCCCATATTTGCTCAATAATGTTCATTTCTGGGGAGTTTGGTCGCCAGCGGATGGGTTTAAACTCAGAAGAGTGTTCCTGGAGCCACTGTATAGCAATTCTGAACGTGTGGGGTATGGCATTGTCCTGCTGGAATTGCCCAACTCTGTCGGCATGGACAATGGACATGAATAGATGCAAATTATCAAACTGGATGCTTACGTGTGTGCCGCCTGTCACAGTCGTATCTAGACGTGTCAGGGGTCCCATGTCACTCCAGCTGCACAACACCTAACTCCATTACAGAGCCAGCACCAGTTTGAATAGTCCCCTGCTGACACGCAGGGTTCTTCGACTCATAAGGTTGTTTCCATACCCGTACACGCCCATCCGTTCGGTATAATTAGAAATGACACTCGTTCGACCAGGCAACATGTTTCCAGTCATCAACAGTCCACTGTTGGTCTTGATGGTCCCAGGCGAGGCGTAAGGCTTTGTGTCGTGCAGACATGAAGTGTACACGAGTGGGCCTTCGGCTCCGAAAGCCCATATCGATGATGTTTCGTTGAATGGTTCGCTTGCTGACACTTGTTGATGGCCTAGTATTGAAATCTGCAGCAATCTGCGGAAGCGTTGCATTTCTGTCACACTGAGAAATTCTCTTCACTAGTCGTTGGTGCCGTTCTTGCAGGATCTTCTCCGGCCACAGCGATGTCGGAGAACTTGTAAGTAGGCTGTTTACGTTTTTACATTGGTACACCATGTAGCGGTCTGTGTGAAAATCACTGGCTGTGCTGTGTGCAGTCTGTGGCTCTGTTACCCTACAAAATAAGAGGAGCCGGTGGAGGGCACAGAGAAATGGTATCCCCCAAGGAAGTACGCTAGCCCCACTGCTGTTTAATATTTACACTAATGACCAGCCTGTTAATTCTGTCACAAGATCTTTCGTTTATGCAGATGACACAGCACTTGCAACGCAAGGAAGAACCTTTGAGGAGGTGGAAGAAAACAAGTCTTGAGGCATTGTCTAACTACTACGATAGCAACTACCTGAAGCCAAACCCCTCCAAAACACAAGTGTGTGCATTTCACTTACGGAACAGAGAGGCACGGAGGAAACTGAGAATAACCTGGAGAGGTCAACAGCTGGCCCACTGTGACACCCCAAAGTACCTCGGAGTGAAGTTGGACCGGTTCCTCACCTTCAAGGACCACTTTACAGATACAAAAATGAAAGTCAGTGCTAGGAACAACATTATTAGGAGACTCACCGGCAACAACTGGGGAGCACATCCACAGGTCCTCCGCACATCTGCCCTCGCTTTGCGCTTCTCCACTGCTGAATATGCAGCACCTGTATGGCAGAACTCCAGCCATGCCAAACAGGTAAATATTGCCCTAAATGAAACGGGACGAATTCTAACCGGCTGCTTGCGGGCAACCCCTGTTGACAAAATTTACCACCTCATGGGCGTAGCACCGCCAGACATCCGAACGAGAACAGTAGCTGAAGTGGAAAGAAAGAAGCAGGAGACAGATGAGAGACACCCCCTGTTTGGATGCGAACATCAAACGCCAAGACTCAAGTCGAGAAAAAGTTTTCTCCAGACAACGCGAACCAATCCAGACATCACCTGCAGACCATAGGATACAACTCTGGCGTAGCTCATCATCAGAGAAATATTGGGACAACCCCAAGGAAGAACATGCTATAGGTCATCATCTCCCATACACAACATGGAAGGTACTCAATAGACAGAACTGGCGTATCTCGATGTAAGGAGAACATGAAGAAATGGGGATACATCGCAGGGGACGAACTATGAGAATGTGGTGAACCTCAAGACCATCAGCACCTACTCAACTGCAGGAAACTGTCGGAACCTGTGTCCATGGACGATCTGATTATCGCCAATGATAAGGCAGTCTGTGCAGCGGAATACTGGGCAGCACATGGAATATAAAGACGCAGATATTCTCTGTAATACTTCTAATATATATGCTATGTATGATATGCTATGTGATATGCTATGTATGATATGCTATGTACTATGAGTTATATTTAATATGTTATGTTCTGGACACGTATGAATAAATAAAGTCTGTGGCTGGTTGGCATTGTTGGAATAGTCGCTATTGTAGTGTTGGGCAGTTGAATGTCAAATGCGGGTAGCGTTGCGCAGTTGGAGGTGAGCCGCCAGCAGTGGTGGACGTGGGGAGTGAGATGGCGGAGTTTTGAGAGCGGATGATCTGGACGTGTATCCATCAGAGACATGAGCTGATATGGTGACTTTTGAACACTATTAAGGTAAATACATTGTTTGTTGTTTATCAAAATCTTTCATTTGCTAACTATGCCTATCAGTACTTAGTCCCTTCACTAATTAGAAACTTTTATTTAGCTGGCAGTAGTGGCGCTCGCTGTATTGCAGTAGTTTGAGTAACGAAGATTTTTGTGAGGTAAGTGATTCATGAAAGGTATAGGTTATTGTTAATCAGGGCCATCCTTTTGTAGGGATTATTAAAAGTCAGATTGCGTTGCGCTAAAAATATTGTGTGTCAGTTCAGTGTTGATCAGAATAAGTAAATAGCGAAATGTCTGAGTACGTTCAGTTTTGCTTAGCCGTTTGAAAATCAAATAACGTAAGGGGTTTATCAGCACAGTAATTCATTAATTTTTCTATGGGGAAGTTTCAAACTGTTGTTTAATCGGATTCTTCATAATCACGGTACAGTCGTGAATCCGCCGAAGGGGAAAACCCCACTTCATCGCTACCTCTGACATGCTGTGTCCCAACGCTCGTGCGCCGATTATAAAACCCCGTTCAAAAGCGCTTACATCTTGATAACCTGCCATTCAAGCAGCAGTGATCGACCTAACAAGTGCGCCAGACACTTGTTTTACGTAGGCGTTATCGACGGCAGCACCATATTCTGACTGTTTATGTATCTCTGTATTTGAATACGCATGCCTATACCAGTTTCTTTGGCCTTTAAGTGTGTAAACGGTAAGAATGTCCACATCCAATGGAGACAAACAGCTGGGTGAAACCATATCTTAAAAGGCTTAAGATTCTGAAATCCGGCTGGAATTTATATGGCAACGAAAGAACACTGGTGGTGGAGCCGTGATTATGGCAACAAAAAAAAAAAAAAAGAAGAAGAGCGTATCAGACCAGCTGTGTGATTGGATTGAAGAGTAAAAAAATACCAAATAGGACCACAGTAGGTCACTATGGACAAAGTATTCATACGTAAAACTACGTTCGGGTATGGTCGAAGGGAGTGTTACAATAGTTACGTTTTCAACAAAATGGTTGAAATGGCTCTGAGCACTATGGGACTTGCTGATGAGGTCATCAGTCCCCTAGAACTTAGAACTACTTAAACCTAACTAACCTAAGGACATCACAAACATCCATGCCCGAGGTAGAATTCGAACCTGCGACCGTAGCAGCAGCTCGGTTACAGACTGTAGCGCCTAGAACCGTTCGGGCACCCCGGCCGGCGTTTTGTTACAGTTTCATTTAATAAGCAAGAAGGCGTCACGGAGCCGCTCAGCCGACTCCAGTGGCAGACGCTGTAGGGACACGATCTGCATCACGATCAACCGTTAAAACCCCGATAGCGTGCATTCCTGGAAGAATCACCTAATGTATTGCTTCCTCCTACGCATGTCTCGCAAAGAGACCTTCAACATAAAATCAGCGAGGTTACCTCGGGGTAAGACGGTTCGAATCCGGATGGTGAAAAAATTTTCGCTGCCAGCATTTGGTCGGCAGTGGGAGGAGAGGTGGTGACGTAAAGCTGCTGGTCATCAGTCTTTGCGCCAGCTGTAAGTAGGCTGTTTAGGTTTTTTTATTGGTAACGCCGCCGCCACGTATCGCTCTGTATGAAAATCACTGGCTGTGCCGTGTGCAGTCTGTGGCTAACATGTTCTCTGCTTGAGCTTTGTCATGTTTAGGTATAAGTTATAGCATTTGCTGGTGCTGTTTGCCATGCATAGTGCTACTGAATGTCACTTTGTATTACTAGGTTAAGCCAATTTTATAAATGATTTATTTTTCTTGTTTGCTGCGCATTGCCTTATATTAGTTGTAATATTGCTGCCTTTTTTTTTTGCCAATTTCCATTTTTTATCATTGCTGTTTGTGTTAATTGTTTTGTGCTGCTGCATTGCCTCGTCCCTTAGTTTAGCATCTGAGCTCAGTAGATTTAAGTTAGCTTAAGAGGGGTAGACTATATAAAAGAATGAGTTGCAATGAGTTGGAAGAAATGCACTGAGAGGTTATACGAAAAATGTACAGAAAGCAGGTATAGGTAGGATTCTCTTGGAAATAAACGATGAGGTAAGATACTGGAAAATAAATGATGAGGTAAGAAATATGTAAACATATAAATACAGAAAGCATGCTTTGATAGGATTTTTTTGGTGGTAACAAATGTTGAGATATGACGAAAGATTTACAGAATGAAGTTTTGGGTTGGACTGCAGTACCAAATGTCACACTGAAAACAAACCCTGTCCTTTCCTTGTGTTATCCCACTATGTGTTTGTGTATTTATGTTCTACCGGTCTTTATATGTTTATCTGATAAGACAGAATTTTTGTAATACTAAGCTACATTCACTAAGATGAGGAATACTGTTATCCTCAAATATAATTTGCATTAATAACATGTTATTTACTTTGTAAAGATGTTTACACATTATTTATTCTGTTTTGTTCTAATGCTCATGTGTGAAGTTGATGTTTCAAAAGTTATTCTGATCTTTTATGTATGTACTTATGTCATAATTTTTGTAACACTGATGTATTTGCTATTTCGGTTCTTTTGTAAAGCCTGTACTACTGCAAATGTTATCTGTATTGTTATGTTCTTTAATGATATATTTTGTACCTTTGTTATTGTATTCTTATGTTATAAAATTGTAATTGACACCAGTTGATCAAATTAAGTTATTTGTAAGTTACATTTCATTGCACACGTTTCTGTTGGTCATAGCATATGGACAATATGTGAGTTGTAGGGACTGATAGTGTTTGCACATGTGTTAATAATTCAGCAAGGGACTCGATAACAGCATTGTTGGTTCTAAGAACATTTCAAACAAATTCTTTGTCAGTGGACAAGTCGTGGTTTATGGACTTCCTGTATTCTCTGCAAGACTCTTCAATGGTGATTGTGCACCTGCACAGTTGCAAGAGATGGCTGCTGGCCGTCTCTACAAGGACTACAGTGGGTCTACACCTTTGATGACTCACCAATACCATTATTTCTACAAGGACTGCAGAGGGTCTGCACCTCTGGTGGCCCACCAATACCGTAATCTCTACCAGGACTACAATGGGTCTACTCTGTGTTGATCTACCTACCAATATTCTTCAAAACTTCGACTGACTCTGCTGTGGGTTTTCTTTGTTGTGGCCCATTACCTGTCTGCATGTCAAGAGTCAGCACTGTCTTTCCGTTGGAAGGACAACACTACTTCTTCAAGACTGCATGGAAATCCACTACTTCTGTGTGCATTTTATTTTACTACTCAGACTTTGAGAAAAACATTGCAATTTTACTTTGATGAATGATCAGGACTGTCTTTATAGACTGTGAGAAAATTTTAGCTTTTGACCAACATTGTATCGATACGTGTGTGCATTTCATTTCATTTTCATTGTAATTATGAAAAAAAAATTCAAATCTGTATTGGCCACTGCCCAAAACAATTTATAAATTTTTTTGTGGGGAGCATGGGGGCTATGTAAGTAGGTTGTTTAGGTTTTTTTATTGGTAACGCCGCCGCCACGTATCGCTCTGTATGAAAATCACTGGCTGTGCCGTGTGCAGTCTGTGGCTGGTTTGCATTGTTGTCTGCCATTGTAGTGTTGGGCAGCGGCAGCTGGATGCTAACAGCGCGTAGCGTTGCGCAGTTGAAGGTGAGCCGCCAGCAGTGGTGGACGTGGGGAGAGAGATGGCGGAGTTTTGAAATTTGTAAGAATTGGTGTCATGAACTGCTATATATATTATGACTAGTGAGGTAAATACATTGTTTGTTCTCTATTAAAATCTTTCATTTGCTAACTATGCCTATCAATAGTTAGTGCTTTCAGTAGTTTGAATCTTTTATTTAGCTGGCAGTAGTGGCGCTCGATGTCTTGCAGTAGCTTGAGTAACGAAGATTTTTGTGAGGTAAGTGATTTGTGAAACGTATAGGTTAATGTTAGTCAGGGCCATTCTTTCGTAGAGATTTTTGGAAGTCAGATTGCATTGCGCTAAAAACTATTGTGTGTCAGTTTAAGCACAGTCGTGTGTATAATTTTTCTAAGGGGCGTTTCACAGCGTTCTGGTTTAAGTATCATACCTCTCCGCAGTGTCTCATGAAGTGATAGTGTTGACTGCGATCCGTCCTTCGGATGGAGAAGTTAAGCTTGGTAAGCTATAACCTGGATTCAGGTTTCAATCTCTTGCTTCATTATCATCATCATGATCATCAAATAACACAAACATTACACTCCACACACACACAGTACATAGATGTAATAAATATTGTAAGGGAAGATCTTGTAAATAAATATAAAAAAATATTGATACGATTAACTTTTCTTGTCATTTACACAAACACACAATCACACACACACACACTCATACACACACACACTCACACACACACAATATATACATATCGTATTATATCGTAATGCAATATCTTATAATAAATAAATAAAAACATATTCAAACAACGGAGTTTTTTTGTCGTTCAATAAATAAAAAATTATTGGAATGCAATGTCCATTAATTACCTCAAACATTGCAAACAGATGACAAAGAAACTTTTAGCAGTACTTGAATCTTCCATCAACGTACATTGTGTAACACTCAGCAAGTATTTTAAGGTCTTCAGAGTCCCCGAACATTACAACTCTTTCGTCAGCATTGTTTTATTGCAAGAAATTTGTCTCGTCTGTAGTATCCACATTTAGCGTGTCGACACCATGAGGTTCTCCAACACTCGTCGGCAATTTCTGCAGGATTTTCCGCCTGGCTTTGTAAACAGATTTACGAAAGCCGTCATCATCGCTGATGGTTATTTCCTGCTTATCGTTTCCTTTTAACAGACTGGAAATTTGTCTTCATGGTCTCTCACAAATATCAGCTGTGACTCTTCAGATTACAAATTGTTTTTCGGCTCCGAATTTTGTCACAAGCTATATCCGCTTGACTGTGGTCTTTATCAATCCCAACTCCTCCACAGAAGATATTACAGATTTGTTTCACACTTCTGAGAAATAACAAAACAGGGAGGAAGTTATGGTAACAGTAATAAATTAAAAATTTAACGGCTCATCCATAGTATACAACAAAAATGGAAAGTAGTTGATCTACTACCTGTTGTTGTTGTTGTGGTCTTCAGTCCTGAGACTGGTTTGATGCAGCTCTCCGTGCTACTCTGTCCTGTAGAAACTTCTTCATCTCCCAGTACCTACTGCAACCCACATCCTTCTGAATCTGCTTAGTGTATTCATCTCTTCGTCTCCCTCTACGATTTTTACCCTCCACGCTGCCCTCCAATACTAAATTGGTGATCCCTCGATGTCTCAGAACATGTCTTACCAAGCGATCCCTTCTTCTAGTCAAGTTGAGCCACAAGCTCCTGTTCTCCCCAATTATATTCAATACCTCCTAATTAGTTATGTGATCTACCCATCTAATCTTCAGCATTCTTCTGTAGCACCACATTTCGAAAGCTTCTCTTCTCTTCTTGGCCAAACTATTTATCGTCCATGTTTCACTTCCATACATGGCTACACTCCATACAAATGCTTCCAGAAACGCCTTCCTGACAGGTAAATCTATAATCGATGTTTACAAATTTCTCTTCTTCAGATACCCTTTCCTTGCCATTGCCAGTCTACATTTTATATCCTCTCTACTTCGACCCTCATCAGTTACTTTGCTTAGGAAGTAGTAAAACTCCTTTACCACTTTAAGTGTCTCATTTCCTAATCTAATTCCCTCAGCATCACCCGACTTAATTCGACTACATTCCAGGATCCTCCTTTTGCTTTTGTTGATGTTCATTTTATATCCTCCTTTCAAGACACTGTCCATTCCGTTCAACTGCTCTTCCAAGTCCGATCGGTCTAGGGCGCTGCAGTCATGGACTGTGCGGCTGGTCCCGGAGGAGGTTCGAGTCTTCCCTCGGGCATGTGTGTGTGTATGTGTGTGTGTGTGTGTGTGTGTGTGTGTGTCTGTGTGTGTTTGTGTGTGTGTGTGTGTGTGTGTGTGTGTGTGTGTTTGTGTGTGTGTGTGTGTGTGTGTGTGTGTGTGTGTGTGTGTGTGTGTCCTTAGGATAATTTAGGTTAAAGTAGTGTGTAAACTTAAGGACTGATGACCGTAGCAGTTAAGTATCATAAGATTTCACACACATTTGGACATTTGAACATTTCTTCTCCATGGATTTTAATACCTACTCTGAATTTTTCTTTTGTTTCCTTCACTGCTTGCTCAATATACAGACTGAATAACATGGGGAAGTGGCTACAGACCTGTCTCACTCCCTTCCCAACCACTGCTTCCCTTTCACGCCCCTCGACTCTTATAACTGCCATATGGTTTCTGTACAAATTGTAAATAGCCTTTCGCTCCCTGTATTTTTAGCCCTGCCATCTTTAGAATTTAAAAGAGAGTATTCCAGTCAACATTGTCAAAAGCGTTCTTTAAGTCTACAAATGCTAGAAACTTGGGTTTGCCTTTCTTAATCTTCCTTCTAAGATAAGTCGTAAGGTCAGTATTGCCTCATGTGTTCCAATGTTCCTACGGAATCCAAACAGATCTTCCCCGAGGTCGGCTTCTACAAGTTTTTCCATTCGTCTGTAAGGAATTCGTGTTAGTATTTTGTAGCCGTGACTTATTAAACTGATAGTTCGGTAATTTTCACATCTGTTGACACCTACTTTCTTTGGGATTGGAATTATTATATTCTTCTTGAAGTCTTAGGTTATTTCGCCTGTCTCATACATCTTGCTCACCAGATGGTAGAGTTTTGTCAGGACTGGCTCTCCCAAGGCCGTCAGTAGTTCTAATAGAATGTTGTCTACTCCCGGGGCCTTGTTTCGACTCAGATCATTCAGTGCTCTGTCGATCTCTTCACGCAGTATCGTATCTCCAATTTCATCGTCATCTACATTCTCTTCCATTTCCATACTACTGTCCTCAAGTACATTACCCTTGTATCTATCCAAATTAAACACCTTTATCTCCATGTAGCCCCTGAAAATGTGGAAATTAACATTAAGAGTAGAGCTCTTCAGCCACCTCTGTGTGTGGTGTGATCACCGATTACAACACGATTCTTGAACAGAGTTTTAAAAAATTAGAATCAGTATTAGAATACTGATGATTTTTTGGTAGAAATCAACCACTTATCGCTTTTCAAGAAAAGCAGTTACGATGGACGGGCTAAGTCTTCTTTTATTTGTCTATCCAGTTTAATATTTTGAGTCTATGTATCTTGGAACTGAGTGAATGAAGCAAAGGGAACTTCACAACAAACATAAACATAGCCAAAGCCTTGCAGACAAACAAAAATTACGCGAAGAGAAATGTAGTGTGAGGAGGGCTATGCGAGAGGCCTTCAATGAATTCGAAAGTAAAGTTCTATGCACTGACTTGGCAGAAGACCCTAAGAAATTTAGGTCTGATGTCAAAGCAGTAGGTGGATCAAAACAAAATGTCCAGACACACTGTGACCAAAATGGTACTGAAACAGAGGATGACAGACTAAAGGCCGAAATACTAAATGTCTTTTTCCAAAGCTGTTTCACAGAGGAAGCCTGCACTGTAGTTCCTTGTCTAGATTGTCGCACAGATGACAAAATGGTAGATATCGAAAAAGACGACAGAGGGATAGAGAAACAATTAAAATCGCTCAAAAGAGGAAAGGTCTCTGGACCTGATGGGATACCAGTTCGATTTTACACAGAGTACGCGAAGGAACTTGCCCCCCTTCTTGCAGCGGTGTACCGTAGGTCTCTAGAAGAGCGAAGCGTTCCAAAGGATTGGAAAAGGGCACAGGTCATCCCAGTTTTCAAGAAGGGACGTCGAACAAATGTGCAGAACTATAAGACCTATATCTCTAACATCGATCAGTTGTAGAATTTTGGAACACGTATTATGTTCTAGTATAATGACTTTTCTGGAGACTAGAAATCCACTCTGTAGGAATCAGCATGGGTTTCGAAAAAGACGGTCGTGTGAAACCCAGCTCGCGCTATTCGTCCACGAGACTCAGAGGGCCATAGACACGGGTTCCCAGGTAGATGCCGTGTTTCTTGACTTCCGCAAGGCATTCGATACAGTTCCCCACAGTCGTTTAATGAACAAAGTAAGAGCATACGGACTATCAGACCAATTGTGTGATTAGATTGAAGAGTTCCTAGATAATAGAATGCAGCATGTCATTCTCAATGGAGAGAAGTCTTTCGAAGTGAGAGTGATTTCAGGTGTGCCGCAGGGGAGTGTCGTAGGACCGTTGCTATTCACAATATACATAAATGACCTTGTGGATAACATCGGAAGTTCACTGAGGCTTTTTGCGGATGATGCAGTGGTATATCGAGAGGTTGTAACAATGGAAAATTGTACTGAAATGCAGGAGGATCTGCAACGAACTGACGCATGGTGCAGGGAATGGCAATTGAATCTCAATGTAGACAAGTGTAATGTGCTACGAATACATAGAAAGATAGGTCCCTTATCATTTAGCTACAATGTAGCAGGTCAGCAACTGGAAACAGTTAATTCCATAAATTATGTGGGAGTACGCATTAGGAGTGATTTAAAATGGAATGACCATATAAAGTTGATCGTCGGTAAGGCGGATGCCAGAGTGAGATTCACTGGAAGAATCCTAAGGAAATACAATCCGAAAACAAAGGAAGTAGGTTACAGTACGCTTGTTCGCCCACTGCTTGAATACTGCTCAGCAGTGTGGGAACCGTACCATATAGGGTTGATAGAAGAGATAGAGAAGATCCAACGGAGAGCAGCGCGCTTCGTTACAGAATCGTTTAGTAATCGCGGAAGCGTTCCGGAGATGATAGATAAACTCCAGTGGAAGACTCTGCAAGCGAGACGCTCAGTAGCTCGGTACGGGCTTCTGTTGAAGTTTCGACAACATACCTTCACCGAGGAGTCGAGCAGTATATTGCTCCCTCCTACGTATGTCTCGCGAAGAGACCATGAGGATAAAATCTGAGAGATTAGAGCCCACACAGAGGCATACCGACAATCCCTCTTTCCACGAACAACTCGAGACTGGAATAGAAGAGAGCGCCGATGGAGATACTCAAGGTAACCTCCGCCACACACCGTCAGGTGGCTTGCGGAGTATGGATGTAGATGTAGTCAAAGTTGTTCAATCTTCATCTTATATCCTCGTTTGTTACAGGAAATAATAAGAATTATAAAAAAAAAACGGAAAATCGGTTATTTCAGAAACCGGATAATTTGATGGGTTTCAGCAGCCTGGTTGAACTGGCGTGTAAGAAAACAGACACAACTGAGAACCGGTTGTTTGAGCCGTGAGTGCGGAGCGGCCACGCCTGGACCTCCCTCGGCCTTGGCCAGCGCCGCCGTCCCACGCGGCACGCGGGCTGCTGGAGCCTGCTGGACGCGCTGGAGTGGCGCTGGAACGACATCCGGCTGCGCCAAGGACGCCGCCTGCCGACTCCGCCAAATTTCTGCACGCGCCGCGGTCTGGCTGCGCGCCTCATACCGAGCAGGTAAACAGCGCAGCGCAACGAATGCCGGACATCTGCCACGCCGGACATTTGCCACACTTGCCCCTTCTCCAGGTAGCGATTGCTCAGGTAAGGGACGCCCTTCCTCGTACTTCTTCTGTCCACTTTCAAACCGCCGTCTCCACATCTTACTCTATACTACCAGTACATAAGGGACCTTCTTCTTCGACATGGTGGCCAAACACAGAGCTTCTTGTCCGATATCGAAATATTTACAACTTTTGGGAAACGAAAGCAATACCGACGATTATGTCAGTATGTAATTAGTTCCGCCAAAGTATAAATATACCGGGCGATCAAAAAGTCAATATAAGTTTGAAAACTGAATAAATCACGGAATAATGTAGATTGAGAGCTACAAATTGACACACATGCTTGGAATGACATGGGGTTTTACTAGAACAAAAAAAAATACCAAAGTTCTATAAATGTCCGACAGATGGCCCTTCATCTGATCAGAATAGCAATAATTAGCATAACAAAATAAGACAAATCAAAGATGATGTTCTTTACAGGAAATGCTCAATATGTCCACCACCATTCCTCAACACTAGCTGTAGTCGAGCAATAATGTTGTGAACAGCACTGTAAAGCATGTCCGGAGTTATGGTGAGGCATTGGCGTCGGATGTTGTCTTCCAGCATCCCTAGAGATGTCGGTCGATCACGATACACTTGCGACTTCAGGTAATTGCGACTTCAGGTAACCCCAAAGCCAATAATCGCACGGACTGAGGTCTGGGGACCTGGGAGGCCAAGCATGACGAAAGTGGCGGCTGAGCACACGATCATAACCAAACGACGCGCGCAAGAGATCTTTCACGCCTCAAGCAATATGGGGCGGAGCGCCATCCTGCATAAACATCGTACCTTCCAGCAGGTGTTTATCAGCCACGCTGGGGATGATGCGATTCTGTAACATATCGGCGTACCTCTCACCCGTCACAGTAGCAGTTTTGCTGGAAAACCCCATGTCATTCCAAGCATGTGTGTCAATTTTTACCTCTCTATCTACATTACTCCGTAGAGTATTAAGTTTTCAAATTTATTCTGACTTTCTGATCACCCGGTAGAGCCCTCTGTCTGTACGGTATCTTCCATTCACGCTTACTGATTGCGATAGAAACAACCCATCGGCATGGGAGCAACAAGGGAGGAACGTTGTAAAGTCAATGGGAATGTACGTTAATCATTTCTTTTTGATGACTGCGTTTGTGCCCACTTTAATTACTACAACTGCATGCCTAAAAGACAATAAGGAAAGAACAAATGGGTATGTGAATGTTTGAAAAGAAGAACGACATACTCCATATTAATTTACTCTCTAAAACCCGATATCCCTTGCGGCGAAACAATATTTTATTGTTGACATGTCATCTAAAGTCTACTACAATTTTAAAGTGTTAGAAATACGGAAATGAAGTATAACAGAATGCTGTGCTTGTAACGTACGTTGTTGTTCTACATTGTTTAGCTCTGGTATTTACAGGGTCACAGAGAAAGCGTCCTAGGTTTTGGAGGGAAAAGCCATAATTGTAATGGTCTACACTAAAACGGAAACAAGAAGCACAACTTAAGGAAAAATAATGTAATGTGTGTTCCAACACACAAGCGAGATTGAACCATATAGTTCCTGTGACTTAGTGTGGGCAGGGGTTGTATTCGACAACCGGAATAAATTAATCAGTGACTCCTTCTACCGACCCCAGGTCTCAGATAAAACAGTTGCTGAACTGTTCAAAGAAAACTTGAGTCTCATCGCAAGTAGGTGCCATACTCATACAATTATAGTTGGCAGTGACTTCAATCTACCTTCTGTATGTTAACAAAAATACAGTTTCAAACCCTACTGTATATAGAAAACAACTTCCGTAATAGTTCTAATTTTTTTAAATTATTTTGAACAATTAGTTCACAAGGCCATTCAAATTGTAAATGGTTACAGAAACACACTTGACCTCTTAGCCACAAATAACCGCGAGCATCAGGACGTATACAGGAATTAGTGAACACACAGTCTTAACGAGGCTCAATTCCGGAAGAAAGAAATTCACCAAAACTAAATGCGAAATATATCTCATTATGAAAGCAGCTAAAATTTCGATTGACGTCTTTCTAAGACACAGTCTCCAATCCTTCCAAACTATGTAAGTGAAACCATACGTGGCTTAAGTTCAAAGAAATAGTATCAACAGCACTCGAGAGACTCGTTGTTGTTGTTGTTGTTGTTATGGTCTTCAGTCCTGAGACTGGTTTGATGCAGCTCTCCATGCTAATCTATCCTTCATATCCCAGTACCTATTGCAACCTAGATCCTTCTGAATCTGCTTAGTGTATTCATCTCTTGGTCTCCCTCTATGATTTTTACCCTCCACGCTGCCCTCAAATGCTAAATTTGTGATCCCTTGATGCCTCAGAACATGTCCTACCAACCGATCCCTTCCTTTAGTCAAGTTGTGCCACAAACTCCTCTTCTCCCCAATTCTATTCAATACCTCCTCATTAATTATGTGATCTACCCATCTAAACATCAGCATTCTTCTGTAGCACTACATTTCGAAAGCATCTATTGTCTTCTTGTCCAGACTATTTATTGTCCATGTTTCACTTCCATACATGGCTACACTACATACAAATATTTTCAGAAACGACTTCCTGACACTTAAATCTGTACTCGATGTTAGCAAATTTCTCTTCTGCAGAAACGCTTTCCTTGCCATTGACAGTCTACATTTTATATCCTCTCTACTTCGACAGTCATCAGTTATTTTGCTTCCCAAGTAGCAAAACTCCTTTACTACTTTGAGTGTCTCATTTCCTAATCTAATTCCCTCAGCATCACCCGACTTAATTCGACTACATTCCATTATCCTCGTTTTGCTTTTGTTGATGTTCGTCTTATATCCTCCTTTCAAGACACTGTCCATGCCGTTCATCTGCTCTTCCAAGTCCTTTGCTGTCTGACAGAATTACAATGTCATCGGCGAACCTCAAAGTTTTTATTTCTTCTCCATGGGTTTTAATACCTACTCCGAATTCTTCTTTTGTTTCCTTTACTGCTTGCTCAATATACAGACTGAATAACATCGGGGAGAGGCTACAACCCTGTCTCACTCCCTTCCCAACCACTGCTTTTCGTTCATGCCCCTCGACTCTTATGACTGCCATCTGGTTTCTGTACAAATTGTGTAACTGATTTAGGTAGTCCCATATATTCTCGGTTGGTATTCATCTTGAGGTTGAAGCTTTTTTGTCTTTGTTTGCCCCACCCAAAAACATATTTTATTCTCGACTGGCATTAAATTCGAGGAGTACGGTAAACACAACCTGGTGCTGTCTCAACAACGCACGTCCCGTGTGAGCTGTGTGACACGTAGCACTGTTCTGCTGCTATGCCATCACGGAAGAACAAAGTGCTTTTAAGGGTGTACATGGTTCCCAACGATGGATGTTTGCCTTCTATGATGTTTTTAAAACAACTGAAAAGTCAGGATCGCTTCAATATCGTTTACTAGATGACCGGTTTCAGCACTCTGAAGGTGCCATCATCGGATCTGTGAAGGTGTAACATAACAGGTTTGAGGGAGGGCTTACATGAGTTAACTATATACATTAGAATTATTACAGAAACACATACCTAAAACGTGGATTAACATTTATAAAACCATATGGAACTCATGGCATGTGAGACACACCATCTGACAAAATCATTGTCACAACCAACAAAAAAATAATAAAAAAATCTGCTCTCGGGTCGTTCTTTCCATAAAATATAAAACTGGAGTCACCGGATAAAACCACCACTGCTCGCCTAACACCGGTCGGCATTATCACTGCCCTATTCCGCGCAGGCTTACCTGCTGCGATTCCAGCGGTTCACAACCGGCCACCAGATAGCGCTGTCCAAGCAGCGCACACTCACTCCCACAGTATAACCACTCATTACTACTAAAACACAACTTTACTATAACTGCTTGTCACATACCCACATTTGCGCATGCATTTCGTGTACATACTACAATCACTATTGAAACCTTCCCGTCTCCTCTCCATCTTTTTTTTTTTTTTTACGCAATAACCGTCTCCTCTGTATCACTTTTGTTATGCAACTTTCGGTTTTTTTACAGTAACCTATGTAACCTTCCCTTAGGATTTCTAACTCTTGCTTAACAATAACAAATGAAATCTTCCCTTTGAAATTTATTCTCTTTCTTAATCTTCACATACAGATTTAAATGCTGCTTATTAAAAGTTATTTTCTGATTATTTCGACGAAACATAGAATGTGTCGTCGTCGTGGCCCTCAGTTGTTACTTGCAATAACCCAAAACTGTTCCTTACCTTTTTTACTGTTACTGGATCGCCATGTGATTGCTACACCGTACTGCGACATGATTATACACTCCTGGAAATTGAAATAAGAACACCGTGAATTCATTGTCCCAGGAAGGGGAAACTTTATTCACACATTCCTGGGGTCAGATACATCACATGATCACACTGACAGAACCACAGGCACGTAGACACAGGCAACAGAGCATGCACAATGTCGGCACTAGTACAGTGTATATCCACCTTTCGCAGCAATGCAGGCTGCTATTCTCCCATGGAGACGATCGTAGAGATGCTGGATGTAATCCTGTCGAACGGCTTGCCATGCCATTTCCACCTGGCGCCTCAGTTGGACCAGCGTTCGTGCTGGACGTGCAGACCGCGTGAGACGACGCTTCATCCAGTCCCAAACATGCTCAATGGGGGACACATCCGGAGATCTTGCTGGCCAGGGTAGTTGACTTACACCTTTTAGAGCACGTTGGGTGGCACGGGATACATGCGGACGTGCATTGTCCTGTAGGAACAGCAAGTTCCCTTGCCGGTCTAGGAATGGTAGAACGATGGGTTCGATGACGGTTTGGATGTACCGTGCACTATTCAGTGTCCCCTCGACGATCACCAGAGGTGTAAGGCCAGTGTAGGAGATCGCTCCCCACACCATGATGCCGGGTGTTGGCCCTGTGTGCCTCGGTCGTATGCAGTCCTGATTGTGGCGCTCACCTGCACGGCGCCAAACACGCATACGACCATCATTGGCACCAAGGCAGAAGCGACTCTCATCGCTGAAGACGACACGTCTCCATTCGTCCCTCCATTCACGCCTGTCGCGACACCACTGGAGGCGGGCTGCACGATGTTGGGGCGTGAGCGGAAGACGGCCTAACGGTGTGCGGGACCTTAGCCCAGCTTCATGGAGACGGTTGCGAATGGTCCTCGCCGATACCCCAGGAGCAACAGTGTCCCTAATTTGCTGGGAAGTGGCGGTGCGGTCCCCTACGGCACTGTGTAGGATCCTACAGTCTTGGCGTGCATCCGTGGGTCGCTGCGGTCCGGTCCCAGGTCGACGGGCACGTGCACCTTCCGCCGACCACTGGCGACAACATCGATGTACTGTGGAGACCTCACGCCCCACGTCTTGAGCAATTCGGCGGTACGTCCACCCGGCCTCCCGCATGCCCACTATACGCCCTCGCTCAAAGTCCGTCAACTGCACATACGGTTCATGTCCACGCTGTCGCGGCATGCTACCAGTGTTAAAGACTGCGATGGAGCTCCGTATGCCACGGCAAACTGGCTGACACTGACGGCGGCGGTGCACAAATGCTGCGCAGGTTGCGCCATTCGACGGCCAACACTGCGATTCCTGGTGTGTCCGCTGTGCCGTGCGTGTGATCATTGCTTGTACAGTCCTCTCGCAGTGTCCGGAGCAAGTATGGTGGGTCTGACACACCGGTGTTCTTTTTTCCATTTCCAGGAGTGTACTTACTCTGTTTTACTATACTCTATTAGCTGCTGGTCATAATAAGTGGCTGTATTTTTTACCAAAGCCGACGTTATTCTTTAATAGCATAGCTGACGTTATTCTTTAATTATTTTGACTGAAGTTACTTAATTCATAGTTACACTTTTTCTTGACAACAATAAAATTTTTGCAAACTGTTATGTTGATGGTTTTTGGGATGGATTATAATCAGTAATACAACATTGCTGGCAAAAATTTATTATATTCTGAAAACGCTTCAGATATTTACTGATGTTAATGAAATTATTTTACAAACGAACAAATGGGACTTACTTTTTACAATAATCTTATAACTAGCATTGTGCAAACATACCTTCAGTGGTCTTGAATTTTGCAAAGAAAATAATTCAATAATATTAGTTCCTCTGATAATAATAGTTAGTTGATGTCTCTGTACATCCGTTTATAATCTCTTGTAAATCATAGCTGGTGGCTGGCAGGCACACCGCTCCTCTCAACCTCTCGCTTCAGACCTGCTACCGACTCGCTTCACACCTCGCTTACTACTGACTTCCTACGAACGCTAAAGTGCGGTCTCTTCTGCGAACAATGATTTGGTGCAGACATTCCCTGCTACCACCATTATTTCCAATATGACAAATATTAATTATTCCTACTTAATCCTATTAATCAAATATAAACTGTTGTGTACATAGTTCCGTGTCGTCAGCCCGTACACAACTTTCCCAATAGAGTGCACCCCGCTAAGCACAACATCGCAGGCGCAGCGCTCATCTGTCTCCCCACTACGAGATGGCGCTGCCATAGAGACGGACCAAATTCTGCTTCCGCCGATCCGCGTATTAATATGTAACGCAGCCAATGAGATTGCTGCTACCGTAGAACCTTTTCTCCTCGCGGATCACACTCACGCAGTGATACCTGAATGCTCGATGTACTATAACTAGTGTACAGACCTCCGATTAGTCAGTCTGCATTAGTCTATAGTCAAGTTTCAGTCTGCACCTGAGAAGATTACCATATTCCTGTACATAGCCATGAACATAAATGAATAGACACTTTTCAAGTATCAGAGATATGTGAGAATAACATTAACGTACCAAGACCAAAGGAACTTCAGATTGTCAATTCTAAATAGCATCCAGAACCAAGTTAAGTTATTTTTATGCTTGTTATTATTAATAAATGTGTGTGAAAATTAATCAAGTTCTGTTTAAAGTTGGTCACCGTCAATCTGCTACTCTAAACGTGCAAGTGGCATTTCTATCGTCTGACCTAACGGCAGAAGATAAACACACCACTATAACATCACGAGACATATTGCTGACACTCGCCTACTTCGTTAGAGCGACAAATCAAATAATCTGATGGTGTGTGTGCCGAAGGTCTTACAGTACGCACACCACATAAACATCTCTCATAAATTGTGATTCGACCATAGACAATAGAAATATACACGTGGTACACTATAAAGTATGTCAATTACAAAGTAAAAGAATCTGAGGAACAGACATTATCCACTAGCGCCCTACAAAAGTACATATTATAATTTACCTTCATTCATATAAGGACGTCAGGAATATGCACACAGGAAGCTATGTGGTTCTGTAATAATTGTAATGTACGTAAACCCTCCCTCAAACCTGTTGCGTTACACCTTCACACATCTGAAGATGGCACCTTCAGAGTGCTGAAACCGGTCATCTAACAAACAACTGCAGCGATCGTGGCTTTTTAATTATTTTAAAAACATAGTGATCGCTCCACGACACACCATGTGTTCACCGCTTTTTTGATGTATTATTCCTTCCAGAATGACGGAATCACCTAGCGAATGGGGCGAAAAGTTTCCCCAAACCATCACGCTCCCTCCTCTGCCCTAAACGTTTTGCTTTCAGACGTATCACGCCATACTCACAAAAAGCTGTCTGTCTGAAGGGGCACAACACGTGGTTCATCTGGTAAAGCCACCTGCCATCACTCAATGGACGCCCAGTTGCGTTACTAGAGCGCAAGTTCCAGACATCATCACCAATGAACAGCAATCAGCACGGGTTCATAAACGAGGTGCCAGCTACAGAGAGCCACACTTGTAAGCAGCAATGTTCGCTTGTAACCTCCCCCCTCACTTATCGACCTTAATGACAGTGAAAAACTTAGACCGCGTGCACCTAATGGAAATTTGGGAAAAGCAGTCATCACCGACGTTAATTTGTCGGTAAAGGGGGAGGAAAGGGTTACATCGAAATGAAAGGAAAAATGCAAATGAAATTGGTGGAAATTAATTTTGAGAAAAGGGTAAAATTAATAAAGAAAGTAAATTTGGCGTCATTACGTTAACAATTGTTTTGTTGTTGTTGTGGTCTTCAGTCCTGAGACTGGTTTGATGCAGCTCTCCATGCTAATCTATCCTGTGCAAGCTCCTTTATCTCCCAGTACGTACTGCAACCTACATCCTTCTGAATCTGCTTAGTGTATTCGTCTCTTGGTCTCCTACGATTTTTACCCTCCACGCTTCCCTCCAATGCTTAATTGGTAATCCCTTGATGCCTCACAACATGTCCTTCCAACCGGTCCCTTCTTCTGGTCAAGTTGTGCCACAAACTCCTCTTCTCCCCAATTCTATTTAATACCTCCTCATTAGTTACGTGATCTACGCATCTAATCTTCAGCATTCTTCTGTAGCACCACATTTCGAAAGCTTCTATTCTCTTCTTGTCGAAACTATTTAGACTTCCATACATGGCTACACTCCATACAAATATTTTCAGAAACGACTTCCTGACATTTAAATCTATACTCGATGTTAACAAATTTCTTTTCTTCAGAAACGCTTTCCTTGCCATTGCCAATCTACATTTTATATCCTCTCTACTTCGACCATCATCAGTTATTTTGCTCCCCAAACAGCAGAACTCCTTTACTACTTTAAGTGTCTCATTTCGTAATCTGATACCCTCAGCATCAACCGACTTAATTCGACAACCTTCCATTATCCTGGTTTTGCTTTTGTTGAGGTTCATCTTATATCCTCCTTTCAAGATACTATCCATTCCGTTCAACTGCTCTTCCAAGTCCTTTGCTGTCTTTGACAGAATTACAATGTCATCGGCGAACCTCAAAGTTTTTATTTCTTCTCCATGGGTTTTAATACCTACTCCGAATTCTTCTTTTGTTTCCTTCACTGCTTGCTCAACATACAGATTGAATAACGTCGGGAAGAGACTACAGCCCTGTCTCACTCCCTTCCCAACCAATGCTTCCCTTTCATGTCCCTCGACTCTTATAACTGCCATCTGGTTTCTGTACAAAATGTAAATAGCGTTTCATTTATGTATAATGTCAATGGCAACGGTCCTACGACACTCCCCTGCGGCACACCTGAAATCACTCACTTCGGAATTCTCTCCATTGAGAATGATATGCTGCGTTCTGTTATCTAGGAACTCTTCAATCCAATCACACAATTGGTCTGATAGTCCTTATGCTCTTACTTCGTTCATTAAACGACTGTGGGGAACTGTATCGAACGTCTTGCGGAAATCGACAAAACACGGCATCTACCTGGGAACCCGTGTCTATGGCCCTCTGAGTCTCGTAAACGAATAACGCGAGTTGGGTTTCACACAATCGTCTTTTTCGAAACCCGTGCGGATTCCTATAGAGTAGATTTCTAGTTTCCAGAAAACTCATTATACTCGAACATAATACGTGTTCCAAAATTCTAGAACTGATAGTTCTGAACATCTTTTCGACGTCCCTTCCTGAAAACGGAGATGACCTGTGCCCTTTTCCAATCTTTTGGAACGCTACGCTCTTCTAAAGACCTACGGTGCCGGCATCTCGTGGTCGTGCGGTAGCGTTCTCGCTTGCCACGCCCGGGTTCCCGGGATCGATATCCGGCGGGGTCAGGGATTTTCTCTGCCTCGTGATGGCTGGATGTTGTGTGCTGTCCTTAGGTTAGTTAGGTTTAAGTAGTTCTAAGTTCTAGGGGACTGATGACCATGGATGTTAAGTCACATAGTGCTCAGAGCCATTTGAACCTACGGTACACCGCTGCTTCGCGTACTCTGTGTAAAATCGAACTGGTATCCTATCAGGTCCAGCGGCCTTTCCTCTTTTCAGCGATTTTAATTGTTTCTCTATCCCTCTGTCGTCTATTTCGATATCGACCATTTTGTCATCTGTGTGACAATGTAGAGAAGGAACTAGAGTGCAGTCTTCCTGTGTGAAACAACTTTGGAAAAAGACATTTAGTATTTAGTATTTAATGTGACTGGACTGCGTACACAGGGTGGTTCTTACTATCCTGTAAGAAACACCAAACACTCGAGCGCCAAAGAAACTGGTATGAGTATTCACATACAGAGTGCATAAACAGGCACAATACGGCGCTGCCTGTATGAAACAAAAAGTGTCTGGCGCAGTTGTTAGATCGGTTACCGATCTTACAATGGCCGGTTATCGAGATGGAAGTGAGTTTGAACCTGGTGTTATAGTCGGCACACGAGCGATGGGACACAATATCTCAGAGGTAGCGATAAAGTGGGGATTTTCCCTCACGACCATTTTACGAGTGTATCGTGAATATGAGGAATCCGGTAAAGTATTAAGTCTCCGACATCGCGGCGACCGAAAAAAGATCCTGCAATAACGGGACTAACGACGGCTGAATAGAATCGTCCAACGAGACGCAAGTGCAACTCTTCCGCAAACTGCTGCACATTTTAATGCTGGACCATCATTTTCACATGATATCTTGCGAAGCATGGATGAAGGGTATCAGTCGGATGCCATATTCCTTGACTTCCGGAAAGCGTTTGGCTCGGTGCCCCACTGCAGACTCCTAACTAAGGTACGAGCATATGGGATTGGTTCCCAAGGATGTGAGTGGCTTGAAGACTTCTTAAGTAGTAGAACCCAGTACGTTGTCCTCGATGGTGAGTCTTCATCGGAGGTGAGGGTATCATCTGGAGTGCCCCAGGGAAGTGTGATAGGTCCGCTGTTGTTTTCTAACCATATAAATGATCTTTTGGAGAGGATGTATAGTAATGTGCGGCTGTTTGCTGATGATGGAGTGGAGTACGGGAAGGTGTCGTCGTTGAGTGACCGTAGGAGGATACAAGATGACTTGGAGAGGGTTTGTGATTGGTGTAATGAATGGCAGCTGACTCTAAATATAGATAAATGTAAACTAATGCAGATGAATAGGAAAAAGAATCCTGTAATGTTTGAATACTCCATTAGTAGTGCAGCGCTTGACACAGTCACGTCGATTAAACATTTGGACGGAACATTGCAGAGCGATATGAAGTGGGACAAGCATGTAAGGGCAGTTGTGGGGAAGGCAGATAGTCGTCTTCGGTTCATTGGTAGAATTTTGGGAAGATGTGGTTCATCTGTAAAGGAGACCGCTTATTAAACACTAATACGAGCTATTCTTGAGTACTGCTCGATTGTTTGGGATCCCTATCAGGTCGGATTGAGGGAGTACATAGAAGCAATTCAGAGGCGGGCTGCTAGATTTTTTACTACTAGGTTTGATTATCACGCGAGTGTTACGGAAATGCTTCAGGAACTCGGATAGGGGGCTCTAGAGGAAAGGAGGCGTTCTTTTCGTTAATCGCTACTGAGGAAATTTAGAGATCCAACATATGAGGCTGATTTCAGTACAATTTTACTGCCACCAACTTACATTTCGCGGAAAGACCACAAAGATAAGAGAGATTAGGGCTCGTACAGAGACATATAGGCAGTCATTTTTCCCTCGTTCTGTTTGGGAGTGGAACAGGGAGAGAAGAGGCTAGTTGTGGTACGAGGTACCCTCCGCCACGCACCGTATGGTGGATTGTGGAGTATGTATGTAGATGTAGATGTAGATGCAGATGTAGAAAAAGTATCAGCGTGCGAACCATTCAACAAAACATCGCCCATTTGGGCTTTGGGAGCAGAAGGCCCATTCGTGTACCCTTGACGACTCCACGACACAAAGCTTTCCGCCTTGCCTGAGGTCGTCAACATTGGACTGTTGATGATTGGAAACATGTTGCCTGGTCAGACGAGTCTCATTTCAGATTGTATCGAGGGGGTGGACGTGTACAGGTGTGGAGAAAACCTCATGAATCCATGGACCCTGTATGTGAGGAGGAGAGTGTTCAAGCTGTTGGAGGTTCTGGAATGGTGTGGGGCGTGTGCAATTGGAGCGATATGGGATCCCTGAGACGTCTAGATACGACTCCGACAGGTGACACGTACGTAAGCATCCTGTCTGATAACCTGCATCCATTCACATCCGTTGTGCATTCCGACCAACTCGGGCGTTTCCAACAGGACAATGCGACACTCAGAAGTTCATAATTGCTACAAAGTGGCTCCAGGAACACTCTTCTGAGTTGAAACACTTCCGATGGCCACCGAACTGCCCAGACATGAACATTATTGAGCATACCTGGGAAGCCTTTCAACGTGCTGTTCAGAAGAGATCTCCACCCCCTCGTACTCTTACGAAGTTATTAACAGCCCTGCAACAGTAATTCAGACATTAGTCGAGTCCATTCCATGTGTTGCGGCATTTCTGCGGGCTCGCGGGAGCCCTACACGATATTTGGCAGGTGTACCAGTTTCTTTGGCTCTTCATTGTAGATTACACTGATACGCGTAATTTATTATAAGACACATGGAGCCATAACCGTCTGGAAATATCTCAAAACTGGGTGACAAGTGTTGAACATATGAAGTAACCACATGACGCACCTCTCTGCACGTACAGCCATTGGGTTTGTCGATCCTAACCTCACCGGCAGGCCTCGGTGAGGCTACTCTGTTTTCAGCCACTGAAGATCTGTTGTAAATGAAAAAGTTACAAAATTATTGGCCTCGCTGTAACCGAGCAAATGTTGTTTTTCTTTTGAGTTTCTTTCCTTTCGTCTCTTTTATTTTTTATACACTTTAGTAACTATATTAAATAAAACCGTCGTAACTTCTGAACGGTTTGCGTTAGGACGTCCAAACTGTAAGGCTGGCCGCGGGGCATGATGGGAATTAGTGTGCACTTACGCGACGAAGCCCACTTTCGTTTGGATGGGTTCGTCAATAAGCCAAATTGGCGCATTTGCGAGACTAAAAATCCGCATTTCGCAATCGAGAAGTCTCTTCACCCTCAACGCGTGGCTGTGTGGTGTGCAAAGCGATTTAGAAAAGATTGCTGTATGGTGTGTCAGGTGGCAGTTGACGCTAAATAACGAAAAGTGTGAGATGATCCACATGAGTTCCAAAAGAAATTCGTTGGAATTCGATGTCTCGATAAATAGTACAATTCTCAAGGCTGTCAATTCAACTTCAGTTGGAAAGACCACATAGATAATATTGTGGGGATGGGGAGCCAAAGGTTGCGTTTCATTGGCAGCACACTTAGAAGATGCAACAAGTCCACTAAAGAGACAGCTTACACTACACTCGTTCGTCCTCTGTTAGAATATTGCTGCGCGGTGTGGGATCCTTACCAGGTGGGATTGACGGAGGACATCGAAAGGGTGCAAAAAAGGGCAGCTCGTTTTGTATTATCACGTTATAGGGGAGATAGTGTGGCAGATATGATACACGAGTTGGGATAGAAGTCATTACAGCATAGACGTTTTTCGTCTCGGCGAGACCTTTTTACGAAATTTCAGTCGCCAACTTTCTCTTCCGAATGCGAAAATATTTTGTTGAGCCCAACCTACATACACTCCTGGAAATGGAAAAAAGAACACAGACCCACCATACTTGCTCCGGACACTGCGAGAGGGCTGTACAAGCAATGATCACACGCACGGCACAACGGACACACCAGGAACCGCGGTGTTGGCCGTCGAATGGCGCTAGCTGCGCAGCATTTGTGCACCGCCGCCGTCAGTGTCAGCCAGTTTGCCGTGGCATACGGAGCTGCATCGCAGTCTTTAACACTGGTAGCATGCCGCGACAGCGTGGACGTGAACCGTATGTGCAGTTGACGGACTTTGAGCGAGGGCGTATAGTGGGCATGCGGGAGGCCGGGTGGACGTACCGCCGAATTGCTCAACACCTGGGGCGTGAGGTCTCCACAGTACATCGATGTTGTCGCCAGTGGTCGGCGGAAGGTGCACGTGCCCGTCGACCTGGGACCGGACCGCAGCGACGCACGGATGCACGCCAAGACCGTAGGATCCTACGCAGTGCCGTAGGGGACCGCACCGCCACTTCCCAGCAAATTAGGGACACTGTTGCTCCTGGGGTATCGGCGAGGACCATTCGCAACCGTCTCCATGAAGCTGGGCTACGACCCGCACACCGTTAGGCCGTCTTCCGCTCACGCCTCAACATCGTGCAGCCCGCCTCCAGTGGTGTCGCGACAGGCGTGAATGGAGGACGAATGGATACGTGTCGTCTTCAGCAATGAGAGTCGCTTCTGCCTTGGTGCCAATGATGGTCGTATGCGTGTTTGGCGCCGTACAGGTGAGCGCCACAATGAGGACTGCATACGACCGAGGCACACAGGGCCAACACCCGGCATCATGGTGTGGGGAGCGATCTCCTACACTGGCCGTACACCTCTGGCGATCGTCGAGGGGACACTGAATAGTGCACGGTACATCCAAACCGTCATCGAACCCATCGTTCTACCATTCCTAGACCGGCAAGGGAACTTGCTGTTCCAACAGGACAACGCACGTCCGCATGTATCCCGTGCCACCCAACGTGCTCTAGAAGGTGTAAGTCAACTACCCTGGCCAGCAAGATCTCCGGATCTGTCCCCCATTGAGCATGTTTGGGACTGGATGAAGCGTCGTCTCACGCGGTCTGCACGCCCAGCACGAACGCTGGTCCAACTGAGGCGCCAGGTGGAAATGGCATGGCAAGCCGTTCCACAGGACTACATCCAGCATCTCTACGATCGTCTCCATGGGAGAATAGCAGCCTGCATTAGTGCGAAAGTTGGATATACACTGTACTAGTGCCGACATTGTGCATGCTCTGTTGCCTGTGTCTATGTGCCTGTGGTTCTGTCAGTGTGATCATGTGATGTATCTGACCCCAGGAATGTGTCAATAAAGTTTCCCCTTCCTGGGACAATGAATTCACGGTGTTCTTATTTCAATTTCCAGGAGTGTAGGTAGGAATGATCATCAAAATAAAATAAGAGAAATCAGAGCTCGAACAGAAAGGTTTAGGTGTTCGGTTTTCCCGCTCGCTGTTCGGGAGTGGAATAGTAGAGAGATAGTATGATTGTGGTTCGATGAACCCTCTGCCAAGCACTTAAATGTGAATTGCAGAGTAGTCATGTAGATGTAGATGTCGAGACGTGGAATAATCGGTGCGACATTCCTTGATGCAAGTCGTAACCTAAATCCGAATACCTGCAGTGACATGTTGAATAGATTTTCAAATAACTTCCGGAAATTCAGCCAGGTAACACTTTCAGCGACCGCCGATATTTCGGCGGGAGAACACCACGCCATTTTTTAGGCAAACTGCAACGGACAGGCGGCGTACGTGGTAATTTAAAACCTCGGTTCTCGGACTGAATCAGGAAAGATAACACACACACTAAACACGAGTGCCACCAAAGATGACCAAAGTCAGAGACATCGATAGTGAGACTATGAATTCGAAGGTGAGGTAGCGTTGACTCTGTCCCTCTGTTTTTTGACAAGGGAGAGAGCCGGGTTCCAGAGTTTAAACAGAAACCTCCATCCCTGTTAACGAGATTGGCCGCTAATTTAATCTCAACTGCCTCCCTAATAACACTGTCCCAACAGCTGGACGTGCATGCAAATACCTCGGTATTATTATACAACATGGGGTGACCAGTATCCAAGCAATGTTCGGCAATAGCAGATTTGAATAATATGTTCTCGGGTTTCCAACCGCGTCAATTGGTTAAAACTACACGAGCTTTCGGCCAAGCACTCCTTGGCCATTGTGCTTGGCCGAAAGCTCGTGTTGTTTTAACCAATTGACGCGGTTGGAAACCCGAGAACATTTTATTCAATGTTATCGCCGCGAGACTCTGCATTCATACAATAGCAGATCTATTTGGCTGCTGTAATCGTGTGTGCCGTTTACGCTCAGTACATCGGTCCTTCACGGTCCTGATAGTTTGACCAATATATGTCATGCCGCAGCTACAAGGAATACGATATACACCCGCCTTACGCAGTCCACGATCATCCTTAACGGAACTCAAAAGTGCTTTAATTTGAGATGGAGGTCGGAAAACACATTTCACATGGTATTTCCGTAAAATACGACCGATCTTGTTGGACGTGTTTCGTACGTAAGGCAAAAAGGCAGTTGACTTAGTTGTCGACTCAGAATTATCATCAATCACCCGATGTACATTTGGTCGATAGCGCAACACACGTTCAATCTATCACTATAACCATTTTGACGAAATGTAACTTCAATATGTGACAGCTCAGCTGGCAAAGTCTCACCGTCAGAAACGACATGCGCCCTGTGTACCAAGGTACCCCTTCACGCTGAGCCGGATGATGACAACTATTAGCCTGTAAGTACAAGTCGGTGTGAGTACGTTTCCTGTAGACTGCATGCCCCATGATCCTTCATCCATCCTCTTAACCAACACATCAAGAAAGGGACGGCAACCATCCCCTTCCACCTCCATCGTAAAACGAATGTTCGAGTGGATCGAGTTCAAATGTTCTAGAAAGACACTCAAATTCCTCCTATCATGAGGCGAAACAACGAAGATATCATCAACGTATCTAAAGAAACAGGCACCGACTCCAATGCACGTTCCTCGAAGTCTTCCATACACAAATTTGCGATCACAGGAGACAACGGACTACCCATCGCAACTCCATCTGTCTGCTCGTAATACTGGTCAGTAAATAAAAAGTAAGTGGATGTCAACACATGCAGGTCTCACATGTTGAATAAAGTGTGTGTGCACGCCGTAGTTCGTAACTAATTTAAATTTTTGTTCAGTAATGGTGCCCTGTAAACAACTTGCCTTAACGTCGACTACGTGGGTTTGGGGTTTTTTAAACGTTAATAAGAATCGCGCTGTATGTAACACGTTAGAATTCGGGTGGGCGGTAAGTTAGATTCACTGGTGTGGAAGACTGAAATAAACTGTGAATCCCCCGCAACCGTCTTCGATACTCACCTGGAACGCTCAGTCTGTTTAACCTGAACTGCTTCTGGGCGCCGGTGAATCACATACAGCAGCAGTCTTAAAGGTTTTGAGTCAATGCCTAGTTGCACTTACGTCGGCCGCTCTGCTGGCTTAAACATTTATGAGAAGCTAATAGATTTCAATGGGACTCACGCACTCCCCGCCGATAAGAAATTCAATCAGCAGCCTTTGTTTCTGTCGCGCTGTTAGCATGCATCAGCTGTGAACGTGCCAGGTGACGCAATCCTGACTGAGCTACTGTGTTTGTCTCCTAATACGGCCAACTGGGTGACGTCTACTCTGGTGGGTGGACTGTAGTGCGAGAAACAACTGACAGGTCGCATCGAGCGTAAATACCGTGGAAATGGTTCAAACGGCTTTGAGAACTATGGACCTTAACTTCTGAGGTCATCAGTCCCCTAGAACTTAGAACTACTTAAACCTAACTAACCTAAGGACATCACACACATCCATGCCCGAGGCAGGATCCGAACCTGCGACCGCAGCGGTCGCGCGGTTCCAGACTGTAGCGCCTAGAACCGCTCGGCCACCCCGGCCGGCAAAATACCGTGAAATGACTGCTTCTGTGTTTGGGTGTCAGGTGATATATGATTACATTTGCTGCCTCACTACACCTACATCTACATCTACATCGAGAGTAGAGTGTAGTGTGGGGTCCTGGCCACTCGTATAGGGTGCCAGAAGGATGCTGCGTTCTCGTAATGCTTTACAACAATTCAAGCAAATAACATTAATAGCTTTATCTCAATAGATTTGACAATACTTAATTTGTATGAACAGCAAGTGCCGCGAGCGATGGGCAGCATGCAAACAGCAATGTTCTTCGCTATAGACAATGTCCAAACAAGCAATGGATAGGGATCACTAATAACTGTTGTGCGAGTGCCGGTCTACAACTCTCCGAATACAGTCCCAGTACTGAGCCGATACTGAGCACTACAGCGGCGCCTGTATTCACCTCTTGTAGAAGCCGCACCTGTCGTAGCGCGGTCGTAATAGGCGCACCATTCGCCGATGTCGTTTCACCGCCTTCTCTTGTCTTGCGTTCTTCATCTCCGTCCCGGAGCTTGTGGTTAGCGCCAGAACATGTGGACCACCGTGAAGTGCATGGCAGAGAATATTTATCACGGTACTAAATGTTAGGATATCTTCCCGTTCCATTTATGCAAGGATTGTATGAAGAGTGACCGCTTAAATGTTTCTGCACATACTGTACGGTCCAGTCACGTTAATGCGACAATCAGCCACATTTCGCGTCAACTTGCAGTAACGACTCATAACCGGCAGATGGCAGCAGTAGCAGCGGAGCGTATACAGGGTGGTCCATTGATAGCGACCGGGCCAAATATCTCACGAAATAAGCGTCAAACGAAAAAACTACAAAGAACGAAACTTGTCCAGCTTGGAGGGGGAAACAAGATGGCGCTATGGTTGGCTCGCTAGCTGGCGCTGCTATACGTCAAAAGGATATCAACTGTATTTTTTAAATAGGAACCCCCATTTTTACTACATATTCGTGTAGCAAAAACAGACATAATGTCTTATGGGATAACAGCAATCAGTGACTTTATAAAAACCGTCTTGATTGCAAATTTTTATTCATTCATATGACCGGGTTTGGGTCACTCAGATCCATCTTCAGATCTGATATTTCAGTTACAGGAGTAACCCGTCCAAATCCAGCAATTTTCACATGCTATGTCACATGCTATGCGACGTAGCATGTGAAAATTAGCATGTCACATGCTATGCGACGTAGCATGTGAAAATTAGCATGTGACGTATTATGTGAAAATTGCTGGATTTGGACGGGTTACTCCTGTAACTGAAATATCAGATCTGAAGATGGTTCCGAATGAACCGAAATCGGTCATATGAATAAAAAAAATTTGCAATCAAGACGGTTTTTAAGTAACATTATATTCGTGTAGTACGTAAAGAAATACGAATGTTTTAAAAAATTGTTCAGATGGCTCTAAGCACTATGGGACTTAACATCTGTGGTCATCAGTCCCCTAGAACTTAGAACTACTTAAACCTAACTAACCTAAGGACGCCACACAGATCGATACCCGAGGCAGGATTCGAACCTGCGACCGTAGGTGTCGCGCGGTTCCAGACTGAAGCGCCTACAACCGCTAGGCTACACTGGCCGGCATGAATGTTTTAGTTGGACCACTTTTCTCGCTTTGTGGAAGATGGCGCTGTAATAGTCACAAACATATGGCTCACAATTTTAGACAAACAGTTGGTAACAGGTCGCTTTTTTTAAATTAAAATACGGAACGTAGGTACGTTTGAACATTTTATTTCGGTTGTTCCAATGTGATACATGTATCTTTGTGAACTCATTATTTCCGAGAACGCATGGTGTTACAGCGTGATTACCTGCAAATAACACATTAATGCAATAAATGCTCAAAAAGATCTCCATCAACCTCAATGCATTTGGCAAGACGTGTAACCACATTCCTCTCAACAGTGAGTAGTTCGCCTTCCGTAATGTTCCCACATACATTTACAATGTACTGACGCATGTTGTCAGCCGTTGTTACTGGATCACGATAGCAAACATCCTTCAACTTTCCCCACAGAAAGAAATCCAGGGACATCAGATCCGGCGAACGTGCTGGCCATGGGTATGGTGCTTGGACGACCAATCCACATGTCATGAAATATGCTATTCAATACCGCTTCAACCGCATGTGAGCTATGTGCCGGACACCCACCATGTTGGAAGTACATCGCCATTCAATCATGCAGTGAAACATCTTGTAGCTACATTAATTAGGAAATCGTCATACATTGCACCAGTAAGATTTCCATCGATAAAATGGGGCCCAATTATCCTTCCTCCCATAATGGCGCACCATACATTAACCCGCCTAGGTCGCTGATGTTCCACTTGTCGCAGCCATCGTGGATTTTCCGTTGCCCAATAGTGCATATTATGCCGGTTTACGTTACCGCTGTTGGTGAATGACACTTTGGCGCTAAATAGAACGGGTGCAAAAAATATGTCATCGTCCCGTGATTTCTCTTGTGCCCAGTAGCAGAACTGTACACGACGTTTAAAGTCGTCGCCATGCAATCGCTGGTATGGTACGGGTGCAGTCGACATTGATGTAGCATTCTCAACACCGACATTCTAGCGCAATTTGTCTGCTACTTATGTGCAGAATAGCCGCGACATCAGCTAAAACACCTACTTGGGCATCATCATTTGTTGCAGGTCATGGTTGACATTTCACATGTGGCTGAACACTTCCTGTTTCCTTAAATAACGTAACTAACCCGCGAACGGTCCGGACACTTGGATGATGTCGTTCAAGATACCGAGCAGCATACATAGCACACGCCCTTTGGGCATTTTAATCACGATAGCCACACATCAACACGATATCGACTTTTTCCGCAATTGGCAAACGGTCCATTTTTAACACGGGTAATGTATCACGAAGCAAATACTGTCTGCACTGGCGGAATGTTACGTGATACCACGTACTTATACGTTTGTGACTATTACAGCGCTATCTATCACAAAGCGAAAAAGGTGGTCCAACTAAGACATTCATATTCTACATGAGTATGTAACAAAAAATGTGGGTCCTATTTTTAAAAAAACGCAGTTGATATCCGTTAGACCTATGGCAGCGCCATCTAGCGGGCCAACCATAGCGCCATCTGGTTTCCCCCTTCAAGCTAGACGAATTTCGTTTTTTTGTAGATTTTTCGGTTGTCTCTTATTTCGTGAGATATTTGGCCGGTCACTATCAATGGACCACCCTGTATAAAGTGCGTCTAGAGGCCGCAGAAAACGAACGATTTATCTGCTGTCCAAATGGTCTTGATTAGCAAGGGTGGAAGCATTCCTGGGCTATGTTTATAAACTGTTGGTGTGCCGCTATGTTTAAAGTACACCTTGCAATGCAAAACGGCGTTATGCCAACCGGCGCCGGGGGAGCTGCGGTGCGCCACGAGACATAGATGTCGTGGGTGAATGACGGCTGTGGAGATGTGTACAGGCGGATAGATGTGTAACTTCTGAGCGACCGGCCACCCAGATGGACCAAGGGGCTACCTACAGTGCCTCCTCAATGACCGTTCAGCGAGCGTTGCTGCTTATGGACCTCTGCACCAGGTGTCTAGCACGTGCAGCCATTCAGACTGGTGTTCATCGGCAACAAAGGCTGGAACTTGCACGCCAATAGCGCATCTGGATGTCCACCGAGTGGTGACAGGTGGCCTTTTCAGATCAATCATGTTTTACATTCCATCAGATCCGTGGGCGTTGGCGTGTACGGCGTGAAATGGTTGAAAGCAAACGCCCTGCAACGATCACAGAGGGGTTCAGACTCGAGGACAGGGGGAGCATTAAGGTCTGGGGAATGTTTTAATGGCATCCACTGGGTCATGTCGTCACTCTGGAGGGCACAATGGACCTACACAAGTATGGATCTATCCTTGGGGACCATATCCACCCCTAAATGCAGTTTGTTTTTCCTTGGCACAATGATGATGATAAACATTTTTGGAACAGTGATCAATAGAGTATTATATTTTAACTTGAGTGCAGTCTTGATCACAACGCTTATGTCTCAATAACATAGGTGACCGGTTTCGGTTATATTTTTATAACCATCTTCAGACTTGTGAATTAATTTTAGAAAATATTAGAGCCAATCTTAAAATAAAATGAAAAGTGTCTAATGACAACAAAATTTTAACAAGATAAAATAAAACTTATTATACCCATGGCTTCCTCGGAGGATGGTAGGCGGAGCTCTCCTCCGCTGCTACGGAGGCAACTCATGGTTATGAGTGCTGAGCATGAGCTTAAATATGCAGAGGCCCCACCTACTTCCTGTCACACTACTTCACAACTGCCAATCAGCCTTCGTAATATGACGCTATCGTCAAAGTATAAAAGTACGAAATACACTAATAACATAAAATTTATTCATATAAAATGTCTGATTAACAGATAGTTAGTATGTGTAAAACTTACTTATATTTTGAGTAAGAACGGTAAACTACGATGTGCAATAGCTGTGCCCTCTGTGGGCAACCTTAACACTATTACAGTGTCAGTTAAATCAAACATGTAAAAGTCCTTGGAGTTGTGGTATATATCGATTATACCGAGTCACCTACATCACAATTGCATCTTTGATGGATGTTGAAGAATCATCTTACTTTAACTGTAGTTTTCTTAGTGACATTCTTTATAACAGTAGGGTAGCAGCCAAGAGTACATTCTGCATTATGTATGTCTGAATAACTGAGGAGACCGCTGATTAAATATTTAGAACTAATCGATCTAATAGTTTTTATAATAATCAATCTCAATTTAATAAAAAATTTATATATTGTATAGCGTATTTTTCATACAAAGCTTTTGCCATGGGTATAACCTTATATTTTCAAAGAGTAGGTGCATCTTCATGCTATGGGAAGGAGGAGATGCAGCAACTCCCTGGATGTGACATCTAGGCGGTGGTATATGTCACATATCATGCACTCTTTCCCTTACCAGCGCGAGGCTGGCACAGTATTTGATTCTGTTCGCCGTTCTTGTGTTGACATGATGCTTGAACCTGGGGAAACAGGAACTCTCGGCATCTCAGAAGGAAACTGAGAGGACTCAGCATCCTCCCCTTCCTCTGTTGAAGCTTACCCAGCTTCTTGATATTAAGGTACATCCACACTGTAGTCTTCTGATGTAACTCTTACCAATCCAAGTGCTTTCTTAGGTATGTCGATGACACTTCTGTCATTTGGCCCCATGGCAGGGAGAAGCTAGATGCTCTTTTTGGAATATCTAAATTCGCCCCACCCAAGTATACAATTTACTATGGAGCTAGAGAAGGATGGACAGCTCCCATTCGTGGATGTCCTGGTCAAGAGGAAGGCAGATCTCACTCTGGGGCACGGTGTGTATCATATTCCCACCCACACTGAGTTACACCTTCAAGCCAATAGCTGCCACTACCCGGCACAAAAGAATGGAGTCTTGAAAACATTAGTTCACAGGGCTCGGGCTCTGTCTGATATGGAAAGTCAGGCCACAGAGATAGAACATCTACAGCTGTTGTTCAGTAGAAATGGATACGCCCCCACAGACATCCAAAGGGCACTTCATGCTGCCAGCCAACCACAGAGTACAGAAGAGGAGCCAGAGGAAGCGAAGAAGGTATATACCTTTCCTGCAAATATCAGCAGAATTCTTTCAAAATATGATACAAAGAGTATCTTCCGTCCACCCTCCAAAATTGGGACAATGCTAGGGAGTGTGAAGGACAACCTGGAGCTATGTAAACCAGAAATTTACAACATCCCGTGCCAGTGTGGAAAATCATACATTGGCCAGACAACCAGGACGGTGGACGTCAGGTGCAAAGAACACCAGAGGCACGTGGACAGGCAACCAAATCTGGCATAGCGGAGCACTGTCTGGAGCTCGGTCACTAAATGGACTACAACAACACCAAAATTGTGACACAGACTTTGGGACAGTGTCATAAAGGAGGCCATCGAAATCAAGATCACAGACAACCTAATAAACCGAGACAGCGGTTAGCAGCTCAGCTTGGCGTTGAGTCGGGGTCTGGAGCTTATCAGGGCCCAAAGAAAGTAACGAAGAAACTCCTCAAGAAGTAGTAACACCGAGAATCAGCGCCATTTGAACCATTTCCACGGTATTTACGCTCGATGCGACCTGTCAGTTGTTTCGCGCGCTACAGTCCACCCACGAGAGTAGACGTCACCCACTTGGCCGTATTAGGAGACAAACACAGTAGCTCAGTCAGGATTGCGTCACCAGCGCCGCGAACGCAACTCCCGACTCAGGACGGGCCCCTGACAGCCGCCACGAGCGCAGATGATGGACGAGCCGAACGCAGACGACCGTCAGAGCACCAGGGAAGCGCTAACACGTCAGGAGCAGCGCCAGGCGAGCGCGGACCGCGAATGGAACGCCCAACAAACGACGGGCCTCAGAGAGCTGCCACAGATGGAGACCAAGTCGGTCGCGGACTTCCGAGGGAGCACCAGGGAAGAAACAACAACTTACAAGCAGCGCCAAGCGGGAGCGGGCGCGGACCGCGATCAGCGCGCCCGACGCGAGACGGGCCTCAGGCAGCTGCCACAACTGCAGATGGTGGACGAGGCGGGCGCGGACGTCCGTGGGAGCACCAGGGAAGTGCTAACACCTCAGGAGCAGCGCCAATTAGGCGCGGACCACGAACGGAACGCCAAACGCGTGTCCGGCCCCAGACAGCTGCCACGACCACAGATGATGGACGAGCCGGGCGCAGACGTCGGTGGGAGCACCAGGGTAGGATCAAAACCTCAGGAGCAGAATCAGGCGGGCGCGGACCGCGAACGGAACACCTGACACAGGACAGATCTTAGACAGCTGCCACAGATGGCGACCAAGTCGGGCGCGGACGTCTGAGGGAGCACCGGGGAAGAGACAACAGATTACAGGCAGCGCCAGGAGGGAGCGTACAGCAGAGAGAGCACCCAGCGCCGTCTGGGCATAAATACTGGACAAGATCCTCCAATACGGCAGTCTCAGGTCGCACCTGAAGAAGGCAACGAGTTACGTGGCGGAAATATTGTGCCAGAGTGACACAAACATCCGGCAGTAGACCCGATTATTCCACATGTCAAGATCTCGCCAAGAAAGCTTGAAGAGTATTTAATTGATGATTCATTTATCATTATATTTTTATTTCTAGTTAGGAGGGGAATAAAAGAAAGTAACCTGATCTCAAGTCCTATTCAAACCCCAAATCAGGAATTTGATGAAATATACAGAATTGTTCCTATCATTAATGTTGATAGGAAGAGAAATTTTGTATAGTTGTTGGTCATTAAAAAGGAGATGGTTGATACCTCTATAAAAGGGGTATAAACCCATTAGGTTGATTAGCTTACCTTTTTACATTCAGGTGTATGATACACATTAGTTTTTGATACTAAATGAGGTAGTTTAATGCTATCTTATGTAATTAGTTTAATGAAGGTCATTTTTATTTACTTAATTTTCCCTATCAAGGTAACCCTTGCATTAGGCACTTCATTTATTTTATACATAAATCAAAAGTTTTTTAGAAATGAGGTTGTGTATTGTTCTGGATATTTTGAATTAATTTTTTTCGATTTAACATATTTTCTTCGTATATATATATATATATATATATATATATATATATATATATATATATATATATATATATATATATGTGTGTGTGTGTGTGTGTGTGTGTGTGTAGAATTTGTTTAATGTATTACATCTAATTAAATATAAATACTTATACATTTATTTTATTACTATTAAGTGATTATTTTAATTCATTTATTTACCAAGGATTATAGCTACTTATGTTCTTATCTTAAAATAATTTATTGCATTATAAAGTATACAATAATATGTAGATTAATATAAATATTATTATAACTTGATATAATAAATAAAATTAATAATATTAAATTTAATATCTTATATTAATATAAATAATTATATTAATTATAATAATATAATTATGTAATTATCTATAATTAGATTATAAGTTAATTTTATATTAATAACATATTACATTCATTTACATATTTATATCGAATATATTTATTATATTATTTAATCTTTCTTTATTATTAGCGAAAAGAAAGATTAAATAAGGAAGAATACAATACATTTATTGGTATATGTGTTCCATATCTATCTTTATTTACATATAATAGAGAAGTAATTGTGGTCGAAAAGGGGTCTGTTTCTCTTTTTTGCTATTATTTGTAATTTTTGCTATCTTTTTTGTTAAATATTTGTACCTTTTCTTTTTTTACTATTTTGATTAATTTCTAAATTTCTTATTTTTTGTTCCTAGTAGTCTTATTCTTGCTTGTTTATTCACTTTTTCTTTGTATTATATGTAAGTTTTCTTAAACTAAATGTTCTTTTTTGCAGTAATTTGATTTAATTATCAAGTGATTTTTGGATTTAGCAATTGATTTAGTATTGGCATAATTCGTGCCAGCAGCCACAGATATATGATTCATACAAGTGAATATTCTTTTTTTACTATTTTGATTAATTTCTAAATTCCTTATTTTTTGTTCCTAGTAGTCTTATTCTTGCTTGTTTATTCACTTTTTCTTTGTATTATATGTAAGTTTTGTTAAACTAAATGTTCTTTTTTGCAGTAATTTGATTTAATTATCAAGTGATTTTTGGATTTAGCAATTGATTTAGTATTGGCATATATCGTACCAGCAGCCACAGATATATGATTCATACAAGTGAATATTATTGGTTAAAACTGTTGTTTTTAGTTATTAGGGTTAAAATATTCATTTTAAATTATATTTACCAGGGTACTATTAGTTGAGGTCTTTAAACCCAAAGAATTTGGTGGTATCTCATTCCATTCAGAAGAACCTACCTTGTGATTGATAATACATGATTAACTCTACTTAATTAATTTGTTTGTATATCTGTGTTATCAGAGAGTCTTTTTAGAGTTATAATTCTCAATATTTATAATTATAAAATATTTCAGGTCAAGATGCAGCTTATAGTTAAGAGGAGGAAGGTTATAATTTTTGTTTGTAACGGATTTTACGGTGAAACACAGTTGATGAAGTTGGATTTGATAGTAATTTGATTTATTTAATTTAACTGATATTGTCTCTGAGGTGTGTACACATCACCCATCGCTCTCATTATTCTATTTTGATTATTGTAAGGTAGCTTCAATTTAGATGAGATAAGTTGTAATATAGTAGATGTAGTGGAAAGTGAATCTAGGAAGGGGCTCAAGATATAACTTATTAGTAATATGTTCCACTTACACTGAAAATTTTTCTGTGCATATCAGAATTTCTCGATTATTTATTTTATTGTATTGAATTTTTGTTTATTTAATTATTTAATATAAATAATTTTGTTGGTTTTTGTCTTAGTATATTTATAAAATTTTAAAATTATAGTTTATTGGTAATGTTAAATGTTTTATAAAATACTATTTTAAATTTTTTAAAGAAGATTTTATTTATTGTACCTTTTGTACCAGGGTTTATCAAAATTTTAGTATTTATTTTAGTTGTGGGTTTGATTTAAAAATAATTTATACTTAATGTATCATAATTATTATTAAATTATTTATAGAAATGCAATGTTAATCGTTTCCTAAGCCATCTAGTTTCTTAATGAAAAATTTAATTTTTCAATGTTAGTTGGTTTTATTTAATTTTTTAAGTATGAATATTAACTAATTTACTCTTTAAGGAATAAGCTTTGAAGTTATTAACCTATAATTTGGTTTTTAAAATAGAATAGTTAGCTTTAAACCAGTCATCTTTAACATTACATTTTAGTTCATCATTTTATATTTTGATTTAGTATATTTAGTTGTATAAAATTTTTACCTGTTAAGTTTATTATAAGGAACTAGGCAAAATTTATTTCCGCCTGTTTATCGAAAACATGTTCTCTTGAAAATATTTTGAGATTTGGCCTGCTCACTGAGCGGATTTTTAAAGAGCCATGGTATTTTGACAATGCAAAGGTAGCATAATCATTGGTCTCTCAATTAGTGGCTGGAATGAATGGTTTGATGAGAAATCAACTGTCTCTTAATAAATTTTCGAATTTAACTTTTGAATCAAAAGGCTTAAATTCTTCTTTAGGACGAGGAGACCCTATAGAGCTTAACATTTTCTATTTATACAGTTTTTTGGATGTCTTTCTATATTTAATGACGATGTTTTGTTGGGGTGACATGAAGAATAAATAAACTCTTCATTATTATATCATTGATTTATGTTTGTTATTTTGATCCATAATTTATAATCATAAGATGAAGTTCCTTAGGAATAACAGCGTTGTTCTTACTGAGAGCTCATATCGACAAAGCAGATTGCGACCTTGATATTGGATTACGAAAAATTTTGACTGCAGGAGCCCAGTGATTAGGTCTGTTTGATCTATAAATTCTTACATGATCTGAGTTCAGATGGGTGTGAGCAAGGTCGGTCTCTATCCTAAGACTATTAATCGATATTAGTATGGAAGGACCATATGTTTAAAATATTTTTACTATATTGATTAATATCAATTAATTTACTGCTTTGACAGATTAATGTGTCGAATTTAGAATTCATTTATATAGATTTTTTCTACAAATATTATTGATACTTAATGATTTATTTATATTTATTTTAAATTTTCTTTTATTAGTTATTTGTGTTTTAATTAGTGTTGCTTTTTTAACTGTGTTGGAGCGAAAGGTTTTAGGTTATATTCATATTCATAAGGGTCTGAATAAAGTAGGATTTATAGGGAGCCTTTTAGTGATGCTATTACCTTAATTTGTAAGGAGCAGCCTATTCCTATTATATCTAACCTCTTGTTTTTAATTTCATGATTTCTTTGGCTGTTTGAGTAGTTTCCCCTTACCTAACTTACATGTGTTCGTTTTCTTGTGGGTCTTTGTTTGTTATACTGTACTAGTTTAGGTGTTTATACTGTTATAATTGCTGGATGATCATGTAATTCAAATTATTCTTTATTATGCTAACTCTGTTCTGTTGCTCAACAATTTCATATGAAGTTAGCTTAGCTGGTTTTATCGTCTTTAATTATTTTAATTGGTAGTTTTAACATGTTTGAATTTATATATTATCAGCTTTATTGCTGATTTCTTAGTCTTTCTTTTCCCTTTGCTTTAGTTTATTTAGCTTCTTGTTTGGCTGAGACTAATCGTACACCTCTTAATTTTGCTGAAAGTGAGTCTGAGTTAGTTTGAGTCGTTAATACTAGAACCGTTTTTAAAGAATATTCTTAGCTTTAATTTTTTAGAAGGTGATTTTTATTATTTTATTTTTTATTAAGCTTGCTATTATATCTTTTGGTTTTATTTGGGTTCAAGTTGATACACTTAGCTTGAAAAAGTTTTCTACCTTTATCTTTAATTTATTTTATTTTATTTTATTTGTTGGTTGAAAGATATTATTTATCTCATTTATCTAGTGAAATTTTTAGGATAAGTTAATAGAACAGTTATGGTTTTAGTTTTATGTTTTCAATATGTCTGAAAGAACAGACACCATATCCATAAAAGTATATATGTGCAACAAGGGTCCTGACACACTTCTCTGGGGCACACCTGAAGTAGCTTCTATTCTGCCTATGCTCCATGCAAGATAATTTGCTATGAACTCCCTACCAAGAAATGCTCAATCCAGTCCAAATTTTGTTTCATATCTCACACAGGCATATTTTCGTTAGGAAATGTTGATGTGGTACCGAGTCAATTGTTAATTGAATGTCAAGGAAACCTGTACTTATCTTCTTTCCGTGATCCATGGCTTTCAGGACGCCAAGTGAGAAAATCTCAAGTTGTGTTTCATTTGATTGATGTTTTCGGTCTCCACCCTCATTGGCTGGAGGAGATCAGTTTGCTGGATATAGCTCGTTACTCTTGAGCTCCGAACATGTTCTGAGGTTCTACAACAGACAGAAGCCATTGAGACTGCTTGAAGCATCTTAGAAAATTTGAATCTTTTTTCCTATTAGATAGCCCTGAAAAACCTATAAAGGGAACTAACCTGAACAAATCCGTTCTGGTGCTGCAATATGCAGATGATATTGATAGAACTACAATGAAAGAAGTTGGTTGGTTTGTTGGTCTGTAGGGTAAAAGAACTAAACTGCATTGTCAGCAGTCAAAAGAGCTGCTAAAAAGAGGAATCTACTGATAAATGGTTCTGCTAATGAAACCCACTCACAGAAAATGATTTTGTAACTTCCATGCTGTGTCTACTTTCCCTTGGATTGGATTAGACAGTAACTGTAAGAAATAATATCAGGTCTGAAGTCAAAAATGAATACTGTCGAGCAACAAGTCCTAACATGGCCTCAGAAAACATCTTAAATCGAAGCTGCTGTTCAGGGAAAGTAATGATGTACAATGTTTTAGTGAGTTCAGTGCTAACATACGATGCTGGCATCTGGACACTAATGAAATTCGGTGAAAAGCAACTTACTATATTCGAAAGCAATATCTTCAAACACATTCTTAGCCCAGTGGAACAAAATGTTGTCAGGAGAAGAAGATTCAGCTATGGATTATGTAGTCTAGGGCATATGATGAACCAGAGATCGCAGTTGCATTAAGATTAAAAGGTTCAAATATGCTGGACATGTAGTGAGAACTACTAGCAGAATGATTAAGAAGGTACTCAGCGCAGTGTCTCAAGGAATCAATAGGTTTGGGAGGCCAAAGTTAAGGTGGAAGGTAGGTTGAAAGGTTGCTGTACCATCTCTGTGATTGAACTCCATGCTTAGTATGGCGTCTTTTTCGCGGTAAAGCCATTCTTGGCTAAAATCAACCTGTAACGTTCTTTAAAGAATATATCTGTGTCATTCAAATATACTGTGTGTTATGTTGTGTTGATGTTTTATTGTAATCCAAAGAAAAACCAAAAGCTTTATCTGGAAAACCAGTATGTGATGCCTATACTGAAATCAATCCCTCTGAAATTTACTCAGTCTCATGAGCCCCGACTTCTATTGCCCTGTGCAATAAACTGATAAAATTCCCTATGCAAATATACAATGAAATACATTTTTCTTAGCTCTCGAGTTGCAACAGATGTAATTTTGATATTTTGTTCTCTCCATAGAACACATACTAAATATTCAGTCTTGGCACAGTAAAGTACAATGCTGGCCCAACAATAGCTTCATAGAAATAATGTCAATAGATTAGTTGATAAAAGAAAAACCTTGCAAATGTTCATTGGTAATTTTGGATATTGGTTCAGCGCTGTGTAATTCTGCCCACATTGAAACTGTTACAAACATCAATACTTTTCTGATTCTGGCACATTAATATTTTTTCTAACTATGATGGAAAAATCATTTCTTTTTTTAAAAAATATTCATCAGTTTTCAACAAACACGACATGGAAGATGATGAGGTCCTGATACCAGGATATGCTAAGACCAAATTCTTTAGTTCAAAATAAAGTTTCTCCTTCACAAAATTTGATATGAAATATCAGTGTTCTTAGTTATTCTACAATTCTCACTTACTGACGTAATTAAACGCCCTTGGGTTGTTGCAAGACAAAAGTCTAACTCGTTTAACAAAATAGATTCCAAAATTTAATTTCTTTGTATCAGAATTAGCAAAATACACAAAATATTACAAATCAGGAATACCTAATCAACCTAAACATTAAACCCGATGTCAAATACTTGGTTCTGACATTCAAGAGCTGGTACTGTTAGAATTAGCAAAATCCACAATGCGCTGCTGCAATCTTAAAACTAAATATGCAAGTTGAAACAAATGAGCCCTCAATCACAATTTTTAGTCTTATTAACCAGATTTCAACACTTCTAAGAGTGTCTTCATCAGAATTTAAATGTTTAAAATGGCTTAAAACATAATTACAAATTTGTGGCAAAAGAAATTTTTTTATATAAAAGTGTAAGTACTCACTATCAATACAAGACAGAGACAGTACTTACATGTCACATATAGGCCAGAAGGGCTTTAGTCACAATTTTTTTCAAAAAGAATGCATGAAGGCGAGCCTCTATGGGCTGCACATATCTGTAAAGCCACAGGTAGCAACAAACTGATGCGCCCGCGTTAACGAGTGCAGGCAGATGAACAGGACACCAAGAGTGCCATCTGGTAGCCATAAATATAAGTAGACTACTTAACATTTAGAATATAGACAGCTGAATGTTGAAATGAACAGTATTTAGTACTTAAACTCACAGGTAAAGTTTCATATGACAACAGCAGACATGGTAACAATTTGCTTAGGTAAAAACATAGAAATACAGTTTGAAAACTGAAAACCGATTAAAGGTACAAAAATAAGCAGTACTTACATGTCACGTATAAAATAAATATAAAGCGAAACAGCTTTAGTCACAATCTGAAGTAAAATGTGTGGAAGGCGAGGCACAGCGGGCTGCTCGCATATGTCTTGCTTCAGACTGAGGTGCCCGCGTTAACAACTATGGGCAGCTCTACACTGCACTGAGAGTGCCATCTAGTAGCTGCATCTACAACTAGGCTACTTCACATTCAAATGTAGACAGATGAATATTACGATGGACATTATTCAGTACATGATGTAAAAGGCAATATTTTGTTTAACAGTGGCAGATAAAGTAACAGTTTTCTACATCAGAACTTAGAAGTAGAGTTTGAAGTATAAAAACATCACTATAGAAAATGGAACTTAGAAGTAGAGTTTGAAGTATAAAAACATCACTATAGAAAATGGAAAAAGGGGTGAATGACACAGCCTGTAGAAAGCTATCATGTTTAATGAGGTATGTTTAAAACTTTAAATATACAAAGTTTCATTACCTTACAAAACTGTATTATGGTATGTATGTAGGCCAACAGCTAAATCCTCACAGCTAGCCCCTAGCTTAAAGTCTTATATACTACTTTTAACAGAGTGCAATGACAACTGCTACTGCACTCTGTGCTCCCCTACTTACAATCGATTCTGCCACTCAGGCAACATCTTTTGTTCAGTGGTGTCAAAGATACAATCTCTTCTACATGTGGTAAATATTTCATGTCATTTTTCATGAAACATTTCACAAAATCGGGATCCACATACAAATGGATCCCTCACATAACCCTCCAGTGCACTTTGTTAAATTTGGCATACTGTATGGATGTGCAATGAACGCCAAATGTAGGCTAATTTTTTCTATTACATCAGGATTTACAATATGAATAATAGGTATTACATAATCATTACAATATAATCCTAAAGACAGTACAAATCATTGTGCACTGGTGCATAAGTAGTAAATGTAAAGACTGGTCATCTCATATGCAAAATATTCTAAAATCATGTTGCTGAAAGGTACATAATATTAGCAATACTAAGAGTAAAGTATACCCTATTGGTCAAGAAGATAATGGGAAAAGGGTTAAGGAAAGGGTGTTGCATAGCTGAAGCTTATAACCACGTAGACATGGGTGCATTATAAAGTCCAATTCTTTGCAGTCTCACATCTGTGCATTAGCCATAGTAGGTTGGTCCCATGTCCAGGAACACCTAAAAAAGTCTCCATAGTCTCACTCCAGTACAAAGGTACATAGTTACCAACACCCAAAGTTGGTCTTTCTCAGTACATCAGTATTGTGACGATCATCATCAAACTATATCTGAAATTGAAGATTCTTCATCGATCCATATTGCGCATACCAACACTGAAGTATGAATGCTGATATCCCATAGCTCCAAGGTCTTGAGTAGAGGGAGGTGGTGGTGGTGGTTAATGTTTAACGTTCCGTCGACAACGAGGTCATTAGAGACGGAGTGCAAGCTAGGGTTAGAGAAGTATTGGGAAGGAAATCGGCCGTACCCTTTCAAAGGAACCATACTGGCATTTGCCTGAAACGATTTAGGGAAATCACGGAAAACATAAATCAGCATGGCCGGAGACGGGATTGAACCGTCGTCCTCCCGAATGCGAGTCCAGTGTGCTAACCACTGCGCCACCTCGAAGTAGAGGGAGGAAATTGGATGTTGGAAGGTGTGAAGCAGTAAGACAGGTAAGGTAGTGGAACATATCCTAATAAATGTAGTAAAATGTCTATGTAAGTTCTAAATTAGCCTATACTGAGTGTTGCAGCATGACAACTTCTAATAAATACGGCAGCAGTGAACACAAAGATACAACATCATAATAAAACCATGAATTGGACTAAACCATAGTGATGTACATTATGGCATATTAATACAATATAATGAGAAACGTGGCACAATCTGCCTGTAAGTATAGTAATTATCCAGAAATGTGGCATCAGTCTGTCTCTGAGAATGTCAGTACTGGCATATGTGCTAAATAAATAAGACATAAAGACTTAATCAAAGACAAAATTATTGGTAATCGATAATCCTTCATAATGACCTAAAGTGGCCTATTTAACTATCATACTGCATTTATCACTGGCTAGACATATGAGAAACATAGTGAGATGGCTACAAACTCATTTTACATAGTAGACATCCTGACAAAATATTTAAGAAGATAATAAGAATTATTGTATGTCTGCATATGGCCAATATATAAGTATATATATATATATATATATATATATATATATATATATATATATATATATATATATATATATATATATACTTACAAATGTATACTTATATAATGGCCACACACACACACACTCATATATATATATATATATATATATATATATATATATATATCTGTGTGTGTGTGTGTGTGTGTGTGTGTGTGTGTGTGTGTGTGTGTGTGTGTGTGTGTGGCCATTATATATAAAGTGTAGATGGAATGTCATAGGTTGGTTACAAGTGACCATTATAGAGTATGCATGATTGTATAGCTACCTAAAATTGTAATGTAAATTAAAGTTCCTGGATCTCAATGGCCATTTGACATAAATGCTTACACAAACTCCTCATAAAATTCATGAAAACTACAGTGCTGGGTCTCAGTGGTCTTATTTATGCAATACTGTGACACAGTTACTTAAGAAGACCTAACAGTAAAATCAAGAACTGAATGGCTCCAAGTTGCCTTCTATTTGGAATATATGAAAATCTTAATATTTAAAACAATCGCATAGAAAATATCAAGCAGAGGCTCAAACTGGCCTTCCTACATACCTAAATACTGGTCTTAATAGCTATAAAATGACTGGGGCTCAAAGTGGCCTAGTACACGAAATACATGCCAATCTTTATATTTAAAACAACTGATTAGAAAATATAAATCAGAGGCTCCAAGTGGCCTTTCAACAAACATAAGTGCTCATGTTAAGAGCTATAAAATGATTGGGTCTCCAAGTGGCCTAGAACTACATGAAGAAATTGTTGAATTTAATAACTATAAGAGACAAGAATCTTCTTTGCAGCTCATAGTGGCCTGATGTAACATGGCATAAACATCAAAGCTAAGAAAGTATCATAAAATACCATTTACCTATAACTTTGTATGGCACTTAGAGGCCTATGCATAATTCGTGATGAGAACACATAACTCGATATGGCTTTTAAAAGAACAAGCAGTATTATATAAAAGTGTGGCTCTATATGGCCTACATTAGTATGTACTAGACATATAGAATCATAGAATCAACAAAGTATTTCATCATGTGAGTAAAGACACAGTATTTATAGGTTGTGTAGCACCTGTGGGGCTTCATACAACTGTTAAATTACCTATATCTCTAACAATGCACATTGCTACAGGGAAGGATATGGGAATGAATGATAAGGGCAGTGAACTTAAGCTGTAAAGAAAATGATTAACAGTCAATTGTTATTCATCTTGTGTCAAGAACTGCTACAGGCAAAGCGAAGAAAAAATGTGATTGTAGTATATGCAAGCTTAAAGACAGGAGGAGTAATTGCTATATAGCTTACTGACGAGGTAAATGAAACATATCACAGTGAATCATAAGATAAATATGCAAAGATACAAACGGATTGCAGAAATAGTGGAAGATGAAAATATGATTATTAACCTGAAGAAAAAGGGAGTCTTACATGCTAACATAAGAAGGCAGCATCATATGCAATATGGAAAGGAATGGTGAAAAATAATGTTTTTAGGTGCAAAGCGTCTATGACAATCTCCCACACACACCTCCAAGCATTTGGCATAATGCAAGACAGATTTTCCTAATAAGGATTCAACATACACAAATACATATTAGCATCATTATGAAAAATCATCAATATGTCAATATAATCCTCATTATTGGAGTGCAGCTCATAGCATGAACACTTATTACACATCAATATGCCATCATTAATCCACAAAATTGGTGCAGCTCAGGGCATGAACACTCATTAAATATTCTAATAATACACTTATATCTAACATAAAATTCAGAGAAAAAATATCCTTAACCCTAAATATTTTAGGCAATCTGCCTAATTTACCTATTACACTAAGAGGAAAATGTTTATAAAAGGTCTGCCAGGAAACAGTGTGAGAAGTTTCAATGGTGTTTAATTCCATATAATTTGCTTAGATAGTGCTTTCTTATGTACTGTGTTTCCTGCACTTTCATGTGCTTCTATTTATGAGCATAATGTCTCGTTTCTATACAATGAGACTTGGGTAAAATGGTTCTGCAAAGTATACAAATTAGATGAGTATATGCAATGGGCATGAGCTACAGGATACACTGATTTCTTAAACCTACATAGGTGAAAGCAAATAACTAGTGACATCATCAAGAACAAGAGATGTAGCAAATTAGAGCACAAAACTGGGCATAAATGAAACATGCCAGAATGAAACAGCGAAAAAATCCATCAAACCGAGGAATCTGCATAGTTGTTTTTTGGTGGGCGGAATTGTAAAGTCACGGATGGCTTGTAGTTTGTTGGGATCGGGCATAATGTCGTCACCCGGAACTACATGACCTAGAAATTTAATGCAAGCCTTGCTAAAATGAGACTTACTGAGGTTCACAGTAACAACTTCTGTAAAAAAAAAAGTTTGCAATATCATCTGAAGAACAGAATTGTGTTCCAACCAAGAAGGTTCTGCAATTAGAAATGTCGCCAATGTAGGTGGTGATTCTGTCTTTTAATTAATTTGGAAGAATGGTATTCATCGCATGGATGAATGCAGCGAAGCTATTTGTTAAACCAAAAGACAATTTAAAAAATGGTAGCAGTTGCCGAAACAAAGGAAAGCAGTGTATTTTCTGCAATTAGGGTCGAGTTGAAATTGCCTAAATCCAGATTTTAGGACCAAAATGCAATAGATTGACGTTCTGTGAAATTTTTTCAAGAGCTCTTCCAGCGATTGCGGACGATCGGTTTCCGTAATGATGATTTCGTTGATCTGATGTGAATCCAACACAAGGCGAAGTTAATAATGTGAAAAGGGTTAGTATATTGACTAACGGCTGGTTCAATGACACCTTGGTCTAACATAGCGTGCAGTTCTTGCTTCACTTGATACCTACTGATGCAGGGAATGGACTAATGTTTTGAATTAAATGTATCATGCGGTTTTACTTAGAATTCGTAAATAAAACTGGACATGGTTCCTGGTACATTGCTAAATACTTCAGAGTGCTGTAAAAGAATATCCTCAAACTGTAGGGGCTCTTCGTCGGTTGAAGCTTTACATTCATTCTCCTTACTGTAAAACATACCCTTAGAGAAATTATAAATGACTGTGCTTAAACTAACACACAATATTTTTAGCGCAACGCAATGTGACTTTTAATAATCCCTACAGAAGAATGGCCCTGACTAACAATAACCTATACCTTTCACAAATCACTTACCTCACAAAAATCTTCATTACTCACACTACTGCACTACAGCGACCGCCGCTACTGCCAGCTAAATAAAAGATTATAACTACTGAAGGCACTAACTACTGATAGGCATAGTTAGCAAATGAAAGATTTTGATAAACAACAAACAATGTATTTACCTTAACAGTGTTCAAAAGTCATAACATATATCAGTTGATGACATCCAGTCTTACAAATTTACTGTCTCTGATGGACACACGTCCAGATCATCCGCTCTCAAAACTCCGCCATCTCTCCCCACACATCCACCACTGCTGGCGGCTCACCTCCAACTGCGCAACGTTACGCGCTGTTAACATCCAACTGCCCAACACTACAATAGCCAACAACAATGCAAACCAGCCACAGACTGCACACAGCACAGCCAGTGATTTTCATACAAAGCGCTACGTGGCGTTACCAATTAAAAAACCCTATACAGCCTACTTACAACTGTTGATTATCTGCACAATGCCGTAATTAAATTCCTCAGGGATATTGTTACTACGGAAATATGTGTGTGTAAAGAATGTTGTATGCCAATTAGTATTCTTGGCTGTTGATATGACGTCTACTCTCTTAATGTCTTGCACCTCTACTGACAAAGATTCTGAAAAGTGACAGCTAGTTGTTCCGTGTCATATTTCAGTATAAGCAATGACTTCCTAAAGTTAATAACAGCGTCATGTTCCACAAGGAGATCCATGCCAAGGACGACGTCGGTTGTAAAGAGGGGAACGACACAGAAATTAGCATAAAATGTGTGATCAGCAAGTGCAAAAGATAGGTGGGTTTGCAGTGTCACTTCTACTCACTTTTCAGAGATTGCGCCTCGGACTTCCGTTTTACCAGGTGGACAGGTAGGACAGGTATTGTCAGCGATACGTTTTTGGAATGCTGTTTCATTTATCACTGTCACGGTTGTACCAGAGTCGATCACTGCAGAAAATAAATAAAAACCAATTTTAATTTCAACTACGGGCTGACAAGGGAACCTCCCCATCTCACCCCCCTCAGATTTAGTTATAAATTGGCACAGTGGATAGGCCTTGAAAAACTGAACACAGATCAATCGAAAACACAGCAAGACGTTGTGTGGAACTATGAAAAAAATAAGCAAAATATACAAACTGAGTAGTCCATGCGCAAGATACACAACATCAAGGAGAATATTAGCTCAGTAGCGCTGTGGTCCCGTGGTTAGCGTGAGGAGCTGCGGTACGAGAAGTCCTTGGTTCAAGTCTTCCCTCGAGTCAAAAGTTTATTTTCTTTACTTTCGCAAAGTTATGATCTGTCGGTTCGTTCATTGGCGTCTCTTTCGCCGTAATAAGTTTCGAGTCTGTGTTTCGCGACCGCATCGCAAAACCGTGCGACTGGTAGACGAAAGGACGTGCCTCTCCAATGGGAAGCGAAAACATTTGGTCGCAAGGTCATAGTTCAAGCGATTCCTCCACAGGAAAACACGTCTGATATATTCTATACGACACTGGTGACGGCATGTGCGTCATATCACAGGATGTAGATGTAGATGTAGATGTAGAATATGTTGTTGACCCACCTAACTTGTACACTTGGCGAATGGGTAAAAAGATTCTTCTACCTTGCCCGATTTAGGTTTACTTGTGGATGTGATAATTACTCGCAATAAAGTGATGAAAACATAAGAGTTTGTCACATAAACTGCAACAAAAGAATGCAACAGTTTCACAGTCGCACAGTTTTCCCTGTGCTCTGTCAAAACATATGTTTTTAACGTTTTCAAACTTTTCCGTGTGTAGACCGTCAAATCCTGCATGTGTCCAAGCAAATCTGAACATGCCCTGGAATTCTGGAGAGCTAAGTTGATTATATAAAATAATTAAACTTTTTACTCGAGGGAAGACTTCAACCAAGGAACTCTTGTTCCGCAGCTGCTTACGCTAAACCACCGGACCGCGACGCTCCTGAGTTCGTACTATCCTTGATGTCGCCTATGTTGCGCATGGAATACTCAGTTTGTATATTTTCCTTATTTTTTCATAGCTCCACACAACTTCTTCCAGTTTTCTCGACTGATCTGTGTTCAGTTTTTCAAGGCCTATCCTCTTTGCCAACTTATAACTAAATCTGAGGGTGGTGCGATGGGGAGGTTCCCTTGTAAAAAATATTCTTTTGAGGTTGGTGTCTCTCTTGTAATAATGTGTGCCTAATGTCGTCAAAGGTTATGACGATTTGCTGAATAGTATTATGAATAGAAGAATCGCAATGAACGTTTTTCGATTGAACAGCGTCGGTAGTTTCTAGTCACTCATTACTACTGGAATGATTGGTGGCAGAGGATTGCTTTGGTGGTTCAATTATATATACTGTACGGTTGTTTTGGCCCGCAGAATGCCGCGGTGGATGGAAACGAAAGTTAGGTTCTTTGAGAACCACCTGAGGCTGATTCTGATGAAAGCTGCAGTTGCCGAAATCACGCTTAAATAGTTGATTATTCCCAAGGCCTGTGGTAAAAATTTCATTGCTATTGATCGTTTCGATGTTACTGTGGCCATTGGTTTTTGTGGGAGAAGTTATTCCCTTGCGGTAGCGTAAAATTACTGGGCTGGGCTGTACTGGCAAAGCCGGGCGGTGGCACATTGAGCATCGACTGGACTAGTTGGCCGCATTGTTTTTTGGATATTTCCAGGCTGCTGCGGCTGCGGCAAGAATTGCGGTTGGAAACTGACTGTTGGCCTCGAAATTCTGATACAGCTGCTGCTGCTGAATACACTGGTTATCAAAATGTTGTCTCTCGTTAGCATTTCCATCTTTTATTTCTTTTGCTGTGCAATGGGCGGGATTGTTCGTCGTAAACGAATGAGTTGTTACCTTGATTGCCGTAATTAAAGTTCTCATTGACAAAAGAGTAGTCCGAGTGCTGAACTTCTAATACATTTACATCTACATTTATACTCCGCAATCCACCCAACGGCGTGTGGCGAAGGGCACTTTACGTGCCACTGTCATTACCTCCCTTTCCTCTTCCAGTCGCGTATGGTTCGCGGGAAGAAAGACTGTCTGAAAGCCTCCGTGCGCGCTCGAATCTCTCTAATTTTACATTCGTGATCTCCTTGGGAGGTATAAGTAGGGGGAAGCAATATATTCGATACCTCATCCAGAAACGCACCCTCTCGAAACCTGGCGAGCAAGCTACACCGCGATGCAGAGCGCCTCTCTTGCAGAGTCTGCCACTTGAGTTTGCTAAACATCTCCGTAACGCTATCACACTTACCAAATAACCCTGTGACGAAACGCGCCGCTCTTCTTTGAATCTTCTCTATCTCCTCCGTCAACCTGATCTGGTACGGATCTCACACTGATGAGCAATACTCAAGTATAGATCGAACGAGTGTTTTGTAAGCCACTTCCTTTGTTGATGGACTACATTTTCTAAGGACTCTCCCAATGAATCTCAACCTGGCACCCGCCTTACCAACAATTAATTTTATATGATCATTCCACTTCAAATCGTTCCGTACGCATACTCCCAGATATTTTATAGAAGTAACTGCTACCAGTGTTTGTTCCGCTATCATTTAATCACACAATAAAGGATCCTTCTTTCTATGTATTCGCAATACAGTACGTTTGTCTATGTTAAGGGTCAGTTGCCACTCCCTGCACCAAGTGCCTATCCGCTGCAGATCTTCCTGAATTTCGCTGCAATTTTCTAATACTGCAACTTCTCTCTATACTACAGCATCATCCGCGAAAAGCCCCATGGAACTTCCGACACTATCTACTAGGTCATTCATATACATCGTGAAAATTATACTAAGTCCCTGAAAACTGAAATGCTTTCCTTTTGCTGTCCGGTGAGAAGGCAAAGTCTTGATGAGTTCGGTCAGGTACTGGTTTTGTTGAAACATATGTTAAAAAAACTGGTTGATAGTTGGAAAACTGGAGTGTTCAAAATTGGGTCAACTAATTAGTTGCTCTTCAACGCGTCGCTGAGTCGTTTCCGACCAATATGCAGATAGAAACGCATTTTGAAACTCTTCCATGGAGTAATATTGTCTTGCTATGGGCCTCATACGCATCGAAGGTTCTTCCTCTTACAAAGCTACAGATAAAATCGAGCTTGTGCGTCACTGGCCAGTTTGGTGACAGCAAAAATTAAAACTGCCGCACCCAATCAAAGGGATGCAGATCTGTGCGGTTATTTCTAAATACCTTGAATATTTTCGAGACAGGAAATGTTTATAGTCGAATCCTTCGCGTTGTAGATTTTGAAAGGGTTCGGAGAACTGATTGTGAGATAAGTGGCTTGTATCAGTCACGTACTCTTTTTAGTCTGCTCATATTATTGTGAGGCTGAAAAGCAGGGGACTTGCTGTGGCACATTAGTTTGTAACTGATTACGTGGAGAAAATTTTCTGATATTTTCTACTTCCTGATGTAAAACGTTAACTTTCCTATGTAGCGACCTGTTATGTGCATCAAGCTGATTTAATGTTTGCTGCATGGATTGATATTCTTGAGATTCGGTGAACGGAGTAGGAGCTGTGTCGTCTGATTTATTTTCTGTTTGATTTTCAAGTGTTTCTAATCTTGCCGGTAGCTCATCACATCTTTCCGTGAGCGTAAGAAAATTAACAAGCAGTGAAGGAAACAAAAGATAAATTCATAGTAGGTATTAAAATCCAAGGAGAAGTAATAAAAACTTTGAGGTTTGCCGATAACATTGTAATTCTGTCAGAGACAGCAAAGGACTGGGAAGAGCAGTTGAACGGAATGGATAGTGTCTTGAAAGGAGGATATAAGATGAATATCAACAGAAGCAAAACGAGGATAATGGAATGCAGTCGAATTAAGTCGGGTGATGCTGAGGGAATTAGATTAGGAAATGAGACACTCAAAGTAGTAAAGGAGGTTTGCTATTTGGGGAGCAAAATAGCTGATGATGGTAGAAGTAGAGAGGATATAAAATGTAGACTGTCAATGACAAGGAAAACATTCCTGAAGAAGAGAAATTTGTTAACATCGAATATACAGTTAAGTGTCAAGAAGTCATTTTTGAAAGTATTTGTATTGATTGTGGCCATGTATGGAAGTGAAATATGAACGATAAATAGTTTGGACAAGAAGAGAATAGAAGCTTTCGAAATGTGGTGCTATAGAAGAATGCTGAAGATTATATGGGTAGATCACATAACTAATGAGGAGGTATTGAATAGAATTGGGGAGAAGAAGAGTTTGTGGCAGAACTTGACAAGAAGAAGGGACCGGTTGGTAGGACATGTTCTGAGGCATCAAGGGATGACCAATTTAGTATTGGAGGGCAGCGTGGAGGGTAAAAATCGTAGCAGATTCAGAAGGATGTAGGTTGCAGTAGGTACTGGGAGATGGAAAAGCTTGCACAGGATAGAGTAGCATGGAGAGCTGATCAAACCAGTCTCAGGACTGAGGACCACAACAACAACAAAAACAACAACAACAACCACAACAACAAGAAAATGTGTGGAAGTGTTTAAATCCATGGAGTCGATTTCCTTCTTTAGTTTGCGTGTAGTTTCTTTTCACCTTTTTTAAATATGCCTTAATCGTGTCAGGGTCCTGCACCAGCTCTGTTTGTTCAAGACAGAAGCTTAACGAACCAATGTCTTTTCTTCAACTTTGCTGGATTCCTGCGACAACAGTCGTTTTGAAATCAGTTACGCCTGCCTCTTGTGATTGCTTTATTGTGTTACACTCGTCTGTAACGGAAGATACACTAGCGTCAACATGGGTTGTAAGACTAGTGACCAACTGCTGTTCTACTTCTGTCTTTGTGCTGCTATTGACTGTAAAAACTGATTGTTGTCCTCTGTGTGTTTACGGAGAAATATGGCGTTTAGAGGCCTATGCATAATTCATAATGAGAACACATAATTCGATGTGGCTTTTAAAAGAACAAGCAGTATTATATTAAAGTACGGCTTTATATGGCCTATATGAGTACATATTAGACATATAGAATCATAGGATTCACAAAGTATTGCATCATGTGAGTAAAGACACAATATTTATATGTTGTGTAGCACCCGTGGGGCTTCATAAAACTGTTAAATGAGCTATATCTCTAACAATACACATTGCTACAGGGAATGTTATGGGAATGATTGATAAGGGCAGTGAACTTTATCTGTAAAGAAAATGATTAACAGTCAATTGTCATTCACCTTGAGTCAAGAGCTGCTACGGTCAAAGCAAACAAAAAATGTGATTGTGGTACATGCAAGTATAAAGACAGGAGGAGTACGTGCAATATAGCTTCGTTTTGAAATCAGTTACGAATGCCTCCTGTGATTGTTTTATTGTGCTACACTCGTCTGTAACGGAAGATACACTAGCGTCAACATGGGTTGTAAGACTAGTGACCAACTGCTGTTCTACTTCTGTCTTTGTGCTGCTATTGACTGTAAAAACTGATTGTTGTCCTCTGTGTGTTTACGGAGAAAATCTTTGTATCTCTTTTCTTATGTGTTAGTGTGAACTCCAAGCCGTGTTCGTAATCGAGTGTCTTGTTGATCTGTTCTTTTATAAACTGGTTGTATTTCGTCTGTAAGCTTTTTATACAGGGTGAAAAGTATTTATACCGACAAACTCTGGGAAGTTGTAGGGGACACCAAAACAAATATTTGTCGCTAATGTCATTTTTTCCTATGAGGAGTATTTAAAACGATGGAGGGCGTATTATGGTCTTCAGTTGTTAGAGGCCGTATTATGCTCTTCAGTTGTAGGCAACTGCTGTCCACCAGTGTAGTAGTGCATTGTCTCTCTTTACTAATGGAGCGATACACCTGAAGTGAGTACACTGATATGGTTGGTGCGTACTACGTAGCGCACCCCAACGGACGAGTTGCACAGTGGGTTTATCAACAATATCCTAATCGCCGTATCCCGCATCATACGACCTTTGCTGCTGTGTACCAACGTCTGCGTGAGATCGGGTCATTTAGCAGATTACCTCGACAGCGACGCCGTCGCACGGTAAGAACGCTGTAATTTGAGGAAGCTGTCTTGCAGCATGTGGAGCGGAATCCTTCAATCAGCACTCGTGCAATTGCACGTAACATGGGGACGAATCAGACGAATGTAAGAACAGTCCTTCGAGATCAATTTCACTTACAGCTTGTCCACATCTTGGAACCAGTTGATTATCCAACCCGGAGCACAGTTTTCGCAGTGATACCTGGAACACTGTGAAATGCATCCTACATTTCCATCCTCTGTGTTGTTTACCGATGAAGCAACGTTCGGGCGTGATGGAGTCTTCAACATACACAATTGGCATGTTTGGAGTGATGATAACCCACATGCCACAGTTACTGGCGCTCATAAATTGCGGTTCTTCGTTAAAGTGTGGGTCGGTGTTATTGGGGACTGTTTAATTGGGCCGTATCTGCTACCTAGGCCATTAAACGGCAGGCACTGTTACAATTTTCTCGCCAGAGCATTGACAGAACTGCTGGAAGACGTCCCGCTCCCTACAAGACAACGCATGTGGTTCCAACATGACGGGGCGCCGGCACATTTCAGTCGTCGTGTGCGTCGATTCCTGGACCGACGGTTCCCAGAAACGTGGATTGGCAGAGGTGGTCCTGTACCATGGCCTGCTCGATCCCCAGATACGTCCCCTCTGGACTTCTTTGTGTGGCGAGAGATGCGCAACCTTGTTTACGCAACTCCTGTAGCATCAGAAGAGGATCTGTTTGCCCGGATAGCAGCAGCACCAGGAACAATTCAGGATGCTCCTGGGGTTTTTGCCCGTGTCAGATAGAACATGGTCCGACGGTGTAACCTTTGTTTACGTGTCAATGGAGGCATTTTTGAAAATCTACTGAAATTGAAATTGGGTTATGTTAATGTGTTGTCTCTTGGTCATAAAAAAATGGAAAAGTGTTTGTTGGTTTAATTAATTTGCCGCCAGAGAAATCTTTCTCCACCGGTTTAAATATTCCTCATAGGAAAAAATGACATGAGGGAAAAATATTTGTTTTGATCTCCCCTACAACCTCCCAGAGTTTGTCGGTTTAAATATTTTTCACCTTGTATGTTTCTCTACATTGATGTCTTAAAGCATTAATGTCAACTGTCAAAGGTTTGGAGCTGTCTGCGCATTGCGTGGCTATGGCTTCATTTTTATGCCAGAGACGTTTTTAAGTGGCCTTAATGTCTACATGTACCTGTTTGAAATGGTTATCAGTTGTTTCTCCGTATGATTTAAGCTCGTTACGTATGTTGGAAAACTGTTCATTGAACTGATAGGTTTTGTTATTCTGTTTAACCATCATTTCATCGGACTTATTAAATCGTAGACTGAAAGTGGTTGTGTCAGCTTGTATTTCTCGTATCCCTTGTCGTAACTGAGTGCTGGTGTCGACCCGTATTTCTCGTATGCTGGAAAATTTCTCACTGAACTGAGTATTCTGGTTAACTATCATTTTCATGAGATTTTGAAGCGTCGCTTCTGTATTCTTTTCAAGTGATGCGTCGTGCGTCACTTGTCTAGTGTTACGCAGTGTGGAGACATCATCTACAAGCGTGGACGTTTAGTTTGTTGCATTATCTGCACGATTACCGTTAATAAAATCTCACGTGTGATAAGTACCGGGAATCGAACACGGGACCTCGTGAACGGGAAGCGAGAACGCTACCGCCTGACCACGAGCTTCGTAGAACTCTGACTGACGCCCGAACAACACGGACTTACATGCATTGAGAATAAAAGATAGCGGATTTAGAATGGCTAGGTACTAGTCGAAATCTGGATTTGCATAATAAAATATGAAGAGGACAACTGATTGCTGCACTCTATAATTTATAAATTAATGAAAGAGTTTCAACAGGACTCTTTCAAGGTGTCAGAGAGGACAGAACGAAAACTGGAATTCAGAACAGAGTAATTCGATTCTAAATAGGAATGAATAGATTAACCTTCTACGAAAGACCAACCCAGATCTGCCATGCCACTGGAGGTGACTATATGTGAACTGAAGGTGGAAAAGGAAGACAGTTCGCCAGCTGGCGTACTGTGACAATCCTATGGGACAGGACAGCAGAACAGAGTGTGACTTCGTACCGAGGTGCATGTGAGCCTCGCCTGGGGGTAGGGAGCCACCTGTGATGCAGAGCACGGCATTCTCTTCCCGGCTGCGGCGGGAAAAGCGTTGCGCAACGCTCCAAGGACAGCAGCGACAGAACACGGAGACAGACGGAAAGGACAGGCTGCGACAGACGAACCGTCCTCTGCACGCAGCCGCTCACATCGCGTACTGGCAACGGATGCTCTGAAGGAGAAACGATACAAGTCATCCTTAAAAAGTACCAAGTGGCGCCAAGTACACAATTGGCCACTAAAATAGCTACACCAAGAACAAATGCACATAATAAACGGGTATTCATTGGACAAATACATTATACTATAACTGACATGTGATAACATTTTCACGCAATTTGGGTACATAGATCCTGAGAAATCAGTACCCAGAACAACCACCTCCGCCGTAATAACGGCCTTGATACGCCTGGACATTGAGTCAAACAGAGCTTGGATGGCGTGTCCAGGTACAGCTGCCCATGGAGCTTCAACTCGATACCACACTTCATCAAGAGTAGTGACTGGCGTATTGTGACGAGCCAGTTGCTCGGCCACCATTGACCAGACGTTTTCAGTTGGTGAGAGATCTGGAGAATGTGCTGGCCAGGGCAGCAGTCGAACATTTTCTGTAACCAGAAAGGCCCGTACAGGACCTGCAACATCCTGCTGAAATGGTTACGCAGGGACCGAATGAAGGGTAGAGCCAAGGGTCGTAACACGTCTGAAGTGTAACGCCCACTGTTCAAAGTGCCGTCAATGTGAACAAGAGGTGACCGAGACGTGTAACTAATGCCACCCCATACCATCACGCCGCCATGACGAATGCACGCTTCCAATGTACGTTCACTGCGATGTCGCCAAACACGGATGCGACCACCATGATGCTGTAAACAGAGCCTGGATTCATCCGAAAAAATGACGTTTTGCCATTCGTGCACCCAGGTTCGTCGTTGAGTACACTATCGCAGGCGCTCCTTTCTGTGATGCAGCGTCAAGGGTAACCGTAGCCATGGTCTCCGAGCTGATAGTCCATGCTGCTGCAAACGTCATCGAACTGTTCCTGCAGATGGTTGTTGTCTTGCACACGTCCCCATCTGTTGACTCAGGGATCGAGACGTGGCTGCACGGTCCCTTACAACCATGCGAATACGATTCCTGTCATCTCGACTGGTAGTGATACGAGGCCGTTGGGATCCAGCCCTCCTGAACCCACCGATTCCATATTCTGCTAACAGTCATTGGATCTCGACCAAGATGAGTCTATTGGTGTTTAGATAGAGGCTACGTTTGTAATTCGAAAAGAGGGGATGAGAATGGTAAATTGATTGATGGACATGGTTAATGGGGTGATAAATGAGGGTCAAGATGGGGTTGAGGACGTTTGCGTATGTTGATGGTGGGAGGGGTGGGAGGTTAGGTGTGATGGGAGGAGTAAATTAGATCTTATTTTTTAAAAAATGTTGAACAGTAAGAATAATATTGAGAAGGTTTTAGATGGCCGGTCATGCGACAAAGCAAGAGCAGGGATGTGTAGTTATGTTTAGTTAAAGGGCCTTGTAATGTCGTGTCAGGAGCAATGTGCAGTTAGTTGTAAGGTGTCAGACTAATCCAACACCTTCCATGAAAACCCTGACATGATAAGCAAATCCAGTAGTGTGTCACATAGCTCCGAATAAATCGTGATATTAAATTAACCAAAGTAATACGAGTAACGAGTGAGCAAATGGAATACCACAGACTAACACAAGAATGCCTAAATGCACGTCATACCTTTCCACCGTGAGACAGACGCAGTTCCGAGGGGAGAAACGAGAACAGAAGCCGAGAGCAGAACCGTGTTAAGCTGCAAGGCCCTACGATATGGGACGGACACCCACGTCGCCAGCTAACCGCTAGGACCACCCCCCAGCCCATGTTAAAAGCTAGAGCCCTCCAGAAGAACAGTATAGAGCTTACGATAACACTGAAAGGGCCACCCCAACCGCAAGTTTAAGCGTAAGACTTTTTCGCGTCTCTCTTACGTTGCAAACTTTAAAAACGTTGCCCCACCACGAAAAGTATAACGCTTCTCATTGGATACACAGAATTTTTGTAGGCGGAGCTTAAGTTTAACATTGAGACCCTGATTGGTTAGATGAAAACACAGCCAGATAGTTTTTTTAAACCAACTTCGATAAATTATAGTAAGGAGAAGTTATGAGAGAGTTGCTTCCGAGACGGCGAGGTGAGCGGAGCTGTGCTGCCCGCCACCCCCTATCAAACACAGACAAGGTAATGAACGTACGCGATGCCGCATAACAGCGCATAAAGCTTCACTCAAAACTGCAGAAGTCTCATCTGTTACACCCCCTTTTTGCGTAATACTAGTGTGGATCGTCAATTAAAGCTCATGGTGTTCACATTTGCCACTTCAAGCAAAAAGTCTGAAACACGATGATTCTTCTGTTATATAGTTATCGAGAAGCCACATCAGCCACTGTACTTTACGACAAGTTAGATAAGTAATTAAAGATAATTAAGGGTGACTGTAGACCATTTTGATAGTTCTCTCTCTTGTGAAACTTAATTTAAACCTAGATTATGGATGTGAGATGGCATAGGTCATCCTTCGATCCATTGTAGAACTTGGAAACGCACACAGGTAATATTCGTTCACATTTTTGTTGAACGCAGTTGGTTTTTATCATCCTGTATTAAAACATTTCCTTTTATCAATGGTGCAATTTATAAACAATGTTTTGTGAGTAGAATAAAAATTCCAATGGTAAACTTAACTGCTTTTTCGACGTTATTTTACCAGCTAACTAAAACTAGAAAAGCCTTGAATCCCTTCCACTAAATTTAGTTAGTATAAAGATTCTTGTACAGGGAGTGCAGTGGAGCTGACGCTGAGATCATTAAGTATTTTGTTATATCATCGCTAGTCTCACTGAACTCTTCTGAACTCTTTATGTCATGTGTGGTCTGACGTCTCCTTACCAGCAACAGGTCCTAGGTTCAAACTAGTCAATTCCCTGAAAAAACACACTCAGAGCGTTGTTGCGCGAAAGTGGTAGGGAGACACGATATAGAACAGCAAACAGACACGACGCAGAATCTTAGACAGGTAAAGACATGTGCTGCTGCTATGATGTGTCTAGCGTATGGAGGCTGCGCTTTTTAATTATGCAACGTTGATATAAAGTTGACTTTCACCCGCGTTCGGTGGTCGCGGCTCGGGGTTGTGACGGATCGCGGTCTTGGACGGACGTATGTGTGTGCTTTGACAGCTGAAGACCACATCGTCCGCGCCAACTCACACTTGTGGACAGGGTGCTGTGGGCGGTACCTGCGCACCTCTGCTGAGTTATTTTGAGAGCGGATCTGCAGGCTCTGCTATGTGTTATTTGGATAGTTCACGAGTACTGAGCGTGTCTAACATCTGTGTGAAGAATTATTTAGTAACAGATTGCTATTGTGTGTACTGAAATTATGATTATGTGCGTGTCTGTGGGATGTGCAACATGGCCCAGGGCACATCTGGGTGGGTGTTTTGTGATAGCGTGACAGATGTACTGTGTGGTTAAATAAGTTGTTTGAAAAAAATAAATAGAGTGTTCTCAATCACTACACGCGCCTGCAGCACTGGTCAGAGTGATTGGTTTTCGATCACCATCTCGGTTGCATGCGAGAAGTAAATTTTCCCGGCCGCGTTTATCATGTGTGTCAATGAGCTATGGCTATTGTGACAATAGACGCGAAGGCAGGTCCCTACCTGCCGGCGGTATACATGAGAAGAACAATGCAGCTTTCACATGTGTCAAAGGAGAGTGCCCTTTCTGATCGGCTGTCACGAGCGCTCGGAAGCTGAACTTGGCTGGAGGCTCTGGAACCCCCACCACCGCCGACCGCACGTGCGCGCGGCCTTGGAGCGTAATCTAAGGCGCATAGGCGATATCAGTTTCTCCGGTGTTAGGCGTGAATGCGACTGTTTTGTTGTCATGTTTGGGGGAGGCCGAGCAGAGATTTTTGGTTGGGCGTGTCTGTTACACATTTTGGAGCATGTCTGTGCACTGTGCTGTGCTTTATTTGGAGAGTTTAAGAGTACAGAGCTCGTCTGCTGATTTTGTGTACTGCAGTATTTAAGAGCTGTTTGCTATTGCGTGGTGAAATTAGGAGTTGTTTACGTGTTTGTGGCCTGTGTCAGGTGACCAAAGTCGGATCAGTGCGGGTGTTTTGTGACAAATATGCTCCACGACTAAATAAAAGGGCTCAAAATAAATAGAGTGCAGTCCTTCCTTACTTCCCCGAGCAGCATAGCGCAGTCTGAGCGGTTTTTGCGCAAAAACTGCAATCTGGTCAGACTGTAAGTGAGTCAACAAATAACTGGGCAAATTTATCTGTAGAGGAGTTACAAGTCTGGACTGGAATGAATATCTTGATGGGTATGGTTGTTTTGCCACGTGTAGTCCACTACTTGAGTTCAGAAACTCCCCTATGTCAGCCTTACATATCGAAACCTATGAGACTCAAAAGTTTCAAAAAGATATGTCCCAAATAAATAAGGTACACTCGTTCCTCCTTCCTTCAGCCTATGCACTGAAATTATTTCCGAAAATTAGGAGTTGCTGGGCTATTTGGATGTAAATGTTTTGAATTATTTACGAACGGTTCGCATGTCTGTAGGCTGTGCTATGCGTTATTTTTAACTGTTTACAATTAGCAAGCGTGTGTCTAGAGCATTATAAATGAGTTATGTAGGAGTGTTTTGCAGGTCTGTATGGTGTGGGACATGTCGATGTGATACATATACTCCTTTTCTAAATAAAGTAAATTCGTTCCTCCATCCATTGGCGTAGTGCAGGGTGAGTCCTTTTACCTGAAATGTGTAGAAAGAGGTTGAGTCCTGGTGGCTTAGCTGAGTGGTAATGAGCTTCGTTTGCAACAATTTTCTTAGGTTGGTGGCGGAAGCGCAGGTGAGCTTTGCTTACTGGCAGATTTCAAACTTGGCGCTGGTTCCTAGGGAGAGGTGGCTGTCGGGTCCTCGAAAAGTAGTTGAAATTAGGTAGTTAAACACCTTTGCATATGTACACTCCTGGAAATTGAAATAAGAACACCGTGAATTCATTGTCCCAGGAAGAGGAAACTTTATTGACACATTCCTGGGGTCAGATACATCACATGATCACACTGACAGAACCACAGGCACATAGAGACAGGTAACAGAGCATGCACAATGTCGGCACTAGTACAGTGTATATCCACCTTTCGCAGAAATGCAGGCTGCTATTCTCCCATGGAGACGATCGTAGAGATGCTGGATTTAGTCCTGTGGAACGGCTTGCCATGCCATTTCCACCTGGCGCCTCAGTTGGACCAGCGTTCGTGCTGGACGTGCAGACCGCGTGAGACGACGCTTCATCCAGTCCCAAACATGCTCAATGGGGGACAGATCCGGAGATCTTGCTGGCCAGGGTAGTTGACTTACACCTTCTAGAGCACGTTGGGTGGCACGGGATACATGCGGACGTGCATTGTCCTGTTGGAACAGCAAGTTCCCTTGCCGGTCTAGGAATGGTAGAACGATGGGTTCGATGACGGTTTGGATGTACCTTGCACTATTCAGTGTACCCTCGACGGTCACCAGAGGTGTACGGCCAGTGTAGGAGATCGCTCTCCACACCATGATGCCGGGTGTTGGCCCTGTGTGCCTCGGTGGTATGCAGTCCTGATTGTGGTGCTCACCTGCACGGCACCAAACACGCTTACGACCATCATTGGCACCAAGGCAGAAGCGACTCTCATCGCTGAAGACGACACGTCTCCATTCGTCCCTCCATTCACGCCTGTCGCGACACCACTGGAGGCGGGCTGAACGATGTTGGGGCGTGAGCAGAAGACGGCCTAACGGTGTGCTGGACCGTAGCCCAGCTTCATGGAGACGGTTGCGAATGGTTCTCGCCGATACCCCAGGAGCAACAGTGTCCCTAATTTGCTGGGAAGTGGCGGTGCGGTCCCCTACGGCACTGCGTAGGATCCTACGGTCTTGGCGTGCATCCGTGCGTCGCTGCGGTCCGGTCCCAGGTCGATGGGCACGTGCACCTTCCGCCGACCACTGGCGACAACATCGATGTACTGTGGAGACCTCACGCCCCACGTGTTGAGCAATTCGGCGGTACGTCCACCCGGCCTCCCGCATGCCCACTATACGCCCTCGCTCAAAGTTCGTCAACTGCACATACGGTTCACGTCCACGCTGTCGCGGCATGCTACCAGTGTTAAAGACTGCGATGGTGCTCCGTATGCCACGGCAAACTGGTTGAGACTGACGGCGGCGGTGCACAAATGCTGCGCAGCTAGCGCCATTCGACGGCCAACACCGCGGTTCCTGGTGTGTCCGCTGTGCCGTGCGTGTGATCATTGCTTGTACAGCCCTCTCGCAGTGTCCGGAGCAAGTATGGTGGGTCTGACACACCGGTGTCAATGTGTTCTTTTTTCCATTTCCAGGAGTGTATATGGAATTCTAAATTGAATTATTTAATATGATTAAAAATGAAATGGAATTAAGTATTTAGGTATCTATAGAAGACTTTCCGTCGCGTGTATGGAGGGTGTGTGACGTAGTCAGCACGGCGACGCAGCGATTGTACAGTTATGACGAGCGAGCGAGAGTGAGTCAATTAGCGAGCGTTCTAGTGCCGACCAAACGTGCTGTCATACAGTCATGGAGGATTCCACTGTCGAGCAAACTTTGGCGCCAAAAGTGTAGCACTGCGTTCTCACTCGCTCAAGGACACGTGGTGGACGGTGAGCGGCCGGCGTCGACAGGTTTGAACGTGCCCAGGAAAACAACTTTGGCGCCAAAAGTGTTGCAGGGAACGGCCGACCGTCGTGTGATTCAGCTCCGAGGCAAACAATTTTGGCGGGAAACGTGCGGAGGCGACGAATACATGTGGCGAGAGGAAAAGGGACCGCTGTGACGTCAAACTCGGCAAGTGAAAAAAGATAAGTGAGGGAGAAAGTTCGTAAGTGCGATCGATTATGGTGTTGGGATTTAGACTTGTGATAGAGTTTTGTTATGGATGTAAGGAAAATGGCTTTCTCACGAAGAAAATCGGACATCTTGAATAAATAATAAATGAGAATAATAAATAGAAGTACAGTTTTCGAGACAATATCGTGTTGCAATTTGAATTTGGAGCAACTTTCTAGTGGTGGTTACCTATAATAATAAATAATAATAATAATAAATGATAATGAATGATAATAAATGGCAATGAATGATAATGAATGTTATTAAATGATAATGAATAATAGTAAACAAAAGTAAGATTTTGAAGCCATTATCGTGGTTTATTTTACCCCCCAAAATTCAAACTTCCATCCATTTTTTCTGGAGGTTAGGTTAATGGACATAGCACAATTGGCCTATTTTCCCTGCAACCAACCAATCTGATTGTTCAACACACACAGGAACCGCTACTGGAGTTATGGTCTGGGATGCGATTTCGCATGATGGCAAGAGCACTCTGGTGGTTATGCCACGCACCCTGACCGCAAAATTTTTTGTCAGTCTGATGATTCAGGTTGTTGTACTGCCATCCATGAACGGCAGTCCACAGGGTGTTTTCCAACAGGACAACGCTGGCCCACATACCGCTGTTCTAACGCAACATGCCCTACAGAATATCGACACGTTTCTTTGGCCTCTTCGAGCGCTAGATCTGTATCCAGTCGAGCACATATGGGACGTGATCAGGTGACAGCTCCACTGCTATCAACTAGCATTAACTGTGCTTGTACGACGAAAATCAACATTAACCCTCCTTGTACTGACTGACAAAGTGTAACCGGCATAGACTCCAATCCACAAACTGGCATCGGCCACCTGTACAACACAGTACATGCACGTTTGCATCATTCCATGCAACATTCTGGTCCTTACAAATATTATTTCACATTCACAAAGGCTTATCTGTCGTTTACATTAACCTGTAATCTCGCAATGTTAATTACTTAAGGATCCAGGGTACTTTTCCAGCTCAATATTAAGTAAAAATTAGCACCTATTTCCTCCAGGCACTGTTTATAATGTATAATGTTTTACAGCTTTTTTTGTTGATACAAGGTAATTCAGCACACTTTCTAAACAAATTATATATTATTGAATATTTTTAACCTGCTTAAGGTTATTAAAAAAATTACAGAGAAATCAAAGCAATTTTTTTTTTCAAAATGCTTCCTCAAATTGAGATATCATTTAATCCAATGTTATACATTTGAAAGAGACCAAGTTTTTACCAGATATGCAAGACATGAAGGCTGAGGTACTAGACCCATTTAGTTCCACCTTATTATGTCTATTAAAAGGATAAAAAATATCACATCTCACATTTTAAGTTTTATAATTTTTTTCCTATAAAAATGTTACTTTTTTTATATAACTTAGATGATTCTGCAATAAAGCTTAGGTCTGCTAAATAAGTACAGACTATTGCAAGTTACAGAAAAACTAGAACAAAGCTTTATAAACTTTAGGAAATATTTGTACCTGAATTCTGAAAAATAGAACTTACGGGAAATTGCGAATGAAGATATGAGTCCAATTGAATTCTGCCTCTGAACATTCCTGAAGCATAGTCTTCATCCTTCAGCATTTCTTCATCTTCAAACTTCTTCTTGGCACTTCTTTTTTCTTTAGTAACTTAAAGAGTGAATCTTTCAGCTTCATGCACCCGTTGTCTGCCACATGCAAGCAATTGATCTTCCATATTAGAGCCACATTTTATGCCTAAATTTCTCAGGACTTCCAACCTTCCTATCACTCCATCATTGAAACATATCACTGCACCTACTACACCAACTTTAATGTATTTGTTCCAACAAAAATATTTTTGGGTAATCTTTCCCATATGAAATGGTTGAAACTTTCATTCTGAGTGCCACCATGAAGATATTTACTAAGCAGAACAGGGCCACTCAGGTCTCGAAATATTGGTTTTATTTCATTCATAACAGGCTTAGGAAGAGAATGCATATGATAGTATATTTGACCACTTTCTTTTGCTTCTTGGTAACACCACCAAGAATCTGCTCCTTTGGGGCAAAGTCCGTGAACTGGGTGATCTGTGGATAACTTATGAAAATATGTGGCCCATACAACTTTTCTCATTGCTGTAACATCATTCAGACATGCAGTTCGTATAATGACCAGTCCATAATAGCTCTGAAGAAGGACTATTTCAGTTTCAGTCTGCCTGGGCCAGACAGAGATTTTCCATCAGATAGCAACTTTCCTTGCATTTCTCGTCATAGCTTCCTCAGTCTAGCACCCAACCTCTTTTGCACATGTCCGCAACACACCAGTTTTGTTACCAAGGTATCCCCATAAACATTGCACTCATTGATTTTATTGAAAGTTTTAGAGTCCCCATCGCCTAGGTACTTTGTATACCTAACGTTATAAACGAGCACCGATCTCTGAAATATTTTTAGAGCTCTATCACACTCCATACCTCCACTGTAACTATCATAATTCTTAGAACATTGATGTTCATTATCTCCTTCAGTGTTACCATTGCAGGTGTGGCAGTACTGAGATAAGCAGTCAACATCAATAACTCTTCCATTCTGCAGAGAAGTAGCTCTTCCAACACCATTCAAGGAATGATGTCCTCAATGTTGCCGTGTCCTATCAAGTGCAACAGAAATGTCCCTAGTTCCACTAATATTTACAGTTTCTTCTACTGCGCGTTTCAGAGACGCTTTAGACACAACCGTCAAGGCACTTAAAAGTACGGGATGATTCAAAAAGCTTACCACAACTTTAGGAATTTAAAACTCTGCAACGACAAAAGGCAGAGCTAAGCACTACCTGTCGGCGAATTAAGGGAGCTATAAAGTTTCATTTAGTTGTACATTTGTTCGCTTGAGGCGCTGTTGACTAGGCGTCAGCGTCAGTTGATGCTAAGATGGCGACCGCTCAACAGAAAGCTTTTTGTGTTATTGAGTACGGCAGAAGTGAATCGACGACAGTTGTTCAGCGTGCATTTGGAACGAAGCATGGTGTTAAACCTCCTGATAGGTGGTGTATTAAACGTTGGTATAAACAGTTTACAGAGAATGGGTGTTTGTGCAAAGGGAAAAGTTCTGGACGGCCGAGAACTAGTGATGAAAATGAAGCACACATCCAGCAAGCATTTGTTCGCAGCCCAGGAAAATCGACTCGCAGCGCTAGCAGAGAGCTGCAAATTCCACAATCAACTGTATGGAGAGTCCTACGAAAAAGGTTAGTTATGAAACCTTATTGTCTGAAATTGTTTCCAGCACTGTCTGCAGCTGAAAAGATTAAAAGAATCGATTTCTGTGATTTTATCCTTGCTCAAATGGAAACAGATGAATCTTTCGTTTCAAAGATTGTGTTTAGTGATGAAGCAACTTTCCACACTAACGGGAAAGTCAACCGTCACAATGTCTGTATATGGGGCACTGAGAATCTGTGGGAAACAACTCAGTATGAACGTGACTCGCCTAAGGTGAACGTTTTCTGTGCCATTTCAGCCAATAAAGTTTTTGGTCCCTTTTTCTTCGAAGGTGCTACTGTAAGTGGACTACAGTTACAGAGATGTTAGAGAATTGGCTGTTCCCTCAGCTCGAACAAGAAGCACAACAATTCATATTTCAGCAGGATAGAGCGCCACCACATCGGCACTTATCTGTCCGTGTACCTGAACGTCAACTACCCGAGGCGATGGATCGGCCGCCAGGCAGCCCGTGACAGAGCACTTCATCACTGGCCTCCAAGAAGCCCTGATCTTACCCCCTGCGATTTTTTTCTTATGGGGGTATGTTAAGGATATGGTGTTTCGGCCACCTCTCCCAGCCGCCATTGATGATTTGAAACGAGAAATAACAGCAGCTATCCAAACTGTTACGCCTAATATGCTACAGAGAGTGTGGAACGAGTTTGGAGTATCGGGTTGATATTGCTCGAGTGTCTGGAGGGGGCCATATTGAACATCTCTGAACTTGTTTTTGAGTGAAAAAAAACCTTTTTAAATACTCTTTGTAATGATGTATAACAGAAGGTTATATTATGTTTCTTTCATTAAATAAACATTTTTAAAGTTGTGGTATTCTTTTTGAATCACCCTGTATATTTATGTAATTTTGAACCTACAGGGAGGAGGAGAAAGGTCCATCAAACCACAAAACGTTTGAGCAGCCTTTTTTCCTTTTCCTACTGCATGCATTGCATACACTAACTTCAGGAGGACTGGCCGGCGTAGGGCGTTGCCCGCTGCTGCACCGGTGACTCCCGGTGTCGTCACGAGCCGACATGTCTTCAGGAGGCGAGCTGGGCCGGGCCTCGTGCTGCTAACCTCCTACCGCCTGCGCAGCCGCTGACCGAGCACGGCGTCGCGCTCCCCGGGGCTGCATGCGTCAGCACGTATCCACCACGACACGAGTGGTGGGGCTGAGCTACAGGATAATATAGTGGAAGGACCAACAATAAAGAGGAAGATTGGTAGAAACAGCCACCTTCTACCCAGCCACGCCCTACAACCCCGACCATGTGACCCGCTCTGCTCATCCCATTACATTAGGGAGACTGAACTGAAATAACATTACTCTCCTGGCATTGAGATTAAAATTTTCCACAGTTCAACTGAGCAATGTAGTTCCTTCCAGCAAGCCACACTCAATGCGACGGCCACAGTGGTCCACCTCAGGTTGTGCATAATGATTATCATCAAATAGGCTTCAACTTCAAATTTAGTTTTTCAAAGATAAAGTTTTCTCAGGTTACCAAATTACTGATAGTCTGCGGCAATCTCCTCAATTAAATTCGTCGAAAATTACTGCAGTCTCCTGCATTCATTCGAAACACTGTCGTTTTCCAAATCTTCTGTGATCATTACGGCTGTTACGATCTTCAGTCTGAAGACTGCAGTCTATCCTGTGTACGGCTCTTCATTTCTGCAACCTAAATCCACTTGCACCTGCTTACTGTAGTCAATATGTCGTCACCCTCTACGTTTTTTTTGTCTCCCACACTTCCATTTCTCACTCACATTCGATCCACCAGGTCCCTCTCATTAGTCGTTTGACCTGCTCATCTAATCTTTAGCCTTATTCTGTGGCATCACAACTCAAAAGCTTCTGTCCACCACCTTAGCTGAATGGTCAGTGAGTCTGCCTGCCACACAGTGGATCCGGGTTTGATTCCCAACCTGGCTGGGAATTTTCTCTGCTCGCGTGCAAGTACCCCAACGTGGCATCAACTGAAAAGATTGGCAGCTTGTTAGCTGAACTACTCCAGATGGGGACTCACAGCCCCCAGTCCCATACGATCAATTCATTTCTTTCAAAAGCTTCTAATTTCTTTCTGTCCAAACTGCTTATCATCCAAGAGTCACTTTCAGGCTATTCTTCTCATAAATAGTTCCAGAAAAAGGCTTCCTAAAACTTCTTCTTTTTTTTAATCCTGTTCTGCCCAAGTTCACAGAATTGTAAGGATTATATTTTCACTATTTCAGTCGGAATGGGCCTCTTGTCTAATTTCCAACAAAACTGCAACGTTGATGCTGCTGTTGATTGTTGTGCTTCCACCGTTCGCCAACAGACTGCGGCACACACAACTGAGTTTTGTCAAGACGAAAACACTATGCTGCTGCCAGTCATCAGCTGGGTTGGCGCATAAGTACGTGGTGTGGTTCCATAAGTTTAATAAACACAAGAGATACACATAACAGAAACTGCAGTCATAAGTAATATATCTTGCTGCACTATTTGCGAGAGTTAGCCTACGCGGGAGTAACTTTTCGATTTTGCGACTGTAAGAAATCATGGTTTTGAGTTGAAGCACTCGTCGAGCCATGTTCGGAGCGCATTTTTATCCGGTTGTTCCGACAGACAGCGGAAGAGGTGGAAATATGAGGGCGCAAGATCAAACAAATAAGGTGGAATCGGAAGGACTTTCCAGCCCAACTCCTGTATAGTGTTTTCTGTCACCCTAGCAGAATGTGGGCGGGCTTTATCGTGAGGTAGCATCACTTCACACAGACATCCTGGTCTTTGTTCTAGGATTGCGGCTGCGAGACGTCTCAGTTGATGAGTATAAATGTAAGCTGTGCTGGTTTCACATTGGGAAGCTATTAGCAGCTCCTCACACCATCACTGTTCTACCATATGCATAACAATCTTTTGTGGAGTTGCTGCATTGTTCAGGCTCAACTTTCCTTTCTTTTTCCTTAGTTTAGGATAAAGACACTATTTCTCGTCACCAGTAACGATACACCATAGGAACAGTCGGTGCTGTGTGCGAGTCAATTGGGATGACGATCATGCAGAGACGAATTTATGGCCACCTCTAATTTTTGTGATCTTGGCTCAAGAGCATGCTGTACCTATACAGGCGATTTTTGAACGTTCCCCAACGTATGCAAATGTCGCACGATGGTGGAATGATCGCAGTTCATCACATTTGCCAGTTCTCGAGAACACTGATGTGGGCCATTTAGGATTAATACGTTTAAACGATCTTCAAACTCCGAAGGTCTTTCAGTTTTCTGACCGGTTTGATGTGACCCTCTCCTGTGTCAACCTCTTCATCTCGGAGTAGCATTTGCTACGCACGACCTTAATTATTTGCTGAATATATTTCAATCTTTGTCTACACTTTTTGCCCTCTACAGCTCCCTCTAGTACCATGGAAGTCATTCACTGATGCCTTAACAGATGTCCTATCATCTTGTTCTTTTTCCTTATCACTGTTTTCCATACACTCCTTTCCTCTCCAATTCTGCGCAGGAGCTCCTCATTCCTTACCTTCTCAGTCCACGTAATTTGCAACGTTCTTCTGTAGCACCATATCTCATAAGCCTCGATTCTCTTCTGTTTCGTTTTTCCCACAGTTCATGTTTCACTACCATACAATTCTGTGCTCCAAACATACATTATCAAAATTTCTTCCTAAAAGTAAGGCCTATGTATGATACTGGAAGTCCTCTGTTGGTCAGGAATGTCCTTTTTGCCAGCGCTACTTTCCTTTTTCTTTTGATGTCCTCCTTGCTGCCTAGGTAGTAGAATTCCTTAACTTCATCTGCTTCGTGGCCATCAATCCTGATGTAAAGTTTATCGCTGTATTCATTTCTGTTACTTCTCATTTCTTCCTTCGTCTTCCTTCGATTTACTCTCAATCCATTTTCTGTACTCATTAGACTATCCATTCCAGCAAGCAGCTCATGTAATTCTTTTTCACGTTCACTCAGGATAGTAATGTCATCAGCGAACCTCATCATTGATATCCTTTCACCTGGAATATTAATCCCACGCCTTAATGTTTCTTTTATTTCCAACATTGCTTCTTTGCTGTACAAACTGAACAGTACGGCCGAAAGACCACACCTGTGTCTTACACACTTTTTAAACCAAGCACTTCGGTCTTGGTTGTCCACTCTTATTATTCCCTCTTGGCTCTTGTACAAACCTTATATTACCTGTCTCTATCTATACCTTGCTCTAATTTTTCTGAGAATTTTGAACATCTTGCATCATTTTGCATTCTTGAACGCTTTTTCCACATCGACAAGGTCTATGAAGGTGTCTCTATTTTTATATAGTCTTGCTTCCATTAACAACCACAACGTTAGACCAGCTTCACAGTTGCCTTTATCTTTCCTGAAACCAAATCGGTCGTCATCTGACACGGCCTCAATTTTCTTTTCCATTCTTCTGTATATTATTCTTGCCAGTAGCCTGAATGCATGAGGCCATTAAACTCATTGTGCGATAATTTTCACACGTGTGAGCTCTTGCAGCCTTCGGAATTGGGTGGATGATATTTTTCCAAAAGCCAGATGGTACATCGACAGACTCATATATGCTACACACGAACGTGAGTAGTCGTTTTGTTGCCACTTCACCAATGATTTTAGAAATTCTGATGGAACGTTATTTATCCCTTCTGCCTTCTTTGATCTTAAGGCTTCCAAAGCCCTTTTAAATTCTGATTCTAATACTGGATCTCCCATCTCTTCTAAATCGACTCCTGTTTCTTCTTCTACCACATCAGACAAATCTTCCCCCTCATAGAGGCCTTCATTGTACTCTTTCCAACTATCTGCACTCTCCTCTGCATTTAACAGTGGAACTCCCGTTGCACTCTCACGAATCCTACTTAAAACAAGAATTTTCTTGCTGTGGCCTGCCCAATGGTATCAGCCCCATTCGTGGCACAAATGTCTGGCTGCTTCTGCTGCTGTCAACCCTCTATTGAAGTCAAATGTTCAGATTTCTCCACTTGGCACACCATTTTTTAGCATACACAACTGTACTTTCCCCAAATGAGGAAAGGACGATATGTAAATTCAGATAGCACTAACGAACGACAAAAAAATTACAATCGATAAATAAACCCATGGCAAACGCTCTATGATTCAAGAAATTTAAAGCACATTCACAAACGTAACAACTCATATTGCAAAAAATGAAATGTACTTTAAAAGTAATGCTTCTCAAACCACCGATTGCAATATTTTTCCGTGATCTATTGAAATTCGTTTCAGCAATAGTCAGAGAGCACCACAAAATGGATTTACTGTGCCTGCGTAGCTATCACGATGTAGGTAGTCTGTATGTTTGTACGTATACAGCATTAAGAGACCTTACATTATGTCATAAATGAAACAAGACATCAGAGGATACTCCAAGAGCATCAGAATTTCGTAAACCGTAATGTTGTTGTTGTTGTTGTTGTTGTTGTCTTCAGTCCTGAGACTGGTTTGATGCAGCACTCCACGCTACTCTATCCTCTGCAAGCTTCTTCATCACCCAGTACCTACTGCAACCTACATCCTCCTGAATTTGCTTTGTGTATTCATCTCTTGGTCTCCCTCTACGATTTTTACCCTCCACGCTGCCCTACAATACTAAATTGGTGATCCCTTGATGCCTCAGAACATGTCCTACCAACCGATCCCTTCTTCTAGTCAAGTTGTGCCACAAACTTCTCTTCTCCCCACTCCTATTCAATATCTCCTCATTATTTATGTGATCGACCCATCTAATCTTCATTCTTCTGTAGCACCACATTCCGAAAGCTTCTATTCTCTTCTTGTCCAAACTATTTATCGTCCATGTTTCACTTCCATACATGGCTACACTCCATACAAATACTTTCAGAAATGACTTCCTGCCACTTAAATCTATACTCGATGTTAACAAATTTCTCTTCTTCAGAAACGCTTTCCTTGCCATTGCCAGTCTACAATTTATATCCTCTCTACTTCGACCATCACCAGTTATTTTGCTGCCCAAATAGCAAAACTCCTTTACTACTTTAAGTGTCTCATTTCCTAATCTAATTCCCTCAGCATCACCCAACTTAATTCGACTACATTTCATTATCCTCGTTTTGCTTTTGTCAATCTTCATCTTATATCCTCCTTTCAAGACACTGTCCATTCCATTCAACTGAGGTTCACCGATGACATTGTAATTCTGTCAGAGACAGTAAAGGATTTGGAAGAGCAAAGTTTTTATTTCTTCTCCATGGATTTTAATACCTATTCCGAATTTTTCTTTTGTTTCCTTTACTGCTTGCTCAATATACAGATTGAATAACATCGGGGAGAGGCTACAACCCTGTCTTACTCCCTTCCAAACCACTGATTCCCTTTCATGCCCCTCGACTCTTATAACCGGCATCTGGTTCCTGTACAAATTGTAAATAGCCTGTCGCTCCCTGTATTTTACCCCTGCCACCTTTAGAATTTGAAACAGAGTATTCCAGTCAATATTGTCTAAAGCTTTCTCTAAGTCTACAAATGCTTGAAACGTAGGTTTGCCTTTTCTTTATCTTTCTTCTAAGATAAGTCGTAAGGTCAGTATTGCCTCACGTGTTCCAGTATTTCTACGGAATCCAAACTGATCTTCCACGAGGTCGGCTTCTACTAGTTTTTCCATTCGTCTGTAAAGAATTCGCGTTACTGTTTTGCAGCTATGGCTTATTAAACTGTTTGTTCGGTAATTTTCACATCTGTAAACACCTGCTTTTTTGGGATTGGAATTATTATATTCTTCTTATAGTCTGAGAGTATTCCGCCTGTCTCATACATCTTGTTCACCAGATGGTAGAGTTTTGTCAGGACTGGCTCTCCCAAGGCTGTTAGTAGTTCCAATGGAATGTTGTCTACTCCGGGGGCCTTGTTTCGGCTCAGGTCTTTCAGTGCTCTGTCAAACTGTTCACGCAGTATCGCATCTCCCATGTCATCTTCATCTACATCCTCTTCCATTTTCATAATATTGTCCTCAAGTACATCGCCCTTGTATAGATCCTCTATATACTCCTTCCACCTTTCTGCTTTCCCTTCTTTGCTTAGAACTGGGTTTCCATCTGAGCTCTTGATGTTCGTACAAGTGGTTCTCTTTTCTCCAAAGGTCTCTTTAACTTTCCTGTAGGCAGTATCTATCTTACCTCTAGTGAGATAAGCCTCTACATCCTTACATTTGTCCTCTAGCCATCCCTGCTTAGCAATTTTGCACTTCCTGTCGATCTCATTTTTGAGACGTTTGTATTCCTTTTTGCCTGCTTCATTTATTGCATTTTTATATTTTCTCCTTTCATCAATTAAATTCAATATTTCTTCTGTTACCTAAGGATTTCAACTAGCCCTCGTGTTTTTACCTACTTGATCCTCTGCTGCCTTCACTACTTCATCCCTCAAAGCTACCCATTCTTCTTCTACTGTATTTATTTCCCCCATTCCTAACAGTTGTTCCCTTATGCTCTCCCTGAAACTCTGTACAACCTCTGGTTCTTTGAGTTCATCTACGTCCCATCTCCATAAATCCCCCCCCCCCCCCCCCCCACACACACACACCTATAATATCAAACCAACTTTTCATTGTTGCTCTATTTCCTAAAATAAGGTCTGTTCACTCAGGTACCACATTAATTTCCCATTTACATTAAAATTGTTTCCTTTCCATTTGTCATTGTAAGGCTCTTCCATTTATCTGTTGTTGCTTATGTGGTCCCAAACTTTGGTTCCAGTTTCTTGGTCTTTTAAGCAGCTCTGAAGAAACCCAGTGAAGTTAATTTCAATGAAACACGAGAACAAAAATCGATTTTAATGTGAACTGTGAATACGTCACTACACACTCGTGTGTGCAACAGTGGAAATACGTTATTGGCATCCATTGTGCCCAGAATGAAGCGATATCACAATCCAGTGCGGCATCAGTCTGTCATGGGAGAGAGACCGGTAAGTCAAGCAAAACTGATGCAGTAGTTTGATAATAATCACGACTAAACAAATTTCTGGTAGTCAGAACACAGCGGCCGTACTCATAGCAGATACATTTAGTTGTGAGGTAGGCGACTGAACAACTTCCCAACACCAGAACGAAAATATTTGGTGAGATTTGCAAATCTTTATATTTTGGCTCATAAATTATGAGATCTAGAATAAAAATTGGAATTGTTCGAGATTAGATTACAGTGAACGGAGAGTTATTGATGCTAATGGGAATTAAATTATGCATTTCTGAACCACTATAAACTGATATGTGCAGTTCGAACAGCCCATCCATTGGTCAACATTTTACTGGTGTCCTTTTGATGCTGTGTGCACTCCTTTGTGATATGTCATTTGACATTTCAACGTGCAGAGTGGCTCAAATCAGATGTCTTAATAAGCTGTTGTGAAACAGCATTTTGCAGCATATCAGTACTTCGAGTGATACAGTTTTTTCCATTTCTTGATTAAAAGTGATTACTGTTGAAGCAAACAGTTTACATCTGGGTGATTGTACAATTTCCTTGTAATTATGAGTGTTTTTAAGCCATGCATATGGAATATAATTTTCATCTGCTACAGGCCATTCATTTGATTGAGAATTACATAATAATTGGAGAGAAGATGAAGATTTATTTTAACCACCAGCAGAAATAACAAAATACTTCATATGTCCCAGGAATCCTGAATAATCATTCATGTCGTTCCTGAATATTGATATTTCCACCTGGGACACCCTGTACAGAACTCATCACAGTCCTCACCCAAGGCAAGAGCATTGGCGTGAGAAAAAGAATAGAGTCACTTTATTTGAGCCTCTTTCATAAGGCATTCACCATAAACATAAAAACAAGGATTCACCAGTTGAAAGAACATTGTTATTTCATTAATACACCGAAAGACGCCGCTTAAAGTAAACTTTACTAGTTGCTATATTTGCCAGGGGGAGACACTTTTTTTTGCAACGTCTATCCAGATTGCCACCTTTTTGTTTTTCCTTTTCCACCAATTTACTGGAGCGATGAGAGGCTGCTTAAGAATTCTATCTGCTCTGCCCTCTCATGTCCAGATGAGACATTCACTGACTTGCTCCTTTTTTCCCCTAAAAAACTGAATTACCTGGTTCTTTCCCCTTACAGCACAATTGTAAACAGTAAAATCTCTGGACTTGTTTTGTTCTCTCTCAGATGTGAGCAATTCGTCTCAATCTAGGAGTGGCAGGGGGAAAAAAAAAAACAAAAAAAACAAAAAAAAGAGAGAGAGAGAGAGAGAAAAGAAGAAAACAAACCTTACCTCTTTTTCCCTGGCTCTTCAATACTGTAATTTTTGTTTTACCCATGGCTCACTTCTTGATTCTTGCAGTACCAATAAAACTTTGCTGCAGCTGTCACTGATAATTTTTGCTTTCATTCTTTGGAAGCACCTTTTGTGAAGCTTCTAATCTCATTAGAAAATGGTCTTAGTAATATTAATGACACGAGTTACCTAAATGCATACACCTGTCCTACAGAGCAACTACTTCTGGCGGTAGCACTGATGCACTGTGTACCGGAACTATTGTTTCTTACTGATGTGACTAGTGTCTGTAGTTGGTTTGATGATTTACTAGGAAATTTGCCATAGCTGGCTGAAGGATGAGAAAATATTAAGGACCTATTCAGCTGAATGAAGTAAAATGTTGCAGCAACAATACACAAAAAAAAAAGTTACCTTGGCTGATAATTTATGACATGATGGCAGTACATATTTTACATACTACCAGCCAAGAGTGCTACCATTACACATGGAACAATTTTGCATGTCTCGACATACGAGTTTTTGAATGTACTGAGCTTGTTGATAAATTTTCCACGGTTTAGCTCCACCAACATCATATCACACTGCATAACACAACTTAATACAATCAACACTGACTTGATCAGAGTGTAATGACACACATTTGTGTATTCCACAGAGAATTTCTCTACCATTCCACAGCATAGAATGTTGAGTTACCTATGCATTCTTTTATCTTTACCTTACAGAAACTATTCAGTAAAAGTTTAAAACATCTCTTCTGAACAAAGTGCTGTATTTGTTGTGTTCCTTTATTTTTCCTCCTCAACAACTTGATATTACCTATGATGTGCTACGAATTCTGTTGATAGTTTTAATCACAATAATTACTACATATGTAATAAGGTGCTGGCTGCTTGGTACCTCATCAAGAATTAAAAATAATTTGGAATTTTACAAAGTGCTATGAAGGTAAATTATTAAGTTCCTTCAGCACAACATCGTCAACACTTAGAGCACCTTGCTTCTGAAATAACTGTTTCAAGAAAAGTTTTTCATTGTTAAGCACCTGAACCACACTTTAAAAAAGAGAGAATCTTTTGTCCACAATTTGCTTCCTGTTATGAGTAAATTGAAATTTGTAGTCAAATACAAGAAATCACAAAGAATATTGTCAAAGATAGTTACATTATTGAATCTTTCACACGGAAGTGCAGTGTGCACTGTTTTACAACTGCCTACACTATTAAAAGCATGCAGAACTGGGACTTACCCATCACATTACTTTTCTCAGGCAACTCTTACCTACTGAGCTAGCAAGACAACTGAATCCGTGCCATAGTTTTACTTCTACCATATCAATCTCTTAGTAGTTCTCCACAGACTATTCTCACAGTGTGCTATATCCACATAACTTGGGATAACCTCTGGTAGTTCATGTTTGAAAACAGGCAGAAATACTGGGGACAAAGTTCAACAAGGGCCTTAAGGAGTTATCAAATAGCCCAATGATTAAAGCATCTATCTGTACCCGACAGGTAGAAAATCCAATTCTGAGTTCCAGTTTCTGCCCCCATCACTTTTTCATTTCAGGTGCTTTTAATTCATTTCATACTGAAAGAAATTATCTTGTTTTGTAAACAAGAAAGTGCGCTACTTACAGTATTTCTCAGAAATACTTGTATTTTCTCAGTATGTAACCTGTTAGGAATTTATTTTTGACCTTCAATTAAATCAGTCCAATTAGATCTGTATCCAAGTTGTCAGGCCTGAGTGGCACATGAAGTTATTCCAGTTATTTCCCACTATGATATTTAAAGGGAAAGAGCAGGTTCACCAATTCTCACATGAATGTTAGCTTTTCTGAACTACTCCTTTAATTTGCGTTTTTGTGAGAAGACTTACATTTGCCATACCATACCACCAATACTCACACTCTCATTGATTCAGTACTTTGCAATCTCCAAACATCAGCGTACCAATAAAATGAAGTGTGTGTGATTATATACATGTTTTCCTTGTGTGTGTTCATTGCAACAGTCAACAGCAATTCGTACCACAAATGGATTTTATGTCCAGCTGCATGGTGTATGGTGTATTTTATCACGGCAGTTTTTTTTTTGTTTTTTAATTTTCACTCATTTTTGTAATTATCTGTGCACAATGCAGGTTTAGGTACTTCATAAGGATAAAGAGTGTGGTGTCCAAGAGGAAAGGAAATTGTTAAATAAAAACAATAATTTAATCAAAATGCTATAAAATTATATTCATCCACTTTATAAATATTTCATTCATTGCATACACACTGAGCTTGTGCACATATTAAACGTCTATAAATAATGACATTTTACATGAGTTGTATATTGCAGATATAATAACACACAATATACAATTATGTCAGACTAAGTAACACACAATCTGATGACATCCAAACTCCTTAAATGAGCCACAAAAACGAAACAAAAAAAAAAAACTTTCCCAATGCAAAATTGTAATATAGTGCCAAGCAAACATAAATACAATTGTGGTTTCACAGGTTCAGCTTTTTAATTAAATATTTTAATGAGATAATAATCTGATAAATATATTTTATTCATATAAATAAGTCACATAAATATAACATTGTGTAAACACAAGAACAAAAAATACCCCCCATCCCATTACTTAAAAAATTATAAAAACTAAGTTTTCATTTTGTGGAAAGGAGTGTGTTGTTGCTACAACAGCATCACTGAAAGTTAAATGACTGCATTAACGCATTCCCAAACTGAATTGAAGAATAGTAACATACTAACATTCTGCAAGCAACATATTCGAACTTCACTCCCTTTAAAGATAATAAATAAATAGAATTCAGTACATTTAAATTTGTACAGATTTTATTTCTTCAGCCTTTCACATCATTTTGCATGCAAAACTATCCACTTTATCATTAATAAATAAGAAACTTACATTTGAATCAATATAATTAAAAAACAAAGTTCATGATGTCATTATGAAATAAATATGTTTAAATAATGCTCAGATATTTTAAAAATGGAATGAAAATGTTGTCTGTACATAAAATAAATAAAACAATACAAGAACCCAAATGACTTCACACAAATATTTAAATGAGCTTTTCGAAACATGAAAAGGAGAAATTTGTCAATATTGCTGTTTGGACTTCCCTCAAATATTAGAAGCGGAACAAAAATTTTGAGGCAATTTTGTATTAATTAAATAAAGTCTTGCCAGTCAATTCTATACCTTCCAAATACCATAACAGATCAACACACAATATAATTTCTTTCCACAAGGCACATTTCAATTAATCAGTTCAGTAGCATAATCACTTCCAAAACTAGTGCCACAACAGCGTCACTTAACAGCATTTTGTTAACCAGAATTTTTAGATACTCATATCAAGAATAAGATTACTATAAATAACGAAAGTCCAAAGCATCATAGAAAGAGAAAGAAAATAATGTTATGCATCATGTAACAGAATCAAAATATAATTTAATGTGTATAAATTAAATAATGTGGCACCCCACTTTCACATATATATGTATACATAATATATTATATTTATAATAAAACATTCTCCTCCAATTTAGTACGGTATCAGAAAGACAGCAGGTTTATGTACAATGTGGTATACAAAGTTTTGTACAACTGAATCTTATTATCAGTCTGTTCAAGGAGAGGAAACAAAAATTAAAACTCAAAGCAATACTGTAACCATAAATAAAATGAATGTACAGAAGTTTCCTGTTTGGAATGTTGCTGATTTCTCATTTGAAAACTAACCAGATTTCAGCAACGTTTGGTCCTCACCCATGCTAGAGACACTATAATACCGGATAATTACAATCTATCAGTCTATAGTTCAATAGTGTGTAAAAAATCTGATACACTGAGAAATTTGGAAAATTTCGTGTGCTTCTGATTCAAGCACTTTTATGTGCAGATATACACATTCGTGAAAAATTATTATTGCAGGCATTTATGATATGCACACTGCCAAATTTCTTTGATATGAAGGTTAGTTGCAGCTGAAACATCAATAAAAAAGTAAGTCTACTACTAAATATTTTTCTTCCTCTTATGGCTTAATTATCACACCAGAAATATATTATATGCCTTGGCTATTGCCTCTCTTACTTCTACATTGGCTAATTTATTGTAACTGTTTTTCCATGCAATCAAATATACACATGTTTATATATATAAACACACAAAAATATTTTACTGTACGAGAATGCATGTATAGCGTCAAGTGCATGAATTTTATTCCCAGGGATTTCAGACCTGGATCTCAAAAGAGAATCTTAATCATATTAAACTGGTACAGTATTAGTCAAAAAGGCACTTAGATCTTAAAAATAAATGGTGTTTATTGCTGCCTATAGGGAATTATTTGTTTCATTGCTGCTGAGTGTCTGAAACAACTGCACATATATGAGAGAGAATGTGGAATGTTCAAGAAATGTGCATGGAAGACATTGCTACTTGCCAAACTTTGAAACTTTGATGTACTAGTTTCAAGAAACTCTACAACCATTTTCAATCTGGCTCAGTTGTTAAGTTTCACGATATTGGTACATTAAATTACACTTCATGACCAGTTTACTACATCAATAGCAAAAGAAAACAACTGGAGAAACAAACCACTGAATTGAGAATACATCATGTGCACGGTAAACAAAGTACACTTATTTACATTTAATGAACCTCAAGATAAATAAAAAAAACTTATTTAAATGCCCAAGAATCATCACAGCAAATGGTAAAAGGCACCTAATTTCTGCCATTAAGCATGTCCAAAGAAAGGGAATTAATGTGAGAGCGTTACTGATCTTAGTGGCAGAGGGAAAGGATAATTCCACATTCTCCCTCAAACGAAACTTATCCAACCTCTGTATTTCTGGGATGGTTCTTTAGGATTCAGATAATGTCGTCCTCTCCCTCTGCGCCCCTCCCCTCTATTGTCCACCAGCCAGAAGCTCCGACATGGCAGCAACCCTTCTGAAGACTGGCAGGCGTGTCTCCGGCGACGGACGGAAGCACGCCGGAAGAGTCTGCAGCGAAGGCGCCGCAGTGGAGGGCGGCTGCGTGAATACCATGTTGAAAGTGAAAGCATCGGTCGGGGACTGCGGCACAGCAGGAGAGGTGGCAGCTGGCGGCGAGGACGGCTTGCTGCCCGGTGGGGGTGAAGTAGAGGTGGACGACGCAGAGGCGACGCCCAATGCAGCAACCAGGGGGCTTCCGGGGGCCAGTGGGCTGCCAGGAGCTAGTGGGCTTCCAGGAGCTAGAGGACTACCTGGTGCTAGTGGGCTACCCGGAGCCACTGGCGTGACAGGTGACACTGGAGAAACCAGCAGAGGTGACTGCGGAGGAGAAGCTATGGTCTTGGGGCGGGCCTCGTCAGCATTATGTATGAAGTGACAGCGTGGCCCATACGGGCAGAAACCAATCGTGTGGAAAGTGCGACAGAGCTCCGTCTTGTACTTGGGGTGTCTAGCAAGCGAGCGCAGCTCTCGGGCGCCATGCGCGAACTGGCACTTGTCCCCGTACTTGCAGGAGCCATTTTCCTCGAAGGGGCGGCAGAGCTCTGTCTTGTAGCGAGAAGTGTTGACGGCTGCAGAGGCAGAGGCTGCAGATGCAGGCTCCGACTGGCTACGATCCAGCTTGCGGTGCGGTTGGGGCTGCGGCGTTTGGGCGCCACTCGCTGGCCCGTGCGAGTCCCCACTCAGAGGGTTGGAGCTGCGACGGTAGACGCCGCCCTTGCCGCACAGTACCACAGGGCAGCCCAAGTTGGTAGGGCTGCTACACGTGCTGCCAGAAGAGCTGGACGCTGAGGACGGGGGCGGGGACGACCCGCCAGCCTTGCTGCTGCTGCTGCTGCTGCCGGAGCTCGTGGTGCTCGCTGCACTAGACGCGGCTGAACTTCCGCTGCTCATCCCGTGGCTCTGCAAAAATACAAACGAAATACTTCAGCACACTGTGTGAAACTGTTGTTGAAACAAGTATCATGTAGTAAGTCTAGTTCAAAGTCACTTTCAAATACTGATGGATGATGCTACTGTGTAACTAGTAACTAGTAACTGTGTGAGCCAACAATGGCCCAATTTCTCCTTTGGGTAAATGTTAGTATCAAACCTATAATGTAGGGATTGCTGTATAAGAATGTTTATGCTACGTTATTTATCGAATGCACCGTTTCCTTCATTTAGCTATCAGTTCCACACTACAGTTCCTTTAATTTTTGCTCCAATCCCTGGTCAGTGCATCAAATTTATCACTTCCTTCACCTCAGTGTGTTTGTTAATATGAAAAACTGCTGGTTGCATTTCAGTTCAGAGCCCACATTACACTGTTGGTGGTCTGTAACTGGCCAAGTCAGTCAGTTCGCAGGTCACTGGAAAGGAACATACCATCTCTATTAGGACCATGCCTAGGAAAGTGGTGTGGTGTGGTGTGGTGTTCAATCTTCGAATTAATGGCAGTTTTAGCCTTTTCTACCATATAGCTTAACAGTCAAAAATGGAGGTTTTTGACTGCAATAATAAAATTATAATGCAACAATCATTGTCATTCGCCATTATTTTTCAGCAATCCATTATAGTATCTGCCCATGTTCACCTGCTGATGGCTGCAACGAACAGCTGAACCAGTAACTTTTGATTGTTGTAACTGAATGAACACTATACAAGGTATCTTTTCCTTCAACCTTTAAGTCATTTTCACCCTACTGTTCACTGCTTCACAATTACCAGGCAATCCATAACAATTTTAACATTTTCACCTGGATATCCTTCATAACCGTGCAGTAGAGAAAACTTGAGCAGTGTTTAAGCCTATTCTGAGTCTCTGAATCCTTTAACCACGAAGGGTTTTTGCATTTGGTGTTAATATGTACAAATACAAACTACTTTTAGACCAAAAGATGTATGTGTGGTTAAAATGAGAAACCTACCACTCTGCCCAAAAAGCAAAACATTAATTAAAGTACGAAAAGTAACACCATGGGGCATCATTAGGCTTTAGAGTCAGCTCATCAACCAGGGATGGTGACAAAGAATTGTCACGTAGTTCTCAGTACACACAACATTTTCTGGCTGTAGAATGTTGCTACCTGTGAAAGGTGTAACTGCCTGACAATTCTCAGCGTTCTTCAAGTGCATATTGTACATAACTATTAAAATTGTGGCCTGGTGCTCTGTCCCTTAAAATCAAAATTTAACAGCAGCATAATTTACTTCCTCTTACGTCCGTTTTACGTGAGCATCTTTCTAGTCAAAATAGATACTCACGGCGACCATGAGTCAAGTGCCTACAAGGAAATCAGAAAGAAATCAGCCAGAAATCACATAGAACAGTTAAGAGGCCAATAACCAATTAATTGAACGAAGTGCACGTTCTAACATACTCTGTATACTGCATGTGCAGAAACAGAGGTACTGTGGTGTCATTTGCTAACATTTAAAGTTAATCAATTTTTGACGCCCTCCTGTTACACTGATGTGCTTTTGTGTTTGCCTTCTTTTCGTTACTCACTGAAAATGTTACTCGATGTATCGATATTGATTCCGAAAGTGTTCTCCCACAAGAAACAAAATACCCTGGACACGAAAAACGGATTTATGTTTTACAACACAGAAAAAAATATCGATCTGTGCATAAAATACAAATTTCAATAGATAAACTGTTCTAATTGGAAATTGTTTCAGGTAAGACAAATGTCGATTGCAGGCAATGAAATCGTTGTAACTATGTTGTTAAATTTTGCAGGAGATGCAAAACCGTTTTCTTAAAAAAATATATATAATGTGATACAGAAAGATGCCACACTTTGCAACTGTACAGGACGACTCTAGTTATTGACAGAACAGAGAAATCCACGCATTTTCAAAGATCTTTGACTATGGAGTTACTGGCTATTAAAAGTAGTTTTCAGAGGCACGTGGTTCAAATGGCTCCGAGCACTATGGGACTTAACTGCTGAGGTCATCAGTCCCCTAGAACTTAAACCTAACTAACCTAAGGACATCACACACGTCCATGCCCGAGACAGAATTCGAAACTGCGACCGTAACAGTCGCGTGGTTCCCGACTGAAGCGCCTAGGAACCACTTGGCCACCGCGACCGGCAGGCATTTGGAGTTAGAAGGTTTTCACTGCCTAATATCTGCGGGATATCTAAGAATTATTTCTTTGACATTTGGCATTTGCAGAAAAGATACAAAGAACAAAATTAAGAGGACGTCATTTACTGCGACTATATATGTCGCTTTTTGTGTTTGTACATATTTTGTCATGCAAATGAATGTATGTTGAGATTATTAACATGTGACTCCAGGGACGCTGCGGGATACATTTGCCACATGTCGTGAATTGAGAAGTCGCTAATGTAAATATTGTTTAAGTTTGATGTCATTTGTAGAATTATATTCAGATGGAACATTAAATTCCTCTTAAGCTGCCCCCACGAAGTGGTTGAGGCCACGTGGCCTGCTGGTCCCGGGTTCGTTCCCCGCCCACGGCCGACGGTTGTTTTGCTTGCTGTGCCGGCGCTGCCCGGACTAACCAGTTCCGCCGGCCGGCCGCCGTACAAGGCAGGGCCTCCTGTTCACCATCACCGCCGAGCCAGCCAGCACTTGGGTGAAGCGATGCAGCCAACCACTGTTCGTCTCAGACACTGTCTTACGGAATCCATCTTCTGAGAAATGTGGAGGTTGTAACACATCTCGGTATTCCCGCCTATCGGTAACTGACGATGCAAAAACAAGAGCGGTACCGCAGTTTGTGTTACTGCATCGCAAAATTCCACTGCTAAAAATCGATAATAGATCGTACACTTACCCCCATGTATCAAATCAACAGGGGTTTTCCAGTTTTTTTGTGGATCTTCCTCAAAGTATGACGGTCGACACAAATCACACTTCGCTTCTCTTGCTCTTCTCTTAAGAAATTACTGTTTACTTCTTTTACGCTACATGATCATTGCAATATTACATAGTAACATGTGCTCTCAATAATCGTCAATGGAAACTTATATCCATTGTTAAGAGTAGTTGTTAAACAGAATTGATCTCGCCGTTCAGCTCAGGTCACCAATTAATTTTAAAATCGAACTTAACACACAGCAGGTAGGTACGTCGGAAGTTGGAGGCTTACAAATACTCTGCGCGAACCGAGCACGAACTGCATCCGGGAAAGGAAACATGCCGAGTGACTAATGTATTCGGAACTTCTATACGTGACCTGCGCTTACAAAGAAATTCGCCTGTGGTATAGGTCTACAGGAGGAGTTGTCCAGATAAATTATTTTGGGTTCCGAACTTGCGTTCCTACCTGCAACTTTATTGCAATGTTATTGGTCAAATGACGGTTATTTGTTGACGCACACTGAGCGCTTTCCTGGGCCACACTGGCAGATTTAATGATGGGTAATAAAGTTCAATTTTTCTTTTAGTGTCGTACGTATGAATAACGTATACATACAGAGTGAAGGTACAGTTATGCTCAATTACAAGAGGTATCTGCAAGATGACTGTGGGCTAATACCAATACTGCTTGTGGAAAATTATTTCATGAGGCACTGAGTGGAGAAATGCAGAATTTTAGAAAGTAGATTCGTTTGTTTGTTTGTTTTCAACACAAGGAATTATACTTACAGATTAAGTAGCTGAACTTGAGAGGTTTCTTAGGTTCAAGTCTTCATGAACGTATTTGTACATGCAAAAATTTGTTCCACTCTACGCGGTTAAATGAACACTGTACATGCGAGCAATGAAGCATTTCCGTCACTCCGGGTCCGCTGTGGATCACGTAATGGAGGAAATCGGGAACGACAGAGTCGACCAGAGTCGGACACGAACTGCGTAACAAAGTGTTCCAAACAGTAACGGAACTGTTTGGTGGACTGCTCGTTACCCTGAGTAGGTAAAAATGATGGTCCACCTTAAAATGTTTCGATAATTTATCTGCAATCCTTACTACGGAAGCAATTAAGTGTCACTACGTGGCGACTAGACGCTGGCAAATTTTTGCGGTAAGGTCTCATGGGACCGAACTGCCGAGGCCATCGGTTCCTATGTGGGCAAGAAACCACGAATGCTGCAAATCAGAAGTGATTGACAAGTCGCAGTTTACAGAATTATTTTCTGTATCCGGCTGTGATTTCAGTCAGAAGTACAAGTCAAATTACAATGATGTAGCTTTTAACGCAGTGTGCCAATCTAGACTGTTACAATGCTAAGATAACATTGTAACATTCAATGTTGTGTGCAATCGGTTGGCCGACGTTCGTACTTCGTTCTCAGAACCTCGTGTCTCACGTTATCGATGGATAACTCGATTATGATCGAAGAAACGAGCCAAGACGTTAATTTTCTCCGATAACTTTACAATGTTTTTTTACAAGGCAACAGACCTGAATAGCTTAGTTGTTGACTGACCAGGATTAACTGAAAGGTGATTATTTGGTTGAGAGTTGGCGACACCAACGATTGTGCATGCTAAATAAAGGTACCGGTAACAGATCACACAGTAGGGTAGTCTAATGTTTAACGTTCCAGGTATATCTGAACACAAGCAAACGGGTTTTCACCATAAAAGTAACTGAACGGTCAATTCAAAAAATTTATACTGGGTAGTGTATTAGTCATCGAAAGTATTTTGATGCGTATTGTAAAGAAACATCGTGCATCAACTACGATAAATGCAGAGGGGTCCACTACGTAACTTTAACAAAATGCTTGACAGTATTGTGTTATATTACAATACACACGTAAACTGTGTGTATCCTGTCCACTCAGCTGGAATACCCGTACTTCTCACTCTTTCATATGGTCAACCTTAAGACACACAATGAAGTTTTTATCAATAACTACGTGGTAGAAAACTTTGACATATCGAACGACTGACACGAGCAGAAAGCAATTTTCATTGTACGTTCACAGGGTAATCATATTTATCATCCCTTTCTAATCGGATGACGACTCCGATGAGACACTGTTCAAATACTGAGCTCTCACACTCCACAGTCGTGGACGTATCACTTCCGTTGCAGTGTGTTAGTTGTTACCCTTCCCTAATACCTACGTTGATCACAAAAAGGTTCAAATGGCTCTGACCACTATACGACTTAACTTCTGAGGTCATCAGTCGCTTAGAACTTAGAACTACTTAAACCTAACTAACCTAAGGACATCACACACATCCACGCCCGAGGCAGGATTCGAACCTGCGACCGTAGCGGTCGCTCGGTTCCAGACTGTAGCGCCTAGAACCGCACGGCCACTCCGGCCGGCGATCACAAAAAGGAACATTTTAATGTTGGTGGAGTGCGGAGGGATGATAATTAAGATGTGATTTTAAAATCTGACAAATCTCAAAAATAGCCGTTCAACCGAAACTGGAATTTGCAGAAACCACCGGTGTCCGAGAGTCGCCGCTCAGGACCGGTCCTCTGCAGCTGCAGCAGCACCAGCAAGGTCGCGTCGCTCCCTCGTGAGCTTTCACTGCCACCGTCGGTCGCAACGCCTCCGCACTTTCTACAGCGACCACAACCGGCCGCTTTCCACCAGCCACATCCCACGCACAGCTCTGCCTAGAGCCGCGAGCAACACCCGAGACACATCACGCTTTCGTTTAAATCAGCCGCCATCCGACGTCCGAAGTTTCTACCTGGTCGCGACAAATAGTGTGTGCACGTAGCCGCCACGGCTACCCACTCGCCCGTGACCGTAGAAAATCTCTCTGAACAGCGAACGCAAAAATCTGGAATCACATATGCTATAGATTTCTACCACTAACCCCCCCTCCCTCAATTCCTTTAAGAGTCCAACTCCCATGCAACGTCTAATTACAAATGAGCTAATGTGTTAAATATTTGACGTTGGACATGTACGCCTCAAAAGAATCATCAGATTTGGCACGTGTAAATTGCTGAAACTGATAAACATATACAGAATTCATTGTTTTTTGATGAACGGGAAAACCAAAACTTTTTCCCAACACCTATTAAATGGGTGTTCAATACGCTCGACCTAAAATGCACGGCACATGTCAATGCGGTATTGAAACTGTTCCCACACTGAAGCGGGGCACGCCATAGAGTCACAGCTTCCATGGCTGCTGCCATACCATGTCTCTGTTCATTCATTGTTGTTGGTAACTGAGGCACAAAACGGTTCAAATGGTTTTAAGCACTACGGGACTTAACATCTGAGGTTATTAAGTCCCCTAGACTTAACCTAACCGAGGAAGGATTCGAACCTGCGATCGTAGCAGCAGCGCGGCTCCGGACTGAAGCGCCTAGAACAGAGGCAAATGAACAGACTCTTTCATAAACCCCCGCAAAAAATACTTAGGTCGTGTGACCTTGGACGCCAGTAATGTAAGGTGCGATCGATCCATCGTTCAGTAATCCTTTGATTTAAACTTTCACGCACTAACTGATGTCAATGTGGCAGTGCCCCATCCTGTTGGTAAATGAAGTCGCTTTCTGTTGTCCCCGCACCATTTTTACTAGACGTAACTGGACAACTGTAGATGCATTCTTAGTACTAGATAGCGGAGTTGTCGAATTCCACTGGACGCACATTGGTCTCACTGAAGTGGGCGCACATTGCTGCTACGTAGCGGGGACCATGTAAAACTAGAGTTTGTTCTTGCCGACTGTTCACGCACATACATCAAATATCGTAACAGTTGTGATTTTTTCATCAGATGACTCTTTTTGATATGCCCTGTACTTGCTTGTTGGAAGTGACAAGTGCTCTTATCATCAAACCCTGGGTGAATATATTCCAGGTAGTTTGCGCTCCCTCAGTTTTAAGCAAAAGCTCGTTTTTCACGTATTTTAGTGTTTATGAACGTCATATCTGCTGCTGCACTGTGTGCTGTAGATGATGTAACTCAGCACGTACATTCAGTGTTATATGTTAGTACTGTCTACGAAGTGTGTCGCGATTCGGTTTGCATAGTAAGGAAGTAGTAAATTGAAACACGGTACCTGCTGCTTAAGTTTAACTGCACGAACATCTAAAGTGTGCGATGAACTTTTTCCTCTCATTATATTCGTGGAGGGGATCGGTGTCAGCGAGTATTAGTTTCGCAAATATTTTGAAATTCTGGGTAAAGTTCGTTGTGCTCTCTCTCCAATACTGGATGGGTCTGAGTAATCTGTGCGCTGAGTACACTGCTCAGAAGTGTAATACTTACTGCGTTGATGCATTTACTGTGACATAACTCTTATTTTTTATTAAGACAGCATTTTAATATTTTAAATTCATTCAATCAGATGAAATGCTGAAAATAAAATTTTTGTTGCTTCTGGATGCCCTTGGGTAGGCAAACTGCAACTGGGAATGGTTGATCGTGCCCCGTGTATATCTTTTAGTAATATAGATAGCGTCTCCAACCGTGTCAAAAGTCTGCTTTCGATTTTAGTTAGGACCGAGGTGAAATTTTCTTTATTCACGGCTGAAATTATCTGCTGAACACATGACCAGTTTTTTTGTTGTTCATTCACTTCATATCGCTAGGTTATCATTCACCCATGTTAATGATAGTGGGGTCTTACCTCTTATTTGTGGCCAATACGTAACGCGTCTTTGTGTTGGTCACTTACTAGACATTCGCTACAGCAAGCGTGGACCCTCTGGTATCGAGAAGTTGCTTATATGAAGGTTGGTCAAAATAAATGGGAGGGAAACTGTGGACGCAAAACCAATCTTAGCCCGTCACTGAGCTACTTTGCTTATCTGCAAGGCATAGTATGAACTGCATTTTCTCTGCTGTTTTCTGGTCTCTGAATTCTCCATAGATACTTTTCGAATCACCTCTCTGCTGTTTATGTTCTAACGAAATATCGGTCGGTTTTATTTCAGCAATACCGTACAGTGTACAACGATACTGTCCACGAAGCGCCTGAGGGTGCTTCCACCGTTAATCACAAACCGTAACGGTCCTTTGGGTACGTACGGCCGACGCTACTTTCACAAGTGACTATTCTCGATCACATTAAACGTCGCGATGTTTCATTTGCAATCCCACGCACAATGGGCAACTGACAGACTTTGCTATTAATATATGTCACTGATCCCCTTTTGGCAAATTCAAAGAATTCCCACTGGCGCTTTCCGGGGCCTGCACGGTGCTGCCTCCTGGGCGGCTTCGCGGTGAACTTCGTTTGCATCCTTCCCATTCTCTCTCGCACTGTGCCAAGGAGCGCGCAGCCAAGCGCAAGAAATTCGGAGGCACTGGGGCGAGAATCTGCCTGGATGGTGGGGCTGCTAGCCTGCCTCGGTAGTTACAACTTGCACTATAAACTATGCCCTCAATCATTATTTGTCACTTCGAAATTATTCCTAACTTTCCATCAATAACACTTGAAGACTTTGTTGCTGCAGGAAGGCAGAACGAAAAACGCTGTCGTGTAGCCTGTTAGACACCGAATGGTGGATTTCAAATTTGCATTACCTGTATATTTCTCGAGACGACTGACAGGCGCCACATGCTCAAGCATAATGACTGGCACTGTACCGTACAAGGCATACTCCAAGTGTTACTACTATTTCATATTCTACACGCGAGGAAATTACCAGTTGAAGAGACGGAGATAGATGCAAATGATGATAGCAACGTTTCCCAAAAAGAGTCAGATGTACAGAACGTGATGGATATGATAGTCTGGTACAGCTGTCTCCTGTTATTATATAGAACATCCTGACTGGGGGGCACAAAAACACAACCTTTGCCTCCTGTGGGCAAATACTCAACAGACTGAGCTGTCCTGGCAACAAATCGCTGCAGGGTGAAAAATTTCGTATTCCTTGTTTACCAGTGCACAAGTCTATTTTTACGGCAAAGTCACAGATCCAATCGCTGAACATGGAAAAAGTTTTTTTTTTTTACTTAGTTGACTACGACACAGGCGACACCTCTGTTTTCCAGAAATATCTCGCACTACTCTGTATTGCATGAATATCAAGAGCTCAGACGGAGATGAAGAATGGGAGATACGATCCTGCGTCAAGAGTTCGAGAGAGCACTGAAAGACGAAACAAGACCCCGGGAGTACAATATTCCATTTGAACTACTGACAGCCTTGGGAGAGGAGTCCTGACAAAACTCTACCATCTGGTCCGCGATATGTATGAGACAAGCGTCAGACTTCAAGAGCTATATAATAATTCCAATCCCAAAGATAGCAGGTGGTGTTGACTGATGTGAAAATTACCGGACTATCAGTTTAATAAGTCACAGCTGCAAAATACTGACGCGAATTCTTTACAGACGAATGGAAAAACTGGTAGAAGCCGACCTCGGCGAAGATCAGTTTGGATTCCGTTGAAATGTTGGAACACGTGAGGCAATACTGACCCTACGACTTATCTTAGAAGCTAGATTAAGGAAAGGCAAATCTACGTTTCTAGCATTTGTAGACTTAGAGAAAGCTTTTGACAATGTTGACTGGAATACTCTTTCAAATTCTGAAGGTGGCAGGGGCAAAACACATGGAGCGAAAGGCTATTTACAATTTGTACGGAAACCAAATGACAGTTATAAGAGTAAAGGGGCATGAAAGGGAAGCAGTGGTTGGGAAGGGAGTGAGACAGGGTTGTAGCTTATTCAATCTGTATATTGAGCAAGCAGTAAAGGAAACAAAAAAAAATATTCGGAGTAGGAATTAAAATCCATGGAGAAGAAATAAAAACTTTGAGGTTCGCCGATGACAGCAAAGGACTTGGAAGAGCAGTCGAACGGAATGGACAGTGTCTTGAAAGGAGGATCTAAGATGAACATCAACAAAAGCAAAACAAGGATAATGGAATGTAGTCGAATTAAATCGGGTGATGCTGAGGCAACTAGAATAGGAAATGAGACGCTTTAAGTAGTAAAGGAGTTTTGCTATTTGGGGAGCAAAATAACTGATGATGGTCGAAGTAGAGAGGATATAAAATGTAGACTGGTAATGGCAAGAAAGCGTTTCTGAAGAGAATTTTCAGAACATCGAGTATAGATTTAAGTGTCTGGAAGTCTTATCTGGAAGTATTTGTATGGAAGTGAAACGTGGACGATAAATAGTTTAGACAAGAAGAGAATAGAAGCTTTCGAAATGTGGTGCTACAGAAGAATCCTGAAGATTAGATGGGTAGATCACATAACTAATGAAGAAGTATTGAATAGAATTGGGGAGGAGTTTGTGGCACAACTTGACTAGAAGAAGGGATCGGTTGGTAGCACATGTTCTGAGGCATCATGGGATCACCAATTTAGTATAGGAGAGCAGCGTGGAGGGTAAAAACTGTAGAGGGAGACCAAGGGATGAATACACTAAGTAGATGCAGAAGGATGCAGTAGGTACTGGGAGATGAAGCTTGCACAGGATAGAGTAACATGGTGAGCTGCATCAAAGCGGTCTCAGGACTGAAGACCACAACAACTCTGCCTGAACCCTCTGCCATAAACTGGGCGGTATGGTCGATGCAGAACTGCGATCTCGTGAATTTAAGCTCCAGGAAGACTAGGCTGTGGCGTGCCCCACAGTCAGACAAAGGAGGACTCCCCAGTATTTCGTTTCCTCTTCCTGCCCATCCAGCTGCGCATCGTTGGCAGGAAGTAGTGACGCGGCCGGCGGCCGACACGACATTTCCAGATAAAAACCGCAGCCCAGGGAAACCGCGGCCACCGCGCACTAAACATATCGCCACAAATCCCTACACACGCACCCTCTTTGTCCACATCTGCTGACGCACCAACGTTGCTCGCAGAAATTAGATTCATACTGGCTGACGAATGAATAGACACAAAACTGTGGCGGTGAGTACGTGACACAATACTTAGAAGTGAAAACAAAAGCAAATAAACAGGTTGCACAGTACAGGGAATCGGGCATACTTAGTACATTACAATTTCTTGTTTATGGTCAGGTAGTATACTAAGCTCTGTGTGATTGTAGCACTTTACAAAATGAGCTTCTTATTCATCACTTGCTTTCGTTTGTGCAAGTTCCCAGTAGGTAGCTTGAAAGCTTTTTATTGGAGTGTCAGCATGTCTTCGAGAAATAAGACTAGTAACTGCTTGTATTCAATAGTTCTCTACTACGAATTGTTTAGAATATGCAGGGACATGCTGACATACCCTACTTTATCGAATAAGCAATTTTTTTTCATCACAAAAATACTGCGACATGGTATCCGATGTAGCAATGAGTCTACAATGGGCAACGACCTACATTTTCACATACCAGTGGCATTGTGTTCCTAATTTCAGTTATTCCCTAACACACACACACACACACACACACACACACACACACACACACACACACACACACAAGATAGGTAAATGCTTGAGTACGTAGAATCTTGATGAACACCTTGGTTCGTGTTCACGGTAACCGAATGAGTGGGCCCAAGTCTCTGCACGCAACACACTCCCAAAACCTAACAACCACTTCCGGCCTAAACTATACACTTCGCACAACAGTTAAATGCTTCTCTGGACCTAGTCGCACTTGGCGGGCCTCTTCTTGAAACAGGCGAAATTTCGACTTGTCGGTCCTCACTACACACCTCTATTGCCTGGCTCAAAGAAGACGTGTGGCTTCATGTGCTGCCGTAAGCAGCCCTTTTTGTGGTTTTCGGTCGGGAGTGAGTTGAAACTGCATTAATTACAGCACAGATTCTTGTCGGGAGTGGCCGAGCGGTTCTAGGCGCTACAGTCTGGAACCGCGCGACCGCTACGGTCGCAGATTCTAATCCTGCCTCGGGCATGGATGTGAGTGATGTCCTTAGGATAGTTAGGTTTAAGTAGTTCTACGTTCTAGGGGACTGATGACCGCAGCAGTTAAGTCCCATAGTGCTCAGAGGCATTTGAACCATTTTTTTTGTCGGGTTTGGAATAGATCGTCACTGACGTAAGGCGTGATACTTTGTCTCTTGTCCCTGTCGTTTATCGGGCAACCTCATTCACAGTGTTTTGTTTCATAATTTTGAATTTGCAGTGGGATGAGCACAGATAGAGGATTGTACGACGGACTGGGACTAAGGTCGGACTTGCCTTTCGCGGGCCAAGTTCTGCAAGCGGTGGAGCATTTACGCACATAAGGCAGAGGCCCTAGGTTGAGACCCGGTCTGGCGCATTTCAAACTGCTAGGAAGCTACGCATCAGCCCATACTCCACGGCGGAATGTTGCACGGTCAACGGTGCACGCAACCTTAACCGAGCAGTAGAATTGCGCTGCGTGGTGGAAGCTCTGGGTACCGGGTGAGTGGAGCACTACGGTCCGCACAAAAGTTGTCGGATGGTGAACCCTACTTCGCTGAGAGAAATATTAATTCTGGAAACAATCTCCTCTGGCTGTGATTTAGTCACGTCGCCGCAATACTGTTTCTTCCAGGAGATGACTAGGTCGTGGGATACCTGCTAATACCGTGTCGGACCTCTTTCAGCAGGTGTAGTGCAACAACTCGGCATAGACTCAGCACATCGTTGCACGGCCCCCTGCATAAATACTGAGCCGTGCTCCCTCTGCAGCAGTCCGGAACCGCCCCATATGGGTGGCCAAAACATTCCCTAGAACTGTCCAGAAAGGTTTTCAAATCAATTGCGAACGACGGTGGCACGGATTAAGCCCATGAATGGCTGCAATGGTCCGCAAGTACCCGAATGTAACCATTTCCAATCAGTGACCGGTTCAGTTGGACCACAGGACCCACTCCATTTCCGTGAACACAGCCCACACCACCAGTTTTGCACACTGTCTTGCTAACAGCTCGGGTCTACTCATTTGTCGGCTCTGCGGCACACACTAACCGTAAAATCTCCTCATAACTGACATCAGGCCTCATCTGACCAGGCCACGGTTTTCTACTCCTCTAGTGTCCTTTATGATCACGAGCCCGGGAGAGCTGCTGCAGGCGATGTCGCGGTGTTAGCACAGGCCCTCGCATCGGTGGTCTGCTGCCATGGCCCATCCACACCAAATTTCGCAGCACTGCCCTAAAAGATACGTCAGTTAGTCGTACGTCCCACAATGACTTCTGCGGTTATTTCACGCTGTGTTACTTGTCTATTAGCACTTACAACTCTACGCTGACGTCGTTGAATGCCACCAGCCGCAACGTCGTCCGTGGTGAGAGGTAATGCCTGGAATCTGGTATTCTCAGCACTCTTGACACAGCGATCTCGGAATCGCCCTTACGATTTCCGAAACAGCATGTCTCATGCGTTTAGCTCCAACTACCAATGCGCGTTCAAATTACGTTTTTTCCCGTCGTACAGCCATTATCCCGTAGGAAATCTTTTCGTGTGTATCACCGGAGTACAAATGACAGCTCCGCCGATGAACTGCCCTATTATACCTCGTGCACGCGATACTACAACCACTTTTATATGTGCATATTTCTATGCCATGACTTGTCACCCCAGTTTAGTAGGTAGGGCGTAGGTAAATCGGAGACAGTTCGTAGCTGTGTTGCCACTATTGAATCAAGAAGCGCGATAACGGCAGCAGGCAAAGCAGTAGCCATCTATTGTATGCGCAAACAACGAACCTTCACACTCTGCGAGGTAGCTGATGGGAGCGACTGCAAAGTAATTTCCCATTTACAGCCACCCCCACCAGCCTTTGTTTGCGGGTTTACATACGTAGCACAAAAACTCCGTTAAGATGCTGTTTAAAGTAGATCCCCGAAGCTGCCGTGTCCAGCCCACTACAGCTGTCACAGACAACTTTCACAGACGCAACTGTAGTCCCGGAAGGTGTGCTGCGAATTTTCTGTGCAGTTTGGAAGGTAGGAGATGAGGTACTGGCGGAAGCACGGCTGTCAAGTTGGCACTCGTGCTTCGATCGCTCTACGGTGCAGCCCATGTTCGCGAAGCTTGGAATTCCAGATTAAAGTCCCGGGTTCCATGCACTATTTTAATCAGCTGGAGAAAGATTCATGACACCTCCTTTCTTTCACTGGAGCAGAACATTGGCCACAGGGGGTCTCGATGCTAAATGGAAGAATGCGAGGCAGGGTCTGAGGAGAGGCGTCGCGGAAAACCATAGCTAATCTACGACCCAACCAACAGGATTGAAGGCTTCAATCCCAACAGGAAACACTGGCCGGCTCTAAACAGGTTTCGCACGGGAGTTTGGACGATGCAGACAGCAAACAACCGAGTGGGACTACACAGACGATTCGTGTTGTGACTGTGGCGAGGTAGAAACAACCATCTTCTGGTTTGTAACATTCATGGTTTCAGAGGCGGCTCTTGACGTCGCTCCACAATTTAACGGATAATGCCAGAAAATGGCTCCATAATCTTAATGTTGCTGTGTAATTAATTGTCTTCAATTTATGTGATTTTTGTTCCATTTAATGTCATAATGTAGTTTCCCTGACATAGTTTTAATAACTGATTTAATTTCTTTCCACATTGTAAGTTCCAAGCGTTTATTGTGATTTATATTAATCTTATATATTCTTTGTAAAATGTATCTGGCAGATCAAACAAGATATATAAGTTATGTTTCACTCCGTGCGTCTCCCCAGTAGACCCATCTTTCTGAGCCGATCCAGTATAACCGACTGGCACCAACACAACACTACGATGACCTACTACAGCAGTGGACGGTCACAAGATGGGCGGGTACTAGGTCGCCTCTATCACCTACATCGCTCAGAAGTGACCAGTGTGCTATCATGGGCGAGGGGCACTAATATTTTGTCTGGTGAGCTTATACCATCTAAGCGTAAGAAAACGCTTTACCGTGTATCAAAATCGCCCAGTATCCCTCAACTGAATCGGCCTGAAGTTCCCCGGAGCAAAGTCCACTTAAGTACGACAATCGTAGAGGACGTCCACGGAATTCTATTCCCAACGTTTCGTCCAATACTACGTTGGACATCCTGCCGACTGCATTACTCAGCACGCCCAGCCATACTTCTGAGGATGTCCAACGTAGTATGGACGAAACGTTAGGAATAGAAGAATCCAATGGACCACGGCCATATAACCCAGAAGAATTAACAACAGTACCATCCGGCCGTGAAAGCCTTCATTGTATGTTTGGTTGGTTGGTTTGGAGAGAAAGTGACCGAACTGGAGACTCATCAGCCCTTTTTTCCACATTCAAACAGGTTGCGGAATAAAACCGTTTCCCAAAGACAGTCTGGGAAAGTAGAAAAGGCAGAAAACTCGTAACCTCAGTGAAAGAGAAAACGGGAGAAGTAAGACAGAAGAGAAAAACGTGCACTAGAAAGGAAAAAAAGCGGTAGGTGTTAATATAGCAGATGGCCTGGACTGGATGATCGCCAGAATAAAAAAGGATGAGCCTGCCTCGCTGCAACACACAAGGCCAGAGAAACACAAGACTGAGAATAGACTAACACCAAGGCGAACAAACACGCAAAGAAAGAATGGAGAAGAGATAAAACTGAAGGAGTGTGAAGGCCTGGGAGAGAATGCCAGATTGTGTGATAAAACCGCCCCGTCTCACGAATAAAACGTACTAGTTGATCAGCCGTTGAGGCATTGTCTCCGAACACCGTGGGCAGTGTGGCGGCTGAAACTGGACAGTACAACAAGGCGTGGACCACAGCGACACTGAGGTGGTTCTCGCTTCTCGCGCTCGGGTTCCCAGGTTCGTTTCCCGGCGGGTCCAGGGATTGCCTCGTGATGACCGAGTGTCGTGTGATGTCCTTAGGTTAGTTAGGTTTAAATAGTTCTAAATTCTAGGGGACTGATGACCATAGATGTTAAGTCCCATAGTGCTCAGAGCCATTGGAACCACTTTTTTAACCTCGCGACGGAGGTGGTGACCATGAGCCAGCCAAGTATGGTCGATGGGGAGCCGGCAAAGGAGACCCTGCGAGTGGCTCGCAATGGATGGCCACACATTCGTTGCCTCCTTGATAACACGTAGTTTATGTGGTGCACCGAGAGTGCGCCAGACCCCGAAAACTCTGCGCCATAAGACGACGCGAAGTTTAACAGCTGAAAGTTAAGCGACGGCAGAGGGGCGTCTACTCACAGCCCAGTGCCACCGACGCATCGCCGCTGTTTCGCTGCGCCCGTGTCGCGCAGCCAACATACGCACATCCGTGCTTCCGACCGGACGCGCAGCTGCGGCGGATGCTGGGCGTCTCGCTCATGACGCGCCGCGACGCCACCTGCCAACCAGGGGCCGCTCCTTCCGCTTCGCCAGATACGTCACCGGCGCTTCTTTTTCGGCGCGGAGAAATGGCCCGCTCGGCACAGCTGCCGTGACGAAAGCGCACCTGCTGCGCCCCGGGCCTTCCGTAGCGGGCGCTTTTCGCAACTACTCCTCGGGCCTCGCACGCCGCCCACAACGTGAACGGAGACAGGCAGCTGCTCGCAGAATGGCCCGGCAGGTGTGTCTCGCTCCCTTCACAAAGAAGTTCGACGAACTCTTCTTCGGTATGCACGCGAGCTACACCACCCCACCGTCGCTTCTGTCCCAGCCAGCTGTTCCGGTATGACAGCTGGTAAACAGTAACAGAAGAGCGGCTCCCAAAACATCCGCAGTCTAAGGCTACAGATGTTGATACCGCTTCGATGTGTCGAACCGTAGGGGGGGGGGGGGGGGGGGGAGGGCGATTTTCACCGAGGCGATGCGACCCTAGATAAGACGCAGAAGCAACCCCCATTGGTGAAGCACGTAGAAACGTTGTAGAAGTGGCTTAAATGGTTCGCACTAGGACTACAGCGATACTACACTGATAAGATTGCTGCCATATCGTTCGGCGCAGTAAGGAGTGATGGTTGCTCCACCCAGCTACAACGTAGGATAAAAGGAGAGGTAAATCAGTTGGTTGGTTGTCTGGGGTTGAAGGGACCGAACAGCAAGGTCATCAGTCCCTTGTTTCAAATGCCCATTCCAATAGTGTGACATCTCAGAAAAGTGAGAACGATAAAGGGGAAAAGGCTAAAAAATGTAAAAGGGCAGTCATGTTGTCAATGATAAAAACAAAATAAGGTAAGTCAGCAAGAGGGAGAGAACCCAACGCGATGATAAGAGGCAGGAAATATCCCACCTCTGAAGCAGCAGAGGCAAGACCACCTGCGACTGAAAAGGTGCAACCGCTAAAATTTAGACGTGCGTATGGGAAAAAAGAGGCTAAGCAACCCCAAAAAATGATAAAAACAGAGGATAGAAAAGGGGATCTCTGTCAGGGAGGGGAGTCTGAAATCTCCCAACAAGGCTGACAGTGGGAGATACCCCAACACTCACCGCCCTGCCCCAATACTAGAGATTGAAAACCTTAGAACTGATAATAAAAACCACTTTCCCGGAGGAAACCGAGAACCAGGTCGACCATCTGGGAATCGTCAGCCAACACCAAAGGTAAAGTGTGGGGGAGCCTGTACTTAGCCTGCGGAGCCAAAAGAAGGGAGGCATTCAACCAAAATGTGGGCTACTGAGTGGAAGGCTCCACAACCATAAAGTGGGGGTGGCTTATCACGCAAAATAAAACCATGGGTCAGCCTGATATGGCCAATGCGGAGACGACACAGTGTGGTCGAGTCCTTTCGGGAGAGGAGGGAAGTAGCCTCCCAAGAGTTGGCCCATGATTGTGCGAAGTGGGATTTGATGTGAAGCCGTAAATCTGCTGCAGGAGGGGTTACAGAAAACGGTGGGTAAGTGATCGCTCCCCCAGCCAAACCATGAGCGAGCTCATTACCCGGGATACCCACATGGCCATGAAGTCAACGGAACAAACCGAAAGGTGAATATCAGCGAGATGGTCATGGACTGCAGAGACCGAGGGATGGCGCGAAAAACACCGGTCAATAGCAAGAAGGCCACTCATCGAGACCGTACATAACAAAACGCAGTTGTATTGGGACTGTTTAATAAAGGTAAGGGCCTGGGAAAGGTAAATCAGTCATTTCATTAAAAAAGGTTATGTAGATAAATCAATGCTATGCCCGTCTGATTAGTTTTCCAAATCTTTACTGCTTTTAGGATTCACTACGCAATGTCATTCGATTTTCAGGGGGACTGCTACGGTCGCAGCTTCGAATCCTGCCTCGGGCATGGATGTGTGTGATGTCCTTAGGTTAGTTAGGTTTAAGTACTTCTTACTTCTAGGGGACTCATGACCTAAGATGTAAGTCCCATAGTGCTCAGAGCCATTTGAACCATTTTTGACTATTAGGCATAAGAATACATTTCATTAGTTTTACAGTCTGCCACAGACTCCAATTGCCTTTTTTTTCGCGCCATTGTTCCGATTACTGCTATACCTCCATATTTTGGAAATTTTGCTATCAACGAATGTAGTCGCTGACCGGTTAACGTTTGGTGCATTTTAGGTCACACAATGCTGCGCATCAAATATACCCAACACATCTGTACTCTTTATAGTGCGTATCTCTTAGCAGACTCATGTTAATAGTGGCGTTGTAGGAAGACTACAACGCGAGGCTGTTTCCGCCTGCTGTTGCTGCTCGCATAACAGCGGTGTCGTCGGCCTTTATTCCGTACAGTGAAGCACTATCATCTCCTGTCAATAAAATGACCACAGCCTTGAATGTGCTGCATTTTTACCCGCGGTCAGTGTATGTACCTATGTCTATCCTGTGCTCGAGAAGATGTGCAGGACTGCAGCAGTGTTTTGGACTGTCGCCAGCGGGCCCCCGCAGTGCGTGTGTTTTTTTTTTTACGAGTCTGTTCGTCGTCAGCTGCTACTGCTACTGCTGCCGCCACTTGCGCACACAGCTGCCGGGCAGATAGCAGGCATGTAAGCCGGCAGGCACCAACCTGCCCGTGGCGTTGTTACATCTGCAGCGCTCTCGAACACCCCCTCTCCCCCCAAGTCTTCTTCCAGAGCTGTTAAATAACAAAGGAAATTCGTGTTGAAAACAGATGCGAAGATGAATCACTTTATTTTGCCACCAGTTTCGATTATAAAGCACTTCAGTGTCTAAGACACGGTCAAATTGTAATTGATAGAGAGATATCTGTAATCAACCCATCTCAAACTTCCACTTGATTACGAAAATACGAAACCTACGCCATTCTTAGTAAAATGTTCTGGCTGAAGGAAATAGATGCAAAAATTGTCAACAGAAGCTCAACCATTTGAAATGAATCTACTTCAAAATGTACGGCAATATTTTACATTACAGCACGCACCCCCCCCCCCCCCCCCCCATCAATTTAATTCACTATTCTTTCTGTCAATGACGTGATCATTAGGGGTGGTGGAGACGCGGTTGAGTTCGCGTAGCGTAATGTGCTTACTGTGTTCTTAAATACTTGCGTGAAAACCGCCGTTTTCTATTCACACTGTTAACGACTGTCCGCAATTGCGTTATTCGACACAAGGAACTGCATTCATGGTTCGTCGTAAAATTTAGTAATACGCCGAAGACGCGCGAATGAAGGCGACGCACATACGCGACAACAGTGAAGCCCCCCCCCCCCCCCCCCAACTTGTCAACCACAGTAAATTGTTACTTCTGGCGCCCACGACTATGTTGTTTCAGGCATTTTTCTGTTGCAGTCTACGGTCTTCCGTGCTCGCAGCCATCCAAATTTTCGCGCTACGGCATTTCCTTTTGAAACTATTAGCTAGTCTCAAAAGTTGGACATCCCCTGCCGCGCGCAATCCGCGACGCAATAGTGTAACGGCGCTGTGATATCATCCAATACTCCCAAATGACTAACACGCGGCGCCAGCACATACAACGCTAACTGTCCCAGTGACGAAGTGTCCACAAATGTCGAAACTGGTACCCTGTGGATACAGTACATTGTTCGTCTGGACTACTACTCTGCTAGTGCATGAGGTCGCAGTGCTGGCGAAACTAGAATGTTAAGAAACCCGCCGCATAATGTACATACGGCGTAGCGATGTTATTACTAACATGTCATTAAATTAACGCTATTAAGGTAAGTTCGTAGATTGGAGCTGTTTCAAATATTGTGCACGATATGCACAAAAACTGGGGTTGTTACTAGGAGATCTGTTACTGCCCCGTCATCAGCAACTGCGATTCTCAATATGAAGGCGAATCCGCACAGTTTGCAAGTTGTGCCCGGCAACAGCTCAACCAACTCCTTAGCCACTATGGGCGTCAGTTCCTCTCTACGTTTTTGGGGTGCCATATGAAAAATAATGCGATACTCCCTATAGTCGGATGGAGATCTCTTTGCAACAGTACTGGTGGCAGCATAAATTATTCAGCACACACCAGGGTTTGTGGACGATATGAAGATGTGTGTCAGATACACCTTGTGGAGCAAGGAGCTATGAACCAGCTCTTACAGAGCACACGGGTCCGAGTTCCCTGTCTACGCTTTGTACGTGCAGTGAAGCGGAAGATATTAAGGTTATCCGATCCTCCAACCTATTTCACAGCCTAACGGTACATTCATGGAAACGAATTCCTCATCAATACTATCTACTACGTCCCCTCAGAAACCTCGAATCCTATAAAGGCGATTTTAAGTATATATGATTGGTGACACCTGACTCACAATTATACCGCCACGTGGTAAAATGTCTTGTATTGAAACTTATCTCCGTTATGCGCAACTCTAATGCTTGAACAGGAGTTGCATTTAACTTCCGCGCTGGTGAATATCGTTAGAAAGTGACATACTTCACGAGTCATGTCGCGAAAGTTAACAAAACAATATAGCTATCCTTTACGATGGCAAATTCTACGTAATTCTATTTTCACCTCTACTCCAACCACACACAGCTCTTGGCTGCATTTCGTGCAAAATGTAAAATTGCGTTGATCAACAGTCAGCCAGCAGCGGTGGCCGTGCGGTTCTAGACGCTTCAGTCCGGAACCCCGAGACTGCTACGGTCGCCGGTTCGAATCCTGCCTCGGGCATGGATGTGTGAGATGTCCTTAGGTTGGTTAGGTTTAATTAGTTCCAAGGTCTAGGGGACTGATGGCCTCAGATGTTACGTCCCACAGTGCTCAGAGCCATTTGAACCATTTGATTAACTGTCCCGTTGCTTCTTAGCAGAACGTTTTATACATTATGAATGAAGACACACAACACTGGTGTAATATTCTACAATATTTATTATTTATTTCACAAACCGGTTTCCGCCGGTACTCATTCAGCAGGAATAGACGAAAACCGGTTTGTGAAATAAATGTGTTGTTTAATTAATTAAAATGCTTAAGAGTACTCACAATCTGAAGGCTCGATATCTAACTTAGAAGTAGACGACGAGTTTACAAAATATACAGCGACTGGTCGCAGTTTCAGTACCGCTCTCTTGTTGAACGTATGTAATGAATATGTGCGAAATTACTGTCAACGGCATGATCACAGAACATGATTAACACTTGCAATGCTACGACAATTCGTGAGAAATCTGATGTGGAGAACAAGTAATGGTGCGCTGCATCACCGTCTTTGCCCTCCACCAGCGCGAACAACGTTGAGATACGCCAATTCTGAGCCACCTACGACGAACGGAGCGGTTTCGGAGAAGCCACACAACGCGAGCTGTTCCGGCGTCTGATTCAGAGGCTCTGGCCGCGTGGGATGACTCGTCCCAAAGCTGATTACGAGCAGAAGGCTCAGCTCGCTACGTGAGTCAACCGCCGCCTGGCCGGCTTTGTCCTACAACGCCCGACGCCGATGACCACCGCTACGGCTCCTCGCGCTACAAAATTAACAGTTTCTAAGGGCTACGAGGCAGAGTGGAGGAATATCCTGTCTCAGAAAATAAATAAGTGTCCAAGGAATAGAAAAGCAACTGGAATCACTCGACACTGGACCTGACGGGATACCAATTTGATTTTACACAGGGTACGCGAAAGAACTTGCCCCCTTCTAACAGCCGTGAACCGCAAGTCTATAGAGGAACGGAAGGTTCCAAATGATTGGAAAAGAGCACAGGTAGTCCCAATCTTCAAGAAGGGTCGTCGAGCAGATGCGCAAGACCAATATCTCTGACGTCGACCTGTTGTAGAACTTTAGAACATGGTTTTTGCTCGAGTATCATGTCGTTTTTGGAAACCCAGAGTCTAGTCTGTAGGAATCAACATGGATTCCGGAAACAGCGATCGTGAGAGACCCAACTCGCTTTATTTGTTCATGAGACCCAGAAAATATTAGATGCAGGCTCCCAGGTAGTTGCTATTTTCCTTGACTTCCGCAAGGCGTTCGATACAGTTCTGCACTGTCGCCTGATAAAGTAAGAGCCTACGGAACATCAGACCAGCTGTGTCGCGGGATTGAAGAGTTTTTAGCAAACAGAACATAGCATGTTCTCCTCAATGGAGAGACGTCTACAGACAAAGTAACCTCTGGCGTGCCACAGGCGAGTGTTATGGGACCATTGCTTTTCACAATATATACAGATGACCTAGTAGATAGTGCCTGAAGTTCCATGGGGCGTTTCGCGGATGATGCTGTAGTATACAGAGAAGTTGCAGCATTAAAAAATTGTAGCGAAATGCAGGAAGATCTGCAGTGGATAGGCACTTGGTGCAGGGAGTGGCAACTTACCCTTAACATAGACAAATGTAATGTATTGCGAATACATAGAAAGAAGGATCCTTTATTGTATGATTATATGATAGCGGAACAAACACTGGTAGCAGTTACTTCTGTAAAATATCTGAGAGTATGCGTATGGAACCATTTGAAGTGGAATGATCATATAAAATTAATTGTTGGTAAGGAGGGTGCCAGGTTGAGATTCATTGGAAGAGTCCTTATAAAATGTAGTCGATCAACAAAGGAAGTGGCTTACAAAACACTCGTTCGACCTATACTTGAGTATTGCTCGTCAGTGTGGGATCCGTACCAGATCGGGTTGACGGAGGAGACAGAGAAGATCCGAAGGAGAGCGGCGCGTTTCGTCACAGGGTTATTTGGTAAGCGTGATAGCGTTACGGAGATGTTTAGCAAACTCAAGTGGCAGACTCTGCAAGAGAGGCGCTCTGCATCGCGGTGTGGCTTGCTGTCCACGTTTCGAGAGGGTGCGTTTCTGTATAAGGTATCGAATATATTGCTTCCCCCTACTTATACCTCCCGAGGAGTCACGAATGTAAAATTAGAGAGATTCGAGCGCGGACGGAGGCTTTCCGGCAGTCTTTCTTCCCGCGAACCATATGCGACTGGCACAGGAAAGGGAGGTAATGACAGTGGCACGTGAAGTGCCCTCCGCCACACACCGTTGGGTGGCTTGCGGAGTATGAGTGTAGATGTACACACTTAACATTATATTTGGTTGTATGTATGTAACTTACTTTCCTTATCATCTAAACCACTGGGTCGATACCAACCAAAGTTAATACACGTATCAAAAGGAAGATGCACTTGGCTCCCATTGGAGTGTGGTGAAAAGGGTGTGCCAAGTAAGTGTAATTCACAAACGTCTGGAGAAATTAACTAAATTTTGTATACCTAACAATTATTTCTATAAAATACTCTGGGAGAAGATATCACTTCCAACACGAGAGTAAAAAAAAGCGACAGGTTAAAATGTTGGAAACCTAACTAGTAAAATTTCTTTTTTTATTTAGTTGATTTTAAATACTTTGAAAGTACGCAATGTTTAAAAAGTGTCATTCCTCAATGACCTATTATTCGTGAAATCTCTAAGAATAGTTCTCATAACTATGTCTCGAAACCATCCGTCCGTTACGTAGAAGATACTCAAGTCATTGCTGCATATGGTTACCACGCACCGTAACATCATTCAGTCTTATCTTTTAATGTCAAGGAAACTTCAACATCTGAACCCCTGTCTCCAAAATATGACTCATAGTGTCCTGATTTTCCCGTTAATTTCCGCAGTAACTCCCGACCTCCTGACTTACTCAAAGACGTCGCCACCGTGGTAACGTTCGCGCAGAATTTTTCAAAACTGTTTCTCGTGCCTGGAGATTGAAAGCTTTGTCGCACAACCTTTCGCAGTTTTTGAAATTTTTTCGACTATAATGGACAGTTTTTGAAATCTTTTCGGCTACAATGGGCAGTGACGAAGCGATACGCCAGACGAGTGCAGCTGACCTTGCTCTCGGCATGAAAAACACGAAAATGGGCGCCGCCATATGCGCTTCCGGCATTACTCGCTCCAGATAAGCACACGTTTATGTTATTTTTACGGAAATTTCGGGACCCCGCGATAACGCATAAGTATCCTGCGAAGGACGACCTGCCTTATACGCAATTCCTTCGACTTCTGAATGCCCTCTAACAGCTGCCGACCTTCACAGCAATTACAGAGCTGTTGCGCAGATAGCTAAGATTATTTTCGAACAATGTTTTTTATCTGAAGTCTTTACACTATCCTCTCATGATTCGCAAGCCACGTTAAATTTTGGATCCTCTAATGTCTGGCTGTATATGTCAGTTCAAAGGTCCGAGGAAGGCGACGGCATACTACCCTCCAACACGACCATGCCTAGTAAAGCAGTGGTGTTCAACCTTCAGGTTGACTGCAGTCTTATCTTTAAAGAACAACAACTTACTGAAGACTCCAATATTTGGCCAGAACGGGGAGGAGAAAGGTAGGGTATATTTCTATATCGCTAGACTTAATCCCAAAACGACTCGAATGATACCATGCGACAGCTGGCGTTCCGAACGTCGGTGCTATTCAGAAGGATGGAGAAAATCAACTTTGTAACAGGGCTGTAGGGAACGTCCAGTACAGTAGAATTTTCCCGACAGGTCAGAAATGCACCCTTGTGGAGCTATGGTCATATGATTGCGTATCAACGCCAAGAGTACGGGAATATGTGCCTTTGAAGTAACTTGCTCCAGATAATATACGTTGCACTAAAGAGCATAATTGCTAATTACACTAGCTGAACCTTATTTCAGCGTAACAGTCAACACTAGGCAAACTTTGAATTCCTACCCTTGGCTTTGTTACGACAACCGAGAATTTGCTGCGCACACCACGAAGTACAATACTGATGTAATGTGGTCGACATGTGGAAGGTGCAATGTTATTCACAATAAAAAGCCACGATTTTAATTTTTGCTGACGTACAGACAGTATGAACTTATAATTTCCGGGTATGCAGCCGGATCACGTCGACATTCTGCCACTTTAGTCTTTAGTCCTTTAGTGGCAGAATGTCGACGTGATGCGGCTGCATACCCCGAAATTATTAGAAGAACAAATACGCCAGGAAAATTTCAGAAGTCAGCATGAACTTACTTTTATAATAATACTTTTACTTACAATAAGTACAGTAACTCAAATGTCAACACAGGCAATGATCAAACACGAAACAAATTAAATTGTGAACAATCCTTTTGTTCTCAGATCAAGTATTTTGCAGAAAATACCAAAATTCCTCCTGCAACATCGCTCTAAAGAGGACACTGTAGAAGAAATGATTGGCGTTAACACAGAAGCGCTTAGTCGGACACGGTAAGCGCGTTAATGAGACTACCCCCATGTTGTCTCTAGTAGGTCTGCAACATTGCGTGCTTTTCAGTAGCCGATGGTTTACTTTGGCCGACTGTTGTAGCAGCATGCACAATGATCATGAAATTGATCACGTGACTACAAGTTTCCACGAAAGTGAATCGGTGTTAACAGCCCAGCGACAATAGCCTGGGGATACAATGCCCATACTCCATTCCCCAGGTCCCGTCGAAAGAGATGGGTCGGCTGTTGGTGTCTAATGTTCGAGCTTGAGAAATCGTCGGTCTCGAGATGACGTCATGCAAGTAGATGAGGAAGAGAGGAAACCACAGGGAAGCAGTGCTTGAAATTAAGGGGTGGATGTGCAGTAAACGTCTCAAAAGACATGTTTAACATGCTTGGAATCAATTTAGTTGTCAATTATTTTCAGAAGAACGCCGTGTACAATCTATAGTATAACCATCAACATTTTTTTTTCAAATGAGCAATCGTTTTCATGATTTTTCCTCTTCTATAGACACATTTTAGTAGGCGAGTGCAACACGAACGTACGTATGTAAGACGGGGGTAACTATCAAAACTGCCGCTCGTCGGCTGACGTTTCAGGGCCATTCCACACTGGTGCATTTCCGACACACGGTTGTCTGAAAAACTTCGGCTCTACTCCACGTCTCAAGATCCAGAAATAGCGCCCTGCATGCCCTCGCCTCGCTGCAACATGAACACAACAACACGCACTGGGAGCCTCCCAGACACCGGCGTTGCACAGCTGCCAGAAGCTTCGCAGTCTGCGTACCGCATGCGCTTACAGCTAGCTGGAGGTGGTCGCGCCCGCCTGTATACACGGGCGTCGCTATAAATACGGGCAAGGCCCGTTTTCACGGAGGCTAGAGTATTTCTGACCGCCTGGCCGGCCGCTGGAGGCTTTTCTTGGAGAGGGCACTTCTCCAGCCACCACCGACCGGGCCTCACATAGCTTCTCCCGTAACATTATCCCTGTCAACCACCACCTACCTTGCTCGAGATGTGGAGGAACACGATTTCGCTTGAATTCTACTGCCAAGTGCCGTTTGTGACGCCACAATATTCGTCCTTTAAAGATCCCTGTTCAGTCGGTGAATTTTCCAGTAAAAGATTTCTGTTAATGAATCTATTTTAACACTGTGTTCGGTTTTCTTGTCAATATCTCCTTTCCCCACAAGATTTGGAGCTAAATCCTACAATCATTTGTCGTATATCGAGCGACTCGATAAGAAAGGTTCGAAGTTTTGACACAGCTGCGCTGTTTGTAGCAAAAAAAATGGCGACTACACAATAGGAGAAATCATTCTCTGTTGGAAACTTCACAAAGCCAATCCATTGTTGAAGTGCAAAGTTCAATTCCAACGCCGACTCTGCAGGAAACTGCCTCCTGAAATCAGATTTACGACTGGCATAAAAAAAAAACATATGCATGAGAAAGAACATTCGCCAGCCACGCACCTCCGGTGAAGATTTCGAGCGCATCCGAGATGCGTGTGACGGACCCCTCGTCAAGTCCACAAAACGGGTAGGCCAGGAACCTCAACTTCTTCAAACAACAGTGTGGCATATTGTGGATAGACAACTGCGCATCAAGCCTTACAAGTTGCTGTTACTGCAGCAATTGCGTCCCGGCGACCATAATACAAGTTAAGACTTTTGCATTTCAATTCTCCAGGATATGGCAGGACACTTTCCGGGTGACTCACTTTCGGGCGAACCGCTGTTTCATTTACGGATTAATGTAAACCACCATAATGTAAAAACCTGAGGGTCGTCGATCATGAAAGAGATTCGCCGAACCAATGGGGTTTGTGTCGTTATTGTTCACAAAGTTTAAGGACACTTAGTCTTTGCTGAGGAAAAAGTGGTAGGAATGTCATACCTAGTCATGCTGCAAAATTGGTTGTTTCTTCAACTTCACGAAGATTTCAATGGTTTCGTTTTTATGCATGACGGCACCACGGCTCACTCTCTCTCTGACATCTGGCAATATTTTAACAGCAGTATTCCACAACGTTGCAGTGGAACAGGTCACCAGATCCCACATCTTGCAAATTTTTTTTCTGTGTGGGTACATAAAAAACTATCCTGTCCACGGCAGCTACTCTTGAAGAGCTGAGATGTCTAATTGTTGCAGCTTTTGATTCAATAAGGAGGACCTGTTGATTCGTGTGTGGAATGAAGTGGGCTACAGTTTCGATGCTTTTTGAGTAGTGCAAATGCAAGTTGTTCATGTTGTGTGTGTGTGTAGTATAGTGGCTGCGCGAACATAAAACTCCGAACCGTCCTCTACCCAATGACATGAGTGATATTTTCAATCCTCCATGGTTTGTCAGGAATACACAACTGAAATCTGTTCTTTAATTTTGAATCACCCTGTACTACGTGTCGTGTCATTTCAATCCCTTCTCCGCGGAATATTCTAAAGTTTTAACTGTCTTTATTTGTAGGTAGACGACTGCAGTCCAGTGCAGACTGACTTCAAGCGACACAGTGCCGTACCAAGCCCCCACGAGCCAACACAAAATGCCGCAGACCACTGACGAAGTGGGCTATCGACCGGGGATTCGTATTCGGCAGCAGTGGGAAGTGCTGCAGTTGTGTCAGGCGGTTCTACACTTACTTCATCGTCCGCTTCCGTAGCTTGGGAATTAGCAAGTCTGACTGCCATGCGCAGGACCCGAGTAGCGTTCCCGGTGTGCCAGGGATTTTTCCTTTGTGACGCCCACTGCGGAGCTGCTGCACCGAGTAGAAGCGGCTCCAGGTCATGAAAAACTAACAACGACCCTAAGCCCATCCATACCGTATGAACTGACCCCATTGGCGGATGAAGACACGGCGGTCGGCTAATACCGAAGGGCCGGGTTAGCAGCCCTCTGTAATAAAGAGAGTTAACCGATCAAAGACGAACTTAAACGGATGTCTTATGACGTCCGCCCCGAGCAAATACAACGAACGAAAACGAACAAAATGAGAATTTAAAAAAGAAAACAAATGGCCCGCCTGGGACTGAGGACCGAGTTTACTTTTGTTTCACTTTATAGGCTGAGCCGTCTTGTTCTGACTCCGTTACTGCGGATATTGTAGCGCGGGCATTTCAGTCTACCAGGACTGCAATATATATACACCTGCAAACGAATAAAAGATTAAAACATTATGACGACCTCTCATACTGTAGTATGAACTCCTAAACCAACTTAAAGAGTTTTCCCCATGCGTATATAAATGTCAACTAGAATGTATTTAAGGCCAATGTCATTATCTGAAAATTTAATTTTCTTCGTTTTCTCAAATATTTTAACGAAGCAGTTGCTCGCGAACTGACGCAAATTGTGAGTGGACACGCCTAACATTTCAGACTCATTCAAAATAACTGGATACATGAAATTCGGAGCAGAATGGCACTTTCAATCCGCAATTCAGAACCATCTCATACCGCAATTAAAAGTTACGCTCTGAATTGGTTTTTCACGTCTGCATTACAAATCAACCTATTCATAAACCGAGGTAAGCTAGAGGTATGTCATCACCTGAAGATAACGCACCTAGCTAGAAACAGGCAGTGCAAGATTTCACTAGTTACCACTAAACCTACTCCTAGCACAAACTAATTCCACTTCATCCAAGACCCACCATCAACTCCTTCGTCTCTAAATTTCCCATTTCATCAGCTCTGACCGATGCCTTCCCTTCTTCGAAGAACAGGAAGGCACGACTGTTTGGCACATAATCGTCAAGGAAACTAAAATCATCTTTTCCTCCAACGGGACCGGACAACCGCATCCTCTTCTGAGAAACTTTTTTGCATGCAGAACTGGAACCCAGCATTTGTTCCTTCGGAAGTGTGGTTGCGCGTGCGGTACGAACTATTGTGAAATTTGTAAGAGCGTGTTTCACAAGGCCATTTCACAACAGATACTTCCCCATACATGGAATATAATTGTTCCTTTTGTAAGCATATGTTACAAGATGAAGAATTGTAATATTGTAGCAGTAGTATTCAATCTGAAGACTGGTCTGATGCAGCTCTCCATTCTACTTTATCCTGATGCAACCGACATCCTTCGGAATCTGCTTACCCTATTCGTCTCTTTATGCCCCTCTACTATTTATACCCCTCCCTCTCTCCCTCCCCACTTCCAACACTAGACTTGATGCCTTCAGAATCTGTCCTATTAACCGATGCCTTCTTGTTGCACCGCAAATTTCTTTTCTTCTCTCTTCTATTCAGTACCTCGTTAATTACGTGATATAACAATTTGATCTTCAGCATTCTTCTGTAGCACCACATCTCAAAAACTACTCTCTTCTTGCCTAAACTGTATGTTGTCTAACTTTCACTTCACTATGAAGTATCTATCAAATTACATAAAAAAATAACACGTTCCCGCGAAGACTGTCAAATTGTAGTCATTTTGCTGAAGCTGACACTCTTATATGATACAATGGAAACTTAAGTACAGAAACGCCACTAATGTTACTCTGGTAAAAAGAAAATAACTGGAAAATAACTGGAACTTTGCGAGATCGTGGGGCAGATAGCCTCGTCAATGTGCAGTACGAATGAAACTGATTCACACATTTTTGGTTTTATGAATAAATTTGTCTTTTCTATTTACATCCTATTTTCTAACTTCTCTATTCATCGGAAGTGAGAATACAACTGCACAACCAAGAATTTGCAAACGACTATTTAGGCCGTGGAACTCTAAAGTGTCGGACGAATCAAATTCGTCCGCAACCACAAGTAATACGTCAAATGTACAGCTCATTTCTACTGTCTTGGAATACAATTTAAACACACACACGTTAAGAGACTGTAAGTGCTGATACTAAAAGAAATTGGATCTTGGCACCTCCGTCACTAACTGACTGTGCACAGTCCCTGTTGTTAAATTGGCTATGGAACCGCTTCCAGTTGCAATACAGATTTGACATCAAATAATTCATGCCTATGTTCACCAAATTTAAAACATCAAAATCTAGCCAGTCACAGGTACGATGTTGTACTAAGGTTTTAACACTTTATGCCAGGTACTACATTCAAACTACAGTATTCAATATTTGAGAATTAGAGTGCTTATCAACTTCCAACACACTGTCTGCGAAACGTCAAACTTTTTCTAAATCTTTTCTCGCTTACAAACTTGTCACATACAAGTTGTGCCAGGAAGAACGGTTAACGCTCTCATTCGAAGCAAGAAAGTCTAGTTAACATGGGCTCTCAATTGCGTACAGTAAGAAGACGAGCACTTGTTCGTCTTCGCTACTGTGGAACACGTCTTCCGCTAAAGAAGGGCTCGTGGCTCTTGCAAAGGAAACCCCCCATCGCACGGCCCTCATATTTAGTGACAGAATGGTGCAGTGGATGGCCCGTCAAAAACTAAACACGAATGAAGGTGTTTTGAACTGAGAAAAAGGAAGAAAAATAGAAACAGTAAACGGTCAAAACTCAAGAAGTGCAACATTGAGCAAATTGGAAGAACCCAGCGTCGTGGTTGTGTGGTGTCTGTGTTTGACTGAAGCGGAAGGTCCTTCACAAAGTTAAACTTTCCGGCCAGTTACCACGTACCTGTTCTCATTCTGAAGCCTTGGCAATCGTCATGCCACACATTGGTCACAGAATATGTCACGCGGTAAGAGTATATTACTGTCCCAAGTAAATGTGATGCACAGTGATCAGGCGAGATGTCGCAAACAACAAATAAGCAGGTGTGGACTATGTTACAACACAGAAATTCAAGAGTCAAAACTTCCAAAACGGAACGCAAGAGTCGTTCAATATAGTACTAAGAAGAACAAACAGGAGATACGTACGCCGGCCGCGGTGCTCTAGCAGTTCTAGGCGCTCAGTCCGGAACCGCGCGACCGCTACGGTCGCAGGTTCGATTCCTGCCTCGGGCATGGATGTGTGTGATGTCCTTAGGTTTGTTAGGTTTAAGTAGTTCTAAGTTCTAGGGGAGTTATGACCACAGGTCGAGTCCCATAGTGCTCAGAGCCAGATACGTATACGTCTGGCGCCCCCTTCCTTGCGCCTCACTATTGCGGACGTTACACAGTTCATATCTCTGTGGTTCGAAATCCAACAGCATAACCGCGACGTTTTGGCTACTCGTATTCGCTCGATGCTGCACACCTTACGTCATCTTAAGCTTGGATAATTCACTGTTTCAATTTTCCTTCTTTTTGTCAATGTTCTGTACAAAAATGGTTCAAATGGCTCTGAGCAGTATTAGAGAACATCTGAGGTCATCAGTCCCCTAGAACTTAGAACTACTTAAACCTAACTATCCTAAGGACATCACACACATCCATGCCCGAGGCAGGATTCGAACCTGCGACCGCAGCGGTCGCGCCGTTCCAGACTGAAGCTCCTAGAACCGCTCGGCCACATTGGTCGGCATGTGTTCACTTGTTAGTAATAACGGCTATGAAGTCCATACCCTAAGTAGATTTTTTTCTTCGAATGCCATTCTTGTCATATTGCTAAATATTGACCTTTCTTCCTGCGACATCTTACATTTACACTACCTTATATTTTTTTCCTTGGAAGTATGGAGTGCAGGGGTTAGTGCTGCTAAATAAATGGGAGAAAGCCGGGGTTTTGCGAGAGCCAAGACCGGCCCGCGTTATTAAAAGTAATTGCTTCAGCCGCATTGGAGACGCGTGTTGTGGCCCTGCTGCGGCTGGCGCCGCCCCTCCTGATACAAGCCTTCCGTTGATAAGGCGCAGAAGGGGGGGAGTGATACCGATATAGCAGCTTCTGGTTCTTTCTGCTCGTAAACAAACGAGCGTCTACAGTCTCAGAGCAGTTTATCAACAGCGCTTCAAAGGTCTCTTCTCAACTGCTACCTACAGCGGTTTTTCCAGTATCTTTCCTATACGTACAGAACTGACTGCAATACTCTTCCACGGAATCTTATATTAGCAACATGTTGGAAGGAAGGTGAAAATTAAACTTATTCAGTGGAGCACACCGAAACTGCCAACAGTGTGTACATAACGAAATTATTTCATTTATATTAATGGCATTGTGTCTTGAAAGGAGGATACAAGATGAACATCAACAAAAGCAAAACGGGGATAATGTAATGTAGTCGCATTAAGTCGGGTGTTGCTGAGGGAATTAGATTAGGAAATGAGACGCTTTAAGTAGTAAAGGAGTTTTGCTATTTGGGGAGCAAAATAACTGATGATGGTCGAAGTAGAGAGGATATACAATGTAGACTGGCAATGGCAAGGTAAGCGTTCCTGAAGAAAAGAAATTTGTTAACATCGAGTATAGAGTTAAGTGTCAGGAAGTCGTTTCTGAAAGTATTTGTGTAGAGTGTAGCCATATATGGAAGTGAAACATGGACGATAACTAGTTTGGACAAGAAGAGAATAGCAGCTTTCGAAATGTGGTGCTACAGAAGAAGGATGAAGATTAGATGGGTATATCATGTAACTAATGACGAGGTAATGAATAGGATTGCGGAGAGGAGAAGTTTGTGGTACAACTTGACTAGAAGAAGGGATGGGTTGGTAGAACATGTTCTGAGGCATCAAGGGATCACAAATTTAGTACTGGAGGGCAGCGTGGAGGGTAAAAATCGTAGAGGGAGACCAAGAGATGAATACACTAAGCAGATTCAGAAGGATGTAGGCTGCAGTAGGTACTGGCAGATGAAGCTTGCACAGGATAGAGTAGCATGGAGAGCTGCATCAAACCAGTCTCAGGACTGAAGACCATCATAACAACAACAACAACATGTGATGATTAGGCTTTGGTCGGGTAATCCCTACGTTATCCACGATCGAACGGCTTGTCTTGAGTAGTGACATCATTTACTCCTAACTTTCACGTGTATCTAAAATCCCTGTAGTAATTCATTAGATACGGCTTCACGTATAGACAGAAAAACAGGCCTAGGAACTAACAACAGAAACAACCTGTTATTACATTGTGCTTCAACAATTTCAACCCTCCAGGAAAGTACCTGATTACGTCCATGTCTTACTATTTAACTGAAAGCATGCGTTAGGTGAGAACGAGACCATGTATAAAATAAAAATGGTGTCAAGTGAACGCTCACTCTTACCATTATTGCCATCTCTTGCATAAGCATTACAACTACACAGTTTTACTGTTTGGTGGCAACAAACTTGGCACAAAGAAAATATGCAAAGGTTATAATTTGTGTGCCATCGTCAGACATCGTAAGGCAAGGCACACATTTGCTAGTCGAATACATCTAATTCTAAGCCGGTTGACACATTGTTAGTGCTGCTTGATGATTGTGTAACAATATGATGATCTTTATGTGACATACTACAAATCAATGAATAAATATTAACGGAATGGTACTAGTTGGTTCAAATGGTTCTGAGCACTATGGGACTTAACTGTTGTGGTTATCAGTCCCCTAACAAAACAAGGACGTCACACACCTCCATACCCGCGGTAACACTCGGACCTGCGACGTAGCAGTCGCGCGGGATACTAGTTGGTTTACACCAAAACCCGACCACCTCATCGACTATGTATTTTAAGATACTGAGGACGAAAATACACACACACACACACACACACACACACACACACACACACACACACACAATACGTGTGCTTTTTATAAACCTGAAGCCGACAGAAAAAACCTAGATGGAAGGCAAGAGTTATTCGTTCTTGTTAGTATCCCTAAGAAATACCACCAGAAAGTAATGTGTGTGAGGCTATTATGGTAGTTTTTCCTCCTGCTTTTGCCTTATGAATTTGTGTGTGCTACTTATTTCTGAAAAGCTTCAGGCAACTACATAGATATACTCACTGAAAAACAAACACGTTTTTGGTTTCAAGCAGCTCTCTATGCTAGGCATTCATAACAACTCATCTCTGCGTTAGCTACTGCAACCTATATCCATTAAAGCAAGCACACTGCAGTCAATTCTTCGTCCTTCGCTACAGAATTATCGTTCCTAGAACTTCCCATTATTAATGAATGAACTATTACTTTATACTTCAGAATGTAGCCTGTCAACTGCATCAATTCGGTTGGGTAACAACGATTTAGTTTTAAATTTTTTCCGTTGTAACACCATTCCAATTTGTCTCTCAATATATCCAGAAAAAACGCAATTTCTTATGTAGTTACATCTATCTCACTTTCCTCGTTGTAAACTAAATGTAGTGGAGAGCTCATGTAATTTCAATACGATGATATAGTTGAATTCCCGTTTCGCCGACAAATCCTGGAACGACCCTTCACGCATAAACGACGTGTTTTGTCGACGGAAGCTATGCTAGCAGTTCCGGTGTCCTCCGCCAGGTCGGCGCTGCAGACGGCACCGCTTGCCGGAAGCTGTGGCCTTCCCGCCCAATTTTTACCCCATTAGTTACGGAAGCTGCCACTTGGAGCCGCTGCCAGCAGTTTCAGAGAAATAACCGCGAAAACAAGCCAGCTACCAGCCAATTTATATCCTTGAAAAGTTTCTCACAAGGGAACGTGGGTACGACCTTTCTATGGGCAGCGGGCTCCTAAACTTATGAGCGTGTGCTATTTCCCGTCACACAACTAAGGTAGTTATTTGTTTGTCGGACTTCCCATAAAATGGCGCAATGTCTCTTCACGGCCGCGTGAAGAATTGGCTCTATTTGAGACACTCAAACCAGCAAAAAAAGAAGGAACTTTTTCGGCAGAACCTCGTCCTTTGTCCTTGTGATGGCTAAAAAATACCGCCTCTGGTTACAAGCCTTGAAAATTAGAAAACCTAAATGAACTGACAACCTAACGATATTTATCACGCCGTATTCCAACTCACGGTCATGTTAACGCCTCCTTTGTTAATTCCCCGAGGTGGCTGCCGAAAAGCTGTGAGTCACAAACAACAAGAAAAATAATGCAAAATACTAATTCGTTTGTGCACGACTTACGGTTAACAATGGTCAACACAGCAGCATCATTTTTAATATAGACTGCTCAGTCTCGACTGGAATACACTGTTATCATGCTCTAATCGTTGGTTATCATCTCTGCATTATCACAAGCAATTTTAAGTGGCAATGCTGACTACTTCACAGAAAAATATACTTAGATGGGTACGTCACAATACTGAAACTGTAACAGTGAAAACTAACTTTAACCTATAATGACGCACGGTACATACTTGCACAAGTAATAATGTTTCAAGTCTTGCTAATCTACAGCAACGTAAAAATTCCACGAACTTTCTATCATAAGAATCAAATTCACTCCATTACAGAACTATTCATAACGTTAGACAAGTCGCTGAAAGGCATCTACCACGTAGCAAAGAAAGTAATACACGAATACGATACGCCAAAACTAGTTTTTTACGAAGGTTAACTATGCAACCCTCCCAGTACATCTCTATCATTATATATATATATATATATATATATATATATATATATATATATATATATATATAAAGCCCCTTGCGCAACTTCGTCGAATGTCAACAACTTGTAGAAACATATGTGGAGCAATTATTTCCAAGCCATCCTTGGATGTAGAATCTACAACATTTGTCAGCTCCACAAACCTCTTGTGAACAGCTTTGACGTCTGATTTAGAATCATTCTGGAAATTAGTTTTGCACCGATACAGTACACGCTGCTTTTTACAGATACTAACCAACAATCTTCGACCATATGACACTACAGCGGTCGAAAAGTACTAGACACGAAATGTGGTCCGATCGAATCGCCAAGGAAGATCTTTACTTTCATTAGTAACAAATCTCTGCAATTACTTGGTGCTTCGACTATGTGGAGAAAGAGGGAATGAGAAGACTTGCTGAGTGAAAGAATAATTATTTTATTCACTCAAAGTTACTTTCAGCTGAAGAGAGATCCATACGACTGGAGCCATTATTATTTCTAGATAGTGAAATATTTGGACCCCATTTTACATGCAATACCTTCAATGAAGGTGGGTGCATTCATGATGAATCTGACACCTCACCAAAGACTCCGCGAGTATCATTGATTAAATCTTCTCTGTTCATCAGCCGAGTCACTGAGTACTGTCGCACTTTTCGACGAGTTTTCTATTAGGCACTTTCATGTTTCTGCCGGTAGATGAGTAGGAAACTTGTGGAAACGTTGCGACAATGAGGTGCTAAGATTGTTGACAGCCCATGATTTCATCAACTGACTTAGTACATCTCTTAGATATGCCCTCTCTAAGTTCTAAGAGAACTTATAGTTTCAGTAAGACTTTTGTTCACGACAAGGTTTTAAAGACTTTGCAATTTGTTAAAAGTGAAACGTATACATCTGCGTTCAATGTGACAGGCTTTCGGTTTATGGCTTGCTTTTGTACATTCGTATAGGCTCGTCCAGCTATCTTCTACTGATTTGCTTATTGTACCTTGTGTAAGCCTGTATATCGTCGGTATACAGCAACAAACATACTTTGGTGTAATTGCGCAACTTGCATGAATGAAAATCGATCAGACTTCCGTCTGTCAGCTTCGATAGTTCTAATGTGAGTAAAATTACGCTGATGACGATCAAGCATTCTCGCACACAGCATTGCAGGTACGTGTCTGTGCGTCTTACACGCACGGCACCACCTAACTGGACAAACCTAGCGAGTTAGGTGCGGAAATTCCACTAACAGACAACGTATCAGGTGATGCTATGAAGTATCTCCTGTTCTGCGTAGCTGACACACTTCTTCGATTGTGGGTCCAAACAGGAAGCGGCGTGAAGTGTGTACTCCGCGAGCGTTTACCGCGCAAATCGCACGCAGCACAAGCAGGAGGGAGTCCACGGCAGTGCTTGCTAACTACCAGTTGCTGAGCAGCGCGCATCTGAATGAAAAATTGCCGAAATCGCCACTCAGTATGTCACCGGTCGACTTCGCGCTTTCGCAAGGCACGACAACTCAACCACCGTGACCATCTGCCAACCTCGTCTAGGACGGATCTCTCTCCTTTGCAGTACCAAGGAACGCACAATGAATGCATAATGACCTGAAACAATTCTTCCTTTGTGCAAATTGGTACCTAACTGTGGAACTGCGGATCAGTATGGAGGAGTCAGAGCTCATGTGAGCCATGACTTTTCTGATATTTCTCAACACACTCTACTCTCTGTACTCTTAAACGTCTTACGATGTCACACGGTCCCAATTCAAGTTGCCTGTATAGCGGCTTTCAGGGCGGCAACAATTTTACTTTCAGTATTTATGTAATTAGAGAATTTAAAAGTTTCAAACGCTGTCAAACTCTAATTAAAACGGATAACCTAAACTGTCTCACCGACGTCTCCTACAAAGTCACTGTAGGTGTTTGCCCGTCTGACTTCTAGTATGGCTGAATGATATTTAGAAGAACTGCTTTTGTATTTTATCTAAAGCATGTTTGCATGTATGATTTGTCTAACTCTTATGCCCTAAATTCTCTGGTAATGTTGAAATTAGTCGCTTGTCTGAAGCATCAGGAAAATGGATTACTAGCTGGTGAATTAGTTGGTGGGTCGAAGTAGGTGCCTTGTCAGAGTTTTTCTGAATTTTTTTTAATGTAGGTGTAGGTTGGTGGTTCGTGTAACAAGGGAACCTCCCCATCGCACCCCCCTCAGATTTAGTTGTAAGTTGGCACAGTGGATAGGCCTTGAAAAACTGAACACAGATCAATCGAGAAAACAGGAAGTTGGGACTATGAACAAAAATAAGCAGAATATAGAAACTGAGTAGTCCATGTCCAAGATAGGCAACATCACGGATAATGTGAGCTCAGGAGCTCTTTGGTCTCGTGGTTAGCGTGAGCAGTTGCGGTTCTAAGTTAAAGTCTTCCCTCGAGTGAAAATTTTAATTTTTTATTTTCACACAATTATTATCCGTTCGTCCGTCCGTCCGATGCGAGGTTAACAGCGCCGTAGTATGGGGACGCTACACCTAAACGGGAAAAAATTGAAAACGTTAAAAACCTATGTTTTGACAGAGCACAGGCAAAACTGTGCTACAGTGGAACTGTTGCATTCATTTGTTGCAGTTTATGTGACAAACTAATGTTTTCATCACTTTATTTGGGAGTGATTATCACATCCACAAGAAAACCTAAATCGGGCAAGGTAGAAAAATCTTTTTACCCTTTCGCCAAATGTAAACATTAGGAGGGTCAACAACATATTCATGTCATGTGACGCACATGCCGTCACCAATGTCGTTATAGAATATATCAGACGTGTTTTCCTGTGGAGGAATCGATTGACCTTTGCACCTTGCGATCAAACGTTTTCGGTTCCCATTGGAGAGGCACGTACTTTCGTCTACTAATCGCACGGTTTTGCGGTGCGGTCGCAAAACACAGACAAACTTATTATTGTGAACAGAGACGTCAATGAACATACGGACAGATCATTACTTTGCGAACATGAAGAAAATAAAACTATTCATTTGAAGTAAGACTTGAACCAAAGACATTTCATCCCGCAGCTGCTCACGCTAACCACGGGACCACAGCGCTCCTGAGCTCGCACTATCCTAGATGTTGCCTATCTTGCCATGGACTACTTAGTTTGTATATTTTGCTTATTTTTCTGATAGTTCCACACAACTTTTTCCTGTTTTCTCTACTGATCTGTGTTCAGTTTTTCAAGGCCTATCCACTGTGCCAACTTATAACTAAATCTGAGGGGGGGGGGGGGGGGGGGTGGTGCGATGGGATGGTTCCCTTGTAAGAGGTCTTTAATATGTCTGTCTGGTGTGTAGCAGTCTGCAGCGGCGCTGAGGATTCAGTTTTGGAGTCTGAATTTTTTGCAGCGTATCGCTTTGTGTTTGTAAAAAAATCCCAAGTTCCTCCTGGTTCCCACTGTACGTCCCACAAAACGGGTTGCATATATATTCTAATGTAAGCAGCATATACTACTAACGACAGCACTTAAGTATTCGAAACTAAACGTTTTTTTTTTCCTCTCCAGTGCCTTAACACATACGATTCACCTCTATCTGCGGGGTCAGCGCGGTAGACAGCCAACAAAAAAACCCGGGTTCAGTTCCCGGCCGGAGCCATAATTTTCTCCATTCGGCGACTGGATGGTGTCTTGTGTTATTTTTATATTCGTATCGTTATTACTGACACGAACGTCGCCTCAAATACACTGTCGTGTCGTCTTACTGCTACTGAGATGGCTCCATGATCACAAACCAAAAAACAAATTGAAATGAAACTGCAAACGAAAACATGTTTCTGGTCGGCAGTTCATCAGGAAATATTGGGATAAGCACTTTGCGAACTGCTTAAACTTAGTAAGCCACGACACCTAAAGCCCATCACGTCATTCGATCTGACTATTCCATGTGTAATTACATGGAATGATGCAGACTGCTTATAAAGCGACAATCACTTCACACTGGAATCTAATATGCACGCGCGATTCATACTCGAGACGAACGAAAATCCGATGAAAAGTACAACGATAGAGCAAAGTAAAAATGTTGTAAAACTTGAATGAAGTCTCCCGAAAAACCTTTCTTCAAAACAGACAATTCAGGACAAACGACCAGTTTTCTAGACACTATTTCCATCCTCAGGCATGGACAGGAAGAAACCCATGAAAGTGTTACACTATTAATAACCTTCTGCAGCCCACTCCATTGATTTGTAGCACACATACCTAGGATCTTATAACGAATTGGTCGTCTCGCCTCCGTATTCTGAGATTTACCTGACCAATTAGTTTTAATACGCATCGCCATGGGACAGCAGACTGGAAAAGCTACGTACTAACCCAAGATTTAAATATCGTGCGCTGTGCAAGAAAACCATTTTAATACTTGTAGCCTTCTGTAAGACCACAATTGACAGGAAAACGTTCAGTAACTGGATATCAAACCCAGAAGACTTGAGCATTTGTAACGACGAATAAAAGATGACTTCGCTGCATACAACTCTACACTCTAGAATAATGACGCAATAAAAGCAGAACTTCAATTGTTATAATCCGGCATGCCAATTTCGACCTTGCCATATGTGTTGGATGGATTACATTGTTTCCTGTGCATTTTTCGATTGTTGGAAAGTTACAACAAGGCAATGCCATGGTGTTCTTACGTCGTGTAAAAAGACATATTTGAAAATGGTGTAGGGTGATTGTGTGTACAACATTCACCAATTTCTAAAAATTGGAAGTGCGAACGTAATGTATACTAGTGAACGAACATACCATCCGTCAGAAACCAGTTCAAGGAAAAGGAAGGCAGTGCTGCCAATGTGACACTACGTAATTACTTATCCTTATTACAGACAATACTCAGCATTTATCACAATTTTATCGATTACCTGTTGGCTATCACATGGATTAGTCCTATCATCACACATGAGTTTATTTGTTCATACGTCATTTAGCACTAATCTTTGGAATGACCTGCACTTTCCATTGTCTCTGCAGAAACACAGTAACCAAAGTGATTTTGTCAACGAGTCTATTTATCCCGTAATGAACTCTAGTACGTTCAGTGTCCCAATGACATCTCATCATAAGCTATCATCAGATTCTTAAACAAGGTCTCACCATTAAACTACGAGAGGCTAGTAACGTGTGTGCAGGTCGCAGTGCGGTACGTTAGGAAAACAGATTTCATGAATTAGCTCACGAAGGGAGACTACTGTACGCAACTCGCATTCCGTAGGAACTGGGTTCAGAAGCAAACTAGTGTGAGATAATGATCCCCCTGAAATTGTGGTTGTGGTGGCAGACTTCTTTGTGGCGTAGCCCGAAGTTCACTCTAGGTAAGGAGATGATAGTTTGGTTACGAGATGGCGACGCCAACAGTGTGTATTCCAAATAAAAGATTCGCTCAGAGACTGATCAGTTGCTCAACCTAATGTTTAAGTTCTCGCAACATTACCGCAGTTTTCGTCATAAATACAAACTGAAAAATAAATTTAGGAAGCCTAAAGGGACACGTCTTCGACAATTCCAGGCTTATTACGTGCGTTAACTACAGGAATTCAAGGGGGTCCACTACGCAGGTTTTACTCAAATCCCGCTCTGCCATCCATTTTCACTGAAGCATCTCACTTCATACTAATACCCAAATGGTTTCCAAAGCACGGTCACAACGCCGTCATACTTCACTATCCCTGTCTGCCCTTCCAACAGTTATGCATCCCCCGTGATATGAGCATCGACAGTTTAGAAATATGTTAAAGATTTAATATGTCGCATGATCTCGGCGTGATTATGCTGCACTTTCGGATGTTCGGCCTAGCTGTATCTATTTTTCTGTGAAGTCATCCGAAGTTACACCATTAGGGGAAAGATCGATGTACACCTAATTCGAGATAGAATAAAAGTTTGCGTGCCAGAGTCGAGTCTGTCGACTAGAGCCAAGATGTGAGAAGCAACTACGATGGTGAGAGTTAACATACCAGTATGAGAGGCGACGGCACACCAGCCAGGCGCAACTGGCAGATGTGCGTGCAGGGGCACTGCGAGAGACACATGGCGGCTGCCCACGGTCCACGTTCCAGCTGACACGACCACACTTGACGGCACACTGAGACGAGACTGACAAACACCGCCTTATGCAAGGCGCGCGCCACGACACACTATAGGCCGTTATCTGTCCACCGCCTTCTCTGCTCCACTGCGCCGGCGCGAGAACTTCCAGCTTTAGCAGGCTGCGCCGCAAGTGCGTCACAGCGTGCCACGAAAATAAGACGACTACTAACTGCCCCCCGCGCTTGACCACGCAACATCGCGTTCACAGCTTCAGTGTTTGGGAAAAGGCGCTGGGGTACACATTTCGACACCTGCGGTTTACGTGAACGGTTCACAAAAATACTGGTAGCTCCAGGGCTTTCGATGTTTCCCCGTTTAAAGCCTGTCAATTTCGCTACTGTTTTTGTTCGAGCGGTTTCGCATTTGGTCGCTTTCCACGCCGAAAAATCGAGAATCGAACCACAGGCGTCCGCACTAGTAACAGCAACGCTAGCCGGCGTGCGAGAGAAGTGGCCCAGGCGAAGTGAAACTTCTGGATACTACTTCAACAATATATAAATACATCAAATAAGAAACAGTTTTCTAATGTTCTCGTGCGTATGTATTTGGTTGGACAGCTTTCGTCTTCTTTATTCTTCGTCAGAAAACAACTGAACGTCGCCAACACAAATGTTACTTCACAATGAAATGAACACCTTGATCTGGTTACAGGCGTTGACATACGTCGAGGAGGACAGATGAAAATGTGTGTCCCGACCGGGAGTCGAACCCGGGTTCTCCTGCTTACATGGCAGACGCTCTATCCATTAGGGCCACCGAGGATAGCGCGACTGCAGGGATTTTATAAGGTTCACCAGCCACTTGGCCATCTTCTTCTTCTGTGCGAATGCACAAACTGTGCCCGAACTCTTACGGGAATCGGCAACGCGCCGCGAGTAATGAGTATAATGTGTGGGGGCAATACGAATGTGGTACGGGACAATACGTTGAGAATGTGGGTTTCACGTGAGGCGTGCCAGAGATAAATCCCTGCACTCGCGCTATCCTCCGTGTCTTCGATGGCTCAGATGGATTGAGCGTCTGTCGTGTTAGCAGGAGATCCCGGGTTCGTGTCCCGGTCGGTGCACACATTTTCATCTGTCCCCGTTGAAATGTGTCAACGCCTGTAAGCAACTAAGGGTGTTCATTTCATTTTAATTTCATTCTAACGAGCTGCATGGTCACCGATGGTATCTGTTCTTTCGGACATGTCGGAAAGAACAGATACCACCTTAGTATATAAACATTAGTTTTACGGGAGACACAAAAAGGATAACTATACACCCTCGTCACATTAAAATGAACGCCCGTCAAAGTCCCGAATTACAATATTCGGCAGCGCGGACGTTCCGAGACGTGCAGCAACATAGTCAATAAGATTCTATGTATATGGCACACCGACTTCAATGCAGGGACCTGCTGTGCTTGGTGCGAAATGCCCAGATCGGTGTGGTCCCTCAGATTCTCGGCTGGGTTCAAATCCGAGCAGTCTGTTGGTCACGCGAATACGGTAAACATGTCCTTGTGCTCTTGTAACCACTCACGTACACTGCGACATGTTGCATTGTCATGATGGGAGATGTCATAGTGCAGAGGAATAACAAATTGCATGTACCGGTGGACGTGGCTTCCTAGGGTAAGAGATATAGTTATGCTGATCCACGCTGCCTTCTAGAATGACGGTATCACCGTGACAGTGCCATGAAAACATTCCGCAGCTCACAACGCTCCCTCCTCCAGACTGGACCACTCAGGAGATTGTTGCAGCGTGTTTGCTTTCCAGACCGACGACATACAAAGTGGTTCACCCAAAAAGACCACTCAGTGGATGTCCAGTTGCGTTACTTGGGGGGGGGGGGGGGGGGTTTCAGCCTTCGTCGCCGATGAACATCGGTCAGCGTAGGTTCACGAATCAGACGCCAGCTGCGGAGGTACATAAGCAGCAACGTTCGCTTAAAGGTCGTTCACGAGTCGCTGTTGGTAGCCACTCGGTTCATCCGGGTGTTCAACTGCTCGTCGGCTGCACTTCTATTCGCCCAGAAACATCTCCGCAGCCGTCGTTCACCCCTGTCCAACTACGGCACGTACTTCACAAAAAAATGGTTCAAATGGCTCTGAGCACTATGGGACTTAACTGCTGTGGTCATCAGTCCCCTAGACCTTGTTGTGGTCTGCAGTCCTGAGACTAGTTTGATCCTCCACGCTGCCCTCCAGTGCTAAATTGGTGATCCCTTGATGCCTCAGAAAATGTCCTACCAACCGATCCCTTCTTCTGGTCAAGTTGCGCCACAAACTCCTCTTCTCCCCAATTCTATTCAACACCTCCTCAATAGTTATGTGATCTACTCATCTAATCTTCAGCATTCTTCTGTAGCACCACATTTAGAAAGCTTCTATTCTCTTTTTGTCCAAACTATTTATCGTCCATGTTTCACTTCCATACATGGCTACACTCCATACAAATGCTTTTAGAAACGACTTCCTGACAAACAAATAAATTTCTCTTCTCCAGGAACGCTTTCCTTGCCACTGCCAGTCTACATTTTATATTCTCTCTACTTCGACCATCGTCAGTTATTTTGCTCCCCAAATAGCGAAACTCCTTTACTACTTCAAGCATCTCATTTCCTAATCTAATTCCCTCACCATCACCCGATTTAATTCGACTACATTCCATTATCCTCGTTTTGCTTTTGTTGATGTTCATCTTATATCTTCCTTTGAAGACACTATCCATTCCGTTCAACTGCTCTTCCAAGTCCTTTGCTATCTCTGACAGAATTACAATGTCACCGGGGAACCTGAAAGTTTTTATTTCTTCTCCATTGATTTTAATACCTACTCCGAATTTTTCTTTTGTTTACAGCTTGCTCAATATACAGATTGAGTAACATCGGGGAGAGGCCACAACCACTGCTTCCGTTTAATGTCCCTCGACTCTTATAACCGCCATCTGGTTTCTGTACAAATTGTAAATAGCCTTTCGCTCCCTGTATTTTACTCCTACCACCCTCAGAATTTGAAACAGAGTATTCCAGTCAACACTGTCAAAAGCTGTCTTTAAGTCTACAAATGCTAGAAACGTAGGTTGGCCTTTCCTTAATCTTTCTTCTACGATACGTCCTAGGGTCAGTATTGCCTCACGTGTTCCAATATTTCTAACGGAATCCAAACTGATCTTCCCTGAGGTGGCACGTACTGCACAAAAAATGGTTCAAAAATGGCTGAGCACTATGGGACTCAACATCTGTGGTCATCAGTCCCCTAGAACTTAGAATTACTTAAACCTAGCTAACCTAAGGACAGCACACACATCGATGCCCGAGGCAGGGATCGAACCTGCGTCCGTAGCGCGTACTGCACAACAGTTGCCTCTGCCCCGGTTCTGGATTTGCCATGCACTGTATACTTCAACCACGGCAGCCGTGCGAACAGTTCACGAACTTAGCCGCTCCACTAATGCTTCCACCCTCGGCCAGAACGATAATTATCATCCAGTTTTGGACTGCTCAGGTTGACTACAGGCAGAGGCAACGATGTTGCGCCATAACTGACGCCCGAACTACCATCTGCCGGTGATGAAGAACTGGTTGGAGTGTAAGCTACAAAAGGTTGTGGAAACCGAGCACAGCAAATTACTGTGAAGACTTCCAACTTGGGGCAGATCGAATGCCGGAACAATATACTGGACATCACAAAACTTGTGTATCACAAATACTGCCATCCCAAGTGATGTACTGCGAATTATTCAATATGCGATTCTGACACAGAAGGCTTATTTTAAATACACATTCCTCAGAAGAAACATGCATACACACGATTTAATTAGTGCATCCTCTCCACCTATTTTTGAATACATCAAGCATTAGATCTACTTTTAAGCGACGCGCCATCATGTAATGTCAGACATAAATTCATCATCTATTACAACATTAGGCCCAAAATGAAAACACACGAGGAAAAATATAGAAGAAACAAAAACCAATCTGTAACAAAAGTTTCCGATGTACTCAATTATAGCAGTCCGATCTACAATCCTACATTCTAAATTGCAAACCAGAACATACAGAACGACTACAATACAACACATGTTGTAACATTATGTGATTGCTTATCATTTTAAATCATTCACTAATCAAGAAGTCGCTCGGCAACTGCGAATAATGTTGCGAGAATGTGAAAGGTGAACCACCTGTGACGTAACCTGTTTATTGTCGAAGCGCTGTCAGAGATGCTGTGAGTTATTGACTTTGAAAACCGCGGCGCGAAAAACGGACAGAAGAACACTTTACATTTTTTTTTTATGTACGAGATATTCTCGAGGATCAGTTACTCAGTTACTCATTCTTTTCTTGTCTCTTGTAACTTGTGTCGGACGCGCATGTCTTGCCGCCGTATTATTATCGTTAAAATTAATATTATTTTAGTGTAAAGTAAAGTGCAATACTGAAAGTGCAATACTGCACAGCAGTAGATTTATTGTGCGACACGTATGTGAAAACGTCAAAGGAATTATTTTTATTACGAGAAGAGAAGTGCCAGTCGAAACGGCATCCATGTTAAATCTTTCATTGCAGTGTAAGTTCATGTATTAATTGCCATAAATTCAGATTTAAATGGAATTGGTGTATGGACTATTTATTTAATATAGAATCTATGTCTCACTCCTTCATGAAGTTATTTAATTTTCTTTATGTTTCTGCCAAATAGAGTTCACAGTCACGAATTCTTTCGTCGACCTCGGACGGAAGTTGTATGCGGCGAAATATTTTCTCCGCGTCACATTCTACTGGTAAATGCACGATAAACTACGGTCCCTTAGGAAATTCATGATGAGCTATCCAAAAGTAATTATATTTTGAATAGGCATTTACTCTCCTCTGCAATGCAACTTCCGACTGATCAGACGATCCAACAAGAAACAGCCGCACACGGTCGGCGTTCGCAAATATATTTCCACTGCTGATTACAGCTGTATGTTACAGCACAAAAGTAAGCGTATTGTTATAACTAGCGACTACGAACGGGGACATTTATAACTATGTTTATTTTTACACATTACGTAAACATATCGTTATAATGTTCATTTCTCGTTGCGTACAAAAGCGATGATACTTTTCCCAAAGACCATTTCAGCAGTGTTACCCCACACAACAAGCTAGTGGCTACGACTTCAGTGAATGCTGTTTTACGAGCACCACCTCTTTTTTTCCCTCCACTCAGCGCAGCGAGCGAGAACTAAATGGGTGAAAGAGGACCGCAGCCAATTCGCGGTACGACCGAGCATCCCATTAAACTGTACCGCCATAGCTGTGATCACACACTACAAAAAATAACACGCGTCGCAAGTCAAACTAGGTCCGACTCCCGCCCCCCCCCCTCTCCCTCTCTCTCTCTCTCTCTCTCTCTCTCTCTCTCTCTCTCTCTCTCTCTCTCTCTCTCTCTCATGATCACTGGATCTCATCCGGTGTTAGCTGCGAGTATCAAAGTCCACAGCAGCCGCAGCGGACACAGCAGAAGGAAGAGCGAGCGAGCGATCGAGTAAACACATTTGCGCAACAGCTGCGAAAGAAGAAACTACACACACACACACACACACACACACACAGGCTGGTACAGTGTCAACACTGTGAGTGGAGACTGTTTCTCGGAAAAACCCAGAGCGTGGTACGCAGAGAGCAAGCGGCTTACGGCACAAGACTCTCACTTTCACCGACGACGTCCGCACACGAGACGAAGGCAATTCGCATCCAGCAGACACGTCACTGCCCCCTCGCGAAAAACGAAGAAACCTGCACAATTATGGGGCATATACAGGGCGAGTCGCGTACGACTTGCTTTACTCAACGGTTCAAGATAGCGAAAAAACATGCACATTAATTTTATTACGTAGTTGATGCGTCCGCCTCCCAATGCAAATATCTAAACTTTTTTTCCTCAAACTGAAGGATGATCAGGAGTGCACCGATATATAACGCTTTAAGTTTAGCACTGAAACGTTCAGCAGATGTAAACGAGGGATGTGCTGTAACTGAAAGACACTTTTTTTCCCCCTTCAGTTGTTGGGTGCACGCAGCAACCTACACTCGCGTGCAAAGCGTCGGGGCGAAAGTTAACTTTCGCACAACGTGTCACTACCAAGCAACACAGTGCGATGTAATTTTGAATATGCACAGAAAGAGAACTATTACAGTGTACTGCGGAAGGTAATGCGGATTCGTTCTTGCCTGTTGCACAATGTAACAATCATCTGCTTGCTGTAGTTTACCGTGGTCGACCACCCTCTCCCCTCCGGACAGCAGTGCCTTTGGTTCGGAACGCTACTCTCATCACACTTCGCCCTTCTACCAGTTTCTCAGTTGTTCTTCCCCGTGTGAAGTTATCCATATCGTATCTCCGAGCCTCGTTGTAATCAACGCCATCACGACAGTGCATCGTAACCACTGACTAGTACGTGCTGTCTTTTTCCCGTTTATTCAGCTACCTCCTGTTGCGGAGCCAGCCGCACGTGGCAGTCAAGCTGACCACATGTTACGTCCAACTATCTATCCACTGTTTGGACGCCTCTGCCAACATGCTCCCACGCAATATTAATTATCACGGCGCATTAATATGTTATTTTATCCATCTCGTCTTTCAGTTTTCCACAACAGATAATTTTGATAGAGAACGTGGTTCCCGCAAGGGTTTGTATCGTTTAAAAACAGCGAAACGCTTGTTACATCTCGTGGTGTAAAACTGTAGGCAGTTACTGACCACAAAAGGGCACGGCATGGCTTTCATCCTGTCTTATAAAAATACTGTGTCACTGAGATCAAAAGCAGGAGAATACGTAACGAACTGTAGCGTTCGTTTGATCTGTCCAGTACGAAACACTATCTCTACATGAAATACCATCAGGAAATTCGTAGGATTGGCTGCGAGTGCATCAAGAGGGTTCTTCAACCTCCTGTTCCAAAGTTCTTTCAACTGAACGCCCGTTCGACGACTTGTCTGTTCTTAATCTACGCCGGTTATCCAATCAGGAAAACGGGGCCTGCAGTGGAATCCGGCCCACGTGTGTAGTTCCCAGGATCGCTGTATCACTGGAGAGAGAGAGAGAGAGAGAGAGAGAGAGAGAGAGAGAGAGAGAGAGAGAGAGACGAAGGGGGGGGGGTCTTACAGTGTGTGTTATTCAGTCTGTACGAGGAGCAAATAGTGAGGGAAACCAAGGAGAAATTCGGAAAGAGAATTACCAGTTCAAGAACAACAAATAACTATTTTACAGTCTGCGAAGAGACTGTGATTCAGCAAGGCAGCAAAAGGCTTTGAGAAGCAGCGGAACGGAATAGACAGCATCTTGGAAACATGTAATACAAAACATTGAACTAGATAAGAGGTAACAGAATGTATTCGAATATAATCATGCGACACTGAGGAAATCAGATTAGAAAATAACACTGAAAGTAGATGGGTTTTATTATCCGGCACCAAGCTGACTGATGCTGAAGAAGTAGAGAGAATATAAAATAAGGACTGCCAACAGCAAGAAACGAATTTCTGAAAAAGAGCAGTTTGTTTTCATGTATTAAGTGTTACGAAGTCTCTTCTGAAGGTAACTGTTCGGAGTCCAGACCTACGGAAGCGAAATGTGGACGGTAAATAGTTGAAACAACAAGACAAAAGAAGCTTTCGTGTGTGGGAGGAGGGAGGGGAGTTCAAAACTGTAGACGAAGACCATAGATGAATACAGTAAACCGATTCAAAGAGATGAAGGTTCCAGCAGATATGATTAGGCTTGCACAGTAAGTTATCGGCGAGGACAGTCATTTCAAACGTCATTTCGGACTGTAGATCACATCAGCTGCAGCAGCGACGACGACGATAGGTGGGAGTCACGAATTACGCAAAAACGTCGCTCTGCTGCCACTATATTTCTAATAAATTAGCAACTGTATCTATCAATTTAGGCCGTTCACGTTTGCTTCCTAATTATCTTGCGAGGGCAATTTAGATGATTTTCGTTGAAAGAACAGCGGCAAAGCGAACTCGTGTGTGTGTGTGTGTGTGTGTGTGTGTGGCAAAACATCCGCGTGCAGCGTGTCGCCGCTGAATAGAACAAAAGGTCAGAGCTGCAAGAAGCAAAACAAAACCACACATCCGGCAGGCACGCGACGCTAAAGCCAGCGCCACCCTGCCAGAGGCGAAGGTTCGCGTTCTGCGCATGCGTGGCATTTGCAATGCAGATCATGCGCTCGCAGGCCGGCACCCCCGTCGCAAGTACGTACCCGCAACAGGTGGCTCGTAGTGTGCCGAAGAGGGGGGGGGGGGGGGGCGGAGGGCACGTTGAGGAGGGGGAGGGGGGGTGAACAAGTCAGATGGAGGCCGGCAGATAACCGCTGCGGGCCAGAGTATACAAGGCCAGGGCTAAAGGGCCCCCAACTGCCGCTTGCACTGTATTGTATTGTATGCCGGAGGTTACCTGTACGAGAATACCTACACTCTCCCTGGCGCTAAATGTTCTCTCTCAGCACACGAGTTTTGTACGCTGACCGGAGTTCTGCGGCTGGACACTTGCATGCAAATCACCGTCCACTGCGGTTATGTTCTTCCTTGCTTCCGATTCCTTTTTTCCCTTAGGGCGTAAAAAAACTTGCACCTACTTTGAACGGTAGTGAATGCAATTTAAATTTATTGCCCCCGACCTTCTCCTGAATGTATCTGTACGATATGCGAACTGCTAACGCGCCGTAACTAAACGAGATTCTATTCTGTATTACATCACATCAAAGTAAGTTTCACGGCTTGAAGCTTTTAAAGTATGCTTTCTTAGGTCTCTTTTCATGGCTCAGAATTGTCATGCAGTTTTGCCAATGTTACGCGGTTATCTTTTCCAAGAGAAAAACTTGTTCATGGACTAAAACACACACACACACACACACACACACACACACACAGAGAGAGAGAGATAGAGAGAGAGAGAGAGAGAGAGAGAGAGAGAGAGAGAGAGAGAGAGAGCGAAAAGGGGGGCGGGGGGGGGGGGGAATTTCTACAAAGTTCGTCCTTTCCACAGTGAAGCCATTACGGACAGAGCCACAACAGACGGGCGGACACATGAAATTTATTTCCTACTCCAGCACCGAAACTATTTCGTGGAGATGCACATTATACTGATTTTGGAAGCTCTTTATCGTAAAAGCGATACGACCCAACCCAGCGACCTAAAGCCAGAATCGACAAGCAGTCGGATAATTTCGTAAATACACTCATTTTTTTTAAGGGGGAGAAGCAGGGCTGGAGGATTCAAATGTTTGACTCAGGCAAGATGAACACTTTTTTGTTCCTTACACGAACCCTGATCGGCAACGTGTTTCATGAAACATGTCCTTTCTTCAGTTTTTTTTTCATTAAGTCTTCACAGCGTTATAAACGAGAATATGAGCTGCACTAAGTTTTACTTACATTTTGTATTCGTTGAGCAGAAGATACACTTTTTTAAAGAAGGGGATGGTGGCGTGACATTGCCACCCGTGATTAAACATGAGTGGCTGTAGAAACAAGCAATAATATTCCGTATTAAGCAAGTACTGACTTGTACGTTGCTAAGTGTTGACACACCGAGCTATAAAGAGGAGATAGTTCCTGCTCGAACAAGTTGATAAATTTACTTATCTGGCCAGTAATATTACCAGGGATGGAAGGAGCAAGGCAGAAGTGAGAAGTAGAATTGCTCAAGCAAAGGCTGCTTTTAACAAGAATAAAAACATCTTAACATCTAAGACCATCAGCCTTGAAATCAGGAAAAGGTTTTTGAAATGTGTGTGGAGTGTGGCATGCTATGGATGTGAAACATGGCCTCTCGGGACAGAGGAAGACCAGAAGCTAAATTATTCTGAAATGTGGCGCTATAGACGCATGCTCAAAATAAAATGTATCGACAAGGTCGCAAACGAAGTGGTTCTGGAAAGAACAGGTGAGAAGAGAAGCTTCTGGAGTTTCATTGTTAAAAGAAGAGTGCAGTTTACAGGCCATCTATTAAGACATAAAGGACTCCTGAACACAATCGTAGAGGGATATGTCGAGGAAAAAAGAGCAAGAAGAAGACCACGGCTGAGGTACATGGGTCAAATCGTGAAGGATGCGTGATGTAACACCTATAAAGAAATGAAGAGAAAAGCTGAAAGACGCACAGAATGGAGACAAGGTGCCATTGTTGCTGTTGGAAACCAATCCTTGGATTGAACACTACAGAAGAAAGTTCCTGCATCGCCACAGTGGTAACTGTAGCATCTGAAGTTAAGAAGTTTACATACGAAAACGCAATAGTTAGCATAGAGTTCTAGGGCTAATCAATGACGCGACAAATGCTCGTTAACGCGCTTATCTTCAACGAGAACAACATGAGCACAAGGCCACGTCCATTCTTTTTTTCTCCCCAACACTGTGAGGTTGTAACGACAAGACAAGAGGAGACAGTTCGGTTCAGCTATTACCGCGGTGAGTCTATTATTAACAGGAGATACGTTTGTATGGGGCAGAGGTGCGCGCTGCAAGGTGAGTGGGTAAGTTTCCGCTGGGAAACGCATCCAGAGCGTCAACAGGTAGCGCGCTACCTCACACAAGGCCAAGGTTGCACACTGGCGCCGCGTGACACAAACCTCACGTGCCTACTCAGACCCGGCCACACGTGACCGAATGCTCACTCCAACGGCTCAGAGGCTGACATACTCCCCTCCCAAGTGCTGAAACTACTGCACACTCATCGCGGCCCCTGACTACAGGGACTGAACAAAAAAAATATGGGATCGGTACGAGAAATGCACGCTCGAACATGGACGCAGCTGCAGGTGTAGCTCGCTGACCACGAACGCTGTGTCCTCAGTAAGTTGTACGTGTCAGCCGTTGTCACGAGTGTGTTCAGTGTAGTTGTGAGTGGACTATGGTGGGACTACGTGAAGTAGGACGCGGAGGATCTGTTGGCACTCTTATGCTGGGTGCCTGTATAACGAAGGTAGCCGAAGTGTATGGTGTTTCAAGGATGCCGCACACAGGGAAAGAAAAAACACCCGCTAAGTGGACGACAATGGAAGTTACGTGATCGTGGCGGCAAGTCACTGGAAAGGATTGAGGTGAAAAGTGCGGGGACGACAACCACAAAGGTCACTGCAGAACTGAAGGTTGCATTCGCGAATCAAGACACGAAGGGATCTACCGGGTGATCAAAAAGTCGGTATAGGCTTGAAAACTGAGTAAGTCACGGAGTAATGTAGATAGAGAGGTACAAATGACACACATGCTTGGAATGACATGGGGTTTTCTTAGAACCAGACAACCACAAAAGTTCAAAAAATGTCCGTCAGATGGCGATTCATCTGACCAGAATAGCAATAATTAGCATAACAAAGTAAGACAAATCAAACATTATGTTCTTTACAGGAAATGCTCAATATGTCCACCATCATTCCTCAACAATAGCTGTAGTCGAGGAATAATGGTGTGAACAGCACTGTAAAGCATGTCCGGGGTTACGCTGAGGCACTGGTGCCCGATGTTTTCTGTCAGCATGCCTAGAGATGTTGATCAATCACAACACTCTTGCAACACCAAAGCCAATAATCGCACGGACCTGGGGACCTGGGAGGCCAAACATGACGAAAGTGGCGGCTGAGCACATTGTCATCACCGAATGACGCGTGGAAGAGATCTTTCACGCGTCTAGCAATACTTCGTTTCCTTTTGGTTATAATAAAACCCTATGTCATTTGAAGCATGTCTGTCAATTTTTACCTCTATATCTACATTATTCCGTGGTTTATTAAGTTTTCAAATTTATACTGACTTTTTGATCACCCGGTATATAAGCTCGGAATTTTAGGGCGATCTGAAATGCCAAAGCCAGTCATCAGCTATGCAAATGCCGATAACAGGAAAACGAGCTGCTAGAGCCATAAAACCTGTACCGTGGAGCATCTGAATGAAGTCACTTCTATTTTGGTATCATTTGCACATCCTACATTGGTATGTTTACATATTTTTATATTACGGCTGTCGATTGTCTTTGCGCTCACGATTGTAAAAAAAGAAGTTTAACCAACATCTTGAGACTTATTAGCGAGCTATCAGCATCAGCAATATGGTCGCATACCTCATACAAAACAATCTGATGTATTTAAAATAGCTTTACAACTACCGCATTTTTTTACGTCGTATCATGATTTATGATTCTATAGTCATACTTCCAGTTACTTTCAGTCTGTGAAGAAATTATGGTATGGAGATGGTAAAATAAAAATGCGTGTGTAACGATATAGCGGTTCCTATGACAAACAGATGAAAAGCGGAGGACAAAAGACGGAGTGTGGCTGAGCAATGTCGCAGCGTGACAGTCGTGTACTGTGGGCCGCATGTGATCAGGCGCAGCTCTTCACCTACCGATACCGAATGACAGCACGCACATCACACTTGGCGAGACACACTCTAGGCTCTAGCCACGTTTACGTGCTCACCAGACACTCAGCCATGGTATGTGCGAAATGGTGCGGTCGACGGCATACTAGAAACACTGCGAAATATCTGTGCGAGGGCGTCACTGGATTTTTCGATACGGTTTCCCGAGGGATCACGCCACGGGGAAGAAGAACTCTCTAAAGAATCTTAAAACCTGGGAAACAAAGCTAAAGAATCAAAAATCATGTCAGTTCCCGGGATTTTAAACTATGTGCCGGACCGAGACTAACTAGACACCTTTGCCTGTCGCGGACAAACGCTCTACCGATTGAGCTACAAATGTTCAATCGTTCGAACCCTTAAGGAATTTTCCGATTGCTTACAGTCCGAAAAATATTCATTGACCTTGTTATTGAAGTCGCGAGCTATATTTGCCGGATTCATGTTGCCCACGGAATACACCTGACGTATTTAATGCACTCTCGTCCAAAGTAGCGAACAGTCAACTGCCAGCGAGGGAGCCACGTTATGAGGAATACTCTCTCTTCCGTGCGCTGTAGTCGACTGACGTCGTGTGCTTCGATGTTTGTTTAGGTGTAGCGTCCCCATACTACGGCGCAGTTACCTCGCATCGGGCGGACGGACAGATAATAATTGTCTGAAAATAAAATATTAAACTTTTCACTCGAGGTAAGACTAGAACTAAGGACCTCTCGTTCCGCAACTGCTCACGCTAACCACGGGACCAAGGCGCTCCTCAGCTCACATTATCCTTTATGTTGCCTATCCTGCACATGGACTAGTCAGTTTGTATATTTTGCTTATTTTTTTCCTAGTTCCACAGAAGTTCTTCCTGTTTCCTCGATTGATCTGTGTTCAGTTTTTCAAGGCCAACTTATAACTAAATCTGAGGGGTGTCCGATGGGGAGGTTCCTTTGTGAGAGTGGCGTCGCACTGCTTTAGGAAACTGACGTTCCGGCAATGTGCTTCAGATTTACTGTGAGGCAGACCCACCCCCCCCCCCCCCTCGTCAGATGGGGAAGTGGATACTGGAGCCGCCGGACCACCGGGTCGTTGTCGTCGCGAGAGAACGGGGGGGGGGGGGGGGGGGGGGCTGGACGAGGCAGCCAGCCAGCCACGGTCCGCCACGGCTATCGCCACAGCCGCGATAGTCGCTTCCGGCGCGGCCTACCGCACCTCTTTCGCTTCCTTCCACGAATTCTGCGCCGCAGCTCCGCCGTCAGACTCAGCAGTCCACCGACGAGCAGACAGCAGGCGCCGCCTAATTGCTGGCGAAAAAGCGTTCTAGGCTCCCACTCAGCAGTCCGAGTTGTTTCTCGCCGGCATGCGCACCTCCCTAGCTTCCTACTGCTTGTGACACCGTGTACGGCTGCCGCTTGCGTAATCAATCATCTATCACGAAGAATAAAACACTGTAAGATAAAGTACAGGGTTCTAGAAAAATATCAGCTACCAGTCACAATAAAAGGTTGTTTATTCGTCACACGACCGGTTTCGGGCTTGCGCTCATCTTCAGGTGTTTATTCATTCATTTACATGTTTGTCCTGTTGGCGATCACTGTATAAATACAAAAATTATTTTCTGGCGACTACACAAATACAAGTCGGACAATTGTGAGTGGTAAATATATCTGTACTTACAAAAATATGAAGCACCATTATTACATTTATGCTGTAATGATAGTTTTGCCACTTACACACTTATGGTCAATTTCACGTCCATATATCAGGTATAGCTCCACATTACACTATTATGATGTGCACTCGTGAAATACACTGTATTTACATACAAACATGTGGGCTGTGGTCAACGAACTTAGATGTAGCAGATGCAAAGATGTTGCTCACACAGAAACTCGTAGGTTCTGCTCAAAGAACTTAGCCACAGGAACTGCAAAGGTGTTGCATATATAGAAATTTAAAAAACTGTTCTAGACTGCGACGTTTCTTGACACACATTATGAAATTTTTTGGTTCACATTTTTGATGGAAAACTTAGATCTAGGAAGTACAATGCTGTTATATATATGAAATTACTCAAAGCTATTACAAATTTTAAAAAATGACTGCTAGAACTGTTTTGAGCCACACTGTTGTCAGAGAACTTAGATCTAAGTTCTTCCAACGGATCTCCGACTGGTATCTACCTTTCCTACCACCAGTAGGTATGTGCAGTTATTCCAGATTAGATCGGTTTGTACGCACACTCCCAAGGTGTTAATGAATGTAACGATTTCCAGCTATTGTTACACAATCACGTAATCATACCTGTTCTGCCCGCTTATTCATGCGTAATACATTACATTTATTTATGTTCTGACTTTTCTCCAGATTAAGGCATTATTCGTCGATCTCAAGTGCCAGCGGAAAATTATGCTAGGGTATGATATGGTGAAGAAGTCGGATGAGACAGGAACATTTGAGGCTTTCAATGTCTTGTCTCCAGTCAGGCTGATTGAAGTAGTGAACAAAATTTGTGACAGAAGTTGGGCCTGAAGATGTATTTAATATTTTACTTCCTTTACCCAAAAAATGCAATACAAAGTCATGTAAAGACTACAGAAGCATTAGTTTTGTGTGTTACGTTACAAAACTATTAAGACAATAGTATTAAGCAGAACTGAAAAGAAATTAGAGAAAAATACTGGAGAAAACCAGTTCAATTTCAGTGAAGGGTAAAGAAACAGGAAATGCTATAGGGTGTTGGAGGATGACTGCAGAAAGAATGACAGAAATGCCAAGGGGTGTGTGTGTGTGTGTGTGTGTGTGTGTGTGTGTGTGTGTGTGTGTGTGTGTGTGTGTGTGTGTGTGTGTGTGAGAGAGAGAGAGAGAGAGAGAGAGAGAGAGAGAGAGAGAGAGAGAGAGAGAGAGTTTCAGCGTACAGTTTTTGTGAACTGATAGGAAAGGCCACAGAGGAAACGAGGCACTGTAATTGAACGAGAAAACAAAAACTAAAATACGTGGATGATCAAACAGTGCTGGCGGAACCAGAAAAGAAGCTACAGCAGATGATGTGGAGTACTGTAAGAAGGGCAAGTATGGACTGAAGATACATCAAAGGAAGACTAAAGTTATGAACAGCCAAGAAGAACGATCCAGTTAGCATATTCTTAAACGAACAAGGACAGAACAAATAAAATCGTTTAAGAAAAATATGTAGAAAGTTCTGAACTGTGGTAAAAAATTCTTAAGACTAAGTGGGGCTGACAAAGTTACGAATTAAGACTGAAGAACTAATGGAATAAACAGTGGAAGAAAGAAGATTACAGGAAGTTAACAGAAAGAGGGGAAAAATCTTGGCTGGGGCATACATTCAGCGGGAAAGAGAAAGGGATGAATTTGTAAAGTGGATGGCATTAGAAATGGGAGACACATAGCTCAGAACAGGACACAATGAACAGCATTCATTCGAAACATGTCATATGACGTACATAAAGAAGAAGAAGAAGATGATGGATGGTAAATGAGATGTGGAATACAGGAAGAAATCCCGTTAGGTCCTGCTGGAAAACGAACTCACCCAACCGTATACCGACACGCTCCATGTCGGCCGCTAAACTCGGCACTCACCTGTAACAGAAGAAAAATAACGCCGTCAGCACACTAGTAACACACTCTGTATGTAATATATTAACACGTTATGTTACGTCAAAAAGTGATGAAAATATCACATCTTTTTCTCAGATACAAGGCATTCTCTTTCATTGGTCTGTCAGCTAACCGATTTAGTTTCCCCTTTATATACCCGCAAAACGTGACTGCCTCCGGAGTTAGCTACGCACAAAAAATATGATGACCGACAGTGAAGGATTTCAGTGATTATGTCCTCTACATGGATCAACTTTGTCTCTCTTTACAACACATTTGAAGTTTGTTTATGGTTGTGGTGGCAGTTATACAGCCAACCACCAACCGCACGTCGAAAGCTGATTCAAACCTTTACGTAGGTTTAGGCAGATTTTTCTTCAGAAGTAGTAACACGAGTCACATACTGCACGAAAAGAGAAACGAAGTCATTCGGTTTAGTCAACAATAAAATGATCCATATAAATGATCTGGCATAGCCATAAGGTTTACTAAACAGCAGAAATGAATTAAGTAAAATCTCTCTTACGCACAAGAACTTACACTGCCAAAGACGAATTTATAGGTACCGAAATAAACCAAATTAAACGGAAAATTTAAGAATACACACGGAATGCTTTGATTAGATTTAGTATTGTCCAATTACCCATGTACATATTGTGCGTACACAGTGATGTAACGAAGTATGCACAAAACAGTATGCTGAAATCCTATATTTTCACAAAAAATTAGCTACTTGCTGAATTAAGAAATGTGGGTAGATGTGCCTTTACACCCCCAGCAAAGGTGTAACCGAAACGAACTATTTTACAAAGTAAAATTAGTGAGTTAATTAAGTCTGTACAAAATAGCGGTAACTCATTTTGCAAGTCCAGACGCTGGGCAAAATAAACATATTTTACCAGTAAACCTATAGTGGCAACAACTTTAATCACAAAACACAGGGAGCATTTAGCAATCCCCGCGAAATACATACTATCATAAAGCAACACACAAATGGCAAGATAGACAGAGCAAGACAATGGTTAGGGAAACGATCCAGTAAACGTACATTCCTGTTTAACTACACATCGCTCATTGTGTCTGGCCCACATTACGCTAGTCTGTTATGGTACCATCTACCACTCAAAGAAATGCAAAACATGCCGCCAAAATGTAGAACAACGTGCTACTACGAATTACGGAGGTTTCCTCAGCCCGAATGGGTGCCTGAGCATAACAGCGCTATAATAACCTTGGTCCTGCTGGAGATGCTATGACCTTGCCTTCCCGTGACGGAGTTCAACAAAATATTTTGGGATTTGGAGGACCAAGTTGTTCTCAGCAGTCTTTGTGCCAAATTTGTTGTACATTCTACGTGTTCCGCCAATAATACTCTGTCTCTGGGTCGTATTCCCTGCAACGTTTTCTATGAGGTGTAAAGCAAAGTGTTCAAACCAGTGTTCGTTCTAAGGATAGTTACACGACGTAACAAATCTATGACATTAATACATGCATACTGGCAAAAACGTAGCGCCACTTTATTCGTACACGAGTCAAATACGAACGCCAGTTACACAGAGCTTTTATTCGATGAACTGCGAGGCAGCAGAAACAAACTGGCCACGCTGGTACTTCATTCATAAACGCAAACGTTCGAGATGCGCTACTGCACAAGCGCATTGACCTCGGCAGCGAAAATTTCATCACGCCCCCATCGGGGCACATTCGACCAAGCACCGTAATTAGCCGTGTGCCGGTATCTCGCGCGTTATTTTCCGCCGCCGAGTGGCCTGTTTGCAAGCAGAGGGACAGAAAAGCAGATACGCTATCAGCGCGGCCGCGCAGATTCCTAAACACTCGAGGCGGTGAGATAACAACCGTCAATAGGCCCCTACAGCCGCTAGGTGTACGTCAGCTGCGGCCCACGAACGATTTGTGTTCAGCAGAGCACGCGACACTAGGCAAAATGGCAGCCAAAGGTGGCCTGTCTGCGCGCACATATAACAGACACAGGAAGCATGAAGGTGGAACCTGAGGAAGTGTACGGAACTTTCAGTCTAATTAAAACTTAGTACCGGACGCGGAGTAACTCACAAACTCGCTTTCTCTCAGTGGTCGAGACAATCGCAGTAAAGATTTTTGTTTGACACACTCCTTACCAACAGTTTCTGCTTCAGCGTGTGAACAGTGACGTATTTCGGCGCCAAAGAAAACCAAGGTCGTTAGTCAAACATGAAAAACAAAAAAATCATTGAGAATTCCAGGTGTAGGATATAGATTGTGTCAAGAAGCTCCTGATAAATTAATGATGAGCGGATGCGGGGGCAGCTTACCACAATATTCACTTTTCTCTCCTCTCCCCAAAACGGAAATTTAACCGCAGTTTTTAAATAATATTTATATGGCATAATATTCACTGAAATATCAAGTATTTTATAATTTGTGACAAACTCAATAAAACCCAATTTAAATGACAGGTTAAAAAACGCAGAATTCCCTGAGATTTTATGGAATTACTGAAATTCCCTGAGATTTCCCTTATTTATCCAGGTAAAACATATATAACTGCCTGACAATTCCGAGTTTGCCAGAAGAGCCGCACCATGTGAACGAACTGATCATTACATTTCGTAACAAGTTTTGGGGTTTGCTGCAAAAAAAGTGGGCGACTATTTTAGGGAAAATTTGAGTATTATTATGCATGAAAAAAAGGGTCGTCTGCCAACAAAAGTGTTTGCTTCTGATTTCTTGCTGAAGAAATAGGGTCACCTACCTCTTTTGTGTGTACAAGAACGAGGTAGCTCGTGCGTTTCGTCAAACAGGTACGTAACCTAACATTGTTATCAGCAGCGGCGTGGTTTCCAGTCTTTCACGTCTTTTTTGTTACCCAAATGTAGCAGTGTATCCTGTCGGAAAGGTTACGAGTGACGGAAGCAGAAAGACCATACAGTTCTGGTTCTACCGACAAATACGAGCGCGCTCACACAGAAGAAATCACTATTAGCGAATGTGGTGCCGAAATCAATAATAATCCTGGACACTAAGTGTTAAGGGAATGACGGAACCCTAAAGCCAAGGAATACACAGCCCTAACTCGAAGAAAAAATAGTTTGTACTAATTTCTATTAACGAAATGGACGACAAGGGAGCGCCAGATATTTACTCAGGAATACGTCATTCACATCTATAGAGTTCAACGCAGAAGATAATAATGAGCAGCTTCCCTAATCGTATATTCTGTCCGCTTAAAAGCAATATTTGCATCACTTCAAGGCATACTATATTTGTAGATGGCCTTTCTCAAAAGAAATCTGCTTCCTAAAAGTAGACAAAGTATGTGAGACAAGAAAGATGTAGCTCCAATAATCAGAGATGTGCCACGAGATAGTTCACCTACAAGTCTGAGTGAAAAAACTGTCACGATTCGGAAGATTCATTGAGGAACTTACCTCCCAGACAATTTTCACACAACCCTGAATTCTGCTTTTTAAAAGGCGATTTCATTTTACCGTGGGTATAACAATCTGAAGCAAAATGTAATGGAGCAATAACGTAGTCGCAGGTGAAGGTGGTGTCAGACTGCGGGAAATGCATACAGAACATCTACGGGACAAATTCTGAAATACTGCTCCAAGTTCGTGGGACCAGTACCAAATAGGAGTAACAGGGATACCGAGCGGACGAAAAAGAAGGCCACAGCATGAATGGTCTTCTTCGAACCCTTGGAAACCTAGTCAAATCCGCTAGAACGAATGGCAATGAATGAATCTTTGAATATAATCAAGTCCCCTACGTATCGCTCCTATGGAAACCTCGATGACAATCATTTTTCGCGCGATCCATACGTGAATGAACGGGAGAAAGCCCTAAATTGGTACAATGGGAGTATCCTCTGCTATGCACTTCACGGTGGTTCGAAGATTACTGATGTAGTAGATTTGTACAACTGGAGCTACCTCCTTTATCTAGTAAACCCCGCTCATGCGAAGGTAATTCCGAGACCACGGCAATGAACTGCTGTACTGTAGTTTACTATATACCTCATCACGTGGGTAACGCCGGGAAGCCCAATTACACCATGTGCCGTCGACGTCTGCTGTCTCCATGCCGCTTGTAGAAGAACGCAGTAAGACCAGCAGGGGTCGGTGAATGGTTTAAGGACTGGAAGGTGACCCTCAACGTAAATAAATGTCATGTACTCCGCGTAAATAGACGAAGATATACACTGCAGTACGATTAAAGTAGAACGGCGACCTATCACTCTAAACAATGATGCCCGTAAAACACATGGGAGCAACCATTCGGAACTATATTAACTCAAATCACTTGACTAGAAGGCGTTCGACATAGCTCCACACTGACGCCGAATGAGCAACGTACGAGCGGAAGGAATATCAGAGTAGTAGTTTGACTGGGTTGGAGAGTTTCTTGCAAATCGTAAACAACATGTCATTCTCAACGGAGAGAAGTCTTCAGATGTAGAATTAACTTCAGGCGTATCGCAAGGGACCATTACTTTTCACAACACAAAAAAATTTTAAAAATTGAGCACCAGCCACTTCGTTATGAATATACACTGTCTATGTAACTACGTACTGACTGGAGACACAAATATGTATTATCAAACTGAAGATAAGTGGTAAGTCCTGAACGTGTGTTAGCTTAAATATGAATATATAAAAAGTGGATGGTCGCTGTATTAATTGAAAAATATGAAACACAGGCACGGAGCTTAACAGCCAGCACAACTGATAATGATATAAATAAAATCTATTCATCCCACCAGATAACGTCTGATCTTTTTTCCGCTTTTCGCAGATGACGCTGTCGTTTCTCACAGAGGTCGCGGCGCTAGAGGATCGACGCTTGGTGCAAGGAATGGCTACTGACACGCAACATTAATTAATGTACCGAGTGTAAACAGACAGAAAACCCACCATTGTACGATTAAACACTGCAAAACAATCATAGTAAACTGTTACTTCTGCAACATATCTAGGAGTATGCGTCCGAACCGATTTGAAGTGGAAAGAGCATGAAGGACTAATCACTGGAAAAGTGTTATATCAACAAATTCTTTAGAAGAATCTCAGGAAGTCTAGTAGCTTACTGATCGTCAAAACTGGGTTCTAATGTGACGGAAAGAAGAAATAGAGAAGATCCAAAGGAGAGCTGCACGTTTCATTGCAAGTCGATTTAGTAAGTGCGAAAGCGTGACTAACACGGTCTGCAGATGCTGCAAGCATGTGTGGTTTGCTGCTACATTTCCAAGAGAATACGTTCCTAGAATAATCACCCATGCAGATAAATTACAGACATTTGCGTCCTCACAGAGGCTTACGAGCAATCGTCCTTCCCGACTTTAGCAGGTACACTAAGTACCCCCCCCCCCCCCCCCCTCCGTCTAAAACTAAAGTGGCATGCGTACTACAGATTTAAATGTGACCCCTACCGATATATCGTTGTTACCTGTGAAAGATGTTAAAAATTTACCACCGCAGCCCGGAATCCCGCAGCTGTACACACGGCATACATGTCAGCGGCTCATGGAGTCGGCCGCGGCGTAAACCAGATCGAAAACGTCCATAAAAGGCGATTCGCGAGCAGCAGCCGCAGCCGGCGGACAAAGGGCACTTGTGCGTGGGGAAGCTTCTCAAGTCCCGAGGCCTGTACACGGCACAGGCAGACAGGTTCACCTCGCCAGCACCGGGAAGTGCCTTGGGCCGGCAAGGCGGAGGGCGACGATGTGTGCGTCATGCGGGCCCAGCCCTGCTCCCGGAAGCAGCCCGCAAGGCTAACTCCTTGATGCGGCTGTCAACATCCCATCTACGTCCGCCAGGCGGGGAGGACACGTATCTCAAGATTGCTCCATCGATCTCTTCTCTAGCGTTTAATAGGTCTGGTACGAGATCTGCTTTCTCAAGTTCGGCAGATTAACTTTGCGGCCAACGACACAGCGACGGCACGGTTCTGAAGATAACCCAAATGGGGGAAGTAGTGTAGCCATCTGTGTGTAATCTTTGTTGTGTGTATTTTAACTGTTCGTACATCGTATTCTCTGAAGCGGAATTTAGGGACAAGACTGAATTTGCCTGAAAGAGCGTGTCCGCAGCTCGTGGTCGTGCGGTAGCGTTCTCGCTTCCCACGCCCAGGTTCCCGGGTTCGATTCCCGAAGGGGTCAGGGATTTTCTCTGCCTCGTGATGACTGGGTGTTGTGTGATGTCCTTAGGTTAGTTAGGTTTAAGTAGTTCTAAGGGGCTGATGACCATAGATGTTAAGTCCCATAGTGCTCAGAGCCATTTGAACCATTTTTTTTTTAAAGAGCGTGGGAAAATGTTCGGAAGATTTACGCTCGATCGATCGTTAAGTGCCTCTGCTTTCAGGCAAGTTTACATTTGGCGGTGGACAAGTACCTTATTAGCTTACTACAGATGCGTTTTGAAAAACTGCACTATTCAAGACGATGGATGATGTCTACCTCAGCACAGTCAATAAAATGCAAATAAAGAGTTGAGATCTGGCAAATAAGTTTTATTCTGCCAGGAAGTAAAAAATACCAAATACTCCGCTACGAAGTGCATCATTCATTCACGCTATTTGTTGATTAAACAATTAAACATATTTTACTTCACGAGCTTCCCTAACACAGGTACTTTAATACTACGAACACCTTTTTCCTTTCACACAGCTGCAACAATGATATGCATCAGCAAATTATTCCAGGCACTTCAATTTTGGTCAACAATACTCTGTTTTTGACTGTCACTCTATTCTCTGTTTCTGCGAAAGACAAAAATCCTGAGACGAAATCTGACAGCGAACTACCGTGGCGATTGTCACTATCAACTAACGTGTTTTTATTTACATCCATCAACAATATACAAGTCGTTGGCACATGACAGTATCCTATGTTTCCGCATACAACATTTTTTCCTTAATTTAGTAGGTCCCAACTGGAGTGCAAACACACTGATAACAGAAGTAGCTCTTAGAATAACTTCAAAATACACCCATAGCCTGATAATTACATCAATAATATCTGGGAGTATGCGTACGGAACGATTTGAAGTGGAATGATCATATAAAATTAATAGTTGGTAAGGCGGGTACCAGGTTGAGATTCATTGGGGGAGTCCTTAGAAAATGTAGTCCATCAACAAAGGAGGTGGTTTACAAAACACTCGTCCGGCCTATACTTGAGTATTGCTCATCAATGTGGGATCCGAACAAGGTGGGGTTGACGGAGGAGACAGAGAAGATCCATAGAAGAGCGGCGCGTTTCGTCACAGGGTTATTTGGTAAGTGTGATAGCGTTACGGAGATGTTTAGCAAACTCAAGTGGCAGACTCTGCAAGAGAGGCGCTCTGCATCACGGTGTAGCTTGCTGTCCAGGTTTCGAGAGGGTGCGTTTGTGGATGATGTATCGAATATATTGCCTCCCCCTACTTACACCTACCGAGGAGATCACGAATGTAAAATTAGAGAGATTCGTGCGCGCGCGGAAGTTTTCCGGCACTCGTTCTTCCCGCGAACCATACGCGAGTGGAAAAGGAGAGGGAGGTAATGACGGTGCCGCGTAGAGCCCTCCGCCACACACAGTTGGGTGTCTTACGGAGTATAAATCTAGATGTAGAATAACACAGCCTCCAAGACTGGACGAATCACCAAGGATTGTGTAGTAATATCCAAAAACGTCAAAGTACTGGACCAGTCTTGGACTCCCCGATGAAAGAAAAACCCGAACATGTAAATTCTGCCCATCCGACAGCGACAGCGGGATATATTTAAGAGACGTATTTGCAAATTTCACTGTTCTCATAGTGCACAAAGAATAGTAATATTTTCTTGTAAATTTATACACCATACAAATATATACAGTTTCTGCATTAGATTGCAAATGCTTTATTTAAAAACAAAGTTTATTCCCTTAATTTTTACATGTTTACTGTCCACTTTGTACCGGACTTTACATTAGCAAACACTGCAAGATCAAAGACGTGGTCGTGGCATAAAAATCTTATGACTGACAGAGGATCGAAACCGAGACCTTTTCATGTCTTCTCACACCACCACAGATTCGGGTGAATACTGCCGCGTCGCACTGTGGTAGTTTCTTCGGAGTTCATGTTGAGGTGTTAAGTGTGGCTGTTAATTGGCAGGGGTAAGTCAGTTCGAAGTTCAGGGAATGGTAACACCATACTACCCCCAGTACATCGCGGATCGCCCTAGTATATAGGAACGGAACAGAACACCACGGCACGGCACGGCAGAAGACTCCCTTCTGGACACGCAGTATACCCACCCTGCGCTCTCGGTTCGCCTAGCCAGCGCCCGTTCGCGCCTGCTCCCCCAGAGCGAGCCCCGCCGCGCCCTGACCTTGGCCACGCCATTGCGCGTTAATCCCACCGGCGCACCGGTGCCAACAGACTTGCAATTACCGCGCCACCCGCTGCCGTCTCGCCGACGCTCCTGAAATCGAAAGCCACGGCCTCACTCGAGAACTGTCATTCCTGCTACGTGCACTGCTATTACAGACTGTACGACGCAAGTATCGCCAGGGTGGGAGCGAAAAAGTACGGAATAATACAAAGCAACCACCACTTAACAAGTATGTCCCTTGAGAGGTGACGTACTGGATCGTGTCTGTTACAAAAGGTTTTCATGTGACGTACAATGCGATTCACCTGTATTCAATTTCAGTTATTCCATTGTAATTATAAACTACACTTCCACAAGAATCACGAAAAAAGGTTGTATACATGGAAGAACCGTGGATAAACTAAAATGTATCAGATAGATTATATAATGGTAAGACAGAGATTTAGGAACCAGTTTTTAAATTGTAAGACATTTCCAGCGGCAGATGTGGACTGACCACAAGCTATTGGTTATGAACTGTAGATTAAAACTGAAGAAACTGCAAAAAGGTGGGAATTTATGGAGACGGGACCTGGATGAACTGAAAGAACCAGAGGTTGTACAGAGTTTCAGGGAGAGCATAAGGGAACAATTGACAGAAATGGGGGAAAGAAATACAGTAAGAGAGGAATGGGTATCTCTGAGGAATGAAGTAGTGAAGGCGGCAGAGCATCAAATAGGTAAAAAGACGAGGGCTGCTAGAAATCCTTGGGTAACAGAAGAGAGATTGAATTTAATTGATGAAAGGAGAAAATATAAAAATGCAGTAAATGAAGCACGCAAAAAGGAATAAAAACGTCTCAAAAATGAGATCGACAGGAAGTGCAAAATTGCTAAGCAGGGATGGCTAGAGGAGAAATTTAAGGATGTAGAGACTTATCTCACGAGGGGTAAGATAGATACTGCCTACAGGAAAATTAAAGGTACCTTTGGAGAAAAGAGAACCACTTGTATGAATATCAAGAGATAAAATGGTTCCAATGGCTCTGAGCACTATGGGACTTAACATCTATTGTCATCAGTCCCCTAGAACTTAGATCTACTTAAACATAACTAACCTAAGGACATCACACAACACCCAGCCACCATGAGGCAGAGAAAATCCCTGACCCCGTCGGGAATCGAACCCGGGAACCCGGCCGTGGGAAGCGAGAACGCTACCGCACGACCACGAGATGTGGGCAATCAAGAGTTCAGATGGAAACCCAGTTTTAAGCAAAGAAGGGAAAGCAGAAAGGTGGAAGGAGTATATAGAAGGTCTATACAATGGCGATGTACTTGAGGACAATATTATAGAAATGGAAGAGGATGTAGATGAAGATGAAATGGGAGATATATTAATGCGTGAAGAGTTTGACAGAGCACTGAAAGACCTGAGTCGAAACAAGGCCCTGGGAGTAGACAACATTCCATTAAAACTACTGACGGCCTTTGGAGAGCCAGTCCTGACAGAACTCTACCATCTGGTGAGCAAGATGTATGAGACAGGCGAAATACCCTCAGACTCGAAGAAGAATGTAATAATTCCAATCCCAAAGAAGAGGGAGACCAAGAGATGAATACACTAAGCAGATTCAGAAGGATGTAGGTTGCAGTAGGTATTGGGAGATGAAGAAACTTGCACAGGATAGAGTAGCATGGAGAGCTGCATCAAACCAGTCTCAGGACTGAAGACAACAACAACCTTCCACTTAAATCTTCGATAATGAAAGCCAGTTTGTGGAAGTATCAGTTGCACTGTCGACAGTAGGCAAACAAATTTGCTGAAACGGAAACAGGAAAAGGTACATTAAAAATAAATAATAAACAAACACCGGCCGAACACGCCTCTGACGCCTAACGCTGCCTACCGACCAGCCGTCGTGTCATCCCCAGCCGTCCTCGGAGGCGGATTCGGAGCAGCACACCGCTCTCCCGGCCGTATGTCAGTTTACGAGATCGGAGTCGCTACTTCTCACTCAAGCAGCTCTTGAATTGGCCTCTCAAGGGCTGACTGCTCCTCGCTTGCCATGCCCGACAGCGCTTAAATTCGGTGATCTGACAGCAACCGGTGTTAACACGGCGGCAAGGCTGATCGCATGATTAAAACGCTGAACGCCCAAGAGTTGTGAACATAATGTTATTGTATTATAAACAGGGACAAAGAAGACGATTCAATGCCAGCGAGAAAACTGTATCTTCCCCATATCTGTTCTCAATTTTCGTTTATGAATGTGCAGTAGCTTTACTTCCAGGCGTAATTGTTATTCCCATTTCATACAAAATGTATGTGTGTATAGAAAAATCTGTCTTCAATTCAGCTGTCCTCTTCTGGTGCTGCGAGTTGCGCAGTTTTTTTTCTTTCTTTTTTTTCTTTTTTTTCCGACCGAACAGTAGCGGCTTCTGTCAAGAATACCATCGTAACGACCGGGAGAGCGGTGTGTTGACCCCACGCCCCTCCTATCCGCATCCTCTCATGAGGATGACACGGCGGTCGGATGGTCCCGGTAGGCCACTCGTGGCCTGATGACTGAATGCTTTATGATTTGGGTTGCATCTAAAAAGAATTCCGTCCAAATTTAGGCGATTTATTTTCGCTTGGCTTTTCAAAAATTTTTAACTTTCAGAGAAGTGTCACGAGTCGCCAATCTTGAGTAAAACCTATACAACTGCGAGACAATTCTGAAACATTATAAAGTTTGTTAAGTGAGGAATTGAGGAAAAGTAAAGTCAGTAGCTTATGAAACAGCACATCCTGGGCACAAAAAAATCGTGTAACGTCTTCACTTGTGTTCTTCCAAAACCCATGGCATTTCCAGTTTCACCAGCTATGGATGGCCTTTAAAAATTAAGTGCTTCCACCGAAAATGTCTGTAGTTAGTGGAATAACACGGTAGATAACGAAGTTCTGCATAGTAATGATATGGCAAAATATTCTCCTCTATGCTTGCTGCCCTTTGAAAAAATCTCATTTCGGTATCTGAAACTGCTTATGAAATATAAGGAATGTTGTGGATATTCCACTCTGGCTTTATCGCTGACGCGGCGCGATCGCAAATTAGTGTGCTACATCACATCAATTTTCTCGACATTGGTGACGGACACATATTCCTAAGTCTAAAGAAAAATTCAATACGTTAGATAAATTTCATATGCAGCAATATATTATGTACTATACAGCAAACGCAAATTCGTAGTGACTTCTTATGTTTCACTGCCAACTTTCCCGAATTTCCACGGATCACCGTAACTATGACTATTAACGAAATGACGGTCATATCATGAGCCTGAACATAAAGCTATAACCAACGCAAAATTGAATTTTTTTACCCAATAGCTTCCGTAAAACCGTTTGAGAAAGACTGCATAGTGTGCGTCTCGATTCTCTCATCGTCAACCTGCCGAAAGATATTTATAACCAATTGTGAGTGCATAATTTAGTTGTACATGAAGTGGAAGCAACAATTCGTCTTTGCCCCCCGGAAGTGTTTCATCGATCAGTCGCCCTGGGGGAAGCCGAGAGCACACAACATTACTTTCACTCATACAACATCTACAAACGCTTTTAAGATGTACGGTCATGCTGGAATACGACAGTTACACCCCATACACAATCAAATAACTTGTTAAACTTTACTATGTTTGGCTAATATTTGAGTGAGTACGGTGCCGTTCTGCATGTCAGTCGCACAGAGTGTATTGGAGAGAAATCTTGACTGATGAAAAAAGTCGACAAGATTGCGTACTGTGTTTGTGTTGACTTTTCACCGCATGTATTCAGTGAAAATGGAAATTATGATCCATGAAAAAACAAAAAAAAAAAAAAAACAAAGAATACTGTCAAACACCGAAATGGTAGGTGACGCGTCTTTCCCATCCACCCATTACTCAGAAAGACGTTAAGAAAAAATATTTTATTCACAACGTACCAGCGGGAGTGAAATAAAATTTGAAGTTCTTCGGTTCTTCCATGGACGATGTGTATTTTAATAAAGTGTCATAAGAAGACCAAGTAGAAGGGAATAAATTTTCGCATAATTTTGTCTTTCTCGATGTGAGAGGGAATTATGTAACTGGAAAATAAAAGTTGCATTCGGCTACAGTTGAATGTTTTAAGTGTAACATTTCCTTTAACTGCTGTTCACGTACATATTTCTCTCCCATGTTCATGTACATATTTCTTTCCCATCCCACATCATTCCCTGGACCAGCATATTTCTTCTTCTTCAAACACAGTAACAGAGTGGAGCATTTGTAGCCACTTCCACCAGTGTGAAAACACACGAGCAAGGTCTGCTTCAAAAATGAGGTTAAGCTCAGAAAATACCTGCATCGCGTAAGGGCTTGTCTGACAAACTCTAGTTTGATCGAGAAATGGAGCCTTAAGAGTGCAGCTAATATTATTTTAAATATTCGCAAGACTGGATACTAGGCCGCATCGGATGCTTTGTTAGACTTGTGTTGAATTATTTAATTATGAGCATTCACTGGATTTGATTTTTACGGTTACTGCACAGAATGGAAACACTTTATCGCCAAGGCTGCACCCAAGCTGCCTTCAGAAGGGGAACACCGGAGAGCTTATTAAGAAATTTATGCCGGTCACTGAACGTTGACTCCCTGTTATGAACGGCGACCCTAACAATGGCGTATTGCCGAACACGACTGCCTACAGTTTTACAAGGCCCGTTCTGTGTCGCAGTGCCGTGGAAGACAATTGGTGTTTCCTCACAGGCCCGTGAGTGTGCGACTTTCAAGCGGTCTACTCGGGCACAATCATCTCCAGCCGACTCCCAGGAGTGTCTACACACACACACACACACACACACACACACACACACACACACACACACACAGAGAGAGAGAGAGAGAGAGAGAGAGAGAGAGAGAGAGAGAGAGAGAGACGCAATGTGTTTTGATTCGACACGCCAAAACGAAACGGCTTGCTATGTGACAAGCGTGCCTCCGTCTTAAATGTGGGCGGGGCCCATTAAACACCCGGCAGCCATCGGTCGCTTTCTCCCAGCCTCACACGTGGCGACGAGTGAGAACCACGTACTTAATGAATACAGTCGCTGAGCGCTGTGACAAACATTCCCCGCTTACTTCCTATCCATTCCTAAACACTACAATGAAATGCACGTAATAATTTACGCGGATCTTCTGTACGATGTCTTACAGGCGGCCACTAGAGAGCCTGGGTAAGTGTAACGGCATAGAGAAGAAACAGGTTGAAGGGAGTTCGCGCGTTTGGGCGCATCCGTGACCATACGTCAATTTGCCAGTTTTGTTGGGACACGGACTGCCTAATGCTACTAAAAGGACTGGCATACCAGTCGCCGCCGTGTAACACGACATAGTGGCCGTGCATAATAAGATCCTGACCTACAGGCTCAGGAAACCAACGTCACCTCTTGTAAATCACAGACTGTTTTAAACCTGACTAGTAGATTCTCCTGTCAGTTTCTTAGCGAATATTACGACGGGACCTACATACAATGGACATTCGGAGTGTGGTACCTCACAAAAGGCTGTTGATCACATCAGCGTATAAAAATTACATGTCTTCAATGAACCAAACATTTCAACTGCACACTAGCTGACGTTCGGCGTGTACCGTGGTCCGACAAATCGCCAAATGCGTGAAGTTGTCTAGTGTAGCTGAAGCCAGAGCTGGTTGTGTCATGTCCTGTGGTGTCTTTTGAACCATCACTTGGGCCCACTCATTCAGGTTACCGTGAACGTGAGTCAGGGTGTTTGTTTAAATATTCACGGTACCTAAATGTTGCCCTTGCCTGCACACGCATTGGACATTTCCGCCTTCTACGGTAACAGTCGTTTTCACAGGGATGCGCCCATACGTTCCTGGTTTGCTGAACACAGTTGAATCACATGAAAGGTCGGATGAAGCCAACAAGCCAACGACATACCACATTCGACCTTGAACGCTACGCTCACAACCGCACCAAAACATGCACAGAATACTAATCGCTGATCTCTAAGGCAATGGTACAAGTCATTTGCATGCAAAACTACACGTCTTACCACGAGATATATCAGAATGTTTACCACGAGAGACATTAATCACCTATTCGGTGTCTGAGTAGGTAACTTTGGTAATGCGAAGACAAAATATCGATACAATACGACCAAAAACACTCCCACTCTGTACTACATTTTGTACCTTAGTACACATTATGTTACAATACGCATGGCAAAAGGCATATATCATTATGTTTTGTCTGAAAATTTGGTTAGTGTGGCTTTTCAAGTGGGTTTAGTCAGATCTGCTCCAGTGTGCTTTGAAAATTTCGTTGATATACCACATACACACTTTGAAGACTGAACAGCTGTGCGACACTATAATCTAGTAGAAATAGTTTGTTATTCGGATCGTGTAATTAAGCAGAGGGCCGGCCGCGGTGGTCTCGCGGTTCTAGGCGCTCAGTCCGCAGCCGCGCGACTGCTACGGTCGCAGGTTCGAATCCTGCCTCGAGCATGGATGTGTATTATGTCCTTAGGTTAGTTAGGCTTAAGTAGTTCTAAGTTCTAGGGGACTGGTGACCACAGATGTTAAGTCCCATAGTGCTCAGAGCCATTTGAACCAATTAAGCAGAGGCAAATGCAGCGATAATTCCTGACATTTAAAATGTCAATATTACTGGAAAGGGTGGATTGCCACTCAACATACGGTGGAGACGTTGAATCGAAGATAGGCACAACAAAAAGACTGTTAAACAATTGACTATTCCATCCTGCCTTTCCATTGTTCTACATTTAAATACGTACGTTTTTAGACCTATTAAATCGATATTTGGTTTCTTCGCATTACCAAGGTTTCTCTCAAACATCTTGAACAGACGATCGTTCTATTGTCTCTCGCGGTTAATAGCATCACAGTTTTGTAATGGTCCATTCGGCTGTTTTTTATGATGGGTGATTTTTATTCCATAAACATTTTCGTACGGTTCTGAGCGTTCGATGTCACATAGATGAAGTTCCGTTACTATGCAATAGTCTAGCAATTCAGAGTACCGTGATTTCTGATCCATCGAGTGGTGTTCACAATCGGGAGACGCCGAATCTACTTCAAAATGTCCCTCTTGATACTCTTTAGCGAGTCCAGTTCGTCTCGGGAGATTTACAGCATAGAAAATTTTCGTTTTCGTAGTTTTACAAAATTTGAGTTAAGTTTTCAACTACATGCAATAATAATTAAAACTTACAGTACAAATTACAATTTCGCTATTTATGACAGAGTAGTAGACAGTTACATATTGCTTGAGCTTTTTTCTATGGATACAGTTGGTTCTGTTGTAAAACGAAGATGGCGTATTGAGCAATAGGGAGTGCTTTTTATTATATAGTTAATCATATGTGGGCACGCATCCATTCCGCAGATGCTGAGAACGAAAATTACATTTGTGACTTCTACAAACAGACGAATCTAAAATGATTTACCTTTACTATGGAGATAGCTTAGAGCTTGGTTTCGAAGTTAATAAATCTTAAGAAATTTCCAATTTAAACGAATTATTTTTTCTGTTGCTGGTAAATAATTCATTAAAGAACGCTCTCACAACTGCATTTTGTGTATACTAAATACGCTTTCCCGAAATATTTTAACTAACTACTACCCTTTTCCTTACTTCCCAACTAATTTCTATTACTCTCAAAGCGCAACTTTCGAATTTTTTTTCCCCCAGTGGTTAAATCCTTAAATTTTGAGAGAAATGCGAATACATATCCCTAAATAGCCGAAATTTATTGATGAAGTATGATCCAGACCTTTTGAGATCAATTTCGAGATACAATTACAAAAGTAAATGGTATTCCTTGCTCCTAAAAGTTGCTGTAATTCCACTGCTCTTAAACCAGTGCAGTGTTCAATCTGCGGATACACGACAGTATTTCCTTATTCCTACTTGAGGACTGTCCGCCACCGCAGCAGTATGGTCAGCGTAGCTGGCTGCCATGGGGAGGGCCGGAATTAAAACTCCTGGATTTTTTCCTTACTGGAACGACTGATAGGTGATGCACTCAGCTTGTGATACTTAGGAGCTAGTTGTATCATAAGTAGCGACTCCACGGTACGAAAAGTAGCTAAAACGGCTGGGAGAGAGGTATGCTGACCACATACCTCTCCTTGCCACGTCCACATGAAGCCGAATGGCACAGGATGACACGCCGGCCGGTCGATTCCCCTCGGTCTTCAGGACCTGAACGGGTAGCATTCATCTCACTCTAGGTGAAGAGAGGCCTACGTCATAGTGACGTAGGCACGCGTCATCATGAGCTTCACGAGTTGTCCTACCGACTGTTGCGTGCGTCTTGGATCTGCATTGTTATCTGTTTATGTGCTTTCATTGTCCGGTGTTGCTAGCGTGGCTCTAACGGAGATGAGAGAACTTCCGAGCAGATCCATGAAAATAGTCTGAAAGATTTTACTGTCTTTCTTAGTTGATTTATAACACGAAGGCGAAATTAAATGGAACTTGATGGTTTACTGTTTCTAGCAATATTCGGAATTATCTTCAGAACCACTTCAATTTCTCAGTTTAACGTTTCTGCCCAGATGAATTGTGTACAATTCACTGTATTTTATAAAATTCCTATTTCAAGTTTTATCCACATGATTTATTCAATATTTATCGGACTGAGAACATGACTAGACACTTCTTTAACTTTCGTTATGGTTACGACTCCTTCATTCAGATATTCGTTGCGTTCATGAAACACACAATAACATCCTACATTCTTTGGATTGCAGCATAGTAATTAATTACTTCACTCTTCTGTCCACACAATTCATCGGATTTAAAAATAATTACAATTTGTTTTATTTCGTTATGGCTCCTTCGCTCATGTCCAAAAATACATAACATCGCAAATTGTTGGGATTACATTTAACAATTCATTCAGCTGGGATGAACATATCACACAACTCCTGCCACTTCGTTTGTACACATATATTTACATTAAGCTTTGACGTTATCGGTACAACTGCGAAGATCGATAAACGTACTCATTTAGTCGCTTTAGCTTATTTACGTCACGTTGACGCAGCGTTACGTCATTATGACGTAGGTTTCTCCTCCCCTAGCGTGAGAAGAATGCTACCCGGCCTTGAACGAGGAACTCCCGCACTCTAATGGTTCAAATGGCTCCGAGGACTATGGGACTTAACATCTATGGTCATCAGTCCCCCAGAACTTAGAACTACTTAAACCTAACTAACCTAAGGACAGCACACAACACCCAGCCATCACGAGGCAGAGAAAATCCCTAACCCCGCCGGGAATCGAACCCGGGAAGCACTCTAATGGCAATTTTGTTGCATGCATGGCTCAAAACTAACTAAACGAACTGTAAAACCTAATTTTCGAAAGGGAAGGTTTCTTTAGCGACAGGCACCAGCTTGTGCGCGTCCGTGTGAACTTTCCAAACCGGTCGGGCGATTCTGCCGGGCCCCTAGGTACGGCACGCACGGGGGGACCGCCGGCGTATTTTGCAACACCCGGAGCGCCGCACGCTTTCTCCCGGCTACGCACGTGCGTGGCGGGCGACGCCGCCGCAGCAAGCCGTCCGTGCACCGCGTGCCGAGCGAACGACCCTCCGAGCGAGCGTACCTGCCTGGCGTCATACGCACGCACACACTGTCGAAACGCCCCCGCTTCTGCATGCCGACTGCGGACTCTGCTCATTACGATGTGTGCGGCGCTCCGGCCTCTTGCAGAAACTCTCGCTTTCGCACGACGCCGCGTGGAAGCCAGCGAGCGATTGACGCAAGGCGACAGTCACCTGCCCACCGCACATCCCACACACGGCCAGAGCTGAAGCCGCCAGCACACGGACCGTGCTCCCGAACGTCATTGTAGAGCGTGCAAAGTTCAATGTGCTGATGAACGCGCAGAAATGATGCGACGTGTTCTTACGGCACGTGAACCTCTATATGGTATACGCGACTGCAGCAGCAGTTGTCGCCTCTAACTGGTTACGAAAAGGACGCACGAAATACCCACTTTAGCTCTACTGAAACACATATTTCCTCCCTTGTCCATAGGCTATTTGCTTGTTCTGCCTCCGGTATATAAACAAAAAGTTGTACACATGAAGATTGTACACATGAAGATTGTACAAGGCAAAAGGCAAAGTACCAAGCCCATTCAATATGGATATCAGACTTCAAGAAGAACATAATAATTCCAATCCCGAAGAAAGCAGGTGTTAACAGATGGCAAAATTATCGAACTATCAGTGTAAAAAGTCACAGCTGCAAAACCCTAAAGCGAATTCTTCACAGACGAATGGAAAAACTGGTAGAAGCCGACCTCGCGGAAGATCAGTTTGGATTTCGTAGATATGTTGGAGCACGTGAGGCAATACTGACCTTACGACTTATCTTAGAAGCTAAGATTAAGGAAAGGCAAACCTACGTTTCTTGCATTTGTAGACTTAGAGGAAGCTTTTGACAATGTTGACTGGAATACTCATTCAAATTCTGAAGGTGACAGGGGTAAAATACTGGGAGCGAAAGGCTATTTACAATTCGTATAGAAACCAGATGGCAGTTATAAGAGTCGAGGGACATGGAAGGGAAGCAGTGGTTGAGAAGGGAGTGAGACAGGGTTGTAGTCTCTCTCCGATGTTATTCAATCTGTATATAAAGCAAGCAGTAAAGGAAACAAAAGGAAAGTTCAGAGTAGGTATTAAGACCCATGGAGAGGAATAAAAACTTGGTGGTTCGCCGCTGACATTGTAATTCTGTCAGAGACAGCAAAGGACTTGGAAGAGCAGTCCAACGGAATGGACAGTGTCTTGAAACAAGGGTATACGATGAACATCAACAAAAGCAAAACGAGTCGGGTGATGCTGAGGAAATTAGATTAGGAAATGAGATACAAAGCAGTAAAGGAGTTTTGCTATTTGGGGAGCAAAAAAAACTGATGATGGTCGAAGTAGACAGGATATAAAATGTAGACTGGCAATGGCAAGGAAAGCGTTTCTGAAGAAGAAAAATTTGTTAACATGGAGTATAGATTTAGATGTCAGGAAGTCGTAAAGTATTTGTATGGAGTGTAGCCATGTATGGAAGTGAAACGTGGACGATAAACAGTTTAGACCAGAAGAGAATGGAAGCTTTTGAAATGTGCTGCTACAGAACAATCCTGAAGATTAGATGTGTAGATCACGTAACTAAGGAGGAGGTATTGATTAGAATTGGGGAGAAGAGGAGTTTGTGGCACAACTTGACTAGAAGAAGGGACCGGTTTTCAGTGACACACACTCCCATTTCGCGATAATACAAAACGTGTTCCCATTCTTTGAAATTTTTCTATGTACTCAGTCAATCTTATCTAGTAAGGAACCCGCACCGAAGTGCCCCGCCAATAAAACGCAGTAACCTTCCCCGCAACGTTTTCTGTGTTCCTACGTATTTTGTTGAATGTACGGCCTTTAGACTTGACTGATTTATCGTATAACCGAAGTTTAACGGATTCCTTATAGCACTCGTGTCGATGACCTCTCACTTTTCGGTATTTAGTGTCAATTCCCAATTTTCGCAACATACAGATATCTCATCTAAATCTTTTTGCAATTTGCTTTGATCTTGTGATGACTTTACTAGTGGATAAACGACAGCGTTATCTGCAGACAACCCAAAATGGCGGCTCAGACTGTCTCGCAATATGGTTTATATAAAAAAGGAACAGCAAAGGGCTTTTACACTACCCTTGGGAACCGCAGAAATCACTTCTGTTTTACTCGATGACGTTCCGTTTACTACAAACCTTGACTTTTCTGACAGGAAAAATACTAATCCGGTCATAACTGAGACGATAGTCGATCAGCACGCAATTTCACTTCAAGCCGGTTGTGTCGTACACTGCCTTCCGAAAATTCACAAATAAGGAATCGATTTGAAATACTTTGTCTACAGTACTCAACAGTTCGTGCGAGTAAGGAGCTAGTTGTGATTCACAGGAACCATGTTTTCCAAATCCATGTTGACTGTGTCAGTAGACAGTTTTCTTCGAAGTAATTCATAATCTTCGAATACCATGTGTGTTCCAAAATCTTGCTGCATTTCGACGTTAATGATATGTACCTGTAACTTACTATATTACAGTAACTACCCTTCTTGAACACTGGTGTGCTATTCAGTATCAGAATCTTTCTAATATGTGAAACACAAAACGTGAAACACGAAAGTGCAGAGTACTGCAAGCTGTCTTGCAGATAACGGCAATCGAACAAACTCACTCCGCAGTACGAGCTGATTTTTATTTACGTAACACCGAAAAACGCAAAATTCTTCTACTGAAATAATAAGAAATTATCAGTACCTAATAGAAATCGTGAAAGTTAGTGAAAAAGGATATGAATCTAGTGCGGTGCGAACCAGCAACACATTTGTTTCGCTACTAATCTACGTCTACTCATTACGTTACACCTACCGTACAACACCAACGACCATACTTTGGATGTTGCCATTTTCTGGTAACAGATTGTACACACAAAGGGGCTTCAATTGACAGCCAAAATGGCCTCACGTGTGTTTGTATTGAAGAGACTTGGTGTCGGGTGCCAGGAGTATTAAGATTCTATGCCTAGGATTGTGCCACCGACGTGGGGAAGTTCCTACGTGGGAAACGTTACTCCGCCTCAGTGGTGTTCAAACGCTCGTTCAAAATATCTTACACGCTAGATATTACCCTGACGACCCAACGTGTCGGTTTTTTAATGTCAAAACTCCGCACACTCAACCGCTTGAGTGTAGGGTCCATTTGCCGATGGCTTAACGCTGCTACCGACATTTGATTGGACTGTTGGTGACTGGAAACATGTTGCCTGGTCGGACGAGTCTCGCTTCAAACTGTATCGAGCGGATGGACGTATATGGGTTGGAGACAATCTCATGAATCCATAGACCCTGCATGTAAGCACGGGGCAGTTATAAAGCTGGTAGAGGTTCTGTAATGGTGTGAGGCGTGTGCAGTTTGAGTGATATGGGACCCTGGTACGTCTAGAAAGGACTCTTGACAGGTGACACGTACGTAAGCATCCTATCCGCTCACCTGCAATCCATGCATATCCACCCCTTGCAAGGTGCTGTTCAGAAGCGATATGCACTCTCTCGTACTGTTACGGATTTATGGACAGCTCTACAACATTCCCTGCAGCACTTCCTCAGGCTTAAGTCGAGTCCATGGCACGTAGTTTTGCGGCACTTCTGGGTGCTCGTGGGCGCCCTACAGGTGTAACCAGTTTCTTTGACTCTGAAGCGTATATCAATAAAGAGGCTGGATGCAGTTTTAACTATTTATTTCAATTTCTTCTGACTTCTCGCCCTTTCCTACGCCATTTGGGGTTCTGAAACGTCCAGACGGTAGTCACGCTGCTCCCGAGACGCTCGAGTATGCTCCAGAAGCTCACGGTGGGCCGCGGTTTCTCCCGGTGCCCGGGCCTGTCCACACGACAGCCGGCCAGCTTTCTCCTCGCATTGTGCTGCCTCGTCCCCCTGCTCATTCTTTTTACTGCCGCGCTAAAAGAAACCGGTCCCCCCTAAAGCTGAGCGCGGAGCGCACTCGCTGCCTCGGGACGCAGGCGTCGCTTCGCACCGGTCAGTTCGCGGAAGGACACTCCACAACACGGCAAATTCTTCGGGCGACAGAATACATCACAACGGCCTTCAACAACGGAGAGTTGTGTGGTGCTGTTCGTCTCGACGTTGACGAAGGCATTTGATAGCGTGTGGCACCAGGGCCTCGTTTGGAAGCTCCACGCATTAGGATTCTCCAGGGCATACGTCGAACTCGTTGCTGCCTACCTCAGACAACGCACCTTCGCAGTCAGAGTCGGTGATGCGCTTTCCACGGCACGACCTATCCGTGCAGGAGTTCCACAAGGTTCGGTGCTTGGGCCGGTCCTTCACCTCGGACCTCCCTTCACCACCACGCGTAGAAAAAGCCATTTACGCTGATGACACAATGCTTTACACCAGAGAAAAAGAGCTCTAAGTACTTGTCCCACGCCTGCAGAGTGCCTGCTATGCCTTAGAAGACTGGGCGGCGAAGTGGCGTATCCGGTTTAATCCGCAGAAAACGCAAACTATCATCTTCACCAAGAGGCGACCTGGTCCTCGCCGGCTTCGTCATCTTCGGAACCTTCGGCTCTATGGAACGGAACTGCAGTGGAAGGACTCCGTTAAATACCTCTGAGTGACTATGGACAAGCAGCTTATGTGGAAGCTCCACGTCGACATCAGCGACAAAGTGTCTCTAAGGACAGGAGCACTTTACCCCTTCATAAACGAAGGTTCGGACCTCTCGATAGCAAACGGTCTACTGATATTCAGAATGTACATCCGCCCCATTTTTGACAACGCCTGCGAGGTATGGGGCAACACGGCAAAGATATCTTCAGCGCCTTCAATCGCTACAAAATAAGGTACTTCGTCGTGTTTTCCACGTCCCCCCGCAGTCCCCGCACCGGTACATCCATGAATCCGCACATTAACTGGAAGTGCCACAACGACATCAACACATGGCACCAAGATTCTACACCAGGACTGGAACTTCCGCCAATCCCCTGATATGAAACCTTGGAGCGCCGCATCAAAGGGAACGCTATGCGCGACCCATTGCTATGTAAATAATCCGAAATAAGACGGAATCTGCACCAAAGACAGGAGAGAATTCGTGCCCACCCACCACCAAGACACACAAGCAAATAAAGATGCTACACACAACCCCCCCCCCCCCTCCCAGAGAAAAGTAGGAACTGCTCCTGAGTAAACCCTACACAACCCAGCTGCCTCAGATCAGCCTGAAGGAAAGCGGAAGTAGCGGCTTAGCTACGGTCGCACTCCGTTCCACAACCCGTTCCAGCTACGACATGGAAGTTCGTGCTACACGTATTTATCGCCGTTTGGTTATGATGCTCACTTGTGTAAAAACTGCTTTTGTTTTAATACCCAAGGTTTCGCCACCTTTGTCCCACAATCTGTTGCTACGATCTCCGTACTTGTATACAGTTCTGTTAATACAACAAATTTTGATCGCCAGCCGGTGTGGCCGTGCTGTTCTAGGCGCTTCCCTCTGGAACCGTGTGACCGCTACGGTCGCAGGTTCGAATCCTGCCTCGGACATGGATGTGTGTGATGTCCTTAGGTTGGTTAGATTTAAGTAGTAAGTTCTAGGGGACTTATGACCATAGATGTTAAGTCCCATAGTGCTCAGAGCCATTTTAACGAAGTTTTGATCAACACTTAGTAGAATGGAAACAAAGCGTGGGCCCTCGTTTGAAGACCGTACACGATGGCTTTTCAAATATTAGGGTGACTTTTCAAATTGCGCGGGTAACGTACATTCGATTATCTATCTTTTTTTTGTTATGGTGGAATGCAGGTCCCTAAGATATTTTTATAGTTTTAAGTGTGCAGCATACTTTGTTTTTGACAGATAAAAGGGTGAGACTTGTTTCAGTGTGCTCGGTGATTTTCGATTATTATAAAAAGTGGAGCAAAGAATTTGCATGAAATTTTGTGTCAAAAATAGAATCAAGTGCTCTAGAACACGTTATTGTAGATAGCGCCTTAACAGCGTGTGTAGTCTAAGTAAATAAAAAAAAAATGTTCGTAAGTGGTTCAAGCTCATCCAATATGGCCGAGAAATTGCCAATGACGAACCTCGCTCTGGACGCCTCAGCATATGAACAACAGATGATAACGTCGAAGCTGTGAAAATGTTTTGGAAATGCGTCGAATGAGAAGTAGCTGAGGATGTTGGCATATCGGTCGGCTCGAGTCACGTAGTTTTTTCGAATGTGTTGGGCATGTGACGTATCTGCGAAGTTTGTTCCAGAACTTCTCAATTTTGATCAGAAGCACCGTTGCATGAGCATCGCTCAGTCAGCTCTTGACTGACGTCGATAATGATCCTGATATACTCAAAAGGGTGATAACTGGTGACGAAACATGGGTTTACGCTTATGACGTCGAAACCAAAGCCCAATCACCCCAATGGGAGCATCCCGGAGAGCCAAGACTGAAAGAAGCACGCCAAGTTCGATCAAATGTCAAAGTTTTGCTTACTTTTTTCCCTTGTTCAATTACCGTGGCGTGGACCTTCATGAATTTTTGCGTCAAGGTCGTACCGTCAGTAAGGACTATTAACGGGACGTTATACGCCGTTTGCGAGAAGCAATACAGAAAAAACGTCCGGAATTGTGGAAAAACAATTCGTGGTCATTGCATCACGACAATGCACCTGCTCAATCATCGTTGCTTGTGAGATTTTTTGGCGGAAAACAACACGAAAATCATGCCTCAGCCACCATATTCCCGGATTTGGCCCCCTGCGACTTTTTCCCGTTCCCAAAACTGAAGAGACGCGTGGCAAGGACGAAAATTTTCAACGACTGAGGAAATAAAAACTGCATCATTGGAAGTACTCAAGGCTGTACCAAAAATTGCTTGTGACAAGCGCTTCGAGGATTAGAAGAAGTTTTGGCACTAGTGTACTGTATCTGAGGGGTATTACTTTGAAAGGGACAACATGAAAATCGACGAATAAATACATCTTTTTCATAACAATATAAAAGTCCCCTTATTTGCTGAGCACACGTCGTAGCTTGCCGTCTGCAACGATATGATATTGCTTGTTTGCGAATTAAACGGTAATTTTTCCGCGACTATAATTTTACGATTATTCATGTCATTTTAAAAAAAAATAACAGAAGTAACCGTAAAGAAAAGCTGTTTATGACAAACAACGTGTGCTAGCGATGGAATCAAAGTAGTTTAAGCACATTTCGGTTTTGATTGGTTCAAATGGCTCTGAGCACTATGGGACGTAACATCTGAGCTCATCAGTCCCCTAGAACTTAGAACTACTTAAACCTAACTAACCTAGGGACATCACACACATCCATGCCCGAGGCAGGATTCGAACCTGCGACCTTAGCGGTCACGCGGTTCCAGACTGAAGCGCCTAGTACCGCACCGCCACACCGGCCGGCCTTCAGTTTTGACAATGGATTATGCAGTCATGCATCCACTGAGCCTGACTGTCAATTTGAATAGTTGCTCAACAATGTAACTTGTTCCTATAAATAAAAAGAATACCAGCCTGCCGCCATTAGTCCCTGATCTCAATATACTCAATTTCGGTTCCATCACCAGCTGCAAAATTTCGACTCGAAAGATTCGTTAAAACCTCAAGAAAATCACGCTGATGACGGATTTTTGCAACTGCGGTTGAAACACTGGAGCATTTGACGTAGCTATGTGGGCGTAAATCCAGACGACTTAATGGAACAAGTTTATTTCGCTAGGTAAGTCTAGAATGTAAAAAAATAAATATAAAAGAAAAAATACGAAGAACTGTTGAACTCTTAACTCATTAACACTCGACACATGGATTATCAGTCATTGCAAGCATATCGCTGACGAGATTTAGTCTAGCTGTCTCCGAAGCACACCAATGAGGTGGAGCTCGAAGGGGGAGGGGGGGGGGGGCGTGGGGAGGGGGGTTTATTTTCCATTATTTCGACATGGCCAAAAGACATACTCGCACAAATTTCCAGATGAGAGACTACTCCAATTGCCAGAGTTTGTTTCCAAACTTCTACGCACACTTCAGTAAGGGCATGCGACTTGGGTGCGCTGACCTATTCGTCGGATAGAAACCGCGTCAGCATCGAAACGATACGATAATCACCATATTCGTCGTCATCGACTATAATCCAATCACAGCAACCACCACCACCAACCATAGTCCACATCTTAACACCACACATTCTACATTCATACTCCGTAAGCCACCTGACGGTGGGTGGCGGAGGGTACCTTGAGTACCTCTATCGGTTCTCCCTTCAATGCCAGTCTTGTATTGTTCGTGGAAAGAAGGACTGTCGGTATGCCTCTGTGTGGGCTCTAGTCTCTCTGATTTTATCCTCATTGTCTCTTCACGACATATACTTAACAGGGAGCAATATACTGCTTGACTCTTCGGTGAAAGTATGTTCTCGAGAGTTCAACAAAAGCCCGTACCGAGCTACTGAGCGTCTCTCCTGCAGAGTCCTCCACTGGAGTTTATCTATCATCTCCGTAACGCCTTCGCGATTACAAAATGCTCCTGTAACGAAGCGCGCCGCTGTCCACTGGAACTTCTCTATCTCTTATATCAACCCCATCTGGTACGGATCCCACACTACTGAGCAGTATTCAAGCAGTGGGCGAACAAGCGTACTGTAACCTACTTCCTTTGTTTTCGGATTGCATTTCCTTAGGATTCTTCCGATGAATCTCAGTCTGGCATCTGCTTTACCAACGATCAAATTTATATGATCATTCCATTTTAAATCGCTCCTAATGCCTACTCCCAGATAATTTATGGAATTACCTGCTTCCAGTTGCTGATGACCTGCTATTTTGTAGCAAAATGGTAATGGATCTATCTATGTATTCGCAGCACATTACACTTGGGTACATTGAGATTCAATTGCCATTCCCTGCACCATGCGTCAATTCGCCCAGATCCTCCTGCATTTCAGTACGATTTTCCATTGTTAGAACCTCTCGATATACCACAGCATCATCCGCAAAAAGCCTCAGTGAACTTTTGATGTTATCCCCAAGGTCATTCATGTATATTGTGAACAGCAACGGTCCTACGACGCTCCCCTGCGGCACATTTGTAACACTTACTTCGGTAGACTTCTCTCCACTGAGAATGACATGCTGCGTTCTGTTATCTAGGAACTCTACAATCCAATCACACAATTGTACGGCTAAGTTACACTTACGTCACTTGGTAGAAGCGTCACTGTAGAGGCGGGAGCAGAGTTAAACAGCGTGAATTACTGGCATTACAGGTAGCGGAAAAGTATGGGCGGGGTGGCCTGACATTTGCGCTCATGAGGTCACGGGTTTGTTAACTCCAGGTCGTCCGTTGAACTCTTGTCCGACATGGCATGGAGTGGAGGACGAGGCAAACGAGAAACGAGGACACGGGTGTCGAAATTCCGATGGGGCGCTATCAAACCAGCCATCTAGGTCCAGGACGACGCCACGCTGCTCGCAACGACACACTCAGCCCACATTCTGCCAACACTTGCTAGGCCGCCACTATAGCTACTAGCTTCTGTTTATGCGCCTAATGTGTTAGACAAGTGTATTTGTGTATGGGGAGGGAGGGTGGGAGGGAGGGAGTAAAGTCAAAAGAAGTTTACGGTTTAATGTACTGTCACCGATATTGTCATTTGAAACTGAGTACAAGCAAGGGGTGGGGGGAAACAATTCGCCCGTGCCATTTCAAGTGAACTATTTCGGTCTTCACCTTCAGTGATTTGAACCAATGCCCTCTTTAATAAAGGTTTAATGTGTTCCACACTGCGACACCTCGCTCTGCAGATACTGCGCGACAACTGGTACCACAGGCCATTTAACAATATTTATTGGTTCATTTATAAGGCTCTTTCTTGTAGTGGAGCCTGCAGCTCTCATTTTATAATGTATAAAGTCACCATTGTTCAAAGAAGGCTAACTTCATACAGGGAAACAACATAGAAAGAAAAATCTAACAGCTATTACAGCTGAAAAATTTTCAGACACATGCACATTTAGACCGTGTGTCGTGGTGCAGAGAGAGAGATATATTAGGGAGCGGTACGAACGAGCAACTAATGAAAAGATAAAGGAAAAAATGGCGTTACTGACTGAATAACGGGAATATAAACCATAACCGCTAGACGAAAATCATTTACTTCATTGTTTCAAAGAGTGAAATGGCCATGCCAATAAGTCTTAAATTTTGAGAGAAAATTCTGAGGATCCCAAGTGCTTTCATTTTCTTAACAGTAACACAGCATACTGTTGCACGGAGAATGGAGGGTAGCTTCATCCACAGGCAGGTAGTAGCTAGTGAGCAGGGATTTGAGAATGCTGAAGTTCAATGGATTATCTCAACTAGGATAGTAGATAATCAAGACCTTTCGATGAGGTATAGATCACACGTCACCATCAATCCGAAATCTATTCTGGTTGGTCATGGAAACACGTTGGAATGTTGCTTGGAGACTGATAACGCGGTAAGGTATCACAAGTGAAACAGGATCTTAACGTTTCGCCTGCAGATTTAAAACCTACAGCACAATATCAGGTGATTTTCTGCACGAGCAGGTAGCTAAAGCCAGTAACAGGCAACACCATGCATCCACGGACCCACCTGCTCATAGCTGTCCGGAAATTTTGCCCTGACGAGGACGGATCGCCGGGGTTATGTTGACACTGGAGATATATCTTCTCCCCCAGCAGGTCCGGAGGGATTCCCTTGTACCTGCTATGGGGGAAGGGAGTCCCCCAGCTGTAGGGACAAAGGCAGCCCGAGCAGGTAGCCGGCCAGATGCGGGCCAGTGGAAGACTCTGGGCGCCAACGAGACGCCTCCGCCCGCTATTTCCCGACCCCCCCCCCCCCCCCCCCGACCCATCCATCCCCCACAAACACTCCCTCACCGTCCCTACTACACTCCCCCATTTCGAACTACTTACCTACCTGCGCCAACGCACACCTGCACTGCATTACAACCTTGACAAGGACGCAGATAAAGCTGAAGACAAAAAAGTTAAAAGCTCATCGGTTTTGTTTGCCTTGTTATGCAACGATCATATGAGAGAGAGTAAGGAAGACTCAACCTAAGGGATAGGACGTGAAACGGGCCAACTTTGAGCAGGAGAGGCACCACAGGACTTTCTAATTTACACTGTCTATACTTTTACAAATAAATTCATAAAACTTTAACAGCATGACCACGAAGGATTCAGGATTCACACTCATAGCAGAGGAAGTTCAAAAAACATAACTTTTTTTTTTTTTACCTGTGAAATTTCATCATTTTCTCACTTGGTATTGGCTGAATTTCTTGCTGTAGGTACACTTTTCTTCATAAGAAAGAGAGACTGTTCGATGAATTTTTCACAGCATAGAAACCATACTTAGAGGTGTCTGAAACTCTAGAATCTAATTTATGAAAAAATGAATAAGCTGTTACGTTTTAAACTTTATGTTTAGAAAAAAAAATCAAATTTTGTAGTTAATTATCTCAATGTTTACCACACTTTTCAATAGATTTGGAAATTTCTAGAGTTTCATACACCTGTAAGTATGGTTTGTATGCTGTGCAAAATTCATCAAAGAATCTCTCTTATTTGTGAAGAAAAATGTACCTATAGCAACAAATGCTGCCATTACTAAGTGAAAAAAATGATGAAATTTCATATGTAAAATAAAATTACTTCCTCATGTTTCCGAACTTCCACTGCTATGAGTGTGAATTCTGAATTCTTCCTGGTGATGCTGATAAAGTTTTATGAATTTGTAAGAGTATAGAAAGTGCACATTAAAATTTCCTGTGGCACATTAAAATTTCCAAGTCGGTCCGCTTGACGTCCTACCCCACTTATACGTTCGAAAGAGATTTTCAGTGTTACGTTCACTTGATAGACCAGAATAGATTTTGCACATCCGATGAGACCCATTTTTTGGCCGAACTCAGCAGTTTTAGACAAATGGTATCTTTAAACAGCTGTTAAGATTTTGTCAGCTTTACTGTTTTCAGGTGTAGTTGCCAGTACTTAGCGTTATACAGGAAGAAAAATGTCCGCGTAATCTCGAGGGAGAGAGTAGGAGGAGAGGAGGAGGAGTTTTCAAGAATCTTATCCTACCGAGTAATGTGTGCCAAAATATTGCTGACCACCTAGTCGGCCATCTTAGTGGAAAATAGTGAAAACGTTCCCTTTCCTCTAATATTTGGGGCCACAAAATGACTAGGAAAATTCAGCGTCACGTTACCTATTTTCTGTGACCTACTCTTCTACGTACCACCATTTCTGCATGCGTTTGGATCTTTTTTTTTAAGTCCGTTTCCTAGAAAAAGAAAAATAGCTTATTGGTCCGTCCTGAGATTACACAGGAACGGATATTGATAATGGCAGCTAAAATGAATAATTTCAGAATCTATGGTTTCCACTTTCACTTGTGGAATCTTCCGTAGTTATCAACTACCTTTGCAAGAAACGTTTCAACCAATTTCCCTCACTCGGCATCATCTTCAGATTTCGTCTGAAAATAACGTGTAGGATAAACCATTATTATTATTATTATTATTATTATTATTATTATTATTATTATTATTATTATTAGTGTGCAAAGCCACTGTGGGACCTTTTCGTGTCGGTTTTCACGGAGTTGAGATGTAGATGACTAGGTAAATGATAGACAAGAGTGTACGTAACCTCATCGAACTGTCATTTATCCAGAGTAGTTTGACGATAGCAAGCGCACATTTTACCGTATGACAGGCTATGTTTTCAAGTGACATCATGCTCGACCTCTACAGTTCTTAGCCAACGGAACTAAAATTACGAGCAAACGAAAAGTCAAACCAAGCTCAATCCTGCGTCAAAGCACAGTCGTACAGAACGGAATGCAACTGTCTGCAAAATTTTTAATATCAGCGGTTGGGGATATAAAGTTTGCAAGAAAACTGCCTTACGCGCGAGGGCGCCTACATGTAGCAGTCGAACGCATGAATACGAGTTGGTACCTCTTGATGCACCTTGCAACCTCGCACAAGCTCTCAGACGATCATGTAAGCTGATTTCGATGGCAAAGTTGCCGCATTTTCTAAATTCTGAAAGTGCCATTGCCAAATAATGGTTCCAACCTTCCTGTAGAAACAGGTAATCTTAAAAACAAACACACACACACACACACACACACACACACACACACACACACACACACACACACACACACTTGTCGATACTTTCAATATCGAAACAGCTGTTCCTCAGTTGTACATACCTGGATATTGTGCCATGATACATTAAATATCGCCTCATGACATGTAATGTTTCATTCTGGAAAACGCTCATTCCCTTCGCTAATGGCCGGAAAACACTGACACAAAACTCCTGGCTCATTACATGGTGATTAGGCTGCAATTTGTACCGGATCGTATGTTATTACTTCCACTGCGTCCTACAGTGTTAGAAGTTTCACATTTCTGCGTCCCAGGTTCGGTATTAAAATGACCATTCTGCTTTTACTCCAACTATATTCTGCAAGCCAACTTGTAGTGTACTTTGGAATACTACTATCACTTACCGCTTCCCCGTTCATTCGTAGAAAGCAACTGTAAGTAGACCTCCGTGTGAGCTCTATGATCTGTCATTTTATAATCATGGGTATTTTCATAAGGTATCCTTAGGGGGAAGCAATATATTGGTTGATTCTTTCAGGAACGTATGTACGCTCTCAAAATTTTAGCCGTCAACTATTTTTATTACCGCCACAATTACAGCGGCTAGTTGCATCTGGTAAAAAATGTATCACATGAGCCTGCAGTGGCTATAAAACTAGCTAATGAAAATGGTTAAACAAGTGCTTCATAAAGCGACAAGATGAAGTTTCAACACCAGCCTTACAGAGTCATAATAGTATTGATATGCCTGTCACACACAGATGGCCGACTAACGAAATTAAAGACTAGTGAATCTACATACACACTTTGGAAACAACTTCCAAGTTCATGGAAGAGTGTACGATGCATTTTACTACCTTTTTCCGGGATTTTTTTTTTCGTGCACCTTTTAATTAGTCTGACATCTCTGCGGAGGAATGACACGAAGTGGACGGCCGTATATCGTTACGCGTGGGATCCTTGGTTCATAACGGGTATTGAAATTTTGCTAAATAGGCTTTCGCGTAGTAGCTGGTGTGTGCCTTCATTCACCTGTCAGTTCAGTTTTTTTAATGACGCTCTCACGAGGGCCTAAGCCAAAGAATCTCTCTGGCCATTCGTGCTGCACATCTATAAATACATTCAGTATTCGCCGTTCGTTAGTCCTATTTAGTGCGCGCGCACACACTTTAGCGAGTGTGTAAGAAGAGTCGCACGCGCTTGTGAGCAGTCTCGTTTGTAGGTGGATCGCACTTTGCCAAAATCCCGTCAACGATCCGAGGTTGGCTACGTGCTTTACACACGAGTGATCCGATGTGATCATTCCACTTCGTTTCACGTCTAGGTGCGCCCGCTACTGTCGGAAACTACCTGCTGTCTGAGTCACGGCCTACCTGCAGTCCACATCCACGGGAACGTTTCGTGTGACTCACGGTCTATCTGCCGTCACAAAGTGCCCGTCCATCCCTTTTGGAGTTCGCGTTGTGCGCCCACAGTGAACTGCACTTCCGCCCAGTCCGAGCCGCGACGAGGCCCCCTGCAAGTGACTCGGGCAGGGTAAATAAATCAACAGCGTGTCTACTGTCCTTACACTTACGTCCTACATTGAGGACACGCATTTAGTGCTAAAAGTGGGCGGAGAAGCTTTGCATAGCTTTTGTAACCTGTATAGACGCACATTCCTGGCCTTTTGGTTAGTTTATGACAACGTGCAAGCAGATCGTTGGATATGGACCACATTTTACTTTACCACATTTTAAAGTATGCTTTGACAGGTAGAAGACAAACAAGTTTTAAATCCGTGTTTGCAATTTGGGTTTTATAATTTCCATTGTACTTTCTAAAGATCTGGTCGTAAGTAAAACATTTATTGCATGAGACGGAAAAGAACGATAACTTCCGATTGCAAAATGAAAAAAATTCACTGCAAGTCTTAAGCATATACAGCCCTTTTCATCAGTAGTCATCATAAAATACCGTGTTACGAGCCCTAGATGCTACAGCACGGGCAAACTTCAGTTTTCGGGCAGGAGAATTAGGGGCCTTTCTTCCACCTTCTCTGGTTGCAAGTTTCAGCGTTAACTTCAAGTGTTGTACGAGCTGAACGGTTTCAGCAGGCTCACCGATGTGGTAATCATTGGATACTTACTTTCCTGCCTTTTGTAAAGCGCGCATCATCACTTCCATTTACAAGAAGTTGACAAATTTTGAACCATCTTATCAAGATCAGACTGAATATCTGAAGTCATTTACAGGTGGCACTACATTAACGATACTATGTAAACAATGAGAACTCCGAGGTTACTCCTGATACTATTTACTAGGTCAAACCAACACCGCAAACACGAAAGGTCCAAATACACTTCCCTACGCGCGCCTGAAATTACTTCCTCTACCTATGAGTTCTATAACGGATCTTTTACGTGGGGATAAATTTCTTTTATTTTTTGATAGATGTTTTCGTTAAATAGCAGTATAAATTGTAATTAGAAATGATTTAACTAAGCAGAGTAGGGAAGATAAAGTCAAAGAGATGTTCACTGGGCGGAAATTGTCGTAATGTAACGTGATTGCGTTCTTCGGTTGTTAAAACAAGTCGTTTGTGTTCCGTTCTGCTATTCGGTCCTGCGCGTATCTGAAAGGAATTAATTTGGGGACTAGTATAAACTTTCACATAATAGTTACGATTCGATGTTCCGACAAAAGGGGTTAACGCCAGTGTTAATTTGAATTGTGAGCGACAGGATTAGCTTTGACAGATACCTGAAAACGGACGTAACGAAAGTTGTTTGCACATCATCCTTGAACGTGACTTTATTTAATTAACGATTGCTGGCTCATTATAAGCTATTATCTCATGATTAGGACCAATCCCGCTTTCCCCCTAGATAATGATCATTCATTAACATTTATGTCATAAGAAAAAGGATTATTAATAAAAGCGATGTTAAATGACAACTACGTGTTATTCCGTTATTGTGGAACCGACGTAATATATCTGAATTGACACTGATATACAATTTGTTTTAAATATTGAACTGCGATAGAAAGTAAATTGAAATTAGAGATTTGATAGTGAGACTATAGAAGCAGAAGCGCTTTAAGGTTTCTCTACTCTAAAATGGCAAAATAGGTACGAACTTCAACTCAATAGTCGACATTATGTATTGCAAAGACATTAGCATTTCATACTTATTTTGAATACGCGCTGTTAAACAAAGGAACGTTGAACCTCTGTACGAGTAATAAAATTAAATCTAAAAACATAACGGCGAATACAGCTTTAACGAACTGTATTGCGTGTCGACATCGGGCAATAACTGCTCAACCCTGGAGACTTGTGTGGAGAAATTAGAAGTCGGGCATATAAAACAAACTTAAAAATCCATTCAAGCTACAGTGGAGTCGGCACAACACGACGAGGGCAGTTATAGTTCCCTTCCAAGATAACATGATGCGATGCTGTATCCTGACTACCAAGAAATCCTCAATCAAATCACGAACTTTCTTCGATACCCCCGTGATCGCAGTTTTTTTAATCCAGTCAATAAAATGCAACTGACTGCCTTGATCCGTAGCTTTCGGGATGACAAAAATCCAAGTTTTTTTTTTCGCATGACTGACTTTTCGGGATTCCATGCTGACTGGCATGGTGGAGGTCAATCGCTTTTAAGTACCTTATCACGTTTGGGCTCCGAAAATGCTTAATACCGACTGCCGTTATTCCTACACACACACACACACACACACACACACACACACACACACACACACGTCATCCTAGACGCGAGGCAGTGCGCAGCTACAGTGTGGTTCGCAAGTTGTGCGCCCGTTCCGGTTATCGCTTTCGCACAAAGGACTCATTGTCCGCGCGCGAGAGTCGCTCTGTCCCTTCAGATCGCGTCGAGTTGCTCTTTTGTTGCGTGATTTATCGGCGGCCTAAGTGAAGTCTCGCTAACAGAGCGCGGTGAATGGAGAGACGGGAATACGAGCCGGAATTCACAAAGTAGTCGGCCTTTCTGTGCTCCAGTCTCTTCATATTGAGCGCAGTGTGAACTATCAGGGGGCCTGTTCCGAGTCGAAACGAAATCCTGACTCGTGTTTTTTTTTTGAATGACAGGCTAATATGTTTATAGCGAAAGCCTGATTCAGCATTTTTGATACCTTCGACTCACCCTATCTTCGAACCGGAACGACCACTAAATACTAATCTTACATAACGCAAATGCCAGACAGGTTCACTGGGATAATACCTGTGAAGTGTGGTGCAGCCACGAAGTAGATAGCTTATAAAAGCCCTCCTTTGATCGACACATGAATTCTGACAGTCTGGGGCTGCTCTTCATGCAACTTACAGCGACTGGCGGAAGAAACTGTCTCGTGCTTTTTTGGACAAAATTCCTGCTTCATGCTATTAACATAAATATTAAGAAATGAATAGATTATTAATTAACGTAGGCCAAACCAAATATATCGTCGGGATGTAAGGAAAACCGTGTATATCAAAGATTGCGCGTGATTTTCCTCACTTACTACGGCTGCCAAAAAAAACTTTTTCTCTCCTCACCAGAGCGCAGAACATGAGTTCTCTCTTACTGTATTGCTAATAGTTTAGAGACTAGGTTTTCTAACTAATAATGTAAAGAAAAAAAAATTTTTAGGAGATTTTCATTCTGATCTGGCGCTATGAAAATTAACCATTTATCTTAGCGAAGCTATAACGAGGTTTTCTTTGCCTAACATCGATATGGAGGTTTTCGACATACTAACGATTGCACAGTTTATTTCTGTTTACATGTACCTCTGTCACTGTGAAGCTGTACGAAAGTTGAGTAACTGTCTCACTGTATTTTGCTGTCAAGTGTATGACGTCTTTTTACTTATAGCAGTGACGCAGGATCGCTCTATTTTATGATAGCTGAAGATATTCAGAATAAAAGTAAATAGTTATTTATTAACAGCTCTTGGCGGATTTGGAGTACAACTTTTATCATATGGAAATAGCTGTTCTAAAAAACAACTGTACTGTTAGGGCACGATAAGACCGAGAATAGTGCATTATTTATCCCGTCAAAACAACTTCGGAAAAAAGTTGGCAGCAGAACGCAGATAGGGAGAGAAAAAGTTGGGTAAACTTCACAAAACGCTCCAAGAGGTCGAATCCGTGAACCAAAAACATTAACATACCGTATATGAAGTGGCGTATCTCCGGCCGTTGCGTCACGAGCCTTTTTTCTGGCAAACTCCATCTCGTTACAGTTTAGCGTCGAACGCGATAGCCTGGGGCCAAAATATGTTACGAAGGGGTCATCAACCGAGCGACCTCTGACGGTATTGCAAGGGGCTTGGCAACATACTGATAACAACCTGGTATATAAAAAGCACTCTTTCCCGAGTTTATTTTTTGACTTATCTGTTAAGAGACAGATGTTCCGTCGTGTTCTACTCTCAGTGTACCATCTGTAGCGGTAGTCTGAGCCCCCAATACGTATTGTGTTATGCTGACCTTTACTTAGATCGATATTATAATAACGGTTTGAGAAAAAACTAATTATTATATTTTATTATTTTCGGTAGTCTGCTATCAAATGGTTCAAATGGCTCTAAGCACTATGGGACTCAACTGCTGTGGTCATGAGTCCCCTAGAACTTAGAACTACTTAAACCTAACTAACCCTAAGGACATCACACACATCCATGCGCAAGGCAGGATTCGAACCTGCGACCGTAGCGGTCGCGCGGTTCCAGAGTGTAGCGCCTAGAACCGCTCGGCCACACCTGCCGGCCAGTCTGCTACCTACGGGTCATTATAAGCTTAGAACCATTATGATAATCGTTAAACAGTTGTTTTGCGTGTTCATGTTTTCGTTAAAAAAAAGACTTTATGTATCAATGCACTGTGTCTCGTTTAACTGAACACTTGACACGGCTTGTTTCTCGTCTCGGGATATCCGTAACGTACTGAAGACGATTCGGTTTGCGCGTCATCCGGTTGTATACCAATTACCTCTAATTTTTTTAATGTTCCGGTACCACAACATTCCTTTTTACCATTTCAAATCGATACTGAAGATGCAATTGTAATCTTCTTCATGCTTATGTAGCCATAAAACAATGCGTTTGTATAGCTTGTAATTTTTTTCTAATTTAAAATAAATTTGTAGTTTTATGTAACGTATTTCCGATTTATTATAAACAGGACCCACCAGAATCAGTAACGTGTTTCTCTCTCTAATTTTTCATTTTGCTAGTAAAGATTCTCAAATGGGTACAGGCACACTATTTTATGGTAGCTGTAAAATGAATTTTGATATTTGTGGAAAAGAACTTGGTTGGTGTGGAAAGCTAATGCCAATTTTCTGACTCTTGCCTTTGAGACTACTTTAGCTTGGCCATTCGCTGTTACAAGTTCGTAGAGTTGTTTGGAACTACTCACTCTTCATTGTTCCTTATCTGATATTTCATTTTATAGTATTATTCTTAATATCTGTCAATTTTGTTTTCTCTTAAGGTATCTGCAATCCTATCTGTTCAATTACTACTTTCAATACGTACACTTGTTCTGCTGCGTCTATTATTATTATTATTATTATTATTATTATTATTATTATTATTATTATTATTATTATTATTATTGTGGCAGTCATTTCACAAGTAATAATTTGAACAGACATCCCCGAAACACCATTTCATGCCACATAAGTCTCAATATCGTGGCAAAATTCAATCTATTGGAACACAGACATGGCTCGCTGATTTTGTTTTTAACTATACCCCTTCTCCACGATTATTTCGTTGGGCGGTTGCAAAACAGCAGGATTGTGTCTTAGACGATACAAGAGGATTGTCTTTAAGCGTTACGCTGCTGAGAGCGTGGGGCCGCGTATTTTTTAATGTGACGGGCAGCCGCTATTAACGCGATAACGAAAGTGATAGCGCTGTTTGCTGCCGTCATTTGCGAACTGCACAAGTGGGACTGTAGGAGAATGACTTGGGTACAGCCGTGACGCAGTGTCAACGGGCACCGACAGATCAAAGTCGGCTAGTAACAACAAAAGCGCATTATTTAACTGCATGTCAAGGCGTCTTCTGGCGCATGACTGTCTTATTTGTTTGCGGAGAGCAGAGTAATAAAGGCTGTTAAAATTTTGGTTATTTTCATTGCTTGGAATCTGTTGTGTCGTTGTCGTCGTCGATCAGTGATGGCAATGACTTTCAGAAGAATTAGCGAAGGAAGTCACCACAGATTTTTTGAGGAAGTATCATAGCAACGTGATTCTGGAAAACGACGATAATTTATACATGCGGAGTATCGCAGTTTAAAGCTTCTGAGAGGAAGGGTAATAGCATTCACACCCAGAACCATTATACAACTATATTCATGCCAAACCTGTTTTGAGAAGAGCACATTTTCCAAGTGAGCAGTATAGACGCAGGCAAAACAGTAAATACTGATGTATACTATTCTTCAGAAGATAGTACCCCGATAGAGAGAGAGGTATTTCGACTTGTTACAAAGTTCCGCCATTTCGACGAAATCATGCAGTTGCAAACAAGAGTATTTCATATATATTCACACGGGAGAGGGAACTAGATGAACAAAGTTGTGTTTTCCTCTAGGCGGAACGATCAGAGTATATTTATAGCGATGGCAACCATTTTCAAGCGGGCACCGGTGTTATGGAGGCAGATCCACGTAAAGTGTGGAGTGTGCGTCGAAGAGAACTACTTCGCGCCAGTACGCTACAGCTCGCGGGACCTGTGATTCAATTTCGTTGGGGTCCTAAGTTGCAACACGCAGTGTCTGCAGGCAGTCATTACAACGCTCCGTCCTCCGCGGCCTGAGAAAATGGTTCTGAAATTCATCTGCCACACAACTCACGTAACCGATCATACGTACACGTACAGCATAGATCTCTATTGTCTCTAAGCACGCCCAATTTGTTCTAAACTTAATTAAAATGCAGCTGGAGTTAATTCCTTTGAAAACTGTTAGGGAAACAGCTTGAAAAATATGACGACATGTATTAAAACTATTGCACACATTGACGTAACTTTTTTTTCATTCATTACCAAAATACCACGTGCGGTATACCGAAATACCACGTGCGGTATACCGAAATACCACGTGCGGTATACCGAAATACCACGTGCAGTATCATATTCAAAACGTTGTTTTCTCTAGATGAGATTTATTGCAGTTTTGTTTAACATTTAACTCTTAACAAGTATGTAGTTTAAAGCACAAATGCAGCAAAATATTTCTGGAATACACTTGCAGTTAATGACCCACCATCGATTCTTTAAAAAAAAAAAAATCGAAATCCCATGTAATGGAAGTCTATCTCCAAAACCATGTCTACAATGATATTAGTTTGCGGCTACAGTAAGTGGTACATACGGATACACCCTGCAGACTACTGCAAAATCTGACTTAGTAGTAAGTAAGTTAACAATGCCGTGCCACATGCTGCAGTTTTACTGCACGAGTAGCGATAAGCGTTTCTTCTTTCATCACTTCGTAGGGTTGTCTGCGAGAAAAAGATCCACAGTATCCTTTCTTTCGGGAGTGCTAGTTCTGCATGTTCGCAGAAGAGCTTCTGTAAAGTTTGGAAGGTAGGAGACGGATACTGGCAGAAGTAAAGCTGTGAGTACCGGGCGTGAGTCGTGCTTCGGTAGCTGAGTTGGTAGAGCACTTGCCCGCGAAAGGCAAAGGTCCCGAGTTCGAGTCTCGGTCGGGCACACAGTTTTAATCTGCCAGGAAGTTTCATATCAGCGCACACTCCGCTGCAGAGTGAAAATCTCATTCAAGATCGGAAAAGTTTGAAATTGTGTGTGAAGGTTGTTGGAAGTCGGTAAGTGCTGTCATTCTTGAATACTGGATAATATTTTCTGGGTGATTGGTAAACCGTAGAGTTAAGTCCGTGTCACACGGAGCAAGATTCGCTATTAAGTTTCCTTGTTGCTCGCGCGGCGGCTATCTTGCGGGCTCCGTCGTCTGCTAGCGGGCTACCTTGCTGGGAACCTTGTGAGATTTCCAGGATAGGTCCGGTGCTATTTTTCTTGTACGGTTCCCTGCGTGCTACCTGTGTTGGCCAATCATGAAACGTTTCGTTTGTGACGCCAGACGCGGAAGCTTGGGCGGGAAGCCTTTGTTGATAGCCGCTTTTCTACTGTTGTGAGGTGCGGAAGGAAGCTCTTATTAAATAATGGCACCGCAATGGTCCAAGGAAGCGATTGAAGCATTGATATGTACTTATAGGGAAGAACAGTATCGAAGTCGTGAAAAGCGCAAACTATTATAATAAACACTTGCGTGCAGAGTCACTCGACAGAGTTGCAAGTGCCGTGGATCTTGTTCTACCATATACGACGAGCAAGGAGTGCTATAGCAAAAATAAAATAAAGTCGTATATAACAGTCACTATTGCTATATTTATAAGGTCAAAAAGTAATGAAATGGTGATACTTTCAAACAAAAGTAGGTGCTACGCGAACTACCCTCAACTCTTATGTAGCTTAGAGAACACACCTTTTCCAGCGTTTCTCCTCTTAATCCAGTTTTTCGTCCTTTCTTTTTCTCTCATTAGCACGCATTTCTGCATCGTTTAGCACCAAAACAGCTAATAACGCTAGTTTGCTCTGAACATATGTACCTGAAGCAGCCATCTTCGTTCGATACAACATGCAGCCGACCACAACACAACTAGCTGCCGATCTTGCACTCTGGCAGAGCTTCGGCATGGAAGATGGCCGCCTCCTTTCCCCACCAACCAGCAGGCATGCACGCCATCTCGCAAACTTGCGGCGAACCTTGCTCCGTGTGAGACGGGCTTTACCCTGCCTCTGAACACAGTTTCTAGCAATAATATTCATCATGTTATACCTTTACCACAAATAATAGCTCTTAATGAGTAGCTGATAATTTTTTTTTAATTCGTTCCATAGCCGTGTGTAATATTAAAATCAAATTTTTGTTCCCCCGGTATAGTAAGAGACAGCATCTCTACGGGAAAGATTCCCACTTGAGAATGGCAAGCAATACACTTCGAGGAGCGGAAGTGGCAACACAGTGGGAAGTCAAAATAACTGCCACCGGTGTATTGCTGACTCGGCATTCCGCGTCCGCTGACGATCAAGCACCATCACACTGTCAGTGCGACTATAGGAAGTTCTGGAAGGCAGACTACTATTCTGAATCCACGACACAAGGAACCGAATGGCGCAGACCCCCCGAAAGTGGAGGCGGCTCATTAGATGGGCGTTAAGCACACCAAGTTGCGCGCGACGGCGGTGCTGGCCGTCAAATGAGATGCACGGCTGCTCCAAGCCGCTAGCGGCGCTGCGGCGTGTGAAGGTAACCCACTGCTCGTCTGAGCCCCGTGTCTTCCGGTGGTTGCCTAGCTGCACTAATAGCTTCCGGCGGCGCCAACGGCGGAACAAAACAAACCGGACACAAAAGCACGCGACGACTCTTCTACTCCCAACACGTACTGCTAGAACAAAATATCACACTAACGACACTCAACACAATTCAACTCCGTTACAGTGCCCTTTACGAAATTTAACTAATCCACAATCTTCTTCTTCAGGCATTTTAAAGTGGACCCTTGATTGACTTGGGGAAAGATAAGCAAATCGCCCAAAGTAAAATTGGTAGCTTATCCTTCACTACCGCACAACCCAAACGAAGTCCTAATGGAGCTGGTATGTTCTTGAATTCCTTCTACTTTTGAACTGAACAACTCATCGAGTTAAGGGGGCACTCCTCACTAACGTGGACCCCTACTGTAGCGCAGTTTGCCATGTGGCGCATTAACAAACATTGCCAGGGGTGAATTAGTGGCAACGTACTACTACGGTTGAACCTCTGGCCCCTACAGGGTAGTTTTGTTCCATCAGCAAAATATTTACCTGGTATTTCCGGGGTGAAATTTCAAATTTCGCTGAAGTAATTTTAGTTGCATGTGAGACCATTTTTTACCTCACTTGTTAGCGATTACCAGTAAGCCATCCCCAATTCTTTCAGAATCGACAGCAGACGAACATCGACAAGAATAGTTGAGGTATACATGCAGATATCGCAAGTATCTGAGCATATTGAACGGGAAATTCAGTACGTAAACTGAAATGAAAATTTATTAATCATGTGGTATTCGAATACGGTTGTAGCGGACAGAGTAGAAGAAAAGATTATGGCAGAATATGGACTTGGTAACACAAAAGAGAGAGGAGGAAGATTGAGTTCTTCAGTAAATTTCAGCCATGTAGAGAACAACATCGAACGTCTGATTACTTTACAAATGAGTTGTTTCAGATATTTCGTCTTGAACGTAAACGAAAACAGTTTTGAAATTCTGCTTTTAAGTTGGAAGTCGCTAGGTGCTGTTATTCTCATGTGCTGGAAGAATATAGTCTGGATAACTTGCGCGCCTTGAGTTACGCTGCCTCGAGACATCCAGGGCCATTCAACTGCACTTACCGAAGACAGGTTTTATGCAACCCACACCGCCTTCAAAATCCACGTGCAGGATTTTCATATTCTCTCGCGCGCTACGCACTAACTACTACTCCCACAGAAAAATCTGACAGTGCATTTTTGTAAAAAATTAATGTAGTGAAATTTTATACTGAGACAAATTTTTGTGGCGCTCATTGTTTTAGAGTTATTCAAGAAAAAGGAGTCTGACGGTCACTTTTGTACGTTTTTCTGGGATAATTCGAAAACTACGGTATGTAGTTCAACTATATCTCAGTAGAACACTTAACTACATTAAATTTTCTACGAAAACGTCCTGGTCATTTTTTCTGTAGGAGTAACAGCATGCGTGTAGCGAGCGAGATTACATGAAAACTTCGCGTGGTATTCACAGGTGTTGCGAGCTGAATAAAACCGTTGGAGAGGGGCACCATAATCGCCATATATATATATATATTCTGAAATTATTACTTGACTTACGTTAAGCCTTTGATGTTTATACCTCCTGACGAGCAGATTATGACAGCATATAACATTTTTTTGAATTCGGCCAATAATTATGAAAATAAAATTTCTGTTGGCCCTTGAAAGCATTAGATCGTCAAGCTGCGCTGGAACGGTGCGCCGTACACAGGTTAAGCCGTTTTCCGATATAGATCCCAAATTCAAGTAGCACTTACAGATCGAACGGGCCTGTAAGCTTCAAGCTCGTGCTCTAATAAATCGATTTTGTCCATGTAGAAATGTGTTTCGAAGGTCAGAAACTTTCTGGAAAGCCCTTATGAACATGGATTACAAATTATCTCGAGTCCACTGCACTCCCTAGCACTCACAAGAATAAAATGTTAGAGTTCTCAGGCGCGAGAAATCCACCGACAGTAACTAAGACTTTCAAAGCTTGTGAACACGCCGTGTGTAGCTACTACAACTTGATGCCCTTTAACTGTTCCTACACAACTACACAAACCATTATTTCCTATGCAGCATCTTACAATGACAAAGAACATTTGTGTCAGCTAAGGTCTACCTCAGGCGAATTTAGTATTGATTTAAACCAACACCATTTACATATTTCCTCTTGTATCACACAATGCGTTTTCAGGATTGTAAGCGTAGAATTTTACATTAGCATTATACGTGATTCCTGCATGTATGCTGTTCTGCCCCTCGCCGTGCGGTAATCTTTTGCGGTTTTACCGCAATCACAAAATTTTGAAAACAAATCTTTCGTATTTTATAACGCGCTGGTGTTACACAGGTGCGAACCATCACTCACAGTTTTTTTGATATCAAAATATGCTGCTTCCCGAAGTGTATGGATACAGCCAGAGGAGAACAGTTTTTCGTCGATCACTTGTTTACACGCAGTTATGGTTTGTAACAACCAAACTTAAATCATCGATTATAGTTTCATTTTCTCATGTACACTCTTTTGTTACAAATACTGAGTGGTAAGAAGTATTTATGCATTGTCGACAGTCAGTGTCTGTAGGAGAAACGTGTGAAAAAAATTAATCGACCCACTAGCTACTTTCCTGTCATTGAGAAGCTTTTTTTCGTGGTTTTCTGGTGTACAAATATTTCCAGATCCTCGATTAAATCCACAGTATGTCGTTTCTGGAAACGATGGAGTAGTCTCTTGGAATTCCGAACGATGGAGTAGTCTCTTGGAATTCCGATTTCTTTTAATGGCATGGTGTTTTTCTTTTGGCTGTTACTGTTTTCGATGTGCTATAGCAAATTCCGCTGTGTGTCTTCGTCAAGCCCAAGGTTCGAAGTCATATTGTGACACCGGAATACCGTTGTAGGTGTGTGGCACCTTTAGCAGTAACACAGTGAACAGCTGTTACGATACTCGTGGTATTCATAACGTGTCCAGCCTCACAAAGCTCTTTATACGTCTCAATACGACGTCCCATCTTGTGCTTGTGCTTGGCAACGGCGCATTGCCGGAACTACGTAAGCACAGTAGTAACACAGCCAAAATGAAAAAAACTACGTCAGTTAAAGTACTGCAGACCCACAATGTAGCGGAGTGGAGCCAGCATAGCAGATGAGCGTATTTAGTCACGGGGTTGGCTACCGTCTCTGACGACGACGACGACGGCAATAATAATAAAGCCAGTAGAGTTCTCGTCGACGTGACATAAGCACAGTACTGCTGACGAAAAACGCAAACTGTCTGATTCATGCAGAGGACGCGAGTCCCCACTCCCGGTAATGCCAGGGGCTTCCCTTGGTGGAAGGACTGATACGGCGTAGCCTCGTGATGATAACTGAGGATCTGCTTGACCGCGCAGTCGAGGCTCCAAGGTCCGAAAATGCGACAGCGAACGGGAGAGCAGTGGGCTGATCCTATGCCTCTCCATACGCACTGGAATACAGCCATGTTGCAAGGGAAGACACAGCGACCGTTCGACATCGTGTCGTCTTCAGGACCCGATTCGGTGGACCTGCACGACAAGAAGGTCCTTGAAATTAACCTTACTTTTCCAGGGAACTCGATATCCCTGGATAAATGCCGATTTCGCAGGCTAATAGCAACCCTATTAGTAGCCTCCGACTACCTAACGAAGTGCAGTGAGAAGCCCAACGTGCATATTATATTGGGAAAGTGAAGACGTTGTCAACGTCGAATAACGGGAAACCTCTCTTGGCGACCTCATTTTATGATTACTTTCGCTGCGCAATTGAGCCAACACGATCCTCAAATATTTGCTTGTTCCGAGTTGCCTCCGAGCAGACAGCAGATCGCAATAGACGCTGTACGAGAGAGAGAGAGAGAGAGAGAGAGAGAGAGAGAGAGAGAGAGAGAGAGAGAGAGACAACAGCAATTTTCTCCAGCGGCAACTCAGGCAGGCGGTCAGCGTGCCGCGGCGCTATGCGCTCCAGCAGCTTCCAGCGGCCTTGACTGGAGACCAACTGGCCTCGCGGCTGCGGCCAGCCAACCACCTGCGAGCCCGGAAAACAAGCGCCGGCAGCTCCACGCAGCCAGCCAGCCGTGATGGGGAACGGACGGACAAAGAGCGTAGAGTCGAGCGGCCGGCCTTGGCTGCGCACTTACTGCGCGATTAAGCTCTTTGGAAACGCGCCAGGCGGAGCGAAGCGAGCGCGCGCTTTCCGAGGTTCCGCGACTCCACGCGGCATTCAAAATACGCCACACTGCCGGTTATCCAGTTTCTGGATTACCGGTGCATGGTTCGGTGCTTTGTTAAAAAATAGGAATACTATGGTTTAAGTAGTCATAGCGCTAACCAACATCTCTAACTGCATACTCTAACGAATCAGGCATCAGGCAACAAAGAATTCTCGAGTAGGTGGTTCCCAAACAGAGGTCAACGACGGACCAGATGTTTGTCTTTAAATAGATCTGGCAGAAAATGCTCGAATACGGCCGTGGAAAAGCTTACGATTGTATCCGTAGACAGTCATGACAAGAGTTTGGGGTATCAAGCAAACTGGTTCGACTTTAATGACAAGAAAGCCAATTTTAGGCTACACTACAGCCTATCATCAAGTTTCAGGATTATCACATATCCTTTTCAATTTGGCGCTAGAGGCGATAATGCGGGAATTCAATAATCCGAACTTGCGTTCAAATAAATGAAAATATTACCTATCTCGCCTATGCAGGCTACAATGACCTAATAGCGTACACACAAGAACTCAAGTATACAGACACTGGAATTAGGGGCACCCAGGTTCAAGCTAAAAATTAGTACCAAAAACCTGAGTACAACATAACCGGAACTAAGTATCAGAAGTGGTTAAAATACATTGGATCAAGTTTTATTGAAGCAACAACAGAGGTTCAGGGAAGGCAGCTGGCGGGTAACAGATGCTACTACTCTATGTAATCTGTACTTGAATCTAAAAAACATAACAAAAGTATGATATGAATATATAAAGGATTAATAACGTCAATGGCACTAAATAAATCTCAAACCTGGAGATCTCCAAAACAAAGCAAACGAATGTTTATGTTTTAGAGGAGGGTCCTCACGGAAAATATCGACCAATCGGGGATCCAATAGCTGGAGAGTGGAGAAGCCGCCACAACCCTGTACTACAAGAGACATACAAGGAACCTAAGAAATACGGGTGGCGGGATGGAAAGCGAAATACTTCAATGGATTGGATATGCAGTTAAAATGGAAGAGAGAAGATGGTCCACAATTCAAATTGCCTAGATCGTATCAGGCAGAAGATCAGAGGGGAAATCTCGGAAGCGATAGATAGGAGTACGACAAGATTTGCTGTAGCTTTAAGTCATGGAGAACTGGAGGCATTTAGCAGAAGTCAAAAACAAAAGGAGACACTTAAGTGTGATATGTATGAGACCTCTGATGATCTAAATTGTTATCACAGCCAACCATACAGCAGAGATAATACAACTACTTATCTGATCCAACTTGTGAAACAAGTTTCTGCTTGCTACCACGCGAATATCGAAAACATTCGCTATTGGTTAAACAACGATGTTTGTAAACCAGTATTTGGGCAGCGAATATAGTGATGGCTCTGAGCACTATGGGACTTAACGTCTGAGGTCATCAGTCCCCTAGAACTTAGAACTGCTTAAACCTAACTAACCTAAATACATCACACACATCCATGCCCGAGGCAGGATTCGAACCTGCGACCGTAGCGGTCGCGCGGTTCCAGACTGTAGCGCCTAGAACCGGTCGGCCACTCCAGCCGGCGCGGATATAGTGAATGAAGTGTGTTTGGTAAAGGAAGCGAGCAAACACGAGACAATCCAGGAACCCGTTGTCAGGCATATCGAGCAAGGGAAATGCGTTAATATGTTACAAAGAGTATCTGGGACCAAATTCATAATCGGTAAAATTGGACTATGTAAGTAAGTGATACAAAGTACAAAGCGTTCTAGGTTGCCACTTTCCGGGGAGTAACGCCATTACAAAATAAAGTAGGCTTTCGAACTTGTCACATAGCCTATTTTCTAAATGCAGTTAATAGTTTAGGGCAAAAACTATTTTGGGTTAACCGTGCGATCTCTCGTCTGTATTAAAGCAGATAATCACGATCTTGCTACAATGACTGAAGTGTACCTGTGGCGTGCGGAATATCTGTCTCGTAAGCTGTAACTTCCAGTTAACGGAATGGAGGAAAGGATAACGGGTAGTATATCGGCAACAAGCCGCTATCTTATCAACAGGGATTCTGAGGGAACATTAACAATGAACACTGGAGAAATGTGACGTCTCCCTACGAAACCTTGTTGGGGTACTCGTGGTAACCTCGTCCTAAGAATTCCAACTTAACCATACTTAACTTCGGGGTGGGGAGGGCCACACATTTTAAAAATTCCTCGTTAGAAGTAATTTTCTTGCAACATGTGTAATTACACAAGCAAACAAAAAAATACATTTCGGATAGCCGACAGGAGACGCCTTACAAATAAAAGGCGTCTGGGATAATAAATATCATAGAAGCAAGAAAAAGAAATCTGGTTTCCATAAGAATATTTATGAATCTGCTGCCCTACGAACCTGTTGGGTGAATTCAGATAACCGGTATTCTTTGAACGCTGTGGGAGAGTTTTTCTGCCTTTACTGCGTTCCTCTTTTAGGGTCCATCAGAGTAAGAGATGAAAGATTTGGATGCACGCAGTTTCTCCACAGGCGAATGGAATAGTACATGAAGCTTCCATGGTAAAGGAAGACATAACGCTCTGGTAAACAACATGGCCTAGCAGTTTCTCGTGTTTCAACACAAACCCTAAGACTCGCCCTAGTTACAGCAGCCCTGCCGCTAGTTTAATCATTACACCGATGTCAGACTGTTGTGAGGCTTCAAGTTTTTGTCCATGCACCAGAAAGTTCTGCCACGCCATTAGATGACTGACAGCACATTTAGAATCTTATGACGTGCTTGGATTCTTTGACTCTGAAACAGATAGCGCGTTCGCCAGTTAACACTGTTCTGTGAAAAACGAAGAGATGGAGGGAAAACAATATTTTTCCTCACACAGCACGGGGTGGCTGATGCTGGACCGCCATTTATACTTGTGGGTTTTTGAGTGTATATGTAGACGTCAAAATTTGACGATGAACGAAAAACCTTGTTTCAAGTGGGCATTTTCTGTCGGCTTCAATGGCGTGCTCCATCAGGTAATCACAATACTCGTGGGTCTTAAGGAGAACAGCAAAAAATATGTCTAAAATTGTTTCAGGAAGAGATATCAAAGAGGTAATGACTTACAAATCCAAGCTAATTCGAAGGAAAACCAGTATTCCTTCAAGAATATTGTGGACTGGAGACAGCGTTCGGCAATGTGGGGAGAAATGCGATAATCACAATCCCAAGAAAGGTTGGATGTAACGTACAGAGACAGCTGAACGGCATAAAAGTACGTAAGATGAATACGAGGAATTTAAGAAAGAGGTCATGGTTCATGTTAGGTGGTGTCCCAGCTCTTCACCATTGAAATTCCAAAAGTACTTTAAAGGCGCAGTGAAACAAATGAAAGAAAATTTTAGGACACAGGGCCACGACTGAGGTATTCAAAGACTGGGAGAAACGAGAATACAAATGCTAAGTCATTTTTTTTTCAGTCTTCTGTAGTTCCCTTAGTTACTTCAAAATTCGTGTAGGTATGTTCCGTCTTTGCAACTAAACGAGGATCAGTGTCCTTTTGGCCATACGCGTTTCGCTTTTACTGTTTATGAAGTAACTTCAGTGACCTTTAATACAGGTTTGTGTGTATACAAATACGTTCTATGTTACGTTTTCTCTATTTTCAAAATCAGAAGCAAATTCTGCATCAAGTTTCGTGGGGTTAAATTATAGTTTAGTGTTACGATTTCCCATGTTGCTAATCATGTGTGTGGTCTCCATACTCCAAGTGGCCAATGGTATTGCTTCATAAATAAAAGAAGCGAACTGAATATGGCAAAAAACAAACTGCCTTTCGACAAACCTGCCTCGGGCTCAACGCCCGACGTTCGTCCGATGATTTTACTGACGTTTCGCCAGCACGAGTGGCTGGCATTGTCAAAGCTTCACCTTCCATTGATGGTGGTGAATGGGGAGTAAAGCTTTGACAATGCCAGCCACTCGTGCTGGCGAAACTTCAGTAAAATCATCGGACGAACGTCGGCCGTTGAGCCCGAGGGAGAAGCCTGTAGGCAGTTTGTCAAACAAGTGGCCACGAAACCCTTAACAATTTTCTAAACGGCCTTTCATTTAGTTGTAACGACGGAAGATGCCACCATGAACAAATGCTACATCTGTTTGATGTAATGGACGTCACACTTTGCATGAAATATTGCGTAACGATAAATAGATGAAAGCCGAAGGTAGGAACGGGAACAACGCCTGCTTTAGCCTTAAAATTCGGAACGACAGTCGTGCAAAAACTGACACATTTCTGCCACGTAAAAAGTGGACTGACAAGCGATGGACGCTGTCTTCGATTACACATGTGGTATCAGATTTTGATATAGAACGGGCGAAGTTTCTTAAAGTGGCCGTCTGTAGCACAGTACTGCACGGAAATGAATCGGAAACCATCCAAAACGCCTCGGAGAAGGAACTCTAAGCGTATATCGTATTCCGCTGTCTATGTTAGTAAACGCCTAACCCGGTACATGGTTGATGATGAGCGGCACGAATTTCAGGCTGCCATCTAACGGCATCCAGATCAAGAGGAAAATCATTTTCGATATCTCTTAATTACTTGTTGTTGTTGTTTTCAATCCTGAGACTGGTTTGATGCAACTTTCCATGCTACTCTATCCTGTGCAAGCTGCTTCATCTCCTAGTACCTACTGCAACCTACATCCGTCTGAATCTGCTTAGTGTATTCATCTCTTGCTCTCCCTCTACGATTTTTACCTTCCATGCTGCCCTCCAATGCTAAATTTGTGATCCCTTGATGCCTCAGAACATGACCTACCAACCGGTCCCTTCTTATCAAGTTGTGCCACAAACTCCTCCCGAATTCTATTCAATACCTCCTCATTAGTTATGTGACCTACCCATCCAATCTTCAGCATTCTTCTGCAGCACCACATTTCGAAAGCTTCTATTCTCTTCTTGTCCAAACTAGTAATCGTCCATGTTTCAATTCCATACATGGCTACACTCCACACAAATACTTTCAGAAACGACTTCCTGACACTTAAATCTATACTCGATGTTAAAAAATTTCTCTTCTTCAGAAACGCTTTTCTTGCCATTGCCAGTCTACAATTTATATCCTCTCTACTTCGACCATCATCAGTTATTTTCTTACCCAAATAGCGACTTACCGAATTAAATTTTAAATGCTGTCGTAATCTACACATTAAGGGGTACAATCTGAGAAAGGTTTAAACACAGTAAGACAAGGACTTTGGAAATTTAGAAACAATATGTTATTACGTCAGGCAGCGCAACTCACGACACGCCCAAGTCACCTAGACTACGTTCATCCTTTGTTTGATAATGAGAGCAAATACCACAATTTCCCACGCACTTGTAAGCAATTTTGGTTTTCTCTCAATCATAAGTTTGCGTATCAATGCTCCGAAAATACTACAACCAATCAACCAAAATAATTAGGTTTGTCTTCAAGTACGGAGGTTTTAGACAATTTTAGCGTTATATACTTAATACCAACTCTTCTGTAAAGTAATCAGACGCTGAAGCTGTTTTCCACATCGGAGTTCGATCCTGTTAATCGCGATTCGTATTGATGTGGGTAGGGGGAGTGGATTCCAGACGAATACTGGAAATGAATGGCGTAAGTACAATACGAAAAAGAATATACCAGGAAGTAAGTCTGTGCAAGACGCTGACCAGAAAAGAAGCACTTCAGTGGGCGATGTGCTACGGCAACTACTAATAGTTACTTTGGCACTGGAGGCAGCAGTACAGGGGAAAAAAGAAAAGAGCCGACACAGAATATGCAGATTCCGTTATTGCGTGGAGATGGAACCCACACAAGGTGGGACAAGATGGATAACATCGAACAGTGGACTGTAGGAGGATACAAAATGACTTGGACAGGATTTGTGATTGGTGTAAAGAATGGCAGCTAACTCTAAATATAGATAAATGTAAATTAATGCAGATGAATAGGAAAAAGAATCCTGTAATGTTTGAATACTCCATTAGTAGTGTAGCGCTTGACATAGTCACGTCGATTAAATATTTGGGCGTAACATTGCAGAGCGATATGAAGTGGGACAAGGGTGTAATGGCAGCTGTGGGGAAGGCGGATAGTCGTCTCCGGTTCATTGGTAGACTTTTGGGAAGATGTGGTTCATCTGCAAAGGAGACCGCTTATAAAACACTAATACGACATTCTTGAGTACTGCTCGAGCGTTTGGGATCTCAGGTCGGATTGAGGGAGGACATAGAAGCAATTCAGAGCCGGGCTGCTAGTTTTGTTACTGGTAGGTTTGATCATCACGTGAGTGGTACGGAAATGCTTCAGGAACTCGGGTGGGAGTCTCTGGAGGAAAGGAGCAGCTCTTTTCGTGGATCACTACTGAGTAAATTTAGAGAACCAGCATTTGAGGCTGACTGCAGTACAATTTTACTGCCGTCAACCTGTATTTCGCGGAAAGGCCACAAAGATAAGAGGGATTAGGGCTCGTACAGAGGCATACAGGCAGTCATTTTTCCCTCGTTCTGTGTGGGAGTGGAGCAGGGAGAGAAGATGCTAGCTGTGGTACGAAGTACCCTCCGCCACGCACCAACGTATGGTGGATTGCGTTGTATGTGGATGTAGGTGGACGAAGTACACTCGTTTCTACAGTTTACTTTTCGCGTATGATGAACGCTCCCCCAATGGGCCAAGGCCGGGGAGCGCTGAGCCGCGTGTCGACGCTGGGTCCCCTTCAGCCCGGGCTGCCACCTGTTGAGCCAAACATTCCCACGCTGAGGGGGAGCAGCCGCAGCGTTGCCAGCCCTGCGCCCTCACGTGTTTACGTCGCCTCCCGCCTCTCCACTCCTCTCCGTGCGTGCGTGCGTGCGCGTGTTTATAAGTGGAAGAATGTGCTGCCTCCCAGAGACGACCACTCGCTTTCGTACCATCTCCCCACAGGCGCTGCCACCGGGTAAGTTCAGAATCCATCGTAACCGAACGGGATTGCTGTGTGAACGGGGTCACCAATTTTTATGAAACCACCTTGCTGGATAGACTCGTCTGCCTATACTAGTGTGTTCAACACTTATCCATACGCCTCTGTGAACCATCACGCATGTCTGTCAAACCGTACTGCAGGCAAAATTAGTCCAACTTAACCTCAAATCGCCGGCCGGGGTGACCGAGCGGTTCTAGGCGCAATAGTCTGGAACCGCGCGATCGCTACGGTCGCAAGTTCGAATTCTGCCTCGGGCATGAATGTGTGTGATGTCCTTAGGTTAATTAGGTTTAAGTAGATCTAAGTTCTAGGGGACTGATGACCACAGACGTTAAGTCCCATAGTGCTCAGAGCTATTTGAACCATAACCTCACACCCTGAACAACTCTAGAGTTGTGTAGTTTTCGCCTAGCCGTGTACAGATGAATTAAATTATTGAACTACACGATTATTTTTGATACTCTTACGTTTTCTGGTGTAAAAATAGAGTGATTTCTTCTAATGGTTTGATTGATGCCACGAAATTTCCCTTTCGAGCAATTCACACATCACTGATTTTCCGCAGTTGGTAACTTTTGTTGTTTTCCATCCAAATAGTTCTGATGTTAGGTGTCTGTGCAAATCCTTTGTCTCTGTTTACAGCTATGTCTTATATTTCTATGGTGTACTTCAAATTCTCTTTTATTCTATCAACTTCTTGTTACATTACAAAGGCATTATACACCGTAACTTGAAAACTTGCATGTTTTTAGCTAGAGGAATAAATCTTCGAGTTTCGAAAGAAAGTGAGGGTATGGAGAAGACAAAAGATATTTCACGTCGAAAGTTTCGGCTGTGCTAGCACTTCTTGCTGAAAATCGTTATACACAGAAAAAAAATTGCTTGCAGAATCAGAATATCAGAGAAAACTGTCATCAGAATCAAACTTTCAGCGCAGAAAGGTGGTTAATACAAGCCAAACAGGAAAACAAAATGTGGACGCAAAAGAAAGATCAGTCCTAGAACAACGTTAAGACTTACAAACGTGGCAACAGTGAGCCATAAAATTACTTCCACAGACTTGAGCCATCAGCTGAGAAAGGTTTGGGCGTTGAAGTGTCACCTGTGACAGAGACACGGCGGCTGTTTGAATGTGGCTTAAAGCCATGCCGACCAAGGAAAAACCGAAAATCAACACCTCCCATTAAAACCAAAAGGTTGCAGCGGGCCAACAATTTCAGGAGTGCACAACTGAGTACTGGACTAAGGTATGTGCAATGATATGGTAAATTAAGTGGGTCTGATGTCCGAAATTAGGATTCTTTTTGCTTGAAATTGTGATGTCTCCTGTGCTACTATTCCCAAATTTCTAACTTGCAATTTTGTGCTCGTCCTTCCAAGCAAACGCCTTCACAGGATTTTTCTGTGCTCATTGTCGCCAGTGTTCAGGAGTAAACATGCAGGTAAGCCCTTAAGGTGTGCAAAAGCTGTTGCTTTGGTGGATGATGGTCGCGGCACGCGTAACGTTGAAATTTGAAAACTACATCTTTTGTGGTTTCCAAGACGGTAAGAAGATACGGGGGAATGTGGAGGATACGCAAGAAAATCGGGATCAAGTGCGAGAAGGGGATCACTGGCAAGATATGACCACTTCTTACAATTTCCAAGTTCTCAGCAACTGCCACACCACTGCCGATGAAGTACGAAATCGACTTCAAGTTCGATCATTCAATATCGGCGACATTACCGTGTCCGAACAACACTGGAAGAAAGTAATTCTCAACATACAACACCTGCCACAGGCTCAAAACTCAAGAGAGCACTGCACTGCTCGACTAGGCTTCGCAAGTGAATATCGCAGTTGGAGAAAGCGAACAATTGTTTATCGCGAGTCACTATTTGGTCTGTGACCACTTGACAGAGCGGAGGTTTGGGAAAGGTCTGGGGTGAAGTATTCCGCTTGGACACACTCATCCAAGATACCGTGTCTTCTGGCGTGGGCTGGAGTCGGTACGACTGCAAGGATTTAGTCTTCGTGAAGCATCGGCGTCTTGCAGCGCATCGGTATGTAGAGGAAATTCTTCTGGCCGATGTGCCTTTCGCTGGTGATTGTTTTGCACTAATGCATGACAATGACCGCCCACATGTTGTGAGAGTTGTGTTCTTCGCTAAAATCACACGACGTAGTCTGATGTGTTCGTCGGCCTGACTTGAGTCCTATTGAGCAAGTATAGAGCCAGTACTATTCGAAGACCTGGAAGAATATGGTACTGCAATATTAACCAGCACGCCTGAAAGATCGAATGCCGTGATGGGTGCCATAGGAGGGAACACACTAAGTGCAAGAAACCAAAACAAGGGTGCCATTAGCCTCTTCCATATTAGCCTTCCCACTGTTAAGACACCAATGTGGGACCGTAGCACAAAATTGGAGTTCTATGGCGGTCGAGTTTAGGCTTGTTCTGTGATCCTACCTCAAGTGTTCGCCGGCAGGCATGTACTGAGCGCGTTGCTGTGAATGTCTTAACTAATCCGAGTATTGAACGTGATCCCAGCGAGTTGTTTAGTGAATTTCGATTCCATTTGTTGCCGGTTGTCATCGCTGATTGGTAAGCGGTGCATTCTGTATAAGCAAGCAAGACAGATGATCTGCAGGATATATGCTTTCTTGAAGCGAAAAGTACGCGCATGCGAGTAACGCAACCGTCGCTTCAATTCGTCAACAATGCAATCCCCATCCGTGCCTCGACATGCGCGAAAAGCCATCGTTAGTGGACCTGACTATAGTAACGTAAAAATGGTGTTGCTTTTTCTTTTTCGGCGGTCTGCGCAGAACAGACTTCCCTGATGTTCGAAGTGTACTTCCTTAACTGCAGTAACCGAGTTTCGCTGCCAGTTAGGCGGGTATTACACCATCGAATTTCTTTGTCAAAGATTTGATCAAAGATGTGATCAAATATTGCGGCAAATATATTTGACAAAGATCTTTGACGTAGCGCTAGAAGCGGTATTACACTGTCATCATATGTTTCGTCAAAGTTCAAGATGGCTGACAACAACAAGTTATTAACCGCAGCAGTCAATTGCATTTACCCGCAATGTTTATAAAAACACTACAGACGCCAGAATGCACTTTGCAGTGAACAGAAGACAAGCGACTTCTTTGATCAAATCTACAGCGAGGCCATATATTTGATCAAACATTGGACGACATATTCCTCAGTTCCCTATTACACCATCAAATATCTTTGCAAAGATATTGGACAAAGAAATTTGATAGTCTAATACCGGCCTTAGGAAAGAGGGCAGAGGTGTCTATGTTCCGCTACTCTATTAGCTGTTTGACGCACTTGCTTAAGTCTATTTCGCGATTAGTCCAGTGTTGTATACAGCGTGAACAGAGTACATTGTTTATCCAAAGACGTGTTTTGGATCCGGTGCCAAATGACCTGCTAAGATTTCGCCGCTCCGTTTCCTAGGCCGCTGGGAGGGCATTCTTCCGCGGTCGTCCGCCTGTTTGTGAGGTTTCTTAAAGTAGTCCTCTTTGTTTCCCGGCGTGTGGGTAAACAAGCCAGTGACACTGCACATCGCGCAGAAATATCACACTCCCCGTGTGGGCGAGTATCCAACATTGCTCTGAGGCTGTTGCCTCCGACCTGTCCCCAAGGTTGCGCTCGTACGTTCTAGCGCGAAAATAGTATAATCATCTTTTCTAGTTTCGTGTTGATTCCTAGAAATCCGCAGACCAGTAGTTGTTATAAGTACCCCGCAACAAATTAACCTTTTCCATGGAAAAGGTTCCGCGAACTTCGATCATAGGAAATTTATCTGGAGAGGGGCGGCAGGATTCTACATGGTGAAAAGTATTTAAACCGACAAACGCTGGGAGGTTATAGGGGACACCAAAATAAATATTTTCCCCTAATGTGTCATTTTTTCCTATGAGAAATATTTAAACCGGTTGAGGCCGTATTACGCTCTTCAGTTGTAGGCAACTGCTGTCCACCAGTGTAGTATTGCATTGTCTCTGTTCACTAAAGTAACGATACATTTGAGTTGAGTACACTGATATGGTTGGTGCGTACTACATAGCGCACCACAACGGACGAGCTGCACAGCGGGTTTATCAACAACAATATCCTAATCGCCGTATCCCGCATCATACGACCTTTGCTGCGTGAGATCGGGTCATTTAGCAGATTACCTGGACAGGGACGCCGTCGCACGGTAAGAACGCTGCTATTTGAGGAAGCTGTCTTGCAGCATGTGGAGCGGGATCCTTCAATCAGCACTCGTGCAATTGCACGTAACATGGGGCGAATCAGACGAATGTAAGAACAGTCCTTCGAGAGAAATTGTTACATCCATTTCACTTACAGCGTGTCCGCAACCTGGAACCAGTTGATTATCAACCCCGAGCACAGTTTTCGCAGTGGTACCTGGAACAGTGTGAAACGCATCCTACATTTCCATCTCCTGTGTTGTTTACCGAGGAAGCAACGTTCGGGCGTGATGGAGTCTTCCACTGATACATAGGCCATTAAATGGCAGGCACTACTACAGTTTTCTCGACAGAGCATTGCCAGAATTGCTGGAAGACGTCCCGCTCCCTACATGTGGTTCCAACATGACGGGGCGCCGGCACATTTCAGTCGTCGTGTGCGTCGATTCCTGGACCGACGGTTCCCAGAAACGTGGATTGGCAGAGGCAGAGTGTTTGTTGGTTTAATTAATTTGCCGCCAGAGAAATCTTCCTCTGCCGGTTCGAACATTCCTCATAGGAAAAAATGACAGTGAAAAATATTTGTTTTTAAGTCCTCTACAACCTCCCAGAGTTTGTCGGTAGAGGTCTGTCAGGCCGCATGAACTGGATTTTACTGGTGACACACGAAAACTTATTACATCTCAGAGAATTGATTGTTATCCACTCCCAGAATTCTTGTCTCCCATTCCGGAGGCGTCACTACATTTACATGTGACGTCTCCCGAAAGACGAAAACCGAATTTGGCAAACAGTTTTTCGGTGTCTTATTTACTTGCTACGGCCTTCAGTGAATTTGGTAGCTCAGTTAAATACGCAGTTTGGAAAACAGCTGTTCCAGTTTCCGATTTAGTCAGCACATTCGTTGTTCCTCTTCCCTTGTTAGATGTAGACAACTTTACGATCAGTCTAATATTTCTGTTGCACTTCACAGCAGAGTAAGTCACGCCGTCCGTTTTGGCCGAATTTTTGGAAGACACGATGTAATCTGACAACCCAAGCACGTTTCAAATACGGTTATGCGTTTGCATGGAACGAAAATCTATTGCGCAACTGGAAAACCAGCAAGTAGAAGCGGATTTCCGGAATCGATATTTAAGTGTTTACATGACCACACAGAAGCGGTATTGGGAAATCGGTTTACGCAATCTGGTTTTTAGAGAGAGATGTAAACGGGATGAATGCTGAACTTCACACCTGTCACACAATTCCATCGCACAAAGGAAGGTGATTCAACGCTTCTAGACTTTTACAGAATGCTTTTAATTTTCGATACTCATGTAATCAAATTTTAGCTTTGTCCATGAAGTTAACTGTTTAGTACATTGCGGAATTATTCGCTCATTTTACAGACAGTAACCACATATACCACTGAATGTACCAGCAAAATTTTATCGATGTACGACACACAGCTCAGAAAACACGACTTCATTAGCACTGCAATGTGTGAAAAAACTGGTTCAAACTCTATTCTCAAAAGAATCTGCGGTAGGGGTTACAGATCAATCCAAACTGGTAAGGTGACAGACTGACAAAAGAATCGGTCGGAAAGATGCGTTGTTCGTGCATGACTAATTTCTTTGACATTTTTCCAGTGCTACCTTCCTTCTCTGCGGCTAACGTTGTGAGCCCTACTGGCTTGCTTTCATTCCGGAGTCTCTCTCTCTCTCTCTCTCTCTCTCTCTCTCACACACACACACACACACACACACACACACACACACACTTAACGTCTGTAGGCGATTGGAGAGGTAAATCGCCAATAACGTGCTCAAACGGCAGGGGAACTTTACGCTCATTTACATGCATCATGTTGTATTTGTGACTTAAGGGTGGACTCCTATTTCACTACCGCCTCCCCATCATTCACAGTTGTTCGCGATCAACAAAGTACCGGGCGTCTTGCTGGCAGGTGATCGTATACTACAGTCAGTCGGTTCAGACGCGAGGAAGAGTAGAACGATGATGCCCTGACGGTGCCTCACGCGGAAACAGCACTGGGGAGCTCTTTCAAGGACTTCGGGCTTCGCCGCGAAATACGCGGTGCAGCGAATGAACATCTACCGCAGTCTCACAGTTGTATGTTACCGCAAGGAACCTTACTACAGACGTTTCGACTGAAGACAGTTCCTTCCAAAACTTTACATATATTACACATTTAAAGCCACATACAGATTACATTTCTACATTCAATACTTCGTATGCATGCCTTTGCTCTTAATCAACATTTTATCCTGTTTGACAGTTTTTAATAACTTTTCACATCACATTTTAATACCATTGTCATTTCCTCTAGTTTCTCCATGCGATTCTGTTTGGTGTATATTATGAATTATCTTATCCTCTGTTCACAATAGCCTATAAGTTTTTAACTGCGTTCATATCAGGGCTATTCCCTTGCCAGGGCAACACTTTCACTTGCTTTTCTTCCACGTATTTGGAAACAATTTTGGTTTTGTGGCAACGTGTCCCATCATGCATAAAAATGGCATCTCTATAAGGAAACCGCTCATTTATTTGGGGAAAAGGTTCTTTTTCAAGGACTTCTATGCATTTTCTTGCCTCATTGTCCCTTCAACAATGTGTAATCTGCCACGACCTTTCACGGAAATCACACTCTAGGCGGTGACAGAAGTTGGATGCTTCACACATTGCACATTGCAGCACACACTCAGCTTTGAACTGTTGCCCAAACCTGCAACGAACATACTGGCTGCTTTCTTCCATTACAGTGAATACAGATTCGTCACTGAAGCATACCTGAAGCTAGTGTACAGAATTCCAAGTTAGAAAAGTTGAGCATAGGAGACCTCAACAGTCCCAAAATTCAAATGTGCATTTCTTCAGTATCAATAAAACATCACAATTGCAATTCTTACTCCTAACTTTAGAGATCAGATCTACTTAATTTACCTTATCATTGCACAAACCTTAGCCCAGTCCTCAGTTGTCCACTTCTGAAGTAGTTTAGCCCACTGAAATCTTTTGGTTTTCGTGGCAGGTGATGATTTTCTGTTTTTTCCCTTGGTCGGCATGCCTTTAAGCCACATTCACACAGCCGCTTCGTCAATGTCACAGGTGAAACTTCAACACCCAAACCTTTCAGTTGATGTCTTAAGAAGTAAGCTTATGGTTCATTGTGGCAATGTTTATCAGTCTTCTCGTTGTCCTAGGGCAGATTTCTCTTTTATGGCCACATTTTCCTTCTCTGTTTGGCTTTTATTCACCACTTTTTTGCACTGAAAGGTTGATTCTACCGTCAGTTTTCTGCGACATTCTCATTGTGCAAGCAATTTCTTGCTGTGAATAACTATTTTCAGCAAGAAGTGCTAAAACAGTCGAAACTTTCCGAGGTGAAACGTTTGGTCTTCCCCATAACTTCACTTGCTTTGGAAACTCCACGATTCATTCCTGAAGCTAAAAACATTTACGTTGACAAGCTATATAACATCCCGTTAATGTTGCAAGAAGTAGATAGAATAAATAATAAGCTGACGTACACCACAGAAACATTACTGTGAACACAGTTTCAAAGCATATACACAGACTACGAACACCAACAGAATTTCGAGGGAAAGTGACAAATGTTACCAACTGTGAAAAATGCAGTAATGTGTGAGTTACTTGGAAAATAAATTTCGTTGCGTTAATCGAACCATCAAAACAAAATCAATTATTACACTTTTCCTTTTATATTTACACTCGAAAACTTGAGAAAGTATCAAAAATATTCGTTTAATAATTTGAACACGTGTGTAGTGTGCACAGAACACGCACTCCAATATATGGGCTGATGATACTTGGCAGGCAATGTAATCACCACAATAAATAATACTTTATGCTCCTCACAAACTTAAATCCTATTTTAATTATTTCCAGTCGCCTCCATCTTCAGGATCCATTGGTGGAAGGCAGCAAAGGGGAATGCAAACTACCTCCTAAACATTTACTCTAAGGTATCGTCTTTCAGTCAGTTTAATTTGTGATTTATTGCCCGTTGCTGCACATCGGATGCATTTAAATGGTCGTCACAAGTCCATTCTTGCGATCATTTGATCCCCCTGACCGTCTATGTGCACCTTAAGCTTAGAAATGCTTTGGCCATTAACTGTACCATTTGTATTACAAATAGTTCCTCTCTACCTCACTGTACCTATGCACAAGAAAGATTACGACCAGCAAGTAACAGAACATTTATCATTTTCAATGTCAAACTGTAGTGCACTGTTGAATAGTTCGGTAGTTCGTATCTATCTTTTCACTTTACAAAAAAAGTAATAATAATAAAATAATAAAATAAAAAAAATAAAAATAAAATCAAATCAAATAAAAAATAAAATAAAAAATATGGCTCTGCGCACTATGGGACTCAACTGCTGTGGTCATCAGTCCCCTAGAACTTAGAACTACTTAAACCTAACTAACCTAAGGACATCCCACACATCCATGCCCGAGGCAGGATTCGAGCCTGTGACCGTAGCAGTCGCACGATTCCGGACTGCGCGCCTAGAACCGCGAGACCACCGCGACCGACTCTTTTCACTTTACAACGAGGTATTGGACACACCATAATGCAAACAGCATGGTCTATGGTTGAAGCACTTTTAAGCTTAAGGTGCGCATTGAGGCCATCTGTTGTCTCCATTTCGCAGCTCTCCACGCTACTTTACCCCTTGATGTCAGAGTGTCCTACCAACCGATCACTACTAGTCAGGTTGTGCAACAAATTTCTTTTCTCCCAGTTCATTTCATTGCCTCTTCATTAGTTCATGATCTACACATCTAGTATCAAGCATTCTTCTGTAACACCACATTTCAAAAGCAACTATTCTATTTTTGCCCGAACTGTATATCGTCCACGTTTCACTACACTAAATACAAACACTTTCAGAAATCTATGTTTGACGGTAATATATTTCTCTTCTTCAGGAACGCACTTCTTGCCACTGTTCCAATTCCCTAATTCTGTTCAGTACTTCCTAAGTTACGAAATCGACCCATCTAATCTTCAAGATTCCTCTGTAGCACCACATTTCGAAAGCTAATTTTTATATACATTTTTATCGTCCATACCTCAATTTCATACATGGCAAAACTGCAGAGAAATGCGTTCAAAAGTGTCTTCCTAACACTTAAATCAATACTCGATGTTAATAAATTTCTCATCCTCAAAAATGCTTTTCTTGCTATTGGCAGCCTACATTTTATATCCTCTTTACTTCGGCCATCATCAATTATTTTGCTGCCCAAATAACAAAACTCGTCTAAATTTAATGTCTCGTTAACCTAATACCTTAGCATCGCCTGATTTAATTCGACTACATTCCATGATCCTTTTTTTCCTTTTGTTTATGCTCATCTTATACCCTCTTTTCAACAGTATAGCTGTAATAAATAGGCCCAAGATCGTACGAGCAACTTCCTCTAAAATGTATCTCATGATGTAGCGACAAACTTCGAAATACACTCGCAATACGTAGATTGAAGTGACTGAAGGAGTAACTCTTAACGCAAATACTTATACGGACAAGTCACTGCACAAACAACAACAATCACCTACTTCATTTTTGAATACTGGCTTAGATCGTAAAAAGAAGGATTTATTTGCAGATAGAGTAATGTGTGGGGGGTTTTCAGCTACATTCTGTTAATCGCATATAGGGTACATTCCCACACGGCTACATTTCATTTAAGATATTCACTTTGCATTGAGGATTTCGGAATTATGCAGTACCACCCGAAGATGTCGATCCATTTCTGATTAAATTCGCAAACGTCACTCAAAATTCATCAGCGTAACTATGGTTGAGATGCCAGTTATTTCGATCAAGTATGGAAACATCCGAACGTATGATCGTATGAAATACGTTCGAAATGTTTTTGTTAATGACACGCCGCCATCGACATCTTCCCAACCCTGGAATTTATAGTCACGGACAGAAATTTCCCTCGATAGTGGATTGCATAAACGCGAAATCTATTATGGAATGCGAGTATGTAAGAGACTGCTGTGTGCGCATTTACCCATTATACGACTTGCTAACTAGTTGGATAGTAGGTTCGTGCGCCGTCCACTTACAGTAAAGGCGCCTCCAACGACTAAGGAATGCTGCGTGTGGAATTACCTGGAACAAAGGAAACGTGTAATTAGCAACAGCCAGGGAGCGCGCAGCGCATGAGTAATTAGGCTTAAAACCCAGCGATAAATCAAGAATGTTTGCCTCAGATAAAAAAAAATGTGGAAACAGGAAAGGCTTGCCACACAATCTTCAATTCTCACGCGGCTTTGCACGAGGGAATGCACGTGGTCGCCGTCACTACAGCAGTACTACGCAGAAATTTATCAACCAGGGCCGCATTCTCGCAGACGATCCTTTCACTCTCTATACTGCCTCGTAAAATACGTGAATCTGTTCTCACACGCTGCTCTCCGCTGTTCTTCACCATGGCCCTGTTTTGTGTGTTCGGTCGAATGTCTCACAACTTTCACTTCAGTAGGATTTAACGGCCAGCATGACCCTCCGCGTATCTCTCTCTCTCTCTCTCTCTCTCTCTCTCTCTCTCTCTCCCCCCCCCCCCCCCCCCGCCCACACACACACAGGACACAGGTACAAAAACAAAAGCGTGTACACAACTCCAGATGTGTGCACTGGTGTTAAGTGGATGTGAAGTAAGAGCAATGCACCTAGCAGCTTATTCACATTATTTCAACGTTCCTTACCCATTAAACTAAACGTCTAAATTTCTAAAAACAACTTAATTACAAGCTTGAAACAGTCATCGTCATCACGGAGTGTGTAAAAAGTAACTTGGAAGTAGATCACTACAAAGAGAAAGTAACTAGACAGACCACGGAAAAATAGTAAGGAAGAGAAATAACTTGCTGTGGCAAAGAGAGCTTGCAGGAGGGTAGGTAGATAAACAAAACGCTAAGCGCTAAGGATCTACAAATGTTAGTAATTCATTTCAAATATTCAAACATTTCACTATTTTCGTTTTTCTTTCAAAAAGTGATTCATGTGTTGTGTGTGTGTGTGTGTGTGTGTGTGTGTGTGTGTGTGTGTGAGAGAGAGAGGAGTTATCATCGATGAAATCTTACGGAAGTCATGCGACATCCGCACAGAACCAAGAACGACGATAGAAAGAAAGTGGTCAGCGTGTTTGGATGCAAGGCGGAGGACCCAAGTTAGATTCCCGGTACTGGCACGAATCTTTCCCACGGCGGGAGGCTGCAACGGGATGTACTCGAGTCTAGTAACGGCATTTGCGGGGCTACTAGACAAAGATTTTTGCGCACGGTGTCCACTGCCACAAGAATTTCAATATCTTGTCTGTTGTATTGACCACATTTTGTTTATTACTTCCAAAATCACTTTACCCGATTCGACATTCACTTATTTTCAAAGGCTGTGTTCACATCAATCACAAATTAGTCATTAGATACATTTGCACTTGTCTCCAGATTGAAATTGTTGACAAGATATCGTATACCTAATGAAGTTTTATATGACTGACATAATACTGTCTTTAAAAACGGCGCCACGTCGAAACGTGTATTTTGGAAATAGTTTCCTCATGTCTCGACCACACTTATTTAAGTATACCCAAATGTTCGCTTTGTCTCTCAACATTTTCATGAAAATTGCAGCGTCGAAAGGTTAGAACAAGTCTTATAACCAACCAGGAACAGAACACCGCACAACTAATTATGTACTATCACCGTCTAGCGAAGCCGTAACATTAAATAACCCTAGGACACCAAAATGGGGGGGGTTTCGTTGAACCCACAATATTTTCATGTCCCCTACTTTTGCCCAAGTAACTTTCATACCACATATTCCCTTTGAGTTATTGTTTTTGGCTATTTTATGAAACGTTACTGTCAATATATACTATAGAAAATTCCTACTTTGAAAGAAAAAATAAAAATAAACTTATGGGTCCAGCAAACCCCCACCTTAGGCTTCCATGCTATAGACAATTTCCCTTAGTAGTATTTCATATTACTCATCTCTACAACAATCCAAGTTAGTTTCTTGATGGTAGGTATTCTTGATATTCGCAACAATCGGTTTACTTTCAGAGGAAGTGATTGTTGATGTCTATCAGCTGTTGTTTATCTCGTAAACTTGCAGTGAGTTAGTGCAGTTCCCTACTGTTCACACCCAGACTTAGAAATGACTAAAAGAATACGCGACTCGTCTTTAGAAAGAGTTCTGAATGAAATTTTAGATGAAGATTCTGACTCGACGAGTGAAAGTGAAAATGAGGATGGTGTTATGGAGTAAGATTCAGATCGGGAAAGTGATGTGGATGTTAGAGAAGCGCAGCTTCAGGCAGTGACCATCAGGATGTTATTGTGGCCAAGTCTGGAAGGAGGTACGTAACCACACAGCCTAGAATTCCTCTGAGGTCTGTTGCTAATATAGTAAGAGAGCAGGCAGGAGTAACTCCAGCTGGAGTTTGCCTTTCACACAGAGAAGCCTTGAAGTTACTTCTTACGTCTGACATCATGGATGTTATACTGAAACATTCAAATGAAGAGGCAGTTAGGCGAAATATTACTTTGACTAATGAGAAGTTATTATATGCCTTTATAGGAATCCTGATACTTATGGGGGCAAATAAAGATAATTCTGTCAGTGTACACGATCTTTTGTCAGACCTAATGGGTCTGCCAGTTTACAAAGGTATTATAGCAAGAGAACGTATCAAGGGACTTATTGCAATCAGAAGGTTTGATAACAGAAGTACCCTCCAGCTATGAAGGGAAGCAGACAAGTTCACAGCAATCCGTGATGTTTTCAACAAAGTGAATTATAGGTTTCCACTACTGTATAAACCAGGGGTCCATCTCACCATTGATGAGATGTTCAAATTGTTTAGGGGGAGCTGGAACCAGTGAAATTGCAGGTAGAAGAAAGAAGTGCCAATGCAGAAGGGTGGTTGTTGTTGTGGGCTTTAGTCCTGAAACTGGTTTGATGCAGCTCTCCATGCTATTCTATCCTGTGCAAGCTTCTTCATCTCCCAGTACCTACTGCAACCTACGTCCTTCTGAATCTGTTTAGTGTATTCATCTCTTGGTCTCCCTCTACGATTTTTACCCTCCACGCTGCCCTCCAATACTAAATTGGTGATCCCTTGATGCCTCAGAACATGTCCTACCAACCGACCCCTTCTTCAAGTTGTGCCACAAACTTCTCTTCTCCCCAATCCTATTCAATACTTCCTCATTAGTTATGTGATCTACCCATCTAATCTTCAGCATTCTTCTGTAGCACCACATTTCGAAAGCTTCTATTCTCTAACCAAATTATTCAATCAATGGAAACTATTCTACTAAAGAAAATCAAAGAAGAAGCAACAGAAGCACGTCAGCCTCCTGTACGGAAAGGTCGGTGTCATATTTGTGTAACAGAAGCTAAAACAAAGAAGGAGAAGTGCAACATCTAAGTAAACCAACACAGTATTGTTGACAGTGTCATAAACATCTAACACACATTCAGAAAAAATTGCGAAGTGTGTCTCTTGCCTTGCAGTTGAGGCTCAGAGTAGTCTATTGTATATGAACACATCCGTATTTTGTATTGTAATATGTCAATTTTTTTATTCACTCAATCCAATATTTATAACAGTTAACAACACTTATAAACCGATGCATTAGTTAAAACACATAAACCATTTTGAAGTTGTAATTTTTCGTCAGTAAACTTATTTAATACCCGCGGGTTCGCCGAAACCCTCCCCCCCCCCCCCCCCCCTTAGGCATCGAAGGTAGGAAAAAAAAAAGGCTTGGGCGTCCTAGGGTTAACATTGTGCTCCCACGTGATGCAGGTACGTTCTATCCTGCTTTGTGTCACGCCATCGCCCTGGGCTTCTTGCGACCTTGAGGTGAGCTTGGCTTGCGCCACCCGAATGGCCGCATCCAATCAGAGGGGAGCTCGCATCGGTAGGGTGTAAGTTTACAGTCCGGCCAGCTGCGAACGGCGGATCCAACAGGTGTCTGGCTGACACAAAAGAAGCCGCCAGCACAGCTGGTCCTGCAACAGGTTGCTCCAGCCAGCAACTTGCCACCCTCTGACCAATTCTATCCCCCCCCCCCCTCGCCCCACCGTAGATCCAACCGGAAATGAACTCGCCTCGACTTTCTCCTCGAGAAAAGTGGCGGAAGTCAGGCGCTTTCACGCAGTCAGCCACGTTTTTAACTATCACTTCCTCTGGCAACAGCGTTCCCCGTACGTATCGCTGGTTCTCACCACCATACGAATGAACCGCCGTTCATATCTCTGTGTGTTGCATGCCTGGAGGTAAAATGATCGGTCAATCGGATTGAGTACAAAACTGAGAATGCTCCTCAGGAAATGAGGCAAAAAGGCACTAAAAATACTAGATGAATTACTTTCTTGTTATATGTGTCAACAGTTTCTATAAATTTGTATCTTATTTCAAATTTTTATTTTTTATTTTTTTGACAATTTCGGCATTAAGCCATTTCAAGCATCTACAAAACATAACGTGACAGACCAATTTACAGTGCGATTAAGACTAGAACCAATTTTATATTTGTTGATATTCATAAATCGTACTTCGCTAAATCAGAATTGCCTGCCGCTGATTTGAACCCTCGTCCTACATAATGCGAGTCCAGTGTGCTAACCACTGCGCAACCTCGTTCTGCGCGAATGTGGTACGCATGTTTCAATGGATTTTTGTTGCAGTGGTTATTCGATGATGATGGTGACTGCACAAGATACAAGATAGATAACCGTGAAACGCTGAATCACAGCCTCTTCGCAGTGAAGTCCGCAGCAAGTCCGGAGCACAATAATCTATGTAACGTCCGGAGCACAGTAATGTATGTGGATCATGGACTATGGGAAAACTGTAAAAATCTAATCACTTTAGATGTGGTGTTACAGAAGTCTGCTGAAAATAAAAAGATAAAAAATTAGGTTCTCTACAGATTCGGCCAAGAGATACGTGGAAAACACTCACCAAAGCAAGTGTATAACTATTTCTATACTGACCGCAATCCAGGCAGCTTTGACGATCTAGTAGATTATTTTTACTTTGTATTAGATAACTCGACTCCTGATGGACGTTCGTTGAAGCCGAATACTGCAATGCTTCGTCGTATATTTATCTGCAGACTTGTTGATTCGCCAAGGAGCAGAGAGAAATTCATCATCGATAAGTAGGATTGATGATCGTAGAAGTTCAAAGAAGGCCAACACATAGCAAAATGGTGGAAAAGTGTTACGGATATGACACGCGAGTGGTGTAGCAATCATCAGAAAGAAGGCCACCCTCGTTGTAAAGAGATCATTCCACAAAATTTCAACATGCAACTCCCCCTCCCCAAAAACGAGATTATTTTGTTGGCACCAGATGGGGAGAAATGATCGTGACACTACAATTAGGAGAAAGCTGAGCTCCCAAGAAAAGATTCAAGTGTTCAGTTTTCTCCCGTCCTGTTCGGTAGTGGAATGGCAGAGGATTGGTGTGAGATATCTGAATGAATCCTCAGCCAGACAATTTTGAATTGCAGAGCAGTCATGTACATGCAGAACGCGAACACGTATTTGGTTCTATCCCCTATCGAGATGTATAACGGCGTATACCTAGCTATCCGCACGATTACCAGGTTTATCACAAGCTGCTTCGACATAGGTCGCGCGCACGTAAAACAAATAAAAGAGGTTCGCTGCTGCTCGCCCCGTTCAGTGTGGACGTCAAACCGTGCTGCACTGCGCAACAACGAACTAGTTCCGCACAGTGTCGGTACATCAAAGAAAATCGTTCCTTCTGCGTGACCCTGGCCGGCATTTCAGTTTCCCACTATTACTGACGCGTACGCGAGCACCCTGGAACCAGTAGCAAATAAAGCACTACCTTCAAATACAGCTGGAAGAACCACTCATACTTGAGTGAAAAATTAAAACGATAGAAGTCTGGAAAACATGTTCGCCATGCTATTCAGCAAACCATGGTACAGTGAAGAACACTGAACGTTCCTGTACATAATTTTTATGCGTCCGTGGATCTTACCAGTGATAGATTGAAAGATATGACATTGTTTACGGTCTGTGTCAGTCGATTAATCTTCATCTCTGTAAGGACATTCCCAGCCCCTGCAGTGAAAACGGTTCCTTAAATTCATAGATTTTTCACGCGATTATCACGTCTCTCTGCAGTCGTCGGTTAATTAAGATTTTCCAGCACTTACGACGGTTCCAGGAAGATGGAAAAAAAAACCTGCGTGGATCTCTTTACTTGTAGCTGCTCTGCATCCCTGTTCTCAGTAGGGACACCACTAGGCTATGCAATACACCTTATGATGTGTACCGGAGGATACTTCTGGTACCACCACTTTTTTCCTCCATCCTTATTCCATACGTGAATGACATATGAAGAGAATGTCGTCTGCGTATGACCCCTATTGACTTCTATGGGGGACGAATAATGGCGTTTTTAGAACGTGCGCGCTATACATTTTGACGCCCTCTCTGTGATTCACAATGAATCTCACCCAATGGAGTTCATTCGTAACGCTCCCGCGCCGACTAAACGATCCCGTAACGTAAAGTGCCGTTCTGCGTTGTATCTTTTCTCTCTCTCTCTCTCTCTCTCTCTCTCTCTCTCTCTCTCTCTCTCTCTCTCTCTCCCCCCCCCCCCTCACTCTTCCGAGGTAACGGTCCTAGATTGATGAATAATACTCCACAACGGTTTTGCAAGCCATTTCTACATCTACATCCACACTCCGCAAGCCACCTGACGGTGTGTGGCGGAGGGTACCTTGAGTAGCTTTATCAGTTCTCCCTTCTATTTCAGTCTCGTATTGTTCGTGGAAAGAAGGACTGTCGGTATGCCTCTGTGTGGGCTCTAATCTCTGATTTTATCCTCATGGTCTCTTCGCGAGATATACGTAGGAGGGAGCAATATACTGCTTGACTCCTCGGTGAAGGTATGTTCTCGAAACTTCAGCAAAAGCCCGTACCGAGCTACTGAGCGTCTCTCCTGCAGAGTCTTCCACTGGAGTTTATCTATCATCTCCGTAACGCTTTCGCGATTACTAAATGATCCTGTAACGAAGCGCGCTGCTCTCCGTTGGATTTTCTCTATCTCCTCTATCAACCTTATCTGGTACGGATCCCACACTGCTGAGCAGTATTCAAGCAGTGGACGAACCAGCGTACTGTAACTACGATTCTCTCGATGACAAACGTTTCCTCACGACTCTGCCTATGAGTTTAAAGATGTTGTGCGCCCAAATTCAAGCGGCCCGCCAGAGACTGTGTCGCCAAACGTGTTTTTCGTTTGCTTTCCTAAAACCGAAGTAAAGAGCAATATACAAACTATCGATCCTCTGGCACAGGTTGAGCGATCTTGTACGCTTACATGTACGCTATGAGAACAACTGATACTAATTTTACGTGACAGGTCGTTTGCAATGCGATGTTCACCTTTGTACCTTCCCCCCATAGTGCACTGAAAGTCCCGTACGAATGGTTCCCTTTTGGACCTAAATTTATTACCATAGAGCGCACGGAGGCATTTCAACAGTTTCTTCCAGCGCTTCACGTGCAAATGGAACGGGAAGAAACCGTAATTACGTGGCAATGTGTGCAACATCCACTGCCGCGCTTCAGAAGTCTGCCGAGCACGTACGTACATGGAAGAATGCGGCCTGTATTTCCACACGAGTTTTGACATCCCAATTGGTGCAATATTCGCATCGCGGTCTACGATTCGTACGCTCGGACGCGGGTATATTCCTCCCCCCACCGGTGCGTCATATAGGCACACGTGCGTGGCGCGAGCAGCAGGCCAACCGCCCGCCGTTGCTTGCTGCGACGTTGCCAGAAGCCCGCGCAGTGCGTCGGCACGCAGGCGCTGCGGCAAAAAACCACACGCACGCTCGCCTGCGCTGCTCCTACGCACCGTTTTCACCGCCTCCCACCAACTGCCCGTCAACGGCCGCCTTCCGTCTGATAAACACGTTCTCCCGTTCGAGTCCCCCCCCCCTCTCCCCTCCCCTCGCCGCAGGCAAAAAACAGTATTGCGTCCGCCCGTTAGAAACTAATACATCATACGCTGAGGAGTTGATGAACAGTTCTTGTTAGAAAATAAACGCGTATCTGAAGAGCGGAAAGTCCTAGTCGTTCGATACTCATTCTCAATTGTGTTTTCATTTCTTTGTTCTCATCCTTGAAACATTTTTATAAGATTCTTATTCCGTAGAAATTTTCGAACACGTGAGGCAATACCGACCCTACGGCTTACCTTAGAAGAAAGATTAAGGAAAGGGAAACCTACATTTCTAGCATTTGTAGACTTCGAAAAAGCTTTTGACAATGGTGACAGGAATACTCTCTTTCAAATACTGAAGGTGGCAGGGGTAACATACAGGGAACGAAAGGCTGTTTACAATTTGTACAGAAAGCAGGTGGCAGTTATAAAAGAGTCGAGGGACATGAAAGGGAAACAGTGGTTGGGAAGGAAGTGAGACAGGGTTGTAGCCTCTCCCCGATGCTATTCAACCTTTATTTTGAGCAAGCAGTAAAGGAAACAAAAGAAAAATTCGGAGTAGGTATTAAAATTTATGGAGAAGAAATAAAAACTTTGAGGTTCGCCGATGACACTGTAATTCTGTCAGAGACAGCAAAATGACTTGGAAGAGCAGGGCAGTTGAACGGAATGGACAATGTCTTGAGAGGAGGGTGTAAGATGAACATCAACAAAAGCAAAACGAGTATAATGGAATGTAATCGAATTATGTTGGGTGATGCTGAGGGAATTAGATTAGGAAATGAGACACTTAAAGTAGTAAACGAGTTTTGCAATTTGGGGAGCAAAATAATTGATGATGGTCGAAGTAGAGAGGATATAAAATGTAGACTGGCAATGGAAGGAAAGCCTTTCTGCAGAAGAGAAATTTGTTAACATCGAGCATAGATTTAAGTGTCAGGAAGCCGTTTCTGAAAGTATTTGTATGGAGTGTAGCCATGTATGGAAGTGAAACATGGACGATAAATAATTTGGACAAGAGAATAGAAGCTTTCGAAATGTTATGCTACAGAAGAATGCTGAAGATTAGATGGGTGGATCACATAACTAATGAGGAAGTATTGAATAGAATTGGGGATAAGAGGAATTTGTAGCACAACTTGACAAGAAGAAGGTATCGGTTGGTAGGACATTTGTTGAGGCATCAAGGGATCACCAATTTAGTACTGGAGGGCAGTGTGGAGGGTAAAAATCGTACAGGGAGACCAAGAGATGAATACATCAAGCAGATTCAGAAGGATGTAGGTTGCAGTAAGTACTGGGAGATGAAGAAGCTTGCACAGGATAGAATAGCATGGAGAGCTGCATCAAACCAGTCTCAGTACTGAAGACCACAACAAAAATTTAGAGTAATAAAATGCACGTAAATTTCAGAAAATAAAATTAGCAGTACGTCAATAGAAACAAATGTACACGAATTGTAAATCATACCAAGAGTATACTTTAGCAGGATTAGCAGCGTTGCTCATTTTGTAAAATTGCTCAGTCAAATGGAAACGAAACAGTGAAAAGCAGCATATCTCCCATACGTGTAAATTTTGCCCACAGTGTCTTTCGCGGTGGCATGGTTCAATAAGATCTGTTTACAAGTCGTGTCATGTCGAATAAAATACTCGAGCTGTCCCCGCTATTGTCATCAGCAGCTCAAATCACTGATTTCTGGGGCTGGCATTGTGTCCTGCTTATATAGATTTAATTGCAGCCGGATGACGCTGGAGACAGCAGTCGAAACCTCGAGTGTTTTATACGTAAAGACGCGGCTTGTACATCGAGAAGATTTTACTGATGACGTGTTAATGATGTTAACATATAAATGATCTAACGAGACAACTATCACCAAATTTCCGTGCATTATAAATCTCAGGATATTTACGGCTTCAAAATAAAAATAACGATGTGCTATGCCGGGAGAAATTTACTACACTATAATCACTGTAACGCTGTTTAGTGTACAAAAAAAAAAATGCTATGAATGCCCAATCCGTCTGTCACAGCACTTTGGTTGCTACATACAGTCTGCAGTTAATATTTCTTTGAATGTATGGACGAATTAAGAATTTTCTTCGTTTTGTTATTCTCGAGTAATAAGAACGGAGAGGCCCATCTTCCTCTGACCTTGAATCTGTACCCTACATTACGAGCATAACCAAAAGACGTTTCGGTGGCTCAAACAATACTCCCTCCCCTCCTTCATCGCGTACTGCAATTGCGGTTTCTCGTTTGAGTTGCCCGTGTGCAGAGCTGGGTCGCCAAGCAGTCGCCAACCAGTTGCCAACCAGTTGCCGATGTCAATCGCCAGCCCGTTGAGTTCCTTTTTAGTCGCTCCTTATGCTGACAGCCTTTCTCGTCACAAACGTGAGCTAAGGGTCTTTGACTGTCCACTTCTTCCTTCGTATTACATTCTGCTTTCTTTCTCGAACTATTTGTTTTTCCCCACTCAGAATTTACTGCCACATCACAAACACGAACGCAATTCGCTCGACATTCAAAACGCGCTAGAAAAGAGACAACAAACACGTACGACCTTAGCAGAAAGGAAGCGTTTGTAAAATTCGGTTCTTACTGCCAGAGACTTGTATTCATGAAATCGTCCTGGCATCACGAATGGACTCTTGAATGACTAATTTTCACTTCTTCATCGTCGTGGCATGATAACATTTGTCAGAAAAAATACAAAATTACATTATAAAAATACAGAACTGTACAATTCAAATACTTGTGTACTTCTCTCCACTACCGACGTCGATTGAATCACATCCATGCTCTGCACGTCTTTTTTCTCCCCACAGGCTAGTATAGGCTCTCACGCGTCAAGATAGGAACGAGAGGCTTAAAGTCTCAGGCTGCCAACTTCTCCCCTCGTATTCTCTTTCTTGTGATACAACTTTATTACAGGTTGCCGTACACCCAATGGAAAAATACCAAGTTATCGACTGGTATTAACTCTTCTCTAGTCACTGCAAACGTTCATTTGCAAAACAACAATGCGTTCAGTCTCTACGCCTACGAAATCAGAAATTACACGAGAATTCTACGACCAATGGCGAGGCGATGTGTAATCGAATTTGAAGTCATCTTATTTATTGACACTTTCGAGATATTAAACAGCTGGGTTGCCTTCTATCTCAAGTATGTAGCAACCAGAAAACATTTAAGCAAAACCGATTAGACTTGTGCCCCCCCTCCCCTTTACATTCTCCGCTACAGTATGGGAACCAGGAACACAAAAATATTAAAGCCGCCGGCAGTTTATCTCGTCCGACTAAAACGAGTTGATGTGGGCTGTGTTTCCAGCTAAAGCAATGTGAAGAAAGCAATGAAATAAGGACCCAGAAACTGCCTTACCGAGACATTTTCCGGTCTCCGAAATGGATCAGCGTGTTCGACCTCTGCCCCAGCATTACTTTATTATGTTCCGCTGATGGATTTGGTGTGGAGTTTAGAAAAGGACGGGGCACGTTTCTGCATGGCCGCCTTGGACTGGACACGACGTAGCCACACCGTAACAGAGACAGCGCCTCTAGAAACACTTTCTCCCGTTCCGTTCAGTCAACAAAACGTGGTAAACAGCTTGCTCAACGGATGGTGTGGCAATGCACGAGTTCCCGTCTAACTTCCACTTTCAATAATGCGGAAGCAGTTTTTCCCAGAGCAGAAAAAAATCTATGGCGTTTCATAGCAAACTGTATTGTGACGACTTCAACCGTGAAATAAACCTAACGTGATACTCTCTTTCCGCGCTACTTTGATCACCATCATGCCTTTCAATTGCAATGTCATCCTCATGTGCAAAATCACAAGTAGATCAGTCAATAGCAGAAACAATTTTTTGCAGCAGCAGGCACGATGGCGAACGTTGTTTTTGTCATCTTGTATCGTACGGAAGAGAACTTGTCCATCATGGTACTAACATGAAAGTTAAAACTTATGAAAAGTTTACGTAAAAAGCGTACTTGCGGAGGAAAAGTAAGATGATTCAGCATACTACTACTACTACTGTTGTTCTGTGCTCTGCTCGCGAGCTACTACAAATATGATACAGCACAGATCATAGTCACAAGATACCAAAGACATGCACTTGAAGAGGAGGTGTCAGTCCTTGCTGCTCCGTGGCAGTGCATGCTCACTGAGTTTGTATGAGGAAGGACTAGGCGTGAAGAACTGGGGTGTAACAACATTCGTTACAAGAACACACCCTAATGCGATGATGGTATACCAATCAGGTTCCCTTCAGAGTATGGAGAACCATTGAATTCAGACCCATATCACTGACCTCAATTTGCAGTAGGATTTTGGATCATATACTGTACGCTAACATTATGAACCACCTTTAAGAAAATGACTGATAAACAACACGGATTCGGAAAATACAGTTCCTGTGCAAGAGCTAGCTCTTTATTCCCATGAAACTAGTGACTGCTATCGACAAGGGATCTAAGTTCGATTCCATATTCCTAGATTTCCAGAAGGCTTTTGATACCATACCTCACAAGCGACTATTAATCAAATTGCATGCATATGGAGTATCGTCTGTGTTGTGTGATTGGACTCGTGATTTCCTCTCAGAGGGGTCGCAGTTCGTAGTGATGGTCGGTAAAACATCGAGTAGAATGGAAGTGATATCTGACGTTCCCAAGGTGTCATAGGCCCTCTGCTGTTCCTGATTTACATAAATGATCAAGGTGATAATCTGAGCAGCCCCCTTAGATTGTTTACAGATGCTGCTGTAATTTACCGTCTAGTAAATTCACCAGACGATCAATTCCAATTACAAAATGATCTAGAGAGAATTTCTGTATGGTGCGAAACGTGGAAATTGGCACAAAACAAAGAAAAGTGCGAGGTCATCCACATGGGTACTAACAGAAATCCGATAAATTTTGGATATACGATAAATCGCACAAGTCTAAGGGTTGTCTATTCGACTAAGTACCTAGGAATTACAATTACGAGCTACTTAAATTGGAAAGACCACGTAGATAATATTGTGGGGAAGGCGAAACAAAGACTGCGCTTTGTCGGCACTTAGAAGATGCCACAAAGAAGACAGCCTACATTGCTGCGCGATGTGGGATCCTTACCAAGTAGGATTGACGGGGAACATCGAAAAATTGCTGAAAAGAGTAGCCCGTTTCGTGTTATCGTACAATAGGTGTGAGAGTGTCACTGATATGATACACGAGTTGGGTGGCAGTCACTGAAACAAAGGCGGTTTTCTTTGCGGCAAGATCTATTTACGAAATTACCATCACCAACTTTCTCTTCCGAATGCGAAAATCGAAAATATTTTGTTGACACCCACCTCCGTAGGTAGAAATGATCATCACAACAAAGTCAGAGAAATCAGAGCTCGAACGGAAAGATTTTGGTGTTCCTTTTTCCCACGCGCCCTTGGAGAGTGGAATGGTAGAGAAGTAGCATGACAATGGTTCGATGAACCCTCTGCCTGGTACTTACGTCTGAATTTTAGAGTAACCATGTAGATTTAATAATACACACATCAAACACAGAACCACGTAAGATTCAAGGTGACAAAATTTGCCTAAATGCGTTACATGACAGTAACACATTAAAATGAGACTGAAAGATGCAGGAGAGTGTGTCGTCGACGATTAGGTCATTTGTGGTGATATATTTGCTAAGAAGGGAGAGGAATGCGGACGGGGAGGGCAGTGTCTTCAAAGCAAAAAACATCAGACATCAACCTTCGGGGATTAAACCATGGAAAACTTTTAAGCTAGATGGTCGAACAGATTTTAACGGTCGTTTTTTGACGACTGAGGCACCGCTCTTGCTCCTCTGGATTGAGCCTATGTCTGGCTACTTTGATACTAAACGTCGGTCGGTCTGTTGCGTATCCACCACACAAAAATTAACAAGAAATGAAATTACGGTAACTTAACTTTTATTCACCAAACACTTTTCAAATAAATAGTAATGTTTCAGTAGTGACCAGTACGTGACAATCTCTCGTCACGAGTCTCAGCAATACTAGAACATTTCCCGTAATGTGTACACCGAGGGGGCGGGTACTTCAAGAACATAACAAAAAGTATGAAAATACAAATTTCGTTAATTGTCGTTGACTCGCATTCACAGCACACTTTTTCAAAATATATAGATGCGTAGGAACGGTCCTGACCCTGCTAATATAAATATTACGTTGTTACGAAAACTCACAATCGCTCTTAAGAATTTTAAATTTTTGACGCAAGTTTCACAGAAAAATTTAAAAGAATTACAGAATTTGGTGTAAGATATATTTAAAAACAGTAAATATTTCATTTCAAAATTTTAAAATAGAACACGCTACTATTCCCCTCCGGGTAGCCAGCCGGATTGGCCGAGCGGTTCTAGTAGCTACAGTCTAGGACCGCGCGACCGCTACGGTCGCAGGTTCGAATCCTGCCTCGGGCATGGATGTGTGTGATGTCCTTAGGTTAGTTAGGTTTAAGTAGTTCTAAGTTCTAGGGGACTGATGACCTCAGCAGTTAAGTCCTATAGTGCTCAGAGCCGTTTGAACCAACCCTCCGGGTATTGCGAGGGTAACGCCAATACACCTTCCACAAATTCTGTATGCTTCCCATCACAATTCCGCAACGTACAATTAAGAATACTGTGTAACCAACACTCACATGCGTTTCTAGTGTGTTGGCATCGACATAAATTTAACAATTGCGGTCCTGATAAGGCTGCTACTTCGAAATGCACACTCGCGAAGTAAAAACGCTGTTGATTTTATTCCCATTGGCTAATGTGGAGCAGTTCGTTTCAGAAATTTACGACATTTGTCCTAGTTACTGTTTACACCACGTTTGGTGGAAGAAATCAATTGTTTACAAACCAGTACCTGTTGCAAAACGATATGCAATTCCTACGGGGAACAAACGAAGCCAGAGAAAACAGCAAGCGCCAAGGACACTTTGCGCGTTACGACTCTTAACTAGGCGCTGTTCAATGCACTTCATACTGCGACGTAAAATTCTGTTGCCCCACATACTTTTAAACAAGCGTTTCCGCCGCAGCGGCGCAAGCGCCGTAAATCTACTACGCAGTACGCATAAGGCGTGACCTCAGGGGGTTGATCGCTCGTCATAATTTAACGTGTTACGTCACGCCCGTACTGCACCTGCTGCGCACGTAACCCAAACACGTAAATGCCCTGACCTTCACTGTCCCAGCCAGCCCGCCCGCCAAACGCCATTCACAGCTGCGAACACCACCAGCGAAGTTGCGGAATGGTTCTACCACACTTCTTACTCGTCTTTTCACATTTTAAGCTCTCTCTCTCTCTCTCTCTCTCTCTCTCTCTCTCTCTCTCTCCCTCCCTCCCCCTCATCACCGCGACACATTGCACTGAGCGTTTTGAAATCTCTTGTCAATGCGGAACGGAATAACTGACGTATTAACGACAGAGAATTTTGGAGGACGAATGGCGACAGTTCGGTTCCTGTTGAAACCCTACGTAATGCCGATCCTTAAATCATTTCCTCGGAAAAAAATTCAATAAATGTGATCAGTCACGAATTCAGTTTAATTACATAGAACACACGTGCTTTGCTTGTGCACGTTTGGATTTGCTTATAGCCGCTGATACCCCCTACATCGTTACATATGTATTGAATGTAATACAGTACATCTTTTGTGTGTTCATAAGTTTTTACACCCTTTTTGTCTCATAATTTTTTTCTAGCTTTCTGTGTACTTTGTAATCACTATTTCCACTACGAGGTAGCTTCGGTTCATTGGTGCTATAGAACTGGAAATGTTGAACAGTGTATGGTACTACAGAAAGTATGTTCTACTCTGTTCTCACTGACTTGGAGAGCACAAAATGTAATTGACTAAATAGTTGAGCAGCTAGAGGCCAAGTAAACGCACTAAAAAGGCTTGAAAAATTACTTGTATAAGGATTGAAATTACAACATTGATGTCCGCAAAACACCACAGGAGCGCGCGTTGAAGCAATTTTGTACGGATCTGATGCCACGTATGTCTCCCTCTTGCGCGCACACACACACACGCTCCCTAAGCTCCAACAAAAACGCAAACATCTTGCCCAAGGGAAACTGCTGCAACACACGCGGACTTGCCTCATTCACACTGACTGGGGTTGCATTTCATTTTGACGTTACACGTTTGTCGGTTGTCCGTCTTTAAAAAATTCAGTGATAATAGCGGGCATATTCGGGAAAGTGGAAAAAGAAAAACACAGCGCGCAGGTGGCGACAACAGGATAAAGAGCCGGAAGCCCCTGAATAGCTTCTGGACCTTTCTGCGCATGCGCTATCGGCAGCCTACGTCACAACGAGCACGAAAACGACCTTGCGGCGCTGCCAACAGCTAACGCATGCCGCACCAACAAAAGTGAAAGGATCGGCACGTAAAGAAAGAAAAAGTAAAGGCCGCCCAATGCGTTGACGCACCACTGTTCGTGCGTCTGCCACCGGCACGTTCGTAGAACACTGCAAGCCGACAACTGTCTTCCATTTCTCACACGCTGTGAAGAGTGTGCATGAACACAACTGATAACGACGGAAACAGGCGCAGTGGCACTTTGAAGATTCTTTGTTCGTCATGATGCTCTTACAACAAGGAAATAGGCTCTTCCTAAGTATCACAGTTGTTCCATTGTATTGTAATGTGAATGGCAATGAGGCACACCAAATATGTGAAAGCCTCAATTGATCTAGCCATCGGCCGTGTTACATGTTCAACTCACAAAACATGTGAAATAAAGGCGCAGAAACCCGTAAAGAAACAGCGATAGAATCGAACGTACTTGATTCTGAAAAGTTTTAGAAGAGAAACACATTCGTCGATATCTATACAGCAAATTTTAGGAACGGCAAACGAGCTTCACGGACTCTTGTGTCGAGAAATTAGATGCGCGGAAGTAAAAATAGAACGCAGGTGAACTGGCTACTTCTGGCGAGGCAATATGACAATCTCTTGTTTTAGGAAATTTTTGTGAAACTGTGAAGGCACGTGTTTGAATTGGATTATTTCATGGATCTTGCTTTTTATCAGCTCATCACTGCAGCAGATGCCAGCCCCCATTGTGACGTCGATTAATCGAACTCTCGATTTGCAGAAACTAATATTATTGGGCGACTAAGCACTGCCTTGCGTGGTTTCAGTATTTGGTTATTCGATAGACTCTCGTCACTAAGCTTTCACGTCACACATACCTCACGCAGCTATAAAAAAAAGTCCTTTATTTGAGACAGAATTTTCAGCTGCTCTTTCTCTGGTAACTTTCGCTTTCCGTTCGATTCTTTGCTAAGAGTATGGAACCGGAAACTATACTGTTTACCTGCATTCACACACAGGGATTTTGAGTTTCGCTTTTGGCTTTAATGTACCCTAAATCCTCTTCTAGCGTGGACTTGAGACAACGCAGGTGTATATTAAATGCACCATTCAAAGCCAAAGGGTACCACAGTCTCAAATATTTACTAGGCAATAATATCGTGTCAATATCTTGCGCGGAGGAATCCAAGAACGGCACCATATTATTGCGCAACATTTATGCTTCCCGAGTCGCGTCAGAACTGTGCCTTTGTTACGAAAATGTCTGCACGTTCACGTATTTCGATTGACGTGCTTGCCTTGCAAAATACAAACAAAGGATGCAGAATGGATGAAATACGTTTGGAAAGCTCCCAGTAAACATTTCAATATACTATTAATTATTGCTTATATTAGTGAACAACAACAACAGATAAAGTAAACAAGTGAAATGTGTAATTTATAGTGTACATGTACGGCTTTCTACGTATTTATCTACTGAAACAACTGCTGCAAACGAAATATTACAATTTCTTGCTGACAATATTTACATGACATTATGTCCGTGCTCGGCAACTGTTTAAAGGAAACAAGCATGCACGCTCGCTGGACAGCTGACCTGGTCTTATTTGCCAATCTTGGAAACTACTAGAACTAAAATAACTTTTTTTTGTGCTTAACATCATGATAAAACAACGGTCAATTTCCTCTGCTGTTGTGGACGACGAGGTACTGAATTTGGCCTTTGCTCAACAGTCAGGAATTTCATTTCTGTAAGAACCACGCGGTGTTTTAATATAACATCCTCTAGAACACGCACTGATCTTTTGTCATTTATTTGCGCGAATTCGTCCGGAGCGAAAATGATCTCTCCCGGTCCAGGCTGGTCTATTACGCAATACCACCATTACACGGTACAATACGTTGCGCAATATACTCAGCGAGCGTCAATATTTTACAGGTTTTGCACTCTTTCAATATTATCCTAAAACCGTCAACAAAATGTAGTGTGCGAGACCAATAATAATGTTTGAATCTAAAGTCTCTGGCAACTGCCAAGGCGCAATACTTAGTACGCTGTTGCCATTGCCCAAGTCTGAATCAAGTTATAACCGTAAACGGGAGAAGCAGTTAAAAAGCTTCCATTACGTCAACAGTCTTAATATTGAGCGTAATTCTTGACTGGTTCACGTACATTGTCGCACAAGCCGTTTGTATGTGACTTAGGGCAAAGGTGTCGGAACAGGGCGAGTCACTGACCTAGTAGCTTCCAGGTAGTTCTAGAACAATACGTACTCCAATGAAATTTGCAACAACATATCTATTTTTAATGGCGAAACCAATGTCGTAGTAGAAAGCAAATGACGAACAAACGGATCTTGAAAGTATTGTTTCTTGTTGTTGTTGTTGTTGTTGTTTTCAGTCCTGAGACTGGTTTGATGCAGCTCTCCATGCTACTCTATCCTGTGCAAGCTTCTTCATCTCCCAGTACCCACTGCAACCTACGTCCTTCTGAATCTGCTTACTGTACTCATCTCTTGGTCTCCCTCTACGATTTTTACCCTCCACGGTGCCCTCCAATACTAAATTGGTGATCCCTTGATGCCTCACACGTCCTACCAACCGATCCCTTCTTCTGGTCAAGTTTATTGTTTGTAGTTCCGGTTTAATACGAAGATAATCAAAAACGTCACGATCGTTTGAATGTAATAATTCTAGGATTTTTTTTATTGATAAGAGCATGAGTAACAAAACTGAGTCTTCGTTTGTTTCCCAAGATATTTGGAGGTTAAGGCAGATGTACAACGGCAGATGGATTACAATGAGCAGAGTGGAACTGCTGAAGAACAAATAAAAGCAATGGCGTTTTCAGAGGATTTGACGAATCAGTGCGAAATATGTGTACCAGCATTTCGACATACGGCAACGTATAGTGCAAGCATTTCGGATGACAGCAAAAGTTGAGTGCAAAATGATGATCACAAGCAGGAAAAAGGGGGGGTCTCAACTAAAATAACTGATGGGGAACGAATGAGAAACGTAGAGAGTTTCAAGTATCTGGGAAGCTTACTGGGAGAGTGTGGAGAAAACGACAAGCATAAGCATTCCGGAAGAATGTTAAAAGCTGGGCATGGAACAACATACGAGCGTACGGAATATGAGAACAACTGTATGATTGGATTGAAGCGTTTATAGAAAACATAAAACCAGCACGGCACTCTCAACGAATAGAATCTCCATACGTAAAAGTAACTTTGGGCGTACTCCAAGTGAGCGTTAAAGAGCAACTACTTTTCACTAGAACCTAGTGAAATAATGTCGGAAGTAGCATGTGGCTTTTCTTTTATACACAGAAGTCACAACTACCCTTGCGTGCACGGAGTATCAATTGATCTTCAACATAAACAAATGAACTGTATTACAAATACATAGACCCCAGACGGAGGATATCACGATTGCAGAAAATCAATGTGAGCAGTTACTACAGTAAATTACGTGAATGAAGTATGCGTTACAGAATGTTCTGATTGTGGACGGGCAATATAAAATCAGGTGCCTGATAGATTCACTGGACGAATCGTCAGAAGTTTAGTCACAAAAAGGAGAGGAGGAACAGTCGTTCGACCAATGTTTTAACACTGCTCGTCGGTCTTCCATACCAGAGAGGACTAACAGAAGAAAGGGAAGATCCAAAAAAGAAAAGCACATCATGTTAGAGATTCCTGTAGTAAGCGCAAAAGCATCGCGGAGATGCATAGCAACTCCAGTTAGCAGAGGCTGCAAGAGAGGCATTCTGTCTGACGGTGTGGTTATTTTCCTCACTTTGTTTAAAAACGTTCTCCTGGAGCAACTTCAAAACATCTTTAACTTTCTCCTAGCTAGTCAACGTAAAAACATGAAGCTGCCCTGTAGGTCTGACGGGACTTTCTAGTGCACAACCATATATACGAGAATTTAGAACAGCTTCCTTATTTTCAGCTTATAACCATTTATCATCATAAATAACCTACCACAAAATGAGCGGGAAATACGAATACCTGATTACCACAGGAAACGTTCGTAATTACGCAGTGAACGTCCATTTTATAATTGTAAGCAACCAAGTCGTGTTCAGCTGCTCGCGCAGGGATAGATACTGCTTTACAGCCACGGATCCGTGAATATTCAAATAGTTCAAATGGCTCTGAGCACTATGGGACTTAACTTCTGTGGTAATCAGTCCCCTAGAACTTTGAACTACTTAAACCTAACTAACCTAAGGATATCACACACATCCATGACCGAGGCAGGTCGCGCAGCGGTCGCGCGGACCCAGATTAAAGCGCCTAGAACCGCTCGCGTGAACATTCGGCAGTGTATTAACATCGTGCTAACACCATACGAAACTAGGAATTAAAGGGACACCGCGTGTCGTGGAGCCTCAAACAATAGAAAATAATATGCACTACTTATCTCTAAGCGGGACTCTAAAGCACCACCATATCAAAGGGTTAATAACGAGCAGCACAACCTTTGTGTTTATAAACTGAAAACTTTCCGGGTAGGCAGCGCAAGATAGAAGACTTTACGAGCCCAGTGGTTGGTGCGTTCGTCGACCCTGGGTAGAAGTTAGGAAACCACGCTCGCAGTCCACAGTATTCGTGGAAGGGGCGACCCACGAAGTGCTGGGAAACAGAGCGTGAACCAAGCGTTTGCCCAGAGAGCTGCAGAGGCTGATACACTATTTGAAGTAAACGGCTCAGGTCTGCCAAGTTACGAAATTCATTATGTATCACTTTATCACAGTTCCAGTCACGATTATTTAAGATTATTTGGTTTTAGTTAAGACACTGGTTTCGTCCTTTATACAAATAAAAATCAATTGCCGGATGTATGAAAATTCATCACTTGAGGACGGCTCGACCAATTGTGCTGACTTTATTCTTGTGTTCGTAATTGGCAGGACACAGTTTGTATGAAGGAAAATTTTCGGGCAATCCACCGGAAAAGTTGGAAATTTAAATTTATCGGGAACGTACACATGCTGTGCACAGGATTACATTCACATTACTTGTCTGATGGATTTCTGTCTATGCCTGCATCTGATAAGATGGTATCTGGTTCGCGAAATAATTTCTTGCAAGACACCTTGTGGTGAAAACCATGGGTTGCCAGTCTCGTCGTCACATGTCACATTTCATGGTTGGCTTCCATTCAGGTCCTGTCTCGCATTGCATAGAAGCTGTTTGAAGGCGGCATTAGCTAGGAGTATGAGCTAGCATCTCAGATCCTCTTATCAGGAAGGTGTCCCTGGTAAGTTCGTACACTAGCCTACAACTTGAGTTCTGCGTAACTCCTACAATTCACTTGAGGTATATAGCGTTTATTCGCTCCAATTCTTCCAGCTGTTTGTATGTGAGGTATTCCTCCACTGATTCTAGGCCATACGCCAGAACAGGTAATATCTTTAGCCTAAAGAGGTCCATATCTGTGCTGATCGATTGTGTGATGTTTCTGATTTCATGTATAGTTCTAGTGACCGCCACTGCTCTAGATCTTACATGTAGTCAATCTTTTTGCCGTTGCTTGGACTGTGGTGAATAGATATTTGGAACTGTAAACCCTCTTGTGTAGTTTTCCATTGCATTTAAGGTTCTCTGCTTCGGTTTGTCATCCGCCTCTCCTGTACACAACACACTCCGTCTTCTCTTCGCTCCGTGCATTCGCTTAGTGAGTTTAGCGCTACTTGTACTTTGGCTATACGAGCTTTGTCCGGAAAATACGTATAAAAGTTGAATAATGTCTTTATGTTACAGGTTGCAGTCATCGCCAGGTGGGACTACTGCTGTAATCAATCCCATCAACACTCAGTTCCAGTCAGAGCACAGAAGGTGGGAATGTGCGGCAGCTTGTTCACAGTTACCCTTCTTCACCTGCCGTCGGCATGGAGATATCTCTGATTGGGAACAGCGCCTCAACATCAGATTTCTTGCAAAGCTAGGCAAGGATCGCCGTGAGATTTCAGAGTGTTTGAAACAGGTTTACGGAGACAATTCTCTGATGGAACCAACCGTGAACAAGTGGTTAAAAAGGTTCCGGGATGGCCGCGAAGAAGTGAACGATGACCCTCGCCCAGGACGCCCGTCTATATCGAGTTCCGATGCAAATGTTGAACGAATTCGGGCTCGTGTTCTTAAAGACCGTAGATTGACAGTCAGAATGATTGCTGACGAACTGCCAATCTCCAAAACATCTTTCACGAAATCCTGACACAGAAACTTTAAATGAAGAAATTGTGTGCAAAAATCGTACCGAAGCTCTTGACGCCAGAACAGAAGGCAAAGAGGGTTGAGTGCTGTGAGGATTGGTTGGAAGCAGAGGAACGAGGGGACTTTCTCAACCGAGCCATCACTGGAGACGAGTGCTGGTTTTACGAATTCGATGTGGAGCTCAAAGCATGGAATGGAATCTAGCAGGAGAACCGAGAGCAAATCAAGGTCCAATGTGAAGACAATGTTGATTGTTTTCTTTGATTCGAGGGGGCATTGTTCACAAGGATTTTGTCCCTCGCGACCAGCGAGTGAACGGAAATTTTTACGCTGAAGTTCTGACACGTTTCAGTGCTCGTGTGGCCCGAGTTCGACCGGAGTTGGCAAAAGGGGGCAGGTGGATCCTTCATCACGACAATGCGCCCGCTCACACGTCGCTCGAGTTTTTGCCCCGAAGCTCAACCACCGTGACAGACCACCAGCCTTATTCACCCGATTTAGCTCCGTTGTGACTTCATGTTCCCGAAATGCAAAACGGTGCTTCGGGGGGCGGCACTTGGGAGACGTGGAAGCAATCAAGGCGAAAACGACACGGCAACTGAACAGCACAAGTGAAGACTTTCAGCAATGTTATCAACAGTGGAAACGGCGTTGGCAGAAATGTATCGCGTCTCAGGGCGAGTACTTTGAAGGAGACCATATGGCAATACCTGAATATTTGTAAAGTTATTACTCAACTTTTATACAAATTTTCCGGACAAACCTCGTTGTGCTTGTTCCTGCCATTCCTTTCAGACATCGTGCGTGAGGACGTTGAACAGGATACAGCTGAGTGGATCACCTTGGAGGACGCCGTTCGTCTGTGGCAGCCAGTCAGGTATGCCTATTCCATCCAGTATGTGGTTTTATGTCAGTATATTCGATATCAGGGTCGTTGTACTCGTTCTTCGAATTAGTTCCTCCAGTTTATCTATTAAAACGTTTCTGTTGACCAGACCGAAGGATTTTGAGTATTTAAAAAAAAAGTTTACCTTTGGGTCTTCCTAGCGTGTTTTATTTTACTCCTGCAGGTTTTCTACTGCCAGGGTCGTGGTCGTGGATCGTCGTTTCCTAAAACCAAAGGCTCCTCTGGTAGAAGGGGTTCAAGCTCCTCCAGCCTTTGGGCGAGGATTCCCGAGAGGAGTTTCAGTGGCGTGGATCCCGCGAAGCGCCCCATTCTGCTTTCTCGCTATGTCTAATGACTACTCAAGTCGGTGATATGCAGTACCTGGCAGTAGGTGACGACACAATGCACCTAATATGGAAAACTGTTTTAGGTTGTGTCCGGATACTTTTGCTCACATAGTATCACGAAGAGTTCGATTACAAGCAAAAAGAGAATTTAGATCATTGAGTCCTCATTAAAAAAGAGACTTTCACTTTAATAATGCCTACTTCGTTACGTACATTACCGCTGTTCTGTAGAACGGTTACGACTCTGCAAAAATTTCTCTTCCCTCCATTTTTTAATACATTAGTTCACTCCCCATCCTATCAGAGAAAAGAAAGGACCAAAATTAGATTTGCATCACTGTGCATCACACGCCGCAAGCTTGGAAATTTCCTGACCAAATTATGTGCTGGTGTTCTCACATTGCGTGGTGGAGGCTCTGATGACCATCTGGAATTATTTCCTGTGTCAAAGAAATAGGAGCTGTTACCTGTATCTGGATCTTCTTCTTGACTAGGAGACAATTCAGAGGCTGAACCATTTTCACGCTTCATGTGTTGTCCGTATAACTTTATTTACTTCAGTCTTAGACATTTTTTATTATAAGTAGGACCTGAATAACCCTTTTTTTTGCCACGTCTAAGCTTTTATTGCACTTCTGATAGCGAAAGAAATCAAGTCAGCTTCCGGATCAGCCATTCTTACGCAACTAATAAGCTGTTTTTTGAAAGAATAAGCCGCCATTTGTGAATTACTATAGTTTCTTCTGCATTTCGACTTCTACGTCATTATCGAGTACTATGCTGAAAGTTCTCAGACCATGAACATGTCATATCTGGTACAATCAGCCCAAAGCAGGTGCGACGGCTAGCCACTGTACTATTACGAGCCGAAGTCTACATAGTACTGGAGAAAAATACAACAATAAAATGGCAGTTTATTTTCTTTGAACAATACTGCACGACTGTGGCTCACCACTTTTCCACTAATTCTTTGACGTATTTGTTGCCGGACTTTTTTCTCCACGACGGGAGGAAGCAAATGAAACTACGATGTAGTCACCATGGTACGGAGGGAGAAGGATGATGTATCTCCCGACCAATTTTTGCAATGTTTTCTCGAGCCACTTGCGGGAGGACGGTAAAGGGGGGGGGGGGGGGGGGGGGAGTATCAAGCCTGTCCCACGAGACCCGCAGCGCTTTTCTCTCTTTGTCGGCTTTACTTTGTCCGTCAGCATGTCTGAGAAGCAGGCACTGTTTACTCGACGCATATCTCTATGCCAGTGCGGGTTCCAAGCGAAGGAGTTGACACCAACTGGCTGGCCAGAACGTTGCTCGGAAATCACTGAGATTCGACCGCTTTTTAACTGTTCTAACTATTTACAAAAATTTCCGCGGTTCACAGGACTTTTACCATACTGCAATGCCAGCCATAAGATTTTAGTCGGTTTTTCACCTTCAGAAAGAGAGAAAGAAAGACTCAGAACGCTGTGCAAGGCATGCAGAAACTTCTAGCAGGCAAACCATCGTTAAATGCAATACTGAGGTAATAGACAAAAAGTTTTTATCAGTCAGCTGTTGTCTGCTCGTCCCAGTCACTAAAAGAAAACTCTTACAAACTGTCATCAATACGTCTCTAAATTATTGAATGTCCTCGCATATGTACGGTTCATTATATTCAGAAAGGTAAAAATGGGTTTTTTCACTTTTTCTTACATTGAAAAAGAAGCGTTTAAGGTTTATAAATGTAAAAATAATTAACAAAATTAGAACACAAATGGGTTAAATCTTGTTCCATTATTAGGAAAGTGTGGGAAACAACTCCATACAAAAATCAACAGGGCAGTGTGAGCGTACGCCCCACAAGAGAACGAACAAGCGTGAATAAGCCCAACACGCTAATTCAAATTGCCGACAATGGAGCACTGGCTGAATAGCCGGCGCGTTGCAACTGTGAATGAAAACAGTGCAACGGGCGGGCAGTCAACTGTTCCCTGGAAGAGCGGAATCGCGCCGGCCGTTCGTGGAAGGGCAATCACACGCTTAATTAGAGCCGCTTCCCCCCCTGCCGACCCAGCAGCCTTCACGGCTCCGTTCGGGGCGAAATTTCGCCAGCACGCCTACCCATCTTCTCTACCACATTCCCCCCACTCCAACCACGAAGGTCGCTTCGTGGACAAATGACGGCTTATTCCACGAATTCAGCTACCGCTGCAGCCGCCAACGCGCTAGCAGGAAAGATAGCAGCTCCGCGAAAGGCAATTCTAAAGCCAGTTGTTTGCGTCACTTGCAACTTGGTCCGTATGGTTTAGGGCGCCGAGTGTGAATGGCGATTGCACAAATACTCCTGCTCAAAGCTATCTTGTCACAGACAGACATCGTGAGAAATTATTTTTCACATAAACGTTGAAACTCTTAGGACTGGGTGGAGAGTGAACACTTTACCACTGAGAACCGCGGCACATCTTAAAAACAATAAAAATATTGAGAAATAGGACAAGTAATAAAATTCGAATATTTGGGAGAGATTATTCAACATAACGCGGCAAAAGCTGCTCTATAGGATAGCATCACAATGTGCATAAGGTGTACGATGTAACTACCACGGGATACCTACGAAAACATGTGCTAAAAAAAATTAAATGCACTAAAACACATTACTGAAAATAGAATGCCAGTATGCTAGCAAATACCTAACGTTAAATTCTGAGCCTCAAAACAGAAATATTATACGGAAAATATTAGGTCTTAGTAAAATGAAGAATTTTGAAAATGAAATAAAGATGAAATTTATCAGAACACATAAAACACTAATTAATAAATACCTTCAGCTTTCTCCTTTTTAATAATGTCATTTACATCTATCGCTGGAAACACCTTCAACATTTCTAACACGAGCACTTTCACTTGGCCTTCCTTTTAAACATACAAATGCTGAAAAATTCCATCACAGAGCCATGTATCACAAACACATTACTTTCAGATTATACAGCTGTATCAGCTACTAGTTTTTATTAGAAATCTGTCCACGGTCTTACTGGACCTAGAAAGTTTTACGCATGATTTAGGAATATCTATTCGTGAAAACATCTATGGAAAATTTTACGGCATTAAAACTTCTGTTTGTAACACGCTTTGTTCCAATAATTTGTCATGTAGACTACACCGCTAAGGATTTCACGTCATCTAATTTATTCGACTTTTCTCTAAGATGAGAAATTTCATACGATACCTTATTTACTCCCAGTTAAATGTTAGGCGCAAAGTCATCATTTGTGGTCTTGCATTTCTATCACCAATGGACTAATGCAAACACAATACTAAGTTAAAAGTTTTCCGCCAAGTTTCCAATCACACAGTTTTTCTTATTTGACTCTGTCATGTGCACTTCTTTGCTTGTCATATTCTTTGGTATGAGATAACACGCATTATCGCTGCACATTTGTTCAGAAAGAATTGGCGCTGGTTTGCCACATTTCCTCAGTTGCAATGAATAGCTGTTTTAATGGCTCTTTACTACGGGTCAGAAGGTCGCCACTGCAGCCAAATTTCCTCCTAACAGCGTAATAGGCCGGAATGAGGTCGCTCATTTGTGCAAATTAAACGAGACGGCATATTCGAATACTGCCTGTCCGGGGAAGTTTGATGCAATAGTTTAGCCTTCTTTTGGTTTAATAATTTTCTTGCTTGCCAGCAAAATAATGCTCAAGTAACAGAGGTCCGTAGGGTGAGAAATAAATAGAGCTTAACAACTATATTTGCTCAGGCTGAGTGCTATAGAAAATTAAGACCACCCGCTTTTACTGCTTCCTGTTACGATAGAGCTGCATGGAATCCTGAAGGATCGAAGGATGACAAAAAGTTACGAATTTCATGTTAGGAATACCCAATGGCGCTACTACTGTGAAGTTATTCATTGTGAAAAACATCTAGTCTGAAGTTGCGTTAGGTAAGGAATTATTTTCCATGAACAACACTTCAAACCACAAAATACTCGCGATCACTTAGTAACATGCCAAAAGAAAAATATAAAAGGCAATGTGGACTAGTTTATGCTTAAAAATATTCGGATTTATTTTAAATGTACTGCCATCTATATCCTCAGAAATACTTTGGTTATCAAAATAAGGTCAATATTTAATTTTGCCGAAAGGCGTAGTGCAAAATATAAAATTTAAGAAGTAAATATGAATAAAAGTAATCAGACGGACTGAAGAGCATTACCGTCTTTGAAGCTCTTCACGAGTAATTCTGTTCGTATCGTCAAAACCACACACTGTTGTTAACATTCTAAACGGAGACACTATCACCTGATACTAAAAAAAAAAAAAATGTTAGGTAAATGGCGTATTACACATTAATTTCTCATGTGAAGCAAAGCAGGGACAAAAAAATTTCGGTTTGTAACGATACTTCAAATTAAATGCTATACCGAGTAACATTTTTCAGTTACGGGATTTTTGGCTTTATACAAGTGAGCGACTTTCGTTAAGAAATTACATATGAAATTAATGTTCTAAAACTCACAAAATAGAAAGTTACCTTAAATTGTGCAGACACGTTGTTCAATCAACCTGATTATACGTATCGGTTCAATCTGGAACATTTGGTACTTATTGGTCATGGAATGAATTAAAAGCTTGCAAACAAGTCTTGACTCATTTCCACAGAAGCAATAACTGCACTCGCGTGTGTAATCGGCCATTTCTTTCTTAAAACGAACGCCAAGAATGGAAGCTCGAAAGTCATCTGTCACGCTTCAACGTATACAGTTCGTAGCAGGGCCCGAAGATACGCGGACACGGCCGATCTGCCCACGAGACAGACTTCGGGCATCTCCGGCAGTGGGCGATGGCGGCTCGAAAGTGCGAGCTGAGCACTGCCCCACAAAACGGAACACTCCGCCACTTTCCCGCCACGGAGAAAGTTCTCAGCGGGTTAACCTTGCCTGTGCAGCCCGTCGCCACTGGAAAACAGCTGCGCCGGCAGTCCACGCCGTGTCTGCCTTTCTTTTCTCGAAGCTGTAAACTTTTTTCTCCCCTTTTACTACTGACGTTAATTTCCAGCCAGGCAGTGATAGAAAATTTAATGTATTGACACTTTTAACTGGCGGCAGAAAAGTCCCTATTTCTTTGTAAGTTCAAAGGGGGGCTACACTGGGTGTTGCAGTGTTACAACCGGTAGCTTTTTGTTGTTGGGTACTTCAATGTCGATTAATTCGGTCCGACAATATTCAGACATGACCTGTGCTTAAAAAGAAACATTGATATTTTTTACAAATTTCAAGTGCTTTATGCGGATGCGCTTGAAGAGCCTGAAAAATTTTGTCTATTTTTCGACGTTTTTTACAAGTTTACTCATCCATTTTTTATCCATAAACATCTTTCTTTTTACTGTTCCCTGACACACACACACACACACACACACACACACACACACACACACACACACACACACACACAGGAAATAGAAGAGGACGCAGATGAAGATGAAATGGGAGATATGATACTGCGTGAAGAATTTGACTGAGCACACTGAAAGACGTAAGTCGAAACATGGCCCCGGGAGTAGACAACATTCCATTAGAACTGCTGATAGCCTTGGGAGACCCAGCCTGACAAAACTCTACCATCTGGTGAGAAAGATGTATGAGACAGGCGAAATACCCCCAGACTTCAAGAAGAATATAATTCAAATCCCTAAGAAAGCAGGTGTTGGCAGGTGTGTAAATTACCGAACTATCAGTCACGGCCGTAAAATACTAACACGAATTTACAGGCGAAAGGAAGAACTGTTAGTAGCTGACTTTGGGGAATATCAGATTGGTTTCCGTAGAAATGTTGGAACACGTGAGGCAATGCTGACGCTACGAATTATCTTAGTGGATAGATTGAGGAAAGGCAAATCTATGTTTCTAGCATTTGCAGGCTTAGAGAAAGCTTTTGTCAATGTTGACTGTGATATCTGTTTCAAATTCTGAAGGTGGCAAGGGTCAAATACAGGGAGCGAAATATATTTACAGTTTGTATAGAAACCAGATGCCAGTTATAAGAGACGAGGGGCATGAAAGGGAAGCAGTGGTTATAGCCTATCCCCGATGTTATTCAATCTCTACATTGAGCAAGCAGTATCGGAAACTAAAGAAAAAATTGCAGTAGGAATTAAAATCCATGGAGGAGAAATAAAATTTTCGAGATTTGCCGATCACATTGTAATTCTGTAAGAGACAGCTAAGGACCTGGAAGATCAGTTGAACGGAATGGACTGTCTCTTGTGAGGAGGATGTAAGATGAACAACAAAAGCAAAACGAGGCTAATGGAATGTAGTTTAATCAAGTCAGCTCATGCAGAGGGACTTAGATTAGGAAATGAGACAGTTATAGTCGTAGAAAAGTTTTGCTATTTGGGGAGCAAAATAACTCATGGCAAGGAAAGAGTTTCTGAAGAACAGAAATTAGTTAACTTCGGGTATAGATTTGTCAGGGAGTCTTTTCTGAAAGTATTTGTATGGAGTGTAGCCGAGTATGGAAGTGAAACATGGTCGATCAATGGTTTGGACAAGAAGAGAATAGAAGCTTTTGAAATGTGGTGCTACAGAAGAATGCTGCAGATTGGATGGGTATATCACATAACTAATCAGGACGTATTGCATAGAACTGGGGAGGAGTTTGTGGCACAACTTGAAGAAAGGATGGGATCGGTTGCGTTGGGTTGTATGGGGGAAGAGAGCAAACAGCGAGGTTATCGGTCTCATCGGATTAGGGAAGAAAGTAGGCCGTGCACTTTCAAAGGATCCCGCCATTTGCCTGGAGCAATTTAGGGCAATCCTAAATCAGGATGGCCGGACGCGGGATAGAACTGTCGCCCTCTCCAAAGCGAATCCAGTGTGCTAACCACTGCGCCACCTCCCTCGGTAAGGGATCGGTTGGTAAGACATGTTCTGAGGCAACGAGCGACCACCTATTTAGTATTCGAGGTAGCGTGGAGGGTAAAAATCATAGAGGGAGACCAAGAGATGAATACACTAAGCAGATTCAGAAGGATGTAGGTTGCAGTACGTACTGGGAAATGAAGCTTGTACGGGATAGAGTAGCGTGGAGAGCTGCATCAAACCAGTCTCTGGACTGAAGACTATAACAACAAATACTGAACGAAATAACAGTAGGAACATCATATTAACATTGGGCTGGACTGAAGAGGTCCTTGCTCGTAAACTGGTGCACCAGCCTAATATCGAGAGGGGTCCCCGCGACCAGGCAGAAGCGCCGCAACACGACGTGGAATAGACTCCTCCAATGTCTGAAGTAGTGCTGGAGGGAACCGACACCATGAATCCTGCAGGGCTCTCCATGAATCCGTAGGAGTAGAAGGGGGGTGGAGATTCTTTTGAACAGCGCATTGCAAGGCATCCCAGATACGCTCAATAATGTTCGTGTCTGGAGAGTATGGTGCCCAGCGGAAGTGTTTAAAAATGGCTCGGCACTATGGGACTCCCCTAGACCTTAGAACTACTTAAACCTAACTAGCCTAAGGACATCACACACATCCATGCCCGAGGCAGGATTCGAACCTACGACCGTAGCAATCGCGCGGTTCCGGACTGAGCGCCTAGAACCGCTAAACCATCGCGGCCGGCCGGAAGTGTAAACTCCGAAGAATGTTTTTGGACCACTCTGAGGCAATTCTTGACACATGGAGTGTCGCATTGTCCTGCTGGAATTGCCGAAGTCCGTCAAAATGCACAATGGACATGAACGGAAATGAGGTGACCAGACAGTATGCATACTTACGTGTCACCTGTCGGAATCGTATCTAGACGTATTAAAGATCCCGTATCACTCCAGCTGCACATGCCTCACACTATTATAGAGCCTCCGCCAGCTTTAACAGTCCCTTGCTGACAGGCAGGGTCGATGGATTCAGAAGGTTGTCTCCATACACGTTCACGTCCTTCAGCTCGATGCAATTTGAAACGAGACTTAACTTACCAGGCAAGATGTTAAGTCACCAGCAGTCCAACGTCGGTGTTGACGGGCCCTAGGCGAGCTTTGTGTTGTGTGGTCATCGACGGTACACGAGTGGGCGTTCTGCTCCGAAAGCCCATTTCGATTATGGTTCATACACTTCACTTGTTGGTGCCCCAGCAATGAAATCCGCAACAATTTACGGAAGGGTTGCACTCTTCTCTTTAGTCATCGTTGGTGCCATTCTTGCAGGGTCATTTTCCGGCCACAGCGATGTGGGAGATCTGATGTTTTACTGTATTCCTGATATTCACGGTACACTCGTGAAATGGTCGTACGGGAAAATCCACACTTCATCTCTACCTCGGAGACTGTGTGTCCCATTTTTGCTCGTGCACAGTCTAACACCACGTTCAAACTCACTTAGATCTGGATAACCTGCCATTATAGCAGCACCAAGCGATCTAACAACTGCGCCAGACACTTGCCTTATACAGGCGTTGCCGACAGCAGTGCCGTATGCTGTCTGTTTACGTATCTCTGTATTTGAATACCCAAGCGTACATCAGTTTCTTTGGCGCCTCGATGTACATTGTTGTATACCTGTACGAGATTACATTGACGTACGACAATGTCTTCGGGGTGTTTCCCCCTTTTTTTCCTTCCCAAGGCAGTGTAGATTCAAAAGCTCACACAAAGTCTTTCCAACAGTAATTCTTAACTCACTATTCGCGCGCGTGGAACGCGAAAGATGCAATAAGCCGTAAGATGGCTTGCGGACCACAGATATACCTCGCGCTAACGAATGTTCGAACCCGAGACCTTTGGTTTCGTAACCTGACAGTACCGCTCGCTGCTACCACGCGCTTTATAGATCAGATTCGGTATCCTGCTAATATATGCTAGCCGCCGACACGGGACTTGTAGCCTCCATTTCGGACTAGTCACCCGCGTAGGTGGCGAAGTGGCTGCGGCAGTTTCGCGAAACACGAGATTCTGCCACGGCGGATCTAGGCTACCAGCCAGTTTTGGCTGGGAGAGCGAACAAGATTCTCGAGCGTCCGAAGCGCGTAACACGATACGTGGTGGTTGCGGGTCTTGTGCTCAGAACTGCTGCAGGTTAGCTCAGTAAAATGTCCACGACAAAAGGCGTTTACAGTGCAAAAATCACTCCCGAGAGAGGAAAAATACCTCACTGCATAACAATGCTCAAATGCATCAGAATCAATTTTGGGATCGATCAAAGAAAATTATAGGCTGTAAGACGAATGTCAACAAAATGAAAACTAAGATAGTGGGATGGAGGCCAGTTGAATTATACCATCCGGCCATTCTATACCCGTATTTCCCAAATCCAGATCCCGTAAAGATAAACGTTTCAGAGGAATACAGAAAGAACTTCGCTTCAACTTGCATTCACACGACGCGTAACTATGACGCACAATACTCGCTGGAGTATCGTCAAGAGAGTTTTATGGGAAGCTTTTCTTGGCAATTGTGTCAATATTGTCGAGAAGGTCACACAAGAAGTAAAGTATGATAACGAGGGACGGATCGAAACTTATAAGCAAAAATGGGCCTGATACATCTGAAAGTGGAATATATAAACCAGTACTGTTGTCTCGATTGTAAGGTACGCCCATTTCATAAGGGGTAGTATGAACCAACGCAGTTGGGCACTGAAATATATACCTAAAGAGCTACTGAGCACCTGTTCACTGGAAGAGATGGTTTCGCGGTAAGGAACAGGTGCCCATGGCTCTTAAGATATCCATTTATCAGACTTTGCACTGGTTTGATCCATACTATCACCTCTGAAAGTTATCTACCCTACAACCTTAGAAATCATACCGATTCAAGTATTCCCCTGTCAGAAGTATCAGAACGATTTTCGTTTACAACTTTCGACTCCGTTTCCGGACCACGAACCCTTTAAAAAAAAAAAAAAAAAAAAAAAAAATGCATTCACCCTTCATCATTCCCGAACATTGATGTCATCACGGAACTACCCAGCATTAAAAGGGGCACTGTGGAGAGTGCAAAGAAATTTCAACTATCAAATGCTTGAAGTTTAATGTTCTCCTCCTCCCCCCCCCCCAACCCACCACCACCTCCATGCAATTGAAATTTTCATGGAAACTATTTTAATAGTGTTAAATGGTTGCAGTAAATTTTAAATCAATTTGTGTACATTTTCCATCTATGTAAGAATAAATACCTAATTTAAATTGAATATGGATTGGTACTCTGCTGTAGAAATACTGCTTTTACATCTACATCCAAATTTATACTTCGCAAGCCACCCAACGGTGTGTGACGGAGAGCGCTCTAGGTGCCACTGTCATTACCTCCGTTTCCTGTTCCACTCGCGTATGGTTCGCGGGAAGAACGACTGCCGGAAAACCTCCGTGTGCGCTCGAATCTCCTCGGGAGGTATAAGTAGGGGGAAGCAATATATTCGATACCTCATCCAGAAACGTACCCTCTCGAAACCTGGACAGCAAGCTACACCGCGATGCAGAGTCTGCCACTTGTGTTTGTTAAACATCACCGTAACGCTATCACGCTTACCAAATAACCCTGTGACGAAACGCGCCGCTCTTCTTTGGATCTTCTCTATCTCCTCCGTCAACCCGATTTGGTTGGTTGGTTGTTTGTGGGAAGAGTTCAAACAGCGAGGTCATCGGTCTCAGCGGATTAGGGAAGGATGGGGAAGGACGTCGGCCGTGCCCTTTCAAAGGAACCATCCCAGCATTTGCCTGGAGTGATTTAGGGAAATCACGGAAAACCTAAATCAGGATGGCTGGACGCGGGATTGAACCGTCGTCCTCCCGAATGCGAGCCCAGTGTGCTAACCACTGCGCCACCTCGCTCGGTCTCCGACCTGGTACGGATCCCACACTGATGAGCAATACTCAAGTATAGGTCGAACGAGTGTTTTGTAAGCCACCTCCTTTGTTGATTGACTATATTTCCTAAGGACTATCCCAATGAATGTCAACCTGGCACCCGCCTTACCAACAATTAATTTTATATGATTATTTCCACTTCAAATCGTTCCGCACGCATACTCCCAGATATTTTCCAGAAGTAACTGCTACCAGTGTTTGTTCCGCTATCATATGATCATAAAATAAAGGATCCTCCTTTCTATGTATTCGCAATACATTACATTTGTCTATGTTAAGGGTCAGTTGACACTGCCTGCACGAGCAAAGGCCAAGAACACCCAGAAGGAGATTGTTCTGTTACGGATAAAATGGTCCTAAATGGGTAAATGAAACACATACTACAAATAAAAAGTAATATTTTACTATCGTACCACGACAGCTGGTTCAATGCTTCAAAGGAAATTGTTTTGGTGGAAACACGCGCGAATCGGACAAAGAGCGGGGTTGTACATAAAAGCGCACTATTGTGTTTTGGTATTGCAGGCGCGGTTTCGGGAACACCACATTCGTTTCAGCAAAGGCGCGATTTCGCCGCTCGGGCCTAATTCGGAAGAGTGCACAGCATTACCAAAGTCGCATAAGCACCGGAGTGAGTGAGTGCGTGCGAGTGCTTTGTCCTGTAGCGACTCGGCTGAAAGTTCAAGGCGGGAGGGCGAACTGATGACACGGCGGCGAGGTAGATTTGCGCGGTGTTTCGTGCCGGCGACGAGCTGCACAGCGTAAGGACGAGAGTCGTATTGCCGACAAGGCAGCCCATTGTGTCCTGACTTTCGCAGGCACGCCGTACAATGGCGCTAATGTCACAAGGGGATGCCGCCTGAGAAACAACACATTTGACGCTCCCAATTCTTCGCGAAAGCCTGGACAAGATCCTTAGTAACACGAAGCCGTCTGAATATTCATAACCAGCAGCATATATAGTTTCCCCATCCATTCACATGGCCTCCGCGACAGCAACTATTAACATGTAAACGTTTAAACTACACCTAACCCTATCTATATGGCGCAAATTCACATCCATTTTCCCATCTAGACAAGTATCATCAATATGGGATTCCCAACAACAAAAATCGCAAAATGAACTGGAATAGACATGCGTATTCCAAATACAAAGATACGGCACTGCGGTCAGCAAAGCCTATACAGGGTGTTACAAAAAGGTACGGCCAAACTTTCACGAAACATTCCTCTCTCTCTCACACACACACACACACACACACACACACACACACACACACACACACACAAAGAAAGAAAATATGTTATGTGGACATGTATCATGAAACGCTTACTTTCCATGTTAGAGCTCATTTAGCTCATTTTATTACTTCTCTTCAAATCACATCAATCATGGAATGGAAACACACAGAAACAGAACGTACCAGCGCGACTTCAAACACTTCGTTGCAGGAAATGTTCAAAATGTCCTCCGTTAGCGAGGATACATGCATCCACCCTCCGTCGCATGGAATCCCTGATGCACTGACGAAGCCATGGAGAATGGCGTATTAAAACGAGCTCTAACATGGAAATTAAGCGTTTCCAGACACAAGTCCACGTAACATCTTTTATTTATTTGTGTGTGAGGAATGTTTCCTGAAAGGTTGGCCGTACCTTTTTGTAACACCCTGTATACCGAAACCATGGTCAAGAATTTTAACAAATCTTTATCCTGCAACTCTTTTGGCTGTCATTTACCGTGAAGCCTTTAAATACGTTCAGGTGGATATGACAGCCGAGTTAATTCCGGCGAGCCATTTTGTGGTAGTTTTCGGTTGTAGGTCTGAAGTTTTCTGATTTTAAAAAGTGCTGTAAAGAAATATTTGCATCTGGTTAATCCATAATCAAAACTGGAACAAATGTTTACGTAAATTTATTTGATTATCTCATTTGTGTGCCGCTGATTTACACCCAGTCCAGTGGAAGATGCAGCAGACAGCTCTAGACACACATTGTTGACATGATAATCGATATACAGGGTGACACAAATAACGCGCAATTTCCACAATCCAATAAAACTAGAAGTGATAAAGGAAAGAAATCGCATTCACAGTAATTGAAAACTTACAACTCTGCCATTTACGAAACATTGATGGAATTTATCATTTTCTAAAAATTACAACTTTGCTGTTGAGACTTCTCATTGACCGCTTCAACATCTCAGCTGGGATACTGAGATCTGCCACCCTCCTTGTCTGTTTTAACCAATCGAGATTTCTTGGTAGAGTCGTGTAGACTCTGGTCTTGCGGTAGCCCCACTATAAAAAAATCGCAAACGGATAAATCTGACGATCCAGGGGGAAAGTGAATGTTACCGAACCGTGAGACCACACGGTTGCCAAACAATTCTGGCATATACATGGCATTGATCGTCGTGCCGTGTGTGGATATCGCTCCGTCCAGGCTGCTTGAACGCTTGGAAAGTTGTCAACGCAAGTGTAAAGAAAGTTCTTAACTCCTCCAAGTAACAATCGGCAGTTACAGTTATCGACACAATGGCAATTCATTTGTGATTTTTTTCTTGTGGGGTTACCTCACGAGCAAAGTCTACACGACTCGACCAAGAACCATGGGTGAGTTAAAACAGAGAATTCGGAATGCAGTTCACAGTATCCCGTCTGAGGTACTGAAGCGGTCAATGAGGAATCTCAACGGCAGATTTCACGAATGTATTCGTACAGGAGAACGCCATCTAAAGGACGTAATAAAAAAAAATTATGCCATCAATGTTTCATAAATAGCGAAGTTGTAAGGTTTCAGTTACTGTGCTTCCGATTTCTTTTCTTCGTCACTTCTAGTTTTATTGGATTGTGGAAATTTTCGTTTTTCTGTGTTACCCTATACACGCTAAGTAAACATCTAGAAGTTCTACCTAACATTCTAGTGTAGTTTGCTCTGAATTCGTGGCACGCTTACTTTTCTTAATAAAGAACCAATACACAAATACGAATTACGATTCATACAGGTCTATATTCCTAGTAGATTTAGCTACACCTATCCACTAGTCCATTCTAAAAGCAGAAAACTACAATTAGTTTGTTTTCCCCAATGTAATTCAGAAAATAATGAATTACTTGACCTGTTCACTTCTTCCTGAGTACTTTATCTGTAGCGCTACATTTCAAATGTCTATTTTCTTCTTACCTGGACTGCTTTATAGTTTTCGGACAACCGTACGAGACTACACGCCATACAAATAACGCACTTCCAGAAAATACATCCCAACACTTAAATTCCTGTTTCATGCTAATTTCCTCCTTTTCAAAAATGTTTTTCTATCAACTGGGTTGGTACGTCTGCCTGGTGTAGCTGGATAAAAGTTTCTTTTGTGAGAGGAGGGGGCGCATAAGCCCACTTTATTACAGGTTTGCGAGTATTACGAAATGAATGTGGTTGCGTTCTCACTACATAAAGAGCCTACACAAAACAGATTTCAGATCGTAGAAACGATAGCAGTAAAACATTCTTATATTCTCTGTATTTATGAAACGATGACGAGATCGTAATCTAGTCTTCCGCTCAATAAATAAATGTTCTAGCTCCTATGTACTAGCAAATAAAAAATAGCGATTGCGTCGCCAAAAGAGGACGTGCGATCAAAGCCTTCAACAGAATTGTAAGAACGTAAAATACTCCGGACAACGGAATTCTAAACAAAAGCTCACCTCTCATTTGGCTTATAATTAAACTATAAAAAAGCAGGAACTATTGCCAGATATGGTCTTACGATAGCAAGAAACAAAGGCAATGAGGGGAGTGGCGTACCTATATTTCTTTTGTCCGCGCATTGTGCTTCACCATACAGCCGAGCTTTGTCAGTTGTTCGGGTCTCGTCTTCCGTAACAGACCAATGTGATGTCACCGCACACATGTGGCACTGAAACCACCTCTCTGCTCTACCTCCGAATGAAATAGGACTCATTTAACACGATTATAGAATATCACTTTTGTAAGAGCAGGGTAAGGTGTACTCGATATCACATATACTAATAAGCAAACCAACTAATTACATAAAAGACATGTTTACGCCACTAACACTTTATTTCACAATTGCAATTCTCGGCCTATTATAAAGTGAAGATGTTATAGCTATTAGGCCTTACCACCCTAGAAAAGACACACAAGTATGTCGTCGTTCTTGACACTGTTACATAGCGCGAGCTCATATTTCAGTCTGTAGAAATGTTCGTTGGTCCATCACTTGTCATATATGCACTAAACTGCAGCGGCAGATTACTGTTTACAGGCTACTGGTCAAACTGATTTCAATATACGACAATGGGCTTCTCCACCATACCGACTGGAAGCGAATTGTTGGTTATAAATGTCGTAACAAGGCAACAATCCAACACCAGATGATCACTTAAGTTACACCGGGAAGCCTACCCTGTGTTTGGATCTTCTATCGGTCTAAAATTAGTATGCATGTAGAGTGGAAACAAAACGCACAGGGTTAAATTTTTATTCTGCATGTTACGACTGTAATTTATCAAGAAGGAATAAACAAAACTCAAACCAGTATTTTCTATCACGAAATAAAACTGCATAGTCAATTTCCGGGGGAGATGAAAATAAAATTACTGAACTGTACTTAAAAATGCAACTAAGGCACACACTAATTAACGCATACTACACGAATATTAATTACAGAAGAAAGATTAGGGGTTCATAATAGAAACAATGTCACATCACAATGCGTGATAATGTAATGCTTTCACAAAAAGAAAATCATGTACTACCAAGATCAAATGTCGATCAATAATGCACGATAGTAATGTCTTGTCCTATTGGACTCAACATCTCATTATTTAGGTTTTCCTCGATCACTTCCAGTAACTGCCAGGATGGTTCCTTCAGGAAAGCTACTCTCTGCCACCTGTCCTACACTCATAAAAGCATCTTTATCTCCAGTATATTCTTCGTCTACATTCAAGCTACCAATTTCTATTGATCTCTGTATCGATGTGGGATAATCACACGACGAATTACTGAACAAAGCCAGCAAACGGGCAGACGGTTTTAATGCCGCGGCGTTTCACTAGAAATGGTTCGTCACTTCACATGGTTACCTACGGGATGAACTAGAGTTTAGCGTCGAATATGACCAACGGTAGCATGACATTTAGCAGAGGAACAAAGGGTGCTTTAAATGCCAGTAAAAATGATAGTCACTACACGGATTTTAAGTCCGCCGCGGACTGCGAACAAAAACAAGTTACGAGGCTATAGAAACGCCATTGGGCTGCTCAGGCAGTGTTGGACGCATTCGCCAGGCTAAAGCTCAAATCACGTTTTACGGGCAGAGGAAGCGTCATGGCCTTTATGAATTACCTCTGACTCTAGAACCTGTTTCCTGGCAGCTCCTAGGACATGTTCGTGGATACACAGCATTTGCTTTATAAACGTCCTTACACCCACTACGTATCACCACAAGAACTTGTATCCACTTTTGAAATAATTCCAGCCAAGCTTTATGACTTTCGTGGTGGGATGGTGCACATCTCGTACAAAGCAATTCCACTAACGTATGGCAGTAACTATGGATACAAAGTCGTTTAGAACTAGCTCCAAATCACGTTAAGTAAGATCTCGGTCGAGATATTACGATAAGAACGCACTGACACGAAGACAAATTATATAAATGTGACGCACCAAACTCACTGACGTTGAAAGCTATCACAAAAATGTAGCACGTCTTTAACGTGAAGTGCTAAAAAACAAAGTCAAGCACACATACGATAATTTGTGGCGGAGGCGGGGGTGCCACACCTGGAGTTTTAGAGTACATTTAATATTTTGGACGACGAATGGCGACAAAGCCATAAAAAACCCAGTTCCGACCCTGTTAAAAAAATGCGTAATATAGAGTTAATATACAATAATTCTCTTGAAAGAAAAAGACCTACCTATACTAAAGTTTTCCTGCACTGAGAGGTGGTGGTGGGATGGGGCAGTGGCGCCTTGCCCCCCCCCCCCCCCCAACCACTGGCTACGGGCGTCCTTGTAACAGCATTCGCAGTATAAACGCAAGTACGTTAAAGGAAATAAAAAAAAACCGTTCATAAGTAGAAACACTCACATTCTCCCCCTGTCACATATCATTAATATTTTCGACAGCCGAATTATCTATGTAAATACTCGCCACTCAACGATTTTCTATCAATTTTCTAGATCTACATCCATACTCCGCAAGCCACCTGACGGTGTGTGGCGGAGGGTACCCTGAGTACCTCTATCGGTTCTCCCTTCTATTCCAGTCTCGTATTGTTCGTGGAAAGAGGGATTGTCGGTATGCTTCTGTGTAGGCTCTAATCTCTCTGATTTTATCCTCATCGTCTCTACGCGAGATATACGTAGGAGGGAGCAATATACTGCTTGACTCTTCGTGGAAGGTATGTTCTCGAAACTTCAACAAAAGCCCGTACCGAGCTACTGCGCGTCTCTCCTTGCAGAGTCTTCCATTGGAGTTTATCATCTCCGTAACGCTTTCGCGATTACTAAATGATTCTCCGTTAAATCTTCTCTCTCTCTCTCTCTCTCTCTCTCTCTCTCCTTTCGACCCTATCTGGTACGGATCCCACACTGCTGAGCAGTATTCAAGCAGTGGGCGAACAAGCGTACTGTAACCTAATTCGTTTTCGGATTGCATTTCCTTAGGATTCATCCAATGAATCTGAGTCTGGCATCTGCTTTACCGACGATCAACTTTGTGCGATCATTCCATTTTAAATCACTCCTAATGCGTACTCCCAGATAATTAACTGCTTCCAGTTGCTGACCTGCTATTTTATAGTTAAATGATAAGGGACGTATCTTTCTATGTATTCGCAGCACATTACACTTGTCTACATTGAGATTCAATTGCCATTCCCTAGACCATGCGTCAAATGGCACTGAGCACTATGGGACTTAACATCTATGGTCATCAGTCCCTAGAACTTAACAACTACATAAACCTAAGTAACCTAAGGACATCAGACACATTCATGCCCGAGGCAGGATTCGAACCTGCGACCGTAGCGGTCGCGCGGTTCCACATTGTAGCCCCTAGAACCGCTCGGCCACCCCGGCCGGCTATCTACTACAGCTCCGCAGCCTAAACACTACAATAAAGCACGTTTGTGCCTCCGAACTCCTATGAAGAGCTCGTAGATAGTCTCACGTTAATAGTTAATGAATAACAAAGTTACCAGAATGAGATTTTCAGTCCGCAGAGGTGTGTGCGCTGATATGAAACTTCCTGGCAGATTAAAACTGTGTGCCGGACCGAGACTCGAACTCGGGACCTTTGCCTTTCGCGGGCAAGCGCTCTACCAACTGAGCTACCGAAGCACGACTCACGGCCCATCCTCACAGCTTTACTTCTGCCAGTACCTCGTCTCCTACCTTCCAAACTCTACAGAAGCTCTCCTGCGAATCGTGCTTGGGTAGCTCAGTTGGTAGAGCACTGGCCTGCGAAAGGCAAAGGTCCCGAGTTCGAGTCTCGGTCCGGCACACAGTTTTAATCTGCCAGGAAGCAACAAAGTCGCTTCTATGCAAGTGGGGACTAACTACCGTACACACACTTCTGTAAAACAAACCGCGCTGGAGTATAGGAGTAAGTGAAGTCGCTAACAAGTGTACTGTAACCTACTTCGTTTGTTTTCGGATTGCATTCCTTAGGAATTTTCCGATGAATCTGTCTGGCATCAGCTTTAACGACGATTAATTTCATATGTTCATTCCATTTCAAATCAGTCCTAATCCCTCCTCCCACATAATTTATGGAATTAACTGTTTCCAGTTGCTGGCCTGCTATATTGTAGCTAAACGATAAAGGCTCCTTCTTTATATGTATTCGCAGCTCACTACAATTGTCTACATCGTTCTCTTTCCTATTAGTTATCCCAGGTTCTGCTGTCTCCATGATTTCACATCTTTAAAAAAATCCCAGTTTAACTTTGTGGCTAGGCTGTCTTTCCCTTGCCGAAGTTAGTGAACCTCAGAGAGTGAAGTCGTGTGCGCCTCTGGCGTTGGAATCGGGTAAACATTGGTGAAAGCGATGTACTACCACGAGAAATGTACACCTCATCCTTCACCTCTTTACCCGCCTTGCATTCCACTGCTCCTCTGCGTCTAAGGACTTCGCCGGTAAACACCACAAAATGAGAGGAACCTGCGACACGAGAGTGCGCTCTTTTACGAAAGGTTGATCAGATGGAGCGAAATTTCAGCCACGACCCCGGGCAGCTTTCCTGACACTTTCATCTCCGGCGATCACGAACTCAACAGGTTGCCCAAGAGATGTCGTCGCGTACGCCCAAGGCAAACCAAGTGTCTTAACACTGTTACAAAGCTCTGAAGTTGCTGAACCAAAGAAACGATCCACAGTTTCGCTACCCACTATATACGAACACACGGCGACTTCCTTGTTTACAAACAACAATCTGATCACAACTGCTACGATCTGGTTAATGTGTGGTAGCGGACCATTCGATTCTTAAGTCCTATCGGACCACTAGCAAGCCGCTTTCGACAATGTTGGCATACGCTTGGCTAAATGACTGAGCGATGGACACTCATTCTACAGTACCTTGGTTCGAACCCTCCTAGAACCACCGGACTTAAATTTTCTGTCCCTCATAGAGTGCCATCGCGTCGCCGAAAAGCCGCGAACTGAACAATAACAGCAGTTGCAACAACAGGATTACCGTTTTGTGGTTTGCGGCGATGAAGTGAATGAGCAGTTTTTGGAAGCTGCAAGATGTTTAAGGAAAAACTTTTGCTACTAGCTTCGTCTGGTCTACACATGGTTAATCCTCCGACACTACTACCAGGAAATTAGTTACGCATTATGTTTTCTGGAGCATTAAATTAGTATTAATATGTTGAATAGGCAATGATAAAAGTTTTCATTAACTTCGATGTCCACAGCTCGTCGTCGGTGTCGCAGACGCCACATCGCAGGGTCCCGGGTTCGATTCTCGGATGGCTCGGCCAATTTCTTTGCTTGGGGACTGGGTGTTTGTGTTGGACTAATGATTTCATTTCATATTCGTCGACACACAAAACGCCTAACAGGCGTCAAGTAGAAAGCCACGCACCTCAGGGCCAATAATACTTTACAATGAAGTCGCTTCATTAACTTCCTTACAGCTGTAAGCGTAGTTATTGCCCGAAAAAGGCTGTAGGCTGCGCAGGCTGTGCCTTCTAGGCACAATGCTTTCTTTCGCAAAATGCTAAATATGCCATTCACGGCACTAAATAAGCATTACACCTCGACGCTACAGCACGTTTACTTAAAAAAAAAACATGCATCATTCCGCAAACATTCTGATAAGCTGGCTTCCCTCGCGCTTGATTAGCTATAAATTTTTGCCATGTAACTTATTTACTGGAAGTGTAGAAGTCATTACCATGAAAACAAACTTATCCAAAGAATGACAACATAACATACAAATCTTTCAAGCAGTACTTTTGTCATCCTACGTAAATCAGTTGGCGCAAAACACTATGGAAATAATGTTTTTAATCTAGCCCATGGCAGGACGATGGGCCAACTCCAAAGAACACCCACAACAATGCTCTAAGCAAATACGGGCCAGATTCTTGCAGCTGCTAACACGTCCTTTCAAGATTCTTGCAAGAAGCCAGTAGCCTAACATCGAACTTACCACAAAACTGTGCTCTCCTGAAGAAACTAAAAAGGGAACATCACACTAGGTTGTGTGTGTGTCTTCATTCTTAAAGTATAAAATATTCTACCAAGAAACGAGGGAACAGACTATCACAATTTACATATGCATCGCCGCAGGTTACGCATTGTCTGTTGCTAGCTTCGTACTTCAAAGTGAACATCTTCATAGGTACTTCCATATCCCGAAAACCACTGAAGTGAATGGGTGATGGTACTTCCCATTGTAACATTTATTTGGGATTGCTCCTACTCCATTTTTCTTGTTATTCGTGGGTAGAGAGATTCACTAGTATCTCTACGTGCGCTTTAATCAGTCTAATCTCGTATTCGCGATAGCTGCCAAGACGATGCGACGGGCATGTAGTAGCATAACTTCGCCCGTACGCCTTCGCGAGACAACAGGAGTCAAGTCTCTAAGCGCGTGCCAAATAAATTTATTCAGCATCTTTGTGAAGCGTGTCAAAGATGTAAACATACTTGCTGCCCTTTGTACACGTTTAGTATCCCCCGTTTATCTACGGCATGGGCCATACACAGTTGATATTGTAAGACGGTTCACACAATTGTTTACAAAACACTCCTATGGAGATTGCATTCTCCTTGTTTCCCACCAATGAACCGAATTCTGCCAGTCATCTGTTTTACTTACAACTGATCTTCCTATTTTACATCCCTAAAATTTGTTGCAAGCTAGCACTAACATTGCAATCATTGAACTGTTTCCGCAATAGAAAAAAGTATTTTCTTCGGAAAGGGGAGTTCGGCAGTTTACACTTATCCGGAGTCGTAGCGAAATTCTGAGGCCCATTCATGTTTACAGCCAAGTTTTAGACCTAAAACCTATCATCGACACGTTTCACACGACTTTCTCCCCGAACACAAACTATCAGCTAAGGACCAACAAACAGGATTGTTCGCCGAAAACGACGGAGAGCATGACATACAATTTGGAAGTTACAAATTGCATCTGGCAACATCGCAAACACAAAACTGATGACAGTAGGATGTGAAACTAAGGTAGCATATTGCCAACCCATCAGCAAGACACTGTCAAACGTAAAAAAAAAAAAAAAAAAAAAAAAAAAAAAAAAAAAAACCTGGAAACGCGACTACGAACAATAAGTTTCCAGGATGACGGAGGTGGGAAAGTATTTACTCTTATTCGCTCCACTTCCCACGAATCCTTCGCCGGCGCGAGGGAAGAGGTTACTATGACAAGAAACTCTCTCTCAGACTGACTACAGCTCTCTCTGTCTCTCGGGGCTACCCACACAGCGCGTCCGAACTTTCACCTTTCTAAAAACGACGCACGCTGTCTCTCAGCGGATCGTTAAGGCGGGAACTATTGAAGACCGGCAAAAAGAGGATTAAAAAAAAAAAAAAAGCTTTGCGGAGGGGAAAAGTGTTCGTGAAACTCTGTACTCACCTTATAATGGAAATCACCAAAGTCGAAGACGCTTGCTCCGGCATTCATCACTGCGGCGGACATTGCGGAGCGAAATAATTCCTTCGGAACGGACGACTATCGTAGAAAAATAAAAAAAAAAACAGCTGCACTCACAAAACTGAGGAATAGGGGGAGGGAGGGTGAAGTGGGAAACAAAAAAAAATATGGAAACAAAAACACCCCTGTTCTATGGGAGGATCTGTCGGAGCACCGGGTAAAAAAAATATAAACACTTGCGCGTACCGCGGGAACGCAGCACGCTACGACGCCGGTATCGACACTTGTTGCGAGAGGGTGAGCAGGTGAGGGGGGAGTCCGCCACGGAACAGCACTGGAATCTCACTCGGCGCGCCTCTAGCGACTTTCTGTGTTGCCTTCGCCACTTGCGAGGATGGGCAGGACCGGACTTCGCGCGCTAGCACTCGGCGACTCTCTTACCGCCCAACTGACGCCGCGCGGGAGCGCGCGCCCGCACGTCATGAGCGGCGCACGGCGCATGCGCGCGCCGCGCTCGGAAGGGGGTGGAGCCAGTCGGCGCGGCGCGGCGCGGGCAAGGGCGCCAGGGGAGGGAGCGGCGGCGTGACGTCACGACCCCGGCAGTCAAGGACTGTCGGAGGGCATTGTTGGTGCGTCGCTGTTGACTTGTTTTGCTTTCGTGCGCCGTGGTGCACGGGCGCTGCGCTCGGCTGCGGCAAACTTCCTCCGGCGACTGGCAAGACGGGCGAACGGAGGTGGCGTAGCGAGAAGTTGGCTCTGTGGCAGTACAGCACGTTCACACGTCCGATTCTGCACACACGCTATCGCTGCACTAAGAGGACGGCAACGGTCACGATTGCAGTGACACTCATCCTTTCTTTCCCCTTAAGTCAGCGCGTTTTGAAGTACTCACAGCTAGGCTTGTTGCAGATCGTATGTATTCGTTACTGATTAACAAATATTCTAAGAGACTCGAGGTACAAGCATCTTGTCTTGTGGTGTCCAATCCGGTTTGATGCAGTTCTCTACGCTACTCTGTCCAGTTTTAGCCTCCTCTACATCGTCGAATTTCTATTGCAACCCACATCCAGTTGAACCTTCTTACTGTATTAATCCCCTGGTCTTACCCTACAATTCCTCTCTTCCCCCACCCCTTCCTTCGCAGCATTACGTCACGCCACAGGTTGTCCTATCAGCCGATTCCTCATTTTAGTCACGTTGTGCCATAAATTTATTATTTTACTAATTAGAATCGTTACCAGCTTATTAGTTTATCCCTTAATTAGTCTAGGTGGAGTGCTTATAAAATAAATCCCATTAATCAGGTACTCCTATGATCATCTACATCTACATAGATACTCCGCAATCCACCATACGGTGCGTGGCGGAGGGTACCTCGTACCACAACTAGCATCTTCTCTCCCTGTCCCACTCCCAAACAGAACGAGGGAAAAATGACTGCCTATATGCCTCTGTACGAGCCCTAACCTCTCTTATCTTATCTTTGTGGTCTTTCGGCGAAATATAAGTGGGCGGCAGTAAAATTGTACTGCAGTCAACCTCAAATGCTGCTTCTCTAAATTTCCTCAGTAGCGATTCACGAAAAGAACTCCTCCTTTCCTCCAGAGACTCCCACCCGAGTTCCTGAAGCATTTCCGTAACACTCGCGTGATGATCAAACCTACCAGTAACAAATCTAGCAGCCCGCCTCTGAATTGCTTCTATGTCCTCCCTCAATCCGCCCTGATACGGATCCCAAACGCTCGAGCAGTACTCAAGAATAGGTCGTGTTAGTGTTTTATAAGCGGTCTCCTTTACAGATGAACCACATCTTCCCAAAATTTTACCAATGAACCGAAGACGACCATCCGCCTTCCCCACAACTGCCATTACATGCTTGTCCCACTTCATATCGCTCTGCAATGTTACGCCCAAATATTTAATCGACGTGACTGTGTCAAGCGCTACACTACTAATGGATTACGGAATTCTTTTTCCTATTCATCTGCATTAATTTACATTTATCTATATTTAGAGTTAGCTGCCATTCTTTGCACCGATCACAAATCCTGTCCAAGTCATCTTGTATCCTCCTACAGTCACTCGACGACGACTCCTTCCCGTACACAGCAGCATCATTAGCAAACAGCCACACATTGCTATCCACCCTATCCAAAAGATCATTTATGTAGATAGAAAACAACAGCGGACCTACCACACTTCCCTGAGAGATGATACCCTCACATCTTATCAACACTCACCATCGAGGACAGCTCACGGGGTTCTATTACTTAAGAGGTCTTCGAGCCACTCACATACTTTGGAACCAATCCCATATGCTCGTACCTTAGTTAGGAGTCTTCAGCATTCTATTGTTGCAGCACGTCTTATTACAACAAATCGTAACAAACGACTCGTTTCCGATGGATGCTTAATGCACTGGCGCTTACAAAACAGCTGTTTTTTTCTGCACTCAGACTTCAATACAAAAACGACATTTAACTATGAAATCAAATATGTCGTGGTTGTAATGTATTCTCCATCAGCAAGTCACAGCAAACGGGCAACGTCGTGTAAGAGGTCAGACATGATTATTAACGAAAATAACGAGTAACGAATATTTTGTAACAGGTACATAATATCGACAGCATCGAATGCCAGCGGTTTAAATGCAACCAGTTACTTCTACAAGTATACTCATACCATCATGCTGACGCAATGCAGGTGCTATGACACACGGCTGCTCCCGTCGAAGGTTCGAGTCCTCCCTCGGGCATGGGTGTTGTGCTGTCCTTACCGTAAGTTCGTCTAACTTAGTTTAAGTAGTGTGTAAGACTAGGGACCGATGACCTTTGCAGTTTGGTCCCTTAGCAATTCACAGACACATTTTTTTTGCTATAACACAGGCGCTAGGTTGCCAGGTCCCGGTTTTTTTTCTTTTTTTTTCCCGCCGAACTGTTTAGTCTTTCAACCTCGTGTTCGGCGTTCGGTAGCGAGATATGAATATTTTGGTAATTTTTGAACTCCTTTCATACGTTCGTATCGCTAATTTACATAGTTTGTCCTCGTCATTTCATCATCATCATCATCATCATCATTATTAGTGTCAGTGGCTATGTTGGACTGTGTAAAAAAAAATGGACTGTGTAAAATCTGGGACATTGCACGAGCGCTGATGACGGCGCAGGTGAACGCTCGACAAACCAAACATGCGTTTGCGCTGCATTGTGCAACGAGTCGAAATATTTAGACATTGATGTTTAAAATTATTCCGTTTATAATGCGAGTAAATAAAACATAATATCCTTAATATACCTTCAGCATACATGTGGTTTCCATTCTTCTTCCGTCGACACTTTTTTAGACTACGGGTATGAAAGGGAAGCAGTGGTTGGGAAGGGAGTGAGACAGGATTGTAGCCTCTCCCTGATGTTATGCAATCTGTATATTGAGCAAGCAATAAAGGAAGAGAAAGAAAAATTCAGAGTAGGTAATAAAATCCATGGAGAAGAAATAAAAACTTACAGGTTCGCCGATGACATTGTAATTCTGCCAGAGACAGCAAAGGACTTGGAAGAGCAGCTGAACGGAATGGACAATGTCTTGAAAGGAGGGTATAAGATGAAGAGCAACAAAAGCAAAACGAGGATAATGGAATGTAGTCGAATTAAGTCGGGTGATGCTGAGGTAATTAGATTAGGAAATGAGACACTTAAAGTCGTAAAGGAGATTTGCTATTTGGAGAGCAAAATAACTGATGACGGTCAAAGTAGAGAGGATGTAAAATGTAGACTGGCAATGGCAAGGAAAGCGTTTCTGAAGAAGAAAATTTCGTTAACATCCAGTATAGATTCAAATGTCAGGAAGTCGTTTCAGAGAGTATTTGTATGGAGTGTAGAGATGTATGGAAGTGAAACGTGGACGATAAATAATTTAAACAAGAAGAGAGTAGAAGCTTTCGAAATTTGGTGCTACAGAAGAATGCTGAAGATTAGATGGGTAGATCACATAACTAATGAGGAGGTATTGAATAGAATTGGGGAAAACAGGAGCTTGTGGGTCAACTTGACTAGAAGAAGGGATCGGTTGGTAAGACATGTTCTGAGACATCGAGGGATCACCAATTTAGTATTGGAGGGCAGCGTGGAGGGTAAAAATCGTAGAGGGAGACGAAGAGATGAATACACTAAGCAGATTCAGAAGGATGTAGGCTGCAGTAGGTACTGGGAGATGAAGAAGCTTGCACAGGATAGAGTAGCATGGGGAGCTGCAATAAACCAGTCTCCGGACTGAAGACCACAACAACAACAACAACAACCACTTTACCGCATCTTTAAAATACATTTAATTTCCAGCGTTTATTTACATAATAGACGAAAAGAATACACCATGAATCTGCCAAGTGTCATAAAACAAAGGTTATTACGGGCAGGTTATTTAGATTCCATTATGTTACAATGTTTTTGTTGATGTGGTTAAATTGTTTAATATTCCATTATGTTTTGAGGTACATCATCATCTAAAAGTCAAGATTGGCAACACAACAGCATTTAAACAAATGCAGGGCGTTTTACAAATACCATTTTAGGCTTCTAGAAGTTATAGAGTGGATAAAGTGTTGATAAGGAACCAATTTGCCGATCTGTACCGTTTTTAAAATCGGACGACTGTCATATCTCCCACTTCACGGCACACACTAACACAGACGATTCCTGAACTGCGTGCTCCACGTGGCGAACGAGATGTTCGTTGCACAAGATGTATGCATTCATAGTCAACGGCCCACAAACTCTTTTCCGGGACTACCACAGGCAAACCTCCTAGTTGAGCGCTTACAAGTTTCTCGCAGAAAAATGGCTCTAAGCACTGTAGGACTTAACATTGAGATCACTAGTCCCCTGGACATAGAACTACTTAAACGGAACTAACCTAAGAACGTCGCACACATTCATGGCCGAGGCAGCATTCGAACCTGCGACCGTAGCAGCAACTCGGTTCCGGGCTGAAGTGCCTAGAACCGCTCGGCCACAGAGGCCGGCTTTCTCGCAGAAATCAGACAAAAACTGTTTTGTGATGGACAGAGGCGATCCGGCAAAGCGTTCTCGATGCATGCGTTCTTCAACTCTATCAGTACGTACCGTACCGTGGAGCGAGAGATTTGAAAGTGAACACATCTTCACATTTATTTAATATCCAAACAGTACATTTCCGAGTAGAGCTTCCTTATCAGAAACCTACTAAGTCCCTTCTACCTCCACAAGTCCGCGATCAATACAACAGCTTGTAATGATCTTACGCTAGTGGTATTCTGTTTCGGTGTTTACTGTAACCAGCCTACAAGGTTGCTCAGTTCATCCGAAATAGCTGCCCTCTTGGAGCGTTAGGCTTTTGTCCCGTCGCCATCAAAGTTGTAAGTCTTTTCCTACAGGTGCCTTCGCACGCTCATTATTTATTGCGCAATAATGTGCCAATACGACATGTGGCTACAAAATAACGGCTCTATTGTTGTAAAACATTTTATTTCAAAAACATACATATTTAATTATTGTCACCCTCAATACACTCCCCTCCTGTATCCCTACAACACTCCATGCGAATTTTCCGTTGAGGGAAACAGTGCTGAAATCTTCCTTTGTGAACACCTTGATGACGCGTGCCGATTTTTCTTTCACTGCTTCAACGGACTGAAATCTTCTTCCTTTTAATGTAAGTCTGACCTTAGAATAGATAAAAGTCACATGGTAATAGGTCAGGTAGTATAAGGTGGGTGGTCTGATACTGAGATGCTGTACGCTGCTAAAAACCTCTTGACAGACGACGCTAAAAACCTTTTGACAGACAACGTAGTAGAGGGCGGTAGGTTATGTTGACTCAGAACCCATGACTTGCTCTTCCACAATTTGGGTCGTTTGCTTCTTATTTTCTCGCGGAGTTGAACAAGTACTTCAAGCTAGTAATGCTCGTTAAAAGTCTGACCTTCAGGAACTCAGGGAAGGTACAGAATTTCATGAGTTTCGAAAAACGTCACTATCGCAAGATTAGTATGAATATCAGCCCGATAGATTGGTCTTTAAATGGTTTTTATTTTATAAATCACTCCCGATGAGCCCTTTCGGCATTTTTCCATCATCAGGTACTTTGTAAATACATAAGTGAGTCATGGTCTTAATGTAAACGTCTGTAACTATGACCAGAAAAGTTATAATACATTCGTTTGGTGTTTTTATTTTATAGACAATATCGTTGCTACCTAATGTCCTGTTCTTTTTTAGAATTATTAGCTTCTTCTTAGATGTACGTTGGAGACGTACATTTGACTTTAGTCGGTTTTATGTATGCTATTTTTCTCTTGGCATCTTGAATGCATTGCATCAGCGATGTTACATGTTTACAAAGTTACCATTATAAGTAGGTGATGTGTGGAAATCCGATTGTTTTTTATTATTGTTATAGGTTTGGTTCTATAATATTTTTGCGTGGAATTAGTTTTAGTTTTAATTGTGAATTTTGTGTTATATTTTTATTTTGTCGTGATGTTTTTGTTATAGTCTATGATATATGATTCATTCTTTGAAGTATGTCTTTGTTGTATACTGTTCATATTGTTAGCCCTTTTACTATGGAAGAATATACACCAAGACATAACACGAAATAAATTCACACACGATTTCAAAATTATTACAAAAAATAAAAATATAACATAAATATCTCACATAAAGCTACAAAAACTAGGCTAAAACATTATTAGAACCAACTCTATAAAAATAATAAAAACAACCGAATTTCCACACATCACTTACTTGTAATGGTAACTATGCAGATATGTAATATCGCTGATCCACTGTCATCCAGGCTGTCAAATGAAAAGTATCATATATAGAAACTTGCTAAAGTCAGATATACGTTTCCGTCGTACATTTAAGGAGAAAAAAATAAGTCTAAAAAAAAAAGACAAGATGTAGCAGCAAAGATATTACATGCAAGGTAAAAACACCAAAAGAACGTATTGTAACTTTTCTGATCACAGTTACATATCATTATGTTAACACAATCACTTACCTACGTATTTACAGGACAACTGATGACGGCAGAATGCCGAAACGGGCTGAACGCGAGTGATTTATGCAATAAAAACCAATTAAACAGCAGTGTAGCTGGGTGATATTAATGATGTATCATACACATCAAAAATAGCTCAAATGGCTCTGAGCACTATAAGACTTTACTTCGGAGGTCATCAGTCCCCTATAACTTAGAACTTCATAAACCTAACTAACCTAAGGACATCACACACATCCATGCCCGAGGCAGGATTCGAACCTGCGACCGTAGCAGTCGCACGGTTCCAAACTGCAGCGTCTAGAACCGCTCGGCCACTCCGGCCGGCTCATACACATCACCTAACTTTAATGGTAAGTATGTAAACTTGTCATTAGAGGACATATTTGGCACCACGGTCCACAGAGAACAAAAGTCATCATCACTTTGAATCTAGATTTACTCACTCGAGCTTCCAGTGCTCGGACTGGCGCTTAGTTTCTGGATCATCAGTGAAAAACCAAAATTCCTGACTTGTTATCACTCTTTTCAAGAAATTAGGATCATTTTCAATGGTTTGTGTATTGTGTGTGTATTGAAAGATGGACCTAGAAGCGACGGAGACGCTTCGCCTCGCCGTAGCCCTCAGTGGTTCACAACCCCACAACAGGCCACAGCAGTCCACCGACCCCACCGCCGCCCCACACCGAACCCAGGGTTATTGTACGGTTCGGCCCCCGGTGGACCCCCTGAGAACGTCTCACGCCAGACGAGTGTAACCCCAAATGTTTGCGTGGTAGAGTACTTACGGTGTACGCGTACGTGGAAACGATGTTTGCACAACAATCCCGACATAGTGTAGCTAATGCGGGATAAGGAGAACCAGCCCGCATTTGCCGAGGTAGATGGAAAACCGCCTTAAAAGCCATCCACAGGCTGGCTGGTACACCGGACCCGGACACTAATCCTGCGGTCGGATTCGTACAGGAGACCGGCACGCCTTCCCGCTCGGGAAGCAGCGCTGTAGAACGCGCGGCTAGCCAGGCGGGCTGTTTTCAGTGGTATTCAAAGTGTCAATAAAAACATTTTCACGAGCTTCTTTTTGTTCGATCGCGGTGATTTTCGGCATCAGAATCGCACATACTTTTCTCACGTTAAATTGGTTAAACAGGTTTTGCCTTACGTAGCTGCTACAAACAGCATAGTGAACGTATTATTGTGGCCAAGATAGACACGAAGCCCACGCCTACTACAGTAGTACAAGTTCATATGCAACTAGCTCAGCAGATGACGAAGAAATTGAAGAAATGTATGATGAGATAAAAGAAATTACTCAGGTAGTGAAGAAAATTTAATAGTCATGGGTGACTGGAATTCGAGAGTAGGAAAAGGGAGAGACGGTAACATACTAGGTGAATATGGATTGGGGGTAAGAAATGAAAGAGGAAGCAGTCTGGTAGAATTTTGCACAGAGCATAACTTAATGATAACTAACACTTGGTTCAAGAATCATAAAACAAGGTGGTATACATGGAAGAATCCTGGAAATACTAAAAGGTATCATATAGATTATATACTGGTAAGATAGAGATTTAGGAACCAGGTTTTAAGTTGTAAGACATTTCCAGGGGCAATGTGGACTTTGACGACAATCTATTGGTTATGAACTATAGATTAGAACTGAAGAAATTGCAAAAAGGTGGGAACTGAAGGAGATGGGTCCTGGATAAAGTGACTAAACCAGAGGTTGTACAGAGTTTCGGGGAGAGCATAAGTGAACAACTGACAGGGATGGGGGAAAGAAATACAGTAGAAGAAGAATGGGTAGCTCTGAGTGATGAAGTAGTGAAGGCAGCAGAGGATCAAGTAGGTAAAAAGACAACGGCTAGTAGAAGTCCTTGGGTAACAGAAGAAATATTAAATTTAATTGATGATAGGAGAAAATATATAAATGCAATAAATGAAGCAGGCAAAAAGGAATACAAACGTCTCAAAAATGAGATCGACAGGAACTGCAAAGTGGCTAAGCAGGGATAGCTAGAGGACAAATGCAAGGATGTAGAGGCTTATCTCACTAGGGGTAAGATACATACTGCCCACAGGAAAATTAAAGAGACCTTTGGAGATAAGAGAACCACTTGCATGAATATCAAGAGCTCAGATGGAAACCCAGTTCTAAGCAACGAAGGGAAAGCAGAGAGGTGGAAGGAGTATATAGAGGGCCTATACAAGGGCGATGTACTTGAGGACACTATTATGGAAATGGAAGAGGACGTAGATAAAGATGAAATGGGAGATACGATACTGCGTGAAGAGTTTGACAGAGCACTGAAAGACCTAAGTCGAAACAAGGCCCCCGGAGTAGACAACATTCCATTAGGACTACTGACGGCCTTGGGAGAGCTAGTACTGACAAAACTCTACCATCTGGTGAGCATGATGTACGAGACAGACGAAATACCCTCAGACTTCAAGAAGACTAATAATTCGAATCCCAAAGAAAGCAGTGTTGACAGATGTGAAAATTACCGAACTATCAGTTTAATAAGTCACAGCTGCAAAATACTAACACGAATTCTTTACAGACGAATTGAAAAACTGATAGAAGCCGACCTCGTTGAAGATCAGTTTAGATTCCGTACAAATGTTGGAACACGTGAGGCAATACTGACCCTACGACTTATCTTAGAAGCTAGATTAAGGAAGGGCAAAACCTACGTTTCTAGCATTTGTAGACTTGGAGAAAGCTTTTGACAATGTTGACTGGAATACTCTCTTTCAAATTCTGAAGGTGGCAGGGGTAAAATACAGGGAGCGAAAGGCTATTTACAATTTGTATAGAAACCAGATGGCAGTTATAAGAGTCGAGGGACATGGAAGGGAAGCAGTGATTGGGAAGGGAGTGAGACAGGGTTGTAGCCTCTCCCCGATGATATTCAATCTGTATATTGAGCAAGCAGTAAAGGAAACAAAACATAAGTTCCATGGAGAAGGAATAAAAACTTTGAGGTTCGCCGATGACATTGTAATTCTGTCAGAGACAGAAAAGCAAATCGAGTAGAATGGAATGTAGTCGAAATAAGTCGGGTGATGCTGAGGGAATTAGATTAGGAAATGAGACACTTAATGTAGTAAAGGAGTTTTGCTATTTGGGGAGCAAAGTAACTGATGATGGTCGAAGCAGGGCGGATATAAAATGTAGACTGGCAATGGCAAGGAAAGTGTTTCTGAAGAAGAGAAATTTGTTAACATCGAGTAGAGATTTAAGTGTCAGGAGGTCGTTTCTGAAAGTATTTGTATGGAGTGTAGCCATGTATGGAAGTGAAACATGGCCGATAAATAGTTAGGATAAGAACAGAATAGAAGCTTTTGAAATGTGGTGCTAGAGAAGAATGCTGAAGATTGGATGGGTATATCACGTAACTAATGAGGAGGTATTGAATAGGATTGGGGAGAAGAAGAGTTTGTGGCACAACTTGACAATAAGAAGGGAGTGGTTGGTAGGACATGTTCTGAGGCATCAAGGGATAACAAATTTAGCATTGGAGGGCAGCGTGGAGGGTAAAAATCATAGATGGAGACCAAGAGATGAATACACTAAGCAGATACAGAAGGATGTAGGTTGCGGTGGGTACTGGAAGACGAAGAAGCTTGTACAGGATAGAGTAGCGTGGAGTGCTGCATCAAACCAGTCTCAGGACTGAAGACGACAACAAGATATGGGACAGAGCAAAAAAATCTATAAAACGAAAAGGGTATGTATCACGCCCTTCTGCATGTATCCGGCACACGTTTGAGTGAAAGTGATACACAGATTCGTTGTTCACTGAGATGGAACTAAAGTGCTGCTTCAAAACGTGGGCGTGGCAGAGAGGCGGTACGGATGCAATTTCAACATTGGAACTTCGGGAACTTATTGTCCATGATTGTATTAATAAATAAAAACTAAATCGAAAATTGATATCTTTGGTCAGTTTCATCAACGTCCCCCCCCCTAAGAAAGTCAAAGAACGACTGTCTTTATACATGAGTATAGATCAAATTTGTTCGGAATCCTCAGACCGCGAATTTTACTTGCAGTCGTCCGCTTTAATCGTTACTATGAACGGTACCCTAAGAGTTCTATTTACTTATGGATGTGAAAGCCTACACGAGACTTTTTTCCAGCAGTGTACCTCAAATGGCTGATGTCGATGGTAGGTAATGTAACCTCTCGGTTCAGTTTACAGTAATAAAAACTATAGAAAGAATAAATTATAATTAAGAATAAATTTTTAGAGGGGAAAATAGTGTAGAGTCAGAATTCGGTAATTGCAGATCAAAATTGTAGTATATGAGCAAGTAGTTTAACGTCTAAGTACAGCAAAGTCACGGAAGCTCCGTGACGTTAAACTCTTGTGATGAAAAACCTATAAAAATGCCTTATCGTCATTGTCACCTTTTTTTCTTGATTGTTTCCTTAAAGGGTGGGGAACCCGTATCAGTCAGCGAGACAATAATTAGATTGGGGTTTATCGTATTAAGATTCACGATAAACTGTTAGAATATTACGGAGGTTAAAAGTGATGTAGTGTACGAGCTCTGACTGTTGGTAGCAACGGAGTATTAAGGGGATTTTAGGACTTTAGTGCGAGATTGGAACTTTACGGACATATAGACGACAGAAACTCAAATTATCTGCTGATACGAGTGAATTCAGAGGTACCGGTATTCAGATATTAGCGTGTCGTGTGCCGTTAGTTGCGAACCTGGTTGTAGAGCGCGTGCATATCGGCATTTGCGGACTATTTAGATTCCTCCAGGCTAGTAACATTTTAAATAGATATCATCCATCACCATCTTAATCCTTGAATATACTGTCAAAGTGAAATACAAGACTGTTGTACTTATTTCATTTACCGAGTACTAATCAGTGAAGGTTTTACGGAACCAAAGCTATTCAGCGGTAAGTCAGCACTATCTAGCGGAAAGCGTAGGCACTAATTAAGACGCTAACTGAAGTGAAGGTTTACGTGTTTTACGGACTGCTTAATATGAACTTTTGTGACTCTTTGACGTCCCCACTGCCTCCGAAAGGTGGCGCAGGCTGTCTTAATCATGAAAGGGGAGAGTTTTAGCCGTGCATATTACTAAATAAAAGCGATATTTACAAGACTCGCAGTAATTGCAAAACACAAGGCCCGCACCTCATCGGAGAGTCGTCGCTGTCACGCCGGGAAAGTAAAGCCGGAAAACCTACCGTATCCATGAGCAGACGTCGCATAGAGTAAGTAAATATCTCTGGAGTGAGCATTGCGTTCTGCGCATGTTGTCAACATTAAACCAGAATTGTCACGTGTTTTCGGGACTTCGCTGTGCGTGTGTGCTTCCTGCAGCGTTTGAAGTTTTTTACTATCAAGAGTTTTTGTTGTGTTTCACCGTTTGTTGATAGTGTAATAGCGATGGTGAATTACTGTTGTTGCTACGGATGCAAAGAAAAATATGTGAAAGGAGGGTTAGTAACTTTTCATGGGTACATACCAAGTAGCTCTAATTATAGTTATCATATTAGTAAGAGACACTGTATATGTTTAAAAATTTCGAGACGCATTATAATTAAGGCTTGATTCTGCAGACCTACTTTTCTGCGATTTTATGACTATATAATAGATATTACGGCTCGTACAAAAGCTCAGAAACAATCGCTTCCTCTCGTAAATTTGCTCGTGGAACAGAAAAGGGAATGATTAGTTGTTTCAGCAGATACTATCCTCCATGAATTTATCAGTGACTTGTGTATAGATTACTGAGTCTACTATTTATTTAATAAACTGGAAGGAAGTACGTAAAATGCGTTAAATAAATACTTCAAAGTGTCACCAGTAAGAAAAGTTGTGCTTTAGGTCGCAAAAACGAGAAAATAAATACGCATAAATAGCAGAAAAAAGGAGGAATTAGCAGGGATATAATCGCTTATGCGTGCCAAATTCGGCGTTTTTCGGACGCAAGAGTGGTAGCGTACTGTCAAGTCGTTTAGCAAGACTATCACTGCGAAACTGTACATCAGGCTCTTTAATACTATAAAGTGCCGCATCGTACCGAAAAGTTCCAAAAATCGAGTGCATCTAAACTGTGACACCTATCGCAAAGAAGCAGGATGTAATATCACTTTCCCTTAAAAGTTATGACCTGGGTTATTCCCAGTATTAAATGGCCTCTGTTAAAATGTCTGCGCAACATATATAAATAATCTACGACACGTACAAAAAGAATCCGTCTGTATTAGGGATGCAGTGACATTCTAAATATACGGACAATCACACTAGAACACGTAACCAGGCCGGCAATGTATGTTGACAACACAAAATCTGTTCTGCGCATGTGAATGCTCACTCCAGAGATATTTACTCTATGAGACGTCAACGTGGAGTACCTAAAAAGGGAACCAAAAGAGAGTTGGGGATGCTTCAGTAAAGCCGTCGGCACACGGACTTTGCAATCCGAACGTTGAGCGTGCCGAGTTTCTAACGTCATAGCGCCGAATGGCACGTTCGGGAATCTTTCCGAACGGACCGAGCAATATCTGGCATGTCAGACATTCTGAGCGGGCATCTGAGCGTTGACCAATGAGATGGCACAACGCCACCTACGTCACACGCAAGCCGTCTCCCTTCAGTACAGAGCTGTGAGGCGCCATATTGGCATTCATTTCAAGCCTATACGTATATATATTCCGTTTCTGAGCACCAGCAAATTGAGAATCACTGGAAAACCCGTTGTTAGTTGTGTGATTCGTTCCAATAAAATAATGAGAAACATCATACTCGTGGCAAAAGAATTATTTTAACTTGCGTGCTATGAGAGTAGGCTATTTGAAGGCGGCGACACACAGAAGATCCACCCATAACGCATTGTTCTTGTTGCAATTTGTTATAATTAAATTTCAATTAGTAACATAGTTATCTACGATTAACGTTTTTAGTAAGGGGTAAGATAATGTGATTAAGCACAAGAACATGTTGTTGATTTAGCACAGCCGGCACGGTAGCTCAGCGTGTTAGGTCGGAGGTTTAGCAGCCCACTATAATAAAAAAACTGAGGTAACCGACCAAAGACGAACTTAAACGGATGTATTACGACGGCAGCCCCGAGCGCATACAACGAACGAAAACGAACAAAATGAGAATTAAAAAAAAATTTAAAAAAAGCATGTTCGGTCTCGGGGTTAGCAGCCCTCTGTAATAAAATATCTTAGCTAATCGATCAACAACGAACTGACATGGGTGTCTTTCGATGTCCGCCCCAAGCAGATTCAACGAACGAAAACGAACAAAAATGAGAATTAAAAAAAAGAAGCGTAATGAGTAGTACCTCTGTCTGATAATGAGTTTTTGTTGAGGCACTGGTTCCCGTCTTAATACTTCCAATTTTTTTCCCTAACATCCGCGTTTTTATTATGTTCTGATACTTTATTATTAGTTTCATATAAGTATATGCTATAATATTTGATGTTATGTAAATATAAGTTCACCATTTTTTTTGAGGGATGACTTTGTGTGATTGCCTTAATCTACAGGACAGCTTGTGTTACTAGTATAAAGATTTTTTGCTCCGTTTTCTTTTACGCTTCGTAATTCACATGTTGCAAAAATTTTGCTACTGGGTAGAAACAGTGATCAAGTAAGACTGGCCTTGGGGTTTTACTGAAATGTGGGAATGATGAAATAATGTTTATCTTATGCAGAGAAGTGTTCCAAATTTGTACCGCACTGTTTGTAATGGAATAAGCCTGTGTCCTTATTAATTGGACATGGTACATTTATTTTCGTGGGCGATGGAGGAAACGTGTGTTTTAATAGAGCTAACGTGTGAATTTTACGCGTGCCCATTGAGTAAGTAGAAACATCCGTCAACTGCCGCTGGAGTGCGTTGCGATCGAGTATACCACGTTGGGGCCCACGTACCGTGTGCACAAGTCTTATAGTTCCTGAGCGTTCAGGAGCACGTTGAACTGGGCTCGCTCAACGTTAACGTTCGACAGCACGGTCCGTGTGTCGACGGATTTAGCCTGGATGACAGCTGCCACTCTCGCAGGCATACGTTCAGATGCTGGAAGGTTTCTTGGGGAATGGCAGCCCATCCTGCATGGAGTGCTGCACTGGTGAGAGGTATCGATGTCGGTCGGTGAGGCCTGGCACGAAGTCGGCGTTCCTAAACAACCCCAAAGGATTCAGGTCTGGACTCTGTGCAGGCTAGTCCATTACAGGGATGTTATTGTCGTGTAACCACTCCGTCACAGGTCGTGCATTATGAACAGGTGCTCGATCGTGTTGAAAGATGCAATCGCCATCCTCGAATTGCTCTTCAACAGTGGGAAGCAAGAAGCTGCTTAAAACATCAATGTAGGCCTGTGCTGTGATTGTGCCAAGCAAAACAACAAGGGGTGCAAGCCCCCTCCATGAAAAACACGACCATAATGCCACAGCCCCCGAATTTTACTGTTGGCACTACACACGCTGGCAGATGACGTTCACCAGGCATTCGCCTTACCCTCGCAGTGCCATCGGATCACCACATTCGCTACTCCACACAGCGCTTTTCCACTGTTCAATGTTTACGCTCCTTACAAGAAGCGAGGCTTCGTTTGGCATTCACCTGCGTGATATGTTGCTCATGAGCAGCCGCTCGAGCATGAAATCCAAGTTTTCTCACCTCCCACCAAACTGTCATAGTACTAGAAGTGGATACCGATGCAGTTTGGAATTCATATGTGATGGTCTGGATAGGTGTTCCAGCTAGTCTGCCTTGGCCGAGAGAAACGTGTACGCCTGAATGGCACTGAGCTGACCAGGCCCTGGTGTCCTCCGTGTGCCCTCAGGGCTCAGCCCGATACGTGCCCGGCAGGTCTCTTTGTTTCTGTGGCGCGTGCCGGCCGGGACAGGCCGTTTGAGGCGGAACGTGCCGAAAGCGGCGCTCTCTCGTCTCCACACCGAGGCTACGCAGGCAGCGCCCGAGCCCGCTGCCTCACTCCGGGACCTGCCGGTCTCCAGGCACGACGCGGCGCGCGGCGACCTCCGCTGCCCGCATGCAGCTGCACGAGCGACAACCTCCTCAAATGGCTCTGACAAGGGAACCTCCCCATCGCACCCCCCTCACATTTAGTTATAAGTTGGCACAGTGGATAGGCCTTGAAAAACAGATCAATCGAGAAAACAGGAAGAATTTGTGTGGAACTACGAAAAAAATAAGCAAAATATACAAACTGAGTAGTCTATCGGCAAGATAGGCAACATCAAGGGGAGTGCAAGCTCAGCAACGCCGTGGTACCGTGGTTAGCGTATGTAGCTATGGAACGAGAGGTCCTTGGTTCAAGTTTTCCCTCGAGTGAAAAGATCAAATTTTTATATATCAACTTCGCTCTCCAAAATTCCAGGACATGTTCACATTTGCTTGGACATATGCAGGATTTCACGGTCTACACAAGGAAAAATTTGAAAACGTTGAAAACATATGTTTTGACAGAGCACACGGAAAACTGTATGACTGTGAAACTGTTGCGTTCATTTGTGGCAGTTTATGTGACAAACCCTTATGTTTTAATCACTTTTTGGGAGTGATTATCAAATCCACAAGAAAACCTAAATCGGGCAATGTAGAAGAATCTTTTTACCCATTCGCCAAGTGTACAAGTTAGGTGGGTCGACAACATATCCCTGTCATGAGACGCACATGCCGTCAACAGTGTCGTATAGAATATATCAGGCGTGTTTTTCTGTGGAGGAATCGGTTGACCTATGGCCATGCGATCAAATGTTTTGGGTTCCCATTGGAGAGGCACGTCCTTTCGTCCACTAATCGCACGGTTTTGCGGTGCGATCGCAAAACACAGACACTAAACTTATTACAGCGAACAGAGGCGTCAGTGAACGAACGGACAGATCATAAATTTACGAAAATAAACTTTTCACTCGAGGGAGGACTCAAACCGAGGACGTCTCGTACCGCAGCTGCTCACGCTAACCAGGGGACCACGGCGCTCCTGAGCTCACATTCTCCTTGATGTTGCCTATCTTGCACATGGACTACTCGGTTTGTATATTTTGCTTTTTTTTTTTCTAAGTTCCACACAACTTCTTCTAGTTTTCTCGATTGGTCTGTGTTCAGTATTTCAAGGCCTATCCACTGTCCCAACTTATAACTAAATCTGAGGGGGGTGCGATGGGGAGGTTCCCTTGTGAGCACTATGGGACTAACGGCTGTGGTCATCAGTCCCCTAGAACTACTTAAACCAGGGATCCCAAAACTATTTTGGACAAGTGACCCCTTTTCCAAAATGAACTGTTCCCTCAGACCCCCATGGCCAAATTACCTACTTTTAAGGTCAACCCCCTTATTCATAATGGTCCGCTAACTTAAAACAGCTGGTACAGAGTCTTATTTTTCATTCTGGCTTAGGTCAAGAGAAGAAGACAGAGTGAGAATTAGCAATGCTATTTCCTAAAAAAATGTTCAAATGTGTGTGAAATCTTATGGGACTTAGCTGCTAACGTTATCAGTCCTTAAGCTTACACACTACTTAAATTATCCTAAGGACAAAGACGCACACCCATGCCCGAGGGAGGACTCGAACCTCCGCCGGCAGCAGCCGCACAGTCAATGACTGCAGCGTCCTGACCGCTCGGCTAAGCCCGCGCGGCGCTATTTCCTACAAAAATATTAATTATTCTTAGTGCACGTAACACAACATAAACAATGCAGTACCTACCTATCTTGAAAGTTTTATATAAGAACTTGTGTTAATTTAATAGGGGGTCGATTTTTAGACCTCGTCGACCTCCAAAATCAGTTTTCGTTTACGTCGACCCATAGGAATCCGATATCGACCACTTAGGGTCGATATCGACCACTTTGGGAATTCCTGACTTAAACCTAATTAACCTAAGGCCATCACACATACCCATGCTCGAGGCTGGATTCGAACCTGCGACAGTAGCAGTCGCGCGGTTCCAGACTGTAGCGCCTAGGACCGCTCGGCCACTCCGGCTGGCCAACCTCTTCAGGCCCTGCAGTGCGACTCAAGTATCGTAGCCATCTCCAAGTTGGTGGCGCTTCTCTAGAGTTTTTGAACTTAGCTCGTTTAACATTTCACGTGGGAAGCTGAGGATTTTACTCAGCGTAACTACACACTGAGTAAAATTCTCACCTTTCCACGTGAAATGTTAAGGATTTTACTCAGCACAACTACACCCCCCCCCCCCCGCCATAAACCACAGATCGTTGGTGGGGAGGCTTGCGTGCTCAACGACACAGATAGCCGTACGGTAGGTGCAGCCTGAACGGAGGGGTATCTGTTGAGAGGCCAGACAAACGTATGGTTCCTGAAGAGGGGCAGCAGCCTTTTCAGCAGTTGCAGGGACAGCAGGCTGGATGATTGACTGATCGGGCCTTGTAACAGTAACCAAAGCGGCCTTGCTGTGCTGGTACTGCGAACGGCTGGGAGCAAGGGCAAACTACAGCCGCAATTTTTCCCGAGGGAATGGAGCTTTACTGTATGGTTCAGTCGAATTAAGTCGGGTTATGCTGAGGGAATTAGATTAGGAAATGAGACACTTATTGTCATAAAGGAGTTATGCTGTTTATGGAGCAAAATAACTGATGATGGTCGAAGTAGAGAGGATATATTATGTAGACTGGTAATGGCAAGGAAAGCGTTTCTGAAGAAGAGAAATTTGTTAACGTCGAGTATAGATTTAAGTGTCAGGAAGTCGTTTCTGAGAGTATTTGTATGGAGTGTAGCCATGTATGGAAGTGAAACATGGACGATAAATAGTTTGGACAAGAAGAGAATAGAGGCTTTCGAAATGTGGTGCTACAGAAGAATGCTGAAGATTAGATGGGTAAATCACATAACTAATGAGGAGGTATTGAATTCGGGAAAAGAGAAGTTTGTGGCACAACTTGACAAGAAGAAGTGATCGGTTGGTAGGACATGTTCTGAGGCATCAAGGGATCACCAATTTAGTATTGGAGGCCAGCGTGGAGGGTAAAAATCATAGAGGGAGACCAAGAGATGAATACACTAAGCAGATTCAGAAAGATGTAGGCTGCAGTAGGTACTGGGAGATGAAGAAGCTTGCACAGGATAGAGTAGCATCGAGAGTTGCATCAAACCAGTCTCAGAACTGAAAAAAAAAAACAACAACTACACACCTCTTCTTTCCAATTCCGCCTCTATAAAAAAAAAACTGTCTCCTGTAGAAAAAGATTGGGAATTTCTTTTGTGAGTAACCTTGTTGGACGAATAAGTTGGCCAATTATAATCATCTTGGGGTTGAAGCTCTTTTTTCGCTGTTTGCTTTAACAATACGTATGTTTCTGGATAGGGTCCTCCTTTAACAAAACACAATTTTGTTTTTTAACCCAAACATGTTTCACTGCAGTTGCAGCATCTTCAATGAGCTTTTATTTTTCATCTGTTAAAGATAAAGAATGTTCTTTACTGTTTGTATACATGTAACTATTAGCTTTTCATTTGTAATTACAGATATTTAAAAAAACACATAAATTATGGATCCATAGCTTAGTAGCACATAGTGTGGTTTTTCTGATGTGTTGTGTTTCAACAGTGACTGTTTTGTTCCACAGTTTGTCATCTGCAACCACTTACACCTGAAAGTAGATAAATTGCTTAAGCCAAAATTACGATTTGAAAATTGTTGTTTCTATGCCTGAAATTAATTAATTCTGTGTGTGTGTGTGTGTGTGTGTGTGTGTGTGTGTGTGTGTGTGTGTGTGTGTGTGTGCTTGTGTGTGGGTGAGGGGGTGTGTGTCTATTTATGTAATCTCAGCCATCTTGTTTTTACACCTACAACTGATCCTTTGACCGTCATGTCTGTTTTACAGCTGGTAAACAGTGAAACAGTATCAGTGACAGACAGCTCAATATGTAGAGTTTGACAGTGATGAAGGTGAGGAGAAAGAAAACGTAAGTGAAACGTTATGTAAATAGACACACACCCACACACCCACCCACCCACCCCCCACCAACTTACCCACCCACCCACCTACCCACCCACACCCACACACACACACTGCATGGGGGCTTAATTAAAAATATTAATGAATAAATGCAATAAGTCTCGCAACTGGTTGGCCCTGACTAGTATTAGCACGCAATCTGGCTGCATAAAATAAAAATAAAGAATGACAAGGAATTTCCATTAACACAATTGATTAATTAAGTCCGCTGCAACTATAAAAGCTACGAAACAACAAAGCACAAGTGTAACTGCTCTGTGTGTGGTAGTGTGACTCAACGTACATGTATCTGGCTCGGTTCTTTCTCAATACGACAAAATATTTTAAACACCATTTACAAAGAACTAATTGAAAAACCAGAAATACTATAATTGCACATAGAAACCAGAATTACAAGTGCAATGAATGAACACGAGGCAGATGCTTTGTCGACTGTACCTGTGAGCAGGAGGCATTGTCATTAAAGAAAACTGTAATACCTTTTTACCTCATTATATATTGACGAAAATTTTCAGTTACACCAGCATCATAAATCAACAGCCCATCTCCTTTCTCAAATACACTCTGACAACTGCAACTTCTTCCATCTATACATTACACCAACCGAACAGCATCTACTGACTCGCCCAACAGAACAACAACTGCCGTCGACATCCTCTGAACTACTACCGCACCAGTGGAGGCGGCGGAATAATAATCTTTGGCGCAGTCTCTGGCGCTGTGACTCAGGGTAGCCATCATTCAACACACACACACACACACACACACACTTCGAATTAATTAATCTCAGGCATAGAAATAACAATTTTCAAATTGTAATTTTGGCTTAAACAATCTACTTTAAGGTGTAAGTGGTTGCAGATGACAAACTGTGGAACAAAACAGTCACTGTAGAAACTCACAAGAAGAACCATGTCGTAAAAAGGTATGAATTCGCAATTTACGTGTCTTCTCAAATATCTGTAATTACGATTTAAAAAGTAATAGTTACATGTATACAAACAATAGAGAACATTTTTTTATCTTTAACAGATGAAAAATAAAAGCTCACTGAAGATGCTGCAACTGCAGTGAAACACGTTTGGGTTAAAAAACGAAATTGTGTTTTGCTAAAGGCGGACCCTATTCAAAAACATACGTATTGACCATCTATGTGAAACTCCTTATTTTACAATTTACACTGAAGAACCAAAGAAAATGGTACACGTGCCTACAATCGTGTAGGATCCCCGCGACCACGTAGAAACGCCCCACTACGACGTGGTATGGACTCGACTAATGTCTGAAGTAGTGCTGGTGATGTGTTGCGTTGCACAACAGGTGGTTAACTGGTTAATAACAGTAACTGTATGGAACGTCCCCTCAGAAAAATTTATGAATGACTGTGTTGGTAAACCCCTTACGTTATTTGATTTTCAAACAGCTGAGCAAAACTGAACATGCTCAGCCATTACTCTCTTTACTTATTCTGATCATCAATAAAATGACACACAATATTTTTAGCACAATGCAGTCTGACTTTCAATAATCCCTACAAAAGAATGGCCCTGACTGACAATAACCTATACCTTTCACGAATCACTTGCCTCACAAAGAACTTCGTTACTCGAACTACTGCAATACGGCGACCGCCAATACTGCCAGCTAAATAAAAGATTCTAGCTACTGAAGTCACTAACTACTGATAGGCATAGTTAGCAAATGAAAGATTTTGATAGAGAACAAAGAATGTATTTACCTTAATAGTGTTCAAAAGTCATTATATACTCTTGGAAATTGAAATAAGAACACCGTGAATTCATTGTCCCAGGAAGGGGAAACTTTATTGACACATTCCTGGGGTCAGATACATCACATGATCACACTGACAGAACCACAGGCAGATAGACACAGGCAACAGAGCATGCACAATGTCGGCACTAGTACAGTGTATATCCACCTTTCGCAGCAATGCAGGCTGCTATTCTCTCATGGAGACGATCGTAGAGATGCTAGATGTAGTCCTGTGGAACGGCTTGCCATGCCATTTCCACCTGGCGCCTCAGTTGGACCAGCGTTCGTGCTGGACGTGCAAACCGCGTGAGACGACGCTTCATCCAGTCCCAAACATGCTCAATGGGGGACAGATCCGCGGAGATCTTGCTGGCCAGGGTAGTTGACTTACACCTTCTAGAGCACGTTGGGTGGCACGGGATACATGCGGACGTGCATTGTCCTGTTGGAACAGCAAGTTCCCTTGCCGGTCTAGGAATGGTAGAACGATGGGTTCGATGACGGTTTGGATGTACCGTGCACTATTCAGTGTCCTCTCGACGATCACCAGAGGTGTACGGCCAGTGTAGGAGATCGCTCCCCACACCATGATGCCGGGTGTTGGCCCTGTGTGCCTCGGTCGTATGCAGTCCTGATTGTGGCGCTCACCTGCACGGCGCCAAACACGCATACGACCATCACTGGCACCAAGGCAGAAGCGACTCTCATCGCTGAAGACGGCACGTCTCCATTCACGCCTGTCGCGACACCACTGGAGGCGGGCTGCACGATGTTGGGGCGTGAGCGGAAGACGGCCTAACGGTGTGCGGGACCGTAGCCCAGCTTCATGGAGACGGTTGCAAATGGTCCTCGCCGATACCCCAGGAGCAACAGTGTCCCTAATTTGCTGGGAAGTGGCGGTGCGGTCCCCTACGGCACTGCGTAGGATCCTACGGTCTTGGCATGGATCCGTGCGTCGCTGCGGTCCGGTCCCAGGTCGACGGGCACGTGCACCTTCCGCCGACCACTGGCGACAACATCGATGTACTGTGGAGACCTCACGCCCCACGTGTTGAGCAATTCGGCGGTACGTCCACCCGGCCTCCCGCATGCCCAGTATACGCCCTCGCGCAAAGTCCGTCGACTGTACATACGGTTCACGTCCACGCTGTCGCGGCATGCTACCAGTGTTAAAGACTGCGATGGAGCTCCGTATGCCACGGCAAACTGGCTGACACTGACGGCGGCGGTGCACAAATGCTGCGCAGCTAGCGCCATTCGACGGCCAACACCGCGGTTCCTGGTGTGTCCGCTGTGCCGTGCGTGTGATCATTGCTTGTACAGCCCTCTCGCAGTGTCCGGAGCAAGTATGGTGGGTCTGACACACCGATGTCAATGTGTTCTTTTTTCCATTTCCAGGAGTGTATATAGCAGTTCATGAAATCCAATCTTACAAATTTACTGTCTGTAATGGACACACGTCCAGATCATCCGCTCTCAAAACTCCATCTCTCTCCCCACATGCACCACTGCTGGCGGCTCACCTCCAACTGCGCAACGCTACGCGCTCTTCACATCCAACTGCCCAACACTACAATGATGAATATTCCAACAATCCGAGCCAGCCACAGACTACACACAGCACAGCCAGTGATTTTCATACAGAGCGCTACGTGACGTTACCAACATAAAAACCTAAACAGCCTACTTACAATTGAACTTATATTTAAATGCAATAAGAGACACAGTCAGAAATGTAAATTAAAGGGGAATCACTGCTGTCCTCTTCAATGGGACATTAAGAGGAATCTGCGTCGACGATGGAAAATGTGTACCGCACCGGGATTCAAACCCGGGATCTCCTGCTTATTAGGAGGTACGGTGAAGACTGCGCCTTCCGTGACGCAACGTTATGGCAACTGCACGGACTATCTCGGCACGTGTCACGACCGATCCTCACTGGCACCGAGCGCCACATATCCGCAGTCCCCCTATCCACTATACTCCGGTCGCAGGTTCGAATCCTGCCTCGGGCATGGATGTGTGTCATGTCCTTAAGTTGGTTAGGTTTAAGTAGTTCTAAGTCTAGGGGACTGGTGACCTCAGATGGTAAGTCCCACAGTGCTCAGAGCCATTTGAGTGCTACTGAGAAATCCCTACAAGGGCTCGGACGTACTGTATTTGTGCATTCGCACTCGAAGACAGGCAATGCATTGCCTATCAGTTATATGAATTGTGCATCTCTGTCCGAAAGAACAGTCACCACACATTCACACAATCAGAAATGTTCCTAATTATTTCGAATGTTCTTTTTCTTCTACTCATTGCGTTGTATCACAACAGCTGTAATTTAATCTGATGATACCATTACCTGTCTCATATTCTCTAACCCTGCAGTGGCCTCGCTACTTACCCCACTGCCTACGAGCTAAGTGGTCAACTTTATAGCTGAGTTCATCAACGTCAATAGAAATTAAGGAACCTTAAAATATTAGTGTCTCTGTATTTCTGTTTGTTACAGAGCAGGAAAACTACAGTCTTGAGAAACTCTTAACGTGAGTTGACAGTTTTTGGTCGTTGCTAGATACCTATTTGTATAAAATATAGCAATAATCAGTCACAGCAGCAAAATACTTCAGTGAATTCTTTACAGACGAATGGAAAAACTGGTAGAAGTCGACCTCGGGGAAGATCAGTTTGGATTCCGTAGAAATGTTGGAATACGTGAGGCAATACTGACCCTACGGCTTATCTTAGAAGAAAGATTAAGGAAAGGCAAATATACGTTTCTAGCATTTGTAGACTCAGAGAAAGCTTTTGACAATGTTGGCTGGAATACACTCTTTCAAATTCTGAGGGTGTCAGGGGTAAAATACAGGGAGCGAAAGGCTATTTACAATAAGTACAGAAACCAAATGGCAGTTATAAGAGTCGAGGGACAACAAAGGGAACCAGTGGTTGGGAAGGGAATGAGACAGGGTTGTAGCCTCTCCCCGATGTTATTCAATCTGTATATTGAGCAAGGAGTAAAGGAAAGAAAAATTCGGAATAGGTAATAAAATCCACGAAGAAGAAATAAAAACTCCGAGGTTTCCGATGACATTGTAATTCTGTCAGAGACAGCAAACGACTTGGAAGAGAAGTTGAACGGAATGGACACCGTCTTGAAAGGATGATATAAGATGAACATCAGCAAAAGCAAAACAAGGATAATGGAATGTAGTCCAATTAAGTCGGGTGATGCTGAGGGAATTAGCTTAGGATTTGAGACACTTAAAGTAGTAAAGGAGTTTTGCTATTTGGGGAGCAAAATAACTGATGATGGTCGAAGTAGAGAGGATATAAAATGTAGACTGGCAATGGTAAGGAAAGCGTTTCTGAAGAAGAGAAATTTGTTAACATCGAGTATTGATTTAAGTGTCAGGAAGTCGTTTCTGAAAGTATTTGTATGGAGTGTAGCCATGTATGGAAGTGAAACATGGACGATAAATAGTTTGGACAAGAAGGGAATAGAAGCTTTCGAAATGTGGTGCTACAGAAGAATGCTGAAGATTAGATGAGTAGATCACATAACTAATGAGAAGGTATTGAATCGAATTGGAGAGAAGAGGAGTTTGTGGCACAACTTGAGAAGAAGAATGGTCCGGTTGGTAGGGCATGTTCTGAGGCATCAAGGGATGACAAATTTAGCATTCGAGGGCAGCGTGGAGGGTAAAAATCGTAGAGAGGGACCAAGAGATGAATACACGAACCAGATTCAGAAGGATGTTGGCTGCAGTAAGTACTGGGAGATGAAGAAGCTTGCACAGGATAGAGCAGCATGGAGAGCTACATCAAACCAGTCTCAGGACTGAAAACCACAACAACACAGCACAGAACAGAGTGTTTACCTTAAAAGATGCCCCGACTTTCAATAGTTTATACTAAATGAATATTGTTGTTCGAATACATATGTTGGTGTAAAATGGTTGAAATAGTGTTTACGCTGTTGGCACGATTGGAGCTGCCGCGGGATGGTGGTATATTTCCTCCATTAACTGTTGAGCACTGGCTTTCGAACAAAATTGAGTTATCGTTCCTTGTTGTTTCTTACAATGGACTGTAAGGTGGCTATAATTTCGCACCTTATAAGCACTCACTCATATACTTTGCCGTGAACTACAACCACAATTATGTATCATTTGATAGGTTGTACATCATATATCTTTAGCTGTTCTGCGTAATTGTTCGCATTTGTCTCGACTTAAGCCTTCAACATTTAGTTGTAAGATACGGACACAAGTTCCTAATCTCTTGTCAGGTGGTTCAGATAAGAACCATTACCTTTTTGCTTTTTTCATTTCCCTGTGTAGACTTCATCCTACAGGGTGGCGTACGAAATGTGTTACCAATTGTTTCTTTCACAATTTACGACGCACATTAGATATCCCGCTGGGATCTCTACAACAGTACCAGCAAAGCTTGAAAAAACGTATGAGTTACGATATAACGTGTAATTCACGATACTGCCGCTAGGAGACTACTAAGCAGCAATGGCTAACAACAGAAGACTAACGACACAGCAACGAACGGCAATTGTGTTACTTTTTCATGAAAGGAAAAGCCTTGTTGTGACTCAAGAGGCGTTTTCGACAACAGTTTAACACACGATGGGTCCCTTGCAAGAAGACCATCCACAGGTTGTACGATAAATTTGTAGAGGAAGGAACAGTATTGGAAGGGAAGCGACCTCGGCTTAAGCCTGTTGGTCGCCGGAGAATATTGAACCGGTACGAGTTGCTGTGCAGAGAAGTCCCGGGAAATCGTGTAGAAACGCAGCAGTGCAACTGGGATTATCCAGACGCTCCTTTCAACGCATTCTTAAAAGTGGCCTCCATATGTACCCATACAAGATGACCTGTGCACAGAAGCTCACTGAAGAACACAAGCAGCAAAGACTACTGTTTGCTCAGAGAGCAGAGAGCAACAACGTTTGGTTTTCAGACGAGGAGCATTTTCATTTAGACGGTGTGGTTAAGAAACAAAATTTACGCTTTTGGGCCACTGAAAACCCACTAGTGCTTCATAAGCGACAACATTATGCTCCGAGGATTACAGCGTGGGCAGCAGTTTCCAGTCACGGACTTATTGGACCCTTTTTATTTGAAGAAACTGTGAACAGCGAGCGTTATTTGAGCAGGCTTCGCAATAGCTTCATTCCACAGCTTCCTGCTACTGCCTTGCCCTTCAATACGCAGTGTTTCCACAAATGGAAACTCACTGATGACCCACGATGCGACTGTGGTGCAGAAGAACAAACAATCCCTCACCTGATCTTCAAACGCCTTGCGAGGAGGTTTGAAGGAGAATGGAGGGATATCATGAATGCAGTGCAGTGCAGTTCAGTTCAGGGGGTAACCTGCTTAGATGTGGACTTGTAACAGCTGCAGTAGCTGTCTCCATAATCTTTCGCATGTTGTTGTTTGCAGTCAATCATTTAATAATATATTTGTAATTTGTTTATTACATTAATTAATAGTATGTGTGCAATTTTACTCTGTAGATACGCTAAATAAATAAGTAAACATCATTTACAGGGTGTTACAAAAAGGTACAGCCAAAGTTTCAGGAAACATTCCTCACACACAAATAAAGAGAAGTTGTTATGTGGACATGTGTCCGGAAACGCTTAATTTCCATGTTAGAGCTCATTTTAGTTTCGTCAGTATGTACTGTACTACCTCGATTCACCACCAGTTGGCCCAACTGAAGGAAGGGAATGTTGACTTCGATGCTTGTGTTGACATGCGGCTCATTGCTCTACAGGACTAGCATCAAGCGCATCAGTACGTAGCATCTACAGGTTAGTGTTCATCACGAACGTGGTTTTGCAGTCAGTGCAATGTTTACAAATGCGGAGTAGGCAGATGCCCATTTGATGCATGGATTAGCACGGGGCAATAGCAGGGGCGCGGTACGTTTGTATCGAGACAGATTTCCAGAACGAAGGTGTCCCGACAGGAAGACGTTCGAAGCAATTGATCGGCGTCTTAGGGAGCACGGAACATTCCAGCCTATGACTCGTGACTGGGGAAGACCTGTAACTACGAGGACACCTTCAATGGACGAGTCAATTCTTAGTGCAGTTGACGATAACCCTAATATCAGCGTCAGAAAAGTTGCTGCTGTACAAGGTAACGTTGACTACGTCACTGTATGGAGAGTGCTACGGGAGAACCAGTTGCTTCCGTATCATGTACAGCGTGTGCAGGCACTATCAGCAGCTGATTGGCCTCCACGGGTACAGTTCTGCGAATGGTTCATCCAACAATGTTTCAATCCTCATTTCAGTGCAAATGTTCTCTTTACTTGGATGAGGCTTCATTCCAACCCGTGATCAGATTGTAAATTTTCACAATCAACATGTGTGGGCTGACGAGAATCCGCACGCAATTGTGCAATCAAGTCATAAACACAGATTTTCTGTGACCGTTTGGGCAGGCATTGTTGGTGATTTCTTTATTGGGCCCCATGTTTTTCCACCTACGCTCAATGGAGCACGTTATCATGATTTCATATGGGATTCTCTACCTGTGCTGCTAGAACATGTGCCTTTACAAGTACGACACAACATGCGGTTCATGCACGATGGAGCTCCTGCACATTTCAGTCGAAGTGTTCGTACGCTTCTCAACAACAGATTCGGTGACCGACGGATTGTTAGAGGCGGACCAATCCCATGGCCTCCACGCTCTCCTGACCTCAACCCTCTTGACTTTCATTCATGGAGGCATTTGAAAGCTCTTGTCTACGCAACCCCGGTAGCAAATGTAGAGACTCTTCGTGCTCGTATTGTGGACGGCTGTGATACAATACGCCATTATACAGGGCTGCATCAGCGCATCAGGGATTCTATGCGACGAAGGGTGGATGCATGTATCCTCGCTAACGGAGGACATTTTGAACATTTCCTGTAACAAAGTGTTTGAAGTCACGCTGGTACGTTCTGTTGCTGTGCGTTTCCATTCCATGATTAATGTGATTTGAAGAGAAGTAATAAAATGAGCTCTAACATGGGAAGTAAGCGTTTCCGGACACATGTCCACGTAACATATTTTCTTTCTTTGTGTGTGAGGAATGTTTCCTGAAAGTTTGGCCGTACCTTTTTGTAACACTCTGTATATGAATATTTAAAGGAGACTGACATTGTCACATACGCCTTGTAAATAACTGTTAACGCTTATTGCATGAAAGGTGACGGAGTGTCTTTATTAACAGAATGGCGTAATGAATGACTGCATATACTAGTAGAGATTGGAATGCCACTGGGGATGAAACGGTAGGTAGAAGCTCTGGGTGGAAGGCCCATACAGGTGTTGGTCCTGCTTAGAAACAGGAAGTAGCTAGACTTCGTGGCAACTGAGCTCTGGAGCACAATAGGGTGACGGCCGGCCGCTTTTGCAGCAGGACCGCAAGGATAACCGGGAACTCTGCAAATCGTGGACCCTGGTGAGAGGAACGAAGAAGTGGCACTTCAGGAACCATTCAGGCTGGGTTATTTCCGAGGAGTTTTACTCAGAAACGTAACATTGTACGAGTAAAGGTTTTTCCTCGCAAACTTTCCGCGCTGGACGATAAAAGACTAAAATATGGTTGGTCGTCACACGTAAGAATCTGTAGAGAGGGAGAACATTCCGTGGTTTCGGGTCGGGAATATGATTCGTTTCCGGAATTATGAGGGGGCGGGGGGGGGGGGGGGGGGGGGAGCCGAGCCTTGCTGGGAAGCGAGTGCTGGGGAGACGTAGTCTTCCATTGTGAGCGCCCGTGTGTGACAGAGGCCCGGTATCAGCATTTGTTTGTACAGGCGGACTTTCTGCCTTTGCTCTCGGGAGAGTTTGTAGTTAGAACAGTTAGGCACTGTACTGTTCTGTTGCGAACCTATACAATTGTGGACTGCACCTCCGGGCTGGAAGTAACGTTCAGTAACTGAGTGCACTTCCTCTAAGTATACTTACGTTGAGACGTTATCTGAACTCCATCCATGTGGCTGGGAGTTCGCGTTTCTCGTCTGTAGGACACAGAGAAGAGAAGACAGTGTTAGAGTATACTAGTCAGAGGACCGCCTAGGGTTTGACTGCGTTAACTTGTGGCTGGAGATCTTCCATCGTCGCAGACGAGTACGAGAACCATCACTTCTTCGCACCGGTCACGGTACATACGGTGATATCGCAAATTGCTTCGGCTTATTAGGGCTATAAAGCTAATTTATTTCCACTGAGGTTGCACACCAGAGTAGATCATCTTTGAAAGTTGTGTCTTCTGGTGTTTGGTACGTAGATGACGTCAGTCATTTTGCGTTAGTGATATTAGACTGCGCAGCAATAATAAGGGGCAGAGTTAGGCAATTGATTAATAATTTTAGTTAGGAAATATAGACGATTGTACTTAAATGGTTGATTTTAATCTATAATGAATATATATTGAACAACAACGTTTATCATTTAGTAGTATTAGTTGCCTTCATCATTCATTTATGTTTAGATTGTAATTTATATGTTCAAATGTGTGTGAAATCTTATGGGACTTAACTGCTAAGGTCACCAGTCCCTAAGCTTACACACTACTTAACCTAAACTATCCTAAGGACAAACACACACACCCATGCCCGAGGGAGGACTCGAACCTCCGCCGGGACCAGCCGCCCAGTTCATGACTGCAGCGCCTCAGACCGCTCGGCTAATCCCGCGCGGCAATTTATATGTAAAAAAAAAAAAAAAAAAGGGGCATTGAGAGATCCTAAGATCTGCTTCAGGAGGTAGTCAGATAGGGCCAAATCATCATTCTAGCGTTTATTATTTTCGGTTGCGCACTTTCATTTTTACAGCCTTCCGGAGTAGCATCTTGGAGCACTTAACAGTTGAAGAACGTGCATTCGTGATTGAAACTTATTTTGTGATGAAATCTCATGATGTGTCTCGGCGAAAGTTCAAGGAGTAATTCGGAATGGAAGCACCGCTGAAAAGCACTGTTTAGTAGTTAAAAACTTCGTAGAGTAGGTTCAGTATTATATAAGAAAAGTACCAGATAAGGTCAATTTTAACGACGGAGACCATTCGGGGTATTAAAGAAGTTCTTACATACAACTCTCCCCGTAAATCGTTGCATAGATTAAGCCAGGAGAGGAACATATCGCTTGTTTCAGCCCACATTGCAGTTTAAGGACACTGAAATGTTATCCGTACTGCATCCAGGTTTCCCACGAGCTGAATAATGCTGATTGTGTCAGAAGCGTTCACTACTGTCAATAGTTCAAGACCTAGAGGCAACATTGGCATTACAGATCAAGTGTTTTTCACAGACGAAGCGTGGTTTCACCTTGTTGGGTATGTTAATACTTCAACTACCGGACATAGGTACGCTGACAACCTGTACATTTTCATTGAATCTCCCCTACACCCACAAAAAATGGCGCGAGGTGTTCAGTTTAAAGGTGACGTCTACAGACACATTATCCAGCAGTTGTAATATAATGAAAAATATATCATACATGTTTAGAGATAGGGAAACATTGAGATTAATTTTTCGGCGTGTCCTTCAAGCACAATAAGCTGAGCTATGCCTGTAAATGGGTAAAGAATCATTTCATATTAGTTCTACTTGCACGAAATAATCTTTCTTTTGTTGTAAATTTATGCTTATCAATTAATAATACTACGTCCGATCGCCGTATCCACCTACAAAATCTTGACCGTGTCCGTGATATTGTAATCGGATCTTCGTGATAGCTCTGAAGTGCACAGGTGGGCTTCTTGGATTTCTATATTTTACAGTACTACTTGGGATAATAACTCATACCACTTCACTGGTAAAATAATGCTACATTCTATAAAAAATGCAGACTTTTCACTTATTATCTTAACGAAAATGGCTACCACCGATTACGCTCTAAAATAACGTGCGTCTACCTTCATTCATTAACAGAGAGCGAGTCCCTCCTCTTACGGAGGTACAAGAAAAACATCTTATGTTTTTTTAACATTTCAAAAACAAAAATACATGACGGTAGGCGCAGGCTCCACGCTGGGCTTTCGCTTCACCTTTTCTCTTTGCTTTTGAAGAAAACGAAAACATGAAAGCAAGAAATGCAAAAGTTATGTCACACAGTTCACAGCCTTACTGCGAGAGGATGAGCGTTGTTGCTCATGGCAACAGAACAGCGCCACTTGCTGTAAAGCTCCCTCTACTGTGGAGATGCTACAGGATTTTTTTGGTGAAAAAATCATTTCGGGAGGATTGTGGCCACCACGGTCCCCTAATCTTCCTAGTCCAGACTTCTTTCCGCGGGGCTACTCAAAAGATATTTCCAGAATGAGATTTTCACTCTGCACCGGAATGTGCGCTGATATGACACTTCCTGGCAGATTAAAACTGTGTGCCGGACCGAGACTGGAACTCGGGACCTCTGTCTTTCGCGGGCAAGTGCTCTACCAACTGAGCTACCCAAGCACGACTCAGGCCCCGTCCTCACAGCTTTACTTCTTCCAGTATCTCGTCTCCTACCTTCTAAAGTTTCATATCAGCGCACACTCCGCTGCAGAGTGAAAATCTCATTCTGGAAACATCCCCCAGGCTGTGGCTAATATCTCCGCAATATCCTTTCTTTCAGAGTGCTAGTTCTTCAAGGTTCGCAGGAGAGCTTCTGTAAAGTTTGGAAGGTAGGAGACGAGGTACTGGCAGATGTAAAGCTGTGAGGACCGGGCGTGAGTCGTGCTTGGGTAGCTCAGTTGGCAGTTCATTTTTATCCAGCCAAGACGGAGAAGAACAAAGTTAGCCCAGTTAAACACTTCGTTTGTGGTGGTTTTGGTGGCGTATGTACTGTTTTAGTGGGCCACCCTCTGGATACTACAAAGCCAAACGGCGTGTGAAAATTTGCTATTTTCTCACTCTACGGCAAGAACTTACGCAAGAGGTTACGCCAGACCTAATGCACATCCGAAATTAGAACTTCGTGTTGCTGAATAGTAGAATGGCGAAACTGAACTTTGATCCCTCTTTAATCATTGCTTTTGTGATATTTATGGGGACTGCTGAGTTGTTATGATGGTTAGACGAAGATTAAATATTTAATGTTCTAAGCAATGGGACGCATTTGCCCGACTGTGCCATATTTACAAAAAGTATTTTGGTTAAATCTGTATGGATGTTTACTGATGTCCGTTTCTGCATTAAGTGTAGATAGATAAAGGTTCCATTTGCGATGAACACTGAGGAACTTGTGATGGAAAAACGTGTATATACAGTGAAATAAGTTGCTACAAAATAACGAAAATTAGACCAAATCCTATAAACGTTTTAGTTATGTTGTCAGATTGTATTATTTCAGAAATAGATTTTTATGTATCGTAGTGTATGGGCAGCTTCAGCTAACCAAGGTGCGTTAGTTTCGCTGTACCTTCTGCTTTCTCATGACTCGGAGCAGTGCGATATTAAGTTTGTTATCTCATCTATAGATTGAGTAGTAATGTGTGATTTAAGAGTTTTGTGGCGTAAACTAGTATTCACTTATGCTCCAGAAAGCCCCAAGTCATTTTTAATGATCACCCTCTGTCAAAAATAGAACAGAATTATGCTTGGTGAAATCCAAATTATATGCTGCAGTAGGTAGGACCATGATTAAATGATCTTCAAGAGTGCCAATGGTAATGTCCTTCGTAGTGCTGTCTATTCTGGACTTTATAAAATTGAGGCAACTGAACCTACAGTTATCAAATTGGGCTGACACCATAATGATTAGATTAGATTCAGTTTTTGAAAAAAAAAATTAAAAAAAAGAAGTTGGTAGAGCGCTTGGCCGCGAAAGGCAGAGGTCCTGAGTTCGAGTCTCGGTCCGGCACACAGTTTTAATCTGCCAGGAAGTTTCAAAAGATATTGTTTACCAGAGCAATCCGCATACATTGAGGTAACTGAAGACAAACATACGAAAGCCGTGAAGGAAACAGACGGTGTAAGGTTAACACGAGTAACCAGCAACTTGGTCAAACGTGTCAACAAGTGCATAGAAATGGACGAACAACATTTCGAGCACGTGCTGTAATTTATAAGTTATGATGTAAGTTGGCAATAAACTTTTTACTTGTACAACAAAGTGAGTTATTAAACTGAACACACTGTACTTGTTTATGTCTCTCGACCGACGAATGCAGGAGACTGGATCATTGGAAAGAAGAAACAACGAATCTAGCAACATGAGCGCCACTCACACACTCGAATTTGAGGAGGAAGTGCTGGAACGTGTTGTAGCGGACCCCACTACAAGTCTTCGTCGTATTGCACGTGAAATGGACGCTGCACATATTACAGTGTGGCACGTACTGTAAGTAGGCTGTTTAGGTTTTTATGTTGGTGACGCCAAGTAGCGCTCTGCATTAAAATAGCTGACTGCGCTGTGTGCAGTCTGTGGCTGGTTGGACTCATTGTTGTAATATTCGCTTGTGTAGGGTTGGGCAGTTGGATGTGAACAGGGCGTAGCGTTGGGCAGTTGGAGGTGAGCCGCCAGCAGCGGTGGATGTGGGGAGTGAGATGGCCTAGTTTTGAGAGGTTGCTATAAGTGGTCGACCTGGACGTGTGTCTGCCAGAAAAAGCAAATTTTGTAAAGATTGATGTCACGAATTGATATATATATATATATATATATATATATATATATATATACTTTTGAACATTATTAAGGTACATTGTTTGTTCTCTATCAAAATCTTTCATTTGCTAACTATCCCTATCAGTAGTTAGTGCCTTCAGTAGTTTGAATCTTTTATTTAGCTGGCAGTAGTGACGCTCGCTGTATTGCAGTAGTTCAAGTAACGAAGATTTTTGTGAGGTAAGCGATTTGTGAAAGGTATAGGTTAATGTTAGTCAGGGCCATTCTTTTGTGGGGATTATTGAAAGTCAGACTGCATTGTGCTAAAAATATTGTGTGTCAGTTTAGTGATGATCAGAATATGTAAGACAAAACTGTCTGACTGTGTTGAGGTTTGCTCAGCTATTTGTAACTCAAACAACATAAGAGGTTTTCCTGCACTGTCATTTTTAAATTTTTCTAAGGGGACGTTTCATATGGCGACCCTGCCAGGATACCTCACTGGAATCTTCTGATTTTTTCTTGTAGTTTGTGTAATTAGTGTAGTTATTGCTTGTTAATTAGATATTATTTTCAGTGCTATGTTAATGTGTTGTTTTACTCTTCAAATTGTGCTTTTCTGTGTCATCGTGTGAAATATTGTGACAATAATGGCGTGTGAAAAACGTAATACTAGGCTCCAAAGTAAACTGAGAAATGACAGTGAAGACAATTAACTAATGTTCAACATAGTAATTTGGTAATTGTGGATAGGGAAATGGACCAGGCAATAAATAATGGTGTAGACAGTGAAACAGCTAGTTAACAGGGTAGTATTGTCGATCGATCGGTCAGTATCAGCTCGCCCCCAGGAATCCGAAATGACAAGACACAATCTTGCAATAGTGCAGATTCAGGTTTTGTGTCATTACCCATTTCTCAATCAAGTCAAGACACATTTTCTGCTTTTAAAAATGTGAATGTTGGCGGTGCAAAGGCGCTGACGAAAAGTACAGAGGAACATGTTTCAGACACCAGTGCATTGTTATTACAATTAATGCAACAAATGGGACAACAGCCTCAAAAGTTAGACTCAATGGAACTAAATCAAAAACAATCATAACAACAAATGGAACAAAATCAGAGACAAACACAGCAACAGCTTCAAAAGTTAGACACAATGGAACAAAATCAGACACAAACACAGCAAAAGCTGCAAAAGTTAGACACAATGCTTGAATAAACACGTGAAGATTTAACTACTGAGTTACTTAACATCGAATCTAAATGTCAAAAAGTCTGTAACGTCGTAAAAACACAAATTTATGAGCATTTTCAACCTATTTTTTCACGTCATGAAAATGCATTACAGAATCACGAAGCAGCCATAAAAGAGCTGCAAACTATTGTTCATGAAAATCACTAGACTTTGTAAGCTAAAACTGACTTAGTTGCATCTACCGATTCGGTTACGCAACTTGCAAAAATTCAGGAAAACGTAAAGGACACAGTAGATACTCTAAAACTTGGTTCAGAAAAACACACGGAGGCAACCAGTTATTGGAGAAAGTAGCCGAGCTTTCAGATGAGTTCACTAACTTATCTACAAAGGTAGATGATGTTGCGAATGACACAGAAGAGTATGAACAAATTAAGAAATTTACACAAAATCAGAATCAAATTAACATGCAACACAAAAGAGAAATCCGGGAAGTGCAAGATCAGTTGGCACAAGTAATACAAAATTACGTATTTCAAAGGGCACTCGCTGTCCAATATTGGAAGAGGGATATAGAAATACAGAAAAGCCACAAAATAATAATACAGTACATTTCGGAAATGATGAAAGAAATTGGCAAGGTGCACCGAATTTTGAGATGGAACAGCCGATACGACTTAACAATGACTGATATGCAACCTGCCGACACGATGATTTTGACTATAAGCTGTTAATTACCACACGTAAATTCAAAACATTTGAAAATTGTGGCAACGACATTCGTCCACAAGCATGGCTTCATCAGTCCTCTCATTGTTTTCCTCTCAACTGGTCATTAGAACACAGATTAGAATTTATGTGTGGCTACTTAGAGAATGAACCTGCTGTAAGAGTGCATTCGGTCATTCACGATTGTCACAGTGAAGGAGAATTTTATCATGCCTTCCTCTCAGTATATTAGTCTCAAGCTACTCAAGATCTCGTAAAACATAGCATCATAATGATGAAACATTTCGAACAATCTGAATTATCCAGTCTCGTCAAATAGTTCGAAGACATGTTGCACAAGAATTAGTATCTGTCAAACCTATACAGCCCATCAGAAATCATCCGCATTTGCTTAATCAAATTGCCCGAACATTTAAAGACATATTTTTTTGGCAGGACGTTGCAAAGACGACATCGAAGGTTTTCAGGGACTTTTACAAGAATTTGACACAGACACTCGCGGGACACGAAACCAGGGGAACAACAATTACAGGTCACATCCATCACAAATCCGTGATGACAGAAACAATAACTGGACACGACAAGGCTATTCTTACAACGCAAATCGTGACTAAAACAGACACCACCCGTATGACAACCGTTGGCAGAGTAATAATTATTACAGAGAAAGATCGCATTTCCATAGTAATGAATAGGTCAGAGACAACCGTAGAAACAGACAGTATAGGAACCAAAACAATTATAATCAAGGTAGACAGAATAAGTTCAGACGCAACGGCCCACCGCGCAGTTACGATTCCGGGAGAAATTCTCCACCATTTAACCAACAAGAAAGAAACTACAGAAACTACCGACATGACGACAGTTGATATAATAATAATGACAGACCTGAATTTCACCAGAACTGGCAGGATTCAGACAGGGCAGGGCCCTCTCGGCAAGGTGAATTTGTAGAAGTTAGATATCCAAAACCCAGTAATGAAGCGCGACAACAAACAGACAGTAGACAATGACTCGCACCGCAGGCAGCCACGTGCGCCGGCTGGCTCAGAGAAAAATAACACAGACGCTAACCTCGAGAAAAATTTGAGCATTCTTTACTGATGTATACCACATGATACTTGTATCTAAGCTGAACCTCTGCGTACTAGGAAGAGTAAAGGTTTACACCACATTTCAAATGTAAAACCGTTTATTGAGAGATAATCTGCTTTTTAACTTAGTATCTGCCATAAAATTTTTCACTTCACGTTACTAGCACGCTTTGTCACAATTAGAAACTGTTAACATGCAACAATGTTTTGCAGTTAACTATCCAGTCAAGAACCTAGAGAAGTTATTTAGACAGTAATTACGAATGCATTGTTATAGTGAACAGATGACACAGTGTTATTGTGTGTACATTCTTGCTTGTTTGTTGCACCATTACGTAACGACTATAGGGCTTACATATTTGTAACATATACTGCTAATGAGATTTTTATGCAATATTTTGGTTTACTTGAAAATACATTCTGGATTTAAAGTACTTTCTGTGAGGTTACAGATGACTTAGTATTTGGTTTATTTGACAGCTACAAGAATATAGCACGACACTACTGATGAGTGACAAAATTTACATTGTTACTTTTGCGCTGTATCTGTACAGGGTACGATTCCCTAACGGGCACCACCCATCACGACGAGTGTTTATTTCTCTCGATTGACGAATGTGAGAGACTGGTACATCGGAAAGAAGTGTGAGCGTGTGGGGTTGCTATTCTGTCATTCTGCACAACGGATTAATCTGAGATGTACCCTTTACCCTGTGGCTCCTGCAAGATGCAATTTCCACCCCCACACTACTACAAAACTCAGATAAACGCTCCTAACATTCTAAAGAGAAATGCCTGAAAAACTGTCAGCAATAAAAATCTTCTGGAGTTGCCCGCTGTAAGGAAATGACACAAAAATTCACAAAATTACTTACGTAACTAGTGGGTTACTTGGGTGCTGGAGTAGTGCTAGTTAGTGTAAGAAAAACATGAAACTAACGAAAGGTATTATTTGTTTTGCAAAAATTCTGAGAAATCACAATGGCAGCTTTAGTTATGAATTGAACAAGTTATATCCTGGTTCTTTTCGGAATGTGAAGTTACCTCTCAAGGATAGGATTCGCTAATGAAATTTCTATACAAAGTTTAAGATTGTTGTTAACTTCGCAGAATGGCTGAGAGACGCGCCTACTCAAATTGAATAATTGTCCTTTAGAATGTTGCTAGGTACGGTCGAGGCTGTCGCGTGTGAAATGCAATGAAGTGTACTGTTGTGGAGGATATATGGGGCTCGCAATAGCTGTAGCGCACAATACCGTAAGCTGCGATGACTGCTGTCTGCGCCGCTCGCTGCTGACAAATAAGATAACTCTCGTTCTATCTGGATTGACCTTCGCCAATCAAACTCTACCTACGCCTTGAAGAAGTCAAGGATTCCTATTCGCCCCTAGTCTATTGGCGTGGTACACCGGTCAGATAACGACTCCACCGCAATGCCACTCAAAAATTCGATCGCAGGTGTTTAACTACAACTCTGTCCGTTCATACGGGACGGTAAGTGTGTCGGCCAACACAGTGAACAACTTAATCGCAAGGACTCAATATAGAGAGTCGCATTTCGATTCGCTCTCGACAGAGGTGCTTTCCCTGTGAAGTACTGAGGAGAGACTTGTTCCTCGCTCCAAGAGCGACAACGGAACGGCGCCTCTCCACGCCAGACGAGAAGGGGTATATCTTTCGGTCTCTTCCATTACTCCTTCAGCTGAAAGCGTAAGAAATATCGTCTGCCGATCAGCATCAGTGCTCGAACAGAAAGGTTTAGGTGTTCGTTTTTCCCGCGCGCTGTTGGGGAGTGGTAGAGAGGTAGTACGATTGTGGTTCGATGAACCCTCTGCCAAGCACTTAAATGTGAATTGCAGAGTAATCATGTAGATGTAGATGTAGATTGCTCTTCTAAAACGGGAGAATGACATTTCGTTTAAGGCGACCAATCCGGAAATCTGTAGATCGGCGTTTGGCGTTTGCTGTCTCGTTGTGAAAATCTCTGAAACTGCGTGCTATGTGTAAAGAATGCGTAGGCTGGCCGCTCCCACACAATGTAACCAATGAAGGTCAGGAGACGACGACATCTTACAGAAGAAACAACGAACCTAGCAACATGACGGCTTCTCGGACACTCGATTTTGAAGAGGAAGTGCTCGAACGTGTTGCAGCGGACCCCACTAAAAGTCTTCGTCATATTGAATGTGAAATGGGCGCTGCACATATTACAGTGTGGCAAGTACTACACGAACAATAATTATACACATATCACCCGCAACGTGTCCAAGCAATGCTTGTGCCTTACTTTGCAGCAATGGTCGCATTGTGTTAGTGGTTGCTCCAACAATGGATTGATCGAGCCGGCTGGTGTGTCCGTGCGGTTCTAGGCGCTTCAGTCTGGAACCGCGAACCGCTACGGTCGCAGGTTCGAATCACGCCTCAGGCATGGATGGATGTGATGTCCTTAGGTTAGTTAGGTTTAAGTAGTTCTAAGTTCTAGGGGACTGATGATCTCAGAGTGCTCAGAGCCATTTGAACCATTTTGATTGATCGACAAGATTTCCTCCAAATTGTTCTGTTTACTGATAAGGCCTCATTTGATCGTGATGGTATCTCGAACAGCAGGAATAGCCATGTGTAGGATGAGGAAAATCCTTACGCTATGGCAGACTCACATCATTTAGTGCATTTTACTTTGCATATCTGGGCCGGCTTTGTAGGCAGCAATCTCATTGCCTGATATCTTCTACCTCGTCGTCTGAATGGCCACCTGTACTTGAGATTCGCGCAAAGAGTTCTACCTGAGTTGCTGGAGAACGTACCCTCGGCTATCCGTGAGATGATGTGGATATAACACGACGGTGCACTTCCTCACTTCAGTGTGGATGTCCGCAAACATCTCAGTGCTGTATTCCCTGGTCGCTGGATTGGAAGGTGATGTCCAATTCCGTGGCCTGCGAGGTCACCTGACCTGAATCCCCTTCATTATTTCCTATGGGGGTTAATAAAGTCACTTGTGTATGAGACCCCAGTGGGAGCAGAGACAGAGGTGCACTACTGGCCATTAAAATTGATACACCAAGAAGAAATGCAGATGATAAATCGGTATTCATTGGACAAATATATTATACTAGAACTGACATGTGATTACATTTTCACGCAATTTGGGTGTGTAGATCCTGAGAAATCAGTACCCCGAACAACCACCTCTGGTCTTAATAACGGCCTTGATACGCCTGGGCATTGAGTCAAACAGAGCTTGGATGGCGTGTACAGGTACAACTGCCCATGCAGCTTCAGCACCATACCACAGTTCATCAACAGTAATGACTGGCCTATTGTGACGAGCCAGTTGCTCGGCCACCATTGACCAGACGTTTTCAGTTGGTGAGAGATCAGGAGAATGTGCTGGCCAGGGCAGCAGTCGAACATGTTCTGTATCCAGAAAGGGCTGTACAGGTCGTGCATTATCCTGCTCAAATGTAGGGTTTTCACGGGGATCGAATGAACGGTAGAGCCACTGGTGGTAACACATTTGAAATGTAACGTCCACTGTTCAAAGTGCCGTCAGTGCGAACAGGAGGTGACCGAGACATGTAATCAATGGCACCCCATACCATCACGCCGGGTGATACGCCAGTATGGAGATGATGAATACACGCTTCCAATGTGCGTTCACCGCGATGACGCTAAACACGGATGCGACCATCATGATGCTGTAAACAGAACCTGGATTCATACGAAAAAATGACGTTTTGCCATTCGTGCAGCCAGGTTGGTCGTTGAGTACACAATCGCAGGCGCTCCTGTCTATGATGCAGCGTCAAGGGTAACCGCAGCCATGGTCTCCGAGCTGCTGGTCCATGCTGCCGCAAACCTCGTCGAACTATTCGTGCAGATGGTTATTGTCTTGCAAACGTCCCCATCTGTTGACTCAGGGATCGAGACGTGGCTGCACGATCTGTTACAGCAATGCGGATAAGATGCCTGTCATCTCGACTGCTAGTGATACGAGGCCGTTGGGATCCAGCACGGCGTTCCGTACTACCCTCCTGAACCAACCGATTCCATATTCTGCTAACAGTCATTGGATCTCGACCAACGCGAGCAGCAATGTCGCGACACGATAAACTGCAAACGCGATGGGCTACAATCCGACCTTTAACAAAGCCGGAAACGTGATGGTACGCATTTCTCCCCCTTACACGAGACTTTTCACTAGGAAACGCCGGTCAACCGCTGTTTTTTGTGTACGAGCAATCGGTCGGAAACTTTCCTCAAGTCGGCACGTTGTAGGTGTCGCCACCGGCGCCAACCTTGTGTGAATGCCCTAAAAAGCTAGTCATTTGCACATCACAGTATCTTCTTCCTGACGGTTAATTTTCGCTTCTGTAGCACGTCATCTTCGGTGGTGTAGCAATTTTAATGGCCAGTAGTGTAGTTGCCAGAACTGTAGCTGCCTGTGATGTGTTTCTGACACACCGGGGATATTTGTCATGGTGCGTCAGAAATTTGTTCGCCGATGTCACGCTTGCACTGAGGTTGATGGCCCTCAGTTTCAGTACATTTTGTAAGATACAGTACAAACCGTACTTTCATTGTGTCAGTGATGGTGTCTGCAGTTAACTCTAACTAATGTAATTGAAAAATTATACACTAATGTGATTTTTATTCCTATTATCTCCATAAGATGGCTGCAGGGACCTCAAATTGTCCAGTGGAGCATCGCCTGCTAAATTTTTGCACGCTCTCTCGGAAACATCGTGTAGATGCGGAGTTGGTGGAGAGATTGCCTTATATGTCTTGGGCTCGTCGTGTTGGTCGTGACGCTCGTAAGTGAGTAACGCTTGTGAGTAAACAGGGGGCACAGCACAATAAACGCCCGCTAACTGAGGCGTCATACGCTCTTCTGGTTACGACACGGTTGCTAACAACCGGCGACTGTCGAGTCGGCTGACAGGGAGGGGCCTACTGCAGGGGACGTCTGATACTGGGGCCTTGCGAGGGGTCCGAAGCTCGACCACCGCAGAGTTGCCTGCCGGCGTCCTTTCTGTCTCTGGAAAACGCAGCTTTTGCATCGGCTTCTCGTGGAACAGCCTCTGGTCTTTTAGTTTCAAACATTTTTTTTTAATTACAGTATCAATAGGAGTACTGCACAATTGCTATATTGGTCTCTAAATAAGGCACCACCGGCAGATATAACACTGATTAGATCTGACACGATTTAACTTCCCTCCCGATGAAATTGAACTTGAGTCATTGTGACTCACTAATATCTAGTTACTTGGAAATTTTTGGACGAGAGAAGTCGCTTTCCCTACATTTTAACACAATTATCTCCCACGCTTCCAGCTATGAAATTGATTCCTTTTTGAATGCTCAGATGAAAGGAGAAAATATAAAAATGTGGTAAATGAAGCAGGCAAAAAGGAATGCAAACGTCTCAGAAATGATATCGACAGGAAGTGCAAAATGGCTAAGCAGGGATGGCTAGAGGACAAATGTAAGGATATAGAGGTTTATCTCACGAGGGGTAAGACAGATACTGCCTACAGGAAAATTAAAGAGACCTTTGGAGAAAAGAGAACCACTTGCATGAATATCAAGAGCTCAGATGGTAACCCAGTTCTAAGCAAAGAAGGGAAAGCAGAAAGGTGGATGGAGTAAATAGAGGGTCTATACAAGGGCGATGTACTTGAGGACAATATTAAGGAAATGGAAGAGGATGTAGATGGAGATGAAATGGGACATATGATACTGCGTGATGCGTTTGACAGAGCACTGAAAGACCTGAGTCGTAACAAGGCCCCCAGAGTAGACAACATTCCATTAAAACTACTGACAGCCTTGGTAGAGCCAATCCTGACAAAACTCTACCATCTGGTGAGCAAAATATATGAGACAGGCGAAATACCCTCAAGCTTCAAGAAGAATATAATAATTCCAATCCCAAAGAAAGCAGGTATTCACAGGTGTGAAAATTACAGTTTAACAAGTCACAGCTGCAAATTCTTTACAGACGATTGGAAAAACTCATAGAAGCCGACCTCGGGGAAGATCAGTTTGGATTCCGTAGAAATGTTGGAACACGTGAGGCAATACTGAGCCTACGACATATCTTAGAAGAAAGATTAAGGAAAGGCGAACCTACGTTTCTAGCATTTTTAGACTTAGAGAAAGCTTTTCACAATGTTGAGTGGAATACTCTCTTCCGAATTCTGAAGGTGGTATGGGTAAAATACAGGGAGCAAAAGACTATTTACAATTTGTAAGGAAAGCAAAAGGCTGTTATAAGAGTCGAGGGGTATGAAAGGGAAGCAGTGTTTGGGAAGGGAGTGAGACAGGGTTGTAGCTTCTCCCCGATGTTATTCAATCTGTATATTGAGCAAGGAACAAAGGAAAAATTCGGAGTAGGTATTAAAATCCAAGGAGAAGAAATAAAAACTTTTAGGTTCGCCGATGACATTGTAATTCTCTCAGAGACAGCAAAGGACTTGGAAGAGCAGTTGAACGGAATGGACAGTATCTTGAAAGGAGAATATAAGATGAACATCAACAAAAGTAAAACGAGGATAATGGAATGTAGTCGAATTAAGTCGGGTGATGCTGAGGGAATTAAATTAGGAAATGAGACACTTAAAGTAGTAAAGGAGTTTTGCTATTTGAGGAGCAAAATAACTGATGATGGTCGAAGTAGAGAGGATATAAAATGTAGACTGGCAATGGCAAGGAAAGCGTTTCTGAAGAAGAGAAATTTGTTAACATCGAGTATAGATTTAAATGTCAGGAAGTCGTTTCTGAAAGTATTTGTATGGAGTGTAGCCATGTATGGAAGTGAAACGTGGACGATAAATAATTTAGACAAGAAGAGAATAGAAGCTTTCGGAATGTGGTGCTACAGGAGAATGCTGAAGATTAGATGGGTAGATCACATAACTAATGAGGAGGTATTGAATAGAATTAGGCAGAAGAGGAGCTTGTGGCACAACTTGACTAGAAGAAGGGATCGGTTGGTAGGACATGTTCTGAGGAATCAAGGGATCACCAATTTAGTACTGGAGGGCAGCGTGGAGGGTAAAAATCGTAGAGGGCGACGAAGAGATGAATACACTAAGCATATTCAGAAGGATGTAGGTTGCAGTAGGTACTGGGAGATGAAGAACCTTGCAGAGGATAGAGTAGCATGGACAGCTGCATCAGACCAGTCTCAGGACTGAAGACCACAACAACAACGACATTGAATTCTCAAGTCAATAAAACAAACCGAGTGAGGTGGCGCAGTGGCTAGCACACTGGACTAGCATTCGGGAGGACGACGGTTCAATACCGCGTCCGGACATGCTGATTTAGGTTTTCCATAATTTTCCTAAATCGCTCCAGGTAAATGCCGGGATGGTTCCTTTGAAATGGCACAGCCTACTTTCCTTCTCCGCCATTCCCAAATCAGACGAGACCGATGACCTCGCTGTCTGGTCTCCTCCCCCAAACAACCCCTATAAAACAAAATGGTTAGGCAGTTACAGCTCGCAATTGCCCTCTGTCCGCCTCTCGATGTCGAATTCGGCACCTGGAATAAAATTTCCTTGGTTCTGCCGAATTCCGGCTACCGTCGATTCTGAAAATTCTTAAAATAGTCAGAGGTGGAGTTGTACACCTTGGGGAAGCCGTCTTGTGTGCTATGGCATATTCACTCTGCAGCTTGGGAATCTGTGTCCAAACTGTGTATTAATTTCGATAAAAGTCCAAAAATTTACCTCTTTAAATAGAGCAGAAACGACCATGGTGCTGGCTCAACTGATTTCACAGCTACGACTCACCAAATAATGTTCCGAGCCACAGAGAGGGGAGCAGTTAAATGAACCAAAGAATCTAACGTAGCTTTTCCATTCACGAAATTACATTTTTCGATAAATGATCTATATTTCCGGATAATCCATGGTCTTGTATGAGATGAAATGTTATCATAATTAATCGAATTACCTTACGTATTCAAAATGGCAGCGTACAACAATTCCGCTAATTATAGTTCCGATGCGATTTAGTCCATTGTACACGTAATGCTCCTCGTTTTATAAATATCCGCAGAGTTTTATATCAAGAGTCAGAGATAATCTGCCACTCGCAGTAGTAATGAGTCTTTGAGCCATATAAACCACTTCCGCGTTTGCAGGTGGTCATTTGCGTTACTAAAGAGAATAATACTAAAAGGTAGGTGATACTACAACGAATCGGGCAGAATCTATTCTCAGATTGTCTGTAAACCAGGAAGTACATAGCGTATAACAGAAGATTTAACTCAACCAGGAAAACACAAGAGTATGAAACCACAAGTATCGTCAAAATTGATGATAAATATAACAGCTCAGGCGTATAAAAAATTAAATATGATTCCTGTGATTCAATTTACGTGCGTCAAGGTAGTAGGGACTTTTGTCACTGGGTTTCGAGAACTCATAAAAATAATTCTGCAATTGGTTTCCATTTACCACAGGTGGAGCACCTTATGTTACCCATAGATAGGGGACTGCAGATACTCCACACGGTCAGCTCGATATAGAGGAATTAGCAATCGAGCAACCCATCATTAATTTTGAAACAAAAGCTGACCCCTATGCTCAAGTGTTTCTTCGAAATATTCAGTCCAATTCTGAGCCTGTAATTGCCGGCATTTCCGCATGTGTTGTCCCCATGTTTACATCTCTACCCCCATACAGGTGATTCCCATACGTATAACTGTTGTTGTATGTATTTCTAGAGGGTTCGAGTCCCTGGCTTCCTTGACATCTAATATTAGCTATAATCAATGCTCATGTATCGTATAGGTTGTTGTTACAGCTTAGCCTAATGCTTTTGGAAATTATATTACGCCCCCTATTTTCTATGCGTTCCTATTATCTTTTACTATTACATTATTTATTTCATCTTTCAACAAGTTTTAGTTGCATGATCTCCCTCACGTCATCTTGCAAGGGTTGAGTCCTCGCCCTATCTTACGGCTGCTCCGATTGCTTTTATTCTCTCTGCTTTATTTTGCGTTATTAAGTTGTTTGCCTACAGGAAAATTAAAGAGACCTTTGGAGAGAAGAGAACCACGTGTATGAATATCAAGAGCTCAGATGGCAACCCAGTTCTAAGCAAAGAAGGGAAGGCAGAAAGGTGGAAGGAGTATATAGAAGGTTTATACAAGGGCGATGTACTTGAGGACAATATTATGGAAATAGAAGAGGATGTAGATGAAGACGAAATGGGAGATACGATACTGCGTGAAGAGTTTGACAGAGCACTGAAAGACCTGAGTCGAAACAAGGCCCCGGGAGTAGACAACATTCCATTAGAACTACTGACGGCCTTGGGAGAGCCAGTCATGACAAAACTCTACCAGCTGGTGAGCAAGATGTATGAGACAGGCGAAGTACCCTCAGACTTCAAGAAGAATATAATAATTCCAATCCCAAAGAAAGCAGGTGCTGACAGATGTGAAAATTACCGAACTATCAGTTTAATAAGCCACGGCTGCAAAATACTAACGCGAATTCTTTACAGACGAATGGAAAAACTGGTAGATGCAGACCTCGGGGAGGATCAGTTTGGATTCCGTCGAAATGTTGGAACACGTGAGGCAATACTGACCTTACGACTTATCTTAGAAGAAAGATTAAGAAAAGGCAAACCTACGTTTCTAGCATTTGTAGACTTAGAGAAAGCTTTTGACAATGTTGACTGGAATACTCTTTTTCAAATTCTAAAGGTGGCAGGGGTAAAATACAGGGAGCGAAAGGCTATTTATAATTTGTACAGAAACCAGATGGCAGTAATAAGAGTCGAGGGGCATGAAAGGGAAGCAGTGGTTGGGAAAGGAGTGAGACAGGGTTGTAGCCTCTCCCCGATGTTATTCAATCTCTATATTGAGCAGGCAGTAAAGGAAACAAAAGAAAAATTTGGAGTAGGTATTAAAATTCATGGAGACGAAGTAAAAACTTTGAGGTACGCCGATGACATTGTAATTCTGTCAGAGACGGCAAAGGACTTGGAAGAGCAGTTGAACGGAATGGACAGTGTCTTGAAAGGAGGATATAAGATGAACATTAACAAAAGCAAAACGAGGATAATGGAATGTAGTCAAATTAAATCGGGTGATGCTGAGGGAATTAGATTAGGAAATGAGACACTTAAAGTAGTAAAGGAGTTTTGCTATTTAGGAAGTAAAATAACTGATGATGGTCGAAGTAGAGAGGATATAAAATGTAGACTGGCAATGGCAAGGAAAGCGTTTCTGAAGAAGAGAAATTTGTTAACATCGAATATAGATTTATGTATCAGGAAGTCGTTTCTGAAAGTATTTGTTTGGAGTGTAGCCATGTATGGAAGTGAAACATGGACGATAACTAGTTTGGACAAGAAGAGAATAGAAGCTTTCGAAATGTGGTGCTACAGAAGAATACTGAAGATAAGGTGGATAGATCACGTAACTAATGAGGAGGTATTGAATAGGATTGGGGAGAAGAGAAGTTTGTGGCACAACTTGACTAGAAGAAGGGATCGGTTGGTAGGACATGTTTTGAGGCATCAAGGGATCACAAATTTAGCATTGGAGGGCAGTGTGGAGGGTAAAAATCGTAGAGGGAGACCGAGAGATGAGTACACTAAGCAGATTCAGAAGGATGTAGGTTGCAGTAGGTACTGGGAGATGAAGCAGCTTGCACAGGATAGAGTAGCATGGAGAGCTGCATCAAACCAGTCTCAGGACTGAAGACAACAACAACAACAAGTTGTTTTCCTTTACTTGTTTCATTTACGTTATTTTGTGTGAAGGTTAGAATTTATGTAACTGGTCAGGTTTATTCTTTTTATCTGTCAGTTTGTACGTATGCCTTCTTTGTTGATTATATTTTCTTACTGACTGTAACTTTCCATTCGCCCTTCATTTTATTATTCACACTTCGTAAACTTTTGTAAAAGTTTATTTTCTATACCACATTTCTTGCACAAGAGAAAAAATCTGCTTTTATCGTTACGTGGCACTACTTCTACATTCATCTCCGCCCTCTGGTGGGTTAAATTGTCTTCCTAGATGTCGCGTTTAGCTAGTCACTTGGTCTGACGTGGCAGCATTGTTTGTTACATTCTGCGTATATAATTTGATCGCGAAGACGTTCACAGTGTATATTTCGCCTGTTCAGTTTTGACGATATTTGTAATTTCATACTCTTGCATAATTCTTGTATTGTTACATTTCCTACTCCTGGCTATGTTTGCAGACAATTTGAGGATAGGTTCTACCCGAAACGCGTCAAATAAAGTCGTTGATTTATTTTCTGGCGGCTTCTTACTTAGTGACGGATACAGGAATCCTGCAGTGCTCATATTCATTTGCAATACGGTCGCATTTTTCCTGAGTGACTTCACGTCGCAACTGCAAGTGCACTGTGGTATCTACACTGAAGCGCTAAAGAAACCGGTATAGGCATGCGTAAGCAAATACAGAGATATGTAAGCACACAGAACGGCCCTGCGGTAGGCAATGCTTACATCATAAAAGTGTCTCGCGCAGTTGTTAGATCGGTTTCTGCCGCTACAGTGACAAGTTATCCAGATTTAAGTGAGTTTTAAAGTGGTGTTATAGTCGGCGCATGAGCGATGGGTCACAGCATCTCCGACGTAGCGATGAAGTGGGGATTCTGCCTTTCGACCATTTCACGAGTGTACCATGAATATCAGGAATCCGGTAAAACACAAAATCTCCGACAGTGATGCAGCCGGAAAAAGATCTTAAGAACGGGACCAACGACGGCTTAAGAGAATCGTTCAACGTGACAGAAGTGCAATCCTTCCGCAAGTTGCAGCCGATTTCAGTGCTGGGCCATCAGCAAGTGGCAGCGTGCAAACCATTCAATGAAGCCGGCCGGAGTGGCCGAGCGGTTCTAGGCGCTACAGTCTGGCACCGCTTGACCGCTACGGTCGCAGGTTCGGATCCTGCCTCGGGCATGGGTGTGTGTGGTGTCCTTAGTTAGTTAGGTTTAAGTAGTTCTAAGTTCTAGGGGACTGATGACCTCAGAAGTTAAGTCCCATACAGCTCAGAGCCATTCGAACAATTTTTGAAGATCCGATAAGCTCAATAGGAACATGGTCTAGACTTCGAAGGGGAACACGGCGACCAGACGTAGCATTACAAAGAAGGGTAAGCATTACAAAGAATGGTACAAAGAAGTCTACAGCGGAGAAAGAAACTACTTCCCCCCTGCAAAATAATATGAACTAAAACGAACTTATTTCCAGGCATAGCTCAGATTATTGTAACTGCCATTCATGCCGAAAAATTAATCTCATTAATTCAATACATTTTAGAAAGCCACACATTTCAACATTTTATTATCATTTATTCCTTTGTTGTATTATATTATACAATAAACACTTTTTCCGAACGACTTATCTTTTCGACCGCATCGACGTTTCACCTATCGAGCTAAGTACTCTGCCATTATGCAAGAAGGGGTATGTGGTCAGTACACCGCTCTTCCGGCCATATGTCGCTTTCCGAGACCGGTGCCGCTACTTCTCAGTCAAGTAGCTCCTCAGTTTGCCTCACAAGGACAGAGTGCACCCCGCTTGCCAACAGCGCGCGGCAGACCGGGTGGTCACCCATCCAAGTGCTAGCCCAGTCCGACAGCGCTTAACTTCGGTGATCTGACGGGGGCCGGTGTTACCACTGCGGCAAGGCTGTTGCCTAATGTAAGAATTTGGGGGTCACAAAATCTTGGGGTCGTCGTCTAACATGAAAGAGACTCACCGACACAGAATGCTTGTACCGTTTCTATTCACAAAGTTTACGGATCTTTCTCTTTTGCGGAGAAAGCTTTGGCAGGAATGTCATACCTGGACAGGCAGCAAATTTGGTTGTTTTTTCAGCTTCTTGAAGATTCAGATGATTTAATTTTTATGCATGTCGGCGCCCCGCCTCGCTTTCGCCTTGATATGCACAGTTATCTTAACACCATCATCCCATGTTGGATTTCATGAAGGAGACAACAAGATCTTGTTCATTGCTTTTGACCTCCCAGGTCATCAGACCTCGTATCTCGCGATTTTTGTTTGTTTGTTTGTTGGTACATAGAAGACATGGTCTTCGTCCCAGCTACGACAGTGACTCTTCAAGAATTGAGACATCAAATTGTTAAAGCTTATTGAACGGGGGCAAAACTCCTGACGAAACTCTACCATCTGGTGAGTAAAATGTATGAGACAGGCGAAATACCCTCAGACTTTAAGAAGAATATAATAATACCAATCCCAAAGAAAGCAGGCGTTGACAGATGTGGAAATTACCGAACTATCAGTTTAATAAGTCACGGCTGCAAAATACTAACGCGAATTCCTTACAGACGAATGGAAAAACTGGTAGAAGCCGACCTCGGGGAAGATCAGTTTGGATTCCGTAGAAATGTTGGAACACGTGAGGCATTACTGACCCTACCAAGTATCTTAAAAGCTAGATTAAGGAAAGGCAAACCTACGTTTCTAGCATTTGTAGACTTGGAGAAAGCTTTTGACAATGTTGGCTGGAATACTCTCTTTCAAATTCTGAAGGTGGCAGGGATAAAATACAGGGAGCGAAAGGCTATTTACAATTTGTACAGAAACCAGATGGCAGTCATAAGAGTCGAGGGGCATGAAAGGGAAGCAGTGGTTGGGAAAGGAGTGAGACAGGGTTGTAGCCTATCCCCGATGTTATTCAATCTGTATATTCAGCAAGCAGTAAAGGAAACGAAAGAAAAATTCGGAGTAGGTATTAAAATACATGGAGAAGAAATAATAACTTTAAGGTTCGCCGATGACATTGTAATTCTGTCAGAGACGGCAAAGGACTTGGAAGATCAGCTGAACGGAATGGACAGTGTCTTGAAAGGAGGATATAAGATGAACATAAACAAAAGCAAAACGAGGATAATGGAAAGAAGTTGAATTAAGTCGGGTGATGCTAAGGGAATTAGATTAGAAAATGAGACACTTAAAGTAGCAAAGGAGTTTTACTATTTTGAGAGAAAAATAACTGATGATGGTCGAAGTAGAGAGGATATATAATGTAGACTGCCAATGGGAAGGAAAACGGTTCTGAAGAAGAGAAATTTGTCAACATCGAGTATAGATTTAAGTGTCAGGAAGTCGTTTCTGAAAGTATTTGTATGGAGTGTAGCCATGTATGGAAGTGAAACATGGACGATAAGTAGTTTTGACAAGAAGAGAGTAGAAGCTTTCGAAATGTGGTGCTACACAAGAATGCTGAAGATTAGATGGGTAGATCACGTAAGTAATGAGCAGTTATTGAACAGGATTGGGGAGAAGATGAGTGTGTGGCACAACTTGACTAGAAGAAGGGATTGGTTGGTAGGACATGTTCTGAGGCATCAAGGGATCACCAATTTAGTATTGTAGGGCAGCGTGTAGCGTAAAAATCGTAGAGGGCGACGAAGAGATGAATACACTAAGCAGATTCAGAAGGATGTAGGCTGAAGTACGTACTGGGAGATTAAGGAGCATGGAGAGCTGCATCAAACCAGTCTCAGGACTGAAGACCACAACAACAACAACATTGAACAGGGACCTGTTAATTCGTGTGGGAAATGAAATAGACTACCCCGTTTCTAGAGCAATGCATGATTCTCATGTTGAATGTGTGCTATGTGTGTGCGCGACGTGCGCAATGTGTTTCTGTCTTTCATTATTCGTCTCTAATGAACTACTGAATATTCTTTCTTTTTGAATCACCTTGTGTGTCTACATCTAGTGTCTATTCACACGTTGTCCAACACGAACTTACACTTTCCGCCCGAAAAGTTTCCAGAGACATTTTTATCCGCAGCGTATAAGCTACGTGTTCGCAGTAACTACAATGGCTGCTGGAATTAACAGCTGTAAACAACAGATGTGCATCCGAGCGGTTAGTTGTGGCCGGCGGTGTTATGTAACGGACGTGCGACAGTAGCATGTCTGCCGTGTTACGTCACAACGGCAACGGAGCAACACTTCTAAATCAAGTGTTGGAGACATTCTCCACAATGCTTTGAAGAAGAGAAGCGTGTTCTCCAAGCTTGTCCTCAGCAGAAACAATGGCGCGTGGACCTCGGGCACGATTTTATCGAATTGCAACACTCGGACAATTCTTTTGTGGAAAAAATCATCTCGCATGGCGAGGCTTGGTGTTATAAGTACGAACCTATCACAATACGGCAGAGTGCAGAAATTCACATGAAAGGTCAACGTTTCGACGACGCAACTGACATGATGCACGAGTTGAATAACACCCCAAAGAAGGATCTTTCTGACACATCCACATGCTTGTACGAAAGTTCTGCGCATATTGCTCAAGTGAGACTTTGTAAAACACCGAAAGCATTTACCCTCTCAATGAAACATCCTCACACGAATCGGTCACAAGTTTCGAGAATTATCTAGAAGTAGGTTATATTTACCAACCCTAGCTCCATTTGCCTACACGTCTTTAGTGAAGCCTACCGATTTACTTCAAATTTTACACGATGCTCTAATAACCCTACGGACAGACATAACCTTCACATTATATATATACCGCTGGATATATTTCGTAAACCACAAAACCACATCAAATACTGACGAATCGGTTCCACAGACCGAACGTGAGGAGAGGGGGTAGTGTAATTGTTTAATACAAACCATACAAAATTGCACGGAAGTATGTTTTTTAACACAAACCTACGTTTTTAAATGTAACCCCGTTAGTTTTATTAGCACATCTGAACATATAAACAAATACGTAATCAGTGCCGTTTGTTGCATTGTAAAATGATAATTACATAAGGAGATATTGTAACCTAAAGTTGACGCTTGAGTACTACTCCTCCGCTATTCGATCGTGTGTATCGGAGAGCACCGAATTACGTAGGGATCCAAAGGGAACGGTGATGGACCTTAGGTACGGAAGAGACTGGAACAGCACATTACGTCCACGTGCTAACACTTTTTTATTGGTCTTTTTCACTGACGCACATGTACATTACCATGAGGGGTGAGGTACACGTACACACGTGGTTTCCGTTTTCAATTACGGAGTGGAATAGAGTCTCTTCTGTACCTAAGGTCCATCACCGTTCCCTTTGGATGCCTACGTAATACGGTGCTATCCGATACACACAATCGAACAGCGGAGGAGTAGTACTCAAGCGTCAACTTTAGGTTACAATATTCCCGGATGTAATTAACATTTTACAATGCAACAAACGGCACTGATTACGTATTTGTTTATATGTTCAGATGTGCTAACAAAACTAACGTGGCTCCATTTAAAAAAAAAGTAGGTTTGTGTTAAAAAACATACTTCCGTGCATTTTTGTATGGTTTGTATTAAACAATTACACTAGCCCCTATCCTCACGTTCGGCCTGTGGACTCGATTCGTCAGTATTTGATGTGGTTTACGAAATATATCCAGCAGTAACGTTCAAAATGGTGCAAATGGCTCTGAGCACTATTGGACTTAACATCTGTGGTCATCACTCCCCTAGAACTTAGAACTACTCAAACCTAACTAACCTAAGGACATCACACACATCCATGCCCGAGGCAGGATTCGAACCTGCGACCGTAGCAGTCCCGCGGTTCCGGACTGAGCGCCTGAACCTCTAGACCACCGCGGCTGGCGCGGTAACGTTAAGTGACTCACCCTGTGCATATGTCTGAAGACAAGTCGTAGACCGCGTGGGGTAGCCGCCCGGTCTCGGGCGTCTTGTCACAGTTCTCGCGTCAGAGGTTCGAGTTCTCTCTCAGGCATCGGTGTGTGTGTCGTCCTTAGCGTTAGCTTAGTTTAAGTTACAAATGGCTCTGAGCACTATGGAACTTAACATCTGTGGTCATCAGTCCCCTAGACCTTAGAACTACTTAAACCTAACTAATCTAAGGACAGCACACACATCCATGTCCGGGGCAGGATTCGAACCTGCGACCGTAGCAACCGCGCTGTTCCGGTCTGAAGCGCCTAGATCCGCTCGGTCACAGTGAGTAAGCCTAGGGACCGATGACCTCAGCAGTTTGGTCCCATATGACTTTACCACAAATTACTCAAAGTCGTAGTTTAGCATTGTTACCAAAATTGTCGTAAAGTTCTTGACCGATTTAGTTCAAATTTTAACATGATTCTCTAATACACTTTCGGATCGTCGAACGCTACATATTTGTTTAATATATCTGATACATAAATGTATATGTAGTAGATGAGGGGGAAAGGCTGTTAGCAAAAAATTCGGAAAGTTATTGACCGTTTTGCTTCAGACTGTTCTACGATAGGCTGCATATTTCTTTAATAAATTTGGCACATAAATGCAAATGTAGTAGATAAAGCGGAAACGTTGTCAGCAAAAATTTGAATTGTTGTTGACCGTTTCCCTTTAAACTTTTTTACGATACTCTACTAACATCCAGACGGTCCTAGGCTACATATTGTTTTAAACAACAATGTACACATTTTCTGTCAAAACGAACTGCAAGAAACGAAGTGCTGTGATATGAAAATGTGCGGTATCGTTTTCTCTCTCGCAGTCTATTTTAAATGAGACACATGGTTTGTTCCACGTACTGTAAATTCTTTTCGCTTACACATAATTTTGTGTAAAAACTGTATGCACAATAGTGAGCCATTCCGTTTTCTTCGTCGCAGTCAGTTTTAAGAGTAAAGATGAATGTTGTGTTTATGGATTATCAACTATTGATTACCAGAATGAGATTTTCACTCTGCAGCAGAGTGTGCGCTGATATGAAACGTAGTGGCAGAAGTAAAGCTGTGAGGACGGGGCGTGAGTCGTGCATGGGTAGCTCTGTTGGTAGAGCTCTTGCCCGCGAAAGGCAAAGGTCCGGATTTCGAGTCTCGGTCCGGCACATAGTTTCAATCTGCCACGAAGTTTCTTAGCTATTGATTAGATTACTACTACGGAACCCGAATCGTCCGAAACTTTGCAATCGTACCTGTCCGCAGATGAAAACTATGAGAAATACTGCCGCTGAAGCAACTGCCCTCGCGGATCCACCAGCTGGAGAGGTCTCCTCTCTGCCTTTGTATTAATGATCCAACCGATTTATCCATTGATTTTAAGGGGGTAGGACGTCCAAAATTTAAACAAATTCGATTTTTCAAAAATGTGCCTGTTTTGTAGCACACATCTTGCCGTCTAGTTTGACGTGTATGACATACATGTTTGAGAGATTATAAGGCACGTTATTTGGTCATAAGCGTACCAATATGCAGCGCCACACCCCTTTGCTCAGCATCCTTCTGTCATCCGTAACTGAAGAATAACACCACAGCAATTCTCTACCCACTGCTGTAATGGAAGCTATTAAACCTACATTCAGGGACCTTGCAAATGGAAACTCATTGAAGAAATGTCTTCATGATGTTTCCCAACACCCAAATGAAAGTTTTGTAAGGTAGCAGTATTTTGCACTTTGCTGTAATATAATAATTGTTGCAACGACGAGTCAGATATCGGTTATTATGTTAATTATCAGGCAATCAGCCTACTGAAATTAATATAGGGAGTATCAGACGGCACAAGACGCGTATTAACTTTAAGAAATCCGCATGTTGTATGAAGTCGGGGTTCAGGTGATGTTTTTCACGGAGTTTGCCTGGAGCGGACGAGCGCCACTGCTCAAAGGCAGGGCAGAGGGGTGCGGAAGTTTACAACCGACCATTACGAGTCGGCATGTGAAAGCGTCCCACTAGGGAAGACGCGCCGCCGGAGCAGGTAGGCACCCATTGCTCGCACAACAGAGGCTGGCCTTCGAGGGACGGCGCTTTGTTGGCGCTGGGCGTTACGCCGACACCACTATGTCGAGATGAGCTGGCGCCTGAGGGAGCCTTCCCACGAATCTTAACGTTTTCTGGGGCTTTCTAAGAAACGCGGTTGAGCTAGTGCAATGACCTTTTCCCACAAGCCGGCCGGAGTGGCCGTGCGGTTCTGGGCGCTACAGTCTGGAACCGAGCGACCGCTACGGTCGCAGGTTCGAATCCTGCCTCGGGCATGGATGTGTGTGATGTCCTTATGTTAGTTAGGTTTAATTAGTTCTACGTTCTAGGCGACTGATGACCTCAGAAGTAAAGTCGCATAGTGCTCAGAGCCATTTGACCCATTTTTGCCCGCTATTACTTTCAAGCTTGGTATTCTTACTAAACATAAACTCCTTAATGCGAAACTTGAGAATTTTCCAAATCGATGAAACACTGTGGTGGAAATTGAGATAATTAACTATAAATGTTGAGTTTTTTTCAAAACACGAAGTTTAAAATGTAACAGCTCATTCATTTTTTCAAATGGTTGAAAATGGTTCAAATGGCTCTGAGCACTATGGGACTTAACATCTGTGGTCATCAGTCCCCTACAACTTAGAACTACTTAAACCTAACTAACCTAAGGACATCACACACATCCACGCCCGAGGCAGGATTCGAACCTGCGACTGTAGCGGCCACGCAGTTGCAGACTGAATAAATTAAGTAAATTATAGGGTTTCATACACCTGTAATTTTGGTTTGTGTGCTGAGCAAAATTCATCGAAGAACCTCTCTTACTTATGAAGAAAAGTCTGCCTTTAGCAACAAATGCAGTCAATAGTAATTGAGAAAATGATGAAATTTCATATGTGAAAAAAAATATTTTGTTATGTTTTTGTACTTCGACTGCTACGAGTGTGACTCCTGAATCCGTCCTGGTCATGCTGTTAAAGTTTTATGGATTTATTTGTAAAAGTATACACAGTGGGTATTAAAATGTCACGTGGTGCCTCTCTTGCTCCAAGTCGGCCCTTTTGACGTCCTGCTCCCCTTAAGTGACTTCATTTCACAATCGAGGTTTCGTTTGCGATAGCAGTAAACGAGACCTGAAGAGAGAAAGAGACGAGAAAAGAAGACGGACACAGAGAGGGAGGAAGAAAAAATGAGCAGAGACAAGGGGGGAGGAAGTGGGCATAGATGGGTGACGAAACAGAGATTAAGAGAGGGAGACATGCACAGTGAGAGGGCGCGGGAAGAAGGATATTAGGACGTATATACAACTCCCATACGTATTGGGAGGAGGAAATTAGTGTTTAACGTCCCGTCGACAACGAGGTCATTAGAGACGGAGCGCAAGCTCGGGTGAGGGAAGGATGGGGAAGGAAATCGGCCGTGCCCTTTCAAAGGAACCATCCCGGCATTTGCCTGAAGCGATTTAGGGAAATCACGGAAAACCTAAATCAGGATGGCCGGAGACGGGATTGAACCGTCGTCCTCCCTAATGCGAGTCCAGTGTGCTAATCACTGCGCCACCTCGCTCGGTCCATACGTATTGAAATACATACAGCAAAACCCCTGATACCTCAGCCATCGTTAAAGGAAGTAAGAGATGCAATCAACAAATTGAAAAACCATAAAGCACCAGGATCAGATTGCATAACCGCAGAATTAGTTAAAAATGGAGGACAGAAATTGGTGGAAGTAGTTCACAAAGTGATAGCTAAAGTATGGAACTCAGGGATGATACCTGAAGAGTGGCAGGAGTAGATTCTGATCCCAATTTTTAAGAATGGCGACAAAATGGATTGTAGTAATTATAGAGGGATATCGCTATTACCAGTATGTTCCAAAATTTTCTCGAATATTCTGCTAAGCAGGCTTACACCAAATTCAGATGAAATTGTGGGGGATTACCAAGCCGGCTTTCGGAGGAACAGATCAAATATTCACCCTGCGTCAAATTTTTGAAAAGAAATGGGAATACAATAAACCAGTTCATAATCTTTTCATAGATCTTACAAAAGCATATGATTCAGTATTGCAATCAAAATTGTACAGAATTCTTTTGGAACTTGGAATACCAAAGCAGTATGTTAGACTTATAGAAGCGAGTTTGAAAAACACAAAAGGTAGACTACACGTGGGTAAATTGGAGTCAGAGGAATTTGTAATAAAGAACGGACTTAAGCACGGAGATGCCCTGTCTCCGCTACTTTTTAATTTAGTCCTAGAATATATTGTACGAATGGCAGCAGATCATTCAGAGGGTGTGGAGTTAAATGGAAATATTAAGATATTAGGATATGCAGATGATCTAAACATCATTAGCGATAGGAAAGAATCTGTAACAGCAAATGCGAATGCGTTAATCAAGGCTAGTGAACATGTAGGTGTAAGGATAAGTGAAGACAAAACTAAATACCTGGTTACTACTAGAATGCCAACAGTAGTAGATCAGGAGACATGCAGTTTGAAAAAGTGAACACATTTAAGTATCTAGGCGCGGACATCACTTCGAGAAAAGAGATTTAATCCGAACTGAAGAAGAGACTACGGGCGGGAAATGCGTGCTACTTCTCACTGAATAGTTTACTTTCATCACGGATATTGTTTAGGAATTTAAAGATTAGAATATACAAAGCTATTATACTACCAGTTATGCTGTATGGGTGTGAGACTTGGTCTCTCACTGTGCAAAATGAAAAGCCGTTTCGAGTATCTGAAAACAAAATTTAGAGGAAAATTTTCGGAGCAAAAAGGGATGACATAACGGAGAGTGGCGAAAACTGCATAACGAAGACGTTCGCGAACTCTATTGAAGCCTTGACATAATTAGTATTATTAAATCACGTAGGCAGCGATGGGCGGGTCACGTAGCTCGAATGGATGAGGGCAGGGCAGCGCGCAGAGTACTGGTAGGGCACCTAGAGGGAGAACGTCCTGTGGGGAGACCGAGGCGTAGATGGAGGACAATGTGAAGGCTGATTTGAGGAGCCTAGATATTGGAGGTGAATGGAAGGAAATAGCCCAAGACAGGGACAGATGGCGAAAATACGTTGCTGCGGTAATGGACTCTCGAGTCGGTATGACCAGTGAATATTAGCAGTTGCGAAGCATATCTGGGTACCCTCTCAGCTTTATGTGAAAACGGAAGTTGAAACGAATGCAATAGGCCTACATATAAGTACATGCAAGAAAATTCTGTTTGGAACTGTCTGGAAAACAAAAACCTGCGTATCATCAGGAGAACAGCCATAGTTATGATAAACATCCACCACGTTTTGCGGCTGGTTCGGAAATTTTTCAGGACGCTGAACACGACGCTTTTGTCTGTCTAGTCAGCAATTTTACGTTCTTTCTCGTTATTCTCAATGTCTCTGCCATATGCGAATTTATTGACTTACGGTCGTGGCAACACTGGTCTCAAATCGCATCTAGGGGCCAGATATGGATCTTCAGTGCACAACTGTTTGCGTGTGACTCTTGAAAGAGTTCAAGAACTGAAAAGGTTACGAAGAGTTCGCAGTCACGCCAATAACACCGTCTGCAATGCAATCAGGCCACTGGGAAAATGTTCTTATGAAATGACCAAGAAAATCTACTTAAAATCTACTGTTTTGAAACGACATACGAAACTGCAATAAAGCCAAAGTAATTAATATGTATGATATTGAATTTTTGTTATGTATTAATTTCATTGTGGGAACCGATTAGTTGACAATAATTTTGACAAATCATTTACATGAATAACTAATCTCAACAAACCACTCATATCATCAATATACACTACTGTCCATTGAAATTGCTACACCACGAAGATGACGTGCTACAGACGCGAAATTTAACCGACAGGAAGAAGATGCTGTGATGTGCAAATGATTAGCTTTTCAGAGCATTCACACAAGGCAGGCGCCGGTGGCGACACCTACAACGTGCTGACGTGAAGAAAGTTCCCAACCGATTTCTCATACACAAACAGCAGTTGACCGGCGTAGCCTGGTGAAACGTTGTTGTGATGCCTCGTGTAAGGAGGAGAAGTGCGTACCATCACGTTTACGACTTTGATAAAGGTCGGATTCTAGCCTATCGCAATTGCGGTTTATCGTATCGCGACATTGCTGCTCGCGTTGGTCGAGATCCAATGACTGTTAGCAGAATATCGTACCGGTGGATTCAGGAGGGTAATACGGAACGCCGTGCTGGATCCCAACGGCCTCGTATCACAAGCAGTCGAGATGACAGGCATCTTACACGCATGGCTGTAACGGATCGTGCAGCCACGTCTCGATCCCTGAGTGAACAGATGGGGACGTTTGCAAGACAACAACCATCTGCACGAACAGTTCGACGACGTTTGCAGCAGTATGGACTACCAGCTCGGAGACAATGGCTGCGGTTACCCTTGACGCTGAATCACAGACAGGAGCGCCTGCGATGGTGTACTCAACGATGAACCTGGGTGCACAAATGGCAAAACGTCATTTTTTCGGATGAATCCAGGTTCTGTTTACAGCATCATGATGGTCGCATCCGTGTTTGGCGACATCGCGGTGAACGCACAATGGAAGCGTGTATTCGTCATCGCCATACTGGCGTATCACCCGGCGTGATGGCATGGGGTGCCATTGGTTACACGTCTCGGTCACCTCTTGTTCGCATTGGCGGCACTTTGAACAGTGGAGGTTACATTTCAGATGTGTTACGACCCGTGGCTCTACCCTACATTCGATCCCTGCGAAACCCTACATTTCAGCAGGACAATGCACGACCGCATGTTGCAGGTCCTGTACGGGTCTTTCTGGATACAGAATATGTTCGACTGCTGCCGTGGCCAGCACATTCTCCAGATCTCACACCAACTTAAAACGTCTGGTCAATGGTGGCCGAGCAACTGGCTCGTCACAATACGCCAGTCACTACTCTTGATGAACTGTGGATTGTATTGAAGCTGCATGGGCAGCTGTACCTGTGCACGCCATGCAAGCTCTGTTTGATTCAATGCCCAGGCGTGTGAAGGTCGTTATTACGGCCAGAGGTGGTTGTTCTGGGTACTGATTTCCTGTGATCTATGCACCCAAATTGCGTGAAAATGTAATCACATGTCAGTTCTAGTATAATATATTTGTCCAATGAATACCCCTTTATCATCTGCATTTGTTCGCGGTGTAGCATTTTTTTTAATGGCCAGTAGTGTAATAACTCAAGTCCACTTTCTTGTAGGACGCACGATGACGCACTGCATCGCTGCCTAGCCGTGTCTGCGGGGGGGTATAGACAAGAGCGTGCATCTATTCATCCTGGTATTGACGGAACTATGTATCAGACAATGTGTACATTATACAACAAATCTGATAATTTTTAACACGTTTTATGTTCACTGATGCAAGAGAAAGATGTTCCATTCCCTGCTTTACCCTTTTAGGCGTCGACTTTTTTCTTGACTGTCTTACTATCTTAAGGAGCTTACGTTCTTTCTCACGGTACGATCAATCTCCATAGGAAATTACATCAAAAATTTGCTCATTGGTTTTATCGTGAAAACGTAGCAGATAGAGTTACGTGGGCAATTATAATAATAGTATACAAGTATGTATTCTACGCCAACGTCCTTGTCGCAGTGGTAACAGCGGTTCCCGTCAGATCGCCGAAGTTAAGCGCCGTCGGGTTGGGCTAGCACTTGGATGGGTGACCGTCCACTCTGTCGAGCCCTGTCGGCAAGAGGTATACACTCAATCCTTGTGAGAGGAACTGTGGAGCTACTTGATCGAGGAGTAGCGGGTCTGGTCACGAAAATATGGCCGGGAGAGCGGTGTGCTCACCACATGACCCTCCGAACCAGCATCCAGTGACGTCCCTAGGCTGAGAGGACGACACGGCGGCCGGACGGTACAGTTGGGCCTTCCAGAGCCTATTCGGACGGAGTTAGGAGTTTTATGTGTTCTACGGTAATTGTTGTAATTCTGTTGTTTAACTTGTCTAATTTATGTCTAAATTCAGCTAAAATAAAATATCAACATAGCACAGACAAAATGTTGTGCAAGAAGAAGTTCACAATGGAAATTGAAAAGGAGGTATGCCTTCCATTCTCGGATGTTTTGGTTCGGCGCAGGGAGGATGGCACTTTGGAACATGAAGTGTATAGAAAGCCGACGCACACCGATCTGTATTTACGTGCAAATAGCTGCCACCATCCTGCCCAGACAATAAGTGTTCTCCGAACTTTGATCCACAGAGCGCTTATTATTTCTGACGAAAGCAGTCTGCAAGATGAACTTTCCCACTTACAAAGAGTGTTTGAAGACAATAGGTACTCTCCACAACAAATACAGAGGGCATTGAAAATGAAACCGAAAGAGGCCACAAAGAAAGCAGAAGAAGATGAAGAAACCTTAAAATCGATGGCCTTCCTGCCATATGTTGGTAGCCTCTCATCAGAAGTAGGACGGATTCTCGGCGGACACAAAGTAAAAGTGATTTTTCGTCCTCCACCCAAGACAGCTGCACTCGTAGGCTCCATCAAAGACGATTTGGTGCTCCGAAAATCTGGAGTTTACAAAATTCCATGTGAATGTGGCCTTTCTTACATTGGACAGACAACTCGTACTGCCCAAGAAAGATGTACAGAACACCGGAGGTACACACGACTTTTACAACCTAACAAGCCGGCAGTGGCAGAGCACTGTTTTGATAATGGTCGCAGTATGTTGTATGACAACGCCGAAATTTTGGCAACTACATCATCCTTTTCGGACAATTCGATTGACGACGAATTTAATTAATAGAGATAGTGGTTTCAATCTTGATAAATCATGGAATCCGGCACTTGCTGTAATAAACTCACAAAGACGTCGTCATAGTGCAGCTCACAACGATATATCGATATGCCAAGACAGATCGACTGCGGAGTCATAGATACAACTCGCCCATTATGCACGTCTCTGCCGCCGACCAACGTCTCTGGCGCATTTGCATCTGTGGCCGCATGCGCAGTTGCGCGGTACGGCAGTATAAAGCGACGAAGCGAGCACTGCAGCGGCAGTCTTGCGACTCTCTCTGAATATGGCTGGACGGTATATTACCGAAATATTAGAAGAAGAAGGAGATTTCATGCGGCTGCACACCCGAAACTTATGGTTCAATTTATGTTGTTTAAAAAAGTTATTTTCTCTGTACTTCAGCACAATGGAACACCTTCTCAAAAGACAAAGGACCAGACTACAGTGTATCCCGAGTCACTACTTGGATTCTTATCCACCACTTATCATTTCTTTCGCCTCTGTTTGTTGATGTGAAAAATTTCGAGTTTCCCCCTGGAGTGTGCGATAAACAGTGCTAATAGACACCCTATAATTACGATATTTTATTTGTAACAGGATCTAAAGACATAAGCCAACAAAGCCTCATGCGGAGTTTGTGCCTAAAAGCTAAAATCACCAACTGAAAGCCGGCAACCAGTCTTGCTCCAGTCACATATTACTTTTGTCTACTGTACAGCACAGCTCCATAAGACGAGAAGACACTGAAACTGTTCCTCGAACCTAACACATAATGAGGCATCCAAGAGGCATCTGCTACTAAGTTTTCTGACGTCGGGGCTCACGTCCCAACCGACGCACTGTCATTTTCCACGAACAAGAAACAGTGTGGCACATACGTCTACAAGAGAATATATATCGAATATACAGGGTGTTGCAAGAAGGTACGGTCAAACTATCAGGAAACATTCCTCACACACAAAGAAAGAAAATATGTTATGTGGACATGCGTCCAGAAACGCTTACTTTCCATGTTAGAGCTCATTTTATTACTTCTCTTCAAATCACATTAATCATGGAATGGAAACACACAGCAACCGAACGTACCAGCGAGACTTCAAACACTTTGTTACAGTAAATGTTCAAAATGTCTTCCGTTAGCGAGGATACATACATCCACCCTCCGTCGCATGGAATCCCTGATGCGCTGATGCAGCCCTGGAGAATGGCGTATTGTATCACAGACATCCACAATACGAGCACGAAGAGTCTCTACATTTGGTACCGGGGTTACTTAGGCAAGAGCTTTCAAATGCCCCCATAAATGAAAGTCAAGAGGGTTGAGGTCAGGAGAGCGTGGAGGCCATGGAATTGGTCCGCCTCTACCAATCCATCGGTCACCGAATCTGTTGTTGAGAAGCGTACGAACACCGACTGAAATGTGCAGGAGCTCCATCGTGCATGAACCACATGTTGTGTCGTACTTGTAAAGGCACATGTTCTAGCAGCACAGGTAGAGTATCCCGTATGAAATCATGATAACGTGCTCCATTGAGCGTAGGTGGAAGAACGTGGGGCCCAATCGAGACATCACCAACAATGCCTGCCCAAACGGTCACAGAAAATCTTGTTGATGACGTGATTGCACAATTGCGTGAGGATTCTCGTCAGCCCACACATGCTGATTGTGGAAATTTACAATTTGATCGCGTTGGAACGAAGCCTCATCCGTAAAGAGAACATTTGCAGTAAAATGAGGATTGACACATTGTTGGATGAACCATTCGCAGAACTGTACCCGTGGAGGCCATTCAGCTGCTGATAGTGCCTGCACACGCTGTACTTGGTACGGAAACAACTGGTTCTCCCGCAGCACTCTCCATACAGTGACGTGGTCAACGTTACCTTGTACAGCTGCAACTTCTCTGACGCTGACATTAGGGTTATCGTCAACTGCAGTAAGAATTGACTCGTCCATTGAAGGTGTCCTCTTCGTTCTAGGTCTTCCCCAGTCGCGAGTCATACGCTGGAATGTTCCGTGCTCCCTAAGACGCCGATCAATTGCTTCGAACGTTTTCTTGTCGGGACACCTTCGTTGTGGAAATCTGTCTCGATACAAACGCACCGCGCCACGACTATTGCCCCGTGCTAATCCATACATCAAATGGGCATCTGCCAACTCCGCATTTGTAAAGATTGTACTGACTGCAAAACCACGTTCGTGATGAGCACTAACCTGTTGATGCTACGTACTGATGTGCTTGATGCTAGTACTGTAGAGCAATGAGTCGCATGTCAACACAAGTACCGAAGTCAACATTACCTTCCTTCAATTGGGCCAACTGGAGGTGAATCGAGGAAGTACAGTACTTACTGACGTAACTAAAATGAGCTCTAACATGGAAATTAAGTGTTTCCGGACACATGACCACATAACATCTTTTCTTTATTTGTGTGTGAGGAATGTTTCCTGAAAGTTTGGCCTTACCTTTTTGTAACACCCTGTATATGGACCCTGACGTCAGAAAGCGTAGCAGCAGATGCCTCGTGGATGCCTCAAGATGTGTTAGGATTCGAGAAACAATTTCAGTTTCTTCTCGTCTTATGGAGCTGTGCTGTACAGTAGACAAAAGTGATATGTGACTGGTGCAGGATTGGTTACAAACTCCCAAACTCCACTATTAGCACTGTTTATCGCACACTCCAGCGAGAAATTCGAAATTTTTCACACACACACACACACACACACACACACACACACACACACACACACACACATATATATATATATATATATATATATATATATATATATGTGTGTGTGTGTGTGTGTGTGTGTGTGTGTGTGTCTCGGCCACCCAGTGTCTGGCCTCATGCAGTACTGACGACATAAACAGATTCTCTTCCGTGAAAGAGTATAATATGACGTGGTCATATCTCCTTCGATTGTTAGGAGACATAAAAGTCAAAAAGTTGGTCTGCCCAGTAATTCGATGCTGCTTGATACATCGCCTCTCCCATTGACTCCCACTGTCCATGCTGTCACCACGAAAAGAACCGACCGCCTCACACACGTGCTGTGATGGGTGGCATTCCCAGGAAACACTCAACGAAGGGATCCCTATGATACACCAACGTGGAGGAAGCTCAGCAGCTGAGGTTGCGTCAGACTCCCATCCACTCTGTAGACACAATACGAACCCAGCGAAAACACAAGCAAGCACGCAGCTCCGGCATGGCAAATCACAGCAACACGAACATCAACAAACATCAGTGATGTCAGCAACTAGCGAATAGATAACCAAGTTTAGAAAAGACAATAACAGGAAACTCAAATGTAAGAGTACAGCGATCAACCTTTTTATTCTAACAGACAATGTAATTATGTAATAGGCGTATTTAAACTGTTTTAGCATGTAATTATCTGAACTGTTTCTTATTTAAATTGTTTTGTTAATTAAATTGCATTGTGTATTATTGAGAAAGAGCGGGAAACCGCGCATAGATACATTTTGAGAAAGAGCGGGAAACAGCGCGCAGTAATACATCTGTAATGGTAGCAGGGATTGTCTGCACCAAAAACCATTGTTGGCGGCGAGACCGCACTTTTGTAGCATTGAGCGTTGGAAGCGGGCAGTTGCGAGTAAGATGTGAGACGAGGCAGTCGTAGCTAGCGAGACATGAGAGGAGGTCGCTGTAAGCGAGGTATGAATTAACACTTTGAAAGAAGCGGTGTGCTCGCCAGCCACTCGCTATATGTAGCGCAATGCTAGTTTTTAAGAATTTTTGTAAAGAACTATACCCCTTGTAATTGTTTCTCAAGATCGTTCTCAGAATATAGTTAACTTCTACCAGATTAAATGCATTAAGAATTTTCTATCCCAAAATCATTCACGTAAATGCTTTACGGAATTTATTGTTATCTTAAAAGAAAAGTCTAAACTGAGCTTCAGCTTTTATCAAATCTAAATTAACTTCAACTTAAAGAATTCCAGTCACAAAGTATTATGAAACTCCACCAGCAGCTTATAATTATGTTAAAGAGAAGTAAGTATATTCATTCCACAGTTTGCTGTAGCAGTCAGATGGCGATCCAGTATAAATAATTAAAGGTAAGAATCAGTCTTAATAATTTCAGGTAACGACTGAGGGCCACGGCGACAACACATTTTATGTTTCGTCGTAATAATCAGCAGGTAGTCTTGACAGAGCAGCAGTTAAAAGATTTTAAGAGACGCAGCGTTCAGTCAGCAAACAAACGTTCATCCAATATTAGACGGGAAGGTTTCAACAAAAAGCAACAGAAGAGAGCGGAGCATATCTCTGCGTAATCTCATTGCTAATGATTTGTTACAAAATTGCTCCAATTGAATCTGTTGCAGATTCTTTCCCCTATTTTCTCAATGCAGTGGTCGTAAATCGAAATAGTATGAAGACAAGCACCACACTCCGATTCTTGTGAGCTGAATGACACCACAATAATCATTGCAACTCTGGGATGATACGAACTAATAATGACAGGTAATTTTGTACCATATTAATTTATTAAATAACGAGCATCTAAATATTGAAAATGGATGCAGCAGAATACTGCACTCCTTTCTGCACAAGAGTCAAGGAAGTGCATTGCACATGCAGATTTGATTTCTGCCTAGTATTAACTGAGTGAAAGCTGCTAACTCTTGGGAATAAGCTAATATTGCTAACAACAAACGACATGAAAGAAAATATATACTGTGAGGGCAATGTCAGAATTCCCAGACTATTGAATAGGGGTCGACAAGAGGTCCTCGAACTTACACCACATGTAGCTCGAACAGCCCGTTTTTCGGCCAAAAATACCCTTTTTGAATCAGAAGAATTACCCCAAAAGATAATACCATACGACATAAGCGTATGAAAATATGCGAATTAGACTACTTTTCGTGTTGAAGTGTCACTTATTTCAGATACTGTTCAAATGGTAAATAAAGCAGTATTTAGTTTCTGAACAAGATCCTGAACATGGGCTTTCCACGATAGCTTACTATCTAGCCGAACGCCTAGGAACTTGAACTGTTCCGTCTCGCTTATAATATACCCATACTGTCTGATCAAAATGTCGTTTCTTGTTGAATGGTTAGAAACTGTAAAAACTGAGTCTTACTGTGATTTAGCATCAAATTTTTTTCCACAAGCCACGAACTTATTTCATGAACTACATTACTTGATACAGTTTCAATATTAAACACAAGATCTTTCACTACCAAGCTGGTGTCATCACCAAACAGGAATATTTTTGAATCACCTGTAATACTAGAAGGCATATCATTTATATAAACAAGAAACAGCAGCGGCCCCAGCACCGACCCTTGGGGAACGCCCCACTTAACAGTGCCCCATTGGGACCGAACATCACTACCACTCTCAATATTGCGGAGAATTACCTTCTGCTTTCTGTTCTTAAAGTAAGAGGCGAACCAATTGTAAGCTACTGCCCTTGCTCCATAATGGTCCAACTTCTGCAGTAATATTTTGTGGTCAACACAGTCAAAAGCCTTCGTTAAATCTAAGAAAACACCTAGCGTTCGCAACCTTTTATTTAATTCGTCCAAAACCTCACAGAGAACAGAGAACATAGCATTTTCAGTTGTTAAACCATTTCTAATACCAAACTGTACATTCGACAGCAAATCATGTGAATTTAAATGCTCCAGCAAGCTTGTATATACATCCTTCTCGACAACTTAAGCGAACACCGATGGCATAGAAATAGGTCTAAAATTTACGTTATATCTGAATCTGATCTTTCCATACGCTCTTACTGCTCTATTTGTTTCCTGCGATCACTGTGGTCCGTCAGTTTCTTCGTGGATTGACTTTCAATCAGTTTTGCGCTATCTCACATCTGTTTGACGTATTTAATATTTCATTGCGCTGTATACTAATTCAAGAATGGTCCTCGCGTCCTATTGTGAGTTCTGCATGCTGCTGTTGCAACTGACTAATCCTCTCGAATTTTGCGATATCTCTTTCTGTGTTTCGTTTACGACTTTCTTTCCATGCTCCTGGTTTGTACCTAGCAACGTTTGACAAACCTTGTGATTCGCTAATCTCTCGTATTTCTTCTCGGCTCATTCCTCTTTCCTTGCCACTAATGCCTCGGTACGAACTACCCTTGCGTTTTTCTTCGCAACAATTTCAATACAGTCAAAATGAGATCGACAGGAAGTGCAAAATGGCTAAGCAGAGATGGCTAGAGGACAAACGTAAGGATGTAGAGGCTTATCTCACAAGGGAAAATTAAAGCGACCCTTGGAGAAAAGAGAACCACTTGCATGAATATCAAGAGCTCAGATGGGAGCCCAGTTCTAAGCAAAGAAGGGAAATCAGAAAGGTGGAAGGAGTAAATAGAGGCTCTATACAGAGGCGATGTTCTTGAGAACAATATTATGGTAATGGAAGAGGATGAAGATGAAATGGGAGATATGATTCTGCGTGAAGAGTTTGACAGAGCGCTGAAAGACCTAAGTCGAAACAAGGCCCCGGGAGTAGACAACATTCCATTAGAACTACTGACACCCTTGGGAGAGCCAGTCCTGACAAAACACTACCATCTGGTGAGCAAGATGTTTGAGACAGGCGAAATACCCTCAGACGTCAAGAAGAATATAATAATTCCAATCCCTAAGAAAGCAGGTCTTGACAGATGTGAAAATTACTGAACTACCAGTTTAATAAGTCACAGCTGCAAAATACTAACGCGAATTATTTACAGACGAATGGAAAAATTGGTAGAAGCCAACCTCGGGGAAGATCAGTTTGGATTCCGTAGAAATGCTGGAACACGTGAGACAATATTGACCCTACAACTTATCTTAGAAGCAAGATTAAGGAAATGCAAACCTACGTTTCTAGCATTTGTAGACTTAAGGAAAGCTTTTGGCAATGTTGACTGGCATACTCTCTTTCAAATTGTAAAGGTGGCAGGGGTAAAATACAGGGAGCGAAAGACTATTTACAGTTTGTACAGAAACCAGATGGCAGTTATAAGAGTCGAGGGACATGAAAGGGAAGCAGTGGTTGGGAAGGGAGTGAGACAGGGTTGTAGTCACTCCCCGATGTTATTCAATCTGTATATTGAGAAAGCAGTAAAGGAAACAAATGAAAAATTTCGAGTAGGTATTAAAATCCATGGAGAAGAAATAAAAACTTTGAGATTCGCCGATGACATCGTAATTCTGTCAGAGACAGCAAAGGACTTGGAAGATCAGTTGAACGGAATGGACAGTGTCTTGAAAGGAGGATATATGATGAACAAAAAAAAAGTAAAACGAGGATAATGGAATGTAATCGAATTAAATCGGTTGATGCTGAGGGAATTAGATTAGGAAATGAGACACTTAAAGTACTAAAGCAGTTTTGCTATTTGGGGAGCAAAATAACTGATGATGGTCGAAGTAGAAAGGATATAAAATGTAGACTGGCAATGGCAAGGAAAGCGTTTCTGAAGAAGAGGAATTTGTTAACATGGAATATAGATTTAAGTGTTAGGAAGTCGTTTCTGAAAGTATCTGTATGGATTGTAGCGATGTATGGAAGTGAAATATGGACGATAAATAGTTTGGACAAGAAGAGAATAGAAGCTTTCGAAATGTGGTGCTGCAGAAGAATGCTGAAGTGGGTAGATCACATAACTAATGAGAAGGTATTGAATAGAATTGGGGAGAAGAGGAATTTGTGGCACAACTTGACCAGAAGAAGGGACCGGTTGGAAGGACATGTTGTGAGGCATCAAGGGATCACAAATTTAGCACTGGAGGGCAGCGTGGAGGGTAAAAATCGTAGAGGGAGACCAAGAGATGAATACACTAAGCAGATTCAGATGGATGTAGGCTGCAGTAGGTAGTGGGAGATGAAGAAGCTTGCACAGGATAGAGTAGCATGGTGAGCTGCATTAAACCAGTCTCAGGACTGAAGACCATAACAACTACAACAACAAACCTCATTATTTTAGATCGCTCGTTCCCTTGCTTCTGAAATGCGAATTTTCCTCGTTGTGGTGTGTGACATCATTACGCGAGTGCCTAGAACGTATTCTGTTCTGTTTTCGTTACTAATTTGTGAGACACATCTCAATTATGCAACGGTTCAGATGTTGAGTCACAGCTTATGACTCGCAGTGGGTGTATTTGTGGTGGCCGCGCGATACCCGCATGATTCTATGCTGTGCATAGGTTACGTTATATCTGAATGTGATTTTTCCATACGCTCTTACTGCTCTATTCGTTTCTTGCGATCACTGTGGTCCATCAGTTTCTTCGTCGATCGACTTTCAATCAGTTTTGCGCTGTCTCACATCTGTTTTACGTACTTAATATTTCACTGCGCTGTATACTAATTCAAGAATGGTCCTCGCGTCCTTTCGTGAGTTCTGCATGCTGCTGTTGCAACTGACTAATCCTCTCGAATATTGCGATATCTCTTCCTGTGTTTCGTTTACAACTTTCTTTCCATGCTCCTGGTTTGCACCTAGCAACGTTTGATAAACCTTATGATTCGCTAGTCTCTCGTATTTCTTCTCGGCTAGTTCCTCTTTCCTTGCTCCTAATGCCTCGATACAAACTACCCATGCGTTTTTCTTCGCAACAATTTCAATACGGAGTACGCAAATTTGGAATAACAGTCCCTATTTATAAGAAAGGGGACGGAAGAGCATGTGAAAACTGTAGAGGTGTAACACTCCTAAGTACAGCTTATAGGATCTTCACAAGTATGTTACACGAAAGGATACAGAAGTGTGCAGGAGGCATACTAGGGGAATATCAGTGTGGCTTTCGACCAGTCAGAGGAACAACTGAGCAAATATAAGAAAAATGAGGGGAAAGTTCTATGAATATGATATAGATCTGCAGTTCCTATTCATGGACTTCAAACAAGCATTTGACAGCAAGAACTATACAGAGTACTGAAAGAAGTTGCTATATGTGCTAAATTAATAAGACTAATCAGAATGACAATGACAGACACACGAGCAAAAGTAAAGGTCCTTAGCAGAACAAGTGAAAGCTTTGACTTTAATAAAGGTGTGAAGCAAGGGGATAGTCTCTCGACTGGCCTATTGAATATAGCCCTGCATAGTGTAGTAAATAAAATCAACAAAAGAGGCACCATATTTATGAAAACTAGCCAGATATGTGCATACGCTGGACATTGCTATAGTAGGAAGAAACACCAATACACTCCTAGAAACATACCGGACAATGGAAACAGAAGCCTTAAAAACTGACCTCATAGCAAATGAAAACAAAACAAAATATATGGTAATGCCACAATCTGAGGCCAGAAGAACTCCTAAAAACCTAAACATCAATGGGAAATGCTTCAGTGGAGTGTCCTCTTTTAACTACTTGGGAGCCCTGATAACAAATGATAACAGTATTGGAAAGGCTATAAGGGAAAGAATACACGCAGGAAACAGAGCTTACTTTGCAAATATGCAGCTTTTCAAAATTAGCCTCGTTACAAGAAAAACTAAACTGCTAATATATAATTCCCTAGTCCGCCCAATTATCACATACGGCTCAGATGTATGGACGTTGACAGAACACTATAAAAATGCACTAAGAAGCATTGTGCGGAAAATACTACGCAAAATCTATGGGCCAATAATGGAGGAAAAAGGCTGGAGAATACGCTACAATGCCGAATTACAAGAGTTAATATAAGGCAGGGACGTAGTAAAATTTCTGAAATCACAGCGAATACGACGGCTAGGACACTTGGAGAGAATGGTAGAGGATAGAATTCCAAAGAAAATGATGAAAGGTATGATCCATTCAGTGTCGGCGAAAAGGGAGACCTAGAAGAAGATGGATCGACGAGGTAATAATGGATATCACCAGTATGGGAGTCCGGGGGTGGAAAAGAGCAGCAAATAACCGAGAAGTGTGGAGGAAGATTGTTGAAGAAGCCAAGGCTCACCAAGGACTGTAGCGCTACTGAAGAAGAAGACTTTCAATACGTTCGGATTCAGTTGCTGTCTGCAGAAATTTCGCCATCTCGTCTTTCAGACCTACTACGTTTTGTTCCAATTTCCTGGCAAAACTCTGTCTTTTCTTTTCTGCCTGTTCCAAAAATTCTTTATTATCTTTAATTTCCTTTTACGATTTCCTTTCGCATCGACCCGCATACTCTTTTTGTCTGTTAATTTTGGCGTACATGCGCGAGAACTTACTGTACTAACCAGGAAAGTACTTGGGCTCGAACAAACAGATCTGTATGAACGTTTGGTTACAGGACCATTATGTACCTCTGAATGTGCTGGTGGGCGTCGTATTTCTGCAAAACTCTGCAGTCATGCTCTAGATATCACTGTAGATGTAACTTTAGACGCCATACGCAATGCAGCAATCTTAACTATAAATGTAATTGCGGAATGTCAATAAAATGCTCCGAGCAATACGAATGACTGCAAAACGCACAGTGGAGAAATGCAAGTTGATCGCATGGCGTATTTGCACCTTCTACAATATCAGTGTTGAACGCCACGTCAGTGACGCTTTTGAAGTTGTCCACTGGCTCACCAATATCGTTCTGCCACGCGTAACGAAACATTGGTCTCTATACTCCCGCAGATAACTGATTGCAACATCGCGACAGTGTTTCTCTCCCCTTTCATGGATAGTGTTCTGTCACAAGAAAGTTCATAGTTGAACTGACTCTGATCACAGTTCCATACAGAACTAATATCGATGTTTTCTCTCGTGATATGCTCATTGACGTCAACAACAAACGTTTGAGCTCTTTCAATCAGCTCTTCTTCGTCATCCTTATCTTTTCGTGCTTGGAGCATAGTGATACAGTGTGATGTTATCCTAAACTCCTTTTTCAAATTAGTAATAAATCCTAGTGAAGCTGTAAAGTTTGTACACCCGAGATTTCTGGCTACGTCCAATGCCCAATGTTGTAAAAGCCAATAATGAACGGCGGAACCGCATTCTCGCGCTTCATAGAATTTCGCCCTTACACGTTCCTTGATGGTCTTGAACAGCAGTGTACGATTTCCTTTGAAAACTGTATTTCATTCTCTTTTCTTTGCCTCGTAATCCAGTATGTTTTTAATATTGCTTTTAGACTTCAGTTTAGGGTATCTTTTCAGAAGCTTGTCGTATATATCGAAACCTCTTACGTAATAATCATCGTACATGTTCTCCAGTGTGTTGTCATCAAACGCCGTGATGATACTTGCAACTTTAACCTTCTTCTCGGGAGACGGTTGGTATTCCCTGTCACTGCTTCCATCGCCTCTTACCGCACTTGTCGTAGCACTACCGTTTGCAATGAGTTGTTCGTCATTATCATCCCTATCATCATCATTACGTGTTAGTGTTACAACAGTATCTGTTTCTAACTTGTGCTCATCTTTCTGCACTACAATAGATACCAGAAAACAGGCTTATGATTCGTCTTCTACACCAATACCATCTTCACGAAGAAGGGTTCTTCGTAACTTCATCTCAACCAATCGCAATACATTAGCAGGATTGGTTACCAATCGCCGAGCCATCTGACGCTTCAACACACAAATAATGTCACAAAACGCAAATTCAGAGGCACACTGCACCGTCCCTACTGGTCCCGACTGGCGTACCGGCAGGTCAGTGTGCAATGCGGCATGGCATACGCAGAGGCCTCTAGCGGACGACTGCAGAGTTTTGCAGATGCGGGAGTATCACTAGTGCAATGAGAGACCTTCACATTATTTCTCACACGATTCTGGTGTATTTGTGTTTGTTCGAGCCCGAGTACTTTCCTAGGTAAGTCTTTTTGGTGGCGAAACTGATCTCTCAGTCTCTCATGCCACCGCGTTTTGGATGATAACAACCTACGTGTATATGTTGTGTGAACCTACTCCCCCTTCACTCTCACTGGCATCGAATACACTGCGCAAGTCCTCGCAATCTCATGCTACATTCTCATCTACCAGTGTTGAGTACATAGTCTATGCTATTTTCTTTATAATTCTCATTGTTCTTCTCCTTCCTGCCGCTGCTCTCGCTCTTCTCTTGGTTCGATATCTTTGCTCCCAGACAATATTACCTCTCGTACATTCTCGCATGGGTGTGTCTACCAATACCCTGATTCTGTACATGGTTTATACACTCAGGAGTCACAGAAACTGGTACACTTGCCTAATATCGTGTAGAGCCCCAGCGAGCACGCAGAAGTGCCGCAACACCATGTGGCGTGGACTCGACTAATGTCTGAAGTGGTGTGTAATATTTCAAACCCAGCACCAGTTTAGATGAACTATTCAATGCCAGACCACTGAATGGACAACGGAAGCCCCTGTTGCTGTTGTCAGTCACATGCATTTGTTCCTGTAATAGTGAAAGTGTACGTAAAAGAGTGATTTTCAGTCATTTATTTTCGAAAGTGTGAATGGTGATTTTGAAAAAGACGGCAATGAGCCGAGAAGGTGTCTCTATTTAAATACGATTTACGTAATGCTGTAATTCCTTTTCAGCTTCAATGGACGGCAATGATCCGATAATAATGTGAACATTTGTGTACTGTTAATGTTTTTTAGATAACTTCATAATCTTTTTTGGTAAATTTTAAAAACAGCTATAAGCTGATTTTTTCTTGTGTTTCAGATAACTATGTGATTTACTTTGAAAAATCGTTTATTTCTCACATGTTTTGTGTAATCCCATGATGATGTACTACTGCCGGCCGCAGTGGCCGTGCGGTTCTAGGCGCTGCAGTCCGGAACCGCGGGACTGCTACGGTCGCAGGTTCGAATCCTGCCTCGGGCATGGATGTGTCTGATGTCCTTAGGTTAGTTAGGTTTGAGTAGTTCTAAGTTATATGGGACTGACGACCTCAGATGTTAAGTCCCATAGTGCTCAGAGCCATTTGAACCATTCGGAATTGATACAGAGAAACACTCCTCTGCGTTTAAACACTTCAGCTGGCCACCAAACTCTCCAGACATGAACGTTATTGAGCATATCTGTAATGCCTTGCAACGTGCTGTTCACAAGAGACCTTAATCCCTTCGTACTCTAACGGATTTTTAGACAGCCCTGCAGCGTTCATGGTGTCGGTTCCCTCCAACAATTACGGCAAGGAAAGAAATAAAAGTGAGATACTGTTAATACTTTCATCCTTCTTTACCTCCTCGGCATTACTGCAGCTGACGTGTCACTGAGCACATTTGTACTGTGCATGCAGTAGACGTGAGGTGCTTAGTTGTTTGCACTGCCCTGTGTGGAATACATAAGTTCTTGTACACTTCACTAACATGCTGTCTTCATGATGATGATGTCCCCAGCGCAGTAAACAGCACGCAGGTCGTGGATTCAGTTGAAACGACCCCTTGGAAAAATTATACAAGACTGTGCTTAAACTGACACAATATTTTTAGCGCAACGCAATCTGACTCAATAATCCCTACAAAAGAATGGCCCTGACTAACAATAACCTATACCTTTCATGAATCACTTACCTCACAAAAATGTTCGTTACTCGAACTACTGCAATACAGCGAGCGCCACTACTGCCAGCTAAATAAAAGATTCGAACTACTGAAGGCACTAACTACTGATAGGCATAGTTATCAAATGAAAGATTTTGATAAAGAACAAACAATGTATTTACCTTAATAGTGTTCATGACATCCAGTATTACAAATTTACTCTTTCTGATGGACACACGTCCAGATCATCCGCTCTCAAAACTCCGCCATCTCTCTCCCCACATCCACCACTGCTGGCGGCTCACCTCCAACTGCGCAACGCTGCACGCTGTTCACATCCAACTGCCCAACACTACAATAGCGAATATTCCAACAATGCCACCACAGACTGCACACAGCACAGCCAGTGATTTAGCGCTACGTGGCGTTACCAACATAAAAACCTAAACAGCCTACTTGCAATAGGCGTTGCCGACCGCAGGGCCGCATTCTACCAAATTACCTATCACTGTATTTGAATACCCATGCCTATACAAGTTTCTATGGTGCTATCAAAACCCTTGGTCTCAGACCAAATCACCTACAGTCCCTTTCGATGGTACACTTTTCTGAGAAAGTGGTATCTCAATGCACACAAATAATCCTTTTAGATGATACCTCGGCATGTCAGTAATAATAAAAAAAGATTTACATAAAACGTGAAGTTTGTTGCACTGACTGCACAAGCTGATATGAGCAACTCGTCATCAGTGAACCTGCCCAGGTACCGCTGTGTAATCTCTGTTGAGAAACCTGTAACACAGCCAGTAAACAAAACCCTAGAAAGAACGAAGCAATACTGAATGCAAATTTGAGGCCACTGAGATAAAGAGGGCATGTGTTGTCACTAGCAGGTACCGTGAGCGAATGGTAACGAGACATACATCACATGCCTTCGGCGTTTGCACTGTTGTGCACTATTTCCGTTGCAATACTGACAGAAAGATAACTAAGGTAAGAAACCTAACAAATTCCAATAGCGCTTTGACGAGCTGTAGGGAGACCGTTCATATACGAGGGCCGTTCAGTAAGTAATGCAACACATTTTTTTCCTTGGCCAATTTCCATTGTAAAAGTGAGGAATTTCTGGTGGGAGGTCATATAGTCTCTTGAAGTTTCGATAGGTGGCGGGGTTGTGCGTAGTCTGCATAATGACTACAGTAGCGGAGGTGCGATGCAAGTAGAGAACTGTCACTGATTTCCCTTTAGCGGAAAGTCAGAGCATTGCAGATACTCTTAGGGACTTGCGGAATTGAATGTTTCTTCGGGTTTGCTGCCGGATCCTAAAATCAACTTGATATTTCGGCGATCCAACTGGTCGCCACCTTCAGGAAAATGCTGCTTCTGCTGATGAGTCCCGCTGAGAACTGACACCAGTTTTTTTTTCTTTATTGTTTTTTTTTTTAACCCGTACAAACAGGCAGGCTGTCAGCAGCATGTTACGCCGCTCTTCAGCCATAGAATAGATAAATAATAAACAGAAAGAATACACATAAGTGACATAACGGGGGGTAATAAAACAGTAGACACGTAAAGACAAACACGGAGCCGTTCACACTCGACGATAATCCACACTACAAACTGTTGACACGACGCACAAACACTGAAGATGGCGATGGCACAGGTGAACGATGGAGTGCGATGGTGAACACTGAACACTAAACACGACGGCACACACGAGACACTGATGGCGATGATCTCCGGCGCGTAAATGTCCACGTAGCGTGTGTGAGTCCGGGGACCTGCCAAGAGGGGAAGAAGGGTGAAAGGGGGGAGAGGGGAGAACAAAGATGCCAATGGCGGAGGAGATGGGAGGAGGAGCAGATGGACAGGGGAGGGGAAGCCCGGGGGACGAGTGAGGAGAAATGGAGGAGGGAGGGAAGAGGGAGAGAAGGGAGAGGGGGTGCCCAAAGGAGCAAACACAGGAAGACGGAGAGAGGATCAAAGGTGGTAGCAGGGGTAGATGGAGGGGAGGGGGACATCATCAGGGAGAGGGAGCTGGCGGAAGCCACCTTGGGAGAGGGTAAGGAGGGTGGAAAGCTGGAGACCAGGTGGGACGTGGGAATACAGGTGCGGCAGCAGACGGGGGTGGGAGAGGATGGGGGAGACAAGCGGGTGAGGAGGATCGAGTTTTTGGGAGGTGTACAGGATCCGTTCAAGGAAAACGAGGAGGTGGGGTAATGGAATGAGGTCGTACAGGATCTGCGTGGGGGAGAGCATGGCGTTCAAGGATCAGAAGGGATTTGTAAAAGGTAGGGGGGCAGAGATCCAGGCAAGATGGGCGTAACAAAGGATAGGGCGGATGAGGGATTTATAGGTGTGATGGTGGAGGGGTCCAGACCCCACGTATGGCCGGAAAGGAGCTTGAGGAGACGAGGTTGGGAGCGTGCGTTGGCTTTGATTGTCCGGAGATGGGGAGTCCAGGAGAGGCGACGGTCGAAGGTGACGCCAAGGTACTTAAGGGCGGGGGTGAGGGCGATAGGACGGCCATAAATGGTGAGATAGAAATCAAGGAGGCTGAAGGAAGGGGTGGTTTTGCCTACAATGATCGCCTGGACGCCAGGTTGCAAATCCTATATAGGCCACTGTTCAGTCCACGGCTCATGCGCTGCCCATCACGGTTTCTGCCTTACAAAACAGGGAGGTGGCGCCGACTTTAGTGAAACACTGCTGGCAACGATATATCGCAATCAAGGCCGCAACGAAGAATGTTCAGTTTTGATGCGAAATAATACAGGATTCCACGTCTTGCTGAGAGGAAACCCATTGTCTCTGTTGATTAAATTATCAGCCAACCTAATTTTAATCGCCTCTTTATAGACACTGTTCCAAAAACCGGAAATGCTGGCAACCTCCACAGTTTCATCAAATTTCATACTGTGTCCCTCATTTAGGCAGTGTCCTGCTACCACCGATTTTTCCGGCCGTTTTAACCTCGTATGATGGCGATGTTCCACACACCTGTCATGCACTGTGCGAATCGAACGGCCAATGTAAGCTTTCCCACATTGACACGGAATTTTGTACACACCGGGTTTCCTAAGCCCCAAATCATCCTTCACAGAGCCGAGCAGAGCCCTAACGTTATAAGGTGGACGGAACACACTCTTAATGTTAAAATTCCTTAATATTCGTCTAATCTTAAACGATAATCCTCCAGCATAAGGACGAAAGGCCACAGATCTATGTTCCTCTTCGTACATCTCCAGAGATGGTCCAAACTCCGTAGCCCGACGAATCTGCTTCTCGGTGTATTCATTTTCCTTAAAATCATCAGATGCTCAAGTTCTTGGGTTAAGCTTTCTGCATCGGAAATGGCATATGCTCTCTGTACCAGTCCTAAGGACGCCACTGCTTGGTGTGGTGGATGACAACTCTTAGGATGCAGATACCAATCTGTGTGCGTCGGCTTTCGGTGAACACTGTGTCCCAAAGTTCCATCTGTTTTTTTTATACACCATAGCGTCTAAAAATGGAAGCATCCCATCATTTTCAGCCTCCATAGTAAATTTGATACGAGGATGAACACAGTTGACATGGTCCAAAAATCTGTTAAGAGCATCACGTCGATACTGCCAAACGAAAAGGGTATCATCCACGTACGTCGAGAAGCACGTTAGTTGCAAAGCTGAAGTCCTCAGTGCCATGTCCTCGAAGTCCTCCATAAATGAATTGGCGACTATGGGTGACAAAGGACTACCCATAGCCACTCTGTCACTCTGTTCAAAAATGTTACCGTTAAATAAATCCAGGTTTTTCACTGATCAAACTGAGGGACTCACCCATAGTCGCCAATTTATTTATGGAGGACTTCGAGTCAAGTTGATTTTAGGATCCGGCAGCAAACCCTAAGAGACTTTCAAGACTTATTACGCCGGGAAAGCCTACGTAACGACTTGCGGAATGTGTGCGGAGACCTGACAACGAACAAAAGCACAGTGACTCGTTGAGCGAAACCTGTCCGATCTGCCTTCTTGCCAGTCGGCAGCACACAGGTGTGACTCCTACAGTATAATGGAACGTACAGGCACTCTCATTCGAGGTGATCGACGAATCTCAATCAAATATCTCGCTGCTCATGTGGACACCTCTGTTGACAGTGTTGAAAAACTCGTCTACCAGTTTGGGTGTTCATAGGTGTGGGTGTGTGGGCGCTGGCTTCCTCGCTGCCTAACAGAAGATGATGAAGAGCAACGAAGGACCATCTCTATGGAGTTGCTTGATTGTGACCATTTTTGGTTCAGATCCACACCCTCAGCCCAAGTCATGGTAGGCGGCTTCTGGGACCCTGAAGGGATTATTCTGTTTGATGTCCTCCCTCATGTTGCAACGATCAACTCTGACGTGTAGCTGGCCAGTGTGGCCGAGCCGTTCTAGGCGCTTCAGTGTGGAACCGCGCGACCTCTGTGGTCGCAGGTTCGAATCCCGTCTCGGGCATGGATGTGTGTGATGTCCTTAGGTTAGTTAGGTTTAAGTAGTTCTAAGTTATAGGGGACTTATGACCTCAGATGTTAAGTCCCATAGTGCTCACAAGGGAACCTCCCCATCGCACCCCTCTCACAGTGGATAGGCCTTGAAAAACTGAACACAGATGAATCGAGAAAACAGGAAGAAGTTGTGTGGAACTATGAAAAAAATAAGCAAAATATACAAACTGAGTAGTCCATGTGCAAGATAGGCAACATGAAGGATACTGAGAGCTAAGGAGCGCCGTGGTCCCGTGGTTAGCGCGAGCAGCTGGGGAAGGAAAGATCCTTGGTTCAAGACTTCCCCCGAGTAAAAAGTTTAATTTTTTATTTTCAGACAATTATTACCTGTCCTTCCGTCCGTCCGATCCGAGGTAACTGCGCCGTAGTATGGGGACGCTACACATAAACAAACATCGAAGCACACGACGTCAGTCGACTACAGCGCACGGAAGAGAGAATATTCATGCTAACGAGGCTCCCTGGCTGGCAGTTGACTGTTCCCTTCTTTGGACGAGAGTGCATTAAATACGTGAGATGTATTCCGTGGGTAATATGAATCGCTTGTCTTCTGTTCACTGCAATGTGACATGTTACCACGTGGATCGCCTAGCATCGCTGCAACGTTCTGTCGTTTGTAGTGTTTTTATAAACATTGCGGGTAAATACTATTGGTGTGTGCCGACAACTACAAAATTAATAGTGATGTATGAAGCTGATGAAGCGCTTTACGTGAGACACGCTGAATACAAAAATAGATTACGAAGATTGGAGACCTGACCTAACCTAACCCTCTCCTGTGGCAAGGAATCGGAGTTTTACAGTGAGCCTGTCTTCTGAAGATGTAGCAGTTCTTAAGTGAATATTGTGCTTTGTGATATGAGGATACACTTCACTGAGCACATACAGGAATGTATGCCCATCCATTCTTAAGTAATTGGTGTACGACTTGACGTCTTCCACTGTAAGCTCACGTAACAAGTTTTGTTGAATGCTTTTATCGTGTCGTCGTAAAACCCACGGCTTCACCCAGCTTAAATTAGTTTTTCGTTCCATAGATCCGTGCTGAGGAGATCCTCGTGGATGTTGAACATGTCAATTTTTTGAAACTGAAATAACAATACTAATAGTATGAATAAATACAATACATCATTTGTTTCCATTAAAAATTTCGTCAGTGCAGTATAAGGAGTTGGCCAGTAGTAAGTCTTTCCGGCTCCTTTTAACCTCATCTTTATTTGCAACTAAATTTTTTGTGTTTCCTGGCAAATTATTGAAGATGAGTGTTCCTGAGTAGTGGACCTCTTTTTGAACTAATGTAAGTGCTTTTAGGCCGCGGTGGTCTCGCGGTTCTAGGCGCTCAGTCGGGAACCGCGTGACTGCTACGGTCGCAGGTTCGAATCCTACCTCGGGCATGGATGTGTGTGATGTCCTTAGGTTAGTTAGGTTTAATTAGTTCTAAGTTCTAGGCGACTGATGACCACAGATGTTAAGTCGCATAGTGCTCAGAGCCATTTGAACCGTAAGTGCTTTTAAGTGCTTGTGCAGATCATTTTTGTTCCTGGTATTGTATGTATGAACTGAGTTGTTTGTTGGAAAAAGAGATATATTATTTAGGACAAATTTCATTAAGGAGTAAATATACTGAGAGGCAGCAGTTAGTATGCCCAGTTCTTTGAAGAGGTTTCTGCAGGACTCCCGTGAATTTACTCCACAAATAATACGTATTACACGCTTTTGGACTCTGAAAACTTTTGTTTGACTTGAAGAGTTACCCCAAAATATTATACCATATGACATTATGGAATAAAAGTAGGCAAAGTATGCAAGTTTTTCATTTTTATGTCGCCTATCTCTGCTAACACTCGAATTGCAAATACAGATTGGTTAAGGCGTTTTTGCAGTTCTGTGGTGTGCTCCTCCCAAATGAATTTATTATCAAGGTGTAATCCCAGCAATTTAAGACTGTCAATGTCGTATGTATGGTTCCTCCCCCCCCCCCCCCACCCATCCTTTCTGCATGTGCACACAATGCAATTGCGGTACGTGCAACTGAAACTTCCTGGCAGATTAAAACTGTGTGCCCGACCGAGACTCGAACTCGGGACCTTTGCCTTTTGCGGGCAAGTGCTCTACCATCTGAGCTACCGATGCACGACTCACGCCCGGTACTCACAGCTTTACTTCTGCCATTATCAGGTCCAGAGTTCGAGTCTCGGTCGGGCACACAGTTTCAATCTGCCAGGAAGTTTCATATCAGCGCACACTCCGCTGCAGAGTGAAAATCTCAATCTTGTAATAATAAGTTGTTGTCAGCCATCTAGAACTTCGACGAAAAATTTGATGACAGTGTAATACCCCTACTAGCGCTATGGCAAAGATCTTTGTCAAATATACCGGGTGATCAAAAAGTCAGTATAAATTTGAAAACTGAATAAATCACGGAATAATGTAGATAGAGAGGTACAAATTGACACACATGCTTGGAATGACATGGAATTTTATTAGAATAGAAAACATACAAACGTTCAAAAAATGTCCGACAGATGGCGCTTCATCTGATCAGAATAGCAATAATTAGCAGAACAAAGTAAGACAGAGCAAAGACGATGTTCTTTACAGGAAATGCTCAATGTGTCCACCATCATTCCTCAACAACAGCTGTAGTCGAGGAATAATGTTGTGAACAGCACTGTAAAGCACGTCCGGAATTATAGTGAGGCATTGGCGTCGGATGTTGTCTTTCAGCATCCCTAGAGATGTCGGTCGATCACAATACACTTGCGACCTCATGTAACCCCAAAGCCGATAATGGCACGGACTGAGGTCTGGGGACCTGGGAGACCAAGCATGACGAAAGTGGCGGCTGAGCACACGATCATCACCAAACGACGCGCGCAAGAGATCTTTCACGCGTCTAGCAATACTTTGTTTTCTTTTGTTTCTAATAAAACCCCATGTCATTCCACGCATGCGTGACAATGTTTACCTCTCTCTCTACATTATTCCCTGGTTTATTAAGTTTTCAAATTTATACTGACTTTTTGATCAGCCGGTATTTGACGGAATATTTGATCAAATCTTTGACTAAGAAATTTGATAGTGTAATACCGGCTTAGATGGACGATCTGAGGTTAAAAAAACACACACACAACAGCCCTCGTTATATGGTGTATTGGAGTCGTGAAAAAAAAAACCAACCTGCTTTCAGAAAAAAAATGATATTGAACGCCTCTCGCGTGTATGTATGTGTGTGACCTTTACTCTCCTGTACCACACAGTGCTACTGGAGTAAGGCAAAGGGTTAGTAACCTTCAGAGAGACCCCGGCGGACGCCTCCAGCCTTCCCGTTTCCGGAATACGCGTCCTTGCCTGCAGCGTTGTGGCGCCAAGGGCGCAGCTCCAGGGGACAGATGGCAGATAATGACACGTCGAGTCCAGGCCAGCTGCTCCGTGACCTCTGGCTGGCTCGCCAGAGTGAAAGGAAACCACTAATTTCGCTCAGTGCCGTTTCTGATTACACCGCGCACCGTCAGGTGCGTCATAATCCACGGTCAGTATCTCCGGTGAAGGATTTGTGCTGTCTGGGAAGCAGTATAAAAGACGAAGCAAATTTGCACGAGCAAAGACGACGTTACTGCCCAGAAGAAGTCTACTGGTATCAAGTATTGGCCTTAATTTGAGGAAGAAATTTCTAAGAATGCATATTTGTATGGAAATGAATCGTGGAATATCGGACAACGAAAGAATTTGAGACGTGAAGCTAGTGAAGAATTATATTAGAACAAATAAGCCCTCGGTCACAAATATTAAGTCAAAATTGACCAGGTTTCGACGCTACTATGAGCGTCTTCCTCAGAATTAGACTAACTGTTCTAAAACATATTAGGTGTATAATACATTAATAAAATTAACGTTTGTACTGACTGGAAAAAGAATAAGTACTTACAAGTCACATATTAAAAAAGATCTAAGCCGGAAAGGCGACATCATGAATAGTTGTAAGTCAGATGGCGAGCCGCTAAGGGCTGCTCGTACTTGAGTGAACAAGGGTTGCAACAAGACTGAGGTGCCCACGTTAGAAAGTGTGGGCAAGTAAACATGGTGTTGCTACGACCGCCATCTAGTAGCCGCAGAAACAACTAGGCTACTGTACATTCAATATTAGCCACATGAAATTGTGATGCGGCTAATTCAGGCATAACGTAAGCACTAATAATAATAGGATGAAGTTACATATTTATCTGCTTTAAATAGAGATACATTTTGTAACGTAAAAAACGTTAGTTATGACATACAAGAAAACAGCAAAGATGTGACAGGAAAACAACATTTCGGTAAACTGCATGAGGAAATCTGAATCAAAGGCCAAGCAATAGCTTTATACTGTCGAAAAAGTTTTTATTTCGCAGCTGCAGCTGTTCGTTGTGAATGAGGCCATCATGACGAGAGAGATGTTTGAAATCTCCAATTCCTGTAAAACATCTAACCTACACCCCTCCCTTTCGATATGGAGAATATTTTTATCGCCTATGGCTTTAGGTACGTGTCCATTAATTGAGAGATGATCGGCAAAGGATGAATTTAGGGGACTGGTGCCGTTCTTTCTCAAAAGATGTTCTTTATATCTGATGGTGAAAGGACGTCAAGTTTGCCCTATATAATAGGAGGAGCAGGTATCACGATCTTATAAACGCCAAACTTTCTGCAGGGGAGCGAATGGATTTCAAATTATGAATGAAGTTTCTCTTTAGATTGTTATTAGTAGAGAAGGCAACATTGCAGTTGTGTTTGTTGCGAAGCATGCGCTGAATGTGATAGGGAATAGGTTCTATGAAAGGAATAGAAAAACGTTTCTTCAGGTTAATTTCAGTGCATGAGGTGTTGAGCGTGGTAGTTCTTGCAGTTTTCTTTTTTAGGATATCGTCCACTATGTTAGGCGTATATTCATTATTGACTGCTATGGTTTTAAGTAAATTAATCTCCTCATTAAACTTTTATGTTGAAAGTGGTATGGAGGTGGCTCGGTGGACGGCAGAGTGAAAAAAGGCTATTTTTTGAGACTGTGGATGAAAAGAGGAAGCAGGCACGATTTGGTCAGTATACGTTTCTTTTCGAAAAATATTGAAAGTAATGTTATTGTCTTCTATTGCAAGCGTCAAGTCTAAATAAATGTAATTGGCGGTTTTTGTTTTCGAGTTCAACAGTGAAAGGAATTTTTTCATGGAAGTCGTTAAACAGTTTAAATATATGATCAATTCTATCGGCGTTATAGATGACTAGATTATCATCAACGTATCTTGTGTAAGAAAGGATACCTAGTGAAGCGGCTGAGACACGGTTGAACAGCTGGTAAGGATCACATATTGATCAACGGTACTCAAGAATATATCGAACAAGCGCTTCGTAGGACACTTCCTTTGTGGCTGAGTTACATTTCGTTAAGATACTTCCTAAATCTGGCATCCGTTTTCCATGATATTTGTTTCATGCGCGGTGGATTAATTATCCAGATACTGTTACCAGCAACTGCCCATCACAGCACAGTTGAACAGTAATAGGTTATTTTCCTACGGATGCGCAATATCTAACATTTATTTATGTTCAGGATCAACTGGTAGAGCCAGCAGCATTCGTCGGTCCTTTGCAGGCCATTCTGTAAATCGATATTGTCTTCTGGAGTTGCTACTTCAGTACAGACAACCGCATCATCTGCGAACAGTCGTAATGTGTTGTGTTCTACTGCGTACACGACGCTGAGGAGACTTCTTAGGTAGTAGACTTCTTAAGTAGTAGAACCCAGTACGTTGTCCTCGATGGTGAGCGTTCATTGGAGGTGACGGAATCATCTGCAGTGCCCCAGGGAAGCGTGGTAGGTCTGCTGTTGTTTTCTATCTACATAAATGATCTTTTGGATAGGGTGGATAGCAATGTGCGGCTGTTTGCTGATTATGCTGTGGTGTACGGGAAGGAGTCGTCGTTGAGTGACTGTAGGAGGATACATGATGACTTGGACAGGATTTGTGATTGGTGTAAAGAATGGCAGCTAACTCTAAATATAGACAAATGTAAATTAATGCAGATGAATAGGAAAGAGAATCCTGTAATGTTTGAATACTCCGTTAGTAGTGTAGCGTTCGACACAGTGACGTCGATTGAATATTTGGGCGTAACATTGCAGAGCGATATGAAGTGGGACAAGGATGTAATGACAGTTGTGGGGAAGGTGGATAGTCGTCTTCGGTTCATTGGTAGAATTTTGGGAAGATGTGGCTCATCTGTAAAGGAGACCGTTTATAAAACGCTGGTGCGACCTATTCTCGAGTACTGCTCGAGCGTTTGGGATCCCTATCAGGTCGGATTGAGGGAGGACATAGTAACAGTTCATCAGGAACTCGGGTGGGAGTCTCTGGAGGAAAGGAGGCGTTCTTTTCGTGAAAAGCTACTGAGGAAATTTAGAGAAGCAGAATTTGAGGCTGACTGCAGTACAATTTTAGTGCCGCCAACTTAGATTTCGCGGAGAGACCACAAAGATACGATAAGAGAGATTAGGGCTCGTACAGAGGCATATAGGCATTCATTTTTCCCTCGATCTGTTTGGGAGTGGAACAGGGAGAGATGATGCTAGTTGTGGTACGAGGTACTCTCCGCCACGCACCGCATGGTGGATTGCGGAGTATGTATGTGGATGTAGATGTGGGCTACACTGTGGTGCGGCAGCCATTGTCATAGGGGCGCTGGACAGAAGCAGCAATGATTGAGGAACTTAACAAGAGGACAAACAGCAATAAAGTCCAACTACTACAAGAAGCAAAAGAGTGATGTGCAGTGTAAGCTCACATTGCTAAAGCACAAGCGAACTGTTGAAGGCTGATTAAGACTGTAGAATACTACGATTGAGAATGGTCTGTGCAGCTGCCGCTACCATTAGAATTCACTCGTAGTCGGAGCCACTGAAGACGTGTCTCAGCGGGCGTGCTTCACTGGATCCGCCAGGTCGCTGCGCGACCACCCTCAGCATCTATCTGAAAGGTGCGTTTCTCTTGCAACTGTGAGGTGCTGGAGAGTCTTGCAACTGTGAGGTGCTGGAGAGCGTGGCATCGACCTACGATACCAATTAAAGAGCACCCAATGCTTCCTATTACACACATCAAGAAAAGTTTAGCGTCGCCCCGGTTCCCAGATACACGTTGACCGGGGATATTGTATCACAGACACAGTCCCTTTAACTGTTCAGTGTCACTAAGCCCGCCCAAAGATGTAAACACTGTAAGTAGGCTGTTTAGGTTTTTATGTTGGTAAGGTCACCTAGCGCTCTGTATGAAAATCACTGGCTGTGCTGTGTGCAGCCTGTGGCTGGTGTTGTTCCATTGTGTCTAACTTTTGAAGATTTTGTCCCATTTGTTTCTGATTTTGTTCAAGCGTTGTGTCTAACTTTTGTAGCCTTTCTCCCATTTGTTGCATTAACTGTAATACCAATGAACTGGTGTCTGAAACATGTTGCTCAGTGCTTTTCGGCAGTGAATTTGCAGCGGCAACATTCACATTTTGACAAGCAGAAAATGTGTCTTGACTTATTTGAGAAAACGGTGAGGACCCGAAACATGAATCTACAGTATTTGCGAGACTGTGTCCTGTTATTTCAGATTCCTGAGGCGAGCTGTTGCCGACCAGTCGATCGATAATTCACTAATTGTTTCACTGTCTACACCATTATTTGCAGCCGGCTCCATTTCCCTATGCACACTTACCAAATTACTACTTGAACATTAGTTAATTCATTACTCGGTGGTGCTAACACACTGCTTTCGTCTAAACTGTCATTTCTCAGTTTACTTTGGAGCCTAGTATTACGTTTTTCATACGCCATTATTGTCGCAATATTTCACACGATAACACAGAAAAGCACAATCTGAAGAGCAAAATAAAAAAAAAATCACATTGACATAGCTCTGAAAATAATATCTCGTTAATTGCTAGTGCAGCTGTCAAATACTTGGTGCAAATCTACATGCATGCCACAACTGTTTCACTGTACAACAATGAAAAACTACAACTACAAAGGAAATTCTCTCTATAATTACGCGCTAGCAATAAACAATACTACACTAATTACACAAACTACAATAAAAATCAGAAGATTCCAGGGTCGACATATGAAACGTCCTCTTAGAAAAATCATTGAATTACTGTGCTGGTAAACCCCTTACGTTATTTGGTTTTCAAACAGCTGAGCAAAACTGAACGTACTCAGACATTTCTCTCTTCACTTATTCTGATCATCACTAAACTGACACACAATATTTTTAGCGCAACGCAATCTGACGTTTAAAATCCCTACAAAAGAATGGCCCTGACTATCAATGACCTATATCTTTCACGAATCACTTACCTCACAAAAATCTTCGTTACTCGAACTACTGCAATACAGCGAGCGCCACTACTGCAAGCTAAATAAAAGATTCGAACTACTGAAGTCATTAACTACTGATAGGCATAGTTAGCAAATGAAAGATTTTGATAAATAACAAACAATGCATTTACCTTAATAGTGTTCAAAAGTCATAACATATATATCAGTTCATGACATCCAGTATTACAAATTTACTCTCTGAGATGGATACACGTCCAGATCATCTGCTCTCAAAACTCCGCCATCTCTCTCCCCACATCCACAACTGCTGGCGGCTCACCTCCAACTGCGCAACGCTACGCGCTGTTAACAACCAACTGCCCAGCACTAAAATAGCCAACAACAATGAAAACCTGCCTCAGACTGCACACAGCACAGCCAGTGATTTTCATACAGAGCGCTACGTGGCGTTACCGACATAAAAACCTAAACAGCCTACTTACAACATCCATGCATGAGCAGCGCCTATTAGACGGAGGGGGTCCAACAGCCGTTCCAGTCCTTCCACAAGGAAGGATGTACAGGGCTCGTGTTGTCTGTAGCTCAACCATGACTAGTCGGTCAATACTGCGGTTGCATTCCTATTGTTGCTTTGTACGAGGAGGGGCTCTCAACTAGGTAAGTGTACAGGCGTCTCGGAGTGAACCAAAGCGATGTTGTTCTTACATGGAGGAGATACTGAGAGACAGGAACTGTCGAAGACATGCCTCGCTCACGTTGCCCAAGGGCTACTACTGCAGTGGATGACCGGTACTTACGGGTTATGGCTCGGAGGAAGCCTGACAGAAACGCCACCGTGTTGAATAACGGTTTTCGTACAGCGACAGGACGTCGTATCACGACTCAAACCGAGCGCAATAGGCTGCATGATGCGCAACTTCACTCCCGACGCCCATGGCGAGATCCATCTTTCCAACCACGACACCGTGCAGCGCGCTACAGATGGGCCCAACAACGTGCCAAATGGATGGCATCACGTTCTCTTCACCGATGAGTGTCGCATATGCCTGCAGGCAGACAATCGTCGGAGACGTGTCTGGAGGCAACCCGGTCAGGCTGAACGCCTTAGACACTCTGTCCAGCGAGTGCAGCAAGGTGGAGGTTCCCTGCTGTTTTGGGGGTGGCATTATGTGGGGCCGACGTACGCCGCTGGTGGTCCATGGAAGGCACCGTAACGGCTGTACGATATGTGAATGCCATCCTCCGGCCGATAGTATAAGCATCTCGGCAGCATATTGGCGAGGCATTTGTCTTCATGAACGACAATTCGCACCCCCCTCGTGCACATTTTCTGAATGAGTTCCTTCAGAATAACGACATCGCTCGACTAGAGTGGCCAGCATGTTCTCCAGAAATGAACCCTATAGAACATGCCTGGGATAGACTGAAAAGGGCTGTTTATGGGCGACGTGACCCACCAACCACTGTGAGGGATCTACGCCGAATCGCCGTTGAGGACTGGGACTGTGGTCCAAAAGTGCCTTGGTGAAATGGTGGACAGTATGCGACGACGAATATAGGCATCCACCAGCGCAAGAGGACGTGCTACTGTGTGTTAGAGGTGCCAGTGTGCACAGCAATCAATGTGTGGTTTTCATGAGCAGTAAAAAAGTCGAACATGGTGTTTTTGTTGACCTCTATTCCAATTTTTTGTACAGGTTTCGGAACCCTCGGAACCGAGATGATGCAAAACATTTTTTTGATGTGCGTAGATCATTTACATACATTGTAAATAGTAATGATTCGATCACACTTACTTCGCTTACTCCGGAAATTACCTTCACATTTGTTGATAACATGAAGAAGGGAGAGCGTAAGAGGGCATGTGGCAACTTCTATGGTACTAGAGGGAAAGAGTGTAAAAACTAAAAGTCAGAAATTGGAATATATCCAACATACACTCCTGGAAATTGAAATAAGAACACCGTGAATTCATTGTCCCAGGAAGGGGAAACTTTATTGACACATTCCTGGGGTCAGATACATCACATGATCACACTGACAGGACCACAGGCACATAGACACAGGCAACAGAGCATGCACAATGTCGGCACTAGTACAGTGTATATCCACCTTTCGCAGCAATGCGGGCTGCTATTCTCCCATGGAGACAATCGTAGACATGCTGGATGTAGTCCTGTGGAACGGCTTGCCATGCCATTTGCACCTGGCGCCTCAGTTGGACCAGCGTTCGTGCTGGACGTGCAGACCGCGTGAGACGACGCTTCATCCAGTCCCAAACATGCTCAATGGGGGACAGATCCGGAGATCTTGCTAGCCAGGGTAGTTGACTTACACCTTCTAGAGCACGTTGGGTGGCACAGGATACATGCGGACGTGCATTGTCCTGTTGGAACAGCAAGTTCCCTTGCCGGTCTAGGCATGGTAGAACGATGGGTTCGATGACGGTTTGGATGTACCGTGCACTATTCAGTGTCCCCTAGACAATCACCAGAGGTGTACGGCCAGTGTAGGAGATCGCTCCCCACACCATGATGCAGGGTGTTGGCCCTGTGTGCCTCGGTCGTATGCAGTCTTGATTGTGGCGCTCACCTGCACGGCGCCAAACACGCATACGACCATTATTGGCACCAAGGCAGAAGCGACTCTCATCGCTGAAGACGACACGTCTCCATTCGTCCCTCTATTCACGCCTGTCGCGACACCACTGGAGGCGGGCTGCACGATGTTGGGGCGTGAGCGGAAGACGGCCTAACGGTGTGCGGGACCGTAGCCCAGCTTCATGGAGACGGTTGCGAATGGTCCTCGCCGATACCCCAGGAGCAACATTGTCCCTAATTTGCTGGGAAGTGGCGGTGCGGTCCCCTACGGCACTGCGTAGGATCCTACGGTCTTGGCGTGCATCCGTGCGTCGCTGCGGTCCGGTCCCAGGTCGACGGGCACGTGCACCTTCCGCCGACCACTGGCGACAACATCGATGTACTGTGGAGACCTCACGCCCCACGTGTTGAGCAATTCGGCGGTACGTCCACCCGGCCTCCCGCATGCCCACGATACGCCCTCGCTCAAAGTCCGTCAACTGCACATACGGTTCACGTCCACGCTGTCGCGGCATGCTGCCAGTGTTAAAGACTGCGATGGAGCTCCGTATGCCACGGCAAACTGGCTGACACTGACGGCGGCGGTGCACAAATGCTGCGCAGCTAGCGCCATTCGACGGCCATCACCGCGGTTCCTGGTCTGTCCACTGTGCCGTGCGTGTGATCATTGCTTGTACAGCCCTCTCGCAGTGTCCGGAGCAAGTATGGTGGGTCTGACACACCGGTGTCAATGTGTTCTTTTTTCCATTTCCAGGAGTGTATATTTGATGATGTAAGGTCTAAATGCCTCTCAGACATGAAGAGGATGGAGGAAGAAAGCAATCCGTGTTGGACCACATCAAGCAAGTCAAAAGAAAAAAAAAAAAAAAATCAATGGATGTGTAAATGTATGAGCATTATACAAAGGCAGAAAAACATCGCAACATCAAACAATAATTACTGCAGAATAACGAAATTTCGGGAATACATTTGTCTAGTTAGCATATTTAAGTGGTTAACACTGCAAGATCCGCCCAGTTGGCGGTGCGGACTAACGCACGGCTTTCCGGGCGGGAAGGAGCGCCTGGTCCCCGGCACGAATCCGTCCGACGGATTTGTGTCGCAGTGTGAACCGGCCAGTCTGTGGATGGTTTTTAGGCGGTTTTCCATCTGCCTAGGCGAATGCGGGTAGGTTCCCCTTATTCCGCTTCAGTTACACTATGTAGGCGATTGGTGCACAAACAAGTTCTCCACGTATGCGTACACCACCATTATTCTACCACGCACCAGACGTTCCCTGGGGGGGGGGGGGGGGGGGGGGGGGGGAGGGGTCCACCAGGTGCGAAACTGCACAATAACCCTAGATTCAGTGTGGGGCGGCGGAGCGGTGAAGTGGACTGCGGTAGTCGTTGTGGGGTTGTGGACCACTGCGGCTGCGGTGGCGACAGAGCCTCTCCAACGTTTCTAGGTCCCTGGTTACCATACAATACAACACTGCAAGATAATATGCTAATGTAAGCGCTTGATAAGCCGTTGCAAATTCCGAAGGCAAGCCTGCAAATGAGCATGCATTGTGTTGTACAGATATTGCATGTGAAGTCTGTGGGCTGTAATTCGATGCCTGTTGCACTCGGTCAGTCAATACAGGGAGGAGTTAATGGTGGTTGTGAATGACACTGCAGTTGTAGTCTGATGTGCTCGATTAGAGAAAGATCTGGTGATCGAGCAGGCCAAGGCAACATCTTGGCACTCTGAAGAGCATGTCTAGTTACAACATCGTTAAGTGGGTGACCGTTATCCTGTTGGAAAACGCCCTCTGCAATGCTGTTCATGGAAGCTAACACTACGAAATCGCTCCGCAGACCATAACTCCAAGTATAGGTCCAGTGTGTCGAACATGCAGACAGCCGGCCGCTGTGGCCGAGCGGTTCTAGGCGCTTCAGTCTGGGATCGCGCTGCTGCTACGGTAGCAGGTTCGAATCCTGCCTCGGGCATGGATGTGTGTGACGTCCTAAGGTTAGTTACGTTTAAGTAGTTCTAAGTCTAGGGGACTGATGACCTCAGATGTTAAATCCCGTAGTGCTCAGAGCCTTTGAACCACTTTTTTTTAACATGCAGACAGGTTAGTTGCAGGGCTTCAGTGGCCTTCTTCCAACCAACACACAGCTGGCACCGAGACAGAAGCAGCTTTCATCAGAAAACACAACAGACCTCGACTCTGCCCTGCGATGACCTCTCGCTTGACACCACTGAAGTCGAAAATGGCGGTTGTTTGGGGTCGGTGGAATGCTAGCTTCACAGTGCCTGGCTCTGAGCTGTCCTTGAAGTAACCGAAATGTACCATTTCGTTGCGTCACTGTATTGTCAATTGCTGCCCATTGCTGTACATTGCAGTTTGATGCAACAGAGACGCATGCGGGACACGGTGGCCCTCGCTCTCGGTAGGGCCCCGTGGCCCAGTCTTCTAGCGATGAAACTCTCTCACGACCACCGCCGGCAGCATAATCTACAGTGGCTACATTCCTGAGAAGTCTTTCTGCAGTATTCAGCTTATCGTAGGCGTATTACACGGCCTCGTTAAAGCTCACTGGGGTGTTGATAATATCGTCTATGACGCCTTAAAGGCATTCTTCACTAACATCAATTCACATCGTCCAATGTGAAATGTAACTAACGCTCACGACCTTTACAGTGATTTGCATCCTCATAGTGGAGGTTTTAGAGCCACTGTCATGCGACTGGAGCGATATTTGAATAGACATCATCTTTCAGTTGTAGAAAAAGGCCTACCAGCTTTCGTTTATGTCTAACTCCTTCTTAGTGTTGCGATTTTTAGCCATTTATACTCATGCTCATAGATTAAGGATAATTCTGTTGCATGGTGAAACAACGCTCTAGTGGGTTTGCGGTGCGTTTGACCTGCGATCGTCGCACGGTGGCGCTGGCAGCAGACCACACATGCAGAGGTGTGTTGGTGCATATCAGAGTACGGTGCAGCGAGTAAGTGTGCAGAAGTTTTCAGACGTGCTAATGGTGACTGTGTGTTGAAAATGGCTCAAAGAACACATATTGATGACATTATGAGGGGTAGAATACTAGGGCGACTGGAGGCTGGTCAAAGCAGGTCGAAGTATGGGCCCTCTGTGTGCCACAAAGTGTGATCTCAAGATTATGCAACGATTCCAACAGACAGAAAACGTGTCCAGGCGCTACAGTACAAACAACAAGCAGACCGATATCTCACCATCAGCGCCCGCAGGCAGCCACGGAGTACTGCAGGTAGCGTTGCTCAGGATCATACCGCAGCCACTGGAACAGTTGTCTCCAGACACACAGTCTACAGACCACTGAACAGATATGGTTTATTCGCCTGGAGACTTGCAAGGTGCAGTCCACTGACCCCTGGTCACAGGAGAGGCCGTAAAGCCTGGTGTCAAGAACACAGTACACGGCCATTGGAACAGTGGTCCCAGGTTATGTTCATGGAAGAGTCCAGGTATAGTCTGAACAATGATCCTCGCCGGGTTTTCATCTGGCGTGAAGCAGAAACCAATTACCAACCCCTTAATGTTCTTGAAAGGTCTGTACCTAGGTCGTGGTTTGGTGTGCGTTGGGATTATGATTTGTTCACATATACCGCTGCATGTCTTTGACAGAGGAACTGTAAGAGGTCAGATGTATCGGGACGTCATTTTGCACCAGTTTTCAGGGGTGCAATGGGTCTCACTTTACTTCTGATGAGCCGGCCGTTGTGGCCGAGCGGTTGTAAGTGCTTCAGTCGGGAACCGCGCTGCTGCTACGGTACGGTCGCAGGTTCGAATCCTGCCCTGGGCACGGATGTGTGTGATGTCCTTAGGTTAGTTAGGTTTAAGTAGTTCTATAGGGGACTGATGACGTCGCATGTTAAGTCCCATAGTGTTTAGAGCCCCTTGAACCACTTCCTCCTGATGGATGATAACGCACGACTCCATTGAGCAGCCATCGTGGAAGAGAAGGCGAATGGAGTGGCCTGCCTATTCTCCAGACCCAAATCCCATCGACCACGTCTGGGATGCTCTCGTCGACATATCGCTGCACGTCTTCAAACCCCTACGACACTTCAGGAGCTCCGACAGGCACTGGTGCAAGAATGGGAGGCTATACTCCAGCAACTGCTCGACCACCTGATCCAGAGTATGCCAGCCCTCTGTGTGGCCTGTGTACGTGTGCATGGTGATCATATCCCATATTGGTGTCGGGGTACAAGAGTAGGGAACAGTGGCGTTTTGTAGCACATGTGTTTTTCGGGGCGGTTTTCTCAACTTATCACCAATACCGTGGACTTACAGATCTGTGTCGTGTGTGTTCCCTATGTACCTATGCTATTAGCGCCAGTTTTGTGTAGTGCCACGTTGTGTGCCACCACATTCTGCAATTATCCTTAATTTATGAGCATGAGTCTAACAAGCCTTCATCATGCTTCGACATTCCAGATGATATATCATCACGCCACTCTGGTCTCATGCTAGCCCGTGCCTCCCATCTGTTTGTGTCGATTTCAGAGCTCTCCATATCTCGTTTACAGGAGTCCTTGAACCTCAATACAGGACGTCCTACAGGTCTTTTGGCTATAGAGATCTCTCCAAGCATCACCACACGTGGTAATCTGCTTCAAGATAGCTGAAATACTGTTGCAGTTAGTTTTAGATAGCACTGCTTCGTTGGTCACTCGGTCCTTCCACGTTACTTTGAGGATGGATCTCAGGCACCACATGTGGAAAGCATTAAGGGGACGTTCTTGTTTGGCATATGTAGTCCATTAAGGCAGAAAAAGCTACCACTGCCCCTGCCTCAGCATCCAGATACACTTGTGACAGTTGAAGCAAGAGATGCCGTGCTGCCATTGGCTTGACAAGTCATACGAAAAATGCAACCCATAAACACACAGACACTGCAACAATCAAGATTTCGTGGCCAATATAGATGAGCACGAGTGTAGAAACTGTAAAAGAACCAAAGACGGAGCCGAGTGGTACAACACGCCTGACGATGCACGAACGAGTCCAGGGAGGACGACGATGACGGAGTCGTGGTACAGTCTGTCGGTAAACTGACGAGCAATCTAGCGAGTCCCCACTCTGCCAACCCAGCTACGTCACAGGGCGCTTCTACAGGCTGTTTCACAACGCAGTACCGGCCCTGCCGCGGCGCGCGATTTAAATCTGTGGCGACGCCGTGTACAGATACGTCCTGGGTGCGTTCGTTTTTAGACAAAAAGACGATAGCTTCTTCCGAAACACAATATTGTAGAGTAAATAATATTAAGATAAGAATGCAAGTCAGGATTATACTACAAACATAGAAGCGAATGCCTGTTCATGTGAATGTATTGTATGTTCCTCTATTGCTATTCGTACAACGAATATATATAATGCAATCAATCTGTAGAATTTAAGGCTTGTTCTTACTTTGTGTTTCTACTAAAACGTAGATGTTTTCTATGAAGGACTGCATTGAAACTTAACAATTTTTGCAACACGAAGTAAGCAGAAATTTAAAATATTTGCATGTTGTATTAGTCCGATTTGCACTACTTTTTGTCACTGTCTTGGTAAACATATCTCAAAAGTATGTGTACAATGTTATGCATATTGGGTATTTACTCTGTTGTCAGCTGTCAAAAAGGTTACATGTGTTTTGGTAGCATCAACGATTATTTGGCTGGCCGGGATGGCCGAGCGGTTCTAGGCGTTACAGTCTGGAACCGCGCGACCACTACGGTCGCAGGTTCGAATCCTGCCTCGGGCATGGCCGTGTGTGATGTTCTTAGCTTAGTTAGGTTTAATTAGTTCTAAGTTCTAGGGGACTGATGACCTCAGAAGTTAAGTCCCATAGTGCTCAGAGCCAGTTTTTGAACGATTATTTGTTTTGTATAAAAACAGATTAGAGAATGTGTATTAAATTTTGTTATAGGGATGGAATGAAGTATATGAAATTTTTAGAAATGTAAAATATTGCTTTTGGTGAGCCTCTTATAAGTGAAACAAGGGCATACAAGTGGTATAAACATTTCAAAGCAGGCCTTAAAGGACAGCGGTTTTACAAGCATGAATGAGATTAAAAATGCATAGTTAAGAGACCTATAAACTACCCCGAAGAAACAGTTCCTAAAGTGTTTTGGGAACTGGTAAAATCGTTGGCATAAGGGTATAGTATGTAATGGGGAATATCTTGAAGCGGATAACACTGCTGTAGATTAACAAATAAAGTTCTTGTCAAAAAATAAAAGTTAATACGTGAACTCATCTCGAATGTCAAGCTTTTTGAATTCCAGACTCCACATACATGTATCGAACAAAATTTCAGCAGTGTTTAGAATAGCTATTGCGTTCAAATTTCAAGCAATATGTATCAGAATCAGGTGAAGAGAGACCGAGACAGAGATTTAGTGTTCCATAAGCACCAAAGGTTTTACGTGATAGAAACTATCTATAACGATCGGTTTCCTCTGAAGATTATTAGTATTCCTTCACTGACACTGGCAACTAAGATCATACGAACAGAAACGACGTATATCGCTGCACGCCAATCTACACCTCTAGACAGGTAACGGGCAACAGATTTTGGGTGCCCCTGTAGGCCGGTGGCAGCGTTCTTCCGGGAAAGGCCACTTCCCCCACCAAAATGATTTCCCCCTTTGCATCAGACCATCCCCTCCTCTGGTTTTAGTTTCTGCATCCCAACCTGGGATGTTTATTTCCCACGCACTGGAGTAAAACTTTACATATAATTTAAATTTGGGGAGCCGAACACTCAAAGTTTACTACTAATACTATTATTATGTTTGCTTATGAATTTTGAAAAAGTGTTATGTAGTAGTTAAGCATTTCAAAACATTTAGAACTAAATGACAAGACGGCGCACGCCACATTTCCGTAGCATGCCACAATGTTGCAAGACGTCGCCCCAGCATAAACGAGGCCTTAGAGCCAGGTCTGTATTGTATGTTGGTTGTGATATGTTGCGTACGAAACTAAAACCTGCAATCAGATCCAAACGTTGTGGAAAACTGTGAAGAAGTGTCATCTGGAGCAAGATAACGATAACCCACATTCTGCCAAACGGTCAGCCGACGTAATAAAGGAGTTGGGATTCGAGATGCTGGAACATTCACCATACAGTCCAGACTTGGCTCCAAGCGATTTTCGCATGTTTGGACCCTTAACGGAAGCACTACAGGGAAGAAGATTTGAAAGTGATGCAGGCTTCATTGCTGCTGTGCAAAGTTGGTTACAGATGCAACCCTACGACTTATCTTAGAAAATAGATTAAGGAAAGGCAAACCTACGTTTCTAGCATTAGTAGACTTAGAGAAAGCTATTGACAATGTTGACAGGAATACAATCTTTCAAATTCTGAAGGTGGCAGGGGTAAAATACAGAGCGCGAAGGGCTATTTACAATTTGTACAGAAACCAGATGGCAGTTATAAGAGTCGATGGACATGAAAGGGAAGCAGTGGTTGGGAAGGGAGTGAGACAGGGCTGTAGCCTCTCCCCGATACTATTCAATCTGTATATTGAGCAAGCAGTAAAGGAAACAAAAGAAAAATTCGGAGTAGGTATTAAAATCCATGGAGAAGAAATAAAAACTTTGAGGTTCGCCGATGACATTGTAATTCTGTCAGAGACGGCAAAGGACTTGGAAGAGCAATTGAACGGAATGGACAGTGTCTTGAAAGAAGGATATAAGATGAACATTAAAAAAAGCAAAACGAGGATAATGGAATGTAGTCGAATTAAGTCAGTTGATTCTCAGGGAATTAGATTAGGAAATGAGACACTTATAATAGTAAAGGAGTTTTACTATTTGGGGAGCAAAATAACTGATGATGGTCGAAGTAGAGAGAATATAAAATGTAGACTGGCAATGGCAAGGAAAGCGTTTCCGAAGAATAGAAATTTGTTAACATCGAGTATAGATTTAAGTGCCAGGGTTTCTGAAAGTATTTGTATGGAGTGTAGTCATGTATGGAAGTGACACATGGACGATAAATATTTTGCTCAAGAAGAGAATAGAATCTTTCGAAATGTGGCGCTACAGAAGAATGCTGAAGATTAGACGGGTGGATCACATACCTAATGCGGAGGTATTGAATAGAATTGGGGATAAGAGGAGTTTGTGACACAACTTGACTAGAAGAAAGGATCGGTTGGTAGGACATGTTCTGAGGCATCAAGGGATCACCAATTTAGCATTGGAGGGCAGCGTAGAGGGTAAAAATCGTAGAGGGAGACCAAGAGATGAATACACTAAGGAGGTACTGGGAGATGAAGAAGCTTGCACAGGATAGAGTAGCATGGAGAGCTGCATCAAACCAGTCTCAGGACTGAAGACCACAGTAACAACATGCAACCGATAAACGTATTATCTGATGAAATAAAAAAAACTCGTAAAACGTCTGGAAAACTGCGTTGGAGACCAGGGAGGTTACGTAGAAAAATAACGCATGTTTCAGTTTTCTATCGTCAGAATAAGTACAGCTTTTCACAAATGTGCCTTTACTTTTTGAATTCCCCTCGTATACCTGTATGTAGATGATTTTGTAAATAAGTTTTACCTATAATGTGCTTTTAAAGATACAGCAAGGGATGGCTTTCCTGATAGTGAATACACGTGAATAGTGAGCTTCGCCATTAAAATCTATTTATATATTTGATTTTGTGTTTATAACCCTGTAGTCACCTGACCAGAAGTCTTGTTCCTCCTGCCACCGAACTTCACTAATTCCCACTATATCTAATTTTAACCTATCCATTTCCCTTTTTAAATTTTCTAACCTACCTGCCCGATTAAGGGATCTGACATTCCACGCTCCGATCCGTAGATCGCCAGTTTTCTAACCTACCTGCCCGATTAAGGGATCTGACATTCCACGCTCCGATCCGTAGAACGCCAGTTTTCTTTCTCCTGATAACGACATCCTCCTGAGTAGTCCCCGCCCGGAGATCCGAATGGGGGACTATTTTACCTCCGGAATATTTTACCCAAGAGGATGCCATCATCATTTAATCATACAGTAAAGCTGCATGTCCTCGGGAAAAATTACGGCTGTAGTTTCCCCTTGCTTTCAGCCGTTCGCAGTACCAGCACAGCAAGGCCGTTTTGGTTAATGTTGCAAGGCCAGATCAGTCAATCATCCAGACTGTTGCCCCTGCAACTACTGAAAAGGCTGCTGCCCCTCTTCAGGAACCACACGTTTGTCTGGCCTCTCAACAGATACCCCTCCGTTGTGGTTGCACCTACGGTACGGCCATCTGTATCGCTGAGGCACGCAAGCCTCCCCACCAACGGCAAGGTCCATGGTTCATGGGGGGAGGATGGAGGTGACTACAGGGTTATAAACACAAAATCAAATAGGGGTAATGCAGGAGTAAGTTTAATAATGAATAGGAAAATAGGAATGCGGGTAAGCTACTACAAACAGCATAGTGAACGCATTATTGTGGCCACACCTACTACAGTAGTACAAGTTTATATGCCAACTAGCTCTGCAGATGACGAAGAAATTGAAGAAATGTACAATGAAATAAAAGAAATTATTCAGATAGTGAAGGGAGACGAAAATTTAATAGTAATGGGTGACTGGAATTCGAGTGTAGGAAAAGGGAGAGAAGGAAACATAGTAGGTGAATATGGATTGGGGCTAAGAAATGAAAGAGGAAGCCGCCTAGTAGAATTTTGCACAGAGCACAACTTAATCATAGCTAACACTTGGTTTAAGAATCATGAAAGAAGGTTGTATACGTGGAAGAACCCTGGGGATACTAAAAGGTATCAGATAGATAATATAATGGTAAGACAGAGATTTAGGAACCAGGTTTTAAGTTGTAAGACATTTCCAAGGGCAGATGTGGACTCCGACCACAATCTATTGGTTATGACCTGTAGATTAAAACTGAAGAAACTGCAAAAATGTGGGAAATTGAGGAGATGGGACCTGGATAAACTGAAAGAACCAGAGGTTGTACAGAGTTTCAGGGAGAGCATAAGGGAACAATTGACAGGAATAGGGGAAAGAAATACAGTAGAAGAAGAATGGGTAGCTCTGAGGGATGTAGTAGTGAAGGCAGCAGAGGATAAAGTAGGTACAAAGACGAGGGCTGCTAGAAATCCTTGGGTAACAGAAGAAATATTGAATTTAATTGATGAAAGGAGAAAATATAAAAACGCAGTAAATGAAGCAGGCAAAAAGGAATACAAACGTCTCAAAAATGAGATCGAAAGGAAGTGCAAAATGGCTAAACAGGGATGGCTAGAGGACAAATGTAAGGATGTAGAAGCTTATCTCACTAGGGGTAAGATAGATACTGCCTACAGGAAAATTAAAGAGACCTTTGGAGAGAAGAGAACCACGTGTATGAATATCAAGAGCTCAGATGGCAGCCCAGTTCTAAGCAAAGAAGGGAAGGCAGAAAGGTTGAAGGAGTATGTAGAAGGTTTATACAAGGGCGATGTACTTGAGGACAATATTATGGAAATGGAAGAGGAGGTAGATGAAGACGAAATGGGAGATACGATACTGCGTGAAGAGTTTGACAGAGCACTGAAAGACCTGAGTCGAAACAAGGCCCCCGGAGTAGACAACATTCCATTAGAACTACTGACGGCCTTGGGACAACCAGTCCTGACAAAACTCTACCAGCTGGTGAGCAAGATGTATGAGACAGGCGAAGTACCCTCAGACTTCAAGAAGAATATAATAATTCCAATCCCAAAGAAAGCAGGTGCTGATAGATGTGAAAATTACCGAACTATCAGTTTAATAAGCCACGGCTGCAAAATACTAACGCGAATTCTTTACAGACGAATAGAAAAACTGGTAGATGCAGACCTCGGGGAGGATCAGTTTGGATTCCGTCGAAATGTTGGAACACGTGAGGCAATACTGACCTTACGACTTATCTCAGAAGAAAGATTAAGAAAAGGAAAACCTACGTTTCTAGCATTTGTAGACTTAGAGAAAGCTTTTGACAATGTTGACTGGAATACTCTTTTTCGAATTCTAAAGGTGGCAGGGGTAAAATACAGGGAGCGAAAGGCTATTTATAATTTGTACAGAAACCAGATGGCAGTCATAAGAGTCGAGGGGCATGAAAGGGAAGCAGTGGTTGGGAAAGGAGTGAGACAGGGTTGTAGCCTCTCCCCGATATTATTCAATCTGTATATTGAGCAAGCAGTAAAGGAAACAAAAGAAAAATTTGGAGTAGGTATTAAAATTCATGGAGACGAAGTAAAAACTTTGAGGTTCGCCGATGACATTGTAATTCTGTCAGAGACGGCAAAGGACTTGGAAGAGCAGTTGAACGGAATGGACAGTGTCTTGAAAGGAGGATATAAGATGAACATCAACAAAAGCAAAACGAGGATGATGGAATGTAGTCAAATTAAATTGGGTGATGCTGAGGGAATTAGATTAGGAAATGAGACACTTAAAGTAGTAAAGGAGTTTTGCTATTTAGGAAGTAAAATAACTGATGATGGTCGAAGTAGAGAGGATATAAAATGTAGACTGGCAATGGCAAGGAAAGCGTTTCTGAAGAAGAGAAATTTGTTAACATCGAATATAGATTTATGTATCAGGAAGTCGTTTCTGAAAGTATTTGTTTGGAGTGTAGCCATGTATGGAAGTGAAACATGGACGATAACTAGTTTGGACAAGAAGAGAATAGAAGCTTTCGAGATGTGGTGCTACAGAAGAATACTGAAGATAAGGTGGGTAGATCACGTAACTAATGAGGAGGTATTGAATAGGATTGGGGAGAAGAGAAGTTTGTGGCACAACTTGACTAGAAGAAGGGATCGGTTGGTAGGACATGTTTTGAGGCATCAAGGGATCACAAATTTAGCATTGGAGGGCAGCGTGGAGGGTAAAAATCGTAGAGGGAGACCGAGAGATGAGTACACTAAGCAGATTCAGAAGGATGTAGGTTGCAGTAGGTACTGGGAGATGAAGCAGCTTGCACAGGATGGAGTAGCATGGAGAGCTGCATCAAACCAGTCTCAGGACTGAAGACAACAACAACAACATTTAACCATGGGTAACGCCACGGTCTAAGCTAGTAACATATACGAGGGCTATCCACAAAGTACATTACGTTTAGGAATTAAAAATAAATAAAGTGTTGGAAATTTTTTAAATTATATACAGATGAAAGCCACACTTAAATACTACTTTTCTACATAGTTACCATTTAAATTAAGGCAGTTATCGTAGCGATGGATGAGCTTGGAAATTTCTTCGTCGTAAAATTCGGCCGCCTGCCCCTTCAACCACGTAATGACTGTCTTTTGGGACAGGAAAAGTGTGATTTTTGTGGATTTCCTGGAAAGAGGCACCACAATAAACTCCCTAAGGTATTGCCAAACTCTGCACAACCTCAGAAGAGCAATACAAAACAAGCACAGGGGAAAGTTGGGCTCAAAGATCTTGCTGATTCACGACAACGCCCGGGCCCACACGGCAAATGCCACTCGTGAAGTTCTCGAGCCTTTAAAGTGGGGGTTGTTTTCTCATCCGCCGTACAGTCCCGACCTGGCACCGAGCGACTCCCACGTATCCCCAGCAATGAAGAAGTGGTTGGCTGTGCAGCGTTTTGATGACGACGCAGAGCTTCAAGAAGAGGTAACCACGTGGTTGAAGGCGCAGGTGGCCGAATTTTACGACGAAGGAATTTACAAGCTCGTCAATCGCTACGATAAGGGCCTTAATTTAAATGGCAACTATGTAGAAAAGTAGTATTTAAGTGTGGTTTTCATCTGTATATAATACAAATTTTTTCCAATACTTTATTTATTTTTAATTCCAAAGCGTAATGTACTTTGTGGATAGCCCTCGTATAGTTATAGCAACCGCCTAAGACATCCCCCGCACTGGTAAAACCACAAATAGCACACTGGTTCACAGACAGACTGTACTAGGGGACTTGAGGTGCTATTAGCGCCATATAAGGGCAAGATGGCGGTGCTCAGCACAGTGTAACCTAGGCAGGCGGCAGCTCCACCGTGGAAAGCGACTGCTCTCGCGCCTGCGTGGGGCGAGCGGTGCAGCGCCTCGGAGCGAAATGCAGTGCGGGCAGGGAAAGCAAACTAGAAAAGCCAGCCGGCGCGCGGCCGTTACACTTTCACTAGTTCCGCGGCTCTCGCCGGCGCCGCCTGCGTCCAGGGGCCCGTCGACGGCTGCGCTACCGCCGTCTCGTCAGCTCGCGGCGCCGCCCGTGCGACGACCCCGGCGCCGCTCTGTACACAAACGGGGATTTGCCCTTTTACGCTCCGCACCAGTCAGACTCCCGTACTGCGAAGGCGGAACGCAGCAAGCGCCAGACTCGCACGGAAATTACGCGAAGCGAAATGTAGTGAGAGGAGGGCTATGCGAGAAGCGTTCAGTGAATTCGAAAGTAAAGTTCTATGTACTGACCTGGCAGAAAATCCTAAGAAATTTTGGTCTTATGTCAAAGCGGTCGGTGGATCAAAACAAAATGTCCAGACACTCTGTGACCAAAATGGTACTGAAACAGAGGATGACAGACTAAAGGCCGAAATACTAAATGTCTTCTTCCAAAGCTGTTTCACAGAGGAAGACTGCACTGTGCTTCCTTCTCTAGATTGTCGGACAGTTGACAAAATGGTAGATATCAAAATAGACGACAGAGGGATAGAGAAACAATTAAAATCGCTCAAAAGAGGAAAGGCCGCTGGTCCTGATGGGATACCAGTTTGATTTTACACAGAGTATGCGAAGGAACTTGCCCCCCTTCTTGCAGCGGTGTACCATAGGTCTCTAGAAGAGTGAAGCGTTCCAAAGGATTGGAAAAGGGCACAGGTCATCCCCGTTTTCAAGAAGGGACGTCGAACAGATGTGCAGAACTATAAGACCTATATCTCTAACGTCGATCAGTTGTAGAATTTTGGAACACGTATTATGTTCGAGTATAATATCTTTTCTGGAGACTAGAAATATACTCTGTAGGAATCAGCATGGGTTTCAAAAAAGACGGTCGTGTGAAACCCAGCTCGCGCTATTCGTCCACGAGACTCAGAGGGCCTTAGACACGGGTTCACAGGTAGAAGCCGTGTTTCTTGACTTCCGCAAGGCGTTTGACAGAGTATGTGCCAAGCAAGATCGTAAGAGATGGGAAAGAGCCACCGTGGTACAACAACCGAGTTAGAAAACTGCTGCGGAAGCAAAGGGAACTTCACAGCAAACATAAACATAGCCAAAGCCTTGCAGACAAACAAAAATTACGCGAAGCGAAATGTAGTGTGAGGAGGGCTACGCGAGAGGCTTTCAATGAATTTGAAAGTAAAGTTCTATGTACTGACTTGGCAGAAAAGCCTAAGAAATTTTGGTCTTATGTCAAAGCGGTCGGTGGATCAAAACAAAATGTCCTGACACTCTGTGACCAAAATGGTACTGAAACAGAGGATGACAGACTAATACTAAATGTCTTTTTCCTAAGCTGTTTCACAGAGGAAGAATGCACTGTGCTTCCTTCTCTAGATTGACGCACAGATGACAAAATGGCAGATATCGAAATAGACGACAAAGGGATAGAGAAACAATTAAAATCGCTCAAAAGAGGAAAGGCCGCTGGACCTGATGGGATACCAGTTCGATTTTACACAAAGTACGCGAAAGGTACCCGTGGTCTAGGGGTAGCGTCTGTGACCCATAATCAAACCGTATTCGGTCCAGGGTTCGATCCCCGCCACGGCCTGAATTTTGATAAATAATCAGAAGTAATTAGCATTGGCGGCCGAAGACTTCCGACATAAGAAGTCAGCCTCATTCTGCCAACGACCTTGTCAGAGGGCGGAGGAGCAGATAGAGGTTCAGGGCACTTTCTTGTCCTAGGGGTGGGAAATTGCCCCTAAAGGCGGAAGAATCAGCAATGATCAACGACATGAGGATGCTGAAGGCAATGGAAACCACTGCATTAAAGACACGTAACGTGTATCCACAGGACATGTGGCCTGTAGTTGAAGAAGTGTCATGATGATCTCTCCATTGGCAAAAGATTCCGGAATAGTCCCCCATTCGGATCTCTGGGAAGGGACTGCCAAGGGGGAGATTACCATGAGAAAAAGATTGAATAATCAACGCAAGGATAATGTTCTACGACTCGGGGCGTGGAATGTCAGAAGCTTAAACGTGGTAGGGAAACGAGAAACTATGAAAAGGGAAATGCAAAGGCTCAATCTAGATATAGTAGGGGTCAGTGAAGTGAAGTGGAAGGAAGACAAGGATTTCTGGTCAGATGAGTATCGGGTAATATCAACAGCAGCAGAAAATGGTATAACAGGTGTAGGATTCGTTATGAATAGGAAGGTAGGGCAGAGGGTGTGTTACTGTGAACAGTTCAGTGACCGGGTTGTTCTAATCAGAATCGACAGCAGACCAACACCGACAACGATAGTTCAGGTATACATGCCGACGTCGCAAGCTGAATATGAACAGATAGAGAAAGTGTATGAGGATATTGAAAGGGTAATGCAGTATGTAAAGGGGGACGAAAATCTAATAGTCATGGGCGACTGGAATGCAATTGTAGGGGAAGGAGTAGAAGAAAAGGTTACAGGAGAATATGGGCTTGGGACAAGGAACGAAAGAGGAGAAAGACTAAATGAGTTCTGTAACAAGTTTCAGCTAGTAATTGCGAATACCCTGTTCAAGAATCACAAGAGGAGGAGGTATACTTGGAAAAGGCCGGGAGATACGGGAACATTTCAATTAGATTACATCATGGTCAGACAGAGATTCCGAAATCAGATACTGGATTGTAAGGCGTACCCAGGAGCAGATATAGACTCAGATCACAATATAGTAGTGATGAAGAGTAGGTTGAAGTTCAAGACATTAGTCAGGAAGAATCAATACGCAAAGAAGTTGGATACGGAAGTTCTAAGGAATGACGAGATACGTTTGAAGTTCTCTAACGCTATAGATACAGCAATAGGGAATAGCGCAGTAGGCAACACAGTTGAAGAGGAATGGACGTCTCTAAAAAGGGCCATCACAGAAGTTGGGAAGGAAAACATGGGTAAAAAGAAGGTAGGTGCGAAGAAACCATGGGTAACAGAGGAAATACTTCAGTTGATTGATGAAAGGAGGAAGTACAAACATGCTCCGGGAAAATCAGGAATACAGAAATACAAGTCGCTGAGGATTGAAATAAATAGGAAGTGCACGGAAGCTAAGACGAAATGGCTGCAGGAAAAATGTGAAGACATCGAAAAAGATATAATTGTTGGAAGGACAGACTCAGCATACAGGAAAGTCAAAACAACCTTTGGTAACATTAAAAACAACGGTGGTAACATTAAGAGTGCAACGGGAATTCCACTATTAAATGCAGAGGAGAGAGCAGATAGGTGGAAAGAATACATTGAAAGCCTCTATGAGGGTGATGATTTGTCTGATGTGATAGAAGAAGAAACAGGAGTCGATATAGAAGAGTTAGGGGATCTAGTATTAGAATCGGAATTTAAAAGAGATTTGGAGGACTTATGGTCAAATAAGGCAGAAGGGATAGATAACATTCCATCAGAATTTCTAAAATCATTAGGGGAAGTGGCAACAAAACGACTATTCACGTTGGTGTGTAGAATATATGAGCCTGGCGACATACCATCCGACTTTCGGAAAAGCATCATCGCACAATCAGCTGAACAGCTCATGCATCGAAGCTGCTTACAAGAATAATATACAGAAGAATGGAAAAGAAAATTGAGAATGCGCTAGGTGACGATCAGTTTGGCTTTAGGAAAAGTAAAGGCACGAGAGAGGCAATTCTGACGTTACGGCTAATAATGGAAGCAAGGCTAAAGAAAAATCAAGACACGTTCATAGGATTTGTCGACCTGGAAAAAGCGTTCGACAATATAAAATGGTGCAAGCTGTTCAAGATTCTGAAAAAACTAGGGGTAAGCTATAGGGAGAGTCGGGTCATATACAATATGTAGAACAACCAAGAGGGAATAATAAGAGTGGACGATCAAGAACGAAGTGCTCGTATTAAGAAGGGAGTAAGACAAGGCTGTAGCCTTTCGCCCTACTCTTCAATCTGTACATCGAGGAAGCAATGATGGAAATAAAAGAAAGGTTCAGAAGTGGAATTAAAATACAAGGTGAAAGGATATCAATGATACGATTCGCTGATGACATTGCTATCCTGAGTGAAAGTGAAGAAGAATTAAATGATCTGCTCAACGGAATGAACAGTCTAATGAGTACACAGTATGGTTTGAGAGTAAATCGGAGAAAGACGAAGGTAATGAGAAGTAGTAGAAATGAGAACAGCGAGAAACTTAACATCAGAATTGATGGTCACGAAGTCAATGAAGTTAAGGAATTCTGCTACCTAGGCAGTAAAATAACCAATGACGGACGGAGCAAGGAGGACATCAAAAGCAGACTCGCTATGGCAAAAAAGGAATTTCTGGCCAAGAGAAGTCTACTAATATCAAATACCGGCCTTAATTTGAGGAAGAAATTTCTGAGGATGTACGTCTGGAGTACAGCATTGTATGGTAGTGAAACATGGACTGTGGGAAAACCGGAACAAAGAGAATCGAAGCATTTGAGATGGGGTGCTATAGACGAATGTTGAAAATTAGGTGGACTGATAAGGAATGAGGAGGTTGTACGCAGAATCGGAGAGGAAAGGAATATGTGGAAAACACTGATAAGGAGAAGGGACAGGATGATAGGACATCTGCTAAGACATGAGGGAATGACTTCCATGGTACTAGAGGGAGCTGTAGCGGGCAAAAACTGTAGAGGAAGACAGAGATTGGAATACGTCAAGCAAATAATTGAGGACGAAGGTTGCAGGGGCTACTCTGAGATGAAGTGGTTAATACAGGAAAGGAATTCGTGGCGGGCCGCATCAAACCAATCAGTAGACTGACTTCTGCAAGGCGTTCGATACAGTTCCCCACAGTCGTTTAATGAACAAAGTAAGAGCATACGGACTATCAGATCAATTGTGTGATTGGATTGAGGAGTTCCTAGATAACAGAACGCAGCACGTCATTCTCAATGGAGAGAAGTCTTCCGAAGTAAGAGTGATTTCAGGTGTGCCGCAGGGGAGTGTCATAGGACCGTTGCTATTCACAATATACATAAATGACCTTGTCGATGACATCGGAAGTTCACTGAGGCTTTTTGCAGATGATGCTGTGGTGTATCGAGAGGTTGTAACAATGGAAAATTGTACTGAAATGCAGGAGGATCTGCAACGAATTGACGCATTGTGCAGGGAATGGCAATTGAATCTCAATGTAGACAAGTGTAATGTGCTGCGAATACATAGAAAGAAAGTTCCCTTATCGTTTAGCTACAAAATAGCAGGTCAGCAACTGGAAGCTGGTAATTCCATAAATTATCTGGAAGTAGGCATTAGGAGCGATTTATAATGGAATGATCATATAAGTTTGATCGTCGGTAGAGCAGATGCCAGACTGATTCATTGGAAGAATCCTAAGGAAATGCAATCCGAATACAAAGGAAGTAGGTTGCAGTACGGTTGTTCGCCCACTGCTTGAATACTGCTCACCAGTGTGGGCGTAGCTACCTGTTCCGACGTTTGTCCTACTGTTTTCGAAACTTCAGCAAAAGCCCGTACCGAGCTACTGAGCGTCTCTCCTGCAGAGTCTTCCACTGGAGTTTATCTATCATCTCCGTAACACTTTCGTGATTACTAAGTGATCCTGTAACGAAGCGCTCTGATCTCCGTTGGATATTCTCTATCTCTTCTATCAACCCTATCTGGAACGGATCCCACACTGCTGAGAAGTATTCAAGCAGTGGGCGAACAAGCGTACTGTAACCTACTTCCTTTGTTTTCGGATTGCATTTCCTTAGGATTCTTCCAATGAATCTGAGTCTGGCATCTGCTTTACCGACGATCAACTTTATATGATCATTCCATTTTAAATCACCCCTAATACGTATTCCCAGATAATTTATAGAATCTACTGCTTCCATTTGCTGACCTGCTATATTGTAGTTAAATGATAAAGGATCTTTCGTTCTATGTATTCGCATCACATTACACTTGTCTACATTGAGATTCAATTGCAATTCCCTGCACCATGCGTCAATTCGTTGCAGACCCTTCTGCATTTCAGTACAATTTTCCATTGTTACAAACTCTTGATATACTACAGCATCATCTGCAAAAAGCCTTAGTGAACTTCCGATGTTATCCACAAGGTCATTTATGTACCGGGTGATCAAACAATCAGTATAAATTTGAAAACACAGTAAATCACGGAATAATGTAAATAGAGAGGTACAAATTGACACACATGCTTGGAATGACATGGGGTTTTATGAGAACCAAAAAATACAAACGTTTAAAAAATGTCCGACAGATGTCGTTTTATCTGATCAGAATAGCAATAATTAGCACAACAAAGTAAGACAAAGCAAAGATGATGTTCTTTACAGGAAATGCTCGATATGCCCACCATCATTCGTCAGCAATAGCTGTAGTCGAGGAATAATGTTGTGAACAGCACTGTAAAGCATGTCCGGAGTTATGGTGAGGCATTGGCGTCGGATGTTGTCTTTCAGCATCCCTAGAGATGTCGGTCGATCACGATACACTTGCGACTTCAGGGAACCCCAAAGCCAATAATCGCACGGACAGAGTTCTGGGGACCTGGGAGGCCAAGCATGACGAAAGTGGCGGCAGAGCACACGATCATTACCAAACGACGCGCGAGAGAGATCTTTCACGGGTCTAGCAATATGGGGTGGAGCGCCATCCTGCACACACATCGTACGTTCCAGCAGTTGTTTAGCAGCCAGGGTAGGGATGATGCGATTCTGTAACATACCGGCGTACCTCTCACCCGTCACGGTAGCAGTTTTGCTGTCCAGCGCCATCTGTCGGACATTTTGTGAACTTTGTGTTTTTTTGGTTGTAATAAAACTCCATGTCATTCCAAGCATGTGTGTCAATTTTTAACTCTCTATCTACATTCTTCCGTGTTTTATTAACTTTCACATTTATACTGACTTTTTGATCACGCTGTATATTGTGAATAGGAACGATCGTACGACACTCCCCTGCGGCACACTTGAAATCACTCTTACTTCGGAAGACTTCTCTGCATTGAGAATGGCATGCTGCGTTCTGTTATCTAGGACCTCTTCAATCCTATCACACAATTAGTCTGATAGTCCATATGCTCTTACTTTGTTAATTAAACGACTGTGGGGAACTGTGTCAAACGCCTTGCGGAAGTCAATAAACGCGGCATCTACCTGGGAACCCGTGTCTATGGCCCTCTGAGTCTCGTGGACGAATAGCGTGAGCTGGGTTTCACGCGACCGTCTTTTTCGAAACCCATGCTGATTCTTACAGAGTAAATTTTGGTCTTTTTACGACCCTTCCTTGTAAGGCCGATATTCGACAGTCCCAACCTATTAATCGAAACTTAACCCACAGCCTTTTTTATATTTTTGGCTACTTCTCCTGGATTCCGAGCCAGTGTGCGTCGTGACAAAGCTAGTTACACTATATGCCATGTGACGCTGTTGAGAAACTGCGGTGGTGGCCGCTAGCAACGTGGTGGTGGTGGTGGTGGTGGTGGGGGGGGGGGGGGTACAGTCATAATGAATGCCATCCTCAAACACCAACACTTCCCCGCCTTTTGGAAGACGGCCAAGGTCCTGATGTTCAGGAAGCCGGGGAAAGACCACAGCCTGCCACAAAATTACCGGCTCATCAGCCTTCTGAGCTCGCTCGGTAAGATTGTCGAGAAGGTGATTCTCAAACTCATCACTAGGTACTGCATAACAAATGACATCCTCAGACCGGAGCAATTCGGCTTCAGGAATCACCACTCCACAACACAACTCTTACGGGTCGTTGAACATATAACACATGGCTTCAACATAAACAAAGCTACAGGGGCGGTGTTCCTGGACATCGAAAAGTCATTCGACCGTCTATGGCACAACGGCCTCATTCGCAAACTCAGCGACGCGGGGTTTCCCGACGGGCTGGTGCGTCTCATACACTCATACCTCACAGACAGGAGTTTCAACGCTGACGTGCAGGGAAAACAATCAACACGGCACGGTATACGCTCGGACGTACCCCAGGGAAGCATTCTAGGGCCCCTACTGTTTAACATCTACGTAAACGATCTCGCAACCACACACAACACAACGATGTCAATCTCCGAGGATGACACAGCCATACTCGCGCAAGATTGGAATCCATCAAACATTACGTCACGCCTACAGACTGCACTCAGAGTGGCTGAGCCTCGGTTGGAGAAATGGCGTGTTAGAGTAAACGTCGACAAGTGCGAAGCCGTTCTGTTCACCGAAGCAACTGCGCAAACACCGATACTGCAGACCAATAACTCTACATGCACGCCCAATACGTTTCCGTGAGAAAGTCAAATACCTCGGTGTCTGGCTGGACCGGAAATTACTCTGGGGGGACCACATACAACACATGACCAACCGAGCTAGCGCGAGGCTCAAACAGCTCTACCCTATGCTCAACAGACGTAGCACACTGAACAGGAGGGTGTCGAGGTCCATGTACGTGACACTTATCCGACCCCTGATGACGTACGCAGCCCCTGTCTGGGGATACGCTGCGCCTACACGCCTGTGCCGTCTGCAGCTCATACAAAACAGCGTACTCAAAATCATAAGAAATGCTCCACGATACACACGCATCGCGGAGCTTCTCCGGGAATACCGACTTGGGAGTCTCACGGAGTTAATCCACAAACTCACCACAAGGCTATACAGTAACTCCGGACATTCGCAGAACCCGTTTATTCTGAACCTGGGGAACAGCGACCACAACCATAGATGGAAACATAACAGACCAAAAGACATACTTGTAAGAACCTAACATCTATGGCCAAGCACACGCAAACACAATGGTACAGGTGAGCCCCTGTTAATCAGACGCCATTACTGGATATCCAGCTGGAATACACTGCCGAATAACTGGCACTACGCAGGGAAGCCGTACCGTACACTGCATGCAGACAAGCTCCACACATCCCCCACACAGTGAGATCATCTATGGCCGATCTCCCACTACTATATAACGATCTCGATTGTTCCAGGAATGTAGCGGCTGCAGCAACTGGGATACATCGCCATCGCTTGCCACGATAATGATGCATGATGCCCACACTAACAAACCCAACCTTGCAGGAACTATCGCAGCTAGTAAGCCACTACTGCTCTTACTACCCATCCCACTGTCGCACAGGGTTTTTCCCCACGGCACGAGCCTTGGCACTTTTTCCCTCTGCTCTTATAATCGCTACCCTCACTCGTGTTTCGTCCACTATCTATCACCTGATGGACCGTGTTATTGCGTAGTCTTACCCAGACGCAGGGATAACATCTCCAGCATCCTGTGATCCAGTTACTAGATAACTAACATGTTGACGGAGGTGACACTAGAACCTTTGATTTAGTCACCAGGTTGGTGCAGGCGTGGAGGGGCCCTATCTCTATTTAGTGTACAGTAGCGAGAGTGTAATACAGCTTTCGCAGTCCGTCCATTCATCACGTAGTACATGTAGCTAGCTGAGTACAGTGTAGCGTGTGGCATGAGTGTGTCGCGTGCACGAAAGACGCCGTGTACGCTTCCCACGGGCGGCCAAGGCCGGCGTGTCCCTCTCCAGTGGAAAGTGAAGAAGCCGCTGGCCGCCCGGCGTCGTTTCGACACCGCTCGACGCCGACCGGCGACACACATTCTGTCGCCTCTTTCAAAAGCCCCCCGGATCGAACACTCGTGTGCCGCCGCTTGCTGCTAGGCGGCGACAGGCCTTTGGCGTGCGTAGCCTGTGGACATCACCGCGCTGCACGGACCGACGGGGAAAGCTGTACCACTCTCCCGCTGCTAGCCACTAGAGATGGGTCGTTCGCGAACTAACGGGTCCAAAGGAACGGTGCATCAAGATGAACGGAACGAGCGAGGAACGAATCCCAAGGAACAGTCTTTCACATTTCATTTCGGTCGCGCTTTTACCAATGGGGTGGGGGTTAGGGCGTTAGTATTACTACATATATTACAAGCTTCGACCGTGGCGTTACCCATGGTTAAACAGGTATTTATAAATAGATGTTAGTGCCGAAACTCACTATTCACGCGTATGCACTATCAGAAAAGCCATCCCTTTTTATATGTTTAAAAGTACATTATAGGTAAAGCTTATTTACAAAATCATCTACATACAGGTTGTTGTTGTTGTTGTTAATGATGATGTTGTGGTCTTCAGTCCTGAGACTGGTTTGATGCAGCTCTCCATGCCACTCTATCCTGTGCAAGCTGCTTCATCTCCCAGTACCTACTGCAGCTTACATCCATCTGAATCTGCTTAGTGTACTCATCTCTTGGTTTCCCTCTACGACTTTTACCTTCCACGCTGCCCTCCAATACTAAATTGGTGATCCCTTGATGCCTCAAAACATGTCCTACCAACCGATTCCTTCTTCAAGTCAAGTTGTGCCACAAACTTCTCTTCTCCCCAATCCTATTCAGTACCTCCTCATTAGTTGTGTGATCCACCCATTTAATCTTCAGCATTCTTCTGTAGCACCACATTTCGAAAGCTTCTGTTCTCTTCTTGCCCAAACCATTTATCGTCCATGTTTCACTTCCATACATGGCTACACTCCATACAAATACTTTCAGAAACTACTTCCTGACACTTAAATCTATACTCGATTTTAACAAATTTCTCTTCTTCAGAAACGCTTTCCTTGCCATTGCCAGTGTACATTTTATATCCTCTCTACTTCGATTATTATCAATTATTTTGCTCCCGAAATAGCAGAACTCCTATACTACTTTAAGTGCCTCATATCCTAATCTAATTCCCTCACCATCACCCGACTTAATTCCACTACATTCCATTATCCTGTTTTTGCTTTTGTTGATGTTCATCTTAGATCCTCCTTTCAAGACACTATCCATTCCGTTCAACTGCTCTTCCAAGTCCTTTACTGTCTCTGATACAATAGCTTTTCGCTCCCTGTATTTTACCCCTGCCACCTTCAGAATTTGAAACAGAGTATTCCAGTCAATTTTGTCAAAAGCCTTCTCTAAGTCTACAAATGCAAGGAACGTAGCTTTGCCTTTAATGTACCTTCTAAGATAAGTCGTAGGGTCAATGGGGGACTATTTTACCTCCGGAATGTTTTACCCAAGAGGACGCCATCATGGTTTAACCATACAGTAAAGCTGCGTTCCCTCGGGAAAAACTACGGCCGTAGATTCCCCTTGCTTTCAGCCGTTTGCAGTACCAGCACAGCAAGGCCGTTTTGGTTAGTGTTACAAGGCCAGATCAGTCAATGATCCAGACTGTTGCCTCTGCAACTACTGAAAAGGCTGCTGCCCCTCTTCAGGAACCACACGTTTGTCTGTCCTCTCAACAGATACCCCTCCGTTACGGTTGCACCTACGGTGCGGCTATCTGTATCGCTGAGTCACCCAGGCCTCCTCACCAACGGCAGGGTCCAAGGTTCATGGGGGTTGAACATACAGGTATACTACGGGAATTCAAAAAGTAAAGGCACATTTGTAAAAGGCTGTACTTATTCTGATGATAGAAAACTGAAACATGCGTTATTTGCCTACGTAACCTCCCTGGACTTCAATGCAGTTTTCAAGACATTTTACGAGTTTTTTTTTTATTTCATCAGAAAATACGGTCTTCGGTTGCATCTGTAACCAATTTTGCACCGCAGCAATGACGTCTTCATCACTTTAAATTTTCTTCCCTGTAGTGCTTCCTTTAAGGGTCCAAACATGGGAAAATCGCTTGGAGCCAGGTCTGGACTTTATGGTGGATGTTCCAGCACCTCGAATCTCAACTCCTTTATTGCGTCGGCTGACCGTTTGGCAGAATGTGGGCGAGCGTTATCTTGCTGCAGGATGACACCTCTTCACAGTTTTCCACTACGTTTGTATCTGACTGCAGTTTTTAGTTTTGTACGCAACATATCACATCCACCATACAATAGAGACCTGGCTCTAAAGCCTCGTTTACGCAGAGGCGACGTCTTGCAACACTGTGGCATGCTATCGAAATGTGGCGTGCGTCGTGTTGTAGCATGCAACAACAGGCAACATCTTGCGGCGTATGTTGCATGCGGCAGGTTAATTTATACCAAAGCAACAGAATTTGTGCCACGCGTGTGTCGGCCTTGCAGTATAAAGGATGATAAAGTATCGCAGCGGCGGCCTATTTGGTACCTGCACATGCAGCTAACAACGGAAATGAAAACTGAAGGAAAACGATGGTGGAAGAGAAGAGTATTTAAAGAAGATCCACGAAATAGTGTCCTAGGAACTACATCTACATTTACATGATTACTCTGCAATTCGCATTTAAGTGCTTGGCAGAGGGTTCATCGAACCACAATCATACTATCCCTCTACTATTCCACTCCCGAACAGCACGCGGGAAAAACGAACACCTAAACCTTTCTGTTCGAGCTCTGATTTCTCTTATTTTATTTTGATGATCATTCCTACCTATGTAGGTTGGGCTCAACAAAATATTTTCGCATTCGGAAGAGAAAGTTGGTGACTGAAATTTCGTAAATATATCTCGCCACGACGAAAAACGTCTTTGCTTTAATGACTTCCATCTCAACCCGCGTATCATATCTGCCACACTCTTTCCCCCATTACGTGATAATACAAAACGAGCTGCGCTTTTTTGCACCCTTTCGATGTCCTCCGTCAATCCCACCTGGTAAGGATCCCACACCGCGCAGCAATATTCTAACAGAGAACGAACGAGTGTAGTGTAAGCTGTCTTTTTAGTGGACTTGTATCTTCTAAGTGCCCTGCCAATGAAACGCAACCTTTGGCTCGCCTTCCCCACAATATTATCTATGTGGTCTTTCCAACTGAAGTTGTTCGTAATTTTAACACCCAAGTACTTAGTTGAAATGACAGCCTTGAGAATTGTACTGTTTATGGAGTTATCGAATTCCAACGGATTTGTTTGGGAACTCATGTGGATCACCTCACACTTTTCGTTATTTAGCGTCAACTGCCACCTTCCACACCATACAGCAATCTTTTCTAAATCGTTTTGCAACGGATACTGGTCTACACATGACCTTACTAGACGCTAAGTTACAGCATCATCTGCGAACAACCTAAGATAACTGCTCAAATTGTCACCCAGGTCATTTATATAGATCAGGAACAGCAGGGGTCCCAGGACGCTTCCCTGAGGAACACCTGATATCACTTCAGTTTTACTCGATGATTTGCCATCTATTACTACCAACTGCGACCTTCCTGACAGGAAATCACGAATCCAGTCGCACAACTGAGACGATACCCCATAGGCTCGCAGGTTAATTAGAAGTCGCTTGTGAGGAACGGTGTCAAACGCTTTCTGGAAATCTAGAAATACGGAATCAACTTGAGATCCCCTGTCGATAGCGGCCATTACTTCGTGCGAATAAAGAGCTAGCTGTGTTGCACAAGAACGATGTTTTCTGAAACCTTGTTGATTACGTATCAATGGATCGTTCCCTTAGAGGTGATTCATAATGTTTGAATACAGTATATGCTCCAAAACCCTACTGCAAACCGACGTCAATGATATAGGTCTGTAGTTCGATGGATTACTCCTACTACCCTTCTTAAACACTGGTGCGATCTGCGCAACTTTCCGATCTGTAGGTACAGATCTATCGATGAGCGAGCGGTTGTATATGATTGCTAAGTAGGGAACTATTGATTAGCGTAATCTGAAAGGAACCCAATCGGTATACAATCTGGATTTGAAGACTTGCCCGCATCAGGCGATTTGAGTTGCTTTGCAACCCCTGAGGTATCTACTTCTAAGAAACTCATGCTAGCACATGTTCGTGTTTCGAATTCTGGAATATTCCATTCGTCTTCCCTGGTGAAGGAATTTCGGAAAACTGCGTTCAAAAACTCCGCTTTAGCGGCACGGTCGTCGGTAACAGTACCATCGGCACTGCGCAGCGAAGGTATTGACTGCGTCTTGCCGCTTGTGTACTTTACATACGACCAGAATTTCTTCGGATTTTCTACCAAATGTCGAGACAATGTTTCGTTGTGGAACCTATTAAAGGCATCTCGCATTGAAGTCCGTGCCAAATTTCGCGCGTCTGTAAATTTTAGCTAAGTAAAAGCAGACGATGGTGCGTTACTTAGTAATGTGTACTTTCGTCCCAGGCGCTTTAGTCCGCGCCATACCGTTGCCAGAAGGTGGCCTAACGGTAGATGTTCGCACAGGTAGCGGGTCGGTCACGACCCTGTGTCAGGGCCCCGGGTGGGACTTTCAGCCCCCAGCTCACCCAACTCTGCGGTACGGCTGCTGCGGTATGACTGCCACACCACTTCCCTCGCAAGCTCGCAAGTAAACGGACGACGCACCTTAGACGGAAGCAACAATGACAACATGAGAATGATGGTTTAGTTCTAAATGTTTTGAAATGCTTAACTACTACATAACACTTTTTCCAAATTAATAAGCAAACATATTAATAGTAAGACTGTATTAAAAAATTTCAGTGTTCGCCTCCACAAATTTAAATTTCATGTAAAGTTCTACTACAGTGCGTCGGAAATAAACATCCCAGGTTGGGTTGCATGTACTAGAGCCAGAGGAGGGGATGGTCTGATGCAGAGGGTCAAAAATGACCATTTTCCGTCTTTTTTTTAATCCAAAGTGGAAGAGCATGTTCAATGATATGGAAGGCAGACCGACTTACAAGCGAATGAAGTCCGCGCTCCATAATCGAGTGTCTGGTGTCACATTTTGTAAAGAGAATATGATAACTTCTGCAATACTATTTCACGAAAAATCGGCCCCGAGTTCTAGACTGCTCATTATCACCCACCAATCGTCATCTATTGTTTCGAAGTTGTTGTTTGCATTAGCTTATTTGTTACTTCTTCACTGCCCAATTATTACATGTTTATCTATTCTGCTCGTAGCGGTCAACAAATCATTAGTAATTGGCGAGCAGTCTGTACTCTGGGCTGGTTTCTCGTGCGCCATCTTATATTGTTTCACTGCGATCAGCCACATAATGCTCCAGTTGGCTAAAGAAATTGTTTTGCAGAATCATGAAAATTACAAGTGTGTGAGAATTCTGTTATGAATAAAAACTCTAAAAAAATAAAGTTTTTTGAAACATTATCAGCGATCATATATAATATAATTAAATATATATAATTAAAAAGTCTTGATAGCAACTTTCTTTTTAATTGGAGTGATCGGTTTCAGTCCTTAAGGATCATCTTCAGACTCCAGAACGGCAGATGGACTTCCATGGACCAAGCTGCGCCGACCCACGAAGCAGTCAGTTCAGCTTAATCGTTAAGGATTGAAACCGGTCACTCCAATTAAAAGAAAATTGCGATCAAGACTTTTTAATTACAGTACCGGTCATTAAAGTTGCTACACCACGAAGGAGACGTGATACAGATGCGAAATTTAACCGACAGGAAGAAGATGCTGTGATATGCATATGATTAGCTTTTCAGAGCATTCACACAAGGTTGGCGCCGGTGGCGACACCTATAACTTTCTGACATGAGGAAAGTTTCCAACCGATTTCTCAAACACAAACAGCAGCTGACCGGCGTTGACCTGATGAAACGTTGTTGTGATGCCTCGTGTAAGGAGGAGAAATGTGTACCATCACGACTTTGATAAAAGTGGGATTGTATGTACGCTATCCGGTTTGCGGTTTATCGTATCGCGACATTGCTGCTCGCGTAGGTCGAGATCCAATGACTGTTAGCAGAATATGGAATAGGCGGGTTCTGGAGGGTAATACGGAACGCCGTGCTGGATCCCAACGACTTCGTATCACTAGCAGTTGAGTTGACAGGCAACTTATCCACATGGCTGTAACGGACCGTGCAGCCATGTCTTGATCCCTGAGTCAACAAATGGGTACGTTTGCAAGACAACAACCATCTCCACGAACAGTTCGACGACGTTTGCAGCAGTATGGACTATCAGATCGGAGACCATGACTGCATTTACCCTTGACGCGGCATCACAGACAGGAGCTGCCTGCGATGGTGAACTCGACGACGAACCAGGGTGCACGAATGGCGAAACGTCATATTTTCGGATGAATCCGGGTTCTGAAACATCCTGGCAGATTAAAACTGTGTGCCAGACCGAGACTCGAACTCGGGACCTTTGCCTTTCGCGAGCAAGTGCTCTACCAACTGAGCTACCGAAGCACGACTCACGCCCGGTACTCACAGCTTTACTTCTGCCAGTAGCTCGTCTCCTACCTTCCAAACTTTACAGAAGCTCTCCTGCGAACCATATCAGCGCACACTCCGCTGCAGAGTGAAAATCTCATTCTGAATTCAGCTTGTGTTTACAGCATCATGATGGTCGCATCCGTGTTTGGCGACGTCGCTGTGAACCCACATTGGAAGCGTGTATTCATCATCGCCATACTGGTGTATCACCCGGCGTGATGGTATGGGGTGCCAGTGGTTACACGTCTCCGTCACCTCTTGTTCGCATTGACGGCACTTTGAACAGTGGACGTTACATTTCAGATGAGTTACGACCCGTGGCTCTACGCTTCATTCGGTCCCTGCGAAACCCTACATTTCAGCTGGATAATGCACGACCGCATGTTGTAAGTCCTGTACGGGCCTTTCTGGATACAGAAAATGTTCGGCTGCTGTCCTGGCCAGTACATTCTCCAGATCTCTCACAAACTGAAAACGTCTAGTCAATGGTGGCCGAGCAACTGGCTCGTCTCAATACGCCAGTCACTACTCTTGATGAACTGTGGTATCGTGTTGAAGCTGCATGGGCTGCTGTACCTGTACACGCCATCCAAAATCTGTTTGACTCAACGCACAGGCGTATCAAGGCCGTTATTACGGCCAGAGGTGGTAGTTCTGGGTACTGATTTCTCAGGATCTATGCACCCTAACTGCGTGAAAATGTAATCATATGTCAGTTCTAGTATAATATACACTCCTGGAAATGGAAAAAAGAACACATTGACACCGGTGTGTCAGACCCACCATACTTGCTCCGGACACTGCGAGAGGGCTGTACAAGCAATGATCACACGCACGGCACAGCGGACACACCAGGAACCGCGGTGTTGGCCGTCGAATGGGGCTAGCTGCGCAGGATTTGTGCACCGCCGCCGTCAGTATCAGCCAGTTTGCCGTGGCATACGGAGCTCCATCGCAGTCTTTAACACTGGTAGCATGCCGCGACAGCGTGGACGTGAGCCGTATGTGCAGTTGACGGACTTTGAGCGAGGGCGTATAGTGGGCATGCGGGAGGCCGGGTGGACGTACCGCCGAATTGCTCAACACGTGGGGCGTGAGGTCTCCACAGTACATCGATGTTGTCGCCAGTGGTCGGCGGAAGGTGCACGTGCCCGTCGACCTGGGACCGGACCGCAGCGACGCACGGATGCACGCCAAGACTGTAGGATCCTACGCAGTGCCGTAGGGGACCGCACCGCCACTTCCCAGCAAATTAGGGACACTGTTGCTCCTGGGGTATCGGCGAGGACCATTCGCAACCGTCTCCATGAAGCTGGGCTACGGTCCCGCACACCGTTAGGCCGTCTTCCGCTCACGCCCCAACATCGTGCAGCCCGCCTCCAGTGGTGTCGCGACAGGCGTGATTGGAGGGACGAATGGAGACGTGTCGTCTTCAGCGATGAGAGTCGCTTCTGCCTTGGTGCCAATGATGGTCGTATGCGTGTTTGGCGCCGTGCAGGTGAGCGCCACAATCAGGACTGCATACGACCGAGGCACACAGGGCCAACACGCGGCATCATGGTGTGGGGAGCGATCTCCTACACTGGCCGTACACCTCTGGTGATCGTCGAGGGGACACTGAATAGTGCACGGTACATCCAAACCGTCATCGAACCCATCGTTCTACCATTCCTAGACCGGCAAGGGAACTTGCTGTTCCAAGAGGACAATGCACGTCCGCATGTATACCGTGCCACCCAACGTGCTCTAGAAGGTGTAAGTCAACTACCCTGGCCAGCAAGATCTCCGGATCTGTCCCCCATTGAGCATGTTTGGGACTGGATGAAGCGTCGTCTCACGCGGTCTGCACGTCCAGCACGAACGCTGGTCCAACTGAGGCACCAGGTGGAAATGGCATGGCAAGCCGTTCCACAGGACTACATCCAGCATCTCTACGATCGTCTCCATGGGAGAATAGCAGCCTGCATTGCTGCGAAAGGTGGATATACACTGTACTAGTGCCGACATTGTGCATGCTCTGTTGTCTGTGTCTATGTGCCTGTGGTTCTGTCAGTGTGATCATGTGATGTATCTGATCCCAGGAATGTGTCAATAAAGTTTCCCCTTCCTGGGACGATGAATTCACGGTGTTCTTATTTCAATTTCCAGGAGTGTATTTGTCCAATGAATACCCGTTTATCATGCGCATAATTTCTTGGTGTAGCAATTTTAATGGGCAGTAGTGTATCTTGCTCTGCACTGAAACATATTTAAAGCCTATCGAAATCCCTTGGGTAGGTTTACTTGCGAGATGAAACTTCATTTCCTGTACGACCTACATACAGGGCCAGCTACGATTTTTGAGTAGAGAACTGCGGTATATACGAACTTAGGGCGCATCACACGGGATCTAAGGAAACATTCAAATGTGTATTCGTTTCCAGGTTTTAACGGAAAAACTACAATTATTTCAGGCAGTTTTCCTTTTAAACCCTCGCTATTGCTGCTTACTCGTTAAAACCGAAACAGACAATGCGGCCGTTCATACGTCATAATGATAAACAGCCCTATTCACGAAAAATAATAAACTACCGCGTTGAATTTCTTAGGTTTGAATAAAAAAGACCTCACCTGACTTTGCCTGTAGACGTCTGTGTGCTTCTTAGTACTAAAACACTGGCCGTTGGACAAATGTGTCCATAGCTACTACTCGAAATTGTAATTCCATAGAATAACCTTTAAATAAACATTTTATTCATAATGTCTGATGACATATCGTCCATAAATCTAATACTTTTCTTAACAAAATATGTTCAAATGTGTGTGCATTCTTAAGGGACCAAACTGCTGAGCTCGAGATGACAGGCATCTTATCCGCATGGCTGTAAAGGATCGTGCAGCCACGTCTCGATTCCTGAGTCAACAGATGGGGACGTTTGCAAGACAACAACCATCTGCACGAACAGTTAGACGACGTTTGCAGCAGCATGGATGATCAGCTCGGAGACCATGGCTGCAGTTACCCTTGACGCTGCATCAGAGACAGGAGCGCCTACGATGGTGTACTCAACGACGAACCTGGGTGCACGAATGGTAAAACGTCATTTTTTGGGATGAATCCAGGTTCTGTTTACAGCATCATGATGGTCGCATGCGTGTTTGGCGACATCGCGGTAAACGCACATTGGAAGCGTGTATTCGTCATCGCCATACTGGCTTATCACGCGGCGTGATGGTATGGGGTGTCATTGGTTACACGTCTCGGTTACCTCTTGTTCGAATTGATGGCACTTTGAGGAGTGGATGTTACATTTCAGATGTGTTGCGACCCGTGGCTCTACCCTTCATTCGATTCCTGAGAAATCCCACATTTCAACAGGATAATGCACGACTGCATGTTGCAGGTCTTGTACGGGCCTTTCTGGATACAGAAAACGTTCTCCAGATCTCTCAGCAATTGAAAACGACTGGTCAATGGTGACCGAGCAACTGGTTTCGTCACAATATGCCAGTCATTACTCTTGATGAACTGTGGTATCGTGTCGAAGCTGTATGGGCAGATGTACCTGTACACGCCATCCAACCTCTATTTGACTCAATGCCCAGGCGTATCAAGGCCGTTATTACGGCGAGAGATGGTTGTTCTAGGTACTGATTTCTTAAGATCTATGTACCCAAATTGCGTGAAAATGAATTAACATGTCAGTTCTAGTATAATAAATTTGTCCAATGAACAACCGTTTATCATCTGCATTTCTTCTTGGTGAAGCAGTTTTAATGGCCAGTAGTTTAGGTCATACACAAATCCTAGCCTTCGACGGTAAACGGAGCGACGTGGCGCAGTGGTTAGCACACTGGACTCGCATTCGGGAGGACGACGGTTCAATCCCGTCTCCGGCCATCCTGATTTAGGTTTTCCGTGATTTCCCTAAATCGCTTCAGGCAAATGCCGGGATGGTTCCTTTGAAAGGGCACTGCCGATTTTCTTCCCCATCCTTCCCTACCCGAACTTGCGCTCCGTCTCTAATGACCTCGTTGTCGACGGGGCGTTAAACACTAATCTCATCCTCCTTCGACGGTAAGACATCAAGGAAACTAGAAGTAATGCCTGGTGTTCCCCAAGGAAGTGTTATAGATCCTATGCTGTTTCTGATCTGTATAATCTAGGAGCAGCCCTCTTAGACTGTTTGCAAATGGCGCTGTCGTTATCGTCATGCAATGTCATCCGGAGATGAAAACCAACTGCAAAATGACTTAGACGTCATATATGTACGGTGTGAGAAGTGTCAATTGCCTCTGTATAAGGAAGTGTGTGAGGTCGTCCACACGAGTACGAAAAGAACTCCATGATATTTCATTTACACGATAACTCACATACATTAAATACTATCAATTCAACTAAATACTTAGGGGTTACAGTCACTCAATTTAAACTAGAAGTATCACACAGATAACGTTGTGAGGAGGCCAACCAAAGACTGCGTATTATTTTCAGAATACTTAGAGAATACAAACAGGTCAACTATAGAGACTGCCTGCACTACAGCTGGACTATCCTCTGCTATTGTTATGTGGTCTGGGATCCTTACCAGATAGGATTGACGGTGGACGTTGAACTATTTCAAAGAACAGCTGTTCGCTTTGCACAAGGGTCGTCCACAAAGTAAGTTCCGTTTCTGTTTCAGTCCGCGGCAGCGCTGCGATCGCAGTTCCGAGCATGAGCGACAGTTACTCTGCCTCAAGGAGAAGACATGTACGCCATTTTTAGAACGCTGCTACCGACGTGTGCTTTGTAGTGTTTCTTTATAACGTCAGCCGTAATTGAAAATGCCGCCGCGTGTGAAATCAGATCTGTGATTCGTTTTCTAAATGCAAAGGAAGTTAAACCAAAGGATATTCATCGGCAAATCTGCAAGATTTGTGGACAAAATACTGTGAGTGATTCAACGGTTAGAAGATGGGCCAGACTGTTCAATGAAGGACGTGATCAAGCGCACGATGAACAACAAAGTGGTCGCGCATCTGTGTTTACTGATGATCTGGTTCACACAGTTGAAGAGGAGACTAAGCTATGGAAGTTCCACAAATCTCACGATCACTAATTCGCGAAACTGTTACTGAAAAATTGAAATTTCGAAAACTTTGCTCACTTTGGGTACCCAAAATTATTACTGAACAACACAAAAAACAACGGACAGGCAGTGGACTTCAGTTTTTGACTCGCTACATTGAAGAAGGCGATTGTTTTCTTTCTCGTATAGTCACGGGGGTTGAAACTTGGGTACCGTACGACACTCCTGAAACAAAACGGCAAACAGTGGAATGGAGGCACATTTAATCCCCTACGAAGGTTAAGCCTAAGCAAATTTTGACACCTCGAAAAGTCATGTCCACCGTTTTTTGGGACAGAAAAGGCATGTAATACAGAACAAGCGACGAGGATTAATGCGAAAAGGTGTTGCTTTATTTCCACGATAAGGCCCGACCCCACACAACGAATGTGAATAACAAATCTTACGGGAATTTCAATGGGACGCGTTTGATCATCCCCCGTACAGCCCGGACTTCGCTCCTAGTGACTTTCATCTCTTCTTACACCTCAAATCCGTCCTTGGTGGTCAACACTTCAACGATGATGACGAGCTGAAAGGACATGCTACCACGTGGTTGAATACACAGGCGGCAAACCTTCTATGAAGAAGGCACACAAAAACTTGTGCCACACTATGACAGGTGCCTACAAAATTTCGGAAGCTATGTTCAAAAGTAGCTTAACAGTTGTACATTTTTGTAAAGTAAATATTTTTTCCGTATCTGTACAAGTTTGTTTCATATAACCAAACGGAACTTACTTTGTTGAAATGCTTCGTATTATCGCGGAATAGGAAAAAGTAAGTTACACAAAGGGTGTCATAGTTGGGGTAGCATTAAAACAAAGGCGTTTTTCAGTGCGGCGAGATGTTTCACAAAATTTCAGTCACGTACTTTCTCTTTCGAAATGTGGTGTTACAGAAGAATGCTGAAGATTAGGTGGGTAGATCACATAATGTATGAGCAAAATGTATGAGACAGGCGAAATACCCTCAGACTTCAAGAAGGATATAATAATTCCAATCCCAAAGAAAGCAGGAGTTGACATATATGGAAATTACCGAACTATCAGTTTAATAATTCACGGCTGCAAAATACTAACGCGAATTCTTTACAGACGAATGGAAAAACTGATACAAGCCGACCTTGGCGAAGATCAGTTTGGATTCTGTAGAAATATTGGAACAGGTGAGGCAATACTGAACCTACGACATATCTTAGAAGCTAGATTAAGAAAAGGCAAACCTACGTCTGCAGCATTTGTAGACTTAGAGAAAGCTTTTGACAATATTGACTGGCATACTCTCTTTCAAATTCTGAAGGTGACAGGGGTAAAATACAGGGAGCGAAAGGCTATTTACAATTAGTACAGAGACCAGATGGCAGTTATAAGAGTCGAGGGACATGAAAGGGAAGCGGTGGTTGGGAAGGGAGTGAGGCAGGGTTGTAGGCTATCCCTGTTGCTATTCAATCTGTATATTGAGCAAGCAGTAAAGAAAAGAAAACAAAAATTTGGCAGTTGAGCAGTTGAACGGAATGGATAGTGTCTTGAAAGGAGGGTATAAGATGAACATCAACAAAAGCAAAACGAGGATAATGGAATGTAGTCGAATTAAGTCGGGTGATGCTGAGAGTATTAGATTAGGAATTGAGACACTTAAAGTAGTAAAAGTGTTTTGCTATTTGGGGAGCAAAATAAGTAATGATGGTCGAAGTAGAGAGGATATACAATGTAGACTGGCAATGGCAAGGAAAGCGTTTCTGAAGAAGGGAAATTTGTTAACATCGAGTATAGATTTAAGTGTCAAGAAGTCGTTTCTGAAAGTATTTGTGTGGAGTGTAGCCATGTATGGAAGTGAAACATGGACGATAAATGGTTTGGACAAGAAGAGAATAGAAGCTTTCGAGATGTGGTGCTACAGAAGAATGCTGAAGATTAGACGGGTAGATCACATAACTAATGAGGAGGTCCTGAATAGGATTGGGGAGAAGAGAAGTTAGTGGCACAACATGACTAGAAGAAAGAATCGGTTGGTAGGACGTGTTCTGAGGCATCAAGGGATCACCAATTTAGTATTGGAGGGCATCGTGGAGGGTAAAAATCGTATAGGGAGACCAAGAGATGAATAAACTAAACAGATTCAGAAGGATGTAGGTTGCAGTAGGTACTGGGAGATGAAGATGCTTGCACAGGGTAGAGTAGCATGGAGAGCTGCATCAAACCAGTCTCAGGACTTTCTCTTGCGAAGGCAAAAAAGGGTTTTTTGATGCATACCTACGCAGAGAGAAATTATCAGCGTTATAAAATAAGGGTGTAAGTAGGCTGTTTAGGATTTTTTATTGGTAACGCCGCCGCCACGTAGCGCTCTGTATGAAAATCGCTGGCTGTGCTGTGTGCAGTCTGTGGCTTTGACAAAAGAATTCTAAGTTGGTTTGTTGGCGTACATCTACACTTTTTCCAATGACTGCACTTTGTAATTTAATCTTGCGTAACGGAAGTGTGGGGCAATCTTTCGATTTGCTGCATTTGCTAAAAGCTGTTTCACTAATTACTGAAATGGGTCTGCCTGAGTCAAGTACTGCCGTGATTTTACGTCATTTACAGTAATGTGAATCACAGGATATGCAATGTTGTTGTGTTTTAGGTCCTGTTCCTGGAGTAAGATGTCCCTAATGTCTTCCATTTTTACGTAATTAGTAGCTACGGCAGCTGCGTCGTCAGTTTCATGCGTACGTTTTGTGGCTGCCAGCGGTATGAGTCATTGCCTATTGTGTCTTTGTTGGCGCGAGTCGTTAATGGGATTTGGAGACCTAACTTCTACAAATTCACCTTGTCGAGAGGGCACTGCTCTGTTTGAATCCCGCCAGTTCTGCTGCAATTCAGGTCTGTCGTTACGATCATATCGTGTGTCGTCATGTCGGTAGATTCCATAGTTTCTTTCTTGTCGGTCACGTGGTGGAAAATTTCTCCCTGAATCGTAACTGCGCGCTGGACCGTTGCGTCTTAAGTTATTCCGTCTCCCTTGATAATAATTATTTTGGTTTCCATATTGTCTGTTTCTCTGATTGTCTCTGTGATAGTCATTACCGCGGAGAGGTGATCTTTCCCTGTAATAACTACTGCTCTGCCAACGGTTGTCATACGGGTGGTGTCTGTTTTGGTCACGATTTACGTTGTATGACTAGCCTTGTCGTGTATTATTTCTGTCATCGCGGAATTGTGGCATGTGTGACCTGTAATTGTTGTGCTCCTGTTTTCGCGTTCCGCGATTGTCAGTGTTAATTTCCAGTTCTTGTAACAGTCCCTGAAAAGCTTCAATGTCGTCTTTGCATCGTCCTGCTAAAATAATCTGTCGTAAATGTTCAGGTAATTTGATTAAGCAAATGCGGATGAGTTCTGAGGGGCTGTATGGGTTTGAAAGATACTGATTCTTATGTAACATGTCTTCAAAATCTTTGACAAGACTGGAAAATTCAGATTTTTCGAAATGTTTCATCATTATGATGCTATGTTTTACTCGGTCTTGTGTCGCTTGAGACCAATATGCTGAGAGGAAGGCATGATAAAATTCTCCTTCACTATGACAATCGTGAATGACCGATCACATTCTTACAGCTGGTTCATTCTCTAAGTAGCCACACATAAATTCTAATCTGTGCTCTAATGACCAGTTGGGAGGAAAACAATGAGAGAATTGATGGAGCCACGCTTGTGGATGAATGTCGTTGCCAGAATTCTTAAATGTTTTGAAATTACGTGCAGTAATGAACAGCTTATAGTCAAAACCATCGTGTCGGCGGGTCGCATATCGGTCATTGTTACGTCCTGTCGGCGGTTCCATCTAAAAATTCGGTGCACCTTGCCAATTTCTTTCACAATTTCCGAAATGCCCTGTGTTTTATTTTGTGGCATTTCCGTATTTCTAAGTCCCTTTTCCCGTGTTGGAGCGCGAGTGTCCTCTGAAATACGTAACTTTTGTATTACCTGTGTCAGCTGATCTTGCACTTCCCGGATTTCTCTTTGGTGTTGTGTATTAATTTGATTCTGATTTTGTTTGAATTTCCAAATTTGTTCGCACTCTTCTGTATCATTAAGATCATCATCTACCTTTGTAGATAAGTTAATGAACTGATCTGAAAGTTTGGCTACTTTCTCCGATAGTGAACACATTTCCTCCGTGTGTTTTTCTGAACCAAGTTTCAGAGTGTCCATTTGTGTTGAAATCGAATCTACTGTGTCCTTTAAGTTTTCCTGAGTTCTTGCAAGTTGCGTAACCGAATCGGTGGATGCAACTGAGTCCATTGCAAGGTGTCGTGATTTTCACGAACAATAGTTTGCAGTTCTTTTATGGCTCCTTCATAATTCTGTAATGCATTTTCATGCCGGGAAAAAATAGGTTGAAAATGCTCAAAAATTTGTGTTTTTACCTCATTACAGATTTTTTGGCACTTCGATTCAATGTTATGTAACTCAGTAGTTAAATCGTCACGTGTTTGTTCAAGTGTGGTGTCTAAATTTCGAAGCTTTTGCTGTGTTTGTCTCTGATTTTGTTCCATTGTGTCTAACTGTTGCTGTGTTTGTATCTAGTGTTGTTCCATTGTGTCCAACTTTTGAAGATTTTGTTCCATTGTGTCTAACTTTTGAAGATTTTGTCCCATTTGTTTCTGATTTTGTTCAAGCGTTGTGTCTAACTTTTGTAGCCTTTGTCCCATTTGTTGCATTAACTGTAATAACAGTGCACTGGTGTCTGAAACATGTTCCTCAGTGCTTTTCGGCAGTGCATTTGAACCGGCAATATTCGCATTTTGAAAAGCAGAAAATGTGTCTTGATTTATTTGAGAAAACGGTGAGGACGCAAAATCTGAATCTACAGTATTTGCAAGATTGTGTCCTGTCATTTCGGAATCCTGAGGCGAGCTGTTGCCGACCGATCGATCGATAATGCTTCCCTGTTCACTAATTGTTTCATTGCCTACACCATTATTTGCAGCCCGCTCCATTTCCCTATGCGCTATTACCAAATTATTACTTTGAACGTTAGTGAATTCATTACATGGTGACGCTAACACACTGCTTTCGTCTTCACTGTCATTTCTCAGTTTACTTTGGAGCCTAGTGTTACGTTTTTCACACGCCATTATTGTCACAATTTTTCACACCACAGAAAAACACAATTTGAAGAACAAAAATTAGAGAACACATTAACATAGCACTGAAAATAATATCTAGTTAATTGCAAGCGCAGCTGCGAAATACTTCGTGCAAAACTACATGCATGCGACAACTATTTTACTGTACAACAATGAAAGACTGCAACTACAAAGGAAATTCTCTCTATGATTACGCGCTAGCAATAAACAAAAGCTACACTAATTACACAAACTACAAGGAAAAAATCAGAAGATTCCAGTGAGGTATCCTTGGCTAAGGGTCGACATATGAAACGTCCCCTTAGAAAAATTATACCACATCACTAGTATACTTTGTCAGACTAAGAATCTGTTAACATGCAACAATGTTTTGAAGTTAACTATCCAGTCTAGAACTTAGAGAACTTATTTAGACAGTATTTACGAGTGCATTGTTATAGTGAACAGACGTCACAGTGTTATTGTGTGTGTACATTCTTGCTTGTTAGTTGCACGATTACATAACGACTATAAGGCTTACATACTTAGAACATTTACCAGTACTGCTAATGAGATTTTAATGCAACATTTTGGTTTACTTGAAAACACATTCTTTATTTGAAGTTCATTCGGTCAGATTAAAGATGACTTTGCATTTGGTTTCTCTAATAGCTACACGATTATATCACGACGCTACTAATATGTGACACGATTTACATTGTTGCTTTTGCGGTGTATCTGTTTTATATCTGCACAGTTTTTCTGTATTATTCTGGAAAGTAAAACATGTTTTAGTAGTAACTTTTGGGGTATAGCTACAATGAGACAGCATTTATCGTAGCACAACAATACGTTACGTTATAGTACTTTCTTGATCACGGTAAGGTACGTAATAACTACGATATCTATACGCAAAGCATTTCACTTTTGTTTATCATGAGGTAAGTACATTGACTTCTGCAGAACTTAGCTTTCGGAGGACGATAACTACGACACTTCCACAGAGATTATCTTACAACAAGACACACAGTTTAGCGCTACAGTACACGTATTTGAGTGATTAATTTTGTACTTAAAACATTTATTTTTAAAGATATTTGAAGTACAATGATACAAAGGTTTTCCGTGATACATTTCATTCCATTGCTGTAATCTGTAACACCTGAGGGTATAATTACATTAATCCTCAAGGGGGTACACGCTTACTTTGTGTACCATGTGTTTGGCAAGCACAAGGACCCCTCGCTAATATGGTATTTGCTTATACAACTTTACACATCGGTACCATATTTCTCTAACACCTAACTTACACAGCTATCTGATCATTTAACTGAGAGACAAACATTTTTTTTTATTACGTCAGTGACACATGTTTACGCAATCACACAGTTGGATAATTTCACACTTATGAAATTCTATTTTGTCTGTACTTTGTGAAATGTTCATATTTTTTCGGAACCATTATGATACTATGAGAGCTTTGAGTGATGTATTTGGTATGGGATCATGATTTTTAAAGTACGTTTGAGGCAGATGACACTTTTGACATAAGCAGGGAATTTTCTTAGGTTTTGAAATTATTGGAGGAAGCTACGATGATTTTGAGAGTTGTCTGAGGTGTTATGATGTTATGATGACGATGTGTATTACGCTGTTGCGGTATGTTTATGATCAATAAGCTGATGCTATATGAATTATTTGATTATGCTACGTATCTGTTATGATGAAATATTGAAGAAGGGTTGACGAATAAGGTAAGGAATAATGAGTAGTGGTTAGGGACTCTGGTTTGTGAAAAATGTTGTTGGAAACCAAGAATCGTACTTTAAGAGTTATGAAATGTATGTAAATGCGTGAATCTATTACAATGCCGACAAAAGTTTTTGGACACTGTTATATCAATAGGATTTTGTGTCTACAGATTTGAAACGCAAATTCTCAATCTGTGAAATTTTTATATGAGACTGCCACTGTAGTGCAAACTGCTGTCGTAAACATTTCAGTCAGAAAGTTGAGTGACCTGCACGTAATGCGTCGTGGGCGCCCAGCTGTGCCACCTGTCTGGAGAAAAAGCCATTAGTGTGTGCCTTTCAGAGACACAGGTGGAAAAAAAGAGGCCATTATCCTCGCTATTGACATTCATTCCTTTGTAGAAAGCATCGCAAATACGACACGCTCAAACTTGAAAACATATGATTATAATGTGGAGCTCTTAATTGATAATATTTATTAAAATGCCTAATGAAATGACGAGAAACATTTCACGTCTATTGTCTTGCTAGTTGAAAGATTGTTTACTGCATTATGAAACGCCATATGGCTAGTAAATGACGTTTCACGACTTGCTTTGTTTAATGGATGTACTAATATAAATATTTTATGCCTACAGATCCAGTAAATAATAACTTTATGATGTACTTAAAAAAACCAAGGAGCTCAAAAAGACATTTCCCTTCACAGGAATTGCATACAGAATTTTCTTTTCAAGTACATGGTAATATTTTTTTTGCAATAAGTTTTTGTGGTGCACCACTTTAATTATATAGACATTAAGATGTGAATATACATTTCCCTTATCTGCATTGTTGTCTTTACTGTAATATCTTTTCTGCTTGAGTTTTGTCATGTTTAGATATAAGTTATTGTATTTGCTGCAGCTGTTTGCCAGGCATAGTGCTACTAAATTTCACTTTGTATTACTCTGTTAAGCTAGTTTTACTACTGATTTATTTTTCTTGTTGCTGCACATTGGTTCATATCAGTTGTAATGTTGCATTGCTTGGTAATTTAGATTTACTGTAGCTTGCTTTGGCAATTGCCATTTTTTTGTCATTGCTGTTTGTGTTAATTGTTTTGTGCTGCTACATTGCGTCGGCCCTTAGTTTAGCATCTGAGCTCAGTAGATTTAAGTTAGTTTAAGAGGGGGTAGACTATATAAGAGAATGCGTTGAGTTGAATTGGAAGAACTGCATAGAGAAGTTTTACGAAAAAAAGTACAGAAAGCAGGTATAGATAGCACTTTTTGAAATAATGAAGAACGAAGGGAATGTCCAAGAAGAAAAGAAAGTTTTGTTTGCAAGATACTGCAGTAAAACAAACCCTCTCCTTTCCCTTTCTGTTATTCCGCTATGTGTTTGTGTACACTTGTATATTTGTGTTTTTCCTGTCTTTATGTGTTTAGCCAATGAGAGTTATGTTGTAGAATTTTTCTGATAATATGTTATTTACCTTGTAAAGATGCTTAGATATTATTTATTCTGTTTTATTTTAATGCTCATATGTGAAGTTGATGTTTCAAAAGTTATTCTGATATTTTATGTATGTACTTATGTCGTAATTTTTGTAACACTGTTGTATTTGCTATTTCGATTCTTTTGTAAAGTCTGTATTGCTGCAAATGTTATCTGTACTATTATGTTCTTTAATGCTATGTTTTGTACCTTTGTTATTGTATTCTTATGTTATGAAATTGTAATTGACACCAGTTGATCAAATTAAGTAATTTTTGAGTTACATTTCACTGAACACGTTTCTGTTGGTCATAGTATATGGACAATATGTGAGAAGTAGGGACTGATAGTGTTTGCACGTGTTAATAATTCAGCAACAGAATGGATAACAGCATTGCTGGTTCTAAGGACATTTCAAACAAATTCTTTGTGAGAGGACAAGTGGTGGTTTGTGCACTTGCTCTATTGTCCACAAGACACTTCGATGGTGATTGTGCACCTGCACAGTCGCAACAGTTGGCTGTTAGCCATCTCTACAAGGACTACAGTGGGTCTACACCTTTGATGACCCACCAATACCATTATTTCTACAAGGACTGCAGTGGGTCTGCACGTCTGGTGGCCCACCAATACCGTAATCTCTACCAGGACTACAATGGGTCTACTCTGTGACGACCTACCTACCAATATTCTTTAAAACTTCGACTGCCTCTGCTGTGGGTTTGCTCTGTTGTGGCTCATTACCTGTCTGCATGTCAAGAGTCAGCACTGTCTTTCTGTTGGAAGGACAACACTACTTCTTCAAGACTGCATGGAAATCCACTACTTCCGTGTGCATTTTCTTTTACTACTCAGACTTTGAGAAAAACACTGCAATTTTACTTTGATGAATGTTCAGGACTGTCTTTATGGACTGTGAGAAAATTTTAGCTTTCGACCAACATTGTATAGATAAGTGTGTGCATATCATTTCTTTGTTATTGTAATTATGAAAAAATTTTTCAAATCTGTATTGGCCACTGCCCAAAACAATTTGTAAATTTTTTTGTGGGGAGCATGGGGGCTATGTAAGTAGGCTGTTTAAGTTTTTTTTATTGGTAACGCCACATAGCGCTCTGTATGAAAATCGCTGGCTGTGCTGTGCGCAGTCTGTGGCTGGTTTGCATTGTTGTCTGCCATTGTAGTGTTGGGCAGCGGCAGCTGGATGTGAACAGGGCGTAGCGTTGCGCAGTTGGAGGTGAGCCGCCAGCAGTGGTGGATGTGGGGAGAGAGATGGCGGAGTTTTGAAATTTGTAAGAATTGGTGTCACGAACTGATATATATATATATATTATGAGTATGAGGGTAAATACATTGTTTGTTCTCTATTAAAATCTTTCATTTGCTAACTGTGCCTATCAGTAGTTAGTGACTTCTGTAGTTTGAATCTTTTAGTTAGCTGGCAGTAGTGGCGCTCGCTGTATTGCAGTAGTTCGAGTAATGAAGATTTTTGTGAGGTAAGTGATTTGTGAAACATATAGGTTAAAGTTAGTCAGGGCCATTCTCTTGTAGGGATTATTGAAAGTCAGATTGCGTTGCGCTAAAAAATATTGTGTGTCAGTTTAAGCACAGTAATTCATTAATTGTTATAAGGGGACGTTTCAAGGGGAACCAAACTTAGCACGGAAAGATATATACTTCTTGTCAATATCCATTTTTAGATGTCTGTATTACGCTCCGCATGGTCCATTTGCTGCAATTTTTTTTATATCTTCTCCTTGTGTCGGCTAAATTCAGTAACTCCTGTGTTATCCAAGAATTTCTACTAGGCTTTGTGTTTCACCTGTATGACCCTCTAGTGCATTCAGTATCTCATATGAGGATAATTAAAAGTAACTATCCAGGGCGACCTCAAGTAGAGTGACCACATAAAAAAAATAGTAGGAAAAGCAGACGCCATCCTGAGGTTAACAGGAAGAATCTTAAGGAAATGAAACTCATTCACAAAAAATGGCTTACCAAGCGATTGTTCGACCGATTTTTGAGAATATTTCATCAATGTGGAAACTTTACAAGGTAGGACTATTAGAAGAAATAGAGAATATCCAACGAAGAGCTGCTCATTTCGTCACGGAATCGTTTAGTCAGTTCGAGAGCGTTACAAAGATGTCCAGCAAACTCCAGTGACAGACGATGAAAGAGTGGTGTTGTGCATCACGGAGATATACACTGATGACGTTTCGAGTCAGCTCTTCCCGGGAAGAGTCGGACTTTCATACATGATTCAGAACTTTGATATTCGGATTACGTTAGTGACCCACAGCGTTTCAATAGCCACAGGTAGTGTGTGAAGTCTGCAGTGACGTATGTGAAGCACAAAAGTTTCATTACTCATAGGAAATATGTCAATAAAAAATGATTAACGAAATGTGAAACATACATACGACTTGTCACATAGGCTACTTGATAAAATTCCTAAAAAGTTTGTTAGGGAACATATAGGATCAACCCAGGTAAACTATTCTTACTTACTGACACATCATACATGTTATTACAGCTACCATGAAGTTAACCAAAGCGAATGATCAGGCTTTTCGTATATTTTTAATTGTAATCAACGTAACAGGTACATATTGGCACTTTACTTTCAACGTAGTTTACTGTGCTTTTCCTTTTTACCATAAACAAATGCAAATCTTTTGATTATACTGTGAGTCCCCGCCTGATGCCAGCGTGTAATGAATTTATCATCTTTCTTGTTGTGACAGGTTATCACGAATGAATTGCGTTGTAAACATCGGATAACGGGGTTATTGCACGCGTAAAATGTAACAATTGAAATATGCACTATGTGATCAAAAGTATCCGGGGCCCCCCAAAAACATACGTTTTTCATGTTAGGTGTATTGGCTGCCACCTACAGCCAGGCACCCCATATCAGCGACCTCAGCAGCCATTAGACATCGTGAGAGAGCAGAAGGGGGCGCTCCGCGGAACTCACGGACTTCGAACGTGGTCAGGTGACTGGGTGTCACTTGTGTCATACGTCTGCAAGCGAGATTTCTACACTCCGAAACATCCCTAGGTCCACTGTTTACGATGTGATAGTGAAATAGAAACGTGAAGGGACACATACAGTACAAAAGGGTACAGGCCGACCTCGTCTGTTGACTGACAGACCACCGACAGTTGAAAAGGGCCGTAATGTGTAATAGGCAAACATCTATACACACCACCTCACAGAAATTCTAAACTGCATCAGGATCGGCTGCAAGTACTGTGGCACTTACGCGGGAGGTGAGAAGACCTAGATTTCTTGGTCGAGCGGCTGCTCATAAGGCATCCATCACGCCAGTAAATGCCTCGGTTGGTGTGAGGAGCGTAAACAATGGACGATTGAACAGTGGAAAAACGTTGTGTGTTGTGACGAATCACGGTACACAATGAGGCGATCCGATGGCAGGGTGTGCGTATGGCGAATGCCCTGTGAACGGGAATCTGCCGGCGTGTGTAGTGACAACAGTAAATTTCGGAGGCGGTGGTGTTACGGTGTCGTCGTGTTTTTCATGAAGGGGGCTTGCATCCCTTGTTGTTTTGAGTGGCACTGTGACAGCACAGGCCTACATTGATGTTTTAAGCACCTTCTTGCTTCCCACTGTTGAAGAGCAATTCGGGGATGGTGATTGCATCTTTCAACACGATCTAGCACCTCATCATAATACACGACCTGTGGCGGAGTGGTTACACGACAATAACATCTCTGTAATGGACTGGTCTGCACAGAGTCCTGACCTGAATCCTATAGAATACCTTTGCGGTTGTTTTGCAACGCCAACTTCGTGCCAGGCCTCACCAACCGACATCTATGTTTCTCCTCAGTGCAACACTCTGTGCAGGATGGGCTGCCATTCTCCAAGGAACCTTCCAGCAGCTGCCTGAACGTATCCCTGCATGAGTAGAAGCTGTCATCAAGGGCCGGCCGCGGTGGTCTCGCGGTTAGGCGCGCAGTCCGGAACCGTGCGACTGCTACGGTCGCAGGTTCGAATCCTGCCTCGGGCATGGATGTGTGTGATGTCCTTAGGTTAGTTAGGTTTAAGCAGTTCTAAGTTCTAGGGGACTGATGACCACAGCAGTTGAGTCCCATAGCGCTCAGAGCCATTTGAACCATTGTCATCAAGGCCAACAATATATTGAATTCGAGCATTAGTGGTGAACGGGGCCACGAACCTGTAAAGCATTTTCAGCGTATTTACACTAGGAATGAACACTTACCTTTTGTTATGCAACTTCTTCTTTGCTGTGGCCCTGGGTCAGAGGGTATGTACACTTATACAGGGTGGTTCATTGATAGTTACCGGGCCAAATATCTCACGAAATAAGCATCAGACGAAAAAACTACAAAGAACGAAACTCGTCTAGCTTGAAGGGGGAAACCAGATGGCGCTATGGTTGTCCCGCTAGATGGCGCAGCCATAGGTCAAACGGTTGTCAACGTCAGCGTTTTTTTAAAAATAGGAACCCCCATTTTTTATTACATATTCGTGTAGTACGTAAAGAAATATGAATGTTTTAGTTCGACCACTTTTTTCACTTTGTGGTAGATGTTGCTGTAATAGTCACAAAACTATAAGTACGTGGTATCACGTAACATTCGCCAGTGCGGACGGTATTTGCTTCGTGATACATTACCCTTGTTAAAATGGACCGTTTACCAATTGCGGAAAAGGTCGATATCGTTTTGATGTATGGCTATTGTGGTCAAAATACCCAAGGGGCGTGTGCTATGTATGCTGCTCGGTATCCTGGACGACATCATCCAAGTGTCTGGACGGTTCGCCGGATAGTTACGTTATGTAAGGATACAGGAAGTGTTCAGCCACATGTGAAACGTCAACCACGACCTGCAACAAATGATGTTGCCCAAGTAGGTGGTTTAGCTGCTGTTGTGGATAATCCGCACATTAGTAGCAGACAAATTGCATGAGGATCTGGACTCTCAAAAACGTCGGTGTTGAGAATGCTACATCAACATCGATTGCACCCGTACCATATTTCTATGCACCAGGAATTGCATGGCGACGACTTTGACCGTCGTGTACAGTTCTGCTACTGCGCTCAAGAGAAATCACGGACGATGACAGATTTTTTGCACGCGTTCTATGTAGCGACGATGCGTCATTCACCAACAGCGGTAACGTAAACCGCCATAATATGCACTATAGCTAACGGAAAATCCACGATGGTTGCGACAAGTGGAACATCAGCAACGTTGGCGGCTTAATGTGTGGTGCGGCATTATGGGAGGAAGGATAATTGACCCCCATTTTATCAATCGCAATCCAAATGGTGCAATGTATGCCGATTTCCTACGTAATGTTCTACCGATGTTACTACAAGATGTTTCACTGCATGACAGAATGGCGATGTACTTCCAACATGATGGATGTCCGGCACATAGCTCGCGTGCGGTTGAACAGCACGAATATTGAATAGCATATTTCATGGCAGGTGGATTGGTCGTCGAAACACCATACCATGGCCCGCACGTTCACCGGATCTGACACCTCCGGATTTCTTATTGTGGAGGGGGGGGGGGGGGGTAGTTGAAGGATATTTGCCATCGTGATCGACCGACAATACCTGACAACACGCGTCAGCGCATTGTCAATGCATGTGCGAACATTACGGAAGGCGAACTACTCGCTGTTGAGAGGAATGTCGTTACACGTATTGCCAAATAAACTGAGGTTGACGGACATCATCTTGAGTGTTTATTGCATTAAAGCGGTATTTACAGGTAATCACGCTGTAACGGCATGCGTTCTCAGAAATGATAAGATCACAAAGGTACATCTATCACATTGGAACAACCGAAATAAAATGTTGAAACATAGCTACGTTCTGTATTGTACCTTAAAAAACCTACCTGTAACCAACTGTTCGTCTAAAATACTAAGCCATATGTTTGTGACTATTACAGCGCCATCTATCACAAAGCGAAAAAAAGTGGTCTAACTAAAACATTCATATTTCTTTACGTACTACACGAATATGTAATAAAAAACGCAGTTGATATCCGTTTGACCTATGGCGGCGCCATCTAGCGGGCCAACCATAGCGCCATCTGGCTTCCCCCTTCAAGCTAGAAAAGTTTCATTCTTTGTAGTTTTTTCGTTTGACGCTTATTTCGTGAGATATTTGGCACGGTCACGATCAATAGACCACCCTGTACACATAGAACCAATCCAACACTTGGGGCGAAACACACTGTCATTGGTAATACAACTCGAGGCACTGTTCAGTAGAAACTCTTTCTCCTAATTCTGTTCGTTCAATAGGAACTCGTTCTCGATGCACTGTCTAAAGACAAAGTTTGCAAACATATACAAGGCCTTGCGAATAAACTTGGAGAGTCTCACAACTCGTCTATAAGTCTGTAGTCACCGGACACGACACTTTTGTCGCTGCTTGCTGTGGACTGGGTGGTGACTGGGATGTAGCCTGGTGTAGAACTGACCTCGTGTCTGTGTGTCGGTCTGCTTCAAGACAGGGCGCGGATGGTGGAGCGGAAAATTTCCGTGGGCGTATCTTGACACTCCCGTGTTACTGGCGAGGACAGCACTATTACCAATAGCAAGGAGCATTTCTGTGTTGTCGATAGCAGGTGTCAGCGCTACCCCTATCGATTACAGCACATTTCTCCTGCCTCCCGTTTCAGTGCTTCGGTAATTTTCTACTGGTCACATTCCTATTCCTTCATCATTTGTGCTTTCTCTCGGATGGTCGAATCACGTAAATACGTGTTCTTGTATCAACAATATTACATTCTCTTCAGACTGGTCCGACATTAACACAAATCATGTCAACAACAGAAATGGACAAGATGGCAGACGGAAGCTTTTTGTACAGCTAGCGCCGGAATGGAGCTCACGCGAACATCCTTTGGTGGTTCACTGAATGACTGAAAACGAGAAGAATTCGAGCGAATACTAGCGAACGCGAAGTGCTCGCCACCGAATCAAAAATGGTTCAAATGGCTCTGAGCACTATGGGACTCAACTGCTGTGGTCATTAGTCCCCTAGAACTTAGAACTACTTAAACCTAACTAACCTAAGGACATCACACACATCCATGTCCGAGGCAGGATTCGAACCTGCGACCGTAGCAGTCGCACGGTTCCGGACTGCGCGACTAGAACCGCGTGGCCACCGCGGCCGGCGCCACCGAATCCACGACGCTTGTGTTGTCTTACCATTTTCGCCAGAGAGAATTCTCGTTCCTCTCGGTGTAAAGCAGGCTTTAGACACATGCGATATTCGAATTATAAAGGTGTTTTTTTTTGGGGGGGGGGGGGGCATTTGTCTTGGCGTTCGTCTCAATTTATCTACTGTGTCTGTTCAGAAAGAGTTTTTTCCGTTAACGGGGATTTTCAAATTAAACGGACAACTACTTCGATGTATCTAAGAATTCCTTGCATCTAGGCTGAGATTATCAGAAGTCAACTGTATATTTAGTCGATGAAACCCGCATCTCGTGGTCGTGCGGTAGCATACTCGCTTCCCGCGCCCGGGTTCCCGGGTTCGATTTCTGGCGGGGTCAGGGATTTTCTCTGCCTCGTGATGGCTGGGTGTTGTGTGTTGTCCTTAGGTTAGTTAGGTTGAAGTAGTTCTAAGTTCTAGGGGACTGGTGACCGTGGATGTTAAGTCCCATAGTGCTCAGAGCCATTTGAACCATTGTTTAGCCGATGAAGTCTGAGTTGTGAGTCAGAGGGAGACGGAATGATAATACTTGCGGCTTGCATCAGCCATATTTGTAATTTCCGTTCTCTTATCTTCCGTTAGAGCGTTACACAGGGCATTTCGTATCTCTTAGAAGTAAAAAAAAAAAAAAAAATCTCTTCGCCCTGCGACACTTCGTTACTAGAATCTCCATGTTAACAACCCCCTCCTCTCCCGCGTCCTCGATTTTTGAAAGAACCTAAAGGCTGTGTTTTAAGAAACGCTAGTTTTCTATGTTTATGAATATACAGGGTAACCCCACGAACCATGTATCGTACAATGGTATATTAATGCAGATACGCACAATTATAATCTGAAGCTCCAAGGCAACTGGTATAGGCATGTAACAATGCAGAGATATGTAAACAGACAGAATACGGCGCTGCGGTCGCCAAAGCTTATATAAGACAGTGTCTGGCGCAATTGTTACATTGGTTACTGCTGCTAAAATGATAGCTTACCAAGATTTAAGTGAGTTAGAACGTGGTGTCATAGTCGGCATACGAGCAATGGGACACAGCATCTTCGCGTTGCGATGAACTAGGGATTTTCTCGTACGACCATTTCACGAGTGGACCGTGAATATGAGGAATCCAATAAAACATCAAATCTCCGACATCGCTGCGACCGGAAAAGCATCTGCAAGAACAGGACCAACGACGACTGAAGAGAATCGTTCAACGTGACAGAAGTGCAATCCTTCGGCGAATTGCTGTAGATTTCAGTGCTGGGCCATCAAAAAGTGTCACCGCGCGGACCATTCAACGAAACATCATCGATGTGGGCTTTCGGAACCATAGGCCCACTCGTGTACCCTTGATGACTGCACGACACAAAGCTTTACGCCTCGCATGGACCCGTCAACACCGACATTGGACTATTGATGACTGGAATCATGTTGCCTGGTGAGACGATTCTCGTTTCAAATTGTATCGAGCGGGTGGACGTGTACGGGTGTGGACACAACCTCATGAATCCATGGACCCTGCAGGGGAGGCTCTGTAATGGTGTGTGACGTGTGCAGCTGGAGTGATGTGGGATCCCTGGTAGGTCTAAATACTACTCTGACAGGCGGCACGTATGCATAAGCATCCTGTCTGATGACCTACGTCCATTCATGTCCATCTTGCATTCTGACGCACTCGGTGGATTCCAGCAGGACTCTCCGACACCCAACGCGTCCAGGACTGCTACAGAGTGGCTCCAGAAACACTTTTCTGAGTTTAGACACTTCCGCTGGCCACCAAGCTCCCCAGACATGAACATTATTGAGCCTATCTGGGTATCCTTGCAACGTGCTATTCAGATCTCCCTCGTACTGTTATGGATTTATGATCGGCCCAGCAGGATTCATGGTGTCACTTTCCTCCAGCACTACTTAAGACATTAGTGTAGTCCATGCCACGTCGTATTGCGGCACTTCTGCATGCTCGCGAGGGCCCTACACGATATCAGACAGGTGTACGAGTTTCTTTGGCTCTTCAGTTAATCATTAAATTGAATTAGAACGTTCCTAGGACTATTATTAATCCCTTCACTATTTTACCTCATCATCACAAATTAATATTTCAAATAAATTAAGCTTGTTGTTGTTGTTGTGGTCTTCAGTCCTGAGACTGGTTTGATGCAGCTCTCCATGCTACTCTATCATCTTCAAGCTTCTTCATCTCCCAGTACTTGCTGCAACCTACATCCTTCTGAATCTGCTTAGTGTATTCATCTCTTGGTCTCCCTCTACGATTTTTACCCTCCACGCTGCCCTCCAGTGCTAAATTGGTGATCCCTTGATGCCTCAGAACATGTTCTACTAACCGATCCCTTCTTCTAGTCAAGTTGTGCCACAAACTCCTCTTCTCCCCAATTCTATTCAATACCTCTTCATCAGTTATGTGATCTACCCACCTAATCTTCAGCATTCTCTGACAGAATTACTATGTCATCGGGGAACCTTAAAGTTTTTATTTATTCTCCATTGATTTTAATACCTACTCCAAATTTTGTTTTCTTTCCTTTACTGCTTGCTCAAAATACAGAATGAATAACATCGGGGAGAGGCTACAACCCTGTCTCACTCCCTGCCCAACCACTGCTTCCCTTTCGTGTCCCTCGACTCTTATTACTACCATTTGGTCTCTGTACAAATTGTAAATAGCCTTTCGCTCCCTGTATTTTACCCCTGCCACCTTCAGAATTTGAAAGAGAGAATTCCAGTCAACATTGTCAAAAGCTTTCTCTAAGTCTACAAATGCTAGAAACGTAGGTTTGCCCTTCCTTAATCTAGCTTCTAAGATAAGTCGTAGGGTCAGTATTGCCTCACGTGTTCCGATATTTCTACGGAATCCAAACTTATCTTCCCCGAGGTCTGTTTCTACTAGTGTTTCCATTCGTCTGTAAAGAATTAGCGTTAGTATTTTGCAGCCGTGACTTAGTAAAATGATAGTTCGGTAATTTTCACATCTGTCAACACCTGCTTTCTTTGGGATTGGATTTATTATATTCTTCTTGAAATCTGAGGATATTCGCCTGTCTCATATATCTTGTTCACCAGATGGTAGAGTTTTTTCAGGACTGGCTCTCCCAAGGCTGTCAGTAGTTCTAATGGAATGTAGTCTACTCCCGGGGCCTTGTTTCGACTCAGGTCTTTCAGTGCTCTGTCAAACTAGTCACGCAGTATCATATCTCCCATTTCATCTACATCCTCTTCCATTTCCATAATATTGTCCTCAAGTACATCGCCCTTGTATAGACCCTCTAAATACTCCTTCCACCTTTCTGCATTCCATTCTTTGCTTAGAACTGGGTTTCCATTTGAGCTCTTGATATTCATACAAGTGGTTCTCTTTTCTCCAAAGATCTCTTTAATTTTCCTGTAGGCAGTATCTGTCTTACTGCTGGTAAGATAAGCCTCTACATCCTTACATGTGTCCTCTAGCCATCCCTGTTTAGCCATTTTGCACCTCCTGTCGATCACATTGTTGAGACGTTTGTATTCCTTTTTGCCTGCTTCATTTGCTGTATTTTTATATTTTCTCCTTTCATCAATTAAGTAAAAAAGTTCTTCTGTTACCCAAGGATTTCTAGTAGCTCTTGTCTTTTTACCTACTTGATCCCCTGCTGCCTTCACTACTTCATCCCTCAAAGCCACCCATTCTTCTTCTACTGTATTTCTTTCCCCCATTCTTGTCAATTGTTCCTTTATGCTCTCCCTGAAACTCTGTACAATTTCTGGTTTCGTCAGATTATCCAGGTCCCACCTCCTTAAATTCCCGCCTTTTGCAGTTTCTTCAGTTTTAATCTACAGGTCATAACCAATAGATTGTGGTCCCCTGCCCCTGGAAATGTCTTACAATTTAAAACCTGGTTCCTAAATCTCTCTCTTACAATTATATAATATATCTGAAACCTGTCATTATCTGCAGGCTTCTTCCATGTATACAACCTTCTTTTATGATTCTTGAACCAAGTGTTAGCTATGATTAAGTTGTGCTCTGTGCAAACTTCTACCAGACGGCTTCCTCTTTCATTTCTTATCGCCAATCCATATTCACCTACAACGTTTCCTTCTCTCCCTTCTCCTACTACCGAATTCCAGTCACCCATGACTATTAAATTTTCGTCTCCATTCACTATCTGAATCATTACTTTTATCTCATCATACATTTCTTCAATTTCTTCGTCATCTGCAGAACTAGTTGGCATATAAACTTATACTACTTTAGTAGGCGTGGTCTTCGTATCTATCTTGGCCACAATAATGCGTTCACTATGCTGTTTGTAGTAGCTTACCCGCTCCCTTTTTTTTATTCATTATTAAACCTGCTCCTGTATTCGCCTGACCAAAAGTCTTGTTCCTCCTGCCACCGAACTTTGCTAATTCCTACTATATCTAACTTTAACCTATCCATTTAACTTTTTAAATTTTCTAACCTACTTGCCCGATTAATGGATCTGACATTCCACGCTCCGATCCGTAGAACGCCAGTTTTCTTTCTCCTGATAACGACGCCCTCTTGAGTAGTCCCCGCCCAGAGATCCGAATGGGGGACTATTTTACCTCCGGAATATTTTATCCAAGAGGACTCCATCATCATTTAACCATACAGTAAAGCTGCATGCCCTCGGGAAAAATTACGGCCGTAGTTTCCCCTTGCTTTCAGCCGTTCGCAGTACCGGCACAGCAAGGCCGTTTTGGTTATTGTTAAAAGGCCAGATCAGTCAATCATCCAGACTGTTGCCCCTGCAACTACTGAAAAGGCTGCTGCCCCTCTTCAGGAACCACACGCTTGTCTGTCCTCTCAACAGATACCCCTCCGTTGTGGTTGCACCTACGGTACGGCTATCTGTATCGCTGAGGCACGCCAGCCTCCCCACCAACGGCAATGTCCACATCACAAATTAATATCTGAAATAAAGCTTAACTTTATATAAAGAATCTTAAATCCTGTTAGGATCAAAATCATGCATAAGTACGTCCCCCAAACTCTCGGGGGATGTCATATACTCCAGGGGCCTTGTTTTGACTTAGGTCTTTCAGTGCTTTGTGAAATCCTTCTCGTAGTACGATATCTCGCATCTCATCTTCATTTACTTCCTGTTCCCTTCCCCTAATATAGTCCTCGAGTTTCCCTTCTGCACATGCTGATTCAGCTGCCTCTAACCATGGGCTCGTGCACCGACTGTAACACCACATTCAAACTCACTTGAATCTTGATAGCTTGCCATTGTAGCAGCAGTAACCGATCTAACTGCGCCAGACACTTGTCTTATATAGGCGTTGCCGACAGCAGCGCCGAATTCTGCCTGTTTACATATCTCTGTATTTGAATACGTATACCTATTGCAGTGTCTTTGGCGCTTCAGTGTAAATTTAAGTGCCGGCCGCTGTCGCCGAGCTGTTCTAGGTGTTTCAATCCGGAACCGCGCTGCTGCTACGGTCGCAGGTTCGAATCCTCCCTCGGGTATTGATGTCCTTAGTTAGGTTTAATTAGTTCTGAGGGGACTGATGACCTCAGATGTTAAGTCCCATAGCGCTTAGAGCCATTTGAACCTTTTTGTAAATATAAGTGTAAGAACTCTTTTCTGAGGGCATTTGTCAACTTGTAGGGAAAAAGAAAAAAAAACGTGGACGACAAATAGCTCTGAGAGCATGAGAACAGAATCTTTTGAAGTGTTATACTGCAGAAGAGCGCTGAAGAGTAGTTGGGTAGATAGTAATACACTCTTTATGAAGGATAGATTCAGATTTCTCAAGTACAATGTATTAACTCCAATCTTAAAGCAGTCAGTTGTACACAGATGTGAGTACTACGGAACCAACATGTGGATAAGTCATTGATACAAAGCAATGCCACGCCTTATTTACAGCAGAACAGAAAGAAACACAAAAGAAGCCGAACTCAGGGACGAACAGTTTGGGCTCTGCGAACTGAAGTAACACGAGAGTCCATACTGACACTAGAACTTGTCTTAGAAGACAGACAGAAGAAAGCTAAAGCTGCGCTTATAGCATTTGCAAATTAAGACATAACTTTCGAAAATGTTGAGTTTTCAAGGTGGCACATGCAGGGTGTCCAATTTATCTTGACCACCCTAAATAACTGTTTGTCCAGATGTAAATTACAAAATGTTTCAAACAAATGTTCTTTAGCCGTCAAGGGGACCACATAAGCATTATTGCCTTCGTTGTAGCTTTGTTTTTCACAAAGATATGAACAGTGGTATGACTTTTTTAAAGGCACCCTGTATTTTTTATTCGGTAATTCATTTCCTCTCCTAAACACCTATTCAGAAATGTATCACAGTGTGACATTCACTGAAACACAAAGTTATTAATTAAGTTATTAATTAGATAACACAATATTGACGTTGACGATTCCAGCGCTTAGTGCAGGTACTCGGGGTAATGGAACACATCCACGTTCTGACGTTGACACAGAACATCTACATCTGCCTGGCAGAGGGTTCAATGAACGACCATCAAGCTGTCTCTCTACCGTTCCACTCTCGAACGTGCGCGGGAAACACGAGCACTTAAATTTTACTGTGCGAGCCCTGATTTCTCTTATTTTATCGTGAAGATCGTTTCTCCCTATGTAGGTGCGTGCCAACAGAATGTCACCGCAATCAGAGGAGAAAACTGGTGATTGAAATTTGATGAGAAGATCCCGTCGCAAAGAAAAACGCCTTTGTTTTAATGATTGCCACTCCAATTAACGTAACATGCCTGTGGCACTATCTCCCCTATTTCACGATAATACAAAACGGGCAGCCTTTTTTTGTACTTTTTCGATGTCATCCGTCAGTCCCACCTGATACGGACCCCACACCACTCAGCAGTACTCCAGAATAGGGCGGATAAAGCGTGGTGTGAGCAGTCTCTTTAGTAGACCTGTTGAACCTGCCAATGAATCGCAGTCTTTGGTTTGCTCTAGCGACAATATTATCTATGTGATCGATCCAATTTAGGTTATTTGTACTTTTAATCCCTAAGTATTTAGTTGAATTTATAGCCTTCAGATTTGTGTGACTTACCGCGTGATCGAAATTTAGCTGATTTCTTGTAGTATTCATGTGAATAGCTTCACACTTTTCCTTATTCAGGGTCAATTGCCACTTTTCGCACCATACAGATATCTCATCTACATCATTTTGCAATTCGTTTTCGTCATCTGATGACTTTACAAGACGGTAAATGACAGCATCATCTGCAATCAATCTACGACGGCTACTCAGATAGTCTGCTATGTCGTTAATATAGATCAGGAACAATAGAGGGCCTATAAAACTTCCTTGGTGAACGCCGGATATTACTTCTGTTTTACTCGATGACTTTCCATCTCTTACTACGACCTATGACCTTTCTGACAGGAAATACTAATCTAGTCGCACAACTGAGGAGATACTCCATAGGCACGCACTTTGGTTAGAAGACGCTTCTGAGGAACGGTGTCGAAAGCCTTCTGGAAATTTAAAAATATGGAATCAATTTGTCATCCCCTGTCGATAGCACTTATTACATAATGAGTACAAAGAGCTAGTTGTGTTTCACAAGAACGATATTTTCTGAAACGCTGCTGACTATGTGTCAATAAATCGTTTTCTTCGAGGTACTTCATTATGTTCGAAAACAGTGTATGTTCCAAAATCCTACTGCAAATCGACGTTGGTGATTTTTGGGTATTGGTGTGACTTGAGCAATTTTCCAGTCTTTAGGTACCGATCTTTCTGTGAGCGTGTGGTTGTATATAATTGCTAAATATGGAGCTGTTTTATCAGAATACTCTGATAGGAACCTGACTGGTATACAATCTGGACCGGAGACCTTGCCTTTATTAAGTCACTTAAGCTGCTTCGCTACTCCGAGGATATCTACTTCTATGTTTTTCATCTTGGCAGTTGTTCTTGATTGGAATTCTGGAATATTTACTTCGTCTTGTTTGGTGAAGGACTTTCGGAAAGCCGTGTTTAATAACTCTGCTTTAGTGGCAATGTCATCAGAGACTTCACCGTTGTTATTGCGCAATGACGATATTGATTGCGTCTTGCCACTCGTGTGGCTGAATCTCTCTGGGTTTTCTGCCAGATTTCGATACAGAGTTTCGTTGTGGAAATTATTAAAAGCATTTCGCATTGAAGCACGCACTATGTTTCGAACTTCTGTAAAACTTTGCCTGTCTTGGGGATTTTGCATTCTTTTAACTTTGGCAAGCTTTTTTCGTTGCTTCTGCAACAACGATCTGACCCGTTTTGTGTACCATGGGGGATCAGTATTATCACTTATTAGCTTATATGGTACAGTATATATCTCTCAATTGCTGTCGGTACTGTCTCTCTGAAAACATTCCACAACTTTACTACACTTACATGATCAGATCGGAAGGAGTGAAGAATGTCTCTTAAAAAGGCGATAAGAGCATTTTTATTAGCTTTTTTAAATAGATATACTTTGCGTTTCTTTTTGATGGTTGTAGGTGTTACGGTATTCAGCCTAGCAGCAACTGCCTTGTGGTTTCTAACCCCTGCATTCGTCACGATACTATTTGTCCAGGATTATTTGTTGCTAAGAGGTCAGGTATGCTTTCGCAACCATTTACGCCTCGACTGGGCTCATGAACTAATTGTTCAAAATAATTTTCTGAGAAAGCATTCAGTACAATTTCGGATGACGTTTTTTGCCTGCCGCCGACTTTAAACGTATAATTTTTCCAGCATATCGAGGGTAGATTAAAGTTTTCTTTGAACTGTTCAGCTACTACATCGTCTGAGTTGGGAGTCGGTAAAACGATCCAATTAATAGTTTAGTTCGATTGCCAGGTATAACCTCCACCCATATTATTTCACACGAAGTATCTACTTCAATTTCGCTACAGGGCGAACTACCTCTGACAGCAATAAATACTCCACCACCAACTGTATTAAATCTATCCTTTCTGAACACTGTTAGATCGTTTGAAAAAATTTCGGCTGAACTTATTTCCGGCTTCAGCCAGCTCACTGTACCTACAGTTATTTGAGCTTCAGTGCTTTCTATTACGGCTTGGAGCTCTGGTTCTTTCCCAATACAGCTACGAGAATTTACAACTACAATACCAATCTTTTCTACAACTACCTTACTGTGTTTTACCTGCCCACTTTCTGACGGACGCCCCTTCTGTGGTTCCTTGAGATCCTCTAACCTAAAAAACCGCGCAGTCCCTTCCACACAGCCCCCGCAACCCGTGTAGTGTAGTGGACTCCTGACCTATTAAGCGGAGCCCGGAAACCCACCACCCGATGGCGCAAGTCAAGGAACCTGCAGCCTACACGGTCACAGAACCGCCTGAGCCTCTGATTCGGACCTTCCACTCGGCTCTGCACCAAAGGACCACAGTGGGTTCTATCGACGATGCTGCAGATAGTGAGGTGCGCCTTAATCTCGGAAGCAAGACTGGAGTCTTTACCATTCCTGCTAGCCGCCCCAAACCAAACAAAATCTGCTCCGATCCAAAGCGACACACGTCATTGGTAGCGACATGAGGAACCACCTGCAGTTGGCAGCACCCTGTACTCTTCATGGCATCCGGAAGCACCTTTTCCATACCCAGAATGACTCCCCCCAGGATGCTGGCTTCCTTCCCCTCCTTGGCAGCCATGTTCCTAAGGGGCCCCAATACGCGCCTAACGTTGGAGCTCCCAACTACCAGACCTTGTGGGCCGAGAAGCTTCCTCTGGAACAGGGTGGACGATGTGCATCTGGCTCAGAGACATCGTCAGCCACAGATAACGCCCGAAACATGTTCGTCATTCAAACCAGGGAGGTCCTACGATCAGCCCCTCGGGAAGTTTTTCGCTGCAGGCAATACTTGGGGTGGCCACAGCTGTGGACCGATTGGAGGACACGTGGTCTCGTGCCCGACGTCCCTCACATCCCCAAGTTCAATCCACAGTGACGCCCCTTGGCAGCAGCCTCAAGCCGTGTTACGGAAGCCAAAGCAGCCTGGAGCTGTGAGCGAAGGGTCGCCAACTCAGCTCGCATCTGTACACAAAATCACATTTCCTATCCATTACTGCAGTCGCTCCTGTTTGAAGGTCATAAAAATATGTAACAAGCGAACGGTGTACTCCCATTATTAGTACCAGGAACTAGCGGTGCTGCTCTCGCTGACGCTCTAACCGAAACTGACAAATGTAAACATAAGTAGAATGCACACCCGTCATTCCATGAACCATCGTCAGTTGAGGAGCTGTGTGAGTAGAATGTACACCAATAAAGAGAAGGCAGAAATGCTACTCATGTACTGGGAATGTATGTTAGCAGGACAGTAATTGCAATACTGCTTTCTTATGTACAGGTACATTTAGTACAGTAGTTTAGTCCTTTTAAATACTGTTGTGTAGAGTACGCTTACAGTAAAGGCTGTCCTTCTTACAAACTGCATCGACACAACTTTTCTTTTATTATTGTTGTTGTCGTTGTTGTTGAAGGTAGGCGAAATGCTACGCAGGCAGCGGAACTGTACAGAGAGCGATATCCAGACAAGAACCCACCTTTCCCACGGATGTTTTCTCGTCTTGATGCGACGCTTCAGGAAACGAGAAGTATCAACCCACGACAATGCAATCGTCGTAGCACTCGTACAGACGAAGCTGAAATGATGATGAAGACAGCGCAACACGCAGTCCCTGAGTGGAGAAAGTCCCCGACGCAGCCGGGAATTGAACCCGGGCCCCTTAGGACCGCACACGGTCACACTGACCATTCAGCTATCAGGACGGACAACAACTGCAGAGGACAGCAATAACGCACCGTGCTTGCTTGTAATCCTCTTCAGCAGGCAACACTGGAAGCAGTAAATGATTCATTCATTCATGGAGTGCACCTGTGTATCGGTGTCCAGGGTCACCACTTTGAGCACCTTTGAATGTTCCACTCTTGGGCAATGGTACAGGAGAGCCAAACTCAATTTTGTGTTACGTTTTTACTTGGTTTTCATTTGTTTTCTGACAACTCTAGCAATTGGACGAGTTTGCGATCCCGGGCTCGAAGTCAGTGTTGTGTTATGGAATTAATAACGTTGTGTTTCAGTGAATGGTACACTGTGATACATTTTTGAATAGGTCTTTAGGACAGGGAATGAATTACCGAATACAAAATACAGGGTGCCATTTAAAAAGGTCATACTGCTCTTCATATATTTACAAAAAAACAAAGCTACAATGAAGGCAATCATACTGATTGATGTCTCCCTGACGGCTAAAGAACATTTGCTTGAAACATTTTGTAATTTTCATCTGGACAAACAGTTATTTAGGGTGGTCAAGATAAATGGGACACCCTGTATATCATACATTGAGTATAGTGTTTTCTAAAATTTGCGCAGAAATCTGGCTTCAGGGGTTGAACAAATATACGGAAACACCGCGAAAAATGTATGGTAGCGAAGCCTGCAGTTCGTGCTGTTGTATTTGACTACAGACGGTACCTGTTTAATGCCTTCTGTACATTGCAAGTGTCCTGTCGTGATCAGAATAGTTGGTGGTAAGAGAATTGGAACATGAGCAATTGTCTGTGCTTGGATCTTGGTGCTTTCGTGACCCGTGTAGCTGAAATATTTGGTGTTCCAGGAGACCCGCTATCGAAAATTTATGCTGCGTACTAGGTCACAAGGGAGACGGAAGTGTTGGTATTGAGTGATCGTGACAGATGGCCATTCAAGAGGGCTGTGACAAAAGATAAGAGGACGACAGCCGTAAAAGTCGCCGAAGAACTGAATGTCACACTCGCGAAACTTGTCAGTACCAAAACAACAAGAAGGAAACGCCGTAAGTAGGGAATTACAGGTCGAGTTGGATTTAAAAACCACACGCCAGTTATGAAAATACCCGTAACGGGAAACGTGGTGCCTTAAAACCTGGAATACAGAGTAATGGCAGAAAGTCATTTGGTCGGATGTGTCTTATTTCACACTGACTCCAACTTCTGACCGAGTTTATGTTCCGAGACGGAAATATGGCAGATGTTCGCTGATTATTTGGGCAGCCATATCATTCCGACGGACCTTGCCACGGTTCACGCGGCTCACCCCGTCGGAGGTTCGAGTTCTCCCTCTGGCATGGATGTGTGTGGTGTTGTCCTTAGCGTGTTAGTGTAGGTTAGATTAAGTAGTGTGTAAGCCTAGGGACCGATGACCTCAGCAGTTTGGGCCCATAGGCACTTAACACAAATTTCCATGGTATTCCATGGTCCCCATTGTTAATCTGCTTGTCGTATAACTGGCAAGGATAATGTGACCATCAGGTCCATCCCATGGTACAATCTTTGTCCCCCAATGGTGGTACTGTGTTCCAAGGCGACATGATTGATGTTCACTCTGCTCGCGTCGTCCTGCGGTGGTTTTGTGAGAACGAGGATCAATTATTGCATCTCCCCTGACCACCATACTCATCAGATCTCAATATTATTGAGCTTCTGTGGTCTAATTTTGAGAGTAGGGTGCCTGATCGCTATCCAACTGGACTTAACCACTGTTTTGCAGGAAGAACGGTACGGGATTTCCCTTGAAAGCCACGCATGACCTGTATTTGTCCATTTCGAGATTAGACATGGTAATGTGTTCTTTTTTACATATTTATGTTCAACTCCTGTATAGTATGTGTTTATTTCTGGTGGATTAGGATGTAACGGCATCCAGTATCGCTACAACGATCTCATAATCACTAAGCCCTCTATCCATCATAGTGCTCCCTATTTGCTCAGGAGTATTTGTTGCTGAGTGGTCAAACATTTTTTCACAACTATACACCTCCAGTACTTTTCTAAACCAAAACTTCAAAACTATTTTCAGAGTGAGCATTCAGTACGATTTTGGACCATGCTTTATGCCTCCCATCGACTTTAAATATGTACACTCCTGGAAATGGAAAAAAGAACACATCGACACCGGTGTGTCAGACCCACCATACTTGCTCGAGACACTGCGAGAGGGCTGTACAAGCAATGATCACATGCACGGCACAGCGGACACACCAGGAACCGCGGTGTTGGCCGTCGAATGGCGCTAGCTGCGCAGCATTTGTGCACCGCCGCCGTCACTGTCAGCCAGTTTTCCGTGGCATACGGAGCTCCATCGCAGTCTTTAACTCTGGTAGCATGCCGCGATAGCGTGGACGTGAACCGTATGTGCAGTTGACGGACTTTGAGCGAGGGCGTATAGTGGGCATGCGGGAGGCCGGGTGGACGTATCGCCGAATTGCTCAACACGTGGGGCGTGAGGTCTCCACAGTACATCGATGTTGTCGCCAGTGGTCGGCGGAAGGTGCACGTGCCCGTCGACCTGGGACCGGACCGCAGCGACGCACGGATGCACGCCAAGACCGTAGGATCCTACGCAGTGCCGTAGGGGACCGCACCGCCACTTCCCAGCAAATTAGGGACACTGTTGCTCCTGGGGTATCGGCGAGGACCATTCGCAACCGTCTCCATGAAGCTGGGCTACGGTCCCGCGCACCGTTAGGCCGTCTTCCGCTCACGCCCCAACATCGTGCAGCCCGCCTCCAGTGGTGTCGCGACAGGCGTGAATGGAAGGCCGAATGGAGACGTGTCGTCTTCAGCGATGAGAGTCGCTTCTGCCTTGGTGCCAATGATGGTCGTATGTGTGTTTGGCGCCGTGCAGGTGAGCGCCACAATCAGGACTGCATAGGACTGAGGCACACAGGGCCAACACCCGGCATCATGGTGTGGGGAGCGATCTCCTACACTGGCCGTACACCTCTGGTGATCGTCGAGGGGACACTGAATAGTGCACGGTACATCCAAATCGTCATCGAACCCATCGTTCTACCATTCCTAGACCGGCAAGGGAACTTGCTGTTCCAACAGGACAATGCACGTCCGCATGTATCCCGTGCCACCCAACGTGCTCTAGAAGGTGTAAGTCAACTACCCTGGCTAGCAAGATCTCCGGATCTGTCCCCCATTGAGCATGTTTGGGACTGGATGAAGCGTCGTCTCACGCGGTCTGTACGTCCAGCACGAACGCTGGTCCAACTGAGGCGCCAGGTGGAAATGGCATGGCAAGCCGTTCCACAGGACTACATCCAGCATCTCTACGATCGTCTCCATGGGAGAATAGCAGCCTGCATTGCTGCGAAAGGTGGATATACACTGTACTAGTGCCGACATAGTGCATGCTCTGTTGCCTGTGTCTATGTGCCTGTGGTTCTGTCAGTGTGATCATGTGATGTATCTGACCCCAGGAATGTGTCAATAAAGTTTCCCCTTCCTGGGACAATGAATTCACGGTGTTCTTATTTCAATTTCCAGGAGTGTATTTTTGCCAACGTACCAAGGGTACACTGTATAGTCAGCACCAACAATTATTATGTGAATGAGGTATATATCTGAAATAGGCCTCACGTTATCTGTGAATCATACAGCAACTATATCATCTGAGCGAGTTGTTAAATATAACCTCAACCCATATTAACTCACAGGAACTATCTACTTCATTTTGAGTACTATTTGTTCCATCCCTACTGAACACTGATAGGTGCTTTACAAAAATTTCGGCCGAAATTATCTCCTTCTTTAGACAGCTTTCAGTACCTGTAACGATTTAAGCTTCGCTGCTTTTTATTAGCGCTTGAAGCTCTGGGTTTTTCCCAATAACCGGAAAATTTGCATTGATGATACCGGTTGTTCCTAAATCCACCCTCTTCCTGTGTTTGCGCCCGCACCCATTGAGACTGAAACCCTTTTTGTACGTTGCCGAAACACTGTAAACTCGTCCGCTCCACACAGCCACCGGTCCTCCTGTGTGTAGTGGACTCCAGACCTATTAAGCACCATCTGTAACCATACAACCATACGGCGCAAGTCGAGGAATCTGCAGCCTTCACGGCCGCAGAACCAGAGCATCTGACTGAGACTCTCCACTCAGCTCTGTACAGGAGGTCCTCAGTCGGTGTTGTCCGTGATGAAACAGACTGTGAGCTCTGTCTTCATCTTGAAAGAATGCCTGTACCACTTTGGACAGCTGCCTGAAACCAGAGAGAATCTATTATGATCCAGGTTGACACATCCTGTGTGTCAGCCACCACCTGCAGTTGGCTATACCCTGTGGTCACAGCACAAGCATCCATTCCACATCTAGGATATCCTGCAGCCCACCCCATCATGCACACAGATTACCTACTGGACTTCTTCCCTTCGTGGGCAACTGTGTGTCTAAAGGGGCAGAAAGCAGGGATACCACAGTAGCGGGCCGATCAGGAGACATGCTGGATGTCCCTTGGATCCCTAGGTTGGCATCACCAGAAGTCAGAACCGCCTTGAGCTATGAGCGATGGTCACCATCTCAGCTCGCATCCAAATGCAGCCCTCATAGTCCATATCCACACTAAAGATAGCAGAGCTCTACAGCTATTAAAACTCGGCGCTATGCCTAATGATAAAGAGGATGGACCAAGGCAACAGGCCCTAGCGTCACAGAACTAGCTACTTGCGTAGTTAATATTTGTCAGGAATCTCTTGCGCCGCGATTAGTCCCAAGTTACTGGTAAACAGTGCAGATCATTATGTACACAAAATGGTTAAAAGATCAGGTGGACAGATTTATAGACCAACATCGTTTGCTGCCTTTTGTTGCAGGATCATAGGGCATATTCTAAGCTCAAAAATGACATGCCTGGAGGAAAACAAGCTTGTATCACAGAGTCAACGTGGGTACAGGAAAAAACACTTGTGTGAAAGACCGCTTATTTTATTCATACGCAAAGTTTTACAAACAAGAGGTGCGGCTGAACAGCTAGTTTCCGTCTTCCTAGAACAATATCATGAACAATACAGCGAAATATTTCACGGCTTTTGCTGCAAAGGTATGGGCTGTTAGGATAGACAGTAAACTGTGAGAAGACAAATGTGTACTTTCACAAGGTAACAAAATGAAGAAGCCGTCATGTGCGAACGACGATGTTTCAAAAAGAACGTTCTACGTTAGATGTTCACGAGCAGACGAATCATCAGAATTAAAGAGGTCAGACAATACTTGGCTTCATACACGTAAACACGGGAAAAAATCAGGTTACCTTCCATGCGGAAAGTGGGTGCACTCAGATTTCGATTTTTTTACGCAAATCCAGATTTCGGCTAGTGGCTATCCAGTCTCATCAATGCACTATTTTCTATTCTCGATGAATGGAAGTCGGTGTCATTCAGGTGTCAGTCACATTTCTTTGAATAACTGACTATTCAAAGAAATGTGAATGACGTCCGAACAACAGGGACTAACATGCATCGAGAATAGAAAATAGTGCATTGAGACTGGATAGCCACTAGCCGAAATCTGGACTTGCGTAAAAAAAATCTAAAAAAGGACGACTGAATGCTGCACTCTATAAGTTATAAACTGGAAAAAATGTTTTCACAATGATTGTTTGCAAGAAACGCTGTCAAGCAAAAGTCCCGGTAAGTGTATAAGTGTTGTGCTATTAATTGCTGGTAGAGGATGAATCGGAATTCTATCATTGAAATTTCTGATTGTGTTCCGGAATACTTTCCCAATATTTTGGTATCAGCAAGCTTTAGTCACCGGTGGCTCGTTACAGATTAAATGCTTTGCGTTTGATTTGTTACCTTCATTTACCTTTCTGTCTGTGTTGCATTGAAAATTCCTGCAGAACGCTGTGGACGGCAGGCACAGCGTGTCTTGTTAGGAGGCAAACTTTTTCCATCGGATCGCGGTGCTTACTCTTTACCTCAGTAATCCTCACTTTACTCTTCGCCCTGAAGGTTGCAATCAGCAGTCCTCGAAGTAGGAAGGCGCAGAACGAGGTGGCAGTGAAAAGTGAAGCAGTACAGGCACAGCTTCCATAATCTTGAAGTCCTGAAGAAGGATTAGTATCTGACCCATCACTGCCCGAAATAACTGACATCTTTAACCGCTCTCTAACGTCCAGCATTTTTCCTACAGCGTGGAAGAAGGTGCTCATAAAACCACTACCAAAGACGGAATCTGCCAAACAACCTTCTGATCACAGGCCCATTTGCATTCCACCAGCAAGGCTTTAGAATAGATAGTCCACGAACAGGTTACCAATTATTTAAACTGAATATCCTCCTAGATGAATACCAGTCTGGTTTCCGGCAAAATAGCAGCACAACTACTGCTCTTATAAAAGTGACTGACGAATTAAAACATGCCATGGACAAACAACAGGCTGCTGTTATGTGCTTCCTGGACTTCAGCAAAGCTTTCGACACTGTTGACTTTGACATTCTGCTTGCTAAAATGACACTTCAAAATTTTTCTTCAAGCGCTATACAGTAGTTCCACTCGTACCTTACATCCCGACAGTAGTGTGAAATGGTAGGTACTAAAAGGTCGCAGTGGATGGATGTTGTATAAGCGGTCCCACAAGGATCAGTACTGGGCCCATTACTTTTCTCATTATACGTTAATGATGTGTCAAATATTCACTCCCAATGCAGATGACCTTCAGTTATATCTCAGTGCAAGTCCAGCAAACTTGCACACAGCCATCGATCATGTAAATGCTGACTTACTTAATCAGAAAAGTCGCAGAACTTGGGGTCTGAAACTGAACCCTTCCAAGACGCAAGCAATCTTAGTCGCTCACGAAAGACATTACAACACAGCACAGAGAATCTCTTCCGTGCTTAATTTTATACGGCACCGAAATAAACTTTTCTCCTTCTGCAAAGAACTTGGGGATAATCTTGGACCACCACTACTGCAGTGTGTAAGAAAGCTTCTGCATCCCTTCATTGTATGCATAAATACAAAAAAAGTATTTCGATTCAAGCTTAAGAAGAAGCTCGTAGAATCTCTAACACTCCCTATTCTCGACTGTGGCGATACTATTCTTCAAGGACGAAAACTCTGTCAGGCTTGAACTGTCGATCAGTGCTTGCGTACGATATATTTGTGACGTTCGTTATTACGATCATATCACTCCAGCCTATGAACAATTATCGTGGCTAGGTGCTGGTAAACGTAGGGACTACCATACTTTATCTTTACTCCATCGTCCTCTCAATCATCAGACTCTCTCTTACTAATCTTCAGCCATTACATTACTATCTGAACAGTCCCGCAGAGAATTCTCAACAAAGTAAGACCCTCTCAGTACCACCACACAACACCGTCATGTTTTATAAATAATTTTCTGTATCCGGAACCCGGCTTTAGAACAATCTTCTTCAAAATATCAGAGAAATTAAATCACTTCCAGACCTCATAAAGCAGCTAATGGCTCACCTTCTCTCGCAATAGCTGTATCTCCCACAAACTGGTCTGCAGCTCACACTCTTCAATCCCCCCCTCCCCCTCAACTTTTCCCTTCTCCTCGCTTACAGAGTTATCTGCTTAAATCAAGTCCTCTCCTAAGAGCCATATTACTGTCATTCCAATTTTCTTGTTCTTCATCCTTTCTTTTCCAGACAATACTAAACATGATTTAAATTGTTCTAAACACTCTACATAATTTTTAATGCACCTTGTTTTCAGAATGAGATTTTCACTCTGCAGCGTAGTGTGCGCTGATATGAAACTTCCTGGCAGATTAAAACTGTGTGCCCGACCGAGACTCAAACTCGGGACCTTTGCTTTCGCGGGCAAATGCTCTACCATCTGAGCTACCGAAGCACGACTCACGCACGGTACTCACAGCTTTACTACTGCCAGTACCTCGTCTCCTACCTTCCAAACTTTACAGAAACTCTCCTGGAGACGAGGTACAGGCAGAAGTAAAGCTGTGAGTACCGTGCGTGAGTCGTGCTTCGGTAGCTTAGATGGCAGATGTTAAGTCCCATAGTGCTCAGAGCCATTTGAACCAACTTTTCCGGCACGGTGGCTCAGCGTGTTCGGTCAGAGAGTTAGCTGCCCTCTGTAAAAAAAAAAAAAAAAAAAAAAAAAAAAAAAAAAAAAAAAAAAAAAAAAAAAAAAAAACTGAGTTAATCGATCAACAACGAACTGAAACGGGTGTCTTGCGACGTCCGTCCCTAGCAGATACAACGACCAAAAACGAACAACGGGCAAGTGCTCTATCATCTTTATTTTTTTTTAATTGATAAGGCAAAAGGCCCCGAGTTCGAGTCTCGGTCGGGCACACAGTTTTAATCTGCCAGGAAGTTTCCCCTTGTTTTATTATTTCTGTTATTATTGCCATTTATCCTTACTTTCATTAATTTCAACATTTCAACATTATTGTTATTATTATTATTATTATTATGCTTGTTATCATCTCTAAGATTGTTATCGTTTTCATGAATGTTTTGGTAAAATATCTGTATGTGTTTTCCTGGTCAGATGTAAGAGAGGGCCTTAAGGTCCTAACCTGGTCAGGCTATATAAGCAAATAAATAAATAAAAATAAATACTTTGTCTCATTTACAATGACAGCTTTTACAAATATTTTCATCGAATGAATATGAATGTCAGAACAGAGTAAATTGGGATGTCATGTACTTATGGTGGACAACAACAGATTTCACGCAGCTTCCCCTCGAATAGCGTCGCACTGGAAGAAGAGTGGCTGGTCGCCCTATGAAAAGATGGTCTCACGTTTGGGATCTAAGCAATCTACAAGTCTGGCCTCGAAGAGGAGGTAAGTAATCCTACACTCACTGTGTTTCGCTCATCCGTACTGAAAGAAAGCTCTGATTTAAAAAGCACCTGGAAGTTCCAATGACAGATAAATGGCAGCAGTGTATCTGCTCAGGGAAGTATCGTATAGCGTTCCGACGAGCGGCCCGCTAGCGCAGCTTCGGACAATACCGACAGCTGCCACCATCTGACTAGCGTCTGCTGCCGTTGCACCTGTGTCAGCAACACACCGAGCAAACTGTTCTACTCCCTCTTCGCATTTACCACTGGTGCGAGTACATGATGGCTACTGGGTGTGTCTGACGCTACGAAAACTTCTTAGGCGGAGGTCGCACGCAACACAGCATGCCTATAGGGCGTCCACTTGTAGTTTATCGCCATTTCTCGGCTTTTCAGAAAGGGATCATTGGAGCGAGCGATATAGGAACATCGTACTGGCAAATCGCACAGACTGTTGGCTGTAGTGCGGCGGCCACAGAACGAGTGGTGATGGAATGGGCTCAATGCGACAGTGTGCCAAGGAGAACAGGCACGGGCCCTTTCAGAAAGTCTGCACCTACAGGAGGTCGTAGGATTCATCGTGTGCCTCTGACAATTAGACATCAGGTTACTGGAAACTAGAGTTGTACACTCAAGCGCCAAATAAACTCGTCTATGCATGCGTACTCAAATACAGAGATATGTAAACAGGCAGATAACGGCGCTCCGGTCGGCAACGCCTGTATAAGGCAATAAGTGTACGCCGCAGTTGTTAGATCGGTTACTGCTGCTACAATGGTAGATTATCAAGATTTAAGTGAGTTTGAACGTGGTGTTGTAGTCGGCGCACGAGCGATGGGACACAGCTTCCACGAAGTAGCGATGAAGTAGGGATTTTCCCATACAAAAATTTCACGAGTGTACCGTGAATATCAGGAATTCGGAAAAACATCAAATCTCCGATATCGGTGCGGACGGAAAAAAATCCTACTTGAAAGCTGGGCCATCAACAAGTGTCAGCGTACAAACCATTCAATCAAACATCATACACTACTGGCCATTAAAATTACTACACCACGAAGACGACGTGCTACAGACGCGAAATTTAACCGACAGGAACAACATGCTGTGATATGCAAATGATCAGTTTTACAGACCATTTACACAAGGCTGGCACCGGTGGCGACACCTACAACGTGTTGACATGAAGAAAGTTTCCGACAGATTTCTCATACACAAACAGCAATTGACCGGCGTTGCCTGGTGAAACGTTGTTGTGATGCCTCGTGTAAGAAGGAGAAATGCGTACCATCACCTTTCCGACTTTGATAAAGGTCGGATTGTAGCCAATCGCGATTGCGGTTTATCGTATCGCGACATTGCTGCTCGCGTTGGTCGTGATCCAATGACTATTACCAGAATATGGAATCGGTGGGTTCAGAAGGGTAATACGGAACACCGTGCTGGATCGCAACGGCCTCGTATCACTAGCAGTCGAGATGACAGGCATCTTATGCGCATGGCTGTAAGGGATCGTGCAGCCACGTCTCGATTCTTGAGTCAACAGATGGGGACGTTTGCAAGACAACAACCATGTGCACGAACAGTTTGACGACGTTTGCAGCAGCATGAACTATCAGCTCGGAGACCGTGGCTGCGGTTACCCTTGACGCTCTATCACACAGAGGAGCGCCTGCGATGATGTACTCAACGACGAAGCTGGGTGCACGAATGGCAAAACGTAATTTTTTCGGATGAATCCAGTTTCTGTTTACAGCATCATTATGGTCGCACACGTGTTTGGCGGCACCGCGGTGTACGCACATTGGAAGCATGTGTTCGTCATCGCCATACTCGCGTATCTCCCGGTGTGATGGTATGGGGTGCCATTGGTTATAAGTCTCCGTCACCTCTTGTTCGCATTGACGGCACTTTGAACAGTGGACGTTATACTTCAGATGTATTACGACCCGTCGCTCTACCCTCCATTCGATCCTTGCGAAACCCTACATTTCAGCAGGATAATGCACGACCGCCTGTTGCAGGTCCTGCACGGACCTTTCTGAATACGGAAAATGTTCGTCTGCTGCCCTGGCCAGTACATTCTCCAGATCTCTCACCAACTGAAATCGTCTGGTCAATGGTGGCCGAGCAACTGGCTCGTCACAATACTCCAGTCACTACTCTTGGTGAACTGTGGTATCTTGTTGAAGTCGTATGGGCAGCTGTACCTGTACACGCTATCCAAGCTCTGTTTGACTCAATGCCCAGGCGTATCAAGGCCAGAGGTGGTTGTTCTGGGTACTGATTTCTCAGGATCAAATCACCAAAATTGCGTGAAAATGTAATCACATGTTAGTTGCAGTATACTATATTTGCCCACTGAATACCCGTAGTTCAGATCTGTCTATCAGAGCCAAAGCCTCACTCGTGTACCCTTGGTGATTGCACGACACAAAGCTCTACACCTCGCTGGAGCCCGTCAACACAGACATTGGACTGTTGATGAATGGAAACATTTTGCCTGATCAGACCAGTCTCATTTTGTATCGAGCGGATGGACGTGTACAGGTATGGCGACTTCATAATGTGTGGACCCTGTATGTGAGCAGGGGACTGTTCAAGCTGGTGGAGGCTCTGTAATGGTGTGGGGAGTGTGCAGTTGGAATGATATGGGCCCCCTGATATGTCTAGATACGACTCTGACAGGTGACAAGTACGTAAGCATCCTGTCTGATCACGTGCATCCATTCATGTCCATTGTGTATTCTGACGGACTAAGGCAATTCCAGCAGGGCAATGCGACACCCTACAGGTCCAGGAACGCTCTTCTGAGTTTAAACTCTTCCTGTCGCCATCAAACTCCCCAGGCATGAACTCAGACATTAGTCGAGTCCATGCAACGTCGTGTTGCGTAACTTCTGCGTGCAGGCGGAGGCCGTACACGATATTAGGCAGGAGTACCAGCTTTTTTGGCTCTTCAGTGTATTACGATTCTACTTTCCCAGAAAAAGTAATATAACATATGCAAATTCACTAGTGGAATCCCATTATAGCAGAATACATAATTGAAAGTGAAGAATATGATAAACAGCAGTAATAGTAATTGTCAGTAATTTACTAATGCAGCCTTAGCCTTCTTTTACTCTTAATTAGTATTTACGTGTCCTGTAGAAGTGGGAAATCATTGCAGAAGACGAAATCGTGAAAAGCCATTCGGACTGCCAAAAGCGGCAAAGTCAGCCGCCCCTCAGGGCCAATTCTTGGAACAGCCGAGATTCGGTGGCTCACCGGTCTATGTCTGTTGCCTTGGAGCACAGTCGCCGGACATGAGGCTTGGTACAGAATCACAAGACTGCATCTCCCGTGGAGTGATTTACAACCTGGTAATGGGGTGAGCAGGATTGGCCCTTTCTACATGAAATGAAGAAAGTTGGCCGTTCGCCCACAAAGCACTGAAAGCTAGGGATAAATATCTCGAAGATGGACAGGGGACTCGGAGTCCCAGGCCACTGAAAATGTGAGACAGGGCCTATCGCGTTGACTCTGCAAAAAACAAACGCTTGCATAAACATGTTTCCAATGTAAGATCGGCCAGCATTGTCTGACGTAAATAAATTATTATAAGTTAGAAAAATACCAGATGGTGACGAGACAGGGCAACTCATTGGTTGAAGAAAGAAACAGGTTGGTTGGTTGATTTGGAGGAGGGGACCAAAAAGCGAGGTCATTGGTCCCTTCGGATAAGGGAAGGATGGGGATCCTTTTTCATAGGATCCATCCCGGATTTTGCATCAAGCAGTTAACGGAAAACCTGAACCAAGATGGCCGGATGTGGTTTCGAAGCGTCGTCCTCCGGAATGCTAGCCCATTGTGGTAACCTCTGCGCCACCTCGATAAGTAAAAAGACAGAGAGTGAGTGGTTAGATTCTTTTCTGTAGAGGGTGGAAGGGCGCAAGTTATTGGAAGTTATTGGTTAACCAGCTACAGGAAGGGACTAGTGTTCTGTAAGAAGCTGAGTGATGATTTAACAGAAAAGCTGCAGCCAAGCCAATCAAACTTTATTCGGTGATGCAAGACAGAGCATTGCTAGGCTTCTTTCTAATTAAGACTCTATCAGAAATCAGACTTCGACTTCAATTGCAACCTTCGGTTGCATCTTCTGAAGCCCCCACTGACCGACATCAATGCTGAGAGCCACTGATGCCTGCGAAGCCGCTTTCATCTGATGCATTGGGGACTTACAAAATATGCGGACTAATCTCGACTGTCTAGGATGGTTGTCTCTGCCAAGGATGGATTCTGCAGCCATTTCATCCACCACGTGCAGATGGTGAGACTGAGCCACAATGTATAGGACCATCATTTTAAAATAATCCCTTCACTTCTAGCTTCAGTTGGAAGATCTCCATTTTAACACTATGAGCAGCTGTTTTCAACTTTAACCACAGGTGAAACGTCTTCCTTTTTGTAGTGCTGTCTGTCTTCTATTAACACTGGGCACTTTGTGATTATAATTAATTTACTTGCGTGATTATTACTATCTCTCCTTCCAAACCCTCACATCAGATACCCCAATGTTTTTATTAGATTAGTATTGCCAGAGGTTGCCACCTGTCTACTTACGATTTTCTTGTAACAAAAGCAATGTCCCCACAGATTGCCATTTCTATAGTCATCATATTATAGCAATAATTCAAAGTAATCCTAATCAGTGTCTCATTTAAGTGTTATAACGTTCAGAATTCATTATTTTAGAGGGTACCCTTTCATATTTAATCGACGCCCACCCGGACTCACTACACTAATCTGGGGCGTCAACCCACGATGTATATAAAAACAAAAATTACCCCTCAGCAGTTACCATGTGTCGTTTACCCTCGACGCAATACTGACAAGGGAGTCTTTTGTGCCGCGCGGTTTGAGGCGTCATGTCACGGACTGCGCGGCCCCTACCGCCGGAGGTTCGAGTCCTCCCTCCGGCATGAGTGTGTGTGTTGTTCTTACAATGGGAGGCCGCCAATTGTTAAATTCAGATTCGATTCATACTGCGCATAATAAAAGGTCACGCCCAGAGGTGTAATGTGGCAAAGCACCAAGATGCACTTCTCAGCCGTTGTCGAGAAAATCGACAGTTAAAAGAAACCGATGCGGTGAAATACTTTCTACGATCATAAGTTCTCTACACCGTCGTGGAGCAGCGGTAAGCGCTCGGGTTTGTAATCCGAAGGTCACCGGATCGTATCTCGCGCCATGCAACCTTTATTTAATATTTGTTTTTTTAAATTCAAATGTACACACACCCACACACCCACACCCACCCACCCACCCACCCACCCACACACACACACACATATATATATATATATATATATATATATATATATATATATATATATATATATATATATAATTCCCGGCAATCAGTTGCAACAATTATGCATATAATAAGTTGTTGAAAGTCGTTCGTCGTGGAAGAACTGGCGACTACAAACATCATTATGTTTTCCGCAAACGAAGTTGTATTTCACAAATGTTATTAACTGTCTTCATAATATTAACCACGTATAGTTAACGGAAGACGTAGAAACGATATTCCGAAACGAATACGTGTAGCGTAAGTCAAACGTTCGAATTAGAATAGAGACCCCACGAACACAAATTTGCTGTGGCAGGTATGAAATATAAACTCCGTTACTCGCTCGTTACACTTGAAGAACGGATGTTAAATGGGTCGAAACGAGCCGCCGCATAACAGCGTAGTTGTCTGCTACCTTCGAAAGAAGGTAGATGCGGTCCCTAGCGCAACTTGCAACATCGTCGAAAATCAGTGCGTACGTGAGAGCTTTGGTACACCCTGTTAAACAAACGGAAAAATGGAGGCGGAACAGTTGGAGAGCGATCCGCCTTCACCAACATGCATAAGCAATTTATTAATAGTTTGTGTGTGTGTGTGTGTGTGTGTGTGTGTGTGTGTGTGTACATTTGAATTACAAAAAACAAATAATAAAAAAAAGTTGCATGGCGCGAGATTCGATGCGGCGACCTTCGGATTACGCACCCGAGCGCGTACCGCTGCTCCACGTCGCTGTAGGGAACTTATAATCGTAGAAAGTATTTCACCGCATCGGTTTCTTTTAACTGTCGATTTTCTCGACAACGGCCAAGAAGTGCATCTTGGTGCTTTGCCACATTACACCTCTGGCCATGAGCTTTTATTATGCGCAGTATGAATCGAATCTGAATTTCACAATTGGCGGCCTCTCCTTGTTAGCATAAGCTAGTTTAGGTAATGTATAAGTCTAGGGACTGATGGCCTAAGCATTTTGGTCCTTAGGAATTCCCACTCATTTTTGAACATTTTGGAGACTTGTGTGTTGTACACTAAACTGGGGCACTGATTGGCGTACTGCGATATCCAGTAATGATACCCACTCCTGTGTGCAGTGGGTAGATTAATGGCAAAATGTTCCTGGGAGAGCTGGTGGAAAAATCATGGGATGACCCATACCAGGCACACGTAGTTATTCTATATGACAGTAGGAGTGGGTTAGTAACTGTTGAAGGGAGACTAAACGTTCTGCTGTATTTAGCAAGTATAATAAAAGCTGTCGTAGTGCACTTCGTGACCAAATGGCACATGCCAGCAGAATAATATACCATCCACACCAGAAACGCATTGAAGAAACTTAGAATCCAGGAGTGGCCTGCTGGTTTCGCTGGTAGAGCATGTCTGGGATACGATGGGAAAATGTATACGTACTTCTATAATAGACTGCTCCCAGCAGTCTTGGTAAAAACTGCACGCGTTTTACACGCGGCAAGAAATTTATCAAGATGACACTTGGAGCCTGTATGGTTGCATACCACAACAAATTCAAGAGTGCGAATACTATGTGATCAAAAGTATACGGATACCTGGCTGAAAATGACTGACAAGTTCGTGGCGCCCTCCACCGGTAATGCTGGAATTCAATATGGTGTTGGCCCAAACTTAGCCTGGATGACAGCTTCCACTCTCGCACACATACGTTCAATGAGGTGCTGGAAGGTTTCTTGGGGAATGGCAGCCCATCCTTCACGGAGTGCTGCACTGAGGAGAGGTGTCGATGTCGGTTGGTGAGGCCTGACACCGCGTCGGCTTTCCAAAACATCCCAAAGGTGTTGTGTAGGATTCTGGTCAGGGCTCTGTGTAGGCCAGTCCATTACAGCGATGTTATTGTCGTGTAACCGCTCCACCACAGGCAGTGCATTATGAACAGGTGCTCGATCGTGTTGAAAGACGCAGTCACCATGCCCGAATTGCTCTTCAACAGTGGGAAACAAAAAGGTGCTTAAAGTATCAATGTAGGTCTGTGATACTACCACCCAAAACAACAAGGGGTGCAAGCCCCCTCAATGAAATACAGGACCACACCACAACACCACCGCCTCCGATATTTACTGCCTATTACACAGATGGTGTTCCCCGGGCATTCGCCATAACCCCACACCGTGGCATCGGATCACCACAGTTGAAACGTCCCCTTAGAAAAATTATACACAATATTTTTTTAGCGCAACGCAATCTGACTTTCAATAATCCCTACAAAAGAATGGCTCTGACTAACATTAACCTATACCTTTCACATATCACTTATCTCACCAAAAATCTTCGTTACTCGAACTACTGCAATACAGCGAGCGCCACTACTGCCAGCTAAATAAAAGATTCAAACTATGGAAGGCACTAACTACTGATAGGCATAGTTAGCAAATGAAAGATTTTCATAGAGAACAAACAATGTATTTACCTCAATAGTGTTCAAAAGTCATAATGTATATAGCAGTTCATGACATCCAGTCTTACAAATTTCGAAACTCCGCCATCTCTCTCCCCCCCCCCCCCCCCCCCACATCCACCGCTGCTGGCGGCTCACCTCCAACTGCGCAACGCTACGCGCTGTTAAGAGCCAACTGCCCAACACTACAATGGCAGACAACAATGCAAACTAGCCACAGACTGCACACAGCACAACCAGTGTCTTTCATATAGAGCGCTACGTGGTGTTACCAATATAAAAGCCTAAACAGCCTGCTTACACAGTATACCGTGATTCGTCATTCCACACGTTTTTCCACTCGTATAACGTTTATACTCCTTACACCAAGCTAGGCGTCGTTTGGCATTTACCGGAGTGATGTGTCGCTTATCAGCAGGTTTTCTCACCACCCGCCTGACGGTCATAGTGTTTGCACCTGTTCCTGATGCAGTTTTTAATTCCTCTGTAGTGGCGTGGATAGTTGTCTGCCTATTACACATTACGACCCTTTTCTACTCTCGGCGGTCTGTCAGTGAACAGACGAGGTCGGCCTGTACGCTTTTATGCTGTACGTGTCCCTTCACGTTTCCACTTCACTGTCACATGGGAAACAATGGACCTAGGGATGTTTAGGAGTGTGGAAATCTCGCGTGCAGTGGTATGACACAAGTGACCCACTATCACCTGGTCATGTTCGAAGTCCGTGAGTTCCGCGGAGCGCCCCATTCTGCTCTCTCATGACGTCTAATGGCTACAGAGGTCGCTGATATGGAACACCTGTCAGTAGATGGCAGCACAAGGCACCTAAGGTGAAAAAAAATTATTTTTGGGGGCGTCCAGATACTTTTGATCACATAGTGTAGATGCCCATGGGGGGCCACATTTCAGAGTGAAGTTGGCGTCACACGGCAATCCCGAACGGTAAGCATTTTTAATCATTCAAAACCAATTGCGTGCTGACCATCTCTGCACGGTTTGTTAAGCATGAAAAAAAAAATGGTTCAGATGGCTCTGAGCACTATGAGACTTAACTTCTGAGGTCATCAGTCCCCTAGAACTTAGAACTACTTGAACCTAACTAACCTAAGGACATCACACACATCTATGCCCGAGGCAGGATTCAAACCTGCGACCGTAGCAGTCACGCGGTTCCGGACTGAGCGCCTAGAACCGCTAGACCACCGCGGCCGGCGTTTAGTATCAGGCTGATACCTCACGGTATAACACATCTACCCCTACATACCCACCACGTGAGTGGGTGCCAGTGCAATGCTTACAACAAAGAGACAGTTAATAATTAACACTCCGTCGATTTAACTACTCATTCAGCGAGCTTTCCCAGCGACCAGCGCCTGGGTGAATTCGTTTTTGAGCTATTAATTTTATCAGCGGAAAATTGCTCTTATCGGAACAAAAAAAGTAGGCGAATATACTCCAGTCTATTAAAAGACTCTGAATGAACCATCTGCCTCATTCTTCTTCTCTCAGCACCTTTAAAAATTTTTGAATGATTTTGGCATGAGGAGAAGCTAGAGATGTTACTTTTATACGACGACTATCAAAGAAGTGCTGTCGAAATGGTACGCCAGTATAGGGGTGTCTATTCTAAACCTACCCGGCTGTCTCGCCACGCAGTCGCACGAATTATTAGGAAACCAGCCAGCTCCGACTTCAAACATAAAACGAGAACGAAGACAGCAGCTAACAGGGCACTTGAAGAAGCTGTTCTGGCCACGACGCATATCAGTCCGCGTTGCGGCACGAGACGTTTTGCTACGGTATGTGGCATCAGCCAGACCATTGTCATTGGCATCTTGCATCGACATAAATTCCACTGTTATCATCTGTCACTCGGAGGACGTGATTTCGAACGTCGTATCGTATTCTATCGGTTTGCTCTGCAGCGCTTGCGAGGCACTGTTTTTTCAAGGTGCGCTCGTTACCGACGAAGCAACGTGTACGAACGGCGGCAATGCAAATTTGCGTAACATGCACTTCTAGAGCCCTGAAAATCGACGCTGGCTTTATCACATAAAACACCAACGAGTGTGGAACGTAGACACATCGTGTGTCATCATAAGAAATTGTATTGAGGCATCTTACTTCAAACGGAAATAAATACACACAGTCTCTTACGGACATTCTATCTGTTCTAGTAGAAGAGATTTTGAAGCGTCCACTTAGAAAAATTATACATGACTGAGATGGAAACGAATACACATTTGAATGTTTCCTTAGGTCCCGTGTGATGCACCCTAAGCTCGTATATACCGTAGTACTCTACTCAAAAATCGTAGCTGTCCCTGTATGTACGACGTACAGGAAATGAAGTTTCATCTCAGAAGTAAAACTACCCAAGGGATTTCGATAGTCTTTAAATATGTTTCAGTGCAGAGCAAGATACACTACTGGCCATTAAAATTGCTACACCAAGAAATTATGCGGATGATAAACGGGTATTCATTGGACAAATATATTATACTAGAACTCACATTTGATTACATTTTCACGTAATTTCGGTGAATAGATCCTGAGAAATCAGTATCCAGAACAGCCACCTCTGGTCTTAATAACGGCATTGATAAACCTAGCCTTTCAGTCAAAAAGTGCTTGGATGGCGTGTACAGGTACAGCTGCCCATGCAGCTTCAACACGATACCACAGTTCATCAAGAGTAGTGACTGGCGTATTGTGACGAGCCACTTGCTCGGCCACCATTGACCAGACGTTTTCAATTGGTGAGAGATCTGGAGAATGTGCTACCCAGGGCAGCAGTCAAACATTTTCTGTATCCAGAAAGGCCCGTACAAGACCTGCAACATGCGGTCGTGCATTATCCTACTGAATTGTCGGGCTTTGCAGGGATCGAATGAACAAGAGGTGACCGAGACGTGTAACCAGTGGCACCCCATACCATCACGCCGGGAGATATGCCAGTATGACGACGACGAATACACGCTTCCAATAAGCGTTCACCGCGATGTCACCAAACACGGATACGACCATCATGATGCTGTAAACAGAACCTGGATTCATCCGAAAATATGACGTTTTGCCATTCGTACACCCAGGTTTGTCGTTGAGTACATCATCGCAGGCGCTCCTGTCTGTGATGCAGTGTCAGGGGTAGCTGCAGCCATGATCTCCGAGCTCATTGTCCATGCTGCTGCAAACGTTGTCGAACTGTTCGTGCAGATGGTTGTTGTCTTGCAAACGTCCCCATCTCTTCACTCAGGGATCGAGACGTGGCTGCACGATCCTTTACAGCCATGCGGATAAGATGCCTCTCATCTCGACTGCTAGTGATACGAAGCCATTGGGATCCAACACGGCGTTCCGTATTACCCTCCTGAACCCACCGATTCCATATTCTGTTAACAGTCATTGGATCTCGCACAACGCGAGCAGCAATGTTGCGATACGATAAACCGCAATCGCGATAGGCTACAATCCGACCTTTATCAAAGTCGGAAACGTGATAGTACGTATTTCTGCTCCTTACACGAGGCATCACAACAACGTTTCACCAGGTAACGCCGGTCAAATGCTGTTTGTGTATGAGAAATCGGTTGGAAACTTTCCTCATGTCAGCACGTTGTAGGTGTCGCCACCGGCGCCAACCTTGTGCGAATGCTTTGGAAAGCTAATCATTTGGGTATCACAGCATCTTCTTCCTATCGGTTAAATTTCACGTATGTAGCACGTCATCTTCGTGTTGTAGCAATTTTAATGGCCAGTAGTGCACATACGTGAAATTTTTCAAATTGCTCTGAGCACTATGGGACTTAACATCTATGGTCATCTGTCCCCTAAGGACATCACACAACACCCAGTCATCACGAGGCAGAGAAAATCCCTGACCCCGCCGGGAATCGAACCCGGGAACCCGGACGCGTTACGTACGTCCTAACAGAAGACGCAGAGTCGGTGGAAAAACTCGTATCTTCGCAGACTGGTTTTGTTAGCACGAGGATGAAATGTCGTACGTATTTTAGTGAATTACTGAATGCAGAATCGGAAAACGAAGGTGAGGTAGATGCCGGTATGGCAGAAGAGGTGGAGCACGAAGTAAACGGAGATGAAGAGCACCAGGGATCAGTAGTAGAACCCACACTGGAAGAAGTTAAAGTTAGAATCAAGACTCTTAAAAACAATTAAGCTCCGGGAGAAAATATTACAGCAGAAATGATAAAATGCGGTGGAGAAACACTAGTAAGGGTTTTGCATGAGATTATAGGGGATATATGGCTGAAAGAAAATATGTTGAAACAGTGGAGTACAGCAATACTCTGCCCTATACATAAGAAACATGACAAAGCTGACTGCAGGACTTACAGAGGAATTGCACAACTGTGTATAGTATATAAAGCATTAGGAAAAATCATGGCTGGGCGGTTAAGAACGTACGTAGAATATCTAAGACACTAAGAGTGTTGTTTCAGAATAATAGATCCACTACAGACCAGATTTTCACTATCAGACAGAGCCTTGAAAAATGTTATTAGTACAACATCGGTGTCCACCAGCTGTTCACTGACTTCAAACAAGCTTATGATAGTATCAGGAGGGATCAACTTTGGAGGGCAATGCAAGAGGCAGGATAACAAACTGATAAGATTGGTTCAAATGACTTTGAAAAGGACAGTATGCAAAATAACGATCGAGGGCATATTGTCAAAGGCATTTGGAGTTAACCAAGGACTGCGGCAGGGTGATGAGCTCTCCACTATTCTGTTTAATGTCGCCTTGGAGAGTGTAGTGCGAAACACACAAAGCAAAAACCTTGGGGGAACACTGTTTAATACAGTGACTCCGGAGCTTGCATATGAGGATGATATTGATATTGAAAGATATGGCGCGGAGATGGGGCTGATCATTAATCAGTCAAATACCAAGTATATGCTAACATCTACCATCGAGGTATATCAACATTACCTGTCGGCAGCTGAGGGTGTCAATTGTCATTTATTCTAGAGAAGCTGCACGGTTATCAATGGTATTTGTTCTTTCGGGACCAGTTACTATCTTCACATCTAGGAAAAGATATAGTGAAGGAGAAAAAAGTATGACTTTGAACAGAAAAGAAGGTGAAGGATGTAGAATATCTTGGGTCACTGGTAACAGAGAATAATGATGTAAGAGAAGAAATACATGCAAGCTATGCAGTTGGTAACAGGAGCTACTTTGCATTGGTTAAAATGATTAAAGCAAGGAGCCTTAGTAGGTTTTTCTAGCTCACTGTGTATCATACTGTAGTTGGAGCTATGGTGATGTGAGGTTCCGAGACCTGGACTATGACACAAAATGATGAGGAGTTGTTGCTGAGGTGGAAAAGGAAAATACTTAGGAAAATGTATGGGCCAGTGAATGATAGGCTTTTTGAAGAATCGGAAATAATGAGATCAGAGAGTTGTACAACAAACCAGATATCGTGACTGAAATAAAGAGTAATAGACAGCACTGGTTGGGACGTGTAGAAAGAATGGTGGAGAATAGCACAGACAAGAAAAGGTTTGGGCCAGTGAATGATAGGCTTTTTGGAGAATCAGAAATAATAAGGAGATCAGAGAGTTGTACAATAAACCAGATATCGTGACTGAAATAAAGAGTAATTGACTGCACTGGTTGGGACATGTAGAAAGAATGGTGGAGAATAGCACAGTCAAGGAAATGTATGGGCCAGTGAATGATAGGCTTTTTGGAGAATCAGAAATAATAAGGAGATCAGAGAGTTGTACAACAAACCAGATATCGTGACTGAAATAAAGAGTAATAGACTGCACTGGTTGGGACAAGTAGAAAGAATGGTGGAGAATAGCACAGTCAAGAAAATGTATGGGCCAGTGAATGATAGGCTTTTTGGAGAATCAGAAATAATGAGATCAGAGAGTTGTACAACAAATCAGATATCGTGACTGAAATAAAGAGTAATAGACTGCACTGGTTGGGACATGTAGAAAGAATGGTGGAGAATAGCACAGACAAGAAGAGGTATGGGCCAGTAAATGATAGGCTTTTTGGAGAATCAGAAATAATAAGGAGATCAGAGAGTTGTACAATAAACCAGATATCGTGACTGAAATAAAGAGTAATTGACTGCACTGGTTGGGACATGTAGAAAGAATGGTGGAGAAAGCACAGTCAAGAAAATGTATGGGCCAGTGAATGATAGACTTTTTAGAGAATCAGAAATAATAAAGAGATCAGAGAATAGCACAGTCAAGAATGTTTTCAAAGGAAAACCCAGTGGTCGTCGTATAAAGGGCAGACCGAGGATCAGATGGAGAGACAAAGTGGAAGAGGACTTTAGAAGGATGGGAGTGAGATTGGAGAGCCAAGGCAGCCAGCAGAGAAGAGTGAGCGAGGATTGTCCTGGAGGTCAAGGCCCTACAAGAGCTGTAGCGGCAAGGAGTGGCAGTACTAGTGGTAGTAGGCATTCGTGTCGGGCAATCTGGGCAGCTAAATCACTCGCTCGAATTGTCCAGAATGTTCTTCAACTATTCGCGAATATTGTGGCTGTATGACATGTTTCGGAACATGAAGTCCATGAACGGCTGAAAATGGTCTCCAAGTAGCCAAACATAATCTTTCCAGCCAATGATCAGTTCAGTTACACCAGATGGCCCAAACCACTTCGCGTAAACACAGCCCACACCATTACGGAGCCACCACCAGTGCGCTCAGTGCCCTGTCAACAACTAGGGCCCATAGTCTCGTGGGATCTGCGCCAGACTCGAACCCTACCATCAGCTCTTACCAACTGAGACCTCGACTCATCTGAGCAGGCCAGACCGATATGGTCACGAGCTCAGTAAATGGGCTGCAGGTGATGTCGTGCTGTTAGCAAAGGCATTCGCGTCGGTCGTCTGCTGCCATACCCCACTAACGCCAAATTTCGCTACACTGTTCTAGCCGTTACGATCGTCGTACGTTCCACATTGATTTCTGCTGTTATTTCACACAATGTTGCTTGTCTGTTAGCACTGAGAACTGCTCTCGGCCATTAAGCGAAGGCCGTCGGCCGGTGCGTTGTCTGTGGTGAGAGATAATGCCTGAAATTTGGTTCTCTCGCCACTTTCTTGACACTGTGGACATCGGAATATAGAATTCCCTAATAATTTCCGAAATGGAATGAGTCATGCGTCTAGCTCCAACGACCATTCATTTCATCATCATCACCATCATTTCCTTGTGTGTTTGATCCACTTCAATGTGTGCTCAGCCTTGTTACTATTGATTTGTCGTTGTTATCAGTGGGTGGCCGAACACCCTTCCTGTCACCACCCCATATCCCCGGCACAGAATTAGTGTATCTCAGCTGTCTGTGCCTAGTGGAATCCATGGAATAGTGCGAACGTGTTCAGATGTCTGCGTGTCGTGTAAGTGAGGTGGGACATGGGGACCAGCCCAGTATTCACCAAGTGGGATGTGGAAAACCGCCTAAAAACCACATCCAGGCTAGCCAGGACACCGGCCCTCGTCGGCAATCCGCCGGGCGGATTCGATTTGGGGCCAGCGCGCCTACCCGAGTCCAGGAAGCAGCGCATTAGCGCTCTCGGCTAACCTGGCGGGTCTAGCTTCTAACAACCCTACCACAACAAAGGTCAAAAATTAATTATGATTGTAGTGTTGCTCACGCTGCTAAATATTGCATTTCGCGGCAACAACAAAGTTATATTATGTGGCAGGTGTCATTAGAGTGCAGTTCATAAAGTCATTTCTTGAAATAATGGACAAACTAGGCACTCATCTTTTCGTGTTTCCCACGCTGGTCTCGTTGTGAACGCATGCCTCAATCGTCGAAAATCTAGGTAGTGATGATTGCAAGCTCGGATACAAAGAGACCTAGGTGTTATTCTGCGATGTTCAAAATTTTTAATGATGTGTTTCATAAACCATTCTTGAAGATTAGACTTTTGCAAGTTAGGACAATGGTGATGTAAAAAAAGTAATCAGCACTCCGAATTTAAGTTACACTTCTTTTTTATTACTTTTGTCGCAGTATCACATAACTCGTTCCAAAACATCATTTCACAATATAACACATACTTGAAAATATCTTCCTCAATGTTAAAGTTCACATTTCATAAACTGAGTACAGTTTGCGTCTTTTTAACACGACGATCAAGGCTTGAGTCTCTAATAACCGCATAAGCGCCCAAAAATCAGAGTTACAAGTACGTCAAAGATCATAGTATCAAAAGAAAGAATACACATAAGAATAATATCATTGCAATATATACATATCGATGTATCGAAGTAACTCTACACTAATGAAATCAAATCTGAATGTTGTCACAGAAATATGTTAACTATTTCACAGAAACACAGTAGGATATTGCTGGTATCGAGAGGTTGAGGTGAGGTGCCGTAATGGTTACGTAATTCAAGTACCATTACAAGCTTCAACTACCCTTTCGCATTAGAAGTGTGTTAGGTTCCCCTAGTGCGACCACAATCACGTCGGAAACCTTTTCGCACGCACCAACTGAGTTACAAATGACAGCTTCCCCAATGCACTGCCCTTTTGTACATTCTGTACGCGGTACTACCGCCATCTGTGCATATGACACGTCACTGCTTTGGTTGGCCAGTGTTTCGACGTGTCACATGTTAGTAGACGTAACTGACCGACAGTGCGATCTCCGATCGAGGTAGGGATTTATTAGCCACAGCAGAGCGGTATTATCCGAAAAAAAAGGTTACGCGGTAATCCGACGAGATTCTAACGTCAATGGGTTCGGTGAGAGATGAATTAACGTGTTATCGCTACCCGCCTGTGGACAAACGCTGATAACATTCTGTGTCCGTTGACTGGGAAACACGGCACGTTTATCATACGCGGCCCATTGTTCCGCTGAGTTGAATGAGCAAACACTGGCTCGTCCTTCCTGCAGCAACGCCGGTGTCGAAGCAGTGATACGGTGCTATTTCCTCGACGAACCAGTTTACTTCCTCCTCATTTCATCAGACTGTGGTCTAACGTTGGAGGCTGCGTGAGGCAATTCACAGAGGCTGCTGTTGTCTGTAGGATGGTGGCGACCCCAGAAGACAGTGGCGCAGTAGCTAGGAAGACCTGCAGAGGTCGAGTGATGGTTGCAGTGACTGGCAGTTGGTATTGAATGCAAATACAGGGTGAGTCAAAAAAATGTATACACACTTTGAACTGTGTTAGACAATTTATTTCCCGTTCTACAAGGTTAAATGTGTGTACGAAAGTAATGTTATGTTTCTTCAACAGGTGGCAGCAGTGGCAAGGAAGTGACTGCAACATGGCGGACGTGCGTTTGAGCTTTGAAGCGCGGAAGCAGATAATTAAGTGGTACCGGAAGTTTGAGTATGTAGCTGCGGTTCGAAGATAGTGGAGAAGTGAGTATGGTACAGAACCACCTTCCAAGTTAACAGTTACACGTCTACGAGACAAATTCGAAATTCGTGGAACAGTGTGTGATGTGCATAAAGGTCGATCAGGGCGACCTCGTACAGCCACAAGTGACGATTCCACAACTGCGGTCTTGGAACCGTTTCAGCGTTCGCCTCAAAAATCTTCAAGGCAAGCGGCACGTGAGAGTAATGTAAGCGCTAGTAGTGTTCTACGCAGTCTGAAGAAAGGCAAGTTTCGTGTGTACATTCCAAGGCTGGTGCAACAGCTAAGTGACGACTCTCCAGATCGAAGGTTAGAATTTTGTGAATGGGTTCAGGAGATGGTGAGACGTGAACCGGGATTTATGGGTAGCATAATTTGGTCGGATGAAGCCCAATTCAAACCCAATGGAACTGTCAATAGGCACAATTGTGTGTAGTGGGCTAGAGTTAATCCTCACATTACAGTTGAAAAGTCTGTGAATATGCCTGGTGTAAATGTGTGGTGTGGTTTTGTCTTCAAGGGGATTCATTGGGCTTTTCCGCTTTGAAGGTACTGTTACTAGTGAAACGTACCAAACAATGCTTGCTGACTCCATATTCCCTGCCATTCCTGCATTATACGGTAATGATGAGTTTTATTTCCAACAAGATGGCGCCCTGACACACTATCATAGGGACGTACAAGCATACCTGGATCACAATGTGCCAGGCCAGTGGATAGGATGTACGGGACCAATCGAGTTTTCTGCACACTCTCCAGACCTCACGCTGCTGGATTTCTTCTTATGGAGCACAGTAAAAGATGAGGTGTACAAACGTAAACCATGTAACCTGGACACATTTTGGAATGAGTTTCAGGGGACGTGCACAGAAATCTCATTGGACACTTTGGTACGATGTACAGAATCACTGGTGACTCGTACTCAGAAATGTATTGATGCTTAAGGCCACCAGTTTGAACATTAATCACATTTGCAAAGTACATTTATTTTTCCAATTGGATTTTAAGCTTTCCATTTCCAGAAATTTAACATTGTAGAACGGGAAATAAGTTTTCTATAACGCTTCAAAGTCTGTATACATTTTTTGACGCACCCTGTACATATAGGCGATGGGATCTGCTGCTTCTGTAAGGATAGAATTAAAATCTGTGCTATAGTGTGCACTTTAACCTAGGTTTTCTGCTGACTGTGCAGATGTGCTAACGATTACACCACTGTAAAATTGTAGTTATCATATCTGCCTAATAAGCAGAACACCTGAGTTCAAGTCCTGGCTGTGGCACAAATTTTAATTCATTACTTCAGCTTCTGTAATTATCGAAGGTAAAGTTAAAACTCTTATGTCTTCAGGAGAACGTAATTATATCAGATTAGTAGACCCCAAATGTCCGATTTCATTGTTGGCGACAAATCCCAGGAAACAGTAATTACTACGAAATACATAGGACTAACTATCTAGAGGGGTTATGAAACGTCCCCTTGGGAAAATTGTACAAGACTGTGCTTAAACTGATACACAATATTTTTGGCGCAACGCAATCTGACTTTCAATAATCCATACAAGAGAATGGCCCTGACTAAATCAACCTATACGTTTCACAAATCACTTACCTCACAAAAATCTTCGTTACTCAAACTACAGCAATACAGAGAGCGCCACTACTGCCAGCTAAATAAAAGATTCAATCTACGGAAGGCACTAACTACTGATAGGCATAGTTAGCAAATGAAAGATTTTGATAGAGAACAAACAATGTATTTAGCTCAATAGTGTTCAAAAGTCATAATATATATAGCAGTTCATGACTTCCAGTCTTACAAATTTCAGAACTCCGCCATCTCTCTCCCCACATCCACCACTGCTGGCGGCTCACCTCCAACTGCACAACGCTACGCGTTGTTAACATGCAGCTGCCCAACACTACAATGGCGGACAACAATGCCAACCAGCCACAGACTGCACACAGCACAGCCAGTGATTTTCATATAGAGCGCTACGTGGAGTTACCAAATAAAAAAAACCTAAACAGTCTACTTACAGGGTCTAAAGGGGAATAACCACAGACACAAACAGCTGATTCTATTTCATCTCATTTATTGCATCTTTAAAGACCTGCTGCCTTGTATTTTAAAAATCAGGTCGTACATTATACAATTTTAGATGTAATAGCATAGTGTTCTGCAGCACAAAGAAAATTTGTTTTGACCAATAAAACAACAATGTGATACAAAGAAAATTAAATTGATTGTAGGAAACAGAGTGTTAAAATAATAAGTATTAATAATTTGGAAGAAAATAACAGAAAGGCAGGCAACGAACGGTATGAAAATTTTCTGTTACTGCTAAAACAAAATATAACATATAAATTATGGTTGGTCTTGTTACTATTCCGTGTGGGTGGATCTCGATACATACACTGAACCTATTCCATGCTATGTAGCACACCAAATTATGTCTTCTTATAATACGAAATAAAATACATCATGAGTGGCTCTGTGTGTATTGGTTTCTACTGTCAAATAATTAGTACTACTTGTTACGCCCTTTTCAGTGATTATGTAGGGAAAAACAGTTAATAATTATAATCGTAATACTACTATTAACAACAATCGTAATTTAGTGTAACTCTGTGGCTTAGTTCAAGTCTTCCAGTTGTATGTCGCTACTGCTCTTATTCAACGAGGGAGACTCTGTCCGAACAGGCCTTGGAAGGCCCAACTGTACCGACCTGCCGCCGTGTCATCCTTCCAGCCCAGTGGTGTCACTCAATGTGGATACGGAGGGATATGGATCAGCACACCCCTCTCCCGGCTGTTGTCAGTTTTCGTGACCGGAGCCTCACAAGGCCTGAGTGCACCCCGCTTGCCAACAGCGCTCGGCAGACCGGACGGTCACCCATCCGAGTGCGTTCCCAGCTCGACAGCGCTTAATTCGGTGATCTGACGGGAACCGTGTTACCACCGCGGCAAGGTCGTTGGCTCTCAAACAGGCAAAGGCACCCACAATTTAACTTGGAATCATAACCACATGTGGCTCTGAGCACTATGGGACTTAACTTCTGGGGTCATTAGTACCCTAGAACTTAGAACTACTTAAACCAAACTAACCTAAGGACATCGCACACATCCATTCCCGAAGCAGGATTCGAACCTGTGAACGTAGCAGCAGCGTGGTTGCGGACTGAAGCGCCTAGAACCTCTCGGCCACTTTATGGTCAGTGAGAGGAAAATGCTAGGTAAAAAGGCAGGTTAAAACTCCACGGTCTAACCAGGATATGCTCCAACATGTCTTCACGCTAGACCATCAGGTCCGACTGGAAAGAAAAGCACATGATGGGTTGATTTTCGCTGGCGACATTCCTGTCCTCAGTGAAAGCGAGAAATAATTAAAGAATATAATGAATGAACTTGTCTAGAGTATCAGAAATCAGTTAGCGATAGAAGAGACACCAAAACTGGTGATTAGATGGAACTATGTGGATCCAGAGATCTTTTCAAGTCTTGAACATCGACGATGTGTACAGGGGTGGTCCATTGATAGTGACCGAGCCAAAATCTCACGAAATAAGCATCAAAAGAAAAAACTACAAGGGACGAGACTCGTCTAGCTTCAAGGGGGAAACCACATGGCGCTATGGTTGGCCCGCTAGATGGCGCTGCCATAGGTCAAACGGATATCAACTGCGTTTTTTAAAAATAGAAACCCCCATTTTTTATTACATATTCGTGTACCACGTAAAGAAATTTGAATGTTTTAGTTGGACCACTTTTTTCGCTTTCTGATGGATGGTGCTGTAATAGTCACAAACTTATAAGTACATGGTATTACGTAACATTCCTCCAGTGCGGACGGTATTTGCTTCGCGATACATTACCCGTGATAAAATGGACCGTTTACCAATTGCGGAAAAGGTCGATATCGCGTTGATGTATGGCAATTGTGATCAAAATGCCCAACGGGCGTATGATATGTATCCTGTTCGGTATCCTGGACGACATCATCCAAGTGTCCGGACCGTTTGCCGGTTAGTTACGTTATTTAAGGAAACAGGAAGAGTTCAGCCACATGTGAAACGTCAACCTCGACCTGCAACGAATGATGATGCCCAAGTAGGTGTTTTAGCCGCTGTCGCGTCTAACTCGCACATCAGTAGCAGACAAATTGCGCGAGAATCGGCAATCTCAAAAACATCGGTGTTGAGAATGCTGCATCAGCATCGATTGCATCCGTACTATATTTCTATGCACCAGGAATCGCATGGCGACGACTTTGAACGTCATGTACAGTTCTGCCACTTTGCACAAGAGAAATTACGGGACGATGACAGATTTTTTGCAGGCGTTCTATTTAGCGACGAAGCGTCATTCGCCAACAGCGGTAACGCAAACCAGTATAATATGCACTAGTGGGCAACGGAAAACCCACGATGGCTGCGACAAGTGGAACATCAGCGACCTTGGCGGGTTATAATGCATGGGGCAGCATTACGGGAGGAAGGGTAATTGGTCCCCATTTTATCGATGGCAGTCTAAATGCTTCACTGTATGCTGATTTCCTACGTAATGTTCTACCGATGTTACTACAAGATGTTTCACTCCATGACAGAATGGTGACGTACTTCCAACATGATGGATGTCAGGCACGTAGCGGTTGAAGCGGTATTGAATAGCGTATTTCACGACAGGTGGATTGGTCGTCGAAGCACCATACCATGGCCCGCACGTTCACCGGATCGGACATCCCCGGATTTCTTACTGTGGGGAAAGTTGAAGGATATTTGGTATCGCGATCCACCGACAACATGCGCCAGCGCATTGTTAATGCATGTGCGAACATTACGGAAGGCGAACTACTCGCTGTTGAGAGGCTTGTCGTTACACGTATTGCCAAATGCACTGAGGTTGTCGGACATTATTTTAGCATTTACTGCATTAATATGGTATTTACAGGTAATCACGCTGTAACAGCATACGTTCTCAGAAATGATAAGTTCACAAAGGTACATGTATCACATTGGAACAATCGAAATAAAATGCTCAAACGTACCTACGTTCTGTGTTTTAATTTTAAAAACCTACCTGTTACCAACTGTTCGTCTAAAATTCTGAGCCATATGTTTGTGGCCGGCCTCTGTATTGTTAAGTCCCATAGTGCTCAGAGCCATTTGAACCATTTGATCCCAGATGGATGAACAATACTCAAGAATCGGGCGAACAAGCGCCTTACAAGCCACTTCTTTCTTGGATCTGAGTCTGGTGTCTGCTTTCCCACTATCTGTTTTATAGGGTCATTCCACTTAAGGTTGCTCTGGGTAGTTACGCCTAGACATTTTACGGCAGACGCTGTCTCCAGCTGTTTGTCGTCAATAGTGTAGCTGTACGGCAGTGGATTTCTTTTCCTATGCACGCGAAATATGTTACATTTATTTACGTTCAGGTACGACTGTCAGACCCTTCACCATTCATCTGTTCTCTGCAGGTCGTTCTGCAGACTCTTACTATCTTCTCGCGTCGCTACTTTGGTGCAGACAACTGCATCATTTGCGAATAACCTTAAACAGCATCCGACGCTTTCTACTAAATCATTTATATGTATTGTAAACAACAACGGTCCTATTACACTTCCCTGTGGTACTCCGGATATTACCTTTACCTTTGTCGATTCAGTTCCGTTAACAGCGACGTGATCAGAACTATCTGCAAGAAAGTCTAAAATCCAGTCGCAGGTCTGCTCCGATACTCCGTAATCTTGTATTTTTTTCATTAAACAGCAATGCGGGACGGTGTCAAACACCTTACTGAAGTCAAGGATCACGGCATCAACATGAGCGCCGTTGTCCACTGCGCTGTGGATCTCATGGAGGAACAGAGCGAGCTGAGTTTCGCAGGATCTCTGTTTGCGGAATCCACGTTGATTTTTATAGAGGAGCTGTTCATTTTCGAAAAACGTCATAATTCTTGACCATAAAACATGATTCACAATTCTCCAACAGTTTGACGTCAACGATACAGGTCTATAATTGTGTGGTTCTGTCTTACAGACTTCCTTAAAAAGGGAATGACCTGCGCTTTTTTCCAGTCGTTAGATACCTTTCGTTGCTCAAGCGATCTACGATAAATTACTGCTAGAAGGGGAGCAAGTTCTTTCGCATAATTTTATAGAATTGTATAAGTATCTCATCTGGTCCTGAAACCTTTCCACTACTAAGCGACTGTAGCTGCTTTTCAATTCCGCGATCTTTTATCTCAATATCAGCGACTTCGATGTTCGTACGACGACTGAAAAGAGGGGCAGCGTTACGATATCAGCGGTGAAACACCTTCGGAAGACCGAATTCAGTATTTCGGCCTTCTCTCTGATATCTTCCGTTTCGGTGCCGGTGTGGTCGCTGAGAGAATGAATAGATGATTTTAACCATACGACCAAAATCTCTGAGGGTTTTTACTCAGGTCTGTTGACAACGTCTTACTTTCGAAATCACTGAACACTTCTCTTATTAATCATACAATGAAGGCTTTCACGACCGGAAGGTACTGTTGTTGATAATTCTTCCGGGTTGTATGGCCGTGGTCCATGGAATGCTTCTGTTCCTAACGTTTCGTCCAATACTACGTTGGACATCCTCAGAAGTATGGCTGGTCCTGTTGAGTCCTGCCGACTGCCGAGTAGGGCGTCGGAGAGTGGCCTAAATACCGAGGGAAGTGGGCGTGGTCTAGTAGCAGAGAGAAAACTAGTCAAAGACAAAATGTAACTATCGATAATAGTCCGTCATAGATAAAAATCAGTTATAAATTCTGTAACACCACTGTCCATATCTCGCTTAATTTCAAGGCCTCTTCTTTGCTATTAAAATTATCTTCATGTTTATAAATTTCAATAGCCTCCCTATACCGTATTGGACGAAACGTTAGGAATAGAAGTATTCCATGGACCACGGCCGTATAATCCGGAAGAGTTATCAACAACACTTCTCTTATTGCTCTCCTTACGCTCATTTTGAGCAGAGAGACCACAGATCACCATCTATCATATAATACTTTACAGAGCAGACAAGCTTCCGAACCCCACGTTCTGTGAAGAGTCGTGGGCGTCCAACCATTTAGGGCCTACTGGTTGCTTCAATGTCCTTCTGCCTCTTTCCGTAGTTGCTCACGACAGCAACACGGGAACACTCGACCAGCTTCGCTGTTCTCGTTCACAGACTCAACGTAGCAATAATTTGCCCTTTGTCAAAGCAGCTTATCTCGATGGATATCCCCATTTGCAGCCCAGATCTTCGCCAGAGTGATCCCCCGTATGTGTCTGCTCCTCTTACATGCTTCTGTTAGCGCGTCACGTACCCGCTAAAGCCACCAGGCGGCATTCAAAGTTGTGGTGGGCAGCAGTCATAATGTCTGGCTTACCAATGTGTTCACTCGCGTTTGTGTCCAACTATTTTGTAAATACGCTAGAGCAACGTCCTCGGGCAGAAACTTTTTGATTGACCGTCGTACTTCGCTCTGTATGTACAGTGCGACCAGCAGATGATGAACTACACTACTGGCCATTAAAATTGCTACACCAAGAAGAAATGCAGTTGATAAACGGGTATTCATTGGACAAATATACTAGAACTAACACGTGATCACATTTTCACACAATTTGGGTGCATAGATCCTTAGAAATCAGTACCCAGAATAACCACCTCTGGCCGTAATAACGGCCTTGATACGCCTGGGCATTGACTCAAACAGAGCTTGGATGGCGAGTATAGGTACAGCTGCCCATACAGCTTCAACACGAAACCAAAGTTCATTAAGAGTAGTGACTGGCGTTTTGTGACGAGCCAGTTGCTCGGCCACCATTGACCAGACGTTTTCAGTTGGTGAGAGATCTGGAGAATGTGCTGGCCAGGGCAGCAGTCGAACATTTTCTGTATCGAGAAAGGCCTGTACAGGACCTGCAATATGCGGTCGTGCATTATCATACTGAAACGTAGGGTTTCGCAGGAATCGAATGAAGGGTAGAGCCACGGGTCGTAACACATCTGAAATGTAACGTCCACTGTTCAAAGTGCCGTCACTGCGAACAAGAGGTCACCGAGACGTGTAACCAGTGGCACCCAATACCATCACGCCGGGTGATAGGCCAGTATGGCGATGACGAATACGCGCTTCCAATGTGCCTTCACCGCGATGTCGCCAAACACGGATGCGACCATCATGATGCTGTAAACAGAACCTGGATTCATCCGAAAAAAATACGTATTGCCATTCGTGCACCCAGGTTCGTCGTTGAGTACACCATCGCAGGCGCTCCTGTCTGTGATGCAGCGTCAAGGGTAACCGCAGCCATGGTCTCCGAGCTGATAGTCCATGCCACTGCAAACGTCGTCGAACTGTTCGTGCAGATGGTTGTTGTCTTGCAAAAATCCCCATCTGTTGACTCAGGGATCGAGACGTGGCTGCACGATCCGTTACATACATGCGGGTAAGATGTCTGTCATCTCGACTGCTAGTGATACGAGGCCGTTGGGATCCAGCACAGCGTTCCGTATTACCCTCCTGAACCAACCGATTCCATATTCTGCTAATAGTCATTGGATCTCGACCAACGCGAGCAGCAATGTCGCGATACGATCAACCGCAATCGCAATAGGCTACAATCCGACCTTTATCAAAGTCGGAAACGTGATGGTACGCATTTCTCCTCCTTACACGAGGCATCACAACAACGTTTCATCAGGTCAACGCCGGCCAACTGCTTTTTGTGTATGAAAAATCGGTTGGAAACTTCCCTCAGTCAGCATGTTGTAGGTGTCGCCACCGGCGCCAACCTTGTGTGAATGCTCTGAAAAGGTAATCATTTGCATATCACAGCATCTTCTTCCTGTCGGTTAAATTTGGCGTCTGCAGCACGTCATCTTCGTGGCGTAGCAATTTTAATGGCCAGTAGTGTAAGTTTTCGAAACCAGTAACGGCAAGTACCAAGAAATTGTGAACCTGAAGTCATGAATTGAGTGGTTGGTAGTTGTTATAATCCACGTTTTGAAACATCTACTGAAAAAACAGTTTCAGTTATTTATTAATTTGCAGCATCTATATCTATATGGATACTCTGCAAATCGTATTTAAGTGCCTGGTATAGGCTTCACCGAACCACCTTTACATTAATTCTCTATTATTCAAAATTCGTACAGGGCGCGGAAAAAGTGAACACCTACATCGTAAAAGCTTTAATTCCCTTATTTTATTATGATGATCGTTTCTCCCTATGTAGGTCGACGTCAACAAAATATTTTCGCATTCGGAGCAGAAAATTGGTGACTGAAATTTCGTAAGAAGCTTTTGCCGCAACGAATGATGTGAAATTCCGTAAGAAGGTTCTGCCGCAACGAATGATGTCCACTCAAATGCTGTACCCTTTCAGTGACGCTCTCACCCATACATTGCGATAATACAAAGCGTTGTCCCCTTCTTTGAACTTTCTCGATGTCTTTCGTTAACCCTATGTGGCATGGATCCCAGACCGAGCAGCAATACTCAGAAGAAGACGGACAAGCGTAGTATAGGCAGTCTCTTTACTAGATCTGTTACATTTTCTAAGCGTTCTGCCAATAAAACGCAGTCTTTTGTTGCTCTGCACCACAATTTTTTTTAGGTGTTCTTTAGAATTTAAATTGTTCGTAATTGTAGTTCCTAGGTACACTCCTGGAAATTGAAATAAGAACACCGTGAATTCATTGTCCCAGGAAGGGGAAACTTTATTGACACGTTCCTGGGGTCAGATACATCACATGATCACACTGACAGAACCACAGGCACATAGACACAGGCAACAGAGCATGCACAATGTCGGCACTAGTACAGTGTATATCCACCTTTCGCAGCAATGCAGGCTGCTATTCTCCCATGGAGACGATCGTAGAGATGCTGGATGTAGTCCTGTGGAACGGCTTGCCATGCCATTTCCACCTGGCGCCTCAGTTGGACCAGCGTTCGTGCTGGACGTGCACACCGCGTGAGACGACGCTTCATCCAGTCCCAAACATGCTCAATGGGGGACAGATCCGGAGATCTTGCTGGCCAGGGTAGTTGACTTACACCTTCTAGAGCACGTTGGGTGGCACGGGATACATGCGGACGTGCATTGTCCTGTTGGAACAGCAAGTTCCCTTGCCGGTCTAGGAATGGTAGAACGATGGATTCGATGACGGTTTGGATGTACCGTGCACTATTCAGTGTCCCCTCGACGATCACCAGAGGTGTACGGCCAGTGTAGGAGATCGCTCCCCACACCATGATGCCGGGTGTTGGCCCTGTGTGCCTCTGCCGTATGCAGTCCTGATTGTGGCGCTCACCTGCACGGCGCCAAACACGCATACGACCATCATTGGTACCAAGGCAGAAGCGACTCTCATCGCTGAAGACGACACGTCTCCATTCGTCCCTCCATTCACGCCTGTCGCGACACCACTGGAGGCGGGCTGCACGATGTTGGGGCGTGAGCGGAAGACGGCCTAACGGTGTGCGGGACCGTAGCCCAGCTTCATGGAGACAGTTGCGAATGGGCCTCGCCGATACCCCAAGAGCAACAGTGTCCCTAATTTGCTGGGAAGTGGCGGTGCGGTCCCCTACGGCACTGCGTAGGATCCTACGGTCTTGGCGTGCATCCGTGCGTCGCTGCGGTCCGGTCCCAGGTCGACGGGCACGTGCACCTTCCGCCGACCACTGGCGACAACATCGATGTACTGTGGAGACCTCACGCTCCACGTGTTGAGCAATTCGGCGGTACGTCCACCCGGCCTCCCGCATGCCCACTATACGCCCTCGCTCAAAGTCCGTCAACTGCACATACGGTTCACGTCCACGCTGTCGCGGCATGCTACCAGTGTTAAAGACTGCGATGGAGCTCCGTATGCCACGGCAAACTGGCTGACACTGACGGCGGCGGTGCACAAATGCTGCGCAGCTAGCGCCTTTCGACGGCCAACACCGCGGTTCCTGGTGTGTCCGCTGTGCCGTGCGTGTGATCATTGCTTGTACAGCCCTCTCGCAGTGTCCGGAGCAAGTATGGTGGGTCTGACACATCGGTGTCAATGTGTTCTTTTTTCCATTTCCAGGAGTGTATTTGGTTAAATTTACGGCCTTTAAATTTAACTGATTTATCGTGTAACCGAAGTTTAACGCATTCCTCTTAGCACTCATGTGAATAACCTCACACTTATTTAGGGCAAATTGCCAATTTTCGCACCATACAGATACCTTTTCTAAATCGTTTTGCAATTTCTTTGACTTTCTGGTGATTTTACTAGTCAATAAGCGACAGCATCATCTGCAAATCCGGCTGCTCAGCTTGTCTCCTAATTCGTTTGTACAGATAAGGAACAGCATAGCGCCTATAACACTACCTTTGGGAACGTCAGAAATCACACGTGTTCTACTCGACGACTTTCCGTTAATTATTACTACGAACTGTGACGTATCTGACAGGAATCAATTTGAAATCCCTTGTCAGTAACACTCAACACTTCATGTGAGCAAAGAGCTAGTTGTGTCTCACAAGAACGATGTTTTCTAAATCCGTGTTGACTGTGTGTCAATAGACCGTTTCTTCGAGGTATTTCATGATGTTCGAACACAATATATGTTCCAAGATCTTGCTGCATATCGACGTGAATGACATGGGCCTGAAATTTAGTCGAATACTCCTACTGCCTTTCTTGTATATTGGTGTGGTCTGTGCAACTTTCCTGTCTTTGAGTATGGATCTTTCGTCGAGCGTACGGTTTTATATGATTGTTAAGTATGGAAATGTTGCATCAGTATACTCTGAAAGGAACCTAATTGGTATACAGTCTAGACGGGAAGACTTGCTTGTATTAAATGATCTAAATTATCTTCACACCTCCGAGGATATCCACTTCTAAGTTAATCATGTTGGCAGCTGTTCTTGATTCGAATTTTGGAATATTTAGTTCGTCTTCTTTGGTGAAGGAATTTCGAAAGTCTGTGTTTGGTAACTGCTTTGGCAGGACTGTCGTCTATAGTATTTCCATTGCTTCACATACTACCACAATCTCTTTGCATTTTCTGCCAGATATCGAGACAACGTTTCGTTGTAGAAACTATTGTAAGGAATTCGCATTGAAGTTAGCTCTAAATTTCGAGTTTCTATAAAAGATCAGAAATCTTGGAGATTTTGCGTCCGTTTAAATTTGGCACTGTTTTTTTTTCGTTGTCTGTGCAACAGTGTTCTGACGCATTTTGTGTACCAAGGAGTATCAGCTCCGTCGTTTGTTAATTATTTTGTATAAATCTCTCGATGGCTACCGATACTATTTTTTTAATCCACATCTGGTCTACACGTACATTGTTAATTTGGAAGAATTGGAGATTGCCTCTCAGGAAGTAGGTATATTTTTCGTTTATTTTTGGAGGATTTGGATGATAAAATATTCAGTCTCGCTACGAGAACCCTGAGTCCACTAATCCCTGTATCTATTTTGATGCTCGTTATTAGCTCAGGATTATTTGTTGTGTTTTCACAACCTTTTACTATTCACATGGGCTCATGAACTAACTGCTCGAAATAATTTTCAGAGAATGTGTTTAGCACAATTTGGGATGATGTTTTGTGCGTATCTCTTGATCATGTGTTTTCGTCAACATATCGAGATTAAAGTCACGTCCAACTATAACTTTATGTGTAGCGTACGTGTTTGAAATTAAACTCAAGTTTTCTTTGAACCTTTCAGCAATTGTAACATCTGAATTGGGAGGTCGGTAAAAGAGTCCATTCCGGTTGCTAAGAACGTTTTCTACCCATACTAACTAACAGGAACTATCTACTTCAATTTCGCTACAAGATAAACTACTTCTAACAGCGACAAATATGCCACCGACAGCTTTGTTTGGCCTATCCTTTCAGAACACTGGTATATTTCTCGCAAAAAATTCGGCCGAACTTATCTCCGCCTTTAGCCAGCTTTCTGTGCCTATAACGATAAGAGGAAGAGATAAGAAACATGAATCAACACTCGTATTTATTTTTAAGTCACACCGCAAATTCTTCTCTTGTGCCAACCTCGTCATATCAGAGCGGCAGTTTCCTGTTCGCTGGTATTGCAGAACCCCTGTCAGTTTTTTTTATCAGTCCTCTTAATTTTCAACATCCGTCTACTTAACAATTTTCAAACACTTTGACTCTTTTCTTTTCCAGTTTTCCCACACTCAATGACTGACTACCATACAATGCTGTGCTTTACGCGTACATCCTCCAATATTTCCTCCTGTGATTATTTTCCTATGTTTGGTACTAGCAGGTATCTCCTCGCCAGGAATGCTCTTTTTGCCTGTGCTAATCTGTTTTTTATGTACTTGCTACATCTGTATGCGTTAGTTTTTTTCCAAGGCAGCAGAAGTACTTATTTTGTCTACTTCAAGGTGCTCAGTAATTTTGATCGCTTTCCACTGCCGCCTCTCATGACTTCCATCATTTTTCGGTTTACTGTCAGTCCATATTCTGCACTTAATAGACTGTTTATTCCATTCAAATGTCCGGCAATTTTTCTTCACTTTCACTGAGCAGGGATGGCTAGAGGACAAGTGTAAAGATGTAGAGGCTTATCTCACTAGGGGTAAGATAGATACTGCCTACAGGAAAATTAAGGAGACCTTGGAGAAAAGATAACCACTTGTATGAATATCAAGAGCTCATATGGAAACCCAGTTCTAAGTAAATAAGGGAAAGCAGAAAGGTGGAGGGAGTATATAGAGGATCTATACAAGGGCGATGTACTTGAGGACAATATAATGGAAGAGGATGTAGATGAAGATGAAATGGGAGATACGATCCTGCGTGAAGAGTTTGACAGAGCACTGAAAGACCTAATTCGAAACAAGGCCCCAGGAGTAGACAACATTCCATTAGAACTACTGACGGCCTTGGGAGAGCCAGTCCTGATAAAACTCTACCATCTGGTGAGCAAAATGTATGAGACAGGTGAAATACCCTCAGACTTCAAGAAGAATATAATAATTCCAATCACAAAGAAAGCAGGCGCTGACAGATGTGATAATTACCGAACAATCAGTTTAATAAGTCACAGCTGCAAAATACTAACTCGAATTCTTTAAAGACAAATGGAAAAACTAGTGGAAGCCGACCTCGGGGAAGATCAGTTTGGAATCCGTAGAAATGTTGGAACACGTGAGGCAATACCGACCCTACGACTTATCTTAGAAGCTAGATTAAGGAAGGGCAAACCTACGTTTCTAGCATTTGTAGACTTAGAGAAAGCTTTTGACAATGTTGACTGGAATACTCTCTTTCAAATTCTGAAGTTGACAGGGGTAAAATACAGGGAGCGAAAGGCTATTTACAATTTGTACAGAAACCAGATGGTAGTTATAAGAGTCGAGGTACATGAAAGGGAAGCAGTGGTTGGGAAGGGAGTAAGACAGGGTTGTAGCCTCTCCCCGATGTTATTCAATCAGTATATTGAGCAAGCAGTAAAGGAAACCCATGAAGAATTTGGAGTAGGTGTTAAAATCTATGGAGCAGAAATAAAAACTTTGAGATTCGCCGATGACATTCTAATTCTGTCAGAGACAGCAAAGGTCTTGGAAGAGCAGTTGAACGGAATGGATACTGTCTTGAAAGGAGGATATAAGATGAACATCAACAAAAGGAAAACGAGGATGATGGAATGTAGTCGAATTAAGTCGGGTGATGCTGAGGGAATTAGATTAGGAAATGCGACACTTAAAGTAGTAAAAAAGTTTTGTTATTTGGGGAGCAAAATAAATGATGATGGTCGAAGTAGAGTGGATATAAAATGTAGACTGGCAATAGAAAGGAAAGCGTTTCTGAAGAAGAGAAATTTGTTAACATCGAGTAGAGGTTTAAGTGTCAGGAAGCTGTTTCTGAAAGTATTTGTATGGAGTGTAGCCATGTATGGAAATGAAACATGGACGATTAATAGTTTGGACAAGAAGAGAATAGAAGCTTTCGAAATGTGGTGCTACAGAAGAATGTTGAAGATTAAATGGGTAGATCATATAACTAATGAGGAGGTATTGAACAGGACTGGAGAGTAGTTTGTGGCACAACTTGACTAGAAGAAGGGATCGGTTGGTAGGACATGTTTTGAGGCATCAAGGGATCACAAATTTAGCATTGGAGGGCAGCGTGGTGGGTAAAAATCGTAGAGGGAGACCGAGAGATGAATACACTAAGCAGATTCAGAAGGATGTAGGTTGCAGTAGGTACTGAGAGATGAAGAAGCTTGCACAGGATAGAGTAGCATGGAGAGATGCAATCAAACCAGTCTCAGGACTGAAGACCACAACAACAACAACAACAACAACAACAACCAATATCATCAACACATTTTATCATTGGTATTCTTTTACCATGGATTTTAATCGAACTTTTGATCCTTTCTTTTATTTCGTCGTTGCCTCTTCAACGTAGATACTGAATAGTTTTGAACCCTTTTTAATAGAGCGCTTCGCTCTTGGTCGCCCATTCTCACTCTTCCCTCTTAGTTCTTTTAGATATTATCTGTCCTTGCCCACAGCTTTTTGCTATTTTCCTCATAATTTGAATCACTCTGTACCATTTTACACTGTCGACTGCTTTTTCCAGCTTGAAAAACACTAAGAAAGTGTCTTGATTTTTCTGTAGACTTGCTTTCATTACCAGTCACAACATCTGAACCACAGACATACATTACCACCGAGCGATGTTAGCGGGTTAGCACACTAGCCTCTCATTCGGGAGGACGACCGTTCAAACGCGCATTCGGTCATCTAGAATTAGGTTTCCGTTATTTCATTAAATTGCTTCAAGCAAATGCCGGGGTGGTTCCTTTGAAAGGGCACAACCGACTTCCTTCCCCATGCTTCCTTAATCCGATGGGACCGATGACCTCACTGACTGGTCCCCTCCCCAGACCAACCAACCAACCAACCATACATTACTAGACTAGCAAAGACGTAGCTTTTACTGAAGCCTGACATTTGGAAAGATCAAGGAGTTTGTGTGTGGTACTAGCACGATTTTCTGAAACGAAATGGCGTTGTAAGCTTTACTAGGTGGTTTAAAGAATTTCTGCAGTGAAGCAAATGTTTGCGCATTAGTTGAGTTCCGCTTTCCGGATCGGGAAGGATCGCCTAGTCCCCTGCACGAATTTGCCCGGCGGACTTGTGTGGAGGTCCAGTGAGCCGGCCAGTCTGTGGATGGTTTTTAGGTGGTTTTTTTATCTGCCTCGGCGAATGCGAGCTGGTTCCCCTTATTCTGCCTCAGCTACACTATGTCTGCGATTGCTGCGCAAACAAGTTCTCCACGTACGCGTACACCACCATTACTCTACAGCGCAAACATTGGGTTCAAATGGTTCAAATGGCTCTGAGCACTATGGGACAACTTCTGAGGTCATCAGTCCCCTAGAACTTAGAACTACTTAAACCTAACTAACCTAAGGACATCACACACATCCATGCCCGAGGCAGGATTCGAACCTGCGACCGTAGCGGTCGCGCGGTTCCAGACTGTAGCGCCTAGAACCGCTCGGTCACCACGGCCGGCGCGCAAACATTGGGGTTGCACTCATCTGGTGTGAGACGTTCCCTGGGGGGGTCCACCGGGGGCCGAACCGGACAATGACCCTGAAAGAGTGGTTCGGTGTGGAGCGGCGGAGGGGTGAAGTGGACTGCGGTAGTCGTCGTGGGGTTGTGGACCACTGCGGCTGCTGCGGGGACGGAGCCTCTCCGTCGTTTCTAGGCTCCCAGTTAACATACAGTACAATGCAACACAATACTAGTCGAAATAATCATCTTGGTATTGAAGCTCTTTTTTTCCGTGTTTGCTTTAACAATACATATGTTTTTGGATGGGGTCCGCCTTTAGCAAAACACAGTTTTGTTTTATAACCCAAACATGTTTCATTGCAGTTGCAGCATCCTCAGTGGGCTTTTATTTTCCATCTGTTAAAGATAAAGAACGTTCTTTGTTGTTTTGTATACATGTAGCTATTAGTTTTAAAAAAATGTAATTATAGATATTTGAAAAAACACATAAATTATGAAAATCCATACCTTTTTACCACATGGTGTGGTTTTTCTGACGTCAGAAAAACCACAAGATGTGGTAAAAAGGTATACGTCAGAAAAACCACACCATGTGGTAAAAAGGTATGGATTTTCATAATTTATGTGTTTTTTCAAATTTCTCTATAATTACATTTTTTTAAAAACTAATAGCTACATGTATGCAAAACAACAAAGAACGTTCTTTATCTTTAACAGATGGAAAATAAAAGCCCACTGAGGATGCTGCAACTGCAGTGAAACTTGTTTGGGTTATAAAACAAAACTGTGTTTTGCTAAAGGCGGACCCTATCCAAAAACATATGTATAATACTAGTCGAGTTTAACACATCCAATGTAGAATTATGTTATGAGAAGAGCATAAAGTTACTCATGTACACTTTTAGAGCTGACTGCACTTTTCGTCAGAACAGCCAAATGAGTAAAGACGCTTGTTATCAGCGACAAATAGCACGTTCTACTAATGGGAGCATTTTCATAACGAGCATGCTATTCGAAGAAAAGCCGAAGTTGATCAAAACTGCTTAACACTAGATTATTAAACCCAGTAAAATGTACTTAAACTGCCAGTATTTCAGATAAGACAAACTATAATGTAATTATTCAAGCTTACATACAGTACAAAAGCAAAAATACTTAAGACGTTTCCAGTTATGCTTGCATTGAGACATGTTCCTTTCGTCGTACATATCTTCCGTCTGCTGTACGACAAATTATAGCCAAACGCATGTATTGAACATTATGCCAAAACTCTAAAGGTAACGTTAGTATTAGTTTATTTCCATTTCTTTCGACTTTTTTATCAGTAAATAAATAGCTTCTTATACGACTTTTGCACCCGTCGCCATATTGCAATTCTAAACTTCTGGATTCAGTGACACCCATAGAGTAAATATCTCTGGAGTGATCATTGCGTTCTGCGCATGTTGTCAACATTAAACCAGGATAGTCACGTGTTTCCGGGACTTCGCTGTGCGTGTGTGCTTTCCGCAGAGTTTGAAGTTTATAATATCAAGAGTTTTGTTGTGTTTTCACGATTTGTTGATAGAGTAATAGCGATGGTGAATTACTGTTGTTACTACGGATGCAAAGAAAAATATGTGAAAGGAGGGATAGTAACTTTTCATGTGTACTATGTTTAAAAATTTCTAGACGCATTATAATTAAGGCTTGATTCTGTAGACCAATTTTTCTACAATTTTATGACTATATAATAGATATTACGGCTCGTACAAAAGCTTAAAAACAATCGCTTCCTCTCGTAAGTTTGCTAGTGGAACAGGAAATGGAATGGTTAGTTGTTTCAGCAAATACAATCCTCCATGCATTTATCAGTGACTTGTCGATTATGTATATAGATGTAAAAGACAGGAGACAGATAAATTCAATAGAGTGTGAGTCTGTAATTGTCTTCGTATAATATGTGTGTCCAAACCTTTTTGTTTACTGTAACGTTACAGGAGACCATGTTAAGTGGGTCTAGGACATGGAGAATGATTGTGTGATTTATATTTTAGTTTCCCGAAGGATGAACAACGAGAAAAGATGTGGCTCCAGAAAATAAAGAGGAGTAATTCTGTCCCCACAAAATATTCCAAAGTATGTTAAAAAAACATTGAAGAGGAATGTTTAGGCAGAGAAAAATTTGGACGTGTGTGGCTGAAGGTAGATGCTATACCAACTGTTTTTAATTTTCCACAGCACCTACTACCAATTTCTGCATTCGGCTTAAATACATTTTCTGCACACATCAAATAAAAAACGCAATAGTGTAACTAATCAATGTACACATTCATCTTCTTTGGTGTATTTTGCCTTCAATTTATTTTCTTCGCCATTTGATTAAGAGTCGTAAAATACACTCCTGGAAATTGAAATAAGAACACCGTGAATTCATTGTCCCAGGAAGGGGAAACTTTATTGACACATTCCTGGGGTCAGATACATCACATGATCACACTGACAGAACCACAGGTACATAGACACAGGCAACAGAGCATGCACAATGTCGGCACTAGTACAGTGTATATCCACCTTTCGCAGCAATGCACGCTGCTATTCTCCCATGGAGACGATCGTAGAGATGCTGGATGTAGTCCTGTGGAACGGCTTGCCATGCCATTTCCACCTGGCGCCTCAGTTGGACCAGCGTTCGTGCTGGACGTGCAGTTCGCGTGAGACGACGCTTCATCCAGTCCCAAACATGCTCAATGGGGGACAGATCCGGAGATCTTGCTGGCCATGATAGTTGACTTACACCTTCTAGAGCACGTTGGGTGGCACGGGATACATGTGGACGTGCATTGTCCTGTTGGAACAGCGAGTTCCCTTGCCGGTCTAGGAATGGTAGAACGATGGGTTCGATGAAGGTTTGGATGTACCTTGCACTATTCAGTGTCCCCTCGACGATCACCAGAGGTGTACGGCCAGTGTAGGAGATCGCTCCCCACACCATGATGCCGGGTGTTGGCCCTGTGTGTCTCGGTCGTATGCAGTCCTGATTGTGGCGCTCACCTGCACGGCGCCAAACACGCATACGACCATCATTGGCACCAAGGCAGAAGCGACTCTCATCGCTGAAGACGACACGTCTCCATTCGTCCCTCCATTCACGCCTGTCGCGACACCACTGGAGGCGGGCTGCACGATGTTGAGGCGTGAGCGGAAGACGGCCTAACGGTGTGCGGGACCGTAGCCCATGGAGACGGTTGCGAATGGTCCTCGCCGATACCCCAAGAGCAACAGTGTCCCTAATTTGCTGGGAAGAGGCGGTGCGGTCCCCTACGGCATTGCGTAGGATCCTACGGTCTTGGCGTGCATCCGTGCGTCACTGCGGTCCGGTCCCAGGTCGACGGGCACGTGCACCTTCCGCCGACCACTGGCGACAACATCGATGTACTGTGGAGACCTCACGCCCCACGTGTTGAGCAATTCGGCGGTACGTCCACCCGGCTTCCCGCATGCCCACTATACGCCCTCGATCAAAGTCCGTCAACTGTACATACGGTTCACGTCCACGCTGTTGCGGCATGCTACCAGTGTTAAAGACTGCGATGGAGCTCCGTATGCCACGGCAAACTGGCTGACACTGACGGCGGCGGTGCACAAATGCTGCGCAGCTAGCGCCATTCGACGGCCAACACCGCGGTTCCTGGTGTGTCCGCTGTGCCGTACGTGTGATCATTGCTTGTACAGCCCTCTCGCAGTGTCCGGAGCAAGTATGGTGGGTCTGACACACCGGTGTCAATGTGTTCTTTTTTCCATTTCCAGGAGTGTATTAGTAAACATGTCCCCAAACTCTTTCAATGTGTCACTTTCCACTTCCCTTAATGGTGATATGGGTTGACTGTTACATGACCAACTGAATTTGTTTTACAGTACATTTATTCTCCGATCACCTTTTTTCCCCCTTCTTAGTCAGTCTACTATTTATTTAATGAACTGGGAGCAAGTACTTAAAATGCGTTAAATAAACACTTCAAAGTGTCACCAGTAAGGAAAATAGTGGTTTAGGTCGCAAAAACGAGAAAATAAATACGCAAAAATAGCAGAAAAAAAGGACAAATTAGCAGGGATATAATCGCTCATGTGTGGCAAATTCGGTGTTTTTCGGACACTTGCAAAAGTAGGAGCGTACTGACAAAAATCTAGTGCATCTGAACTGTGACACTTACCGCAAATAAGCAGAATGCAATGTCACTTGCCCTTAAAAGTTACGTAGCTGGTTTATTCTCGGTATGAAATGGATACTGTTAAAATGTCTGCGCAACATATGTAAATAATCCACGACACGTACGAAAAGAATCCGTCTGTACTAGGGATGTAGTGACATTCGAAATATACAGGGCGCTATACTGACAAACACTCGACGTCCCGAGAACACGTGACCAGGCCGGCAATGTATGTTGACAACACAAAATCTGTTCTGCGCATCTGAATGCTCACTCCAGAGATATTTACTCTATGGTGACACCCAGCGATACTTTATGCGGTATTGCCAGGCTAGTAAGTATGTAAGTGGTCTGAACTGACCCTCTGGCGCCTTAACCTCTCCGAAAGTGAAACTTAACCTCTTCTTTTCCACAATTTTTGTTAAAAACTCGGATGCACGAGCCATTAAGCTGGCTGTGCGATAGTTCTCGCGCTTACCCCAACCATTTTAATTATTCTACTGCGTACATGTTTTCCTAGAGCTTGTTTGTCTGTTCGTTTGAACTGAAGCATTCGTTTCTATACATATTCAGAGCCTGAGTAAAATTATTCGTAGTGGTGGCTCTTGTTTTATAGATGGAATCCGCCACCTGTAGCGTTTCCGTTACCAGTACACGTACTCTCTTGGTAGCTCCGCCTCTGTCGAATCTGGCAGAAAAGTGCAAGTGGGCTATTGTCAATGATGTTATCCAAACCGAGATTAGACTTCAGACATTTTACTTGTACTTAAATCTCGCGAATTACTGTTGATGGCCGTGTCGAGTTTCCTCTGTTATAATTACAGTACATATAAACAGATAGCCACATACAACGCTCGTTTGATGTGCAACTATATGATCGTTCAAGTGCAGTAATACAAGCCGGAAGTAACTGCACACAAAAATTCACATGTGATAAACATATGATTAACACGGTCCCAGAATTATACTCTTAACACACTATCTTTCATATCTAACAGTCGAATCAGTACGGACATGACGTGCAGTAATTACCATTTAGAAATGACACAGTTCAAAGTCCGATCTATTGTCACAGTAGATGATCATTACTGAAGTGTAACAAGGTCGATGAGCGATTGCATCTGTGCTCCTCATACCTTACCTCATCAGTCCACCAAATCTTCAACTTTGTTGTGTAGGACTACATCTCAAATGCTTTGATCCTCTTTTGCTCCGGTTTCCTCACAGTCCATTCTGTGCTCCAAACGTACATTATCAAAAATTTCTTCCTCTAATATAGACCTTTGTTTGATACCAGTAGACATATCTTGGCCAGGAATGCTTTTTTTTGCCAGTGCAAGTCTGCTTTTGAAGTGCTCCTTGCTCCTTCATCTACTTCGTGATCACTAATTCTGATGTTCAGTTTCTCGCTGTCTGATTTCTGCTACTTCTCATTACTTTCATCTACTTTCAACTTGCTGTTAATCCGTGTTGTGTCTTCATTAGACCATTCATTCCATTCCGCAGATCCTGTAATTCTCCTTCACTTTCACTGAAGATAGCAGTGTCGTCACCAAATCTTGTCACTGGTATCCTTCCACCTTGAACTTTTCTTTTTTCCTTCATTGCTTCTTCGATGAACGGATTGAACAGTAGGGACGAAAGACTATATCCCAGTCTTACAACCATTCTAATCCGAGCACTTCTATCTTGGTCTCCTACTCTTATTACTCCCTCTTGGTTCCACGCAGAATCGGAGAGGAAAGGAATATATGAAAAACACTGAGAAGACGAAGGAACTGTACCATACGACATGTGGTAAGACATCACGAATAACTTCCATGGTACTAGGGGGAGCTGTAGAGGGTAAAAACTGTAGAGGAAGACAGAGATTGGAATACATCCAGCAAAAAATTGAGGACGTAGATTGCAAAGGCTACTCTGAGATTGAAGAGGTTGGCAAAGGAGAGAAATTCGTGGCGGACCGCGTCGTACCAGTCAGATGACTGATGACAAAAGACAGAAAACTCTAATAAATCGTTCCGGTATATTATGCCGTATTTTAGGACGCAGATCTTGCCCGTTTCATAATTCGCCACAGACTCACTTAAAATTGATTGCAGAATGTTTGTTGTATAGATTTACAATAATTGGACCAAGCTTTTCACAAATCAACAATTAAAGGCTTACGTTTCTGAGTAAATGAATACTAGAATAAGGTTTGTTTGGACAAGGGCTCTTACATATGGCCAAAATATTGAATACCTCAAATAAAAAAAGACTGTAAGTGCAGCAATAAAGTATTCTGAAGCTTTGAGTGAAACTGAATTTACATGTCTAGCCAAATAAAATATGAAAGGCTCAAACTGTCACGAATGAAAATGTAGTACTACAACCTACCAAAAGATGGCACTGCTGTTAGCGTATGTAAGGCTCTGTGTTCTGCACGCTGACTCCTCGTGTTAGATAACACGGCAGAGGCAGAAAATATTTGTACCAGTCGGAAAGAAACCGCGAATTAAAGAAGCTACTGTGGCAAAAATGAGGGAAAAGCTAAAAAATGGAGGAAATGAGTACACAAGTTCAATTAATAAACATATTCCTGCAAAAGCTCATCGAGCATGGGAGGTAAGTGTCGATAATGATCGATGACCTACATCACAACTGGACAGACTTTAGTTTTTAGTTACCAAATGTATTGTTCCAGAAGATGTGAAGCACATGGTACAGCAATCAAGGCAAATAAAGCCACTTATCGTCAGTAACATGAATGCATCTGATGTCTTAGGTTTCAAGAAAACAGCGGATTGTAATATAAACACGGCAAATCTAATCACATGCCAAATACAGGTGGGAGAAACGTAAGCCTAGTGTAGTTAGGACCAGGAGAAGCTTAAGTGAAACTGATTCTCGAGAAACTATCCGTATTTTGAGCAAAGTCGTAGGAGAAGAAGGGACGTCAAGAAAATGCAGCTACCTGCCCTGGACGTTAAAATACGTACCCGTGGAAAAAGAGGAAATATTTGGTTTAAATGACGCAGTTCCTGACAAATAATGTGGACATACAGGTTTATAAAATCAAAATGAACTTTTACTGTCTTTTTCCTCAGTATTGATCTATGGCACTTACAGCTTTTCATTGCATTTCCACTTTCAGTAAGTTTTTCATACCATTACAGTAACATGTTTCTAATTTCCTTTTTAAAATAGATCTATACTATGCTTAACTTTCAAATAAAACACACCAATAGTGCAGTTATGACCATTAACTACCTAGTATACGAAAAACGTATTGTCCTCAAAATCATGATGTTGGCATTTAGAGGTCCTCAATCTCTGTTGAATTACGCTAGCTGGTTGCCTAAATATCAGCTTGTTTCTGAAATACAATGTTTTTAACAAGAATGTTAATTACTCTGACATTCATCATCATCATCATCTTCATTTCCCCTGTATCCAACATCTGGTAGGGTTGGGGTACCTCGCCACTTTACTCGGTCTTTCCGCCATTCTTCTTCCACAATTTCGTTTTATAGCAAGTTTCTCCTCCTTAAACACTTTTTTATTGTATCCATCTTGTTCTCGTTCTTCCTCTTGGCCTCTGGCCCTCAATCTTGACTCCATCATTCTTCTTGGTATTCCTCCCTCTGAAACTAAAAGAGTGCAAATGTTGCTAACATAATTTCATTAGCTGTACAAATGCTATAATTATTTACATAACTCTTCCATCTACTCTATAAGAGAGTTGTTGTTGTTGTTGTTGTTGTGGTCTTCATTCCTGAGACTGGTTTAATGCAGCTCTCCATGCTACTCTATCCAGTGCAAGCTTCTTCATCTCCCAGTACCTAGTGCAACCTACATCTTTCTGAATCTGCTTAGTGTATTCATCTCTTGGTCTCCGTCTATGATTTGTACCCTCCACACTGCCCTCCAATACTAAATTGGTGATCCCTTGATGCCTGAGAACATGTCCTACCAACCGACCCCTTTTTCTAGCCAAGTTCTGCCATAAACTCCTCTTCTCCCATTTCTATTCAATACCTCTTCATTAGTTATGTGATCTACCCATCTAGTCTTCAGTATTCTTCTGTAGCACCACATTTCGAAAGCTTCTATTTTCTTCTTGCCTAAACTGTTTATCGTCCCCGTTTCACTTCCATACATGGCTACACTCCATACAAATACTTTCAGAAACAACTTCCAGACACTTAAATCTATACTCGATGTTAACAAATTTCTCTTCTTCAGAAACTCTTTCTTTGCCATTGCCAGTCTACGTTTTATATCCTCTCTACTTCGACAATCATCAGTTATTTTTCTCTCCAAATAGGAAAACTCCTTTACTACTTTAAGTGTCCCATTTCCTAATCTAATTCCCTCAGCATCAGCCGACTTAATTCCACTTTATTCCATTATCCTAGTTTTGCTTTTGTTGATGTTCATCTTATATCCTTCTTTCAAGACACTGTCCATTACGTTAAACTGCTCTTCCAAGTCCTTTGCGGTCTGTGACAGAATTACAATGTCATCGGCGAACCTCAAAGTTTTTATTTCTTCTCCATGGATTTTAATACCTACTCTGAATTTTTCTTTTGTTTCCTTTACTGCTTGCTCAACATACAGATTAAATAACATCGGGGAGAGGCTACAACCCTGTCTCACTCCCTTCCTAACCACTGCTTCCCTTTCCTGTCCCTCGACTCTTATAACTGCCATCTCGTTTCTGTAAAAATTGCAAATAGCCTTTCGCTCCCTGTATTTTACTCCTGCCACCTTCATAATTTGAAAGAGAGTATTCCAGTCAACATTGTCAAAAGCTTTCTCTAAGTCTACAAATGCTAGAAAGTTAGTAATCAGATATTTGTTTACAAATGAACAATGTCAATGAAATATGAAATTACCGATGTTTGGTAAATAGCACAGTTTTCAGGCGAATTAGCTGGCTCACTAGTTACTGACACCCAAATTAAAGTGATAAATATTAAAATTAGATTAGAAAACTCCTGTGTTAATATCTGAGATTTTAGTTAATGTAATACTAATTTTGGAGGAAGAAATACATCGAGGAGAGACGTTCAGTTCTGCCTGGTTTTTGACTTTCCTCTGTAACTGTGGTGGTTAATTCGAGTATTAATATACTATTCTCTTACCTAAAGACATATTCTATGAATAGCGCAAAGTAATAATTTTTATTTTTTATTTATAGTACTTAAATGGATCGAAAGTAAAAGTGCTAGAGTTAAAGGCTCGCAGAAAGTGACTTGCTGTATCGGCTATTGTCTTTTATGTGATAATATCGGGTACTAATGATAAACTGCTCTGATACTTATTGAATAGTAATTGGTCACATAAGCATGGGTACTTATCGTTACTATTTCAGCTCAGTTCACCAATGTTAACTTACCGTTTTACAGAGCTCGCAAATGAAATACAAAATATTCTTCTGATCCACACACCCAACAAGTGCCCACTTGGTGCAAAGCATCCCCTCTTCTTCAGATGACTCCAGACACATCTTGCACTTTTCAGTCTTTTCTATTGACCCAGTAAACTCAAAATTTTTTCACCACTTTGGAATTCGCTTTCCATGAGCACCCTTGGCATATTTATTTTGTTTTGGAACGCCCAACTTAAGTTCAGCTTTTCTTCAACTGCTTCAGACTTTATTCTCTCTGGTTTTAATCTCTTCTGTACGGTGGCGATCTTTTCGTTTTGTAATTGTTGAAAACGATTCAGCTGTCTTCGTGGCTGTCATTTTGTTAGATATAACAGCCATTTTCGTGCATTTTCCATTCCATTTTCCTCTTACTTTTTCTCATTTTCCGCCACTTCACACTGAAAAGAAATAAGAAGAAGAAAATTAGAAAACTGAAATTACTTCTGATCCATAGTGAAAGAGAATTTGGGTGCTGATACAGCAAGAGGAAACGGAGTAGCATCTAGTACTATTTTATATTCGTTTATGGAAATTGCAGACCGTCACCTTAGAAAAATTGTAAATGACTGTGCTTAAACTGACACACAATATTTTTAGCGAAACGCAATAAGACTTTCAAAAATCCCTACAAAGGATTGGCCCTGATTAACAATAACCTATACCGTTCATGAATCTCTTACGTCACAAAAATCTTCGTTACTCAAACTACTGCAATAGAGCATGCGCCAATACTGCCAGCTGAATAAAAGATTCTCCTGAAGGCACTAACTACTGATAGCCATAGTCAGCAAATGAAAGATTTTGATAGAGAACAAACAATGTATTTACCTTAATAGTGTTCAAAAGTAATTCAGTTCATGATATCCAGCATTACAAATTTGCACTTTCTGGCAGAGACACGTCCAGATCGTTTGCTCATAAAATTCTGCCATCTCTCTCCCCACATCCGCCACTGATGGCGGCTCACCTCCAACTGCACAACACTACGCACTGTTAACAGTCAACTGTCCAACACTACAATAGCAAATTCCGACAATACGAACTAGCCACAAACTGCACACAGCACAGTCAGTGATTTTCAAATTGAGCACTACATGACGATACCAACATATAAACCTAAACAGCCTGGCAGGGTCGCCTTATCAACGTCCCCTTAGAAAAATTGTAAATGGCTGTGCTTAAACTGACACACAATATTTTAGCGCAACACAATGTGACTTTGAAAAATCCCTACAAAAGAATGGCCCTGACTAACAATAACCTATACCTCTCATGAATCACTTACCTCACAAAAATCTTCGTTACTCGAACAACTGCAATACAGCGAGCGCCACTACTGCCAGCTAAATAAAGGATTCTAACTACTGAAGGCACTAACTACTGACAGGTATAGTTACCAAATGAAAGATTTTGATAGAGAACAAACAATGTATTTACCTTAAGAGTGTTCAAAAGTCATTATATATATATATATATATATATATATATATATATATATATATATATATATATATATAAGTCCATGATATCCAGTATTACAAATTTACTCTTTCTGGTGGACACACGTCCAGATCGACCGCTCTCAAAACTCCGCCACCTCTCTCCCCACATCCACCACTGCTGGTGGATCACCTCCAACTGCGCAACGCTACGCGCTGTTAACAGTCAATTGCCCAACAGTTGTTGTTGTTGTTGTCTTCAGTCCTGAGACTGGTTTGATGCAGCTCTCCATGCAACTCTATCCTGTGCAAGCTCCCTCATCTCCCAGTACCTACTGCAACCTACATCCTTCTGAATCTGCTTAGAGTATTCATCTCTCGGTCTCCCTCTACGATTTTTACCCTCCACGCTGCCCTCCTAATTTTGTGATCCCTTGATGCCTCAACACATGTCCTACCAACCGATCCCTTCTTCTGGTCAAGTTGTGCCACAAACTTCTCTTCTCCCCAATCTGATACAATACTTCCTCATTAGTTATGTGATCTACCCATCTAATCTACAGCATTCTTCTGTAGCACCACATTTCGAAAGCTTCTATTCTCTTCTTGTCCAAACTATTTATCGTCCATGATTCACTTCCATACAAATACTTTCAGAAACGATTTCCTGACACTTAAATCTATACTCTATTTTAACAAATTTCTCTTCTTCAGAAACGCTTTCCTTGGCATTGTCAGTCTACATTTTATATCTTCTCTATTTCGACCATCATCAGTTATTTTACTTCCTAAATATCAAAACTCCTTTACTACTTTGAGTGTCTCATTTCCTAATCTCATTCCGTCAGCATCACCCGATTTAATTTGACTACATTCCATTATCCTCGTTTTGCTTTTGTTGATGTTCATCTTATATCCGTTCAACTGCTCTTCCAAGTCCTTTGCCGTCTCTGACAGAATTACAATGTCAGCGGCAAACCTCAAAGTTTTTATTTCACCTCCATGGATTTTAATACCAACTACGAACTTTTCTTTCGTTTCCTTTACTGCTTGCTCAATATACAGATTGAATAACATCGGGGAGAGGCTACGACCCTGTCTCACTCCTTTCCCAACCACTGCTTCCCTTTCATGTCCCTCAACCCTTATGACTGCCATCTGGTTTCTGTACAAATTGTAAATAGCCTTTCGCTCCCTGTATTTTACCCCTGCCACCTTCAGAATTCGAAATAGAGTATTCCAGTTAACATTGTCAAAAGCTTTCTCTAAGTCTACAAATGCTAGAAACGTAGGTTTGCCTTTTCTTAATCTTTCTTCTAAGATAAGTCGTAAGGTCAGTATTGCCTCACGTGTTCCAACATTTCGACGGAATCCAAACTGATCCTCCCCGAGGTCCGCATCTACCAGTTTTTCCATTCGTCTGTAAAGAATTCGCGTTAATATTTTGCAGCTGTGACTTATTAAACTGATAGTTCGGTAATTTTCACATCTGTCAGCAGCTGCTTTCTTTGGGATTGGAATTATTATATTCTTCTTGAAGTCTGAGGGTATTTCGCCTGTCTCGTACATCTTGCTCACCAGCTGGTAGAGTTTTGTTATGACTGGCTCTCCCACGGCCGTCAGTAGTTCCAATGAAATGTTGTCTACTCCGGGGTCCTTGTTTCGACTTTGGTCTTTCAGTGCTCTGTCAAAGTCTTCACGCAGTAGCTTATCTCCCATTTCGTCTTCATCTACATCCTCTGCCATTTCCATAATATTGTCCTCAAGTACATCGCCCTTGTATAAACCTTCAATAGCAAATTCCAACAATGGAAACCAGCCACAGACTGCACACAGTACAGTCAGTTATTTTCATACAGAGCGCTACATGGCGTTACCGACATAAAAACCTAAACAGCCTACTTACAATTGTCACGCCATTTTTGACAGATGTCATTTCTCACATAACACAGATCACCGAAATACAGTAACGGAATTAATCATCTTAATAGCGGATACCAGAGGCTTCAAACTATCTTTCATGCACTAAGGGCTACAGCCACACCATGCAACACTCACAGTAGTCGAAGCACTAAAGAGAGAAGGAAGGTATCCGACCCCGGTGCAAAAGGGTACACAAAATTGCTTCTGCTTCTTGTACTCATCTGCCATTTGGAGGCTGAAAGGCAAATTGAAAGGTCTCTGTTGGATTCCTTTCATGTCAATTTCTTAAAACTGTTGTCATTTACGTCATACATTCCACTTCTAAATTTACTGTGGTGTTTCTGACTATCTGGGAGGAGACTGAGCAGTGGAAAGTGTTACTTTTACACATAAACAAGACCGATCTGTCACACTGCTACACTTAAAAACACAGTTTATATGTAATTCATGTCACACACTCTCATACGGAAACTACATCCGCTCTCTTTTATATACTGTATATGAAAAGATACTGTCATACCCCTCCCCTTCTGTGTGATGGATGGATGAGCAAGTGTAATTCTAGATGCATGTTTGATGGTAGCAGACAAGCCTGTCTGCTAGAGAACAGTAGGACCAACGTCGGAACAGGTAGCTACGCTTCCTAAAAGCAGAGATGTTTCTTTTCTTAGTATGGTCCTGTCCGTCCCTTGTCATGTTGGTATAGCAAGCTGCCTCTCTGGTCACTTCCGTTTTGTATCGGGAAGCACGCTCGGTAGGAGCGCAGGTCAGTCTGTCCGCGGCGAGCGTCTGAAGTGGTAAGATCTCCGGCTAAGCGCGTGTCTGCTAAGTCGGCAGGACAATGTATTTCTTAAGTCCAGCCTAACTGAAAATTTAATCACCTTTATTTCAGGTTTACATCTAAAATATCTAATGTTATCTTAAATTGCAACGCAGTGTAATTCGAGTGTGAAGTTCAGAATATCTTCCAGTAGTTGCTTGTCACTACTTTGTGAGTAAAGTGGAACGACGTGTTGATGATACGTATCTCTAACTAAGATCATCAATCTTAAATGCGAATTTGCGTGAGATTATAACGTCTTTACAATATTTTTCAATATAGCAACTTTTCTTTATGTTCAACGCACGTGGGGTGTACTTTGTGAGACCAGCACCACGTGCTTATACAATTGTTTGACCCATCAGGTTAATAGTAAGACGATAGTAACCAGTTCGCGGTTTTTCCTTTGTAAATTGCGTTTCGATGTAATTTATTTTAATTATCAAAACTATTGTGAAGTTACACTCTTGTGTAAACCAAGTTGACCACGTGAAGCATGTGCTGTAATCATCAAAGTAGCCCTTCAGCTATTCTTTTCGGGAAGATATCACAAAGAGTTAGTATGTGTTTAGTATACCAGTGTGTGGTAATTTCATGACGGACAGGATTGCGCTACGAACGTAACTTCTTTGGCTGAAAATGGAATCGGTTGGTTGCGGTTATCTTGCATATATTTCAACGTTCTTCGTGTGTTATGCACTCTCCCAATCTTGGCTCCATATTTGATGTGTCCCGTAAGATTACAAACTCACATTTTCACAATCCTAAATAAGGCACCAGTTTAGTTATGAATCAAGTTTAATATGCTGAAATTTTAACGGAACAGTGATCAATGTTAAAATAAATGTCCAAATATAAACTGATTGATTTCTTTTTATTTAAATTGTATTTTTATATATACATCACCGGTTATCGTAAGATGAGTACTAAAAGATTATAATTAATGTTAGTCTGGTTGGGAAATTGGTCAGCTAGACTGGATACCTGGTGAAACAGTTGGTCAGTAATGCATGGATAACTTCCTCAGATAGATCACGACTTTTAACCCGCTTTTATTGTCTTGAATATCAGCACTGCTTTCAGAACAAATTAATGCATCAACGTTACAAAATCACGTACTATAAGCCGGCTGATGCCGCACGTATCTGAACTAACAGATGGAAACGACGCATCTGCTTTGTTACACACCGTGCTGTTTTCAGCAAACGGGAGGAGAATATTGCAAACGATGGCAGCGAAAGCGGAAGTGTAGTCGAGCAAATTAGCACTATCTGTGCGCTGTCGCGCCGGTACGAGGCCCGACATGCGGGCGGCTGTTGGCGCTGATAACGCGCACGTTGACTGCACCAGGCGCTGGCTTACGTAAAGGAGTCCACAGGGGGCGGGGGGGGGGGGGGGGCGAGGCAGAGCGAGGAAAGCGGCCGCTATCGCCACCACCCGGAAGCCTCAACCGGCCGCGAGTCGCTTCCGGTCAAGCGAGTGCCCGCTGCCGACTCTGTTGACATCCTCCAGCTACACTGAAGCGCCAAAGGAAATGATGTAACCGTGAGTATTCAAATACAGAGATATGTCAACAGGCAGAAAACGGCGCTCCGATCGGCAACGCCTGTGCATAAAGGCGTGTGTCCACTGGGAAGTAACTTCCGCAAGTTAACTTCTGCAAGTACTTGCTGAGGTGCAATTTTGTCATATGATGACACGATGGAGACTGTGGCTGTTGTCTGAAGACAAATGTTGATGGTGTTAAGACATCAACCAGCCACAAATTTACCGTTACCGGTTTCGAATCGTTGTGACTCATCCTCAGACGGTTTACACGCTTTTTAATGACATATTGTGTGTTTTTTTACAGATTAATTTTCCTGAAATATAAATAATACATAATTATAAACACGCCACACACAGATGGTTGCGTTACAGATTATCGTTGCATGTGACTTATGTGAAACGTCGGTTTGGAGTGTTTGTTTCCATAACATTCGCCCAACAGATGTATATGCATTCCCACTGCATTCTTACAGTTGCACACTGAAATTGTTCTCACTAAACACTTTAGATTTGTCACTGAGAAGATTTCTACCACGCACCCATGTTTTGATACATACAAAGAGCTTACAAACATATGAGTATCACAGATGCTATGATATATCGTAACATTTGACGATGATGTCCTATGTTTGGAAAGAATCATATATTCATTTACGCAACTGAAATGCCTTTTACACTAGTAAAGAGACATTGAATTTTTGATTTTGATATTTTTAAAATAATTATAAAGTTTTTTTTAAGAACTGTATATGTAAAATAGCATATTATTTAATTAAATAGGTATAGGTAAAATAGTATATTATTTAATTAAATAATATATATTTTTAATATATTTTAATATATTATTTTAAATAATATATATTTTTAAATTAATTATAAAGTTTTTTTAGAACTGTATAGGTAAAATAGTATATTATTTAATTAAATAATGTACTATTTTACCTATACAGTTCCAAAAGCTTTATAAATAATTTAAAAACATCAACTCAAAAATTCAATTTCTCTGTATTAGTATAAAAGGCATTACAGTGGCGTAAATGAATATATGATCCTTTCCAAACATAGGACATCTTCGTCAAATGTTACGATATATCATAGCATTTGTGATACTCTTATGTTTGTAAGCTCCTTGTATGTATCGCAACATGTGGTGCGTGGTAGAAATCTTCTGACAAATCTAAAGTGTTTAGTGAGAACAATGTACGTGTGCAACAGTAAGAATGCAGTGGGAATGCATTTACATCTGTTGGGCGAATGTTATGGAAACAAACACTCCTAACCGACGTTTCACCTAAGTCTCATGCAACCAAAATCTGTAACGCAACAATCTGTGTGTGGCGTGTTTATAATTATGTATTATTTATATTTCAGGAAAATTAATCTGTAAAAAAACACAACATTTCATAAAGAAAGCGTGTAAACCGTCTGAGGAAGAATCACAACGATTCGAAACCGGTAACGGTGTCAATTAAATAAAGGAACTGAATGTAAAATTGAGGCTGATAGCTGCCCTAACACCATCAACACTTGCTGAGGTGTTTACGTTAGTACGAAAACTTGCCCAAGTTGACTTCTGCATTTCGTTTCGGCAAGTTAATTTCACTAACTTGCTGCAAGTACTTGCGGAAGTGTATCTGTTACTGTGAATGACCGAAATAGGAGAATGTTGTCTTTCACCGGTGAATGTCAACATATACCAAATACGTCGGTGGAAGATCGAATATTTTATTACATTGTTGTACATTCGGACCGGCTCCGGCGTGTGTCGACAGTCACAGATTTGCTCTAGTGGAGATCCAAAACAGAGGACTCAAAAAACAAGAGACTGGCTCTCTCTCGCCAAACCCTTTGTTCTACATCTACGTCTACATTTATACTCCGCAAGCCACACAACGGTGTGTGGCGGAGGGCACTTTACGTGCCACTGTCATTTCCTCCCTTTCCTGTTCCAGTCGCGTATGGTTCGAGGGAAGAACTACTGCCGGAAAGCCTCCGTGCGCGCTCGAATCTCTCTAATTTTACATTCGTGATCTCCTCGGGAGGTATAAGTAGGGGGAAGCAATATATTCGATACCTCACCCAGAAACACATCCTCCCGAAACCTGGACAGCAAGCTACACCACGATGCAGAGCGCCTCTCTTGCAGAGTCTGCCACTTGAGTTTGCTAAACATCTCAGTAACGCTATCACACTTACCAAAAACCCTGTGACAAAACGCGCCGCTCTTCTTTGAATCTTCTCTATCTCCTCTGTCAATCCGACCTGGTACGGATCCCACACTGATGAGCGATAGTCAAGTATAGGCCGAACGAGTGTTTTGTAAGCCACTTCCTTTGTTGATGGACTACATTTTCTAAGGACTCCCCAATGAATCTCAACCTAGCACCCGCCTTACCAACAATTAATTTTATATTATCATTGTCAAAAGCTTACTCTAAGTCTACAAATGCTAGAAACGTAGGTTTGCCTTTCCTTAATCTAAGATAAGTCGGAGGGTCAATATTTCTACGGAATCCAAACTGATCTTCCCCGAGGTCGGCTTCTGCCAGTTTTTCCAATCGTCTGTAAAGAATTTGTGTTAGTATTTTGCAGCCGTGACTTATTGAACTGATAGTTCGGTAATTTCCACATCTGTCAACGCCTGCTTTCTTTGGGATTGGTATTATTATATTCTTCTTAAAGTCTGAGGGTATTTCGCCTGTCTCATACATCGTACTCACCAGATGGTAGAGTTTTGTCAGGACTGGCTCTCCCAAGGCCGTCAGTTGATCTAATGGGATGTTGTCTACTCCCAGGGCCTTGTTTCGCCTCAGGTCTTTCAATGCTCTCTCAAACTCTTCACGCAGTATCATATCTTCCATTTCATCTTCATCTACCTCGTCTTCCATTTCCATAATATTGTCCTCAAGTACATCACCCTTGTATAGATCCTCTATATACTCCTTCCACCTTTCTGCTTTCCCTTACAAGTGATTCTCTTTTCTCCAAAGGTCTCTAATTCACCTGTAGGCAGTGTCTATCTTACCCCTAGTGAGATAAGCCTCTACATCCTTACAATTGTCCTCTAGCCATCCCTGCTCAGCCTGTCGATCTCATTTTTGAGACGTTTGTATTCCTTTTTGCCTGCTTCATTGACTGCAGAAGCATATACCAAGCACAAATTAACGGTGATAGAGCAAAAATGAACGGTTCCCAAAAAACAACGATAGTCTGTTCCCAAGGATGGACGAGTTTGCGAATCTCTCTAGTGTGAATAGACTGCCTTGACCGCGAGGCACAGGAGGGGCTTCAACTATTCTGGGAGACCTGTCAGTACCTGACGTAGTGGGGAATGTCTCGTCTAGCTGCGACTTGCGTTACAAACGGCAGTCCCTGAAGAGAATAACAGGTGGTCACAACAACGTGACTGGGCGGCGCAATAACTCGCAATGCGCCTGCAGCGTCATGCCGGATGCGTCGCACTCCAGGGGACGTGAAAACACTTGCAGGAGGCCGCGTCTGTCTCGGCTAATGTGGGAAGGCGCTCAATTGTGCAGATTAACGCCGCCTAACGAGCGCACCCGACGAAAGCGAAATCCCCCTACTCACACGGCGACTGCACGCGAGCACCAACCACCCACACGGCAGTTGCGCAAGCAGGCCGCAAAGGTCGCGCACGGCGTTTAAAAGCCTTGACAGCTCGGCGAATGTCTTCGTCGTCGTCCTGGTCATGCAAGCAGGTGTGCAAAAATACCCAGTAGCCGGTTTTAATGAGGTCTTCTTGGATGCAAGAAGCAACTGAGTGTGCAACTACAAGGGTGACTCAGCGATGCGTACTGAGCAGCACGGCGTAGCAGATTTTTAAAAAATTTGCGTTTGGAATTTGTCTCGGCTTTATTGAACCATACTGCCAACAGCTCCACACAATTACAGGGGCCACATCGTGCGGGAGTGTGTCATTAGGCAAGGTGCTATACAGGGTGAAAAGTATTTAAACCGACAAACTCTGGGAGGTTGTAGGGGACATCAAAACAAATATTTTTCCCCAATGTCATTTTCTCCTACCGGTAGAGGAAGATTTCTCTGGCGGCAAATTAAACCAAAAAACACTTTTCCATTTTTTTAAGACCAAGACACAACACATTAACACAACCCAATTTCAATTACATTAGATTTTCAAATATCCCTCCATTGACACGTAAACAAAGCTTACACCGTCGGATCATGTTCTGTCTGACACGGGCAAAAACCCCAGGAGTATCCTGAATTGTTCCTGCTGCTGCTACTATCGGGGCAACCAGATCCTCTTCTGGTGCCACAGGAGTTGCGTAAACAATGTTGTGCATCTCTGCCCACACAAAAAAGTACAGAGGGGACATATCTGGGCATCGAGCAGGCCATGGTAGAGGACCACCTCTGCCAATCCACGTTTCTGGGAACCGTCGGTCCAGGAATCGACGCACACGACGACTGAAATGTGCCGGCGCGCCGTCATGTTGGAACCACATGCGTTGTCTTGTAAGGAGCGGGACGTCTTCCAGCAATTCTAGCAATGCTCTGGAGAGAAAATTGTAATAGTATCTGCCATTTAATGGCGTAGGTAGCAGATACGGACCAATTTAACAGTCCCGAACGATACCGACCCACGCATTAACGAACCGCACTTGATGAGCGCTACTATCTGTGGCATGTAGGTTATTCTCACTCCAGACATTCGAATTCTGCATGTTGAAGACTCCATAACGCCCGATCGTTGCTTCATCGGTAAACAACGCAGAGGATGGCAATGTAGGATGCATTTCACACTGTTCCACGTACCATTGCGAAAACTGTGCTGTGGGTGGATAATCAACTGGTTCCAGGTTGTGGACACACTTCAGTGAAATGGACGTAACAATTGCTCTCGAAGGAATGTTCTTACATTCGTCTGATTCGTCCCAGTGTTACGTGCAATTGCACGAGTGCTGACTGAAGGATCCCGCTCCACATGCTGCGAGACATCGACCTCAAATTACAGCGTTCTTACCGTGCGACGGCGTCCCTGTCCAGGTAATCTGCTAAATGACCCGGTCTCACGCAGACGTTGGTACACAGCAGGGGAAACGGCGATTAGGATATTGTTGTTGATAAACCCGCTGTGCAGCTCGTCCGTTGTGGTGCGCTACGTAGTACGAACCAACCATATCAGTGTACTCAAAACATGGTTCAAATGGCTTTCAGCACTATGGGACTTAACATCTTAGGTCATCAGTCCCCTAGAACTTAGAACTACTTAAACCTAACTAACCTAAGGACATCACACACATCCATGCCCGAGGAAGGATTCGAACCTGCGACCGTAGCAGTCGCGCGGTTCCGGACTGAGCGCCTAGAACCGCTAGACCACCGCTGCCGGTCCAGTGTACTCAGTCTAGGTGTATCGCTCCATAAGTTAACAGAGACAATGCACTGCTACACTGGTGGACAGCAGTTGCCTACAACTGCAGATCGTAATACGGCCTCTAACAACTGAGGAGCGTAATCCGACCTTCACCGGTTTAAATTATCCTCATAGGAAAAAATGACATTAGGGAAAAATATTTGTTTTGATGCCCCCTACAACCTCCCAAGTTTGCCGGTTTAAATACTTTTCACCCTGTAGACCAGTACAGGAACGCCGGTCGCGGTGGTCTCGCGGTTCTAGGCGCGCAGTCCGGAACCGTGCGACTGCTACGGTCGCAGGTTCGAATCCTGCCTCGGGCATGGATGTGTGTGATGTCCTTAGGTTAGTTAGCTTTAAGTAGTTCTAAGTTCAAGGGGACTGATGACCACAGCAGTTGAGTCTCATAGTGCTCAGAGCCATTTGAACCAGGACAGGAACGTCTTTGGTAATACGATCTACAACAGTAGTTCCCAATCTGCGGGTATTTACCCCTGAGCCGTGGTAACAGTTACTGCCGGCCGGAGTGGCCGTGCGGTTCTAGGTGCTACATTCTGGAGCCGAGCGACCGATACCGCCGCGGGTTCGAATCCTGCCTCGGGCGTGGATGTGTGTGATGTCCTTAGGTTAGTTAGGTTTAATTAGTTCTAAGTTATAGGCGACTGGTGACCCCAGAAGTTAAGTCGCATAGTGCTGAGAGCCATTTGAACCATTTTTTGAAAGTTACTGTTTTGGAGAGCGCGCTGCAGCGCGTAGTGTAAAGCAGTCGCCCTCCGTTTCTGGCTGTGGCGCCGCTCTGGCAATCGCAGCTTTGGTGTCTCCCTCTGGTGGGAAAGGTTGCCTGTTCACGTGCATTTAAGGGGCGCTACAAGCTCGCCAGTGGCAGCTGGTGAGTCGGAGTGAGTCTGGGTCAGTCACTCATCACCAGTTGCTGGTCTGTCTCTCGTTCGCATTTTGTGTGGCAGTTAGTGTCTGTCTGTCGTTCGGAGTGCTAGTATGTCTGTCGTTTGGGTCAGACTTTAAATCCAGAAAATGAGAGTCTTGCCACTCCGCCAGTAACAGAACTCAGCTAGTGGTCGCCCGGTCGGGGCTGAGTTCCTGCATCTGAGTCTGCGCGTTAGGCCGCCAGTCTGCTCGGGTTGTTCGGGCAACGGTCATTGGCGGTTGGATCGGTCGGTTGGTCGGTCGGGCAGTGACACACGAGATGACTTGTCCGCCTTGTGCGTCGGCGCATGTGAGGTCCCCACGTGAGTCCAGTGGGCAGTGCCGTATAGAAACGGATAGTGCCTTCTCGGTTCACACGAGAGCAACAGGAGTCAACCCACGACATCAGTCTGGCCGGTGCGAGCTGCGACGCCATGAGACGGGAGATCGGCGCGCCTTCCTGTGTCCGTTGAAGCGGCTGGCAGCGGACGGTTCGGGAGAGCGATGTGGGGGTGCTGCGCTAGGTCTCCGCCAGAAATCGCAGTTTATTAGAAATTAAGTGATTGGAGATGTTTCATCTACTTGTTAAATTCTACTTGTGTTCTTGGTCAGTCGCTCGTCCCCAACTTGCTAGGCAGTTAGTGTCTGTCTGTCGGTCTGCCGTACGTTAATAGCTGCCTCTATCATGATGGTCGGATTCGATGTTAACGAATTTATTGCTTAAAGGCCGAATTCTTGAAATACATTTTTATCTTGCCTATCATCTTGCTAGGTGGTATATGTGTAATGTAGAGCATGTTGTACATTTTATGTAAGTCTGCACTTAATGGGTTTTATTTAAAAGTCATTTTAGGTTATAAGCTTGCCACCCTTCCACCGTAAGAGTCCTTAAAAAAATTGCACTTTCGGTGGCAAATAATTTGACGGTTGTACCACTTCCATTCTCATTCCTCTTACGGGGTACATAGTTTACGTGTTTGTGTGAGCAATTAATTTTTTTTTTTTTTTTTTTTTTTTTTTTTTTTTTTTTTTTTTTGTTTGAAGTTATCTGGTGTGTTGCAGATTTGCACCAGTGTTCTCTTTCAGAGGTTGTTGTGAGCGCTCATGACTACGGCCGTGTTGAAATGGAGCAGGCAAGCTTCTCAGCCCTAAGGCTCCTACTGTTAATATTGTTCTTTGCCTCTAAATAAAACTGTAACTAGATATTTCGAGGGTGCTTTTCTGCTTATAATTTTAAATCTGTTTTGAAAAGGCTTTTAGGAATAAAAATTCATATGTGTTAAAGGTAATTTTCCGTCAGTTACTTCCTGGCAACTACTTCCACGCTCACCTAGTGTGATTAAAAGTGTCAACTTTCTTGATGAATCGGCAGTAAATAAAGTAAATTCCTTGAGGAAATATAATTGAAAGTAAATTCACGGTTCAACCCCATCAGGGACAAAATGAAATTTTCTGAGGAGTAAAAGCCGCGCGTAGTGGCCGCGTAATTTGAGGCGTCATGTCACGAACTGTGCAGCCCCTCCCGCCGGAGGTTCGAGTTCTCCCACGGGCATGTGTGTGTGTGTGTGTGTGTGTGTGTGTGTGTGTGTGTGTGTGTGTGTGTGTGTGTGTGTGTGTCCTTCGCGTAAGTTAGTTTAAGTTGTGTGAAAGTCTAGGGACCGATGACAACCGCAGTGTGGTCCCTTAGGAATTCACATACAGATTTGAGGGGTAAAAGCAAAAGGTTCCAGATGACTTTCGGCGACGAAGCTAAATTATTTTTTTAAAAAAATTATTACTTTTATCACATTTCATAAGACTGTAATATTCTCAATCACTAAATTTGTTTTTCAAATACTAGCATTGACACGTGAGACAATACGGTGGATGTTACAGCTTGTGAAACGAATGTATGAAAATCTTCTTCTTCATATATTCCACCCACTACACACATAGACTATACTTTTTACCATCATTCTGTCACAGTAAATAAGGTCACATACACATCATGTATGTTCAAATATCTCATGGAAATGGTTTCTCTGAGTTGTAGGTAGTTCCCACAATGGAACAGAAATTGTTTCATGACTTATCTCGCAACAGATAAATGGAGTAATTGGCAGTGCGATACAACAATAACTATGCAATAGTTATTACACTGCTCTGGAGGTCTACACAGTATTGGCATTATTATTATTATTTCGTCCTTATCTCAGACGTTATGTCTGGTCAAAAGTGGAAAGTGACGCGGACCTTGATCAAGCGTGACTTTCTTTTAACTGTACGGTATATGTTATATTGCATTTAGGAACTTTCCGGTAATTGAACATGTATCAATAATTACGGATTTCTGTAGTTGTATGTATAAGTTTGGATGTAGCTGTATTGCATTGATGTACTGGTGGATATTGTGTGGTATGACTCCTGTAGTTGATAGTATAATTGGTATGTCAACATTATCCTGATGCCATATATCGACTTCCTGAGCCAGTTGGATGTATTTTTCAATTTTTTCTCCTGTTTTCTTTTGTATATTTGTTGTATTGGGTATGAATATTTCGATTAGTTGTGTTAATTTCTTCTTTTTATTGGTGAGTACGATGTCAGGTTTGTTATGTGGTGTTGTTTTATCTGTTATAATGGTTCTGTTCCAGTATAATTTGTATTCATCATTCTCCAGTACATTTTGTGGTGCATACTTGTATGTGGGAACGTGTTGTTTTATAAGTTTATGTCGTAAGGCAAATTGTTGATGTATTATTTTTACTACATTGTCATGTCTTCTGGGATATTCTGTATTTGCTAGTATTGTACATCCGCTTGTGATGTGATCTACTGTTTCTATTTGTTGTTTGCAAAGTCTGCATTTATCTGTTGTGGTATTGGGACCTTTAATAATATGCTTGCTGTAACATCTGGTGTTTATTGTTTGATCCTGTATTGCAATCATGAATCCTTCCGTCTCACTGTATATATTGCCTTTTCTTAGCCATGTGTTGGATGCGTCTTGATCGATGTGTGGCTGTGTTAGATGATACGGGTGCTTGCCATGTAGTGTTTTCTTTTTCCAATTTACTGTCTTCGTATCTGTTGATGTTATGTGATCTAAAGGGTTGTAGAAGTGGTTATGAAATTGCAGTGGTGTAGCCGATGTATTTATATGAGTGATTGCTTTGTGTATTTTGCTAGTTTCTGCTCGTTCTAGAAAGAATTTTCTTAAATTGTCTACCTGTCCATAATGTACGTATTTTATGTCGATAAATCCCCTTCCTCCTTCATTTCTGCTTAATGTGAATCTTTCTGTTTCTGAATGTATATGATGTATTCTACACTCCTGGAAATTGAAATAAGAACACCGTGAATTCATTGTCCCAGGAAGGGGAAACTTTATTGACACATTCCTGGGGTCAGATACATCACATGATCACACTGACAGAACCACAGGTACATAGACACAGGCAACAGAGCATGCACAATGTCGGCACTAGTACAGTGTATATCCACCTTTCGCAGCAATGCAGGCTGCTATTCTCCCATGGAGACGATCGTACAGATGCTGGATGTAGTCCTGTGGAACGGCTTGCCATGCCATTTCCACCTGGCGCCTCAGTTGGACCAGCGTTCGTGCTGGACGTACAGACCGCGTGAGACGACGCTTCATCCAGTCCCAAACATGCTCAATGGGGGACAGATCCGGAGATCTTGCTGGCCAGGGTAGTTGACTTACACCTTCTAGAGCACGTTGGGTGGCATGGGATACATGCGGACGTGCATTGTCCTGTTGGACAATGCAAGTTCCCTTGCCGGTCTAGGAATGGTAGAACGATGGGTTCGATGACGGTTTGGATGTACCGTGCACTATTCAGTGTCCCCTCGACAATCACCAGAGGTGTACGGCCAGTGTAGGAGATCGCTCCCCACACCTTGATGCCGGGTGTTGGCCCTGTGTGCCTCGGTCGTATGCAGTCCTGATTGTGGCGCTCACCTGCACGGCGCCTAACACGCATACGACCATCATTGGCACCAAGGCAGGAGCGACTCTCATCGCTGAAGACGACACGTCTCCATTCGTCCCTCCATTCACGCCTGTCGCGACACCACTGGAAGCGGGCTGCACGATGTTGGGGCGTGAGCGGAAGACGGCCTAACGGTGTACGGGACCGTAGCCCAGCTTCATGGAGACGGTTGCGAATGGTCCTCGCTGATACCCCAGGAGCAACAGTGTCCCTGATTTGCTGGGAAGTGGCGGTGCGGTCCCCTACGGCACTGCGTAGGATCCTACGGTCTTGGCGTGCATCCGTGCGTTGCTGCGGTCCGGTCCCAGGTCGACGGGCACGTGCACCTTCCGCCGACCACTGGCGACAACATCGATGTACTGTGGAGACCTCACGCCCCACGTGTAGAGCAATTCGGCGGTACGTCCACCCGGCCTCCCGCATGCCCACTATACGCCCTCGCTCCAAGTCCGTCAACTGCACATACGGTTCACGTCCACGCTGTCGCGGCATGCTACCAGTGTTAAAGACTGCGATGGAGCTCCGTATGCCGCGGCAAACTGGCCGACACTGACGGCGGCGGTGCACAAATGCTGCGCATTTAGCGCCATTCGACGGCCAACACTGTGGTTCCTGGTGTGTCCGCTGTGCCGTGCGTGTGATCATTGCTTGTACAGCCCTCTCGCAGTGTCTGGAGCAAGTATGGTGGGTCTGACACACCGGTGTCAATGTGTTCTTTTTTTCCATTTCCAGGAGTGTATATTTGTGGCATTGTGATCGTGTAAGTGTATTGAGTGCTTCTAGGTCTGTGTTACTCCATTTCACTACTCCAAATGAGTAGGTCAATATTGGTATAGCATAAGTATTTATAGCTTTTGTTTCTTGCTGTCAATTGTTTTCAGTATTTTTGTTAGTCTTTGTCTATATTTTCTTTTAGTTCTTCTTTAATATTTGTATTATATATTCCTATTTTTTGTCTGTATCCTAGTATTTATAGGCATCTGTTTTTTCCATTGCTTCTATGCAGTCGCTGTGGTTATCCAATATGTAATCTTCTTGTTTAGTGTGTTTTCCCTTGACTATGCTATTTTTCTTGCATTTGTCTGTTCCAAAAGCCATATTTATATCATTGCTGAATACTTCTGTTATCTTTAGTAATTGGTTGAGTTGTTGATGTGTTGCTGCCAGTAATTTTAGATCATCCATGTATAGCAAATGTGTGACTTTGTGTGGGTATGTTCCAGTAATAATGTATCCATATTTAGCATGTTGGATAGTGGATTCAGAGCAAGGCAGAACGAGAAAGGACTTAATGAGTCTCCTTGGTATATTCCACGCTTAATCTGTATTGGCTGTGATGTGATATTATTTGAGTTTGTTTGGATATTAAGTGTGGTTTTCCAATTTTTCATTACTATGTTTAGGAACTGTATCAATTTAGGATCTACTTTGTATATTTCCAATATTTGTAGTAACCATGAGTGGGGTGCACTATTCAAAGCTTTCCGGTAATCAATGTATGCGTAGTGTAGCGACCTTTGTTTAGTTTTAGCTTGGTATGTCACCTCGGCATCTATTATCAGTTGCTCTTTACATCCTCATGCTCCTTTGCAACAGCCTTTTGTTCTTCATTTATAATTTTGTTCTGTGTTGTGTGTGTCATTAATTTCTGTGTAATGAATGAAGTTAATATTTTGTATATTGTTGGTAGGCATGTTATGGGGCGGTATTTAGCTGGGTTTGCTGTGTCTGCTTGATCTTTAGGTTTCATATAAGTTATTCCATGTGTAAGTGTATTAGGGAATGTGTATGGGTCTGCAATGTAACTGTTAAATAATTTAGTTAGATATGAATGTGTTGAGGTGAACTTCCTTAGCCATAAATTTGCTATTGTATCTTTTCCAGGGGCTTTACAATTGTGAGTAGAATTAATTACTTTGGTGACTTCATGTTGCAAAATTATCACTTCAGGCATTTGTGGTATCATCTTGTATGTGTCTGTTTCTGCTTCTACCCACCGTGCATGCCTGTTATGTTGTACCGGGTTTGACCATATGTTGCTCCAGATGTGTTCCATGTCTGTTATGTTTGGTGGGTTGTCTATTTTAATGTGTGTGTTATCTATTGTCTGGTAAAATTTCTTTTGGTTTGTGTTGAATGTTTGGTTTTGTTTCCTTCTATTTTCACTTTTTTTGTATCTTCTAAGTCGTTTGGCCAATGCTTGTAATTTCTGCTTCTTTTCATGTAATTTCTCTATCGCTTCTTGTAGTGAGATTTTACCTAACCTTTTTCGTTTGTTTTTTTCTGACATTTGATGTCTTATAAATTGTGTTAGCTGTCCAATGGCTTTTCTCAGTTTTTCTATTCTGATCTGTAGCCTGTGTTGCCATGCTGGTTTTGTGGGTTTCTTCTGTGTGTTGGTTGGTTCTGATCTCTGCCTAGTGTGTATATTTAGTGTACTGAATGCTCCTATATAAACCAGTAGTTGAAACTCTTCCATTGTTGTGTTTTCATGTATCGTATTGTGTATGATTGTGTTGATAGTTTTTATTGTTGTTGGGTAATTTGGCGGGCTATGAAAGAATGGTCTAATATCTGTATTTGTGTCTTTGTTATTATTATTATTATTATTATTATTGTTCATGTATGTGCCCAATAGGACAACGTGAGGTACAGCCAATCAATGTCGCTTTCGATGTCGGGCCTTTCTTTGTGTCCAAATTTGTTTCATTCTTTTAGAATGAAGTCTCTTTCATCAGACCACTGTGTTCCAGTCCGTTTTCTGAATTCCCTCTGACCAACTTTCCAGTCAAATATCTTTTGTCTGGATGTTTTTCTACCTGTAACGTGTTCCTGAGTTATACAGGATACTTTAAGCTTTAAGATCCTCCTTAAACGCAACGGTCCATTTAATTGGTTGAGTTTTGGCCCTACTTATGTTTTAGTAAATTCTGCTGTTGTTGTGCCAACCTAGTAGGTACCATTCTTTTCACGTGCCCATAAAATTTAAGTCTTCGTTTTTTTCATGTCACCATGTATGGCTGTGTATTCTTCTATTTCCTTACTCTTCTCAGCCTATGAGTTTCTCCATCAATAATTTTGGGCCTTAAAATTTTCCTTATAATATTTCTTTCTTTCAGATATCTTTAGCATCCCTCTTACTATTTATAGTTACTGTTTCTGTTCCATGAAGACATTCAGGTTTGATTACAGTGCTGTAATGCCTAAGTTTATTGAATTTAGTGATCTTTTTATTATAAGTGATTTGTGTTAATCTGAATCCAGTTGCCATTTCTTGACAGCGAACTTCGTTTGCAACTTTTTCCAAGCCGTTTTCTTGTACGATCTCCCCCAACTGTTCAAACTGAGAAACTCTTTTTTTTTTCTTTTTTCATATTTCGTGTTCAAAAACTTTGACGTTCGTTGATTGTCATATATTCCGTTTTTTCGAATGATATTTGTAGTCCTCCTTTTCCCGCAACTTCTTTAAGAATTTCAATTTGTTTTTGAGCTGCGGTAATATCCCTAGTTAAATTTGGCAGATGGTCATCAAAGGCGAACCAGTCTAATATTACTTCTGCCTAACTCGATTGATTGATCTATATTTTGACTCAACTTTTGCCCTCGCCATTCTGTAATTACATTTTACAAAACACAGTTAAACAGTAATAGGGAGACTCCATCTCCCTGTCTAAGAGCAGTCTTTATATCAAATGGTTCAGAAATTTCTCCTCGTATTTAACTTTAGAGCTTGAGTCGGTTAACGTTTCCTTAATCAGTGTTAAAATTTTATTATCTAGCCCTTGTTCTTTTAAATTTGAAATTCAGGGTCAACTGCGTCGTAGTCTTTTTCAAAATCCACAAATGTACCTACAATATCGTTACTATAAATCCTTTGGTGACAAGGATTAGTTTTAAATTAAGAGTTTGTTGCGGACAGGATCTGTCTGGTCCACAGCCTGCTTGGTATTCACCAGCTGTAAGTGTCCTTGGGCTCGATCAACTAAATACTGCGAGAGAATTTTGTATGTCACTGGGAGAAGAGGGATTCGTCGCTAATTATTAATATTGGTTCTATTCCCCTTTTTTAAGCAGTCCTCAGGTATTTTCTCAGTTTTCCAGACATGTCCTGTTACTTGAGTGATCTCTTTTACAGAGTTAGGGCCAACTGATTTTTGTAGTTCTGCAGTTACAATGTCTTCTCCGAATGCTTTATTGTTCTTAAGTCACTTACTTTGTTTAGTTATTTCGATTTTGTCAGGTTCTTTAGTCAGCATTGCTGATATTCGTTAACTGTGATTGGAATTTATTCGCTGGTCCTGGACAGTATAGACATAATTATTACTATTATTACCATTATTATTTCAAAAGTAAAAAGGCCACCGATCAAGTGATTTTCAAACAATAAGTGTAGAGTCCACATTTTAACTTGTTTGGTTTTAAATGGGGGTGCAGGGTCGGGATGAAGCAGGCGTCATTAGGGAGGTGTTGTGTACATAGTTCTGCGTAGTCAGTGCGTACACAACTTTCTCACTAGAGCGCGCCTCGCTAAGCACAACAGCACAGGTGCAGCGCTTGTCCATCTCCGCACTACGAGATGGCGCTGCCATAGAGACGGACCAAATTCTGCTTCCGCCGATCCGCGTATTAATATGTAACGCAGCCAATGAGATTGCTGCTAATGTAGAACCTTTTCTCCTCATGGATCACACTGACGCAGTGATACATGAACATGCGAGGTATTATAACAAGTGTTCAGACCTCCGATTAGTCAGTGTGCATTTGTCTGCACCAGTCTGTACCAGTCAGCGTTACTCTGTACCACTCTGTACGAGTCCTAGATTTGTCTGTGCCAGTCTGCAGTCAAGTTTCAGTCTGCGCCTAATAAGATTACCATATTACTGTACATAGCCATGAAGATAAATGTGTAGACACTTTTGTCGAGTATCAGAGACATACGTGATAGTAAGATTAACGTACCAATACCAAAAGAACTTCAGATTGTCAATTTTGGTCACAGTCAATCTACTACTCTAAGCTTGCAAGTGGCATTTCTATCGTCTGACCTTATGGCAGAAGATAAACACGCCACGATAAGACCACGAGACATATTGCTGACACTCGCCTACTTCGTTAGAGCGACAAGTCAAATAATCTGATGATGTGTGTACCGAAGGTCTTACAGTACGCACACCACAGGAGGGGAGTGGTGCAGAGCAAGCACATTTTGTAACAATTGTCTACCCTCAGTGCAGACAGTAAGCTTTCTTCTCTAAGTAACTGTTGGAGGCAGCACTCGCAATCCACTGAGATTTCCTTCATCCTGTACACAAAAAAAAGATTCTTAGAAAAAAGGAGTACTAATTGTCTCTCTGACTTATTAGGTTGCTGTGTATTTACACTCACACCAAAACTACATATCATTTATCTTTTATCATTTTAAAAAATAAAAAAAATTCCAAGGAAATACTTTCTCCTTCTACAGGCACTAATGTCTATAGTGATGGGAGCAGGGGGCGGATGGATGGTGAGGTTGGGACCTACCTGACACGTGTTCATACTCAGGTGGAAAAATTATACGTTTAAAGCCGGCGGCAGGCATAAAAAGTTATCAGAAATTGTGCTGAATGCTTTCTCAGAGAATTATTTTTAACAATTAGTTCATGAGCCCACACGGAGCGTAAATGGTTGCAAAAGCAAACCTGACCTCTTAGCAACAAATAATCCTGGACAAATAGTATCGTGACGAATACAGGGATTAGCGACCACAATGCAGTTGCTGCTAGGATGAATACCGTAACACCTACAACCATAAAAAAGAAACGCAAAGTATATCTATTTTAAAAAAAAACTTAAAAATGCTCTTAACCCCTATTAAAGGGACAGTCTTCACTTCTTCCGATCTGATCATGTAAACGTATAAAAGTTGTGGAATGATTTCAGAGAGATCGTATCGATGGCCATTGAGAGATATATGTACCACATAAACAAATAAGTGATGGTACTGATACTCCATGGTCACAAAACGGATTAGATCGTTGTTGCAAAAGCAGCGAAAAAATCATACCAAATTTAAAAGAACGCAAAATTGTTGTATTTTATGTTTTTATGGACATGATTAGCAAATATTCTTGGTTTCCAAACAGTGTACTGAGATGTCCATTGAAACTAGTCTCGCCTTGTGTGTGTTTTCCTGAGTGGTAATATGTTAGTAGAAAGCTGTGGCGGATTCCTTGTTGCGTGTTCTTGAGCCCATTGAAAGTTGCCGTGTTTACTTGCAGGTTCGCTCGCCAATCTCACCAGCGTCTCTCCAACTAGCATAGCTGCAACTTTCTATACTAATTAGAATGACTAGAAAGGGTAATATTTACGTTCGAGTCTCACTTAATTATCAGAGATCAGCACTCTTTTATTTCGTCCTTGAATACAACTTTTGCTCTTACTATCGGGTTGTAGTACGTAGAGTTCACAACTACAAGTTCCCTTCGTATTTTTTTGAGCTAGGACAAAATCAGTCATTAACATTACATTCAACGACAGAGTTAATAAAAATCAGTGCCGCGCAGGGTAGCCGCGTTGTCTGGGGCGCCTTGCTACGGTTCGCGCGCCTCCCCCTGTCGGAGGTTCGAATCCTCCCTCGGGCATGGGTGTGGGTGTGGTCCTTAGCGTAGGTCAGTTTAAGTTAAATTAAGTAGTGTGTAAGGCTAGGGAGCGATGACATCAGTAGTTTGGTCCTACAGGGGAAAAAATAAATAAAAATCAGGGGTAAAGCGATGATAATGTTCGCTTTTCTTATGCAAGGAGTGACGTTTTTGTTTGCTGTACACAGCACAGAATCTGAAACAGTTATTTCACTAACAAAATGTGATATCACAGCGCCGGTACCGGTTCGGTGACGTAAGGTTGAAAAACAAGCATCAGTGTGAATTACAGTTGCAGAGAGTCATCGTCGGTTTGGACAAGATGAGCAGGGCGTTACCCCGTAAGCTTGTAACACGTCTGGGAGTACAAATGGGTGAGGTACTTTAAACTGACTTCTCGTTTCGTGACCGTGCGCTCTGTCCACACCACGTACCTGATAATCCCGCATCGGTCGTATTGCTCCAAATGGCTCTGAGCACTATGGGACTTAACTTCTGAGGTCATCAATCCCCTAGAACTTATAACTACTTTAACCTAACTAACCTAAGGACATCATACACATCCATGCCCGAGGCAGGATTCGAACCTGCGATCGTAGCGGTCGCGCGGTTCCAGACTGTAGCGCCTAGAACCGCTCGGCCACCCCGGCCGGCGGCGGTCGTGTTGTCCTGCTCCACACTGCTGTTGGCTTGTCTCAAATTATCTATCGAAATATACAAACGGGTTTAGGGCAGGCAATCAACGTTAAAACACAACACTGTCCTTTGTCTGGTATGAACATCTACAGGGTGTTACAAAAAGGTACGGCCAAACTTTCAGGAAACATTCCTCACACACAAATAAAGAAAATATGTTATGTGGACATGTGTCCGGAAACGCTTAATTTCCATGTTAGAGCTCATTTTAGTTTCGTCAGTATGTACTGTACTTCCTCGATTCACCGCCATGATTTCATACGGGATACTCTACCTGTGTTGCTAGAACATGTGTCTTCACAAGTACGACACAACATGTGGTTCATGCACGATGGAGGTCCTGCACATTTCAGTCGAAGTGTCCGTACGCTTCTCAACCGATGGATTGGTAGAGGCGGACCAATTCCGTGGCCTCCACGATCTCCTGACCTCAACCCTCTGACTTTCATTTATGGGGGCATTTGAAAGCTCTTGTCTACGCAACCCCGGTACCAAATGTAGAGACTCTTCGTGCTCGTATTGTGGACGGCTGTGATACAATACGCCATTCTCCAGGGCTGCATCAGCGCATCAGGGATTCCATGCGACGGAGGGTGGATGCATGTATCCTCGCTAACGGAGGACATTTTGAACATTTCCTGTAACAAAGTGTTTGAAGTCACGCTGGTACGTTCTGTTGCTGTGTGTTCCATTCCATGATTAATGTGATTTGAAGAGAAGTAATAAAATGAGCTCTAACATGGAAAATAAGCGCTTCCGGACACATGTCCACATAACATATTTTCTTTCTTTGTGTGTGAGGAATGTTTCCTGAAAGTTTGGCCGTTCCTTTTTGTAACACCCTGTATATTCTGAGACGATATTGAAACCACATGTTGCACTGTTTAGACTCTAAATCGTAAATGTTTATCCCAATTAACAATCTTGATGATTAACAGTCCAAAATATCATTCGGACGAGCGTACGCGTAACCGACACGACGCGGGTGATTGTTGATGATGCGCAAACGCGATGATTGAGGCACGTTCTCACGCTCGCTACAAGACACTGGCACTTGACTGCACTCTTTTATGGTAACTAATTTCTACTGATTCACATCAGTTCATTCTGGGAGACCGAACACGGCGCGGATGAATGATACTGTGCGACACGCAACGAGAGGATGCACAAAATACGTTATCGGCGGCACTGCTTATTTTTAATTACATCTTGACGCACTTTCCTCTGAATTACTTCCCTATTTAATCACTTTACTGTAATAGCACTTGTGGCAACACTTCAACCTGAATGATAACAATGCTTCTTACATGCAGAGCTACACACACTACACAACATAACAGTTTCGTGTCCCGTTCTCAACTCTCTACAGACGCAGCTGCCCGCAAAGATACTCCACAACTAAGCCAGCGATATGACGACACGCTTACAAGCTGTTTTCGCAAAACAACAGTAATAGTCTGCTGCTCTTCGCGAATCTAGACACATTAGAGGAATACGAAGAGGTCCTCTTTACGCAACGGGGATGAAGACCATGATTAGCAAATTCGAACTAACTGCCGATTTGGGAATTTCTCCCTGGAGAGGCCGACGGCAAATTGCGCCTCAAGTCGCTGAAGAAGTTACTGGCGTCACGGATGAGACCACTGGACGCATTGTGCGACCTTGTCAGCAGTGCACGAGCTGTGACACTCATTTGTTGCGACTGCCGCCTTCTATACTTAGCTGCACAACCTGGACAGATGGTCCGACATTAATCGTCTTGGAGCTCTGAAGCGAGCGGTTTCCCCCTGAGGAGGTTGCACTTGCTGGTGTTGACCGTGAGAAACTCTACGTCCGGTTCGGCCGCCGTTTGTGTAAGGTTTCTCCCGTACCGCTGGAGCAGCCCGTTGTCCGGGAGACACCTTGGACGCAGTTTTCATGTCGTCTCCAGACGTTATCCGCCAGAGCATACAATTCCGTCAACCAACAACCCCCAGGAATGCAAATTCCTACAAAAAATTGGTCTCTATTACACTGTGCAAGAACTGGACACGCAAAAACGAAATCCATGATGCCAACCCAATGTGTGACTATGAAACTGCTAAACAGACATCGCTACATACAGTAAATGATTGGCCATTACGTAGATTCTCTGGAAAAATAGAGGCATTTTATCGAGGTAAGCCCGGCTGCTATTGAGTGGCTGTCTCGTTTGTATTTAATTTAATAGTGGATTATGGCTGCCTTCTACCACAACTATGATCTCTTATGACTATTACATCTACTGGCGTTTGTTGTACAGCGACGCACCAAGGAAACTGGTGTGGGCATGCATATTCAAATACAGAGAAATGTAAACAGGCAAATACGGCGCTGCGGTCGGCAACGCCTATATAAGGCAAGTGTCTGGCGCAATTGTTAGATCGGTTATTGATGCTACAGTGGCTGCTTATTAAGATATAAGTGAGTTTGAAAGTGGTGTTATAGTCGACGCACGAGCGATGGGACACAGCGTCTCCGAGTTAGCAATGAAGTGGGGCTTTTCCCTTACAACCATTCCACGAGTGTACCGTGAATATTAGGAATCCGGTAAAACATCAAATCTCCAACAGCGCTGCGGCCGGAAAAAGACCCTGCAAGACCGGCACCAACACACAGAAGTGCAACCCTTCTGCAAATAGTGCAGATTTCAATGCTAGGCCATCACCAAGTGTCGGCGCGCAAACCGTTCAACGAAATATCGACGTCTTCAACTTTTGTAGTGCTGTCTTCCTCATTTGCGTGTAATATTGCGGTATACTCATAATTTTTACTTTAAGGACCGTCTGACAGCAACTGAATGAAACACAATTTTACTGCCATACGCGTTTCGCCTTTATTTTCAGCAAGGCATCTTCAGTGGCAGGTTGCGCGGACGATTTCCAACATCTTACCTGTTTAAAAACACTGCATCGAAACAAGTGTGCAGTTCATATTGCAGTGAAATGTGGGAAAAACCACAAATTGGTATTTATAAGAAGAAGAACAACACCAAATATGCAACAGCAGCGTAATATGTAGGAAATCGTCCACGAAGAAAGCCACTCAAGATGCCTTGCAGAAAATAAAGGCGAAAAGAGTATGGCACTAAAATTGTTTCATTTCCTTGCTGTCAGAAGGTCCATAAAGTAAAAATTATCAGTATAAAGAAATATCGATAAGGGCTTTCGGAGCTGAAGGCCGACCCTTGACGGCCAGCCTAAGTGGCCAAGCAGTTCAAGGCGCTACAGTCTGGAACGCTACGGTCGCAGGTTCGAATCCTGCCCCGGGCATGGATGTGTGTGTCCTTAGGTTAGTTAGGTTTAAATAGTTCTAAGATCTAGGGGACTGATGACCTCAGAACTTAAGTCCCATGGTGCTCAGAGCCATCCACCCTTGATGACTGCGCGACACAAAGCTTTGCGCCTCGCACGGGCCCGTCAACACCGACACTGGACTGTTGACGAATGGAAACTTGTTGCGTGGTCGGAAGAGTCTCGTTTCAAATTGTATCGAGCGGATGGACATGTACCTGTATGGAAACAACCTCCTGAATCCATGGACCCTGCATGTCAGCAGGGGATTGTTCAAGCTGGTGGAGGTTCTGTAATGGTATGAGGCGTGTGCAGATGAAATGATATGGGACCCCTTATACGTCTAGATACGACTTTGATAGGTGACACGTATCCAAGCATCCTGCGTAATCATCTACATCCATTGATGTCCGTTCTGTATTCCGACGGATTTGGGCAATTCCAGCAGCACAGTGCGACACTCCAGAATTGCTACAGTTCGGCTCCAGAAACACTCTTCTGCGTTTAAACGCTTCCGCTGGCCACAAAACTTCCCAGACATGAACATTATTGAGCATATCTGGGATGTCTCGCAACATGCTGTTCAGAACAGATCTCCTCGTCCTCGCTCTATTACGGATTTATGGACAGCCCTGTAGGATTCCCTCCAGCACTACTTTAGGCATTAGTCGAGTCCATGCCATGCCATGTAGTGGCACTTCTGCGTGTTGGCGGGGACCCTGAACGACATTAGGCAGGTGTACCAGTTTCTCTGGCTCTTCAGTGTCGTGACAGCAGCTCGATTTCAGCGACGTTTTGTGTGCGAGATTGCGAGAGGGGCAGCTCTTGACCGACGAAAGTCACAGCGTGAGTTAGGATGCGCCCACTATAAGTGGCAGGTGGAGGGACCTTCGTTTTCCAGAACAAGAGGGCCACTAGTGTTTGCGTTCAGTCAAGGGAATCATCGTCCGCCCTGATCGTTTCTCGACTACTTGGTGACTTCCTATGACTTCCGTTGTCTGGTGGAGTGGCTGCAGTGCTGTGACCTCGAAACGAATTTTCAGCCTAGTTACAAACTCTGGCAACGGCCTTGCCGCAATGGGTACACCGGTTTCCGTGGCATCACCGAAGTTAAGCGCTGTCGGGCGTGGCCGGCACTTGCATGGGGATACCATCCAGGCCGCCATGCGCTGTTGCCATTTTTCGGGGTGCATTCAGCCTCGTGATGCCAATTTGAGGAGCTACTCGACCGAATAGTAGCGGCTCCGGTCAAAGAAAACCGTCATAACGACCGGGAGAGCGGTGTACTGACTACAAGCCCCTCCTATCCGCATCCACAAATAAGGATGACACGGCGGTCGGATGGTCCCGATGTATTGCTTTTTTGGGGAGGGGGAGCATAATTAGTGATCATTAGCGCCCAGACTAAGTTATGAATGCACTGCGAGGCACAAGGTTAAAACAGCAACTAAAAAGGACAACACTATAAAAGGCACATTAACAGGCAAAGCATTAAAAGAAAACAGCATAATCAAATGTCCTCAGGTAGGTTTGTGAAGTGGATAAAACGAAGAACGCGAGCAGCTGCTCCTGGGTCATCCGCTAAAATGGCACCCCGAGTACATGGCAGGCCAAGATCAATGCGCACTGTATTAAAATTCGGACAGGACGTTAAAATGTGGCGTACCGTCAGCAATTGCCCACACGGGCAGAACGGCGCCGGCGCAGCCGTCAGCAGATGGCGATGGCTGAACCGGCAGTGTCCAATCCGTAACCGGGCCAAAACGACCTACTCCCGCCGAGAAGGGCGTGAAGAGGTCGTCCAAGCCGTGGGCAGAGGTTTACTTGTGGCCTGCAGACGCAGTGCTCTTTTTTTTTTTTTTTTTTTTTTTTTTTTTTTTTTTTTTTTTTTTTTTTTTTTTTTTTTTTTTTTTTTACAAACTGACTCTCACTGATGTCTCAGCTGTTTGCTTATGTAGATTCTTGAGAGAAAGAGCCTGGATAGTGACGCCTTGCTGGGAGCTCTTTTCTATTTATTCAGTTAACCTGGAGGTCGACCTGTTGTTATATTCTAGATATATCCTGACATCTTCGGGGTAATGAGTGTGTATCATTAACCCCAGCCATGAACAGTGCGAGTGCCTGCCTTTTCCGAGTTGACCTAAGTTGGACGGCTGTTTGGTTTAACCTTTGCATCTGTGGACGACCTCTTGTTGTTCTGTGTCTCCGTAACGTCTTTCTGGAGTTTTGGTTCAATATGGCCAGATGGTGTTGCGGGTCTTGGTTTCTGTGCGTTGCCCCTGGTACCACGGTGTTTCCATATTGATTTCTGGTTCAAATGGCTCTGAGCACTATGGGACTTCTGAGGTTATCAGTCCCCTAGAACTTAGAACTACTTAAACCTAACTAACCTAAGGACATCGCACACTTCCATGCACGAGGCAGGATTCGAACCTGCGACCGTAGCGGTAGCGCGGTTCCAGACTGTAGCGCCTAGAAATGCTCGGCCATCGCGGCCGGCGATTATGGGTTTACAAAGGCACTGTTCTGTTTCCCACTGGACTTATGTTTCCCTCCCAAGTGCGTTTACTGAAACTACTTCATGACTAGTGGTATGAAACTGGCTGTTAACACACGCCTTAGTGTGTTCAACTTCTGCCGGCGCGAGGGCCACGCCTTGTAAAAGACGACGCTGCTCTGGTGGGGTGGAAGGACCACTGGATCTGCAACAACTGAGGGACGGCGAGTCACCAAACGACTCACCGAATAGAGAGTTACGAAAAGCAATGATACATAAATGAAAGCTTGCCTTGAAGGTGTGTTGTGTGGGGGGGTCTCTAAAATGCTCGTTTTTTCTCAAATGATTTATACAATAAAATTTTTCTGTTCTTTCTGTAACTGAAAAAAAAATAATAAGATTTTATTATGTGTGCTGGAACCATTTTGACTTCAATATTTTAAAGCAATCATACATAATTCGAAGCTTGCTTAGGAAGTATATCTTGGCGGTGTCTCTTAAATAGTTAATACCTCCTTTAAAAAAAAAATCCTGTTGCTTTTAACTAAAAGAAAAGTGTAAGTTTTAATGGCTGACACTTTCGTTAGGAATTGGGTAACTATGAACCTTTCTCAAGCGCCTGGTTTGGACGGGAAGTGGGGGTGGGGGTGGGGGTGGGTGGTTACGCTATGTGTTTTTTATTTTAATTATATTTCTTAACACTGGGAATGTTTTTTTTTAATTTAAAAACATTGGACCTTGCTTAAATTTTGTCCATATTTATCAGCTTCAAAGGTGACTGTACTCAGTACACTCGAGGTATGAATTAAAAACCGCCTTCAGTCACAATTTTTCGTGTTTTATTCAATACAGGATGCATTTCGGACCCTGTGGGTCCATCTTCAGGCGTAATTCGCCTTAATACATGCTTTATTTGTTCTCTTGATTGTTGCTCTCTTTCTGTATGTGTATCTTCTGGTTCCAACTGCCAGTAAGTTTTTTTTCTTTTAATCTAGAGCCAAGCAATTCAGCTTTTTCTTTGGTGAAGTCTGACAAACCGGTTTCAGGCACTGTCTCTGGCTGAGCCAGATGCAGCTGCCTGCCCTGTTTCAGAGGATCATTCTCAGCCTTCAAGGTCCGGGCAATCGCAGAGGTTGGGCTTACTGGTAGTTGGGAGCTCCAATGTTAGGCGCGTAATGGGGCCCCTTAGGGATATGGCGGCTAAGGAGGGGAAGAAATCCAGTGTGCACTCCGTGTGCATTCCGGGAGGAGTCATTCCTGATGTGGAAAGGGTCCTTCCGGATGCCATGAAGAGCACAGGGTGCAGCCAGCTGCAGGTGGTGGCACATGTCGGCACTAATGACGTGTGTCGCTTTGGATCTGAGGAAATTCTCTCTGGATTCCAGCGGCTATCTGATTTGGTGAAGGCTGCCGGTCTTGCTTACGAGATGAAGGCAGAGCTCACCATCTGCAGCATCGTTGACAGAACCGACTGCGGACCTTTGGTGCAGAGCCGGGTGGAGGGTCTGAATCAGAGGCTCAGACGGTTTTGCGACCGTATTGGCTGCAGATTCCTTGACTTGCGCCATAGGGTGGTGGGGTTTCGGGTTCCGCTGAATAGGTCAGGAGTTCACTACACTCAGCTGGCGGCTACACGGGTAGCGGAGGCTGTGTGGCGTGGACTGGGCGGTTTTTTAGGTTAGAAGGCCTCGGGAAAGTGCGGGATGGGCTGCAATGTCAAAGGGTGCTTGGCAATTACAGGACGTGCTTGGATCAAGGAACAGTCGGAATTATAGTTGTAAACTGTTGTAGTTGCGCTGGAAAAGTCCCTGAGCTTCAAGCGCTAATAGAAAGCACAGAAGCGGATATCGTTATAGGTACAGAAAGCTGGCTAAAGCCTGAAATAAGTTCTGCAGAAATTTTTACGAAGTCTCAGACGGTGTTCAGGAAAGATAGATTAGGCAGAATTGGTGGTGGAGTGTTGGTGTCTGTCAGTAGTGGTTTATCTTGTAGTGAAATCGAAGTAGATACTCTGTGCGAATTGGTGTGGGTGGAGGTTATACTTAACAGCCGAATTAAGTTAATAATTGGCTCCTTCTACCGACCCCCAGACTCCGATGATACAGTTGCGGAACAGTTCAGAGAAAGTTTGAGTCTCGTAACAAATAAATACCCCACTCATACGGTTATAGTTGGTGGGGACTTCAACCTACCCTCGGTATGTTGGCAAAAATACTTGTTCAAAACCGGTGGTAGGCACAAAACGTCTTCCGAGATTGTCCTAAATGCATTCTCCGAAAATTATTTCGAGCAGTTAGTCCACGAACCCACGCGAATTGTAAATGGTTGCGAAAACACACTTGACCTCTTGGCCACAAACAATCCAGAGCTGATAGAGAGCATCATGACTGATACAGGGATTAGTGATCACAAGGTCATTGTAGCTAGGCTCAATACCATTTCTTCCAAATCCATCAGAAACAAACGCAAAATAATTTTATTTAAAAAAGCGGATAAAGTACCACTAGAAGCCTTCCTAAAAGACAATTTCCATTCCTTCCGAACTGACTATGCGAATGTAGACGAGATGTGGCTCAAATTCAAAGATATAGTAGCAACAGCAATTGAGATATTCATACCTCATAAATTGGTAAGAGATGGAACGGATCCCCCGTGGTACACAAAAAAGGTCCGAACGCTGTTGCAGAGGCAACGGAAAAAGCATGCGAAGTTCAGAAGAACGCGAAATCCTGAAGATGGGCTAAAATTTACAGACGCGCGAAATTTGGCACGTACTTCGATGCGAGATGCCTTTAATAGGTTCCACAACGAAACATTGTCTCGAAATTTGGTACAAAATCCGAAGAAATTCTGGTCGTATGTAAAGTACACAAGCGGCAAGACGCAGTCAATACCTTCGCTGCGCAGTGCCGATGGTACTGTTGTCGACGACTTTGCCGCTAAAGCGGAGTTATTGAATGCAGTTTTCCGAAATTCCTTCACCAGGGAAGACGAATGGAAGATTCCAGAATTTGAAACACGAACATCTGCTAGCATGAGTTTCTTAGAAGTAGATACCTTAGGGGTTGCGAAGCAACTCAAATCGCTTGATACGGGCAAGTCTTCAGGTCCAGATTGTATACCGATTAGGTTCCTTTCAGATTACGCTGATACTATAGCTCCCTACTTAGCACTCATATACAACCGCTCGCTCATCGATAGATCTGTACCTACAGATTGGAAAATTGCGCAGGTCGCACCAGTGTTCAAGAAGGGTAGTAGGAGTAATCCATTTAACTACAGACCTATATCATTGACGTCGGTTTGCAGTAGGGTTTTGGAGCATATACTGTATTCAAACATTATGGATCACCTCGAAGGGAACGATCTATTGACACGTAGTCAGCATGGCTTCAGAAAACATCGCTCTTGTGCAACGCAGCTAGCTCTTTATTCGCACGAAGTAATGGCCGCTATCGACAGGGGATCTCAAGTTGATTCCGTATTTCTAGATTTCCGGAAAGCTTTTGACACCGTTCCTCACAAGCGACTTCTAATCAAGCTGCGGAGCTATGGGGTATCGTCTCAGTTGTGCGACTGGATTCGTGATTTCCTGTCAGGAAGGTCGCAGTTCGTAGTAATAGACGGCAAATCATCGAGTAAAACTGAAGTGATATCAGGTGTTCCCCAGGGAAGCGTCCTGGGACCTCTACTGTTCCTGATCTATATAAATGACCTGGGTGACAATCTGAGCAGTTCTCTTAGGTTGTTCGCAGATGATGCTGTAATTTACCGTCTAGTAAGGTCATCCGAAGACCAGTATCAGCTGCAAAGCGATTTAGAAAAGATTGCTGTATGGTGTGTCAGGTGGCAGTTGACGCTAAACAACGAAAAGTGTGAGATGATCCACATGAGTTCCAAAAGAAATCCGTTGGAATTCGATTACTCGATAAATAGTACAATTCTCAAGGCTGTCAATTCAACTAAGTACCTGGGTGTTAAAATTACAAACAACTTCAGTTGGAAGGACCACATAGATAATATTGTCGGGAAGGCGAGCCAAAGGTTGCGTTTCATTGGCAGGACACTTAGAAGATGCAACAAGTCCACTAAAGAGACAGCTTACACTACACTCGTTCGTCCTCTGTTAGAATATTGCTGCGCGGTGTGGGATCCTTACCAGGTGGGATTGACGGAGGACATCGAGAGGGTGCAAAGAAGGGCAGCTCGTTTTGTATTATCGCGTTATAGGGGAGAGAGTGTGGCAGATATGATACACGAGTTGGGATGGAAGTCATTACAGCATAGACGTTTTTCGTCGCGGCGAGACCTTTTTACGAAATTTCACTCACCAACTTTCTCTTCCGAATGCGAAAATATTTTGTTGAGCCCAACCTACATAGGTAGGAATGATCATCAAAATAAAATAAGAGAAATCAGAGCTCGAACAGAAAGGTTTAGGTGTTCGTTTTTCCCGCTCGCTGTTCGGGAGTGGAATAGTAGAGAGATAGTATGATTGTGGTTCGATGAACCCTCTGCCAAGCACTTAAATGTGAATTGCAGAGTAGTCATGTAGATGTAGATGTAGAGAAGTCCAGATCCCTAACCAAATCGTTAAGCTCGGTCTGAGTAAACAACTTGGGTTCTACACTTTCTGTATTAAAATTGACTTCATCGTCATCTGGACTATCTAAATCAGATTGTACATCAGAAAATTCAGTTGGAATAGAATTTCAATCATCTGGTGGTTTAGGAACCGGCAAACCTACACCATGCCCTACTGGTCGGATGGCGGACAGAAGGTTAGGGTAACTTATTACCTTCTTGTTTTCCGAATTATGACAAGTAATATCAACACTGCAAAAGTAGCAATCATCGGAATGATTTCTTGGCGCCCTCCATATCATAGGAACTACAAATATAAAGGCTTTTTCCCCTTTTTGGACTATTTTTCTCAGATCTTCAACACACACATAACATACCTTATGCGACGCCCAAGATTTATATTGATAACCAAGTTTAGATCCAAAGTATGATAGATAAACCTTTTTCACAAAGTCTGTAATGTTTCTTTGCTGTTTTTTAATCACAAATTCGCCACAAATATAACAAAAACTGTCAGCAGAGTTTTTGCAACCACGATTAGACACTGTACTGAGAACATGTGCAGGAAACTGGATAGGGAGGTTAGAGTGACAGTAAACAAAAAACCATCCGTTAACACAAAAATATAATTTGCCAGCTAATGGTGTTCAGCAATGCTACCAACGTCATCTACATTCATTACACCTCCTTCTTAAATTATTTTAACTATATAAAAGCTGAAACTTCGTGGCAGATTAAAACTGTGTGCCCGACCGAGACTCGAACTCGAGACCTTTGTCTTTCGCTGAAGTAAAACTGTGAGGACCGAGCGTGAGTCGTGCTTCGGTAGCTCAGATGGTAGAACACTTGCCCGCGAAAGACAAAGGTCCCGAGTTCGAGTCTCGGTCCGGCACACAGTTTTAATCTGCTAGGAAGTTTCATATCAGCGCACACTCCGCTGCAGAGTGAAAATCTCATTCTGGTATATAAAAGCTGTTAAATTCTTTTAAAAAACCACTTAATTTAATAACTGTAAAATGCGAAGAAATGGTGGGTGACACAGTAGCATATTTGGATTTCGCACCCTAAAAGACGTAAGAATATGGCATTTTCAGCAAAAAAGTATTTCGATCGCTGGCCTGTGTTATCATTACGCAGAGCCTGTGAACGAGTTCTCTAAAACGGCGTAGCTGGTCGAATATTCACATACTACTGTCGTGAGCATCGACAGAGAGAGGTAGGACAGTCAAACTACCACTAGCCGCTAAATGATTGGACGTCCACGATTCTTCACAGAACATGGGGTTCAGAGGCTTGTCTGCTGTGTAGAGTAGCATAGATGGTGATCTGTGGCGAAAGAGCACAACGCTGGTACACACACAACTTTTTCGGAGCACACTGTTCATTGTACGTCGTTGAACATGAAGCTCTGCACCAGACCCCGCCTGCGTGTTCTCATGTTGACCCAGCGACATCGTCAATCACGTGACCATCGGCCCTGGACCGTTGATCAATGGAAAAGGGCGGGCTCTTCTGGTGGGCCCATTTTTGCTACACTAGGTCGATGGACGCCTCCACAAACGCCGTGATCGAGGTGAACGGCGGTTCGAAGCTTGCAGCGCAACACGGACGCAAGTTGGTGGGAGCAGCATTATTGTAAGACGTCGTGGTCTCCTGACCTTCATTACTTACATATTCTGCCCTCACAATCATATTCCGCACATCTAGACGCTTCATTCGAACCCAAACTCGATAAGATTAAGTCAATGTTGTTTGAATTCATGTAAACGATATGCAAGTAACTAATAAATCGCAAGTGCGCACCGTGGTTGAAATACTCGAGGCTGGCGTACACACATACATTCCAAACACGACGGTCACAGGAGCTTTTACTTCGGGAGAGGCAAACACCGCACGCCAGGTGGCCAGTCCCAACCCATTTATGTCGGCCGGTGGACGCCCGTGGAGCAGACAGCGTTCGCCCGAGGGAAAGGGGGAACGACCCCGTGTTCGGCTTAAAAGCAAATTCCGCTACACTGGGTGGGACCGTCCAACCTACGCATTCTTTACACATAGCACGCAGTTTCAGAGATTTTCACAGGGAGACAGCAAACGCCACACGCCGATACTACAGGTTTTGGGATTGGTCGCCTTAAACGAAATGTCATTCTCCCGCTTTAGAAGAGCAATGCTGATCGGCGGACGATATTTCTGATGCCTTGAGCTGAAGGAGTAATGAAAGAGACCAAAAGATATACCCCTTCACGTGTGGTGTGGAGAGGTGCGGTTCCGTTGTCGCTCTTGGAGCGAGGAACAAGTCTCTCCTCAGTACACTGGGAGAGCACCTCTGTCGAGAGCGAATCAAAGTGCGACTCTATATTGAGTCCTTGCGATTAAGCGTTGTTCACTGTGTTGGCCGCCACACTTATTGTGCGGTGTGAACGGACAGAGTTACAGTTAAACGCCTGCGAGCGAATTTTTGAGTGGCATCGCGGTGGACTGGTTATCTGACCGGTGTACCACGCCAATAGACTAGGGGCGAATAGCAATCCTTGACTTCATCAAGGCGTAGGGAGAGTTTGATTGGCGAAGGTCAATCCAGATAGAACAAGAGTTATCTTATTTGTCAGCAGCGAGCGGCGCCGACAGCAGTCATCGCAGCTTACTGTATTGTGCGCTACAGCTATTGCGAGCCCAGTATTTCCTCCACAACAGTACACTTCACTGCATTTCACACGCGACAGCCTCGACTGTACCTAGCAACATTCTAATGGATAGTTATTGAAGTTGAGTAGGCGCGCCTCTCAGCCATTCTGCCAAGTCAAAAACCATCTTAAACTTCGTATAGAATTTCATTAGCGAATCCTATCCCTGAGAGGTAACATCACATTCCGAAAAGAAGCAAGATATAACTTGTTCAATTCATAACTAAAAGTGTCATTGTGATTTCTCAGACATTTGCAAAATAAATAATAACTTTCATTAGTTTCATGTTCTTCTTACACTAACTATCACTAATTCAGTACCCAAGTGCCCCACTAGTTACGTAAGAAATTTTGTGAATTTTTGTGTCATTTCCCTACAGCGAACAACTCCAGAAGATATTTAATGTTGAAAGTTTTTCAGGAATTTCTCTTTAGAACGTTAGGAGCGTCTGTCTGACTTCTCGAGTAGTGTAGGGGTGGAAACTGCATCTTGCAGGAGCCACAGGGTAAAGGGTACATCTCAGATTAATCCGTTGCGCAGAATAAACGAATCTCAGATCGACCCCACGTTCACATTATGCTAAGAGAGACATTTTCCTGCGCATGCGTGGGACCTGTGGTAGTAATCGAAGACACACTGACAGCTGCTAACGACAGCATTCCTTCACGCTTGCTGTCTTCAGCAGTATAACTTCCGTGTCTCGGAGCCAGAACCGTGCTCCAGTGATTTCAGGAGCATTGTAGTGAACTTACGTCGATGTCTCGGCGATCGAATTCGCTGGGAACCCATCTGGATCGCTATCGGGCGCCGTCATAGCGTACACAAATCAGCGGCCGTTATTTACGCTATGTAATGCAAAGTACTTACTCTTTTTTTTTTGTCGTCAGTCTACTGACTGGTTTGATGCGGCCCGCCACGAATTCCTTTCCTGTGCTAACCTCTTCATCTCAGAGTAGCACTTGCAACCTACGTCCTCAATTATTTGCTTGACATATTCCAATCTCTGTCTTCCTCTACAGTTTTTGCCCTCTACTACAGCTCCCTCTAGTACCATGGAAGTCATTCCCTCATGTCTTAGCAGATGTCCTATCATCCTGTCCCTTCTCCTTATCAGTGTTTTCCACATATTCCTTTCCTCTCCGATTCTGCGTAGAACCTCCTCATTCCTTACCTTATCAGTCCACCTAATTTTCAACAGTCGTCTATAGCACCACATCTCAGATGCTTCGATTCTCTTCTGTTCCGGTTTTCCCACAGTCCATGTTTCACTACCATACAATGCTGTACTCCAGACGTACATCCTCAGAAATTTCTTCCTCAAATTAAGGCCGGTATTTGATATTAGTAGACTTTTCTTGGCCAGAAATGCCTTTTTTGCCATAGCGAGTCTGCTTTTGATGTCCTCCTTGCTCTGTCCGTCATTGGTTATTTTACTGCCTAGGTAGCAGAATTCCTTAACTTCATTGACTTCGTGACCATCAATCCTGATAAGTTTCTCGCTGTTCTCATTTCTACTACTTCTCATTACCTTCGTCTTTCTCCGATTTACTGTCAAACCATACTGTGTACTCATTAGACTGTTCATTCCGTTCAGCAGATCATTTAATTCTTCTTCACTTTCACTCAGGATAGCAATGTCATCAGCGAATCGTATCATTGATATCCTTTCACCTTGTATTTTAATTCCACTCCTGAACCTTTCTTTTATTTCCATCATTGCTTCCTCGATGTACAAATTGAAGAGTAGGGGCGAAAGGCTACAGCCTTGTCTTACTCCCTTCTTAACACGAGCACTTCGTTCTTGATCGTCCACTCTTATTATTCCCTCTTGGTTGTTGTACATATTGTATATGACCAGTTTCTCCCTATAGCTTACCCCTACTTTTTTCAGAATCTCGAACAGCTTGCACCATTTTATATTGTCGAACGCTTTTTCCAGGTCGACAAATCCTATGAAGGTGTCTTGATTTTTCTTTAGCCTTGCTTCCATTATTAGCCGTAACATCAGAATGGCCTCTCTCGTGCCTTTACTTTTTCTAAAGCCAAACTGATCGTCACCTAGCGCATTCTCAATTTTCTTTCCCATTCTTCTGTATATTATTCTTGTAAGCAGCTTCGATGTATGAGCTGTTAAGCTGATTGTGCGATAATTCTCGCACTTGTCAGCTCTTGCCGTCTTCGGAATTGTGTGGATGATGCTTTCCGAAAGTCAGGTGGTATGTCGCCAGACTCATATATTCTGCACACCAACGTGAATAGTCGTTTTGTTGCCACTTCCCCTAATGATTTTAGAAATTCTGATGGAATGTTATCTATCCCTTCTGCCTTATTTGACCGTAAGTCCTCCAAAGCTCTTTTAAATTCCGATTCTAATACTGGATCCCCTCTTCTAAATCGACTCCTGTTTCTTCTTCTATCACATCAGACAAATCTTCACCCTCATAGAGGCTTTCAATGTATTCTTTCCACCTATCTGCTCTCTCCTCTGCATTTAACAGTGGAATTCCCGTTGCACTCTTAATGTTACCACCGTTGCTTTTAATGTCACCAAAGGTTGTTTTGAGTTTCCTGTATGCTGAGTCTGTCCTTCCGACAATCATATCTTTTTCGATGTCTTCACATTTTTCCTGCAGCCATTTCGTCTTAGCTTCCCTGCACATCCTATATATTTCATTCCTCAACGACTTGTATTTCTGTATTCCTGATTTTCCCGGAACATGTTTGTACTTCCTCCTTTCATCAATCAACTGAACTATTTCTTCTGTTACCCATGGTTTCTTCGGAGCTACCTTCTTTGTACCTATGTTTTCCTTCCCAACTTCTGTGATGGCCCTTTTTAGAGACGTTCATTCCTCTTCAACTGTGTTGCCTACTGCGCTATTCCTTATTGCTGTATCTATAGCGTTAGAGAACTTCAAACGTTAGAACTTCCGTATCCCACTTCTTTGCGTATTGATTCTTCCTGACTAATGTCTTGAACTTCAGCCTACTCTTCATCACTACTATATTCTGGTCTGAGTCTATATCAGCTCCTGGGTACGCCTTACAATCCAGTATCTGATTTCGGAATCTCTGTCTGACCATGATGTAATCTAATTGAAATCTTCCCGTATCTCCCGGTCTTTTCCAAGTATACCTCCTGCTCTTGTGATTCTTGAACAGGGTATTCGCTATTACTAGCTGAAACTTGTTACAGAACGCAATTAGTCTTTCTCCTCTTTCATTCCTTGTCCCAAGCTCATATTCTCCTGTAACGTTTTCTTCTACTCCTCCCCTTACAACTGCATTCCAGTCTCCCATGACTATTAGATTTTCGTCCCCCTTTACATACTGCATTACCCTTTCAATATCCTCATACACTTTCTCTATCTGTTCATCTTCAGCTTGCGACGTCAGCATGTATACCTGAACTGTCGTTGTCGGTGTTGGTCTGCTCTCGATTCTGATTAGAACAACCCGGTCACTGAACTGTTCACAGTAAGAAACCCTCTGCCCTACCTTCCTATTCATAACGAATCCTACACCAGTTATACCATTTTCTGCTGCTGTCGATATTACCCTATACTCATCTGACAAGAAATCCTCGTCTTCCTTCCACTTCACTGACCCCTACGATATCTAGATTGAGCCTTTGAATTTCCCTTTTCAGATTTTCTAGTTTCCCTACCACGTTCAAGCTTCTGACATTCCACTCGTAGAACATTATCCTTTCGTTGATTATTCAATCTTTTTCTCATGGTAACCTCCCCCTTGGCAGTCCCCTCCTGGAGATCCGAATGGGGGACTATTCCGGAATCTTTTGCCAATGGAGAGATCATCATGACACTTCTTCAACTACAGGCCACATGTCCTGTGGATACACGTTACGTGTCTTTAATGCAGTGGTTTCCTTCTGCATCCTCATGTCGTTGATCATTGCTGATTCTACCGCCTTTAGGGGCAATTTCCCACCCCTAGGACAAGAGAGTGGCCTGAACCTCTATCCGCTCCTCCGCTCTCTTTGCCAAGGCCGTTGGCAGAATGAGGCTGACTTCTTATGCCGGAAGTCTTCGGCCGCCAATGCTGATTATTTATCAAAATTTAGGCCTTGGTGGGATGGAACCCGGGACCGAAGACGTTTTTGATTATGAATCAAAGACGCTACCCCTAGACCACGGGTACTCCCTCATACTTACTTACATCCTAAAATGTAGACTTTCACAACCGGAAATATCATGTCCATTATAATTGTTCGGGCTGTTATGCCGTGGTCGGTTGATGAATTCTGTGTCCGTTCCCAACGTTCCGTCTCTGACTGCGGGAGACATCTTCAAGGGGGTCCGTAGCTCGATGGAATGTCCAACACACCCACTGGCTCGCCACTGACTTCCATTGAGCTACGGACCCCCTTGAAGATATCTCCCGCAGATGGAGACGAAACGTTGGGAATTGACACAGAATTCATCAACCGACCACGGCATAACAGCCCGGGTAATTATAGTGGACATACTGACTTACTTTACTTAACGCGATCATGCACAGAGAACCGCTCGCTGCTACAAGGTCCCTCCACAACTGGGATCTGTTTTGCGCCTTCTGGGGCCAATCATTCTCTATTCCAATCTGCAGGAAGTCCTCACGGATTCCATCCCCCCCTCCTTTCTTTGGTCTTCCTAGCGGGCGCCTTCCGCAGGGAATACAATCCATAGCTTTCAAAGGCCATCAGCATTTATCCATCCGACTGACATGTCCTGCCCATACAAGGCGCTTGGTTCTCATCAATTCTACAATGTTTGGTCTATTGTACATTTCGTCTAGTTCACAATTATGCCTGGTCCTCCATTCTCCAGTGATCTCATCTTGTACCAGAGCAAAGATCTACCTTAAGACTACATAACTTACGACCTCAAACGTACCGACAAACTGTCGGATGCCTGATACGCAGAAGCAGTGATGTACACTACCGGCCATTAAAATTGCTACTCCAAGAACAAATGCAGATGATACACGTGTATTCATTGGACAATTATATTATACTAGAACTGCCATATGATTACATTTTGACGCAATTTGGTTGCATAGATCCTGATAAATCATTACCCAGAACAACCACCTCTGGACGTAATAAAGGACTGGATACGGCCTGGGCATTAAGTCAAACAGAGCTTGGATGGCGTGTACAGGTACAGCTGCCCATGCAGCTTCAACACGATACCACAGGTCATCACGAGTAGTGACTGGCGTATTGTGATGAGCCAGTTGCTCGGCCACCATTGAACAGACGTTTTCAATTGGGGAGAGATCTGTAGAATGTGCTGGCCAGAGCAGCAGTCGATCATTTTCTGTATTCAGGCAGGCTCGTACAGGACCTGCCACATGCGGTCGTACATTATCCTGCTTAAATACAGGGTTTCGCATGGATCGAATGAGGGGTACAGCCATGGATCGTAACACATCTGAAATGTATCGTCCACTGTTCAAAGTGCCATCAGTGCGAACAAGAGATGACCGAGGCGTGTAACCAATGGCACCCCATACAATCACGCCGGGTGATATAGCAGTATGGCGATGACGAATACACGCTTCCAATGTGATTTCACCGCGATGTCGCCAAACACGGATGCGAACATCATGATGCTGTAAACACAACCTGGATTCATCCGAAAAAATGATGTTTTGCCATTCGTGCACCCAGGTTCGTCGTTGAGTACACAATCGCAGGAGCTCCTGTCTGTGATGCAGCGTCAAGGGTAACCGCAGGCATGATCTCCGAGCTGACAGTCCATGCTGCTGCAAACGTCGTCGAACTGTTCGTGCAGATGGTTGTTGCTAACGTCCCCATCTGTTGACTCACGGATCGAAACATGGCTGCACGATCCGTTACAGCCATGCGGATAAGATGCCTGTCATCTCGACTGCTAGTGATACGAGGTCGTTAGGATCCAGCACGGCGTTCCGTATTGCCCTCCGGAACCCACCGATTCCATATTCTGCTAACAGTCATTGGATCTCGACCAACGCGAGCAGCAATGTCGGGATTCGATAAACCGCAATCGCGATAGGTTACAATCCGACCTTTATCAAAGTCGGAAACGTGATGGTTCGCATTTCTCCTCCTCACACGAGGCATCAGAACACCGTCTCACCAGGCAATGCCGGTCAACTGCTGTTTGTGTATGAGAAATCGATTGTAAACTTTCCTCATGTCAGCACGTTATAGGTGTCGCCACCGGCTCCAACCTCGTGTGAATGCTCTGAAAAGCTAATCATTTGCATATCACAGCATCTTCTTCCTGTCGGTTAAATTTCGCGTCTTTAGCACGTCATCTTCGTGGTGTAGCGATTTTAATGGCCAGTAGTGTATTTTTTTCCGTTTCGGCTGATCAGTGTATCTTTTCGTATTAGCGTGATGTCGCTTTGGGAATGAACTTTGTTTTTTTTTTTTTTGTCCAGTGTGGAGATTTTGTTTAGGCGGCGATTCAGAACTGCATCGAATGCCTTCCGGAGGGACGATTGTTGACACGTTTGGCTCAGCTTCAGTGTGGGACGGTAAGCGTAGAGTGCCTGTTTCCTTTCTTCGCCTCCGACGAACACTCCCGTATTTCCGCTGGCCGGAGGCCGCTAACGAGATGACGGGCATCGCTTCACGCCAGCTGCAAGGCTACTCGCACTTCCACGCGACGATTACGGTTTCACGGCTCGGGCGCCATCATTTGCGCCTGCGCCGAAAAGTGAAAATGCTAGAAAGTTTGCGTGCTACAGTCATGTCAATGGGATTTCCAGTCGAGTACACGCCTCTCGCTTTCCACCGCTGCCGTAACCGCCAAAGCTGCATCCCTCTCTCCCTAACGCGTAGAACTGTCTCCCTGCGATTTTGTGTACGCAGATATAGCATATTTTACAAATTTAGCTTTCACCACATTTTGCCAGTTACTTAAATGGCATAGTGGTTCTTACCGAGCCCACCCTCTTGTTGGCCATATTTGGTTTATTAATGTTGAAACGTCCCCTTAGAAAAATTTATGAATGACTGTGTTGATAAACCTCTTACATTATTTGATTTTCAAACAGCTGAGCAGAACTGACCGTACTCAGACATTTCCCTCTTTACCTATTCTGATCAACACTAAACTGATACTCAATATTTTTAGCGCAACGCAATCTGACTTTCAAAAATCCTTACAAAAGAATGCCCCTGACTAACAATAACCTATAACTTTCATGAGTCACTTACCTCACAAAAATCTTCGGTACTCAAACTACTGCAATACAGCGAGCGCCAATACTGCCAGCTAGATGAAAGATTCTAACTACTGACAGGCATAGTCAGCAAATGAAAGATTTTGATGGAGAACAATGTGTTTACCTCAATAATCTTCAAAAGTCATGGTCATTATATTCTCCCCATGAACCATGGACCTTGCCGTTGGTGGGGAGGCTTGCGTGCCTCAACGATACAGATAGCGGTACCGTAGGTGCAACCACAACGGAGGCGTATCTGTTGAGAGGCCAGACAAACGTGTGGTTCCTGAAGATGGTTCAAATGGCTCTGAGCACTATGGGACTCAACACCTTAGGTCATAAGTCCCCTAGAACTTAGAACTACTTAAACCTAACTAACCTAAGGACATCACAAACATCCATGCCCGAGGCAGGATTCGAACCTGCGACCGTAGCAGTCACGCGGTTCCGGACTGCAGCGCCAGAACCGCACGGCCGCCGCGGACGGCGGTTCCTGAAGAGAGGAGGCAGCCTTTTCAGTAGTTGCAGGGGCAACAGTCTGGATTATTGACTGATCTGGCCTTGTAACATTAACCAAAATGGCCTTGCTGTTCTGGTGCTGCGAACGGCTGAAAGCAAGGGGAAACTACAGCCGTAATTTTTCCCGAGGCCATGCAGCTTTACTGTATGATTAAATTATGGTGGCGTCCTCTTGGGTTAAATATTCCGGAGGTAAAATAGTCCCCCTTTCGGATATCCGGGCAGGAACTACTCAAGAGGACGTCGTTATCAGGAGAAAGAAAACTGGCGTTCTACAGATCGGAGCGTCGAATGTCAGATCCCTTAATCGGGCAAGTAGGTTAGAAAATTTAAAATGGGAAATGGATAGGTTAAAGTTAGATATAGTGGGAATTAGTGAAGTTCGGTGGCAGGAGGAACAAGACTTTTGATCAGGTGAATACAGGGTTATAAATACAAAAGCAAATAGGGACAATGCAGGTGTAGGTTTAATAATGAATAAAAAAAATAGGAGTGCGGGTAAGCTATCACAAACGGCATAGTGAACGCATTTTTGTGGCCACGATAGACACAAAGCACATGCCTACTACAGTAGTACAAGTTTGTATGCCAACTAGCTCTGCAGATGAAGAAATTGATGAAATGTATGATGAGACAAAAGGAATTATTCAGGTAGTGAAGGGAGACGAAAATTTAATAGTCATGAGTGACTGGAATTCGTCAGTACAAAAAGGGAGAGAAGAAAACATAGTAGATGAATATGGATTGGGGGAGAGAAATGAAAGAGGAAGCCGCCTGGTAGAATTTTGTGCAGAGCATAACTTAATCACAGCTAACACTTGGTTTAAGAATCATGAAAGAAGGTTGTATGCATGGAAGAACCCTGAAGATACTAAAAGGTATCAGATAGATTACGTAATGGTAAGACAGAGATTTAGGAACCAGATTTTAATTTGTAAGACATTTCCAGTGGCAGATGTGGACCCTGACCACAATCTATTGGTTATGAACTGTAGATTAAAACTGCAAAAACGTGGGAATTTAAGGAGATGGGACCTGGATAAGCTGAATGAACCAGAGGTTGTACAGAGTTTCAGGGAGAGCATACGGGAACAATTGAAAATAATAGGGGAAAGAAATACAGTAGAAGAAGAATGGGTAGCTCTGAGGGATGAAATAGTGACGGCAGCAGAGGATCAAATAGGGAAAAAGATGAGGGCTAGTAGGAACCCTTGGGTAACAGAAGAAATATTGAATTTAATTGATGAAAGGAAAAAAAATATAAAAATGCAGTAAATGAAGCAGGCAAAAAGGAATACAAACGTCTCAAAAATAAGATCCACAGGAAGTGAAAAATGACTAAGCAGGGATGGCTAGAGGACAAATGTAAGGATGTAGAGGCTTATCTCACTAAAGTTAGATAGATACTGCCTAAAGGAAAATTAAAGAGAGCGTTGGAGAAAAGAGAACCACTTGCATGAATATCAAGGGCGTAGATGGGAACCCAGTTCTAACCAAAGAAGCTAAAGCAGAAAGGTGGAAGGAGTATATAGAGGGTGTATACAAGGGCGACGTACTTGAGGACAATATTATGGAAATGATGTAGATGAAGGTGAAATAGGAGATACGATACTGCGTGAAGAGTTTGAGGGAGCACTGAAAGACCTGAGTCGAAACAATGCTCCTGGAGTAAACAACATTCCATCAGAACTACTGACAGCCTTGGGAGCCAGTCCTGACAAAACTCTACTATCTGGTGAGCAAGATGTATGAGACAGGCGGTATACCCTCAGACTTGAAGAAGAATATAATACAGGGTGATTCAAAAAGAATACCACAACTTTAGGAATTTAAAACTCTGCAACGACAAAAGGCAGAGCTAAGCACTATCTGTCGGCGAATTAAGGGAGCTATAAAGTTTCATTTAGTTGTACATTTGTTCGCTTGAGGCGCTGCTGATTAGGCGTCAGCGTCAGTTGATGCTAAGATGGCGACCGCTCAACAGAAAGCTTTTTGTGTTATTGAGTACGGCAGATGTGAATCGACGACAGTTGTTCAGCGTGCATTTCGAAAGAAGTATGGTGTTAAACCTCCTGATAGGTGGTGTATTAAACGTTGGTATAAACAGTTTACAGCGAATGGGTGTTTGTGCAAAGGGAAAAGTTCTGGACGGCCGAGAACGAGTGATGAAAATGTAGCACGCATCCAGCAAGCATTGTTTCGCAGCCCAGGAAAATCGACTCGCAGCGCTAGCAGAGAGCTGCAAATTCCACAATCAACTGTATGGAGAGTCCTACGAAAAAGGTTAATTATGAAACCTTATCGTCTGAAATTGGTTCAAGCACTGTCTGCAGCTGATAAGATTAAAAGAACCGATTTCTGTGATTTTATCCTTGCTCAAATGGAAACAGATGAATCTTTCGTTTCAAAGATTGTGTTTAGTGATGAAGCAACTTTCCACACTAACGGGAAAGTCAACCATCACAATGTTTGTATATGGGGCACTGAGAATCCGCGGGAAGCAACTCAGTATGAACGTGACTCGCCTAAGGTGAACGTTTTCTGTGCCATTTCAGCCAATAAAGTTTTTGGTCCCTTTTTCTTTGAAGGTGCTACTGTAACTGGACTACAGTATCTGGAGATGTTAGAGAATTGGCTGTTCTCTCAGCTCGAACAAGAAGCACAACAATTCATATTTCAGCAGGATGGAGCGCCACCACATTGGCACTTATCTGTCCGTGTACCTGAACGTCAACTGCCCGAGGCGATGGATCAGCTGCCAGGCAGCCTGTGACTGAGCACTTCATCACTGGCCTCCAAGAAGCCCTGATCTTACCCCCTGCGACTTTTTATTATGGGGGTATGTTAAGGATATGGTGTTTCGGCCACCTCTCCCAGCCACCATTGATGATTTGAAACGAGAAATAACAGCAGCTATCCAAACTGTTACGCCTGATATGCTACAGAGAGTATGGAACGAGTTGGAGTATCCGGTTGATACTGCTCGAGTGTCTGGAGGGGGCCATATTGAACATCTCTGAACTTGTTTTTGAGTGAAAAAAACCTTTTTAAATACTCTTTGTAATGATGTATAACAGAAGGTTATATTATGTTTCTTTAATTAAATACTCATTTTTAAAGTTGTGGTATTCTTTTTGAATCACCCTGTAATTCCAATCCCAAAGAGGGCAGGTGTTGACAGATGTGAAAATTACCGAACTATCAGTTTAATAAGTCACAGCTGCGAAATACTAACGCGAATTCTTTACAGACGAATGGAAAAACTGGTAGAAGCCGTCGTCAGGGAAGATCAGTTAGGATTCCATACAAATGTTGGAACACGAGGCAATACTGACCCTACGACTTATCTTAGAAGAAAGATTAAGGAAAGGCAAACCTAAGTTTCTAGCATTTGTAGACTTAGAGAAGACTTTTGACAATGTTGATTGGAATACTCCCATTCTAATTCTGAAGGCGGCAGTGGTAAAATACAGGGAGCGAAAGGATATTTACAATTTGTACAGAAAAAAGATGGCAGTTATAAGACTCGACGGGCATGAAAGGGAAGCAGTAGTTGGAGAGGGAGTGAGACAGTCTTGTAGCCTCTCCCCGATGCTATTCAATCTGTATATTGAGCTAGCAATAAAGGAAACAAAAGAAAAGTTCGGAGTAGGTATTAAAATCCATGGAGAAGAAATAAAAACTTTGAGGTTCGCCGATGACATTGTAATTCTGTCAGAGACAGCAAAGGACTTGGAAGAGCAGTTGAACACAATGGACAGTGTCTTGAAAGGAGGGTATAAGATGAACATCAACAAAAGCAAAACGAGGATAATGGAATGTAGTCGAATTAAGTTGGGTGATGTTGAGGATATTAGATTAGGTAATGAGACACTTAAAGTAGTAAAGGAGTTTTGCTATTTGGGGAGTAAAATAACTGGCGATGGTCGAAATAGAGAGGATATAAAATGTAGGCTGGCAATGGCAAGGAAAGCGTTTCTGAAGAAGAAAAAATTTGCTAACATCGAGTATAGATTTAAATCTCAGGATGTCGTTTCTGAAAGTATTTGTATGGAGTGTAGCCATGTATGGAGGTGAAACGTGGACGATAAATAGTTTAGACAAGAAGAGAATAGAAGCTTTCGAAAGGTGGTGCTACAGAATAATGCTGAAGATAAATGGGTAGATCACATTGGTATTGAATAGAATTGGGGAGAAGTGAAGCTTGTGGCACAACTTGACTAGAAGAAGGGATCGATTGGTAGGACTTATTTTGAGGCATCGAGGGATCACCAATTTAGTATTGGAGGGCAGCGTGGAGGGTAATAACAATCGTATAGGGAGACCAAGAGATGAATACACTAAGCAGATTCAGAAGGATATAGGCTGCAGTAGGTACTGGGAGATGAAGAGGCTTGCACAGGAAAGAGTAGCATGGAGAGCTGCATCAAATCTGTCTCATGACTGAAGACCACAACAACAATATATATAATATTACAAATTTACTCTATCTGGCGGACACAAGTCCAGATCGTCCGCTCTTAAAATTCTGCCATCTCTCTCCCCAGATCCACCACTGCTGGCGGCTCAGCTCCAACAGCGCAACGCTACGCGCTGTTAACATCCAGCTGCCCAACATTACAATGGCGAGTATTACAACAATGCCAACCAATCACAGACTGCATACAACACAGCCAGTGATGTTCATACAGAGCGCTAGGTGACGTTACCAACATAAAAACCTAAACAGCCTACGTAAAATGTTAGTAGCTAGGGCGACGGATCACATTTTCACAGCACTTGCCACGCTGAGGCAGTGACACACTGCACCGAGTGACAAGTACAGTTGAATTTAGATAGCCAGTTCTGTTAATAATAAAAATAATCCTTTTTGTTGCTCTTCTTTGTTGTGTATTGATGGCTGATTGTGGATACCCTTTCTGTGGTTTATCTTTTTGTAATCTTCTAGAGGATGATCGGTTTGACGTTTCAATAATAATTATATGAATTCTGGTGGACTTCCTGCAGAATTACAAATATACTTTATGTCATCTCACTTCAACAATACAAGTCAATAGAACACACACAACTCGTTCCCCATTCTCGAACTTCAAACTCGTACAACCCGCTGACCAAAAGATCAAAGATTTACCTCTAACACTATGCAGCAAAAAATTACTATCATGCATCTATCTATTTATGCAAAACAATCTTTGGAACATACATTTCGTAAATAAAATATAATTAATTGCCTATCTTTTTTGAGAAGTCCATAATCATCATTATAATTTCATTAAGTACTTATGATCGTTGACTTTTAAACATTGTCGCACAGGTAAGTAGCAATGGATTTTTGGTTTTTATGTCTTCGGTGCTGTATCGTTCACTTCAAAAGATCCAAGATCGGTTAGTACATTTGTTTCATGATAATCAGTTTTATTACATAGTCCAGCCAGAGAACATGATTTTGATGTGGTATCATCGTTTACCTCGCTTTCGCTGAATGAGGTGTTGCAACAGCGAAATCGGATTTTTTTCTTGTTTTATAGACAAGATTAGCATGTAGGGCTTATTCTTGGTTTACCTAAATGTACATTGAACTTAAATTCGCCCATGTCTGTCTTTTGCCGTGTGTCAATGTGTATGTAAAGAATTGTGTTAGATTTCTTGTTGCGTGTTGTTAGTTCCGTTGAAAGCCGCTGTGGTTATTTGCAGACTGGTTCGCCAATTTCCTCAGCGTCTCTGCAACTCCACATCAACGTAGTGGACCTGGAACTTTTTATAGCAATCATAATGACTATAAACAGTAATATTTACGTCCGAGTCTCCTCTAATTATTTCTTAGAGACAGTGTTCAACGTCCCGTCGACATTGAGGTCATTAGAGTCTTCAATCAGAGATGAGCACTCGTCTTTATCTTCCTTAAATACAACTTTTACTCTTACATCGAGTTGTTGTTGTTGTTGTGGTCCTCAGTCCCGAGACTTGTTTGATGCAGCTCTCCATGCTCCTCTATCCTGTGCAAGCTTCTTCATCTCCCAGTACCTATAACAAGCTACATCCTTCTGAATCTGCTTACTGTATTCATCTCTTGATCTCCCGCTACGATTTTTACCCTCCACGCTGCCCTCCAATACTAAATTGGTGATCCCTTGATGCCTCAGAACATGTCCTACCAACCGATCCCTTCTTCTAGTCAGGTTGTGCCACAAACTCCTCCCCAATTCTATTCAATACCTCATCATTAGTTATGTGATCTACCCATCTAATCTTCTGCATTCTTCTGTAGCACCACATTTCGAAAGCTTCTATGCTCATCATTTCTAAACTATTTATCGTCCATGTTTCACTTCCATACATGGCTACACTCCATACAAATACTTTCAGAAACGACTTCCTGACATTTAAATCAATACTCGATGTTAACAAATTTCTCTTCTTCAGAAACGCTTTCTTTGACATTGCCAGTCTACATTTTATATCCTCTCTACTTCGACCATTATCAGTTATTTTGCTCCCCAAATAGCAAAACTCCTTTACTACTTTAAGTGTCTCATTTCCTAATCTAATTCCCTCAGCATCACCCGACTTAATTCGACTACATTCCATTGTCCTCGTTTTGCTTTTGTTGATGTTCATCTTATACCCTCCTTTCAAGACACTGTCCATTCTGTTCAACTTCTCTTCCAAGTCCTTCAACGTTATCCGCGAACCTGAAAGTTTATTTCTTCTCCATGGATTTTAATACCTACTCATAACTTTTCTTTTGTTTCTTTTACTGCTTGCTCAATATACAGATTGAATAGCTCTAACATTCTGCGTGGTGTCAGTTTGTTCCAAGTCGTGTCTCCCTACCACTTTCGCGCAACGACGCTCTGAGCGTGTTTTTTAGGGAATTGACTATTTTGAACCTGGGGCCTGTTGCTGGTAAGGAGACGCCAGACCACACATGACATGTAGAATTCAGAAGAGTTCAGTGAGACTAGCGATGATATAATCAAATACTTAATTATTTCAGCATCAGCTCCACTCCACTCCCTGTAATAGAATCTTAATACTAACTAAATTTAGTGGAAGGGGTTCAAGGCTTTCCTATTTTTAGTTACCTGGTAAAATAACGTCGAAAAAGCAGTTACGTTTACCATTGGAATTTTTATTCTACTCACTAAACATTGTTTATAAATTGCGCTATTGATGAAAGGAAATATTCTAATACAGGATGATAAAACCAACTATGTTCAACAAAATGTGAACGAATATTCCCTGAATGGGTTTCCAAGTTCTACAATGTATCGAAGGATGACCTATGCTATATCACATCTATAATCTAGGTTTAATTTAAGTTTCACAAAAGAGAAAACTATCAAAATGGTCTACGGTGACCCTCAATTATCTTTAATTACTTGTCTAACGTGTCGTAAATTACAGTGGCTGATGTGGCTTCTCAACAACTACATAACAGAAAATTCATCGCGTTTAAAATTTTTACTTCAAGTAGCAAATGTGAACACCATGAGCTTTAATTGACGATCGACGCTAGCATTACGCAAAAAGGGGGTGTTACAGATGAGACTTCTGCAGTTCTGAGTGAAGCTTTATGCGCTGTTATGCGGCATTGCGTGCGTTCATTACCTTGTCTGTGTTCGGCGGGCAGCACAGCTCGGCTCACCTCACTGTCTCGGAAGCAACTCTTTCCTAACTTTTCCTTACTACAATTTACCGAAGTTGGTTTAAAAATAAGTATCTGGCTGTGTTTTCATCAGAACAATCAGGGTCTCAATGTTAACCTTAAGCTCCGCCTACAAAAATTCTCTCTAACCAATGAGAAACGTTATACTTTTGTGGTGAGGCAATGTTTTTAAAGTTTGCAACGTAACAGAGATGCGGAAAAGTCTCATGCTAAAACTTGCAGCTGGTGTGGTCCTTTTCGTGTTATCATGAGATCAATACTGTTTTTCTGGAGGGCTCTAGCTTTTAACATAGGCTGGGGGTGGACCTAGCGGTTAGCTGGAGACGTGGGTGTCCGTCCCTTATCGTAGGGCCTTCAGCTTATCACGGTTCTACTCTCGGCTTATGTTCTTGTTTCTCCCCTCGGAACTGCGTCTGTCACATAGTGGGAAGGTATGACGTGCATTTAGGCATTCTTGTGTTAGTCTGTGGTATTCCATTTGCTCACTCGTTACTCGTATTACTTTTGTTAATTTAATGTCACGATTTATTCTGAGCTATGTGACATACTACTGGATTTGCTTATCATGTCAGGCTTTTCATGGAAGGTGTTGGATTTACGTTACACCTTACACTCCTACTGATTTATGGACAGCATTGCAGGAGTCGTGGTGTCATTTCCCTCGGGAATACTTCAGACATTAGTCGAGTCCATGCGGCACTTCTGCGTGCTCGCGGGGGCCCTACACAATGTACGCCGCTGTTGCAGTCTCTTTGGCTCTTCAGTGAAAAACACAACTAGCTCTTTATTGTCACGAGGCAACGAGCGCTATCGGCAGGGCATGTCAAATTCATTCCACATTTTTAGACTTCCAGAACGCTTTTGGCACCTCTCCTCACATGCGACTTCTAAGCAAACTGCGTGCCTGTGGAGTGTCGCCTTTGGAGTTGTGCGACTGGGTTTGTGGTTTCCTGCCAGAAAGGTCACAATAGGAACTGATGGAACGTCACTGTCAAATAAAATATAAGTAATATTTGGCGTTTCCCAAGGAAGTCTTAAAGACCCTCTGCTGCTCCTGATCTACACAAACGATTTAGGAGACAACCTGAGCAAACACGTTCCACATCATTACGAAGTGTCGTATTCATGATCTATGGAACAAGCATTAATCTAATCTAATCTTCACACGATTCCGTGTTTGGTCAACCATGAGCAATCGCGGAACCCCTCTTGCGGATAGCTTTCTCATGTCCAAATGTTGATGCAAAGTATTATGTACCCGTTCATTCGAGATGCCCACAGCACTAGCGATCCCACGCACCTTAATTCTCCCGTCATCCATCACCATATCACGGATTGTATCAATGATTTCTGGAGTCGTAACCTCCACAGGGAGTCCAGAAGGTTCAGCATCACTTGTGCCCATATGGCCACTCTGAAATTGTTGAAACCACTTATAAACTGTTCTAATCGAAGGTGCAGAGTCACCGTAATGCTTATCAAGTTTCTCTTTAGTCTCCCGAGACGTTTTGCCTTTCATAAAATAATATTTAATCACCACACGAAATTCTTTTTCGTCCATTTTTTGACACTCGACTTCCTTGATTCACACGAATGCCAAACACAAATAAATAGACCACTATGACTGAAACGTCGTGTGTGTTCTTTCCAAGGATGTTACTAACTAAAAATGATCTCGATACGCGCCGGTTGTGCCATCTGTCGGACTTTGCACGGACTTTTCAGCTTTTCAGACGCCCCTCCTATGTTGTGTATTAATAATCTGACAGTCAAAATTAATAGTAACATCAAATGTTTCATAGATAATGAAGTTAGCTACACTCTAAGACAAAAAAAAAAAAAAAAACAACAACGCACCGCAAAGGATCATCTGAAAGTGACGGAAAATGGTGCGTGTGATGTACATGCACAGAAAAATAAATCATTACAATTTCAGTAAAACTGGACGATTCATTCAAGAGCCTCGCAACATCAGCGTAACGCGCTGGTCTACCTCTACTCCTTAAGCAGGCTGTTATTCAGCTTGGGAATGATTGACAGAGGTGTTGGATGTTCTCCTGAGGGATTGTTGTTGTTGTGGTCTTCAGTCCTGAGGCTGGTTTGATGCAACTCCCCATGCTACTCTATCCTGTGCAAGCTTCTTCATCTCCCAGTACCTACTGCAACCTACATCCTTCTCAATCTGTTTAGTGTATTCATCTCTTGGTCTCCCTCTACGACTTTTATCCTCTACACTGCCCTCCAATACTAAGCTCGTGATCCCTTGATGCCTCAGAACATGTTCTATCAACCGATCCCTTCTTCTAATCACGTTGGGACACAAACTTCTCTTCTCCCTGATCCTGTTCAACACCTCCTCATTAGTTATATGATCTACTGATCTAATCTTCAGCATTCTTCTGTAACACCACATTTCGAAGGCTTCTATTCCCTTCTTGTCCAAACTATTTATCGTCCATGTTTCACTTTCATACATGGCTACACTCCATACAAATACTTTCAGAAACGACTTCCTGACACTTAAATGTATACTCGATGTTAACAAATTTCTCTTCTTCAAAAATGCTTTCCTTGCCATTGCCAGTCTACATTTTATGTCCTCTCTTCTTCGACCATCATCACTTATTTTTCTCCCGAAACAGCAAAACTCCTGTACTACTTTAAGTGTCTCATTTCCTAATCTAATTCCCTCAGCAACACCCGACTTAATTCGACTACATTCCATTATCCTCCTTTGTTGATGTTCGTCTTATACCCTCCTTTCAAGACACTCTCCATTCCGTTCAGCTGCTCTTCCAAGTCCTTCGCTGTCTCTGACAGAATTACAATGTCAAATGCAAACCTCAAAGTTTTTACACTCCTGGAAATGGAAAAAAGAACACATTGACACCGGTGTGTCAGACCCACCATACTTGCTCCGGACACTGCGAGAGGGTGGTACAAGCAATGATCACACGCACGGCACAGCGGACACACCAGGAACCGCGGTGTTGGCCGTCGAATGGCGCTAGCTGCGCAGCATTTGTGCACCGCCGCCGTCAGTGTCAGCCAGTTTGCCGTGGCATACGGAGCTCCATCGCAGTCTTTAACACTAGTAGCATGCCGCGACAGCGTGGACGTGAACCGTATGTGCAGTTGACGAACTTTGAGCGAGAGCGTTTACTGGGCATGCGGGAGGCCGGGTGGACGTACCGCCGAATTGCTCAACACGTGGGGCGTGAGGTCTCCACAGTACATCGATTTTGTCGCCAGTGGTCGGCGGAAGGTGCACGTGCCCGTCGACCTGGGACCGGACCGCAGCGACGCACGGATGCACGCCAAGACCGTAGGATCCTACGCAGTGCCGTAGGGGACCGCACCGCCACTTCCCAGCAAATTAGGGACACTGTTGCTCCTGGGGTATCGGCGAGGACCATTCGCAACCGTCTCCATGAAGCTGGGCTACGGTCCCGCACACCGTTAGGCCGTCTTCCGCTCACGCCCCAACATCGTGCAGCCCGCCTCCAGTGGTGTCGCGACAGGCGTGAATGGAGGGACGAATGGAGACGTGTCGTCTTCAGCGATGAGAGTCGCTTCTGCCTTGGTGCCAATGATGGTCGTATGCGTGTTTGGCGCCGTGCAGGTGAGCGCCACAATCAGGACTGCATACGACTGAGGCACACAGGGCCAACACCCGGCATCATGATGTGGGGAGCGATCTCCTACACTGGCCGTACACCTCTGGTGATCGTCGAGGGGACACTGAATAGTGCACGGTACATCCAAATCGTCATCGAACCCATCGTTCTACCATTCCTAGACCGGCAAGGGAACTTGCTGTTCCAACAGGACAATGCACGTCCGCATGTATCCCGTGCCACCCAACGTGCTCTAGAAGGTGTAAGTCAACTACCCTGGCCAGCAAGATCTCCGGATCTGTCCCCCATTGAGCATGTTTGGGACTGGATGAGGCGTCGTCTCACGCGGTCTGCACGTCCAGCACGAACGCTGGTCCAACTGAGGCGCCAGGTGGAAATGGCATGGCAAGCCGTTCCACAGGACTACATCCAGCATCTCTACGATCGTCTCCATGAGAGAATAGCAGCCTGCATTGCTGCGAAAGGTGGATATACACTGTACTAGTGCCGACATTGTGCATGCTCTGTTGCCTGTGTCTATGTGCCTGTGGTTCTGTCAGTGTGATCATGTGATGTATCTGACCCCAGGAATGTGTCAATAAAGTTTCCCCTTCCTGGGACAATGAATTCACGGTGTTCTTATTTCAATTTCCAGGAGTGTATTTCACCTCCATGGATTTTAATACCAACTCCGAACTTTTCTTTCGTTTCCTTCACTGCTTGCTCAATATACAGATTCAATAGCGTCGGGGAGAGGCTACAACCCTGTCTCACTCCCTTCCCAACCACTGCTTCCCTTTCATGTCCCTCGACTCTTATAACCGCCATCTGTTTTCTGTACAAATTGTAAATAGCCTTTCGCTCCCTGTATTTTACCCCTGCCACCTTCAGAATTTGAAAGAGAGTATTCGAGTAAACATTATGAAAATCTTTCTCTGCATCTACAAATGCTAGAAACGTAGGTTTGCCTTTCCTTAATCTAGCTTCTAATATAAGTCGTAGGGTCAGTATTGCCTCACGTGTTCCGATATTTCCTGAGGGATATGGTACCAAATTCTTCAAAATAGGAACGTTAGATCGTCAAAAGCTGGAGACGGTAGGAGGGTCCTGCCCATAATGGTCCAAACGTTGTCAATTGGGGAGAGATTCGGTGATCCTGATGATAGTAGAACTCTCGCCATTTGCGGGCGGGCGTTATCTTGTTGAAATTTAAGCCCAGGATGGCTTGCCGTGGAGGGCAGCACAACGGGATGTAGAATATCGTCAACTTAACTCTGTGCTGTGAGGTTACCGTGGATGAGAAGCAAGGGGTCCTTGCTATGAAAAGAAATGGCGTCCTAGACCATCACTCCTGGCTGTCGGGATGTGCGGCCGGCGACTGTCAGGTTGGCATCCCACGTCTTCGGCCTAGGATCGCATTAACTGGAGTAGAATTGTCTTCATTGAAGGGTGCCGCTTCGAACTGAGCCCCAATATCCAGCGAAGGCGTTTCTGGAGACGCCCTGGACAGCAATGGGGTACCAACCTGACATGTTGGAGGGTCCCATGCATATCTTGTAGTTAACACAAACGGCTGCGTTTTGAGTGGTGGCTGGACAAGGAAGCATAGACCGCTGAGAAATGGCGTCGCATTGTGTTCAGCAATGAATCGTGGTTCTGCATTACCGCTGACGTAGTACGGCGGTGACTTGGAGAGGGGTCCCATTCTTCCAATGTATTAGACAGGCACGTTGGTGTTACTCCTTGTGTCACTGAGTGGGGAATCCAGTCGCACAACTGAGGCGATACTCCATTGGTACGCAATTACGTTAGAAGTCTCTTACGATGAATGGTGTTAAAAGCCTCTGGAAGTGTAAAAATATGGAATCAATTTGACATCCCTCGTCGCTAGCACTGATTACTTCGCCAGAATAAAGAGATAGTTGTTTTCATGAGAACGATATTATCTGTTATTTGTTACTAAATCGTTTCCATAGAGGTAATTCATAATGTCTGAACATAATAAACAGGGTGCGTCAAAAAATGTATACACACTTTGAACTGTCATAGACAATTTATTTCCCGTTTATCTGTGAGAAAGTAATGTTATGTTTCTTCAGCAGTGGCAAGGAAGTAGCTGCAACATGGCGGACGTGCGTTTGAGCTTTGAAGCGCGGAAGCAGATAATAAAGTGGCACCGGAAGTTTGAGAATGTAGCTGCCGTTCGAAGACAGTGGAGAAGTGAGTATGGTACAGAACCACCTTCAAGGTTAACAGTTACACGTCTACGAGACAAATTCGAAATTCGTGGAACAGTGTGTGATGTGCATAAAGGTCCATCAGGGCGACCTCGTACAGCCACAAGTGATGATTCCACAACTGCGGTCGCCTCAAAAATCTTCAAGGCAAGCGGCATGTGAGAGTAACGTAAGTGCTGGAAGTGTGCTACGCATTCTGAAGAAAGGCAAGTTTCGTGTGTACATTCCAAGGCTGGAGCAACAGCTAAGTGACGACGATCCAGATCGAAGGTTAGAGTTTTGTGAATGGGTTCGGGAAATGGTGAGACGTGAACCGGGATTTATGGGTAGCATAATTTGGTCGGATGAAGCCCAATTCAAACTCAATTAAACTATCAATACGCACAATTGTGTGTACTGAGTTGAAGATAATCCTCACATTACAGTTGAAAAGGCTGTGAATTTGCCTGATGTAAATGTGTGGTGTGGTTTGTCTGCAAGGGGACTCATTGGCCTTTCCACTATGAAGGTACTGTTACTGGAGAAACGTACCTAACAATGCTTGCTGACTCCATATTCCCTGCCATTCGTGCATTATACGGTAATGATGAGATTTATTTCCCGCAAGATGGCGCCCAGCCGTACTATCATAGGGACGTACGAGCATACCTGGATCACGATGTGCCAGGCCAGTGGATAGGACGCAGGGGACCAATCGAGTTTCCTGCACGCTCTCCGGACCTCACGCCGCTGGATTTCTTCTTATGGTGCACAGTAAAAGATGAGGTGATCAAACGTAAACCACGTAACCTGGACACACTTTGGAATGAGATTCAGACGGTGTGCGCAGAAACCTTGTTGGACACTTTGGTACGATGTACGGAATCAGTGGTGACTCGTACTCAGGTGTGTGCTGATGCTGAAGGCCACCAGTTTGAACATTAATCACATTTGCAAAGTACATTTATTTTTCCAATTGGACTTTAAGCTTTCTATTACAGAAATTTAACATTGTAGAACTGGAAATAATTTGTCTATGACGCTTCAAGTGTGTATACATTTGTTTTATGCACCCTGTATATTCCAAAATCCAACTGCAGATCGATATTAGTGACACGGGTTTGTAACTCTGCGGATTACTTCTATTTCCTTTTTCGAATATTCGTGTGACTTGTGCAACTTTCCAAGCTTAAGCTACGGATCTTTCGACAAGCAAGCGGATGTCTATCATTACTAAGTAGGCATGGAACAGAGGCTCTGCCTTTATTATGTGATTTAAGCTGCTTCGCTACACCAAGGATATCTACTTCTAAGTTACTGTTGTTGGCAATTATGCTTAATTCATTTCTTCTTTTGCGAAGGAGGTTCGGGAAACAGTGTTTAGTAACTCTGTCTTATTGTCATCAATAACTTCATCGTCGTTATCGTGCAGTGAAGATACTGACTGCACCTTGCCGCTTGTGTACTTAATATATGACTACAATCTCTTTGGGTTTTCTGCCAGATTTTGTGATAGAGTTTCGTTGTGCAAGCTGTTAACAGCATCTCGTATTGGAGTTCGTGCTAAATTTCGAGCTTCTGTAAAACTTGGCCAATCTTCAGAATTTTGCGTTCTTTTTAGCCTGCTATGCTATTTTCGTTGCTTCTTGTAACTTGGCCTCTACTGCCAAGTTCTTTGTAAATTTGATTCAGTATTTTAATTTCTGAAATAAAACCACATACTCTCTCAATCCGTGAAGTATCATTTCGTTTCCTCCTTCCAGTCTGGTGTGCTTGTCTTTTCTTGTCAGGCAGCGCATTGCTCTAGCACGTAATACCCGGGTACGACTACAATTCGGGCTCAACTATCAGAACCCGACGAAACCGCAGACTTTGCATACGTCAAGCATTCAAATAAATATGATCAGGTAGAGGCAGCATCTAGATTACGTAATGTCACTGTAATTTAAGCTAAGCTATCATACTGCAACGTAATCACGACTTCGCAGGCGCTGAAAACTGAAACAGATACTATCAGACAGATATTGCATCTCCCCTGTAAGATATTTCCGCTCGCTTTTGATCGCAGCAATTTAAGCTGAGCCATCGGATCTCAACCACTGCCTCAGGATGTTCTGGAAAGATAATCAAATGCGACAAGGAAGACGTAGCAGCGTGCATTACGCAATTACAGCAATCATGTCTCAAAGTAACTACAGCCACACGTTTGAAATAAGTGTGATCTGAAAGAGAGGGCAGCTGCCGAACGGGATTCAGGGCTAAGAAATAATATTTACGTAACAGTTTTCATTTTAGGGTTCCACATCTCAATCGGTAGAAACGGAATCACTTTATTGTCCGTTTGTCTATCTATCTGTCTGTGCGACTGTTCAAAACCATTTTTCTCAAGAAAGAGAAAAAGCATCAAGTTGAAATTTAGGTCCCATATTAAGGTCTACAGTCCCTTGACGACGTAAAAAAAGTGAAGCTTCTAATTCAACGCAAGAGAGCGCCATTTGTGTTGCATATTTGATACAAACTCACTCATTAAAACCAGTAGGGAATTTCCTCTTTAGGCAAAATCGTAAAATTTGACGGTAGGATGGGTTTCATAGTAAATGTAAGGTGAAAAATCAGAAAACTGCTAATTTATAATTACGACATGCCAAAAAAGGCGGGACCTATATAAAAAAAAATTTCTTTTATCATCCGACTTCAAAACTGAAATTAAAACAGTCTAGAAAGACGAGGAACCCCTGGGGCCAATATCTTGCCGGTATCAATCTCCATAACAGGCAAAAATCGTCGAGATTCTCGGAATGGATGAACTCTCTGTAAACATAATTAAATTTGAACGGAACCCTCAGTACCACACCTGGACAATGAAAAACGTGCACGATACGTACTGTGGAGTATCGTGCATCTATGTAGAATGTGTCCGTTCGTAATGTTGTTCTGACTCGTCATATAACATGAATGAGGACACTATTCTGCACATTTTTATGTCTGACGATGTTAATTTTTTACTATTTAACAGTAGTAACCAGTTCATAGATTTTACACTACAGGCCATTAAAATTGCTACACCACGAAGATGACGTGCTACATACGTGAAATTTAACCGACAGGAAGAAGATGCTGTGATATGAAAAATGATTAGCTTTTCAGAGCATTCTCACGTGGTTGGCGCCGGTGGCGACACCTACAGCGTGCTGACATGCGGAAAGTTTCCAACCGATTTCTCATAGCCGGCCGGTATGGCCGAGCGGTTCTAGGAGCTACAGTCTGGAACCGCGCGACCTCTACGGTCGCAGGTTCGAATCCTGCCTCGGGCATGGATGTCTGTTGTCCTTAGCTTACTTAGGTTTCAGTAGTTTTAAGTTCTAGGGGACTGATGACCTTAGAAGTTACGTCCCATAGTGCTCACAGCCATTTGATGTTTTTTTTTTTTTTTATTTCTCATACACAAACGGCAGTTCACCGGCGTGCCTGGTGAAACATTGTTGTGATGCCTCGTGTAAAGAGGAGGAATGCGTACCATCACGTTTCCGACTTTGATAAAGGTCGGAATGTAGCCTGTCGCGATTGCGGTTTTCGTATCGCGACATTACGGCTCGCGTTGGTCGAGGTGCAATGACTGTTAGCAGAATATGGAATCGGTGGGTTCAGGAGGGTAATACGGAACGCCGTGCTGGATCCCAACGGTCTCGTATCACTAGCACTCGAGATGACAGGCATCTTATCCGCATGGCTGTAACGGATCGGATCGTGCAGCCACGTCTCGATCCCCGAGTCAACAGATGGGGACGTTTGTAAGACAACAACCATCTGCACGAACAGTTCGACGACGTTTGCAGCAGCATGGACTATTAGCTTGGAGACCATGGCTGCGGTTACCCTTGACGCTGCATCACAGACAGGACCGCCTGCGATGGTGTACTCAACGACGAACCCGGGTGCACGAACGGCAAAACGTCATTTATTCGGATGAATCCAGGTTCTGTTTACGGCATCATGATGGTCACACCAGTGTTTGGCGACATCGCGGTGAACGCAAATTAGAAGCGTGTATTCGTCATCGCCATACTGGCGTATCACCTGGCGTGATGGTATGGGGTGCCATTGGTTACACATCCCGGTCACCTCGTGTTCGCATTGGACGTTACATTTCAGACGTGTTACGACCCGTGGCTCTACCCTTCATTCGATCCCTGCGAAACCCTACATTTTAGCAGGATAATGCACGACCACATGGTGCAGGTCCTCTACGGGCCTATCTGGATACAGAAAGTGTTCGTCTGCTGCCCTGGCCAGCACATTCTCCAGGTCTCTCACCAATTGAAGACGTCAATGGTGGCCGAGCAACTGGCTCGTCACAATACGCCAGTCACTACTTTTAATGAACTGTGGAATCGTGTTGAAGCTGCATGGACAGCTGTACCTGTACTCTCCATCTGAACTCTGCTTGACTCAATGCCCAGGCGTATCAAGGCCGTTGGTGCGTCCAGAGGTGGTTGTTCTGGGCATTGATTTGTCAGGATCTATGCACCCAAACTGCATGAAAATGTAATCACATGAAAGTTCTAGTATAATATATTTGTCCAATGAATACCCGTTTATCACCTGCATTTCTTCTTGGTGTAGCAATTTTAATGGCCATTGATTTTATCGCCTTGTGTGACGATATGAATCAAGTGAAACAATAGGGTTCCAGAAAGTGTTTCAAGTATCAAACATCTATGATGTATGTAAGCAGGCTGAAGTTACGAACGAAAAGTCCGAGAGACCTGGCCTCGGTAGAAATTTTCATTCGTCGCTTCAGCCTACATGTATGGATGATACGAATGTTTTTATGAACCTGATGATGGCCTGTGGATCGAAACTGGTTTTTCAGTAACGAAATTTTATCAGTAGCTCTCTGCAGTAAATCATGACGCTCTTCAAATATTTACGAGCTACGGAACACGAGCTCCTTAACGTATCGATAGTTTTCGTTAGATACCGTGTCCCTACTCACGTAAGCGATTGACTGGTCGAATGAGGTCGCTGTAATGTGCGCCATTTCGACGCGCAAGATTCCATGTCGATAACCTGGTTTCCGTAAAACTCGTGGTTTCCTCACTTCCCCTGAAAGCCATGGACGAAGGCAGTCAGGTAGGTAAAATATTTCCTGACTGTCTTGCTTGAGAATTTTGGTAGGTAGGACGCAGCCCGTTATCTTGCACGGTGTGACCCAGGGAAATTTGTTGGGACTCTTACTGTTCATGTTGTCTATTAATGGCCTTGCAGAGAGAACTAAAGATAACCTCAGACGTTTCGCAGGTGATGCAATTACTTGTAATGAAGTACTGTCTGAAAAAAACTGCTCAAATATACAGGGTGTTACAAAAAGGTACGGCCAAACTTTCAAGAAACATTCCTCACGCACAAAGAAAGAAAATATGTTATGTGGACATGTGTCCGGAAACGCTTACTTTCCATGTTAGAGCTCATTTTATTACTTCTCTTCAAATCATATTAATCGTGGAATGGAAACACACAGCAACAGAACGTACCAGCGTGACTTCAAACACTTTGTTACAGTAAATGTTCAAAATGTCCTCTGTTAGCGAGGATACATGCATCCACCCTCCGTCGGATGGAATCCCTGATGCGATGATGCAGCCCTGGAGAATGGCGTATTGTATCACAGCCGTCCACAATACGAGCACGAAGAGTCTCTACATTTGGTACCGGGGTTGCGTAGACAAGAGCTTTCAAATGCCCCCGTAAATGAAAGAGGGTTGAGGTCAAGAGAGCGTGGAGGCCGTGGAATTGGTCCGCCTCTACCAATCCATCGGTCACCGAATCTGTTGTTGAGAAGCGTACGAACACTTCGACTGAAATGTGCAGGAGCTCCATCGTGCATGAACCACATGTTGTGTCGTACTTGTAAAGACGCATGTTCTAGCAACACAGGTAGAGTATCCCGTACGAAATCATGATAACTTCCTCCATTGACCGTAGGTGGAAGAACATGGGGCCCAATCAAGACATCACCAACAATGCCTGCCCAAACGTTCACAGAAAATCTGTGTTGATGACGTGATTGCACAATTGCGTGCGGATTCTCGTCAGCCCACACATGTTGGTTGTGAAAATTTAGAATTTGATCACGTGGGAATGAAACCTCATCCGAAAATTTGCACTGAAATGGGGATCTACACATTGTTGGGTGAACCATTCGCAGAAGTGTACCCGTGGAGGCCAATCAGCTGCTGATAGTGCCTGCACACGCTGTACATGGTACGGAAACAACTGGTTCTCCCGTAGCACTCTCCATACAGTGACGTGGTCAACGTTACCTTCTACAGCAGCAACTTCTCTGACGCTGACATTAGGGTTATCGTCAACTGCACGAAGAATTGCCTCGTCCATTGCAGGTGTCCTCGTCGTTCTAGGTCTTCCCCAGTCACGAGTCATAGGCTGGAATGTTCCGTGCTCCCTAGACGCCGATCAATTGCTTCGAACGTCTTCCTGTCGGGACACATTCGTTCTGGAAATCTGTCTCGATACCAACGTACCGCGCCACGGGTATTGCCCCGTGCTAGTCCATACATCAAATGGCCATCTGCCAACTCCGCATTTGTAAACATTGCACTGACTGCAAAACCACGTTCGTCATGAACACTAACCTACGTACTGATGTGCTTGATACTAGTATTGTAAAGCAATGAGTCGCATGTCAACACAAGCACCGAAGTCAACATTACCTTCCTTCAATTGGGCCAACTGGCGGTGAATCGCGAAAGTACAGTGGCGAAGCTAAAATGAGCTCTAACATGGAAATTAAGCGTTTCCGGACGCATGTCCACGTAACATCTTTTCTTTATTTATGTGTGAGGAATGTTTCCTGAAAGTTTGGCCGTACCTTTTTGTAACACCCTGTATGTGATCGGACCTTGATAGCGTTTTAAAGTGGCGCAAAGACTCGCTTTAAAAGTTAAAAACTTTAAAATTGTGTATTTCACAAAACGAAACATCAATGAGTCACTCCTAAAAATACCTGGTTGTAACACCTCGTTGAAATAAGGAATGGAATGATCGCATAGGCTGACTCGTGGGTAAAGAAAGTGGCAGATTTCGGTTTATCCGTAGAATACTGGGGAAGCACGGTCGGTCTATAAAGGAGATGGCTTACGAATCATTTGTGCGATCCATTCAAGAATATTGCTCACGTGTGGGGGATCCGTACCAAGTAGGGCTAACAATAGATACTGAATGTATATAAAGAATGGCAGCACTAGTGGTCACACGGTTGTTTGACAGATGAGAGTGTGTCTCAGAGAATCTGAATAAACTGAAGTTCAACATGATGCAAACTATTCCGAGAAAGCTACTTACAAAGTTTCGAGAACTGTCTTTAATTGTTGGCTCCAGCAATATTCGACAACGCCTTATGTTTACTAGTGGCAGAAGGTCGGTATAAAAATTTTATTGTAGGTAACTGGTTTCAATAAAACTAAATTACTATCTTCATGTCTGTAATAACATTGCAGGACGTGCTACAAATTGTAATAGAAATAATGCAACATTAACCCACAGAAGAATTAAATGAGAACATACCTTCATAGAAGTTATTACAAACATCTTGTGCCGATTTCGACAAAATCTATCCATTGAATTTCCAAGTACATAAAAAGGGAAATGAACGATGCGTTGCCACATCCAAATCAAAATTACTCTGTGCATCACAAACCGCCAAAACATCGATCCCGTAACTTACATTTCATGCCTGCCAGGGCGCCACAAGAGCAATTGTCAACAGCCAATGCATCAGACGAACAGACCACAAGCAGAACAGGTTTTAATTTTTTTTGTGGTATTCAAAAAATTTAAAAACCTCTCACACCGGCCTGATTTAGCTTCACTGATCAGGATAGTAAAAACATGCGTATGTTAAGGGAATTTTCATTCGCAAAGCAGGCTTATCACATTCACACAGTTAAATACTGTTCTATCCTGATTAAATTGAGCTTAACTTAAATTCCATAAGGCAGTGAAGCAATTTCGAAGTCTCGGTGCGACGAAAATTGTCAATCGATCTCCTGAAAAAATTTGCAATAATTATTAACTTTCGGTGATCACATGGGGAAGACCGGGGATCTGGTGGTAAGATCGTGTTAGCCTATTTATTGGAAGTAATAAACTGGATATCTTGAGCATACAAAACGGCAGGTTCGTCCAGTGTAAATCAGATGTTCCCCACTGATGCCGTGCAACACAGCGTAGCTTGCAGACACTATCAATAATAATCAGTTAAATAATACGCGAACACATTTACTTTAGTTTAGTTCAGTTCATGTATTAAATTCCTTCTCATACAGAATCTCATCAAGATGGCGACTAGCTCAACAATATATACATATACACCCTCGTTCTTTCACGGCTAATCGGCAAGCATTGCTTCATTCTTTTAATAAGAGAAAACAGATAGCAGAGAAACTATTCCATGGTATAAATGGACGCTCCAAGGAATAATAGGGCTTGAAACTACTTTGCATTGATAACCATCGTATATCTAAGTTTAGGAATCGGTAAGATAAAAAGAGATATTTCGAGATATGTACTGAGTTACAGAATTTATAAAATTTCTGAAAATATTGCGGAGAGACCGCTGCAAGAGACGTTACAAGGTGCCACTGCAGTACATACGTTCTATCCGTAAAAGTGAGGTACGTAATTTAAAACAACATGAGTCCAAATATACATATACAAAAGATTCTGGAATGTGTATAAAATAGTCTCTGATTTCTTTACGACAGAGTGGTGATAAGAAACCCTATGCACCGTTTTTGGGTGCGGTCAGCCTTTAGCAAAACACAATTTTGTTTTTTGTCCCAGAGACATTTCACTGCATTTCCAGCATCATCAATGTTTTTTTTATTATTATTATGGCTGTTGAGCATTTAATTTTTAAATACATATAAATATTATTTTCTAAATCGTAATTACAGATTTTTGAAGAGCAAATAAAATTGTGTATTCATACCCTCTTATCACATAGTGACCGTTTTAACAGTGTCTGTTTTTCTTTACAGTTTGTCACCTGCAACTACATACAACTTAATGTAAGCAAAATATTCACGCAAAAATTACGATTTCTAAACTGGTATGGCTAAGCCTGAGATTAATAATTTATGTGAAAGGTTGTGTGTGTGTGTGTGTGTGTGTGTGTGTGTGTGTGTGTGTGTGTGTGTGTGTGTGTATTTACATTATATTTCACTTACGGTTTCTTTTTTCGTCATTTTCTTCATTGTCAAGGTCTGTGTATTGAGTTGTCACTGTCACTGTTTACCAGTTGTAATAACAAGAAGGCGGACAGTGGAACAGTTGAAGGTGTGAAAACACAGATGAAAGAGCTTCAACCTCAAGATGAATACCTATACACCGTATTTACGGTACTTGCGTTATACCTTAACAAAACTGCAGGCACCTTTTTTTTGACAGAATCGCTAAGCAAGCGACAAACATAGTTACAATAGAAAAATAAGAGTTTTTATGTCTTTTTTCAACTTAAAGCGAATACTAAAATTTTTTTGGTAGATTATTAAAATCAAAATACAGTGGCCTTCACCCCATTATTTGAAGTTAGAGCAATTAATCTGAAAATTATACAATTACAACGCAACACATCATATTCAGTGGTCCTAAAAATTAGGCATGTGGTAGCCTATATCAGGGTCATGAATACCACGTATTATACCAACGGGAAAACGCCAAAAATAATTACAGTCCGTGTCTTCGACTGAGTATATGGACGTCTGTAGCCAAATAATACTGAGCATGGGAAACGCAGCAAAAGCGAAAACGATTTAAAAAATAGTATTTAGAGGCTTCCCTAAATAAATTGTTTTATTACACGACCGTAACTCAAGGTCTACGTGCAATAGCGTACACTTGAAAATACTTTTTCTTTCATTTGGGCATGCCAACGCATCGCTCATTTCATCTTTTATGTACCTGGAAATTCAGTGGATAGATTTTATTGTAGCTGGCAAGTTGTAATAGCTCGTATGAAGGTATATTGTCATTTGGTTCTTCTATGAGTTATATCTACAATAAAGTTTTTATAGTTATCTCGGCTTCTCCTAAGTAACCACTACAGATCGCTCCTTCGAGCTCAGTATGGGTAAATTACAGCCCTACGTATCGCTCCCGTAGAGATCGTGAAGACAACATTAGATTAATTACAGCACGCACAGAAGCGTTTTTACAATCGTTCTTCCTGCACTCCATTCGTGGCTGGAATATAAAGAAGCCCAAATAACTGGTGCAATGGTATGTACCCCCTACCAAGCCCTTCACAACAGCCCGCAGAGTACGGATGTAGACTTGTTTGCAGATGCTAGAAATGACCCTTCGAGGCAGTTAGACAAACTGAACAGTGTACAAAAGTCGTGTTGTTCTGTCATGAATAGAGAGTCAATGCACTAAGAACTCAGGTTTAATTTTATCTCCGTTATACAGATGCGATGGTTATACGTGGCGATTTTCTGTGGGCACAAGAGTAATGGAAAACAGATTTCCTAACGAAAAAGCACAAGCTATGCAACTCGTGAAGTTAGTGTAAGACTTTTTCAAGTAATTTATTATAAGTCAAGGCCGCTACTTTTCAGTGAAATCGCTATTCACAAGCAGCAGGCTATGTACTTTACCTTTGTGTGATCACTGACTTAACTTTTTCAGATCGCAGCGTCTGTTACTCTAAATTTCTTTTGATGGCTGTTTTTCTTGAATCATCAGTCTTCTGATAAGTTTGAAGACGCCCGCTACGAATTCCTCTCCTCTGCCAACCTTTTCATCTCAGAGTAGCACTTGCAACCTATGTCCTCATTTATTTGCTACATCAGCTCCCTTTAGTACGACTTTGTTCCAAATTGTCTTAACAGATGACCTACCATCTTGTCCCTCATTCTTGTCAATGTTTTCCGTATATTCCTTTCCTCGCCGACTCTTCAGAGAACCTCCTCATTAAATACCTTATCAATCCACCCAATTTTCAACAATCTTCTGCAGCGCCACATGTTAAATCCTTCTGACCCGGTTGGCCTACAGTCCATGTTTCACTACCATCCGGGTGCTCTAAACGTACATTCCCGGAAATTTCTTGTTCAAATTGGAGCTTATGTTTGATACCAGAAGAATTCTCTTGGCCAGGAATGCCCTCTTTGTCACTCCTAGTGTGCTATTTGTGTCCTTGCTTCGCCCGTTATGAAGTATTTTACCTCCATTGTGCCAGAATTAAATAACTTCGTCTTATTTCTGATCATCAATTTCGATGTAAAGTTTCTCGCTTATTCTCATTTTTGCTACTTTTCATCACATTCGTCTTTCTCCGATTTACTCTCAGTCCATATTCTGTACTTTAGACTGTTCATTCCGTTCAACATATCCTGTAACTCTTCTTCTCTTTCACTCAGGATAGCAATGTCATAAGCGAATGCTATCATTAATAGCCTTTCACCTTGAATTTTAACTCCACTCTTGAACCTTTCTTTTATCTTCCATCATTGCATATTCGATGTATAGATTCAACAGCAGCAGAGATAAGCTACACCCCTGTCTTATGCGTTTTTTAATCTGAACACTTTGTTCTCGGTCTTCCACTATTATTGTTCTCTCTTGCCTCTTGTACATATTGTATACTACTGGCCATTAAAATTGCTACACTACGAAGATGACGTGCTACAGACGTGACATTTAACCGACAGGAAGAAGATGCTGTGATATGCAAATGATTATCTTTTCAGAGCATTCACATAAGGTTGGCGCCGGAGGCGACACCTACAACGTGCTGACATGAGGAAAGTTTCCAACCGATTTCTCATACGCAAACAGCAGTTGATCTGCGTTGCCTGATGAAACGTTGTTGTGATGTCTCGTGTAAGGAGGAGAAATGCGTACCATCACGTTTCCGACTTTGATAAAGGTCAGATTGTAGCCAATCGCGATTGCGGTTTCTCGTATCGCGACATTGCTACTCGCGTTTGTCGAGATGCAATGACTGTTAGCAGAATATGGAATCGGTGGGTTCAGGAGGGTAGTACGGAACGCCGCGCTGGATCCCAACGGCCTCGTATCACTAGCAGTTGAGATGACAGGCATCTTACACGCATGGCTGTAAAGGATCGTGCAGCCACGTCTCGATTCCTGAGTCAACAGATGGGGACGTTTGCAAGACAACAACCATCTGCACGAACAGTTTGACGACGTTCGCAGCAACATGGACTATCTGCTCGGAGACCATGGCTGCGGTTACCCTTGACGCTGCATCACAGACAGGACCGCCTGCGATGGTGTACTCAACGACAAACCTGGGTGCACGAATGGCAAAACGTCATTTTCTGGATGAATCCAGTCTGTTTACGGCATCATGATGGTCGCATCCGTGTTTGGCGACATCGCGGTGAACGCACATTGGAAGCGTGTATTCGTCATCGCCATACTGCCGTATCACCCGGCGTGATGGTATGGGGTGCCATTGGTTACACGCCTCGGTCACCTCTTGTTCCCACTCACGGCACTTTGAACAGTGGACATTACATTTAAGATGTATTACGACCGGTGGCTCTACCCTTCATTCCATTCCTGCAAAACCCTACATTTCAGCAGGATAATACACGACCGCATGTTGCAGGTCCTGTACGGGCCTTTCTGGATACAGAAGATGTTCGACTGCTGCCCTGGCCAGCACGTCCACAATTCTCTTGCACTAGCTTCAAAAAGCGTATATTTTAAATTTTGGAGATCCATTCACGCAATTAAATTTCTTTCATTGATGTTTCGGCCACGTAACCTCCAGCATCGTCAGACAGAGTCGATTTCATTGACGTTTCGGCCACGCAACGTCTAGTTGTTTTCAGACAGCAGGTCTCTCACCAATTGAAAACGTCAATGGTGACCGAGCAACTGGCTCGTCACAATACGCCAGTCACTACTCTTAATGAACTGTGGTATCGTGTTGAAGCTGCATGGGCTGCTGTACCTGTACACGCCATCCAAGCTGTGTTTGACTCAATGCCCAGTCGTACCAAGGCCGTTGTTACGGCCAGAGGTGGTTGTTCTGGGTACTGATTTCTCAGGATCGATGCACCCAACTTGCGTGAAAATGTAATCACATGTCAGTTCTAGTATAATATATTTGTCCAATGAATACCCGTTTACCATCTACATTTCTTCTTGGTGTAGCAATTTTAATGGCCAGTAGTGTATATGACCCTTCTTTCCTTATAGCTTACCCCCATTTTTCTCAAGATTTCGAACATCTTGCACCATTTGACGTTGAAGAACGTTTTTTCTGGCTCGACAAATCCCATGAATATGACTTGATTGTTCTTTAGTCTTGTTTCTATTGTTGTTGTTGTTGTCTTCAGTCCTGAGACTGGTTTGATGCAGCTCTCCATGCTACTCTATCCTGTGCAAGCTGCTTCATCTCCCAGTACCTACTGCAACCTACATCCTTCTGAATCTGCTTAGTGTACTGATCTCTCGGTCTCCCTCTACGATTTTTACCCTCCACGCTGCCCTCCAATGCTAAATTTGTGATCCCTTGATGCCTCAAAACATGTCCTACCAACCGATCCCTTCTTCTAGTCAAGTTGTGCCACAAACTTCTCTTCTCCCCAATCCTATTCAATACCTCCTCATTAGTTACGTGATCTATCCACCTTATCTTCAGTATTCTTCTGTAGCACCACATTTCGAAAGCTTCTATTCTCTTCTTGTCCAAACTAGTTATCGTCCATGTTTCACTTCCATACATGGCTACACTCCAAACAAATACTTTCAGAAATGACTTCCTGACATTTAAATCTATATTCGATGTTAACAAATTTCTCTTCTTCAGAAACGCTTTCCTTGCCATTGCCAGTCTACATTTTATATCCTCTCTACTTCGACCATCATCAGTTATTTTACTTCCTAAATAGCAAAACTCCTTTACTACTTTAAGTGTCTCATTTCCTAATCTAATTTCCTCAGCATCACCCGATTTAATTTGACTACATTCCATTATCCTCGTTTTGCTTTTGTTAATGTTCATCTTATATCCTCCTTTCAAGACACTGTCCATTCCGTTCAACTGCTCTTCCAAGTCCTTTGCCGTCTCTGACAGAATTACAATGTCATCGGCGAACCTCAAAGTTTTTACTTCGTCTCCATGAATTTTAATACCTACTCCAAATTTTTCTTTTGTTTCCTTTACTGCTTGCTCAATATACAGATTGAATAACATCGGGGAGAGGCTACAACCCTGTCTCACTCCTTTCCCAACCACTGCTTCCCTTTCATGCCCCTCGACTCTTATGACTGCCATCTGGTTTCTGTACAAATTATAAATAGCCTTTCGCTCCCTGTATTTTACCCCTGCCACCTTTAGAATTTCAAAAAGAGTATTCCAGTCAACATTGTCAAAAGCTTTCTCTAAGTCTACAAATGCTAGAAACGTAGGTTTGCCTTTTCTTAATCTTTCTTCTAAGATAAGTCGTAAGGTCAGTATTGCCTCACGTGTTCCAACATTTCGACGGAATCCAAACTGATCCTCCCCGAGGTCTGCATCTACCAGTTTTTCCATTCGTCTGTAAAGAATTCGCGTTAGTATTTTGCAGCCGTGGCTTATTAAACTGATAGTTCGGTAATTTTCACATCTGTCAGCACCTGCTTTCTTTGGGATTGGAATTATTATATTCTTCTTGAAGTCTGAGGGTATTTCGCCTGTCTCATACATCTTGCTCACCAGCTGGTAGAGTTTTGTCAGGACTGGTTCTCCCAAGGCCGTCAGTAGTTCTAATGGAATGTTGTCTACTCCGGGGGCCTTGTTTCGACTCAGGTATTTCAGTGCTCTGTCAAACTCTTCACGCAGTATCGTATCTCCCATTTCGTCTTCATCTACATCCTCTTCCATTTCCATAATATTGTCCTCAAGTACATCGCCCTTGTATAAACCTTCTATATACTCCTTCCACCTTTCTGCCTTCCCTTCTTTGCTTAGAACTGGGTTGCCATCTGAGCTCTTGATATTCATACACATGGTTCTCTTCTCTCCAAAGGTCTCTTTAATTTTTCTGTAGGCAGTATCTATCTTACCCCTAGTGAGATAAGCTTCTACATCCTTACATTTGTCCTCTAGCCATCCCTGTTTAGCCATTTTGCACTTCCTGTCGATCTCATTTTTGAGACGTTTGTATTCCTTTTTGCCTGCTTCATTTACTGCATTTTTATATTTTCTCCTTTCATCAATTAAATTCAATATTTCTTCTGTTACCCAAGGATTTCTAGCAGCCCTCGTCTTTGTACCTACTTTATCCTCTGCTGCCTTCACTACTTCATCCCTCAGAGCTACCCATTCTTCTTCTACTGTATTTCTTTCCCCTATTCCTGTCAATTGTTCCCTTATCCTCTCCCTGAAACTCTGTACAACCTCTGGTTCTTTCAGTTTATCCAGGTCCCATCTCCTTAATTTCTCACATTTTTGCAGTTTCTTCAGTTTTAATCTACAGGTCATAACCAATAGATTGTGGTCAGAGTCCACATCTGCCCCTGGAAATGTCTTACAACTTAAAACCTGGTTCCTAAATCTTTGTCTTACCATTATATAATCTATCTGATACCTTTTAGTATCTCCAGGGTTCTTCCACGTATACAACCTTCTTTCATGATTCTTAAACCAAGTGTTAGCTATGATTAAGTTGTGCTCTGTGCAAAATTCTACTAGGCGGCTTCCTCTTTCATTTCTTAGCCCCAATCCATATTCACCTACTATGTTTCCTTCTCTCCCTTTTCCTACACTCGAATTCCAGTCACCCATTACTATTAAATTTTCGTCTCCCTTCACTATCTGAATAATTTCTTTTATTTCATCGTACATTTCTTCAATTTCTTCATCATCTGCAGAGCTAGTTGGCATATAAACTTGTACTACTGTAGTAGGTGTGGGCTTCGTATCTATCTTGGCCACAATAATGCGTTCACTATGGTGTTTGTAGTAGCTTACCCGCATTCCTATTTTCCTATTGTTTCTATTATCAAACGCAAAGTCAGAATTGCTTCTCTGGTGCTGTTATCTTTTCTTAAGCCAAACTTACTGTCATCCCCTATTTTCCATTCTTCTGTATATTATTCTTGTCAGCATCTTGGATGCATCATCTGTTAAGCTGATTGTGCGATAATTCTCGCACTTGTCAGCTCTTGCCGTCTTCATAACTGTGTGGATGATATTTTTCCGAAAGTCAGATGGTATGTTGCCAGAGCCATACAGTCTACACACCGGCGTGAATAGTCGTTTTGTTGCCACTTCCCCCCTCCCACCCCCCCCCCCCCCCCGCCATAATTTTAGAAATTCAGATGGAATGTTATATAACCCTTCCGCCTTATTTGACCTTAATTCTTCCAAAGCTCTTTTAAAGTCTGGATCGCCTATCTTTTTTTTATCGACATCTGTTTTCTTTCCTATCACATCCCGAGGCAATTCCTCTCCCTCATAGAGACCTTCTATGTAGTCTTTCCACCTTTTCGCTTCCTCCTCTGCGTTTAACAATCTCGTCTTTTTTGCGTTCATAATATTCATTTACAGGGTTTGGACCAAAATGTGGGAAAAAACCCACTCGAGGTGGACGTTTGAATGTAAATACAAATGCGAGCCTAGCTTGTAGGTAGCTCTGTTGTATTTGACCACGAACGACACCTGCGCAATGTCCCCAATACGTTGCAAGCGTCAGAGTAGTTCTCTGTAGCTGTGAGTACATTACGTCGGAACTATGTGAACTACAACGTGGGCGAATAACTGGTGCTCGTACGATGGATGCTTCCGTAACCAAAGGAGCAAAAGTGTTTCATATCTACATCTACATATCTACACATATACTCCGCTAGCCACCAAACGGTGTGTGGCGGAGGGCACAATTCGCGCCAAAGTCATATCCCTCCTCTGTTCCACTCGCGGATCGCGCGAGCGAAAAAACGACTGTCTGAACGCCTTATTACGAGCTCTAATTTCCCTCATCTTTGAATGGTGATCATTGGGCGATTTGAAAGTAGCTGGTAATAATACACTCCTGGAAATTGAAATAAGAACACCGTGAAATCATTGTCCCAGAAAGGGGAAACTTTATTCACACATTCCTGGGGTCAGATACATCACATGATCACACTGACAGAACCACAGGCACATAGACACTGGCAACAGAGCATGCACAATGTCGGCACTAGTGCAGTGTATATCCACCTTTCGCAGCAATGCAGGCTGCTATTCTCCCATGGAGACGATCGTAGAGATGCTGGATGTAGCCCTGTGGAACGGCTTGCCATGCCATTTCCACCTGGCGCCTCAGTTGGACCAGCGTTCGTGCTGGACGTGCAGACCGCGTGAGACGACGGTTCATCCAGTCCCAAACATGCTCAATGGGGGACAGATCCGGAGATCTTGCTGGCCAGGGTAGTTGACTTACACCTTCTAGAGCACGTTGGGTGGCACGGGATACACGCGGACGTGCATTGTCCTGTTGGAACAGCAAGTTCCCTTGCCTGTCTAACAATGGTAGAACGATGTGTTCGATGACGGTTTGGATGTATCATTCACTATTCAGTGTCCCCTCGACGATCACCAGAGGTGTACGGCCAGTGTAGGAGATCGCTCCCCACACCATGATGCCGGGTGTTGGCCCTGTGTGCCTCGGTCGTATGCAGTCCTGATTGTGGCGCTCACCTGCACGACGCCAAACACGCATACGACCATCATTGGCACCAAGGCAGAAGCGACTCTCATCGCTGAAGACGACACGTCTCCATTCGTCCCTCCATTCACGCCTGTCGCGACACCACTGGAGGCGGGCTGCACGATGTTGGGGCGTGAGCGGAAGACGGCCTAACGGTGTGCGGCACCGTAGCCCAGCTTCATGGAGACGGTTGCGAATGGTCCTCGGCGATACCCCAGGAGCAACAGTGTCCCTAATTTGCTGGGAAGTGGCGGTGCGGTCCCCTACGGCACTGCGTAGGATCCTACGGTCTTGGCGTGCATCCGTGCGTCGCTGCGGTCCGGTCCCAGGTCGACGGGCACGTGCACCTTCCGCCGACCACTGGCGACAACAACGATGTACTGTGGAGACCTCACGCCCCACGTGTTGAGCAATTCGGCGGTACGTCCACCCGGCCTCCCGCATGCCCACTATACACCCTCGCTCAAAGTCTGTCAACTGCACATACGGTTCACGTCCACGCTGTCGCGGCATGCTACCAGTGTTGAAGACTGCGTATGCCACGGCAAACTGGCTGACACTGACGGCGGCGGTGCACAAATGCTGCGCAGCTAGCGCCATTCGACGGCCAACACCGCGCTTCCTGGTGTGTCCACTGTGCCATGCGTGTGATCATTGCTTGTACAGCCCTCTCGCAGTGTCCGGAGCAAGTATGGTGGGTCTGACACACCGGTGTCAATGTGTTCTTTTTTCCATTTCCAGGAGTGTATATACTCTGTATCCTCGGTGAAGATCGGATTTCTGAATTTAGTGAGCAGTCCCTTTCGTTTAGCGCGCCGTCTATCTGCAAGTGTGTCACTTCAAAATTTCTATGAGATTTGTAATGTTCTCGCGATGGGTAAATGTACCAGTCACGTATCTTGCCGCTCTTCTTTGGCCTTCTCAATCTTTTGAATAAGCCCCAGCTGGTAAGGGTCCCATACAGACGAACAATACTCTAAGACTGGACGAACTATAGTAAGCAATTACATTTGTTGAAAGATTGCATCGCTTCAGGATTCTACCAATAAACCGCAATCTAGAGTTCGCCTTGCTCTTTACTTGTGTAATCTAATTATTCCCTTTGAGATCATTTCGAATTGTCACACCCAGATACTTGACGGAGGTTACTGCTTCCAAACACTGGGCATTTATTTGGTACTCGTGCATTAATGAGGATCTTCGCCGTGTTATACGCAGTAGGTTACACTTACTAATAGCCGGTTGCAGTGGCCGAGCGGTTCTAGGCGGTTCCTGCCTCGGGAATGGATGTGTGTGATGTCCTTAGGTTAGTTAGGTTTAAGTAGTTCTATGTTCTAGGGGACTGATGACCTCAGCTGTTGAGTCCCATAGTGCTCAGAGCCGTTTGAACCATTTGAACTTACTAATATTGAGAGACAACTGCCAGTCATTACACCACGCATTAATTTTCTGCAAATCCTCATTGACTTGTTCACAGCTTTCGTGTGACACTACTTTCCTGTAGACTACAGCATCATCGGCAAACAATCTAATGCCGCTGTCAGTACCACCAACCAGACCGTTTATGTAAATCGCAAAAAGCAGCGGACCTATTACGCTGCCCTGGGGCACACCTGAAGTTACGCTTGTTTCTGTCGAGGTCACCCAGTTCACGACGACATACTGCCCCCTGTCTGTTAGAAAACTTTCTATCCAACTGCGCATGTCATCGGATAGACCGTAAGTGCGCACTTTTTGGAGCAAGCCTTTCGAAAGTCGAGAAATATGCCATCTACCTGGGGAGTGTTTGGTGTTTCAAGAGCAGCATATCGAAAATTTACACTGAGGGATAGCGATATGCACTTATACAGATGACGGTAGTACCGCGTATACGAGATATAAAAGGACAGCACATTGGCGGGGCTGTCATTTGCACTCAGGTGATTCACGTGAAAAGCCTCTTGATCTGGTTGTGGTCGCACAACGGGGATCAACAGACTTTCAAGGCGTAATGGTGGTTGGAGCTAAATGCATGGAACATCCCGGAAATCGTTAGGGAATTCAATATTCCTAGATCCACAGTTTCAAGAGTGTAGCGAGAATATCACACTTCAGGCGTCACCTCTCACTGCAGACAACGCTTAAGCGGTCGGCACACGGGCCGTGCTGTCGAACGTAAACGTTGAGCGTGCCAAGTTCAACGTGCTGCTGAACGCTCAGGAACGATGCGACTCGTGCATACGGTACGTGGGCCCCAACGTGGTATGCGCGATCGCAACGCACTCCAGCCGCAGTTGGGGGGTGTTTCTAGTTCGTAAATCACGCTGTTTCCTCAACGGGCGCGCGTAAAATTCCCACGTTAGCTCTATTAAAAGGCACATATCCTCCATTATCCACGAAATGGAAACTACAGTGTCCGATCAATAAGGACACAGGCTTATAAAAGTTCCGTTACAAACAGTGCGGTACAAATTTGGAATACTTCTCCGCATAAGATGAACATTATTTCATCATCCCCACATTTTAGTAGAGCTCCAACGTCAGTCTTGCTTGATCACTGTTCCTACCCAGTAGCAGAATCTTTGCAACATGTGAATTACGAAGCGTAAAAGAAAAAGGAGCAAAATATCTTTATACAAGTAGCGCAACTTATCCTGTAGATTAAGCCAATCGAACAGTCACCCTCGAAAAAGGTGAACTTATATTTACATAACATCAAATATTATAGTATATACTTATATTACACGAATAATAAGGTATCAGAGCCTAATAAAAACGCGGATGTTAGGGAAAAAATTCGAAGCGTCACCACGCGAACCACCGCTCCACCATATAGCTCAACACAAGATTTTTTTTTTTTCATGCGGAATTTAACCCGCGAACCTGGGTTCCAGGGTCCAGTGCGCTATCACGTAACTATTTTTTTTAACCACTTGTTTTATTCCACAAAAACAGTAACAAAAATGGTTACAATGAAATGACATAAATAAGGTGACAGATAATTGCAGTCATAAATTACAGCATTCAAAGAATGAGTCTTTAGCAGTAGCACAATTTAGCACCTTCAACTGGTGTCAGTCCAGCAGCACATTTTCTTCTTCTCCAGCCGGTTCCTCACCATCATTTCCCAGACCCAAATTAATCATTCAGTGAATCCTTGATGTGTGTTCCCTCCAGGGTAAATTACGTGGACAGAAGAGCCGTCCCAAACAGCGGCTTCACTGCCTTGTTATGTTTGTCAGTTTCAGCCTTCTAAACGCATACTTAGGGAGTTCTTGCTTTATATCAGACACCAGATGTTTGCCGTCATATTCTTGTATCTGCTGTACTACTGATTTGTTTTTCACGTGTGACTTGCAGGTGAGGTTAGGGTCGGGAACGTGACCCAACCCGTCCCCTCTCCACGAGGAATCCAGTGTTCCGAACCTATACCCATTCTGTTGAAGACAATTCGGAGCATGTTACCATATTTCTTATTGTGATTCTGATATTTAAGTGACGCTACTCGTTACGCTACAACAACAACACAACCTTGGCATCTAACCATATTATCTTAACCTGTGCTAAAAGCATTATTCATAGACATGTTACTAATTGAAATTTAATTATAACAAATTGTACCAAGAACAATGCTTTTTGGGTGGATCTTCAGAGTGTCAGTGCCTTCAAATAGCCTACTCTCATAGTACACAAATTACAATAATTCTTTTGCCATGAATATGATGTTTCTCATCATTTTATTGGAACGAATCACACAGTTAACAACGCGTTTTCCAGTGATTCTCAATTTCCTCGTGCTCAGAAACGGCATATATACATATAGGCTCGAAAATGAATGCCAATATGGCGCCTCACAACTCTGTACTGAAGGGAGCTGGTGTGCGTGTGACGTAGTTGGCGTTGAGCCATCTCATTGGTCAACGCTCAGACGCACGCTCGGAATATTTGACATGCTAGATAATGCTCTGCACGTTCCAAAAGACTCCCGAACGTGCTATTCCACGCTACAACGTCAGAAACTCGGCACACTCAATACTCAACGTTCGGATGCACGGTCCGTGTGCCGACGGCTTTAACGACCGAGAACAGCGGCTTTTGCGTAGAGTTGTCAGTGCTACACCGAGTGTAATAACAGCGGAAATCAGTGTGGGATGTATGACGAACGTAACCGTTTTGACAGTGCAGCGAAATTTGGCGTTCATGGGCTGTGGCAGTAGAGGACCGAAGCGAGTGCCTTTGCTAACAGCTTAATATCACCTGAGCACTATGGGACTCAACAGCTGAGATCATAAGTCCCCTAGAACTTAGAACTGCTTAAACCTAACTAACCTAATGACATCACACACATCCATGCCTGAGGCAGTATTCAAACCTGCGACCATAGCAGTCGTGCGGTTCCGGACTGAGCGCCTAGAACCGCGAGACCACCGCGGCCTGCTTTGATTAGGGAAGGATGGGGAAGGAAATCGGCTGAGCCCTTTCAAAGGGAGCATGCCTGGAGTGGTTTTGGGGAAATCACAGTAAACCTAAATCAGGGTGGCCGGATGCGGGTTCGAACCATCGTCCTCTCGAATGTGAGTCCAGTGGGCTAACATACGGCTGGGAGAGCAGTGTGATGATCACATGCTCCTCCGTACCCACATCCAGTAATGCCTATGGGCTGAGGAAGACACGGTGACCGGTCGATACCATTGGGCCTTCGTGGCCTGTTCGGGCGTAGTTTTAGTTTTTTATCTGACAATCAGTTTGGCTCTGGGCAAGGTCAAGGCACCAGTTAGGCAGTTCTGACGTTTAGCTCAATAACAGAAGCATGGATTAAAATAAATCAAGGCACATTGATTTCTCTGCCTCGAAAAAGTATTTGACAATATAACGTGATGCAAGATGTTCGATATTCTCAAGAAAGTAGGTATAAATGATAGTGAAATATGGGTAATATACAACATGTGCAGGAAAGAAAATGGAAATATAAGAATGGAAGTACTCGAATCACAAAAGACATACAGTAAACATATAGTCATTCACATCTACTGTTCAATCTACATGTCGATGAAGCAGTGATGGGAATAAAAGAAAGGTTCAGGAATGGGATTAAAATTCACTACGAAAGAATATCAATGATTAGATTCACTGATGACATTCCTGTCTCCTTTGAAAGTGAGGAAGAATTGTATGAATGATTAAATGGAATGAACAACCTAATGAGTCACACTAGGAATTAAGAGTAAGTAGCAGAAAGACAAAAGTAATGAGAAATAGCAGAAATGTGATTAGTGATAAACTTAATACCAAAACTGAGGATCATGACATAGATTAAGACCTCAGAAGGAAGGAGGATATAAAAAGCAGATTAGCACAGGTGAAGAGGGCATACCTGGCTGAGAGAACTCTACTAGTATCAAACATCACCTTCAATTTGAAGAAGAAATTTCTGAGAATATATGTTTGGAATTGTATGGAGCTGAAACTTGGATTGTTGGAAAACTGGTGAAGAAGATAACTGTAGGTTTTGAGATGTGGTGCTATAGAAGGGTGTCAAAAATTAGGTGGACTGATAAAATCAGGTTCTCTGCAGAATAAATGAGGAAGGGAACATATGGAAAATATTGACAAGGAGGAGGAACAGGATGATAGGTCATCTTTAAAGAGAGCAGGAAAAACTTCCACGGTGCTGGATGGAGCTACAGAGGGTAAAAAACTATAGAAGAAGACATAAGATTGGGATATATCGAACAAACAGTTGAGGAGATGGGGTGTGAGTGCTGCTCTGACATGAAGAGGGTGGAACAGGAGAGGAATTTGTGGCTTGCCACATCAAACTAAGAAGATTGATGGCAAAAAGACAAAAGGACTTTGCTAAAACTTGCACATGGATTCGCTTTTTCACAAAAAAGATGATGCCCTCCACCATTATTTTTTTCTTTACCACTTATAATGTGTGACACACCTTCAGTTGCAATGTTCTACTTTTCTAGGACTTTGACTTAAATATTTATAACTAATTACAAGATTGTAAAAGTCTTTGTTCATTCTTTCTAATCCAACCACATTTTAGCTGTACTTAAGCAAAGTCAGTTACATTGGGATTCGATCTTATTTTCATTCCACATTTGCTCAGTTTTCAGCCCACTACCAACTCCCCTTTCTGCCTCTTTCTGTCGCAGATCCTTGAGATGCCCTTGCTGAGATTTGAACAGGGAGTGCACTTCTGCAAGGGCCATTAGTGCAGAGCCTGGGGCTTTTGCTGGAGGATGCAGCTTTTCACAAGTAGTATATAGACACACTAAGAATTTGTTTCCTGTCTAGCAGAGCATGCTATTTTTTACAGCACTTGTTACTAGGAATTACTTTAAATAACACATGTAGAAAGGTTGAAAAAGCTGCAATCACTTTTTTATAAAAATTGTTTTTGCTTTACCAGTTTGAGGTTTGTTTGCCCATCTTCAAATGCTCTTTAGATTAAACTAAAATGTGCCAATTTGTTTGCGACTTGGTGAGGCCAAAAAATCTGGAAGAAAAAAACTCGGTTGTGGTGACAGACTGATCTGTAGCTTAGCCCGAGGTCTAGGTTTGGGTGGAAGGTGACAGTCGTGAGGCTATACATGAGCTTTTAATGCTCTGTGAATGTCAGAATGATTTACATCAGTTGTACTGACTGATAGCCGCATTGCTCCTCAAGTGCTCAATTACATTTACAAAAGGTGTCGCACAATGGATAACTGATAGGACAGGACTGGCCCTTGCAAACTTCAGACATGTGTTGCATCTCACAAAAGGTAACAGACAGGGTGGTCACCTAAATATAAAATAAAACAAAGAATAAAAAATTATACAGGATCTATTTGATCTCAAGGATTGCACTGAGTACAGACATTGACAATTATTTACATGAGACAGTACTAATCTAACACTTGAATGTCCCAGCAAAGACTGGATATTTTAGGTAAATAGGATAAAACTGTAATGTAATCAGTTATGGGAAGACAAATTTGCAGTGGATACACAGAGATTGCCTGAATCTGACAGAATAATGAAAGAATTACATCATGTAAATAACATCAGTGACCAAGATATAAATAACCCTTCAGCTATTCATAAAAAGCGTAAGATTTATGGAACAAAATGTATCCTAACAACATGCCTACTGGTGCTCTGTAATTCTCATATCTTGCTCGCCCAAGCTGCAATTTCTCCGGTGCTCTGTAATTCTGATATCTTACTTGCCCAAGCTGCAATTTCTCACCACATTCTGCAATCAATAGCACTGAATCTTGCAAGTGTCTTGATCTGCTGCAGACTGCAACACATCAGCTGCCAACTGCTAGAATGGCCCTTCTCTACATCTGCAGGTGTTGTCCACTCTTCTGTGCCCCCAGGTGAAGAGTACTGTGCCGTGTCTCTGTGTGAAGAGTTCTCTACCAGCACTGAGTTCTTTCTCCTGACTGCATGCTCACGTAATTCCCATGGGATAATGACAAAGCCTCTTTAAAATGCTGGCCAATGATATTTTTGTCAACACGACAACAATCACCTGTACTATAAAAAATTTTACAGAGTTAACCGATCGTTATACTCTCACTCTTCAGCTAAGTTTTCTACCTCAGCTAATAGGCTAGTATCTATGTGCACATTGCTCAGAGACTTGTCTACTGCCCTCCCTTTCTCTGCTACTTTTTTTAAGGATTAAGCAATAAGTAGCACTCGTACAGCTTTTTACCCAAGAGGGTATTCACCCACCATGAAATGGCACCAGAAAGTCGGTCCCTCATTTTACAAAGAGAAAAAAAAATCCTGACCCCATTTCTGCTCTGTTGCTTCTCACAGAATGCAGAGATCTCTATTTGTTTCTCCCTTCCCTTGCACAGTGTCCTCAAAGGTGCAAAACAAAGCTTCTTTGAAATGTGTTTGGGCTGGATGGCACTGCTTGCAAAAAGAAAGACTCTGCATGAGTGCAGGTGATAGTCAAACTATGTTATATGGCTTCAGTGAATGTATGTGTGGATCTAATATTGCATATGTCTGAAAAACTGTCAGTATGTAACACCCAAATCCTTGGGTTGTGGCGTGTACCTGCCACTAGTGGACTCTTTGTTGCAATCCTCTCTCTTCCTTCTCTGAAAGCCAAGCCAAAATTCTCTTGACCCTGGCTCATCGCAGGCCAGCTCAACTTCAGAAGATATCACATGAAAAACAGTCACTAGGAAAGAGAAAGAATTAATTTGAAAGCAGATGGCTTAATTCTGGCCATCACTGGTGTTATTTATTACAAGTGTTAAATATTCTATTAATTGATGGGAATAGAGTTAACATAGTAATGACTTTAAATCAATTATGATCGACACATGAGACATGACAGTCCAGTAATGGACTGACGTGTATCACAGTGTGAGTTGGCAAAGTCAATGAAAGTTAAGAAAAACATCTGACAGACTGACCTGTAGCCTGATGTCTAGATTAGGTTGGACTGTGACAGTTTGCCTGTGAGCCAATGAATTTGTAAGCAAAAACCCACATGAAGTGTCTTGGTGGGCTCTGCAAAAATGTTAACACATTCCATCTCATCACAGGTGTTATTTTACTCAACTGTCACAGTCTTGACCTTGCTGGCGGTGTAAATTGCTGGTGTTTGATGTGTGTATGATCAAGAGTATACCTATAAGTGGATGAGGGACAAGGTGCAAGGAAGGGGTAGCGTGAGTAATGCTTCTCCTACCCCACCCCTACCCCCTAAAAAAAATCCATCTTTTCCCATTACATAGACAGGTATACCAATTCAGTATCCATCTGAAGGAAACCAGAGCATGTAACAGATAGTGACAATTAGCAAGTGTACCCAGAAAAATTTGTCACAAACTCTCCAAATTTTTTCCCCGTTTGCCACTATTCTTCTTGCTAATGAAAATGCCCGTAGTTTAGTACCTTTAATTCACAATTTTTTTCCTTGTATTATTAGCTAAGGAAACAGATTCAGAAGTATGTAGGTTGCAGTAGTTACTTGAAGATGAAGAGACTTGCACAGGATACAGTCTGTGGACTGAAGACCACAACAACAAAATCAGCCACAGTAACGGAAAAATTAACACAAAAACTATTCACATGTATCTAAACATAATCTGTTTGGCAGTGAAATAATATGTACCAATACCAAACGAGCTTTACTGTTTTAGTGAAGTATATTGTAGATATGATTTATAAAAAAAGATAGCATTAGCATGTTTGGTGCTTAGTAACTACAGTTTTTCAATAGCTATGAGTTTTATTTTGTAAGAAATTGTGCTTTGTTTCCTCCATTCTTCACTCTTCCACAAAACGAAAATAGGTTCTAGCTCAGTTCTGATGTATGGTTTTGTGTACTGTATTTAGCATGAGTTGCAGAACCTAGCAGCATTTGTTTTGTGAAATATGGTATCTCCACAAATGGACATCTTCCTCCTGGCATTAGAAATCAAGTTGTAATACGTGGATTAATTTGTCAATGAACATCTCCATGTCAGCAGTGGAGGGCTGTAAAAATATAATATACAAGGGGCAGTCAAAATAAAAAAAGACACAAAAAAGTAAGTCAAAAGTTTCAAAAGTAACCATTATAATTGTTAACAAATTTATCCCAGTGTAAGACAAGACAGTCAATGCCTCACAGTTGACTACAGAACCGTGATTGTACACAGGCCTGAAACAAATTGATGACCACAAATGTCTTTCTTCAAGGCTCCAAAAATATGGAAATCACAGGGGGAGACATTGGAACTGTACGGAGGGTGTGTAATGGTTTCCCAGTGAAACATCTGCAGTGTATTCGGAACAACAGGCATGCCAACTCCAGGAAAGTCCAACCTTTTTCTGTGACTGCAAGGGCCAGCTGCTCCTTGAATTTCTGGAACACAGTGCCACTCTTAACACACAGCAGTATGTCAACATTTTACAAAATAATTCCAAACACCCAAGAAGATTGACAGAAAGCATCATTCTCTTGCAGGGTAATGGTTGCTAACATGTTGCAAAGATTCTGTTGACTATGCTGCAGAAGTTTTGCTGGGAAGCCAGTACACATCCTCCATACAGTCCCAATGTGCACCGTGTGGCTTCCATACTTTTGGAGCCCTGAAGAAAGACATTCACGGCTGTCAGTCTGCTTTGGACGAAGAGGTGCATGCCTGGACACACTTGTGGATCAATAGGCAGTTGCAAACATTTTTCTCAGGAAGGCATTGACTATCTTGTCTCACAGTGGGGTAAATGTATGAACAGTTGTAGTAAATACATTCGAAATAAGTAGTTTACCTACACGTTTCCATCTGTCTCATTTTCATTTAAGTGCCCATTGTAGTTTGTCTTGACTCTTTGATGTCTATCACTGATGATTCTATACATTGTTATTCACTTAATGCAATAATAACACCGTTGATTTTTAATTCATATATCTGATGCAATACCTCTCATGCTAGTTCCATTGTAATGTACTAGATTGTCTGAACTGGAAGGTACCAGTGTGTATATATATATATATATATATAAAACAGAAAGAAACTTCCACATGGGAAAAATATATTAAAAACAAAGATTCCAAGACTTACCAAGCGGGAAAGCGCCGGCAGACAGGCACATGAACAAAACACACAAACACACACACAGAATTACGAGCTTTCGCAACTGGCAGTTGCTTCGTCAGGAAAGAGGGAAGGAGAGGGAAAAATGAAAGGATGTGGGTTTTAAGGGAGAGGGTAAGGAGTCATTCCAATCCCGGGAGCGGAAAGACTTCCCTTAGGGGAAAAAAAGGACAGGTGTACACTCGCACACACAGACACACACACACACACATATCCATCCGCACATACACAGACACAAGCAGACATATTTAAAGGCAAAGAGTTAAGGGCAGAGATGTCAGTCGAGGCGGAAGTACAGAGGCAAAGAAGTTGTTGAAAGACAGGTGAGGTATGAGCGGCGGCAACTTGAAATTAGCGGAGGTTGAGGCCTGGCGGATATCGAGAAGAGAGGATATACTGAAGGGCGAGTTCCCATCTCCGGAGTTCGGATAGGTTGGTGTTGGTGGGAAGTATCCAGATAACTCGGACGGTGTAACACTGTGCCAAGATGTGCTGGCCGTGCATCAAGGCATGTTTAGCCACAGGGTGATCCTCATTACCAACAAACACTGTCTGCCTGTGTCCATTCATGCGAATGGACAGTTTGTTGCTGGTCATTCCCACATAGAAAGCATCACAGTGCAGGCAGGTCAGTTGGTAAATCACGTGGGTGCTTTCACATGTGGCTCTCCCTTTGATCGTGTACACCTTCCGGGTTACAGGACTGGAGTAGGTGGTGGTGGGAGGGTGCATAGGACAGGTTTTACACCGGGGGCGGTTGCAAGGGTAGGAGCCAGAGGGTAGGGGAGGTGGTTTGGGGATTTCATAGGGATGAACCAAGAGGTTACGAAGGTTAGGTGGACGGCGGAAAGACACTCTTGGTGGAGTGGGGAGGATTTCATGAAGGATGGATCTCATTTCGGGGCAGGATTTTAGGAAGTCGTATCCCTGCTGGAGAGCCACATTCAAGGTCTGATCCAGTCCCGGGAAGTATTCTGTTACAAGTGGGGCACTTTTGGGGTTCTTCTGTGAGAGGTTCTGGGTTTGAGGGGATGAGGAAGTGGCTCTGGTTATCTGCTTCTGTACCAGGTTGGGAGGGCAGTTGCGGGATGCGAAAGCTGTTTTCAGGTTGTTGGTGTAATGGTCGAGGGATTCAGGACTGGAGCAGATTCGTTTGCCACGAAGGCCTAGGCTGTAGGGAAGGGACCGTTTGATATGGAATGGGTGGCAGCTGTCATAATGGAGGTACTGTTGCTTGTTGGTGGGTTTGATGTGGACGGATGTGTGCAGCTGGCCATTGGACAGATGGAGGTCAACATCTAGGAAAGTGGCATGGGATTTGGAGTAGGACCAGGTGAATCTGATGGAACCAAAGGAGTTGAGGTTGGAGAGGAAATTCTGGAGTTGTTCTTCACTGTGAGTCCAGATCATGAAGATGTCATCAATAAATCTGTACCAAACTTTGGGTTGGCAGGCTTGGGTAACCAAGAAGGCTTCCTCTAAGCGACCCATAAATAGGTTGGCATACGAGGGGGCCATCCTGGTACCCATGGCTGTTCCCTTTAATTGTTGGTATGTCTGGCCTTCAAAAGTGAAGAAGTTGTGGGTCAGGATGAAGCTGGCTAAGGTGACGAGAAAGAGGTTTTAGGTAGGGTGGCAGGTGATCGGCGTGAAAGGAAGTGCTCCATTGCAGCGAGGCCCTGGACATGCGGGATATTTGTGTATAGGGAAGTGGCATCAATGGTTACCAGGATGGTTTCTGGGGGTAACAGACTGGGTACGGATTCCAGGCGTTCGAGAAAGTGGTTGGTGTCTTTGATGAAGGATGGGAGACTGCATGTAATGGGTTGAAGGTGTTGATCTACGTAGGCAGATACGTTCTGTGGGGGCTTGGTAACCAGCTACAATGGGGCGGCCAGGATGTTTGGGTTTGTGAATTTTAGGAAGTAGGTAGAAGGTAGGAGTGCGAGGTGACGGTGGGGTGAGGAGTTTGATGGAGTCAGGTGAAAGGTTTTGTAGGGGGCCTAAGGTTCTGAGGATTCCTTGAAGCTCCGCCTGGACATCAGGAATGGGATTACTTCGGCAAACTTTGTATGTAGAGTTGTCTGAAAGCTGACGCAGTCCCTCAGCCACATACTCCCGACGATCAAGTACCACAGTCGTGGAACCCTTTTCAGCCGGAAGAATGATGATGGATCGGTCAGCTTTCAGATCACGGATAGCCATGGGTACCAGGATGGCCCCCTCGTATGCCAACCTATTTATGGGTCGCTTAGAGGAAGCCTTCTTGGTTACCCAAGCCTGCCAACCCAAAGTTTGGTACAGATTTATTGATGACATCTTCATGATCTGGACTCACAGTGAAGAACAACTCCAGAATTTCCTCTCCAACCTCAACTCCTTTGGTTCCATCAGATTCACCTGGTCCTACTCCAAATCCCATGCCATTTTCCTAGATGTTGACCTCCATCTGTCCAATGGCCAGCTGCACACATCCGTCCACATCAAACCCACCAACAAGCAACAGTACCTCCATTATGACAGCTGCCACCCATTCCATATCAAACGGTCCCTTCCCTACAGCCTAGGCCTTCGTGGCAAACGAATCTGCTCCAGTCCTGAATCCCTCGACCATTACACCAACAACCTGAAAACAGCTTTCGCATCCCGCAACTACCCTCCCAACCTGGTACAGAAGCAGATAACCAGAGCCACTTCCTCATCCCCTCAAACCCAGAACCTCTCACAGAAGAACCCCAAAAGTGCCCCACTTGTAACAGAATACTTCCCGGGACTGGATCAGACCTTGAATGTGGCTCTCCAGCAGGGATACGACTTCCTAAAATCCTGCCCCGAAATGAGATCCATCCTTCATGAAATCCTCCCCACTCCACCAAGAGTGTCTTTCCGCCGTCCACCTAACCTTCGTAACCTCTTGGTTCATCCCTATGAAATCCCCAAACCACCTCCCCTACCCTCTGGCTCCTACCCTTGCAACCGCCCCCGGTGTAAAACCTGTCCTATGCACCCTCCCACCACCACCTACTCCAGTCCTGTAACCCGGAAGGTGTACACGATCAAAGGGAGAGCCACATGTGAAAGCACCCACGTGATTTACCAACTGACCTGCCTGCACTGTGATGCTTTCTATGTGGGAATGACCAGCAACAAACTGTCCATTCGCATGAATGGACACAGGCAGACAGTGTTTGTTGGTAATGAGGATCACCCTGTGGCTAAACATGCCTTGATGCACGGCCAGCACATCTTGGCACAGTGTTACACCGTCCGAGTTATCTGGATACTTCCCACCAACACCAACCTATCCGAACTCCGGAGATGGGAACTCGCCCTTCAGTATATCCTCTCTTCTCGATATCCGCCAGGCCTCAACCTCCGCTAATTTCAAGTTGCCGCCGCTCATACCTCACCTGTCTTTCAACAACTTCTTTGCCTCTGTACTTCCGCCTCGACTGACATCTCTGCCCTTAACTCTTTGCCTTTAAATATGTCTGCTTGTGTCTGTGTATGTGCGGATGGATATGTGTGTGTGTGTGTCTGTGTGTGCGAGTGTACACCTGTCCTTTTTTTCCCCTAAGGGAAGTCTTTCCGCTCCCGGGATTGGAATGACTCCTTACCCTCTCCCTTAAAACCCACATCCTTTCATTTTTCCCTCTCCTTCCCTCTTTCCTGACGAAGCAACTGCCAGTTGCGAAAGCTCGTAATTCTGTGTGTGTGTTTGTGTGTTTTGTTCATGTGCCTGTCTGCCGGCGCTTTCCCGCTTGGTAAGTCTTGGAATCTTTGTTTTTAATATATTTTTCCCATGTGGAAGTTTCTTTCTGTTTTTTATATATATATATATATATATATCATTTAAAATTGTCTGCACCAGTTTTCTGTAATACAAACCAGTGAGCTATCTGTAATAGGCAGCTCCACTTCATTTATTCATTAATTCATCTTTTTCTGTAGATTACATCAAAAAGGCGAATTTTCAGGGATGTGAAATGCGCCAAGGTATACATCAACATGAGACAAAGACATCATAGAAGGTTAATTTGTACAACAAGAATATAATGAAAAGATGAAGATATTGTTGCTGTTGTGGTATTCAGTCCTAAGACTGGTTTTATGCAGCTCTCCATGCTACTCTATCCGGTGCAAGCTTCTTCATCTCCCAGTACCTACTGCAACCTACATCCTTCTGAATCTGCTTAGTGTATTCATCTCTTGCTCTCCTTCTACGATTGTTACCCTCCACGCTGCCCTCCAATACTAAATTGGTGATCCCTTGATGCCTCGGAACATGTCCTATCAACCGATCTCTTCTTCTAGTCAAATTGTGTCACAAATTTCTCTTCTCTCCAATTCTATTCAGTACCTCCTCATTAGTTATGTCATCTACCCATCTAATCTTCAGCATTCTTCTGTATCACCACATTTCAAAAGCTTCTATTCTCTTCTTGTCTAAACTATTTATCGTCCACGTTTCACTTCCATACATGGCTACACTCCATACAAATACTTTTACAAACGACTTCCTGACGCTTGAATCTATACTCGATGTTAACAAATTTTTTCTTCTTCAGAAATGCTTTCCTTGCCATTGCCAATCTACATTTTATATCCTCTCTGCTTCGACCATCATCAGTTATTTTGCTCCCCAAATAGCAAAACTCCTTTACTATTTTAAGTGTCTCATTTCCTGATCTAATTCCCTCCGCATCACCCAATTTAATTCAACTACATTCCATTATCCTTGTTTTGCTTTTGTTGATGTTCATCTTATATCCTCCTTTCAAGACTATCCATTCCGTTCAACTGCTCTTCCAAGTCCTTTGCTGTCTCTGACAGAATTACAATGTCATCGGCAAACCTCAAAGTTTTTATTTCTTCTCCATGGATTTTAATACCTACTCCGAATTCTTCTTTTGTTTCCTTCACTGCTTGCTCAATGTACAGATTGAATAACATTGGGGAGAGGCTACAACCCTGTCTCACTCCCTTCCCAACCACTGCTTCCCTTTCGTGTCCCTCGACTCTTATAACTGCCATCTGGTTTCTGTACAAATGGTAAATAGCTTTTCGCTCCCTGTATTTTAGTCCTTCCACCTTCAGAATTTGAAAGAAGTTATGCCAGTCAACGTTGTCAAAAGCTTTGTCTAAGTCTACAAATGCTAGAAACGTAGGTTTGCCTTTCATTAATCTAGTTTCTAAGATAAGCCGTAGGGTCAGTGTTGCCTCATGTGTTCCAACATTTCTACGGAATCGAAACTGATCTTCCCCGAGGTCGGCTTCTACCAATTTTTCCATTCGTCTGTAAAGAATTTGCGTTAGTATTTTGCAGCTGTGGCTTATTAAACTGATAGTTCAGTAATTTTCACATCTGTCAACACCTGCTTTCTTTGGGATTGAAATTATTATATTCTTCTTGAAGTCTGAGGATATTTCACCTGTCTCATACATCTTGCTCACCAGATGGTAGAGTTTTGTCAGGACTGGCTCCCCCAAGGCCGTCAGAAGTTCTTATGGAATGTTGTCTACTCCTGGGGCCTTGTTTCGACTCAAGTCTTTCAGATGACAATATTATGAAAACCATATATGGGAGATGTTGAGTCACAGTCAGGCTCAACAAAGTGACTGCTAAAAGAGTAAGCTTTGGCTAAAATGCCTTCTTCTGAATTAGACAACACCCACACACACATTCGTGTACACACAATCCCAGTAATGGACCCAGATGCAACATCTGTCCCATACGACCTCCCACCACCCCCTCCTCCAGTCCAGTCACAAGCATCACCTATTCCATCAAAGGCAAGGCTACCTGTGAAAACATTTATGTGATCTGCAGCTATGCTGCAACCACTGTGCTCAGCTCTACAGGGGCACGATGACCGACAAGCTGTCTGTCCGCGTGAATGGCCGCTGACAAAGTGGACTGAAGAAGCAGCTGGATCACCCTGTTGCTGAGCGTACTGCCCGACGAGACATTCTTCATTTCAATGACTGCTTCACAGCCTGTGCCATTTGCATCCTTCCTATCACCACCAACTTTTCTGAACTGTGCATTTGGGAACTCTTCTTGCAAATATATCTTACTGAGCCGTAGTAAAGTTTGCTGTTTTGAAGAGCGCTGCAGTGCACAGTGTAAAGTGGTCACCTTCCGTTCCTGGCAGTGGCGCCTCTGGGGCAATCACAGCTTTGGTGTCTCCCTCTGCTAGGAAAGGGGTAAAGTTGCCTGTTCACGTGCATTTAAGGGGCGCTATGAGCTCTGCAGTCAGTCAGTCTGTCAGACCGAGTCTAGTCAGTTGGTCAGCCGGCTCAGTGTCAGGCAGTCAGTGTCTGTCTGTCTATCAGTCTGCCGTACGTTAAGGGTCAGTCAGTCGGAGGCAGTTGGTCAGACAGGGAGTCAGTCAGTCGAGGCGAGCTGAGTCAGTTGGTCAGCTGGCTCAGTGTGGGGCAGTCAGTGTCTGTCTGTCGTCGGAGAGCGAGTATGGCTGTCATTTGGATCAAACTTTAAGCCAGAAAATGAGAGTCTTGCCACTCCACCAGTAACAGAACTCAGCTAGTGGTCACCCAGTCGGGGCTGAGTTCCTGCATCTGAGTCTGCGCGTTAGGCCACCAGTCTGCTCCAGTTGCTCGGGCAAAGGTCATTGGCGGTTGGATTGGTTGGTTGGTCTGTTGCGTACTGAGACACGAGATGATTTGTCCACCTTGAGCGTCGGCACATGTGAGGTCCCCGCATGAGTCCAGTGGGCAGCAATGTATAGAAAGGGGTAGTGGCTTCGCAGTTCACAAGAGAGGAGTGGAACCACAACATCAGGCTGGCCGGGGCGAGCTGCGACGCCGTGAGATGAGGGATTGGGGCGCCTTCCTGTGTCGGTTGAATCAGCTGGCAGTGGACGGCTTGGGAGAGCGTTGGGGGTGCTGCACCAGGTCTTCCCCAGAAATCACAGTTTATTAGAAGTTAAGTGATATGTTGTTTCATTTACTTGTTAAATTCTACTTATTTTCATGGTGAGGTCACCAGCCGTTTTGTTTTGGGGTCGTCCCACCATTCTTCTCCGTTTGCCCGTCCATGGGGAGGTGGTTATTGTGAAGTGGGTGGTCTGTTTTTTCCCTTCTGGAATTGGGGAGGTTTAGGTTGTTTACTAAACACCCCCCCCCCCTCCACCACTGTCAATCTGCCATGTATTAATAGCTGCCTCTGTCATGTTTGTCGGATTTGGTATTAACGAATTTATACAATTAAGGTAAGGTCCGAATTCCTGAAATATGTTTTTATCTTGCCTATCATCTTGTAAGGCAGTATATGTGTAATGTAGGGCATGTTGTACGCTTTATGTAAGTCTGAATTTCATGGGTTTTATTTAAATAGTCATTTTTATAAAGTTGCCACTCTTTCAGTGTAAGAGCCTTTTAAAAACAAATTGCACCTTTGGTGGAAAATAAGTTCTTAGTGTGAGAGTTTGTACCATTTCCATCCCTCTTACGGGGTGCATAGTTAATGTGTTTGTGTGAGTTGTTAAAAATGTTAGATTAAAGTGATCTGGTCTGTTGCAGATTTGCACCAGTGTAGTTCTTCAGAGGTCGTTGTGAGTGGTCGTGACTACAGCTGTGTCGAAAGGGAGCAGAAGCTTCTCAGCCCGAAGGCTCCTACCTTTAAAAAAAAAAAAAGATAAAAAAAAGAAAAAAATATTCTGCCTCTGAATAATTGTAACTTGATATTTCGAGGGTGCTTTTCTGCTTATAAATTTTATATCTGCTTGGAAAGGCTTTTATTAATAAAATTTCCATTAGCTCAAATTTAATTTGTTTCCATCAGTTACTCTTTGGGAACTAGTTTCACACTCACAAAGTGTGTTAATGTTCTTGATGAATCACTAGTACATAAAGTAAATTCTTTAAGAAAAGATGTTGAAGGTAAATTTTCATGGTTCACTTATGTCCCTGTAACCCTCTTGGCTTCATCATCCTTTAGCCACCTTCTCCCACTCCAGCACTACACAGCCATCTGTGCCACAAACACACCAACAGTCTTTTCACTTTCCCACTCACTCACCCCCCTCCACCCCCGTCCCATCCTCCTCCCTACCACTAACCTCCCGACTGTACCTAGCTGCCCCACCCCCTCACTACCACATCCCTGCATGCTTCCATAAGCAGCACTTTACTGTTCCCCACCCCTACTATGCTATCTCTCACCATCTCAGCCTTCTCCTTACTCCCACCACCAAGATTGCTTCTCCCATATTCACAGTTACTCACGGTTTGGCCTCAGCAGCCAGAGGCAATTTTTGTGTGTGTGTGTGTGTGTGTGTGTGTGTTGTGTGTGTGTGTGTGTGTGTGTGTGTGTGTGTGTGTGTGTGTGTGTGTGTGTGTCTACTTCTTTAGCAGTCGTTTTGTTGTGCCTGTCTGCAAGTTAGCATCTCCACTGTGTGGTGAGTAGCAATCTAGCCTTTTCATAACATTGTCATTACTCCATCCTGGATTTGTCTGTATGCTGCAGTAACGACAAACTACTAGTAGTTTAATTCAGATGTTACGTTTTCTTTGCCATGCTGAGAAAATTTTATTTAAAGAACCATTCAGAATAAACTGCCTCTACATTCCTTAATGCTATTCACACTTAAGCTATGTAAATTCAGGTGAGTAAATTAATAAGAAAGCTGCGTCTTTGAAAAAAGGTGCTGTCTACTTCATTTTGTTGTATAGCTGCTGCATATATGTCATTAGTAGCTTAACACTTATTTGATTACAATAGTATTTTCCAAAGAAAGTATTTTTACGTCTCTAAATACTAAATCCTATTTATAGTACATAGCCTTAGCATGTACTACGGAGCTTGTTGAATATCTTACCACCAGAGTACATAACTTCATACCAAACCCTGACAATGGGGCAAAGTCTGCATATAAATATTTTTGTATCCTGTATTATGGTTGTGTAGATCACAGTTCAGTTCAAACTGATTTTCATTATCAGCAACAAAAGCCATTAAGTAGTAAATGTAAGTGAGAATAAGAACTCCAAGATCCTTAAAAAGACTTAAAGAAACTGATGTACTACTGAGGAATTATCCAAATGGGATGGAAATTGGTAAATGTGATCTACACGTGCAGACAAACAAATGATTAAAATTTCAGAAATTTTAAATTATTTGTTCAAGTGAAAGAGTTCCACAAATTGTGCAAGTCAGTTACAGGTTGGTCCACCTCTAGTCCTTGGACAAGCAATTATTTGTCCTGGAAGTGATAGTCATTGGATGTCCTTCCAAGGGATATTGTGTCAAATTCTGTCCAGTTGGCATGTTAGATCTTAAAAATCCTGAGATGTTTGGACATTGTAGACTGGGGACAGATCTGGCGACCTTGGTGAACAAGGTAGGGATTGTCAAGCACAAAGAGAAGCAGTACAAACTCTCACTGGGCAGAAGCGGGCATTATCTTGCGGAGATGTGAGCCCGGGACTGCCCACCGTGAAGACAGGATATCGTCAACACACCACTGCGCTGTAAGGGTGACAACCAAAGTGATCCTGATATGGAAAGAAGTGGCACCCCAAACCATCACTTCTTGTTGTCGCACCACATGACAGGCGACTGTCATGTCGGTATCCCACCACTATCCTGGGTGTCTTCAGACTCCTTTGGTCTGAAACCTCACTGAATGGAGTAAAACTTCCTTCAATGATTAGTTCTAATTCAACCTGAGGTCCAATACCAGCAAAGACGTGTCCGGAGATACCGCAGACAGTGGTGTGATACTGACCTGACCGTCACTCGCCAAACTGTCAAATAACCAGGAGTGATGGTGTGGGATGCAATTTCTTTTCATAGCAGGATCCCTTTGGTTGTCATCTGCAGAACCATTACAGCACAGTGGTATGTTGAGGATATTCTATGCCTCGTTTTGTTGCCCTTCATGGCACGCCATCCTAGGCTTACATTTCAGCAAGGTAAGACCTGCCCGCACACAGCGAGGGTTTGTACAACTTGTCTTAACAGCTGCTAAACCACACGTTGGCCAGCAAGGTCACAGGTCTTCTCCCCAGTTGAGTATGTTTAGAGCATTATGGGCTAACTTGGGATTTTGAAGATTTAACACAACAATCGGACAGAATTTGGTATGATATCCATCAGGAGGACATACAACAACCCTATCAATGCTAAGCCGACTAACTGCTTGTGTAAGGATCAAATGTAGTAACCGAGTATTACTCCAAGTGACACAAATATGGATTTATTCATAAGCCTCCACATGATAACAGAAATAAGCCTATTATGAATTTACACATTACAAGACACAGAACAACTGGTGTGAATGGTACAAATGGATGAACATGGAGAGGGTCAGTCCGCACTGCTCCACACACAGATGCGGGTCGCCAGCAGATGACGTGGTAGGGACCTCCTGACACGTACACCACCCACAGCTGGCTTCCAGCAGGTGGTCCGTGCCGGTACAGACGGTGGCCGATTCGAGCACAGTCCCTTGGTGACTCCACACTCGGCATACTCACATTCACACATACTAGTAGCAGGATACAGCACCAGAGCTGGTCCAATGCATTATTGACTTGATTGATTTGTGAAGCTCTTTCTGTTGAATATATCTCTGAAATTGTAATCATTTGTTTGTCTGTGCACATATATCAGATCTACCAATTTCTGTTCTATTTGGATAAATTCTTCATGATGTCTTTTTTCTATTCCAGGAGATAATTCTGTAAGAAAACAACGTGTGAAAATATGAAAAATAAGCCTGCACTCTTGTCTTTAAGTCAACACTATGAGCGATGCTCCTAATGTCATAACACAGCAAAGTGAGAGCTTCTTAATTAGTTTCTCCATATGCTGTCTCCATTTTAACTTGTTACCCAGCTGGACACCAAGGAATTTCACACACTGTGCTTAATTCCGTGTATGACCATTAATGTCTACTTCTGGTGTCAAAAAAATAGTAGTTGTTCATTTGAAATAGCATAATATGAGTCTTTATTAGATCAAGACACAGAACTGTTAGTTGTAAACCATGTAAGCCTGAGCTGCCTCTATGAGGGTTGAGTTTGCATCCTTACCAACAAACATTATAGTTTTTGAACAGCCCTTTAAATTCATTGGAACATCATTTATGTTGGTTAGAAACAAGAATGGGCTCAGTACTGATCCCTGTGTCACATGTCATGTTACTCCCCCCCCCCCCCCCCCCCCCCCCCCCACTCTTAATGTTCATGCCCTCGATGCCCACACTGGTTTCTATCATGAAGTTAAGATCCCATCCATGCAAGAAGGATGGCTTAACACTTTAATATGATAAGTAGAATTTTGTGACCCACACAATCAAAGGTTTTGGCAAAATTGCTGAATATATATCAACAGGATAATTTTTCTTGTTTAATTTGGTTGGTTGTTTTGGGGAAGGAGACCAGACAGCAAGGTCATTGGTCTCATTGGGTTAGGGAAGGACGGGGAAGGAAATTGGCCGTGCCCTTTCCAAGGAACCATCCTGGCATTTGCCTGGAGCGATTTAGGGAAATCACGGAAAACCTAAGTCAGGATGGCTGGACGCGGGATTGAACTGTCGTCATCCTGAATGCGAGTCCAGTGTCTAACCACTGCGCCACCTCACTCAGTCTTGTTTAACTCTGTCAGTACTTCATTTGTGAGGTCTTGAATTGTTTACATGCAGAGAATCCTTTGCAAAAGCCAAATTGAGAGGCAGCTAATAAGTTCTAATCAGTTAAATGAATCAGTATTCCAACATAGGCCACTTGCACAAATACTTCTGAAATGTTTTTGATCCACACTTTAGAAGATACCTCTTATAGATGTTATGTACTGAAGTTCATGTTGCTGCTATAGTAGTTTAACCCATTAGTGCCGTGCATTGCCATATGGCAACGTTTGTAACACTTTTTTAAAATCGTTGATTGGAACGACATTAACGAAGCGAGAGTGTTGGCAGCACTGTATTCCATTCCACAAAACTGAAGGTGATGTGTTTGTTGAGCCCCCAGATCCGAAGCGAGAAGAATGATGGATTTTTGTATGTGCGGTGGCTGGACAACTCAGTTGTCACAATGATCTCTTTTTCATGTGGTGCACAAGAAGTTGGCCAAGTCAAGAGATTCTCGCAACTAAAAAAGCGAAATATAATGATTCCCAGACCAAATCTGGTAACCAAATATAATACATATACAGGAGGTACTGATCAGATGGATCAGAATCTAGCATGCTATCGCATTGCAATAAGAAGCAAGAAATGGTACTGGTGTCTCTACATGGATGTTAGATGTCGCCATACAAAACAGTTGGATTTTGTATAAAAAAGCAAGAAACCAAACTATTTCTCAGCCTGATTTCAAGAGAGAAGCAGCAACAGTGTACTTCCAAAGACACCAAGCTTTACCAAAAGGAGCCGGGACACCATCTGCATCAAGGGCATGTTCCGACAGCCGCATATCAAATTCAGTAAGGTTTGATAAGACTGACTACCTCGTCCAGCACAGAGAAGGAAAGAAGAAGAAAAGGTGTGCACACAAGGACTGTAAATCTATTGTGAGAACAATGTGTTCAAAGTGTAATGTGGGACTGTGTATTGACTGTTTTATTCCATTTCGTGTAAAATAATGCTGAGTTCAAGGTTTGATTTTTGATTATTAACTGTACTGTGTTATAAAGTATCAATTATGTTGTGAAGACTGAATAATAAATTGACACAAAACTTGTATAAGTCATAAGAAATTTCAATAACCTACTTATTTTAGTTGAAGTTGTAATCCATATAAATTTAGGTAGTGAAAGCGCCTAGCGTTGCCATATGGCAACATCAAATATCTCGCTAATGGCGGTAATGACTTTTGTCGAAACAACTCTGTTGTCTAATTTATAACTTTTACAGACATAATACTGCAATTTTTTTAAATCACAAAAATATTAATTGCGGCACTAATGGTTTAATGTATTTATTATGATGGATCTATTTCAGACCATCTGCAAATGTATGAGTACATAACACTTTTTTTTAATTTTGTTATAATGTTGGTTAATAATATTTTCCATTATAGATATTTAGTACTTACATCCATATATTATCAGTGGTTGTTGTCACTCTTTATTGTATTGAAATCTATTGTATATTTAGGACTCTTATGCTATAAGCTGTTTTGTGGTTTGTTCCTGTTGTTAGTGATCCTTAATTGTAATTTTTATAATATGACGTTATATCATGAGATTTGACAGATTGATAATTGACCAAAGATGCTATATGGTTGCAGTTGCTAAGGAAGTACTGTCTACAGACACATCAGTTGCAAAGATCATACATACAGCCTGAAACTATAACAGAAACATCATTCATCTGAATGCTATTGGTAACTCTCCCTCATTGATATTGTACCATCCTTTTCTGTCCAAGTTTCACGGTGTCAGTCCTCAGGCTCTCCTATTCCTGCTAGCCATCCTATTTCTCATTTATTTATTCATTTTGTAAATTCCACTTTCATTTCATTGGTTCACAATGGATTTGCTGCTAATGGCGCTATCAATTTTAGATCTATGTTGTCATTTCTACAATTACATTTAAAATTTCTTCTTGTGTATAATTTTCCATCTGTCTTCTATGCAGTCCATATTTTGTAAAATGATGGGTCATGGAAGATGTTTCTGGTATAAATGATGTTGTGTACATACTTTCTATATTTCCTGTTTGTTGTAATTCTCTCTGTGTTGACCCCAGACTTTTCCTTCAGATCATGCTTTCCTAAAAATGTTCACTTGTGCACTTCCTTCATGCCAGACATAATTTATCCATGTGGCACATGCTAAAGTTCCACAACAATGTTTCCCTGTCTTTCAGCAGAAAGTTAGCAGGTTTGAAATGAATATAATAACACCATGTAGGATTGCATGTCCATTATTGCACAGTTTTTTTAAAGTACTGAATTAATCATTGTTGCAATTTTGTGTATTTTCAAAAAGCTGGAGGATACATTCTTGCAGTTCTGCTTTTAATAATTTACAATCAGTTTCAAAACAGTCTGTGAATTCCAGTATCATCAGTTAAAGCAATGATAAAAACCTGGAACAAAGATTACCATAATCTTCCCACTACATGAAAATGAGAGTAAGAGAACCTTGGTCATTTGGCAAGTATCAGAGTATACACAGACTGAGCAGGTACTAGTCCAAAAATTTTATTTCACTATTATGATGAAGAGACTAATACTTGGTAAAAGGCACACTGAAAAAACTTGTTGAATTTCTAATTATAGTACAAGAAAAAAATGTGGTTCTCTTAAGCACTTATGAGAAAATGCTGTACATCATGCAAAGTAATTTTTTAAATTTAATTTATTGGCTTTTGGTACATACCTATACAGACAGCTCAGCAGCTGAATGTCAGTTATGATGATACAAATGTAAAACACAACACCCATTCCCCAAGCAGAGAAAATCTGCAATGTGGCAGAATCAAACTCAGGCCCCTTCAATTTGCTGCACTGCCCATGAAGCTACTATGGCAGGCTATCATATCATGTATACAATGCTAAATATATGCAAAATTATTACTGTTTGATGACTGAATTTCTTTCCTTTAGAAGTTGACATTTCAGGCGCCATAGGTCACATCTCCAGAATACCTTTCATATTTGAAGGATAATGATGTAAGTTTTGTTTGTATTATTTGTCAGATGAACTGGTAAGGTGCTACCTGTCCAAGGTGCTACCATAATTTTTCACCAAATATCAGATGTCACAAGAATGACACGAACATTTGTTTGTTGGAGAGGTTCTCGTAATTGCATTTGGCCCCTAGTGTATAGAGTTTATTTATGTGAGCACAGCTGTTTATCTTTGTCTTCTTTGCAGTAGTAATATTCTTTTATTGTTTTTGTTGCTTGTGAAAAGTCAGACATTGCAAAGAAAGCCAGTTATTTTAATTAATAAAATAATTTCACATGTGGCTTTATTAATTTGTCTTAGCAAACCTCCGCTATCCACATCAGAAAACAGGAAGATATTTTCTGCGAATCATGCCAGCTAGGCAAGGCACATCAGCGGAAACTCACCAACAAAGACACAAATCATTCAACAAAACCAGGGGAATTTACTCATTCAGACATGTGATGGTCAATGTCACTTGAATCAGTGGCGGTGCAAAGCTTTTTGTCATATTCAACGTTGATGCAACTGGATACAGAGTTGTTTATTTTCTAAGACACAAATTCGATGTCATTGATCAGTTTTGTGAATTCAGTAACCTTGTATTGAACAAGTTTGGCCAGAATGTCATAACATAACATGTGGGCAATGGCACTGAATAAATTAATTATGGTATGAAACAGTTTCTTAGGAACCATGGAAATAAGTTAGAAACAACTGCTCCATATACGCCAGAACAGAATGGTTATTCTGAGAGGGGCAGTTGCACAGCTGTTGAAAGTGCACGCACGATGTTGGAAGCCAAAAATATTCCGAAGTTTTTATGGGCAGAGGTTGTTAACACTGCTGTATACATATTAAATAGAGTTACAACCAAATGCAATTTGGGGCAAACTTGAGTTGTGGAATGCATGAAAACCATATGTCGGACATCTTCAAGCGTTTGGGTCAGAAGCCTCTGCTCATGTATCAAGACAATTTTACGGCAAATTTGATGCCAAATCCAGAAAAGTTGTGCTTGTTGCTTGTTGGTTATCAAGGAGAATCAACAAATTATCAACTTTATGATCCTGTGAGTCACAAAGTGTTTGAATCGAGGGATATCACATCCAATGAGGTTAGCAACAGCTCAGCATCTGCACAACAAGAAGTTGATGGCAGATACTTAAACTGCAAGACTGACGAAGAATGAGATATCATGGATTGGCACATTCAAGTTACTGGTGAACCAGTGCGAGCACAGAAAGAGATGACAATTTCACAACATGAAGTAAATAAGGCTAAACTGGAAACTGGAGAGCAACCTAAAAAAGTGCCATCGATGCAGCTATGAGATCGTTCTATCATTCACAAGCCAGCTTCAAAGAAGCAATTTCTGGTCCTGACTCAAAATACTGGAAAAAGCAATTGAAGAAGAACTGAAAACTCATGAAGACAACAAAACATGGAAGATAGTTCCTAGAACTAATAGCCAGAGAGTTATTATCTCAAAATGGGTGTTCAAGATTTTATTTGACACAGATGGTAAGATTACTAATTACAAAGCACAGCAGTGTGCAAGAAGTTTCAAACAGTACTATGGTGATAACTACAATGAGACAGTTTCACCAATGATATGATATGACTCACTCAGAGTTTTCTTGGCAACTGTCACGTATAATGATCTAGAGATGGTACAGTTCGAAGTTCACACAGCATTTCTGAATGGATGCCTTGAAGAAGTAGTTTACATGGATGTACCTGAGAGAGTGGTGCTTAAAACAGAGAAACCTGTAGTTTGAAAGCTTGAGAAATCACTGTACAGACTTAAGGAAGCTCCTCAGTCTTGGAACAAGAAATGTATAGACTTTCTTTCATGCCATAATTTTCAAACAACTGATGCTGACCCATGTTTACTCAGTGGTGATGTTATCTTGCTAGCATTATTTGTAGATGATGATCTTATTGGATCAAAGTCAGTGGAAGCAATTCATAAAGTTGTTACTTCACTAACCGAAGTCTTTCAAATCACTGTTGGTGAAGGTCATTGCTTTGTTGGAGTGGAAACTGAGCAAGATTGAGTGGGAAAGAAAATGTAATATGTCAACACCAGTGTAGAAGAATAATAATTGAGAAATTTGGAATGTCTGAAGCAAAAGGTTTAAGGGGAGTAGGACATCAAATGGGCCAACTTGAAGCAGGAGAGGCACCACAGGATATTTTAATTTCCACTGTCTATACCTTTACAAATAAATTCATAAAAATTTGTCAGCATGACAAGGAAGGATTGAGGATTCACACTCATAGCAGTGGAAGTTCAAAAACATAACAAAATAATGTTTTTAATGTGTGAAATTTCATCTTTTTTCACTTACCATTGGTTGCATTTGTTGCTATAGGTACACTTTTCTTCATAAGTAAGAGAGATTCTTCGACATGTTTTGCACATCATACAAACCATACTTACAGGTGTATGAAACTCTAGAATTTATAATTATCTCATTTTTTACTACAGATTTTAATAGATTTGGAAAATTCTAGAGTTTTGCCTTAATGAGTTTGTGTTTAATAAACAGTGCAAAATTCATCGAAGAATGTCTCTTACTAATGAAGAAAAGTGTACCTATAGCAACAAATGCAGCCAATAGAAAAAAAATGAAATTTCACATGTTAAAAACTCTATTTTCTTATGTTTTTCAACTTCCACTGCTACAAGTGAGAATCCTGAATTTTTCCTTGTCAGGCTGACAAAGTTTTATGAATTTATTTGTAAAAGTATAGACAGTGAAAATTAAAATGTCCTGTTGTGACTCTCCTACTCCAAGTTGGCCCGTTTGATGTCCTATCCCCCTTAAGTGTTCCTGCTGACCCTCATGTGTGTCTGTTACGTAATGATGAAGAGTTCAGTGGTGAAAAAGTAGCATATCGTGAAGCAGTTGGATCTCTTATGTTTTTTTCAGTTATCTTTGGACCAGATATTTCATTTTCAGCGAACAATGTGAGTATATTTTTGAACAGCCATACTAATACACATTGGCAAGCAGTGAAAAGAATTTACAGGTACTTAATTGAAACACCAGATTACAGTATAGAGTATTCAAACAGTGGGAGCAAAATGCAAGTGGTTGGTTTTTCTGATGCTGACTACATCTTACATCACGGAAGTCAACAACAGGATTTGTTTTTCTTTTGGCTGGTGGTCCTGTAGCTTGGACTTCTTAGAGGCAAAAGGTTGTTGCTCTAAGTACAACTGACTCCAAATATTTAGCTACTGCTAAGGATGCAGTTTGGCTGAGAAAATTATCAGGTGGTCTGGGGATAAATTGTAAAGAAGCAACTACATTACAAACTGACAACCTGAGAGCAATCAACTGAATATCACAAACGCACCATTTCTTACATGAAAAGTGCAGTGTAAAGAGATAGAAGTTGTTTATGTGTGTACCAAAGAACAACTTGCTGATTTGTTGACCAAAGTATTAACCAAAGAAAAATTTATATACTTGCACTCAAAGCCCATGTTGTTAATTGATAAATGCAATCACTTAAACATTTGGAGTGTTTGAAAGGTTTTGCATAATTGCATTCAACCACTAGTGCATAGAGTTTATGCGAGTGCAGCTGTTTATCTTTGTCTTCTTTTCAGCAGTATTATTCTTTGTATAGTTTTTGATGCATGTAAAAAGTTAGCCATTGCAAAGAAAGCCAATTTTTTTAATTAATAAAATAAATTCATACACAGTTTTATTAACCTCTCTTAGCAAACATCCACTATCCGCATCATTTTTCAACATTCAGCTTTACAATTTCAGATATTAATTTCAGAAAGAGATGTGGAGAAGTCACAACAGAACATGGTATTGCATGGCAGTTAGTGCTAACTGGCTATGGGAATTCTGCAACACGTGGCACAAACTGCAGATGTGCACTGTGCCTAGGTGAGTGGCGGTAAGCAGTCGGAAAACCATATTTAAGCTGACCAAAAGAAGTGATTCAGAAGAATCTCAGGATAAAATTGAGACAGCACATGTCTCCACAGTCTGGACCCCTTGAATCATTACTGAGTAACAAGTCAGAAGGATAATAGTTTTCTTCTCGAGGAGGAGCACAAAACACAAGATGACTTTTAATTATTTAGCTATCTAAGCAGAGGTTTTTCCTTGTAATGTAGTGTTTGTGTGGTCAAATTATGGCTCTAAACTCGAAGTTCACTGCTTCTTTTTGTGCTTAAATTAGTGAAATATAACTGTAAATAAAATAGAAAGAAACTTCTACATGGAAAAAATATATTAAAAACAAAGATTCCAAGACTTACCAAGCGGGAAAGCGCCAGTAGATAGGCACAATAAATAAATAAAACACACAAACACACACACAGAATTTCTAGCTTTTGCAACCGATGGTTGCTTCTTCAGGAAAGAGGGAAGGAGAGGGAAAGACGAAAGGATGTGGGTTTTAAGGGAGAGGGTAAGGAGTCATTCCAATCCCGGGAGCGGAAAGACTTACCTTAGGGGGAAAAAAGGACAGGTGTACACTCGCACACACACACATATCCATCCACACATATACAGACACAACCAGACATTTCTGAAATATAGCTGTATTAGATATAGCTTTTACATATCACAAGGAATTAAAATTATTGATATATGTTTACATAATGTGAATACATATAGCTGAATAGGAACCGTGCAGTTCATCAGTGTACAGGCACTGTGTGACATTGAACTCTTATGTTTTGACAAAACGAGGAGTGGTGCAAAACTGGATTGCAGTCACAATTCACACCTCTCTCTCATCAGTTGACTTACATGATGGGCCTAGCCGATCCTCTTCTCTGGATAATCAGCTATGTTGATCTCATAAAAGCTTCTTCTCCAAAAACTGTCACTGGTAATGGGAATTTAAAAGACTCTACTTTTGAAATAATTGGGTTCTCATAGAAAACTTTCATTTCAATCATGATATATTTTCACTTCAACAGGAAACCACTCTACCATTTCTTGTATAAACATTTAAACTCTGTTAAGCCAACTGAGTCATCAGACATTAGACTGTATTAATATACATTTATATCATGGTTGGTTTAATAACCACCACAAATTATTAAGATGTCTCACCTCCAGTGAGTCCAATACATGAAGTAAGTAAAAGTCTCTATTCAATCCATGCTTAATCTGTCTCTTTAACAATTATTGCAGTACCGTAAACCATGGAATATTACACAAACACTCCTTGTCCTTTTTATACAGCTTCCAAGGCATGACCGGCAAACACCTGTTGGTGCCGCTTGTCTGATGCAGCTCCTGTCCTCCTATGACAAACAACAGTCCTGCACACACAGACATGTTACTTAAAACCCATCTTGATTGCAATTTTTTTATTTTTTTTATTTATATGACCGGTTCGGTTCATTCAGAACCATTTTCAGATCTGATATTTCAGTTACAGGAGTAACCCGTCCAAATCCAGCAATTTTCACATGCTAAGTGACGTAGGCAAGACACTCAGTAGTAACTGCTACCATTGTTTGTTCCGCTATCATGTAATCATACAATAAAGGATCCTTCTTTCTATGTATTCGCAATACATTACATTTGTCTATGTTAAGGGTCAGTTGCCATTCCCTGCACCAAGTGCCTATCTGCTGCAGATCTTCCTGCATTTCACTACAATTTTCTAATGCTGCAACTTCTCTGTATACTACAGCATCATCCGCGAAAAGCCGCATGGAACTTCCGACACTATCTATTAGGTCATTTTATATATATTGTGAAAAGCAAGGGTCCCATAACACTCCCCTGTGGTCCTCCAGAGGTTGCTTTAACGTCTGTAGACGTCTCTCCATTGAGAACAACATGCTGTGTTCTGTTTGCTTAAAACTCTTCAATCCAGCCACACAGCTGGTCTGATATTCCATAGGCTCTTACTTTGTTTATCAGACGACAGTGCAGAACTGTATCGAACGCCTTCCGGAAGTCAAGGAAAATAGCATCTACCTGGGAGCCTGTATCTAATATTTTCTGGGTCTCATGAACAAATAAAGCGAGTTGGGTCTCACACAATCGCTGTTTTCGGAATCCATGTTGCTTCCTACAGAGTACATTCTGGGTTTCCAAAAACGACATGATGCTTGAGCAATAAAAAACATGTTCTAAAATTCTACAACAGATCGACGTCAGAGATATAGGTCTATAGTTTTGCGCATCTGCTCAACAACCCTTTTTGAAGACTGGGACTCCCTGTGCTCTTTTCCATTCATTTGGAACCTTCCGTTCCTCTAGAGACTTGCGGTACACGGCTGTTAGAAGGGGGGCAAGTTCTTTCACATACTCTGTGTAGAATCGAATTGGTATCCCGTCAGGTCCAGTGGACTTTCCTCTGTTGAGTGGTTCCAGTTGCTTTTTTATTCCTTGGGCATTTATTTCAATGTCAGACATTATTTCGTTTGTGCAAGTATTTAGAGAAGGAAAAAGGTGTTTAGTATTTCAGCTTTACGTGTGTCATCCTCTGTTTCAATGCCATCATCATCCCGGAGTGTCTGGATATGCTGTTTAGAGCCTCTTACTGATTTAACGTAAGACCAGAACTTAGGATTTTCTGTCAAGTCGGTACATAGAATTTTCAGGAAAGGGCTGGTGAAATTGATGTGGAGATGGTTACAGGTCTGTGAAGGTTGTGGACACAGAGACGATGTTGGCCACAGAGCAGCTTGCTGTGATGTACATTGAGAACATGCCTTAACCAAATGAGTGATGTCACCATCCAAACCAGGCCAAAAACCATGACAACAAACTAATGCCTTGGTGGGTGACCCCCCCACTCCCAGTGATCAGTGTGCAGCAGTCTCCAAACAGAGAACTGAGGGAGCAACTACATGAGGAGCTGAACAATCCATATCAAGGAGTAGAACACCATCAACAACAGAGAAACAATGCTGATAAGAGATGAGATTAACTCAATTGGAAATACTACATCCAACTAGTTAAATGTGTCTAAACCAAACAAATTTTCTGTGTGTGTATTGTTCCCCACCAGAAAAGTCAGCTCATAAACCACAGAATTACATGCTACTGGTGTTAAGAAACTACCTAATATCAGAATGCTTTGTTTATTGTACACTCCTGGAAATGGAAAAAAGAACACATTGACACCGGTGTGTCAGACCCACCATACTTGCTCTGGACACTGCGAGAGGGCTGTACAAGCAATGATCACATGCACGGCACAGCGGACACACCAGGAACCGCGGTGTTGGCCGTCGAATGGCGCTAGCTGCGCAGCATTTGTGCACCCCCACCGTCAGTGTCAGCCAGTTTGCCGTGGCATACGGAGCTCCATCGCAGTCTTTAACACTGGTAGCATGCCGTGACAGTGTAGACGTGAACTGTATGTGCAGTTGACGGACTTTGAGCGAGGGCGTATAGTGGGCATGCGGGAGGCCGGGTGGATGTACCGCTGAATTGCTCAACACGTGGGGCGTGAGGTCTCCACAGTACATCGATGTTGTCGCCAGTGGTCGGCGGAAGGTGCACGTGCCCGTCGACCTGGGACCGGACCACAGCGACACACAGATACACGCCAAGACCGTAGGATCCTACGCAGTGCCGTAGGGGACCGCACCGCCACTTCCCAGCAAATTAGGGACACTGTTGCTCCTGGGGTATCGACGAGGACCATTCGCAACCGTTTCCATGAAGCTGGGCTACGGTCCTGCACACCATTAGGCCGTCTTCCACTCACGCCCCAACATCGTGCAGCCCGCCTCCAGTGGTGCCGCGACAGGCGTGAATGGAGGGACGAATGAAGACGTGTCGTCTTCAGCGATGAGAGTCGCTTCTACCTTGGTGCCAATGATGGTCGTATGCGTGTTTGGCGCCGTGCAGGTGAGCGCCACAATCAGGACTGCATACGACCGAGGCACACAGGGCCAACACCCGGCATCATGGTGTGGGGAGCGATCTCCTACACTGGCCGTACACCTCTGGTGATCGTCGAGGGGACACTGAATAGTGCACGGTACATCCAGACCGTCATCGAACCCATTGTTCTACCATTCCTAGACTGGCAAGGGAACTTGCTGTTCCAACAGGACAATGCACGTCCGCATGTGTCCTGTGCCACCCAACGTGCTCTAGAACGTGTAAGTCAACTACCCTGGCCAGCAAGATCTCCGGATCTGCCCCCATTGAGCATGTTTGGGACTGGATGAAGCGTCGTCTCACGCGGTCTGCACGTCCAGCACGAACGCTGGTCCAACTGAGGCGCCAGGTGGAAATGGCATGGCAAGCCGTTCCACAGGACTGCATCCAGCATCTCTACGATCGTCTCCATGGGAGAATAGCAGCCTGCATTGCTGCGGAAGGTGGATATACACTGTACTAGTGCCGACATTGTGCATGCTCTGTTGCCTGTGTCTATGTGCCTGTGGTTCTGTCAGTGTGATCATTTGATGTATCTGACCCGAGGAATGTGTCAATAGAGTTTCCCCTTCCTGGGACAATGAATTCACGGTGTTCTTATTTCAGTTTCCAGGAGTGTAGATGACTAATGTACAGAACACTGGCAGAGTCAGTTCATAGTGGGAATGTCCATGTAATTGATAAGTCGCATATATGTACAGTATTTAATAATCACTTTCTGAATATAGCAGGTGAACTAAATAGAAACCTAGTCCCAACAGGGAATCATATAGCGCTCTTAGAAAATGGAAATGATCATCCATGATACTGACAAGAGGGAGATTGAGTTAATAATTGAATCACTAAAGTCCAAGAACTCTCATGGATATGACGGGGTATCTAGCAGAATACTGAAGTATTGTTCTATGTATGTTAGCCCAGTACTTAGCCATATCTGTAACTTTTCCTTTAGGGTGGTCGGTTTCCTGACCGATTAAAGTACTTGGTAGTGAAGCCACTTCATAAAAAGGGAGACAAGGATAATGTTGAGAATTTTAGACCTATTTCTATGCCATCGATGTTTGCTAAAGTTATCGAGAAGGTTGTATATACAAGGTTACTGGAGCATTTAAATTCACATAATTTGCTGTCAAATGTTCAGTTTGGTTTTAGATATGGTTTAACAACTGCAAATGCTATATTCTCTTTTCTCTGTGAGGGTTTGGGTTGATTAAGTAAAAGGTTGCGAATGCTAGGTGTTTTCTTTGATTTAACGAAGGCTTTTGACTGTGTTGACCACAAAATATTACTGCAGAAGTTGGACTACTATGGAGTAAGGGGAGTAGCTTACAATTGGTTCGCCTGTTACTTGAAGAACAGAAAGCAGAAGGTAATTCTCCTCAATATTGAGAGTGGTAGTGATGTTCAGTCCCAATAGGGCACTGTTAAGTGGGGCGTTCCCCCAGGGTCGGTGCTGGGGCCACTGCTGTTTCTTATTTATATAAATGATATGCCTTCTAGTATTACAGGTGATGCAAAAATATTTCTGTTTGCTGATGACACCAGCTTGATAGTGAAGGATCTTGTGTGTAATATTGAAACAGTATTAAATAATGTAGTTCATGAAATAAGTTCCTGGCTTGTGGAAAATAATTTGATGCTAAATCACAGTAAGACTCAGTTTTTACAGCTTCTGACTCACAATTCAACAAGAACCGATATTTTGATGAGACAGAATGGGTATATTATAAGCAAGGCGGAACAGTTCAAGTTCCTAGGCATTCGGATAGATAGTAAGCTGTCATGGAAAGCCAATGTCCAGGATCTTGTTCAGAAACTAAATGCTGCTTTAGTTACCATTAGAACAGTATCTGAAATAAGTGACACTTCAGCATGGAAAGTAGTCTACTTCGCATATTTTCATATGCTTATGTCGTATGGTATTATTTTTTGGAGTTATTCTTCTGATTCAATAAGGGTATTTTTGGCTCAAAAACAGGCTGTTTGAGCTATATGTGGTGTAAGTTCGAGAACCTCTTGTCGACCCCTATTCAATAGTCTGGGAATTCTGACATTGCCCTCACAGTATATATTTTCAGTAATGTCATTTGTTGTTAGCAATATTAGCCTATTCCCAAGAGTTAGCAGCTTTCACTCAATTAATACTAGGCAGAAATCCAATCTGCATGTGGAATGCACTTCCTTAACTCTTGTGTAGAAAGGAGTGCAGTATTCTGCTGCATCCATTTTCAATAAGCTACCACAAGAACTCAAAAATCTTAGCAGTAGCCCAAACTCTTTTAAGTCTAAACTGAAGAGTTTCCTCATGGCTCACTTCTTCTATTGTCGAGGAGCTCCTGGTAGAGCTAAAAAATTAAGCAAATTCCAGTGATACGTTATTGATTTTCTTTAATTAAACTTACGACTTGTCACCTGAATATGTTTTTTTATATTTCATTTTATCTGTTTCTAATATCTTGTTATAATTTCATGTATTGACTCGTTCCATGACTGTGAAGACTTCTCCTTAATTTGGTCCCACGGGACAATAAATAAATAAATAAAGGGGGAGAAGCCAAGTTCATGTATGATGGCAAGTTGAGGAATGACACATCAGCACCAGTGTTGACTTGCATGTGTGCAACCTTCCAATAAACTGTGACATCAATTAAAAAAAACTTATTGGGTACAATAGAGATAGCCAATACACATTTGGCATCCATGTCAGCGTCTGCAATAGACAGTTGAAATTTTGCATTACAATGAGGAGCAATGTGGCCCATTTTGTCACACTGATGGCAAATGGCCCACTGCTTAGGACAATTTGGCCCATCGTGAGTGACAAAACGTCATGGACAAGAGGGAAGCATGGAGCACTTGTATTATCGGTTATTACAAGGCCTCCTGTGTTCCTGCCAGTTGGGCCAGCTGCTGTGACGTTTCGTCGGTCCACAGACAACTGCCACAATATTGTCCACTTGTGCAACATCCAATAAATGGCAGGAGGAAGTGGGTTGACCTTTGGTAATCTTGTACCACAATTCAGTTTGAGAACTTGCATCTCTCAAAACCTCAAATGATTGTGCAGTAGTCAGAATGTTGGAGAGGTAGGGGTTTCCACATTGAATGGCTCACCCACAAAACACACAATTGGGGGCCAAATGAAGAACTGCATTGTGAACCATTTGGTCAGAATATGGCTCCTTCTGGACATCATGTAGATGAAGATGAAATGGGAGATATGATACTGCATGAAGAGTTTGACAGAGCACTGAAAGACCTGAGTTGAAGCAAGGCCCCCGGAGTAGACAACATTCCATAAGAACTACTGACAGCCTTGGGAGAGCCAGTCCTGACAAAACTCTACCATCTGATGAGCAAGATGTATGAGACAGGCGATATACCCTCAGACTTCAAGAAGAATATAATAATTCCAATCCCAGAGAAAGCAGGTGTTGACAGATGTGAAAATTACCGATCTATCAGTTTAATAAGTCACGGCTGCAAAATATTAATGTGAATTCTTTACAGACAAATCGAAAAACTGGTAGAAGCCAACCTCGGGGAAGATCAGTTTGGATTCCATAGAAATATCGGAACACGCGAGGCAATACTGACCCTACAACTTATCTTAGAAGAAATATTAAGGAAAGGCAAACCTACATTTCTAGCATTTGTAGACTTAGAGAAAGCTTTTGACAATGTTGACTAGAATACTCTCTTTCAAATTCTGAAGGTGGCAGGGGTAAAATATAGGGAGCGAAAAGCTATTTACAATTTGTACAGAAACCAGATAGCAGTTATAACAGTCGAGGGACATCAAAGGGAAGCAGTGGTTGGGAAGGGAGTGAGACGGGGTTGTAGCCTCTTCCCGATGTTATTCAATCTGTATATTGAGCAAGCAGTGAAGGAAACAAAAGAAAAATTCGGAGTAGGTATTAAAATCTATGGAGCAGAAATAAAAACTTTGAGGTTCATCGATGACATTCTAATTCTGTCAGAGACAGCAAAGGACTTTGAAGAGCAGCTGAAAAGAAAGGACAGTGTCTTAAGAGGAGGATATAAGATGAACATCAACAAAACCAAAACGAGGATAATGGAATGTACTCGAATTAAGTCGGGTAATGTTAAGGGAATTAGATTAGGAAATGATACATTTAAAGTAGTAAAGGAGTTTTGCTATTTGGGGAGCAAAATAAGTGATGATGGTCAAAGTAGAGAGGATATAAAATATAGACTGGCAATTGCAAGGAAAGCATTTCTGAAGAAGAGAAATTTGTTAACATTATAGATTTAAGTGTCAGGAAGTCATTTCTGAAAGTATTTGTATGGAGTGTAGCCATGTATGGAGATGAAACATATATGATAAATATTTTGGATAAGAAGAGAATAGAATCTTTTGAAAAGTGGTGCTACAGAAGAATGCTGAAGATTAGTTGGGTAGATCACGTAACTAATGAGGAGGTATTGTATAGAATTGGGGAGAAGAGAAGTTTGTGGCACAACTTGACTAGAAGAAGGGGTTGGTTGGTAGGACATGTTCTGAGGCATCAAGGGATCACAAATTTAGTATTGGAGGGCAGCGTGGAGGGTAAAAATCGTAGAGGGAGACCAAGAGACGAATACACTAAGCAGATTCAGAAGGATGTAGGCTGCAGTAGGTACAGAGAGATGAAGAAGCTTGCACAGGATAGAGTAACATGGAGAGCTGCATCAAACCAGTCTCAGAACTGAAGACTACAACAACAACAACAACAACAACAACAACATGTACATCATTGACAAAGTGAAAATGACTGCTTAAACCATGAAGCTCAGCTGCCCAAGTCTTACAGGAATGTTCCAGTTTCTTGTGACACCAATAGAACTCAACTCGAGCAGAAATGAGATTCATCCATTTACATTAGTATTTCGAAAGAAGATTGCTTATCTTCTCAAAAGAGAGTGAAGATGGATGCTGCAGGTGCAACGAGTTGATACATACGAAGTGATAACTGAGGCAAAGAGAACGCACAGCATAATGTAACATAAGCCAATCCAAACCATTTTCGTATGCTTCTCATTTTTCAACAGACTCATCAGCTGGAATCGGTGGGGGTAAATGACAGGCAAAATTAGAGGTGCGAGGGGAGACGTGATAGGTGATGTAGATTGAGGTGGACCTAAACTGACCAAAACAGAGGCAAGCACTTGCAATACCTTGGTTGGATTGTGATGCACTATGGAAAACTCCTGCTGTTGACTGAGATACTGCAATGCCACAATATGAACCCCGAATTCCACCTACTGAGGTAAGTTCTGTGCAACCATTCTGCCTCACTGTGGCCAGTATGACCCCAACGTAAACTGTTTGTTTCTTCCTTGAATGTAAAATTTATGAAAATAGAATGGTGAATATTTTTGAACACTGTAAGAGTTTCTTGTATCACTCGCTGTTTGTTGTTGCCTCTAGTACCACTGGCATCAATATGAGCCCACAAATACAGTGGAAAATCAAATCTCCCTTGTTTTCAAAGCTTTTTTTCTTTTTTTTAAAAAAAATATATGTCTTTCCATCTCTGAGTCAGTTGTATCCAATGATGTTTTGTTCAGTTTTATAGTGCTCGTAGGACAGTGGACTGCTCTGTCTTCCCTGCTCCATGTTAACAGAACTTGGGGCAGTTACAGACAGTCTTTCAAGTGGCATCTGACAAGGTGGAAATTTTAGGATGAGCCTATTAGTGAGAACCACTTAATAAAGGTACTGGTGAGTCATAGGTTGGTTTGTGGGAGTTAAAGGGACCAGACTGCTACGGTCATTGGTCCCTTTTTCCAAATACTAAAAACACCCACAGAGAATAAAAACGATCAACAGACGATAAGACAGACAACACAGAACAAGAGAAACATAGACAAAGACCAGACAAGACGAACTAAAGTCACACAGAGTATGACGGTGGTTGGCCGACCATACAAACAAAAAGGGAAAAGCCAACCACCTAGAAACACATGAAAAAAAAATCAGACAAATCGTAGGCCATATGCCAGAATCAACACAAAAACTCACACACTTACATTAAGCGATAAAATCCCCCTGCCCGAATAAAACACAGAACTATGTCCGCTATGGAAGAGTCGTCAGATAAAAGTGCAGAGAGCGTATCAGGCAGCGCAACAGTCTGCCTGAGCACAGTTAAAAGGGCGCACTCCAACAGAATATGGACCACCTTCAAGGACACCCCACAACGACAAAGAGGGGGATCCTCATGACACAGTAAATAACTGTGCATGAGTCAGGTGTGGCCAATGCAGAGCCGACAAAGGAGGACTGATTCCCTGCGGTTGGCTCGCATGGATGACCGCCACACAGTAGTCGTCTCCTTGATATGGCAGAGTTTGTTTGGCAGGGCAGGTTGCGCCAATCAGTGTCCCATAAATCGAAAACTTTGCGGCGTAATAGTGCCCGCAAATAAGTCGCCGGGAGGCCAATCTCCAGAGATGGTGCACTAGTGGCCTCTTTCGTCAGGCGTCAACAGTTTCATTTCTGGGTATCCCAACATGGCCCGGGGTCCAAACAAAGACCACAGATCTGCCGCAATGGGCAAGAGTATGCAGGGACTCCTGGATAGCCATCACCAGACGAGAACGAGGGAAACACTGGTCGAGAGTTCGTAAACCGCTCAGGGAATCGCTACAGATAACGAAGGACTCACCTGAGCAGGACCGGATATACTCTAGGGCACGAAAGATGGCGACCAGCTCAGCAGTGTAAACACTGCAGCCAGCCGGCAACGAACGTTGTTCAGAATGGTCCCCTAGAGTTAGTGCATAACCGACACGACCAGCAACCATCGAACCGTCGGCATAGACAACGCCAGAGCCCTGATACATCGCCAGGATGAATAAAAGCGGCGTCGGAAGGCCACCGGAGGGACTGAGTCCTTCGGGCCCTGTGCCAAGTCGAGCCGAAGGCAAGGGCCAGGCACACACCATGGGAGTGTATGCAGAGGGGCCCGGAAAGGAGGAGGTACAGCGAAACACCCAAGCCCGTAGAGAAGCTGTTTGATGCGTACGGCGATCGGACAACCCGACCGGGACCGACGTTCTGGCAGACGGACGACTGACTGTGGGAACAGGACACGATAATTTGGATACCCAGGCGAGCTAAAAACATGGGCAGCATAAGCAGCCAGTAATTGTTGGCGTCGTATCCGCAGTGGAGGGACACCTGCCTCCACAAGTATGCTGTCCACAGGGCTGGTCCGGAAGGCACCAGTGGCAAGGCTTATCCCGCTAGGATTGGGTCAAGCAGCCGCAACGCAGATGGGGATGCTGAGCCATAAGCCAGACTCCCGTAGTCCAGATGGGACTGGATTAACACCTGGTTAAGCCGTAGGAGAGTAGATTGGTCGGCGCCCCACCTGGTGTGGCTCAGGCATCGCAGACCATTTAGATGCCGCCAACACACCTGTTTAAGCTGCCGAATATGAGGCAGCCAAGTCAACCGGGCATCAAAAACCACCCTCAAAAACCTATGTAACTCCACCACTGTAAGAAGCTCGCCGTCAAGATAAAGCCGCGGCTCCGGATGAACACTGCGTCGCCGGCAGAAATGCATAACGCAGGTCTTGGCTGCCGAAAACTGCAAACCATGCGCTACAGCCCAAGACTGCGCCTTGCGGATTGCACCCTGTAGCTGACGTTCAGCAGCTGCAATGCCAATACAGCTGTAGTAAAGGCAGAAGTCGTCAGCATACAGGGAAGCAGAGACAGAATTTCCCACGGCCGCAGCGAGCCCATTAATGGCTATTAAAAACAGACAGACACTTAGAACAGAACCCTGTAGCACACCGTTCTCCTGGACTTGGGAGGAACTATATGAGGCCGCGACGTGCACGCGGAAGGTACGATACGACAGAAAATTGCGGATATAGATCGGCAGAGGGCCCCGAAGGCCCCATCCATGAAGCGTAGAAAGGATGTGATGACGCCATGTCGTATCACACGCCTTCCGCATGTCGAAAAAGACAGCAACCAGATGCTGACGTCGGGCAAAGGCAGTACGGATGGCCGACTCCAGGCTCACCAGATTGTCGGCGGCGGAGCGGCCTTTACGGAACCCACCCTGAGACGGAGCCAGAAGGCCCCGAGACTCCAGTACCCAATTCAAGCGCCGGCTCACCATCCGTTCAAGCAACTTGCAAAGAACATTGGTGAGGCTAATGGGACGGTAGCTGTCCACCTCCAAAGGGTTCTTCCCCGGTTTCAGAATGGGGACAACAAGACTTTCCCACCATTGCGACGGAAACTCACCCTCGACCCAAATGCGGTTGTAAAGGTCGAGGAGGCGTCGCTGGCAGTTCACTGAAAGGTGTTTCAGCATCTGAGAGTGGATGCTATCTGGGCCAGGAGCGGTATCAGGACAAGCGGCGAGGGCACTGCGGAATTCCCACTCACTGAATGGAACATTGTACAATTCAGGATGGTGGGTGCGAAAAGAAAGACTCCGACGTTCTATCCACTCTATAATGGAGCGGAAGCCCAAGGGGTAGTTGGCAGAAGCGGAATTCAGAGCAAAGTGCTCTGCCAAGCGGTTTGCAATGACGTCGGAGTCAGTACAAACTGCTCCATTCAGTGAGAGCGCAGGGACACTGACAGGGGTCCGATAGCCATAGAGGCGGCGAATCTTGGCCCAGACCTGTGATGGAGTGACATAGAGGCCAGTGGTGGACACATACCGCTCCCAGCAGTCCTGCTTGACGGATAATGCAGCAGGCTCGCGCACATAGCTGTTTGAAGGTGATAAGGTGTTAGATTGAGGGATGTTGCTTGTAACGCTGGAGCGCCCGCCGGCGAGCTTTAATCGCTTCAGCGATCTCAGGTGACCACCAAGGCACAGTCCGCCGCCGAGGGGACCCAGAAGAACAGGGAATGGCAGATTCGGCGGCACTAACGATGCCGGTGGTGACCAATTGAACCACTGCATCAATGTCATCGCTAGAGAGAGACTCAATAGCGGCAGTGGAGGAGAACAAGTCCCAGTCAGCCTTATTCAGAGCCCATCTGCTAGGGCGCCCAGAAGACTGACGCTGTGGTAGTGACAGAAAGATCGGAAAGTGGTCACTGCCACAAAGGTCGTCATGCACTCTTCATTGGACAGACGGTAAGAGGCTAGGGCTACAGATCGAAAGGTCAATGGCGGAGTATGTGCCATACGCCACACTGAAGTGTGTGAAGGCACCATCATTTAAAATCGAGAGATCGAGCTGCGCCAATAAATGCTCAACGATGGCGCCTCGACCTGTTGCCACCGACCCACCCCACAGATGGTTATGGGCGTTAAAGTCGCCCAGTAACAAGAAAGGTGGCGGCAATTGGGCTATCAGAGAAGCCAGAACATGCTGCGCGACATCACCATCCGGTGGAAGGCAAAGACTGCAGACGGTAACAGCCTGTGGCGTCCACACCCGAACAGCGACAGCCTCTAAAGGTGTTTGGAGAGGTACACACTCGCTGTGAAGAGAGTTCAGGACATATATGCAGACGCCACCAGACACCCTTTCATAAGCTGCCCGGTTCTTATAATAACCCCAGTAGCCACGGAGGGCGGGGGTTCGCATTGACGGAAACCAAGTTTCCTGCAGAGCAATGCAGAGGAAAGGGTGAAGGCTGATAAGTTGGCGGAGCTCAGCTAAATGGTGGAAGAAACCGCTGCAGTTCCACTGGAGGATGGTGTTGTCCGTGGCTGAGAAAGGCGTGACGGGACTGGGAAGGGAGATTACGCCGCTGGGTCACCTGATGCCTCCGATTTAGCACCTGTGATAGTGCTTTCCATGGCGTCTGATCCACCGGCGAGATGGAGGTCCTCAGGGGACGCCAGAATCTCCACCGCATCCTCAGACGCAGAGCTGGAAGGTTGCGGTGGGATGGCTGCCACCGCGACTTCCTTGGGCTGAGAGCTCTTCTTGGGTTTCTCACGCCATTCCTTGGGTCGCACCGACTGGGAGGGCTTCACCGATTCAGTCTCCGGGACGGAGGAGGATCGTGAAGCCCTACAACCAGCTGATTGCGGGCACTTACGCCACTGTCGGTCGTCAGCCTTCTCGCTGGCGGAAACCTGGGAAGGGAGGGACCCAAGAGACCCCTTGCGAGCGTGAGAAGCCAAAGAAGTTGGACACTTCTCTGACTTCGAAGTGGGGACGGATGTGCCCGATGGGTGGGATGGTGTTGCTCCTGAGGTAGGTGGCGCAGGAGCAATCCGGTGGGTAGAGCCACCCACTGGCGAGGGGGCAGGAGGAGTTGTACTACTCGTCGATCTGGCCACAATTGGAGAAACAGACAGGACTAGCACAGTTGTTGTAGCAGCAGCGTAGGAAGATGTCATTCTCACAGGATGGAGTCGGTCGTATTTCCTTTTGGCCTCAGTATAGGTTAGTCGGTCCAGGGTCTTGTATTCCATGATTTTACGCTCTTTCTGGAAAATTCGGCAGTCTGGCGAGCAAGGTGAATGGTGCTCCCCACAGTTGACAAAGATGGGAGGCGGGGCACATGGAGTATTGGGATGTGATGGGTGTCCGCAATCTCGACATGTGAGGCTGGAAGTGCAGCGAGAAGACATATGGCCGAACATCCAGCACTAAAAGCACCGCATCAGGGGAGGGATATAGGGCTTAACGTCACATCGGTAGACCATCACGTTGACCTTTTCCGGTAATGTATCCCCTTCGAAGGCCAAGATAAAGGCACCGGTAGCAATCTGATTTTCCTTCGGACCCCAAAGAACGCGCCGGACAAAATGTACACCTCGGTGCTCTAAATTGGTGTGCAGCTCTTCATCAGACTGCAAAAGAAGATCCCTATGGTAAATAACTCCCTGGACCATATTTAAACTCTTATGAGGTGTGATCGTAATGGCAACATCCCCCAACTTGTCACAAGCGAGTAACCGTCGTGACTGGGCAGAGGATGCTGTTTGTATCAGGACTGACCCAGAGCGCATTTTTGACAAGCCCTCCACCTCCCCAAACTTGTCCTCTAAATGCTCGACGAAGAACTTAGGCTTTGTGGAGAGAAAAGACTCCCCATCAGCCCTCGTACAAACTAAGAAGCAGGGCGAATAACTGCTACTGCCATCCTGAGACTACGTTCCTCCCACGGTGTGGCCAGGGAGGGGAACGTTTTCAGATCATACTTCTGAGCGTTAAACTGAGCCCAAGAATGCTTAGAGACTGCTGGCAGCTGGCCACCAGTGAGAGACGATGTACCACCCTTCATTGCGGGTCATCCGCCCTGATGCCACCTACTCCGACCAAGGGCCCTCCCCACGGGCGCCACCCAGCCACCTGGAGGATAGGCATCTACTCCTTGGCATACATGGGGAGTTAACGGCGCAGGCATCAGTGAAGTGGTCCCTGTGTTGTCAGGGGGCTACAACCAACAGGGTACATGGCGGCCCCACCACAACGGACTGGCTACCATGTTAGGTAACATGTGGTCCATGGTCGCCGTCGGTGCAGAAAGAGGCACTGCACAGTGCAAGGTGTAATCTGCACGCAGAAACAGAGTCATGCCCAAGAGATGGAGAGCGGACAGGACTGCAGGTCAACAGTGTATAAGCTGGCGAAAGGTCTAATCTCAAGATGGACACAATGCACCAAGTAAGCTGTGAAGCTTTCTATGTGGGAATGACCAGCAACAAACTGTCCATTCGCATGAATGGACACAGGCAGACAGTGTTTGATGGTAATGAGGATCACCCTGTGGCTAAACATGCCTTGGTGCACAGCGAGCACATCTTGGCACAGTGTTACACCGTCCGAGTTATCTGGATACTTCCCACTAACACCAACCTGTCAGAACTCCGGAGATGGGAACTTGCCTTTCAGTATATCCTCTCTTCTCGTTATCCATCAGGCCTCAACCTCCACTAATTTCAAGTTGCCGCCTCTCATACCCCACCTGTCTTTCAACAACATCTTTGCCTGTGTACTTCCACCTCGACTGACATCTCTGCCCAAACTCTTTGCCTTTACAAATGTCTGCTTGTGTCCATGTATGTGCAGATGGATATGTGTGCCTGCACAGGTAATGTGTTGAAAAGCCTTATTCCCATGTATTCATAATTGTCTTGTTTTTTCTTGAGTCGAGTTGTTGGTATGTCTATCTTAAATGTTTGACGAGTGTTATGATTATGAACGGACTGCCTAAGGTTGTAACTGTTAAAATTTTCTTTTATGTACAAAAAGCAGCTGTATACAAAAAAAGGGACTGTCATTATCTGTAAGTATGACCTACATGATACATTATTTTTGGTAATCCCAGAGATGCTTGTGATGGCTTTCTTCTGTCAAATAAAAATTTTCCTGGACCATGGAGAATTACCCCATAGAAGAATACCATAGCTAATATGGCAATGAAAGAATGCATAATAGGAATTAATCAGTAGGCTTTCAGAAACAGAGGTGCATAATTTTTTCGGTAGATAGATAACTCATGAAAGCTTTCGAGATGTGTTGTCTATGTGACTCTGCCAGGTTAATTTTGTATCTAAGTGTATGCCAAGAAGTTTGGTAGAAGTGTACTCAATATCAGCATTGGATAAGCTGGAGGATATATTTACAGTTTTTTCATAGTTAATAGCTAACTCATTGGCTTCGAATCACATATTGGATAATCTGAGAAAATCTTTACTTTGCTCCTTCAGTTTATTTATGTCCTTCCCTGAATTGATGAAAGTTGTATCATGTGCGTAAAGTGCAGATTTGCATGGCATATTGCTGGGCAGGTCATTCATAAATATTATAAACGGTAATGGTCCAAGCACTGATCCTTGGGGTACACCTCTAGTGACATTCAGTAACTGTGATTTTTGACTGTTGATATGATGGGTTTCGTTTCTTCAGGAGTTTGACTTTGAATCCCACATATGTCAGGTCCTAGAAATATAGTGCCTGACAGTTTATCAACATTACCTGTAGGGTTTGAGTAGAATCAAAGATCCTACAAATTAGGGCAATTTGTGTTTGTTGCATTTGTAAATACACTCCTGGAAATTGAAATAAGAACACCGTGAATTCATTGTCCCAGGAAGGGGAAACTTTATTGACACATTCCTGGGGTCAGATACATCACATGATCACACTGACAGAACCACAGGCACATGGACACAGGCAACAGAGCATGCACAATGTCGGCACTAGTACAATGTATATCCACCTTTCGCAGCAATGCAGGCTGCTATTCTCCCATGGAGACGATCGTAGAGATGTTGGATGTAGTCCTGTGGAACGGCTTGCCATGCCATTTCCACCTGGCGACTCAGTTGGACCAGCGTTCGTGCTGGACGTGCAGACCGAGTGAGACGACGCTTCATCCAGTCCCAAACATGCTCAATGGGGGACAGATCCGGAGATCTTGCTGGCCAGGGTAGTTGACTTACACCTTCTAGAGCACGTTGGGTGGCACGGGATACATGCGGACGTGCATTGTCCTGCTGGAACAGCAAGTTCCCTAGCCGGTATAGGAATGGTAGAACGATGGGTTCGATGACGGTTTGGATGTACCGTGCACTATTCAGTGTCACCTCAAAGATCACCAGAGGTGTACGGCCAGTGTAGGAGATCACTCCCCACACCATGATGCCGGGTGTTGGCCCTGTGTGCCTCGGTCGTATGCAGTCCTCATTGTGGCACTCACCTGCACGGCACCAAACACGCATACGGCCATCATTGGCACCAAGGCAGAAGCGACTCTCATCGCTGAAGACGACACGTCTCCATTCGTCCCTCCATTCACGCCTGTCGTGACACCACTGGAGGCGGGCTGCACGATGTTGGGGCGTGAGCGGAAGACGGCCTAACGGTGTGCGGGACCGCAGCCCAGCTTCATGGAGACGGTTGCGAATGGTCCTCCCCGTTACCCCAGGAGCAACAGTGTCCCTAATTTGCTGGGAAGTGGCGGTGCGGTCCCCTACAGCACTGCGTAGGATCCTACGGTCTTGGCGTGCATCCGTGCTTCGCTGCGGTCCGGTCCCAGGTCGATGGGCTCATGCACCTTCCGCCGACCACTGGCGACAACATCGATGTACTGTGGAGACCTCACGCCCCACGTGTTGAGCAATTCGGCGGTACGTCCACCCGGCCTCCCGCATGCCCACTATACGCCCTCGCTCAAAGTCCGTCAACTGCACATTCGGTTCACGTCCACGCTGTCGCGGCATGCTACCAGTGTTAAAGACTGCGATGGAGCTCCGTATGCCACGGCAAACTGGCTGACACTGATGGCGGCGGTGCACAAATGCTGCGCAGCTAGCGCCATTCGACGGCCAACACTGCGGTTCCTGGTGTGTCCGCTGTGCCGTGCGTGTGATCATTGCTTGTACAGCCCTCTCGCAGTGTCCGGAGCAAGTATGGTGGGTCTGACACACCGGTGTCAATGTGTTCTTTTTTCCATTTCCAGGAGTGTACTTATCTCAGTGACATACCTAGAGAAAGAGGTAAATAGATGTGCTACCGTGCAAGTTGCACTTGTCAAACAGGATAGTACTGATAATATCATGATAGAAACATTTGGTGAAAATCAATGCACCAGTGAATTGAAGGGAAATGATTAACTGTCCTTCAAGGAAAAAAAAATTAAGATTTATTTTATGAAAAGTGTTAATCATAATAAAGATGTAAAAAAGGTATCCAAATGATAATAAAAGAACAGGATTTGGATCATCAATTATTCGAGCAATTCAGTCTGGTAACTTTGAAGCGAAATTTGTTTCTCAACAATGAATATTATGTTGTTGTAGTGGCAATTATAATTTAATATGAATATAAATATGAATATGTTATCTGTTCTTTTGGAGATGTCCAAAAGAACAGATACCCTCTTCATATAGATAAGGCTTACCGGCCAATGATCTTTGGAGCAGATGCACTAACATTGCTCAATCTCTTACAGGAATCAGTAGATTGACTGCTGTGAGTGAGTGATGAGTATAGTGGGCAGGGGCACTACAAATGTAGTGTGTGGACAGTAATTTGGGAATGTGGGTCTCACAGGGAGCAGGCCAGAGATAAGTCCCTGTAGTCACACTGTCCTCTGTGCCCTCAATGGCTTAGTCGGATAGTGTGTCTGTCATGCAAGCGGGAGATCCCGTATTCGAGTCCCAGTCAGGGCACACATTTTCAACTGTCCCCGTTGATATTTATCAACACCTGTAGGCAGCTAATGGACTGTATTTCATTGTAATTTCATAATAATGTAAGGTGGTGGAGTTGTGTCAAATCCTTGTTACTAAGTTATCTAATTGAGTATATCCATCGAGGTTAAGGAGTTAAGAAGTATCAAAAGCACATGATGAGGCATTATTATTTTAAGAACACGAGTCATTTAGTAAGAAACATTATTTGTGCTTTCCCATTATGTCAAAAAGTGAAAGAAACATCGGCCATAGTAAAATATAAGACACACTCCATACTACCTGAAGATGTGTGGGATGTGGTAGCTGTAGATTTATATGGTCATCTACCCAAAAGGAGGACTAGCTAGCAATAAGAATGCAGCAACTGCTAGATGCTTATACTGCAGTCAGTGGGTGTGACAGTCACTCACGCCAATCGCAAGCGTTGTTCGGCACAGTCCATGCGTGAGCGCAAAGCATAGGAATTTCATCCTGATGCTGGGCATTTTCACCATTTGCGACACAGTGATATGTCTGTAGCAATGTGCCACATTTATTCTTAGAACAGCGGAGTAAATACTAATTTTTACTCTTTGTTTTAGATGTTCTATTATTCTTCTTAAAAACAATACCTGTAGCTAACTTAGTAATATGGTTTTGAGAGTTAATAAATCTGTTGAAGTTCCATCCAGGATATTCTCATAAAGTTATACACCCCATCAGTGATGTCCCGAATAAGAATTTTTGCTGTATGGAGTTAACAAACAGTGATGGATTCATCAATAGTATTGTGCCTGGGAGTGTGCCTCCCGCCCATTTGGCCCCACTATCCCATACTGTGGTTTTCTCAGGTGGAGACAACCTTTTCTTACACCAGAATAACCACCAATAACACTAAATTTTCTTTGGTTGTAAGCCAGCTTGACCAGCAACATGCTACAGAGATCCAAGACATAATAACAGCTCCTCTAATGGCAAACTCCCTTGACAGATTAGAAGCACAGCTCATATGTCATACAGCAGTTTCACAGGAACACTGCATTTGCCAGGTATTGACACATGAAGAAACTGGCAACAGAAGCCCTCACAACACCTTCACCATCTTCACAACAAAGTGGATGTCAACACCATTCCTGACAACTTCTTGTGCACGATTTGGAGCAACTGTCTGCCAGCCCAGGTAAAAGCCATCATTGCTACGCAGTCAGACATGTCACTGGATGCACTTGCAGAACTTGCTGACCACATTCAAGATGCCACCATGTTTTACTCGCAGGTCGGAACAGTAACTGTTCCAACAAGTGTTCCATCTATAGGTCATATGGTGTCGCATGCTGATTACGACGTCTTAGACACTGAGTAGGATTTCATACGTGCAGAGATGGCAGCTTTGCTTTTGCACGGTAATACGAGCTGCCATAGAGCGTACAGCTGATTTCATTCAAGGAGTTGCTTCACTTTGTATTCTGCATCAGAGACTGGTTCCACAGTTTGTTGGTAACACCACAGATATGGCAAACAGTCAAAAAAGTGTACAAGCCCACGCATATTGCCAAACGGGAATGGCCGTCATGAGTAGGTGGCACCAACAGCCACAGCACCCCTCAGTGCCTATTTATAATAGTCTGAACCTTAATAAGGAAATATCTAATAGATACAGGATCTGATCTGAGTAGTTTATTGAGGATGTCACTCTACTACTGCAGACCATGCACAGAAGTCAACCTGGCAGTTGCTAACAGTATGGAGGTTTCAACTTATGAGACACGGTATAAGATTGTGAATCTAGGCCTGTGTGGACAATTTACACGGAATTTCACGGTAGTGGACGTGGCCGAGACAATAATAGGCACTGACTTCTTAGCATATTACAAACTTTTGCTTGATATAACTAATGCCTGCCTTGTGGACTGCCTTACTGGTTTGACAACCACTGGGTATCACCGTGACACTGGAACTAAATGCATCAAGCTTTTGCAAGTGGCAGATGAAGAGTACCCCGTGATTCTCCAAGATTTTCCAGCCTTAACTAGACCACTGGGAGTGCCACAACAGGTGTTGAATGACACTGACCAGCACATAAAACTATGGATGGACCACCTGTGTCATGTTGCCCAGGCGGAGTAGCACCTAGATACCTCACAACAGCAAAGGCAGAGTTTGACCTTATTGTGAAGGAGGGAATTATTCACTCCTCATGCGGCCCATGGGCATCACCGTTACACCTAGTACCTAGACCGGGCATCCGTGCAGAGATTATCGAGTGCCTAATGCTGGGACTATTCCCAACTGCTACCCAGTACCATTCTTCTTCTTCTCTAGCATCTCTAGATACTAGAAGGTATCAGATAGATTATATAATGGTAAGACAGAGATTTAGGAACCAAATTTTAAATTGTAAGACATTTCCAGGAGCAGATGTAGACTCTCACCACGATATATTAGGTATTAACTGTCGATTAAAACTGAAGAAACTGCAAAAATGTGGGAACTTAAGGAGATGGGACTTGGATAAACTGACAAAACCAGACAGAGGTTGTGCAGAGTTTCAGGGAGAGCATAAGGGAAAAATTGACAGGAATGGGGGGAAAGAAATACAGTAGAATAAGAATGGGTAGCTCTGAGGGATGAAGTAGTGAAGGCAGCAGAGGATCAAGTAGGTAAAAAGACGAGGGCTAGTAGAAATCCTTGGGTAACAGAAGAAATATTGAATTTAATTGATGAAAGGAGAAAATATAAAAATGCAGTTCACCGTTCATTTGTGCTTGGTATATGGTTCTGCAGTAAATGAAGCAGTCACAAAGGAATACAAACGTCTCAAAAATGAGATCGACAGGAAGTGCAAAATGGCTAAGCAGGGATGGCTAGAGGACAAATGTAAGGATGTAGAGGCTTTTCTCACTAGGGGTAAGATAGATACTGCCTACAGGAAAATTAAAGAGACCTTTGGAGAAAAGTGAACCACTTGTATGAATATCAAGAGCTCAGATGGAAAACCCAGTTCTAAGCAAACAAGCGAAAGCAGAAAGGAGGAGGGAGTATATAGAGGGTCTACACAGGGGCGATGTTCTTGCGGGCAATATTATGGAAATGGAGAGGATGTAGATGAAGATGAAATGGGAGATACGATACTGCTTGAAGAGTTTGACAGAGCACTAAAAGACATAAGTTGAAACAAGGCCCCGGGAGTAGACAACATTCCATTAGAACTACTGACAGCCTTGGGAGAACCAGTACTGACAAAACTCTACCATCTGGTGACCAGTATGTATGAGACAGGCGAAATGCCATCAGACTTCAAGAAGAATATAATAATTCCAATCCCAAAGAAAGCAGGTGTTGATAGATGTGAAAATTGCCGAACTGTCAGTTTAATAAGCCGCGGCTGAAAAATACTAACACGAATTCTTTACAGAGGAATGGAAAAATTGGTAGAAGCCGACCTCGGGGAAGATCAGTTTGGATTCCGCAGAAATATTGGAAGACGTGAGGCACTATTGACCCTACGACTTATCTTAGAAGAAAGATTAAGGAAAGGCAAACCTACATTTCTAGCATTTGTAGACTTAGAGAAAGCTTTTGACAATGTTGACTGGAATACTCTCTTTCAAATTCTGAAACTGGCAGGGGTAAAATGCAGTGAGCAAAAGGCTATTTACAATTTGTACAGAAACCAGATGGCGGTTATAAGAGTCGAAGGACATCAAAGGGAAGCAGTGGTTGGGAACGGAGTGAGACAGTCTTCTAGCATCTCCCCAATGCTATTCAATCTGTATATTGAGCAAGCAGTAAAGGAAACAAAAGAAAACTTCAGAGTAGGTATTAAAATCCATGGAGAAGAAATAAAAACTTTGAGGTTCACCGATGACATCGTAATTCTGTCAGAGACAGCAAAGGACTTGGAAGAGCAGTTGAACGGAATGGACAGTGTCTTGAAGGGAGGATATAAGATGAACATCAACAAAAGCAAAACAAGGATAATAGTTGAATGAATTCGGGTGATGCTGACGGAATTAGATTAGGAAATGAGACACTTAAAGCAGTAAAGGAGTTTTGCAATTTGGGGAGCAAAATAACTGATGATGGTCGAAGTAGAGAGGATATAAAATGTAGACTGGCAATGGCAAGGAAAGTGTTTCTGAAGAAGAGAAATTTGTTAACATTGAGGTATAGATGTAAGTGTCAGGAAGTCTTTCCTGAAAGTATTTGTATGGAGTGTAGTCATGTATGGAAGTGAAACATGGATGATAAATAGTTTGGCATCAAGCGATCACAAATTTAGCATTGGAGGGCAGCTTGGAGGGTAAAAATCGTAGAGGGAGACCAAGAGATGAATACACTAGGCAGATTCAGAAGGATGTAGGTTGCACTAAGTACTGGGAGATGAAGGAGCTTGCACAGGATAGGGTAGCATGGAGAGCTGCATCAAACCAGTCTCAGGACTGTGGACCACAACAAAAACAACCCGGTACCATTACTATGTGACTACAACCACACCCTTCATGGCTCAACTATATTTAGCATAATTGACTGCACAGTCAAGCCAGATAACATTCCCAAGACAACTATAATTATGCCCTTTGGATTGTTTGAGCCGAAATTTACGACTTTTGGGTTGTGGAACACTCCACAGACCTTGCAGAAGTTTACAGATTACATCTTGTGTGGACTACCTTTCTGCTTTGCATACCTGGACAACGTGTTGATCTAATCAGAAACCAGAGAACTGCATCACAGGCACTTGCATGAGGTTTTTAAATGACTGGAGAAGTACAGTCTTGTTTTAAAGCCTGGAGTCAAATTTCTGGGCCACCACATGATGTCCTCTGGTTCTGCACAGCTATCAGAAAAAGTAGAGGCCATATTACAACTTCCAAAGCCTACCAATATAAAAGAGCTATGCAGATACCTCAGAATGCTAAATTTTTATCAGTGTCACGTACCACGTACCGCCGAGCAACTAGCGCTGTTAAATGCAGCACTGGCGGGCACAAAGGAACAAGGTAACACTCCTGTGCAATGGGCTGAGAGTGTGGACATGATATTCAAAGCAATAAAACAAAGCCTTGTTCAGGTCGCCCTACTCGCTCACCCAAAATGTAATGCTCCACGTGCCTTAGTGATTGATGCCAGCCAATTTGCTATCACTGCAACTTTGCAGCAATGGGTAGATTGTGCATAGCAACCACTAGCATATGTTTTGCATAAATTGACGCCTTCACAGCAGTGCTGGAGTGTGTGTGATAGGGAGGGGTTGGCCATCTACCAATCCATCAAGCATCTCCGGCCACAGGTCGAGGCATTCACAGTTTATACTGATCACAAACCACTGGCTGCTATATGTGTTCAGTAAGAAGAGTGGCAAGTGCTTACCACAGCATTACTCTCAAGTTTATAAGCCAATTCATAACAGACTTATGGCACATTTCTGGATTGGTGATATTTCACAGCCATTGAACGTGACAGAACTAGCAGTTGCACAGCAGGAGGACCCTGAACTACAAGCAATATTATGTTATGACAAAACTTTGCTAAAATTGCAAGTGGTTGATATTACAGGTGAAATTTGCAAGGTCTACTGCAATGGACTGCACAGCAGATCATGATAAGACAGAGTTAGATAACGTCCGTAGCCTTTGTCACCCTGGAGAATGTGCGATAGTTGAGTTGGTATCACAGAGGTTACTGCGGCTAGGCACGGACGGCGATTGTCATCAGTGGACTAGAGCTTGCTCACGCTACCAGTTACACAAAGTTGCCCAACATATGCATGTTCTAATTGGGGAGTTCCCAGATGTCAGCACATGTTTTGTCCACATTCACCTAGACGTGGTAGGACCACTGCCTCCCTCAGATGGCCATAGCTATCGATGACAATGATTGACAGGTACACGCACTGGCCAGAAGCAGTACCAACTGATGACATTTCTGCAGAAACACTTGCAGCAGTTTTCACGTCAACATGGCTCACCAGATTCAGTTACCCTCTACATATAACAACCATTAGGAGGCAGTTCGAGTCTGAATTGTTCATGCAGCTACCCAAGTTCTGCAGATACTCGCACCGTAAGATGATGATCTACCATCCGGCTAGTAATGGCATACTGTAGAGGTGGCACAGCACACTAAGGGCAGCATTGATGTGCCTTAAGCCAACGGCACATGGACCGTGCATCTGGACGTTGAGCGAGCCGAGTTGTGAGGTGTCATATTGGCATTCATTTCAAAACTATATTTATATATGCAGTTTCTGAGCACCAGCAAATTGAGAATCACTGGGAAACCCATTGTTAACTGTGTGATTCGTTACAATAAAATAATGATAAACATCATATTGTTGGCAAAAGAATTATTGTAACTTGCGTATTATGAGAGTAGGCTATTTGAAGGTGGCGACACACTGAAGAGCCATCAAAAACACATTGTTCTTGGTAAAATTTGTTATAATTAAATTTCAATTAGTAACATATCTACAATTGTGGTTTTTTGGAAGGGTAATGCCAACACAGTGTTGGTAGCTTGGCGTAATGAGTAGCATTACTGCTTTGTACTGAGTTGGGGCAGTGGTTCGCGTCTTGATCCTTCCAATTTTTTTTCCTAACATTCACGTTTCATTAGGTTCTGATATTTTATTATTAGTTTAATATAAGTATATACTATAATATTTGATGTTATGTAAATATAAGTTTACTTGACTTACGACAGCTTGTGCTACTTGTATAAAGATATTTTGCTCATTTTTCTTTTACGCTTCACAATTCACATGTTGTAAAGATTCTGCAACTGGGTAGGAACAGTAATCAAGTAAGACTGACCTTGAGATTTTACTAAAATGTGAAAATGATGAAATAATGTTTATCTTATGCAGAGAAGTATTCCAAATTTGTACCGCACTATTTGTAATGGCACTTTTATAAGCCTGTGTCCTTACTGATTGTGGACAATAGAGGAAATGTGTGTTTTAATAGAGCTAACGTGGGAATTCTACGTGCACCCATTGAGTAAACAGTGTGATTTACGTACTAGAAATATCCCTCAACTGCCGCTGAAGTGTGTTGCGATCGTGTATATCACGTTGGGGCCCACATACCGTATGCACGAGTTGCATCGTTTCTGAGCGTTCAGCAGTACGTTGAACTTGGCACGCTCGACGTTAACGTTTGACATCATGGTCCATGTGCTGATGGCTTTAGGACCACATGGACATCAGCACTGCCCATCATCCTACTTGGTCTGAAGACTGCATTCAAATCAGACATTGAGGCTTCAGCATCAGAGCTTGTATATGGAGAGTCACTGGGCCTGCTAGTTGAATTCATTGACACCACAAGTTATATGACATTAACAGTCAACCTCAATTGCTAGGTACTCTACACGACACAGTGGACTGCATGAAACCAGTGAGAGTTACAAGGCACAATCAGCACACAACCTTCATGCATAAGGATCTTGACACTTGCACTCATGTTATGCTTTGCATGGACACTGTCAAACCACCACTGCAATGACCCTACAATGGACCACACAATGTTCTGCTCGGGAGTTTGCAGACCATGGACATTCTCATTAATGGCTACAGTTCAGTGAGTAGGGTTAAGCTGACCTACATGTTCAAAGAAGTGCCAACTACACTGCTGAAGATTTCGAGAGAGGAGAAGGAAAGGGCTACAGTCCAGCCTCCCACTCCACCACCACCTAAGCCCCCAGTTGTTTAGAATTCCAGATGAATTTCAAATGAAGGATTAGGAAACAACTGAGGTTTAGGAAAAGGGGTAGCGTTCAGAAAAGACATCCAGAACCCCGGGTCAGGAGGGACTTACCGGACAGGTCTCGGAGCGGCCCCCACAGCAGGGACAGTCACTAACACTGAGGGAGGAGGTGATGGTGGCAGTGATGAGCCCACAGCCTTTGCTCTTGCCTTCACCCTCACTGTGCAGCTGATTGTGGTGGTTCCCCACCAGCCCCTCAATGCTGCACACCGAGGCCAGAATCCACTTTCGCTGGTGGTTGCACATCAGAGCCCACACCACAACAGGGGGCAAACCGCAACAGGAGCCACACTGAAAGACGATGATTAGGTGGCAGGAGCAGCTGCAGAATTGTACGTGGCTGGCATTTGTGGAACGTCTCAGCTGGGCCCTGATCCCCTTCCAGTTGTGATGGTACTTGAATTATGTAACCATTACGTCACCTCACCTCAACCTCTCGATACCAGCAATATTCTGCTGTGTTTCTGTAAAATAGTTAACATATTTCTGTGACAACATTCAGATTTGATTTCATTAATGTAGAGGTACTTCGATACATCGATATGTATATATTGCAATGATATTATTCTTGTGTGTATACTTTCTTTTGTCACTATGATCTTTAACATACTTGTAACTCTGATTTTTGGATGCGTAAGCGGTTATTAGAGATCCAGGCTTTGGTCATCATATTAAAAAGGCGCAAATTGTAGTCAGTTTGTGAAATGTGAACTTTAACAGTGAGAAAGATATTTTCAAGTATGTTTTATATTGGAGAGTGATGGTTTTGAACGAGTTACGTGATATTGCAACAAAAGTAATAAAAAAGAAGTGTAACTTACATTCGGAGTGCTGATTACTTTTTTACATCACCATTGTCCTAACTTGCAAAAGTTTAATCTTCAAGAATGTGTTATGAAACACATCTATAAAACTTTTAAATATCGCAGAATAGCACCTAGGCCTCTTTGCATCTGAGCTTGGAATCATCACTACCTAGATTTTAGACAATTGAGCCACAACGAGACCAGCGTGGAAAACACGAAAAGATGAGTGCCTAGTTTATCCATTATTTCAGGAAATGACTTTATTAACTGTGCTCTAATGACACCTGCCACATAATATAACTTTTTTGTTGCTCAAAAATGCAATATTTAGAAGTATGAGCAACACTACAATCATAATTAATTTTTGACCTTTGTTGTGGTAGGGTTGTTAGGCAGTTTACACCTGTAGGAACTCAAAAAACATGTCAAGGTGTTAGCTGTTGAAGAGACCCGATGTACTTCATCATGTGAATCTTGAATGTGCAGTCAACCTGTTCTACCTCACCATTAGATTGGGGGTGGAAGAGAGGAGCCATCATGTAACGTATGCCTTGACAGGCACAGAAATTCTGCAAGGTCTGAGGTACACATTGTGGACTGTTATCTGTCACAACCATATAAAGCAATCCTTGAATAGAAAAAAATTTTGAGAGGGCCTGAACCATAACTGTGGCTGATATGGAAAGACAGCAGATAATGTATGGAAATTCAAAGAAAGCATCAACAACTGACAATGAGTAAGAATTGAGTAATAGTCCCACCTGGATGTTCCAACAGATGATGTGGTGTAGCCCATGGGGAGTGTGTCACTCATGATGCTGGCTGTTGTGTACTGTATTGAGAGTAGGCCAAGACAAGATGCCCAGTGTCAGTGTCAATGCTGGGCCAAAATAAATGTCACTGGGCCAGTGACTTGGTACAAGATACTCCCCCCCCCCCCCCCCCCTCTTCCCCACAATGTCCCAGATGTAGGAGCTGAAGAAGATCCGTCCATAGGGTGACTGGTATCACAACCCTGAGTGACAGTTATGTACAGGAGCACAAGCCATATCTGGATGCCTGTCTGGCCAACCACACTGAACGGTGTGAACTACTTGGCACAAAACCGGATCGGCAGCAACAGCAGCTGTAATCCAAGAGCCCGTAACAGGAAACCCTTTCACTGTATGTTGCACCTCAACATCTAAGTGAAAACAAAGGAGCTCATCCTGATCAAAAGCAGGACCCATCTCCGCTGGAAGTAGGTACAGTGCTTTGATACTGGTATGCTGTGCAGTAGGCCAGAGAACTATTTCATAGTTGTAGCAAGACAGACTGCAAAATACTAACGCGAATTCTTTACAGACGAATGGAAAAACTGGTAGATGCAGACCTGGGGGAGGATCAGTTTGGATTCCATCGAAATGTTGGAACACGTGAGGCAATACTGACCTTACGACTTATCTTAGAAGAAAGATTAAGAAAAGGCAAACCTACGTTTCTAGCATTTGTAGACTTAGAGAAAGCTTTTGACAATGTTGACTGGAATACTCTTTTTCAAATTCTAAAGGTGGCAGGGGTAAAATACAGGGAGCGAAAGGCTATTTATAATTTGTACAGAAACCAGATGGCAGTCATAAGAGTCGAGGGGCATGAAAGGGAAGCAGTGGTTGGGAAAGGAGTGAGACAGGGTTGTAGCCTCTCCCCGATGTTATTCAATCTGTATATTGAGCAAGCAGTAAAGGAAACAAAAGAAAAATTTGGAGTAGGTATTAAAATTCATGGAGACAAAGTAAAAACTTTGAGGTTCGCCGATGACATTGTAATTCTGTCAGAGACGGCAAAGGACTTGGAATAGCAGTTGAACGGAATGGACAGTGTCTTGAAAGGAGGATATAAGATGAACATTAACAAAGGCAAAACGAGGATAATGGAATGTAGTCAAATTAAATCGGGTGATGCTGAGGGAATTAGATTAGGAAATGAGACACTTAAAGTAGTAAAGGAGTTTTGCTATTTAGGAAGTAAAATAACTGATGATGGTCGGAGTAGAGAGGATATAAAATGTAGACTGGCAATGGCAAGGAAAGCGTTTCTGAAGAAGAGAAATTTGTTAACATCGAATATAGATTTATGTATCAGGAAGTCGTTTCTGAAAGTATTTGTTTGGAGTGTAGCCATGTATGGAAGTGAAACATGGACGATAACTAGTTTGGACAAGAAGAGAATAGAAGCTTTCGAAATGTGGTGCTACAGAAGAATACTGAAGATAAGGTGGATAGAGCACGTAACTAATGAGGAGGTATTGAATAGGATTGGGGAGAAGAGAAGTTTGTGGCACAACTTGACTAGAAGAAGGGATCGGTTGGTAGGACATGTTTTGAGGCATCAAGGGATCACAAATTTAGCATTGGAGGGCAGCGTGGAGGGTAAAAATCGTAGAGGGAGACCGAGAAATGAGTACACTAAGCAGATTCAGAAGGATGTAGGTTGCAGTAGGTACTGGGAGATGAAGCAGCTTGCACAGGATAGAGTAGCATGGAGAGCTGCATCAAACCAGTCTCAGGACTGAAGACAACAACAAACAACAACAGCAAGACAGAAATGAGACCCAACACTGGAGATGATGTACTGCTTTGTCAGGCAATGAAACAGAAGGCATATACATTGAAAACGAGGACTTGTGGCCTGTCATGTGGAACTTAGATCCACACAAGAACACATGTAACTTCTTGAGGGTTTTTTTTTTTTTTTTTTTTTTTTTTGCGCACAACTACATTGGTCATTAGTGACCAGACTAAGTTATGAATGCACAGCAAGGCACAAGGTAAAAACAGCAACTAAAAAGGACAACACTACAAAAGGCACATTAACAGGCAAGGGATTAAAAGAAAACAGCATAATCAAATGTCCATAGACAGGTGTGTCAAGTGGATAAAACAAAGAACACAAGCAGCTGCTCCTGGGCCATCCACTAAAATTTCATCCAGAGTACATGGCAGGCCAAGATCAATGCACAGGGTATTAAAATTCAGACAGGACGTTAAAATGTGGCGTACCGTCAGCAATTGCCCACATGGGCAGAACGGCACCGGCGCAGCCGTCAGCAGATGGCAGTGGCTGAACCGGCAGTGTCCAATTCGTAACTGGGCCTGCTCTGATAAATGACCCTGCTACAATCAGATGAAGGCACACAACAAGAAGCTATCCGAGGCTGGAGGACTGCAGCCTTGGCCGCAGCATCTGCAGCTTCGTTCTCAGGGATACCGACATGGCCAGGAACCCACATAAAGCTAACCGGAGAACCGTCGTCCACCAGCTGCTGAAGAGAGTGTTAGATCCGGTGCACTAAAGGGTGAACTAGATACGGATCACTGAGGTTTTGGATGGCGCTCGGGGAATCAGAGCAGATATCATAAGCAGAATGTCGGTGGTGGCAGATGTAAAGAACAGCCTGATAGAGGGCAAATAGCTCAGCTGTGAAGACCGAACAATGGCCATGGAGCCGGTATTTGAAACTGTGTGCCTCAACAATAAAAGAACACCCGACACCGTCATTGGTCTTAGAACCATCTGTATAAATGAAGACCATATTAATGAACTTCAAATGCAGTTCGACAAACTGCGAGAGGTATACCGAAGCTGGGGGTAACCTCCTTTGGGAGTGAGCTGAGGTGGAGGTGAACGCGAACCTGAGCCTGGAGCCAAAGTGGCGTTTGGCTCTCGCCCACTCTAAAGGTTGCAGGGAGTGGAAAATGAAAGTGCTGAAGGAGGCGATGAAAGCAAACTCCAGGGGGTAGCAGGGCAGATACATACAACCCGTATTGACAGTCGAGAGAGTCGTCAAAAAAGGGACGAAAAGACGGGTGGTCGGGCATTGATAATAGCCGACAGGCATAACGACAAAGCAGTATATCGCGCCGGTAGGTCAGTGGCAATTCACCGGCTTCAGCATGAAGACTCTCAATGGGACTAGTATAGAATGCTCCGATTGCAAGACATAACCCCCGATGTTGTATAGAGTTGAGGGGGCGTAAAATGGACGGCCGTTCAGAGGAGTATACAAAGCTCCCATAATCTAGCTTGGAGTGGATGATCGACCTTCTTTGAGGGTGTAGATGATAGCAAGTGCTTCATTTTCATCTTAGAAGTGGCACTGCTGAGTTTAGCATTTCTGCTGCATAACCTATTGGACCCTCATAACCATCCTCACAGTTATGTGCAAGATCAGCCCCAAGGCCATACTGAGAGGCATCTACAGCCAAGACCAGGTGGTGGCCAGCATAGAAAGTAGCCAAACAAGGAGCAGAATGTAATTTAGATTTCAAAAGCATGAATGTGTGCCCACATGCCAGTGTCACAGTGACCACCAAAGTTGAACTTTCTTGAGGAGCAATTCATGGAGAGGAGTGGCCAACACAGCTGCTGCCAGAGAGAATTTTTGATAGTAGGCTATCTTCCTTAAAATGCTCAGAGTTTTTTGACACTGGAAGGGTGAGGCAAAGTTGTGACAGTGATGACATGATGACATAAAGGCTTTACAGCATCCTGAGAAACCTCGAACTACAAATACACAATTGATGGATGAAGAAACTGTGAATTGGCCAAGTTCCACTTCAATCCCGCAGTGTGTAAGACCTTGAACAAGAAGCAGAGGTTGGGTAAATGCTCTTCTGTGGATGCACTCTTATTATGCTGTCATCAACATAGTTGATGGACATCATGAATTGTTCCAGAAATCATTGAAAAGTCACAGTTGCGATAGCCGCACCGAGTGGGAGGCCCTGATACTGCTACAACGTGAAGAGCATATTAAAATCCTCATCTAACGGAACCTGTGAGCAGGCTTCAGATAAATCAGTTTCAGAGAAAAACTAGCCTCTGCTGAATTTGGCCAATAACTCATCCTGATGGGGCAAAGGATAGTTGTCCATGATAGAGTGAGTGTTACTGGAAACTTTAAAGTCATCAGAGAGATGAAGCTGAACATTCAATTTTTTAACATTAAAGAGGGGGTTAGATCACTCACTTAATGTAATAGATCTAAAAACAAAGATGCTGTAACTTACCAAACAAAAGCGTTGGTATGTAGATAGAGACAATAAAAAACACACACACAAATTTAAAGCTTTCGCAACACAAGGTTGCTTCATCAGAAAAGAGGGAAGGATAGCGAAAGATGAAAGGATGTAGGTTTTAAGGGAGAGGGTAAGGAGTGATTCCAATCCCGGGAGTGGAAAGACTTACCTTAGGGGGAAATAAACCCACATCCTTTTGTCTTTCCCTCTCCTTCCCTGTTTCCTGGTTCATACTTAATGTAATAGGCTGTATGACCCCAACAAAGTCAGCCTGCCGAATTCTGATTTCACCTGATCATCAAGGCCACTGGAATAGGGTAACGTGGGCCATTAAGTTAGTGGCACAACATAATTCATTGGAAAAAAAGAGATGAGAACTCCAAACAGAGAATGTAACTACTGGTGAGTGACCTGGTCAGAAACAGGGTGCACTGCATCCAGAACAGAAAAACCAAAGGCATCGAAAGCATCCAGACCAAACAAATTTTCAGCACTAGCATCGCCCAACAACAGAAAGGTCAATGAATGAACCACATATTTATAGGAAGTGGAAGCCATAAATTGCTCTAAAATTGGTATACTCTGGGTATTTTAACTCGCCACATGTTGAGTAACCAGAACCAATGCTGGAGATCCGAAGTCCACTTAGCCGGCCGGTGTGGCTGTACGGTTCTAGGCGCTTCAGTCTGGAACCGCGTGACCGCTACGGTCGCAGGTTCAAATCTTGCCTCGGGCATGGATGCGTGTGATGTCCTTGGGTTAGTTAGGTTTAACCAGTTCTAAGTTCTAGGGGACAGATGACTGCAGATGTTAAGTCCCATAGTGTTCAGAACCATTTGAACCCAAGTCCACTTAAGTCTGCAAGTTCAGCAATGTCACACCTGCACCTATATCCACTTGTAGTCAGAGCACTTTGTTCATTACTCACACTTCAATAAACAGTCTATTATTATTGGTAAGTGCTGGAGACACACGATTAATATCTGTGTCCATCTCTGTAGGAGAGGGTTTTTTTCTTACAGTTATTGCAGGACATCCAGAGCTTAGGGCACATTACTCTGTCAGTTGAACATAACAGTATGGGCAAGATGAGAGCACTGAGTGCAGCCACTGCTATGGTTGTTGTTAATTATTGTTTGGAACATCACTGTCCAGTGTGGCATGGAGGCCATGATTCTGGCTGCCAAGTAGTCTCTCCCCACCTCCAGAACTAATTCTTGCCACACTATCAGTAACAGGAGTGTCTTTGGCAATGTCACACGAAGCCTAAATTTGATAACCAGCAGCATGAGATACCTCCAAAGATTGGGGAAAATTTAACACTTCAGCCAAAGATGGATTCTTGCACTGTAGTGCACGTTGGAACATATCCTTGATGGGAACCGACTCAATGATGACATCAAGAACCAAAGAATCAGCATAGGAAACATGATGAGCATTGGCAACAAACTGACATTTGCGACTGAGGCCATGGACCTCTGCTGCTGAAACCTGGTAGGACTTTTGGGGCTGGTTATTTTAATGATAGGACTCTACATGTCACTCAGTGAACGTGTACACGTGTTTCAATGACATGTGTGCATTTATAGTGATAATGTGGCAACAATCTACACATTCTGTCAAACAGAACGGATGCAGATTCCCAGTGTAGGCCTTCCACATGTTTGCATCAACCACACCACAGGTGAGGAAGTGATGCCAAAGATGCCTCTCATAAGGCTTTGGCTGCATCACTGTAAGAAGGAAAGTGTGGTGGGTATGCCAGTAGCGCGTGAGCCTGCATACCCAGTTTGGCCGACAAGTCGATGATAGTCACCGATAGTCACCGTAAGAGCCTGCTGCTCCTTGAGGAGAGATCTGAGCATTGCCTCTGTGGCCAGAAGTAGTGAAGGAACAACGAACAGACTAAGCACAAGGAAGTGAACACCACACTCATTGCCAATTGAGTTGTAATACTGGACACAATCAATAGTGTGGCCACTAAGAACAAAAGTTTATTGATCCACCTCCAAGTTAACGACAAACATAGAAACACTATAATAAACAGTAGAACACAATCTGAGGAGTGCTGGATGCATTGCCTTTATGTAAAGGAGGTCTCTGGTATGTGTCACGGCATATGTTGTGCCATGTCCCCTAGGCTTGTGACCAACTGTAGGCAGCCACTGTGGCTAATCTATGCAGTTAATGTCACTGATAAGTGTAGCATGCCAGTGGTCTGGTGCTATGGGGAGCATCCAGGTGCTGCATACAGCATTATAGCACAGAATACACTGAATTAAACAAAACTGTTTGACTATGCCTTTGAGGGGATGTGAAAGGGTAATTTAGTAAGAGAAACAATTTAAAAAACAATAAAAGAAAAAAAACTTTCATTGAATGGATGCCAACAGCCTCTGTGTGATGCACAAGGCATTCACAAAAAACAGCAAATTAAGCAAAAGGCAGTTAAAAATATCTGTTAAGTAATGAATTCTATGCTGTGAATCCTTAGGCCCACTTAGATACCACAGAGTAGGAATTTGGTAAAAAATGCAAAACAAATTAATAATAATAATGACTGAAAAAGGCTGTTCACTTATTTCAGTAAATTAAAAATAGGTAACACATTGTGCAGAGAAGTTGGAAGGGACAAGGACAAACTCTGAATTCCTCCACAAGATTTGGATGAACAACTGCCACTCAGAAAGAAATTGCTAGATACCAAAGGTTTCCATGAAAATCTCAAGAAGAAGACCACAGCCATTTGGACAGAAGAGAGAAGTGAGTAACACCAAGTAATAATAAGATAAATGAGGAAGAAATGAAAGGAGAAACAGTCAAAATAACTGTAGTCCATAGTGGCTCATAAGCAAAATAATAATAATAATAATAATAATAATAATAATAATAATAATAATAATAGTAGTAGTAGTAGTAGTAATAAAACATATCTGTCATTCGCACACACACACACGTGCGCGCAACTGGAGTCTCTTGGATCTGATGCTACACTGAGAGCCTGATGGGAGTGGAGACTGGGTGGGGGTAAGGAGGAGGCTGGGGTGGGGAGTAGAAGGGATTGTAGGGTAGGGGTGACGGACAGTGCAGTGATGCTGGGGGGTACACATGGACAAGCTGGAGAGAGTGTAGGGCAGCTATGTGCAGCTGGGAGGTAAGACGGAGGGCAGCTGTGTAGTGCCAGAATGGAAACAGGGAAGGGGATGGATGGGTGAGGATAATGACTTGTTTCTTGGCCACAGTTTGTTGGTGGCCATTCTAGTGGACAGACAGCGTGTTGGTTGCCATGCCCACATAGAAAGCAGCACAGTGGTTGCAGCTTAGCTTGTAGATCACATGACGGTTTCACAGGTAGCCCTGCATTTGATGGGCTAGGTGATGTCTGTGACTGGACTGGACTGGAGTAGGTGGTGGTGGGAGGATATTGGGACAGGTCTTGCATCTTGATCTATTACAGGGGTATGAGCCATAAGGTAAGGGGTTGGGAGCAGGGATGGAAGAGCATACTGTGTAGGTTCAGTCTGTGGGAGGGATGGGAGGATAGTGGGTTGGTCATTTCTCATTTCACGGCACAACAAGAGATATTCGAACCCTGGCAGAGAATGTAATTCAGTTGCTCCAGTCCTAGATGGTACTGAGTTATGAGGTGAATGTTCTTCTGTGGCCGGATGGTGGGACTTTGGGAGTTGGTGGGAAATTTGTTTTTGTACGAGATTGGAAGCATACTCACGGTCTGTGAAGGCTTCAGTGAGACCCTCAGTACATTTCAAGAGGAACTGCTCATCACTGCTGATATGGTGGCCATGAGTGGCCAGGCCGTATGGAAGGGACTTCTTGGGATGGAATGAGGGGCAGCTGTCAAAGTGGAAGTATTGGTCGTGGTTAGTAGGTTTGATATGGACGTAGGAACTGATGTACCCATCTTTGAGGTGGAGGTCAACATCCAGGAAGGTGACTTGTTGGGATGAGTAGGACCAGATGAAGCAAATGGGAGAGAAGTTCTTGAGTTTCTGGAGGAATGTGGATAGGGTGTCCCCATTCTCTATCCATATCGCAAAAATGACAGCAGTGAATCTGAACCAGGTGAGAGGTTTGGGATTATGGGTGTTTAGGAAGGATTCCTCTAGATTGTCCATGAATAGGTTGGTATTGGATGGGGTCATGTGGGTGCCTATAGCTGTACCTCTGATTCATTTGTAGATAATGCCTTCAAAGGAGAAGTAATTGTGGGTGAGGATGTAGGTGGTCATGGGGACTAGTGAGGAGGTTGTTGGTCTGGAATTCTTCGGATGTTAGGAAAAGTAATGTTCAATAGTGGTGACGCCATGGGCATTATAGATGTTAGGGTAAAGGGAAGCGACATCAATAGTGATGAGCAGAGCACCATGTGGTAAAGGGGCATGAACTGTGGTGAGCCGGTGGAGGAAATGGTTGGTGTCTTTTACATAGGAGGGTAGGTTCTGGGTAATAGGTTGAAGGTGTTGTTATATGAGAGCAGACATTCTCTCAGTTGGCCACAATGGGGCATTCTGGGTGGTTGGGTTTATGGACTTAAGGAAGAGGTTCTGGGATGGGCCTAAGGATTGAGGAGTGACTTGAGATTCTGCTGGAATAGAAGTGTCCATGACGAACTATATCCCCGCCCAAAATTTCTTCTCCTTTGGAGGCATTACCTATAACAAATCCGAGTTTCAGCTATGGGCACAGACATGGCACCATCCTATGCCAACCTCTTCATGGGCCATCCAAAGAAATTCTTCCTAAACATCCAGTATCTTAAACCCCTCATCTGGTTCAGATTCACTGCTGTCATTTTTGCGATCTGGATAGAGGGTGAGGACACCCTATCCACATTTGCCCAAAATCTTAAGAACTCCCCTATTTGCTTCACCTGGTCCTACTCAACCCAACAAGCTACCTTCCTAGATGTTGACCTTCACCTCAAAGATGACGACACCAGTACCTCCATCCATACCAAAACTACAAACCAACACAAATACCTCCATTTTGACAGCTGCCACCGGTTCCATACCAAGAAGTATCTTCCATGCAGGCTAGCCACCCATGGTCATTGCATCTGCAGTGATGAGCAGCTCCTCTTGAAATATACTGAGGGTCTCACTGAAGCCTTCACAGACTGTAATTATTCTTCCAACCTTATACAAAAACAAATCTTCCATTCCATATCTTTCCAGTCTCCCACCACCTCTCAAAGTCCCACCATCCAGCCACAGAGGAACATTCCCATCATAACTCAGTACCCCAAGAACTGGCGCAACTGAATTACATATTCCGCCATGGTTTCATCTAACTCTCATCGTGCCCTGAAATGAGAAATGTTCGGCCCACTATTCTTCCCATCCCTCCCACAGTGGTATTGTGCTATCCACTGAACCTACATAATATACTCTTCCATCCCTACACAACTCTGCTCCCAATTCCTTACCTCATGACTCATACCCCTGTAATAGACCTAGATACATCCAACCACCACTGCCTACTCCAGTCCAGTCAAAAACATCACCCATCCCATCAAACACAGGGCTACCGGTGAAACCAGTTTTGTGTTTTACAAGCTAAGCTGCAACCACTGTGCTGCATCCTTTGTGGGCATGACAACCAACAAGCTGTCCGTCCACATGAATGGTAAAAAACAAGTGGACCACACTATCGCTGAGCACGCTGCCAAACATGACATCCTTCATTTCAATAACTGCTTCACAGCCTATGCCATACGGATCCTTCCCACCAACACTAGCTTTTCTGAATCGCACAGGTGGGAACGTTCCATGCAATATCCTACGTTCCTGTAACTCCCCACCTCTCCCCTGCCCAGTGTCTATCCTCCTGACTGCACATAGCTGCCCTGCACACTCTCCACCACTCGTCCATGCACCTTCCCCAGCATCACTGCACTGTCCACCACCTCTTCCCTACAATCCCTCCCCTCCCTGCCGCAGCCTCCTTACCTCCACCAGTTGCCTCTCCCATCATGCACTGGTGCAGCTGCTCGTAGTGTGGCATCAGTTGTCTGATACTATAGTTGTGTGTGTGTGTGTGTGTGTGTGTGTGTGTGTGTGTGTGTGTGTGTGTGTGTTTGTGTGTGTGTGTGTGTGTGTGTGTGTGTGTGTAATGGAAGCTTTTCCAAACTGTGAGTCATAAACAAGAGTACGAAATGGAACAATTAGAAAAAATTAGCATCTGTCTGGCATTTACAAATTCTGAGAAACCTTTTGAGTCAGTTTCAATGGAATGTGTATCAACAGCCATTGAAAGCATTGAGAGATTTTTTTAACCTATGTTAGTAATGTAATTCTAGAGGTTCCATTACAGTTCATCAGTGAGCCGTGTATCGACTCGTGCTACACCTTGTGTTTAGATTGCATTGGTTTTCCTTTTCTTCCCCTGATATATTTGTTTGATATGTTGTCTGTCATTAAGTGGCTGCTTGGTTGTCTTTTCCCTCTGCTATCAATATCTGCCTTTTTTGCTTTCGGGAAACTGCTATGGAGGAAGTCATATCTTTGACCAGTTGTAACCCCATGTGGTGGCGCGGAAGTAGGCGTGTTGCGTGCGGAGAGTGTGGTGGACACGGGAGGGCAGTGTGGCTCTCCAGCGCAAAGTGGGCATGGTCGGTAGCACCGAGTCACCATGAGACGTATGTCGGTTGTGTGTAATGAGCGGGTTGAGTTGACGGAAGAGCTCCCCACGTGTTGCTTGTATACAGAATCGCCCCACCAGCTGCTGTTCATTTCGCCTTGGTGGGACATTAACAACCTTCTTTAAACCCTCCGTTTCAGCACTGGAGTTTAAAAGGAGACACCTAACATGAAGGAGTGGTCACTACCCATCAACGTTGCAGAGAAGACGTGAACTCCGGTGACAGAGCGTGTAGTCGCATGACCATGGCGTGTCGGGTACGCTGGCGACGCTTGCGTGGTTGGATGTGTGAATCCTTGCCATCGGAGGTCATGTACTGCCTGTTCAAGCATAATTGCAAGTTAAGTTCATGGAAGGTTTAATCATTAAGTAATAATGTTGTGTAACCAGTGTCTCTTCAGCCTTGAGGCCTCTGGCAACCGGGATTCCTGTCCCTGGGACCAATGTAATTGAATCTTCCCTCCTCCTCTCGTTACTGTCCGATGGGAGGTGTTGTTTTGGGCAGTTTAATTGTTTCTCTATTCTGTCGTGGGTTATGAGTAAATTCATGTTTCTTGTTGGTTGATCACGTGGTCACTCACTCAGGGCTGTGTGGTGCAATGTTTCCTTGCACAAGGTTAGCTCTAATTCAGTCAGCACGTTAAGCCATCTTATAACAAGTTTTCGCTGGCTAAAAGTCAGTGCAGTGACCATCCTGAGAGTGGCAATTGTGTTTACGGGGATATTTAAATTGTTCAGTATTCTGTCTAGCCTGAGCATCACTGAGTGGGTAATTTGTGGCCACCTTACACGAGTCCGTCATATCTGTTATGTTCTAATGATATTCCAGGACACTTTTGTTTAAAATTTTTAAAAATTCCTCCAAGTCTGTAAATTCCTTTTATTGCCATTAATTGTGTGTTTGCTGAGACCTGTTTAATTTTTTTAATGGTGGTGTTGGTAGCTTCACTACCTCACCATACCTTATTAACAAAGTTCTGTATTTACTTTAGTAGACTGTGTACTAATGTTCTTTAAATTTTTTTTAAATTTTGTCTTGCTATAAATTACTTTGATTGGCGGTAGTGGTATGTTTTAAAAGGTAGTTTATTGCTGCACTCTTAGCTTCTGTGTTTCTTTTTTTAATTAAAAAAAAAAAATTTTAAATTGGTGTATTGCTATAAATTACTTGATTGCCATTAGCGGCGTGATTAAAAGGCTGTTTATTACTGTCCTGCTAGTTTCTGTAAGATATGAATAAAACATTTGTGAGAATCTCAACTCGACAATAAACTACTATAAATTTGGCCCCGTTTCCCAACTTTTGGTGTGGCTTGTAGTAACAGTAACCACTGTGTGTCAATCAGGATAATTATAATTTAAAATTGAAAGAGGAATCAAACAAGGAGAATGTGTATTGCCGCTTTTGACTGATGGCAGTCAGCCATTAGCTTTTCATGTGAAAATAATTCAAAAACTGAGGGTTGCACCGTTTGCAACAGGCTCATATTGAGAACTACTGGGAGAAACAGGATAGTAAACAAATGCATTAGGTAACAGCAGACTGGAGTAGGTGGCGTAATTAGTCGATTATTTGCATATTCCTCTGGTAATAATTGCTATTTCTCACTATGATGTGGAACATGTCAATTAATTGACAAATTAATACATTTTCATAGTGAGAAATATAAAAGACTGCTGACTGTTCACATGATTGGCTTTTTTAGTCTTTAGCTAAGTTACAATTGCTAGCTAAATATATATGGCAACTGAATCTAGACCGTGATCTTCTCCTCCCCTTTCTCTCTCTCCCTCTTCTCCCCCCTTTATCTCTCTCCCCCTCTTCTCCTCCCCCCCTTTTCTCTCTGTCCATCAACACCACCACCCCTCTTTGTCCTTCTCGTTCTTCCCTATCAATCTCCATTTCCTCCTCCCTTCTCTCTCTGTCCACCTTCTACTTCCCCCTCTCTATGTCCACCCCTCCTCCGTCAATTACCTCTTCCTCCCATTCCTGACCTTGTGCCTCATTTGTTGTTATAGCCGACAATATGTTGATTGGGAGCTAAAGTTGCTTAAAAATTTGAAGTAAATTAGTCAAAAACTTTCTTATATTTTCGCTATTAAAGTTGCCCCTTTTTATAGCACATATTAAAAGAATCTGTTGCCTATACCTCTCTGAACATTTATTAGAATGACGTGTAAAAAAATCAGTTAAGTGTTTTTTGAAATATTTGGTAACAACATTAAATAATGACTTGTCTTTATATAGTAGCATAGATAGTGTAATATATTCAGAAATTTTTCTATGGAGCAGAAGGCATTGTCTAGCAATGCACATTCAATTTATGTTTGGAGTTAATTTTAGTACCTATTATAATCCACATTATAAATGAAATAGAGCTGGGTGGGTCATTTAGTCAGATGAATGAATGGTACTTGGACCAATGAAGTTCACTGACGAGTTCAAAAAATAAATATAAAAAGACCAAAATGATGATGTAATGCAAAGTGCATAGGGTGCATCAGAAAACTTGCAGAAGCAATGTGGATGCTTATAGATGAAGAATGTAATGAATGGAAAAGTCTGCACTAGTGCGTGTCAAGGTGTCAAATGGCTGATGATACTCTTCATCCAACTGAGCTGAGCAAAGTTGTTCATATAGAAGGCCCACTGTCAATTAGAACTATCCACAAGGCATTGATGGTAAGGGCAAACTGAGATGTTATACTGAAAACATTATCTGAACACTACTTCAAACAACTGGTCTGACATCTCGCTCAGAACAGAAATATTTTAGCCTTTCTAGTTACCAATTGGCTCAATCTTTTTGAGAGGATCACTGATGAGAGAGCCATTGGCAATTTCACACTATAAGGTTACTTAACAATCAAAATTAGAACATTTAGTACACATCTGGCTAACACGGAGCAATTACAGTTTAAGCTGAAATATATTGTAAACCATCATATAGATAAGACAAACTTCCTGACATCTTAAAACTGTGTGCCAGACTGAGACTCGAACAATCCATCAGGAAGTTTCAAATCAATGCACACTCTGCTGCAGAGTGAAAATTTCATTCTTCGATCTAGATAAGAGCATCTAAATTAAATAAAAAAATATAGACCCACTATGAAACTTCCTGGCAGATTAAAACTGTGTGCCCGACCGAGACTCGAACTCGGGACCTTTGCCTTTCGCGGGCAAGTGCTCTACCATCTGAGCTACCGAAGCACGACTCACGCCCGGTACTCACAGCTTTACTTCTGCCAGTATCCGTCTCCTACCTTCCAAACTTTACAGAAGCTCTCCTGCGAACCTTGCAGAACTAGCACTCCTGAAAGAAAGGATATTGCGGAGACATGGCTTAGCCACAGCCTGAGGGATGTTTCCAGAATGAGATTTTCACTCTGCAGCGGAGTGTGCGCTGATATGAAACTTCCTGGCAGATTAAAACTGTGTGCCCGACCGAGACTCGAACTCGGGACCTTTGCCTTTCGCGGGCAAGTGCTCTACCATCTGAGCTACCGAAGCACGACTCACGCCCGGTACTCACAGCTTTACTTCTGCCAGTATCCGTCTCCTACCTTCCAAACTTTACAGAAGCTCTCCTGCGAACCTTGCAGAACTAGCACTCCTGAAAGAAAGGATATTGCGGAGACATGGCTTAGCCACAGCCTGAGGGATGTTTCCAGAATGAGATTTTCACTCTGCAGCGGAGTGTGCGCTGATATGAAACTTCCTGGCAGATTAAAACTGTGTGCCCGACCGAGACTCGAACTCGGGACCTTTGCCTTTCGCGGGCAAGTGCTCTACCATCTGAGCTACCGAAGCACGACTCACGCCCGGTACTCACAGCTTTACTTCTGCCAGTATCCGTCTCCTACCTTCCAAACTTTACAGAAGCTCTCCTGCGAACCTTGCAGAACTAGCACTCCTGAAAGAAAGGATATTGCGGAGACATGGCTTAGCCACAGCCTGAGGGATGTTTCCAGAATGAGATTTTCACTCTGCAGCGGAGTGTGCGCTGATATGAAACTGGCAGAAGTAAAGCTGTGAGTACCGGGCGTGAGTCGTGCTTCGGTAGCTCAGATGGTAGAGCACTTGCCCGCGAAAGGCAAAGGTCCCGAGTTCGAGTCTCGGTCGGGCACACAGTTTTAATCTGCCAGGAAGTTTCATATCAGCGCACACTCCGCTGCAGAGTGAAAATCTCATTCTGGAAACATCCCTCAGGCTGTGGCTAAGCCATGTCTCCGCAATATCCTTTCTTTCAGGAGTGCTAGTTCTGCAAGGTTCGCAGGAGAGCTTCTGTAAAGTTTGGAAGGTAGGAGACGGATACTGGCAGAAGTAAAGCTGTGAGTACCGGGCGTGAGTCGTGCTTCGGTAGCTCAGATGGTAGAGCACTTGCCCGCGAAAGGCAAAGGTCCCGAGTTCGAGTCTCGGTCGGGCACACAGTTTTAATCTGCCAGGAAGTTTCATATCAGCGCACACTCCGCTGCAGAGTGAAAATCTCATTCTGGAAACATCCCTCAGGCTGTGGCTAAGCCATGTCTCCGCAATATCCTTTCTTTCAGGAGTGCTAGTTCTGCAAGGTTCGCAGGAGAGCTTCTGTAAAGTTTGGAAGGTAGGAGACGGATACTGGCAGAAGTAAAGCTGTGAGTACCGGGCGTGAGTCGTGCTTCGGTAGCTCAGATGGTAGAGCACTTGCCCGCGAAAGGCAAAGGTCCCGAGTTCGAGTCTCGGTCGGGCACACAGTTTTAATCTGCCAGGAAGTTTCATATCAGCGCACACTCCGCTGCAGAGTGAAAATCTCATTCTGGAAACATCCCTCAGGCTGTGGCTAAGCCATGTCTCCGCAATATCCTTTCTTTCAGGAGTGCTAGTTCTGCAAGGTTCGCAGGAGAGCTTCTGTAAAGTTTGGAAGGTAGGAGACGGATACTGGCAGAAGTAAAGCTGTGAGTACCGGGCGTGAGTCGTGCTTCGGTAGCTCAGATGGTAGAGCACTTGCCCGCGAAAGGCAAAGGTCCCGAGTTCGAGTCTCGGTCGGGCACACAGTTTTAATCTGCCAGGAAGTTTCATATCAGCGCACACTCCGCTGCAGAGTGAAAATCTCATTCTGGAAACATCCCTCAGGCTGTGGCTAAGCCATGTCTCCGCAATATCCTTTCTTTCAGGAGTGCTAGTTCTGCAAGGTTCGCAGGAGAGCTTCTGTAAAGTTTGGAAGGTAGGAGACGGATACTGGCAGAAGTAAAGCTGTGAGTACCGGGCGTGAGTCGTGCTTCGGTAGCTCAGATGGTAGAGCACTTGCCCGCGAAAGGCAAAGGTCCCGAGTTCGAGTCTCGGTCGGGCACACAGTTTTAATCTGCCAGGAAGTTTCATATCAGCGCACACTCCGCTGCAGAGTGAAAATCTCATTCTGGAAACATCCCTCAGGCTGTGGCTAAGCCATGTCTCCGCAATATCCTTTCTTTCAGGAGTGCTAGTTCTGCAAGGTTCGCAGGAGAGCTTCTGTAAAGTTTGGAAGGTAGGAGACGGATACTGGCAGAAGTAAAGCTGTGAGTACCGGGCGTGAGTCGTGCTTCGGTAGCTCAGATGGTAGAGCACTTGCCCGCGAAAGGCAAAGGTCCCGAGTTCGAGTCTCGGTCGGGCACACAGTTTTAATCTGCCAGGAAGTTTCATATCAGCGCACACTCCGCTGCAGAGTGAAAATCTCATTCTGGAAACATCCCTCAGGCTGTGGCTAAGCCATGTCTCCGCAATATCCTTTCTTTCAGGAGTGCTAGTTCTGCAAGGTTCGCAGGAGAGCTTCTGTAAAGTTTGGAAGGTAGGAGACGGATACTGGCAGAAGTAAAGCTGTGAGTACCGGGCGTGAGTCGTGCTTCGGTAGCTCAGATGGTAGAGCACTTGCCCGCGAAAGGCAAAGGTCCCGAGTTCGAGTCTCGGTCGGGCACACAGTTTTAATCTGCCAGGAAGTTTCATATCAGCGCACACTCCGCTGCAGAGTGAAAATCTCATTCTGGAAACATCCCTCAGGCTGTGGCTAAGCCATGTCTCCGCAATATCCTTTCTTTCAGGAGTGCTAGTTCTGCAAGGTTCGCAGGAGAGCTTCTGTAAAGTTTGGAAGGTAGGAGACGGATACTGGCAGAAGTAAAGCTGTGAGTACCGGGCGTGAGTCGTGCTTCGGTAGCTCAGATGGTAGAGCACTTGCCCGCGAAAGGCAAAGGTCCCGAGTTCGAGTCTCGGTCGGGCACACAGTTTTAATCTGCCAGGAAGTTTCATATCAGCGCACACTCCGCTGCAGAGTGAAAATCTCATTCTGGAAACATCCCTCAGGCTGTGGCTAAGCCATGTCTCCGCAATATCCTTTCTTTCAGGAGTGCTAGTTCTGCAAGGTTCGCAGGAGAGCTTCTGTAAAGTTTGGAAGGTAGGAGACGGATACTGGCAGAAGTAAAGCTGTGAGTACCGGGCGTGAGTCGTGCTTCGGTAGCTCAGATGGTAGAGCACTTGCCCGCGAAAGGCAAAGGTCCCGAGTTCGAGTCTCGGTCGGGCACACAGTTTTAATCTGCCAGGAAGTTTCATATCAGCGCACACTCCGCTGCAGAGTGAAAATCTCATTCTGGAAACATCCCTCAGGCTGTGGCTAAGCCATGTCTCCGCAATATCCTTTCTTTCAGGAGTGCTAGTTCTGCAAGGTTCGCAGGAGAGCTTCTGTAAAGTTTGGAAGGTAGGAGACGGATACTGGCAGAAGTAAAGCTGTGAGTACCGGGCGTGAGTCGTGCTTCGGTAGCTCAGATGGTAGAGCACTTGCCCGCGAAAGGCAAAGGTCCCGAGTTCGAGTCTCGGTCGGGCACACAGTTTTAATCTGCCAGGAAGTTTCATATCAGCGCACACTCCGCTGCAGAGTGAAAATCTCATTCTGGAAACATCCCTCAGGCTGTGGCTAAGCCATGTCTCCGCAATATCCTTTCTTTCAGGAGTGCTAGTTCTGCAAGGTTCGCAGGAGAGCTTCTGTAAAGTTTGGAAGGTAGGAGACGGATACTGGCAGAAGTAAAGCTGTGAGTACCGGGCGTGAGTCGTGCTTCGGTAGCTCAGATGGTAGAGCACTTGCCCGCGAAAGGCAAAGGTCCCGAGTTCGAGTCTCGGTCGGGCACACAGTTTTAATCTGCCAGGAAGTTTCATATCAGCGCACACTCCGCTGCAGAGTGAAAATCTCATTCTGGAAACATCCCTCAGGCTGTGGCTAAGCCATGTCTCCGCAATATCCTTTCTTTCAGGAGTGCTAGTTCTGCAAGGTTCGCAGGAGAGCTTCTGTAAAGTTTGGAAGGTAGGAGACGGATACTGGCAGAAGTAAAGCTGTGAGTACCGGGCGTGAGTCGTGCTTCGGTAGCTCAGATGGTAGAGCACTTGCCCGCGAAAGGCAAAGGTCCCGAGTTCGAGTCTCGGTCGGGCACACAGTTTTAATCTGCCAGGAAGTTTCATATCAGCGCACACTCCGCTGCAGAGTGAAAATCTCATTCTGGAAACATCCCTCAGGCTGTGGCTAAGCCATGTCTCCGCAATATCCTTTCTTTCAGGAGTGCTAGTTCTGCAAGGTTCGCAGGAGAGCTTCTGTAAAGTTTGGAAGGTAGGAGACGGATACTGGCAGAAGTAAAGCTGTGAGTACCGGGCGTGAGTCGTGCTTCGGTAGCTCAGATGGTAGAGCACTTGCCCGCGAAAGGCAAAGGTCCCGAGTTCGAGTCTCGGTCGGGCACACAGTTTTAATCTGCCAGGAAGTTTCATATCAGCGCACACTCCGCTGCAGAGTGAAAATCTCATTCTGGAAACATCCCTCAGGCTGTGGCTAAGCCATGTCTCCGCAATATCCTTTCTTTCAGGAGTGCTAGTTCTGCAAGGTTCGCAGGAGAGCTTCTGTAAAGTTTGGAAGGTAGGAGACGGATACTGGCAGAAGTAAAGCTGTGAGTACCGGGCGTGAGTCGTGCTTCGGTAGCTCAGATGGTAGAGCACTTGCCCGCGAAAGGCAAAGGTCCCGAGTTCGAGTCTCGGTCGGGCACACAGTTTTAATCTGCCAGGAAGTTTCATATCAGCGCACACTCCGCTGCAGAGTGAAAATCTCATTCTAGACCCACTATGGCTTAATGGCACTCATCTGATCACAGAATGAAAGCACATACCACTACACTGCTCTACAAAAGTGATTTGGTGAAAGTGTTACAGACAAGTTAATAGCAGTTCATCCATCCGTAACAGAGGCCATGTGTGGAGCCTGTAACAATGTTCACAATCAGATCCTCTTGAATGATCTGACAAAAAATTTAGGAAGCCCTGGTCATACGTAAACTTAAGATAGAAGACCGATGGCAGCAAACTAAAATTCTTTATTTAAAAATATTTTCATGTTTGAAGATATTCCCATAACAATAACAACAACATAACAGATGTTCGAATGAGAGATATTGGAAAACAATGAAGAATGCTTAAAACAAAGAATGGACGAGTCCCTTTCAAAATCACAGTTAGATTTTTCATTGAACATGCAGCTCCATTCTTATATCACACTCATTGAGAATATCTTGTATAAGGAATATTCTTTGAGGCTAGAAAATAGTGTAGTTCACAAATGTCCACAATAGTTATTGGTCGTGTCCACCTGTAGCAGAATACCAGAGGATATTCTGAGCTCAAACATTGTGATATTCTTGGAATAAAATAGTTTCTTTCAACAAATCAGTACTAATTCAGGAAATACGACCCACACTAAATACAGTTTGCTTTACTCGTACATCGCATCTTGCAGATTATACTCATAGATGCAGGTGAAAAAGGTAGATTCTGTTTTCCTAGGTTTCCAAAAGGCATTAGACACTGTACCAGCTACTAATGAAACTACCATCATAAAGAGTATCTTCATGGCTCAAAGAATTGTTGATAATAGAATCCATTATGTTATATCATATAATGAATGTTCAACAGAAACAAAAATTACATCATGTATGCACAAGGAAGCATAATGTGACATCTAATGTTCTTAACTGAACTGTGATTTTACTTTCAAAATCTTTTCTTAAAGAATTTACTTTATTTACTAGTGATTCATCAAGAACATTAACACATTTTATCACACTATGTGAATGTGGAAGTAGTTGCCAGAGAGTAACTGATGGAAACAAATTAAATTTCAACAAATCGAAATTTTATTCCTAAAACCTTTTCTTTTTTTTAAAAAAAAATCAAATTTAAAATTACAATCAGAAAGCACCCTCTAAATATCAAGTTACAATTATTCAGAGGCAGAAATAACATTTTTTTTTTTTTTTAATATGATAGTAGGAGCCTTTGGGTTGAGAATCTTGTTGCTCCCTTTTAACAAGTCCGTAGTCATGACCGCTCACAACCACCTCTGAAAGACTACACTGGTGCAAATCTGCAACACACCAGATTACTTTAAACTAAAAATTTTAACAAGTCACAAAAACACATAAACTACGCACCCCGTAAGAGGGATGGAAATGGTACAAAACACTCACATTAAAAATTACTTGCCACCGAAAGTGTTTTTAAAGAAGACTCTTATGGTGGAAGGGTGGCAAATTTATGTACTAAAATGACCCTTTTAAATAAAAGCCCATGAAATGCAGTCTTGCATAAAATGTACAAACATGCTCTACATTACACATACACTGCCTCTCAAGATGATAGGCAAGATAAAAACATATTTCAGCAGTCTGGCCTTTATACCTTAAGGAATAAATTCATTAACACCGAATCTGACAAACATGACAAGAGGCAGCTATTAACTTACGTCACACCGACAGACAGACAAACAGACACTAACTGCCCAACAAATGCGGATGAGAGACGAACGAGCAAGCTGGGGACGAGAGACTGACCAAGAAAACAAGTAGAATTTAACAAGTAAATGAAACAACATATCAAAAATCATTTAACTTCTAATAAACTGCGATGTCTGGCGAAGACCTGGTGCAGCACCCCCAAAACGCTCTCCCGAACCGTCTGCTGTCAGCCGCTTCAACGGATGCGGGAAGGCGCGCCGATCTCCCGTCTCATGGCATCGTAGCTCGGACTGGCCAGACCGATGTCATGGGTTGACTCCTGTTGCTCTCGTGTCAGTCACGAAGCCACTACTCCTCGCTATATGGTGCTGCCCACTGGACAGATGTGGTGACCTCACATACGCTGACACTCAAGCCGGGCAAGTCATCTTGTGTCCCAGTGAGCGACCAACCAAGTGATCGATCCAACCGCCAATGCCCATTGGCTGAACAAACTCAAGCAGACTGGCAGCCTAACACACACTAGCACTCCAGACGACAGATAGACACTGACTGCCTCACAAATGCGGGCAAGAGACAGACCCAGACTGACTTTGACCAACTCCCCAGACTCGTTCCGACTGATAGACTGAGCGACTGCTGAGCCCGTAGCACCCCTTAAATGCACGTGAACAGGCAACCTTTTCCTTACCCCACCAGAGGAAGACACCAAAGCTGCAATTGCCACAGTGGCGTCACCGCCAGAAACGGAGGGTGACTGCTTTACACTACGCACTGCAGCGCGCTCTTCAAAACAGCATTTTTTACCACAGCTCATTACCACAGCTCATTACCACAGCTCATTACCACAGCTCATTACCACAGCTCATTACCACAGCTCATTACCACAGCTCATTACCACAGCTCATTACCACAGCTCATTACCACAGCTCATTACCACAGCTCATTACCACAGCTCATTACCACAGCTCATTACCACAGCTCATTACCACAGCTCATTACCACAGCTGATGGGTTGAAATATTGTGATCACCTGACTGATAGTGTGTTGGTATACCTCTGGTCTGCAATACAGCCACAGTTCTGCACGGCACGGATTTGTCGAGGCCAAGGTAGGTTTCCAGAGGTATGCGGCACCAGATGTCTGCACAAAGCTCCCTCAGTTCCCATAAATTATTGGACAGTGGTCAGTGGACGCAGAGCTGCTGCCGGACAGCATCCTGGATTCATCCCGTAGGGTTCAGATCGGGCACATTTTCTGGCTGAGACATCACTAACAGTTCACTATCATGCTTCTCAAACCACTATAGCATTATTTTGGTCTTGTAACATGAATAGTTATATATGGTATTTGTTCTTTCAGAGATGCCCAAAAGAACAGATGTCTTGTATCATCCAGCAGCCATACTAATACTTATTCAAAGTTTTCCGACAATGTTATCCACATTTGGGCATTGAAATAAATCGACAGTAACAGGTGAAAATGTGTGTCAAACTGGGACTCAAATCTGGATTTCCTGCTTAAAGCCTTAACCACCTCAGCCATCCGAGCATGCTTCCTATTCAGTCCAGATACCCAGCATGTTACACATTACCAGCATAGTATCACCTACACAATACTAGCATAGTATCACTTACCTGTTGTAATGCACCTCTTTTTCTGGGGGACAAATATTAATTATTACCAGTAATAGTATATTAAATTACAAATTATCATTTTAAACCTGTGTGGTCTCCCGGGTATGCCTAGTTGACCACAAGTCCCCATTACGCTGTTCACTCTAACAACAGAGTACATACAGGGTTGAAGACATGGAGAAAAATAGGTAACGTCACAATTTCAATTTAGGATAACATAACATTCTTACCTTTATTGATCTTTGTTGCATGCTCATCGTCCAGTGATGAATCTCGCCATCAGCTGTTTGTTAAATCAAATTGAGGTCCAGGGTGTGTATTTTCCCATGTAAGAACTGACACATAATTAAACTTCCAACTTTTATTTTATAAATGCTGATCATGATGATATTCAATAATTTTCAATGTAACAACTTTTCCAATACATCATTTCGTTCCCTCTATCCTTGACCTTCTCACAGCATGCGTATTACAAGACATCTCAACACCAACTGCCCATTGTATCTACACCCACCAACCACTGGCTCCAGTTCACCGAGCTTACAAACTGTGCAGTACTGCCAACCTCGGATGTATATCGATATTTTACACATCGCATGTATACGTATACGAAAAACATAGTATGAAAAATGAAAAGTCTTTATAATATAGTACTGTGGCAATATATCTCATTATTGTCTTCATATTAACAGTTTTGTAACAAAATAATAATATTTCACTTTATGTTTACGTAGTTAAAGTTCACTTGCTCCTTCAAGTTGATTGACGGCACCGCACACCTCACCAGCCGGTGGTATCGGTAGTTTCAGTAGTTCGTAACATTACACCGTGAAGCCCTTAATCACCATTTCGGAGAGATTGGTTTGGTGTGCATTGCCACTGAAAGAATGAGTCTTTGGTCATTGCGCTGTATTGGTATATACATATATGTGGTGTCTGTTCTTCTGGATGTGTCGAAAGTTGCCAGCTCATTACACACTACTAGTGTAGCAACATCTACCCGTGAACACCTTACTTGCCATTTTGGATTTCTAAAAGAGACTGGGCTTGGTGTCCTAAAGAACAGACACCACTTAGGCTGAGGAGACAAATGGGATAGTGATATGCATATAAACAGATGATGCTAGTATCGTGTACACAAGATATAAAAGGCCAGAGCATTATCAGAGCTGTCATTTGTACTCAGGAGATTCATATGAAAAGGTACCTGATGTGATTATGGACACAATGGGAAATAACAGACTTTAAACGCGGAATGTTAATAGGAGTTAGACACGTGGAACATTTCATTTTAGAAATGATTACGGAATTTAATATTCCAAGATTCACAGTGTTAAGAGTGTGCCGAGAGCATCAAATTTCAGATATCACCTCTCAATATGGGCAACACGGTAGTCGGTTTCCGTCAGGTCACCGAAGTTAAGCGCCGATGGCCTCGGCTAACACTTTTATGGGTGACCATTCGGGTCTGCCGAGCACTGTTGGTGAGTAAGGTGCACTTGTCGCTTGTGAGGCCAAGTTGAATGAGCATTGTTTGTAGGAACTGAAACAAGTCATCAGGTCAGCATATTACAATGGTTAAAATTATGATCAATGAGAATTAATGACCCAGAGGAGTGGTGTTTGCATAGAGCTATCACTCCTAACAGACAACTGACACCATTTGAAATAACCACAGAAATCAATATGGGATGCATAACAAATGTATCCATTAGGACAGTGCAGTGAAATTTAGCACTGACACCACACGGCAGCAGATGTCCGATGCACGTGCCTTTGTGAACAGTATGACACCATCTGCAGCACTTATCTTGGGCTCACGAACATACAGGTTATGCCCTATAAGACTGCAAAACTGTGGCCTGGTCAGTTGAGTCCCAATTTCGGTTATTAAGAACTGACGGTAGGGTTCGAGAGTAATGTATTGCAGACCCCACAAAGTTGTGGAGCTAAGTAGTCAACAAGGCAGTGAGCAAGCTGGGGGTGGGCTGGTGCGGGCTGTGTTTACATGGAATGGACTGGGTCTTCTGGTCCATCTGAATTGATCATTGGCTGGAAATGTTTATGTACAGCTACAGTCGTTCATGACTTCATATTCCCAAACAGTGATGGAATTTTTATGGATGACAATGCACCATGACACTGGGCCACAACTGTTTGACATTGGTTTGAGGAACATTCTGGACTTTGAGCGAATGATTTAGCCACCCATGTCTTTCCAAATGAATTCCATTGAACATTTAGGTGACATAATCGAGAGTTTAGTTCGTGCCCAAAATCCTTCTACAGCAACAGTTTTGCAATTATGGGTGGCTATAGAGGCAGCAAGGCTCAATATCTCTGCAGGGGACTTCCAATCACTTGCTGAGTCTATGGCAAGGAGGTACTGCACTATACTGGGCAAAAGGAACTCTGACATAATATTAGGAGGTATCTCAGGACTTTTGTCACCTCGGTGTATACGTATATATCAATACACTGTGACAGCCGACCATCCATTCGTTCATTGTGAATACTCTACAAGCCTGATCTTTTGCGGAAAATCCAAAATGGTGATTGAGGAATTCATGGGTAGGTGTTGGTAAGGTCTGCAACAGTCTGGGAAATGGGGTCAGATGGGGAGTGTGTTTGGATGGCCAAGACAGTTAAGGCGACTGCTTGCATGAAGTGGGAGATCCAGACTTGAGTCCTGGTTTGGTACACAGTTTGACCTGTTACCACTGATTGATTTCAGTGCCTGAATGCAGCTAACGTCACTGAAAACCTTTGAATGAACATCCTGGTGGAAGATGCTAATGCTGCTGGAGTTGGCATCAAGCATGGAGGTATACAGGTGGTCCACAATAATGTTCACATGATCCACAGCTGTCGTGGTGATCTGTGAAGACTCAAAAATAAAAAAGAAAAATAATCAAGATTCAAACACTGATTAATTACTTTCTAAAGAAAGGTATGGAATCGAAGGACATTCCTGCCGATTTTCAGAATTCACCGGTGAACTCTGCTCATTCATATTCAGCTGTTGCCGAGTGGACAAACAAGTTTAAATCTGGTGAGGACAACAGAATAGATGTTGATTTGCATGGTGGCTGGCAAAGATGTTCCACTGCCCAAAAATTATTGCAAAAGTGGATAAAATGCTCTTGGAGTATTGCCAACTGAAAGCATGAGAAATTGCTCAAGCTGTTGTGGTGTCATCTGAATGAGCGTATCAAAAATGTAGGATCAGAAAAGCATCAAAAAGGGAATGTCAGCACGAAGTTTGATCCACTTTCAGGGCAACCAAGGAGATTTTTTGCACTGGATGTCACCACAGATGAAAGTTGGGTCCATTACTGCACCCCAGAGACAAAACAACAGTAAAAGTAGTGGAAACATATTGACTCACTACGATCACAACCACCAACCCCAAGAAAGCGAAGGCAATGCAGTTGGGTGGAATGGTCATGGAATGAGTTTTTAGGCATGCAAAATGCTTTCTGCTGATAGATTATCTTCCCACAGATCAAACAATTATGGGACAATACTATCTAACTACCTGGACCAACTACAACAACAGTTGTGTGGAAAAAGACCAAGTCTGGTAAAGAATAAAGTCAATATTTCATCAAGACAATGTGCACCTACACAAAAGTGTCATTGACATGGCAAAAATACATGAATACAGATATGAATTGTTCCTACACACACCATATTTTCCTAATTTTGCTCCATCAGACTTCCATCTCTTCCCTAAGCTCAAAATTTTACCCAGTTGTCATCCAAGCTGCTGGGATAGGCTTAATAAGCCGGAGCTTATTCCTGTGAATGGAGGACCATTGTTGATGCCAAAGGGACACCACCTCCTGACAGACGGCAACACAGCGATCATCAGAGGGAATATAGGAACTAGCGGGTGGAGGTATGAGGACTGCACCCTCGGCAGCAGTCTCGTTTCCTGGCAGACTGACATGACCAGGTACTGACATCAACATCACACTGGCTCCACTAAGAGTGAGCAAGTGACAGTTTTCCTGGACCTGCACTAAGTGATGGGCGGTGTACAGTGCACAGACTTTGAAGGGTGCTGAGTGAGTCTGAGCAGAGGACACAATTGAAAAGCCTGTGTCACTGGATGTACCCTGTGACCTGATAAAAAGCAAAGAGCTCACCTGTAAATACTGAGCAGTTTGCCAGAAGCTGATATCGAAAGACACAGGACCCAATGACGAAAGCACACGCGACCCCACGGTCAGTGTGAGAGCCATCAGTGTCTACAAAGGTACTACTGTGAAGTTCCGAGTGAAGGTCGTGAAACTGAAGGCAATAGACTGAGGCTGAGTAGTGTTCTTAGGGCCAAGGTGGTGAAAGGTTCACACCCACTGGGAAAATTGCAGGTAGTGTGAAGTTAAGCCACCATTGTTGTTGTTGTGGTCTTCAGTCCTGAGGCTGGTTTGATGCAGCTCTCCATGCTACTCTGTCCTGTGCAAGCTTCTTCATCTCCCAGTACCTACTGCAGCCTACATCCTTCTGAATCTGCTCAGTGTATTCATCTCTTGGTCTCCCTCTATGATTTTTACTCTTCACGCTGCCCTCCAATACTAAATTGGTGATCCCTTGATGCCTCAGAACATGTCTTACCAACCGATCCCTTCTTCTAGTCAAGTTGTACCACAAACTCCTCTTCTCCCAATCCTATTCAATACCTCATCATTAGTTATGTGATCTATGCATCTAATCTTCAGCATTCTTCTGTAGCACCACATTTCGAAAGCTTCTATTCTCTTCTTGTCTAAACTATTTATCGTCCATGTTTCACTTCCATACATGGCTACACTCCATACAAATACTTTCCGAAACGACTTCCTGACACTTTAATCTATATTCAATGTTAACAAATTTCTCTTCTTCAGAAACGCTTTCCTTGCCATTGCCAGTCTACATTTTATATCCTCTCTACTTCGACCATCATCAGTTATTTTGATCCCCAAATAGCAAAACTCCTTTACTACCTTATGTGTCTCATTTCCTAATCTAATTCCCTCAGCATCACCTGACTTAATCCGACTACATTCCATTGTCCTCGTTTTGCTTTTGTTGATGTTCATCTTATATCCTCCTTTCAAGACACTGTCCATTCTGTTCAGCTGCTCTTCCAAGTCCTATGCTGTCTCTGACAGCCACCATAGCGAGTGCCAAAAGCAGACTCCAGGTGGTTACAGAAAAGAGGGACATCCCCCTTACTCATGATCAAAGGAATCATCAAAGGAGGAGGCATAGGATGGGTGGCCAGCATGGCAGACAAACGGCATGTGTACCTTCTGAGGAGAAAGTCACAGCAGTAGGACAGTGATAGTTCTGCAGCTTCAGCATACAAACTCTCAACAGGTCTAGTGTAAAAGGTGCCTGTGGCCAATGGATGCCACGTTGGTGGATAGTATTGAGACAGCATAAAAGGGATGGACGTGCAGATGCAAAAACAAAGCACCATAGTCGAGTTTCAAACGTACAAGGGATTGGTACAAACAGAGGAGGGTGGTTCTATCGGCAGCCCAGGAAGTACCATAGAGGACACGTAGGACATGGTGGAACTGTGTACAGCAGGCTGACAGGTAAGACACATAGGAGGACCAAGAGTGTTTCCTATTGAGCATGAGCCCCGGGAATTTCGTAGTTTCAATGAATTGAAGAGAAACAGGCCCAAGACGTAAAGATGGTGGGAGAAACCACTTGCATCACCAGATATTCATATAGATGGTTTTGGCGGTGGAAAAATGAAAGCCATTGTCGATGCTCCATGGGTAAAAATGATCAAGGCATCAATGAAGTGGCACTCAGTGAGACAGGTCTGTAGAGAACTGCAATAGACGGCAAAATTGTCAACAAAAAGGGAGGCAGAGGTGCCAGGTGGGAGACAGCCAGTATAGGGTTAATGGTGATAGCAAAGAGGATGACACTCATGACGGAACCCTGAGGCACACCGTTTTCCTGGATAAAGGTCTCCGGAAAAGCAGAACCCACATGCACTTTGAAAACTCAATCTTTTAAAAATGCCTGAAGGAAACAGGGCAGACAGCCACAGAAGCCCCATGTGTAAAGAGTGCGGAGGATACCAGTTCTCCAGCAAGTGTTGTAGGCTTTCTCCAAATTGAAAAACATGGGCACAGAGTGGAATTTCCAGAGAAAATCATTCATGACACGGGTGGGCAAAGTAACGAGATAGTCAACTGCAGAACTCCGCACTCGAAGTCCACACTGTGCATTCGTCAGTAACTTGCGAGACTCGAGCGCCAGGCATGAATCGTACCTTCCTTCACCTTGCAAACGCATCTGGTAAGAGAGTTGAGTGGTAGCTAGAAGCAAGGTTTGTGTCCTTACTGAGCTTAGGTATGTGTATGATGGTGGCTTCACACCAGTGTCCAGGGGATGTGCCCTCTACCCAGATGCGATTGAACATGTTAAGCAGAAAGTGCATGCCCGCAAGAGAAAGGTGCTACAACATTTGAATGTGGGTAGTGTGTGGTCCTGGGGGAAGGATTGGAATGATCTAACTCCCCCATGGTAAAGGCGGCGTTGTGGCACTCATGATTCGGAGAAGACAAGGATATCGTCTGAGTCTCCTCGGCTTGTTTCCGATGGAGGAAGGCAGGCTAACAGTTGGAAGAGCTCAAAACTTCCGCAAAGTTGTGGCCCAAGGTCTACGAGATGGCAATAGGGTCCACGACATCATCTGCTGTTGGCAGCCCACAAATTCGGTAATGGATCTTGGTCCCAGAGAGCCATTGGAGGTTGGCCCACAGGACAGAGGAAGGAGTAGAACTGTCAAAGGAACTAGTGAATGAAATCCAACTAGCTCTTTTGTGATCCCAAAGAACGCAACATCAGTTTGCAGCCATCTGTTTATAATGAATGCAGTTCACCAGCTTAGGATGATGGTTAAAAATGCGGAGAGCATGTCTCCGGGCACGAATTGCTTCATGGCATGCCTCAGTCCACCAAGGGACTGGGACACAATGTGGTGAAGAGGAAGTGCAAGGAATGAAACATTCTGCATCGGTAAGGATAACGTTTGTGAGATATTCCACCTGGTCATCAAACTGGGGAAATCTTGTTCTTCGAACGGCCGCCAGAGATGAGTAAATCTGCCAGTCAGCCTTAGTAAGCTGCGAATTTGATGTGCCTGTTGATGCAGTAGGAGTCAGCAAACAGATAGCACACGGGGGATGGTGGCACAAGTAGGTGTTCAGAAAGAACGGACCACTCTAGACAATGGGCAAGCTGGGCTGTGCAAAAGAATAGGTCCAAATGGGAATAGCGTTTTGGGTGTCAAGCAAATGTTCCACTTCGAGAAGCATCTCATTCTGGAAATGTCTGTCATGAAATAGTTTCTTCATCCAAGGAAAGAAGTAGTAGTCCATGCCTGCTGGAAAATACAGGTGTTGACATAATTTGATAGCCTGAAGAGGCAGCAAGTGTGACAACATCCTCTGCGAAATAGGTTGTGGTATTATTGTTGAGCAGAAACACCCATTAGGACAACTTCCCACAATGCTCCAAATTGACAGCCTACTGCAGTTTCATCAAGAGGTTTTGGTAGTAAGTTTCTATGATGGTCTACCTCTTACAAATATATCTATGAGCTCCACACTATGGCTATCCCAAAAGCATTCAGCATCAGCTTGCCCAATCATGGCAATATAGCTTAATTCCGGTAGTGGTGAACCCACGTTTCCACTGCAGGTGTCGCTCATTTGTCTTGGGGTCATAGTGATACATCCAGCAATTGTTCGCGTTGATTGGGTAGCTAAAGAAGTCATATGGATTGGTATGACACAGCTACAATCCTACTGCAGCATCAATCCAGTGGACTTAAATGTTTGTTAGTTACATGTTCCATAGAGCATTTTAAGAATTCTTTTATTAAAATTATGTCAAGTGAGTAGTTTTGAAGGATATGTATACATGAGTAGTGTTGACATCAATGATCACGGTGTTTGTCTTCCTCATGTAACTACATTTAAAAACTCTCACAATTATTGCTTTTGGCCATTAAGGCCTTTATCAACAGCAGACTCACTCTCACCCTCTCTCTTTCCAGTTGACAAAAGCCTTAATGCCCAAAAGCTATAACTGCGAGAATCTTTTTGTTGTGCCTATCTGCAACTCAGAGCCTCCGCCATATAGTAAGTAGCAACTTTCCTTCTCTAATATTGTTACATTCCATCCTGGATTTTCCATTGTTTGAGTACATTTAAAAACTATTTTTTACAGCAGTCGTGTGATGTAGCAGGCAGCAACTTTCATCATGTTCAGAATGTTGAAAACTGATCTTTAATTGATTTTTACTTTTTTCAATACCACTTTCATTGTGGTTCACTGGTCGTCGGGCATGAGGACCTACACATCTCTTGCAATTGCTGGTTCTTGACAGAGAGATGAAATGTCAATTTGTTCTTCAGTGTTCAGACTTCTTTGACCACACTAAGCCTCTACACCACTGTGTTATATGATGGCACATTGATAAAAAAGTTCTAGTTCCAATCCTGTTAAGAACCTACATAATACCAAGTTTTAAATCATTTTCTTGAAGGAGGAACACCTGACTAAATTATATTTTTTCATTTTCTCAGGAGCAACAGGGAGGCTTCTGCCTACCCCTCTCCCTCCTTGCCTCCAGGTATGGGTGCCCTTGACTTCTGCAAACTCCACATGATCTGCTGCAATGCTGTTCCCTAACAGATACACAAAAAAACATGAAATGAATAATTGCACTGTAATCCAGTTTATCAATGAAGTGCGCCACATTTGGTTGGATCTTCTTGGTGTGCTAAATTTTTGTGGTAGGGAAATTTCAATGTGTACTAGAACTGCAAATAAATTAAAACAAATAGCTAAATTCATTTTTTTTCAAGATGGTAGTTAAAACTTTCTGAATACCCTTTGTAAAGTGAAAGGACAAACACCTTTTCCATTTCAGAGTATTTACTGAAGTGGTATAACTGTGTGATGAACTAGGGACTACCACATCATACATTTTAAAATGCAATAAAGGTTGAAACACAAAATTGCCACACAAGACAAAACATCAGATTCACAATGACTACTGCATGCCTACCAGACAGTGTGTTCACTACATAACTTAGTTGGAGCTAGAGACATGTGAGTACTGGTTCACACCTGATGTATGTCAATTTTGCCCCATTGCTGGCAGGAGCACCACCTCAAATGGCCTTCTCATAATAAACAAGCTGTGCTTTCAGTATGCCTTTGTCATAGTGGCATGCGAAAAGCCTATTGCCTATTGAACACTGGTGATGGAATGTCCCATGCGTGCATTACATACTTCTTGGAGGCCAAAAGTCTCCTCTTAGGAATCAAGAGGGATTCCACGAACAACGAACGTATTAAACCCAATTACCACTTTTATCCACAAAATTCAAAATTTCACAGTTACCGGCACCCAAATTTGATGCCATATTGTTTGACTTCAGCATAGTTCCCCATGGTATCCTAACAAACAAAATACGAGTGTATGGAATATCAGACCAGTGGGATGATTGCATTGAGACATTCCTAACACAGCATGTCATTGATGATGCAGAGGAATTTTCAGATGTAAAAGTAACTTTGGGGTTATGCTAAGCCATTGGTACATTATAGTTCACAATATGTATAAACTACCTATGGGATACCATCAGGAGCTGCATGACACATGATGTACACAGAGAAATTGCACAAATAATCATGAACGTAGATTTAATGTTTAATGCACAAATAGGCAGAAAGATTCATTATTGCATGATTTACACAGTTTCAAACAATTACTGGAAGCATTCACGTTTTTAATATCTGGAAATATGTCTGTGTACAGTGTGATTTACAGTGGAATGACCACCAAAAACTAATGGGGGAGTGGCAGATGCAGGACACATTCATTGTAATGATCCTTGGGCAGCACAGTCCATCAATAAATGATGTGGTGTCACCACCAGACACCACACTTGCTAGGTGGTAGCCTTTAAATCGGCCGCGGTCCATTAGTTTACGTCGGACCCGCATGTCGCCATATCAGTGATTGCAGACCGAGCGCCGCCACACGGCAGGTCTAGTCTAGAGAGATCCCTAGCACTCGCCCCAGTTGTACAGCCGACTTTGCTAGCGATGGTTCACTGCATACATACGCTCTCATTAGCCGAGACGACAGTTAAGTATAGCCTTCAGCCACGTCATTTGCTACGACCTAGAAAGGCGCCATATTCAGTTACTATGATCACTTCAAGAATGTATTCTGAACAGATAATATTGTGACTCATGTACAGTTAAGAGCGACGTTCATCATTAAAGTTAAGTATCAAACTAATTTCATCCGCTTTCTGAATTCTCATTCCTTGTCATGTTCCAGACCTCAAGTCAATATAGTTCTTCCCTCCACATGCCAGCCTGCGTGAGCTAAAACGCGTGCATTTCAGCCTCCATTCATAACACGGGGTTGGCTCTTCTGCTATCACAAAAAATGAGGTGAAAGGATTGAGGAATTTTTGGTAAGAGAGTGACCATCAGATAAAGTAGCTTTGGGTGTGCCCCATAGAAGCCTCTTGGGAGCTTTGCTGTTCATGTTGTACCAGGTGGTTATAGGTGTTGAACTTTCCCTATTTAACATCTTATAACACAGAAACTAAGTACTGTGTAAGTACCAGACTTGGTAACATTAATGTCAAGGACATGAGGATAAGAAATAATGCAGAATCAATTCAATTGAAACACTTCTAATGTGACGCTGTGATACAGGGTGAGGCATAAAGGACGAACAGTTTTCAAATGAAAAATACATCGTTAGGAGTGCTTCAAAAAATTTTTAATTACAGAATAACACTCAAATAATTTTGACATTTGACAAAATTAATGCTCGAAAACAACATTTCCCATGCAACGGACATTTTCAGCGATGCACTTGTCAAGGCACTCTCGGAAGTTGGCTTCAACTTTCTGCAATATGCCTCTGTCTATTTGGACGATTTCCACAAGAACAGCTTCCTTCAATTCTTCAAGTGGTCATGGTTTATGCACGCACACACATGATTTGAGGTAAGGGGAATGAGGTGGCCAATGAATGACCCCGAACCAGGAAATAACTTTACCATGAAAAACAGTCTTAATTGCTTCTGTTGTCAATCTTGCCGTGTGAGCTGTAGCTCCATCCCACTGAAACCACATTCACTGGATAGCAACATGTTTTCTTCTTAATTCAGGTAGGAAGAATTCAGTGATCATCTCTCTACATTGTTCAGAGGTTACAGTTACAGTGTTTCTGTTCTAATCTTGGAAAAAGTATGGACCCATAACATCTGTATCTGTCACAGCACACCAAACAGTCACCTTGAGACTATGTAATGGTTTCTCAAGCAGTAGTTTTGGGTTCTCACAGGCCCAATACCGAAAATTCTGGTTATTTACCATTCCATTCAAATGGAAGTGAGCTTCATCACTCATAAGCAAAATAATGTTGTCATTTTGCTCCAACACGGCCTCCATTTCTCGGGCAAAATTTAGCCGCTGTTCATGATCTCTTGGGTTTAATTTTTGCATAATGGCCATTTTGTAGGAATGAGATTTTAGGTTAGTATGCAAAATATGCTTTACCGAGTGATCACTGAGGCGCAGCTCAGCCGAGTGTCTTCTAGCAGATCGACCAGTACTACTGAGTATGGCTTGACAAACTCTTTCCACATTTTCTTGGGTCCGAACTGAGTGAGGAGTTCCTGGTGGTTTTTTGTTCGTAACTGTTCCTTGTGTTCGAAATGATTCTACCCAACATAAAATGGTGTTACGAGTGGGAACACTATCACATCTAGCGAGATTGAAATGTTGACGAAACTCGTGCTGCACTGCAATGATAAGACTCACTATTGCATACGAAACTATTGTAGCTAAACACACAATGTTGCACAGTCCACAGCGCCACGACTTTGACTAAACAAAATGGTAGGAGATCATGTTACCACATCACTCCCCCCACTCCAACTGCCTGAGCCTGAATAATAGCTGTTCTAAAAATGTCCGTCCTTTCTGCCTCACCCTGTACTTCATCCTGTTACATACCAGTACCATTACTGCTACAAAAGGTGCTCAATATGATGCCTATCAGTGTCCAGAAGAGTCTAAAAGCATAGTATTGCCTTCTGCACAACATAACAAGGCATACCCATACATATGCTCGGCTACCTCTCTTCCTATGCTGCACTTCAGATCAGCACATGTGTGAATGTTCCCATGGTAAACCCTGTCTTTCAGGTAGCCCCACAACAAGAAATCACAGGGAGTGAGAGCAGGTGACTGTGCCAGCCAAGCTGATAATTTGATTGTTTCCAAATGTGTTTCGGAGAAACAGGTGAACTTTGTGCGTGATGTGTAGTGGGGCCCCATCTTGCATGAAAACTGAGTTCAATGCGTCTCTCTCCTTAATGGCAGATATGACATGCTGGAAAAGCATATTGTAGTATTGCTGGCCAGTCGCATTGCATGCCTTTGGTCTTTGAGCACCAACCTGTTCAGTGAAGAATGGGCCAATGATGAAAGTAGACATGAAGCCACACCATATGGTGACACATTCACATACAATGGAATTTCATGTACATTGACTGGAGGTGAAATCCCAAACTTGCCAATACTTTGAGTTCGCCACACCCATCAGAGAAAAATGAGCTCCATCTGTCCATAGGACGGTCACATTCAGTCCCTGCGAGAAAGTGGAGAGTGAAGTCAACATGTCATCGTGCATCCTGTGGTGCAAGCTGCTGTATGAAATGGATCTTGAATGGCACCATTTGAGCATGGTTCGAAGCATCTTCCCTATAGTGGCCCCATGAGACATTCAACTGTCACAACACAGCATGTACATTGCCTGACGATCAGAAATTGCACAGTGTTCTCTGCCATAGCAACAGCAATTTCATCAACCACGTGTGCTGCAATTGTTCATCGACCTCTTCCCGGAGTGATGCCCAGTTCCCCAGTTGATTCAAACTACTTTTTCACTCTGCACAGAGCAGGGGGAGACAGAGGACCCTTTGATAATCCTTTCAGCCGGTGATATTGTCTAAGCACAGCTGCAGAATTACTGTTGTTTTGATAATACAGCTTCACCAATAATGCCCTGCTCCTTTTGTGCTTGCTCGTGTTGGCACGTCAACAAATGCACTGCAACTGGTCAGTTGTGAGAGATTATCAATCACGATGACTGAGCACAGCACCTGATGGCCATAGTTGGAACTGGACGGTGGCACTGTGATGCATGGAAACCATGCACACCATACTCTGGACATTAATGCTACCAAGTTTGGTACTTGTACAGTAGTTAATTCTCATTTTGTGTGTTAAATAGGGAAAGTTTAATTACAACCACCCGATATATTAATGACCTTGCAGACAATATTAATAGTAACCTCAGACTTCTTGCAGAAATGCAGTTATTTATAATGAAGTGCTGCCAGGCAGGCTACATAAATATTCATTCAGATCTCTATAAGATTTTAAGGTGGTAGAAAGATTAGCAACTTTCTTTAAATTTAAAACTGTGCACTTAACAAAATGTAAAACATAGTAGCATATGACTATAATATAAATGAGTCAGAGTTGGAATCTGGCAACTCATACAAATCCCTGGGTTAACAGTAAGGATACAAAATGGATTGATCACATAGGCTCAGTCGTGGGTAAAGTAAGTGGCAGACTTAAGTTAATTGGTAAAATACTGGGGAAATGCAATCAGTGTATGAAGGACAGTGCTTAAAAATCACTCTTGTGGCTCATTCTGCAAGACTTCTCAAGTATGTGGGGGTTTGTACCAAATAGGACTAACAGGGAATATTGAAAGTATACACAAATGGCAGCACATGTTTGTTTCACCCAGAGATGCTGAAGAAACTGAACTGGCAGGCTCTCGATGAGAGACGTAAACTAGCCCACGAAAGCCTACTTACAAATTTTCATGAACAAGCTTTAAATGATGAACCTAAGACAGGAATGGGCAATTGTTTTGGCCCAGGAGCCACTTTGTGGAAGTGGAAATTAGAGGAGGGCTGCACCTTCCAAATTGACTGCATTCATTAGTCAACTTCATATTTCTGGAAAGGTATTAACTGTACGATAAAAAACCAATAAATATAAATAAAATAGTCATAGTTTTACTCAATTTATTTATTTTGCTAATTTAATGTCATCTACATTTGTAAGTAGAGTTATTTTTAGAACCAGTTTAGTGAGACAAATGTATCCTGTTGTACAGGTTTGTTGAAAGCAGGAGTGAGATTGCTTCTTGTGATTTTCAGCACAGCTTGCAAGTTAATGTTTGCAAAAAAAAAAAAAAAAAAATCTGTATTTTTTTCTTGCTGATCTTCAAGCAAGGAAAACTCTGCACACATTTGTAGGTAAACTCAAACATTTTGAACATTTTCCCACCAAATTTGTTCATGTATGGATATTTTTCACCTGACAAAAATTTATAAAAGTCAGCTAATGTGAAAGGGTCACACTTTTGTTTTCTTTTCTTTATTTACCACCATCATCTGACTGCATATCAACAAGTTCAAGCTCTGTAGCTCCTTAGGTGCTATGTCAGTATTGGCAGTGTTGGGACAAAATGCAAACTGAAACGAGACAGTTCAAATCACCTTATGAACATGTCCTCAAAACTCTGAGGATGATCCCTAATCTTGGGAGAAACACTTTCACACACTTTCTGTTTTCCTAATAAAGGAAACTAGAGGGGTCTTCTGACGCCAAATGCAATTGAAAGACAAGATATTGCTGTGTTTTGTACTTACAACTTGTTTTTTAAAAGCTTTGCCACACCCATATTTTCCCACTGAAAGGTTCGGCACAGCCGTTACAATGCTTACAATTTTGTTCCAGGACAAGCAGCTTTTCTCCACACAATTCACAGCACACCAGTAGTTCTATCTTTAATTGTTTCTAGATCTGTCATTATAAAATTTTCTTGACTTCTACAGAGTTGAGTAATTGTGCAGAGTATCCATTATCTGCGATTCCATCCATTGTCAAGGAAAACCAAACAAAATCTTTGCATTCATCACTCATTTTACGTACAAAGTCTGTTCAAAAAATTCCAGAACTTTAGCCATAAAATTTTTCTACAGTTACCTTTTACTTATTGTGCATGGTCTCCTTTGATATACTCTGCTCCACCCTATTGATTACACCACTCTCAACACCACTTCCACTTCTGAAAGCAGCCTTGGTATGCCTCTTGCTGGATAGCATGAAGCACTGACTAAATTTTCTTTCATCTCATCTATCGTTGAAAATCTCCATCCTTTCAATGGGGTTTTCAAACTTGGAAATAAAAAGAAAAGTCTGCAGGGGCCAGGTTTGGAGAGTACGGAGGATGAGGCATCACAGCAATTTTGTTTCTTGCGCAATAGTCACACACCGACAGGAATGAATCACACTTTCTTCCAGGTGTCACAGTACATCCCGATAATACCATTGATTATCCTAATGGTACCATCAATTACCACTTTATCCCTGTGGCACAAATTTACGTTGATCTAATTCATCAAGCACAAAGAAGATTATCAGAATGGCTTTTACATTTGATCTGACCTGACAGCTTTTTTTGGTCTCTGAGAACCTTTGCCGACCTGTTGCGAAGACATCGTAACCGTTGACACACATCTCACATCTCATCACCGGTTACAATTCTCTTAAGGAACGTCTCGTTCTCATTTGCATGATCCAAAAGCTCTTCACCAATTACAAGGCAAACATCTTTCTGGTCTTGATTCTTGCACCATGGGTAGCAACATGGGGCATTTCAAGATTCTGCGACAGGATTTCATGACACGATCCCACAGAAATGTTACATTCTTCTGCAATCTCTCAGACAGTCTGACTGATTGGCATGCACAATTTCATTGACATTTCTGACATGAACATTGTCAGTTGATGTCAAAAGGCATCCTGAATGAGGGTCATCTTTAACTACCACCTGGACATTTTTAAACTGTGTGAACCATCTGTAACACTGAGTACAGCTTAATCAAATATCACGTATGCTTCCTGCTCCATTTGGTGCATGTCTGTACAGGTTTTCTTGAGTTTCACAAAAATTCAATGTAGGCCCTTTGTTCATGTAACTTCGCCATGTCAAATTTTAAAGCCATGCGGCACAAATTTCTACTCAACAAACATATGTAACGTACCCTCTCATTGTTATTGTTTTCTTAAATTGTTTTTTGTTGTTGTAGAAATATGAAATCATTGTAGCAGTTTGCTTAGTCAGCCATACTTCGGAATTTTTTGACATTAAATGGAGCCTGCAACTTGCGTAACAATTACTTCGCGTGAAGTGTGATTTGCGACACAAACAAAAATTAATTGCGGAGATGCAATCCACAGAATATTAACAGAAAAGCTTAAGAACAATGCGCACGACTGACTAGACACATTCAGAGGGTATGTACATTTGCATATGAGTGGTTGCGATCTGATGAGAAAGATCTATCTTAATTTTTTTGGTGTAAAATAACTACGTCGTAACAGACTCGAAGATTGCGAACATACAATCAGGGTAGAGGCAAGTATTTTCTATCATTCCCTGTGGCCTGGGTAAAAGAATTGCAATTATTTAAATTTAAGAATATTTCTTTTTCAATCGGACTCCTGTTTTTATACGAAAAGGAAGATTGCAGGTTCTGAATGTCTCGGCAAAAACACATTGAAATTAATCTTAGCGGCCACCAAAGGAAAGTAGTGAGCACAATCACGTACCTCTATTGTTGAGCAGTGCCTCCGTCCATCTAAAATTCACCTTCTCGAATTAACAGAATAATTTTTTACTCCATTGGTATGGGATTTAGGCTTGGTCTTGACAGAAATTATACAACACATTTTTCATCATTTAACACCTTCATTTAACACACACAGACATGAAACTACACAGTACGTCTTTACGCCAGCGCATCAGAACAAAAAAGGTAGTTAATACTAGAAGTAATAAAAGAATCTCGAAATTAGCCCGTCTCTCAATGATAAAGTTTTTTAGAGTATTTTTCTGGTATGACAGCTGAACAAATTTTCTTCTTGTATCTTTGAGATTAAATTACATTTTTTTTTAGTTCCTTTTCACATAGAACAATGAAACTTCTAGCAGTTATGCATTGACCACATATGTGAGCAGGGATACCAACTGCATTTTGTTCCAGCACGCCACTGATGTGAAATTAGGAATGTTCTGGAAGTTTTTGAACAGGCTTCATATTTTCAAAAGGTTCACAGTTCCACTCAGTGGCAGCTGCTGTGTAAGAGCACAAGAGCATGTGAATACCCTAACTTTCAACACCTTGTTGATCTAGTAATTATTTTTCTTTGAATGCTGTTAAATGCAACATAGATGCTGCAGTCTGAAAGATACGGCACTTCAGTCTACTATGCTGCTGCTCCTATAGACCCAGTGAAACACGGCTTCAGGGTCGTGAGCACACCTCGAATTGTTTTGCGCATGCGCAACTTGCATGACGTAATTGTCTTATTGGTGAAATACATGCGGATTTGATAATTAAAGTGCACGGTTCACCATGTGCACAGCTATCCCTTGAAGTTTACATGCTAACAGAAAAGTAAAGCTACGAGGATGGGTTGTGAGTCGCGCTTGTGTAGCTCAGATGGTGGAGCATTTGCCTGTGAACAGCAAAGGCCCCAGGTTCAAGTCTCAGTCTGGCACACAGCTTTAATCTGCCAGGTAGTTCCATATCAGCACTCCGCTGCAGAGTGAACACTACACTAAATTACCAGGAAAAGTTAGCCGCAAAGAAACTAGGACCTTCGACAACAAATCCTTTGATTGAGAGAGTGACGAAATGAAATAATGACTACAGGTGAACATTTAACAAGGAGCTGTACAGTTAGTACAAGTTGTTGTTTGGGTGCAGCATAAGAATGTATGATTTTTTAGCCCAGAAGTAAATTTGTCAACTAATACATTATTTAGGGATGTTTTACATTTGTAAAAAAAAAAAAAAAAAAAAAAAAAAAAAAAAAAAAAACTCACTCACACAAAAATGCGAAAAAGATAGTTGCAATATCTCACATATTGTTTCATTATGGCCCTGATCTGTGCTTAATTATGTACAAAACAACAAAACTACACATAACAATTCTCTCTTTTCTCAGACAAGTTATGCATAATATTATTATTATTACTACTACTACTACTTACTTACTTACTTACTTACTTACTGTTTTTTTTTTACAATTGTATTGACCAACTAGGATTACGTTAACAATTTCAGTTCCTCTTCTTCCCTTGTTGTTGTTTCCTATTTTTCCAGTATTCCCTCATTTCCTCCCCATGAAGTCTCTTCCTTTCTTCTGTCCATGTTGTTCCCGATTTTTTTTATTTCTTCTTCTTTGAAAGCCTTCCAAATTTAGTATTTTGTTTTTAAAACAGTTTCTTTCTGCTATTTCTGATTCTTTGATGTTGTTTCTTTCAAGATCTTTTCTTACTTCTGTAATCCATGCCATTATCGATTTCTTCTTCCAGAAATGTGAGAATATTTGTTTTGGTAGTCTATTTCCATCCATTCGGTAGAGATGTCCAAAAAAGGTTAATCTTTGTTAGGCCATTACTTCAGATATTTTCTCTATATTTTTGTAGATCTCCTCTTACTTCTTATTTTCCAACCATCTGCAGTTTTCATTGCACCCATTATTTTTCTAATAATCCTTCTTTCCAGTACCTCTAGTTTGGCCACCTTATAGTTCCATCGTTAGGCATTCAGATCCATATAAACATTCTGGTCATACCATTGTGGTGTAGTGTTTTAGTTTTGTTTTTCTAAATATACATTTCTTGTTGTAAATATTTTTGGTCAAACCACATGCTCTTTCCATTTTGTCAGTTCTTACATCTATTGCAGATTTTTCTAGTCCATTCTGTTGTATAGTTCCTCCAAGATATTAAAATTTATTTACCCACTCTATTTTACCTATTTGTGTTTCTATGTATTTTGGTGCATTTTTTATATTTGTCATGAATTTTGTTTTTTCAGCTGAAATTTTGAGACCAGTTCTCTTTGTTAATTTGTACAGAATGTTTATTTGAGTAACTGCTTCTGTCAGGTTTTCTGAAAGTATTGCAAAATCATCTGCAAAAGCCAAGCAGTTTACACTAATTTCATTTGTTTTCCTTCCCTGAATTATTTGTTCAATTTTGTGATTTTTAGCTCCGAATTCCAGATCCTTACAATTTTTTCTAGGATACAGTTAAACAGTAAAGGTTATAAACCATAACCTTGTCTAACACCAACTTTTATTTCAAAAGATTGAGATACTTCTCCCATAAATTTGACTTTAGATAGTGTACCTGTTAGTGTTTCACGAATTATGTTTGCTAGTTTTGATTTAACACCAAATTTTCTAATGACCTTATCTATCGTTTCTCTGTCTATGCAATCAAATGCTTTCTTGAAATCCATAAATAACGCTAGCATTGGTTTGATGGTTAACATTCTATGGCGAATTATTGACTTCAAGTTAAAAATTTGTTCTGCACAGGATCTTCCCTTTCGAAAACACCCTGATATTCTCTTAGTTGTTTGTCTAAAGTATCTACCACTCTGTTATGGAGAATTTTTGATAATATTTTGTATGTCACTGCCAGAAGTGACACTGCTCTGTAATTACTGACATTTTGTTTGTCTCCCTTTTTATGTAGTGGGTGGATTAATGCTGTTTTCCATTCAACTGGAATCTTTTCAGTTTTCCAAATGTTCTCAAAAAGCAGCTGTAGATCCTTTATGATTTTTGGTTCTGACCACTTCAATAATTCTGCTGTAATGGAATCTTCACCACTTGCTTTATTGTTTTTGAGTGTTTTGATGGCTTCATGATTTTTGGTTCTGACCACTTCAATAATTCTGCTGTAATGGAATCTTCACCACTTGCTTTATTGTTTTTGAGTGTTTTGATGGCTTCATGAATTTCTAGCTCTGTTGGTGGGAAATCTTCCTCTAGATTTTGAGGTGTCATTGGAAATTCTAATTTATCTGTTGGAACCAAACAGTTTAACAACTTTTCAAAAAAAATTCCTAAAATTTCACAATTTTCTTAATTATTTAATACTATCTTGCCATTTTCATCGTTGGAACAAGTACTTGGTGTCTGATATCCTGTAAGTATGTGTTCAAGGTTTGGTAAAAATTTCTAGAATTATTTTTGGTGATGTTTCTTTTCTTTCTATTATTATTATTATTATTATTATTATTATTATTATTATTATTATTATTATTATTACTACTACTACTATTATTATTAAACAAACAGTGTGCAAATCTTATCTTCACTGTGCATTCATATTGGCATGACCATCCTAAATGAAATCTTTGGTCACGCATGGGAAGGAAATCTTGGTTTAAAGTGGATTTTTCTGGCTGTCTTGGGTGCTGCACAAAAATCGTTAGTGAGCTGCATGTGGCCCATGGGCCACTATTTGCACTCATCTGATCTAGGAATATATCACAGCCTCCTATGTATCACCCATATATGAGTAGTAATAACAAGGATAAGAGTAGACTAATTACAGCATCACACAGGCATTTATACAATCAGTCTTAAATGTTCCATATGTAAAGCAAACACTAAGAAAGCCTAATAACTGCTAGAACAAGACATACCATCTGGCATGCACTTCACAGTTTGCTGAGTATAGAGGTAGATGAAGCTTCCAGTACCTTTGTCCATCCAATGTTTCTCTTATCAGTCTAATTTTCAGCATGCTTCTGCACCACCACATCTCAGATACTTCAGTCCTCTTTTTTTCTATATTCAGCAGAATCTATGATTCACTTCCGTACAATACTGTACAATACATTCTGATAAAGGCCTATGCTTGACACTATTAGACATCTTTGAGGGAGTAATGGCCTTTTCACCTATACTAGTCTTCTGCTTACAGCCCCCTCCTTCGTTACATCCTTCCTTCCAAAGTAAGAAAATCCCTTCAGCTTCATATACTATATGGTTCCCAACTTTGATTTGAAAATTATAGCTATTCTCATTTTTGCTGCTCAATACTTTTGTCTTACTTTGGTTTACTCCCAATACATATTCTGTACTCTGTACCTTAATTCTTCCCCATTTCACGAAGGATGACAATGTCACCGGCAAATCTAAACATAGGTATCTTTTCACCTTAAATTTTAACCCCCTTTCCAAACATTTCTTTTATTTCCCGAATCCTTCCTTTGATATACAGGTTGTACAATAAAAGAGAAAGTCTGAATCCTTGTCTTACACTTTACCAAGAAATATTCTCTTTGTCTTCCAGTCTCACTGTTCCCTCTTAATGCTTGTAGACTTTGCATATTACCAATCTTTAGCAGTAGGGTATACATATTTTCGTGGAAATTTCCAAACAGCTCGCATCATTACATATTGCCCAAAGCTTTTTTTGAATCTGATGATCCTACGAAAGCATCTTGATTTTTCTTCTTAATGCATATTTCCTTTATGATACATATTTTCAGATCTGCTCTCTGCTGCTCATTTGCGTAGGGGATTTATTTATTCATTATTAGAGCGTATTATCTAAAAAGCTAAAATAGGCCATACAAATCAGATTTCCTTTGATATTAGTTACACTTAATTACTTATTCCTGATACTTAATTTAAAAAAAATAGATTAAAAAAACTGCAACTACTTCTATTACTACAAAACTACATAAAACCCTTAACCAATTACCCAGTTACTAATCTACTACAAACACTAGAATTTGCTCTCTGTTTCTTCAGTTGTTTTGTTGCATTTAACTTGCACATGGTTTCTTCTGCTACTGGATCTGCCCTCACGGTGCCCCAGTCAACAGCCACAGTCAGCTGGATTTCTCGGGTGTCTGGCAGCATGTCAGCAGTATTTCCACTGTAGTGAGTAATTCCACCCACCACCATTACTTCTAAAGTCCACACGTCCACGGTCACTTGCACCAATGATTTATAGATTCTCGGGACAGTATTTCAGTCAGTGGTCGCCAACCTCAGTCGTCGTCTCTCCATCTGCAGAATATGTTTTCTAGCCTGGACAGAAGTACAACAACTTATGGTTGACTACCTCATGACATCTTCCTTGGCCTTCCTGGATACTGCAGCTGCAATATAATACAAGATGCACCAGGTTGACTTGCTCCTTTGTGCTGCTTTGGGATCCCACATCTTTAATACCTGACGTCCATTACCTACTGCATCTTCATAGAGCACACAGCCCCGAAAAGTGTGTTCTGGTGTGCCCAATTGCCATAGGTGCAGCTATCATTCATCTTCCTTCTGATTCTGTATATCAGATGATCAAAAAGTTGGTATAAATTTGAAAACTTAATAAACCACAGAATAATGTAGATAGAGAGGTAAAAATGGACACACATGCTTGGGATGACATGGGGTTTTATTAGAACAAAAAAAAAAAAAGTTCACAGAATGTCCGACAGATGGCGCTGTACAGTAAAACTGGTACCGTGAGGGGTGAGAGGTAAGCCGATATGTTACAGAATCGCATCATTCCCAGCCTGGCTGATTAACACCTGCTGGAACGTACAATGCTTATGCAGGATGGCGCTAAACCCCATATTGCTAGAAGCGTGAAAGATGCCTCGCGCGTCTCATTTGGTGATGATTGCAAGCTCAGCTGACACTTTTGTCATCCTTGGGACCTCAGACCTCTCAGACCGTGGGATTATTGGCTTTGGGGTTACCTGAAGTCGCAACTGTATCGTGATCAACCGACATCCCTAGGGATGCTGAAAGACAACATCTGACACCAATGCCTCACCATAACTCTGGGCATGCTTTACAGTGGTGTTCACAACATTATTCCTCGACTACAGCTATTGTTCAGGAATGATGGTGGGCATGTTGAGCATTTCCTGTGAAGAACATCATCTTTGCTTTGTCTTACTTTTTATGCTAATTATTGCTATTCTGATCCGATGAAGTGCCATCTGTCAGACTTTTTTGAACTTTTGTATTTTTTTGGTTCTAATAAAACTCCATGTCATTCCAAGCATGTGTGTCAAATTGTACCTCTATCTACATTATTCTGCGATTTATTCAGTTTTCAAATTTATACTGACTTTTGATCACCTGGTATATACAGGGTGTTTCAAAAATGACCGGTATATTTGAAACGGCAATAAAAACTAAACGAGCAGCGATAGAAATACACTGTTTGTTGCAATATGCTTGGGACAACAGTACATTTTCAGGCAGACAAACTTTCGAAATTACAGTAGTTACAATTTTCAACAACAGATGGCGCTGCAAGTGATATAGAAGACAACGCAGTCTGTGGGTGCGCCATTCTGTACGTCGTCTTTCTGCTGTAAGCGTGTGCTGTTCACAATGTGCAAGTGTGCTGTGGACAACATGGTTTATTCCTTAGAACAGAGGATTTTTCTGGTGTTTGAATTCCACCGCTTAGAACACAGTGTTGTTGCAATAAGACAAATTTTTCAACAGAGGTTTAATGTAACCAAAGGACCGAAAAGCGATACAATAAAGGATCTGTTTGAAAAATTTCAACGGACTGGGAACATGACGGATGAACGTGATGGAAAGGTAGGGCGACCGCGTACGGCAACCACAGAGGGCAACGCGCAGCTAGTGCAGCAGGTGATCCAACAGCGGCCTCGGGTTTCCATTCGCCGTGTTGCTGCTGCGGTCCAGATGACGCCAATGTCCACGTATCGTCTCATGCGCCAGAATTTACACCTCTATCCATACAAAATTCAAACGCGGCAACCCCTCAGTGCCGCTACCATTGCTGCACGAGAGACATTCGCTAACGATATAGTGCACAGGATTGATGACGGCGATATGCATGTGGGTAGCATTTGGTTTACTGACGAAGCTTATTTTTACCTGGATGGCTTCGTCAATAAACAGAACTGGCACATATGGGGAACCAAAAAGCCCCATGTTGCAGTCCCATCGTCCCTGCATCCTCAAAAAGTACTGGTCTGGGCCGCCATTTCTTCCAAAGGAATCATTGGCCCATTTTTCAGATCTGAAACGATTACAGCATCACGCTATATGGACATTCTTCATGAATTTGTGGCAGTACAAACTGCCTTAGACGACACTGCGAACACCTCGTGGCTTATGCAAGATGGTGCCCGGCCACATCGCACGGCCGACGTCTAATTTCCTGAATGAATATTTCGATGATCGTGTGATTGCTTTGGGCTATCCGAAACATACAGGAGGCAGCGTGGATTGGCCTCCCTATTCGCCAGACATGAACCCCTGTGACTTCTTTCTGTGGGGACACTTGAAAGACCAGGTGTACCGCCAGAATCCAGAAACAATTGAACAGCTGAAGCAGTACATCTCATCTGCATGTGAAACCATTCCGCCAGACACCTTGTCAAAGGTTTTGGGTAATTTCATTCAGAGACTACACCATATTATTGCTACGCATGGTGGATATGTGGAAAATATCGTACTATAGATTTTCCCAGACCGCAGCACCATCTGTTGTTGACAATTGTAACTACTGTAATTTCGAAAGTTTGTCTGCCTGAAAATGTACTGTTGTCCCAAGCATATTGCAACAAACGGTGTATTTCTATTGCTGCTCGTTTAGTTTGTATTGCCGTTTCAAATATACCGGTCATTTTTGAAACACCCTGTACCTGGGATAAGGGCTGTGGCCGGTCAGGTAATGTATCAATCTACTCGATGGATTAAGAAATCTCATTTTAAATCTCTTCCTGACATTAGGGAGAACTTTGTACGTTCTCCTGCCAGTGCCTGATGTGTCCCATTTGTTTTGCCACAGTTGTAATATGCGATCATTTATTGCCTCTTCCGAACTGGTCTCAGTTCCAAGCACCCTTCGTACTTCCATTCGATTGCCTTTTTTAACCAGTAAAAGTCTCCCCTTTTCCTAATTCCGAAGTCCAGTGGGTATATTCCTAAAATTAATAATAAGGCATCATTCAGTGCAGTGCTGTAGGCAGTAGCACGCCTCTTTGAACTCTTCTCTCTACTGAGGCTGGCTTGACTAGTGGTTGTCTACGAGTCCAGATGCTTGCACCATATCCTATGAGCAATGCTAATATAGATTGGTGGTATACACTAATTGTCTTCAAGGGAAGCTGAAAGTGCCTTTATGCAATGGTTATAATTTTATTCATTACACTGGTGCATTTCCTGCCTGTTTCCTCTACATGATGAGCAAAGTTTGACATTCATCCAGAAATACCCCTAGGTATCTCATTATTGAACTTCTTCTAATAATTAGTCTTCTATGATTCTTCTGGAGTCACCACTGGCAGTAATCTCTCAGGCAATCAAAAAAACACTTCTAGGCACTGCAAACCCCTAAGGTGACCAAAGAAAGATGGCCACCATGGGTCATCAAAAGCACCAGCAATATCAATCACTGTTTTCTCACAGACTATTTTATATGGTACACCTCAGGGATCTGTCGCTAGCAAAATCGCCTTATTAACTGCACCTACCTTCAGTTGACTTGCCTCTTCTAAACCCATACTGGTGATGGCTCATCCCATGCAGCAGTACCAACTTGTAATCTTTTGCATAATAGTTTTTCACACATCTTGCCAAGCACGTTGAGAAGATTAATTGGTCTGTAGGATTTGGGCGTCACTGGACCTTTATCTTGTCCTTTACTCATTATTACCACTTCAGCATTCTTCCAAGGTGCAGGAACAATTCCTTGCAAGATACACTAATTGTACAGATCGCACAAGTAACTGTCTATTGGTTACAAAGGCTTCTTCCCGTTCGGTCCTGGAGATTTTTTATTTATCACTCTTAAAATTTTAGGCCCAGTTTCTTCTTGTGTTAAGCTTATTGTTCCTATGTTCTTCTCATAATATTGTCCATAACCTACACTGATCAACTGTCTCACCTTGTTCTCCATTGTCAGGAAGTGTTTCAATCAGCAGGGCAGCTGACAATTCCCAACTTTCTGTTACTGTTCGTATTTTCTTACGGACTATTTTATATGGTACACCTCAGGGATCAGTTTCTAAGTTAGCCTCCACAAATTGCTTCCATTTGTTTTCCACAACTGTTCCTTAAAACATTGTTTAAAATACCTGTATCTATGCAGCCTTTAGACTCTTTCTTCTTGATTCACATTGTTCTAGTATGTCTTCCTGGCTTTTCTTTCTTTTTTTTTAATCTTAATTTCTGCAGTGCCTCAGTCCAGATGCAATGTACTCTTTTAGAATGACACCTACTGACAGGTATTGATGACTCCATTGCTCTATGTATAGCCACGGTCAGTTCTTGTGCTTTGACATCTACATTACCACCCAGTAATGGACTCACTGGACAATGATAAGCTCTTCTTCATTCTTCCCAGTTAGTGTCCTTGATCTTATATTTGGGCCTTATGTGCATATTTTCTGTTATCTTGGATATCCCTTCCAGTGATGGTATAGTGTATGATAATGTGGACATTCGATATTTGCTAAAGTGACGTCAATATTTGACGTTGCTCCAACTCTCCCTTTGTAGGCTGGCAGATTGTGAGGTGCATTCAATACCTGTACACTTAGTTCTGTAATGGCTTCTTCTAGTTGCCTTCCGCAGTAATCATACAGGCGACTACACCACAGTCTTGGGTCTACTCACCCGTAATCGAATGCTACATGACCATACGTTATCACAAGTGCTTGTACAAGTATCTAAGGAGACTGATTCACTTATTCTGGCAGAAACCTACTTCAATAACTTCTCCTGTTTTTCACTTCTATTGGCAGATTGTTATGTTTGGGATTTGGGTAGGGGATGGAAAAGTACTGTCATTATAAAGTTAATGTATTTCTTCTTTTCAAATCACAGCAAACATTTCAAAATGGTTTGCTCGCATCAAGCCATTGAAGGCGTGAATGTTTTAGGCTGGGAAGTGATTCCGGAAAGAACTTTGAAACCCTGTTTCATCCCCTGAGGGGTTAAACGTAGGAAAAACTATTCTTATTAGGCTCTTACAACATGCAAAGAATATTTTCACCAACTTCCATAGTTCAAGAAAGTGGTTTCCACTGTGCATTGCTTTGTCAATCAGTTTCTAACTGAAAAATATATTAAAAACAAAGATTCCAAGACTTACCAAGCGGGAAAGCGTCGGCAGACAGGCACATGAACAAAACACACACACAGAATTATTAGCTTTCGCAACCGATGGTTGCTTCTTCAGGAAGGAGAGGGAAAGACGAAAGGATGTGGGTTTTAAGGGAGAGGGTAAGGAGTCATTCCAATCACGGGAGCGGAAAGACTTCCCTTAGGGGGAAAAAAGGGACAGGCACGCGCACGCACGTGCACGCACGCGCACGCACGCACGCACATACACAGACACAAGCAGACATATTTAGGCAAAGAGTAAGGGCAGAGATGTCAGTCGAGGTGGAAGTACAGAGGCAAAGAAGTTGTTGAAAGACAGGCGAGGTATGAGCGGCGGCAACTTGAAATTAGATTTCAAGTTGCCACCGCTCATACCTCATTTTTTCCACTTTACATATGAAAACTTTGAAGAAAAGAAACAGGTCATTAATTTATTTCCACAATGTTCAATCTTAGTTCTATTGAAGCATACAAAATACATGTTGACAGTGTTTTTTTCCATAATTCCTTTTCTTTCTGATTCTCTGGAGAACCTCCTTTCCTTGTAAGTCCACCCAATGTTTAGTGTTCTTCTGTAGCACTACCTCTTAAGTGCTTTAATTTTCTTCTGTTCTGGTTTTCCCATGGTTCAATCCTCACTACCATAAAGTGCTGTGGTGCAAACGTACATTCTCCGAAATTTCTTCCTCAAATTAAGACTTATGTTTGAAACTAGTCGACTTTTCTGCACCAAGAATGTCCATTTGCCAGTGGTAGTCTGCGTTGTATGTCCTCCGTGCTCTGCCTGTCATGGGTTATTCTGCTGCCGACTTAGCAGAACTGCTTACTTTCATGTACTTCATGACCAGCAATCCTGATAAGTTTCTTGCTGTTCTCTTTCTGCTACTTCTCATTACTTTCGTCTTCCTTCGACTTACTCTCAATGCATATTCATTCCATTCAGAAAATTCTGTAATTCGTCTTCACTTTCACTGAGTATAACAATGTCATCAGGGAATCTTATCACCGATACCCTATCACCCTAAATTTAATTCCACTCTAGTACCTTCTTTAATGTACAGATTGAACAGCAGGGGCAAAAGAATACACCCCCGCCATACACCCTTTTTGATACAAGGGCTTCATTTATGGTCTCCTCCTATTGATCTTTCTTGATACTTGTACATTTTGTATGTTACCTACCTTTCACTATAGCATACTCCTATTTTTCTCAGGTTTCTGAGCACTTGCACCATTTGATATTGTCAAATGCTTTTTCCAGGTAGTCAAATCCTACAAAATTATTTTGATTTTTCTTTAGTCTTACTTCCATTATCAACTGCAATGTCAGAATTGCTTCTCTGGTGCCTTTCCCTTTCCTTAAGCCAAACTGATTGTCGTGTAGCATTCCTCAATTTTCTTTTCTGTTCTGTAGATTATTCGTATCAGCATCTTGGATGCTGAAGCTGTTAAGCTAATTGTGGGATAATTCTCACACTTGTCAGCTCCTGACGTCTTTGGAATTGTTTTGATAATGTTTTTCTGAAAGTCAGTGGCATATCACCAAATCCCTACATTCTACACAATAACATGAATAGTCAGTTTGCTGCCATTTCCCCCCAATAATTTTGGAAATTCTGATAAAATGTTATCTATGATTCCTCATTCCACCGTCCTAAATTCTTATTCTAATACTGGAATGTGTATCTCTTCTCTCACATCATCAGACAAGTCTTCACCATCACAGATGCCTTCACTCTACTCTTTCCACCTATCCATTCCCTCCTCAGCATTTAACAATGGAAATCCCATTGCACTCTTAATATTATCATTCTGTTTTAATTTGACCAAAGGTTGTTTTGACTTTCCTATATGCTGAGTCAGTTTTCTACAATTATTTCTTTTCAATTTCTTCACGTTTTCATGCAGCCATTGCAACTTTGCTTCCCTGCTCCTCCTATTTATTTTGTTCCTAAGTGACTTGTATATCTGATTCCTGAATTTCCCTGAACTCCTGTGTACTTCCTTCTTTTGTCGATCATCTGAAGTATTTCTTCTGTTACCCATGGTTCCTTTGCACTTAACTTCGTGATACTTATGTTTTTCTTCCGAACTCTGTGATTGCTCTTTTAACTCTTTCAGGTACATAAGAAAACTAAAGTGCTAGTGATTAAACGTTTTGTATCTCTGTGGTAACTGGAAGTATTATAAACAAAATATGTTATTATTTCAAACATTTTTGCTTGTACTGCTAAGAAAAAAGCTGGGACATATTTGTCCCTGTGGTCCTTAAAGGACAGTTACAGAAAACATTACACTTAATACATCGAAAAATTACTGAGGCTGTGTATATGTTGTCTATTTGATGTGAAATTCTGCAAAACAGTCTCTGCTTGAAGTAAAGCATAAATTAACACCACACTGTTCACAAATGTTGTAAGTGTGATTTTCAACACACTTTGAAGCACAAAGAACACATCTCTTCCTTACGTCTGATTTTATCATTCGGTGCTCTTGACTATATGGAATGCAACTGGTCTGCAACCTTCTTGATGTTTTCACTACTGTTGATAAATTCCTTTGTCAACTTGAATAATTTCCAATTACATTTCTCGCAGTGCATTGTCTGAACTCTAGGAATGATAGCGTTGATTTGAATCCTGATTCTTCTGCCAATTTTGAATATATTACATACGCATTGTTTCCACCAATGTCAAGAAGATCAAAGAAAATTCTCAGGTAATACTTAATCTTTGCCTTCCAGTTGATCTCATAAGTCACTTTATTCTGGTCCATAAGGTCCACCCCTCCTATCGACTTCTTGTACTTTCTGATCATAAGAGGACACTGAACACTGATCTTTTCAGAAGAACCAGACTGACGCCTCTTAACTGTCTTACATGGTACTGGGGAAATAAAATTAGTCAGTAGAAAAACTGGCTTGTTATCCATCCATTTGAGAATTGTCAGACCATTGCTACTGAGACTGTATGAATCAACTCTCTTCATTTCCTTGTCTGGAGGGAATTTCTTTGGGATGTTTTTATGATTGGTGCGCACTGTTCCACATGATCTGATATTTTGTGTCCACAGCTCGTGGTCGGGGGTAGCATTCTCACTTCCTGCGCCTGGGTTCCCGAGTTCGATTCCCGGAAGGGTCAGGGATTTTCTCTGCCTCATGATGACTGGGTGTTGTGTGATGTCCTTAGGTTAGTTAGATTTAAGTAGTTCTAAGTTCTAGGGGACTGATGACCACAGATGTTAAGTCCCATAGTGCTCAGATCCATTTGAACCATTTGATATTTTGTAAACCAAGGTAATGCTGCAAAGCTGAAGAGTTAAAAAGTTATCTATATAAATTTCACATCCCAGTCTGGATAGTGATTTTGTCAGTTGCATAACTACTGACTCACCAAGCTCTACTTCAGGACCTGAGGGTTTTTTTTTTTTTTTGCGCCAGTGTATAAATCACACTCAAATAGGTAGCCAGTTTCTGAATCACATCTGCACCGCAATTTGAAACCCCATTTGACTGGCTTATTTTTACATACTGTCGCATAATATTATGTCCTTTGAATCTGATCATATGCTCATCTACAGATTGAGTCCTAGTTGCACTAAGAGATTCCTGGAAGGTTTTGTTCAAATGGGTAATTACAGGTCTCACTTTGCATGTGCGGTCTTCCTTTGTTGACTGATCTGCATTGTTGGAAAAATGTAAGTATTTTCGAATCTCTTCAAACCAATGTAGTGGCATAATCTAGGCTATATAAGGAACACCTAAATCGGATTCAGTTGCCCAGTGGTTTCTAAATGTAGGCAAAATATGGTACCCCATTACCAGGTTCATACCAAGAAATGCCTTGATTTCATCTACATTTGTGCTGAATGCGTTGCGTGATTGTTCTACATACCGAATACTTTCAGGAATTAATATATCATGCACCAAATCTTTTAGGCCAATAGTGGAAGAAAAAGTTTCAAATAGCTGTGGCATTTCACAATTTTCACTGACACTAAGCAAAAGCACTTTCCCAAATTCATGATTCATGTTATCACTGAACTGTCTTGGTTGGTAAGTTCTGGACCATTTAAATTCTGGTACATCTGGAAGGGAATCAGGTACCTCAGCATTTGATTCTGATATTTCGTCTGTATGCTTTCTTTTGCTAGGTGGGCTACGTATTTCTTTTCCAGGATATTCTATAATAACATGTTCTCTTTCATCTTCCATATCTCCTTCAAGAAAAAAAAATTATCTTCTTCATCCAGTAACACTTCGTCGTCACTACGGCAAGCCTCCAAAATCTGCATAACACTTTCACCAGTGACGAAAAATTCTCTTTTTCTGGAGCACATGACCTAAAAGCAGATCTGAAATTATACCAGTACAAATTTTTTCCTCTTATTTAATAAAATGAAAGATAATATATTTTCAACCGAATTTTAAATATCATTCTGCTCGTTTTTTTATGTAATAGTAATGATTTCATGACATTCAAAAACAAGTACACAAATTACCATTGTGGTACATTGGGACAACTATGTCCCAAAGAATGAAAATAAAGATTTCCTCTGATGAAATACAGTTATTTTCTAAATGAATGGTCTAAAGTAAAAGAGAAACTTACTTGAATATACTTTCAAGCTTTGACAGTAAGACAGAGAACACATTACACATACAATAAGTGAATAAATTTGTGTGTCTACTCGAAGTGAGAACCACCAACAATAACCGACGACTAATGGTAGTTATAGTAATTGTTGCCACCAAAAATGTACGATATTAAAGAAAACAAATATCTCTGCTTCAAGTACAGAATCTGCAGCACATCAACTGTGATTACAGTCCAATTAGTAAGGTGATTTATATGTGGGACAAATGTGTCCCATGGACATGAAAGGGTTAAGACACGTCTATTCCTCTTCAACCAAACTGCCTATTGACCTATTTCTTACCACAGTATCTATAGCCTCAGAGATTGTCAAGTCTCTCTTCACTCTTTAGTTCCTCTGTTTCCACTGTGTTCCTGTATTGATTCTTCCTGATTAGTCTTAGACTTCAGCCTTAACTTCATCTTCATTAAACTGTGATCTGAGTCTAACTGCTTGAGAGTTTACCTTACAATCCAGTATCTGATTGACCATGATGTAATCTAACCGAAATCTCTTTGTATCTCTTGACCTTTTCCATGTATACAACCTCCTCTTGTGATACTTGAATAGTGTATTCACTACTACTAGCTAAAATTTATTGTGGAACTGAATTAGTCTTTCTCCCCTCTCATTCCTACTACCAAGCCCATATATTATCCTGTAACCCTTCCTTCTACTCCTTCCCCTAAAACCACATTCGAATACCCCATGAATATTAGATTTTCATCTACTCTTGCATACTGAATTTTCAGTTCAGTATCCTCATTTACCTCCCTCTCATCTTCTGCTTGGGATGTCAGATTGTATAGCTGCACTATCCTTGTCGGTGTCGGTTTGATGTTGATTCTGATGAAAACAACCTTATCACTGAACTGTTCACAGAAACTTACTCTCCACCATACCTTCCTATTCATGTTGAGTCTACTCCAGTTATACCATTTTCTGCTGCTGTTGATATTTCACTATACTCATCTGACCAGAAATCCCTGTCTTCTTTCCATTTCACTTCACTGACCTGTACCTTATTTAGACTGAGCCTTAGCACATCCCTTTTCACATTTTCTAGCCTCCCACCCACAGTTAAACTTCTAACATTCCAAGTCCTGACTCTCAGAACATTACTCTTTCAATGGTTACTAAATCTTTTTCTCATGGTCACCTCTCTCTTGGCAGCCCATCCCAGAGATCCAAATGGGAGACTGTTCTCAAACATTTTGCCAATGGAGAAATAATCATGGCATTTTTTTCAGTTGCAAGCCACATGTCCTGTAGATACACGTTGTCTCTCTTCAATGTGGTAGTTTCCATTGAATTCTGCATCCTTATACTGTCTTTAGGGACAGTTTCCCACCCAAAGTGCAACAGTGTGCCCCGAGATTCTGTCTAGTCCCCTGCCTTCTCTGACAAGGCTGTTGGCATAATGAGGGTGACTTCTGATGATGGAAGTCTTTGGCTGCCATTGCTGCTGATTATTATTCAAAATTTATGTGGTGGCAGGGATCAAACTTGAGACCAGGACATTTTGATTACTAATCGAAGACTCCCCCCATGAACCATGGACCTTGCCGTTGGTGGGGAGGCTTGCGTGCCTCAGCGATACAGATGGCCGTACCGTAGGTACAACCACAACGGAGGGGTATCTGTTGAGAGGCCAGACAAACGTGTGGTTCCTGAAGAGGGGCAGCAGCCTTTTCAGTAGTTGCAGGGGCAACAGTCTGGATGATTGACTGATCTGGCCTTGCAACATTAACCAAAACGGCCTTGCTGTGCTGGTACTGCGAACGGCTGAAAGCAAGGGGAAACTACAGCCGTAATTTTTCCTGAGGACATGCAGCTTTACTGTATGATTAAATGATGATGGCATCCTCTTGGGTAAAATATTCCGGAGGTAAAATAGTCCCCCATTCGGATCTCCGGGCGGGGACTACTCAGGAGGATGTCGTTATCAGGAGAAAGAAAACTGGCGTTCTACGGATCGGAGCGTGGAATGTCAGATCCCTTAATCGGGCAGGTAGGTTAGAAAATTTAAAAAGGGAAATGGATAGGTTAAAGTTAGATATAGTGGGAATTAGTGAAGTTCGGTGGCAGGAGGAACAAGACTTCTGGTCAGGTGACTACAGGGTTATAAACACAAAATCAAATAGGGGTAATGCAGGAGTAGGTTTAATAATGAATAGGAAAATAGGAATGCAGGTAAGCTACTACAAACAGCATAGTGAACGCATTATTGTGGCCAAGATAGATACGAATCCCACACCTACTACAGTAGTACAAGTTTATATGCCAACTAGCTCTGCAGATGATGAAGAAATTGAAGAAATGCACGATGAAATAAAAGCAATTATTCAGATAGTGAAGGGAGACGAAAATTTAATAGTAATGGGTGACTGGAATTCGAGTGTAGGAAAAGGGAGAGAAGGAAACATAGTGGGTGAATATGGATTGGGGCTAAGAAATGAAAGAGGAAGCCGCCTAATAGAATTTTGCACAGAGCACAACTTAATCATAGCTAACACTTGGTTTAAGAATCATGAAAGAAGGTTGTATACGTGGAAGAACCCTGGAGATACTAAAAGGTATCAGATAGATTATATAATGGTAAGACAGAGATTTAGGAACCAGGTTTTAAGTTGTAAGACATTTCCAGGGGCAGATGTGGACTCTGGTTATGACCTGTAGATTCAAACTGAAGAAACTGCAAAAATGTGGGAAATTAAGGAGATGGGACCTGGATAAACTGAAAGAACCAGAGGTTGTACAGAGTTTCAGAGAGATCATAAGGGAACAATTGACAGGAATAGGGGAAAAAAAATACAGTAGAAGAAGAATGGGTAGCTCTGAGGGATGTAGTAGTGAAGGCAGCAGAGGATAAAGTAGGTACAAAGACGAGGGCTGCTAGAAATCCTTGGGTAACAGAAGAAATATTGAACTTAATTGATGAAAGGAGAAAATATAAAAATGCAGTAAATGAAGCAGGCAAAAAGGAATACAAACGTCTCAAAAATGAGATCGACATGAAGTGCAAAATGGCTAAACAGGGATGGCTAGAGGACAAATGTAAGGATGTAGAAGCTTATCTCACTAGGGGTAAGATAGATACTGCCTACAGGAAAATTAAAGAGACCTTTGGAGAGAAGAGAACCACGTGTATGAATATCAAGAGCTCAGATGGCAGCCCAGTTCTAAGCAAAGAAGGGAAGGCAGAAAGGTGGAAGGAGTATGTAGAAGGTTTATACAAGGGCGATGTACTTGAGGACAATATTATGGAAATAGAAGAGGATGTAGATGAAGACGAAATGGGAGATACGATACTGCGTGAAGAGTTTGACAGAGCACTGAAAGACCTGAGTCGAAACAAGGCCCCCGGAGTAGACAACATTCCATTAGAACTACTGACGGCCTTGGGAGAGCCAGTCATGACAAAACTCTACCAGCTGGTGAGCAAGATGTATGAGACAGGCGAAATACCCTCAGACTTGAAGAAGAATATAATAATTCCAATCCCAAAGAAAGCAGGTGCTGACAGATGTGAAAATTACCGAACTATCAGTTTAATAAGCCACGGCTGCAAAATACTAACGCGAATTCTTTATAGACGAATGGAAAAACTGGTAGATGCAGACCTCGGGGAGGATCAGTTTGGATTCCGTCGAAATGTTGGAACACGTGAGGCAATACTGACCTTACGACTTATCTTAGAAGAAAGATTAAGAAAAGGCAAACCTACGTTTCTAGCATTTGTAGACTTAGAGAAAGCTTTTGACAATGTTGACTGGAATACTCTCTTTCAAATTCTAAAGGTGGCAGGGGTAAAATACAGGGAGCGAAAGGCTATTTATAATTTGTACAGAAACCAGATGGCAGTAATAAGAGTCGAGGGGCATGAAAGGGAAGCAGTGGTTGGGAAAGGAGTGAGACAGGGTTGTAGCCTCTCCCCGATGTTATTCAATCTGTATATTGAGCAAGCAGTAAAGGAAACAAAAGAAAAATTTGGAGTAGGTATTAAAATTCATGGAGACGAAGTAAAAACCTTGAGGTTTGCCGATGACATTCTAATTCTGTCAGAGACGGCAAAGGACTTGGAAGAGCAGTTGAACGGAATGGACAGTGTCTTGAAAGGAGGATATAAGATGAACATTAACAAAAGCAAAACGAGGATAATGGAATGTAGTCAAATTAAATCGGGTGATGCTGAGGGAATTAGATTAGGAAAGGAGACACTTAAAGTAGTAAAGGAGTTTTGCTATTTAGGAAGTAAAATAACTGATGATGGTCGAAGTAGAGAGGATATAAAATGTAGACTGGCAATGGCAAGGAAAGCGTTTCTGAAGAAGAGAAATTTGTTAACATCGAATATAAATTTATGTATCAGGAAGTCGTTTCTGAAAGTATTTGTTTGGAGTGTAGCCATGTATAGTTCAAATGGCTCTGAGCACTATGGGACTCAACATCTTAGGTCATAAGTCCCCTAGAACTTAGAACTACTTAGACCTAACTAACCTAAGGACATCACAAACACCCATGCCCGAGGCAGGATTCGAACCTGCGACCGTAGCAGCCCCGCGGTTCCGGACTGCAGCGCCAGAACCGCACGACCACCGCGGCCGGCAGCCATGTATGGAAGTGAAACATGGACGATAACTAGTTTGGACAAGAAGAGAATAGAAGCTTTCGAAATGTGGTGCTACAGAAGAATACTGAAGATAAGGTGGATAGATCACGTAACTAATGAGGAGGTATTGAATAGGATTGGGGAGAAGAGAAGTTTGTGGCACAACTTGACTAGAAGAAGGGATCGGTTGGTAGGACATGTTTTGAGGCATCAAGGGATCACAAATTTAGCATTGGAGGGCAGGGTGGAGGGTAAAAATCGTAGAGGGAAACCGAGAGATGAGTACACTAAGCAGATTCAGAAGGATGTAGGTTGCAGTAGGTACTGGGAGATGAAGCAGCTTGCACAGGGTAGAGTAGCATGGAGAGCTGCATCAAACCAGTCTCAGGACTGAAGACAACGACAACAACAACAATCGAAGACTCTACCTCTAGACCACAGGTGGAAATAGCTACTCACTCTAAAGCTGATTTGTCAAGTTGCCGACAGGTAAAAAGCAAAGACTGTTACATTCAAAGCTTTCGGCCAAAGCCACCTACAGAGAAGAAAGAAAAACACAAATATTCATGCAAGCAGGCACACCTCCCATAGAGATGACCATTATCTCCAGATGCTCTAACTGGCTACAGTGGCTGGAGAATGCAGTCGCGCGTGCGTGCGTGCGTGCGTTTTCTTTTATACTCTGCTTTTATGCTTTGGCAAAAAACTTTGTGTGTAACAGTCTTTTTCTTGTGCATATCTGCAATTCAATGTGTCATCTTTATGGTCAGTAGCAATCAATCCTTTTCATAATAGTTCACTGTTTTTGTTGTTGTGGTCTTCAGTCCTGAGACTGATTTGACGCAGCTCTCCATGCTACTCTATCCTGTGGAAGCTGCTTCATCTCGCAGTACTTACTGCAACCTACATCCTTTTGAATCTGCTTAGTGTATTCATCTCTTGGTCTCCCTCTATGATTTTTACCCTCCATGCTGCCCTCCAATGCTAAATTTGTGATCCCTTGATGCCTCAGAACATGTCCTACCAACCGGTCCCTTCTTCTAGTCAAGTTGTGCCACAAACTCCTCTCCCCAATTCTATTCAATACCTCATTAGTTATGTGATCTACCCATCTAATCTTCAGCATTCTTCTGCAGCACCAAATTTCGAAAGCTTCTATTCTCTTCTTGTCCAAAACTATTTATCATCCATGTTTCACTTCCATACATGGCTGCACACCATACAAATTGTTTCAGAAATGACTTCCTGACACTTAAATCTATACTCGATGTTAACAAATTCCACTTCTTCACAAACGCTTTCCTTGCCATTGCCAGTCTACATTTTATATCCTCTCTACTTCGACCATCATCAGTTATTTTGCTCCCCAAATAGCAAAACTCCTTTACTACTTTACGTGTCGTATTTCCTAATGTAATTCCCTCAGCATCACCCGACTTAATTTGACTGCATTCCATTATCCTCGTTTTGCTTTTGTTGATGTTCATCTTATATCCTCCCTTCAAGACACTGTCCATTCCGTTCAACTGCTCTTACAAGTCCTTTGCTGCCTCTGACAGAATTACAATGTCATCGGCAAACCTCAGTTTTTCTTTCTCCTCCATGGATTTTAATACTACTCCAAACTTTTCTTTCTCTTTCTTCACTCCTTGCTCAATATACAGATTGAATAACATCGGGGAGGGGTCACAACCCTTTCTCACTCCCTTCCCAACCACTGCTTCCCTTTAATGCCCCTCGACTTTTGTAACTGCCATCTGGTTTCTGTACCAATTGTATATGATTTGGATTTCCTGTAAATCTGTAGTGCTGATAAAGAGTGTACCTGGCAAGGAGACACAGTTCCTCATAGATCTATAGATGGCACAAGCTGAGATCACAATAGCCACAATCTGGCGGAGCCCTTCAATAAAATATGTGTGACTGGTCAAACACTGCCACTTGTGTTTTATTACTTCGGGCCACTTCTCTCTTAGTATACACTACTGACTGATCTTTTACACATACAATCACTTTTTTCTAGCCAGTCATTCATTCATTATACTTTAGCAGCTACTCAAAACTTTCATTTGTGCTACTCGTCACTGCAACACTGTGTGCTAACTCAAACTGAACTTCATAAACTTGACAAAGCCATAGAAGTGTGTGGCCATTATAATCATAATGATGAAAATGGCTTTAAAACAGCTAGTTGGTCACGAAGTAATACCAACAGGATGTTTCTATACCCATTTCTTATTCATTTCATGTTTCATGCTCTGCTAATTTTCAGATGACAAATTAATAACAGAAATTTTTTTGTTCTACAATCTGGCAAATTTGCACAAGTGTGTTAAAAGAGGGCTACTAACTGGTGGTACATATATACAGCAGTGTTCTTTCCTGACAGTCACTCAAATAACTCTTGATATGACACTACCTTTTAGAAATTATGTGGAAGATACTTGTTGGAAAATTAACACAAGAAACAACCTTATTCAGAAACTGCGCAGTACTAACTGGAGAGCACCAGCAGATACACTTTGAACTTCTGCACTTCCACGGCTGAATAATGTGCTCTGGTGTAGCTGAATAACTCTTGTGTAAATAAGACAGACATTCAGCTCATTATGACAATCATTTCTCGGTATGTAAGAACTACTCCACTGTAATAGCTGCCAACACTGCACTACACAGTCCTTATCCCAAAATTATGCATAATCTTCAATTTCCCAGCCATGAAGATATACCCAGGTTGATAACAAATAAACTTCGATCCAGAAATGCTCCTTCGAGATTGGCCCAACAACGAGCTGAAAGCAACTTCACAACTGATAGCAAATGGTGTGAAACCTGGGCTACAAATGTTCCATTTCAAGTGTGACATCTTACTGATGCTCTACAGAGACATCACCATCTGTCCATCAAGCTTTGGCTAAATAACGAGACTTGACATTAGCATATAACAATTATTTGTTAGTTTAATGTGTTAGTTGTATACATGCCTTGTTTCTTTCCATGTATTTCTTGTGTAGCGCTACACGGGTATGCTTTACAAATAAGTGAACAATTCTTTCAAGTTACACAGTACAGAAATTTTATATGTATTTTCCAGCAAATTTAAAAGCCATTATATACACTATCTAATAATAATTATTACCTTTTCTGCCTTTGTGTGTTCAATACTGCCTACTACCTGAAAATTTGTTCATCACAGTCATTTTCCTACATTTTTTGGGACTTCATATTTTGGCCATTTGATGTAAAACACCACCATCATAAATCCTGTATTAAGGTACATTGATAATTGTTATTTAAGGACTGTCTACTCTCAACTTAATATTTTCAAAATTTAACTATTTAATGTCCTTAATATAAAATAATTAAAATGTTATTGATTTCACTTTAAAAAGTTTGCACAACTTCAGCTGAAGTTGAAACAGAACAATTAATTTATAACTGTATTTTTGTGACAATTACGTAAATACGACTATGTAAATCTGTAATTGTAATACATCACATTTTGCAAAAAAAATTCATTGTTGTAAAAATATATGTAAAATTAGTAAATTGTAAGGCATTCCAATGTCCAAGAATGCCATCTTTCTGAATAACATGTGATGCAGCAGATAGATTCTATACTCTGAGGGGCAGATGTGCGACTTGCTGTAGTTGGGATCAGCGTAACTTTTTTGATACAAGTGGAGGAATATGATACGGATAATAAACCACAGGAAATGTTAACAGTTTATATACAAACAGTGTTGAGTATTTAAGACCCAGTTATTCCACTACAGGCAAGTAAAACTGTAACTGCTTGTTTTCAGGCTTATCTGGATTTAAACAGTTCGAAGGGAGAAGAATGAGGCCTGTCAGAACCTCTACGATAATACGCAACATCAATTGGCAGGTACTTTACGGTAGTGTGGAGTGGTTAAAAGTTTGTGTTGCCAATAGATCAGTTTCATCCACATGTGCAAGTTCTTCCTCAGCTATGAGCTGTGCCAATTTTAGTTTAGTCATCACCTGCCTCCTAGGGGAGAACTTTTTCACTGTCGTGGCATATGCCAGAAACAAACTGTCTATTTCATCAGTACCCGCTCTGCTTTCTAGATAAGTGATGACAGGAGCCTGCGGTTCTGTGGGAGCCGTCACAGCCCTCATCTTGGCACCAGGTGGCACACAAACTTCTTCAGTAGATGCTGGCAGTTGCTCCTGCAAAGATAACCTGTCTGTCTCCAGTTTAAGTACAGTAGGTGCTTCAGTGCTGACGTCCAAATCGCAGGTGATCAGTTCGTGTTGCGGGTGTGTCGGGGGGCACCCAGGTCTTAGCTCCGACTCCTGTGCAGCCTCCTCCTCGTGTGCACTGTCTTCCGATTCTGCCCCCGTTTCAGGTGACGGACTCCCAGGTTCGGGACCAGTCACTTCTGCAGAACTTGACCCGAGAGGCACAAAGGGGCGAAACATCTCCATTTTTTCAGACCATATCCACCGTTTAGTGCTAGAACCCTCTTCCGAGCTGAGCCTCAAATATCTTGCATATGTATCGCGAAGATTTTTCCATTTTCGTTTCATCTGGTCACCTGAAAGTAAAAATGAGTGACTAATTAGGAAACAGTTTTGCCAAGTATAAATTACTAATTACTGTTTTGTGCTAATTACCTTAATTTAAGGCACTGGTACAGTAAGCAGGTGAGTTACATTTACAGACTTTCTATTAAAAGATGAAAAACAAACCAGAAATTGGAAAGCTTTATTAATTGCTGTTGTCTTATTTAGACCGACCAGATTAGGGCCTTAAGGTCCTTTTTTTTTATGTCTGATATGGAGCACCACATATGGAAACATATCACAATACATTCACTACGACAACAACAACAACAACAACAACAACAACAACAACAACAATATTTAGTATTACAGAAGCGGAAGGGATAAAGAGAGAGGAGAAGATTGGTATGACCATGACAGTGGTTGATAGGGGTGAACAGAATTTGAATAAAGAACTCTGCAAATGTGGACGAGAGAAAAGTTATGGAGGAGGGGGGGGATTGATGATAGCAAGGTGCAAAACTTCATCTTTGTCGTAGAAGATGGCCCATTAATTGTCTTTTAACTTCCCTGACATTTTGAGGAATATAATCAAGGGACGTTGTTAATGTCTAATATGAATTTGTGTATCAGGAAATCTTTTCTGGCGGTAATTGTCTGGAGAGTGTCCCTTGTATGGCATTGAAATGTGGACAGCAAGCATTTCTGGCAAGAAGAGAATAGAAGCGTTTAAAAGGTGGTGCTACAGAAGAATATTACACATTAGATGTCTAGCTCAAATAACTAATGAAAGATACTGAATTCAATTGGGAATTAGTGGGGGAGGAGCGTTATGGCCCAACTCTGCTACTAGAAGGGGATAGATTGAAGAACACATCTCCCAGTGGCAACTGGTGCTCATTTCCGTTGATGGGCAAAAGGTAATCAAACATTATACTGAAATTGCTCAAAACTGTGTGTGTCACTGTTGTGGTATTCAGTCCTGAGACTGGTCTGATGCAGCTCCCCATGCTACTATATCCTGTGCAACCCTCTTCATCTTTGTAACTACTGAAAATTATGTCCTCCTGAATCTGTTTACTGCAGTCATCTTTTGGTTTTCCTCAATGATTCTTCCCTCCCCACATACACATACTTCCTTCGGCAACTGTTGTTATAGATAGAAAAGCAATATTTGCTTTGTTTATCATTGCCACTGATCTGCATTGTATCAACATCACTAGCACTATAGCAGTGTTGTCTAAGCAGTTCAGTTATGCTTCTAGGCTCATGCTGTGCTCACGATTGGATACCTCCAGTCCCACCCCCTGCTGGTTAGCAGCCAATACTGTGATTGCGCGGTAGAGAATTTCCGAGACGTCTAATGCTGTAAACAGAATTCGTCTTTCGTGGCTTCGCACTCAAGCTTTCGAGTTGGGTTCGGAAAGGGCTACTACTGGACAACATTATGTACAGAACAGCTCAACGAGAAGGCAGCGAAGACCTTCATGTATTCTTGATAGGTCTCAAGAAGGCACATGACTCTTCATTGGGCGACACTGGTGAATTGGTTTACAGAGTTCAGAATAACCTACAAACTCGTCAGCCTAGTTACAAGCTCATCTCACTGATTCTAAAGTGCCGGCCACCATGACCGATCGGTTCTAGGCGCTTTGGTCCAGAACCGCACTGCTGCTACGGTCGCAGGTTCGAATCCTGCCTCGGGAATGGATGTGTGTGATGTTCTTAGGTTAGTTAGGTTTAAGTAGTTCTCAGTTCTAGGGGACTGATGACCTCAGATGTTGAGTCCCATAGTGCTCAGAGCCATTTAAACCATTTGACTTTAAAGCCAAAACTGGTGACTGAAGACTATCTGGCGATGAGGAAGACACGTGCCTTTTACAAGACGGAAGCCGATCCTACACATGAGTATTTTTTTTTTTTTTTTTTTAATGACTGGGGACGATTTTTTACAGAGGGGCCATAGTGTGATGCAGAAATAAAATAGAGGACTCACGTATGGAATTCCGAAGTCCAGGTGTCCAAAATGCTGATCGAGGCCGTAGAGCTATATGGTTGCTAAACTTTGTGTGATAGTAGAAAAAAATACTACAGTAATCTTCTCGTTTGTGAGTGAAAGACTTATGGGAGATCTCTGGTTCAGCACATGATGAGATCACTGAGGAATGGAGGAGTCCGCACAAATGTGAGCTGGAAGCAATGGGTCTAAAGATGGTTATATAAATATAACCGAAACCGGTCCCCTATGTTATTGAGACGTAAGTGTTGTGATCAAAACTGAACTTTAGTTAAAAGGTCGTGCGAGAGCATTCTCGCTTCCCGCACCCAGGTTCACGGTTTCGATTCCCGGCGGGGTCAGGGATTTTCTCTGCCTCGTGATGACTGGGTGTTGTGTGATGTCCTTAGGTTACTTAGGTGTACGTAGTTCTAAGTTCTAGGGGACTGATGACCATAGATGTTAAGTCTCGTAGCGCCCAGAGCCATTTTTCGGTTAAAATATACTTTATTGATCACTGTTCCAAAAATGTTAACCAAAAAAGTATACTGTACGGTTTGAAATAAAAATCAACGAAACACTCGTTGAAACTACCATATTTAAGCTCAACTTTCGCGTGGAAATAATTGTTCTGGTTTGTCTCCAAAAATCAACAATGGCGCATATCCCCGCAGCTCGAACAATTGTTGACAACTCTTCAACGATAGCCTCGCAAGATGATATTCAACACACATGGCGCGAGACTATCTCCACCTGAAGATGTAATTCCGCTGACCAAAATAAAGACTTACGAGAAAATTTCTTGAAATACACTCCTGGAAATGGAAAAAAGAACACATTGACACTGGTGTGTCAGACCCACCATACTTGCTCCGGACACTGCAAGAGGGCTGTACAAGCAATGATCACACGCACGGCACAGCGGACACACCAGGAACCGCGGTGTTGGCCGTCGAATGGCGCTAGCTGCGCAGCATTTGTGCACCGCCGCCGTCAGTGTCAGCCAGTTTGCCGTGGCATACGGAGCTCCATCGCAGTCTTTAACACTGGTAGCATGCCGCGACAGCGTGGACGTGAACCGTATGTGCAGTTGACGGACTTTGAGCGAGGGCGTATAGTGGGCATGCGGGAGGCCGGTGGACGTACGCCGAATTGCACAACACGTGAGGCGTGAGGTCTCCACAGTACATCGATGTTGTCGCCTGTGATCGGCGGAAGGTGCACGTGCCCATCGACCTGGGACCGGACCGCAGCGACGCACGGATGCACGCCAAGACCGTAGGATCCTACGCAGTGCCGTAGGGGATCGCACAGCCACTTCCCAGCAAATTAGGGACACTGTTGTTCCTGGGGTATCGGCGAGGACCATTCGCAACCGTCTCCATGAAGCTGGGCTACGGTCCCGCACACCGTTAGGCCGTCTCTCGCTCACGCCCCAACATCGTGCAGCCCGCCTCCAGTGGTGTCGCGACAGGCGTGAATGGAGGGACGAATGGAGACATGTCGTCTTCAGCGATGAGAGTCGCTTCTGCCTTGGCGCCGTGCAGGTGAGCGCCACAATCAGGACTGCATACGACCGAGGCACACAGGGCCAACACCCGGCATCATGGTGTGGGGAGCGATCTCCTACACTGGCCGTACACCTCTGGTGATCGTCGAGGGGACACTGAATAGTGCACGGTACATCCAAACCATCATCGAACCCATCGTTCTACCATTCCTAGACCGGCAAGGGAACTTGCTGTTCCAACAGGACAATGCAGGTCCGCATGTATCCCGTGCCACCCAACGTGCTCTAGAAGGTGTAAGTCAACTACCCTGGCCAGCAAGATCTCCGGATCTGTCCCCCATTGAGCATGTTTGGGACTGGATGAAGCGTCGTCTCACGCGGTCTGCACGTCCAGCACGAACGCTGGTCCAACTGAGGCGCCAGGTGGAAATGGCATGGCAAGCCGTTCCACAGGACTACATCCAGCATCTCTACGATCGTCTCCATGGGAGAATAGCAGCCTGCACTGCTCCGAAAGGTGGATATACACTGTACTAGTGCCGACATTGTGCATGCTCTGTTGCCTGTGTCTATGTGCCTGTGGTTCTGTCAGTGTGATCATGTGATGTATCTGACCCCAGGAATGTGTCAATAAAGTTTCCCCTTACTGGGACAATGAATTCACGGTGTTCTTATTTCAATTCCAAGGAGTGTAGTATGATTGTGGTTCGCTGAACCCTCTGACAAGCACTTAAATGTGAGTTGCAGAGTAGTCATGTAGATGTAGATGTCGGTGTTAACAGGCCCAGGCGAGGCGTAAATATTTGTGTCAAGCAGTCATCAAGAGCACACGGGTGGGCCTTCGTTTCCGAAAGCCCACATCGATGATGTTTCATTAAACGTTTCACACGCTGACACTTTCGATGGACCAGCACTGAAATTTGCGGAAGGGTTGCACTTCTGTCACCGTGAACGATTCTCTGCGGTTGTCGTCGGTCCCGTTCTTGCAGGCTCCATTCCGGCCACAACGATGTCGGAGATTTGATATTTTACAGTGTTGTGGCGTAACCACAAACGCAGGAACGAAGATGTGGAACCCAAGACCAAGAGCCGGCCTCAGTGGCCGAGCGGCTCTAGGCGCTTCAGTCTGGAACCGCGCGACCGCTACGGTCGCAGGTTCGAATCCTGCCTCGGGCATGGATGTGTGTCATGTCCTTAGGTTAGTTAGGTGTAAGTAGTTCTAAGTTCTAGGGGACTGATGACCTCAGACGTTAAGTCCCACAGTGCTCAGAGCCATTGGAACCATTTGGGAACAGTACGTTCAAAAGACACTGTGGAGACTCTATATTTACTTACAACGTTTTCGTACATGTTTTCTACTCATCTGTTCATAACTGAGTTTGGTTTCCGTAGCTTTCATTGTTGTTCTTTGTGTGTTATGGCACACGACAGTCACATTGTGTAACCATTTTTGTCCTGTACAGTATGTAAATGTTGGAAATGCTGGCTGATTTGATTACCTAGTAATAAGGGATAACCTTGAAAGGTCTCTGCTGGATTTCTTTCATGTTAATGTCTTAAATCTGTTGTCATATACGGCATACATTCCAATTCTAAATTTACTGTGGTGTTTCTGGCTCTATCTGGGAGGAGACTGAGCAGTGGAACGTGTTTACACATAATCAAGAACGATCTGTCACTCTACTACTCTTTAAAACACAGTTTATATGTAATTCATGTCACACAGTTTCATACCGAACGTGCATACGCTTTCTTTTATGTACTGTATATGATAAGATACTGTCATCCCCCTTCCCTTCTGTGTGAAAGCATGAATGAGCAAATGTATTTCTAGTTGCATGTTTGATGGTAGCAGACAAGCCTGTCTGCTAGAGAACAGTAGGACCAACGTCGGTACAGGTAGCTACCTTTCTAAAAGCAGAGAGGTTTCCATTCTTAGTATGGTCCTGTCCGTCCCTTGTCATGTTGGTATAGGAAGCTGCCTCTCTGGTCACTTCCGTTCTGTATCTGGAAGCACCCTCGGTAGGAGCGCAGGTCAGTCTGTCCGCGGCGAGCATCTGAAGTGGTAAGATGTCCGGCTAAGCGAGTCTCTAATAAGTCCGTAGGACAATGGATTTCTTAAGTTCAGCCTAACTGAAAATTTAATCAACTTTATTTCAAGTTTAGATCTAAAATATCTAATGTTATCTTAAATTGCAATGCAGTGTAATTCGAGTGTGAAGCTCAGAATATCTTCCAGTAGCTGCTTTGTCACTACTTTGTGAGTAAAGTGGAACCACGTGTTGATCCGTAACTAACTAAGTTCATCAATCTTAAATGCGAATGCGAAATTTCTTTATGTTCAACCCACGTGGGGTGTACTTTGTGAGACCAGTACCACGTGCTTATACAATTGTTTAACCCATCAGGTTAATAGTAAGACGATAGTAACCAGTTCGAGGTTTTTCTTTTGTAAATTGCGTTTCGATGTTAATTATCAAAATTATTGTGGAGTTACACTCTCTGTGTAAACCATGTTGACCTCGTGTAGCATGTGGTCTAATCATCAAAGTAGCCCTCACCTATTCTTTCCGGGAAGATTTCACAGACACTTAGTATGAATTTAGTATACCCGTGTGTGGTAATTTCATGATGGACAGGATTGCGCTAAGAACGTAATTTCTTTGGGTGAAAATTGAATTGGTTGGTTGTGGTCGATTTCCTCTTGCATGTGTTTCAACGTTCTTCGTGCGTTATTCTACGAATGTAGTGTTGCATGCAGTCTCCCAATCTTGGCTCCATATTTGATGTGTTTCGTAAGATTACAAACTCTCATTTTAACAATCCTAAATAAGGCACCAGTTTAGTTATGAATTAAGTCTAATATCCTGAAATTTTAAAGGAACAATGATCAATCTTAAAATAAATGTCCAAATGTAAACTGGTTTATTTGTTTTTATTTAAATTCTCATATATTATTAAAAGATTATAATTAATGTTAGTCTGGTTGGGAGTTTGGTAAGCTAGACTGGATACATGGTGAAATATAGTTGCTCAGTAATGCAAGGTTAACTTCCCCAGATAGCTCACAGCTTGTAAACCGCTTTTATTGTCTTTAATATCAACTTCAGAACAACTTAATGCATCAACATTACAACCTGTTTGTTTACTTCATCTACACAACATACGTGAATGTGAAGCCCTTTTGTGCTCCCAATCCTTAACAAACCAGACTGAAGCGCAGGTCGGGTCTGTGAGACCCCTCGCAGCAACGGCGCTACAAACGAACACAGAAGCAAAGCAGGGTTAAATGCGTTCAATATTGGTTTCAGATGGGCCCTGCACGGTGCCGATCATTCCCGAAACGTGGCGCACAGGCCGTCCAGAGTGAAATTACAGGTTCATTGCAGGCTCCGTATTTATCTCGTTAGCCCTGCTGCTCGCCCACGCGCGTTTTCACGTCCAGCTACCTGTTTCACTCACCTCTGCAGTGGCGTGAGATGAAAACTGGGACATGGGGCAGTACATCTGTACATTCCTTAGTAAGGCAACGTTTTCAAACTGAGTTGAGTATCGTCAACACCAATTTTGTGGCAAAGAATGTAAATTATCCTTTTCTGGCAGTTGTGGGTCTTTTATTAAAAAATGATATCAGTTTCAGTTGGTCGAGTCAAGTCTTCTTGTACACGTTACCCTCTGTATATCGAAATCGTTGGAGACACTGTACCTCGGTATCCTGATACGATTAATTTAATTATTCTGGGCGTTGTGCCTGCTGAAAAACAGTCGAATAACGTAGGTGAGCGCCTGCAAATTGACCATGCTGGGCAAAGGGGTCCTGGGAACTATGAGATGCTAACACCGATCGCGTCTTGAATATGGATGCACCGTGTATGGGTCAGCGAGGCCTTCCTATCTGGAGATTCCTGACGCAGTACACCATGAGGGTATCAGGCTGGCCACTGGTGCCTTCCGTACCAGTCCCATCCCCAGCCTGTGCGCTGAGGCAGGGGAACCGCCGCTCGCCATCCGGGGGAAACTCCTCATGGTGCGACGGGTGTGTTATTTCCTTGCCTGTCCTACCTCCCCTGCGTACCCTGTTGCCCGACCGCCTATGGAACGTCTCTTTTCCAGTCGTCCCAGGGCAACGAGACCATTTGGGATTCGTGCCAAGCATTTGCTAGAGTCCCTTGGTGTGGAGCGTGTGGCACCCCAACGACAAGGTTTTACCCGCCTGCCTCCCTGGTTGCTCCAGAGGCCCAGCGTCCTTTTAGACTTGTCAGGGTATCGGAGGAGTTGCCCTCGTGCGTTTGTTTTTACCTCCTTATTTTACGATATTTTAAACCAGCATCCCGACCATGTACCAGTATTTACGGATGGCTCCAAACAGTGGGACTGTTGATTGTGCTGTTGTCTTCCCTGATCGAGTCCTCAAGTTATGGCTTCCTGCGGCGTTTACCATCTTTGATGCCGAATTGTTTGCGATCTTGCGGGCATTGGAGCAGATGAGATGTGTTCCCAGTCTGAAGTTTCTCATCTGTTCTGACTCGCTGAGTGCCCTTCAGACCATGCAACACTTGTACCCAGCGCATACGGTCGTCCAGAACATCCAAGATGCCCTACTCCACCTGCAACGGCAGGGGAAGGTTTCCTTCTGCTGGGTGCCGGGGCACGTGGGTATTAGGGGAAACGAACCGGCGGATGTGGCTGCCAAAGATGCATGTTCCCTCAATCATGTTGTTGAATGTGCTGTCCCCCTCCATGCTGTTACCTCCCTCCTGCGTTTTCGTGTTATGCGTCAATGGGAAGATGAGTGGCTGGCAGTTTCTGACAATAAGCTGCGTCTGGTAAAGGCCACTACGCGACCATGGCGTACGTCCTACCAGTCATGCAGGCGGGATGAGGTTCTCCTCACTCGCCTCCGCATCGGGCACAGTCCCTTAATGCACGGTTTTTTACTCTGGCCGGAGGACCCCCCAATCTGCAGAGCTTGTGGCGTCCAGATTACTGTCCTTTATTCTCTGACCAGAGGGCGGTGGTTTCCTTGCCACCGTATTTGCCCTCTATTTTGCAAGACGACGCAACGACTGTGGTTAAGGTCTTACGGTTTTGTGTCCTGTCCCATTTGTTGCCTCGGATTTTAAGGAGAGGATTTTAATGTGCTGCTGGTTGACTGGCTCACGCAGGTTTTAGGTAAGAGGTCCGCCAGTCACGATTACCTACTTGTTTCACTTCGATTTCTGTTCTCTTTTCCTTGTGTTTCCTTTCCTTTTTAGTGTGTTTCTTTTCCTCTTATTTTGCCTCTGTACGTGAGGATTTGGAACTGCGTCAGGCCTGTGTCTTTTAACTGCTCTCCTTGTCAACTGCCCGTCTTCGTCCCTTCACCGCATGTGTTCCTGTTTCTATGCGTATGGGCGCTGATGCCCACGCTGTTTAGCGCCCGAAAACCTCAAACCACACACACACACACACACACACACACACACACACACACACACACACACACACACAGAACGGGAATGCTTTAACTTACCCTCTCTGGAAGGCCCACTCACCCCATGGGGTCTAACCTGTTTGCTGTGCCGCTTCTCAGAGTTATAATAATTTTTGTGGATTTTAGTTATCCTGGTGTATGATAATTGAGACAGGGTTGTAACCTCTCCCCGATGCTATTCAATCGGTACATTGAGCAAGCAGTAAAGGAAACAAAAGAAAAATTCGCAGTAGGTATTAAAATCCATGGAGAAGAAATAAAAACTTTGAGGTTTGCCGATGACACTGTAATTCTGTCAGAGACAGCAAAGGACTTGGAAGAGCAGTTGAACGGAATGGACTGCGTCTTGAAAGGAAGATATAAGATGAACATCAACAATAGCAAAACGAGGATAATGGAATGTAGTCGAATTAAGTTGGGTGATGTTGAGGATATTAGATTAGGTAATGAGACACTTAAAGTAGTAAAGGAGTTTTGCTATTTGGGGAGTAAAATAACTGGCGATGGTCGAAATAGAGAGGATATAAAATGTAGGCTGGCAATGGCAAGGAAAGCGTTTCTGAAGAAGAGAAATTTGTTAACATCAAGTATTGATTTAAGTGTCAGGAAATCGTTTCTGGAAATATTTGTATGGAGTGTAGCCACGTATGGAAGTGAAACATGGATGATAAATAGTTTGGGCAAGAAGAGAATAGACGCTTTCGAAATGTGGTGCTACAGAAGAATGCTGAAGATTAGATGGGTAGATCACATAACTAATGAGGAGGTATTGAATAGAATTGGGGAGAAGAGAAGTTTGTGGCACAACTTGACTAGAAGAAGGGATCGGTTGGTAGGACATGTTCTGAGGCATCAAGGGATCACAAATTTAGCATTGGAGGGCAGCGTGGAGGGTAAAAATCGTAGAGGGAAACCAAGAGAGGAGTACACTAAGCACATTCAGAAGGATGTAGGCTGCAGTAGGTACTGGGAGATGCTTGCACAGGATAGAGTGGCATGGAGAGCTGCATCAAACCAGTCTCAGGAATGAAGACCACAACAACAACAGCAACAACATAAGTGGTCAGTTGTGTATGTTTTGAGAGAGTGGGGAAGTGATTTATGCCTTTTTATGAAGTTGTGTTGAAGGTGTTATATCTTGACTCCGTAAGACTCCTTTTGTTATTGAAATTTCAACCATGCAATTAGATGATATATACATTTTCTGTAATCGCGTCAAAGTGGTCAAAGTAACCATTTCGGCGGTGGCTTCTGGTCAGTGTGTAGGGGGGAAAGCGTTAAAGCATCCGTCGAAAGAAGGCGATACTTACAGCAAATCCTTCTTAATAACAGTTACCTTAATGCGGCAAATAAAGGAACGGTAGAGAAAAAAACCCGAAAACCAGGAAAAACGGAAATGAAAATGAAGAGTGCGAAGAGCAGGAAACTTAACCCTAGAGAAACTCTTTTGGACGATAATGATGAAGACACTCAGTGCATGTACTGCGAAGAAAAATTCTCAAATGCATGTGCACAACGGCTGTTGCGACTATTTCTGCTCAGTTTGTGGCAACGGCCTTGCCGCAGTAGATACACCGGTTCCCGTGAGATCACCGAAGCTAAGCGCTGTTGGGAGTGTCCGGCACTTAGATGGGTGACCATCCAGCCGCCATGTGCTGTTGCCATTTTTCGGGGTACACTCAGCCTCGTGATGCCAATTGAGGAGCTACTCGACCGAACAGTAGCGGCTCCGGTCAAAGAAAACCATCATAACGACTGGGAGAGCGGTGTGCTGACCACACGCCCCTCCTATTCGCATCCTCAACTGAGGATGACACGGCGGTCCGATGGTCCCTGAAGACTGAGTGCTACTCAGTTTAATATCCAGCATTGTTGTCCACCTTCCTGTCTGTATTTTCTTCCTACTGTTAAGACATCTTTTTCCTCAGGAATGGTTATACGTATACTGTTGAAATTTATTTTACATACTAAGGTCTATGGTCTCTCTGCGGAGTAGGACGTTCTAGCTTCCAAGTCTAAGCAAGCAAAAGATACGGCCATTTATGGCACATGTTTTGACACTCGCAAACCCACTCATCAAAACCTGTAGATGAATTAATTGCACGGATGAACAAAAACAGTATGAGTAGTGTCCACCGCGACTTTAAATATCGCCTGATGTAGTCGTGGGCATGTGACGCCGTAACGAAAGTATGTATGTCAGCAGACACCGACGGTGCATGACCGTAGCGAAAATATGGGCTGCAACTGGGGAAATCCATTGAGTTAAGCGACTTCGACAAAGGGCAGATTATTATTGAACGAGTGCCTCGAAAACAGTGAAGCTGGTCGAATGTTCACGTGCTACTGTCATAAGCATCTACAAAGACAGATAGGAAGACAATGAAATGTCCTAAATGCTTTGACGTCCACGACTCGTCACAGAACGTGGGATTGGGAGGCTTGTCTCCTTCGAAAAGTAGGGTGGATGGTGATCTGCACCACATCTGCCGAAAGATCAATATGCTGGTACACTCACAAGTGTTTCGGAGCACATCGTTCACTGCACATTGTTGAACATGGAGCTGTGTGGCAGAGGTAGTGAGATAGTGACTTGCGTTACATTGTTAGTTAGACGCTTAGATCCAGCACTAACAGCTATACAATCTATGCACCTCTAGCGCGAGCGACTTTACAACTTATCCAAGGCGAAATTGAATCTTTTAAAGGCAGTGCTTCAGACACCACCACCAGAAGGAAGCGGATCTGAAGTTGACGCCAAAGCCGACGAATTGGTGAGAGCGTTTCAGACGCACAAGACAGTGCGATGCCAGATGTGATAACAAATGAAAAGGGATTGGAATTCCCTTTAGTCTCACCCTACAGTCCTTAAAACGTAGAGCAAGGCAGGCGAGAAAACCCCGAAGTCCTTTGGGAGAACAGAAACACAAAGAATTTCTATCGATCAGTGAAATAAGATGAAAAAGAATTGTTACACCAAACAAGAGTGGAAAAATGCGAGGCATTTGTGAAGTACCAAATGGTAACACATTTGGGATTTTCCATACAAAGTTGCAACAAACAAGGCTCGATCACTCACCGTTTTCTCAATTCCGGGGCCGTCTGATGCCACATGATATCTTGCGAACCATGGATGAAGTGTATCGGACGGATGCTATATTCCTTGACTTCCGGAAAGCATTTGACTCGGTGCCCCACTGCAGACTCCCAACTAAGGTACGAGCATATTGGATGATGGTGAGTGTTCATCAGAGGTGAGGGTATCACCTGGAGTGCCACAGGGAAGTGTGGTAGGTCCGCTGTTGTTTTCTATCTACATAAATGATCTTTTGGATAGGGTGGATAGCAATGTGCGGCTGTTTGCTGATGATGCTGTGGTGTACGGGAAGGTGTTGTCGTTGAGTGACTGTAGGAGGATACAAAATGACTTGGACAGGATTTGTGACTGGTGTAAAGAATGGCAGCTAACTCTAAACATAGATAAATGTAAATTAATGCAGATGAATAGGATAAAGAATCCCGTAATGTTCGAATACTCCATTAGTAGTGTAGCGCTTGACACAGTCACGTCGATTAAATATTTGGGCATAACACTGCAGAGCGATATGAAGTGGGACAAGCATGTAATGGCAGTTGTGGGGAAGGCAGATAGTCGTCTTCGGTTCATTCGTAGAATTTTGGAAACATGTGGTTCATCTGTAAAGGAGACCGCTTAAACACTAATACGACCTATTCTTGAGTACTGCTCGAGTGTTTGGGATCCCCGTCAGGTCGGATTGAGGGAGGACATGGAAGTAATTCAGAGGCGGGCTGCTAGATTTGTTACTGGTACGTTTGATGATCACGGAGTGTTACGAAAATGCTTCAGGAACTCGGGTGGGAGTCTCTAGAGGAAAGGAAGCGTTCTTTTCATAAATCGCTGCTGAGTAAATTTAGAGAACCAGCATTTGAGGCTGACTGCTGTACAATTTTACTGCCGCCAACTTACATTTCGCGGAAAGACCACAAAGATAAGATAAGAGAGATTAGCGCTCGTACAGAGGCATATAGGCAGCGATTTTTCCCTCGTTCCTTTTGGGAGTGGAACAGGGAGAGAAGATGCTAGTTGTGGTACGAGGTACCCTCCGCCACGCACCGTATGGTGGATTGCGGAGTATGTATGTAGATGTACAAGTAGACCGCCAGACCTGATAGCAGTACTACTCTGTTGCTGGAAGACAGAATACCAGCAGCATCTTCGCTCTGAATTACTAGAGCAGAACGTAAATAATAATAATGTGATTCTATTTGCCTAGGGTTTGTGGCGGGACTGGTACCCAAAATTTGGAGAATCTCTAATATCATCCTAAAATATTTATTTATTTATTTATTTATTTTATTTATTTATTTAACCTGGCAAGATTAGGGCCATCAGGCCCTCTCTTACATCTAACCAGGCATTCTACTTATTTTACAGTCATATGTTTTAGTAGGCATGTTAAACTACATCTAATACAAAAAGTGAGATAAACAATTAGAAAGGTACACCTCGAAAAATACATTATTGAAGAGAAAGATTTTAGATAGGAGTGCTGGCAGCAGGGAGTATGAGGGAGACTCATGGTGAAGGAAGGAGAAGAATAGAGAGACATGATGAAACATAATTAAGGAAAATATAAAGGAAAAGAAGACTGCGTGGCTAATAGAGATAGATGAAGTGGAAGGCACCTCAGGAGCAAGATAGGAGACGCTAGCTTTGCTATTTGACAGATGAGATGATTGGCTTTGCACATTAATTTTGTGGATAATTTTATGCGGATGATAGTAGGAAATGCTTCAACTTCTTCTTAAAAGCAACAGGAGATTGTATTTTCCTCAAGATAAGGGGCAGTTTGTTCCAGAGGCGGACAGCGGCAACTGAGAAGGAGTTTGCAAAAAAGTTTTTGTTTTGTGAGTGGGCACAGTTAGGATACCAGATAAGAGTGACCTCGTGTTTCGATTATGGTGGCATGACAGGTTTTTAATCTCTGAAGCTAGGTACTGGGGTGCTTGCGCGATGAGGAGTCGGTGAAGTAGACATGGAGTGTGGTAGTCACGCAGTTTGTCCGGCCGCAGCCACCCTAGCTCGGAGTATGAAGCACTAACATGATCATATCGGCGAATGTTGCAGGTGTAACGCACACAGGCATTCATGGTTAGCTCTAGCCGTCTTTTGTTTTCACTACTCATGCCTTGTTGAATCACATCACATAAGGGGTGGGAAGAAAATAATCCAAGAGAATCGAAATCTTACAAGCTGATTTGTTTGGGAAATACTCTAGCGAAAGGAAAGGAAAAGCTCCGTTGTTATTGGCTCACAGACAAGATACAACCATAAACAGAAAAATTTAAAAACAGGATCAATACCGGGTAAAAACCAAACAATGCCTACGTTGGCATAGGCTCCCTGTAGCACGTAACAGGAAAGGGAAATCCACCGAGGATGCGATAAATCACCCAATTCATATTGCAAACACCTCAGACGACAAGTACGTCATAGGCTTAATGACATACAGCTGGCGGGTTTGATAATCTATGGTAAATGAAATGCCGTGTAGCTAGGGCCTCCAGTCGGGTAGATCGTCTGTCTGGTGAAAGTCGAGTTGATGCCACTTCGGCGACTTGCGTGTCGATGGGGATAAGGACAACACAACACCCAGTCCTTCAGCGGCGAAAATCTCCGACTAAGACGGGAATTGAACCCGGGCCGTGAGGTATTACATTCCGTTGCGCTATCCACTCAGCTACCAGGGGCGGACATAATTTATGGTGTCCTGCCATGTTCTAAAGACTGAAGCCGATGGAATGCCCGAGCTGTCTACAACAGCCTACGAGATTATTATGCAGGCAGGCAGTTGCAAATGGTAAGACTCAAATTGTGGAAAACGAAAGGCTGTCTGCAGTGCTTTGGTTGTGGTCTATTGTTCTGGGGCGTTGGCACAGTTACTGAACCACCTTCAGAGTATAAAACACTAGAAGCTACTTCGCCTGCACGGACGATCTGCTAATTAGAGTATCTGCTTACACAAGGCCTAATTTAGAGGAAAATAGTACGGAAATTCTTTAAAGATTAGGTAACTGCTGTACCGAAAAAAAAGCTATGGTAGCGTACGAAACGCTTTACAAGTTACTAAATGAGAGAGCAAAGGACTTGGAAGAGCAGTTGAACGCCGGCCGGAGTGGTCGAGCGGTTCTAGGAGCTACAGTCTGGAACCGCGCGGCCGCTACGCTCGCAGGTTCGAATCCTGCCTCGGGCATGGATGTGTGTGTGATGTCCTTAGGTTAGTTAGGTTTAAGTAGTTCTACGTTCTAGGGGACTGATGACCTCAGAAGTTAAGTGCTCAGAGCCATTTGGATTTTTTAGCAGTTGAACGGAACTGAATGTGTCTTGAGAGGAGGATATAAGGTGAACATCAACAAAAGCAAAACGAGGATAATGGAATGTAGTCGAATTAAGTCGAGTGATGCTGAGGGAATTAGATTAGGAAAAGTAGTAAAGCAGTTTTGCCATTTGGGGAGAAAAATAACTGATAATGGTCGAAGTAGAGAGGATATCAAATGTAGACTGGCAATGGCAAGGAAAGCGTTTCTGAAGAAGAGAAATTTGTTAACATCGAGTATTGATTTAAGTGTTAGGAAGTCGTTTCTGAAGGTATTTGTATGGAGTGTAGCCATGTATGGAAGTGAAACATGGACGGTAAACTGTTTGGACAAGAAGAGAATAGAAGCTTTCGAAATGTGTGGTACAGAAGAATGCTGAAGATTAGAAGGGTAGATCACATAACTAATGAGGAGGTATTGTTGTTGTTGTTGTTGGGATGTTTAAGGGGGACTAAACAGCTAAGGTCATCAGTCCCCCATTCCAAAAAAAAACCAGCGAAACAAAATTTACGGAACAGGTAAAACCCCAAGGGGGGAGGAGACGCCCCTCCCCCCAGTCACTGAAAGAACACCAATGTGTCAGCGAACACTAGAGACAAGAAGAGTACAGACGAACACTGGACAGAAAGAAACGGAAGAAAATAAGAGGGTCGGAGACTGGTTGACTGACCATGGGTACAAAAATTGGGAAAGAGTCAACCATCCGAATACACACATTAAAATCTGGAACCAATGAGACACTCGAGGACAAGATACACAGAAAGGGAAAGGGACAGGTCCCCCCTAAATGGAACCATAAAAAGGACTACCACGGATAAAATTTAAAACGTCGTCAGCCATGGAGGCATCGTCGCATAAAACCAAAGGCAACGTGCCCGGGAGATTAAAAGTCTGCCGGAGGATGCGCAGGCGGGGACACTCCAACAAAATGTGGGCGACCGTCAACCGGGACCCACACTGACACAGGGGGGGATCCTCCTGACGCAAAAGATGTCCGTGCGTCAGGTAGGTATGGCCGATGCGGAGCCGACACAGGATGACAGAGTCCCTGCGAGAAGCCCGCAGGGAGGACTGCCACACATCGGTCGTCTCCTTGACAGCCCGCAGTTTATTCGGAGAAGTCAGGCTACGCCACTCGTCACGCCACATCTGAAGCACCTTACGGCACAACGCCAGCTGCAAATCACGAGCCGGGAGGCCGATCGCCAAAGTGGGGGCGTCGACCGCCCCTTTGGCCAGCCTGTCGACACGTTCATTCCCCGGGATGCCAACGTGACCTGGCGTCCAAACAAAGACCACCGAACGACCAGAGCGGGTAATGGCAAAAACAGACTCCTGAATAAAGGATACCAGAGGACAAGAGGTATAGCAGCGGTCGATAGCCTGGAGGCTGCTCAGGGAGTCACTGCAGATGACGATGGACGTACCTGAGCAGGAACGCATATGCTCAAGAGCGCGCAATATGGCCACCAGCTCTGCAGTAAAAATACTGCAGCCAGCCGGCAAGGAGCGCTGTTCAACATGGGCAGCGTGGGCAAAAGCGTAGGCAGGACGACCATCCACCAGGGAACCATCAGTGTAGACAGGCTCACAGCCTGAAAACGAGGCGACGAGCGCAAGAAAACGGTGACGGAGGGCCACATGCGGAACCGAGTCCTTGGGTTCCCGTGCCAAGTCCAGGCGGACGGACGGACGGGTCATACACCAGGGAGGCGTGGGTGCACAGGCCCGGAAGGGCGGCAGAAGAGGGAACGACCCCAGTTCCGACAGCAGGGACTGGACACGGACAGCAATGGAAAGCCCAGACCTAGGTCGCCGGTCGGGCAGAGGGAGGACCCTGGCAGGGAAAAGCAGGCGATGATTGGGATGGCCCGGTGAGCAATGCACATGGACAGCATAGTCGGCGAGCAGTCGGTGGCGGCGAATCCGCAGCGGGGGAACCCCGGCCTCCACCAGCAGACTATCCACGGGGCTCGTACGGAAAGCACCAGTTGCAAGCCGAACCCCACAGTGGTGTATGGGGTCCAACAACGTCAACACTGAGGGCGATGCAGACCCATAGGCCAGGCTCCCATAATCAAGCCTGGACTGCACAAGGGCTCTGTATAATCGCAACAGCGTGCTACGATCTGCACCCCAAGACGCATGGCTCAGGCAGCGGAGGGCGTTGAGGTGCTGCCAGCACTTTTGCTTCAGCTGAGTAATATGAGGAACCCATGTGAGCCGGGCATCAAAGACGAGTCCTAAGAAGCGGCTAGTGTCCACCACTTCAAGTAGGTGACCATCGAGGTAAAGTTCCGGATGAGGGTGGACCGTCCGACGCCTGCAGAAGTGCATAACTCGAGTCTTGGCCGCAGAGAACTGAAATCCATGAGTCAGAGCCCATGATGCCGCCTTGCGAACGGCTGCTTGCAGCCTGCGTTCGGCGACTCCCGTAGTCGTTGAGCTAAATGAGATGCAGAAGTCGTCGGCATACAAAGAAGGAGACACCGACGACCCCACAGCTGCAGCCAGACCATTAATGGCCACTAGAAATAAGGAAACGCTCAATACCGAGCCCTGCGGGACCCCATTTTCCTGTATATAAGATGAACTAAAGGCGGCACCGACTTGCACCCGGAAAGAGCGGCGCAATAAAAAGTTTTGAAGAAAAGCTGGAAGCTGACCACGAAGACCCCACTCGCGCAACGTAGTAAGGATGTGATGCCTCCATGTTGTGTCATATGCCTTCCGCAGATCAAAAAATACAGCAACGAGATGCTGACGGCGGGAAAAGGCCGTACGGATAGCAGATTCCAGCCGCACCAAATTGTCCGCAGCAGACCGGCCCTGACGGAAGCCACCCTGGGATGGAGCGAGGAGACCGCGCGACTCAAGGACCCAACACAAACGCCGCCCCACCATACGTTCGAGCAATTTGCACAAAACGTTGGTTAGTGTAATGGGGCGATAGCCGTCCACCGCCAGAGGGTCCGCACCGGGCTTCAAGATGGGAACGATAACACCCTCTCGCCATTGCGACGGGAACACGCCCTCGCTCCAAATGCGGTTAAAGATGGTGAGGATGTGTCTCTGGCAGTCCCTGGAGAGATGCTTCAGCATCTGCGCGTGGATGCAGTCCGGTCCTGGCGCTGTATCAGGGCAATTGGCGAGGGCAGCGAGGAATTCCCTCTCGCTGAAAGGAGCATTGTATTTTTCAGAACGACGTGTGTGGAACGATAACGGCGTCCGCTCGGCGCGCTCCTTTAGAGAGCGAAAGGCAGGAGGGTAAGTTGCAGTCGCAGAGCTCGTAGCAAAGTGCGTGGCAAGGTGGTCAGCAATGGTGGCGGCGTCCGTGCAGACAGCGCCGTCCAGGGAGATTCCAGGGACACCCATAGGGGTCTGGTATCCATAAATCCGCCGGATGCGGGACCACACGAGCGACGGGGAGACACGGGAGCCCAAGGATGAAATGTACCTCTCCCAGCATTCCTGCTTACGCCGTGCAATAAGACGACGGGCCAAGGCACGGAGCTTCTTAAAGGCTATGAGGGTCTCCAGAGACGGGTGCCGCTTATGACGCTGGAGAGCCCGCCTACGGTCGCGAATAGCCTCAGCAATCTCCGGCGACCACCAGGGGACAGACTTCCTCCGAGGGAGTCCAGAAGAGCGAGGGATGGCAATCTCGGCCGCAGAAATAATTGACGAGGTCAAGACACGGACCACCTCGTCAATGTCACCCTGTGGGAGAGAAGTAATGGTGGCAGCGGAAGTAAAAGCCGGCCAGTCAGCCCTGTTGAGAGCCCAGCGGGGCAGGCGCCCAGAAGAATGACACTGGGGCAGTGACAAATAGATGGGAAAATGGTCACTACCACACAGGTCAGGATGCACTCTCCAGTGAAGGGATGGGAGAAGTCCGGGGCTGCAAAGAGAGAGATCGATGGCCGAGAACGAGCCATGGGCCACACTGAAATGCGTGGGAGCACCGGTGTTCAAGAGGCTAAGGTCGAGCTGAGCCAACACATGCTCCACAGCGCGACCACGGTCATCGGAGACAGTCCCACCCCATAGAGGGTTGTGGGCATTGAAATCGCCCAGAAGCAGCAATGGCGGCGGGAGTTGAGCCAGCAGCGCAGCCAAGACATGTCGGGGGAGTTGCCCATACGGAGGAATGTAAACAGAGCAAACAGTAATAGCCGGCGAGAGCTCAATCCTGACAGCGACTGCCTCTAAAGGCGTCAGAAGGGGTACTGGTGAGCTACAGACAGAGTGGTGAACAAAGAGGCAAACTCCACCTGAAGCTCGTTGACAGTCAGCGCGGTTCTTATAGTATCCCCGATAACCGCGAAGGGCAGGGGTCCGCATTGCTGGAAACCAAGTTTCCTGAAGAGCAATGCACAGAACAGGGGAAACACTCAAAAGCATCCGGAGCTCAGGCAGGTGGCGGAAATAATCGCCGCAATTCCACTGGAGAATGGAAGCAGGAAGGGACTGGGCGGGCGTTAAGTCCACTAAGAGACAGACGGCGCCGCAGAGTTAACGGCCGCCACCGAGCGAGAGTCAGCTGTGTCCATAGGAGAGGTCCCCGAGGGTTCCGTGAGGGCGAGATCCGCGGCAGAGGCGAGGATCTCCACCGCATCCCCAGAGCCAGAGCTATTGACAGCAGGCGGTACTGAAACTGCCGGAGCGTCCTTCTTCTTGGACACGTTCCGGTCCTTCTTCTCGCGTCTGTCCTTTGGCTTAGAGGGCTGGGAGAGTTTCTCTAAAGGAGCGTCGGAGGCTGACGACGACGCAGAAGCCCTACGACCAGCAGGTGGATGAACCTTCAGCCACTGGCTGACATCCGGCGGGGTAACAGAAGAACCGGAAGAAGGGAGGGCCCCGAGGGACCCCTTCCGCGAGAGAGGAGCCGGCAGAGACGACGCCGGCAGAGAAGGGGGAGGGGGAGGTATCGAGCCCCCTGGTTTTGGAGCAGATGTCACTCCTGAAGCATGTGCGGGGGGAGTGACAGAAGGGGGTTTGCCCCCAACTGCTAAGGGGGCAACAGAGGAAGGCTTGCCCCCAGACACAAGGGGGGCAGACAGAGATGGACGGCCCCGAGGGCCAACTGAAGGCGGCACAGAGGAGGCGACAACTGCCGCCCGCAAGGGCGACGATAACGTAGCTGCAGCATAAGAAGTTTGAAGAGGGACAGGATGCAACCTTTCAAATTTCAGTTTTGCCTCGCGATAAGTAAGCCGGTCCAGGGTCTTAAATTCCATAATCTTCCGCTCCTTATGAAGAACGGGGCAGTCCGGCGAGCATGGAGAGTGGTGTTCCCCACAGTTGACACAGACAGGCGGAGGCGCACATGGAGACTCGGGATGGGAGGGGCGTCCGCAATCTCGACATGTGGCACTGGATGGGCAACGGGAGGACATATGCCCAAACTTCCAGCACTGGAAGCACCGCATCGGGGGAGGGACGTATGGCTTGACGTCACAACGGTAAACCATTACCTTGACCTTCTCCGGCAATACAGCACCCTCGAAGGCCAAGATAAAGGCACCGGTGGCCACCCTGTTGGTCTTGGGTCCTCTGTGCACACGACGGACAAAATGCACACCACGTCGTTCCAAGTCAGCTCTCAGCTCGTCATCGGACTGTAACAAGAGGTCGCGATGGTAAATAATCCCCTGGACCATATTTAAGATACTGTGGGGAGTGACGGTAACAGGGACGTCTCCCAGCTTATCACACAAGAGCAACGCCCGTGACTGGGCTGGGGAGGCCGTCTTGAGGAGGATGGACCCATTCCTCATTTTAGACAAACCCGCCACTTCCCCAAACTTATCCTCCAGGTGTTCCACAAAAAACATAGGCTTTGTCGAAAGAAAGGAGTCACCATCACTTCTGCTGCAGACAAGGTATTGTGGTACATAAGGCTCCTGCTTGGCACTAGATCTGCGTCCCTCCCATGGCGCAGCCAACGAGGGGAACGACTGAGGATCATATTGTGCAGCATCGAATTCAATTTTGCCTCGCTTAGAGACGCTGGTGGCAGTGCGACCACCAGCTTGCTGAGATTTATTGCGCTTCATTGCGCCACATCCGCCCAGATGCCACCTACTCCGAACGAGGGCTCTCCCCAAGGGCGCCACCCAGCCAAAGCAACGGGTACCTGGCCGATATCCCATTGCCCGGAGTCCCCGTGCCCCAGACAAGATGGGCACATACTCCTTGGCATGCATGGGGAGGAAACAGCTCTGGCATGTGTAGTGCGATCCCTGCGTGGTCAGGGGGCTACCACCAAGAGGGTACATGACGACCCCACCACAACGGACTGGCTACCGTGCTGGATTTTAGGTGTTGAAAGGGTCCACAATTGCCTTGGGCGCTAAAAAGGGGATTGCGCACAAGACGAGGAGGCAACCCAGAAGACATGGGGTGTAAATCCCTCCACACGACAATAGATAGCATGCAATATGGAGGTGCACGATGGACCAATAGAAAAACACCACGTAAGGCGTCCTTCCCCAAATGGCACGCACTAACAACGGAAATTTTGAAAATGGCAGGTCAAACCCAAGTGGGGACCATCACATAAGGCCGAAACTTTGAAGACTCCTTTTAGTCGCCTCTTACGACAGGCAGGAATACCGCGGGCCTATTCGTACCCCCGAACCCGCAGGGGGAGAGGAGGTATTGAATAGGATTGGGGAGAAGAGAAGTTTGTGGCACAACTTGACTAGAAGAAGGGATCAGTTGGTAGGACATGTTCCGAGGCATCAAGGGATCACAAATTTAGCATTGGAGGGCAGCGTGGAGGGTAAAAATCGTAGAGGGAAACCAAGAGAGGAGTACACTAAGCACATTCAGAAGGATGTAGGCTGCAGTAGGTACTGGGAGATGCTTGCACAGGATAGAGTGGCATGGAGAGCTGCATCAAACCAGTCTCAGGACTGAAGACAACAATGACAACAACAGTGCACGCACATGGGCATTCAAACAGTCATTCTTCCCATGCTTCATACTCGAATGGAAGGGGAAGAAACCCCAATAACTGGTACAGTGGGACGAAACCTCTGCCATGCACCTCACGGTAGTTTGCAGAGTATAGACATAGATGGAGATGTAAACCGCCTACTTTCAACTGGTCCCTACTTGCGGACATGTGAAATGCCCACCTGTTCAATCTCGTGGCCTAGCTTACTGTTGCGCGACTCCCGGGCAGTTAATAACCGTTCTCCTAGCCGCGGTAATTTCCCAAATGCCGGCTCTACGTGCACGAAAGGCTTGCTTGATTTGGGAGTAGTCTGTCTCACATTTAATAGCGATTTGCTTGATTGGAGGAGCGGGAAAAGGCGCACTGAGCAGAGGAAAAGTGGAACTCACTAAGCGACTGCTACAGTATTTGTTTCGCGCGCCGTAACTGAGTAATTTACACGCTCTAATTATTGAAACGTTCACCAGAAATATCGGCTTATATGCCTCAGAGCGTTATGACTTACTTTGCACGTCGTGTGGTTCCTTAGAGAATATAGCCGCGTGGAACAGATGCCATTCGCGAACAGAGAATTCAGATAATTTATTCTACATCTAATATCAACCAGTATAAATAATACAGGGTGTCCTAAAAGTCTTTCCCGGATTACATAAATTGATAACTCAGGCTAGAAGTAAGATACAAATATGAAACTGGTGTCTATTTACAAACTATCAAATTTTTTTCACACCTCAGTAAACTTCCACATGAGCACTCTTGGTAGCACGTAGCACATGTAGGCGATATTCAATTTCCGTCCACACATCAGCCAACATCACTGGAGGGATCGATTCAACGACTGCGGTTATCCGTTGCCGCAGGGTTTCAAGATCTGGTACACGTGTTCGGTAGACCTCGTCCTTGACATAACCCCATAAAAAGAAGTATAATGGGGGCTATGTCAGGACAGCGTGGAGGCCAAACCGTTGGCCCATCACGACCAATCCATCGCCCAGAAAAGGTCATATCGAAATAGGCACGGACGTCCAAACCCCAATGAGGCGGTGCACAGTCTTGCTGAAACAAGACATCGTGGTGATACTGAACAGCTGAGCAACAGCATACAGTTGTAACATGTCCAGATACACTGAACATGTGATGGTAGCCTCAGCGAAGAAGAATGGCCCGATAATTCGATCGTGCAATAGCGCGCACCAAACATTCACCTTTTGACTGCGTCTGGTGCACTCCATGACCTCGCCAGGGGGTTGTGAACCCCAAATGGGCACATTATGGCGATTCACAACTCCACTGACAAAAAAGGTCGCTTCGTCGCAAAAGGCAGTTCGTCTGAGATAACTATGATCGTCCTCAATACGTGATAGCATTTCGACCGCAAAGTCATATCGACGTGTACTGTCATTGGGCAACAATGGAAGTGGAAGTTTACTGATGTGTGAAAAAAACCTTAATAGTTTGTAAACAATTAGACACCAGTTTCATATTTGTCTCTTACTTCTAGCCTGAGTTATAAATTTATGTAATCAGGGAAAGACTTTTCGTACACCCTGTACCTAACTTTGATGCTGTATTTGAGTGCAGAAATATTCCACAGATGCAAAAGATTTATAAATCTGACGCTCTTCAGTACAGTATATATATTCATTCATCTTTTGGATTTGCAGCTCTTAAATGTATTCGCAATTGCCCGAGGGGGGGGGGGGGGGGGGGAGAGAGAGAGAGAGAGAGAGAGAGAGAGAGAGAGAGAGAGAGAGAGAGAGAGAGATATTGGGGAGGGGGGGATCTGCCCCGGTTGGCAATTTTAGCGGGGCGCCAAATTCATATCCTTGAAGAAAAACCGTAATTCACAAAGCGCCTAGCACAAGCGAACGTTGGTCTATCGATTATTAATATGATTCTGAAACGCATCCCTGTTGGTTTTTGAGCACATTCTAAGTTTATTTCTGAACGAATAATAAGTTGATTTTTGAATGCGTGCATAGTGTACCTGTTGCGTCTGCCAGGGGCATCCCCGTCGGATCTAGAAAACTTTCGCGCAAACAAAAGGGGACAGGAGTAATCGAGCTGAGCCGAATAAACCCGTACGAGTAAACGCCAATCACTGTCTGAGGTTGTGGTTGGTTGGGTGTGCGAAAGATCAGCGTTGTTATAATTATTACCGAAATCCACGCAGATTCCGACTATCAGAATGGACATAAACGACTAAAAGGAATCCTAGGTAGGAAAGATTACCTATTATCTCCTCGGTGTGTCCAAGAATGAAATTCTGACAAAATTTTTGCCAGATCGCTACACTAAGGGCCAGTTGTACAGTTCCCAGTTAGCACCCGCTGGAGTTATATCCACAGAAAGGCGCGGAAAACCCGTTGTGCGAACACGTAATAACGCCTAACCGTAGAATAAACGCGGGTTGACTATACCAGTGAGTCTGGCAGGGTTAGTCAAGCTAACCGGAAAATAAGTTTTGATCATGGTAGGAATATTTACACATTTAGTAATGATAAGACTGTTTGTTGCCGGTCGAGGTGGCCGAGCGGTTCTAGGCGCTACAGTCTGGAACTGCGCGACGGCTACGGTCGCAGATTCGAATCCTGCCTCGAGCATGGACGTGTGTGATGTCCTTAGGTTAGTTAGGTTTAAGTAGTTCTAAGTTCTAGACGACTGATAACCTCAGAAGCTAAGTCCCATAGTGCTCAGAGCCATTTGAACCCTTTTTTTTTTATTGTTACAACGACGAAGGGGAAGAAACGGGGACATCTCACAAATCACATGTAAGACTATGAGGTTGCCATATTTATATAAAAATCTGGTACTACTATTCTTCGATCCCATGGTTGAGGAACAGGAGCGTATGAATGAAGTGTGAAGCAATTTCCTAACAAAAACTTTTTGCTTGTAGCAGGCCTAATAGGCATTTGATATTGTTACTTCGTGAATTACATTATGTAGTGTTATTTATATAAATGAGGTAGATAGAAATGACGATGTGTGTCAAAAAGTGTTACAATTGCTGCAAGCCGGCCGCGGTGGTCTCGCGGTTCTAGGCGCGCAGTCCGGAACCGTGCGACTGCTACGGTCGCAGGTTCGAATCCTGCCTCGGGCATGGATGTGTGTGATGTCCTTACGTTAGTTAGGTTTAAGTAGTTCTAAGTTCTAGGGGACTAATGACCACAGCAGTTGAGTCCCATAGTGCTCAGAGCCATTTGAACCAATTGCTGCAATATTAGAAAGGCCTATTTCGTTTTGCCTAGCAGGAAGTGATGAAATAGACATAATCAAATCGACAAACCACGCCAGTCATAGACGCTATTCGCATTAACAGCTTTTCGAGTGAAATTTTCTGGCAGAATAAAACTGTGCCGGACCGAGACTCGAACTCGGAACCTTTACCTTTAGCGAGCAAGTGCTCTACCGACTGAGCTTTTTCAGTGTTAGACGTCATTTTGATTTTCCCTGTAGCTAAACGTTTGACCAACTGTGATGAGGTAATAGATCTTTTCGCAGAAAGGTAAGCTCGCCGTGTAAAGCTGTAGCAATAGAGAAAGAAATGTGTACTGTCTTGCTTCTCTCTTGTCTTTACTAACTTTACGTTTGTTATACTAAAATTTATATTACACAAAACAGAAAGTTGTGAGCCAATTCTCCCGGTCGCAAATAGTGTCAATATTGTGAGGCCTGTTTTTTTTTTTTTCTTTTAATGGGAGTTGGATGACAAATGGCTCTGAGCACTATGGGACTTAACTGCTGAGGCCATCAGTCCCGTAGAACTTAAAGCTTGCTTTTTTTTGGGGGGGGGGGGGAGGTCATCAGTCTACTGACTGGTTTGATGCGGCCCGCCACGAATTCCTCCCCTGTACTAACCTCTTCATCTTAGAGTAGCGCTTGCAACCTACGTCCTCAATTATTTGCTTGACGTATTCCAATCTCTGTCTTCCTCTACAGTTTTTGCCCTCTACAGCTCCCTCTAGTACCATGGAAGTCATTCCCTCATGTCTTAGCAGATGTCCTATCATCCTGTCCCTTCTCCTTATTAGTGTTTTCCACATATTCCTTTCCTCTCCGATTCTGCGTAGAACCTCCTCATTCCTTACCTCATCAGTCCGCCTAACTTTCAACATTCGTCTATAGCACCACATCTCAAATGCTTCGATTCTCTTCTGTTCCGGTTTTCCCACAGTCCATGTTTCACTACCATACAATGCTGTACTCCAGACGTACATCCGTAGAAATTTCTTCCTCAAATTAAGGCCGGTATTTGATATTAGTAGAATTCTCTTGGCCAGAAATTCCTTTTTTGCCGTAGCGAGTCTGCTTTTGATGTCCTCCTTGCTCCGTCCGTCATTTGTTATTTTACTGCCTAGGTAGCAGAATTCCTCAAGTTAAAGCTACTTAAACCTAACTAACCCAAGGACAACACACACATCCATGCCCGAGGCAGGATTCGAACCTGCGACCGTAGCGGTCGCGCAGTTCCAGACTAGGGCCTAGAACCGCTCGGCCACTCCGAGTTGGATGTCAAACAGGCGACTGGGAGCAGGAGAGGCACATCAGGGCATTTCAATTTCCACTGTAGGTCTGATGGCTTCCATTAAAAAATATGTTGTTGTTGTTGTGGTCTTCAGTCCTGAAACTGGTTTGATGCAGCTCTCCGTGCTACTCTATCCTATGCAAGCTTCTTCATCTCCCAGTACCTACTGCAACCTACATCCTTCTGAATCTGCTTAGTGTAGTCATCTCTTGGTCTCCCTCTACGATTTTTACCCTCCACGCTGCCCTCCAATACTAAATTGGTGATCCCTTGATGGCTCAGAACATGTTCTACCAATCGATCCCTTCTTCTGGTCAAGTTGTGCCACAAACTTCTCTTCTCCCCAATCCGATTCAATACTTCCTCATTAGTTATGTGATCTACCCATCTAATCTTCAGCATTCTTCTGTAGCACCACATTTCGAAAGCTTCTACTCTCTTCTTGTCCAATACACGACTGAATTCCACAGAGCGAAATACAGTGACGTTCAATAGGAAACTGCTGTATGAAGAGGCGTGGTACTGCACTTCGGCACATTTAAGACCAAATATCATGCCTTACATTTGCTTGAACATATGTTTCATACAACGAACTCAGAAATATGTGCACTACAAAACGCACATATTTTTGAAAAATTGATTTTTTTTTTAATTTTTGACGCCCCATCTCAAACGTTCGTGGGAGGGGGGAGAGGGGCTGCTACAAAATTTTTCTCCCGCTGATCCAGGACTGCGCTCCGCTAATATTCCACCCGTGTGTACGAAGCCTAGACTCTAGGTGTCAAGAGTGAGCTTCGATTCTAAACGCTACGGTGTTCGCGGAACGGTTTCTGCCACATCAGTGTGGGAAACTACAGGCAGGACCCCGAGCGCGAAGCACTCAGAGCAGGTAGGCGGATTAGTCTGTTTACAATGGACGACACGCCACGTCACGTCACAACATTCCACAACGGATTCCAGACCGCAGCATCCACACCGACCTCCAACGGGGTACCTCACAGGATGAATGCCGGATATTTGCCACATTTGCCCCTTCGCTACGTAGCAATCCCTCAGGTAAAGGACGCTCTTCCTTGTAGTACTTCTGTCCGCTTTCAAAGCGCAGTTTCCACATTTTACTCTATACAACCAGTACGTAAGGGGGCCTCCTCCTTCGACATCTTGGCCAAATACAGAGCTTCTTTTCCGAAATCGAAATATTTATAACTTTTGGGAAACGAAAGCAATACCGATGATTATGCCAGTATATAATTAGTTCTGCCTAGTATAAATATAGATTCCTCTGTCTTTACGGTAGCTTCCTTCCACGCTTACTGATTGCGATAGAAACAATCCATCGCCATGGCGGCAACAAGAAAGGAACGATGTAAAGAGAACGCAAATGTACGCTAATCATTTCTTTTTGATCACTGCATTTGTGCCTACTTTAATTACTACAACTGCATGCCCAAAAGACAACAAGGAAAGAAGAAATGGGTATGTGAATGTCTCAAAAGGAGAACGACATACTCCATATCAATTTACTCTCTAAAATGCGATATCCCTTGCGGCGAAACATGAGTTAATAAAGTGTAGCGGGACAATGATCAAAACATGACTGAAAATACGTTCACTAAATATAAGAACATCTATGACTTACATGTCATCTAAAGTCGACGTACAATTTTAAAATGTTAGAAATAAGAAAATATAGTAATACACAATGCTATGCTTGTAACGTACATTGTAGTTCTACGTTGTTTAGCTCTGGTATTTACACGTTCACAGAGAAAGCATCCTAGGTTTTGGAGGGAAAAGCCGTAATTGTAATGATCTGCACTACAACAGAAACAAGAAGCACAACGTAAGGTAAAATAATGTAATTTGTGTTCCAGCTCAGAAGCGACATTGAAGCAGAGAGTTCCTGTTAGTATGGGCAGAGGTTATATTCGACAACCGGAACAAATTAGTAACTGGCTCCTTTTACCGACCCCCGATCTCAGATTAAACAGCTGCTGAACAGTTTCTAAGAAAACTAGAGTCCCACAAATAGGTACCCTACTCATACAATTGTAGTTGGCAGTGCTTCAATCTACATTCCGTATGTTGACAAAAATACATTTTCAGATCCTATTGTAGATAGAAAACAACTTCCGTAATTGTTCTAAATTTTTTTTTTGATTATTTTGAAGAATTAGTTTACGAGGCCATTCAGATTGTAAATGGTTAGGAAAACACACTTGACCTCAGACACAAATAACCCTGAGCGTCACGACATACAGAGATCAGAGAACACACAGTAGTAGCGAGGCTCAATTCTGTGACAAAGAAAATCACCGAAACTAAACGCGAAATATATCTATTTATAAAAGCAGCTAAAAATTCGGTTGACGTCTTTCTAAGAGAGAGTCTCCAATCTTTCCAAACTATGTAAGTGAAGACCATATGTGGCTTAAGTTCAAAGAAATAGTATCAACAGCACTCGAGAGATTCATACCAAATAAATTAATAAGAGACGGAACTGATCCCCAATGGGACACAAGACAGAAAGCTACTGCAGGAGCACCGAAAAAGGCACGTATAATTTAGACGAACGCAAAATCTCCAAGATCGGCGAAGTTTTACTGAGGCTCGAAATTTGGTGCGCATTTCAATACTAGATGCATTTAGCAGTTTCCATAACGAAACCCAACCCTTCGGAGCAGGTAAAATCGTGGCAAATGCCCGGCGTGACAAATGTCCCCACACCACAGGATGCTCTTTTGAAAGGAAATTTTAACCTTTAATCGTCGTCTTCTCATGTTACAATAGTAGCTTTTTTGTATCACTAGTCTTCATGTTCTTTGCTTCCTTTTAGCGACATATTTGAAGGCGAATTCTTTAGGTTTCATGACACGGACAAAGGAAAAGCTTACACTTCGCTAAATAAGACATATGAAACATTCTCCAAACGGTTTTGTTAATGAAATTTGTTTCAGCATCGAAACAATGAACTCTTACAGGATAGCGTCCAATGCGAATTTTTTACAGTTCCGAAGACCAATGTTCTAACAAGGTCACGAGGGAAAGATCTTGAACGCCAAGCGCAAACGGGCGTGAGGGGAATAATGTTTACGTATCGGCTAGAAAAGGCTGCCAACTTTTAGACTTGCCTGCGCCGTGCGCGCAGTTGATCAGCGGCTATGGCATAAATGGTTCAAATGGCTCTGAGCACTATGGGACTTAACTTCTTAGGTCCTTAGTCCCCTAGAACTCAGAACTACTTAAACCTAACTAACCTAAGGACATCACACACATCCATGCCCGAGGCAGAATTCGAAACTGCGACCGCAGCGGTCGCGCGGTTCCAGACTGAAGCGCCTAGAACCGATCGGCCATTCCGGCCGGCGGCTATGGCATACATTACGATGAAGAAGAAACAAGATTTAGTGAAAAGTATTATATACACCCTGATTTTCAAACACTCCTTACATTATTTATTTCTCATTGGCACAAATAACGCGAGACGTCCCCATGGTACCAGACTGCCGAGGTTGCTGGCAGTCGTAAACAAAAGACAATCGGAACGAACGTTACCAATATGTAGCGACCACAGCTTCGGGACGAAGGTATACCGTGTACACACACTCCCACTCCCACTCCCACTCCCTCTCTCTACATTGTCCCATGCCCCTGTTCATCGCATTACTTCGGTGTCATCCATTGTCACGTTCTCAATGGTGCCGGAATAGCGGCAAATTATAGTTTAGTTTAACTATCTGGTCAGAGAAAATTATCTGGAAGGTGCCGGAACGGCGTTCCCACGAAATTAAGCACTGGTTAAAGGAAAAGAGAGACTCATTTTCGTAACGAAATACTACCAGCTCTCATGAAGGAAGTAGAACATCAAATACGTAATATGTGTGAAGTACCAAAACGGTGGGTGCCCAGCACACTACCAGCTTGTGGCACGAAAACGCTCACCCACCTCTTTCCAAGTCGCTATAGATAGCACGTCGAGGCGTTATCAACTCGCCTGCACGTCCGCCTGGTTTGACGCCACTTTTTTTATCTAGGGTTAATCCAAGGACGAGTTCCAACGACCGTGGAGGAGCTAAAACATCGCCTTGTTGGAATGTTAAACGAATTAAGAAAGATCTGTGAGGATCTAATTGACGTATGGTGTAGGGAATGGCATCTGAATCTCAATGTAGACAAGTGTAATGTGCTGCGAATACACAGAAAGAGAGATATTTTATCATTTAGCTACAATATAGCAGGTCAGCGACTGGAAGCAGTTAATTCCATAAATTATCTGGGAGTAGGCATTAGGAGTGATTTAAAATTGAATGACCATATAAAATTAATCGTCGGTAAAGCAGGTGCCAGACAGATTCACGGGAAGAATCCTAAGGAAATGGCCCAAAAGCAAAGGAAGTAGGTTACAGTACACTTGTTCGCCCACTGCTTGAATACTACTCACCAGTGCGGGATCCGTACCAGATAGGGTTGATAGAAGAGATAAGACCCAATGGAGAGCAGCGCGCTTCGTTACAGGATCATTTAGTAATCGCGAAAGCGTTACGGAGATGATAAACTCCAGTGGAAGACTCTGCAAGAGAGACGTTCAGTAGCTCGGTACGGGCTTTTGTTGAAGTTTCGAGAACATACCTTCACCGAGGAGTCCAGCAGTATAATGCTCCCTCCTACGTATATCTAGCGAAGAGACCATGAGGATAAAATCAGAGAGATTAGAGTCCACACAGAGGCATACCCACAATCCTCCTTTCCACGAACAATACGAGAATGGAATAGGAGGGAGAACCGATAGAGGTACTCAAGTTACCCTCCGCCACACACAGTCATGTGGCTTGCAAAGTATGCATGTACCGGATGATCAAAAGTCAGTATAAATTTGAAAACTGAATAAATACGGAATAATGTCGATAGAGATGTACAAATTGACACAGATGCTTGAAATGACATGGGGTTTTATCAGAACCAATAAAATACAAAAGTTCAAAAAATGTCCAACAGTTGGCGCTTCATCTGATCAGAATGCCAATAATTAGCATAACAAAGTAAGACAAAGCAAAGATGATGACCTTTACAGGAAATGCTCAATATGTCCACCATCTTTCCTCGACAACAGCTGAGCACACGATCATCACCAAACGACGCGCGCAAGAGATCTTTCACCCGTCTAGCAACATGGCGTTGACTTTCTCGTCGTGCAATGGAGATTCCACGACAGTTGTAGGATTTTCGGTAGCCCAAATTCTGCAGTTGTGGGCGTTGACAGACACTCGGAGCGTGAAATGAGCTTCGTCGGTCCACAACGCGTTAATCAATCGTCATGTTCCGCCATCTTTTGAAACGCCCACGCCGCAAATGCCCTCCGCGTCACTAAATCGCCAGGTAACAGTTCATGGTGCCGATGGATTTTGTACGGATAACATCGGAGGGTACGCCTACGTGCCAACCAAACAGTAGTGTATGGAATGCCGGTGCGACTGCACGAGCGCTGACTTCCCCCTGCACAGACGAATCCGCTACAGTCTCCATTTCTTCCTGAACTGTCTCAGCAGCATTACGCCTTGTGCTCGGTCGGCCACTACGGGGTCTATCGTCTAAACAACCCGTGGCTTCGAGCTTCGAAATCATTCTCGCCACAGCTGCATTTGTCAACGGACCTTTACCCGTTCGAATCCCCTTCCTATGGTGATAGGATCGTAACGCTGAACTAGCACATTCCCCATTCTGATAATACAGCTTCACTAAAAGCGCCTTTTCAGGTAACGTCAACATGCTGCGACTGCTGGCGCATCTCATTTTCTCTCTCATTACAGCTCGTTTTATACACGATTGTCATGCGCAGTCACTGACGTTTTGCTGTCCTCCGCCATTTGTTGGGCATTTTCTGAACTTTTTTTTATTCTAATAAAACCCTATCTCAATCCAAGCATGTGTGTCAATTTTTACGTCTCTTTATTATTCCGTGGTTTATTAATCATCCGGTAGATGTAGAGCGTGGACTTCCCGTCCTCCCAGCGTCTTAGAGAGTGAAATTTCCTCTTTGGAAATCTCTGTACCACCTCAATATAGTTTTACGATGTGGACGCACGTCAAGTGCAAGTCATTTCTTCAAAGGACTGGTCAATGTTTAAACCATGCGCGAAGTTGTACCGCAAATACTGTCCGAATCTCACTTCGTGACCTCGATGCCTCAGCAAGCACTGCTATGGAACGACAGCCTCCACAGATGTGGAAAAGCGGCTACTGCACCGCATGTATGAACTAAAAATCAACCTCCTGCGACTTATTGTTGTGGCGTATTGTAAAATTTTTCTAGTACCCTTTATTACTTATGTGACAATCAACGAAAATTAAAAAAAAACTTTTTCATAATTCATTTGGACGAAAACACAATTACGATATCTTAAACGATCCAGGGACCGTAGAAATTTGCAAAGGGGCTGGGAGTTCAAGCAGAAAACATAAAAACTTCGAGGTTCGCCGATGACCTTTTAATTCTGTCAGATAAGGCTAATGATTCGAAGAGCAGTTAAACAAACGGACAGCATCTTGTAATGAGGTTATGGGATAAACATCAATAAAAGAAAACCAAGGGTAATGGAATGTAGTCGAATTAAATCATGCTAGGAAGAGGGAATTCAGTTTAGGAGTTAGAACACTTAAAGAAGTAGATTAGTTTTGCTATCTGGACAGCAAAATGGCTGATTAAGGTCGAGGTAGGGAAGAGAGAGAATGCAGGTAACAGCAAGAAAAGCACTTCTGGAAAAGATATTTTTTAACATCTAATATAAACTTAAATGTTTAGGAAGTCTTTTCTGGAGGCATTTTTCTGGAATGTAGCCTTGTATGGAAATTTCACGGATGATAATTCAGACAAGAGAATAGAGGGTTTTGAAATGTGGTGTTATAGGAGAATGCGGAAGGTAAGATCGTTTTCTAGAATAGCAAATAAGGTACTGAATCGAACGGGGGAGAAAAGAAATTTATGAAACAATTTGGCTATAAGAAGGGTTCAGTTGATAGGACACTGAAGTATCGAGGAATTGCCAGTTCGGTTATGGAAGGGCGGAAGTACATCTTGTAGAGGCAAACCTTGAGATGAATACAGTAAACACGGTCAAGTGGATGTAGAGTATGTTAGATGAGATGAAGAGGTTTGCACAGGATAGTCTGGCATGGAGAGCGGCGTCAAACCTGTCATCGGTCTGAAGACAACAACGAATGGTTCAAGATAGGTGAACGGCACATTATGGCCGAGAAGTCCTCGTGCCTGCAAAACAGTTCTGTATATTGAAGTATTTACGTTTACAAACTCTATAACCGGCGTATATTTACATATGGCGTGGTTCTCACTCACGTTTGAAAACCCTCGAAGCGACGTAAGACAAGTAACTTAATGTAAGACACAGCGGGTCTCAAACGTCATGAAATATCCCAAAAATGGGCAAGAAATGCTGAACATGTGACGTCACCAGATGATGTACCTCCCCGCACGTGCAGTCCTTGGGCGCGAAGAGATGATTGATTGGCGCAATACTTGCATTCGAGCAAACGGATCAAATTTCGAACCATTTGGAAAGTTGATCTGTTCTAGACGTAGAAGTTACAAAATTATTGTCCTCGCTGTAACCAAGTAAAAGTTGTTATGGATATAACTAATTCTGCCCCTCTGTTTTTTGATGAGAGACAGAGCTGTATTCCAAGCAGCATTTAAAGAAAATCCACCATCTCTGTTTATAAGGTTGCTTGATAGTTTGATTTCAACAGCTCCCTTAATGACAATAGCTGGACGTTCAAGCCAGAATCTCCGTGTTGTACTCCATAGGATGACCGGTGTCAAGGCAATGTTCTGCAACAGCGGATTTGCTCGGCTGTTGTAAGCGTGTGTGACGCTTTTGTTCAATACACCGGTCATCCACAGTCCTGATTGTTTGACCAATATATGACATGCCACAGCTGCAAGGAATACGATAGACCCCAACCTTACGCAAACCAAGATCGTCTTTTATGGACGCCAACAGAGCCTTAATCTTAGGTGCTCGAAATGCTTCTTGCGTAAGGCAAAAAGGCCGTAGACTTGGGTGCCCCTTCGTTGCTATCATCACTCACCTGTTGCAAAGAAGGCTGATGGCGCAACGCAGGTTTGATCTGCCTCTCACTATAACCATTCTGACGAAAGGTGACTTGGAGATGTGCTAGCTCAGCTGCCAAACTTTCAGGGTCTGAGATAACGTGGGCCCTGTGAGCCGACGTACAAAGTACTCCTTCACGCTGAGCTGGATGGTGACAACTATCAGCTCGCAGATACAAGTCAGTGTGGGTGGGCCTCCTATAAATATCCACCAGTTTTCCTTCTGACCAACACATCAAGGAAGGGAAGGCATCCATTCTTTTCCACCTCCATAGTGAATTGAATATTCGGGTGGACTGAATTCAGGTGTTCCAAAAACTGGTTTAAATTCTCACTACCGTGAGGTCAAACAACAAAAGTATTGTGTACATATATGAAAAAACACGCAGGTATCAATGTCGCTGACTCCAATGCACGTTCCTCAAAGTCCTCCATAAACAAATTGGCGATAATAGGTGACAACGGGCTTTCCATTGCAGCTCCATCAGTCTGTTCGTAGTACTGACCATCCAATAAAAAGTAAGGGGAAGTCAGCACAAGTCGAAACAAATTTGTTAACTCGGCACCAAACTTAACCTCAATTAGCTGCAACGAATCAGAGAGAGGAACGTGAGTGAAAAGAGAAACCACATCAAAACTGACTAAAATATCATTCAAACGCAAACCCTGCAATCGACGTAAGAAATCTACAGAGTTATTAATGTGGTGTTCACACCTACCTACTAGTGGGCTCAACGAACAAGCTACACGATATGTAGGAGCACCAATATTAGAAACAATAGGCCTCAACGGGACAGCCTCTTTATGGGCCTTAGGGAGGCCATATAATCCGGGTGGTACAGCACAGTAAGAATTAAGACTCTTGATAGTCTCCTGTGACAAAGAACTTTTCTTCAGGAGTTTATATGTCTTTCTCTCAACACTCTTAGTAGGCTCAACAGCGATTTTGCGATACGCCGAATCAGAAAGTAGACAGTGCATCTTTAGAATGTAATCGTGCTTGTTCAACAAAACCGTGGCATTTCCCTTGTCCGCACGTAAAATAATATCAGGATCCATTCTGAGTGAATGTGAAGCAGCCGCCTCAGCTGCAGTAATGTCGCACTTGGCTGGACGGGCCCCAGTCAACACACGAGTCAAACGTCTTCTCCGCGAGATTGATCACAGAACGTCGAGAATTAAAATTATATGGATATGGTGTCTGTTCTTTCGGACATGTCCGAAAAAACACACACCGTTGATGACCTGCAGCCGTCTACTACGAAATTAGAATTATACTGATACCTTCAACTGCCTGCGGGCGTTGGTACATATTAACGGGGACAGTTGAAAATGTGTGCCCCGACCGGGACTCGAATCCGGAATCTCCTGCTTAGATGGCAGACGCTCTACCCATCTGAGCCACCGAGGGCACAGACGATAGCGCGACAGCAGGGACTATCTCGCGACCTACATTCTCACCTTGTATCTCCACACACTACATTCGTAGTGTCCCACCCTAACGCACTCATTACTCGTGGAGGAAACTCTTACCAAGTCCCGTAAGAGTTCGGGGAATGTGTGTGCATCCCCCACAGAAGGAGGAATTGCCAGAACTATTACTTATATTGATATGGTGTCTGTTCTTTCGGACATACCGGCTATGACCTCCTCCTGTGCGGATGCACACATATTCCCCGAACTCTTACGGGACTTGTTAAGAATGTCTTCCACGAATAATGAGTGTTGGGGTGGGGCACTACGAATGTAGTATCGAAAGGGTGCAAAAAAGGGCAGCTCGTTTTGTATTATCGCGTTATAGGGGAGAGAGTGTGGCAGATATGGTAAGCGAGTTGGGATGGAAGTCATTACAGCATAGACGTTTTTCGTCGCGGCAAGACCTTCTTACGAAATTTCAGTCACCAACTTTCTCTTCCGAATGCGAAAATATTTTGTTGAGCCCAACCTACATAGGTAGGAATGATCATCAAAATAAAATAAGAGAAATCAGAGCTCGAACAGAAAGGTTTAGGTGTTCGTTTTTCCCGCTCGCTGTTCGGGAGTGGAATTGTAGAGAGATAGTATGATTGTGGTTCGATGAACCCTCTGCCAAGCACTTAAATGTGAATTGCAGAGTAGTCATGTAGATGCACATACAAGGTGAGAATATGGGTCTCTGTGTCCTCGGTGGCTCAGATGGATGCCGGCACGGTAGCTCAGCGTGTTCGGTCAGAGGGTTATCTGCCTTCTGTAATAAAAAAACTGAGTTAATCGATCAACGAAACGGATGTCTTGCGACGTCCGCCCCGAGCAGATGCAACGAACAAAATGAGATTTTTTAAAAAAAGGATGGTTAGAGCGTTAGCAGGGACTCTGTAATAAAAGAAATATAAAATAATCGAACAACGAACGAACTTCACCTGTCCCCATCTATTTGTATCACCGCCCGTAAGCAGCGGAAAATATCAGTATCATTCCAATAAAGTAAAAAAAAAAAGAAGGTTCAAATGGCCCTGAGAACTAAGGGACTCAACTTCTGAGGTCATTAGTCCCCTAGAAGTTAGAACTATTTAAACCTAACTAACCTAAGGACATCACACACATCCATGCCCGAGGCAGGATGCGAACCCCCGACCGTAGCGGGTTCCAGACTGCAACGCCTAGAACCGCACGGCCACTTCGGCCGGCAATAAAGTAAAATTTGCTCTTATTTTATGTTTTCCCCCTTTTTGTATACAGATACAATTTTGTAAAGAAAACGTAGGTCATTTACTGCTAACGACGCAATTCGGAAGCTTATACTCATTTACTTGTGATGCAGTAGGTAGGTTTTTGTTGTACAGTACTTTGCAGCAAACCAGCAAAGACCATGAGACTGGTAAATCAAATAGTAAGTCTTGCCTAAATGGAAACACACAACTGCTTAACGCAATGAATGAAATACTGCCGCCGGCCGTGGTGGCCGAGCGGTTCTAGGCGCTACAGTCTGGAACCGTGCGACCGCGTTACGGTTCGAATCCTGCCTCGGGCATGGATGTGTGTGATGTCCTTAGGTTAGTTAGGTTTAAGTACTTCTAAGTTCTAGTGGACTGATGACCTCAGAGGTTAGGTCCCATAGTTCTCAGAGCCATTTGAACCAATGAAATACTGCCTGCCTGCTAGACCTAACACACTACCGTGAGCCCTATGCGCTAAGGTTGTGCATCTGGGCCCAGAACTACACCGACGGGAATACTTGACTTGGGTCGGAGCGACAGACAGATTCAACCGCTGCACGTACGGCGAGGTAAGCCATGTGGTGACGTCATATGTTCAACATTTGTCATTCACTTGGGGTATTTCCCAACATTTGCGACCCCCAAATGTCTTATACAGGGTGCGGCACATAAAACCGTCAAAACATTAACACACAATGACATGTACGTAACTGACTTTCCTCCTCTGACAAGTTTGAATGAAACTCGACCAGGATTCCCAAATACAAGTCACTTTTCACTGTCGTCTCAAAGAATATGGCCCCCACAATGCGTGTGGGGGAAATGACACACCAATCTTCTCGTCATGCAAGGCTACCTGCTGGATAGTATGTGAATTTTCTGTCGACCAGTACGTTCGTTTTGCGAATGTATGTACCCAGACAGGTGGAACGACGCCTCGTCACTAATAATGAGCGTTAGTGGGCCCAGGACACCACTGGCGACATTCCTCAACAGCCATTAACAAGACAGGCTCCAGTTCTTGTACAACGCTTATACGGTACAGTTTTAACTTCGTTGTTGTTGTCGTCTTCAGTCCTGAGACTGGTTTGATGCAGCTCTCCATGCTACTGTATTCTGTGCAAGCTTCTTAATCTCCCAGTACCTACTACAATCTACATCCTTCTGAATCTGGTTAGTGTATTCATCTCTTGGTCTCCCTCTACGATTTTTACCCTCCACGCTGCCCTCCAATACTAAATTGGTGATCCCTTGATGCCTCAGAACATGTCCTACCAACCGATCCCTTCTTGTGGGCAAGTTGTGCCACAAACTTCTCTTCTCCCCAATCCTATTCAATACTTCCTCATTAGTTATGTGATCTACCCATCTAATCTTCAGCATTCTTCTGTAGCACCACATTTCGAAAGCTTCTATTCTCTTCTTGTCTAAACTATTTATCGTCCATGTTTCACTTCCATACATGGCTACACTCCATACAAATACTTTCAGAAATGACTTCCTGACACTTAAATCTATACTCGATGTCAACAAATTTCTCTTCTTCAGAAACGCTTTCCTTGCCATTGCCAATCTACATTTTATATCCTCTCTACTTCGACCATTATCAGTTATTTTGTTCCCCAAATAGCAAAACTGCTTTACTACATTTCCTAATCTAATTCCGTCAGCATCACCCGACTTAATTCGACTACATTCCATTATCATTGTTTTGCATTTGTTGATGTTCATCTTATATCCTCCTTTCAAGACACTATCCATTCCGTTCAACTGCTCTTCCAAGTCCTTTGCTGTCTCTGACAGAATTACATTGTCATCAGCGAACCTCAAAGTTTTTATTTCTTCTGCATGGATTTTAATACCTACTCCGAATTTTTCTTTTGTTTTCTTTACTGCTTGCTCAATATACAGATTGAGTAACATCGGGGAGAGGCTACAACTCTGTCTCACTCCCTTCCCAACCACTGCTTCCCTTTCATGTCCCTCGACTCTTATAACTGCCATCTGGTTTTTGTACAAATTATAAATAGCCTTTCGCTCCCTGCATTTTACCTCTGCCACTTTCAGAATTTGAAAGACTATTCCAGTCAACATGGTCAAAAGCTTTGTCTAAGTCTACAAACGCTAGAAACGTAGGTTTGCCCTTCCTTAATCAAGCTTCTAAGATAAGCCGTAGGGTCAGTATTGCCTCACGTGCTCCAACATTTCTACGGAATCCAAACTGATCTCCCCCGAGGTCGGCTTCTACTAGTTTTTCCATTCGTCTGTAAAGAATTCGTGTTAGTATTTTGCAGCCGTGACTTATTAAACTGATAGTTCGGTAATTTTCACATCTGTCAACACCTGCTTTCTTTGGGATTGGAATTACTATATTCTTTTTGAAGTATGAGGGTATTTCGCCTGTTTCATACATCTTGCTCACCAGATGGTAGAGTTTTGTCAGGACTGGCTCTCCCAAGGCCGTCAGTAGTTCCAATGGAATGTTGTTTCGACTCAGGTCTTTCAGTGCTCTGTCAAACTCTTCACGCAGTATCTTATCTCCCTTTTCATCTTCATCTACATCCTCTTCCATTTCCATAATATTGTCCTCAAGTACATCACCCTTGTATAGACCCTCTATATACTCATTCCACCTTTCTGCTTTCTCTTTGCTTACAACTGGGTTTCCATCTGAGCTCTTGATATTCATAGAAGTGGTTCTCTTTTCTCCTAAGGTCTCTTTAATTTTCCTGTAGGCAGTATCAATCTTACCCCTAGTGAGATAAGCCTCTACATCCTTACATTTGTCCTCTAGCCATCGCTGCTTAGCCATTTTGCACTTCCTGTCGATCTCATTTTTGAGACGTCTGTATTCCTTTATGCCTGCTTCATTTACTGCATTTTTATATTTTCTCCTTTCATCAATTAAATAATACATGTAGGTATAGTTAGCAAATGAAAGATTTTGACAGAACAAACAATGTATTTACCTCAATAGTGTTCAAAAGTCATTATATAAATCAGTTCACGATATCCAGTCTTACAAATTTACTGTCTCTGATGGACACACGTCCAGATCATCCGCTCTCAAAACTCCGCCATCTCTCTCCCCACATCCACCACTGCTGGCGGCTCACCTCCAATTCCGCAATGCTATGCGTTGTTCACATCCAGCTGCCCAACACTACAATAGCGAATATTTCAACAATGCCAACCAGCCACAGACTGCACACAGCACAGCCAGTGATTTTCATGCAGAGCGCTACGTGACGTCACGAATACAAAAACCTCAACAGCCTACTTACAGTGCAAAGATTGGCCACTTGCTTTAATTCTTCAGAAATTTAGAATTGTGAACCTCACAAAACGAAAAAACTCGGTATCCTGCGGCTACAATATGAGTCATAGATGGAATCGGCAAACCTGTACAGACTCAGTCGTGGGTAAAGCAGGCCGCTGATTTCGATTTATTGGTAAAATACTGGAGAAGTGCAACCAGTGTATTATGGAGATTGCTTACAAATCACTCATGCGACACATTCTAGAATATTGTTCAAGTGTGTGGGTCTCGTACCAAATAGCACTAACAGTGGAACATGAATGTATACAGAGAAGCCAGCAGAAACTGTCACAGGATCTTTTCAGCTGAGGGCAAGCACCACAGCGATACTGAGAAAATTGATCTGGCAGACTCAAAATGTAGACGTAAACTATCCTAGTTTCAAGTAAATGCTTTAACTGATGACTCTAGGAATATACTACAAACCCCTATACAGGGTGTTACAAAAAGGTACGGCCAAACTTTCAGGAAACATTCCTCACACAGAAAGCAAAAATGTTATGTGGACATGTGACCGGAAACGCTTAATTTGCATATTAGAGCTCATTTTAGTTTCGTCAGTACGTTCTTCCACCTACGCTCAATGGAGCACGTTATCATGATTTCATAAGGGATACTCTACCTGTGCTGCTAGAACGTGTGGTTCATGCACTATGGAGCTCCTGCACATTTCAGTCGAAGTGTTCGTACGCTTCTCAACAACAGATTCGGTGACCGATGGATTGGTAGAGGCGGGCCAATTCCATGGCCTCCACGTTCTCCTGACCTCAACCCTCTTGACTTTCATTTATGGGGGCATTTGAAAGCTCTTGTCTACGCAACCCCGGTACCAAATGTAGAGACTCTTCGCGCTCATATTGTGGACGGCTGTGATACAATGCGCCATTCTCCAGGGCTGCATCAGCGCATCAGAGATGCCATGCGACGGAGGGTGGATGCATGCATCCTCGCTAACGGAGGACATTTTGAAGATTTCCTGTGACAAATTGTTTGAAAAAAAAATGGCTCTGAGCACTATAGGACTTCATATATGGTCATCAGTCCCCTAGAACTTAGAACTACTTAAACCTAACTAACCTAAGGACATCACACAACACCCAGCCATCACGAGGCAGAGAAAATCCCTGACCACGTCAGGAATCGAACCCGGGCGTAGGAAGCGAGAACGCTACCGCACGACCACGAAACAAAGTGTTTGAAGCCACGCTGGTACGTTCTGTTGCTGTGTGTTTCCATTCAATTATTAATGTGATTTGATGAGAAGTAATAAAATGCGCTCCAACATGGGAAGTAAACGTTTCCGGACACATGTCCACATGACGTATTTTCTTTCTTTGTGTGTGAGGAATGTTTTCTGAAAGTTTGGCCGTACCTTTTTGTAACACCCTGTATATCGCTCACACAGGGATCGTGAGGACAAGATTAGAACAATTACTGGAAGGCACTCGAACAGTCTTTCTTCCTGAACTCCATACGTGAATGGAATGGGGAGTACATAGTAATTGATGCAATGGGAGGGATCCTCTGCCATGCACTTAATGGTGATTTGCTGAGTATAGATGTAGATCCCGATCTGTGGAGCATTCAGATGTTGCAGTGGCCCGATGTTTGACAGCATGGGAATTCCAGGGCAGACACACTCATTGTAACGGTTCCAGCCACCACTTCCGGCCACACCAAGAGAGGAACGCTGTATTGTGCAACATCTACGTCTGCATGGATACTTTGCAAATCACACTTTACCCTTTATAATTAATATTCCACCCTCCAAGACCGCATGGGAAATACAAACACCTATATATTTCCATCCCAGCTTTGATTTCCCTTACTTTATGATGATTATTATTTCTCCCTATGTAGTTGGGCGCCAGCAAAATAGTTTCACAATCTGCGCAGAACGTTGTTGACAGAAATTTCGTGAAAAGATTCGCGCCCCAACGAAAAATGCCCTTGTTTTAATGAAATAGACCACAAACCCTGCGTCATAACAGTGACACATTCTCCGCTATTTCGCGATAATACAAAACGTGCTGCTCTTCTTTGAACTTTTTCTATGCACTCCGTTAATCCTGTCTGGTAAGGATCTCAGACCGCGCAGCGAAAGAGGACGGACAAGCCTAGTGTAGGCAGTCTCTTTCATGGAGGTAAAAATAAGCGGAGTTGTCTTGACGTAACAAACTTGAAGCCGATCCAAGTGAAGATCCGCCATGTTAGCTACCCCAAAACATCCACTTCTGGTGGTTTTATTCCGTGTAGTCGTGAAGTGTTTTGATAAAAAAAAATGCCGGCTTGCGTCGCTTACAGGTGTACTAAGCGTTCTGATTGTAGTCTGAAGTTTAAAAAATCACATTTCATTCGTAAGTGGACTTACTTAAACGCTATTTTCTTATATTTACTTGAAATTCTGATGCACTGTAAAGTTTTACAGTATGGTTTTATTTCTGTAATTTGTCTTCAGATTTCCTATCAATCCGACGTGAAGAGCTCTCTGGAGGTGAGCAATACACTTGGTTTTCATGCAGTTAATTAAATCTTCAGTAAAATGTGTTGAACACCTGTTACAGTGGTTAAATTATAAGTACTTAAAGGGTTACATATTTGTTAAAGCAAAGTTCACTATCTAAGTGTCCGCAACTCGTGGTCGTGCGGTAGCGTTCTCGCTTCCCGCACCCGGGTTCGATTCCCGGCGGGGTCAGGGATTTTCTCTGCCTCGTGATGCCTAGGTGTTGTATGATGTCCTTAGGTTAGTTAGGTTTAATTAGTTCTAAGTTCTAGGGGACTGATGACCATAATGCTCAGAGCCATTTGAACCATTTTTGAACCTATCCAAGTCCAGGCTACTTAGATCATTACATTAATCACTGTGTTGTCGTGTAACCCTGTAAATTGCTGTTATTTGGCACACTGAATGTCACTTGCTAGGTAAAATTTAAAAACAAAGCAGATGTGTAAACTACAATGGGCCTGACAATGTTAAATTCAGTTATTTTCTTTCGTAATTTAACGAATCTTTCACTTTGTTGACATAACAGCTGGCTTGTTCATATCATCCCTATGTACATCTGTGGGACACCAAAGGAAATAAGGTACGTTTCTGGCAAACTTTAACATTAAAAATTTGCATTTGACTTGAAAATGCAACGAATACAAACCGTAGCCTCTAAATTATCAATCATTGCTTTTGGAGTTCTGGCTTTATCAATTATCGACACAAACACAATGAAAGTGAACAGAAATGGATTACGAAAGCACGATTTTCATAGCACTTCTCGGTTATTTGAAGTGTATGAACAAAAAGGAATTACAGTACTGAGGCCAGAAGCGTCATATATTGGTGTCGTATTACCGTATCGAATACGCATTTAAGACCAGAAGAACGTTTGAAGTTGCGTTCCTTATGCTGTGTTGTTGCCTAAAACCGTGTAATATTTACTATAGAAGACAAATATCGCGTGCACACGACAGAAATAACGAACAAGAAGCAGTTGTAAACACTCGTCTTCTAATGTTTTGTGTGATGCAAGATGGCAGCAGGCGCCGCCCACTGGCTTCAAAACAACGAACAGCGTTTAAGCCTGAAGCGCTATCTCCCCTTATTCTACCTCCATGGTCTCTTTAGTAGATGCGTTACATTGCCAACAAAACGCAGCCTTTGTTTGCGTTTCCCACAAAATTTACCGTGTGTTCCTTCCAATTCAAGTTTTTTGTAATTCCTGGATATTTAGTTTAATTTACGGCCTTCATATTTGACTGATTTATCGTGTTACCAAAGTTTAACGGATTCCTTTTGGCACTCATTTGGATGACGTTACACTGCCTCACACTTTTCATTATTTAGGGTCAACTGCCAATACATGTATTTTTTCTAAATCGTTTTGCAATTTGTTTTGATTTTCTGATGACTTTACAAGACGATAAACGACAGCATCTTATGCAAACAACCTAAGACACGTTATCAGAGTGTCTTATAAACCGTTTATATAGATACGGAACAGCAGAGGGCCTATAACACTACCTTGCAGATCGCCAGACGTCACTTCTGTTTTACTCGATGACTTTCCGTTAGCTACTACGAACTGTGACCTCTCTGAACTGAAATCACGAATCCAGTCGCACATCTGAGACAATGTTCCATAAGAACGCAATTTCACTACAAGCCGCTTGTGAGCTATGGTGTAAATTGCCATCGGGAAATCTAGAAATACGGAAACAATCTCTAATCCCTTGTGGAAAGCACTCAACACTTAGCGTGAGTAAAGATCTAAATATTTTCTAAATCCGTGTTGACTGTGTCAATAGACCTTTTTCTTCGAGGTAATTCATAGTGTTCGAACACAATATATGTTCCAAAAACCTGCTGCGTATTGACGTTAATTATATGAGCCTGTGGATTACTACTACACTACTGACCATTTAAATTGCTACACCACGAAGATGACGTGCTACAGACGCGAAATTTAACCGACAGGAAGAAGATGTGATATGCAAATGATTAGCTTTTCAGAGCATTCACACAAGGTTAGCGCCGGTGGCGACACCTACAACACGCTGATATGAGGAAAGTTTCCAACCGATTTCTCACACACAAACAGCAGTTGACCGACGTTGTCTGGTGAAACGTTGTTGTGATGTCTCGTGTAAGGGGGAGAAGTGCGTACCATCACGTTTCCGACTTTGATAAAGGCCGGATTGTAGCCTATCGCGATTGCGGTTTATCGCATCGCGACTTTGTGCTCGCGTTGGTCGAGATCCAATGACTTAACTGAATATGGAATCGGTGGGTTCAGGAGTGTTATACGGAACGCCGTGCTGGATCCCAACGGCCTCGTATCACTAGCAGTCGAGATGACAGGCATCTTATACGCATGGCTGTAACGGCTCGTGCAGCCTCATCTCGATCCCCGAGTCAACAGATGGGGACGTTTGCAAGACAACAACCATCTGCACGAACAGTTCGAGGACGTTTGCAGCAGCAATGACTATCAGCTCGGAGATCATGGCTGCGGTTACCCTTGGCGATGCATCACAGACAGGAGCGGCTGCGATGATGTACTCGACGACGAACCTGGGTGCACGAATGACAAACCGTCATTTTTTCGGATGGTTCCAGGTTCTGTTTACAGCATCATGATGGTCGCATCAGTTTTTGGCGACATCGCGGTGAACGCACATTGGAAGCGTGTATTCGTCATCGCTATACTGGCGTATCACCCTGCGTGATGGTATGGGGGGGGGGGGGGGGGGGGGACGGGCATTAGTTACACGTCTCGGTCACGTCTTGTTCGCACTGAGGACACTTGAACAGTGGACGGTACATTTCATTTCAGATGTGTTACGGCCCCTGGCTGTAGCCTTTATTCGATCCCTGCGAACCCTAGATTTCAGCTGGATGATACACGACCGCATGTTGCAGGTCCTGTACGGGCCTTTCTGGATACAGAAAAATGTTCCACTGCTGCCCTGGCCGGCACATTCTCCAGATCTCTCACCAACTGAAAACGTCTGGTCAATGGTGGCCGAGCAACTGGCTCGTCACAATACGCCAGTCACTACTCTTGATGAACTGTGGTATCGTGTTGAAGGTGCATGGGCAACTGTACCTGTACACGCCATCCAAGCTCTGTTTGACTCAATGCCCAGGCGTATCAAGACCGTTATTAAGACCAGAGGTGGTTGTTCTGGGTACTGATTTCTCAGGGTCTACACACCCAAATTGCGTGAAAATGTAATCACATGTCAGTTCTAGTATAATATATTTGTCCAATGAATACCCGTTTATCATCTTCATTTCTTCGTGGTGTAGCAATTTTAATGGCTAGTAGCGTACCTTTCTTGAATTTTGCTGTGAGCTGTAGAACTTTCCAGTATTACGGTACGGAACTTTCGTCTAGCGAACGGTTGTGTACGCTGAAGCACCAAAGAAACTTGTATAGGCATGAGTATTCAAATACAGAGATATGTTAACACGCATAATACGACTCTGGGGGTCGGCAACGCCTATGTAAGACAACAAGCATTGGCACACTTGTTAGATTGATTACTGCTGCTATAATGGCAGGTTATCAAGATTTAAGTTAGTTTCAACGTGGTGTTATAGTCGGCGCACAAGCGATGGGACACAGCATTTCCGAGGTAGCGATAAAGTGGGGATTTTCCCGTACGACCATTTCACGACGGAACCATGAACATCAGGTAAAACATCGAATGCCCGACATCGCTGCGGACGGAAAAAGGCCCTGCAAGAACGCGACCAATGGTGAGTGAAAAGAATTGTTCAACGTGACAGAAGTGCAACGCTTCCGTAAATTGTTGCAGGTTTCAATGCTGGGTTGTCAGCGAGTGTCAGCGTGCGAACCATTCAACGAAATATCTATATGGGCTTTTGGAACCGAAGGCCCACTCCTGTACTCTTGATGACTGCACGCCACTAAGCTTTACGCCTTTGCCGACATTGGACTGTTGATGACTGGAAACATGTTGCCTGGTCGGCGCAATCTCGTTCCAAATTGTATCGAGCAGATGGACGTATACAGGTATGGAGACAACCTTACGAATCCATGGACCATGCATGTCAAGCTGGTGTTTGATGTGTGTAGTTGGAGTGATATGAGACCCCAGATACGTGTAGGTACGACTCTTTATAGGTGGCATGTGAGCATCCTGTCTCATCACCTGCATCCATTCATGTCTGTTGTGCATTCCGACGGACTCTGCCAATTCCAGCAGGACCAAGACAATGACACCCCACACGTCCAGAATTGCTACAGAGTGGCTCCAGGAACACTCTTCTCAGTTTAAACACTTCCGCAAGCCACCAAAGTCGCAACACATGAACAATATTGAGCATATCTGGTATGGCTTGCAATGTACTGTTCAGAAGAGATATCCATCCTCTCGTACTCTTAAGAATTTGTGGACTGCCCTACAGGAGACATTGTGTCAATTCCCTCCAGCACCGCTTGAGACATGGCACATCGTGTTGCGGCACTTGCGCGTGCTCGCAGGGGTCCTACATGATATTCCTTTGCTCTTCAGTGTATGATTATTAAGTACGGTGCTATTGCATCAACATACTCTGATAGGAACCTAATTGGTACACACTCTGGATTAGAAGACGCTTTTGTTATGTGATTTAAGTCGCTTCACTACTCCGAAGCTATCTATTACTAAGTTACTCATGTTGGCAGCTGTTTTTGATTCGAATTTTGGAATATTTACTACTTCTTCTTTGGTGAAGTAATTTCGGAAGGCTGTGTTTAGTAGCTCTACTCTGGCAGCACTATCGTCGACAGCATTTCCATTGCTATGGCGCATAGAAGGCATCAACTGTCTTGCCGCTATCATTCTTTACATTCGAGCAGAATGTATTTGCAACTTCTGCCAGGTTTCGAGACAAAGTTACGTTGTCGAAAATAATATCAGCATCTCGAATTGAAGTCCGCGCTAAATGTCGGGCTTCTGTAAAAGATCCTCAATATTGGAGATTTTGCGTTCGTTTAAACTTGCCACGCTTTTCTCGTTGTTTCTGCAACAATGTTCTGACCCGTTTTGTGTATCAAGGAGGATCAGCTCCATTGTTTGTTAATTTTTTTGGTATAAATATCTCATTTTCTAGAATGAGATTTTCACTCTGCAGCGCGGTGTGCGCCGATATGAAACTTCTGGCACATTAAAACTGTGTGCCAGACAGAGACTCGAAGTACCAAGTGGTAGAGCACTTGCCTGCGAAAGGCAAAGGTCCCTAGTTCGAGTCTCGGTCCGGCACACAGTTTTAATGTGCCACGAACTTTCATCTCAATTTGTCGATACTAGTTAAATTGCCACATCTTGTCAACACTTAAAATGTTAATTAGGATCTAACGCCTTCTTATCACGTCTGCCCTGCGAGAAAAAGTAATGGAGTCCTCGCAATATTGTCATCCTGCGTCACCGGTTGAAGGCCAGCAGCAGCCGCACTAGGGAATTACTGTCCCGTGCGTAGGTGCCGTCAACACCCCAACACAAACGGCTGCGTGTGGAGTGGTGCAATGACGCGGTGGCCTGGACTGTCGATGAGTGACGTCACGTTGTGTTCAGCAACGAATCGCGGCTCTGCATTACCCTGGATGACCAACGCTGCCGAGCATGGAGGCAACACAGGGAGAGGCTGCATCCTTCCAATAATTTTGAGGGGACTCGCACGGCATAATGGCACACCTCGAACGTCCTAAGCCCTCATGTGTTGGCGCTTGAGCGACAGTGCCGTTGTGCCATTTTTCAGCAGGATAATTTTCGTCCACACAGGGAACGCAGCACTCTGAAACGTGTGCGTGCCGTAGGGGTAGCTCCCGTGACCAGCCAGATCCCCGGGTGTCCCCAAACTGAACACAAGTGAGGCAACTTAGACATCAAATCCGTCCCCAGTGCCATTGCTCACGATGTGAAGGACCAGTTACAAAAGTTGCGGGCCAGCTTGCCTCATGCAGTGTCGTGCTGATCAGTGGGCTCATGCTGCAAAATTCTTTGTGCATTTGCCTCGATCCTACACTGAAAAGCCAAAGAAAGTGGTACATCTGCCTAACATCGTGTAGAACGATGTGCTGCAACACGACGTGGCACAGACTCGAGTAATGTCTGGAGCAGAGGTGGAGGAAATTGATACCATGAACCCTGCAGGGCTGTCCAGAAATCCGTAAGAGGGGGTGGAGATCTCTTCTGAACAGCATATACCCCGTTACATATGCTCAATAATGTTCATGTCTGGGGAATTTTGTGGCCAGAGGAATTGTTTGGACTCTTGAAGTGTATTAGTGGACTGAGATCCGCCTCGATTGCGAAAAAACACCTAGTGTTTACCTAGGTTTCGGTGTAGATAACTACACCTTCTTCAGAACAATAAACTCAGAAGTGTCTATAAAGAGGTTTGTCAATAATTAAAAGCTCAGCATAGCTATATGTTTATAAAAGAAAAAGATGACACATAAAAGTACATGTGAACAAAGTCAAAAGAATAACTTAATGGTGTACACTCCACCTCACATCAGCATGTGTTCGATGGGCCGTGTCCCGTCGCAAACTGGCACAAGGGACACGGCCCATCGAACACATGCTGATGTGAGGTGGAGTGTACACCATTAAGTTATTCTTTTGACTTTGTTCACATGTACTTTTATGTGTCATCTTTTTCTTTTATAAACATATAGCTATGCTGAGCTTTTAATTATTGACAAAGGTCTTTATAGACACTTCTGAGTTTATTGTTCTGAAGAAGGTGTAGTTATCTACACCGAAACCTAGGTAAACACTAGGTGTTTTTTCGCAATCGAGGCGGATCTCAGTCCATTAATATATTAACAAACGATTGCTGACGCGCTGCAATGTTGAAGGTTCTCTTGAAGTGTGTTCCTGGAGCCACTCTGGCAGTTCTGGGCGTGTGGGGTGTCGCATTGTCCTGTTGGAATTGCTCAAGTCCGCCCGAACTCACAATGGACACTAATGGATCAAGGTGATCATACAGGATTCTTACGTACGTGTCGCCTGTCAAGAGTCTTATCTAGTATCAGGGGTACCATATCACTCCAACTGCACATGCCCCACAACATTACAGTGACTCCACCAGCTGAAACAGCTAAGATGCAGGGACCATGGATTCATGAGGTTTTCTCCATTCCCGTCCATCCGCTCGATACAATTTGCAACGGAACTTGTCCGACAAAACAACATGTTTCCAGTCATCAACAGTCCAGTGTAGATCTGAAACGACAATGATACTAATTTACTATTTCGCAGATGTAAATCTTTTTCATCCTATCCGATCAACATATGTACCAGAACGTACCTGCAATTTCGTCCACACTCGGCAACCTTCACATACTGCGTCACATAAAACTGGTTGGCAGAATGCACGTCATTTATATTAATTATAAGACTATTCCCGACAGGTGGCGTGCGCCTGGTACATTTGTTACATTACATATGCACAAACTGTATGACGTAGATTTTTACTTTTGTCTCTAAAAAATACTTAGTTAAAATCTGTTGTTGTCAAGGTTAAAATCTCTAATTGTCAAAATTAAAATACACAATGAAAATATTTTTGGACGAATGAAAAAAAAGGGGAGATTTCTGTATCCATGGCGCTGGTGTAGACTTGTTTTCTTCCATGGTCTGCTTGCGTGGTTCCTGCTATTTCGGCGTTGGGCCGCGAGCCGTTCAGTCGTCTCATATCCATCGCCGTTAGGATTTACGAAGGCATTTTTCAATCTTATCTTTGTGCATATGTAATGTAACAAATGTACCAGACGCCACCTGTCGGGAATAGTTTTATAATTAATATAAATGACGTGAGTTCTGCCAAACAATTCAATGTGACGCAACATGTGAAGGTTGCCGAGTGTGGACGGGTTACTCTTGTAACCGAAACTGCAGGTACGTTCTGGTACATTTGATGTTGATCGGATAGGATGAAAAAGGTTTGCATCTGTGAAATAGTAAATTAGTATCATTGTCGTTTCAGATCTGAAGATGGTTCTAGAGCAGGGGTCTCCAAACTACGGCCTGCGGGCCGAAACCGGCCCGCGTTACCTGGCCGGACATCCCTGGTATCCGGCCCGCCAAATATTTGAGGTGGTGCCTATACTGCCAACAATTGGGTTTTTAGCTGGCGTTTCAGAGACACTTATTTCTAATCGTTTGCATCCTGTAAACTTTAATTCTGAGAGTTCTTTGGCTCATAATGAGGTTTTATCTTGTATTCTTTGAAGACTGATATTGCTTCATTGCAAATAATACATATTGGTTTGTTGCTTGACTACACCACGAAATATTGACATCCCCACTGCTCTTTAATAATTCTACATTCACTGTCAACCTTTCGTTTCTTTTCCATATTTGTACAGAACTTCACGAAAGATTGTAACCTGAAAATAAAATTGCGCTATTTAATACTAATAAAACTAGGGAGTAGTCTGCCTAAATGCAATGAATTTATTTTAAGGTACTTTAATTACTAAATTAAATACAATTACACTGTAGTCCCACTAAAAAATACAGTGAAAAACACTCAAGTCGTGCTATACGTATTTCGGTTTTCAGAATTTCCTTGTCTCTTCGATTTCAAGCTTTGAATTGTCCCACACTTCGTCGTCTCACCTACTAGTACACCGCATAAAACACTAAAAAACTCGTTACACACTCGCAACATAGACACAATCACGCAACAGAACTATTAAATATATGCTCTAGCTCTGCTACTAGCTACAAGACTACATAACTAAACTTATTGTTGCGCCGCTTGAAATAACAATGCGTTGACATACTCTACCTCTGTTAGGTCTTGCAGTAATAGTATTGGCAACAATGATTTTGAGATTTCGTTAATTTTGCAGTACACTTTCGTCAATAATGTGCAGTGACATACTTTTTTGTCGGTGAAATCCGCCAGAATTTCTGTCAGGTACGTCCACCAATCAAATTTATGTAATTAAATAAAAATCTTAGTTCATTTCAGTGCTAGATTTTTGCGATTTCGTCTTTCCTTTAGCCTTACATTACGGTGATCAAGGAGTGCTTGGGTCCTTTAATCACACTAGGTAGATCTTGGCCCTTATGACTTCGTGGATAAGTCAATGTGGCCCGCGGACTAAAAAGTTTGGAGACCCCTGATCTAGAGGAAGCGAAAACGGTCATGTGAATAAACATTTCTGCAATCAAGACGGATTATAAGTAACACTGAGATTTGTTTAGTCAATTACTGAATGTAGTGAACCGTGCCAAAGGTATGTTTTCAGATGAATGTGCCATTTATCGCAACATGCGTACTCGAAATACTGTCATTTGGGTGAGAGAGAATCATCACACAGTCGAGTTAGAAAGGAACTTGTCTCACGTAATAAAATGGGCAGCGATGACGTCACAACATTTGCTTGGACCCCACTTTTTTTGAACGGACGGAATGAAGCAAATTATTACACTTGTCACAAATATGGTTAATACATCAACTTGACGAAAGGGGCTTCCATTAACGCATATGGTTGCAGCAGGACGGACCGCTTCCCACTATACTCTTGCTATACCCAAGTTTCTAAGTGAACTCTTTCCGAGACAGTGGATAGATCGTGGTTCGCAAGTAACACCAGCTCCTAAAATGGCCACCAAGTCTTAAGCACGCCACACCTATAAACTCTTCTTGGGAAGTCATAAGGGCGCACCCAACTGCACATTGTCGTGCAACAAATGAACTGCACAATGCTGGTGACGATGAATTTCGCACTACGACACAAGCCCTAAAATATGTCAAGAAAAACCATCTACATTTACATCCATCTACATTTATATCCATTCTCCCGTGCAACGTGGCTGCTAGACCTCCCTTCATGCGAAATCGTAAGGTCCTAGCTCATGTCCAAGGCACCAAAGTCGGCTAAAAAGTCAATAAACGATAACTAAAAGTTGGTTTGTACTGCTTCTTACTGGCTATTACATCAACTTAGAAGATTCTTCTGTGTTCTACTACGGTGCTTTTAGTGTCTCCGCATACCGCAGCACGCGACATAGCTTTGCAGACGATAAGTGTAACCGTTTCATAGAGAAGAGCGGCCAATGTGACGATCTGGCATAATGTCGATTCGATAGCAAATGACGAAAACTGGCGGGTTTCTCAGGTTTTTACTACGTACGTTACTACGTACCTTGAGTACCTCTATCGGTTCTCCCTTCTATTCCAGTCTCGTATTGTTCGTGGAAAGAAGGATTGTCGGTATGCCTCTGTGTGGGCTCTAATCTCTCATTTTATTCTCATGGTCTCTTCGCGAGATATGCGTAGGAGGGAGCATTATACTGCTGGACTCCTCGGTGAAGGTATGTTCTCGAAACTGTAACAAAAGCCCATACCGAGCTACTGAGCGTCTCTCCTGCAGAGTATTCCACTGGAGTTTATCAACTCCGTAACGCTTCCGCGATTACTAAATGACCCTGTAACGAAGCGCGCTGCTCTCCGCTGGATCTTCTCTATCTCTTCTATCAACCCTATCTGGTACGGATCACACACTGCTGAGCAGTATTCAAGCAGTGGGCGAACAAGTGTACTGTAACCTACTTTCTTTGTTTTCGGATTGCATTTCCTTAGGATTCTTCCAATGAATATCAGTCTGGCTTTACTGAATATCAACTTTATATGATCATTCCATTTCAAAACACTCCTAATGCTTACTCCCAGATAATCTATGGAATTAACTGCTTCCACTTGCTGACCTGCTATTTTGTAGCTAAATGATGAAAGATCTTTCTTTCTGTGTATTCGCAGCACATTACACTTGTCTACCCCGAGATTCAATTGCCATTCCCTGCACCATGCGCCAATTCGTTGCAGATCATCCTGCATTTCAGTACAATTTTCCATTGTTAAAACCTCACGATGTACCACAGTATCATCCGCAAAAAGCCTCAGTGAACTTCCGATGCCATCCACAAGGTCATTTATGTATATTGTGAATAGCAACGGTCCTACGACACTCCCCTGCGGCACATCTAAAAAATGGTTCGAATGGCTCTGAGCACTATGGGACTTAACATCTGTGGTCATCAGTCCCCTAGAACTTAGAACTACTTAAACCTAACTAACCTAAGGACAGCACACAACACCAAGTCATCACGAGGCAGAGAAAATCCCTGACCCCGCCGGGAATCGAACCCGGAACCCGGGCGCGGGAAGAGACAAGCGAGAACGCTACCGCACGACCACGAGCTGCGGACGCGTCTGTTACTATTATCACGAAAGTCACCTGTTACACTGGTGCTTCCTTAGTGCTGTTACTGTACGGCGCCTTTCTGTAAGCTTGGCGAACCTCTCGCAGCCTGGCTTTCATCTTTGTGTGCTGGACCATGCGACGTGGCGTGAAACTGACGATGTGTCCCATTAATGTTCTTCGTACAGGGAGGAGTGGCCTTCACGTGACAATGACGTAGAGTCAGAACATACGAGCAGAGAACGGTTTAGTGAACGCTTCCCAACAAGCTAGGTCGAGCCTCTATGGAAAAACAGAGTGAGCGGTTTGTGTTTCAAGAACTGCCATGATGCGCCGTGACTGGAAGCTATATTGCTCGCACATAGCAGCAAAGAAGCACGATTTAGCTCTTACACTGTTTCCTACATAAATTTGTGATGTCGGAAAACTAAGACGACGTTTTGGGTAATTTATAAAACGAAATACGACGCTCACATAGTATCGTTACTGATCAAGGATTATCAAATAACACTTGAATCTACATTTCCCATTAGAGAAAATACGACCTTTTTTGACGTATTTAATATTGTTTAGAATCCGCCTTTTCATTCAGTGTTTACTACTAGTGCCATTATTTCCAATGGTGCCAAGTATTTAACGTTTTGACAATACAAACGCTTTCTATTTATGATATACAGGGTGAAAAGTATTTAAACCGACATACTCTGGGAGGTTGTAGGGGGCATTAAAACAAATATTTTTCCCTAATGTCGTTTTTTCCTACGAGGATTATTTAAAACGTTGGAGGCCGTATTACGCTTTTCAGTTGATAGAGGCGGTATTACGATCTTCGGTAGTTAGAGGGCGTATTACGCTCTTCAGTTGTAGCCAACTGCTGTCCACCAGTGTAGTAGTGCATTCTCTCTGTTTACTAATGAAGCGATACACCTGGAGTGAGTACACTGATATGGTTGGTGCGTACTACATAGCGCACCACAACGGACGAGCTGCACAGCGGGTTTATCAACAACAATATCCTAATCGCCGCATCGTACGACCTTTGCTGCTGTGTACCAACGTCTGCGTGTCATTTTGCAGATTACCTGGACAGGGACGCCGTCGCACGGTAAGAACCCTGCAATTTGAGGGAAGCTGTCTTGCACTAGGTGGAGCGGGATCCTTCAATCAGCACTTGTGCAATTGCACATGGGGACGAATCAGACGAATATAAGAACAGTCCTTCGAGAGCAATTGTTACGTCCATTTCACTTACAGCGTGTCCACAACCTGGAAGCGGTTGATTATCCACCCAGAGCACAGTTTTCGCAGTGGTACCTGGAATAGTGTGAAATGCATCCTACATTTCCATTCCTCTGTGTTGTTTACCGATGAAGCAACGTTCGGGCGTGATGCAGTCTTCAACATGCACAATTCGCATGTTTGGAGTGAGGATAACCCACATGCCACAGTTACTAGCGCTCATCAAGTGCAGTTCTTCGTTAATGTGTGGGTCGGTGTTGTTAGAGACTTTAATTGGGCCGTATCTGCTACCTAGTTGTCTCGGACATAAAAAAATGGATAAGTGTTTGTTGGTTTAATTAATTTACCAGAGAAATCTTCCTCTACCGGGTGAAATACTACTCATAGGAAAAAATGACATTAGGGAAAAATATTTGTTTTGATGTCCCCTACAACCTCCCAGAGCTTGTCGGTTTAAATAATTTTTACCCTGTATATGTAGCTTAAGGGGAGGTTTACTATCTTTTGGTACAAAAAATTTGATTTTTTAAAAAATTGCATTATTGGGTCGATAAGTGTTTAGAACCCATCCCTGAAACGGTTTTTTCCGAATGCGGAATGGAAATATTTGTTATCCGCAGTTGAACAAGGAAAAAAAAGGTTCAAATGGCTATAAGCTCTATGGGCTATGGGACTTGACATCTGAGGTGATCAGTCCCCTAGACTTTAAGAACAACTAAAACCTAACTAACCTAAAGACATCACACACATCCATGCCCGAGGCAAGATTCGAACCTGCGACCGTAGCAGCAGCGCGGTTCCGGACTGAAGCGCCTAGAACCGCTCTGCCACTACGGCCGGCTACTCGCCTGGATTCGGCTAGAATTTTCCTCACAGTATCAACGTTTTCCTCCGTAAATGACGATCGAAATAGATGACAGAGGGATAGAGAAACAATTAAAATCGCTCAAAAGAGGAAAGCGCATGGTACGCGAAGGAACGTGCCCACCTTCTTGCAGCGGTGTACCGTAGGTTTCTAGAAGAGCGTGGTGTTCCAGAAGATTGGAAAAGGGCACACGTCGAACAGATGTGCAGAACTATAGACCTATATCTCTAACGTCGATCAGTTGGTTGAACAAAAAATGCACCTGCCTGAAATCGGCCTTTTTCACGCGCCAGTTTTTTTTTCCTTTTGGTGGCAGAGTTATTGTACTGGTGCTTGGGAGGAAACACACAAAATTCAAATGAAAGTTTGAGCGCGCTTGTTTGGAAGTTATCCCCTAAGTATTTGCATTCTGGCGCGGATATTGTGGAGATTGCGACTTTCCTGGCAGCTAGCAGTTCCAACGAATGGTATTCTGCAATTCTGAAGACCGTGACAACGATGGAAGTCACCCTGGGACTCTATTCGACGCAGTTCGCCAAGCATTCGGACGACCACTTGATTCAAGCGGCCGAAAACCGCTTGTCACCGGCCGTACGAGCGGCTCTGGAGCAGCGCGGGATGGCCCATATCGAGCAGAACGCCCTCAATGAGGAAGAGGAGGGAATAGTTTATGGACCCGGAATAGCAGATTCAACGTAAGTTGCATAATATTGCACTTATATGTAGTCAAAACTTTAAACGCGTTTTTCTCGAAATGACGTGTTTTATCGCGCGGTATGGTACCTTCAAATCTACCGAACCGATTGGCATGATTTTTTGTTTCCGACGAAAACTGAATTGTCTAGGAGTTGTGCCACTTTTATGCCGATCCATCAACCATAAATATTTTTACTTGGCCGACGAAGTCGAAAAATCGATGACAAAAACTTTGTTTTTTAAATAGCCGTCGTTTTGTTTCCAATGGTCTAAATAACTTACGCGAGGTACAACTCCTAAAGAATCTTATATACTTCGCTAACTTCAACTCAATTTTGATTTCAGACGAGCCGGCTGACCTGTGACATACCGCGCGTGAAAGGTCTACATCGAAATTTTGTTTCGTTCCGACGGCACTTCCGCCTTTGCTCTTCGACATTTCCGGTCGAAAAAAATTCCAGTTTGTAGAGGAAATATCAATAACCATTTCCACGAAATTTGACATTGATATCTATAACATATCCCGAGAAAAAAAATTCTCAAAGAACATGCTTTTTTCGGCTAAAGGTAGTAAACCTCCCCTTAACCTCCAGCCTCTTAAGGATCTTGGATGCCATTTTGGCAGTTGCGTGTGAATTTCGCCATGTCTTCTCTTACAAATTATTGAACCGTAAAAGGCCAACAACAATCCTTTCCACCCCAAAAATGTGAATCAAAAACCTTCTGATCAAGATAAGCAGTACTAACTACTACATCGTGTAAAATGCCCGATAAGGCCTGCGCATTAAAACTTATTTACACACACATACGGTTCGTTCCTTAAAACTATAGTTTGGAGATCCTTTAAGGATGGGCCGGCCTCTGTGGCCGTGCGGTTCTAGGCGCTTCAGTCCGGAACCGCGTGACCGCTACGGTCGGAGGTTCGAATCATGCCTGGGGCATGGATGTGTGTGATGTCCTTAGGTTAGTTAGGTTTAAGAAGTTCTAGGGGACTGATGACCTCAGATGTTAAGTCCTATAGTGCTCAGAGCCATTTTTGAACTTTAAGGATGAGAAATGAAAAATCCATTTTATGCTTGCCTTCCTTGCCCTGACCCTAAATGTAGTAGCTACCTGAGATCATCCTCCAAAGCGTGAAAGGAATTTTTTCATTTATAAGTTAACTAAAAAAATCATACTACAACATTTGTATACTTACGTTTAAAAAAAATTTCTGCACAGTTGTAACTGAGGACAACAACACACTATCTCGGAATCTGGCAGAAAACTCAATGGGATTCTGGTCTTACATAAAGCACACCAGTGGCAAGACAGTATCAATACACTAACTGCGCGATAACTACGGCGAAGTCACTGATGGCAGTGCCACTTAAGCAGAGTTATTAAACGAAGACGAAGTAAATATTCCTGAATTCCAATCAAGAGCAACTGCCAAGATGAGAAGTAGGTATCCTCGGTGTAGCAAAGCAGCTTAAATCACTTCCTAAAGCCATGGCCTCCGGAGTAGATTGTATACCAGTTAGGTTCCTTTCAGAGTATACTGATACAATAGCTCCATATTTAGCAGTTATATACAACCGCTTGCTCACAGGAAGTTCCGTACCTAAAGACTGGAAAATTGCTCAAGTCTCACGAATACCCAAAAAGGGAAATGGGAGTAATCCGTTGAATTACAGGCCATATCACTAACGTCGATTTGCAGTAGGGTTTCGGAACATATACTGTCTTCGAATGTTATGAATTACCTCGAAGAAAACGATTTATTGACATAGTACGGATTCAGAAAACATGGTTCTCGTTAAACGCAACTAGCTCTTTACACTCATGAAGTAATGAGTACTATCGACAGGGGATATCAAGTTGATTTCATAATTTTAGATTTCCAGTTGTCTTTAGACACCGTTCCTCACAAGCGTCTGCTAACCAAATTGCACTCCTATGGAATAACGTCTCAGTGCTGGATTCGTGATTTCCTGTCACAGTCTGTAGTAATAGACGGTAAGTCATCGAGTAAAATAGAAGTAATATCCGGTGTTTCCCGAGGATTAGGCCCTCTATTGTTCCTGATCTATATTAACGACATAGGAGACCATCTGAGTAGCCCTCTTAGATTATTTGCAGATGCTGTCATTTACCGCCTTTAAAGTCATCAGATGACCAAAACGAATTGCAAAATGATTTAGATAAGATATCTATAGTGCGAAAAGTGGCATCTGTCCCTGAATAGAGATAAACGTTAAGTTATTCACACGAGTACTAAAATAAATCCGCTAGTTTGGATTACGCGATAAGTCACACAAATCTGAAGGCTGTAAATTCAACTAAATACTTAGGGGCTGCAATTACAAATAACCTAAATCGAAAGGATCACGTAGATAATGCTGTGGGTAGAGCAAACCAAACACTGCCATTCATTGGCAGAACACTTAGAAGATGCAACAGTCCTACTAAAGAGACTGCTTACATCACGCTTGTCAGCCCTATTCTGGAGTACTGCTGTGCTGTGTGGGATCCGCATCAGGTGGAACAGACGGATGACATCGAAAAAGTTCAAAGAAGGGCGGTCCCGTTTTTCATTATCGCGAAGTAGGGGAGATAGTGCGATAGACACGAAACGTGAATTGGAGTGGCAATTAAAAGAAAGGCGTTTTTCGTTGTGAGAATCTTTTCATGAAATTTTAATCACCAGTTTTCTCCTCCCATTGCGAAAACAATCTGTTGGCACCTACCTACATATGGAGAAAAGATCAGCACGACAAAATACGAGAAATCAGAGCTCGCACAGAAGAATTTGTAGTGCTAGTTTTTCCTGCGTGCCGTTCGAGAGTGGAACAGTAAAGAGACAGCTTGAAGGTGATTCATCGAACCCTCTGCCAGGCACTTTATTGTGAATTGCCGAGTACTCACGTAAACGTACTTTACTGTCAAGAGCTCCATCATTTTTAAACTAAAATCAGGATATTTTCAAAATAAATCGCGAAAAACGCAGATAGATAAATAACTCGTGATATTGTCTAGCTCCAATCACTTTTGATCTAAAACTCTGCCTGGGCATCACTGCGTGATTTATGTAAAAATCTAGTGTCCTTTCTATTCTCGATCAGTGAAATTTTCTTGGCTAGGGTGGGGAGGCAGAGAGGCAAGCAGTTGCTCCCTCCCCTCCACCCTGTGTCTACGCTCATGGTGTTCTGTACTTACGGGCAACGATTGTTGGCTGAAAATAGGCTCCAAGCTTTTCCGCTCTAATGTTTTAGTTATATGTTCACCTGAAGATATGGCTTCTACTGCCTCGAAACCTGCAGTGATCCAAAAGTAAAGGACTAAATACATCTGAAGCGGTTTATTAATACCCAAGACAACCAGAATGTTTATTTGAAGGGTAGCACATTTGGTAAAAGTCACTACGTAACTATACAATCCAGATTCCCACTCCGCCAATTATTCAACAGGAAATACTACAAAAATGTTTCCCAATGACTGCCACCATCAACAGGTCTGTGTTCGACAACCTCACCTCCATGCATTAGACAGTGGTATAGGTGTAAATGCTACTACTCTAAATGAATAGTAAACTATCTCATTCGATAACGATACGTAAACAGTCCACTTGGTACATGCCAACTGAACACATCATGAACCGCCAACGAATTTTCACGAGGAAAACAAAAATCTAGGACTGAAAAGGTTTAATTTCTCGAGAAACATCATGTAATGCCACACACCGCAACACCCTTATGTCAAGGGTCAAAGCGGTCGAGTGTAATCGGACGCTTCCTTGATCCGCAACAGGATATATGGGTACTGTCCAGAGATTATCTATTTTGAAGTCATATCTTGTACTCACTGTTCCGACTTCCCAGCTGACGGGCGACTGTCTTCCAAAGTTGCTGCTTCTTCTGTAGTTTCCTAAAATCTCTGTGATTCTTGTCGTATAGTTCAGGATGTCTGTACACTTGTTCGATCAGCTTCTCTGTAGACATCGTGGACAGACTGCACAGTGTGTTACCCCGACGCGACATCTGTAACAAAGCGCTTTGAGATGCGGGCTGCCCCGCAGTCCGCAGTGAACTGGCATCAGCGCCCCCCTCTTGGACGTTGCACGATCGAAGCGAAAGCGAAATCTTCCGCCTGCGAGCAGCGAATCGCTCGCTGCCTATTCGCCCTGGCTAGCGCGGAAAGATTCGCTCGGCGGATGCTCGCTTTTAACAACCTGTGGCATGCTGTAGCCTGTGACGATGGCTCCTGCTGTTTGTTACGTTAAAAAAAAAGACGTTTACTCGGTGTCAAATCTAGTAAAGCAGTTTTGCAATGGCGTATACAAGAAATGCTCCTGACATCAATAAGCGAAACATAGCACATTATTTGTATTTTGAATGCAGTTTTTTTTTCGGATGGTGGCGTCCTCTAAGCTTTAGGTACTTATCGAAAATCATATTGCACCATCACCTGATCAGCTGCGAAGCTGCTTTGAAAAACCAACAATACTTTTACCAGTCCCCATTATCGCAAACCTTCATTAGGCACTGGAAATTTTTAAATTACGGAATTTGTGTGTGTAGATATATGAGCTCAATCACACTCCACATAAAGCCAAATGCTACTTTTGAGTGCTATTAAAAAAAAAAAAGAAAAGAAAAAAAAAGGAAGAGAGAGAGAGAGAGAGACTGAAGATCCGAACCTAGATAAAATGTAAATATTGTTGACAATATCCACAGCGGGGACATATAAAAATGAGAGCAGTAATTGAAAAATATTTTATTTTAATTTAATTTTTACTGTTTACTGCTGGAAACGAGACAACCATCAAGACTTGTTATGGGACAATTAGATCTTAAGTTCCAATATATAACGATTTTATACATACATAAATTTACAGATGTTAGTGTTTGGTAAGTCAGAGATTCATATCGGCTTCTTACAGGTAAAGTGCTTTTAAACTAATTTCGAGATTGTGACTCATTAGTGTTTTGATATTTGAGGAGGCAAATACTTTTTTTTTTTGTAAGGCTTTCCCCCAGTGTATTTTGGTGTGAAGCATGCCGTATGTAGAAGTTCCCAAAACGATGTGGTTAAGATCTCCGTCGACTTCTAGAAGTTCGCTACAAAAAGCAGTTAGTAATAGCAAAGCCTATTCATGTGTTTTGCCCAAATATCTTTGCAAAATATCGCATAACTGCTCTACTTTTACCTCGTTCGCATTTTTTTTCTGGAGAACAAATGCAAATTAGCGCAAAATAAAAAATATTGCGATCTAAAAGAATTCGCTTAATTAACTTCGCCCAAAACATCGTTAAAAAACATAAGGAGTAATTCCCCTCATCCAGTGTCGTCAGTGCGGCAATTAAAAAATTTAACGCGTCCGACTTATCAGTATTGTGCATCCGAACGCTGTTCAGATTGTATGTATCAAATTCTGATGCTCTGATTTCGATTTTGGTGTATACAGCGATAGAAAAGCCTGACGGTCTGTGACCCAAAACTGTTAGAAATAGTAAAGTTTTTTCTTTTTCTTTTTTTCTTTCATAACAGCTCATGGTGGTACAGTATGATTTCTGTATTTTGAATCTGTCACTGATTTTTGATTGATTTTTTTTATTGTGCCACATTTCTTGCAATATGTATAGTGTGTGTTCTATTGATAACATCCACACAGTTCATATTGTTTACAGATATATAAATAAAGGGGGAAAAATACTGTAAATACAAATAATATGAACAGTTAGGAATGAGAGCCATTCTGAAGTATCAGTTTTTGAAGTGACAGATATTGGACTTTTACAAAAAAGTACAATCATTCCATGTTAGTACTGATCACCTACTGGTAATATAGACATCTTTTTAATAACTTAACTGATGTTCCGGACAAAGTTTCAATGTCCAAGAAGAAGACAATTGTATGTGGAGGCATAAATGTTGACACAAATAGGGATGAAACTGGGTAGCAATCTCATAAACACTCTTCAAAGTTTTGGCATGTCATAGTTGATCAAAGGTGCAACAAGGGCAACCTGTAACAAACAACTCAATCAGTAATCAAGAATGGTGGTTCAAATATAGAGACTGAATACTGTAATTTACCTGTAATGCTAACATCTTTAGTTACTTTGACCTTATCATTTAGTATTTGGACAAGACAAACATCTCCTCTTGTTAGCAGATATTTGCCACAATTCGTCTGTACCTGTTCATAAAAGCTCTCTCTTTATCAACACCTTCCCCACATGAATGTTGTTGCTCCTACTTCTCCACTTTTTGCTTCATCTGGTCCCTCTCAATGCAACAAGCCACCATCCTCAAAGTTGACCTGCACCTCAAAGATCACATCAGTACCACAAACCATATCAAACCTACCAACCACCAGTAATACTTACACTTCAAAAGCTACCAGCCATTCCTTACCAAGGAGTCCATTCCATACAGTTCAGCCACTAACGGCTATCACACCTCTATCGACGAACAGATTCTTCTCAGATACACCGAGCATCTCTCTGAAGCCTTCACAGACCAAAATTGCCCACCCTCCCTCTTACAGAAACAGATCTCTTGTGCCTTTTCTCTCCAGTCACTTACCATTTCCCATATTTCCAGCATCTGGCCACAAAGGGGGTCTCCCCTGTTGACTCAGTACCATCCAGGACTAGAACAAGTGAATCACATTCTCTGCCAAGGTCCAAATACCCCTCGTCATTCACTTAAATTAAGAATATCCTACCCACTATCATTCCTACCATCCCATGGTGGTATTCCACCACCCACTGAACCTGTGCAATATCCCTGTCAATTCCTACGCAACTCTTCTCCAAACCACGTGCCTCATACCGCTGCAGTCCTCGATGGTGAGTGTTCATCGGAGGTGAGGGCATCATCTGGAGTGCCCCAGGGAAGTGTGGTAGGTCCGCTGTTGTTTCCTATCTACGTAAATGATCTTTTGGGTAGGGTGGATAGCAATGCGTGGCTGTTTGCTGATGATGCTGAGGTGTACGGGAAGGTGTCGTTGAGTGACTGTAGGAGGATACAAGATGACTTGGACAGGATTTGTGATTGATGTAAAGAATGGCAGCTAACTCTAAATATAGATAATGTAAATTAATGCAGATGAATAGGAAAAAGAATCCTATAATGTTTGAATACTCCATTAGTAGTGTATTGCTTCACACAGTCACGTTGATTAAATATTTGGGCGTAACATTGCAGAGCAATATGAAGTGGGACAACCATGTTATGGCAGTTGTGGGGAAGGCGGATAGTCGTCTTCGGTTCATTGGTAGAATTTTGGGGAGATGTGGTTCATCTGTAAAGGAGGCCACTTATAAAACACTAATAGGAGCTATACTTGAGTACTGCTTGAGCATTTGGGATCCCTATCAGGTCGGATTGAGGGAGGACATAGAAGCAATCCAGAAGCGGCTGCGAGATTTGTTACTGGTAGGTTTGATCATCAGGCAAGTGTTACGGAAATGCTTCAGGAACTCGGGTGGGAGTCTCTAGAGGAAAGGAGGCATTCTTTTCGTGAATCGCTACTGAGGAAATTTAGAGAACCAGCATTTGAGGCTGACTGCAGTACAATTTACTGCTGCCAACTTACATTTCGTGGAAAGACCACAAAGATAAGAGAGATTAGGGCTCGTACAGTGGCATATAGGCAGTCATGTTTCCCTCGTTCTGTTTGGGAGTGGAACAGGGATAGAAGATGCTAATTGTGGTACGAGGTACCCTCCGCCATGCACCGTATGGTGGATTGCAGAGTATGTAGATGTAGATATAGCCGGATGCGAGAGCTGTCCGTACACCTTCCCACCATCACCCACCCTAGTCCGGCCACAGGCATCACTAAACCACTCAAATGCAGGGCTACCTGTGAAAGCAGTCATGTGATCTACAAACTAAGCTGCAAGCACCGTGCTGCTTTCTACATCGGCATGACAGCCAACAATCTGTTTGTCCACACAAATGGCCACTGATAAAATGCTGCCAAGAGACAGCTGGGCCACCCAGTAGCGAAACGTGCTGCCCGACACAACGTGCTGCCCATACTCCATTAAGCTTGCGCCATCTGGATCCTTCCTACCAACATCAACTTTTCTCACTAGCATGGGTGGGAACCCTACATTCCCATAACCCCCCTGGCCCCAGCCTTCACTAGTCCTTCCTTCAGCAAGCTATTCACTTCCCCACTCCTACCACAGCACTACGTAGCCTCTTATTCCACAAATGTTTCCACTAGTCATTTCCCCTCCTCTAATTCCCTCCTTTTCTGCCGCCCCTCCCCATCAAGTCCATTCACTACACTTACCAGTGGCTACCTGGTTGTCATCACATCCCTGTATGCTCCCAAAAGCAGCGTTATAACTTCCTCCATCTCTACCCACCTGTCCCTCCCCCTTCCCTTCTCAGCATCCTCCTCATTCCCACCAACCACAGATTCTCCCATCAGGCACAGTTGCTTTACACAGTCTGGCCTGAGGGGCTGTAGACATTAGTCGTGTGAGTGTGTTTTCTTTCGGTCGAAAGCTCTAAGGTATGACAGTCTTCTTCTTGTCCCTATTTGCAACTCAGTATCACCTCTATATGGTGAGTAACTATCTGCCCTTTTCATAATATTGTAATTATTCCATCCTGGATTTTCTATTGGTTGATTTAGACTAATCCCGTACCTTCTCAGTGAAGCTCAGTTCAGTTTCTGTACCAGAAGAAGTACACAGTCAAACATAGCAGAGTTTACAAAAGCAGCGCTTGATGCACCAGACAAGGATGAATGTGTCACAGGTATACTCTGGTACTACTACCCATAAAATTCAGATAAAAAAAAGAAAAATAAATCTTGGTTATTAGGAGTAAGGGGGCGTGCTAATGACTAGTTTCAATTATATTTGAAAAACAGGATACAAAGGGTAGCTGTCGCACAGGCTTCAAAGCAAAAAATTAGTGAAACAATGATCAAATCCCAGATATATTAGCATATGAGTCCCTTAGTGCCGTATCTTGGGACCAGTATTGTTTTCGATATACATCAATGAATTTCCAGACATTGTTTGATATGGGCAAAAATTCTTTTTGCTGATGACAGCAACATTGTAAACACGGAGCTCTTACAAAGCATTGACATGTTCCACATCCACGAGGATCTCCTCAGCACCGATCTATGGAACGAAAAACTAATCTAATCTGATCAAAAGAGAGGAAGCCTACTTGTCATCGCAGAATTTGTCCAAATTTATGGTACGTGTTGGGCGTGGTGAGACAAGAAAATGCCCCAAATGGAAACTCCGTATGGCCAAGCATTTAGGAAATAAATGGAATTTTGATATAGATCTATCACGATGTGCACCTTGTCAATTGCCCCTGTGACAGTGTCTTTAGGAAGTGGTGTTTGGATCAGCAGTAAGAGATCGGATTCACATTGAAAAGGTCGCAGGTTTGACGCCGCCCGGTGGCAAATATTTTTATGCTCCTTGGCAGTGCGTACACAACTGACATCACAATTAACAACATCATATAGGTTATTTTATTGATTTATATAAGCACAAAAAGTACAGACATATGATGAAATGCGGGACAGCAGGCATTTGCAAAAGGATTGTAGTTTACGTGTACACGTGAACATCAATTTACATACATGATGTTCCCATGTATGTGTTAACTACAAATCCTATTTAAATGTTTACAGTCCTGCATTTCATCCTATACCTATACTTCTTTGGGCTTATATAAATCAATAAAATAACCTATATGATGTTGTTAATTGTGATGTCAGTAGTGTATGCATTGCCAAGGAGCACAAAAATATATGCCCCCTGGCAGAGTTGAACCTGCAACCTTTTCATTGCAAATCCGATCTCATCCTGCTGAGCCAAACACCGCTTCCAAAACACAGTGTCACAGGGAGAATTGATAAGCTGCACATGCTGATAGATCCATATCAAAATTCCTTTTACTTCCTAAAGGCTTGGCCATCTGGAGTTTCCACTTGGAATACTTTGTTGCCTCACCACACCCTATATGTACCGTGAATTTGGATGAATTCGGCGATGACGAGTGGGTGTCCTCTCCTTTTTAGTAAAGAAAGCCAGTAAATCCCCAAAGGTTGTATATGGCTTGTCATCATGCAACGCATTTACAATGAACATAAACAAAGCAGACATGCTTAAAGAGTGAAAACAATTCTGTAAAATTTGACAAGAAAGAAAATTTCATGGTTTGTATAACAAACAGAATTTTTTATGAATTAATATGAAGAAGAATAAACATACAAACGCACTAACAAGCAAAGAATATATCACCAGCATGCTATTATGCCCTTAGAGTTCTGGCATCAGCATGTAACACATAATTGGTGTATAGTAACATACTATTGCGACATACACTCCATCGTTAGCTGTTGATTCATTTTTTGGTGATCCCATACACAAAGACATGGGCACAGTACTCACACTACAGAAAAGGCTGTTAGAATAATTACTAAAAATAATAACTGAGCTCCCTCTAAAGAACTGTTTAAAAGGCTGGGGATTCTAACTTCATGATCTGATTTTATCTACCAAACTGTTGTGCACATTTACCAAGAGTTGCCAATCGAAGATCACCAAACAGTGATTCTTCTACAAGGGAATAAAATTACACAAGAAACTGTCCAAGGAGCTTAAAGAGACAAGTCAGTGAAACCATATCTCTAAAATAATTCATACTATAAAGTAAAGAATCTCTCTTTTTTTTTGGGGGGGGGGGGTTACAAAGGTTAGGGGATGCTTAAAAATTAACATATTTTATAGTAAACTGTCACATTTGAAGAGTGTTACTGCAAAATACTATGTAGAGAGTTTTGCACCTGAATTTTCTTGTACATATTTCACCCCAGCTTTAACAATCTCACTAAGAAACCTTGAATTTTAGGTATTGAAAGAGGTCTTTCATAGATGTGTAGTGTCATGCACATGTCAAACACAGCTATTTCACAGTAAATATTACAGATGTACACGCACACCAGATATTTTCTGTTTGTTATCTCCATTGGAGCCTATTGTCTAATGTATTTACCAAAAATTTTACAGATATAACTTCTAATACTCTTGTTTCATCTGCAAATATATCTATCTGATATTCCTTTTCTTTATTAGTGAATGCCATGAACATTTTCTTTTTTAGATTCATGATGAAGTGATTCTTGGTGTTCATAAGTGATCTACTAAACCACTTAACGAGGGCAGAGGCAATGCTTTTTGCAGATGATACAAAAAAAAAAAAAAAAAAAATGGATGGTCACTGCACCAGTAGCTGATGTAGGGAAATGGTTAAGGGACATACATTTAGTTATCAGTGAGAATAAGTCTGTCCCCGGTAGCTGAGTGGTCAGCGAGACAGAATGTCACTCCTAAGGGCCCGGGTTCGATTCCCAGCTGGTTTGGAGATTTTCTCCTCTCAGGGAATGGGTGTTGTGTTATCCTAATCATCATCATTTCATCCCCATCGACGTGCAAGTCGCGGAAGTGGCGTCAAATCGAAAGACTTGCACCTGGCGAACGGTCTTCCCAACAGGAGGCCCTAGTCACACAACATTTTTAGTGAGAAGTAAACCATGTGGATGACATCCAAGCTCATAAAAGTACAGTAAAGTTAGGGAATTTAATTAATAAACAAATTTCTTGTGCAAAATTTTTAGATCTGTGGTTAAGATGGGAGAAGCATATAGAGTTATTAAGTTAAGAACTTTGTAAATAATGTTTTATATTAAGAAAGCTCAGTGACTACTGCAGTACTGAAACAGTGCTACATGCCTGTTACTCAAATATATGTAGCCTGCTGAGGTATGGGATAATATTCTGGGGTAATAAAAGCGTCACAAAAAATTCTTTCAGGCTGCAAAACGGAGTTGTATGGATAATCAAAAGTGTTGTAGGAAGGGAGCTGCATAGGGAAATATTTAAGAGATTAAAAAAATCATGACTCTTTCTGCTTCATAAATGTATTATGAATCTATATCCTTTCTAAAATTGCATCAAAATTCTCCACACTAAACACAGAACTTCATAGCTATGAAGCCAGGATTAGGTATGATTTTCATAGAGATACTCATACAAAAAAAAATTTACAGTAGCTTCCAAAAATTCTGTTCAGTACTCTGCCTAAAACAATCAAAGAAGTAGAAAAATGCATACTTTTGCCTAAAGAGGAATTAAGGAAGGTGATGATAACACAAATTTTCTGTAGCAATGCTGAATATTTTAAGTGCCAACATAGGTATAGTTTGTTTAATAGGGTTATTCCAATAAGCTATTTCTCCTGTTGCTCAAACTGAAACTCAGTCTGTAATTTAATAAATGAAATATTCATATTCTTTTAAATATTTGAAGCTTCAAATTGTAAAAATCCTCTCTCTCTCTCTCTCTCTCTCTCTCTCTCTCTCTCTCTCTTTCTCTCTTGCTCACACTCCCTCCCTCCCACCCTCGAAATTCTGTGTTATTTGTTGAGATAAATGGACTTATTTAAGTGTTTCCAGGTTTTTTTCTACATTTACTTACATTATTCCAGCAACATATAGCATTCATTTGCACTGACTTTGATATTGTTTATAAAGATCTTTACCAAAAGTAGATGAAGTACAGGTCCCTCTGATACATCATACTTAATTACCCTGATTTCAGATTTGAACCCAGACTCGGTAGTTACGCACTAGCTTCTGTTGCCAGCATATGATTTTATCCGTAGCACTGCATGTCCATGTAGGGCTTTTATGTTTTTCGTTTAGAGTTGTGTGGATGATCGTATCAAAAGAATTTTGACAAACCCAGAAACATAGAAAATACTGAGTTTGATTTGTCTAATGCTTCTGTAACAGACACTGTTAGGGTGGAGGTAGCAGTTTCTGTATATTTATGTTTTTGGAAGCTGTATTGCACTGGAATCAATGTACTGTATTTCTCTAGGAAGTTGACCAATTTAGATCAATTTACTATGCATAAGCATCTCTAGTATTTTTGAAAAATTAAATATTAAAGTGACTGGCCTGCAGTTATGTGGGCCAATTTCATCGTTTTTCTTGTGTATTGGCACTACTTTGCTTGGTTTCAATTTTTCTGGAGTTACTTCTCCTCTGAATGAGCAGACTACCATATCCTAAAGAGGTTCAGTTCTGCATTTGCATCCATACTTTGCAAACCACCATGAAATACATGGCATAGGATACGTCTCATTCTACCAGTTAATTGACATATTTTCTCTTTCATTCACATATGGAATTGCAGGAAGAACGATTGCTTATAGGTTTCCGTGCCTGCGTTAATTAGTCTAATCTTGATGTTGTGATAGTTATAGAAGCTATACATATTGGGTTATAGTATATTCCTAGATACATCACTTTAAGTTAATTCTTGAAACTTTCTATGTAAGATTTCATGGCATAGTTTACAGAGTTTAAGACATTAAAGGCACAGAAGCATGCAGAAAAGATGAGTCAATCCTGTAATGTTAGTGAGACAGTGTGGGATATAGCAAAGAAGGAAAGTGGGGGGAATGATAAGGCATTGTGTAACAACATAATAATAAGGGGCAATGAAAAATCGGTGAGTGACCCAAAAGAAGTATGTGAGAGATTCATAGATCAATTTAGTAAGATGAGTAAGGAGGATGTGATCAACCCACCACAGGTGCTAAATCCCAGTAATGTCAGTGTGTTACAGAACGGGAAATCCTGAGAACCATTTCCAACTTAAAAGCAAATAGATCCAGTGGCTGGGATGACATCTCAACCAAATTTCTGAAAGAATGCAGTGATGAGCTGATAAAGCCACTGCAACATTTAATGAACAGCTCTTTCAGACCGGGGTCATTTCCTGACTTGTTAAAAGTCACTGAAATAAGACCAGTGCATAAAAAGGGAAAAACTACTGAGGTACAAAATTATAGGCCTATTTCATTGACATCAGAACTTAGTAAGTTGTTGGAAAGGCTATTTCTTGATCAAATGGAATCATTTTTCTCTAAGTACAATATATTAAAAAGTTCTCAACACGGTTTCAGGAAGGGCACGTTTACAATAACAGCCATAGCCACATGTATTCAAGCAGTATTGAATAAACTTGACGATGGAAACAAAATTATTGGTACCTTTCTAGACCTATCTAAGGCTTTTGATACTGTAAATCACTCCATTCTTCTACATAAGGAGTCAGAGGAGTGGCATTAGATTTGTTAAGATTGTACCTTGCTGACAGGAGACAATGTGTTAAGTTGTATCATACAACCGGGGGACATATACAAACAGTAAAATCATCTTATAAAATTCTTAACTGTGGAGTCCATCAGGGAAGTATTATTGGGCCTTTTCTATTCATTGTGTACATCAATGATATAATAATTCCAAAAAATGGAGACCTTGTGAATTATGCCGAGGACACCTCTTTCATAAGCTGGGGCCCTACAAAACAGCTAGCAGCGCAAAATAATATGAAGAACACTAGCCTCATCACTGAATATATGACTAAAAATAAATAGGCATTAAATAAGGAAAAGACAATTCTAATAGAGTTTATGCCAAATTACAAATCAAGACAAGTGGATACTGAGCCAGAGTTATCAATTGAAACAATTAATAAACATAAATTCCTGGGTATTATAGTCAATGAACATCTTACATGGAAGGAGCAAATCAGCTACATGTGTAAAAAAAAAATACCTTGTAATACCTACCTGCTAAAACGCCTTTATAGCATAATAGCGTCACCAGTCTTAAGACAAATCTATTTTGGTATTATACACACCCACCTACAATACGATATTGAGATTTGGGGTGGGGCACCAACAGTATACATGGATAGGGCTTTTAGAGCCCAGAAGAGAGCAATTAGGATAATAGAAAATATTAGTAAATGTCAATCCTGTAGAGAATACTACATTAAGTATAATATACTAACAGTGTATTCATTATATGCTCTGAGGACTATACTGTTTGTAAAAGAAAATATAGAGCACAGTATAATAAATAGTGATATCCATAGCTATAATACAAGGAAGAAAGAGGATTACCACATAAAATTCGGAAATAAAAAAGCAACCGATCATAATCCATTTTCTGCTGGAAGATTTTTTTACAATACCAAATACCATAAAAATGTTAAAAGGAAACATATTTAAAATAAAATTAAAGCAGCTGTTAATTGCTAAATGTTTGTACTCCATCAAGGATTTTTAATGTTGTATGTACTTTATTTCTACAACTAAACTATTATTATTGTTCATGTATGTACTGACCGACCATGTCCACGACTGTAAAAGTTATTATGGACAAATAAACCATTATTATTATTATCTGTCTTCAAGCATTTACCAGTTCAGATCTTTCTCTGTGATACTCTCCCATTGGTCAAACAAACCTGTGACCATTCATAAGGAAGGAAAGATGGAGTTTAATGCCCTGTCAACAGTGAGGTCATTAGAGACAAGATGGGGGCCATTTGTACTGCCCTTCTCTCTTACTCACATCCTTTATTAGATAATTTGGTATTTCATCGTCTCCTGCAGGCTCTTTGGATTATCAAGAAAGTGTAAAGAATTCTTGGTTAATTCTCTGTGTCAAATTTAGATAAAATCCCTATCTTTTACGGACTGCCTCTATCATCATTGTCAGGGGTAAGTCTGACTGTCATGAAACTGGCAAGGTCCAGAGGATGACATCTGATTGGCTATATCAAGTCACAGAGATTGCGACTGCTGAGGTGGTGCACCCTACCTTCGTATGGTTCATTTGTGCTCACTGTTCACCATCGCTTGCAGTGCCACTCTTTGTTACAGGTAGCAAACTGTGTGAAGTTTTATCTGTGATATTTCTTTACTGACCGCATGCTGCCACACATTGTGATGTGCATAGCCAATGTCTACTGAAGTTGTTACCATGTACTATAATTTCCACTGCTTCACAAGCCACACAGTTCCTGTAGTTCAGTGTGAGCCAGAATTCTCATATGTTCAAACATGATCTTGTGTTTATTTATTAGACTGTTTTTGACCCCTCTGATTTTTCAGTTTCTGTTCTTAAGTTGATGCTGATATCCAACACAGTTATTGGAAACTGTTTGTATAGACTGCACTACATGGCTGCCATACTCATGAGGAATATTGTAAATGCCCAGTACTTTCAGGCTGAGATTATCTTGAGCAATTTGCAATATTTCTGTAATTTTTTTGGATGGACAGAAGACTGCTCTGATTTCTTGCCTTTTTAAGACTCTTCCTATCTTATTTGTTGTTGCACTGCAGAATGGAATCCATGCTATGTATTGGTTTGTTTATTTACTTTATTTAGTCTTTGTAGTGCGATGTACAAGGTGATATTAGACTTAACTCTAGTCATTACTACAGGGGACAGTTTTCAAGGTTGTATAGGGTTCTAACTGTTGTACTTTACAAAAGTTACAGATCTATACATTTATGGTAGTTCAGGTATTCACTTACTGGATAGAAGCCGTGGTACTGTAGATATTCTCTAACAGATATTTCAAAAACATTGATAATTAGCATACATTTTATATCATTTGGCACCGTGTTGGATGGTTGTATTCCCACATAGCATCAAATAGAATTATTTTTGTTTGGTTCTCCTGCCTTAGTTGAATGGTATCACTTCTCCATTTCCTCGACAGAGTTGGCATAATATCACAGACCGAATACTTGTTACTTCTAAACACTGACACCTGATGGTAAATTTCAGAGCTGAAGTGGTTCTTGTCCAAAATAGTTCTAGTTTGTGTATTTGGGTGTTCGGCATAGCTCTCTTCTGACTTGAGAGAAATTTTGCCCACTGAGATATACATCCATAATAATATCATACATTAGTTTTAGATGTACAGAATGGCCCAGCTATTGATCTGCTTTCAGTTTGACGAACACACCTAAGAAAGGCAGCTTCTCATCCTACTCTGTCTGTGCTATAAGTCTGATTTTTGGATGTATACCACTCATATGGCTGATGAACTGCTGTGCATCACTTCCACAGGTCCATATTGATAATGTATCATCAACATACCTCAAGAAGCAGGATGGGTGGATGGATAGGGCCAGGGGGTACTGCTCAGCATTTGTTATTTGAAAATCTCCACCAAAAAATTAGCTACGATTGATGACAGTGATGAATCCGTGGCTGTTTCTCTGGTATCTTAGCCTTGTGACTTTGAAAGCCTGCGAGAAAGGAAGAAACTCAACATTGGGCACTAGGCAGCACTTCACTGCCCCCTACTTCTACTCTGCTATCTTCCCCCCTCCCTGCCCTGGCCAGGCTGAAAGCTCACTTTTTGACCGTCTGTTTGCAGTTGAGCTTCCACTCTTGCAGGCATATTTTCAATCAGATGTTGGGAGCTTTCTCGGTGAACTGCAGCCCGTTCTTCACAGAGTGCTGCACTGAGGCTCTGAGGAGAGGTATCAATGTTGGTCAGTGAGACCTGACACGAAGTGGGCATCTCTGCTATATGATTAGTAGCAATTATCCTTTTCATAATACTGTTACGTTCCATCCTGAATTTTCTATTGTTTTATGTATGAAATTATGATATTCTTACACAGTAGACTAAAATTATATTACGAAAATCATTATAGCAACCTTAACAGCACAAGATAATTTTATGCTTCAGCTTTCATAGTACATCTATATATACACTATGTGATCAAAAGTATCCGGTGACCTGGCTGAATATAACTTACAAGTTCATGGTGCCCTCCCTCGGTAATGCCGGGATTCAATATGGTGTTGGCCCACCCTTAGCCTTCTCTAGATTATCACACGGATGACAAAATGGTAGATATCAAAATAGATGACAGAGGGATACAAAAACAATTAAAATCGCTCAAAAGAGGAAAGGCCGCTAGACCTGATGGGATACCAGTTTGATTTTACACAGAGTACGTGAACGAACTTGCCCCCTTCTTGCAGCAGTGTACCGTAGGTCTCTAGAAGGGTGTAGCATTCCAAAGGATTGGAAAAGGGCACAGGTCATCCCCATTTTCAAGAAGGGACGTCGAACAGATGTGCAGAACTATAGACCTATATCTCCAACGTCGATCAGTTGTAGAATTTTGGAACATATATTATGTTAGAGTATAATGACTTTTCTGGAGACTAGAAATCTCCTCTGTAGGAATCAGCATGGGTTTCGAAAAAGACGATTGTGTGAAACACAGCTCACGCTTATTCGTCCACGAGACTCAGAAGGTCGTAGACACGGCTTCCCAGGTAGATGCCATTTTTCTTGACTTCCGCAAGGCGTTTGATACAGTTTCCCACAGTCGTTTAATGAACAAAGTAAGAGCATATGAACTATCAGACCAATCGTGTGATTGGATTGAAGAGTTCCTAGATAACAGAACGCAGCATGTCATTCTTAATGGTGTGAAGTCTTCCGAAGTAAGAGTGATTTCAGGTGTGCTGCAGGGAAGTGTCGTAGAACTGTTGCTATTCACAATATACGTAAATGACCTTGTGGATAACATCGGAAGTTCACTGAGGCTTTTTGCGGATGATGCTGTAGTATATCGAGAGGTTGTAACAATGGAAAATTGTACTGAAATGCAGGAGGAACTGCAACGAATTGACGCATGGTGCAAGGAATGGCAATTGAATCTCAATGTAAGCAAGTGTAATGTGCTGCGAACACATAGGAAGGAAGATCCTTTATCATTTAGCTACAATATAGCAGGTCAGCAACTGGAAGCAGGTAATTCCATAAATTATCTGGGAGTAGGCATTAGGAGTGATTTAAAACGGAATGATCATATAAAGTTGATCTTTGGTAAAGCAGATGCCGGACTGAGATTCATTGGAAGAATCCTAAGGAAATGCAATCTGAAAACAAAGGAAGTGGTTACTGTACACTTGTTCGCCCACTGCTTGAATATTGCTCATCAGTGTGTGATCCGTACCAGATAGGGTTGATAGAAGAGATAGAGAAGATCCAACGGAGAGCAGCACGCTTCATTACAGGATCATTTACTAATTGCGAAAGCATTGCAGAGATGATAGATAAACTCCAGTGAAAGACTGTGCAGAAGACATGCTCAGTAGCTCGGTACGGTTTAGAGAACATACCCAATACACTTCCCTGAGGCATACCTGAAGTTACTTCTACATCTGATGATGCCTCTCCATCCAAGTTAACATGCTGTGTCCTCCCTACCAAAAAGTCCTCACAAGTGTCACTTGATACCCATTATGATTGTACTTTTGACAATATGTGTAGGTGTGGTACTGAGTCAAATGATTTTTGAAAATCAAGAAACCCTGCATCTGCCTGATTATCTTGATCCAAAACTAGGTCATGTGAGAAAAGTGCAAGTTGGGTTTCACGTAATTGAAATTATTTTACGTAGGGTAACTGTCACATACAAAATGCTTTTGATGTGTTAGTGATATAATATTGAAGATCTAAATGTGTATTGTGCCAATGGAAGATAGTAGCTGGTGGCTGAGTTTCTTTAAGTAACTCTAGAATTGGTCACTGCAGTGACTAAAATACATCTGTCCACAAAACAGCATAGATTTAAGAATCATCATTTGTGCGAAATTCTGCTTGCCTTTTCTTCACATGGTTTTATATGAACAGTGAATGAAGAGCAGTAGATGGATTCCAATTTTCAAGGTTTCTGGAAAACATTTGATATGGTGCCCTGCTTTATGAAGGTCTGGCCACATGGAATAGGTTCTCAGATGTGTGAGTGGCTTGAAGGCTTGTTAAGTAACAGAAGCTAGTATGTCGTCCTGGGCAGTGAATGTTCATAAGAGACAAGGCTCATGATGGCCAAGGAAAGTGTGATAGAAGCAGTCGTGTTGTCTATACAGGGTGTTACAAAAAGGTACGGCCAGACTTTCAGGAAACATTTCTCACACACAAAGAAAGAAAATATGTTACGTGGACATGTGTCTGGAAATGCTTACTTTCCATGTTAGAGCTTATTTTATTACTTCTCTTCAAATCAAATTAATCATGGAATGGAAACCCACAGCAACCGAATGTACCAGCGTGACTTCAAACACTTTGTTACGGGAAATGTTCAAAATGTCCTCCATTAGCGAGGATGCATGCATCCACCCTCCGTCGCATGGAATCCCTGACGCGCTGATGCAGCCCTGGAGAATGGCGTATTGTATCACAGCCATCCACAATACGAGCACAAAGAGTCTCTACATTTGGTACCGGGGTTGCGTAGACAAGAGCTTTCAAATGCCCCCATAAATGAAAGTCAAGAGGGTTGAAGTCAGGAGAGTGTGGAGGCCATGGAATTGGTCCGCCTCTACCAATCCATCGGTCACTGAATCTGTTGTTGAGAAGCGTACGAACACTTGGACTGAAATGTGCAGGAGCTCCATCGTGCATGAACCACATGTTGTGTCGTACTCGTAAAGGCACATGTTCTAGCAGCACAGGTAGAGTATCCCGTATGAAATCATGATAACATGCTCCATTGAGAATAGGTGGAAGAACATGGGGCCCAATCAAGACATCACCAACATTGCCTGCCCAAACGTTCACAGAAAATCTGTGTTGATGACGTGATTGAACAATTGCGTGCGGATTCTTGTCAGCCCACACATGTTGACTGCGAAAATTTACAATTTAATCCCGTTGGAGTACGTACTGATGAAACTAAAATGAGCTGTAACATGGAAATTAAGCATTTCCGGACACATGTCCACGTAACATCTTCTCTTTATTTGTGTGTGAGGAATGTCTCCTGAAAGTTTGGCCTTACCTTTTTGTAACACTCTGTATACATAAACAGTCTGATGGACAAAGTGAGTGAGCAGCAATCTGTGATGGTGATATAGTAAACAGAAAAGTATCATCATTGAGCGACTGTAGGAAAATACAGAATAAATTAGACATCTATTTGGTGTAATGAATAGTGTCTTGATCTAAATGTAGAAAAATGCAAGTTAATATGGATGAGTAGGAAATACTATCCTGTAAAGTTTGAATACAGTATTACTGTGAGTGCTGTTTGACACAGTCACATCAATGAAATATCTAGGTGTGACACTGCAAAATGGTATGAATATGAAAGTCAAAAGTAAATAAAATAGAAAGAAACTTCCACATGGGAAAAATATATTAAAAACAAAGATTCCAAGACATACCAAGCGGGAAAGCTCCGGCAGACAGGCACATGAACAAAACACACAAACACACACACAGAATTACTAGCTTTCGCAACCGATGGTTGCTTCTTCAGGAAGGAGAGGGAAAGACGAAAGGATGTGGGTTTTAAGGGAGAGGGTAAGGGGTCATTCCAATCCCGGGAGCGGAAAGACTTCCCTTAGGGGAAAAAAAGGACAGGTGTACACTCGCACACACACACACACATATCCATCCGCACCTACACAGACACAAGCAGACATATTTAAAGGTAAAGAGTAAGGGCAGACATGTCAGTCGAGGCGGAAGTACAGAGGCAAAGAAGTTGTTGAAGGACAGGTGAGGTATGAGCGGCGGCAACTTGAAATTAGCGGAGATTGAGGCCTGGTGGATATCGAGAAGAGAGGATATACTGAAGGGCGAGTTCCCATCTCCGGAGTTCGGATAGGTTGGTGTTGGTGGGAAGTATCCAGATAACTCGGACGGTGTAACACTGTGCCAAGATGTGCTGGCCGTGCATCAAGGCATGTTTAGCCACAGGGTGATCCTCATTACCAACAAACACTGTCTGCCTGTGTCCATTCATGCGAATGGACAGTTTGTTGCTGGTCATTCCCACATAGAAAGCGTCACAGTGCAGGCAGGTCAGTTGGTAAATCACGTGGGTGCTTTCACACGTGGCTCTCCCTTTGATCGTGTACACCTTCCGGGTTACAGGACTGGAGTAGGTGGTGGTGGGAGGATGCATAGGACAGGTTTTACACCGGGGGCGGTTGCAAGGGTAGGAGCCAGAGGGTAGGGAAGGTGGTTTGGGGACTTCATAGGGATGAACCAAGAGGTTACGAAGGTTAGGTGGACGGCGGAAAGACACTCTTGGTGGAGTGGGGAGGATTTCATGAAGGATGGATCTCATTTCGGGGCAGGATTTTAGGAAGTCGTATCCCTGCTGGAGAGCCACATTCAAGGTCTGATCCAGTCCCGGGAAGTATTCTGTCACAAGTGGGGCACTTTTGGGGTTCTTCTGTGAGAGGTTCTGGGTTTGAGGGGATGAGGAAGTGGCTCTGGTTATCTGCTTCTGTACCAGGTTGGGAGGGTAGTTGTGGGATGCGAAAGCTGTTTTCAGGTTGTTGGTGTAATGGTCGAGGGATTCAGGACTGGAGCAGATTCGTTTGCCATGAAGGCCTAGGCTGTAGGGAAGGGACCGTTTGATATGGAATGGGTGGCAGCTGTCATAATGGAGGTACTGTTGCTTGTTGGTGGGTTTGATGTGGACGGATGTGTGCAGCTGGCCATTGGACAGATGGAGGTCAACGTCTAGGAAAGTGGCATGGGATTTGGAGTAGGACCAGGTGAATCTGATGGAACCAAAGGAGTTGAGGTTGGAGAGGAAATTCTGGAGTTGTTCTTCACTGTGAGTCCAGATCATGAAGATGTCATCAATAAATCTGTACCAAACGTTGGGTTGGCAGGCTTGGGTAACCAAGAAGGCTTCCTCTAAGCGACCCATAAATAGGTTGGCATACGAGGGGGCCATCCTGGTACCCATGGCTGTTCCCTTTAATTGTTGGTATGTCTGGCCTTCAAAAGTGAAGAAGTTGTGGGTCAGGATGAAGCTGGCTAAGGTGACGAGGAAAGAGGTTTTAGGTAGGGTGGCAGATCATGGATAGCCTGGGCTTCGGCTGTGGTGATGTTGGGAGTAAGATTAAGGTTTTTCAAGAATGATCTGAAAGCTGACCGATCCATCATCATTCTTCCGGCTGACAAGGGTTCCACGACTGTGGTACTTGATCAAACCCACCAACAAGCAACAGTACCTCCATTATGACAGCTGCCACCCATTCCATATCAAACGGTCCCTTCCCTACAGCCTAGGCCTTCATGGCAAACGAATCTGCTCCAGTCCTGAATCCCTCGACCATTACACCAACAACCTGAAAACAGCTTTCGCATCCCACAACTACCCTCCCAACCTGGTACAGAAGCAGATAACCAGAGCCACTTCCTCATCCCCTCAAACCCAGAACCTCTCACAGAAGAACCCCAAAAGTGCCCCACTTGTGACAGAATACTTCCCGGGACTGGATCAGACCTTGAATGTGGCTCTCCAGCAGGGATACGACTTCCTAAAATCCTGCCCCGAAATGAGATCCATCCTTCATGAAATCCTCCCCACTCCACCAAGAGTGTCTTTCCGCCGTCCACCTAACCTTCGTAACCTCTTGGTTCATCCCTATGAAGTCCCCAAACCACCTTCCCTACCCTCTGGCTCCTACCCTTGCAACCGCCCCCGGTGTAAAACCTGTCCTATGCATCCTCCCACCACCACCTACTCCAGTCCTGTAACCCGGAAGGTGTACACGATCAAAGGGAGAGCCACGTGTGAAAGCACCCACGTGATTTACCAACTGACCTGCCTGCACTGTGACGCTTTCTATGTGGGAATGACCAGCAACAAACTGTCCATTCGCATGAATGGACACAGGCAGACAGTGTTTGTTGGTAATGAGGATCACCCTGTGGCTAAACATGCCTTGATGCACGGCCAGCACATCTTGGCACAGTGTTACACCGTCCGAGTTATCTGGATACTTCCCACCAACACCAACCTATCCGAACTCCGGAGATGGGAACTCGCCCTTCAGTATATCCTCTCTTCTCGATATCCGCCAGGCCTCAACCTCCGCTAATTTCAAGTTGCCGCCGCTCATACCTCACCTGTCTTTCAACAACTTCTTTGCCTCTGTACTTCCGCCTCGACTGACATGTCTGCCCTTACTCTTTGCCTTTAAATATGTCTGCTTGTGTCTGTGTAGGTGCGGATGGATATGTGTGTGTGTGTGCGAGTGTACACCTGTCCTTTTTTTCCCCTAAGGGAAGTCTTTCCGCTCCCGGGATTGGAATGACCCCTTACCCTCTCCCTTAAAACCCACATCCTTTCGTCTTTCCCTCTCCTTCCTGAAGAAGCAACCATCGGTTGCGAAAGCTAGTAATTCTGTGTGTGTGTTTGTGTGTTTTGTTCATGTGCCTGTCTGCCGGCGCTCTCCCGCTAGGTAAGTCTTGGAATCTTTGTTTTTAATATATAAAGTCAAAAGTAAGGAAGACAAGTGTTTGAACTTCGATTTATTGGGAGAATTCTTGATAAGTGTAGCTCATCTGTAAAGGAGACCACATATACAAAGAACATACTGCCTATTATTGAGTACTGTGTGGGTGTTTGGAATCCCCACCAGGTTGCGTTAAAGAAGGACACTAAACAAATTCAGAGGAATCCTGCTAGATTTGTGTCTAGTAGGTTCAGTCGACATGCGAGTGTTACAGAAATGCTCTGTGAACTCAAATCATAATCCCTAGTGGGAAGACAATATTCTTTTAATGAAAAACTATTGAGCAAGGTTAGAGAAAGAAACTTTGTGGCTGACTACAGAATGATTTTATTTGCCACCAATGTGTATCTTACATAAGGATAGTGAAGACAAGATAGAGAAATTAGGACTTGTATGGAGGCATGTAGACAGTTGTTTTCCCCTCACTCCATTTGCAAGTGGAATAGGAAAGGGAATGAGTAGTAATGGTACAAGGTACGTTCGGCATAGCTTACTGAGTCTGTACATAGCTGCAGATGTGGAATTATTTTGTAGGAAAGTTCTGGTAGAATATAAATACTTTAGGATTAAAGGAGACCACTCACTGAAAAGCAGAAGTGTTGAGTCATCGACGGGCACATGTAAAAAGATAGCAAATCTATAATTCTTTTGGAGTAATCCTTTCTTGAGCTAGAGTGCAAATACAAACAGATAACACATATGCACATACAGGCGCATGCATACACACCCCTTTGGCCTCTCCGCAGTTCTGGCTGCTTCTTTTTGTGTGTGCCTGCTGATGTCTCAGCGCTTCTGCTTTTTGGTGAGTGGTCTCCTTACTGAAAATATAGAATTAGCTACATAAACTCTTTTCGGGTGTATTGAAATTTCTCATGACAGTTAACAACAAATCAAATTCCTATTAAAAAAATTTACGTGTTTACACCATTTCACATCACTTCTTGGTGTTGCTGCTAGATATTTATGGTATATGATATGATGTGCTCCATTGTACTGGAATGTGAAGACACCAGTTATACTGAAATGAATAGGATAGCTGGTAAGGAACAAGAATATAAACTGCATCAAACCAAGAGTTGATCACCAAAATAGCAATGAGATATATTATAAATTAATAGGCAAGAAACAAATCCTGCATGAATACTGGTGTAGCTTAGTATTTTATGGACTATGAAATGCTACAGACTATAAGATGTGCCTTAATTTTTAAGCTTTTTTTAAATAATATTTTTACCATTTTTATTATTAGATTGAAACTCAGACTAAAAAAACTTAGTTTAAAAAACTGAACTGCCCTTTAAAATCCCTGAAAATCATCATCTTCAAGTTTTGGCCATTTTGCATTCAGTCCTCTATTTTCACAAAAAGTCTTTCTCATTTTTTTCAATTCTTCCTTACTAGCCCATCAATCACAAATGGTTTTTTCTGTTGTTGGAGGCTGAAATACTGCTCATCTGCTCTGTTTACAGGTTCTTCCACATACGTTATTACTTTCAATTTATAGCCCGCATCATATGAATACCTTTCTTTTTTCTATTAAAAAACTAGCTACTAACAAAAATATTATACCGTTACCAATAACAAAAATCACCTTCAGTTCTATTTCACTGACACCTTAGGCTGAAATAACGCATCATAGGCTAGACGGTATTCTGGGTTTGTGATGATGGGGCGAGAGGGAGACAGTGTTAGCAAGTTTGCGAATGTCCACAACTCACATTTGTCGCATTGGTGCACTGCTGCTGCCTGTTGAATCCAATGTTGTCCGATAGACATTGGTTTCCTGCAGCATCAAATACATGGCCATTTTTAAGCCTGGCAGGAATTTTAAATCAAATATATCACATTTTTCTCTGCAGATGTCGAAGAAATTGAAGAAATATATGATGAAATAAAAGAAATTATTCAGATATTGAAGGGAGATGAAAATTTAATAGTCATGGGTGACTGAAATTTGGCAGTAGGAAAAGGGAGAGAAGAAAACATAGTAGGTGAATATGGATTGGGAATAAGAAATGAAAGAGGAAGCTGCCTGGTAGAATTTTGCACAGAGCACTACTTAATCATAGCTAACACTTGGCTTAAGAATCATGAAAGAAGGTTGCATACATGGAAGAAGCCTGGAGATACTGACAGGTTTAAGATAGATTATATAATGGTAAGACAGAGATTTAGGAACCAGGTTTTAAATTGTAAAACATTTCCAGGGGTAGATGTGGACACTGCCCACAATCTATTGGTTATGAACTGTAGATTAAAACTGAAGAAACTGCAAAAAGGTGGGAATTTAAGGAGATGGGACCTGGATAAACTGAAAGAACAAGAGGTTGAACAGAGTTTCAGAGACAGCATAAGGGAACAATTGACAGGAATGGGGGAAAGAGATACAATATAAGAAAAATGGGTAACTTTGAGGGATGAAGTAGTGAAGGCAGCAGAGGATCAAGTAGGTAAAAAGATGAGGGCTAATACGAATCCTTGGGTAACAGAAGAAATATTGAATTTAATTGATGAAAGGAGAAAATATAAAAATGCAGTAAATGAAGCAAGCAAAAAGGAATACAAACATCTAAAAAATGAGATCGACAGGAAGTGCAAAATGGCTAAACAGGGATGGCTAGAGGACAAATGTAAGGATGTAGAGGCTTATCTCACTAGGGGTAAGATAGATACTGCCTACAGGAAAATTAAAGAGACCTTTGGAGAAAAGAGAACCACTTCTATGAATATCAAGAGCTCAGATGGAAACCCAGTTCTAAGCAAAGAAGGGAAAGCAGAAAGGTGGAATGAGTATATAGAGGGTCTATACAAGGGCGATGTACTTGAGGACAATATTATGGAAATGGAAGAGGATGTAGATGAAGATGAAAAGGGAGATATGATACTGCGTGAAGAGTTTGACAGAGCTCTAAAGACCTGAGTCGAAACAAGGTCCCCGGAGTAGACAACATTCCATTAGAACTACTGACTGCCTTGGGAGAGCCAGTCCTGACAAAACTCTACCATCTGGTGAGCAAAATGTATGAGACAGGCGAAATGCCCTCAGACTTCAAGAAGAATATAATAATTCCAATCCCAAAGAAAGCAGGTGTTGACAGATGTGAAAATTATCGAACTATCTGTTTAATAAGTCACAGCTGCAAAATACTAATGCGAATTCTTTACAGATGAATGGAAAAACTAGTAGAAGCCGAACTCGGGGAAGACCAGTTTGGATTACGCAGAAATATCAGAACACATGAGGCAATGCTGACCCTACGACTTATCTTAGAAGCTAGTTTAAGGAAAGGCAAACTTACGTTTCTAGCATTTGTAGACTTAGAGAAAGCTTTTGAAATGTTGACTGGAATACTCTCTTTCGAATTATGAAGATGGCAGGGGTAAAATACAGGGAGCGAAAGGCTATTTACAATTGGTACTGAAACCAGATGGCAGTTATAAGGGTCGAGGGACATGAAAGGGAAGCAGTGTTTGGGAAGGGAGTGAGACATGGTTGTAGCCTCTCCCTAATGTTATTCAATTTGTATATTGAGCAAGCAGTGAAGGTAAGAAAAGATAAATTTGGAGTGGGTATTAAAATCCATGGAGAAGAAATAAAAACTTTGAGGTTCACCAATGACATTGTAATTCTGTCAGAGACAGCAAAGGACTTGGAAGAGCAGTTGAATGGAATGGATAGTGTCTTGAAAGGATGATATAAGATGAACATCAACAAAAGCAAAACGAGGATAATGGACTGTAGTCGAATTAGGCCAGTGATGGTGAGGGAATTAGATTAGGAAATGAGACACTTAAAGAAGTAAAGGAGCTTTGCTATTTGGGGAGCAAAATAACTGACAATAGTTGAAGTAGAGGATATAAAATGTAGAGTGGCAAGGAAAGCATTTTTGAAGAAGAGAAATTTGTTAACATAGAGTATAGATTTAAGTGTCAGGAAGTCGTTACTGAAAGTATTTGTATGGAGTGTAGCCATGTATGGAAGTGAAACATGGACGATAAATAGTTTGGACAAGAAGAAAATGGAAGCTTTCGAAATGTGGTGCTACAGAAGAATGCTGAAGATTAGATGGGTGGATCACATAACTAATGAGGAGGTATTGAATAGGATTGGGGAGAAGAGAAGTTTGTGGCACAACTTGACTAGAAGAAGGGATCAGTTGATAGGACATGTTCTGAGGCATCAAGGGATCACCACTTTAGTATCGGAGGGCAGCGTGGAGGGTAAAAATCGTAGAGGGAGATGAAGCGATGAATACACTAGGCAGATTCAGAAGGATGTATGTTTCAGTAGGTACTGGGAGATGAAGAAACTTGGACAGGATAGAGTAGCATGGAGAGCTGCATCAAACCAGTCTCAGGACTGAAGACCACAACAACGACAACAACAACATCACATTTTTATATTAATTTTGGGTATAAGCTGAGGGGTCTAAGGTGCCGCAGTTGTGGACTGTGTGTCTGGTCCCAGCAGAGGTTTGAGTCCTCCCCCGTGCTTGGGTGTGTGTGTTTGTCCTTAGGATAATTTAGGTTAAGTAGTGTGTAAGGTTAGGGACTGATGACCTTAGCAGTTAAGTCCCTTAAGATTTGACACACATTTGAACATTTTTTCAAAGGAAAAGGTGTGTCTTACATTCTGTAAAATATTGTAATTGAAAATGTAACTGAAGTGGGTATATAAAAAGATTATAATCACCAAGCAATGGCAGGAACACATACATACACAGGTATTTAAATCTTTTAAATTTTAATTTTTAATTTAAATACCATTATATGTGTATTCTCCTACCACCACTTGGTGACTAAATTTTTTATCTATCCAATTACACAACATTTTCAAAAATTGATTTTTTACAGGTATTAATTGAGTAGCTACTTTCCATAATTGGACTATAGTAGTTTTATGTTTTTATTGCTAATATTTGTATTGCTATGGTAGTGCATTTACCTGTTCATTTGTTACCAAATTGTGTTCCGTAAAACTCATTATGAATGAGAACCTTCAGTCAAAATTAACAGTTGGAATCAGCTATTGCAGGCTACTTCTGTAAAGTATGCCAATACCAGTGCTATCATACTGAGAATTACAGCAATTAATTCTAAGTTACTTTAAGTGTGTACTTGTATGTAAGGAGAAAAACAGCTAGTTTAAAAAAAAAGTCCACTCTTTCTCCTCTTAAACTACTTAGATGCTGTTTTTATCATGTACCAGTATATCAAACAATGTTCTGTTAAACTGGTGGCTAATAAGGTATTCTACAGGTCGGGGGAGTAGTCCCTGCACCCCCTATTATCAAATGCTAATTGATTTGATTTGTTTTAGAGCATGTACTTACTTATATATTAAGTGTCTATGCTATAAACACATTTTCATATTCCTCCTTGTTCTTAACATATTTTTGATTATTTGCGGTGTTAGTGTGTGAAGTGCATCTTCAACAGCATTGTGCAATTCTTTTTTTTGTTGCACGATAATGTGCAGATACCTGTGCCTTCACAGTTCCCGATAATGAGTTGTCAGGTGTGATACGGTCGGGACTTCTTGGTGACCATTTCAAAGGAACTGTTGTTGGTGCTGAATCATGACCTATTCACCATACTGGAAAGTATTCATTTAGAACTTACACATTGCAAGGGCGTACTGAGGAGGCACTCTGTTTTGCTGCAACCATATGCATTCTGTGAGGCCTCTTTACTCAATCTGTGGTCTCAACCATGTTTAGCACGTGTGATGTCATAACTGCCCATATCGTTACATGAGGTGGGTTTCTTCCTAACTTGACTGTGTAATGAGGATTCTGTTTGACCCAAATGGGAGTATTTCTAGTATGTCAGCTGCAATAAATTGCACATTCATCTGAAAACAAAATCTTTGATGGTTCACTGCATTTAGAAATTGTGTTAAGAAAGAAATGAGTGCTAGAAGATGCTCATTCCTGGGTGTACCTGATAACTTATTTACAAACATCAATCAATGAGGTCTGAAATTAAGGTCTTTTTTCATGTTACATCACAATGTTGTCCTCAGTATACCGATTTCTGAAGCATATTTATATGTTAACTTCATAGGAGGATTTTTAATCAATTCAGAGGCTCTGGCACATGTTGCTTCTTGTGTCTTTTCCCTTCCACTATGCGGCCGGTCTTTAACACTGCCGAAAGTGAAAGTACATCTTTTCCAATCTACAAGTGTTGTCTTTTGTGATATAGCTGTAGTAAGTCTTTCTTGGAATGATCCCACAATCTGTCTCATTGTCTGCTGTGTATGTTGCCATTCGTGCACCCACACACTTGTCACTAACAGCTTCTCAGTCATGTAACTATGACTGCTCACACCTGTCAGGCTACAAATTAAAACTAGAGTGCTACTGCAAAAACACGTAAACTTGAATTCGAGCAATTGATTCCAATAACTAATAAGAAGTAACATAGCTAGCAACCTGCATAATATTATTTGATACTAAATAGGGGTTAGAGGAATAAGGGAATTTCTAGCTCACATTGTACATCTGCATCCATACTTTGCAAAGCACTGTGAAGTACATGACAGAAGCTGCCATCAGTTATACCAATTATTAGAGCATTTTTTCATTTCATTGATGTAAGGAGCTCAACATTCCTCCGTGCATTTTTGTCTAATCTTGTGTTAGTGGTGCTTACAGAATTGATACATAAGGGGTTGTAGTATAGATCCACCACTTACATTTTATTCTTGAAACTTAATAAGTAGGCCTTCATGGTATAGTTTCTGTTTGTGCTCAAGCTTTTGTCAGTGCAGTTCATTCAGCATCTCTCTGATCTACTGAAGAGACTGCCTACACAATGCTTGTCCATCCTCTTTTGGAATGCTGCTTCATGGTCTGAGGCCCTTACTAGATAGGATTAATGGAGTATATCGGGAAAGTTCAAAGAAGAGCAGCACATTTTGTATTATCACAAAATAGGGGAGAAAGGGTCACTGACATGATACAGGATTTGGGGTGGACACCACTAAAAAGGCATTTTTCGTTGCTGCAAAATCTTCTTACGAAATTTTAATCACCAACTTTCTCCTCCAAATGTCGAAATATTTTGTTGACACTGACCTACATGAGGAGAAACGTTCATCATAATAAAATAAGGGTAACCAGAGATCACACGGAAAGATATAGCAGTTCATTTTTTCAATGCACTGTTCGAGATTAGAATAATAGAGAATTATTGTGAAGATGGTTCAGTGAACTCTCTGCCAAGGCACCTAAGTATGATTTAGAGAGCATCCATGTAGATGTAGATTCTCTGTCATGGCTTAAACAAATCTGTGATCATTCCTGTTGCCCTTCTTTGTACACATCCATTATCTCCTGGTAGTACTATCTGGTGCAGGCCCACACATGTGAGCAGTATTTTAGGACAGGACACATGAGAGTTTTATAACCAATCTCTTTTGACAGCTGATGGTGTTTCCTTATTATTTTACCTGCCTTTCTGAAGACTAAGCTTGTGTGATCGTTCCATTTCATATCCCTACAAACTGCTCCACTCAGGTTTTTGAACGAGTCAGGTTATTACAGTTGTGATTCATTGATAGGATACTACATACATTCACAGGATACTAATTTAGTGTTTAAGTGAAGTACTTAATTTTACATTCCTGAACATTTAAAGCAAGTTGCCAGTCTTTGCACCACATTGACAGCTTATCAAGATCTGAGTGAATACGTGTGCAGCTTTTTTTGCACAGTACTTCGTTAAAGAAACTGCATCATCTGCAAAAAGTGTGAGACTACTGTTATTTTTGTCTGCAACATCATTAATTTGTGACATGAATAGAAAGGGTCTCAACACACTTCCCTTAGATATATCTGAAGTTACTTTATCTGTCAGTGACCCTCCATAAAGATAATATGGTATGTCCTCCCTACCAAGAAATCCTCAGTCCAGTTACAAGTTCACTTGATACTCCATATTATTGTTTTTCAGTAATAAACTTGTGTGTAAATTTCCTTTATTTCATGTAAAACTTGTGTGTCGCATTGAGTCAAATGTTATTTGGAAGTCCAGAAATACTGTACCTTGATTATATTTGAATGCCTGGAGAGTTTCAGTATTTTCAATTTTCCATCTGATATCTACTGGCAGGCTGCATTGGAATGTGTAACTCCTTTCTGAATCACAGGTAGAATATGAAAATTATTTTTGCTTCTCATTTGTGGTTGTGAAATGCATAGATCATCCTAAATCAGCTCCTTGTTATTGAACATCAGTACCATTAGGGAGTATCTGTACTGGTACATAAATGTAAGGATACTTAAGTTCTTACAGAGGCTTCTGTCAGCAACTTGGTTATCAAATTTATACAACATTCTTGCTGCATGCATCTGTAGAATAATCCCATTTTTGATTAGAACTACTTTGCCCCAGAAGATTGTAACATAGGACAGTATGTGTAAAACTATGCAAAATATGCTACATATGTGGTCAGTGGAACACCAAAATGAGAGAGATTTCTAAGTGCAATGCAGATAGAACTGACATTTTTGTTAGCAAGTGGTGAATGTTTGTCATAAATGTTTGATGTATCTTGTAATCTCTCCCCTCCTTCTTTCTTCCATCTATTGTCAACATTAAACAATGCCCAGTTCAAATAATTAATAAGCAAAGTCTTTTATGAAGATTTTGAGAGGAGCAAAGATTACAATAAACTTTCAAGTTTACTTAGCTTGTAATGTTGAGATGGCTCCAGTACTTCATGTCTAGGGGTCTGATTCTTAAAGCTGAAAATCTAACATCAGGTCCTCATGATTAGTTTGAACTAAATAAATTGGAAAATTATCACTACAGAACATTTTTAAAGCAAATGTATTTTTCACTGGTTTTCTCACATTTCAATGTATCACAGAGTATTTGATTTTTCACATTAACAGAGCCGAAATTATGTTGTTCACACCTTACACAAAAATATGCCTGATTGCATCAGAGGCAAGCTTACAACTCTCTCAGCATGTGGAAATAACAATTTTCCAAAGGGTTTACAAATTTTCTTAACAAATGAATTCCTGCTAGTTTTATTTACACTATTAATTTCGATTGTTATATCATAAATGAATCCAGAAATAACCATAGTAAACAATACAGGATTGCCTAATTAATAATAGAAATGTTAAGTGTGCAAATAATTGATAATTTCAGGTGATTCTAAAAAATAATTTTAACTGTAGCTTCAGAACTAGTATTTGTTGATTATAACATTGAAACTAAAATATTTTGTAAGATAATTCCTTTTCATACATTTTAGCTTGAAATATAACATACTGTGTTTAAAATTATATGAAAGTTTTTAGAAAAGCAATTGAGATAACAATGACCTCTCCAAAATTTGAAAAATTATACTAGTATTGACAATTACTGTTGAGGAAAAGTAGTGCTAGAGGAGGATGTCCCATTACAATCTCCTGTCTTCTTTTTCTTCTGATATCATTTCCTTACAGAAGGTTGGCAGCCATATTGGAGTACAAAATAGTACTGCCTGTATTATTAGGAAGTATGATAAGATGTTCATACTTCTTAAAACACAGGCACTGTTATTTTGTATTTCTTCAGTCATATCATTTTCTTGACATGTAATAAAGACGTCCTTCCCGAATGGGTCCCCAGGGGACTTTATCTAGAAGTATGCGGGTGGCATCCGTGGGGCCCCGAGCTGAGTCTGATATTGCTTCCACTTACTTGTGTCAGACTCCTCCTGTTTCCTTTCCTGTCAGACCCCGTTGGCCAACTCTTGTTTTTCGACCCCAATGGTATTAGTTTTCGAGGCCTGAGGGCGTCTTTCAGTTTCCTATCTCTCTCACCCCAGTTCCGCAGGGTTTCATGCAGGGGGCAACGGATCCGGAGTACTGTAGGCGACAGTAGGGTTCAACCTGAACAAGTCGGCAACTCCTGCAACCGACTCAACTCCACACGTAGTGACCTGTCACTCCTGTGGAAACAGTTGTTTGGGTCGAGAGAAAGCTATGAACGCTGGGCAAATTCGTGGCTTTTAAATACGACCCAGGCAATGCAGTGCCTGTGAAGAGGACACTCCGCCTGCGCCTGCAAAGGTGCAGATAACAACACAGGGGAGTCGCAGTTACTGGTTTTAAGCCTTGCGCTGAGGGACGTGAGTGTGGGTGCCAAGGGCGACTCTCATCGGTGGGATAGCCCACTGCGGCTAACTGACTGGTTACTGCCTGCCTCAAGCTGGGCAGCCCCCAGCCAGTAAGGTACCAGTCCGTCCCCCACCTTGCACTTCTATGGGCGTATGGAGCAGCAAGCATCTCACAGTGCTTGATACAAGGTGGGTTAACAATGTAGCCCATATGAGAAAAACCAACTATTCAATAACTCGATTTGCCACCTGGAATGTCAGAACTATGTTACCCGGATATGACACTCTTACAGATGCTGCCCTATAGTCAGAAAAACAGCCACAATTGACAAAGAATTCATGCGTCTTCGTGTTGATGTGGCTGCATTACAGGAAACTCGTCTCTCTGAGGAAGGCGGCCTTTTTCTGGAAAGGGAGAGAAATTGGAGAAAGATGTGAACACGGAGTTGGCTTTGCAGTGTGAAACAGTCTTCTCAGCTGCTGCAAACAACCAAAATCTATGTCTGAATGGTTAACAACTTTGAGATTAAAGACAACATCAGGCCCCGTCACACTAATATTCGCATATGCTCCCACTATGAAAGCGCCACCTGAAGTCAAAGACATATTCTATGAAGACCTGCGGAAATGCCTGGAGAATGTTCATGGATCAGATAAACTCATGTTACTGGGAGACTTTAATGCCAGGGTTGGGAATAAACACAACAACTGGACTGACTGCATTGGCCCATACGGCATTGGAAATATGAATGAGAACGGTCAGCGACTGCTGGAACTTGGCACATCTCTTTCTATCTGCATCACTAACACTTACTTCCAGAAGAGAGACATGCACAAAGTAATATGGAAACACCCATGTTCAGGTCATTGGCATCAACTCGACTTCATCATAACCAGAAGAAGCGACCTATGTCATGTCTTTAATTGCTGCACATATCACAGTGCTGACTGTGATACTGATCACTCTTTAGTTATGACCAAATCACGGTTCTCACCAAAGAAGATTCACTCAGCTGAGAGTGTTTGTCGATGAGTGAAGATCAACACCAAAGCCATTCAAGATGATGCGCTATACAAAAAGTTCAGTGAAGAAATTGAGATGAAACTGAATCCTGAACAATTTATAACTGCACAGAGCGCCGAAAATATGTGGCATCTAGCTAAAGAAAATATTACGCAGACAGCTATTGGAACATTTGCGATGCAGGGTAGGACTCAAAGTGACTGGTTTACTGAACGTGAAAGTGAGTTGCATCTATATATAGACAAGAAACGTAACGCTCATATACAGGTTATGAGTAATCCTAAAGACCAGCAAGCAATAGCTGAATACAAGACCTGCAAAGCAGATCTACAACTAGTTTCTCGCCATTGTGCAAATAGATATTGGACCAACCTTTTTAAAGCTATTCAGATCTGCCGAGACAAAAGAGATTATAGTGGCATGTGTCAAGGCATCAAAAAGGCCATTGGACCAACAAGCAGGAAGTTTGCTGCAATAAGAGATCTGAATGGAGACCCAATCAACAATAAAAACCAGCAACTAGATAGATGGGTGCAGCACTATGCTAAACTATACTCAGAAGAGGTCAACATTTCTTCAGACCCAGTTATGTCTGAGCTTAATGATCCTCCCACTGTTGATGAATTAAAACTCGCAGTTAAAAGTCTAAAGCTAGGCGAGAGTAAAGGCTGTGATAACTTACCAGTGGAAATAATCAAACTTGACTGTGTTTTGACAATATTATATCAAATCCTACTGCAGTGCTGGGAAGAAGGCACAGTACCTCAAGACATGTGAGATGCAAATATAGTAACAATCTATAAGGGAAAAGGCAACAGAGGTAATTGTAACAACTATAGAGGAATATCTCTCTTGATCATTGCTGGGAAGGCGTATGCAACGATAATCCTGAATAGACTGGAAACATTGGCTGCTCGGATCTACCCTGAGTCACAGTGTGCATTTCGAACTGGCATATCCACAAGTGACGTGATATTCACCTTGTGCCAACTACAAGAGAAGTGCCACAAACACAGAGTGCCATTATATGTGGCTTTTGTTGACCTCATCAAAGCCTTTGACACTGTTAGTAGGGAGGAACTCTACAGCATATTGGAAAAAATTGGATGTCTCCCAACTCTGCTGTCTTTAACAAGATCTTTACATGACAATACACGTGGATCTGTAATCTTCGATGGCAGTACATCTAAACCATTCAGCATGAACTGTGGCGTAAGACAAGGCTGAGTGTTGGCACCTACACTTTTTGGAATTTTCCTCCCTGGTCTGCTCCAAGTGGCTTTCAAGAATTGCAATGTTGGAGTATGTCTGCATACTAGGAAAGATGGAAGGCTTTTCAATGTCAGTCATCTGAAGAGTGAGACAAAGCGCTACGAGATAGTCGCTCATGAACTCCTGTATGCTGATGATGCTGCAATTGTTGCGAACTCCGCAGAAGAGCTGCAAGAGCTAGTATCAAGATTTAGTCACGCATGCCACCTGTTCTCGATGAGTGTAAACAGCAGTAAGACCGTAATTGTGGTTCAGGGTACTAACACAAATAAGAATGTCACACTAGATGGCACTACTCTGCAAGTCGTAGATAACTTCTGCTATCTTGGATCTACTATAGAATCAAACATGTCTGTTGACAAGGAAATTGATGCTCGCATTGGAAGAGCTGCGGCAACTTTTGAAAAACTCTACATGTGTTTGGAAAAACAACAAACTCTCTTTGACCACCAAAATTCTTGTATATCAAAATTGTGTCCTCAGCACCCTTTTGTATGCATCGGAAACATGGAATACCTATGCCAAACACGAACATCGCCTTAATGCTTTCCACATGCGGTGCCTGAGATCTATCCTCGGAGTAACGTAGAAGGACCGAGTGACCAATGAAGCAGTGCTATCTAAAACTAACTGCAACAGTATTTCAGCTGTCTTGAAGCAGAGGCGACTCCGCTGGCTGGGACACGTCCACCATATGGATCCCGACAGATTACCACGTGAGGTGATGCTTGGAGAGATCTCTATAGCCAAAAGACCTGTAGGACGTCCTGTATTGAGGTTCAAAGGAGAGCTTTGGAATTGACGCAAACAGACAAACAGATGGGAGGCATGGGCTAGCATGAGACCAGAGTGACGTGATAATGTATTATCTGGAATGCTGAAGCATGATGAAGGCTTGTTAGACAGATTAAGGCAGAAAAAGCTTCGCAATGCTACCACTGCTCCAGCCTCAGCAGCCAGATACACTTGTGACAATTGAAGCAAGAGATGTCGTGCATCCATTGGCTTGACAAGTCATATGAAAAAATGCAACCCATAAACACAGAAACACTGCAACAATCATCTACCAAGATGTCTTGGTCAGTATGTATCCTGGATGGGGATATATTTAACATATGAGTGCAGGTTATGATGATGATGATGTAATTGAGTTTGAGTCTGGCTGTGATTCATACAATGATAGCTGAAGCAGTTAAGGTAACCTCTGGCATAAAGTATGGCACATATTTTCATTTTCATTGTTCCAATATGCAGCCAATGATGATTATTATTCACATTTGTAAATACATTTCCTGTACATGTTGGTAAACTGTGCTCTATTCTCAACTCTTCTATAATCTATGTGCAGTTTCTAAAATCTTGGAGATTCTGTAACCGTGACCCTCTTTTCTGGCCATTTCCATATTTCACCTCTGGTCTTTCTTTCAATGATGCCCTGTCTGTTATGAAAGATGTGCCGAAAATACATTGTCGTCCTGCATTTGGTGTTGATCATGAATTCAAGATTTTTATCAGCACATTAAAGGACCTCATCATTAATCACATGACCTGTCTCTCCTTCACTTATTGTGTTTGCTCGATACCATAAAAATGAAGAATGTACAGGGATGTTGAATGAGTCAAACATATGTAGGACGCTGCAGTACATTCACAGCTGAAATACCTTCATCCTTTTAATGGATGAGATTTTAATTGTTCTGTAGCAGAATAAACTGATTTAAAAGTTTACATCATGTGACATTGAATCACAGTTCACAAACATAAATAATACAATCTGATACATTAGCTCCCTACTTATCAATCATATACAACCGCTCGCTCACCGATAGATCTGTACCTACAGATTGGAAAATTGTGCATTTCGCACCAGTGTTTAAGAAGGGTAGTAGGAGTAATCCATCGAACTGCAGACCTATATCATTGACATCGGTTTGCAGTAGGGCTTTGGAGCATATACTGTATTCAAACATTATGAATCACCTCAAAGGGAACGATCTATTGATACGTAATCAGCATGGTTTCAGAAAACATCGTCCTTGTGCAACGCAGATAGCTCTTGATTCGCACAAAGTAATGGCTGCTATTGACAGGGGATCTCAAGTTGATTCCGTATTTCTAGATTTCCGGAAAGCTTTTGACACCGTTCCTCACAAGCAACTTCTAGTCAAGCTGCGGGCCTATGGGGTATTGCCTCAGTTGTGTGACTGGATTCGTGATTTCCTGTCAGGAAGGTCGCAGTTCGTAGTAATAGATGGCAAATCATCGAGTAAAACTGAAGTGATATCAGGTGTTCCCCAGGGAAGCGGCCTGTTACCTCTGCTGTTCCTGATCTATATAAATGACCTGGGTGACAATCTGAGCAGTTCTCATACGTTGTTCGCAGATGATGCTGTAATTTACCGTCTAGTAAGTTCATCCGAAGACCAGTATCTGTTTCAAAGCAATTTAGAAAAGATTGCTGTATGGTGTGGCAGGTGGCAGTTGATGCTAAATAACGAAAATTGTGAGGTGATCCACATGAGTGGAGCTGGAATTCGATTACTCGATAAATAGTACAATTCTCAAGGTTGTCAATTCAACTAAGTACCTGGGTGTTAAAATTACGAACAACTTCAGCTGGAAAGACACATAGATAATATTGTGGGGAAGGCGAGCCAAAGGTTGCGTTTGAGTGGCAAGACACTTAGAAGATGCAACAAGTCCACTAAAGAGACAGCTTACACTACACTCGTTTGTCCTCTGTTAGAATATTGCTGTGCGGTGTGGGACCCTTACCAGGTGGGATTGATGGAGAACTTCAAAAGGGTGCAAAAAATGGCAGCTCGTTTTGTATTATCACATAATAGGGGAGAGTGTGTGGCAGATATGAAACGCGAGTTGGGATGGAAGTCATTAAAGCAAAGACGTTTTTCGTCACGGCGAGATCTATTTACGAAATTTCAGTCACCAACTTTCTCTTCCGAATGCGAAAATATTTTGTTGAGCCCAACCTACATATGTAGGAATGATCATCAAAATAAAATAAGAGAAATCAGAGCTCGAACAGAAAGGTTTAGGTGTTTGTTTTTCCCGCGCGCTGTTCGGTTGTGGAATGGTAGAGAGATGGTATGACTGTGGTTCAATGAAACCTCTGCCAAGCACTTAAATGTGAATTGCAGAGTAATCATGTAGATGTAGATGTATTAATGTCAGTGTAGAGGGTTCGAAACTAGAACATTAAGTTACCATTGATGTAAAAAGAAAATTAATTTCCACACAAAATTGAAAAGATGAATCCATGATTTCATTGAATGACACCTTATTTGGAGTTCTTACAGTAAGCTACATTTATTTTAACAACTAACCAAACAACATGATGCTCTACATTTTTGTGAAACATAGTGTGCACCATTTTGAAACTTTCTGGCAGATTAAAGCTGCACACTGGGTAATGACTGGAGCCTAGTACCCTACCTTTTATGTGCAATGTTGTTGCAGATATAGCCATCCATGCACAATACACAAACTGCAGCAACAAGAGTACTGCTGATATGTGTCGAGGCTCCTCCTAGTTAGACACATGGTTTTAATCTGTAAGGGAGCTTCAAAACAAAGCATACTTTTATATAGGCACAAAGATTCATTCCGGAAACAAAGATAAGATGTGGCTAAGCAATTTCTCTGAGGTATCATTCCTTTACAGGATTGCTAGTCTGACACTGCCAAAGAGCTTCTACTTCTGTGTTTATTCCCCTATTGTGCAAACCTCTGTGAAGTGCATGGAAGGGGTTGCTTCCCACTGATTAGTTGTTTGGGATTTTTATTATTCCATTCAGCTATGGAATACAGGAGAAAATGACTCTTTAAACTTCTCTGTGCATACTATAATTAGTCTAACTTTGTCTTTGCAATCGCTATGGGAGAGCCTCACAAAACATTTAATTTCTCATTTATGATTCAATTTATTAAAATGTATTGTTCAATATACAATTTTCAGACTACTGATGATAACATTAGGTTTGATTTTTATACAAATATTTTCTTTGAAAGAATATTCATGATTTATGTCACCAGTACCTATAAGCCAAGTGGATGCAACATTTTCAGTGAGCAAACAGCTACTTATAAGTAATTTTGCTCTTTTAAAGGTCCTCATTTTCTTCTTTTCAACAAACATTTTACTTTTTCCAAAAACTTTATGTTTCAAAAGTTATTCACATTCTAGACTGTTCCAATCTAACTTGTGATTGTTTCCAAAATTCAGTATTGTAGTTTTCTAGCCCAGATTTTTCTGATTCCAAAAATATCTACTTTGATTAGAATAGACTGTTAGTTTGGTAATTATTCAATTTGGAAAATTTCACTTTCTCAAAACTTTTTGATGGGCTTAAAGCTTAAATAGAAATCTTCCTCATAAAGAAGTACATATTATTTTGCTATTTTCTAATTATACAGCTCATAGCTAAACAGACCTGCTCTTTTATCTGTTGTATCTTTGTGTTCTGTAGTTTTGCTATTTTTTACATTAATAATAAAAAAATATTATATATAGATTAGATTACATTTACTTTCATTCCAATTGGTCCATAGTGAGGAGGTCCTTCAGGATGCAGAACATGTCAGAAAAACAGTAATACATGACAGTTTTTTTTAAAAAAATGAACGCTATATGAAAGGATCAGTTTACAACACTAATTTACAAAGATCACATTAATGCACTGAATTTAAAATTAAAAAGAAAAAAATGTTATTTTTGTTATAAGGTAATAAATATATAATAGAACTACTACAGTACTTATTTACAATGAGCACATTACTGCACTGAAATGCTGCAGAAGTTAGATTGTACTTTATACACACACACACACACACACACACACACACACACACACACACACAAAGAAAAAAATCAGTTGGTTCTACTGAGAAATTCATCAATGGAGTAAAAAAGAGTTGGCCACCAATAAAGCCTTTAGGCTTCCCTTAAATTGAATTTCATTGGTTGTTAAGCTTTTTGTGGCTGCTGCCAATTATTGAAAGTATGTGTCCGTGAATAATGCACATCTTGTGAAGATTATTCTTATTTCTACTATTGATTCCATGTAATGAGCTGTTGGTTTGAAAAAGTGATTTTTTTTTATTGACAAATTTCGTTACGGAATAAATATATTGGGAAGCTGTAGTTAGTATCTCTAGTTCCCTAAACAGGCCTCTGCAGGATTTTCTTGAGTTCACACCACATATAGCTCTTATTGCACATTTTTGTGCCTGGGAAACTTTAGCTTGTCTTGATGAATTACCCCAAAATATAATTCCATATGACATTATGGAGTGAAAGTAAGCATAGTATGCCAGATTTTTCATTTTCATGACCCCTATGTCTCACAGAATTCACATTGCAAATAGATATTTGTTTAGATGCTTCAGCAGTTCTGTGGTGTGCTCCTCCCAGTTGAATTTATTATCAAGCTGTAATCTCAAGAATTTAACACTGTCCACTTCTCCTATCTGCTTGTCATCATATGTTAGCCATACACTCGTGGGATACCCCTTACAAGTTCTGAACTGCATGTAGTGTGTTTTTTCAAAGATTACTGACTACACTTGATTTGCTATTTATTGCAATGTTTGTATCATTGGCAAACAAAAATGTTACTGATGAAAGGTCATTGACATACACAAGAAAAGGTAAGGGCCCTAAGATGGAACCTTGTGGGGTCCCCACATGTAATTAGTTCCCACCTCGATGATGCCCGATAGCTTAATATGTGCCTCTTTCCTAGTAACACCATTTGTTTCCTGCCAGAGATATAAGATTTGAACCATTTTGCAGCATTTCCTGTTACACCATAATATTATAATTTACTTAAAAGGATATTGTGATTTACACAATCAAATGCCTTTGATAGATTACAAAATATACCAGTTGCCGGCAATTTTTTGTCTAATGAATGAAGTACATTTTCCAAACTGCGACTTTGACAGTATGTTATTTGTGATAAGATGGTTATAAAGCCAATTGAACATTACCTTTTCTAAAAATTTTGAGAATGTTGGCAAAAGTGAAATTGGATGGGAATTTGACACTATTTATCTCCCTTCTTAAAAAATGGCTTAACTTCAGCCATTTAGGAAATATTCCACTGATAAACAACTAGTTACACATATAGCTTAATATGATACTTAACTCAGAATCACATTCTTTAATTAACTTCATTGATATTTCATCATATCCACTAGATGTTTTAGATTTTAAAGATTTTATGATGGACATTACTTCTGTTGGGGTGGTGAGGGTCAAATTCATATTATGGAGGTTACTTGAAATGCCTGGCCTGAGGTATCCTATGGCAGCATCTACAGAACCAAACAGCCCCACCTTTTAGTAACAGTTATAAAATGTTTGTTAAAAAGTTCTGCAACACTATATACATCTGTCCCTTATGTATCATTTACTCTTAATGCTATTTTCCCCTCTTCATGTCTGGTTCTACTGGTCTCCTCCTCCACTATGTCCCATATTGTGTTTATTTTGCTATCTGATATAACTATCTTTTCCTTGTAATATATTTGCTTTGATGTCAATATTACAGTCTTTAGAAATTTGCAGTATTTCTTGTAATGTACTATAGCATCAACATCAGAACTGTTTCGGATTGACAGATATAGTTTTCCTTTTGTTTTACAAGATACCTGTATTCCTTGAGTAATCCATGGCTTCTTTGTAGACATTGTGCTAACTTTGGTTAGTTTTGGGGGAAACCAGTGTTCAAATAATGTTTAGCAAAACTGTTATATTTTTCATTCATGCCACGAGCACTGCAAACGTTAGTCCAGTGAATGTCTCTGAGGAGTGTCCTAAAATAATCAATTATTGGCTTATTAATTACCCTCTTCAGCTCAGATTTAACAGATTTTATATCCTGTTTAGTATTAACATTTAACAGAAGGAACAGCATGTCATGGTCTGAGAGGTCATTGACTGTTGGTTTTGTAATATAATTTTGTTCGCTGGACTTTTCTATAAAGATATTGTCAATGGCTGTTTGTGAACAATTGGCTACCGTAGTTGGGAACTTTACAGTGGGAATTAAGTTGAATGAGAATGTTACTAAATCAAATAAGTTCTTATTGGGGGAGTCTTTAAGGAAATCTACATTTAAATAAGCAGCAACCACTATTTCTTTTTTTTTGTCATTAAATGGTCTAGTACAGCTTCTAGGTGGTTTATCAACAGATTAAAGTTACCTGCAGGTGCTCGGTATACACTTAATGTTATGAAGGAATTTTTATGAAATTCTATTTCTGTTGCACATGCTTCCATATGCTGTTCTAGGCAAAATTTATGAATGTCTATGTTCTTAAATTTATGACAGTTCCTGATGAATGTGGTAACTACTCCTTTCTCCATTTCTGCCCCACAAAAGTGAGATGCTAACCTAAATCCTGTAACACTTAAAAGTTCTACATCTGTGGTCACATGATTTTCAGAGAGGCAGATAATGTCTGCTGGGTTTGAGGACCCTTCTCCCTCCTTAGCCTGTCAAGATCTCCTGTGGCCTTGTCTGACTCAGACTGAAGGGTGGCAATTTTCTTCTCCTGTTCTATTATCTTCCTATCTCTGCTACATATCCTACAAAACTGCTGAAGAGTCTTATTTACTTCCCCTTCTCCCATGCCATTACAGTCATTAATATGGAAAAAACTACAGCGCCCATCACATCAAAGCCCCAACCTAACAATTCATCTACATCTACATCTACATTCATACTCTGCAAGCCACCAAACAGTGTGTGGCTGAGGGCACTTTATGTGCCACTGTCATTACCTCTCTTTTCTGTTCCAGTCGTGAATGATTTGCGGGAAGAACGACTGTCAGAAAGCTTCGGTGCGTGCTCAAATCTCTCTAATTTTACATTCGTGATCTCCTCGGGAGGTATAAGTAGGAGGAAGCAATATATTCGATACCTCATCCAGAAACACACACTCTCGAAACCTGGCAAGCAAGCTACACTGCGATGCAGAGCTCCTCTCTTGCAGAGTGTGGCACTTGAGTTTGCTAAACATCACCGTAACGCTATCACAGTTACCAAATAACCCTATGATGAAACGCACTGCTCTTTTTTGGATCTTCTCTATGTCCTCCGTCAACCCGATCTGGTATGGATCCCACACTGATGAGCAATACTCAAGTATAGGTCGAACGAGTGTTTTGTAAGCCACCTCCTTTGTTGATGGACTACATTTTCTAAGGGCTCTCCCAATGAATCTCAACCTGGTACCCGCCTTACCAACAATTAATTTTATATGATCATTTCACTTCAAATCTTTCCGCATGCATACTCCCAGATATTTTACAGAAGTAACTGCTACCAGTGTTTGTTCCACTACCATATAATCATACAATAAAGGGTCCTTCTTTCTATGTATTCGCAATACATTACATTTGTCTATGTTAAGGGTCAGTTCCCACTCCCTGCACCAAGTGCCTATCTGCTGTAGATCTTCCTGCATTTCGCTACAATTTTCTAATGCTGCAACTTCTCTGTATACTACAGCATCATCTGCGAAAAGCCGCATGGAACTTCCGACACTATCTACTAGATCATTTATATATATTGTGAAAAGCAATAGTCCCATAACACTCCCCTGTGGCATGCCAGAGGTTACTTTAATGTCTGTTGACGTCTCTCCATTGATAACAACATGCTAAAAACTCTTCAATCCAGCCACAAAGCTGGTCTCATATTATGTAGGCTCTTACTTTGTTTATCAGGTAAGTCGAGCACTTTTCACTCATGATAAATGTAATAGTTTATTATGAATAATTCAGTTAAATTACAGATAAACACGAAAATATGGTTCAACAAATTTGGCCTACACACTACTGTATGTAAACAAAAACAACAGTGCAAAGTTTCTGAAACAACAGCTTAAACTTTACACTACTTTCCGGAAATGTGAGTTAAGTAATGAAGATATATGCTACAGTTAAGTTGTTGTAGAGAACAAAGAACAATTAAACAAAATTCTATAGATTTGCTGCAGCAAACATAAACAGAAAATATGACTATAACTCGACTGTACGATCTTTTCACATTTTCTGCTATATTGTGTAAAGAAAAATAAAACCTTTAAGGGTGTGCTTTAAAAGCACACTAATACACCTATTTACCACATAATCAGTACTAAACTAAATGTTATTATAATCTAAAAGACTCATCTTTACAAGAAAACCAAAACATGTGCTAGTTGCCTGGCTGCAGGCATAATTTGACAGTCTGATTTTTCATATTAAGCTCATCTGTAAACTGGTGAGGCACACAACACCACAGTCAGTCCCTGTTTAGTTATCACAATGTAAATATTGTTGTGAGTCAGTCTCCAGTCTCTAATATCTAGTTTGTCAACAACATGTAGCCACTGTGTTATTAGTCTGTTTAAGTAACAAAACTATTAACATCAATGTGTTACAATTAGTCAGTCAGTTTGTGTCTAGCTACCAAAATGGTAACTTCTTTGCCATTTAACCATAAAAAATGTACAAGTAGTGTCCAACTACTGTCAGTCTACATATTAGTAAGCCACCAGATAATGGTGTAATATAGTGACTATGAACATAACTGTTCACCTGGTTCTTATGCTTATGACAAGGCTGATCACAATGACAATGACATTGTATGCATTAAATCCTTCAACAGCAGGAAGGCTACTTCAAACGCCAAAGGTTTGATTTCAGGTTTGTAAAGTTACAATACAGGATTTAATTAATTCCTAGATTCATCTCTTAAAATTAGTCCTTGAACCATGGGCTAGTTTCAGTTTATCTTCAAGCAACTGCCAATTCAGTTTTTTCAGCATCTACATGACTCCTTTGAAGTTTGGAAAATAGTAGAGCAGTATTAACAGATTGATGCTAGTACATGGAGTCATGATGACTCATTTGGCCCTGGTATTACTCATGGGTATGAATCTCAGTTCAGCACAAAGTTTTAATTTGCCAGAGAATTTCAAATTACACGTTATTAATTTACACAGTGAATACCTTTTGTAGTCATGACTCATAGAGGAGATATATTTGGAAAACAAAAAGGCAACAGATACCAGACTGACTTTGTAATTGTTAAATACAGATTTAAAAATCAGGTCAAAGATAATAGATCTTTTCTGGGTCACAGTGTAGGAAATGGACGATGCTTTGGTAATGATGAAAAGTATTCTAAAATTCAAGAGAACCATAATGAGTACCGGGTATAAATAGTATTTAACTAAACTTATAAAACAAAACCACACTGGAAATTTATGAAAAGTCATAGAAATGCAGAAGACTCTAATTACATCCAAGGTAGCTGGAGGTTAATAACATGTGGTATCTTAAAGTAGCAAATTAATTACTAGGCAAGAAAAAGAAAGTGGAATGAAAAGAATGGGGGTACCACTGAATATACACTCCTGGAAATGGAAAAAAGAACACATTGACACCGGTGTGTCAGACACACCATACTTGCTCCGGACACTGCGAGAGGGCTGTACAAGCAATGATCACATGCACGGCACAGCGGACACACCAGGAACCGCGGTGTTGGCCATCAAATGGCGCTAGCTGCGCAGCATTTGTGCACCGCCGCCATCAGTGTCAGCCAGTTTGCCATGGCATACGGAGCTCCATCGCAGTCTTTAACACTGGTAGCATGCCGCGACAGCGTGGACGTGAACCGTATGTGCAGTTGACGGACTTTGAGTGAGGGCGTATAGTGGGCATGCGGGAGGCCGGGTGGGCGTACCGCTGAATTGCTCAACACGTGGGGCGTGAGGTCTCCACAGTACATCGATGTTGTCGCCAGTGGTCGGCGGAAGGTGCACGTGCCCGTCGACCTGGGACCGGACCGCAGCGACGCATGGATGCACGCCAAGACCGTAGGATCCTACGCAGTGCCGTAGGGGACCGCACCGCCACTTCCCAGCAAATTAGGGACACTGTTGCTCCTGGGTATCGGCGAGGACCATTCGCAACAGTCTCCATGAAGCTGGGCTACGGTCCCGCACACCGTTAGATGTGTCGTCTTCAGCGATGAGAGTCGCTTCCGCCTTGGTGCCAATGATGGTCGTATGCGTGTTTGGCGCCGTGCAGGTGAGCGCCACAATCAGGACTGCATACGACCGAGGCACACAGGGCCAACACCCGGCATCATGGTGTGGGGACCGATCTCCTACACTGGCCGTACACCTGTGGTGATCGTCGAGGGGACACTGAATAGTGCACGGTACATCCAAACCGTCATCGAACCCATCATTCTACCATTCCTAGACCGGCAAGGGAACTTGCTGTTCCAACAGGACAATGCACGTCCGCATGTATCCCGTGCCACCCAACGTGCTCTAGAAGGTGTAAGTCAACTACCCTGGCCAGCAAGATCTCCGGACCTGTCCCCCATTGAGCATGTTTGGGACAGTATGAAGCGTCGTCTCACGCGGTCTGCACGTCCAGCACGAACGCTGGTCCAACTGAGGCGCCAGGTGGAAATGGCAAGGCAAGCCGTTCCACAGGACTACATCCAGCATCTCTATGATCGTCTCCATGGGATAATAGCAGGCTGCATTGCTGCAAAAGGTGGATATACACTGTACTAGTGCCGACATTGTGCATGCTCTGTTGCCTGTGTCTATGTGCCTGTGGTTCTGTCAGTGTGATCATGTGATGTATCTGACCCCAGGAATGGGTCAATAAAGTTTCCCCTTCCTGGGACAATGAATCCACGGTGTTCTTATTTCAATTTCCTGGAGTGTAGAATATGATGGGAAAAAAGAAGAAAACTAAAGATCTCAATGAGGAAGACTAAAAGAAATACAAAATACTGAATAATTGGCTCAAGAAATGGGCAAGACAAGCAAGAGCTAAATGGATTGAGGATGTCTGCTTTTCAGTGGGAGATAGTATGAAACTTTTATGGGTCAGATAAACTTGCAAAATTGTATATTGGAGACAAGAGAAACAGAGACAGAGAAGTTATGGTTAAAATGATGTATTGGTTGCTGATGGAATTCCAAGAACATGGAGGCTGTACATAGAACTGGACATTAATGAAATACTGTGTAAAAGTTGTCATTAAAAAATAAAAAATATGTAGACACAGATTGTATTGGTGAATACAAAAAAATGGTGATGAAATGGAACTATATGGTTCCAGAGACATTTTCAAGTCTCAAACACCTAAGATGTATATATGCAAACTGAAATGATGAATCAAAATTTGCACCATGGCTGGGATTTGAACTTGAGTTTTAATTGAGCCTTGGTACAAATTTTCATTCGTCATTTCAGACTTGTTACATAAATTTAAAAATAGACAACTTCACGAAAGATGAATTAAAAAAACATGAATAACAACAAAGCCTTAGGTGCAGACAAATATACTTCTCAAAGCAGGAAGAATGAAAATGAAAGTTTGTTATATACTGTTTCATGTAAGGTATATCAATAGGGGAGACTGCCCACAGATTTTGAGAGAAATATTATAATTCCTATACCTAGAATGACAAATACCTTAAAATTACCAAACAATTACCCCAGATATGCAGGCATAGAAAATAATAACTAATGTTGTCCTCAGAGGGATGTAAGATAAAGTTTAAGTCACACTCTCACAAGATTAATTTGGGAGCTAGAGGAGTACTAGCTTGAAAATTAGTTACAGATAAACAGATGGGGTGGAACTTAACAATGTATGATGCTTTTGTAGGTACCGTGCATGTGAAGTGTTTGATAATGGTAAAATATGTTTGAGGTACTGAAGACATTGGGGACGGACTACAGAGATTGATAACTGATATGGAACCCTTATAAGCATGAGACGACTGTTATTAGAGAACACTCAACCCAAGAAGCAGCACAGAGTCAGAAAGGAGTCTGGCAAGACTCTGCACCATCCAAAATTATTTTTAACCTATACATAGGGGAGGCAATTAAAAAATGTCAGAACACATAGCGATACATATGGTAATATGTAGCAGTGGAATAGATATGCTGATGATATAGCAGTTTTAACTGAAAATGAAGAAGACTTTGAAGGTGTATTAGACAGAATGGATGAAGTTATGGATATAATATAACATGAAAATAAATGAGTCTGAAACAAAAATGGTGATTTGTGCCAAAGAAACTGTAATGAACTGGCTCATTTACATACCAGGTGTTTATAATTAAAGCACAGTTACACACAGAGGTTCATTGTGGGCTGTAATTACTGTATGGCAGCAAAACTTGGTAGATATTCTAATGCATTTACGTGGAACCGATTTATGCTGGAGAAAATGAATTCCAATTTTGGCCACCAGGTCCAATTCTGGCACTGCGAATGCAAGAAAGACATATAGAAACATTTCCGTTTGTGTTGGATTAGGTGCAGGACATGGGCAGACAGGACAAACAAGTGAGATACGCATAATGTTAATTATATTATTAATCACCACTTACACAATTTGTTCAATACCTGCCAGGGTAGCTGAGAGCACTAATGCACTACTTTCTGGTAGGCATGCTGGCCCCAGATCCAATCTGCCCAGCAGATTAATGACGAGGGCCAGTATGCCGACCAGCCTGGATGTGATTTTTTAGGCAGTTTTCCGCATCCCGGTAGGTGAATACCAGGCTGCTCCCCATGTTCTACCTCAGTTACATGACTCACAGACATTTGAAAATGTTCACACTATTTCATGGCTTACACTAGATGCAGACAGCTGGGGTACACTGCTTACATCCTTGGGGGTTCAGGGTGGCAGCAGGAATGGCATCCGGCCACCCTCTGCAACTAATACTGCCAAATCTGTAATAACACAGCCGACCCCACATTGAAGAAGGACAAAGGCCCAAAGAAAGAAAGAAACACAATTTGTTCTACAGTATGAGCACAGGAGGTGCCAGCTAGATGCTGCATCTGTAAAATGATGTGGAGCAGTGGGTTCCTGTATACTAGCCTTCAAATCAGTTGGAGACCAAACATGTTACTGGTAAATGCATTCTTTTGCATATTCCCAGATCCAAAAGTCACCTGGATTCAGATCAGGTAATCTTGAATTTGTAAAACCTCTGAAAATAACACATTTGTGGAAGATTGTATTAAGCACTTCTTCCACTGGGCGAGCAACGTGTGGTTTTGCCCCATCTTCCAAGAAAACAATGGTTTCCACAGAGTTATGCTCTTTCAAAACAAGAATCACATGCTGTACAAGGGGCTCTTGATAATGTGCAGATGTCATGGTACTCCTGACAGACCCTCTGGGTGTATTATCTTCAAAGAAGAAAGGTGAGTGTTAATCCACATATATGGTGATTGCAATGATTCTACATGCACAACAAGCATTTTAACTGTACCCCAAATTCAGCAGTTATGTGTATTCACTGCACCCTGTAGCATAAAACTGCCTTGTCAGTATGCAGAATATTGCCTGGCCTCATGTCATCAACTTTGACCCATGCCAGAAACTGAAGAGAAAATTCGGACTGTTTCTACGTATCATGAGGTTTCAGTTTGCTGCACCATCTGGATCTTGCATGGGTGCCACTGTAAAATAGATTGCAAAGCTGTATGTACACTAGCCCAAACTTTCAAGAAAACAGTGGTTTCCACACAGATGCACTCTTCCAAAGCAAGAATCACATGCTGTACTAGGGGTCTTGATAAAGGGCAGATGTCATGGTACACCTGACAGGCCCTATGGGTGTATTATCTTCAAAGAAGAAAGGCCCAATAATAAAGGTGTGTGTTAATCTATGTAGTTATCATGAGAATGCATGTGCACTAGCACTACTCAGGGCATGTGCTGCATGGTCAGTTACAGCAAGAGCAACATCATCTATAACTTCAAAGAGGATAGGTAGCGAGGTGACTGCAGAAATAAGAAGTAAGAAGCAGAATTTCCCAAGTAAAGATTGTCTTTAATGCAAAGGAGAAGATTTTAACCTCAGAAAGAAATGGCCTACAAATCAGGAAAAGGTTTCTGAAAGCACATGTTTTGATTGTACAAGACTTGCTCTGGCTTGCAGTAACAACCTCTGTCCAGGCTTTGGAACCCATTTGGAGGTGAGGAGGCTAGCAACCTATGAAGTTCTGCTGCAGTTGTTCATAGTGCTGGGCTGAACTTGTACGCTTCTACATGCTGTGGCACAATACTGCATCATTATGATCACCTATGTGACTGGAAGCAGGATTCTGTCATGGCACAGCCACAAAGAGCAACTGTAAGTACTTGTTGCTTGGCCCCTAGAAGCACTGGTTCTTGCTAATGTCTATAACTGGTTCCAGGACTTTCAACTACAAACCTGTCCCATCTCCACACCAGCCAACGGTCCCGTGTGAGCTCGAGCAGCCTCAACCTCGTGTAGCAGTCCACTAGTCTCCAGCTGCCACTAGAACTGACGTTCACAGGCCTTGAGCTGGAGATGAAGATAGATGTACTCTAGCATCTCTTCTTCCTGGACTCCAGGTGACTCCAAAGATCCTGAGTGTGGTGCTGGGCATCTTTACACTGGACTGCTGCTCACAGAGGCTGCCTGTGACCAGGGGCACCTATCTTACTTACACAGCATGCTACGTAAACTAGTCCTACATGTTATCGAATAAGCCTTGGTAGCTGGGCAGTTTTGTTAGATTACCACCTGAAAATCCTGTATAGGATTTCTCCTTAAAAATGAATAGCCAGAAGCTTTTTCTAAGATTAAAAATTGGAAGTTCACCAACCTTTAATCATATATTTAAGATCCTACTGGTGATGACCAAGTCTCTTAGTAATGTTTACACACAGGTAGTTAATACAGACATATGATTTTATTTTATTTTATTTCGTGTTCTATAGGTCCAACTGTGTTGGGTTCACGAGGACATGGAACAAGTCAGTTTATTAAAAATACAATATGATAATCTTATAGCATATACAGACATTTGAGTACATAATTATATAAAAACGCTGGCAGGTCGATAGATACACAAACAAACACAAACATACATACAAAATTCAAGCTTCTTCAGGAAAGAGGGAAGGAGAGGGAAAGACGAAAGGATGTGGGTTTTAAGGGAGAGGGCAAGGAGTCATTCCAATCCCGAAAGGGGAAAAAAGGACAGGTATACACTCGCGTGCGCGCGCGCGCGCACACACACACACACACACACACACACACACACACACACACACACACACACACACACACACACACACACACACACACATCCATCTGCACATACACAGACACAAATGTCTGCTTGTGTCTGTGTATGTGCGGATGGATATGTGTGTGTGTGCGAGTGTATACCTGCCTTTTTTTCCCCTTAAGGTAAGTCTTTCCACTCTCGGGATTGGAATGACTCCTTACCCTCTCCCTTAAAACCCACATCCTTTCGTCTTTCCCTCTCCTTCCCTCTTTCCTGAAGAAGCAACCGTTGGTTGCGAAAGGTTGAATTTTGTGTGTTTGTTTGTGTATCTATCGACCTGCTAGCGCTTTTGTTTAGTAAGTCACATCAACTTTGTTTTTAGATATATTTTTCCCACATGGAATGTTTCCCTCTATTATAATTATATAAAAATTTATATAGTAAATTCTTAGAGCAGCAATACAGAAACAGGAAAATACATATTTTCTTAGAATCATTAAAGCACTACAGGAAACAGATACAGAGCATACACAGATACAGAGCTCAAGTTAAATAACAATCTTAGTGCCATTGTGTCAATTTGTATTGTATAATATTAAAATTTTACAGTTCATTAGGTTAAAAAATTCTTCTAGACTGTAACGCTTTTTCTAGCAGAAATATTTTTAGTGCTTTCCTAAACTTACTTTTGTTATGAATCTCTGTCTTTATTTCAGGAGGAAGAGTATTGAAGAGTTGGGTTCCAGTGTAGTAGACACTCTTTTATGCCAAGCTCAAATTTCTATGCTCACTGTGTATGTCATTCTTCCTCTGTGTGTTATGCTCATGATAATTACTGTTTGGTTGAAATATCTCTATATTTTTACAAACAAAACACATGAGAGAAAAGATATATTCCCATGTAGTTGTGTATATTTTAAGTTTTTGAAAGCTATTTCTACACGAGTCTCTTGGGCGCAATCCACATATAATTCTTAAGGCTTGCTTCTGTGCAATGAACACTTTCCTTGCTAATGGATGGTTGCCCCAAAAAATAATACCGTATTCAACAAGTGAGTGAAAATAGCCATAGTATGAAACTTTTGCAGTGTTAAGTTCAACACATGTAGAGACAACCCGTAAAGCATATGTAGCAGAGCTAAGCCTCTTACAGAGATCTGTAATATGTGAAGATCAGTTTATTTTCTTGTCAATGTGCACTCCAAGAAATTTTGTTGTTCCATTGGCTGATTACCACATGTCACACTTATCTCTCTCTCTTTTTCTGTTTTTGAAAGAACTGAATAAAGCTGGTCTTACTGGAATTTAATGAGAGACCATTCACCTTGAACCAGTTAACCACATCTGAGAGTATGTGATTAATGAGTTCCTCAAGATTACTATCTGTTCTACTGCTCAAAAAAATTGTGGTATCATCAGCAAATAATGTAAATACAACTGCATGCTAAATCCAGATCTGTTGAAATAACTGCCACTGACTGTAATTGTTGGGTGCTGTAATCAAAATGAAGCTATAATTTTGTAGCTGACACAGCAGCATTGTTGTTGTTGTTGTTGTTGTTGTCTTCAGTCCTGAGACTGGTTTGATGCAGTTCTCCCTGCTACCCTATCCTGTGCAAGCTTCTTCATCTCCCAGTACCTGCTGCAACCTACATCCTTCTGAATCTGCTTAGTGTATTCATCTCTTGGTCTCCCTCTACGAGTTTTACCCTCCACGCTGCCCTCCAGTGCTAAATTTGTGATCCCTTGATGCTTCAGGACATGTCATACCAACCGATCCCTTCTTCTAGTCAAGTTGTGCCACAGACTTCTCTTCTCCCCATTCCTATTCAATACCTCCTCATTAGTTACGTGATCTATCCACCTTATCTTCAGCATTCTTCTGTAGCACCACATTTCGAAAGCTTCTATTCTCTTCTTGACCAAACTAGTTATTGTCCATGGTTCACTTCCATACATGGCTACACTCCAAACAAATACTTTCAGAAATGACTTCCTGATACATAAATCTATATTCGATGTTAACAAATTTCTCTTCTTGAGAAACGCTTTCCTTGCCATTGCCAGTCTACATTTTATATCCTCTCTACTTCTACCATCATCAGTTATTTTACTTCCTAAATAGCAAAACTCCTTTACTACTTTAAGTGTCTCATTTCCTAATCTAATTCCCCCAGCATCACCCAAATTAATTCGACTACATTCCATTATCCTCATTTTGATTTTGTTGATGTTCATCTTATACCCTCCTTTCAAGACACTGTCCATTCCGTTCAACTGATCTTCCAAGTCCTTTGCTGTCTCTGACAGAATTACAATGTCATCGGCGAACCTCAAAGTTTTTATTTCTTCTCCATGGAGTTTAATACCTACTCTGAATTTTTCTTTTGTTTCCTTTACTGCTTGCTCAATATACAGATTGAATAACATCGGGGAGAGGCTGCAACCCTGTCTTACTCCCTTCCGAACCACTGCTTCCCTTTCACGTCCCTCGACTCTTATAACTGCCATCTGGTTTCTGTACAAATTGTAAATAGCCTTTCGCTCCCTGTATTTTACCCCTGCCATCTTCAGAGTTTGAAAGAGAATATTCCAGTCAACATTGTCAAAAGCTTTCTCTAAGTCTACAAATGCTAGAAATGTAGGTTTGCCTTTCCTTAATCTTTCTTCTAAGATAAGTCGTAGGGCCAGTATTGCCTCACGTGTTTCAACATTTCTATGGAATCCAAACTGATCTTCCCCGAGGTCGGCTTCTACCAGTTTTTGCATTCATCTGTAAAGAATTCGCGTTAGTATTTTGCAGCTGTGACTTATTAAACTGATGGTTCGGTAATTTTCACATCTGTCAACACCTGCTTTCTTTGGGATTGGAATTATATTTTTCTTGAAGTTCGAGGGAATTTCGCCTGTCTCATGGATCTGGTGAGCAAGTTTGAGGGAATTTCGCCTGTCTCATGCATCTTGCTCACCAGATGCCAGTTTTGTCAGGACTGCCTCTCCCAAGGCTATCAGTAGTTCTAATGGAATGTTGTCTACTCCAAGGGCCTTGTTTCAACTGAGGTCTTTCAGTGCTCTGTCAAACTCTTTACGCTGTATCATATCTCCCATTTCATCTTCATCTACATCCTCTTCCATTTCCATAATATTGCCGTCAAGAACATTGCCCCTGTATAGACCTCTCTTGAATAGGTTATCCAATTTTCCTGAAATTGTAATCGCTTGTTTGTATGTACATGTACATCACATCTACCAATTTTTGTCTTGTGCAGATATGAGGGTATTTTGAAAAGTAAAGATACAATGGCTCACAGTCCTTAAATAGAACATTTATTTAGAAAACGTCAGTTACATCCTATTAACTGGATTATTTGTTATTTTTCGACATAATCACCCTCATTATCCAAACATTTTTTAAGTCTGTGCACAAGCTTTTGTATCCCACAGTCATAGAAGGTTGTTGCCTGTTGTCGGAACCACATTTCAACTTCAACTTTGATCTCTTCATTGTCGTGGAATGATTTTTCACCAAGATGTGACTTCAGGTAACGGTAGACATGGAAGTCGGTGGGCGCAAGGTCCGGTCTGTATGGTGGATGGTCCAGTACGCCCCATTTGAATTGTCTGAGTAGTGCTTTGGTTACGAGTGCTGTGTGAGGCCGAACGTTGTCATGAAGCAAGCGGACTCCACTTATCAGCATTTCCCTGTGTTTGTTTTGAATTGCCCTTCGAAGACATTTCAAAGTCTGGCTATATGCAGCAGCATTAATTGTTGTTCCAGGAGGCATAAATTCTCATAGAAGAATGCCTTGTCTGTCCCAAAAAATGGAAGCCATGATTTTCTTCGCTGAAATCAACGTTTTACTTTTCTTGGCTTTTGTTGAATTCGATTGGCACCATTGCATTCATTGTTGCTTGGATTCAGGTGTACAGTGATAAACCCATGTCTTGTCACCTGTCGCAATGTGATCAAGGAACTCATCACCTGCTTCAGCATAGCGTGTGAGGAAGTCTAGTGTAAAGCCCATCCTTTTCTTCTTGTGTTGTTCTGTTAACGGTATGATCTGATGCAGTTCTTTCAACATGAGATGTCTATTTGCATGAATTGCTTCCTCTGTTCTCTACATCTACATCTACATCTACATCCATACTCCGCAAGCCACTTGACGGTGTGTGGCGGATGGTACCCTGAGTACCTCTATCGGTTCTCCCTTCTATTCCAGTCTCGTATTGTACGTGGAAAGAAGGATTGTCGGTATGCTTCTGTGTGGGCTCTAATCTCTCTCATTTTATCCTCATAGTCTCTTCGCGAGATATACGTAGGAGAGGGCAATATACTGCTTGACTCTTCGGTGAAGGTATGTTCTCGAAACTTTAACAAAAGCCTGTACCGGGCTACTGAGCGTCTCTCCTGCAGAGTCTTCCACTGGAGTTTATCTATCATCTCCGTAACGCTTTCGCGATTACTAAATGATCCTGTAACGAAGTGCGCTGCTCTCCGTTGGATCTTCTCTATCTCTTCTATCAACCCTATCTGGTGCGGATCCCACACTGCTGAGCAGTATTCAAGCAGTGGGCAAACAAGCGTACTGTAACCTACTTCCTTTGTTGTCAGATTGCATTTCCTTAGGATTCTTCCAATGAATCTCAGTCTGGCATCTGCTTTACTGACGATCAACTTTATATGATCATTCCATTTTAAATCACTCCTAATGCGTACTCCCAGATAGTTTATGGAATTAACTGCTTCCAGTTGCTGACCTGCTATTTTGTAGCTAAATGATAAGGGACCTATCTTTCTATGTATTCGCATCACATTACACTTGTCTACATTGAGATTCAATTGCCATTCCGTGCACCATGCGTCAATTCGCTGCAGATCCTCCTGCATTTCAGTACAATTTTCCATTGTTACAACCTCTCGATACACCACAGCATCATCTGCAAAAAGCCTCAGTGAACTTCCGATGTCATCCACCAGGTCATTTATGTATATTGTGAATAGCAACGGTCCTGTGACACTCTCCTGCGGCACACCTGAAATCACTCTTACTTCGGAAGACTTCTCTCCATTGAGAATGACATGCTGCATTCTGTTATCTAGGAACTCCTCGATCCAATCACACAATTGATCTGATAGTCCGTATGCTCTTACTTTGTTCATTAAACGACTGTGGGGAACTGTGTCAAACGCCTTGCAGAAGTCAAGAAACATGGCATCTACCTGTGAACCCATGTCTAAGGCCCTCTGAGTCTCGTGGACGAATAGCGCGAGCTGGGTTTCACACGACCGTCTTTTTCTAAACCCATGCTGATTCCTACAGAGTAGATTTCTAGTCTCCAATAAAGACATTATACTCGAACATAATACGTGTTCCAAAATTCTACAACTGATCGACGTTAGAGATATAGGTCTATAGTTCTGCACATCTGTTCGACGTCCCTTCTTGAAAACGGGGATGACCTGTGCCCTTTTCCAATCCTTTGGAACGCTTCGCTCTTCTAGAGACCTATGGTACACCGCTGCAAGAAGGGGGGCGAGTTCCTTCACGTACTCTGTGTAAAATCGAACTGGTATCCCATCAGGACCAGCAGCCTTTCCTCTTTTGAGCGATTTTAATTGTTTCTCTATCCCTCTGTCGTCTATTTCGATATCTACCATTTTGACAACTGTCTGACAATCTGGAGAAGGAAGCACAGTGCAGTCTTCCTCTGTGAAACAGCTTTGGAAGAAGACATTTAGTATTTCGGCCTTTAGTCTGTCATCCTCTGTTTCAGTACCATTTTGGTCACAGAGTGTCTGGACTTTTTGTTTTGATCCACCTACCGCTTTGACATAGGACCAAAATTTCTTAGGATTTTCTGCCAAGTCAGTACATAGAACTTTACTTTCGAATTCATTGAAAGCCTCTCGCATAGCCCTCCTCACACTACATTTCGCTTTGCGTAATTTTTGTTTGTCTGCAAGGCTTTGGCTATGTTTATGTTTGCTGTGAAGTTCACTTTGCTTCCGCAGCAGTTTTCTAACTCGGTTGTTGTACCACGGTGGCTCTTTCCCATCTCTTATGATCTTGCTTGGCACATACTCATCTAACGCATATTGTACGATGGTTTTGAACTTTGTCCACTGATCCTCAACACTATCTGTACTTGAGACAAAACTTTTGTGTTGAGCCGTCAGGTACTCTGTTTTCTGCTTTTTGTCACTTTTGCTAAACAGAAAAATCTTCATACCTTTTTTAATATTTCTATTTACGGCTGAAATCATCGATGCAGTAATCGCTTTATGATCGCTGATTCCCTGGTCTGCATTAACTGATTCAAATAGTTCGGGTCTGTTTGCCACCAGAAGGTCTAATATGTTATCGCCACGAGTCGGTTCTCTGTTTAACTGCTCAAGGAAGTTTTCAGATAAAGCACTTAAAAATATTTCACTGGATTCTTTGTCCCTGCCACCTGTTATGAACGTTTGAGTCTCCCAGTCTAAATCCGGCAAATTAAAATCTCCACCCAGAACTATAACATGGTGGGGAAATCTACTCGAAATATTTTCCAAATTATTCTTCAGGTGCTGAGCCACAACAGCTGCTGAGCCCAGGGGCCTATAGAGACATCCAATTACCATGTCTGACCCTGCTTTAACCGTGACCTTCACCCAAATCATTTCACAATTCGAATCTCCGTCAGTTTCCTTCAATACTATTGCACTTCTTATCGCTATAAACACGCCTCCCCCTTCACTGTCCAGCCTGTCTCTGCGGTATACATTCCAATCTGAGTTTAGGATTTCATTACTGTTTACATGTGGTTTCAGCCAACTTTCTGTCCCTAGTACTATATGGACGTTGTGACCGTTTATTAATGAGAGCAGTTCTGGGACCTTTCTATAGACACTCCTGCAGTTTACTATTAGCACATTAATATTGTTATTCCCTGTTGCATTTTGCCTACTCCTGCCTTGCCGCGTCTCAGGAGGCGTCTTGTCGGGCCTAGGGAGGGAATTCTCTAACCTAAAAAAACCCCATGTGCACTCCACACGTACTCCGCTACCCTCGTAGCCGCTTCCGGCGTGTAGTGCACGCCCGACCTATTCAGGGGGGTCCCTACATTTCTCCACCCAATAGCGGAGGTCGAGAAATTTGCACCCCAGCTCTCCGCAGAATCGTCTGAGCCTCTGTTGTAAGCCTTCCACTCGGCTCCAAACCAGAGGACCGCGATCGGTTCTCTGAAGAAGGGCATCAAAGATCACAGATGGCCAACCTGTTCTTTGTTTGTTATGAACATCGGTCCTACCTTCAGAGAAATGACAACACCATTTCATTACTTTTTGTCGATTTATAATGTTCCCATAAACAGAAACAATTTCTTTGTGAATATCAGCTGGTCACTGACGTTTTGCATGAAGAAAACGTATGACGGAGCACACTTTGCATTTTGTGGAATTCTGAATTGGTGCAGCCATTTTAAACATGACCTACTCCAACCAGAAGCAACGTTCAACTACCGAATGATCGCGAGGAGAAAGCTAATGGTTCAAGGTTAACACCAGTGTTGCCAACTTGCTCGCCAAAACTCTTCTGTTCCTCTCCTATATGGTGTATCTTTATTTTCCAAAATACCCTTGTAATTCCTTCATAGTGCATTTTTTTGCCATAGATTGTAAGAAAGAAGAAAATTTTGTGAAAGATTATAATGTTATCAATTTTAGAAAGAAATATTAAATAATTTGTCAGATGGTAAGTTTTGCAAAATTTTCTCTTTAAAATAAAATCTATTATAATGAATATTATAACTAACAAATGAAATGTATAAAGAGTAAAAAAATATAAATTGTCTCATAGCAGTCTTTATGTGTGTTTGAATATATATGAAGATCTTTGTGAGAGCTTATGATTTGGCTGGACATCATCAAATAAACCATTTTGAATGAAAAGTAAATTGTCTTATCAACTGCCTACAAAACTTGAGGTCTTTAAATGTTTAATAAATATTTTATGATATTATTTATCTTATAGTCCCAACTATACATGTGGTGTAAGTCACATTCCAGAACTGCAGTGGTGCAGGCCACGGCAAGAAGATTTTTGATGGCAGTGAAAGAGTCAGTCATAGCAGGGCTCCATGGAACGGGCCGAGATCCAGAAGTGTTGGTGCCTACCCATGCATCTGTCAGTGGAGCCTGAATCTGCACAGTCCGAGGTAGATGTTGACGATAATAATTAACCATCGCCAGAAAGCCGCCAGAGCTCTTTGATTGACAAAGGTCTGGGTAGGTTTAGAATTGTTTGTACTTTATCAGGGGGTGGTGAAATGCCGTCGGCAGAGACCCGAAAACCAAGAAAAGTGACAGCGGGTTGATGTAGCTCCAATTTGTCCTGATTGGTCTCAATACCTTCTGTCGCAAGAGTGTTAATAACAGTTTGCACATGTCTAATGTGGTTCTCGATGGAGGAGCTGACAGAGAACATGGTCGCACCTGCAAGGGAACAGGTAAAATCAGCAGTGTTGGGTACGGGGTGTGTCCATAATTCTTCGTGCATTTAGTTGGCGGTAGTCTCCGCACATGCGCCAGGACCCGTCTTTCTTGGGTGTCATATGTATGGGCATAGACCAGCTACTGGCAGAGGGTTCAATGGCGCCGGGGCTTAGTAGTACAGAAATCTGATTTTTAAGGTCGGAGAGGTGCTCGGGACAAAGTCGATGTGGTTTACTGGAGATCGGGGGACATGGCGTGAGGCGAAGCTTGTGAACCGTGCTGTTGGTGACAACGGAAATGTTGCCGGCGGCGCGGGAGGCGGTTTGTTTACAATGTGAGGTGGTGGGGGCAGGTGAGGCGTGCTCATGGTGTTCGCAGCCACTCGGCGGATCCGACGGGAGCCGAAGTGGCAAGGTGTCCCACGAGTCAACACGACAAGATGGCCGCCGGCCTGAAGCAGTGGCACCATGGTCAGGCGAGCTCGGTAGAGCTCATGAGCCGTTAGTGAGTCCATTGCCGGAGGGCGCGGCCTGTGGCAGCACAGTCGCGGGCGAAACACTTGGCGCGAGTGCACTGTTTGTGTTGTCAGTGGCAGTCGCACGCCGGCGCGCAAGAGCCGAAGTTGCATAGTTTGAGGTGCTGTCTGTGAGGTGCTGTCTGTGAGGTGCTGTCTGCGAGGTGCTGTCTGCGAGGGGCGGGGTAGGAGCCATCAGTTCGAGAGCATGTGACACTCGTCGCACATGCACACTTGTGTCCTGCCGAGTGTGTAAACGCTGCTGTGTTAGGAGGGTGTGGCCCTGCAGAACTGTCAGTACACATTATGGCAGTCTTGATAGCACAGTTGTGAGGGGTAGCGGGAGGTAAACACACAGAGGCTCGACTGCTGGGACTGCAAGCAGATTTGTCACACTTACTGACCTTGCTTTGTCCTTACTGTAGTGTCTGTAATTCCTTTGCTGCATCGGAGATCTGGAGCTGTGTTTCATGGAGCCGGAGGGAGAGCTCGAAGTTTTCCTTGCGTAGGCGAGTGACGTGTTCCAGCTTGACAAGGCGTTTGTCTGTGGTTTCTTGTAACGTCGTCGACAGAGACGAGCATGTACGGATGAGAGATGAGCCTTGACGATGTTTCACGGGGGGGGGGTTGCTCGACGGAGTGCAGAAGTGAATCTTTGACGGGTGATGAAACACGGTGTTTCGCACTAGGTCCGGTGAAAGTTAGTGGTGTTGCAAGAAGTCAATGCCTAGTACAGGTCCATCAATTTCGCACACTAAACAAAATTCCAACCGAGTTTGCGGAGAGTGAGACGACGTGGGAAGTTGAACCTGAGCATTGTAGTTTAATTGAATTCACGGCTTGCAGTGAAGTATGGTGAGGGCGGATGGTCAACGATGCTAAGGACGTAGGTAGCAGCGAAACATCGGTGCCTGTGTCCACTAGGGAAAGGTATCTGACAAAATGTCTTTAATGTAAAGTCATCCGCAATCGTCCAGTCGTTCCCAGACAGAATGGAGTACTGGGGGGTGCCTGTCATGTTGTGCACAGGAGGTGGCACCCGGACCTACACTGCGATTGGCGTTTGGGAAGAAGCAGGATGGTCTGCCGTTCCATGCTGTCTCACCAAACCGTGTGTGGAAGCAACAGTACGGGTAATGCAGTTGCATTTCCTGCGGAAAGTTCGTTGCCAGTGGCAGTGGCTGAGGTTCGGTGGCCGCAGCAGGTTCGGTTGCAGGAGGGGGCGTGACTGTTGCGTGTTTACTGCTTCTCGGAGCACGCTGAATAGTCGGCACAGTACGGCCCCGGCCGCAGGGCGGTGAGCCAGAACCTGAGACTTGCCAGGTAGGCAATGGCTGGCGAAATAGAGCAGTGATGCATCATGTAGCTTGTCAGCAATTGTCATTCTTGGCTCGACAGGTTCAGGAGACGTTTGAGCCAGAGCAAAGCGGATGTAAGGAGATAGTTTATCTGACCAGATGGCGAGGAGAGCTGTGTCAGAGAATAGATTTGTCGTCGCCTAGTTGCTCGACGTGGAGCACTTGCCGCATTGCTGCCTCAGTTGAGCGTACAAGCCGACGTAGAACTGTCTTTTTGGCTAGTGTGTACTGGGTAGACGAGTCCAGGGCATTTATCAGGTCAGCAATCATGTCCTCCTGGTCGTGCAGGTGGGTGATGAGGCACAGAAACTTGGTTGACTCGTCGAGTTTGTGATGGTCAAACACTTCGTCTACAATTTTGAACCAGGTTGTTGCTCTGTCAGGTGGCAGCGTCGGTAAGCGTTGTAGAATGTTCTGAAGAACAGGTTGAGTTGAGTTCGTCAGGGCACTGCCTGAATCGAGCTGTTGTTGCTGTGGCATTCCAGGAGAGTGTGCCTCCAGGGGATGTGGCAATGATGGCTGTTTGGGTGGCAGTGTGAAGGTGACATGTTGTGGTTGAGCGCGATCCGTTACGATGTGGAAGGCCGATGTGGATGAGACACCGTAATGTGTCGATTGAGGTTGTGGTTGCGGATGCTCAACGCTTTGTGGGTGTGTTCGGATTGATGCGTTGCTAAAGGCCGACGTGGATGAGGCACTGAGATGTGCTGAGAATGGTAGCGAAAGCTCGACTGGGTCCGGTGTGGGGGCAACAGGTGAGAAAAAGTTCAAAGTTTGAGAATGTGTGTCAGTCCGCAGAAATCTCGACGGATGATCAGAGCCAGGACCACCTGTGTTGCAGGGAGGCTGCACAGGTTTGGGCTGTCCAGAAGCATAGTGTGCGAAATGATGTCAAACGTGCAACAGAATGTGTGAATGTTCACTGTTCATAGTCACTCCACTCAAAACGGTGTGCGGATAAGGTGAATGTCATGGCACAAAACACTGAGGCGTAGCAGTGGGACGGAGGTGGAGCTCAGGCACAGATAACAAATTATTGTTCCAGTTGCAGGCCGAGGTATCGTAGCAGGAAGACATGTGCTGATGCTGAGCCAAGGCAGGCATGGGCATGGTCTGTGGAGGTGTAGACCTGTGAACTAAGCAGTTCCGGCCACATGGTAGGTATCTGCGTGGTACTGCACGGATTGCGGCGTGCCAAATCGTTGTCCTGGGGGTAGTAGGTTGTCTGACGAAGCATTTGCAGAAATCGGCATTGGTCCCACTCTGCACTGAGATGCATAAGAGGTAACTGCACAGTCGATGAGGGAGGGCACATGTGGCGGGAACAAAGGCGTTTGACAGTTGGAGTGATGCGCACTCCTAACCTCACTTATTGTTGCAGGCTCAAAAACGTCCGGCGAAATCGGAATCATCTAGTGAGAGGCATCATGTTGCAGTCCTGGCGGGTGTACATCGCCCGCAACACGATGCATGTCGATAACAAAATCTGGCGTTAGGCACTGGGCCAAAGTCATTGTTCGAATGCTGTGCGATGTAATACATGCAAAAATAACCGACGCGGAGGTCGCGGACACAGTAAAATGGCAAAAACAGAAGTCATTACAACTCAGGGTCACCAGTGAGGGAAGAGTTCGGGTTGGTTACACCAAACAACAACCATTGAACTGTAGTTCATTTATTCACGTAAACACATGCAAGGCTCACAAAGAAGTGAACATGGTGGAACAGACCAAAGACAATGCTCAGAGTCCAAAGACAAACACATATCGTTGCTGGTGTCGACCACATCGACACCACAACCTATTGACAGTGCCTGCACATCTTAGGCAGTCAGCTGATGTCACTAGCGTTGTATGTGTCATACTAAATGTCTGCTGGAGTCAATGTCAGTGTGGTTTATTTTAAAGTTTTATGATTTTGACAAAGTCAATTACGCATTTTAATTGTTCATATTTGTTGATGAACTGCGCATTGCATGAGACATGAGTCTTGTAGCTTCAACACTGGTTTATCTCTAAATGTGATTTTATGAGTGAGTATGCTCTTCTAAAAAAAAATTTCAATCATTATTTATCAAATTTGGGTTCTTCTCTGGTTGACATTTGTAACCATTTTGTAATAATTTGTTCAGTAGGTTCATTTCTTCTGAAGAAGACAACTATATATATGTTAAAATCATGGTAAAGGGTTAATAAAACTTCAATTCAGCAACTGGTAAGCTGTAATTTTGTATTCCTACAAGTATAGTTAGAATGTTATGAGTCAGTCAGGAACAAGTTTTCAATCAGTAAGAACTGCACATTGGTCAATCACTATATTGTGTTCCATTTCAGAAATTCAGTTTTTTAATGACTGGTACTGTGCTGTTCACTGTAAAATTTTGTTAGACCATTCATAGATCATGCGAAGTCAAAATCATTAATTCCAAGTCGGTAATTGCATGTTCAAAACAATAATTGGAAATAAACTAAAAGAGTGTACTAGACTGTGTTTTGATGTTAAGTTATTATTTACTTTTGAAAGAACCTGTTAATCAGCTGAAGGAAATGAGTGAATATGAAAACTTGGGAGTAATAAGGTACCAGGAACAGGTCTGTAACCTTACAACTTCACTACTTAATATTCTCCACATAGTACTCGCACTCTGTTATAATCATCCAAAGTCAAATATGCCAATAACATTGTTAATATTCTCTGAATGCCTTCCATAACACGAAGTAAAATTTTCACTGAATTCATTCCTTCAGACACTGTGTTCTGTAAACTCACATTAAAACAGTGTCAGATGTTATCATCACTGTGAAAGATATGGAGATACCGCATACATGAGTGAGGCAGCGTATCAGCAGCTGACAAACGGGTCTTATTGTCGACCTCCACTTAACCAGAGGGTCAAATTGTGAAATATACAGATTTGTGAGGCATTTGGATATAATAGTGGCCCAGTGTTGGACTGCAAGGGAATGTGAGGGCAGTCATACTCTTCATCAAGGTTGTGATCAACCATATCTGATAGTCACAATGGAAGATCACTATACTCTCCTCTGAGCACACCATAGCCCCTTCATATTTGTGGCTGTCGTCCGAGAACAAGTAATTCATTCCCTGTAACATTCTGCCATTGATAACCTGCGGTCAAGAAACAAGTGGACCACCCTATTGCTGAACACACTGCCAAACATGACATCCTTCGTTTCAATGACTGCTTCACAGCCTGTGCCGTATGGAACCTTCCCACCGACACCAGCTTTTGTATGAATTGCGCAAGTGGGGACCCTCCCTGCAATACATCCTGTAGTCCTGTAACCCTCCTGGCCTCAACATTCATTGGTCACTGTCCTCATCCACCCAGCCCCTTCCCTGTTCCCATTCCAGTAGTACACAGCTGTTATTCCACCATCACACTCAGTCTTTTTACTTTTCTCTTTTTCCACTACTTCTCCCTCTGCCCCCTCCCCTCCCTACCTCTCTGCTGCCCTCCGTCTAACCTGCAGCACTTCACTGTCCAGCACCCTCTCCATACTATCCCTCCCCCCTTCCGTACACCCACCCAGTCACCACTCCCAGCATGCTTTGGTACTGTAGTGTGGTTTCAGTTGCCTATGACTGCAGTTGTGTGCGTGAGTTGCGTGTGTGTGTGTGTGTGTGTGTGTGTGTGTGTGTGTGTGTGTGTGTGTGTGTGTACTCAGTTGCAGATTCTATCTACTCAGTGGTGGCTCATGAGTGTACATTTTGTATGTTCACATATTTTTTGATTCAGATAAACCTGACAGTATGAAACAGCAGCTGCTGTGCAAGTTATGATTATGAACAAATTTATACAGCTGCAGCCACTGCCAGTAATATTACTAATAATGTAATAATGATTTCCAATCTTATTTTACTGTATAATGAGGGAATTGAAATATCTGAGGAGTGTGCTACCATGGGCTTAATGCCGACTGCCGAAGGAACAGAGATCGCCATCTGATGCAGTGTGCTACAACATAGTGGTACAGACCTAAACTTGTAGTTGAGTGGTAAGGTGTAGCTGTGGATACCACAAACTGTGCAAATTATTAATCAAATCCGTTTGTATTTGACCTATAAGGCAATTACATCATGTCAGCTGGGCACGTGCAGAAGCTCCTTAAAATGTGGACGACTGAAAATGTGCTCGCCAAATTTCACTGCGTCTAGAGCAGCAGTAGTGCAGTAGGTATAAGGGCCATATATTTCAGATTACCTCGTCTATGTTATGTTTAACAACATTCAAAGAAAAATAACCAATAAATCTTCAAGCTCTCAAAAGTTAGGGTGTTCGCATGTTCTTACGCTCTGACACAATAACTGCGACTATCTACTATTATATATTAAGTTCTTGTGTAACTTTACAGATAACAAAAACTGTCTGTGTACTGGAAAAGTTGAAACTTCTTGACATGACCGTTAGAGATGACTGGAATTTACATTACACACACAAAAAAATTCTGGTTAAATTACAGAAGGGGTGGTTTGTAAGCTACCATGTTACTTTAGTTTTGAATATCTGGTGACATCCAGTTTCACGCCTTATGTCTGGTGTCAGACTATTGAAGACTTATACCAGAAAATGAAATTTCATTCTGAACTCTGCACAGGAATGAACAGTCTCTATGGACATTAAAGTAATAAGCAGTGATTTGTGTACAAAACAGTTTATTTATTACAACATTAAGACAAACAAGAATAAAAGAAATTCTTTGTACCACAAATAACATTCCACATCAAGTATACAACAAAGAAAACAAAAAACACACATATGGAATATTATGAACATATTCAACAAAATCAACAAACTTAACAGTGACTATTACTTTCAGTCATTTGAGAACATAAAAATGATGATGGAAGGCGATGCAGATTTTCAGATGTAGTGGGCACAATGTGGAATGAACATGAAAATGGCAAGTGACACTGAAAAATATTTCAGTATGATAATAGAATGGACTAAACATTCTGATATGCATAAAATGTCGGGGTTAATGCTGAAATCACTTATCCATAAAAAGTGCAACAGATTCTGCATTATGGTATCAAGGAGTGACTGTCACCATTTGACAGACTCACTTTTGAAAGCACCATTTGATAGAGGAAGGAAGCCATAACAACTGTTCAATAATTATCGTCCTCAAATTGAAAAAAATCCAACCGTGACATGTTTCACCAAATCTTTATGTTATTTGTTTACAAGAGCTGTAAGCTTTAGATTCCTGTTGTTGAAATTTGTAATTTTGAAATCTGTAATGTTCTGATCGTTTTTGTGTTGTTCACAATATTATTGTAAATGGCAGAAAATGGGCAGCATGCAGTTTCAGATCTATGTTTGGTATCTCTGCGAGCTCAAAACAGGTAATTATATGTGAACTGACAAGATTTGCACCTATTTGGATCTAAAAAAATTAATCAGTCGTGAAAGCTAGCAATGGATTCCCATCAGAGAGCAGTAATGGAAATTTCACATCAGAGAAGTAAATCTGGATCCTTTTCTTTTTCTCTTCACTGTGAAAGTTGATGGATTCACTCATTTTAACTCCCTTGACACTGCTCTCATTTCTTCTGCCAGCTTTAATTCCATTCATGAACTCCACTTTTGGTCATCCTCTGTGTCTTCTTAACTCCATCATTTGTTCAATCAGAGTTTAACATCCGACAAATAGCAGAGTAGATTGCCAAACACATTTTACTTCCTAGCCAAATTCTCCTACAAGAACTCTATTTTTTTTAATTTATGGTGGAAGCAGTTAAGATGATGTGGTGTCACTATAGATTTTTTCCCTTCTGAGTTAACAAATATGTGGAGCAGATATATGGAACTTAATAACCAAAAAGGGTCTTGTTGAGGCTCTATAATGAATGATTGTGTTTGTAAGTTCGTTCTGTGGATTAGGGACAACAGTGATTAAGCAGTCTGCAGATATCCTCTTGAAAAGTATCTGCTATGGATGTTGTGACAAGAAATGCTGGAACTGATGTGAAGAAAAGTGGGATGAATAATGAAATGTAGTTTAATAAAAACATTGTGAGATGCAAGAGTGGTGCCATTTATATTAGTGGGGATTTGTAGCAAGTAATAGTTACGTAAATTTTTTGGATTGGGGACAATAGCTATGAACAGCCCTCACAGATCCCCTCAAAAATACACACTATTATTGTTGTGACAAGAAATCCTGAGATTGGTGATTAGGATGAAATGTGGATATGGATAATGAAAGGCAGTGTAATACAGGCGTAGTGAGATGCAAGAGTGGTGCCACGGAGTTGTAGAACAACTAGTGATCAGGGACCTTGTTGCCCTGCTCGATGGCCTCTGCAGCGTCTATCGCCCTCTGGATGGTCTCCTCGCCGACAATGGCAGTGGCGCTGCGCGAGATCTCCTCGGAGTTGCCCCCGGATGCTGCGGCTCCCAGGTCGTGCGGGTGGGCCTCCGCCAGCCCTACACCTGCGTTGTGGCCGATTCCTGCCGCTGCCAATGCAGCTGCTGCATCCAGGCCACCACCTCCGCCAATGCCTCCACTGTAGTCACCACCACCCGCACTGTAGCCGCCCCCGCTGGCACCGTAGCTGCCCCCGTTGACAGCAGACAAGCCACTCGCACTGGCAGCTATGCCACCTCCGCTAGGCCCGTAACTCCCTAAAAGAAAGACACCTCTGTTGAGGAACAAAGAAACAATGGTATTGCTTGGTCGAATGTAGAAGTAACTTAAGTTACTCCAAGGAAGTGTGCAGGGATCCTTGCAGTTCATGTTGTATATTAATGATCTCAGACACAATATTAATAGCAGCATCAGATTTTTTGAAAATGATTCATTGCCTATAATGAAGTGCTGTCCAAGAAAAAAATATTCAGTCAGATTTTGATAAGATTTGAAAGTAATTGAAAGATCAGCAAATTTCTTTAGACGTTTGGAAATGTAAAACTTTGCACTTCACAAAAAAAATTGAATCCTGTGAATTCAATATCAATAAGTAACAGTGGAATCCGCCAGCTTGTGTAAATATAAGGGTGCAACAATCTGCAGGGTTGTTGTTGTTGTGGTCTTCAGTCCTGAGACTGGTTTGATGCAGCTCTCCCTGCTACCCTATCCTGTGCAAGCTTCTTCATCTCCCAGTACCTGCTGCAACCTACATCCTTCTGAATCTGCTTAGTGTATTCATCTCTTGGTCTTCCTCTACAATTTTTACCCTCCACGCTGCCCTCCAGTGCTAAATTTGTGATCCCTTGATGCTTCAGGACATGTCATACCAACCGATCCCTTCTTCTAGTCAAGTTGTGCCACAGACTTCTCTTCTCCCCATTCCTATTCAATACCTCCTCATTAGTTACGTGATCTATCCACCTTATCTTCTGCATTCTTCTGTAGCACCACATTTCGAAAGCTTCTATTCTCTTCTTGACCAAACTAGTTATTGTCCATGTTTCACTTCCATACATGGCTACACTCCAAACAAATACTTTCATAAACGACTTCCTGATACATAAATCTATATTCGATATTAACAAATTTCTCTTCTTGAGAAACGCTTTCCTTGCCATTGCCAGTCTACATTTTATATCCTCTCTACTTCTACCATCATCAGTTATTTTACTTCCTAAATAGCAAAACTCCTTTACTACTTTAAGTGTCTCATTTCCTAATCTAATTCCCCCAGCATCACCCAAATTAATTCGACTACATTCCATTATCCTCATTTTGATTTTGTTGATGTTCATCTTATACCCTCCTTTCAAGACACTGTCCATTCCATTCAACTCCTCTTCAAGGTCCTTTGCTGTCTCTGACAGAATTACAATGTCATTGGCAAACCTCAAAGTTTTTATTTCTTCTCCATGGATTTTAATACCCTCTCTGAACTTTTCTTTTGTTTCCTTTACTGCTCGCTCAATATACAGATTGAATAACATCGGGGAGAGGCTACAACCCTGTCTCACTCCCTTCCGAACCACTGCTTCCCGTTCATACCCCTCGACTCTTATAACTGCCATCTGGTTTCTGTACTAATTGTAAATAGCCTTTCGCTCCCTGTATTTTACCCCTGCTACCTTCAGAATTTGAAAGAGAGTATTCCAATCAACATTGTCTGTAGGATATGAAGTGGAATGATCATATAGGCTTAGGTGAAGGTACATCAAGAAGCAGACATTAGTTCATTGGTAGAATACTATGGAAATACAATCAGTCTACAAAGAAGATTTCTCATAAACACTTGTGTCACCCCATCCTAGACTACTGCTCAACTGTTTGAGACCCACACCAAATAGGACTGACAGCTGGTACCAAGGGCACCCATACCCGTCGACAAGGGGGGGGGGGGCTATGCCCCCCCTCTGCTCCCACCTGTCAGTGAAAGGAAACAAATATATTGCAGTCTGGTGTTTTTCTTTTAAATTTACATCATGTAAAAAATCTCTTCACTGGTATCAACACATCATTATAACAAAAACATTATTCTGCTTATGTACACACAGGTAGAAGAAAAGCTTGCGAAATCCCTTGGTTGACCTTGGTTGATTTTTCTAAAACTATTAAATACCAGTACTTTAGTTAACTAGGCATAGTAACATACAGTACAAAAGCTAGGTGCATAATTACATACATAAATGGATGAAATGAGTTTGGTTTTATCTAGGTATGGTTGATAATTATGAATTTTTGTTTAGGGAGTTATGGAGTAGATCTACAGATTTGAGCAAAATTCCAGGTATTCGTTAATGTTGTAGAAGCTGCTGTTTATTAGGAAATTTTTTATTTCTTTTTTGAAAGTATTAGTAACAGCTGAGAGCCTGTAACACTTCCTCAGGGGATCCAAGATACCACTTACATTTCACTTGATGACTTTCCATCAATGACAATGAACTGTGATCTTTCTGACAGGAAACCATGAATCCAGTTACACAACTGAGACCATATGTGTGTCTTTTTTATTTTTTAAAAATTTATGAAATTTTTAAATGGTTTTCCACTTTTAATGACACTTGCGTCATTAGACTTTACTGTTGATGCTGAAGATGACCACCATGTGCACAAATCAACATATCATCAACATCTTCATCATCGTCACGTACATATAACTGACAAATGTGGACTTACTCTGTTCATCCTCAGTTAGCTCATCTCCTGTCTCTCTACAACTAGTCATAGATGCTAGTACTTTTACAAACATGTACTGTGACTTTGGTTGCAAAGAAAGTAATTTTACAAACAGTCACTGGATTATGCTCTGTTCCAACTAGCTTTTGGAACTTCTTTTCCTCAGTTATCTTGCAGTGTAGAGAGATTCAGTGTGCAGAACTGCCTTTTCTTATTTGCATATTATTGAGCCACTTTATGCAGTGATCTACATCCTTCAGGTCACTGGGTAGGTTTACTATCCAGCATTATGATTCCTGGACCTCTTTCCTCCTCCACTGCAAAGCCTGTGTTTGCCAGTGAATTACAGTCTGCTTGTAGCATTCATCCAAACTATGGTAGACAATTTTCTCCCATTTCTTCGTGGACAAAAACAATCCTGAAGCATTTTACAGTGGTGCAATGTACAACAGATTCAGATTAGTGACATTAGCTGTCAATGTAAGCATGTACATGTTCATAACAATGAGTGGATATTCTGCCTCTTTTGAAGCAGGCAGACATTTGGTACCAGAGTGTGTGTCAGGACAGATGAAGATGAAGTACACTATTGAGTTCAGATGTTCTTTAATTTTATGCTTGAAATTGGCTATTTATTATTTGCTTAAGTGCCAGGCTACACTAGCTCTTTATATGTTGACTTCTACATGTTAGCCATTGCCAATACGAGATACCTGAACTTAGTCACTTGCGGTAAGTCCATGTTGGCAGAGTAAATGTTTCTGGATTCTTGTAGATCAGTAGTGAAGCACAATGTCTTCGTTTTGTTAATATGGAACAAAAATGTCATTAACTGATCCTGAAGATCAAGTCCACTGTTGTAACATCACCCACCATAGGACTGAATAGAAGTTTTGATGAGATAAAATTTGATGGATCCCAACTCTGTTGTGGAATTTAATGGATGTTTTACTGTGGGTTGAATATTGCTTCTTGGTTGCACTGTTTGATTAGAAGTATCCAGAAACCTATTAGTGGATTACAATAACTGTTATAGGAACGATCTTCAGTTACGCAGAAAGTTTTATTTATTTATTGATGACTACTTTCAGAGGACTTCTCCATTATCAAATCATCCTTGTGCATAAGTCTTGCATTACAGCCAGATAGAACTTTCAACCAAACAGAACTTTCTAAGCAATTTACGACAGTTCCTCTAACAGTCATTACAATCATGTAAAAGTGTCAGACATGTCTCAGTTACGGCATGTTGGGCATACAGACCTATTAGTGGACATTAATACAGGTTGTGTCCACCCTTTGCCTTTACGATGATTTCAGCTGTGCTGAGGACATTTTCAGTCAGATGTTTGAATGTCTGTGGAGGAATGATTGCCAGTTCTTCCTCAAAAGCAGAATCTAGGCAAGATTACATGTACGTGATTACATTTAGTAGATGCTCCTTGGAAAACAATTCTCCTTTACTGCATTTAACTGAAAACAGGATTTGTGGCTCCCTGTCTGACAACGATGATCAACTACACAGCTTGACACCTGTTTCAGTCTCACTTTCACTTGCCATCATTTTACTCCTCATGTGCACTGTTTGCACAGTTGAGCATATATGACACCACACAGTCCACTGACTCATCTGGCAGAAATGCTGATTTTTAGTCTGCCACTTCTTTCCCACTGTGCGAAATTCCTTGCGTTCCTTTCTGATGAAATGTCAGCTCTAGCAACTGTTGTTGTAGACATAATGCAATACTTCCTTTGTTTATCATTGCCATTGCTCTACTTGTACCAACATTACTAAAGTGCGCGTCATTTACGAAGAAGGCCGAGTTTATCGGATGTCACAAAACGCAGTCAGCCAATGAACAGAGAACGACATTGCCAGAGCTTGACTGCAGTGCAGAGCACGGACGAGTGTCTTCAGTTTTAGAAACGTTCAGTCATAAATAAAATAATTGAACAAAAGCAATGTCTTGATAGCGGACTTCCTTTTATAGAAAGTTTGGAAAAAGCATTCTTTATACCAATTTCTTCACATTCTATCAATTAATTAAATCAAAGAAGCAATAAGCCCCTAATTCAGGCGATAGCAAGGAAAGGTGTTTGTATCATTCTCACGAACCGCTTTTTCGCAATAAAGAACAGCGGTAATTGTTTATTTCCTATTGTACTTCGACGAAACGTAATTCATAGTCATACCAACAATGTTTGTCCGTATTTTGCGTGGCATGTTAAAGTCCTCCAGGAGCTCTATTGAATGACGATATGCATTAGCGTATTGGTTAAGGTGTTTAGTTGCTAAGTGAGAGGATCTGAGTTCAAATCTCAGTCAGTGCTTTATATTACCTGTATTTAAAAACAATATCGAAGTGTCTTACTTCATGAATTTTATTCTTTTGAATGTAATTTTTTGAAATTTCTAGTGCTTTGTCTCTTCACTATAATCATAATAAGTTTTCGGTTTTCTAATTTTGCCCTCCAATACTTCTTTTTACAGCAACTAAAAACAATGAAAAGGCACACATACAACATTCGTGTTATCTGTTTTGTTTGTATATCTTCTCTTCCGCAGTCGCTGTTTTACTATTCATATCGAGATATAATCTTTTGCGACAGTATTAAAAGTATTATTTAGAGCAGAGATTCCTGATTGTCGGACGCAATTCTTTGGTTCGCTGCTTTGGCAACATCATCATATTCAATGTTTTCGTCGAATGTTCTATGTATTGGCAAGTATTTGCTGTCCGTTGTGACAAACACAAAATTGTTTGCACATTGTGCCTCATTAAATAATATATTTTACTTTCTATGTTTTATTACGTCCACAATTCAGTTTTGTGTACTTCGCCAATTTTAATCAGAACTTTTTAGAAAAAAGCGAAATGACTCTGGTATAGATAAAACTTCTATTACAGTCGCGAAAGACGGAATATTTCTCAGTATTACATACGACACCTGTCTGGTACTTAAATTAAATGAGATATTGTTATACAGTAAATTTTAAATGAAAGTTAGGTACCTTGGCCACATTTCATTCTCAACATTGTGGCAACTAGAATCGACCATACGGAAAGTATACGCTATCGACTTTTACCTCTGCAAACTCTTCAAAATTTCGTGCAATAGTTTACTACAGTTAATGCTGCACAATAGCTGCTTTGAACATCGAAACAAAATTAAGTCATTTGTGGGGGGAAGGTAACAGTCAAGAAGATGTGTGAAAATCAAATTTTTGGGCAAATAGTTTTTGTGAAATCGAATGATAAAGTGTGTCAAAGCAGTCGGAACACCATGTGTGTGCACAGGCGAGCAGTGCAGTGATGACAAAATCGCGCACAGCGCGGAATGCGGGGAGCACGTCTCTGCAGCAGCGCAAGGGTTAACGCGGCCGCGGCAGTTTTACTTCATAAACCGCGCGCTCCCCCCTAAACGTAAGTTTGCGAACTATATTATACTATGGCGGTGCTTCTCTCGGCGCGTGCGTCGTTTGCAACTGGCAACGCAGCAATCTCCCGCGTCTGGGCGGGCATGCGCGAGCCGCCAAGATAAAAGAGTTGAACTATATAGCACTGTTGTGAATTGCTTGTCGACTAAACAGTTCAGCTAAACTTCGTAGCCTCATGCTGTGCTCACCATCGGATACTTTAGTTCCACCCCCCCACCCCCCCCCCCCACCCCTGTTGCCATTAGCAGCCAATATTGTGGGTAGACAATACGGGGGACATCGAACGCCATAAACGTTATTAACTTTTGGCAATCTCGCACTGAAGGGATTCCGTGTTAGATGAAATTCACGTATTGATTTTCTGGCTAGAACACAACGAAAACTGACTCCGGGACTCCTCAACGTGCCACTTGTCTCAGCTACTACAGAGCAGCTGTCACGTCAGACACAGGTTTACACTAGATACGGCTAACGCAAATAAGGACCGGGAGGCAGTCCAGTGTGTGGCGTACCTTGAGACCCGTAGTCTCCAGCAGGAGCAGAGATGACGGCCGCGGGCAGTGGAGGCGGCGCGGGGATGTGCACGGGTACGGGTACGGGGACGGGCTTGGGGACGTGCACCGGCACGGGCACGTCGTTGCGGACCGGGTACGGCACCGGGACTCCCACGGCGACCGTCTTGGTGACGCGGATGGTCTTGGGCGGCGGCACGTCCGCCTCGATGATCTGGACGGACGGCTCCCCGACGGGGCCCAACTCCACCAGCTCCGGCTGGCCCAGGGGGAAGCCGTGCCCGCCGCCGCCTAGCGCCAGAAGTGCTGCCCCGTGGTGCAGGCCACCACCCCCGTGTAGGTCCACCAGCTGGAACATCGCGAGCCGACACTCAGTGACTGTCCTCCCCGACTAGCCCATTTCACCCGAATATACACTACTGACCATTAAAATTGCTACACCAAGGAGAAATCAAGATAATAAACGGGTTTTCATTGGACAAATATATTATACTAGGACTGACATGTGATTACATTTTCACGCAGTTTGGGTGCATAGATCCTGAGAAATCAGCACCTAGAACAACCACCTCTGGCCGTAATAACGGCCTTGATACACCTGGGCCTTGAGCCCAACAGAGCTTGGATGGCATGTACAGCTACAGCTGCCCATGCAGCTTCAACACGAAACCACCGCTCATCAAGAGTAGTGACTGGCGTATTGTGACGAGCCAGTTGCTCGGCCACCATTGACCAGATGTTCCCAATTGTTGAGAGATCTAGAGTATGTGCTAGCCAGGGCAGCAGTCGAACATTTTCTGTATCCAGAAAGGCCCGTACAAGACCTGCAACATGCGGTTGTGCATTATTCTACTGAAATGTAGGGTTTCGCAGGGATCGAGTGAAGGGCAGAGCCACGGGTCATAACACATCTGAAATGTAGCATCCACTGTTCAAAGTGCCGTCAATGCAAACGAGAGGTGACCGAGACATGTAAACAGTGGCACCCCATACTATCATGCCGGGTGATACGCCAGTATGGCGATGACGTGTACATGCTTCCAATGTGCGTTCACCGCAATGCCGCCAAATACGGATGCGACCGTCATGATGCTGTAAACAGAACCTGGATTCATACGAAAAAGTGACGTTTTGCCACTCGTGCACCCAGGTTCGTTGCTGAGTACACCATCGCAGGCGCTCCTGTCTGTGATGCAGCGTCAAGGATAACCGCAGCCATGGTCTCCGAGCTGATAGTTCGTGCTGCTGCAAACGTCGTCGAACTGTTCGTGCAGGTGGTTGTTGTCTTGGAAACGTCTACATCTCTTGACTCAGAGATCGAGACGTGGCTGCACGATCCGTTACAGCCATGCGGATAAGATGCCTGTCATCTCGACTGCTAGTGATACGAGGCCATTGGGATCCAGCACAGCGTTCCGAATTACCCTCCTGAACCCACCGATTCCATAGTCCGCTAACAGTGATTGGATCTCGACCAATGCGAGCAGCAATGTCTCGATACGATAAACCACAATCGCGATAGGAAAGTCGGAAACGTGGTGGTACGCATTTCTCCTCCTTACACGAGGCGTCACAACAACGTTTCACCACGCAATCCCGCTCAACTGCTGTTTGTGTAAGACAAATCGGTTGGAAACTTTCCTCATGTCAGCTAGTTGTAGGTGTCGCCACCGGAGCCAACCATGTGTGAATGCTCTGAAAAGCTAATCATTTGCATATCACAGCATCTTCTTCCTGTCGGTTAAATTTCGCGCCTGCGTCACGTCATCTTCGTGGTGTAGAAATTTTAATGGCCAGTGGTGTACTTTGTTTGGATGTTACTAATATACTGGATTTACATAAAGAGTTGACATAAAATTCAATAGTGTGCATGTCATAGTTTCTAGTGAGTAAAAGGAGCAGTTGCTAGATACTGGGTGATTAAGAAAAATGTTGCGTAAAGAAAAAGAGTCGTGTCATTGCTGGCTGGGAGACCTTGAGGGGTAAGCACAGCTGCATAACAGGGAATGATTTTCTGCCCCTCGATACAATGCCCTATTTCCACATGGTCTTTTACAGTCTGTCTTATAGTTATTAGTTGAGTGTAAGTGACTCTTTGATGTGTATATAGTGTGGTGTCATGTTGGTCTTGTGCGGAGGAGAAAACTTGGCCGGCCGCGGTGGTCTCGCGGTTCTAGGCTCGCAGACCGGAACCGTGCGACTGCTACGGTCGCAGGTTCGAATCCTGCCTCGGGCATGGATGTGTGTGATGTCCTTTGGTTGGTTAGGTTTAAGTAGTTCTAAGTTCTAGGGGACTAATGACCACAGCAGTTGATTCCCATAGTGCTCAGAGCCATTTGAACCTTTTTTTTTTTTTTTTTTTTTTTTTTTTTTTTTTTTTTTTTTTTGAGAAACCTTGCTACTGGTAGAGAGCTTATTCTTCTCAAACAGCCTAAGCGAACCACTGAACGTAATTAACGGTGTGACTCTGGGTGTTCAGGCGAGCTCTTGTTTCAATATTGTGCGCTATATTTTGGAGTCCAAGCTATTGGTCTTCTTGGCGTGCTCCAAGTTTTGTTACTGCGTGTACTTGCTGTCTGTTTATCCCAACTAGACTGTGAACTGTTGTTGCTTTTGCATCTGAGTTTGACTCACGACACTCACCAGACCGTTTGATGGTCTGTTATTTCTCATAGTCGGCATTGATATTCTCGCAGCGTTTCCCATTTCTGGTGGAAGTGATGGCCGGCGAGGTCTCAATAAACTGAGCGCCAGCCTCAAGCCTTGTTTAAAGTGAAAAGTCCGTTCCTGTTTATTAGTGTTCCCGCACCAAAGGCCGTCGAAGTCACAGTCAGCTATAACCCGCAGTCCGAGTAGCTCACAGTATGGCCAGACTCCAGGTAGAGCGTGTATATGACAGCACAACTCGATGCACTTGATGAACACAAAATTATGCACAAAATTGACACAACAACTCGACAGAACGCTGAGAAGTGCATCTTTAATCAAACTCGCCTAGAAAATACGAGAGATGTTCCTATCTGATGGATGGACCATCATCAACAGTGTGACATACCCTCACTTCCTGAGACATTTTGAAGACGTTAGAATTTTAATCCAGGAAAGTGTTCCATTTTTTTAAAAGGTCAAATCTAGAAAAAAATGCCCCACGAGCTAGGGATGACGGTTATTGCCAGACAATCGGGTTTCACTTTTACCGTTTCTTTCCGTCTCCAGTATAACGCCACTGTTAAAACCACTCAAAATAACCGGGTTTTAAAATAACCGTTTTTCTGTTTTTATTGCAATTATTTTCAGTAATACACGTTGTTATCGAACAATATCTGAGGAATTATAACACTACCTCAGACTTTTGCGTTGTAAGTTTCAAGATGTCTCGAATCAGTATACCAAATTAAGCAGGTAAATAATAGCCAGAATGAGATTTTCTTTCTGCAGCGGAGTGTGCGCTGATATGAAAGTTCCTGGCAGATTGAAACTCTGTGCCGGACCTAGACTCGAACTCGAGACCTTTGCCTTACGCGGGCAACTGCTCTACCATCTGGGCTACCCAAGCACGACTCACAGCCCGCCCTCACAGCTTCACAGAAGCTCTTCTGCGAACCTAGAAAGGTAGGAGACGAGGTACTGGCAGAACTGAAGCCGTGAGCGCTTGTCGTGAGTCGTGCTTGGGCAACTCAGATGGTAGAGCAGTAGCGCACGTAAGGCAAAGGTCCCGAGTTCGAGACTCGGTCCGCCACACTGTTTTAATCTACCAGGAAGTTTGAGATGATTAACAGGTTTTATGATTTGATCCATTATAAACGGTTTTTGAAAGCCTGCAACTGTAGAAACAATAGGTTTGTTTATTAAAAATAAATCTTCTGCTACCAGTTACGATTTTTCTTTATTTTACTTTTCCCACGACGCGTTTCGAGAAATAATTCCCATTTTCAAGTGCGTTTTTTGTGTGTATTAAGCCATTTCTTTTGGTAATTGACTCGCACACACTGACAACATCAAAAGAAACGGCTTAATACACACAAAAAACGCACTTGAAAATGGGAATTATTTCTCGAAACGTGCGAAGAGTAAAATAAAGAAAAATCGTAACTGGTAGCAGAAGATTTATTTATTAATAAACAAACCTATGTTTAATAGGATTTTTAATCCCCTTATTAGTAAAAAATAAGAACACTTGTTATAACCGAGGCCAAATCATTACCGAAAAATACCGGTTATTCAGAACTAAAATAATAGTGTCGGTTTTAACCGGTCGATTTTTCCCACCCCCAGAGTGACAGTGATCGGATGGGCACGGCGCGTGTATTTAAGTCTGGGACTAGCTTACCTGGAGGCCGTGGCCGCCGCCGGCGTCACCGAACCCGAACCCGCCGCCGCCGAATCCGCCGCCGCCGTATCCGCCGTGGCCGTAACCGCCCCCGCCGCCGCCGCCGTCCAGCAGCTGCGCGTCCCCCAGGAACTCCGCCCCCGCTCCGTGGCCCTCGACCACTCCAGGGCGTGCCGACGCTACAGAGAGCAGCGTCGCCAGTATCACCATCTTCTGGAAACACACAGAAATAGCGAACGTATCAGCCGAGCTCGGAAGCACCAACTACTGTATATCTTGATCTGCAGTGTCCCATCAAAAGTATTTGGGCACCTGTGATTGGACATTATTGTGGGGTGTGTCCACCCTTCGCCTTTATCAAGGCGTCACCTCGGCTGCAGACACTTTCAGTGAGGTGTCTGAATGTACACTATGTGATCAAAAGTATCCGGACACCTGGCTCAAAATGACTTACGACTTCGTGGCTCCCTCCATCGCTAATGCTGGAATTCAGTACGGTGTTGGCCCACCCTTAGCCCTGAAGACAGTTTCCACTCTCGAAGGCATACGTTCAATCAGGTGCTGGAAGGTTTCTTGCGAAATGGCAGCCCATTCTTCACGAAGTGCTGCACTGAGGAGAGGTATTTGTGTCGGTCGGTGAGGCCTGGCACGAAGCCGGCATTCCAAAACATCCGAAAGGTGTTCTATAGGATTCAGGTCAAGCCAATCCATTACATGGACGTTATTGCCGTGTAACCACTGTAAGTAGGCTGTTTAGGTTTTTATGTTGGTAACGCCACGTAGCGCTCTGTATGAAAATCACTGCGTGTGCTGTGTGTTGTCTGAGGCTGGTCTTCATTGTTGCAATATTTGCTGTTGTAGTGTTGGGCAGTTGGATGTTAACAGCGCGTAGCGTAGCCGCCAGCAGAAGTGGATGTGGGGAGAGAGACGGCGGAGTTTTGAGAGCGGATGATCTGGACGTGTGTCCATCAGAGACATATATATATATATATATATATATATATATATATATATATATATATATATATATATATATATATATAACTTTTGAACACTATTAAGGTAAATACATTGTTTGTTGTTTATCAAAATCTTTCATTTGCTAACTATGCCTATCAGTAGTTAGTGACTTCAGTAGTTGGAATCTTTTATTTAGCTGGCAGTATTGGCGCTCGCTGTATTGCAGTAGTTCGAGTAATGAAGATTTTTGTGAGGTAAGTGATTCATGAAAGGTATAGGCTATTGTTAGTCAGATTGCGTTGCGCTAAAAATATTGTGTGTCGGTTTAGTGATGATCAGAATAAGTAAAGAGAGAAATGTCTGAGTACGTTCAGTTTTCCTCAGCTGTTTGAAAATCAAATAACGTAAGGGGTTTACCAGCACAGTAGTTCACAAATTTTTCGAACGAGACGTTTCACCACTTCGACACAGGCCGTGCGTTATGATAGGTGCTAGATCGTGTTGAAAGGTGCAAACGCCATCCCCAAATTGCTCTTCAACAGTGGGAACCAAGAAGGTGCTTAAAACATCAATGTAGGCATGAGCTGTGATAGTGCTATGCAAACAACAAGGGGTGCAACCCCCTCTAAGAAAAACTCGACCACACCATAACACCGCCGCCTCCGAATTTTACTGTTGGCACTACGCTCGCTGGCAGATGACGTTCACCGAATATTCGTCATACCCACACCCTGTCATCGGATCGCCGCATTGTGTACCGTGATTTGTCACCCGACACAACGTTTTTCCACTGTTCAATCGTCCAATGTTTACGCTCCTTACACAAAGGGAGGTGTCGTTTGGCATTTACCGGCGTGATGTGTGGCCTATGAGCAGCCGCTCGACCGTGAAATCCAAGTTTTTTCACCTCCTGGCTAAATGTACAGTACCCTCAGTGGATCCTGATGGAGCTTGGAATTTTTGTGTGATGGTCTGGATAGATGTCTGCCTATTACACATTACGACCCTGTTCAACTGTTGGCATTCTTTCTCAGTCAACAGACGAGGTCAGCCTGTACACTTCTGTGCTGTACGTGTCCCTTCACCGTTCCAGTTCACTATCACATCGGAAACAGTGGACCTAGGGAAGTTTAGGAGAATGGAAATCTCGCGTACGGACGTATGTCACAAGTGACACCCAATCACCTGACCATATTCCAAGTCCGTGAGTTCCGCGGAGCGCCAGATTCTGCTCTCTGACGATGTCTAATGTCTACTGAGGTCGCTGATATGGAGTATCTGGTAGTACGTGGCAGCACAATGCACCTATCATGAAAAGCGTGTGTATTTGGGGGTGTCCAAATACTTTTGATCACATAGTGTATGTGGAGCAATGACAGTCCATCCTTCCAAATCAGCCGACATGAGAGAAGATACTGGTGTTGGACTTTGCAGCCTGGAGCGAAGTCCGAAAGGGGTTCAATTGCGTTCACATCGGGACTCTGGACAGGCCAGTCTATTTCAGGGTTATTATCGTCCGCAAACTATTGCCTCACAGACACTCCTTTACGGTTGGTTAGTTTGTTGATTTAGAGGAGGGAACCAAACGGCGAGGTCATCGGTTTGCATCAGATTGGGGAAGGATGGGGAACAAAGTTGGCTGTACCCTTTCAAAGGAACCATCCCGGCATTTCCCTGAAGTGATTCAGGGAGATCATGGAAAACTTAAATCAGGGTGGGCGGAACCGTCGTCCTCCCAGTTGTGAGTCCAGTGTGACAACCGCTGCGCCATCTCGCTCAGTCGCTCCTTTATGAACGGGTACATTGTCTTGGTGATACAAGCTGTTCCGTTCCTCTAGGATAATAGGATATGGGCGTCAAAAAGGGAACCCTCATATTGCTCTTTACGAGTTGGCAACATTGCTCTTTGGCCGTTTGACCGTGAAGACAACCGGCGACTTCACTACCGCCATGTGGCTTGACAGTATCAGACGCTTAGCTGTTGAGCAGAAAAATTTGTTACATTTTTGTGGTTGTGTTTCTTACTTCTGATATCTTGTGCTAAGTAAGGAACTTATACAGATATGTACAGTTGGGGTAAAACCGGAACGAATTCATATATACTAAGATGGTATCTGTCCTTTCGGGCATGTCCGAAAGAACAGATACCATTGGTGATCATGCACCTCGTTAGATTGAAATTACAATGAAATGAACACCCTTAGCTGCTTACAGGCGTTGACATACGTCGACGGGGACAGATGAAAATGTGCGCCCCGACCGGGACTCGAACCCGGGATCATGATGGTCGCATCCGTGTTTGGAGACTTCGCGGTGGCGCACATTAGAAGCGTGTATTCATCACCGCCATACTGGCGCATCACTCGGCGTGATGGTATGGGCTGCCACTGGTTACACGTCTCGGCCACCCCTTGTTCGCATTGACGGCACTTTGAACAGTGGACGTTACATTTCAGATGTGTTACGACCCGTGGCTCTACCCTTCATTCGATCCCTGCGAAACCCTACATTTTAGCAGGATAATGCACGACCGCATGTACGGGCCGTTCTGGATACAGAAAATGTTCGACTGCTGCCCTGGCCAGCACATTCTCCAGATCTCTCACCAAGTGAAAACGTCTGGTCAATGGTGGTCGAGCAACTGGTTCGTCACGATACGCCAGTCACTACTCTTGATGAACTGTGGTATCCTGTTGAAGTGGGCAGCTGTACCTGTACACCCCATCCAAGCTCTTTTTGACTCAATGCCCAGGCGTGTCAAGGTCGTTAAAACGGCCACAGCTGGTTCTTCTGGGTACTGATTTCTCAGGATTTATACACCCAAATTGCGTGAAAATGTAATCATATGTCAGTTCTAGTATAATATATTTTTCGAATGAAAACCCGTTATCATCTGCATTTCTTCTTGGTGTAGCAATTTTAATGGCCAGTAGTGTATTTAGTCAGTGGGAAGTGGGGCGGGGAGAAGAAAATAAGGATCACTCGCGCTTCCAGAACGAATCCTAAGTTTTTTCTTCGGTAAACCTCCGGATGACCTCTAATTTATGGTCAAAACATAAGCGGCGAGGGGGTGGGGGAAGTAAAATGTTGCCTGAATTTCTTGCAGTGAACGTTCTAGGAATTCCAACAGCAGACCTCTCTGTTATACGCGACGCCTCTCTTGTAGCGTCTGCCACAGAAATTTGTCGAGCACTTCTGTAACGCTTTCGCCGTTATTAAACGGTTCAGTGACGAAACGCACAATGCTTCTTTGGATCTCTACCTGTTCTATTAATCATGCCTGGTAAGGGTCCCATGCTGGTGAGCGCTGCTCAAGACGTGTGTTTTCTAAGCCACTTCTTTCTTGGACGAATTACGTCTCCTTAACATACTTTCACTGAATCTCAGCCTGGCTTACGCTATCACTACAACTTGGTTTACCTGGTCATTTTACTTTCTGACGCACCGCATGCTTACGCCTAGGTATGCTCCTGCTGTTACTGTTTCTAATGATATGACAACAATAGTTTAATCGGACAGCAGTGCATCGTTGCCTCTAATTGATTACTACAGTGATTCTTCTTTCAAATTAAATCTCCTTCCAATATGATCAAGGTAATTTTTGAGAAATGGGAATGAGGGAAATTCCTGGAAAAACGCACGCACCTAAACTGTCGTGATTTCCGCTGCTGTATTACAGCCGTGTTGTACCGAGTGACTCGGCGGAACTGAACAGACGGGTAATTCCTCTTCACTCATCAAAGCGGAACACTTTCTCTTTCCCTTGGCCTAGTGGCACCAGGAAACTTTTATCCTACCCTGCCACCTCAGCAGGAGGAATTCTATTGTAAAAGCAGAGAAGAGACCGGATATGTGCAAAGAAAATACTCTAGGAACTGTCTGCTGACGCCACTGAAAAATAAATGAAAGTCGATTCTGAAGACGTAGTGGATCGAATGTTACAAACAAAGTTTGACAAAGTTTTGGAAGACGCGTGATCAAATTAAGCAGAAGGATTCATATGGAATTTCCAAAACCATTGGAGAGAGTGGTACCCAATCGACTATTCAAGTCGGTCTGCAGAATGTATGAGACTGAAGACATTCGCGAAAATATCATCCACACAGTTTCGAAGGTAGCAAGGGCAGATAAGTGAGAGAATTATCGGAAATCAGCTTAACAGCTCATGCATCCAAGTTGCTAACAAGAGGAATGGAAAATAGAACCGAAGATCAGTTAGATGACGATCAGATTGGTTTTAGGAAAGGTAGAGGCACCAGAGAGGCTGCTCTGACGTTGCAGTTGATAATGGAAGCAAGCCTGAAGAAAAATCAAGACAACTTCATAGTGTGTGTCAACGTCAGGTTTGATGAGGTAAAATGGTGCAAGATGTGTGAAAATCTGGGAAGAATAGGGGTAAGGTATAGCGAAAGGCCGGTAATATACAATATGCATAAGAGTGATGATGGAACAGTAAGAACAAAGAACGAAGTGCTCGCACTAGTAAGGGTGTAAAACAGCGATGCAGTCTGTCTATACGTCGAAGAAGCAAAGACGGATATAAAAGATAGGTTTGGGAGTGGGATTAAAATTTAGGGTGAAAGAATATCAAGATTCGCTGATGAAATTACTATTCTCAGTGAAAGTGAGGAAGAATTACAGGATGTGTTGAATGGAATTAACTGTCTAATGAGTACAGAATGTGGACTGAGAGTAAATCGAAGAATGACGAAAGTAAACAGGAGTAGCAGAAGTAAGAACAGCGAGAAACGACATCAAAATGGGGACCATGTGTTGGATGAAGTGAGGGGTTCCGCTACCTTGGAAGCAAAACAGCATTTCGCGAAAAGCGGAGTGTTCGCGAAAGTGGACTTTTACGCCCATATTCGGCAGGTTACTCTATTGCCGTAACAAATGATCTGAAGATGGACAGATGGCCCGAAACAGGTTATACCAAAATAAAGGAAAGCGATCTGGACACTCAATTTGAACACTTTTTCAGTTGAGACTGACCATTTAATACTAGACTGAGATTCTGTGTCACGTGTTTGTTGATTTCCATTGCAGTGTTTCCAGCAGAGTCATCTTTCTGTTTTTCTTAACAGGATCTAAAACTTCACATTCTATATCATATGAATGGTTTTCTGCCAAAAGATGATCTGCAGAAGTTGAATCTTTTTTCATTATCTCCAGCTTCTCTCATTTTCACGTAGCCCAATTGCCACAGGTTTGCCTGACTGACAATATCCACTTGTACATACTGCTTTACACTCAAGCGCCAAAGAACCTGATATAGGCACGCGTATTCAAATATAGACAGGCAGAATACGGAGCTACGGTCGGCAACGCCTCTGTAAAACAAGAAGTGTGTGGCGCAATTGTTAGATCGGTTATTGCTGCTACAATGTCAGGTTATCAAGATTTAAGTGAGTTTGAACGTGGCGTGGCAGTCGGCGTACGAGCGATGCGATGCAGCATCTCCGAGGTAGCGATGAAGTGGGGATTATCCCTTACGACCACTTTATGAGTGTACCGTGAATATCAGGACTCTGGTAAAACACCGAATCTACTACATCGCTGTGGCCAGAAAAAGATCGTGCAAGAACGGGACCAACGACGACCGAAGAGAATAATCGTTCAACGTAACAGAAGTGGCCGAGCGGTTCTAGGCGCTACAGTCTGGAACCGCGCGACCGCTACGGTCACAGGTTCGAATCCTGCCTCGGGTATGAATGTGTGTGATGTCCTTAGGTTAGTTAGGTTTAAGTAGTTCTAAGTTCTAGGGGACTGATGACCTCAGAAGTTAAGCCCATAGTGCTCAGAGCCATTTGAACCATTTTTTGACAGAAGTACACCTCTGCAGCAAATTGCTGCAGATTTCAATGCTGGGCGATCAACAAGTGTCAACGTGCGAACCATTGAACGAAATATCATCGACATGGGCTTTCGTAGCCGAAGGCACACTCGTGTACTCCTGATGACTGCACGACACAAAGCTTTACGCCTCGCCTGGGCCCGTCAACACCGACATTGGACTGTTGATGACTGGAAACATGTTGCCTGGTCGGACGAGTCTCGTTTCAAATTGTATCGAGCAGATGGACGTGAAAGACGTATGGAGACAACCTCATGAATCCATGGACCCTGGATGTCAGCAGGAGACTGTTCAAACTGGAGGAGGCTGCGCAATGGTGTGGGGTGTGCGCAGTTGGGGTGATATGGGACCTCTCATATATCTAGATACGATTCTGACAGGTAACACGTACATAAGCATCCTGTCTTATCATCTGCAGCCATTCGTGTCCGATGTGCGTTCCGACTGACTTCAGCAATGCCAGCAGGATAATGCGACACTCCAAACGCCCAGAATTGCTGAAAATTTGCTCCAGGAACACTTCTGCTGGCCACCAGACTGCCCAGGCATGAACATTATTGAGCGTATCTGGGCTGCATTGCAACGTGCTGTTCAGAAGAGATCTCGACGGCCTCGTACTCTTACGGATTTATGGGGAGCCGTACAGGATTCATGACGTCCGTTCCCTCCAGCAGTACTTCAGAGAATAGTCGAGCTCATGCCACGTCGTGTTGTGGCACTTCTGCGTGTTTGCGAGGGCAGGCGTAGGAGTTTCTTTGGCTCTTCAATGTATATATGAGGGGGGACCCAAAAGAAGCTGCACTCCGAGGGCGCTGCCACTGGTAGACGTAGTGCAGGGTTCTCACGCTAGATGGTGTTAGTAGAGACCTTCATGAAACAGCTGTGCAGACGGCGTCTGTGTAGAGCAGAACGTGCATGTGTGGTAATGTGTTTCTCTGACTGTTGGCGGGTTACCTCTGCGAAGTCGTTATGGCAACTTTGAAAGAACAAAGAGTGTGTGTGAAATTTTGTGTCCTGCTTTAAAAAAAACTGCAACGGAGGCATACCAAATGCTTCAGGAAGCTTTCCAGGAGAACGCCATGACCCGCACACGTGTTTTCGAGTGGTTTGGGCGCTTTAAACGTGGTGAGATGTGTGTTGAAGAGCGAGCTCGTTCTGGGCGCCCTTCAACATCGCGAAATGAGGAGAACATTGAAAACTTCCGCCAAAAGATCAACGAGGATCGTCGCCAAACGATCGACCAAATTTCAGCAGTGACAGGAATCAGTTGGAGCTCGTGCCAGCGGATTTTGAGCGAGGATTTGCACACGAGACGTGTTGCTGCTAAATTTCTTCCGCGCCTTCTCACACAGGAGCAATAAACCATGCGCGTGAATGTGAGTCAGGACTTGAAAACAGAGATTGCACGTGATCGAAACTTCTTGAACAAAGCCATTACAGGAGATGAGACTTGGTGTTACGGGTATGGCCCAGAAACCAAGCAAGCGTCAAGCCAGTGGAGGACTACCAACTCTTCCAGACTAAAAAAAGCATGGCAAGTGAGGTCAAATGTGAAGACGATGATCATTGTCTTTTTTATGTTCGTGGAATTGTGCATCGAGAATTCGTACTCCCTGGCCAGACTGTTAACCAGCACCTTTACTTGGATGTTTTAAGGCGTCTGCGAGAGGATGTGAGGAGGAAACGCCCGGAACTTTGGCGATCAGGTGACTGCATCACGACAACGCACCAGCACCCACTATTTGGCATCTCAGAGGTGGTCTGTCGTTCCCCAGGCTCCGTATTCGCCGGATTTTTTCCTATTTCCACGAATGAAAAAAACGCTAAAAGGGGAGCGTTATGACAACTTGGAGCCGATAAAAACAGCTTCGCAAAGGGCACTGGACAATACCAAACTTGAAGAGTCCCAAACATGCTTCCAACAGTGGGGAAAGAGAATTGACAAGTGCATCACATGTAATGGAGGTTATTTTGAAGGTGACTGAAGTAATTTTGTAAGATGGTTCGTCAATAAATTTTTTATGACTACAATCCGGTTTTTTGTTTTGGGTACCCCCTCGTACACTGCTCATTGCCCAGGATTGCAATTTGTCTTTACTATTGAATAAAAATTTTGATGTGCTGTTGGTATTATAAAAAGTCTGTAGTTGCGAGACTTAAACAGTTTTGTAAGATTGTGTGAAATGTTTCCAACACATGGGATATTGCACCAGGCTTTGTAATACTGAGTGACTGCTGCTGACCAGCATACTGAAGTGGCGAAATCTGATGCATTTCCTTTGTTCACAGTGTATTATCAATCAGGGCAGAGCCAGCGCCACTGCTGGAAGCGATATGTTTTCATGGCCTGATGTTCTATTTGAAACGCCGATTCACATAATGGAACGGATACGAGGCGATGCACTGTCGAATGAAAAGCTACACGTTTTTGGCTGTGTGGATGCTGGGAGCACAAGCCCTCGGACTAGCAGCTGGTGCAGCAGGAGTTAACGTGAGCCCTGTCTCTCGGATCGGCTTGCCGCTCCACAGGTAGCCGCGCTGCCGAAAACCGCACGGCTTGGCGCCGCTTTCGCCCCGGCTTTCGCAGTGTCTTCGCTTTCCGCCTTTCGCCCCCCCCCCCCCCCCCCCCCCCCCCCCCCCCCCCCCCCCCCCCTGTGGAGCTGCGGCCGGGGTTTCCTGCTCGGGTGTCGGCCCGAGCTGGCCCTCCCGCTGTTTCGCGACCGCTCCTCACAAGGTTCCTCCGTACCGCATACCACATACCGTGACACCGTTGGCGGTGGATTACATCTATATCGTGCTCCGCAAGCCAACTAATGGTGTGTACTTTTTGCACCATTAACTGAACCCTCCAACGCTGACTCTATTGGCGAGTATAGTCTGTCTGTAAACTCAAGAGCGAGCAGCGCTTTTGGTGGGGGAAGTGGCCTTTCCCGGAATAACGCTGCCACCGGCCTACAGGGGCCCCCAAAATCTTTTGCCCATTGCCTGTCTAGAGGTGTTGATCGGCGCGCAGTGATATACGTCGTTTCTGTTCGTATGGTCTTAGTTGCCAGTGTCAGTCAGTTAACTTTGTATGCTTAATGATTTACTTCAATTTCCGGAAGTGATGGATAATCGTCTAGCATTGCAAGAAAATGTTCAGAATACGAAGAAGAGTGGGTATATGCGGAGTAACGAGCGTTCGATCGTCTCTAGTGTTATTACAGCGTGTATTAAAGAGGTGGCCCAGAGAACTGTTGGCTAATATTACCAGTCCCAATCAAAGGGCTGCAATTTATGCAAACGTCAGCCTCATCCAATAGAACGCACGAGGAAGGAACGCGAAAATAAGCCGCATGGTCTAGTGGAATTGCCACGAAGGAAAACTAATAATCTTGGGAGGAAACCGATCGTTATAGACAGTTTCTAAATCACATAAAACCTTTGATGCTTATGGAACACTAAATATCTATCTCGGTCACTCTCCGCCTGATTCTGAGACATATTGCTTCAAATCTGTGCGCAATAGCAATTCTAAACACTGCTGAAAGTTTCTTCGAAACATGTACGTGCATTCTGGAGTTCTAAGCAAAAAGCTGATATCCTATGACTAAGCGCGGGAGGCAGCGAAAATTAGGCACCGATATATCGTCCTTTCCTCGTCGCTCAGTGAAAACTTCCGAAAGCTCGTATCGTGTAACGTATCCGGAATCCACAAGTATCTAGTTTCCCTAGGCTCGTTTTGGTCCCGTTCAGCATCCCTTCATTTCTGGCAGCAGTGATCACGTATTCAACCGACGAACGCCTCAGTGAGAGAAAGAGAGAGAGGCCAAATGATACTCCCATAGTTCTTGGTTTTTACTGAAAACTCCAAACCGCTGAAATGTTTCTCAATGAAACTGTGTGAGTACTGTCATCATCATTTCGTCTCATCCCCTATACTTGACAATAGGAATAAATTTATAACTGGCTCATTTTACCGCCTCCCCCTAGTCAGATGACACAGTCGCTGAACAGTTCACAGAAACCCTAGCCCCATTTCATATACCTACACCACTCATACAATTACAGTTGGCGGTGATTTAAATCTACTCTCGATATGTTGGCGAGAACATAAATGTTTAAAGGAGCTTGTAGACATCAACTGTCGTCCGAAATCGTACTGGATGCTTTGCCTGAAAATTATTTTGAACAATTAGTTCACCGAGCGAGCTGGCGTGGTGGTTAACACACTGGACTCTTATTCCAGAGGATGACGCTTCAAACCTGCGTCTGACCATCCTGATTTAGGTTCTCCGTGATTACCCTATATTGATCCAGACACATGCCGGGGTGGTTCCTTTGGAATGCCACGGCCGACTTCCTTTCCCAGTCTTCCCCAAAATCAACCAACCAATCAACAATTAGTTCAGGGGCCCACTCGAAGGGTAACTTGTTTCGAAAATATACTTGAGCTCTGCAATAAATAATACTGAGAAAATAGGGAATATCGTGATCAATATATGGATTAGGTGCCAGAAGGTCGTTGTAACAACACTAAATAACGTACCATACAAATCCACCAAAAACAAGCGCAAAATACATCTATTTACAAAAGCAGACAAAAATTCGCTTGATACTTTCCTGACAGACAGTCCCCACTCCTTCGCAACTGACGACGTAAGTGTAAAGCAGACGCGGCAAAAATTCAACGTAATAGCATGTAAGGCAACTGAGAGATTTACATCGAATAAATTAATAAAAGACGGTACTGATTCCCCGTGGAACACAAAACACGTTAGACCACTGTTGCGGAAACTGTCAAATTTAAAATAATACAAAATCTACAGATTGGCGATGTCTCGTAATCAATTCAACTAAATACTAAGGGATTACAATTACGAATAACTTAAACTGGTCAAGGTGACTCAAGGTGACTTAACATCTGAGGTAATCAGTCCCCTAGACTTAGAACTACTTAAACCTAACTAACCTAAGGACATTCAGTCCCCTAGACTCAGAATTACTTAAACCTAAGGACATCACACACATTCATGACCGAGGCAGGATTCGAACCTACGACCGTAGCAGCAGCGTGGTTCCGGACTGAAGCGCCTAGAACCGCTCGCCACAGCGGCCGGCTTTGGAACTATCAAATAGATAATGTTGTGGCGAAAGACTGTGGCTCACTGGTGGAATACTTACGAAAATGCCATAGGTTTACTAAAGAGACGGCCTACACTACGCTTATCTATCCTCTTCTGGAGTATTGTGCAGTGTGGGATCCGCATCAGATAGGATTGATGGATTCAAAGAACGGTAGCTCGTTTTGTGTTATCGCGAAACAGGGGAGAGAATGTCATGGATATGATACATGAATAGGGCTGGCAACGATTAAAACGAAGGCGCTTTTTGTTGCGGCAGGATCTTCTCACGAAGTTTCTAATTTTCTCCTCCGAATGCGAAAATGCTTTGTTAGCGCTCACCTACATTGTTATGAAATACGAGAAATAAGCGTTTGCACGGATTTACGTGTTCGTTTATCCCGCCGCTGTTGGAGGGTGGAACAATAAAGAAATAGCTTCAAGGTGGTTCGACGAACCCTCTGCCAAGCACTTAATTGTGAGAGAGTAGTCATGTAGATCTTCATTAGGCGGAAACCCACCAAGTACTTGTCGAATCAGTGGCACGGAGAATCATTTTCGTTTGCGTTGTCGTAGTCTGTAGTTTATGCGCTAGTTAATTACAATTATAATGTTTCCACTGAAATGCCAGTACAGAATAGGTACAAAATGTCCTAACACATTTGTTTGTGATGCCATCTTCCGCAGCAAGCATATAAATACTTGTTTTCAAATCAAACTGCCTTTTCCTGCTGCTATTTATTTTATTTAATCCGTATGCGTTTCGCCCTCTACTGTTGTAAGGCATCATCAGTGGGATCTATAATGATACAATTTTGTTAATTATAGATTATCAAACAGTTCACTTCGCGGTTTTTTTTGTAAAAAATGTAATTACTTACGAGTAGCTGATTTGCGTTTCCTCACATCACATAAAAGTGATAGTGCGACCTTCAGACCAGATGTGAGGAAACGCAAATCAGCAAATCGTAAGCAATTACATTTTTTACAAAAAGTCGTGAACTGTTTTATAACATATACTGTATCATTATAGATCCCACTGATGATGCCTTAAAACAGTAGAAGGCGAAACGCGTATGGATTAAATAAAATAAATAGCAGCAGGAAAAGGCAGTTTGATCTGCAAAACAAACAAAATGTCCTGTTTACATCCTACACTGACAATACCAGATTGGCGTCAACAGCGAATTGGTATCAACTGCAGTCGTCAATTTTACGAGGATTTAGTAACCTAGGGTTAAGCAGGCGGTCATAATGTTTTAGGTTAGCAGTGTGGGTGTAGTAAACAACAAAATCCAAGCCAACACCTTCAGAGCACAACAACATACTGTGACCGAAACAGGCGAACGATGCCAACAGCTGAAACATACAAACAAAAACATAGCAGACGCCATCTACATTACGATGTGACATCACAGTTCAAAGACAGGACTAGGCGCGTGCTTCACATCACGTGACACTGCAGGTTTTAAGTGCCAGTATCCACAGTCTAATACAACAGTCGCGACACTTCGCCTTGATGTTGTTGCCTACTGCGCCAGTGGCGCCCCAAGCGACCAGTTACTTAAACTGTGAGTTCGGCGCGATCGTGAAAGCGAATAGTGATTGTTTATTTTGATTTCTACAATGGTTTTTGCAAGCGGGAGCGTTTGTTGCGCAATAAATTGCAGCAACAACAGGAAGAAGACACCTCAACTGTCTTTTTTAGGTTTCCTAAGGACCCTGAGAGGTATATACCATCACGTTACTAAACTGTATCGTCAGGATTCACTTGCAAACTACATGTGTGTTAATAATTAATGTTTAGTTTTAGAAGCAGAAAGTGACTAGTTAATAGCAGACGAGAAGATCTTATGAAAAAAAGACTTAGTTTACCTGTATAATAATATTAGGTTTTGTTTGCTACATTTCGAACAAAACCACTTCATGAACGCAGACAATAAAAATCTCCTGTGGAATGCAGTACCCACACTGTTTGACATCCAAAATAAGCCACCTCAACTGACTGAGGAAACTGCCACAAAGATTCGACAATCCATCTAAAGCTGTAAAACAGTCCTATGATACAGAAGCAGCGAGTCCAGCTCTCCACGTATCAGTGCCAGATTCGTGTGATCGTCAACAGAGACCTGTTGATGAAGTGGTTAGATTAAGTGCAGCTATTCGTGTCTTACAAAAGCATAATGTTTGGTATGTATTTCATCCGCTTCTGTTGTTAGTCACTTAATTTTCCTTGCTTCCTTCGTGTGCTGACACTATTTTGTTAGCACCTTGTTCACCAAGACATTGTTTGAAAATTATTCAAATATTTGGTTTTGCATGAAATGTAAAGTAATCAGCTCAGTATAATGTTTTAACATATTTCACCCACTATTTGGCAGTTGCTTGTCCCATAATATAAAGATGAAGGTCGTACTTGTGGCAACAGGCGACAATGACAAACACAGTAGGCCTACAGAACGATAAATGAGCTGACGATCGCTTTTGCATGTAGGGGTACATGTCTGTGCTTCTTATGTGTGAATCTGTGTGTTTATATTCTTTTGATATCAACGAGGTCAGCTGCAATTCTATCCAACGTCACAAGTGTTTCTTCACGAATGTGTTGTAGCTTGCCACTCGATTCGTGGTTTTTGTCCATTACTTGCGCTTATTTTAGCATCATTTTTAGAAACATATATTCCTTCTAATACTACACAAACCCTTGGAGACAAGAAATTAACTCAAATATTTCGTAAATTACGTAGTAAATGGATGCAAAACAAACATGCATATGACGCGTCTGATGTTCACCTTACTCGCCGCTTGGAGCGCTAGTGTCGCTCCCTCTGTCGAACGGTAACAGTTGTGTGTCGCGACTGTTATGCTAGAATGCAGTAGCCGTCTCTGGCAGGGAGCGAGTAGCTGTTTCAGACAACTTTAATACTACTTCACTGTTCGTTTAAATGTATGTAATCTCTATACAGTACACGAGAAATTTAAGACATTTAGTGGCTACCTTTTCAATTATATTTTGCGTTCCCGTGGACTCTCAAGGAGCTGAGCATTCGCGAAGCTTGGCAGACAGGCCGACTTGTGTGACGTCACCAGTTCGATGTAGTCTCCGTATGTCTCACGTTGTTCACGAGCACGGGTGCATCTGTCCGACAGAGCATTCTACACGGAAAAGCGACTGTGAGCGAAGAACAATTGTCGATCCTTTGCCCTCTGCCGAACACCTCGCAAAGTCTTGTGGAATTGTCTAAGAAGAAGGTGAATGTCTTGCCAGTTACGAAGTCCGCCCCGTACCAACACCGACTCAAAGGAAGGCCTCGGCGCTTGTTGGTGACGTCACGTCAGCTAGGCACGGCGAACGCCGGGTCTGTTGCAGGCAGAAACGCCTGGGCGTCCTTATCACTATAAATCTCTTATTTTTGGACAAAATGTTTGGTTCTGGTTTGGATTCTGCTATTTTATTTAGATGAAAGATTTTCTTACTATCGTAAAGCTACAAATGAAGATCATACTTCTGTATTACTGAATCCTCTCGAAACAAATGTAGATCAATATGAGAAGATGCTTTGCCCCATTACAAGCTTCGGAAATTTTACATTCAAGTAACTATATTTACTTGATCCATTTTGTTATCGAAACTTACCCCAACCCCCTTACTATGAACTCGTTTCTTTTATTTATTTATTTATTTTCGTTTGACATCGTCAGTGGAAATGTGAACTAATTTACATGTGTAAATGTCCAACTGTTGCCAGTCATTAGATTATAGTCGTTTTCAACGAAAGGAATTCTAAACAGGAAACAAAATAACTTCATACATCGAAAAGCTGCTGAGCTTAAACGTTTTTAAGCATGCACATTAGAAAACATAAATTTTCCCCTCTTGCAACTGAAAGGAGAAACTTTATAAGATAAAAAAATTGTATTTGATAAAACAAGTATCTCTCTTTTGCTTCTTCTTCTGTCCCCTACCCTCTCCCCCAACGTGTACAATCGCAAGACATTTCATTAACATTCAGTGCTCCTCACCCCATAGTCAACCAAGATAACTAAAGAAGAGCACCAATATGTTCACAGTTTCTTGTAAAAGCAACCCAGTACAAACGTGACTTTCTCAGATTTACAAATGAGGTAAACAAGCACAAATTCTGTTGCTGCTGGACCATGAAGTTGTTTTTGTGTGTCATTCAGACGGAAATTTAAGTTCAGGAGTACTCTATTTGTTAAGAAGTGTAATGAATTGCACAATTAATTGAGTGCAGAAATCTCTCAGAACAATGAGTGTTGGTCAACTACCGCCAATAGTTTCACGTCTACCTGTGTCAGGGAGGGAGACACCACCATTATGAGTATGCCTGCAACAGACCCGGCGTTCGCCGTGCCTAGCTGACGTGACGTCACCAACAAGCGCCGAGGCCTTCCTTTGAGTCGGTGTTGCCAGTACAGGTTGCTCCGGTCTGCAGTGGAAAGCGAAGGTCGCACGCTGCGCTGCCCCTAATGGCCGTGACCTCCGGGTACAGCTCTGGCGAGAGTGCCGCTTTCTCCTCTGACATCCCTTCACTCGTCTCGCCACGGGCGAGTTATCCACACGTGGTGTGTCCCTGACCAATACAACCGCTGTCCCTAGAGACACCCCCTGTCTCCGATTTCAGCCGCGGTATGTAGCAATCAGCCACCTGATCGAACTGTCTGTCCGCAGATCGTATGCTGTAACGGGACATCCTCCTCTAGCATTACTTTTCCTCAACAGTAGTTGTCGATACCAGTATTATTCTTCGAATTCTGGACGGGTCAGTATTATCTCATTCGCTTCTCTGAAAACTTTCATACGATTTTATGCACAGTATGTTTCATTTCAAGCTAAAATTTTTGAAAAAAGGCATTATTTTATAGAATATTTTAGTTTCGATGTTATAACCGACAAGTACTACTCTACTGGTCATTAAAATTGCTACTCCACGAAGATGACGTGCTACAGACGCGAAATTTAACCGACAGGAAAAAGATGCTGTGATATGCAAATGATTAGCTATTCAGAGCACTCACACAAGGTTGGCGCCGGTGGCGACACCTACAGCGTGCTGACATTAGGAAAGTTTCCAGCCGACTTCTCACACACAAACAGCAGTTGACCGCCATTGCCTGGTGAGACGTTGTTCTGACGCCTCGTGTAAGGAGGAGAAATACGTACCATCACGTTTCCGATTTTGATAAAGGTCGGATTGTAGCCTATCGCCATTGCGGTTTACCGTATCGCGACATTGCTGCTCGCGTTGGTCAAGATCCAATGACTGTTAGCAGAATGTGGAATCGGTGGGTCCAGGAAGGTAATACGGAACGCCGTGCTGGATTCCAACGGCCTCGTATCACTAGCAGTCGGGATGGTGTGCGGATATTTGCCAAGCCGGACATTTGCCACGGTTTTACCTGCTCCGAAGGGTTGGGTCCTTTGTCTCCCCCTCCCCCCCCTCCTCCCCCTCCTCCTCCCACCCTCCTCACTCGCCTCCCGACCCGCAGTAAAGGTACTTACTGAGCCTTTCCGCTGGTTTTCTTAACATAGGACCAGAATCTCTATGGATTTTCCGCCACATTTCTAGAGAGAGTTTCGTTGCGGAAACTATTAAATGCATCTCGCATTGAAATCCGCACCAGATTTCAAGCCCTACTAAAATTTCGCCAGTCTCGAAGATTTTGCGCTCGTCTAAATTATACGTGCATTTTTCGGTGCTCCTGCAGCAGCTTTCTGTCGTGTTTTGTGTACCGTGGGGAATCCATTCCCTCTGTTATTAATTTATGTGGTATGAAACTCTCGAGTGCTGTTGATACTATTTCTTTGGATTTAAGCTACATATGGTCTTCACGTGCATAGTTTGGGAAGATTGGAGACTGTCTCTTAGAAAGACGGCAACCGAATTTTTAGTTGCTTTTATAAATAGATATATTTCGCATTTAGTTTTGGTGAATTTCTTTGTTACGGAATTGAGCCCTCTACGACTGTGTGTTCATGAATCCATGTATCCGTTGTGACGCTCAGGATTATTTGTGACTGAGAGGTCAAGTGTGTTTTCGTAACCATTTACAATCTGAATGGCCTCGTGAACTAATTCTTCAAAATAATGTTTAAAAAAAGCATTTAGAGCAATTACGGAAGTTGTTTTCTATCTACAATAGCGTCTGAAAACCTATTTTTGTCAACATGCAGAAGGTAGATTGAAGTCACTGGCAACTGTAATTGTTTGAGTAGGGTACCTATTTGCGATGAGACTCGAGTTTTCTTTGAAATGTTCAGCAACTGTTTCATCTGAGACCGGAGGTCAGTAAAAGGAGCTACAGGGTGTTTCAAAAATGACCGGTATATTTGAAACAGCAATAAAAACTAAACGAGCAGCGATAGAAATACACCGTTTGTTGCAATATGCTTGGGACAACAGTACATTTTCAGGCGGACAAACTTTCGAAATTACAGTAGTTGCAATTTTCAACAACAGATGGCGCTGCAAGTGATGTGAAAGATATAGAAGACAACGCAGTCTGTGGGTGCGCCATTCTGTACGTCATCTGCTGTAAGTGTGTGCTGTTCACAACATGCAAGTGTGCTGTAGACAACATGGTTTATTCCTTAGAACAGAGGATTTTTCTGGTGTTGGAATTCCACCGCCTAGAACACAGTGTTGCTGCAACAAGACGAAGTTTTCAACAGAGGTTTAATGTAACCAAAGGACCGAAAAGCGATACAATAAAGGATCAGTTTTAAAAATTTCAACAGACTGGGAACGTGATGGATGAACGTGCTGGAAAGGTAGGGCAACTGCATACGGCAACCACAGAGGGCAACGCGCAGCTAGTGCAGCAGGTGATCCAACAGCGGCCTCGGGTTTCTGTTTGCCGTGTTGCAGCTGCAGTCCAAATGACGCCAACGTCCACGTATCGTCTCATGCGCCAGAGTTTACACCTCTATCCATACAAAATTCAAACGCGGCAACCCCTCAGCGCCGCTACCATTGCTGCACGAGAGACATTCGCTAACGATATAGTGCACAGGATTGATGACGGTGATATGCATGTGGGCAGCATTTGGTTTACTGACGAAGCTTATTTTTACCTGGACGGCTTCGTCAATAAACAGGACTGGCGAATATTGGGAACCAAAAAGCCTCATGTTGCAATCCCATCGTCCCTGCATCCTCTTTCAGATCCGAAATTATTACTGCATCACGCTATCTGGACATTCTTCGTGAATTTGTGGCGGTACAAACTGCCTTAGACGACACTGCGAACACCTCGTGGTTTATGCAAGATGGTGCCTCTCCACATCGCACGGCCGACGTCTTTAATTTCCTGAATGAATATTTCGATGATCGTGTGATTGCTTTGGGCTATCCGAAACATACAGGAGGCGGCGTGGATTGGCCTCCCTATTCGCCAGACATGAACCGCTGTGACTTCTTTCTGTGGGGACACTTGAAAGACCAGGTGTACCGCCAGAATCCAGAAACAATTGAACAGCTGAAGCACTACATCTCATCTGCATGTGAAGCCATTTCGCCAGACACGTTGTCAAAGGTTTCGGGTAATTTCATTCAGAGACTACGCCATATTATTGCTATGCATAGTGGATATGTGGAAAATATCGTACTATAGAGTTTCCCAGTTTCCTCTGTTCTAAGGAATAAACCATGATGTCCACAGCACACTTGCACGTTGTGAACAGCACACGCTTGCAGCAGAAAGACGACGTGCAGAATGGCGTACCCACAGACTGCGTTGTCTTCTATATCTTTCACATCACTTGCAGCGCCATCTGTTGTTGACAACTGTAACTACTGTAATTTCGAAAGTTTGTCCGCCTGAAAATGTACTGTTGTCCCAAGCATATTGCAACAAACGGTGTATTTCTATCGCTGCTCGTTTAGTTTGTATTGCCGTTTCAAATATACCGGTCATTTTTGAAACCCCCTGTAGTTATTAATTTATTCCGGTTGTCGAATATAACCTCTGGCCATACTAAGTCACAGGAACTATCTGCTTCAATGTCGCTTGTGAGCTGGAACACACATTAAATATTTTTTTTTAAGTTGTGCTTTATGTTTCTGTAGTAGTGATCATTACAATTACCGCTTTTCCCTCAAAAACCTACGATGATTGCTGTGTGACCCTGTAAATACCAGACCTAAACAATGTAGAACAACAATATACATTACAAGCATAGCATTCTGTATTACTTCATTTCTTTATTTCTAACATTTTAAAATTGTACGTCGACTTTAAATGACATGTGAGTCATAGATGTTCTTATGTTTATGAACGTACTTTCAGTCCTGTCTTGAACGTTGTCACGCTACACTTTATTAACAGATGTTTCGCCGCAAGGGATATCGGATTTTAGAGAATAAACTAATATGGAGAATGTCGTTCTTCTTTTAAAACATTCACATACCCATTTCTTCTTTCCTTATTGTCTTTTGAGCATGCAATTGTAGTAATTAAAGTAGGCACAAATACATTGATCAGAAAGAAATGATTAACATACATTCCCATTCTCTTTACATCTTTCCTTTCTTGTTGCTCCCATGGTGACGGATTGTTTCTATCGCAATCAGTAAGCGCGAGAGGAAGCTACCGTACAGACAGAGGGATCTACGTTTATACTTGGCAGAACTAATTACATACTGACATAATCGTCGAAATTGCTTTCGTTTCCCAAAAGTTACAAATATTTCGATTTCGGAAAAGAAGCTATTTCGTCAAGATGTCGAAGAAGAAGGTCCCTTACGTACTGGTTGTATCGAGTAAGATGTGGAGACGGCGGTTTGAAAGCGGACAGAAGTAGTACGAGGAAGGGTGTCCCTTACCTGAGGGATCGCTACCTGGCGAAGGGACAAGTGTGGCAAATGTCCGGCGTGGCAAATATCCGGCATTCGTCTCGCTGCAGTCTGCGGTGCGAAAGTTGGTTATTCAGGCTTTTGTCAGACCGTGACATTAATATGAATAGACAGTGTCATAAATCACATTACAGAGAGAAAGCAACAGAAGACATTGTTAGTGATGTTTTTCAAATAATTACTGAGTGGTTCTCTGTAATCAGACTCTGCCTAAATTCTGAGATAACACACTGTATTCAGTTCTGTACACCAAATGGAGTCATACCAACGACTGATGTCCATACCCTACAATATGTATCGGTCAAGATTTGAAAAAAAAAAAAAAAAAAACCTTGCAGCTTCGGCACGCATTAGCTGCTGAGTTGTTGGACTAGATCGGACAAAGCCGCATCCATCTAGAAAGTGTTCTTTTCTGACGAAGCAAACTGCCACACATGTGGGATGGTTAATCGGAATTACATCTGGAGTTCAGAAAACACCCACAGCTTTCGGACACATTTCAGAGACAGCGAGAAGTTGAATTTTTTAAAGGACTGTATAAATAGTTTATTTCACTATTGCAGTTTCGACTTTTGGGCCATTTTCGGGTGCAAAAGACTGTGCCTCAGTACATTTTAGACTTTAAAATGCTTCGACACGCTTACATGTCATTGTCAAAAATAGGTCCGGAGGATTTTAAAGCCTGCAGCAATATCTTTTGCAGTACCACGTGAAAATGGCCCAAAAACCGAAATTGAACTAGTGAAATATCTAATTTCTACAGTCAACGGCGAATATAAGGGCCGGCCGCGGTGGTCTCGCGGTTCTAGGCGCTCAGTCCGGAACCGCGTGACTGCTACGGTCTCAGGTTCGAATCCTGCCTCAGGCATGGATGTGTGTGATGTCCTTAGGTTAGTTAGGTTTAAGTAGCTCTAAGTTCTAGGGGACTGATGGCCACAGATGTTAAGTCCCATAGTGCTCAGGACCATTTGAACCATTTTTTTGAATATAAGGTCCTTTAAAAAATTGCACATGACTGTGAACTCCGGCCACAATGAGTTAAAAAGGTGAAAACAAGAAAGGTGAACAGTTCTCCTTCATCGGCCAAACAGGAACCGTTTATCTGTACATACTTGAGCAATTTGTAATCTCTTAGCTAATTCCTCTACAGCCAAACCTGATCTTCCAGCAGGATGGTGCAACACCGCGATGGAGTTGATATGTTCGCGACTTCCTGGACCGAACATTTCCACACTCGTGGATAAGACGTGAAGAGAAACTTCATTCATAATTTGAAATCCATTCGCTCCCCTACAGAAAGTTCTGGCGTTTATAAGAGCATCTATGATACCTGCTCCTCCTATTATATAGGGCAAACTGGACGTGCTTTCGCCATCAGATATAAATAACATCTTTTGAGAAAGAACGGCACCAGTCCCCTAAATTCATCCTTTGTCGATCATCTCTTAATTACTGGACACGTCCCTAAAGCCATAGGCGATAGCAATATTCTGCATACCGAAAGAAGGGGCGTAGGTTAGATGTTTTAGAGGAATTGGAGATTTTCAAACATCTCTCTCGTCATGATGGCCTCATTCTCAACGAACAGCTGCAGCTGCGAAATAAAAACTTTTTCGACTGTATAAAGCCGTTGCTTGATCTTTGATTCAGATTTCCTCATGCAGTCTGCCGAAATGTTGTTTTCCTGTTACATCTTTGCGTTACAAAATGTATCTCTGTTTAAAGCAGATAAATATGTAACTTCATCCTATTGCTATTAGTGCTTACGTTATGCCTGAATCAGCTGCATCACAGTTTCATGTGTCTACTTTTGAATGTACACTAGCCTAGTTGTTTCTGCGGTTGCTAGATGGCTCTCGTAGCAACACCATGTTTACTTGCCCACACTTTCTCACGTGGGCACCTCAGTCATGTTGCAACCCTTGTTCACTCAAGTACGAGCAGCCCTTAGCAGCTCGCTTTCTTATTTACAACTATTCATGACGTCGCCTTTCTGGCTTAGATTTTTTAAAATGGGACTTGTAAGTACTCCATCTCTTTGCAGTCAGTACAAACTTTAATTTTATTAATGTATTATATACCTAATATGTTTTAGAACAGTTAGTTTAATTCTGAAGACGACGCTCATAGTAGCGTCGAAACCTGGTCAATTTTGACTTAATATTTGTGACCGAGGGCTTATTTGTTCTAATATAAGACGTGATAGAAGTGGTCAAGGCGATCTCCAGACATAACCCATCTGGATTTCTTCCTATGGGGATATGTGAAAGGCATTTTGTATTCCTTGCCTGTGCGTGACCTTGGGGATCTAAGCAGAATTGTGAATTCAGTAGCCTCCATCTGCACAGAAACGTTTCCGCCCACGTGGGCCGAGATAGAATGTCGCCTAGATATTTATAGAAGTGTAATAACGTTTCTTACAACACTTATTAAGATTCTTCGAATGATGCTACAAGCAGCAAGCATCTACGTCTCATATTCTTTTAAATTGCGTTTGGAGATCAGGGATGTTTCATGTGGACGCCAGATGTTGACTGACGTTTTTTTCTTAGAACTAAAATAGGAACCAAACCTCCGACAAAACTACCAGCTTGAGAGGCCATCGTAACAAGCAGTTACGGGGAGAGAGGAGGCAGCTAATGAGAGTGGGAACCCGTTATTGTCCACTCTGAAAATAAGACGACTTCAGTTGGATAATCATTACACCCTTACATCCATGGAGGCAGGTTCAAAGTTTCTTAACTTCGTAAAAGAATTTGTCTCAGTACTATACCAACGATAGGAGCTACGATTGTATGGGGTGGCAAGCGAAATTTGTGGCTGCATCAACGATTTCTTTCTAGGGTAAAGGTAGCATGTTATCTTGAACAGAGAGTCACCAAGAGACGTAGAAGTAACTTCAAATGTGTCCCAAGAAAGTGTGTTGGAACCCTTGCTGTCCATTCTGTGTATTAACGACCTAATACGTTATATCAGTAACGACCACAGACTTTCTGCAGATAATAAAGTAATCAATAATGAAGTACCATCTGAACTAAGCTGTATCAAATACACTAATGGCCATTAAAATTGCTACATCAAGAAGAAATGCAGATGATAAACGGGGACTCGTTGGACAAATATATTATACGAGAACTCATATGTGGTTACATTTTCACGCAATTTGGGTGCATAGGTCCTGAGAAATCAGTACCCAGAACAACCAGCTCTGGCCGTAATAACGACCTTGATAGGCCTGGGCATTGAGTCAAACAGAGCTTGGATGGGGTGTACAGGTACAGCTGCCCATGCAGCTTCAACACGATAACACTTCATCAAGAGTAGTGTCTGGCGTATTGTGACAAGGCAGTTGTTCGGCCACCATTGACCAGACGTTCTAAGTTGGTGATAGATCTGGAGAATGAGCTGGCCATGGCAGCAGTCGAACATTTTCTGCACCCAGAAAGACCCGTACAGGAACTGCAACATGCGGTCGTGCATTATCCTATTGAAATGTAGGGTTTCGCAGGAATCGAATGAAGGGTAGAGCCAAGGGTCGTTACACATCTCAAATGTAACGTCCATTGTTCAAAGTGCCGTCAATGCGAACAAGACACTTGTAAGCAATGGCACCCCATACCATCACGCCGGCTGATATGCCAGTATGGCGATGACGAATAGACACTTCCAATGTGCGTTCGCCGCGATGTCGCCAAACACGGATGCGACCATCATGATGCTGTAAACAGAACCTGGATTCATCCGAAAAAATGACGTTGTGCCATTCGTGCACCCAGGTTCGTCGTTGAGTACACCATCGCAGGCGCTCCTGTCTGTGATGCAGCGTCAAGGGTAACCGCAGCCGTGGTCTCCGAGCTGATAGCCCATTCTGCTGCAAACGTCGTCGAACTGTTCGTGCAGATGGTTGTTGTCTTGCAAACGGCCCCCTTCTGTTGACTCAAGGATCGAGACTTGGGTGCACGCTCCGTTACAGCCATGAGGATAAGATGCCTGTTATCTCGACTGCTAGTGATACGAGACCGTTGGGATCCAGCACGGCATTCCGTATTACCCTTCTGAACCCACCGATTCCATACTCTGCTAACAGTCATTGGATATCGACCAACGCGAGCAGCAGTGTCGCGATGCGTTAAACCGCAATGGCGATAGGCTACAATCCGACCTTTATCAAAGTCGGAAACGTGATGGTACGTATTTCTCCTCCTTACACGAGCCATCAGAACAATGTCTCACCAGGCAACGGCGGTCAACTGCTGTTTGTGTGTGAGAAGTCGGTTGGAAACTTTCCTCATGTCAGCTAGTTGTGGGTGTCACCACCGGCGCCAACCTTGTGTGAATGCTCTGAAAAGGTAATCATTTGCATATCACAGCATCTTCTTCCTGTCGGTTAAATGTCGTGTCTATAGCAAGGCATCTTCGTGGTGTAGCAATTGTAATGGCCAGTAGTGTATGAATAGAACAGCTGCTCAGCAGTACGGCGAGTACCCCTGAGCCAGTGAGAACGCATAAAAATAACAATGTATCTTTCCTTTTTGTATGGAAACGGAATCCGGTTCGTTTCCCCGAGACGATGTGAGCTTGAGAGTCCCTCATAGCAGGCAATTACTGGGAGAGAGCAGGCAGCTAATGGCCGCCCTAGTGGCGTCGTCAGCTCATTTATTGGCCGCTACGTCTGTCCGGCTGATAGCCTCTTCCAGGGCAAGCAGAACTGGTCGCCATTAACGTAAGATCCCGTTGAAGGGAGTTCTTCAGTGCAGTCGCTTTCACGCAAGTGTAAGCGGGTACCGTGTGCTACCTGTAGATTTGCTACGCGCTTGAGATTTCTCTCCCGTGTTTATCAACAAGGCCCCAGGCTAAGACATAATTCGGGCTGCGTGGGGTAGCTGCTCGGTCGAGGGCGCAGATGTCCCGTGCCGTACATCACAAATACCGTCTGTCTGGTGCAGCGTAAAACGTGATTCACCCAAAAAGACCATCGGTCGCCACTCAATCGACATCCAGTTTCGGTACTGGTGTACAAATTGCAGCCTTCGGCGTTGAAGAACAACAGTCAGCATGAGTGCACGAACCGGGCGGCTGGTGCAGAGGCCCATACCCAGCAACGGTGGTTAAGGATCTGTTGGTAGCCACTTCATCTGGGCGATAAGTTGCTCAACTTCATCTGGGCGATAAGTTGCTCAACTTCATCTGGGCGATAAGTTGCTCAACTTCATCTGGGCGATAAGTTGCTCAACTTCATCTGGGCGATAAGTTGCTCAACTTCATCTGGGCGATAAGTTGCTCAACTTCATCTGGGCGATAAGTTGCTCAACTTCATCTGGGCAATACATTGCTCAACAGCTGCGTGTCGTTCACTCCCTCAGGTATGACCAGTGGCGCTGTTCAGCACTGGGTTTAGATAGCACCATTTTGTCATCCATGGTATACTTCAACAAACGTACCCGTTTAGAAAATGTTTCCACTTTCGACCTGAAAGCAAAAGATCATTCCGAGTTGAACGTCAAATAAATCTCTCCGTTTTATACAAGGCGGCACCCTAAAGAAACCGGACTCTGAGGACGCTGCCACTCATAGACGTAGTGCAGGGTTCTCACGCCAGATGGTGTTAGTAGAGACCTCCATGAAACAGCTGTGCAGACGGCGTCAGTGTGGAGCTGAACGTGCAAGTGTGGTATTGTGTTTCTCTGACTGTTGGCGGGTTACCTCTGTGCAAAGTTGTTATGGCAACTTTAAAAGAACAAAGAGTGTGTGTGAAATTTTGTTTCCTGCTTAAAACAACTGCAATGGAAACACACCAATTGCATCAGGGAGCTTTCTAGAAGGATGCTATTGGCCGCGCACGGGTTTTAGAGTGGTTTGGGCGCTTTAAACGTGGTGATATGTGTGTTGAAGACCAAGCTCGTTCTGGACGCCCTTCAGCATCACGAAATGAGGAGAACTTTGAAAAGGTCCGCCAAAAGATCAACGAGGATCGTCGCCAAACGATCGACCAAATTTCAGCACAGACAAGAATCAATTGGAGCTCGTGCCAGCAGATTTTGAGTGAGGATTTGCACACGAGACATGTTGCTGCTAAATTTATTCTGAGCCTTCTCACACAGGATCAAAAACCCATCTGCATGAATGTGTGTCAGGACTTGAAAACAGAGATTGCACATGATCCAAACTTCATGAAAAAGTCATTATAGGGTATGAGAGTTGGTGTTACGTTTATGACCCAGAAACCAAACAAGCGTTGAGCCACTGGAGGACTACCAACTCTCCCAGACCAAAAAAAAAATCAAGGGAAGTGAGGTCAAATGTGAAGACGATTATCATTGTCTTTTTTGAAGTTCGTGGAATTGTGCAATGGGAATTCGTACCCCCTGGCCAGACTGTTACCCAGCACTTTCACTTGGATGTTTCAAGGCGTCTGCGAGAGGATGTGAGGAGGAAACGCTCCGGAACTTTGGCGATCAGGTGACTGGTTTCTGCATCTCGAGACAACGCTAAAGCACACACGGCCTTACGAGTGACCACCTATTTGGTATCTCAGAGGTGGTCTGTCATTCTCCTCGCTCCGTATTCGTCGGGCCTAGGCTCGTGCGACTTTTTCCTATTTCCACGAATGAAAAAACGATAAAAGGGGAGCGTTATGACGACTTGGAGCCGATAAAAACAGGTTCGCAAAGGGCACTGGACAATACTAAATTTGAAGAGTTCCAAACATGCTTCCAACAGCGGGAAAAGAGACTTGACAAGTGCATCGCATGTAATGGAGACTATTTTGAAGGTGACTGAAGTAATTTGTAAAAAGTTTCATCAATAAATTTTTTATGCCAGCAATCCGGTTTCTTTTGCGTCCCCTCTCGTATACCCTCTACTGCTTAGCACTGCCACCTTCCGCCTGCGAGTGGTTATTGTATGTCGGCGTCGAAGGTAGGCGATGGTGATACTGATGTGACTGGTCCGTACAGAACCTCTAATTTCTTCAGTGTGCGTAAATGACTTACCAAACAGAATCAAGATGCACTACAAAGTCCGTTTTACACGAGCGACTTTCTGGACAAGTGCGCGCGCGCCTTTCGTGAGTCGTGTGAATTCAGCACCCGTTTTCCTCGCAAACTATTTACTGCACAACGAAATGTTACTTGGATTTTCGATAGAACTATTGGGGCTCTGTTAAGAACTCTCCTCAGAACTGTTGTACGAATTTACTTTTTGCGAAAATCGACGAAAAATGGTTTCGATACCACAATTTTTACGAGTACTGTTGTTTTCTTCGTTAAATTCTGCAGAAGTATTGAAATTTTGTACAAAGAACTCCGGAACTATGGCTTATCTATCAAGAACTCTGAAAAAATATATATATTTCTGAAAAAATGGTGCCAGCTTCTCAGTAGGAGCTCTTATGGAGTTCTTAATTAATTTGCAATTACCTCTTAAACTATTACCTGCACAAAAAAATGCTACTAGGATTTTGGATAGAGCTAGTCACGTGGTGTCCAGAACGGTCATCAGAACTGTTGTACGAATATATTTATATTTTCTGTAGAGAAAGTGTGTCCCACATTAAATCAATTTATCTCATAAACTATTATCGCCATAGAAAAATGTTATTGGGATTTTCGATAGAGCTTTTGGGATTCTGTTCAGAACTGTGCTCAGAACTCTTGTACTTATTTACATTTTGCGGAAATTGACAAAGAATGTTTTCGATACGAAAATTTTTTCGAGTATTTTTGTTTTCTTCGTTAAATTCTGCAGAACTGTTCAAATTTTGCACAAAAATCTCTAGAACAATGGCACATCTATCAAGAACTATGAAAAAATGTATATTTCTTGTAAAAGGGCTGCTAACTTCACACGACTCCTTTCGTGCCAGTGTGTAGCTCAGCAACCAACCACGACGCGAGTGTGCCTGTGACGTCACTGATCTGTAGATACTGACGAGCGGGAGCTCTAAATTTTCGAGCAGGCGCAGAAACAAGTGATGGCGGCGTCTGCTAACATCGAAACTTAACGTAACTCTGGCCGAGCTAAGTCTTGCTATAGAAGTGGATCTTGGGCTTTCGTGTCTTCTTAACCATTATTGTATTGCCAGCTTTGTTTTCGTGAAACATTGAAAAGGCTGCACGGGATTTCGGTAATTTTGCTGCCAGTGCTTTCCAACGACGGAAACGAGACACATGAAATCAAAAAGGTATTTACGTTTTACATGTAGTACTGAAGGCAGCAGAGGATAAAGTAGGTACTAAGACGAGGGCTGCTAGAAATCCTTGGGTAACAGAAGAAATATTGAATTTAATTGATGAAAGGAGAAAATATAAAAATGCAGTAAATGAAGCAGGCAAAAAGGAATACAAACGTCTCAAAAATGAGATCGACAGGAAGTGCAAAATGGCTAAACAGGGATGGCTAGAGGACAAATGTAAGGATGTAGAAGCTTATCTCACTAGGGGTAAGATAGATACTGCCTACAGGAAAATTAAAGAGACCTTTGGAGAGAAGAGAACCAAGTGTATGAATATCAAGAGCTCAGATGGCAGCCCAGTTCTAAGCAAAGAAGGGAAGGCAGAAAGGTAGAAGGAGTATATAGAAGGTTTATACAAGGGCGATGTACTTGAGGACAATATTATGGAAATGGAAGAGGATGTAGATGAAGACGAAATGGGAGATACGATACTGCGTGAAGAGTTTGACAGAGCACTGAAAGACCTGAGTCGAAACAAGGCCCCCGGAGTAGACAACATTCCATTAGAACTACTGACGACCTTGGGACAACCAGCCCTGACAAAACTCTACCAGCTGGTGAGCAAGATGTATGAGACAGGCGAAATACCCTCAGACTTCAAGAAGAATATAATAATTCCAATCCCAAAGAAAGCAGGTGCTGACAGATGTGAAAATTACCGAACTATCAGTTTAATAAGCCACGGCTGCAAAATACTAACGCGAATTCTTTACAGACGAATGGAAAAACTGGTAGATGCAGACCTCGGGGAGGATCAGTTTGGATTCCGTCGAAATGTTGGAACACGTGAGGCAATACTGACCTTACGACTTATCTTAGACGAAAGATTAAGGAAAGGCAAACCTACGTTTCTAGCATTTGTAGACTTATAGAAAGCTTTTGACAATGTTGACTGGAATACTCTCTTTCAAATTCTAAAGGTGGCAGGGGTAAAACACAGGGAGGAAAAGGCTATTTACAATTTGTACAGAAACCAGATGGCAGTCATAAGAGTCGAGGGGCATGAAAGGGAAGCAGTGGTTGGGAAAGGAGTGAGACATGGTTGTAGCCTCTCCCCGATGTTATTCAATCTGTATATTGAGCAAGCAGTAAAGGAAAGAAAAGAAAAATTCGGGATAGGTATTAAAATTCATGGAGACGAAGTAAAAACTTTGAGGTTCGCCGATGACATTGTAATTCTGTCAGAGACGGCAAAGGACTTGGAAGAGCAGTTGAACGGAATGGACAGTGTCTTGAAAGGAGGATATAAGATGAACATTAACAAAAGCAAAACGAGGATAATGGAATGTAGTCAAATTAAATCGGGTGATGCTGAGGGAATTAGATTAGGAAATGAGACACTTAAAGTAGTAAAGGAGTTTTGCTATTTAGGAAGTAAAATAACTGATGATGGTCGAAGTAGAGAGGATATAAAATGTAGACTGGCAATGGCAAGGAAAGCGTTTCTGAAGAAGAGAAATTTGTTAACATCGAATATAGATTTATGGATCAGGAAGTCGTTTCTGAAAGTATTTGTTTGGAGTGTAGCTTTCGAAATGTGGTGCTACAGAAGAATACTGAAGATAAGGTGGAGAGATCACGTAACTAATGAGGAGGTATTGAATAGGATTGGGGAGAAGAGAAGTTTGTGGCACAACTTGACTAGAAGAAGGGATCGGTTGGTAGGACATGTTTTGAGGCATCAAGGGATCACAAATTTAGCATTGGAGGGCAGCGTGGAGGGTAAAAATCGTAGAGGGAGACCGAGAGATGAGTACACGAAGCAGATTCAGAAGGATGTAGGTTGCAGTAGGTACTGGGCGATGAAGCAGCTTGCACAGGATAGAGTAGCATGGAGAGCTGCATCAACCAGTCTCAGGACTGAAGACAACAACAACAACATATAAAAAGCCAGTACTATATGTAAGTAAGAATGTAAACAGACGGGTGTGTTATAATGGAAATTATTGCAACAGTGATCAGCTGATAATTATGTGACGATGTAAATAATTTTCGATGTTATTTGACATTTAGCAAGAAAAGAAAGGTAAAAGGATAAAGCAAAAAGGCGCTATTTACCGCGTTCTAGGCATTGTTTCATATGATTACAAATATATATTTTCTCGAACAGATAAAGATATATGTTCTGAACTGTGTGGATGACTTTTCCTATTCTTTCAGTTCTCAGGTGTGTAAAGAACTTATCAGACGACTTCTGACAAGAATTTCCACTATGAATTCTGCTCTGGTCATTAACAATACCCATCATAATCGCTTGTTTCTACATTTTGCTATCATATTTCGATTTCTTCGCAAAAATGGTAGTCTCTCGTAATATTACTTTCACTGTTCATGTGCCAAACTGAACAGGTATCTCTACAATACACACGATTTTGTCGCTAATGCGCCAGGAGGTAAGGTGGTTAAGACAGAGGAACCGTTGCATCTCCTGCCTTACAAAATGTCATCGGCGTTGTGATAAACCTTTTGCATTTCTTTTATGTTTCCGTCTTCTTTAAAGGGAAAGAGAAAAGATGAAGCGGTAGCCCATCATAGAACCTATGCTTACAGTCAGGTATTTTTGTTTTTCAGTTGTTAAAAAACGGAGTACGAGGAAGGGTGGATCCGCGCTCAGCTATTGAACGAGTGAGAAGCACGCCATTTTATGCGAGTAATTGTAGACCGCCATTTTGGGGTCGCTATGAGTAGGTGAGGAGTATGTATTTCATATGTGCACCGTTTAGAAAAATACAGTATTGTTTTATTAACAGAAAGGTCGTGTGAGTCGTTATTTCAAATAGTACTATAATTACAAGAACTGAAGCCCACCTGTGTACTTTGGAATATTACGAAGATCCAATAAGCTTAATGGGAACACGGTCAAGACTTCGAAGGTGAACACGGCGACCAAACGTAGCATTATAAGGAATGGTAAGCACAAATCTACAGCGGAGAAAGAAACTACTTCGCCCTGCAAAATGATATGAACTAATACGGACTTATTTCCAGGCATAGCTCAGCTTATTGTGCTTATCATTCATGCCGAAAAATTAATCTCATTAATTCAATACATTTTAAAAAGTCACGCATTCAAGATTTTATTATCATCTATTCCATTATTTTATTATATTATAGCGTACAGTCGGAGGGGAGCAGGGCGAGGTGGCTCCGATGTATCAGCAGTATAGACAGGAGTGGAAGAGCCTTGGGGAAGATCTACAGGGCCTCTCAAAGCGAATTAGTGTTGCTAATGTACATAAATGGAACTTGATGTGTGTGCATTTGGACCGGTTTACCAATTGCAGTAATAGGAGTGCTCAGAAATTGGAGATGATGAAAGAAATGGACGGGGTGCAGGAGTCTGTCGTGAGAGAGGGGAGCACTTCCGTTGCGCGGCGACTCACCTCGAGAACGCGGTCCATGGCGTGACGTCGGCCGCGGCAGCTGCTGTGTGTGTCGGATGCCGCGGCAGGCTGGCCGCCGCCTTTATACCACCGCTCCTCCGCCCCCACCCGGCTGCCGGGCCGCTTTCTTCCGCCGCTCTCGCCAGAAGCGCGTCTTCCGTCTGTACCACCGGGTGCGTCGCCCTGGCAGTGAATCGTCTGCTCCGGGACACACCTGCGCCATTCCGCGCCGGAGCGCATTTCGCTCGCTACTCATTTCCAACCGGCGACTCCCCTCTGGCAGTATCGCCCCTAATCTGACATATTACAACTGTCGAACTGTCTAGTGAGCACCGGTCGTTTGAGACCACGCCCTCTACACCCACGCAAAAAAAATGCCTCCTCAGCGGAAAAATACCAGGTGATCAAAACGTCAGTATAAATTTGAAAACTGAATAAATCACGGAATTATGTAGATAGAGAGGTACAAATTGACACACATGCTTGGAATGACATACGGTTTTATTAGAAACAATAAAATACAAACGTTCAAAAAATGTCCGACAGATGACGCTTCATCTGATCAGAATAGCAATAATTAGCATAACAAAGTAAGACAAAGTAAAGATGATGTTCTTTACAGGAAATGCTCCATATGTCCGCCATCATTCCTCAATAGCTGTAGTCGAGGAATAATGTTGTGAACAGCACTGCAAAGCATGTTCAGAGTTATGGTGAGGCATTGACGTTGGATGTTGTCTTTCAGCATCCCTAGAGAAGTCGGTCGATCACGATACACTTGCGACTTCAGGTAACCCCAAAGCCAATAATTGCACGGACTGAGGTCTGGGAACCTGGGAGGCCAAGCACGACGGAAGTGGCGGCTGAGCACACTTTAATAATTTTTTTGTGGTATTCAAAAAATTTAAAAACCTCTCTCACACCGGCCTGATTTAGCTTCACTGATCAGGATAGAAAAAAAACCATGCGTATGTTAAGGGAATTTTCATTCACAAAGCAGGTTTATCACATTCACACAGTTCAATACTGTTCTATCCTGATTAAATTGAGCTTAACTTAAATTCCATAAGGCAGTGAAGCAATTCGAAGTCTCGGTGTGACGAAACTTGTCAGTCGATCTCCTGAAAACATTTATAATAATTATTAACTTTCGCTGATCACATGGGGAAGACCGGAGATCTGCTGGTAAGATCGTGTTAGCCCATTTATTGAAAGTAATAAACCGGATATCTTGAGCGTACAAAACGGCAGGTTCGTCCAGTGTAAATCAGACGTTCCCCACTGATCCCGTGCAACACAGCGTAGTAAGCAGACACTGTCAATAATAATCAGTTAAATAATACGCGAACACACTTACTTTAGTTTAGTTCATGTATTAAATTCCTTCTCATACAGAATCTCATCAAGATGGCGACTATCTCAACAATACATACATACACAACCTCCTTCTTTCACGACTAATCGGCAAGCATTGCTTCATTCTTTTCATAAGAGAAAACATAGATAGCAGAGAAGCTATTCCATGGATTAAATGGACGGTCCAAGGAATAATAGGGCTTGAAACTACTTTGCATTGATAACCATCGTATATCTAAGTTTAGGAATCGGTAAGATAAGAAGAGATATTTCGAGATATGTACTGAGTTATAAAATTTATAAAATTTCTGAAAATATCGCGGAGAGACAGCTGCAAGAGACATCACAACACGATCATCACCAAACGGTGCGCGCAAGTGATCTTTCACGCGTATAGCAATATGGGGTGGAGCGCCATCCTGCATAAACATCGTACGTTCCAGTAGGTGTTTTTCAGCCAGGCTGGGGATGATGCCATTCTATAACATATCGGGGTACCTCTCACCCGTCACGGTAGTAGTTTTGCTGTCCAGTGCCATATGTCGGAAATTTTGGAAACTTTGTTTTTCTTTGGTTCTAATAAAACCCTATGTCATCCAAGCATGTGTGTCAATTTTTACCTCTTTATCTACATTATTCCGTGGTTTATTAAGTTTTCAAATTTATAATGACTTCTTGATCACCCTGTTCTCCTCTCGGAGACGGAAAATTCGAATATCTTCCTGTTTATTTAAAAGACTCTGACTGAAAAGTGGAATACCAAGCTGCCTCATTCTACCCTCCTCGGCACTTTTAAAAACTTTCCCAAAAATTTTGGCATGTGAACATTATTTAACATCCAACTCACATCAGACCACCACAAGCTTCCCTAACTGTAGCTCACCCGTACCCTCTAGTCCATCGCTGTAACTCGCTCATACCTATCCACTTCCAGTAGCACTTTCTCACTCGCTCATTCAGCCCAATTCATAGTCATTGCTCCCTTGTGTCTATCATTGTCTCCTGTGCCACAGCCACACTCCCGTTCGTTCTGTACTGCCATTAAAATTGCTACACCACGAAGATGACGTGCTACAGACGCGAAATTTAACCAACGGGAAGAAGATGCTACGATATGCAAATGATTAGCTTTTCAGAGCATTCACACAAGATTGGCGCCGGTGGCGACACCTACAACGTGCTGACATGAGGAAAGAGTCCAACCGATTTCTCATACACAAACAGCAGATGACCGGCGGAAGAAGATGCTGCGATATGCAAATGATTAGCTTTTCAGAGCATTCACACAAGATTGGCGCCGGTGGCGACACCTACAACATGCTGACATGAGGAAAGAGTCCAACCGATTTCTCATACACAAACAGCAGATTACCGACGTTGCCTTCTGAAATGTTGTTGTCATGCCTCGTGTAAGGAGGAGAAATGCGTACCTTTGATAAAGGTTGGATTGCAGCCTATCGCGATTGCGGTTTATCGTATCGCGACATTGCTGCTCGCGTTGGTCGAGATCCGATGACTGTTAGCAGAATAGGGAATCGGTGGGTTCAGGAGGGTAGTCCGGAACGCCTTGCTGGATCCCAACGGCCTCGTACCACTAGCAGCGAGATGACAAGCATCTTATCCGCATGCCTGTAACGGATCGTGCAGCCACGTCTCGGTCCCTGACTGAACAGATGGGGACGTTTGCAAGACAACAACCATCTGCACGAACAGTTCGACGACGTTCGCAGCAACATGGACTATCAGCTCGGAGACCACGGCTGCGGTTACCCTTGACGCTGCATCACAGACAGGAGCGCCTGCGATGGTGTACTCAACGACGAACCTGGGTGCATGAGTGGCAAAACGTCATTTTTTCGGATGAATTCAGGTTCTGTTTACAGCATCATGATGGTCGCATCCGTGTTTGGCGACATCGCGGTGAACGCACATTGGAAGCGTGTTTTCGTCATCGCCATACTGGCGTATCACCTGGCGTGATGGTATGGGGTGCCATTTGTTATACGTCTCGGTCTCCCCTTGTTCGCATTGACGGCACTTTGAAAAGTGGACATTACATTCGGATGTGTTACGACCCGTGGCTCTACCCTTCATTCGATCCCTGCGAAACCTTACATTTCAGTAGGATAATGCACAACCGCATGTTGCAGGTCGTGTAGGGGTCTTTCTGGATACAGAAAATGTTCGACCGCTGCCCTGGCGAGCACATTCTCCAGATCTCTCACCAATTTAAAACGTCTGGTCAATGGTGGCCGAGCAACTGGCTCGTCACAATACGCCAGTCACTACTGTGGTATCGTGTTGAAGCTGCATGGCCAGCTGTACCTGTACACGCCATCGAAGCTCTGTTTGACTCAATGTTATTACGATCATAGGTGGTTGTTCTGGGTACTGATTTCTCAGGATCTATGCACCCAAATTGCTTGATAATTTAATCACATGTGAGTTCTAGTATAATATATTTGTCCAATGAACACCCGTTTATCATCTGCATTTCTTCTTGGTGTAGCAATTTCAATGGCCAGCAGTGTAGTACAGTGTCTCATAGCCGCTGTCTCCCTCTTGCTCTCTCGTACTCCTAATATCTCATTCCTTCCTTCCTACTCCTACTGTATCTTGTCGCTGTCAGTATCTCTCTGTCTATTCCTCGTTGTCAAGGTCATGCACTCTATCTGTCATTCTCACTTCTCTCTCCCGCTTCCACTTTCTTTATTCCTCCCCATCATTATCTATTTGAGTCTATCTGTTCGTTGTCTTCAGTCTCACAGCCACAGACCCTTTCATTCTACTCTAGTGCTACAGTCTCCTATTACTGTCAGTCTCCCTCTTTTTATCTCTACTGCTAAAATCTCATCCCTCCCCTCATACTGCTGCCATCTCGTCTCATTGTCACCATCTCTCTCTCTCTCTCTCTCTCTCTCTCTCTCTCTCTCTCTCTCTCTCTCTCTCTCTCTCTCTCTGTCTCTCTCTCTCTCCCATTCTCATTGTCAATGTCTTACATTATGTCTCTCATTATCGCTTGCTCTCACCCACATCCGCTTTCCCTTTCTCTTTACTCCTCCCTCTCTGGCACTCCCTCCTTCACTCATTTCCTACCACTGTTCTGTCACTGTCAACTATCTACCACTGCCATTTTGTCCCTCTCTTCCTGTCAAATCCATGCCCGAGGCAGGATTCGAACCTGCGACCGTAGCAGTCACGCGGCTCCGGACTGAGCGCCTTAACCGCGAGACCACCGCGGCCGGCTCTCTTTCTGTCACACTACCTTTTTTCTTCGGTATTTCTATAACGCAACCATTGGCTACTAAGGGGTGTTCAAAAAGTCTCTCCCCAATGCCGTATAATTGTTAGCCGCGCGTGCAGTATGATTGTTCGCCTGACTGGGTTCCTTCTCTACAAGTGGAGTCTCCCAACATTCCACTGTTTCGTTTATCCCAGCCTGCGTCAGTAGTGTCGTTTTTGTATGTCGTTATGTGTTGACGTGAACGTTTAAGTTTAGTTCCTTTGTTCGTTTGTTTCGTTTTTGTCACTGTTAAAATGCTAACCATTGAAGAACGTGCGTTTTTAGTCGAACAAGTGTTCAAAGCTGGCGATAAATACACAGTTTCAGTTTGTCAAGCATTTAATTCATATTTCCCGGAGACAACACTCCCATATCGCGATACTGTTCGAGATTTGATTAGCAAATTTCGAAGTACGGGTTCAGTGACAGATGCACCGGGAAGTGGTCGCCCTAGCGTTTTGTCTGAGGAATCATGGATATTTTATCGGGAATATGGAGTAATTACTTGATATTTCCGATAAAATGTCCATGAGTCCGACAAAGTCAGTAAGAAAATTCGCCCAGGATATCGATGTTAGTATCGGAACGGCCCACACAGCTGTAAGGAAAAAATTTATTCACTACGGCATACGGTACGTGCGGCTATCAGTCATACGGCACTGCGGAGAGACTTTTTGAACACCCCGTATCTTCCAGTATGTATTACATTCCATCTCTTTGGCACTGTCTTCTTCTCTCTTAGCAGGAAAACCGCGAATATGTTCGCATACCAAAATTTTAAAAATGTTCCCAAAAATTTTGGTATGCGAACGTATTCGCGGTTGCTGAGTGCTGAAGAAACAATGAGGTAGCAGATACTTCTTACTCAGAGACTTTTAAATAAACAGCAGTATAGTCGCAATTTTTGTGCTCCAATATTGAGTATTTTTCCACTGGTTCCCTTCTTTCCTCTGCTGCAGCAGGACGTGTAACTCATATGAGAAAGAAATTTATGGGTCAGTAAAATTTGTCGTTCTGCTCAGGTGGTTGCCACTCCTACAAAATGGCTTTGAGCACTATGGGACTCAACTGCTATGGTCATCAGTCCCCTAGAACTTAGAACCAGTTAAACCTAACTAACCTAAGGACATAACACACATCCATACCCGAGGCAGGACTCGAACCTGCGACCGTAGCGGTCTCGCGGTTCCAGACTGCAGTGCCTAGAACCGCATGGCCACTTCGGCCGGCTAATATACTTTTACAAATAAATTCACAAAACTTTAACAGGATGACCAGGACGGATTGAGGACTCACACTGATCGCAGTGGAAGTTCAAAAACGTATCAAATTACTTTTTTTTTACATTTGAAATTTAATCATTTTTTCACTTATTACTGGCTGCATTTGTCGCTATAGGTACACTTTTCTTCCTAAGTAAGAGAGATTCTTCGATGAATTTTTCATAGCATACGAACAGTAGTTAGAGGTGTATGAAACTCTAGAATTTTCCAAATCTATTAAAAAACTGTGGAAAAAATTGAGATAATTAACTAAAAAACTTGAGTTTTTTCTATACATGAAGTTTAAAATGTAACACTTCAATCATTTTTTCATAAATTAAGTAACTTCTAGAGCTTCATACACCTGTAACTATGGTTTGTATGCTTTACAAAAGTCATCGAAGAATCTCTCTTACTTAGGAAGAAAAGTGTAACTATAGCAACGAATGCAGCCAGTAGCAAGTGAAAAAATGATGAAATTTCACATGTAAAAAAAAAATGTGTTTTGTTACTTTTTAGAGCTTCCACTGCTATGAGTATGAATCCTGAATCCTTCCTGGCCATGCTGTTAAAGTTTTATGAATTTATTTGTAAAAGTATAGACAGTGGAAATTAAAATGTCCTGTGGTGCCTCTCCTGCTCCAAGTCGGCCCGTTTGACGTCCTACCCCCCTTAAGGGACGGCCGATGAAGTTATGAAGCACTGGCTTGTCCTATCCTCGTGGCGTGGAGGTGGAGTCCCACGTGCCATTGGATAATCAAGGGCCACTAAGTAGCATGTAGTAAATTACGATTGAGTATCCATTTCTATTGCTCAGATTACAGCGCGAATAAGTCTACTGTGTTAGGGGTGGCGCGTGCAGTTTTCTTGTGATTACTTGCAAGGAGCCCCTTGGGTGCACGCAAAAGGCCTTCCGCGCTCCACGTATTATCTTCTACGCAATCACAGTATTGACTGCTAGTAGCAACATGGGTGAGACGGGAGATATCCAATGGTGGGCACGGCATGAGACTACGGAACGTAGGTGAACAGCTTGGTCGGCGGGTAACTCACAACTCACGACAGTGCTGGTGGTGTTGATACAAAGCAGAGGAATGGCAACGACAAACAAAGCAAACATGGCTTTATATCTACATTCGTGCTCATAAATTAAGGATAATTGCAGAATGTGGTGCCACATAACGTGGCACTACACGAAACTGGCGCTAATAGCATAGGCACATAGGGAACGCACATGACACAGATCTGTAAGTCCACGGTATTGGCGATAAGTTGAGAAAATCGTACCGCAACACGTGTGCTACAAAACGCCACTGTTTCCTGCTCACGTACCCCGACATCAGTATGGGATATGATCACCATGCAGACGTACACAGGCTGCACAATGGGTTGCCATACTCTGGATCAGGATATCGAGCAGCTGCTGGGGTGTAGCCTCCATTCTGGATCAGATGGTCAAACATCTGCTGAAGTATAGCCTCCCATTCTGGATCAGATGGTCAAACATCTGCTGAAGTATAGCCTCCCATTCTGGATCAGATGGTCAAACATCTGCTGAAGTATAGCCTCCCATTCTGGATCAGATGGTCAAACATCTGCTGAAGTATAGCCTCCCATTCTGGATCAGATGGTCAAACATCTGCTGAAGTATAGCCTCCCATTCTGGATCAGATGGTCAAACATCTTCTGAAGTATAGCCTCCCATTCTGGATCAGATGGTCAAACATCTGCTGAAGTATAGCCTCCCATTCTGGATCAGATGGTCAAACATCTGCTGAAGTATAGCCTCCCATTCTGGATCAGATGGTCAAACATCTGCTGAAGTATAGTCTCCCATTCTGGATCAGATGGTCAAACATCTGCTGAAGTATAGCCTCCCATTCTGGATCAGATGGTCAAACATCTGCTGAAGTATAGCCTCCCATTCTGGATCAGATGGTCAAACATCTGCTGAAGTATAGCCTCCCATTCTGGATCAGATGGTCAAACATCTGCTGAAGTATAGCCTCCCATTCTGGATCAGATGGTCAAACATCTGCTGAAGTATAGCCTCCCATTCTGGATCAGATGGTCAAACATCTGCTGAAGTATAGCCTCCCATTCTGGATCAGATGGTCAAACATCTTCTGAAGTATAGCCTCCCATTCTGGATCAGATGGTCAAACATCTGCTGAAGTATAGCCTCCCATTCTGGATCAGATGGTCAAACATCTGCTGAAGTATAGCCTCCCATTCTGGATCAGATGGTCAAACATCTGCTGAAGTATAGCCTCCCATTCTGGATCAGATGGTCAAACATCTGCTGAAGTATAGCCTCCCATTCTGGATCAGATGGTCAAACATCTGCTGAAGTATAGCCTCCCATTCTGGATCAGATGGTCAAACATCTGCTGAAGTATAGCCTCCCATTCTGGGTCAGATGGTCGAACATCTGCTGAAGTATAGCCTCCCATTCTGGATCAGATGGTCAAACATCTGCTGAAGTATAGCCTCCCATTCTGGATCAGATGGTCAAACATCTGCTGAAGTATAGCCTCCCATTCTGTATCAGATGGTCAAACATCTGCTGAAGTATAGCCTCCCATTCTGGATCAGATGGTAAAACATCTGCTGAAGTATAGCCTCCCATTCTGGATCAGATGGTCAAACATCTGCTGAAGTATAGTCTCCCATTCTGGATCAGATGGTCAAACATCTGCTGAAGTATAGCCTCCCATTCTGGATCAGATGGTCAAACATCTGCTGAAGTATAGTCTCCCATTCTGGCACCAGTGCCTGTCGGAGCTCCTGAAGTGTTGTAGGGGTTTGAAGACGTGCAGCGATACGTCGACCGAGAGCATCCCAGACGTGCGCGATGGGGTTTAGGTCTGGAGAACAGGTAGACCACTCATTTCGCCTCATATGTTCTGTTTCAACGTACTGCTCCACGATGGCAGCTCGGTGGGGCCGTGCGTTATCATCCATCAGGAGGAAGGTGGGACCCACTGCAGCCCTGAAAAGCCGGACATAAAATTTTCCCCAAAATTTTGGGTATGCGAACATATTCGCGGTTGCTGAGTGCTGAAGAAACAATGGGGTAGCAGATGCTTATTACTCAGAGTCTTTTAAATAAACAGCAGTATAGTCGCATTTTTTGCGCTCCAATATGAGTATTTTTCCACTGGTTCCCTTCTTTCCTCTGCTGCAGCAGGACGTGTAACTCATATGAGAAAGAAATTTATGGGTCAGTAAAATTTGTCGTTCTGCTCAGGCATGGACTCGACTAATGTCTGAAGTAGTGCTGGAGGGAATTGACACCAGGAATCCTCCAGGGCTGTCCATAAATTTGTAAGAGTAAGAGGCGGTGGAGATCTCTTCTGAACACCATGTTGTTGCAAGGCATCCCAGATATTCTCAGCCGGCCGGAGTGGCCGAGCAGTTCTAGGCGCTACAGTCTGGAACCGCGTGACCGCTTCGGTCGCAGGTTCGAATCCTGCCTCGGGCATGGATGTGTGTGATGTCCTTAGGTTAGTTAGGTTTAAGTACTTCTAAGTTCTAGGGGACTGATGACCTCCGCTGTTGAGTCCCATAGTGCTCAGAGCCATTTGAACCATTTTTTTTAGATATTATCATTAACTTTCACGTCTGGAGAGTTTGGTGGCCAGTGGAAATGCTTAACTCAGAAGAGTGTTCCTGGAGATTCTCAACGTGTGGGGTGTCTCATTGTCCTGCTGGAATTGCCAAAGTTCGTCGGAACGCACAAATGATTGAATGGATGTAGGTGACCAGGCAGGATGCTTACGTACGTGTCATCTGTCAAATACGTATCTAGACGTATCAGGGATCCCATATGACTCCAACTGCACACGCCTCACACCATTACAGAGCCTGCACGAGCTTGTACAGTCCCTTGCTGACATGCAGAGTCCATGGACTCATGAGGTTGTCTCCATACCCGTACACGTCCATCCGCAAGACACAATTTGAAACGAGACTCGTCCGACCAGGCAACATGTTCCTCGCCATCAACAGTGTAGTGTCGGTTTTTACGGGCTCAGGCGAGGCATTAAGCTTTGTGTCGTGCAGTTATCAAGGGTACACGAACGGGCCTTTGGTTCAGAAAGCCCATATCGATGACGTTTCGCTGAATGGTTCGCACGCTGACACTTGTTCATGCCCCAGCACTGAAATCTGCAGCAATTTGCGGAAGGATTGCACATCTGCTCGTTGAACGATTCTGTTCAGTCGTCGTTGGTTCAAAAATTGTTGAAATGGCTCTGATCACTATGGGACTTAACATCTGAGGTCATGAGTCCCCTAGACCTTAAAACTACTTAAACCTAACTAACTTAAGGACGTCACACAACACCCATGCCCGAGCCAGGATACGAACCTGCGACCGTAGCAGGCGCGCGTTTCCGGACTGAAGCACCTAGAAACGCTCGGCCATCTCAGTCGGTAGTCGTCTTTGGTCACGTTGTTGCAGGATATTCTTCGGGCCGTAGCGATGTCGAGTTCTACCCGATTCCTGCTTTTCATCGTACACTCGTGAAATGATCGTACGGGAAAATCCCCACTTCGTCGCTACCTCGCAGATGCTGTGTCCCATCGCTCCTGCGCCGACTATAACACCACGTTCAAATCTTGATGACCTGGCATTGTAGTAGCAGTAACCGATGTAACAACTGCGCCGTACACTTCTTGCCTTATATAGGCTTTTTCCGACCGCTGCGCCGTGTTCTGCCTGTTTACATATCTCTGTATTTGAACGCATGCCTATACCAGTTTCTTTGGCGCTTCAGTGTAGTTTCCTACCCATACCATTAATGTAATGTAGTCGAATTAAGTCGGGCGATGCTGAGGGAATTAGATTAGGAAATGAGACACTTAAAGTAGTAAAGGGAGTTTTGCTATTTGGAGAGCAAAATAACTGATGGTGGTCGAAGTAGAGAGGATATGAAATGTAGACTGGCAATGGCAAGGAAAACGTTTCTGAAGAAGAGAAATTTGTTAACATCGAGTATAGATTTAAGTGTCAGGAAGTCATTTCTGAAAGTATTTGTATGGAGTGTAGCCATGTATGGAAGTGAAACATGTATAATAAATACTCTGGACAAGAAGAGAATAGAAACTTGCGAAATGTGGTGCTACAGAAGAATGATGAAGATTAGATTGGTAGATCACATAACTAATGAAGTATGTAATAGGATTGGGGAGAAGAGGAGTTTGTGGCACAACTTGACCAGAAGAAGGGATCGGTTGGTAGGACATGTTCTGAGGCATCAAGGGATCACCAATTTAGTATTAGATGGGCAGCGTGGAGAGTAAAAACCGTAGAGGGAGACCAAGAGATGAATACACTAAGCAGGTTCAGAAGGATGTAGGTTGCAGTAGGTACTGGGAGATGAAGAAGCTTGCACAGGGTAGAGTAGCATGGAGAGCTGCATCAAACCAGTCTCGGGACTGAAGACCACAACAAAAACAACAACCATTAATGTTGAAAAGAGCGGGTTTTCGTGTATAATGTCCATAAGCGGCAGTACTCTCGTAACGGTAGATTGGTACTAATGCTCTGTTTTGTAGACGCCGTTTGTATTTCGCACGCCAATCAATGCAGACGTGCTATGAGATACTGTGTGTCTTTGGTGCTGGAAGGGATGCGTTTCTGGAATCTATTGTCACCGATAATGAGTGATGGCTGCACGAGCATGGTCCTGAAGGTAAACGAGCCAGCAGAGTGAGGAAATCGCCGGGTTCCCTAATACCAAAAAAGGCGAAAGTTGTTCCATCTGCAGAGGAAGTGATGGTGTTTACATTTTTCGACTGTCATGCTTTACCAGCATGCAGTATTCCCTCACACTACTGTTACAGCAGCATACTAGACGCAAGTGTTGGCTACACTGAGGAAGCACATTACAAGGAAACTGTGGTATCGATAGTTCCGATGGCCCTACGAGAGCGGAAGATCTTCGCCACCAGAGCGCCCTCTTGCCGACGTTGTGGCGCTCACTTCCTGCGCATTTCGTCAAGACCATACGGCCTAGGTACATCGCTTCGACTTTAGAGGGTGTTGGCTCGCTATTGAGACTGGAATACGACTCCGCACCTACGTGCTCGTCATAGCAAAATTATGTAACCACTTATTAACTTGTTTTTGCCTGTAGTAAATGTGCTTTTAGTTTACACGCAGTACCGAAGTGCTTTACCTCACCTGCTCCTACTCACTTGCTCCATTCGGCCTATGGTGAGTGCTCATCGGAGGTGAGGGTATCATCTGGAGTGCCCCAGGGAAGTGTGGTAGGTCCGCTGTTGTTTTACATAAATGATCTTTCCGATGGGGTGGGTAGCAATGTGCGGCTGTTTGCTGATGATGCTTTGGTGTACGGTAAGGTGTCGTCGTTGAGTGACTGTAGGAGGATACAACATGACTTGGACAGGATTTGTTATTGGTGTAAAGAATGGCAGCTAACTCTGTACATAGATAAATGTAAATTAATGCAGATGAATAGGAAAAAGAATCCTGTAATGTTTGAATACTCCATTAGTAGTGTAGCGTTCGACACAGTCACGTCGATTAATTATTTGAGCGTAACATTGCAGAGCGATATGAAGTGGGACAAGCATGTAATGGCAGTTGTGGGGAAGGCGGATAGTCGTCTTCGGTTCATTGGTAGAATTTTGGGATGATGTGGTTCATCTGTAAAAGAGATCGCTTATTAAAAAACTAATACGACCTATTCTTGAGTATTGCTCGATCGTTTGGGATCCCTATCAGGTCAGATTGAGAGAGGACATAGAAGAAATTCAGAGGCGAGCTGCTAGATTTGTTACCGGTGGGTCTGATCATCACGCGAGTGTTACGGAAATGCTTCAGGAACTCGGGTGGGAGTCTCTAGAGGAAAGGAGGCGTTCTTTTCGTGAATCGCTGAGGAAATTTAGAGAACCAGCATTTGAGGCTGACTGCACTACAATTTTACTGCCGCCAACTTACATTTCACGCAAAGACCACAAAGATAAGAGAACAGAGATTAGGGCTCGTAGAGAGGCATGTAGGCAGTCATTTTTCCCTCGTTCTGTTTGGGAGTGGAACAGGGGAAGAAGATGCTAGTTGTGGTACGAGGTACTCTCCGCCACGCACCGTATGGTGGATTGCGGAGTATGTATGTAGATGTAGATATTTTGCAGACCGTAGGAGGAGACCCACGCGCCGCCTTCCAGGCGAGCAGAATTTTCTGGGACTGGGCAGCGACTTCATCGTGACAACGCACGGCCTCTCGTCGCAAATCGAGACACTTTCTGGCTCAGTTCAACATTACCTGTGTACCGCATTCAACTCATAGCCCTGATCTTGCAGCCTGTGACTTTTTTCCCCCAACACTACAGGCAAAGCTACCAAGGCATTCGATTTGAGAACTCTGAAGTAGTGCTCAAGAAAAATGAGGCTATTGTGAAGGACCTGTCAAAGAACGGTCTGCACCGTGTTCGAAGACTGGCATAGACGCCATAAAAAGTGCATTCAAGTAGGAGGGGAGGACCTGAAGAACATCGTGTAGAAACTCATATGGACTAAAAAAAATATCTGTGAAATCGTTCTCAGTCTTTGTTGATCAACACACGTGTTTTACACCTGAGAATAAATAAATAAAGCTACTTAAAGCATTACTTATCTTTTCTCCCTCGCTATCACCTCGTTTTTAGTTCGTTGTTAATAGTGGCGGGTTTGTTATTCTAATGTCTGAAGCCAGTTTCCTCCATTTCATTTCTTGACATCTGTTTTCGTCCAAATCACTTTTCAAGGCACAACATATATCAAAACTGAGCGTGAGCTTTTGACATAAAACTGCGTTACTGTGTGTTTATGTGTTGGAAACAAGAAACTAACCGAATCTGCGAGCTATCGAAAACAAGAGAGTGACGAAACGTGCACTTGGCGCACTTTACTCGTATTTATAACCTAGTGTTTGGCGTCAGAACCTCCTCGAAAAATACTGTTTAGTCTGTACAGGGTGAAAAGTATTTAAACCGACAAACTCTGGGAGGTTGTAGCGGACATCAAAACAAATATTTGTCGCTAATGTCATTTTTTCCTGTGAGGATTATTTAAACCGGTAGAGGCCGTATTACGCTCTTCGGGTGTTAGAGGGCGTATTACGCTCTTCAGTTGTAGGCAACTGCTGTCCACCAGTGGCGTAGTGCATTGTCTCTGTTTACTAATGGAGCGATACACCTGGAGTGAGTACACTGGTATGGTTGGTGCGTACTATGTAGCGCACCACAACGGACGAGCTGCACAGCGGGTTTATCAACAACAATATCCTAATCGCCGTATCCCGCATCATACGACCTTTGCTACTGTGTACCAACGTCTGCACGAGACCGGGTCATTTAGCAGATTACCTGGACAGGGACGCCGCCGCACGGTAAGAACGCTGCAATTTGAGGAGCTGTCTTGCAGCATGTGGAGCGGGATCCTTCAATCAGCACTCGTGCAAGTGCACGTAACATGGGGACGAATCAGACGAATGTAAGAACAGTCCTTCGAGAGAAATTGTTACGCCCATTTCACATACAGCGTGTCCACAACCTGGCACCAGTTTATTATCCACCCAGAGCACAGTTTTCGCAGTGGCACCTGGAACAGTGTGAAATGCATCCTACATTTCCATCCTCTGGGTTGAAGAAGCAACGTTCGGGCGTGATGGAGTCTTCAACATGCACAATTCGCATGTTTGGAATGAGGATAACCCACATGCCACAGTTACTAGCGCTCATCAAGTGCGGTTCTTCGTTAATCTGTGGGTCGGTGTTGTTGGGGACTGCTTAATTGGGCAGTATCTGCTACCTAGGCCATTATATGGCAATAAATATTACAAATTTCTCGCCAGAGCATTCCCAGAATTGCTGGAAGACGTCCCGCTCCCTACAAGACAACGCACGTGGTTCCAACATGACGGGGCGCCGGCACATTTCAGTCGTTGGGTGCGTCGATTCCTGGACCGACGGTTCCCAGAAACGTGGATTGGCAGAGGTGACCCTGTACCACGGCCTGTTCGATACTCAAACATGTCCCCTCTGGACTTATTGTGTGGGGAGAGATGCGCAACCTTGTTTACGCAGCTCCTGTTGCATCAGAAGAGGATCTGGTTTCCTGGATAGTAGTAGCAGCAGGAACAATTCAGGATACACCTTCGTTTTTGCCCGTGTCAGACAGTACATGATCCGACCGTGTAACCTTTGTTTGGGTGTCAGTGGACGCATTTTTGAAAATCTTCTGTAATTGAAACTGGGTTGTGTTAATGTGTTGCCTCTTAGTCATAAAGAAAATGGAAAAGCGTACGCGTTGCCGCTAAAGAAATATTCCTCTACCGGTTCAAATACTGCTCATAGGGAAAAATGACATTAGGGAAAAATATTTGTTTTGGTGTCCCCTACAACCTCCCAGAGTTTGTCGGTTTAAATACTCTTCACCCTGTATATAGTATACAGACTGAAGCGACGAAGGAAAGTTTGTGCCAAGGCCAGTATTCGAACCTGGGGGATTACCAAGTGGGCTGAGGCGTGATTGGGAATTTGATTGAGGAGGGGTGTGTGCCAGGGTGGCGTAGTGGTTAGCGCGTCTGGCTAGTCAGGAGGAGACCTGGCCGTTGACTCCGGCTGTAGCATAAATTTTCATTTCTCGCTTCATTCTGTATATGCAAGGCTTTACTTTAAATGAAGACATTGAAGTAACTCGAAAACTGCCCGCCCGCTTGGCCGTGCGTTCTAATGCACGGCTTTCCGGTGTGGGACAGTGTTGTTGGAACTTTTTGCTGTGTGTGTGGCTCGTTACGATATTTGTCGCTACTAACTTATTTGCTCAACTGGAGTCCTGCCCAGAGTTGCGTTCATGTATGGTACATTTGGCACTCGATGTGTTAGGTAAAGTCTGCCTGAGAAGGGCGGTTTTGTACAGTACATACATAGTGAATTACTACTGCTTCGTATATGTGGTCTTCTGGGACCTGAACAACACGATCTAGTCAATTTGGTTGCGTAACAGCATTCACTGGTATGTTCCGTATTTTTTTTTTTGCTGTGCTATTATTAACTTGGTGGAATAGTCGCGTTTGGTGTCGTTAAGGCACTTCCAAGACTATTCATGTGCGCTTGGCTTTTATTGTTTCGTTTTAAGAAGTGAGAATTGTTTAAGATTTGTGCGTCTTGGCTTCCGGCACTTATTAAGAGCGCCCGAGTTAACGGCTCCGTGGTTATCATGTGCTGTCGGGATGTTATACTGTATTTCTGAATTTTATCTTGAGTTGATATTATGTGTCGTGTGTTATAGAACATAACCAAGGTGCGTAAGTGATGGGCAGTTGTGGGAGGCGTGTGGGGGAGCTCTCAGCGGTTTATCTCGGGGACCGTTTCTAGTGGGAAGGCTCCGAAGTGTTGAGAGCTCGCTCGTCTGTGATTGCGTTGGGAGTTGCCCTCGCCCTTTGGCTGTATCAAATTATTATATTTACTGGTTGTGTGTTGCGCTTCTTGCATTTTATGGTGCCAAGCGCGATTATCTTTCTGTAAGTTTTCTATATAAATCATTTTAAATTGTAATGCCAGGCTGACTTATTATTGGATTTTGTCTTTTGCGTAAACTCTAAAAGCACTATTGTAAAAGGTTCTTGATTTTGTGGTAGCAAGCCGCCGTTATTGTTTTTTAAAGCTCACACTTTAACCATTTGTTAAGTTTTGTAAGTTATATGAATTCGTTGTTATTTAAAAGAGTTTAGTATTGGCAGTTTAATAAATTGTGTACGGAGTCTGCTGTTTGGATATTATTGGGTGGAACTCCTTGGATAGTTGTCCTATAAGAAAACATATTTCAAGGACCACGTCTGCCGATCCACCGACTAATGTAAACACGGTCTAATATCTCTCGTGCATCAGTTGCGTAGTGTGTTGAGTAGCCTTTAGCTGAAACCAAATACAAGAACCTTCAACATCGCAGCGCGTCAGCAATCGTTGGTTAATGTATTAAAAAACTAGAAACCCGCCTCGATTGCGAAAAAAGCACGTAGTGTTAACACAGGTTTCGGCATAGATAACTACACCTTCTTCAGAACAATAAAAACCCACAAGTGCCTAACAAGACCTTAGTCAATGATTAAAAGAACGCCATAGTTATAGATTTATAAACGAAAAAAGGAAAACACCATCAGTACCTATGTACAGAGTCAAAATCACTACTTAATTTAGTGTTGTACGCTCCACCTCACACCGGCCTATGTTCGATGGGCCATGACCTGCAGCTGCGTATAAATGTATAGCTATGGTGTTCTTTTAATCATTGACTAAGGTCTTATTAGGTACTTGTGGGTTTTATTGTTCTGAAGAAGGTGTAGTTATCTATGCCGAAACCTAGGTTAACACTAGGTGCTTTTTTCGCAATCGAGGCGGGTTTCTAGTTTTTAAATATAGAAACCAAATACATTGTCGCATGTCGAAGTCAACATCCTGCAGTAGCACCGCTAGTTCCTGTTCCAAAAACGTTCGATATCTGCGTCCATTCAACGTGCTGTCAATAAAATATAGCCTCATGAGGCAACACCATACGTTAATCGACCGAGGACATCGATGGTCAACTTGCTGTAACCGGTGGGGATTGCCTGCACTCCAGTAATGCATGTTATACCGGTTACCGTTACCATGGTCTGTGAATGTAGAGACTCATCGGAAAATAGTACCTCGGAAAAAAGCGTGGGAGTCGTTAACATTTGTTACAGTGGGCATTCACAAAACACTAACCGGTTATGCAAATAGGCGCCATGAAGTTCTTGATGCAATGAAACACGGTATAGATGATTCTTATGGTGATCAAATATTCTGACACTACTACCTACGGACTTACTGGAATCGCAGTATATAAGGCAACAGCAGCCTCGACATTCCTCGTACGTTCTCTGTAAATCAAGATCATTTCAATATTTTCTTCTGTGGCTGCAACATTCATCTACCACCTGCACATCTGTTCTCCAAAGGATAGGCAGGTGTGCAAGCAATAAACACTGCGCAAGTATTGCAAAGTTTGGAGCCGTTATCTGTTCTACGTCTGCACGACACGTGAGCTCCGATCGCAGTTTATTGCCTATAGTGCGCGTCATTTACGACGACGGCCGAGTTTAGGTTCGTTCTGTGCATTTGACGTCACAAAACACACTCAGCCAATGAACAGGTTTTTGTTGTCCGTTGTGACAAACACAAATTGTTTGCACATTGCGCCTCACTTACAATATATTTTAGTTCCTATGTTTTATTACGTCCACAATTCAGTTTTGTGTACGTCGCCAATTTTGTTTTAATCAGAACTTTTTAGAAAAAAACGAAATGACTCTGGTATAAATGAAACTTTTATTACAGTCGCAAAATACGGAATATTTCTCAGTATTACACACGACACGTATCTGGTACTTAAATTAACTGGGATATTGTTATACAGTAAATTTTATATGAAATTTAGGTATCTTGTCCGCAAATAATTCTCAACATTGTCGCAACTAAAATCGAACATACGGAAAGTATACGCTATGGACTTTTACCTCTACAAACTCTTCAAAATTTCGTGCAATGGTTTACTACATTCATTGCTGCACAATAACTGCGTTGAACATTGAAACAAAATTATGTCATTTATGGGGGGAAGGTATAAGTCAAGAAGATGTGTAAAAATCAAATTTTTGGGCCAAATAGTTTTTATGAAATCGAATGATAAGTGTGTCGAAGCAGTGGGAACACCATGTGTCTGCACAGGCGAGCAGTGCAGTGATGACAAAATCGCGCACAGCACAGAATGCGGGGAGCACGTCTCTATAGCAGCGAAAGGGTTAATGCGGCCATGGTGGCTTTACTTAATAAACTGCGCGCTCCCCCCTAAACGTAAGTTTGTAAACTATACTATACTATGGCGCTGCTTCTCTTGGCGCGTGCGTCGTTTGCAACTGGCAACGCAGCATTCTCCCGCGTCTGGGCGGGCATGCGTGAGCCGCCAAGGTAAAAGAATTGAGCTATAGTATGATACGTCATAGTTCGCTGCACGTCCACGGTGGCGCTTCGAGTAGTCCGCTGTTCGATATGTCGGAGGAAAACAGCCTTGCGAATGGGGTTCCCAATTAGAAGTTGTGAAATACGGGACCGTTCACCCTGTCAGCATGGATGTGGGGCCCCATGTGCCATAGGATATTCTTGGGTAAGCAAACTTGTGTGAGGCCTTTTGTTGTCATTAACAAGGGGAAGTTCGTTCGCAACCGTCGGTCGCCTCGAATGAGAGTGTCCGCACGTTCCAGCATTGAGTGAGTCACAGTCGTGAGCGGCCGGCTGGCTAGTAAGAGATCGGAAAGGTTTGTGCGATCTTGTTACGATGATGACAGACGCCTCGCGCAAATACTCCCTTTGTTCACTGCCAGGTCTCCGTAGATATTCTGCAAGCGCCTATGAAGAATATCTCCGATGCTCTGGTTTCCCTCAAGAGGAAACTCAATGACAGCTCTGCTTGGAACGCACGTCTGTTGCAGGCGTCAGTTTGAAGGCTATTTATGGCGCCGCCACCTATCGGAACTTCATGAAACTATAGTGGCTGAAGTGAGAATATTCAATGATGTCTCATAACAATGTTCGCATTTGTTAACCGAAACCCGCCGAGAGAAAAAAAAAGTTGTATTACTTATTAAACGCCGTCCGGAGTGGCCGAGCGGTTCTAGGCGCTTTGGCCTGGAACTGCGCGACCGCTATGGTCGCAGGTACGGACCCTGCCTCGGGCATGGATGTGTGTGATGTCCTTAGGTCAGTTAGGTTTAAGTAGTTCTAAGTTCTAGGGGACTGATGACCTTCGAAGTAAAGTCCTATAGCGCTCAGAACCATTTGAACAATTCTGAACTTCTTTAACGTATCTCGTATCATACATTCGTGTTCCACTGGACAACAACCCAGACGAACTGCTTCTGTTAGTTAAAGCACATACTGAATGAAATAATTACTACTGTGTTAACTCCACACCCACTCTTCTTTTCAACTACAATCCACTATCGCAGGGCAGGTTCTTTTCCTGTTACAGTGAAACTGCAGTTTTAATGATCAGGCTCAATGTTTTTATAGTGTTCAGTGTTCAAGTGCTTCTCCATTGTTTTTAACTGTGTTGTCTGTTCACAATTTTATCACTGTTTTTAAACAATTCACGAAGACAGCATTACATTATCTACATTTCTCTCATTCATTTCACCTTTGCAGTTATTTTAAGTTCATAGTTGAACCGTGAATTTACTTTCAAAACTTTTTCTTAAGAATTTACTTTATTTACTAGCGATTGACCAAGAACATAAACACATTTAATCACACTATGTGAGCGTGGCCGGGGGGGGGGGGGGGGGGGGGGGGTGGCCGAGCGGTTCTGGGCGCTACAGTCTGGAACCGCGTGACCACCCTGGTCGCAGGTTCGAATCCTGCCTCGGGCATGGATGTGCGTGATGTCCTTAGGTTAGTTAGGTTTAGGCAGTTCTAAGTTCTAGGGGACTGATGACCTTATAAGTTAAGTCCCATAGTGCTCAGAGCCATTTGAACCATATGTGAGCTTGGAAGTAGTTGCCAGTGGCAACAAATGTAAGTTTTATTCCTAAAAACTGTTTTTTTCTTTTTTTAGAAAGAGATTTAAAAATATAATCAGAAATCACCCTCTAAACATCAAGTTACAATGTATTCAGAGGCAGAAAGAAGAAATTTTTGACAGTATGAGCTTTTGGGTTGAGAACCTTGTCACTCCGTTTTGACTCGGCCGTAGTCACGACCGCTCACAACAACCTTTGAAAGACTACACTGGTGCAAATCTGCAACACACCAGGTTACTTTAAACTAAAAATTTCAACAATTCTCACAAGCACATAAACTATGCACTCTGTAGGAGGGATGGAAATGGTACAAAACAATAACACTAAAAGATTAACTTGCCACTGAAGGTGCAACTTGATTTTAAAAAAAACTTATTGTGGAAGGGTGGCAACTTTATATACTAAAATAACCATTTAAATAAAAAACCCATGAAATGTAGTCTTACATAAAATATACAAGGTTAGCCAAACATGCTCTACATTACACATATACGACCTCTCAATATGATAGGCGAGATAAAAACATATTTCAGGAATTCGGTCGTTACACTTCAATCAATAAATTCGTTAACACCGAATCCAGCAAACATGACAGAGGCAGCTATTAACATATGGAAGATTGACAGGGAGATTACTGAACAACCCGAAACGCAGGTTGCTCTAACCCGCCCCTACTCCACAAGGGAAAAACGGACCACCCAATTCATAAATAACCACCTTCCCGTGGACGGGCAAATGGAGTTGAATGGTGGGACAGCCTCAAACAAAGCGGCTGCTGACCTCACCAAGAAAACAAGTAGAATTTAACAAGTAAATGAAACAACATATCTCCAATCAGATAACTTCTAATAAACTGCGATTTCTGGCGAAGACCTGGCGCAGCACCCCCAAAACGCTCTCCCGAACCGTCCACTGCCAGCCGCTTCAACGGACGCAGGGAGGCGCGCCGACCTCCCGTCTCATAGTGTCGCAGCTCGCACCAGCCAGACCGATGTCGTGGGTTGACTCCTGTTGCTCTCGTGTCGGCCGCGAAGTCACTAACCCTTTCTATACGGCGCGGCCCACTGGACTCACGTGGCGACCTCACATGCGCCGACGCTGAAGGCGGACAAGTCATCCTGTGTCTCAGTGCGCGACCGACCAACCGATCGATCCAATGATCATTGCCCGAGCAACTCGAGCAGACTGGCGGTCTAACGCTCAGACTCAAATGCAGGAACTCAGCCCCCACCGGGCGACCACTAGCTGAGTTCTGTTGCTGGCGGAGTGGTAAGACTCTCATTCTGCCGGCTTTAAAGTTTGATCCAAACGACAGATGTACTAGCACTCCGAACGACGGACGGACACTAAATGCCGCGCAAATGCGAACGAGGGACAGACCAGCAACTGGTGACGAGTGACTGACCCAGACTCACTCCAACTGACCAACTCCACTGGCGAGTTTTTTATTTATTTTTTTATTGAATTTCGATTCCCCCCGAAGGGGGCGGGCTGGCAGCAGCCTAGTATGTTGCTCTTCAGCCTACAAACTTTGTTTTAAAAAAGATGAAGATAATAAATAATAAATACAGGCGATAAAATCGGAGACTTAAATGGTAGCATGGCGAAAAAATCGTGGAACTTAAAACATAGAACAAAGGGATGATGATGCTAATAAAATACATATGAAGCAGACAGGTAAAATAATAAACAGACAATTAAGAAACATGGCGACAGTCTGGTTTCTGTTTGCAAAAGACATAAGTCACATCCAGCAACAGCATTGTATCTGTTCGCAACACATGGAAATACGAAACAGCACTGAACATTCACTGGAACACTGCACTAATAGGTTGGCAAATATGACATACCACTGCCGAAAGCAGGTGGGGGTGGGGGAAACTGGACATATGATGGGAAAATAAAAAAAAGGAGAGGAAAAGCGAAGGGGTGAAGGGGGAAAGGAGCTGATGGAGGATGAGGACCCATAAGAGGGGTGAGGGCGCTGGGCAGATGCGACAGGGAGTGGGGAAGGCAGAGGAGGGGAATACAAAAGGACTCAGGTGGGGGAGAAGGGATGTAGGGAGAGGTTAGGCGGGGAGAAAACAGGATGGAAGGGGGGGAAGAGGGAGCCAAGGGAAAGGACAGAGGAAAGGAGGGGGGTGAGGATCAGAGTTGATAGGAGGGATAAATGGAGGGAGAGAGGGTATCATCTGGAACGGGGAGTTATGGAAGCCACCTTGGGAAATGAGATGAAGGGTATAGTGATGGAGGGTAGGGGGGACACAACAGTGAAGATGTGGCAGGGGGCGGGGATGGGAGAGGAGAGGAGCAACCAGTGGTTGAGGGGGATCATGGTGGCGGGAGGTGTAGAGTATGTGGATATGTTCAAGGAATAGGAGTGGATGGGGGAAAGGAATGAGGTCATAGAGGATCCATGTGGGGGTCGGGAGGAGTATATGGAAGGCGAAACGGAGTGCATGACGCTCAAGGGTCTAGAGGGACTTATAGAATTTGGGATGGGCAGATATCCAGGTGGGACTGGCATAACAGAGGATGGGACGGATTAAGGATTTGTAGGTGTGGAGGATGGTAGAGGGGTGCAACCCCCTTTTCGGGCCAGAGAGGAGTTTGAGGAGGCAGTTGTGGGCTTTGGATTGGATAGAGTGGAAATGAGGGAGGTGATGGTCAATGGTGAGGCCAAGGAAAGTGAGGGTGGGGGAGAGGCGGATACGACGGGCGCAGACAGTAAGGGAGAAATCCAGGAGCCGGAGGGAGCGAGTGGTACGACCGACGATGATTGCCTGGGCCTTGGAAGGATTGATTTTCAGGAGCCACTGGTTACACCATGCAGCAGAAAGGTCAAAGTGATTCTGGAGAAGGCGTTGGGACCAATGGAGTGTAGGAGCAAAGGCGAGGAATGCATTGTCATTGGCATACTGAAAGAGATGTCCTGGAGGGGGGGGGGGAGGTTGGGGCATATCTGCCATGTACAGGAGGTAGAAGAGAGGGGAGCGGACAGAGCCCTGGGGCACACCTGCAGAGGGGTAGAAGGTGTGGGAATTGGCATTATGGATGGTAACATAGGAGGGGCGGCGGGAGAGGAAGGAGGCCATCAGACGGATGTAGGTGACAAGAAGGGCGTAAGTTTGGAGTTTAAACAGGAGACCGGGATGCCAGACACGGTCGTCGGCCTTTTCGAGGGCGAGGGAGACAAAAATGGCGGAGCGACGGGAGTTAAGGTGGAGGGAGAGGAGATGAGTGAGGCATAGGAGTTGGTCACCGGCAGAGGAGGAAAGTCGAAAGCCTCAGTGGAGGTGGTGATGGATGCACTGGATAAGGATGGATTCCAAGAACTTGCTGAACACCGATGTGAGACGGACAGGACAACAGGAAGAGGCATCAGATGGAGGCTTGTTGGGTTTGGAGAACTTCAGGATATGGGAGGTTTTCCACAGGTCGGGGTAGAAGTCGGTGGCAAGGATGACATTGTAGAGTGTGGCAAGGACTGAAAGGAAGGAGGGAGGGCAGTGTTTGAGGTGGCAGTAGGTAATGCAGTTGTGGCTGAGAGCAATGTTGCGTTTAGTGCAGAGTGTGAGGCTAATTTCCTGTGTAGCGATGGGGGTGTTAAGTTCAGATGGTGGTGTGTGGCCCAAGTACTGGAAGCTAGGAGCAAGGGGAGGAACAGAGGTATTCATACGGTCCATGATGTCAGGGAAGATGGAATAATCAAAGTGGGAATCATCTGGTATGGAAAAAACATCAGAGAAGAGAAAGGCAAAGTGGTTGACCTTACTGAGGTTGTCAGGAAAGGGACGGTTATCAAGGAGGAGAGGGTACTGAGGGGTGGGGCAGTTCCCGGTAAGGCGGTGGAAAGCAGACCAATACTTGGGAGAGTTTATTGGGAGCGTGGTGTTGAGTTGTGTACATGTCTGGCGCCAGGCACGGCGCTTCTTCGTAGTAAGCAGGTTGCGGATGTGTCGTTGCAATTGCCGGGGGCGGGTAAGTGTGTCCCGGTCACGAGTGTGGAGAAAAGAGCGGTAGACGTGGCGGGACTCTTGAAGGAGAAGGATGGCCTGTGGAGGCAGGGCAGGGTAGTGAGGGTGGATGGCTTTGGTGGGGATATGGGTGGCGATGGCGTCAAGGTCTGGTGCAGGAAGGCAGCAGTGCGAGAGATGTCGTCAGGAGATTGGAGGGTAAGTTCGTGGCCTTCAACCTGGGTGTGAATGGAGTCCCGGTAGGCATCCCAGTTGGCACAGGAGTAATCATGGACAAGTTTAGGAGTGACATCGGGGCGAGGAGTGGGGCAGGGATGGCGACCACTAGAGATAGTGAGGAGAACAGTAGCATTGTCGCTGCCAATGAGGTCAAGGACGTCTGCGGTGATGCACCCAAGGAGGTTGTGAGAGGCAAGGACCACATCAGGAGTGGTGTTGTATTTGGGTCGGGTGTGCTGGGGGAGGGGAACCAGGTCTCCCTGGAGAGTGGTGATAAACCGATGCGACCGCTGGTGGTCGCAGGATCATGGCTGTGGATATTAACGTCGGCGGCAATCACGTAGGTGGAGAAGGTGCGGTAAAGGTGCGCCAGGAAATCATATGGGATGGGGGTGCAAGGGCGGACATAAATGGTGGCACAGGTGACGCTAAGGGTGGGGAAGAAGAGGCTGAGGGTGAGATGCACGACAGGATTGTTAAGCAGAGGTTGAGGCCAGACAGGGAGGTGCTTCAGGTGGCCTATAGCAACTCCGCCATGTGCCAGAGGGCACGGGTTATTGGTGGGCTGAAGGGTGTAAGGAGCTGTGGAGGCGGAGATACGGTGTTGAAGGAAGGTTTGATTTAGGACAAAGGCATCCACGCGGTGCTGATGGAGGGTGTGGAAGAAGAGGAGTTTGTGGGTGTGCAGGAAGCGAATATTGTACAGGATGTGGTAGGGTTGTTGTACCATGGGAGGGGAGAGTTAGAAGAGGGTGGTGATGGGGTGAAGGTGAAGTGGGCCTGGTTGTAGGAGTAGGTGGCATAGGTGGTAAGACGGAAGATGGAACGGGCAGCGAGGGCGATTTGGGAAAGGGTGTGGGAGCGCTGAAGGGGGTGGATGTTTTGGAGCACAATAGTGGTGCAACGGATGACGTCCTCTGCAGTAGGCGGAGGGCGGAGCGAGTTGTTGCGGTGAATGGTGTCATCAATAGGACGGACGGGGGCAGGGACCTCAGGGGTGACTGGAGGAGGTTTCGCTTTACACTTCGAGGAGTAGGTAAGATGTGGTTCGTCACAGGTGTTGCAAGAGAGGGGAGAGGTGAGGTTGGAGCAGTTCTTCAGGAAGTGGGAAGCTTTGTAGTGGGGACAAGTAGGGGGCTTCTTGCAGGCAGAGGTAACATGGTCATTGTATGTGAGACAGCGTTGGCAGCGGTAGGATTGGACTGCGGAACGGGAGGGGTCCACCTTATTGTATATGAGGGCTCCCTCGGTGAGGAGGCGGTCAATGGAAGAGGAGGATTCGGTGAATATCCGCGTCAGATAAGTCAGCCCGGCATCATTATAGATGCGCCAGGCCGAGCGGATTTCAAAAACAGTCAATTGTCCTAACACTTTTTCAGACAAGCCTCTGTTCTGTGTGTAGTCTCGCTTCCGTAGGCCGTCGTAATTTAATATATTATTTACAGAAAAATATATTGTTGATGGTGATTGTTGCCTTAACAAAAATGATATTTCATTTTATTTTGATTTACAATTAAATGCTTGTGTGATGTTCTCTTTTTTAACAATATTAATATTCAGTACACATTATTTGTTACGTTAATGAACGTTAGACACGTTGAATCTTAAAACATGAGCATATAAGTTGAACAATGGAATAAACTTTTCATATTAGTTTCCTAGGCTAGTAAGTTCACTTTAAAGCAAAAAATATTTAGTTATTAATTACAATTGCGGCCCACACACGCGCGAGAGTATTTCTTCTTACCTCCCTTAAACATTGCACTGTAGTCGGAGTCCTGGCTCTGGTTCTCGGCTGTTGTACTGAAAATAAGAATCTTAAAGATACGTATTTTGTGCAACGCCGTGCGGCTGTGGAGAAAAATGTATATTATGTTAACAGCGGGCGAGTTTTCCGCTTCCGCTAATTTTTTATAAGTTAATATCGCCACGTAATGGCGTCGTTGGCTGCATCGGCCGCTGCGATTGTTGCTCTGTAACTTACTTGAATGCAGGTTAATACAAGGAAGGCGGACATGAAATCGGTATCACCTCTTACAAATTAAAAGTGAACAATAATATTAAATCAATATATTGTCTGCTTATTTAGTACGAATATGCTTGCATTTGACAGCACTCGCAAGATGTCCGTCTACACGCAACCAAGACAAGAGAAGAAGTGAAGACGACTAAAAAATTAACAAAAGAGCGTATCTTGTCGTCTCTTTAGATCATTTTGTTGTATTTCTTTGCCCTCGAAACTTACGCAGAGAAATTATTATTTTACGGGTACATGAGAAAAATGTATATTATTCAATTTTTAAGTGTCTCGTCTTTCTAAATACTGTTTTTAAGACCTTTCGTATTATTTCACTGAGGACGTATAATAGCTTCATGGTGGTGTGAAGAAGCTCCAAGGAGAAAGTATGTTGTCAGATCATATTTGTCATCATCGTTCGGGCCCAGCAGAGGTGTCACATTGCTCAAATGTCTGACGTCTTAATGCTGGTGGCTGTGATCTCTCCATGACATTATCTTTCAACAATTTAACACAATACTGCATGTTGCCTGTGCTGTCCTGACCTAACTCAGCACAGAGAATTTTCGACCATTGCCCTCGCCAGCATGTTCTCCAGATCTCTCACCACCTACTGAATAAATCTGGTCAAGGGTTGCCGACACAATGGCACACCATCACTCGCCAGCTATTAAGACCTATGTACTCTGGTACAGCTTTGAAGCAGCATGGGATGCTGTATCCGTGTTCGGCAACGAAGGTCAGTCGACTCAATGCCCAACTGTTGGTGCTGCCAGAGGTGGCACATCTGTTTCCTAAATACCACAGCCTGTATAACCCCAAATTACGCATTAAGAAAAATTCTGTATTTGCTGCTCCTCTATGTGTAGCAATTTAATGGTTGGTATTGATGTTCTGGACCATGTCCTATGGCAATGGGTATAGTTACATCCCTTCCCCAGATTAAGTTATGGAAAGTATATAAACTACTTCTCCAGAAATTGAATTGAAAAACAAAATTATTTTACCGTACTGTAACTGAATTGTCTCGTATTGAAATGTCTGTACTACCAGACCACTAGAAGGGACACGCGGGACGATAAATCAAGCTGCAGCCTGCCTGCTTGACGATGTCCAGGGGCAGCAAAAATTTGATTTCCAGTATTTAATTTATTTATTGACAAAATTTGTTAGCTATTTTTTGACTTCTCTTGAATCTGTAATTAACCTCTCTTTGTTTATGTGCAGTTTTCTAACACTGCTATTAAACCATGGTGGGTCTTCCTCTTCCCTTAAGACTGATGTGAACAAACTTTTTTTTTGGTCATCAATCTACTGACTGGTTTGATGCCGCCCGCCACGAATACCTTTCCTGTGCTAACCTCTTCATCTCAGAGTAGCACTTACAACCTACGTCCTCAATTATTTGCTTGACGTATTCCAATCCCTGTCTTCCTCTACAATTTTTGCCCTCTACAGCTCCCTATAGTACAATGGAAGTCATTCCTTCATGTCTTAGCAGATGTCCTATCATCCTGTCCCTTCTCCTTATCAGTGTTTTCCACATATTCCTTTCCTCTCCGATTCTGCGTAGAACCTCCTCATTCCTTACCTTATCAGTCCACCTAATTTTCAACATTCGCCTATAGCACCACATCTCAAATGCTTCGATTCTCTTCTGTTCCGGTTTTCCTACAGTCCATGTTTCACTACCAAACAATGCTGTACTCCAGACGTACATCCTCAGAAATTTCTTCCTCAAATTAAGGCCGGTATTTGATATTAGTAGACTTCTCTTGGCCAGAAATGCCTTTTTTGCCATAGCGAGTCTGCTTTTGATGTCCTCCTTGCTCCGTCCGTCATTGGATATTTTACTGCCTAGGTAGCAGAATTCTTTAACTTCATTGACTTCGTGACCATCAATCCTCATGTTAAGTTTCTCGCTGTTCTCATTTCTACTACTTCTCATTACCTTCGTCTTTCTCCGATTTACTCTCAAACCATACTGTGTACTCATTAGACTGTTCATTCCGTTCAGCAGATCATTTAATTCTTCTTCACTTTCACTCAGGATAGCAATGTCATCAGCGAATCGTATCATTGATATCCTTTCACATTGTATTTTAATTCCACTCCTGAACCTTTCTTTTATTTCCATCATTGCTTCCTCGATGTAAAGATTGTAGAGTAGGGGCGAAAGGCTACAGCCGTGTCTTACTCCCTTCTTAATACGAGCACTTCGTTCTTGATAGTCCACTCTTATTATTCCCTCTTGGTTGTTGTACATATTGTATATGACCCGTCTCTCCCTATAGCTTACCCCTACTTTTTTCAGAATCTCGAACAGCTTGCACCATTTTATATTGTCGAACGCTTTGTCCAGGTCGACAAATCCTATGAACGTGTCTTGATTTTTCTTTAGCCTTGCTTCCATTATTAGCCGTAACGTCAGAATTGCCTCTCTCGTGCCTTTACTTTTTCTAAAGCCAAACTGATCGTCACCTAGCGCATTCTCAATTTTCTTTCCCATTCTTCTGTATATTATTCTTGTAAGCAGCTTCGATGAATGAGCTGTTAAGCTGATTGTGCGATAATTCTCGCACTTGTCAGCTCTTGCCGTCTTCGGAATTGTGTGGATGATGCTTTTCCGAAAGTCAGGTGGTATGTCGCCAGACTCATATATTCTACACACCAACGTGAATAGTCGTTTTGTTGCAACTTCCCCTAATGATTTTAGAAATTCTGATGGAATGTTATCTATCCCTTCTGCCTTATTTGGCCGTAAGTCCTCCAAAGCTCTTTTAAATTCCGATTCTAATACTGGATCCCCTATCTCTTCTAAATCGACTCCTGTCTCTTCTTCTACCACATCAGACAAATCTTCACCCTCATAGAGGCTTTCAATGTATTCTTTCCACCTATCTGCTCTCTCCTCTGCATTTAACAGTGGAATTCCCGTTGCACTCTTAATGTTACCACCGTCGCTTTTAATGTCACCAAAGGTTGTTTTGACTTTCCTATATGCTGAGTCTGTCCTTCCGACAATCATATCTTTTTCGATGTCTTCACATTTTTCCTGCAGCCATTTCGTCTTAGCTTCCCTGCGCTTCCTATTTATTTCATTCCTCAGCGACTTGTATTACTGTATTCCTGATTTTCCCGTAACATGTTTGTACTTCCTCATTTCATCAATCAACTGAAGTATTTCTTCTGTTACCCATGGTTTCTTCGCAGCTACCTTCTTTGTACCTATGTTTTCCTTCCCAACTTCTGTGATGGCCCTTTTTAGAGACGTCCATTCCTCTTCAACTGTGTTGCCTACTGCTCTATTCCTTATTGTTTTATCTATAGCGTTAGAGAACTTCAAACGTATCTCGTCATTCCTTAGAACTTCCGTATCCCACCTCTTAGCGTATTGATTCTTCCTGACTAATGTCTCGAACTTCAGCCTACTCTTGATCACTACTCAACTCAGAACTCAATTAGTCTTTCTCCTCTTTCATTCCTTGTCCCAAGCCCATATTCTCCTGTAACCTTTTCTTCTACTCCTTCCCCTACAACTGCATTCCAGTCGCCCATGTCTATTAGATTTTCGTATCCCTTTACATACTGCATTACCCTTTCAATATCCTCATACACTTTCTCTATCTGTTCATCTTCAGCTTGCGACGTCGGCATGTATACCTGAACTATCGTTGTCGGTGTTGGTCTGCTGTCGATTCTGATTAGAACAACCCGGTCACTGAACTGTTCACAGTAACACACCCTCTGCCCTACCTTCCTATTCATAACGAATCCTACACCTTTTATAACATTTTCTGCTGCTGTTGATGTTACCCGATACTCATCTGACCAGAAATCCTTGTCTTCCTTCCACTTCACTTCACTGACACCTACTATATCTCGATTGAGCCTTTGCATTTCCCTTTTCAGATTTTCTAGTTTCCGTATCACGTTCAAGCTTCTGACATTCCACGCCCCGACTCGTAGAATATTATCCTATCGATGATTATTCATTCTTTTTCTCATGGTAACCTTCCCATTGGCAGTCCCCTCCCGGAGATCCGAATGGGGGACTATTCCGGAATCTTTTGCCAATGGAGAGATCATCATGACACTTCTTCAACTACAGGCCACATGTCCTGTGGATACACGTTACGCGTCTTTAATGCAGTGGTTTCCATTGCCTTCTGCATCCTCATGTCGTTGATCATTGCTGATTCTTCCGGCTTTAGGGACAATTTCCCACCCCTAGGACAAGAGAGTGCCCTGAACCTCTATCCGCTCCCCCGCCCTCTTTGACAAGGCCGTTGGCAGAATGAGGCTTGAACAAACTTATCTAAGTCTTATTGAATGATGATTTTGAATTTTCTCCATATGTGCTCTACACCTTCTTCCTTAGCACTGAATATTTGCTGTTGACTACTTAGATACTTTGCAATTTGTATCCTGTCACTCTTGCTAACCAAAAATAGTCAACTCCTACCAGTAGGATAACTTCCCATTTATACATCAGTCAGTTGAAATAGAAGAGCTGCAGTGGCCATTATGTTTTATAAATTATAGTAATTAAGATGACATTTATGAATGAAAAAATTAGATTAGGCTAAATACATCTGACCATTCTGATTCTGAGTGTGTGTTTAATGAGACCAACCAGCAAAGGTCATCAGTATCGTATTTTACCCCAGATGGAAGCAGTGTGATCCTTATGTCTGTAATAGGTCTAATAGTTAGTTATTCTTCTTACTGGCTACTAGTATTGAAGTAGAAATTCGTCAACGGAATAGGAGGATTTGTCAAAAGAAATTAGATCTAAAACTTGTTTTACTACCTGTCGGACATCAAAAAATTTTGTTGCTGCATGCTGAACTCACTTCTGAGCCACTGACAGCTTTAACAGTGAGTAATAAAGGTCATTTTTCCCTCTAGTGTTGTAGCTACGGACATCACTAGTCTTCCCAAATTGTGATGGATTATTATGACTTATGTCTATGGCGTATATTTGTATTTCGACGGCGAAGTTAAAGTGCTCAGCTGCTTGAAGAGGCATCTTCATGATGTTTGTGATGAACCCTCTGAAAGCTGTTATCGTTTGAGGAGCTTACATGTAACGCAATACCTTCCAGGTTTGAGTGGAATTTAATAATTTAATGTGCGAGAGACGACTGACAAGGATCTGTTAGTCACGTCACTTATATGAATGTTTGCACGAAGTCTCTGGATTTAAGTGGTCTGGCTTACACACATTTTCATCTTTTCCATCGTGGGCGACGGTTGTTTGGGCCGCTGCGTGGACTATGGCCATAATTAGCCTTCTTCTGTTGCTGCCACGGCCAGGGCTGGAGCTGGCATAAGGCGGTGGCACAGTGGGTGGCGAGAGCACATTACTGCCAGGGCGTGCACTAATGGTGACTGGCTACCTCCTCCCACATCTACCGGCCTGGCTGCAGCCAGAGCAAGGAGGTGGCCCAGTAGATGGCAAGAGTGCACTACTGCCAGCGTCCTCACTAGTGGTGACTGGATACTTCCTCCCACCACCTGTGAGCCTGGCCGCAGCCAGTGCAAGGAGGTGGCGCGGTGGATGGTGAGAGTGCACTACTGGCAGCGTCCTCACTAATGGTGACTGGATACTTCCTCCAACCATCTGTGAGCCTGGCCGCAGCCAGTGCAAGGAGGTGGCGCGTTGGATGGTGAGAGTGTAGTACCGCCAGGGCCTGCAGTAGTTGTGGGTGGCCATCTCTTCCTGTCATATGCTGACCTGGCCATGGCAACAACAGGATGATGACGTGCAGGATAACCAGATGCTTGGTTTTTATGTATTTAATGGCCATCATCCTACTCTTTCAGTGAAATGGAATACAAACAGTCACAAAAATTTGGCAAAGTTTCTTTCTTTCTCACATACCCCTGAGAAAACTTTTATGCACACTTGACTTTGTTCTCACAATTACGCTTTATTCAGCTGTGTGTTAAATTGCACCTGAAACAGTTTAATGCATTTCATTCTACTTTAGCAAATTTAAGTGGTGAAAAGGAGAATTAATCTTCAGCATACAGTTAAATATATATTGCTTGTTTTAATTTTGGCATACTTATTAAGATGTCTTCACAGACATCTGGTGGTGGGGCTACCCTGAGGGTATGTACACTCAGGTTTGTCATATATACCACTACTTTACTCTTTACCTAATGAATATATAATAGACTGGGTGACTCCGTTCACTAAGCCTCTAAATGGTGGTTTCAGTTGAATGAGCGAATGAATACATGTTTAAACTGACAGGGACACTTGAGACTGGTTTCACTTGAAAAGAAAGGATGCATAACATAACACACATAACATCGCTGGATTGTGTCGACTGTTTTCATAAGGTTGCTCCCAGAGACTGGTTTCATCTGAGAGAAGTGAATGAATCAAAAATGTTCAAATGTGTGTGAAATATTATAGGACTTAACTGCTAAGGTCATCAATCCCTAAGCTTACACACTACTTAACCTAAACCATCCCAAGGACAAACACACACATCCATGCCCGAGGGAGGACTCGAACCTCTGCCGGGAGCAGCCTCACACTCCATGACTGCAGCGCCTAAGACCGCTCGGCTACTCCCGTGCGGCGTGAATGAACCAGTAAGTGAAAATACAACCAGCTAATCCGATTGTTTCCAGGAAAAGCTAGAATGAGTCTACTGTTTTCCAACAAGCAACTGAATTGATTGTTGTCATTCGATTTTTCTCATCACTAGCATCCAATGATATCATTATGTGCTCTACTGTTTGTCTGCTTTTGGAATAGGGGATGCAGCAACAATGTCATTGTGCTGACAGACAATAGTGCTCCATATGTTATCGCACTGTACACATGGATATTTGTGTTGCTCCAGACAAGCTCATTTGATGACCCTGGTGTATAATCCTGCACAGCCAAGTGAACAGTATGTTTGTCCTCTCGACTGCTATCCATGTGGAGCTACTGAGAAACTTCATGGCGTAGAGTATGGCCCTTCTAGATCTAACCAACCCATATCTCCTTCGCAGACCTGGGATTCTGAGCAGCTGTATGCTCCCTCTGTCTGCATATAATTTTATCTGGTGTGGAAGTGTGAAAACGTTTTCGAAATATTTGTGAATCGTGTAACGGAGTTGGGACATGAGTTAATCCATCAGGCTGATTTGACCAGGCAGTGGTGCAACTTTCTGAGTCCCAGAAGTGGCGTGCTAATGCATGTGGATATCTCTGCTGTCAACACTACTACAGTTTACTCTTTGTTAACTAGATTATTGTAATAGTTTCCGAAAAATGAATGTATCTGCTTGTTGGTGATGATGAATGATTACTAGCAACGGGCTCAATACAAGTATACAATGTGCAAAAAAAGGCTGCACTTGGAGGTAGGTATAAGATTCCTCATCCACGTTCAAGACAAATGCTTATCTAGCAAAATCAGGTCGGGTGCATACTGAAAACACATATATGAAAACGAGGATCTGGCAACATTGCCATAGCATGCAGTGTTTCGGAATGCACAAGGTAACATGTATCACTCCACATGCAGCAACCATCACAGATCACTGAGTTGGCAGCTGGGCCATCAAACCCACATCCACCATGGAGATGTAGTTCGAGTCCTCCTCAGTTTCCCTTTTTTAATTTGTTAGACGTATGTTCCCTAGTTCTCGTCGTTTTTGTAAGCAGGACATCGTTTTGTCACATGGAATAGCGGGATCAATTAAACTGCATCCATCTGTCTGCTAGCCACGCAGTGCAGAACCATAACTGGTCCTATAAAGCTCATGTGGGGTGGCTTCCCAATGGAATACACAAATCGTGATTACGTCGATGTGCTTCTGGTGCTTGGTGCATCCCAAAACCGAGCTGTTGCTCGTGTGTATGCTGCATGGAACCCTCAAAGGCTCCATCCTGATAAAGTTTTTAGTCGCCTGAGGCAACACATTTGGCAAAGAGACCTTTGGAGAAAAGAAAACCACTTGTATGAATATCAAGAGCTCAGATGGAGACCCAGTTCCCTATGCAAAGAAGGGAAAGCAGAAAGGTGGAAGGAGTATATAGAGCGTCTATACAAGGGCGATGTACTTGAGGACAGTATTATGGAATTGGAAGAGGATGTAGATGAAGACGAAATGGGAGATATGATACTGCGTGAAGAGTTTGACAGAGCACTGAAAGACCTGAGTCGAAATAAGGCCCCTGGAGTAGACAAAATTCCATTAGAACTACTGGGAGCCTTGGGAGGGCCAGTCCTGACAAAACTCTGTCATCTGGTGGGCAAGATGTATGAGACAGGCGAAATACCCTCAGACTTCAAGAGGAATATAATAATTCAAATCCCAAAGAAAGCAGGTGTTGACAGATGTGAAAATTACCGAACTATCAGTTTAATAAGCCGCGGCTGAAAAATACACTCCTGGAAATGGAAAAAAGAACACATTGACACCGGTGTGTCAGACCCACAATACTTGCTCCGGACATTGCGAGAGGGCTGTACAAGCAGTGATAACACGCACGGCACAGCGGACACACCAGGAACCGCGGTGTTGGCCGTCGAATGGCGCTAGTTGCGGAGCATTTGTGCACCACCGCCGTCAGTGTCAGCCAGTTTGCCGTGGCATACGGAGCTCCATCGCAGTCTTTAACACTGGTAGCATGCCGCGACAGCGTGGACGTGAACCGTGTGTGCAGTTGACGGACTTTGAGCGAGGGCGTATAGTGGGCATGCGGGAGGCCGGGTGGACGTACCGCCGAATTGCTCAACACGTTGAGCCGTGAGGTCTCCACAGTACATCGATGTTGTCGCCTGTGGTCGGCGGAAGGAGCACGTGCCCGTCGACCTGGGACCGGACCGCAGCGACGCAAGACCGTAGGATCCTACGCAGTGCCGTAGGGGACCGCACCGCCACTTCCCAGCAAATTAGGGACACTGTTGCTCCTGGGGTATCGGCGAGGACCATTCGCAACCGTCTCCATGAAGCTGGGCTACGGTCCCGCACACCGTTAGGTTAGGCCGTCTTCCGCTCACGCCCCAACATCGTGCAGCCCGCCTTCAGTGGTGTCGCGACAGGCGTGAATGGAGGGACGAATGGAGACGTGTCGTCTTCAGCGATGAGAGTCGCTTCTGCCTTGGTGGCAATGATGGTCGTATGCGTGTTTGGCGCCGTGCAGGTGAGCGCCACAATCAGGACTGCATACGACCGAGGCACACAGGGCCAACACCTGGCATCATGGTGTGGGGAGCGATCTCCTACACTGGCCGTACACCTCTGGTGATCGTCGAGGGGACACTGAATAGTGCACGGTACATCCAAACCGTCATCGAACCCATCTTTCTACCATTCCTAGACCGGCAAGGGAACTTGCTGTTCCAACAGGACAATGCACGTCCGCATGTATCGCGTGCCACCCAACGTGCTCTAGAAGGTGTAAGTCAACTACCCTGGCCAGCAAGATCTCCGGATCTGTCCTACATTGAACATGTTTGGGACTGGATGAAGCGTCGTCTCACGCGGTCTGCACGTGCAGCACGAACGCTGGTCCAACTGACGCGCCAGGTGGAAATGGCATGGCAAGCCGTTCTTGAATTTATAGCACAAACGATTTTTATTACACGCTTTTACATGCAAAAAACTTTTGCTATGTTTGCTAAGTTAACACAGAATATGCTCCCTTATGAAATAATAGAGTGAAAAAACGTGGAATGCTTTTCCCAACTGAATTTATTATCGAGTTGTAGTCCCAGAAATGTAACACTGTCAACCTTTTCGATCTGCATGTCTTCATATGTTATAAACATGCTGTAGCTGGAGAAATCGAGCAGTTTCCAAATCTGACATAAAACTTGGATTAGCGTACTCACACTTTCCCCAATAGGACTTACAGCACAGGAGTAAAAGGATCTGCCACATTACGTACACTTTTTGTTGCAACAAACACGAAGACACATATAAATAATACAATAACGTCAACCACCAAAAATACAATCAAACCAACGGGACAACTGCGGGAAGTTGGGGGTTTTAGGGTGAGGACAAGCTAGTAAAAAAAATAAAATAAAAAAAAACTACCAACTCATAAACACCGTAATGACATTCACACACCACAACACCTTTTTACGTCGAAGCAGATGGGTGGAATCGGACGCTTCCATTGACCCCTCCTACTCTGTAGATGAATATCATAACAGAGATTGAAAGACCAGCTTAGGTAAAAATTCTGCTATATTTCAGTTTTGACAGCACTTGGTTGCAACAGTCAAGATCGGGTATTCTGTGTATGATAAATTTATTAAAAGTGCGTAACTGTGTTTTATTCTGACAGTGCATCAGTTCTGTAAATGTTGGCAGTTACTGTGATATAGTCACATATTTTGACAATCTCCTGACAAATGATGGGGATAATAATTATTATATTCAACTGTATTATGTTATTGTTCCTGACAAGTTATTTGTCATTCGCGATGGCCAGCGGCTATTTCCGAAGAAGTACGTAAATATTTGTTCGCTCCTGTAACTATCGCCTCTGAAATATCACTGGGGTCTAAGACTGGAGTCACTGTGTCAGGAACACAGACACACAGTTATTCCGTTACCAACTTCCAGGTTACCTGTAATGGTAGCCCGATAAGTGCCAGAGAGCGACAACTGTGAGCCAATTACAATAACTGCCAGAGGAAAATACCGATCTCTGACAGTTATTTCCATAGTCGCTCGAATTCCTTATGGTACCTCTCTTTATACTACCCGTCCAAGCTAAATTGACATATGAGGCGGTGGCATAAGGGACCGACCGTACTTGTTAATGCCTGTACTGTAGCTCCTATCAGCCACCGCTCGGACATTAACTTCATTTAATTGTTTGTGCTAAAAGTAACGAAGACGCACGATATAGTACACAGTTCTTATCAACAGATGGCGCGCAGTCTCACAGTTATTCCCATAGCCTATAGAACGCCTACTAAATGGTCTACCCTCTCCCTAGTTCCTAGCCAGATATCCGATGAGTTGACAAAAGCGTAGTACGATCTTCGGTCAACAGATGGCGCGAGGCGCTGTTGACATTAGACAGTTACTGAAATAACTGCCTGTATCAGAGGAACAGTTATCGCAGTAACCGTTACTTCTCAGTAACCGGTTATTTCCACCAGTTACGTTATTTTTTGCCACCTCTACGTTGCGACACTTGCGAGGAGCGACAGTTGTGAGGAGGGAGGGACATTTGTGAGGAGACCCGGCAGAACAGGTAGCGGGCGGTCTACAGGGACACCAAAAAGGTAGCACACCGCAGTTCAGTACTGCATCGTCACATCACTGCCGTCACACAGGAGTGCAAAACGATCGCTGCAACGCATCAGGCAAAAAGCATGGGATCTACACAAGATCCGACCGATGCTGCAGGAATATTTCTGCAAGAACATCATTTGCTAATGAATGATGGGAGCATATTTTTACTTGCAGATGACGACAGACGACCAAATGATAGGATATTGGTGTTCGCCAGCGCAAGGGGAGAATCCTGTTCAACAGACTGCAATTCGTCGATGGAACGTTCGAAAGCTCCAGCAAGCAGTTTGGACATTTATTTTGTAAGGGGCATAGTTCTGTCGGTTGATGATTTAATGTCCATGCCGATATTTTTAGTTCTGAGGAGGAAACAAACACAGCTCCAACCGTGTACGCCTTACTACCCAATAAAAAGCGAGAAACGAACGATCGCTTTTTCACAGCTGTTAAGAGCAACGTATCTGGATTGAATCCTATAGCTGTCATGATGGATTTTGAAGCTGCAATCATCCAATCAGTAACACATTTGTTTCCTGGTGCAAAGATTAATGGCTACAACTACCATTTCAATCAGCGCTTGTGGAGGCAAGTGGAGAATTGTGGCCTTGTTGCTGCCTACAAGGAATACGAAGAAATTATTTTTCACATAAGATTGTGTTCCGCTTTGGTTCACGTTCCCCTGGACGCGTTAGATGATGGGTGGCTATGCATTCAGGAGAGCACGCGAGATAATGAAAAACTGCAGTATTTTTACGACTATTTTGTTAAACAATGTCCGGCCGGAGTGGCCGAGCGGTTCTAAGCGCTTCAGTCAAGAACCGCGCGACCGCTACGGTCGCACGTTCGAATCCTGCTTCGGGGATGGATGGGTGTGATGTCCTTAGGTTCGTTAGGTCTAAGTAGTTCTAAGTTCTAGGGGACTGATGACCTGAGACGTTAAGTCCCATAGTGCTGAGAGCCATTTTTTTAACGAACAATGGCTGGATAATGACGACATGCCAAGATATATATGGAACTGCGCAGGAAGGCGTCACCGCACCAACAATGTTTCAAAAGGATGGCATCGGAGGATAAATACATTAATTTCGAAGGTTCATCCACATTTTTACGCCTTTGAAAAACTCTCAGAAAAGACGCAGAATATTTGACCGACTAGTTTTAAATGTAAGTGGGAAAAGAAGAAAGAAGTCCGGAATTAAGACAGATGAGATAGTTTCTAAGGCCCTTACAAGACTCCAAATTGACGGCATTATAAAATCATTTCTTACTTGCGTGGCCTATGCTCAGAAATTACAATGAAAAGAAAATGGCTGAAGCTACAGCAACACTTGTAAGTACTAAAAAGGGATTCAGTTCACGCCGATCGCCCTATTTAAAATTGTAAAATAATCATCCTTTGCCGGCCGCGGTGGTCTAGCGGTTCTAGGCGCTCCAGTCTGGAACCGCGGGACTGCTGCGGTCGCAGGTTCGAATCCTGCCTCGGGCATGGATGTCTGTTATGTCCTTAGGTTAGTTAGGTTTAAGTAGTTCTAAGTTCTAGGGGACTGATGACCACAGATGTTAAGTCCCATAATTCTCAGAGCCATTTGAACCATTTTTTGAACAATCATCCTGTAAATATTGTAAATAAATATAATGCGGGCCGACACAAAGTCGACTAAATGTCTCTTGCCAATTGTAAAAGATAGACAAATGAAGTCTGAAAAGTCATAAGTTTTCTTACAACCACAATCAGCATTTTTGTGTACAGGATTTGAGAAGCAACGTCTGTTTCAGGGGACGACGAATACATCTTCTTTCCATACATAAATTACATTCCTTAACGCTAATTACTAGCAAGACTCACATTAGACCTCAGTTCACTTCCCTGCGAGGTACGCGAAAATGGAGGTTTATTTTGAAATTATTAAAGAAAAAGTTTCTACCGAGGCCCAAATTCTTTAGCAGGCTCCCCTTAATATATGGTAAAATGTTGCCACACCTATCATATTAAATTTTCTGTAAAGAACATCGTTAAGTATGAGGTTGAGCGAAAATTATGCCCTATGTAAGATTAATCAGAACAAAAATTCCAATGACAGAGGTCTTACACGTAACTGTGCTGCAACTAATGGTTGACATGGTATCGTGGGGGTAAAATCAGCTCCGATTTCTAATTTGACTAAGGCTACTGTTCCTTGCCCAAAACAGTTCTGAAATGATGTAACCCGGCTGCACTGGAGGAGTGTGAATGTCCCTGGGCATCTGCCCGGGCCGGCACAAGCCGAGCGCTCAGTCACACCCAGCGGCAGCATGTAGTGGTAGTGCGGGATTTGCGACACACCCTGTGCCGGTCCCTCAGCACCCCGGATTTCTCACAAGTGTCGCCACATTCCAGTTTCTCACAAGTGTCGCTTCTCACAAGAGTATACAACTCCCGATGCAAGAGTCGGGGCTTGCACTGCCCGCGACACGGCATTCCACCGGGCGAGGGGGTGTTTCCCTTCTGTCACATACGGCGAGAGCATCGAATGCAGCGGTGCGTACACTATCTTGACCGTCGGTAGACGGGGTGGGAGAATGATAGTCCTGATGTAGGTACATTCAAGAAAGAAACAGGTCAGTTAGGAAACGGGCGCTGCGACGTGTGTCAGCGGCACTGGGGCAATGAGTGAGCACGGTGTATGGGCCCCCGTCAGAGAGCTGCTAAGGCGCGTCGATCTAATTGGACAGCCAAGAGTTCCTGCCACCTGTTCTTAATTACACTACTGGTCATTAAAATTGCTACACCACGAAGATGACGTGCTACAGAAGCGAAATTTAACCGACAGGTAGAATATGCTGTGATATGCAAATGATTAGCTATTCAGAGCCGGTGGCGACACCTACAACGTGCTAACATGAGGAAAGTTTCCAACCGATTTCTCATACACAAACAGCAGTTGACCGGCGTTGCCTGGTGAAACATCGTTTTGATGCCTCGTGTAAGGAGGAGAAATGCGCACCATAACGTTTCCGACTTTGATAAAGGTCGGATTGTAGCCAATCGCGATTGCGGTTTATCGTATCGCGACATTGCTGCTCGCCTTGGTCGAGATCCAATAACTGTTTGCAGAATATGGAATCGGTGGATTCAGGAGGGTAATACGGAACGTCGTGCAGGATCCCAAAGGCCTCGTACCACTATAGTTCAATTCTTTTATATTGGCGGCTCACGCATGCCCGCCCACACGCGGGAGATTGCTGCGTTGCCGAGTTGCACGCGCCAAGAGAAGCAGCGCCATAAAATTCAAATGGCTCTGAGCACTATGGTACTTAACATCTATGGTCATCAGTCCCCTAGAACTTAGAACTACTTAAACCTAACTAACCTAAAGACATCACACAACACCCAGCCATCACGAGGCAGAGAAAATCCCTGACCCCGCCGGGAATCGAACCCGGGCGTGAGAAGCGAGAACGCTACCGCACAACCACGAGATGCGGGCGCAGCGCCATAGTATAGTATAGTTCGCAAACTTACGTTTACGAGGGGAGCGCGCAGTTTATGAAGTAAAGCCACCACGGCCGCATTAACCCTTTCGCTGTTTCAGAGACGTGCTCACCGTATTTCGCGATGTGCGCGATTTTGTCATCACTGCACTGCTCGCCTGTGCAGACACATCGTGTTCCGACTGCTTTGACACACTTTATCATTCGATCTCAGAAAAACTATTTTGCCAAAAGATTAGATTTTTACACATCTTCTTGACTGATACCTTCCCCCCATATATGACTTAATTTTGTTTCGATGTTCAGCGCAGTTATTGTGCAGCATTGAATGTAGTAAACCATTGCAAGAAATTTTGAAGAGTATGCAGAGCTAAAAGTCACAATGTATACTTTCCGTATGGTCGATTTTAGTTGCCACTAGAAATTTCAAAGAAGTACATTCAAACGGATAAAATTCATGAAGTAAGACACTTCGATATTGTTTTTAAATAAAGAAAATATTATGCACCAAACAAGGTTTGCTTAGTGGCCAAAGACCTTCACCATTACGCTAACGCAGCTCGTCATTTAATGGAATACTTGTAAGAGTTTAAAAGCATCAGGCAAAATACCGACAAACATTGTTGGTATGACTATGAATTACTCACGTTTCGTCGAAGTACAATAGGAAATAAACAATTACCGCTGTTCTTTATTGCGAAAAAGCGGTTAGTGAGAATGAATTTCCTTACTATCGCCTGAATTAGGAGGCTTATTGCTTGTTTGGTTTAATTAATTAATAGAATACGAAGCAATTGGTATAAAGAATACTTTTTCCGAACTTTCTTTTATAGAAAGTTTGCTATTAAGACATTGCTTTTGTTCAATTACATTATTTATGACTGAACGTTTCTAAAACTGAAGACACTCGTCTGTGCTCTGCACTGCAGTCGAGCTCTGGCAACGTCGCTCTCTGTTCATTGGCTGACTGTGTACTGTGACGTCAGATGCGCAGAACGAACCTAAACTCGGCCGCCTTCATAAATGGCGCGCACATTAGCAGTCGAGATGACAGGCATCTTATCTGCACGGCTGTAACGGATTATGCAGCCACGTCTCGATCCCTGCGTCAACAGATGCGGACGTTTGCAAGACAACAACCATCTGCACGAACAGTTCAAAGATTTTCGCAGCAGCATGGACGATCAGCTCGGTGACCATGGCTGCGATTACCCTTGACGCTGCATTGCAGACAGGAGCACCTGCGATGGTGTAATTCAACGACGAACCTGGGTGCACGAATGGCTAAAAGTCATTTTTTCGGATGAATCCAGGATCTGTTTACAGCATCATGATGGTCGCACATTGGAAGTGTGTATTCCTCATCGCCATACTGGAGTATCACCCGGCGTGATGGTATGGGGTGCCATTGGTTACACGTCTCAGTCACCTCTAGTTCGCATTGACGGCACTTTGAACAGTCGAAACACAATTAAGACAATCTCTAAAATGACTACAGTGGGTCTACACCTTTGATGACCCACCAACACCATTATTTCTACAAGGACTGCAGTGGGTCTGCACCTCTGGTGGCCCACCAATACCATAATCTCTACCAGGACTACAGCGGGTGTGCTCTGTGATAACCTACCTACCAATATTCTTCAAAACTTCGAGTGACTCTGCTGTGGGTTTGCTCTGTTGTGGCCCATTAGCTGACTGCATGTCAAGAATCAGCACTGTCTTTCTGTTGGAAGGACAACACTACTTCTTCAAGACTGCATAGAAAATCACTACTTCCATGTACATTTTCTTTTACTAATGAGACTTTGTGAAAAAAACTGTAATTACTATTGTGATAAATGATCATGACCGTCATTATGAGAACAATTTTTGCTTTTGACCAACAATGTAACAATAAGTGTGTGCATTTGATAGCTTTGTTACTGTAATTACGAAAATTTTTTTTTCATATCTGTGTTGGCCACTGTCCAAAACAATTTGTAAAATTTTTTGTGGGGATCATGGGGGCTATGGAAGTAGGCTGTTCAGGTTTTTATGTGGGTAACGCCATGTAGCACTCTATATGAAAATCACTGACTGTGCTGTGTGCAGTCTGTGGCTGGTTTGCATTGTTGGAATTTGCTATTGTACTGTTGGGAAGTTGGCTGTTAAGAGCGCGTAGCGTTACGCCGTTGGAGGTGAGCCGCCAGCAGTGGTGGATGTGGGGGAGAGAGATAGCGGAGTTTTGAGAGCGGACGATCTGGACGTGTGTCCATCAGAGAGTAAATTTGTAAGACTGGATGTCATGAACTGATATATAATGACTTTTGAACACTATTAAGGTAAATACATCGTTTGTTCTCTATCAAAATCTTTCCTTTGCTAACTATGCCTATCAGTAGTTAGTGCCTTCAGTAGTTAGAATCTTTTAATTTAGCTGGCAGTAGTGGCGCTCGCTGTATTGCAGTAGTTCGAGTAACGAAGATTTTTGTGAGGTAAGTGATTTGTGGAAGGTATAGGTCATTGTTAGTCAGGGCCATTCTTTTGTAGGGATTATTGAAATTTAGATTACGTTGCGCTAAAAATATTGTTTGTCAGTACATTGTTGATCGGAATAAGTAAAGAGAGAAATGTCTGAGTACGTTCAGGTTTGCTCAGGTGTTTGAAAATCAAATAATGTTAAAGGTTTATCAGCACAATCATTCATAAATTTTTCTAAGGGGACGTTTCATGCTGCATCAGAGTGTCTTCAGTGGCTAGGACTTCGGTCGCGGAAATTGACGCCAGTTGTCCTTGCACGCAGCTCGCACCCCAGGCTGCACTTCACCTTCGGCATTTCAGCGAGAAAGAGGCAGGGTCTCGGTCATTTACGGAGACCACTGCCCTGCAATCAGGCCGGTACATCAAACACGCATCCTGTCGCTGCACAACTCTCTAGCTGCGACCGCCGAACAGGTTTCTGACCCGTTCTGCACGTTCTGGTCCGGCTGGGCTGCAGGTAATCTCGGCGTTCCTACGGTAACAGCTCTACTGGGAGAAAACGATAGGCGTGGATGTCTGTGACGGAGCCTAGGCCAACTGGAAAACCTCGCTATCTCCGACAGTATGCGCTCCAGTTTCACTTTCGCTACTTCTTCGATGCGGACGCCAATTTGTAATTTGTTGCTGAATAGACTCAGGTGAAAAAAGTCTTGCGACGCCTCCTGACATCGTATCGTACACTCCTGGCTATTAAAAATGCTACACCACGAAGATGACGCGTTACAGTCGCGAAGAAGATGCTGCGATATGCAAGGTTCGCGGCGGTGGCGACACCTGCAACGTGCTGACATGAGGAAAGTTTCCAACCGATTTCTCATACACAAACAGCAGTTGACCGGCGTTGTCTGGTGAAACGTTGTTGTGATGCCTCGTGTAAGTAGGAGAACTGCGTACCATCACGCTCGCGACTTTAATAAAGGGATTGTAGCCTATCGCGATTGCGGTTTATCGTATGGCGAAATTGCTGTTCGCGTTGGCCGAGATCCAATGACTGTTAGGAGAATATGGAATCAGTGGGTTCAGGAGGGTAATTACGGAACGCCGTGCTGGATCCCAACGACCTCGTATCACTAGCAGTCGAGATGACAGGCATCTTATCCGCATGGCTGTAACGGATCGTGCAGCCACGTATCGATCCCTGAGTCAACAGATGGGGACGTTTGCAAGTCAACAACCATCTGCACGTATAGTTCGACGACAGTTGCAGCAGCATGGACTATCAGCTCGGAGACCGTGGCTTCGGTTACCCTTCACGCTGCATCACAGACAGGAGCGCCTGAAATGCTGTACTCATTGACGAACATCGGTGCACGAATGGCAAAACGTCACTTTTTCGGATGAATCCAGGTTCTGTTTACAGCATCATGGAGGAGGAGGAGGAGGAGGTTAGTGTTTAACGTTCCGTCGACAACGAGGTCATTAGAGACGGAGCGGAAGCTCGGGTTAGGGAAGGATGGGGATGGAAATCGGCCGTGCCCTTTCAAAGGAACCATCCCGGCATTTGCCTGAAGCGATTTAGGGAAATCACGGAAAACCTAAATCAGGATGGCCGGAGATGGGATTGAACCGTCGTCCTCCCGAATGTGAGTCCAGTGTGCTAACCACTGCGCCACCTCGCTAGGTCTACAGCATCATGATGGTCGCATCCGTGCATGGCGACATCGCAGTGAACGCACGTTGGAAGCGTGTATTCGTCACCGCTGTACTGGCGTATCACCCGGCATGATGGTATGGGGTGTCAATGGTTACATGTCTAGGTCACCTCTTGTTCACATTGATGGCACTTTGAACAGTGGACGTTACGACCCCTGGCTCTATCCTTCATTCGATCCCTGCGAAACCCTACATTTCAGGAGGATAATGTACGACCGCATGTTGCAGGTCCTGTATGGGCCTTTCTGGATACAGAAAATTTTGGACTGTTGCCCTGACCAGCACATTCTCCAGATCTCTCACTAATTGAAAACGTCTGGTCAATGGTGACCGAGCAACTGGCTCTTCACAATACGGCAGTCACTACTCTTGATGAACTGTGGTATCCTGTTGAAGCTGCATGGACAGCAGTACCTGTAATCTCTGTTTGACTCAATGGCCAGGCGTATGAAGGGCGTTATTACGGTAGGGGGTACTTGTTCTGGGTACTGATTTCTCAGGATCTATGCGCCCATTTTCGTGAAAATGTAATCACATGTCAATTCTAGTATAATATATTTGTCCAATGAATACCCGTGAATCATCTGCATTTCTTCTTCATGTAGCAATTTGAATGACCAGTAGTGTAGTTGGTTTTGCCCTGCGCGAACAGTAACTCGACACTGCATGGACTCAACAAGTCGTTGGAAGTGCCCTGCAGAAATATTGAGCCATGCTGTTTCTATAACCGTCGATAACTGCGAAAGTGTTGCTGGTGCAGGATTTTGTAGAATAACTGCCCTCTCGATTATGTCCCATAAATATTATATAGCCGCACAGGGTAGCCATGTGGTATGAGGCGTCTTGTCACGGCCCGGGCGGCATCCCCCATTGGAGATTTAGTCCCCCTCTGGCATGGGAGTGCGTGTTCCCCTTAGCGTAAGTTAGTTAGAGAGTGGACAGCAAAGAACTTGGAAGACCAGTTCACGGAATGGACAGTGTATTGAAAGAAGGTATAAGATGAATATCAACAAAAGAAAATGAGGATAATGGAATGTACTCGAATTAAGTCGGGTGATGCTGAAGGAATTAGATTAGGAAATGAGACACTTAAAGTAGTAAAGGAGTTTTGCTGTTTTGGGAGAAAAATAACTGATGATGGTCGAAGAAGAGAGGATATAAAATGTAGACTGGCAATGGCAAGGAAAGCATTTCTGAAGAAGAGAAATTTGTTAACATCGAGTATTGTTTTTTAGTGTCAGGAAGTCGTTTCTGAAAGTATTTGTATGGCGTGTGGCGATGTATGGAAGTAAAACATGGACGATAAATAGTTTGGGCAAGAAGAGAATAGAAGCTTTCGAAATGTGGTACTACAGAAGAATGCTGAAGATTAGATGGGTAGATCACATAACTAATGAGGAGGTATTCAATAGAATTGGGGAGCAGAGGAGTTTGTTGCACAACTTGACTAGAAAAAGGGATCCGTTGGTAGGACATGTTCTGAGGCATCACCAATTTAGTACTGGAGGGCAGAGTGGAGGGTAAAAATCGTAGCGGGATACCAAGAGATGAATACACTAAGCAGATTCAGAAGGATGTAGGCTGCAATAGGTACTGGGAGATGAAGAAGCTTGCACAGGATAGAGTAGCATGGAGAGCTACATCAAACCAATCTCAGGACTGAAGACCACAACAACAATAACAAGCTTAGGCATCGTTGACCTCATCAGTTTGGTCCCATAAGACCTGACCACAAATTTCCAAATATTCGATCGGATTCACAATTGTCGACCTGCATGTCCGAATCTTTCGCTCGAATTTTCGAGAAAGTTCTTCACACCATTTTCAAACAACATTGGCCTGGTGACTTGGCATCGATGTTTGGGAACATAAAGTATATGAAAGGTGTCGAAGCAGCCGAACATTACTGTTTCCAGTAAATGATCGGTACAGTTGGACCAGAGGACTCAGTCCATTTCACGTAAGGAGAGGCCACACCATCACGGAGCCAACACCATTGCACAGTGCCTTGTTGACAACTTGGGTCCATGGCTTCATAGCGACTGCACCACAATCGAACCCAACCACCTGCTGAAATCGGAACTTATCTGACCAGGCCACTGTTTTCAAGTGGTCCAACCGATGTGATCACAAACCCAGGCGATGCGCAGCAGGCGATGTCGTGCTATTAGAAAGGCATTCGCATGTGTCGTCTGGTGCCATAGCCCATTAACACCGAATTTCGCCGCACTTTCCTATCTTCGTCGTACATTTCATATTTATTTTAATGGTTATTTCGTGCAGTGTTGCCTGCCTGTTAGCTCTGACCACTCTACGTAAATGACTACAGTTCCATATTCAAAGTTTGTTGATTTCCGTCTTAAAGGCATATTCAGGTCAGAAACCTTTTGACATGAATCACCTGAGTGCAAATGACAGCTCAGGCAATGCACTGCCCTTTTATACATTGAGTACACGATACTACCACCATCTTTATATGTGCATCTCGCTATCCCACGACTTTTCTCATCCCAGTGTATGTCCCCAGTTGTCTGCGTCCAGCCGTTAACTCAAGCCACACCAGATATTCCCTAAATATATAACAAATGAGCTGATTTGAAAAAAATAAATGTGGAAAAATAAACATTTTTCAGAAGACGGATAAAGAAACCTGCTGAACGTTATCTGATTTTATGGTTATGGGTGTCTGCAACTGAATAACTGCAATTTTATGTTATGTCTTACATTCCCCCACCTCCTCCTGTTCCTCCAACATCTCTGCATCCTTCACATTGTCCACAGGCTTCACCAACCCCACCCCCTGGTTTTCTCCTCCCCCTCCAGCCCCCGCCCCTCCTCTCTCTACCTCCTCCCCCACTCCCCCATCTCTTTCATCAGGGCAGTTTTCAGCCCTACCCCTCCCGGATGTTGAAGTTGGCTGTGACATCTACCCTTCCTCCCAACTGTATCATGGCCTTGTCTCCCCCCCCCCCCCCCGTCCTCAGGGCCCACCCTTTTCCTCTCCCCTCCTCCTCCCAAATCGGATTTCCCCTGAGTCCCTGCACCACCCTCTCAGCTGTTTTCTTCTCCTGTCCCTTCCTTACCCAGGCCTCCTTCAGTGCACCCTCACCTCATCCCCCTTTCTCTCCCATCCTCCTCGCCTCCTTTTCCCTTGTCCCTCCCACTGGCAGATCCTCCCAGTTTTTTATTACTTATCAGTGTTCTGCATTCGTGTTCTGTTTCAGTGCCATTATACAGTATTATCTAGTGATGTTTTAGTTGTGTTCTCGACCTGTTTATCATCCATGTCCGTTTCGTGCTATGACGTCCATCACGTGGCTGTTGTAATCACTCTATAACTTTTTATGCTCAGGCCATTGTTTGCGTCGTGCCTTTTAATCTAGTGTGTGTTTTTTGTGTAAAATACTTTTTTAGATTTTTATCTCCGATTTTAGTTATGTGATCTACTCATCTATTTTTCAGCATTCTTCTGTAGCACAACATTTCGAAAGCTTCTATTATCTTCTTGTCCAAACTATTTATCGTCCATGTTCCACTTCCATACATGGCCACACTCCATACAAATGCTTTCAGAAATGACTTCCTGACACTTAAATCTATACTCGATGTTAACAAATTTCTCTTCTTCAGATACGCTTTCCTTGCCATTGCCAATCTACTTTTATATCCTCTCTACTTCGACCATCATCAGTTATTTTGCTGCCCAAATAGCAAAACTTCTTTACTATTTTAAGTGTCTCATTTCCTAATCTAATACCCTCAGCATGACCCGACTTAATTCGACTACATTCCATTATCCTCGTTTTGCTTTTGTGGATGTTCATCTTATACCCTCCTTTCGAGACACTATTCATCCCGTTCAGCTGCTCTTCCAAGTCCTTTTCTGTCTCTGACAGAATTACAATGTCATCGGCGAACCTCAAAGTTTTCATTTCTTCTCCATGGATTTTAATACCTACTCCGAATTTTTCTTTTGTTTCCTTTACTGCTTGCTCAATAAACAGATTGAATAACATCGGGGATAGACTACAACCCTGTCTCACTCCCTTCCCAACCACTGCCTCCCTTTCATGCCCCTCGACTCTTATAAGTGTCATCTGGTTTCTGTACAAATTGTAAATTGTCTTTTGCTCCCTGTATTTTACCCCTGCCACCTTTAGAGTTTGAAAGAAAGTATTCCAGTCAACATTGTCAAAAGCTTCCTCTAAGTCTACAAATGCTGGAAACGTAGGTTTGCCTTTCCTTAATCTAGCTAGAATCCAAACTGATCTTCCCCAAGGTCGGCTTCTACTAGTTTTTCCATTCGTCTGTAAAGAATTAGCGTTAGTATTTTGCAGCTGTGGCTTATTAAACTGAATGTTCGGTAATTTTCACATCTGTCAGCACCTGCTTTCTTTGGGATTGTAATTATTATATTCTTCTTGACGTATCATGAGGGTATTTCGCCTGTCTCATACATCTTGCTCAGAGTTTTGTCAGGACTGGCTCTCCCAAGGCTGTCAGTAGTTCTAATGGAATAACTCTTCACGCAGTGTTGTATTGAATAGGATTGGGGAGAAGAGAAGTTTGTGGCACAACTTGACTAGAAGAAGGGACCGGTTGGTAGGACATGTTCTGAGGCATCAAGGGATCACCAGTATTGGAGGGCACTGTGGAGGGTAAAAATCATAGAGGGGAACCAAGAGATGAATACACTAAACAGATTCAGAAGGGTGTAGGCTGCAGTAGGTACTGGGAGATGAAGGAGCTTACACAGGATAGAGTAGTGTGGAGAGCTGCATCAAACCTGTCTCAGGACTGAAGACCACAACAACAACAATCTCCGATTTATAGTCACCACTCTGTATGCTTTCTTTTCTTATGTTCCGCTTTTTCCGTTTCTATATTCCGCAATGTTCCCTTCATTATATTGTTTTAAATGTCTTCCTGTCTATTTATGTCTCTCGGCTGAAGAGCAGCGCTTATGCTGCTTGCAGCCCGCTCTTGGCACGGACTGGAAATTACAATAAAGGAAACAAAAAAAATTGTCTTGCGTGTATGACCTCAGTTTACTGAAGCATCTTCATTGGCCTCAGAAGTACAAGGGACCGAACATAAATATAACAGTGTAAGACGTCGTCGTCTCCTGACCTTCACTGCTTACATATTCCACCCTCACAATCATATTCCACACTTCAAGACGCTTCATTCGAACCCAAACTCGATAAGATGAAGTCAGTGTTGTATGAATCATGTAAAGGATACGCAAATAACTAATAAATCGCAAGTGTGCACCGTGGTTGAAATACTCGATGCTGGCGTACACACATACATTCCAGAGACGACGGTCACAGGAGCTTTTAGTTCGAGAGAGGCAACCGCACGCCAGGAGGTCAATCCCAACCCATCTACGTCGGCCGGTGACCGCCCGTAGAGCAGACAACGTTTGCCCGAGTGAAAGGACGACCCCCTGTTCGGCTTAAAAGCAAATTCCGCTACATTGTGTGGGAGCGGCCAGCCTACACATTCTTTACACATAGCCCGCAGTTTCAGAGATTTTTACAGGGAGACAGCAAATGCCAAACGCCGACACTACAGATTTCGGGATTGGTCACCTTAAACGAAACGTCATTCTCCCGTTTTAGAAGAGCAATGCTGATTGGCAGACGATATTTCTGACGCCTTGAGCTGAAGGAGTAATGGAAGAGACCGAAAGATTTACCCCTTCACGTCTGGCGCGGAGAGGGGTCGTTCCGTTATCGCTCTTGGAGCGAGGAACAAGTCTCTCCTCAGTACTTCACTGGGGGAGCACCTCTGTCGAGAGCGAACCGAAGTGCTACTCTATATTGCGTCCTTGTGATCAAGCGTTGTTCACTGTGTTGGCCGCCACACTTATTGTGCGGTGTGAACGGACACAGTTACAGTTAAACGCCTGCGAGCGAATTATGAGTGGCATCGCGGTGGACTGGCTATCTGACCGGTGTACCACGCCAATAGTTAGACTAGGGGCGAATAGGAGTCCTTGACTTCATCAAGGCGTAGGTAGAGTTTGATTGGCGAAGATCAATCCAGATAGAACGAGAGTTATTTGTCAGCAGCGAGAGGCGCGGGCAGCAGTCATCGCAGCTTACGGTATTGTGCGCTACAGCTCTTGCGAGCCCCATATTCCCTCCACAACAGTACACTTCACTGCATTTCACACGCGACAGCCTCGACCTTACCTAGCAACATTCTAAAGGATAATTATTCAAGTTGAGTACGCGCGGCTCTTAGCCATTCTGCAAAGTCAATAACAATCTTCAACTTGGTATAGAAATTTCATTAGCGAATCTTATTCTTGAGAGGAAACTTCGCATTCCGAAAAGAACCAGGAAATAACGTGTTAAGTTCATAACTAAAAGTGCCATTGTGATATCTCAGAATTTTAGCAAAAATAAATAGTAAATTTCGTTAGTTTCATTTTTTTCTTACACTAACTCTCATTACTCCAGTACCCAACTATCCCACTCGTTACGTAAGAAATTTTGTCAATTTTTGTGTCATTTCCTTACAGCGAACGTCTCCAGAAGATATTTGTTGCTGAAAGTTTTTCAGGCATTTCTGTTTAGAACAATAGGAGCGTCTGTCTGACTTCTGTAGTGGTGTGGGGGTGGAAATTGCATCTTGCTGGAGCCACAGGGTAAAGGGTACATCTCAGATCAATCCCACGCTCACAACGTATTATCATATGACCGTGCCTAACAGGATGTGGAAAAACCGTCGGCATTCAAAACAGCTTGCAGTCCTCTTGCAATGGATAAATACCGTTCTGTATGCTTTTCAAGGGAGTCTTACACTATTCTTTGTGCAAAATATTGCCATGTTCAAGCGACGATGGCGGAAGTGGATAGCGATCACATACCTGTCTCTCCAAAGCAAAATGTTGACCGAAATATTTGGGTCAGCATCTGGGTCAAAATTTGTAAAACTCTTAATTTCTCTCTCTCAGACCCCACCCTATGGGGAGAGTTTTAGTTTTAGCGAATCAAAATTTACGAAGTAAACAAGTATTTTTTCTTTATCCGTAACAATTTTCCACGCAAAAATGAGAACATAGATTTTCTTGAATTACAGCGCCAACTACCAAGGAAACGTTAGCGACAGCCCCAGATATTTGCACAAGCCCTGTCCATTTACGCACCTCCACACCTGCCCCCCGCCACACCAACTAAGAGCGCATCAATATGATCTTTGGTAGTTCTCTTCGCTGTCGTGTTGTTGTTCGTAGTTTTTTCTTTCACCGCGGTTGTTCATACTAGCAGTGTTGTGCTGTTAGTACTTCTTAGCAGTTTGTGTAATACTGTCATAATGAAACATAGATATGCACTCTCAATAAAGTTATCATACACAAAGTACCTAATGTTGAGTGTTATGGCCAACTGTTGTCAAAACTGATACCTAACAGACACACCAGCAGATGTCCCCCTCGAAAATTATCAACTTTGGATTCTACACACTTTTCGTGTGAAGTTTACTTCTCGAGTTTTGGTTTGTCAACTTAAAATTTACACCCTGTACATAAGTCAGTAAGAAAGCCATAACACAAGAAGGGGGGGGGGGGGGGAGACGAGTCAACTTTCCCAAGTTATGGTACCTATTGCTTTACAGGCGTATGTGCACATGACGAGGCGATTTGATATCACAAAACCGGTCGTTTTCTTGTAAATAAACGTTCATATACACGTGGAAGCGATTTGTTTCTTAAAAATGGATTACTTCAGCTGAGGTGCCCACAACGTAAAACTATTTGTAAGTGTACCATGTGTAAACTTTCATTAAAAATTGCCTTTATGTGACAAAACTGAGTATATTGCTTTCAAAACCTTTCTGCTCGTGTAACAGAAGAAATATTGAATTGATGAAAGGAGAAAATATAAAAATGCAGTAAATGAAGCAGGCAAAAAGGAATACAAACGTCTCAAAAATGAGATCGACAGGAAGTGCAAAATGGCTAATCAGGGATGGTTACAGGACAAATGTAAGGATGTAGATGCTTATCTCACTAGGGGTAAGATAGATACTGCCTACAGGAAAATTAAGGAGATCTTTCGAGAAAAGAGAAACATTTGTATGAATATCAAGAGCTCAGATTTGAACCCAGTTCTAAGCAAAGCAGGGAAAGCAGAAAGGTGGAAGGAGTATATAGAGGGACTATATGGTTCAACTGGCTCTGAGCACTATGGGACTTAACTTCTGCGGTCATAAGTCCCCTAGAACTTAGAACCATTTAAACCTAACTAACCTAAGGACATTACACACATCCATGCCCGAGGCAGGATTCGAACTTGCAACCGTAGAGGTCGCGCGGTTCCAGACTGTAGCGTCCCAAACCGCTCGGTCACTTCGGCCGGCGAGGGACTATACAAGGGCGACGTACTTGAGGACAATATTCTGGAAATGGAAGAGAATGTAGATGAGGACGAAATGGGAGATACAATACTGCGTGAAGAGTTTGACAGAGCACTGAAAGACCTGAGTCGAAACAAGGCCACCGGAGTAGACAACATTCCATTAGAACTACTGACAGCCTTGGGAGAGCCAGTCATGACAAAACTCTACCAGCTGGTGAGCAAGATGTATGAGACAGGTGAAATACCCTCAGACTTCAAGAAGAATATAATAATTCCAATCCCAGAGAAATCAGGGGTTGACAGATGTGAAAATTACCGAACCATCAGTTTAATAAGTCACAGCTGCAAAATACTAACGCGAATTCCTTACAGACGAATGTAAAAAATGGTAGAAGCCGACCTCGGGGAAGATTAGTTTGGATTTCTTAGAAATGTTGGAACACGTGAGGCAATACTGACATTACGACTTATCTTTGAAGAAAGATTAAGGAAAAGCAAACCTATGTTTGTAGCATTTGTAGACTTAGAGAAAGCTTTTGCCAATGTTGACTGGAATACTCTCTCTCAAATTCTGAAGGTGGCAGGGATAAAATACAGGGAGCGAAAGGCTATCCACAATTTATACAGAAACCAGATGGCATTTATAAGAATCCAGGGGCACGAAAGGGAGGCAGTGGTTGGGAAGGGAGTGAGACAGGGTTGTAGCCTCTCCCCGATGCTATTCAATCTGTATATTGAGCAAGCAGCAAAGGAAACAAAAGAAAAGTTCGGAGTAGGTATTAAAATCCATGGAGAAGAAATAAAAACTTTGAGGTTCCCCAGTGACATTGTAATTCTGTCAGAGACAGCAAAGGACTTGGAAGAGCAGTAGAACGGAATGGACAGTGTCTTGAAACGAGGATATAAGATGAACATTAACAAAAGCAAAACGAGGATAATGGAATGTAGTCGAATTAAATCGGGTCATGCTGTGGGAATTAGATCAGGAAATGAGACACTTAAAATAGTAAAGGAGTTTTGCTATTTGGGGAGCAGAATAAATGATGATGGTCGAAGTAGAGAGGATACAAAATGTAGACTGGCAATGGCAAGGAAAGCGTTTCCGAAGAAGAGAAATTTGTTAACGTCGAGTATAGATTTAAGTGTCAGGAAGTCGTTTCTGAAAGTATTTGTATGAAGTGTAGCCATGTATGGAAGTGAAACATGGACGATAAATAGAAGCTTTCGAAATGTGTTGCTACTGAAGAATGCTGAAAATTAGATGGGTAGATCACATAACTAATGAGGAGGTACTGAACAGAATTGGGGAGAAGAAGAATGCTGAAAATTAGATGGGTAGATCACATAACTAATGAGGAGGTATTGAACAGAATTGGGAAGAAGAGGTGTTTGTGGCACAACTTGACAAGAAGAAGAGACCGGTTGGTAGGACATGTTCTGGGGCATCAAGGGATCACTAATTTAGCATTGGAGAGCAGCGTAGAGTGTAAAAATCGTAGAGGGAGACCAAGAGATGAATACACTAAGCAGATTCAGAAGGCTGTAGGCTGCAGTAAGTACTGGGAGATGATGAAGCTTGCACAGGATAGAGTAGCATGGAGAGCTGCATCAAACCAGTCCCAGGACTGAAGACCATAACAACAACAACAACAACAAAGTCCACTTTAGACGTCGTATTCAGTTGCTGAGCGAAACTGAATGCTGGTTGGCGCTGTGTTGCGCATGTGAACAGTGTCGTGAGGTAGAACTTTGAACTTCATGAAATCCAAAATTTGCACCAAAGGAAATGAATCTAATTAAGTCCCAAAGGAAACTAATTATGTATTCTTCACATAATAGACTCACCGCAGACTTCTATTAATCAACCACACACAATTGATTTCGTGAAAGTGTACAGGCCTGAAGATGGTGTTGACGCAACGTCGAAACTAGTAGCCAAATAAATACAAAATGTTAAGTACAGCTGGAGGAGTTCCATTTTTAATAAAAATAAAAATTATATGTGATGTCAAAACCATATAACTGAAACTCATTATCGACTTATATTATGTAGGGGAAGACGGGGCAAGACAGGGAGGTGGGGTAAGACGGGGAAGGGCTATAAGCTACAGTTAGAGAGCTGCCATCTGTGGGTAGCTACGTCAACATCATCAATACACAGGTCCCAGTGTGTTGACATTGCTGAACCTTAGTTTCGTTGCGGTTTCTGTGAGCTTTTCAAGGTACGTACAATTGTTATACTGATTTGCAATGTTTTACACCTTTCGAGGTCCTACAACATTTGTTTCGTGAACATTTGTCCAGACTGTATATATAGCACTGAATAGTACGTCTTATTAAGAGTAAACTGCTGCGTCAGTAGTCAATGTTCACTGCATAATGTTCATGTAGGCGTAACATAACCTGACAGCATGGTGGTAGGGGGCAAGACGGGGTGGGGCAAGATGGGGAGCTTCCCCGTCATGCTCCTACTATTTGTCCAACCATTACGTTCTTATCGTCTCATGTGTTTACCTCGCTGCGGGTTTTGAACACGCACATTATACGTTGAATACAATTGTACACAGAATGGTATTCGTTATTCCAACACTTTCCTAATTAATTACAATGTATGCCTTAGGCTATATGGTGAATAAAAATACACAAAACGTGCAAAGTCAGTATTCTTGCCATGCTTTAACGACTGACTATTGGAAATATGGTATTTACTGTATAATATAGATTACCAGGAATGGTCTGACTCAATAGTAAGTTCCCCGCGTTTTATTTCAGATGGTTCGCAAGTATCGGCGACTAACGTCTAGGCAAGATTGGTCATTGGAGTCAATGGAAAGCGCTGTAAATGCTGTTACGGAAGGTCATATGGATTCTTTCAGGGCTGCTCGACAGTTCGACGTGCCACAGAAATCTGTGTTTCAGCGTCGGGGTGCCCGCGACACTTGTGCAGGGACAGAAAGTGATAATGACGAGGCTGTCCACGCTTGTGTATTTTGTGAAAGTAAGAGGCCTAAATAAGACGTAATACCTGATTTTACAATTCGCAGAACCATGTTTCGAAACCTTATCTTCATATGATTTCGTTATTCCAGTCCTTATTTAAGCTTTAGAGAGGAATTCATGCTAGTTCCCCATCTTACCCGGTATATGGGGCAAGGTGGGGTATTGGTAGTTTATTTTTCAAATCGAGATATTTCTAACTAAATGTAAGAGGTTTGCAGGTTTTTTTGCATGCTATTGTAAATCAATGGTTAAATAAACAAATGATAATCAAACCTACTTGAATTTGTTTGTTTTTGTCCCTTTTGTAAGGGTTTAACGTTAGCTTCCCCATCTTGCTCCACCTTCCCCTACATTGCGTGGCATGAAGCGCATCTTTTGACTTGGAATATCCACAAAAAATAAATTACTGCTCTACTCGGAAGAAAATAACTGTTTAAAAATTACCGGTACTATTCACAGAAAATGAATCTGCTTGCTAACGCGACACCTGACTGCACACTATTTTCTCAAAAATACAATCTGAGATCTGCCTTGAAACATGATCGACATGCTGGTTTTGTGTCTCGAGCACTGATGTTCTCTGAAGTCAATACAAATCAGCAGATGCAGGAGCTAAAGACCAATAACTCTCTCTCTCTCTTTTCTTTTTTTTTCTTTTTTTGCTTGTCAGAAACAATGTGTTACTTCTTGTGGCATAAGGTACAGCGCACACACGACAGAATATTTAAAACATCACTATGAATCATGGATCTGTGTTTTGGTGTAAAGAAAATCGTTTTTAAGAAATAAAACTGATTATTAACAAGAAGACTGTACAACATAAGAAGACTCTAACAATAACAAAATTTCTCTCATTTCAAAGAAACTACAAAGATTGAGTTACTTGTGACACAATGAAAAACGACAAGGTGAAATTAACACTAATCATGGAAGTTATTAGTTATAACAAAATTTCTCTCATTTGAAAGAAACTACAAAAATTGAGTTATTTGTTACACAATGAAAAACGACGAGGTGAAATTAACACTAATCATGGAAGTTATTAGTTATCTTAGGCACAAAGATTTCCTACAATTAACAGTTATAACAAACATTTCATTTTTGCGCGTACCTTCGTTATCTCTAAAATCCCTGCAAAATCGTATGCATCAGTATAAAGAGAGAGACATAATTATAAATGAGTTTTCTTCTCCGTAGTGAAGTATTTCACATAGCGTCTCCCAGATTCACAGGAATCGGGGTCTCGTTGTCTGAGAAACTCAAGTGCTCGTTACTGTGCCTCAAATAAGAATGCCCGAGCACTGGACAACGGACTGACTAGTAAGTCGCGCACAGATAAAACTAAACACAGAGTGAAGGATCTTAGTCACTATTCATGCAGTGCGCTCATTCATCTTTGTCCCCGTACAGCACAGATGAATAATTTACAATAACAGAAAACACGAGAAGCTTATGCATGGGACGGGCCTGATCGCCGGAAATGGTGTCATTCCTAGCAGTAACCATAGAGTAAATACTAGGAATGGTAGAACGATGGGTTCGATGACGGTTTGGATGTACCGTGCACTATTCAGTGTCCGCTCGACGATCACCAGAGGTGTACGGCCAGTGTAGGAGATCGCTCCCCACACCATGATGCCGGGTGTTGGCCCTGTGTGCCTCGGTCGTATGCAGTCCTGATTGTGGCGCTCACCTGCACGGCGCCAAACACGCATACGACCATCATTGGCACCAAGGCAGAAGCGACTCTCATCGCTGAAGACGACACGTCTCCATTCGTCCCTCCATTCACTCCTGTCGCGACACCACTGGAGGCGGGCTGCACGATGTTGGGGCGTGAGCGGAAGACGGCCTAACGGTGTGCGGGACCGTAGCCCAGCTTCATGGAGACGGTTGCGAATGGTCCTCGCCGATACCCCAGGAGCAACAGTGTCCCTGATTTGCTGGGAAGTGGCGGTGCGGTCCCCTACGGCACTGCGTAGGATCCTACGGTCTTGGCGTGCATCCGTGCGTCGCTGCCGTCCGGTCCCAGGTCGACGGGCACGTGCACCTTCCGCCGACCACTGGCGACAACATCGATGTGCTGTGGAGACTTCACGCCCCACATGTTGAGCAATTCGGCGGTACGTCCACCCGGCCTCCCGCATGCCCACTATACGCCCTCGCTCAAAGTCCGTCAACTGCACATACGGTTCACGTCCACGCTGTCGCGGCATGCTACCAGTGTTAAAGACTGCGATGGAGCTCCGTATACCACGGCAAACTGGCTGACACTGACGGCGGCGGTGCACAAATGCTGCGCAGCTAGCGCCATTCGACGGCCAACACCGCGGTTCCTGGTGTGTCCGCTGTGCCGTGCGTGTGATCATTGCTTGTACAGCCCTCTCGCAGTGTCCGGAGCAAGTATGGTGGGTCTGACACACCGGTGTCAATGTGTTCTTTTTTCCATTTCCAGGAGTGTACATTGACTATTGTGAGGTTACTTACTAGTGTTTCTATTAAAACATGTTTTCTGAAGAACTTATTTTTATTGAAGCCCAGTTATTAATTCATAACACCTTTTTTCCTGCCGAGTACAATGTGGCTTGGTGATATCAACGACCTTACGCGAGTCCTCGCTGACTCGTAGGGATGACATCAGCTCCGGCCGCACAGTCTTGCTAGCACAGCGCCGCGTGCTGTGATGTAGCGGTGGAATGTCCTTACTTCGTACTTCGGCCGAGCATGGCTGGTGGCGCCCGGCTGGGCTGCGGACAGCAGGTTGCTGCGCGTAGGCGAAGGAGGCTCCGGGTTGGAGTCCCGACGCTGTCGGCACGAGAGGCGTTCTCATAGTGCGGAGTGTACTCTACCCCACCGCGCCTCCTTCCCTGCTCCTCCTGGTGCTGGCTCGTCCGCGGTGGACGGGCGGAACGGGCTGCAGTCCCCCAGCGTCGTCGGCTCACGGGGTTGTGACGGCGGATGCACAGGGCCTAGGTCCCGCACGCGATCTGGACGACGGCTCCCTGATGTGGTCAGCATTGGCGGCGAGCGAGTCTGCCGCGATGTCTGCTAATGGTGGGTTGATGACTGACAGCGGCAGCAGAGAGGACCAGAGCTGGTTCTGTCCCCTCATGTCAGCTGCTGGATGGGCCGCCCCTACTACAACATCTCCGAAATAAAGTTTAACATGTCGATCACCGAGCTGAGCGCTACGCAGTGTCCCAGTACACATCTAACTGCGAGTCTAACTGTGAGTGCCTTGTTGCTATCAAAGCTGGCGTATTTAAAGGAAGCACGAGCGACGTCCTGACGTCATGCTCGTTTGTAATGACCGCGTTCGTTGCACTTATACTGCCGATTCATCTGTCGTTCTCGCCCCTTAGGTGTTCTTGTGACAGAGTTACGTGTTGTTACGGCGAAGTTGTGAAATGCAGTACAGCTGACGCTACACGTCTGTCTTAAACTCTATAAAAGTCTCCGTCCAACACAAACCCACGTGCTAAGCAATCCTCTCTCGCCTGTTGTGTGTAACCAGGCCATTTCCCCTGTGGCGATACATTCCATATATGTGCAATCCTCTTACCTGTTGGCTAACCTACTGTCTCTGGCTCTCGGCATAGACAACGAAACTTTGACAATATTCCGCGTTTCCAACTCTTTACTATTCCGCGACACTACAGAACTGTGTTAATCCACGTGTGTATTTGTGTTGTAGAAGGACGATACTGGCCACCCTTAACAGCATCCTCTCCCTACGCCACAAGACTCTACAAGAAGCGTTCAATGACTATGAAAGTGAAACTTTGTAAGCGATCTGACTAAAACCATTAAGAGGCTTTTGTCTTATGTAAACCCAGAAAGCGTTCCGAAATCATCTATTATTCAGTGGGCGTAATGGCACCAAAGAGAGAGAAGGCCGAAATAATGAGTGCGGTCTTCCGAAACTATTTCACCACGGAAGATGGCAACATGCTCCCTCCTCTCAATTAAAAAAAAAATAAAAAAATAAAAAAAAAATTGGTTCAAATGGCTCTGAGCACTATGCCACTTAACTTATAAGGTCATCAGTCGCCTAGAACGTAGAACTACTTAAACCTAACTAACCTAAGGACATCACACACATCCATGACCGAGGCAGGACTCGAACCTGCGACCGTAGCGGTCGCTCGGTTCCAGACTGTAGCGCCCAGAATCGCACGGCCACTCCGGCCGGCCTCTCAATCATCATATGGACGTCGAATTGGCACATATTGTGATAACCTATCACGAATAGAAAACCAACTATAATCGAGTACCAGTGGAAAGGCATCAGGGCCACACGAGATACCTGTAAGAATCTACAGAGATTATGTGAAAGAACTCGATTCCTTTCTTGCATCAGTTTATCGTAGGTCGCTGGAGCAACGAGGGTACCTAATGACTGGAAAAAAGGGGAGGTCATTCCCGTTTCCAAGAGGAGTCGTAAGGCACATGCACATAATTACAGGCCTATATAGTTGACGTGCGGTCTGTGGTAGAATTATGGAACATGTTTTCTGCTCAAGAATTGTAAAATTTCTCTACAAACATCAACACGGATTGTACAAGCAGAGACCTTGAGAGACTCAACTCGCTCTTTTCTTCCATGAGATCCACAGTGCTGTAGACATCGATGCTCAGGGTGATGCCGTGTTCCTCAACTTGCGGAAGGCATTTGATACTGTTCCTCACTACCGCTTAGTGAAAAAAAAAAAATGAAGTTACCGAGTACCGGATCAGATTTGCGACTGGCTTCAAGACTTCCATGCAGATAGTGCACAACATGTCGCTCTTAACGGAACGAAATCAACAGATGTAAATGTAATTTCGGGAGTACCCCAAAAGAAGTCTGATAGGACCGTTGCTATTTACAGTGTACATAAATAATCGGGTAGAATGCATCGAAAGCTTTTAAGACGTGTATATTTCTATTGTCTATTGTCAAATCACAATTTATGAAAGATGTTTATATTTTATTAACAGGATTAAGAGGTAACAATTAATATTTGTCATGTTGGAAACATTGTAGTAACAGGGAATTTCTGCACCAAAGTATTGTTGACAAGAGAGACCGCAAATTGATATAATTTTAAAAAAGGCGGGAGAGATTGCGTTTGGATACATTTTAAGAAAAGAGCGGGAAAGGCCGCGCATTGATACATTTTGTAATGGTAGCAGGGATTGTCTGCACCAGAAATCATTTTTGGGAGGAGAGACGGCACTTTAGCGTTCGTAGGAAGTCAGTAATAAGCGAGAAGTGAAGCGAGTAGGTAGCAGGTCTGAAGCGAGAGGTTGAGAGGAGCGGTGTGCCTGCCAGCCAACAACTATGATTTACAAGAGATTATAAACGGATGTACAGAGATATCAGCTAACTATTATCATAAGAGGAACTAATATTATTGAATTATTTTTTTGTTGAGAAACTCAAGACTAGTGAAGGTATGTTTGCGCAATGCTAGTTGTAAGATTATTGTAAAAAGTAAGTCCTATTTAACGTTTGTAAAATCATTTCATTACCAGCAGTAAATATTTGAAGCGTTTTCAGAATATAATTAATTTTTGCCAGCAATGTTACATTACTGATTATAATCCATCCCAAAAACAATTAACGTAAAACATTGCAAAAATTTTATTGTTGTCAAGAAAAAGTGTAACTATGTATTACGTAACTTCAGTCAAATTAATTAAAGAATAACGTCAGCTTTGCTAATAAAGAATAACGTCAGCTTTGGTAATAAATACAGCCAGTTATTATGACAGCCCACCAGCAGTTAATACAGTATAGTAAAACAGAGTAAGTATATTCATGTCGCAGTTCGATGTAGCAGTCAGCTGGCTATCCAGTAACAGTAAGAGAGGTAAGGAACAGTTTTGGGTTATTGCAGGTAACCACTGAGAGCCACGACAACGACACATTCTACGTTTCGTCGAAATAATCAGGAAATAACTCTTAATAAGCAGCAATTTGTATGCGAAGATTGAGAAAGAGAATAAATTTCAAAGGGAAGATTTCATTTGTTATTATTAAGCAAGAGATAGAAATCCTATGGGAAGGTTACATAGGTTATTGTAAAGGTTATAATTAACAAAAGAGATATAGAGGAGACGGGAAGTTGTCAAGCTCTTTAAGACTGTTGGCAGATGATGCGGTTTTCTATGAGAAAGTAGGCACGCCAGAAGACAGTAACGATTTGCAGAAGGTTCTGCAGAGAACTGATGAATAGCACGGATTCTGGCGTGTAACAGCATCTTCGAGTTGGTATAGCAACCATTATGTATGGTATCAAGAAACAAGGAGTCTTGGTTGAAGTTTTACCTTTATTTAGGCATCTTCAGATTGGCCTACAGAAGAAATACAAAATTTCATAACTGTGGCGTGATCTCATTTAGTGAGACTGAGTTACCAAGAAAATATTAAAGAACCTACTGATATCTTGTAGCGATGGGTACATGAGATACCGCGCATAAAATGCCCAATATAAGGCCCTAAAAACACTGCCCTGTGTCCTACAAAATAGAATAATGCCGAAGATGACCGAAAGATATTTTTAAAAAGCTATGTAACCTGCTTTGTCCCTAAATCGATATCCTCCAATAGAAATTTATTTAGGGTCAAAGCAGGTTACACATCTTCTGTTTTATCAAATTTTATAGGACACTGAACAATGTTTTTAAAGCCTTACGAGGGGAAATTGCCCGCTGTGATTTTTAATGCTCAGTAACCCATGTCTCCATCAATGCGAAATATCAGTAACTTATTTAATACTTCCTTGGTAATCCAATCTCTCTTGACGGGATCACGCTACAATTAAAAAAAAATTGTATTTTTGCTGTAGGTCGATTCTACAGTGCCTCAGTAAACGTGAAACGCGTTACTTGGATATAATAAAAATTGTATAACACTTCAACCAAGACTTCTTGTTTCTTCATACGTAACCACATTTGTCCAGGCCAACGAACTCAACACATCACGGCAAAGTCCTTTTTTAATCGTGCTTCTAGGGAAACGTGTGGTCATCAGGGAGAGGTTATGTGATGATGATCGTAGCGTTTGCTTAGCACAGTGATTGATGGAACGTGATATTTTCAGACGAATCGGTATTGTCCGCAGCGAGTGATGGTCCAGTACGATTATACAGCTCACAAGGTGCCCGTTTCGACCCCAAATACGTCCATGACTCATCCCACAGTGGTCGAGTGTCCCTGACAGTTTCGGGATGGTTGGGTTTCCCGCGGGCTTGGACGCTTCACGGGATAGTCGGTCACCTTGTTGCAGCTGGGTGTATTATGAGTAACATTACGATCCCAACAGTGTGTAACTACACTCCTGGAAATGGAAAAAAGAACACATTGACACCGGTGTGTCAGACCCACCATACTTGCTCCGGACACTGCGAGAGGCCTGTACAAGCAATGATCACACGCACGGCACAGCAGACACACCAGGAACCGCGGTGTTGGCCGTCGAATGGCGCTAGCTGTGCAGCATTTGTGCACCGCCACCGTCAGTGTCAGCCAGTTTGCCGTGGCATACGGAGCTCCATCGCAGTCTTTAACACTGGTAGCATGCCGCGACAGCGTGGACGTGAACCGTATGTGCAGTTAACGGACTTTGAGCGAGGGCGTATAGTGGGCATGCGGGAGGCCGGGTGGACGTACCGCCGGATTGCTCAACACGTGGGGCGTGAGGTCTCCACAGTACATCGATGTTGTCGCCAGTTGTCGGCGGAAGGTGCACGTGCCCGTCGACCTGGGACCGGACCGCAGCGACGCACAGATGCACGCACAGATCCTACGCAGTGCCGTAGGGGACCGCACCGCCACTTCCCAACAAATTAGGGACACTGTTGCTCCTGGGGTATCGGCGAGGACCATTCGCAACCGTCTCCATGAAGCTGGGCTACGGTCCCGCACACCGTTAGGCCGTCTTCCGCTCACGCCCCAACATCGTGCAGCCCGCCTCCAGTGGTGTCGCGACAGGCGTGAATGGAGGGACGAATGGAGACGTGTCGTCTTCAGCGATGAGAGTCGCTTCTGCCTTGGTGCCAATGATGGTCGTATGCGCGTTTGGCGCTGTGCAGGTGAGCGCCACAATCAGGACTGCCACCCAACGTACTCTAGAAGGTGTAAGTCAACTACCCTGGCCAGCAAGATCTCCGGATCTGTCCCCCATTGAGCATGTTTGGGACTGGATGAAGCGTCGTCTCACGCGGTCTGCACGTCCAGCACGAACGCTGGTCCAACTGAGGCACCAGGTGGAAATGGCATGGCAAGCCGTTCCACAGGACTACATCCAGCATCTCTACGATCGTCTCCGTGGGAAAATAGCAGCGTGCATTGCTGCGAAAGGTGGATATACACTGTACTAGTGTCGACATTGTGCATGCTCTGTTGCCTGTGTCTATGTGCCTGTGGTTCTGTCAATGTGATCATGTGATGTATCTGACCCCAGGAATGTGTCAATAAAGTTTCCCCTTCCTGGGACAATGAATTCACGGTGTTCTTATTTCTATTTCCAGGAGTGTATGTCATGAGGGAGTACTCAAATTCCAGTGGAGCCAGTCTCCTCCACACATGTCAGCAACGGTGTAGGGGTGGTTCACAGAACAGAATGAGATATCTCTTCACTACTGGCCTCCTTCTGCCCTAGACCTAAACTCTTCTGAGATGCGCCGGCGGGTGTGACCGAGAGGTTCTAGGCGCTTCCGTCTGGAACCGCGCCGCCGCTACGGTCGCAGGTTCGAATCCTGCATCGGGCATGGATGTGTGTGATGTCCTTAGGTTAGTTAGGTTTAAATAGTTCTAAGTTCTAGGGGACTGATGACCTCAGCTGTTAAGTCCCATAGTGCTCAGAGCCACTTGAACCATTTTCTTCTGATATGACAGGTGACAGCTAAGAAATACATGTAATAAAATTATAAACAGCCGACCAGTTGCAATGGATAAAGAAGTCTTTACCTAGGTTTCGATAAATATAAATTTGTCTTCTTCAGAATGTGGCCTAAGGACAACGAACATCATAGCTTACGTTAGAAAAGTATGAAACTTAAGCCAAGAATAAATTTTAACACAAATTAGAGAGCTCTTGCATTACAGAAATATGATAGCGACGACTGGTACTTACAATTTTACATTAGTAAGGACTAATGTACCGTCGCCGTTTTTGCAAATGTCGGCATAGATCCATTTGTCAAAAATGAAATATAGCCCTAGAATTAGGGTTTGTCACGTAAATATAAATTAGTACATGGATCTTGCAGAGCTCACAACCGATTGAGTGTAATCGGTGAGCGTAGTTACTCTGAGACCAGGGCAGGTGGCGCTCATGGCGTGAACATGTATCAATTGGCGTACAAAGGCAACATGTAAATTATCAGTAGTAATAACGTCCTTAGATAAAGCAACAATAAAAAAGAAGGAAGGCATTTAACACTCCCGTTACAACACTATGGGAGCATTGGTACAAATAATGAAGTTATACATCAAAGAAACAGGTATCGCTTACGCCGAGAGAATTACGTCCAGTGCCATATACAGCCAAAATATAAAAATTACATTACTGTATTAGTGAAGCCCACAAACGGTATATATGTCCGAACTTTAAAATCGACAATAATGGCTCTTGTCAAGACAGAATTACGAACACTGGTACACAATCCACTTAATACAAATTCGTAGGGAACCAAAGTTTTAGAGCCACAAAAAATGTAGTGGCAAACATACATCGTGAGAAAACAACATTACATAAGGGGTGATGAGCTTAAAGCATTGAAGGTGCATCATAGCTTCCTGAGGAAATAGACCACTAAGGTTACCAGCATTAATGTTATACCATAAACAGTACAGGTTTAAAGCCATCGAAAAATTGTCTACACACTAGGTTCAACTGGTCGTTCAGTATATACCGTCCTTGAGCTCTAGATGTTTGAAAATTTGTAACTCTTCCCACAGATCTAATCTACGCCCTTTGACTTCTCTGTTGTGCAGCTATGTTTAAAATATTGAAATACATGTAAATTTTTTTACTTAGTTCTTCGCTATTTTTGAAGAGAGTACAAGGCTTGCTAACTCAGGAACAAGGCTCCAAATTGTATTGTTAAGAAACTGTCAGGCCTAGGTCTTAGTTGAAGACAAAAAGGTTAATCACAGAGGCTCTAGGAGGGAAGTGGGACACCACATCACTGTAGTTTAAAGAAAGGTTTGCGATAAACTCCTGCTCCAAGCAGGGTGGCAGGAAATCATCGGCTCCTTTGAAGGCAGTTTGCTGCTAAGTAACGGGTGGTTATAATTATAAGTGCAGCTAATCTACATCTACATCTACATTCATCAACATTTACATTTATACTCCGCAAGTCACCCAACAGTGTGTGGCGGAGGGCACTTTACGAGCCACTGTCATTACCTCCCTTTTCTGTTCCAGTCATGAATGGTTCGCCGGAAGAACGACTGCCGGAAAGCCTCCGTGCGCGCTCGAATCTCTCTAATTTTATATTCGTGAACTCCTCGGGAGGTGTAAGTAGGTGGAAGCAATATATTCGATACCGCATCCAGAAACGCACCCTCTCGAAACATGGCGAGGAAGCTACACCGCGATGCAGAGCGCCTCTCTTGCAGAGTCTGCCACTTGAGTTTGCTAAACATCTCCGTAAGGCTATCACGGCTACCAAATAACCCTGTGACGAAACGCGCCGCTCTTCTTTGGATCTTCTCTATTTCTTCCGTCAACCCGACCTGGTACGGATCCCACACTGATAAGCAATACTCAAGTATAGGTCGAACGAGTGTTTTGTAAGCCACCTCCTTTGTTGATGGACTACATTTTCTAAGGACTCCCCCAATGAATCTCAACCTGGTACCCGCCTTACCAACTATTAATTTTATATGATCATTCCACTTCAAATCGTTCCACACGCATACTCCCAGATATTTTACAGACGTAACTGCTACCAGTGTTTGTTCCGCTATCATATAATCATACAATAAAGGATCCTTCTTTCTATGTATTCGCAATATATTACATTTGTCTATGTTAAGGGTCAGTTGTCACTCCCTGCACCAAGTATCTATCCGCTGCAGATCTTCCTGCATTTCGCTACTATTTTCTAATGCTGCAACTTCTCTGTATACTACAGCATCATCCGCGAAAAGCCACATGGAACTTCCGACACTCTCTACTAGGTCATTTATATATATTGTGAAAAGCAATAGTCCCATAACACTCCCCTGTGGCACGCCAGAGGTTACTTTAACGTCTGTAAACGTCTCTCCATTGATAACAACATGCTGTGTTCTGTTTTCTAAAAACTCATCAATCCAGCCACACAGCTGGTCTGATATTTCGTAGGCTCTTACTTTGTTTATCAGGCGCACTGCGGAATTGTATCGAACGCCTTCCGGAAGTCGAGGAAAATAGCATCTACCTGGGAGCCTGTATCTAATATTTTCTGGGTCTCATGAACAAATAAAGCCCACTGGCAAAATTAAGTGTTGTGCTTATGTGGCGTAGAGTGGCGTTTTAGAAAAACAGAGGCACACACCTGCATATAAACAGCTGTCGGGTCACTAACAAAGCATTCAAGTGTGGCAGCTCTCCTGGACGGTGGGGTGTGTCGCACCACAGGTTACACGTAGCAGCACCTAAACTCGGCCGTCGTCGTAAATGACGCGCACTTTAGCAGTTGTCAAGTAAGATAGAGACCACAGGGGCATAGAACCGCCGGAAAAAGTACACGCAGCAGTTTGCATCATGCAGGTCACAGGCAGAAGGGGCCCACTGGCCAAATTAAGTGTTATGCTTATGTGGCGTAGAGTGGCGCTTTAGAAAAACAGAGGCACACAGCTGCATATAAACAGTTGCCGGGTCACTAACAAAGAATTCAAGTGTGGCAGCTCTCTTGGACGGTGGGGTGTGTTGCACCACAGGTTACACGTAGCAGCACCTGAACTCGGCCGCCGTCATAAATGACGCGCACTTCAGCAGTTGTCAAGTAAGATAGAGACCACAGGGGCATAGAACCGCCAGAAAAAGTACACGTAGCAGTTTGCATCGTGCAGGTCACAGGCAGAAGGGGCCCACTGGCCAAATTAAGTGTTATGCTTATGTGGCGTAGAGTGGCGCTTTAGAAAAACAGAGAGCACACAGCTGCATATAAACATCTGCCAGGTCACTAACAAAGCATTCAAGTGTGGCAGCTCTCCTGGACGGTGGGGTGTGTCCCACCACAGGTTACACGTAGCAGCAACTAAACTCGACCGATGTCATAAATGACGCGCACTTTAGCAGTTGTCAAGTAAGATAGAGACGACAAGAACATAGAACCGCCGGAAAAAGTACACGCAGCAGTTTGCATCGTGCAACTCACAGGCAGAAGGGGCCCACTGGCCAAATTAAGTGTTATGCTTATGTGGCGCAGAGTGGCGCTTTAGAAAAACAGAGGCACACAGCTGCATATAAACAGCTGCCGGGTCACTAACAAAGCATTCAAGTGTGGCAGCTCTCCTGGACGGTGGGGTGTGTCCCACCACAGGTTACACGTAGCAGCACCTAACCTCGGCCGCCGTCGTAAATGACGCGCACTTTAGCAGTTTTCAAGTAAGATAGAGACCACAGGGGCATAGAACCGCCGGAAAAAGTACACGCAGCAGTTTGCATCTTGCAGGTCACAGGCAGAAGGGGCCCACTGGCCAAATTAAGTGTTATGCTTATGTGGCGTAGAGTGGCGCTTTAGAAAAATAGAGAGCACACAGCTGCATATAAACATCTGCCAGGTCACTAACAAAGCATTCAAGTATGGCAGCTCTCCTGGACGGTGGGGTGTGTCGCACCACAGGTTACACGTAGCAGCGCCGACACTCGGCCGCTGTTGTAAATGACGCGCACTTTAGCAGTTGTCAAGTAAGATAGAGACCACAGGGGCATAGAACCGCCGGAAAAAGTACACGCAGCAGTTTGCATCGTGCAACTCACGGGCAGAAGGGGCCCATTTGGCCAAATTAAGTGTTATGCTTATGTGGCGTATAGTGGCGCTTTAGAAAAACAGAGAGCACACAGCTGCATATAAACATCTGCCGGGTCACTAGCAAAGCATTCAAGTGTGGCAGCTCTCCTGGACGGTGGGGTGTGTCGCACCACAGGTTACACGTAGCAGCACCTAAACTCGGCCGATGTCATAAATGACGCGCACTTTAGCAGTTGTCAAGTAAGATAGAGACCACAGGGGCATAGAAACGCCGGAAAAAGTACACGCAGCAGTTTTCATCATGCAACTCACGGGCAGAAGGGGCCCACTGGGCAAATTAAGTGTTATGCTTATGTGGCGTAGAGTGGCGCTTTAGAAAAACAGAGGCACACAGCTGCATATAAACATCTGACGGGTCACTAACAAAGCATTCAAGTGTGGCAGCTCTCCTGGACGGTGGGGTGTGTCGCACGACAGGTTACACGTATCAGCACCTGAACTCGGCCGCCGTCGTAAATGAAGCGCATTTTAGCAGTTGTCAAGTAAGATAGAGACCACAGGGGCATAGAACCGCCGGAAAAAGTACACGCAGCACTTTGCATCGTGCAGGTCACAGGCAGAAGGGGCCCACTGGCCAAATTAAGTGTTATGCTTATGTGGCGTAGAGTGGCGCTTTAGAAAACAGAGAGCACACAGCTGCATATAAACATCTGCCGGGTCACTAACAAAGCATTCAAGTGTGGCAGCTCTCCTGGACGGTGGGGTGTGTCGCATCACAGGTTACACGTAGCAGCACCTAAACTCGGCCGTCGTCGTAAATGACGCGCACTTTAGCAGTTGTCAACTGAGATAGAGACCACAGGGGCATAGAACCGCCGGAAAAAGTACACTCAGCAGTTTGCATCGTGCAACTCACAGGTAGAAGGGGCCCACTGGCCAAATTAAGTGTTATGCTTATGTGGCGTAGTGTGGCGCTTTAGAAAAACAGAGAGCACACAGCTGCATATAAACATCTGCCAGGTCACTAACAAAGCATTCAAGTGTGGCAGCTCTCCTGGACGGTGGGGTGTGTCGCACCACAGGTTACACGTAGCAGCACCTAAACTCGGCCGACGTCGTAAATGACGCGCACTTTAGCAGTTGTCAAGTAAGATAGAGACCACAGGGGCATAGAACCGCCGGAAAAAGTACACGCAGCAGTTTGCATCGTGCAACTCACAGGCAGAAGGGGCCCACTGGCCAAATTAAGTGTTATGCTTATGTGGCGCAGAGTGGCGCTTTAGAAAAACAGAGGCACACAGCTGCATATAAACAGCTGCCGGGTCACTAACAAAGCATTCAAGTGTGGCAGCTCTCCTGGACGGTGGGGTGTGTCGCACCACAGGTTACACGTAGCAGCACCTGAACTCGGCCGACGTCGTAAATGACGCGCACTTTAGCAGTTGTCAAGTAAGATAGAGACCACAGGGGCATAGAACCGCCAGAAAAAGTACACGTTGCAGTTTGCATCGTGCAGGTCACATGCAGAAGGGGCCCACTGGCCAAATTAAGTGTTATGCTTATGTGGCGTAGAGTGGCGCTTTAGAAAAACAGAGAGCACACAGCTGCATATAAACATCTGCCAGGTCACTAACAAAGCATTCAAGTGTGGCAGCTCTCCTGGACGGTGGGGTGTGTCGCACCACAGGTTACACGTAGCAGCACTTAAACTTGGCCACCGTCGTAATGACGCGCACTTTAGCAGTTGTCAAGTAAGATAGAGACCACAGGGGCATATAACCGCCGGAAAAAGTACACGCAGCACTTTGCATCGTGCAGGTCACAGGCAGAAAGGGCACACTGGCCAAATTAAGTGTTATGCTTATGTGGCGTAGAGTGACGCTTTAGAAAAACAGAGGCACACAGCTGCATATAAACAGCTGCCGGGTCACTAACAAAGAATTCAAGTGTGGCACCTCTCCTGGACGGTGGGGTGTGTCGCACCACAGGTTACACGTAGCAGCACCTAAACTCGGCCGTCGTCGTAAATGACACGCACTTTAGCAGTTGTCAAGTAAGATAGAGACCACAGGGGCATAGAACCGCCGGAAAAAGTACACGCAGCAGTTTGCATCATGCAGGTCACAGGCAGAAGGGGCCCACTGGCCAAATTAAGTGTTATGCTTATGTGGCGTAGAGTGGCGCTTTAGAAAAATAGAGAGCACACAGCTGCATATAAACATCTGCCAGGTCACTAACAAAGCATTCAAGTATGGCAGCTCTCCTGGACGGTGGGGTGTGTCGCACCACAGGTTACACGTAGCAGCACCGAAACTCGGCCGTCGTGGTAAATGTCAAGCACTTTAGCACTTGTCATGTAAGATAGAGACCACAGGGGCATAGAACCGCCGGAAAAAGTACACGCAGCAGTTTGCATCGTGCAACTCACGGGCAGAAGGGGCCCACTGGCCAAATTAAGTGTTATGCTTATGTGGCGTATAGTGGCGCTTTAGAAAAACAGAGAGCACACAGCTGCATATAAACATCTGCCGGGTCACTAACAAAGCACTCAAGTGTGGCAGCCCTCCTGGACGGTGGGGTGTGTCGCACCACAGGTTACACGTAGCAGCACCTAAACTCGGCCGCCGTTGTAAATGACGCGCACTTTAGCAGTTGTCAAGTAAGATAGAGACCATAGGGGCATAGAACCGCCGGAAAAAGTACACGCAGCAGTTTGCATCGTGCAGGTCACAGGCAGAAGGGGCCCACTGGCCAAATTAAGTGTTATGCTTATGTGGGGTAGAGTGGCGCTTTAGAAAAACAGAGAGCACACAGCTGCATATAAACATCTGCCGGGTCACTAACAAAGCATTCAAGTGTGGCAGCTCTCCTGGACGGTGGGGTGTGTCGCACCACAGGTTACACGTAGCAGCACCTAAACTCTGCCGATGTCATAAATGACGCGCACTTTAGCAGTTGTCAAGTAAGATAGAGACCACAGGGGCATAGAACCTCCGGAAAAAATACACGCAGCACTATGCATCGTGCAGGTCACAGGCAGAAGGGGCCCACTGGGCAAATTAAGTGTTATGCTTATGTGGCGTAGAGTGGCGCTTTAGAAAAACAGAGGCACACAGCTGCATATAAACAGCTGCCGGGTCACTAACAAAGCATTCAAGTGTGGCAGCTCTCCTGGACGGTGGGGTGTGTCGCACGACAGGTTACACGTAGCAGCACCTAAACTCGGCCGTCATTGTAAATGACGTGCACTTTAGCAGTTGTCAAGTAAGATACAGACCACAGGGGCATAGAAACCCGGAAAAAGTACACGCAGCAGTTTGCATATTGCAGGTCACAGGCAGAAGGGGCCCACTGGCCAAATTAAGTGTTATGCTTATGTGGCGTAGAGTGGCGCTTTAGAAAAACAGAGGCACACAGCTGCATATAAACAGCTGCCGGGTCACTAACAAAGCATTCAAGTGTGGCAGCTCTCCTGGACGGTGGGGTGTGTCGCACCACAGGTTACACGTAGCAGCACCTAAACTCGGCCGCTGTTGTACATGATGCGCACTTAAGCAGTTGTCAAGTAAGATAGAGACCACAGGGGCATAGAACCGCCGGAAAAAGTACACGCAGCAGTTTGCATCGTGCAACTCAACCGCAGAAGGGGCCCACTGGCCAAATTAAGTGTTATGCTTATGTGGCGTAGAGTGGCGCTTTAGAAAAACAGAGAGCACACAGCTGCATATAAACATCTGCCGGGTCACTAACAAAGCATTCAAGTGTGGCAGCTCTCCTGGATGGTGGGGTGTGTCGCACCACAGGTTACACGTAGCAGCACCTGAACTCGGCCGCCGTCGTAAATGAAGCGCATTTTAGCAGTTGTCAAGTAAGATTGAGACCACAGGGGCATAGAACCGCCGGAAAAAGTACACGCAGCAGTTTGCATCATGCAGGTCACAGGCAGAAGGGGCCCACTGGCCAAATTAAGTGTTATGCTTATGTGGCGTAGAGTGGCGCTTTAGAAGAACAGAGGCACACAGCTGCATATAAACAGCTGCCGGGTCACTAACAAAGCATTCAAGTGTGGCAGCTCTCCTGGACGGTGGGGAGTGTCGCACGACAGGTTACACGTAGCAGCACCTAAACTCGGCCGTCGTCGTAATGACGCGCACTTTAGCAGTTGTCAACTGAGATAGAGACCACAGGGGCATAGAACCGCCGGAATAAGTACACTCAGCAGTTTGCATCGTGCAACTCACAGGTAGAAGGGGCCCACTGGCCAAATTAAGTGTTATGCTTATGTGGCGTAGAGTGGCGCTTTAGAAAACAGAGAGCACACAGCTGCACATAAACATCTGCCGTGTCACTAACAAAGCATTCAAGTGTGGCAGCTCTCCTGGACGGTGGGGTGTGTCGCACCACAGGTTACACGTAGCAGCACCTAAACTCGGCCGACGTCGTAAATGACGCGCACTTTAGCAGTTGTCACGTAAGATAGAGACGACAGAGGCATAGAACCGCCGGAAAAAGTACACGCAGCAGTTTGCATCATGCAGGTCACAGGCAGAAGGGGCCCATTGGCCAAATTAAGTGTTATGCTTATGTGGGGTAGAGTGGCGCTTTAGAAAAACAGAGGCACACAGCTGCATATAAACAGCTGTCGGGTCACTAACAAAGCATTCAAGTGTGGCAGCTCTCCTGGACGGTGGGGTGTGTCACACCACAGGTTACACGTAGCAGCACCTAAACTCGGCCGCCGTTGTAAATGACGCGCACTTTAGCAGTTGTCAAGTAAGATAGAGACCACAGGGGCATAGAACCGCCGGAAAAAGTACACGCACCAGTTTGCATCGTGCAGGTCACAGGCAGAAGGGGCCCACTGGCCAAATTAAGTGTTATGCTTATGTGGGGTAGAGTGGCGCTTTAGAAAAACAGAGAGCACACAGCTGCATATAAACATCTGCCGGGTCACTAACAAAGCATTCAAGTGTGGCAGCTCTCCTGGACGGTGGGGTGTGTCGCACCACAGGTTACACGTAGCAGCACCTAAACTCTGCCGATGTCATAAATGACGCGCACTTTAGCAGTTGTCAAGTAAGATAGAGACCACAGGGGCATAGAACCTCCGGAAAAAATACACGCAGCACTATGCATCGTGCAGGTCACAGGCAGAAGGGGCCCACTGGGCAAATTAAGTGTTATGCTTATGTGGCGTAGAGTGGCGCTTTAGAAAAACAGAGGCACACAGCTGCATATAAACAGCTGCCGGGTCACTAACAAAGCATTCAAGTGTGGCAGCTCTCCTGGACGGTGGGGTGTGTCGCACGACAGGTTACACGTAGCAGCACCTAAACTCGGCCGTCATTGTAAATGACGTGCACTTTAGCAGTTGTCAAGTAAGATACAGACCACAGGGGTATAGAAACCCGGAAAAAGTACACGCAGCAGTTTGCATATTGCAGGTCACAGGCAGAAGGGGCCCACTGGCCAAATTAAGTGTTATGCTTATGTGGCGTAGAGTGGCGCTTTAGAAAAACAGAGGCACACAGCTGCATATAAACAGCTGCCGGGTCACTAACAAAGCATTCAAGTGTGGCAGCTCTCCTGGACGGTGGGGTGTGTCGCACCACAGGTTACACGTAGCAGCACCTAAACTCGGCCGCTGGTGTACATGATGCGCACTTTAGCAGTTGTCAAGTAAGATAGAGACCACAGGGGCATAGAACCGCCGGAAAAAGTACACGCAGCAGTTTGCATCGTGCAACTCAACCGCAGAAGGGGCCCACTGGCCAAATTAAGTGTTATGCTTATGTGGCGTAGAGTGGCGCTTTAGAAGAACAGAGGCACACAGCTGCATATAAACAGCTGCCGGGTCACTAACAAAGCATTCAAGTGTGGCACCTCTCCTGGACGGTGGGGAGTGTCGCACGACAGGGTACACGTAGCAGCACCTAAACTCGGCCGTCGTCGTAAATGACGCGCACTTTAGCAGTTGTCAACTGAGATAGAGACCACAGGGGCATAGAACCGCCGGAATAAGTACACTCAGCAGTTTGCATCGTGCAACTCACAGGTAGAAGGGGCCCACTGGCCAAATTAAGTGTTATGCTTATGTGGCGTAGAGTGGCGCTTTAGAAAACAGAGAGCACACAGCTGCATATAAACATCTGCCGGGTCACTAACAAAGCATTCAAGTGTGGCAGCTCTCCTGGACGGTGGGGTGTGTCGCACCACAGGTTACACGTAGCAGCACCTAAACTCGGCCGACGTCGTAAATGACGCGCACTTTAGCAGTTGTCAAGTAAGATAGAGACGACAGGGGCATAGAACCGCCGGGAAAAGTACACGCAGCAGTTTGCATCATGCAGGTCACAGGCAGAAGGGGCCCACTGGCCAAATTAAGTGTTATGCTTATGTGGGGTAGAGTGGCGCTTTAGAAAAACAGAGGCACACAGCTGCATATAAACAGCTGCCGGGTCACTAACAAAGCATTCAAGTGTGGCAGCTCTCCTGGACGGTGGGGTGTGTCACACCACAGGTTACACGTAGCAGCACCTAAACTCGGCCGCCGTCATAAATGACGCGCACTTTAGCAGTTGTCAACTAAGATAGAGATCACAAGGGCATAGAACCGCCGGAAAAAATACACGCAGCACTATGCATCGTGCAGGTCACAGGCAGAAGGGGCCCACTGGCCAAATTAAGTGTTATGCTTATGTGGCGTAGAGTGGCGCTTTAGAAAAACAGAGGCACACAGCTGCATATAAACAGCTGCCGGGTCACTAACAAAGCATTCAAGTGTGACAGCTTTCCTGGACGGTGGGGTGTGTCGCACGACAGGTTACACGTAGCAGCACTTAAACTCAGCCACCGTCGTAATGACGCGCACTTTAGCAGTTGTCAAGTAAGTTAGAGACCACAGGGGCATATAACCGCCGGAATAAGTACACGCAGCAGTTTGCATCATGCAGGTCACAGGCTGAAGGGGCCCACTGGCCAAATTAAGTGTTATGCTCATGTGGCATATGGTGACGCTTAAGAAAAACAGAGGCACACAGCTGCATATAAACAGCTGCCGGGTCACTAACAAAGCATTCAAGTGTGGCAGCTCTCCTGGACGGTGGGGTGTGTCGCACCACAGGTTACACGTAGCAGCACCTAATCTCGGCCGCTGTTGTAAATGACACGCACTTTAGCAGTTGTCTAGTAAGATAGAGACCACAGGGGCATAGAACCGCCAGAAAAAGTACACGCAGCAGTTTGCATCGTGTAACTCACGGGCAGAAGGGGCCCACTGGCCAAATTAAGTGTTATGCTTATGTGGCGTAGAGTGGCGCTTTAGAAAAACAGAGAGCACACAGCTGCATATAAACAGCTGCCGGGTCACTAACAAAGCATTCAAGTGTGGCACCTCTCCTGGACGGTGGGGAGTGTCGCACGACAGGTTACACCTAGCAACACCTAAACTCGGCCGTCGTCGTAAATGACGCGCACTTTAGCAGTTGTCAACTGAGATAGAGACCACAGGGACATAGAACCGCCGGAATAAGTACACTCAGCAGTTTGCATCGTGCAACTCACAGGTAGAAGGGGCCCACTGGCCAAATTAAGTGTTATGCTTATGTGCAGTAGAGTGGCGCTTTAGAAAACAGAGAGCACACAGCTGCATATAAACATCTGCCGGGTCACTAACAAAGCATTCAAGTGTGGCAGCTCTCCTGGACGGTGGGGTGTGTCGCACCACAGGTTACACGTAGCAGCACCTAAACTCGGCCGACGTCGTAAATGACGCGCACTTCAGCAGTTGTCAAGTAAGATAGAGACGACAGGGGCATAGAACCGCCGGAAAAAGTACACGCAGCAGTTTGCATCATGCAGGTCACAGGCAGAAGGGGCCCATTGGCCAACTTAAGTGTTATGCTTATGTGGGGTAGAGTGGCGCTTTAGAAAAACAGAGGCACACAGCTGCATATAAACAGCTGCCGGGTCACTAACAAAGCATTCAAGTGTGGCAGCTCTCCTGGACGGTGGGGTGTGTCACACCACAGGTTACACGTAGCAGCACCTAAACTCGGCCGCCGTCATAAATGGCGCGCACTTTAGCAGTTGTCAACTAAGATAGAGACGACAAGGGCATAGAACCGCCGGAAAAAATACACGCAGCACTATGCATCGTGCAGGTCGCAGGCAGAAGGGGCCCACTGGCCAAATTAAGTGTTATGCTTATGTGGCGTAGAGTGGCGCTTTAGAAAAACAGGCACACAGCTGCATATAAACAGCTGCCGGGTCACTAACAAAGCATTCAAGTGTGACAGCTTTCCTGGATGGTGGGGTGTGTCGCACCACAGCTTACATGTAGCAGCACTTAAACTCAGCCACCGTCGTAATGACGCGCACTTTAGCAGTTGTCAAGTAAGTTAGAGACCACAGGGGCATAAAACCGCCGGAATAAGTACACGCAGCAGTTTGCATCGTGCAGGTCACAGGCAGAAGGGGCCCACTGACCAAATTAAGTGTTATGCTTATGTGGCGTAGAGTGGCGCTTTAGAAAAACAGAGAGCACACAGCTGCATATAAACATCTGCCGGGTCACTAACAAAGCATTCAAGTGTGGCAGCTCTCCTGGACGGTGGGGTGTGTCGCACGACAGGTTACACGTAGCAGCACCTAAACTCGGCCGCCGTCATAAATGACGCGCACTTTAGCAGTTGTCAAGTAAGATAGAGGCCACAGGGGCATAGAACCGCCGGAAAAAGTACACGCAGCAGTTTGCATCGTGCAGGTCACAGGCAGAAGGGGCCCACTGGCCAAATTAAGTGTTATGCTTATGTGGCGTAGAGTAGCGCTTTAGAAAAACAGAGAGCACACAGCTGCATATAAACATCTGCTGGGTCACTAACAAAGCATTCTAGTGTGGCAGCTCTCCTGGACGGTGGGGTGTGTCGCACGACAGGTTACACGTAGCAGCACCTAAACTCGGCCGATGCCATAAATGACGCGCACTTTAGCAGTTGTCAAGTAAGATAGAGACCACAGGGGCATAGAACCGCCGGAAAAAGTACACGCAGCAGTTTGCATTGTGCGGGTCACAGGCAGAAGGGGCCCAATGGCCAAATTAAGTGTTATGCTTATGTGGCGTAGAGTGGCGCATTAGAAAAACAGAGGCACACAGCTGCATATAAACAGCTGCCGGGTCACTAACAAAGCATTCAAGTGTGGCAGCTCTCCTGGACGGTGGGGTGTGTCGCATGACAGGTTACACGTAGCAGCACCTAAACTCGGCCGTCGTTGTAAATGACGCGCACTTTAGCAGTTGTCAAGTACGATAGAGACCACAGGGGCATAGAAACCCGGAAAAAGTACCCGCAGTAGTTTGCATCGTGCAGGTCACAGGCAGAAGGGGCCCACTGGCCAAATTAAGTGTTATGCTTATGTGGCATAGAGTGTCGCTTTAGAAAAACAGAGGCACACAGCTGCATATAAACAGCTGCCGGGTCACTAACAAAGCATTCAAGTGTGGCAGCTCTCCTGGACGGTGGGGTGTGTCGCATGACAGGTTACACGTAGGCAGCACCTAAACTGCGCCGACGTCGTAAATGACGAGCACTTTAGCAGTTGTCAAGTAAGATAGAGACCACAGGGGCATAGAACCGCCGGAAAAAGTACACGCAGCAGTTTGCATCATGTAACTCACGGGCAGAAGGGGCCCACTGGCCAAATTATGTGTTATGCTTATGTGGCGTAGAGTGGCGCTTTAGAAAAACAGAGAGCACACAGCTGCATAAAAACATCTGCCAGGTCACTAACAAAGCATTCAAGTGTGGCAGCTCTCCTGGACGGTGGGGTATGTCGCACCACAGGTTACACGTAGCAGCACCGAAGCTCAGCCACTGTTGTAAATGACGCGCACTTTAGCAGTTGTCAAGTAAGATAGAGACCACAGGGGCATAGAACCGCCGGAAAAAGTACACGCAGCAGTTTGCCTCTTGCAGGTCACAGGCAGAAGGGGCCCACTGGCCAAATTAAGTGATATGCTTATGTGGCGTAGAGTGGCGCTTTAGAAAAACAGAGAGCACACAGCTGCATATAAACAGCTGCCGGGTCACTAACAAAGCTTTCAAGTGTGGCACCTCTCCTGGACGGTGGGGAGTGTCGCACGACAGGTTACACGTAGCAGCACCTAAACTCGGCCGTCGTCGTAAATGACGCGCACTTTAGCAGTTGTCAAGTAAGATAGAGACCACAGGGGCATAGAACCGCCGGAAAAAGTACACGCAGCAGTTTGCATCGTGCAGGTCACAGGCAGAAGGGGCCCACTGGCCAAATTAAGTGTTATGCTTATGTGGCGTAGAGTGGCGCTTTAGAAAACAGAGAGCACACAGCTGCATATAAACATCTGCCGGGTCACTAACAAAGCATTCAAGTGTGGTAGCTCTCCTGGACGGTGGGGTGTGTCCCACCACAGGTTACACGTAGCAGCACCTAAACTCGGCCGCCGTCGCAAATGACGCGGATTTTAGCAGTTGTCAAGTAAGATAGAGACCACAGGGGCATAGAACCGCCGGAAAAAGTACACGCAGCACTTTGCATCGTGCAGGTCACAGGCAGAAGGGGCCCACTGGCCAAATTAAGTGTTATGCTTATGTGGCGTAGAGTGGCGCTTTAGAAAAACAGAGGCACACAGCTGCATATAAACAGCTGCCGGGTCACTAACAAAGCATTCAAGTGTGGCAGCTCTCCTGGACGGTGGGGTGTGTCGCACCACAGGTTACACGTAGCAGCACCTAAACTCGGCCGTCGTTGTAAATGACGAGCACTTTAGCAGTTGTCAAGTAAGATAGAGACCACAGGGGCATAGAAACCCGGAAAAAGTACCCGCAGTAGTTTGCATCGTGCAGGTCACAGGCAGAAGGGGCCCACTGGCCAAATTAAGTGTTATGCTTATGTGGCGTAGAGTGCTGCTTTAGAAAAACAGAGGCACACAGCTGCATATAAACAGCTGCCGGGTCACTAACAAAGCATTCAAGTGTGGCACCTTTCCTGGACGGTGGGGTGTGTCGCACCACAGGTTACACGTAGCAGCACCTAAACTGCGCTGACGTCGTAAATGACGAGCACTTTAGCAGTTGTCAAGTAAGATAGCGACCACAGGGGCATAGAACCGCCGGAAAAAGTACACGCAGCAGTTTGCATCGTGCGGGTCACAGGCAGAAGGGGCCCACTGGCCAAATTAAGTGTTATGCTTATGTGGCGTAGAGTGTGCGCTTTAGAAAACAGAGAGCACACAGCTGCATATAAACATCTGCCGGGTCACTAACAAAGCATTCAAGTGTGGCACCTCTCCTGGACGGTGGGGAGTGTCGCACGACAGGTTACACGTAGCAGCACCTAAACTCGGCCGTCGTCGTAAATGACGCGCACTTTAGCAGTTGTCAAGTAAGATAGAGACCACAGGGGCATAGAACCGCCGGAAAAAGTACACGCAGCAGTTTGCATCGTGCAACTCACGGGCAGAAGGGGCCCACTGGCCAAATTAAGTGTTATGCTTTGTGGCGTAGAGTGGCGCTTTAGAAAAGCAGAGGCACACAGCTGCATATAAACAGCTGCCGGGTCACTAACAAAGCATTCAAGTGTGGCACCTTTCCTGGACGGTGGGGTGTGTCGCACCACAGGTTACACGTAGCAGCACCTAAACTGCGCTGACGTCGTAAATGACGAGCACTTTAGCAGTTGTCAAGTAAGATAGAGACTACAGGGGCATAGAACCGCCGGAAAAAGTACACGCAGCAGTTTGCATCGTGCGGGTCACAGGCAGAAGGGGCCCACTGGCCAAATTAAGTGTTATGCTTATGTGGCGTAGAGTGGCGCTTTAGAAAAACAGAGGCACACAGCTGCATATAAACTGCTGCCGGGTCACTAAAAAAGCATTCAAGTGTGGCACCTCTCCTGGACGGTGGGGAGTGTCGCACGACAGGTTACACGTAGCAGCACCTAAACTCGGCCGTCGTCGTAAATGACGCGCACTTTAGCAGTTGTCAAGTAAGATAGAGACCACAGGGGCATAGAACCGCCGGAAAAAGTACACGCAGCAGTTTGCATCGTGCAGGTCACAGGTAGAAGGGGCCCACTGGCCAAATTAAGTGTTATGCTTATGTGGCGTAGAGTGGCGCTTTAGAGAACAGAGAGCACACAGCTGCATATAAACATCTGCCGGGTCACTAACAAAGCATTCAAGTGTGGCAGCACTCCTGGACGGTGGGGTGTGTCGCACCACAGGTTACACGTAGCAGCACCTAAACTTGGCCGCCGTCTTAAATGACGCGCATTTTAGCAGTTGTCAAGTAAGATAGAGACCACAGGGGCATAGAACCGCCGGAAAAAGTACACGCAGCACTTTGCATCGTGCAGGTCACAGGCAGAAGGGGCCCACTGGGCAAATTAAGTGTGTATGCTTATGTGGCGTAGAGTGGCGCTTTAGAAAAACAGAGGCACACAGCAGCATATAAACATCTGCCGGGTCACTAACAAAGCATTCAAGTGTGGCAGCTCTCCTGGACGGTGGGGTGTGTCGCACCACAGGTTACACGTAGCAGCACCTAAACTTGGCCGCAGTCTTAAATGACGCGCATTTTAGCAGTTGTCAAGTAAGATAGAGACCACAGGGGCATAGAACCGCCGGAAAAAGTACACGCAGCACTTTGCATCGTGCAGGTCACAGGCAGAAGGGGCCCACTGGCCAAATTAAGTGTTATGCTAATGTGGCGTATAGTGGCGCTTAAGAAAAACAGAGGCACACAGCTGCATATAAACAGCTGCCGGGTCACTAACAAAGCATTCAAGTGTGGCAGCCCTCCTGGACGGTGGGGTGTGTCGCACCACAGGTTACACGTAGCAGCACCTAAACTCGGCCGACGTCATAAATGACGCGCACTTCAGCAGTTGTCAAGTAAGATAACGACCTCAGGGGCATAGAGCTACCGGAAAAAGTACACGCAGCACTTTGCATCGTGCAGGTCACAGGCAGAAGGGGCCCACTGGCCAAATTAAGTGTTATGCTAATGTGGCGTATAGTGGCGCTTAAGAAAAACAGAGGCACACAGCTGCATATAAACAGCTGCCGGGTCACTAACAAAGCATTCAAGTGTGGCAGCTCTCCTGGACGGTGGGGTGTGTCGCACGACAGGTTACACGTAGCAGCACCTAAACTCGGCCGACGTCATAAATGACGCGCACTTTAGCAGTTGTCAAGTAAGATAAGGACCTCAGGGGCATAGAGCTGCCGGAAATGTACACGCAGCAGTTTGCATCGTGCAGGTCACAGGCAGAAGGGGCCCACTGGCCAAATTAAGTGTTATGCTTATGTGGCGTAGAGTGGCGCTTTAGAAAAACAGAGAGCACACAGCTGCATATAAACATCTGCCGGGTCACTAACAAAGCATTCAAGTGTGGCAGCTCTCCTGGACAGTGGGGTGTGTCGCACCAGAGGTTACACGTAGCAGCACCTAAACTCGGCCGATGTCATAAATGACGCGCACTTTAGCAGTTGTCAAGTAAGATAGAGACCACAGGGGCATAGAACCGCCGGAAAAAATACACGCAGCACTATGCATCGTGCAGGTCACAGGCAGAAGGGGCCCACTGGCCAAATTAAGTGTTATGCTTATGTGGCGTAGAGTGGCGCTTTAGAAAAACAGAGGCACACAGCTGCATATAAACAGCTGCCGGGTCACTAACAAAGCATTCAAGTGTGGCAGCTTTCCTGGACGGTGGGGTGTGTCGCATGACAGGTTACACGTAGCAGCACCTAAACTCGGCCGTCATTGTAAATGACGTGCACTTTAGCAGTTGTCAAGTAAGATAGAGACCACAGGGGCATAGAAACCCGGAAAAAGTACACGCACAAGTTTGCATCGTGCAGGTCACAGGCAGAAGGGGCCCACTGGCCAAATTAAGTGTTATGCTTATGTGGCGTAGAGTGTCGCTTTAGAAAAACAGAGGCACACAGCTGCATATAAACAGCTGCCGGGTCACTAACAAAGCCTTCAAGTGTGGCAGCTCTCCTGGACGGTGGGGTGTGTCGCACGACAGGTTACACGTAGCAGCACCTAAACTGCGCTGACGTCGTAAATGACGAGCACTTTAGCAGTTGTCAAGTAAGATAGAGACCACAGGGGCATAGAACCGCCGGAAAAAGTACACGCAGCAGTTTGCATCGTGCGGGTCACAGGCAGAAGGGGCCCACTGGCCAAATTAAGTGTTATGCTTATGTGGCGTAGAGTGGTGCTTTAGAAAAACAGAGGCACACATCTGCATATAAACAGCTGCCGGGTCACTAACAAAGCATTCAAGTGTGGCACCTCTCCTGGACGGTGGGGAGTGTCGCACGACAGGTTACACGTAGCAGCACCTAAACTCGGCCGTCGTCGTAAATGACGCGCACTTTAGCAGTTGTCAAGTAAGATAGAGGCCACAGGGGCATAGAACCGCCGGAAAAAGTACACGCAGCAGTTTGCTTCGTGCAGGTCACAGGCAGAAGGGGCCTACTGGCCAAATTAAGTGTTATGCTTATGTGGCGTAGAGTGGCGCTTTAGAAAACAGAGAGCACACAGCTGCATATAAACATCTGCCGGGTCACTAACAAAGCATTCAAGTGTGGCAGCACTCCTGGACGGTGGGGTGTGTCGCACCACAGGTTACACGTAGCAGCACCTAAACTCGGCCGCCGTCTTAAATGACGCGCATTTTAGCAGTTGTCAAGTAAGATAGATACCACAGGGGCATAGAACCGCCGGAAAAAGTACACGCAGCACTTTGCATCGTGCAGGTCACAGGCAGAAGGGGCCCACTGGCCAAATTAAGTGTTATGCTTATGTGGCGTAGAGTGGCGCTTTAGAAGAACCGAGGCACACAGCTGCCGGGTCACTAACAAAGCATTCAAGTGTGGCACCTCTCCTGGACGGTGGGGAGTGTCGCACGACAGGTTACACGTAGCAGCACCTAAACTCGGCCGTCGTCGTAAATGACGCGCACTTTAGCAGTTGTCAAGTAAGATAGAGACCACAGGGGCATAGAACCGCCGGAAAAAGTACACGCAGCAGTTTGCATCGTGCAGGTCACAGGCAGAAGGGGCCCACTGGCCAAATTAAGTGTTATGCTTATGTGGCGTAGAGTGGCGCTTTAGAAAACAGAGAGCACACAGCTGCATATAAACATCTGCCGGGTCACTAACAAAGCATTCAAGTGTGGCAGCACTCCTGGACGGTGGGGTGTGTCGCACCACAGGTTACACGTAGCAGCACCTAAACTCGGCCGCCGTCTTAAATGACGCGCATTTTAGCAGTTGTCAAGTAAGATAGAGACCACAGGGGCATAGAACCGCCGGAAAAAGTACACGCAGCACTTTGCATCGTGCAGGTCACAGGCAGAAGGGGCCCACTGGCCAAATTAAGTGTTATGCTTATGTGGCGTAGAGTGGCGCTTTAGAAAAACAGAGGCACACAGGTGCCGGGTCACTAACAAAGCATTCAAGTGTGGCAGCTCTCCTGGACAATGGGGTGTGTCGCACGACAGGTTACACGTAGCAGCACCTAAACTCGGCCGTCGTGGTAAATGTCGCGCACTTTAGCACTTGTCAAGTAAGATAGAGACCACAGGGGCATAGAACCGCCGGAAAAAGTACACGCAGCAGTTTGCATCGTGCAGGTCACAGGCAGAAGGGGCCCACTGGCCAAATTAAGTGTTATGCTTATGTGGCGTAGAGTGGCGCTTTAGAAAAACAGAGGCACACAGCTGCATATAAACATCTGCCGGGTCACTAACAAAGCATTCAAGTGTGGCACCTCTCCTGGACGGTGGGGAGTGGCCCACGACAGGTTACACGTAGCAGCACCTAAACTCGGCCGTCGTCGTAAATGACGCGCACTTTAGCAGTTGTCAAGTAAGATAGAGACCACAGGGGCATAGAACCGCCGGAAAAAGTACACGCAGCAGTTTGCATCGTGCAGGTCACAGGCAGAAGGGGCCCACTGGCCAAATTAAGTGTTATGCTTATGTGGCGTAGAGTGGCGCTTTAGAAAACAGAGAGCACACAGCTGCATATAAACATCTGCCGGGTCACTAACAAAGCATTCAAGTGTGGCACCTCTTCTGGACGGTGGGGAGTGTCGCACGACAGGTTACACGTAGCAGCACCTAAACTCGGCCGCCGTCTTAAATGACGCGCATTTTAGCAGTTGTCAAGTAAGATAGAGACCACAGGGGCATAGAACCGCCGGAAAAAGTACACGCAGCAGTTTTCATCATGCAACTCACGGGCAGAAGGGGCCCACTGGCCAAATTAAGTGTTATGCTTATGTGGCGTAGAGTGGCGCTTTAGAAAAACAGAGAGCACACAGCTGCATAAAAACATCTGCCGGGTCACTAACAGAGCAGTCAAGTGTGGCACCTCTCTTGGACGGTGGGGAGTGTCGCACGACAGGTTACACGTAGCAGCACCTAAACTCAGCCACTGTTGTAAATGACGCGCACTTTAGCAGTTGTCAAGTAAGATACAGACCACAGGGGCATACAACCGCCGGAAAAAGTACACGCAGCAGTTTGCATCGTGCAGGTCACAGGCAGAAGGGGCCCACTGGCCAAATTAAGTGTTATGCTTATGTGGCGTAGAGTGGCGCTTTAGAAAAACAGAGAGCACACAGCTGCATATAAACATCTGCCGGGTCACTAACAAAGCATTCAAGTGTGGCAGCTCTCCTGGACGGTTGGGTGTGTCGCACCACAGGTTACACGTAGCAGCACCTAAACTCGGCCGATGTCATAAATGACGCGCACTTTAGCAGTTGTCAAGTAAGATAGAGACCACAGGGGCATAGAACCGCCGGAAAAAATACACGCAGCACTATGCATCGTGCAGGTCACAGGCAGAAGGGGCCCACTGGCCAAATTAAGTGTTATGCTTATGTGGCGTAGAGTGGCGCTTTAGAAAAACAGAGGCACACAGCTGCATATAAACATCTGCCGGGTCACTAACAAAGCATTCAAGTGTGGCAGCTCTCCTGGACGGTGGGGAGTGTCGCACGACAGGTTACACGTAGCAGCACCTAAACTCGGCCGACGTCGTAAATGACGCGCACTTTAGCAGTTGTCAACTGAGATAGAGACCACAGGGGCATAGAACCGCCAGAATAAGTACACTCAGCAGTTTGCATCGTGCATCTCACAGGTAGACGGGGCCCACTGGCCAAATTAAGTGTTATGCTTATGTGGCGTAGAGTGGCGCTTTCGAAAACAGAGAGCACACAGCTGCATATAAACATCTGCCGGGTCACTAACAAAGCATTCAAGTGTGGCAGCTCTCTTGGACGGTGGGGTGTGTCGCACCACAGGTTACACGTAGCAGCACCGAAACTCGGACGCCGTCGTAAATGCCGCTCACTTTAGCAGTTGTCAAGTAAGATAGAGACCACAGGGGCATAGAACCGCCGGAAAAAGTACACGCAGCAGTTTGCATCGTGCAGGTCACAGGCAGAAGGGGCCCACTGGCCAAATTAAGTGTTATGCTTATGTGGCGTAGAGTGGCGCTTTAGAAAAACAGAGAGCACACAGCTGCATATAAACATCTGCCGGGTCACTAACAAAGCATTCAAGTGTGGCAGCTCTCCTGGACGGTGGGGTGTGTCGCACCACAGGTTACACGTAGCAGCACCTAAACTCGGCCGATGTCATATATGATGCGCACTTTAGCAGTTGTCAAGTAAGATAGAGACCACAGGGGCATAGAACCGCCGGAAAAAATACACGCAGCACTATGCATCGTGCAGGTCACAGGCAGAAGGGGCCTACTGGCCAAATTAAGTGTTATGCTTATGTGGCGTAGAGTGGCGCTTTAGAAAAACAGAGGCACACAGCTGCATATAAACAGCTGCCGGGTCACTAACAAAGCATTCAAGTGTGGCAGCTCTCCTGGACGGTGGGGTGTGTCGCACCACAAGTTACACGTAGCAGCACCTAAACTCGGCCGCTGTTGTAAATGACGCGCACTTTAGCAGTTGTCAAGTAAGATAGAGACCACAGGGGCATAGAACCGCTGGAAAAAGTACACGCAGCAGTTTGCATCGTGCAACTCAAGGGCAGAAGGGGCCCACTGGCCAAATTAAGTGTTATGCTTATGAGGCGTAGAGTGGCGCTTTAGAAAAACAGAGAGCACACAGCTGCATATAAACATCTGCCGGGTCACTAACAAAGCATTCAAGTGTGGCAGCTCTCCTGGACGGTGGGGTGTGTCGCACCAAAGGTTACACATAGCAGCACGTAAACTCGGCCGCTGTTGTAAATGACGCGCACTTTAGCAGTTGTCAAGTAAGATAGAGACCACAGGGGCATAGAACCGCCGGAAAAAGTACACACAGCAGTTTGCATCGTGCAACTAACGGGCAGAAGGCGCCCACTGGGCAAATTAAGTGTTATGCTTATGTGGCGTAGAGTGGCGCTTTAGAAAACAGAGAGCACACAGCTGCATATAAACATCTGCCGGGTCACTAACAAAGCATTCAAGTGTGGCAGCTCTCCTGGACGGTGGGGTGTGTCGCACGACAGGTTACACGTATCAGCACCTGAACTCGGCCGCCGTCGTAAATGAAGCGCATTTTAGCAGTTGTCAAGTAAGATAGAGACCACAGGGGCATAGAACCGCCGGAAAAAGTACACGCAGCACTTTGCATCGTGCAGGTCACAGGCAGAAGGGGCCCACTGGCCAAATTAAGTGTTATGCTTATGTGGCGTAGAGTGGCGCTTTAGAAAAACAGAGGCACACAGCTGCATATAAACAGCTGCCGGGTCACTAACAAAGCATTCAAGTGTGGCACCTCTCCTGGACGGTGGGGAGTGTCGCACGACAGGTTACACGTAGCAGCACCTAAACTCGGCCGTCGTCGTAAATGACGCGCACTTTAGCAGTTGTCAACTGAGATAGAGACCACAGGGGCATAGAACCGCCGGAAAAAGTACACTCAGCAGTTTGCATCGTGCAACTCACAGGTAGAAGGGGCCCACTGGCCAAATTAAGTGTTATGCTTATGTGGCGTAGAGTGGCGCTTAAGAAAAACAGAGGCACACAGCTGCAGGCACACAGCTGCATATAAACAGCTGCCGGGTCACTAACAAAGCATTCAAGTGTGGCAGCTCTCCTGGACGGTGGGGTGTGTCGCACCACAGGTTACACGTAGCAGCACCTAAACTCGGCCGACGTCATAAATGACGCGCACTTTAGCAGTTGTGAAGTAGGATAGAGACCACAGGGGCATAGAAAAGCCGGCAAAAGTACACGCAGCAGTTTGCATCGTGCAGGTCACAGGCAGAAGGGGCCCACTGGCCAAATTAAGTGTTATGCTTATGTGGCGTAGAGTGGCGCTTTAGAAAAACAGAGAGCACACACAAGCATATAAACATCTGCCGGGTCACTAACAAAGCATTCAAGTGTGGCAGCTCTCCTGGACGGTGGGGTGTGTCGCACCACAGGTTACACGTAGCAGCACCTAAACTCGGCCGCCGTTGTAAATGACGCGCACTTTAGCAGTTGTCAAGTAAGATAGAGACCACAGGGGCATAGAACCGCCGGAAAAAATACACGCAGCACTATGCATCGTGCAGGTCACAGGCAGAAGGGGCCCACTGGCCAGATTAAGTGTTATGCTTATGTGGCGTAGAGTGGCGCTTTAGAAAAACAGAGGCACACAGCTGCATATATACAGCTGCCGGGTCACTAACAAAGCATTCAAGTGTGGCAGCTCTCCTGGACGGTGGGGTGTGTCGCACGACAGGTTACACGTAGCAGCACCTAAACTCGGCCGTCATTGTAAATGACGTGCACTTTAGCAGTTGTCAAGTAAGATACAGATCACAGGGGCATAGAAACCCGGAAAAAGTACACGCAGCAGTTTGCATCATGCAGGTCACAGGCAGAAGGGGCCCACTGGCCAAATTAAGTGTTATGCTTATGTGGCGTAGAGTGGCGCTTTAGAAAAACAGAGGCACACAGCTGCATATAAACAGCTGCCGGGTCACTAACAAAGCATTCAAGTGTGGCAGCTCTCCTGGACGGTGGGGTGTGTCGCACCACAAGTTACACGTAGCAGCACCTAAACTCGGCCGCTGTTGTAAATGACGCGCACTTTAGGAGTTGTCAAGTAAGATAGAGACCACAGGGGCATAGAACCGCCGGAAAAAGTACACGCAGCAGTTTGCATCGTGCAACTCAAGGGCAGAAGGGGCCCACTGGCCAAATTAAGTGTTATGCTTATGAGGCGTAGAGTGGCGCTTTAGAAAAAGAGAGAGCACACAGCTGCATATAAACATCTGCCGGGTCACTAACAAAGCATTCAAGTGTGGCAGCTCTCCTGGACGGTGGGGTGTGTCGCACCAAAGGTTACACGTAGCAGCACGTAAACTCGGCCGCTGTTGTAAATGACGCGCACTTTAGCAGTTGTCAAGTAAGATAGAGACCACAGGGGCATAGAACCGCCGGAAAAAGTACACACAGCAGTTTGCATGGTGCAACTAACGGGCAGAAGGGGCCCACTGGGCAAATTAAGTGTTATGCTTATGTGGCGTAGAGTGGCGCTTTAGAAAACAGAGAGCACACAGCTGCATATAAACATCTGCCGGGTCACTAACAAAGCATTCAAGTGTGGCAGCTCTCCTGGACGGTGGGGTGTGTCGCACGACAGGTTACACGTATCAGCACCTGAACTCGGCCGCCGTCGTAAATGAAGCGCATTTTAGCAGTTGTCAAGTAAGATAGAGACCACAGGGGCATAGAACCGCCGGAAAAAGTACACGCAGCACTTTGCATCGTGCAGGTCACAGGCAGAAGGGGCCCACTGGCCAAATTAAGTGTTATGCTTATGTGGCGTAGAGTGGCGCTTTAGAAAAACAGAGGCACACAGCTGCATATAAACAGCTGCCGGGTCACTAACAAAGCATTCAAGTGTGGCACCTCTCCTGGACGGTGGGGAGTGTCGCACGACAGGTTACACGTAGCAGCACCTAAACTCGGCCGTCGTCGTAAATGACGCGCACTTTAGCAGTTGTCAACTGAGATAGAGACCACAGGGGCATAGAACCGCCGGAAAAAGTACACTCAGCAGTTTGCATCGTGCAACTCACAGGTAGAAGGGGCCCACTGGCCAAATTAAGTGTTATGCTTATGTGGCGTAGAGTGGCGCTTTAGAAAAACAGAGGCACACAGCTGCATATAAACATCTGCCGGGTCACTAACAAAGCATTCAAGTGTGGCACCTCTCCTGGACGGTGGGGAGTGGCCCACGACAGGTTACACGTAGCAGCACCTAAACTCGGCCGTCGTCGTAAATGACGCGCACTTTAGCAGTTGTCAAGTAAGATAGAGACCACAGGGGCATAGAACCGCCGGAAAAAGTACACGCAGCAGTTTGCATCGTCCAGGTCACAGGCAGAAGGGGCCCACTGGCCAAATTAAGTGTTATGCTTATGTGGCGTAGAGTGGCGCTTTAGAAAACAGAGAGCACACAGCTGCATATAAACATCTGCCGGGTCACTAACAAAGCATTCAAGTGTGGCACCTCTTCTGGACGGTGGGGAGTGTCGCACGACAGGTTACACGTAGCAGCACCTAAACTCGGCCGCCGTCTTAAATGACGCGCATTTTAGCAGTTGTCAAGTAAGATAGAGACCACAGGGGCATAGAACCGCCGGAAAAAGTACACGTAGCAGTTTTCATCATGCAACTCACGGGCAGAAGGGGCCCACTGGCCAAATTAAGTGTTATGCTTATGTGGCGTAGAGTGGCGCTTTAGAAAAACAGAGAGCACACAGCTGCATAAAAACATCTGCCGGGTCACTAACAGAGCAGTCAAGTGTGGCACCTCTCTTGGACGGTGGGGAGTGTCGCACGACAGGTTACACGTAGCAGCACCTAAACTCAGCCACTGTTGTAAATGACGCGCACTTTAGCAGTTGTCAAGTAAGATAGAGACCACAGGGGCATACAACCGCCGGAAAAAGTACACGCAGCAGTTTGCATCGTGCAGGTCACAGGCAGAAGGGGCCCACTGGCCAAATTAAGTGTTATGCTTATGTGGCGTAGAGTGGCGCTTTAGAAAAACAGAGAGCACACAGCTGCATATAAACATCTGCCGGGTCACTAACAAAGCATTCAAGTGTGGCAGCTCTCCTGGACGGTTGGGTGTGTCGCACCACAGGTTACACGTAGCAGCACCTAAACTCGGCCGATGTCATAAATGACGCGCACTTTAGCAGTTGTCAAGTAAGATAGAGACCACAGGGGCATAGAACCGCCGGAAAAAATACACGCAGCACTATGCATCGTGCAGGTCACAGGCAGAAGGGGCCCACTGGCCAAATTAAGTGTTATGCTTATGTGGCGTAGAGTGGCGCTTTAGAAAAACAGAGGCACACAGCTGCATATAAACATCTGCCGGGTCACTAACAAAGCATTCAAGTGTGGCAGCTCTCCTGGACGGTGGGGAGTGTCGCACGACAGGTTACACGTAGCAGCACCTAAACTCGGCCGACGTCGTAAATGACGCGCACTTTAGCAGTTGTCAACTGAGATAGAGACCACAGGGGCATAGAACCGCCAGAATAAGTACACTCAGCAGTTTGCATCGTGCATCTCACAGGTAGACGGGGCCCACTGGCCAAATTAAGTGTTATGCTTATGTGGCGTAGAGTGGCGCTTTCGAAAACAGAGAGCACACAGCTGCATATAAACATCTGCCGGGTCACTAACAAAGCATTCAAGTGTGGCAGCTCTCTTGGACGGTGGGGTGTGTCGCACCACAGGTTACACGTAGCAGCACCGAAACTCGGACGCCGTCGTAAATGACGCTCACTTTAGCAGTTGTCAAGTAAGATAGAGACCACAGGGGCATAGAACCGCCGGAAAAAGTACACGCAGCAGTTTGCATCGTGCAGGTCACAGGCAGAAGGGGCCCACTGGCCAAATTAAGTGTTATGCTTATGTGGCGTAGAGTGGCGCTTCAGAAAAACAGAGAGCACACAGCTGCATATAAACATCTGCCGGGTCACTAACAAAGCATTCAAGTGTGGCAGCTCTCCTGGACGGTGGGGTGTGTCGCACCACAGGTTACACGTAGCAGCACCTAAACTCGGCCGATGTCATATATGATGCGCACTTTAGCAGTTGTCAAGTAAGATAGAGACCACAGGGGCATAGAACCGCCGGAAAAAATACACGCAGCACTATGCATCGTGCAGGTCACAGGCAGAAGGGGCCTACTGGCCAAATTAAGTGTTATGCTTATGTGGCGTAGAGTGGCGCTTTAGAAAAACAGAGGCACACAGCTGCATATAAACAGCTGCCGGGTCACTAACAAAGCATTCAAGTGTGGCAGCTCTCCTGGACGGTGGGGTGTGTCGCACCACAAGTTACACGTAGCAGCACCTAAACTCGGCCGCTGTTGTAAATGACGCGCACTTTAGCAGTTGTCAAGTAAGATAGAGACCACAGGGGCATAGAACCGCTGGAAAAAGTACACGCAGCAGTTTGCATCGTGCAACTCAAGGGCAGAAGGGGCCCACTGGCCAAATTAAGTGTTATGCTTATGAGGCGTAGAGTGGCGCTTTAGAAAAACAGAGAGCACACAGCTGCATATAAACATCTGCCGGGTCACTAACAAAGCATTCAAGTGTGGCAGCTCTCCTGGACGGTGGGGTGTGTCGCACCAAAGGTTACACATAGCAGCACGTAAACTCGGCCGCTGTTGTAAATGACGCGCACTTTAGCAGTTGTCAAGTAAGATAGAGACCACAGGGGCATAGAACCGCCGGAAAAAGTACACACAGCAGTTTGCATCGTGCAACTAACGGGCAGAAGGCGCCCACTGGGCAAATTAAGTGTTATGCTTATGTGGCGTAGAGTGGCGCTTTAGAAAACAGAGAGCACACAGCTGCATATAAACATCTGCCGGGTCACTAACAAAGCATTCAAGTGTGGCAGCTCTCCTGGACGGTGGGGTGTGTCGCACGACAGGTTACACGTATCAGCACCTGAACTCGGCCGCCGTCGTAAATGAAGCGCATTTTAGCAGTTGTCAAGTAAGATAGAGACCACAGGGGCATAGAACCGCCGGAAAAAGTACACGCAGCACTTTGCATCGTGCAGGTCACAGGCAGAAGGGGCCCACTGGCCAAATTAAGTGTTATGCTTATGTGGGGTAGAGTGGCGCTTTAGAAAAACAGAGGCACACAGCTGCATATAAACAGCTGCCGGGTCACTAACAAAGCATTCAAGTGTGGCACCTCTCCTGGACGGTGGGGAGTGTCGCACGACAGGTTACACGTAGCAGCACCTAAACTCGGCCGTCGTCGTAAATGACGCGCACTTTAGCAGTTGTCAACTGAGATAGAGACCACAGGGGCATAGAACCGCCGGAAAAAGTACACTCAGCAGTTTGCATCGTGCAACTCACAGGTAGAAGGGGCCCACTGGCCAAATTAAGTGTTATGCTTATGTGGCGTAGAGTGGCGCTTAAGAAAAACAGAGGCACACAGCTGCAGGCACACAGCTGCATATAAACAGCTGCCGGGTCACTAACAAAGCATTCAAGTGTGGCAGCTCTCCTGGACGGTGGGGTGTGTCGCACCACAGGTTACACGTAGCAGCACCTAAACTCGGCCGACGTCATAAATGACGCGCACTTTAGCAGTTGTGAAGTAGGATAGAGACCACAGGGGCATAGAAAAGCCGGCAAAAGTACACGCAGCAGTTTGCATCGTGCAGGTCACAGGCAGAAGGGGCCCACTGGCCAAATTAAGTGTTATGCTTATGTGGCGTAGAGTGGCGCTTTAGAAAAACAGAGAGCACACACCTGCATATAAACATCTGCCGGGTCACTAACAAAGCATTCAAGTGTGGCAGCTCTCCTGGACGGTGGGGTGTGTCGCACCACAGGTTACACGTAGCAGCACCTAAACTCGGCCGCCGTTGTAAATGACGCGCACTTTAGCAGTTGTCAAGTAAGATAGAGACCACAGGGGCATAGAACCGCCGGAAAAAATACACGCAGCACTATGCATCGTGCAGGTCACAGGCAGAAGGGGCCCACTGGCCAGATTAAGTGTTATGCTTATGTGGCGTAGAGTGGCGCTTTAGAAAAACAGAGGCACACAGCTGCATATATACAGCTGCCGGGTCACTAACAAAGCATTCAAGTGTGGCAGCTCTCCTGGACGGTGGGGTGTGTCGCACGACAGGTTACACGTAGCAGCACCTAAACTCGGCCGTCATTGTAAATGACGTGCACTTTAGCAGTTGTCAAGTAAGATACAGATCACAGGGGCATAGAAACCCGGAAAAAGTACACGCAGCAGTTTGCATCATGCAGGTCACAGGCAGAAGGGGCCCACTGGCCAAATTAAGTGTTATGCTTATGTGGCGTAGAGTGGCGCTTTAGAAAAACAGAGGCACACAGCTGCATATAAACAGGTGCCGGGTCACTAACAAAGCATTCAAGTGTGGCAGCTCTCCTGGACGGTGGGGTGTGTCGCACCACAAGTTACACGTAGCAGCACCTAAACTCGGCCGCTGTTGTAAATGACGCGCACTTTAGGAGTTGTCAAGTAAGATAGAGACCACAGGGGCATAGAACCGCCGGAAAAAGTACACGCAGCAGTTTGCATCGTGCAACTCAAGGGCAGAAGGGGCCCACTGGCCAAATTAAGTGTTATGCTTATGAGGCGTAGAGTGGCGCTTTAGAAAAAGAGAGAGCACACAGCTGCATATAAACATCTGCCGGGTCACTAACAAAGCATTCAAGTGTGGCAGCTCTCCTGGACGGTGGGGTGTGTCGCACCAAAGGTTACACGTAGCAGCACGTAAACTCGGCCGCTGTTGTAAATGACGCGCACTTTAGCAGTTGTCAAGTAAGATAGAGACCACAGGGGCATAGAACCGCCGGAAAAAGTACACACAGCAGTTTGCATGGTGCAACTAACGGGCAGAAGGGGCCCACTGGGCAAATTAAGTGTTATGCTTATGTGGCGTAGAGTGGCGCTTTAGAAAACAGAGAGCACACAGCTGCATATAAACATCTGCCGGGTCACTAACAAAGCATTCAAGTGTGGCAGCTCTCCTGGACGGTGGGGTGTGTCGCACGACAGGTTACACGTATCAGCACCTGAACTCGGCCGCCGTCGTAAATGAAGCGCATTTTAGCAGTTGTCAAGTAAGATAGAGACCACAGGGGCATAGAACCGCCGGAAAAAGTACACGCAGCACTTTGCATCGTGCAGGTCACAGGCAGAAGGGGCCCACTGGCCAAATTAAGTGTTATGCTTATGTGGCGTAGAGTGGCGCTTTAGAAAAACAGAGGCACACAGCTGCATATAAACAGCTGCCGGGTCACTAACAAAGCATTCAAGTGTGGCACCTCTCCTGGACGGTGGGGAGTGTCGCACGACAGGTTACACGTAGCAGCACCTAAACTCGGCCGTCGTCGTAAATGACGCGCACTTTAGCAGTTGTCAACTGAGATAGAGACCACAGGGGCATAGAACCGCCGGAAAAAGTACACTCAGCAGTTTGCATCGTGCAACTCACAGGTAGAAGGGGCCCACTGGCCAAATTAAGTGTTATGCTTATGTGGCGTAGAGTGGCGCTTTAGAAAAACAGAGGCACACAGCTGCATATATACAGCTGCCGGGTCACTAACAAAGCATTCAAGTGTGGCAGCTCTCCTGGACGGTGGGGTGTGTCGCACGACAGGTTACACGTAGCAGCACCTAAACTCGGCCGTCATTGTAAATGACGTGCACTTTAGCAGTTGTCAAGTAAGATACAGATCACAGGGGCATAGAAACCCGGAAAAAGTACACGCAGCAGTTTGCATCATGCAGGTCACAGGCAGAAGGGGCCCACTGGCCAAATTAAGTGTTATGCTTATGTGGGGTAGATTGGCGCTTTAGAAAAACAGAGGCACACAGCTGCATATAAACAGCTGCCGGGTCACTAACAAAGCATTCAAGTGTGGCAGCTCTCCTGGACGGTGGGGTGTGTCGCACCACAGGTTACACGTAGCAGCACCTAAACTCGGCCGCCATTGTAAATGACGCGCACTTTAGCAGTTGTCAAGTAAGATAGAGACCACAGGGGCATAGAACCGCCGGAAAAAGTACACGCAGCAGTTTGCATCGTGCAGGTCACAGGCAGAAGGGGCCCACTGGCCAAATTAAGTGCTATGCTTATGTGGCGTAGAGTGACGGTTTAGAAAAACAGAGAGCACACAGCTGCATATAAACATCTGCCAGGTCACTAACAAAGCATTCAAGTGTGGCAGCTCTCCTGGACGGTGGGGTGTGTCGCACCACAGGTTACACGTAGCAGCACCTAAACTCGGCCGACGTCGTAAATGACGCGCACTTTAGCAGTTGTCAAGTAAGATAGAGACGACAGGGGCATAGAACCGCCGGAAAAAGTACACGCAGCAGTTTGCATCATGCAGGTCACAGGCAGAAGGGGCCCACTGGCCAAATTAAGTGTTATGCTTATGTGGGGTAGATTGGCGCTTTAGAAAAACAGAGGCACACAGCTGCATATAAACAGCTGCCGGGTCACTAACAAAGCATTCAAGTGTGGCAGCTCTCCTGGACGGTGGGGTGTGTCGCACCACAGGTTACACGTAGCAGCACCTAAACTCGGCCGCCATTGTAAATGACGCGCACTTTAGCAGTTGTCAAGTAAGATAGAGACCACAGGGGCATAGAACCGCCGGAAAAAGTACACGCAGCAGTTTGCATCGTGCAGGTCACAGGCAGAAGGGGCCCACTGGCCAAATTAAGTGCTATGCTTATGTGGCGTAGAGTGACGGTTTAGAAAAACAGAGAGCACACAGCTGCATATAAACATCTGCCGGGTCACTAACAAAGCATTCAAGTGTGGCAGCTCTCCTGGACGGTGGGGTGTGTCGCACCACAGGTTACACGTAGCAGCACCTAAACTCGGCCGATGTCATATATGATGCGCACTTTAGCAGTTGTCAAGTAAGATAGAGACCACAGGGGCATAGAACCGCCGGAAAAAATACACGCAGCACTATGCATCGTGCAGGTCACAGGCAGAAGGGGCCCACTGGCCAAATTAAGTGTTATGCTTATGTGGCGTAGAGTGGCACTTTAGAAAAACAGAGGCACACAGCTGCATATATACAGCTGCCGGGTCACTAACAAAGCATTCAAGTGTGGCAGCTCTCCTGGACGGTGGGGTGTGTCACACGACAGGTTACACGTAGCAGCACCTAAACTCGGCCGTCATTGTAAATGACGTGCACTTTAGCAGTTGTCAACTAAGATACAGATCACAGGGGCATAGAAACCCGGAAAAAGTACACGCAGCAGTTTGCATCGTGCAGGTCACAGGCAGAAGGGGCCCACTGGCCAAATTAAGTGTTATGCTTATGTGGCGTAGAGTGGCGCTTTAGAAAAACAGAGGCACACAGCTGCATATAAACAGCTGCCGGGTCACTAACAAAGCATTCAAGTGTGGCACCTCTCCTGGACGGTGGGGTGTGTCGCACCACAAGTTACACGTAGCAGCACCTAAACTCGGCCGCTGTTGTAAATGACGCGCACTTTAGCAGTTGTCAAGTAAGATAGAGACCACAGGGGCATAGAACCGCCGGAAAAAGTACACGCAGCAGTTTGCATCGTGCAACTCAAGGGCAGAAGGGGCCCACTGGCCAAATTAAGTGTTATGCTTATGAGGCGTAGAATGGCGCTTTAGAAAAACAGAGAGCACACAGCTGCATATAAACATCTGCCGGGTCACTAACAAAGCATTCAAGTGTGGCAGCTCTCCTGGACGGTGGGGTGTGTCGCACGACAGGTTACACATATCAGCACCTGAACTCGGCCGCCGTCGTAAATGAAGCGCATTTTAGCAGTTGTCAAGTAAGATAGAGACCACAGGGGCATAGAACCGCCGGAAAAAGTACACGCAGCACTTTGCATCGTGCAGGTCACATGCAGAAGGGGCCCACTGGCCAAATTAAGTGTTATGCTTATGTGGCGTAGAGTGGCGCTTTAGAAAAACAGAGGCACACAGCTGCATATAAACAGCTGCCGGGTCACTAACAAAGCATTCAAGTGTGGCACCTCTCCTGGACGGTGGGGAGTGTCGCACGACAGGTTACACGTAGCAGCACCTAAACTCGGCCGTCGTCGTAAATGACGCGCACTTTAGCAGTTGTCAACTGAGATAGAGACCACAGGGGCATAGAACCGCCGGAATAAGTACACTCAGCAGTTTGCATCGTGCAACTCACAGGTAGAAGGGGCCCACTGGCCAAATTAAGTGTTATGCTTATGTGGCGTAGAGTGGCGCTTAAGAAAAACAGAGGCACACAGCTGCATATAAACAGCTGCCGGGTCACTAACAAAGCATTCCAGTGTGGCAGCTCTCCTGGACGGTGGGGTGTGTCGCACCACAGGTTACACGTAGCAGCACCTAAACTCGGCCGACGTCATAAATGACGCGCACTTTAGCAGTTGTCAAGTAGGATAGAGACCACAGGGGCATAGAACCGCCGGCAAAAGTACACGCAGCAGTTTGCATCGTGCAGGTCACAGGCAGAAGGGGCCCACTGGCCAAATTAAGTGTTATGCTTATGTGGCGTAGAGTGGCGCTTTAGAAAAACAGAGAGCACACAGCTGCATATAAACATCTGCCGGGTCACTAACAAAGCATTCAAGTGTGGCAGCTCTCCTGGACGGTGGGGTGTGTCGCACCACAGGTTACACGTAGCAGCACCTAAACTCGGCCGCCGTTGTAAATGACGCGCACTTTAGCAGTTGTCAAGTAAGATAGAGACCACAGGGGCATAGAACCGCCGGAAGAAATACACGCAGCACTATGCATCGTGCAGGTCACAGGCAGAAGGGGCCCACTGGCCAGATTAAGTGTTATGCTTATGTGGCGTAGAGTGGCGCTTTAGAAAAACAGAGGCACACAGCTGCATATATACAGCTGCCGGGTCACTAACAAAGCATTCAAGTGTGGCAGCTCTCCTGGACGGTGGGGTTTGTCGCACGACAGGTTACACGTAGCAGCACCTAAACTCGGCCGTCATTGTAAATGACGTGCACTTTAGCAGTTGTCAAGTAAGATACAGATCACAGGGGCATAGAAACCCGGAAAAAGTACACGCAGCAGTTTGCATCATGCAGGTCACAGGCAGAAGGGGCCCACTGGCCAGATTAAGTGTTATGCTTATGTGGCGTAGAGTGGCGCTTTAGAAAAACAGAGGGACTCAGCTGCATATATACAGCTGCCGGGTCACTAACAAAGCATTCAAGTGTGGCAGCTCTCCTGGACGGTGGGGTGTGTCGCACCAAAGGTTACACGTAGCAGCACGTAAACTCGGCCGCTGTTGTAAATGACGCGCACTTTAGCAGTTGTCAAGTAAGATAGAGACCACAGGGGCATAGAACCGCCGGAAAAAGTACACACAGCAGTTTGCATGGTGCAACTAACGGGCAGAAGGGGCCCACTGGCCAAATTAAGTGTTATGCTTATGTGGCGTAGAGTGGCGCTTTAGAAAAACAGAGGCACACAGCTGCATATAAACAGCTGCCGGGTCACTAACAAAGCATTCAAGTGTGGCACCTCTCCTGTACGGTGGGGAGTGTCGCACGACAGGTTACACGTAGCAGCACCTAAACTCGGCCGTCGTCGTAAATGACGCGCACTTTAGCAGTTGTCAACTGAGATAGAGACCACAGGGGCATAGAACCGCCGGAAAAAGTACACGCAGCAGTTTGCATCATGCAGGTCACAGGCAGAAGGGGCCCACTGGCCAAATTAAGTGTTATGCTTATGTGGGGTAGATTGGCGCTTTAGAAAAACAGAGGCACACAGCTGCATATAAACAGCTGCCAGGTCACTAACAAAGCATTCAAGTGTGGCAGCTCTCCTGGACGGTGGGGTGTGTCGCACCACAGGTTACACGTAGCAGCACCTAAACTCGGCCGCCATTGTAAATGACGCGCACTTTAGCAGTTGTCAAGTAAGATAGAGACCACAGGGGCATAGAACCGCCGGAAAAAGTACACGCAGCAGTTTGCATCGTGCAGGTCACAGGCAGAAGGGGCCCACTGGCCAAATTAAGTGCTATGCTTATGTGGCGTAGAGTGACGGTTTAGAAAAACAGAGAGCACACAGCTGCATATAAACATCTGCCGGGTCACTAACAAAGCATTCAAGTGTGGCAGCTCTCCTGGACGGTGGGGTGTGTCGCACGACAGGTTACACGTAGCAGCACCTAAACTCGGCCGCTGTTGTAAATGACGCGCACTTTAGCAGTTGTCAAGTAAGATAGAGACCACAGGGGCATAGAACCGCCGGAAAAAGTACACGCAGCAGTTTGCATCGTGCAACTCAAGGGCAGAAGGGGCCCACTGGCCAAATTAAGTGTTATGCTTATGAGGCGTAGAGTGGCGCTTTAGAAAAACAGAGAGCACACAGCTGCATATAAACATCTGCCGGGTCACTAACAAAGCATTCAAGTGTGGCAGCTCTCCTGGACGGTGGGGTGTGTCGCACAACAGGTTACACGTATCAGCACCTGAACTCGGCCGCCGTCGTAAATGAAGCGAATTTTAGCAGTTGTCAAGTAAGATAGAGACCACAGGGGCATAGAACCGCCGGAAAAAGTACACGCAGCACTTTGCATCGTGCAGGACACAGGCAGAAGGGGCCCACTGGCCAAATTAAGTGTTATGCTTATGTGGCGTAGAGTGGCGCTTTAGAAAAACAGAGGCACACAGCTGCATATAAACAGCTGCCGGGTCACTAACAAAGCATTCAAGTGTGGCAGCTCTCCTGGACGGTGGGGTGTGTCGCACCACAGGTTACACGTAGCAGCACGTAAACTCGGCCGCTGTTGTAAATGACGCGCACTTTAGCAGTTGTCAAGTAAGATAGAGACCACAGGGGCATAGAACCGCCGGAAAAAGTACACACAGCAGTTTGCATCGTGCAACTAACGGGCAGAAGGCGCCCACTGGGCAAATTAAGTGTTATGCTTATGTGGCGTAGAGTGGCGCTTTAGAAAACAGAGAGCACACAGCTGCATATAAACATCTGCCGGGTCACTAACAAAGCATTCAAGTGTGGCAGCTCTCCTGGACGGTGGGGTGTGTCGCACAACAGGTTACACGTATCAGCACCTGAACTCGGCCGCCGTCGTAAATGAAGCGAATTTTAGCAGTTGTCAAGTAAGATAGAGACCACAGGGGCATAGAACCGCCGGAAAAAGTACACGCAGCACTTTGCATCGTGCAGGACACAGGCAGAAGGGGCCCACTGGCCAAATTAAGTGTTATGCTTATGTGGCGTAGAGTGGCGCTTTAGAAAAACAGAGGCACACAGCTGCATATAAACAGCTGCCGGGTCACTAACAAAGCATTCAAGTGTGGCAGCTCTCCTGGACGGTGGGGTGTGTCGCACCACAGGTTACACGTAGCAGCACCTAAACTCGGCCGACGTCATAAATGACGCGCACTTTAGCAGTTGTCAAGTAGGATAGAGACCACAGGGGCATAGAACCGCCGGCAAAAGTACACGCAGCAGTTTGCATCGTGCAGGTCACAGGCAGAAGGGGCCCACTGGCCAAATTAAGTGTTATGCTTATGAGGCGTAGAGTGGCGCTTTAGAAAAACAGAGAGCACACAGCTGCATATAAACATCTGCCGGGTCACTAACAAAGCATTCAAGTGTGGCAGCTCTCCTGGACGGTGGGGTGTGTCGCACCACAGGTTACACGTAGCAGCACGTAAACTCGGCCGCTGTTGTAAATGACGCGCACTTTAGCAGTTGTCAAGTAAGATAGAGACCACAGGGGCATAGAACCGCCGGAAAAAGTACACACAGCAGTTTGCATCGTGCAACTAACGGGCAGAAGGCGCCCACTGGGCAAATTAAGTGTTATGCTTATGTGGCGTAGAGTGGCGCTTTAGAAAACAGAGAGCACACAGCTGCATATAAACATCTGCCGGGTCACTAACAAAGCATTCAAGTGTGGCAGCTCTCCTGGACGGTGGGGTGTGTCGCACAACAGGTTACACGTATCAGCACCTGAACTCGGCCGCCGTCGTAAATGAAGCGAATTTTAGCAGTTGTCAAGTAAGATAGAGACCACAGGGGCATAGAACCGCCGGAAAAAGTACACGCAGCACTTTGCATCGTGCAGGACACAGGCAGAAGGGGCCCACTGGCCAAATTAAGTGTTATGCTTATGTGGCGTAGAGTGGCGCTTTAGAAAAACAGAGGCACACAGCTGCATATAAACAGCTGCCGGGTCACTAACAAAGCATTCAAGTGTGGCAGCTCTCCTGGACGGTGGGGTGTGTCGCACCACAGGTTACACGTAGCAGCACCTAAACTCGGCCGACGTCATAAATGACGCGCACTTTAGCAGTTGTCAAGTAGGATAGAGACCACAGGGGCATAGAACCGCCGGCAAAAGTACACGCAGCAGTTTGCATCGTGCAGGTCACAGGCAGAAGGGGCCCACTGGCCAAATTAAGTGTTATGCTTATGTGGCGTAGAGTGGCGCTTTAGAAAAACAGAGAGCACACAGCTGCATATAAACATCTGCCGGGTCACTAACAAAGCATTCAAGTGTGGCAGCTCTCCTGGACGGTGGGGTGTGTCGCACCACAGGTTACACGTAGCAGCACCTAAACTCGGCCGATGTCATAAATGATGCGCACTTTAGCGGTTGTCAAGTAAGATAGAGACCACAGGGGCATAGAACCGCCGGAAAAAATACACGCAGCACTATGCATCGTGCAGGTCACAGGCAGAAGGGGCCCACTGGCCAGATTAAGTGTTATGCTTATGTGGCGTAGAGTGGCGCTTTAGAAAAACAGAGGCACACAGCTGCATATATACAGCTGCCGGGTCACTAACAAAGCATTCAAGTGTGGCAGCTCTCCTGGACGGTGGGGTGTGTCGCACGACAGGTTACACGTAGCAGCACCTAAACTCGGCCGTCATTGTAAATGACGTGCACTTTAGCAGTTGTCAAGTAAGATACAGATCACAGGGGCATAGAAACCCGGAAAAAGTACACGCAGCAGTTTGCATCATGCAGGTCACAGGCAGAAGGGGCCCACTGGCCAAATTAAGTGTTATGCTTATGTGGCGTAGAGTGGCGCTTTAGAAAAACAGAGGCACACAGCTGCATATAAACAGCTGCCAGGTCACTAACAAAGCATTCAAGTGTGGCAGCTCTCCTGGACGGTGGGGTGTGTCGCACCACAAGTTACACGTAGCAGCACCTAAACTCGGCCGCTGTTGTAAATGACGCGCACTTTAGCAGTTGTCAAGTAAGATAGAGACCACAGGGGCATAGAACCGCCGGAAAAAGTACATGCAGCAGTTTGCATCGTGCAACTCAAGGGCAGAAGGGGCCCACTGGCCAAATTAAGTGTTATGCTTATGAGGCGTAGAGTGGCGCTTTAGAAAAACAGAGAGCACACAGCTGCATATAAACATCTTCCGGGTCACTAACAAAGCATTCAAGTGTGGCTGCTCTCCTGGACGGTGGGGTGTGTTGCACCAAAGGTTACACGTAGCAGCACGTAAACTCGGCCGCTGTTGTAAATGACGCGCACTTTAGCAGTTGTCAAGTAAGATAGAGACCACAGGGGCATAGAACCGCCGGAAAAAGTACATGCAGCAGTTTGCATCGTGCAACTAACGGGCAGAAGGGGCCCACTGGGCAAATTAAGTGTTATGCTTATGTGGCGTAGAGTGGCGCTTTAGAAAACAGAGAGCACACAGCTGCATATAAACATCTGCCGGGTCACTAACAAAGCATTCAAGAGTGGCAGCTCTCCTGGACGGTGGGGTGTGTCGCACGACAGGTTACACGTATCAGCACCTGAACTCGGCCGCCGTCGTAAATGAAGCGCATTTTAGCAGTTGTCAAGTAAGATAGAGACCACAGGGGCATAGAACCGCCGGAAAAAGTACACGCAGCACTTTGCATCGTGCAGGTCACAGGCAGAAGGGGCCCACTGGCCAAATTAAGTGTTATGCTTATGTGGCGTAGAGTGGCGCTTTAGAAAAACAGAGGCACACAGCTGCATATAAACAGCTGCCGGGTCACTAACAAAGCATTCAAGTGTGGCACCTCTCCTGGACGGTGGGGAGTGTCGCACGACAGGTTACACGTAGCAGCACCTAAACTCGGCCGTCGTCGTAAATGACGCGCACTTTAGCAGTTGTCAACTGAGATAGAGACCACAGGGGCATAGAACCGCCGGAATAAGTACACTCAGCAGTTTGCATCATGCAACTCACAGGTAGAAGGGGCCCACTGGCCAAATTAAGTGTTATGCTTATGTGGCGTAGAGTGGCACTTTAGAAAACAGAGAGCACACAGCTGCATATAAACATCTGCCGGGTCACTAACAAAGCATTCAAGTGTGGCAGCTCTCCTGGACGGTGGGGTGTGTCCCACCACAGGTTACACGTAGCAGCACCTAAACTCGGCCGTCGTCGTAAATGACGCGCACTTTAGCAGTTGTCAACTAAGATAGAGACCACAGGGGCATAGAACTGCCCGGAAAAGTACACTCAGCAGTTTGCATCGTGCAACTCACAAGTAGAAGGGGCCCACTGGCCAAATTAAGTGTTATGCTTATGTGGCGTAGAGTGGCGCTTTAGAAAAACAGAGAGCACACAGCTGCATATAAACATCTGCCAGGTCACTAACAAAGCATTCAAGTGTGGCAGCTCTCCTGGACGGTGGGGTGTGTCGCACCACAGGTTACACGTAGCAGCACCTAAACTCGGCCGACGTCGTAAATGACGCGCACTTTAGCAGTTGTCAAGTAAGATAGAGACGACAGGGGCATAGAACCGCCGGAAAAAGTACACGCAGCAGTTTGCATCATGCAGGTCACAGGCAGAAGGGGCCCACTGGCCAAATTAAGTGTTATGCTTATGTGGGGTAGATTGGCGCTTTAGAAAAACAGAGGCACACAGCTGCATATAAACAGCTGCCGGGTCACTAACAAAGCATTCAAGTGTGGCAGCTCTCCTGGACGGTGGGGTGTGTCGCACCACAGGTTACACGTAGCAGCACCTAAACTCGGCCGCCGTCATAAATGACGCGCACTTTAGCAGTTGTCAACTAAGATAGAGACCACAGGGGCATAGAACCGCTGGAAAAAGTACACGCAGCTATTTGCATCGTGCAGGTCAGAGGCAGAAGGGGCCCACTGGGCAAATTACGTGTTATGCTTATGTGGCGTAGAGTGGCGCTTTAGAAAAACAGAGGCACACAGCTGCATATAAACAGCTGCCGGGTCACTAACAAAGCATTCAAGTGTGGTAGCTTTCCTGGACGGTGGGGTGTGTCGCACCACAGGTTACACGTAACAGCACATAAACTCAGCCACCGTCGTAATGACGCGCACTTTAGCATTTGTCAAGTAAGTTAGAGACCACAGGGGCATATAACCGCCGGAATAAGTACACGCAGCAGTTTGCATCATGCAGGTCACAGGCAGAAGGGGCCCACTGGCCAAATTAAGTGTTATGCTTATGTGGCGTATAGTGGCGCTTAAGAAAAACAGAGGCACACAGCTGCATATAAACAGCTGCCGGGTCACTAACAAAGCATTCAAGTGTGGCAGCTCTCCTGGACGGTGGGGTGTGTCGCACCACAGGTTACACGTAGCAGCACCTAAACTCGGCCGCCATTGTAAATGACGCGCACTTTAGCAGTTGTCAAGTAAGATAGAGACCACAGGGGCATAGAACCGCCGGAAAAAGTACACGCAGCAGTTTGCATCGTGCAGGTCACAGGCAGAAGGGGCCCACTGGCCAAATTAAGTGCTATGCTTATGTGGCGTAGAGTGATGGTTTAGAAAAACAGAGAGCACACAGCTGCATATAAACATCTGCCGGGTCACTAACAAAGCATTCAAGTGTGGCAGCTCTCCTGGACGGTGGGGTGTGTCGCACGACAGGTTACACGTAGCAGCACCTAAACTCGGCCGATGTCATAAATGACGCGCACTTTAGCAGTTGTCAAGTAAGATAGAGACCACAGGGGCATGGAACCGCCGGAAATAGTACACGCAGCAGTTCGCATCCTGCGGGTCACAGGCAGAAGGGGCCCACTGGCCAAAAAAAAGTGTTATGCTTATGTGGCGTAGAGTGGCGCTTTTGAAAAACAGAGGCACACAGCTGCATATAAACAGCTGCCGGGTCACTAACAAAGCATTCAAGTGTGGCAGCTCTCCTGGACGGTGGGGTGTGTCGCACCACAGGTTACACGTAGCAGCACCTAAACTCGGCCGTCGTGGTAAATGTCGCGTACTTTAGCAGTTGTCAAGTAAGATAGAGACCACAGGGGCATACAACCGCCGGAAAAAGTACACGCAGCAGTTTGCATCGTGCAGGTCACAGGCAGAAGTGGCCCACTGGCCAAATTAAGTGTTATGCTTATGTGGCGTAGAGTGGCGCTTTAGAAAAACAGAGGCACACAGCTGCATATAAACAGCTGCCGGGTCACTAACAAAGCATTCAAGTGTGGCAGCTCTCCTGGACGGTGGGGTGTGTCGCACGACAGGTTACACGTAGCAGCACCTAAACTCGGCCGTCGTTGTAAATGATGCGCACTTTAGCAGTTGTCAAGTAAGATAGAGACCACAGGGGCATAGAAACCCAGAAAAAGTACCCGCAGTAGTTTGCATCGTGCAGGTCACAGGCAGAAGGGACCCACTGGCCAAATTAAGTGTTATGCTTATGTGGCGTAGAGTGTCGCTTTAGAAAATCAGAGGCACACAGCTGCATATAAACATCTGCCGGGTCACTAACAAAGCATTCAAGTGTGGCAGCTCTCCTGGACGGTGGGGTGTGTCGCACGACAGGTTACACGTAGCAGCACCTAAACTGCGCCGACGTCGTAAATGACGAGCACTTTAGCAGTTGTCAAGTAAGATAGAGACGACAGGGGCATACAACCGCCGGAAAAAGTACACGCAGCAGTTTGCATCGTGCAGGTCACAGGCAGAAGGCGCCCACTGGCCAAATTAAGTGTTATGCTTATGTGGCGTAGAGTGGCGCTTTAGAAAAACAGAGAGCACACAGCTGCATAAAAACATCTGCCGGGTCACTAACAAAGCATTCAAGTGTGGCAGCTCTCCTGGACGGTGGGGTGTGTCGCACCACAGGTTACACGTAGCAGCACCTAAACTCGGCCGCTGTTGTAAATGACGCGCACTTTAGCAGTTGTCAAGTAAGATAGAGACCACAGGGGCATAGAACCGCCGGAAAAAGTACACACAGCAGTTTGCATCGTGTAACTCACGGGCAGAAGTGGCCCACTGGCCAAATTATGTGTTATGCTTATGTGGCGTAGAGTGGCGCTTTAGAAAAACAGAGAGCACACAGCTGCATAAAAACATCTGCCAGGTCACTAACAAAGCATTCAAGTGTGGCAGCTCTCCTGGACGGTGGGGTATGTCGCACCACAGGTTACACGTAGCAGCACCGAAGCTCAGCCACTGCTGTAAATGACGGGCACTTTAGCAGTTGTCAAGTAAGATAGAGACCACAGGGGCATAGAACCGCCGGAAAAAGTACACGCAGCAGTTTGCATCGTGCAGGTCACAGGCAGAAGGGGCCCACTGGGCAAATTAAGTGTTATGCTTATGTGGCGTAGAGTGGCGCTTTAGAAAACAGAGAGCACACAGCTGCATATAAACATCTGCCGGGTCACTAACAAAGCATTCAAGTGTGGCAGCTCTCCTGGACGGTGGGGTGTGTCCCACCACAGGTTACACGTAGCAGCACCTAAACTCGGCCGCCGTCGTAAATGACGCGCATTTTAGCAGTTGTCAAGTAAGATAGAGACCACAGGGGCATAGAACCGCCGGAAGAAGTACACGCAGCACTTTGCATCGTGCAGGTCACAGGCAGAAGGGGCTCACTGGCCAAATTAAGTGTTATGCTTATGTGGCGTAGAGTGGCGCTTTAGCAAAACAGAGGCACACAGCTGCATATAAACAGCTGCCGGGTCACTAACAAAGCATTCAAGTGTGGCAGCTCTCCTGGACGGTGGGGTGTGTCGCACCACAGGTTACACGTAGCAGCACCTAAACTCGGCCGATGTCATAAATGATGCGCACTTTAGCAGTTGTCAAGTAAGATAGAGACCACAGGGGCATAGAAACGCCGGAAAAAGTACCCGCAGTAGTTTGCATCGTGCAGGTCACAGGCAGAAGGGGCCCACTGGCCAAATTAAGTGTTATGTTTATGTGGCGTAGAGTGTCGCTTTAGAAAAACAGAGGCACACAGCTGCATATAAACAGCTGCCGGGTCACTAACACAGCATTCAAGTGTGGCAGCTCTCCTGGACGTTGGGGTGTGTCGCACGACAGGTTACACGTAGCAGCACCTAAACTGCGCCGACGTCGTAAATGACGAGCACTTTAGCAGTTGTCAAGTAAGATAGAGACCACAGGGGCATAGAACCTCCGGAAAAAGTACACGTAGCAGTTTGCATCGTGCAGGTCACAGGCAGAAGGCGCCCACTGGCCAAATTAAGTGTTATGCTTATGTGGCGTAGAGTGGCGCTTTAGAAAAACAGAGAGCACACAGCTGCATAAAATCATCTGCCGGGTCACTAACAAAGCATTCAAGTGTGGCAGCTCTCCTGGACGGTGGGGTGTGTCGCACCACAGGTTACACGTAGCAGCACCTAAACTCGGCCGCTGTTGCAAATGACGCGCACTTTAGCAGTTGTCAAGTTAGATAGAGACCACAGGGGCGTAGAACCGCCGGAAAAAGTACACGCAGCAGTTTGCATCGTGTAACTCACGGGAAGAAGGGGCCCACTGGCCAAATTATGTGTTATGCTTATGTGGCGTAGAGTGGCGCTTTAGAAAAACAGAGAGCACACAGCTGCATAAAAACATCTGCCGGGTCACTAACAAAGCATTCAAGTGTGGCAGCTCTCCTGGACGGTGGGGTATGTCGCACCACAGGTTACACGTAGCAGCACCGAAGCTCAGCCACTGTTGTAAATGACGCGCACTTTAGCAGTTGTCAAGTAAGATAGAGACCACAGGGGCAAAGAACCGCCGGACAAAGTACACGCAGCAGTTTGCATCGTGCGGGTCACAGGCAGAAGGGGCCCACTGGCCAAATTAAGTGTTATCCTTATGTGGCGTAGAGTGGCGCTTTAGAAAAACAGAGGCACACAGCTGCATATAAACAGCTGCCGGGTCACTAACAAAGCATTCAAGTGTGGCACCTCTCCTGGACGGTGGGGTGTGTCGCACGACAGGTTACACGTAGCAGCACCTAAACTCGGCCGTCGTCGTAAATGACGCGCACTTTAGCAGTTGTGAAGTAAGATAGAGACGACAGGGGCATAGAACCGCCGGAAAAAGTACACGCAGCAGTTTGCATTGTGCAGGTCACAGGCAGAAGGGGCCCACTGGGCAAATTAAGTGTTATGCTTATGTGGCGTAGAGTGGCGCTTTAGAAAACAGAGAGCACACAGCTGCATATAAACATCTGCCGGGTCACTAACAAAGCATTCAAGTGTGGCAGCTCTCCTGGACGGTGGGGTGTGTCGCACCACAATTTACACGTAGCAGCACCTAAACACGGCCGCCGTCGTAAATGACGCGCATTTTAGCAGTTGTCAACTAAGATAGAGACGACAGGGGCATAGAACCGCTGGAAAAAGTACACGCAGCAGTTTGCATCGTGCAGGTCACAGGCAGAAGGGGCCCACTGGGCAAATTAAGTGTTATGCTTATGTGGCGTATAGTGGGGCTTTAGAAAAACAGAGGCACTCAGCTGCATATAAACAGTTGCTGGGTCACTAACAAAGCATTCAAGTGTGGCAGCTCTCCTGGACGGTGGGGTGTGTCGCACCACAGGTTACACATAGCAGCTCTTAAACTTGGCCACCGTCGTAAATGACGCGCACTTTAGCAGTTATCAAGTAAGATAGAGACCACAGGGGCATATAACCGCCGGAATAAGTACACGCAGCAGTTTCATCGTGCAGGTCACAGGCAGAAGGGGCCCACTGGCCAAATTAAGTGTTGTGCTTATGTGGCGTAGAGTGGCGCTTTAGAAAAACAGAGAGCACACAGCTGCATATAAACATCTGCCGGGTCACTAACAAAGCAGTCAAGTGTGGCAGCTCTCCTGGACGGTGGGGTGTGTCGCACCACAGGTTACACGTAGCAGCACTTAAACTTGGCCACCGTCATAAATGACTCGCACTTTAGCAGTTGTCAAGTAAGATAGAGACCACAGCGGCATATAACCACCGGAATAAGTACACGCAGCAGTTTGCATCGTGCAGGTCACATTCAGAAGGGGCCCATTGGCCAAATTAAGTGTTGTGGCCAAATTAAGTGTTGTGCTTATGTGGCGTAGAGTGGCGCTTTAGAGAAACAGAGAGCACACATCTGCATATAAACATCTGCCGGGTCACTAACAAAGCAGTCAAGTGTTTCAGGTCTTCTGGACGGTGGGGTGTGTTGCACGACAGGTTACACGTAGCAGCACCTAAACTCGGCCGACGTCGTAAATGACGCGCACTTTAGCAGTTGTCAAGTAAGATACAGACCACAGGGGCATAGAACCGCCGGAAAAAGTAAACGCAGCAGTTTGCATCGTGCAGGTCACAGGCAGAAGGGGCCCACTGGCCATATTAAGTGTTATGCTTATGTGGCGTATAGTGGCGCTTAAGAAAAACAGAGGCACACAGCTGCATATAAACAGCTGCCGGGTCACTAACAAAGCATTCAAGTGTGGCAGCTCTCCTGGACGGTGGGGTGTGTCGCACCACAGGTTACACGTAGCAGCACCTAAACTCGGCCGTCGTGGTAAATGTCGCGCACTTTAGCACTTGTCAAGTAAGATAGAGACCACAGGGGCATAGAACCGCCGTAAAAAGTACACGCAGCAGTTTGCATCGTGCAGGTCACAGGCAGAAGTGGCCCACTGGCCAAATTAAGTGTTATGATAATGTGGCGTATAGTGGCGCTTAAGAAAAACAGAGGCACACAGCTGCATATAAACAGCTGCCGGGTCACTAACAAAGCATTCAAGTGTGGCAGCTCTCCTGGACGGTGGGGTGTGTCGCACCACAGGTTACACGTAGCAGCACCTAAACTCGGCCGTCGTGGTAAATGTCGCGCACTTTAGCACTTGTCAAGTAAGATAGAGACCACAGGGGCATAGAACCGCCGGAAAAAGTACACGCAGCAGTTTGCATCGTGCAGTTCACAGGCAGAAGTGGCCCACTGGCCAAATTAAGTGTTGTGCTTATGTGGCGTAGAATGGCGCTTTAGAAAAACAGAGGCACACAGCTGCATATAAACAGCTGCCGGGTCACTAAAAAAGCGTTCAAGTGTGACAGCTCTCCTGGACGGTGGGGTGTGTCCCACCACAGGTTCACGTAGCAGCACCTAAACTCCGCCGACGTCGTAAATGACGCGCACTTTAGCAGTTGTCAGGTAAGATAGAGACCACAGGGGCATAGAACCGCCGGAAAAAGTACACGCAGCAGTTTGCATCGTGCAGGTCACAGGCAGAAGTGGCCCACTGGCAAAATTAAGTGTTATGCTTATGTGGCGTAGGGTGGCGCTTTAGAAAAACAGAGAGCACACAGCTGCATATAAACATCTGCCGGGTCACTAACAAAGCATTCAAGTGTGGCAGCTCTCCTGGACGGTGGGGTGTGTCGCACGACAGGTTACACGTAGCAGCACCTAAAGTCGGCCGTCGTGGTAAATGTCACGCACTTTAGCACTTGTCAAGTAAGATAGAGACCACAGGGGCATAGAACCGCCGAAAAAGTACACGCAGCAGTTTGCATCGTGCAACTCACGGGCAGAAGGGGCCCACTGGCCTAATTAAGTGTTATGCTTATGTGGCGTATAGTGGCGCTTTAGAAAAACAGAGAGCACACAGCTGCATATAAACATCTGCCGGGTCACTAACAAAGCATTCAAGTGTGGCAGCTCTCCTGGACGGTGGGGTGTGTCGCACCACAGGTTACACGTAGCAGCACCTAAACTCGGCCGATGTCATAAATGACGCGCACTTTAGCAGTTGTCAAGTAAGATAGAGACCACAGGGGCATAGAACCGCCGGAAAAAGTACACGCAGCAGTTTGCATCGTGCAGGTCACAGGCAGAAGGGGCCCACTGGCCAAATTAAGTGTTATGCTTATGTGGCGTAGAGTGGCGCTTTAGAAAAACAGAGAGCACACAGCTGCATATAAACATCTGCCGGGTCACTAACAAAGCAGTCAAGTGTGGCACCTCTCCTGGACAGTGGGGTGTGTCGCACCACAGGTTACACGTAGCAGCACCTAAACTAGGCCGCCGTCATACATGACGCGCACTTTAGCAGTTGTCAAGTAAGATAGAGACGACAGGGGCATAGAACCGCTGGAAAAAGTACACGCAGCAGTTTGCATCGTGCAGGTCACAGGCAGAAGGGGCCCACTGGCCAAATTAAGTGTTATGCTTATGTGGCAACGAGTGGCGCTTTAGAAAAACAGAGAGCACACAGCTGCATATAAACATCTGCCGGGTCACTAACAAAGCAGTCAAGTGTGGCAGCTCTCCTGGACGGTGGGGTGTGTCGCACGACAGGTTACACGTAGCAGCACCTAAACTCGGCCGACGTCGTAAATGACGCGCACTTTAGCAGTTGTCAAGTAAGATAGAGACCACAGGGGCATAGAACCGCCGGAAAAAGTACACGCCGCAGTTTGCATCATGCAGGTCACAGGCAGAAGGGGCCCACTGGCCAAATTAAGTGTTATGCTTATGTGGGGTAGAGTGGCGCTTTAGATAAACAGAGGCACACAGCTGCATATAAACAGCTGCCGGGTCACTAGCAAAGCATTCAAGTGTGGCAGCTCTCCTGGACGGTGGGGTGTGTTGCACGACAGGTTACACGTAGCAGCACCTAAACTCGGCCGTCGTGGTAAATGTCGCGCACTTTAGCACTTGTCAAGTAAGATAGAGACCACAGGGGCATAGAACCGCCGGAAAAAGTACACGCAGCAGTTTTCATCGTGCAGGTCACAGGCAGAAGTGGCCCACTTTCCAAATTAAGTGTTGTGCTTATGTGGCGTAGAGTGGCGCTTTAGAAAAACAGAGGCACACAGCTGCATATAAACAGCTGCCGGGTCACTAACAAAGCGTTCAAGTGTGACAGCTCTCCTGGACGGTGGGGTGTGGCCCACCACAGGTTACACGTAGCAGCACCTAAACTCCGCCGACGTCGTAAATGACGCGCACTTTAGCAGTTGTCAAGTAAGATAGAGACCACAGGGGCATAGAACCGCCGGAAAAAGTACACGCAGCAGTTTGCATCGTGCAGGTCACAGGCAGAAGGGGCCCACTGGCCAAATTAAGTGTTATGCTAATGTGGCGTATAGTGGCGCTTAAGAAAAACAGAGGCACACAGCTGCATATAAACAGCTGCCGGGTCACTAACAAAGCATTCAAGTGTGGCAGCTCTCCTGGACGGTGGGGTGTGTCGCACCACAGGTTACACGTAGCAGCACTTAAACTTGGCCACCGTCATAAATGACTCGCACTTTAGCAGTTGTCAAGTAAGATAGAGACCACAGCGGCATATAACCACCGGAATAAGTACACGCAGCAGTTTGCATCGTGCAGGTCACATTCAGAAGGGGCCCACTGGCCAAATTAAGTGTTGTGGCCAAATTAAGTGTTGTGCTTATGTGGCGTATAGTGGCGCTTAAGAAAAACAGAGGCACACAGCTGCATATAAACAGCTGCCGGGTCACTAACAAAGCATTCAAGTGTGGCAGCTCTTCTGGACGGTGGGGTGTGTCGCACGACAGGTTACACGTAGCAGCACCTAAACTCGGCCGTCGTGGTAAATGTCGCGCACTTTAGCACTTGTCAAGTAAGATAGAGACAACAGGGGCATAGAATCGCCGTAAAAAGTACACGCAGCAGTTTGCATCGTGCAGGTCACAGGCAGAAGTGGCCCACTGGCCAAATTAAGTGTTGTGCTTATGTGGCGTAGAGTGGCGCTTTAGAAAACAGAGGCACACAGCTGCATATAAACAGCTGCCGGGTCACTAACAAAGCGTTCAAGTGTGACAGCTCTCCTGGACGGTGGGGTGTGTCCCACCACAGGTTACACGTAGCAGCACCTAAACTCCGCCGACGTCGTAAATGACGCGCACTTTAGCAGTTGCCAAGTAAGATAGAGACCACAGGGGCATAGTACCGCCGGAAAAAGAACACGCAGCAGTTTGCATCGTGCAGGTCACAGGCAGAAGGGGCCCACTGGCCTAATTAAGTGTTAAGCTAATGTGGCGTATAGTGGCGCTTAAGAAAAACAGAGGCACACAGCTGCATATAAACAGCTGCCGGGTCACTAACAAAGCATTCAAGTGTGGCAGCTCTCCTGGATGGTGGGGTGTGTCGCACCACAGGTTACACGTAGCAGCACCTAAACTCGGCCGTCGTGGTAAATGTCGCGCACTTTAGCACTTGTCAAGTAAGATAGAGACCACAGGGGCATAGAACCGCCGGAAAAATTACACGCAGCAGTTTGCATCGTGCAACTCACGGGCAGAAGGGGCCCACTGGCCAAATTAAGTGTTATGCTTATGTGGCGTATAGTGGCGCTTTAGAAAGACAGAGAGCACACAGCTGCATATAAACATCTGCCGGGTCACTAACAAAGCATTCAAGTGTGGCAGCTCTCCTGGACGGTGGGGTGTGTCGCACAACAGGTTACACGTAGCAGCACCTAAACTCGGCCGCCGTTGTAAATGACGCGCACTTTAGCAGTTGTCAAGTAAGATAGAGACCACAGGGGCATAGAACCGCCGGAAAAAGAACACGCAGCAGTTTGCATCGTGCAGGTCACAGGCAGAAGGGGCCCACTGGCCAAATTAAGTGTTATGCTTATGTGGCGTAGGGTGGCGCTTTAGAAAAACAGAGAGCACACAGCTGCATATAAACATCTGCCGGGTCACTAACAAAGCATTTAAGTGTGGCAGCTCTCCTGGACGGTTGGGTGTGTCGCACCACAGGTTACACGTAGCAGCACCTAAACTCGGCCGACGTCATAAATGACGCGCACTTTAGCAGTTGTCAAGTAAGATAGAGACCACAGGGCATCGAACCGCCGGAAATGTACACGCAGCAGTTTGCATCGTGCAGGTCACAGGCAGAAGGGGCCCACTGGCCAAATTAAGTGTTATGCTTATGTGGCGTAGAGTGGCGCTTTAGAAAAACAGAGAGCACACAGCTGCATATAAACATCTGCCGGGTCACTAACAAAGCAGTCAAGTGTGGCAGCTCTCCTGGACAGTGGGGTGTGTCGCACCACAGGTTACACGCAGCAGCACCTAAACTAGGCCGCCGTCATACATGACGCGCACTTTAGCGGTTGTCAAGTAAGATAGAGACCACAGGGGCATAGAACCGCCGGAAAAAGTACACGCAGCACTTTGCATCGTGCAGGTCACAGGCAGAAGGGGCCCACTGGCCAAATTAAGTGTTATGCTTATGTGGCGTAGAGTGCTGCTTTAGAAAAACAGAGGCACACAGCTGCATATAAACAGCTGCCGGGTCACTAACAAAGCATTCAAGTGTGGCAGCTCTCCTGGACGGTGGGGTGTGTCCCACCACAGGTTACACGTAGCAGCACCTAAACTCGGCCGCCGTCATAAATGACGCGCACTTTAGCAGTTGTCAACTATGATAGAGACGACAGGGGCATAGAACCGCTGGAAAAAGTACACGCAGCAGTTTGCATCGTGCAGGTCACAAGGAGAAGGGGCCCACTGGGCAAATTAAGTGTTATGCTTATGTGGCGTAAAGTGGCGCTTTAGAAAATCAGAGGCACTCAGCTGCATATAAACAGCTGCTGGGTCACTAACAAAGCATTCAAGTGTGGCAGCTCTCCTGGACGGTGGGGTGTGTCGCACCACAGGTTACACATAGCAGCTCTTAAACTTGGCCACCGTCGTAAATGACGCGCACTTTAGCAGTTATCAAGTAAGATAGAGACCACAGGGGCATATAACCGCCGGAATAAGTACACGCAGCAGTTTCATCGTGCAGGTCACAGGCAGAAGGGGCCCACTGGCCAAATTAAGTGTTGTGCTTATGTGGCGTAGAGTGGCGCTTTAGAAAAACTGAGAGAACACAGCTTCATATAAACATCTGCCGGGTCACTAACAAAGCAGTCAAGTGTGGCAGCTCTCCTGGACGGTGGGGTGTGTCGCACGACTGGTTACACGTAGCAGCACCTAAACTCGGCCGACGTCGTAAATGACGCGCACTTTAGCAGTTGTCAAGTAAGATAGAGACCACAGGGGCATAGAACCGCCGGAAAAAGTAAACGCAGCAGTTTGCATCGTGCAGGTCACAGGCAGAAGGGGCCCACTGGCCAAATTAAATGTTATGCTTATGTGGCGTATAGTGGCGCTTAAGAAACACAGAGGCACACAGCTGCATATAAACAGCTGCCGGGTCACTAACAAAGCATTCAAGTGTGGCAGCTCTCCTGGACGGTGGGGTGTGTCCCACCACAGGTTACACGTAGCAGCACCTAAACTCCGCCGCCGTCGTAAATGACGCGCACTTTAGCAGTTGTCAAGTAAGATAGAGACCACAGGGGCATATAACCGCCGGAAAAAGTACACAAAAGCACTTTGCATCGTGCAGGTCACATGCAGAAGTGGCCCACTGGCCAAATTAAGTGTTATGCTTATGTGGCGTAGAGTGGTGCTTTAGAAAAACAGAGGCACACAGCTGCATATAAACAGCAACCGGGTCACTAACAAAGCATTCAAGTGTGGCAGCTCTCCTGGACGGTAGGGTGTGTCCCACCACAGGTTACACGTAGCAGCACCTAAACTCGGCCGCCGTCATAAATGACGCGCACTTTAGCAGTTGTCAAGTAAGATAGAGACCACAGGGGCATGGAACCACTGGAAAAAGTACTCGCAGCAGTTTGCATCGTGCAGGTCACAGGCAAAAGGGGCCCACTGGCCAAATTAAGTGTTATGCTTATGTGGCGTAGAGTGGCGCTTTAGAAAATCAGAGGCACACAGCTGCATATAAACAGCTGCTGGATCACTAACAAAGCATTCAAGTGTGGCAGCTCTCCTGGACGGTGGGGTGTGTCGCACCACAGGTTACATGTAGCAGCACTTAAACTTGGCCACCGTCGTAAATGACGCGCACTTTAGCAGTTGTCAAGTAAGATAGAGACCACAGGGGCATATAACCGCCGGAATAAGTACACGCAGCAGTTTGCATTGTGCAGGTCACAGGCAGAAGGGGCCCACTGGCCAAATTAAGTGTTGTGCTTATGTGGCGTAGAGTGGCGCTTTAGAAAAACAGAGGCACACAGCTGCATATAAACAGCTGCCGGGTCACTAACAAAGCGTTCAAGTGTGACAGCTCTCCTGGACGGTGGGGTGTGTCCCACCACAGGTTACACGTAGCAGCACATAAACTCCGCCGACGTCGTAAATGACGCGCACTTTAGCAGTTGTCAAGTAAGATAGAGACGACAGGGGCATAGAACCGCCGGAAAAAGTAAACGCAGCAGTTTGCATCGTGCAGGTCACAGGCAGATGGGGCCCACTGGCCAAATTAAGTGTTATGCCTATGTGGCGTATAGTGGCGCATAAGAAAAACAGAGGCACACAGCTGCATATAAACAGCTGCCGGGTCACTAACAAAGCATTCAAGTGTGGCAGCTCTCCTGGACGGTGGGGTGTGTCTTACGACAGGTTACACGTAGCAGCACCTAAACTCGGCCGTCGTGGTAAATGTCGCGCACTTTAGCACTTGTCAAGTAAGATAGAGACCACAGGGGCATAGAACCGCCGGAAAAAGTACACGCAGCAGTTTGCATCGTGCAGTTCACAGGCAGAAGTGGCCCACTGGCCAAATTTAGTGTTGTGCTTATGTGGCGTAGAGTGGCGCTTTAGAAAAACAGAGGCACACAGCTGCATATAAACAGCTGCCGGGTCACTAACAAAGCGTTCAAGTGTGACAGCTCTCCTGGACGGTGGGGTGTGTCCCACCACAGGTTACACGTAGCAGCACCTAAAGTCGGCCGTCGTGGTAAATGTCACGCACTTTAGCACTTGTCAAGTAAGACAGAGACCACAGGGGCATAGAACCGCCGGAAAAAGTACACGCAGCAGTTTGCATCGTGCAGGTCACAGGCAGAAGGGGCCCACTGGCCAAATTAAGTGTTATGCTAATGTGGCGTATAGTGGCGCTTAAGAAAAACTGAGGCACACAGCTGCATATAAACAGCTGCCGGGTCACTAACAAAGCATTCAAGTGTGGCAGCTCTCCTGGACGGTGGGGTGTGTCCCACCACAGGTTACACGTAGAGCACCTAAACTCGGCCGACGTCATAAATGACGCGCACTTTAGCAGTTGTCAAGTAAGATAGAGACCACAGGGGCATAGAACCGCCGGAATAGTACACGCAGCAGTTTGCATCGTGCAGGTCACAGGTAGAAGGGGCCCACTGGCCAAATTAAGTGTTATGCTTATGTGGCGTAGAGTGGCGCTTTAGAAAAACAGAGAGCACACAGCTGCATATAAACATCTGCCGGGTCACTAACAAAGCAGTCAAGTGTGGCAGCTCTCCTGGACAGTGGGGTGTGTCGCACCACAGGTTACACGTAGCAGCACCTAAACTAGGCCGACGTCATACATGACGCGCACTTTAGCAGTTGCCAAGTAAGATAGAGACGACAGGGGCATAGAACCGCTGGAAAAAGTACACGCAGCAGTTTGCATCGTGCAGGTCACAGGCAGAAGGGGCCCACTGGCCAAATTAAGTGTTGTGCTTATGTGGTGTAGAGTGGCGCTTTAGAAAAACAGAGAGCACACAGCTGCATATAAACATCTGCCGGGTCACTAACAAAGCAGTCAAGTGTGGCAGCTCTCCTGGACGGTGGGGTGTGTCGCACGACAGGTTACACGTAGCAGCACCTTAACTCGGCCGACGTCGTAAATGACGCGCACTTTAGCAGTTGTCAAGTAAGATAGAGACCACAGGGGCATAGAACCGCCGGAAAAAGTAAACGCAGCAGTTTGCATCGTGCAGGTCACAGGCAGAAGGGGCCCACTGGCCAAATTAAGTGTTATGCTTATGTGGCGTATAGTGGCAGTTAAGAAAAACAGAGGCACACAGCTGCATATAAACAGCTGCCGGGTCACTAACAAAGCATTCAAGTGTGGCAGCTCTCCTGGACGGTGGGGTGTGTCGCACCACAGGTTACACGTAGCAGCACTTAAACTTGGCCACCATCATAAATGACTCGCACTTTAGCAGTTGTCAAGTAAGATAGAGACCACAGCGGCATATAACCACCGGAATAAGTACACGCAGCAGTTTGCATAGTGCAGGTCACATTCAGAAGGGGCCCACTGGCCAAATTAAGTGTTGTGGCCAAATTAAGTGTTGTGCTTATGTGGCGTAGAGTGGCGCTTTAGAGAAACAGAGAGCACACATCTGCATATAAACATCTGCCGGGTCACTAACAAAGCAGTCAAGTGTTTCAACTCTTCTGGTCGGTGGGGTGTGTCGCACGACAGGTTACACGTAGCAGCACCTAAACTCGGCCGACGTCGTAAATGACGCGCATTTTAGCAGTTGTCAAGTAAGATAGAGACGACAGGGGCATAGAACCGCCGGAAAAAGTAAACACAGCAGTTTGCATCGTGCAGGTCACAGGCAGAAGGGGCCCACTGGCCAAATTAAGTGTTATGCTTATGTGGCGTATAGTGGCGCTTAAGAAAAACAGAGGCACACAGCTGCATATAAACAGCTGCCGGGTCACTAACAAAGCATTCAAGTGTGGCAGCTCTCCTGGACGGTGGGGTGTGTCGCACGACAGGTTACACGTAGCAGCACCTAAACTCGGCCGTCGTGGTAAATGTCGCGCACTTTAGCACTTGTCAAGTAAGATAGAGACAACAGGGGCATAGAACCGCCGGAAAAAGTACACGCAGCACTTTGCATCGTGCAGGTCACAGGCAGAAGTGGCCCACTGGCCAAATTAAGTGTTGTGCTTATGTGGCGTAGAGTGGCGCTTTAGAAAACAGAGGCACACAGCTGCATATAAACAGCTGCCGGGTCACTAACAAAGCGTTCAAGTGTGACAGCTCTCCTGGACGGTGGGGTGTGTCCCACCACAGGTTACACGTAGCAGCACCTAAACTCCGCCGACGTCGTAAATGACGCGCACTTTAGCAGTTGCCAAGTAAGATAGAGACCACAGGGGCATAGAACCGCCGGAAAAAGTACACGCAGCAGTTTGCATCGTGCAGGTCACAGGCAGAAGGGGCCCACTGGCCTAATTAAGTGTTATGCTAATGTGGCGTATAGTGGCGCTTAAGAAAAACAGAGGCACACAGCTGCATATAAACAGCTGCCGGGTCACTAACAAAGCATTCAAGTGTGGCAGCTCTCCTGGACGGTGGGGTGTGTCGCACCACAGGTTACACGTAGCAGCACCTAAACTCGGCCGCCGTTGTAAATGACGCGCACTTTAGCAGTTGTCAAGTAAGATAGAGACCACAGGGGCATAGAACCGCCGGAAAAAGAACACGCAGCAGTTTGCATCGTGCAGGTCACAGGCAGTAGGGGCCCACTGGCCAAATTAAGTGTTATGCTTATGTGGCGTAGGGTGGCGCTTTAGAAAAACAGAGAGCACACAGCTGCATATAAACTTCTGCCGGGTCACTAACAAAGCATTCAAGTGTGGCAGCTCTCCTGGACGGTGGGGTGTGTCGCACCACAGGTTACACGTAGCAGCACCTAAACTCGGCCGACGTCATAAATGACGCGCACTTTAGCAGTTGTCAAGTAAGATAGAGACCACAGGGGCATAGAACCGCCGGAAAAAGTACACGCAGCACTTTGCATCGTGCAGGTCACAGGCAGAAGGGGCCCACTGGCCAAATTAAGTGTTATGCTTATGTGGCGTAGAGTGCTGCTTTAGAAAAACAGAGGCACACAGCTGCATATAAACAGCTGCCGGGTCACTAACAAAGCATTCAAGTGTGGCAGCTCTCCTGGACGGTGGGGTGTGTCCCACCACAGGTTACACGTAGCAGCACCTAAACTCGGCCGCCGTCATAAATGACGCGCACTTTAGCAGTTGTCAACTAAGATAGAGACGACAGGGGCATAGAACCGCTGGAAAAAGTACACGCAGCAGTTTGCATCGTGCAGGTCACAAGGAGAAGGGGCCCACTGGGCAAATTAAGTGTTATGCTTATGTGGCGTAAAGTGGCGCTTTAGAAAATCAGAGGCACTCAGCTGCATATAAACAGCTGCTGGGTCACTAACAAAGCATTCAAGTGTGGCAGCTCTCCTGGACGGTGGGGTGTGTCGCACCACAGGTTACACATAGCAGCTCTTAAACTTGGCCACCGTCGTAAATGACGCGCACTTTAGCAGTTATCAAGTAAGATAGAGACCACAGGGGCATATAACCGCCGGAATAAGTACACGCAGCAGTTTCATCGTGCAGGTCACAGGCAGAAGGGGCCCACTGGCCAAATTAAGTGTTGTGCTTATGTGGCGTAGAGTGGCGCTTTAGAAAAACTGAGAGAACACAGCTTCATATAAACATCTGCCGGGTCACTAACAAAGCAGTCAAGTGTGGCAGCTCTCCTGGACGGTGGGGTGTGTCGCACGACAGGTTACACGTAGCAGCACCTAAACTCGGCCGACGTCGTAAATGACGCGCACTTTAGCAGTTGTCAAGTAAGATAGAGACCACAGGGGCATAGAACCGCCGGAAAAAGTACACAAAAGCACTTTGCATCGTGCAGGTCACATGCAGAAGTGGCCCACTGGCCAAATTAAGTGTTATGCTTATGTGGCGTAGAGTGGTGCTTTAGAAAAACAGAGGCACACAGCTGCATATAAACAGCAACCGGGTCACTAACAAAGCATTCAAGTGTGGCAGCTCTCCTAGACGGTAGGGTGTGTCCCACCACAGGTTACACGTAGCAGCACCTAAACTCGGCCGCCGTCATAAATGACGCGCACTTTAGCAGTTGTCAACTAAGATAGAGACGACAGGGGCATAGAACCACTGGAAAAAGTACTCGCAGCAGTTTGCATCGTGCAGGTCACAGGCAGAAGGGGCCCACTGGCCAAATTAAGTGTTGTGCTTATGTGGCGTAGAGTGGCGCTTTACAAAAACAGAGGCACACAGCTGCATATAAACAGCTGCTGGATCACTAACAAAGCATTCAAGTGTGGCAGCTCTCCTGGACGGTGGGGTGTGTCGCACCACAGGTTACATGTAGCAGCACTTAAACTTGCCCATCGTCGTAAATGACGCGCACTTTAGCAGTTGTCAAGTAAGATAGAGACCACAGGGGCATATAACCGCCGGAATAAGTACACGCAGCAGTTTGCATTGTGCAGGTCACAGGCAGAAGGGGCCCACTGGCCATATTAAGTGTTATGCTTATGTGGCGTATAGTGGCGCTTAAGAAAAACAGAGGCACACAGCTGCATATAAACAGCTGCCGGGTCACTAAAAAAGCGTTCAAGTGTGACAGCTCTCCTGGACGGTGGGGTGTGTCCCACCACAGGTTCACGTAGCAGCACCTAAACTCCGCCGACGTCGTAAATGACGCGCACTTTAGCAGTTGTCAGGTAAGATAGAGACCACAGGGGCATAGAACCGCCGGAAAAAGTACACGCAGCAGTTTGCATCGTGCAGGTCACAGGCAGAAGTGGCCCACTGGCAAAATTAAGTGTTATGCTTATGTGGCGTAGGGTGGCGCTTTAGAAAAACAGAGAGCACACAGCTGCATATAAACATCTGCCGGGTCACTAACAAAGCATTCAAGTGTGGCAGCTCTCCTGGACGGTGGGGTGTGTCGCACGACAGGTTACACGTAGCAGCACCTAAAGTCGGCCGTCGTGGTAAATGTCACGCACTTTAGCACTTGTCAAGTAAGATAGAGACCACAGGGGCATAGAACCGCCGAAAAAGTACACGCAGCAGTTTGCATCGTGCAACTCACGGGCAGAAGGGGCCCACTGGCCTAATTAAGTGTTATGCTTATGTGGCGTATAGTGGCGCTTTAGAAAAACAGAGAGCACACAGCTGCATATAAACATCTGCCGGGTCACTAACAAAGCATTCAAGTGTGGCAGCTCTCCTGGACGGTGGGGTGTGTCGCACCACAGGTTACACGTAGCAGCACCTAAACTCGGCCGATGTCATAAATGACGCGCACTTTAGCAGTTGTCAAGTAAGATAGAGACCACAGGGGCATAGAACCGCCGGAAAAAGTACACGCAGCAGTTTGCATCGTGCAGGTCACAGGCAGAAGGGGCCCACTGGCCAAATTAAGTGTTATGCTTATGTGGCGTAGAGTGGCGCTTTAGAAAAACAGAGAGCACACAGCTGCATATAAACATCTGCCGGGTCACTAACAAAGCAGTCAAGTGTGGCACCTCTCCTGGACAGTGGGGTGTGTCGCACCACAGGTTACACGTAGCAGCACCTAAACTAGGCCGCCGTCATACATGACGCGCACTTTAGCAGTTGTCAAGTAAGATAGAGACGACAGGGGCATAGAACCGCTGGAAAAAGTACACGCAGCAGTTTGCATCGTGCAGGTCACAGGCAGAAGGGGCCCACTGGCCAAATTAAGTGTTATGCTTATGTGGCAACGAGTGGCGCTTTAGAAAAACAGAGAGCACACAGCTGCATATAAACATCTGCCGGGTCACTAACAAAGCAGTCAAGTGTGGCAGCTCTCCTGGACGGTGGGGTGTGTCGCACGACAGGTTACACGTAGCAGCACCTAAACTCGGCCGACGTCGTAAATGACGCGCACTTTAGCAGTTGTCAAGTAAGATAGAGACCACAGGGGCATAGAACCGCCGGAAAAAGTACACGCCGCAGTTTGCATCATGCAGGTCACAGGCAGAAGGGGCCCACTGGCCAAATTAAGTGTTATGCTTATGTGGGGTAGAGTGGCGCTTTAGATAAACAGAGGCACACAGCTGCATATAAACAGCTGCCGGGTCACTAGCAAAGCATTCAAGTGTGGCAGCTCTCCTGGACGGTGGGGTGTGTTGCACGACAGGTTACACGTAGCAGCACCTAAACTCGGCCGTCGTGGTAAATGTCGCGCACTTTAGCACTTGTCAAGTAAGATAGAGACCACAGGGGCATAGAACCGCCGGAAAAAGTACACGCAGCAGTTTTCATCGTGCAGGTCACAGGCAGAAGTGGCCCACTTTCCAAATTAAGTGTTGTGCTTATGTGGCGTAGAGTGGCGCTTTAGAAAAACAGAGGCACACAGCTGCATATAAACAGCTGCCGGGTCACTAACAAAGCGTTCAAGTGTGACAGCTCTCCTGGACGGTGGGGTGTGGCCCACCACAGGTTACACGTAGCAGCACCTAAACTCCGCCGACGTCGTAAATGACGCGCACTTTAGCAGTTGTCAAGTAAGATAGAGACCACAGGGGCATAGAACCGCCGGAAAAAGTACACGCAGCAGTTTGCATCGTGCAGGTCACAGGCAGAAGGGGCCCACTGGCCAAATTAAGTGTTATGCTAATGTGGCGTATAGTGGCGCTTAAGAAAAACAGAGGCACACAGCTGCATATAAACAGCTGCCGGGTCACTAACAAAGCATTCAAGTGTGGCAGCTCTCCTGGACGGTGGGGTGTGTCGCACCACAGGTTACACGTAGCAGCACTTAAACTTGGCCACCGTCATAAATGACTCGCACTTTAGCAGTTGTCAAGTAAGATAGAGACCACAGCGGCATATAACCACCGGAATAAGTACACGCAGCAGTTTGCATCGTGCAGGTCACATTCAGAAGGGGCCCACTGGCCAAATTAAGTGTTGTGGCCAAATTAAGTGTTGTGCTTATGTGGCGTATAGTGGCGCTTAAGAAAAACAGAGGCACACAGCTGCATATAAACAGCTGCCGGGTCACTAACAAAGCATTCAAGTGTGGCAGCTCTTCTGGACGGTGGGGTGTGTCGCACGACAGGTTACACGTAGCAGCACCTAAACTCGGCCGTCGTGGTAAATGTCGCGCACTTTAGCACTTGTCAAGTAAGATAGAGACAACAGGGGCATAGAATCGCCGTAAAAAGTACACGCAGCAGTTTGCATCGTGCAGGTCACAGGCAGAAGTGGCCCACTGGCCAAATTAAGTGTTGTGCTTATGTGGCGTAGAGTGGCGCTTTAGAAAACAGAGGCACACAGCTGCATATAAACAGCTGCCGGGTCACTAACAAAGCGTTCAAGTGTGACAGCTCTCCTGGACGGTGGGGTGTGTCCCACCACAGGTTACACGTAGCAGCACCTAAACTCCGCCGACGTCGTAAATGACGCGCACTTTAGCAGTTGCCAAGTAAGATAGAGACCACAGGGGCATAGTACCGCCGGAAAAAGAACACGCAGCAGTTTGCATCGTGCAGGTCACAGGCAGAAGGGGCCCACTGGCCTAATTAAGTGTTAAGCTAATGTGGCGTATAGTGGCGCTTAAGAAAAACAGAGGCACACAGCTGCATATAAACAGCTGCCGGGTCACTAACAAAGCATTCAAGTGTGGCAGCTCTCCTGGATGGTGGGGTGTGTCGCACCACAGGTTACACGTAGCAGCACCTAAACTCGGCCGTCGTGGTAAATGTCGCGCACTTTAGCACTTGTCAAGTAAGATAGAGACCACAGGGGCATAGAACCGCCGGAAAAATTACACGCAGCAGTTTGCATCGTGCAACTCACGGGCAGAAGGGGCCCACTGGCCAAATTAAGTGTTATGCTTATGTGGCGTATAGTGGCGCTTTAGAAAGACAGAGAGCACACAGCTGCATATAAACATCTGCCGGGTCACTAACAAAGCATTCAAGTGTGGCAGCTCTCCTGGACGGTGGGGTGTGTCGCACAACAGGTTACACGTAGCAGCACCTAAACTCGGCCGCCGTTGTAAATGACGCGCACTTTAGCAGTTGTCAAGTAAGATAGAGACCACAGGGGCATAGAACCGCCGGAAAAAGAACACGCAGCAGTTTGCATCGTGCAGGTCACAGGCAGAAGGGGCCCACTGGCCAAATTAAGTGTTATGCTTATGTGGCGTAGGGTGGCGCTTTAGAAAAACAGAGAGCACACAGCTGCATATAAACATCTGCCGGGTCACTAACAAAGCATTTAAGTGTGGCAGCTCTCCTGGACGGTTGGGTGTGTCGCACCACAGGTTACACGTAGCAGCACCTAAACTCGGCCGACGTCATAAATGACGCGCACTTTAGCAGTTGTCAAGTAAGATAGAGACCACAGGGCATCGAACCGCCGGAAATGTACACGCAGCAGTTTGCATCGTGCAGGTCACAGGCAGAAGGGGCCCACTGGCCAAATTAAGTGTTATGCTTATGTGGCGTAGAGTGGCGCTTTAGAAAAACAGAGAGCACACAGCTGCATATAAACATCTGCCGGGTCACTAACAAAGCAGTCAAGTGTGGCAGCTCTCCTGGACAGTGGGGTGTGTCGCACCACAGGTTACACGCAGCAGCACCTAAACTAGGCCGCCGTCATACATGACGCGCACTTTAGCGGTTGTCAAGTAAGATAGAGACCACAGGGGCATAGAACCGCCGGAAAAAGTACACGCAGCACTTTGCATCGTGCAGGTCACAGGCAGAAGGGGCCCACTGGCCAAATTAAGTGTTATGCTTATGTGGCGTAGAGTGCTGCTTTAGAAAAACAGAGGCACACAGCTGCATATAAACAGCTGCCGGGTCACTAACAAAGCATTCAAGTGTGGCAGCTCTCCTGGACGGTGGGGTGTGTCCCACCACAGGTTACACGTAGCAGCACCTAAACTCGGCCGCCGTCATAAATGACGCGCACTTTAGCAGTTGTCAACTATGATAGAGACGACAGGGGCATAGAACCGCTGGAAAAAGTACACGCAGCAGTTTGCATCGTGCAGGTCACAAGGAGAAGGGGCCCACTGGGCAAATTAAGTGTTATGCTTATGTGGCGTAAAGTGGCGCTTTAGAAAATCAGAGGCACTCAGCTGCATATAAACAGCTGCTGGGTCACTAACAAAGCATTCAAGTGTGGCAGCTCTCCTGGACGGTGGGGTGTGTCGCACCACAGGTTACACATAGCAGCTCTTAAACTTGGCCACCGTCGTAAATGACGCGCACTTTAGCAGTTATCAAGTAAGATAGAGACCACAGGGGCATATAACCGCCGGAATAAGTACACGCAGCAGTTTCATCGTGCAGGTCACAGGCAGAAGGGGCCCACTGGCCAAATTAAGTGTTGTGCTTATGTGGCGTAGAGTGGCGCTTTAGAAAAACTGAGAGAACACAGCTTCATATAAACATCTGCCGGGTCACTAACAAAGCAGTCAAGTGTGGCAGCTCTCCTGGACGGTGGGGTGTGTCGCACGACTGGTTACACGTAGCAGCACCTAAACTCGGCCGACGTCGTAAATGACGCGCACTTTAGCAGTTGTCAAGTAAGATAGAGACCACAGGGGCATAGAACCGCCGGAAAAAGTAAACGCAGCAGTTTGCATCGTGCAGGTCACAGGCAGAAGGGGCCCACTGGCCAAATTAAATGTTATGCTTATGTGGCGTATAGTGGCGCTTAAGAAACACAGAGGCACACAGCTGCATATAAACAGCTGCCGGGTCACTAACAAAGCATTCAAGTGTGGCAGCTCTCCTGGACGGTGGGGTGTGTCCCACCACAGGTTACACGTAGCAGCACCTAAACTCCGCCGCCGTCGTAAATGACGCGCACTTTAGCAGTTGTCAAGTAAGATAGAGACCACAGGGGCATATAACCGCCGGAAAAAGTACACAAAAGCACTTTGCATCGTGCAGGTCACATGCAGAAGTGGCCCACTGGCCAAATTAAGTGTTATGCTTATGTGGCGTAGAGTGGTGCTTTAGAAAAACAGAGGCACACAGCTGCATATAAACAGCAACCGGGTCACTAACAAAGCATTCAAGTGTGGCAGCTCTCCTGGACGGTAGGGTGTGTCCCACCACAGGTTACACGTAGCAGCACCTAAACTCGGCCGCCGTCATAAATGACGCGCACTTTAGCAGTTGTCAAGTAAGATAGAGACCACAGGGGCATGGAACCACTGGAAAAAGTACTCGCAGCAGTTTGCATCGTGCAGGTCACAGGCAAAAGGGGCCCACTGGCCAAATTAAGTGTTATGCTTATGTGGCGTAGAGTGGCGCTTTAGAAAATCAGAGGCACACAGCTGCATATAAACAGCTGCTGGATCACTAACAAAGCATTCAAGTGTGGCAGCTCTCCTGGACGGTGGGGTGTGTCGCACCACAGGTTACATGTAGCAGCACTTAAACTTGGCCACCGTCGTAAATGACGCGCACTTTAGCAGTTGTCAAGTAAGATAGAGACCACAGGGGCATATAACCGCCGGAATAAGTACACGCAGCAGTTTGCATTGTGCAGGTCACAGGCAGAAGGGGCCCACTGGCCAAATTAAGTGTTGTGCTTATGTGGCGTAGAGTGGCGCTTTAGAAAAACAGAGGCACACAGCTGCATATAAACAGCTGCCGGGTCACTAACAAAGCGTTCAAGTGTGACAGCTCTCCTGGACGGTGGGGTGTGTCCCACCACAGGTTACACGTAGCAGCACATAAACTCCGCCGACGTCGTAAATGACGCGCACTTTAGCAGTTGTCAAGTAAGATAGAGACGACAGGGGCATAGAACCGCCGGAAAAAGTAAACGCAGCAGTTTGCATCGTGCAGGTCACAGGCAGATGGGGCCCACTGGCCAAATTAAGTGTTATGCCTATGTGGCGTATAGTGGCGCATAAGAAAAACAGAGGCACACAGCTGCATATAAACAGCTGCCGGGTCACTAACAAAGCATTCAAGTGTGGCAGCTCTCCTGGACGGTGGGGTGTGTCTTACGACAGGTTACACGTAGCAGCACCTAAACTCGGCCGTCGTGGTAAATGTCGCGCACTTTAGCACTTGTCAAGTAAGATAGAGACCACAGGGGCATAGAACCGCCGGAAAAAGTACACGCAGCAGTTTGCATCGTGCAGTTCACAGGCAGAAGTGGCCCACTGGCCAAATTTAGTGTTGTGCTTATGTGGCGTAGAGTGGCGCTTTAGAAAAACAGAGGCACACAGCTGCATATAAACAGCTGCCGGGTCACTAACAAAGCGTTCAAGTGTGACAGCTCTCCTGGACGGTGGGGTGTGTCCCACCACAGGTTACACGTAGCAGCACCTAAAGTCGGCCGTCGTGGTAAATGTCACGCACTTTAGCACTTGTCAAGTAAGACAGAGACCACAGGGGCATAGAACCGCCGGAAAAAGTACACGCAGCAGTTTGCATCGTGCAGGTCACAGGCAGAAGGGGCCCACTGGCCAAATTAAGTGTTATGCTAATGTGGCGTATAGTGGCGCTTAAGAAAAACTGAGGCACACAGCTGCATATAAACAGCTGCCGGGTCACTAACAAAGCATTCAAGTGTGGCAGCTCTCCTGGACGGTGGGGTGTGTCCCACCACAGGTTACACGTAGAGCACCTAAACTCGGCCGACGTCATAAATGACGCGCACTTTAGCAGTTGTCAAGTAAGATAGAGACCACAGGGGCATAGAACCGCCGGAATAGTACACGCAGCAGTTTGCATCGTGCAGGTCACAGGTAGAAGGGGCCCACTGGCCAAATTAAGTGTTATGCTTATGTGGCGTAGAGTGGCGCTTTAGAAAAACAGAGAGCACACAGCTGCATATAAACATCTGCCGGGTCACTAACAAAGCAGTCAAGTGTGGCAGCTCTCCTGGACAGTGGGGTGTGTCGCACCACAGGTTACACGTAGCAGCACCTAAACTAGGCCGACGTCATACATGACGCGCACTTTAGCAGTTGCCAAGTAAGATAGAGACGACAGGGGCATAGAACCGCTGGAAAAAGTACACGCAGCAGTTTGCATCGTGCAGGTCACAGGCAGAAGGGGCCCACTGGCCAAATTAAGTGTTGTGCTTATGTGGTGTAGAGTGGCGCTTTAGAAAAACAGAGAGCACACAGCTGCATATAAACATCTGCCGGGTCACTAACAAAGCAGTCAAGTGTGGCAGCTCTCCTGGACGGTGGGGTGTGTCGCACGACAGGTTACACGTAGCAGCACCTTAACTCGGCCGACGTCGTAAATGACGCGCACTTTAGCAGTTGTCAAGTAAGATAGAGACCACAGGGGCATAGAACCGCCGGAAAAAGTAAACGCAGCAGTTTGCATCGTGCAGGTCACAGGCAGAAGGGGCCCACTGGCCAAATTAAGTGTTATGCTTATGTGGCGTATAGTGGCAGTTAAGAAAAACAGAGGCACACAGCTGCATATAAACAGCTGCCGGGTCACTAACAAAGCATTCAAGTGTGGCAGCTCTCCTGGACGGTGGGGTGTGTCGCACCACAGGTTACACGTAGCAGCACTTAAACTTGGCCACCATCATAAATGACTCGCACTTTAGCAGTTGTCAAGTAAGATAGAGACCACAGCGGCATATAACCACCGGAATAAGTACACGCAGCAGTTTGCATAGTGCAGGTCACATTCAGAAGGGGCCCACTGGCCAAATTAAGTGTTGTGGCCAAATTAAGTGTTGTGCTTATGTGGCGTAGAGTGGCGCTTTAGAGAAACAGAGAGCACACATCTGCATATAAACATCTGCCGGGTCACTAACAAAGCAGTCAAGTGTTTCAACTCTTCTGGTCGGTGGGGTGTGTCGCACGACAGGTTACACGTAGCAGCACCTAAACTCGGCCGACGTCGTAAATGACGCGCATTTTAGCAGTTGTCAAGTAAGATAGAGACGACAGGGGCATAGAACCGCCGGAAAAAGTAAACACAGCAGTTTGCATCGTGCAGGTCACAGGCAGAAGGGGCCCACTGGCCAAATTAAGTGTTATGCTTATGTGGCGTATAGTGGCGCTTAAGAAAAACAGAGGCACACAGCTGCATATAAACAGCTGCCGGGTCACTAACAAAGCATTCAAGTGTGGCAGCTCTCCTGGACGGTGGGGTGTGTCGCACGACAGGTTACACGTAGCAGCACCTAAACTCGGCCGTCGTGGTAAATGTCGCGCACTTTAGCACTTGTCAAGTAAGATAGAGACAACAGGGGCATAGAACCGCCGGAAAAAGTACACGCAGCACTTTGCATCGTGCAGGTCACAGGCAGAAGTGGCCCACTGGCCAAATTAAGTGTTGTGCTTATGTGGCGTAGAGTGGCGCTTTAGAAAACAGAGGCACACAGCTGCATATAAACAGCTGCCGGGTCACTAACAAAGCGTTCAAGTGTGACAGCTCTCCTGGACGGTGGGGTGTGTCCCACCACAGGTTACACGTAGCAGCACCTAAACTCCGCCGACGTCGTAAATGACGCGCACTTTAGCAGTTGCCAAGTAAGATAGAGACCACAGGGGCATAGAACCGCCGGAAAAAGTACACGCAGCAGTTTGCATCGTGCAGGTCACAGGCAGAAGGGGCCCACTGGCCTAATTAAGTGTTATGCTAATGTGGCGTATAGTGGCGCTTAAGAAAAACAGAGGCACACAGCTGCATATAAACAGCTGCCGGGTCACTAACAAAGCATTCAAGTGTGGCAGCTCTCCTGGACGGTGGGGTGTGTCGCACCACAGGTTACACGTAGCAGCACCTAAACTCGGCCGCCGTTGTAAATGACGCGCACTTTAGCAGTTGTCAAGTAAGATAGAGACCACAGGGGCATAGAACCGCCGGAAAAAGAACACGCAGCAGTTTGCATCGTGCAGGTCACAGGCAGTAGGGGCCCACTGGCCAAATTAAGTGTTATGCTTATGTGGCGTAGGGTGGCGCTTTAGAAAAACAGAGAGCACACAGCTGCATATAAACTTCTGCCGGGTCACTAACAAAGCATTCAAGTGTGGCAGCTCTCCTGGACGGTGGGGTGTGTCGCACCACAGGTTACACGTAGCAGCACCTAAACTCGGCCGACGTCATAAATGACGCGCACTTTAGCAGTTGTCAAGTAAGATAGAGACCACAGGGGCATAGAACCGCCGGAAAAAGTACACGCAGCACTTTGCATCGTGCAGGTCACAGGCAGAAGGGGCCCACTGGCCAAATTAAGTGTTATGCTTATGTGGCGTAGAGTGCTGCTTTAGAAAAACAGAGGCACACAGCTGCATATAAACAGCTGCCGGGTCACTAACAAAGCATTCAAGTGTGGCAGCTCTCCTGGACGGTGGGGTGTGTCCCACCACAGGTTACACGTAGCAGCACCTAAACTCGGCCGCCGTCATAAATGACGCGCACTTTAGCAGTTGTCAACTAAGATAGAGACGACAGGGGCATAGAACCGCTGGAAAAAGTACACGCAGCAGTTTGCATCGTGCAGGTCACAAGGAGAAGGGGCCCACTGGGCAAATTAAGTGTTATGCTTATGTGGCGTAAAGTGGCGCTTTAGAAAATCAGAGGCACTCAGCTGCATATAAACAGCTGCTGGGTCACTAACAAAGCATTCAAGTGTGGCAGCTCTCCTGGACGGTGGGGTGTGTCGCACCACAGGTTACACATAGCAGCTCTTAAACTTGGCCACCGTCGTAAATGACGCGCACTTTAGCAGTTATCAAGTAAGATAGAGACCACAGGGGCATATAACCGCCGGAATAAGTACACGCAGCAGTTTCATCGTGCAGGTCACAGGCAGAAGGGGCCCACTGGCCAAATTAAGTGTTGTGCTTATGTGGCGTAGAGTGGCGCTTTAGAAAAACTGAGAGAACACAGCTTCATATAAACATCTGCCGGGTCACTAACAAAGCAGTCAAGTGTGGCAGCTCTCCTGGACGGTGGGGTGTGTCGCACGACAGGTTACACGTAGCAGCACCTAAACTCGGCCGACGTCGTAAATGACGCGCACTTTAGCAGTTGTCAAGTAAGATAGAGACCACAGGGGCATAGAACCGCCGGAAAAAGTACACAAAAGCACTTTGCATCGTGCAGGTCACATGCAGAAGTGGCCCACTGGCCAAATTAAGTGTTATGCTTATGTGGCGTAGAGTGGTGCTTTAGAAAAACAGAGGCACACAGCTGCATATAAACAGCAACCGGGTCACTAACAAAGCATTCAAGTGTGGCAGCTCTCCTAGACGGTAGGGTGTGTCCCACCACAGGTTACACGTAGCAGCACCTAAACTCGGCCGCCGTCATAAATGACGCGCACTTTAGCAGTTGTCAACTAAGATAGAGACGACAGGGGCATAGAACCACTGGAAAAAGTACTCGCAGCAGTTTGCATCGTGCAGGTCACAGGCAGAAGGGGCCCACTGGCCAAATTAAGTGTTGTGCTTATGTGGCGTAGAGTGGCGCTTTACAAAAACAGAGGCACACAGCTGCATATAAACAGCTGCTGGATCACTAACAAAGCATTCAAGTGTGGCAGCTCTCCTGGACGGTGGGGTGTGTCGCACCACAGGTTACATGTAGCAGCACTTAAACTTGCCCATCGTCGTAAATGACGCGCACTTTAGCAGTTGTCAAGTAAGATAGAGACCACAGGGGCATATAACCGCCGGAATAAGTACACGCAGCAGTTTGCATTGTGCAGGTCACAGGCAGAAGGGGCCCACTGGCCAAATTAAGTGTTGTGCTTATGTGGCGTAGAGTGGCGCTTTAGAAAAACAGAGGCACACAGCTGCATATAAACAGCTGCCGGGTCACTAACAAAGCATTCAAGTGTGGCAGCTCTCCTGGACGGTGGGGTGTGTCGCACGACAGGTTACACGTAGCAGCACCTAAAGTCGGCCGTCGTGGTAAATGTCACGCACTTTAGCACTTGTCAAGTAAGACAGAGACCACAGGGGCATAGAACCGCCAGAAAAAGTACACGCAGCAGTTTGCATCGTGCAACTCACGGGCAGAAGGGGCCCCTCTGGCCAAATTAAGTGTTATGCTTATGTGGCGTATAGTGGCGCTTTAGAAAAACAGAGAGCACACAGCTGCATATAAACATCTGCCGGGTCACTAACAAAGCATTCAAGTGTGGCAGCTGTCCTGGACGGTGGGGTGTGTCACACCACAGGTTACACGTAGCAGCACCTAATCTCGGCCGACGTCATAAATGACGCGCACTTTAGCAGTTGTCAAGTAAGATAGAGACCACAGGGGCATAGAACCGCCGGAATAGTACACGCAGCAGTTTGCATCGTGCAGGTCACAGGTAGAAGGGGCCCACTGGCCAAATTAAGTGTTATGCTTATGTGGCGTAGAGTGGCGCTTTAGAAAAACAGAGAGCACACAGCTGCATATAAACATCTGCCGGGTCACTAACAAAGCAGTCAATTGTGGCAGCTCTCCTGGACAGTGGGGTGTGTCGCACCACAGGTTACACGTAGCAGCACCTAAACTAGGCCGACGTCATACATGACGCGCACTTTAGCAGTTGCCAAGTAAGATAGAGACGACAGGGGCATAGTACCGCTGGAAAAAGTACACGCAGCAGTTTGCATCGTGCAGGTCACAGGCAGAAGGGGCCCACTGGCCAAATTAAGTGTTGTGCTTATGTGGTGTAGAGTGGCGCTTTAGAAAAACAGAGAGCACACAGCTGCATATAAACATCTGCCGGGTCACTAACAAAGCAGTCAAGTGTGGCAGCTCTCCTGGACGGTGTGGTGTGTCGCACGACAGGTTACACGTAGCAGCACCTTAACTCGGCCGACGTCGTAAATGACGCGCACTTTAGCAGTTGTCAAGTAAGATAGAGACCACAGGGGCATAGAACCGCCGGAAAAAGTACACGCAGCAGTTTGCATCGTGCAACTCACGGGCAGAAGGGACCCACTGGCCAATGACGTGCACTTTAGCAGTTGTCAAGTAAGATAGAGACCACAGGTGCATAGAACCGCCGGAAAAAGTACACGCAGCAGTTTGCATCGTGCAGGTCACAGGCAGAAGGGGCCCACTGGCCAAATTGAGTGTTATGCTTATGTGCCGTAGAGTGGTGCTTTAGAAAAACAGAGGCACACAGCTGCATATAAACAGCTGCCGGGTCACTAACAAAGCATTCAAGTGTGGCAGCTCTCCTGGACGGTGGGGTGTGTCGCACCACAGAATACACGTAGCAGTACCTAAACTCGGCCGCCGTCATAAATGACACGCACTTTAGCAGTTGTCATGTAAGATACAGACCACAGGGGCATAGAATCGACGGAAAAAGTACACCCACCAGTTTGCATCATGCAGGTCACAGGCAGAAGGGGCCCACTGGCCAAATTAAGTGTTGTGCTTATGTGGCGTAGAGTGGCGCTTTAGAAAAACAGAGAGCACACAGCTGCATATCAACATCTGCCGGGTCACTAACAAAGCAGTCAAGTGTGGCAGCTCTCCTGGACGGTGGGGTGTGTCGCACGACAGGTTACACGTAGCAGCACCTAAACTCGGCCGACGTCGAAAATGACGCGCACTTTAGCAGTTGTCAAGTAAGATAGAGACCGCAGGGGCATAGAACCGCCGGAAAAAGTAAACGCAGCAGTTTGCATCGTGCAGGTCACAGGCAGAAGGGGCCCACTGGCCAAATTAAGTGTTATGCTTATGTGGCGTATAGTGGCGCTTAAGAAAAACAGAGGCACACAGCTGCATATAAACAGCTGCCGGGTCACTAACAAAGCATTCAAGTGTGGCAGCTCTCCTGGACGGGGGGGTGTGTCGCACGACAGGTTACACGTAGCAGCACCTAAACTCGGCCGTCGTGGTAAATGACGCGCACTTTAGCACTTGTCAAGTAAGATAGAGACCACAGGGGCATGGAACCGCCGAAAAACGTACACGCAGCAGTTTGCATCGTTCAACTCACGGGCAGAAGGGGCCCACTTTCCAAATTAAGTGTTATGCTTATGTGGCGTATAGTGGCGCTTTGGAAAAACAGAGAGCACACAGCTGCGTATAAACATCTGCCAGGTCACTAACAAAGCATTCAAGTGTGGCAGCTCTCCTGGACGGTGGGGTGTGTCGCACCACAGGTTACACGTTGCAGCACCTAAACTCGGCCGCCGTTGTAAATGACGCGCACTTTACCAGTTGTCAAGTAAGATAGAGACCACAGGGGCATATAACCGCCGGAAAAAGTACATACAGCAGTTTGCATCGTGCAGGTCACAGGCAGAAGGGGCCCAGTGGCCAAATTAAGTGTTATGCTTATGTGGCGTAGAGTGGCGCTTTAGAAAAACAGAGAGCTAACAGCTGCATATAAACATCTGCCGGGTCACTAACAAAGCATTCAAGTGTGGCAGCTCTCCTGGACGGTGGGGTGTGTCGCACCACAGGTTACACGTAGCAGCACCTAAACTCGGCCGATGTCATAAATGACGCGCACTTTAGCAGTTGTCAAGTAAGATAGAGACCACAGGGGCATAGAAACGCCGGAAAAAGTACACGCAGCAGTTTGCATCGTGCAGGTCACAGGCAGAAGGGGCCCACTGGCCAAATTAAGTGTTGTGCTTATGTGGCGTAGAGTGGCGCTTTACAAAAACAGAGGCACACAGCTGCATATAAACAGCTGCTGGATCACTAACAAAGCATTCAAGTGTGGCAGCTCTCCTGGACGGTGGGGTGTGTCGCACCACAGGTTACATGTAGCAGCACTTAAACTTGCCCATCGTCGTAAATGACGCGCACTTTAGCAGTTGTCAAGTAAGATAGAGACCACAGGGGCATATAACCGCCGGAATAAGTACACGCAGCAGTTTGCATTGTGCAGGTCACAGGCAGAAGGGGCCCACTGGCCAAATTAAGTGTTGTGCTTATGTGGCGTAGAGTGGCGCTTTAGAAAAACAGAGGCACACAGCTGCATATAAACAGCTGCCGGGTCACTAACAAAGCATTCAAGTGTGGCAGCTCTCCTGGACGGTGGGGTGTGTCGCACGACAGGTTACACGTAGCAGCACCTAAAGTCGGCCGTCGTGGTAAATGTCACGCACTTTAGCACTTGTCAAGTAAGACAGAGACCACAGGGGCATAGAACCGCCAGAAAAAGTACACGCAGCAGTTTGCATCGTGCAACTCACGGGCAGAAGGGGCCCCTCTGGCCAAATTAAGTGTTATGCTTATGTGGCGTATAGTGGCGCTTTAGAAAAACAGAGAGCACACAGCTGCATATAAACATCTGCCGGGTCACTAACAAAGCATTCAAGTGTGGCAGCTGTCCTGGACGGTGGGGTGTGTCACACCACAGGTTACACGTAGCAGCACCTAATCTCGGCCGACGTCATAAATGACGCGCACTTTAGCAGTTGTCAAGTAAGATAGAGACCACAGGGGCATAGAACCGCCGGAATAGTACACGCAGCAGTTTGCATCGTGCAGGTCACAGGTAGAAGGGGCCCACTGGCCAAATTAAGTGTTATGCTTATGTGGCGTAGAGTGGCGCTTTAGAAAAACAGAGAGCACACAGCTGCATATAAACATCTGCCGGGTCACTAACAAAGCAGTCAATTGTGGCAGCTCTCCTGGACAGTGGGGTGTGTCGCACCACAGGTTACACGTAGCAGCACCTAAACTAGGCCGACGTCATACATGACGCGCACTTTAGCAGTTGCCAAGTAAGATAGAGACGACAGGGGCATAGTACCGCTGGAAAAAGTACACGCAGCAGTTTGCATCGTGCAGGTCACAGGCAGAAGGGGCCCACTGGCCAAATTAAGTGTTGTGCTTATGTGGTGTAGAGTGGCGCTTTAGAAAAACAGAGAGCACACAGCTGCATATAAACATCTGCCGGGTCACTAACAAAGCAGTCAAGTGTGGCAGCTCTCCTGGACGGTGTGGTGTGTCGCACGACAGGTTACACGTAGCAGCACCTTAACTCGGCCGACGTCGTAAATGACGCGCACTTTAGCAGTTGTCAAGTAAGATAGAGACCACAGGGGCATAGAACCGCCGGAAAAAGTACACGCAGCAGTTTGCATCGTGCAACTCACGGGCAGAAGGGACCCACTGGCCAATGACGTGCACTTTAGCAGTTGTCAAGTAAGATAGAGACCACAGGTGCATAGAACCGCCGGAAAAAGTACACGCAGCAGTTTGCATCGTGCAGGTCACAGGCAGAAGGGGCCCACTGGCCAAATTGAGTGTTATGCTTATGTGCCGTAGAGTGGTGCTTTAGAAAAACAGAGGCACACAGCTGCATATAAACAGCTGCCGGGTCACTAACAAAGCATTCAAGTGTGGCAGCTCTCCTGGACGGTGGGGTGTGTCGCACCACAGAATACACGTAGCAGTACCTAAACTCGGCCGCCGTCATAAATGACACGCACTTTAGCAGTTGTCATGTAAGATACAGACCACAGGGGCATAGAATCGACGGAAAAAGTACACCCACCAGTTTGCATCATGCAGGTCACAGGCAGAAGGGGCCCACTGGCCAAATTAAGTGTTGTGCTTATGTGGCGTAGAGTGGCGCTTTAGAAAAACAGAGAGCACACAGCTGCATATCAACATCTGCCGGGTCACTAACAAAGCAGTCAAGTGTGGCAGCTCTCCTGGACGGTGGGGTGTGTCGCACGACAGGTTACACGTAGCAGCACCTAAACTCGGCCGACGTCGAAAATGACGCGCACTTTAGCAGTTGTCAAGTAAGATAGAGACCGCAGGGGCATAGAACCGCCGGAAAAAGTAAACGCAGCAGTTTGCATCGTGCAGGTCACAGGCAGAAGGGGCCCACTGGCCAAATTAAGTGTTATGCTTATGTGGCGTATAGTGGCGCTTAAGAAAAACAGAGGCACACAGCTGCATATAAACAGCTGCCGGGTCACTAACAAAGCATTCAAGTGTGGCAGCTCTCCTGGACGGGGGGGTGTGTCGCACGACAGGTTACACGTAGCAGCACCTAAACTCGGCCGTCGTGGTAAATGACGCGCACTTTAGCACTTGTCAAGTAAGATAGAGACCACAGGGGCATGGAACCGCCGAAAAACGTACACGCAGCAGTTTGCATCGTTCAACTCACGGGCAGAAGGGGCCCACTTTCCAAATTAAGTGTTATGCTTATGTGGCGTATAGTGGCGCTTTGGAAAAACAGAGAGCACACAGCTGCGTATAAACATCTGCCAGGTCACTAACAAAGCATTCAAGTGTGGCAGCTCTCCTGGACGGTGGGGTGTGTCGCACCACAGGTTACACGTTGCAGCACCTAAACTCGGCCGCCGTTGTAAATGACGCGCACTTTACCAGTTGTCAAGTAAGATAGAGACCACAGGGGCATATAACCGCCGGAAAAAGTACATACAGCAGTTTGCATCGTGCAGGTCACAGGCAGAAGGGGCCCAGTGGCCAAATTAAGTGTTATGCTTATGTGGCGTAGAGTGGCGCTTTAGAAAAACAGAGAGCTAACAGCTGCATATAAACATCTGCCGGGTCACTAACAAAGCATTCAAGTGTGGCAGCTCTCCTGGACGGTGGGGTGTGTCGCACCACAGGTTACACGTAGCAGCACCTAAACTCGGCCGATGTCATAAATGACGCGCACTTTAGCAGTTGTCAAGTAAGATAGAGACCACAGGGGCATAGAAACGCCGGAAAAAGTACACGCAGCAGTTTGCATCGTGCAGGTCACAGGCAGAAGGAGCCCACTGGCCAAATTAAGTGTTATGCTTATGTGGCGTAACGTGGCGCTTTAGAAAAGCAGAGGCACACAGCTGCATATAAACAGCTGCCGGGTCACTAACAAAGCATTCAAGTGTGGCAGCTCTCCTGGACGGTGGGGTGTGTCGCACCACAGGTTACACGTAGCAGCACCGAAACTCGGCCGCTGTTGTAAATGACGCGCACTTTAGCAGCTGTCAAGTAAGATAGAGACCACAGGGGCATAGAACCGCCGGAAAAAGTACACACGGCAGTTTGCATCGTGCAACTCACGGGCAGAAGGGGCCCACTGGCCAAATTAAGTGTTATGCTAATGTGGCGTAGAGTGGCGATTTAGAAAAACAGAGAGCACACAGCTGCATATAAACATCTGCCGGGTCACTAACAAAGCATTCAAGTGTGGCAGCTCTCCTGGACGGTGGGGTGTGTCGCACCACAGGTTACACATAGCAGCACCTAAACTCGGCCGCCGTCATTAATGACGCGCACTTTAGCAGTTGTCAACTAAGATAGAGACGACAGGGGCATAGAATCGCCGGAAAAAGTACACGCAGCAGTTTGCATCGTGCAGGTCACAGGCAGAAGGGGCCCACTGGGCAAATTAAGTGTTATGCTTATGTGGCGTAGAGTGGCGCTTTAGAAAAACAGGGGCACACAGCTGCATACAAACAGCTGCCGGGTCACTAACAAAGCATTCAAGTGTGGCAGCTCTCCTGGACGGTGGGGTGTGTCGCACCACAGGTTACACATAGCAGCACCTTAACTCGGCCGCCGTCATAAATGACGCGCACTTTAGCAGTTGTCAACTAAGATAGAGACCACAGGGGCATAAAAGCTCGGAAAAAGTACACGCATCAGTTTGCATCGTGCAGGTCACAGGCAGAAGGGGCCCACTGGCCAAATTAAGTGTTATGCTTATGTGGCGTAGAGTGGCGCTTTAGAAAAACAGAGGCACACAGCTGCATACAAACAGCTGCCGGGTCACTAACAAAGCATTCAAGTGTGGCAGCTCTCCTGGATGGTGGGGTGTGTCGCACCACAGGTTACACGTAGCAGCACCTAAACTCGGCCGCTGTTGTAAATAACGCGCAGTTTAGCAGTTGTCAAGTAAGATAGAGACCACAGGGGCATAGAACCACCGGAAAAAGTACACACAGCAGTTTGCATCGTGCAATGCACGGGCAGAAGGGGCCCACTGGCCAAATTAAGTGTTATGCTTATGTCTCGTAGAGTGACGCTTTAGAAAAGAGAGAGCACACAGCTGCATATAAACATCTGCCGGGTCACTAACAAAGCATTCAAGTGTGGCAGCTCTCCTGGACGGTGGGGTGTGTCACACCACAGGTTACACGTAGCAGCACCTAAACTCGGCCGCCGTCATAACTGACGCGCACTTTAGGAGTTGTCAACTAAGATAGAGACCACAGGGTCATAGAACCGCCGGAAAAAGTCACACGGCAGTTTGCATCGTGCAACTCACGGGCAGAAGGGGCCCACTGGCCAAATTAAGTGTTATGCTTATGTGGCGTAGAGTGGCGCTTTAGAAAAACAGAGAGCACACAGCTGCATATAAACATCTTCCGGGTCACTAACAAAGCATTCAAGTGTGGCAGCTCTCCTGGACGGTGGGGTGTGTCGCACCACAGGTTACACGTAGCAGCACCTAAACTCGGCCGCCGTCATAAATGACGCGCACTTTAGCAGTTGTCAACTAAGATAGAGACGACAGGGGCATAGAACCGCCGGAAAAAGTACACGCAGCAGTTTGCATCGTGCAGGTCACAGGCAGAAGGGGCCCACTGGGCAAATTAAGTGTTATGCTTATGTGTCGTAGAGTGGCGCTTTAGAAAAACAGAGGCACACAGCTGCATATAAGCAGCTGCCGGGTCACTAACAAAGCATTCAAGTGTGGCAGCTCTCCTGGACGGTGGGGTGTGTCGCACCACAGGTTACACGTAGCAGCACCTAAACTCGGCCGCCGTCATAAATGACGCGCACTTTAGCAGTTGTCAAGTAAGATAGAGACGACAGGGGCATAGAACCGCTGGAAAAAGTACACGCAGCAGTTTGCATGGTGCAGGTCACAGGCAGAAGGGGCCCACTGGCCAAATTAAGTGTTATGCTTATGTGGCGTAGAGTGGCGCTTTAGAAAAACAGAGGCACACAGCTGCATATAAACAGCTGCCGGGTCACTAACAAAGCATTCAAGTGAAGCAGCTCTTCTGGACGGTGGGGTGTGTCGCACGACAGGTTACACGTAGCAGCACCTAAACTCGGCCGACGTCGTAAATGACGCGCACTTTAGCAGTTGTCAAGTAAGATAGAGACCACAGGGGCATAGAACCGCCGGAAAAAGTAAACGCAGCAGTTTGCATCGTGCAGGTCACAGGCAGAAGGGGCCCACTGGCCAAATTAAGTGTTATGCTTATGTGGCGTATAGTGGCGCTTAAGAAAAACAGAGGCACACAGCTGCATATAAACTGCTGCCGGGTCACTAACAAAGCATTCAAGTGTGGCAGCTCTCCTGGACGGTGGGGTGTGTCGCACGACAGGTTAAACGTAGCAGCACCTAAACTCGGCCGTCGTGGTAAATGTCGCGCACTTTAGCACTTGTCAAGTAAGATAGAGACCACAGGGGCATAGAACCGCCGGAAAAAGTACACGCAGCAGTTTGCATCGTGCAGGTCACAGGCAGAAGTGGCCCACTGGCCAAATTAAGTGTTGTGCTTATGTGGCATAGAGTGGCGCTATAGAAAATCAGAGGCACACAGCTGCATATAAACAGCTGCCGGGTCACTAACAAAGCATTCAAGTGTGGCAGCTCTCCTGGACGGTGGGGTGTGTCCCACCACAGGTTACACGTAGCAGCACCTAAACTCCGCCGCCGTCGTAAATGACGCGCACTTTAGCAGTTGTCAAGTAAGATAGAGACCACAGGGGCATAGAACCGCCGGAAAAAGTACACGCAGCACTTTGCATCGTGCAGGTCACAGGCAGAAGGGGCCCACTGGCCAAATTAAGTGTTATGCTTATGTGCCATAGAGTGGTGCTTTAGAAAAACAGAGGCACACAGCTGCATATAAACAGCTGCCGGGTCACTAAAAAAGCATTCAAGTGTGGCAGCTCTCCTGGACGGTAGGATGTGCCCCACCACAGGTTACACGTAGCAGCACCTAAACTCGGCCGCCGTCATAAATGACGCGCACTTTAGCAGTTGTCAACTAAGATAGAGACGACAGGGGAATAGACCCGCTGGAAAAAGTACAAGCAGCAGTTTGCATCGTGCAGGTCACAGGCAGAAGGAGCCCACTGGGCAAATTAAGTGTTATGCTTATGTGGTGTAGAGTGGCGCTTTAGAAAATCAGAGGCATACAGCTGCATATAAACAGCTGCTGGGTCACTAACAAAGCATTCAAGTGTGGCAGCTCTCCTGGACGGTGGGGTGTGTCGCACGACAGGTTACACGTAGCAGCACCTAAACTCGGCCGACGTCGTAAATGACGCGCACTTTAGCAGTTGTCAACTAAGATAGAGACCACAGGGGCATAGAACCGCCGGGAAAAGTAAACGCAGCAGTTTGCTTCGTGCAGGTCACAGGCAGAAGGGGCCCACTGGCCAAATTAAGTGTTATGCTTATGTGGGGTAGAGTGGCGCTTTAGAAAAACAGAGGCACACAGCTGCATATAAACAGCTGCCGGGTCACTAACAAAGCATTCAAGTGTGGCAGCTCTCCTGGACGGTGGGGTGTGTCCCACCACAGGTTACCCGTAGCAGCACCTAAACTCGGCCGCCGTCATAAATGACGCGCACTTTAGCAGTTGTCAACTAAGATAGAGACGACAGGGGCATAGAACCGCTGGAAAAAGCACACGCAGCAGTTTGCATCGTGCAGGTCACAGGCAGAAGGGGCCCACTGGGCAAATTAAGTGTTATGCTTATGTGACGTAGAGTGGCGCTTTAGAAAATCAGGGGCACACAGCTGCATATAAACAGCTGCTGGGTCACTAACAAAGCATTCAAGTGTGGCAGCTCTCCTGGACGGTGGGGTGTGTCGCACCACAGGTTACACGTAGCAGCACCTAAACTCGCCCGACATCGTAAATGACGCGCACTTTAGCAGTTGTCAAGTAAGATAGAGACCACAGGGGAATAGAACCGCTGGAAAAAGTAAACGCAGCAGTTTGCATCGTTCAGGTCACAGGCAGAAGGGGCCCACTGGCCAATTTAAGTGTTATGCTTATGTGGCGTATAGTGGCGCTTAAGAAAAACAGAGGCACACAGCTGCATATAAACAGCTGCCGGGTCACTAACAAAGCATTCAAGTGTGGCAGCTCTCCTGGACGGTGGGGTGTGTCGCACCACAGGTTACACGTAGCAGCACCTAAACTCGGCCGCCGCTGTAAATGACGCGCACTTTAGCAGTTGTCAAGTATGATAGAGACCACAGGGGCATAGAACCGCCGGAAAAAGTACACGCAGCAGTTTGCATCGTGCAACTCACAAGTAGAAGGGGCCCACTGGCCAAATTAAGTGTTATGCTTATGTGGCGTAGAGTGTCGCTTTAGAAAAACAGAGGCACACAGCTGCATATAAACAGCTGCCGGTTCACTAACAAAGCATTCAAGTGTGGCAGCTCTCCTGGACGGTGGGGTGTGTCCCACCACAGGTTACACGTAGCAGCACCTAAACTCGTCCGCCGTCATAAATGACGCGCACTTTAGCAGTTGTCAACTAAGATAGAGACGACAGGGGCATAGAACCGCTGGAAAAAGTACACGCAGCAGTTTGCATCGTGCAGGTCACAGGCAGAAGATGCCCACTGGCCAAATTAAGTGTTGTGCTTATGTGGCATAGAGTGGCGCTTTAGAAAAACAGAGAGCACACAGCTGCATATCAACATCTGCCGGGTCACTAACAAAGCAGTCAAGTGTGGCAGCTCTCCTGGACGGTGGGGTGTGTCGCACGACAGGTTACACGTAGCAGCACCTAAACTCGGCCGACGTCGTAAATGACGCGCACTTTAGCAATTGTCAAGTAAGATAGAGACCACAGGGGCATAGAACCGCCGGAAAAAGTAAACGCAGCAGTTTGCATCGTGCAGGTCACAGGCAGAAGGGGCCCACTGGCCAAATTAAGTGTTATGCTTATGTGGCGTATAGTGGCGCTTAAGAAAAAACAGAGGCACACAGCTGCATATAAACAGCTGCCGGGTCACTAACAAAACATTCAAGTGTGGCAGCTCTCCTGGACGGTGTGGTGTGTCGCACCACAGGTTACACATAGCAGCACCTAAACTCGGCCGCCGTTGTAAATGACGCGCACTTTAGCAGTTGTCAAGTAAGATAGAGACCACAGGGGCATAGAACCGCCGGAAAAAGTACTCGCAGCAGTTTGCATCGTGCAGGTCACAGGCAGAAGGGGCCCACTGGCCAAATTAAGTGTTATGCTTATGTGGCGTAGAGTGGCGCTTTAGAAAAACAGAGAGCACACAGCTGCATATAAACATCTGCCGGGTCACTAACAAAGCATTCAAGTGTGGCAGCTCTCCTGGACGGTGGGGTGTGTCGCACCACAGATTACACGTAGCAGCACCTAAACTCGGCCGATGTCATAAATGACGCGCATTTTAGCAGTTGTCAAGTAAGATAGAGACCACAGGGGCATGGAAACGCCGGAAAAAGTACACACAGCAGTTTGCATCGTGCAGGTCACAGGCAGAAGGGGCCCACTGGCCAAATTAAGTGTTATGCTTATGTGGCGTAGAGTGGCGCTTTAGAAAAACAGAGAGCACACAGCTGCATATAAACATCTGCCGGGTCACTAACAAAGCAGTCACGTGTGGCAGCTCTCCTGGACGGTGGGGTGTGTTACACCACAGGTTACACGTAGCAGCACCTAAACTCGGCCGACGTCGTAAATGACGCGCACTTTAGCAGTTGTCAAGTAAGATAGAGACCACAGGGGCATAGAACCGCCGGAAAAAGTACACGCAGCACTTTGCATCGTGCAGGTCACAGGCAGAAGGAGCCCACTGTCCAAATTAAGTGTTATGCTTATGTGGCATAGAGTGGTGCTTTAGAAAAACAGAGGCACACAGCTGCATATAAACAGCTGTCGGGTCACTAACAAAGCATTCAAGTGTGGCAGCTCCCCTGGACGGTGGGGTGTGTCACACGACAGCTTACACGTAGCAGCACCTAAACTCGGCCGTCGTTGTAAATGACGCGCACTTTAGCAGTTGTCAAGTAAGATAGAGACCACAGGGGCATAAAAACCCGGAAAAAGTACACGCAGCAGTTTGCATCGTGCAGGTCACAGGCAGAAGGGGCCCACTGGCCAAATTAAGTGTTATGCTTATGTGGCGTAGAGTGGCGCTTTAGAAAAACAGAGGCACACAGCTGCATACAAACATCTGCCGGGTCACTAACAAAGCAGTCAAGTGTGGCAGCTCTCCTGGACGGTGGGGTGTGTCACACCAGACGTTACACGTAGCAGCAACTAAACTCGGCCGACGTCGTAAATGACGCGCACTTTAGCAGTTGTCAAGTAAGATAGAGACGACAGGGGCATAGAACCGCCGGAAAAAGTAATCGCAGCAGTTTGCATCGTGCAGGTCACAGGCAGAAGGGGCCCACTGGGCAAATTAAGTGTTATGCTTATGTGGCGTAAAGTGGCGCTTTAGAAAAACAGAGGCACAATGCTGCATATAAACATCTGCCGGGTCACTAACAAAGCTTTCAAGTGTGGCAGCTCTCCTGGACGGTGGGGTGTGTCGCACCACAGGTTACACGTAGCAGCACCTAAACTCGGCCGCCGTCATAAATAACGCGCACTTTAGCAGTTGTCAACTAAGATAGAGACGACAGGGGCATAGAACCGCTGGAAAAAGTACACGCAGCAGTTTGCATCGTGCAGGTCACTGGCAGAAGGAGCCCACTGGCCAAATTAAGTGTTATGCTTATGTGGCGTAGAGTGGCGCTTTAGAAAAACAGAGGCACACAGCTGCATATAAACAGCTGCCGGGTCACTAACAAAGCATTCAAGTGTGGCAGCTCTCCTGGACGGTGGGGTGTGTCGCACCACAGGTTACACGTAGCAGCACTTAAACTTGGCCACCGTCGTAAATGACGCGCACTTTAGCAGTTGTCAAGTAAGATAGAGACCACAGGGGCATATAACCGCCGGAATAAGTACACGCAGCAGTTTGCATCGTGCAGGTCACAGGCAGAAGGGGCCCACTGGCCAAATTAAGTGATGTGCTTATGTGGCGTAGAGTGGCGCTTTAGAAAAACAGAGAGCACACAGCTGCATATAAACATCTGCCGGGTCACTAACAAAGCAGTCAAGTGTGGCAGCTCTCCTGGACGGTGGGGTGTGTTACACCACAGGTTACACGTAGCAGCACCTAAACTCGGCCGACGTCGTAAATGACGCGCACTTTAGCAGTTGTCAAGTAAGATAGAGACTACAGGGGCATAGAACCGCCGGGAAAAATAAACGCAGCAGTTTGCATTGTGCAGGTCACAGGCAGAAGGGGCCCACTGGCCAAATTAAGTGTTATGCGTATGTGGCGTATAGTGGCGCTTAAGGAAAACAGAGGCACACAGCTGCATATAAACAGCTGCCGGGTCACTAACAAAGCATTCAAGTGTGGCAGCTCTCCTGGACGGTGGGGTGTGTCGCACGACAGGTTACACGTAGCAGCACCTAAACTCGGCCGTCGTGGTAAATGTCGCGCACTTTAGCACTTGTCAAGTAAGATAGAGACCACAGGGCATAGAACCGCCGGAAAAAGTACACGCAGCAGTTTGCATCGTGCAGGTCACAGGCAGAAGGGGCCCACTGGCCAAATTAAGTGTTATGCTTATGTGGCGTAGAGTGGCGCTTTAGAAAAACAGAGAGCACACAGCTGCATATAAACATCTGCCGGGTCACTAACAAAGCATTCAAGTGTTGCAGCTCTCCTGGACCGTGGGGTGTGTCGCACCACAGGTTACACGTAGCAGCACCTAAACTCGGCCGACGTCATAAATGACGCGCACTTTAGCACTTGTCAAGTAAGATAGAGCCACAGGGGCATAGAACCGCCGGAAAAAGTACACGCAGCAGTTTGCATCGGGCAGGTCACAGGCAGAAGGGGCCCACTGGCCAAATTAAGTGTTATGCTTATGTGGCGTAGAGTGGCGCTTTAGAAAAACAGAGAGCACACAGCTGCATATAAACATCTGCCGGGTCACTAACAAAGCAGTCAAGTGTGGCAGCTCTCCTGGACGGTGGGGTGTGTCGCACCACAGGTTACACGTAGCAGCACCTAAACTTGGCCGCCGTCATAAAAGACGCGCACTTTAGCAGTTGTCAACTAAGATAGAGACGACAGGGGCATAGAACCGCCGGAAAAAGTACACGCAGCAGTTTGCATCGTGCAGGTCACAGGAAGAAGGGGCCCACTGGGCAAATTAAGTGTTATGCTTATGTGGCGTAGAGTGGCGCTTTAGAAAAACAGAGGCACACAGCTGCATATAAACAGCTGCCGGGTCACTAACAAAGCATTCAAGTGTGGCAGCTTTCCTGGACGGTGGGGTGTGTTGCACCACAGGTTACACGTAGCAGCACCTAAACTCGGCCGTCGTCATAAAAGACGCGCACTTTAGCAGTTGCCAGGTAAGATAGACACCACAGGGGCATAGAACCGCCGGAAAAAGTACACGCAGCAGTTTGCATCGTGCAGGTCACAGGCAGAAGGGGCCCACTGGCCAAATTAAGTGTTATGCTTATGTGGCGTATAGTGGCGCTTAAGAAAAACAGAGGCACACAGCTGCATATAAACAGCTGCCGGGTCACTAACAAAGCATTCAAGTGTGGCAGCTCTCTTGGACGGTGGGGTGTGTCGCACCACAGGTTACACGTAGCAGCACCTAAACTCGGCCGCCGTCATAAATGACGCGCACTTTAGCAGTTGTCAAGTAAGATAGAGACCACAGGGGCATAGAACCGCTGGAAAAAGTACACGCAGCAGTTTGCATCGTGCAGGTCACAGGCAGAAGGGGCCCACTGGGCAAATTAAGTGTTATGCTTATGTGGCGTAGAGTGGCGCTTTAGAAAATCAGAGGCACACAGCTGCATATAATCAGCTGCTGGGTCACTAACAAAGCATTCAAGTGTGGCAGCTCTCCTGGACGGTGGGGTGTGTCGCACCACAGGTTACACGTAGCAGCACTTAAACTTGGCCACCGTCGTAAATGACGCGCACTTTAGCAATTGTCAAGTAAGATAGAGACCACAGGGGCATATAACCGCCGGAATAAGTACACGCAGCAGTTTGCATCGTGCAGGTCACAGGCAGAAGGGGCCCACTGGCCAAATTAAGTGTTGTGCTTATGTGGCGTAGAGTGGCGCTTTAGAAAAACAGAGAGCACACAGCTGCATATAAACATCTGCCGGGTCACCAACAAAGCAGTCAAGTGTGTTAGCTCTCCTGGACGGTGGGGTGTGTCGCACGACAGGTTACACGTAGCAGCACCTAAACTCGGTCGACGTCGTAAATGACGCGCACTTTAGCACTTGTCAAGTAAGATAGAGACCACAGGGGCATAGAACCGCCGGAAAAAGTACACGCAGCAGTTTGCATCGTGCAACTCACGGGCAGAAGGGGCCCACTGGCCAAATTAAGTGTTATGCTTATGTGGCGTATAGTGGGGCTTTAGAAAAACAGAGAGCACACAGCTGCATATAAACATCTGCCGGGTCACTAACAAAGCATTCAAGTGTGGCAGCTCTCCCGGACGGTGGGGTGTGTCGCACCACAGGTTACACGTAGCAGCACCTAAACTCGGCCGATGTCATAAATGACGCGCACTTTAGCAGTTGTCAAGTAACATAGAGACCACAGGGGCATAGAAACGCCGGAAAAAGTACACGCAGCAGTTTGCATCGTGCAGGTCACAGGCAGAAGGGGCCCACTGGCCAAATTAAGTGTTATGCTTATGTGGCGTAGAGTGGCGCTTTAGAAAAACAGAGAGCACACAGCTGCATATAAACATCTGCCGGGTCACTAACAAAGCAGTCAAGTGTGGCAGCTGTCCTGGACGGTGTGGTGTGTCACACCACAGGTTACACGTAGCAGCACCTAAACTCGGCCGACGTCGTAAATGACGCGCACTTTAGCAGTTGTCAAGTAAGATAGAGACCACAGGGGCATAGAACCGCCGGAAAAAGTACACGCAGCACTTTGCATCGTGCAGGTCACAGGCAGAAGGGGCCCACTGGCCAAATTAAGTGTTATGCTTATGTGGCATAGAGTGGTGCTTTAGAAAAACAGAGGCACACTGCTGCATATAAACAGCTGTCGGGTCACTAACAAAGCATTCAAGTGTGGCAGCTCTCCTGGACGGTGGGGTGTGTCGCACGACAGCTTACACGTAGCAGCACCTAAACTCGGCCGTCGTTGTAAATGACGCGCACTTTAGCAGTTGTCAAGTAAGATAGAGACCACAGGGGCATAAAAACCCGGAAAAAGTACACGCAGCAGTTTGCATCGTGCAGGTCACAGGCAGAAGGGGCCCACTGGCCAAATTAACTGTTACGCTTATCTGGCGTAGAGTGGCGCTTTAGAAAAACAGAGGCACACAGCTGCATATAAACAGCTGCCGGGTCACTAACAAAGCATTCAAGTGTGGCAGCTCTCCTGGACGGTGGGGTGCGTCGCACCACAGGTTACACGTAGCAGCACCTGAACTCGGCCGCCATCATAAATGACGCGCACTTTAGCAGTTGTCAACTAAGATAGAGACGACAGGGGCATAGAACCGCTGGAAAAAGTACATGCAGCAGTTTGCATCATGCAGGTCACAGGAAGAAGGGGCCCACTGGGCAAATTAAGTGTTATGCTTATGTGGCGTAGAGTGGCGCTTTAGAAAAACAGAGGCACACAGCTGCATATAAACAGCTGCCGGGTCACTAACAAAGCATTCAAGTGTGGCAACTCTCCTGGACGGTGGGGTGTGTCGCACCAAAGGTTACACGTAGCAGCACTTAAACTTGCCCACCGTCGTAAATGACGCGCACTTTAGCACTTGTCAAGTAAGATAGAGACCACAGGGGCATACAACCGCCGGAAAAAGTACACGCAGCAGTTTGCATCGTGCAACTCACGGGCAGAAGGGGCCCACTGGCCAAATTAAGTGTTATGCTTATGTGGCGTAGAGAGGCGCTTTAGAAAAACAGAGAGCACACAGCTGCATATAAACATCTGCCGGGTCACTAACAAAGCATTCAAGTGTGGCAGCTCTCCTGGACGGTGGGGTGTGTCGCACCACAGGTTATACGTAGCAGCACCTAAACTCTGCCGCCGTCATAAATGACGCGCACTTTAGCAGTTGTCAACTAAGATAGAGACGACAGGGGCATAGAACCGCTGGAAAAAGTACACGCAGCAGTTTGCATCGTGCAGGTCACAGGCAGAAGGGGCCCACTGGGCAAATTAAGTGTTATGCTTATGTGGCGTAGAGTGGCGCTTTAGAAAAACAGAGGCACACAGCTGCATATAAACAGCTGCCGGGTCACTAACAAAGCATTCAAGTGTGGCAGCTCTCCTGGACGGTGGGGTGTGTCGCACCACAGGTTACACGTAGCAGCACCTAAACTCGGCCGATGTCATAAATGACGCGCACTTTAGCAGTTGTCAAGTAAGATAGAGACCACAGGGGCATAGAAACGCCGGAAAAAGTACACGGAGCAGTTTGCATCGTGCAGGTCACAGGCAGAAGGGGCCCACTGGCCAAATTAAGTGTTATGCTTATGTGGCGTAAAGTGGCGCTTTAGAAAAGCAAAGGCACACAGCTGCATATAAACAGCTGCCGGGTCACTAACAAAGCATTCAAGTGTGGCAGCTCTCCTGGACGGTGTGGTGTGTCGCACCACAGGTTACACGTAGCAGCACCTAAACTCGGCCGACGTCATAAATGACGCGCACTTCAGCAGTTGTCAAGAAAGATAGAGACCACAGATGCATAGAACCGCCGGAAAAAGTACACGCAGCAGTTTGCATCGTGCAGGTCACAGGCAGAAGGGGGCCCACTGGCCAAATTAAGTGTTATGCTTATGTGGCGTAGAGTGGCGCTTTAGAAAAACAGAGAGCACACAGCTACATATAAACATCTGCCGGGTCACTAACAACGCAGTCAAGTGTGGCAGCTCTCCTGGACGGTGGGGTGTGTCACACCACAGGTTACACGTAGCAGCCCCTAAACTAGGCCGCCGTCATACCTGACGCGCACTTTAGCAGTTGTCAAGTAAGATAGAGACCACAGGGGCATAGAACCCCCGCAAAAAGTACACGCATCACTTTGCATCGTGCAGGTCACAGGCAGAAGGGGCCCACTGGCCAAAATAAGTGTTATGCTTATGTGGCATAGAGTGGTGCTTTAGAAAAACAGAGGCACACGGCTGCATATAAACAGCTGCCGGGTCACTAACAAAGCATTCAAGTGTGGCAGCTCTCCTGGACGGTGGGGTGTGTCGCACCACAGGTTACACGTAGCAGCACCTAAACTCGGCCTCCGTCGTAAATGACGCGCACTTTAGCAGTTGTCAAGTAAGATAGAGACCACAGGGGCATAGAACCGCCGGAAAAAGTACACGCAGCACTTTGCATCGTGCAGGTCACAGGCAGAAGGGGCCCACTGGCCAAATTAAGTGTTATGCTTATGTGGCGTAGAGTGGCGCATTAGAAAAACAGAGAGCACACAGCTGCATATAAACATCTGCCGGGTCACTAACAAAGCATTCAAGTGTGGCAGCTCTCCTGGACGGTGGGGTGTGTCGCACCACAGGTTACACGTAGCAGCACCTAAACTCGGCCGCTGTTGTAAATGACGCGCATTTTAGCACTTGTCAAGTAAGATAGAGACCACAGGGGCATAGAACCGCCGGAAAAAGTACACGCAGCAGTTTGCATCGTGCAACTCACAGGCAGAAGGGGCCCACTGGCCAAATTAAGAGTTATGCTTATGTGGCGTAGAGTGGCGCTTTAGAAAAACAGAGGCACACAGCTGCATAAAAACATCTGCCGGGTCACTAACAAAGCATTCAAGTGTGGCAGCTCTCCTGGACGGTGGGGTGTATCGCACGACAGCTTACACGTAGCAGCACCTAAACTCGGCCGCCGTCATAAATGACGCACACTTTAGCAGTTATCAACTAAGATAGAGACGACAGGGGCATAGAACCGCCGGAAAAAGTACACGCAGCAGTTTGCATCGTGCAGGTCACAGGCAGAAGGGGCCCACTGGGCAAATTAAGTGTTATGCTTATGTGGCGTAGAGTGGCGCTTTAGAAAAACAGAGAGCACACAGCTGCATATAAACATCTGCCGGGTCACCAACAAAGCAGTCAAGTGTGTTAGCTCTCCTGGACGGTGGGGTGTGTCGCACGACAGGTTACACGTAGCAGCACCTAAACTCGGTCGACGTCGTAAATGACGCGCACTTTAGCACTTGTCAAGTAAGATAGAGACCACAGGGGCATAGAACCGCCGGAAAAAGTACACGCAGCAGTTTGCATCGTGCAACTCACGGGCAGAAGGGGCCCACTGGCCAAATTAAGTGTTATGCTTATGTGGCGTATAGTGGGGCTTTAGAAAAACAGAGAGCACACAGCTGCATATAAACATCTGCCGGGTCACTAACAAAGCATTCAAGTGTGGCAGCTCTCCCGGACGGTGGGGTGTGTCGCACCACAGGTTACACGTAGCAGCACCTAAACTCGGCCGATGTCATAAATGACGCGCACTTTAGCAGTTGTCAAGTAACATAGAGACCACAGGGGCATAGAAACGCCGGAAAAAGTACACGCAGCAGTTTGCATCGTGCAGGTCACAGGCAGAAGGGGCCCACTGGCCAAATTAAGTGTTATGCTTATGTGGCGTAGAGTGGCGCTTTAGAAAAACAGAGAGCACACAGCTGCATATAAACATCTGCCGGGTCACTAACAAAGCAGTCAAGTGTGGCAGCTGTCCTGGACGGTGTGGTGTGTCACACCACAGGTTACACGTAGCAGCACCTAAACTCGGCCGACGTCGTAAATGACGCGCACTTTAGCAGTTGTCAAGTAAGATAGAGACCACAGGGGCATAGAACCGCCGGAAAAAGTACACGCAGCACTTTGCATCGTGCAGGTCACAGGCAGAAGGGGCCCACTGGCCAAATTAAGTGTTATGCTTATGTGGCATAGAGTGGTGCTTTAGAAAAACAGAGGCACACTGCTGCATATAAACAGCTGTCGGGTCACTAACAAAGCATTCAAGTGTGGCAGCTCTCCTGGACGGTGGGGTGTGTCGCACGACAGCTTACACGTAGCAGCACCTAAACTCGGCCGTCGTTGTAAATGACGCGCACTTTAGCAGTTGTCAAGTAAGATAGAGACCACAGGGGCATAAAAACCCGGAAAAAGTACACGCAGCAGTTTGCATCGTGCAGGTCACAGGCAGAAGGGGCCCACTGGCCAAATTAACTGTTACGCTTATCTGGCGTAGAGTGGCGCTTTAGAAAAACAGAGGCACACAGCTGCATATAAACAGCTGCCGGGTCACTAACAAAGCATTCAAGTGTGGCAGCTCTCCTGGACGGTGGGGTGCGTCGCACCACAGGTTACACGTAGCAGCACCTGAACTCGGCCGCCATCATAAATGACGCGCACTTTAGCAGTTGTCAACTAAGATAGAGACGACAGGGGCATAGAACCGCTGGAAAAAGTACATGCAGCAGTTTGCATCATGCAGGTCACAGGAAGAAGGGGCCCACTGGGCAAATTAAGTGTTATGCTTATGTGGCGTAGAGTGGCGCTTTAGAAAAACAGAGGCACACAGCTGCATATAAACAGCTGCCGGGTCACTAACAAAGCATTCAAGTGTGGCAACTCTCCTGGACGGTGGGGTGTGTCGCACCACAGGTTACACGTAGCAGCACTTAAACTTGCCCACCGTCGTAAATGACGCGCACTTTAGCACTTGTCAAGTAAGATAGAGACCACAGGGGCATAGAACCGCCGGAAAAAGTACACGCAGCAGTTTGCATCGTGCAACTCACAGGCAGAAGGGGCCCACTGGCCAAATTAAGAGTTATGCTTATGTGGCGTAGAGTGGCGCTTTAGAAAAACAGAGGCACACAGCTGCATAAAAACATCTGCCGGGTCACTAACAAAGCATTCAAGTGTGGCAGCTCTCCTGGACGGTGGGGTGTGTCGCACCACAGGTTACACGTAGCAGCACCTAAACTCGGCCGCTGTTGTAAATGACGCGCATTTTAGCACTTGTCAAGTAAGATAGAGACCACAGGGGCATAGAACCGCCGGAAAAAGTACACGCAGCAGTTTGCATCGTGCAACTCACAGGCAGAAGGGGCCCACTGGCCAAATTAAGAGTTATGCTTATGTGGCGTAGAGTGGCGCTTTAGAAAAACAGAGGCACACAGCTGCATAAAAACATCTGCCGGGTCACTAACAAAGCATTCAAGTGTGGCAGCTCTCCTGGACGGTGGGGTGTATCGCACGACAGCTTACACGTAGCAGCACCTAAACTCGGCCGCCGTCATAAATGACGCACACTTTAGCAGTTATCAACTAAGATAGAGACGACAGGGGCATAGAACCGCCGGAAAAAGTACACGCAGCAGTTTGCATCGTGCAGGTCACAGGCAGAAGGGGCCCACTGGGCAAATTAAGTGTTATGCTTATGTGGCGTAGAGTGGCGCTTTAGAAAAACAGAGAGCACACAGCTGCATATAAACATCTGCCGGGTCACCAACAAAGCAGTCAAGTGTGTTAGCTCTCCTGGACGGTGGGGTGTGTCGCACGACAGGTTACACGTAGCAGCACCTAAACTCGGTCGACGTCGTAAATGACGCGCACTTTAGCACTTGTCAAGTAAGATAGAGACCACAGGGGCATAGAACCGCCGGAAAAAGTACACGCAGCAGTTTGCATCGTGCAACTCACGGGCAGAAGGGGCCCACTGGCCAAATTAAGTGTTATGCTTATGTGGCGTATAGTGGGGCTTTAGAAAAACAGAGAGCACACAGCTGCATATAAACATCTGCCGGGTCACTAACAAAGCATTCAAGTGTGGCAGCTCTCCCGGACGGTGGGGTGTGTCGCACCACAGGTTACACGTAGCAGCACCTAAACTCGGCCGATGTCATAAATGACGCGCACTTTAGCAGTTGTCAAGTAACATAGAGACCACAGGGGCATAGAAACGCCGGAAAAAGTACACGCAGCAGTTTGCATCGTGCAGGTCACAGGCAGAAGGGGCCCACTGGCCAAATTAAGTGTTATGCTTATGTGGCGTAGAGTGGCGCTTTAGAAAAACAGAGAGCACACAGCTGCATATAAACATCTGCCGGGTCACTAACAAAGCAGTCAAGTGTGGCAGCTGTCCTGGACGGTGTGGTGTGTCACACCACAGGTTACACGTAGCAGCACCTAAACTCGGCCGACGTCGTAAATGACGCGCACTTTAGCAGTTGTCAAGTAAGATAGAGACCACAGGGGCATAGAACCGCCGGAAAAAGTACACGCAGCACTTTGCATCGTGCAGGTCACAGGCAGAAGGGGCCCACTGGCCAAATTAAGTGTTATGCTTATGTGGCATAGAGTGGTGCTTTAGAAAAACAGAGGCACACTGCTGCATATAAACAGCTGTCGGGTCACTAACAAAGCATTCAAGTGTGGCAGCTCTCCTGGACGGTGGGGTGTGTCGCACGACAGCTTACACGTAGCAGCACCTAAACTCGGCCGTCGTTGTAAATGACGCGCACTTTAGCAGTTGTCAAGTAAGATAGAGACCACAGGGGCATAAAAACCCGGAAAAAGTACACGCAGCAGTTTGCATCGTGCAGGTCACAGGCAGAAGGGGCCCACTGGCCAAATTAACTGTTACGCTTATCTGGCATAGAGTGGCGCTTTAGAAAAACAGAGGCACACAGCTGCATATAAACAGCTGCCGGGTCACTAACAAAGCATTCAAGTGTGGCAGCTCTCCTGGACGGTGGGGTGCGTCGCACCACAGGTTACACGTAGCAGCACCTGAACTCGGCCGCCATCATAAATGACGCGCACTTTAGCAGTTGTCAACTAAGATAGAGACGACAGGGGCATAGAACCGCTGGAAAAAGTACATGCAGCAGTTTGCATCATGCAGGTCACAGGAAGAAGGGGCCCACTGGGCAAATTAAGTGTTATGCTTATGTGGCGTAGAGTGGCGCTTTAGAAAAACAGAGGCACACAGCTGCATATAAACAGCTGCCGGGTCACTAACAAAGCATTCAAGTGTGGCAACTCTCCTGGACGGTGGGGTGTGTCGCACCACAGGTTACACGTAGCAGCACTTAAACTTGCCCACCGTCGTAAATGACGCGCACTTTAGCACTTGTCAAGTAAGATAGAGACCACAGGGGCATACAACCGCCGGAAAAAGTACACGCAGCAGTTTGCATCGTGCAACTCACGGGCAGAAGGGGCCCACTGGCCAAATTAAGTGTTATGCTTATGTGGCGTAGAGAGGCGCTTTAGAAAAACAGAGAGCACACAGCTGCATATAAACATCTGCCGGGTCACTAACAAAGCATTCAAGTGTGGCAGCTCTCCTGGACGGTGGGGTGTGTCGCACCACAGGTTATACGTAGCAGCACCTAAACTCTGCCGCCGTCATAAATGACACGCACTTTAGCAGTTGTCAACTAAGATAGAGACGACAGGGGCATAGAACCGCTGGAAAAAGTACACGCAGCAGTTTGCATCGTGCAGGTCACAGGCAGAAGGGGCCCACTGGGCAAATTAAGTGTTATGCTTATGTGGCGTAGAGTGGCGCTTTAGAAAAACAGAGGCACACAGCTGCATATAAACAGCTGCCGGGTCACTAACAAAGCATTCAAGTGTGGCAGCTCTCCTGGACGGTGGGGTGTGTCGCACCACAGGTTACACGTAGCAGCACCTAAACTCGGCCGATGTCATAAATGACGCGCACTTTAGCAGTTGTCAAGTAAGATAGAGACCACAGGGGCATAGAAACGCCGGAAAAAGTACACGGAGCAGTTTGCATCGTGCAGGTCACAGGCAGAAGGGGCCCACTGGCCAAATTAAGTGTTATGCTTATGTGGCGTAAAGTGGCGCTTTAGAAAAGCAAAGGCACACAGCTGCATATAAACAGCTGCCGGGTCACTAACAAAGCATTCAAGTGTGGCAGCTCTCCTGGACGGTGGGGTGTGTCGCACCACAGGTTACACGTAGCAGCACCTAAACTCGGCCGACGTCATAAATGACGCGCACTTCAGCAGTTGTCAAGAAAGATAGAGACCACAGATGCATAGAACCGCCGGAAAAAGTACACGCAGCAGTTTGCATCGTGCAGGTCACAGGCAGAAGGGGGCCCACTGGCCAAATTAAGTGTTATGCTTATGTGGCGTAGAGTGGCGCTTTAGAAAAACAGAGAGCACACAGCTACATATAAACATCTGCCGGGTCACTAACAACGCAGTCAAGTGTGGCAGCTCTCCTGGACGGTGGGGTGTGTCACACCACAGGTTACACGTAGCAGCCCCTAAACTAGGCCGCCGTCATACCTGACGCGCACTTTAGCAGTTGTCAAGTAAGATAGAGACCACAGGGGCATAGAAACCCCGCAAAAAGTACACGCATCACTTTGCATCGTGCAGGTCACAGGCAGAAGGGGCCCACTGGCCAAAATAAGTGTTATGCTTATGTGGCATAGAGTGGTGCTTTAGAAAAACAGAGGCACACGGCTGCATATAAACAGCTGCCGGGTCACTAACAAAGCATTCAAGTGTGGCAGCTCTCCTGGACGGTGGGGTGTGTCGCACCACAGGTTACACGTAGCAGCACCTAAACTCGGCCTCCGTCGTAAATGACGCGCACTTTAGCAGTTGTCAAGTAAGATAGAGACCACAGGGGCATAGAACCGCCGGAAAAAGTACACGCAGCACTTTGCATCGTGCAGGTCACAGGCAGAAGGGGCCCACTGGCCAAATTAAGTGTTATGCTTATGTGGCGTAGAGTGGCGCATTAGAAAAACAGAGAGCACACAGCTGCATATAAACATCTGCCGGGTCACTAACAAAGCATTCAAGTGTGGCAGCTCTCCTGGACGGTGGGGTGTGTCGCACCACAGGTTACACGTAGCAGCACCTAAACTCGGCCGCTGTTGTAAATGACGCGCATTTTAGCACTTGTCAAGTAAGATAGAGACCACAGGGGCATAGAACCGCCGGAAAAAGTACACGCAGCAGTTTGCATCGTGCAACTCACAGGCAGAAGGGCCCACTGGCCAAATTAAGAGTTATGCTTATGTGGCGTAGAGTGGCGCTTTAGAAAAACAGAGGCACACAGCTGCATAAAAACATCTGCCGGGTCACTAACAAAGCATTCAAGTGTGGCAGCTCTCCTGGACGGTGGGGTGTATCGCACGACAGCTTACACGTAGCAGCACCTAAACTCGGCCGCCGTCATAAATGACGCACACTTTAGCAGTTATCAACTAAGATAGAGACGACAGGGGCATAGAACCGCCGGAAAAAGTACACGCAGCAGTTTGCATCGTGCAGGTCACAGGCAGAAGGGGCCCACTGGGCAAATTAAGTGTTATGCTTATGTGGCGTAGAGTGGCGGTTTAGAAAAACGCAGGCACACAGCTGCATATAAACAGCTGCCGGGTCACTAACAAAGCATTCAAGTGTGGCAGCTCTCCTGGACGGTGGGGTGTGTCGCACCACAGGTTACACGTAGCAGCACCTAAACTCGGCCGTCGTCGTAAATGACGCGCACTTTAGCAGTTGTCAAGTAAGATAGACACCACAGGGGCATAGAAACGCCGGAAAAAGTACACGCAGCAGTTTGCATCGTGCAGGTCACAGGCAGAAGGGGCCCACTGGCCAAATTAAGTGTTATGCTTATGTGGCGTAGAGTGGCGCTTTAGAAAAAGAGAGAGGCACACAGCAGCATATAAACATCTGCCGGGTCACTAACAAAGCATTCAAGTGTGGCAACTCTCCTGGATGGTGGTGTGTGTCGCACCACAGGTTACACGTAGCAGCACCTAAACTCGGCTGTCGTTGTAAATGACACGCACTTTAGCAGTTGTCAAGTAAGATAGAGACCACAGGGGCATAGAAACCCGGAAAAAGTTTACGCAGTAGTTTGCATCATGCAGGTCACAGGCAGAAGGGGCCCACTGGCCAAATTAAGTGTTATGCTTAAGTCGCGTAGAGTGGCGCTTTAGAAAAACAGAGGCACACAGCTGCATATAAACAGCTGCCGGGTCACTAACAAAGCATTCAAGTGTGGCAGCTCTCCTGGACGGTGGGGTGTGTCGCACCACAGGTTACACGGAGCAGCACCTAAACTAGGCCGACGTCGTAAATGACGTGCACTTTAGCAGTTGTCAAGTAAGACAGAGACCACAGGGGCATAGAACCGCTGGAAAAAGTACACGCAGCAGTTTGCATCGTTCAGGCCACAGGCAGAGGGGGCCCACTGGCGAAATTAAGTGTTATGCTTATGTGGCGTAGAGTGGCGCTTTAGAAAAACAGAGGCACACAGCTGCATATAAACAGCTGCCGGGTCAGTAACAAACCATTCAAGTGTGGCAGCTCTCCTGGATGGTGGGGTGTGTTGCACCACAGGTTACTCATAGCAGCACCGAAACTAGGCCGCCGTCGTAAATGACGCGCACTTTAGCAGTTGTCAAGTAAGATAGAGACCACAGGGGCATAGAACCGCCGGAAAAAGTACACGCAGCAGTTTGCATCTTGCAGTCACAGGCAGAAGGGGCCCACTGGCCAAATTAAGTGTTATGCTTAAGTCGCGTAGAGTGGCGCTTTAGAAAAACAGAGGCACACAGCTGCATATAAACAGCTGCCGGGTCACTAACAAAGCATTCAAGTGTGGTAGCTCTCCTGGACGGTGGGGTGTGTCGCACCAGAGGTTACACGTAGCAGCACCTAAACTTGGCCGCCGTCCTAAATGACGCGCACTTTAGCAGTTGTCAAGTAAGATAGAGACCACAGGGGCATAGAAACGCCGGAAAAAGTACACGCAGCACTTTGCATCGTGCAGGTCACAAGCAGAAGAGGCCCACTGTCTAAATTAAGTGTTATGCTTATGTGGCGTAGAGTGGCGCTTTAGAAAAACAGAGGCACACAGCTGTATATAAACAGCTGCCGGGTCATTAACAAAGCATTCAAGTGTGGCAGCTCTCCTGGACGGTGGGGTGTGTCGCACCACAGGTTACACGTAGCAGCACCTAAACTAGGCCGCCGTCGTAAATGACGCGCACTTTAGCAGTTGTCAAGTAAGATAGAAACCACAGGGGCATAGAACCGCTGGAAAAAGTACACGCAGCAGTTTGCATCGTGCAGGTCACAGGCAGAAGGGGTCCACTGGCCAAATTAAGTGTTGTGCTTATGTGGCGTAGAGTGGCGCTTTTGAAAAACAGAGAGCACACAGCTGCATATAAACATCTGCCGGGTCACTAACAAACCAGTCAAGTGTGGCAGCTCTCCTGGACGGTGGGGTGTGTCGCACCACAGGTTACACGTAGCAGCACCTAAACTCGGCCGATGTCATAAATGACGCGCACTTTAGCAGTTGTCAAGTAACATAGAGACCACAGGGGCATAGAAACGCCGGAAAAAGTACACGCAGCAGTTTGCATCGTGCAGGTCACAGGCAGAAGGGGCCCACTGGCCAAATTAAGTGTTATGCTTATGTGGCGTAGAGTGGCGCTTTAGAAAAACAGAGAGCACACAGCTGCATATAAACATCTGCCGGGTCACTAACAAAGCAGTCAAGTGTGGCAGCTGTCCTGGACGGTGTGGTGTGTCACACCACAGGTTACACGTAGCAGCACCTAAACTCGGCCGACGTCGTAAATGACGCGCACTTTAGCAGTTGTCAAGTAAGATAGAGACCACAGGGGCATAGAACCGCCGGAAAAAGTACACGCAGCACTTTGCATCGTGCAGGTCACAGGCAGAAGGGGCCCACTGGCCAAATTAAGTGTTATGCTTATGTGGCATAGAGTGGTGCTTTAGAAAAACAGAGGCACACTGCTGCATATAAACAGCTGTCGGGTCACTAACAAAGCATTCAAGTGTGGCAGCTCTCCTGGACGGTGGGGTGTGTCGCACCACAGCTTACACGTAGCAGCACCTAAACTCGGCCGTCGTTGTAAATGACGCGCACTTTAGCAGTTGTCAAGTAAGATAGAGACCACAGGGGCATAAAAACCCGGAAAAAGTACACGCAGCAGTTTGCATCGTGCAGGTCACAGGCAGAAGGGGCCCACTGGCCAAATTAACTGTTACGCTTATCTGGCGTAGAGTGGCGCTTTAGAAAAACAGAGGCACACAGCTGCATATAAACAGCTGCCGGGTCACTAACAAAGCATTCAAGTGTGGCAGCTCTCCTGGACGGTGGGGTGCGTCGCACCACAGGTTACACGTAGCAGCACCTGAACTCGGCCGCCATCATAAATGACGCGCACTTTAGCAGTTGTCAACTAAGATAGAGACGACAGGGGCATAGAACCGCTGGAAAAAGTACATGCAGCAGTTTGCATCATGCAGGTCACAGGCAGAAGGGGCCCACTGGGCAAATTAAGTGTTATGCTTATGTGGCGTAGAGTGGCGCTTTAGAAAAACAGAGGCACACAGCTGCATATAAACAGCTGCCGGGTCACTAACAAAGCATTCAAGTGTGGCAGCTCTCCTGGACGGTGGGGTGTGTCGCACCACAGGTTACACGTAGCAGCACTTAAACTTGCCCACCGTCGTATATGACGCGCACTTTAGCACTTGTCAAGTAAGATAGAGACCACAGGGGCATACAACCGCCGGAAAAAGTACACGCAGCAGTTTGCATCGTGCAACTCACGGGCAGAAGGGGCCCACTGGCCAAATTAAGTGTTATGCTTATGTGGCGTAGAGAGGCGCTTTAGAAAAACAGAGAGCACACAGCTGCATATAAACATCTGCCGGGTCACTAACAAAGCATTCAAGTGTGGCAGCTCTCCTGGACGGTGGGGTGTGTCGCACCACAGGTTATACGTAGCAGCACCTAAACTCTGCCGCCGTCATAAATGACGCGCACTTTAGCAGTTGTCAACTAAGATAGAGACGACAGGGGCATAGAACCGCTGGAAAAAGTACACGCAGCAGTTTGCATCGTGCAGGTCACAGGCAGAAGGGGCCCACTGGGCAAATTAAGTGTTATGCTTATGTGGCGTAGAGTGGCGCTTTAGAAAAACAGAGGCACACAGCTGCATATAAACAGCTGCCGGGTCACTAACAAAGCATTCAAGTGTGGCAGCTCTCCTGGACGGTGGGGTGTGTCGCACCACAGGTTACACGTAGCAGCACCTAAACTCGGCCGATGTCATAAATGACGCGCACTTTAGCAGTTGTCAAGTAAGATAGAGACCACAGGGGCATAGAAACGCCGGAAAAAGTACACGGAGCAGTTTGCATCGTGCAGGTCACAGGCAGAAGGGGCCCACTGGCCAAATTAAGTGTTATGCTTATGTGGCGTAAAGTGGCGCTTTAGAAAAGCAAAGGCACACAGCTGCATATAAACAGCTGCCGGGTCACTAACAAAGCATTCAAGTGTGGCAGCTCTCCTGGACGGTGGGGTGTGTCGCACCACAGGTTACACGTAGCAGCACCTAAACTCGGCCGACGTCATAAATGACGCGCACTTCAGCAGTTGTCAAGAAAGATAGAGACCACAGATGCATAGAACCGCCGGAAAAAGTACACGCAGCAGTTTGCATCGTGCAGGTCACAGGCAGAAGGGGGCCCACTGGCCAAATTAAGTGTTATGCTTATGTGGCGTAGAGTGGCGCTTTAGAAAAACAGAGAGCACACAGCTACATATAAACATCTGCCGGGTCACTAACAACGCAGTCAAGTGTGGCAGCTCTCCTGGACGGTGGGGTGTGTCACACCACAGGTTACACGTAGCAGCCCCTAAACTAGGCCGCCGTCATACCTGACGCGCACTTTAGCAGTTGTCAAGTAAGATAGAGACCACAGGGGCATAGAACCCCCGCAAAAAGTACACGCATCACTTTGCATCGTGCAGGTCACAGGCAGAAGGGGCCCACTGGCCAAATTAAGTGTTGTGCTTATGTGGCATAGAGTGGTGCTTTAGAAAAACAGAGGCACACGGCTGCATATAAACAGCTGCCGGGTCACTAACAAAGCATTCAAGTGTGGCAGCTCTCCTGGACGGTGGGGTGTGTCGCACCACAGGTTACACGTAGCAGCACCTAAACTCGGCCTCCGTCGTAAATGACGCGCACTTTAGCAGTTGTCAAGTAAGATAGAGACCACAGGGGCATAGAACCGCCGGAAAAAGTACACGCAGCACTTTGCATCGTGCAGGTCACAGGCAGAAGGGGCCCACTGGCCAAATTAAGTGTTATGCTTATGTGGCGTAGAGTGGCGCATTAGAAAAACAGAGAGCACACAGCTGCATATAAACATCTGCCGGGTCACTAACAAAGCATTCAAGTGTGGCAGCTCTCCTGGACGGTGGGGTGTGTCGCACCACAGGTTACACGTAGCAGCACCTAAACTCGGCCGCTGTTGTAAATGACGCGCATTTTAGCACTTGTCAAGTAAGATAGAGACCACAGGGGCATAGAACCGCCGGAAAAAGTACACGCAGCAGTTTGCATCGTGCAACTCACAGGCAGAAGGGGCCCACTGGCCAAATTAAGTGTTATGCTTATGTGGCGTAGAGTGGCGCTTTAGAAAAACAGAGGCACACAGCTGCATAAAAACATCTGCCGGGTCACTAACAAAGCATTCAAGTGTGGCAGCTCTCCTGGACGGTGGGGTGTATCGCACGACAGCTTACACGTAGCAGCACCTAAACTCGGCCGCCGTCATAAATGACGCACACTTTAGCAGTTATCAACTAAGATAGAGACGACAGGGGCATAGAACCGCCGGAAAAAGTACACGCAGCAGTTTGCATCGTGCAGGTCACAGGCAGAAGGGGCCCACTGGGCAAATTAAGTGTTATGCTTATGTGGCGTAGAGTGGCGCTTTAGAAAAACGCAGGCACACAGCTGCATATAAACAGCTGCCGGGTCACTAACAAAGCATTCAAGTGTGGCAGCTCTCCTGGACGGTGGGGTGTGTCGCACCACAGGTTACACGTAGCAGCACCTAAACTCGGCCGTCGTCGTAAATGACGCGCACTTTAGCAGTTGTCAAGTAAGATAGACACCACAGGGGCATAGAAACGCCGGAAAAAGTACACGCAGCAGTTTGCATCGTGCAGGTCACAGGCAGAAGGGGCCCACTGGCCAAATTAAGTGTTATGCTTATGTGGCGTAGAGTGGCGCTTTAGAAAAAGAGAGAGGCACACAGCAGCATATAAACATCTGCCGGGTCACTAACAAAGCATTCAAGTGTGGCAACTCTCCTGGATGGTGGTGTGTGTCGCACCACAGGTTACACGTAGCAGCACCTAAACTCGGCCGTCGTTGTAAATGACACGCACTTTAGCAGTTGTCAAGTAAGATAGAGACCACAGGTTCATAGAAACCCGGAAAAAGTTTACGCAGTAGTTTGCATCATGCAGGTCACAGGCAGAAGGGGCCCACTGGCCAAATTAAGTGTTATGCTTAAGTCGCGTAGAGTGGCGCTTTAGAAAAACAGAGGCACACAGCTGCATATAAACAGCTGCCGGGTCACTAACAAAGCATTCAAGTGTGGCAGCTCTCCTGGACGGTGGGGTGTGTCGCACCACAGGTTACACGGAGCAGCACCTAAACTAGGCCGACGTCGTAAATGACGTGCACTTTAGCAGTTGTCAAGTAAGACAGAGACCACAGGGGCATTAAACCGCTGGAAAAAGTACACGCAGCAGTTTGCATCGTTCAGGCCACAGGCAGAGGGGGCCCACTGGCGAAATTAAGTGTTATGCTTATGTGGCGTAGAGTGGCGCTTTAGAAAAACAGAGGCACACAGCTGCATATAAACAGCTGCCGGGTCAGTAACAAACCATTCAAGTGTGGCAGCTCTCCTGGATGGTGGGGTGTGTTGCACCACAGGTTACTCATAGCAGCACCGAAACTAGGCCGCCGTCGTAAATGACGCGCACTTTAGCAGTTGTCAAGTAAGATAGAGACCACAGGGGCATAGAACCGCCGGAAAAAGTACACGCAGCAGTTTGCATCTTGCAGTCACAGGCAGAAGGGGCCCACTGGCCAAATTAAGTGTTATGCTTAAGTCGCGTAGAGTGGCGCTTTAGAAAAACAGATTCACACAGCTGCATATAAACAGCTGCCGGGTCACTAACAAAGCATTCAAGTGTGGTAGCTCTCCTGGACGGTGGGGTGTGTCGCACCAGAGGTTACACGTAGCAGCACCTAAACTTGGCCGCCGTCCTAAATGACGCGCACTTTAGCAGTTGTCAAGTAAGATAGAGACCACAGGGGCATAGAAACGCCGGAAAAAGTACACGCAGCACTTTGCATCGTGCAGGTCACAAGCAGAAGAGGCCCACTGTCTAAATTAAGTGTTATGCTTATGTGGCGTAGAGTGGCGCTTTAGAAAAACAGAGGCACACAGCTGTATATAAACAGCTGCCGGGTCATTAACAAAGCATTCAAGTGTGGCAGCTCTCCTGGACGGTGGGGTGTGTCGCACCACAGGTTACACGTAGCAGCACCTAAACTAGGCCGCCGTCGTAAATGACGCGCACTTTAGCAGTTGTCAAGTAAGATAGAAACCACAGGGGCATAGAACCGCTGGAAAAAGTACACGCAGCAGTTTGCATCGTGCAGGTCACAGGCAGAAGGGGTCCACTGGCCAAATTAAGTGTTGTGCTTATGTGGCGTAGAGTGGCGCTTTTGAAAAACAGAGAGCACACAGCTGCATATAAACATCTGCCGGGTCACTAACAAACCAGTCAAGTGTGGCAGCTCTCCTGGACGGTGGGGTGTGTCGCACGACAGGTTACCCGGAGCAGCACCTAAACTTGGCCGCCGTCATAAATGACGCGCACTTTAGCAGTTGTCAAGTAAGAGAGAGACCACAGGGGCATAGAACCGCCGGAAAAAGTACACGCAGCACTTTGCATCGTGCAGGTCACAGGCAGAAGAAGCCCACTGGCTAAATTAAGTGTTATGCTTATGGGGCGTAGAGTGGCGGTTTAGAAAAACAGACGCACACAGCTGCATATAAATAGCTGCCGGGTCACTAACAAAGCATTCAAGTGTGGCAGCTCTCCTGGACGGTGGGGTGTGTCGCACCAGAGGTTACACGTAGCAGCACCTAAACTAGGCCACCGTCGTAAATGACGCGCACTTTAGCAGTTGTCAAGTAAGATAGAAACCACAGGGGCACAGAACCCCCGTAAAAAGTACACGCAGCAGTTTGCATCGTGCAACTCACAGGCAGAAGGGTCCCACTGGCCAAATTAAGTGTTATGCTTATGTGGCGTAGAGTGGCGCTTTAGAAAAACAGAGGCACACAGCTGCATATAAACAGCTGCCGGATCACTAACAAAGTTTTCAAGTGTGGCAGTTCTCCGGGATGGTGGGGTGTGTCGCACCACAGGTTACACGTAGCAGCACCTAAACTTGGCCGCCGTCGTAAATGACGTGCACTTTAGCAGTTGTCAAGTAAGATAGAGACCACAGAGGCATAGAACCGCCGGAAAAAGTACACGCAGCAGTTTGCATCATGCAGGTCACAGGCAGAAGGGGCCCAGTGGCCAAATTAAGTGTTATGCTTATGTGGCGTAGAGTGGCGCTTTAGGAAAACAGAGGCACACAGCTGCATATAAACAGCTGCCGGGTCACTAACAAAGCATTCAAGTGTGGCAGCTCTCCTGGACGGTGGGGTGTGTCGCACGACAGGTTACACGTAGCAGCACCTAAACTCGGCCTCTGTCGTAAATGGCGCGCACTTTAGCAGTTGTCAAGTAAGATAGAGACCGCATGGGCATAGAACCGCCGGAAAAAGTACACGCAGCAGTTTGCATCGTGCAGGTCACAGGCAGAAGGGGCCCACTGGCCAAATTAAGTGTTATGCTTATGTGGCGTAGAGTGGCGCTTTAGAAAAACAGAGGCACACAGCTGCATATAAACAGCTGCCGGGTCACTAACAAAGCATTCGAGTGTGGCAGCTCTCCTGGACGGTGGGGTGTGTCGCACGACAGGTTACACGTAGCAGCACCTAAACTCGGCCGCCGTCGTAAATGACGCGTACTTTAGCAGTTGTCAAGTAAGATAGAGACCACAGGGGCATAGAACCGCCGGAAAAAGTACACGCAGCAGTTTGCATCGTGCAGGTCACAGGCAGAAGGGGCCCACTGGCCAAATTAAGTGTTATGCTTCTGTGGCGTAGAGTGGCGCTTTAGAAAAACAGAGGCACACAGCTGCATATAAACAGCTGCCGGGTCACTAACAAAGCATTCGAGTGTGGCAGCTCTCCTGGACGGTGGGGTGTGTCGCACGACAGGTTACACGTAGCAGCACCTAAACTCGGCCGCCGTCGTAAATGACGCGTACTTTAGCAGTTGTCAAGTAAGATAGAGACCACAGGGGCATAGAACCGCCGGAAAAAGTACACGCAGCAGTTTGCATCGTGCAGGTCACAGGCAGAAGGGGCCCACTGGCCAAATTAAGTGTTATGCTTCTGTGGCGTAGAGTGGCGCTTTAGAAAAACAGAGGCACACAGCTGCATATAAACAGCTGCCGGGTCACTAACAAAGCATTCAAGTGTGGCAGCTTTCCTGGACGGTGGGGTGTGTCGCACCACAGGTTACACGTAGCAGCAGATGTGGCGCCAGTGTTCCAGTCCACGTAGGTTCGCAGGTTTGTCCCTCTGAGGCCGATGTGGGGTCTGTAACCAGCCACGACTGGCTACTGCAGGGAGCCGTGTCGGCTCTCGACACACACCGGACACATCCAGGGCGAGGGCCGCAGATTCAGCTGCCAGATAGCAGGTGATTGTTGCCACGACACGGGTTCACAGGTAGATGCCGTGTTTCTTGACTTCCGCAAGGCGTTTGAAACAGTTCCTTACAGTCGTTTAATGAACAAAGTAAGAGCATACGGACTATCAGATCAATTGTGTGATTGGATTGAGGAGTTCCTAGATAACAGAACGCAGCAGGTCATTCTCAATGGAGAGAAGTCTTCCGAAGTAAGAGTGATTTCAGATGTACCACAGGGGAGTGTCATAGGACCATTGCTTTTCACAATATACATAAATGACCTGGTGGATGACATCGGAAATTCACTGAGACTTTTTGTAGATGTTGCTGTGGTGTATCGAGAGGTTGCAACAATGGAAAATTGTACTGAAATGCAGGAAAATCTGCAGCGAATTGACGCATGGTGCACGGAATGGCAATTGAATCTCAATGTAGACAAGTGTAATGTGATGCGAATACATAGAAAGATAGGTCCCTTATCACTTAGCTACAAAATAGCAGGTCAGCAACTGGAAGCAGTTAATTCCATAAATTATCTGGGAGTACGCATTAGGAGTGATTTAAAATGGAATGATCATATGAAGTTGATCGTCGGTAAAGCAGATGCCAGACTGAGATTCATTGGAAGAATCCTAAGGAAATGCAATCCGGCAACAAAGGAAGTAGGTTACAGTACGCGTGTTCGCCCACTGCTCGAATACTGCTCAGCAGTGTGGGATCCGTACCAGATTGGGTTGATAGAAGAGATAGAGAAGATCCAACGGAGAGCAGCGCGCTTCGTTACAGCATCATTTAGTAATCGCGAAAGCGTTACGGAGATGATAGATAAACTCCAGTGGAAGACTCTGCAGGAGAGACGCTCAGTAGCTCGGTACGGGTTTTTGTTAAAGTTTCGAGAACATACCTTCACCGAAGAGTCAAGCAGTATATTGCTCCCTCCTACGCATATCTCGCGAAGAGACCATGAGGATAAAATCAGAGAGATTGGAGCCCACACAGAAGCATACCGACAGTCCTCCTTTCCACGTACAATACGAGACTGGAATAGAAGGGAGAACCGATAGAGGTACTCAGGGTACCCTCCGCCACACACCGTCAGGTGGCTTGCGGAGTATGGATGTAGATGTAGATGTAGACCCAAGCCACACCGGCGGGGATGCACGGTGCAGGCCACCTTACAGTTGTCAGCAGTCGGCTCTGAGGCAGCACGGGATGGAGAATGCCGAGTCGGCTGCCAGCGGGGCCCCGATGTCGTCTGATCAAAACGGCCGTACAAGGCCAACACAGTAGCAGGGCATTAACGGGTCGCTGAGGTGGCGTCCTCAGCATAGCGGGACCAGGACCTGCTGATGCAGACCGAGGGGATCTAACATTCTGTGTGGTGTCTGTTTGTTATAAGTCGTGTCTCCATACCACTTTCGCGGAGCGACACACTGAGTGTGTTTTTTTAGGGAATTGACCTGGGACCTGTTGCTGGTAAGAAGACGCCACATGACATGTAGAGTTCAGAAGAGTTCAGTGAGGCTAGCGATGATATAATCAAATACTTAATGATCTCAGCGTCAGCTCCACTGCACTCCGTGTAAAAGAATCTTAATACTAACTAAATTTAGTGGAAGGGGTTCAAGGCTTTCCTATTTTTAGTTAACTGGTAAAATAACGTCGAAATAGCAGTTAAGTTTACCATTGGGATTTTTATTCTACTCACAAAACATTCTTTATAAATTGCGCTATTGATGAAAGGAAATATTTTAATACAAGATGATAAAAACCAACCACGTGCAACAAAAATGTGAACGAATATTCCCTGGATGGGTTTCCAAGTGCTGCAATGAATCGAACGACGACCTATGCCATATCACATCTATATCTAGGTTTAAATTGAGTTTCACAAAAGAGAAAACTATCAAAAATGGTCTACAGTGACCCTCAATTATCTTTAATTAATTATTAAACTTCTCGTAAATTACAGTGGCTGATGTGGCTTCTAAATAATCATGTAACAGAAAAATCATCGTGTTTCAGATTTTAACTTCAAGTAGCAAATGCGAATACCACGAAGTTTAATTGACGATCGACACTAGTATTACGCAAAAAGGGGGTGTAACAGATGAGACTTCTGCAGTTCTGAGTGAAGCCCTATGCGCTCTTATGTGGCATCGCGTGCGTACATTACGTTGTTGGTGGTTAGGCAGCATCAGGGTCGGCGGTTGATGCAGCTCCACACACCTCGCCATCTCGGTAGCAACTCTCTGGCTTCTCTTTATTACAATTTACTGAAGTGGGTTAAAGAAAAAGGTATCTGCCTGTGTTTTCAAGTGACCAATCAGGGTCTCAATGTTAACCTTAAGCTCTGCCTACAAAAATTCTGTCTATCCAATGAGAAACGTTATACTTTCCGTGGTGGGGCAATATTTTTAATGTTTGCTACGTAACAGAGACGCGTATAGTCTCACGCTAAAACTTGCAGCTGCTGTGGCCTTTTAGTGTTATTGTAGGATCTATACTGTTCTTCTGGAAGGCTCTATCTTTTAACATGGACTGGCGGGTGGTCTTGGCGATCGGCCGGTAATGTGGGTGTCCGTCCCTTATCGTAGGGCCTTCTAGCTTAACACGGCTCTGCTCTCGGCTTCTGTTCTCGTTTCTCCCCTCTGAACTGCGTCTGTTTCACGGTGGGAAGGTATGACATGCATTTAGGCATTCTTGTGTTAGTCTGTGGTATTCCATTCGCTCACTTGTTGATCGTATTGCTTTGGTTAATTTAATGTCAGGATTTATTCGGAGCTATGTGACATATTGCCGGATTTGTTAACATGTCAGGGTTTTCATGGAAGGTGTGGGATTTGCCTGACACCTTACGGGGAATGCCGCACTGTAGTTAGAAACAATAAGTCACGGAAAGCTCGAACGAGACTTAATACAGTGCCTTCTACCTCTTCCCTCTACATTTGGTGTTGCTGTTACATTCGGTGTCAGAAGTTGCTGCTACATCCAGACGGCGCACCGACTGATACCTTATCATCCACAGCAACGTTCTCAATTTGCTCTTTGATTTCTGCCAAAGATGGAACTTAATGACATGTGGCCTGGCAATATTCTATGGAATGAAGAGGCACATTTTACGCTACAAGGTGCGGTGAATGCAGAGATCTGCGAATTTGTATATTGTTAAACTGCCTGTCGTGTGCAAAGAACCATTGCACTCGCCGTAAGTGTATCTGTGGTGTGGATTCGCAGGCACCTTTATTCTCGGTGTGAAGAGAATACACCCAGAGGCTCTGTCAGGTGTATCACGACACCAGCACGTTACTGAAACGCCCTAACAGCAAGTGAATCCCACTGCCTGGAAACCACTATCTCCTTGCAAGATGAGGCAACAGCTCGGTCGCTCGCCCAGTGAGAGGTCTGCTTGATGCAAGCTTCCAGAGGTTTTCCAGATGCATGGCCTGCAAGATCATGTAATCTGAATGCATGCGAGTTTTGGCTCTGGGGATATGTAAAAGATTCCATTTATGAGGCACTCATTCGGTCCCTACCTGACCTGAAGACCAGAGTACAGGAACACGTTGGTCAGATTCTACCGGAAATGCTGAGAGCAACTGTTGATCACGTCGCTTTACAACCTCTGTACCCGGAGGTTACGAATAAAATCAATACAATGCGTTTCTCACTCATTTGCCTTTTCCTGCCCACGACCCGTTCCTAATTCATGATGTATGGCAACATTCCTATACGTCATCCCATGTAGGCTTTCACGGCCGGCGTTTTCATCAGTAACCACTTCCGGGCTAAATTGCCGTGGTCGATCTGTAGAACTTCTTCTCCCTGAAGTTTCGTTCTCAACTACGGAGAACATCTTCCGAGGTGAGTCGACGACTGGCTGCTAGGAGCTGGGGTCACCGCTTATATGGAGATCGTAGAGGGCGCCACCGCACGTCACGTGGCGTCGATATGTAGATATCTTTGGCTATCGTCTGTTCTCTCGATTGCAGGCAATCGATTGTTACGTGATTGATGCAACGTCGACCGCCATATTTTGTCCAATTTTAATCCTTCTTCTTTACGATTAAAATTGTATTGATGTTTGTGGATTTCAATTGCCTCTCTATACATATGTGTATAATAATGCGACGTCCTCGCTAGCACGCTTGTCTCACCGAATTTTATTTCGTGATCTCCACCCTTAAAAACATGTTCCGCTACTGCCGATTTGTCGATATGTCCCAAGAGACAGTTTCTTTTGTGCTCTGTCAAACGTGTATTTATGCTTCTTTTTGTAGTTCCTATGTAAACCCTGCCACAACTACCCGGAATTTTATATACCCCTGAGGTGGCTAGGGGGTGACGAGCGTCTTTTGTTGATCTTAGGCACTCACTAATTTTCTTAGTAGGTCTGAAAATAGTCTCCACCTGAAACTTGGCTAGTACGCACCACGGATCGCTCTGGAAAAGTACTAGCCAAGTTTCAGGTGGAGACTATTTTCAGACCTACTAAGAAAATTAGTGAGTGCCTAAGATCAACAAAAGACGCTCGTCACCCCCTAGCCACCTCAGGGGTATATAAAATTCCGGGTAGTTGTGGCAGGGTTTACATAGGAACTACAAAAAGAAGCATAAATACACGTTTGACGGAGCACAAAAGAAACTGTCTCTTGGGACATATCGACAAATCGGCAGTAGCGGAACATGTTTTTAAGGATGGAGATCACGAAATAAAATTCGGTGAGACAAGCGTGCTAGCGAGGACGTCGCATTATTATACACATATGTATAGAGAGGCAATTGAAATCCACAAACATCAATACAATTTTAATCATAAAGAAGAAGGATTAAAATTGGACAAAATATGGCGGTCGACGTTGCATCAATTACGTGACAATCGATTGACTGCAATCGAGAGAACAGACGATAGCCAGAGATAGCTACATATCGACGCCACGAGACATGCGCTGGCGCCCTCTACGATCTCCATATAAGCGGCGGCCCCAGCTCCTAGCAGCCAGTCGTCGACTCACCTCGGAAGATGTTCTCCGTCGTTGAGAACGAAACGTCAGGGAGAAGAAGTTCTACAGATCGACCACGGCAATTTAGCCCGGAAGTGGTCACTGAGGATTTCTATACGTGTTCTTTGCGTTCACAGCGCCATATTTGTACCTCGTGGCCTAAATTGGAACTAATTTTTTCCAGCGTAAATCTGTTCCGCATTAACGCATCAGCATATCCAGCAAGTACTGTGTTGCTCCCATACGATATTTTCAGCTCACACTGGACCTCCGTGAGTAGCTGCTCTGTAATTATAAACATCCGGTGTGTTGCAAGTTCCGACAGTATAATTACGAGTATGTATGACGAACGCTGTACGCAGATGTAAGAATGGGCTGCCTCGGCCGCTGAGGCACCGTGAGAAAATTGTTGCCTTTCCCTCCATATTTGCCTTTCTCTCTATATCGTGTTATCCAATAAAATGTGTTTTGCCTGCTGAGCAGTGGCGGCTCGTGTTTCATCTATCGAACGTGCCGCGTATAATATTATCGCTGTATCGAGGAGGAAAGAGAGAAGTGGCGCCCCCTCATGGGGGAAGTCGGCGAGGCACCTGTGACAGCGGAGTAGTTGGATTTTGGAGGGCGAGAGAAACAGGGAGAGAGGCAGTAGTGCGTGGAGCGTGAAGCCGTGTCTGCCGACGCCGTGTGTGGTGGCGAGAGGAAAGTTTGCCGCGTTACCTGGTTGTGTTTGGCCGTTCGCGGCGGACTTGGTGGGTAGAGGCGCCGATGCTGTCGAGAACATGCTGCTTCCTTGTTTATGACGGATTTACCGTTTGCTTCTAGGGACTACATTCTCGTCTCTATGGCTCTGTCACTGATGTGATGCCATTGCCAGCACAGTTGGTTTGGATATAAGCAGCATTTTGTTCTCAGTGTCGCGATTACTGAGTGTGCTTGCCGTTGTGGTGTGTTTATTGAGCAGTGTGCTTCGGACGCTTGACCTTACTATTAGGAGTCCATTAAGTAAGGCCGCGTTTATCCTGTGAGGACTTGTGTTCTGCATTTAAAAACTTAGTTGTTGTCAGTCACCGAATTGCTAAAATGCATTCATACTTTTCCGCTTAAGTGTTATTGTTTTACGCCCCTCTGAGTGGGAAAATGATAAAGGGCGTTAGTATTACTGACCTTCTTGTGTGCCACTGACTTGGTTGTGTTTTTCAGCCACGTAATTTGTGCGTTTATTGTAACGAACCGATGTCTGTTTCTGATTAATGTTTCCCTGTGACACTGAGTGTTAATGTTGTAGCGAACACTGTTTTAGATATTTTAATCAGTGTGTTGCAGGACATATCCTATTTGTGCCTCGCAAGTGGAGAGCGGAGGCGGTTTATTGGCCATGATGATGTGTTGGTAGATCCATTTAACGAGTCCAGCCCAGACACCCAGAGATTTAGAAGTTGTATGTTTTATTTAAGCGTCGTGTGCTCATACACAGGAAGTTTATGTGGTTTTGCGCAGATTGCGCGGTATGTTTAGATGCCTCTGAATCCACTGTGTTAAGTGGTGTCCTCTGAGGTGCTGGAAGTAGTGGATAGACAGCTGTTTTGGACACGTTGTACATGCAAATAATTTATGTCCTTATTACGTTGGTGAGTTGCTTGTCCTTTGTGTCACAGGTGGTGCTAATTTCATTAATTTCGCCACCGGTCTTCGCAGAGGCTGCGGGAGGAACCGACCCACTGTGGCAAGCAGTTACGTAGTCGCGCCCGTACTTGGTGGCGGGAGCGTGTTGGCCGGTTTCTTACGGTTTGCAGTCTGGGAAACCGTGACTTTGGTGTACACGTCGAAGACTTATGTTTTGCTTCCAGCACCTCGGAGTGGCTCTGTGTGGGTAATGAGAACGCCTTATGTTGGTGGTGGCTCACGCTGAAAGTGGTTCATTTGCTAAACAGGTCTATATGCATTTCTTTCCCATAATTCTGTAAACATGTTTAGGTGGTTGTGTTGATTATGTGGGGAAATTGAATTCAACAGACATGTAATTAATTAGTAAACAACTGAATGCTATTTGTGAGTTGAAGTTTATTGTGTTCCTAAACATATTAACGATTATTTTTAGTAGTTCACTTATGCAGTTAGTCGATTTACAAGGCCTGTTGTGTTGTTACCTTTTAAAGGTATTATCAGTGCTTTTAATAAAGAAGTGTAAAAGAATAAACAGTGAATGAAGTGCCTCAAATCCCTTTGGTCCACACCTTCCGTCATTCACCCTTGGGAGGTGTTAACAAACCGTGAAAGCCCATATCACCTGCCACCAGACTTAACAAGGGAAACTCTCCATCGCAACGCCCTCAGATTTAGTAGTAAGAGGGCTCAGTGGACAGCTCGTCAAAAACTGAAGACGGATCAAGCATGGAAACAGGAAGAAGGTGTATTGAACTGTGAAAAACAAGCAAAATAGAACCGTCGAATGGTTGAAGGACAACAAGCGCACTATTTAGCAAACTGAGCAATCAATGTCCTCCCCCATTAGCTGAGTGGTCAGCGCGGCGGAATGCCACGCCAATGGGCCCGGGTTCGATTCCCGGCTGTGGGAGGAGACTTACTCCGCTCAGGGACTGGGTGTTGTGTTGTCCTCATCATCATTTCATCCCCATCCCCGACGCGCAAGTCGCCCAATGTGGCGTCGAATGCATTAAGTACTTGCCCTCGGCGGCCGAACTTCCCCGAATGGTGGACTCCCAGCCCACAATGTCGTATGATCTTTTCCATTTTAGAGCCGTCAAAGGCTTCGTGATGAAGTGGTCACGGTGTTGGACTGCCAACGGCGCAACACGTTTTCAAATCCCCCTCAGACTATTTTTTTTTTTTTTCGCTGCTCGTTGTATTCAAATTTGTGTCTGCGTCGAGGTGTAAAGTAGGGACCTAAATGACAGTTGATTCTGCCCAGCTTCTCTGTTAATACCCAAAAGGAAACAGCTTTCGAATGGGAGCCGCAAACGTTTGATGACAAGGCCACAAGTCGCCTAATCCTCCACTGGAAAACATGTCTGGTGTGCCATACACGGCATTAGTGACAGTACGTGTGTCATACGATAGGACCTGATTAGCACGCCTGGTAAGTGAGTGAGATAGGCCTCCTTGCCCGAGTATGGTATTCGTACGAATGTGAATGTCATCACTCCCGAGGAAACGATGAAAACGTAATAGTTTGTCACATAAGCTGCAACAAATGAACGCAACAGCTTCACAATCACACAGTTTCTCTGTGCTCCGTCAAAACAAATGTTTTTAACGTTTTTGAAGAGCGTTCCGTTTTGGAAGTTTTGACTCTTGAATTCCTTTGCTGTAACGTAGTTCACACCCGTTTATTTGTTGTTTTCATTTCTGTGAGACCTTTATATGATATTTCGCATGCTCTCACTATTCATCACGTATACTTGCTACGGTAACGTATTTTTACAACATGACACAACCATTGTCTATTATGACAACTGCCAAGACTACAGAAACAGAACAAACATTTCAATGACCTGACGGACGGTCCATAATGTTGTTGTTGTTGTTTTGGTGGTCTACAGTCAGCTTCTTCATCCCCAGTACCTACTCCAGCCTACATCCTTCTGAATCTGCTTAGTGTATTCATCTCTTGGTCTCCCTCTAAGATTTTTACCCCCCACGCTGCCCTCTAGTGCTAAACTGGTGATCCCTTGATGCCTCAGAACATGTCCTACCAACCCATCCCTTCTTCTAGTCAAGTTGTGCCACAGACTCCTCTTCCCCCAATTCTGTTCAGTATTCCTCATTAGTTATGCGTTCTACCCATCTAATCTTCAGCATTCTTGTGTACCACCACATTTCGAAAGCTCCTATTGACTTCTAGTCCAATTTATTTATCGTCCATGTTTCACTTCCATACATGGTAACACTCCATACAAATACTTTCAGAACCGTCTTCCTGACACTTAAATCTATACTCGGTATAACAAATTTCGCCGGCCGGAGTGGCCGTGCGGTTCTAGACGCTACAGTCTGGAGCCGAGCGACCACTACGGTCGCAGGTTCGAAACCTGCCTCGGGCATGGGTGTGTGTAATGTCCTTAGGTTAGTTAGGTTTAATTAGTTCTAAGTTCTAGGCGACTGATGACCTCAGAAGCACAGTGCTCAGAGCCATTTTGTTAACAAATTTCTCTTCTTCAGAAACGATTTCCTTGCCATTGACAGTCTACATTTTATATCCTCTCTACTTCAACCATCATCAGTTATTTTGCTCCCCAAATAGCAAAGCTCCTTTACTACTTCCAGTGTCTCATTTCCTAATCTAATTCCCTCACCATTGTTGATGTTCATCTTATACCCTCCTTTCAAGACACTGCCCATTCCGTTCAACTGCTCTTCCAAGTCCTTTGTTTGTTTATATTACCAAATAAAAAATAAGCCCCAACCGAGGATCGAATCGACCTCCTGCATTTGTAAGCCAAAAACTGTATGTACTGTTTTTTTTAAAAAAAAACTTGGTTTCGACATATCGATGAAAAGCAAGATACAGCATACTAGAAAAAAGTTGACGATAACGGGGCATCCTGAGCCACGTCCAATGGGCTGTGGCCATATATTGTGAACTTGTCCGGATTATATGGTGACCACTGGGTAGGACGTCAAACGGGCCGACTTGGAGCAGGACAGGGACCACAGGACATTTTATTTTCTACTGTCTATACTTTTACAAGGAAATTCATAAAACTTTGTCGCCGTGACCAGGGCGGACTCAGGATTCACTCGCATAGCAGCGGAAGTTCAAAACCAAAGCAAAATAATTTTTTTTACACGTGAAATTTCATCATTTTTTCACTTATTACTGGCTGCATTTGTTGCTGTAGGTACACTCTTCTTCGTAAGTAAGACAGATTCTTCGATGAGTTTTACTCAGCATGCAAACAATACTTACAGGTGTATGAAACTCTAGGATTTTTCGGATCTATTAAAAACTGTGGTAAAAATTGAAATAATTAACTATAAAATTTGAGTTTTTTCTAAACGTGGAGTTTAAAATGTAACACCTCATTCATTTTTTCATAAAATAAATACATTCTAGAGTGTCAGACTCCTGTAAGTATGGTTTGTATGCTGCGCTAAATTCATCGAAGAATCTCTCTTACTTATGAAGAAAAGTGTACCTACAGCAACAAATGCAGCCAATAGTAAGTGAAAAAATGATGAAATTTCACATGTAAAAAAAAAATTATTTTGTTGTGTTTCTGAACTTCCACTGCTATGAGAGTCAATACTGAATCCTTCCTGGTCATACTGACAAAGTTTTATGAATTTATTTATAAAAGTATAGACAGTGGAAATTAAAATGTCCTGTGGTGCCTGTGCTGCTTCAATTCGGCCCGTTTGACGTCCTACCCCCCTTAACAACCGTAAGCTGTTGGAGCTTTCTCGATATTGCACTTTTTACGATTGGTCTGTTCACTGTTTTTATCCTTTTTTTTTTTTTTTGCACACTTCAGCACTTCTCCTTCCTGTTTCCATGCTAGGACTATGTTGAGTTTTTGACGGGCTACCTACCAGGCCATCTCGCCACTAAATGTGACGGGCGTCCAGTGGAGAGTTTCCCTTGTTAGGCATGGCAGGCTGCACCGGTGGGTGGAACATGCCTAGCAGCCGATACCAACCTCTGGCATGTTAAGGTGCGATCTGTACGCCAAGAATGGGAAATTTCTGCAGGGTTCGCCTGTAAATGAAGCTAAGCTCTCACTGGTCACCGTGGCAGTGGCTGGGTGCTCTCCCTTTCGTGCAGATTTTTTTCTAAATATGAGGAGTCTGGTTGAAAGGAGGATAATTGTGGCTTTTGTGGGCCCGGCTTGGCGGGACTTGGGGTCTCACCGCGACTCTTCTGGCGCTGTTGCCGACTGGGGCGCATGTTTGTCAAGTTTTGAGATCATGTTAGGCTGAATTAGTTCACGATTTGCATAATTTGCCACGCAAATTGTGTTGCCTGATTAATTGTATTGTTTCGTGGGTCTTGGACATGTTTATTTTGCGTCGTATACCGTATACCGATCCTGCCTTGGAGGCGGTTAAGTGGGAGATGTGTCTCAGAGCTGGAGAGTGACAGATGGTGACGCGACACTGGACACGCACGTAGTTTATTTATCAGCCGATAGAGGGCAGTATTGGATATGGGGGGGGGGGGCTGTGATTATAGTTCCGATTGTGCCCACTGTTGTTGTTGTTGTGGTCTTCAGTCCTGAGACTGGTTTAATGCAGCTCTCCATGCTACCCTATGCTATGCAAGCTTCTTCATCTCCCAGTACTTACTGCAGCCTACATCCTTCTGAATCTACTTAGTATACTCATCTCTCGGTCTCCCTCTACGATTTTTACCCTCCACACTGCCCTCCAATGCTAAATTTGTGATCCCTTGATGCCTCAAAACATGTCCTACCAACCGATCCCTTCTTCTAGTCAAGTTGTGCCACAAACTTCTCTTCTGCCCAATCCTATTCAATACCCCCTCATCAGTTACGTGATCTATCCACCTTATCTTCAGTATTCTTCTGTAGCACCACATTTCGAAAGCTTCTATTCTCTTCTTTTCCAAACCACACTCCTGGAAATTGAAATAAGAACACCGCGAATTCATTGTCCCAGGAAGGGGAAACTTTATTGACACATTCCTGGGTTCAGATACATCACATGATCACACTGACGAAACCACAGGCACATAACACAGGCAACAGAGCATGCACAATGTCGGCACTAGTACAGTGTATATCCACCTTTCGCAGCAATGCAGGCTGCTATTCTCCCATGGAGACGATCGTAGAGATGCTGGATGTAGTCCTGTGGAACAGCTTGCCATGCCATTTCCACCCGGCGCCTCAGTTGGACCAGCGTTCGTGCTGGACGTGCAGACCGCGTGAGACAACACTTCATCCAGTCCCAAACCTGCTCAATGGGGGACAGATCCGGAGATCTTGCTGGCCAGGGTAATTGACTTACACCTTCTAGAGCACCTTGGGTGGCACGGGATACATGCGGACGTGCATTGTCCTGTTGGAACAGCAAGTTCCCTTGCCGGTCTAGGAATGGTAGAACGATGGGTTCGATGACGGTTTGGATGTACCGTGCACTATTCAATGTCCCCTCGACGATCACCAGAGGTGTACGGCCAGTGTAGGAGATCGCTCCCCACACCATGATGCCGGGTGTTGGCCCTGTGTGCCTCGGTCGTATGCAGTCCTGATTGTGGCGCTCACCTGCACGGCGCCAAACATGCATATGACCATCATTGGCACCAACGCAGAAGCGACTCTCATCGCTGAAGACGACACGTCTCCATTCGTCCCTCCATTCACGCCTGTCGCGACACCACTGGAGGCGGGCTGCACGATGTTGGGGCGTGAGCGGAAGACGGCCTAACGGTGTGCGGGACCGTAGCCCAGCTTCATGGAGACGGTTGCGAATGGTCCTCGCCGATACCCCAGGAGCAACAGTGTCCCTAATTTGCTGGGAAGTGGCGGTGCGGTCCCCTACAGTACTGCGTAGGATCCTACGGTCTTGGCGTGCATCCGTGCGTCGCTGCGGTCCGGTCCCAGGTCGACGGGCACGTGCACCTTCCGCCGACCACTGGCGACAACATCAATGTACTGTGAAGACCTCACGCCCCACGTGTTGAGCAATTCGGCGGTACGTCCACCCGGCCTCCCGCATGCCCACTATACGCCCTCGCTCAAAGTCCGTCAACTGCACATACGGTTCACGTCCACGCTGTCGCGGCATGCTACCAGTGTTAAAGACTGCGATGGAGCTCCGTATGCCACGGCTAACTGGCTGACACTGACGGCGGCGGTGCACAAATGCTGCGCAGCTAGCGCCATTCGACGGCCAACACCGCGGTTCCTGGTGTGTCCGCTGTGCCGTGCGTGTGATCATTGCTTGTACAGCCCTCTCGCAGTGTCCGGAGCAAGTATGGTGGGTCTGACACACCGGTGTCAATGTGTTCTTTTTTCCATTTCCAGGAGTGCTCTCACTTCCATACATGGCTACACTCCAAACAAATACTTTCAGAAACGACTTCCTGATACATAAATCTATATTCGATGTTAACAAATTTCTCTTCTTCAGAAACGCTTTCCTTGCCATTGCCAATCTACATTTTATATCCTCTCTACTTCGACCATCATCAGTTATTTTACTTCCTAAATAGCAAAACTCCTTTACTACTTGAAGTGTCTCATTTCCTAATGTAATTCCCTCAGCATCCTCCGATTTAATTTGACTACATTCCATTATCCTCGTTTTGCTTTTGTTGATGTTCATCTTATATCCTCCTTTCAAGACACTGTCCATTCCGTTTAACTGCTCTTCCAAGTCCTTGCTGTCTCTGACAGAATTACAATGTCATGGGCGAACCTCATATTTTTTTCTTCTTCTCCATGAATTTCAATACCTACTCCAAATTTTTCTTTTGTTTCCTTTACTGCTTGCTCAATATGCAGATTGAATAACATCGGGGAGAGGCTACAACCCTGTCTCCCTCCTTTCCCAACCACTGCTTCCCTTTCATGCCCCTCGACTCTTATGACTGCCATCTGGTTTCTGTACAAATTGTAAATAGCCTTTCGCTCTCTGTATTTTACCCCTGCCACCTTTAGAATTTGAAAAAGAGTATTCCAGTCAACATTGTCAAAAGCTTTCTCTAAGTCTACAAATGCTAGAAACGTAGGTTTGCCCTTCCTTAATCTAGCTTCTAAGATAAGTCGTAAGGTCAGTATTGCCTCACGTGTTCCAACATTTCGACGGAATCCAAACTGATCTTCGCCAAGGTCCGCATCTACCAGTTTTTCCATTCGTCTGTAAAGAGTTCGCGTTAGTATTTTGCAGCTGTGACTTATTAAACTGATAGTTCGGTAATTTTCACATCTGTCAGCACCTGCTTTCTTTGGGATATGAATTATTATATTCTTCTTGAAGTCTGAGGGTATTTCGCCTGTCTCATACATCTTGCTCACCAGATGGTAGAGTTTTGTCATGACTGGCTCTCCCAAGGCCGTCAGTAGTTCTAATGGAATGTTGTCTACTCCGGGGGCCTTGTTTCGAGTCAGGTCTTTCAGTGCTCTGTCAAACTCTTCACGCAGTATTGTATCTCCCATTTCGTCTTCATCTACATCCTCTTCCATTTCCATAATATTGTTCTCAAGTACATCGCCCTTGAATAAACCTTCTATATACTCCTTCCACCTTTCTGCCTTCCCTTCTTTACTTAGAACTGGGTTTCCATCTGAGCTCTTGATATTCATACACGTGGTTCTCTTCTCTCCAGAGGTCTCTTTAATTTTCCTGTAGGCAGTATCTATCTTACCCCTAGTGAGATAAGGTTCTACATCCTTACATTTGTCCTCTAGCCATCCCAGCTTAGCCATTTTGCACTTCCTGTCGATGTCATTTTTGAGACGTTTGTATTCCTTTTTGCCTGCTTCATTTACTGCATTTTTATATTTTCTCCTTTCATCAATTAAATTCAATATTTCTTCTGTTACCCAAGGATTTCTAGCAGCCCTCGTCTTTTTACCTACTTGATCCTCTGCTGCCTTCACTACTTCATTCCTCACAGCTACCCATTCTTCTTCTACTGTATTTCTTTCCCCTATTCCTGTCAATTGTTCCCTTATGCTCTCTCTGAAACTCTGTACAACCTCTGGTTATTTTAGTTTATCCAGGTCCCATCTCCTTAATTTCCCACATTTTTGCAGTTTCTTCAGTTTTAATCTACAGGTCATAACCAATAGATTGTGGTCAGAGTCCACATCTGCCCTTGGAAATGTCTTACAACTTAAAACGTGGTTCCTAAATCTCTGTCTTACCATTATATAATCTGTCTGATACCTTTTAGTATCTCCAGAGTTCTTCCATGTATACAACCTTCTTTCATGATTAAACCAAGTGTTAGCTATGATTAAGTTGTGCTCTGTGCAAAATTCTACTAGGCGTCTTCCTCTTTCATTTCTTAGCCCCAATCCATATTCACCTACTATGTTTCCTTCTCTCCCTTTTCCTACACTCGAATTCCAGTCACCCATTACTATTAAATTTTCGTCTCCCTTCACTATCTGAATAATTTCTTTTATTTCATCGTACATTTCTTCAATTTCTTCGTCATCTGCAGAGCTAGTTGGCATATAAACTTGTACTACTGTAGTAGGTGTGGGCTTCGTATCTATCTTGGCCACAATAATGCGTTCACTATGCTGTTTGTAGTAGCTTACCCGCATTCCTATTTTCCTATTCATTATTAAACCTACTCCTGCATTACCCCTATTTGATTTTGTGTTTATAAACCTGTAGTCACCTGACCAGAAGTCTTGTTCCTCCTGCCACCGAACTTCACTAATTCCCACTATATCTAACTTTAACCTATCCACTTCCCTTTTTAAATTTTCTAACCTACCTCCCCGATTAACCTCCCCGATTAAGGGATCTGACATTCCACGCTCCGTTCCGTAGAACGCCAGTTTTCTTTCTCCTGATAACGACATCGTCTTGAGTAGTCCCCGCCCGGAGATCCGAATGGGAGACTATTTTACCTCCGGAATATTTTACCCAAGAGGACGCCATCATCATTTTATCATACAGTAAAGCTGCATGTCCTCGGGAAAAATTACGGCTGTAGTTTCCCCTTGCTTTCAGCCGTTCGCAGTACCAGCACAGCAAGGCCGTTTTGGTTAATGTTGCAAGGCCAGATCAGTCAATCATCCAGACTGTTGCCCCTACAACTACTGATTTGCTGCTGCCCCTCTTCAGGAACAACACTTTTGTCTGGCCTCTCAACAGATACCCCTCCGTTGTGGTTGCAGTTGCACCTACGGTACGGCCATCTGTATCGCTGAGGCACGCAAGCCTCCCCACCAACGGCAAGGTCCATGGTTCATGGGGGGGGGGGGGGGGGGAGGGCACTAGAGTGCATTAAAGTAATAGAATGTTTTTCAGTTTTTCATAAACTGTTCTAGTATTTTCATGAAGTGTTATGTCTTTTTGTGTACGTAAAATGTTATAAATGTGTTTTAGTAGTATGAATGATGCGTGAGTGTGGTTTAAGGTTAATATGAAGATAACTGTTTAACGAGTTATGTAGTTGGATTTAGTGTGGGAGCATTTCGAAGAAGTATGAATATGGACAAAGGGGATTTTTCTAGAATAGATTTGTAAAGTAAGTTTATGGTAAAGGTAAAGTTAATTCAGGTATAAATAACAATAGTAAATAACTTTTTGCATAAGCAAAACTTCTGCATATTAGATAATTAAGTCGGTAAAAAGTGCAGTCGTTAGGTTTGCTATTTTGCGCTTGGTTACTGATGAAAAGCGCGGATTGTCGCGGTTCAAATGGTTCAAAGGGCTCTGTGCACTATGCGACTTAACTTCTGAGGCCATCAGTCGCCTAGAACTAATTAAACCTAACTAACCTAAGGACATCACACACATCCATGCCCGAGGCAGGATTCGAACTTGCTACCGTAGCGGTCGCCCGGCTCCAGACTGTAGCGCCTAGAACCGCACGGCCACTCCGGCCGGCGACTGACGTGGAAGAATGTTGTTTTGCTATTGGCTGTTGAGTAAACTGCCCAATGGTAAAGCAATATTCTTGGCGCGCCTTTCTCTGCTGGTAGAGATGACTTAAAGAGTATTGTAGAAAAGAGTGGAAGCCTAGCCATGAAACAGAACGGACGTGTTATAAAATAAATAAATAATAAAATATAATATTAATTATTAGTTATATATGATAGTGATTGGTTGTAATTAATATTTGCTTATCTGGAACGTGGACGTTTAATTATTTGGCATCAGACTCTTGACAATGGCTGTTTCGTAATTGCAATGTTATTAGTAGTTGACCTTGAAATAAGACTCAAATAATCGGAATTCGTATTTAAATCGTTTCCAAAGACTGCTGCGGTAGGTGCGGACTCAAAATCTAAATCTCAATATTACAATAATTTGCCAGCCATGTCAATACATCGTACAGAGGCGACTGTCTACTAAACATAAAAAAGTTTACACAGTTAGTTAAATCAGATATATTCAACGAATAAGCCTACAGTTACATAATTCTACTTACTTTCATAAATATAAATTCTGTACAGAATCGAGTGCCTAGTAAGATTGCAACTCGCAGTGTTCTTATATACACTCCTGGAAATTGAAATAAGAACACCGTGAATTCATTGTCCCAGGAAGGGGAAACTTTATTGACACATTCCTGGGGTCAGATACATCACATGATCACACTGACAGAACCACAGTCACATAGACACAGGCAACAGAGCATGCACAATGTCGGCACTAGTACAGTGTATATCCACCTTTCGCAGCAATGCAGGGTGCTATTCTCCCATGGAGACGATCGTAGAGATGCTGGATGTAGTCCTGTGGAACGGCTTGCCATGCCATTTCCACCTGGCGCATCAGTTGGACCAGCGTTCGTGCTGGACGTGCAAACCGCGTGAGACGACGCTTCATCCAGTCCCAAACATGCTCAATGGGGGACAGATCCGGAGATCTTGCTGGCCAGTGTAGTTGACTTATACCTTCTACAGCACGTTGGGTGGCACGGGATACATGCGGACGTGCATTGTCCTGATGGAACAGCAAGTTCCCTTGCCGGTCTAGGAATGGTAGAACGATGGGTTCGATGACGGTTTGGATGTACCATGCACTATTCAGTGTCCCCTCGACGATCACCAGAGGTGTACGGCCAGTGTAGGAGATCGCTCCCCTCACCATGATGCCGGGTGTTGGCTCTGTGTGCCTCGGTCGTATGCAGTCCTAATTGTGGCGCTCACCTGCACGGCGCCAAACACGCATACGACCATCATTGGCACCAAGGCAGAAGCGAATCTCATCGCTGAAGACGACACGTCTCCATTCGTCCCTCCATTCACGCCTGTCGCGACGCCACTGGAGGTGGGCTGCACGATGTTGGGGCGTGAGCGGAAGACGGCCTAACGGTGTGCGGGACCGTAGCCCAGCTTCATGGAGACGGTTGCGAATGGTCCTCGCCGATACCCCAGGAGCAACAGTGTCCCTAATTTGCTGGGAAGTGGCGGTGCGGTCCCCTACGGCACTGCGTAGGATCCTGCGGTCTTGGCGTGCATCCGTGCGTCGCTGCGGTCCGGTCCCAGGTCGACGGGCACGTGCACCTTCCGCCGACCACTGGCGACAACATCGATGTACTGTGGAGACCTCACGCCCCACGTGTTGAGCAATTCGGCGGTACGTCCACCCGGCCTCCCGCTTACCCACTATACGCCCTCGCTCAAAGTCCGTCAACTGCACATACGGTTCACGTTCACGCTGTCGCGGCATGCTACCAGTGTTAAAGACTGCGATGGAGCTCCGTATGCCACGGCAAACTGGCTGACACTGACGGCGGCGGTGTACAAAAGCTGCGCAGCTAGCGCCATTCGACGGCCAACACCGCGGTTCCTGGTGTGTCCGCTGTGCCGTGCGTGTGATCATTGCTTGTACAGCCCTCTCGCAGTGTCCGGAGCAAGTATGGTGGGTCTGACACACCGGTGTCAATGTGTTCTTTTTTCCATTTCCAGGAGTGTAACATCAAATATGGCGGTGTGCCAGCTAATAAAATATACGTGCTTCCCGCACCAGTTATTCTACTCGACCTACTTCTTCTTAATGAAACATAAGAGTGTCATAATTGTATGTTGTTTTATCAGCGCTGCAGTTCTGTGCCATAGGCTTTATTTATTTGTCAGAGATTATTTAGTTAAGATTTCGCATTTCAGAGGAAACTCACGCACGACATGCAAGTGTGCCTTTATAGTGTGTAGTAGTAGTTCCGATAGAAATGATAAGTTGCCGGATCTAGTAGTGTTTCATACATCAAAAGTGTGGTCAAGTGACGGCATAGTTATTCCGATGGGCACGTAGAAATTTCGGAATTTTTAAGTGTATTTTGTGACGAGAAAGCACATATATTCAGAGTGGCGTATTGAGCAGGTCGGTAGCTAAAAACTGTGACTGCATTTGGTACCGACAGACTTAATATTTGGCGAGCATTCTCAATCAAAAACAATCAGTATTTTAGTAGCTATTACGTTTTCGCGAAATGCAACACCATAAACTTGCTAACGTGAGTGAAGGGGATTGTGAGTGACTGTGTTAAGACTAGCACGGGCTTGGCAGTGATACTAGTTCACCTAAGTTTCAGAATATATTATTTGAGGACAAAATTTCGAACCTTTCATTTCTTGTGAAAACTGTCTCCCGAAACGTAGATCAGTGACGTAAATTGCAGCCTGGTTCACGTCGCAGCAGGTTTCGCTCGGCTTCCTTACTGATGAAATGCTGAGACAATGTTCACAGGTAGATGCAGGTTCGTCGTAAAGGGACGTAAGGAACCGTGCCGCCGCAGTGTCCCAAGCAGTTTTCCACATAAATGCAGTACTTCCTCACCATGTTAGCAGGACATTCACTATTACTAAAAAAAACTAAACGCTGATTTGAATTTCAGAATTAAACTTTTGTTCTACAACTGATACTGATTAACTGATGAGCAGATATTATACAACTATTATTCAAGTAATATTGAGGGTATTCAGACCAGAGTAGCCCACCACCTGGCTTACTATGCTACTTAAAACAAGTGACAAGGCAGGCAGTGTTAGGTCTCTTAGCCGTAATGGCTGCTTGCAAGTTAGGTTAGCTTGACAAGCCCACATTCCGTTACCGTCCCTGCCACGTTGAGGCGGACCTTTTTCTGCTCTGGCTGTTGCTCTGTGTGTTGGTACACTCTTTAATACAGTGAGTGATGTTTATCTGCAAAATAATTAATAAAAACCAATATAATTAATTAAGTATAAAATAAAACCAAATACATAGAAAAATATATACACAAAAGGAAACAAAAAAAAGAATTCTAAACTTTATGGTATCTTCCAAGAACCGAGTTCTCCCTTATGCAATTTTAGAGTGCAAAGCTGTACATATTCCCCGAAAATTAAACTGAGCTAGATTTCTCTATGTGAGATTATAAATGATGTTAGAATTTCACATGAAACATAATGGTATTGGTAAATTCTTGCATAAACAATCTTAGACACAGGAAGTATTCAGGTAGCTATGTTTAAACATAATTGGATTCCTCTATTCAAAATTTAAAAATAACATACAAATCAACAATTGTTAGAGACAAGTGGTTACCAAAGTTAATATAATTAATAAAAAGAATATAATTATACTTAGAATAAAAGGAAATAAGTATAAATAGTGAGTTTTTTAAAAAACATGGTGTCTTCTAAAACCTGATTCTCTCACATGCAATTCCTGTGTGTGGAGGCTATGTATGTGCCTGTAGATTGAACATAACTAGATTCCTCTATATGACATTGTAAATAAGGTTTCAAATTATAATGTGAATAATAAAACAATATGAATATTAACATAGAGCAATACAATTATACCTTGCAGGCTGTTAATCATAATTGATACCAAATTTATCCCCAACACAAATGAAAATACAAAAACATTCAGATAGCTGAAGGTTATACTTGATCAATTCCTCTATACAAGATTTTATTTGAGGCAGTAGATTACTAAAGCATAAAACAATGTTAATATATCATAAAAGCTAGAAGTCTATAGTAGACAAATCAAAAATTAAGTTATGTAGAAGTCTAAAATGTGATAATTCAAGTGTAAGGTCCAGGTCACTGGAACAGCGGGAAGTTCCACAAGACTGGAAGAAGGCCCAGGTCATAGCAATCTTTAAAAAGGGTAGAAAATCGGGTGCACATAATTACCGGCCAATTTCACTGACATCGGTTTGTTGTAGAATTATGGTACATATTTTGTGTTCAGAAATAATGAGCTTTATAGACTTTGAGAAGCTCATGTGCAGAAACCAGCACGGTTTTAGGAAACAGCGGTTATGCGAGACACAGCTTGCCCTCTTTGTGCATGATATACAAGAGGCTCTGGATACCGGCTCCCAGGTTGAGGCCATATTTCTCGACTTTCGAAAGGCGTTCGACTTCAACAGAAACAAGGGTAACTTCAGGTGTGCCCCAGGGCAGCGTAATAGGTCCTCTGCTTTTTACGATTTACATAAATGGTCTAGTTGATGGTATTGACAGCGGCATTTGACTGTTTGCCGATGATGCTTGTCTACAAGAAAGTAGTATTACACGAAAGTTGTGAACAAATCAATGAGGATTTGCAGAAAATAAATGCGTGGTGTAATGACAGGCTGTTATCTCTCAATATTAGTAAGTGTAACCTACTGCGTATAACAAGGCGAAAATCCCCATTAATGTACGAGTACATAATAAATGCCCAGTCTTCGGAAGTCAAGTATCTAGATGTGACTATTCGAATTGATCTCAAATGGAATAATCAGATTACACAAGTAACGGGCAAAGCGAACTCTAGATTGCGGTTTATTGGTAGAATCCTGAAGCGATGCAATCTTTTAACAAAGGAAATTGCTTACAATACTTTAGTTCGTCCAGTCTTAGAGTATTGTTTGTCTGTGTGGGAACCTTACCAGTTGGGTTGAATTCAAGAGACTGAGAAGGTCCAAAGAAGAGTGGCAAAATTCGTGACTGGTACATTTAGCCATCTCGAGAGCGTTACAAATCTCATAGAAAGTTTGAAGTGGGACACACTTGCAGATAGACGACGCGCTAAACGGAAAAGCCTGCTCACCAAATTCCGAAATCTGATCTTCGCCGAGGATGTAGATCATGTATTATTACCACCTGGCCGGCCAAAGTGGCCGTGCGGTTCTAGGCGCTGCAGTCTGGAACCGCGAGACCGCTATGGTCGCAGGTTCGAATCCTGCCTGGGGCATGGATGTGTGTGATGTCCTTAGGTTAGTTAGGTTTAACTAGTTCTAAGTTCTAGGGGTCTAATGACCTCATAAGTTGTGTCCCATAGTGCTCAGAGCCATTTGAGCCATATTACCACCAACTTTCTAATCGTGCAATGATCACCATTCAAAGATAAGTGAAATTAGAGCTCGCACTGAGGCGTTCAGACAGTCATTTTTCCCTCGCGCGATCCGCGAGTGGAACAGAGGGGAGAAATATGACTTTGGCGAGAATTTTGCCCTCCGCCACACACCGCTTGGTGGCTAGCGGAGTATATACGTAGATGTAGATGTAGAGGAGCAAGAATAGCGCCCCAGAGGCTGGCAGTGTCTGTTGCGATACTTCGGAGAGGGCAGCGCTTTGTATTACGTGGTCAGTGTAATAATTTCAGTGTTGTGCATTACTGATTTATGGCGCAAACCAGATTTGAGATAAAATTAATTGAGAAAATGCTACAAATAAAAATATGAAATTTCCGTAAAGAATCTTTCTGCATATTCTTACATCGATCTTCAATAAGATAGTCACTATTCACGTATTTATGCGCTAGAACGAATTCGAAAGAGACCAGCTTTGTAAGTAACGCCATGTTTTTATTGTATTTTTTGTAACGACCATTGTTTGCGTAAATGTAATTTTTATGATATGACTTAACAATTGCAAGTCAGTTTCACAATATAGCAACATTTTCAAGTAATATACTACAGTCATTCCCCTGAATCTTGTTCCGCCTCCCAGTTGCAAGTCGTTTTTATTTAAACAAATTCTAAATGTGTCTCAGTCAAATATCTTGCATTTTGGCTTTTGCACGTGTAAATAGTTTACTAGCGCTGAGAACAGAACAACGCGTTATCCACGGTGACATCAATACGGGAAAAGAAATTTATTTCACACAGATTATGGATTTTCGCACAAGGGCCACTTTTGTAGTTATTCATATTTACAGCACATCTGAAGGTGCTTATCTCTAATTTGTCATTATTGCGCATAGGTTTTAATTAGTTTGGGTTTACTGGTATTCCTTTCTTGCTAGTAGGCAGATTGTGTGAAACAGGTTCAGGTAAATATACAGTTACACGTAATCAGATTCGCAGTCGGCACACCACTTGATATAACATGTTAGACATAAATATCACACTTTACTTAAGACATAAGCGTTACATTGTCAATGATGTGATTATTGCCAGTCGGCCGTTGTGGCTCTACAGTCTGGAACCGCGCAACCGCTACGGTCGCAGGTTCGAATCCTGCCGCGGGCATGGATGTGTGTGTTGTCCTTAGGTTAGTTAGGTTTAAGTAGTTCTACGTTCTAGGGGACTGATGACCTCAGATGTTAAGTCCCATAGTGTCAGAGCCATTTGAACCATTTTTGAAGATAGTGAAGCGATACATGTGGCGCAGACGGGACGTAATAATAGAGAGAACGGATCGTCAGCTGTTGCAAAGCAACTCAAGAACGAGCAGCATTCGTTGGGGGATATAACGGAAAGCATGAAGGTGTTGCACGCTGAAGAGAAAGGGTGGTTGTTATCAAACTCAGAGGAGGTCGAGATTTATTGTGTCTTAAAAAAAGAGGGCGTCGGTGTTTTAAATGGAAGGACAGAACTGTCTAAATGGCATTTCATGGCAATCTTTAACGATATCCTCCTTAAGAAGAACCCACCTACGTATTTAACCTAGTGACATAGTATTATTTCCGTTCAGATTGCAGCGTAGAGGTAATTTTAAGTTGGAATGGGCTAGGACCAGACAGGCAGTTCCCAAAGATTTTATGACAGACAGCAGTATCGTTGGTGCAGAGATTAGATTAGATTAGTACTTGTTCCATAGATCATGAATACGACACTTCGTAATGATGTGGAACGTGTCAGGTTAATAAAACGTGTCCATACAAGATATTACATTAGGCAAAATATTACATGACACTCAATATATTTAATTTTTTTGTGGGGGTTGGGAAATTACCCACTTACTATATCCAAAAATTCATCTAATGAGTAGAAGGACTTGCCATTAAGAAATTCTTTTAATTTCCTTTTAAATGCTATATGGCTATTTGTCAGACTTTTGATGCTATTAGGTAAGTGACCTAAGACTTTTGTGGCAGCGTAATTTACCCGCCTCTGAGCCAAAGTTAGATTTAAGCTTGAGTAGTGAAGATCATCCTTTCTCCTAGTGTTGTAGCCATGTACACTGTTATTACTTTTGAATCCGTTCGGATTGTTAGTAACAAATTTCAGAAGTGAATATATATATATATATATATATATATATATATATATATATATATAGTGAAGATCTCTAGCTCTTTACATAAGTATCTGCAGGATGATCTTGGATGAGCTCCAGCAATTATTCTGATTACACGCTTTTGTGTAATGAACACTCTTTTACTCAATGGTGAGTTACCCCAGAATATGATGCCATACGAAAGCACAGAATGAAAATAGGCGTGGTAAGCTAATTTACTCCGATGTATATCGCCAAAATTTGCAATGACCCTAATAGCATAAGTAGCTGAACTCAAACGTTTCAGCAGATCCTCAGTGTGTTTTTTCCAGTTCAACCCCTCATCAATGCGTACACCTAGAAATTTTGAATATTTTACCTTAGCTATAGATTTCTGATCGAAGTCTATATTTATTAATGGGGTCATTCCATTTACTGTGTGGAACTGTATATACTGTGTTTAATGAGAGCCCATTTGCAGAGAACCACTTAATGATTTTCTGAAAAACATCATTTACAATTTCACCAGTTAATTCTTGCCTGTCGGGTGTGTTAGCTATACTTGTATCATCGGCATTAGGCTCTGAGTAAATATCATCGTTGGTAGATTATGGCAGGGGCTTTTAGTTTGCAACTCTACCTCGGGACGGTGGATGCACCGGTTTGTTATGTTTTACGTTTTATGGTTTGAGTTGACAATGCATGTGTGTAAGTCATTTTTAAATTCTGACGAGGCCTAACTGTATAAAAAAATTTTTTTGAGGTAGGTAATAACTCAAGAAGTCTAGTTTCCTTGTTTTTAGCACTTGAAAATGGGATAATGTGGCCCTGAAAAATGATGTGGCAATAAACACACGTTTGACGATTCCTTAATATTGATCCTCTAAAAGCAAATGAGGCACCGCGGCAATGAGTACCACAATGAAGCAAAGCATAGACACAAAGCTTCGAGAAAACCAGACGTTTGTGGCAATCGAAATTGTACCCAAACCACCTGTCTCATAGTTTTGATATGTTTTTCAGCCAAATCTCAACATCCTATATTCCCTGTAAAAATAATGTAACCACTTTATGTTATGAAATTTTACATAATACTTAAGATTATTATCGTTTTATTAATGCACGAAATTTTCATGTATATGCCAGCGGCAATAGTGTTTTTTAACTGTTATAAAGTCTGTAATTAATGTGAAATTAGAATCAGAATATTAAGAACAGTTACCAAATACGCCAGTCACACAACTGTGAGCTACCACAGTACTTCATGGTCATCGTAATCATCATTTTCATTAAGCACACTCTCTGACTTGACGTTCAGATAAAACTGCCCGTTCACTACAGGCACAAAATCTTGTAGTGTTGTTAAGCCTGTGTGTTTCAGGCTTGATCTACTAATTTTGGTAAGTCTTTATGTTTCAAAGTTGGTATTTATTATCGACCTACGCATTCGGGCACTAGATTTTGCAAGACATCCACAAACTGTGGGGAAATATCAACTGTGGTCTCTCTCGATGGGATTTGAAGGAAATGGTGGCCTTTCACGACTCCAACGGAGACAGTGTTATTTTATACAAAATTCCATGGCAAGCTACTGAAAATTTCATTACTGCAAAGCTTCTGAAACGGACGCTGTTACTACGAATATGAACTTTTGTTTTTAGTAGATGAGGTCGGTAACACTCTTAAGGGTTCCGAAATTCTTAGCGTCCATTTTACAAACTGTAATGCAAAGACCATGGAACGTGGAAGGGCTTTTTTTCCATAAAAATTATGATTAGGGACCCTAATGCTTTTACTTGTTCACTGTGCCTACTGGATCGGGTCGCTGACTCTGGCTGAAGGTCTGTTATCAGACCCAAACTGTTTATGAAATCTGCCCCTTCACTAATTTTTATTAATATTTAATAACTAAATAGTGTTCAGGGAACTGATCACTACTAAACAAACAAGGATAGCATTGAACACATTTATTGAACACTAATCTTCCTAGCATCAAACTGAACTATGACATACGTTTATAATTGATAAAATTAAGCTAGTAATGGCAATGGGCCTTAAATTCCAAAACTAACTCTTAAGGTCGGATAACGCATCTGCACTTGTTATTTTGTACTCTCTCCCCTTGTCAGACGGCATAAAATACGCCAGACAAACCTACTGCAATTAACAAATTCTCAATAAGAGCGTGGCTGGAAAACTGAGCCCTGGTAACCACAGCCAGCCGTAATATCGGGTTAAGTGCCGAAGCTGAGCATCACGTTACCAAATGCAGCGTCGTGGACAGGCCGGCAAGCTGCCGATGGCATCTGCGTCGTAGAGGAGCCTCAATTGTAATAAAAATGAACTTATTTTCGCGAACAGGCTTCCTGTTCGTAAACTCCTATTCAAAAGCTAATTCGGCTTTCTTTCCAATAGTCTCGCACTCGTTAAGACGGGACTCACCAGCCCAAAGGCAGAATCGAAAAATGGTTCAAATGGCTCTGAGCACTATGGGACTTAACATCTGTGGTCATCAGTCCCCTAGAACTTAGAACTACTTAAACCTAACTAACCTAAGGACAACACAGACATCCATGCCCGAGGCAGGATTCGAACCTGCGACCGTAGCAGTCCCGCGGTTCCGGACTGCAGCGCCTAGAACCGCAAGACCACCGCGGCCGGCAAGGCAGAATCCAGTGATGTCTTGAATAAAGTGTGGCTCAAGGAAATTGCTCTGCTCCTGTCTGCTCCCTGTGAGACAATATTCCCAACCGTAATTAGCGGAATCAGCCTGTCTCTAACAGTAAAACGTGACAGTACCCCTAACTGAATACTAGTTGCAGCTGGAAGACTTATTCAAAGTTCTGCACAGCACACTGAAAAGAATTTACTCTCCTACAGCAGATCCGACGGCACGACGCTTCTCCTCGATAAGAGCTCCAAAAGCTTCCCTCTGCAAGAATCAGCACCCCCACGCTATTTTTCGAGCTAGCCAATCCCGTGGCTCTAGACGAGCACAGTTCGCTCCCACTATTATTTCCTGGCTTCTTCCAGGCAATTAAAACATTCTGTGCCTTACTGCGCCTAGAATGTTCTGGAGCAAACTGAAACGCCGTTCAAAATTGAACCCACCAATCGTGTCTCTCTGTTCGCCCTCGCGCGGGAAAAGGTCATTGCCCTAACTTAACCGCGTTTCTTAGAAAGACCCAGAAAACGTTAAGATTAGTGGGAAGGCTCCCTCAAGCGCCAGTTCATCTCGACATAGTGGCGTCGGCGTAACGTCCAGCGCCAACGAGGCGCCGTCCCTCGAAGGCCTGCCTCTGTTGTGCGAGCAATGGGTGCCTACCTGCTCCGGCGGCACGTCTTCCCCAGTGGGACGCTTTCACATGCCGACTCGTAATGGTCGGTTGTAAACTTCCGCACCCCTCTGCCCTGCCTTTGAGCAGTGGCGCTCGTCCGCTCCAGCCAAATTCCGTGAAAATATCACCTGAACCCCGACTTCATGCAACATGCGAATTTCTTAAAGTTAATACGCGTCTTGTGCCGTCTGATACTCACTATATTAATTTCAGTAGGCTGATTGCCTGATAAATAACATAATCACCGATATCTAACTCGTCTTTGCAACAATTATTATATTACAGTAAGATCCAAAATACTGTTACCTTACAAACGTGACGTTATGATCGGGCATTTCGTCAAGAGCTTCCAGCTTTTATGAAGAAATGTGAGCCAGTGTAGGCAGTGGTCGTTTCTCTAGCAATGAAAATGTGTGGTTTGGGCCTTTATGTAAGTGAAAATCCGAGAAATGGCACAGATTTTCGCACATGTTCATATGTACAGTGTAGGGGTACAGACTGATAAAGCTGGTTCACCCTAAGAGTGAAGAGACAAAGTTAACATAGGCATGCCAGGTTCTGTTCATGTCGACCCTGATGTAGGATGGCATAATTCGAATTGTTCACCCTACTGAAAACGTACGGCCAGATACGAAATGGATCACGACAGAAAACTGGTCTGCCCCGCTCCAGGAATAGGCGATTATCTTTAAAACTGTGTAGCCATCTCGTATAAATAAAAAATATAAAATAATGATGTGTAACCTTCCCGAACAGAAAATAAAAATAATTAAATTTGGATAATTAAATTCTGACGTATGAAAACTGATAAATCTTAACTCATGAAAAACATAAATTTTGACGAAAGTAGCGCTACGCCATGATCCTGTGAAATCAATTTGAATCTGTCCGTGAGAAACAAAACTGAAAAATTCTTACCTCGTGATGATGTCGCCGGGTAACGCTGTCTGTATATCTGCTCGTAAATGGCACAGCTTAGTGCAATGCTGGCCTATCTCGTGAATGGCACAGCTTAGTGCAATGCTGGACTATCTGCTAATACTGGATAACATTTGTCTGAGATCTGAATTACGAGAAAAAATGACTTTGGTTAGTGACACAGCTGCACAGCTGGTCGTCTGATTACTAAGGAGGACATGACTATGATTTGATAAAAATTCTGGAATATTTTAATTTAGATAAATGATTGGATCGGGACTGGTAATGACCTAAGGGGAAATTATACTTTTATAGTTGACTGGTAAAAGCAATTCTGAAAACTTTTTATGTTATTGTTAAAGATCTACAAACCATTACACGGTAAAACTGAATATATTACAAATCTGGGTCAGCTGGTGCTGACGAATCACAAAAGAAAAGATTGAAACAAATTCATATTAATATCTCAGACAAGTGACTTAACGACGCACATGCCAATAAAAATAATAAAATTTGCCTTACAATAGATGGTTGACTTAATTACACTAATGACTTTTCATTATATTAACAATTATTCATTTGTTCATCATCATCTCATTCCATGGTATCATTTAATTCTAAGACTGATCACAATTATTATTCAGTTCCATATAATACATTTTTACAATTTGTTCAGCACTGTGACTTTAACAACTACTAGCTACAAACTGAGCTGTACGAGCGACAGACTACAACTATACTGTAGTAACGAGCGACTGCAACTGCGGTTACAGACTGTTCTGAGCTGTGACTACTGCAGCTCTCTTTTGACAGGGGCAAATATATTTTATGTCTCAGGCAGCGCCTGTGAATTGTCGTTCTAGCAAGTGAGCAGTACATCGAGATTACATTTGCTCCAGCAGGGTTGTGAACCCTTTACAACTTCATCTCAGATGTAAGCGAGTAGGTGGCGTAAAATGAGAGACTTGTTTCCCACCTCAACAGATTACCTTTCTCGCAGATTGCAGACAGTAATTGAAGGCCTTTGGACAGGATAATAAGTACCGAAACTTCCTGGCAGATTAAAACTGTGTGCACGACCGAGACTCGAACTCGGGACCTTTGCCTTTCGCGGGCAAGTGCTCTACCAACTGAGCTACCGAAGCACGACTCACGACCGGTGCTCGCAGCTTTACTTCTGCCAGTATCCGTCTCCTACATTCCAAACTTTACAGAAGCTCTTCTGCGAACATTGCAGAACTAGCACTCCTGAAAGAAAGGATACTGCGGAGACATGGCTTAGCCACAGCCTAGGGGACGTTTCCAGAATGAGATTTTCACTCTGCAGCGGAGTGTGCGCTGATATGAAACTTCCTGGCAGAATAAAACTATGTGCCCGACCGAGACTCGAACTCGGGACCTTTGCCTTTCGCGGGCAAGTACTCTACCAACTGAGCTACCGAAGCACAACTCACATCCGGTACTCACAGCTTTACTTCTGCCAGTATCCGTCTCCTACATTTACAGAAGCTCTTCTGCGAACCTTACGTTGTGTATCATATGTTACCATAAGCATATGCGACTGTAACACACACACACACACACACACACACACACACACACACACACAAGTTCGACGCCGGTGCGTGAGGCCATTCGAAAAAACCGACCGTATTTGCGGCGAAAAAAAATTTGCCTTTGGAACACGATTATGCACCTACTCACACTTCGTTATTTTTTTCCTGAGTTTTTAGTGAATAAGAATATTGTAATGATACTCCAGTCTGCATATTCAGCAGGCTTTGCCCCGTGTCATTTGTTTCTATTTCAAAAAATAAAAAGACGTTGAAGTGACGTCTTCTACTGGCAGAGATGATTTTAATAACATATCGCTGAGAGGACTCAAAGCTATCGAAAAGAAGGAGTTTCAGAAGTGTTTCAGGAATTGGGAAGAGCTCTGGCATAACCGTATTGTATGTAAATGGCTCTTTCGGAAGACGATAACATTGATGTAAACGAATAAATAAAATTCTTTAAAAAAAAAACAAAATTCCCATTACTTTTTGTACGCACCTCCTTGTTTATCTTTCCTCCCCTTGCAAACAAGACCTCTTTTGGCTACACTCGGTTTTGAACGTCAGAATGATGTAAGTATGCAGTGAAGAACAGAGCCACTGGCTAAAGTAGATGTGGTCAACTTTTCATGTATGAGCAGGACTACACTGACGGAAAAAAGCACAACACCGAGGGGTTGTGCGACGTAAATGAAAGTTGGTAGGCGTATTTGTACATTTGAGATACGATGTCTGTTCACGTTTCGTGCCAGTCATATAACAGTGGCATAAGTAACCTCACTGTGAGGATGCAAATCAGGTTTGCTTTAAATACAAGCTGCAGCTGTCATGACTGTTTGGTACTTTTGAGGTTGGACGTAGTTCAAAAATGGATCAAATGGCTCTAAGCACTATGGGACTTAACATCTCAGGTCATCAGTCCCCTAGACTTAGAACTCGGTGTAATTTCAGTGTTTCAACGTCAATGTGAAGGTCCAAGAGTAACAATAAAACTGCAGTGGTGGATCGGAATCTACTACTGCACTCCTAGGAAAGGTTCAAAGCGCAGACTGTTTGAAGCGTTACTTCCCCTGGACAAAAGTCGGCATTGTGCCTTTTTTATTCAATCCCGATGCAATTTCTGTGTTTCATCGTCAATGTGAAGGTCCAAGGGTTACATAAAAATCCCGATGCAATTTCTGTATTTCATCGTCAATGTGAATATCCAAGTGTTACAGTAAACCTGTAGTGGTGCATCGGAATCTACTACTCGACTCCCAGGAAAGTTCAATGCACAGACTCTATGAGACGTTACTCTCCCTGGACAGTAATCGGCATTGTGCCCTTTGAATTCGATTCAGAAGCAGTTTCTGAGTTTCATCGTCAATGTGGAGGTCCAAGGGTTACAGTAAGCCTGCAGTGATGCATCCCAATCTACTACTGGACTCCTAGGAAGGTCCAAAGGACAGACTGTTTGCTGCGTTACCCTCCTTGGACAGAAGTCGGCATTGTGCCTTTTGCATTCAATCGCTTTGTAATTTCTGTGTTTCATCGTCAATGTGAAGGTCCAAGGGTTAAAGTAAACCAGCAGTGATTCACCGGTATCTACTCCCAGGAAAGGTGCCAATCACAGACTGTTCGAAGCATTACTCCCCCTGGACAGACGTCGGCATGATGCCTTTTGTATACAATTCCATTTCATCGTCAATGTGAAGGTATAAGTGGTACAGTAAGCCTGCGGTGGTCCATTGGAATCTAATACTGGTCCCCCAGGAAAGTTTCCAACACAGCTTGTTTGAAGCGTTACTCCCCCTGGACAGAGGTCCAGCATTGTGCCTTTTGTATTCAATCCCGATTAATTTGTGTATTGCATCGTCATTGTAAAGGTCCAAGGGTTATAGTAATTCTGGAGTGGTGCATCGGAATCTACTACTGGACTACTAGGAAGGGTTGAAAGAAGTTGGCATTGTGCCTTTTGTATTCAATCCCAATACAATTTCTGTGTTTTATCGTCAATGTGAAGGTCCAAGGGTTACAGTAAACCTACCGTGGTGCATCGAAATCTACTACTGGACCCACAGGACAGGTTCAAAGCACAGACTTCGTGAAGAGTTAATCCCCCTAAACAAAAGCCGCACTGTGCATTTTGTATTCAATCCCGATGCAATTTATGTGTTTCGTCGTCAATGTGAATGTCCAGTTGTTACAGTAAACCTACCGTGGTGCATCGGTATCTACTACTGGGCTACAAGGAAAGTTCACAGCACAGACTGTTTGATGCGTTACTCCCCATGGACGGAAGTGGGCATTGTGCCTTTTGTATTCAATCCCGATGCCATATCTGTGTTTCATCGCTAATGTGACGATCCAAGGATTACAGTAAAGCTGCAGTATTGCATCGGAATTAACTGCTGTACTGCCAGGAAAGGTTCAAAGCATAGACTGTGTGCAGAGTTATTCTCCTAAGAAAAGTCAGCATTGTCCCATTTGTATTCACTTTCTGTGTTTCATTAACAATGTGAAGTCCCAAGGGTTATAGTAAACCTTTCGTGGTGCATCCGAATCTACTACTGGACTCCCAAGAAAGGTTCAAAGCACAGACTGTTTGAAGCGTTGCTCACCTGGACAGAAGTCAGCATTGTGTCTTTCGTATACACTCCCGATACAATTTCAGTGTTTCAGCATCAATGTGAAGGTCCAAGGGTTACAATAAACCCGCAGTGGTGAATTGGAAACTACTATTGGACTCCCAGGAAAGGCTCAAAGCACAGACTGTTTGAAGCCTTACTCCCCCTGGAAAGAATTCGGCATTGTGCCGTTAGTATTCAATACGTTGCAATTTCTGTGTTTCATCATCAATGAGAAGATCCAAGGGTTACAGTAAACCTTCAGTGGTGCATCGGAAAGAATACACTCCTGGAAATTGAAATAAGAACCGTGAATTCATTGTCCCAGGAAGGGGAAACTTTATTGACACATTCCTGGGGTCAGATACATCACATTATCACACTGACAGAACCACAGGCACATAGACGCAGGCAACAGAGCATGCACAATGTCGGCACTAGTACAGTGTATATCCACCTTTCGCAGCAATGCAGGCTGCTATTCTCCCATGGAGACGATCGTAGAGATGCTGGATGTAGTCCTGTGGAACGGCTTGCCATGCCATTTCCACCTGGCGCGTCAGTTGGACCAGCGTTCGTGCTGGACGTGCAGACCGCGTGAGACGACGCTTCATCCAGTCCCAAACATGCTCAATGGGGGACAGATCCGGAGATCTTGCTGGCCAGGGTAGTTGACTTACACCTTCTAGAGCACGTTGGGTGGCACGGGATACATGCGGACGTGCATTGTCCTGTTGGAACAGCAAGTTCCCTTGCCGGTCTAGGAATGGTAGAACGATGGGTTCGATGACGGTTTGGATGTACCGTGCACTATTCAGTGTCCCCTCGACGATCACCAGAGGTGTACGGCCAGTGTAGGAGATCGCTCCCCACACCATGATGCCGGGTGTTGGCCCTGTGTGCCTCGGTCGTATGCAGTCCTGATTGTGGCGCTCACCTGCACGGCGCTAAACACGCATACGACCATCATTGGCACCAAGGCAGAAGCGACTCTCATCGCTGAAGACGACACGTCTCCATTCGTCCCTCTATTCACGCCTGTCGCGACACCACTAGAGGCGGGCTGCACGATGTTGGGGCGTGAGCGGAAGACGGCCTAACGGTGTGCGGGACCGTAGCCCAGCTTCATGGAGACGGTTGCGAATGGTCCTCGCCGATACCCCAGGAGCAACAGTGTCCCTAATTTGCTGGGAAGTGGCGGTGCGGTCCCCTACGGCACTGCGTAGGATCCTACGGTCTTGGCGTGCATCCGTGCGTCGCTGCGGTCCGGTCCCAGGTCGACGGGCACGTGCACCTTCCGCCGACCACTGGCGACAACATCGATGTACTGTGGGGACCTCACGCCCCACGTGTTGAGCAATTCGGCGGTACATCCACCCGGCCTCCCGCATGCCCACTATACGACCTCGCTCAAAGTCCGTCAACTGCACATACGGTTCACGTCCACGCTGTCGCGGCATGTTACCAGTGTTAAAGACTGCGATGCAGCTCCGTATGCCACGGCAAACTGGCTGACACTGACGGCGGCGGTGCACAAATGCTGCGCAGCTAGCGCCATTCGACGGCCAACACCGCGGTTCCTGGTGTGTCCGCTGTGCCGTGCGTGTGATCATTGCTTGTACAGCCCTCTCGCAGTGTCCTGAGCAAGTATGGTGGGTCTGACACACCGGTGTCAATGTGTTCTTTTTTCCATTTCCAGGAGTGTAGATTCTTTGATGCGTTACCTCCCTTGGACAGAAGTGTGCATTGTGTCTTTTGTATACAATCCCGATTCAATTTCTGTGTTTCATCGTCAATGGGAAGGTATAAGGGTTACAGCAAACCAGCCTATGGTGCATCGGAATATACTACTGGACTCCCAGGAAAGTTTAAAGCACAGACTGTTTGAGGCGTTACTCCCCGTGGACAGAAGTCGGCATTGTGCGTTTTGCATTCAATTCCGATGCAATTTCTGTGTTTGGTCGTCAATGTAAATGTCCAGGGGTTACAGTAAACCAGCAGTGATCTAGGACCAGTTTAACATCATAGGCAGAACTTTTACAGTTAGGTTTACATTTCGAAATTATCATCAGGCGCAGTTTAGTTTACATTTGATTTGTTTATGCTGACAGTTTTATTTTCACAGTATGTTATTACTTTTACGTTTATGTCATTGGGTGTTTGAAATTGTACTTAGTCAGTTTGCTTAAGTAAAATCACAAGACATTTTCATAAAAGTGTTTTGGTTATTTACTCTATCAAAATTCGTTTTGTAATTTTACGCATCATTTTCATTCCGTTAGTTTTGTGTGTAGAAATCTCAAGTCACGTTGTAACCTTCCTGTATAAAAAAAATATAAAATAATGATGTGTAACGTTTCCGTACAGAAGACAAAAATAATTAAATTTGGATAATTAAATTCTGACGTATTTTAGCTGATAAGTCTTAACTCATGAAAAACTGATAAATTTTGACGTAAGCAGCGCTTCGCCATGGCCCTGTGAAATCAATCTGAATAAACTGAAAAATTATTACCACCTGATAGTGTCGCCAGATAACGCTGCCTGTGTATTTGCTCGTAAATGGCACAGCTTAGTGCAATGCTGATCTATCTACTAATAATGGATAACATTTGCCTGTGATCTCAATTACGAGAAAAACTGACTTCACTTAGTGACACAACTGCATAGCTGGTCGTCTGATTACTAAAGAACACATGACTATGATCTGACAAAAATTATGGAATATTTTAATTTAGATAAATGACTGGATCGGGACTGGCAATGACTTAAGGGGAAATTATACTTTTATAGTTGAATGGTAAAAACAATTACATTCTGAAAATTTCTTACGTTATTGATAAAGATCTACAATCCATTACACGGGAAAATTGTATATATTACAAATCTGAGTCAACTGGTGCTGACGAATCACAAAAGAAAAGATTGAAACAAATTCATAATAACATCTCAGACAAGTGACTTAACTAAGTACATGCCAATAAAAATAATAAAATTTACCTTACAACAGATGGTTGACTTAGTTACACTAATGACTTTTCGTTATATTAACAATTATTCATTTGTTCATCATCATCTCATCCATGGTATCATTTAGCTCTGCGACTGACCATTCAGTTTGTAATGTTACTTGAATTACGTAACCATTCCGGCATCTCACCTCAACCTCTCGATACCATCAATATTCCACTGTGTTTCTGCAAAATAGTTCACATATTTCTGTGACAACATTCAGATTTGATTTCATTAATGTAGAGGTACTTCGATACACCGATATGTATATATAGCAATGACATTATTCTTATGTGTATTCTTTCTTTTGTCACTATGATCTTTGACGTACTTGTAACTCTGATTTTTGGGCGCGTAAACGGTTATTAGAGAGTCAACCTTTGGTCGTCATGTTAAAAAGACACAAATTGTAGTCGTTTATGAAATGTGAACTTTAACATTGAGGAAGATATTTTCAAGTGTGTTTTATATTGTGAAGTGAGGTTTTGGAACTGTTGTTGTTGTTGTTGTCTTCAGTCCAGAGACTGGTTTGATGCAGCTCTCCATGCTACTCTATCCTGTGCAAGCTTTTTCATCTCCCAGTACCTACTGCAACCTACATCCTTCTGAATCTGCTTAGTGTATTCATCTCTTGGTCTCCCTCTACGATTATTACCCTCCACGCTGCCCTCCAATACTAAATTGGTGATCCCTTGATGTCCTACCAACCGATCCCTTCTTCTGGTCAAGTTGTGCCACAAACTTCTATTCTCCCCAATCCTATTCAATACTTCCTCATTAGTTATGTGATCTACCCATCTAATCTTCAGCATTCTTCTGTAGCACCACATTTCGAAAGCTTCTATTCTCTTCTTGTCCAAACTATTTATCGTCCATGTTTCACTTCCATGCATGTCTACACTCCATACAAATACTTTCAGAAATGACTTCCTGACACTTAAATCTATACTCGATGTTAACAAATTTCTCTTCCTTAGAAACGCTTTCCTTGCCATTGCCAGTCTACATTTTATATCCTCTCTCCTTCGACCATCATCAGTTATTTTGACCCCAAATAGCAAAACTCCTTTACTACTTTAAGTGTCTCATTTCCTAATCTAATTCCCTCAGCATCACCCGATTTAATTCGACTACATTCCATTATTCTCGTTTTGCTTTTGTTGATGTCTTATATCCTCCTTTCAAGACACTGTCCATTCCGTTCAACTGCTCTTCCAAGTCCTGTGCTGTCTCTGACAGAATTACAATGTCATCGGCGAACCTCAAAGTTTTTATTTCTTATCCATGGATTTTAATACCTACTCCGAATTTTTCTTTTGTTTCCTTTACTGCTTGCTCAATATACAGATTGAACAACATCGGGGAGAGGCTCCAACCCTGTCTTACTCCCTTCCCAACCACTGCTTCCCTTTCATGTCCCTCGACTCTTATAACTGCCATCTGGTTTCTGTACAAATTGTAAATAGCCTTTCGCTCCCTGTATTTTACCCCTGCCACCTTTAGAATTTGAAAGACAGTATTCCAGTCAACATTGTCAAAAGCTTTCTCTAAATCTACTAATGCTAGAAACGTAGGTTTGCCTTTCCTTAATCTTTCTTCTAAGATAAGTCGTAAGGTCAGTATTGCCTCACGTGTTCCAGTATTTCTACGTAATCCAAACTGATCTTCCCCGAGGTCGGCTTCTACTAGTTTTTACATTGGTCTGTAAAGAATTCGCGTTAGTATTTTGCAGCTGTGGCTTATTAAACTGATAGTTCGGTAATTTTCACATCTGTCAACACCTGCTTTCTTTGGCATTGGAATTATTATATTCTTCGCCTGTTTCATACATCTTGCTCACCAGATGGTACAGTTTTGTCAGGACTGGCTCCCCCAAGGCCGTCAGTAGTTCCAATAGAATGTTGTCTACTCCGGGGGCCTTGTTTCGACTCAGGTCTTTCAGTGCTCTGTCAAACTCTTAACGCAGTATCATATCTCCCATTTCATCTTGATCTACATCCTCTTAGATTTCCATAATATTGTCCTGAAGTACATCACCCTTGTATAGGCCCTCTATATACTCCTTCCGCCTTTCTGCTTTCCCTTCTTTGCTTAGAACTGGGTTTCCATCTGAGCTCTTGATATTCATACAAGTGGTTGTCTTTTCTCCAAAGGTCTCTTTAATTTTCCTGTAGGCAGTATCTATCTAACCCCTAGTGAGATAAGCCTCTACATCCTTACATTTGTCCTCTAGCCATCCCTGCTTAGCCATTTTGCACTTCCTGTCGATCTCATTTTTGAGACGTTTGTATTCCTTTTTGCCTGCTTCATTTACTGCATTTTTATATTTTCTCCTTTCATCAATTACATTCAATATTTCTTCTGTTACCCGAGGATTTCTACTAGCCCTCGTCTTCTTACCTACTTGATCCTCTGCTGCCTTCACTACTTCATCCCTCAAAGCTACCCATTCTTCTTCTTTGTATTTCTTTCCCCCATTTTTGTCAATTGTTCCCTTATGCTCTCCCTGAAACTCTGTACAACCTCTGGTTCTTTCAGTTTATCCAGGTCCCATCTCCTTAAATTCCCACCTTTTTGCAGTTTCTTCAGTTTTAATCTACAGTTCATAACCAATAGATTGTGGTCAGAGTCCACATCTTCCCGTGGAAATGTCTTACAATTTAAAACCTGGTTCCTAAATCTCTGTCTTACCATTATATAATCTATCTGATACCTTTTAGTATCTCCAGGGTTCTTCCATGTATACAATCTCCTTTCATTAACGTTTGGAACTAGTTACGTGATATTGCGCAAAAGTAATAAAAAAGAAGTGTAACTTAAATTCGGAGTGCTGAAATATTTTACATCACCATTGTCCTAACTTGCAAAAGTTTAATCTTCAAGAATGGTTTATGAAACATATCTGTAAAACTTTTGAATATCGCAGAATAACACCTAGGCCTCTTTGCATCCGACGTTGGAATCATCACTACCTACATTTGTGACGATTGAGCCATGAGTTCACAACGAGACCAGCGTGGCAAACACGAAAAGATGAGTGCCTAGTTTATCCATTATTTCAAGAAATGACTTAATTAACTGTGTTCTAATGACACCTGCCACATAATATAACTTTGTTGTTGCCCGAAAATGCAATATTTAGCAGCGTGAGCAACACAACAATCATAATTAATTTTTGATCGTTGTTGTGGTAGGATTGTTAGAAGTTCCATATAATAAATTTTTACAATTTGTTCAGCACTGTGACTTTAACAACTACCAACTACAAACTGCGCTGTACCAGCGACAGACTACAACTATACTGTGGCAACGAGCGACTGCAACTTCGGCAGAGACTGCTCTGACGTGCGGCTCTATTGCAGCTGTCTTTTGACAGGGCCAAAGATATTTTATGTCTCAGGCAGCGACTGTGAATTGTCGTTCTAGCAAGCGAGCAATACATCGACGATACATTTGCTCCAGCAGGGTGGTGAACCCCTTACGACGTGTTGTGAGTTCACGTGTGGTAACACTGTTCACTGCAGTACATAATACAGAATTGCACTGCGTCGTTCTTTACTTTACAGTTTTCGTTTCCTAATTAATATGGTAGATGGTAATTGCAATACTGGTGTACAGTTAATTTGTTTCAGATAGTTTGGCGACTTACCAGATAGCGTTTAGGTAATATCAATACTAGTATTGTTCATATTTGGCACGATAAACATCGGCGACGGGTTGACGCGTTGTGGCATGGAAGCAATGACGCCTTGGTAGGTCACCAATTCTAAATTCCGGCGGGGGGATAATCTCTGACTCTACTACGTTGAGTCACATCCCAGATGTGTCCGATCGAGTTCAGATCTGTCGAATTGGGGGGAAGGGGGGAAGGGGACAGCACATCAACTGGAACTTGCCACTCCGTTCCTCAACCGCTCCATCACACTCCTGGCCTTGAGAAATGGCGCATTATCTACACTCATGATAATAAATTTAGGATAATGCTTATACATGGCGAGGCAACGCTCTGGTGGGCGGTTTGCGGGTTTAAATCACCTCGGGATATGACCGTGCGGTGCATTTGACCTGCTGTTCTCGCACGGTGGCGCTGGCAACAGTCCACATACGCAGAGGCGTGTTGGTGCATGTCAGAGGACTGTGCAGCGAGTAAGTGTGCGGACGTTTTCATCCATCTGATGGTGACCGTGTGTTGAAAATAGCTCAAAGAACACATATTGATGACGTTATGAGGGGTAGAATACTAGGGCGACTGGAGGCTGCTCAAACACAGCACGTCGTAGCACGAGCCCTCTGTGTGCCGTGAAGTGTGGTCACAAGATCATGGCAACAATTGCAGCAGACAGGAAACGTGCCGGGTGCTACAGTATTGGACGTCCACAGTGTACAACACCACAAGAAGACCGATATCTCACCATCAGTGCCCGCAGACGCCACGGAGTATTGCAGGTAGCTTTGCTCGGGACCTTACTGCAGCCACTGGAACAGTTGTCTCCAGACACACAGTCTACAGACGACTGGACAGATAGGGTTTATTCGCCTGAAGACCTGCAAGGTTCATTCCACTTACCCCTGGTCACAGGAGAGCCCGTAAAGCCTGGTGTCAAGAACGCAGTACATGGTCATTGGAACAGTGGTCCCAGGTTATGTTCTAGGTATAGTCTGAACACTGATTGTCGCCGGGTTTTCATCTGGCGTGAACCAGGAACCAAATACCAACCCCTTAATGTCCTTGAAAGGGACCTGTATGGAGGTCGTGGTTTGATGGCGTGGGTTGGGATGGTGCATGTACACCCCTGCATGTCTTTGAGAAAGGAACTGTAACAGGTCAGGTGTATCGGGACGTCATTTTGACCCAGTATGTCCGGCTTTTCAGGGGTGCAGTGGGTCCCAACTTCCTCATGATGGATGATAACGCACGGCCCCACCATGCTGCCATTGTGGAGGAGTACCTGGATACAGAAGACATCAGGCGAATGGAATGGGCCTGTTCTCCAGACCTAAACCCCATCGACCACGTCTGGGATGCTCTCGGTCGACGTATTGCTGCAAGTCTTCAAACCCCTACGACACTTCATGAGCTCCGACAGACACTGGTGCAGGAATGGGAGGCTATGCCCAAGCAGCTGCTCGGCCACCTGATCCAGAGTATGGCAACCTGTTGTGTGGCCTGTGTACGTGTGCATGGTGATCATATCCCATACTGATGTCGGGGTACATGTGCAGGAAACAGTAGCGTTATGTAGCACATGTGTTTCGGGACGGTTTTCTCAACTTATGACCAATACCGTGGACTTACAGACCTGTGTCGTGTGTGTCCCCTATGTGCCTATGCTATTAGCGCCAGGGCACCACATTCTGCAATTATCCTTAATTTATGAGCATAAGTCATGGTGCCTTGAACGAGCTCCAATGGACCCATCGATGCCCAAGTGAATGCTCCCCACGGCATAACGGAGCCGCCGCCGCCTGCACTACAGGTGTCAAGGAGCTGTTCCCCTGGAAGACGACGGATTCGCGCCCTCCCGTCGGCATGATGAAGAAGGTATTGGGATTCATCAGCCCACGGAACGCTCTCCCGCTGCTCCAACGTGCAGTGCCGATGGTCACGAGCTCATTTCAGACGTAGTTGCCGATGTCCTGGCGTTAACATTGGCAGATGCACGTGTTGTCGGCTGCAGAGGCCCATCGTTAGGATGATGGCCTGTGTTTTCAGACGCACTTGTACACTGCCCAGCATTGAAGTCTGATGCTAGTTCCTCCACAGTTCGCCTGTTCTATTGTACAATTTTAGAACATGTTTTTTGCTCGCGTATCATGTCGTTTCTGGAAACCCAGATCATAGTCTGTAGCAGCGATCGTGTGAGACCCAACTCACTTTATTTGTTCATGAGACCCAGAAAATATTAGATACAGGCTCCCAGGTATTTTCCTTTACTTCCGGAAGGCGTTCTATACAGGTTCGCACTGTCGCCTGATAAACAAAGTAAGAGCCTACGGAATATCAGACCAGCTGTGTGGCTGGATTGAAGAGTTTTTAGCAAACAGAATACAGCATGTTGCTCTCAATGGAGAGACGTCTACAGACATTAAAGTAACCTTTGGCGTGCCACAGGGGAGTGTTATGGGACCATTGCTTTTCACGATATATAGAAATGACCTAGTAGACAGTGTCGGAAGTTTCATGCGGCTTTTCGCGGTTGATGCTGTAGTATACAGAGAAGTTGCAACATTAGAAAATTGTAGCGAAATGCAGGAAGATCTTCAGGCACTTGGTGCAGGGAGTGGCGACTGACCCTTAACATAGACAAATGTAATGTATTGCGAATACACAGAAAGAAGGATCCTTTATTGTATGATTATATGAGCAGAACAAACACTGGTAGCAGTTACTTCTGTAAAATATCTGGGAGTAAGTTTGCAGAACGATTTGAAGTGGAATGATCATATAAAATTAATTGTTGGTAAGGCGGGTGCCAGGTTGAGATTCATTGGGAGAGTCCTTAGAAAATGTAGTCCATCAACAAAGGATGTGACTTACAAAACACTCGTTCGACCTATACTTGAGTATTGCTCATCAGTGTGGGATCCTTACCAGATTGGGTTGACGGAGGAGATAGAGAAGATCCAAAGAAGAGCGGCGCATTTTGTCACAGGGTTATTTGGTAACCGTGATAGCGTTACGGAGATGTTTAGCAAACTCAAGTGGAAGACTCTGCAAGACAGGCGCTCTGCATCGCGGTGTAGCTTGCTGTCCAGGTTTCGAGAGGGTTCGTTTCTGGATGAGGTATCGAATATATTGCTTCCCCCCTACTTATACCTCCCGAGGAGATCGCGAATGTAAAATTAGAGAGATTCGAGCGCGCACGGAGGCTTTCGGGCAGTCGTTCTTCCCGCGAACCGTACGCGACTGTAACAGGAAAGGGAAGTAATGAAAGTGGCACGTAAAGTGACCTCCGCCACTCACCGTTGGGTGGCTTGCGGAGTATAAATGTAGATGTAGATGTCCCGTTTTACCAGTCGGCTCTGCGTCCAACGTCCGACATGTAATGAGGGATGGCCGCCCCACGGTCTCTGGACGTGGTTCCACGCTGGTTTCGCCACGTGTTGAAGACACCACAGCACTCCTCGGTCACCCGAAGACTCGTGCACTTTCCGAAATGCTCGCGACGAGCCTCCTGATATCACAATCCGCCCTCGGTCAAACTCAGATAGATCGCTCGCCTTCCCCTTTCTACAGCATGCTCACTGATACTAGAGGACCTCGCGTGTGTCTATCATTCCTCGCCAGGTGACGCTGCTATCTCCTGGGCGGGTTTATATCGATAGTAGGTCGATGGTTATAATCGGTGGTCGTAATGTTCTGGCTGATCAGTTGTAACGCCCAAACGACCACCTTACACTTTCGAGACGAGCGACGTAACTCCTACGTCGGTCCGACGGTACGCCAAAAAGACGATCGACGTAGCTCCTACGTCGGCCGATTATGAGCGATGTTAACGACTCCCAGCGCATGAATTTCATACTCTGTAGGTTTAAAAGTACTCTCTGGTTAGCCTGGTACCAAGAAAAAATTATAGATGGCAGCATATGTCAGTGTTGGAGGTGGTACAGGAGTATATTTTAAGTCTTTGCTTTGCCTCGCTCTCGCTCGACTTACAACAGGCGCGCGGCAGTTCGAAACTTTCAATTGTTATCGGCTGATAGCGTTTGCGCTTTATTTTCGTCATGGCCTTGCGAGATGAAGACGTAGAGTTTTTATTGAACAATAGTGGTTCAGAATTAGATGAAGAAATTGCAGATTTTGGCATTAGTGATGGTAAGCTATTTTTTGTTCGAATGTTCCGTAATTCTGTGGTTTGATTCCTGGTCAGGATAAGGACAATTTTTACGAATTTTCTTATAGATGAAAACGATCCCTCTTACCGTGAACCGTCAGGAAGGCCTGAATATGGGGCTGTTGACATCGTTGTCACAACAAACACAAATGGTCATTGCAATTTGCCATATTCTTCTGGCCAGATATGGTAAAGTTTCAAGGAAAGACACGGGATATTATAGTGAAACTTGTGACGTAGGCCTTTGTTTTCCAAAATGTTTCGAAATATTTCATACAAAAGCCAATGCAACAGTGTGATTATTAATAAAACAAAAGTTCATATTTCAACAGTTATTCATTTAAAACTAACAACTTCAATCATATGTCGAGGTCCTAAAACCTAAAAAAAAAATTTTTTCACTATGAAAACAGCATACTCTCAAATTAATATACAACCCTTGTCACTAACGTAAATGTTTATTTCTTTGCAGTACTCTGAAGGGAATGGACGTAGTTTTTAAATGCAAAAGAGCAATCTAATTTCTGTGGTATAGAATCTGCTGTAGAAAATTCAGAAAAAAATTATGAAATCGCTCAGTACCAGCCGGTTGAGCGTCCACACTCGCGCTCAGTCCTCAAACTGTTAAAGTCAATTAAGAAAGAACATGAAGTAGGGAAAGTTATCTTGGCAGTTACGACATCTTTGCCGATGAACTAACACGAAAGAGTTTTTTCAACAACTACATTGTGCACCACTGAGCATATTTGTTAGCGAAAGAGAAAGAAGAAACATCGTATTTCAACAATGGACATATATCCATGTGACAAATGTGAAATTAATATCTCAAAAGTTAAGTCCAGAGTAATGTCATCAGAGATAACTTTTATGTGGAGGAGAGTTGTAAGCGCAACGAAGGAATTCAATGCGCCTACAATGCTCTTCCACAGAAGAAGTCACTTGCTAGAACTCATCCAGTGCAGACGTACGAGAGCAGTTCTGATCTGAATTACTGAGACTGCGAATCGTGACGAGATTGTTTTCGAGTTTAGAAGTGTTTGTTGCGTGACGGGATTCACGGCTCAAGAAACTGGTTTTATGAACTGAGATAGGAACAGATAGACTCATTTAACCGTGCACTACGGGTTAATTGAAATCTAATGACGGAATTAGTGAACACTGTACTTGGCTTTAAATTAGTTGGACCTTAAGGAGAAGTGAACATTCTATGAAGGAATACACGCAGTTAGTCTTGAGTGGGACCCAAGTACACGACATCACGAAGATAAAACAATTACGCTAAAGTGGTGAGTTGTGGTAATTGCCAAGAAACTATAACTCAATCGGACTGACTTAACTAAACTATTCCGCGTGCGTGTGGTGCGGGAGTTGTAAGTATTTAGTGACAAAATAACAATAAACTGTTCGCTACCAGTTAAATACCCGATGTGGACGACATCATTAAATAGTTTGATAAATGACTAAATCAACGACTATTCATGAAACACTATTTCATTGAAGTGCAAATATTCACGTTATTAGTTGAGAAGTGAACTTCAAAATATTTTAGTATTGCGACGCAATCTTACAAAGACTGGACCAAAGAGTATCTCTGGATCTCGATGCATACCAGAACAACAATTCCATAGCAACGAGACAACAGCGTAAGAAAAAACTGTTAACTAAAATATTTCCTCGCAATCAGTGGTGTGTGCTATGCGAACGAGAGAAGAATTAATAACCACTGCAGATCCGGGCAATTAACAATACAATATTAGTAATAAAAAGTTCGCATAAGTGGAAACGCTGCGGACTTGTAAATTGAGATACAAAGACTACGCGAAGAGCGCCTTTTCGAAAGTTTTTCAGTTTTTTTCTCCCGTTAATCTACGGCGACTGACGTTATATCGCATCGTGTCTCTGTGGCAGTAGCAGCTCTACGGCGTCGACTACATCAGCACGCGGTTGCAGTCCAGGGCCACGCGCCACACAGTATATTAGGTTATTGTTGACGTTTATTGATCTTATCGTTCGTATATATAACCGTGAGAGGCCGCTTTCCAAAATACCGACGACTGAAGAACTACAAAAGGTCGTTTCAGAACAAAAACAACAAAGCGTCCGGAGCAAATCAAACAGTGGCCGAAGTATGGGAAAAATCTGGCAAAAATGTAATTACATTCCTTCAGTGTGTTTTCGATCAAATCTGGAAAGAAGAAAAGATCCCCAGAAAGTGGAGAACAGCTCGCATCCCCCCTGTCCACAAGAAAGGTTTGAAGACAGACAGATGCTGTAACACCCCTGCTACTAAATGTAACTGGGTTTTCTCTTTTGATGCTAGTCAATTGTCAGGATGAGCATTACTGCAAAGGGCATTTGATTCTAAAGCATTATGTCAGGGTGGAAAACACTCAATAAATTAATATTTCTCTCTTAACAACATGTGGGCAGGGTGGGTTCTTCCTTGGCTCGGGTATGAAGTAGAATGAAACAGCATTTTTACATAAGATACCTTTTATTGAAAGTTTTGTACAACTGTTTCCTTTCTGGATGTTCGGGTTCGGAGAGCAGCAGATGTGTCGTTTGCGAAGCCTTCTGCTGCGGCAGCGGCGGCGTCTGATTACGCCTGGCGGTGTATATCTCGTGTCGCTGTTTCGCCCAGTTGACTGGAGTCGCGCATCGTGCTGTGGCCCGTTTAATTATTGAGAGCGAAGTCGTGCGTCGGATGGTGATACCTTGGATGTGGCGTCCCTGTGTTTCTCTTCTCTAAGCGGCCGCGTGTGTTGTGCGTCGGCCAGCGGAGCGGCACGGCAGGGGAAAGGCCAGTGTCACGGACTCGAACAACGGACTCCCGCTTGCCAGTCTTCGGCTGTCAGATCTTCATCTCAGATCACAGGAGTCTGCTAATGTGAGGCCGTCTCCTTCCCGTCCTCACGAGTCACCCGGGTACGTAAAAATCAGTCTTCAAATACCTTGTGTCTTCTGGCGGCGAAGCTGTTGCTTGCTATTCCATTACAGCGGCGGACTTGGCGCTTCTGTGTACGATGTAGTCTCTTCCTGCATGACGGTCTTCAGCACCGAAACTTACTGAAAACTACTTCTTCTTGTCAGGCCCACTGCGTCTCGCGTATTTGTTCACATCAGTTAGCTGGAGGTGAACGACTTCACGGTCATTGCCGCTCCTGTCACGTTGGAAAGCTTCTCGAAGAATCTTCTTAACGTCGGTCATTGGCTCTTGGAATGTAGGCAAGGGCCTTTGATCACATGTGACAACTGAGAAACACGTGAGCCGGTCGGGCGGTGCCCTGATGGCTGAATCGACAGCTTCCGCTTCTCTCCTGAATGTGCTGACTTCAAGCGCCGGCCGTTGCCATTGCTGCTCTGCCCGCTGTTTGCCAGTGTGTAATTCTTCTCAACTAAACTAAGTTTTTCATTTATTTTCTAATTTCTACTTCACTTCACATTATTTTCACTAATTTATTTACCTATCTTAAGTACCACTCAAAATTCCTCGAATCTTCGGAGAAATTCGCTCTCGAATTTACCACTCAACAACGCCAACAAGTACAGAGGAATATCACTACTGTATATAACATACAAGATTCTTTCTAAAGTCCTTTTGAACAGGACAGAGCCGCAATTGGACCCGCAAATCGGGGAATACCAGGAAGGCTTTAGAAAGGGTAGATCACGTTCGGAACAAATTCTAAACCTCAAAAACATCGTGGCATACCAAAAATCAAGGGCAAAGACATACGTAATCTCCTTCAGTGGTTTCAAAAAGGCATATGATTCGATTGATAGAGAATCTCTATTATCAGTCCTGGAAGAAATGGGTTTGGATAAGAAAACAACTAATGTTATAAAAGAGATCCTTACCAATACATATTCGGAAGTTAACTTTATGGGCCAATTATCGGAACCCTTTCAAATGAAAACGCGAGTGCGACAGGGCGACGGGGCCTCACCGTTACTGTTCGATTGTGCGCTCAAGAAAGTATTCAGAGAATGGAACACAAATATCAAGAATGGTATAAGACTGGGTTGCAAAAAGAAGAACCTTAAAGTAAATTGCATTGCTTTTTCAGATGATATGGCCCTGTTTGCTGAAACAGTGGAAGAAGCACGGGAGCAAATCCTTGAACAAAAGAAGCAAGCAGCTAAAATAGGTCTTCACATCTCCTTCGAAAAAAATAAGATATTGGCAAACATCAAGCACTCACGTAAATACCTCAAAGTTCAAGAACAAAAGATTGAAAGAGTAAAAGAATTCAAATATCTCGGAGAATGGATTAGTTGGAATGCTGGGGAAAGCAAAGCAATGGAATGCAGAAAAAATAAACTTGTTTGGGCCTTGCAACTAACAAAAATACATAAAACAAAAAATCAATTTAATGGGGGTGCAAAATTACACATTACAAGACAGTCATTAAGCCAGAAGCACTGTATGCAGTAGAAACACTAAGCATGAATTTCAAAGGCCAAATGGAGAAACTTGAGCTAAAGGGAAGAAAAACTTTAAGAAAAATCATAGGACTATAATTTCAAGACAATAAGATTATATACATAGAAAAAACCTCTCTACAAAAAAATTCTAAAACTTTTAGATACCATGCGAAAAAGGAGGATAAATTTGTATGGTCGTCTTCTCAGTATGAATTCCAACTGATTACCCAAACGAATCTTTCACTTTTTCCGTAACCGTAAAACGAAACCCAACTGGTTTAAAGAAATTGAAAAAGACCTAGTACAATTAAAGATTTTAGAAAATTCCCTTATCGATCGAACAGCTAAATTAGTTACTAAAGATGAAAACATAAGGTTCCAAGACAAATCTATACAAAAGTCCAAACTCTTCATCTCGAAAGGAGAGAGGGAAAAGAATCAGTAAGAATGAAGAAATACTGGGCCCTAAGAAAAGAAGAACGCACAAAGAAATGATTGATCCAGCATACCACAAAGAGGGTGATTCGAAAGAAGAAGAAGAAGAAGAAGACATATGGAGTACAAGTGCGAAAGTTTTCTTGTGACTACAAGATAAAGATATGAAAAATCTGGGAGTGTGAAAGTAGCGAATTTCTTATGAGTCGCCCCACCGGCATCAAATTTCCTTCATTCAGTTGTAAAGCATGCATTGCATTTTTCAGCAGTGAACGTTCTTCGTTCCAAGTTACGTAAAAAAAGTTTGTATTCTAGTGATCTGAGCGCCTGAAGGGGACAACTAGCTCTGTCGTAGAAATTTCGAACGCAAAATGAAGTCGCCGACTCGGCTAGAAACCCTAGACGTACGATCAAACACTTTCAGCTGATCAGTGGGGAACTGTCGCAGGGAGACTGTACGCTGAAGTGCGGCCGAAAGAAGGAAGAAACTAAGGAAGGACTAAAGAAGGACAGCACGGCCGGCAGTGCAGCACAATGGAGAAAGGGCCGCCATCCAGCTCAACAAGGCCAGCGAATGCACACTTTCTCCATTGAGGGCCGCAGCTTAATTTACCGGCGCATCGTCAGCAGGGCTTTCATTTTAATTACAGGACAGTCTACAAATCATTCTTATCAGATTGTCGAGTTTTATTTCCTAGGAGTTCTACCTCCTGAACGTGGATGTAAACACCATGAGTGCTACAATAGGAAGTGAAGACGAATCATCATATATAGAAAACAGAGATACTGTAGCACTGGGGGAGTATGAACTACCAAGCATGGAAGAAGTAAGAGCGACCTTAAAACTGCTGAAGAGGGGAAGGCACCAGGAATAGGTAGCATACCTGCAGAGATACTGAAGGAGGGTTCAAAATGGCTCTGAGCACTATGGGACTCAACTGCTGTGGTCATTAGTCCCCTAGAACTTAGAACTACTTAAACCTAACTGACCTAAGGACATCACACACATCCATGCCCGATGCAGGATTCGAACCTGCGACCGTAGCAGTCGCACGGTTCCGGACTCCGCGCCTAGAACCGCGAGACCACCGCGGCCGGCACTGAAGGAGGGAAGAGCTACTCTACAAGCCACATTATACCACACGTTGTTGTTGTGGTCTTCAGTCCTGAGACTGGTTTGATGCAGCTCTCCATGCTACTCTATCCTGTGCAAGCCTCTTCATCTCCCAGTACTTACTGCAACCCACATCCTTCTGAATCTGCTTTGTGTACTCATCTCTTGGTCTCCCTCTACGATTTTTACCCTCCACGCCGGCCGCGGTGGCCGTGCGGTTCTGGGGCTGCAGTCCGGCACCGCGGGGCTGCTACGGTCGCAGGTTCGAATCCTGCATCGGGCATGGGTGTGTGTGAAGTCCTTAGGTTGGTTAGGTTTAAGTAGTTCTAAGTTCTAGGGGACTTATGACCTAAGATGTTGAGTCCCATAGTGCTCAGAGCCATTTGAACCATTTTTACCCTTCACGCTGCCTTCCAATGCTAAATTTGTGATCCCTTGATGCCTCAGAACATGTCCTACTAACCGGTCCCTTCTTTTTGTCAAGTTGTGCCACATACTCCTCTTCTCCCCAATTCTGTTCAATACGTCATCACCAGTCATGTGAGCTACCCATCTAATCTTCAGCATTCTCCTGTAGCACCACATTTCGAAAGCTTCTATTCTCTTCTTGTCCAAACCATTCATCGTCCATGTTCCACTTCCATACATGGCTACACTCCATACAAATGCTTTCAGGAACGACTTCCTGACACTTAAATCTATACTCGATGTTAACAAATTTCTCTTCCTCACAAACGCTTTCCTTACCATTGACACTCTACATTTTATATCTCCTCTACTTCTACCATCATCAGTTATTTTGCTCCCCAAATAGCAAAACTTTACTACTTTCAGTGTCTCATTTCCTTATCTAATTCCCTCAGCATCACACGACTTATTCGATCACATTCCATTATGCTCGTTTTGCTTTTGTTGATGTTCATCTTATATCCTCCTTTCAAGACACTATCCATTCCGTTCAACTGCTCTTCCAAGTCCTTGGCTGTCTCTGATAGAATTATCGGTGAACCTCAAACTTTTTATTTCTTGTCCATGGATTATAATACCTACTCCGAATTTTTCTTTTGTTTCCTTTACTGCTTGCTCAGTATACAGATTGAATAACATCGGGGAGAGGCTACAACCCTGTCTCACTCCTTTCCCAACCACTGCTTCCCTTTCATGCCCCTCGACTCTTATGACTCCCATCTGGTTTCTGTACAAATTGTAAATAGCCTTTCGCTCCCTGTATTTTACCCCTGCCACCTTTAGAATTTGGAAGAGAGTATTCCAGTCAACATTGTCAAAAGCTTTCTCTAAGTCTACAAATGCTAGAAACGTAGGTTTGCCTTTCCTTAATCTTTCGTCTAAGACAAGTCGTATGGTCAGTATTGCCTCACGTGTCCAACATTTTTACGGAATCCAAACTGATCTTCCCCGAGGTCGGCTTCCACCAGTTTATCCATTCGTCTGTAAGAAATTCGCGTTAGTATTTTGCAGCTGTGACTTATTAAACTGATAGTTCGATAATTTTCACATCTGTCAACACCTGCTTTCTTTGGGACTGGAACTATTATATTCTTATTGAGGGCTGAGGGTAATTCGCCTGTCTCATACAAATTGCTCACCAGACGGTAGAGTTTTGTCAGGACTGGCTCTCCCAAGGCCGTCAGTAGTTCTAATGGAATGTTGTCTACTCCCAGGGCCTTGTTTCGACTCAGGTCTTTCAGTGGTCTGTCAAACTCTTCACGCAGTATCGTATCTTCCATTTCATCTTCATCTACATCCTCTTCCATTTCCATAATATTGTTCTCAAGAACAACCCCCCTGTATAGACCGTCTATATACTCCTCCCACCTTCCTGCTTTCCCTTCTTTGCTTAGAACTGGGTTTCCATCTGCGCTCTTGATATTCATACAAGTGGTTGTCTTTTCTCCAAAGGTCTCTAATTTTCCTGTAGGCAGTATCTTTTTACCCCTAGTGAGATAAGCCTCTACATCCTTACATTTGTCCTCTAGCCATCCCTGCTTAGCCATTTTGCACTTCCTGCTATCTCATTTTTGAGACGTTTGTATTCCTTTTTGCCTGCTTGATTTACTGCATTTTTATATTTTCTCCTTTCATCAATTAAATTCGATATTTCTTGTGTTACTTAATCTGCTTAATTTGGAAGAAGGAAAGGATCGAGAAGAATGGAAGGAGTGTGTCATCTGCCCTATACTAAAGAAAGGAGCCCCATTGAGATGTAGCAAATATAGAGGAATCACGCTACTGTGTACAGCTTATAAGATTATGAGCGTGATGTTACTGAAGCGACTAACACCACATGTCGAGAAAGTACTGGGATTCCAACAAGCAGGTTTCAGAAAGGGCAAGTCAACTGTAGACCATTTACATACAATATGGCAAGTGCTAGCATACAGCTGGGAATTCCGCAAAAATATTCACTGTCTTTTTGTGGTCTTCCAAAAAGACAATGTAAGAGGTCTATAATTAAGGAATTTATTGCTAGCGCACTCGAGCAGATGTAATTTCGATGGACTGCTCACGCGCTGCCTGCGATATGTAAGCTATAAGAGAATCTCAGACCAAAGAGCAGCGTTGACTGCAGTAGGAACTGTGTGTCAGTAGGAGTAAGTAGTAGCTTGCGGTCGTGTGTGTCGAGTTGGCTGGGGCGGTCGTGGGGAGCGATGGCGGTGCCTGACCGCTGTAGTATGAGGTAAAAGCAGCCTCGCGCATATGTAGTATTATTATATCAAGTCCCATGTAAATGTTTAAAAAAATCTCTTAATAATAATCTTTTCTTATAAAAATTGATTTTTGACAATTATTTGTCTCAATTTAAAGAATTTACTAATTTCACCAATCCAGGGTCATCCCGATTATTGTAAAGCAAAATCAGTTGTTTCTTTTTATACATGACAAATCTATCTGCCAGCATTGCACAGGGCTGTACCAGAAATTTTTTTTTATAGGACCAGATATATACGCGTTATCCGGCGACCTTATTGGGGTAAGAATTTTCAATTTATTCAGAATGATCTTTCAGGGCCATGACGCAGCGCAGCTGACGTCCAAAATTTACCAGTTTAAATTTGCAGTCATTATTGAAAGGTTATAAGTGAGCAACAATTTTATTGAGAGGCTAGTCACATTGTATTATTGGTTGGTTACGGAATGTATCTGTTGGAAGGTTACGCTGAATGTGAATGCTACAATTATATTTTTTACTGTTGGGAGGTTATTATAAATATTTTTTGTCCGTGGAGAGGTTACACTAAATGTCAATACTATACATAATTATATTATATTGTGGGGAGGTTACAACAAAACAACTCGAAAGAGCTCAAGTTCCCAGAAAACTCATAAAACTGACACAGAAATGCATCTAGGAGACAACATGCATGGTGAAAGTAAATGGGAACATATCAAAGAAGTTGAAGGTGAGGACTGGAGTGCGACAAGGACACTGCCTCCCCCTCTCTTGTTTAACCTGGTACTGGAGAGAGCCCTGAGAAAGGTAGCAAGCCTAGAAACAGGAATACAGCTGGGAAGAAGGATCAAAACTCTAGCCTATGGGGATGATATAGTTTTAATAGCAGAGTAAGAGCAAAACCTTGTTAAGATGAGAAGAGCATTAATGGAAGAGGCAATGAGGGCAGGCCTCAAGTTGAATTTACAAAATACCTCGTAGTTAGCATAGAAAATGATGACAGACCCCCTGAAGGTGGACGACAAAGACTTTGAAAGGGTAAAAGACTTTAAATATCTTGGGGCTACACTCAATTAAAGGAACGCGATAGACCAGAAAATTACCACACGAATACAAGCAGGACGCAGGTCAAGGTTTGCTCTTGGAAAGCTGTTAAAGTCCCGGTTTCTATCGAGATTCTCAAAGACCAAGATCTACAAGACAATAATACAATCTGTAGTCTTCTATGGAGCAGAGACATGGACCATCACCAAAAATTATGGAAAGAAAACTCCTAAGATTTGAGAATGGGAAAGAAATGAGCGTTTGGTGTCATTGGCCGGGAGGCCCTTTACGGAGCAGGTCCAGCCGCCTTGGTGCAAGAATACCATCCTCAGAAAGGTTTTTGGGCCAGTGAAGGGTTGAGATGAATGGAGGAAAAGAATGAACTGTGAATTGCAGGAGCTATAGAAGTAGATGGACATCGTGGCAGTGATCAAAGAAAGAAGACTGAAACTGTATGGACACGTAATGTGTCAAGAAAGGCCAAATTGTCAGGCAGGTAGTGGGGGAAGACGTTAGAGGCAAAAGACCACGGGGAAGACCACGACTCCGATGGACTGATCAGGTCAGAGAGGATATGAGTACGTTGGGGCTATCTGAAGAAGAATACATGGACCAAAGGTGCTGGAGGAGGCTGATTGGTGAGGCCAAAGACCGACTGCGGTTTGGGCAGGAAACGCAGGTAGTAAGTTAGGAGTTCTACAGTGTTTTATATCTATTTCCGTTTAGTCTGATGATGTTTGGTTTGTGGGGCGCTCAACTGTCCGGTAATCCGCGCCCGTACGAAGTCCCAGTTTTTACACAGCCCACTTTTTACACAGTCTAATATAGTCACTGCCACGAACGATGATGATAGGGACGAAATGATGAGTACAAAACAAACACCCAGTCATCAGGCAGAGAACATCCACAACCCTACCGGAAATCGAACCTGTGACCCCGTGATCCAGGGGCAACAATGCTAGCCACTAGATCACGAGCTGTGGACATTTCCATTTAGTGCTCATACAGTACAACCAAGATAATATTACTCAAATGACTAAATGGCTCTGAGCACTATAGGACTTAACATCTGTGGTCATCAGTCCCCTAGAACTTAGAACTACTTAAACCTAACTAACCTAAGGACATCACACACATCCATGCCCGAGGAAGGATTCGAACCTGCGACCGTAGCGGTCACGCGGTTCCAGACTGAAGCGCCTTAGAACCGCACGGCCACACTGGCCGGCCCACATATGATTACATCTGATATTACAATTCCATTACGCGCAGAAATTCACACTAACAAACAATTTGATTTCAATGGACTGTAGAAGCTTACTCCAAGGTATACAGACAGCAGATCTTTTCAAGGAAAGTAATCCACTGGAAATCGACATTTTCAGTCACTAAGGAAAATGAAAATCTCGGAAATAGATAATCTTTACACGGATCAGGGACACACTAACAGTAAGTAAAAGATGTAACAGGTATAAGAGGAGACACTTCTGCTGTTGACAGAGGAAGGTGTACTGAACAACATTACATCAGTATTTACATCATTTGTAGACTAATAATTATAGCTATTAAAAGTCGTATGTTTTTAGACTGGTTAATATCTTCAGGTACGTGTTATAAGAGCTTATTTTGCCCTGGGAAGCAGGTCAGGTGCTGAAGTGTGGACACGTAGACGCAAAATGGTTAGTCTATACTAACAGGTGTAGTTCACTTACAAGCAAATCTATCCAAGTGATAGACCTAGATTTTGATCGACTTTGAATGTTTCAATATGGACCAAAATGTGAGACGCATAAAATTTTATATGTGCCCAGATGGCCATTAGCAGGGTAAAAAATCTCTTTGAGAAAATAAGTTCAATATTTCTGAATGAGTACTGTTGAAACGGTAATAGATATGAGAAAAAAATTTCAAGAAGAAAAGTTCTAAAGTTTATAATGTACGTTACAACGGTGCACCCAGATTTGTGTCGAATAGCTCATTTTTTACGAAGTCTCTCCTCTCCCCTCCACTATTTTGTTTTTCATTTCGACATTTGAGTAGTGGCAGAATACATAAGGCCGGTAATACCTATTCCAATCATATACACTCCTGGAAATGGAAAAAAGAACACATTGACAACGGTGTGTCAGACCCACCATACTTGCTCTGGACACTGCGAGAGGGCTGTACAAGCAATGATCACACGCACGGCACAGCGGACACACCAGGAACCGCGGTGTTGGCCGTCGAATGGCGCTAGCTGCGCAGCATTTGTGCACCGCCGCCGTCAGTGTCAGCCACTTTGCCGTGGCATACGGAGCTCCATTGCAGTCTTTAACACTGGTAGCATGCCGCGACAGCGTGGACGTGAACCGTATGTGCAGTTGACGGACTTTGAGCGAGGGCGTATAGTGGGCATGCGGGAGGCCGGGTGGACGTACCGCCGAATTGCTCAACACGTGGGGCGTGAGGTCTCCACAGTACATCGATGTTGTCGCCAGTGGTCGGCGGAAGGTGCACGTGCCCGTCGACCTGGGACCGGACCGCAGCGACGCACGGATGCACGCCAAGACCGTAGGATCCTACGCAGTGCCGTAGGGGACCGCACCGCCACTTCCCAGCAAATTAGGGACACTGTTGCTCCTGGGGTATCGGCGAGGACCATTCGCAACCGTCTCCATGAAGCTGGGCTACGGTCCCGCAAACCGTTAGGCCGTCTTCCGCTCACGCCCCAACATCGTGCAGCCCGCCTCCAGTGGTGTCGCGACAGGCGTGAATGGAGGGACGAATGGAGACGTGTCGTCTTCAGCGATGAGAGTCGCTTCTGCCTTGGTGCCAATGATGGTCGTATGCGTGTTTAGCGCCGTGCAGGTGAGCGCCACAATCAGGACTGCATACGACCGAGGCACACAGGGCCAACACCCGGCATCATGGTGTGGGGAGCGATCTCCTACACTGGCCGTACACCTCTGGTGATCGTCGAGGGGACACTGAATAGTGCACGGTACATCCAAACCGTCATCGAACCCATCTTTCCACCATTCCTAGACTGGCAAGGGAACTTGCTGTTCCAACAGGACAATGCACGTCCGCCTGTATCCCGTGCCACCCAACGTGCTCTAGAAGGTGTAAGTCAACTACCCTGGCCAGCAAGATCTCCGGATCTGTCCCCCATTGAGCATGTTTGGGACTGGATGAAGCGTCGTCTCACGCTGTCTGCACGTCCAGCACGAACGCTGGTCCAACTGATGCGCCAGGTGGAAATGGCATGGCAGGCCGTTCCACAGGACTACATCCAGCATCTCTACGATCGTCTCCATGGGAGAATAGCAGCCTGCATTGCTGCGAAAGGTGGATATACACTGTACTAGTGCCGACATTGTGCATGCTCTGTTGCCTGTGTCTATGTGCCTGTGGTTCCGTCAGTGTGATCATGTGATGCATCTGACCCCAGGAATGTGTCAATAAAGTTTCCCCTTCCTGGTACAATGAATTCACGGTGCTCTCATTTCAATTTCCAGGAGTGTATAATGAAGTGGTGGTGCAAAGATGCATTCACAGAAATAAGATAGGAATGTCTCCAAACCGCTGTACGTGCACGCGATATGTGTCCACTACTGTGCCAATTGTTCGGGGTTTTGTGGTGTCTGCGCCACACTAGAAACCTACTGTCAGCACTTACCAGCTGAAATCTGGGCTCATCTTACGGTTTCGAGTCGCCTAGGGTCCAACCGATATGGGTGGGCAGGCGCTGCAGGCGAGCGACCAGAATCACGTCGGAGACCTTGAGTATAAACGACAGTTCAATCAGTGCACTGTTCTTTTATGTCTTATGTACGAGATACTACCGCCACCTGTCTGTGCATATCACTATCCTATGACTTCTCACCTTAGTGTATTTTAGCATTTCCTGCCGGGACAACAGGAATGATTCAGCCATTACACATATAAAACTTCCTGGCAGATTAAAACTGTGTGCCCGACCGAGACTCGAACTCGGGACCTTTGCCTTTCGCGGGCAAGTGCTCTACCGACTGAGCTACCCAAGCACGACTCACGCACGGTGCTCACAGCTTTACTTCTGCCAGTATCCGTCTCCTACCTTCCAAACTTTACAGAAGCTCTCCTGCGAACCGTGAGTCGTGCTTCGGTAGCTCAGATGGTAGAGCACTTGCCCGCGAGAGGCAAAGGTCCCGAGTTCGAATCTCGGTCGGGCACACAGTTTTAATCTGCCAGGAAGTTTCATATCAGCGCACACTCCGCTGCAGAGTGAAAATCTCATTCTGGAAACGTCCCCCAGGCTGTGGCTAAGCCATGTCTCCGCAATATCCTTTCTTTCAGGAGTGCTAGTTCTGCACGGTTCGCAGGAGAGCTTCTGTAAAGTTTGGAAGGTAGGAGACGGATTCTGGCAGAAGTAAAGCTGTGAGTACCGGCCGTGAGTCGTGCTTCGGTAGCTCGTAGAGCACTTGCCCGCGAGAGGCAATGGTCCCGAGTTCGAGTCTCGGTCGGGCACACAGTTTTAATCTCCCAGGAAGTTTCATATCAGCGCACACTCCGCTGCAGAGTGAAAATCTCATTCTGGAAACATCCCCCAGGCTGTGGCTAAGCCATGTCTCCGCAATATCCTTTCTTTCAGGAGTGCTAGTTCTGCACGGTTCGCAGGAGAGCTTCTGTAAAGTTTGGAAGGTAGGAGACGGATACTGGCAGAACTAAAGCTGTGAGTACCGGCCGTGAGTCGTGCTTCGGTAGCTGAGATGGTAGACCACTTGCCTGCGAAAGGCAAAGGTCCCGAGTTCGAGTCTCGGTCGGGCACACAGTTTTAATGTGCCAGGAAGTTTCATATCAGCGCACACTCCGCTGCAGAGTGAAAATCTCATTCTGATTACACATATACATTTCGGTCGTGGAAAACTGTCTTAATACATTTTTCAGCCTTAATTATATTATGTAATTATGATGTTATATTACACTAAAGTCGCGTTATCCGAACTAATTGGGACCGGACGTTGTTCGGATTACCGATTTGTTTGGATTAGCCGGAATCACGGTGACGAGTTTTTAGAATGAAGAATACCAAGCAGATAAGTAGGGAGACCATGGTAACAAATGGGAACAAGGGTGTGAACAATGGCTCACTCTCACTTCCTGCTCTTGTTGGTGTGCATTGTTGAGACCTTTATAGTGTCTGACGTCAATGCACTGCCAGTGGACTCGCAAAGCGCTTAGTTATGTTAGTTATCGATCGCTGGCACGCGTAACAGTTATAATGTACTCGTCCAGTTCTAGTGGTGCACGTATTTTCGTCATGAGTAAATGGAAACATACAACGTTAACTCTCAAACAAAAGCTGAAGGCTTTGAAGCGGGTAGACAATGGCGTGGATGTATCTAAACAGGCAATGGAACTGGGTGTTGGTAAAGCAAGCATTTGTTATTGGAAGAAGAACCGAGTGAAGCTTGAACAGTCCTGTGCAACGTCTTCGGGACAAACACTCGAAATTCGGCAGACTTAGAAATAGTCCCAGTACGATACGTCTTCGGGACAAACACTCGAAATTCGGCAGACTTAGAAACAGTCCCAGTACGATAAAGTGGATAAAGCTCTTTTCCTTTGGTTTACGCAGGGAAGATGTAACCTCCCCACAGTAAAAATATGTGTATTGCATTTACATTTAGTGTATCCTCCCAACAGAAAAGTTCCGAAACCTGCCAACGGTAAAATTATAATTATTTATAATTCACATTCAGCGTAACCTCCCAATAAATGAATTCCGTAACCTACCAATAATAAAGATGTGACTAATCTCTCAATAAAATTGTGGCTCACTTATAACCTTTCAATAATTGACTCTGAATTTAAACTGGTAAATTTTGGACGTCAGCAGTGCTGCGTCATGGCCCTGAAAGCTCATTCAGAATAAATAGAAAATTCTTACCTCAATAAGGTCGCCAGATAACGCGTATATATCTGGACCTATAAGAATTTTTTCTGGCGCAGCTCAGTGCAATGCTGGCCGACAGATTTGTCATGTATAAATACATAATCGGGATGAGCATGGACTGGAGAAATTAGTATAATCTTTAAATTGAGATGAATGATTGTCAAAAGTTAATTTTTATAAGAAAGATTATTATTAAGAGATTTTTTTAAAACATTAAATGGGACTTGATGTAACAATACTACATATGCGCGAGTCTGCTTTTACCTCATACTACAGCGGTCAGGCACCGCCATCGCTCCCCACGACCGGCCCAGCCAACTCGACACACACGACCGCAAGCTACTACTTACTCCTACTGACACACAGTTCCTACTGCAGTCAACACTGCTCTCTGGTCTGAGATTGTCTTATAGCTTACATATTGCAGGCAGCGCGTGAGCAATCCATCGAAATTACATCTGTTCGAGTGCGCTAGCAACAAATTCCTTAGTCATGGACCTCTTACAAAGAGAAAGGGGAGCTCCTTTGAGTGGAGCACTGGTTCAGGAGAAGGCTCTTTATCTGAACAAGTAAATGAGTGGCGATTCGTCTTTTACTGCGAGTACGGATTGGTTGGACAAATTCAAAAAACGTCATGGAATCCGTCAGCTAACAATTACTGGAGAGAAGTTTTTTTCTGACCGTGATGCAGCGAAGGAATGATAAGAAAGGGAAAATATTCTCCCCAAGAAATTTATAAAGCTGACGAGACTGGCCTTAATTTTAGAGCATTGCCAACAAAAAGCCTGGCATCAAAAGCAGAATACCATGCTCCTGGTTTTAAAATGTGCAAAGATCGTCGGACTTTATTAGCGTGCTGGTAATCACAAACTGCCTTTAATGCTGATCGGCAAATCTGGTAGGCCCACAGCTTTTAAAAACTGCAATATGAAGTCCCTACACGTATATTACCGCAACCAGAAAAAAGCATAGATGGATGGTAAGCTGTTCAGAGAATGGTTTCATAGCCAGTTTGTTCCCTCTGTTCGACGGTTTGCTAAGGAAAATCGTTTGTCTCCCCGTGCAATCCTTTTGATTGATAACGCGCCGTCTCTACCCAGCACTGAGGAATAGAGTTGGGCAACAAGATTCTTTTTCCCGATTCGATTCCTACGATTCAATGTCACATTGCCAATCGATTCCTGCGATTCGTTCACGATTCATTCTAGTCTGCGATTGCACGACTCTTACGGAATACAAAAAGTTCTACATCTTATTCACAGATGGCAGGACATGTCTGAAATTGTCAATGGGGTTAGAATCGAACTGTGTCATGATAAGATATGCCAGAAATAATTTATGCATATGACGTTACATGTCATAATCCAAGTGCTATTGCTCGTGTGTAAAGAAGGTGTGTGTGTTTTGTATTGCATCTGCAACAAATAAGAGGTACGTATTTATTCATCATACTTGGATTTCTTGATTTTAATCGTGTGTATTGGGAACTGCGTACTCGCTGTCTATCGTTTCTGTCATCACCAGTTCGTGTATTACTCGCGCAAACTAAGCTGACGTCGGCTGGGTGGCTGATGGTAGCGATAGTAAATGGGAAATGCCTTTACGCTCGTTCCCGTCAGCCACCGCCAGGTGTCAGCTTGGTTTTCACCAGTAATATTACGGCCCACGGACTTCGTTTGTTCGTTCCGAGCTTCATTTGTTCACACACATCCTCCACTTGACTGCCATCTGGCTGTGAAGTTGGCACCCTTTGTCTCAGAAACGTTTATATTTTTCAGAGTTCTTGATAGATATGAAATAGTTCTACAGTTCTTTGTACAAAATTTGAATAGTTCTGCAGAATTTAGCGAAGAAAAGAACAGTATTAGAAAAATTTTCGTATCGAAAACAATCTTTGTCAATTTCCGCAAATGTAAATAAGTACAACAGTTCTAAGCACAGTCCTGAACAGAACTGAAAGAGTTCTATCGAAAATCCAAGCAACATTTTTTGTGCAGCTAATAGTTTACGAGATAATTGCAATTTATGGAGTAAATCTTTTCACTTACTGTGAAGTTGGCACATTTTTTTCGGAAATATATATTTTTTTCAGAGTTCTTGATAGATGTGCAATAGTTCTAGAGTTCTTTGTACAAAATTTGAATAGTTCTGCAGAATTTAGCGAAGAAATAACGATACTCGAAGAAATTTTCATATCGTAAACATTCTTTCTCAATTTTCGCAAAAATTAAACTCGTACATCAGTTCTGAGGACAGTTTTGAACAGAACCCCAAGAGCTCTATCGAAAATCCCAATAATTTTTCTATGGCGATAATAGCTTATGAGATAAATTGATTTAAAGTGGGACACACTTTCTCTACAGCAAATGTAAATATATTCGTACAACAGTTCTGATGACAGTTCTGGACACCACGTGAAGAGTTCTATCGAAAATCCTAGTAGCATTTTTTATGCAGGTAATAGATTAAGAGGTAACTGCAACTTAACTAAGATCTCCATAAGAGCTCCTACTGTGAAGCTGGCACCCTTTTTTGCAGAAATATATGTATTCTGCAGAACTATTCAAATTTTGTACAAAGAACTCTAGAACTATGGCATATCTATCAAGAACTCTGAAAAAAATATACATTTCTGAAGAAAAGAGAGCCAACTTCACAGTAAGTGAAAAGATTTTCTCCTTAAATTGTAATTATCTCGTAAACTATTAGCTGCACAAAAAAATATTTCATGGATTCTCGATAGAACTCTTGGAGATCTGTTCAAAACTGTGCTCAGAACTGTTGTACTTATTTATATTATGCGGAAATTGACAAAGAATGTTTTGGATACGAAAATTTTTCCGGGTATTATTATTTTCTTCGAGAATTCCCGCAAAATATAAAGTACAATGCATCTGAGCACAGTTCTGAACAGAGCTCCAAGAGTTCTATCGAAAATCCAAACATTTTTTTGTGCAGTCGCTTAGGGCAACAGTCCACTGCTACGCCTCCTGATTTGATGTTTATGAGACAATGGCGCAGCTATGCACAGAGTGTCTTCATTGCGCCGAAAAAACAATGACTGAGTTTTTTCATCTATTAAGTAAGGATAAAATGTCCGCTGAATTTTAGTAAGTTTGACAGCTTTTCTTTCATTGTTATGCATTATTGAACCTAATGTTTTCTTGCCAATTTTTCTAATACATGTTTACTGTACTGTCAAAATTAAAATAGTGCGTATGTACAGCAGTTTACCGCACAGTGCTCCATACATAGACTAACATTTTTCATGTTCGGATTAACCGAACGTTAGGATTACTGGCGTTCGGATTAGCGGGACTCTGCTGCATTTTTAAGAAATAATATTCTAAAATTCAGTCTTTCATTTACAATCACTTTTATTCTCTCACAATCGCCACTCTGTTTAAATGTGCATGGAACAAGAGTGGTTACATTGAACAGAAACCACGAAAATGTGAGACAATTGTTAACTATATGTGAAATTGCAATTGTCCGATGTGCTTGGTACGCATAATCAAATTGCATTCAGCAGTTTTTTGACCTGAACAATACTGCGCTTCCTAATCACTGTACAGATTTACAGAGTAAAGGTACAACAATAATGTAAAAACAGTTTCACACATAACATAATTAAAACTGGAAACGTTGCAACTCGAAAACAAAAATGATACACCAAATGTAAAAAGAAAAAACAAATAAACACAAGTTATTTTATATTACATAAAATAAAAAGGAAACATATAACTAGAGCAACATATGTGGACTATACAATTAGAATATATTTATATGCAAAGAAGCACTGCGGTGACTGTGTGCATGTACAGCGATAGAGGGACATTTTTAGCTTATTTCTCATAAATGCATCGTCATTTCTTAATATATGATTGAATTTGGTACTAATGACGCTATATGTTTTGCTGTTTGTCAGATGCTGAAATGAAAAACAAAATAATAGGGAGGGGGATGTCGAAAAATATGACTTTTTCGACAAATATGTAACGTACATTAAAAACCATAGAACTTTTATTTGAAGTTTTGTTATATCTGTTACCGTTTCAACGGTAATCATTCAGAAATATGAAACTCAATTTTTTTTAAGGGGGGTGTCTCACCTCGTTACCAGCCGTGTGGATGCGTATAAAGAACTGAAGAACATGAGTCTCTTATTTTGTACTACACTACACCATGTTCAAAACCGATCAGAATCGAACTGCATTCCTTGGATAGGTTTACTTGTTAGTGGTGCAGAAAACATCAGGTTGCAAAGTTTGTGACGTATATGTGGGGAGACTGTTTGACGCAGAGGAAAAACAACCAACACATTGATGGGTGTACATATTAAGGCATCATATATAAAAATATATACATTTATACCCATTACTATATTGAAATAGTGACTTAGTGAAGACCATCGCTAAAAAATGCACAGTTAAAAACATCTCATTATTGCCGTCAGATCTGAAGACTATGTTATGGAGAAGAACAAGTTGCCAACGAGAAACTGTATATCAGTCATCAGTACACACTAAAGGTAAATGTTATGGACAAATACAGTCTAACAATCTCCCTAAACCCTGGTTACACACAATCAAACCAAATAACGACTTTACAAGTTCCATAATTCGCATTAAATTTAATCATGGATTATTGCCCAGTCATCTTCTCCAAATACACATACAAGATAGCCCTTATTGTGAATGTTATGGATTAACAGCTGGAAATAATAGTCACATTTTTTTCCAATATAACCTACATGCAAACCACAAGAGAGCTTTCATACAACATTTAATTAAGATATCATCCACCATTGCCAACTAATGTATCAGCTCTCCTTCATCAATATAAACCCGAAGACAAAAAAGACGCACCACACAGGAATTATGCGAATGGGACAGAAATCGATAGAAGTGATATACATGCACAGAAAAACAAATCATTAAAATTTCAGTAAAATTGGATATTTATTCAAGAAAAAAAAGCTTTACAAATTGAACCAGTCAGTAATACGTTGGTCCACCTCTGGCCCTTGCGCAAGTAGCTATTCAACTTGGCTTTGATTGAGGGAGTTGTTGAATGCCCCTCTGAGGCATATGGCTGATCAAATCATCATCGGACCTCCACCGTGTCTCACTCTTGGGACATAAACTCAGGTAGGAGTTGGAAACAGTGTGAAACAAGACGAGGAAACGAAATAACGTTGTTTCATTGCTCCATAATCCAAGTATTATGGCTTTGGCGTCAAGTTTTCCTGTTATGGGTATTTGCATCACTGACGAATAGGTTTGGAATTCCATCTCTCCCTACCATTCCCTGTTCATTGTTTTGGTGCCGATAGGGTTCACGAGTGCGACATTCAGTTCTGCAGTGGCTTTTTCAGCGGTCTGTCTTTTATTTTTCGTCACAATCCTCTTCAGTGACTGTAGTCACGATCACTCAACACACACTTTCGACCGCGTTGTGAATTACTGGATGACATTTTTATGCTTTCCCTGAATGTGGCATAAACCTTACACTACTGGCCATTAAAATTGCTACACCAAGAAGAAATACAGATGATAAACGGTTATTCATTGGACAAATGTATTATATTAGAAGTGACTTGTGATTACATTTTCACGCAATTTGGGTGCATATATCCTGAGAAATTGGAATCCCGAACAACCACCTCTGGCCGTTATGACGGCCTTGATAAGTCTGGGCACTGAGTCAAACAGAGCTTGGATGGAGTGTACAGGTACAGCTGCCCATGCAGCTTCAACATGATACCACAGTTCATCAAGAGTAGTGACTGGCGCATTGTGACGAGCCAGTAGCTCGGCCAACATTGCCCAGACATATTCAGTTGGTGAGAGATCTGGGGAATGTGCTGGCCAAGGCAGCAGTCGAACATTTCCTGTATCCAGAAAGGCCCATGCAGGACCTGCAACATGCGGTCGTGCATTATCCTGCTGAAACTTAGGATTTCGCAGGGATCGAATGAAGGGTAGAGCCATGGGTGGTAACACATCTGAAATGTAACGTCCACTGTTCAAAGTGCCGTCAATGTGAACAAGAGGTGACCGAGACGTGTAACCAATGGCATCCCATACCATCACGACGAGGATGACGGGGATGGCGAATACACGCTTCCAATGTGCATTCACTGCGATGTCGCCAAACACAGGTGCGACCATCATGATACTGTAAACAGAACCTGGATTCATCTGAAATAGTGACGTTTTGCCATTCGTGCACCCAGGTTCTTCGTTGGTTACCACCGCAGGCGCTCCTGTCTGTGATGCAGCGTCAAGGGTAACCGCTGCCATGGTCTCCGAGCTGATAGTCCATACTGCTGCAAACGTCGTCGAACCATTCGTGCAGATGGTTGTTGTCTTGCAAACGTCCCCATCTGTTGACTCAGGGATCGAGACGTGGCTGCACGATCCGTTACAGCCATGCAGATAAGATGCCTCTCATCTCGACTGCTAGTGATATGAGGCTGTTGGGATCCAGCACAGAGTTCCGTATTACCCTCCTGAACCCACCGATTCCCTATTCTGCTAACAGTAATTGGATCTCGATCAACGCGAGCAGCAATGTCGCGATACGATAAACCACAGTCGTGATAGGCTACACTCCGACCTTTATCAAAGTCGGAAACGTGATGGTATGCATTTCTCCTCCTTACACGAGGCATCACAACAACGTTTCACCAGGCAACGCCGGTCAACTGCTGTTTGTGTATGAGAAATCGGTTGGAAACTTTCCTCATGTCAGCACGTTGTAGGTGTCGCCGCCGGCGCCAACCTTGTGTGAATTCTCTGAAAAGCTAATCATTTGCATATCACAGCATCTTCTTCCTGTCGGTTATATTTCGCATCTGTAGCACGTCATATTCGTGGTGTAGCAATTTTAATGGCCAGTAGTGTAGAAATGTTCTCTCTTGAAACATCAAGGTCTACAGTTACCTCGGTTACGGATTCACACACCAACGAGCACCAGCATTCTGCCCACGCTAGAATTCACTTAGTTCCGAGATGATGCACTTCCAGTGCAGTATTCTGTGCTGAACTATGTCGCTCTGGGAATAAATGCCAGACGCCAACTGGAGTGTGCCTTAGTGAGTCAGCGAGTGAGTGCCTGAGTTAGTGGGACCCTCCGGTCAGCAGCAGCGGCCTAAGTACTTGCTGCAGAGAGGGCGTTGGCAGCGCGTTGCTTGCTAGTCTGTCTCTGGCCTCCCTCGCGATAGGCGCGCTTGATCCGACACCTACTATCGATCTACGTGCTACATCTTTGCCGACTGATGTGCTGGCGACAGGATACACCAACACACACAACTACATGTCTAGATACAAAGGAAAATAATACAGGGTGTACTACAGAAGGCGGTATTGAAAAACCCATATTTAATTCTCTGATACAGAGACAAAAACCGCCTACACGAGCTTCCAGCCACATAAGGAGCATTATTTTTCAAATATGTAGGTAGCAATGAAGTTAGATTTGAAGAATTTCACCATTTTGTTATTAGCTGTCTGGATGTGGTACCAGTGGATGTTCGTAAAATCGTTCGAAACATGAAGAATGGAAAAGCATCTGAAGCTGATTGTTTCAGAGAAGGTATTTGTAGATTCAGGTGAGGCAATAGAAAATGATCTTGGAAAATTATGTCTGGAATGAAACTTCCTGACAGATTAAAACTGTGTGCCGGACCGAGACTTGAACTCGGGACTTTTGCTTTTCGCGGGCAAGTGCTCTACCAACTGAGCTACCCAAGCACAACTCACACCCCGTCCTCACAACTTTACTTCTTCCAGTACCTCGTCTCGTGAGTCGTGCTTGGGTAGCTCAGTTGGTAGAGCACTTGCCTGCGAAAAGCAAAGGTCCCGAGTTCGAGTCTCGGTCCAGCACATAGTTTTAATCTGTCAGGAAGTTTCATATCAGCGCACAGTCCGCTGTAGAGTGAAAATCTCATTCTGGAAATATGTCTGGAATGTCTGCATAGGGAGACAATTCCTCAATGGGAATTCTGGTACAATCGTTCTACTTCACAAGTACGGGCCGAGGCAAGACGTAAAACACTACGGATGTGTCAGCCTCCTTGCCGCATTGTACAAGATAAGATAGCCACCAAAACGACCACCAACTGTCTAGACAAATAATTATGTTTGTTCCGGGCAGGGAAAGGAACATTCTGCATTTAGAAGTGTGTGTATCACAATGAACAATTTGCAAACGGTGAAAGAAATAACCGGCAAGAATTATCAATTTTCTAAGAATCATAGATTTTAAGAAAGCTTTTTAATAACATAACACTGTCCGAACAGGCGTTGATGGCCCCAACGGCACCGACCGGGAGCCGTGTCATCCTCAGCTCTTAGGCGTCACCAGATGTGGATACAGAGGGGTATGTACTTTGCACACCGCTCTCCCTGTTGTTGTAAGTTTTTGTGACCGTAAGAAAGCTTCTGACTCAGTTAAAAAAGAATTGTGTTTTAACAGATCTTCAAAAAAGGCTGTACATACGTCGTTATACAAGGAATACTTTACACTTAATCAGGATAGTGAGATAATTAGAAACTAAAACACAGTCAGGCGAAGATATCGATATGTACATACAAATATTTGGTAGGCTTTTTCGTAATTGTCTGTTTGAAATACAAATAAAAATAGCATGCGATTACTACCTAAATGTAAAATTTATGATTTACGACGCATTTTGGATGCTTTGCTTTATTATATAGGACATTTCTGGTACAGTCTGTAAACTCTGAATGTGAAAAGCTCGGAAGCAGTACTTCCGAGGAAAGTATTCAGCAGTGACGCACATGAGTGTTGGTTTCCCAATAATACACCTCAGATAAAAAAAAAAAAAAAGAAAAGAAAAGAAAACGGAAGTGCATCCTGGTAATGGAGCAAATCCTCCGAAATGCGTCGCGCTTAAAAGACTTTATATTTACTAACCGTTTATCGTTTTTTTATTTACGTTTTAAAGGAGATTTCATATCATCTAAACTGTTATCTGCGGCCCTAGAGGAAGTTTCCAGGTCCCGAAACTAGGTAAATGAGGAATGAGTGAATGTTACTGAACTGTTTTCGTATTGATGATGTTGTACTGTTAGCCACTACTGCAGCTAAGCCTCAACAACGAATGGATCCCATTAACAGAGGAAGTTTGAAAGTAGAGCTGAAAATCAATTACGATAAGACAAAAATAATGTATAAAAACCTATCGAAAAGAAAACAGCACAAATTAAAGAAAACTAAAAACTAAGCCACAACAACTTAGGACGGAATAGTTCTTTTGGTCACAAAGTAGGAATTAAAATCCATGGAGAAGAAATAAAAACTTTGAGGATCGCCGATGACATTGTATTTCTGTCAGAGACAGCAAAGGACTTGGAAGAGCTGTTGAACGGAATGGACAGTGTCTTGAAAGGAGGATATAAGATGAACATCAACAAAAGCAAAACGAGGATAATGGAATGTAGTCGAATTAAATCGGGTCATGCTGAGAATATTAGATTAGGAAATGAGACACTTAAAGTAGAAAATGAGTTTTTCTATTTGGGGAGCAAAATAACTGATGATGTTCGAAGTAGAGAGGATATAAAATGTAGACTGGCAATGTTACGGAAAGCGTTTCTGGAGAATAGAAATTTGTTAACATCGAGTATAGATTTAAGTGTCATGAAGTTGTTTCTGTAAGTATTTATGTGGAGTGTAGCCATGTATGGAAGTGAAACGTGGACGATAAATAGTATAGACAAAAAGAGAATAGAAGCTTTCTAAATGTGGTGCTACAGAAGAATGCTGAAGATTAGATGGGTAGCTCACATAACTAATGAGAAGGTATTGAATAGAAGTGGGGAGAAGAGAAATTTGTGGCACAACTTGACTAGAAGAAGGGATCGGTAGGTAGGACATGTTCTGAGGCATCAAGGGGTCACCAATTTTGCATTGGAGGGGAGCACGGAGGGTAAAAATCGTAGAGGAAGACCAAGAGATGAGTACACTAAGCAGATTCAGAAGAAAGTAGGTTGCAGTAAGTACTGGGAGATTATGAACCTTGTACAGGATCGGGTAACATGGAGAGCTGCATCAAACTAGTCTCAGGACTGAAGACCACAATAACAACAACATTTAGTGTGAAGGCTACCTACGATTATTTGCGATTAGCCGTTGAGTGACCTTTTTGTTGGTTCAAAAATAGTTCAAATGGCTCTGAGGACTATGCGACTTAACTTGTAAGGTTGTTGCTTTAATTTGTTCTGCAAGCGGTGCTGCTATCCAAGACCATAAAAGTGGGTGAAAAGGTGTGAGCTGTCTGGGGAAGTTAACCTTGCATTACTGCGCAACTGTTTCACCAGGTATCCAGTCTAGCTTACTAAATTCCCAACCAGACTAACATTAATTATAATCTTTTAATAGTCATACGACAAATGGTGATATATACATAAAAAAGAGAATTTAAATAAAGAGAAATAAATCAGTTTGTATTTGGAAATTTATTTTAACATTGATCATTGAAATTTCAGCATATTAAACTTGATTCATAACTAAACTGGTGCCTTATTTAGGATAGTGAAAATGTGAGATTGTAATCTTACGGAACACATCAAATATGGAGCCAAGATTGGGAGACTGCATACAACACTGCATTCATAAAATAACACACGAAGAACGTTGAAACATATGCAAGAGGAAATTAATCACAACCAACCGATTCAATTTTCACCCAAAGAAGTTACGTTCGTAGCGCAATCCTGTCCGTCATGTAATTACCACACACTGGTCTACTAAATTCATACTAACTCTCTGTGAAATCTTCCCGAAAAGAATAGCTGAGGGCTACTTTGATCATTACACCACCTGCTTCACGTGGTCAACTTTGTTTAGACAAAGAGTGTAACTCCACAATAATTTTGATAATTAAAATAAATTAGATCGATAAAAAATTTACCAAAGAAAAACCTCGAACTGGTTACTATCGTCTTACTATTAACCTGATGGGTCAAACAATTGTATAAGCACGTGGTACTGGTCTCACAAAGTACACCCTACGTGGGTCGAACATAAAGAAAAGTTGCTATATTGGAAAATATTGTCAAGACGAGACGTTATAATCTCACGCACATTCGCATTTAAGATTGATGATTTAGTTAAAGTTACTGATCAACACATGGTTCCACTTTACTCACAAAGTAGTGACAAAGCAACTACAGGAAGATATTCTGAACTTCACACTCTAATTACACTGCGTTGCAATTTAAGATAACATTAGATATGTTAGAGCTAAACCTGAAATAAAGGTGATTAAATTTTCAGTTAGACTGAACTTAAGAAATCCATCGTGCTGCGGACTTAGCAGACACGCGCTTAGCCGGAGATCTTACCACTTCAGACGCTCGCCACGGACAGACTGACCTGCGGGGCTCCTACCGAGCGTGCTTCACAAATACAAAGGGAAGTGACCAGAGAGGCATCTCCCTATAACAACTTAACAAGGGACGGACAGGACCATACTAAGAATGGAAACCTCTTTGCTTCTAAAAAGCGTAGCAACCTGTTCCGACGTTGGTCCTACTGTTCTCTAGCAGACAGGCTTGTCTGCTACCATCAAGCATGCAACTAGAAATACATTTGCTCATTCATTCTTTCACACAGAAGGGAAGGGGGATGACAATATCTTATCATATACAGTATATTAAAGAATGCGGATGTACGTTCCGTATGAGACTGTGTGACATGAATTACATATAAACTGTGTTTTAAAGTGCAGTAGTGTGACAGATCGTTCTTGTTTATGTCTAAAAGTAAAACGTTTCACTGCTCAGTCTCCTCCCAGATAGTCAGAAACACCACAGTAAATTTAGAAGAGGAATTTATGCCGTAAATGGCAACAGATTTAAGAAATTAACATGAAAGGAATCGAACAGAGACCTTTCAAACTTCTGAGGTCATCAGTCGCCTAGAACTTAGAAGTAATTAAACCTAACTAACATAAGGACATCACACACATCCATGCCCGAGGCAGGATTCCAACCTGCGACCCAAGAGGTCGCTCGACTGCAGACTGTAGCGCCTAGAACCGCTCGGCCACTCCAGCCGGCGCCCTTTTTTCTTATACAGGATGAGCCATTTATCTTGACCACCCTAAATAACTCTTTGTCCATATGCAAATTACAAAATATTTCAAGCAAATGTTGTTTAGGCGTCAAGGGGACATCAATCAGCATGATTGCCTTCGTTTTAGCATTATTTTTTACAAAGATATTAACAGCGGTATGACTTTTTCAAATGGCAACCTGTATTATTTATCCGGTAATTCATTTCCTCTCCTAAAGACTTATTCAAAAATGTATCACAGTGTACCATTCACTGAAACATAACGTTATTAATTATATATCACAACACTGACTTAGACGCTCCCAGTGCTTAATGCAGGTACTCGGGGAAATGGAACACATCCACATGCTAACGTTGATAGAGGACAAATGTAAACATAAGTAGAATGCAGTCATTCCGTCAACCATCGTCAATGGAAGAGTTGTGTGAGTAGAAGAGAAGGTAGAAATGGTACTCATCTATGGGGAATGTAAGTTAGAAGAACAGTAATTGCAATACTGTTTCTTACGTACAGGTACATTTAGTACAGTAGTTTAGTCCTTTTAAATACTGTTGTGTAGAGTAGGCATACAGTAAAGGCTGTCCTCCTTGCAGACTGCATCGACGTAATGTTTCTTTTATTGATGTTGTTGAAGGTAGGCGAAATGCTACGCAGGCAGCGGAACTGTATAGAGGGCGATATCCTGACAAGAACCCATCTTCCCGACGGATGTTTTCTCGTCTTGTTGCGACGCTTCAGGAAACGGGAAGTTTCAACTCACGACAACGCACAGACGAAGTTGCCGAACCTATTTTTCTCGCTTCCGTTGCTATGAATCCACGTGTGAGCACACGACAGCTTGAACACGAGATTGGCATTTCTAAAACCAGTGTACATCTTATTCTTACACGTCACCGGTTCCATTCTTACGATGTACAGCTGCATCAAGAACTGCATGTGTATGATTTCCAGAATCGTGTACTGTTTCTGTCAGTGGGCACAGCAGCAAATCCTCGCCAACCCGAACTTCTTCTCGAATGCTCTATTTACCGATGAATGTTCCTTCTCAAAGGACAGGTATATACAAGGTACATGCATTATTGGTCCAGCGAGAACACACGATGGCTTAGATAGGTGGAACATCAGCGTCAATCGAGAGTTAACGTCTGGTGTGGGATGCTTGGTACTACAATTATCGGCGCTTATTTCATCAATGGTAGTCTAACCGGCAGAACGTATGCCAACTTCCTCGGACCAATTCTCCTTCCTCTTCTGGATGAACTGCCGCTAAGAACCAGAATGCTTACATGGTATGGATGTCCAGCACATAATGCCTTGCGCGCACGTCATGTTCTGAACCGAAGGTATCCTGCCAGATGGATTGGTCGAGGAGGAACAGTTACTTGGCCTGATAGGTCTCCTGATGTGAATCCTCTGGACTTTTTCTTTGGGGATGCATTAAAGACGTTGTCTCCCGCGGTAGAGGACATGCAGGAAAGCATCGTGCTTGCTTGTAATTCTCTTCAGCAGGCGACACTGGAAGCAGTAAATAATTCTTTCATTCAACGAGAGTACCAGTGTATCGCTGTCCAGGGTCACCGCTTTGAGCACCTTCGAATGTTCTACTCCTGGACAATGGTATAGGAGAGTCAAAGTCAAATTTGTGTTTTGTTTTTTCTTGGTTTTCATTTGTTTTCTGACAACTCCAGGAAGTGGACGAGTTTGCGATTGTGGTGTCACCGCCAGACACCACACTCTCTAGGTGGTAGCCTTTAATTCGGCCGCGGTCCGTTAGTATACGTCGGACGCGCGTGTCGCCACTGTCAGTGATTGCAGACCGAGCGCCGCCACACGGCAGGTCTAGTCTAGAGAGACTCCCTAGCATTTCTCTGCCTCGTGATGACTGGGTGTTGTGTGTTGTCCTTAGGATAGTTAGGTTTAAGTAGTTCTAAGTTCTAGGGGACTGATGACCGTAGATGTTACGTCCCATAGTGCTCAGAGCCATTTTTGATGTCCCTAGCACTCGCCCCAGTTGTACAGCCGACTTTCCTGCGATGGTTCACAGTCTACAAACGCTCTCATTTGCAGAGACGATAGTTTAGCATAGCCTTCAGCTACGTCATTTGCTACGACCTAGCAAGGCGCCATATTCAGTTACTATGAATGTATTCTAACAGATAATATTGTGAATCATGTACCGTCAAGAGTGACGTTCATCATTAATGGATTAAAGTTAAGTATCAAACTAATTACATCCGCTTTCTGAATTCTAATTCCTTATCATGTTCCAGACCTCACGTCAGTACAGTTCTTCCCTCCTCACGCCAGCCTGCGGGAGCTAATACGCTTGCATTTCGGCCTCCAGTAGTAACACGGTGTTGGCTCTTCTGCTAACACAAAAGTGATCCTGGGCTCAAAGTCAGTGTTGTGGTATGTAATTAATAACGTTGTGTTTCAGTGAATGGTACGCTGTGATACATTTTTGAATAGGTCTTTAGGAGAGGAAATGAGTTACTGAATAAAAAATACAGAGTACCATTTGAGAAAGTCATACCTCTGTTCATATCTCTGTAAAAAAAAAAAAAAAAAAAAAAAAAAAAAAAAAAAAAAAAAAAAAACGAAGCTACAACGAAGCTGATTGATGTCCTCCTGACGGCTAAAGAACATTTGCTTGAGACATTTTGTAATTTACATCTCGACAAACAGTTATTTAGGGTGCTCAAGATAAATGGGAGACCGTGTATTATAAGCAGTGTTGCAGATTTCATTAGTCAACTAGTCCCAAAGATAAATAAATCTTTTAACTCATTTGTGTGACTTCGATACTAATTTGTTGGAGTGTTGTAGAACCTTCGTTCTCCTATCCTGTTACGTGCCCCTGGGGCATAGCTGTGTAATAGTGGCTAGGAGAAAAATTTTCTTAGCGGTGTAGTGCACCAGAACCGTTTCACGAACTCACAAATTCGGCCTACCTTAACAACAGTGGCAGCTGGGCCTCCACAGAAGTAGCACCGAAGCCTTTACAAAACTGGCAACGAGGGCTTACAAAACATGAAGTCCACGAATGGCTGAAAATGGTCTCCAATTAATCGAACATAACCAGTTTCAGTAGTCGATTCCATATAAAGACAGCCTACACCATTACGGAGCCACTACCAGCTTGCACAGTGGCTTGTTGACAATTTGGGTCCACCACTGCGTTGGGTCTGCGCTACGCTCGATCCCTACTATAAGCTCTTACCAACAGAAATCGGGGCTCGTGTGACCAGATCACTGTTTTCCATAGTCTAGAGCAGGGGTCTCCAATCTTTCTAGACTGTGGGCCACATTGACTCCTCCACAAAGTCATAAGGGCCAAGATCTACCTAGTGGGATTAAACCATCCTAGCACTCCACCGTAATGTAAGGCTAAAGGAAAGATGAAATCGCAAAAATATAAGGTTGTGGGAATAGCTAGCACTGAAACGAACTACGATTTTTATTCAATTACATAATTTTGATTGGTGGACGTAGCTGACCGAAATCCTGGCTTATTTTATTCTGGCTAATTTCACCGACAAAAAAGTATGTCACTACACATTCTTCACGAAAGCGTCATCCAAAGTTAACGAAATCTCAAAATCATTGTTAGCAACACTATTACTGCAAGACGTAACAGACGTAGTGTAGTCAACGCATTGTTATTTCAAGCGGCGTCTTGTAACGAGTAGCAGAGCCAGAGCATATATTTGATAGTTCTGTTGCGTGATTGTGGCTATGTTGCGAGTGTCTCACGAGTTTTTTAGTGTTTTATGCGCTGTACTAGTAGGTGAGACGACGAGGTGTGGGACAATTCAAAGTTTGAATTCGAAGAGACAAGGGAAATCTGAAAATCGAAATATGTACAGCACGACTTGAGTATTTTTTCACTGTATTTTTAGTGGAACTACAGTGTAATTCTATTTAATTTAGTAATTAAAGTACGTTAAAAATAAATTCATCGCATTTTGTTTAGGCAGACTACTACTTTTTCACTATCGCACTCAGAATGGTCTGTTCTGTTTATTGTGGATAGCCACAAGTTTAAGCATGACCTTCCGCTTTGTAAAGATAGAGCTCCGACAATGTCGCGGTGTACTGGTCACGATAGGCCTCGAAACTCAATTGTTGGCAGTATGGGTACCACCTCAAATATCTCCAGCTAACGCGGGCCGTAGTTTGGAGACCGATAGTGCCAAGAGCCCAGGAGAGGCGCTGCAGCCGAGGTCCTGCTGTTAACAAAGACACTCCCGTCTACTACCATAGCCCATTAACTCCAAATTTCGGCGCACTGTCATAACGGATAAGTTCGTCGTACGTCCCACATTGAAATCTGCGATTATTTCACGCAGTGTTGCTTGTCTGCCAGCACTGACAAAACTACGCAAACGCTGCTGCTCTCGGTTGTTAAGTGAAGGCGTTAGTCACTGAGCGGTGAGAAGTAATGCATGAAATTTTTGTATTCCTTGCACACTCTTGACACTGCGGATCGGAATATTAAATTCTCAACGATTTCCGAAATAGAATGTTTTACGTGTCCAGTTCCAGCTACAATACCGCGTCGAAAGTCTGTTAATTCCCGTGGTGTGGCCATTATCGCGTCGGAAACCTTTTCACGTGAATATGTGCGTATCGCTGTCCCACGATTTTTTGTCGCCTCGGTGTAAACGTGGTGTCACAAACTCCAGATCTTAATCGTCTTGACCTAGGATAGCTTGATCATCACTTTCATAGCAGAAATTGATTGAGATCTAATTTTAAGGCAGGCCGCTGTGGCTGAGCGGTTCTAGGAGCTTCATTCCGGAACCGCCTGCTGCTACGATCGCAGGTTCGAATCCTGCCTTGGGCGTGAATGTGTGTGTGTGTGATGTCCTTAGATTAGTTAGGTTTAAGTAGTGGGTGATCAAAAAGTCAGTATAAATTTGAAAATTTAATAAACCACGGAATAATGTAGATAGAGAGGTAAAAATTGACACACATGCTTCTAATGACATGGGGTTTTATCAGAACAAAAAAATAAAGTTCACAAAATGTCACACACATGGCGGTGGACAGCAAAACGTCAGTGACTGCGCATGACAATCGTGTATAAAAGGAGCTGTAATGAGAGAGAGAATCAGATGCGCCAGCAGTCGCAACATGTTAACGTTACCTGAAAAGGCGCTTTTAGTGAAGCTGTATTATTAGAATGGGGAATGTGCTTGTTCAGCATTACGATCCTATCGCCATAGGAAGGGGATTCGAGCGGGTAAAGGTCCGTTGACAAATGGAGCTGTGGCGAGAATGATTTCGAAAAAAAATGGTTCAAATGGCTCTGAGCACTATGGGACTCAACTGCTGTGGTCATCAGTCCCCTAGAACTTAGAACTACTTAAACCTAACCTAAGGATATCACACACATCCATGCCCGAGGCAGGATTCGAACCTGCGACCGTAGCAGTCGCACGGTGCCGGACTGCAATGATTTCGAAGCCACGTGTTGTTTAGACGATACACCCCGTAGTGGCCGACCGAGTACAAGGCGTAATGTAGATTGTAGTGGGTTCGTCTATGCACGGGGAAGTCAGCGCTCGTGCAGTCGCACGTCGCACCGTCATTCCATACACTACTGTTTGGTTGGCATTTAGGCGTACCCTCCGATGCTATCAGTACAAAATCCATCGGCATCATGAACTGGTACCAGGGTGGTTTAGTGAAGCAGAGGGCATTTGCGGTGTGGCCGTTTCAAAAGACGGCAGAAGATGGCGATTGGTTGAGTAACGAGTTGTGGACCGACGAAGCTCATTTCACGCTCCGAGGGTCTGTAACGCCCACAAGTGCAGAATTTGGGCTTGCTGTCGGGGAAACTCCATTGCACGACGGGAAAGTCACGGTATGGGTTGGATTTACCACATCTACCGTTATAGGGCTTTTTTTCTTCGAGGAAATGCGTGATTCTGGTTTTGTAACTGCTACCGTGATGGGCGAGAGGTACGCCGGTATGTCACAGAATCGCATCACCCCCAGACTGGGGGATAAGCACCTGCTGGAACGTACGATGTTTATGTAGGATGGCGCTCCACCCCATATTGCTAGACACGTGAAAGATCTCTCACGCACGTCGTTTGGTGATGATCGTGTGCTCAGCCGCCACTTTTGTCATGCTTGGCCTCTCAGGTCCCCAGACGTCAGTCTGTGCGATTATTGGCTTTGGGGTTACCTGAAATCGCAAGTGTATCGTGATCGACCGACATCTCTAGGGATGCTGAACGACAACATCCGACGCCAATGCCGCACCATAACTCCGGATATGCTTTACAGTGCTGTTCACAACATTATTCCTCGACTACAGCTATTGTTGAGGAACGATGGTGGACATATGGAGCATTTCCTGTAAAGAACATCATCTTTGCTTTGTCTTACTTTGTTATGCTAATTATTGCTATTCTGATTAGATGAAGCGCCATCTGTCGGACATTTTTTAACGTTTGTATTTTTTTGGTTCTAATAAAAACCTCACGTCACTCCAAGCATGTGTGTCAATTCGTACCTCTCTATCTAAACTATTCCGTGATTTATTCAGTTTTCAAATTTATCACCCGGCCGTTCTAAGTTCTAGGCGACTGATGACCTCAGATGTTAAGTCTCATAGAGCTTACAGCCACTTGAACCATTTTTGTAGTTATAAGAAGATGGACATCAAGTATGCGTGGGTGACAGGTCGCAGAATTGTGCCGACGATGCGTTCCTCCGTTGAGGGCCGTTCTGTATTTGGCGGTGGGACGGGTTCGGGGAGAGGGAAGCAAGCGTCGCGGCGGGTTTTGAAGCCTGGCCCGCCAGGTGCGGGACTTTATTTACGGCCGGGCTGCGCCCAGCTCAGCTCAGCGTTATTAACCTGGGCCCTTCACTTCGCCCCGCTTCGCGCAGCACCGTCGCACATTCCAGACAGCGTCAGTGACCGTGGCCGGCACTTTCTTCCACATACAGCTGGCGTCTGCTGCTGCTGCTGCTGCTCAACGCTGCGAAGAGCCACGCAGACTCCACGTCAGTCACTTCTAATCTTGCTGCCAAGGGAACACCAATTTGACCTCATATTTTAAGGAGAGGAAAGCACACTTGCAAGATATCAGTCTTAGGAGTCGGTCCCACGCCAAAATTGGGGTTACAATGGTGATGGTATGAAAATCAAGAGCTCAAATGGAAACCCAGTTCTAAGCAAAGAAGAGAAAGCAGAAAGGTGGAAGGAGTATATAGAGCGTCTATACAAGGGCGATATACTTGAGGAAAATATTATGGGAATGGAAGAGGTGGTAGATAAAGACGAAATGGGAGATAAAATGGGAGATATGATACTGCGTGAAGAGTTTGACAGAGCACTGAATGACCTGAGTCGAAACAAGGCCCCAAGAGTAGACAACATTCCATTAGAACTACTGACGGCCTTGGGAGAGCCAATCTTGACAAAACTCTACCATCTGGTGAGGAAGATGTATGAGACAGGCGAAATACGCTCAGACTTCTAGAAGAATATAATAATTCCAGTCCCAAAGAAAGCAGGTGTTGACAGATGTGAAAATTACCGAACTATCAGTTTAATAAGCCACGGCTGCAAAATACTACACGAATTGTGTACAGACAAATTGAAAAACTGGTAGAAGCCGACCTCGGGGAAGATCAGTTTGGATTCCGTAGAAATGTTGGAACACGTGAGGCAATACTGACTCTACGGCTTATCTTAGAAAATAGATTAACGAAAGAAAAAACCTACGTTTCCAGCATTTGTAGACTCCGAGAAAGCTTTTGACAGTGTTGACTGGAATACTCTCATTCAAATTCTGAAGGTGGCAGGAGTAAAATACAGGGAGAGAAAGGCTATTTACAATTTGTACAGAAACCATATGGCAGTAACAAGAGTCGAAGGACACGAAAGGGAAGCAGTGGTTGGTAAGGGAGTGAGACAGGGTTGTAGCCTCTCCCCGATGTAATTCAATCTGTATATCGAGCAAGCAGTGAAGGAAACAAAAGAAAAATTCGGAGTAGGTATTAAAATCCATGGACAAGAAATAAAAACTTTGAAGTTCGCCGATGACATTGTAATTCTGTCAGAGACAGCAAAGGACTTGGAAGAGCAGTTTAACTGAATGGATAGTGTCTTGAAAGGAGGATATAATGTCAACATCAACAAAAGCAAAACGAGGTTAATGGAATGTAGTCGAATTAAGTCGGGTGAGGAAATTAGATTAGGAAATGAGACACTTAAAGTAGTAAAGGAGTTTGCTATTTGGGGAGCAAAATAACTGATGATGGTCGAAGTAGAGAGGAGGTAAAATGTAGACTGGCAATGACAAGGAAAGCGTTTCTGAAGAAGAGAAATTTGTTAACATCGAGTGTAGATTTAAGTGTCAGGAAGTCATTTCTGAAAGTATTTGTATGGAGTGTACCCTTGTATGGAACTGAAAACGTGGATGATAAATAGCTTAGACAAGAAGAGAATAGAAGCTTTCGAAATGTGGTGCTACAGAAGAATGCTGATGATTAGATGGGTAGATCACATAACTAATGAGGAGGTCTTGAATAGAAATGGGAAGAAGGGGAGCTTGTGGCACAACTTGACTAGAAGAAGGGATCGTTTGGTAGGAGATGTTCTAAGACATCGAGGGATCATCAATTTAGTATTGGAGGGCAGCGTGGAGAGTAAAAATCGTAGAGGGAGACCAAGAGATGAATACACTAAGCAGATTCAGAAGGATGTCGACTGCAGTAGGTACTGAGAGATAAAGAAGCTTGCACAGGATAGGGTGGCATGGAGAGCTGCATCATGAGCACATCATAGTTTAATAGAATCTAACCATACTCAGGCATTACAAGGGTTATTTTTTACAGTCTCAGCACTGAAGACCACAACAACAACAACCAGCTTGGCCTACATAGCTTGCCTTGCACGTGTTACATTGAATTTTATAGACCCCAGCTCTCTCATAATTATCGCTTTATTGCTTTAAGTTATTTCTTAGTTTAAATCGCAGCGTATTATTGGTCTGAAAGGCGGTATCAACTTTAAATGGTTTGAAAATGTTTGCCACTTTTTGAAATATCACCGAAGTATGGTATTGTGACTCGTAATATTATTTGCGGTATTCTTCATTCCATTCGCGCGCTGTTTCTGTTGTATTAATTTACTGACAACGTTTTGGTGACATCCGTCAGCTCTGGCTAGTTGTTCACGATGTTCGGCACAGTCATTCTGTCTTCTTCATTCATAGGGACTCTAAAGGCTCTATCTATCAAAGATCTAAAAGCAGAAAGTTTCTGGCTATAAGGATGGCAGGAATTGTTTTGCATCAACACATCAGTTGTGAAACTTCCTGGCAGATTAAAACTGTGTGCCGGACCGAGACTCGAACTCGGGACCTTTGCCTTTCGCGGGCAAGTGCTTTACCAACTGAGCCACCCAAGCACGACTCACGCCCCCTCATCACAGTTTTCCTTCTGCCAGTACCTCGTCTGCTACCTTCCAAACTTTACAGAAGCTCTCCTGCGAACCTTGCAGAACTAGCACTCCTGAAAGAAAGGACATTGCGGAGACATGGCTTATCCACAGCCTGGGGGATGTTTCACCATTCTAGAAACATCAATTGTGGTTGGTTTCCTAAATATTTTAAAAACATGCCTACCATTTTCTTTCCTAATACTGAGATCGAGAAATTGCAGTTCATCATTTTTCTCTTCTTCCACAGTGAATTCAATTTTACCGTGTAACACGTTAGATTTATTTACTATTTCTGCAACTTCTTTGTCTTGTCCATCAATAAGAAGCAGCGTATCATCTACACAGCGTTTGTAATATACAACTTTATCCACGGTATGTTGCGGGTTAACGAGGAGTCTTTTTTCCAAATGATTTTCCAAATGATCGGTATGCTGCACGGATCTTGAACACATTCCGAGTTCGAATGGGATTCATTTCATTGAGATATGAAAGCTTCTGTTCACGTATCAGCACCGATTTAGAAAACATCGCTGTGCGAAACTCAGCTTGCCCTTTCTTCGCATGATATCCTGTGCACCGTGGATGGAAAATATGGAAATGAGCATTTGGCGTCATTGGCCGGGAGCGCCTTGGGGGCTAGGTCCGGCCGCCTTGGTGCAGGTCTTACTACATTCGACGCCACATTGGGCGACACGCGCCCAAGATAGGGATGAAATGATGATGAAGACAACACAACGCCAACCCCCTGAGCGGAGAAAATCCCCACCCAGCCAGGATTCGAATCCGGGCACTTAGGACGGCAATCAGTCACGCTGACCGCTCAGCTATCGGGACGCACTGTACCATGGATCATGCCAACAGACACATTCCACATCCCTAGATTGACTGGAACTATCTTTCAAATTCTAAAGATGGCAGGGGTAAAATACAGGGAGCGAAAGGTTATTTACAGTTTGTACAGAAACCAGATGGCAGTTATAAGAGTCGAGGGATACGAAAGGGAAACAGTGGTTGGGAAGGGAGTGAGACAGGGTTGTAGCCTCTCCCCGATGTTATTCAATCTATATATTGAGCAAGAAGCAAAGGAAACAAAAGAAAAATTCGGAGTACGTATTAAAGTCCACGGAGAAGAAATAAAAACGTCGAGGTTCGCCAATGACATTGCAATTCTGTCAGAGACAGCAAAGGACTTGGAAAAGCAGTTGAAAGGAATGGACAGTGTCTTGAAAGGAGGATATAAGATGACAATCAACAAAAACAAAACGAGGATAATGGAATATAATCGAATTGAATCGGGTGATGCTGAGGGAATTAGATTAGGAAATGAGACACTTAAAGTACTAAAGCAGTTTTGCTATTTGGGGAGCAAAATAACTGATGATGGTCGAAGTAGAGAGGATATAAAATGTAGACTGACAATGGTAAGGAAAGCGTTTCTGAAGAAGAGAAACTTGTTAAAATCGAGTATAGATGTGTCAGGAAGTCATTTCTGAAAGTATTTGTATGGAGTGTAGCCATGTATGGAAGCGAAACATGGACGATAGATAGTTTGGACAAGAAGAGAATAGAAGCTTTCGAAATGTGGCGCTACAGATGAATGCTGAAGGTTAGATGGGTAGATCACATAAATAATGAGGAGGTATTGAATAGAATTGGGAAGAAGAGGAGTTTGCGGCACAACTTGACTAGAAGAAGGGATTGGCTGGTAGGACATGTTCTCAAGCATCAAGGGATCACAAATTTAGCATTGGAGGGCAGCGTGGAGGGTAAAAATCGTAGAGGGAGACCAAGAGATGAATACACTAAGCAGGTTCAGAAGGATGTAGGTTGCAGTAAGTACTGGGAGATGAAGAAGCTTGTACAGGATAGAGTAGCATAGAGAGCTGCATCAAACCAGTCTCAGGACTGCAGGCAACAACAACAACAACAACAACAGATTTCCGGAAAGTGTTTGACATGGCGACCCACGAGAGACTGTCGACGAAACTCCGACCACACTCCTTAAGTAATAGGAGACTTCTTAGGTGTACTCTTAAGACAAAAAAAGGCACACCAAGAATGAATTAACCCACTGGGACGGAAATAGGTAGATCTGAAGTACACTATTGACCATTAAAATTGCTATACCACGTAGATTACGTGCTACAGACGCGAAATTTAACCGACAGGAAGAAGATGCTGTGATATGCAAATTATTAGCTTTTCAGAGCGTTCACACAAGGTTGGAGCCGGTGGCGACAACGTGCTGACATGAAACGTTGTTGTGATGCCTCGTGTAAGGAGAAGATGTGTGTTCCATCACGTTTCCGGCTTTCGTAAAGGTCGGATTGTAGCCTACCACGATCGTATCGCGACATTGGTGCTCGCGTTGGTCGATATCCAATGACTGTTAGCAGAATATGGAATCGGTGGGTTCAGGAGGGTAATACGGAGCGCCTGCTGGATGCCAACGGCCTCGTATCAGTAGCAGTCGAGATGACAGGCATCTTATCCACATGGCTGTAAGGGATCGTGCAGCCACGTCTCGATCCCTGAGTCAGCACATGGGGACGTTTGCAAGACAACAATCATCTGCACCGAATAGTTCGACGACGTTTGCAGCAGCATGGACTATCAGCTCGGAGACTGTGGCTGCGGTTACCCTTGACGCTGCATCACAGGCAGGAGCGCCTGCGATGGTGTAATCAACGACGAACCTGCGTTCACCAATGGCAAAAAGTCATTTTTTCGGATGAATCCAGGTGCAGTTTACAGCATCATGATGGTCGCATCCGTGTTTGGCCACATCGCGGTGAACGCACATTGGAAACGTGTATTCGTCATCGCCATACTGGCGTATCACCCGGCGCGATGGTAGGGCGTGCCATTGGTTACACATCTCGGTCACCTCTTGTTCGCATTGACGGCACTTTGAATAGTGGACGTTACATTTCAAATGTGTTACGACCAGTGGCTCTACCGTTCATTCGATCCCTGCGAAAACCCTACATTTCAGCAAGATAATGCACGACCGCATGTTGCAGGTCCTGTAGGGGCCTTTCTGGATACAGAAAATGTTCGACTGGTCCCCTGGCCAGCATATTCTCCAGATCTTCACCAATTGAAAACGTCTGGTCAATTGTGGCCGAGCTACTGGTTCGTCACAATACTCCAGTCACTACTCTTGATGAATTGTGCTATCGTGTTGAAGCTGCGTGGGCATCTGTACCTGTACACGCCATCCAAGCTCTGTCTGACTCAATGGCTGGGTGTATCAAGGCCGTTATTACGGTCAGAGGTCGTTGTTCTGGGTACCGATTTCTCAGGATCTATGCACCCAAATTGCGTGAAACTGTAATCACATGTCAGTTCTAGTATAATGTATTTGTCCACTGAATACCGGTTTATCATCTGCATTTCTTCTTGGTGTAGCAATTTTAATGGCCAGTAGTGTAGATGTACAGAGAAACAAACGATTACAATTTCAGAATAAATGTATGATTTATTCAAGAGAAACTGAGCATTTCAGTAACACGTTGATCAACCTTTGGCCCTTATGCAGGCGATTATTCGACTTGGGGATGATTAATAGAGTTGTTGCACGTTCTCCTGAGGGTTTTTGTGCCAAATTCTGTCCAACTGACGCGTCAGATACCGATATGGTCGGGGGATCCTGCCCGTAATTCTGCAAAAGTTCTGAACTTGCGAGAGATCTGGCGACTATGCTGGCCTAGGTAGGTTTTGACAAGCATGAAGAAAAGGAGAAGAAACTAGCTCCGTGTACGGGCAGCCATTATATTGCTGAAATGCAAGCTCAAGATGGCTTGACGACAACATTATGCTCCGAGGAATACAGCGTGGGCAGAAATCTCCAGTCACAGACTTATTGGACCCTATTTCTTTGAAGAAACTGTGAACAGCGAGCGTTATTTGAGCATGCTTCGCAATAGCTTAATTCCACAGCTTCTTGCTACTGCCTTGCCCTGCAACACGCAGTGGTTCATGCAAGATGGAGCAAGGCAACATGCTGCAAACACTGTGTTGGAGTTTTTACACGAGCATTTCGACATGCGGATCATTTCACTCAGGTTTCCAGGTCGCTTCAATGACGGACAAAATTGCCCCCCCCCCCCTCCAATAGTCCAGACCTCAATCCATGTGGCGTAGGGTAATCACTAACTTCAGTGTTCGTTTGAAGGAAGTTAGGAAACTAAATGGTGGTCATATTGAGCATGTGGTGAGTTAGAACAAATCTCCATGGACAGCTCTTCATTATAGTATATGTTCCTTTCAGATTGTATTGACAATAAAGTTTATATTCAAAAACAAAATGGCAACACACTTCGTGCGCCACCCTGTACATAACGGAAGGAAAAAAAATGTTCTTCGTTTTTCTCCAACCTAACGGACTTGCATACACATTCTGACAGCTGGTTTATGTGCTCAGTGTGGGATCCACCACCTCTGGCACCAGTATAGATCTGAAAACGATAGGGCATGTTGTGAATGATGTCCTTTATCTCATGTTGAGGCAATAACGCACATTCTTCCCACAGAGCTGCTCGCAAGTCTTGCACAGTGGTTGGTGGATTTTGATGTGGTGCAACCTGTCTCCCAAGTGCACCCCAGACATGCTCTACAGGTTTCAAACTAGGAGAGCGAGCAGATCACGCCATGCGTGCAACATCTTACATTTTCAATGAAACGTCAACCGCCCGTGCTCTATGAGATCGACCGTTACTGTCCATTAATACGAATTCTGGGCCCACAGCCCCTCGCAGTAACCGCACATGAGGTCCCAAGTTCTCGTCACGATATCTGACAGCAATTAAACCTGGCTGACTCACCCGTACAATTTCCTGACGATGCGTAGGAGTGTTCACTATATTCCCTGCTCACACCGTTAGCGACTTTCGTCGATATCGGTCTCTTTCCATAATGTTCAGGTCCCTAAATCGTGTTCCAAGTGACCTCCAGATACGAATCCATCGAGGATCACTCTCCAGATCAAACCGGGACTCACCTGTGAAGAGACCATTGGCCCACTGTTCGACTGCCCAGGGGGTGTGTGTACGACTCCATTCTGCACTCTCCCTTCTGTGAAGACGCATCAGAGCTACACATACAGCAGCTCTTTGACAGTAAAGGCCACTGTGCCGAAACCTTCTGTGCACCGTTTATCTCGATACAACACGTCCAGAGGATGCCGGGAGGACAAACCCCAGTTGCCGCACAGGACTAAAGCGGTACCGTCGTGCCCTTCCCCCCAAATAACGGTCCTCTCTTTCTAACCCTACACGTGGTCGTCCTGCCCTGGTCTTCGGAATACAGTTTCAGCCGTCGGTCCACATCAATTTGCGGCTCTTGTGCCCCCATTCTTACTATGGCAATCCACCGTAAAGAGCCTGGTAGGGGTCTTCTCTGTGCCACGGTGCACCGTCTGTGACTGTACACAGCGACACAGGATGTGGAACTACACAGCAAACACTACACCGTTTGAAAGTTGCCCTGACGTCATCGTTGGCGTGTTTGTCCGTTGACAGGAATGCCATATTCCGTGCAGAACGCGATCGTACGGGCATCTATTGACAGTTTGTATGATTATATCGTGAATTAGATACAGGACGGGTAAATACCGGTTTGTCGCTTTCATTTTGGACACCAGTGTACTTACCTAAGGGTCGGTCTGAAGCAGTCCGTAACTCGTGGTCTTGTGGTAGCGTTCTTGCTTCCCGCGCAACTAACATTCATTTTAATAATCGTGAAAATCATAAACAGTTGTGACTCAATGCGACGATCAGCAATGATTAATAAATCATATATCAAATGATTTCCTCTCACTTTCTCTCTCTCTCTTTCTCTCTCTCTCCCCAAACACAATCAATAATACCTCTCTCTCTCTCTCTCTCTCTCTCCCTCTCCCTCTCCTCCCCCCCCCCCCCCCCCCGCCCCAAACACAATCAATAATACCTCTCCCTAAAATCACTATCCGTATGTACCTATATACATTGTTTATTGAGTGTACCCAAAGAAGTATGTCATAGTCACTAGCTTCAAAAAAATTTAAAGGACACCATTATTTGGCACCAATCAAATTAATCTCATTAAATGTCATCCGATATACTTTTTTTAAAAAAGTGCACATGGAACTACAACTAAAAAAACCAAAAAGACCGCAGCGCAGAAAAATCAGGCTCGAAGACAGACAAATATAACCAAGTACATAATTAAAAACAAAATTTGCTTATTACAAAGAACCAAATCATTAAAAAAATACAAAAAAGACTATAGACAAAAGATACGATTATTGTATGTATAAAACCTAAATGAGTCTTTGATCAAGCAATGTATTTGTTAACTTGTAAATGAACGTTTATTACATTACAAAAAAAAGGTTCGATTCCCGGCAGGGGCAGGGATTTTCTCTGCCTCGAAAAGACTGGGTGCTTTGTGTCCTTCATCACCATTACGTCATTATTGACACGCAAGTCGCCGAAGGGGCCTGACGCTCAACAATGCCATACGATCTTTTTTTTTTTTGCGAGTGAAGCAGTACACTACTAATGCTGCACTGGAACATTATGGATTTGTGTTTGTTTTTCCTATTCATCTGATTTAACTTACATTTTTCAACATTTAGAGCTAGCCGACGTTTATCTCATCAAATACTATAGAAATTTTGCCAAAGCAATCTTATATTAAAAAAAAATTGGTTCAAATGGTTCTGAGCACTATGCGACTTAACTTCTGAGGTCATCAGCCGCCTAGAACTTAGAACTAATTAAACCTAACTAACCGAAGGACATCACACATCCATGCCCGAGGCAAGATTCGAACCTGCGACCAAAGGGAATCTTGTATCCTCCTACAGTCTCTCAACGACGACACATTCGTGTACATCATGGCATCACCAGCAAACAGCCACAGATTACTGCCCATCCTGTCCGCCAGATGATTTGTGCATACAGAAAATAACAGCAGTCCTATCACACTTCCCTGGTACACCTCGGACGATACCCTTGTCTGATCAACATTAGTCGCTGAAAGCAACTTCCTGGGTTGTGTTACTTAAGGGATCTTCGAGGCACTCACGTATTTGCGAGCCCATTTCTTATATTCGTACATTTGTTAACAGTCAGCAATGGGGCACCATGTCAAGTGCTTTCTGGAAATATAGGAATATGGAATGTGTCTGTTGCTGTTCATCCATAGTTCACAGGGTATTTTTGAGAAAAGGGCAAGCTGAATTTCGCACGAACGATGCTTTCTAAAACCATGTCGATTCGTGGACACAATATTCTCAGTCTCGAGGTAATTTGAACCTGGATTCAGCCGAAAAAAGGACATTTTGCCATTCGTACGCCCAAGTTCGTCATTGAGTACACCATCGCAGGCGCTCCTGTCTGTGATGCAGCGTTAAGGGTAACCACAGCCACGGTCTGCGAGCTGATAGCCCATGCTGCTGCAAACGTCGTCGAACTATTCGTGCAGATGGTTGTTGTCTTGCAACGTCCCCATCTGTTGACTCAGGGATCTAGACGAGGCTGCACGATCCGTTACAGCCATGCAGATAAGATGCCTGTCATCTCGACTGCTAGTGATACGAGGCTGTTGGGATCCAGCACGGCGTTCCGTATTACCCTCCTGAACCCACCGATTCCATATTCTTCTACCAGTCGAACATTTTCTGTATTCAGAAAGGCCCCTACAGGTCTTGCAATATGCGGTCGTGCATTATCCTGCTGAAATGTAGGGTTTCGCAGGGATCAAATGAAGGGTAGAGCCATAGGTTGTAACACATTGATATATAACGTCGACGCAACGCTACGCGCTGTTAACAGCCAATGCCCAACACTACAATAGCAAATTCCAACAATGCATACCAGCCACAGAATGCACACAGCGCAGTCAGTGATTTTCATACAGAGCGCTACATGATGTTTCCAACATAAAAACTTAAACAACCCGCTTACTAGCATGACCATTACAGCTGATCATATCGTAATAATCACGGACTCGCACAGTCGTCAACTGGTAAAGATAACAGCAATAATGGAAAACATGCATAAAAACGTGCTTTTTTAAAGTTATCATTGGTGCAACCACTATAGCATAGTGAATGGTCTTCCACAGGACTCCGTTCTGGCCCCACTTTTATCTAACTTTTACACCAGCGACATAGTCACAACTGATTCCGCGAAGTTCAGCTACGCTGACGACCTGGTAATTAGAGACTGCCCTAACCCTAATAAAACACAAGTCAGCTCATTCCACCCAACTATCAGAATGGTAAATAGGGAATTAAATGTTATCTTCCGCAACAAAAAATTACGACATTGTCGACACACATCGAAAACGCTGTTGCATCACCTCGGTTCCAAGTGCTGACAACTGACGTTGAATATGTATACTACATCAATAATACAGTCCTTAGATTGTTCATAGATGTCACTCAACCGGCACAAAGATGTAACCAAACACGCATGCGGATTACGTATGTGACGGAGTTGGTAAGACAGCTCATCAGTTCCAGTTATAATACCAGGAAGGGAGTACACTACTTGTGTTGTCTGTAGTTTCGGCGTGCCCAGAAGGTTAATTCTGGAGATTGATGGCATCCGCATTGTTACGTAGTGCCAAGAAGGTATCCCAGGAAGGGAAGTTTTAAGACGTTTCAGAATGAACCAAAGCGATGTTGTTCGGACATGGAGGAGGCACAGAGATACATGAACTGTCAATGACTTGTCTCGGTGAGGCCCCTCAAATGCTACTACTGGGGCTGATGACCGCTACTTACGGATTTCAGCTCGGCGTATCTACACTTCTGGCCATTAAAATTGCAACACCAAGAAGAAATGCAGATGATAAACGGATATTCATTGGACAAATATATTATACTAGAACTGACATGTCATTACATTTTCACGCAATTTGGGTGCACACATCCTGAGAAATCAGTACCCAGAACAACCACCTCTTGCCGTAATAACGGCCTTCATACGCCTGGGCATTGAGTCAAACAGAGCTTGGATGGCGTGTACAGGTACAGCTGCCCATGCAGCTTCAACACGATACCACAGTTCATCAAACGTAGTGACAGGCGTATTGTGACGAGCCAGTTGCTCGGCCACCATTCACCAGACTTTTCAATTGGTGAGAGATCTGGAGAATGTGCTGGCCAGGGCAGCAGTCGAACATTTACTGTATCCAGAAAGGCCCGTACAGGACCTGAAACATGCGGTCGTACATTATCCTACTGAAATGCAGGGTTTCGCAGGGATCGAATGAAGGGTAGAGCCACGGGTCGTAACACATCTGGAATGTAACGTCCACTGTTCAAAGTGCCGTCAATGCGAACAAAAGGTGACCGAGACGTGTAACCCATACCATCACGCCGGGTGATACTCCAGTATGGCGATGACGAATACACGCTTCCAATGAGCGTTCACCGCGATGTCGCCAAACACGGATACGACTATCATTATGCTGTAAACAGAAACTGGATTCATCCGAAAAAAATGACGTCTTGCCATTCGTATTCCCAGCTTCGTCGTTGAGTCCACCATCGCAGGCGCTCCTGTCTGTGATGCAGCGTCGAGGGTAACCGCAGCCATGGTCTCCAAGCTGACAGTCCATGCTGCTGCAAACGTCGTCGAACTGTTAGTGCAGATGGTTGTTGTCTTGCAAACGTCCCCACCTGTTGACTCAGGGATCGAGACGTGGCTGCACGATCTATTACAGCCATTCGGATAAGATGCCTGTCATCTCGACTGCTAGTGATACGAGGCCGTTGGGATCCAGCACGGCGTTCCGTATTACCCTCCAGAACCCACCGATTCCATATTCTGCTAACAGTCATTGGATTTCGCGATACGATAAAACGCAATCGCGATTGGCTACAATCCGACCTGCATCAAAGTCGGAAACGTGATGGTACGCATTTATCCTCCTTACACGAGGCATCACAACAACGTTTCACCAGGTAACGCCGGCCAACTGCTGTTTGTGTATGAGACTTCTGTTGAAACTTTCCTCATGTCAGCACGTTGTAGGTGTCGCCACCGGCGCCAACCTTGTGTTAATGCTCTGAAAAGCTAACCATTTGCATATCACAGCATCTTCGTCCTGCCGGTTAAATTTCGCGTGTGTTGACGTCATCTTCGTGGTGTAGGAATTTTAATGGCCAGTAGTGTATAAGAGGAACGCCGCCGTGCTGAATAATGATTTTCCTGCAACCATAGGACGTCGTGACTCGACTCAAACTGTACGAATTAGGTTGCATGATGTGTAACTTCACTCCAGACGTCCATGGCGAGGTCCAACTCTGACACCATGCAGCGCAGTGCAGGTGGGTTCAACAACAAGATGAACGTGCTGGTCGGAATTGGCATCAAGTTCTGTTCACAGATAATACTCGCATATGCTTTCAACCAGACAATGGACTGAGACGTTTTCGGAGGCAGTCTGGTCAACCTGAACATCTTAGACACGCTGTCCAATGACTATGGCAAGGTGGTGGGTACCTGATGATTTGGGGTGGCATCATGTGGGGCCAACGTACGCCACTGGTGGACATTGAAGGCAATCCAACGGCTATACGATACAGGCATGACATCTTACGATGTATATCCCACCCATTCGGAGAGGGACTCTTCTGAATGGACGTCAGTTACTGCGTTCATCGTGTACATATTGCGAATGCGTTCCTTCATGATAACGACATCGCTAGATTAGAATGCCCAGCATGGTTTTTTTTTATAGGTGCACTCTATAAAACATGTCTGGGGTACAACGATAAGAGCCTTTTTTTGGACGAGATGACCCACCAACCCATCTAAGAGATTTACGCTGAATCGCCATTGAGGAATGGGACAATCTAGACCAACAGTGCTTTGATGACCTAGTGGACAGTATGCAACGACGAATACAGGCATGCATCAATGCAAGAGGACGTGTTACCAGGTGTCAGAGGCACTGGTGTATGCTGCAATCTGGAACACAAATTCAGAAAGTCTTCATTAATATTTTACAGCGTACAAGTTTTTGTTTTCATGAGCAATAAAGAGAGCTGAAATGTTATTTTTGTATATCTCTATTCCATTTTTTTGTAAAGGGTCAGAAACTCTTAGAAACGCGGCGATTCAATACTTTTTTTGATGTATGTATTTGAGAGTGACTCTCGACAGATTCGTGACATTTAGGAAACACATAGAACGAACAGGACAAAAGCTCAAATCCAGAAACGGCATATTAAGGAAATTTACTGTTGATCGCTGGGAATGCAATGCAAACACCTTAAGAACTACTGCACAAGCACTTGTGTACCCTATCGCTGAACACTGTTCTCCCGTTCGGAGAAGTAGAAATGGATATCTACCTAAATGATGCGATGACGATCGTGGCAGGATCTCATAAATCCACACCAACACCAAGGCTGTCAGTACTGGCCAATGTTGCTCCTCCAAATCTCCGACTATAACAAACTGTAATGCACGAATGAATGAAACTCAAAAGATCCAGAGACTTACCTATGCATAAAATATTGAGCAACTTACCACGCACTCTATTAAAATGTAGAGAACCAGTCTGAGTAAACACTGACCAACTTAAAACAGAAAGCTACACTGTTCAAAAGAATAAGGTAACACATGTATCAAAGTCCTGTATGTTAACTCTACTTTGACTCAGGCTGTACCTGTGGTCTTATTGCATGGCTTGAGGTCTTTGGTTTCAATGTAGGCCACAATGAAAATCATTCTCCATCTATTGGCTGTGTTATGCGTTACAGCTTCGGTTGACCCCTGAGCAGGGAGTGACTATCGGTGATCCAGTGCTTTCTAGTCAGGTACACAGATGGCAGATGTCATTTGTGGATGTTGTATTCAACCGAGCACATGCAATGTGACATCTCAATACAGTGCAGGTTGAAAGGGCAGTCTGTTTGATTAAAAAAAGAATGGACTTTCTATCATGTGGTTGCAGATGCCAATTCCTCTCCATCTGTCTTACATGTATACACATGACAATGTTCCCAGGGAAAAGGTATGGGAAACCTTGAAGAGAAAGGGAGTTGGAAAGCAAACACTTGAAGTCATCCAGACAATCTATGAAAAAAGCTCTAGTTGTGCGCAGACACAAGTTGGAAGAACTGAATGGTTCGATAACGTTACAGGACTAAGACGAGGAAGTGTGATATCACCACTACTATTTATAATGGTGATGGATGTACTGCCCAAAGAGACGGAAGAAGCCCATAGAGGAAGGGGGATGAAGGTGTTACTATTTGCTGATGATATTGTGGTGTGGGGAACAAGCAGTACGGAGCTACAAAAACAAATACACGCCCTAAATGATAAGGTCGAGAAATATCGAAGGAAATGTAGTGTGGAGAAAAGCAAGACCGTGGTGGTAACCAGAGGGGATAGAGAGGGCAAGGGACAAATTCATATTAAGGGACGGGATATTGAAATAGTGGACAACTTTAAATATTTGGGAAGTGTATTAATGGGGAATGCATAGGCGTAGCCAACAAAACTACCTTGACTAAATTCACTAATTTCGTAAATAAAAATTTATTTGGAAGTTATTCATTGGTTGATTTTGGGGGAGGGGTCAAACAGTGAGGTCATCGGTCCCATCAGATTAGTGAGGGATAGGGAAGGAAGTTGGCGATGCCTTTTCAAAGGGACCATCCTGTCATTTACCTGAAGCGATTTAGGGAAATCACAGAAAGCCTAAATCAGGATTTCGGGACTCGAGTTTGAGCCGTCGTCCTCCCGAATGCGAGTCGAGTGTGCCAACCAATGCACCAACTCTCTCAGTGAAGGTTATTGAGAAGATAATACTTCCGTTGTTGTGAAGATAATAACATTTAGCATCACTCAGATACACAGAGTGTATCCAAAAGAGTTATCTGATTTGGCACGTCAATATTGAAACCTTCCCGTCTTCTCTATATATCTTTTGTGTTGCGCCAACCTTCCCTTCTACAATAACCTATGAAACCATTCCTTAGGATTTCTATCTCTTGCTTAATAAAAACAAATTAAATCTTCCCTTTGAAATTAATTCTTCTTCTCTATCTCCACATACAAATTTAAATGCTGCTCATTAAAAGTTATTTTCTGATTATTTCGACGAAACATAGAATGTGTCGTCGTCGTGGCCCTCAGTCGTTACCTGCAGTAACCCAAAACTGTTCCTTACCTTTTTTACTGTTACTGGATCGCCATCTGACTGCTACATCAAACTGCGACGTGAATATACTTATTCTGGTTTACTATACTCTATTAACTGCTGGTGGGCTGACATAATAAGTAGCTGTATTTATTACCAAAGCTGACATTCTTTAATAGCAAATCTGACGTTATTCTTTAATTAATTTGACTGAAGTTACGTAATTCATAGTTACACTTTTTCTTGACAATAATAAAATTTTTGTAAAGTTTTACGTTGATGGTTTTTGGGATGGATTATAATCAGTAATGCAACATTGCTGGCAAAAATTAATTATATTCTGAAAACGCTTCAAATATTTACTGTTGGTAATGAAATGATTTTACATACATTCAAATGGGACTTACTTTTTGACAATAATCTTACAACTAGCATTGCGCAAACATACCTTTAGTAGTCTTGAGTTTCGCAAAGAAAATAATTGAATAATATTAGTTCCTCTTATGATAATAGTTAGTTGATGTCTCTGTACATCCGTTTAAAATCCCTGGCAGGCACACTGCTCCTCTCAACCGCTCGCTTCAGACCTGCTACCAACTCGCTTCACATCTCTCTCCTGCCAACAATGCTTTTTGATGCAGACAATCCCTGCTACCATTACAAAATGTATCAATGCGCGGTCTTTCCCGCTCTTTTCTTAAAATGTATCCATACGCGGTCTCTCCCGCCCTTTTTAAAATTATATCAATTTGCGGTCTCTCTTGCCAACAATACTTTGGTGTAGACATTCCCTGCTACCACAATTATTTCTAACATGACTAATATTAATTATCCATACTTAATCCTATTAATAAAATATAAACATCTTTCATGAATTGTGGTTTGACAATAGAAAATAGAAATATACACGTCTTACAATATTTCTGAAACTAATAAACATATACAGTTTATGTTGGATTTTGATGAGCGGGAAACTCAAAACGTTTTTTTTTTTCATACGTTTTCATATGTGTTTAATATGTTCTCCTGGAGATGCACGGCATGTGTCAATGGAGTATTCAAATTGTTCCCAAGTTGCAGCGAGCATGTCTTCAGTTACAGCTTCCACAACCACTGTTCTGCTATGTCTCAGTTCATTCATTGTTGCTGGTAACAAAGGCACATAAAAAGAGTCTTTTATAACGGCCCACAAGAAATAATCACACACAGCCAGGTCCGGTGACCTTGGAGGCCAATAATGTAAGACTGAATCATTTGGTACGGTGCGACCAATCTATCCTTCAGTAACCCTTTGATTCAAAAATTCCCTCACTTCCAGATGCTAGTGTAGCGGTGCCTCACCCCATTGGTAAATGAAGTTGTTCGAATCAGTCTCCAACTGTGGTAAAAGAAATTTCTCAAGCGTGTTGAGATATGTGCTTCCTGTAACAGTGTCCTCGGAAAAGCAAAATGGACAGTACACCGTTTCCCGTGAAACTGTACAAAACACATTAAATTTTGGAAAGTCCCTCTCCTGTCGTATAGCTTCATGTGGTTGTTCCATACCCCACATACTTTATGACGGTTCACCCACAGAACAAGAAAAAAGAGAAACGCAACTCCCGTGTTAAAAGTGGGAAACACAGACCGACAGCAGCGCCTCAAGTGGTGTGGAGATGAACTAAAATATGAAAACATTGCTGGTTGCATCCCCCCCCCCCAGTTTACTTACATTGTAGGTTTTTCTTTTTCTTTTAATTCTATTACCTTATTTTTCTGTGGGTGCTATGTAATTATTTTGGCTGCCATAATAATAAAATAATTGAAACACAGCTATAGCACACTGTACTACAGCAGAGAGAAACCTATTCAGTAAAATTTTCAGTCTATTTTTGACGTTTGAGTCTGACAGGCAAGAAAACATGACAGGAGCAGTGTCTGTCCGGCGCAAACGTCAAAAATAGACTTTTAAATTGACTTGCTTATATTGTTATCTATCACCAAGTAAAAGCTCCAGCATGTTTTATGGTTCATAAGAACTAGGATACAACACTTGAAACTGAGAGTAAGTCGAAACAAGCTTGTAGTGGACAACGAATATTCCTGAATAATGTCATAATTTTTACTTCATACAAGCTGCTGGATCAATGAAGAAAAAAAGCCTATTATTAAGAGAATAAGCAGCAGTTAAAGACGTTTGATTAAGAGATATTTATCACAGTATTAATTAATGAAGAATTCTAAAATTTGTTATAACTATGTTTCAGGACTATAAGTTCTGAGTGACTGCCCAGCAAACTTGCACTATTGACCATTAATTTCTTAAAAAGGTTCCTACATCTTACTACTGTAAATGCTTTAACACAAAAAAGAAAACATCAATATCAAGTACCAAAAGCAGGAAATGTGGATAAAAACAGTGAAATGAAAACAGTGAAATGAAAACAAAACTTACTTTTTATTCACTATTAACAACAGTGTCATCAGATTCATTACGGATTTTGGCTATTTCACAAGGAACACCTGTCACATGTTTTGGAAACATACCCCTGTTTAGCTTATGCCTACTTTTATTCATAAAATCTTCTTCGAAAAAATGATCTTCACAAACAAAATAAGAAGCACAGGTCACATCTGGTGAGAGAGTACAAACACTCATCCATTTAAGAAGCAACTCTTGATGTTATTTTGGAAACCTGTAGAAATGACTTGCAAATTTCCTCCGTTGAACCCATGTAATAGCAAGATGAACAGCTGGGGAACTTGCAGGAGTATTTCAACGTCAATCTGTTTTGTTGAATATTCTGAAAAAACATAAAAGTCTTCATTAAATAAAACTATTACAGACATATCAAAGTTATTTAAATAAACAAACAGAAACCACACTGCTTAATTCATGATAGAAGAGAATACATTTCATTTATAGGCTATGAGATTATTTAATTAAAAATTAAATGTCTTACCTTAAAATTATTTATGGACATTTTTCAGCAGGAAATCTCTTCAATTCCACAGTGAACTTTATGAATTTAAAGTAAAAAATCTGTTTATAATGAAGATGAGTAGTATGTAAATATGAAACAAATACAAAGGCGACTGTAACCGAGGACCACAGACTTCCGTGCACAGCAAGACAATAAAACATATCAAAACAACCACCATTGGAGTTTAGACATCTCTCATTGGTCAATTCCAGCTTCGTTTGACCACTAGCGCCTCTAGTGGTCTGGAATGGAATTATGTGCCTTGTTGCCTCTTCGCCCATATAGCTTTCTCCCCCGTGCATTCACCTTTCCATTTAAATGGGATGTTGCCTCGCTACTAAACACTAAGCGTGGAGGAAAATTGTCCTTCTCCATCTTATCAAGAACGAAATTACAGAGCTCCACACGTTGTTGTTTGTCACCTTCACGAAGAGCTTGCAGTAGCTAAATTTTGTATGGCTTCCTGCGTGAACTTCGACGCGACACACGCCGGGGGCTTGTTGATCTGTCGAGCTGCACGGCGAACGGATTTCTGCGGACTCCTTGTGAAACTATGGAGGATCCGTTCGACGTCTGCATCAGACACTCGGGGACGGCCCGGCGATTTGCCTTTACGCAAATAGGCTGTATCTTGGAATTGTTCGTGCCATCGTCTAATGGTCTGTGCTGTAGGAGGATCCACGCCACACCTAGTACAAAAGTCACGTTGAACAGTTATTACTGACCCGCACCGGGCAAAATGTAGAACGCAAAACGCTTTCTGTTGTCCTAAAACCATGTTTACTAGAACTGATCTACCTAGCGGGAACCATGTAAAACTCGTGAGTTTGCTCTTCCCAACAATACCTTGTTCACGCATATATCTCAAATGTCATAATAGTTATGGTTTTTTTTTAAATCGGATGATTCTTTATGATACTCCTATGTGATCAAAAGTATCTGGACACCTGGATGAAAATGACTTACAAGTCACGGCGGCATCCATCGGTAGTGCTGGAATTCAATATGGTATTTGCCCACACTGAGCCTTGATGACAGCTTCCACTCTCGCAGGCATACGTTCAATGAGGTGCTGGAAGGTTTCTTGGGGAATGGCAGCCCATTCTTCACGCAGTGCTGCACTGAGGAGAGCTATCGATGTCGGTCGGTGAGGCCTGGAAGTCGGCGCTCCAAAACATCCCAAAGGTGCTCTACAGGATTCAGGTCAGGACTCAGTCCATTAACAGGGATGTTATTTGCTTTATTATTCCAGTCTCTGATCACAAATGAATTCTGTAGACGATGACCGGTTTCAGTCTGTAATGAGCATCTTCAGAAAAAGAACACATTGACACTGGTGTGTCAGACCCACCATACTTCCTCCGGACACTGCGAGAGGGCTGTACAAGCAATGATCACACGCACGGCACAGCGGACACATCAGGAACCGCGGTGTTGGCCGTCGAATGGCGCTAGCTGCGCAGCATTTGTGCACCGCCGCCGTCAGTGTCAGCCAGTTTGCCGTGGCATACGGAGCTCCATCGCTGTCTTTAACACTGGTAGCATGCCGCGACAGCGTGGACGTGAACCGTATGTGCAGTTGACGGACTTTGAGCGAGGGCGTATAGTGGGCATGCGGGAGGCCGGGTGGACGTACCGCCGAATTGCTCAACACGTGGGGCGTGAGGTCTCCACAGTACATCGATGTTGTCGCCAGTGGTCGGCGGAAGGTGCACGTGCCCGTCGACCTGGGACCGGACCGCAGCGACGCACGGATGCACGCCAAGACCGCAGGATCCTACGCAGTGCCGTAGGGGACCGCACCGCCACTTCCCAGCAAATTAGGGACACTGTTGCTCCTGGGGTATCGGCGAGGACCATTCGCAACCGTCTCCATGAAGCTGGGCTACGGTCCCGCACACCGTTAGGCCGTCTTCCGCTCACGCCCCAACATCGTGCAGCCCGCCTCCAGTGGTGTCGCGACAGGCGTGAATGGAAAGACGAATGGAGACGTGTCGTCTTCAGCGATGAGAGTCGCTTCTGCCTTGGTGCCAATGATGGTCGTATGTGTGTTTGGCGCCGTGCAGGTGAGCGCCACAATCAGGACTGCATACGACCGAGGCACACAGGGCCAACACCCGGCATCATGGTGTGGGGAGCGATCTCCTACACTGGCCGCACACCTCCGGTGATCGTTGAGGGGACACTGAATAGTGCACGGTACATCCAAACCGTCATCGAACCCATCGTTCTACCATTCCTAGATCGGCAAGGGAACTTGCTGTTCCAAGAGGACAATGCACGTCCGCATGTATCCCGTGCCACCCAACGTGCTCTAGAAGGTGTAAGTTAACTACCCTGGCCAGCAAGATCTCCGGATCTGTCCCCCATTGAGCATGTTTGGGACTGGACGAAGCACGATCGCTGGTCCAACTGAGGCGCCTGGTGGAAATGGCATGGCAAGCCGTTCCACAGGACTACATCCAGCATCTCTACGATCATCTCCATGGGAGAATAGCAGCCTGCATTGCTGCGAAAGATGGATATACACTGTACTAGTGCCGACATTGTGCATGCTCTGTTACCTGTGTGTATGTGCCTGTGGTTCTGTCAGTGTGATCATGTGATGTATCTGACCCCAGGAATGTGTCAGTAAAGTTTCCCCTTCCTGGGACAATGAATTCACAGTGTTCTTATTTCAATTTCCAGGAGTGTATATAAATATAGAGATGTAGTGAGTAGTGTGTCTTTTAACATAAAACAGCAATATGTATCACAATATACTGTCATACACTAGGGAACTGTACAGATGAAATATGGTATAACGTACCTTTTTTACGCCATGGTCCTAAAGTGATATGGCCATAATGGCATCGTCATGACATATAAATACACTCCTAGAAATGGAAAAAAGAACACATTGACACCGGTGTGTCAGACCCGCCATACTTGCTCCGGACACTGCGAGAGGGCTGTACAAGCAATTATCACACGCACGGCACAGCGGACACACCAGGAACCGCTGTGTTGGCCGTCGAATGGCGCTAGCTGCGCAGCATTTGTGCACCGCCGCAGTCAGTGTCAGCCAGTTTGCCGTGGCATACGGAGCTCCATCACAGTCTTTAAAACTGGTAGCATGCCGCGACAGCGTTGACGTGAACCGTATGTGCAGTTGACGGACTTTGAGCGAGGGCGTATAGTGGGCATGCGGGAGGCCGGGTGGACGTACCGCCGAATTGCTCAACACGTGGGGCGTACGGTCTCCACAGTACATCGATGTTGTCGCCAGTGGTCGGCGGAAGGTGCACGTGCCCGTCGACCTGGGACCGGACCGCAGCGACGCACAGATGCACGCCAAGACCGTAGGATCCTACGCAGTGCCGTAGGGGACCGCACCGCCACTTCCCAGCAAATTAGGGACACTGTTGCTCCTGGGGTATCGGCGAGGACCATTTGCAACCGTCTCCATGAAGCTGGGCTACGGTCCAGCACACCGTTAGGCCGTCTTCCGCTCACGCCGCAACATCGTGCAGCCCGCCTCCAGTGGTGTCGCGACAGGCGTGAATGGAGGGACGAATGGAGACGTGTCGTCTTCAGCGATGAGAGTCGGTTCTGCCCTAGTGCCAATGATGGTCGTATGCGTGTTTGGCACCGTGCAGGTGAGCGCCACTATCAGGACTGCATACGACCGAGGCACACAGGGCCAACACCCGGCATCATGGTGTGGGGAGCGATCTCCTACACTGGCCGTACACCTCTGGTGATCGTCGAGGGGACACTGAATAGTGCACGGTACATCCAAACCGTCATCGAACCCATCGTTCTACCATTCCTAGACCGGCAAGGGAACTTGCTGTTCCAACAGGACAATGCACGTCCGCATGTATCCCGTGCCACCCAACGTGCTCTAGAAGGTGTAAGTCAACTACCCTGGCCAGCAAGATCTCCGGATCTGTCCCCCATTGAGCATGTTTGGGACTGGATGAAGTGTCGTCTCACGTGGTCTGCACGTCCAGCACGAACGCTGGTCCAACTGAGGCGCCAGGTGGAAATGGCATGGCAAGCCGTTCCACAGGACTACATCCAGCATCTCTACGATCGTCTCCATGGGAGAATAGCAGCCTGCATTGCTGCGAAAGTTGGATATACACTGTACTAGTGCCGACATTGTGCATGCTCTGTTGCCTGTGTCTATGTGCCTGTGGTTCTGTCAGTGTGATCATGTGATGTATCTGACCCCAGGAATGTGTCAATAAAGTTTCCCCTTCCTGGGACAATGAATTCACGGTGTTCTTATTTCAATTTCCAGGAGTGTATAATCAGCATAGCATCGTCACATAGGTTTAAAATATGGTGTAGAATAGGCCACATCGTCCACATAGTGATTATTGCCAACTAGCTACTGAGGTATAGTAGCACCCAGAAAGCTGTTTGCCTACACCTTCCCTAGATGTCGCCACTGTGGGGCTGCTTATATGTAGTCATCATTTACGCAAAAACATAATCTGAAAAAACACATTAGATAAAATGCATGTAGCAGACTTATTAAAATTGATGACTATCATAGAAGCCAATTGTGATACATTAGAAGATGAATGCAGTTACCTATGTAAGATTATTAAAAGAAAATACATGAAGAGTATAGGTTCGACCCTTTTTTATGGTGAATTTACGGTCAACAATAAATCTAGCGTAGTACATTGCCTGTGGCAACCTATAAATTGCTTATGAAAGATAAAATGTCTACATGACAGCTGAAAGAACTTAACCAATAGAGGGCTTACGATCGGTGCGCGCCTGGATAAGATCCTAAAGGCCGACCCAACAGACGGCACTGTTCATTGATCTGTCTCTTTTTTCAGCTGTCACGTAGACATTTTATCTTTCATAAGTAATTTATGGGTTGCATTTTACAGTATTGGATCACTGTTTGTACACGCGATTATGTCGCAGTTCTACATCTACATCTACATCCATACTCCGCAAGCCACCTGACGGTGTGTGGCGGAGGGTACCCTGAGTACCTCTATCGGTTCCCCCTTCTATTCCAGTCTCGTATTGTTCGTGGAAAGAAGGATTGTCGGTATGATTCTGTGTGGGCTCTAATCTCTCTGATTTTATCCTCATGGTCTCTTCGCGAGATATACGTAGGAGGGAGCAATATACTCCTTGACTCCTTGACTTCGGTGAAGGTATGTTCTCGAAACTTTAACAAAAGTCCGTACCGAGCTACTGAGCGTTTCTCCTAAAGAGTCTTCCACTGGAGTTTATCTATCATCTCCGTAACGCTTTCGCGATTACTAGATGATCCTGTAGGAAGCTCGCTGCTCTCCGTTGGATCTTCTCTATCTCTTCTATCTGGTACGGATCCCACACTGCTGAGCAGTATTCAAGCAGTGGGCGAACAAGCGTACTGTAACCTACTTTCTTTGTTTTCGGTTTGCATTTCCTTAGGATTCTTCCAATGAATCTCAGTCTGGCATCTGCTTTACCGACGATCAACTTTATATAATCATTCCATTTTAAATCACTCCTAATGCCTACTCCCAGATAATTTATGGAATTAACTGCTTCCAGTTACTGACCTGCTATTTTGTAGCTAAATGATAAGGGATCTATCTTTCTATATATTCGCAGCACAGTACACTTGTCTACATTGAGATTCAATTGCCATTCCCTGCACCATGCGTCAATTCGCTGCAGATCCTCCTGCATTTCAGTACAATTTTCCATTGTTACAACCTCTCGATACGCCACAGCATCATCCGCAAAAAGCCTCACTGAACTTCCGATGTCATCCACCAGGTCATTTATGTATATTGTGAACAGCAATGGTCCTATGACACTTCCCTGCGGCGCACCTGAAATCACTCTTACTTCGGAAGACTTCTCTCCATTGAGAATGACATGCTGCTTTCTGTTATCTAGGAACTCCTCAATCCAATCACACAATTGGTCTAATAGCCCATATGGTGAAAATAGGGATGTTATTGTCGTGTAACCACTCCACCACATGCCGTGCATTATGAACAGGTGCTCGATCGTGTTGAAAGATGCAGTCACCATCCCCGAATTGCTCTTCATCAGTGGGAAGCAAGAAGGGCCTTAAAACATCAACATAGGCCTGTGCTGTGATAGTGCCACGCAAAACAGGGAGACGTGCAAGCAGCCTCCATGAGGAACACGACCACACCATTGTGTTGTATTGCATTGTATGTTAACTGGGGGGCCTAGAAACGACGGAGAGGCTCCGGCCCTGCTGCAGCCGCTGTGGTCCACAACCCCACGACGACTACCGCAGTCCACTTCACCCCTCCGCCGCCCCACACCGAACCCAGGGTTATTGTGCGGTTCGGTCCCCCGGTGCACCCCCCAGGGAGCGTCTCACACCAGACGAGTGTAACCCCTATGTTTTCGTGGTAGAGTAATGGTGGTGTACGCGTACGTGGAGAACTTGTTTGCGGAGCAATCGCCGACATAGTGTAGCTGAGGCAGAATAAGGGAAACCAGCCCGCATTCGCCGAGGCAGATGGAAAACCGCCTAAAAACCATCCACAGACTGGCCAGCTAACCGGACCTCGACACAAGTCCGCCCAGCGGATGCGTGCCCGGGACCAGGCGCTCCTTCCCAATCCGGAAAGCCGTACGTTAGACCGCACGGCTAACTGGGTGGGCGAGCACACCATTACACCACCGCCTCTGGCACTACACACGCTGGCAGATGATGTTCACGGGGCATTCGCCATACCCACACCCAGGCGTCGGATCGTCGCATTGTGTACCGTGATTCGTCACTCCACACAACGTTTTCCCACTGTTCAATCGTCCAATGTTTATGCTGTTTACACAAAGCGAGGCGTCGTTAGGCATTTACCGGCGTGATATGTGGCTTATGAGCAGCCGCTCGAACATGAAATCCAAGTTTTCTCACCTCCCACGTAACTATCCACATCTACATCTACATTTGTACCCCGTAAGCCACCCAACGGTGTGTGGCGGAGGGCACTTTACGTGCCACTCTCATACCTCCCTTTCCTGTTCCAGTCGCGTATGGTTCGCGGGAAGAACGACTGCCGGAAAGCCTCCGTGCTCGCTCGAATCTCTCTAATTTTACACTCGTGATCTCCTCTGGAGGCATAAGCAGGGGGAAGCAATATAGTCGATACCTCATCCAGAAACGCACCCTCTCGAAACCTGGCGGGGAAGCTACACCGCGATGCAGAGCGCCTCTCTTGCAGAGTCTGCCACTTGAGTTTGCTAAACATCTCCGTAACGCTATCACGCTTACCAAATAACCCTGTGACGAAACGCGCCGCTCTTCTTTGGTTCTTCTATATCTCCGCCGTCAACCCGACCTTGTACGGATCCCACACTGATGAGCAATACTCAAGTATAGGTCGAAGGAGTGTTTTGTAAGCCTACTCCTTTGTTGATGGACTACATTTTCTAAGGACTCTCCCAATGAATCACAACCAGGTACCCGCCTTACCAAAAATTAATTTTATATGATCATTCCACTTCAAATCGTTCCATACGCATACTGCCAGATATTTTACAGAAGTAACTGCTTCCAGTGTTTGTTTCACTATCATATAATCATACAATAAAGGATCCTTCTTTCTATGTATTCGCAATACATTAGATTTGTCTATGGTGAGGGTCAGTTGCAGCTCCCTATACCAAGTGCCTATCCGCTGCAGATCTTCCTGCATTTCGCTACAATTTTCTAATGCTGCAACTTCTCTGTATACTACAGTATTATCCGCGAAAAGCCGTTTGGAACTTCCGACACTATCTACTAGGTGATTTATATATATTGTGAAAAGCAATGGTCCCATAACACTCCCCTGTGGCACGCCAGAGGTTACTTTAACGTCTGTAGACGTCTCTCCATTGATAACAATATGCTGTGTTCTGTTTCCTAAAAACTCTTCAATCCAGCCACACAGCTGGTCTGATATTCCGTAGGCTCTTACTCTGTTTATCAGTCGACAGTGCGGAATTATATCGAACGCCTTCCGGGAGTCAAGGAAAATGGCATCTACCTGGGAGCCTGTATCTAATATTTTCTGGGTCTCATGAAGAAATAAAGCGAATAGTTTCTCACACGATCGCTGTTTCCGGAATCCATGTTGATTCCTACAGAGTAGGTTCTGGGTTTCCAGAAACGACATGATACGCGAGCAAACAACATGTTCTAAAATTCTACAACAGATCGACATCAGAGTTATAGGTCTATAGTTTCGCGCATCTGCTCGACGACCCTTCTTGAAGACTGGGACTACCTGTGCTCTTTTCCTTCCGTTCCTCTAGAGACTTGCGGTACACGGCTGTTAGAAGGGGGCAAGTACCTGCTGTGGATCTTGATGCAGTTTGGGATTCCTGTGTAATGGTCTGGATAGATGTCTATAACATATTACGACCATCTTCAACTGTCGGCGGTCTCTGTCAGTCAACAGACGAGGCCAGCCTGTACGCTTTTGTGCTGTGCGTCTCCCTTCACGTTTCCACTTCACTATCACATCAGAAACAGTGGACCGAGGGATGTTTAGGAGTGTGCAAATCTCTCGTACAGACGTATGAGACAAGTGACACCCAGTCACCTGACACGTCCGAAACCCGCGAGTTCTGCAGAGCGCCCCATTCTGCTGTCTCACGATCTCTAATGGCTACTGAGGTAGCTGACAAGGAGTACCTGGCAGTAGGTGCCAGCACAATTCACCTAATATGGAAAACGGATATTTCTGGGGGTGTCAGGATACTTTTGATCACAAAGTGTATTTATGATTAAAGCAGACGACGGCTTTCAAGGACACTGTGAAAGGTTGGCGTAGTGGTGAGCGCATGTGTCTAGTGACACGGAGTCAGAGGGTCGGATCCTGTCCTTGGTACAAATTTTAGTTCATCGCTTGATTTACTTCTACATCTACATACATACTCCGCAATCCACCATACGGTGTGTGGCGGAGGGTACCTCGTACCACAACTAGCATCTTCTCTCACTGTTCCACTCCGAAACAGAACGAGGGAAAAATTGTACGAGCCCTAATCTCTCTATCTTATCTTTGTGGTCTTTCCGCGAAATATAAATTGGCGGCAGTAAAATTGTACTGCAGTCAGCCTCAAATGCTGGTTCTCTAAATTTCCTCAGTAGCGATTCACGAAAAGAACGCCTCCTTTCCTCTAGAGACTCCCACCCGAGTTCCTGAAGCATTTCCGCAACACTCGCGTGACGATCAAACCTACCAGTAACAAATCTAGCAGCCCGCCTCTGAATTGCTTCTATGTCCTCCCTCAATCCGACCTGATAGGGATCCCAAATGCTCCAGCAGTACTCAGGAATAGGTCGTATTAGTGTTTTATAAGCGATGTCCTTTACAGATGAACCACATCTTCCCAAAATTCTACCAACGAACCGAAGACGGCTCTCCGCCTTCCCCACAACTGCCATTACATGCTTGTCCCACTTCATACCGTTCTGCAGTGTTACGCCCAAATATTTAGTCGACGTGACTGTGTCAAGCGCTACACTACTAATGGAGTATTCAAACTTTACGGGATTCTTTTTCCTATTCATCTGCATTAATTTACATTTATCTATGTTTAGAGTTGGCTGCCATACTTTACACCAATCACAAATCCTGTCCAAGGCATCTTGTATCCTCCTACAGTCACTCAACGACGACACCTTCCCGTACACCACAGTATCATCAGCTAACAGCCACACATTGCTGTCCGCCCTATCCAAATGATCATTTATGCAGATAGAAAACAACAGCGTACCTACCACACTTCCCTGGGACACTCCAGATGATACCCTCACCTCCGATGAACACTCACCATCGAGGACAACGTACTGGGTTCCATTACTTAAGACGTCTTCGAGCCACTCACATACTTGGGAACCAATTCCATATGCTCGTACCTTCGTTAGGAGTCTGCAGTGGGCACCGAGTCAAACGCTTTCCGGAAGTAAAGGAATATGGCATCCGTCTGATACCCTTCACCCATGGTTCTCAAGATATCATGTGAAAAAAGAGCGAGTTCCGTTTCGCAGGAGCGATGCTTTCTAAAGCCGTGCTGATGCATGTACTGCAACTTCTCTGTCTCAAGGAAATTCATTATATTCGAACTGAGAATATGTTCGAGAATCCTGCAACAAACCCAAGTTAAGGATATTGGTCTTTAATTTTGAGGATCCGTCCTTCTGCCCTGCGCTTTTTTCCAGTCGCTCGGGACTTTACGTTGGGCAAGAGGTTCGCGGTAAATGCAAGCCAAGTAAGGAGCTAATGCAGCAGAGTACTTTATGTAAAACCGAATTGGAATCCCATCAGGATCTGGCGATTTATTTATTTTCAACCCATTCAGCTGCTTCACAACCCTAGCGATGTCTATCAATATGTCCTCCGTACAGGAATCTGTACGAGACCAAACGGCGGTACGTTTGTACGATCCTCCTGCGTGAAATATTTCTCAAATGCTATATTTAAAATTTCAGCTTTCGTTTTGCTGTCTTTCTTTGCCAGGCCAGAGTGATCAGTGAGTGACCGGAGGGAAGCTCTCGACCCGGTTACCGATTTTACGTAAGACCAGAATTTTTTTGGGTTTTCATCAAGATCTTTTGCCAAGATATGACGGTGGTAGTGGTGGAATGCTTCACGCATCGCTCTTTTTACAGAGCACGAATCTCTGCTAACTTTTGGCTGTCCTCATTCCCCGGATCTTCCTTGTACCGCGAGTGCAACTGTCTTTGTTTCCTGAGCATTCTCCGAATTGCGTTGTTGAACCACAGTGGGTCTTTCCGGTCCGTAACCCACTTTTTCGGCACATACTTGTCCAACGCGTGATTTACAATGTGTAACAGGTTCAGACTTGAAAACGTCTCTGGACCCGTAGTTTCATTTCATACTAAGGACCTGTCGAAATCATGCCAGGCAGAACGACTTGTGTACTGTGTTCCAAAGGTGGACCAACACGTTACTGCGCAACAGGTCGTAATGTTCTGGCTCGTGTGGAGGGTGAGATCGGCGGTTCCCGCTGGACGCGCGTGGAGTGCTTTCCATGCGCGGCTGAGCCGACGCGGCGCTGGATCTGGAGACGAGACTGGAGACCGGCGCACGCCGTGGCTGCCCTTCCCCGGCTCGGCGCAGTGAAAGGCCTGCGGGCGGCCAGCCTTGACCGCCGGACTCGCCGACCACTTTCTCCGGCCACTCCCTCCACCGCCTTCTTTTTTATCCCGCCTTCCTTTCATCGGCCGAGACGCTTCTTGCGCGCCGATGACCGCCGCGGCCGAACCGACAGCAAACGCTTCCGACCGGAAATGCGTCCCAAATCCTTTCTCCACTTCCCAGCTGGCCTGCTACAGCTGTGGCGATTCGTGAGTGAAATAAAGAATCGTAAAAATAGAATCGTGATATGGAAGAATCGTCGTTCAAAAGAATCGTAAGAACGATTGCGAGTTCCCGAGTCGCGACGATTCTAAGTTCCAACGATTCATCGATTCTAATAAGGGAGCCTCCCCATCGCACCCCCTTCAGATTTAGTTATAAGTTGGAACAGTGGATAGGCCTTGAAAAAACTGAACACAGGTCAATCGAGAAAACAGGAAGAAGTTATGTGGAACTACGAAAAAAATAAGCAAAATATACATACTGAGTAGTCCATGCTCAAGATAGGCAACGTCAAGGATAATATGGGCTCAATAGCGCCGTGGTCCCGTGGTTAGCGTCAGCAGCTGCGGAACGAGAGGTCCTTGGTTCAAGTCTTCCGTCGAGTGATAAAGTTCAATTTTTTATATAATCAACTTCGCTCTCCAAATTTCCATGACATGTTCAGGTTTGCTTGGACATGTGCAGGATTTGACGGTCTACAAACGGAAAAATTTGAAAGTGTTAAAAACATATGTTTTGACAGAGCGCAAGGAAAACTGTGCGACTGTGAGACTGTTGCATTCATTTGTTGCAGTTTATGTGACAAACTCTTACGTTTTCATCACTTTTTTTGGGAGTGATTATGACATCCACAAGAAAACCGAGATAGGGCAAGGTAGCAGAATCTTTTTACCCATTCGCCAAGTGTACAAGTTAGGTGGGTCGACAACATATTCCTATCATGTGACGCACATGCCGTCACGAGTGTCGTATAGAATATATCAGACGTGTTTTCCTGTGGATGAATCGGTTGACCTATGGCCTTGCGATCAAATGTTTTGGGTTCCCATTGGAGAGGCGCGTCCTTTCGTCTACTAATCGCACGGTTTTGCAGTGCGGTCGCAAAAGACACTAAACTTATTACAGTGAACACAGACATCAATAAACGAACTGACAGATCATAACTTTGCGAAAAATAAAGACAGTGAACTTTTCACTCGAGGGAAGACTTCAACCAAGGACCTCTCGTTCCGCAGGTGCTCACGCTAACCACGGGGCCACGGCGCTCCTGGGCGCACACGCTCCTTTATGCTGCATATGTTGCGCATGGACTACTCAGTTTGTATATTTTGCTTATTTTTTTCATAGTTGCACACAACTTCTTCCTGTTTTCTCGATTGATCTGTGTTCAGTTTTTCAAGGCCTGCCAACTAAATCTGAGGGGGGTGCGATGGGGAGGTTCCCTTGTTAGTACGCTATGCTTCGAAGGCAACTTCCGAATCATGCCGAGTCGTGCCGAATGATTACGACCGCCAGATGGCAGTGAAGTGGAGGATGCGTGTGAACAAAGGAAGCTCGGAAGTCCGTGGGCCGTAATATTACTGGTGAAAACCAAGCTGACACCTGGTGGTGGCTGACGGGAACGAGCGTAAAGGCATTTCCCATTTACTATCGCTACCATCAGCCACCCAGCCGACGTCAGCTTAGTTTGCGCGAGTAATACACGAACTGGTGATGACAGAAACGATAGACAGAGAGTACGCAGCTCCCAATACACACGATTAAAATCAAGAAATCCAAGTATGATGATTAAATACGTACCTCTTATTTGTTGCAGATGCAATACAAAACACACACACCTTCTTTACACACGAGCAGTAGCACTTGGATTATGTGTTATATTTCGCGTATCTCGAAAACGGCCCTAACGATTTGGATGAAATTTTGTATTTAGACTGGTTTTTGCTTTTTGAGTTCACCTATATAGTTCCATTCTTTCGCAAAAAGTCAATTTTACAATATATACAGGGTGAGTCAACTAACGTTACCGCTGGATATATTTCGTAAACCACATCAAATACTGACGTGCCCTCTTTCCAACCCACTGATTTCACAGTATGGTTCGCGCATACGTCTGCGAGGCACCCTGCACGTCTGCTCAAGTCACACTGATCCATTGCCGCCATTGCCTTCGGTTTACAACGACAACGAGAACCGCAGGAATATTTTACCGGTAGTGGGTCTTGCGCCGCGATGTCGATGTTAATCTTGAGTACGCGCTCTGACCTCAATTTGCAGTAGTATTTTAGAGCATATACTGTACTCGAACATTATGGATCACCTTGAAGAAGAACATGACTTAATGATACATAACCAACATTCTAATGGTCGCAGGGGTAAAATACAGAGAGCGAAAGGCTATTTACAATTTGTACAGAAACCAGATGGCAGTTATAAGAGCCGAGGGACACGAAAGGAATGCAGTGGTTGGGAAGGGAGTGAGACAGGGTTTTATCCTCTCCCCGATGTTATTTAATTTGTATATTTAGGAAGCAGTTAAGGGAACAAAAAAAAAATTCGAAGTAGGTATTAAAATCCATGGAGAAGAAATAAAAACTTTGAGGTTCGCCGATGACATTGTAATTCCGTCAGAGACAGCAAATGACTTGGAAGAGCAGTTGAACGGAATGGACAGTGTCTTGAAAGGAGGATATAAGATGAACATCAACAAAAGCAAAACGAGTCGGGTGATGCTGAGCGAATTAGATTAGGAAATATGATACTTAAAGTAGTAAAGGAATTTTGCTATTTGGGGAGAAAAATAACTGATGATGGTAGAAGTAGAGAGGATATAAAATGTAGACTGGCAATGGCAAGTAAAGCATTTCTGAAGAAGAGAAATTTTTTAACATAGAGTATAGATGTAAGTGTCAGGAAGTCGTTTCTGAAAGTATTTGTATGGAGTGTAGCCATGTATGGAAGTGAAACATGGACGATAAATAGTTTGGACAAGAAGAGAATATAAGCTTTTGAAATGAGGTGACAGAGAAGAATGCTGAAGATTAGATGGGTAGATCACATAACTAATGAGGAGGTATTGAATATAATTGGGGAGAAGAGGAGTTTGTGGCACAGCTTGACAAGAAAAAGGGACCGGGTGGTAGGACATGTTCTGAGGCATCAAGGAATCACAAATTTAGCATTGGAGGGCAGCGTGGAGTGTATAAATCGTAGAGAGAGACCAAGAGATGAATACACTAAGCAGATTCAGAAGGATGTAGGTTGCAGTAAATACTCGGCAATGAATAAGCTTGCACAGGATAGAGTAGCATGGAGAGCTGCATCAAACCAGTCTCAGGACTGAAGACCACAACAACAACAACAACTAACTAACACGGATCAGAAAATATCGTTCTTGTGCAACGCAGCTAGGCTCTTTTATTCCCATGAAATAGTGAGTGCTGTCGAGAAGGGATCGCAGATCGAGTCCATATTCCTAGATGTCCAGAAGGCTTTTGATACCGTTCCTCACAAGCGACTATTAATCAAATTGCGTGCATATGGAGTATCGTCTCAGTTGTATGACTGGATTCGTGATTTCCTCTCAAAGAGGTCACAATTCTTAGTTGTAGACGGTAAATCATCTAGTAGAACAGAAGCGATATCTGGCATTCCGCAAGGTAGTGTCATAGATCCTCTGCTCTTCCTGATTTACATAAATGATCTTGGTGATAACCTGAGCGGCCCCCTTAGATTGTTTGCAGATGACGCTGTAGTTTACCGTCTAGTAAAACTATCAGACGATCAATTCCAATTACAAAAGTACCTAGAGAGAATTTCTGTATGGTGTGAAAAGTGCGAGGCCATCCACATGGGTTCTAAAAAAATCGCATAAATTTTGGGTGTACGATAAATCGCACAAATCTAAGAGCTGTCAATTCGACTGAATACCTAGGAATTACATTTACGATCAACTTTAATTGGAAATACCACATAGATAATATTGTGGGGAAGGTGAAACAAAGACTGCCCTTTGTTGGCACAACACTTGGAAGATGCGACAAACCGACTAAAGAGACAGTCTACATTACACTTGTCCGTCCTCTGCTGGAATGTTGCTGCGCTGTGTGGGATCCTTACTAGGGAGGACATCGAAAAAGTGCGAAGAAGGGCAGCCCGTTTCGTGTTCTCGCGCAATAGGGATGAGAGTGTCACTGACATAATACGCGAGTTTGGGAGGCAGTCACTGAAACATAGGTGGTCTTCTTTGAGGCGAGACCTATTTACGAAATTTCAAGCACCAACTTTCTCTTCCGAATGCGAAAATATTTTGTTGACACCCAACTAAGTAGGGAGAAATGATCATCATAATAAAATAAGAGAAATCAGAGCTCTAACGGAAAGATTTAGGTGTCCCCTTTTCCCATGCGTCATTCGAGTGTGGAATGGTAGAGATGTAGTATTAAAATGGTTCGATGACCCTCTGCCAGGTACTTAAGTGTGAATTGCAGAGTAACCATGTAGATGTTGATGTAGGTCAAATGTTAATCATTTCTTCAGTACATACTAATGTACATGTCCTGTGCGTATGAATGTCCTATCTCTAGTCACTCAAGGTGCTCTGTTTCTTCTGTACATGAGTGTATAAATAAATAGACATCATTACTAATCGATGGAGAACTTTCGGAAATGCTTACAGGTGGCTCTGTTTACGTAGCAGTGTGCAGCTACGCTCTGAACAGACCAACATACCCAATTTTCTCACACAGTCTGTAGAATTGTATTATCATCTGTCAGTGTTCATACCTTTTCCCGACCATTTGTTAAATGAAATGTCATTTTGATACCCCCTGCCACTCAGCTTCAAAGAATTGGACATCTACAAACATTTCTGTCGCCAAATCTTATTGATAAAGATACAGAGCATGTTTTGCAATGTGTTGAACCATACAAAGAGGATCTCCCTTCATTCGTAGCATTGAAGGGAGATCGACAAACTTGGCAACAAATGGATGAAAACATGGAAAAGTTTCACACTAGAGGCCTCTAAAAGAGCAGCGGCGCTGGCACATATTTGACCCTTGTGTCAGTTGTACGCACTGCCCGCAGTAATCAGCCCAGTGAAGATATCTGTCTCAACCTTACACGATCTCAAGACATATCTTCTCAGCAGGATGACAGCCCAACAAGTCGTGCAGTTTCCGAAATGCTCGTGCTAAGTCACCGAGCCATCACAATCAGCCCTTGGTCAAACTCAGATGGACCATGTGCACCGAGCGAGGTGGTGCAGTGGTTAGACACTGGACTCGCATTCGGGAGGACGACGGTTCAATCCCGCGTCCGACCATCCTGATTTATGTTTTCCGTGATTTCCCTAAATCACTGCAGGGTAATGCCGGGATGGTTCGTCTGAAAGGGCACAGCCGACTTCCTTCCCCATCCTTCCCTAATCCGATGAGACCGATGACCACGCTGTCTGGTCTCCTTCCCCAAACAACCAAACAACCAAGCAGGTGGATCAGGCGCCTTACCCGTTCTACACACGGGCACAACGCTCAGTGATACTATATGCAACGTGCATGTGTCTGACTAGCAATCATTCCTCGCCAAGAGACGCTGCTATCGCCAGGACGGGTTTACATGGATAGTAGGTCCGTGGTCATAATACTCTGGCTGTTCAGTGAATAAGCACTGCTTACCTTTGACATCTTCCCCCACTCGTATGACTGCATCGTGGTATCTGCACAAGCTATAGATAACCATTAGTTCTCTGTATACACAACTGGCCATTAAAATTGCTACACCACGAAGATGATGTGCTACAGACGCGAAATTTAACCGACAGGAAGGAGATGCAAATGATTAGCTTTTCAGAGCATTCACACAAGGTTGGCACCTACACCGTGCTCACATGAGGAAAGTTTCCAACCAATACACAAATAGCAGTTGAGCGGCGTTGCCTGGTGAAACGTTGTTGTGATGCCTCTTGCAAGGAGGAGAAATGCGTACCATCACGTTTCCGACTTTGATAAAGGTCGGATTGGAGCCTATCGCGATTGCGGTTTATCGTATCGCGACATTGCTGCTCGCGTTGGTCGAGATCCAATGGCTGTTAGCAGAATATGGAATTGGTGGGTTCAGGAGGGTAATACGGAATGCCGTGCTGGATCCCAACGGCCTAGTATCACTAGCAGTCGAGATGACAGGCATCTTATCGACATGGCTGTAATGGATCGTGCAGCCACGTCTCGGTCCCTGAATCAACAAATGGGGACGTTTGCACGAACAGTTCGACGACGTTTGCAGCAGCATGGACTATCAGCTCGGAGACCATGGCTGCGGTTACCCTTGACGCTGCATCACAGACAGGAGCGCCTGCGATGGTGTACTCAACGAAGAACCTGTGTGCACGAATGGCAAAACGTCATTTTCTCGGATGAATTCAGGTTCTGTTTACAGCATCATGATGGTCCATCCGTGTTTGGCAACGTCGTGGTGAACGCACATTGGAAGTGTTATTCGTCATCGCCATACTGGCGTATCACCCGGCGTCATGGTATGGGGTGCCATTGGTTACATGTCTCGGTCACCTCTTGTTCGCATTGACGGCACTTTGAACAGCGGACGTTACATTTCAGATGTGTTACGACCTGTGGCTCTATCCTTCATTTGGTTAGGGTTTCGCAAGGAGGGAACCCTACATTTCAGCAGGATAATGCACGACAGCATGTTGCAGGTCCTGTACGGGCCTTTCTGCATACTGAAAATGTTCGACTGCTGCCCTGGCCAGCACATTCTCCACATCTCTCACCAATTGAAAACCTCTGGTCAATGGTGGCCGAGCAACTGGCTCGTCACAATACGCCAGTCACTACTCTTGATGAACTGTGGTATCGTGTTGAAGGTGCATGGGCAGCTGTATCTGTACACACCATCCGAGCTGTGTTTGACTCAGTGCCCAGGAGTATAAATGCAGAGGGGCTTTTTCTGGGTACTGATTTCTCAGGATCTATGCACCCAAATTGCGTGAAAATGTAATCACATGTCAGTTCTAGTATAATATATTTGTCCAATGAATACCCGTTTATCATCTGCATTTCTTCTTGGTGTAGCAATTTAGTGTATTAGTGTATCATCCCATCTTGAGAGGTTTCATGCGCTCCTGTGCATGTCACCTCTCATTTTCATCAATTTTATTAATGTTCTATGTCATTGCACGGCGGTAACTGACCAAATAGGGTTACTTTAATGAGAGTATTTGTACTAGAGCTCAAAAAATACTTTTCACTTGATTCCTATGCATGTTGGGTTACTTTCCTGTGTGGGCTGTGCGAGGCGAGCATCGGAGGACGCGGCATACTGCATTTCCAGTTGGGGGCTGCACTCCCCCGAATTCTGAGGGGTTCGTACAATGGGCTTAAGCGCCCGGCGGAATGACTGACGTCGGTCGAGTTTCGCCTATTGTATGCAGGGCGAAATGACTTGCGAGACGTCTGAGTGTCGCCGCAGTTTATGTGTTTACTGTTCCGGCTCGTCCGGAACAAAAACTCCTGGCACCGACTGACTGCATCGTCCTCTTGATTCTGACAATACTTGTGGACTGTGCCCTGCTGGGTGCGACTGGCTGACGCTGGATGGCCAGTGGTGTAGGCATGTTGTTTCCATAGCTGATCAAATGGCTGGTTCAGTACCCTCAGCCGAATAGCAGAGGCATGATTGGTCAGTTTAAATTGAGGATAAATTCAAAATGGCTCAAATGGCTCTGAGCACTATCGGACTTAACATCTGAGATCATCAGTCCCCTAGAACTTGGAACTACTCAAACCTAACTAACCTAAGGACATCACACACATCCACGCCCGAGATAGGATTCGAACCTGTGACCGTAGCTGTCGCGCGGTTCCAAACTGAAGCGCCTACAACCACTCGGCCACACTGGCCGGCGAATTTACTTCTGCTTTAGCAGTTGCGGAGGATATGATCGTAGCGAAACTGTGCACAGAGGCATTGTTGGAAGCTGTCATTTTGAATTGAAAATGTAATTTTATTAGTTATGATACCATTTCATCACAAACAAGAGGATTATGTATCCTGAAATGTAGCTATGATTGTTATTTACGGAAAAATATAACTTTAAGAATGGAAAAGAGCCGGTCGCGGTGGTCTCGCGGTTCTAGGCGCGCAGTCCGGAACCGTGCGACTGCTACGGTCGCAGGTTCGAATCCTGCCTCGGGCATGGATGTGTGTGATCTCCTTAGGTTAGTTAGGTTTAAGTAGTTCTAAGTTCTAGGGGACTGACGACCACAGCAGTTGAGTCCCATAGTGCTCAGAGCCATTTGAACCTTTTAATTATTTTTTTTTTTAATGGAAAAGGTACTTTTAATTCTTTGGTTATTTTAACTTCTCTTTTGTCTGTGGTTCGAAACATTATTTCGTGCGTCGTAACTCGTAGGAAACTTTGTATCCTGGGAAATCAATAAAGCCTGCACAACGATTGTTTATGCTGTGTTTTGAGAGAGTCATTTCCAGTCTTTTATCGAAATTAATGCACAACTTGGGCATTGATTCCCATGCTACAGAGCGTGTACGTCATAGAACTCAAGACGGCTTCCCAATGGCGTATCAGTGTTCCTCTGACTACACTCCTGGAAATTGAAATAAGAACACCGTGAATTCATTGTCCCAGGAAGGGGAAACTTTATTGACACATTCCTGGGGTCAGATACATCACATGATCACACTGAAAGAACCACAGGCACATAGATACAGGCAACAGAGCATGCACAATGTCGGCACTAGTACAGTGTATATCCACCTTTCGCAGCAATGCAGGCTGCTATTCTCCCATGGAGACGATCGTAGAGATGCTGGATGTAGTCCTGTGGAACGGCTTGCCATGCCATTTCCACCTGGCGCCTCAGTTGGACCAGCGTTCGTGGTGGACGTGCAGACCGCGTGAGACAACACTTCATCCAGTCCCAAACATGCTCAATGGGGGACAGACCCGGAGATCTTGCTGGCCAGGGTAGTTGACTTACACCTTCTAGAGCACGTTGGGTGGCACGGGATACATGCGGACGTGCATTGTCCTGGTGGAACAGCAAGTTCCCTTGCCGGTCTAGGAATGGTAGAACGATGGGTTCGATGACGGTTTGGATGTACCGTGTACTATTCAGTGTCCCCTCGACGATCACCAGAGGTGTACGGCCAGTGTAGGAGATCGCTCCCCGCACCATGATGCCAGGTGTTGGCCCTGTGTGCCTCGGTCGTATGCAGTCCTGATTGTGGCGCTCACCTGCACGGCTCCAAACACGCATACGACCATCATTGGCACCAAGGCAGAAGCGACTCTCATCGCTGAAGACGACACGTCTCCATTCGTCCCTCCATTCACGCCTGTCGCGACACCACTGGAGGCGGGCTGCACGATGTTGGCGCGTGAGCGGAAGACGGCCTAACGGTGTGCGGGACAGTAGCCCAGCTTCATGGAGATGGTGGCGAATGGTCGTCGCCGATACCCCAGGAGCAACAGTGTCCCTAATTTGCTGGGAAGTGGCGATGCGGTCCCCTACGGCACTGCGTAGGATCCTACGGTCTTGGCGTGCATCCGTGCGTCGCTGCGGTCCGGTCCCAGGTCGACGGGCACGTGCACCTTCCGCCGACCACTGGCTACAACATCGATGTACTTTGGTGACCTCACGCCCCACGTGTTGAGCAATTCGGCAGTATGTCCACCCGGCCTCCCGCATGCCCACTATACGCCCTCGCTCAAAGTCCGTCAACTGCACATACGGTTCACGTCCACGCTGTCGCGGCATGCTACCAGTGTTAAAGACTGCGATGGTGCTCCGTATGCCACGGCAAACTGGCTGACACTGACGGCGGCGGTGCACAAATGCTGCGCAGCTAGCGCCATTCGACGGCCAACACCGCGGTTCCTGGTGTGTCCGCTGTGCCGTGCGTGTGATCATTGCTTGTACAGCCCTCTCGCAGTGTCCGGAGCAAGTATGGTGGGTCTGACACACCAATGTCAATGTGTTCTTTTTTCCATTTCCAGGAGTGTGTTTTAAGAATTTTCAGAGTCGACAATCGCCAAAATTCTGCAGAGTCACAGAAATTTTAATCGAGGTTCTGACTTCGACATCGAGAGACAGACAGAGTATGACTACGAGCTGTAACTGCCTAATGATTTTGTTTTATAGACCTGACAATTCAAACAGGAATTGAATCTATGCTTGAGAGTGTGAGAGATTCAAATGGCTCTGAGCACTATGAATCAACGTCTGAGGTCATCAGTCTCTAGAACTTAGAACTACTAGCTAACCTAAGGACATCAAACACATCCATGCCCAAGGCAGTGCGGCGGCGCGGTTCTTTCCGTCTCTTTACCACGGAGCTGCACCTACCTGTGAACATTGTCTCAGCAGATCATCAGTAGGGAAGCCGAGCGAAACCTACTGTACTTCGACGTGAACCAGGCTTCAGTTAAAGTCACTAATCTACGTTTCGGGAGAAACACGAAATGAAAGGTTGGAAATTTTGTCCTCAATGAATATATTCTGAAACTTTGGTGAAAAAGTATCACTGCCAAGCCCGTGCTAGCCTTAACACAGCCACTCACAATCGCTTTCACTCACGTTAGCAAGTTTATGGTGTTGCATCTCCCGAAAACGTAATAGCTACAAAAATACTCATTGTTTTTGATTGATAATGATCGCCAAATATTAAGTCTGTCGGTACCAAATGCAGTCACAGTTTTTAGCCACCGACCTGCTCAATACGCCACGCGGAACATATCTCTTATCTCGTCACAAAATTCACCTATAAAAACTCCGAAGTTTCTTCACACACATCGGAATAACTATGCCGTCACTTTCCAACATTTTTGATGTATGAAACATCGCTAGATCCTGCAACGTATCATTTCCATCGGAACTGCTACTGCACACGTCCGATCTCTTTCGTGGCTAGGCTTCGACTCCTCCTCTAGAATTCGCTAAGTCTTCTCTACCAGCAGAGAAAGGCGCGCGAAGAATATTGCTTTACCATTGGTCAGTTTACTCAACAGCCAATAGCAAAACAACATTCTCCCGCGTCAATCCGCGCTTTTCATCCATAACCAACCGCAACATAGTAAACCTCACGACTGCACTTTTTACCGACGTAATTATCTAATATGCTGAAGTTTTGTTTATGCATAAAGTTATTTACTATTATTATTTATACCTGAATTAACTTTCCCTTTACCATAAACTTACTTTACAAATCTATTCTACAAAAATCCCCTTTGTCCCTATCCATACTTCTTCGAAATGTTCCCACACTAAATCCTACTACATAACTCGTTAACCAATTATCTTCATATTAACCTTAAATCACACTCACGCGTCATTCATACCGCTAAAACACATTTATAACATTTTACATACACATAAAGACGTAATAACACTTTATGAAAATACTAGAACAGTTTATGAAAAACATTCTGTTACTTTAGTGCACTCTAGTGGGCACAATCGGAACTAAAATCACAGCCCCCCCCCCTATCCAATACTGCCCTCTATCGGCTGATACATAAACTATGAGCGCATCCAGTCTCGCGTCACCATCTGTCACTATCCAGCTCTGAGGCACATTTCCCACTTAACCACCTCCAAGGCAGGATCGTTAAACGGCGCGACGCCTCAGCAGGATTCGAGCCTGCGACCGTAGCAGCAGCGCGGTTCCGGACTGAAGCGCCTAGAACCGCTCGGCCACACCGGCGGGCAGTGTGGGCGATATTTGTGGTAAAATCTTGGGGAGGGGGGGGGGGGATTCTCTCGCCCAAAAGTTTCCATTCAGGTAACTGTATGTTACTCAATCATAAAAATGTAACTTCAATTTAATGTGCGGAGAAGTTAAAGCACAATATTACACTTTTTGTACTGTGTAGCACCGTCAAATTTTTGGTAATTTAATGGCAGTAGTTCTCACATTTGTTGCACAGATTTTGATTATTGCCTATTGCCTCCTGAATAGCGTTGCCATGATTTGTGCAAGGATCGAATCCAACGTTGACCTTCTCTCGAGTCTTTCGTAATTCCTCGATGCCAAGCGCCCTACTTTCGCGTATCCGAACCGTCAGGTTTCGGCTCATTCAAGACGTTTGTGGCCGTAGGTCGCGTCTTGTGAGACGCGGATAGCGTCAGGAAACAGCACTGGCCCTCCGGCGTCCGGACATACCTGTTCTGACGAAACTCTGCGGGTCCTTTTACAAACTGGACCGGTTGGTCAAGTGCCCCATTAACCCGCAGAATGTTACTTCAAGCAGTTACCTGTAGTTCCCAGTTTATGCAGGAGTGATGCTTACGTTTCAGGAAAAGACAGTGATGGCAGTTTGAGAAGGAGTGGCTAACCTCTTGTGCAACAGAGCATTGAAAGGCCAAAATCGAAACAAGGCCCTGAGAGTAGACAATATTCCGTTAGAACTACTGTAGCCTTGGGAGACCCAGCCATGACAAAACTCTTCCATCCGGTGAGTAAGATGTATAAGACAGGCGAAATACTCTGAGACTGCAAGAAGAATATAATAATTCCAATCCCAAAGTCAGCACGTGCTGAAATATCTGTTTAATAAGTCCTGCTGCAAAATACTAACACGAATTCTATACAGACGAATGGAAACGCTGGTAGAAGCTCTGATGTAACAAAATAAAAGTAATGTTGTTATTCAATGGAAAAGTTGGAATTTGAGATTTCGCTTACTGTTTTATCAATCACAATTGGCGTAAGAATCATGGATTGACCGTTGTCATAAAATATTGCATTATGAAATGTGAATAGTTTTTACTTGCCGTTTCGCGTGGTTTGAGGCAGTCACAACTAGCGTGCTATTGATTAAGAAATTGCGTTATCGTCTTTCTAATTACTTCATGATACCAGATACGATCATACCCGGTCGTGAAGGTATTGTTATGACAAAACAATCTCCTAAGGGACCGGAATGTTCTTAAGGGCGTAAAAACAACTGTAATATCACACAAAAGGGAAATTCAATATTAAAGCTGATGCAAGAAGACGATAAAACAGTTTTCTTTTTGTCAATGTAACACGCACATTGGACTGCTGGTGTTGGTGTCTGTAATCTTAGCAAAATGCACATTTAAAATGAAAATAATACTGAGGAGTTGATAGGAATGAGCACTGCTAAATGATTGAGTATTCCCAGAACAAATATTTATTATAACTAAAACATATATCGTACCTTAAGCTTAGTACTACAATGACAGTAGATTTTTATGTCTGTTTCATGTCCATTAAGCGCTCTTTTATATAGCCATTGTCGTCTCGAGTCGCTCGTGCGTCGTCACGATAAGTTATAACAGTCCTTCTTTTTACACTTCACTCAAACTTAGACGGAACACGTTTTCATTTATTTAGTAAAAAATTAGATCAGACGCCACAAATCTGCGTCCGTCTTACTTAAGAAAAGCAATACAAGTGTTTTGCGCTCAAGGCTTCATTTGTTCTCCAGCGAACAAAATAGTGAAGGATCGCATACCTATCCGTATTCTTCTGTTTATGTTGCGCCCAAAGACGACGAATTACTTTATTTAGGAAATTCCGCAGTCGCTATGCGACGCCTTATTTTACATTAATCATTCTTTATAAACAAGTATTTGCCTTCTGGCTGAAAGTATTACCTATTTGCTGTTTTAATGAAGCCAAAAATAGCGAATATCACAAAGCCGACCTCGGGGGAAGATAAGTTTGTATTACATAGAATAGTAGGAATACATGGGGCGATACTGACCCCACGACTTATCTTAGAAGAAAGCTTAAGGAAAGACAAACCTACGTTTCTAACATTTGTAGAATTAGAGAAAGCTTTTGACAATGTTAATTGGAATACTCTCTTTCAAATTCTGAAGGTGCGAGGGGTAAAATACAGGGGGCGAAAGGCTACTTACAATTTCTATAGAAACCAGGTGGCCGTTATAAGAGTCGAGTGGCACGAAAGTGAAGCAGTGGTTGAGAAGGGAGTGAGACAGGGTGAAACGTCCCCTTTGAAAAATTATGAATGACTGTGCTGGTAAACTTCTACGTTATTTGATTTTCAAACACCTCAGCAAAACTGAATGTACTCAGACATTTCTCTCTTTACTTATTCTGATCATCACTAAACTGACACACAATATTCTTAACGCGACACAATCTGACTTTCAAAAATCCCTACAAAAGAATGGCCCTGACTAACAATAACCTATACCTTTCATGAATCATTTACGTCACAAAAATCTTCATTACTCGAACTACTGCAATACAGCGAGCACCACTACTGCCAGCTAAATAAAGGATTCAAACTACTGAAGGCACTAACTACTGATAGGCATAGTTAGCAAATTAAATTTTGATAGTTCTTTACGTGTTGAATTTGGAATTATTATATTCTTCTTGCCGTCGCAGACTATTTCGCCTGTCTCATACATCTTACTCACCAGATGGAAGAGTTTTGTCATGGCTGGCTCTCCCAAGGCTATCAGTAGTTCTAACGGAATATATCTATCAATTCATGACATCCATCTTTACAAATTCCCTTTGGTGGGTACACATCCAGATCGTCCGCTCTCAAAACTCCGCTATCTCTCTCCCCACATCCACCACTGCTGGCGGCTCACCTCCAACTGCCCAACGCTACGCGCTGTTCACATCCAACAGCCCAACACTACACAAGCGAATATTCCAACAATGAGTCTAACGAGCCACAGACTGCACACAGAGCAGTCAGTGATTTTCATACAGATCGCTACGTGGCGTTACCAACATAAAACCCTGAACAGCCTACTTACAAGGGTGGTAGCCAATCCCCAATGGTATTCAACCTGTACATTGGACAAGCTGTAAAAGAAACAAAAGAAAAATTTGGAGTAGGAAATAAAATCCAGGGAGAAGAAATTTTTAAAAAAAACTTGAGGTTTCCCGATAAGACTGAAATTCTGTCAGAGACAGTGAAGGACTTGGAAGTGCAGTTGGCAGAATTGACAGCATCTTGAAAGGACGATATAAGATGAACGTCAACAAACGCAAAACGTGAATAATGGAATGTAGTCGAATTAAATCAGGTGATGCTGAGGAAACCGGATTAGCAAATGAGACGCTTAAAGTAGTAGAGTTTTGCTATTTGGGCAGCAAAATAACAGATGATGGTCGAAGTAGAGAGCATATAAATGGAAATGCCGTGTGGCTAGGGCCTCCCGTGGGATAGACCGTTCAAGTTGACGCCACTGCGGCGACTTGCGTATCGATGAGGATGAAATGATGATGATTAGGACAACACAACACACAGTCCGTGAGCGGAGAAAATCTCAGACCCAGCCAGGAATTGAACCGGGGCCGTTAGGTATGACATTCCGTCGCGCTGACCACTCAGCTACCAGGGGCGGACAGTAGAGAGGATATAAAATGTAGACTGGCGATGGCAAGGAAAGCGTTTCTGCAGAAGAGAAATTTGCTAACATTGAATGTAGATTTAAGTACCTGGAAGTATTTTCTGAAAGTATTTACGTGGACTGTAGCCATGTATGGAAGTGAAACATGGACGATAAACAGTTTAGACAAGAAGAGAATAGAAGCTTTCGAAGTGTGATGCTGCAGAAGAATGCTGAAGATTAGATGAGTAGGTCACATAAATAATCAGGAGGTACCGAATAGAATTGGGAAGAAGAGTAATTTGTGGCACAACTTGACTGTAAGAAGGGATCGATTGGTAGGACATGTTCGGAGGCATCATCAAGGGATCACCAATTTAGTACTGGAGGGAAGCGTGGAGGCTAAAAACGGTAGAGGGAGACCAAGAGATGAGTATACTAAGCAGATTCAGAGGGATGTAGGTTGCGGTAGTTACGACGAGATGAAGAAGCTTGCACAGGATAGAGTAGCTTGGAGAGCTGCATCAAACCAGTCTCAGGACTGAAGACCACAATATAACAAACATGTACAACTACAGGGTGAGCCAGAGCCCCATTGACAAGCTTTCGGAGATTGTATTGGGATACTTTCTGAAGTATTTCGGCGTAAGGGACTCGTGGTCCCGAATAGTCACTTTGGCGCGGGAAAATATTGGGTCGGTTTATACGTCTTACATTTTGTTATGGTGTTCAGTTCCTTAGGCGATTCTGTTTTTATCTCATCAATGGTGGCAAAAGTACGTCCCTCCATGGTTCTATTCAGCCTCGGGAATAGAAGGAATTCGTTCTGCAGCCAGGTATTCATAGGGAGTCGCGTAATATCTGGTGCGACCTGGCAGTAAACAGAAGCACGGTGAGTTACTGGACGAGGCGTCTGACATCGTCTCAAGAAGGTCGTGCAAACGTATCCGACCTTCCGAGTGCTTGGACGGCCGCACACGTCTGTGACTCCTGGGACGTGCGGACACTCTCAATCCAGGTGATCGGCGAATCATAATCAACCCCCCGCTGATGAAATGGACTTGTCTGTTGGTAGTGCTGACGCACTAGCCCATCGTTTGGGGTACTCAAAAGTGTTCGCTTGCTCCGTACCTCGCCACCTAAAGCAGACCGTACAGAACAACAAAGGACTATGTGCGGTGTGGATTGAGTGTTAGGAGGCTGATCATGACAATTTTTTGTCCAACATCGTCACGTGCGATGAAATGTGGGTTGTTTCTCACGTCTTCCAGTAGAGTAGGACCACGTGGGCATTCAGATCCTGCCACTAAGGTGATGTAAGACCGCCGCTCTGAACGATTATTATGTAGAAGAATAGAGTTTTGTAGCGATAACAGTGGGGAATAATATGGTCCTGAGTAAAACTAACCTACTTCCGGAAAATAATGTGTTGCGTTACTTACTGAACACCCCTCGTACAGGGTCCCGCAATTAAAAAAACCCCACATTTGACGTAGCCGGTGTGCGAGTTGTAGTGAGGGTACTGATGTGGAGTGTGTTTTCGTTTAAAGGAATGCACGTGCCATTTTCAGTGTGCGCCATGCCCTGGCTTGGTTTCTATAAAAGGCACATTGACAGGCAAGGGATTAAAAGGAAATAGCATAATTACATGCTCTTAGACAGGTTTGTCAAGTGGATAAAACGAAGAACACGAGCAGCTGCTCCTGGGTCATCCGCTAAAATGGCATCCAGAGTACATGGCAGGCCAAGATCAATGCGCAGTGTATTAAAATTCGGGCAGGACGTTAAAATCTGGCGTACCATCAGCAATTGCCCACATGGACAGAACGGCGTCGGCGCAGCCGTCAGCAGATGGCGGTGGCTGAACCGGCAGTGTCCAATCCGTAACCGGGCCAAAACGACCTCCTGCCGCCGAGAAGGGCGTGAAGAGGTCGTCCAAGCCGTGGGGAGAGGTTTCAAGCCCCGAAGCTTGTTTTCAGTAAGTGTAGCCCAATCGGCATGCCACAGCGATAAAATGCGCTGACTAATGACCCTGCTAAAATCAGACGAAGGCACACAACAAGAAGCTGTCCGAGGCTGGAGGACCGCAGCCTTGGCTACGGCATCTGCAGCTTCGTTCCCAGGGTTACCGACATGGCCAGGAACCCACATAAAGGTAACTGGAGAACCGTCGTCCGCCAGCTGCTGGAGAGAGCGTTGGATCCGGTGCACGAAAGGGTGAACCGGATACGGATCACTGAGGCTCTGGATGGCGCTCAGGGAATCAGAGCAGATGACATAAGCAGAATGTCGGTGGCGGCGGATATAAAGAACAGCCTGACAGAGGGCAAATAGCTCAGCTGTGAAGACCGAAGAATGGCCATGGAGCCGGTATTTGAAACTGTGTGCCCCGACAATAAAAGAACACCCGACACCGTCATTGGTCTTAGAGCCATGTGTATAAATGAAGATCGTATTAATGAACTTCGAACGAAGTTCGACAAACCGGGAGCGGTATACCGAAGCTGGGGTAACCTCCTTTGGGAGCAAACTAAGGTGAAGGTGAACGCGAACCTGGACCTGGAGCCGAGGTGGCGTTTGGCTCTCGCCCACTCGAAAGGTTGCAGGGAGTGAAAAACCAAGGTGCTGAAGGAGGCGACGAAAGGGAACTCCAGGGGGTAGCAGGGCAGAGACATACAGCCCGCACTGACGGTCGAAACAGTCGTCAAAAATTTATTCGTAACGGTGTTTCTGTGAGCGTTTCGGAAACGATTCGAACTTGGCCGACATGATAATGTCCCGGATAGAAAAACTATTCAAATCTGGTGTCAAAGTTTAGAAAGACAGGTTCGGCATTGAAAAGAAAACCTACTGGCCGACCTCGGACTGCAACAACGCCAGAAAATGTGGCACGTGTAACAGTGTCTGTGCAACAATCACCATGCCTTCAGCGTTTAAACATGCAAGTGCCCTGGGACTATTTGATAGGAGCGTAAGAAGAATTCTTCATAGAGAACTTCATATGAAACTGGCAGAGCAGCGTGTGAGGAAACTCTTCAAAACATTTCACCTGGCGTTTTATTTCTTCGGGTGAGGCCATTATTCTCGCTATTGTCATTCCTTTGTAGAAAGCATAGAAAATACGACACCCTCAAACTTGAAAACATGATTACACTGTAGAGTTCTTAATTTATGATATTTACTGAAAAGAAATGATGAGCAACGTTTCATGTCTATTGTTTTGCTAGTTGGAAGATTGTTTACTGCATTATGAAATGCCTTATGGCTAGCGAATGACGTTTCACGCCTTGCTTTGCCTATTTTGTTTAATATCTAGTTTCTAGCTGCACTGCAGAATTGGTTAAAATAAAATTTAATAGATGTACTAATATAGTTATATTATGCCTACAGACCCAGTAAAAAAATTATGATCTACTTCCAAGAAAACGAAGGAACATAAATAGGCAGGCATTTCCCTTCACAGAAACTGCATAAATAACTTTTTTTACTATTTGGTAACTTGTCTGCTAGCGTATGTTCTCGTGATGCATCACTTTAGTGTTAAGATGTGACATAGATATTAAACATTTTTACTGTAATATTTTTTCTGCTTCAGCTTTGTCATGTTTAGATATAAATTATTACATTTATTGCTGCTCGCTATGCTTACTTGCATTTTTTTTGTCATTGCTGTTTGTATTAATTGTTTTGTGCCACTGCATTGCATCATCCCTTAATTAAGCATCTGAGCTCAGTAGATTTAAGTTAGCTTAAGAGGGGGTAGCCTATATAAGAGAATGAGTTGCGATGGATTTGAAGAAATGCACTGAGAGGTTATATGAGAAAAGTACTGAAAGCAGGTATAGATAGGACTTTTTGGAAATAATGAAGAACGAAGGGAGATCTCTGAGAAGTAAAGAAAGTTTTGTTTGCAAAATACTGCAGTAAAACAAACCCTGCCCTTTCCTTGTGTTATCCCACTATGTGTTTGTGTACCCTTGTGTATTTATTTTCTTCCTGTCTCTGTGTACTGTTTCATAGAATTTTTTCTCTTCTAACACTAAGCTACATTCACTATGATGAGGAATACTGTTACCCTCAAATATAATTTGCATTAATAACATGTTATTTACTTCGTAAAGATGTTTACACATTATTTATTCTGTTTTGTTCTAATGCTCATGTGTCAAGTTGATGTTTCAAAAGTTATTCTGATCTTTTATGTATGTACTTATGTTGAAATTTTTGTAACACTGATGTATATGTTATTTCGATTCTTTTGTAAAACCTGTATTACTGCAAATGTTATCTGTACTATTATGTTCTTCAATGATATATTTTGTACCTTTGTTATTGTATTCTCATGTTATAAAATTGTAATTGACACCTGTTCATCAAATTAAGTAACTTGTAAGTTACATTTCACTGCACACATTTCTGTTGATCATAGTATATGGACAATATGTGAGAAGGAGCGACTGATAGTGTTTGCACGTGTGTTAATAATTCAGTAAGGGACTGGATAACAACATTGCTGGTTCTAAGGACATTTCAAAAACAATTTTTGTGAGTGCACAAGTGGTGGTTATGGACTTGCTATATTATCCGCGAGACTCTTCAATGGTGATTATGCGCCTGCGCAGTCAAACAGATGGCTGCTGGCCATCTCTACAAGGACTACATTGGGTCTACACCTTTGATGACCCACCAATACCATTATTTCTACAAGGACTGCAGTGGGTCTGCACCAATACCGTAATCTCTACCAGGACTACAGTGGGTCTGCTCTGTGATGACCTACCTACCGATAGTCTTCAACGTCGACTGACCCTGCTGTGGCCCGTTACCTGTCTACATGTCGAGAGTCAGCACTTTCTTTCGTTGGAAGGACAACACTACTTCTTCAAGACTGCTTAGAAATTCACTACTTCCAAGTGTAATTTATTTTATTGCTCAGACTTTGAAAAAAACACTGCAATTTTACTGTGATGAACGATCAGGAATGTCTTTATGGACTGTGAGAAAATTTTAGCTTTTGACCAACATTGTATCGATAAGTGTGTGCATTTCATTTCTTTGTTATTGTAATTATGAAAAAAATTTTCAAATCTGTATTGGCCACTGCCCAAAACAATTTGTAAATTTTTTTGTGGGTAGCATGGGGCTATGTAAGTAGGCTGTTTAGGTTTTTTTTTTATTGGTAACGCCAACGCCACGTAGCGCTCTGTAAGAAAATCACTGGCTGTGCTGTGTGCAGTCTGTGGCTGGTTTGCATTGTTGTCTGCCATTGTAGTGTTGGGCAGCGGCAGCTGGATGCTAACAGCGCGTAGCGTTGTGCAGTTGGAGGTGAGCCGCCAGCAGTGGTGGACGTGGATAGAGAGATGGCGGAGTTTTGAAATTTGTAAGAATTGGTGTCATGAAGTGATATATATATTATGACTACTAAGGTAAATACATTGTTTGTTCTCTATTAAAATCTTTCATTTGCTAACTATACCTATCAGTAGTTAGTGCCTTCCGTAGTTTGAATCTTTTATTTAGCTGGCAGTAGTGGCGCTCGCTGTATTGCAGTAGCTTGAGAAACGAAGATTTTTGTGAGGTAAGTGATTTGTGTAACGTATAGGTTAATGTTAGTCAGGGCCATTCTTTCGTAGGGATTTTTGAAAGTCAGATTGCGTTGCGCCAAAAATATTGTGTTTCAGTTTAAGCACAGTCTTGTATAATTGTTCAAAGGGGACGTTTCATAGTAAGGTCATCCGAAGACCAGTATCAGTTGCAAAGCGATATGAAGGTAATGCAAAATAAGAAAGTAATATCTGTAACATCATAAGTCGTTTTGTTGAGTCTGATAATATTTTGTGACAAATGTTGTAAGTACTTTCCACTATAAAATAATGCATTTCAATACGTTCCATGAAAGCATGGAACTTCAAGTGTAATATATATATATATATATATATATATATATATATATATATATATATATATATATATATATATATGGCCCTGTTTGTTCTCTATTTTTCGCCTGTTTGTTCCTTCTCGCCTGTGGGTCCATGTATAATTCGCTTTCTGTACTTTAAGGTTACAATATATTCTTAATTGAAAGTTTCTTATGTTTACTTCAAAAATACCTCTCTGTCCACGTGAAAGTTATTTAAAGATATTAATAATATTGCTGTTGACTGTCTTCGACTGTTTCGGTGGCGCTGAGTCCGCCATAACGTATACTAAAATATTTCAGTGTTTTCGAGCTTTACTCGCGTAGGAAAATATTTCTAAGCGCTTTGGTGAACTTTTACAGTCAGTTTTGAGTATTAAAGTTTGTTACTATTGTTGATTACGAAACTTATTCAGAAATTTAATACGCAAGGCTTAGGTAAGGCTTCACTTCCGATTTAAAATATTTTCAGTTAATTCAAAGGATTAAGAGTTAATTCACCTCTTAAAGAGATCATTGCAAAGAAATCATATGTAATTATCTTAATAATACGCAGCTGTTTGTACTATTCTTCCTTTCTGTGTAAAATTAGATTAATTTGCTGGAAAAAAAATCATTTCATGCTCTGTATTATTGCTGGGTAGTTGCAGGTTACGTTACGTTGTCATTCATTGAAAGATAGCGTAACATTTCCGTTAATAATAAATAACATTTTGCCTGCGTATTGAGACTAAGTCACGCTACATAGATTTAAAATGAGTTTACACGGGTTCAAAATATAAGTGGCGTTCCCAAAAACAATACGCAGAATTTGAACTGTTACGTTACATCTACATCTACATACATACGTCGCAATCCACCATACGGTGCGTGACGGAGGATACCTCGTACCACAACTAACATCTTCTCTCCCTGTTCCACTCACAAACAAAACGAGGGAAAAATGACTACCTATATGCCTCTATACGAGCCCTAATCTCTCTTATCTAATCTTTGTGGTCTTCCCGCGAAAAATTGTACTGCAGTCAGCCTCAAATGCTGGTTCTATAAATTTCCTCAGTAGCGATTCGTGAAAAGAACGCCTCCTTTCCTCTAGAGACTCCCACCCGAGATCCTGAAGCATTTCCGTAACACTCGCGTGATGATCAAACCTACCAGTAACAAATCTAGCAGCCCGCCTCTGAATTGATTCTATGTCCTCCCTCAATTCGACCTGACAGGGAGCCCAAACGCTCGAGCAGTACTCAAGAATAGGTCGTATTAGTCTTTTATAAGCGGTCTCCTTTACAGATGAACCACATCTTCCCAAAATTCTACCAACGAACCGAAGACGACTATCCGCCTTCCCCACAACTGCCATTACATGCTTGTCCCACTTCATATCGTTCTGCAATGTTACGCCCAAATATTTAATCGACGTGACTGTGTCAAGGGCTACACTACTAATGGAGTATTCAAACATTACGGGATCCTTTTTCCTATTCATCTGCGTTAATTTACATTTATCTATATTTAGAGTTAGCTGCCATTCTTTACACCAATCACAAATCCTGTCAAATCATCTTGTACCCTCCTACAGTCACTCAACGATGACACCTTCCCGTACACCACAGCATCATCAGCAAACAGCCGCACATTGCTATCCACCCTATCCAAAAGATCATTTATGTAGATAGAAAACAACAGCGGACCTACCAACCTTCCCTGGGGCACTCCAGATGATACCCTCACCTCTGATGAACATTCACCATCAAGGATAACGTACTGGGTTCTGTTACTTAAGAAGTCTTCGAGCCACTCACATATTTGGGAACCAATCCCATATGCTCGTACCTTAGTTAGGAGTCTGCAGTGGAGCACCGAGTCAAACGCTTTCCGGATGTCAAGGAATATGGCATTCATCTGATACCCTTCACCCATGGTTCGTTAGACATCATGTGAAAAAAGGGCGAGTTGCGTTTCGCAGGAGCGATGCTTTCTAAAGCCGTGCTGATGCATGGACAGTAATTTCTCTGTCTCAAGGAAATTCTTTATATTCGAACTGCGAATATGTTCGAGAATCCTGCAACAAACCCATGTTAAGGATATTGGTCTTTAATTTTGAGGATCCGTCGTTCTACCCTTCTTATATACATTATCATCGCTGTAGTTTGCGATTGTCGCCTGCGCCCGTATTTCAAATCGCACGTAGCAATGTGCTTTCACTTATAAGGAATAACTAAATTAATTCAACACCACAACAATTACGCAGAAAGGAGGTAATGGTACAGGAGACACGACGTCATAAACATTGAGCTGCGTCAAAATGTAAGTTCAGGGCGAAATTCGCTAAAAATATAGGTGAAATAGGTACAATTACGTACGAAATACGTTAAATAATTCTGAAATATGTTTAACATGCGTATATGCGGGTGGGCAAAGCTACCGGTTCAAAAGCTCATCCCAAGACGCTGGAACAGTTTCAACCAAATTTAGTACATACAGGGTGAACAGTATTTAAACCGACAAACTCTGGGAGGTTGTAGGGGACATCAAAACAAATATTTTTCCCTGAAGTCATTTTTTCCTATGGGGACTGTTTAAATCGGTAGAGGAAGTTTTCTCTGGCGACGAATTAATTAAACCAACAAAAAAATTCTAGAGGGTACATATCCGGGGATCGAGCAGGCCATGGTACAGGACCACCTCTGCCAATCCACGTTTCTGGGAACCGTCGGTCCAGGAATCGACGCACACGACCACTGAAATGTGCCGGCGCCCCGTCATGCTGGAACCGCATGCGTTGTCTTGTAGGGAGCGGGACGTCTTCCAGCAATTCTGGCAACGATCTGGTGAGAAAATTGTAATAGTGCCTGCCGTTTAATGGCCTAGGTAGCAGACACGGCCCAGTTAAACAGTCCCCAACAACACCGACCCACACATCAACGTAGAATCGCACTTGGTGCGTGCTAGAAACTGTGGCATGTGGGTTATCCTCACTCCAAACAGGCGAATTGTTCATGTTGAAGACGCCCGATCGTTGCTTCATCGGTAAACAACACAGAGGATGGAAATTTAGGATACGTTTCACAGTGTCCCAGGTACCACTGCGAAAACTGTGCTCTGGGTGGATAATCAACTGGTTCCAGGTTGTGGATACGCTGTAACTGATATGGACGTAACAATTACTCTCGAAGGACTGTTCTTACATTCGTCTTATTCGTCCCGATGTTACGTGCAATTGCACGAGTGCTGACTGAAGGATCCCGCTCCACATGCTGCAAGACAGCTTCCTCAAATTGCAGCGTTCTTACCTTATGATGGCGTCCCTGTCCAGGTAATCTGCTGAATGACCCGGTCTCACGCAGACGTTGGTACACAGCAGCAAAGGTCGTATGATGCGGGATACGGCGATTAGGATATTGCTGTCAATAAACCCGCTGTGCAGCTCGCCCGTTGTGGTGCGCTACATAGTACGCACCAACCGCATCTGTGTACTTACTCCAGGTGTATCGTTCCATTAGTAAACAGAGACAATGCATTATTACACTGGTAGGCAGCAGTTGCCTACAACTGAAGAGCGTAATACGCTCTCTAACAACTGAAGATCGTAATACGGCCTCTAACAACTGAAGAGCGTTATACGGCCTCCACCAGTTTAAATACTCCTCATAGGAAAAAATGACATTAGGGAAAAATATTTGTTTTAATGTCCCCTACAACCTCTCAGAGTTTGTCGGTTTAAATACTTTTCACCCTGTATAATAGTTTAATAGTTACAAACGGGAAAGAAATAAGGTGCTCAGCTAGTCAAATAATTAAATAACACGTAATCATATAGAAAAAATGTATTATGCGCAAAACATACACACATGAGGACTTCTTGTATATGAACTACACACTGGGGTACAGATTTTGGTCACAGCACAACACCTTCTCATTGTTGTTGCCAGCTGTTGAATCTATCTTCTCCCCAGCACCACCCCACACGTTCAAATTCGTCGTTAAATTTGTCGTCATTAGCTGGATTCTCACCATGAAGAACTTGTTTTGGTTCGTCTTGTTCTCACTTCGACTGTAGCTGTTCTTCGTGTCTTGCTGTAGAGGCCAAACACAGTCTATAAGTGGGCCAGGAATGCCCGTCAACGAAGGTGGAGGCCGATGCAAAAACCCTGGCTCAAGGATCCAGGTTCGGATCTCGCACAGGTAGACGCCCACTGCGTTCGTCACGCCTCTGCGACAGGCCACGTTGATGGAGACCTACGTGCATAAGAATATGTAAATGCAAAAGAGTAAAAGGTTAGAAAAAGTCTGAAAGCTGTAACCAAACACTGGTATTCATTAGATATTTACACACTGTCTCTCAAAACAATGTGAAGAACCTACAAGAGCAGGAGGAAACGAAATGAAACTTCGCGGGTTGAGAGGGTGTGTGACTTCGTTTTTGTGATTGCGAAATCGAGTCAGATTTACAAAGAATTTGTCAGTATGAGCCCATACGTAAGTATGGATGTTGCATATCGTCTGACCTAGATGCAAGCACCGATTCGGTTGGGAAGAGGGTCATTAAATTGTTGTATCATCTCCTGAGGAAAACTGCCACACAATTGTTGTAACTGGTCCTTGATGTCAGAGATACCGGGCATTATGATGGAGGTGAATTCTGAGCTGACCTCACATATATTCTATTGGCAATAGAAATACAGTACCGCCCGCATCTCGTGGTCGTGCGGTAGCGTTCTCGCTTCCCACGCCCGGGTTCCCGGGTTCGATTCCCGGCGAGGTCAGGGATTTTCTCTGCCTCGTGGTGGCTGGGTATTGTGTGCTGGCCTTTGGTTAGTTAGGTTTAAGTAGTTCTAAGTTCTAGGCGACTGATGACCATAGATGTTAAGTCCCATAGTGCTCAGAGCCATTTGAACTACAGTACTGAGCCCTGCAGTATCTCAGCATTGTTGTTATTGTTTTGTGGTCTTCAGTCCTGAGACTGGTTTGATGCAGCTCTCCATGCTACTCTATCCTGTGCAACGCTTCTTCATCTCCCAGTACTTACTGCAACCTACATCCTTCTGAATCTGCTTGATGCATTCATCTCTTGGTCTCCCTCTACGATTTTTACCCTCCACACTGCCCTCCAATGCTAAATTTGTAATCCCCTGATACCTCAGAACATGTCCTACCAACAGGTCCCTTCTTCTTGTCACGTTGTGCCACAGACTCCTCTTCTCCCCAATCCTATTCAATACTTCCTCATAAGTTATGTGATCTACCCATCTAATCTTCATCATTCTTCTGTAGCACCATATTTCGAAACCTTCTATTCTCTTCTTGTCCAAACTATTTATCGTCCACGTTTCACTTCCATACATGGCTATACTCCATACAAATACTTTCAGAAACGACTTCCTGACATTTAAATCTATTCTCAATGTTAACCAATTTCTCTTCTTCACAAACGCTCTCCTTGCCATTGCCAGTCTACATTTTATATCCTCTCTACTTCGACTTTCATCAGTTATTTTGCTCCCCAAATAGCAAAACTCCATTACTACTTTAAGTGTCTAATTTCCTAATCTGATTCCCTCAGCATCACCCAACTTAATTCGACTACTACTTCTTATACCCTACTTTCAAGACACTGTCCATTCCGTTCAACGGCTCTTCCAAGTCCTTTGCTGTCTCTGACAGAATTACAATGTCATCGGTGAACCTCAAAGTTTTCATTTCTTCTCCATGGATTTTAATACCTACTCCGAATTTTTCTTTTGTTTGCTTTACTGCTTGCTCAATATACAGATGGAATAACACCGGGGAGAGGCTACAACCCTGTCTCACTCCCTTCCCAACCACTGCTTCCGTGCCCCTCGACTCTTATAACTGCCATCTGGTTTCTGTACAAATTGTAAATAGCCTTTCGCTCCATGTATTTTACCCCTGCCACCTTTAGAATTTGAAAGAGAGTATTCTAGTCAACATTGTCAAAAGCTTTCTGTAAGTCTACAAATGCTAGAAACGTAGGTTTGCCTTTCCTTAATCTTTCTTCTAAGATAAGTCGTAAGGTCAGTATTGCCGCACGTGTTCCAACATTTCTACGGAATCGAAACTGATCTTCCCCGAGGTCGGCTTCTACCAGTGTTCCCACTTGTGTGTAAAGAATTCGCGTTAGTATTTTACAGCTGTGACTTATTAAACTGATAATTTTCACTTCTGTCAACACCTGCTTTCTTTGGAATTGGAATTATATTCTTCTTGAAATCTGAGGGTATTTCGCCTGTTTCATACATCTTGCTCACCTGATGGTAGAGTTTTGTCAGGACTGGCTCTCCCAAGGCCGTCGGTAGTTCTAATGGAATGTTGTCCACACCCGGGGCCTTGTTTCGACTCTTCACGCAGTATTTCAGCATTACCCTCCCATAAATATGAAGATGTGAAGTGAAGTTTGTGTTAGGGAGGGAATTGGACTAGGGTAGGCCCTTGAGCTGTGTTATTTATAGTGCTTTGGTTTGTTTTGTTTTGTTTTAGGGCGTAAAAACAACAAGCGTCAGAACCGGAAAATACGAAGAGAAAAATGGAGCTAAAAACGTTTACTCGTTAAGGAAGGAAGGAAAGACAGTTAAAAACATGGACCATAAAATACGGCATAGAGAAATGGGGGTCTTGAACTAAAGATTAAATGTCCTTCGCCATATTGATGCGACGGATAAAAAGTAAAACGTGGTCGACAACCCCCGCGTCGTGCGCTAAAACGGCCAGTAACTCAACGGCAAATATAAATGAGAACGTAAGTGGTTAAGAAAAGGGAACTCCGTCAGGAAATGGCGAACCGTCAGATGTTGAGGGCAATCAACACATAGTACTGGGGGAGCATCATTTAACAAATAGCTTTGGTTAAAAATACACTACTGGCCATTAAAATTGCTACACCACGAAGAAATGAAGATGATAAACGGGTATTCATTGGACAAATATATTATATATATTATATAGAACTGACATGTGATTACATTTTCATGCAATTTGGGTGCACAGATCCTGAGAAATCAGTACCCAGAACAACCACCTTTGGCCGTAATTACGGCCTTTATACGGCTGGGCGTGTACAGAGCTTGAATGGCGTGTACAGGTACAGCTGCCCATGCACCTTCAACACGATACCACAGTTCATCAAGAGTAGTGACTGGCGTATTGTGACGAGCCAGTTGCTCGGCCACCATTGACCAGACGTATTCAATTGGTGAGAGATCTGGAGAATGTGCTGCTCAGGGCAGCAGTCGAACATTTTCTGTACCCAGAAAGGCCCGTACAGGACCTGCAACATCCGGTCGTGCATTATCCTGCTGAAATGTAGGGTTTCGCAGGGATCGAATGAAGGGTAGAGCCACGGGTCGTAACACATCTAAAATGTAACGTCCACTGTTCAAAGTGCCGTCAATGCGAACAACAGGTGACCGAGATGTGTAACCAATGGCACCCCATACCATCACGTCAGGTGATACGTCAGTATGGCGATGACGAATACACGCTTCCAATGTGCGTTCACCGCGGTGTCGCCAAACACGGATGCGACCATTATGATGCTGTAAACTGAACCTGGATTCATCCGAAAAAATGACGTTTTGCCATTGGTGAACCCATGTTCGTCGTTGGGTACACCATCGCAGGCGCTCCTGTCTGTGATCCAGCGTCAAGGGTAACGCAACCATGGTCTCCGAGCTGATAGTCCATGCTGCTGCAAACGTCGTCGAACTCTTCGTGCAAACGTCCCCATCTGTTGATTCAGAGATCGAGACTTGGCTGCACGATCCGTTACAGCCATGCGGATAAGATGCCTGTCATCTTGAATTGTAGGGATACAAGACCGTTGGGATCCAGCACGGCGTTCCGTATTACCTTCCTGAACTCACCGATTCCATATTCTGCTAAGAGTTATTGGATCTCCTCCGACGCGAGCAGCAATGTCGCGATACGATAAACCGCAATCGTGATAGGCTACAATCCGACCTTTATCAAAGTCAGAAACGTAATGGTACGCATTTCTCCTCCTTACACGAGGCATCACAACAACGTTTCACCAAGTAACGCCGGTCAACTGCTGTTTGTGTATGAGAAATCGGTTGGAAACTTTCCTCATGTCAGCACGCTGCAGGTGTCTCTATCGGCGCCAACCTTGTGTGAATGTTCTGAAAAGCTAATCATTTGCATATTGCACCATCCTCTTCCTGTCGGTTAAATTTCGCGTCTGTAGCGCTTCATCTTCGTGGTGTAGCAATTTTAATGGCCAGTAGTGTAAAATGCCCAGCCCGCAGTTTAGTTAAAGTGATCTCCTCACGCCGAGAGGGTCGAGAGGTGGTCGTCCAAGCCAGTGGTAGAGGCTTAATTCCCCGAAGCTTGTTTCCATGAAGGGAGGATTAGCGGTGATGCCGAAGTAACACCACCTGCTGGCGGACTACAACACAGAGACCACTGGACTGGGTGGAAGCCTTGGCAGCAGCGTCAGCGGCCTCGTTTCCTGTCAGCCCGACGTGACCAGGAATCCACATAAACATCACAGTGGCTCCCTCAAGAGTGAGCGAGTGATAGCTTTCAAAAAATGGTTCAAACGGCTCTGAGCACTATGGGACTTAACATCTATGGTCATCAGTCCCCTAGAACTTAGAACTACTTAAACCTAACTAACCTAAGGACATCACACAACACCCAGCCATCACGAGGCAGAGAAAACCCCTGACCCCGCCGGGAATCGATCCCGGGAACTCGGGCGTGGGAAGCGAGAACGCTACCACACGACCAAGAGCCGCGGACCCCATCGCACCCTCCTCAGATTTAGTTATAAGTTGGCACAGTGGATAGGCCTTGAAAAACAGAGCACAGATCAGTCGAGAAAACAGGAAGAAGTTGTGAGGAACTACGAAAAAAATAAGCAAAATGTACAAACTGAGTAGTCCATGCGCAAGTTAGGCAACATCAAGGATAGTCTGAGCCCAGGAGCGCCGTGGACCCGTGGTTAGCGTGAGCAGCTGCGGTACGAGAGGTCCTCGGTTCAAGGCTAAGCCACAGCTGCAAAATACTAACACGAATTTTTTACAGACGAATGAAAAAACTAGTAGAAGCCGACCTCGGGGAAGGTCAGTTTGGATTCCGTAGAAATGTTGGAACACGTGCGGCAATACTGACCTTACGACTTATCTTAGAAGAAAGATTAAGGAAAGGCAAACCTACGTTTCTAGCATTTGTAGACTTACAGAAAGCTTTTGACAATGTTGACTGGAATAATCTCTTTCAATTCTAAAGGTGGCAGGGGTAAAATACAGGGAGCGAAAGGCTATTTACAATTTGTACAGAAACCAGATGGCAGTCATAAGAGTCGAGGGACATGAAAGGGAAGCAGTTGTTGGGAAGGGAGTAAGACAGAGTTGTAGCCTCTCCCCGATGTTATTCAATCTGTATATTGAGCAAGCAGTAAAGGAAACAAAAGAAAAATTATTCGGAGTAGGTATAAAAATCCATGGAGAGGAAAAAAAAACCTTTGAGATTCGCCGATGACGTTGTATCTCTGTCAGAGACAGCAAAGGACTTGGAACAGCAGTTGAATGGAATGGATAGCGTCTTGAAAGGACGATATAAGATGAACATCGACAACAGCAAAACGAGGATAATGGAATATAGTCGAATTAAGTCGGGTGATGCTGAGGGAATTAGATTAGGAAATGGGACACTTAAAGTAGTAAAGGAGTTTTGCTATTTGGGGAGCAAAATAACTGATGATGGTCGAAGTAGAAAGGATGTAAAATGTAGACTGGCAATGGAAAGGAAAGCGTTTCTGAAGAAGAGAAATTTGTTAACATCGAGTATAGATTTAAGTGTTAGGATGTCATTTCTGAAAGTATTTGTATGGAGTGTAGCCATGTATGGAAGTGAAACATGGATGATAAATTGTTTAGACAAGACGAGAATAGAAGCTTTCGAAATGTGGTGCTACAGAAGAATGCTGAAGATTAGATGGGTAGATCACATAATTATGAGGAAGTATTGAATAGGATTGGGGAGAAGAGAAGATTGTGGCATAACTTGACCAGCAGAAGGGATCGGTTGGTAGGACATGTTCTGAGGCATCAAGGGATCACCAATTTAGCTTTGGAGGGCAGCGTGGTGGGTAAAAATCGTAGAGCGAGACCAAGAGATGAATACACTAAGCAGATTCAGAAGGATGTAGGTTGCAGTAGGTACTGGGAGATGAAGAAGCGTTGCACAGGATAGAGTAGCATGGAGAGCTGCATCAAACTAGTCTCAGGACTGAAGACCACAACAACATGATCTGTCCGTTCGTTCATTAACGTCTCTGTTCACTGTAATAAGTTTAGTGTCTGTGTTTTGCGACCGCACCGCAAAACCGTGCGATGAGTAGACGAAAGGATGTGCCTCTCCATGGGAACCGAAAACATTTGATCGCAAGGCCATAGGTCAACCGATTCCTCCACAGGAAAATACGTCTGATATGAGAATGGTGACTGCATATGCGTCAAATGACAGGAATATGTTGTCGACCCACCTAACTTGTACACTTGGCGAATGGGTAAAAAGATTCTTCTACCTTGCACGATTTAGGTTTTCTTGTGGATGTGATAATCACTCCCAAAAAGTGATGAAAACGTAAGAGTTTGTCACATAAACTGCAACAAATGAGTGCAACAGTTTCACAGTCCCACAGTTTTCCCTGTGCTCTGTCAAAACATATGTTTTTAACGTTTTCAATTTTTCCGTGTGTAGACCGTCAAATACTGCATACGTCCGAGCAAATCTGAATTTTGGAGAGCGAAGTTGATTATGTGTGAGTGCCTGAACTTTGATAAATGTCGGAAAGTAAAAAATTGAACTTTTCACTCGAGGGAAGACTTGGACCTAGGACCTCTCGTTTCGAAGTTGCTCACGCTAACCGCGGGGATCACGTCGTTCCTGACCTCGCATTATCCTTGATGTTGCCTATCTTACACATGGACTACTCAGTTTGTATATTTTGCTTATTTTTTTCATAGTTCCACATAACTCCTTTCTGTTTTCTCGACTGACCTGTGTTCAGTTTTTCAAGGCCTATGCACCGTTCCAACTTATAACTAAATCTGAGTAGGGTGCGATGGGGAGGTTCCCTTGTGAGCAGTGTTCCATAAACCGGTACAGAAAAACGTCGGTGCCAACGGCGAAGGCACGCCGTACTATAGCGAATTTTTGTGCAAAGGTCGTGAAACTTACGGTGACAGAAGAAGGCTGTAATAGTGTCTTTAGGAAGCGAATGAAGGCCGAGGTGAACACAGGCCGCTCCAGGACGCCAAGGTGGTGAAGAGTTTACACCAACAGGGAAAGTGGCAGGGAGCGAGAAGTTAAGCTGTCGGAGCAAGAGCCGAAAGCGAACTCCAGGAGGTAACAGAAGACGGACGCGCCCTACACTGGCGATCAAAGGAGTCATCAAAGAAGGAGGCATAGGATGGGTGGCCAGGCATGGCACACAAACTGCATGCGTATCTGCCGAGAGGAAATTCACGGCGATATGACAGCGGTAGCTCGGCGACTACTCCATAACGGGTTGTGTAATGACCAAATAGATGCCACTATGTTGGATGGTATTGATACGGCTGCATAAACGAAACACCCATAGTCTACAGAATGAGATTTTCACTCTGCAGCGGAGTGTGCGCTGATATGAAACTTCCTGGCAGATTAAAACTATGTGCCGGACTGAGACTTGAGCTCGGGACCTTTGCCTTTCCCGGGAAAGTGCTCTACCACTGAGCTACCGAAGCACGACTCACGCCCCGTCCTCACACTTTAATTCCGCCAGTACATCGTCTCCTACCTTCCAAACTTTACAGAAGCTCTCCTGCGGACCTTGCAGAACTAGCACTCCTGAAAGAAAGGATATTGCGGAGACGTGGCTTAGCCACAGCCTGGGGGATGTTTCCAGAATGAGATTTTCACTCTGCAGCGGAGTGTGCGCTGATATGAAACTTCCTGACAGATTAAAACTATGTGCCGGACTGAGACTCAAACTCGGGACCTTTGCCTTTCGCGGGCAAGTGCTCTACCAACTGAGCCACCCAAGCCATGTCTCCGCAATATGCTTTCTTTCAGGAGTGCTAGTTCTGCAAGATTCGCAGGAGAGCTTCTGTAAAGTTTGGAAGGTAGGAGACGAGGTACTGGCAGAAGTAAAGCTGTGAGGATGGGGCATGAGTCATGCTTGGGTGGCTCAGTTGTTAGAGCATTTGCCCGCGAAAGGCAAAGGTCCCGAGTTCGAGTCTCGGTCCGGCACATAGTTTTAATCTGCCAGGAAGTTTCACCCATAGTCTAATTTCCAACAGAAAAGGGATCGATACAAATGGAGGAGGGTGTCCGATCCGCTCCCCAGGAAGTACTGCTTAGGACAAATGGAAGGACGAAGAAAGTTTCGTATCGAGGATAAGTCCCAGGACTTCGTAGTTTCAACGAACAGAAGAGCAAGAGGCCCAAGATATAAAGACGGCGGAAGAAACCAGTTGCACAGCCGGAAATCCATATAAAAGCGAAAGTCATTGTCGATACTCCGTTTGTAAAGACGATCGAGACATCACTGATGACGCCGCTCAATGAGAAAATTCCACGGAGAACTGCGATAGATGGAAATCTCGTCAACGAAGAGGGAGTATAAATTTTAATTGATTTCTTCAGGTTCCAAATGGTTCAAATGGCTCTGAGCAATATGGGACTAAACTGCTGTGGTCATCAGTCTCCTAGAAATTAGAACTACTTAAACCTAACTAACCTAAGGACTTCACACACATCCATGCCCGAGGCAGGATTCGAACCTGCGACCGTAGCAGTCGCACGGTTCCGGACTGCGCGCCTAGAACCGCGAAACCACCGCGGCCGGCTCTTCAGGTTCCATCATTATCGTAGATTACCCTCCCAGTTCACAGAGTCATGAGCCGTAAGTGGACGACCATTGTCCTGGAGAAAAATATCACTATTATACCGCCACATGAGAGGTAACACATGAGGAAACAGAATGTCCATGAAGTACTGTTGCGATATCACAGTTCCCTCAGCCACTACTAGTCGTGATGTGCAGTCATAACTGATGGATACTTACACCATTGTGCTTCTCCGAAACGTTGGAAGATTGGGACCTCTGCCAGGTCGCCACCACCCTCGCCGGCGATGGTCAGCTGGGACAGTGCAGAACAATGGTTCATCTGGGAGATTGGGACCTCTGCCAGCTCGCCACCACTCTTGCCGGCGATGATCAGCCGGGACAGTGCAGAACAATTATTCATCTGGAAGATGGGGACCTCTGCCAGCTCGCCACCATCCTCGCCGGCGATGATCAGCCGGGACAGTGCAGAACAATGATTCATCTGGAAGATTGGGACCTCTGCCAGCTCGCCACCATCCTCGCCGGCGATGATCAGCCGGGACAGTGCAGAACAATGATTCATCTGGAAGATTGGGACCTCTGCCAGCTCGCCACCACTCTTGCCGGCGATGATCAGCCGGGACAGTGCAGAACAATTATTCATCTGGAAGATGGGGACCTCTGCCAGCTCGCCACCACCCTTGGCGGCGATGGTCAGCCGGGACAGTGCAGAACAATGATTCATCTGGAAGATTGGGACCTCTGCCAGCTCGCCACCATCCTCGCCGGCGATGATCAGCCGGGACAGTGCAGAACAATGATTCATCTGGAAGATTGGGACCTCTGCCAGCTCGCCACCATCCTCGCCGGCGATGATCAGCCGGGACAGTGCAGAACAATGATTCATCTGGAAGATTGGGACCTCTGCCAGCTCGCCACCACTCTTGCCGGCGATGATCAGCCGGGACAGTGCAGAACAGTGATTCATCTGGAAGATTGGGACCTCTGCCAGCTCGCCACCATCCTCGCCGGCGATGATCAGCCGGGACAGTGCAGAACAATGATTCATCTGGAAGATTGGGACCTCTGCCAGCTCGCCACCATCCTCGCCGGCGATGATCAGCCGGGACAGTGCAGAACAATGATTCATCTGGAAGATTGGGACCTCTGCCAGCTCGCCACCACTCTTGCCGGCGATGATCAGCCGGGACAGTGCAGAACAGTGATTCATCTGGAAGATTGGGACCTCTGCCAGCTCGCCACCATCCTCGCCGGCGATGATCAGCCGGGACAGTGCAGAACAATGATTCATCTGGAAGATTGGGACCTCTGCCAGCTCGCCACCATCCTCGCCGGCGATGATCAGCCGGGACAGTGCAGAACAATGATTCATCTGGAAGATTGGGACCTCTGCCAGCTCGCCACCATCCTCGCCGGCGATGATCAGCCGGGACAGTGCAGAACAATGATTCATCTGGAAGATTGGGACCTCTGCCAGCTCGCCACCATCCTCGCCGGCGATGATCAGCCGGGACAGTGCAGAACAATGATTCATCTGGAAGATTGGGACCTCTGCCAGCTCGCCACCACTCTTGCCGGCGATGATCAGCCGGGACAGTGCAGAACAGTGATTCATCTGGAAGATTGGGACCTCTGCCAGCTCGCCACCATCCTCGCCGGCGATGATCAGCCGGGACAGTGCAGAACAATGATTCATCTGGAAGATTGGGACCTCTGCCAGCTCGCCACCATCCTCGCCGGCGATGATCAGCCGGGACAGTGCAGAACAATGATTCATCTGGAAGATTGGGACCTCTGCCAGCTCGCCACCACTCTTGCCGGCGATGATCAGCCGGGACAGTGCAGAACAGTGATTCATCTGGAAGATTGGGACCTCTGCCAGCTCGCCACCACCCTTGCCGGCGATGATCAGCCAGGACAGTGCAGAACAATGATTCATCTGGAAGATTGGGACCTCTGCCAGCTCGCCACCATCCTCGCCGGCGATGATCAGCTGGGACAGTGCTGAACAATGATTCATCTGGAAGATTGGGACCTCTGCCAGCTCGCCACCATCCTCGCCAGCGATGGTCAGCCGGGACAATGCAGAACAATTATTCATCTGGAAGATTGGAACCTCTGCCAGCTCGCCACCACCCTCGCGGGCGATGGTCAGCCGGGACAGTGCAGAACAATGATTCATCTGGAAGATTGGGACCTCTGCCAGCTCGCCACCACTCTTGCCGGCGATGATCAGCCGGGACAGTGCAGAACAATTATTCATCTGGAAGATGGGGACCTCTGCCAGCTCGCCACCACCCTTGGCGGCGATGGTCAGCCGGGACAGTGCAGAACAATGATTCATCTGGAAGATTGGGACCTCTGCCAGCTCGCCACCATCCTCGCCGGCGATGATCAGCCGGGACAGTGCAGAACAATGATTCATCTGGAAGATTGGGACCTCAGCCAGCTCGCCACCATCCTCGCCGGCGATGATCAGCCGGGACAGTGCAGAACAATGATTCATCTGGAAGATTGGGACCTCTGCCAGCTAGCCACCACTCTTGCCGGCGATGATCAGCCGGGACCGTGCAGAACAGTGATTCATCTGGAAGATTGGGACCTCTGCCAGCTCGCCACCACCCTTGCCGGCGATGATCAGCCGGGACAGTGCAGAACAATGATTCATCTGGAATATTGGGACCTCTGCCAGCTCGCCACCATCCTCGCCGGCGATGATCAGCTGGGACAGTGCTGAACAATGATTCATCTGGAAGATTGGGACCTCTGCCAGCTCGCCACCATCCTCGCCAGCGATGGTCAGCCGGGACAATGCAGAACAATTATTCATCTGGAAGATTGGAACCTCTGCCAGCTCGCCACCACCCTCGCGGGCGATGGTCAGCCGGGACAGTGCAGAACAATGATTCATCTGGAAGATTGGGACCTCTGCCAGCTCGCCACCATCCTTGCCGGCGATGGTCAGCCAGAACAGTGCAGAACAATTATTCATCTGGAAGATTGGGACCTCTGCCAGCTCGCCACCACCCTCGCCGGCGATGGTCAGCCGGGACAGTGCAGAACAATGATTCATCTGGAAGATTGGGACCTCTGCCAGCTCGCCACCATCCTCGCCAGCGATTGTCAGCCGGGACAATGCAGAACAATTATTCATCTGGAAGATTGGAACCTCTGCCAGCTCACCACCACCCTGGCGGGCGATGGTCAGCCAGGACAGTGCAGAACAATGATTCATCTGGAAGATTGGGACCTCTGCCAGCTCGCCACCACTCTTGCCGGCGATGGTCAGCCGGGACAGTGCAGAACAATGATTCATCTGGAAGATTGGGACCTCTGCCAGCTCGCCACCATCCTTGCCGGCGATGGTCAGGTGGGACAGTGCAGAACAATTATTCATCTAGAAGATGGGGACCTCTGCCAGCTCGCCACCACCCTCGCCGGCGATGGTCAGCCGGGACAATGCAGAACAATGATTCATCTGGAAGATTGGGACCTCTGCCAGCTCGCCACCACCCTCGCCGGCGATGGTCAGCCGGGACAATGCAGAACAATTATTCATCTGGAAGATTGGAACCTCTGCCAGCTCGCCACCACCCTCGCGGGCGATGGTCAGCCAGGACAGTGCAGAACAATGATTCATCTGGAAGACTGGGACCTCTGCCAGCTCGCCACCACCCTCGCCAGCGATGGTCTTCCGGGACAATGCAGAACAATGATTCCTGTGGAAGATTGGGACCTCTGCCAGCTGGCCGCCATCCTCGCCAGCGATGGTCAGCCGGAACAGTGCAGAACAATGATTCATCTAGAAGATTGGGACCTCTGCCAGCTCGCCACCACCCTCGCCAGCGATGGTCTTCCGGGACAATGCAGAACAATGATTCATCTGGAAGATTGGGACCTCTGCCAGCTGGCCGCCATCCTCGCCAGCGATGGTCAGCCGGGACAGTGCAGAACAATGATTCATCTGGAAGACTGGGACCTCTGCCAGCTCGCCACCACCCTCGCCGGCGATGGTCAGCCATGACAGTGCAGAACAATTATTCATCTGGGAGATTGGGGCCTCTGCCAGCTCGCCACCACTCTTGCCGGCGATGGTCAGCCGGGACAGTGCACAACAATGATTCATCTGGAAGATTGGGACCTCAGCCAGCTCACCACCACCCTTGCCGGCGATGTTCAGCGGGGACAGTGCAAAACAATTATTCATCTAGAAGATGGGGACCTCTGCCAGCTCCCCACCACCCTCTCCCGCGATGGTCAGCGGGGACAGTGCAGAACATGGGTTCATCTGGGAGATTGGGACCTCTGCCAGCTCGCCACCACTCTTGCCGGCGATGGTCAGCCGGGACAGTGCAGAACAATGATTCATCTGGAAGATTGGGACCTCTGCCAGCTCGCCACCATCCTTGCCGGCGATGGTCAGGTGGGACAGTGCAGAACAATTATTCATCTAGAAGATGGGGACCTCTGCCAGCTCGCCACCACCCTCGCCGGCGATGGTCAGTGGGCACAGTGCAGAACAATGGTTCATCTGGGAGATTGGGACCTCTGCCAGCTCGCCACCACTCTTGCCGGCGATGGTCAGCCGGGACAGTGCAGAACAATGATTCATCTGGAAGATTGGGACCTCTGCCAGCTCGCCACCATCCTCGCCAGCGATTGTCAGCCGGGACAATGCAGAACAATTATTCATCTGGAAGATTGGAACGTCTGCCAGCTAACCACCACCCTGTTGGGCGATGGTCAGCCAGGACAGTGCAGAACAATGATTCATCTGGAAGATTGGGACCTCTGCCAGCTCGCCACCACCCTCGCCGGCGATGGTCAGCCGGGACAATGCAGAACGATTATTCATCTGGAAGATTGGAACCTCTGCCAGCTCGCCACCACCCTCGCGGGCGATGGTCAGCCAGGACAGTGCAGAACAATGATTCATCTGGAAGACTGGGACCTGTGCCAGCTCGCCACCACCCTCGCCGGCGATGGTCAGCCGGGACAATGCAGAACAATGATTCATCTGGAAGATTGGGACCTCTGCCAGCTGGCCGTCATCCTCGCCAGCGATGGTCAGCCGGGACAATGCAGAACAATGATTCATCTGGAAGACTGGGACCTCTGCCAGCTCGCCACCACCCTCGCCGGCGATGGTCAGCCATGACAGTGCAGAACAATTATTCATCTGGGAGATTGGGGCCTCTGCCAGCTCGCCACCACTCTTGCCGGCGATGGTCAGCCGGGACAGTGCACAACAATGATTCATCTGGAAGATTGGGACCTCTGCCAGCTCACCACTACCCTTGCCGGCGATGTTCAGCGGGGACAGTGCAGAACAATTATTCATCTAGAAGATGGGGACCTCTGCCAGCTCCCCACCACCCTCTCCCGCGATGGTTAGCGGGGACAGTGCAGAACAATGGTTCATCTGGGAGATTGGGACCTCTGCCAGCTCGCCACCACTCTTGCCGGCGATGATCAGCCGGGACAGTGCAGAACAATGGTTCATCTAGAAGATGGGGACCTCTGCCAGCTCGCCACCACCCTCGCCGGCGATGGTCAGCGGGGACAGTGCAGAACAATGGTTCATCTGGAAGATTGGGACCTCTGCCAGCTCGCCACCATTCTTGCCGGCGATGATCAGCCGGAACAGTGCAGAACAATGGTTCATCTGGGAGATTGGGACCTCTGCCAGCTCGCCACCACTCTTGCCGGCGATGGTCAGCCGGGACAGTGCAGAACAATGATTCATCTGGAAGATTGGGACCTCTGCCAGCTCGCCACCACCCTTGCCGGCGATGGTCAGCCGGGACAGTGCAGAACAATGGTTCATCTGGGAGATTGGGACCTCTGCCAGCTCGCCACCACTCTTGTCGGCGATGATCAGCCGGAACAGTGCAGAACAATGGTTCATCTAGAAGATGGGGACCTCTGCCAGCTCGCCACCACCCTCGCCGGCGATGGTCAGCGGGGACAGTGCAGAACAATGGTTCATCTGGAAGATTGGGACCTCTGCCAGCTCGCCACCACTCTTGCCGGCGATGATCAGCCGGGACAGTGCAGAACAATGGTTCATCTGGGAGATTGGGTCCCCTGCCAGCTCGCCACCACTCTTGCCGGCGATGGTCAGCCGGGACAGTGCAGAACAATGATTGATCTGGAAGATTGGGACCTCTGCCAGCTCGCCACCACCCTTGCCGGCGATGGTCAGCCGGGACAGTGCAGAACAATGGTTCATCTGGGAGATTGGGACCTCTGCCAGCTCGCCACCACTCTTGCCGGCGATGATCAGCCGGGACAGTGCAGAACAATGGTTCATCTGGGAGATTGGGACCTCTGCCAGCTCGCCACCACTCTTGCCGGCGATGGTCAGCCGGGACAGTGCAGAACAATGGTTCATCTGGGAGATTGGGACCTCTGCCATCTCGCCACCACTCTTGCCGGCGATGGTCAGCCGGGACAGTGCAGAACAATGATTCATCTGGAAGATTGGGACCTCTGCCAGCTCGCCACCACCCTCGCCGGCGATGGTCAGCCGGGACAGTGCAGAACAATGATTCATCTGGAAGATTGGGACCTCTGCCAGCTCGCCACCACCCTTGCCGGCGATGGTCAGCCGGGACAATGCAGAACAATTATTCATCTGGAAGATTGGAACCTCTGCCAGCTCGCCACCACCCTCGCCAGCGATGGTCAGCCGGGACAGTGCAGAACAATGATTCATCTGGAAGATTGGGACCTCTGCCAGCTCGCCACCATCCTTGCCGGCGATGGTCAGCCGGAACAGTGCAGAACAATGATTCATCTGGAAGATTGGGACCTCTGCCAGCTCGCCACCACCCTCGCCGGCGATGGTCAGCCGGGACAGTGCAGAACAATCATTCATCTGGAAGATTGGGACCTCTGCCAGCTCGCCACCATCCTCGCCAGCGATTGTCAGCCGGGACAATGCAGAACAATTATTCATCTGGAAGATTGGAACCTCTGCCAGCTCACCACCACCCTGGCGGGCGATGGTCAGCCAGGACAGTGCAGAACAATGATTCATCTGGAAGATTGGGACCTCTGCCAGCTCGCCACCATCCTTGCCGGCGATGGTCAGGTGGGACAGTGCAGAACAATTATTCATCTAGAAGATGGGGACCTCTGCCAGCTCGCCACCACCCTCGCCGGCGATGGTCAGCCGGGACAATGCAGAACAATGATTCATCTGGAAGATTGGGACCTCTGCCAGCTCGCCACCACCCTCGCCGGCGATGGTCAGCCGGGACAATGCAGAACAATTATTCATCTGGAAGATTGGAACCTCTGCCAGCTCGCCACCACCCTCGCGGGCGATGGTCAGCCAGGACAGTGCAGAACAATGATTCATCTGGAAGACTGGGACCTCTGCCAGCTCGCCACCACCCTCGCCAGCGATGGTCTTCCGGGACAATGCAGAACAATGATTCCTGTGGAAGATTGGGACCTCTGCCAGCTGGCCGCCATCCTCGCCAGCGATGGTCAGCCGGAACAGTGCAGAACAATGATTCATCTAGAAGATTGGGACCTCTGCCAGCTCGCCACCACCCTCGCCAGCGATGGTCTTCCGGGACAATGCAGAACAATGATTCATCTGGAAGATTGGGACCTCTGCCAGCTGGCCGCCATCCTCGCCAGCGATGGTCAGCCGGGACAGTGCAGAACAATGATTCATCTGGAAGACTGGGACCTCTGCCAGCTCGCCACCACCCTCGCCGGCGATGGTCAGCCATGACAGTGCAGAACAATTATTCATCTGGGAGATTGGGGCCTCTGCCAGCTCGCCACCACTCTTGCCGGCGATGGTCAGCCGGGACAGTGCACAACAATGATTCATCTGGAAGATTGGGACCTCTGCCAGCTCACCACCACCCTTGCCGGCGATGTTCAGCGGGGACAGTGCAAAACAATTATTCATCTAGAAGATGGGGACCTCTGCCAGCTCCCCACCACCCTCTCCCGCGATGGTCAGCGGGGACAGTGCAGAACAATGGTTCATCTGGGAGATTGGGACCTCTGCCAGCTCGCCACCACTCTTGCCGGCGATGGTCAGCCGGGACAGTGCAGAACAATGATTCATCTGGAAGATTGGGACCTCTGCCAGCTCGCCACCATCCTTGCCGGCGATGGTCAGGTGGGACAGTGCAGAACAATTATTCATCTAGAAGATGGGGACCTCTGCCAGCTCGCCACCACCCTCGCCGGCGATGGTCAGTGGGCACAGTGCAGAACAATGGTTCATCTGGGAGATTGGGACCTCTGCCAGCTCGCCACCACTCTTGCCGGCGATGGTCAGCCGGGACAGTGCAGAACAATGATTCATCTGGAAGATTGGGACCTCTGCCAGCTCGCCACCATCCTCGCCAGCGATTGTCAGCCGGGACAATGCAGAACAATTATTCATCTGGAAGATTGGAACGTCTGCCAGCTAACCACCACCCTGTTGGGCGATGGTCAGCCAGGACAGTGCAGAACAATGATTCATCTGGAAGATTGGGACCTCTGCCAGCTCGCCACCACCCTCGCCGGCGATGGTCAGCCGGGACAATGCAGAACGATTATTCATCTGGAAGATTGGAACCTCTGCCAGCTCGCCACCACCCTCGCGGGCGATGGTCAGCCAGGACAGTGCAGAACAATGATTCATCTGGAAGACTGGGACCTGTGCCAGCTCGCCACCACCCTCGCCGGCGATGGTCAGCCGGGACAATGCAGAACAATGATTCATCTGGAAGATTGGGACCTCTGCCAGCTGGCCGTCATCCTCGCCAGCGATGGTCAGCCGGGACAATGCAGAACAATGATTCATCTGGAAGACTGGGACCTCTGCCAGCTCGCCACCACCCTCGCCGGCGATGGTCAGCCATGACAGTGCAGAACAATTATTCATCTGGGAGATTGGGGCCTCTGCCAGCTCGCCACCACTCTTGCCGGCGATGGTCAGCCGGGACAGTGCACAACAATGATTCATCTGGAAGATTGGGACCTCTGCCAGCTCACCACTACCCTTGCCGGCGATGTTCAGCGGGGACAGTGCAGAACAATTATTCATCTAGAAGATGGGGACCTCTGCCAGCTCCCCACCACCCTCTCCCGCGATGGTTAGCGGGGACAGTGCAGAACAATGGTTCATCTGGGAGATTGGGACCTCTGCCAGCTCGCCACCACTCTTGCCGGCGATGATCAGCCGGGACAGTGCAGAACAATGGTTCATCTAGAAGATGGGGACCTCTGCCAGCTCGCCACCACCCTCGCCGGCGATGGTCAGCGGGGACAGTGCAGAACAATGGTTCATCTGGAAGATTGGGACCTCTGCCAGCTCGCCACCATTCTTGCCGGCGATGATCAGCCGGAACAGTGCAGAACAATGGTTCATCTGGGAGATTGGGACCTCTGCCAGCTCGCCACCACTCTTGCCGGCGATGGTCAGCCGGGACAGTGCAGAACAATGATTCATCTGGAAGATTGGGACCTCTGCCAGCTCGCCACCACCCTTGCCGGCGATGGTCAGCCGGGACAGTGCAGAACAATGGTTCATCTGGGAGATTGGGACCTCTGCCAGCTCGCCACCACTCTTGTCGGCGATGATCAGCCGGAACAGTGCAGAACAATGGTTCATCTAGAAGATGGGGACCTCTGCCAGCTCGCCACCACCCTCGCCGGCGATGGTCAGCGGGGACAGTGCAGAACAATGGTTCATCTGGAAGATTGGGACCTCTGCCAGCTCGCCACCACTCTTGCCGGCGATGATCAGCCGGGACAGTGCAGAACAATGGTTCATCTGGGAGATTGGGTCCCCTGCCAGCTCGCCACCACTCTTGCCGGCGATGGTCAGCCGGGACAGTGCAGAACAATGATTGATCTGGAAGATTGGGACCTCTGCCAGCTCGCCACCACCCTTGCCGGCGATGGTCAGCCGGGACAGTGCAGAACAATGGTTCATCTGGGAGATTGGGACCTCTGCCAGCTCGCCACCACTCTTGCCGGCGATGATCAGCCGGGACAGTGCAGAACAATGGTTCATCTGGGAGATTGGGACCTCTGCCAGCTCGCCACCACTCTTGCCGGCGATGGTCAGCCGGGACAGTGCAGAACAATGGTTCATCTGGGAGATTGGGACCTCTGCCATCTCGCCACCACTCTTGCCGGCGATGGTCAGCCGGGACAGTGCAGAACAATGATTCATCTGGAAGATTGGGACCTCTGCCAGCTCGCCACCACCCTCGCCGGCGATGGTCAGCCGGGACAGTGCAGAACAATGATTCATCTGGAAGATTGGGACCTCTGCCAGCTCGCCACCACCCTTGCCGGCGATGGTCAGCCGGGACAATGCAGAACAATTATTCATCTGGAAGATTGGAACCTCTGCCAGCTCGCCACCACCCTCGCCAGCGATGGTCAGCCGGGACAGTGCAGAACAATGGTTCATCTGGGAGATTGGGACCTCTGCCAGCTCGCCACCACCCTCGCCAGCGATGGTCAGCCAGGACAATGCAGAACAATGGTTCATCTGGGAGATTGGGACCTCTGCCAGCTCGCCACCACTCTTGCCGGCGATGATCAGCCAGGACAGTGCAGAACAATGGTTCATCTGGGAGATTGGGACCTCTGCCAGCTCGCCACCACTCTTGCCGGCGATGGTCAGCCGGGACAGTGCAGAACAATGGTTCATCTGGGAGATTGGGACCTCTGCCAGCTCGCCACCACTCTTGCCGGCGATGGTCAGCCGGGACAGTGGAGAACAATGATTCATCTGGAAGATTGGAACCTCTGTCAGCTCGCCACCACCCTCGCCAGCGATGGTCAGCCGGGACAGTGCAGAACAATGGTTCATCTGGGAGATTGGGACCTCTGCCAGCTCGCCACCACTCTTGCCGGCGATGGTCAGCCGGGACAGTGCAGAACAATGATTCATCTGGAAGATTGGGACCTCTGCCAGCTCGCCACCACCCTTGCCGGCGATGGTCAGCCGGGACAGTGCAGAACAATGATTCATCTGGGAGATTGGGATCTCTGCCAGCTCGCCACCACTCTTGCCGGCGATGGTCAGCCGGGACAGTGCAGAACAATGATTCATCTGGAAGATTGGGACCTCTGCCAGCTCGCCACCACCCTCGCCGGCGATGGTCAGCCGGGACAGTGCAGAACAATGGTTCATCTGGGAGATTGGGACCTCTGCCAGCTCGCCACCACCCTCGCCGGCGATGGTCAGCCGGGACAGTGCAGAACAATGGTTCATCTGGGAGATTGGGACCTCTGCCAGCTCGCCACCACTCTTGCCGGCGATGGTCAGCCGGGACAGTGGAGAACAATGATTCATCTGGAAGATTGGAACCTCTGTCAGCTCGCCACCACCCTCGCCAGCGATGGTCAGCCGGGACAATGCAGAACAATGATTCATCTGGAAGACTGGGACCTCTGCCAGCTCGCCACCACCCTCGCCGGCGATGGTCAGCCGGGACAGTGCAGAACAATGGTTCATCTGGGAGATTGGGACCTCTGCCAGCTCGCCACCACTCTTGCCGGCGATGATCAGCCGGGACAGTGCAGAACAATTATTCATCTGGAAGATGGGGACCTCTGCCAGCTCGCCACCACCCTCGCCAGCGATGGTCAGCCGGGACAGTGCAGAACAATGGTTCATCTGGGAGATTGGGACCTCTGCCAGCTCGCCACCACTCTTGCCGGCGATGGTCAGCCGGGACAGTGGAGAACAATGATTCATCTGGAAGATTGGAACCTCTGTCAGCTCGCCACCACCCTCGCCAGCGATGGTCAGCCGGGACAGTGCAGAACAATGGTTCATCTGGGAGATTGGGACCTCTGCCAGCTCGCCACCACTCTTGCCGGCGATGGTCAGCCGGGACAGTGCAGAACAATGATTCATCTGGAAGATTGGGACCTCTGCCAGCTCGCCACCACCCTTGCCGGCGATGGTCAGCCGGGACAGTGCTGAACAATGATTCATCTGGGAGATTGGGATCTCTGCCAGCTCGCCACCACTCTTGCCGGCGATGGTCAGCCGGGACAGTGCAGAACAATGGTTCATCTGGGAGATTGGGACCTCTGCCAGCTCGCCACCACCCTCGCCGGCGATGGTCAGCCGGGACAGTGCAGAACAATGGTTCATCTGGGAGATTGGGACCTCTGCCAGCTCGCCACCACTCTTGCCGGCGATGATCAGCCGGGACAGTGCAGAACAATTATTCATCTGGAAGATGGGGACCTCTGCCAGCTCGCCACCACCCTCGCCGGCAATGGTCAGCGGGGACAGTGCAGAACAATGGTTCATCTGGGAGATTGGGACCTCTGCCAGCTCGCCACCACTCTTGCCGGCGATGGTCAGCCGGGACAGTGCAGAACAATGGTTCATCTGGGAGATTGGGACCTCTGCCAGATCGCCACCACTCTTGCCGGCGATGGTCAGCCGGGACAGTGCAGAACAATGATTCATCTGGAAGATTGGGACCTCTGTCAGCTCGCCACCACCCTCGCCAGCGATGGTCGGCCAGGACAGTGCAGAACAATGATTCATCATTGAACGCATTGTTAGGCTATTTACGAGCAGTACATGGTTCCACTCACTCTCCAAATGCAGCCGTTAGTGTCTCGGTGTCAACAGCAGCCTACGTATAGGATGGTGCTAGTCTCCCACCAATTTTGTGAGATGGTACAGAATGTTCCAGAGAGTCCGTTACTTGTTCAGAGAGGGCAGGCGCAGCCGTGTAGGGGTTACAGTGTCCTTGGTGCACAATACAGCGTCCTTCTTTTGTGTGGCCTTAACGTCAGGTTGCCAGCCTTCATGTTCCCGTACAGTCCAACAACAGGCTACCGTCACATGCGAACGCTCCACAAATCTGATTACTGCGCGATTCGATCAGTCAGCCAAATGGAGATCCACAATGAGGCCCCATCCAAATTCTGTCTAATGCTGATAACGCTGTGCGGTGTGCATACTGTAAGACCTTCAGTACACATACCACCAGATTATTTGACTTGTCGCTCTAAGGAAGCAGGCGAGTGTCAGCAATATGTCTCGTGTTCTTATCGTGGCGTGTTTATCTTCTGCCGTTAGGGCAGACGATAGAAATGCCACTTGCACGCTTAGAGTAGCAGAATGACGGTGACCAACTTTGAACAGAACTTGATTAATTTTCACACACATTTATTAAAATAATACAAAGCATTGACATTACGTAACTTCATTCTGGATGCTGTTTACAATTGACTGCCTGACGTTCCTTTGGTCTTGGTACGTTAATCTTATTCTCACATATCTGTGATACTTGACAAAGTGTCTTCATGGCTATGTACAGGAATATGGTAATCTTATTAGGCGCAGACTGAAACTTGACTATAGACTGGTACAGACAAATGTAGAACTTGTACAGACTGTTACAGACAAATGCAGACTGACTAATCGGAGGTCTGTACACTCGTTATAATACCTCGCGCGTTCATGTATCCCTGTGCGAGTGTGATCCGCGAGGAGATAAGGTTCTACGTTAGCAGCAATCTCATTGGCTGCGTTACATATTAATACGCTGATCGGAGGAAGCAGAATTTGGTCTGTCTCTAAGGCAACGCCATCTCCTAGTGAAGAGACGGCCGAGCGCTGTGCCTGCGCTGTTGCGCTTAGCGGGGCGCGCTCTAGTGGGAAAGTTGTGTATGCGCTGACTACATGGAGCTATGTACACAACACGCTGCGTCATAAGAGTGCTCATCATCTCCCTGTTCTCTACAAGGATCACTCGACATCTGACGCTGTTTACGTCCCCATGCAGTCCAACATAGGGCTACCGACCCATCTGAATGTCCTACAAATTCGGATACTGCACGATCCGACCAATTGGCCAAATAGAGACCACTGAGCGAGGTGCTGCAGTAGCTAGCACACTGGGCTCGCATTTGAGAGGACCATGGTTCAGACCTGCATCCGGCCATCCTGATTTAGGTTTTCCGTGATTTCTCTATATCACTTACGGCAAATGCTGGGATGATCCCTTGAAAGGGCACGGACGATTTCCTTACCTCCATCCTTCCCTAATCCGAGCTTGTGCTCCGTCTCTAATGACCTCGTTGTCGACGGAACGTTAAATACGAAGGAAAGCCAATAATTATCCGCAATTTAGTTATATTTTTGTTTATTTTGCACGTACTGTCGTTTTACTTTGCATTGGTTATTTATTGTGATATCTTTGGAATTTTCAAGCTGCTGGGTTAGTTTCGTTATCGCTGCCATGCTGTTAATCAAGGCTGCTCCGATGTGTATTTGCACCAAAGAAGAGCAACATTCAGTGATCCGTTTTTTCTGGTCGGGAGTCGTATCAGGGTCCGAAATTCATCGAGGACTTCCGGCACAGTACGGGAACAGTGTTTTGCCGCAATGGAGTGTCTACGAATGGATTGAAAAATTCCGAAATGGTCGCACAAGTGTTACGCACGATGAAGGAGCCGGACGATCGTTTACCGTCACAAATGAAGAAACCATTGAGCGTTCGCGTGAAATGATACTCTTAGACAAACGATTAACTATTGACAAAGTGACACATCGTTTTCAAATTTGTCGCGGTTCTGCCTGCGAAAGCATCCACAACAGACTTGCCTTTCATAAAGTTTGTTCAAGATGGGTCCCAAAACAGCTCACACAGTTGCATAAACAAACTCGCTTGGACGTCTGAAAAAAAAGGATCGTTATGGTAACGAAGGGGACAACTTCTTAGACAGGATAATTACTGGTGACGAAACATGGATCCATGCAAATTCGCCGTGCAAAAAAAAGTTCAAGACCCAACTGTCCGATGGAAAACTGACGCTTAACGTTCTTAGGGACGCACATGGTCCAGCACTGGAACATCATGGGGAAAGGGGCATAATAATAAACAGTGTACGTTGCAGTGAGATGCTTACTGCTAGGCTAAAGCCAGCAATTCGAAGCAAACGCCGAAGATTGTTGTCAAGAAGTGTTGTGCTGTTGCACGACAATTCCCGTCTACATACTGCTGCCCACACTGCTGAAACTCCCCAGAAACTCAAATTTGAAGTACTGGATCATCCTCCATATAGTCCCGATCTTTCCCCTTCTGACTATCACTTGTTTGGTCCACTCAAAGAGGCATTAAGGGGCCGTCGATTTGCCTCGAACGAAGCAGTGAAAGAAGCGGTGCATTCCTGGCTCGCAACTCAACCGAGAACCTGCTTTTATGAGGGTATCAGGACGCTTGTATAACGATGGACCAAGTGCGTTGAAACGCAAGGAGACTATGTCGCAAATGATGTTCTTGTAAGTTTCCTATTCGATTACAATAAAATTTTATGAGTACTTTGCGGTTAATAATTGACTTATCCTCCTACTAATCACCTCCTCCTCCAAATAGAAAGCCACAATGAGTTCCCATTTAAGCTCAGCCTAGTGCTGATAAAACTACCTCACACGAGTACGTGTCATCTCCCTGTTCTTTACAATGATTTCAAAACATCCTACGCTTCTCACGCCCCTTATATGGCCTACCAGGCCTGGTAACAACACTAAATACAAAGAACGCTAATGCAATCTGGTACCTGTCACGGAGAATTGGTTTGTAAATCATTTACACACCTGCTGATGGCGCGTACATGTACGAAGTTACACTACTGGCCATTAAAATTGCTACGCCAAGCCCGCATCTCGTGGTCGTGCGGTAGCGTTCTCGCTGCCCACGACCGGTTTCCCGGGTTCGATTCCCGGCGGGGTCAGGGATTTTCTCTGCCTCGTGATGGCTGGGTGTTGTGTGATGTCCTTAGGTTAGTTAGGTTTAAGTAGTTCTAAGTTCTAGGGGACTGATGACCATAGATGTTAAGTCCCATAGTGCTCAGAGCAATTTAAACCATTTGCTTCACCAAGAAGAAATGCAGATGATACACATATTATACTAGAATTGACATGTGATCACATTTTCATGCACTTTGGGTGCATAGGTCCTGAGAAATCAGTACCCAGAACAACCTCCTCTGGCCGTAATAACGGTCTTGATACGCCTGAGAATTGAGTCAAACAGAGCTTGGATGGCGTGTACAGATACAGCTGCAGATGCAACTTCAACACGATACCACAGTTCATCAAGAGTAGTGACTGGCGTATTGTGACGAGCCAGTTGCTTGGCCACCATTGACCAGACGTTTCGATTGGTGAGAGATGTGGAGAATGTGCTGGCCAGGGCTGCAGTCGAACATTTTCTGTATCCAGAAAGGCCTGTACAGTAACTGCGGTCGTGGATTATCCTGCTGAAATGTAGGGCTTCGCAGGGATCGAATGAAGGGTAGAGCCACGGGTCGTAACACATCTGAAATGTAACGTCCACTGTTCCAAGTGCCGTCAATGCGAACAAGAGGTGACCGAGACGTGTAACCAATGGCACCCCATACCATCACGCTGTGTGATACTCCAGTACGGCGATGACGAATACACGCTTCCAATGTGCGCTCACCGCGATGTTCCAAACACAGATCATCATGATGCTGTAAACAGAACCTGGATTCATCCGAAAAAATGACGTTTTGCAATTCATGCACCCAGGTTCGTCGTTGAGTACAACATCGCAGGCGCTCCTGTTTGTGATGCAGCGTCAAGGATAACCGCAGCCATGTTCTCCAAGCTGATAGTCAATGCTGCTGGAAACGTCGTCGAACTGTTCGTGCAGATAGTTGTCGTCTTGCAAACGTCCCCATTGTTGACTCAGGGTTCGAGACGTGGCTGCACGAGCCGTTATACCTGTGCGAATAAGATGCCGGTCATCTCGACTGCTAGTGATACGAGGCCGTTGGGATCCAGCACGGCATTCCGTATTACCCTCCTGAACCTACCGATTCCATATTCTGCTATCAATCATTGGGTTTCGACCAACGCGAGTAGCAATGTCGCAATACGATAAACCGCAATCGCGATAGGATACAAAACGACCTTTATCAAAGTCGGAAACGTAATGGTACGCATTTATCCTCCTTACACGAGGCATCACAACAACGTTTCACCAGGCAACGCCGGTCAACTACTGTTTGTATAGGAGAAATCGTTTGTAAACTTTTCCTCATGTCAGCACGTTGTAGGTGTCTCCACCGACGCCAACCTTGTGTGAATGCTCTGAAAAGCTAATCATTTGCATATCACAGCATCTTCTTCCTGTCGGTTAAATTTCGCGTCTGTAGCACGTCATCTTCGTGATGTAGCTATTTTAATGGCCAGTAGTGTAGATTCACATCGGACGATGTCTTCTGGGTGCTTCACTTATTTTGTCAGGCAGCGTCTATGTGACTAAATTGTAGGCTAGAAGCATATGTACCGGGTGGTTATAATTAAACTTTCCCTATTTAACACGTTATAACACGGAAACTAATTACTGTACGAGTACCAAACTTGGCAGCATTAATCTCCAGGGCATGGCGTGCAAGATTTGCATGCGTCACAGCGCCACCGTCCAGTTGCAACTATGGTCGGCAGGTGCCGTGATCCGTCATCGTGCTTCACAGTCTCACACATCTGACCGGTACCACTGGTTTTGCTGACGTGTCAACATGAGCCTGGACAAAAGGAGCAGTGCAATATTGGTAAAGCTCTATTATCAAAACAACAGTAATGCTGCAGCTGCTCTTCGAGAATATTGCCGGGTGAAAGTATTACGAGAGTGTCCTCTTTCTTCACTTGCCGAGGGAACCACGATGAAGAAGGTGGAATCAACTGGAGAACTGGGCGTCGGTGCGCTAAGAGGGCGACGACTGGTTGCACCATACTATGGCAGACAACGCTGCACGCAATTCGAGGAGTGCGCGTACTGTGTCACGGCAGTCGAACATCGAGTGGTCCACTGTACAGAAGGTGCTTCGAACCATTCTCAAATGGTAGAATTTTGGAACATGTTTTTTGCTCGCGTATCATTTCGTTTCTGGAAGACCAGAATTTACTCTGTAGGAATCAACATGGATTCCGGAAACAGCGATCGTGTGAGACCCAATTCGCTTTATTTGTTCACGAGACCCAGAAAATATTAGATACAGGCTCCCAGGTAGATGCTATTTTCCTTGACTTCCGGAAGGCGTTCGATACAGTTCCGCACTGTCGCCTAATAAACAAAGTAAGAGCCTACGGAATATCAGACCAGCTGTGTGGCTGGATTGAAGTGTTTTTAGCAAACAGAACACAGCATATTGTTCTCAATGGAGAGACGTCTACAGACATTAAAGTAACCTCTGGCGTGCCACAGGGGAGTGTTATGGGACCATTGCTTTTCACAATATATATAAATGACCTAGCAGATAGTGTCGGAAGTTCCACGCGGCTTTTCGCGGATGATGCTGTTGTATACAGAGAAGTTGGAGCATTAGAAAATTGTAACGAAATGCAGGAAGATCTGCAGGAGATAGGCACAATGAGTGGCAACTGACCCTGAACATAGACAAATGTAATGTATTGCGAATACATAGAAAGAAGGATCCTTTATTGTATGATTACATGATAGCGGAACAAACACTGGTAGCAGTTACTTCTGTAAAATATCTGGCAGTATGCGTGCGGAACTATTTGAAGTGGATTGATCATATAAAATTAATTGTTGGTAAGGAGGGTACCTAGTTGAGATTCATTGGGAGAGTCCTTAGAAAATGTAGTCCATCAACAAAGGAGGTGGCTTACAAAACACTCGTCCGGCCTATACTTGAGTATTGCTCATCAGTGTGAGATCCGTACCAGATCAGGTTGACGGAGGAGATAGAGAAGAGCGGCGCGTTTAGTCACAGGGTTATTTGGTAAGCGTGATAGCGTTACGGAGATGTTCAGCAATCTCAAGTGGCAGACTCTGCGAGAGAGGCGCTCTACATCGCGGTGTAGCTTGCTGTCCAGGTTTCGAGAGGGTGCGTTTCTGGATGAGGTATCTAATATATTGCTTCCTCCTACTTATACCTCCCGAGGAGATTACGAATGTAAAATTAGAAAGATACGAGCGCGCACGGAGGCTTTCGGGCAGTCGTTCTTCCCGCGAACCATACGCGACTGGAACAGGAAAGGGAGGTAATGACAGTGGCACGTAAAGTGCCCTCCGCCACACACCGTTGGGTGGCTTGCGGAGTATAAATGTAGATGTAGGTATCCGTACAAAATCCATATCGTATAGCAGCTTGCACCGCAGAACGCACAGTGTGTTAGTTGACTTCGCTCCCCACTTCCTCGTAAGGATTGAAGTTGACGGAGGCTGGCCCTGGACCATACTATGGACAAACCAAGCTCATTTTTCTCTGATGTGTGAGGTAAACACACAGAATTGCCGAATGTGGAGATCTTCTCCTCCAGTCTGTTGTCATGGTCTCTTGACCTTCATTGCTTACATATTCTGCCCTCACAATCATATTCCACACGTCAAGACGCTTCATTCTAACCCAAACTCGATAAGATAAAGACAATGTTGTATGAATTCATGTAAACTATATGCAAAATAACTAGTAAATCGCAAGAGTGCACCGTGGTTCAAATACTCGAGGATGGCGTACACATACACACACACACACACACACACACACACACACACACACACACACACACATTCAAGACATGACAGACACAGAGGTTTTTAGTTCAGGAGAGCCACGGCACAGCAGGAGGCCCGTCCCAACCTATCTACGTTGGCCGGTGACCACCAGTGGAGCAGACAGCGTCTGCCCCAGTGAAATGAGGAACGACCCCGTGTTCGGCTTAAAAGCAAATTCCGCTACATTGGGTGGGAGCGCCCAGTCTACGCATTCTTTACAAATATAGCACGCAGTTTCAGAGATTTTCACAAGGAGACAGCAAACGCCAAACGCCGATGCTACAGATTTCCGGGTTGGTCGCCTTAAACGAAATGTCATTCTCCCGCTTTAGAAGAGCAATGCTGATTGGCAGACGGTATTTCTCACGCCTTGAGATGAAGGAGTAATGAAAGAGGCTGAAAGATATACCCCTTCACGTCTGGGGTGGAGAGGGGCCGTTCTGTTGTCGCTCTTGGAGTGAGAACATGTATCGAGAGCGTGCACGCTCGTACGTGTACTCAAAGAGTGAGGAAGAAGTCTCTCCTCAGTACTTCACTGGGAGAGCACCTCTGACGAGAGCGAATGGGAGTGCGACTCTATATTGCGTCCTTGCGATTAATCGTTGTTCACTGTGTTGGCCGGAACACTTGTTGTACGGTGTGAACGGACAGAGTTATAGTTAAACACCTGCGAGCGAATTTTGAGTGGCATCGTGTTGGACTGGTTATCTGACCGGTGTAGCACACCAATAGTTAAAATAGGGGCGAATATGAATCCTTGACTTCATCAAGGCGTAGGGAGAGCTTCATCAAGGCATAGGGAGAGTTTGATTGCCGAAGTTCAATCCAGATAGAACGAGAGTTATCTTATTTGACAGTAGCGAGCGGCGCAGACAGCAGTCATCGCAGCTTACGGTATTGTGCGCTACAGCTATTGCGATCCCCATATTTCCTCCACAACAGTACACTTCACTGCATTTCACACGCGACAGCCTCGACCGTACCTAGCAACATTCTAGCGGATAATTATTCAAGTTGAGTAGCCGAGCCTCTCAGCCATTCTGCCAAGTCAATAACAATCTTAAACTTTGTACAGAAATTTCATTAGCGAATCCTATCCTTGAGGGGTAACTTCACATTCCGAAAAGAGCCTGGAAATAACGTGTTCAATTCATAACTAAAGTACCATGCGATTTCTCAGAATTTTTGCAAAAATAAATAATAATTTTCGTTAGTTTCATGTTTTTCTTACACTAACCAGCTCTACTCCAGTACCCAAGTACCCCAATAGTTAATAAGAAATTTTGTGAATTTTTGTGTCATTTCCTTATAGCAGACGACTCCAGAAGATATTTGTTGCTGAAAGTTTTTCAGGCATGTGTCTTTAGAACGTTAGGAGCCTCTGTCTGACTTCTGTAGTAGTGTGGGGGTGGAAATTGCATCTTGCAGGAGCCACAGGGTAAAGGGTACATCTCAGATTAATCCGTTGCGCAGAATGACAGAATAGCAACCCCACACGCTCACATCGTGTATGAAGTTCCACTGCCTGATGTACGTATCGCCATTTGCTGTGGCTACGTTCATCATTGGCCCATTCTTTTTTAAACACGTTGAGCTCAAAGATGATGATGATGATATGATGATGATGATGATCATGATGATCATGATCATGATCATGTTTGGTTTGTGGGGCGCCCATCAGCGCCCGTAGAATGTCCCAACCTGTGCTCAGTCCAGTCTCGCCACTTTCATGATGAAATGATGAGGACAACACAAAGACCCAGTCATCTCGAGGCAGGTGAAAATCCCTGACCCCGCCGGGACTCCGTGCTCGGGACGCGAGAACGCGACCGCGAGGCCACGAGCTGCGGACTTGAGGTCAAGGACGAAAGATGTGAAGTGTGACTGGCCAGCTTTACTGCGATATGCTTCGGCAGCATATCATACCCGCCCTACAGGAGAGAGATGCGTTGAACTCTGTAAGTAGGGTGTTTAGGTTTTTATGTTGGTAACGTCATGTAGCGCTCTATATGAAAATCACTGCTCTGTGCAGTCTGTGGCTGGTTGGCATTGTTGGAACATTCGCTATTGTAATGTTGGGCGGTTGGATGTGAACAGCGTGTAGCGTTGCTCAGTTGGAAGTGAGCCTACAGCAGTGGTGGATGTAGGGAGAGAGATGGCAGCGTTTAGAGAGTGGTTGATCTGGACGTGTGTCCATCAGAGAGAGTAAATTTGTAAGACTGGATTTCGTGAACTGATATTATGACTTTTGAACACTATTAGGGTAAACACATTAATTGTTCTCTAGCAAAATACACTCCTGGAAATTGAAATAAGAACACCATGAATTCATTGTCCCAGGAAGGGGAAACTTTATTGACACATTCCTAGGGTCAGATACATCACATGATCACACTGACAGAACCACAGGCACATTGACACAGGCAACAGAGCATGCACAATGTAGGCACTAGTACAGTGTAAATCCACCTTTCGCAGCAATGCAGGCTGCTATTCTCCCATGGAGACGATCGTAGAGATGCTGGATGTAGTCCTGTGGAACGGCTTGCAATGCCATTTCCACCTGGCGCCTCAGTTGGACCAGCGTTCGTGCTGGACGTGCAGACCGCGTGAGACGACGCTTCATCCAGTCCCAAACATGCTCAATGGGGGACAGATCCGGAGATCTTGCTGGCCAGGGTAGTTGACTTACACCTTCTAGAGCACGTTGGATGGCACGGGATACATGCGGACGTGCATTGTCCTGTTGGAACAGCAAGTTCCCTTGCCAGTCTAGGAAAGGTAGAACGATGGGTTCGATGACGGTTTGGATGTACCGTGCACTGTTCAGTGTCCCCTCGACGATCACCAGAGGTGTACGGCCAGTGTAGGAGATCGCTCCCCACATCATGATGCCGGGTGTTGGCCCTGTGTGCTTCGGTCGTATGCAGTCCTGATTGTGGCGCTCACCTGCACGGCGCCAAACACGCATACGACCATCATTGGTACCAAGGCAGAAGCGATTCTCATCGCTGAAGACGACACGTCTCCATTCGTCCCTCCATTCACGCCTGTCGGGACACCACTGGAGGCGGGCTGCACGATGTTGGGGCGTGAGTGGATGACGGCCTAACGGTGTGCGGGACCGTAGCCCAGCTTCATGGAGACGGTTGCGAATGGTCCTCGCCGATACCCCAGGAGCAACAGTGTCCCTAATTTGCTGGGAAGTGGCGGTGCGGTCCCCTACGGCACTGCGTAGGATCCTACGGTCTTGGCGTGCATCCGTGCGTCGCTGCGGTCCGGTCCCAGGTCGACGGGCACGTGCACCTTCCGCCGACCACTGGCGACAACATCGATGTACTGTGGAGACCTCACGCCCCACGTGTTGAGCAATTCGGCGGTACGTCCACCCGGCCTCCCGCATGCCCACTATACGCCCTCGCTCAAAGTCCGTCAACTGCACATACGGTTCACGTCCACGCTGTCGTAGCATGCTACCAGTGTTAAAGACTGCGATGGAGCTCCGTATGCCACGGCAAATTGGCTGACACTGACGGCGGCGGTGCACAAATGCTGCGCAGCTAGCACCATTCGACGGCCAACACCGCGGTTCCTGGTGTGTCCGCTGTGCCGTGCGTGTGATCATTGCTTGTACAGCCCTCTCGCAGTGTCCGGAGCAAGTATGGTGGGTCTGACACACCGGTGTCAATGTGTTCTTTTTTCCAGTTCCACGAGTGTATTTCATTTGCTCACTATGCCTATCAGTAGTTAATGCCTTCAGTAGTTAGAATCTTTTATTCAGCTGGCAGTAGTGGCGCTCGCTGTATTGCAGTACTTCGAGTAACCAAGATTTTTGTGAGGTAAGTGCTTCGCGAAAGGTATGGGTTAATGTTAGTCAGGGCCATTCTTTTGTAGCGATTATTGAAAGTCAGATTGCGTTGCGCTAAAAATATTGTGTGTCAGTGTAGTGATGATCAGAATTAGTAAAGAGAGAAATGTCTGAGTACGTTCAGTTTTGCTCAGCTGTTTGATAATCAAATAACGTAAGGTGTTTACTAGCACAGTAATTCATAAATTTTTCTAAGGGGACGTTTCAACTCAACAGTTTTCATGCAAGACCGGGCCCCACCGCACGTTGCTCGTGAAGTTCACCTCATTCTCTGAAACACATTTGGAAACGATCGAATTGTCAGCCGATCGTTTCCAAAGGCTTGGCCGATACGATCATCTGATGTAATTCCCTGTGATTTCTGGTTGGGGGGCTATCTGAATGACAGTGTTTACCAGGGGAATATTCAAACATGTGGTGATTTGAAGCGCAGCATATTAAGAACGTTAGTCAGCACACCTACGGAAATGCTTCGTTCTGCTGCGCAGAATGCAATCCTGCGCTTTCAGACTCTCCTGGACCCTGATGGGCGCCATATTGAGCCCCTTCTGTAGCTGTAATGGTACCGGTATGTAATGGTATGATGCACCGTAGCAGCTCATTAAAAGTGCTTCGATGGATTTGATTCTGAATTATTTCTCTTCCCCATGTCCTTGACATTAATGCTACCAACTTTCGTACTCATGTGGTAATTAGAGTCCGCGTTATAGTGTGTTAAATTGGGAAAGTTTACTTATAATCACCCGGCATTTGAAACTATAAAACCTGCTATACCACAAACTAAAATTGATTGTTTTAAGAAGAATAAGCGAAATACGCGATAGATGTTGCCGTCGGATGACGACGACCGATGAAACAATGTGGTCGAACCAAAGAGCGACTGGCATTGTGTAAATGATATCAAGACGCTAATAGTACGAAAATACGCTGTGGCATAATGAAATATAATCTTCTTGAACATTTTATTGAGCAGAATGTGCAGTTAAATTTCAGCTGTGCTATGAGGTTTCATTCCTACTGCCAAGTCGAAAACCGCGACATATCCCGAAAGAACCGACTCAAGCTTTTAATTAACATTCGAATGATCGATACATATGCTATTACGTTCCAGCCTAACCATAACGTCGGAAAATGTGAAATATTCGAAAGTAGACATCATTGCGAATATCGCCAAATTGACATAAAAGGTCTTATTTCAATTACTCTCTACAGTCAAAACAAAGGTAATGAATTCGTTTCTTGCGCCGAAACAAAACATTATATTCAACGATTATTAATGTACGACACAGCCGGATAGTATCATCCGACTGACTACGGCCAAAGAATTACCATGAGCTGTACACAGCTTTCATAAGTGCACTGTATCATATACTCATACACGAGGGTTGTCCAGAAAGTAAGTTCCGATTGGTCGCGTATGGAAACCACAGTGAAAACCAGAAACGTTTTATTTGCATCAGTTAGGTACACCTTCCACCTACTTCTCTACATAGTCGCTGCTCCAACTTCGAGTGTTGTCGTAGTGTTGTATCCACTCTCCAATATCCTCGTCATAGAAAGTAGCCGCCTGTGCTATCGGCCAGTTACCTGCACTGGTCTGTAGATCGTGGTCAGTGGAAAAATTTTGTCTTCATAGCCAGCCAATTACCGGACTGTATTGTGGGTGATCAAACACCTCTCATCGGAAACGCTGCAGGAGCGTCTTCATTGCCCCTGCAGTGTGAATTGGCATGAAGAAGGAAGTGCTCCACAGTTACGTTATGTGGGCTGCAAGACACAGGCGAAATCTCTAACCAAGCCCCGATACATGGCGGGAGACGCTATTCCCTACGCACCTTTGCATGGTCACTGTTCACTCAAAACTGAAAAGAGCGACGCGACACGATCTGCTATCGTCAGGGGATCTCAAGTTGATTCCGTATTTCTAGATTTCCGGAAAGCTTTTGACACCGTTCCTCACAAGCGACTTCTAATCAAGCTGCGGGCTTATGTGGTATCGTCTCAGTTGTGCGACTGGATTCGTGATTTCCTGTCAGGAAGGTCGCAGTTCGTAGTAATAGACGGCAAATCATCGAGTAAAACTGAAGTGATATCAGGTGTTCCCCAGGGAAGCGTCCTAGGATCTCTACTGTTCCTGATTTACATACATGACCTGGGTGATAATCTGAGCAGTTCTCTTAGGTTGTTGGCAGATGATGCTATAATTTAACGTCTAGTAAGGTCATCCGAAGGCCAGTATCAGTTGCAAAGCGATTTAGAAAAGATTGCTATACGGTGTGGCAGGTGGCAGTTGACGCTAAATAACGAAAAGTGTGAGGTGATCCACATGAGCTCCAAAAGAAATCCGTTGGAATTCGATTACTCGATAAATAGTACAATTCTCAAGGCTGTCAATTCAACTAAGTACCTGGGTGTAAAAATTACGAACAACTTCAGTTGGAAAGACCACATAGATAATACTGTGGGGAAGGCGAGCCACAGGTTGCGTTTCATTGGCAGGATACTAGGAAGATGCAACAAGTCCACTAAAGAGACAGCTTACGCTACACTCGTTCGTCCTCTGTTAGAATATTGCTGCGCGGTGTGGGATCCTGACCAGGTGGGATTGACGGAGGACATCGAAAGGGTGCAAAAAAGGGCAGCTCGTTTTGTATTATCACGTAATAGGAGAGAGAGTGCGGCAGATACGCTACGCGAATTGGGATGGAAGTCATTAAAGCAAACACGTTTTTCGTCGCTGCGAGATCTGTTTACGAAATTTGTCACCAACTTTCTCTTCCGATTACGAAAATATTTTGTCGAACCCAACCTACACAGGTAGCAATGATCATCAAAATAAAATAAGAGAAATCAGAGCTCCAACAGAAAGGTTTAGGTGTTCGTTTTCCCCGCGCGCTGTTCGGGAGTGGAATGGCAGAGAGAGAGTATGATTGTGGTTCGATGACCCCTCTATCAAGCACTTAAATGTGAATTGCAGAGTAATCATGAAGATGTAGATGTAGACATACTATAGACACTGTGCAAAGCTTTACCGGATTTTCCGAGTGCTTTCAATTTCGCGACTGATCGGAACTTACTTTCTGGACAATCCTCGTATAGCAGCCAGTGCAAAAAGTTTCGAAACTGGGTTAATAAAAGAAATAGAGCAAAGTCAAGATGGTGGCGCGAAAGTTGGTAGGCATGTTTCTACATCTGAAAGGTGATGTCTATTCAAATTTCGCGCCGTTCGCGTAAGTGTGGCGCTAGCATCGCCTCAATGAGGATGCAAAACAGGTTTGTTTTAAATACGCTAACGATCGTCAGCGTTAGTTACTTTTGGGATTGGACGTGGTGAGATGATATTAGTCAAGAATGCCCTTAAGATGACGAAAATGCAATTGTCACCACCTCACTAAGTCTGAACGAAGTCGTATGATAGGGCTACAGGGAGCTGGAAGTTCCTTCTGCGATACTGCAGACAGACTTGGCGGGAATGTAGCAAACTGTACATATCTACATCTACATCTACATAAACACTCCGCATTCCATCATACGGTGCCTGGCGGAGGATACCTCGTACCACAACTAAAATCTTCTCTCCCTGTTCCACTCCCAAACAGAAAGAGGGAAAAACGGCTGCCTATATGCCTCTGTACGAGCCCTGATCTGACTTATCTTTGTGGTGTTTCCGCGAAATGTAAGTTGGCGGCAGTAAAATGGTACTGCAGTCAGCCTCAAAAGCTGGTTCTCTGAATTTCCTCTGTAGCGATTCACGAAAAGAACGCCTCCTTTCCTCTAGAGACTCCCACCCGAGGTCCTGAAGCATTTCCGTAACACTCGCGTGATGATCAAACCTACCAGTAACAAATCTAGCAGCGAGCGTCTGAATTGCTTCTATGTCACCCGTCAATCCGACCTGATAGTGATCCCAAACGCTCGGGCAGTACTCAAGAATAGGTCGTATTAGTGTTTAATAAGCGGTCTCCTTTACAGATGAACCACATCTTCCCAAAATTCTACCAACGAACCGAAGACAACTATCCGCCTTGCCCACAACTGCCATTACACGCTTGTCCTACTTCATATTGCTCTGCAATGTTGCGCCCAAATATTTAATCGACGTGACTGTGTCAAGCGCTACACTACTAATGGAGTATTCAAACATTACAGGATTCATTTTCCTATTCATCTGCATTAATTTACATTTATCTCTATTTAGAGTTAGCTGCCATTCTTTACACCAATTACAAATCCTGTCCAAGACATCTTGCATCCTCCTACAGTCACTCAACGACGACATCTTCCCGTACACCACAACATCATCAGCAAACAACCGCACATTGCTACCCACCCTATCCAAAAGATCATTTATGTAGATAGAAAACAACAGCGGACCTACCACACTTCCCTGGGGCACTCCAGATTATACCCTCACCTCCGATGAACACTCACCATCGAGGACAACGTACTGGGTTCTATTACTTAAGAAGTCTTGAAGCTACTCACATATATGGGAACCAATCCCATATGCTCGTACCTTAGTTAGGAGTCTGCAGTGGGGCACCGAGTCAAACGCTTTCCGGAAGTCAAGGAATATGGCATCCGTCTGGTACCCTTCATCCATGGTTCGCAAGACATCATGTGAAAAAAGGGCGAGTTGCGTTTCGCAGGAGCGATGCTTTCTAAAGCCGTGCTGATGCATGGACAGCAATTTCTGTGTCTCAAGGAAATTCATTATATTCGAACAGAGAATATGTTCGAGAATCCTGCAACAACCCGATGTTAAGGATATTGGTCTGTAATTTTGAGGATCCGTCCTTCTACCCTTCTTATATACATAATATATAATTGTTGGCAGTGATGGGAACGAGAACGTAGGGTCGTAAGAAGACCAGCCTCCGGATAGCCACGTGGCACTGCCGTGTCGGAAGACCACAGTGTTTGGCGTATGGCTATTTGCGCCTCGTACTGCGTCTGCAGCAGTAATGAGCTCCACAGTAACACGACGAACTGCAACAAATCGGTTACTACAAAGACAGTTCCGAGCCAGGCTTTTCTGATGAACGCCGATTCTGCCTCGGTGCCAGAGATGGCTGGCTGTATGTTGGTTGGAAGGACGCCGGCAACTGAGCGGTCTGCGTTCTAAGCACACTGGACCTACACCTGGAGTTAAGGACTTGGATACAATTTCGCGTGACTTTGTCTTTCACGGTTATAGCACGCATCCCGACAGCAAATTTGTACGTCAACCTGGTGATATGAGCTTTTGTGTTGGCATTCATGAACAGCATTCCAAGGAGTATTTTCCAACAGGATAATGCTCGCCCACATATCGCTGTTGTATCCCAACATGCTCCACAGAGTGTAGATGAGTTACCTTGGACTGCTTGATTACCAGCTTTGACATCTTCAGTATCATCCAAAATCAGTATTAACTATTCCTGAATTGACCGACCAAGTACAACAGGCATGAAACTCCATCCTACAAACTGACATCCGGCACCCGTGGCCGGCCGGAGGATACATAATACTCTTGTATGAGATGAAATGGCATCATAACTACAAAATTACATTTTCTATTCAAAATGACAGCTTCCAACAATGCCTGTATGCACAGTTCCGGTACGATCATATCGTCCACACCTGCTAAATCAGAAGTAAATTCGCCGGCCGATGGTGGCCGAGCGGTTCTACGCTCTACAGTATGGAACCGCGCTGCTGCTACGGTCGCAGGTTCGAATCCTGCCTTGGGCATGAATGTGTGTGATGTCCTTAGTTTAGTTAGGTTTAAGTAGTTATAAGTCTAGGGGACTGATGACCTCAGATGTTAAGTCCCATAGTGCTGAGAGCCATTTGAACCATTTTGCATTGTTGTTGTTGTTGTGGTCTTCAGTCCTGAGACTAGTTTGATGCAGCTCTCCATGCTACTCTAACCTGTGCAAGCTTCTTCATCTCCCAGTACCTACTGCAGCCTACATCCTTCTGAATCTGCTTAGTGTATTCATCTCTTTGTCTCCCTCTACGATTTTTACCCTCCACGCTGCCCTCCAGTACTAAATTGGTGATCCCTTGATGCCGCAGAACATGTCCTACCAACCGGTCCCTTCTGGTAGTCAAGTTGTGCCACAAACTCCTCTTCTCCCCAGTTCTGTTCAATACCTTATCATTAGTTATGTGACCTACCCATCTAATCATCAGCATTCTTCTGTAGCACCACATTTCGAAAGCTTCTATTCTCTTCTTGTCTACACTATTTATCGTCCACGTTTCACTTCCATACATGGCTACACTCCATACAAATACTTTCAGAAACGACTTTCTGACACTTAAATCTATACTCGATGTTAACAAATTTCTCTTCTTCATAAACGCTTTCCTTGCCATTGCCACTCTACATTTTATATCCTTTCTACTTCGACTATCATCAGTTATTTTGCTCCCCAAATAGCAAAACTACTTTAAGTGTCTCATTTCCTAATCTAATTCCCTCAGCATCACCCGACTTAATTCGACTACGTTCTATTATTCTCGTTTTGCTTTTGTTGATGTTCATCTTATATCCTCCTTTCAAGGCACTGTCCATTCCGTTCAACTAACCAGGGATGGCTAGAGGAAAAATGTAAGGATGTAGAGGCTTATCTCACGAGGGGTAAGATAGATACTGCCTACAGGAAAATTAAAGAGACCTTTGGAGAAAAGAGAACCACTTGCATGAATATCAAGAGCTCAGATGGAAACCCAGTTCTAAGCAAGTTCTAAGCAAAGAAGGGAAAGCAGAAAGGTAGGAGTATATAGAGGGTCTATACAGGGGCGATGTTCTTGAGGACAATATTATGGAAATGGAAGAGGAGGCAGATGAAATGGGAGATATGATACTGCGTGAAGAGTTTGACAGAGCACTGAAAGACCTAAGTCGGAACAAGGCCCCGGGAGTAGACAACATTCCATTAGAACTACTGACGGCCTTGGGAGAACCAGTACTGACAAAACTCTACCATCTGCTGAGCAAGATGTATGAGACAGGCGAAATACCGTCAGACTTCAAGAAGAATATAATAATTAACTTAAATATGTTGCCTAGAAGAATGTGTTCCTGGAATCTTATTACTCTACATTATTTATTTCTTGGCGTTCGGATTTTTTTCTGTCAGTGTATATAGTCTCCCTCAACTTGAGCACAGCCCACGGAGTGCTCGTACAACCACATAAAAATATCAGGAAACAAAAAGTCCTTCTTTGGCATGTTGTTTAAGTTGCGCGTCACATTGGCTTGGAAAGTGTTGACCCTTCAAGTGAATTTGAGCACTTTGTCGTTGTGTGGTAGGTTCGTGTTGATAAAACAAGTCTTGTCACACGAGATGATTTTTTCCAGGAACGAATTTTCCGTGTTTCTCATCTCAATCAAGTAGTGGCAGGCGGGCATGCCACGTTGTATTTGTTCGTGAGTCAAGGTGTGCGGGACAAAGTTTGCACACATTTTTATCTTTTCAGAACATTCTGGAGGATGTCTTCAACATTTTTTTTTAGAATACTGATTTTTATCGTATGTTGTGATTTTAATATTTCTCTTTAAACGTTGTCTTTACAAGAGCAATTCGAATAATCCTTTCTCTCTTATATTGTAAGCACCATCGAATTGTATGACAACATTTACATACGTTTTTTGCATATTTACTCGTATATTCTATTTTAGATCTCAGACGGTGGTAAAAGTACATGTTTTGTATTGAGTGGGAAGTATCTCATCGCATTTTTATATCATTGTTGCACTTAGTTGTTTTCATTGGACCAGTGTGCGTTCGAACATTGTTGTTAATGGGATTTGTGCCTTTCGTGATGTTTATCTGTTACAATGTAAAGTGATGCGTAAGATTTTTACTACCATTTATTTAAGAGCGTCCAAGCCACTGTAAGTCTGTTCAAATGTGTGTGAAATATTATGGGACTTTACTGTTAAGCTTACACACTACTTAACCTAAATTATCCTAAGGACAAACACACACACACACACTCATGCCCGAGGGAGGACTCGAATCTCCGCCGGGACCTGCCGCACAGTCCATGACTGCAGCGCCTGAGACCGCTCGGCTAATCCCGCGCGGCCACTGTAAGTCTTTTGGGACAGATAATATACATACATTTGGGCCAGCCTGTTATAAGTAAATTTCCTGAAACTTCCTGACAGATTGAAAGTGTGTGCCGGACCGAGACTCGAACTCGGGACCTTTGCCTTTCGCGGGCAAGTCCTCTACCATCTGAGCTACCCAAGTGGTTGGGAAGGTCCCGAGTTCGAGTCTCGGTCCGGCACGCAACTTTATCTGCCAGGAAGTTTCATGTCAGCGCACACTCCGCTGCAGAGTAAAAATCTCATTCCAGTAAATTTCCTATCTCTTCCTTTTGTAGCATATGACTCTATCATTATACAGAATGCTGCATCCTGTTAGTGAATGTAAAATGATATTAGGAGCATGATTATGAGACTATATTTACAATTGGTTTGTTGGGAATGTACGGTTTCTGACCAGAGCAAAGAAAATATGACCTATGAATTTATTTTCGAGCCAACTACGTGAGTTCTCATGTAAACAGTGTACATGTAGAGTGGTTTGTTGGGACTTATGTTAAAGATGGCAACGCTAGTGACAGTTTATGTAATTTATACCATTTTCATGATGTGCGTAAACTCGTGCACGTTTAATGTCGCCTAATTTTTACAGTTAAAAGGCTCAGATAACGCGATGGCGTGCGTACATGGAAGAATATTTTCAAAGTTTGGCATGTACTACAGCACAGTCTAAGTGACGTGTATTTTCTGTCACATTTTTAATATACTACCTACCATAAGCACGGCATGTTAGTGGCGTTCTGTATACAGGGTGAAAAGTATTTAAACCGACAAACTGTGGGAGATTGTAGGGGATATAAAAACGAATATTTTTCTCAATTGTCATTTTTTCACATGAGGAGTATTTAAACCGGTAGAGCAAGATTGCTCTGGCGGCAAATTGATTAAACAAACAAATACTTTTCCATTTTTCATGAACACGAGACAACACAATAACACAACCTAATGACACGTAAACAAATGTTACACCGTCGGATCATGTTCTGCCTGACACGGACAAAAACCCCAGGAGTATCCTGAATTGTTCCTGCTGCTGCTACTATCCGGGCAACCAGATCCTCTTCTGATGCATCAGGAGTTGCGTAAACAAGGTTACAAATCTCTCCCCACACGAAAAAGTCCAGTTAATCGCTTGACATATCTGGGGATCGAGCAGGCCATGATACAGAACCACCTCTGCCAATCCACGTTTCTGGGAACCGTCGGTCCAGGAATCGACGCACACGACGACTGAAATGTGCCGGCGCCCCGCCATGTTGGAACCACATGCGTTGTCTTGTAGGGAGCGGGACGTCTTCCAGCAGTTCAGGCAATGCTCTGGTGAGAAAATTGTAATAGTGCCTGCCGTTTAATGGCCTAGGTAGCAGACACAGCCCAGTTAAACAGTCCCCAACAACACCGACCCACACATTAACGTAGAATCGCACTTGGTGAGTGCTAGAAACTGTGGCATGTGGGTTATCCTCACTCCAAACATGCGAATTGTTCATGTTGAAGACGCCCGATCGTTGCTTCATCGGTAAACAACACAGAGGATGGAAATGTAGGATACGTTTCACAGTGTCCCAGGTACCACTGCGAAAACTGTGCTCTGGGTGGATAATCAACTGGTTCCAGGTTGTGGACACGCTGTAAGTGATATGGACGTAACAATTGCTCTCGAAGGACTGTTCTTACATTCGTCTTATTCGTCCCGATGTTACGTGCAATTGCACGAGTGCTGACTGAAGGATCCCGCTCCACATGCTGCAAGACAGCTTCCTCAAATTGCAGCGTCCTTACCTTATGATGGCGTCCCTGTCCAGGTAATCTGCTGAATGACCCGGTCTCACGCAGACGTTGGTACACAGCAGCAAAGGTCGTATGATGCGGGATACGGCGATTAGGATATTGTTGTTGATAAACCCGCTGTGCAGCTCGTCCGTTGTGGTGCGCTACGTAGTACGCACCAACCGCATCCGTGTACTCACTCCAGGTGTATCGTTCCATTAGTAAACAGAGACAATGCATTACTACACTGGTAGGCAGCAGTTGCCTACAACTGAAGAGCGTAATACGCTCTCTAACAACTGAAGATCGTAATACGGCCTCTAACAACTGAAGAGCGTTATACGGCCTCCACCGGTTTAAATACTCCTCAAAGGAAAAATGACATTATGGAAAAATATTTGTTTTGACGTCCCCTACAACCTCCCAGAGTTTGTCAGTTTAAATACTTTCCATCCTGTATACACACTGTTTCCTTACTTTTTTAGCTTTTGCAGTATGCCATTTGATGACGTTCTTAAGGGCTAAATTGCAACAGTGAAGATACATGATTTCTACAATCATGGGCGAGATTGAAGTCTTTTACAAAGTCTTGCGTGACTGTGAACCACAGTCGTGAGAAGTTAATCGCTTGATTTAGAGATGTAACTGCATTGCGATTTGTAACGAAACAACTCCGATACACTACGATGGCACACACAATACTTAACACTGCCTGATCGAGCGAGATGGCACAGTGGTTAGCACACTGGACTCGTATGCTGGAGGACAACGGTTCAAACCCGCGTTCGGCCATCCTAATTCAAGTTTTCCGTGATTTCCCTAAACCGCTTCAGGCAAATACTGGGATGGTTCCTTTGAAAGGGTACAGTCGACTTCCTTTCTAATCCGATGGCACCCATGACCTCGCTATTTGGTCTTCACCTCCAAATCAAACAACCAACCAACGCTGCCTGCAAGCAACTGACTGTCGAACACACACCTGTCGTTTACAGTTGTTTGTTCATACCTCCACGGTAGTCACTGCGCTGCTGACATGCTATAGTAACTCCTGCTCTATGAGGTGGACAGCCATCACGTTGGTACAATAGTTTCCTCCTAAACTCCAGAGGAACTTCTTCTATCATTCGTGGAAGGTGGTTCTTAGGCGGCTGCGTTAATTGTGCGCGTTCAGTGTTCCGTCTATGAAACACAGACCTATGAGCTGATGGTTCACTATCACACACTGCACGTTTTCACTATATAAAAATGCTTCAAATGGCTCTGAGCACTATGGGACTTAACTGCTGAGGTCATCAGTCCCCTAGAACTTAGAACTACTTAAACCTAACTAACGTACGGACATCACACACATCCATGCCCGAGGCAGGATTCTAACCTGCCACTGTAGTGGTCGCGCGGTTCCAGACTGTAGCGCCTAGAACCGCTCGGCCACTCCGGCCGGCGTTTCGTACAGCAGGAATAGCCATGTGTGAGGTGAGGAAAACCTTCACGCTGCAGTAGAATCACACCGTGAAGTACGTTTTGCTGTGAATATCTGTGCTGGCACTGTACACGACACTCACTGGGCCATATCTTGTGTTCCGGCGTAGCGACAAACGCCGGCGCGAAGTTTAAGAACGTTACAGCAAAGGGCTGTGAGGTGACGTCAGCCAATAGCACGCTGGCTAGGCCCGCACCACGCCAGGAGCGGCCTCTGCACGAAGAGAACATAAGCGCCGCTCCTCTCAGCCTCGACCGGACAGTAGAAGGCGCGCACTAGTAGACCCAGACTGGAAGAGAGCACTAGAAGAGCTGTGACTTGTGATCAATTTGCATGAACACTGTACATAGAAGAAAGATTAAGAAAAGGCAAACCTACGTTTCTAGCATTTGTAGACTTGGAAAAAGTTTTTGACAATGTTGACTGGAATACTTTCTTTCAAATTCTGAAGGTGGCAGGAGTAAAATACAGGGAGCGAGAGGCTATTTACAATTCGTACAGAAACCAGATGGCATTTATAAGAGACGAGGGACATGAAAGGGAAGCAGTGGTTGGGAAGGGAGTGAGACAGGGTTGTAGCCTCTCCCCGATGTTATTCAATCTGTATATTGAGCAAGCAGTAAAGGAAACAAAAGAAAAATTCGGAGTAGGTATTAAAATTCACGGAGAAGAAGTAAAAACTTTGAGGTTCGCCGATGACACTGTAATTCTGTCAGAGACAGCAAAGGACCTGGAAGAGCAGTTGAACGGAATGGAGATTGTCTTGAAAGGAGGATATAAGATGAACATCAACAAAAGCAAAACGAGGATAATGGAATGTAGTCGAATTAAGTCGGGTGATGCTGAGGGAATTAGATTAGGAAATGAGACACTTAAAGTAGTAAAGGAGTTTTGCTATTTAGGAAGTAAAATAACTGATGATGGTCGAAGTAGACAGGATATAAAATGTAGACTGGCAATGGCAAGGAAAGCGTTTCTGAGGAAGAGAAATTTGTTAACATCGAGTATAGATTTAAGTGTCAGGAAGTCGTTTCTGAAAGTATTTGTATGGAGTGTAGCCATGTATGCAAGTAAAACATGGACTATAACTAGTTTGGACAAGAAGAGAATAGAAGCTTTCGAAATGTGGTGCTACAGAAGAATGCTGAAGATAAGGTGGATAGATCACGTAACTAATGAGGAGGTACTGAATAGGATTGGGGAGGAGAGAAGTTTGTGGCACAACTTGACTAGAAGAAGGGATCGGTTGGTAGGACATGTCCTGAGGCATCAAGGGATCACAAATTTAGCATTGGAGGGCAGCGTGGAGGGTAAAAATCGTAGAGGGAGACCAAGAGATGAATACACTAAGCAGATACTGAAGGAATTAGGTTGCAGGAGGTACTGGGAGATGAAGAAGCTAGCACAGGACAGAGTAGCATGGAGAGCTGCATCAAACCAGTCTCAGGACTGAAACAACAACAACAACAACTGTATATAGCGAAGGACATTGATTTTTTGAATGTCGCCAATTGCTCGCGACAATTCGATGTAAATACGAAGTTAAATATTCTCAATGTTATTACTGTAATAAACTCAACCAACATGATTTGCTTGTATGTTGTCCATACTCTCCCCCACCCTTACCTACCTTGGCCTCACCATTGACCATCACCTCCCTCATTTCCACTCCATCCAATCCAAAGCCCGCAACCGCCTCCGACTCTGGCCGGAAAAGGGGGTTGCACCCCTCTGCCATCCTCCACACCTACAAATCCTTAATCCGTCCCATACTCTGTTATGCCAGTCCCACCTGGATATCTGCTTACCCCAAATTCTATAAGTCCGTCTAGACCCTTGAGCATCATGCACTCTGCTTCGCCTCCCATATACTCCTCCCATCCCCCACATGGATCCTCTATGACCTCATTCCTTTCCCCAATCTGCTCCTATTCCTCGAACATATCCGCACACTCTACATCTCCCGTCGCCTTGATCCTCCTCACCCCCCTGGTTGCTCCTCTCCTCTCCCATCCCCATCCCCTGCCATGCCTTCACTGTTGTGTCCTCCCATACCCTCCATCTCTACACCCTTCATCTCCTTTCCCAAGGTGGCTTCCATCAACTCCCCCTCCCGGATGATGCCCTCTCTCCCTCCATCTATCCCTCCTCTCAACTCTGATCCTCACGCCCCCCTCCTTTCTGCCGTCCTTTCCCTGGGCTCCCTCTTCCCCCCCTTCCGTCCCGTTTTCTCCTCGCCAAACCTCTCCCTACCTCCTCCCCCCCGGAAGTCCTTTTGTTTTCCCCTCCTCTGCCTTCCCCACTCCCTGTTACGACTGCCCAGCACCCCCCACCCCTCTTCTGGGTCCTCATCCTCCATCTGCTCCTTTCCCCCCTCCCCTCCTTCGCTTCTCCACTCCTTCCCCCTTTTTTTTACTTTCCCATCATCTGTCCAGTTTCCCCCACCTGGTCTCGGCTGTGGTATGTCACAGTTCCTAACCTTTTAGTGCAGTGTTCCAGAGAATGTTCAGTGTTGTTCATCTTTCTAGTATTGCGAACAGAAACCATGCTGTCACTGGGTGTGACTTTTATTTCTTTTGCGAACAGAAACCAGACTGTCACTGTGTTTTCTTAATTGTCTGTCTATTATTTTACCTGTTTGCTTCGCATGTATTTTATTAGCATCATCATCCCTTCGTTCTATGTTTTAAGTTCCACAATTTTTTATCCCTGTTACTATTTAAGTCTCCGATTTTATCGCCAGTTTTTATTATTTATTCTCTTCATCTTATGCAAACAAAGTCTGTAGGCTGAAGAGCGGCATGCTAAGATGCTGCCAGCCCGCCCCCTTAGCGGGGAATCGAAATTCAATAAGGGAAAAAAAAGAAACAAAATGTTGTCTATATATCCGAGGAAACAGCTACCTAGGCACCCTATAAGACACAAAGACACGAGTGGGCAGTATCCCACATTTTCTCCCTGGCCATCTGATGTTCGTGCAGAGAGTTCTACCTGTATTGGAGACCGTACCCTTGGCTGTTTGTGAGAGGATGTGGATACAACACGACGGTGCAACGCCTCACTTCAGTGTGGAGGTCCGCAATCTGAGTGCTGTATTTCCCGCTCTCTGGATTAGAAGGTGAGGTCGTATTCCATGGGCTGCGAGATCACCTGACATGAATTTCCTTGACTGTTTCCTGTAGGGATATCTGAAGTTACCTGTGTACGAGACCCCAGTGGATAAGCAGATGGAATTAGTTGACAGAATTGTAGCTGTCTGTGACATAATTAAAAACACACCTGGGATATTTGTCACGGTGCATCAGAATCTTGTTCACCGATGTCATGCTTGCATTGAGGTTCATGGTAATCAGATTCAGCACATTTTGTAGGGTGGTACATTCACTCAAATGTAACTAATATAAATACACTGAAGCGCCAAAGAAACTGTTATAGACATGCGTATTCAAATACACAGATATGTAAAGAGGCAGAATAGGGCGCTGCGGTCGGTAACGCCTATATAAGGCAACAAGTTGTTATCGGTTAATGCTGCTACAATGGCAGGTTATCAAGGGGCCGACTTGGAGCAGGAGAGGCACAACAGGACATTTTATTATCTACTGTCTATACTTTTACAAATAAACTCATAAAACTTAGTCATCATGGCCAGGAAGGATTCAGGATTCACACTCATAGCAGTGGAAGTGCAAAAACATAATAAAATAATTTTTTTTTAGATATGAAACTTCATCATCTTTTCACTTGCTGTTGGCTGCATTTGTTACTATAGGTACATTTTTCTTCACAAGTAAGAGAGATTCTTTGATGAATTTTGCGTACAGCATACAAACCATACTTACAGATGTATTAAAGTCTAGAATTTTCCAAATCTATTAAAAACTGTGGTAAAAATTGAGATAATTAACTTCAAAATTTGATTTTTTTCTAAACATAAAGTTTAAAACGTAACAGCTCATTCATTTTTTCATAAATTAAATAGATTCTAGAGTTTCAGACACCTGTAAGCATGGTTTGTATGCTGTGCAAAATTCATCGAACAGTCTCTCTTACTTATGAAGAAAAGTGTACCTATAGCAACAAATGCAGCCAATAGTAAGTGAAAAAATGATGAAATTTCACGTGTAAAAAAAAAATTTTGTTATGTTTTTGACCTTCCGCTGCTACGAGTGTAAATCCTGAATCCTTCCAGGTGATGCTGACAAAGTTTTATGAATTTACTTGTAGAAGTATAGACAGTAGAAATTAAAATGTCCTGTTGTGCCTCTCCTGCTCCAAGTCGACCCGTTTGACGGCCTACCCCCCTAAGTCAGTTTGAATGTGGAGTTACAGTCGCCGCGTGAGCAATGGGACACAGCATCTCCGAAGTAGCGATGAAGTGGGGATCTTCCGGTACTACCATCTCACGAGTGTACCATTTACATCAGGAATCTGGTAAAACATCGAATCTCCGACATCGCTGCGGCCGGAAAACCTGAAAGAACGGGTCCAACGACGACTGAAGAGAATCGTTCAACGTGACAGAAGTGCAACCCTTCCGCAAATTGCTGCAGATTTCAGTGTTGGCCCATAAACAAGTGTCAGAGTGCAAACCATTCAACGAAACATGGTCGATACGGTCTTATGGAGCCAGAAGGCCCACTCGTGTACCCTTGATGACTGCACGGCACTAAGCTTTATGCCTCGCCTGGGCCCGTCGACACCGACACTGGGCTATTGACGACTGGAAACATGTTGCCTGGTCGGACGGGTCTCGTTTCAAATTGTATCGAGGGGATGGACGTGTACAGGTATGGAGACAACCTCATGAATCCATGGACCCATGGACCCTGTCCAAGCTGGTGGAGGTTCTGTAATGGAGTGGGGCGTGCGCAGGTGGAGTGAAGTGGGTCCTCTGATACGTCTAGATACGACTCTGACAGGTGACACGTATGTAAGTATCCGGTCTGAGCATCTTGTAAGAGGTCCATGATTAAGGAATTTGTTATTAGCGCTGTCGAACAGATGTAATTTCGATGGATTGCTCACGTGCTGCCTGCGATATGTAAGCTGTAAGAGAATCTCAGACCGGAGAGCAGTGTTGTATGCAGTAGGAACTCTGTAGCAGTAGCAGTAGGAGTAAAGAGTAGCGAGTAGTCTGGTGTATCGTGTTGGCTGGGCCGGTCGTGGGGAGCGATGGCGGTGCCTGAGCGTTGTAGTAGAAGGTAAAAGCAGCCCCACGCATATGTAGCTAGTATTGTTATATCAAGTCCCATGTAAATGTTATAAAAAATCTAGTTCAATTATAATCTTTCTTATAAAAATTAACTTTTGACAATCATTCATCTCAATTTAAAGAATTTACTAATTTCTCCAATCTATGGTCATCCCGATTATTGTAAAGAAAAATCAGTTGTTTCCTTTCAAAAATGAAAAATCTATCGGCAGTGCCAGAAAATTTCTTATGGGAGCAGATATATACGCGTTATCCGGCGACTTCATTGAGGTAAGAATTTTCAATTTATTCGGCATGATCTTTCAGGGCCATAACGCAGCACTGCTGACGTCCAAAATTTACCAGTTTAAATTCACAGTCAATTATTGAAAGGTTATAAGTGAGTCACAATTTTGTTGAGAGATTAGTCACGTTTTTATTATTGGTAGGTTACGGAATTTATCTGTTAGTAGGTTATGCCGAATGTGAATGAATGTTACAATACATAATTATATTTTTTTACTGTTGGGAGGTTACAACCTGCATCCATTCTTGTCCACTGTGCATTCCAGAACACTCTTCTGAATTTCAACACGTCCTCTCTCCACCAAACTCCCAAGAGATGAACATTATTGAGCATATCTGGGATGTCTTGCAACGCGTTGTTCGCAAGAGATATCCACCCCACCGTCATCTTACGCATTTATGGACAGCCCTGCCGGATTCATGGTGTCGGTTCCCTCCAGCACTGCTTCAGACATTAGTCGAGTCCATGCCACGTCGTGTTGCGACAATTCTGCGTGCTAGCGGGAGCTCTGCACGATATTATGCACGTGTACCAGTTTCTTTGGCTCTCCAGTGTAAAAAAGTACACAGCAATGTGATTTTATTCCTATTAACCTCTTAAGCTGGCTTCTCAAACTCCAGGTACCCTACATCAAATTTTCCACTGGAACATTCGGTAATTTTGAAGAATGATTGTCTATCGACGTTGGAGGGCTCCAAACGATACATATCGAACATGCGATAGTAAATCGATTATGGGTGTCTCGTGGCGCGCGTTACGAGTACGTTTCAAGTTGTCACTACAGAAGAAAAGCGTTAGAGAAGCACTTGTAAATTCAAAGGAGACGACTTACCTTATTCGTCGTTGGTGTTATCGTATTGTGACAGTCTGCGTGATGTGTAAGCCGCAGGGACAATTCCTTTTTTCCCGTACCCAAGGTATGAAATGTTTTATGAGACCCACTAAAGTCACCTTGTCTCGGGACAATACCCTCATAACGAAACACTTGCGTGATACCCTTTCTACCCCACAAAAAATGCAAATATGATCTACTTCACTTTTAGAAGGTCGTCCTCTCTGACTCTATCGTCTAGCAATATGAGTCATCTATTTCTACTGTTTTATTCGGTCCACCAATTGGCACACTGTCATTTGTCACTCTCACGTAGCACACTTCTCGACAAAACCCGAAGCAGTCACACAAGGCATTCGCCGATAGCTCTGTTTCTGATGCTGTGGCTTGCAACGTGTAATCTCGAATCCAGCACGACACAAGAATTACGTTCGTCTGAATCGATAATTTAGAGGACTCGAACCACGTACTTTTTCTGATGCTGGTTCTCTTTCTGCAAAGTCCGATATGAAATGCCAACCGAATATCAGAGTGCACACTCCTCTTACGGAGTTTCACAGACTTCGCAGCTCCACTGTCAACAAAGTCCTTCCTTTCCTCGTCCTGCAGAAGTCCATATTTCCGGCAAAAAGTCAATCATTTGTCTATGCTGGACATGCACGGAATTAGAGTTTTCCATGTGAGGCAATCCGCAGAAGAAACTTGAGAAGCAGTACACATTACACTCGCTGCGAAGAGAAACTGTGTCTATTTCCCATGGAATCGCTAACAGTTACTGCGGGAACGTAATGTACTCGAACTGAAGAAGCAACGCAAAACTGATAAAAATGTATATCACAAATAATTGATCATAACGCGCGCCACGAGACTTCCATAATCCATTTACCATCGCATCTTCGATATGTATCGTTTGGAGCCCACTATCTTCGATAAGCAATCATTCTTGGAAATTACCGTCGAGTCCATGCCACATCGTGTTGCGGCAATTTTGCTTGCTCGCGGGGCTCTTCACGATATTAGGTACGTGTACCAGTTTCTTTTGCTCTCCAGTGTAAAACAGAACACAACAATGTGATTTTATCCCCATTAACCCCTTAAGCTGGCTTCTCCGACTCCAGGTACCCTACCTCAAGTTGTCCAGTGGAGCATTCTGTAGGTCCTGTTAAATTTTTGCATGCTATTACGGAAAAATCATGTAGATAGATCGAGATATACCATATATTTGTAGAAGCATACACAAGGTGTTACAAAAAGGTACGGCCAAACTTTCAGGAAACATTCCTCACACACAAATAAAGAAAAGATGTTATGTGGACATGTGTCCGGAAACGCTTAGTTTCCACGTTAGAGCTCATTTTAGTTTCGTCAGTATGTACTGTACATCCTCGATTCACCGCCAGTTGGCCCAATTGAAGGAAGGTAATGTTGACTTCGGTGCTTGTGTTGACATGCGACTCATTGCTCTACAGTACTAGCATCAAGCACATCAGTACATAGCATCAACAGGTTAGTGATCATCCCGAACGTGGTTTTGCAGTCAGTGCAATGTTTACAAATGCGGAGTTGGCAGATGCCCATTTGATGTATGGATTAGCACGGGGGAATAGCCGTGTCGCGGTACGTTTGTATCGAGACAGATTTCCAGAACGAAGGTGTCCCGAGGGGAAGACGTTCGAAGCAATTGATCGGCGTCTTAGGGAGCACGGAACACTCCAGCCTATGACTCTCGACTGGGGAAGACCTAGAACGACGAGGACACCTGCAGAGGACGAGGCAATTCTTCGTGCAGTTGACGATAACCCTAATGGCAGCGTCAGAGAAGTTGCTGCTGTACAAGGTAACGTTGACAACGTGATTGTATGGAGAGTGCTACTGGAGAACCAGTTGTTTCCGTACCATGTACGCCGGCCGCTGTGGTCTAGCGGTTATAGGCGCGCAGTCCGGAACCACGCGACTGCTACGGTCGCAGGTTCGAATCCTGCCTCGGGCATGGATGTGTGTGATGTCCTTAGGTTAGTTAGGTTTAAGTAGTTCTAAGTTCTAGGGGACTGATGACCACAGATGCCACATAGTGCTCAGAGCCATTTGAACCATTTGAACGTACCATGTACAGCGTGTGCAGGCACTATCAGCAGCTGATTGGCCTCCACGGGTACACTTCTGCCAATGGTTCATCCAACAATGTGTCAATCCTCATTTCAGTGCAAATGTTCTCTTTACGGATGAGACTTTATTCCGACGTGATCAAATTGTAAATTTTCACAATCAACATGTGTGGGCTGACGAGAATCCGCACGCAATTGCGCAATCACGTCATCAACACAGATTTTCTGTGAATGCTTGGGTAGGCATTGTTGGTGATGTCTCGATTGGGCCCCATGTTCTTCCACCTATGCTCAATGGAGCACGTTACCATGATTTCATACGGGATACTCTACCTGTGCTGCTAGAACATGTGCCTTTACAAGTACGACACAACATGTGGTCCATGGACGATGGAGCTCCTGCATATTTCGGTCGAAGTGTTCGTACGCTTCTCAACAACAGATTCGGTGACCGATGGATTGGTAGAGGCGGACCAATTCCATGGCCTCCACGCTCTCCTGACCTCAACCCTCTTGACTTTCATTTATGGGGGCATTTGAAAGCTCTTGTCTACGCAACCCCGGTACCAAATGTAGAGACTCTTCGTGCTCGTTTTGTGGACGGCTGTGGTACAATACGCCATTCCCAGGGCTGCATCAGGGCATCAGGGATTCCATGCGACCGAGGGTGGATGCATGTATCCTCGCTAACGGAGGGCATTTTGAACATTTCCTGTAACAAAGTGTTTGAAGTCACGCTGGTACGTTCTGTTGCTGTGTGTTTCCATTCCACGATTAATGTGATTTGAAGAGAAGTAATAAAATGAGCTCTAACATGGAAAGTAAGCGTTTCCGGACACATGTCCACGTAACGTATTTTCTTTCTTTGTGTGTGAGGAATGTTTCCTGAAAGTTTGGCCGTACCTTTTTGTAACACCCGGTGTACATGGCCAGCCCAGCACGTACCTGAAGCTTTGAATCCACAGCGCAAAGCGTCCGGTCCGCCAGCCTCTCACGTTGGGCGATGGTCGTGGTGACAGGGGCGATGCAGCTGGAGAGTGGTGAGGTCCGCTGGCGGCGCCGCGGCGCGCCTCCAGCCCGCTCTACGGGACGTACTTCTTGAGCGCGGCGTTGGCGGGCGAACCCGGGCGCACGAACTCCTCTTCGGGAATCACGAAGCCGTGCAGGATCTTGAAAGGGACGGTCGCAGCGCGCGCTAGGACCGGCGACGAGATCTGGCTGCGCACGGTCGCCGCTACCGCAGGCGGTGGCGGGGACGGGTAAGTGCGCGGGGCGCTCCAGCGTTCGTGTGGGAGTGTCGTGGGCCGGCGCCGCTCGTCCGAGCGCAGGTAGTTCTCCAGCAGGCAGCGCACGCGCGAGAACGCGATCGGCGCCATAGCGCGTGGTCTAGCCGCACTCGTCACTGTAGCAACGCCCTCCATTGTTGACCGCCGCCGAGGAAAATGGACGGTCCGTTTACCCCATTGTCGTCCGTTACGATTTCTTCTACAATGTCAACCTACTACAAAAAGAATTCTCTAAAACCCAATCCCTCCAAAACTCAAGTGAGTGCATCCCATCTGAACTCGAGGCAGGCAAAGTACAGGCTCAATGTTACCTGGGATGGGACTGGAACACACAGATATTCCCACCGACCATGGAGTCGTGCTGGACAGAACCACAGTCTAATATACAGGGTGTCCCAGCTATCTTGTCCATCCAAAATATCCCTGAATCAATAACAGCTATTGGAAAACGACTTTCACCGGTATCAATGTAGGGCTGGGGCCCATGAATGTACATATTTGGAAACATTCTAAAACGAAAGCATATGTGTTTTTTTAACACAAACTTATGTTTTTTTTTAATGGACCTCCTATATTTTTTCTTCAGCAATCCATAGCATGACAAAGCACATACACAATGGCTTTGATTGCATCGCAATATTCCCATTACATCCCGAGATACTGAGAAGCGAAGTTGACGCTCGAAACACCCGACATGCGCTGCTAGCGCACGTCCTGAGGCTCAGGCGATAACCCCATGTTGCCCGTAATCGCGATGTGATTGACATATGTAACCACACCTCTATACTTATCAAGAGGTCCGAAACGAATAATACGGTCTGCTGCCATCAACTCTCATAAGCACACAATGGTGAGCCTCAGGACGTGCGCTAGCAGCGCATGTCGGGTGTTTCAAGCGTCAACTTCGCGTGTTAATATCTCGGGATGTAATGGGAATATTGCGATGCAATCAACGCCATTGTGTATGTGCTTTGTCATGCTATGGATTGCTGAAGAAAAAATATAGGAGGTCCATTAAAAAAAAAAAAAAACATAAGTTTGTGTTAAAAAACACATATGCTTTCGTTTTAGAATGTTTCCAAATATGTACATTAATGGTCCCCAGCCCTACATTGATACCGGTGAAAGTCGTTTTCCAATAGCTGTTGTTGTTCCAGAGATATTTTGGATGGACAAGATAGCTGGGACACCCTGTATACAGTCGCGACACTTACTGCTGTGAAAGTTGTTACCATTTGACAGCTCAAGTGACACTAGCGTCCCTAGCGGCCAGAAAGATCGCCTTCCTCTGACGGCAGATGCGACGTAAAAATAATCTTTTTCTTTATTTCGTTTTGTACGTAATTTACAAAGTAGTTAGTATATTTTTGCATCACAAGTGTTAGGAGAACAGCGAGAGACGTAAATGATCGTGAAGTATAAGTAAACAGAGCCCGAACGATTGAATGAAGTGACATAATCTGCAACAGCCGGCTGCGGTGGTCTCGAGGTTCTAGGCGCGCAGTCCGGAACCGTGCGACTGCTACGGTCGCAGGTTCGAATCCTGCCTCGGGCATGGATGTGTGTGATGTCCTTAGGTTAGTTAGGTTTAAGTAGTTCTAAGTTCTAGGGGACTGATGACCATAGCAGTTGAGTCCCATAGTGCTCAGAGCCATTTGAACCAATCTGCAACATATTCTTGAAGAAATAATTAAGAAGTAGCATACAATCGCACTTATTCCACTGAAAGTGGATGCCGTTAATCATTATAACTAATGCAGTATTGGAACCCACAGATGTACGCATGAAACCCATGTCTTCAAATCCAATAACACGATCCCTAGAGCTGTCATATATCAAATTTTCCATTAGTGACCTCTCATGCAGAGACAAATTAACAATTATATCACTTTCTGGTAACTGCTGCACTTTCTGCTTTAAAAGATGAAATATGTTATCATTTATCCCACAATTTAATTGTATATCTTCCACATACCTTTGTAAGGTATGTACTGATGGAAGGTTAAAATAGTGTCATAAAAACTGCATGTCTGAGTACTATAATACAACAAATTAAGTGGAAATAATTTAGCTTCGTCTTCCCATCTCGCATCACGTTTTCCATTCAGTGGTATACTGATTTGGCTTATCAATAAATCGAGAGAATCTTTTTTGAAGTACTTGGAACCAATAATTTTTAAAATGAGCTTGTCCTTTTTTTCTTGTGTCCTGTGACGTTGTGGTTGCAGTTTATTCTTATGAATGGCACTTTCCTTGTCACGTAGTAATTTTGTACGAAGTCTAATGATTTGCACGTTTTTACATTTTACACGATGTTCCAACATGCGAATAATTTCACGTACATTTCATCTTCAAAAGATGTCTGTGTTGCATATTCCGTTATTAGTGATTTTATGTCTGTCTCTGGTGTAAGAACACTTGTGGTTGCTGTTTCTTCTGTGTCAAGAGACAGTTTTATTGTTTTTGCAGTAACACTTTCACGTTTGTATGGCAATTTTCTCTTCATCGTCACTAGTTGTGGCTTATTCGGCACGTCAAATAACGTAGGAACTGCATTCCATACCAATGTCTTCTTTTCCGCGCTCATGAACTGGTATGACTTGAAATGTAACGTACAAAACTTCACGTTATTGTGCGAATAAAGGACATCTTTCTGTTGCAGGTCCTCTCTTCTACTATTTATTAACCATTTCTTGCTCCCAAAAAAGAAAAGCAAATTCAGTAATTCAATACAGCTTAGAAAAAAATCGTAAATAAAGAGCGCTCCAATATGATGTTTCATACCTCTCAGGGTCCTTAGGAAACCTGAAGAATGATAAATGTGGTGTTTTCTTCCTATTATTACTGCAATTGTTTGCGCTACATACGCTGCCTTTCGTAAAAACCATGTTAAAAATGAATATAAACGATACTGTTTACATTTACTGAATACCGTATTCAGCAGCGTAGCTTCTCCACCACTTGGGGCGCTGTTGTCGCGGTGTATAATAAAAATCAGCGAGAGTGTCGCTACTGTATATATTAGACTGTGACAGAACATTGACATACAAATATCATTGCGAAAAAAAACACGCAAAAAAGTAGAAGCACGAAATTCCCTAATAAGAAAGCTGTCCAATAGCAAACGGGGTGCCAAACCTACCGTGGTCAGAACTTCAGCCCAAGCTTTGTGCTTCTCAACTGCCGAATATGCCTGACCGATATGGTGCAGATTCGCCCACGCAAAAAAAGTAGATATTAGCTTGAATGAAACATGCAGGATAGTCACAGGCTGCATGAAACCAACCCCCATAGAAAATCTTCACAGGGCCGCAGGTTTCCCAAACCCTGGCTCACGTAGGAAAGCCCATGAACATACCGAGAAGCTAAAACAAACCTTTGATGCCCGTCACTCAATATTTGGCCTAGAGCGTGGCCCCAGCAGACTCAAATCCAGACGCCGTTTCCACTAAGAGAGGACCCACCAAACGGCGTTTCTGGTGATTGGAAACCTGGAGAATGCTTAACTGCAACAGAACTGGGGTGGCTCCTGTGAAATCTAATCTGATCAAATGGGGTTTGTTGGACGAAAATGAAGATAAATGCAACTACGGCACTCGACAGGACATGGCACATCTCCTACAATGCCCTGCCTGCCCCCACAGATGCACTCTCGACGATCTATGGCTGGCTAAAGAAGAAACATTGGAAATTGCCCAATACTGGGCAAACAAATTCTAGTTTCCGGACACGGAAAAGTAAAGTAAGTTCTTTTTCCTTTTTTTAATCATCAGTTTTTTGACTGGTTCGAAGTAGCCCGCCACGAATTACTCTCTTGTGCCAACCTCTTTATCTCACTCACTCCAGCACTTACAACCGACGTCCTCAATTATTTGCTGGATGTATTCCAATCTCTGTCTTCCTCTACAGTGTTTGCCTTCTGCAGCTCCCTCTAGTACCATGAAAGTGATGTCTCAACAGGTGTCCTGTCATCCTGTCGCTTCTTCTTGTCAGTGTTTTCCATACATTCCTGTCCTCTCCGACTCTGCAGAGAACCTCCTCATTCCTTACCTTATCAGTTCAGCATTCTTATGTATGTATGAAAGGGAAGCAGTGGTTGGGAAGGGAGCGAGACAGGGTTCTAGCCTATACCCGATGTTATTCAATCTGTATATTGAGCAAGCAATAAAGAAAAGAAAACAAAAGAAAAGTTCGGAGTAGGTATTAAAATCCATGGAGAAGAAATAAAAACTTTGAGGTTCGCCGATGAGATTGTAATTCTGTCAGAGACTTCTAAGGACTTGGAAGAGCAGTTGAACGGAATGGATACTGTCTTGAAAGGAGGGTATAAGATGAACATCAACAAAATCTAAACGACGATAATGGAATGTAGTCCAAATAAGTCGGGTGATGCTGAGGGAATTCGATTAGGAAATGAGACACTTAAAGAAATAAAGGAGTTTACATTTGGGAAGCAAAATAACTGATGATGGTCGAAGTAGAGAGGATATAAAATGTAGACTGGCAATGGCAAGGAAAGCGTTTCTGAAGAAGAAAATGTGTTACCATCGAGTATAGATTTAAATGTCAGGAAGTCATTTCTGAAAGTATTTGTATGGAGTGTAGCCATGTATGGAAGTGAAACGTGGACGATAAATAGCTTAGACAAGAAGAGAATAGAAGCTTTCGAAATGTGGTGCTACAGAAGAATGCTGAAGATTAGATGGGTAGACCACATAACTAATGAGGAGGTATTGAATACAATTGGGGAGAAGAGGAGCTTGTGGCACAACTTGACTAGAAGAAGAGATCGGTTCGTAGGACATGTTCTGAGACATCGAGGGATCACCAATTTAATATTGGAGGGCAGCGAGGAGGGTAAAAATCGTAGAGGGAGACCAGGAGATGAATACACTAAGCAGATTCAGAAGGTACTAGGAAATGAAGAAGCTTGCACGGGATAGAGTAGCATGGAGAGCTGCATCAAACCAGTCTCAGGACTGAAGACCACAACAACAACATGTAGCACCACATCTCAAATGCTTCGACTCTCTTTCGTTCCGGTTTTCCCACAGTCCATGTTTCACTGCCATATAATTCAGTGCTCCAAACGTACATTCTCAGAAATTTCTCCCTCAAATTAAGGCCTAAGTTTAATACTAGCAGACTTCTCTTGCCCACGAATGCCCTGTTTGGCCAGTGCTAGTCTCCTTTTGATATCCTCCTTGCTGCGTCCGTCATTGGTTATTTTACTGCATAAATAGTAGAGCTCCTTAACATCTTCTACTTCGTGCCCATCAAACCTGATGTTAACTTGCTCGCTGTTCTCATTTCTGGTACTGTTCATTATTTTCGGTAACGGCCTTGCCGCAGAATATACACCGGTTCCCGTCAGATCACCGAAGTTAAGTGCTGTCGGGCGTGGCCAGCCGTTGGATGGGTGACCACCCGGGCCGCAATGCGTTGTTTGCCATTTTTCGGGCCGCACTCAGCCTCGGGTTGCCAATTGAGGAGCTACTCGACCGAATAGTAGCGGCTCCGGTCAAAGAAAACCATCGTAACGACCAGGAGAGCGGTGTGCTGACCACACGCCCCTCCTATCCGCATCCTAGAACTACTTAAACCTAACTAACCTAAGGACATCACACACACCCGTGCCCGAGGCAGGATTCGAACCTGCGATCGGTTCCGGACTACAGCGACTAGAACCGCATAGCCACCGCGACCGGCTGTCTCTCCCTGTAACTTACCCCTACTTTTCTCAGAATTCCGGACATCTTGCACCATTTTAGACTGCCAAACGCTTTTTCCATGTCGATAAATCCTATGAATGTGTCTTGATTTTTCTTTAGTCTTGCTTCCATTTTCAACCGCATCGTCAGAATTGCCTCCCTGGTGGCTTTACCTTCCCTAAAGCCAAACTGATCGTCTCTGTGTATTATTCTTGTCAGCAACTCGGATGCATGAGCTGTTAAGCTGATTGTGCGATAATTCTCGCACTTTTCAGCTCTCGCAGTCTGCGAAATTCTTGGATGAATTTTTTCCTAAAGTGAGATAGCATGCCTCCAGATTCATACATTCTACACACTAACGTGAACTATCATTTTGTTACCACTTCCCATAATGATTTTAGATACTCTGATGGAGTGTTATATACCCTTTCTGCCTTATTTTCTGTAAGTCCTCCAAAACTCTCTTAAATTGTGATTCTAATGCTGGATGCCCTATTTCTCCTAAATCGATTCCTGTTTCTTCTTCTATCACATCAGACAAATCTTCCTCTTTCCACCTATCTGCTCACTCCTCTGCATTTAACAGTGGAGTTCCTATTGCACTCGTAATGTTACCACCCTTGCTTTTAATTTCACCGAAGGCTGTTTTCACTTTCCTATGTGCTGAGTCAGTCCTTCCGACAATCGCTTCTTTTTCGATTTCTTCACATTTTTTGTGCTGCCGTTTCGTCATAGCTTCCTTGCACTTCCTATTTCTTTCATTCCTCAGCGAAACAAAAACTTAAACAACAAACACTATAGTTTCTTCCCACTGACATCTTCCATAAGACATTGTTTATAAAACATTCACTCCACCTCATACATGAAGACACTTTTGAATGGGGTTAGGCATACCCTTATCAAATAGTCCTAAAACAGTGTCGGATACTTCCCCCTTCCTTCACCCAACGGCCTCTATAATGCTCTGTAAGGACTCTGGCGGGAGAGGGCGATTGCACACCACTTCTTTCAGCGTGGACCATGCATTGTCATTGCAGCTGAGATTTGGAGAATATGGACCTCTTTCCGTGAGACTGAGTGTGTGTTCCACTAGAAACGTATTTACAAGATTGTAACAGTGGCGCCATGCATTGTCGTCCACCGGCGTGAATCCCGCCTCATTGTATTTACCAAATGAAGCCACCGTGCGTGCAAAGATGTTCTCCCGATACTTCTTCGCACCAGGCATTCTGTCAAATATTAGCACAAGGGGTGATCTGCAGCCGTACATGATTCCACCCCAAAATATGACTGCACTACCTTCATAATTGTGACGGAGTACGGTACAACTAAGGTATAAGCGTTGTACTCGTTGCGTCCGCACATGAATATGAGTATTTTCAGCGTGGATACAGATCTAATCAGAAAATAGCGTAATCTACCACTGCTCCTAATCCAAATGGCTTTGTGTCTGTGCGACACAAACTCACTCGGATCCCAGTCTAGAAGAGGAGCCTTGAGACGTCTTCTGGGGCCCTATTCTGTATCGTTCATACCGATCGGTGTAGTAGGCTAGTCTCGGAAGTGACGTCATTTTCGGTTCTTTATCGAAATATCCTATTCAATAAGCTTCTGAGACTTGTTACCGAACGGTCCTCCCGCCGATTTTACGACAATTGTACAGACAGGTTTTGAATTTCGGTCTGGCCCTGTCGATCGGCGAACTGTGGTTTATGTACAACTATAATTTGTTATTTCAAACATATTTAGCGGTTTTAGCTTTGGATTTAGTGATTGTGTTACCAAAGAATCACCAGAGGACGCATCCAGTTGAAAAGTGAGTTCGTAATAGACTGTTTTCTTATGTTAGAAATATGGTTAGGTTAGGTTGTTACTGTGAATGATTACATAAAAAAAATACGTTTTCGGTCAATATTCCCTCAAAATACGTATTATTTTAATGCAAGTAAGAGGTTAAACATATTTAAATATCAAGACATCGGCTCTGCTTACGCGTATTAGTTGAGTGTGAACTGACGCTACTAGAGCCTTTGTGTACTTTTTCCTACAAATGGGTTAGTTAGTAATTATCGAGATGTCTTTAAAACTTTCAAGTAACAATGGAAAGCAATTATGTGAAGCTTGATATTGGAAACCTTCCAAACATCACGCATCTATGACTTACGCAGCACCGTTCGGCAACAAAGTCAGCCTACGATCCTCTACACTATACTACAAAAATTGAGCACTGCGTGTCTGTTGTTGGGCGTGGCCAAGTGGTTAGCGCGCGGGAATGTGATTCCATAAGTCATGGGTTTGCGAATGGGTGGACACAATTTTTTTTCTCTTCATATATGCAACACGTTCTGAGACATTGTTATTCGTGTAAGTTAACACCCGAACGTGCCGACGAATCAGAAGCAAGTTTAGTACAATTAGCGGACTCTCCCCCAGGAATAGTACATACTGCACCATCTCGGCGCTTGTATCTCCCTCTACTTTTGTACCACATGCTACTTCACGTGTATCACGCAACATCAAGGCAAGCTTCTAGCAAGATAAAATACTAGCGGCCACAGCCAGAAATATCACAGCGTGCCACGTCAGTGCTCTTGGAAGAGAGCTGTGGCGGTGACTTGGCTCTATTGTTGTTCCCGCTTAGTGATTTGGGAAGATGGAAAAAAAAAAATCGAGATTCGAGCAGTGATTGAGTACTTCGTCAAAGAAAGGTACGAAAGCAAAGGACACTCACGTCGATTTCTAGGATACACTGGGAGACTCTGCTCCTTCATATTAAACTTTTGCCAAGTGGGGAAATAAATTTAAATTTGGTCGGGAGAGGTTAGATTATGGTCTGCGCATTGGTTGACAAAGATGTGTCACTACTCCAGAAATCATTGCAAAAGCGCACAAAAAGATCATGGAGGAGCGCCGATTGAAAGTGCGTGAAATTGCTCACGCTTTCCATATGTCATCTGAAAGGATCAAAAACGCAAGAGAATGGCCATATCGGAACAATGTTTGGCCCGTTTTAAGAGAAATGGACAAGATTTTTTTGCGCCAGTTTGTGACCACAGATGAAACTTGGGTGCACTACTATACCCCAGGGACAGAACAGTCAAAACAGTGGAAACATGCTGATTCTCCTCCACCAAAGAAAGCAAAGACACATCCTTCGGCGGGAAAGGTCATGGAATCAGTGTTCTGGGATGCGAAGGTGATTCTGTTTGTATATTTTCTCCCCACTGGACTTGTACACGTATTTTGTGTGTACAATTAGGATAACTTCAAATTTCTGTATCTAGGAAACGGATAAAGATACGAAGAAAGTTTTCAAGTCTGTTCGAGAACGGGAACTTACGACTACATCTTAAAAATTCCAGCCATTTGTTGTGCATGGTTATCTCGAAATCCTCGGCTCATTTTTGGTACCCAAAAACCACGTTTTTCATGTTTTCTCGAGAACTGCCCAAGAGCTCCATAAGTCCCTACTGCATACCATAGACCTCATTTAATGCAAAAAAAGTACCAACAGATTTGCTCCATTTGCCTAAGCGGAAGGAAGTGTGTAATTTGCAAACTTTGACCCCGTACTATAGGATGATTGCATTAAGAAGATTCCTCTGTTGACTGTACAAATAGTCCCTAGTCTACCGGCTATCGAAAACACTGTACCTTTTTATTGTCAACAGGACCTGAGGTTGATCGCCAGAAATATACCGTTTTTAAGCGCGCCGTTTTGTAACATCAGGTACTGTAGCGCATATTGACACATGCGTACCAATGCTTATACAATCCTCAGCATGTTTAATCCACACTTCAAAATGGTTCAAATGGCTCTGAGCGCTATGGGACTTAACATCTGAGGTCATCAGTCCCCTAGACTTAGAACTACTTAAACCTAACAAACCTAAGGACTTCACACACATCCATGCCCGAGGCGGGATTTGTACCTGCGACCGTAGCAGCAGCGCAGTTAAGTACTGAAGCGCCTAGAACCGCTCGGCCACAGCGGCCGGCAATACACACTTCGGTCCTAATATTATTTAGTACGAAGGCAACTCCGTCGGTTACGTTTTGACGACTAAACAGCTGAACCAATTTCGATGAAATCTGTTATGGAGATAGCTCGAATCCTGTGGAATAAAATAGGCTAACGACCCTTAAAAGGGTGAAGTAAGCGACGGAACATTCTTTTTATACATCAGTGAATACAAACCATGTCAAGAATTATTAAATTTGCTGCATAATGCACACGTTGTACAATAATAGAACCCACACAATTCCGTACGCATCACTCCAGAACGACGCTGCGCGTGCCACGTCATCATGCATTGGGTCAATTGGGGTGCAGCACACATCACAGCCTACGCTTACCCAAACAGGCAGACATATGACGGCAGCTGACATTATTGTACATACAACAGCTTACTTACTCGACCTCGCTCATCCTAACGAAACTTCTAATATGCGAGTACAGCTGTGGTAAACAGCTGGTTGTACAATACCATGAGGTGACAAAGGTCGTGGGATACCTACTCATATCGTGTCGGACCTCCTTTTGCCTGAGGTAAGTAGCTACTCGACGCGGCATGCACTCAACAAGTCGCTGGAAGTGCTTCGCACAAATGTTGAGCCAAGCTGCCTCTACAGCCTTCCATAACTGCGGAAGTGTTGCCAGTACACGATTTCGTGCACGAGCTGACCTATTAAACGCCGCAAATGTTCGACAGGATTCATGTCGAGCGATCTGATAGTCAAATCATTCGCTCGGAATGTCCAGAAGGTTCTTCATATTGCATGTCGCATTGTCACCCACGAAAATTGCATTGTTGTTCGAGAACAAGAAGTCCATAAATGGCTCCAAATGAGCTCCAAGTAGCCGAACACAACCAAGATCCAGTCCATTCCACGTAAACACAGCCCACATCATTATGGAGCCACCACCAGATTGCACAGTAGCTTGCTGGCAACTTGGATCCATGGCTTTGTGCGTCTGAGCCACCCTCAAACCCTACCACAGCTCTTACCAACTGAAATCGGGACTCGTCTCACCAGGTCAAAATTTTCCAGTCGTCTATGGCAGGGGTCTCCAAACTTTTAGTCTGTGGGCCACATTGACTCCTCCACAAAGTCATAAGGGCCAAGATCTACCTAGTGGGATTAAAGCACCCTAGCACTCCGTGATGACAGTAATGTAAGGCTAAAGGAAAGATGAAATCGCAAAAATCTAAGGTTGTGGGAATAGCTAGCACTGAAACGAACTACGATTTTTATTCAATTACATAATTTTGATTGGTGGACGTACCTGACCGAATTTCTGGCATATTTTATTCTGGCGAATTTCACCGACAAAAAAAGTATGTCAGTGCACATTCTTTACGAAAGCGTCCTGCAAAGTTAACGAAATCTCAAAATCATAGTTAGCAACACTAATACTACAAGACGTAACAGAGGTAGAGTATGTCAACTCATTGTTATTTCAAGCAGCGCAACAATAAGTTTGGTTACGTAGTCCTGTAGCGAGTAGCAGAGCCAGAGCACATATTTGATAGCTCTGTTACGTGATTGTATCTAGTTTGCGAGTGTCTCACGAGTTTTTTAGTGTTTCATGCGCTGTACTAGTAGGTGTGGGACAATACAAAGTTTGAATTCGAAGAGACAAGGAAAATCTGAAAATGGAAATACGTAAAGAAAGTGAGACCTCGCTTAAGAAGCATCTTCCATAATGATTGATTACTAAGGCTAGTCGCCGAAGTGGCGTCCATTTGAAAGACTTGCACCAGACTCGTGTGTAGAATAAAATTCAAAGAATTTTTTTACTTAAAATGTTTTCGCCAAACTAATCTGTTAACCTTTTTTTTTTTCACTATCGCACGGAGAATGGTCTGTCTGTTTATTGTGGATAGCCACAAGTTTAACCATGACCTTCCGCTTTGTAAAGATAGAGCTCCGACAATGCCGCGGTGTATTGGTCACGATAGGCCTCGAAACTCAATTGCTGGCAGTATCAACACCACCTCAAATATTTGGCGGGCCGGATACCGGGAATGTCCGGCCAGCTAATACGGGCCGGTTTCGGTCCGCGGGCCGTAGTTTGGCCTTGGAGACCCCTGGTCTAGGGTCGGGCCAATATGATCACGAGAGCGCAGCAGACGATGTCGTGCTGTTACCAGTGGCACTCGCGTCGGTTGTCTGCTGCCTAACCCATCAATGCCAAATTTCGCCACACTGTCCTAGCAGATGCGTTTGTTGTACGTCCCGAATTGATTTCTGTCGCTATTTCACGCAGTTTTGCTTGTCTGTTAGCACGGACAGTTCTACGCTAACGCCGGTGCTTTCGACCGTTGTCCGCCGTGGAATGTAATGCCTCAACTTTGGTGTTCTCGGCACGCTCTTACCGCTGTGGATCTCGGAATAAGGAATTCCCTAACGATTTCCGAAATCAGATATCCCGTGCATCTAGCTCCACTCCGCGCTCAAAGTCTGTTAATTCCCGTCGTGCGGCCATATTCATGTCGAAAACCTTTTCACACGAATTGCCGGAGTACAAATGACAGTTCCATCAGCGCACCGCCGTTTACACGTTGTGTACGCAACACTACCGCTATCTGTATATGTGCATATCACCTCAGCCTAAGGTTCTTATCATATGAAGTGTGGCAACTTTTCCCAGCTTTATATAATCAAAGGGGACGGAGTGATCCTCTCTCGAATTCTAAGGTCAGTACCGAACATCAGTTTCCTAAAGCAGTATTACTAAGTTTTCCAAAAAGGTCTAAAAAGTCTCTTTTGAAAATTTCCGACTGTTGTTAACTACAAAAACATAATGCTAATAGTAATTTAAAATGGAACAATGTTATTTTTATTAAAATTTATGATTCAATAATTGTTAACTAAAGTTTCCATTTGTTATTAAATATGGAGTTAAAATAAAAGTAAAAAAGTTGCTACCTATGAGTTCCGAACCAATGACTTTATACTACACCTTCACGCTACGGGATCAGCTAACGGCAGCTATGTTCATAACTTCGAAATGTTTAACAGCAGCTGGAAATCCTGAAATTTTCAAAGGCGATTTTTTCGTTTTTTCAAGGTTACTTTTTTCCTTAAGAAGATAAATATGTAAATACACTGTGTCATACTGCTTGATGAAATTAATGTCCGATACGCAGAGGCATAATTGTGGGGGAGCGGAGCAAACTGCGTAACTGAACAGGGCGGCAGGTTTTAGGGGGCGGCAGTATTTGTCGAAAACAGTATAAAGAACATGGGCATCAACCATGTTCCTAAAATTTAAATTTAAATCTCCCGCTCCCCAGGGAATATTATTTGATGCACACGCAGAAACGTATTACGTAGAGTTGTTTATCCTCGACACTATTAGCAAAGGTAAGAAATAGTTTCATATACTGATACTAATTAGTTCTTTTTATAAGTCACTAGTGGACCCCACACTGCTTCGCAATGGCCTAATCTGTACGAGACTGTATATACGTCCTAATCCCTTATCTTCCCCTCTTTGTCCATCTGCTCCTTGCTGTGCTACATGTACGTCGCCCGCCCCCCACCCTTCTCTCCCTTGTCCATCTCCTCTTCCGCCGTCTTGCTAAGCCCTTGAGCTTCATTTATTGTTACTGTCAACGAATGATTGATTGGGGATCGAATTAGCTTAAAATGAATGTTGAGTTCACAAGTAAACGGGGTATGACCGATCTATCCTGCTGTTGTACCTGTGAGTAGAGTAGCTTCAGTGACAATATTATGCATAGTTTTAATTTGCAGACCAGTAGGATTACAAAGTTGCGGACGATTCAAGATTCTTTAGCATTATTCTAATTGTAAGCCAATAAGCCATAAATATAACTTTCCTGTAAAAAACGACTGGGAGGATGATAAAACAGCACATTGTTGTGTATACAATTTTTGCTTAAAAGTATAGACACGGGAATGAGAAAGAATATCTATGGAACAAACAATTTTTCTAATGTGATTCTTGAGTTTCTCCCGGCGTATTTGATAATCAAAATATCCACGGGTGTACTGCCGGTCTATAGTGTCCAACGGGCACAATATTTCGGCGATCAAACATGTCGCCATCATCAGGTGAACTGACGGACTGAGCTCCTGTGAACGTGCCGGCACGGAGATCCGTACGCTATGGCTGCTCAGGGGGAACTGGGTTCGGTCGCGGCGGCGGCCGATTTAAATACCCTCCGCCCGCGGCACGCTCCCTCCGCCGTCCGCGCCCCGCGCCACGGTAGCGCGGTGGAACAGATTGCGACGGCGTCTGAGATGATGTCGGTGTAATGGCTCTGTCCGCCGTGGTCGTCACAACTATGCGTTTGCTCGATTTACTCTTGATTAACCCAACAATTCTCAAGGCTGTCAATTCAACTAAGTACCTGGGTGTTAAAATTACGAACAACTTCAGTGGCCAGATGACGAACGTGTCGTCCACGTAACGGAGTTACTCCCTCCTTCCGGAGGGAGTCGCCATGGGTAGCCCACTCTCACCGGTGGTAGCGAATTTGTACATGGAGAACTTCGAGGAGGAAGCCCTGTCGTCATCCGAATGGAAACCTACTTGCCTTTTCCGTTACGTGAACGACACATTCGTCATCTGGCCACATGGTATGGACAAACTCCTTGACTTCCTTACACATCTAAACTCCATACACCCCAACATCAAATTCACTATGGAGACTGAAACGGAGGGTAAATTACCTTTCCTTGACGTCTTGGTCAGGAGAAGGGCTGACGGCACCCTAGGTCATGGGGTGTATCGAAAGACAACACACACTGATCTGTATTTGCACGCAGACAGCTGCCACCACCCTTCACAGAGGAATGGGGTACTTAAAACTCTAGTACATAGGGCGCGCACTATCTCCGACACAGAGAGTCTACCCCAGGAATTGGAACATCTGAGAACTGTGTTTCGAAAAAATGGGTACTCAGAGTGGCAGATCCAACGTGCTCTCCGCTCAACCACTGCAGTACAACCTGTTGAGATGGATGAAGTCACGAGGGAGGAGGTAGGCACTGCATTTATTCCATACACAGGCGCACTCTCGGGGAAAATCGCCCGCATTCTGAAGAAACACCGGGTCGGAACTGTGTTTTGTCCTCCGAATAAAACTCGTGCACTGGTGGGGAGCGCCAAAGATGACCTCGGTTTGAGGAAGGCCGGCGTGTACCAGATTCCGTGTCAATGTGGCAAGTCGTATATTGGTCAGACGATGCGTACCGTCGAGGATCGATGCCGTGAACAGCAGAGGCACACTCGACTGATGTATCCGAGCAAGTCGGCGGTCGCTGAACATTGTTTGTCGGAAAATCACGCTATGGAGTATGGACGCACGAGGATTCTGGTACAGACGTCGAGATACTGGGACAGCGTTGTTAGAGAGGCCATCGAAATTCGCACCAATGACGACCTCGTAAACCGTGACTGTGGCTATAATCTTAGCAAGGCTTGGGAACCAGCGATTCTACATCTACATCTACATCCGTACTCCGCAAGCCACCTGACGGTGTGTGGCGGAGGGTACCCTGAGTACCTCTATCGGTTCTCCCTTCTATTCCAGTCTCGTATTGTACGTGGAAAGAAGGACTGTCGGTATGCTTCTGTGTGGGCTCTAATCTCTCTGATTTTATCCTCATGGTCTCTTCGCGAGATATACGTATGAGGGAGCAATATACTGCTTGACTCTTCGGTGAAGGTATGTTCTCGAAACTTCAACAAAAGCCCGTACCGAGCTACTGAGCGTCTCTCCTGCAGAGTCTTCCACTGGAGTTTATCTATCATCTCCGTAACGCTTTCGCAATTACTAAATGATCCTGTAACGAAGCGCGCTGCTCTCCGTTGGATCTTCTCTATCTCTTCTATCAACCCTACCTGGTGCGGATCCCACACTGCTGAGCAGTATTCAAGCATTGGGCGAACAAGCGTACTGTAACCTACTTCCTTTGTTGTCGGATTGCATTTCCTTAGGATTCTTCCAATGAATCTCAGTCTGGCATCTGCTTTACCGACGATCAACTTTATATGATCATTCCATTTTAAATCACTCCTAATGCGTACTCCCAGATAATTTATGGAATTAACTGCTTCCAGTTGCTGACCTGCTATTTTGTAGCTAAATGATAAGGGACCTATCTTTCTATGTATTCGCATCACATTACACTTCGCTACATTGAGATTCAATTGCCATTCCGTGCACCATGCGTCAATTCGCTGCAGATCCTCCTGCATTTCAGTACAATTTTCCATTGTTGCAACCTCTCGATACACCACAGCATCATCTGCAAAAAGCCTCAGTGAACTTCCGATGTCATCCACCAGGTCATTTATGTATATTGTGAATAGCAACGGTCCTATGACACTCCCCTGCGGCACACCTGAATTGTACTATTTATCGAGTAATCGAATTCCAACGGATTTCTTATGAGGAACGGTGTCAAAAGCTTTCCGGAAATCTAGAAATACGGAATCAACTTGAGATCCCCTGTCGATAGCGGCCATTACTTCGTGCGAATAAAGAGCTAGCTGCGTTGCACAAGAGCGTTGTTTTCTGAAGCCATGCTGATTACGTGTCAATAGATCGTTCCCTTCGAGGTGATTCATTATGTTTGAATACAGTATATGCTCCAAAACCCTACTGCAAACCGACGTCAATGATATAGGTCTGTAGTTAAATGGATTACTCCTACTACCCTTTTTGAACACTGGTGCAACCTGCGCAATTTTCCAATCTGTAGGTAAAGATCTATCGGTGAGCGAGCGGTTGTATATGAGTGCTAAGTAGGGAGCTATAGTATCAGCGTAATCTGAAAGGAACCTAATCGGTATACAATCTGGACCTGAAGACTTGCCCGTATCAAGCGATTTGAGTTGCTTCGCATCCCCTAAGGTATCTACTTCTAAGAAACTCATGCTAGCAGATGTTCGTGTTTCAAATTCTGGAATATTCCATTCGTCTTCCCTGGTGAAGGAATTTCGGAAAACTGCGTTCAATAACTCCGCTTTAGCGGCACAGTCGTCGATAACAGTACCATCGGCACTGCGCAGCGAAGGTATTGACTGCGTCTTGCCGCTTGTGTACTTTACATATGACCAGAATTTCTTCGGATTTTCTACCAAATTTCGAGACAATGTTTCGTTGTGGAACCTATTAAAGGCATCTCGCATCGAAGTACGTGCCAAATTTCGCGCGTCTGTAAATTTTAGCCCATCTTCGGGATTTCGCGTTCTTCTGAACTTCGCATGCTTTTTCCGTTGCCTCTGCAACAGCGTTCGGACCTTTTTTGTGTACCACGGGGGATCCGTTCCATCTCTTACCAATTTATGAGGTATGAATATCTCAATTGCTGTTGCTACTATATCTTTGAATTTGAGCCACATCTCGTCTACATTCGCATAGTCAGTTCGGAAGGAATGGAAATTGTGTTTTAGGAAGGCTACTAGTGGCACTTTATCCGCTTTTGTAAATAAAATTATTTTGCGTTTGTTTCTGATGGATTTGGAAGAAATGCTATTGAGTCTAGCTACAATGACCTTGTGATCACTAATCCCTGTATCAGTCATGATGCTATCTATCAGCTCTGGATTGTTTGTGGCTAAGAGGTCAAGTGTGTTTTCGCAACCATTTACAATTCGCGTGGGTTCGTGGACTAACTGCTCGAAATAATTTTCGGAGAAAGCATTTAGGACAATCTCGGAAGACGTTTTCTGCCTACCACCGGTTTTGAACAAGTATTTTTGCCAACATACCGAGGGTAGGTTGAAGTCCCCACCAACTATAACCGTATGAGTGGGGTATTTATTTGTTACGAGACTCAAACTTTCTCTGAACTGTTCCGCAACTGTATCATCGGAGTCTGGGGGTCGGTAGAAGGAGCCAATTATTAACTTAATTCGGCTGTTAAGTATAACCTCCACCCATACCAATTCGCACGGAGTATCTACTTCGACTTCACTACAAGATAAACCACTACTGACAGACACAAACACTCCACCACCAATTCTGCCTAATCTATCTTTCCTGAACACCGTCTGAGACTTCGTAAAAATTTCTGCAGAACTTATTTCAGGCTTTAGCCAGCTTTCTGTACCTATAACGATATCAGCTTCTGTGCTTTCTATTAGCGCTTGAAGCTCAGGGACTTTTCCAGCGCAACTACAACAATTTACAACTATAATTCCGACTGTTCCTTGATCCAAGCACGTCCTGTAATTGCCAAGCACCCTTTGACATTGCAGCCCATCCCGCACTTTCCCGAGGCCTTCTAACCTAAAAAACCGCCCAGTCCACGCCACACAGCCTCCGCTACCCGTGTAGCCGCCAGCTGAGTGTAGTGAACTCCTGACCTATTCAGCAGAACCCGAAACCCCACCACCCTATGGCGCAAGTCAAGGAATCTGCAGCCCATACGGTCGCAAAACCGTCTGAGCCTCTGATTCAGACCCTCCACCCGGCTCTGCACCAAAGGTCCGCAGTCGGTTCTGTCAACGATGCTGCAGATGGTGAGCTCTGCCTTCATCTCGTAAGCAAGACTGGCAGCCTTCACCAAATCAGATAGCCGCTGGAATCCAGAGAGAATTTCCTCAGATCCAAAGCGACACACGTCATTAGTGCCGACATGTGCCACCACCTGAAGCTGGCTGCACCCTGTGCTCTTCATGGCATCCGGAAGGACCCTTTCCACATCAGGAATGACTCCTCCCGGAATGCACACTGGATTTCTTCCCCTCCTTAGCCGCCGTATCCCTAAGGGGCCCCATTACGCGCCTAACATTGGAGCTCCCAACTACCAGTAAGCCCACCCTCTGCGATTGCCCGGACCTTGAAGGCTGAGAATGATCCTCTGAAACAGGGCAGGCAGCTGCATCTGGCTCAGCCAGAGACAGTGCCTGAAACCGGTTTGTCAGACGGTTTTCCGGTTTTCACGACTGGAAACCTGACAACTTTTATTTCAACTTATCATCACGTTTTTGCTAAACTTTGTTTACATCACACATGCACTTATAACAACAGAGTGCAAGAGATGATTTTCAAGTAGACGATGAAATAGTTTGCTTTGGTTTGTCAACTCAAATGGCAAATTATGTCTAATGTGATACCTACACTGCCAATAATGGATGCTGCATTTTGTTATTTTGATGTTAACTGAAAAAAAAGGACTGGAAGAAAGAGATTAAGTGGAGTTCAGTATCAATCCCTGGCAAAAGAAGAATAATTCAGGTCAAGAGGAAACTCTCTTCCAAAGTGAAATTATAAAAGAGCAGGGAGAAACACTTACCTCAAACAAACCAAAGTGTGATGCAAAAACACTTTTACCAAATGAAAGTGAAAATGGTATACTCATCGTTGCTGAGAAACATTTCACATTAGTGTTGATTCCTTTTCTTGGGGGTAAAAATGGTAAAACCTTGGACATCACAATGAAAAGGATAAAACAAAATAAAGAACATGACTTTTCCAAACGAGAACATCAGTTTAAAGATGGTACCACAAGAGACGATACTAGAGCATTGTTCTGAAAAGTTGGCAAACAATGAAATCATTGATGAGAGATTATCTAGTGTATTCAGAAAGCCAGGAAATAATATTTTGTGTACCATGTACTATATTATGGAGAATGAAATACTTGGCAAGACCTCAAAACCAGAAAAATACGAATCTCTGTGATACTGCTCCAACTGAATCTGTCGGAGCTGAAAGACATTAAGTCCATGAGAAGCAAAAACTGTAGAGATGTATCCAAACCAAATAAATATTTATTACGACTTATTATCTATAAAATAATTCTTAGAATGTAATTTTTGTTAGTGAAAATACAATCTGAATGTTTAATCCACATTTATTTTTGTTTTTCAAAAACAGATTAACGCTCTTCAGCCTTTCAGTTATTAGTAAATTCACGACCTGTATTGATTAACAAATTTAATATGTTATATTAATCATGTGTGATTACTGAATACGTATTAATGGACAACATTAATGTTAATTATGAGAAGTAGTGTTACTATGACTGAATATAATTTAAATTCATGAAGAAACAAATACACAACTCATTAGGGATGGAAAGATTCACTCAGAGTACCCGTTGTTGACCATTTCAGCATGTTCTCATAAAATTCCATTGCGTCCTGAGGAACATATTTCACTAACTTTCCAATGTCCTATATCTTTCTTAAGTTTATGGAAAAATTGTCCCTGTGTACATTTTCAAGTGGCATGGTAAGATAAGGCAGCAACCTTGACTTTCTCAGAAAGAATCTGTGTGTGTAGCTGGAGAGTTGATCTAAACAGACTCTAACTTCCCCTACCTTGTTGTTGCAGTACAACTGCTTCTTATCTCTTGGGAATCCTTCAGTTTTCCTTGGTATAACAGTTTTCTTAAAGTAGAATGGCCATCATTTATCAATATCAATGATTTCATCAAACTCTGCAACACGAAGCTCCACATTTTTTCTGCTGTTTGCTATTAATTCAACATTTTTTTGGGATATAAACTCTATGGCAGATTTTTATTTTCTTTTTGAATACCACAAAATTTCTATCACGTGGTAGGTATGAATGACCAGGTTCAGGAAACGTGGGTAATTAACTCAAACCTACCAACTGTAGTCAGCCCTATACACATTATCACCAATGTGTGATTTCAGTTTTGTCCAGTACATCCATTTAAGAACAAACTGAGGTGCTTCATTGTGTCTGGAATGTAGTTTTTAATGTAGTGGTATAGAAAAGTGTGCACCTCATTTGCACCTTTTCTTCCCTCACCCTCATGATAAAGATATACAACAGTGCTGTCATCTTTTGAAATGTGGATATCAAATACAGTTACCCATAGCTGCCACATGTAAAAACTTCTTGCACAGGAATTTCTGGTATGGGCAAATTCTGCGTATAGTCACAGGCAATGGCACCTATTTCTTCATTCTGAAGACACTGAGACTTCGCTTCTCTCAGGGACTCATATAATATTCAACTCCTTTGAAGATGAATCTGCAAATCTGCCTTGGCTGCAAGTTTTGAAGCTTCACAGAGATGAGGACTTTTTAACTTCGCATTTAGCTCCTAACAAAGAGAACAAACATTTAACTGTGGTCTGCCAAACTAATAATCATAATTTTTGTGAAAATACTGTCTGTAGAAGTTGTATTTCAGAGATATGCCTAGATACGTGGTACAGTACATCTGGTACATTGTTTTCACACACAGTCACAAATCTATGTACTGAATATCATTCCCAGCACAATGTGTGGGCTTCAGCGGAGAAGACTGTATATGTCCATCTTCTGTTTTCAGGATACTTTCAGGAATTTTATTTCCTTTCTCATTCGTCCCAAGTTTATCTTGTGGCAGTCTCCCATTCATTATCGTGTGAGTTATAGAGAACACCCACTTCATTCCAATGGAGTGGAAACTGTGAAATGATTCTTGACACACTTGCACTCTAAATGAGCCATACATTGCAAAATACCGAAAACTGAAACAACGCTTATTTTCCATCACTGTCTAATTTCCAAGGTTTGCACCTCGACATCAAAAGCTTCAATAAGGCCCATTAGGTACAAATCTTGAGTATCTTTGTTTAGGAGGTCATGAAATTTCGAAATGATATCCATTTTCTCATTGTCAGTGAATCTCTTGAAACAGTCTCTCCAGCACCTACAATCAATAAAATTGTTTAACAATTTGTCATTTAATCAAGTCTTCTACGATAAATGTTGGAAAAAAATACAGGACACACCAGCATATCTACTTCGGCACCAAAAAAATATAAGTGGAAATAAAGCTTATTATCGTCAATATTGATGTAAAAGTTTGTCCTGACCTGGAGTCCCTTCCTGTTTCCTTTTCTTCAATGTGTTTTCCACCATATTTAATATAAGCCTTTGGTAATGGCTTGTTTTATTATGTTTTAGTAATGAATGGAATCATTTCTCTTTCATTTGAGCGACATAGCATAGTACTGAGTTTGGTATGATAATCAAACAACAACTGAATGAATATGAAACCAGGCGGGAAGATCTGTGTGGGAACAGCACTTAACAGCATTGCCAACACGCACAATGGCACGGAGGTAAAAAGTAATAAGCCCGTGACATACTGCTTTTCTGCTCTGCACACCTAACCTGCAGAACAAGTTCAACATAGAAGCAGAATGCTAGCTTAATGCTTTTCAGTGTCAAATGAAGCGCCTTGTCCAAGTAGTTCACAATGTTCAACAAAACATGTAAGTTTGGACTTAATGCCTTTCAGTTCGACTGATGCAATTCAACAAGTGAAGTTCAGAATAAGAAATGCAATAAGAATAACAAAAGATTCTTTGATGAATCTGATTCAGACATAGAAAAAATACACTTCAGATCACTGCTTCCGACTGCTCAATACAACGATCATTTTCTGCTGTCAGACACATAAGTAATTAGTAGGGACATCACATAACAGGATTGTCTTAGTTATCTTGGTGTCTGTCTATTAATTAGACTTGATAGTGAAACTAAACAATGATGAAATCATAAAGTTGTTTGTAAATGACAGGGCAAGAAAAAAAAACTCTTGCTGTTTAAATAATCAGTGTTTTTTACCCTGGTACCTTAAACGCACAATAGCAGTATTTGCATTTATATTTATTGTCCAACACTTTATTACATTTTTTTACTTGTAACTTCAAAAAAGCACGGTTTTAAATTTGCAGCTCAAAGTATTACGCAGACAAAAAACATGCCCACATTAGGCAGACTAATAAATATCTGTATTTCAAGTCCGTGGGGCAGAGGATGAAGGAAGGGGTGGGTGGAGGGAAGGGGGGTGGAGGGGCAAGCAGAGATCTTTTTGCCCAGGGCCATCAAGAGTCCAAAATACAGACCTACCAGTATGTATGAAGACAATCTAAGAACAGCGTCACTCCATACCGTCCACTTTCAATATATTAATGACAAAAAAAAAAAAAAATTCCTACAAAGACTAATAAGATGGATTATTTCTTTTGACTTCCCTTTTATAAGAAATGTCTAAAATATCCACCATGTGCTCCATTACTGCATCTGTGAATATTAACAAATAAAGGCACTAGTAGTTTCAGATTTTAAAACAGACCACTCAACAAGATTTTAGAAGTTACGCGACCCTTCACAAACCTGCGAACATGTCTCTTGAATTAGGAACTAAACTTTCATTCTCACAACTACTGTGCAGTTAAGGTAATTTCACAGCCTATTACAATTTGTTTTCCAAAATGTAATCTCACAACCTATTACAATTTGTTTTCCAATTAATACTGTAATCTGGACTGAGGTCAACAGCCTGGAAACAATATGTATAAGGTGAAATATTACACTTTTTATTTTTATATTCTTTCTGAAAATAGGTAGCACAGTCATCACACAACTGCAAACTTAACACTAATTATAAAAAGTGTTATCACTGTTGACATCGTATCACAAGTACTAAATCAAATAAGAAATATGGTGAAACTTAGTGTGGAATTAACAGCCAATATTCCTCTTATTATAATCAGGTACAGATAAGTAGGAACTGTTTTCCTACCTAGAAAAATTATCCAGTACAGAGTACAAAGACCTCAGTCATCACTGACTTAGCAGAGCAGTTAGGGCTCTCTGGCTAAGTACAAAATTGCAGGGAACACAACGAAAGTAATGGTCTACTTACTGTATAAATATTCAAAGGTGACGTATGGATAACCACTATCTTCTGGTACACATTTAGTAAAAAATAATCCTCAGACAAAAACACTCACACAAACTCCCTCACAGAAAAATACAACAGTGACACATATACAAAGTGTCTTTGCATGAACACGTAGGACAGAGTGTTGTCTTATCAGTTGCACATTTTAGTAAAAATACATCAAGCAGACGAAAGATGAAACTATCCATCGAGGAACCCAGAGGTTGCACAAACATGTTAATTCAAACTGCAACTGATACAATTACGTCTATTGTTCATCTGGAGAGCTGCTGGCTGACATAAAAATGAAAAAGTGATTAATCTGGAGTTATGAAAAAACAAAAAACAAAAAAACTGACTTCTTTCACAGGTACTGCTACCTATCTCACTTATGAGAGGTAGACTGCTTCCAAATAATTATTAAAAATACCAGTGCAATGAGTATAAAGTGGCAAAAAATAACCATTATTGCAGCGTATCATCTCATATTAGCAGCTGTGAACAGATAAGACTGCAACTAATTCCCAAATATGACATAACTATATATACATATATATATACACATATTTAAATGCATATTTATTACTAATAAAGACTACACAAATAGTTCAGCTTTACTAGCTGGAGTTTGTATTTACACATTATAGAAATAATATCTTTGGACAGTACTGACTCACTGCAACTGTGATAGCTGCAAACCTGCATTTGCAATTTTGCTCCATGTGTAGGATACTGAAGGAGGGGGGGGAGGGGGGGGGGGCGAGAGTGAGTGAGTGTGTGTGTGTGTGTGTGTGTGTGTGTGTGTGTGTGTGTGTGTGTGTGTGTGTGTGTGTGTGTGTGAGAGAGAGAGAGAGAGAGAGAGAGAGAGAGAGAGAGAGAGAGAGAGAGAGAGAGAGCAGATTTCAGAACATTACTTTCACAAGGCAACAGCAAGGGAGAAAGGGGAGGAAATAGTTCCAAGAGGGAAGAGTAGTTATACACAGATCCTTGTAAGTACACATACAGAATACTTTTGTACTGATGAAATACAATCATTTCAAGCCTATTCAGTTCTCAACAAACAAGCAATTAAGTTTCCCACTGCAGATTCTCAACAGAACTTCAGGCGAGAATGCTTTTCTGGCAAATGCCAATGCCAATGCCAATGCCATTGTTAACCGGTAATGGCTAAAAGGTTTTTAATCAGTCAGGCAAATCTGTGAGAAGTTGAGCACACAAGTGAAATAAATTTTGGCTTGTGATAGAGGGAAATGCATACCCCAGTTCATTAAATGCAACATGATCCAATGGTACATTTTTGTCCATAAGAAGAACATTTTTGATTTCTAAGCGGAATGATTTGCTTTAATTAGAAAAAGCTTCTAGCAGAAAAACAGTTGTGAAAAAGCACTTCATTCATTGTGACCGTGCCGATCGTGAAAAGAGTAGTAACAAACTGCACTCAAAGCATCCATCTCATACCTTTTAATTTTGGCAATATCAAAACTGTAGCATTTCATTGATTAGATATGTTTTAAATTAGTGCTGCTTGGAATTTATCAATAAAGGAATTGAAGTTGCTCATAACATTGCACACTGGCCAGCTAAAAATATTTTGTTGTATTGAGGTGGATAACAGAAAGTCACTGCTAATCACAAATTCGTTGGTATCACAAATCACATTTCATTTGGGGTCTCACACGTTAGGTACACGAACATCGTCCTTCAGAAATAGCCCTCTTTTTCTGGGGCATTACTCTCAGCTTCCGACAACTTCACCTCCACTTGCAGCAGAAGCCGGATGTGCCGAGGAACTCAGTTCTTCTCCCAGAGCATCTAGATCTATGTGATCTGCTAAATCCGGCAGTGCTAGGAATGTGGGGGGTGGAGCCGTGGGAATGCCGCTTCCACTTCCGGCACGGTGCGGCACCTGCAAGCTCGCGAACCCGGGGAGCTCGACCCGCGTGGACGGGTGCGGTGGCGGGATCACGTCGAGGAAGTCCACTAGACCCAGCCGCTCGCGAACTATGTCATCCACCGCCTGCAGGGCAGCCCGCCGGCCAGCATCCTCTTCTGAGCCCGCCACATCGGGATGACCTTCTGCCGAGCAGCAGAGGCCGTCCAACAAGTCCTCGTCAAGAGGGTGTGCGGTGCTGTGGTGGAGCTGTCCCGCGGGCATCTGGGACTCCTCCCTCGGTACGGGTGGTGGTTCTGGGGGTGTGGAAGACAACTGCGTGGGGGTGTGAGGTAGATCTTCCGGCATGCGGGACACGGACAGTTCCGGCGGCGGCAGTGCGTCGTCGCGTGGTGGGTGGGACACTGGCACCTCCGTTACTGTGCAAGGCACTGACAACTCTGTCGGCATCTGGGGCAGTTCCCCTGGTGTGCCAGGTGGCTCCACCTGCACATTCTGCAGTTCTGTCATCATGTGAGGCGCCTCTGCCTGTGTGTTCAGCAGCTCTGAAGATGTGGTGGGAAGTTCCACTACGACATGAGGCAGTTCCGTTGGTGTGTGGGGTGCCTCTGCTGAAGCTGGTGATGAGTCCTCTTTAGGGTTTGCCACACCACTGTCTGGAGTCTGTGAACAAAATACCTCTGTATCAGAACATGAAACATCAGCATTCAATAAAACTCAATCTCTCTCTCTCTCTCTCTCTCTCTCTCTCTCTCTCTCTCTCTCTCTATGTATCTATCTATCCATCCATCTATCTATCCACCTAACTAACTAAAGCATCTTTTACAGGAGTGACTTTAACTCCAATAATCTTCAAGCAGAACTGGAATCAAAACTGATCAGCAACAAGGTTCATGAGAGACTACTCTTTGCAAATCAGTCTACAGCATCTGGCATATTACTTCTACACCATGTCTCACCTCTCATGAGTCACTTTTGTTTAAACATAGGTACCAAACTTTCATGTGTTGCGAATGCAGTCTGCTGTGTAGTTTGGTAGCTGAACACTGAAAATCAGGTTATGAGGGCCCCATCTTTCTACAAGAAAGTAATGCAATTAAGAAACTAGCAGTAACAGTTGATTGATGGTCAAAGCAAAATATGTGGTGCATGTTCACAACAAAGATCACATGATGAATTTTGTCGCCCAAACATTTCAAAACATTTTCACTTCAAATGAAATAATAAGTTTACTGTTAACAGACACAATTTATTTTACTTCTACCGAGTTTCAGAGGTTCAAACCTGCATCATCAGGCGGATTTATTTGGATTATGCGACAGAGTCAGGTGGGATAATCGTACTTGTTCTACCACTCCTAGCATAAATGTTGTCTCTTTCTCTTTTCTGGCATTGTTTTGTTAATAATACATAAAAGCAATTACCAGAAATCTGTAATTATTTTATTTAAGCTATGATTGTTGAATCCATTAATCATTGTGCAACTTCTCTCTTACTGTTGATTAGAATCTAGTTAGTTTACCTGAACCATTTTATTTATAATAATACATGTGATTTGCCATATGCCTACAAACCTGTTGAAGCTGAAATTCTCAGTGAACAAATAGCTGTTTGTTTCTAAATTAGTACAGCACATTTTTAAAATTGCTCAGCCCCCACTTTTCAACATTTTTTTTACTTTCTCCAAAAATTAAGTTTCGAAAGTTATTAGTATTGTTCTGGAAAGTTCCAACTTTAAATTGTGATTATTTATAAAAGCCAGTACCAAAACTTTGTAAGCTAGTTTTTTTCTGATTCCAAAATGCTTACAAGTATGTTAATTATTCAATTCAGAAAATTTAAATTTCTCGATAACAGTGCCTAAAATTTTTCTCATTTTCTATTTACACAGCTCACACTTGAACTCCTCCTTTGCCAATTGTATCAGTGTACCCTTTAATTTTTCCTTACTTTCTGTGTCATTATTTCATACATAACAGCTCTGCATTTCAACATTTTGTGGGACACACAACCACAGTCAGTTCCTATTTTACTACTAGAACATGAACATTGAGTTACAAGTCCGTTCATGTTCTGCCATGAAAATGAAAACTACTTTGTGAATGGAGAATAGCTTTCATTATGCTAACATAATTTAGTCAATCAAAATGTATATCTACTTCGAGGCAGTCTCTGCTCAGATACTGAAACACAAGTTGTGTGTTATTAGCCAGCCAGTGCCAGACTGTGAACAATGTGAATCCACTGAATTGTGACCAAGATTGTATTAGTGTACCACTAGAGAACTTTGCCATTTGCTGCCTATTAATGCAGTTTCCCTATCTGGTTCAAATGTTTACTTCTGCCAAAGCTGAACATCAGAAAAGAAACATGGATTATTATAAACATACATGCAGTTTGAAAACCAATTACTGCAGTATGTGTACACAAACCCTTCGCCAGTTGGATGACAATTATCACTAAACAACTACAAATCTACCAAAGAATGAATACCAGATGAGCAAACTTATACTTTTGGAAGGAAGGAAGATCAGAGTTTCATGTACAGTCAACAGCATGGTCACAGAGATGGATGACAGGGTTATGAAAGAAAGGAGAAGGAAATAGGCCATTCTGTTTTCCCCGGCCTTTGCCAGGGGCAATTTAAGGGGATCATGGAAAACCTAAATATGGATACCCGGATGGAGATTTGAAGAGTCATCCTCCCGAATGTGAATCCAGTTTGCTAAGCTTTGGGGTTATGTGGCACTGATTCAAATTGTCAAATGTTCCTTTTCTGTCATTTTTACATAGCGTAAAACATTACTTACAGCCTGGCCAGCGATGCAATGTTCGTAGTAGTCCCCTGGGACTGTGGCCCTGCCTTTTCAGACAGCACACGTGACACCGACTGCAAAAGGCAGATACGGAAAGCCAACCCTACCACTGTCAGGGCTGGTGACAGCATGGCACCTTCCTGCCAGTTTTCCATAATCAATGAAGTAATACTTCGAACTGGAAACAATGCCACAGGTTGCCCAAACATCATACACAAAATGCATGCATGTCATACTAAATCTCATTTAGCCACGAATTTTCAAACACCTGAAAACTAATAACGGATACAAAAGACCTATATCAGCAACTGGTTGCTGATTAGCTGGGAACACAGCTCCACACACTGGGGCAACTAATAATTGAGAAACTGCTGTTGCTGTATGCAAGTGAGAAGGAGAAAGGTTATTATTTGTCACACTTGAGCATCTTTAGGCTATACTCAGCATTTCATGCACAGATTCAAGCTCAGAGGAAGATATGGCTTCTTGTTATTATTATTATTATTATTATTATTATTATTATTATTATTATTATTATTATTCACATATGGGCCCAATAGGACCACTTGAGGTACACTACATCAGTATCACTTCAGATGGTTGGCCTCCCTTTGCGTCAAAATTTGTTTCATCCTTTCATAATGAAGTCTCTTTCCTTCACCAGACCACAGTGTTCAGTAAATTTTCTAATTTCACTCTTAGCAATTTTCAAATCAAATATCTTTTGTCTGAATATTTTTCTATCTGTAACATCTGCTCGAGTTATACCGGCTACTTTAAGATCCTCCTTAACTGCAGAGACCCATTTAATTGGCTCAGTTTTGCCTTATTTCTGTTTTCATATAATTCTATTGTTTGTTTTGTCAACTTAGTGAGTGCCATTCTTTTAATATGCTCATAAAATTTAAGTCTTCATTTCTCATGTCATGATGTATTCTGTGTAGTCTTCTATTTCCTTATTACTTTTCAGCATATAAGTTTCTATATCAGTAATTCTGAGGCCTAATTTTGCCAATAATCTATGTTTCTATCAAATTTCTTCGATATATCTCTTTCTATTTAAAATTAAAGCTTCCGCTCCATAAAGACATTTAGGTTTGATTGAGGTGCTGTAACGCCTAAGTTTACTGAATCTAGAAAGTAAATTTTTATTATATTTTTTGTTAATCTGAATGCAGATGCCCTTTTTTATAGCAATCTTTGTTTGCAGCTTTTTCCAGAATGTTTTTTTATATGATTGAAAAACCATTTTATTTCTCCATATTTTGTGTTCCAAAATTTTGTTGCATGTCATATATTCCATTTTTTCAAACGATACTTGTAGTCCTACTTTTCCCGCTAATTCTTTGAATTTCAATCTGTTTTTGAGCTGTGGCATTTTCCCTAGTTAAAACTGCCAGATAATTTGCAAAGGTGAGACAAACTTCTCTAATATTACTTCTACCTAACTTGATGAATTGATCTAATTTGACTTGACTTTGGCTCACACCATTCAGTAATTAACTTCTCCAACACACAGTTAAACAGTAATGGGGAGAGTCCATCTCCCTGTCCAACACCAGTCTTTATATCAGACGATTCAGAAATTTCTCCCATGAATTTAACATTAGAGCTAGTGTCACTTTCCATTTCCTTAATCAGTGTTAAGAGTTTTTTTGTTTTTTTCCTCTAGCCCTTGTTCCTTTAAAATTTGGAAAGAGATTCACAACCAACTGGGTTGTAGGCCTTTTTAAAACCCACAAATATATATATACAGTATTGTTACCTGAAATCCTTTGATGCCTAACAAATAGTTTTAAATTAGCAATTTGTTAAAGATGGGATCTATTTGGAAAGTCTGCTTGGTATTCACCAATTTTAGGATCTAACCATTCTTGGCCTTGATCAAGTAAACATTGCAAGAGAATTTTGTATGTGACTGGGAGAATAGAGATTCATCGGTAACTATTAACATTGATTCTATCTCATTTTTAATGCAATGCATGAATTAGGGCAGTTTTCTAGTCATCAGGTATTTTCTAAGTGTGCTACATATGTCCTATTTATTGAGTGATCTCTCTTACAGAGCTAGGGCCAGCTGATTTTAGTAGCTCTGCAACTATACCATCTTCTCCATATGCTTTGTTGTTTTTAAGTCTCTTACTTTGTTTAATTATTTAGATTTCATCAGGTTCTTTGGAATTAGGGTGGTTGTGATTAGTTTGATGTGGTTGGAAAGTATTCGCTGGTTCTGGACAGTTCAATAGTTTTTCAAAGTAAGTAGCAAGTACCCTACACTTTTTCTGGTTGTTAAGAGCCAAACTGCCATTTTCATTTTTGAAGCAAAAATTTTGACCGACTAGCTTTGTTTTGAATGTTTTATGAAAGTTTCTTGTATTGTTGTTTTGGAAGTCTTTTTCAGTTTCTAACAGTTGGGCATTTTTGTAGTTTCCTTTAGTCTGTCAGATTAATTTAAATGTTTCGTTTCTTATAGTTAGAAATGTGTTGCACATATTTTCATTTTTGTTGCTATTCCTATTTTTGAATGCCTTATGCCTAGACTTAGCTGCTGTTTCACAATCTGTGTTCCATGAAGGGTGCTTTCATTTATTTTTTTTAAGCACAATTAAATTTTGTGCTGTTTTGATGAACTTTTCTTTTAGGCCTTGCCAATTGTTGGATTGTTTTTTGTCGAGTTAGTTTGTCAGAACTGGGGTTATTTTAGAAATGTCAAATTTTGGGACAAAAGTTTTTGTTTTGTAGTTTTACTTTTATTTGTGTTAAATAATGGTGAGAATCAATATTAGCCCCTTTCTAACTCGGACATTTAAAATTTATTTGTAGGTAGGGTATGAAATTGCTCCATGATTGATTTGAAATTCTCCAATAAATGTATTGGGTGTCTGGATTTTTTTTGTTTAGAAGGTTTTTTTAAAAATATGTTGACATGATTTTAAGGTTAAAATTTTTTGCACATTTCAACAAGTCTTTGGCCATTCTGGTTGGTCCATTTACACACAAGAAATCTACCCAATCTTTTCTTATATTTTTTCCTCTATACCTTATGGTGCGTTAATATCACCCATTATAATTTTAACATGGTTCAAGGGTAATTTTTGAGATTATACTTTCTAATGTTTCCCAAGCTCATTAACTGTTTCAGGTTTTTTACAGTTATCCTCAACGACCGGTATATAGGCATTAATTAAAGTGTATGCTTTATTTGTGCATTTAAGAGAAGCTGTCGTTAGTCTATTATTTGTGGGTTGTACCTCCGTTATTGAATTTAAAATATTTTTGGAGACTGCAAAAGCAACTCCCAGATTTGGTGTATTATTAAGTATTCTTTTATCAATCTTACTTTTAAAAAGATGATAATTACTGAAATCCATGGTGTTATTATTCATCATTCAGGTTTCCTGAAGTGCTAAAATTTGGATCTTCTGTTCTTTTAATGTATCTCCCAATTTATGAAGTTTCCTTGACTGCAAAAGTGTTTGTAAGTGTTGCAAAAAATGTATTTTGGTTTTAACCTAGCCAAAGAACTCGAACGTCCTCTGTTGAATCACATTATATTTGAACCTGCCGTCCCAGAATCCAGAAGACCAGTTGTGCCAGTAATATTGGCAGTGGATTGACCATCTGGGATAATAATGTGATAATCAAAATGCTCCATGACGATTGTATCTGGAAGCAAGTGAGGCTGAGTAGACTCACTGAATGAACGCAGACTGTTAAGACTGGAAGGATTAGTTCCAGAATATAAATTTCAGCCGCACCACAGGTGAACAGACACTACCAGTCTGTCACTTGCAACAAGGCAGATACAAAGTGGATTTGGTTTTATTTTGCCTCGCTCTGAGACTGCTTATTCTATATTCACAGCTGTCCACCATATATGATAGAATGTTCACTATCCACCATGTGTGACTGGCCAATACCCTAGGCAAGGTCGGATTCTTAGATTTTTAGTTACAAAGTCTTGAAGAATTATTATTTTTTTTATTATTATTATCGAATGTCCCCATAGGAGAACGATAAGCAGGTGATTTATCAATATTTCTTTAGGTTCTTCTTGTTTTGCCAATATTTCTTCATTTTCTCCCCAAAGGCCTTCTTTCTTTCTTCACTCCACTTTGGTCGGTATGGTTTTGGTGCCGTCTCTGAAGTAAACTTCCACTTGTCAATTTTTCTTCTGAATGTATCCCTGTCTGATGCGTCTGTTATGTCAATTTTTGCTTTTGTCAAATCCTTCTTAACTTCAGTTACCCAGGGTATTGTTGCTTTAAGTGATGTCACATAGTCCAATAGACGTTTAGTTAACCTGTTTCCAGGTAATCTGTGTAGGTGTCCATAAAATTTCATTCGTCTCTTTCTGATGTCACTTTCGATTATTATTATTATTATTATTATTATTATTATTATTATTATTACACACGAATGACAAAGTGAAGAAAATTCTGTAACGGAAAGATAATTCATAACTTTTTATAGTATGACTAAACAATGCAACAGTGATCTGTCGAAGCTGATTTCTTTCACCATAAAACATTGTTGCTTTTATTATGGAAACCCAAATACGAGACTTATACACCTCAGAATGTGGTGATGATCAAACAATGGAAATTCCTGTTAAGAATATAAACAATGTAGAAAAAGGCAGATTGCTACTTACCATGAAGCAGACACGTCAAGTTGCAGACAGGCACAATTAAAAAGATGCTTTTCAACTTTCCATACAAAGCTAATACTCACGACCTGCTCATTCATCTTCAAACTGAACCACCACGGAGCTCTGTTCGAGGACATGATGCAACTCGGATCGCTTGGCAACATGGATGATGAGTCGCTGCTAACTGGCTGACAATGCATTGCAAGCAATTAACTGGGAAGTCACTCAGCAATCACACCATCTGTGGAGCCCTTCTTAACTAAACACAAAGGGATTCGCTGCTGATTTGTTGCCATCTCATGCCGGCAATGAGTTGTTTGGGTCGTGCAGAGGGTCTTAATATCTTTTGGTCTGATGTGAGATGTTTGCTCTCTTGTGGGAGAACACTAGTAGGAAAATAGCAAGTCCTCAATCAACCTCAGCAAACAAAGGAAATAATGAAAATAATGACATAAAAATAGCAATATAATATGAATGGACAGATAAAAAGAAATCTACTCACCAGGAGGATGACACACATGCAAAAGGATTTAACTTTTACAAGCTTTCAGAGCCAGTGGCTCCTTCTGGCAGAAGAGTTGAAAAGGAAGGAAGAAGGGTAAAGGAAAAGGACTGGAGAGGTTTAGGGAACGGGCTACATTTTTCATCACTCAGAATCCTGAGTCAGGGAAGACTTACCGGACCAGATCAGAAGGAAACACTGATTGTTGGGGACTGCACTGAATGAGATTTGAAAACCTGAGAGCTTAAAGGTGGACAACAGCATAATATGCAAGACAGAGATTACTACTAACACATCGTGCACAGTTATTAAGAGTGAAAAGCTAAAACAGAGTTGGAGGGGAGATGGTGAAAAATAGACAAGTCAGAAAATGAAAGATGTAGAAAACTAAAAAGTAGTAAAGAAAGGAGTACTTACTTTGAACAAATGCTGAGACAGAAGGAATTAACATAAATTAAGGCCAGGTGGGTGGCGAGACCCAAGGTCGTGTAGTAGTGTTACTTCCCACCTGTGGAGTTCTGAGACACTGGTGTCTGGGGGAAGAATCCAGATGTGGTGAAACATGCACCAAGGTCATGACTGTCATGTTATACAACACACTCTGCAACAGGATATTGTGTGCTCCTGCATATCCTTGTGCTATACCCACTTATCCTGACTGATAACTGGTGGTAGTCATGCCGATGTAAAAGGCCAAACAGTATTTACATATAACTAGTATGTGACATGTGCCGTTTGACAGGTGGCTCTCCCTTTGATAGTGTATATGGTGGCGGTTAGGAGGGTGCATAGGGCAAGCCTTGCAGTGGGGATGGTTACAGGGGTAAGATCAGAGAATAAGGAGATGGGTGCAGAAGGAGCATAGGATCTGACAAGGATATTGTGGGGATTGGGAGGGTGACAAAACGCTATTCTAAGTGCAGTGGGCAAAATCTCAGACAGGATGGATCTCATTTCAGGGCATGATTTTAGGAAGTCATGGCCTTATCGAAGTAGCTGATTATACATCTAAGACCAGGATAACACTGGGTGACAAGTGGTGTGCTGTACCCCTGATCTGTTTGTATGTCTGCCCCCCAAAGGTAAAGTAATTGTTAGTAAGGATTAAATTGATTAAGGTGATCAAGAAGGATATCATAGGCTTGGAATCAGATGGGTGTTGACAGGGAAATTTTCAGCAGCAGACAAAACATGTCCGTGGGAGATGTTGGCATAGAGGGAGATGGCATCAATGGTGACAAGCAAGGTGTGTGGTAGGAGTGGGATGGGCACAAATTTCAGACAATCTTGTGGATCTTAGGAAGAAGGTAAAAGATAGGGGTGCATGGTTTGGTTGGGGTTAGGAGTTCTATGGATTGGGGAGTGTCCTTGTGAGGGGCGTGACGTTTTTAGGAGGGACTGTAGATTAGTTTGAATAATAGGTGGGATCTTGATGGCAGATGCTGTATGTAGCGGTGTCAGACAGCTACTGTAGACCTTCACCCATATACTCCTGTCAGTCAAGTACCACAGTGATAGATCCTTTGTCTGTTGGGAGGATAATGATGGAATCATTACCTGTTGTCTGCAGAACTCCAGGCTCTACGTAGAGCCTGGAGATCTTCAGAGGACAGGTTAGAGTCATGTTGTAGGGAGGGACCTAAGGAAGGGTTGTGAAGCAATGCTGGATGTGAGGAATTCTTGGGAAGCTAGTAAGTAATGTTTCTGAGATAGTGGCGGTGGATCAAGTTGGGATCACGGTCAGAACTGTTCACAACAGGCTTCAATGCCAGGTTCGGTGCTGGAAAATTTTTGGGATTGGGTAGCAAAGTGATATTTCCAGTCGACATTACATGTAAAGGAAAGTAAGTTCTTCACCAAAGCAGCATGGTTAACTGCAGGTTCAGGGCTGAAAGTGAGGCCCACAGATAATTCCAAGGGGAGAGTGCTTTGGATGAGATGTTAAGGACACTGTGTTGTTGTGACTGGTTCTTGTGATTATGAGTTATTACTGGACTGGGAGGCAGTGGTGAAGACTAAGGGATGTTAAGGAGATTGGTCAAGCTCCGTTTGTAGGAGTCTAGTTGTGGTTGATGGTGTGGATGTTTGGGGAGCTGCAGAGGAACAGGAAAGGAAACACCAATGTTGTGGTAGTTTAGGAGTAGGTAGGATAGCTTTTTGAGGTGAAGTCTGGCATGTTGTTGTAGTCTGACGTTGGCTTGGTAGATAACTGCAGGATATTGTAGAAGAAGAGATGTCTGGTGAAGTGGAAACTGGCTAATGAGGCCACAGGTCAGTCACAGATTAGTCGGGTAAGTGCAACAGATTGCTGTATTTGAACTGTAAAAGAGGCTGGTGCATAGTAGGATTACATCCAAAATAAGGAACTTTTCAACATTAGGCCTTTGGGAGTAACTCCAAGGGAGAAGCAAGTTTCAAAAAACAGAATGTGAAACCTTAATTTTGATAGTGCAAAAGCATGTTTTTGAAAAGAATGGATGTAATATATGATGGGATTCATCATGGCAAGTAAGGACAGTTTGGCGAGTTAGAAATGGTGGTAGTGCACAAAACATGAGGTAGATAGTGAAAAAAGATAAAAAAATGGAAAAAAAATTGGAAAAATCAGAAAAATCTGCACAGAAATCCTGAGAACAGGCAATGATCAACAACAGGCAATGAGTGTGTGAGAGCTTCTTGTCACAAAAGTGGTCTATTTGATCAGAAAAAATAATTGGGGAGGGGGGGGGGGGGGGGGGGTATAGGCAAAGTCACAAAAGGAGACGAAATTTTAAAAATGGTCAGACAGAAAGAAATAGTCACAGGAGATAATGGGAACTATATTCTACTTTGCTTGGCAAATAATGTAATTTAGGAGGCAGCAGTAAACAAAAATGTGAAAGAATTGCATATAAACAGTGTAAGTGGAGGGTATGAAAGAAAATAGCTGTCAAATTTGAAAATAAATTGGTGGAAGAAGATCAAGAGAAAGCCCAGCAGTAGTGAACTGTAAGCAAGTTTGTGAACAACAGTGGAATTCTTATATGCAAATTCACAAATAACAATGCATGCATGAAAACTGGAAATAGAAACGATGTAGGGGCAAAGTGTTGATTAATCTGGTTGGTACAGATAATAATCAATCGGAATACTAGCACTAAAGGTAGACAGCAGACAATGGTTTGGACACAACAGATGGCAACGAAGACTGATAAGAGGGTTACATAAGAAGGAATGATGGCCATATGGGCTCTTGTAACAACGAAAATAACTGATTATTGACAATATAATGTAAATGAATAGATTAAAAAGAAATCTACTCACCAAGTGGCGGCAGGGAGATACCCCCACAAAAGGATTTAATTTTTACAAGCTTTCAGAGGCAGTGGCTCCTACTTCTGGCTGAAAGATTGAAGGGGAAAGAAGAGGGGTGAAGTAAAAGGACTGGAGATGTTAGGGAACAGGGTACAATTTAGAAAAGTCACCCAGAACTCCAGGTCAGGGGAGACTTACCAGATGGGATAAGAAGGAGAGACTTGATTGTTGGGGACCACACTGGACAAGATTTGAAAACATGAGATATTAAAGATGGAAGACTTGGTAATATCCAAGACAGAAATTACTACTTAAAACATCGTGCACGAGTTAACAAGAGTGAAAAGCTAAGTGCATTGTATGTAACACAAGCATTTATTCACGGTAAATACTCCTTTCTTCAGTAAATTTGAGTTTTCTACATCTTTCATTTTCTGATTTGTCTATTTTTGACCCCCCCCCCCCGCCCCCCCCCCCCCCCCACTCACATGTCTGTTACATACAATGCTCTTAGTTTTTCTCTCTTATTAACCCGTACACTTTGTTTTAGTAGTAATCTCTGTCTTGCGCATTACCCTGTTGTCTATCTTTAAACTCTCAGGTTTTCAAATCTCGTCCAGTGCATTCGCCAACAATAAATCTTTCCTTCTGATCCAGTCTGATAAGTTTCCCCTGACCAGGCGTTCTGGGTGATCTTTCTAAACTGTACCCCTTTCCCTAAACATCTCCAGTCCTTTTCCTTCACCCCTCTTCCTTACCGCCTTCAACTGTGTGTGTGTGTGTGTGTGTGTGTGTGTGTGTGTGTGTGTGTGTGTGTGTGTGTGTGCGTGTGCGGGCAGGTGTAACTAGATTTTTTTTATCAACTGATTTACATTATCAGTAATTGATCATTTTTGTTGTTATAAAAATAACAAGATACAAATGAACAAAATCAATTACCGTAACATGAATGAGTGTTGTGAGAACAGGTTACCTTCCAGTGTTAGCAGTCAATGCCATGGCCCCTCTATCTGTGCAGGCACAGTCTTTGCACATTCATGGTTTTAGAACTCTACAGCTGTGCGGTGTAGCCATGCAGTCTTGTCACGGTTTGCGCAGCTCCCCCCGTTGGAGGTTCGAGTCCTCCCTCGGGCATAGGTGTATGTGTTGTCCATAGTGTAAGTTAGTTTAAAACAGATTAAGTAGTGCATAAGCCTAGGGACTGATAACCTCAGAAGTTTGGTCCCATAGTCCTTACCCCAAATTTAGAACTCTACAAACAGAGCAGTCAACTGATCATACACGACACGGAGTCAAATGCAACACAGTTGGCAGATGATTTAAATGCAGGCTAGTGACATGCACTCATAATGAGTAGTTGCTTTGGCCAGAAAGCCATTCAGAAACTGATTCAGGATGCTTTTACAGTTCACTCTATCATGTCCTCACCTTCTGCTCCTTCCTATCAGTCACAACCTCTTGAAAGCTATATCTGGTACACTTATGTGTTCATTATAAATAAACACTCTTAATTTGCCATTTTAAAAAACTCTATTGCATTACTGCACAATATTCTAGTATATTCCTGTACGAGAGCCACATGACTTAAATGGTTCACTTACATTTTGTAAGCTGTAATACTAACATGTGGACTAATTAAAAAATACTTTCACAAACACTGGGGAAAATTAGCTTTACAAAAACAATAAATAAAGTTCATATTAAATATGCCAAAAAATCTTTCATTAGATTTCTAAAGATTCCCAGTTGAACATAATGTAAGAGCTTGACATTTTTAGTAATTTAATACCCAGAGTAGTAATTAAATGAACTAAGCAATTTTTGCAACAGTGTCTTTTGAAAGTATTTTCCGAACTGTGATTGTATTCTCCCTGTTTCTGCTACTTTGACAGGGGTTCCTTCAGCTTCTATGCTTGCACTTGGCTAATAATAGCTCGATTTAAAAAAAAAAAAAAAATCCTACAGGCTGTTTATGTGTCTTTGCAGCCACCAGCCGTAAGTTTTCTACTTGCAGATTGCAGCTGTGGGTGGGTGTCATCTATTCTGCTTCTGGTACTGATCAGTTTCTCTACAGTGCTTAAGTAATTTTTTACTAGTTTTCACTTTGAGAAGCCTGTTTCTCACTATAAATTTTACACGTGTGGATATTTTCATCTTATTTTTGTGATTTAATACTCCAAACACAAAGATACAGCTGTCCCCAAACCAGTGTTTGGCGTGAAGCCCACGGTGCTTTATTAGGCACAGTCTGTTGGAGGAGGTATACATTGCCTTTGACCAACTTTTAACTGACTTATCCAGCCAGTTATAGAGGGATGTAAATTTAATGTGGATTCTGAAATATGAAGCAAGTTATCACTTTTCACATGAGCAAAATCATTTCCAGAAGTAAAATAAGGGATAAGTGGCATACCTTACAACCAACTGGGGACCCAAAATTGAACCATTGAACAACCACTAGCTATGCAGTTGTGCACGTGCCCACTGAGCCACACATCCCAGACAAATACTTAATAACATATGAGGGTGGTCTGAAAAGTTCTTGGACTCACTCATAGACCACAGCACGAGGCATGTGATTTTTCCCCAGACATTGGAATTACTTTCAACAGGTTCCATGTGAAACAACGAATAATTTTGTCCAGCAATTGGCTGTAGGCAGCTGTCTGAACTAGTCACAGTGAGAGAATTCTTGAAAATTTAGGAAATCGAATACTGTCCAATGATAATTTTTTTTTTTTAAAAAAAGAATGTTTGATGCCAACTAAAATTAATTTGAGATTCATAAATGTCCACGGTAACGTTTCTATTGAAATTTCCACCATGAAGTATTAGGCTGCGTAATTTAAATGTGGCCATCAAAGTGTCCCAGTTGTTTCCTCTGAAAGATGTCAGAAAAGTGTAATCACACCAGAAATAGTCAATACTGAATTGGAATACTGACATATGAAGGTACATGAAATTGGCATCAGTTATGGGACTTCGACAGAACCTGTTGTCCACTCTTTGCATACAAAAGCTTTGTGGAAGATGAGTGATGTACCTGCTTACATCAAATCAGATATGGATTCACATGACAATTTGCAAACTGTGTTTGCCACTTTGGTAAAAAATAAAGGTAATTTTCTACACCAGTTTGTAAGAATCGATGAAACATGAATATATAACCATTCATAAAAAAAGCAACAAATAAAACAGTGGACAGAAGACAGCTCTTCAGCTCCAAAGAAAGCCTATCAGTGGGAAATGTCAGACATCAGTGGTTTGGAATGTGAAAGGAATTTTGCCTTATGTCTTCAAAAAGTTAAAAAATAACTGCATCACCTTTCAAGAAACTGCACCCTCCCTCAAAACTGTCTCGCCAATAAGAAAACAGAGGAATCTGCGATGTGAAGTTCTGGAACATCCTCCTTAGTTCCCACAGTTGGCTCCCTCAGATTTCCATACCTCGTGAAACTCCACAAGACAAAAAGTCTTCTGCTGGTCAGAACCTTTTGTCCTATTAAGAAGTGATTCGCATCTGCACAGAATTTTGCAATGCTTCCACAGGTGTACTACAGAGAAGAATGTCACTGGAAGATTGCTGCTTGAAGCGTGGTAATGTCACAGGGTATTATGTTGGAAAATAGAAGTTTCTTGAAAATAAAAATTCTCATCATCATTACTGGCCCAAGAGCTTTCCAGACCACATCATACACTACCTTAGTTCAGTCATCGAAACAATAGTAATGTAATATCACTCACTCTGACAGCTTCAAGTGTGTTGGTCTGTGCTTGCAGCCCGAGTGCCTCTAGTGGACAGAGCCGCAGTTCGTGCGTGTCATCATCTGCCACTTCCTTATCACCACGCAATTCACTAGGGTCGTCAACAACCATGGTCTCTGACGGAGTGCCGGCCATACTGCAATCCATCCCAACACTGCTGCTCCCACTGTCCGGGGAGGTTGTTGCAGCCTCCAACTTCAGATCTTCTATTCTTGGCTTCTTCTCTCTGGGCTCTCCGGGTACAGCATCTTCAACTTCTGTTGCTGATTGCAGGTTTTCAGAAGCTCTGCTGGGTACATTGGACTCTGGGGCAGGATTGGATGGAGGTGGCTCTTCGGGATGCGGCGGAGGACGCAGCTTCGAAGTATCCACACGGTATCGTCCACATTCCAGACCCATTGCGACACACAACACATCACCACAAACCTGCAGGACAAGAATGCAACATTTTATACTAATTATTAGAGAGAGAGAGAGAGAGAGAGAGAGAGAGAGAGAGAGAGAGAGAGAGATGGTCACACAAAATCAACTCTCAGTGGGGTATACTTTGAAGCAACCTCTGAAACTGTGTTCTGCCCCACAGTTTTTACCCACGAGTTTCCAGTAGTTCTGTTATGAAAAATATATGCGCAGCTTCCTCAATCTTCTCAATGGCTGGATAAATAATAACTGCATTGGACAGTGTAATACAGTGCAAATGGAAAATGACAAACATGAAAACGAATGTGTTACATTATATTTGTTCGATTAGCCACAGCAAGGTAGCACGACATATCTTATCGGCAACAAAGATACTAATGTAATCTGTATGAAATCTGTAGTACTGCATGATTCGTTGCTTGCTGAACATACCATTTTCTCGTCATTCATATGCCTGTGTTGTAGATATATTTGCTGGAAATATTTACATGCCACAGTAACAATCAAAGCAACAATAATGGGGTTAGCCACCCATTTCTGGGAATGTGGATAGACAAGAAGAGATCTGAGACACCGGCCATTTTGATTGCCGCAAAACTTGGACAGAGGTAAGAGGTTGTGATACTGCATTTGTCTTCAAAACGTTTAAGGAAACTGTGTGTCAAACATCAAAGTTCATACGGTAGTGCTCAGAAAGCAATGCAGAAGTTAAAATTGTGCACATCATGTTTACAGATGGAGGAATGGAAGGTGCTGGATAAAGAAAAAGCATACAGTACATGGTTTTTGCCATCCACGATTTTACCTTAGGCCATATCCTACATAAGCAACAGAAGCAACAGACAGTGCATAACATATGGATATGTAACACTCCGGCTACAAGTGGCAGCATCAACTGATATGGTAAGCCCACATCGTGACTGGCACTGCAGCACAGTGATATCTGTGTCTGGATAAAGGAGACCATAATTAGATTGCTTTGGGGTGCAGCCAATGCAGAGCGCATGAGATCAGCTGTCGTTGGCGCCAAAACTCGCTGTGGTGGATAATCTGTGCCTCTACGAGAAGGCTAAGAACAGGGCTCGCCCGGAAGGCACCAGTCGCAAGTCGGACCCCACAATTGTGGATGGGGTCTAGTATTTGCATCGTTGAAGGTGACGAAGGACTTCCATAGTCTAAATGAGACTGGACCAATGCTTGATACAATTGCAGGAGTACAGAGCAGTCTGCACCCCAGGTGGTATTGCACAGACACCTAAGAACATTGAGATGGGACCAGCACGTCCTCTTCAGCTGGTGAAGATGAGGGAGCCATGTCAACTGGGCATTGAAGACAAGACCCAAGAAGCGATGGGTGTCCACCATCGGGGAACAGTTCCGAATGGGGATGGACTGTATGGCGATGGCACAAATGCACAACACATCTTGGCTGCTGAAAAATTGAAAGCCATGGGAGAGAGCCCATTAGTGCGTCCAGCAGATTGCCCCCCGTAGACGGCGTTCTGCAGTGCCAATTACAGAGGAAGCGAGGTAGATACAAAACTCGTCAGCATACAAAGAGGGGGACACTGTCAGCCCAACAGATGTCACCAGGCCAGTAATGGCTATGAGAAAGAGAAGGACGCTCAGCACGGAACCCTGTGGAACCCCATTTTCTTGCCGATGGGGAGAGCTGTAGGAGGAGCCCCACTTGTACCTGAAAAGAGTGACAAGAAATGAAGTTACGGATTAAAACAGGCAGAATGTCACTAAGACCCCATTCGCGAAAGGTAGTGATGATGTGGTGGCACCAGGTGGTGTCACAGGCTTCATGCAGATCAAAGAAGACTGCAAGGACGTGTTGCCCATGGGCAAAAGCCAACTGAATAGCAGAGTCCAGGTGGATCAAGTCATCCATTGTAGAGGGGCCACAGCAAAAACCACTTTGATTCGATGACAAAAGGTCACGGGATTCAAGAATCCAAAACAGCTGCCAACTCACCATGCGTTCCGGGAGCTTGCAGAGGGTTTAGTAAGACTAATCGGACGGTAGCTATCCAACTGAAGAGGCAGCTTCCCTGGCTTCAACACCGGAACAACAATGCTTTCCTGCCACTGGGTAGGAAAGACTCCCTCACTCCATAGACGGTTGAAGAGTGTCAGTAGATGATGGTGGCCAGCCACCAATAAGTACTGGAGCACTTGGTTGTGTATCCGATCTGGCACATGAGCCGTGTGAGGACAAAGGGCGAGGGCGCTGGCAAATTCCCACTCGCTGAATGGGGCGTTATATGGCTCCGCGCAACAAGAAACAAAAGACAAATGCAGTCGTTCTGAGCTCTCTTTCAGGAGAAGGAACGGGGGTGGATACTGAGACAATGCCAAAGCTTGAGCAAAGAGTTGAGCGAAATTCTCTGCTACAAAGTCTGGATTGGTAAGGACAACACCGTGCACAGAAATTCCTGCAACCCCGGTGGGAGGCCGGTGGTCAAAAATTCGCCTGAGTTTCGCCCAGACTTGTGAAGAGGGGGTGTGTAGTAGTATGGCAGCTACATATCGTTCCCAGCAAATCTGTTTCTGCAATTTGAGTAGGTAGCGGGTGTGGGGCGCTCAAAGTCTGAGTGGATTCATCAATACTGTCTTGTGGCAATACAGGGGAGATGGGAGTAGAAGAGAAGGCACCCCAATCAGTCTTAGATATGGCCCACCGGGGAGTGTGACAGAACGAGAGACATTGAAGGAAGGTCAAAACAATCGGGTAATGGTCGCTGTCACATAATCATCGTGGACTCCCCACTGAATGGAGGGAAGAAGCCCGGACTGCAGATGGAGAGGTCAATGGTAGAGAAAGCGACATGTGACACACTAAAGTGTGTGGGAGTGCCTGTGTTCAGTAAAGAGGGGTCAAGCCCTGACAGAACAGCTTCAACTGTCCTGCCCAGGGCAGTAGTTGTATGACTGCCCCAAAGAGGGTTGTGGGCATTTAAGTCCCCTAATAGCAGGAAGGAAGAAGGGTGATTAGGGGAAGGGATGTGGGTGGCCTGTCAGGTGGGAGGTAGAGATTACAGATTGTGATTGGAGTGGCCAAATGGACCCGACAGCAATGGCTTCCAGAGTGGTATGGAGGGGAACCCATTTACTAACAATGTCCTGGTGGACCAAGGTGTAAACACCACCAGAAGCCCCCAAGGGGCCAATTCAGTTCCGACAGAAAGTGCTGAGCCCAAGATGGGTGGGTGAATAAGAATTGACAAAATGGGTCTCCTGGAATGCAATGGAGGGCCTCGTTGCACACGGCAGATAAAACGAACCCCATACCACTCGAGGTTAGCACTGAGCTCCTCGTCAGTTTGGAGAAAAAGATCTTGGTGGAAAATAATGTCCTGTACAGAGTTCAAAGATTGGTGGGACGTGACGGAGACTGGGACGTCACCGAGATGGTCACAGGCATGCAGGGCGTCGGATTGGGCAGCAGGAGACGTCTCTATGAGCAAAGCACCGGACCACATATTACTCATCGATTTCACTTCGCCAAACTTATCTTTAATTGTCTCCATGAAAAACAAAGTCTTGGTCGAGGCAAAACTTCCGCCATCCACCCTGGTACAAACCAGGTACCGTGGGAAAGGTTTCAACCCAAGCCAGCGAGCTCGACCCTCCTCCCAAGGGTGACCAGGGAGGGGAATGTTGAAGGATCAGAAGGAGTGTCATGTATGTTGCCAGGATGGTGAAGCTTTTGTTGCTTCATGCGCAAGGTGTCCACCTTAGTACCGCCCACTACGATCAGGGGCTCACCCCTTGGGTGCCATCCAGTCACAGCAAGGTCCGTCTGGCATGGCGGCAATTGCCAGGAGTTCTGGTGCCCCAAAGTGATGAGCATCGACTCCTGGGCATACACGAGGCATTAACAGCTCAGGTACTAGCAGTGTAATCCCTGTGGTTTCAGGGGCTCAGCAAAGTGGGTACTTAACAGCTCCACTACACGGACTGGCTACCGTGCTGGTGACCTAGCAGGGGAGGGGGGGGGGGGGGGGGGGGGGGCAAGGTTAAAAGGGAAAGGGGTTGCGAGGGGGAGAGGAACTAGCACCGTGGAAGCTAGGTAGGGAGTTGATTCCCAAATGGCTCACACTGAACGGAAAATTTTGGAAATGGAGGTCAAACCCCAAAGGGGACCCAAAACGCCAAAAAGGAGATGGAAACAGCAAACTAAACAATAGCACAGACCAAAACAAAGCCAGGAGGACAGCCAGGTTGACATAAAGAAGTCCACTAGGAGGGAAAAGAGGGGGCAGGGACAAAGGAGCAAGGGAGGGAGAGGAACAGGATGGTAATGCAGCCTTGAAAGGAAAGGGGACTGCAATAGCTCGGGGGCCCGAGCGCGCCACACACATACCCACAAAAGGACTGTGGGCCCCCTGGGGGGAAAGTGTGTAAGGCAGGGAAGAGTTGTGTAAACCAACACGATACGTGATCACCAATAAAATGTTAGTTCTTCTATGTTTGTTATTGTTAGTTATTACCCACTGCATTGTGTCTATTATTTTACGAGTATTGTGTGAATTTTCTTCGAGAAATATGTGAGTAAATAGCCTGTACAAACTGCCAAAGATGGCTACAATTTTCTTCTTCTTATCGTCCATACTTCCTAATACATAAATTATTTTTGAAGTGCCACGATGTACTAGAATGAATAAAATGTTTATAAAATGCCACACTGTACAAGGTCCTTGCAGTGACACAGTCGCAATTCTTTAAAAAAATCGCTCATGGCCCCTGGCCTGCCGAGGAGCAGAGCAGAGCAGTTCTGGGTCCCTGGATAAACCACGAAAATCCGTCGCATTATGCCACACACAAACAGACCTGGACTGTGGCCAGATTGGTGACACTAGAACCGACGGGCAGGACCTGCACATTATGGCTTCAGATCGGCAGGCCTGATCTGTTAAGAGATACCTGCAGAAACCAATTGCAGTTCTGGCTCATTGTGGAAGTCCAGGTGTTTGGCCGGCTATTCACATGTCATGTATACCATGTAGATGAAATGAGGTTGCAGTGATCAAACCACAAACCAAACGAAAGCAATGGCATGTTGATAGAGAGACAAACAAACACAAACACAAACACACACACAAACACACACACACAAAATTCTAGCTTTCGCAATCCACGGTTGCTTCATCAGGAAAGAGGGAAGGAGAGTGATAGACGAAAGGATGTGGGTTTTAAGGGAGAGGGTAAGGAGTCATTCCAATCCCGGGGGGCGGAAAGACCCACCTTAGGGGGAAAAAAGGACAGGTATACACTCGCGCACACACACACATATCCATCCGCACATATACCAAGAAATCCCCAAACCACCTTCCCTATCCTCTGGCTCCTACCCTTGTAACTGCCCCCGGTGTAAAACCTGTCCAATGCACCCTCCCACCACCACCTACCCCAGTCCCGTAACCCGGAAGGTGTATACGATCAATGGCAGAGCCACGTGTGAAAGCACCCACGTGATTTACCAACTGACCTGCCTACACTGTGAAGCTTTCTATGTGGGAATGACCAGCAACAAACTGTCCATTCGTATGAATGGACACAGGCAGACTGAGTTTGTTGGTAATGAGGATCACCCTGTGGCTAAACATGCTTTGGTGCACAGCCAGCACATCTTGGCACAGTGTTACACCATCCGGGTTATCTGGATACTTCCCACTAACACCAACCTATCAGAACTCCGGAGATGGGAACTTGCCCTTCAATATATCCTCTCTTCCTGTTACCCACCAGGCCTCAACCTCCGCTAATTTCAAGTTGCCGCCGCTCATAGCTCACCTGTCATTCAACAACATCTTTGCCTCTGTACTTCTGCCTTGACTGACATTTCTGCCCAAACTCTTTGCCTTTACATATGTCTGCTTGTGTTTGTATATGTGTGGATAGGTATGTGTGTCAGTGTGTGTGTGCGCGCGAGTGTATACCTGTCCTTTTTTCCCCCTAAGGTGGGTCTTTCCGCCCCCGGGATTGGAATGACTTCTTACCCTCTCTCTTAAAACCCACATCCTTTCGTCTTTCCCTCTCCTTCCCTCTTTCCTGATGAAGCAACCATGGGTTGCGAAAGCTTGAATTACTCTCACAACTAAATTTTCAGCCATAGCTTTTGCCAGAAAATGAGAGCGAGTGAGCGCATGTGTGTGCCCCTCCACACACACACACATTCACATAATCACTCGGACACAACTCATGCACAGAATGACCACCCTCCCCAGTCGCTGCATCAGCAATCTCTAGGAATCAGATCCAAACACACGATTCATCACACCTCCCTTTCTCTTGTCGGCAGCTGCTAACGCTAGTGTCAAGGAGTGGTGGTAGCACTGCCTGCAAGCTGAGGGGAGTGGCAGGAAGGGGAGAAGTAGTAAGAATGAGGGTGCACGAAGCGGCGCACGTACTCGGCTATGCCCAGCCAGTGGCAATGAGAGCACAACGTCTTAGTAAACAAACCATTTGATCTACTGAGACAAAAAAGAGATTTTTCCAGTATTTTTTTCAAATTTGCCTGACATGTTTGAAATTCCCCAACTTCCAGAACTTGTGGCAACCCCGAGTTACTTTAGTGTAATTGATGACCGGCTGCACGTATCAAAACTCATTCTCAAACCATCCAAACAAAGAAAAAGGTGTACCCCATTATAACAGATAAACCCATGTTAATATTGTACATTCTTGTGTTTAGGCCATTTGTCAAGTTTACATAGACCACTCATTGGCAAGACAACTGTTTTGCGTATGCTTGCTGCCAACCCTTGCGAATAAACAATATTGTGCACAATACCAATAGCATTGTGTTATTCAAGGCTGGGTGTGTATTAACTTACGAAAATTTTATTTAATATCAATATGATTGTTTTCAAATTTTCTTGAAATAAGGTAAGTTTAGGCAGCTACCAGACAACTTGCCGCCATGCGCAGAACTGAAATCACGCATAAGCAGTACCTACTTCTGCCTTCTGGATACTTGGAGTGTGATGTTTGGTGTATAAGCAGAGAGATAAAGCAGCCAGAATTTTTTTTTTTTTTCTGAGGCTGCCAAGCTGCCAGATTTGTGAATGCGCATAGCTGTCCAAGTCAGAGTGGGGGTACACTTAACTTGACTCACGTTTTGTTTGTGGCGCAGTTTTAAATTGTTTCGAAACAGCTGCAATTCCAGCGTTTGGATACTCATTTTTATCATCTGCTTCCACCCCCCCCCCCCCCCCCCCAAATTGTATTCTCACTCTAAACTCAGCAACAAACATGTGTTTTTTGAAAATGCCAAAGCCTACAGTAACCGCCAACAAAAGGGTGCAGGAATTTGAAATTGATGGTTTATATGCTCCCGATAAGTTAACAGCGTTTTGTAAATTCTGCAATATCCGAGTTCCACGAAAGTGTAAAGATTCTATAGTGGAACATGTGCAGACTGAAAAACATAAGGACAACAAGTTGAAACAGACCAGTTTGCCAATAAAGCGGCACATTACAATTAGCAGCAGCTTTGAAGTTGCAAAAAAGAAGAAGAACAAGTGTGAATATCTGTCTCAAAGAACTGTGGAAACATTTTTGGAGGTCAACATTCCACTCCACAAATTGGAGAACGAAGACTTTCGGCAGTGGATCAATAAGTTCATTAACGGTGAGCAGTGGTATTACCTTTTCATTTATATTGTAACTGCAGCCTGCCTCAAAATTATTTTGGTAAATCTTCACTTTACATGTACTTTTGATCAGTTCACAATTGTGATGCCTGTACCTCTCATCTTTGAGAAAATATAGGGTGGATTGGGGCAAATAGAGCAGAAATTAATACATATTTTTTAAATATTTTCAAAACTTCAAAACCAAGCAACCCAGATATTTCAATTAAAATTTATATTAATGCTTAGACTTTCCAATTCTCTCACCTTTGTCTCTTATGATAGGGGAAAACTATTAAAAGTTAAAATAATAATAATGTTAAGTCTGCAACTGTAAGTTCTAATTACCACATCTGGGGGTATTAGTATGTTCCACTCCTTCATACTTATAATGAATGTATGTACTGTAAAGCTGTTAGGAACATACCTAACCTCAGCACTACATACCTTGAAATTTTCACGAAAATGTAATTAGTGAACCTCAAGCAATGGTATTAATTTACGCATAAGAGCTGATTGTTACAAATCCACAACTTCTTGGTACCTTTAACTTGCTTGGTTTACTGTTTATAGACCATTGTTCTAATAACCTGGTGTTCCAATTGCCCCAGTTCCCACCTCTTTTGCTCTTGTGCAGTATTATATTATTTTAAAAGTTCAGATAACTAACAGACTATTCTCTTTAGGTGCTGGTAACATCCCATGTGTTAAAACAATGAGAGAGAGACTGTGCCTTCAATACAACATCAAAGGAAAACTGAGGTAATAGAAAAACTAGCATGGAAAGATGTTGCTAAATTAGCTGACAAGACCACTGATAGAAGAGGCCGTTGTGTTTTTGTTGTTTTGTTGAGAACTATTGAAGCTTGGAATGAGCAGAAACTTTTTGTGGTAAGTGTGAAAGTTCTGGATGTAGCAAACTCAACACAATGTGCTCGGGCTAATTTGCGGGCTCTTCAAACATATAATTTTGTCATCAGTCTACTGACTGGTTTGATGCGGCCCGCCACGAATTCCTTTCCTGTGCTAACCTCTTCATCTCAGAGTAGCACTTGCAACCTAGGTTCTCAATTATTTGCTTGACGTATTCCAATCTCTGTCTTCCTCTACAGTTTTTGCCCGCTACAGCTCCCTCTAGTACCATGGAAGTCATTCCCTCATGTCTTAGCAGATGTCCTATCATCCTGCCTAGGTAGTAGAATTCCTTAACTTCATTGACTTCGTGACCATCAATCCTGATGTTAAATTTCTCGCTGTTCTCATTTCTACTACTTCTCATTACCTTCGTCTTTCTCCGATTTACTCTCAAACCATACTGTGTACTCATTAGATTGTTCATTCCGTTCAGCAGATCATTTAAATCTTCTTCACTTTCACTCAGGATAGCAATGTCATCAGCGAATCGTATCATTGCTATTTTAATTCCACTCCTGAACCTTTTTTTTATTTCCATCATTGCTTCCTCGATGTACTGATTGAAGAGTAGGGGCGAAAGGCTACAGCTTTGTCTTACACCCTTCTTAATACGAGCACTTCGTTCTTGATCGCCCACTCTTATTATTCCCTCTTGGTTGTTGTACACATTGTATATGACACGTCTCTCCCTATAGCTTACCCCTACTTTTTTCAGAATCTGGAACAGCTTGCACCATTTTATATTGTCGAACGCTTTTTACAGGTCGACAAATCCTATGAACGTGTCTTGATTTTTCTTTAGCCTTGCTTCCATTATTAGCCGTAACGTCAGAATTGCCTCTCTCGTGCCTTTACTTTTCCTAAAGCCAAACTGATCGTCACCTAGCGCATTCTCAATTTTCTTTTCCGTTCTTCTGTATATTATTCTTGTAAGCAGCTTCGATGCATGAGCTGTTAAGCTGATTGTGCGATAATTCTCGCACTTGTCAGCTCTTGCCGTCTTCGGAATTGTGTGGATGATGCTTTTCCGAAAGTCAGATGGTATGTTGCCAGACTCATATATTCTACACACCAACGTGAATAGTTGTTTTGTTGCCACTTCCCCTAATGATTTTAGAAATTCTGATGGAATGTTATCTATCCCTTCTGCCTTATTTGACCGTAAGTCCTCCAAAGCTCTTTTAAATTCCGATTCTAATACTGGATCTCCCCTATCTCTTCTAAATCGACTCCTGTTTCTTCTTCTATCACATCAGACAAATCTTCACCCTCATAGAGGCTTTCACTGTATTCTTTGCACCTATCTGCTCTCTCCTCTGCTTTTAACAGTGGAATTCCCGTTGCACTCTTAATGTTACCACCCCGTTGCACTCAATGTTACCACCATTGCTTTTAATGCCACCAAAGGTTGTTTTGTCTTTCCTGTATGCTGAGTCTGTCCTTCCGACAATCATATCTTTTTCGATGTCTTCACATTTTTCCTGCAGCCATCTCGTCTTAGCTTCCCTGCACTTCCTATTTATTTCATTCCTCAGCGACTTGTATTTCTGTATTCCTGATTTTCCCGGAACATGTTTGTACTTCCTCCTTTCATCAATCAATTGAAGTATTTCTTCTGTTACCCGTGGTTTCTTCGCAGCTACCTTCTTTGTACCTATGTTTTCCTTCCCAACTTCTGTGATGGCCCTTTTTAGAGATGTCCATTTCTCTTCAACTGTACTGCCTACTGCGCTATTCCTTATTGCTGTATCTATAGAGTTAGAGAACTTCAAACGTATCTCGTCATTCCTTAGAACTTCCGTATCCCACTTCTTAGCGTATCGATTCTTCCTGACTAATGTCTTGAACTTCGGCCTACCCTTCATCATTACTATATTGTGATATGAGTCTATATCTGCTCCTACGTACACCTTACAATCCAATATCTGATTTCGGAATCTCTGTCTGACCATGATGTAATCTAATTAAAATCTTCCCGTATCTCCCGGCCTTTTCCAAGTATACCTCCTCCTCTTGTGATTCTTGAACGGGGTATTCGCTATTACTAGCTGAAACTTGTTACAGAACTCAATTAGTCTTTCTCCTCTTCCATTCCTTGTCCCAAGCCCATATTCTCCTGTAACCTTTTCTTCTACTCCTTCCCCTACAACTGCATTCCAGTCGCCCATGACTATTAGATTTTCGTCCCCCTTTACATACTGCATTACCCTTTCAATATCCTCATACACTTTCTCTATCTGTTCATCTTCAGCTTGCGATGTCGGCATGTATACCTGAACTATCGTTGTCGCTGTTGGTCTGCTGTCGATTCTGATTAGAACAACCAGGTCACTGAACTGTTCACAGTAACACACCCTCTGCCCTACCTTCCTATTCATAACGAATCCTACACCTGTTATACCATTTTCTGCTGCTGTTGATATTACCCGATACTCATCTGACCAGAAATCCTTGTCTTCCTTCTACTTCACTTCACTGACCCCTCCTATATCTAGATTGAGCCTTTGCATTACCCTTTTCAGATTTTCTAGTTTCCCTACCACGTTCAAGCTTCTGACGTTCCAGGCCCCGACTTGTAGAACGTTATTCAATCTTTTTCTCATGGTAACCTCCCCCTTGGCAGTCCCCTCCCAGAGATCCGAATGGGGGACTATTCCGGAATCTTTTGCCAATGGAGTGATCATCATAACACTTCTTCAACTACAGACCACATGTCGTGTGGATACACGTTACGTGTCTTCAATGCAGTGGTTTCCATTGCCTTCTGCATCCTCATGTCGTTGATCATTGCTGATTCTTCCACCTTTAGGGGCAATTTCCCATCCCTAGGACAAGAGAGTGCCCTGAACCTCTATCCGCTCCTCCGCCCTCTTTGACAAGGCCGTTGGCAGAATGAGGCTGACTTCTTATGCCGGAAGTCTTCGGCCGCCAATGCTGATAATTGATCAAAATTTAGGCAGTGGTGGGGATCGAACCCAGGACCGAAGACGTTTTGATTATGAATCAAAGACACTACCCCTAGACCTCGGGTCTCTATACAGTATGATAATATTAAAACAGTGACAGTGCTAGGTATATGAACAAATGTATACCACCGTAGTTACTCGAATCTAAGCCGCACTCGAATCTAAGCCGCCCATGAAAAATGAGACTTGAAATCAAGGAAAAAAAAATTTCCCGAATCTAAGCCGCACGTGAAATTTGAGACTCGAAATTCAAGGGGACAGAAAAGTTTTAGACCGCACCTCCAAAACGAAACAAAGTTGGTCCATTGTAATACGAAACACAATTTAGGTAGAATGAATGACGATACAGCTACAGTAGTTAGGTTCGAGTCTTAAGCTTTGCAGTTAAGCTTTACCAGGTAGCCATTGCTATGCATCAGGTGTTCCGTCCGTATTTATACGGGTACCCTTCTTTTTTCAGGTGCTTCGTCTGGTTTGAATTGACTGCTTATTTTTCTTTGATCTGATAAGTGTCGTTCTCTATGTTATAGGTGTTTACGTCACTCTAAGCTGAAAATGTATTATTGTACTGCATCATGCATTGTTTGTCGCATTCTGTTAATGAGTGTTTATGGCCTGTCGCAGCTCGCGGCATGGCATACTGTTGTGCACGCTACCGAGGCCTACAATTAAAATAAATAAATAAATAAATAAATAAAAAAAGGAATCGACTTATTATCGAAACAATGGCAAGATACTGCTATTTGTTGTTACTTACACTGCTGCTTTCTTTGATAATGACCAACAAGAACCAAATAATAGACTGTGTATGATAAAAGTTGTTCTGAACGAGAGTTTAGCGAAAATTTTTCTCCGTTTGAAAATATTTGCAGACACCTCTTTAGTACATTACATTCTGCACAGAAATTAGAGTCATCATAAAATTTAAAAATCTTGTCAACTGCTGTGCTTCATTTCTGACTGTATCACTATTAGGCTTAAGAATAATACGAATATAAACATGACATGATATGTATATTCTTCCGCGGTTGCTGTTGTCTCACTCTAGTTTCGTTGTTTATTAGGCAGACAGGATGTAAATGAAATAGCAGCAAACACGAAAGAATACATGGCAAAATGTTTATATTCGTATTATTTTTATGGTGTGGAGAATACTGCATGTGATTCTCAATTCATAAAATTCTTGTTAGCAACGATCTCTTCTCACAGGTAGGAAAAAATTCAGAACTTGGAGTTGGCCATATTGATAAACATCCCAAACAGTCTTTTCAGTCTGATTTTCGTAGTACATTGAAATGCTACTACATTCGAAGATGAACAATACGTGATTTGTATTTACTTCGTTGTATAATGTATGAAAAATGCAGTGGTCGTAACTCGGGGCAGAGAAAACGCTCGTCTTACACCTTTTTTTAAAAATTTATTTACTGATGCAGAGGTTTTGGCACCAGTATTTATCTTTGTGCCTGCAAAGCATGCCTATATTCGACGGCAGAAGTTAGTTGTGGCGGCACCTACCAACATTTTTCGGAACTTCCGCTTATGTTGCACTCGATTCTAAGTCGCAGGCAGTTTTTTGGATTACAAAAACCGGAAAAAAAAGTGCGGCTTAGATTCGAGTAAATACGGTAGACTCCTTGAAAACAATAATAAGTGATAGTTTAATCCATGTTCAATGCTGGGCACATAAAATTAATGTAATTGCTAACATTTATTTCAAGGAACTTAGTAAGTTAAATACTGCAAACAGTTATGTAAAGAATGCTTTTTTAAACACCAGGAAGAGAAAACATTTATATTTTGCAGTTTCTTCAAGAGAAAAATGGAAATCCAAAGGTTTTTCCTGTGCCAGTTTTAACACGATGGAACTCTTGCATGGTGTATACGTGGCCGAGGAAAAAAAAATTCTCAGATTTCCCGGTTAAAAACACTCTTTCTCCCGGATGAAAACACACTTTTTCCGTGTAATTAAGTGACAGTATATTTTTCCTCGGAACTGTACAACTTATCAATCCTTTGAATGGATATGTTTTTGTATTTATACACAGGCGTAGAATTTCCCGGCACTTTAGAAAACTAAACTTAGGGAAGAAAACTCCTTTCGGAAAGATTTTTGATGTGCAGCAACATGTACGCTGCATATTTTCGTATTATGAAAGTATAAATTCGAATTCCACTGAACACTGCATGTTACTTTCCGAACCATTGTAACCCAGATTGCGATGCGCTTTTGTACGCCAGTCATAGCTCGTCACGTGATCCCACCAACTGATGACAGTGGATTTCAGAACACAGGACACGTGATGTAGTCAGCTAATATCAACATCACTGTTAAGTAGTGCGGATACACAAACAGGAAAAGTTAATGTTTTAAATTAATATACATAGCATTGCTACAAGAAAAGTGAAGGTTTCATATATAATATTGGTCTCTAAAGTTAATAAGCTTCAAGAGAAGCTATGCTTTCACATATAATGTTGATATTTTTTGAGCGTGTTACACTTTAAGATATATCATTGCACAAACGTACCAGTAAAATTTTTAGCCGAGTCCAGTGATTTGTCCTCAAAGTTTTCCACAAATAAATTAGCTATCGCAGGAGAGAGAGCTTCCCGTAGCACTACATCAATTTGCTCATAATAACGACACAAATGTCTGATCTTCTAGGCTCGAAATACTTCTAAATGGCTTGTCATCAAACGCTCTGTGGTTTAAGAAATTCATCGTACATTCTCGCACATAGTTCAACTTGCGTAATAGGAAATTTACTTTTAGTTCAACTTGCGTAATAGGAAATTTACTTTGAAAGTAACACCTTTCAAACCACCATTCGCAATATTTTCCTGCGACCTGTTAGAAATGGGTTCATTTCAGTAGTCGTCAGATAGGGCCAGATAACGCGCCACCGCGCTTTGCCAGCTGCTATGACGCAGGAAGCCCGTATGTTCGTACGTGTAAAACAGTAAAAGATCTTACATTATGTCATCAAAGAAGAAATTGGAGGACACTCCAAGAGCATCAGAATTTCGTGAACCATACTAAAATGGCACATTTAAAATGCATACTTAAAAAGCACATTCGTATGTCCAGATTCCCAATGAAGTACGCCTCGACCTGATATTAAGCTTTTCAGTGTGGGTTTCGGGATGTAAATTTCCTTGGAGTACCAGTACTCTTGGAGGACCAGTACTGTATTAACTCATTTTTGATTCTTTACTATGGCATAATGCCCTACACGCTAGAAGATGAAAACGTGCACTTGAAATGCAGTGAGCAGTTGAAATTACCCAATAGAGTGGAACTAAACACTTTGTTTCAAACACATTGACTGCCTCAGTGTAAAAGATTAATAAAAACCAAATTTCTTTAGCAAACCGACAAAAATAACTTCATTGTTGTACAAGGTGATTAATGCATGCCTGCCAGAAAAGTGGAAATAAAATAAAATCTGAAGCTAATAACGTATATTAGCCTTCCGTAAATATGTGAATGTATTTTCATTCACTTGATAGCTCCCAGCCACAGCAATCCATTTTGTTTTCATTTGACGTGAGAGCAGTAAACGAAGAAGAAACAGCAAAATCACTAAATGCAAACACGGGTCACATGGAGACTACACACTTCCCCACTATAACTCAGACTGCTCTGCACACCAGCCTCAAATACGATATTTCTGAACTGGAGCAATACTGAGATAGAGCCCCCCCCCCCCCATTTCCGCGCTACTTCCAGAATAGAAATTAAGAGGCTGCTAGACGGGGATTGTACAACTGGCCCCTTAGTAGTGTAGTGATCTGGCCAAAAATTTTCTGACAAAATTTCATTTTCCTCGGTACACCGAGAAGATAATATGTAATCTTTCTTACCTGTTATTTCTGTAAGTCGTTCATTTCCACTCTGGTAGTCTGCATCTACGGATTTCCCTAGTAATCATAACAAAGCTGATCGTTTGCAAACCCAAACAACAACATAGACAGCGATTGGCATTCACTTGTTCGGCTTTACTCTTCTCAGCTTGTATAGCCCGGTCCCCTTTTGCCTGCAGGAAAGTTTATTTCTAAATGCGACGAGACTTCACATACACTATGCACGCATTCAACTTATGATTTTTTTCCCCCCATGGGACCAAAATGCTGATGCCATTGGTCCCTAGGCTTACACACTACTTAATCTACCTTACACTAACTTACGCTAGGGACAACATATACACCCATGCCCGAGGCAGGATTCTAACCTCTGACGCGGGCAGCCGTGTGAGCCGTGACAAGTCGCCTCAGACCTCACGGCTACCACGTGTGGCTTACGATTCATTCAAAAATCAACTTACAGAGTGTGTTCAAAAACCAACAGGGATGCGCATCAAAATCACATTAGTAGTCGATAGAATCAACATGCGCTGGATGCTAGGCGCTTTGTGAAACAAGGTCTTCTCCCATCAAGAATATGAATTTGACGCCCCTCCCCCACCTTAATAGATCAGGGCCCACTGCACATGCATGAATCTAGCAGCTTGGGCGTGGCAGTAAAATTTTTCCGGGTTGCATCTAGCTGCTTGCTGTGACTGCTTACACAGCCAACAGCCCTGTTTCTGGAACCAGAAATGGGAGAAGGTACTACTCATACGCAACTCAACTGTGCATGTGCATGAGCCCGCTCATAACTAAAACGAATCTAATGTAAACAGCTGTGACGTCACACTCATCGGAGGCAATTTGTTGTTATGGAGCATTGCATAGTCTTCCTAAAGCCTCTGACACATTTTGCTGTTGGCAAACGCTTGTATGATCACTGTGTTTTGTTGTTGTATATGGCACATTTCCCTTGCAATTTATTTTTTATTTTCATTTTTTCTCTCATTAACATTTTATTGTTGCAATTGTTCTGCAGTAGTGGGATTCAGTAATATCCTTTGTTAGAGTATTGATTCTTACCAGTCAAAACTACAAAAATGTAACTGAAAACTAAAACAACGAAACATTCCCGAAATTCTAAAAAATTCCCAGGTTTTTCCTGGTTTTCTCCCGTTTTTCCCAGATCTCCTGGGTCGTATACACCCTGTCTTGGCTCTCCACAGCCATTTATATAGCAAAATATTATGAGGTAATGATTGAATTCTTCTGCAGTGATGGCTTGCAAGAGCTGTCCATTGCAGGCATTGAGTATATTATTTCACTGTCAGACAATGATGTAACTAGGATTCTTGCAGAGGTCATGTTTGTTAAAGAACATGCCAGAGATTTGATGAACACGACTGTCTTCTTAGAGACTTCAAAGCATCCAACCTCACATGAACTTTATTCAAAGTTGAAGGATCTTGAAGTACGCCTCAGTATTGTGGGAAAAGGAATATTTGGCAAGGAAACCAGTGAGATTTTAAAAATGATAAAGAGGGAAGTGCATCATGCAGAAATTAAGGAGGGACTGAAGTGAACTGGACCGCACTTCTAAATGAGAAAGTCGACTCTCATGGCCACAGATCCAAATCAGTCAGTTTTCAACACCTTGGATTCTTGTTTCGATCCACGGACAATAATTCTCCATTGTATTAATTCCGAAATGGCCAGGATCTTGCAATCTGTACCAGGGATGACTGTTCTTAGTACTACAGATACTCAGAAGGGGTATCAATCTCTCCAGAATTTTGTTTAAAACCAAACGTCAATGCAGTTGGGACATGTTGACATAGTGAAATGCTGCAGGCAACTGCAGTCGTCAATCTGGAATTTGCAGCTGCAGCATTGCAAGCTGTTTGGTTCCCGTGTTCCAATGTTGACAGCAAGATACTGTTTTCAAACTGTAACAAAGTATTGACAGATAGGCGGCACAATCTCTCTGAAGGCAACATGTAAATATAATGACAATGCTGTCATTCAAAAAGCTGTCCACAGAGTGAAAATGTACTTGCCTTAGTGCTACTGTGGATCTATCTTTATTAGCCCGTTGCTTGATTCTTCTTTTTTTTAAAAAAAACTGTGCATATTCTCACTTTTTCAAATGTTTACTAGTTTTTACTTCTCTAATGTAAGGATGAGCTATGCTTCTTTTGTTCGAGAATGGATTTCTATTTTTACCCAATTTGTCCAGATCAGATCATGGTAAAAACAGCTGAAAATGCAGTACATAAATGAGCCTTACTACAAGTTGTATATATGCGTAAAAAAGAAAGTGTGAGAGAGAGAGAGAGAGAGAGAGAGAGAGAGAGAGAGATCACGTTAAAAGAAAGTATTTTTTGTATTAAAGACTGTGTTACTGATGGAAAATAGAATTTAAAACCCAATACTTTTGCTGAAACATATTATAAACATTGTTCCTGAGCAATATGTGAGAGAACATTTAAAAAAATTAATAAAATTAAATTTTGTCGTAATTTTAGCCCAAGTTAAATACCTTTTGTAAATGTTTATAAATATTTTGTTACTTGGGAATACTTAAAAAATAGCCTTCAAGCTTTCTTGGTGATATTCATACAGAAAAATCTCTTGGGTTTGCAGCCAAGACATTTTATTTATTAACAATAGCACTGCAAAGGCAAAACTTTTTCCTTACATTAAAATATTTTCTTCTAAGTTTCATTATTGCTATTCCGTAAGAAATTGCAATCATTTATCATAAATATTTAAGTCAGTAACAAAAATGGTTGAGTGTCAAAAACAGATTGTGGACCTGAAACAAGGGAAGTTCTGTATATTTTTTAATCTGCTGGATACATCATTGATAAATAGTTTTTTTGCAGTATTTAAAATATATGTATGATTCCAAACCATTCTGGCCAAGCACAGCAACAGTATAAAAATGTTAAAAATTGAAATAATAGTTTCTGTTACAAATACTTTATTCATTATGCATTTCATGCTTCTAGCGCATCTACAGATCATTCATGAGTCGCGGAGATAGGCTTCTGTGGTCTCCACAGCTCAAAAACAATATGGAAGAAGTGCGAAACATATCATCAATAAAATATCTGCAACATACTGTTGTTTTCATTTTAACCTTTGATATTTGTTATTAAATAATTACTGCGTCAAATTTTTTTTGTTAAAGTAGTTTTTTTTTTCTGTGCTTTTCTCATGTTTGGCCCACCCTATCTTAGGAATAGCATTTTCAACACAGCATTGAAAATAGATAACTGATACAGGGTGTATACGTGGACAAAGAAAAAAATGCCTGGATTTTTCCCGGATTTTCTGATTAAAAATACACGTTCTCCCAGGTGAAAATACACTTTTTCCGTGTTAAGTGACAGTATACTCTTCCTCGGCAATGTAAAACTCATCAATCCTTTGAATGTTTATGGTTTTATATACCGACGTAGAATGTCCCGGCACTTTATAAAACTAAACTCCCGGGGCGGTGGGCATGTACGCTGCATATTTTCGTATTACGATGGTATAAATTTGAATTCCACCAAACACCGCATGTCACTTTCTGAAGCACTGAAATCGAGATTGTGATGCGCTTTTGTAAGCCTGTCATGGCTCATGTCACTTGATCTTGCCCACTGCTGACAGCATAGGTCACGTGATGTAGTCAGCCAATAGCAAGATCACTATTAAGTAGTGCGAACACACAAATAAGAAAAGTTCATGGTTTAAATTAAGATACATCACACAAATGTGCCTGTAAAATTTTCAATAATAACGCAAATGTCTGATCTGGGCTCGAAATTCTTCTAAATGGTCGTCCTCAAAGAATTGATTTTTAAATGAGAGTCAAATGCTTTGTGACTTAAGAAATTCATCGTACATTCTTGCACTTAGTTGATCTTGCACAAAAGGAAATTTGCTTTGAATGTAATGCTATTCAAACCACCATTCGCAATATTTTCCAGCAACCAGTTAGAAATAGGTTTGTTTCAGCAGTTGCAAGACAGCGCCAGATAACAGGCGTCACCGAGCTTGCGCACTTACGATGACGCAGGAAACCCATATGTTCGTACGTGTAAAACATTAAAAGATATTATGGCATAAAAGAAACAAAACATCACAGGATACTTCAAGAGCATCGGAATTTCGTGAACCACACTAAGATGAATAATTCGGCTTAAACTGCACATTCGTATGTCCATGTTCGGATGTAAATTTTCTTGGAGTACCAGTGCAGTATTATCTCATGTTTGGTTCTTTATTATGGTATAATGCCATACATGCACTTGAAATGCAGCAAACAGTTGAAACCAGCCAAGAGTGTGAAATTAAACACTTTGTTTCAAATAAATTGACTGCCTCAGCAGAAAAGAATAATAAAAGCCAAATCTCTTTAACAAACTGACAAAAATAACTTCATTGTTCTGCAAGGCGATTAATGCTTGACTGTCAGAAAAGTGGAAATAAAATCTGAAACTAATAACATATTTTAGCCTTCAATTACTAAGCTAATGTATTTTAATTCATTTGATAGCTCCCGGCCACAAAAATCCATTTCATCATTTAACGTGAAGGCAATAAACGAAGACGAAACAACTAAATCACTCAACGTAAACATGGGTCACGTGGAGACGACCCACCTCCCCACCACAACTCTGACTACTCTGTGTATCAGCCCCATATTTACTATATTTCTGAACTGGGGCAATATTAGGTAGTGGCGTCCAGCCACACTTCTGTAACCAGACGCGGGAGAATGTACTACTCATACGCGACTAACCTGCACATGTGCAAGAGCCCGCCCGCAACTACTTGAACGATTCTAATTTAAACAGTTGTCACGTCAAGCTCAACAGAGGCAATTCGTTGTTATGAAGCATTGCATAGTCTTCCTAAGCCTTCGGCACATTGTGCTGTTGGCAGACGCTTGTATAAGCACTGTGTTTTGTTGTTGTATACGGTGCATTTCCTTTGCTACTTAAGTTTTATTTTCATTTTTTTCCTCTCGTTCATGTTTTGTTGCTGCAGTATTATTCTGCAGTAGCGGGATACAGTAATATCCTTTGTTATATTATTAGTTCTTACCAGTCAAAATCACAAAAATGTAACTGAAAACCAAAACAATGAAAAATCCCCGGGTTTTTCCCGGTTTTCTCCCGGATGAAAAAATTCCCGGGTTTTTCCCGGATCTGCCGGGTCGTATACACCCTGTGATAATAGTAAAAGATTGCCAGAAAATAACTTCTGTAAAGTTTGGAAGGTAGGAGACAAGATACTGGCAGAAGTAAAGCTGTGAGTACCGGGCGAGAGTCGTGCTTCGGTAGCTCAGTTGGTAGAGCACTTGCCCGCGAAAGGCAAAGGTCCTGAGTTCGAGTCTCGGTCGGGCACACAGTTTTAATCTGCCAGGAAGTTTCATATCAGCGCACACTCCGTTGCAGAGTGAAAATCTCATTCTGGAAACATCCCCCAGGCTGTGGCTAAGCCATGTCTCCACTATATCCTTTCTTTCGGGAGTGCTGGTTCTGCAAGGTTCGCTTCTGTAAAGTTTGGAAGGTAGGAGACAAGATACTGGCAGAAGTAAAGCTGTGAGTACCGGGAGTGAGTCGTGCTTCGGTAGCTCAGTTGGAAGAGCACTTGCCCGCGAAAGACAAAGGTCCCGAGTTCGAGTCTCGGTCGGGCACACAGTTTTAATCTGCCAGGAAGTTTCACTGATAAATAACATCAAAAAGTGCAAAAAATAACACCAATTTTGGATATAAAGTAACAAATTTTTTCCTGTCCCTACTTATGAGCAATGAGTACTTGTCAAGGAGAAAATGCGAAGTTTGAAGATGAACAAGGGCTCATAGCTCTTAAAGCAAGCATTTCAGAGCCCAAATATACTAGCCTTTTTTACTTTGAACAATCATTCCTGTCATCTTTCTGAATACTGACCATTCCTCCTAAGACATCCTGTATATTCTCACGTCACTTAACATATTTTCTTTTCTTTTCACTCTTTAGATTTGATTTCTTCCAATTCTCTCTTTTCAACAATGATCTTAATGGTGCATCAGTGCGCAAATGCTACAATTAGCTGATGAAGTAGTGTTTTCCACCGTCAACAGGTGGCAAAGCATAGTTCTACCTGCAAGCAAGTACTCGGGTTTCCAGCTTGAGGGACAACATAAAGAAATATTAGGCTATGTTAATTTGCCATCAGCAGCTTATATCAACACCCCCCCCCTTTTTTTATGTAAATCAATGCAACTGACAATGAACCTTTTGACAACATTTATTGGAATACACTTTGAAATACTGAAGTTACCAGGGCAAAAATGCAGGTAGTGAAGGAGACCAGACTGGAGTTCTAGGAGTCAAACGAGATTAAAGAGGCAGTATGTGTAGTTGACATGGAACAGACAGGCTGCAGCCTATGCAAAACATTATTCAATCTGTATGATGCAGATGAAGTAATAAAGGAACTAAACTGGAAATTTGGAAAACAAACTGAAGTTCAAGGAGAGGAAATAACATCAAGGTCTCCCAATGACATTGCAACAAAACAACATTCTGGGCAAAGTAAAGAGGGTGTAAAATGCTGGCTGCCCATAACAACGAAGTTATTCATAAAGAAGGGAAATCTGTTAACACTGAATATAAATTTAAGTAATTTTTGTCTGGGGTGTAGCCTTATTATGAAAACAAAACTTAAATTATGATAAAACAATGGAAACTCCAACTTAGAATATCAACAATATAAGGAAAAGATAGATTAGTATTCACCATAAATATGACATGTTGAGTTGAAGACAAGCATATCAAACGTACATATAATCTTTCAGCCAAAACCTTCTTCAGAAACACACACACAGAATTCATTTACATGCACAAGCACATACACATGATCATCATCTCTGGCAGCTCGGACTGGAATGCCATTGCTTGCTTGTGTGAATTAAAAAGAAAGAAGGAAGAGAGAGAGAGAGAGAGAGAGAGAGAGAGAGAGAGAGAGAGAGAGAGAGAGAGAGTGTGTGTGTTTTTATCCTCTGAAGAAACTTTTGGCCAAAAGCTTGTGTGTACCTATCTATTCGATGTGCCTATCTGCAATTCAACGAATCATTGTTACAGTGTGTAACAATAACAATCTATCATCTCCTTACAGTTTTGATTGATAAAAATACAGTCAAAAAGGAAACAGAAGATTGTGAAATGTGGTGTTGCAGGATTTCTGTACACAAAATGAGTGGATCGAGTAACTAATGAGAAGCCACTGAGTCAAAGTGAGGAGAAAAGTGAATAGTTAATTTCTTTGGTAAAACGAGGAAGAGGGGGGGGGGGGGGGGTGAGAAAAGGTGATGGGAGGCTCATGGCTGAAATTGCAGAGGAAGTGAGGCACAAACAGGAAGCATATTCAAATTAATACGGCTTGGAGTAGAGATGATGGATCTTGTAACCGATAGGTTAGTGACGGAGCTACAGCAAACTAGGCTCCAGAGTGAAGATGGCGATACTAACAACAACAACAACAACAACAACAATAATAATTGTTCATGAGAGGCAAAACATAAGGAGCATCACTCAGCAGAATTTTAGCCGTCATATCAACATCAGGCTTCTCAAGGCTGTAAGATTTGTTAAAGTCCGGATACAATGAGAATTACAGAACAGTGGTTTAATATAAACAAACGGATTAAAAAATCTACTCACCAAGCAGCAGCAGTGTGCCCCTGCCGCTACTTGCTGAGTAGATTTTTAATCTATCCATTTATATTATATTATATTATATTATATTATATTATCAAAAACATTGGTTCAGCTTTACAGGTAAGAACTTTTTATGTCAACAGCAGATGTAGGATAAACTGTTGTACCGCATACGTAGCACATGGAGCACGCTGGAGACGGTCTGGATGAAAAGTGGCTGCAGATAAATAACAAAAATAGTGACAAATGCTACAATGGATGAATTTTACAACTGGTCTTTTTCTCTAGCCTCGGGCACACTGCAGAAGCTGTCTCACCTCCACATGCTCGTCGTCTAGACTGGATTCCGTTTTGTCATCACTCTCGTCCTTGGTCAGGGCAGACCCGAGAAGGGTCCGTGCCTCTCCAACCAGTGCTGCAAGCTCCTCCAGTAGTCGGTTGGCATGAACGGCTTCCAGCCGCAACCACAGCAGCTCCAGTAGAGAAAGTGATCCACAAACAGTGCGACCACACACCTCAGCGACCTCTACCGGTTCACAAGTTACCAGCATCTGTCACGGAAAATGGTAAGTAAAAATTAATTGTCATGTTGCCAGGGCCCTAATTTTGAGAACATTAATTGTGAATGAAAATCCAATACCACAGAAAGCTTAATTTTTAAATTATTTTTAGTTCAGTTCAGAAGATATTGCCTGAAATATAAATAGAAACGCAACATATTCAGTGGCTAAATGTAAAGTTTTCTATCCCTGACTTGTTTCATAGGCTTTGCTCTAACACCAGGTGGCAATTCCAGTGTTTAGTTCATGTACACTGCTCTGGCAGACCAACGGAGTTGAAACATCTAGAATGCAGTATGATTTTGGTGGATAAGTAAGAAGAAATATTTTGGAACTGATGTATACCTGCAGCTTTGTGCAGCTTCCTTGTGCACTTTTGTTAAGAGCTCTGCATTTGAACATAACACACACACACTGTTTAAAAACTTTATTATAGGTACTGATTGAGTCAAAGATCTGTAGATATTTTTTACATTTTTCTACACAAAAATAACTGTTCATTTATTTTTCAAATATATCATCGACATACATAATTTTCTTAAATGTGGAGAAACTGTGGAAAGTTCCCTAAGAGGATAATTAGCAGAAAAGGTCAAATGGACTTATGGCTGGAAATGAGTTCCAACTGAAGATTGAGATGAAAGATCTATGACAGTGTGGGACTACCAGGAAAGTGGGAATGCTCTGTCTGATCTAGAGTTTTAGTGGAATGGCATCAACAAACTGTCAGCACTGGCTCAGTCTCAATGTGTGGGTGGGGATTACTGGCAACTACCTCACGGGACCTCTTAATCTTCTACAGTGCCTCACAGGCGAGGTGTCTCTGCATTTCCTCTGAGTGATCCTGCCTCCTCTGCTGGAAGGCATGCCTACCTGCCTGGCATGTTCTCAAGTGTGCTTTCAATGACTGTAAACTACACTGCCCTCCAACCCCCCCCCCCCCTCCACCACCACCACACAAAACTCTTAGCCTGTCAAAGGATGGACCATCTGTGAAAGCAGTCATGTGATCTACCCACTAATTACTAATTTACAGCACTGTGCAGCACATTTTTTTAATGGATGTGGCAACCAACAAGCTATCAGCCTCACGAATAGTCATTGCCAAACTGTGGCCAAGAAACAGCTGGACCACCTAGATGCTGAGCATGCCATCCAACACGATATGCTTCACTTTAACTACTGCTCACAGACAGTGTCATATGTATTCTTCCCCCCTAATACCTGCTTTCCTTGGCCTCATACTTCGCTAGTCCATGTCCTCCATTGCCTCTCCCTGTTCCCACTCCAGTACTATATTTGCCTTTGATCCCATCAATGCATCTACATCATCCCTTCTCCTTCTCTACCCCCTTCCTCCTCCTCCCCGGACAGTCCCACGATGCTCCACCTAGCACCTCTATCTTGTTCCCACCACATCTCTACATGCTTCCACAGGCACCCCTACTACCCACCCTAGGAAAAATTGTTTTGTTTCTCACCGAACATGCAGTCACAGTCAGTTCTTAGGGCCAGGAGACAAGAGTGATTTGTGTGTGTGTGTGTGTGTGTGTGTGTGTGTGTGTGTGTGTGTGTGTGAGTGAGAGAGAGAGAGAGAGAGAGAGAGAGAGAGAGAGAGAGAGAGAGAGTTTCTCTATGCCTGATGAAGAACTTAGCCTGGAAGCTGAATATTTCTTGCATTCTTTTTCATTGTGCCCATCTGAGACTAAACACCTTGTCTATGTGGTGAGTAGCAATCTATCCTTTCCTGTTGTCATATACTAGTGTCATTCAGAAAGTACAGAACGTTCTTTTTCTACAGAAAGTTTTGATATAATTGAACGAAATTGTATTCTGCATACGAGACTAAACACCTTGTCTATGTGGTGAGTAGCAATCTATCCTTTCCTGCTGTCATATACTAGTATCATACAGAAAGTACAGAACATTCTTTTTCTACAGAAAGTTTTGATATAATTAAACGAAATTGTATTTTGCATACCGTTTGATACCCAAGCTACTTTTCTAAGTAGTCACCATTCAAAGTTAGGCACTTGTACCATCTTACCACGTCTTCTATGCCTCTAAATACTCAGTTGCCTATAACTTCTGATGGGTCGGACTTCATTTAAAATGCAGATAACGCTGCACACCTTACCTCACACTTAGTGGGATCATCGATTTTGTCACACATATTCAAGACACACAGCTACACAGTATTCAACTGCATTGGATCATTCCTACTTCCAAAATGAGGTGGATGAGTTCCAAGGTTGGTGGTCAGTCAGCAGTGATGGTCTACTATGTGGTCAAGTGTCAAAACAAAACATTCTTTACTTTCTGAATGATGCTCGCGTATACTAAACCTGATATCTGAGTTTCATTGTATAAATCAAATTGGATCATAATTTAGTCTGTTTAAAAAAATAATGTATGGTACTGTATACAAGAAGAGCGTCTACAAGAAATAAACTTAAGACCCTCCTCTTGTGTATCAGGTAGCACATAAAATATCTGGGACAGGTGGCACTAAATATTTGTAACCCCTCCAGCAATGTTAAAAAAACAGTGAACTTGTAAGACTCAAATGAGTATGTTCCAAATTATTAATTCTTCTGGCTAATCCATAGAAAGCATCCTGCAATCAAAGCTTTAAGGGCAAAATATTGAAGCTATTTTATACACTGCTGGTTTTCAAGAAGCAATACAACTCTACCAAACAATGGAACTGTCATCTGATGATAAATCAAAGCCTCCTAAATGAATCCTATACAAAAATTATTAATTTAGTGACTGGTTACACAATGTTTTCATTTGTATTTCAAACTGTCACAAAAAAATAGTCTAACAGATAGGTGTGTGTTCACTTCTTTGGCTGCTGGTCCTCACAACAGCTGGGTCCTTCTTAACTCAGAGTATGGGTGTCTTGCTCTTCATTTCCTACCGTTCCCAACCAATCTGGTCTTTCTCCCAGAAGAAGAAACATTCAAGTTCTGAAAGTTAGGATTAGTATCTTTAACTTTTAGAGTATGTACAGAAGTTCCCATAAATTTTGCCTGCTGAATGTTACATACTAACTAGTAATACTGCTATTCAACACTTTTTTCAATGGAATTTTCTCTTTGATGCAAACATTATATCATCAGTGAATAATCACTGCAGAATAACTTATATTTTTCTTACCAGTTCCTGAAAGAACAGTGTACTTCTGATCATGCAGTTATGTCAAATGCTTATCTAAAAAAACTTCTGTTACATTATAACTATCACAAAAAGTTCCTTATACTGGAAGAAAAGTCACATTTTGCACTGGCTGAATTCCTACATTTGACATGCAACTGTTTGGTATTTTTCATTGATTGTTTGCAATCTGTGAACGTGAATGACAATATACTATAAAAATATTTGCTGTTAAGCAGATTATGCCAGCTAACAGGTCGTATATGGGGGATCTATAGAAATCATACAGAGTAATACACACTGAAAGAAGTGACTATGTGACACAGATAAGGATGAACTCTACTAGAATGCTGTCAACAGCAAATTCATGCTATCACAAAAAAAACAATTTAAATTTACAATGTAACTTAGTCGTTACCCAAGAAACTTGCAAACACACTTTTACCAGATATCTGTTACATTTTACAAGCATAACTTTAAAGTGAACAACTTAACAGGCAATGGTACTGATTAATTTTGTCTTATTTTGGACATTGAACACTTGAGACTGTGGTTAAACAGTATGTTATTTGTGTGCATACTACAACCAATTGCTTCATGACGTTTTTAAAAAAATTTACTTCCCCATTGGCCATCATTTGAACTACTAGAGGCTCATTGTCAAGACAATGGATACTTACAAGAAATTTATATTTTGCACAACATGCAGTCAGTCATTAGGATTGTAGTGTAGGTGAAACTTTTACCTCTACAGATGCTACCATGTTCCACACAAAGTGCAGCAACATAATCGCAGAGGTTACACCCGTAACAGTATGTGGCTGATGTAATATTAAGGCAATTATAGGGAATGGGAAAATGTGGTAGACATAATATTACACCACAACAGCTAACATAATTTTCCATGGTGTCTGACCTATATTTATAACTACTGTGAATGTCTGTGCAGTTTGCAGATTTTTACTGTGACCATTAGATGATATTAGTAGCTGGTATTAGTGTAAGAATTCGTTATTACGGAAATGTTTGTCACTGTCACTTCCATGATATCAACTGGTGTGCAATTAACACTATATCGCACTAAAAAACACTAAGTTTCACTTTGATCTTGTGTTTTGTGTGTCTGTCATGAACATTAAATCATGTGTTTGCTTATGTATTTGAACACAATAATTATTTCCCAAATTTTTCAATTTTTCATTTGCAATAAAATAAGTTTTCATCTGTGCATCTAGTTTCAACATTACCAATACCAAACTGATGACTTTAAAAGAAATGTAAAAAAGATAAAATAAAAAAAGTTTCCAACTACATATTTTTTGTGCATAACTTTCACACTAGATACCCACTGAACATATCTTAAGATACTCCATCAATATGAGAAATCACATAAAATGGATATAAAGGAGATCATGCAAAATTTCTGTACTTCAGAAAGGGAGAAAAAATCCTTAAAGACAAGCTATATAGTAAATTGATAAATTTCTCCAAATATATATGTTGTATACGATAACTATAGTAATCCACAAATATACTCATTCCTTCGTACATTCCACCCAATATTTGTAAAAAATAAAATTTAAAAAAATTGTAAAAATTAAAATAAACATGATGATTAAAAAAAAAAAAAACAGAATATGCAGCATAACTGGTAATTTACGTACTCCGTGGCGTTAATGGTAGAAGTAAGTAAAAATTTAATTTAAAAATAATGTAACCCTGAAAAATGAAACATGTCTGACTATATCCATACTCTTTTGGGAAGCCATACTGATGTAATATCTTTGCACCATATTTTCATTCCAAGTAAACACACAGTGCGAGTGATCTTTCTCATGTTTGTGAATTTCTGCGCAATGAAGGAGGCACAATACCTGTAAGTAGATACACAAAATCACTATTTTGCAATGTTTCTATGGGGAAAGGCCCACAGGATCCATATTTTCCAACTGCAGTAAAATCACAAAAAGACCACTGCAGGGCAAGAGACGCAGAACAAGACACACACAAAAGAACAAGACACACACAAAATACCAATGTAAATATACGCACTCATAAATGGGAATAATTTTCTGAAATGTGCCTTGCTACGCACGAATACATCTCATCTTCCATACCCTCTTCATTTACTTCCTCTTATCTTCCTGTATTTTGTCCTCAAATTTCATGTAATAAATAATGTGCTTCATATAATAAATAATGTGCTACGTAACACAACTACCACGTGGGTGACTGACCATGGAGCGCACAATGAGTACTGACCTCCCTCAGCTTCTCTTTCCGCCTCTGCGATCGAGCCTCCGGTGTGATGTACGCCCACGGCCCACGCCGTTTCTTCTTCCGCGGGCCCGGAGGAGCGCCAACACGTCTGACCACTGTTGGTACTGCACCGTTAGGAACTGCAGGCACAGGTGTGGCTGCGGGTGTGGGTGCAGTCGCAGTCGCAGTCGCGGGCGCAGGTGCAGGCGCCGATGCTGGTGTCGGCGCAGTGGCCGCAGCTGCAGTGGGTGCAGCTGCAGATACACCTAAAAATTTCAGAGGTGCAAAAGTCACAGGCTCCGAATTTGTGTACACATTTTGATCACACTGTTATGACCAACATCTTATCTCTTGAAATATAAACTGGATAAGAAAACGGAAGGTTTTTTTAAGTTAACAAACTCCATCAGTGGTAATCAAGTTTTTGATCCTCTTCTTTCCAACAGAGGGTACATTATTCCGTCATATTTCATGAAATTAACAGTAATTAATTTGAGCCCATCTTCTTATGTAACTGTTTATTACACCAAGAATGTGTGGCATACAAAATAAGACGAGGTATCAGCTGCACGATACAATACCTATGCTGTACGAAAGACTCATGAATTATGTCGAAAAAATAGCAAGGCACAGTGAAATAAAGAGTTAATATTGAAGTGTTAATTTCTATGATTGCATGGCCATATAATTCATAAGACAAGGGCCAAATAGTGGCCGAGTGCAAGTGTACTGCTGCTTGATGCATTGAATGTTTACACTTTTGAGCAATTTTCATTCTTAGATGACTATAACATGTCCCTGAATGTAAAACAGCCCTTTTTTTTAAGATACTTTCTTTGAGAAATTTTTCTTTTAATGTATTGTGACCAATCAAATTTACAAACTGTTTTACTGATACATGTTAAGATCTGCCTAAAGAAGTTAACATTATCTATTCTAGACAGCCACTGTTTTCTTATATAGATTATACTATACTGATACGCAAGTAATGTTTTTGTCAAATGTCACGTGAAGTCTGTGAGCTGTCTATCTCCACTGCATTCATTAAGATAATTTCTCGAGTAATTGGGAACTCTGAATCATATTTCTCTCACATGTACTAAACAAACTGCTGCTCACAATTCATGAAACCTTCCCTGATTTTTCTCTCCTGAAAGATTGGCAGCAAGAACTGGCAATCTGATGCCACCTACAAATATCAAATTTTCTCCCCTCTGCACAATTGTTTGTGGCCTTTGCTTCAAGAATAACTATTAAGTTAAAATTAGTGTTTTTCGTATTTGTGAACCAATTGTGAAACGCAAACTCATAGATCCACATGTCTCAACAGTCACAACTGTGATGAGCATCAATTATCAATTGCAAAAATTTACAGGTCTTACAGCTTCCTAGAGCTGGATTGGCAGAAATTTGAACACTTCAGGCTAACCATCATTTCATCATTTGTTGCTCACCTTGGAACTCAACAGTGCTGTTGAACAATACCTGCTTTAGCATCACTGCTGCACGTTTCATTAACTGTGCCACGTTTTGAGTGTTCTGTGGGACATCTCTATGTTAATTTGTCTCGTGTAAAATCCTACAAAAAAAGCATTACTACTCCAGAGGGACCAAGCAGCACTCAGACAAAAGCTCATGGTTTTAAAACCACCTGATGTGGCTGGAAGCCCAACAATAATTTACTCAGTACAAACCAGACATTATGCATCAGAAAAAACTTTATATTTTAACATCCTGGGAGCAAAGAAATCTTACTTCCCTACAATATACTTTACATAACGAGAATGACAGGAGGAGCATATCAATTGTGACTCATATATACAGACAGTAGGTCTCCTCTACACTGCTCACAAACATAGTATGATGGAGTGGAAACCCACACACTGTATAGTGACTTGCAGCATAGAGATGCTGAGATAGATATAAAAATCTGTTGTTTTATTTGCTGTGAAGATGAAGCTTCAAACTGTAGAACCGGGCTGAACACTGCACAATAGCTGGCAATTCAGTTGCCCCTCGCTTCCATTTGATGATTTAGCAAAGTTCATTGTACCATAGCAACAATTACTCCACAGTACTTGCTGTAGCTGAGACAGAAAGACACAAAGCCTCAGGAAGTATGAAACGCCAGCAAACTTCAACGGCCAGGGAGTTAAGTTTTCTGCCATTGGTGCACTTCACATTGTAAAATACCTGTCGCTAAATAATACTGATGTTTTAGTGACCAATGCAGTTGGTTTCCAGTGCTTCTACTGGAGCAACCACCTATGTTTCGTCATAACCACTATGTCAGGGATGGCTTTACATCACAACTTTGCTGCACTAACAGCATGAGACACGATTATGAGTAGAGAGAAACTGCATCTGTCCTAGATAAGGAAAACAGGAATCTATGCCCCTTTCAACAATGACTGCCAACTGCAGTTCAAAATTAATAACAGCAGACAGCAGATACCCAAACTTCCACCACAGGAAGACAATCCATTAATGTTTCCCATTCCTTCTGTCATTGTAAACCAGTGGATAAACACTGCGAGGTAGAGTACCTTCCACCAACTATAATCCCACTTCTAATATAAATACTCCTTTTTTTTCCTTCCCCCTATTTATTCAATACATAAGACACATACTAGGCATAAATGAAGTGTCCAAATTGTAGTTAGCACTGCAATTTTCAGAACTTTATTATTTAGTTTATTAAAGTATTCTCATTATCACTAAGAGCGTTCGTCTGGTTCCCAGTTCTTTTTCTTTATCTAATAAGGTCTGCAAAAAGGAAAAATCCCTCTTTCTTATTTAATAGTTCACAGAAATCAATTCTTAAGATGGGAAAGGCATATTTAGATACAGGTACTGGAGACTGAAATGAACTAAGTGAACTTACAGAATGGTTTCGGCCTGTCAATCCAAAGCAGTTTGTACAGTTTGGAACTGGAGATTGAACAGAACTAAGTGAACTTATGGACAGATTTGGTCTTCCATTTAGATGCAGTTCGCACTGGTTCAATGTTTCGAGTTCAGAACAGTGCTCAGGTGGAGTGTGCTAAGTATCATGCGAGGGGAAATTCGTAAATGCACATTTCAGCTTTCAATAGGTAGGGGAAGTGATGAATAAAAACTCTGTAGTTCACTAGAGACAGACTGCTATAAACAGTTCCTTTCCCAAATTAATTCAGTTGAACTGGTTTGTTCATGAACTACACATTCCTGTTGTTAATGTTGTATACAGATTAAGTTTCTATCTTATCTTTGTCTTGTGTTAATATAGCTCTCACCTTGTTCCACAACCAAGAACATTCTTCTTCTTGATGGGATCTACGAAACCCAAGCGAATGAATGGACCTCGACAACATGGTACACCAGTAGACAAATGAACTCCACTGCAACCAGGCCCAGAAACTGTCTTACAACCTTATCAGGTCCACAGTAGCACCTGAGGAACTTCTCAGAGAGACCAACCTTCCAAACAGGGGTGAAGATCCAGACGAGGTCACCAGGCTGGTAGACAACAAGGTGGTGGCTCGCGTCATACCTTCAGCCATCGTTTTCTTGAGCCTGCAGCGTGCGGAGTCAAACTAACTGCCGAGCTACCTCATCTCTGGTTAACACCTGGTTGATGTAGTCATTATCCACGTCATCAGGATATAACGGAAACACAGTGTCCTTCGTCATAGTTGCCTCAAGCCCATGCACCAGGAAAAATGGCATAAATCATGTGGTGTCTTGTTTGGCAGTGTTGTAGGCAAATGTCACGAAAGGTAGCACCGTCATCCCAGTTGCTCTGCTCAACACTGATGAACATTGATAGCATGTCGGACCAGGTCTTATTAAGGCGTTCAGTAATCCAGTTAGTTTGCGGACGGTAGGCAGTCGTCATGTGATGAGTAATGTTGCACCGACAGTTTATACCTGTCACAAGATTTAATTGAAAAACTTTCCGTCGATCTATAATTAACGACCTTGGGGCACTGTGTTTTAATGAAATGTCTTCTACGATGAATTTGGCTACCTTGGATGCTTCGGCTGTTTTCACGGCTTTTGTAATGGCATTGCGCGTCAGATAATCAGTGCAAACAATAATCCATCTATTACCACTAGCAGACATTGGAAATCGTGCGAGGTAGTCAATCCTAACATGCTGGAAAGGTGTTTCGGCTGGTGGAATTGGTATGAGTCGGCCAGGTGGTTTCTGAGGAATTGCCTTTCTCCTCTGGCACCCTTGACAGTGCAACACATAGTGACGGACACTCCTAAACAAACCTGGCCAGAAAAATCTCTTGCAGATTCTGTCATATGTCTTAACACATCCTAAATGTCCGGCCTCAGGTGTGTCATGGAATTTCTGTAGAACGTCTAAGCACATATGTTTAGGAATCACTGGTAGCCACCTCTTTCCAAACGGATCCAAGTTTTTCTTGCAAAGCAATCCATTAACTACCTTAAATTGTCCTTTAACTAATTAATGGAAAATCTCATATAAAGATGTGAAACAATTACTAACAAAGAGATAGAGGGGCTGGCCAGTACTTACCTCAGCTCAGTACAGCCGATAGAAACACAAAAAACAACCGAAAATTTAAGTTCCTAGCTTTCGGAATAAATGTTCCTTCATCAGGGAGGAGAGAGGGGAAAGGGGAAAGAAAGGGAAGAAGGGAAAGTGGATTTAGTTACTCACAACCCAGGTTATGAAGCAACAGGGAAAGGAAAACAGGGAAGGTAGCAAGGATGGAGGCATGGTTGTCAGAGCAACCATGCCTCTCTGACAACCATGCCTCCATCCTTGCTACCTTCCCTGTTTTCCTTTCCCTGTTGCTTCATAACCTGGGTTGTGAGTAACTAAATCCACTTTCCCTTCTTCCCTTTCTTTCCCCTTTCTCCTCCCTGATGAAGGAACATTTATTCCGAAAGCTAGGAACTTAAATTTTCGGTTGTTTTTTGTGTTTCTATCAGCTGTACTGAGCTGAGGTAAGTACTGGCCAGCCCCTCTATCTCTTTCTTAAATTGTCCTTTCACGTCCTCTGACCAATTTAAGGCAAGCATAATCTTGGCATCCTTCTTCTGCTCAGCAGAGAGATCCTGGAGTACAGCGAGACAGTCACTATCTTCATCTTGATGGTCTTGAATATGGTTTCTTGAGAGACAGTTGGCATCTTGGTGTTTTCTTCCATTTTTGTACATGTCATATTCTTCAAGACATAGTGCCCACCTGGCGAGTCATCCTGTTGTATCCTTAAGACCTGTAAACCAACAAAGAGAATGATGGTCTGTAACAACTGTGAATGGCCTTCTGCACATGGTCCAGATCACGGCAAGACATTCTCTTTCTGTAGTTGAGTAGTTTCTCTCGGCTTTTGTAAGTTTCTCCTTTCCATCTGAAATTTACACCAGAACAGCACCGATCCCATACCCACTGGCATCTGTGTGTAGTTCTGTAGGAGCTCTCTCATCATACTGACCAAGTACAGTGTCAGTCGTCAGAGCTTTTCACAGCACATTGAAAGAATCTTGTTGAGCACCACCCCAGATAAATTTAGCATCAGCCTTTAACAGATCTTGGAGTGGCCTGGCTTTGATACAAAAGTCTGATAAAATGACAGTCATAAGAACATAATCCGAGAAAGCTTCTCACATCTCTAATATGTTTAGGAATAGGAAATTTCATTAGAGCTCTCACCTTTTCTGGGTCTGGCTACACACCTTTCAAGTATTTTGATTTCTTTTGCTCCAAAGAGTCCGCCTTGTTGGAGACACTTAAGAACGGCCCACAGTCATTTTATATGTCCATCAAATGTCTCTGAGAACACTGTAATGTAATCTAAATAACAAAGACTTATCGTCCACTTCAGGTGATGTGCACTTTAATTTATCTTCAGCCTTGCACTTCTGTAGTTGTGTGTCACAGAAATACTTGTGCAGTTCCGCTTGGAACACTTCCCAGCTTGTGAACTTCTCATTGTTCTCATACCATTGATTGGCAGTGCCGTCCAAGTAGAAAAATATGTTAGCCAAACACACGGTGTCATCCCATTTGTTAAATTTGGCTATACGTTCATATACCTTCAGCCACTTGTTTGGATCTTGGCAAAAGTCACCAGAGAACCCGGAAGGATGTCTTGTGTGGTAGCAAACAGTTGCTGTCATCATAACGTCGTCGTCTTCTTCTGTCTCCGGTAGATTGCGATTTGTTGAATATGGCTCGCACTCGGGTTTCTCGCCACGTAAACGGCGGCTCTGTCAAGGCCTGATGGGAGCCACTGCGTCGTTGATAATGTACGCTATCACAAGTTCCAATACCCAATGTCACGTAGAAGAAGGTGTAAGTAGCTGAATGATGAACACTAACTTCAATTAACGAAGGTTTATTCAGCACTTGCACATACAAGAGCACGGAGTGAACTGCCTCTGGCCAGACCACATACAGTATATATACAGCTACAGAACATTCCAGCATAATGATTCTTTACATTTGTGTATACTTCCAGAATGTACTCGAAGTGAATATAGAAATTAAAATTCCACAGTCCAGGTGAGTTTTGAACTCACGACCTGCTCTGCAACCGTTTAGTATCATAACCACCTGACCACGGTTCTACTCAGCTTCTTCTGTGACAATACAGGAATGGGAAAAGTACGACACATCTACCATTTTGGCAATTGCCTGTGCTTTCTTGTTTTTATTCTTATACTCTTTTCAAGTGTGAAACCTCATGACACAGTGAGAAAAACTCTTTCTCACTAACAAAAATGACCACTATATTCTTAAACTGGCCGTCCATAAAAATCTCTCTGAAACATGGTCTCCATTTGGCAAACAAATCAAACAAACTTGTGCAGCGCCAAAAAATTCGACAAACTAGTAAAGTTTAACAAATTCTTTGATCATTTACTGAGGTCATTAGTCTGTTGGTTGAGAGAAAGGGGAGGGGGCTTGAGCAGTGGGGAAGGAAAAACAAGAAAAGTGAAGACTGCGAAAGAGCTGAAAAGTGTTTGCACACTCATAAAAGTTTGTTATGTAACAGTAAGTATAAAGATGAATTCCCAATGACAAATTCTCAAATCAAGGTGTATACATGTACAAGAAAAAAAATTCCTGAATTTTTCCAGGATTTCCCGGTAAAAAAAATACAATTTCTCCAACATGAAAATACACTTTTCCCGTGTTAAGTGGCAGTATACTTTCCCTCAGAATCAGAAAACTCAGTACTTTGAATGGTCAGGTTTTTATACACCGGCCTAGAACCTCCCGCCCCTTTAGGAAACAAACTCCCAGGAGAGAAAAAAGCATTTTCAAAAGATATTTGATGTAACATGTACACTACATATTTTCGTATTACACACGTATATAATCAAAATCCACCAAACACAGAACATTAGTTTCCAAAGCATTGACATCAAGATTGTGACGCGCTTTTATAAGCCAATCATAACTCATGTCACATGATCTCACCAGCCGATGGTAGCAGATATTCACCATGTTGACATGGGGCACCCAGAACTGGACTTCGTAAACTGATCCCCCAATACCGCTTCTGGTTGGTCACTGTAAACACTTCAAAAGCAATTCTGGAAATCAACTTCTGGTTGCAGTTTTCCAATTCCGTAATCAATTTTCACTCCCATGTAAATGCGGTTGGTATTAAAACGTGCTTGGGCAGTCAGGTTTCGTCTTGTTTTTAAAAATCTCGCCTTTTTGTACAATGAAGGATAAGTAGAAATATTAGACTGAAGCTGTTTATATCTCGTTTAATTGAAGAGAAACAGTGATTGTGCTGACTAAATCATAAATTATATCTGCTGTTTTCCCAGCACCATAGTTATCTGGGCTAGCAAATCCGCTTCAGACCTTAAGACGTAAGCACCACAGTGAAAAATGGTTTCCGAAATTCGATTTTCGTCTTTCAAAAGATGTGTCGCCCGTAAACGTATGATTCACAGCATAGGACACATTATGTAGTGGCCTACAGTAACATCTCCATGAAGTAGTGCAAACACACAAATAGGAAAAGTTAATGGTATAAATTAAAGTAAATAGTGTAGCTCCAAGGAAAGCTAAACTTTCGTATATAATATTTGTCTTTTTTGTGTGTGTTACACTTTGATACATCAAACAAACGTGCCAGTAAAATTTCAAGTAATGACGTAAATGTCTGGTCTTCTGGACTCTAAATTCTTCTAAGCGGCTGCCCCTCAAAGTGTTTAGCTTTAAATGAGAATCAAACGCTCTATGATTCAATAAATTTAAAGCATATTCACAAACGTAACATAACTCATATTGCATAAAATGAAATGTACTTTAAAAGTAGTGCTTCTCAAACCACCGATTGCAATATTTTGCCGTGATCTATTGAAATTCGTTTCAGCAATTGTCAGAGAGCACCACAAAATGGATTTACTGTGCCTGCGTAGCTATCACGATGTAGGTAGTCTGTATGTTTGTACGTATACAGCATTAAGAGACCTTACATTATGTCATAAATGAAACAAGACATCAGAGGATACTCCAAGAGCATCAGAATTTCATAAACCATAATAAAATGCATAATTCAACTTAGAGAGCACACTCATACGCCCAGATTCGCAAAGATGTAGGTCCCTAGCTGATATTAAAACTTTTCAGTGTGATTTTTGAGATGCAAATTTTCTTGGAGTACCAGTACTGTGTTATCTCATGTTTAGTTCTTTATTCTGGCATAATGCCACATGTCCCAAAAGATAGCAACTTGCACTTTAAATTCTGCAAACATTTGACACTAGTCAATAGAGTTTCCAATAAAATGAGTGCCTCTGTGGAAAAGCATAATTAAAGCAAATTTTTTTTATCAAATCGACAAAAATAACTTCTGTGTTCTGCAAGGCAATTAATGCCTGACTGCCAAACACATAGAAATAAAATCAAATCACAAAACTGAAACTAATACCATATTTTAACCTTCCATAATTATGTGAGCATATTTTAATTTACTTTATAGCTCCCAGCCACAGAAATCCATTTTGTTTTCATTTGACTTGAGAGCTATAAACCAAGAGGAAGCAGCAAAATCACTGAATGTAAACACTGTTAATGTGGAGACTACTACTCGTCCAACTACAACTCAGACTGCTCTGTGCACGTGCGAATCTTCCAGGTTGGGTGCGCCAGAAAAATGTTCCCGGGTAGCATCTGGCTGTTTGTAGCTACTGCTGGTACAGTTTGTGCCTAGGTACCTCAGACAGAGCTAATAGCCGCACTTCAAGTAGCCAGAAGCTGGAGAAGGTAATGCTCATATGCAACCCAACTGTGAATGTGCATAAGCCCGCTGGCAACTGTTCAAACGAACCCAATAAAACCATCATGATGTCATGTCCATCAGAAGCAGTTTGTTGTTATGAAGTACTGTATAGTCTTCGTCCTAAAGCCTGTTGCTGTTGGCGGACGCTTGTGTGTGCACTTCCAACCCCCCCCCCCCCCCCCTCCAAATGGCACATGCAGTTTGTTGTTATGAAGTACTATATAGTCTTCGTCCTAAAGCCTGTTGCTGTTGGCGGACGCTTGTGTGTGCACTTCCAACCCCCCCCCCCCCTCCCCCCTCCAAATGGCACATTTCCTTTGCAACTTAGGTTTTATTTATTAATTTTTTTATGTTCTATTGCTGCAGGATTATACCGCAATAGCGGACTAAAGTAAAAGTCTTTGTTAGAGCATCAGTTCTTACTTGTTGAAACAACAAAAATTTAACTGTAAACTAAAACAATGAAAAATTCCCAGAATACTAAAAAAATCCATGTTTTTTCCCAGTTTTCTCCCAGATAAAAAAATTCCCAGTGTAATGGATCTGGGAGATGTGTTATTTTCTACCGGATTTGTTGATACCAAATTGTAAATGTTTTCTTATATTTTTGTCAGAATTTTTTAAATTGTAATTTGCCTTATTTTATGCTAATTTACTTATATTTTTTGAGAGTGACAGCATATTGATTACTATTAGTAGATGTGACGAAGAATATCAAAGAGACTGGGTACAAGTGGAAGGTTGTGCGTTGTGTAAAATGACTTTTACGCTGGAGTCATCTTTGACCGTTGTCAGTCGGCAGTGAACTCTTGGCGTGAGTTGACGGTGGAACAATGCGCAGGTCGCCATCATAATAATTTGCTAGCAAACAGGAAAAATGAATTATGTTACTACTTTTTTATATAAACTTTAAGAAGAAACCACATTCAAAGAAATGGTATTTGAAGCACCAAAAATGAGGCAAACACATTGAACCAGGTCATTTCTGCAGTTGACGAAACTGCATTGTGGAATCATACTTCCACTAGATGACTGACTTCCACTAGATGACTGAAGTCAAGACAAATATCATCTTGTAAACATTTCACGGAAAAGGTACTGTCACGAAATATGTTAAGTACAGTGTATAAAAATAGTGAGCATATTTCACCAGGTTTTTCCCGGATTTCCTGGTTGTCACAGAGCATATACAACTTGCAAATAGAAAGCCTCTCTTATCAGCTACTGAAGTTTTACTACTGACCTGTCTTGTCTTGCGCTCCTCCTCCGTCATCAGTGGGTGGAGCTGGCGAATTGGCTTCATCCACCGGGACAGACTTCGCGTGCTCAGGAAATGCCTGAAGGTGTCGCGCCATGCGACTGTGGCCCAGATATATCTTCTGGCAGGCTGGGCACCGGAAGTGCGGAGAAATCTTGCGCTTTGGAACTGTCACTGTGGAATCATTAAAACACTATCAAACTGTCAGTCAGTAGTATTTCACTGTGGCATTTCTCACCGTAGAAAAGGCAAAGCAACTTTACTGTGAACCATGAGCAACACAAAGACAACAACCTTCTAATAACAAACACCAACACAACTGAATATTTACACTACTCATATAAATGAGATTCATGGGAAACATTCTGAGAATGTTCATAGAAGCAACAGTGAAAAATAACTTTCTTCTTGAGGTTACTGCTTCCTCACATTATCCATCCTGATTAATGGAATTAAATATTGTAAGAATGTGGAACAACTACAAGTAGAGAGCTTTATCCCAACGAGGACAGTAATGAAATTCACGCAGTGAGCATTTAGGTGGTGTGAAGAAATTAAAGGAGCACACAATACCATAGCTAAAGATGATACACACTACTCCACAGCAAATTATAATTAAGCTTTACAAGTACACACGTTTTAATAAACGTGGCAGTTAATAAAACTCCGCTCGAACAGGCCATGAAGGTCCAACGGTACCCACCGGCTGCCATGTCATCCTTAGCCCACAGGTGTCACTGGATAGTGGTACTTCATAAATAATGGTAAACAACAAATATGCAAATTGGGCAATAAAACTAACCATCATGAACATCACCCATTAGACAAGATTATTCACATAAATGGTTGTAGCTCCATCATAAGTTACATTGAGAAGTACCATTTTTATTTCTTGATGGTGACTAGTTTCGAACACCTGTGTCCATTTTCAAACCATCCCTAGCGTAAGTGTGACAAATACAGGTGACAGCCTATGTTCAGAAACTGTCCCCGCAGTGGTGATCAAAGCGGCGCTATGGCTGACTCAACAACAGTAGACTGAAATCAAGGAAGTTTACAAAACTGTCCAGCTGCTGTCACCAAAATCACATTGTGCGCACATACCAACGAATCGCCCCCTACCTGTGCTCAAGTATCAGTCACTTTATTATTTCGATCGAAGTATAGATTGTTGGTTATGAACAATTGCTGTGTTCAAAAATTTGGGGATGTAGTGCTGATGGGAGGTACCCCATGGCCATGGAGAGAAAGAGTTAATGACTTGTTTGGACAGCTGATGCCATCTGATAACAACTGTCTAAGTCCCTAGTGAATGGTATGTGATACATCTGATCTGCCATTTATACAAGAGCTAGCCAGTAAGTAATACTTGGTTGGCTTAACACAGTGGTAACATCCGTATCAGTTTTTTGTGCACTTTTACTATTAGCTTAAGCAGTCTGTCAAGTAAAATAAATACACCACACAGAAAATCAATGCAAGCAATAAAAACAAATCACAAGAATTACGTTAAAAGCCGCAAGTGTCATCTGCATCTGTCTGAGGCATCTGGCACACTTGAGACGCAGAGTGACATGGCAATAATGAGCACAATAAATGGCATAACCAAACTCATTCTCTGATTGGTTGTTGCTATGGTAGCTGTTGAAAGGGTCCTGTAGTCCCCTTTCATTATCATTTTATTTACTTTCCAGTGATACAGAACTCTCTGGCAGGCGTGAGTGAATGAATGTGGTGTGTTTCACGTTGCTATACAGTGGTTTAGTCTGCTGCAGAGGATCAGCGGTAGTTGTACAGAATGGCCAATCCCTGTAGTTTTCAGGTAGGCAAAGAGGTTTGCTCTCCTTGCATGAAAGTTACAGGTGTTAGGTTGGTGGCGGAAGCCTCATCTCTGGGTTTTCCTGGCCACGGAATCGGGTTGGAGACGTTAGAGTGTGTGAGAGAGTCAGTCTGCTTCCAGTGCACAGAGAGTCTGCAGCCGAGCTCTCTTCGAAGGACGGTGAGTTGGTTTAACTGCATGGTGTGTTGTCTCGTAGCGAGAGGGGAGCTTTTAGCTTTTGGTCTCGCATCTCACCTTATAAAGATTGTTTAACTCTGTCGGAGTAAGGAATGCAAGGCTTCTGCAGACCTTCAGTTTAATTCCTAATGCAGATTTTGATTCTTAAGAAGAAGGTAACACAAAGGTGTTGCATATGTAAGAAGTGCGCCCTCGGTTCAGTGTGAATGTTTTGTCTGCCTTCAACTGCATCTGTATACGTTCTAATCTTTTCTGCACCTTAATAATTTTGCTCTTCATGAATTTTCTTTGTCTCATTTACCTTTTGTCCATTGGAAGCCATCCACGTGGTTTAATATTAGAGTTTGTTGGTCCACTGCCATCACCCTTTGTCCATTTAAATGTGTCTTCTGAAAAATGTCAATTATTCGCGGCTCCGTAGTTTAATGTGGATAAAACTTGGCCACGGTATGTAGAAATTGTGTCTCCACAAACCACGTGGGCATACAAGTGTGTCGTGAATTGTGTACTGTTCACAAGAAATTGTACTTAGTTACCAGGCGACAGCAGTTGTGTAGATGCATTACATCAATGTTTAAAGGAATAAATAATTTTGCCACCGATCTTATCCTGTGTACCGATGTTACGTCTTTATTACCTACGCTATTTACCTTGTAGTTTCCTTGTTAGCCCATCCATAGTGTTTCCATGCGCACAGGCCCAATAAGTAGTGTTACCTTGTTATTTAAAACCAATTCTTTAGAATAGATGTTGTTTTAAGGAGTGCTGCTGCAAGCTGCTCTTATGCACAGCGTTCACACATTATTTACTTTATTTTAATATTTGATTCACATGAACAATGCCTGGACCAAGTTAGTAATTACATCCCATTCTTTATGAGTGATACTACGATGAATGTTCTTCTATGAGTTTTTATTCCCTTAGGATTTAATTAATTAATTTTCCGATTCAGTTGAACCCTTAACTTGTCGTGTGGCTAGAGTCGCTGACAACCCAATCTTTTACGTTGATTTCTATGTCATATAGCATTTTCTTATGCAAAGTGAGGATCACGCAACTTACACATAACACCACTCCCCCCCCCCCCCCCCCCCCTTACAAATAGTGACCATGACGCAAGTTAAGTTACACTGTACACGACTGTAAACAACTAGCTGTCGATGACTCTATTATGATCCAGGTACATCTAACAAATTCAGCTGAGAGAGCACTGCTTTAGTCTGTTCACTCCTGTAATATTATTCTGTAGTATGAGGAAATGCTGTGGTTTCTCATTTAACTTCTTCAGCCCTTACATGGCACACATGTTACATTCAAATTTTAATTTTTTTTTCTGAATCAGTCAACAAACAAAATTCACTGTGCCTCCTTGTAGTATATACTTTACAACATATATGCTCTTACTGAATTAACTGTTTTCGTTTGTGTAGTTACCAGAAATCATAAGTGACAGCACCTGCTTAAAGAAAGCTCTTTATCATATTTTCAGCACGTCTTCAAGAAATAAAAGTAATTTCTGTTTGTTTTTAGTAATTATAGACTGGACTGTGATTAGAGTATGTTGTAATACACTAATACACCCTACACTATCGAATAGGTAATTACTTATTTCATCACAACGATATTTTCTTTTCAATGGGAGGACGTTCAGGAATGATCTATACTTTCACATTCCACTGATGCTCTTTTTCATAACTTTTAAGTGTTTCGTACAGTTTTTGTACTGCACTTTTTCAATTATTTTCTAACATATATAGTATTCACTTTGAATATATTCTAAAATTTTGGCCAATAACACCAATTTTTTTAAAATTTAATGTATTAATGTTATTCTGTTGTAGAATAAAGCACTAACCACCGATTTAAATTTTTCATTCATAAAATCTAAGCTCAGAACTGAGGAGGACAATCAGGCTACAGTGAGTACAAAACTGGGCCTTGATCTTCATCTTTCATCTACAACAAGATTTCCCATGAAGATACATTTGAAATTACTGGAGTTCCATCACTTCACTGCTGATACCAACAGACTGCACTCATATCTTATAGGAGAGTGAGGCAGTGAGATAACAGACTAATCTGTATGGTGGGTAGTGAGATTCATCACATGGCCTGGCCTACTACGCACAAGCGAACTGCAATGACAGTGGATAAATTAAAATAGCCCTAAGGAGGTAAACTACGCTTACAGACATCTGGAGGAAAATCCCAAGTGGTCGGTGAACTCAGATATCCCAACAGGTGAGAGGTCCTGTGAGTGGTGAGCACCGCTACGTTTAGACTGACCTGTAGGAGCACCTGCAGGCAGCGCTGGATCTGGTACCTCTGTGCCCCCTTTCGCCAGAGCCCCGGCACCTTCCCCCTCCTTTCCATCCTCGTGGTCACTCATCTGGTAATCCGAGTAGCCACCATCCGAATCGTCAAGATCTGCATCTGCGAAGTCCAGCCTGTGCAGCCGCTTGTAGTCTTTCACCATGTGCCGCGGTGGACGAGATAGTCTACCAGAGCGGGTGCGCGATAACAACTGCTTCTTGCGCTCGGACTGTGGGCAAAATGTAGAATGCAAATAATGGAAAATACAGAATTCAAACAATGGAAAATCCAGAATGGAGTATGAGTTCCGCGCACACACACACATGTGTGTGTGTGTGTGTGTGTGTGTGTGTCTGTGTGTGTGCACGCGTGCGCTTGTAATTCTGATAAAGGCATGTCTGGACAAAAGCTGTGTTTGACAGTCTTTTTGTTGTGTCTATCTGTAACTCGGCACCTCTGCTATACGGTAAGCACCAGCTATCCTTTTCGTAATACTGATAAAATAACCTATATAATATAAGTTAAATCACTGTTAAGATAAACAACAATAAAATATATTTTCATGGTATCACTCTGCTGCTGTGTTCAAGTGTTACTGCGCAATAATGACCCCACTGGAAACATTAAACACTGCAGTTACATCATATCCCCACCAAATACTTAGTGGACTACTAATTATCTTGTAGGCAACTGCCTCATTAGGGAGCTGTGCTGCAAGCTCGGAATCTGAGCCATTTTCTTGCATGGATCGCACATTTTTTTCACATGGCTTATTGTTTATTTTATATTTCTGCTGCTCACTTGGCTATATACCAACATAGCTTATCACTGTGTTAGCTGAAGCAACAATGAAGGAATAGAAGTGGCCTCACAGTTGTAAAACAATGGAATGGTACAAAACAATATTATTTACAGTTGGCGCACTTTTATACATAGGTGAGCACATTCGAGGGTCAAATAAACTGTAAAGATAAAATTAAATTATTGAAATAAATAATTAACCATGCCTTAGGCAAGGTGATGAGCTAGCTCCAACCTTTTTTAACAGTGACTTTGAAAAACTGACCAGAGAATGGAGGAACAAATTGCCAGAATCTAACATCCAATATACAATAAAAATTTCCTAGGAAAGGGTCATCACAAAACTGATTGTTTAGCATTTGCAGAATCATTTAATAATTCTGGCACACAAATGAAAAACACACACACACACACACACACACACACACACACACACACACACACACACAAAGCAAGAACATCTCATGCACAACTGCAAGAACATCTCACGCAAAACTGAACGCCGACCAGAAATGTCGGTGATGGCAATCGAGAGTGCGTGAGGTGTGCTTCTCTCTCTCTCTCTCTCTCTCTCTCTCTCTCTCTCTGTGTGTGTGTGTGTGTGTGTGTGTGTGTGTGTGTGTGTGTGTGTGTGTGTGTGTGTGTTTTCTGAGGAAGGATTTGGCCGATAGCTACATGTAACAGTCTTTTTGTTGTGCCTGTCTGCAACTCAATGCTCATCTTTACTGTGAGTAGCAATCTACCAGTATCCTTTTCCTAATATTATTGTTAAATTTAATCATCCAGGAAGCCATAAACCCTAATGAGGGAGAAACAGCTCAGTTAAGAGAAACTGATTTACCATTTCACTTAACAAAATACATTAATTATACAAAAACTGTTCTCTACAAATGCAAAAATTCACATTACAAGGCAGTAAGTTGGCCAGTATCTTCATATGCATCAAGAAACAATAGTTTTAGATCCAATAAAAGAAAATGAAACCAGAAAAAATGTAAGAAAGATTGTATAATTTTTATCACAGTTATGGATCACGATTTCAGTAGCGACCACCTTCAGACCTAACAAACACAGATACATCTTGTTTAACAAAATATAGCAAAATTACGAAACAAGGCATCAGAAATCAATTGAAGTATAAAAGAAGCAGACACATACATGAGTATACACAGGTTGCTAATCACTGTTCAGACACTGGTTGCTAGTCATTGTTCAGTCAGTCACAAGGGGCCACTACAGAGCGTTTCACAAATTATACTGAGTTGCTGGAGTGCGTCTTACGAACCACTGGTGACGCAGTTCGTAAACAAGCCCAAGGGGTTGTTTATTTATCACAAAGTGCATTAACACTATACAGTGTGCAGATATGAGTTACTAATAACACACACACACAAGCACATATGGACAGAATCCACGTAAATCTCTATACACTGTTCTACACTGCAAAACTGGAAACTGATCATTAGTTAACCTGTGCAGCAGCTGTAGCTTTCTGTTGGATAAGGAAACTTCCCCCACTGCTGTTTGCTTTTCAAAATTTTCTGTGGTGTTCTCTTTATGTGAGCAGATAAGATATTTTTGCTGAGCTCATGGTTCTAAAGGGGAGTTATTTGTGATTTATTAAAGGAGTACTTATTTGCAGTTGTTATGTGAAATAAATTCTCTCAAATAAAGGCTGAGAAGTGTACATTTTAAGTATGGTGATGTCTGTGATCTTCGTAGTGTTGGTGGGAAAGGGACTGGATTCGTAAATGTGGCATCTTGCTGCAGTCTGTAGTGACAGTGTATTGTAGAGTTGTGTAATTGTGTTGTTGTCAGTTGGCGGTGAACTAATGAATGACCAGAAAGTAACTTCATTTCTCTCTCAATTAACTGTGTTACTGGTAGTCTGCATTAATCTCTTCCATCCACGAATTTCTTGCACTTGTAGAATGAGTTGCACTGAACGAAACCACTTGCCATATACTGTGGGTGTGAATAAGTCTGAAACAGCAATGTGCTGTAATGCGCTGCTTGACTTATGGTGAAATACCTGAATCTCTGCAACACCTAGGCGACTTATTTTTGTTACAGATGGAGACAATTCTCTTCGGACTCTTCAGACGTGGGGAGAACTGAAGCTGAGATGATACCTTTGACACTGCTCATTCTGTGAAAAGTATTCCAGCAAGCGATAGGAGAGACAGTGAAATCGGCATTGTCAAGCTGTTACACTTGGGACAGGGCTTCAATGTGGTAGGCTCTTAGCAACTTCCAACATACTTCACGCATAATGTCAAATTTTCCCTAAACTTTCATTCACTTACGTGCTTAACATTAAACAATAGCACATGAACTAATCATTGAAGTATTCAAGGCATCTGAAGTTGTTTCATATGGTGCAATTCGGTTCTTTAAAGGATCAAGGATTTACTGGTAAATCCTTGTACACAATCGACAAATGTAAACACACAAAACGAACATCGTATCACTAAAGGCCTGTAATACAAGAACTTTCTCTCCATTCTGCGATGTACGTAAGATATAAGTCATGTCTAGACAAAAAAGCCAACACAAAGCAAAATGCAACAACCGATCATGAGCCAAGGTTCCAACCAGGTCAAGCACAACATGCCAGTACATCCTATTTGACAAACAGTAAATGACAACCCGTTTACTATTGTATGATGCCATTTTTTAATTCTGGTATATTTTGGCATCCAAGAAATTAGTCCTTACAGACTGGAAAGAGAAATTGTACAGCATTTTGAAAAATTAAAATTCAACTGGCTTATGAAAGAGTATGGATAACTATAAAAAGAAGTCAGAACAAAAGAGGTGGGAAAATTTAGTGGAATAAATGTGATCATTAGCGGGCCGGTAATGACAAGAACAAGAACAAGAAGAAGAAGAAGAAGAAGAAGAAGAAGAAGAAGTCAAAGGCCTTCCAAACTGGACACTTGATGAATGGCAGCAGGATTGGGAAAGTGAAAATGAGGAACATGAAGTACAGTGTCGCCTTCTGAACATCAGAACGACATTACAAATGGGTTATCGTAGGGCCCATTAACATATGGTTTTCAGATGCTTCCTCTTTGTGGAAGCCAGGAAGCACTAAGCACTTTTGGGTGAAACATAGCTATTAATTCAGAATGTCAATAACAATGTGATGGGATATTCTATGTAAAGTAGGACACACACTATTTAAAAGTTTGAGATTTGGTACTTTTTATACATTTTTTTGAAAATGCTGGACTTTTACTGTATGGCAACAATAATTTGTGGCCCATTATTGCTTTCCCTGCATAATTTTTAGCCAATTTTATAATGTCATATGTTTTTTATGTAATGAGAGTGTGAATTATTAGAGATTTTGGACCTTCATTTCAACTAATTGGCAGGTAAGAGTTAGTGTATAATTATTTATATTAATGTTACATACCCTAATGTATTGCATAACGAGTATAAAACTGAAGTAGGTAAATTATAGGTTGGGGGTAAATGATACAATAGCATGAACTTTCATGTCACATGAGTCACTTTCATGAAATTAAGTTTTTATACCAATAGAGATATTAGAGATAACTTTATCTTGTTCAGTAATTTACTTCTTAGTGTGACTGTGTAACTAATATCACTACTAAAAATTACCCAATTTCAACCTGTATAGTAAAAAAAGAAAATTAAATGTGTAACATGAGTCACGTAATCTGAATCACAGTTGTATTATTTTAAGATTCAAAGAAGAGGATGGCCCTAACAGCAGCAGAAAGACAGAGTAGGAGGAGGGAAAAGCTGAGTTAAGGAACACGTTAAGAATTTAAGAAGCAGCACCTGGAAGAAGCTCGAAAAAGCCAACAGAAGCAGAAACAAAAGTTCTACAGTTGAGTCAACATAAGAAAGGACTGTTATTAGAAGAAAGAAGAGCTAAAAATACGGAGAGAGTTAGAAAACATAGGCAACATAAGAGGTAAGATCAGCAACCTAGTAAAGCAAGTTTGTCACCGTATCAGTCACAAAGTGCTCTGGATAAAGCCATAGTTCGAGTACTACTATTGCTTGCATTAGCAAGGTACAGTCAACTTTGCCTGAAAATGTGAAGGTAGTTTCAATCTAGTCAGATAGACCTGCCTCATGATTTAAAAACAAACATATTACTGCTGCTCTACCTCAATTTCAATCATTTCATAATGTGGAAATCTATTGGAACTTATTTGCTACATCCCATGGAAAGAAGCCATAGATGGAATTGGTGCAGTTGCAGAATGATTAGTGAGGAATGCAGTTAAAAAGTGAAAATTCATAGTAGGTAACGCATCAACTTTCACTCAGGTAGCTGCAAGTACCACAACTAAGCAGGTTTCAGGTAGCTGCAAGTACCACAACTAAGCAGGTTTTTCGTGTGCCGATTGATGAAATTCAAGGAATCAATGTGAAACTTAATCTGTCTCAAATATTTTCTTCAGTGTCATTAGTACCAAACATAAAAAGCATTCACTGCTTTCACTACCGGAAAGGAGTACTACAAACATACCTGATGCCTCCAAAGAATTTTTCTGCTGCAGATCATCATACTGGAGAAACTGTAGAAAGTGTGAAAATTGGAGACTGGTACAAAGTAGAATATGACAGTAAATTCAGTGCTGGAGAAGTACGTGCAGTTTTTGGAAATTCTTACTTAATCCGTGCAATGGAGTGTTAAGGGCACTATTGGAAATGGCCTGTAAAATGTGATGAAATTATAAAGAAAATTAATCCACTTGATGTTCTCAATGCAAGAGGGTATTTTCAGTTCTGACTTAATTGAATTTTTAGTTCATTTTCACAGATGTCATGCTCTTATAATTTTTCATAGTGTTTAAAAAGTGAAATGTTAACATTAAGTTTATCTTATTTGGCACATAATGTCATATTTTTATTTCTCTGCTTGTAGGGAAAAAGGTTATCCAACAAGAAGTAGCAAGGAACACGAGTCACGTGTAACATTGAGTCACGCAACTTTTTCAGTGTATTACAATGTTTCACATGGTATAAATATTTTTAGAAATCTGTAACTCTCCCATTTGAATGCCGACCTAATATCCATTTTCTGTGATAAAAACCAGATCCATACTCCTAATAGTTTGACGACTCTTTTGACCTAAAATGCACATTAGGAATAGGATGTCCCAAATTTGTAACATTAGTCACAACATAGATAATATTCTTGTTCTTTGATTTTAATGCTCTTTCCCGCTTAAATAATGCTTCAAGACCTTTGCCTGAATACCACAATTTATAATGATGATTTACAAAAGTAAATAAGGGTTTATAGATTGATAACAAGTCAACATAATAAAACACTGTTTTCGAAATGTAACGTTGACTAACGTCAACCATGGAATCTCCCTGTTACTGAAAAAAGTAAAAAACATATCTATGAACAAACTAAATAAATCTGGAATATATATTGTAACACATTTTTATTGGAACATTGCTATACTTCCTCCTAAATATATTACATAACTGATACTAGACAGGTGGAGCTGCTCACCTGTAAACATAAAAAAGATATGGATTATAGTGACTAATTTAACATTTTTCTAACCTGCCAGTTTTTATCTGTTTCGTATCACACGCTCACTTAGATTATTGTTGTTGTGGTCATCATTCCAGAGGCTGGTTTGATGCAGCTCTCCATGCTACTCTATCCTGTGCAAGCTTCTCATCTCCCAGTACCTACTGCAACCTACATCCTTCTGAATCTGCTTAGTGTATTCATCTCTTAGTCTCCCTCTACGATTTTTACCCTCCAATACTAAATTGGTGATCCCTTGATGCCTCAGAATATGCCCTACCAGACAATCCCTTCTTATAGTCAAGTTGTGCCACAAATTTTTCTTCTCCCCAATTCTATTCAATACCTCCTCATTAGTTATGTGATCTACCCATCTAATCTTCAGTATTCTTCTGTAGCACCACATTTCGAAAGCTTCTATTCTCTTCTTGTCTAAACTATTTATCGTCCATGTTTCACTTCCATACATGGCTACACTCCATACAAATACATTCAGAACGACTTTGTGACACTTATATCTATACTTGATAACAAATTTCCATTCAGAAACACTTTCCTTGCCATTGCCAGTCTACATTTTATATCCTCTCTACTTCGACCATCATCACTTACTTTGCACCCCAAATAGCAAAACTCCATTACTACTTTAAGTGTCTCATTTCCTGATCTAATTTCCTCAGCATCACCCGCCTTAATTTATTACATTCAATTATCCTCATTTTGCTTTTGTTGATGTTCATCTTATACTCTCTTTTAAGACACTGTCCATTCCGTTCAACTGCTCTTCCAAGTCCTTTGCTGTCGCTGACAGAATTACAATGTCATGGGAGAACTTCAAAGTTTATGTTTCTTTTCCGTGGATTTTAATACCTACTCCAAACTTTTCTTTTGTTTCCTTTAATGCTTGCTCAATATACAGATTGAATAACATCGGGGATAGGCTATAACCCTGTCTCACTCTCCTCCCAACGACTGCTTGCCTTTCATACCCTTCGACTCTTATAACTGCCATCTGGTTTCTGTACAAATTGTAAATAGCCTTTCGCTCCATGTATTTTACCCCTGCCACCTTCAGATTTTGAAAGAGAGTATTCCAATCAACGTTGTCAAAAGCTTTCTCTATGTCTACAAATGCTAGAAATGTAGGTTTGTCTTTCCTTAATCTTTCTTTTGAGATAAGTCGTAGGGTCAGTATTCCCTCACGTGTTCCAACATTTCTACGGAATCCAACTTGATCTTCCCCGAGGTTGGCTTCTATCAGTTTTTCCATTCGTCTGTAAAGAATTCGCATTAGTGTTTTGCAGCTGTGACTTATTAAACTGATAGTTCGGTACTTTTCACATCTGTCAACACCTGCTTTCTTTGGGATTGGAATTACTATATTCTCCTTGAAGTCTGAGGGTATTTCGCCTGTCTCATACATCTTGCTCACCAGATGGTAGAGTTTTGTCAGGACTGGCTCTCCCAAGGCCGTCAGTAGTTCTAATGGAATGTTGTCTACTCCGGGGGGCCTTGTTTCGACTCAGGTCTTTCAGTGCTCTGTCAAACTCTTCACACAGTATCATATCTCCCATTTCATCTTCATCTACATCCTCTTCCATTTCCATAATATTGTCCTCAAGTACATTGCCCTTGTATAGACCCTCTATATACTCCTTCCACCTTTATGCTTTCCCTTCTTTGCTTAGAACTGGGTTTCCATCAAAGCTCTTGATATTCACGCAAGTGGTTCTCCATTCTCCAAAGGTCTCTTCAATTTTTCTGTAGGCAGTATCTATCTTACCCCTAGTGAGGTAAGCCTCCACATCCTTATGTTTGTCCTCTAGCCATGCCTGTTTAGCCATTTTGCACTTCCTGTTGATCTCATTTTTGAGACGTTTGTATTCCTTTTTGCCTGCTTCATTTACTGCATTTTTATATTTTCTCCTTTCATCAATTAAGTTCAATATTTCCTCTGTTACCCAAGGGTTTCTACCAGCCCTCGTGTTTTTACCTATTTGATCCTCCGCTACCTTCACTATTTCATCCCTCAATGCTACCCATTCCTCTCCTACTGCATTTCTTTCCCCCATTCCTGTCAATTGTTCCCTTATGCTCTCCCTGAAACTCTGTACAACCTCTGGTTCTTTCAGTTCATCCAGGTCCCATCTCCTTAAATTCACACCTTTTTGCAGTTTCTTCAGTTTTTATCTACAGTTCATAACCAATAGCTTTTGGTCAGAGTCCACATCTGCCCCTGGAAATGTCTTACAATTTAAAACCTGGTTCCTAAATCTCTGTCTTACCATTTGTTGTGATAGTGCCACGACATTTAACAGTGCCGCCACGACAGTACGCACAAACGGCGATAGAGGCGCTCCGCAAATCAGATGAGCGCGGGAGCGCCACCTAGCTACGAACGGCACCGGCCGCATGTCACGGCACAGCAGTCGAATACGAGAGACTGAGTTGTAATCATGTGATCAGCTATTGTTTCTAAGAGAGAGTGTGAAAATCCACGCAATTATTGTGATTAAAGGTTATAACACTTTTTGGCGACGAGGTCGGGATATTTTCACCGCGTTGTGGATTTGCGTGTTCGTGACGGGGCAGACATGGAACAGCTTATGCAAGCGCTCATTGAACAACAAACACAGCTGACGGCAGCGATTCAGGCGTTGTCGACGTCGCTTACTCATCGTCTGTCTTCCTCTTCTCCGCCTCCATTCCCTCCTTACGACGAGGCCGCTGAAGACTGGGAGAATTATGAGAAGCGTTTGCGGCAACACTTCTTGGCTTTCGACGTTGTCGACGCTCCTATGTGTAAGTCGTTATTTCTATCTTGGATTTCCCCTCGGGTCTATCAGCTGCTATCTCAGTTAGCCCCTCTGCGGGAACCAGCCTCCCTGTCCTTCCAAGAAATGTGTGACTTATTGTCTGCCTATTATCGAACAAACACCCACGTCGTTGCCGCCCGCGTGGCGTTCTACCGGTGTCGTAAACAGCCCCATCAATCTTACCGGGCTTGGGCGGCGGAACTACATGGCCTGAGTAGGAAATGTCAGTTTGTCACGGACACTCATCACGAGTCTTATGCGGATTCAATGGTTAGGGATGCTATTCTACGGCTTGCTCCTGATAAAGAAGTTCGGCAACGTGCCCTACAACTGCCAAACCCGTCGTTGTCGGAAGTTCTAAGCATCGCTCAATCCTTTGAAGTGTCTCACGCTGCTGGCGCGCAAATAGACGCGTGGTGTGATGTAGGCGCTGTACAGTCAACTCTCGACAAGGACAATTTGCCTGTTGCACAGGAGAACGAAGATGTGGCGGCGGTTCACTCGCGTAAACAACGTCGCGTTGGGCCGCAACGCTCGCAGCGAAACCAGCAACCACAGAAGCCGGTTTGTTCCGCGCTTCCTTCTTGCCCCCGTTGTTTCGTACAGCACGACAGGGCAGCGTGTCCAAAACGTTGGGCCACGTGTAATTCATGTAGGAAAAAAGGCCACATTGCTTCTGTGTGTCAGTCCCATAAAGTTCCTGTCAACGAGGACGAGGCGTCGGACATGGATGTTCACTGTGTGCTTTCTCAAACAAATAAGTCGTTTGTTACTGTTCGTGTTCTGAATAAAGACATCCGCATGCAAGTGGACACTGGCTCTGCAGTAACTCTCATTAATTCTCGCACGTATTTGGCGTTGGGCTCCCCTTCTTTGTCTCCAGTTACGCGCAATCTGAGGACTTATAATCAGCAGAAAATTCCTATCATGGGCCAGTTTGATGCTTCCACTGCCTACAAGTCTGTTGTTCGGCCCCTCACGTTTTATGTGGTGGATCATGCGGGCACTGAAAACCTGTTCGGTTATGATGCTTTCCAGTTGTTTGGGTTCTCCATTGATGATGATGTGCACCTCATATCTGAGGACATTCCGTATCAACAGCTTGATGGATTGTGTTGTGAATTTTCGTCCGTGTTCTCTGCTGGTCTGGGTTGTGCCAAGGATTTTGCAGCCCACATTACTCTTAAACCTACGGCTCGCCCTAAGTTTTTCCGGGCACGCCCTATTCCGGTGGCGTTGCGTGCACCTGTCAAGGCTGAGCTAGACAGGTTAACAGCTTCAGGGATTCTCCTTCCGGTTACCTCCAGCGAATGGGCATCGCCGATCGTGGTGGTTTCTAAACCAAACGGGAGTCTGCGATTGTGTGGTGACTTTAAAGCCACTGTCAACGCTCAGAGCGTCATTGACACTTATCCTCTTCCTCGTCCTGAGGAGTTGTTTACCAAGCTCGCTGGGGGCCAGTTCTTTTCCAAACTTGACTTATCGGAGGCGTACCATCAGTTGCCGTTGGACACTCCTTCCAAGGAATTTCTCGTTATCAACACTCCTTGTGGGTTGTATCAGTACCAGCGATTACCATTTGGCGTCGCTAGCGCACCGGCCATTTTTCAGCGGTTTTTGGAACAGCTCACGGCTTCTGTTCCCGGCTGCATAAACTATCTGGATGACATTGTTGTCACGGGAGCCTCCACTGCGGAGCACCTTCGTAATTTACGTTCACTGTTTCGAGTTTTGCATTCGGCTGGGTTGAGGTGCAATCTGGACAAGTCACAGTTCTTCCAACCCTCCATTGAGTATCTTGGTTTCCAGTTGTCCCGTGAGGGCATACGCCCTCTCCGTGCGCACGTTGCGGCCATTAACGCTCTACCCCGGCCGTCTACGGTCAAAGAACTTCAGGCGTTTCTAGGCAAGATTGCTTATTATCACAAATTCATTCCATCCGCAGCAGCGGTAGCTTATCCTCTGCATCAGCTGTTACGCAAAAACGTCCCCTTCTGTTGGTCCGACGGGTGTGAGCAGGCTTTTGTCCGCCTGAAGGCTCATTTGCAGTCGGCGCCTTGTCTTGCCACATTCCGTCCGGGTCAGCACTTGGTTCTGGCGACTGACGCGTCACAGTATGGCCTAGGAGCTGTTCTCGCCCATCGGTATGAGGATGGGTCGGAACGACCCATTGCCTATGCTTCCAAGACCCTCAACGAGGCGCAACGGCGTTACTCTCAAATCGAAAAGGAGGCGCTCGCTATCATTTATGCTCTAAAAAAGTTCAGCGTTTTTTTGTATGGTTCTAAGTTTCACCTCATCACCGACCACAAACCGCTGGTCTCTCTGTTCAGCCCCTCGGCGTCACTTCCGGATAAGGCAGCTCACCGCCTGCAACGTTGGGCCTTATACTTGTCTCGTTTTCATTATGAGATTCACTATCGCCCCACGGCCCAGCACGCAAACGCGGATGCATTGTCGCGATTGCCGATGGGCCCCGACCCTGTTTTCGATCGCGATGAACTCCTCTGTTTCCACATTGATGAGGAAGAACGTCGTGTGGTCGAGGGCTTTCCACTTACAGGTTCGCAGGTCGCGTCAGCTACTGCGCGGGACCCGGTCCTGCGTCGGGTGATCGGTTTTGTACAACGAGGTTGGCCGGACAGGACCGGGGGCCGGGCATCGGATCCCCTTCGCAACTACCATGCCTTGCGCCTTCGTCTGTCTGTTCGTGATGGTGTTGTTCTTCTGGCCACGGATGGCGCATCTCCACGGGTCGTGGTGCCAGCCTCTCTTCGCAAAGATGTTCTCAAACTGTTGCACGGAGGCCATTGGGGTATTTCTCGGACTAAGTCCCTGGCCCGCAGGCACGTTTATTGGCCCGGCATTGATTCGGACATCGCCCATATGGTTGCTGCATGTGGCCAGTGTGCTCAACAACTGGCGGCACCTCGTACAATGCCCTCTCCGTGGCCTGATCCAGCTCAGCCATGGGAACGGGTGCACGCCGACTTTGCTGGCCCCTTCCTCGGTACTTATTGGCTACTGTTGATTGACGCCTTCTCGAAGTTTCCATTTGTTGTTAGATGTCCGTCGCCCACCACTGCGGCGACGACGCTGGCTTTGTCCAAAATCTTTGCGCTAGAAGGTCTTCCATCCACGATCGTCACGGACAATGGCCCTCAGTTCTCTTCGCAGGCCTTCCGTGATTTTTGTACTGGACAAGGGATTCATCATGTTACCGCACCTCCCTTCCATCCGCAATCGAATGGGGAGGTCGAGCGCCTTGTCCGCACTTTCAAATGCCAGATGAAAAAATTCCTTAGTGATTTTTCCACAGATGACGCCCTGCTGCAATTCCTGAGTTCTTATCGCTTCACGCCTCTGGGTGATCACAGCCCTGCCGAACTCTTGCATGGCCGCCAACCGCGCACTCTACTGCACCTGCTTCACCCTGTCAGGCCTTGTACTGTGTCCCCTAGTGCGGGAAAATACTCGGTGGGCGCCGACGTGTGGGCACGAGGGTATGGATCTCGCCCTAAATGGATTCCAGGGGTGGTCAAGGCTCTTCGTGGCCGCCGGCTTTGTGAAATCCGTACGGGCGACGGCACGGTTGTTCGCCATTACGACCAGATGCGCCCACGAGTGGTGGCCACGCTTGTGCCACCGCCCCATCCTTCGCCTCCACCAGCTCGAGACGCCAGTCCTGTCGCTGCTGCCGATCTACCGTCCGTGTTGATGCAGCCGCCGTCGCTGCCGCTTCCAAGTACTCCGGAACCGGCCCCAGTCGCGACGCCGCCTTCTCCGGGACCCATCTCGCTGGAGCACACTCCCAGGTCAATGACACCTATGGATGCTGCTCCGGAGTTGTCACCCATCATCTCATCCAGGAGACACGTTCCTCGCACGAGCTTCCGTCCTGGACATTTTCGACCATACTCCCGTGTCTCTGCGCGGGATCTCCTCGGGGCCTCACAAGAGGCCATGGATGTCTCTGCGCTGTCCATGTCTCCAAGGAAGTGAGTGTTTATTTTTTTCAAGGGGGGAAAAGTGTTGTGATAGTGCCACGACATTTAACAGTGCCGCCACGACAGTACGCACAAACGGCGATAGAGGCGCTCCGCAAATCAGATGAGCGCGGGAGCGCCACCTAGCTACGAACGGCACCGGCCGCATGTCACGGCACAGCAGTCGAATACGAGAGACTGAGTTGTAATCATGTGATCAGCTATTGTTTCTAAGAGAGAGTGTGAAAATCCACGCAATTATTGTGATTAAAGGTTATAACACCATTATATAATCAATCTGATACCTTTTAGTATCTCCAGAGTTCTTCCATGTATACAACCTTCTTTCATGATACTTGAACCAAGTGTTAGCTGTGACCTAAACACACACAGAACTCATCATTCCCATATCAGTCACAAAAACTGAGTTACATGTACACGAAAATACAAAAATTTGAAAAATTACCTGAAAAACATAGAGTTTCTAAGTGTGGTAGCACAAAAGGGACAAGTGATAGCCAAGCCATATTTCACACACTGCGTAAGTAGACCATAATGATATATATCTCAAAATTTCAGAATGTTATTGCAAGACATTTGCGTACAATGGAAGTTGACAATGTATTTGGTGATGTGGTCATTGTTCCACAACACAAAACATACCATAAAATGTTCTGCCTCTTCTTATCCTCTCCCATAACTGTTTAATCACTAAGAACAAAATATAGACAAATTAACACAACCTATCATTAATATTTACTGCATGTTAACTGCTAAAAACCAGTTGATTGTACTTCGAACAGAAGTTCTCCCACACTTTAGCTACTGTACTCTGTACATTGAGTGGCAAATTGTACTGTCTTCCTGACACTGTGGTAGGAACTGGAACTGTCATAAGAGTATGTTCAAAAGGAATCCTACACCTGTCTGCCAAACATGGCCAATGAAATGATCTTGCTGGTCCTGTTGGTGCCATGAAGTTCACAAATACATCACCTGCTTCACAGCACTCTGCACCACATCTCAAGTACCATTTGTCATCATAAACAGCAACAACATAACAACCTGGTTGTATGTTGCTGCTTTTGTTTCTGAATCCTAGGCCAGACACACTATGAAGACACATGTTGTGCATGAACCTATAGTTATAACCGGACAGTCTGCTCATCTGCACATTGTCAGAGTCTGCTGGAGAGAAGTATTGATGGCTCCTTGTGCCTGCAACAGTTTTAAAGTGTTCTAGTCTGCTTTTTAGCAAATCTTCGACTGATTTCACTTCATCTATCGAAACATAGAATGACTGTATGCCAGAGATATTTTTCTGTACCCAGGTAAAATAATTGAAGAGGTGATAGAATGTGACCTTCTATAGGGTGCTGCAGACTAGCTCGTGATACCATGCGCTTAATGGTAGCACCAATACCATCACATACATTTTTATCATGACTTGTTACGAAAAAATTCTGTTCTGCATAAATCTGAAAATCATGGTAATGCATGCATAAATTATCGAGTTTTTTTACAGTTTTTGTACTGACTAGCTTCCCCATCACCGAAGTATTTCACAAAATGTATGTGAGGCAGCTTGTTTTTTACATGTCATGAGAGTGCGAATGTGGGCATGAACTGCAATGGCATCATGAATTAAACAGTCACTAGAAATGCACAGTTTCATGACAGACACATCACCTGATTCACCTCTATAGTAAATCACAACTCGCTGGTGAGTTGCCTGACTGTTGTCCCAATGATATCCTTGGATGGCATCTTGAACTATAAATGCATAATTTTCAGAAAAGTCTAGTATTACAATAATTTCATCTTGTTCCAAATTATTCTTACAAAACTGGAGATAAGCTGATTGTGCTGTTGCTGTGAAGCTGTGTGTGGTGAGTTTGTGTGTTTTCTGACAACACATTTCAACAAAATCTTCTACTGTACTTTGCTTTGTTTCAAGACTTGTGCGATCCATGTGTGTCCATTGTTTATAAGAAACAAGTTCATTGTCATCCATAAGGAGTTCACCATAGTTTGTTATTCATGTGTTCCGCAATATTTGCCTTACCAGGACACTTTTCACACCTGTGGATCATGCACTGGTAGGAACTGATGTCACACACTAGCGGCTTCATTCCACCTTTGTAATCTAAACCAGGATCCTTTATAGCAGCAAACACCAGCTTAGCATTTTGACAGGTCTCACATACACAAACATTGTGTGGGTCCCTTGCACTTACAGGCACAACCCATTTTGGCCGAATATTGAAAAAAGACGATAAACTTACTTTGGTATTGGGATAGTTTTCCTTGAATTCTACATATAGTTCTGATATGTTGCATAGTAACAGTCTTTTTTGTTCTGTACACATACATTTCCCATTTTCACTGTTACATAGTCTTTTTTTCCAGGCATTATTTGGCAGTAGACATTTTTTTCATAAAACTCCGACACTAGCACCTTTATTTCTGAACTCGATTGCTTATCCTGAGCTTGCTGAAGTTGTAGAAGCACTCCTTGGGTTGCTTTTATTTTCCTAGCTAGCTTTACCTTAAATGTAGAAACATTGAATTCCTTTGCAGTGTAGTCAATAGACCAGCTGGAAGGTGCAAGGGTAAGAATAGCTACTTTTTCCTGGTGCGTGGATAAGGCATATTTTTCTTTCAAATCATGCACAATTATTTTGTCCAAATCAGAGCATTTCTGGCATGATTTCTGTTCCTTTGGAGCAAATAGTTCTTCCTCTTCCAGCATTAATGTGTCAGTTATTTTTAATTTTAGTTCCATTTGTGCTTCTTGTAGTTTTCTTCTACCATAGCCTGTCTCTATTCCCAATTTTTTGTGTCTCCATGGGAGACAAACCAAGAGCAGTCACTGAAGTATTTAATTGCTCATCCGTTGCAGTTGTAAGTGGCTCATACTCTTCGTCACTGCCATGTAAATAATCAGAATATTCTTAATTTTTTTAGCAGTGTAACACACCTGGAACATAACTTTTGTCCTGGTTTCATGTTAAGTCCCATGCACTGATTCACTTTCAATACTGATTTTATATCAATTTCTCTGAGGCTACACTTCATTATCTTCTTATGAATCTGAAATGAATCAAAACAACTTCTTTGTAGGAAAGCATACTTATCCAGAAACACTTTCATATGGTGATAACAAACAAAGTTTCCTGGGACTGTACTTCTTGTGCCCACAGCGTGTATCCCAGATCTCCATAGCAACAAATCTTGGTCTGATTCATCCAGATTATACAGTACAAAGTGAATGCCACATTTTGTTCCATATGTTGTTTTATGACATTCAGATGCTTGTGCTCTACCAATACTGCAACTTGTTTGAACAAAAGCACCACTCTCCTGCCTCCATACTGACTTTCCCCAACAGTACCAACCAGTCCGAACTAGAATCTTAAAAACATGAGTAACCTGTAATTGTTGCTTGTTTCCTTTGTTGTTCCTGCCTAACAATGACTCATAATGTCCCTGAAAACTACCATTGTTTAACTTTCTGTTGCTGTCACTATTACTTGCAAAATTGTGTTAAAAGAAACGTAACCAAATACATCTCTGTCAACTTTTATTGTACACAAATGCATTGCAATAACTTGTTGAAATTTTGCCCCATATTATATTATGGTCTACTTATGCAGTGTTTGAAATTTGGCTTGGATATCACTTGTCCCTTTTGTGCTACCACACTTAGAAAATCCATGTTTTTCAGGTAATTTTTCAAATTTTTGTGTGCATGTAACTCTGTTTGCATGACTGATATGGGCAAGATGAGTTCTGTGTGTGTTTAGGCCACATTAAGCTTACCACAAAAAATTTATACCATTTTTGAGTGCATTATATTTGGCATAGAGGGCACCTACAATATGTACCTTTTAACGTATTACATTTCGGAATTTTTTATTTTCCCTCAGAAATATGTTGTTGGTGTTTTGATTCATAGAGCGTGTTCTCTAAGTGGATGTTACTGGGTTGTAAAACTTTCACTGGACTGTGCAGAATAGTTCCAAAGTTATTAAGACCGTGTGCTAAATTTTAGCCAAATCTGAGACTATCAGCTGGAACATTTTCTCATATTGGTTGAATTGACACGGGATGACCCAGCTATGATTAAGTTATGCTCTGTGCAAAATTCTCCCTCTTTCATTCCTTATTCCCATTCCATATTCACCTACTAAGTTTCCTTTTCTTCCTTTTCCTACTGTCGAGTTCCAGTCATCCATGACTATTAAATTTTTGTTTCCCTTCACTATCTGAATAATTTCTTTTATCTTATCATACATTTCATCATCTGTGGAGCTAGTTGGCATATAAACTTGTACTTAGATTATTATCATATGTTTTCATGAGTGAATGCCTGTGCCAACAACTTCTTTGAACAAAAATTATGTATATAGTGAACACTTTGGGTCCTGAGCCATTGGGCTCGGGTGTCTAACATAAAGACTGGTTGATTTTTAATGTATTTTAAACTACTACAACTCATGGAAGGTTTCAGTTATAGCAATAAAATTACTCTTATTGAAAATCCTAGACTTTCATGTTTAAAACCATATATAATACCTTTCTCTTGAATTAATACATACTTGTGACAAGCGTTGTTATTATAACATTGTTTTTGAAAAAAGGAAAAATTGGTATTTTCTAGAATGTCTTATCTACAGTAACCTCCTGTAACTATTTTAGGATGCAATTTTGCTCTTTGTGTGGTAAATTTTGAAGCACGGCATTTTGCACAATGCTACTTTACATTCACTACACTGGTAGCTTGTGTCTTTTCGCCACACTTTTCCAGTCAGTTTTTTTCCTCTCAGAGAACACACTACACACTGTTTTTGTTTCTGTTTCTTACCTACTTCTGTCTCAATCTTTTCCAGGAAATGATTTCCAGTTGATAGTCTCGAGAGTCCACATGGTCCACGTTGGGGTACAAGATCTTTGCTTTCTGCAAGATCTGCACAGATAACTGTCATGAAGTGAGATGTTGTGAGGCGTTTTCCAGTAACCTTATTGAATAATATGCAGGCACTTACAATTGAGATTAGTATAACATGGAATGCCAAGTTTCTCCACCACTTGACAGTTCGATGTTCAGATGTGCTGTATGACAATTGCTGATCTGATAAGTCAACACCAATCTTGTTTTTATTGTAGTCCACTACACAGGCTGGCATTGACTTCTCTCTTCCTCTCTGATCATTGAAAATGACCATCTCAGCAGTGTGCCTTGTAGTTATCATACACACATTTCTTTTGTCCTTCCAGCACATTGCTAACCTATTTCCTTTACACCTGAAAATAAGTTCACCTAGCTGAAGGTTCGGACCTTTTATAGCCCGAGGCAATCCCTGCCGAGATTTTCTTGTTGTTCCCACAAGAGCAGTTTTTGCAGCTTCCAGTTCTGAACAAGTATTGGACTTGTGTACAATCTGTCCGTAAACAAAGTGTAGCCTTTTCCTGACAGATTTGCAAGCAATGTCTTTACCAGAGTCACTGTGCCAGACCTTTCACCTGCGTAAACACGGAAATACCAGATGTAACCTGTGTCAGATTCGGATAACATGTACAGTTTCATACCATATTTATTTGGTTTTTGTGGCATGTACTGTTTGAAATACACACGACCTCGAAATTTTCACATGCCTTCATCTATTGTAATTTTTTGAGATGGTGTATACGCACACTGGAAATTAGCACACACATTATCTAGGAGGGGTCTCACCTTGTGCAGTGGGTCATAGCCAGTTTCTCCTTTCCTCTTAGATAAGGAACTATCACTAATGTGGAAGTTTCTCAAAACAGAAGGAAATCTGCCACAGCTCTAGATGTTTGGACAGGAATGACAAGACACAACAGGGTTCTTGGAACAGTGCTCTCGTATACATGGCCTCACACTTACACACATATGGACTACAATTGCCAGAAACTTCCTTATTTCCGTAAGTGTAACTCCTTTCCACTTTGATAATGAGCAGGTGCGGAAGGGAATTTGTGCTTTGTAATTTCCTGATGCATTGTTGAGCATACAGATTAGTTTGTTCCTTTATATGTTTCATCATACTGTCAGGAAATATGAAAAAAATTCTAGAGCTGCACTGTTCTGGTCTAAACTGACAACACTGCATATTCCGGATTGTCCTGAGAATAGAATGATATCTGGTGCATGATCAGTAGTCGTCCGACCTTCCTCAGAATCGGTGCGGTGCGCAGGTCTCGGCTTCCCCCTCGCTGTCAGTCTTGCTCGTTCTTCAGGCACAATATTGACGGGATTACTTGCTGCTGAAGTGCTTGGACATCTGCTCTCTTCTTCTGAAACTATCAGAAGAGTAGTATTTGCAAATAAAATCATAATTACATACTGAGAGTTTTTTCAGTGAAAATCTGAACAAAAGTAATATATGTTTTGCTGTCAGAATTCTTTACCTGAACTGCTAGAAACTTCTTGAAAATAGTCCACATCATCATCATCATCATCATCATCATCATCATCGTCATCAGAGTCATCTACAATATCTTCCTCTGACAAATCAACGACACTTTCTTCTAAATCACGATATAACTCGCGAGCAATTTCTTCATCCATCAAGCCACACTTCGCCATGTCGATGCTACTGAGACCACGTGGGAAAAAATCGCCGTTCACAAAATCCGACAAACAAAAAGGGAAGCACACCCTTCCACAGCATGCCCGCACCATCTAGTGACCAAACTCTAACTACAGTCCATGCAGCGCCTCCCAGACAAACGGGAGTCGTAAGAACACACAAAGGAAGGAAGGGGTAGAACGAGAACACGCACGGGTGCTGGACTTTCGGGCAGGCCGCGCACACCCGTATTTTTACGGGCGTTGGCGCCTGAGTGTTAAACTGATCAAACCTAACTCTCAAATGCTAAGTAAATAAGTTCCACTAAACTGATAATAATAATTACAAAAAAATCTCAGATTGCTACTGCTGTCAGGGTCAATGTAATATCTCATACACCTCCCCACTCAGCAGCAAGAATCACTGAGAGTTAGGTTTGATTGTTCATTCATCTGCATAATTTTCATCAGAGAAAAAGTCACTGTTTTCTATGACGAAAATAAATTATATAAATGTGAATGAAGGACTTTTGCTGCATCTCTGAGTGAAGCAGACATATTCACAGATATGGAGAATATGGTGCTGAAAAGCAAATAAAAATGGGCAAGTTAAATAAAGAAAAAAGGCATCTCAGCTAAATTGTTCACTGTTAACACATGAGTGGCTCCACCTTCCTAATATCAATGATGTAACACATTTAGGAGGAAGTTGAGAAATGTTCAAACAGAAATAAAAGTAAAATTAAAACATAACTCATGAATTAAATCTTAGGCCTGGCCGACTGCTGCCTACAAGGAGATAGTGGTGATGTATGTGTGAGGTGTGCCTGCTTGTGCTAGTGTGTGTGTGTGTGTGTGTGTGTGTGTGTGTGTGTGTGTGTGTGTGTGTCCCCTTGCTGTTCTGAAGAAGGCTTTGGCCAAAAGCTTAGTATATAACAGCCTTTCCGTCTGTGCCTATCTGCAATTCAATGTGACATCTTTATGGTGAGTAGCAATCTATCCTTATCACAACTGTTGATATTCCAACCTGGAGTTTTCATTGTTTGGTTAGGTATGATTCTAAGATTTCAGTTGTAGAGTTAGGGAATTTTTTTCATTTTACCTGTTTCAATAGCTTGATCAGTCATCTTCATTAGCCTACAAAATTTGGGATATTAAAATCATCAGAACTTGGCTACACATGTATGTAAATAATAATTAGTTTGTAACAAAAATTTACTTAATACTGGTTTAGTATACATCAATGTCTTCATCAAAGAAGCACAATCCTGTGACATGTAAAAGTGCATGTTTTACATCATAACTGTAAACACAAATTGATAATTTACAGCAACTGAATAACATTTATGTACATAGTCAATATTTTATGTGACAACTGTAAACATAGACTGTTAATTTACAGTGAATTAATCACGTTTCTGCACACAGTTCATTTCCCTTGCTGCTAGCTCAACTTAACTGGAGTACATAAATGTTATCCATTCACTCTACTCTAAGTTATCAATCTCTGTTTACAATTATCACGTACAATATGCACACTTTTTCTTGGCATAATGCTTCTGCGATGAAGATACTGACATAAACTATAACATAATATTAAGTAAGCTTTTGTTATACACTTCTTATATTTTACATACATGCATGGCCAAGTTCTAATGATATAATATCCCAAATTTTGTAGGTTTCTGAAGATAACAGATCAATCTGTTGAAATCTATAAGGTTAAATAAATTTCTTAAATTGTGCGACTGATGAACGACTTTTATTCTGAAATAATTAGGTATAGTTTTGGTGCATATTCAGAATAGTTGAATCCATAAATTGCCCACTTCCTCAAACAGCACCCCATAAAGTCTGAAATTTACTATTTCGGTATCTGATTGAATGAAATTTTATTGCCAGCTTGCAGGTCTTTCTACAAGAAGTGAAGGACAGCAAAATGAGTTGTTAGGTGAAAGGAAACGTATTTTCCAGGGCTGCAGTGCCCACACTACTTCCGCAGTCTAAAGCACTTTGTGTCCGTGTTCTGTCAACCTAGGAAGAAGCTCAGTGTTGTTGTACGCCAAGGGCAGCTTCTGCTTTTGAATTGGTAGACAGTGTCAGGTGGTGGGAGAGCCACACAATGCCATATTTCAAACAGATTGGCTACATATCTGCCAATGAACAGTTGTTCATTCTCATTCAATAACATGCAGACACCAAAAACAACTGGAAAACAGTGGTGTGTGAATGACATCTCCACTGTGAAGATAAGCTCAACTCATTATTAAATTTGACCCATAATCTACTCTGCCATCTAAGCTACACTGTTCCAGCTACAGTGACCACCAGGGGGCAAACAGCTTACGCACATGCAGTCGAGACGTCTGTCCTGAAGTCTATGCGATTATACTGCCCTGGTCGAGATACTGCTAGCAAAGGTAGCCGAGTGGTTCATATATAAGCAGAATGCACATAATATAGCACGACGAGCCTGGGAACACCCTTGTCCCGTAGCATAAAGTTGGAAGAACTCACTTTCTCATATGATGATGGGCTCCCTTAGAGAGAGCCTCAGTGAAATAGGAATCAGGATTAGTATTTGGATTGTTTAACCACTTCCGAGGAGACTGTGAACAATTAAATGAAGTTTCATTTTGGTTTCATAATAACGCGTGAAATTTTCAATATCTTACACACGACAGAAACAGCTGTAGTGCAGTTCTTAGTCGATGGTTTTACCTCAATTATCAGAGTTTTTGTTTCAAATGGAATATGGGAGTATTGGCTTAGTGCATTAATTCACAGCATTTTGTTTTGCATGTGGGTATTCTAGTTCCTATGGGTTTGTTTATTGATTGTCATTTTTTACTTGAGTTGTCATTTTGTCATCTGAGGATAGTGAGGGGAGCTGCAGGTGCTAGAAAATGGAGCACCAAGTGGAGAAATCTTAATATTTCTGTCCGAGTTCAACAGAAGGGTGATAGCAGCAGAAGCAGTCAGAAACATTTATGTGGGGATAATCCCACTGAACAGAATACAGCAAGGAAATGGTTTTCTCGTTTTAAGGAACATAGTTTGACATTAGTGACTTTCAACACTCAGGAAGACCTTTGCGGTTTGATGAAGATTGTTTATAAGTGCATTAACCCACAATGATTCACGTCATTGAACTTGAGAACTGGCAGAACTGTGATCATTTCACCATCGTGCGACATTTGTGTGCGATGGGGAAGGCTCGAAAACCAGGTGTATGAGTAGTATGTGCTCCAAGCAAAATTCACAAAAATCTGTGGGTGGTCCTATGTACCTCTCTGTTTGCTTTTCATCAATTGGCTTGTGAACAATACTGACCATACCCATCCTGTATTGTTACTGGTGGTGAGAAATGGTGCCTTTATTCAAACATACAGAAAAGAATTGATCGGGGGCCCAAACAAAGCAGAAGCAGCAACTCCGCGTACAAAGACCTGCACTCATCCACAAAAATAATGTTATGCAACTGGTGGAACAGCAACAGTGTGGTGTACTACAAATTGCTGACCATCACTGCTGACATTTACTATCACCAACTGAAATGTCTTGCAGACATAGTCCTAGAAGAATGACCAGGAAGATTGTCTGAAGTAATGCTACTCCATGATAATGCCTGCCTGCATTCTGGTAGACTGACAAAAATCACTATACAGGAGTTAGGTTGGGAAGTATTTCTGCAGCCACCCTACTCACCTGATCTTGTGCCCTCCGATTTCACCGCTTCTGCTCTCTATTGAACAGCCTTCAAAAAACTTCCTTTCCAGATGAAAATGCACTCTGAACATCGCTTGACAAATTCTTCATCTCAAAACAATGTGATTTTTACAGTCACAGATCCAAAAAGTCACCCCAGCACAGGCAGACTGTTTTAAATAGTGAAGGAGATTATATTATTGATGACTGATGTGTCTGTTATAGGTATCTGTTGTGTTTAATAAACTCGTGGAAAAATACTATGAACTTATACACCAATCTAGAATCTAATCTGTACAATAATAATTGCAGCAGCTGGTTCTGTAATATTCCTGCAGCCAAACCTTGCTAAATTCTCTAGGATTTGTATTTAATGAGGGTAATCCAGCTCATAATTCTTGTATGGTCTCCTGACTGTTTTGAGCAGAATACCACTTGTATTGATGTTCTCTGGGGGACACGTCAATAGAAATCAAATAAATACCATTTGAAGAGTGCATGCTGGTAATGACTGTTTAAAGAAATTTCAGCACACCTAGTTTCATTTCTCATAAGTGTAAAATTTTGATAATCAAATTATTAACAAGGTCTTTTGGGCCTATTAAAGAAACCAAGTTCGAGTATTTCTTTTCCTGAACCTGCCCCTCCCCCTTAACTTCGTTTCCAGGGACACGTGTGTAATTGTAGCTTGCTTTTTGTGTATGAGTATTCACTTTTGTGTGATGTAATTAGGGTTGGTTGTTACTGTATGAAATTCTGAATTAGATAGATCTAATTCTGGTTATATAAGGGAGAGCAGATATCTGTCTGTAAATAGCTACCAGATATTGGCAAGGGAGGCTCAGGCACGTTCTGTCGTAAAATTCAACTGAACAGTAGTCTGGTATTCTCTTACAACATGTAACCATGCCTGCAAATAGGAGCTACAGTTTGGATACTCATACAAGTAGAGTATGAAAAGCTTTGAGAGTAATCTTATAATGTCTTAATTTAAAAGAAAAGCACAAATATGTACTCACACGGGCTGCCTCCTCGGCCTCATCATGAATCACCCTGATTTCTCCCAGTCCAGCTGAGTCGGCAGGACGTTTGTTGCGGCTGCCCGGGAGCCGGCCTCTGCGTCCACTACCACGACCACGCAGTGCTGTCACCTGCTGCAGCCTCCCATTGTCAACAATGGCCTTCGATAGAGTAATGTTTCCCTGCACTGAATGTGACACACCGATGCCCTGCAAGCGGCGCGGAGCAGTATCTCCTGAAGGTGGAGAGTTGGGTTCGCACAAGTCCAGGTCCTCTGGGTACACCACCCTATAAAGTTAAAGAAGGCTTGAGAAAGCTTCCAGGCAAGGAACCTACATAATTGAACTAACAGAATTTTTGAACAAAATATTTAAAGAATCAAATTACCTGTAGATGATACGAGTATTGGTCTCTGCATCGTAAACAACATTTTTGGTGCGAGGTGCCGAATCCAGGTGCTGCTGTTGTAGAACTGTTGCAATTTGCTTTAGCTGCTCTTGGGTCAAAGCCTGCACACTGAAAAATAAAAGATATTTATATATTTCTCTATACAACAAATCATAAGGAAAACAAAGCAAAAGTTATATAAAAAACAAAACAGAAAATTTAAGAATATTGATCAGTACAAGACATAGCTTCCACATATACCTAACTGAACAATGAAAGTGCGTCAAAAGATTTTGGGCAGCCATGAATACTTGGAAATGAATGGAAAAAAAAAAATGAATGAATAAATGTTGTTGTTGTCTTCAGTCCTGAGACTGGTTTGATGCAGCTCTCCATGCTACTCTATCCTGTAATGAATAAATAAAGTTGGTAAATTTAAAAAATTAATAGTATAAATGAATGAATGTGAGGACTTTTTTTTTTATTTTTGAGTAATCTGTCTTCTGATTCGCTTGATATACCCTACCACAACTTTTGTCTACATTTAAATGCATACTCCACGAGTCACCGTAAAGTGTATGGCAGACGGTAGCTTTCTACTCATTTCCTTTCCTGCTCCACTCGCAAATGGATTGAGGGAAAAAAAACTGACTGTCTATGTGCCTCCATACAAGACCTAATTTCTCACCTTGTCTTTGCAGTCCATATGCTACATTCACGAGAATTGTCCTGCAGTCAGCTGAAAATACTAATTTTTCTATATTTTCTCAGCAAATACTCATATATCATAAAATCAGATAATCAATCACTTCAGATGTAAATACTCCATACCTTAGCTCCACGTGCAGCTGTCACCTGATTGAGTATTCACATTGTACAGTGGCCATGTGCCCCATGGTTATTGTACACCTCAGGGATGGGCTGGCAATTGCCCAAAACCGGTCTTGGTTTAGAACTAATAAAAATATTTACAACTGAAGTAGTTAATTATCTGATTCTACTATGCAACTCAGTTGTAGATGTCCTTCTTAATAAAACTTTTGTATCAACTGAGCTTACCAGTAACAAATCAAGCAGGACACTTATGAAATGCCTTGATGTCTTTCCCTGCTTAGTGATTCCTAACACTCCAGCAGTATTCAAGTATGGATCACACTAGTGTTATGTGTGTCATCTCCCTTCATACACGAGCTACACATTTGTAAAATACTTTAAATAAATCAAAATCAATCACTCCCCTTTCCTAATACTGTCTTTATGGGTTTGACACTTCATATTGTTTTGGAATATTACGATGGAAAATCCGTAACTCTCCTGGAATCAGACTTCTTTAGTCACTGTCCTTACCCATCTAGCCCCTTCTCTGTTCCCATTTCAGCATGACCTCAGTCCTCTACTCCACCAACACACCCACAGTCCTTTTACTTTTCTCCTTATCTGCTAACTCCCCCCCCCCCCCCCCCCCTCCCTCTGTCGAACCTCCTGACTACACCTGGCTGACTACCCTCTCTCCACCTCCTCCCAGTATGCTGCCACATGCAGCACTTTAGCATCCACCACCCCTACAATGCCATCCCTACCCCTCTCCGCCCCAGCCTCCACCTTTCCCCCACCACCTGATTGCTTCTCCCATCATGCGCCACTGCTCACAGTCTGGTTTCAGCAGCCAGAGAATGTAGTCACGTAAGTGCGAGTTGCACTTGTGACTGCGTTGTCCATTTCCAATGAAGGCCTTGTTGGCCAAAAGCTTACTCTCCTTTTGTAGTGCCTATCTGCAACTCAGCATCACCAGTATATGGTGATTTGCAACATTACACTTAGATATTTAATTGACATGACTATGTCAAATGGCACATAACTAATACTGTATTTGAACATTACAGGATAGTTTTTCAAACTCATCTCCATTAACTTATTTCCTCTCTTGTGGCAACCTCTTCATCTCAGAATACCACTTGCAAGTAAACTCTTCTATCATTTGCTGGACACATTACAGTCTCTGACTTGTACTACAGTTTTTACTCTCTTCAGCTCTCTCAAGCCCTATACCCTATAGTTTACAATTTGCTTCCATACAATGCACCGAATGTACACTATCAGAATTTTTTCTGAAATTAAAAACAATGTTTGATAAAAGTAGACTTCTTTTGGGCAGAATGGTTTTCTGGCTGTAGTGGTTTGCTTTTGGTATTTTCTTTTCTTCATCCATCACGTGTTATTCTGCTTCAAATGTAACACAATTCCTTCACTTCATCTACTTTGTGGTCCCCAGTTTTGATGCTACCCTCATTTCTGTTACTTCTTAATACTGTTTCTTTCTTTGGTTTACTCCAATCCATTGTTTGTGCTCATTAGACAGTTCATTTCATTCAGCTAGTTCTTTTCTTCACTTCCAATGACAGTGTCATCAGCGAATCTATCTTGAATTTTAACCCTTCTTCTCAACCTTTCTTTCATGACAGTAACTGCTTTTTCAAAGTATAGATCAGACTGCAGCTGGACGAAAGAGTGCAGCCCCGTTTTATGCCCTTTCTAATGCAATCACTTTTTCTCAATCTTCCACTCTCCCCCTCCCGCCCCTCTTGGTTCTTATACATTTTGCATATTATTTCTCCACACAGCTTACATCTGTTTTGCTGAGAATTTGTAACATCTTGTTTTCTTGAGAATTTTTAACACTCGCACCACTTTACAATGTCTAACACTTTTTCTAGGTCAACTACTACTACAAATGTGTCTTGATTTTTTTTTTTAATACCTCACTTCCACTACCACACACAAAGTCAGAATTGCCTTTCCGGTCCCTTTACCTTTCCTCAAGCCAAACTGATCATCATATAACAACTTTCTTTTCCATTCTCCATATCTAAGGACCTGGCTGGCTCAAATTCTGTTTTATCTCTCTTTCTCGACAAAATATGAAATTATTATATTATTAAGAAATTTTACACAATGTTCCTTTGTACGTACACACACACACACACACACACACACACACACACACACACACACACACACACACACACACACACACTTGTCCGAAGGGACACTGCACAGAACTTCTTAATAACACAGGCATTGCTATTTCGTATTTATCTGACAATAACAGGCCCTCGCCTCTACATAAATATGTTCTTCTCAGATGGGATAATAGGTAATGTACACGTGCAGGTTGTGACACACGGACAATGACATATGGAAGTTTGGGTTTGACTGTGGCTTGTGCTCGGATAAAGAGGGAAATCCCAAATTTGAGTAACAGTCCGGCACAAAGTTTCATTGTCATCATTCCAACATACAGCTTTTAGTAGTCATATTCACAGCTGCAAATACATTTCCCATATTTCTCTCTAGAACCTACAGACTCCAATGATAGCATAAACCTGATTGCTCTAAGTAACTGCAGTGACTGATGGAGATGATGTACCTAAGAGCACTGTGTGTTGTTTTGCCTGTCTATCAATTGTTGCTAATGTTTGACAGCTGCTCCCTCTGATGTGGTTACGGCAGTCTCATTTGTATCTACAATACTTTTCCGTTAATAACATTGATCTAAGAGTTCATGATCCCACCTCTCATAATATGAAGGTACGTAATGCACCCAGGACCATTGTCAAACATGACTGCTTTGGTTGTCCATGTGTTATAGTGAGGGAGGTACAATGCTGCACGGCTGTACAGAACTCAAAATCGTCTAACACAGTAAACTCACTAATCACCCTTACTGCGACACTCTAGAGTCAGTCAAAAGTCGCACTACACCTGTTATGTCAGAAACTCTGTGGGAATAGTGAAACCTGAATATTCCAGTAAACTATGGGTGAGGTAGTCCATATTTTCCAGCATGTTCAGAACATGGGCGCCATCTTCACATAGGCCATCTTGCATTTGAATCAAATTTTTTAAATGGAACGGGGTTGTGTGATATATTAAACAACATCAGCATTTTCTGACAAGTTCAGTCCTGTAAATAGAGTCAAAGCAGCTGTTATGGTTCAAAAGTTACAACACTGTTTTTTGCTTCCAGTAACTGAAGATGGCTTTGACCAACGAGGAGAGAATTGAGGTCATTTTCAGGTCTAGAGAATAGTTTTTCCCAGTTATAGCGGCAGATTTTAACAACTGGCACCCAGAAAGACCTCAAATTTCACACAACCATTGCACATAGTTACCCCATCAGCATAGTTAAAAAGCAGTTTCCCCGGGCCATCACATCCAATCCCGGTACTGCTGATCCCTCCAAAACACAATTGGAGCACATCATTGGTGACTCAGTACTATCCTGACCTTGAATGTGTTAATCAGCTACTTCAACAGGGCCACAACTTTCTAAAATCATGCTCTCAAATGAGTTCCATTCTGTCTGAAATTTTGCCCACCACACCCAGAATAGTTTCCCGTCACTCTGCCAACCTCTGCAATATTATTGTCATACCCTGTGCTGCTCCTGCATCCATCTCCCTGCCCTATGGCTCCTACCCCTGTGACCATCCCCGCTGCAAGACTTGCCCTATGCAATCTCCTACTACAACCAATAACAGCCCTGTCATTGGTAAAAACGTATACTATCAAAGAGAGAGCCACCTGCAAAACGATTCTTCCCCCAGACACCAGTTTCTCATAACTGTGCGGATGGAACTAGCACTACAATGTCCTTGGTTCTCACCACCCACCTGGCCTTAATTCATTTTAATTTCTTCCGTCTCAAAATTCCTTCACTGTAACTACTCTGCTTCACTATGTTTCAGTTTTCTACATCTTTCATCACCTTACCCATCTGTTTTTCACCACCTCCCCTCCCACCTCTATTCCATACAATGCACTTAGCTTTTCACTCTTGTTAACTCATGCATGGTATTCAAGCAGTAATTTCTGTCTATATGCTACCCTGCCTTACATCTTTAAACTCTCAGGTTTTCAAATCTCATCCAATGCGGTCCCCAACAAACTGTCTTTCCTTCTCATCCCATATGGTAAGTCTCCCTCGACCTGTGGTTCTGGGTGACGTTCTTAGACCTCTCCAGTCATTTTCCTTCACCTCTCTTCCTTCCCCTTCAACCCCTCTGCCCGAAGAAGGAGCCACTGGCTCTGAAAGCTTACCAATTACAACCATCTTTTATGTGTGTGTTCTGTCGCTGCTTGGTGAGTAGATTTTTTATCTATCCAATTACATAATTTGGTCAATAACTGACAGTTTAAAATTTAGTATGTCAAACTTATTTTATCACAGGACAATGCAGTGACCACAACTATAAACTTTTCATTCATAAAATCTATGCAAAGAGAGATGTCTAACAGGATGACCTCCTCCATGTCATTCTGAAGACATCGATCATACAAAACTCGACTCTCACTTTTTCTCAAATGAAAGCTTTGGATCAACACAGTCAAGTAGATGCAGTATTTCTTGACTTATGGAAAGCGTTTGACTCAGTAACATCTATGCTTATTGTCACATGTAAAATGACATGCGGTATAAAGTGAAAATCCTGACTGGGGTTTCCGTGGCAGCGAGGATGCAGCATGTTATCATTGTGCCCCAGGGAAGTGTGCTGGGTTCCTTGCTGTTCATCTCGTACATCAATGCCCTTGCGGGCAATATTAATAGTAACCTCAGGCTTTTCACAGATGAAGTACTGCCTGAAAGAAGCTGAAATATACACTCCTGGAAATTGAAATAAGAACACCGTGAATTCATTGTCCCAGGAAGGGGAAACTTTATTGACACATTCCTGGGGTCAGATACATCACATGATCACACTGACAGAACCACAGGCACATAGACACAGGCAACAGAGCATGCACAATGTCGGCACTAGTACAGTGTATATCCACCTTTCGCAGCAATGCAGGCTGCTATTCTCCCATGGAGACGATTGTAGAGATGCTGGATGTAGTCCTGTGGAACGGTTTGCCATGCCATTTCCACCTGGTGCCTCAGTTGGACCAGCGTTCGTGCTGGACGTGCAGACCGCGTAAGACGACGCTTCATCCAGTCCCAAACATGCTCAATGGGGGACAGATCCGGAGGCCTTGCTGGCCAGGGTAGTTGACTTACACCTTCTAGAGCACGTTGGGTGGCACGGGATACATGCGGACGTGCATTGTCCTGTTGGAACAGCAAGTTCCCTTGCCGGTCTAGGAATGGTAGAACGATGGGTTCGATGACGGTTTGGATTTACCGTGCACTATTCAGTGTCCCCTCGACGATCACCAGAGGTGTACGGCCAGTGTAGGAGATCACTCCCCACACCATGATGCCAGGTGTTGGACCTGTGTGCCTCGGTCGTATGCAGTCGTGATTGTGGCGCTCACCTGCACGGCGCCAAACACGCATATGACCATCATTGGCACTAGGGCAGAAGCGACTCTCATCGCTGAAGACGACACTTCTCCATTCGTCCCTCCATTCACGCCTGTCGCGACACCACTGAAGGCGGGCTGCACGATGTTGGGGCGTGAGCGGAAGACGGCCTAACGGTGTGCGGGACCGTAGCCCAGCTTCATGGAGACGGTTGCGAATGGTCCTCGCCGATACCCCAGGAGCAACAGTGTCCCTAATTTGCTGGGAAGTGGCGGTGCGGTCCCCTACGGCACTGCGTAGGATCCTACGGTCTTGGCGTGCATCCGTGCGTCGCTGCGGTCCGGTCCCAGGTCGACGGGCACGTGCACCTTCCGCCGACCACTGGCGACAACATCGATGTACTGTGGAGACCTCACGCCCCACGTGTTGAGCAATTCGGCGGTACGTCCACCCGGCCTCCCGCATGCCCACTATATGCCCTCGCTCAAAGTCCGTCAACTGCACATACGGTTCACGTCCATGCTGTCGCGGCATGCTACCAGTGTTAAAGACTGCGATGGAGCTCCGTATGCCACGGCAAACTGGCTGACACTGACGGCGGCGGTGCACAAATGCTGCGCAGCTAGCGCCATTCGACGGCCAACACCGCGGTTCCTGGTGTGTCTGCTGTGCCGTGCTTGTGGTGATTGCTTGTACAGCCCTCTTGCAGTGTCCGGAGCAAGTATGGTGGGTCTGACACACCGGTGTCAATGTGTTCTTTTCTCCATTACCAGGAGTGTATATTTCGTCAGATCTTGATAAGATTTCAAAGTGGTGTAAAGACTGGTATCTTGCTTTAAATGTACAGAAATATAAAACTGTGCACTTCACAAAATGAAGAAACAGTATCCTATAACTGTAATATCTATGAGTCACAGTTGGAACAGGCTAGCTCCTACAAGTACCTGGGTGTAGCACGTAGCAGGATATGAAATGATCATGTATGCTCAGTCATGGGTAAAGCAGGTAGCAGACTTCAGTTAACTGTTTGAATACCGGGAAGAGCAATTACTGTGCAAAGGAGGTTACTTACAAATCACTTGTAAGACACATTCTGGAATACTGCTCAAGTGTATGGGACCCATACCAAATATGGCTAACACGGGATACTGAATGTATACAAAGAAGGGCCGAATGAATAGTCACATACAGAGAAAGGAACATGAATAGTCACAGTTTTGTTTGACCTGTGGGAGAAGTGTCACTGGGGAGTTTTAAAGGACTGAACTGGCGGACTCCCAGAATGCGACTTGAAAAGTTTCAAGAACTGACTTTAAATGGTGACTCTAGGAATATACTTCAACCCCTTGCATATTGCTCCTATAGGGATCGCGAGGAGAAGAATAAAATAGTTACTGCATACACAGAGGCATTTAAACAATCATTCTTCCTGTGTTCCATATGCGAATGGAACAGGAATAAGCCCTAATAACTGGTACACTGGGACCTACTCTCTCCCATGCACTTCACAGTGGTTTGCACAGATGTAAAAATAAATACAACTAAATTTAATTGTGGTACCTTTACGGTGCATATCAATGAATCTCAAATGAATCGTGAGACAAACAGTAAAGTTTTTAAAATAAAACAGAAATAACTGGCTGCTTACCTGTGGAATGTCTGTCCATGCTGTACAAGTTGTATGGGATTTTCACTGGAGCCGAGTGGTTTGGCTGAATCAAAGTTGTTGGCAGCTATGCGAGCTACGTTCGGCGCAGTCCTGGTGACGAGCTGCTGCGCTTCAGGCTCTGTCACCACCTTGCCACCGACAACGTGTACCTTTATACGATTGGGCCCAGATCCTGGTGTACTCTGAGCCGGCACTATCTTTCTCGCAGGCACATGTGGCCTAGAGGTGACCTAAAAAAAATAGGAGTAACACAAAAATTATAAAAAGGAGGACTATGAGCACAATCAAAATTTGGAAGTGGCTATTAACTGCCAAAGATGTTCAGGCAGACAATTGCACAAAAATTCCCTTCTTGTGTTTTTGGTACGCAGTAAAACAGACAAATTATCACCTTTGTATTATTACAATTATTGACAACTGTAATTATTTTCTTTTTTAAGGGTATCTGAATTCTTATACTCGTACACAGATATATTTTCTCCTCAATGGTTTCTGTCACTTGAAGTGAAAATTAGATTCAGCTGAACTTTGATGTACGCAATGATACCACACAATAATCATTGTCACGCATATTTTGCCTCCTTGCTACGGTTCAGGATGGAGTTAAGCAGTGGCGGCTGCTGTGTAAGAGCACAAGATCATAAGAACACCCTACTTTCAGACACCTTGCAGATTCATTGGTTATCTTTCTTTGAATGCTGTTAAGCACAACATAGATGCTGCAATCTGAAAGATACTTAAACATACTGCACTACTGTTCCTCTAGACTCCATGAAACTTGCGATGAGGGTCGTGAGTACACCTTTAGTTGTGCTTTTGCACGTGTGCAACTCGCGTGACATTAACCGCCTTACGGGCTAAATACATATGGATTTGATAAACAATGTGCACTGTTCACAACATGCACAGCTAGCCCTTGCCACTGAACTACAAGTTTACGTCAGTGTCACGAGGTCGTAGCACACTGTGGCAGACTTTTACCCCCGTCCACTCGGCATAAATCCTGCTGGATAATAGCCCACTCCTCAGATATGCTAATTGACTTACTATGTACTGTATATGTAAGGTGCTGACAAGGGAAACTCCTCACCCCTCCCCCCCCTCCTCTCCTCAATCAGATTTAGTGTTACGATGGTTCAGTGAATAGCCTGTCAAGAACTGAACATCAAGCATGAAAACAGGAAGGAGGTGTACTGAACTGTGAAAGAAAGCAAAATAGAAGCAGCGAATGGTCCAAGCTTAAAAAGTACAACATCGAGTACATTTGGACATCCATGGCATCGTGGACGCAGTGTTGGACTGCAAAGCACGTACGCGATGTTCGAAACTCCTTCGTACCAATTTCTTTAATTTTATTTTTTGTCTCAAAATTGTCAACTGTCCATTTGGTCACTGAAATGTTTGTTCTCTTTCTCTAGTTTTGGCAATTGTCATACTATACGTTGGTTATAGAACATGAGTCAAGTGCTAAGAATATATTACCTTGCAAATAAATGTGATGAATAGCGAGAGCAGATGATATACCACACAGACATCTCACAAAATGAAAACAACAAATAACTGGGTGAGAATGTTACAACAAAATAATTCAAGTGTAAGGACTTTCAAAATGGAACACCACTTCAAAAATGTTAAAAACATACGTTTTCATACAGCACAGAGAAAACTTTGTGATTGTGAAACTGTTGCATTCATTTGGTCCATCTTATGTGACAAACTATTATGTTTTCATCATTTCCTTGGGAGCGATCACATTCATATGAACACCTAAACTGGGCAAGGAGGCATATCTCACTCACTCACCAGGCTTACAAAATAGGTTCTTCGGTAAGAGATTCCTATCATATGACACACATAATGTTACTAATGCCGTGTACGACACAGCAGACATGTCTTTCAGTGAAGGATTCAGTTGACGTGTTGCCTTGTCATTAAACGTTTGTGGTTCCCATTCGAAAGCCACTTCCTTTCCACTGCTAATAGAGTAGTTGTGCAGAATCAACTTTCATTATGGATCTCTTTACTGTTGCAAAAGAGCATTACACCACAACACAGACATAAATTTGAACCAACAGACACGTCAGTAACTGGACAGACAGTTCATAATTTTGTGAAAAATAAATAAACAATAATTGGTACGACGGAGCTTTGAACATGGGCCCATCCACTTAATCATGACGCCATGGTTATTCGTCTGTGCTCAATGTTGTACTTCTTGAACTCTGACCGTTCTCGGTTTCTACATTCCTTCTTTTTTTCACAGTTCAATTCACCTTCTCAGTCTTCTCAGGCTTGATCTGTGTTCTGTTTTTGACAGGCTGTCCACTGGGCCCTATTTCCACTAAATCCAAGGGGGTTCGATGGGGAGTTTCCCTTAGGAGAACCATAAGGGCCTAATGTACATCACCATCAATTGCGAGATTCTAGCAGTTATTCATGCTTCTGAAATCTGTTGATCTTATGGTGAGATATGGCCCACATTGTATATATGATAATTCACAAAAAGTTGCCGCACTGGTTTTCTGATATTCACTTAAATGTGGGATCAACGGCGGAGTGCTTTGGACGCTTATGGATCTCAGTGCCTCATTTGTATTTTAGTAAAGTGGCCATGTTGGTAGACATTACTACTTGATGAATTCTGCCCGTGTTATCAGCCGACTGGTGGCGTCGTCTTTCCGCAACGTTTCAATGAGTTTCGTACCCATCATCTTTGTGAGAGAAGAATTCATCAGTGGAATAGGCCGAGAAAGACTGCAATCGCATTACTACTTGAGTTTAATCATTTCCACAAGTGCCACTTGTTGTTTACTATGCGGGAATCAGCTTTCATGTGCAGTGTAAACGTGAACTATGTTAAATCTATTTCACATGCTAACAGAAAAGTAAAGCTGTGAGGACTGGTCGCGAGTCATGCTTGCCTAGGTCAGTCCTAGACAACTTGCCCGCGAAAGGCAAAGGTCCTGAGTTCAAGTCTCAGTCCACCATACAGCTTTAATCTGCTGTAAGTTTCATATCAGCACACAGTTTGCTGCAGAGTGAGAAATCTCATTCTGGGAATAGAAATGTAAATTAGCACGAAACATTAGCCATAAAGGAACCAGGGCCTCTGAGAACAGATCTTTTGATTGAGAGACTGATGGGATCAAATAAGCATGACAACAAGTGAACATTTAACAAGTAACTGTACAATTGGCACAAGTTGTTGCGTGGGTGAAGTGTAAGAATATCTGAGTTTCAGCCCAGACATAAATTCGTGAACTAAAACATCTGTTAGGGATCGTGTACATTTGTAACAAAAAAAAAAAAAGGAAAATAAAAAAAACTGCCACTTATACAAATGTGCGAAATGGTGAGTTACAAAAGCTTATAATTATCTAGTTACTGCCCTAAACTGTACTTAATTATTACCAAACAACAAAATTCCACAAAACAATTCTTTCTTTTGTCAGATAAGTTACACATATCATTTTTATTATTATTATTGTCATTATTATTGGCAGTGGCTGCAGTTGTATAAATTTGTTGGTAAGCATAACTGTTATACAGCAGTTGCTATTAATTTCACACTCCCAAATTTTTCTGATTCGAAAAATTTGTGAATACCCAGAATGTATACTTGTGAGCTGCCACTAGATTATGTACTCTGATTCAGAGACATCCAATAAGCTTCCATGCATAAGAAAGCACTAAATTAAGAACACAATCAGTTCAAAAAAAAACTAAAAATGTACCTCGTCAGCCAATCTTTCTACATATTGTCTTGAGCTTAGATTCAAAGATTGAAATAATATTTGAAAATATAATGTAATTGTCTATACAGTTACATTACACATTTTTTTAGGCACAAACCAATTGCAGGAGGAGAAAACACATATAAAGGTACAGAAAGTTGCAAGGATTTAGATCCAGTGGCGCCTTCTTCTGGCAGAAGGGTTGAAGGGGGAAGAAGTCCCTTTCCTTCACCCATATTCCTTCCCCTTCAACCAGAAGAACGAGTCACTGGCTCTGAAAGCTAACAGATTTCTACAATATATGTGTTCTTCTGCCACCACTTGGTGAGCAGATTCCTTTTTTTTTTTTATCCACTTTAATTATAGATTCAATGACTGGAAAATTCTATTAGTTCCATGGCAAGTAGCAGTGTTCATTGTAAATCTGCATGACAAATAGCAACATACTGTAAATAGGGTTCTATTTACATATGAAGGTTATTATTTTTTTTTATATTAAAAACAAAGATTCCAAGACTTACCAAGCGGGAAAGCGCTAGTAGACAGGCACAATAAATAAAACACACACACAAAATTTCTAGCTTTCGCAACCGACGGTTGCTTCTTCAGGAAAGAGGGAAGGAGAGGGAAAGACAAAAGGATGTGGGTTTTAAGGGAGAGGGTAAGGAGTCATTCCAATCCCGGGAGCGGAAAGACTTACCTTAGGGGGAAAAAAGTCTTTCCGCTCCCGGGATTGGAATGACTCCTTACCCTCTCCCTTAAAACCCACATCCTTTCGTCTTTCCCTCTCCTTCCCTCTTTCCTGAAAAAGCAACCATCGGTTGCGAAAGCTAGAAATTTTGTGTGTGTGTGTTTGTGTGTTTTATTTATTGTGCCTGTCTACCATCGCTTTCCCGCTAGGTAAGTCTTGGAATCTTTGTTTTTAATATATTTTTCCCATGTGGAAGTTTCTTTCTATTTTATTTATTTTTTTTTTTTTTTATTATGCTACAGACTTGTGTATTAGCAAAGATATTCCTGTCCTGATCTTTAACATCTTGTGTAATGGAACATGCCTATGGAGTCTGGGGCATTGATAGTTCAGCTTAAATTGCTTTGCATGAATCAAAACACCAACTAACTACTTTAATGAAGCACAGGAAATTACAAATGAGCAATGTCATTGGCTACCCACATTCCACACGATTCTCATCATTCATCACATACACTTTTACCATCAACAGCAAGCAACAGAAAAGCTGTTAGGACACCATAAGCGCACTTTTACCTCAATAATTTTTGCCATCTGGACACCTACCTTATTCTTAAATAAAAAACTTATTTCTCTATGTATTAAACATTATTATTGTGTTTTGTTTTATTGTTGAATATGTAATTATGATGTAGTCAGATAATTTGCAACAGCCTTACTGCCTGTGTCTTTAAATAGGCGCTGTGGATTAAAGCCATAGTCAGTCTCTATTTAACCTCCATCAGGTGCAGCTCCGTGTCAGTTGGCACTACATAGTTATTTCTTTAAAATCAGTCAGCACTAATCACTCATCAAGTAATATTCTTATAGGACGGTGTCATGTCAGTCAGTCAGTCAGTCAGTTACTGAGTGAGTTATGTTTACCAAGTTGTAATTATGTAAAGTTCCATGTCAGTCTATATTAGAGTACAGTTAAATGTACACAATTATCAAGCCTGTCTTAAGCATTTATCAAGTAATGTTCACCTTAGTCTGGTTCCAATACTCATTATTCAAGTTTAATACCAGTCAGTCTCAGTTGTGCATTCACTGTATTATGTTCAAATGGTCAGTTGACGCAAAACTATACTCACATGTAGTCATTAACAAATTTCCAACAGAACATTTACTGAGTATGGGCAACTATTAACACTTGTTAAATGTTTTGTCAGATTCATGGTGGTCTTTGCATTTTACTGACCTGTCATGAGTATGATGTTTAACATTTAAAAGCTGACTGCCATCAATAAGGACAGTCCAAGGGAAAATATATTTCAACAGTGTTGTGTAAAGTTATTTAAAGCTCATAACAACTTTAAAGCTCCTAACAATCAACAACTGGACTTCGAAATAAAAGGATTTACAAGTAATGTGACTGACGGATGAGTACACTTACAGTCTACATTGCACAACACACACAGATAAGCATCTCCTACAGATATATCAAAGGGCTGTTGGCATATCTGACCCTTAATTTGAAGTTCCTGTAATGACCGTTACACACAGCAAGAGAAAATCTGCACTATCATTATAACATATTGAGTGCTTTCTCTTCTGATCAGTCGTAATTTCCAATGCTGTGATTAGGCTCAAGCACTAGTGCTTGTCAAGACAACACCTCAATAGGACTGGCATAGGTCACATTCCATTCAAAGTCTTCCTTATGTGTCGAACATTCTGTTATGCAGCTTTGGAAGAAGAGCTGCAGTCATTTCCTGTGTATACACCACTGTTAACTATATCTCACACTGCTGTATTACTGGTCCAGGTAGCAACCCTTTCAGATGAGATTACTTGTGTTTTACTACAACAGGGTGTATACGCGGACAAGGAAAAAACATTCCCGGATAAAAATACACTATCTCCCGGGTGAAATCATACTTTTTTCCATGTGACAGTATATTTTCCCTCGGAACTACAAAACTTATCAATCCTTTGAATGGTTATGGTTTAATACACGGGTGTAGAATTTCCTGGCACTTTAGAAAACGAAACTCAGGGGGAGGGGGGGGGGGGGGGGGGGAGACACCTTCTGGAAATATCTTTGATGTGCAGCAACACATACGCTGCGTATTTTTGTATTACGAAAGTATATTGGAATTCCAACAAACACCGTATGTTACCTTCCGAATCATTGAAATCGAGATTGCGATGCGCTTTTGCAAGTGTCCTAGCTCATGTCATGTGGTCTTGCCAGCCGATGACAGCAGATATTCAGAGCACTGGACCAGCCAAAAGAGACATACCTGTTAAGTAGCACGAACATACGAACAGGGAAAGTTAATAGTTTAAATTAATATATGTAGTGTTGCTACAAGAAAAGCAAAGCTTTCACATATAACGTTGATCCTTTTTGCATGTGTTACACTTATATATCACACAAATGTGCCAGTAAAATTTTTTTAACAATGACATAAATGTCTGACCTTCAGGATTCAAAATTCTTCTAAAATGGCTCGTCATGAAAGAACTGATTTTTAAATGAGAGTCAAACGCACTGTGATTTAAGAAATTCATGGTACATTGTCGCATGTAGTTCAACTTACGTAAAAGAATATTTACTTTGAAAGTAAAGCTTTTCAAACCATCATTCGCAATATTTTCCCACGACCTGTTAGAAATAGGTTCGTTTCAGCAGTTGCCAGAGAGCGCAGATAACAGGGGACATGGCGCTTGCGCAGCTACCATGACGTAGGGAGCCCGTACGTACGTACAGGTAAGACATTGAAAGATCATAAATTATGTCATCAAAGAAACAATACATCAGAGGATACCCCAAGAGCATTGGAATTTCATGAACCACACTAAAATGTGCACATTTAAAGTGCATACTTAAAGTGCACATTCGTATGTCCGGATTCCCAATGAAGTAGACCTCGACCAGATATTAATCTTTTCAGTGTGATTTTCGACCTGCAAATTTTCTTGGACCACCAATGCTGTATTAGATCCTGTTTGGTTCTTTATTACCGTGCTACAAGATGAAAACATGCACTTGAAATTCAGCGAACAGCTGAAGCCAGCCAGTACTGTGGAATTAAATATTTCATTTAAAATACATTGACTGCCTCTGCTGAAGAGGTTAATAAAAGTCAAATTTCTTTAGCAAACAGACTAAAATAACTTCATTGTTCTGCAAGGCGATTAATGCTTGACTGTCAGAGAGGTGGAAATAAAATAAAATCTAATACTAATAACATATTTTAGCCTTAAGTAATTATGTGAATGTATTTTAATTCACTTGATATCTCCCGGCCACAGATATCTGTTTCGTTTGCATTTGACGTGAGGGAAACAGCAAAATCACTAAATGTAAACACAGGTCATGTGGAGACTACCCACTACAACTCAAGACTGCTCTGCACATAAGCCACTGATCTACAATATTTGCCAACTGGGCCAATACAAAAAAAACGAACTTTCAAAAATATGTTCATCTTGTAGCGCACATCTTTCTGAAAAGTCTGAAACATAAAACATAAGTGTTAGAGGAAATTTAAGACATGTTATATGCTCTTAAGTGTGCCAAAGTGCAGTGCCACGCTTCTTCATACAGCATTCTTCTATCGTATGTCATTGTATTTTGCTCTGTGGAATTTTGTAATGGATGCCATCAAACTATATTCAGGACAGTGGAAATTGAAATGTCCTGTGGTGCCTCTACTACTCCCAGTCGGCCAGTTTGACAGCCTGCCCCCCACCCCCAGAAAAAGTTTCGCAGTTAATAGCAGATGGGATTATTTATAATCGCGAGAACAAAAACTTTTCAGAAAATTTGCACTCTATATTGCCTATTAGCTAATAACTCGCTGTTTTGGGTGGCATAAAATTAAATATCGGATACATAAAACCAATAAAAGACGAGACAAGCAAGAAAATACACATTTCTTCAATCCTTAGCTCCTAGCATTTTTTTCCTCTCTAAACTCGCTACAGCATCACATGACGTGCTTTCCTTTCTGCGAGAGAATCTATTACCCCATCAAAGTTCGTCAACCGTTTTGCTACATGAAAAATCGAAATGTCGTTATCTAATACTGAAAAAGCAGTTAATACAAATAATACCCAAAACTGTTGTGGTTTCTCGATCTGATTACATCTATTTTGTCACTGTCTGCTAGATAAAACAAAATAGGCCTTTCTAATATTGCAGCAATTTTGTAACACACACCAAATAAATGAGTCTGTTTTGGTACAAACGGTCATTTTTATAACACGACAGAACATAATTCACAAAGTACCAATATTAAATGCCTATTAGGCCTACTACAAGCAAAAAGCTTTATATTAGGAAATAGTTTCACATTTCATCCATACACACCTCGTCTAATTCTTCTATAATTTGTGTGACGTCCCCGTTTCTTCTCCTTCCTCGTTCTAACAAACAAGCTTGTCACCACCAATTCTGTAGCTATTCCTGCCACAGTCAACATTTGTTCACCAATTAAATTCACTGAATCACAGGTTTAGTTATCCCACTATTATTCTCTGATTACGCGTTGTTACATGTTCGTATAACACGTTTTCCACATTACTTCCAGAATAGAACTTAAACGGCTGCTAGCCAAGGACTGTACAACTGGTCTTTACTAGTGTAGTGATCTGGCCAAAAGTTTTCTGTCAAAATTTGATTTTCTTGGATACACTGAGAATACGTAATCTTTCTCATCTGTTATTCCTGTTAGTTGTTTATTTCCATTCTGGTAGTCTGAATCCAAGGATTTCCCTAGTAATTATAACAATGCTGATCATTCCCAAACTTAATCAACCACATAATCAGACAGCGACTGGCATTCATTCGTTCTGCTTTACTCCGCTCAGCTCGTGTAGTCCTGTCCCCTTTTGTCTGCGGAAAGTTTATTTCTAGATTCAACGAGGATTCTCCTGACAGAGACATCACGTACACTACGCACGCATTCAAAAATCAACTTATGATTCATTCAGAAATCAACTTAAAATGTGTTCAAAAACCAACAGGGATGTGTTTCAAAACCATATGAATAATAGATAGACCAACGTGCGCTAGATGCTAGGCTCTTTGTGAAACAAGGTTTTTTTTCCCCTCAAGATTATGAATTTGGCGCCCCCTTTTCCCAGAAGCATCTATCTGTTTGCTGCGACTGCTTACACAGCCAACATCCACATTCCTGTAGGCAGAAGCGGGAGAATCTACTACTCAAACAAGACTCAACTGTGCATGCACGTGAACCCATTCGTAACTGCTAAAACGAATCTAATGTAAGCAGATGTGACTTCACGCTCATTGGACACACATTGCTGTTGGCAGACACTTGCATGAGCACTGTGTGTCATTGTTGTATATGGCGCATTTCCTTTGCAATTTCCGTTATTTTCGTGTTTTTCTCTCATTTATGTTTTATTGTTGAAGTATTATTCTGCAGTAGCGGGATACAGTAATATCCAGAGTATCGGTTCTTACCAGTCAAAAATCTAACAGAAAACTAAAACAATGTCAAATTCCCAGAATTCTAAAAAAATTCCCGGGTTTTTACCGGATGAAAAAATTCCCGAATCTCCCGGTTGTCCCAGGTCGTATACACCCTGTATAACAGTCTATCCATTTTGAACATACGAAAGGTGTGCTCAAAAATTTATATGAATTTTTGTTTTTTGGGAAGATTCAAAATCGTCACCATTATATGCTATACAAGTATGCCAGCACTTTCTCCAAAACTCAAAAGACTTCTGAACCTTAACTTCTTGTAACTGGCATGTAACTTGTACGTGGTGCTGCTTATTGATCATTTGACCTTGTGGCAAGAACTGATGGCGCACTACACTGTTAAAATACGTAGTGAGCATAACCTTCTCATTTGACTGCACTTGCCAAGCTTCTTTTCATTCTCTGCATCCTGCATGTTTTCACTGGGGCAACTGAGGCTTAGTTTCAATGTCCTATCTGTAAACCCACAAGTTATCACATATTCCAGTAGTCTTGCACCATTGCACCACTGTTGGTTCAAAACTCAACAATTTTGAAACAAATTTTGCTGTCATAACAAAAACATCCAAAAAAAATTCAGGAAATGAGCCAGCTGATATCCAAATATCATCCGTGAGATCACCGACTGAGATACAGTGACTTTTCACTCTTAATTTCTTTCACTGTTTCCACAATTTCATCGACTGATGATGCACTGGGGCATCTATGACACTTGTCATCTTCACGTCTTCTGCAAAGCGCTTATAACAATCGGAAAACCTTCTTTCAACCATAGAAAGCTTCCAAAAGAACATTTCTCAAACTCTGCTGCACTTTATCTGTATGACTTAACTTCGTACAGATACTTTCGAGACATCTTTACAAACACAACAACAAAAACAATGCACATATTGGACAAATACAAAATGTGAAATTATAAACATCTTCCTTTTTTTTGGACAGATCTCATACATCTACCATGTGTACTCCAAGAATCACTGTAAAGTATGAGGTGGAGAGTACCATATACTTATGTTTCTTCCAGTTTCAACTGTAAGCAAGAGCCTCACAAGGATGATAGTAAATACAACTCTTGCAAGCTGTTACTCATCTAACTTCATCCATACGACCTCTACACAATAGGCAGGCAGGGCGCTCAATAATATTCACATTCTCTTCCCCAAAAGACAGTTCTTAACATTTTCTAGGCAGTGTGTTGAGGGGTATATTCTTTCCTTTGGAATGTCTGCCAGTAAGTGTTTCAGCATTTCTGTCATTCTCTCACCAGTTAAACAATTCTGTGACCATTTGCACCATTCTGTTTTGTATACGCGAAATATCCCCCAATATATGACCAATGAATCTTAGGCTACCATTTGCTTCATCTACATCTGAGCCTATTTGGTCATTCCTTTTCACATCTCTGCACACCACTGGTCTTAGGTATTTGTGCAAAATAACTGCCTGTAGCAGGGTATCATACTTTTACTTTTCCTGACATACACCACTTTTCCCTTCAAATATGTTACTAGTAAGGTGGTTTGAAAAGTTCTCGGACTCACGACGAGAAGTCAGTGCTAGGGCAACGAGTTGTTCACCTGATATTCATTGGACTGTTGCCTGTAAACACATGCCACATCAGTGCTCTCTGAAGAGAGCTGTGGCGGTGACGTGGCTCTGTTGTTCTTCCAAAGTAGTGATTTGCAAAGATGGAAAAAACGGAGGTTCGAAGAGTGATTAAGTACTCCGTAAAGAAAGGTATGAAAGCAAAGGACATTCATACCAATTTCCAGAACACACTGAGGCACTCTGCTCTTTGATATTCAACCTCTGCTGAGAGGATAAATGAATTTAAATTTGGTCGGGAGAGCTTAAACGATGATCTGTGCAGTGGTTGGCAAAAACGTGCCACTACTCCAGAAATCACTGCAAAAGTACACAAAATGAACATGGAGGATAACAGATTGAAAGTGTGTGAAATTGCTCATGCTTGCCAGATGTTGTCTGAAAGGGTGTACCACATTTTAACTGAAGAATTAGAAATGAAAAAAATATCTGCATGATGGGTGCTGTGACTCTTGACACTGGATCAAAAATGCGCCCATGCAGATGTGGCGTTGCCGTGGCAAAACTACACAACTACGGTACGAATTGTTGCCACACCCGCCTTATTCACCTAACATAGGTCTATCAGACTTCCACCTCTTCCCAAAACTGAAAATTTTTCTTGGTGGACGAAGATTCACTTCAAACTAGGAATTGATAGCCGGAGTTGACAACTATTTTGTAGGCATGGGGGAAACTCATTTTCGAGGTGAAATCGAGGCACTGGAACATCATTGGATCAAGTGCATTAATCTAAAAGGTGACTACATTGAAAAATAAAAAAAAGCTTCAGTAATGTAAGTACTTTTCCTCTATTCCATTCTGAGAACTTTTCAAACTACCCTCGTACATTCTCTTTTGCAAATGTGTTATCTTCAATTGCTGCACCATCCAATATATGCTTTATCTACAGCTATTTTTAGCACACAACTTGCTCAGTTATTTTTATTTTTAACTTATTCATTGAAATCAAAGTAATTCTGCATACAACACATTGAAATTTTCCAAAGGTATGAGAATTTACCTCAAATATCCACACTTTTAATTATTACTGCTAACAGGCACATAATGTGATTTTATTGCTGTCAATGAGATACGGCAATTCACTACTGATTGCAGTTCTGTGATTGTTGTTATGCGGTGGCCTTTACCTGAGTCTTAGCCGCGATTGGTAAGGACTTGTGTTCCCGTACACAAGAAAGTACAGGAAGTGGGGGCAGCTGTTCCTGATTAGTTTCGGGTGCCGTTGTCACTGACACGGCAAATTCTGTGGGTGAAGAGAAGGCACACGAGGTTTCCATTGTCGCCTCCTGCTGCTCAGTACTGCCGACATCTGCAGATTCATCCTCTCCGTTAGCAAACTGCACGGCATATGACACACACCCATCTATCAACTGCGGCACTAGTGTGACTGATTGGTCCATCGACACTGTTTCTCCAGCAGTTGTTGCACCAACAAGGGCTCCCAGCGCATCAGCTGCAGACTGCAACAAACAGGTCATATGAAGAAAGTTTAAATGAATGTCTCTCTCTATCTCTCTAATAAAAATAAATAACGAAAATCACTCTCTTAAACAAATAAGCTCACAATTTTGCGCCTTGATATCTGATGCTGAAATAAAAGCTACCAGAGCCAAAATAATACATGAAAAGAAACACTTATCTATGTTTAATATCACAGATGTTACTTTCATTGGTGGGGTCTCTTGCTGGATTATCAAAGTCAGGATAATATGAATGTGAAAGTATTGACAGGAAAGTTCTGTAGTAACGAGACAAGAATTAATGTATCCAGTAATGAAATCAATTTCTCCATACAGCTGAACTAAACAATTTATTATAATGTTCGATTAACGTACAAATATATATAAAATAGAAAGAAACATTCCACATGGGAAAAATATATTAAAAACAAAGATTCCATGACTTACCAAGCGAGAAAGCGCCGGTAGATAGGCACAATAAAAATTTGTGTGTTTTTTTATTGTGCCTATCTACCGGCGCTTTCCCGCTTGGTAAGTAATGGAATCTTTTATATACAAAGTTGATGTGACTTACCAAACAAAAGCGCTGGCAGGCCGATAGATACACAAACATACACACAAAATTCAAGCTTTCGCAACCAACGGTTGCTTCTTCAGGAAAGAGGGAAGGAGAGGGAAAGACGAAAGGATGTCTGCTTGTGTCTGTGTATGTGCGGATGGATGTGTGTGTGTGTGTGTGTGTGTGTGTGTGTGTGTGTGTGTGTGTGTGTGTGTGTGCGCGCGAGTGTATACCTGTCCTTTTTTCCCCCTTAAGGTAAGTCTTTCTGCTCCCGGGATTGGAATGACTCCTTACCTTCTCCCTTAAAACCCACATCCTTTCACCTTTCCCTTTTTCCTGAAGAAGCAACCGTTGGTTGTGAAAGCTAGAATTTTGTGTGTATATCGACCTGCCAGCGCTTTTGTTTGGTAAGTCCCATCATCTTTGTTTTTAGATATATTTTTCCCACGTGGAATGTTTCCCTATATATAAAGCAGGAAAGCGCCGGTAGACAGGCACAATAAAATAAAAAGGATAGGTATATATTCGCGCACGCACACACACACACACACACACACACACACACACACACACACACACACACATATCCATCCATACATACACAGACACAAGCAGACATACCATGTGGCAGTGGAGGCAGAAGGGATGAAGAGCACGGAAGAGTTACGAAGGAAAGGACTGGAGAGCTTTAGGAAATGGGGCAGTTATGGAAAAGTTGCCCAGCACCCCATGTCAGGGGAGAGTTACCAGATGAGTTAAGAAGGAAAATCGTTGGGAACTGCACTGGATAAGATTTGAAAATGTGAGAGCTTAAAGGTGGTGGATATAGCAGGGATTACTGTGAAAACATGTTACAAGAGTTAATAAGAACAGAAATCTAAATACATTACTGTGGTAGTCAGTTGAAGCAAAGGACAGTGGGGAAAAAAAGGACAGGTCAGAAAATAAAAGATAAAGAAAACTACACCACCACACATTTTTTGTCTCCTTGATAAAACAGAGCATGTTTTGGGTACTGAGGGTGCGCCATTCAGTATCCCAGATCGTGAAAACTTTGCTGCGGAAAACCCATCGAAGATCAGTCTCCAGCAAGCTGGTCTCCTGAGTTGGTTTACCAATAGCCTATTTGGCCAGGCTGTCAGCGTAGTTCAATGCCCGGTATCCCGACGTGTCCTGGGGTCCAAATGAAGATCACTTAGGGCATAAAGAGACTCCTGGATAGTCATTACCGAAGGATGTCGAGGGAAGCAATGATCGAGAGCTTGTAGGCTGCTTAAGGAGTCACTATAAATGACAAAGGAGTCACCGGCACAGCAATGGATATGCTCAAGGGCACGATAGATAGCCACCAACTCTGCAGTGAAAACACTGAAGCCATCTGGCAAGGAGCGCTGTTCAGTATGTCCAATGTGAGTGTAAGCATAGCCACAAGACTGTCTACCACTGATCCACCAGTGTAAACTATTTCTGAGCCCTGGAACTCGCTGAGAAGAGAGAGAAAATGCCAGTAGAGGGCCTCAGGTGGAACAGAGCCTTTTGGGCCTTGTGAAAGGTCCAGTCGAAGCCATGGCCAAGGTATGGACCATGGAGGTGTATGAAAGTGGATCCACAGAAAAAGTGGTAGAGAGAAAGTGTTGAGTTCATTAAGAAGCGAGCGGACACGAACGGCGAGGGGATTTCCAGTTATGGGCCGCCGTTGCGGGAGAGAGATCACCGTGTTAAGAAAAAGGAGATGGTAATTTGGATAGCAAGGCAAACTACGAATGTGGGCAGTATAGTTTGCAAGCAATAGTTGCTGCTGGAGCTGCAATGGAAGAATGCCAGTTTCCACAAGGAGGCTCTTCATGGGGCTCGTTCAGAAGGTTCTAGTCACGAGTCAAACTCCACAGTGGTTGCACAGTGTCCAACAGACGCAGTACAGAGAGCAATGCTGAACCATACACCATGCTCTCATAGTCAATACAGGACTGTACGAGGGCTTTGTACAGTTGCAGCAGTGTAGGATGATAAGCACCCCAGTTGGTATGCCTCAGGCATCTAATAATATTAAAGTGCCACCAGCACTTGTCCTTAAGCTGACAGAGATAGGGAAGCAAAGTTACGTGGGCGTCGAAGACCAATCCCAGAAAGTGGTAAGTCTCCACTACATCTAGTAGTTGGTCATCATGGTAAAGTTCTGGGTGGGGATGGACAGTACGATGACAGAAGTGCATGACCCAAGTTTTAGCAGCCGAAAACTGAAAGCTGTGCCCATAATTGTGCCTTCCATACAGCTCCCTGCAGCCTGCATTCAGCCACAAAAATAGAAGAGGAGCTGATGGAAATACAAAAATCGTCAGCATATAGGAGGGGAGATGCTGAAAATCCTACCGCTAATGTGAGACCATTGAAGGCAATTATAAAGAATGGGACACGCAGGACAGAGCCCTGTGGGACCCCCAATCTCTTGTATATGGGGTTCACTGTGTGGTGGGGGGGGGGGGGGGGCATGTAAGGTTTGATGTCATTTCAGGTATACCATCACCTTGACCTTTTCAGGTAACGAATCACCCTCAAAGGCCAAGATGAAGAACTTGTCTTTGGATCCCCTGAAAACGTGCTGGATGGAATGAACAACCTCCCATTCTAAACCGGCGCATAGCTCGTCATTGGAGTTCCCATAAGTTCTGCTGCACACTGCACACTAAGTAATGAGGAGAATATGGATCTCATCAATCTGTAGCCCTAGTTCCTCCCTTGGTTTTGCTAGGTAGGGGAACAATTTAGGATCATACCTACTGGCATTATTATCAAGCTTCCCTTTCTTGGAGACTGGTGGGGATATTCGGTCCCCAGTAAAAGATGACTTGGTCCACTTCATTGTGGGTCATCCGCCCTGATGCCACCCACTCCGATCAGGGGCTCACCCCACGTTTTTATTTTTTTACTTTTTTTGCGGGGGGTGGGGGGGGGGGGCGGCGGAGTGGGGGGGAGGGGGAGCACAGCTGCAGTGGTCATTAGCACCCAGACTAAATTAGGAATGCACCACGAGGCACAATGTGAAAACAGCAACTAAAAGGACAACACTCTAAAAGGCACATTAACAGGCAAGGGATTAAAAGCATAAATGTCCTTAGACAGGTTTGTCAAGTGGATAAAACGAAAAACGTGAGCAGCTGATCTTGGGTCATCGACTAAAATTTCATCCAGAGTACATGGTAGGCCAAGATCAATGCGCAGCGTATTAAAATTCGGACGTTAAAATGTGGCGTACCATCAGCAATTGCCTACATGGGCAAAAGTGCCGGTACAGCCGTCAGCAGATTGCGGTGGCTGAACTGGCAGTGTCCAATCCGTAACCAAGCCAAAACGACCTCCTCCCATGGAGAAGAGCGTGAAGAGATCGTCCAAGCTGTGGGGAGAGGTTCCATGGCCTGAAGCTTGTTTTCAGTAAGTGTAGACCAATCGGCATGCCACAGCAATAAAATGCGCTGACAAATAACCCTGCTAAAATCAGATGAAGGCACTCAACAAGAAGCTGTTCGAGACTGGAGGTCTGCACCCTTGGCCGCGATATCTGCAGCTTCGTTCCCAGGAATACCGACATGGCCAGGGACCCACATAAAGGTAACCGGAGAACCGTCATCCGCCAGCTGCTGAAGAGAGCATTGGAGAAGGTGCACGATAGGGTGAACCGGATACGGATCACTGAAGCTCTGGATGGTGCTCACGGAATCAGAGCAGATGACATAAGCAGAATGTCGGTGGTGGTGGATGTAAAGAACAGCCTGATACCGGGCAAATAGCCCTGCTGTGAAGACCGAACAATGGCCATGGAGCCATTATTTGAAACTGTGTGCCCCAACAATAAAAGTTTCCTGTCAAATGTAAGACCTAAAAATTTTGTTGTCTTCACAAATGGGAGAGCAATGGGAGCGAGATGCAAGGATGGTGGGAGAAACTCTTTGTAGTGCCAGAAGTTAATACAGACCATCTTCTCGGCAGAAAAACGGAAGCCATTGGCAACACTCCAGGAGTAAAGACGGTCAAGAGAATGCTGAAGACAGTGCTCCAGGAAACATGTACGATGTGCGCTGCAGTAGATGGTAAAATCGTCCACAAAAAGGGAGCCTGATACATCAGTTGGTAGGCAATCCATTATTGGATTGATCGCTATGGCGAAGAGAGCGGCGCTCAAAACTAAGCCCTGTGGCACCCCAATCTCCTGACGAAATACGTCCGACAGGACAGAACCCACACATACCCTGAACTTTCGATCCATTAAAAATGTACGAATAAGAAGAGGGAGGTGACCGCGAAGGCCCCATGTATGCATGGTGTGGAGAATGCCCGCCCTCCAACAGGTGTCATAAGCCTTCTCCAAATCAAAGAACAGCCACTGTCTGGCGCTTCCGCAAGAAGTTATTCATAATGAAGGTCGACAAGATAACCAGATGGTCAACAGCAGAGCGGTGCATACGAAATCCACATTGTACTTTGGTAAGTAGGTGTCAAGATTCGAGCAGCCAAACCAAACGAGAGTTAACCATTCGTTCCATCACCTTACAGACACAGCTGGTAAGGGAAATGGGTTGATAACTGGAGGACGAATGCTTGTCCTTCCCCGGCTTAGCGATCGGGACAACAATAGATTCGTGCCAGCATGTGGGAACATGACCCTCAATCCAGATGCGATTATAAGTACGAAGAAGAAAACTTTTACCCGCACGAGAAAGGTTCTTCAGTATCTGAGTATGAATAGAATCAGGCCCCGGAGCGGAGCACCATAACCGGGCAAGTGCACTTTCGAGTTCCCGCATGGTGAATGGGGCATTATAACTTTCACGATTTGAGGAGCTGAAGTTCGGTGGCCTTGCCTCCTCTGCCTGTAGTCAGGGGAGGAAGGCAGGGTGGTAATAAGCGGAGCTCGAAACCTCTGCAAAAAATCGGCCGAAGGCATTGGAGACACGCTCGGGGGCCACAAGGACGTCATTCACAACTGTCAAGCCAGAAACTGGTGAGTGGTCCTTAGTGCCAGATAGCCGGCGCAGGCTACCCCAGACAGAAGAAGAAGAAGAAGTAGTACAACTGTTAAAAGGAGCTTGTGAAAGCAGCCCAGCTTTCTTTCTTTAATAACACGACGACACTGTGCACGTAATCATTTATAACTAATACAATTCGCCATCGTAGGGTGGCGTTTGAAGGTGCGTAAAGCACATCGACGAGAACGTATAGCGTCTCTACATGCTGCAGTCCACCAGGGGACCAGTACGCGATATGGAGAAGAAGTAGTATGAGGGATGGAATATTCAGCAGCAGTGACAATGACTTCCGTAAGGTGTGCGACCTGACTATCGCAGCTTGCGAAGTTTAGATCCTGAAATGTCACCCTGGAAGAGAAGAGCTCCCAGTCTGCTTTGGAGATGTTCCAACTAGCATGGAGATGAGGTATGATGCAGGAAATGGATAACACAAGGGAAGTGGTCGCTCGAATACATATCAGAAAGAGCGTACCACTCAAGCCGACGTGCAAGTTGGGTAGTACAGATAGAGAAGTTTAAATGGGAACAGGTGTGAGTTGTGTCCGAAAAAAAAGTAGAGGCGCCAGTATTGAAGCAGACAAGATTGAGGTGGTTGAAAAGGTCTGCTAACAGGGAGCCTCTCGGCAGGATGCTGGAGAGCCCGAAAGGGGATGGTGGGCATTGAAGTCTCCAGTCAACAAAACTGGTGCAGGTATCTGAGCAATAATTTGCATCATGTCTGTCCCAGTAACGGCAGACGACGATGGAGTGTAAACAGTACAAATGGAAAATGTGAAACTGGGGAGAGTAATTCGGACAGCAACTGCCTGCAGATCAGTGTAAATGGCCTCCTCCAGAGTTAAAAAGAGACTAATAAAGATACACATATACACAAAAAACAGCTATACAGTCTCAGCCAGTTACACTGCCCACTCAATTAAGTGGTGGTGTTGTGTTGGGTGGAGTTGGTGAAAGGAACATGGGAACATGGAGGGGAGGGAAAAGGAGAAAGGAAGGGAGAGTATGGGATGCAAAGGGATGTGGATGGAGAGGAGGGGAAGTGGAGAAGACAGGAGAGATCTGGTAGTAGGCAGATTCATTTCCTATACCTAGATCCTACATGTGGTTACATGGAGCATTAAGGAAAATTTGTGATTGATTGAACGTTGGACACAAAAATTTATTCCAGATAGGGAATCATCACCAGATAAATAAGAAACTTTAAGTGTACCTCAAGGAAGTGTGTTGGGACCAGTGGCTTACGTATTAAGCCACAATTGCTATTTAACAGAGAGACATTTAGTGGCAGCAGCAGCCGGGTGTCATGCACTTAGCATACTGTAAATATTGCACTACAATTAGGCCATTTCCCTTTGAATGTGTGTTGGTATGCAATTAAAATGGACACAATAACTAGAAACCAGTGCCAAATGCTGAAATGCTGGTCAGCTGTGTTACAATCAACTCGGAGTAGGGACGCAGCCATCTGTTTTCGACTGCACATGCTCTGATGTGATGTCATCCCTTCTGGCCCTACGAGAGCTGCATTGTTCACAGCACCAGGTCAAGTGTAGAGCATGGGAGTACCCAGAGTAGTAGTGACATAATTGCACTGTGACTGAGTGGTCATGTGCACGAACTGGCAATCCACCAACTTCGTTTCAATTTGCACTGCTACCATAACTTTTTCATTTTAGTTTACTCCTCACAATATTAAACAATTAATTTAAAAAATTAAATACATTTAAACAGTTAAATTTATATATGTAAAATTAATATAGCCAATTTAGTTAATATTACTACCCTTTTCAGTCAAAAGACTACTGGCCAAGACATTGTACAACAATGGTAAAATTTGCATGAGCCACCATTATCTAGTGGTACACTGAGGTACTTCTAAGAATAGAGGGCACTGCAGCAGTCATTAATAGCATTCAAATGAATAGTCAGATAAGAGATTGTGCTAAGTGATTGTAGGAGATTGTTTCATGGCTTCTTTTTATAGTGATCATACTGCGGAGATCATTGACAATGAAAGTAAGTATATTTAAACTTATTCTAAGGTAAATTTTAAGTTTGAACTAATGCTGTTATGACTGGTTTCTAAATGAAACCACTCCACAGGAGTCATATGTACTTGAGATATAACAAGCATGAGCTGAAAAGTAATTTCTCCCATTCTTTGTGTGAAAACTCTTACAGATTTTTAAATAAAACTAACTTTATTAACACTCTACACCATTATTTTCATGCCTACATATTTATTTCTCAGCATAGTCACCCTGGCGATGAACACATTTCTCTGAGAAGAGACCAGTTTGCCAATACTGTCACTGCAGACTGTTTGACATTGTCAACTGAGCCACAAGCTCACTTCTGCTTGCACAGCTTCATCACTGTCAACATCAAGTCCTCGAAGTTGTTCTTTAAGTGTAATAAACAGATGAAAATTACTTGGGGTCAAGTCAGGACTGGATGGAACATCAATGATGAAAGTGAATCCAAGGTTCTGAGCCCTCTAGTGGCATATGGTTGCAACTTACGTAAGTGAATTGGGAAAGTCAAACAAGAAAGACGAACAGCATGTAATACCTCTACCGAAATTGAGAAAGAATTAAAACATTCAGACGCATTAGTTTCGAACATGGCATTGACATTTATTAAATTTTAGATTCATTTTTGCTCGTTATTTAGGGCTATAACTTGTTTTAGGCATTATGAGTTCACGGAAGTTTCGAGATGTGGGGCTGTGTCAAGGATAAACATGAAATTGCTTTCAAATCTCGGGTTTGAATTATGGGTAGTTCAATTCAGGTAATACTTTCTGTCCATGAAAAGCATTTTTAGGAATGTCTCATCAGTGTGTACTTTCTGAAGGAGAAATGTTACCTCTTTTAGTGGTTTCCAACAGAGAACTGCTAACTGATTTCACTGATACAGTTGAGAATTTTGTACCAAAGTGAAGATGCAGACATTGTGAATGAAGAGGGATTAGTGAAGGTGGATGCAGATGCTGCTGCTGATCTACATCAATCTTCACCTCATCCATCACAGCATGCACACTTAAATGCCTCTACGAAGATTATCGGGTCAACGGAGGCGTCTGATCCCACCCGTTGGCTTTGACCCGAGATATAAGGGTGTTGTGGTGTGTGACATGACGGTGCAGGGTTTAGCTTGTGAGTGTGCTGCGTTTGTAGATGTCGTCTTGTTAAAGTTGGTGGTGTGTGTATGGTCTGCGTATTATGTAGTGTATTGGTTTCATTTGGGTGTCAGTGCTTGAAGTGTGCATTTATCGGTCGTGACTGTTATAGAAGAACAGAAATTAGTTTCAGTGAGTTAAGAATTAAGTATCCGTTGTGTTTATGTTCGGTGTCATTTTATGTTATTGGTTTGCTGTCTGTCGCACGGTAAGTAGTTTAATTCTTTAATTCAATTTATGGCTTCTTCTGCTAAGTATGGATATGACTTGTAAGGTTACTAGTGCGCATCTGCAGGCAGAAATGGAAGACGACATGTTGTCCGTCATTAAGTTTCTGCAACTTTTTGGGCTTGTGGCAGAATATGCAAGTTGGGGGTTTGTTTTGTGTGTGTGTGTGTGTGTGTGTGTGTGTGTGTGTGTGTGTGTGTGAGAGAGAGAGAGAGAGAGAGAGAGAGAGAGAGAGAGAGAGAGAGAGAGAGAGAGAGAGAGAGATATTGAGGTAGATGACCTAGTCTGTAGCGCCAGAACTTTTCTGTGGTAAGTAGTCATTTTTCTGGGTCTACTGTTTGTGTGTTATGATGTTCGGTGGGGTTTTTATGTATTGTTAGGTCGGTATTATTTACTGCATGTGTTGGTGGTTGGTATATGTATCTTAGGGAAAGTACTCGAATTCAATTTTTTTTGGTATCGTCAGTTGTATTTGAGCTATATACATCAAGGGAAGTGTCTGATTCCAATGTGTGGTAGCTAAGTGTGTTTTGGTATTGTGAGTTGCTGTTGATCTATATACGTCAAGGGAAATATCAGATTTCAATTTTTGTTTTAGGTGTGGTTGGTTTTGTGGTATCAATAGTTGCGATGTGATTATAATTTTTGGAGTTGTTGGTTTTTATTTTGTGGTAATAACAATTGAGCTATATAGGTGGAGGGAAATGACTGTTCCTGTCGATATTGTAAGTGTAGCAGAATTTGGGAATTTTGTGGTGTTTTTATATTGTCATTTTGTGTGGTTTGGGATAGTGATGTGTGCCTGTACGTGTTTATATTTAGTTTGTTCCATGCCAAAAAAAAAAAAAAAAAAAAAAAAAAAAAAAAAAAAAAAAAAAAAAAAAAAAAAAACAAACTCCCACACTGGTCCCGTTACTTTGATTATTTTTTTTGGAGGGAGATGTGAACCATGGACCTTGCCGTTGGTGAGGAGGCTTCCGTGCCTCAGCGATACAGATGGCCGTACAGTAGGTGCCACCACAACGGAAGGGTATCTGTTGAGAGGCCAGACAAACGTGTGGTTCCTGAAGAGGGGCGCGCAGCCTTTTCAGTAGTTGCAAGGGCAACAGTCTGGATGATTGACTGATCTGGCCTTGTAACAATAACCAAATTGGCCTTGCTGTGTTGGTACTGCGAACAGCTGAAAGCAAGGGGAAACTACGGCCGTAATTTTCCCCAAGGGCATGCAGCTTTACTGTATGATTAAATGATGATGGCGTCCTCTTGGGTAAAATATTCCAGAGGTAAAATAGTCCCCCATTCGGATCTCCGGGTGGGGACTACTCAAGAGGATGTCGTTATCAGGAGAAAGAAAACTGGCATTCTACGGATCGGAGGGTGGAATGTCAGATCCCTTAATCGGGCAGGTAGGTTAGAAAATTTAAAAAGGGAAATGGACAGGTTAACGTTAGATATAGTGGGAATTAGTGAAGTTCGGTGGCAGGAGGAACAAGACTTCTGGTCAGGTGACTACAGGGTTATAAATACAAAATCAAATAGGGGTAATGCACGAGTAGGTTTAATAATGAATAGGAATGCAGGTAAGCTACTACAAACAGCATAGTGAACGCATTATTGTGGCCAAGATAGACACAAAGCCCATGCCTACTACAGTAGTACAAGTTTATATGCCAACTAGCTCTGCAGATGAAGAAATTGAGGAAATGTATGATGAGATAAAAGAAATTATTCAGGTAGTGAAGGAATTCGTCAGTAGGAAAAGGGAGAGAAGGAAACATAGCAGGTGAATATGAAAGAGGAAGCCGTCTGGTAGAATTTTGCACAGAGCATAACTTAATCATAGCTAATACTTGGTTCAAGAATCATAAAAGAAGGTTGTATGCATGGAAGAATCCTGGAGATACTAAAAGGTATCAGATAGATTATATAATGGTAAGACAGAGATTTAGGAACCAGGTTTTAAATTGTAAGACATTTCCAGGTTCAGATGTGGACTCTGACCACAATCTATTGGTTATGAACTGTAGATTAAAACTGAAGAAACTGCAAAAAGGTGGGAATTTAAGCAGATGGGACCTGGATGAACTGAAAGAACCAGAGGTTTCAGGGAGAGCATAAGGGAACAATTGACAGGAATGGGGGAAAGAAATAGAGTAGAAGAAGAATGGGTAGATTTGAGGGATGAAGTAGTGAAGGCAGCAGAGGATCAAGTAGGTAAAAAGACGAGAGCTAGTAGAAATCCTTGGGTAACAGAAGAAATATAGAAGTTAATTGACGAAAGGAGAAAATATAAAAATGCAGTAAATGAAGCAGGCAAAAAGGAATACAAACGTCTCAAAAATAAGATCAACAGGAAGTGCAAAATGGCTAAGCAGGGATGGCTAGAGGACAAATGTAAGGATGTAGAGGCTTATCTCACTAGAGGTAAGATAGATACTGCCTACAGGAAAATTAAAGAGACCTTTGGAGAAAAGAGAGCCACTTGTATGAATATCAAGAGCTCAGATGGAAACCCAGTTCTAAGCAAAGAAGGGAAAGCATAAAGGTGGAAGGAGTATATACAAGGACAATGTACTTGAGGACAATAGTGTGGATATGGAAGAGGATGTAGATGAAGACGAAATGGGAGATAAGATACTGCGTGAAGAGTTTGACAGAGCAATGAAAGACCTGAGTCGAAACAAGGCCCCAGGAGTAGACAACATTCCATTGCAACTACTGACGGGCTTGGGAGAGCCAGTCCTGACAAAATTCTACCATCTGGTGAGCAAGATGTATGAGACAGGTGAAATACCCTCAGACTTCAAGAAGAATATAATAATTCCAATCCCAAAGAAAGCAGGTGTTGACAGCTGTGAAAATTACTGAACTACCAGTTTAATAAGTCACAGCTGCAAAATACTAACACGAATTTTTTACAGAGGAATGGAAAAACTGGTAGAAGTGGGCCTTGGGGAAGATCAGTTTGGATTCCGCAGAAATGTTGGAACACGTGAGGCAATACTAACCTTACGACTTATCTTAGAAGAAAGATTAAGAAAAGGCAAACCTACGTTTCTAGCATTTGTAGACTTAGAGAAAGCTTTTGACAATGTTAACTGGAATACTCTCTTTCAAATTCTGAAGGTGGCAGGGGTGAAATACAGGGAGCGTAAGGCTATTTACAATTTGTACAGAAACCAGATGGCAGTTATAAGAGTGGAGGGACTTGAAAGGGAAGCAGTGGTTGGGAAGGGAGTCAATCTGTATATTGAGCAAGCAGTAAAGGAAACAAAAGAAAAATTCGGAGTAGGAATTAAAATCCATGGAGAAGAAATAAAAACTTTGAGGTTCGCCGATGACATTGTAATTCTGTCAGAGACAGCAAAGGAATTGGAAGAGCAGTTGAATGGAATGGACAGTGTCTTGAAAGGAGGATATAAGATGAACATCAACAAAAGCAAAACGAGGATAATGGAATGTAGTCGAATTAAGTCGGGTGATGCTGAGGGAATTAGAATAGGAAATGAGACACTTAAAGTAGTAAAGTTTTGCTATTTGGGGAGCAAAATAACTGATGATGGTCAAAGTAGAGAGGATATAAAATGTAGACTGGCAATGGAAAGGAAAGCATTTCTGAAGAAGAGGAATTTGTTAACATCGAGTATAGATTTAATTGTCAGGAAGTCGTTTCTAAAAGTATTTGTGTGGAGTGTGGCCATGTATGGAAGTGAAACATGGATGATAAATAGTTTGGACAAGAAGAGAATAGAAGCTTTTGAAATGTGGTGCTACAGAAGAATGCTGAAGATTAGATGGATCTATCACATAACTAATGAGGAGGAATTGAATGGAATTGGGGATAAGAGGAGTTTGTGGCACAACTTGACAAAAAGAAGGGACCAGTTGGTAGGACATGTTTTGAGGCATCAAGGGATCACAAATTTAGCATTGGAGGGCAGCGTGGAGGGTAAAAATCGTAGAGGGAGACCAAGAGATGAATACACTAAGCAGATTCAGAAGGATGTAGGTTGCAGTAGGTACTGGGAGATGAAGAAGCTTGCACAGGATAGAGTAGCGTGGAGAGCTGCAATGGACCGGTCTCCGGACTGAAGACCACAACAACAACAACATGTGTTTGTTGGTTTTATACGTATTTTTGTGTTTGTTGTTGTGTTTATGTAATGACGCCATAGGTGGCATAATGGAGATGTTGAGAATGGTCATTTCTACCATATTGGCGATGTAATGGGTCAAAGCAGATGGGTGGAATCGGATGCTTCTGTAATTCTGTATTATCACTAGGGATGGAATGTAGTGGGAGATTTCAAATCTGTCATCTTCTAGGAGGAGGTCAGCTCCGTATGTTCTAAAGGAGAGAGGAGGTTCCACTACTTATGCGTCAACAAGTGGACTGTCTCCAGTGCCTTCCACCTTATTTTTGATGAAGCAATGCTATGCTCATGAAGAAAGAAAATACAACCAAATGTTCAGGGGGGAGGGGGTAATAAAAAATAAACACACGATTTGACCACATCACTGGAAAAAATTGATAGCTGTCACCCATATGGTCAGGGTGTCGTATGTACAAAATGTATGTCTGAAGATGGTTTTTGGTCCAACTCTTCAGGGCTTCCTTTCGCCACAAAGGAGCAGGTTTCAGGAGCTTCTCCAATTTCTCTCCATTTTGATGATCAAGCTGAGCTGAGTGACAAGCCAGCTAACAAATCTGCTTTCATACCTGAAATTTGGGAAAGTTCATGGAAAACAGTATTTGCCCTACTGCCCTGGAGAAAATATAATCATTGATGAGCCACAGTTACCAACCAAAACAAGATGGAGGTTCACTCCAACCATGCCCAACAAACCTGACAAATGTGGTCTCGAATTCTGGATTGCTTCCGATGTAGCAAAAAAGCATATATGTAATACTTTCTCATATGACAGAAAAAAGGACACACATAGAGACAAGTAACCTCCCAAATAGTACATGGTTCTGTGTTTCATGGACCCATTTCTAAACCAAAGAGGAATCATGATGATAGACAACTTTTTCATGTTCTATAAGTTTGCTAAAAAGCTCAAAGGGAAAAAAAACTTCATTATTTGATATAATGAAAAGAGTTGTGAAATTTCTCATGAGGTAACAAAGCCCGATGCTGAAAAACAACCCACTACCAACTTGCACCAGACTGCCAATACAGACTGCACCTTGACTGTACGCAAAGTAGTAATAAGCAGAGAAGGAAAGAAGAAACCTGAAACTATAACATTTCACAATGCAAGAAAATATGGGGTGGACACAGCTGATCATATGCCTCATAAATATACTACAAAGTTCGCATGTAGGAGATGACCAATTCACATACCACAAGGGAACGAAAGAACAGAAAGAAATATCGAAGGACACTGGACCAAAATTATCTCAAAAGTGGAAGAAGTGTGAAATCAGCCTCTGCAAAGGCACATGATAACTGACAACTGTCTTACAGTGCCACACAGGCATATGAGGAAAATGTGCATGTAAAAAAGAAATCATCAGTGCTAAATGAGTAAATGAGTCTAGAAGATCCCAGTGAACTGAGTAACAAGTACAACACATGTTAATATAATATGAATGATACACACAAAGGGTGCCTAGAAGATTCTACAATTAGTATCATACGAAAGCCTGCAGTATAGGAAGGTTGTTAACATGAGCAACAATTTGTCAGTAAGATATTTTTATTATTGACATAAGTAAGTAATGTTAAATAATCATTGTATCTCACAATCAACTAGGGATTAACCTACAGTAAAATAAAGTATTTGTTCACGTCAAATATAGAAATAATTTATATGGGTCAAAATGACCCCTTTTAGGCATTTTAGTAACGTCAAAAACTCTGCCATTCTAGTGTTCAGCAGTTATCCTTCCAGCCCTCCATACACGAATGAATGGACAGAAACTAACTAACAGGTATAATGGGAAAGACCTTTTGCCATGCACTTCACATTAGTTTGCGTATTATTAATGTAGATTTAGATGTAAGGAAAATATGCTGATGGCTGGGTAGCAACAATTTCTATCTTTCTTATAAGCCTGTCTACCTCTTAACTATAAGATGAATGGTTATGTTTATTTTTTCCATTACTTGTATCCCATCTAGAGCATATCAGTATCATTTTGTTAATTCTTCCTGTTTGCAATTTCAATGAATCATTTCCTTTGAGAACAGAGAAGGGAAATACTCATAGAAAGCATGTGCAATCTTTTTTCTAGCACAACAATGTTTGGCAATTTTAGAAAACCTGTATCCGAATAAAATTTCCTTCAGATGACTGGGTGGTGGTATGTCATCTTCATCTTCATCATCATCATTCATCCCCATTATGGTCAGAGGAAGGCAATGGCAAACCACCTCTGCTAGGAACTTGCCATCATCATCATCATCATCATCATCAGGTATCGTAAGAGGGTTGAGTTGTTTGGGGAGGGAGACCAGACAGCGAGGTCATTGGTCTCATCGGATTAGGAAAGGACAGGGAAGAAAGTCGGCCGTGCCCTTTGAAAGGAACCATTCCAGCATTTGCCTGGAGCGATTTAGGGAAATCAGGATGGCCGGACGCAGGATTGAACCGTCGTCGTCCCCCAGGTATCATAAGAAAAGCTAACAGTCACCTGAGTGCAAACAGAAGTATTTGCTCTATTTGTGAATAGAATAGGAAAGAAAATTGATAATACTGGTACAATGCCGCACTCACCATGCACTTTACTATGACTTGTGAATAACAAGAAGCACTTGTTACACTAATATATTTACAAATAAAGTGGCTATGTTATCTTTCCTGTGTCAAATATACAGGCAATAGATGTCACACCACAAGGAACTGATCATAATGACACGATTTGATGGTGTAAGTAGCTGGGAGACTGCAGTGAGAAGACAAATGTGCATCCCTGGATTAGGTAATGCTTTAGGATAAAGCTACCGAATTTGAAAATAGAGATACAATTTGTCGAACAATATGTGAGGAAGACTTTTATGGTGAGGAATCCCTCGAATGTGTCATTTCATGTTCCACAATGCTTTCAACTATGAAAGGTGGAATCAGGTACAATAGATTTTTGCTCATTTGAGAGGAATGTGATAAATGAGATGCAAGACCACATTTACATCACAAGTAGACTCTAAGAGACACCACTTTCGATTACATCATTGTAGTTTATACTGTAATAATATACAGCTTCAAAGCACTGGCACACTGAAGATGTCTTGAAAACACATTGTATTTTGTATGACTTGTTATAATAAAATGACACAAAACAACATACTGATGTTAAAGGCTTTTCTGTATTTAGAGATTATATTGTAGCTTCTGTACTATGCCCGAAAGAACAGACACCATATCCATATAAGTATAAAGTACTGGCAATACCGGCCATGACCTCCTCCTCCTGTGCAGATGCACACATATTACCCCAAATCTAATGGGACTTGGTAAGAATGTCTTCCACAATTAATGAGTATGTTGGGTAGGGACACTATGAATGTAATGTGTGGAGGTGAGAATGTGGGTCTCACGGGAGGCGTGCGTGAGATAGTCCCTGCAGTCGCACTGTCCTCTGTGCCCTCAGTGGCTCAGATGGATACAGCATTTGCCATGTAAGCAGGAGATCCCAGGTTCAAGTCCCGGTCAGGGCACACATTTTCACCTGTCCCCGTTGATACGTATCAATGCCCATCAGCAGCTGAAGGTATTAATATATAATTCTAATTTCATCCAGGACTGTGCCCCCCTCTGGCTAAGTCTATCTTTTGGTATAATACTGTTCAACATCCTCAGTAATTTGCTTTTCACATGTGTGGATACAAGGTACCTCAGTGCTAAGTATCATCAATAAAATAAAAATTAAGTAGCTGCAAAAAATCTACATCTGTTGTTTCTGAATCTAGGTAAGACAGAGAGTTCTTGCTACCATAACGTAATTGCCAAATTGAAACTCACAAGTCAAGCAAGGCCGAATGACTAATCAGATGCCTAATTTAAAGTGTCAAAATTTATGGAGGTTACCTTTGTGAGATCAACACAACTTGCCTCACACAGTAGCTTGTCACTGGCAAAATGGTAAGGAGCAAGACAGCAGGTCTCACCATTGGATTACTATTCACAAAGAACCATTTCTGAGATGTTGTATTCCTAAACAGTCCCATTATCAGGGAAAGGTTTATTTGTTCATCAATGTCTACAGCATTACTCTGCAGTGCTCACTTAGCCGTTTGGGAAACAGTTTACAGAACCATTTTCAAAGCATTTCTAAACTGTTCCAGCCTCACAAAGCATGCGGAAAAAAATGGTTACTTAAATCTCTTTGCGCGAGCTCCCATTTTTCTTATTTTAATATGATCATCATTTCTAACCATGTAGGCGGATGTCAACAAAATATTTTGATAATCGTGAGGAGAAAGTTGGTGATCTAATCTGTGAAAATGACTTGGCACAATGAAAATCGCTTTAGTTTTAATGAGTGCCATAGCAAACTTGCTAACATACATCTGGATACCTAACCCACAAGCTCCTGCTGATACCAGGCACCACTACCAGTCACTTCCCGTATAATACGAGTTGCCCTTCTTTGAAACTTTTTGATGTCCTCCATTAATCCCATCAGGTAAAGGTCCCATACAGTGCAACAACACTCCAGAAACGGAAAAACAAGCACAGCGTAGGCAGTCCATTTAGTAACTTCTTGCACCTTTTTAAGTGTTTTGCCAATGAAATGTAGTCTTTGGTCTGCCTTCGATATAATGTCTTCTATGTGATGGTTCCAGTTTAACTTGTTCATAATTTTAATCTGTAGGTACTGAATTGGTTAGAAAGACTTCAAATTTATGTAGGCCTAACAACATTTAGCAGCTATTTTTAGACTCCTTGTGGATGACTTCACACTTTTCAATGTTTAGGATGCATCATAAATTTTTGTAGCATCTTGTCTAAACCATTTTGCAATTCTTTAGCAGGCGGTAAACAACAGTATCCTCTGCTAACAGTCTAAGAGAGCTTCTCAGATCTCCTGCTAAATCATTTATATGAATGATGTCTGACTACGGGTCGACCGAAGCGTCCGATCCCACCCCTTGGCATTGACCCGTGACGTAAGGCTGTCGTGGTGTGTTACGCCACGACGGAGCAGAGTTTAGTTTGTGAGTGTAGTGTGTTTGTAGGTGTCGTGTTGCTGTTCGTTGTGACCTCTGGTGGTGTGTTTAGAGGTTTTGCGTTGTGTGGTGTATTGGGTTCAGTTTGGTGTTACTGCTTGTTCTGGTTGGTTCTCATTTCGGCTGTGTGTGGGGAGGAATTGTTTTGGGTGAGTTAACAATTTAACATTTTTGTATGAAAGTTATTGTAGTGTTGCTTGCTGTAGGTCATATGTTAATATGAGTAAATAAATTTTTTGCTGCTCTTGTTAGTATCGGTATGACACATAAAATTAATAGTGTACGCTTGCATGCTATGATGGGGGAGACTCGGTTGGATTAGATAAAATTTATGCAGCTGTTTGGGCTGTTGGCGGAGGTGCTGAAGTGCGCTGTTTGTGGGCATATGACATAAGCAAAAGTTCCAGCGTCTCGGACCAGGGACGCTTATATGTGGTGGTGCCGTAGGGATAGTCGAGGTTCCTGGTTCGGGAAATCTAGGTTGGGCATGTGCGAGATTGTGTTGTTGATGTACTACTTTTGTTATAAATCGTCTCACAGTTTTTGCGTCCATGAGACTGGTGTGCATGAGAGGACTGCCCTTGACCAGTTTTCATTTTGTCGTGAAGTATGTTCTGAGTTCAAAGGGTAAGTTGGGTGGGCCTGGGGTTGTGGTGGGAGGTGGACAAGTCGCAGTTTGGGAAAAGGAAGTATCGGAGGGGTACGTCTGTGGTTGGTCTCTGGGTGCGGGGGGCCGTTGTACCGGAGGGTGTTCAGAATGTGTTTTTAGGGTTGTGGAGGGACGGTCTAAGAGGGAATTAGTGGGTTAATTGAGGAGTTTATAGAACGGGGTTCTACTGTAGTTTCTGATACTTTTTCTTCTTATAGCGGGTTGGGTGAGAGGGGGGTACAATCATTTAGTGCTGAACCATAGTTTAGAGTTTAAAAATTATGAGGCGGGGGCTTGTATGAATACCATAGAAGGGATGTGGGGGGCCTTTAAGTCAGCTCTTGGGAGGGGGAAGAGGTGCTCTTCTAACCTTCAGTCTCATTTAGATGAATACTGTCGACAGATGGGCATTATTGTAGCAATTTTTGTTGAGTTGCCATGTGTTATTGAGATTTGTGTATTTTGTGATTGTTTCTTGTTTATGGATATTTTATTTTGAGGTGATGGGGGAGGTTTGATTGGGGTGTTGGTGGCTTGAGTGTTTTTTCGGTGTGTGTGTGTGTGTGTGTGTGTGTGTGTGTGTGTGTGTGTGTGTGTGTGCGCGCGTGCACGTGCGCTCCTGTGTATGATTGTGGTGGCTGACCTAGGTTGCGGCACCAGAACTTTGTTGTGGTAAGTTTTCATTTTTCTTGTTTTTAGTGTATTTGTTGTGTGTTGTTGCGGCTGGTGGGGTGGTTCTGAGATGTGTGGTTTGTTGTATTGGTGATTTGGTATCGTGTGTTGGATTGCAGATATGTAGCTGAAGGGAAGTTTTAGATTCCAATTTGTGGTCGTAACTGTGGGTTTTTTGGTACCGGGAGTCGCTGTTGATCTATGTGGGTGAAGGCAACTGATCCCAATGGGGTGTTCCAGTATCGGGGGTTGCTGTTGAGCTATACGAGTCAAGAGAAGTGTTAAAATTCCAATTTGTGGGATCTGGAGCTGCCTGTTGAGCGATGTAGGTCAAGGGAAAAAAGGATATTGTGTTCAGTGGAATTTGGGGAGTTTTGTGTTACAGATTTCTTTCATTGTTTTGTGCGGTTTGCTATAGTGGTGTGTGTCTAAATTTGTTTATATTTACTTTGTCCCCAACCTAATACCCCCTACTTCCCACGCTTGTCCTGTTAGTTTCATTAGCCTACATTTTTTTGTAGAAGTTGCATGTGTTTTTTTCAATGTATTTTCGTGTTTGTTGTCATGTTTACGTAATGACGTCATGGGCGCTATATTGGAGGAATAAGTGTACAGTCGTTTCCGCCATATTTGTGATGTCATGGGTCAATGCTGATCGGTGGAATCGGATGCTTTCGTATTTCCCCAACTATTCCAAACAAACAAAATGGGCAAATACAGGACAATGAAACAAGCAAATAATCCTAGTAAACATAGGTCCACAAACCAACTGTTTCCCTGATATGACGCATATACAAATTGCTCATGCCAATGTTACAACACTTTTAATGTCTAATGCTACATTTACTTTGAAAAACTGCAAGTGACATGTGAATGACAAAGTAATATCACCCACGTTTGATTTTATCATTTGTTTCGGTCACTGTCAATCATCTTCAGACCAAAGGAATTTCATCAGCAACCCATCTTGTCTACTCAGAACAACAGATCATGGTACTGAAAGTACTCTGATTCAATTCCTTAGATCTGAAGATAACCCAGAGTGACTGAAACCTGTTATCAAATAAAAAATGTGTGCAACTGAGATGGAACAACAATAAATGAGATACCTTAAGTATCTAATTGTATACAGTTGTTGAACTCTCTCACAATAACAACGTTGAATATAGCGACAATACCGTTGTGACCCCGACCCCATAACTTGTACTTGGGACTTTTTTTTAATCCGCTGGGATTTTTGGATGTTTAATAGGAGATGTGCTGAAGACTGCCTTTACATGAACAGTGACCACGAGGAACATTCGCTGTCTTTAAGAAACATGATAGGAGAGATGTCAATAACTATTGGCCACTTTCCCTACTGACATTTTCCAAAATTTTAGAAAAGGTGGTGTATTCTGGAACAGTATCTCATCTCAGCAACAATACCACCTTGCACGAATCTCAGTTTGGATTTCACAAGAGTTGCTCTATTGATAATGCCATTTATGCTGACTCACAATCAAGTCAAAAAAAAAAAAATAAAAATAAAAGAGGGGGGGGGGGGATGTAGCTACATCATTTGACTGTGTGAATCACAATATTCTCCTACATAAACTGAAGTTTTATGGGATTGACAGTAGAACCAACCAATGGATTATGTCATAGTAAACCAAAAGAACACAGAAAGTTCTACTTAACAATTCAATGAATTTAGTCTGAGGACATTGTTCCGACACGAGAAATTGTGTGTGGGATTCCCCAAAGCTTAACCTTAGGTCAGCTATTGTTCCTCACATATGTAAATATTTTTTCCATCTGATACACAACAAGCAGAATTAGTTATTCTGTAGATGACACTAGTATTGTAATCAATCAAAGCATACATAAAGAAACAGAAGAAATGATAAACAAAATTTGTAAAAGTATCATTGACTTGTTTTCTGCAAATGGTCTCTACCTCAATTTTAAGAAGACACAACATATTCAGTTCTGCTCATTAGGGATACTACAACAATGGCAAGTGTAACACTCGCTGAGGAAATTGGAAGGTGGAAACTTCAGAATTCTTAGGTGCCTATATTGATGAGGATTTAAACTGGAAATGACTCATTCGGGAACACTTAAAACAACTTAGTACAGCTATATTTGCACTTACAATGAGTTCAAATCTTAGAGAGAGTCAAATCAGTAAGTTGACATATTTTCATTTGATAATGTCACAAGGAATAACGTCCTGGGGCAACACATCTGTAAAAAAAAGTCCTGACTGCTCAGAAACATACTAAAAGAATATGCCTACCCACTATCATCTTTTGGACATCTCTTTCAGGAGTTAAGCATTCTAACTACTGCTTCCCTATGAAGTTTGTTGTAAATAATCCACATTGCAGAAACAATGCTGCAGGAAATTACAATACCAGAAGGAAAAACGACATTCATCCTCCACATAAAGGTTGTCTTTAGTAAAAACAGGAGGTGCATAATGTCGCAACTAAAATTTGTACACATGCTGTGTTTTGCCATTACCTTTTGTTTCCAAATAAAGTACATATAGGGTACAACAAGTAGCCACAGTCAGGAAGACATTCTTTCTGATTATTTAAGGCTTATTACCTAAAACACTAGTACACAAAATAATTCGGTTTCTGAAATTTTGAATCTTATCATACTACAAATATTCTAGTAGGTCAGCTTTATCTTCAAGAAAGTATGCATATATGAGAGCAGTTCTTCAACAAAATTTGAATGGATTCCTGTTTCAATTTCCTATGGGCCTACCACAAATTTCAATTATGCAGCACATCATGAAATACATTGCTTTTCTTAATAATATACTCATCTTGAACATTAACACGTGCATCAGAGGTTCAATGGTAACATAGCAATGCTGAAGAGTATCTGTTAAAGGTAGCACCATAGCTTTCATCAAGATATTTGACATACATTGAACCACAGTAAATACACTCACGCTTTAAAACCTGAATGAAAATCTTGAATCTGTGTTAACGAAATACCAACAATAGGCACCATTGCTTTTACAATCAAAAACCAGTGAGGGATGCCAAGGTGTCTTCAATTTGTCTACAACAATGAAATGAGAGCGCTACAACCATGTAGTATCACTGCATATATATATATATATATATATATATATATATAACTACTTTGAACACACTCTGTGATCAATTACACTAGTTATAAACCACGCGCATCTGTCTAACATCAAAACAAGAATAGTATGGACAAAATTCGTGGAGAGAAGTTTATCAGTAGTTGATTGAAAAGACAAAGCGACATACTACAGATTGCTTCGCTACACATACTAAAAAACAGCACTCAGGAGTATATAACGAGTAGGGCATAATAATGGGGAAACCAGCCTACAAATCAATATCCTTCAAACCACTAAACAACAATGCGAGGGATGTGAAAACTCTTGAGATACTAGACACATCTTATTTCAGAGGAAATAATACTGAATATTGCATGGATCCAGACTACTGAATTTCTATGAGTAAAATCTAAAAGTTTCAAACATAAAACCATACAATTACATATCAACAACTGGCACATATTATGTGCAAGACAATCAGCGAAACGAAACAGCAATAAATTTTGTACCTGGAACTGGGCAGTCGTTCCATCATCTTCTTTGACTTCACAACCTTCAAACGAAGGCACTACAGCAGCAACTTCACCAGACGGGGTAGTGAACACCACCTGTTGCTGCTCATGCTCTGAGTGTTGTTCCTGATTCTCACTCACGGTCAAACTGTTTGTCTGCACATCTTGTTGAGCGTGTTGATGTTGCTCTTGTTTCACTTCACTTCCATCGACAAATATTTTAAGGCCCAAAGCTTCAGCATCTTCGGTCATGAATCGCACAGCTCCCTGGGATTCCTCATCGTTCTGGAAAATCAGCCTGAAATTACTGGCACCGCCTGCTTCCAGAGTGGTAGGAAGTGCTTCAGTCACCTCCACCGCTGTTGCCTCATTCGTTGGAACAACAAAGCTAGCGTCCGCGGCTACCGCGGTGTCAGCGCCACCGTCATCGACGGACTGTGTTACACCGACACTTTGTAAAGCCTGTTGCAACAGTTCGGCGTTTAGGTCGCCGAAGGCATTGTCTCCTGCTTCGTTTTGCAATATTATTGCCTGTCCATCGAGAAACAAGACTCGCGTCGCTTGCGCCTGAAGATTTGCCATCGTATGTGGTGGTATTACACATTGCCGTCCACGGTAGTTGCCAACCAGAACCACCCACTCATTCACTTGCCAAAAATGGACTCAGTAATTGACTAGTTGACCCCTCACACACTCCGTAAAACATAAACTATCGTCTCCCAAACACACCGCTGGGACCCACAACATCCATTTTCTAATCCATAGACTCGCTGACCAAAGAACTCCAGAAATAGTTCAAAGAGCTTCAGAATCAGAGATTATGCCCCACAGGCATGAATTTCTTGCTCGTGCATCCTCTCACCTCCTACTAACTACTCGTGTAAGTGATCGTACATCGGGAAACACTCTACGTGCACACTGTCGTGCCAGCTTACGTGAAAGTTACGAAAGCTGAAAGGTGTTCTATTTGACCGGTTACAAGCATCAATACTGATCGCGAAATGATTTTCAACCACAACGATTGACCCACTGTACAGCATGTGTACCTTACAGAGCAAGTAAATACGTTCTAAAGTAACAAGATTTCCTTAAACAGCGCAATATAAATACCACTGTAGCATTTAGGGACACCGCATAATCACATATTTCTAACAAATACCGTTTGAACTGACTAAGTGGATTGAAAAAAATATTGAAACTGAGTGTGTGATGTTGCTGACAAACATATTACTGAAGAACAGTCATCGGTTTTATGTGAGAAAATAAAGAAAATTCTCACTGAAAGGAAAAACAATTACGATTCACTGTTAATTTCCCTATCTATTAAAAAACGAAACATTTTCTTGCACAACTAGAAAAAAATCTGTAAAGTCCAATTCATACTAAACGTCAAAGGACCGTCACATTAAATCACGTCACATCACCGTCACGCCAAGGTATATTCATGCTGGACCTCATATCGAGTCCTGTCAATTCGCTTACGCCAAAGCCACAACAGTGATAGTGAGGCAACGAGATACCATCCATGATACAAAAATTTGGAGTAGAGTAGAAGAGAGTATCAGAAGTGAGGAAGGTAATGACGATAAAGGTAATTTATCGCCAGAATAAACTTCATGCCATGTATTCTTGACCACTTTTGCGTTGTAGTGTGCTGAGAAGTAAAACAGCGTTTCAAAACATCGACATATGTTTGTTAAGGAAAAAAACTTTTATGAGGCAGTCAAATGAAAACGAGAGAGGTAGAAAAAAGTAAGTAAACTGTTTTCTTATTTCAAAAGTGATCACTATAACTGTTAACACATTTATCATGCTTTCAGGCATGGAAAAATGTTTGCAATTGCCTATGGATCCATGTTTGTACTTAGGATTGCACCACCTCATCTGAAGAAAATTGACGGCCATAACTGTCGTTCTTCTAGCATTCAAAAACAGCGAAATTGCATGGGAAGGTTCAGGTTTATGGAAAATGACTAAGGGCTTCCCAGTGAAACTTTCCCAGTATAATACAACTTTGTTAACATGTGGCCCCACATATGAGTAGGCTGCAGAAGTTGTGTTGCGAAGCCCTTACACAGTCTCGATCACTCCCCATACTTCGATGTTAGAACCCAGAAGAACTATAGTCATGGCCATCAATATGCTTCAGACGGATGGGATGGGGGGGGGGGGGGGGGGGTGCACTCCTGAATACAATCATAGATCCATAGGCAACCACACAGATTTTTCTGTGAAGCTATTGACGTTTTTGACCTACAGTGGGCTAAATGTTATAGTGGTTATTATTGAAATAATCATCAGTTTAATTACAATTTCCCATATGTCTAGTTCTCATTTGACTGCCCTGTTCATAAAAGAAATCCAACAATATTTATAAAGAAAAAGGATTTACTTTATCCACTGTTTTTGGTTTTTCCATAACTAATAAACTATTAAAGAACTGCATTTCTACCCTCAATCAGAACTGATTTTTCACTTAACATGTGATTTAATTAGAACTGCTACCTCAACTTATGTTCTTCTTTATATACAATGTGGGCATTAGCTCTGTTTTCTTACTGTAAAACATAAATAATTTTTCGCCTTCAAATATCTGACCTCGCTTTAGGAAAAGCAGGCAATGGAACAATTTTGCACAAAGCAAAGCACATGAAGAAGACACAAAGTACATAATCCACTACTATAACATGTATGAGTGTGACGAAAATAGGTTACATTCCGATGTTAGCAGACGACGAGACAGTCAAAACTTTCTTCCTGAGAAGTCTTAACGTGACGGTCCGTTGATGGCTTGTGTGAATGGCACCATTTGAAATTCATTGTGGAATCATCTGACATGTTGTGACATGACAGCCAGTGAGAATTGGCCTTTAGAGGCAACTTATTCACTTAATTTCATGAAAACTGCTTCATCAACTTACGTTCTTAAGACCAGCTCATTCCATCATCTTGTGTCACGTCAAAGCATTCAAAAACGCTTTTCAAATGGTGGCGTTCACACTGGTGATCAAAGGATCTTCACGTCATTTCATGTCACGTCAACGTTAAGGTTTCTGAGGCACGAAGTGTTGACCCGGTTGTTGTTTGCTAACATAAAAATTCACTTATCGTATCTGCATTCATTCATCTTATAGACGTGGATTTCGTGCTTTTGTTTCATCTTAGTATTATTACTTTGCTTTCTTTCGTAGCAAACTTCAAATGTTCCACGATGACTCATATTTTCTTCCACTGAGTATTCTCCCATAAGCGAGGTCGGTAGGGTTACCAGACTCCATTTGGAAATTGGGGTGGGGGAGGTAGGCGGCAGGGAGAGAGGGGCAGGTAATTTTGAATAACTCCAACACATACTACAGATAGTCAGTATTTTACTTCGGTGCAGAAAATTGTGCCCATCTGCCTCAACAGGGTTCTTCAAGTCAATCTCCTTCACTCTGTGAGACTACATACTGGTTCAGTTGATGAAAATCACTGTTGAAGAAACAGCAACTAGTACCTAGCTCATAGAGGCCACATTACTCAAACTTAGAAACAGTGTCTGCATGTTCATAAGAAAATATCAGGCGGTTGGGATTCTATCCACTTGTGTAAAAGTTTTAAAGTTCATTTAATTCTGACATGTTGCCACTGAAACAAATTTAAGATGACTACCATGTCCACATTTATTGCCATAAAACGTTTATCATTGCAAGTTTACTTTTGTTCTGGTACACGTCTTCACACCCAAAGCAGCCAAAATTTACACGTTCACACCGAATAAATTCCCTAACTAAACAGTCACTGACCCACAGCTAGTAATGAGTTACTACATCAGCTCGTTGAATACCCTTCTTTATAGGAAGTGATCCCCTAATGTTCTGTAAGGTTCACGAAACACCCCACATGGCGTCATTCACTTCCCAAAGTAATTCATATAAAAATCTCAAAATTTAACTCCATGGTTTAAAACTGTAGTCACTTCACATTTTTTGTGAAAGGATAAAAAGAATGAATGATTTGTTCCACCTTGGGCGAAATTTGAGTGGCACAATTCCACATGTTCTGTTCAATAAGACAGCTAACGAACGACTCCTAGATTCAACTGCAGCACAAAGCCCTCACTAAGTGTGGAAAATTTATACTTCTCATTGGCTAATGATCTAAACAACCTGTCAGAAATGCTCTTATCCTCAAATGCCTACATGTTGTCAGGTAAATTCATCCAATACTATTATAAAAAGTAAATATAATGAGTTTCTAAATTTACTAAACCACATTTAAATCAAAAGCAAAACCAAGTCCAAATTATTCCCAGAAATAAAATATTAAGTAATTTAATTCATAACTTTTATTCTGGCTGCTTTCATACTAAAGCATGCACATTGGATTCCGGCACATGAGTCACAATTGCACAAGATTTACCCATGCATACTTTTACATAGTTTCCAATAAAATAAAACATCCTTTCTTCACATATGTCCTCGTACACCCTCTGTCACTCATTCCAAAACATATGCACGAGCAAACATAATTTAATAACATTTGAGATACTTACTTTTATATCAGCAGATCATTGTAGCCAAAAGAAAGAAAAAGGAATTTCCCTTAACTGATATTTCAGTCCTAGTTCTAGAGGAGATCATAAGCAAATATATTAAAACATCTAAGACTCTTTCACAGTATGAGTAAATTTATTATCACTTTTAGGTAAAATTTTATATCTCGTGAAGTATGGTGCATAGTGCCCGCCTGGCTCACCATGCGGTCTAATGCACTGCTTTCTGGATGGGAAGGCATGCTGGTCCCCGGCTGGCCAGTCTGTGGATGGTTTTTAACGCTGTTTTCCATCTGCCGTGCACGCTGGTTCCCGTTATTCAGCCTCAGGTACACTATATCACCAACTGCTGCACAAACACTTTCTCCACGTTCGCGTAATTACTGTACCATGCAAACATTGGGGTTACACTCGTCTGGTGTGAGACATACCCAGGAGGTCCTCTGGTGGTCAAACTAAACAAGAATCGTGGGTTTGGTGTGGGGCGGCAGTGTGGTAAGTGGACTGCTGTAGCCTGTTATGGGGTTGTGTACCACTGAGGGCTACAATGGGGACAAAGAATCTCCATCATCTCTAGGTCCCCAGTTTCTTACAATACAATACAATGGTGCATAGTAGTTTAAGGTTTTAACAGTAGAATTTTTTAGCAACATCAGACTGTATGCAAAGTATAAAGTCAACTGGAGAAAAATTAATAATATTTCCTTCAGAGTCACAGGAAGCGTGAATATTGATTTTAATTGTACACCAGTATGGTTCAGAGCCCAAGTGCACAGCATCAGCTGCACTTACACCTGGGCAACAAAAAAGGCGAATATCCTACCTGGTTATAGGACAAGACACAGTCTATGGTCATGTACTAAGAATAATAACTCAGAATAGTATGCTGTTTCACATGGCGTTAAAAGATTCTTTCGTTTTATTGTCCAATTGTTTTTATTTGAAGCTACTGCAAATTATATGTCTTGGAATAGATATAATCTTAAAAATTATGTTCTTGAAAAATGACTGTTGTAGTTTCTTTGGTTATATTGAAGTTCGTTAATTTTGGCAATGCTTGACCTTCCAAACCAAGTCAACAATCAATGATACAAACTGAAATCACTGTCTCCAGCGTCACCACTCTGATTCATACATGATTTGTAGTGTGTTAGTACTCTATTACTATTAATAAGTCAATATCATTCACCGACCATGGCCAGACTGATTGTATCACATCTTAGTTACTAGGAATTAAAACCACTGATAAAACTAAGATAACAGACAAGAACCATTACACAGCATTTTACATATCTTACAGTTTTTCAATTTGCGACTTCACGTGTGGTGGCATCACGTTGACCAGTCTGCAGTTCGACTTATGAAGCAAAATTCATTTATGGAATATAGTGGCTTTTGATTGGGCACACACATTGGCCTAGCTTTTAACATCCTCAGTGACAGTGTCTGAACGTACGATGGTGGGTATTTAAATACCTTCAGGGGGAGTGGTGTCTGGTCTCTTACTTTGACAACAGCTGGAATGTCAATGTCGTTCTCATTTGATGTGTGCTAGTTTTGAATCTGCTGTCATTTGCAGAAGGGCCCTTGATTTTCTTTTTTATAGGCAAGAGGTTGAAAACATACTGCGTAAATATTGTCCCAACTGCTTGAAAATTGATTTTGCGTAATTAAATTTCTTTTTGGAAGATATTATTCTTAAAATCCATATCACCCATATGCAATCTTAGGCCTGCTGTTTTGGGTATACAGGTTTTGAGTTTTAACATTATTTTAAATGTATTACATTACATATTAATAGCATACATATATTCTAGTGTCATACATAAGTTTAGTAGCTCTTGTGAGCTGTAGGTAATAGATTATTACTGCTACTGCCTGGATCAATTTTGTAAAAAGATTGTAAACAACAGTGAGGGAGAAGTGTTTGAGCTGCAGTAGGAATGTAAGTTCTGGGGCCCTATCAGCTGTTGTGACAGATAGTTACATTGTGGGGAATGTAGTGGCATGGGAATTGCGGAAATAAAGGGGTCTCTTCCATGGTATTGGAAAGTATGTTCAAGGGACAGGTAAATAGCTGAACAGCTGTGAACGATTAGAACCATTAAGGCTCAACTGGAGGAATTGATGAGGTTAAGGAGGGAGAAAGGTGAAGACAGGTGGGAAGTGATAGCAAGGAAAATGGACCACAGAAAGAGAACAGTATCTGACAGTTTCATCATTGGCACAAATAATACATTTGCCTTGCTACTTCAGGTAACTAATGAGGAGGGTCAGGTTGATGAACGAGTAGCTAATACTCACCAGACATTCACCAGGAAACCAATTGTTTAAAAAGGTGGAAACTAGGAGGAAATTTCTCTTGTTAGACTGTAGCCATGGAAAAAGTGAGGGCCACATATTGCAGGAAAAAATTTGTGGCAGATAGTAGATCACATGTTTTTTTTAAACCCAGTTCATGTTTTAACCATGTGATGGAGAAGGTAGGATCATTGTGCAAGTGTTTTACAAAGAAGGATCATGTTGTGATGTGGGTGGAGCAGGAAAAAGAATCAATAGATATCAGGGCTACAGTGTTGTGTGTGACCTGCTAAAAATATAATCTGCAATGAAGCTTACAAATGTTGGATTGGTTCTTGCTTTCATATGGTATGATCAGCCCCAACTGAAAACTATGTCATGCTTGGTCATTATAGAGTTACATCAGCTGCTTTGTGTGGGTACTTTGTCAGGCATAGCCTGCATCTCAGTAGGAAAGGGTGGGGTAAATTGGCTGGAATGATAGCAAAATTTTTGAGGAGGGGCATTAAAACTCATAGGAGTACCTCTTTTTCAGGCTAAGATAAATGTCCATGACTCAACATTAAACAGAATTAAGTGTAATGAGAATCTCATACAGGGAGGTACTAGAGAAGTTAAAATATCACAAGATTCTCATAAAAGTGCAGTGGAAAATAATATTAATATATTGCACCAGAACATCAGGGAATTAAAAAAAGTAGATCAGCTTCCTGTCTATTTAGAAGATTTAGGGACTGTGGAAGGAATAGATGTACTGTGCCTGTCTGAACACCATACGTCACAGATATGGAAAAGATAAATTTAGGTGGATATAAGCTTTCAGCACATATAAAAAGAGACACTATGGAGATAGGAGTAGTTACCATATATGTTATTTTTTGATAATGTGAAAAATTTAGAAACTAAAAAAATTTGTGAAGAGCATGTGCCTGTGATCTTAAATTAAATAATGGTACTTTTATGACTGTAGCTGTGTATATCTTCAGCTATTTCTGAAAAATTTGGATTCTTTGTTGTGTCATCTGTCAGACAGAGCGAAGAGAATTATTGTTTGTGAAAATTTAAATGTAGATTTTCTCAAACAGTCTGATAGAAAGCATGAACTCGAAGTATTACTTTCATCTTTCAATTTGGCATCAGTTATTCGTTTTCCTACTAGGACACTACAGGAAAGCAGCATACTAATAGATACTGTTTTTACAAACCAAGAAAAATTTAATCAAATAAAAACTTTTCCTGTTAAGAGTGGTCTTGCTGCAAAGCTAGTTACAATATATAACGTAGTTCCATACAGTAATCCAAAACAGTCCTCCAGAGTAATGTGTTCAATTAACGATAATAGCTTCAAATTTTTTGGAAAGTTTGTGTCTAGGAACCCAACATTCATTTAAAATGTGACCTATTGCATGATATCGTTAACAATATATTTGAGAACAGTTTCCCTAACAAAACAGTGAAATATAATTGTAAGAAACCATCTAAAAACCATGGCTTACTAAAGGGATAAATACATCTTGTAAACAGAAAAGGGAATGTAACTTACAGCCCGAAGGAGTAATGACCCAAAACTGTGTAACATTATAAAAACTGTTGCACTATATTAAGAACAGTTATTAAAAAGTCCATAAGTATGTGCCTTATGTCTCAGGTTATCAACTCTGATAATAAAATTTTAATACAATTTGTAATATTGTTAAAATGGAATGAAAAGGAAATAGGGCAACTGAGAACATAGAAAGACAAACTCAATTAAAAGTTTGTTAACAAAAAGTCAAAAGTAGAAAATATTTTCAATAGTCATTTTTTATGTGTTGTAGGGAAAATAGGATTCAACTGTTTGATTTGATAAAACTGAAATGCAACCCACCTCTCCTACTGAAAGTAGGAAAATAAAAAAATCACTCAAAAGTAAAAGCTCACATGCAATTCATGACATTTCCAACAAGTACTAAAAGCTTGTTCGCAACAGATAAGTAGGAATCTCAGTCACATATATAGTAGCTCCCTGAAACAGGGCATTTTCAAGATGGTGTAAAATATGGGGGTGTTAAACCATTGCCTGAAAAAGGTGATAGACTCGATACTAACAACTACCACCCAATTTCACTTCTGACAGCCCCATCTAAAAATCTTGAAAAAGTAATGTATTCAAGAGTAGCTTCACACACCTGTGAAAATGAAGTATTAATAAAATGTCAATTTCGTTTTCACAAAGGCTTTTCAACAGCAAATTCTATACATGCTTTTACTGATCAAATATTAAATACTCTGAATAACTGAACATCACCTGTTGGGGTTTTTGTCATCACTCAATGCCTTTTGATGGTGCGAATCATGAAATTCCGTTAGAGAAGGTCTTCAGGCATAAGTGGGACAGTGTACAAATGGTTTAATTCATATTTAACCGGAAGAATTGTGAAGATTTAAGTAACAGTACAGACAATTTGTAAAAATCAGCAGAGTCTTCTGATTTGTGAGGTATCTAGAATGGTGCTCCACAGGATTCAGTCTTGGGCCCCATATTGTTCTTAATATATATTAATTATGTGCTAGTCTATATTCATGAAGATGCCAAGATATTTCTTTTTGATGATAATTCAAATATAGTAATCACACCCAACAAACAAGAATTAGCTGAAGAAATTGTAAGTAATAACTTCCATAAAATAATTTCATGGTTCTATGCTAATGGACTCACCAAATTTTGAAAAAAACACAGTATGTACAGCTCTGTACACTAAGTAGCACAACACCATTGATAAATATAGGCTCTGAACAGAAGACTGTAGTTAATGAAGAATATTCCAAATTTCTGGGATTGTGCATTGATGAGAAATTGAATTGAAAGAAACACATTGCTGATCTGCTGAAACACTAGGGTTCAGTTACTTATGCTAATAGGTTACTGCAAATTTTGGTGATAAACATGTCATTAAATTAGCCTAATATGCCTATTTTCATTCACTCCTTTCATACAGCATCACATTTTGAGGTAATTCATCATTAAGAGAAAAAGTATTCATAGCCAAAAAGTTGTTGTTGTTGTCTTCAGTCCTGAGACTGGTTTGATGCAGCTCTCCATGCTACTCTATCCTGTGCAAGCTGCTTCATCTCCCAGTACCTACTGCAACCTACATCCTTCTGAATCTGCTTAGTGTACTCATCTCTCGGTCTCCCTCTACGATTTTTACCCTCCACGCTGCCCTCCAATGCTAAATTTGTGATCCCTTGATGCCTCAAAACATGTCCTACCAACCGATCCCTTCTTCTAGTCAAGTTGTGCCACAAACTTCTCTTCTCCCCAATCCTATTCAATACCTCCTCATTAGTTACGTGATCTATCCACCTTATCTTCAGTATTCTTCTGTAGCACCACATTTCGAAAGCTTCTATTCTCTTCTTGTCCAAACTAGTAATCGTCCATGTTTCACTTCCATACATGGCTACACTCCAAACAAATACTTTCGGAAAACGACTTCCTGATACATAAATCTATATTCGATGTTAACAAATTTCTCTTCTTCAGAAACGATTTCCTTGCCATTGCCAGTCTACATTTTATATCCTCTCTACTTCGACCATCATCAGTTATTTTACTTCCTAAATAGCAAAACTCCTTTACTACTTGAAGTGTCTCATTTCCTAATCTAATTCCCTCAGCATCACCCGATTTAATTTGACTACATTCCATTATCCTCGTTTTGCTTTTGTTAATGTTCATCTTATATCCTCCTTTCAAGACACTGTTCATTCCGTTCAACTGCTCTTCCAAGTCCTTTGCCGTCTCTGACAGAATTACAATGTCATCGGCGAACCTCAAAGTTTTTACTTCGTCTCCATGAATTTTAATACCTACTCCAAATTTTTCTTTTGTTTCCTTTACTGCTTGCTCAATATACAGATTGAATAACATTGGGGAGAGGCTACAACCCTGTCTCACTCCTTTCCCAACCACTGCTTCCCTTTCATGCCCCTCGACTCTTATTACTGCCATCTGGTTTCTGTACAAATTGTAAATAGCCTTACGCTCCCTGTATTTCACCCCTGCCACCTTCAGAATTTGAAAGAGAGTATTCCAGTTAACATTGTCAAAAGCTTTCTCTAAGTCTACAAATGCTAGAAACGTAGGTTTGCCTTTTCTTAATCTTTCTTCTAAGATAAGTCGTAAGGTCAGTATTGCCTCACGTGTTCCAACATTTCTACGGAAACCAAACTGATCCTCCCCGAGGTCTGCATCTACCAGTTTTTCCATTCGTCTGTAAAGAATTCGCGTTAGTATTTTGCAGCCGTGGCTTATTAAACTGATAGTTCGGTAATTTTCACATCTGTCAGCACCTGCTTTCTTTGGGATTGGAATTATTATATTCTTCTTGAAGTCTGAGGGTATTTCGCCTGTCTCATACATCTTGCTCACCAGCTGGTAGAGTTTTGTCATGACTGGCTCTCCCAAGGCTGTCAGTAGTTCTAATGGAATGTTGTCTACTCCGGGGGCCTTGTTTCGACTCAGGTCTTTCAGTGCTCTGTCAAACTCTTCACACAGTATCGTATCTCCCATTTCGTCTTCATCTACATCCTCTTCTATTTCCATAATATTGTCCTCAAGTACATCGCCCTTGTATAAACCTTCTATATACTCCTTCCACCTTTCTGCCTTCCCTTCCTTGCTTAGAACTGGGCTGCTATCTGAGCTCTTGATATTCATACACGTGGTTCTCTTCTCTCCAAAGGTCTCTTTAATTTTCCTGTAGGCAGTATCTATCTTACCCCTAGTGAGATAAGCTTCTACATCCTTACATTTGTCCTCTAGCCATCCCTGTTTAGACATTTTGCACTTCCTGTCGATCTCATTTTTGAGACGTTTGTATTCCTTTTTGCCTGCTTCATTTACTGCATTTTTATATTTTCTCCTTTCATCAATTAAATTCAATATTTCTTCTGTTACCCAAGGATTTCTAGCAGCCCTCGTCTTTGTACCTACTTTATCCTCTGCTGCCTTCACTACCACATCCCTCAGAGCTACCCATTCTTTTTCTACTGTATTTCTTTCCCCTATTCCTGTCAATTGTTCCCTTATGCTCTCTCTGAAACTCTGTACAACCTCTGGTTCTTTCAGTTTATCCAGGTCCCATCTCCTTAATTTCTCACATTTTTGCAGTTTCTTCAGTTTTAATCTACAGGTCATAGCCAATAGATTGTGGTCAGAGTCCACATCTGCCCCTGGAAATGTCTTACAATTTAAAACCTGGTTCCTAAATCTCTGTCTTACCATTATATAATCTATCTGATACCTTTTAGTATCTCCAGGGTTCTTCCACGTATACAACCTTCTTTCATGATTCTTAAACCAAGTGTTAGCTATGATTAAGTTGTTCTCTGTGCAAAATTCTACTAGGCGGCTTCCTCTTTCATTTCGTAGCCCCAATCCATATTCACCTACTATGTTTCCTTCTCTCCCTTTTCCTACACTCGAATTCCAGTCACCCATTACTATTAAATTTTCGTCTCCCTTCACTATCTGGATAATTTCTTTTATTTCATCGTACATTTCTTCAATTTCTTCATCATCTGCAGAGCTAGTTGGCATATAAACTTGTACTACTGTAGTAGGTGTGGGCTTCGTATCTATCTTGGCCACAATAATGCGTTCACTATGCTGTTTGTAGTAGCTTACCCGCATTCCTATTTTCCTATTCATTATTAAACCTACTCCTGCATTACCCCTATTTTGTGTTTATAACCCTGTAGTCATCTGACCAGATGTCTTGTTCCTCCTGCCACCGAACTTCACTAATTCCCACTATATCTAACTTTAACCTATCCATTTCTCTTTTTAAATTTTCTAACCTACCTGCCCGATTAAGGGATCTGACATTCCACGCTCCGATCCGTAGAACGCCAGTTTTCTTTCTCCTGATAACGACATCCTCCTGAGTAGTCCCCGCCCGGAGATCCGAATGGGGGACTATTTTACCTCCGGAATATTTTACCCAAGAGGATGCCATCATCATTTAATCATACAGTAAAGCTGCATGTCCTCGGGAAAAATTACGGCTGTAGTTTCCCCTTGCTTTCAGCCATGCGCAGTACCAGCACAGCAAGGCCGTTTTGGTTAATGTTGCAAGGCTAGATCAGTCAATCATCCAGACTGTTGCCCCTGCAACTACTGAAAAGGCTGCTGCCCCTCTTCAGGAACCACACGTTTGTCTGGCCTCTCAACAGATACCCTTCCGTTGTGGTTGCACCTACGGTACGGCCATCTGTATCGCTGAGGCACGCAAGCCTCCCCACCAACGGCAAGGTCCATGGTTCATGGGGGGAGGAGCCAAAAAGTGTGTAATCAGAATGATAGCTGGAGCCCACCCAAAACCACATTGCAGACATTTATTTATGGAACTCAAGAAATTCACAGTACCCTCACAATACATATATTCACTTACGAAATTTGTTATTAATAACCCATCTCAATGCAAAAATAATAGCAAAGTGCATAGCTACAACACCAAAAGAAAGGAGGATCTTCACTATTCTGGGTTAAATCTGTTTGGCCATTTACCAACCAACATTAAAAGTCTGACAAAAAAACTACCAGCATTTAAAAACAAATTAAAAGAATATCTGTATAAAAACTACTTCTACTCAATAGACGAATTTTGAGAAATGAAGTAGTAATTGTTAAGAAAATATATTGTGTAAAGAAAAATTGTGTTAAACTGACAAATTCCATGTAATTACAAAATGTTATATTCACGACCTATGGAACAAGAATTAATGCAATGTAACAGCCTTCTTTTGTAGGATCAACATATTGTTGAATGAGATTTTCACTCTGCAGCAGAGTGTGCGCTGATATGAAACTCCCTGGCAGATTAAAACTTTGTGCCCGACCGAGACTCGAACTCGGGACCTTTGCCTTTTGTGGGCAAGTGCTCTGCCATCTGAGCTACCCAAGCACAACTCACGCCCTGTCCTCACAGCCCTAATTCTGCCAGTACCTTGTCTCCTACCTTCCAAACTTTACAGAAGCTCTTCTGCGACCCTTGCAGAACTAGCACTCCTGAAAGAAAGGATATTGCGGAGTCATGGCGTAGCCACAGCTTGGGGTATGTTTCCAGAATGAGATTTTCACTCTGCAGTGGAGTGTGCGCTGATATGAAACTTTCGTGTGCCCGCGAAAGGCAAAGGTCCCGAGTTCGAGGCTCGGTCCGGCACACAGTTTTAATCTGCCAGAAAGTTTCATCATCAGCATAAGTTTAAGCCGTCGGCACACGGACCGTGCTGTCGAACGTTAACGTTGAGCGAGCCAAGTTGAACGTGCTGCTGAACGCTCAGGACTTGTGCATACGGTACGTGTGTCCCAACATGGTATACGCGATCGCAACGCACTCCAGCGGCAGTTGAGGGATGTTTCTAGTTCGTAAATCACACTGTTTACTCATCGGGCGCGCGTAGAATTACCATGTTAGCTCTATTAAAACGCACATTTCCTCCATCGCCCACGAAAAGAAAAGTACCATGTCCAATCAGTAAGGACACAGGCTTACAAAAGTTCTATTACAAACAGTGCGGTACTAGCTAGTTCTGCAAGGTTCGCAGGAGAGCTTCTGTAAAGTTTGGAAGGTAGGAGACAAGATACTGGCAGAAGTACAGCTAAGAGTACTGGGTGTAAGTCGTGCTTTGGTAGCTCAGATGGTAGAGCACTTGACCGCGAAAGGCAAAGGTCCCAAGTTCGATTCTCGGTCGGGCACACAGTTTTAATCTGCCAGGAAGTTTCATATCAGCGCACACTCCGCTGTAGAGTGAAAATCTCATTCTGGAAACATCCCCAGGCTGTGGCTAAGCCATGTCTCCGCTATATCCTTTTTTTCAGGAGTGCTAGTTCTGCAAGGTTTGCAGGAGATCTTCTGTAAAGTTTGGAAGTTAGGAGACGAGATAATGGCAGAAGTAAAGCTGTGAGTACCGGGCGTGAGTCATGCTTTGGTAGCTCAGATGGTAGAGCACATGCTCGCGAAAGGCAGAGGTCCCGAGTTAGAGTCACGGTCGGGCACACTGTGTTAATCTGCCTGGAAGTTTCAATATATTGTTACTTACAATATAGGGTCCCCACAGCAGCAGTCTATATGTGATATGACTGTAGAACAGTGCATACTATATTGTGATTGAGTACTCATATGTTGTCACACATATAAGCTTCCTGAGAAGATAAATAACTCTTGAGAGCTTAGAGCTTGCAGGTGCAGTATTTTCGATCCATATCAACTTATCGTCAGTTGTGATTCCCAGGAGTTGGACACTATTGACATTGCTATGGTTCCACAATCACCAAGGTTGTATAATATTTTCTAGATTTTATTTTCATTTAATTTCTTTTTTTTTCTTTTTTTTTGTTTAGTACCACTACTGGATCTTCAAACAAATATCAGCGTCTTTTGATGCCTCAGCTGAATTTCCACCACTAGTCATTAATGTTGTATCATCTGCAAAGAGCAGAGTATGATAATCAGAACTTATGTCACTGATAAATACTAAAAGGAGCAGAGGTGCAAGTACACAACGCTGCGGTATGCGGTGTTTCACAATACTTCACTTCCTGGATAAAAACACTCTGCCACCTGTCTCTTATGTAAGATGACATAATCCCAAAACGACAGTTTTATACCATAAGATTTACATTTTTCTAGAAATATCGTATGAGAGATGCATTGAACGTCTTGCTTCGTTGTAAGGACTTGTTTTTGTTGTGGTCTTCAGTCCAGAGACTGGTTTGATGCAGCTCTCCATGCTACTCTGTCCTGTGCAAGCTACTTCATCACCCAGTACCTACTGCAACCTACATCCATCTGAATCTGTTAGTGTATTCATCTCTTGGTCTCCCACTATGATTTTACCCTCCACACTTCCCTCCAATATTAAATGGTGATCCCTTCATGTCTCAGAATATGCGCTACTAACCAATCCCTTCTTCTAGTCACGTTGTGCCCCAAATTTCTCTTCTGACCAATTCTATTCAATATGTCCTCATTAGTCATGTGATCTACCCTCCTAATCTTCTATACATGGCTACACTATACACAAATACTTTCAGAAACGACTTCCTGATACTTAGATCTATTATCGATGTCAACAAATTTCTCTTCTTCAGAAACGCTTTCCTTGCCATTGTCAGTCTACATTTTATATACTCTCTACTTCGACCATCATCAGTTATTTTGCTCCCCAAATAGCAAAACTCCTTTACTACTTTAAGCGTCTCATTTCCTACTCTAATTCCCGCAGTATCACCCGATTTAATTCGACTACAGTCCATTATCCTCGTTTTGCTTTTGTTGATGTTCATCTTATATCCTCCTTTCAAGAGACTGTCCATTCCGTTCAGCTGCTTTCCAGGTCCTTTGCTGCCTCTGACGGAATTACAATGTCATCAGCGAACCTCAAAGTTTTTATTTCTTCTCCATGAATTTTAATTCCTACTCCAAATTTTTCTTTTGTTTGCTTTACTGCTTGCTCAATATACAGATTGAATAACATCAGGGATAGGCTACAACCCTGTTACACTCCCTTCCCAACCACTGCTTCCCTTTCATGCCCTTCGACTCTTATAACTGCCATCTGGTTTCTGTACAAATTGTAAGAGACTATTCCAGTCAATGTTGTCAAAAGCTTTCTCTAAGTCTACAAATGCTACAAACGTAGGTTTGCCTTTCCTTAATCTATTTTCTAAGATAAGTCGTAAGGTCAGTATTGCCTCACGTGTTCCAAAATTTCGACGGAATCCAAACTGATCTTCCTGAGGTCGGCTTCTACCAGTTTCTCCGATCGTCTGTAAAGAATTTCTGTTAGTATTTTACAGCCGTGACTTATTCAACTGACAGTTCGGTAATTTTAACATCTGTCAATACCTACTTTCTTTGGGATTGGAATTATTATATTCTTCTTGAAGTCTGAGCGTATTTCGCCTATATCATACATCTTGCTCACTAGATGGTAGTGGTTTGTGAGGCCTGGCTCTCTCAAGGCTGTCAGTAGTTCTAATGGAATGTTGTCTACTCTGGGGGCCTTGTTCTGTGCTGTGTCAAACTCTTCATGCAGTATCATATCACCTTTTCATCTTGATCTACATTCTCTTCCATTTCTATATTGTCCTCAAGAACATCGCCTTATATAAACCATCTATATACTCCTTCCACCATTGTGCTTTCCCTTCTTTGCATAGAACTGGGTTTCCATCTGAGCTCTTGATATTCATGCAAGTGTTTCTCTTTTCTCCAAATGTCTCTTTAATTGTCCTGTAGGCAGTATCTATCTTACCCCTAGTGATATGCGCCTCTACATCCTTACATTTGTCCTCTAGCCGTCCGTGATTAGCCATTTTGCACTTCCTGTCGATCTCATTTTTGCCTGCTTCTTTTTCTCCTTTCATCAATTAAATTCAATATCTCTTCTGTTACCCAAGGATTTCTGTTAGCCCTCGTCTTTTTACCTACTTGATCCTCTACTACCTTCACTATTTCATCTCTCAAAGCTACCTGTTCTTCTTCTACTGTATTTTTTACTAGTGGCCAACTCCTTCTACTCCATTGACGAGTTTTTTAATAGAAACAAATGATGTATTGTATATATTAATACTATTAGTATTGTTATTTCAGCTTTTTTTTAAAAAAAAACGTGACTTGTTTCACATCCACGAGGATCTCCTCAACACGGATCTATGGAATGAAAAAATAATCTAATCTAAAAGAACTGTGTTTGAACTTGCTTTTTTGTATCATATTTGGGTGTGAAGTCAACACTGGTCTATATGTGGATGCAGCAATGTGATGTATTTTCTTCTGTTTGATTAATAAATCCGGTATTGTAGAGCGATTTCGTGGTCCATTATCTGACAGAATACTTTGTGGTCAAACGATATTCTGAAAGTAGTCTTCCTTTAATTTTTTTAATGATGATCTTACTGTTAGCTTTCCTCAGAGGAAAGAAGCAAACAAACTCTGAAAATAACCCCGCTACTACCAAAATCTGAATGAAGTTTTCAAATGACTTTGGGAGTGTGCCAAAAATATCCAAACCAATGATTGCACCTTCTATTTGTGAAGTAATGTTAAATGTTAATTCTTTATGTTGTGTAGTAAACACAATGTAGGTCACACTACTTAAGAAAACTTCATACTTTCCAAGACATTTTATGAATGGTCATTTATTTCTGAAATAGTAGTAAACGTTTCTTAGGGTCAAAATGAGCAAAGCTGTTATGACTATACTTAGTCAGATAATCTACTATGTACTTGGGTATGCAAAGATTCCATGCTTCTGAATTTAAGTCTGTTCTGTGCTACAGGACATTATTATCAATTAAGTAATATTGTCGAATTATCACCTCTTTTCATTTTGATTCATTTGCCTTCTTCTGTGCTTTGATCTTACGAAGAACTTTCGTATTTGCGATTGTCCCTCTATTCTATTCATAAAGTTAACTTTGATCTCCTTTACATGTGGCGTCTCAGTGTAAACGTCTTTCAAATTTTGCAGAAAATATAACAAGGTTTCAGGTACTGCATTTCTTTAGCCTGAAATGTATTGTATCTGGACGGTAAATTGTTGGAGTGTGAGTGCACACCTGGAAAGACGGTTATGCCGTAGTAAGGAAGGAAAGATAATGTTCTGTGATCAGTCTGTACGATAGTGTGTTATCTGAGCAGAAAGATGAGGAATCGTGAAAACCCCAAAATAACCGTAAGTGTGTCGTGCTCGATCACAATGTACTCCTTGTCCCAAGTTGACAAAACGCGACTTTCGAATGCAATTGAACTATATTGTTCTTGGCTATTTTCATTAAGTATTTGACACAAATAAGCTCCCGGCCTGAATTACTGGAGACTGTCCCTTGATAAAAGGGTTTGTTAAGATTCTGGGGATGCAACAGTTGATTCTTGATTTCATCAAAAGCTTCTTGCTCTGTTCCCCATATCCAGACTAAGTTCTCCTTGACTGATATCCACAGTGCAGGTGATTACAAGTAATATCCTTGAAGACGAGGGTGATAGTATCTGCAGAATTTAAGTTGGTACAGGAAAGTTGAGAGTTACATTTAGTTTTTTGGATCTGACTCGATCCCTGCTGATGATATGACATGTCCTAAGAATAGTATCTTGTTCCCAGAAAATTCCAAGTTTTCTTTTTACAATGAGTATGACTTCCGCCGATTTTAATGTACCAAAAACTTTATTAAACATATCCATGTGCTGTTTCTACACAATCAAATCATCATAGACGAGCACAATTACATTCTGAAAAAGCTGCTCCCCAAGAATTTCATCCAACACTCTCGCAAATGCCGCTGAACAAATATTTAAACCGAACAGCCTCCTCGTGAAATGGTTGTAACACCTGTTGTATAAAAATGCAGTGAATTTTCGACTTCCCCTCTCCAATTCTATCTGCGAAAAGCTGCCTATCACGTTCGAACTTCTAAGGTAAAACATATCAGTGAACATGTGGAAAATCTCTTCTATATTCTCGGGCTGATCTCGCTAAGGCAAAACGATGTAACTGGTAGCTCGAGCATCAGAAGCAAGTTAAACAGATCTGCCCTCTTAATTACTGGATGAATCAGTTTGCAATATTCGCTATCTTATCTCTCAATTATGTCGTTTTATATCGCTCATTTGATTTCATTAATTGCATCTCCTCTTCTAGATAGTGGTACTAAATACAATTTCATTTCTTAACAGTCGTGCGACCACACTTTAGTTTGATGTTTACAGTCCTTTCTTAGTTCAGTTGTACTTGAAAAGACTCTGTGTGCACATGTAAGACATTTTGCAGTTCTTCTAAAGCATGGGGACAAATAACTTCCCATTTTTTTTCCTGTCTATCTGTGGGCGCACTATCTTTCATGTACAAATATGATGGCATTCAGTTTCAAGATCTATCTTCTTTTGGATAATTCTATCTCTGATCGCAGTAGGCACTTCTCCTTTTTCTCTGACAAATAGTACGTAATTAAGTACCAGTTCTTCATTCTTATCACATATAACTATACACCTCTTTCTAAAAGCAGTTATACACCTTTCACTGAGCCCGTCATTACCAAAAATCCAACCCACCATTCCAAAAGCAATTCTACATGTTCTTTCAGTAAGCCAGTCATTACCAAAAAAATCCAACGCACCGCCAAAGAATCGATAGTTAGCACTACCACATCAAAATATTTTTCGAAAACCTTGCACATAAGAAGTGCCTGCCCAATAACAGCATGACTTCTGTATCCATTTGTAATAACTATTTGCCCACAATTTAGAGGAAAAAAAGATTTCCATTTCATACAGCTCCTAATCAACACTGTCCTCTCCGTTAATTACATCACTATTCTCAGTGTGACTAGCCATTGCTTTTCCTATCTATACTGACCTTTAAAAACTATCCTCAATTCTTCACTGCTACTAATCCTTTCCCTGTCCAACTTTGGCTGAAAAATCGAGGCATCGCTGAAAACAGAAGCTGCATGCACCATATGTTGAAGCTGACCACCAGACTCTGGATACAACGACTGTTGAAGGCTTCAATGTCATTGTCACTGATGTCCATATATAACAAGTCTGGGCCGTTATATTACAACAATTTTTGTTCCCTTTCTCCATGAATTTAATAATTCATTGGTTACAAGTGCTGATTGTTTAGGGAAGCAGATAATGATGGAATCGATTGACAGCAGTAACCAGTAAGAGATTATGAACTGTATGTTTTATTATAGATACTCAAGAATTATGAACACTTTAAATTACACACAGCTAAGCCACATTCCACATGCCAACACATGTTACTAATTGCATTCACACTGGGACTTATACAGTAACCAGCAGTGGCATGAATAACTATTTTAAGAACTCATTAGCAAAACAGCCTAAAAAATACCAGTACACAAAATTTTTGCTTAAAATTATGTAAATATATGTAAGTGATTTGTTGCACAGCATAACTATGTGGTTTTTTCAGTTTTGTATTAGCAGTAAGAGATTTGTACACGAACTACTCAGAAACTGATTTTGATAGTGATTATGTGGACCTTCCAAATGAAAAATAAATGTTTTGCACAACATCTGTGATGTAACTCTTCAGGCTTTCCCGGCGATCTAATGACATCTTGGGTTGTCGGGTGTTCTGCCGGATATCAGCGTCGTACTTGCACGATATTTCGGTTAAGTAGCTCGTAACCTTCATCAGGTGCGACCTGAGACTGCTCCTCGAGTGGACCTGGTCCAGTATTTATGCCTATGGCCTTCCCCCTCCACCAACGGCTTCAGGCGCTTTCTCTGTGGTCCGCGCCCATTCCCTGCGACCTGCTGGAGCGTTGCTGCTCAGTTTTCCGTCCGCTGCGGTTCTAGGAGTTCCCTCTGCGGTCCTGCCCACCAAACCCGTTCTTGGGGGAGTTTTGATCAGCGTTAAGTTCTCCAGGAAGTCATATGTCGACCCCAAAACGTGCAGGGTGCCTGCATTCCAATATAGAGCATCCACTGGAAGGTAATCACACAGTTATCACATGTATTTACCTTTAGGAATCAAATGATAATAGTAAAGTATTTTGCATCACATTTACTCACTATGGTTTGACGAAATAATATGAATTGCTGACCAAAATTTATAAGCAGAATCTTCTCTAAGATGAAAAGAAACACGATATAACACAATAACAATAAAATTAAATGTGATGCAATGAGGAATTTTATAGGATCACGAAATATAAAATTAATTCTAAGCTACAATCACATCTTGCATACTAGTGTAATAAAATACCAGTTATATTAAAACGGCTCATCTGACTCAAAGAGTCAGAGCGAGATGGTGCAGCACACACTGGGCTCACATTCGGGAGGACAATGGGTCAAATTTCCATCCAGTCATGCTGATTTAGGTTCACCTTGATTTTCTAAAACGCTCCAGGCACATTATGGGATGGTTCCTTTGAAAGGAGCTGCTAATTGTTACTGCAGAGATTTAGCAGAGAGGAACTGCATTAATCACTATGTTTGTTTCATAAGCATCCCACTGACATGTTGGTCCTTCATGATGAACAAAAATTTGCATTATTGAGAATCGATTAGCATCTCCCCAGAGACGTTTTATAGTGAAGTAGCCTGGTATTGTCAAAGCAAACATCTCAGAGGTGTAGCTAAGAGTTATGGACCACACAGCATACCAGGTTCGTAGGGTTGACAAAACTTGTTACATATATGTGGCGCCTGTTCTTTCGGAGATGTCTGAAAGAACAGACACCACATACATATAGTTAAGGCGAGGATGACAGATTAATCACTTCAGTATAGATGCACACTACAGTCGAACTCATGCCGCAATCGACGAAATGCCACAGGCTGTGCGGATAATGGCAAAGGGCACTACATCAGTAGTGTGTGGATAAGGTGAGAATTTGGGTCTGGTGGGAGGAGTGCTATGGAAGTCCGTGTAGTTGTGAGGCCCCCTCTGTCGAGCTGGTGCAGCAGTCAGCCGCATCTACCTGGTAAGCAGGAGACACGGGTTCGAATCCCAGTCCAACACAAATTTTCAGCTTTCCCCATTGATTTAAATCAATGCCCATTAGCATCTAACGTCAGTCATTTCTTTGTTTCTTAAAACTTGTTATCCTCTGTGGCATCAGTTATGAATAAAGATAATTTTTTTTCCTTACACTTATAGGGGCAGACAGTCAAGAGGATGGCTTATGACCTGGGCCTGACAGTTCGACATATACATACACATGTATGGTCCTCTAGCTACACTGTGGTGTGTGGCGGAGGGCATTCTGCGTATCTGTGTCACTTCCCACATTTTCTGCTCCAGCAGCGAAGAACGATTGCAGATAGCCTCGTTGTGAGCTCAGACCTCTCTGATTTTTTCTTCAACTCTTTTCGCAAGATATAGTACGAAGAAACAATATGTCTCTTGATTCTTCTAGGAACACTTGGAACTTCTAATAATAAACGTCAGCGTGATGCAGAACGCTTCTCTTGCAGCAGCTGCCACTGGAGTTCGTTGATCATCTCTGTGCCACTTTCGTTCTCACTAAATGAACCTGTAACGAAATATGCTGCTGTTCTTTGGATCTTCTCTATTTCCTGTGTTAGCCCTACCTGACATGAATCCCATCATGAAGAGCAACATTCAAGTACTGGTCGAACAAGTGTTCTCTAAGCTACTCCCTTTTGGTGACCGACTGTCAAAGGAGCATAGACCTTAGTACGTGACTTAAATTTCAACAATGTGTCTGTCCATCACTGAGAAAAAAGATTTTGACCAGTCGGACCGACAGACAGACGGACAACAAAGTGATCCTATAAGATTCCATTTTTACCGACTGAGATACAGAACCCTAAAAAATACCAATTTTCTTAATGTATAGGATACTGTGCAAGGCAACGGCCTTGCCACAGTGGATACACCAGTTCCTGTGAGATCACCGAAGTTAAGAGCTGTCAGGCGTGGATGGGTGACCATCCAGGCCAACATGCGCTGTTGCCATTCTTCAGGGTGCACTCGACCTCGTGATGCCAATTGAGGAGCTACTCGACTGAATAGTAGCGGCTTTGGTCAAGAATACTATCATAACGACCGTGAGAGTGGTGTGCTGACCCCACGCCCCTCCTATTCGCACCCTTCTCTGAGGATGACACGGCGGTCGGATGGTCCGGAAGGGCCACTTGAGGCCTGTAGATGGAGTAGTTTTTTTTTTATAGGATACTGTGCATGGAGTAGTAGCACAGAAATAATCTCCCCTATATTAACCACTTTTAGCTTGGAACAATTAAAGAGATATGTCATCTGGCTAGAAGCCCTGTGAAAACCAACCCTTATTAGGCTTGGGATCCTGTGGTAAAGAACCCCACCTGCAGTTATTGTTGCATAGCTCCAGACGTGGCCCCCATCTTGATGATGATGTTGGTTTTCTCACTTTAAAAGAACAGCGATTGTTAATCCAACATAGACCGTAGCAGTACATTTATACAATTTTTCATCATTACACTTGCGTTTCGGTTAACGCCTACTACACGAACAGAAAATATGCTATACTTCCGACTGGAATTAAACTATCACATCAGTAGAGGCACAAAATAAAAAGACATGTTCAGAATCCTCATTAACACGAATCCATTTCCAAAACTGTCAAACGGACTGGTACGAACTTCACCAAAATTGTCACAACCGACAATCGTATAAAATCTGACGGCAGTTTATAGAATGTGTGTTGCAGTTGGTCATCGAGAATTTTATTACTGTGTGTACACTGCTTTGGTAATGCACTGTTATATTTTGAAGTTTGTAACTAGTTTGGTTTTGTAGTTATGACAGCAGAAAAAACTGGATGAAATACGTCACTACGATTTGCGACAGTAGATGCCCTTCTTTTCTGTACTTTTCTGAGTTCTAGCTCACCTACGCAACCAAAACGGAATGTGTGCATTAAAAAATTACAACTCTTCACGCCTGTTCCTCCTCTTTCGACATCCCCACGTCTACATTTCTTGACTCTTCGCTCATGACTAAATCCTCGATGCAATCATCATGCTTTGCATGCACGAGCTCTGTCTCACGCTTCATGTCTGCTTAAACCTCGGCTCTAGCTCCCAGCACTAAATCTCTTAATTCGCCACCGAAACTTGTCTTCGAACACTCTACTCCACTGTGTACAAAACGCAGAAAGCAACAAGGTGGATCTACCTCATGGACACAAGGATTAGCGCAAGCAATACTAAAATGTACAATAAATATTTTAAGATTTACATTTGTCTCGATTTTAACTAATTTAGCGATGAACGTAAAATTCCCTATCAATTTGAGACACCTACGAGGGAAAAAAAAATCCTCCGACCGTTTCCCACAAGATTCTACAGTTCGAAATGCCTGGTTGACACAAGCCATTTATGAGAGAAGCTAGAATGTGTATGTGCAAAAGAATGATGAAACTGTGCCCATTGCTAGTTGAGACTTATCACATCACCTTTCCTACGATGTAACTTGTGCTATTCTCTGCTGCTCCAGGTCTTGTGGTCTGCATCTCGTGGTCTAGTGGCTAGCATTGCTGCCTCTAGACCACGGGATCATGGGTTCGATTCCCAGCCAGGTTGGGGATTTTCTCTTTTTGTGAAGCTGACTGTCATTTAACGTGTAGCTGTAGATTGGGGGCTTTCAAACAACTAATGAATGACAGGTGGCCCTCAAGTACGCACCCACAAACTCAGAGTTGCAATATTAAAAGTTTTGGCTGGTTTTGTTATCTAGGGGCTGGGATACGTAGTTGCCGTATTACAGGCCAAATACTGCAGAGTCTACAGTATACGATAAGTATACACACATGAATCGAATGGCCGAAGATTTCTATCACTCGGCAGTTGCGAATGATTGAAGTACCATATAAATTTATAAATGAAAGATTTCAATTAAATAAAATCTGCTGGTACCATCTTAACGACTTTAAATGATGAGTTCGATAGTAGAAGTACAGGGTGACGCACGAAATGTGTTACCAGTTGTTTCTTTCACAATTTACGACGCACATTAGATATCTCGCTGGTATCTCTACAGCAGTACCAGCAGATCTTGGAAAAACAAATGAGTTACGAAATGACGTGTAATTCACGATACTGCCGCTAGGAGGCTAGTAAGCAGCAGTGGCTGACAATGGAAGATTGACGACACAGCAACGATAGGCAATTGTGTTACATTTCATGAAACGAAAAACATTGTTGTGACTCAGAGGCGTTTTCGACAACAGTTTAACACACGACGGGTCCCTTGCAACAAGACCATCCACAGGTTGTACGATAAATTTGTGCAGGAAGGAACAGTATTGGAAGCGAAGCGACCTCGATCTAAGCCTGTTTGTTCGCCGGAGAATATTGAAGTGGTACGAGTTGCTGTACAGAGAAGTCCCGGGAAATCGTGTAGAAAGGCAGCAGTGCAACTGGGAATATCCAGACACTCCGGTCAACGCTTTCTTAAAAGTGACCTCCATATGTACCCATACAAGATGACCTGTGCACAGAAGCTCACTGAAGAGCACAAGCAGCAGACACTACTGTTTGCTCAGTGGGCGGAGCATATTGAAGAAACTCTCAACAACGTTTGGTTTTCAGACGAGGCGCATTTTCATTTTGACGGTGTGCTTAGCAAACAAAATGTACGCTTTTGGGCCACTGAAAATCCACAAGTGCTTCATGAACGACAACATTATGTTCCGACGATTACAGCTTGGGTAGCAATTTCCAGTCACAGACTAATTGGACCCTATGTCTTTGAAGAAACTGTGAACAGCGAGCGTTATTTGAGCATGTTTCGCAATACCTTCATACCACAGCTTCTTGCTACTGCCTTGCCCTTCAACACGCAGTGGTTCATGGAAGATGGAGCAAGGCCACATACTGCAAACACTGTGTTGGAGTTTTTGCACGAGCATTTCGACATGCACATCATTTCACTCAGGTTTCCAGGTCGCTTCAGTGACGGACAAAATTGATCCCCCAATAGTCCAGACTTTTTTCTTTAAGAGTACTTAAAGGAAAAAAATTTCCCGAAACGTCCAAGTGATTTAATGGTGCTCAGAAGACTTATTCTTCAAGCTTGCAGTGAAATTACGGAAGGCATGTGCCGTAGGGTAATCACTAACTTCAGTATTCGTTTGAAGGAAGTTAGGAAACGAAATGGACATATTGAGCATGTGCAAATCTCCATGGACGGCTCTTCATTGTAGTATTATGTTCCTTTCAGATTGTATTGGAAATAAAGTTTATATTCAAAAACGAAATGGTAACACATTTCGTGCGCCATCCTGTACTTTTGAGAATGCGGTATATTTCTGCAAAACACTTATTGGTGTCGATGGTCCAGCAATAAGATAAAATATAAGTTGAATAACAGGGAAACAATAGATTCCTACTGCACGTAATTAGTTATGAACAACAACATAGCTCGCGAGACATTCACTTCTGAACGTACACTACGTCTTCACTGTAGAAGCCACGGAAATCTCACAATGTGCACAAGTCAGCACCTTCCCGTCTCCTCTATATCTCTTTTGTGTTGCTCAACCTTCGCTTCTACACTAAGCTATGAAACCTTTCCTTAGGATTTATATCTCTTTCTTAATAATAACAAATGAAATCTTCCCTTTGAAATTTATTCTCTTTCTCAATCTTCGCATACACATTTAATTGCTGCTTTTTAAAAGTGATTTTCTGATTATTTCGACGAAACATAGAATGTGTCGTCGTCGTAGCCCTCAGTCGCTATCTGCAAGAACCCAAAACTGTTCCTTACCTTTTTTACTGTTACTTGATCGCCATCTGACTGCTACATCGAACTGCGACATGAATATACTTACTCTGTGTTACTATACTCTATTAGCTGCTGGTGGGCTTTCATAATAAGTGGCTGTATTTATTACCAAAGGTGACGTTATACTTTAATTAATTTGACTGAAGTTACGTAATTCATAGTTACACTTTTTCTTGACAACAATAACATTTTTGCAAAGTTTTACATCGATGGATTTTGGGATGGATTATAATCAGAAATGCAACATTGCTGGCAAAAATAATTATATTCTGAAAACGATTCAAATATTTACTGTTGGTAATGAAGTGATTTTATAAACGTTCAAATGGGACATACTTTTTACAATAATCTTACAACTATCATTGCGCAAACATACCTTCAGTAGTCTTGAGTTTCGCAAAGAAAATAATTCAATAATTCAATATTCAATAATATTAGTTCCTCTTATGATAATAGTTAGTTGACGTCTCTGTACATCCGTTTAAAATCTCTTGTAAATCATAGCTGGAGGCTGGCAGGCACACTGCTCCTCTCAACCTCTCGCTTCAGACCAGCTACCGACTCGCTTCTCATCTCGCTTATTAATGACTTCCTACGAATACTGAAGTCCTGTCTCTCTCTTGCCAACAATGCTTTCTGGTGCAGACAATCCCTGCTGCCATTACAAAATGTATCAATGCGCGGTCTTTCCCGCTCTTTCCTTGAAATGTATCCATACGCGGTCTCTCCCGCCCTTTTTAAAATTATATCAATTTGCGGTCTCTCTTGCCAACAATACTTTGGTGCAGACATTCCCTGCTACCACAATTATTTCCAACATGACAAATATTAATTATTCCTACTTAATCCTATTAATAAAATATGAACATCTTTCATAAATTGTGGGTTGACAATAGACAATAGAAACATACACGTCTTACAATATAATCGAGGAGACCGCAGAATCGAGGAACTGCGATGTTATCCGTACTTCTAGGTAATGTTACCCATTCATATGGGCGCATCTGGGTAATAGAAGTGGTCGAAAAAGCTTGACAGAGTCAAGCTTTAAAGAAGGGCAGTTTGAAGGGCAGAGGGAAAAAAGTGCCAAGTCAAGTGCCAAGGGGAAAAAACCTCTGCGACAGTATTAGGTTGGGTAGCAAGGGCAGTAGCTGTATCTTATTATCTGAGACAGATCGTGGAAGGTACAGTTATGTTAGTGGTTGGGTATCGTGCATCAGTACCATAGAAGCAATGCCAGTGAGCAGACGATTTGGATAGGATTCGGTTAATGAAAAGGGGACATACAATTCAAGGTTTATTTCCCCAAAACAAATAATTAATTGTAATAAATTACACTGTGGCTTACAAATTACAGTGACACAAACAAATCAAGCTGCTTACAATATGAGGTATTCAGAAAGTTATATGCCACAGGTGAACAGAGAAACTTCAAAACTGTTTACAATTTGATAAACTAACAAATAATTATTGTGCATTAAACTACATACTTTCACCTAATACAGTTAAATTTTATAATGTGAAGCACAAATGTATAATTTACAATTAAATTTTCAGTCGATGTTACTCCTTCCTATACTTTCTTTAAGAGAGTGATAAAATTTCCAAAAGATATCTCAATTAAATATGCCCTAAAACCCTTAACATAACAACACGTACAGGACTAGCTCAAATAATAAATATATGTACGGCAAAGCCCTACATCAAATGCGCAGACAACATTCAAACTCTAGCCAACATGTGCCTCTTGCCAGTCAAAACATGTTACGACTGCGGCAGTGGGGAAACTTACATAGGTAATAAAAGACAACAGACCACCTAGCAATCTTGCCAAAATCAGATTACACGAAGGAGGAAGAAGGGGGGGACACAATAAATACCATACGCAAGTGCACTTAGCTAACCTACTACTAAAAATATAGTGTAAAAGGCTCTCAATTAATGACAAATCTGGGATAGGCCCGGCAATATTGCACCTGAGCGCTAGTAGCCAAAATAAGGTTGACAGATACCAAGGTCTGACATCATCTTAGGGCTAGCTGGCACAACAAATAAATAAGAGTAAAAGAACTAGCAAATGGCAATGCCCAAGAAATTAAATAGGACTAAGTACACACAAGGCTAAAATCAATTGCAAGCACCTTGGACATCGTCATAGGCTTAATTGACACTTATTGTTGTTGTGGTCTTCAGTCCTGAGACTGGTTTGATGCAACTCCCCATGTTACTCTATCCTATGCAAGCTTCTTCGTCTCCTAGTACCTACTGCAGCCTACATCCTTCTGACTCTGCTTAATGTATTCATCTCTCGGTCTCCCTCTACGATTTTTACCCTCCATGCTGTCCTCCAGTACAAAATTGGTGATCCCTTGATGCCTCAGAACATGTCATACCAACCGATCCCTTCTTCTAGTCAAGTTGTGCCACAAACTCCTCTTTCCCCAATTCTATTCAATGCCTCCCATTTAGTTATGCGATCGAACCATCTAAACTTCAGCATTCTTCTGTAGCACAACATTTCGAAAGCTTCTATTCTCTTCTTGTCCAAATTAGTTATCGTCCATATTTCACTTCCATACATGGCTACACTCCATACAAATACTTTCAGAAACGACTTCCTGACACTTAAATCTATACTCGATGTTAACAAATTTCTCTTCTTCAGAAACGCTTTCCTTGCCATTGGCAGTCTACATTTTATATCCTCTCTACTTCGACCATCATCAGTTATTTAGCTCCCCAAATAGCAAAACACCTTTACTAATTTAAGCGTCTCATTTCCTAATCTAATTCCCTCAGCATCACCCGATTTAATTCGACTACATTCCATTATCCTCGAATTCCTTTTGTTGATGTTCATCTTATACCCAAATGACGCCAACGTCCACGTATCGTCTCATGCGCCAGAGTTTACACCTCTATTCATACAAAATTCAAACGCGGCAACCCCTCAGCGCCGATACCATTGCTGCACGAGAGAATTTCGCTAACGATATAGTGCACAGGATTGATGACGGCGATATGCATGTGGGCAGCATTTGGTTTACTGACGAAGCTTATTTTTGCCTGGATGGCTTCGTCAATAAACAGAACTGGCGCATATGGGGAACCGAAAAGCCCCATGTTGCAATCCCATCGTCCCTGCATCCTCAGAAAGTACTGGTCTGGGCCGCCATTTCTTCCAAAGGAATCATTGGCCCATTTTTCAGATCCTAAACGATTACTGCATCACGCTATCTGGACATTCTTCGTGAATTTGTGGCGGTACAAACTGCCTTAGACGACACTGCGAACACCTCGTCGTTTATGCAAGATGGTGCCCGGCCACATCGCACGACCGACGTCTTTAATTTCCTGAATGAATATTTGATGATCGTGTGATTGCTTTGGGCTATCCGAAACATACAGGAGGCGGCGTGGATTGGCCTCCCTATTCGCCAGACATGATCCCCTGTGACTTCTTTCTGTGGGGACACTTGAAAGACGAGGTGTACCGCCAGAATCCAGAAACAATTGAACATCTGAAGCAGTACATCTCATCTGCATGTGAAGCCATTCCGCCAGACACGTTGTCAGAGGTTTCGGGTAATTTCATTCAGAGACTACGCCATATTATTGCTACGCATGGTGGATATGTGGAAAATATCATACTATAGAGTTTCCCAGATCGCAGCGCCATCTGTTGTTGACAATTGTAACTACTGTAATTTCGAAAGTTTGTCTGCCTGAAAATGTGCTGTTGTCCCAAGCATATTGCAACAAACGGTGTATTTCTATCGCTGCTCGTTTAGTTTGTATTGCCGTTTCAAATATACCGGTCATTTTTGAAACACCCTGTACAAGACGTACGCACAGCGGCCATATTTGCACGTGACGTCACAAACTGTTGGCCACCTTATCAGTAGTCGGCAAACGTGTTGGCGTGTATGTTGTGTTGAAAGTGTGTGCAACGTGGAAGTGATATATATTTCATACAGTATTCGCATTCAGTTCCTCGAAGTATGGGATACAAGTGTTGCGTTCCCTTTTGCCAGGCATATTATGAATCCCAAAAAGGCATGAAAGTGCACATGTTTCGATTTCCCAAATGTGTGAAGTATGCAGCTTTTCCCAGACAGGAATTTGTGTACACGCATCATTCAAGGGTAAGTTGTTCTTGTTGTGGTCTTCAGTCTTGATACTGGTTAGATGCAGCTCTCTATGCTACTCTATCCTGTGCAAGCTTCTTCATCTCACAGTAACTACTGCAACCTACATCCTTCTGAATCTGTTTGGTGTATTCATCTCTTGGTCTCCCTCTACGATTTTTACCCTCCACGCTGCCTCCAATGCTAAATTTGAGATCCCATGATGCCTCAGAATATGCCCTACCAACTGGTCCCTACTTCTTGTCAAGTTGTGCCACGAACTCCTCTTCTCCCCTATTCTATTCAATACCTCCTCATTAGTTATGTGATCTACCCACCTAATCTTCAGCATTCTTCTGCAGCACCACATTTCGAAAGCTTCTATTCTATTCTAGTCCAAACTATTTATCGTCCATGTCTAACATCCATACATGGCTACACTCCATACAAATACTTTCAGAAACGACTTCCTGACACTTAAATCTATACTCGATGTTAACAAATTTCTCTTCTTCAGAAACGCTTTCCTTGCCATTGGCAGTCTACATTTTATATCCTCTTTACTTCGACCATCATCAGTTGTTTAGCTCCCCAAATAGCAAAACACCTTTACTACTTTAAGCGTCTCATTTCCTAATCTAATTCCCTCAGCATCACCCGATTTAATTCGACTACATTCCATTATCCTCGTTTTCCTTTTGTTGATGTTCATCTTATACCCTCCTTTTAAGACACTGTTGATTCCCTTCAATTGATCTTCCAAGTCGTTTGCTGCCTCTGACAGAATTACAATGTCACCGGCAAACCTCAATGTTTTTATTTATTCTCCATGGATTTTAATACCTATTCTGAATATTGCTTTTGTTTCCTTTACTGCTTGCTCAAAGACAGATTGAATAGCATCGGGGAGAAGCTGTCTCACTCCCTTCCCAACCACCGCTTCCCTTTCATGTCCTTCGACTCTTATAACTGCCATCTAGTTTCTGTACAAATTGTAAATAGCCTTTCGCTCCCTGTATTTTACCCTTGCCACCTTCAGAATTTGAAAGAGAGTATTCCAGTTGAAACGTCCCCTTTGAACAACTATACATGACTGTGTTTAAACTGACATACAATATTTTTAGCGCAACGCAATCTGACTTTCAAAAATCCCTACAATAGAATGGCCCTGACTAACATTAACCTATACCTTGCACAAATCACTTACCTTACAAAAATCTTCGTTACTCGAACTACTGCAATACAGCGAGCGCCACTACTGCCAGCTACATAAAAGATTCAAGCTACGGAAGGCACTAACTACTAATAGGCATAGTTAGCAAATGAAAGATTTTGATAGAGAACAATGTATTTACCTCAATAGTGCTCAAAAGTCATAATGTATATAGCAGTTCATGACATCCAGTCTTACAAATTTCACAACTCCGCCATCTCTCTCCCCACATCCACCACTGCTGGCGGCTCACCTCCAACTGCGCAACACTATGCGCTGTTAACACCCAGCTGCCCAACAATACAATGGAGAATATTACAACAATGCCAACCAGCCACTGACTGCAAACAGCACAGCCAGTGATTTTTCATACAGAGCGCTATGTGGCGTTACCAATAAAGAAAGCTAAACAGCCTACTTACATAGCCCCCATGCTCCCCACAAACCATTTTACAAATTCTTTTGGGCACTGGCCAATACAAATTTGAAAAAAATTTTCATAATTACAATAACAAAGAAATCAAATGCACACTCTTATTGATACAAAGTTGGTCAAAAGATAAAATTTTCTCACAGTCCATAAAGACAGTCCTGATCGTTCATCATAGTAAAATAGCAGTAAAAGAAAATGCACATGGAAGTAGTGGATTTCCATGCAGTCTTGAAGAAGTAGTGTTGTCCTTCCAACAGAAAGACACTGCTGACTCTTGACATGCAGACAGGTAATGGTCCACAACGCAGCAAACCCACAGCAGAGTCAGTCGAAGTTTTGAAGAATATTGTTAGGTAGGTCATCACAGAGCAGACCCACTGTAGTCCTAGTAGAGATTATGGTATTGGTGGGCCACTAGAGGTGCAGACCCACTGCAGTCCTTGTAGAAATAATGGTATTGGTGGGCCATCAAAGATGCAGACCTACTGTAGTCCTTGTAGAGATGGCCAGCAGCCATCTGTTGCGACTGTGCAGGTGCACAATCACCATCGAAGAGTCTTGTGGAGAAGACAGCAAGTCCATAAACCACCACTTGTGCACTCACAAATTTTTTTTGAAATGTCGTTGGAACCAGCAATGTTGTTATCCAGTCCCTTGCTCAATTATCAACACACGTGCAAACACTAACAGTCCCTACTTCTCATATATTGTCCATATACTATGACCAACAGAAACGTGTGCAGTGAAATGAAACTTAATTTGGTGAACTGGTGTCAATTACAATTTTATAACATAGGAATACAATAACAAAGGTACAAAATACATCATTAAAGAACAGAACAATACAGATAACATTTGTAGTAAAACAGGTTTTACAAAAGAATAGAAATAAACATGCACATCAGTGTTACAGGAATTATGACATAAGTAAAAATATAAAATAATGAGAATAGTTTTCGAAACATTAATTTCACACTTCACCATTGAAACAGAACAGAATAAATAATGTCTAAACATCTTTACAGAGTGAATAACATATTATTTGAAAAATTCTACAACATAAATCTTATTAGCTAAACACATAAAGACAGGAAAAAGACAAATACACAAGGGTACATAAACACATAGCGGAATAATACAAAAGGAAAGACAGGGTTCGTTTTCAGGGTAACATTTGATACTGCAGTCAAACCCAAAAATTCATTCCATAGATGTTTGGTCTTATTTCAACATTTGTTTCCACCAAAAAAATTCTACCCAAACATGCTTTCTGTATTTATATGTTCACACATTTCTTACCTCATTATTTATTTTCCATAATCTTACCTCATCATTTATTACCAAGAAAATCCTATCTAAACCTGTTGTCCCTAAACCCTACCTTTTTTTGTTCATATCCTCTTTCAAAATACTTTTTTTTGGCCAAACCATTTTCTTATAGCTTCTCAATGCATTTCTTCCAATTAATTAGAACTTGTTCTCTTATATAGCCTACCCCGTTTTAAGCTAACTTAAATCTACTGATCTCAGATATATATACTAAGGGATGAGGCAATGCATCAGCACAAAACAATTAACACAAACAGCAATGACAGAAAAATGGAAATTGGCAAAGCAAGCAACAGAAAATGCAATAACTTATATCTAAACATGACAAAGCTGAAGCAGAAAAAATATTACAGTAAAAATGGCCATGTTGAATATCTATGTTACATCTTAACACTAGAGTGATGCATTACGAGAACTTACTCTAGCAGACAAGGTATTAAATTGTAAAAAAAAAATTATTTATGCAGTTCCTGTGAAAGGAAATGTCTTTTTTGTGCTCCCTCGTTTTTTTGGAAGTCGATCATAATTTTTTTGACAGAATCTGTAGGTATAAAATAACTATATTAGTACATCTATTAAATTTTATTTTAACCAATGCTGCAGTACAGCCAGAAACTAGATATTAAACAAAATAGGCAAAGCAAGGCGTGGAACGTCATTCGCTGGCCATAAGGTATTTCATAATGCAGTAAACAATCTTCCAACTAGCAAGACAATAGACATGAAATGTTTCTCATCATTTCATTTGAGTAAATATCATAAATTAAGAACTCTATAGTGTAATCATGTTTTCAAGTTTGAGGGTGTCGTATTTACGATGCTTTCTACAAAGGAATGTCAATAGCGAGGATAATGGCCTCTTTTTTTTCCTCCACCTGTGCCTCTGAAAGGCACACACTAATGGCTTTTTTCAGGCATCTGTCGTGCAGCTGGGTGGCATGACACATTACGTGAAGCTGGTCACTTAACTTTCTTACCGAAATATTTACGACAGCAGTTTCTGCTACAGTGACAGTCTCATATAAAAATATTTCACAGGTCAAGAATTTGCGTTACAAATCTGTAGAAACCCATGTGGAGTTTGCTGGTCTCACATCGGGCGCCTCCCCAGGTGGCAGACACGGGAATGCTCACCAGATATGGTGGGTACCGGGGAAATAAAATACCCGGGGTGGACCAAAACTAGCAATGGCTGCCTTGCAGTATGATATTGGCTTATCAAAGGCTAAAGGAAGAAAATCTTGAGTAAAAATTACCTGTTCCTCCGGGTTGGGGGTTGTGCAGTGGGCCAGCTCCTCACTCACATAAAAACATAAGAATGCTAAAAAACCTAATAATATGCCTCGGAAAAATTGGAACTTTGGACGACGAACTGGCGATGAGAAACGGAAAATTATGTTTGGATGCTGGAATGTGCAAGGTATTTCCACTTAAATAAATTTACTACCTGCCGAACTTGACATGTTCAACATGGATGTGGTCGTACTCTCTGAAACAACGAAGAAAGGCATAGGAGAAGAAGAACTGCATAATTATGTACATATCTGGAGTGGGGTATCAAAAGCAGTAAGAGCCAAAGCAGGAGTCTCCATTATGATAAAGAAATCATGGAAAGAAAGAATCACAAATTGGACGTTCATCAATCAACGTATTATAACTGTTGAAATGACATTATTTGCTAGGGAAGTTGTGATTATTGGCGTATATGCACACATGAACGACACAAAAGATAAGGAGAAGGATACATTTTGGGACACCATCAGGGAGACTATTGAAAAATCCCAAGAAGAAAGGAACTGATAATCATGGGAGATCTGAATGGAAGGGTAGGAATTAGAGAATCTTGTAGAGTAGTAGGAAAACATGGAGAGGACGAATATAATGACAATGGGGAACGATTGATTGCAATTTGTGAACAATCTGTTCTAAAAATTACCAACACATTTTTCAAACGTAAGGACATTCATAAATATACTTGGCAAAAGAACACCAAAGAACTTATTTCTATAATAGATTATATTATCATTAGGCAAACAAGTAGTTTCAAAGCAGTAGACGTCAGATCTTATAGAGGAGCCCAGTGTGGATCAGACCACTATCTAGTTAAAATGAAGTTTTTCTGGCCATGGAAGAATGTAAGGAGTGGTACAAGTAACATAAATAAAACGAACCAGACTGAGAAAGATGAAAATTTGCCTTTTAATATTGACAGCCTACAAGACGAAAGTATCAAAACACTCTTTGCAGCCAGGATGGAAAGGAAACTGGCTGAATCATGTGAAGGAAGTGCAGAGGAAATATATGACTATATAAAAGCTAATGTGAAAATCATAGCAAGAGAGGTGTTGGGTAAAAAAGATAGCAACCACGACCGTGCAGCAGAGTGGTGGTCAGAAGAACTAGAGGTCCTCTTTAGAGAAAAACGAAATGCGTTCCTTCAGTGGTAGATTGATAAATCAGAAGAAACAAGATCAATATACAAGGAAAAGAAGAATGAAGTGATGAAAAAAATAAGGATGGCAAAAAATGAAGCATGGGAAAGAACATGTGTCAAGGTGAATAGCAAATTAGGATTTGGGAGAGCAAAAGAAGCATGGTCAGTATTGAAAGGGCTTCAACAGGATACAAAAAGCAAAACTAATCTCCAACTGATAACACAAAAGGAATGGGAAGATTATTTCCGAAAATTGTTAAATGAGAACAGAGAAGAATATCTAGAAGGAGGAACAGGGGAAGATAAAGGACATGAAGATGATGAGATCCAGATTTTAGAAAGTGAAGTACTTCAGGCGTTGAGAACAGGAAAGAATGGTAAATCAATCTGGAGTGTCTGAAATATGGTGGTGACAAAATTGTGAAACTGATAACACAGCTCTTCAACAAAATGATACATGGAGAGTCAATACCAAATGAGATGAAGCTAGGTTACATTAATACAATATTTAAGAAAGTGGATCGCAAAATTTGTTCAAACTATCAAGGAATTTGTGTTACAAACACATTAATGAGAATTTTTGCGAAAGTAATTAAAAACAAACTGGAAAAAGATTTTAGAACCCAAGAAGAACAATGTGGATTCATGGCTGGGAGATCATGTGTAGACCATATTTTCACATTACGACAGATTTTGGAGAAACATAGGGAAAAATAAAATAATATAGGATTAATTTTCATAGATCTAGAAAAAGCATATGATATTGTTCCAAGAAAATTACTTTGGAGAGCACTACGTATGGCAAACATAAACCCTTCCTTGATTAAAATAATACAACAGATGTATAAAGATAGCATTTGCCAAGTGAAAGTTGGTAAACTTTCACAGAAATTTAGAACAAGCAAAGGCCTTTTACAGGGCTGTCCCATGTCACCATCATTATTTAAAATCTATATAGATATTAGCCTTAGAACATGGTCTCGTAAATGTAATAGTATGGGATTAGAAATAAGAGATGGAGTTTACCTACATCATTTATTATTTGTTGATGATCAAGTAGTCGTAGCACAAGATGGGGAGGATGCTAACTATATGTGCAATCAACTAGCAATAGCATACAAAACTTGGCGTTTGAAGATTAAATACCAAAAAACAGAATACTTGACTAATGATTCAGATGAGCTATACATTGAAGGAATGAAAATCAAAAAGATAAACACTTTATGTTATTTGTGATCCATTTTAGAAATCGAGGGAAAATCAGAATCAGAAATCAATAAATGAATTAGTAGCGGACGGAGGTTCATTGGGATGCTTAACTCAGTCTTACGGAGCAGGAATGTAATGAGCAGAACTAAAAAAATAATATACAACTCCATATTAGAGAGTGTGGTTCTGTATGGGACAGACACCTGGACAATTAACATGAAGCACATTAAAAAATTACAAGCTCTAGAGATGGACTTTTGGAGAAGATTGGCAAGAATCTCCAGGATATGAAAGATAAGGAACACTGAAGTAATAAGTAGAATGCAAATAAAAGAAAGAATATATGACGTAATGTATAGGAAGAAATTACAGTGGTACGGGCATGTATGACGGATGGAGAAAACCAGAATACCAAAATTGATACTGGAGGGGGAACTGGAGGGGAGAAGAAGAAGACGCCCTATGACCACCTGGATCCGAAATGTACAGCACACAATGAGGAGAATGGGTGCAGAGGAAGAAGAAACACAAGATCGAAACACCTGGAGAAATATTTTGAAAATATAGTTTAAGAACGGTTATTGTTTATATTGTAATTTCCAATTAAATTATTATGTTGGAGATAAACCTCTGTAATAAGGAAAAGCTCATAATAATAATAATACATCTGTAGAAACAAAATCCTATTGATACAACAGTGTCCAAAAAATTTTCGTCGGCGTTGTAATACATTCACGCATTTACATACATTTCATAACTCTTAAAGTACGATTCTTGGTTTCCAACAACCTTTTTCACAAATCAGAGTCCCTAACCTCTACTCATTATTCCTTACCTTATTATACATGTACATATTCGTCGACACTTCTTCAATATTTCATCATAAGAAATACACAGCATTATCAAATTCCTCATATATGGTAGCATCATAAAACGGTACATCATAAAACCTCAGCCAAATCTCAAAATCGTCGTAGCTTCCTCCAATAATTTCAAAACCTAAAAAAATTCTCTGCTCATTTCAATGGTGTCATCTATCTCAAACGTACTTTAAAAATCATGATCCCATACCAAATACAACATTAAAAGCTCCCATAGTATCACAATGGTTCCGAAAAAATATGAACAGTTCACACAGTGCAGACAAAATACAGTTTCATAAGTGTGAGGTTATCCAACTGTGTAATTGTGTAAACATGTGTCACTGATGAAGTAAAAAAAAATGTTTGTCTCTCTCAGTTAAATGATCAGATAGCTGTGTAATTTATGTGTTAGAGAAATACGGTACCGATGTGTAAAGTTGTATAAGCAAATACCATATTAGCTAGGGCTCCTTGTGTTTGCCAGACACATGGTACACAAAGTAAGTGTGTACCCCCCTGAGGATTAATGTAATTATACCCTCAGGTGTTACAGATTACAGCAATGGAATGAAATGTATCACGAAAAACTTTCTTTGTAATTCAAAAATCATGAAAAATAAATGGTTTAAGTACAAAATTAATCACTCAAATGCGTGTACTGTAGAGCTAAATCTGCGTCTTGCTATAAGATAATTCTGTGGAACTGTCGTAGTTATCGTCCTCTGTGAGCAAAGTTCTGCTGAAGTCAATGTACTTACCTCATCATAAACGAAAGTGAAATGCTTTGCGTATAGATATCGTAGTTATTACATACCTTACTGTGATCAAGAAAGTACTATAATGTAACGTATTGTTGTGCTACAAAAGTGCTGTCTCATTGTAGCTATACCACAAAAGTTACTACTAAAACATGTTTTACTTTCCAGAATAATACAGAAAATGTGTGCAGATATAAAACAGATAAGCCGCAAAAGCAACATTGCAAATTGTCACTCATTAGTAGCGTCGTGATAAAATCGTATAGCTGTCACATAAACTAACCACTGTGTCATCTGGTATCTCACAGAAAGTACTTTAAATCCAGAATGTATTTTCAAGTAAACCAAAATGTTGCATTAAAATCTCGTTAGCAATACTGGTAAATGTTCTAAGTATGTGAGCCTTAGTCGTTACGTAATCGTGCAACTAACAAGCAAGAATGTACACACACAATAACACTGTGTCGTCTGTTCCCAATAACAATGCATTCGTAATTTCTGTTTAAATAAGTTCTCTTGGTTCTTGACTGGATATTTAACTTCAAACACTGCTGTATGTTAACAGATTCTAAGTCTGACAAAGCATACTAGTAATGTAAAGCGAAAAGTTTTATGGCAAAGACAAAGTTAAAAAGTAGATTATCTTTCAATAAACGGTTTTACATTTGAAATGTGGTACAATCTTTTACTCTTCATAGTACTCAGAGTTTCAGCTTGAACGCAATTATCATGCAGTATACGTCGGTAAAGAATACTGGAATTTTTCTCAAGGTTAGCGTCTATGTTATTTTTCTCTGAACCAGCCGGCGCACGTGGCTGCCTGCTGTGCGAGTTATTGTCTGTCTCTTTGTTGGCGCGCGTCGTTATTAGGATTTGGAGACCTAACTTCTACAAATTCACCTTGTCGAGAGTGTCCTGCTCTGTTTGAATCTCGCCAGTTCTGATGCAATTCAAGTCTGTCGTTACGATTATATCGTCTGTCGTCATGTCGGTCTTTTTGGTCGGTTAAGTGGTGGAGAATTTCTCCCTGAATTATCACTGCACGGTGGACCGTTGCGTCTGAAGTTATTCTGCCTCCCTTGATAACAATTATTTTGGTTTCCATATTGTCTGTTTCTCTTATTGTCTCTGTGATAGTCATTACTACGGAAATGCGATCTTTCTCTGTAACTATTATTACTCCGCCAGTGGTTGTCATATGGGTGGTGTCTGTTTTGGTCACGATTTACGTTGTAAGAATAGCCTTGTCGTGTCCAGTTATTATTTCTGTCATCGCGAAATTGTGAGGGATGTGACCTGCAATTGTTGTGTTCCTCTTTCTTTGTTCCGCGATTGTCAGTATCAATTATCCAATTCTTGTAACAATCCCTGAAAAGCTTCAATGTCACCTTTGCAACGTCCTGCCAATATAATATGTCGTAAATGTTCAGGTAGTTTGATTAGGCAAATGCGGATGAGTTCTGAGGGGCTGTAAGGGTTTGACAAGTACTGATTCTTGTGCAAAATGTGTTCAAAATATTTCACAAGACTGGAGAATTCAGATTGTTCGAAATGTTTCATCATTATGATGCTATGTTTTACTCGGTCTTGTGTAGCTTGAGACCAATATGCTGAGAGGAAGGTATGATAAAATTCTCCTTCATTGTGGCAATCGTGAATGACCGATCGCATTCTTACAGCTGGTTCATTCCCTAAGTAGCCACACATAAATTCTAATCTGTGCTCTAATGACCAGTTGTGAGGAAAACAATGAGAATTGATGAAGCCATGCTCGTGGATAAATATCGTTGCCAGAATTCTTAAATGTTTTGAATTTACGTGTAGTAATAAACAGCTTATAGTCAAAATCATCATGTCGGCGAGTAGCATATCGGTCATTGTTACGTCGTGTCGGCGGTTCTATCTCAAAATTCGGTGCACCTTGCCAATTTCTTTCATAATTTCTGAAATGCCCTGTGTTATTATTTTGTGGATTTTCCGTAATTCTAAGTCCCTCTTCCCGTGTTGGAGCGCGAGTGTCCTCTGAAATACGTAATTCTTGTATTACCTGTGTCAGCTGATCTTTTACTTCCCGAATTTCTCTTTGGTGTTGCGTATTAATTTGATTCTGATTTTGTTTGAATTTCCTAATTTTTTCGCACTCTTCTGTGTCATTCAGATCATGATCTACATTTGCAGATAAGTTAGTGAACTGATCCGAAAGTTCGGCTACTTTCTCCGATAGTGTACTTATTTCCTCAGTGTGTTTTTCTGAACCAAATTTCAGAGTGTCCATTTGTGTTGAAATCGTATCTACTGTGTCCTTTAGGTTTTCCTGAGTTTTTGCAAGTTGCGTAACCGAATCGGTAGATGCAACTGCGTCAATTTTTGCTTGCAAGGTCTCATAATTTTCATGAACAGTAGTTTGCAGTTCTTTTATAGCTGCTTCGTGATTCTGTAATGCATTTTCATGACACGAAAAAATAGGTTGGAAATGCACACAAATTTGTGTTTTTACGTCATTACAAACTTTTTGACATTTCCATTCAATATTACGTGACTCAGTAGTTAAATATTCACGTGTTTGTTCAAGTGTGGTATCTAACTTCCGAAGATTTTGTTCCATTGTGTCTAACTTTTGAAGATTTTGTTCCATTGTGTCTAACTGTTGCTGTGTTTGTCTCTGGTGTTGTTCCATTGTGTCTAGCTTTTGAAGATTTTGCTCCATTGTGTCTAACTTTTGAAGATTTTGTCCCATTTGTTTCTGATTTTGTTCAAGCGTTGTGTCTAACTTTTGTAGCCTTTGTCCCATTTGTTGCATTAACTGTAATAACAGTGCACTGGTGTCTGAAACATGTTCCTCAGTGCTATTCAGCAGTGCATTTGAACCGGCAATATTCGCATTTTGAAAAGCAGAAAATGTATCTTGATTTATTTGAGAAAACGGTGAGGACGCAAAACCTGAATCTACAGTATTTGCAAGATTGTGTCCTGTCATTTCGGAATCCTGAGGTGAGCTGTTGGCGACCGATCGATCGATAATGCTTCCCTGTTCAATAATTGTTTTCACTGCCTACATCATTATTTGCAGCCCGTTCCATTTCCCTATGCACAATTAGCAAATTACTACTTTGAACATTAGTTAATTCATTACATTGTGGCGTTAACACACTGCTTTCGTCTTCACTGTCATTTCTCAGTTTACTTTGGAGCCTAGTATTATGTTTTCCACACGCCATTATTGTCGCAATATTTCACACGACAACACAGAAAAACACAATTTGAAGAGCAAAAGTAAGAGAACACATTAACTGAAAATAATATCTAGTTAATTGCAAGCGCAGCTGCGAAATACTTGGTGCAAATTTACATGCGTGCCACACCTGTTTTACTGTACAACAATGAAAGACTGCAACTACAAAGGAGATTCTCTCTACAATTACGCGCTAGCCTACACTAATTACACAAACCACAGGAAAAAATCAGAAGATTCCAGTGAGGTATCCTCGGCTAAGGGTCGACATATGAAACGTACCCTTAGAAAAATTATACAAGACTGTGCTTAAACTGACACACAATATTTTTAGCGCAAAATCCCTACAATAGAATGGCCCTGACTAAAATTAACCTATACCTTGCACAAATCACTTACTTTACAAAAATCCTCGTTACTCGAACTACTGCAATACAGAGAGCGCCACTACTGCCAGCTAACTAAAAGATTCAAACTACTGAAGGCACTAACTACTGATAGGCATAGTTAGCAAATAAAAGATAGTGATAGAGAACAAACAATGTATTTACCTCAATAGCGCTCAAAAGTCATAATGTATATAGCAGTTCATGACATCCAGTCTTACAAATTTCACAACTCCGCCATCTCTCTCCCCACATCCACCACTGCTGGCGGCTCACCTCCAACTGCGCAACGCTACGCGCTGTTAACATCCAGCTGCCCAACACTAGAATGGCAGGCAACAATGCAAACCAGCCACAGACTGCACACAGTAAAGTCAATGATTTTCATACAGAGCGCTACATGGCGTTACCAATAAGAAAACCTAAACAGTCTACTTACACAGTCAACATTGTCAAAAGCTTTCTCTAAGTATACAAATGCTAGAAACGTAGGTTTGCCTATATGTAGTCTTTCTTCTAAGATAAGTCGTAGGGATAGTATTGCCTCACGTGTTCCAGCATTTCTACGGAATCCAAAGTGATCTTCCCTGAGGTCAGCTTCTACCAGTTTTTCCATTCGTCTGTAAAGAATTCGCGTTAGTATTTTGCAGCTGTGACTTATTAAACTGATAGTTCGGTAATTTTCACATCTGTCAACACCTGCTTTCTTTGGGATTAGAATTACTATATTCTTCTTGAAGGCTGAGGGACTTTCTCCTGTCTCATACATCTTCCTCACCAGATGGTAGAGTTTGGTCAGGACTGGTTCTCCCAAGGCTGTCAGTAGTTCTAATAGAATGTTGTCTACTCCCGGGGCCTTGTTTCGACTTAGGTCTTTCAGTGCTCTGTTAAACTCTTCACGCAGTATCATATCTCCATCTTCATCTACATCCTCTTCCATTTCCATAATATTGTCCTCAAGAACATCGCCCCTGTGTAGACCCTCTATTTACTCTTCCACCTTTCTGCTTTCCCTTCTTTGCTTAGAACTGGGTTTCCATCGGAGCTCTTGATGTTCATGCAAGTGGTCCTTTCTCCAAAGGTCTCTTTAATTTTCCTGTAGGCAGTATCTATCTTACCCCTAGTGAGATAAGCCTCTACATCCTTACATTTGTCCTCTAGCCATCCCTGCTTAGCAGTTTTGCACTTCCTGTCGATCTCATATTTGAGACGTTTGTATTCCTTTTTTCCTGCTTCATTTACTGCATTTTTGTATTTTCTCCTTTCATCAATTAAATTCAGTATCTCTTCTGTTACCCAAGGACTTCTACTAGCCCTCGTCTTTTTACCTACTTGATCCTCTACTACCTTCACTATTTCTTCTTTCAAAGCTACCCATTCTTCTTCTACTGTATTTATTTCCTCCATTCCTGTCAATTGTTCCTTTATGTTCTCACTGAAACTCTGTACAACCTCTGGTTTAGTCAGTTTATCCAGGACCCATCTCCTTAAACTCCCACGTTTTTGGAGTTTTTTCAGTTTTAATCTACAGTTCATAACCAATAGATTGTGGTCAGAGTCCACATCTGCCCCTGGAAATGTCCTACAATTTAAAATCTGGTTAATAACTCTCTGCCTTACCATTAAATAATCTATCTGAAACCTTTTAGTATCTTCAGGATTCTTCCATGTGTACAACCTTCTTTCATAATTCTTTAACCAAGTGTTAGCTATGATTAAGTTATGCTCTGTGCAAAATTCTACCGGGCGGCTTCCTCTTTCATTTCTTAGCCCCAATCCATATTCACCTACTACGTTTCGTTGACATTACAAAAAAAAGGGTAAAAGAACAGACAAATGACAATGTCCAGCAATTTAAATAAAAATAAGAAAGCACAAGGCTAAAAGCAATTGCTAGCAACTTAACAAGCACACACAAAAATATCAGACGGCTGCCACATCACAAAACGGAACAGACGCGAGCACAGTCCCCGGCATGCCAGAAAACCAATAACACACACTCCAGCAAATGAGCCAGCCTGACCACAGCAATTTCAACTCAGAATCAGGGCACGTGAGCACACCGGGTCCAAGCAAGACACACACTGCCAAATAATCCCCACCAACAGATACGGCTGCCCCCCGGGCGGGAAACCGGGGGCGACAACCGGGTACACACCAGCAGAAGACTCGACACCCAGACTCCGGCCAAAACGGAATCACGCAGAAAATACAAACAGCAGCTGAAGTAAGGTGAAACGAACCCCGCCACGCAGACCGGACAGAGCAAACACACAGAAAGCCTGCCCTGCAGTCCTTACAACTCCTGGGTGCGGAAACCCGAGCTATATCGCGGCACCCTTTTCAGAGGGTGAGAACCTCGAGCGATCTCGTGCGGGGATCCATCAGTTGTCCACTACAGCACGTCACCGACCCGCCACACCGCCCAACGGCCAAATCAACGAGGGCCCGCCTACAACGAGACCACACCTCCGTGCCGCGCGGAAGGCCAAACGCCGCCAGCTCGGTGCGAATCCAACTGCCGAGCCGAGCGAAAAACGCTCCAGAGGGCAGCAGCTGCCTCAGCGCCTGTGCAGGCCGAACCAGACGGAGACAGAAATACACTCCTTGAAATGGAAAAAAGAACATTTGACACCGGTGTGTCTTTAACACTGGTAGCATGCCGCTACAGCGTGGACGTGAACCATATGTGCAGTTGACGGACTTTGAGCGAGGGCGTATAGTGGGCATGCGGGAGGCCGGTGGATGTACCGCCGAATTGCTCAACACGTGGGACGTGAGGTCTCCACAGTACATCGATGTTGTCGCCAGTGGTCGGCGGAAGGTGCACGTGCCCGTCGACGTGGGACTGGACCGCAGCGACGCACGGATGCACGCCAAGACCGTAGGATCCTACGCAGTGCCGTAGGGGGCCGCACCGCCACTTCCCAGCAAATTAGGGACACTGTTGCTCCTGGGGTATCGGCGAGGACCATTCGCATCCGTCTCCATGAAGCTGGGCTACGGTCGCGCACACCATTAGGCCGTCTTCCGCTCACGCCCCAACGTCGTGCAGCCCGCCTCCAGTGGTGTCGCGCAAGGCGTGATTGGAGGGACGAATGGAGACGTGTCTTCAGCGATGAGAGTCGCTTCTGTCTTTCTGCCAGTGATGGTCGTATGCGTGTTTGGCGCCGTGCAGGTGAGCGTTACAATCAGGACTGCATACGGCCGAGGCACACAGGGCCAACACCCGGCATCATGGTGTGGGGAGCGATCTCCTACACTGGCCGTACACCTCTGGTGATCGTCGAGGGGACACTGAATAGTGCACAGTACATCCAAACCGTCATCGAACCCATCGTTCTACCATTCCTAGACCGGCAAGGGAACTTGCTGTTCCAACAGGACAATGCACGTCCGCATGTATCCCGTGCCACCCAACGTGCTCTAGAAGGTGTAAGTCAACTACCCTGGCCAGCAAGATCTCCGGATCTGTCCCCCATTGAGCATGTTTGGGACTGGATGAAGCGTCGTCTCACGCGGTCTGGACGTCCAGCACGAACGCTGGTCCAACTGAGGCGCCAGGTGGAAATGGCATGGCAAGCCGTTCCACAGGACTACATCCAGCATTTCTACGATCGTCTCCATGGGAGAATAGCAGCCTGCATTGCTGCGAAAGGTGGATATACACTGTACTAGTGCCGACATTGTGCATGCTCTGTTGCCTGTGTCTATGTGCCTGTGGTTCTGTCAGTGTGATCATGTGATGTATCTGACCCCAGGAGTGTGTCAATAAAGTTTCTCCTTCCTGGGACAATGAATTCACGGTGTTCTTATTTCAATTTCCAGGAGTGTACAAGTCGCTGTCGATAGTGCCGGGTACGCAACGCGCCAGGGAAATGACACAGCCAGATGGTCATAGAATGATCAGTCCTGTCGAGGAGCTGAGCGCTGTGCTGCTGACGCCGACGTCGTCTCCTGGGTCAGCTGCTGCTGCTCCTCCTAAGTTGCTGCGTGTTCTGGTTGCTGCGGCTGGGCTCTTATGGATTCTCCTGTGCGTGCTGCAGTGGCTTCGTCCAACACCACCTAGACTACAGGCCTGCGCGCACACTCGTGACGTCACACACTGATGGCCGAGGCCAACGAGTTTCTCGTTGGCCTCGCTGATGGCCTCCTCTGTATCGGAACGCTCCTGTTAAGCACTCTGCAGCTATACGAGCTTTAAGAGTTTTAGAGCTGAGACCGCACAGGGATTCTCGTGCTTTCCCCTTCTACATGGCCTTGTAATGAAAGTATGGAAATTTATATCATTGCGTGAAGTAACTGAAGAAAACTGCCCTATGTTATTTCAAGATGTAAAATTATTTTGACGATTTGCCTTAAATACGAGTTTCTAGGCTTAAATACAAACTGTAGTTTTAAATTCTGTCTTTTACCTCAGGAGATAGATTTTCTTGCAGTAAAAAATATGCAGTAACAAGCAGGCGTTTTCAGTTTTAAATAAACCAGCTGGAGCTCCTACATAATTTAAGAATTTGTTTCCCTGGTTATTTTCGTAAATTTTCCTCTCCACCTCAAAATTTCCTGACCTCGCTCGAAACTCAAATCATTCGACGAAATGGAGCACCTCCTGACAATGTTTGATAAAACAAAAAACCCGAAAAAATATTTTATATCCCTGTTGCTCCAGAACTTTAGAACCTTAAACATGAAAAGTCTGTTTCTCCTATAGCCTTGACTGAAATCCATGTCACAGAGTGCTGTCAGTTTAATCACAATGCACTTACATCGAAATTCTGCTTTCTATACTCCTTAATATGTCGAACACCGAATTGATTAAAGCAATTTTCTAAGGTAGTTTACTCAAATTGAAATTATTTCCGAATAGCTGTATATTTAAAACTGAACAAAATCATTCTGCAGCTCTTCTAAATAAAACTACTGGAACCTCAATAATCTGGTAGGAATGATAAGGAATAGTAAACAGTTTCGAGCCACACTAATTAATATAACTATTCTGTGCGGTAATACTTGCAAATATGAGAGACATTTGACAGCCAGCTTAGCATTAACCTCGCAGCCATGGTCCAGAATTAAGAAACAAATTATACTGGTACATGATACATAACTGCTTTTAAAAAATTGGCTACTGTGGTGCAATGGAAACAAATAAGACGCTATAAATTTTTTGTCATTTACTTACCCTTGAAGCAGACCACGGGGAGATCAGTTTGGATTCCGTAGAAATGTTGGAACACATGAGGCAATACTGACCTTTATGCCTTATCTTAGAAGAAAGATTACGGAAAGGCAAACCTACGTTGCAAGCATTTGTAGACTTAGAGAAAGCTTTTGACAATGTTGAGTGGAATACTCTCTTTCAAATCCTAAAAGTGGCAGGGACAAAATACAGGGAGTGAAAGGCTGTTTACAATTTGTACAGAAACCAGATGGCGGTTATAAGAGTCGAGGGGCATGAAAGGGAAGCTGTGGTTGGGAAGGGAGTAAGACAGGGTTGTAGCCTCTCCCCGATGTTATTCAATCTGTATACTGAGCAAGCATTAAAGGAAACAAAAGAAAAATTGGGAGCAGGTATTAAAATCCATGTAGAAGAAAAAAACTTTGAGGTTCGCCGATGACATTGTAATTCTGTCAAAGACAGCAAAGGGCTTGGAAGAGTAGTTGAACGAAATGGACAGTGTCTTGAAAGGAGGATATAAGATGAACATCGTTGTTGTTGTTGTGGTCTTCAGTCATGAAACTGGTTTGATGCAGCTCTCCTTGCTACTCTATCCTGTGCAAGCTTCTTCATCTCCCAGTACCTACTGCAACCTACGTCCTTCTGAATCTGCTTAGTGTAGTCATCTCTTGGTCTCCCTCTACGATTTTTACCCTCCACGCTGCCCTCCAATATTAAACTGGTGATCCCTTGATGCCTCAGAACATGTCCTACCAACCGATCCCTTCTTCTGGTCAAGTTGTGCCACAAACTTCTCTTCTCCCCAATCCGATTCAATACTTCCTCATTAGTTATGTGATCTACCCATCTAATCTTCAGCATTCTTCTGTAGCACCACATTTCGAAAGCTTCTATTCTCTTCTTGTCCAAACTATTTATCGTCCATGATTCACTTCCATACATGGCTACACTCCATACTAATACTTTCAGAAATGACTTCCTGACACTTAAATCTATACTCGATGTTAACAAACTTCTCTTCTTCAGAAGCGCTTTTCTTGCCATTGCCAGTCTACATTTTATATCCTCTCTACTTCGACCATCATCAGTTATTTTGCTCCCCAAATAGCAAAACTCCTTTACTACTTTAAGTGTCTCACTTCCTAATCTAATTCCCTCAGCATCACCCGACTTAATTCGACTACATTCCATTATCCTCGTTTTGCTTTTGTTGATGGTCATCTTATATCCTCCTTTCAAGACACTATCCATTCCGTTCAACTGCTCTTCCAAGTCCTTTGCTGTCTCTGACAGAATTACGATGTCATCGGCGAACCTCAAAGTTTTTATTTCTACTCCATGGATTTTAATACCTACTCCGAATTTTTCTTTTGTTTCCTTTACTGCTTGCTCAATATACAGATTGAACAACATCGGGGATAGGCTACAACCCTGTCTTACTCCCTTCCCCACCACTGCTTCCCTTTCATGCCCCTCGACTCTTATAACTGCCATCTGGTTTCTGTACAAATTGTAAATAGCCTTTCGCTCCCTGTATTTTACCCCTGCCACCTTCAGTATTTGAAAGAGAGTATTCCAGTCAACATTGTCAAAAGCTTTTTCTAAGTCTACAAATGCTAGAAACGTAGGTTTGCCTTTTCTTAATGTAGCTTCTAAGATAAGCCGTAGGGTCAGTATTGCCTCACGTGTTCCAACATTTCTACGGAATCCAAACTGATCTTCCCTGAGGTCGGCTTCTACCAGTTTTTCCATTCATCTGTAAAGAACTCGCGTTAGTATTTTACAGCTGTGACCTATTAAACTGATAGTTCGGTAATTTTCACATCTGTCAACACCTGCTTTCTTTGGGATTGGAATTATTACATTCTTCCTGAAGTCTGAGGGTATTTCGCCTGTCTCATACATCTTGCTCACCAGATGGTAGAGTTTTGTCAGGACTGGCTCTCCCAAGGCCGTCAGTAGTTCCAATGGAATGTTGTCGACTCCGGGGGCCTTGTTTCGACTCAGGTCTTCCAGTGCTCTGTCAAACTCTTCACGCAGTATCGTATCTCCCATTTCATCTTCATCTACATCCTCTTCCATTTCCATAATATTGTCCTCAAGTACATCGCCCTTGTATAGACCCTCTATATACTCTTCCACCTTTCTGCTTTCCCTTCTTTGGTTAGAAGTGGGTTTCCATCTGAGCTCTTAATATTCATACAAGTGGTCCTCTTTTCTCCAAAGGTCTCTTTAATTTTCCTGTAGGCAGTATCTATCTTACCTCTAGTGAGATAAGCCTCTACTTCCTTTCATTTGTCCTCTAGCCATCCCTGCTTAGCCATTTTGCACTTCCTGTCGATCTCATTTTTGAGACGTTTGTATTCCTTTTTGCCTGCTTCATTTACTGCATTTTTATATTTTCACCTTTCATTAAATTCAATATTTCTTCTGTTACCCAAGGATTTCTACTAGCCCTAGTCTTTTTACCTACTTGATCCTCTGCTGCCTTCACTACTTCATCCCTCAAAGCTACCCATTCTTCTTCTATTGTATTTCTTTCCCCCATTCCTGTCAATTGCTCCCTTATGCTCTCCTTGAAACTCCATAAAACCTCTGGTTCTTTTAGTTTATCCAGGTCCCATCTCCTTAAATTCCCACCTTTTTGCAGTTTCTTCAGTTTTAATCTACAGGTCATAACCAATAGATTGTGGTCAGAGTCCACATCTGCCCCTGGAAATGTCTTACAATTTAAAACCTGGTTCCTAAATCTCTGTCGTACCATTATATAATCTATCTGAAACCTGTCAGTATCTCCAGGCTTCTTCCATGTATACAGCCTTCTTTTATGATTCTTGAACCAAGTGTTACCTATGAGTAAGTTGTGTTCTGTGCAAAATTCTACCAGGCGGCTTCCTCTTTCATTTCTTTGCCCCAGACCATATTCACCTACTACGTTTCCTTCTCTCCCTTTTCCTACTACCGAATTCCAGTCACCCATGACTATTAAATTTTCGTCACCCTTCACTATCTGAATAATTTCTTTTATTTGATCATACATTTCTTCAATTTCTTCGTCATCTGCAGAGCTAGTTGGCATATAAACTTGTACTACTGTAGTAGGTGTGGGCTTCGTATCTATCTTGGCCACAATAATGCGTTCACTATGCTGTTTGTAGTAGCTTACCCGCATACCTATTTTCCTATTCATTATTAAACCTACTCCTGCATTACCCCTATTTGATTTTGTGTTTATAACCCTGTAGTCACCTGACCAGAAGTCTTGTTCCTCTTGCCACCGAACTTCACTAATTCCCACTATATCTACCTCTAACCTATCCATTTCCCTTTTTAAATTTTCTAACCTACCTGCCCGATTAAGGGATCTGACAATCCACGCTCCGACCCGTAGATCGCCAGTTTTCTTTCTCCTGATAACGACATCCTCTTGAGTAGTCCCTGCCCGGAGATCCGAATGGGGGACTATTTTACCTCCGTAGTATTTTACCCAAGAGGATATCCATTTCCCTTTTTAAATTTTCTAACCTACCTGCCCGATTAAGGGATCTGACATTCCACGCTCCGACCCGTAGATCGCCAGTTTTCTTTCTCCTGATAACGACATCCTCTTGAGTAGTCCCCGCCCGGAGATCCGAATGGGGGACTATTTTACCTCCGTAGTATTTTACCCAAGAGGATGCCATCATCATTTAATCATACAGTAAAGCTGCATGCCCTCGGGAAAAATTACGGCTGTAGTTTCCCCTTGCTTTCAGCCGTTCGCAGTACCAGCACAGCAAGGCTGTTTTGGTTATTGTTACAAGGCCAGATCAGTCAATCATCCAGACTGTTGCCCCTGCAACTACTGAAAAGACTGCTGCCCCTCTTCAGGAACCACACGTTTGTCTGGCCTCTCAACAGATACCCCTCCGTTGTGGTTGCACCTACGGTACGGCTATCTGAATCGCTGAGGCACGCAAACCTCCCCACCAGTGGCAAGGTCCATGGTTCATGGGGGGAACAAGAAGAACATCAACAAAAGCAAAACGAGGAAAATGGAATGTAGTCGAATTAAGTCAGGTGATGCTGATGGAATTAGAATAGGAAATGAGTCACTTAAAGTAGTAATGGAGTTTTGCTATTTCGGGAGCAAAATAACTGATGATGGTCGAAGTAGAGCGGATATAAAATGTAAACTGGCAATGGCAAGGAAAGCGTTTCTGAAGAAGAAAATTTTTTTAACTTCGAGTATAGATTTAAATGTCAGGAAGTCGTTTCTGAAAGTATTTGTATGGAGTGCAGCCATGTATGGATGTGAGACATGGACGATAAATAGTTTGGACTAGAATAGAATAGAAGCTTTCGAAATGTGGTGCTGCAGAAGAATGCTGAAGATTAGGTGGGTAGATCACATAACTAATGAGGAGGTATTGAATAGAATAGGGGAGAAGAGGAGTTCGTGGCACAACTTGACAAGAAGTAGGGACCAGTTGGTAGGGCATATTCTGAGGCATCATGGGATCTCAAATTTAGCATTGGAGGCAGCGTGGAGGGTAATAATCGTAGAGGGAGACCAAGAGATGAATACACCAAACAGATTGAGAAGGATGTAGGTTGCAGTAATTACTGTGAGATGAAGAAGCTTGCACAGGATAGAGTAGCATAGAGAGCTGCATCTAACCAGTATCAAGACTGAAGACCACAACAAGAACAACTTACCCTTGAATGATGCGTGTACACAAATTCCTGTCTGGGAAAAGCTGCATACTTCACACATTTGGGAAATCGAAACATGTGCACTTTCATGCCTTTTTGGGATTCATAATATGCCTGGCAAAAGGGAACGCAACACTTGTATCCCATACTTCGAAGAACTGAATACGAATACTGTATGAAATATATATCACTTCCACGTTGCACACACTTTCAACACAACATACACGCCAACACGACTGCCGACTACTGATAAGATGGCCAACAGTTTGTGACGTCACGTGCAAATATGGCCGCTGTGCGTACGTCTTGTACAGGGTGTTTCAAAAATGACCGGTATATTTGAAACGGCAATACAAACTAAACGAGCAGCGATAGAAATACACCTTTTGTTGCAATATGCTTGGGACAACAGTACATTTTCAGGCAGACAAACTTTCGAAATTACAGTAGTTACAATTGTCAACAACAGATGGCGCTGCGGTCTGGGAAACTCTATAGTATGATATTTTCCACATATCCACCATGCGTAGCAATAATATGGCGTAGTCTCTGAATGAAATTACCCGAAACCTTGGACAACGTGTCTGGCGGAATGGCTTCACATGGAGATGAGATGTACTGCTTCAGCTGTTCAATTGTTTCTGGATTCTGGCGGTACACCTCGTCTTTCAAGTGTCCCCACAGAAAGAAGTCACAGGGGATCATGTCTGGCGAATAGGGAGGCCAATCCACGCCGCCTCCTGTATGTTTCGGATAGCCCAAAGCAACCTCACGATCATCGAAATATTCATTCAGGAAATTAAAGACGTCGGTCGTGCGTTGTGGCCGGGCACCATCTTGCATAAACCATGAGGTGTTCGCAGTGTCGTCTAAGGCAGTTTGAACCGCCACAAATTCACAAAGAATGTCCAGATAGCGTGATGCAGTAATCGTTTAGGATCTGAAAAATGGGCCAATGATTCCTTTGGAAGAAATGGCGGCCCAGACCAGTACTTTTTGAGGATGCAGGGACGATGGGATTGCAACATGGGACTTTTCGGTTCCCCATATGAGCCAGTTCTGTTTATTGACGAAGCCGTCCAGGCAAAAATAAGCTTCGTCAGTAAAGCAAATGCTGCCCACATGCATATCGCCGTCATCAATCCTGTGCACTATATCGTTAGCGAAATTATCTCGTGCAGCAATGGTAGCGGCGCTGAGGGGTTGCCGCGTTTGAATTTTGTATGAATAGAGGTGTAAACTCTGGCGCATGAGACGATACGTGGACGTTGGCGTCATTTGGACCGCAGCTGCAACACGGCGAACGGAAACCCGAGGCCGCTGTCGGATCACCTGCTGCACTAGCTGCGCGTTGCCCTCTGTGGTTGCTGTACGCGGTCACCCTACCTTTCCAGCACATTCATCCATCACGTTCCCAGTCCGTTGAAATTTTTCAAACAGATCCTTTATTGTATCGCTTTTCGGTTCTTTGGTTACATTAAACCTCCGTTGAAAACATTGTATTGTTGCAACAACACTGTGTTCTAGGCGGTGGAATTCCAACAGCAGAAAAATCCTCTGTTCTAAGGAATAAACTATGTTGTCCACAGCACACTTGCACGTTGTGAACAGCACACGCTTACAGCAGAAAGACGACGTACAGAATGGCGCACCCACATACTGCGTTGTCTTCTATATCTTTCACATCACTTGCATCGCCATCTGTTGTTGAAAATTGTAACTACTGTAATTTCGAAAGTTTGTCCGCCTGAAAATGTACTGTTGTCCCAAGCATATTGCAACAAACGGTGTATTTCTATCGCTGCTCGTTTAGTTTTTATTGCCGTTTCAAATATACCGGTCATTTTTGAAACACCCTGTATATAGAAGGCTTTGCTTCGTCCCTGTAACGAGGAAATTAGTGCGGCAACGCGCGGCCTGTGCTGCACCATGCCCTCAGTGACTTGGCACACTTCATCAGGCTGGTTGCTGAAAGGCGTCCTCCTCCTGTACTGCACGGCGCAGCTCTGCCGCATTTGAGCCTCGAGGAGCTCCGCTTGTTGGGTGAGCTGCGCCGCTTGAGCTTCGGAAACGTCGGCGCATAACCGCGAGAAGGGCTGCCTGTTGGGTTCTCTGCCCCTAGCGGGGACCGCTCCTGCGGCGGTCGGTGTCGCCGCCGATGCCGCCGGGACGGCTGTTGTCTTTGTACCCCTCACCTGCGGTGCTGCTGCGGCAGCCGCAGCGACAGGCTCGCGAACGTCCTTCTGCGAGGTCGCAGGATTGTTCGCAGGTACTACTGCATTGGGGCCTCTGGCGAAGACTGCTCGCAGTTGCCTCCACGCCTCTTCCTTCTCTGCAGCCACGGCGGCTGCAAAGGCAGCCCTCTCTGCCGCCGTGAAGGCTTTGAGGGCTGCCGTGGCCTCCTTCACGAGTTCGAGGCCACAGTTCTTCTCACAAGGGAACCTCCCCATCGCACTCCGCTCAGATTTAGTTATAACTTGGCACAGTGGATAGGCCATGAAAAACTGAACACAGATCAATCGAGAAAACAGGAAGAAGTTGTGTGGAACTATGAAAAAATAAGTAAGATATACAAACTGAGTAGTCCATGCGCAATATAAGCAACATCAAGGAGAGCGTGAGCTCAGGAGCGCCGTGGTCCCGTGGTTTGCGTGAGCAGCTGCGGAACGAGCCTTGTTTCAGGTCTTCCCTCGAGTGAAAAAATTTTTTATTTTCAGACAATTATTATCTGTCCGTCCCATGCGAGGTAACTGCGCCGTAGTGAATTGCTGTGCGTCAGGAAAAATGGAGAAAAGACTAGTGAAAGACTTTAATGAACGTGTGATTGCTCCCGTAGCGGACAAAGATTTTGCCTTACTCCTTGACAGCTATACAGGACAGAAGGATTAGGCATTGTACAATTTTTTGTCGGAGTAGACGTAATTACCATTCCTCCAGGTTGTACACCTCTTGTGCAACCGTTAGATGTCTTTGGTGTTGTGTTGGCCGAAGAGCCAACTCCGTGCCACTATTGGAGGCCGAAATGTACGCGTGTACCTCACGCAGACTGGCATCAGGAGGGAAGGAGTATACTGACGTGAGGTCTAGAACATGACAAGGAATTAGAATTCAGAAAGCGGACGTAGCTAGTTGATACTTAACTTTGATCCATTTATGATGAACGTCGCTCTTGACGGAACATGATTCACAATATTATCTGTTCAGATTATAGTAACTGAAAATGGCGCCTTGCTAGGTCGTAGCAAATGACGTAGCTGAAGGCTATGCTAAACGGTCGTCTCTGCAAATGACAGCGTATGTAGTCAGTGAACCATCGCTAGCAAAGCCTGCTGTACAACTGGGGCGAGTGCTAGGGAGTCTCTCTAGACTAGATCTGCCGTGTGGCGGCGCTCGGTCTGCAATCACTGATAGTGGCGACACGCGGGTCCGACGTATACTAACGGACCGCGGCCGATTTAAAGGCTACCACCTAGCAAGTGTGGTGTCTGGCGGTAACATCACATTTGGTGTTCGGCAAGTGAAATACTTTGTGAAAAGATTCTAAGATTTCGCGAAGCTGCACAGGTACACAGAGCAGTATCGTTTACGTGATCGTGTGCCAATTATCCAAGTTCAGGCACTCACACATAATCAACTTTGCTCTCCAAAATTCCAGGACATGTTCAGATCTGCTTGAACATTTGCAGGATTTGACGGTCTACACACGGAAAATGTGAAAACGTTAAAAAACATATGTTTTGACAGAGCACAGGGAAAACTGTGCGACTGTGAAACTGTTGCATTCATTTGTTGCAGTTTATGTGACAAGCTTGTAAGAGGTCCATAATTAAAGAATTTGTTGCTAGCGCGCTCGAGCTGATGTAATTTCGATGTATTGCTCACGCGCTGAGTGCGATATGTACGCTAGAAGAGAATCTGAGACCAAAGAGCAGTATTGACTGCAGTACGAACTGTGTAGCAGTAGCAGTAAGTAGTTGCTAGCGAGCAGTCGTGTCTGGTGTATCGTGTTGGCTGGGCCGGTCGTGTGCAGCGATGGCGGAGCCTGAGCGTTGTAGGATAAGGTAAAAGCAGCCTCGCGCATATGTAGTATTGCTACATCAAGTCCCATGTAAAAGTTTTTAAAAAAAAATCTGTTAATAATAATCTTTCTCATAAAATGTGACTTTTGACATTTATCTCAATTTAAAGAATTCACTAATTTCTGCAATCCTTGGCAATCCCGATTATCGAAAAGAAAAGTCAGTTCTTTCCTCTTTTATAAGACAAATCTATCGGCCAGCATTGCACTTAGCTGGGCCAGGAAAATTTCTTATAGGAGCAGATATATATGCGTTATCCGGCGATCTAATTATGGTAAGATTTTTTCAGTGTATTCAGAATGATGTATCAGGGCCATGACGCAGCATTGCTGACGTCCAAAATTTACCAGGTTAAATTAACTGTCAATTATTGAAAGGTTATAGGTTTGTCACATTGTATTATACACTCCTGGAAGTTGAAATCAGAACACCGTGAATTCATTGTCCCAGGAAGGGGAAACTTTATTGACACATTCCTGGGGTCAGATACATCACATGATCACACTGACAGAACCACAGGCACATAGACACAGGCAATAGAGCATGCACAATGTCGGCACTAGTACAGTGTATATCCACCTTTCGCAGCAATGCAGGCTGCTATTCTCCCATGGAGATGATCGTAGAAATGCTGGATGTAGTCCTGTGGAACGGCTTGCCATGCCATTTCCACCTGGCGCCTCAGTTGGACCAGCGTTCGTGCTGGACGTGCAGACCGCGTGAGACGACGCTTCATCCACCAAACATGCTCAATGGGGGACAGATCCAGAGATCTTGCTGGCCAGGGTAGTTGACTTACACCTTCTAGAGCACGTTGGGTGGCACGGGATACATGCGGACGTGCATTGTCCTGTTGGAACAGCAAGTTCCCTTGCCGGTCTAGGAATGGTAGAACGATGGGTTCGATGACGGTTTGGATGTACCGTGCACTATTCAGTGTCCCCTCGACGATCACCAGAGGTGTAAGGCCAGTGTAGGAGATCGCTCCCCACACCATGATGCCGGGTGTTGGCCCTGTGTGCCTCGGTCATATGCAGTCCTGATTGTGGCGCTCACCTCTGTCGCGACACCACTGGAGGCGGGCTGCACGATGTTGGGGCGTGAGCGGAAGACGGCCTAACGGTGTGCGGGACCGTAGCCCAGCTTCATGGAGACGGTTGCGAATGGTCCTCGCCGATACCCCAGGAGCAACAGTGTCCCTAATTTGTTGGGAAGTGGCGGTGCGGTCCCCTACGGCACTGCGTAGGATCCTACGGTCTTGGCGTGCATCCGTGCGTCGCTGCGGTCCGGTCCCAGGTCGACGGGCACGTGCTCATTCCACCGACCACTGGCGACAACATCGATGTACTGTGGAGACCTCACGCCCCACGTGTTGAGCAATTCGGCGGTACGTCCACCCGGCCTCCCGCATGCCCACTATACGCCCTCGCTCAAAGTCCGTCAGCTGCACATACGGTTCACGTTCTCGCTGTCGCGGCATGCTACCAGTGTTAAAGACTGCGATGGAGCTCCGTATGCCACGGCAAACTGGCTGACACTGACGGCGGCGGTGCACAAATGCTGCGCAGCTAGCGCCATTCGACGGCCAACACCGCGGTTCCTGGTGTGTCCGCTGTGCCGTGCGTGTGATCATTGCTTGTACAGCCCTCTCGCAGTGTCCGGAGCAAGTATGGTGGGTCTGACACACCGGTGTCAATGTGTTCTTTTTTCCATTTCCAGGAGTGTATTTTCACTGTTACGCTAAATGAGAATATTATTCATATTATATTGTTTTGTGGGGAGGTTACACTTGGCGACAACCGGCCAGGATCGTATTTTTGTGAATTTCTGAGAAGTGGTCAGCTATATATCTGCTCTTATTTACTTAATATTAAAAGTAGCTTGCATCTGGCGCAACGCATTTACTAATTTGTCACTTTTTCTTTCACAGATCATCGGCAATTTATTGCTCTTTGTTGTAACTGTATGTGTTCCATTTTTTCTTTGTCTTTGTTTGATTTTGTGCTTAACTTTGAGTTGTGAAAATTCCGCGAAAAACTGCTAACAGTACATCGCGAGTCGTAATGAGTGAAAAAGCCGACTTTAATAATTTGACTGATAATACTAGCGACACTCAGTGTCTTGATGATAATCCTCCAGTTACAGACAATCAGTGCGTACCGATCACTAGCAATGATTTTAATGCTAATGATGAGCAAAGAAATTCAATTGTGTCCTCTGTTAATTTAACGACAATTGATGAGGCGGCACGTTCCGTTACAATGAACGCTGCCCAGTTTAACACACCTGATTTGCAAAATTTACACAGTGAACAGATAAATTTTTCTCACGAAGATGAACAATGTAGTCAAAATACGTCAGATTTATTTGATTCCGAGGTAGTGACCCACAGTGCACGTCCAATTAGCAATCCCTTTTTGTGAATCAGACAATGACCAAATGGTTATACAAAACGTGACACATGCAGATACACCATCACACAGCACAGAGAATACAGCAGCTAATTTCGGCATGGATCGAGTTATGGCACTATTGCTACAACTTAATGAAAATCTCAAACAACAAATTAATGAATCGAACAAACAACTTAATGAAAAACAAGACAACAATTTCAAACAACTTAATGAAAGTTTCAAACAGTCGAATGAAAAACAAGACAGCAATAACAAACAACTTAATGAAAAACTAGACAACAGTTCCAAACAACTTAGTGAACAGATTACAGCCGTTGCCGTGCAATGTCATGATACTAAAGAACAATTACGTGAGGAAATTAAGGCTTGTGCTAGGAATAGTAGTGAAGAAATTAGATCCGTTGCACAAGAATTAAGTACTACACATGCAGCCACAACTGAATTACTTAGAGATGAAATCAGTGCAGGCGCTAAACAATGTTCTGCAAAACGCAACACAGTTACGCGACGAGTTTAAATTAATGTCAGCAGAACTTTCACGCACACTGAATGCGAAAGTAGACACGAAATTCGAACAACAGAACAGCCTAATTGACGAACGTTTTAATCACCACCTACAAAACAGTGAAACGCGTTACCGTAAATTCATACAGGAACAGAACAAAGTAAAGAAACAAGTCATGGAAACAATTACTGCACAGAGACAGGAAGATAAGCGTAAATTATTTACGAACGCAAAAACATACGTAGACAATAACATTGCTACAGTATCAGACGAAATCAATACTATTAAACATTTCAACACCGAATTGCATGATGAAATACCCGATCTTAAAACAAAAGCAGATACACACACGGTAGACTTTCAGACAGTGACCAACAGACTTGAACAATTAGAATTAATACAGAATCCCGATGCCATTAAAGCAGACGTTAAGAAATTGAACAAAACTACCCGTAAAATCCAAAAACAAATTAATGCTTGTGACACTAAAAATGATGATCAGGTTAAAGCATTGACTGAAAAATTTGATGAATTGGCCAGTCGTATTGACGTCATCGAAAATAACAATGACACCAAATCAGACGATACGTCACCAGTTTCGTTTAATCCAACACCCGAATTCCAAAATTTACAGCAGACGATTAGTGAGATAGGTTCGTCTAATAATACATTACGTAGAAAATTGTCATCTTTACAGCACGAATTGACGGAGATGAAAAATATTTCAGCCTCTAACACGGCACAACATACGCCACATTCCGAAAATTTCTCGCACTCACACAGCCAGAATAATTTACGTAATTTACAGAGAGTACGTGACTTGGATTCCGGGCAGACACAGACAAACGGATTATCATACAATCCTGAACCAGTTCACACATACAGAGACGATAACGTTGATTATAAGCAATTTTTATCCGTGCAAAAATCTAAGGTATCTAAAAATGACAGAACACAAATACATCCTTTGGACTGGATACGACAATTTGCTTTTGTATTTTCATCAGCTTGGCGCGTAATGCAGAAACTAGAATTGGACTGGATACAACAATTTGCTTCTGAATTTTCACCGGCGTAGCCTGTAACGCAGAAACTAAAATTTATTTGCAGTGCGTAAGTGACCTCAGGGGATTCATTACACTTCGATGAATATGTGCCGTAGCGTGCACAGGGCCCCGAGCCGTAGTAGTGCTATTTCATCTTTAGTTTTCTGCACTGCTGCCTTCTCTTTTACTATCCTTTATATCTATCAAAACAGCTCTTCAACTATCGATCTATCTAGAATTAGGAATGAGTAAAGAAAACCTTTTATGACAGTTTTACCGAAAGTGACAATTTTCATTAGACACTTCCGAAATGACAAAAACTACCAGCGTAATTTTAATAACAGACAAAATGTTAATCATCAGTATGTACAAAATTTTCAGCAATCGCAAACACATTTTGGCTACAATAGAGGGTTTTCACCGCAACAGCATCAAAAGCAGCCGGTTAGCATAGCAAACCAACAATGTAGTCTGCAAGGTCAACCAAGCTTTAATGTTTCGCCGCCTACACGTATAGCGTCGGCTCCACCAAATAGTAACGCACAGCAACAAGGAAATCACTACGTACAGAGAACACACCATTTCAACTCATACGCAATGCGCCGTATAGCAATGATTATTATGACAGACGTAAAAGTAATGAGCACAGTTTTCAGCGTAACAGTCGGTCTTACCAGCAGCAGAATCATCGGCAACAACAGATTATCATGAATGAACCAGACAGTAGATATCATCCCGAACGTAATACGTCGGGAGAAATAACAGAACAGAACAAATAGTGGAAATGCCACAGCATCCTCCCTTAAATAACCACGTCAGAAAGAATTTGACTAGATACAGTACAGGTTGCATCTTCCAACAACGTAAGCACTACTTTTGACACGCAGAATGTTATTCACGAGAATGTTATTACTTTTGACGACATCCGAGACACTCTTTTGCAGGAAAAACCAGTTATTCAAAAAACCATTTCCCACCCTGTCATTGAAGTAAAGATTGGATCATCCACATTTTCAGCAGTAATCGACACTGGATCACTTATGTCAGTTATAAATGAGGAGACTTTCAACGAATGTAACGAAGAGAATACTTATCCTACGTTACCATTAGGTAAAACTAAAGTAAAAGGGGCAGTATCTGGTAAAGGAGTAGATGTAAAATTACAGACGCACTTATCATTTTGTATTGCAGGTCATACGTTCCACTCAAATTTTTGGATTGTTCCGTTATTGACAACAGACGTTATTTTAGGTACGAATTTTTTGGTACAACACGACGCAGTTATTGACTTTCAAAATTCCTATTTAATGTTAAAGGATGAAAATGTACAACTGGCATTAGAATTTCAGCACTCTTTATCTGCAGAAGAACAATTAATCGGACAGAGGTCATTTCTGCATCACGTAACATAAACTGTCATTCCACATTGTTCACAGATACGTATGTTCACAACTACAATACACCAGACGAAGCCGACTATGACGTTATACAAATGATTTCGGATAAGGTTAAACAGAGCAGTATTTGCATACAGCAAGCCCAGTTTTTGACAACATCCCTGGTACTATGTCCGATTTCACGTATGAATTTCAATTTAAACAGCACGACACGTTTAAAGCCAAACATTATCCCATTCCGTATATTCACAGAGAACAAGTTAAGAAAGAATTGCAAGCTATGCTTGATCAAGGTATTATTGAACCAGCAGTTAGTCCGTACATAAACCCGCTCCATATTGTTAAGAAAAAGGATGGATCACTTCGACTCGTACTTGATTCGCGTCACATCAACGACATTATTATTAATGAAACAGATCGCCCACAGACACTAGAAGAACTTCTACAGAAATTTCATGGTACTGCTGTTTATTCCACATTAGATTTGAAATCGGGATTTTGGCAAATTCAGCTCCACCCAAATTGCAGAAAGTACACAGCATTTCTCTGTTTTGGTGACTGTTATCAATTTTGCAAATTACCGTTCGTTTTAACAATTTCTTCAGCAGCGTTTATTCGCGGTTTGAATGCTATACTTCCGACAGAACTTACAGACAGAATCACAACGCATGTAGACGACATCCTTATTGCAGAAGCTAACTGGTCTGAACACAATTTGATTCTGGAACAACTGTTGCAAACTTTTCGTGCACAAGGACTCACAGTTAATCTTAACAAATCGCACTTTGGCAGAACTTCTATAATATTTCTTGGACATGTAATTTCAGCAGAAGGCATAGCGCCTGACCCGGAAAAACTTCAAGCTTTACGTGACATTACTGTTCCAACGACGAAGAAACAACTACGCAGCTTTCTGGGTTTAATCAACTTTTTCCGTAAATTTATTCATTTACTGACCGGTAAAAACACTATTTGGTCCTGGGATAGCCGAGCGCAATCTGAGTTTGTTAATTTGAAGCAAGTTTTGTTGAATGCACCACTTTTATCACACCCAGATCTTACTAGAAATTTTTCCATTGCCACCGACAGTTCTAACACAGCTTTAGACGTACACATTTTTCAGGAAATTGAAGAAGACGGTAAAACAGTAATTAAAAACATCGCTTTTGCAAGTCGCATTCTGTCACCTGCTGAACGCAATTATTCTGTTACAGAACTTGAAACATTATGTGTTGTATGGGCATTTACCCGATTTAGGCATTTTCTTTATGGAAGATATACTACCGTTTACACAGACCACAGAGCTATCCAGTTTTTACTTTCCGCTAAATTTACACATGACAGATTAAGCAGATGGAAACTGTATTTACAGGAATTTAATTTTACAATTGTTCACATTCCCGGTACACAAAGTATTGTAGCAGACGCACTATCCCGTTCTCTCTGCAACAATCAGCAAGACATCGCAACCAACTTCTGCCAAGCAAATTCTAGCGTCATGTACACTCCTGGAAATGGAAAAAAGAACACATTGACACCGGTGTGTCAGACCCACCATACTTGCTCCGGACACTGCGAGACGGCTGTACAAGCAATGATCACACGCACGGCACAGCGGACACACCAGGAATCGCAGTGTTGGTCATCGAATGGCGCTAGCTGCGCAGCATTTGTGCACCGCCGCCGTCAGTGTCAGCCAGTTTGCCGTGGCACACGGAGCTCCATCGCAGTCTTTAACACTGGTAGCATGCCGCGACAGCGTGGACGTGAACCGTATGTGCAGTTGACGGACTTTGAGCGAGGGCGTATAGTGGGCATGCGGGAGGCCGGGTGGACGTACCGCCGAATTACTCAACACGTGAGGCGTGAGGTCTCCACAGTACATCGATGTTGTCGCCAGTGGTCGGCGGAAGGTGCATGTGCCCGTCGACCTGGGACCGGACCGCAGCGACGCACGGATTCACGCCAAGACCGTAGGATCCTACGCAGTGCCGTAGGGGACCGCACCGCCACTTCCCAGCAAATTAGGGACACTGTTGCTCTTGGGGTATCGGCGAGGACCATTCGCAACCGTCACCATGAAGCTGGGCTACGGTCCCACACACCGTTAGATCGTCTTCCGCTCACGCCCCAACATCGTGCAGCCCGCCTCCAGTGGTGGCGCGACAGGCGTGAATGGAGGGACGAATGGAGACGTGTCGTCTTCAGCGATGAGAGTCGCTTCTGCCTTGGTGCCAATGATGGTCGTATGCGTGTTTGGCGCCGTGCAGGTGAGCGCCACAATCAGGACTGCATACGGCCGAGGCACACAGGGCCAACACCCGGCATCATGGTGTGGGGAGCGATCTCCTACACTGGCCGTACACCTCTGGTGATCGTTGAGGGGACACTGAATAGTGCACGATACATCCAAACCGTCATCGAACCCATCGTTCTACCATTCCTAGACCGGCAAGGGAACTTGCTGTTCCACCAGGACAATTCACGTCCGCATGTATCCCGTGCCACCCAACGTGCTCTAGAAGGTGTAAGTCAACTACCCTGGCCAGCAAGATCTCCGGATGTGTCCCCCATTGAGCATGTTTGGGACTGGATGAAGCGTCGTCTCACGCGGTCTGCACGTCCAGCACGAACGCTGGTCCAACTGAGGCGCCAGGTGGAAATGGCATGGCAAGCCGTTCCACAGGACTACATCCAGCATCTCTACGATCGTCTCCATGGGAGAATAGCAGCCTGCATTGCTGCGAAAGGTGGATATACACTGTACTAGTGCCGACATTGTGCATGCTCTGTTGCCTGTGTCTATGTGCCTGTGGTTCTGTCAGTGTGATCATGTGATGTATCTGACCCCAGGAATGTGTCAATAGTTTCCCCTTCCTGGGACAATGAATTCACGGTGTTCTTATTTCAATTTCCAGGAGTGTATATACAACATGTCGCATTTGAAAATTTCATTTCATCGTCATTACGAGACATAGCACAAGAGCAGAGTAAAGACAACGTATGGAAAGAAATTAAACACCTTTGGCAAGATAAGAATAACGTTACCATTAGAAACCATTACACGGTAAGCAATAACATTCTGTTTCGCCGCTCTCACCCTGACGGCAACAACTGGTATTATGCATTCCTGACGAACTTGTTAACAAATTAATTTGATATACTCATTTAAGTTACGCACATTATGGAGCCAGAAAATGTTTTCTTATACTGAGACAGAACTGTTATTTTGCCAACATGGAGAAACGTATTAGACGAGTTTTAGCGTCATGTAAAATCTGCCAGAAAGCTAAATCAGACACGACTTCACATATTCCTCCGTCACATCCCATTGTACCTGTTAAATTTAGACACATGGCCGCTGTAGACATTTTTTGGACCGATTCCCAGAACTAATAGAGGTTTTTGCTACATCTTTGCCGCTGTTGAACTCACTTCGAAATTTGTTACCTTCACTCCGTTGCGCAAAGCTTCTGCTAAATCTATTTCGAATGCTTTTGTAAAACATTTTTTATTTCATGTAGGGCATGTATTGAAAGTAATTTCCGACAATGGACCACAATTTCGATCTGCGATATGGACACGTATGTTACGAGCTAGAAACATTTCTCCGATCTATATATCCAAGTATCACGCTTCTTCGAACCCCGGTGAACGACTGATGAAAGAAATTGGAAAACTGTGTAGAATGTACTGCCATAAAAGACATATTGATTGGGATACACACATACTCTCATTCCAGGATGTAATTAACTCCATACCAAATGAATCTACTATGCTATCTCCGACTGTTATATTGAAAAATGTTGAACCACCTAACAAAATTAAAGAATTAGTATCTTTTCCTATATCTCGTCGACTACGTCACCATGAAATAATTGACATTGCGCTCAACAACATCAAACGTGCCGCAGAGCGCCGGAGACGACAGCACAAACAGGTTTGTACACGCCGTGACTTCCAAATTGGGCAAAAGGTATTAGTACGCACGCATTATTTATCCAACAGAGGAAAGAGTAGATGCAGTAAATCTGAACTTCTATACGCAGGTCCATACAGAATTCGCAGCATTCCTCATCCCAATGTGGTACATGTTGAAACTTTGAGAACCAAAAAAAGCAAAGGCAATCACCATGTCTCCAATATTAAACCCTTTATTGAATGAACATACTTTATTATTTATCACATTGTAATGCCTTTTCCGGTTATTGATATGAACACTTACTTAGGATTATCATATTTGTTTCTGTCAAGTGCCTGGCAAGGTAAGGTTAGCAGGTCGCTTTTCTTGTCGTTATATATCAGACCGTGCACATTTTCGATTTTTTGTGTATGTATGATTGTTTTCTTATCGAAAGTAGAATTTTTGTCTGTATGCACTTTGAAATGTTTAAGATGTAACAAACACCAGTTGACATTGACATTTTGGATTATGATATCTCAACATCTTGACTATTCTACATTTTTGCTACTACATTATGATACTGTGTGTATATATTATGCACTTAAAAACTGTCTATGTTTTTGACCTAATATGTTTCCTGACATGCTATGCTGTAAGTTTAATTATATTAGTAGAAACAAGTTTTCATTTAATGAGTATGTGATTGAATACAAGATATTAATCCTTATTCATCATTTTTCAGAAAGCAATACCGTTTAAAAGAAATGAATTAAACAACCACAGTGGTTTACTATGAAATGGAAATTTTACCATCAGAATGAAGGAAAGAAAATGCAATATCTTGTCATGAAGAGTAAATGGATCAGAATTAACAAGCATTAACCAGAATGTACTGTACACATCGTATGATAGCAGTCTTGACTAATTATTTTTCTTTCTGAATACAAGGCGATTGATGCAGACTGTCAGACAGAACTACAGATGTTAATTTTAGTGATGAAATATGCTAGAAGTAAGAAACTCTATACTGTATGAAGTAATGAATGATAATGAATAGTTGTATGATGTAAATGGTAATGAAGTTTTTCTTTGCAGATGATGATAATGATGAAGTTTATATATTTACTGTTAGTTAAGAAATGCTATGTAGTTATTTAAGTATTTGTTGCAGTTCCTTTTGACAGTATGTCTTATGTCGCATAGTATAATGACTGAATGTTTTGCAAAAGACAGCTAGAGTACATACATATTAAGTACACGTTTCATTACCTGTTGATTCGATGTTCACTATTTTTAGCATAATATGCATTTCTTCTTTCAGCTCAATAATTGATTTTGTATTTTTTCCAGGAGAAGCTTTTCGTGACATAATATGCTATAAGTAGTTAGTTATTGAACCTGTTCTAGTACTTGCATTTTTTTAAACCCAGTTGTGTCTATCATTTATAAATGTGATCACATATATTGTACTTATTTCATAACCTTGCTACAGCTGACTCATGACGAATGACGTTAATAATCCTTATTTCCAGCAATAAGTCAAAAGCAAATATTTTCATGCCCCAGCAATTAATTATCGATCCCAGTGCAATGCATTGCTTAAAAAAAATTACGAGTTCCAACTATTACCAGTATACAACTAAATAATGCTACCAGTTTAAGATATATTTTTAGTCCTAAAGATAATGCAAATTTTCTGTATTTTGATTGCATTATGTCTATGTATTATTGGAATACCGACCTTGAGTAATAGTTCCAATGTCTTACATTTTAAATATGTCTTATGTCACTTACATGATATCGTATATAAACATCAGTAACTTGATGCTACACTCAATAACTCCTGTTTTAAATGATGACTTGTGAATAACACTGAATAATGTTTTGTAACACTATATGAATACTTTGTAACTGGCCAATGAATTCCACTGATTCAATCAGATGAGTTATGAATAGTGTTTTGTAATACTCAATACTTGCTACATGTTTAATAACTGGCCAATGAATTCCACTGATTCAATCAGATGAGTTATGAATAGTGTTTTGTAATACTCAATACTTGCTACATGTTTAATAACTAGCCAATGAATGCAACTGATTCAATCAGATGAGTTATGAATAGTGTTTTGTAATACTCAATACTTTCTACATCTTTAGTAACTAGCCAATGAGTGCCAATAATTGTTCATATCAGTTGATACACTAGTGTAATTCTATGATGACTAGCATAAGACTTACTGTGTCCTTCACCTTCTGACCTAATTACTGCAATACCCATATATCCTGTCCATCCTCATGATCATGGAGCACTATATTGGTTTTTGCACTGATTCTACGTTGCTGTAAGAGTATGGATTCTACAAGAAAATGGTGTTGACATATAAAGCTGTCCACCACCTTGAACGATGAAGATGTTATTATGGTCCCACTGTTTGGTGTACGTAATGCACTACCAAAATGATAACATTGAATATTAATACAACATTTCAGTGTCTTGGCTTCACTGATAAATACTTCAGGGAAGAGAACTTCAGATTGTCTCACTTGGTGTTGTGCTTCTATAGAAAGATATGGACATTCAGTGCAGCTACGTGCAACCTACTATGCTACAACCATGATGCAATCCTTCCCATTCCTTTCCTAGTCCTTACAAAATGTTAAAAACTTTTATAGTGCATGTGCACTTTATTTCATTTGTTAATGTGATCAGTTCATGTAAAAATACTATTTGTTAATATATTTTGTACTCACTGCGTATATACTTTGTCATTTCTGAATGTGTTTTGTACTCAGTGCGTGTGCACTTTATTTAATTTCTTAATATGTTGTGCACTTATCAATGATGTATATACTCTGTGATTGTAGCCTTAGTAAATTAAATAGATTATAGAAAAATTTGTTGCTCATGGCAAGTCCAATTGACTCACCATCGCTGCCAAATTTTTGCCCCTCAGTGGAGGGTTATGTAAGAGGTCCATAATTAAAGAATTTGTTGCTAGCGCGCTCGAGCTGATGTAATTTCGATGTATTGCTCACGCGCTGCCTGCGATATGTACGCTAGAAGAGAATCTGAGACCAAAGAGCAGTATTGACTGCAGTAGGAACTGTGTAGCAGTAGCAGTAAGTAGTTGGTAGCGAGCAGTCGTGTCTGGTGTATCGTGTTGGCTGGGCCGGTCGTGTGCAGCGATGGCGGAGCCTGAGCGTTGTAGGATAAGGTAAAAGCAGCCTCGCGCATATGTAGTATTGCTACATCAAGTCCCATGTAAAAGTTTTTAAAAAAATCTGTTAATAATAATCTTTCTCATAAAAAGTGACTTTTGACATTTATCTCAATTTAAAGAATTCACTAATTGCTGCAATCCTTGGCAATCCCGATTATCGAAAAGAAAAGTCAGTTCTTTCCTCTTTTATAAGACAAATCTATCGGCCAGCATTGCACTTAGCTGTGCCAGGAAAATTTCTTATAGGAGCAGATATATACGCGTTATCCGGCGATCTAATTAAGGTAAGATTTTTTCAGTTTATTCAGAATGATGTATCAGGGCCATGACGCAGCATTGCTGACGTCCAAAATTTACCAGGTTAAATTAACTGTCAATTATTGAAAGGTTATAGGTTTGTCACATTGTATTATATTTTCACTGTTGGGTATTTACGCTAAATGAGAATATTATTCATATTATATTATTTTGTGGGGAGGTTACAAGCTCTTATGTTTTCATCACTTTTTTGGGAGTGATTATTACATCCAGAAGAAAACCTAAATCGGGCAAGGTAGAAGAATCTTTTTACCCATTCGCCAAGTATATATGTTAGGTGGATCGACAACATATTCCTGTCATGTGACGCACATGCCGTCACCAGTGTCGTATAGAATATATCAGACGTGTTTTCCTGTGGAGCAATCGGTTGACCCATGATCTTGCGATCAAATGTTTTCGGTTCCCATTGGAGAGGCACGTCCTTTCGTCTACTAATCGCACGGTTTTGCAGTGCGGTCGCAAAACACCGACACTAAACTTATTACAGTGAACAGAGACGTCAATGAACGAACGGACAGATCATAACTTTGCGAAAATAATGAAAGTAAACCTTTCACTCGAGGGATGACTTGAACCAAGGACCTCTCGTTCCGCAGCTGCTGACCCTAACGACGGGACCACAGCGGTCCTGAACTACTCTATCCTTGATGTTGTTTATCTTGCACATGGACTACTCAGTTTGTATATTTTACTTATTTTTTTCATGGTTCCACACAACTTCTTCCTGTTTTCTTGATTGATCTGTGTTCAGTTTTTCAAGGCCTATCCACTGTGCCAACTTATAACTAAATCTGAGGGAGGTGCGATGGGGAGGTTCCCTTGTCAGGGGCGCGAGATGCATCCCGACTGCCCCTGGCAGGTGGAGCTGCTACTGCGCCGTCCCTCAGCTGCGCCGAGCTGTTCTGCGGCCTACGGCGTTTCCGACGTCGTCTTTTCTTCCGCTGCGTCGATGCGGCCGCGGCCGCCTCGCCGCCTTCGGCACGGTTGCGGCTCGAGAAAGCTAGAGAGCCTGTATGCAGAGAGAGGGGCCATAGGTGAAGTTGCCCGTGATCGGTTGATTAGCGTTGGAAGAAAAGTAGCACCAAACGTCCGTCGCGCTTCCTATGTTCGCAGTGCTTTTGAGTTCAGAGGACTTTTGGAAGCGATTAAAATGTATTTGAATTATTGAGAGACTTCTTATGCATTATGCAACCTTGCGCCAGAACTAAGAGAATTGACAGAGTATTTTTTTCTTTTTTCACAGTCCACAGTATGGCCAGTCTTTATACACTACTAGCCAATAAAATTGCTACACCAAGAAGAAGTGCAGATGATAAACGGGCATTCATTGGAAGAATATATTATAAGAACTTTCAGCATTGGAGCGCGTCAGCAATCGTAATTATCTAAATAAATTATGAATAATCCGCCTCGATTGCGAAAATTCCCGGTGTTTACCCAGGTTTCAACGTGGATAACCACGCCTTCTTCAGAACAAAATAAAAAACAGCTTGCCTAAATGGGCATAGTCAATTTCTAAAATGAACACCCACAACGGCAGGTCCCCATAAAATTTATTAACATTACACGGTACATCCGTACCAAGTCAATAACACTACTTAACTGTGTGTGCTGCCTCGCCCCAGCCAACGTGCGATGGGTACCAGGCTCTCCACTGCACTAATGCCTCGCCGGCTGTTCCCCTGAGCGACTGTCGACAATCTCTGCGCATGCGCGCGGCTAAGAAACGCTCTTCTTATGCATAGAAACGGGATACAACAGTTAACATAAATCGGGGCCTAAGTAACTACAAAAAGTTGTCGCCCAAATAGTAAGTGATACAAGCATTGATGCGGAAATTACGACATATTAATTCTCGACCAACATTGCGCACAGGTCGTGCATCAGCCACTAACTAATATGGAGGCACTAAAATTAGGTAAAAATTACAACTAACATACAGAAATGGCTATGCATGGGGACATAGTAAAATGCAATCGGTTCCAAACCATACTACATGCGGAAACCTTAAGTTGTAACTGACAGAGCAAACGGTCTGCAAGACTTGACACCTTAACGGATAATAGTGTGGGGGCGGGGAGGGGGGGGGGGCGGTGGAAAGAAAATCTCAAATGTTGTTAACGGATAATGACATGACGTGGAAGTTGGCTGATGCATGCACAGGTTGTTGATCGTTAACGGATGATAACGATGCCCCTCCCCCTCTCTTTTTTTGGCACCTTTCCCTTTCTGTGAGTTGAAGGTTTGGTTAGCCAAGATGAACGCCTTTCGGTCATCGTAAGTTCATATCGCTGCGCGCTTTTAAGACGTATTGTATCTTCGTAGGCTTCTATATTTATAAGATCGTGGAGCCAAGATATGTCCTAAATCTTTTACGTTTTTTGATTACGGCCTGCTCAGCCACTTAGCATTTTGGCGATGTAGCGACAGTGATGGTTTCTGTTAGCAGAAATTGTGTGGTTTTATCCGTTAACAACATTTGAGATTTTCTTTCCACCGCCCCCCCCCCTCCCCGCCCCCACACTATTATCCGTTAAGGTGCCAAGTCTTGCAGACCGTTTGCTCTGTCAGTTACAACTTAATGGTTTCCGCATGTAGTATGGTTTGGAACCGATTGCACTTTACTATGTCCTCATGCATAGCCATTTCTGTATGTTAGTTGTAATTTTTACCTAATTTTAGTGCCTCCATATTAGTTAGTGGCTGATGCACGACCTGTGCGCAATGTTGGTCGAGAATTAATATGTCGTAATTTCCGCATCAGTGCGTGTATCACTTACTATTTGGGCGACAACTTTTTGTAGTTACTTAGGCCCCGATTTATGTTAACTGTTGTATCCCGTTTCTATGCATAAGAAGAGCGTTTCTTAGCCGCGCGCATGCGCAGAGATTGTCGACAGTCGCTCAGGGGAACAGCCGGCGAGGCATTAGTGCAGTGGAGAGCCTGGTACCCATCGCACGTTGGCTGGGGCGAGGCAGCACACACAGTTAAGTAGTGTTATTGACTTGGTACGGATGTACCGTGTAATGTTAATAAATTTTATGGGGACCTGCCGTTGTGGGTGTTCATTTTATAAATTGACTATGCCCATTTAGGCAAGCTGTTTTTTATTTTGTTCTGAAGAAGGCGTGGTTATCCACGTTGAAACCTGGGTAAACACCGGGAATTTTCGCAATCGATGCGGATTATTCATAATTTGTTTGAATATATTATACTACAACTGGCATGTGATTACATATTCTGACAATTTGAGTGCATAGATCCTGAGAAATCAGTACCCAGAACAACAACTTCTGGCCGTTCAAATCAAATGGCTCTGAACACTATGGGACTTAACATCTATGGTCATTAGTCCCTTAGAACTTAGAACTACTTAAACCTAACTAAACTAAGGACATCACACAACACCCAGTCGTCATGAGGCAGAGAAAATCCCTGACTCCGACGGTAATCGAACCCGGGCGCGGGAAGCGAGAACGCTACCGCACGACCACGAGCTGTGGACCCTTGGGGCGTAATAACGGCCTTTATACGCCTGGGCATTGAGTCAAACAGAGCTTGGATGGCGTGCACAGGTACAGCTGTCCATGCAGCTTCAACACGATACCACAGTTCATCAAGAGTAGTGACTGGCGTATTGTGACGAGCAGTTGCTCGGCTACCATTGACCAGACGTTTTCAGTTGGTGAGAGATCTGGAGAATGTACTGCCCAGGGCAGCAGTCGAACATTTTCTGTATCCAGAAAGGCCCGTACAGGACCTGCAACATGCGGTCGTGCATTATCCTTCTGAAATGTATGGTTACGCAGGGATCGAATGAAGGGTAGAGCCACGGGTTGTAACACGTCTGAAATGTAACGTCCACTGTTCAAAGTGCAGTCAATATGAACAAGAGGTGACCGAGACGTGTAACCAATGGCACCCCATACCATCACGCCGGGTGATACTCCAGTATGGCGATGACGAATACACGCCTCCAAGGTGCGTTCACCGCGATGTCGCCAAACGCGGATGCGACCATTATGATGCTGTAAACAGAACCTGGATTCGTCCGAAAAAATGACGTTTTGCCATTCGTGCACCCAGGTTCTTCGTTGAGTAGACGATCGCAGGCGCTCCTGTCTGTGATGCAGCGTCAAGGGAAACCGCAGCCACGGGCTCCGAGCTGATAGTCCGTGCTGCTGCAAACGTCGTCGAACTGTGCGTGCAGATGGTTGATGTCTTGCAAACGTCCCCATCTGTTGACTCAGGGATCGAGACGTGGCTGCACGATCAGTTACAGCAATGTGGATAAGATGCCTGTCATTTCGACTCCTAGTGATACGAGGCCGTTGAGATCCAGCACGGCGTTCCGTATTACCATCCTGAACCCACCGATTCCATACTCTGCTAACAGTCATTGGATCTCGACCAACGCGTGCAGCAATGTCGCGATACGATGAACCGCAATCGCGATAGGCTACAATCCGACCTTTATCAAAGTCAGAAACGTGATGGTACGCATTTCACCTTCTTACACGAGCCATCGCAACAACGTTTCACCAGGCAACGCTGGTTAACTGCTGTTTGTGTATGAGAAATAGGTTGGAAACTTTCCTCATGTCAGCACGTTGTAGGTGTCGCCACCGGCGCCAACCTTGTGTGAATGCTCTGAAAAGCAAATCATTTGCATATCACAGCATCTTCTTCCTGTCGCTTAAATTTCGCGTCTGTAGCACGTCATCTTCGCGGTGTAGCAATTTTAATGGCCAATAGTGTACAATGGTCAGCCACGGCGGATTTAGTGTCCTGCAGTAATTCGGTATGGCGCTTGTGTTCGCAGCACCTCTCTTCTACAGTGAGGACTAATTTGTGATTTTCCGCACAGACAGGGATTTTGATAAACGCCTGGTTTCCGAAAGCCCAGTAGAGTCAAGGTTCTTTGCAGGGGGTCGGAGTACACATTTCTCATTGTGTTTCCCCAGGATTCTACCGATTTTTCTTGAGGTGTTCCCGACAAACGGAATTCACGCCAATGACTCGTGTTCTTCTTCTTGTTCTCTTGGTGCAGTCTGTCTGAGTGCGTGTCTTATTTGCTTCTGGTTGTACCCATTTTTCCGAAATGTTGTCTCGAGGTGCTGTAGTACTGCTGGAAGGCTCTCCTGATCGCAGATCGATCGTGCCCTGTGAACAAGTGTGCGCAAAACGCCTTCATGCTGGGAGTTGTGGCGGCAACTGAAGGCATTTAGGTACAAATCGGTGTGTGTAGGTTTTCTGTATACACTGTGTCCCAGCTTGCCGTCAGGTTTCCGTTTCACCAAGACGTCAAGAAACGGTAGGGCATTTAAGGAACCATTCGCACTCGAGCACAGACGATATTTAATTTACTGAACTTAGATTATATGTATCGATTTTTTAAGACAAGATAAAGCAAAACAAAGGAATTAACACCGCTCTCTTGTCGCAGCCAGTAGGCATTATCACACTCTTATGTCATTCGTTGTCCTAGAAGGACGTAATATTTTGTGTGGCTCCACAGTTAGACATATTGATACTTATTTGCAGAAAAGAGGCGCAGAATTAATAAGTCGCTCTCACTTGTGAATTATCTGCAATTATTTACCTAGAATTTTACGTAAGTGTCATTCATCTCGTAATGTATATGTTGAAATGAATGAGTTTTATTTAATCGTATGCTTTTCTCTGTTTTAGTAGTTTTAGTCACCCCATTCTCATTATTGAAGCTGAGGTATCAGACTTTGTCTACAAAAATACACTCCTGGAAATTGAAATAAGAACACCGTGAATTCATTGTCCCAGGAAGGGGAAACTTTATTGACACATTGCTGGGGTCAGATACATCACATGATCACACTGACAGAACCACAGGCACATACACACAGGCAACAGAGCATGCACAATGTCGGCACTAGTACAGTGTATATCCACCTTTCGCAGCAATGCAGGCTGCTATTCTCCCATGGAGACGATCGTAGAGATGCTGGATGTAGTCCGGTGGAACGGCTTGCCATGCCATTTCCACCTGGAGCCTCAGTTGGACCAGTGTTCGTGCTGGACGTGCAGACCGCGTGAGACGACGCTTCATCCAGTCCCAAACATGCTCAATGGGGGACACATCCGGAGATCTTGCTGGCCAGGGTAGTTGACTTACACCTTCTAGAGCACGTTGGGTGGCACGGGATACATGCGGACGTGCATTGTCCAGTTGGAACAGCAAGTTCCCTTGCCGGTCTAGGAATGGTAGAACGATGGGTTCGATGACGGTTTGGATGTACCGTGCACTATTCAGTGTCCCCTCGACGATCACCAGAGGTGTACGGCCAGTGTAGGAGATCGCTCCCCACACCATGATGCCGGGTGTTGGCCCTGTGTGCCTCGGTCGTATGCAGTCCTGATTGTGGCGCTCACCTGCACGGCGCCAAACACACATACGACCATCATTGGCACCAAGGCAGAAGCGACTCTCATCGCTGAAGACGACACGTCTCCATTCGTCCCTCCATTCACGCCTGTCGCGACACCACTGGAGGTGGGCTGCACGATGTTGGGGCGTGAGCGGAAGACGGCCTAACGGTGTGCGGAACCGTAGCTCAGCACATGGAGACGGAGACGGCACTGCGTAGGATCCTACGGTCTTGGCGTGCATCCGTGCGTCGCTGCGGTCCGGTCCCAGGTGGACGGGTACGTGCACCTTCCGCCGACCACTGGCGACAACATCGATGTACTGTGGAGACTTCACGCCCCACGTGTTGAGCAATTCGGCGGTACGTCCAACCGGCCTCCCGCATGCCCACTATACGCCCTCGCTCAAAGTCCGTCAGCTGCACATACGGTTCACGTCCACGCTGTCGCGGCATGCTACGAGTGTTAAAGACTGCGATGGAGCTCCGCATGCCACGGCAAACTGGCTGACACTGACGGCGGCGGTGCACAAATGCTGCGCAGCTAGCGCCATTCGACGGCCAACACCGCGGTTCCTGGTGTGTCCGCTGTGCCGTGCGTGTGATCATTGCTTGTACAGCCCTCTCGCAGTGTCCGAAGCAAGTATGGTGGGTCTCACACACCGGTGTCAATGTGTTCTTTTTTCCTTTTCCAGGAGTGTATATAATGGAGCCCTCGCTACGTTCCGTACATCTTCGGACGTGCGAAGCTCGATAAATACACGGCGTAAATTGCATTTACTTTATTGTGTGACCTCAATGAACAATGCTACGTAAGATTTTATGAAACATTAAGAAATTCAATTCCAATCTTATAGGCGAAACGAACTTTGATCTCTCAATTACTTATCCAAACAACAACAATAATTATAATTATTACAAATTATTATTATTAATATTATTAATTTATTATTTTATTTTTATTTGTTAAAGGCACCATCCTAGTCCACCTCCATCGTGAACTGTATGTTGGGGTCGCAGCGAGTTGAGGTGTTCGAGAAATTCCTTTAAGCTGTCCTGCCCATGTGGCCAAACATCGAGCATGTCATTCACGTAGCGGAAGAAACAAGTTGGTTTTTGTTTGGCTTGTTCTTGTGCCTTCTCCTCGAGATTCTCCATAAAAATTTGGCTATAACCGGTGAAAGCGGGCATCCCATGGCGACGCCGTCTCTCTGTTCATAATAATTTCCGTAGAACAGGAAGTATGTTGAGGTGAGAATGAACTCGAAGAGTCTTGTTAGGTTTGTAACCTCCCCCCAGTTTCGTACCGAACTATATTATTCGCATCCGCTGTAGGTGAATATATCTTTCCTTCTTGTCATGAGACTCATTGTTGTCCACTTCCGTTGTTGTGAAAACTACTAAATGATAACATCTCCTTTCATAATGCTGGAATTTATTAAGTAAATCACTCAATTTATAAACATTTATGAACATCAAACACTGTGTGCCATTCTGCCACTCATCTCCGGCCTCGCTACCGAGCAACCTCTCTCTCTCTCTAGCCTCTCACACCCGACTTCCACCCACGGACTCCAACACTCGACTATTGCTTACCCACTCGCACATTGTTGACTGCACTGCAGTCTTTGCTTAAACCATGTATGATCTCTGCATCGTGCATAATCGATACTACGTAAGGGTACTGTACCCTTACAGGTTGTTGTCGGATTTCTTGCTTATCAGAAATACTCGGCCAATCCTCCTACTTCTGGGACTGTGTTACTAAAGAGGCCATCGAAATCCGACTTAGTCAGGCTCGGAACCCTGCACTCAGCCTGGAGAGAAAGCGGACATCAGAACAAATATTTTTCCCTAATGTCATTTTTTCCTAAGAGGATTATTTAAACCGTTGGAGGTCGTATTGTCAGAGGCCGTTAACTGCTGTCCACCAGTGTAGTAGTGTATTGTCTCTGTTTACTAATGGACCGATGCGCCTGGAGTGAGTACACTGATATGGTTGGTGCGTACTAGGTAGGACACCACAATGGACGACCTGCACAGCGGGTTTATCAACAACAATATCCTAATCGCCGTATCCCGCATCATACGACCTTTGATGCTGTGTACCAACGTCTGCGTGAGACCGGGTCATTTAGGAGAATACCTGGACAGGGATGCCGTCGCACGGTAAGAACGCTGCGATTTGAGGAAGCTGTCTTGCCGCATGTGGAGAGGGATCCTACAATCAGCACTCGTGCAATTGCACGTAAGATGGGGACGAATCAGACGAAAGTAAGAACAGTCCCTTGAGAGCAGTTGTTACGTCCATTTCACTTACAGCGTGTCCACCCAGAGCACAGTTTTCGCAGCGGTACCTGGAACAGTGTGAAATGCATCCTACATTTCCATCCTCTGTGTTGTTTACCCATGAAGCAACGTTCGGGCGTGATGGAGTCTTCAACACTCACAATTCGCATGTTTGGAGTGAGGATAACCCACATGCCACAGTTACTAGCGCTCATCAAGTGCGTTGTTGGAGACTGTTTAATTGGGCCGTATCTGTTACCTAGTTGTCTCGGCGTCATAAAAAAAATGGGAAAGTGTTTGTTGGTTTAATTAATTTGCCGCCAGAGAAATCTTCCTCTATCGGTTTTAAATACTCCTCATAGGAAAAAAATGACATTAGGAAAAAAGATTTGTTTTTATGTCTCCTACAACCTCCCAGAGTTTGTGGGTTTAAATACTTTTCACCCTGTATAAAGCGCCGAGAGGAACAGCACAGTTCACAATCATAGATGGACACAACCATAGATGGAAGCATAATAGACCAAAGAAACTATTGGCAAGGAACTAAACATCTATGGTCCATAGCACGCTAACACGACAGTACTGGCGAGCCCCTGCAACACAGCTACTACTGGTAACCCCAGATGCACGACCAGCCGAAAAACAGGCAAACGCAGGGAAACCGTACTGTACACAGCACGCAAACCAGCCACACACACCCCCTACACCGTCTGCGAGCCGATCTATGACCGATCGCCCACTAACGTACAGCGGCCTCGAACTGTTGCAGGGACGCAGCAACTGCAGCAAGCCCCGCAACGAGCTCCAGCAACGACAAAGGTAACGATGCACGATACCTCGCACTAACGTAACCACACCTTGCATGCACTGTCGCAGATAGCAAGCCGCTACTGCCCTTACTACCCTTCCTACTGTCGCTGAGGTTTCTTTCTCTTGGCTCTTGCCTTGGCACTTTTTTTCCTCTGCTTTACAACCGCTAGACTTCGATCGCTTTCGTCCACTTTCTATCTCCTGATGAACCACGTTAGTGAGTAATCTTACCCAGACGCAGGGATAACATCACACCCCGCTGATTCAAAAAGTAACATGTTATACGGAGGTGACAGTAGAACTTTTGGTTTGGTCACCACGTTGGTGTGGGCGTGGAGGGGCCCCATCCTTTGGCGAACAGCACAGCAACACTCGCTGAGTGGCAGTGAAGGGTTCAGCATCGCTCCTCTTGCTAGCGCACTGTCAGCCGTAGGCCCCCGCTTGCACGGTTGTACAACCAGGAGTGTTGTCCGGCTTTGTTTTTGTCAAAACACTGACGGTCACTTGCACCGAGATCTCGCAGCTTAGCAAAACGGCACTTGGGAAGTTTTGGATGACGTCGCCTGACAGCAGAACTGTCGTGTCTTCTCGTCGAAGTGATATGTCGGGCTTGGGTGGATACAGCACGCTTAATGGATGCTGCCAGGTCGAATACCAGTTGCTGCGCACTGCTAATGCGGTACCTCAGTGCCAAATGTTCAAATGTGTTGTAAGGGTACAGTACCGCCCGACATTGAAAATAGGTACAACATTCTTCGTTATTCTTGTCAGAACAACATATTTTTTGTAATAATAAATCAATTTCACTTAATACACTGAAGCCGGATACCAGTGTAGGAAAGAATGACAATTTATTTATTTAATTGATCACATGTGCACTTCCACAAAATAAATCCCTACAACCAATTTGGTGAGATCTTCGAAATGAATGAATTTATGGTCGTCTGCTAACCACAGATAGTGAATGTGCAGTATATGATCATCTTTGAGACGGTCCTTTGGTCACCTTTGGTGGAACCAAAGAGATGAAATTTACCTGAGCTTTGGGCGCCTGAAATGTGGGTGACCAATACGGTAACATGGTGCGCCCCCACCTCGACGGAGGTGCGAGCTGACCTGAAGGACGGCCATGTTTCAGCACTCTGCCGCTGGATCTTGTGTTGGTAAGATCTGTCTTAGGCGTGCTCCGTAAAGACAAAAGAGTGGAGACATAGTATGCATGTGAAATACACTCCTGGAAATGGAAAAAGAACACATTGACACCGGTGTGTCAGACCCACCATACTTGCTCCGGACACTGCGAGAGGGCTGTACAAGCAATGATCACACGCACGGCACAGCAGACACACCAGGAACCGCGGTGTTGGCCGTCGAATGGCGCTAGCTGCGCAGCATTTGTGCACCGCCGCCATCAGTGTCAGCCAGTTTGCCGTGGCATACGGAGCTCCATCGCAAACACTGGTAGCATGCCGCTACAGCGTGGACGTGAACCGTATGTGCAGTTGACGGACTTTGAGCGAGGGCGTTTAGTGGGCATGCGGGAGGCCGGGTGGACGTACCGCCGAATTGCTCAACACGTGGGGCGTGAGGTCTCCACAGTACATGGATGTTGTCGCCAGTGGTCGGCGGAAGGTGCACGTGCCCGTCGACCTGGGACCGGACCGCAGCGACGCATGGATGCAAGCCAAGACCGTAGGATCCTACGCAGTGCCGTAGACCGCACCGCCACTTCCCAGCAAATTAGGGACACTGTTGCTCCTGGGGTATCGGCGAGGACCATTCGCAACCGTCCCCATGAAGCCGGGCTACGGTCCCGCACACCGTTAGGCCGTCTTCCGCTCACGCCCCAACATCGTGCAGCCCGCCTCCAGTGGTGTCGCGAAAGGTGTTAATGGAGGGACGAATGGAGACGTGTCGTCTTCAGCGATGAGAGTCGCTTCTGCCTTGGTGCCAATGATGGTCGTATGCGTGTTTGGCGCCGTGCAGGTGAGCGCCACAATCAGGACTGCATACGACCGAGGCACACAGGGCCAACACCTGGCATCATGGTGTGGGGAACGATCTCCTACACTGGCCGTACACCTCTGGTGATCGTCGAGGGGACACTGAATAGTGCACAGTACATGCAAACCGTCATCGAACCCATCGTTCTACCATTCCTAGACCGGCAAGGGAACTTGCTGTTCCACCAGGACAATTCACGTCCGCATGTATCCCGTGCCACCCAACGTGCTCTAGAAGGTGTAAGTCAACTACCCTGGCCAGCAACATCTCCGGATCTGTCCCCCATTGAGCATGTTTGGGACTGGATGAAGCGTCGTCTCACGCGGTCTGCACGTCCAGCACGAACGCTGGTCCAACTGAGGCGACAGGTGGAAATGGCATGGCAAGCCGTTCCACAGGACTACATCCAGCATCTCTACGATCGTCCCCATGGGAGAATAGCAGCCTGCATTGCTGCGAAAGGTGGATATACACTGTACTAGTGCCGACATTGTGCATGCTCTGTTGCCTGTGTCTATGTGCCTGTGGTTCCGTCAGTGTGATCATGTGATGTATCTGACCCCAGGAATGTGTCAATAAAGTTTCCTCTTCCTGGGACAATGAATTCACGGTGTTCTTATTTCAATTTCCAGTAGTGTACTTAAGAGTAGTTTGGAATAATAATTTCTCTATTTCAGGAAATTTGTGGGAAGTATTAAATGTCAGGCAGGTAATATTAAGGGGATCGTAGTAATCTTCGGAAGTGACCAACGGGCACAATGGAACCACGTGTAGCAATAAGTTGAAATACTTCCGAGTGCTTAAGTTAAGCTGAATTACTGGTGTGTGTACTATAAGTTGGAAATGTTTAAGAAATGTCGTGTGCAGGACTTGAAACTAGAGACGAGTACTTCCACGTGTTGAGTACTGTGCGAGTCTCAATCTGTGTGTGAGACAAAGGATAAAGAGAAGTACTCGTCCATGGTATCAATTGAGGACTCGAGTGTGTGATGAATATGCTCTTAATATTACTTTGCGTGTTATGTTTCCGTGTGACGCTTGATTCAAACTATAATACTCTGAGAGAGAAGCAAGATGAGTCAGCCGTCTATCCAGCAACGCCACTTGGCTTGCATTGCACAGGAAGACGTGCATATATCCTCCAGAGTTCATAGTACGAAAGAAAAGTTACGAAGTGGGGCAGTATCGTGTGAAACTGGGATAAATACTAATTGAAGTGGGAAAGCTGAAAGTGATGTGATTATAACGTTGTGACTCTTCTTTGTATTGTATGTTGCCAGTGTGATGTATTTCATGAAATTTAAGTATGTGTGGTTGGCATGGGATAGTAACAAGGTACCTTCAGAGGCAGTGGGTTATGCATGTTCCTTTTTGTACCACTCGGTCTGGAGGAAATTTTCGTGATGATGGATGTGAGAGTCGAAGTGTGAGATATAGCAAAAGATCCACCATCCTATCCAGAAAGTGCACTGTATCGTTAAATAATTACGAGACCATAAGATAATCACCTATGTAAAGCCATGCCCACTGGGCGGAATTTCTCATGCGTTATTATTGTAGGTTATAGAATTTGTGTGTTTAGGTTATAGAATTTACTGGAATAAATAAGGCAGTGAAAAGAAAAAGATTGATGGCCTTCTCCTTCGAATAGTATGTTGTCATGATACCCAGGATATTCAAGCAGGAGTACAACTTGTAACTTAATTGTGAGTACTAGAGTTCATGTTACTCGATAAATAAGAATGAGTCCACTCGCTTGGCAGACCACTCATCTTGCAGGCCTGACTGCTTGATGCCACAGTATGAGCAAGGCAAGTGAGTGCCTCTCAGTGTGTGAATTCCTAAGAGACCAAACTGCTGAGGTCATCGGTTCGTAGACTTACACACTACTTAAACTAATTTATGCGAAGATGAACAGACACATACCTATGCCCGAGGGAGGACTCGAACCTCCGGCTGGAGTGGCCCTTTGTGCCCTTATAGCCAAATAACGGTCCTCTTTGTTTCTGATCTCACATGTTCTCGGCCCTGTCCTTGTCTTTGGGATACGGTTTAGTCTCCGTAAACTGTTGCCACATCCGAAAAACAACAGAACGGTTACCTTTAAGTCATCGGACCACATCAGTTTGCTACTGTCATGCTTCCATTCTTCCTATGTCCCTCCACCGCAGAGAGTTCGGTAGGCGTCTTCTCTGGGCCATACTGCAGCGTCTGTGTACACAGCGACTGTGGACGTGGGACTACACGGCAAACACTACTCTGTTTAGTATTAGTTGAAAACAGTTTTCGTTGCAGTTCAGTTTTCTATTTACCAACTTCGCGTTTCAACTTATTTAGGCATCTTCAAGCTGATCTTAATTTGGTATTTATTAGGACGATCCTTTAAACAGTGTAGCATAAAGCGTTCACCATCACAGGTCTTGGAGTCACTCACGCCCATCTAGAAAGTATTTACTGAGGTTAACGAAGGCGATGTTGACCTGATGTACTCGACGATGCCCCTTAGCTACACTGTCTTATCGATCGTCCTAACAAATACCAAATTACACTACTGGCCATCAAAATTGCTACACCAAGAAGAAATGCAGATGATAAACGGGTATTCATTGGACAAATATGTTATACTAGAACTGACATGTGATTACATTTTCACGCAATTTGGGTGCATAGATCCTGAGAAATTAGTACCAAGAACAACCACCTCTGGCCGTAATAACGGCCTTTATACGCCTGGGCATTGAGTCAAAAAGAGCTTGGATGGCGTGTACAGGTACAGCTGCCCATGCAGCTTCAACACGATACCACAGTTCATCAAGAGTACTGACTGGAGTATTGTGACGAGCCAATTCCTCGGCCACCATTGACCAGACGTTTTTAATTGGTGAGAGATCTGGACAATGTGCTGGCAAAGGGAAGCAGTCGGAACATTTTCCGTATCCAGAAAGGCCCGTACAGGACCTGCAAGGTGCGGTCGTGCATTATCCTGCTGAAATGTAGGGTTTCGCAGGGATCGAATGAAAGGTAGAGCCACGGGTCGTAACACATCTGAAATGTAAAGTCCACTGTTCGAAGTGCCGTCAATGTGAACAAGAGGTGACCGAGACGTGTAACCAATGGCACCCCATACAATCAAGCCTGGTGATACGCCAATGGTGATGACGAATACACGCTTCGAATGAGCGTTCACCGCGATGTTGCCAAACACGGATGCGACCTTTAAGATGCTGTATACAGAACCTGGATACATCCAAGAAAATAACGTTTTGCCATTGGTGCACCAAGGTTCGTCGTTGAGTACACCATCGCAGGCGCTCCTGTCTGTGATGCAGCGTCAAGGGTAACCGCAGCTACGGTCTCCGAGCTGATAGTCCATGCTGCTTCAAACGTCGTCGAACTGTTCGTGCAGATGGTTGTTGTCTCGCAAACGTCCCCATCTGTTGACTCAGGGATCGAGACGTGACTGCACGATCCGTTACAGCCATGCGGATAAGTTGCCTGTCATCACGACTGCTAATGATACGAGGCCGTTGGGATCCAGCACGGCGTTCCGTGTTACCATCCTGAGCCCACCGGTTCCATATACTGCTAACAGTAATTTGATCTCAACCAACGCGAGCAGCAATGTCGCGATACGATAAAGCGCAATCGCGATAGGTTACAATCCGACCTTTATCAAAGTCGGAAACGTGATGGTATGCAGTTCTCCTCCTTACACGAGGCATTATGTGTGTAAGAAATAGGTTGGAAACTTTCATCATGTCGGCACGTTATAGGTGTCACCACCGGCGCCAACCTTGTGTGAATGCCCTGAAAAGCTAATCATTCGCATATCACAGCATCTTCTTCCTGTCGGTTAAATTTCGAGTCTGTAGCACGTCATCTTCGTGGTGTAGCAATTTTCAAAGAAATGGCTCTGAGCACTATGGAACTTAACTACTGAGGTCATCAGTCCCCTAGAACTTAGAACTAATTAAACCTAACCTAAGGACATCACACACATCCATGCCCGAGGCAGGATTCGAACCTGCGACCGTAGCGGCAGCGCGGTTCCAGACTGTAGCGCCTAGAACCACTCGGCCACACTGGCTGCCATGTAGCAATTTTAATGGCCAGTAGTGTAAGATCAGTCTGAAGATGCCTAAATAAATTGAAACGCGTAGTTGATAAATAAAAAAAACTTAAATTGCATCCAATATTGTTTTCAACTAATACTATTAATCGCTTGTTTGCTGATTCATGCCACAGATGGAATGTGACAGGTTCCACGATGTCATTGTCGGCGTGGTTGTACGTTGACCAGAATGCTATCATCCGTGTAGAAGACGATCGTACGAACATCTGTTGACAGTTTGTTTGATTATATCTTGAATAAGATATAGGACGGGGAAACTGCGGTTTGTTGCTTTAATTTTGGATACCAGTGTACTTGGCAAACGTGTGATAGTGCATTTACTTCCGCTCGTAGTACTGAATTGACCCGCCAGAGTCACTTGGCAGTCCTTTTCCACTTCGACGACTCATCCTATATGAACCTGATGTAGTGCGCTGAACCGCCGATACTGTCGCAGCAACTCAGCAACAATGTCTGCAGCAGGGGAAAGAAAGGCAATCTGCACACCAACAGCCTAACCGTGTACCCAATATTGACGGCCCGCCGCAGATCAAATTATAAGTTCTTTTCCCAGTTACTTGAAAAATCCATAAAGCAAAACATTGAGCTGTAGCAGATTCAACCTAGAAGATACGGATGGACGCAGCAAAATTCACAAGACTGTTGTAGACAAGTTTTATCGTAAATTTTTTTTTTAACAGTTCAATAAAGTCACAGAGTTTCTATATATTCGTTGTGCGGTCTGACACTCCTTGATATCTTTGCCAGAATAAATTCAAAATCTTCTGATTTGTCCTTAAATAATTAATTAATGTCACTGAAGAATCAATCCTGTTCTCATTCAACGAAATATTCCTCTTTAAAACCAATCCACCCGACTACAATCGCCGATAAAGTTTCAAAACAGAATCCTGACACACTTCACAGTATCGATAGTTTTCAAAATATCAATACGTGTCGACCTCTCACCAATAAAACTTCAAATCAGTCAACCATTGAAGATCGTCCACACTCTCGACAAAACCCTGCCAGGACCTCTTCAAGAAGTCTTAATTTTAATGAAACTTGCGAATCTCACACATAAGTACTATTTACGATGCATGTCGTAACAACAGAATCAACTGACTGTTCCAACCTCCAACTCGAAGTTTATTTAACAGTCGATAACCAATTGACATTTAATTACAAACTTTATCCCTCCACCTTCAACACTGAACTCCATTTCCTTTTATAAAGAAAAAAAAAAACATAAAACATATTTTAATAATGGTCTGCAAGATGTTTCCACGGTTCTTCCTGTGGTGTCACCGCCAGACACCACACTTGCTAAGTGGTAGCCTTTAAATCGGCCGCGGTCCGATAGTATACGTCGGACCCGCGTGTCGCCACTATCAGTGATTGCAGACCGAGCGCCGCCACACGGCAGGTCTAGAGAGACTTCCTAGCACTCGCCCCAGTTGTACAGCCGACTTTGCTAGCGATGGTTCACTGACTTCTACGCTCTCATTTGCCGAGCCTTCAGCTCCGTTATTTGCTACCACCTAGCAAGGCGCCAGTATCCGTACTATTGATATTGTGAATCATGTACCACAAAGAGCGACGATCGTTATTAATGGATTAAAGTTAAGTATTCCACCAGCTACGTCCGTTTTTCTCAATTCTAATTCCCTTGCCATGTTCCAGACCTCACGCCAGCCTGCGTGAGCTATACGCGCGCATTTCGGCCTCCTCTAGTAACACGGTTGGCTCTCCTGCCAACCACAACACTTCCAGCCGCAGCCGCCGACTACGATGCAACAGTGGTCAGCTCTCGTTTGACCGCGGCGTCTGGAGTCCCCGCTGGATCATCTTGCTGTCACGCTCGACATGAAAGAAAAAAAAAATCTTTATATATATATATATATATATATATATATATATATATATATATATATATATATATATATTAACATTTCTTACCTGGCGTCGCTCAAGCGGTAAAGAAACGCGATGTTTCCTGATTAGACTTTTGAAACACCACAGTAGGATCTGGTACAGAGATAGAAAATTTGATTTAAGACTACTGGAACGCCGCTCTTCATGTAAGCAACAAATGCTCTTAACGTTGTGTTATGTGGTTCAGCGGCCAATATCGCAATGAGGGAGACGTGTTGCCGGCAGCTTGTCGTCGTCTGATCGGTTCCGCTCGTATCTTGCGATGCAAGGTCAGTGTGAGTTGTCGGGTGTAATCTCGGTGGAGACAGCGCAGTCCGTTCCTATCCGCCGTGGAGTGCGGGCGTGCCCTGCGGTCTTCCAAACGGAGCGCTCGTGTTCATAGCGAGTGCGCTCGCTCCTTCCCTTCGTGGCACAGCCGCATAGCTGTAAGTACGGTGAACATGGCTTGTTCACGGAAAAGAACGTTGAGGTTTGGCTTTGTGAGGAACAGTGTACGTCTGTTTCCTTTTGCAGCAGGCTGGTACGTGAAGTTAAATTGAATGATGCGGAGTCTATCGTTATTTAAACGGATAACGTTCCAAAATCGTATTCGTTATTTATTTTAATATTCACTCGTTTGGAATTCACAAAAGCATTCTTTGTAATGTTGATGCATTAATTTGTTCTGAAAGCGGTGCCGATATTCAAGGCAATAAAAGCGGGTTAAAAGCCGTGAACTATCGGGGGAAGTTAACCTTGCATTTCTGAGCAACTGTTTCACCATGTATCCAGTCCAGCTTACCAAATTCCCAACCACAATAACATTAATTAGAATCTTTTAATAGTCATCTTACGACAACCGGTGATATATATATATATATATATATATATATATATATATATATATATATATATATATATATATATAAGAAGAGAATTTAAATAAAAAGAAATAAATCAGTTTATATTGGGACATTTATTTTAACATTGATCATTGTTCCGTTAAAATTTCAGCATATTAAACTTGACTCATAACTAAACTGGTGCCTTATTTAGGATTGTGAAAATGTGAGCTTGTAATCTTACGGAACACATCACATATGGAGCAAAAATTGGGGGACTGCACACAACACTGCATTCATAAAATAACACACGAAAAACGTTGAAACATATGCAAGAGGAAATTAACCACAACCAACCGATTCAATTTTGACCCAAAGAAGTTACGTTCGTAGCGCAATCCTGTCCGTCATGAAATTACCATACACTGGTATACCAAATTCATACTAATTATCTGTGAAATCTTCCCGAAAAGAATAGCTGAGAGCTACTTTGATGTTTACACTACATGCTTCACGTGGTCAACTTGGTTTACACAAAGAGTGTAACTCCACAATAGTTTTGATAATTAAAATAAATTACATCGAAACGCAATTTACAAAAGAAAAACCTCGAACTGGTTACTATCGTCTTACTATTAACCTGATGGATCAAACAATTGTATAAGCACGTGGTACTGGTCTCACAAAGTACACTGCACGTGGGTTAAACACAAAGAAAAGTTGCTATATTGAAAAATATTGTCAAGACGAGATGTTATAATCTCACGCAAATTCGCATTTAAGATTGATGATCTTAGTTCGAGATACATATCATGAACACGTGGTTCCACTTTACTCACAAAGTAGTGCAAAGCAACTACTGGAAGATATCCTGAACTTCACACTCGAATTACACTGCGTTGCAATTTAAGATAACATTGGATATTTTAGATCTAAGCCTGAAATAAAGGTAATTAAATTTTCAGTTAGGCTGAACTTAAGAAATCCATTGTCCTACAGACTTAGCAGGGCCGTTCGCCGTGGACAGACTGCCATGGGCCCCTACCGAGGGTACTTCACAGATACAAACGGAAGTGACCAGAGAGGCAGCTTCCTATACCAACATGACAAGCGACGGACAGGACCATACTAAGGATAGAAACCTCTTTGCTTTTAGAAAGCGTAGCTACCTGTTCCGACGTTGGTCCTACTGTTCTCTAACAGACAGGCTTGTCTGCTACCATCAAGCATGCAACTAGAAATACATTTGCCCATTCATTCTTTTACTCAGAAGGGAAGGGGGATGACAGTATCTTATCATATACAGTATATAAAAGAAAGCGGATGTATGTTCCGTATGAGACTGTGTGACATGAATTACATATAAACTGTGTTTTAAAGTGTAGTAGTGTGACAGATCGTTCTTGTTTATGTGTAAAAGTAACAAATTCCACTGCTCAGTCTCCTCCCAGATAGAATGAGAAACACCACAGTAAATTTAGAAGTGGAATGCGTGCAGTAAATGACAACAGATTTAAGAAATTAACATGAAAGGAATCCAACAGAGACCTTTCATCATCACATAATGTGTTAACTCAAATATTCCGATTGTTTCATACTGAGCCAGACTATTCTTTACATATGTTCTTATAATACAACGTGTATCAAAAAGAATCATCCGATTTTTAAAAAATCGCAACTGTTATGGTAGTTGAGATTTTTGTATCCCGCCTGGAAGGTGGCGCGTGAGTAGGAGCAGGAGCAGGAAAATTACATCGGTACTGCAGTGAGTAAAGGTGGTTTACTGGTGCAAGAAAGAATACATAACTTTGCGCAGATGCCAATTCTTTGACGAGTCGTACGTAGAGCAAAGGTGAAGCGAAGTTTCCTGGCTGGCTGCACCTGATGAACCGAATCTGTAGCGGAGCACGTATAGCTGCACAGTACCAGCTAGAGGGCGCTGTCGTCCGTGTCTCGTGGTAGTGCCAATCTTTGAAACTATGCCGTGGTATCGTTGCTATCGATACCACAGAGGTATGTGCGTGAACACAGCAGTGTTGGAAAGAGCAAACTCTCGAGTTTTACTTGGTTCATGCTAGGTGGCAGCAGTGTGCGCCCACTTTAGTTCTAGTAAAAATGGTGTCGGGACAACAGAGAGCGTTTCCTGTTCAACGTTTTGCGCTGTGCGGGCCACTAATAACAATTCAGCGTGACTTTCGTGCTAGGTATGGTGTGGTTACCCCTACAGCACAGGTCCAAGATTAAGAAGTGCAGCAAAGAGCAGCCTGCAACAGTAACGGCGTTGTGGGTAAGTGGCCATGGGGTAAGCAGGAGGTCCCGAGTTCGAGTCCCAATCAGTGCACACATTTTTCAAAAAAGAAAAAAAGAAAAAAAATGGGGTTGGGCCGCCACCATGTTCAAAACTCCCTTGCACCATTTTTTTTTCAAAACATTATGAACTGTCTGACTGGTCAATGAAATGTTTGTTTCCTCTCTGTAATCTTGGCAGCTATCATACTATACATTGGTTATAATATATGAGTCATGTGGTAAGAATACGTTACCGTTTCAAGTAAATGTGATGAATTGTGAGAGCAGGTGAGATACCACATAGGTGTCTCACAGTAATGAAAACTATAAATGAAATGGTGTGAGCTATGTTACAATAAAGGAATTCAAGAGTAAAGATTTTTAAAGCGGAACGCAACTCCAAAAACGTTACTGAAATATGTTTTGAGAGAGTACAGAAAAAGGTGTGATTGTAAAACTGTTGCGTTCATTTGTTGCAGCTTATGTGACAAACGTTTTCATCACTTCCTTGAGAGCGATTACATTCACACTCACACTATGACCTCTATCGGGCAAGGAGGTATATCCCACTCACTCGCCAAGTCTACAAAGTAGGTGCGTCGATAAGAGATTCCTATAGAATGACGCACGCACTGTCACTAATGCCGTGCATAACATACCAGATGTGTTTTCCTGTCGAGGATTCAGCTGTCTTGTCGCCTTGTCATCAAACGTTGGTGGTTCTCTTTCGGAAGCCACTTCCTTTCAGCTGGTAATATTGTGCAGAATCAACTGTCATTATAGGTCTCTACATCACACCTCGCTGGTGGAAGCGGATGTTACACCACGACACAGACACAAATTTCGCTGGTGGAAGCGGATGTTATACCACGACACAGACACAAATTTCGATAAAGCGAACAGCGAAAGAAAAAAAAAAAAGAAACTGGGGATGAGTGAGGTTTGAACATGGCTCGCCCACTTCACAGTCCAACACAATAATCACTTCTCCATGACGACATCGCCTTACTTGGATACTCTACAGGGTGGTCCATTGATAGCGACCGGGGCAACTATCTCACGGAATAAGCATCAAACGAGAAAACTACAAAGAACGTAACTCGTCTAGCATGAAGGGGGAAACCAGATGGCGCTATGGTTGGCCCACTAGATAGTGCTGCCATAGGTCAAACGGTTATCAACTGCGTCTTTTTCTAAAAATAGGAACCCCCATGTTTTATTACATATTTGTGTAGTACGTAAAGAAATATGAATGTTTTAACTGGACCACTTTTTACGCTTTGTGATATATGGCGCAGTAATGGTCACAAACATATGGCTCACAATTTTAGACGAACAGTTGGTAACAGGTAGTTTTTTAAATTAAAATAAAAAACGTAGGTACGTAGGACTTGGAAGAGCAGTTGAACAGAATTGACAGGGTCTTGAAAGGAGGATATAAGATGAACATCAACAAAAGCAAAACGAGGATAAGGAAATGTAGTCGAATTAAGTCGGATGATGCCGAGGGAATTAGATTAGGAAATGAGACACTTAAAGTAGTAAAGGAGTTTTGCTATTTGGGGAGCAAATGGTCGAAGTAGAGAGGATATAAAATGTAGACTGGCAATGGAAAGGAAAGCCTTTCTGAAGAAGAGAAATTTGTTAACGTCGAGTATAGATTTATGTGTCAGGAAGTCATTTCTGAAAGTATTTATATGGAGTGTAGCCATGTATGGAAGTGAAACATGGACGATAAATAGTTTGGACAAGAAGAGAACAGAAGCTTTCGAAATGTGGTGCTACAGAAGAATGCTGAAGATTAGATGGGTAGATGATATAACTAATGAGGAAGTATTGAATAGGATTGGGGAGAAGAGAAGTTTGTGGCACAACTTTTACCAGAAGAAGGGATCGGTTGGTAGGACATGTTCTGAGGCATCAAGGGATTACCAATTTGGTATTGGAGGGCAGCGTGGAGGGTAAAAATCGTAGAGGGAGACCAAGAGATGAATACAATAAGCAGATTCAGAAGGATGTAGGCTGCAGTACATACTGGGAGATGAAGAAGCTTGCACAGGATAGAGTAGCATGGAGAGCTGCATCAAACCAGCCTCAGGACTGAAGACCACAACAACAACAACAACAACAACAACTGCCCCATGCTTCTAGCTCCACTTCCATCTCGCGCCCAAAGTCTTAATTCCCGCTGTGCGGCCGTAATCATGTCGAAAACCTTTTCACATGAATCATCTGAGTTCAGCTCCACCAATGCACTGCCCTTTCATACACTGGGTACGCAATACTGCTGCCATCTGTACATATGGATGTCGCTATCCTATATCGTATTGTCACCTCAGTGTGCACCAAAGACGTGTACCGGTGAAACTTCGCGTTTCCGAGCTAACAAAGGGTGATCCAGCGTTATCGCTAAGATCATCGTGGAGGATGGTCAGCTTTGCTTTAGGAATCAGTTTATGTGTATGAAATCCGTCAGCTGCCCATTTGTCATAGTTCTCGAGCTTGACGAACTGTATAGTCTTTTAAGGACGTTTACGAATCCTTAACTAAATCGTTCTGCGGTCATTACGCTGTAAAGGTGCATGCGACTTATTCTGCCAAATACTTTCGAGAATTCAACTGACAGTGGCTGCACTAGCTTTTGCTGTTGACGTTGCCGCTATCAAATCAGTTACAGCTTGCACTTCAGTATTTCCTGGAACAACGCATACTGGCAATCTAATATTCAGTGCCCTCTTATAATCAGATGGGCCCGAACTTAGATAAATGTTTCGTCTTCGTCTCTTTGGCAATGGGCCGTGGCTACTCCTGCTTTAAAATCCGGCGGAATATCGTTGTATGTCCAAATACAGCACTACATAGATGATATGCTGTTTTATCGTCTTCCAAAATTTCGTATACAACTCAGTGCGTGTTCCATTACGATCTAGTTACTGCCCTTTTGCCGATTATTTTATTCAACATCAGTATTCCACAAGGCACCTGGCGATGTTTGGAGGAGAGTATTTCTGGTACCCCAATGGCTATCAGTTAAGCCTCTGTATTAGCTTTAATTTCTCGAATTGTTTCATTGCGGTCATTTCGCGAGATGTACGCGGAAGAAAACGATATGTTGCCAGACACTTTCCAGAAAGTACTCTCTCGAAATTTCAACAGTAAATCTCTCCTTGATGCAAAATGCCTAACCCCTGCCACTGGAATATCTCGCGCTAACTAAACAATCCCGTGACGAAACGCGTCGCTGTTTGTTGGATCTCTAATCAGTCCCTCCTGGTAAGGATCGCAGATTGATGAACAATACTCAAGAATCGATCAAAGAAGCGACTTGCAAGTCACATCTTTAGTGGATGAGCTACATTTCCCATAAGATTAGTCCTCTGAATCTCAGCCTGCCATTTAGATGGCTTGCTGTTTTATGTGGTCATTCCGCTTAAGGTCGCTCTGGATAGTTACTACTACATATTTTACGCTATACACTGTTTACAGCAGTTTCTCATCAACAGTGTAGATTTGGAATAGTGTAAGAGGTCCATGATTAAAGAATTCGTTGCTAGCGCACTCGAGCTGATGTAATTTCGATGGATTGCTCACGCGCCGCCTGCGACATGTAAGCTATAAGAGAATCTGACACCTAAGAGCAGTGTTGACTGTGTGGCAGTAGCAGTAAGTAGTTGCTAGCGAGCAGTATGGTGTATCGTGTTGGCTGGGCCTGTCGTGGTGGAGCGATGGCAGAGCGTTGTAGGATAAGGTGGCTGGCTCTGAGCACTATGGGACTCAACTGCTGTGGTTATCAGTCCCCTAGAACTTAGAACTACTTAAACCTAACTAACCTAAGGACATCACACACATCCATGCCCGAGGCAGGATTCGAACCTGCGACTGTAGCAGCAGCGCGGCTCCGGACTGGAGCGACTAAAACAGCAAGACCACCGCGGCCGGCTAGAATAAGGTAAAGGCAGCCTCGCGCATATGTAGTATTGCTATATCAAGTCCCATGTAAATGTTTTTAAGAAAAAATCGTTTAATAAGAATCTTTCTCATAAAAAGTAACTTTTGACAATCATTCATTTCAATTTAAAGAATTTACTAATTTCTCCGTACCTTGGTCATCCCCAAAACTGAAAAGAAAAATCAGTTCTTTCCTTTTATATAAGACAAATCTATCGGCCAGCATTGCACTTAGCTGCGCCAGAAAAATTTCTTATAGGAGCAGATATATACGCGTTATCCGGCGACCTAATTAAGGTAAGATTTTTCAGTTTATTCAGAATGATGTATCAGGGCCATGACGCAGCACTGCTGACGTCCAAAATTTACCAGGTTAAATTGACAGTCAATTATTGAAAGGTTATAAGTGAGTCGTAATTTTATTGAGAGATTAGTCGCATTGTATTATTGGTAGGTTACGGAATTTATCTGTGGGAGGTTACGCTGAATGCTATAAATAATTATACACTCCTGGAAATGGAAAAAAGAACACATTGACACCGGTGTGTCAGACCCACCATACTTGCTCCGGACACTGCGAGACGGCTGTACAAGCAATGATCACACGCACGACACAGCGGACACACCAGGAACCGCGGTGTTGGCCGTCGAATGGCGCTAGCTGCGCAGCATTTGTGCACCGCCGCCGTCAGTGTCAGCCAGTTTGCCGTGGCATACGGAGCTCCATCGCAGTCTTTAACACTGGTAGCATGCCGCGACAGCGTGGACGTGAACCGTATGTGCAGTTGGCGGACTTTGAGCGAGGGCGTATAGTGGGCATGCGGGAGGCCAGGTGGAACTACCGCCGAATTGCTCAACACGTGGGGCGTGAGGTCTCCACAGTACATCGATGTTGTCGCCAGTGGTCGGCGGAAGGTGCACGTGCCCGTCGACCTGGGACCAGACCGCAGCGACGCACGGATGCACGCCAAGACCGTAGGATTATACACAGTGCCATAGGGGACCGCACCGCCACTTCCCAGCAAATTAGGGACACTGTTGCTCCTGGGGTATCGGCGAGGACCATTCGTAACCGTCTCCATGAAGCTGGGCTACGGTCCCGCACACCGTTAGGCCGTCTTCCGCTCACGCCCCAACATCGTGCAGCCCGCCTCCAGTGGTGTCGCGACAGGCGTGAATGGAGGGACGAATGGAGACGTGTCGTCTTCGGCGATGAGAGTCGCTTCTGCCTTGGTGCCAATGATATTCGTATGCGTGTATGGCGCCGTGCAGGTGAGCGCCACAATCAGGACTGCATACGACCGAGGCACACAGGACCAACACCCGGCATCATGGTGTGGGGAGCGATCTCCTACACTGGCCGTACACCTCTGGTGATCGTCGAGGGGACACTGAATAGTGCACGGTACATCCAAACCGTCATCGAACCCATCGTTCTACCACTCCTAGACCGGCAAGGGAACTTGCTGTTCCAACAGGACAATGCACGTCCGCATGTATCCCGTGCCACCCAACGTGCTCTAGAATGTGTAAGTCAGCTACCCTGGCCAGCAAGATCTCCGGACCTGTCCCCCATTGAGCATGTTTGGGACTGGATGAAGTGTCGTCTCACGCGGTCTGCACGTCCAGCACGAACGCTGGTCCAACTGAGGCGCCAGGTGGAAATGGCATGGCAAGCCGTTCCACAGGACTACATCCAGCATCTCTACGATCGTCTCCATGGGAGAATAGCAGCCTGCATTGCTGCGAAAGGTGGATATACACTGTACTAGTGCCGACATTGTGCATGCTCTTTTGCATGTGTCTATGTGCCTGTGGTTCTGTCAGTGTGATCATGTGATGTATCTGACCCCAGGAATGTGTCAATAAAGTTTCCCCTTCCTGGGACAATGAATTCACGGTGTTCTTATTTCAATTTCCAGGAGTGTATTTCTTACTGTTGGAAGGTTACGGAAATTATTTTGTGGAGAGGTTATACTACATGTGAATATTATTCATATTATTCTATTTTTGTGGGGAGGTTACAATAGTGGCTTTCTTTTCCTACGTATGCACAATATGTTACATTTATTAATGCTCAGGGTCAACTGCCAGAGACTGCACCATTAATCAATCGTGTGTAAACCATTTTTCAAACGGACAACGTCTTCTGGCGTTGCTACTTTCGTACAGACAACCGCGTCATCTGCGAACAGTCTCAAAAAGCTTCGGAAGCTTTGTGGTGGATCATTTACGAGGGTAAGTCGATTGTTATCCGCAAAGTAGTCAACCATGGGACAGTACATTAGGATAGTTTCCAAGATCCACAGTGTCAAGAGTGTGCCGAGAACACCAAATTCCAGGCATTACCTCTCATCATGGACAACGAATTGGCCGACGACCTTCATTTAAGGAGCGACAGCAGTGACGTCTTTGTAGAGTTGTCGGTGCTAAAAGACAAGCAACACTGCGTGAAATAACCATGGAAGTCGGTGTGGGTTGTACGACGAACGTATCCGTTAGGGCAGTGCGGCAAAATTTAGCGTTAATGGGCAATGGCAGCAAATGACCGACGCGAATGCCTTTGCTAACAGCACATCTCCTGCAGCGGCTCTCCTGGGCTCTTGACCATTCTGGTTGATCTTGGACGACTGGAAAACCGTGGCCTGGACGTAGAGTCCAGTTGGTAAGAGCTGATGACAGGGTACAAGGCTGGCGCACACCCCACGAAGCCATGGACCCAGTTTGTCAACAAGGCACTGTACAACCTGCTGGTGGTTCCATAATGGCGTGGGCTGTACATGGAACGGACAGGGTCCTGTGGTCGATCATTGTCAGGAAATGCTTATGACTGGCTACTTGGAGACCATTTCCAGCCATTCGTGAGCTTCTTGCTTGGAAACAACGACGGACTTTTTGTGGATGACAATGGGCCGCTGGGCCACAATTGTTCGCTGTTGGTTTGAAGAACATTCTGGACAATCTGAGCGAATGATTTGGCCACCCAGATCACCCAACACGAATCCCGTCGAACATTTATGGTACATAATAGACAGGTTAGTTCGCACACTGAACCCTGCATCAGCAACATCGTCGCAATTATGGACGGCTGTAGAGACAGCATTGCTCAATATACCTGTCGGAGCTTTCCAACCATTGAGTCCATGGCATGTCCAGTTCCTGCACTACGCCGAGGAAGAGGACTTCCGATACGGTATTAGGAGGTACGCTTGAATTTCGCCACCTCAGTGTAGATTTCTCTTGTAAAGCCGTCGGCACACGGACCTTACATCCCAACGTTGAGCGTGCCGAGTTTCTGACGTCACAGCGTGGAATGGCACGTTCGGGAGTCTTTCCGAACGTGCAGAGCAATATCTGGCATGTCAGATATTCTGAGCGTGCTTCTGAGCGTTGACCAATGAGATGGCACAACGCCACCTACGTCACACGCACGCCGTCTCCCTTCAGTACAGAGTTGTGAGGCGCCACAGTGGCATTCATTTCAAGCCTATATGTATATGGTATTTGCCGTTTCTGAGCACCAGCAAATTGAGAACAACGGGAAAATCTGTTGTTAACTGTGTGATTCGTTCCAATAAAATAATGAGAAACAACTTATTTGGGGCAAAAGAATTATTGTAACTTGCGTGTTATGAGAGTAGGCTACTTGAAGGCAGTGACACACTGAAGATCCACCCAAAACGTATTGATCTTGGCACAATTTGTTATAATTATATTGCTATTAGTAACATATCTACGATTAAGGATTTTAACAACGCCTAGTACACTATAATTAGATGTAAGGAATGTGTTGTTGGCTCAGTGTAACGCGTAGCGTCAGTGACCTGTGTGGAGTTGTTTGGTGGCGTGGTGGTTCGCGCCTTCACACCTCCAATTTTTTTTTCATAACATTCGCATTTTATTAGGTTGTGATACTTTATTATTAGTATATACTATAATACTTGATGTTATGTAAATATACCCCCCCTCCCCTCCATGAACCATGGACCTTGCAGTTGGTGGGGAGGCTTGCGTGCCTCAGCGATACAGATAGCCGTACCGTAGGTACAACCACAACGGAGGGGTATCTGTTGAGAGGCCAGACAAACGTTGTGGTTCCTGAAGAGGGGCAGCAGCCTTTTCAGTAGTTGAGGGGGCAACAGTCTGGATGATTGACTGATCTGGCCTTGTAACAATAACCAAAACGGCCTTGCTGTGTTGGTACTGGGAACGGCTGAAAGCAAGGGGAAACTACGACTGTAATTATTCCCGAGGGCATGCAGCTTTACTGTATGATTAAATGATGATGGCGTCCTCTTGGGTAAAATATTCCGGAGGTAAAATAGTCCCCCATTCGGATCTCCGGGCGGGGACTACTCAGGAGGATGTCGTTATCAGCAGAAAGAAAACGGGCGTCCTACGGATCGGAGCGTGAAATGTCAGATCCCTTAATCCGGCAGGTAGGTTAGAAAATTTAAAAAGGGAAATGGATAGGTTACAGGTAGATATAGTGGGAATTAGTGAAGTTCGGTGGCAGGAGGAACAAGACTTCTGGTCAGGTGACTACAGGGTTATAAATACAAAATCAAATAGGGGTAATGCACGAGTAGGTTTAATAATGAATAGGAATGCGGGTAAGCTACTACAAACAGCATAGTGAACGCATTATTGTGGCCAAGATAGACACAAAGCTCATGCCTACTACAGTAGTACAAGTTTATAAGCCAACTAGCTCTGCAGATGACGAAGAAATTGAAGAAATGTATGATGAAATAAAAGAAATTATTCAGATAGTGAAGGGAGACGAAAATTTAATAGTCATGGGCGACTGGACTTCGAGTGTATGAAAAGGGAGAGAAGGAAACATAGCAGGTGAATATGAAAGAGGAAGCCGTCTGGTGGAATTTTGCACAGAGCATAACTTAATCATAGATAACACTTGGTTCAAGAATCATAAAAGAAGGTTGTATGCATGGAAGAATCCTGGAGATACTAAAAGGTATCAGATAGATTATATAATGGTAAGACAGAGATTTAGGAACAAGGTTTTAAATTGTAAGATATTTCCAGGTTCAGATGTGGACTCTGACGACAATCTATTGGTTATGACCTGTAGATTAAAACTGAAGAAACTGCAAAAAGGTGGGAATTTAAGGAGATGGGACCTGGATAAACTGAAAGAACCAGATGTTGTACAGAGTTTCAGGGAGAGCATAAGGGAACAATTGACAGAAACGGGGGAAAGAAATACAGTAGAAGAAGAATGGGTAACTTTGAGGGATAAAGTAGTGAAGGCAGCAGAGGATCAAGTAGGTAAAAAGACGAGGCCAAGTAGAAATCCTTGGGTAACAGAAGAAATATTGAATTTAATTGATGAAAGGAGAAAATATAAAAATGCAGTAAGTGAAGCAGGCAAAAAGGAATACAAACGTCTCAAAAATGAGATCGACTGGAAATGCAAAACGGCTAAGCAGGGATGGCTAGAGGACAAATGTAAGGATGTAGAGGCTTATCTCACTAGGGGTAAGATAGATACTGCCTACAGGAAAATTAAAGAGACCTTTGGAGATAAGAGAGCCAGTTGTATGAACATCAAGAGCTCAGATGGAAACCCAGCTCTAAGCAAAGAAGGGAAAGCAGAAAGGTGGAAGGAGTATATAGAGGGTCTATACAAGGGCGATGTACTGGAGGACAATATTATGCAAATGGAAGAGGATGTAGATGAAGATGAAATGGGAGATATGATACTGCGTGAAGAGTTTGACAGAGCATTGAAAGACCTAAGTCGAAACAAGGCCCCGGGAGTAGACAACATTCCATTAGAACTACCGACAGCCTTGGGAGAGCCAGTCCTGACAAAACTCTACCATCTGGTGAGCAAGATGTAAGAGACAGGCGAAATACCCTCAGACTTCAAGAAGAATATAATAATTCCAATCTCAAAGAAAGCAGGTGTTAACAGATGTCAAAATTACCGAACTATCAGTTTAATTAGTCAAAAAAAAATGGTTCAAAAGGCTCTGAGCGCTATGGGACTCAACTGCTGGTGGTCATTAGTCCCCTAGAACTTAGAACTACTTAAACCTAACTAACCTAAGGACATCACACACATCCATGCCGAGGCAGGATTCGAACCTGCGACCGTAGCAGTCGCACGGTTCCGGACTGCGTGCCTAGAACCGCGAGACCACCGCGGCCGGCTTAATAAGTCACAGCTGCAAAATACTAACACGAATTCTTTACAGACGAATGGAAAAACTAGTAGAAGCCGACCTCAGGGAAGATCAGTTTGGATTCCGTAGAAATACTGGAACACGTGAGGCAATACTGACCTTACGACTTATCTTAGAGGAAAGATTAAGGAAAGGCAAACCTACGTTCCTAGCATTTGTAGACTTAGAGAAAGCTTTTGACAATGTTGACTGGAATACTCTCTTTCGAATTCTAAAGGTGGCAGGGGTAAAATACAGGGAGCGAAAAGCTATTTACAATTTGTACAGAAACCAGATGGCAGTTATAAGAGTCGAGGGACATGAAAGGGAAGCAATGGTTGGGAAGGGAGTGAGACAGGGTTGTAGCCTCTCCCCGATGTTATTCAATCTGTATATTGAGCAAGCGGTAAAGGAAACAAAAGAAAAGTTCGGAGTAGGTATTAAAATCCATGGAGAAGAAATAAAAACTTTGAGGTTCGCCGATGACATTGTAATTCTGTCAGAGACAGCAAAGGACTTGGAAGAGCAGTTGAATGGAATGGACAGTGTCTTGAAAGGAGGATATAACATGAACATCAACAAAAGCAAAACGAAGATAATGGAATGTAGTCGAATTAAGTCGGGTGATGCTGAGGGAATTAGATTAGGAAATGAGACATTTAAAGTAATAAAGGAGTTTTTCTATTTTGGGAGAAAAATAACTGATGATGGTCGAAGTAGAGAGGATAAAAATGTAGACTGGCAATGGCAAGGAAAGCGTTTCTGAAGAGGAGAAATTTGTTAACAGCGAGTATAGATTTAAGTGTCAGGAAGTCTTTTCTGAAAGTATTTGTATGGAGTGTAGCCATGTATGGAAGTAAAACGTGGACGATAAATTGTTTAGACAAGAAGAGAATAGAAGCTTTCGAAATGTGGTGCTACAGAAGAATGCTGAAGATTAGATGGGTAGATTACATAACTAATGAGGAGGTATTGAATAGAATTAGGGAGAAGAGGAGTTTGTGGCACAACTTGAAAAGAAGAAGGATTGGTAGGACATGTTCTGAGGCATCAAGGGATCACAAATTTAGCATTGAAGGGCAAAAATCGTAGAGGGAGACCAAGAGATGAATACACTAAGCAAATTCAGAAGGATGTAGGTTGCAGTAGGTACTGGGAGATGAAGAAACTTGCACAGGATAGAGTAGCATGGAGAGCTGCATCAAACCAGTCTCTAGACTGAAGACCACAACAACAACAACATGTAAATACACTCCTGGAAATTGAAATAAGAACACCGTGAATTCATTGTCCCAGGAAGAGGAAACTTTAATGACGCATTCCTGGGGTCAGATACATCACATGATCACACTGACAGAACCACAGGCACATAGACACAGGCAACAGAGCATGCACAATGTCGGCGCTAGTACAGTGTATATCCACCTTTCGCAGCAATGCAGGCTGCTATTCTCCCATGGAGACGATCGTAGAGATGCTGGATGTGGTCCTGTGGAACGGCTTGCCATGCCATTTCCACCTGGCGCCTCAGTTGGACCAGCGTTCGTGCTGGACATGCAGACCGCGTGAGACGACGCTTCATCCAGTCCCAAACATGCTCAATGGGGGACAGATCCGGAGATCTTGCTAGCCAGGGTAGTTGACTTACACCTTCTAGAGCACGTTGGGTGGCACGGGATACATGCGGACGTGCATTGTCCTGTTCGAACAGCAAGTTCCCTTGCTGGTCTAGGAATGGTAGAACGATGGGTTCGATGACGGTTTGGATGTACCGTGGACTATTCAGTGTCCCCTCGACGATCACCAAAGGTGTACGGACAGTGTAGGAGATCGCTCCCCACACCATGATGCCGGGTGTTGGCCCTGTGTGCCTCGGTCGTACGCAGTCCTGATTGTGGCGCTCACCTGCACGGCGCCAAACACGCATACGACCATCATTGGCACCAAGGCAGAAGCGACTCTCATCGCTGAAGACGACACGTCTCCATTCGTCCCTCCATTCACGCCTGTCGCGACACCACTCGAGGCGGGCTGCACGATGTTGAGGCGTGAGCGGAAGACGGCCTAACGGTGTGCGGGACCGTATCCCAGCTTCATGGAGACGGTTGCGAATGGTCCTCGTCAGGAGCAACAGTGTCCCTAATTTGCTGGGAAGTGGCGGTGCGGTCGCCTACGGCACTGTGTAGTATCCTACGGTCTTGGCGTGCATCCGTGCGTCGCTGCGGTCCGGTCCCAGGTCGACGGGCACGTGCACCTTCCGCCGACCACTGGCGACAACATCGATGTACTGTGGAGACCTCACGCCCCACGTGTTGAGCAATTCGGCGGTACGTCCACCTGGCCTCCCACATGCCCACTATACGCCCTCGCTCAAAGTCCGTCAACTGCACATACGGTTCACGTCCGCGCTGTCGCGGCATGCTACCAGTGTTAAAGACTGCGATGGAGCTCCGTATGCCACGGCAAACTGGCTGACACTGACGGCGGCGGTGCACAAATGCTGCGCAGCTAGCGCCATTCGACGGCCAACACCGCGGTTCCTGGTGTGTCCGCTGTGCCGTGCGTGTGATCATTGCTTGTACAGCCCTCTCGCAGTGTCCGGAGCAAGTATGGTGGGTCTGACACACCGGTGTAAATGTGTTCTTTTTTCATTTCCAGGAGTGTATAAGTTTACCTTTTTTTTTAGGGGTGGCTTTGCTCGATTGACTCATTCTACCGGAGAGCTTGCGGTACTTCTATAAACATATTTTGCTCCTTTTTCTTTTACGCTCCGTAATTCACATGTTGCAAAGATTCTGGTACTGGGTAGGAACAGTGATCAAGCAAGACTAACCTTGGGGTTTTACTAAAACGTAGGAATGACGAAAAAAATTTTTATCTTATGCGGAGAAGTATTCCAAATTTGTACCGCACTATTTGTAATGGCCCTTTTATAAGCCTGTGTCCTTACTGATTGGACATGGTATTTTCCTTTTCGTGGACGATGGAGGAAATGTACGTTTTCATAGAGCTAACGTGGTAATTTTGCGCGCGCTAGTTGAGTAAACAGTGTGATTTTCGAACTAGAAACATCCCTCAACTGCCGCTGGAGTGCGTTGCGATCGCGTATACCACGTTGGGACACACGTACCGTATGCACAAGTCCTGAGCGTTCAGCAGCACGTTCTACTTGGCTCGCTCAACGTTAACGTTCGACAGCACGGTCCTTGTGCCGACGGCTTTAAGCTTATGCTGATGATGAAACTTTCTGGCAGATTAAACCTGTGTGCCGGACCGAGCCCCGAACTCGGGACCTTTGCCTTTCGCGGGCACACGAAAGTTTCATATCAGCGCACACTCCACTGCAGAGTGAAAATCTCATTCTGGAAACATACCCCAGTACGCCATGACTCCGTAATAACCTTTCTTTCAGGAGTGCTACTTCTGCAAGGGTCGCAGAAGAGCTTCTGTAAAGTTTGGAAGGTAGTAGACTAGGTACTGGCAGAATTAGGACTGTGAGGACGGGGCGTGAGTTGTGCTTGGGTAGCTCTGATGGCAGAGCACTTGCCCACGAAAGGCAAAGGTCCCGAGTTCGAGGCTCGGTCAGGCACACAGTTTTAATCTGCCAGAAAGTTTCATATCAGCGCACACTCCGCTGCAGAGTGCAAATCTCATTCTTATGCTGATGCTGTCATAATAGTAGTAAAGGACCAAGAATATCTGACGAAGGTTCAGAAAGTACTCGACACCTACAACGCAGCATCAGGTGCTAAGTTAATGTCCACAAGACCAAGATTCTTATGTTAGGAAATAGTATAAGATTAGCCAACAATCACGTATTTGAAGAGACGCAGATCCATAAGAACTAGTTATAGACCTGTTCACTATCGCCCAAAAAGTGGCTGCAAGTAACTGGAGATAGATATTGCTGGTTGTTGGAGGGCAACTGAAAGAAAATACCAGAGACATAATCATTACTCCGAGAAGTAAAGTTTCTTCGTAATCACGTATTGACTAAAATGTAGTACGTTATACACGTGATACCAATAGCGAAGCTAATCGCAAATAGGATGAAATGTGAAATAGGCTGGTTTATTTGGCAGTCTAATACACTGAAGGTTTAATTTCAGCTTTACCAAAGAGTGAAGCAGTATCAGGACTGTGGGATGTTAAAAGGCTATGTGATGTCTTACTTTTGTACAAATCACTGACGAAGCCCCATCGAATGGCTTAACACAGGGGCGGGCAGGAATCCTGCACGTGTGCGGTGCACTTGAATGTGTGCAGTAAACAGGTGTTTTGCGTGCACACAGGGGCAAGCTGGCCACCCGCTTCTCTCCCCTCCCCACCATACCGTCTCTCCGCTACTTCCCCTGTAATGCGTTGTTTTTCCTGGCCTGCTTCATTGAATGAAGGAATAAAGTTAGTACGAGTGCTTGAAAGAAATCATGGTTTGAAAGAGTACCTATTACCTACGATACGTGGTATTTAATAATCACAGGTGGCGTTTACAATACGTTTAATGTCTGGAACAAAATTTCTACATACAGACAAACGCAAACAGTTGCGTAAATTTTCATCACTGATGTTTGGTCTTAACCGAGACTTATTAATTTTCATAACAGAAAAAAATCTGTCACAAACGTATGTCGAGCCAAACATATTATCTTCGCGGCTTCACGATGGAGACGAGGAAACTCTTGCTGTGGAAAGTCGTGATAAAAATCTATTACACGTCTTGCCAAAGGAAACTTGTCTTTCATCCGAGAACTACGCTATAGAATCTACAGTGTAGATCTATTAATTCCATTTGCAACCACGGAAACAGCAAATTGTCTCGAGAACTATTCAAAACATTGGGATAAGTATGATATGTCCCCAAATCGCTTGAGAAATTCCTCTTTTATTGCACTAAGTACGGGAACATATTGAAATTTATTATAATGGCGTTCAATATTAATCTTCCGCTGACCAGCGAGAATACCGTCACATATTATACATTTCGAATTTTCACGTTTTTGCACAAAGAAAAAATGATTCTCCCATTTCTTTTTAAAAGATAGCAAATCTCCACTTCTCCGTTACCTCGATTCACTCTGCATTTTGTTCTTGAAATACAACGTTCACTACGTAGTGGCCGCTTCGCTTCAATGTTCGCAGCTTAAGCTACGTTGTGCAAGACGCGACAGTTGGCTGCGACTGCGACGCTCCCCCCTCCCCTCCTCTTTCCACACCCTGGCGGACGGCGACAAGGCCACAACGCGACAGGAGTCGTCGCTGTTTCCCAAGCTCTGGCCGGCGGCGGCAGATTCACATACATAAGAAAAATAACAATTACGATTTTCTTGCTGTAAAAAATACTGTATGTTAATGGAACAAAGTTACATCGACTTCCAGAGTTAGTTTTTCGATACAGATTCTCCTTTTACTTAAAAAAATTTTTTTTCGCTGTTTATTACTTCTCTATCGATTGTGAGGAAAGTAAAAGGCACAAAAAATTGATGTTTACGTATCTTACAGTTTCACATCACAGCTTGATAATGAGGTGTCTATTTTTACGATGTTCGTCACAGTTATTCCGATACTTAATTTACAAGTAACCTACTGCATAAAATTTGAATTGTGTACAGTGAAAAATGTGGTCGCTGGCTACTTTGCGTATGGTTCACGTTAGGTCATACATCGTTGCCGATAAAAAGAAGCTAACATATCGAAATTATTTTTAAAGTTGAGATCAGAATGATATCGATCTCCGTTTCCGAGATTTGGGCTCATATATCTCCGTGAGCGCCGCGACTAGCCGCCATTTATGTCGACGCGCAAAGGGAACCGTGTGGTCATCACAGGATAGAGAATGCATTTGTTTTGTTTCGCTGACACATTTGGACCTAATGAAACCATTTTATGTCATATTTCTTCGGTATGAGTTACTAATATATCTCCATATGCTCTTGACAATTTCATTTAAAATGCCACGAAATTTAGGTTTCTTAAAAGTAAAGACATGCTGCCTTCAATATATTTTCTTCTCATTCTTGGGAAGTGGATAAATTACTCTCCTCTAGTATTTTCTTCTGAACCTGGACGAGGATACCCAAGTAGAAGTAGACGCCCTAACAAAACCAACAAACGTCAAAAATTTACGTTTTTCATCGTTATGGATGACATGAACATTTAATCTTGCCAAGCTGAACTCAAAAGATGACTCCTGGATTTACAAAATACGAATTTCAATTGTGGACTGTGTCAGACCAGAAGGGCCGTGTAAAACAGTTGTGCACTTTTGGCACAAGTTTTTTGAGCACCATCTTCTATCAATGAATTGAAGTGAATGTGACAAAGTACTGCACTGCCGCAACCTGTTGGCTGCCGCCACTGCCCCATTCGACGATTGCACGCGAGCAGCACACGTGCAGCGCTGTGAGCTCATGAGCCGCGTGCAACGTTTGCCCGCCCTTGGTTTAACAGCTGGAATTCTGGAACCGACGCCACCACAAAGTCTGAGGCCTCCAGTAAATATATGTCACATCAGGCACGTCGTACGCTGGATTAGGCTATATTAACTAGAATACAGTTACATACTTGCCCAGATAAGAAACAAAACTCTATAGAAGCTGTGGATGTATGTAAAGAGATGCTTTATATGTCAGAAGTGACGAGGAGGGGAACAAAATACACTGACAGTAATTGGATAGTCATATGGGCAAAAAAATACAGCAAACAATTAACTCTTCCAAACGTAGTCAACACGGCAGTGAATGAAACAGCGACAAATGAAAGGCTTTACTCAGTTAAACTACGTGAAACTTCTTAATGTTCTTACTGTAAAAAAAGGGCGATCTGGAATACAGATTCCTATGCACAATATACTAGTAGATACGCCTTTGGACAAAAACTTACTTTAATTAGTAGAACAAACCAAAGGCATACAGAGTTAAAGGAAGCTTTAAAACCAGATAAGAGACGCTGACCGCCAACAAAACAAAATGCTGCAGCATGAATGATGGGAAACTTCGCCCGCTGCATTGTAAGTGAAAATGACAAAGAATTGGAGAGTTTTCTTAATTTTCTAAGGCAGGTGGAAGTGATTTTATAAAAAAATACGAAATAATACTTATTTCGAGACTGAAGAGATCATCCTTTTCTTTCCCACATTTGCTTTTTATTTATCTATTTATTTATTTATTCTTTAATCAAGAAAAAGAAATTTACTTTCTTTATACGTTCAATATTAGCGATATGTAAAATTTTTAATTATAAGTTTACGTTAAGGAAAACCGGCGACCGTTGAACATAGAGGTACATAGCTATAGGACAGAAATAATACGAAGAAATTCATTGCGATGGCAGAAGAAGCCACAAATTTCAAGAAGAAATTCTTTAACGAAATCTGAAGAGAACCTCTACACTTTCAGTCTCCTCGCAAGTTCAATTCAGTCAGCTGTGTTAGTGATCACAGACGTCTGCTTTGTGAGTAACAAAATGGTTCGCCATACAGATTTCTCTGAAACGATTTGAGTTTTGTTTGTTACTTACAAGGGAACCTCCCCATCGCACCCCCCTCAGATTTAGTTATAAGTTGGCACAGTGGATAGGCCTTGAAAAACTGAACACAGATCACTCGAGAAAACACGAAGAAGTTGTGTGGAACTATGAAAAAAATAAGCAAAATATACATCCGAGTAGTCCATGTGCAAGATAGGCAACATCAAGGAGAGTGTGAGCTCAGGAGCCCCGTGGTTAGCGTGAGCAGCTGCGAAGCGAGAGTTCCTTGGTTCACGTCTTCCCTCGGACGAAACGTTTAATTTTTTTGTTTTCAGACAATTGTCAGTTTTAGGCAAAATAGAATTATTGTCTGTCCGTCCATCCGTCCGATGCGAGGTAACTGCGCCGTAGTGTGGGGACGCTACACCTAAACAAACATCGAAACAAAACATGTTTTGACAGAGCACAGGGAAACTATGCGTCTGTGAAACTGTTGCATTCATTTGTTGCAGTTTATGTGACAAACTCTTATGTTTTCATCACTTTTTTGGGAGTGATTATCACATCCACAAGGAAACCTAAATCGGGCAAGGTAGAAGAATATTTTTGCCCATACGCCAAGTGTACAAGTTAGGCGCATCGATAACATATTCCTGTCATGTGACTCACATGCCGTCACCAGTATTGTATAGAATATACAGGGTGATTCAAAAATGACCGGTATATTTGAAACGGCAATACAAACTAAACGAGCAGCGATAGAAATACACCGTTTGTTGCAATATGCTTGGAACAACAGTACATTTTCAGGCAGACAAACTTTCGAAATTACAGTAGTTACAATTGTCAACAACAGATGGCGCTGCGGTCTGGGAAACTCTATAGTACGATATTTTCCACATATCCACCATGCGTAGCAATAATATGGCGTAGTCTCTGAATGAAATTACCCGAAATCTTTGACAACGTGTCTGGCGGAATGGCTTCACATGCAGATGAGATGTACTGCTTCAGATGTTCAATTGTTTCTGGATTCTGGCGGTACACCTGGTCTTTCAAGTGTCCCCACAGAAAGAAGTCACAGGGGATCAAATCTGGCGAATAGGGAGGCCAATCCACGCCGCCTCCTGTATGTTTCGGATAGCCCAAAGCAATCACACGATCATCGAAATATTCATTCAGGAAATTAAAGACGTCGGCCGTTCGATGTGGCCGGGCACCATCTTTCATTAACCACGAGGTGTTCGCAGTGTCGTCTAAGGCAGTTTGTACCGCCACAAATTCACGAAGAATGTCCAGATAGCGTGATGCAGTAATCGTTTCGGATCTGAAAAATGGGCCAATGATTCCTTTGGAGGATGCAGGGACGATGGGACTGCAACATGGGGCTTTTCGGTTCCCCGTATGCGCCAGTTCTGCTTATTCACGAAGCCGTCCAGGTAAAAATAAGCTTCGTCAGTAAACCAAATGCTGCCCACACGCATATCGCTGTCATCAATCCTGTGCACTATATCGTTAGCGAATGTCTCTCGTGCAGCAATGGTAGCGGCGCTGAGGGGTTGCCGCGTTTGAATTTTGTATGGATAGAGGTGTAAACTCTGGCGCATGAGACGATAGTGGACGTTGGCGCCATTTGACCGCAGCTGCAACATGGCGAACGGAAACCCAAGGCCGCTGGTGGATCACCTGCTGCACTAGCTGCGCGTTGCGTTCTGGGGTAGGCGGTCGCCCTACCTTTCCACCACGTTCATCTGTCACGTTCCCAGTCCGTTGAAATTTTTCAAACAGATCCTTTATTGCATCGCTTTTCTGTCCTTTGGTTACATTAAACCTCCGTTGAAAACTTTGTCTTGTTGCAACAACACTGTGTTCTAGGCGATGGAATTCCATCACCAGAAAAATCCTCTGTTCTAAGGAATAAACCATGTTGTCCACAGCACACTTGCACGTTGTGAACAGCACACATTTACAGCAGAAAGACGACGTACAGAATGGCGCACCCACAGACTGCGTTGTCTTCTATATCTTTCACATCACTTGCAGCGCCATCTGTTGTTGAAAATTGTAACTACTGTAATTTCGAAAGTTTGTCCGCCTGAAAATGTACTGTTGTCCCAAACATATTGCAACAAACGGTGTATTTCTATCGCTGCTCGTATAGTTTTTATTGCCGTTTCAAATATACCGGTCATTTTTGAAACACCCTGTATCAGACCTGTTTTTCTGTGGAGGAATCGGCTGACCTATGACCTTGCGATCAAATGTTTTCGGTTCCCATTGGAGAGGCACGTCCTTTCGTGTACTAATCGCACGGTTTTGCGGTGCAGTCGCAAAACACTAAACTTATTACAGTGAACAGAGACGTCAAATAACGAACGGACAGATCATAACTTTGCGAAAATAATGAAAGTAAACCTTTCACTCGAGGGAAGACTTGAACTAAGGACCTTTCGCTCTGTAGTTGCCCACGCTAACCAAGGGACCACGGCGCTCCTGAACTCGGACGATCCTTGATGTTGCCTATCTTCCACATGGACTACTGAGTTTGTATATTTTGCTTATTTTTTTCATAGTTCCACACAACTTCTTCCTGTTTTCTCGATTGATCTGTGTTCAGTTTTTCAAGGCCTATCCACTGTGCCAACTTATAACTAAATGTGAGGGGGGTGCGATGGGGAGGTTCCCTTGTTAGGACCTGCAAGTGAAGAGTATAGTTATGAAACGAACATGTCGATTCGTATGGTTTCTCTGTGCTTTATTCTGTAAAAACATTTATGCCACCTCTGCAGACTTTTGGCAGGTTCTTTCCACTCCGGGTGGCTTCAAAAATGGGCTGTTTTGTTGTTTGAATCTAACTGAATACCTTAAATATCACTTTTGACCAGGGATAAGTACATGGACGTCAAAATGTGAAGTGTGCCTGTGTTCCTATAGAGCATGCACTGCAAGGTACTCACAAAGTTTATCGTACGCATTTACCGCTAGGAATGAAGCGATGCCAATGTAATACATTCACCCAGAAGACTATGGCTTGACTAAATCGTACGAATTCCTGAGAAAAAAGTTGCATGATGAATGGCGTTGGAAAGAAACAAGATATAACACATTAACAATAACATATAATTATAATATTAACATAACATATAATAATTCCAATCCCAAAAAGCAGGCGTTGACAGATGTGAAAATTACCGAACTATCAGTTTAATAAATCACAGCTGCAAAATACTAACGCGAATTATTTACAGACGAATGGAAAAACTGGTAGAAGCCGACCTCGGGGAAGATCAGTTTGGATTCCGTAGAAATGTTGGAACACGTGAGGCAATACTGACCCTATGACGTATGTTAGAAGAAACATTAAGGAAAGGTAAACCTACGTTTCTAGCATTTATAAACTTAGAGAAAGCTTTTGACAATGTTGACTGGAATACTCTCTTTCAAATTCTGAAGGTGGCGGGGGTAAAATACAGGGAGCGAAGGGCTATTTACAATTTGTACAGAAAGCAGATGGCAGTTTTGAGAGTCGAGGGGCATGAAATGGAAGCAGTGGTTGGGAAGGGAGTGAGACAGGGTTGTAGCCTCTCCCCGGTGCTATTCAATCTGTATATTGAGCAAGCACTAAAGGAAACAAAAGAAAAGTTCGGAGTAGGTATTAAAATCCATGGAGAAGAAATAAAAACTTTGAAGTCCGGCGATGACATTGTAATTCTGTCAGAGACAGCAAAGCAACTTGCAACAGCAGTTAGACGGTATGGATAATGTCTTGAAAGGAGGGTATAAGATGAACATCAACAAAAGCAAAACGAGCATAATGGAATGTAGTCGAATTAAGTCGGGTGATGCTGAAGGAATTAGATTAGGAAATGAGACACTTAAAGTAGTAAAGGAGTTTTGCTATTTGGGGAGCAAAATAACTGATTATGATCGAAGTAGAGAGGATATAAAATGTAGACTGGCAATGGCAAGAAAAGCGTTTCTGAAGAAGAGAAGTTTGTTAACAGCGAGTATAGATTTAAGTGTCAGGAAGTCTTTTCTGAAAGTATTTGTATGGAGCGTAGCCATATATGGAAGTGAAAGATGTACGATAAATAGTTTACACAAGAAGAGAATAGAAGCTTTCGAAATGTGGTGCTACAGAAGCATGCTGAAGATTAGATGAGTAGATCACATAACTAATAAGGAGGTATTGAATAGAATTGGGGAGGAAATGTGGCACAACTTGACTAGAAGAAGGGATCAGTTGGTAGGACATTTATGAGGCATAAAGGGATCACCAATTTAGTATTGGAGGGCAGCGTGTAGGGTAAAAATCGTAGAGGGAGACCAAGAGATGAATACAGTAAGCAGATTCAGAAGGATGTGCGCTGTAGTAGGTACTGGGAGATGAAGAAGCTTGTGCAGGATAGAGTAACATGGAGAGCTGCTTCAAAGCAGTCTCAGGACTGAAGACCACAGCAACAACAATAACATGCAGCAACGTAGTGAGGTATTTTATTTGGGTCATAAGCTATAAAATTAATTCTGAGCCACTATAATGTCTTGCATATTAGGAAGGAAGATTGGGTTTAACGTTCCGTCGACGTCGACGTCATTAGAAATGGAACACAAGCTCGGACTGTCAAGGACGGAGAAGGAAATCGGCCGTGCCCTTTCAAAGTCACTATACCCGCATTAGCCTGGAGCGATTTAGGAAAATCACGGAAAGCCTAAATCTGGTTGACATGAGGCAGGTTCGAACCGTCGTCTTCCCGAATGCGAGTCTAGTGTGCAAACCCGCTCGGATTGCACATTTGTGTATCATATAAAACGCGTCATCTGCCTCCGTTGCTATTGAGCATGAAATGCATACCATAGAATTTTTTTGTGGAGCACCACTCATGAACAGTAAAGCATTTTATAGTATCCAAAGCAATGAGCGGCAGCAGGCATTTTCGACAAAGGATGAGATCGCGCAATTCTGGAGCCAACGAATATGTCCCAGAGAGATCTGTTGCAAAAATGTTATTGGGTGGAACTGTTTTGACTAGTGTGCCAAAAAGTGAAATATATTTTAGCTGCTCTTCCATTACAGTCATGACTTCGCATTCAGACGAAAGCCGATATTAAAATTTAGAGGATGAGTGGTCTTGACTGCCAGATGTTGGTTGCTCACGACAGGTTGTTTACTGCTGTGTCATGGGCACAGACGTTGCAGAGCAACAGAAACACGAAAGACAAGGCATCTTCCAAGGACTGCTATAGCCTACAGTGTTTCGTATTTGTGCAGAAAATCAGATTTGGAGAATTATTATGGCGGCCAAATTATTTGGCATGGACTTATACCATGCAGCATATGGCCAGTAGGCAGGTTTTATGTCGCAACTGTACATGCTGCCAGGCACTTTTAAATGTGATTTGCAGAGTATCCGTGTAGGTATAGAACTGCATAAAGACTGCACACTGCCCTGACATGCAGTGACAGAAGCTATTTTTGGCTGAATGACTTCCTCGTTTCATTGTAGTAACCATTGACGGTGATATGGCTACAGAAGATTTTCATGCAGGATGTTCCAGATCGTTATGTGATTAACACCTCCCCCCTTCCGGCAATTTTCCTTGTGCAAGTCGAAGGAGATTCATACACAGTACGAGGAAAGTATTCTTCAGGTTAAAATGTTTGTATATCATACACTCCCCCCACCATCTGGAACTCTTCTCAAATGAGCCTATTTCTTGCAAGCGTTGATAGAGTCATATTCTTGCACAAGTTAAGTAGCTCTCAGAGTAAGCTGACATGCAGTGTCCACGTACCCATCTGCAAGACCATACATGTAGTGTACACAGCCTTTCAGCACTGAGTACATTGCTGTAACGTTTAGTGATGGACGCTATTCTGAAACAGGACAAATCACAATCACAAAAAACAAAATAAATGCCATAACCAGTTCAAAAAACGAGTAAAAATGCACATTTGAGGTAAATTTCTTAAACAGTTGTCACAGGCAATTCCTTTTTTTTTCGCGCCTAGCAAAGAATTTTCAGACCCATATTCACACGAATTTTTTATAGTGTAACTAAACAAACACTGCTTTTAGCCTTGTTTCACAATTTATTATTAATGCTATTGCACAACCTAGGTTTCGGGTTATAAGTCCATTTTCAAGTACATTACTGTTTCACCACCTGAAAAAGGGGTTATAACCCGAAACCTTGCTTGTGCAGTAATATTAATAATAAATTGTGAAACAAGGCTAAAAACAGTGTTTGTTTAGTTAATTTACAATGTTTTACCAAGTACCCACAGTTGATTTAATTAAAATGATTTTTATAGTGTTTTTATCTCAAGAATAAATCCCTAACACTTGGTAGACAAGTTTCTAATATGATCAGTATATCTATAACAGAAACATCTGTAGCAACGAAATCAGAAATTGAAAGGCAGGACCGTCCCACAACGCAAGACATTCATGTCTGCGTTTCATCAGTACCAGTATAGACATTTTGTTTAAATTTGTATCAGTACATCACCACAACATATATGCAGAAAACATACCTTTTACAACAGTTATGAGGGCAAGTCATAAAGATTTATCACCTTGAAATAAATTTGGGTAGTTATTGTGCGGCGGTACATGTCTGCAGTTCTGGTACGCACTAAAGTCCCCTGCACCACGGCACCATGGTACATAGCTAAAAAAAAACCAAAGAAGCTGCTCTTTGATGAGGAAAGCACAGAGCGGCATTTAATTTTCGGCAGAAGCAGGTATGCAGCAGGTCTCGAGACTAGTGTAACAGTACCAATACAAGCCGAGATAAACATCGGGTGACACACCACTTCTGGAGATACGATAACGGTGTAGCCTGATATCCTACCCACACGTCTGGCGTAGCTGCATGACCTAAAATTGGTGGAAAAGAGAAGCGCACCCATTATTGTCCCAATACGAGCCCAGATAACAATCTAAGAGGATGTCACACGCCTTGGACAATCGATCGTCTTAATAAAGGCTGGGATATGAAACTCACCCACCTACAGTACCAGTAGAAGCAACACCGACTCAAAGGAAGGCCCCGGCGCTTGTTGGTGACGTCACGTCAGCTAGGCACGGCGAACGCCAGGTCTGTTGCAGGCATACTCATAATGGTGGTGTCTCCCTCTCTGACACAAGAAAATGTGAAACTATTGGCGGTAGTTGGCCAACACACATTGTTCTGAGAGATTTCTGTAATCAATTAACTGTGCAATTCATTACACTTCTTAACAAATAGAGTACTCCTGAACTTAAATTTCCTCCTGTTTTGAGGACTGACATACAAAAACAACTTCATGGCCCAGCAGCAACAGAATTCGTGCTTCTTTACCTTATTTGTAAATATGAGGAAGTTACGTTTGTACTGGGTTGCTTTTACAAGAAACTGCTAACATATTGGTGCTCTTCTTTAGGTATGTTGGTTGGCTATGGGGTGAGGAGCACTGAATGTTAATGAAATATATTGTGATTGTACACGTTGGGGGAGGGGGTGGGGGATAGAAGAAGAGGCAAAAGAGAGATACTTGTTTTATCAAATAAAATTTTTTTTATCTAATAAAGTTTCTCCTTTCAGTTGCAAGAGGGGAATATTTGTCTTTTCTAATGTGCATGTTTAAAAAAGTTTAAGCTCAGCAGTATTTTCGATGTATGAAGCTATTTTGCTTCCTGTTTAGAATTTCTTTCGTTGAAAACGACTGTAATCTAATGAGTGGCAACAGTTGGACATTTACACATGTAAATTACTTCACATTCCAGTGACGATGTCAAACGAAAATAAATAAAAGAAATGAGTTAATTGTATGGGGGTTGGGGTAAGTTTCGATAACAAAATGGATCAAGTAAGTATTGTTACTTGAATGTAAAATTTCCCAAGCTTGCAATGGGGCAAAGCATCTTCTCATATTGATCTACGTTTGTTTCGACAGGATTCAGTAACACAGAACTATGATCTTCATTTGTAGCTTTACGATAGTAAGAAAATCTTTCATCTAAATAAAACTGCAGAATCCAAAACAATACCAAACATTTTGTCCAGAAATAAGAGATTTATAGTGATAAGCACGGCCAGGCGCTTCTGCCTGCAACAGACCTGGCGTTCGCCGTGCCTAGCTGACGTGACGTCACCAACAAGCGCCGAGGCCTTCCTTTGAATCGGTGTTGGTAGAAGCCATGATTCAAGGTCACCCACTCTCTATACCAGTAAAAGGACGGCCACGCCCCCCTGGGCCATTAGAAATCAAGTGCACCTCCATCACCCCCATCTTAATATAAATCCAACTGCATGAGCATCGTCAATCACATTCTAAGCAACAGCAGAGATCGGAAGAAGACTGTTTTGGACGCTCTGGAGGTTGCAAATCAGTCGGCAGTTGAGTGTGCAGGAGGCAGATATCTTACTGAAGGGAATAGGGACTGCATGGGAATAGAGTTTGATATTGCGTGAAATTGTTCATTGCTGTGTTTTTCAGAACCACGTACGGTCTCTTCTTTGACTGCCAAGTATTCCACAAACAAGTACCCGATTTTTTCCAAAGAAAATTGCATTTCAGATGCTGGGTGGTATTCATGTTAGCTTGACCGGTGATTTCAGTGGATAACACATTACTATGAGTTGGATGTAACGACTGCCGAAAAGGTTAGTGAGAAATCACTAACACCCAAGGATAGGCTCAACTAGACTGCCATTTGAGACTGTGCTGAATGGTATACTTGCGGTTATTCCACCAGAGTCGTGTGTCTATATGAAAAGGCTGCAGAAAGCGAAGTGGGTTAAAGACTTGCTGATGGAATATAATGTGTGTGATATTGAGGACAGAGATGGTCCCTCACTTCCCCCACTCTGCTCGAAAATGCATGTCGACAAACACAAAGCAGAGATTTTTTTTTTTTAAACTTTACGTGTGGCAAGGGTCTTATCGACCATACGCCTGCTCTATGAGCCTCTTCCACTTCTGCCTGTCCAATGCACTGTTTGTCCAGTTGATGTTGCTGTACATCCTAGGTGTGTCCTCCCGAATGTTATCCCGCCAACTGATTCTGGGTCTTCCTCTTCCTCTCGTTCCATCTATTGTTCTGTTCAGTGCTGTTCTAGGTAGTCCATTCTCTGTCATTCTTGCTATATGGCCTGTCCAATTCAACCCTCTCCTCTTCAGCACTTCGACGATGTTACGGTGTTTGTTCAGCCCTCTTAATTCTTCATTTCTTCTTATGCTCCAGTCCATGTTATTTTCGTCATATACAGGTCCAAAAATTTTCCTTAGTACTTTTCTTTCAATATTAACAGTTTTTCTTCATCTTTTTTTATAAATATTAATGTTTTACATCCATATAACATCACAGATATAACGGTCGATTGATATAAGCGGATTTTGAAGTTACTGCTAAGTGATATTTTTCTTAGAATTTTGATGAAACTAAAAAGTGTCATGTTTGCTGTTGATAAACAGGTATCTATTTCTCTATTTCTATATCTGTTCTGTTGTTATTACTAAAAATACTTCCTAGGTACTTGAGGTGGTCAACAGTCTTGAAACTGAATCCATCTACAGTGAGAGGTGCATCTTTTCTGGTTTTCTTACTTATGGGCAGGTATTCTGTCTTTTCTTCATTAACATGTAATCCTGTTTTCTCAGCAATTTTGTAATAATTTTGCGTCATTCTGATTAATTCTCTTTTGGAACTACTTATTAGTGCTACATCACTAATAGCAGAGACAGGAGTATAAAATGTTAAAATGGAGCAGTGGCGCCGTGAATGCCACATTCGAGATTTGCCACATTATGCTAGTGACTGAAATGGGAACTTTCGTTGAACAAGGAAAGAAATTTAATGTTTCAGAATGACTCTAAATATGTGATGGTGTAAAGAAATAATAGCATCTCCTACACTCAGCCACAACCTGTCACAATGAAGACGCTTCAAGCCATCCCGTGTGTCCATACCGAGGGCACTGGATTCAGCACACTTAGCTGGCACACCGCCGTTTGATCTCAGGTCTGCTGATGGCACTGCCCGTGATATTGAGACCATCTCCTGCCTTTGCATCTCTCCAGCCTCAATGAGCAGTGGCAGGTAGTGACAGGAAATCGGCATGTGCCGAGGCCACCGAGCGGTTCTAGGCGCTACAGTCTGGAACCGCGCGACCGCTACGGTCGCAGGTTCGAATCCTGCCTCGGGCATGGCTGTGTGTGATGTCCTTAGGTTAGTTAGGTTTAAGTAGTTCCATGTTCTCGGGTACTGCTGACCTTAGAAGTTAAGTCCCACAGTGCTCGAAGCCATTTTATGTTAAAAAAGTCAGGAAACTCGATTCTAACCCCATGGCCTATAATAAAAGTGATTCACCGTCCCTCCCTCATCCCCATTTAATTACTAGAGCCTCACCATTCTTGTTCCAAACTCCTTAGTGAGAGGGACCAGCAGATTTACCCACTTTTTTAAAAAAAATGATGGCAAACAACCAGTACTGATGTTCTACACTGTTGCTGGAAGCATTAACTGCTGTGAAATACCTGTGAGTCAGTATCTCCATAGAGCTGAAGCATATTGCAGGTTTGGATTCATTTACAGGAATTGGAAGTTGACTGCTAAACATCTAACTGATTAAACTTTTTCTCTGCCTCGTGATGGCAGGGTGTTGTGTTTTGTCCTTAGGTTAGTTAGGTTTAAGTAGTTCTAAGTTCTAGGGGACTGATGAGCATAGATGTTAAGTCCCATAGTGCTCAGAGCCATTTGAACTTTTGATGAGTAGTTGCATGTTGGTGTCAGATTTTTTGTTTAGTTGGTGTATATTAACAGATACATTAAAACATACATAGAATAGAAAATACCTCCAGCACAGCAAATTGCTAATATATAGGGTAAGGTGGGGTAAATCCGAGTGGGTGGATAAACCCGACCGCTCTCTATTTGTGAGAAACGGCAACGCGGAGCGATTTCGCATTAGTGTGACCATATAGAGCGTTCGAAATAACGAAAATGTCACCATCGCAGCTTTGCCGCATTTGGCATTTAGACACCCAATTTTTGTGCAAATGCATCACTAGATTTACCTTATGAAATAAAACGATGCAAAACAAATGGTAAGTGACTTTGTATTGCATTTAGTAACCTATTCAGTGTATGTATAGTTTTTGTTGGAAATGTCGTGGAAATTGTTTCTATGTGTGTTAAATGAAACATGGCATGGTGGGATAAATGCGACCGCTAAATGGCGGGATAAATCCGACAGCATATTTTTTATCGTTTATGTGTATGGAATTATTTATTTACGCAAATAAAATGATATTCACCAAGCAGTTGCTGCAATGCAAATGGGAATGTCTTTACGAGCTGTCGCTCGCGATTTTAACATTCCGAGTGGACATTGCTGTTGAACCGCCGTGCAATGAAATCATCTTTTTTTCAAATAAAATTTACATTTATTTAACTTCCAGTACATTTAGTACTCTAAGCATTGTTATTTTTTGAATACATTTTGTTCATTTTTGTGAAAAACATAACTGCTTATAATTATTTCTAAAAAACCGTTCATTTAGAACTATTTCTGTGCAAAATCAGCCAAACAAATAGGGGGTCGGATTTACCCCATCATCTTTGCAAATGGCAAAAATGCTCGTTTCTTAAAATACGGATATTTCAAAAACTATTGATGGTATAACAAAAATATTTTGCAAGCAGTTGCTCCTTTATATTACCTATAATTTAACGTATATAACGGTAACATACGACCTCGGATAAGCGTTTTATAGCCACAAGAAATTACTAGGTCGGATTTACCCCACATTACGCTGACATGTCAGATTTCAAATTCGATCCTCCTTATACAGTACCTGCCGGCCGGAGTGGCCGTGCGGTTCTAGGCGCTACAGTCTGGATCAGAGCGATCGCTCCGGTCACAGGTTCGAATCCTGCCTCGGGCATGGATGTATGTGATGTCCTTAGGTTAGTTAGGTTTAATTAGTTCGAAGTTCGAGGCCACCTCAGAAGTTACTTCGCATAGTGCTCAGAGCCATTTGAGCCATATACAGCACCACCCATATACGTATTATATATGCACTGTGGGTTTGGGATATGGTTTGGAAATTGATCCACTATAATTAAGTCTGTAATATCATCCAAAGGTGGATCCTCTGCATTCACAATAGTTCAGAAGTGGATTAAGTAGCATAATGCCAGAATATTGTTTTGGGTGGATCTGGGGTAACATCTGGAGGTGGATCAAATCACTTTAGATGTAGGGTAGTGTCCAGAGGTGTACCCAGCAGCACTGGGAGTCGGCAGCAAGGGTCTGAGGCCTCCTGCAAGAATCCGACACACACCCACACACACACACAAAAATAGCACAATTGGATTTAGGTGTTTACAATGAGATACAGCCAGTCGAACATTATTATTATTTCTATGTGTTACAAACATACGTACATCCTAGATCAAGGAACTTGATTTTGGAGACAATTTTTTGATTCTATCTGGCATGTTGGATGGGGATCTGAACCACTGTTAGATTGTAAAAAATCGTGGTAGTGTAGGAATAACAGTCCAAATATTCTTGTACATTTACATTCAGAATGTGAGAAAAATATGGAAAATATGTAAAGAATACGAAAAATGTGGGAAAATATGCTTGATACCTGAATAACGAAACTTGATGCTGATAATCGTATTGTAATTACTTTCCTCTTAGGTCACTGCCCATCTGCAGAGAGATTAAATGTATCTGTAAGGGCTGTAAATATCTGCAGCAGTTATAGCTTAGCTTGTGAAGTGCTAGACAGGTCAACATGATTACACTGTGATCTTAATACTTCATAAGGGGAAAAACTGGTGAACATAAGTGAATCGTAATTTTAGGGCTAAAAGGCTGAATTGACACAGTACCACTTTTTGTCGATGTGGACAGTCTTCCAGGCACAGTTTTATTCCTCACAGGGTACTACTGATAAAACATCTTGATCTGTATCATTTTGTAACAAGTGCTATGCAATGTGAGGGATAGCATTACAGAGGGAACATGTACATTCCATTAAATTAGTAGTGGCTCGATGGTGTACCATGGTGGGTGTATTGCATGGAAAAATATCTTATTCTTTTAGGTACCCATTGTAATTCCTTGCTAACACTGAATTAGAGGTATGCTTAGACAAAAACATATTATACCGAAGGAATAACTGGAATCTGTGACAGAAGCTGTAGATCTTTAGTAATAGCACTAGGTGCAGTTGTGGGAGGATGTCACGTGTGTATGCTTTATTAGTGGAAGGATGGGAAGTTCCAGAAACATGCTGTCAATACGCTACTGTCATACTCCCCTACACCTGGAGCAACACTATTGTTTCAAGGGGTATTCATTGGGGAAAATGAGCAAGGAAGTGCCGGAAATACGAAAAACCTGTGGCTACGTCGTGTAAAGTGGATCGGTCGGCATTTCGATGGGTCGTTGCAATGGCATCATATAAATGACACTTAGTATATGAAATTCAAAATTAACAGCCTTAGTTGCGGAGTTACCTAGATTTACCTAGGTTTCAATTGAGATAACCCAACCTTCTTCAGAATTACACTTACTAATGTTTGTCCATAGTGGACATTGTCAAACTAAAAATACAAATTCCAGTACAACACTCGTGGCTGCCGCATCGCGGTCGGGAAGTGGGGCTGAGGCAGCTTCAGTTAAGTTTTTAAAATATGACGACACTTGGTGTATTTGTATTATTAGTTTGACAATGTCCATTATGGACAGACATTAGCAAGTGTAATTCTGAAGAAGGTTGGGTTATCTCAATTGAAACCTAGGTAAATATAGGTAACTCCGCAACTAAGGCAGTTAATTTTGAATTTAATATTTAATCAGTTGCTGACAGGGCCGCGAAATGCTGAAAGTATTGAAGACTTAGTATATGAATTTGGATATAATGCGGGGTTCTGAAAAGGGTTTTTAACAAAACGAAGATCTGTAACTATCTAACATCAAACCACGACTTCTGCGCGCAAGAGGAAGGCTACAAGGGAAGCAGTGGCGTTATTGTAAACAATAGGAGTGTGATTCTCCAATTTCTCCCCCGTGTATTTGCTGATCAAACACTCCGCAGATGTACTGGCGATCCACTGTGTCCAGTGGGACAATATTTCAGCGGTCAGACGTCTTCATGTTAAAACCAGTATTTACAAAGTGTTTCGCCAAGTGCATCCATCACGTATTGCAGCTCACAGAGTACATCACTTATTCAAGAACACCACCGAGCAGACATGCAGCGAAAGTTACTAAAGAACAGGTTGCATTTAATGTCACTAGGGGCCGCTTGTGTACCCATGTCATCGTCAATTGGAAATATAAATGTGGTGTGCGTACTGTAAGACCTTCGGTGCACACACCATCAGATTATTTGACTTGTCACTTTAACGAAGTAGGCGAGTGTCAGCAATAGGACTCGTGGTCTAAGATTGTGTCGTGTTTATCTTCTGCCGTTAGGTCAGACGATAGAAGTGCCACTTGCACGCTTAGAGTAGCAGATTGACGGTGACCAACATTAAACAGACTTGATTAATTTTCACACACATTTATTAAAATAATAACAAGCATAAAAATAACTTAACTTGGTTCTGGATGCTATTTACAATTGACAATCTGAAGTTCCTTTGGTCTTGGTACATTAATCTTATTCTCACATATCTCTGATACTTGACAAAGTGTCTATAAATTTCTCTTCATGGCTATGTACAGGAATATGATAATCTTATTAGGTGCAGACTGAAACTTGACTATAGACTGGTACAGACAAATGCAGACCAATGCAGACTGACTAATCGGAGGTCTGTACACTCGTTATAATACCTCGTGCATTCAGGTATCACTGCGCGAGTTTGATACGTGAGGAGAAAAGGTTCTATGTTAGCAGAAATCTCATTGGCTGCGTTACATATTAGTACACGGATCGGCGAAAGCAGAATTTGGTCCGTCTCTAAGACAGCGCCATCTCGTATTGCGAAGACGGACGAGCGCTGAGCCTGCACTGCTGTGCTTAGTGGGGCGCTCTCTATTGGGAAAGTGGTATACGCGCTGACTACGCGGAACTACACTCCTGGAAATGGAAAAAAGGACACATTGACACCGGTGTGTCAGACACACCATACTTGCTCCGGACACTGCGAGAGGGCTGTACAAGCAATGATCACACGCACGGCACAGCGGACACACCAGGAACCGCGGTGTTGGCCGTCGAATGGCGCTAGCTGCGCAGCATTTGTGCACCGCCGCCGTCAGTGTCAGCCAGTTTGCCGTGGCATACGGAGCTCCATCGCAGTCTTTAACACTGGTAGCATGCCGCTACAGCTTGGACGTGAACCGTATGTGCAGTTGACGGACTTTGAGCGAGGGCGTATAGTGGGCATGCGGGAGGCCGGGTGGACGTACCGCCGAATTTCTCAACACGTGGGGCGTGAGTTCTCCATTGTACATCGATGTTGTTGCCAGTGGTCGGCGGAAGTTGCACGTGCCCGTCGACCTGGGACCGGACCGCAGCGACGCACAGATGCACGCCAAGACCGTAGGATCCTACGCAGTGCCGTAGGGGACCGCACCGCCACTTCCCAGCAAATTAAGGACACTGTTGCTCCTGGGGTATCTTCGAGGACCATTCGCAACCGTCTCCATGAAGCTGGGCTACGGTTCCGCACACCGTTAGGCCGTCTTCCGCTCACGCCCCAACATCGTGCAGCCCGCCTCCAGTGGTGTCGCGACAGGCGTGAATGGAGGGACGAATGGAGACGTGTCGTCTTCAGCGATGAGAGTCGCTTCTGCCTTGGTGCCAATGATGGTAAATAAAGGTTTTACAAACGCGATCTTGACTGAGAAGTTCCCTTCCTTCAAGTTGAGATTTTTGAAAGAATTTGGTCATTTTGTGGTAATTTCATATCGTCTCGATATTTTTTATGAAGGGAAATATCGCCAGTTGATTGTAACTATCTTACCTGTGAGACTATGTGCACCATTATTTACAGGAAGCTTTCATATAAAAGTTCTCATGGTTATAGCAAGCTTGTACGTGGCGCTCCGGCCTTGGTATAGTAATTTATCTTAAGACTAGTATGCATTTTAGATGTTTCGTTGGTTGATTTGGGGAAGGGGACCAAACAGCGAGGTCATCGGTCCCATCGGGTTAGGGAAGGATGGCGAAGGAAGTCGGCCGTGTCCCTTAAAAGGAACCATCCCTGCATTTTCCTGAAGCGATTTAGGAGAATCACGGAAAACCTAAATCAGGATGGCCAGATGCGGGTTTGAACCGTCGTCCTTCCGAATGAGAGTCCAGTGTGCTAACCACTACGCCACTTCGCGTTTTAGAATTATTTCTAATAGCACTTATTTTGTTGTGCAGCCACAGTGAAATTTTACCACCCCTAGATATTTAACATTACGTCTGATATTCTTGAGGTATGTTACCTGTTTTCGATTTTTTAGATATGTATTTTAATGCTTCGGTATTTTACCCTGGTTGAAACGCTGTCAATCTGTAATGGAATATTTCTTGTATAATATCGTAGGGAATTAGAATTCAACACAGTGCCGCTTTATGTACTTGAAAGTGATTGTATTGATATGATATTAAATGAAAGTTTTAAGCTGCAACAAATTACTTCCTACCACATACATGTCGTGACGTAACTACAACGGAAAAGTCCGTAAAATTACAACTAATATGTAAGTTTTTTAAACGTGGTTTTAACAGAGCTTTTTGTAATAGATGGAGATAGTATCAAATCGTGACCCTGACAGTAGTATGGTAGACTATCTCTTGCTGGAATTCTGTGTTATGCATCCAGTTCCATTACTCTGCTGAAGTACACATTACTCTTCATAAGCAAATTGCATTTCGAAACCTGGAGGAGATGTGTGTACCACAGAAGTCGGCAGTTGTCATGCAACATTTGTAAGTGACGAGAAAAAGTACCACACAGCAACGGGGTTGTTAGGTGTGTTATAGATGATCCCTTAGTGTAAATTTATGCTATGCATCTGCAGTGTCTACTGGGGTAATTACCTATAGCTATAGTTTTAATTATATATCTGTAAATTAGGAAGCGATTTATAACACAGACAACGTGGTTGTTATACGTAAGTACTATATTTTACTTGGGGAAACATTTTTCGGATCAGTCCAACTGATACATTCGAATAATAAATCAAAAACTCTAGTTTGCTTTTCTTCTACCGGTTTTCAACTTAAAGGCCATCATCAGACATTTACTGATTATTGTTGTCAAAGAAGCTACAATGTTTTTAAACGACATTGGAGTAGAAGTTACACATCTACAGGTAGATTGAAGCAAAAACGTCTAGTAAGTGACATCTTCGACATTGTGGTGGTTTTCCAAACCAAATGTGTTGAGTTCGTTTTTTGTCTCAGTAGTCTCAGTAAAGACGAATAATTATCCTGTGATGGCACATTTTACCATGTTAACTGAATCTTCCGTCGGTTATAGGTTGAACAACATTATAATAAATGAAAAGGGCTACTTTGCTTTTGTTCTACAATGTTAATTTATTGTGTTAACCGTTTTCCAGCTTACACGGCCACCATCAGACATTTACAGACTGTTGTCACCAAAGAAATTACAATGTTTATAAATGACTTAGGGCAGTTCGGCTTTAGAAGTCGTTTAACAACTGAAAATGCTATATTCTCCTTTCTGTGTGAGATACTGGGTGTATTAAATAAAGGTTTCGAACGCTAGGCGTATTTTTTGATTTAACTAAGGCATTTCATTGTGTTGATCACAAAATATTGCTCCAGAAGCTGGACCATGGGGAGTAGCTCACAACTGGTTCACCTCTTGCTTTAACACCAGACAGCAAATGGTCATTATTCACAGTGTTGAGAATGGCTGTGGTGTGGGGTATGCTCAAATGTGGGGTGCCCCAGGGATCAGTGTTGGAGCCACTCCTGTTCCTTATTTATATAAATGATATGTCCTGTAGTGTTACAGGTAATTCTAAAATATTTATGTTAGCTGATGACATTAGCTTGGTAGTAAAGGATGTTGTGTGCAACATTGGCTGTGCTTCAAATAGATCACCTCATGACGTAAGTTCATGGGTTGTAGAAAATAAACGAACGCTAAATCACAGTAAGACTTAGTTTTTACGGTTTCTAACACACAATTCAACAGAACCCAACGTTTTAATTTCACAGAATGGACTTATGATTAGTGAAACTGAGCAGTTCAAATTTCAGATAGATAGTAAACTGTCCTGGAAAGCCCATGTAAAGGATCTCGTTCAAAGACTTAATGCTGCCATTTTTACAATTCGAACGGTATCTAAGGTAAGTGATCGTTTGACGCGAAAATTAGTCTGCATATTTTCATTCGGTTATGTTGTATGGTATTATATTTTGTGGTAACTCTTCCCATTGTAAAATGATAGTTTTGGCTCAGAAACGTGCGCTTCGGGCAATAAGTGGTGTAAGTTCACGAACCTCTTTCCGACACCACCTGTTCACTAGTCTGGGTTTTCTGACATTGCCATCTCAACATATATATATTTTACTGTCGTTTCTTGTTAATAGTATCGCCTTATTCCCAAGGATTAGCAGCCTTCACTCAGTTAATACTCGGCAGAAATCTAATCTGCATTTGGATCGAACTTCCTTAACTCTTGTGGAGACATGTGTGCAGTATACTGCTGCTTCCGTTTTCAATAAGGTACCACAAGAATTCAAAAATCCACGCTCTTTCAAATCGAAACTGAAGATTTTCCTCATAGGTCACTCCTTCTATTCTGTGAGAAGCTCCTAAAAAACTTAAGCTGATTCTTCTGCTTTTTTGTTGACTGCGTTTACTTAAACTTATGTCTTGACTTTTTTTGGGTTCATAAACTTTTTATTTTAGTTGTTATTACTTTCATGCTGTAATTTCATGTATTGGCACGTTCCAAGACTTTGGAGATTTGCTCCTCAATTTGATTCTACGGAACTAGACGCAAGAAGCAAAGTCAATACAACACATTTGATTTAACAAACCACCAAACTGTCAAAGACATCATTTACTAAGAATTTGTACTTCAATCTAGATGTGTAACTTCTTTTCCAATGTCGTTTACAAACGCTGTAACTTCTTTGGCGACAGTATTTAAACACAGATTATGACCTTATATACCGAAAACCGGTTAGCACAATCAATTAATACGGTAGAGTAAAAGCAAACTACTGGTTTGCATATATAACAACGTTTTTCTATCAAGTACCGACGGAAGATTCGATTAACATGACATAAAAGATTTCAAAGGCCAGAAGACTCTTCTGTAGTCCACTGCAAAACGTGGTTGAGGTCTGAACATGAAACACATGGTTCATCAACTTGTTATTATGCAAACGTTTTGGCTCTAGCAGCATGAAGGCTTAAGAAAACGTACGCCACAACAGGGGGAGATGTGTACTGTAACGACGTCATTCATATTATTGTCTCCATCCTCCACCCCATATTCATTAAAATAATCGCTACTCCCAAGATTCATTGGTAGAGGATACTGGGAATTAAATTGTAATATTCTCGAAATGCACACATAAAAAAAGTTTTGCATCACCCCAGTTCCCAGAACTCCTGAATGCAGACGTTGACTGGATATTGTACCACAGACACATTCCCTAAGACTGTTCAGAGATGTCACTAAACCCGCCCAAAGATGTAAACAACGATGAGCAGCGTCTATTAGGCGGAGCGGGTCCGACAACCGATCAGTTCCAGTCATTCCACCACGAAGGAGGTAGAGGACTCGTGTTGTCTGTAGTTCAACCATGCCTAGACGGTCAATACCGCGGTTCGATCGCGTCCGCATTGCTACTTTGTGCCAGGAAGGGATCTAAACAAGGGAAGTGTCCAGGCGTCTCGGAGCGAACAAAGCGATGTTGTTCGGACATGGAGGAGATACAGAGAGACAGGAACTGTCGATGACATGCCTCGCTCAGGCCGCCCAACGGCTACTACTGCAGTGGATGACCACTACCTACGGATTATGGCTCGGAGGAACCCTGACAGCAACGACACCATGTTGAATAATGCTTTTCGTGCCGCCACAGGACGTCGTATTACGATTCAGACTGTGCGCAATAGGCTGCATGATGCGCAGCTTCACTCCCGACGTCCATGGTGAGGTCCATCTTTGCAACCACGACACCATGCAGCGCAGTACGCTCAGGATTGGCATCACGTTCTCTTTATCGATGTGTGTCGCTTGCACCTTCAACCAGACAATCGTCGGAGACGTGTCTGGAGGCAACCCGGTCAGGCCTTCGCCACACTGTCCAGCGAGTGCAGCATAGTGGAGTAGGTTCCCTGCTGTTTTGAGGTGACATTATGCAGGGCCGACGTACGCCGACGGTGGCCATGGAAGGCGCCGTAACGGCTGTACGATACGTGAATGCCATCCTCCCACCGATAATGAACCATATCAGCAGCATATAGGCGAGCCATTCGTCTTCACGGACGACAATTCGCGCCCCCAATGTGCACATCTTGTGAATGACTTCCTTCAGGATGACGATATCGCTAGACTAGAGTGGCCAGCATGTTCTCCAGACATGAACCCTATCGAATATGCCTGATTGAAAAGGGCTGTTTATGGGCGAAATTACCCACCAACCACTCTGAGGGATCCACGCCGAATCGCCGTTGAGGAGTGGGGCAATCTGGACCAAGAGTGCCTTGATGAACTTCAGGATAGTGTGCCACGACGAATACAGGCATGCATCAATGCAAGAGGAGGTGCTACTGTGTATTAGAGGTGCCGCTGTGTACAGCAGTCTGTAGCACCACTCCTGAAGGTCTCGCTGTATGGTGGTACAACATGCAATGTGTGGTTTTCATGAGCAACAAAAAGGGCGGAAATGATGATTATGTTGATCTGTGTTCCAATTTTTTGTGCATGTTCCGGAACTCTCGGAGCCGAGGTGATGCAAAACGTTTTTGATGTATGTAGCACGGGTGCTTGTCACGCCAATCGTGGATCAATCGGATGCAGTTGGTAGGTTTGATACCTCATGAAGCTTGGAATCCACAACTTGTATACAGCCTTCAGGGTAAATGGCGTCAGGAGAAGAACGTGGGATATTACTGCCTGTTAATTCGTGAACTCCAAGCAACAGCAGATAAAGAAGGGGTGGGTTGAGAAAATGATTTAAAAGAAAAAATAAGATTTTAGTGCTGTGGGAAAGCGAACTAGAAGAAAGACACCACATGTAAGATTTACGACGACCAGCCACATGAGATGTGAAAGATGTGAACAGAGATATATAGGTAACAAATATCCTGTCTGCAGGTGGGAATGAATATGTTAGCTGGGAGTTGGTAAAAGAAAATTTGCAAAGGCTGTATGGTGCACGACCATTTGTGGTACAGAAACAACACAGATGCTTCATGGCCGTATGTCCTCTGATGAGCCAAAGTATAATGACCACTTGCTTAATAGCTTGTTTGCAGGGCTTTGGAACAAAATACATTACTGATCCTGCGTACAAGGGTCCAGATAGTTTCTTGGTAGGTTTGCGCAGGTATGTGGCATTAGATGTCTGCGCACATGTCATGTAATTCGTGTAAATAACGGCTATTGCTTTGCGAACGCGGTAATGGTGCCGAGTAGCGACCCAGACGGTTTCCATTGGATTTACGTCAGCCGAATCTGGTCGCCGAGACATCAACGTGAGTTCACTAAAATGCTCCCCCAAAACACTGTAGCACGGTTCTGACTCCGAGACACGGACAACTAATACTGCTGAAAGATGACATCGCCGTTGGGGAAGACATTAGGAATACAGGCGGTTCGCAGGTGTCAACATCTCTTGGATTACTACCACAGTTCCACTGCAAGCGCAGGAGAGTGTCTGCCATGGCACAATAGTGCTCCCACCAGCCTGTGTCCGTGGCGCGCTGCACGTTTCGAGTCGCAGTTCACCTCAATGACGGCTTTTGTGGAGACTACAGTCGACCTATGGAAGCAATCATGCAGACTACTGGTCATTAAAATTGCTACACCAATAACAAATGCAGATGATAAACGCGTATTCGTTGGACAAATATATTATTCTAGAACTGACATGTGATTACATTTTCACGCAATTTGGGTACATAGATCCTGAGAAATCAGTACCCAGAACAACCACCTCTGGCCGTAATAACGGCCTTGATACGCCTGGGCATTCAGTCAAGCAGAGTTCAGATGGAGAGTACAGGTATAGCTGCCCAAGCAGCTTGAACACGATACCACAGTTCATCAAGAGTAATGACTGGCGTATTGTGACGAGCCAGTTGCTCGGCCACCATTGACCAGACGTTTTCAATTGGTGAGAGATCTGGAGAATGTGCTGGCCAGGGCTGCAGTCGAACATTTTCTGTATCCAGAAAGGCCCGTACAGGACCTGCAACATGCAGTCGTGCATTATCCTGCAGAAATGTAGGGTTTAGCAGGGATCGAATGAAGGTTAGAGCCACGGGTCGTAACACATCTGAAATGTTACGTCCACTGTTCAAAGTGCAGTTAATGCGGATAAGAGGTGACCGAGACGTGTAACCAATGGCACCCCGTACCATCACGCCGGGTGATGCGCCAGTATGGCGATGACAAATACACGCTTCCGAAGTGCGCTCACAGCGATGTCGCCAAACACGGATGCGACCATCGAGATGCTGTAAACAGAACCGGGATTCATCAGACAAAATGACGTTTTGCCATTCGTGCACCCATGTTCGTCGTTGAATACACCATTGCAGGCGCTCCTGTCTGTAATGAAGCGTAAAGGGTAATTGCAGCCATGGACTCCGAGCTGATAGTCCATGCTGCTGCAAACGTCTTCTAACTGTTTGTGTAGATGGTTGTTGTCTTGCGAACGTCCCCATCTGTTGACTTAGGGATCGAGACTTGACTGCACGATCAGTTACAGCGTTGCGGATAAGATGCCTGTCATCTCGACTGCTAGTGATAGGAGTCCATTGGGATCCATCATGGCGTTCCGTATTACCTTACTGAACCCACCGATTCCATATTCTGCTAACAGTCATTGGATCTCGACCAACGCGACCAGCAATATCGCGATACGACATACCGCAATTGCGATAGGCTACAATCCGACCTTTATCAAAGTCGGAAACGTGATGGTACGCATTTCTCCTCCTTACACGAGGCATCAGAACAACGTTTTATCAGGCAACGCCGGTCAACTGCTGTTTGTGTATGAGAAATCGGTTGGAAAACATTCGTCATGTCAGCACGTTGTAGGTGTCGCCACCGGCGCCAATCTTCTGTGAATGATCTGAAAAGCTAATCATATGCATATCACAGCATCTTCTTCCTGTCGGTTAAATTTAGCGTCTGTAACACGTTATCTTCGTGGTGTAGCAATTTTAACGGCCAGTAGTGTAATTCATCTCAAGAGCCGACTCGTTTCCGTTGACCGACAGTCGGATCCCGATGGCCCTGTGCTCACTGAAATCGCAATTGGCAGTGCCGTTGGGTCAATTAGTGAACAAGCAAAGGTGGTTCGCTGCGGAGCAGCATGTTCAACAATGAGCAAAGCACCTGTGCATGCACCAGCATTGTGCTCTTTCAGCAAGATGCCACAGATCACCATTATCCTGCTTTACAGAGGAGACAAGCCTCCGAACCCCACGTTCTGTGAAGAGTCGTGAACTTCCAACCATTTAGCGCATAATGGTAGTTTCACTCCGCTCTTTCCGTATACGGCCTTAATGCAGTGGATATACCGGTTCCCATTAAATCACCAAAGCGCTGTTGGGCGGGGCCAGCACTTGGATGGCTGACCATCCCGCCGCCATGCGCTGTTACCATTTCTCGGAGTTCACTCAGCCTCGTGATGCCAATTGAGGAGCTACTCGACCGACTAGTAGCGGCTTCGGTCAAGAATACCATCATAACGACTGGGAGAGCGGTGTGCTGACCCCACGCCCCTCCTATCTGCATCCTCCACTGAGGATGACACGGCGGTCGGATGGTCCCGGTAGGCCACTCGTGGCAAAATATGGCCAGATGTCTATGTAACTTCGTACACGTACACACCGTCGCCGTATACGTAAATGATTTAGAGTCGCAGTTCTCTATGGGCAAGTAGCACGGCCAACATTGCGCAATAATGTTGTTTACGTTTAGTGTTGTTACCAGGCGTGGTAGGGTATAGAAGGGCCGTGAGCGCCTTAGATGTTGAGTGATCACTGTAAAAGACATGGACATACCTGGTACTCGTTTGAGTCAGCATCATCAGCTGGCCCTCATCTTGGGTCTCCGTTTGGCTCACTGGTCGAATCGCGCAATATGCAGAATATGGGTTAACGGCCCGATGTTGGACTGCATGGGAACGAGACGTCAGGCACAGTCGTCGTTAAGGCTCTAGGTTGACCATATCTGACCATCAAAGGGAGAACCGCCGAACTGTGCACCAAGCACATTGTTACCCGTTTAACTCTGAGCCTGCCGTTCCAGAATAAGTAATAGATTCGCAGCAACATTTGATGTCATCCTGAGCTATTGGTAGGGCTTAACAGCAGTCGGACTAAGGGATTACCAGCCCATGCGTAGGCATCACAACTGCTGCGTTTGGAGTGGTACCATGATCAGATGACACAGAACTGCGGATGAATGGCGTCGCATTGCATTCAGTCATGAATCGCGATTCTCCACTATCCCGGGGAGATACATGCTATCAATATTTTTGAGAGGCCCAGCGGTGTTATTCGTGGCGTCATGGGGTCGGTAGCAATCAGGTGCGACTTTAGGTCACGGCGGGTAGCAACTGAAAGAACTGTGACTGCGCAACGCACATGCCTGCGTCCTTATGGGTTACCTCTCATGCCAGAGTATAATGGGGCCATGTTTCAACAGGACAATACTCTTTCACACAAGCCACATGCCTCTATAAACTGTCATGTTTCGGTAATCCCGTGGCCAACAAGATCTCCAGATCTGTTCCCGGTAGACCATATGCGCCACCAGCTCGAACGTCAACACCGCACCAGCAAGATGTCAAGGGCCAGTTACAACAGTTGTGTGCCAGCCTGACTCTGGACGAGAGACAGTGGCTTTGACACACCTCCCAATCCCAAACGAGCCATCGAATGCATCCAGACCACAGAGGATGCAAAGTCTTACTGAGAAATGGTACCATACTGTCTACGTTGTTATTAAAATTCACTCCATATTGTAATCATTCAAATAACATGCTCTCACGTGATGTTTCATTCCGTTTCCTCATCCCTTTCTAGGTGCGTCACTTGCTTTCTCAGTCAATGTACGGAGTGCTACCTCGTTCCGTATATGCTCGTGACAGTAGCTCATGAACATTCCTCCACCTTCACCGTTTACGAGGTAGGCTGTGCGTAATAATAATCCGCCCTTTGTCAAAGTCACTTATCTCAGTAGATTTCCCCGTTTGCAGCCTGTATCTTCGCTAAGGGTGATTCCCCGATCCGCGTCTGCTCCGCTTAGATACTTTTGTTATCGCGTCACGTGCGTGCAACGCAAGGTCGCGATGGGCAGTAGTCACACTGTTTTGGCTTATCAGTATATGTATATCTGTCGCACCAAAGTGTTTCTTCTGTTTCCGAAGCAGCATCGGATGAAATAATAAAAGACATGATAAAAATCATGTGAAAGCGAAGAAGCCCACGAGTGGACGGTATTTTTAGAAAACTTTCTTCTCAATCATCAAGGAAGATTTCACGGAAGTAGCGAGAGAGAAACAAAGCTGCGTACACTTATACTGTGGAATAAAGTATCTTGTACTAAAAAAAAGAGTATAATGAATTTCAGTTCGGTAACGTTATTACATCTACATCTACATCTACATGATTACTCTGCAATTCACATTTAAGTGCTTGGCAGAGGGTTCATCGAACCGCAATCATACTATCACTCTACCATTCCACTCCCGAACAGCGCGCGGGAAAAACGAACACCTAAATCTTTCTGTTTGAGCTCTGATTTCTCTTATTTTATTTGGATGATCATTCCTACCTATGTAGGTTGGGCTCAACAAAATATTTTCGCATTCCGAAGAGAAAGTTGGTGACTGAAATTTCGTAAATAGATATCGCCGCGACGAAAAACGTCTTTGCTTTAATGACTTCCATCTCAACTCGCGTATCATATCTACCACACTCTCTCCCCTATTACGTGATAATACAAAACCAGCTGCCCCTTTTTGCACCCTTTCGATGTCCTCCGTCAATCCCACCTGGTAAGGATCCCACACCGCGCAGCAATATTCTAACACAGGACGAAAGAGTGTAGTGTAAGCTGTCTCCTTAGTGGACTTGTTGCATCTTCCAAGTGTCCTTCCAATGAAACGCAACCTTTGGCTCGCCTTCCTCACAATATGTGGTTTTTCCAACTGAAGTTGTTCGTAATTTTAACACCCAGGCACTTAGTTGAATTGACAGCCTTGAGATTGGTAGTATTTATGGAGTAATCGAATTCCAACGGATTTCTTTTGGAACTCATGTGGATCACCTCACACTTTTCGTTATTTAGCGTCAACTGCCACCTGCCACACCATACAGCAATCTTTTCTAAATCGCTTTGCAACTGATACTGGTCTTCGGATGACCTTACTAGACGGTAAATTACAGCATCATCTGCACAAAACCAAAGAGACTCAAAGTCATTCCTCTTGGCATACCGACAACATTGAAACAAACTCTTCCACACGTCCTCGGACCGGAACGGAAGTGAGTGCACCCAGCAAGAGCTTTTTAGATGGAATTTGTTTCTTAACATAGATACAGCCTCAGGCAGAAACGTGTGGGATACCAAACAAACAAAAAAATAAACACATAAAAAATATAGCAGTGCTACTGCTGATGGAGTGCTGCTCATGGCATGTGGTTTACTATTCCTGTGAATACATATCGTTAATACGAATATCGCATCGCACTAGACTAATAATAGATCGTTCCAGCGGACGGTCAAGTAAAATTTTACAAATCTTTAACATAATGCAGCGCGTCAGCAACCGTGAAATGTACAGAAAATAAATAATTTTTTCAGCCTTCAGTTGCAAGGTAATTTTTACACGTTCCAGTAATGGAATCTTCTTCAGAATAGAAAATAATTTAATTTTATGTTCTGAAGAAGATTCCATTACTGGAATCGAAACCTAGGTAAACGAGTAAAAATTACCTTGCAACTGAAGGCTGAAAAAATTGTTTATGTTCTGTAAAAATCATTTTGTTTGTAGCGAAAAATGAACCTACGCTTTCCGTCGATAATAGGGTTCACATGAAAGATTTGAAGAGTAGTATTTCTGTGGACTGACACCAGTTACACACTGAAAAACTGAAATTAGAATTAGAAGGGCCGGTCTGTATATAATCTTTAATCTTCTACACAAGTATTAGACTTATGTAATTCTTCTCGCTGCACCTGGAATAGCTACGTAAAATCTACATCTACATATACATGGATAGTCTGCAAATCACATTTAAGTACCTGGCAGAGGGTTCATCGAACCACCTTCGCCGCGCAAAGTGGCCACCCGGTTTGAGGCGCCATGTCACGGATTGCGCGGCCCCTCCCGCTGGAGGTTCGAGTCCTCTCTCGGGCATGGGTGTGTCTGTTGCTCTTAGCATAAGTTAGTTTATGTAGTGTGTAAGTGTAGGCACCGATGACCTCAGCAGTTTGGTCCCTTAGGAATTCACACACATTTGAACATTTGAGCCACCTTCACTATTTTCTATCATTCCAATCTCGTATTGCGCGCGGAAAGGACGAACACCATGTCTTTCCGTACGAGCTCTGATTTCCCTTATTTTATCGTGGTGATCGATTCTCCCTATGTAGGTCGGTGTCAAAATATTTTTGCACTCGGAGGAGACAGTTGGTGATTGGAATTTCGTGAGCAGATTCCGTCGCAACTAAAAACGACTTTCTCTTAATGACTTCCAGTCCAAATCCTGTATCATTTCAGTAATACTCTCACCAATGTTTCGCGATAATACAAAACGTGCTGCCCTTCTTTGAGCTTTTTCGATGTACTCCGTCAGTCCTATCTGGTAAGGATCCCAGACCGCGCAGCAGTATTATAAAAGAGGACGGACAAGCGTAGTGTAGGCAGTCTCCTTAGTAGATCTGTTACATTCTCAAAGTGTCCTGTCAATAAAACGCAATCTTTGGTTAGTGTGATGTCACCGCCAGACACCACATTTGCTAGGTGGTAGCCTTTAAATCGGCTGCGGTCCGTTAGTATACGTCGGACCCGCGTGTCGCCACTATCAGTGATGCAGACCGAGCGCCGCCACACGGCAGGTCTAGAGAGACTTCCTAGCACTCGCCCCAGTTGTACAGCCGACTTAGCTAGCGATGGTTCACTGTCTACATACGCTCTCATTTGCAGAGACGACCGTTTAGCATAGCCTTCAGCTACGTCATTTGCTACGACCTAGCAAGGCGCTATATTCAGTTACTATGTCTTCTGAACAGATATTATTGTGACTCATGTACCGTCAAGAGCGACGTTCATCATTAATAGATTAAAGTTAAGTATCAAACTAATTACGTCCGCTTTCTGAATTCTCATTCCTTTTCATGTTCCAGACCTCACGTCAGTATAGTTCTTCCCTCCTCACGCCAGCCTGCGTCAGCTAAAACACGTGCATTTCGGCCTCCCCTCATAAAACGGTGTTGGCTCTTGAGCAAACACAACAGTTCGCCTTCGCGACAACATTTTTATGTGTTCCTTCCAGTTTAAATTATTCGTAATTGTAATTCCTTGGAATTAATTGAATGTACGGCTGACTTCGGTTAGTGAGCCTGTTCTAGGAAAGTGTAGCTCATACGTAAAGGAGACCACGTAACAACACTTATACGACTTGACTACTGCTCGAGTGGCTGTAGCCCCCAGGAGGTTGGTTTAAAGAAACACATCGAAACAGTTCAAAGGTTTGCTGCTACATTTACAACGTGTGAACATTTCGGAAACGCCCCATGAACTCAAATGGGAATCCGTGGAGGGAAGAAGGCGTAATTTTTGTGATACACGACTAGGATAGTTTAGAGATCTGGAAATTGACTCCTGGTAATGAGATGTGTGAAGCGGTACTCAAGAGCACAAAAAGACATCCGCTCAATTTGGACTACACGATAAATTTCACAAATCTAAAGGCTGTAAATTGAGTTAAATACTTAGGGATTGCAATTACGTGTAACTTAAATTGGAACAATCACACAGATGACGTTGATAGTAAAGCAAACCAATGACTACGATTTATTGGCAGCGCACTTAGAAAACGACAGCTCTGCTGAAGAGACCGCCTGCAATACGCTTATCCGCCCTCTTCTGAAGTACTGCTTTGCGATGTGGGATCCGTATCAGATAGGATTCACGGAGGACATCGGAAAGGTTCATAGAACAGCTCGTTTTGTACTATCGCGAAATAGGGGAGTATGTCACTCGAATTGGGGTGGAAACCATTAAAATAAAGAAACTTCCTGGCAGATTAAAACTGTGTGCCGGACCGAGACTCGAACTCAGGACCTTTGCCTTTCGCGGGCAAATTCTCTACGGACCCTTTTTTTTAAATAATTTTTATTGAACTAACTAAAAGTACATATACATTCACTATGCAAGAGTTCTTCAAGGTACCATTTAAACATATACAAATGACTGTTTATTTATTTATGCATTTATTTTACCTGGCAAGATTAGGGCCTTCAAGCCCTCTCTTACACCTAACCAGGCATACTCCGATTGAACGAGTTACAGTTTCTACATAACATTAAGGACATATAGCGTATTTTGCAGTATTGATGTTAAAGAAAAAAAATAGATGTTATAACAGTAGTACAATGATAATTATAACAACAAAAAATAATTATAACAATCAAGAATAATAATGATAATAATAATAATAATAATAATAACAATAATAATAATAATGACTATGTATATGAAAGTAAACATACTTTTCTTTTATGAATGTCAGTCCCATTGTTAGTTGGGAATTTTCTCGTTATGTTCTTGCAGCTTGTGAGTTATTCTCATCGAGCAGAGACATAAGACGATAGAATGGGGTGAAAGAGATATATAAGAGGTAGATAGGTTAGAGGAAGAGAAATAGAATGGTAAAATTCGAAGCTGTGGTGGAGAGAAGAAAGAAAGAGATGAGAGGGTCACAACAATGGTGGCTATACCGTCCCTAATATGTAAGTTTTGAGTTCCCTCTTGAATGTTGAGTGGTTCTGGATAAGACGCAGATCACAGGGGAGCGCGTTCCATAGTCGTATGGCTGACATGGAGAATGACACGGAGAAAGATTTTGTGTTATGTAAAGGTACAGCCAAGATGATAGACGTATCCGATCTGGTGTTGCGATTGTGGAATGATGATAGGTGTTTAATGTGAGTATTGGGGGCACCAGTGGCTAAGAAATCGATGAAGTAAACACATCGTGTGGAGATCGCGTGCCTTATGTGGGCGTATCCAACCTAGCTGGGAGTATGAAGGACTGATATGATCATACAATCGAATATTGCACACGTATCTAACGCAAGCATTCATCACTAGCTCGAGGCATCTAGAATTTTCACTATTTGTGCCGTGTTGAACTACATCGCAGTAGTAAAGATTAGGCAAGACTAGTGTTTGGACTAATTTTTGTTTAACATGGGTTGGAAACATTTTTCTAAATGTTTGAATTGCATGTAGGGAGAAGAGCAATTTCCGGCAAGCTGTGACTGTTTGTTCTTCCCAGTTTAGGTGTTAATCCAAGATTATTCCAAGGTCTTTTACTGTTTTTTGGTATGGTAGTTGAGTACCATTGAGGAGTATTTTAGGGACTGTTTCGCGAAAGTACCGGCTGATTAACTTTGGATGAGATATAAGTATGACCTGGGATTTCTTGGGGTTTAGTTTCAGACCTAGGTTCTGTGCCCATCGAGAAACAGAGCAAAGATCTGCGTTCATACTCGCTACTGCGCCAGCAATGTTTTTGGGGCTTGCACTTATGTACAGTTGGATGTCGTCGGCATAAAGATGGTAGTTGCAGGAGTGAATCACTGAAGAAATATCATTAATGTACAGTGAGAAGAGTAGTGGACCAAGGACGGCGCCTTGGGGAACTCCAGAGCGCACGCTTTTCCATAATGACTTTTCCGACCCACAAATGACTTGTTGACTTCTGTTCTTGAGGTAGCTGTCGAACCAGTGTATTGCGCTGTTTGAGAAATTCAGCTGTTTCGTTTTAATTAGTAATATATCAAAGTCAACTGTGTCAAAAGCCTTGCTAAAGTCAAGCAGTGTTAGGATAGTAGCTTCACGTCTGTCCATAGCATGTTTAATGTCATCAGTTACTTTGATGGTGCTTTCGAAAGCCTGACTGATATTCGTCATGGATGTTATGAGTTTTGAGGTAATCCGTCAGCTGTTCATGGACGATGTATTCTAGAGCTTTAGATATTGCAGGTAGTATGCTGATCGGCCTGTAGTCACCTGGCGACTTAGGATTGTCAGTCTTGGGTATATGCTGAATTAAACTTTGCTTCCACTTAGTAGGATATGTACTACTGACAAGAGACAGGTTGAAGATGTCTGTGATAACTGGAATAAAAGTGTCTACAACGTTCTTAATCATGCCAATGCTCACTCCATCATTTCCTACTGCCTCGGAAGAGATTCTCATAATTGCCTTGTGTACTGTGCCGGTAGTGACATGTTTTAGGAAAAACTTGTCTCTCGAGAGATTGGTATCTTGGGGCTGGTAATTTGTCGCTGCGTGGCAGTTTACAGCTGTTGAGAAGAAATCGTTTAATTCTTCTGCAGACGCTTGATAAACAGCGTCAGATCTTCGCTTCTGTCTACTTCCTTTTTTTTATATTATTATTATTTTTTATTTGTTCTTTGGTCGATGCATGAGAACGTGGATAAGGGTGTTGCATCATGTGACAGGTAGGCATGGCAGACCCCAACTTTGAGCGGGGTTAAGGAAGACGCTGCGGAGATATCCGGCAGAAGTTTGTCGGTAAGATGGTTTTCGGGTGAGGGTGCTATGCGCGGTCACAACTTCGTACCAGAAGTCAAGGACTGTATGCGGCCCACTCTGAAACAGGTACTCTAAAGCCTGTCCTCGAAACCAGATGAGGGTATGGTGCTTAGCAAGAGGGTAGTGAAATGTCTGGGGCAACAACAGGAAACCCGGGGTTACCATCGTTGGCGGGGCACGGAGGTAAAAGCCCACGATTCGTTGGATGAGGAGCCATACGTTTGTTTCAGGGGGCACGAAAGACGGTGCTCGTCGGTGTCTTCGAGCTGACAGTCAGGGCAGAGTGGGGAGGCGGCCGGTCCTATGCGGTTAAGTCGACTATTGGTCGGAAATTTTCCATAGATTAAAACGTACCAGAGTGCAGACACAGACGGCGGTGAAAAGGGTGCTTGCACACACCCCCAAACCGTTCGCCAGTTAATGTCAGGATGTTGTCTGAGCTAACGAAGCACGACTCACGCCCCGTCCTCACAGCTTTAATTCCGCCACTACCTCGTCTCTTACCTTCCAAACTTCCCGCTCTCCGCTGTAGAGTGAAAATTTCATTCTAGAAACATCCCCCAGGCTGTGGCTAAGCCATGTCTCCGCAATATCCTTTCTTCCAGGAGTGCTAGTTCTGCAAGGTTCGCAGGAGAGCTTCTGTCAAGTTTGAAAAGTAAGAGACGAGGTACTGGTGGAGTTAAAGCTGTGAGGAGGGGGCGTGAGTCGTGCTTGAGTATCTCAGTCGGTAGAGCACTTGCCCGCGAAAGGCGAAGGTCCCGAGTTCGAGTCTCTGTCGGGCACACAGTTTTAATCTGCCAGGAAGTTTCATATGAGCGCACACTCCGCTGTAGAGTGAAAATTTCATTCTATTAAAATAAAGTCTTTTTCCGCTCCTAAGAGTGCGAAAATATTTTTTGGCACCCACCTACGTAGGGAGAATGATCACCACAATAGAATAAGAGAAATCAAAACACACAGAAAGATTTAAGTGTTGATTTTTCCCGCGCGAAACGGTTGAGAAATAGATTAACTTTCTGCTATGCACTGAAATGTGAACTGCAGAGCAATCACGTAGATGTACATGAACATTTGCGACAGATTGCAGCTTCATCCTGCCGCCACGAACGTACATCTGGTGTAAGGACGAAGACAGGGTAACTAAAAGCAGCGTTCGTACGGAAGCATACACACAGCCATTTCTCCCTCCCTCCGTTAGCGTGTGGAACAGGGCCAGATTTCACATGATACAAGTAGCAGAAGTTTCCCCTTCGTGACGATGTCTAAGAAATGGGTCTGTTTCTTAATTTAGGAATTTGTTTTTTTCTACCGTTAGTCGTTCTCTTCTAGGTTATGCAGAGATATGTGCTACTTTAAATCCATTCTCGAATAGCTCGTGGGAAATTGCACTAAAATTGTACATATATTGTTGTGCAGTACAGAATCCGAATTATTAAATCTACAAAGTGCATGCAGCTCTACCGTAGCAAGCAGTAAAGGAATCAAAAGAAAAGTTCGGAGTAGGTATTAAAATCCATGGAGAAGAAATAAAAACTTTGAGGTTCGCCTATGACATTGTAATTCTGCCAGAAACAGCAAAGGACTTCGAAGAGCAGTAGAATGGAATGGACAGTGTCTTGAAAGGAGGGTATAAGATGAACATCAACAAAAGCAAAACAAGGATAATGGAATGTAGTCGAATTAGGTCCGGCGATGCTGAGGGAATTAGATTAGGAAATGAGACACTTCAAGTAGTAAAGGAGTTTTGCTATTTCGGGAGCAAAATAACTGATGATGGTCGAAGTAGAGAGGATATAAAATGTAGACTGGCAATGGTAAGGAAAGTGTTTCTGAAGAAGAAAATTTTTTTAACATCGAGTACAGATTTAAATGTCAGGAAGTCGTTCGCTAAAGTATTTGTATGGAGTGTAGCCATATATGGAAGTGAAACGTGGACAATAAACAGTTTGAAGAAGAAGAAGAGAATAGAAGCTTTCGAAATATGGTGCTACAGACGAATGCTGAAGATTAGATGGGTAGATTACATAAGTAATGAGGAGGTATTGAATAGAATTAGGGAGAAGAGGAGTTTGTGGCACAACTTGAAAAGAAGAAGGATTGGTAGGACATGTTCTGAGGCATCAAGGGATCACAAATTTAGCATTGAAGGGCAGCGTGGAGGATAAAAATCGTAGAGGGAGACCAAGAGATGAATACACTAAGCAGATTCAGAAGGATGTAGGTTGCAGTAAGTACTGTGAGATGAAGAAGCTTGCACAGGATGGAGTAGGCTGGAGAGCTGCATCAAACCAGTCTCAGGACTGAAGACAACAACAACAACAACAACATGTAATTATGGGCAATTGAAAGGAAATATACACTCCTGAAAATTGAAATAAGAACACCGTGAATTCATTGTCCCAGGAAGGGGAAACTTTATTGACACATTCCTGGGGTCAGATACATCACATGATCACACTGACAGAACCACAGGCACATAGACACAGGCAACAGAGCATGCACAATGTCGGCACTAGTACAGTGTATATCCACCTTTCGCAGCAATGCAGGCTGCTATTCTCCCATGGAGACGATCGTAGAGATGCTAGATGTAGTCCTGTGGAACGGCTTGCCATGCCATTTCCACCTGGCGCCTCAGTTGGACCAGCGTTCGTGCTGGATGTGCAGACCGCGTGAGACGACGCTTCATCCAGTCCCAAACATGCTCAATGGGGGACAGATCCGGAGATCTTGCCGGCCAGGGTAGTTGAGTTACACCTTCTAGAGCACGTTGGGTGGCACGGGATACATGCGGACGTGCATTGTCCTGTTGGAACCAAGTTCCCTTGCCGGTCTAGGAATGGTAGAACGATGGGTTCGATGACGGTTTGGATGTACTGTGCACTATTCAGTGTCCCCTCGACGATCACCAGAGGTGTACGACCAGTGTAGGAGATCGCTCCCCACACCATGATGCCGGGTGTTGGCCCTGTGTGCCTTGGTCGTATGCAGTCCTGATTGTGGCGCTCACCTGTACGGCGCCAAACACGCATACGACCATCATTGGCACCAAGGCAGAAGCGACTCTCATCGCTGAAGACGACACGTCTCCATTCGTCCCTCCATTCACGCCTGTCGCGACACCACTGGAGGCGGGCTGCATGATGTTGGGGCGTGAGCGGAAGACGGCCTAACGGTGTGCGGGACCGTAGCCCAGCTTCATGGAGACGGTTGCGAATGGTCCTCGCCGATACCACAGGAGCAACAGTGTCCCTAATTTGCTGGGAAGTGGCGGTGCGGTCTCCTACGGCAGTGCATAGGATCCTACGGTCTTGGCGTGCATCCGTGCGTCGCTGCGGTCCGGTCCTAGGTCGATGGGCACGTGCACCTTCCACCGACCACTGGCGACAACATCGATGTACTGTGGAGATCTCACGCCCCACGTGTTGAGAAATTCGGCGGTACGTCCACCCGGCCTCCCGCATGCCCACTATACGCCCTCGCTCAAAGTCCGTCAACTGCACATACGGTTCACGTCCACGCTGTCGCGGCATGCTACCAGTGTTAAAGACTGCGATGGTGCTCCGTATGCCACGGCAAACTGGCTGACACTGACGGCGGCGGTGCACAAATGCTGCGCAGCTAGCGCCATTCGACGGCCAACACCGCGGTTCCTGGTGTGTCCGCTGTGCCGTGCGTGTGATCATTGCTTGTACAGCCCGTCTCGCAGTGTCCGGAGCAAGTATGGTGGGTCTGACACACCGGTGTCAATGTGTTCTTTTTTCCATTTCCAGGAGTGTATAATAAAATTGAATTTTGGATTTTTCAAAATAGCTATCCTTTGCTTCGATCACTGCCTTGCATACTTTCGGCATGTGACTCGTCAGTTACTTTCAGGGTTTCAGCTGGAATTCGTCTCCGTTCTTGCTGCAGGATGTCCCAAAAGTGTGTGCTTCTCACGATTCCCTACTTATAGATTCTCCTGTCCAACGCATATCATAGTTGCTCGATTACGTGACAATAAGGGGACTAAGGAAGCCGGTCCATATTTTCCTAAATTTTTTGAACGTCTAGAGACTTCAGATAGTTCTGACACAAGCGGAACGTACGTTTGAGGTCGTTGTCTTGATGCAAGACAAACCTTTTCCCATTCAGACGCAAGCCACATGTCTAGGTACGTCGCTGGTGAATAATAAACCTTTTGGTTCTTTTTTCCATCTACTCTCACCAAATCTCCGACTTTATTCCTTACCATCACAGAATCCTCTCCGTGATTCACAGTTGGAATTATGCACTGTGGATTCAAGCGGTCATGAGGTAAAAGGAGCACGATTTGACAGCGTTTACTGCCAGGTATTTCGAACTTCAATTCAACAATGAGTAGGGCTCTTTCCCAATCCACTCATGTACATTGTTGGTATGCTGTGGCCCACTGATGCCGTATCTTCTTGTTAACAGGACGCAACAATGGCTTCCTTGCTTCTACAGAATGCTGGAGTTTGTTTTGTGCCAGCCACTGTCTCACTCCAGGCTCATTCACTGGCGAATCCCTAATTCTGTTCAGTTCAGCAATCAATTCACGGACAATTTTGAATCTGTTACGTTTACTGGTCGCTACTAAATACTTTTCCTAGCGATCTGACATTTTCCTGGTTGCTCCTGAATGACGACGGTCATCATAGGAGCCTGCATCTCGATGCCGGTGTATGGTCTCGACAAGTCCACTGATGGAAATCTTTAATTTATTTGATATTTGTCGTACATTATCCTTACCCGCGAGTCAAAAAGAATGTGGCATTCTAGGACCATATTCAATTACTTCCGCTGCATATGCTACCTACTTTTGCAGCGTGTCCTACCTCCAAACAAACGGAACTACAGCTGAACGAAACTGTAAACAACGTACACTCGTGTCCTCTACTAGGGCCACCTGGTCTGTTTAGTGAAACTGCTTGGACACGCAAAGCCAGTTCATATAAAACTGAAGAATATCAGTATGTATGTGGACGATAATTACCTGTAGAATACTGCAAGCGTCGTTACTAATCGTTATTTCAGCATTCTATTCTGTATTCTAACCAATAACTCACGTACGTCACGCTCATCCTGTTCCGTTGTAATTCGCAGTATGGTGTTTCCAAACTTATGACGGGTAGAGTATATTAAGAGAAAAAGATGACAATGTTATCAATGTAAAATAAGTGTATTGGAACTGTTCTATAAGGGGACTGGGAAGCTTAAATGTGTACATACAAGGTGAAAAGTATTTAAACCGACAAACCCTCGGAGGTTGTAGGGGACATCAAAACAAATATTTGTCCCTAATGTCATTTTTTCCTATGGGGATAATTAAACCGGTGGAGGCCGTATTCCGCTCTTCAGTTGTTAGAAGCCGTATTACAATCTTCAGTTGTTAGAGGGCAAATTACGCTCTTCAGTTGTAGGCAACTGCTGTCCACCGTGTATTGTCTCTGTTTACTAATGGAGCGATACACCTGGAGTGAGTACACTGATATGGTTGGTGCGTACTACGTAGCGCACCACAACGAACGAGCTGCACGGCGGGTTTATCAACAACAATATCCTAATCGCCGTATCCCGCATCATACGACTTTTGCTGCTGTGTACCAACGTCTCCGTGAGACCGGGTCATTTAGCAGATTACCTGGACAGGGACGCCGTCGCACGGTAAGAACGCTGCAATTTGAGGAAGCTGTCTTGGAGCATGTGAAGCGGGATCCTTCAATCAGCACTCGTGCAACTGCACGTAACATGGGGACGAATCAGAAGAATGTAAGAACAGTCCTCCGAGAGCAATTGTTACGTCCATTTCACTTACAGCTTGTCCACAATCTGGAACCAGTTGATTATCCACCCAGAGCACAGTTTTCGCAGTGGTACCTGGAACAGTGTGAAATGCATCCTACATTTCCATCCTCTGTGTTGTTTACCGATGAAGCGACGTTCGGGGGTGATGGAGTCTTCAACATGCACAATTCGCATGTTTGGAGTGAGGATAACCCACATGCCACTGTTACTAGCGCTCATCAAGTGCGGTTCTTCGTTAATGTATCGGTCAGTGTTTTTGGAGTGTTTAATTGCGCCGTATCTGCTACATTGGCCATTAAATGGCAGGCACTATTACAATTTTCTCGACAGAGCATTTCCAGAGTTGCTGGAACACGTCCCTCTCGCTACAAGACAACGCATGTGGTTCCAACATGACGGGGCACCAGCACATTTCCGGTGTCGTGTGCGTCGACTCCTGGACCGACGGTTTCCAGAAACGTGGATTGGCAGATGTTATCCTGTCCCATGGCCTGCTCGATCCCCAGATATGTCCGCTCTGGACTTTTTTGTGTGGGGAGAGATGCACAACCTTGTTTTCGCAACTCCTGTTGCATCAGAAGAGGATCTGATTGCCCGGATAGTAGCAGCAGCAGGAACAATTCAGGATACTCCTGGGGTTTTTGCCCGTGTCAGACAGAACATGATCCGACGGTGTAAGCTTTATTTACTTGTCAATGGAGGCATTTTTGAAGATCTACTGTAGTTGAAATTGGGTTGTGTTAATGTGTTATCTCGTGGTCCTAAAAAAATGGAAAAGTGTGTGTTGGTTTAATTAATTTTCCACCAGAGAAATCTTCCTCTACCGGTTTAAATACTCCTCATAGGAAGAAATGACATTATGGAAAAATATTTGTTTTGATGTTCTCTACAACCTCCCAGAGTTTGTAGGTTTAAATACTTTTCGACCTGTATACTCATGTTCAGGAAAAAACAGAACACTCTGAACGACTAGAGACAGAAAGTTCATATTCACAGGACACATACATTAGTATGTTCTGCTGAAATGATTAGTACTTCAATCGCCTCGTTTCAGCATGTGTCCTGTTGCCTAGTAGGCCAATGGCTCCGATAATTTGTTCCATGTGTGACAGCATTGACATGTTTAAGGCACGAATGGCGTCCTGTGGTGCATCCACCCGGTTCCAAATATCATCTGTTGTAGTTGACATTGGGTCACAGTACTGCACCCCACGTTTCACCATATCCCACACATTTTCGATTAGCGACAAGTCTGGTGATCTGGGGGGGGGGGGGGCAGGGAAAATGGCTGACATCTTGTGACACGAAGAAGGCACGTTATCATGCAGCAATATGTGGTCGTGAATTGTCTTGCTGAAACATGTCATCTGGGGTGTTGCGCAGGAAGGGTATGGTTACGGGTCGCAGGATGTCACTCACATGCGTCACACTGGCCACAGTGCCCTGGACATGCAACATTCGTGATTTGTGACTGTACCCAGTAGCATCCCAGGTTGATGTTGCATGTCTTGTGCGAATGCAGTCACTGCGATGCCACCCCTCTGTCTGCGGTGAACCAAAATGCGACCATCGTTTTCAAACAAACACAACCAGGATTCGTCCGAAAACACTCTCTTATGCCATTCCTGTTCCCTGTGGCATCGTTCCACACACCATTGCCGTCTAGCTTGTTTGTGATCATTCGTCAAACGTAAGCAGAGAAGTGGACGACACGCACGTAATCCATGCCATAATAGATGACAATGGACTATCACCCCTGATAGTGTATGATGTGTTACACTGTTCCACTGTTGCACCATAGCCAAGGAGGATATGGATCTGTTCTGCAATGCCATTCGAACGAGGTGTCGATCTTCTCGGGTGGGTGGTCTGGGTGGTGCGACCTCACCCATCTCGTCATGTTCCAAAGGTTTCTGTGAAACATTCTGCACAGACCCGTTCCATTGAGGAAACATTTCGTCCCACATGAGCAGCGGTTTCCAGGGTTGATGCATCACATTGTCTCATGCCAATAATATGCCCTGTTTCAAACTCACTGATTTGACGGCACGGTTCACGCATACAGCTGTGAGGTATCATGCACATCTGCCCAGGTCACACTGATCCATTACCTTTGGTTTGTAGCGATAACGACACATTTTACCAGTAGGTGCTGTTGAGCCACAGTATTGATGTTGACTTTTAACCCATGGGCCGACATGGTTCAGTTGCTAATCATTCCTGCAGAACAAACCAATGTATGTGTCCTATGGATATGAACTTCCTGTCTCTAGTTGTTCTTCTTTTTCTGTACATATTTGTGTTAGTGTTTCATTGAGCTTGGGATACTGGCTGTCCTACATGCATTTTAATATAACTGGTAATAGGAGGAGTTTTTACATCATGTAATACATACAATATGCTTACTAGATATTAAATTAAATCATGAATTTTAACACAATATGTTTTATGAGGATTAATCCTCCGATGATGTAGTTTAGAATTCCTGTAGTTAGTTATAAAACTTACAATCATTAATGATGTCTTTTTCAGGCACAGCTGAAGTGAAGTTGAGAAAAGAAAGTTATGGGCATTATACTACACGTATGTTAATAATGTGAATGTAAACAGTTTTAGATTCAAAGACTAATGGACGGTGCATTGTGTACAGTGAGACTGAATGGAAGAATGATAAGGGAAGATTCAGACATTTGAAGATTCATTGTAGATGTTTGAAAGAAAATGAAAAGCAGTTAACAGCTTTCAAAACCGACTGATATATTAAAAAATGTAAGCCTAACATTCTGAAGACTCAAGAAAAATGTTAAAAATGAAACAGCTGTTCTTCAGTTAAACTGCTGCTGCTCAGGGTGGTGTACAGAGTACATGTGCACATCAACATGTCACTCCCTTCACTGCTGTTGCTTGATTTGATGATAACAGTGCTGAGAAGCTTAGTACATATCAGCGAAAACTTAACTCACAACAAGCACAGTGTGTGGGTTTTTATGAAAAATATAATTAAGGTCCTTCAATAAGAGTTTCCTAACATGGAACATATTCAGATATTTTCTGATGGCTGTTTTGGAGCGTTTAGGAAGTTACACTCTTTTTTAATTTGACATATTCTCTAAAAGATTTTGATGCCACAAACAAAACTTTCTCACTATGTCACACGGGAGGCATTGTAGATGGTATCAAGGGCACTGCTACATAACCCATATGGCAGTTGGCAAACTTTTACCAGGCAACTGTATGAACATGCCTAAAATGATGTAAGGGGTAAGATTTCTTTTCATTTCAGATGAATATAAAGCTGCAACATCTGACAGTTTAAATGAAAGCTGGAATTGTGCCAACCCACACATACAACCCACCAATTTCATTAGTTTTGATTCTATTATCTTACATGTTGGCTCAAAGTAGAACACAGTTTCCGTCTCACTTCCCATAACATTTGTTCCGTACAACTTATCAGTCAATGTGTGTAGGGTGCAATTTTTCTTTTGAGGATGATGGCAAATGTCATCATGCTGGTACCTCTCCATGTTGGTAAGTGTCCTGTGCACACAATGGCAAAATGTTCCACCCAAGGTTCTGTACACATCCACATTAGTGAAGAGGATTACAGAATGAATATCACTTTGCTCGCATAAATTGAATGACATCATGCCATAAGTTAAATGGTTGGGGAATACATATATCATCTATGTGAGAGTGCCAGCATGTAGGATAAAACACTGCACATTGAGTAGCTGACTAAACAAGAGGTCTCAGACTGATGTGCAATACTTGTAAAAAAAGAGTTTCATGTAATAGCCAACTTCTTTTATGAATGATGAAGTATATTCCCTTAAAATTCATGTAAATGAATCTGAACACACAGTATGCTTTAGCTCAGAGCCAGATGCTTACTCGTAGGCATATTATGGAAGTTCATGCTTTCAGTGATAGTAAAGAACATCAGTACTGGGTATCTGTTATGCTCCTTCTCACTACAGAGTGTGGAAAAACATGAGGGCATGGGAGGGGGGAGGGGGGGGAGACATTGGCCCTTATTGGCCCAGGGGGGGCAGAGTGGGGTTTCCCACTTCTTTAACATGCACAGGACACCTGTGGCAGTCTTCTCACTTGTACTTTCTGTCATGACTTGCTGTCTGTCATTCCAGCCAGAGAGATGCATAGCCAGGGGGTGCTGTCTGCCTCATGACCAGCGCTGTCAGTTATTTTTCAGCTGGTTTGACACCCGCACAGCATGGTGAGCACCATGCTGAGTCGTCAGCTCCTTGCAATGGACACATTGTGTTGTCGATAGCATCTTCACTGTGGTGTGGCTTAGTTTGGGCGTCTAGTTTTGGGAGTTCAGGCTGCGGTCTCCTCCACGAGTATTTAGAGGAGAGTGCACTTCTCTCCTAGGAAGGGAGAAAAATTCTTTGCAGTCTAGATTTTTTGTGTTTTTTTCTCCTTTAATGAGTTTAGATTACCCCTGAAGGGGGTGGGGTGGCAGCAGCTTAGTACGCTGCTCTTCAGCCTACAGAATTTTTAAAACAGAAAGAAGGTAATAAATAATAAAAGCAGGCGATAAAAACGGTCACATAAATTGTAAAATGGCGGAAAATTGTGGAAGTTAAAACATAAAACAAAGAGTTGGTGATGCTGATGAAATACACAGGAAGCAGACAGGTAAAATAGTAGACCGACAATTAAAAAAACACGGCGACAATGTGGTTTCTGTTCGCAATAGATATAAAAATCACAGCCAGTGACAGCACGATTTCTGTTCGCAACACTTCGGAAGAGACGCACAACACTTGACACTCACTTAAAACACTGCACTAAAAAGTTGGCACGAAGGTGACATACCACAACCAAGGGCAGATGGTGGGGGACCTGGACAGATGAGCAGATGAGGGGAAAAAAAGAGGGGGAAGGAGAGAAAAACGAAGTTGGGGGGGGGGGGGGGAAGCAGACGCGACATGGAGTGGGGAAAGGCAGAGCAGGGGAATACAAAAGGACTCGGGGGGGGGGGGGCAGAAGGGAGGCAGGCAGGGAAAAAACAAGATGCAAGGGGGGGAGAGGGAGCCTGCAAAAAGGAGAGAGGAAGGGAGATTTTTGTTGTACTGTTTGTGGTTATTTATGAGTCTGCTAGGGGCTCTCTTATACTGATGTCACACACAAATCACACTATTCTATTTGTTTAATGGGGTATTTCGTTTAATTATATGAGGTTCATTCAAATGAAACCTGGTCACTGCACCTACCTTTGCCTTACATGTAACTGCATGTGTGGTGGCTCCATATATTGTCAGAGAGACTGAAGCGTGCACACCATTTGATGTTGCATAGCGCGCATGGGGGCTTAATTAAATATAGAATGCAAATAATTTTAATTTTAATCGCCGTTTGTCCGATTTCGCAGTCTCGTAACCGGTTGGCCCTAAATTATATTAGTACACAATCTGACTGCATAGAATAACAACAAGGAATGAAAGGAAACTTCCGTTAACACAATTAATAAATTAAATCCCGAGCAACTATAAAAGCTACGAAACAACAATGCACAAATGTAACTGTTCTGTGTGTGGAAGTGTGATTCAAAATACACATCTGGCACGGTTCTTCCTCAATACGACAAGATGTTTTGACCGCCATTTACACTGAAGTAATTAAAAAAAAAAAACAGAAATACTATGATTGCACATTGAAACCAGCATTGCACTCTAATACATGAACACAAGCCAGATGCTTTGTTGACTGAACCTGTGACCAAGAGGCATTGTTATTTAGGACTGAAATAAAAAATTTCTCTACCTTCGTATATATTGACGAAAAATACACTCTGATCATTACAACATCCCCAATCGAATAACATACGGTGTCTTACCCAACAGAACAACTAGTACTCTATCGACGTCTCAACAAACACGGATCACGCCTACCTCAGAACTACGACTGCCCACAGCAACTTCTCAACAAGCACTGCCAGTGGAGGCGGCTGAATAATACTCTTTGGCGCAATCTCTGGCGCTGTGACTCAGTGTAGCCACCTTTCAAGCGCCAGTGTGGTTTCACATCGTAGAGAAGGAGGTCACACAAGTTATCGTCCGCTACCGAACATGCAGGAGAGTAAGCAGGAACAACGAGGAGTTATTCGATTTTTGGCGTCAGAGGGAGTAGGGGGCCATGAAATGTATCGGCGGATGAAGGTTGTGTATGGTGAGTACTGTCTGAGTCGTTCTAGTGTTGTGGAATGGCGCAAACGATTCCTTGAGGGGCGCGACTCGCTGGATGACGTTGCTCGTCCTGGACAGTTTCATCCACAGTACAGTCCCGACCTTTCACCTTGTGACTTCCATGTGTTTGGACCTCTAAAACAAGCTATTCGTGGAAATCGATTCGCAATGGACGACGAAGTGTGTGACTGGCTCCAGGCCTGGATCCGACAGCCGCCTACTAGCTTCCTCAAGGGTAGAATAGACAGGCTAGAGTTTCAATGGAGCAAATATGCCAACACTTTTTGCGACTATTTTTGAGTATGTGCACTGTGTATAAACACATTTTTGAGTTAGTATAATCGTTACCGTTACTTTACATTAATGACTGGGTTTCATTTGAATGCCCCTTATATGCTGTGCTAGTTATTCAGTCATGTATTCAAATACCGGGTGATCAAAAAGTCAGTATAAATTTGAAAACTGAATAAATCACGGAATAATGTAGATAGAGAGGTACAAATTGACACACATGCTTGGAATGACATGGGGTTTTATTAGAACCAAAAAATATAAACGTTCAAAAAATGTCCGACAGATGGCGTTTCATCTGATCAGAATAGCAATAATTAGCATAACAAAGTAAGACAAAGGAAAGATGATGTTCTTTACAGGAAATGCTCAATATATCCACCATCATTCCTCAACTGTAGTCGAGGAATAATGTTGTGAACAGCACTGTAAAGCATGTCCGGAGTTATGGTGAGGAATTGGCGTCGGATGTTGTCTTTCAGCATCCCTAGAGATGTCGGTCGATCACCATACACTTGCGACTTCAGGTAACCCCAAAGCCAATAATCGCACGGACTGACGTCTGGGGACCTGGGAGACCAAGTGGCGGCTGAGCACACGATCATCACCAAACGACGCGCGGAAGAGATCTTTCACTCGTCTAGCAAGATGGGGTGCTTTTTTTTGTTCTAATAAAACACCATGTCATTCCCAGTACGTCTGTTACTTTTTACCTCTCTATCTACATTATTCCGTGGTTTATTAAGTTTTCAAATTTACACTGACTTTTTGATCACCCAGTATATCTTAGAATGGATACATCGATATTTGGGGAAAATTGCACCTGCTGCAGAATACACTGTGGCATCATTTTAGTATAATGAGTCAATCAAATGCTGTACTGTCCAAGTGTCCTGCCTCCTCCTGCCCTCTTTCTCTCTCTCTCTCCCTCTCTCTCCCTCTCGTCGCTCTCTCTCTCTCTCTCTCTCTCTCTCTCTCTCTCTCTCTCTCTCTCTCTGTCTCTCTGTCTCTCTGTCTCTCTCTCTCTCTCTCTCTCTCTCTCTCTCTCTCTCACACACACACACACACACACACATACACTTTCCAGTGAGATGTAGCTGTATAAAACGATCCGCAGGAGTTATTATTATTATTTAAATCATCACGTATTTATAGTCAACCTGAAAAATTACATTCCTTTCATTGTAAGTAACAGCTTTCAGCTATCTGTCGTCCTTTTCCAATTTTATTGGCAGATCTATATTTCAGCTAGAAACTAACCATTCTCAATGCACTATCATTTTGATCAATGCAAGTAATAGCTGGTCGAGCTTCATCCACACTTCATTGAATACTACAACTTTTCAAATTTTATCAGCAGCTCTTGATTTCAGCTAGAAACTAACCATTCTCAATGCACTATCATTCTTGATCAATGCATGTAATGCCCACTGGTTGGGCTTCATCCACAGTTCATTGAATACTACAACTTTTTAAATTTTATCAGCAATTCTAGATTTCAGCTAGAAACTAACCATTCTCAATGCACTATCATTCTTGATCAATGCATGTAATGTACTGCTATTGTACTACTACTGTAGTATTCAATGAACTGTGGATGAAGCCCGACCAACAGGCATGACATGCATTGATAAAAAATGATACTGCATTGAGAATGGTTAGTTTCCAGCTGAAATCTACATCTGCCAATAAAATTTAAAAAGGACGACTGATAGCTGAAATCTATTACTTACAAGTCAATATAACAGTCACTGAGTGCAACAGCCTTCTGAGTGTTAGGTAACCTGATTACTTTCAGTATTCAAGAAGGTCCATTTCACTCACTGGCCACGTATGGGAAATCTTGCAATCTTGCATGTTGCATTCATGCCACCATTGCTCCAACATTTTCACATTATCACTCCAATCACTGCTTCACGCCTGTTGACATGCAGTTTCGATCGGAGTGTGATAAGTGAGGGCCAATATTTGCCCTCAGTATTACACACATCAGTCCAGCCACTCTTAACTTCCTCCAAACCCTTCACATAGATGTGCTATTCTGGTGTAGTAACTGCATGTATACCATTCATCACTGCCTCATACAGCTGAGCCCAGCTTTGATGGTGCTGGTTTTTCATCAACCACTCCTCAATGGTCGCACCCAGCACATAGTAGAGTATCATCCAGTGCAGAATGAAATCACCACGTGCAATCATGCTACTTCAAGGACAACCCACCATCTGAAATGAAACTTCATTCGTAACAAATCAGTTGTCTGTGTTGGCAATCAAAGAAGACATCGGTCACACTTCTGGAATAACACAGCAATGAACAATCTCATGCAATATCATACTCTATTCCTCTGTGTGAGAGAGTTGTTTTCCCTCCTACCTTGAGTAAGATGAGGCAACGGCCTTGCCACAGTGGATACACCGGTTCCCGTAAGATCACCGAAGTTAAGCGCTGTTGGGTGTGGCCAGCACTTGGATGGGTGACCATCCAGGCCACCACGCGCTGTTGCCATTTTTCGGGGTGCACTCAGCCTCGTGATGCCAATTGAGGAGCTACTCGACCGAACAGTAGTGGCTCCGGTCAGCACATACACAACTTTCCCACTAGAGCGCGCCCCGGTAAGCACAACAGCGCAGGCGCAGCGCTCGTCCATCTCCGCACTACGAGATGGCGCTGCCATAGAGATGGACCAAATTCTGCTTCCGCCAATCCGCGTATTAATATGTAACGCAGCCAATGAGATTGCTGCTAACGTAGAACCTTTTCTCCTCGCGGACCACAATCGCGCTGTGATACATGAACGCTCGAGGTATTATAACAAGTGTACAGACCTCCGATTAGTCAGTCTGCATTAGTCTGTAGTCAAGTTTCAGTCTGCGCATAGTAAGATTATCATATTCCTGTACATAACCATGAAGAGAAATGTATAGACACTTTGTCATGTATCAGAAATATGTGAGAATAAGATTAACATACCAAGACCAAAGGAACTTCAGAATGTCAATTGTAAACAGTATCCAGAATCAAGTTACGTTATGTCTATCCTTTTTATTATTTTAATAAATGTGTGTGAAAATTAATCAAGCTATGTTTAAAGTTGGTCACCGTCAATCTGCTACTCTAAGTGTGCAAGTGGCATTTCTATCATCTGACCTAACGGCAGAAGATAAGGACGCCACGATAAGACCACGAGACATATTGCCGACACTCGCCTACTTTGTTAGAGCGACAAGTCAAATAATCTGATGGTGTGTGTACCGAAGGTCTTACAGGGCGCACACCACACTAACGACCGGGAGAGTGGTGTGCTTACCACATGCCCCTCCTATCCGCAACCTCCGCTGAGGATGACATGGCGGTCGGATGGTCCCAGTGGACCACATGTGGCCTGGTGATGGAGTGCTTTTGCTGAGTTTGATGCCTTCCTCTTGCACACTACACTGGGAACAAACACTTCCATATGCATCCAAAACAAATTTCTTCTGATCTCTGCTGCTGCTATTGGCAGTTAGAACGTGAATGACGATGCCCATACAACTGGATTTATATTATAAAAGGGGGAGGTTGGGGGTGCAGGGGAAACTTAATCGCTAGTTGCCCAGCGGGGCGTCATCGCGCCCTATCTTGGCTTGTATTTGTACACTATATGGCTGACCATAAATTTTGCCTTGCATTGAACCTGTGGCTGGTAACCCTCACTTTCCTAGCGTTTGTACTTCACGCAATTTCCCAAGAGGCTTGACCTCGGTGTCTGTACTCTTAATGGTACAGCTTATGCGTGACCTTCAATTTTCTGTCAATTTTAGGTCATACAATTGGCAGTGTACCAGGTAACAACGTTATTATGTCGCCGGATGTGACGCGTCATCTAATGTTTATCTTTGCTTGTATTGGTACTGCTACACTATTGACAGGTCTTACAAGGGAATCTCCTCATCGCACCCCCCTCAGATTTAATTATAAGTTGGCACAGTGGATAGGCCCTGAAAAACTGAATGCAGATCAATCGATAAAACAGGAAGAAGTTGTGTGGAACTATGATAAAATAAGCAAAATATACAAACTGATTAGTCCATGCGGAAGATAAGCAACATCAGGAGCGCCGTGGTCCCGTGGTTAGCGTGAGCAGATGGGGAACGAGAGGTCCTTGCTTCAAGTCTTACCTCAAGCGAAAAGTTTAATTTTTTATTTTCAGACAATTATTATCTGTCCGTCCGTCTGTCCGATGCGAGGTAACTGCGCCGTAGTATGGGGACGCTACACCTAAACGAACTTCGAAACAAAACAAATGTTTTGACAGAGCACAGGGGAAACTGTGCGACTGTGAAACTGTTGCATTCATTTGTTGCAGTTTATGTGACAAACTCTTATGTCTCCATCACTTTTTTGGGAGTGATTCTCACATCCAGAAGAAAACCTACATCGGACAAGGTAGAAGAATCTTTTTACCCATTCGCCAACTGGACAAGTTAGGCTGCTCGACATTCCTGTCATGTGACGCACATGCCGTCACCAGTGTCGTATAGAATGTATCAGACGTGTTTTCCTGTGGAGGAATCGGTTGACCTATGACCTTGCGATCAAATGTTTTCGGTTCCCATTGGAGAGGCACGTCCTTTCGTCTACTAATCGCACGGTTTTGCGGTGCGGTCGCAAAACACAGACACTAAACTTATTACAGTGAACAGAGACGTCAATGAACGAACGGACAGATCATAACTTTGCGAAAATAAGGAAATAAACTGTTCACTTTTTTTTGTTAATCTCATTTTGTTCTACATTGTACGTTGACCGTTGTCTTTGTTCGTGGCGGACGGCCTATGATACTTGCTCTAGTTGTTCATTAATCCGTTCACTCAGTTTTTTTATTACATGGGATAGCTAAACCCTCTGACCGAACACGCTGAGCTACCGTGCCGGCGTTCACTCGAGGGAAGACTTGAACCAAGCACCTCTCGTTCCGCAGCTGCTCACGCTAACCACGGGATCACGGCGCTCCTGATCTCACAATCTCCTTGATGTTGCCTATCTTACGCGTGGACTACTTGTGGTGTCACCGCCAGACACCACACTTGCTAGGTGGTAGCCTTTAAATCGGCCGCGGACCTTCAGTGTACGTCGGACCCGCGTGTCGCCACTATCAGTGATTGCAGGCCGAGCGCTGCCACACGGCAGGTCTAGTCTAGAGAGACTCCCTAGCACTCGCCCCAGTTGTACAGCCGACTTTGCTAGCGATGGTTCACTGACTTCTACGCTCTCATTTGCCGATACGATAGTTAGCATAGCCTTCAGCTACGTTATTTGCTACGACCTAGCAAGGCGCCAGTATCCGTACTATTGATATTGTGATTCATGTACCATAAAGAGCGACGTTTGTCATTAATGGATTAAAGTTAAGTATTCCACCAGCTACGTCCGTTGTTTCTAAATTCTAATTTCCTTGCCCTGTTCCAGACCTCACGCCAGCCTGCGTGAGCTAAATCGCGTGCCTTTCGGCCTCCGCTTGTAACACGGTGTTGGCTCTCCTGCCAACCACAACACTACTCAGTTTGTATATTTTGCTTATTTTTTCATAGTTCTACACAACGTCTTCCTGTTTTCTCGATTGACCTGTGTTCAGTTTTTCAAGGCCTATCCACTGTGCCAACTTATAACTAAATCTGAGGGGGGTGCGATGGGGAGGTTTCCTTGTTAGACGTAGCTAAAGACATCTGGATTCGTCAGGTGCAGATTTAACATTCACGATGGTGCCAATAACGAATTACTGTGTGATTCTCCACCTTTTCAAAGGCCCGTGCACAGTGCTATAGAGTGGGGATTTCAGTGCGTTCCAGGACTGAAGACATGTACCAGCTCTCTCTTTGTCTCTTTCTGTCTCTTTCCGTCTCTCTTTGTCTTTTTCTCCTATCTCTCCTTTTTCTGCTCTTTTCTACTGTACTATTTCTCTTTGTATTTTTTTTTGCACCTCTATTTGTCTTCTATTTCTGTCTCTTCTTTTTACATCTCTCTTTGTCTTTTTCCCTATCTCTCTCTGCCTGATTCAGTCATTCGATGACGGAAGTCTATTTCTTCCAGAAACCTTCTGGATACGTGCTACACAATGGACCACCAGGCGGAAGAGTTGTCAGAGTCGCTCGCGTGTCTCTACCTTCCGGACACCCACTACACAATGGAGCGACAGATGAAAGAGCTGTCGGAGATGCTTACGTGCCAGGTGTGTTGGGAAACAATGACGCGCCTTATTTTCAGATGCAAGTTCGAGCACCTGATGTGCCAAGAGTGCTTCCCGACGCTCAGGAAGTGTCCCTCGTGCCGAGAACCGCTGGAGCCCAACCTGCGCTCTCTTTCCATGGAGCGGTTGGCGGACATCGTGCGCATTCCGTGCAGGTACAGTGAGGTGGGTTGCTCCGAACTGCTCCAGCCCAAGTCCAAGCAGCGCCACGAGGAGAGGTGCTCCTTCAGGCCAGATGCGAGCGTCGTTCAGTGCCCGCTGGTGTACTCGTGCTGTTGGACGGGCAGTCGGGGAGCTGTGGAGGAGCACGTGCGCCAGGACCACCGAGACGAGCTGGTCGCGGCGCCAGATGGTGCCTTCAGAACCGTTGCTCCATTCGTGACCCTGCTGGAGTTCGACTCGGCCCTCTTCGTGCTGCGGGCAGAGTGCGTCACGGCGGAAGACGTCACATCGCATTACGTCCACGTGGGCCACGTGGCGCAGGGCTCGCGTGCGGCGGCACCCGGGCGGGGAGTTCTACAAAGGACACGTGACCGACTACAGGCAGTCGCTGCAGGAACTGGGGGCCAGCGGTGGCTGCCTCTTGTTTGTCACTCAGTTCGTTCAGCCCGATGACGTCTCTTACACTGGCCTTCCCTTCAAGGTTGTAATCGAGCGACATGTGTATGTAGTCACTTTATATAAGAATACACAGCCTAGAGTTGCAGGTTAACTTTATCGTTCACCTAGTTTTCAACGTTAGTAATAACGTCTTCTTCAGAAAATAAAATATTATTATTTTAATGTTTGCCTAAAACAAGCCATGTCCTAAGTCAACTTTATAAACTTGATGCATAACCATAAGGTTTAGTCACTTCTATTAAACAAGCTGTAGCAAATTCACTTCAGTCCCGTTGCATGGCCCTCGTCGTGTCATTAAAAGTCCCTAATGGGGCATTAGAAGCCTCTAATGACACGACGAGGCCCATACAACGGGCTTAAAGTGAATTTGCTACAACTTGTTTAATGTTGTTGTTGTTGTAGTCTTCAGTCCTGAGACTGGTTTGATGCAGATCTCCATGCTACCCTACCCTGTGCAAGCTTCTTCATCTCCCAGTACCTACTGCATCCTACATCCTTCTGAATCTGCTTAGTGTATTCATCTCTTGGTCTCCCTCTACGATTTTTACCCTCCATGCTGCCCTCCAAAACTAAATTGGTGATCCCTGGATGCTTCAGAACATGTGCTACGAACTGATCCCTTCTTCTAGTCAAGTTGTGCCATAAACTCCTCCCCAATTCCATTCAGTACCTCCACATTAGTTATGTGATCTACCCATCGAATCTTCAGCATTCTTCTGTAGCACCACGTTTCGGAAGCTTCTATCCTCTTCTTGTCGAAACTATTTATCGTCCATCTTTCACATGCATACATGGCTACACTCCAGACAAATACTTTCAGAAACGACTTTCTGACTCTTAAATCTGTACTCGATGTTAACAAATTTCTCTTCTTCAGAAAGGCTTTCCTTGCCATTGCCAGTCTACATTTTATATCCTCTCTACTTCGACCATCATCAGTCTTTTTGCTCCCCAAATACCAAAACTGCTTTACTACTTTAAATCTCATTTCCTAATCTAATTCCCGCAGAATCACCCGACTTAATTCGACTACATTGTTTAATAGAAGTGACAAAACCTTATGGTTATGCATCAAGTTTATAAAGTTGACTTAGGACATGGCTTGCTTTAGGCAAACATTTAAATAATATTTTATGTTCTGAAGAAGACGTTATTACTAACGTTGAATGCTAGGTAAACGATAAAGTTAACCTGCAACTGTAGGCTGTATATTCTTATATAAACTATATCAGTTGCTGTCGCTGCATAAAAATGTTAAAAATATGCGATACCTACCTAACATGCAAATGAAAAAAAAAAAACGTATGTATGACACGGTGCTGGACACGGTGAATTAAAACATATATTCCTCATCTTTCTTTTGGGTCCAGACTGTGCACCGACACATGCTGGATGGTCCATTGTTCATGACTGGGTCAAATATCTCACGAAATAAGCGTCAAACGAAAAAACTACAAAGAACGATACTTCTCTAGCTTGAAGGGAAAACCAGATGGCGCTATGGTTGGCCCGCTAGATGGCGCTGCCATGGATCAAACGGATATCAACTGCGTTTTTTAAATAGGAACCCCCATTTTTGTTACATATTCGTGTAGTACGTAAAGAAATATGAATGTTTTAGTTGGACCACTTTTTTCGCTTTGTGATAGATGGCGCTGTAATAGTCACAAACATATGGCTCACAATGTTAGACGAACAGTTGGTAACGGTAGGTTCTTTAAATTAAAATACAGAACGTAGGTACGTTTGAACATTTTATTTTGGTTGTTCCATGTACCTTTGTGAACTTATAATTTCTAAGAAAGCATGTTGTTACAGCGTGATTACCTGTAAATACGACATTAATGCAATAAATGCTCAAAATGACGTCAGTCAAATTCAATGCATTTAACAATACGTGTAAAGACATTCCTCTCAATAGCGAGTAGTTCGCCTTCCGTAAAGTTCGCACATGCTTTGACAATGGGCTGACGCATGTTGTCAGGCGTTGTCTGTGGTTCACGATAGCAAATATCTTTCAACTTTCCCCACAGAAAGAAATCAGGGGACGTCAGATACAGTGAATGTGCGGGCAAGGGTATGGTGCTTCGACGACAAATCCACCTGTCATGAAATATGCTATTCAATACCGCTTCAACCGCACACGAGCTGTGTGCCGGACATCCATCATGTTGGAAGTACATCGCCATTCCGTCATGCAGTGAAACATCTTGTACTAATATCTGTGGAAGATTACGTAGGAAATCAGCATACATTGCACCATTTAGACTGACATCGATAAAATGGGGGGCCAATTATCCTTCCTCCCATAATGCCGCACCATACATTATCCAGCCAAGGTCGCTGATGTTCCACTTGTCGCAGCCGTCGTAGATTTTCCGTTGCCCAGTAGTGCATATTATGCCGGTTTACGTTAGCCCTGTTAGTGAATGACGCTTCGTCGCTAAATAGACCGCGTGCAAAAAATCTGTCGTCGTCCCGTAATTTCTTTTGTGCCCAGTGGCAGAACTGTAGACGGCGTTCGAAGTTGTCGCCATGCAATTTCTGGTGCATAGAAATATGGTACGGGTGCAATCGATGTTTCTGAGATTCCAGATTCTCGCGCAATTTGTCTGCTAATGATGTGCGGATAAGCCGCGACAGCGGCTAAAACACCTACTTACGTATCATCATTTGTCATGGTTGACGTTTCACATGTGGCTGAACACTTCCTGTTTCCTTAAATAACGGGCCGGACACTTGGATGATAACCAGGATACCGAGCAGCTTACATAACACACGCCCGTTGGACATTTTGATCACAATAGGCATACATCAACACGATATCGACCTTTCCCGCAATTGGTAAACGGTCCATTTTAACACGGGTAATGTATCACGAACCAAATACCGTCCGCACTGGTGGAATGTTACGTGGTACCACGTATTTTATTTATACGTTTGTGACTATTACAGCGCCATCTATCACAAAGCGAAAAAAATGGTCCAACTAAAACATTCATGAAACTTCCTGGCAGATTGAAACTGTGTGCTGGACCGAGACTCGAAGTCGGGACCTTTGCCTTTCGCAGACAAGTGCTCCACCAACTGAGCTACCCAATCACGACTCACGCCCTATCCTCACAGCTTTACTTCTACCAGTACCTCGTCTCCTACCTTCCAACCTTACAGAAGCTCTCCTGCGCAGGAGAAACATCCCCCAGGCTGTGGCTAAGCCATGTCTCCGAAATATCCTTTCTTTCAGGAGTGCTAGTTCTGCAAGATTCGCAGGAGAGCTTCTGTAAAGTTTGGAAGGTAGGAGACGAGGTACTGGCAGAAGTAAAGCTGTGAGGAGGGGGCCTGAGTCGTGCTTGGTTAGCTCAGTTGGTAGAGCACTTGCCCACGAAAGGCAGAGGTCCTGAGCTCGAGTCTCGCTCCGGCACACAGTTTTAATCTGTCAGGAAGTTTCATATCAGCGCACACTCCGCTGCAGAGTGAAAATCTCATTCTTAAAACATTCATATTTCTTCACGTACTACAAGAACATGTAACAAAACATTGGGATTCCTATCTTTAAAAAACGCAGATGATTTCCGTTTGACCTATGGCAGCGCCATCTAGCCGGCTAACCATAGCGCCACCTGGTTTCCCCCTTCGAGCTAGACAAGTTTCGTTCTTTGTAGTTTTTTCGTTTGATGCTTATTTCGTGGGACATTTGGTCCACTCACTATCAATGGACCACCCTGTATATTGGTTGCTCGTAGTTTCGACTTACAAATCATTGCACATTTTTACATTCAGGAGATACATATAGTTTTATGTGGGAAACGAGTATAGTTTGAAAAGCAACATACAGCTTTACCTGGCAAAAAATGGATGTATATTGTATAAGTGGTGTTCGTGCCTGTGAAGTATTTAAGAAACGTCAGCATTGGCTTGTGATGGATTTTGCGATACTTGACGTCATCGGTTTAATGCAGCTGTGTAAGCTGCCTCAAATAACTTAATATACCTGATAACAATGTGAAAACAGAAGCCGATGACATTAAAGTATCTATTGACAGATCTTTGGAATGGAATATTGATGTTCATAAAATAAAGGAATGCATTTACATATGTGACAAGTGGTTTTAATTTGCATTTTTGTATAGAGTATGTTTCACAACTCATGCTGCACACTTCTGTTGTAAACGGAACAAAGTAGATCAATTTTTACATAAGTACCCATGTGCGGAACGCTACAGAGCGTCAAAGTTGCAGGCGCCTGGGCCTATAAATGAGTGTAGAAACAGAGTGATGCCGTGATGATGTTACAAACTTTCAACGACGATCGAGGGGGATGAATGAATGAATTTGAGGTAAGGGTTCCTGTGCTCGAAAAGAACGAGTCGAAAGTTGTAAGCAAAAATCATTCATATATCTCTGGCAGAAGAATACCTGTAAAGGTACAGTTGTTGCTAAGATTGCAGGTTAGGCAACTTTCAGAGGTGGTAGTATGGATCGAAACAAGAAAAATACCTGTTAAACAAGGGTCTAAAATGCATACCTTAAGAGGTATAAGCACTTATTCCATAGAGGAGGTGTGTTTCACTCTACTGGAGATGAACATGTGCCCATAGCTCCTCACGTTTGCATTTTAGAGCCCATACTCAATAGACATTTTTTCTTGCCTTGGTCCATGCTATAACCTGTGAAAGTTGCATACTCTACATTCCTAGCAACAACGCTACAGGTACATACATACTGTCAGAGGTATCAAAATGATTTTCGCTTGTAACTTGCGACTCGTTCGCTTCTGAATGAGGGCCCTTACCTCAAATTGATACCTTTGTTCGTCTCCTTCATCCTTGAAAACTTGTAACATCATGACGGAATCACCCTGGACTATGTGATAGAAAGTATCCGGACACCGCGAAAAACATACGTTTTTCCTGTTAGATCCATTGTGCTGCCACCTACTGCCAGGTACTCCACATCAGCGACCTTAGTAGTCATTAGACACCTTGAGAGAGCAGAATGGGGCGCTCCGCGGAACTCACGGACTTCGAACGTGGTCAGGTAATTGGGTGTCACTTGTGTCATACGTCTGTAAGCGAGATTTCCACTCTCCTAAACATCCCTAGGTCCACTGTTTCCGATGTGATAGCGGAGTGGAAAAGTGTACAGGCCGACCCCGTCTGTTGACTTACAGAGACCACCGACAGTTGAAGAGGGTCGTAATGTGTAATAGGCAGGCATCTATCCATACCATCATACAGGAATTCTGAACTGCATCAGGATCCACTGCAAGTACTATGATAGTAAAGTGGGAGGTGAGAAAACTTGAATTTCATGGTCAAGCGGCTGCTCATAAGCCACACATCATGCCAGTAAATGCCAAACGATGCCTCGCTTGGTGTAAGGAGCGTAAACATTGGACAATTCAATTGTGCAAAAACGTTATGTGGAGCGACGAATGATGGTACAAAATGTGGCAATCCGATGACAGGGTGTATGGCAAATGCCCGGTGAACGTCACCTGCCAGCGTGTGTAGTGCCAACAGTAAGATTCGGAGGCGGTGGTCTTCTGGTGTGGTAGTGTTTTTCTTGGAGGGGTCTTTCACCCATTGTTGTTTTGCGTGGCGCTATGACAGCGCAGATCTACATTGATGTTTTAAGCACCTTCTTACATCCCACTGTTGAAGAACAATTCGGGCAAGCCGACTGCATCTTTCAACCAGATCGAACACCTGTTCATAATGCACGGTCTGTGGCGAAGTGGTTACACGACAATAGCATCCCTGTAATGGACTGGCCGGCACGGAGACCTGAATCCTATAGAACACCTCTGGGATGTTTTGGAACGCCGACTTCGTGCTAGGCCCCACCGACCGACATCGATACCTCTCCTTAGTACAGCACCCCATGAAGAATAGGCTGCTATTCCCCAAGAAACCTTCCAGCACCTGATTGAACGTATGCCTGCGAGAGTGGAAGCTGTCATCAAGACTAAGGGCGGGCCAACAACACCATATTGAATTCCGGCATTACCGATGGAGGGCGCCACGAACATGTAAGTCATTTTCAGCCAGCTACACTTACATGGCCGACCGGAGTGGCCATGCGGTTCTAGGCGCTACAGTCTGGAACCGCGCGACCGCTACGGTCGCAGGTTCGAATCCTGCCTCGGGTATGGATGTGTGTGACGTCCTTAGGTTAGTTAGGTTTAAGTAGTTCTAAGTTCTAGGGGACTCATGACCTGAAAAGTTAAGTCCCATAGTGCTAAGAGCCATTTGAACACTGACATGGGCCAGTCTACTAAGTCCCCTATGCAACCTCTAGAATTTGTAACGTGACTTGTGAAGCACCATGTATATTATGGAGGAAAGTTCGTGAATGAAGTAGTGCTTTACTAAATCTATTCAAAAGAAAAATTTTACATTTTGGTCAAAATTATTTACGCCAATAAGAAGATACATAAAATGAGCTGCTGTCAAAATAGTGCACATATTAAGTGGCAAACTTTGACGCTATAGTCTTGGCACACAGTAACTCAATTTTCAAGCCAAATGTATCTCTTGCAGTGTTTACAAACATATAACATATTTTTGTTTTTGCTCTTGCGGCTCACACACCGTCCTTGTGAGGTCACAGTTGATTCCACTTCAGAACTTTTCACACCATAAAGCTCTCAATTTTTTTCAGATCCTTTTTTTTTTGGCAAAGTTTCCGACGATGTCCTTTGCTGAAGACGGTCTTGCAGAAGCGCAAGGGAAAGCTGCCCCAAGAATTCTATTCTTAGTTGTTTTTTCTTATTTCTATTAAAGTAATAGCGGCATGGTTGTATTTAGTGTCTTCTCGGACACAGCAGCGATAAATGTTGCAACCGGGTGCTAAGCAAGAAAAAATTTGTTCTAGCACCAAACAAAGCCGATACTACAAACATGTACGCACGGGATAACCTAAGCGTAGCTAACCATAAAAGCGTCACCAGTGCATGAAGCTGTTCCGTGATACCCAACAACTGTTTGTCGCAGGCTAACCGAAAGATTAGTGTTAAACAACGGTCACACCACGCCTAAACAACTCCTATTACGCTCATTGGAGGGTACTGCGAAGACAGCTTCTAGTCAGCGATTGTTAGGTGTTGTATTAATGTGAAAATACATGCTTAATGTTAAGGGCATCGATAACTGTTGCATGTTGTGACAATGACAAGTAACATAGATCGACGAAACTTGGACCATACGTAGAGAGAAAGGCTGCAGTATAATATAGAAGGTAAAGGAAAGAATTCTGCAACGAGACGAACAGACATGGCAGTTTTATTCAAATACACTCCTGGAAATGGAAAAAAGAACACATTGACACCGGTGTGTCAGACACACCATACTTGCTCCGGACACTGCGAGAGGGCTGTACAAGCAATGATCACACGCACGGCACAGCGGACACACCAGGAACCGCGGTGTTGGCCGTCGAATGGCGCTAGCTGCGCAGCATTTGTGCACCGCCGCCGTCAGTGTCAGCCAGTTTGCCGTGGCATACGGAGCTCCATCGCAGTCTTTAACACTGGTAGCATGCCGCTACAGCTTGGACGTGAACCGTTTGTGCAGTTGACGGACTTTGAGCGAGGGCGTACGTACAGTGGGCATGCGGGAGGCCGGGTGGACGTACCGCCGAATTGCTCAACACGTGGGGCGTGAGGTCTCCACAGTACATCGATGTTGTCGCCAGTGGTCGGCGGAAGGTGCATGCGCCCGTCCACCTGGGACCGGACGGCAGCGACGCACGGATGCACGCCAAGACCGTAGGATCCTACGCAGTGCCGTAGGGGACCGCACCGCCACTTCCCAGCAAATTAGGGACACTGTTGCTCCTGGGGTATCGGCGAGGACCATTCGCAACCGTCTCCATGAAGCTGGGCTACGGTCGCGCACACCGTTAGGCAGTCTTCCGCTCAGGCCCCAACATCGTGCATCCCGCCTCCAGTGGTGTCGCGACAGGCGTGAATGGAGGGACGAATGGAGACGTGTCGTCTTCAGCGATGAGAGTCGCTTCTGCCTTGGTGCCAATGATGGTCGTATGCGTGTTTGGCGCCATGCAGGTGAGCGCCACAATCAGGACTGCATACGACCGAGGCACACATGGCCAACACCCGGCATCATGGTGTGGGGAGCGATCTCCTACACTGGCCGTACACCTCTGGTGATCGTCGAGGGGACACTGAATAGTGCACAGTACATCCAAACCGTCATCGAACCCATCGTTCTACCATTCCTAGACCGGCAAGGGAACTTGCTGTTCCAACAGGACAATGCACGTCCGCATGTATCCCGTGCCACACAACGTGCTCTAGAGGGTGTAAGTCAACTACCCTGGGCAGCAAGATCTCCGGATCTGTCCCCCATTGAGCATGTTTGGGACTGGATGAAGCGTCGTCTCACGCGCTCTGCATGTCCAGCAATAACGCTGGTCCAACAGAGGCGCCAGGTGGAAATGGCATGGCAAGCCGTTCCACAGGACTACATCCAGCATCTCTACGATCGTCTCCATGGGAGAATAGCAGCCTGCATTGCTGCGAATGGTGGATATACACTGTACTAGTGCCGACATTGAGCATGCTCTGTTGCCTGTGTCTATGTGCCTGTGGTTCTGTCAGTGTGATCATGTGATGTATCTGACCCCAGGAATGTGTCAATAAAGTTTCCCCTTCCTGGGACAATGAATTCACGGTGTTCTTATTTCAATTTCCAGGAGTGTACAATAATTACGCTGAAGTCACCACGAATAATAAAGGTTCTCTGGACTTAACAGACGGTGAGACATGGCTCTTCTAGGCGTTTCAGTCCGGAACCACGCTACTGCAACGGTCGCAGTTTCGAATCCTGCCTCGGGCATGGATGTGTGTGATGTCCTTAGGTTTAAGTAGTTCTATGTCTAAGGGACTGATGACCTCAGATGTTAAGCCCCATAGTGCTTAGAGCCATTTGAATCATTTTTATGGCTCTGAATAGGATGGCAGAGTATGCTCTTCAACGTGCTCCCATGGAATCCACGAGGTTCGTAAGGAGTTCTTGCGGCAGGTCTTTTCATTCCACTAGCACAGTCGACAAATAATGGATGGTCGACGGTGCATCTGTTTGTCTCATTGCGTGTTTCTTTTATAAGTTCTGTAGTATTCTGTAGCAGTCCTTTCTATGTGTGGTCCAAATTTGATCGAGCTGTGTTACTTGGCAGTGACACGTGACGTAAAAGTTCCATTTTGCCCTTCAGTTTTGCACATCAGTCTGACTCCTTTCTGAGGCCATTAACCCTGAGTCCAATCAGGTATTACCTAATACCCCCCCCCCTCCCAACCACCACCACCACCAGTAACGTCATCAACGTGTCTAACTAAATCTTAGAATGAAAAAACAGTTCTCAAAATGAAATTTTCACTCTGCAGCAGAGTGAGCGCTGATTTTGAAACTTCCCGGCAGATCAAAACTGCTTGCCAGACCGAGACGTGAACTCTGTGCCATTGCCTTTTGCGGGCAAGTGCTCTACCAACTGAGCTACCCAAGCAAGACTCCCAATTTTACTTCCTGCAGTACCTCGTCTCCTACCTTCCAAACTTCGCAGAAGTTCTCCTACGAAACTTGCAGAGTGTATGTGTCTTGCTGACATTTTTATAACATAATGTGGAATATCATCAATGTCAGTTGAACAATTACCCTTCAGTGTATTAATGGTATTTAGGAGTTCTGTTAGGCCTATTGGACTGCGGAACTGGGTATGTTATTTATTTCAATAGATGAAAGTTCTTTCAATGTGGATTACCAAATTTTCCCTTCACTAAGTTTCCAACAACAGTTGCGCAACATGAATTTAAGCTGTGTGCAACTGCCCTAGGGTAAGTGACATTCTTGCCATCGTGTGATATCACAATATTTTTGTGAGTTGCCTTCTTTTCCGAAAGATCCTGCGCAGCTTTCCTCATGGATCTGGTTTTATTGGATGACTTCATAATGTATTTGTCATTTCCCATCATTTTTGCCTCTTTTATGAGACAAGTTCAGTGATGTGAATGATTACGGGTCATCTGCGTACTACTACAAGACTAATTACAACATTTATTTTAGAACATGCAATCTGATTTGTTTGCAGTACTAAGTCCGATTGTGCTTGCTGTGCACTGCGTCGTATTTCATCTGCAATTTCACAGGGTCGCACATCACCCAACTTATTGCTTTTCAGCAGCGAATTCTGCGTCTGCATTTATCTCATCAACACACAAAAGGGGACACTAATACACGCAGAATCAGGTACAGTGGGATTTTTATACAAAAGGTATCTCATTTTTGAATCGTTTGGATTCATTTCCTCTCCTGCTGCAGTTCTTGTAACATATCCTGTTACAGAGCAGCTAATAATCTATCTAGACTCCATAATTTATCTGACTATGAGATATGTCTGCCATTGTTTCATCCACGAATGATTAATGCATGTCGTTGGAGAAGAATGATTATATAAAGGACAAGTGAGTAAAAACAGGAAGGAAATAGAAGGATAAAATATTTATTGGAGTCAAAGTAGAATAATTATGTAATACCGAAATAAGAAATAAGCTGACCGTGTTCACCGCACCAAATCAGGTAAGGATGATAGAATCTTATATACAGAGTTGTGTCAGTGCAGTCCTCATTCAACAGTTTGCTCTCGACAATAGGAGAGAGAATTTCATTCCGCACAAGGTGGAGGAATTCATGTCTTTTAAGTGCGCTATGGTGAGTCCATGTTAACACTGTTTCAGTTTAGCCATATCAAGGGAGATGAAGGCAATATTATAGAAACGGGATGTAGATGAAGATGGGCTGAGAGATATGATACTGCGAGACGAAATTGACGGGACACTGAAAGACCTAAGTCGGAACGAGGCCCCTGGAATTGACAACATTCCGGCAGAACTTTTGATAACCTTGAGAGAGTCAGGTACGGCAAAAGTCTTTCATCTGGTGTGCAATATTTATGAGACTGACAGAATACCATCAGACGTCAAGGAGAATATAATAATCCAGTTCCAAAGAAAGCAGGTGCTAGGAGGTGGGAATATTACTGAACTATTACTTTAATGAGCCCTGATTGCAAAATGCTAACACAAATTCTTTACGGAGGAATGGGAAAATTGGAAGAAGCCGACCTCTGGGAAGATCCGTTTGGTTTCCGTAGAAATGTAGGAACACATGAAGCAATACTTGCAAAGTGTCAGGTAAATCCAACACCTTCCATGAAAACCCTGACATAATAAGCAAATCCAGTAACCAAAGTAATACGAGTAACGAGTGAGCATATGGAATACCATAGACTAACACAAGAATGCCTAAATGCATGTCGTACCTTCCCACCGTGAGGCAGACGCAGTTCCGAGGGGAGAAACGAGAACAGAAGCCGAGAGCAGAACCGTGTTAAGCTAGAAGGCCCTACGATAAGGGAGGGGCTGGACACCCACGCCGCCAGCCTACCTGTACGACTACACAACCCGCACGTTTTAGCGTGAGGCTTTTTCGCGTCTTTGTTACGTAAAGGACTACCCCCCAGCCCATGTTAAAAGCTAGAGCCCTCCAGAAAAAACAGTATAGATCTTACGATAACACAAAAAGGGCCACTACCACCAGCAAGTTTTAGCGTGAGACTTTTTCGCGTCTCAGGTACGTCAAGGACCACCCCCCAGCCCATGTTAAAAGATAGAGCCCTCCAGAAGAACAGTATAGATCTTACGATAACGCTAAAAGGACCACACTAGCTGCAGGTTTTAGCGTGAGACTTTTTAGCGTCTCTGTTACGTTTCAAACTTTACAAACATTGCCCCACCACGGAAAGTATAACGTTTCTCATTGGATAGACAGAATTTTTGTAGGCGGAGCTTAAGATTAACATTGAGACCCTGACTGGTCAGATGAAAACATAGCCAGATAGTTTTTTTTAAACTAACTTCGGTAAATTGTAGTAAGGAGAAGTTAGAGGTTAGTTGGTTCCGAGATGGCGAGCTGGATGGCTGGTGCGCCGGCCGCTGTCGCCCTGACGCTGCCTAAACACCGACAAGGTAATGAACGCACGCGATGCCGCATTTTTGAGCGCATAAGGCTTCACTCAGAACTACAGAAGACTCATCTGTTACACCCCTTTTTTGCGTAATACTAATGTCGATCGTTAATTAAAACTCATGGTGTTCACATTTGCCACTTGAAGAACAGATCTGAAACGCGATGATTTTTCTGTTATATAGTTATTGAGAAGCCACATCAGCCACTGTAATTTACAAGTTAGATAAGTAATTAAAGATAATTGAGGGTTACTGTAGACCATTTTGATAGTTTTCTCTTTTGTGAAACTTAAATTAAACCTAGATTATAGATGTGATATGGCATAGGTCATCCTTCGATCGATTGTAGAACTTGCAAACCCATTCAGGGAATATTCGTACACATTTTTGTTGAACGCAGTTGGTTTTTACCATCCTGTATTAAAACATTTCCTTTTATCAATAGTGCAATTTATAAACGATGTTTTGTGAGTAGAATAAAATTTCCAATGGTAAACTTAACTGCTTTTTCGACGTTATTTTACCAGCTAACTAAAAATAGGAAGGTCTTGAACCCTTTCCACTAAATTTAGTTAGTATTAAGATTCTTTTACAGGGAGTGCAGTGGAGCTGGCGCTGAGATCATTAAGTATTTGGTTATATCATCGACAGTCTCACTGAACTCTTCTGAATTCTACATGTCATGTGTGGTCTGGCGCCTCCTTACCAGCAACAGGTCCCAGGTTCAAATTAGTTAATTCCCTAAAAAACACACTCAGAGCGTCGTTGCGCGAAAGTGGTAGGGAGACACGATATAGAACAAACAGACACCACCATGAATGTTTAGATACTGACCCTGCGACTTAAATTAAAAGATACGTTAAGGAAACGTAAACCTACGTTTGTAGCATCTGTAGACTTAGAAAACGCTTTTGACGGTGTTGATAGGCACACTCTCTTTAAATTCCGAAGGTAGCAGCGATAAAATACAGGGAGCGAAACGCTATTCGTAACTAGAGCAGCAACCAGACAGCAGTTTTAAGAGTAGAGGGATATGAAAGGGAAGCGATGCTTGAAAAGGAAATGAGACAGGGTTGTTACGTATCGACAATGTTATTCAATCTGTATATTGGCCAAGCAATAAAGGAAAGAAAAGTAAAATTTGGAGAAGGAGAAGACATAAACACTTTGTGGTCCACAGATGACATGTAATTCTGTCAGAAACGGCAAACGACTTGGAAGACCAGTTGAACGGTATGGACAGTGTCTTGAAAAGAGAATTGTAACAGAACAATTGAGTGGAAGTGCTAGGAGGAGATGGGTGTGACATTCCTCTGAACGACAATTTTTTACAACAGAAAACACAGCAAACGTTTTAAAATTCCAAGAGTCTTAATAAGGGAAACCGTTAACAGAAGACTGGACACAATAAATGATAATGATACACAATTTCAAACAGTCGATTCCAATGATTAAGGTCACTTCAACGTATAATTGAATGAGCTGAACGCCCCAAGTAATACAGAGATAAACGATTTTGAGAATATAACACCTTAAATAACGAAAAATTCAACACTCCATTCATGAACAAGCCTGCCACAAAAGTTCCATACCCAAGGCAGCCCACACTACGTCTTTGTTTACTAAAAGAACAAGTTTTCTTGCTTTAAATGTCATCATCATCATCAGTGTTCTGCCAAAAGACAGGTTTTCACATGGTAGTTTTCCAGGCTGTCCGGTCTTCCGCCATCCTATTCAGGTGTGCATAATTTCCTCTTCCCTTTATGTCGTCTATCATCTTGTATCTCCTTCTTCCTCTCAGTCTTCTCCCACAAACCAATCCTTCCAAAGCCTCTGCTAGCAAGCACTTCTCAATGAATGTCCCAACCACTTTCTCTTACAACCTTCAGCGGACATCTTCTCTCACCAACCCTTTCCAGTACTCTTTCATTACTCAATGTTTCCATGCAGCTTGTTCTCTCCATTCTCCTCCACATCCTCATCTCAAATGCTTCTAACCTTTTTTCAACCTCTCGTCTCAGCGTCCATGTTTCTGCCCCATATAGTGCCACACTCCGGACAAAAGAGTTGCCAAGCCTTTTGCTTAGACCTTTATCTAATTTGCCACATAAGAGTCTCCTCTTTCTGCTGAATACCTCCTTCGCTATGGCAATTCGAATTTTCACCTCCTTATGACATCTCAGGTCTTCAGTTACTGTGCTTCCATGACATTTAAATGCACTTACTTGGCCAATGGTAGACTGTCCTATTTTAATATTGGACAGTCTGTGTCTTGTGCTGATGGCCATACTCTTTTTGTTTTTGCTGTGTTTATTTGCATCCCATATTCCACACAAGCTTCAATCAGATCTCTCAGCACGTTATCCACTGTCTGCTCAATTTCTGCCGCTAATACCACATCATCAGCAAACCATATACATTCTATTCTCTTTCCAACGATACATATTCCTCTTTTCCCATCTAAGCCTTTCGCAATAATCTCTTCAAGGTATGCGTCAAACAACTGCATTAAATAGCACCGATAAAATAGCCAGCCCCGAGCTACGGCTTAAGTACATTGGCTAAGTCTTTCGCAGCTCCCAACAGGTTTCACTACCAGAAGGATGTCTTTCTTAACTGCTTGTATAAAAAATACATAGAAAAATAAGATTCAATGGCAGCGCCATTGATACCGATGCCGACCAAACTGTTAACACGAAGGTGCGGTGAGCGGCTTGCTGCAGGAAGGCGACAGGAATCGTTAGCGGTAGAATTTCACCCGGAACAAGTCCCACCCACTCACCCCCTGTCTTCCCGGTCTTTTTTCGGCGCCTAGGCATCTTTTCAGTTGACCCACGTGGTTTACCGCTTTCGGCTGCACTTGGAGTGAAAGTTAAATAAAGACGAGGGCTATCCACAAAGTACATTACGTTTTCGTTTGTGTCCGCTAGGGGCGGGGCTAGCGCGGCCATCTTGGTCTCATGGCATTCCGCCGCTCAGTCGGCATCCTGCCGTACTAGTGAGAGGTTCGTGCTGTACTCCGTTGAGTCACTGTGACAGTTTGAAATGTCAGCGTTGATTGAAAATGCCGCGAAGTGTGAAGTGCGTGTTGTAATAAGGTTTCTGACTGCAAAAAACTGTACACCGATAGAAATCTATCGGCAGCTTTGTGAAGTGTATGGGGACAACATAATCACTGAAGGTGGAGTGCGTCAATGGCTCATAAAATTTAAAAATGGCCGAACTAACGTTCACGATGGAGAGCGAAGTGGAAGACCCAGCATAGTGACTGCCGAACTTGTCGAAAAAGTCGATGCCGCGGTCCGTGAAAACCGTAATTTCACAATAACGGAACTCTCTATGAGTTTTCCACAAACTTCACGAAGTTTGTTGCACGAAATCATTACCGAAAAGCTCGGTTACCACAAGTTTTGTGCAAGATGGATACCAAAAATCTTGAGAGAGATTCACAAAAATCAGCGAATGGCTGCAGCGTTAACGTTTTTGGACGCTTACGAGAAAGATGGCGACTCCTTATTCGATCGCATCGTTACTGGTAACGAAACATGGGTTAAGCATGTGAAATGCGAGACAAAATTGCAGTCAATGCAGTGGGGGAACACAAATTCCACCCAAAAACCCAAGAAATGCATGCAGACAATGTCGGCAAGGAAGGTGATGGCGACTGTCTTTTAGGACAGAAGAGGTGTGACTTTTGTGGATATCCTGGAAAGAGGCACTCTCAAAGGTATTGCCAAACTATACACAACGTCAGAAGAGCAATACAAAACAAGTGCAGGGGAAAGTTGGGCTCAAAGATCTTGCTGATTCACAACGCCCGGGTCCACACGGCAAATGCCACTCGTGAAGTTCTCGAATCTTTTAGGTGGGAGTTGTTTCCTCATCCGCCGTACAGTCCCGACCTGGCACCGAGCGACTTCCACTTATTCCCAGCAATGAAGTGGTCGGCTGTGCAGCGTTTTGATGACGACACACAACTTTAAGAAGAGGTAACCACGTGGTTTAAGGCGCAGGAGGCCGAATTTTACGACGAAGGAATTTCCAAGCTCGTCCATCGCTACGATAAGTGCCTTAATTTAAATGGCAACTATGTAGAAAAGTAGTATTTAAGTGTGGCTTTCATCTGTATATGATAATAAATTTTTCAATACTTTATTTATTATTAATTCCGAAACGTAATGTACTTTGTGGATAGCCCTCGTATCTTGGTAGGTCTTAAATTTTGCTAGAAAGTTAAAAGACACATTACAAAAAATGTGCACAATTGGCCTCAGCTGTGCCCATGGGCGGATCCAGGGGGGGGGGGGGATGGGGGCAATTCCCCCCCCCCCCCCCCTGGTGGGTGACCGATCTTTTTTTTCCGACGGCTTTAGGGGCTGATTACGTCGGCCTATCTAGTATGTTTTACTTGAAGTCGAAGATGTAAACAATGGCACGCAGTTTGATGTAAAAATTCGAAAAGAGACCTTGAAGCCTCTTCCATTTAGTGAATAAACTACAGAAGAAACAACTATACTTACGAATAAAATGATAATATTCGCTGAGGCATGAGCGATCTGTGTCCCTTTTTTAGCACTTTCCCTGCAGTGCGTATGTAAGATATTGCTTCTAGTGGCAATTTATAAGAGATGGGGTTGATAAGTAAGCGATGAACACCGAAGGAATACTTGAAAATATTCTCATTAGTTGCAAATAGTGAGAACCTTACGACAGTCCCTTTTATTCTGCAATTACACGTTTTCGATCTGGATGAACGCTTCTCCATTTTGGCTTTCTTCTCACTTTTGATGCGGAATGTGAACAAACATTAATTAGCCAAATGTAATAATGCACACGAAAATAACGTCTGTGGATTCATTGACAATCCATTCTCTCACACAGTAAGAATATAAATGTTACGGTCGGCGGATTCAAACAGATACTGATGTAATTAACAATATAAGATGATTTCCTGAACACAGTCAAATACCCTGTTATAACTTTTCGCAGTCGCATATAAACACATGCGCGAATTCGATTGCAACATTCTGTCATATGAACTAATTTCGAAGATTTAAGAATGGAAACAAATGAACATTAGTATTTTTATAGATTATTTTACGTTATCAGACAAACATGGAGTTTTTCAAGTGCACGTGTCGTATTTGCAGAATATTTTTTAGGTAATACAATAAGTTATTTCATAAAAACACACTTAACTCATAGCGATACACAATTAAACTAAAAGCAGAATATATATATATATATATATATATATATATATATATATATATATATATATATATGTGTGTGTGTGTGTGTGTGTGTGTGTGTGTAGAGTATTAACGCTTTTATTTGGAATTAATTTTTTGGAAGGCAGGTACCAAAAAAATTGTCCCCCCCCCTGACCGAGATCCTGGATCCGCTCCTGGCTGTGCCAGGTACTTCCACAGCAAACATAAGAAAAAACAATTGTGCACTGAATTCTTTAAATATGAGAACTCATTATCCTGATTAATAGCCTACGAAGAAACATACTTCTATGTGAGAAAAAGCACCCAAAGGTAAAACAGGAAAACCCTACCCTCAAAGAATAATTTACTTGGAGAAAGGGGAACCAAAGTATGCTTGACACTTGAGTTTCAGAACTCAGACAGTATGTGTGAAACAAGCTTCAATGTTCATTATACTTCCAGAAGGCATCGTAGTCGAAGCGGTAGGTGGATCAAAACAAAATGTCCAGACACTCTGTGACCAAAATGGTACTGAAACAGATGACAGACTAAAGTTCGAAATGCTAAATGTCTTTTTCCAAAGCTGTTTCACAGAGGAAGGACTGCACTGTAGTTCCTTTTCTACATTGTCGCACAGATGACAAAGTGGCAGATATCGAAATAGATGACAGAGGGATAGAGAAACAATTAAAATCGCTCAAAAGAGGAAAGGCCGCTGGACCCGATGGGATACCAGTTCGATTTTACACAGAGTACGCAAAGGAACTTGCCCCCCTTCTTGCAGCGGTGTACAGTAGGTCTCTAGAAGAGCGTTGTGTTCCAAAGTATTGGTAAAGGGCACAGGTCATCCCCGTTTTCAAGAAGGGACGTCGAACAGATGTGCAGAACTATAGACCTATATCTCTAACGTCTATCAGTTGTAGAATTTTTGGAACACGTATTATGTTCGAGTTTAATGACTTTTCTGAAAACTAGAAATCTACTCTGTAGGAATCATAATTATTTTCGAAAAAGACGATAGTGTGAAACTCAGCTCTCGCTATTCGTCCACGAGACACAGAGGGCCATAGACACGGGTTCCCAGGTAGATGCTGTATTTCTTGACTTCCGCAAGGCGTTCGATACAGCTCCCCCCCCCCTTTTTTTTTTTTTTTGGTCATCAGTCTACTAACTGGTTTGATGCGGCCCGCCACGAATTCCTTTCCTGTGGTAACCTCTTCATCTCAGAGTAGCACTTACAACCTACGTCCTCAATTATTTGCTTGACGTATTCCAATCTCTGTCTTCCTCTACTGTTTTTGCCCTCTACAGCTCCCTCTAGTACCATGGAAGTCATTCCCTCATGTCTTAGCAAATGTCCTATCATCCTGTCCCTTCTCCTTATCAATGTTTTCCACATATTCCTTTCCTCTCCGATTCTGCGTAGAACCTCCTCATTCCTTACCTTATCAGTCCACCTAATTTTCAACATTCGTCTGTAGCACCACATCTCAAATGCTTCGATTCTCTGCTGTTCCGATTTTCCCACAGTCCATGTTTCACTACCATACAATGCTGTACTCCAGACGTTCATCCTCAGAAATTTCTTCCTCAAATTAATGCCGGTATTTCATATCAGTAGACTTCTCTTGGCCAGAAATGCCTTTTTTGTCATAGCGAGTCTGCTTTTAATGTCCTCCTTGCTCCGTCCATCATTGGTTATTTTACTGCCTAGGTAGCAGAATTCCTTAACTTCATTGACTTCGTGACCATCAATCCTGATGTTAAGTTTCTCGCTGTTCTCATTTCTACTACTTCTCATTACCTTCGTCTTTCTCCAATTTACTCTCAAACCATACTGTGTACTCATTAGACTGTACATTCCGTTCAGAAGATCATTTAATTCTTCTTCACTTTCACTCAGGATAGCAATGACATCAGCGAATCGTATCATTGATATCCTATCACCTTGTATTTTTATTCCACTCCTGAACCTTTCTTTTATTTCCATCATTGCTTCCTCGATGTACAGATGGAAGAGTAGGGGCGAAAGGCTAGAGCCTTGTCTTACTCCCTTCTTAATACGGGCACTTCGTTCTTGATCGTCCACTCTTATTATTCCCTCTTGGTTGTTGTACATATTGTATATGACCTGTCTCTCCCTATAGCTTACCCCTACTTTTTTCAGAATCTTGAAGAGCTTGCACCATTTTATATTGTCGAACGCTTTTTCCAGGTCGACAAATCCTATGAACGTGTCTTGATTTTTCTTTAGCCTTGCTTCCATTATTAGCTGTAACGTCAGAATTGCCTCTCTCGTACCTTTACTTTTCCTAAAGCCAAACTGATCGTCACCTAGCGCATTCTCAATTTTCTTTTCCATTTTTCTGTATGTTATTCTTGTAAGCAGCTTCGATGCATGAGCTGTTAAGCTGATTGTGAGATAATTCTCGCACTTGTCAGCTCTTGCCGTCTTCGGAATTGTGTGGATGGTGCTTTTCCGAAAGTCAGATGGTATGTCGCCAGACTCATATATTCTACACACCAACGTGAATAGTCGTTTTGTTGCCACTTCCCCTAATGATTTTTGAAATTCTGATGGAATGTTATCTATCCCTTCCGCCTTATTTGACCGTAAGTCCTCCAAAGCTCTTTTAAATTCCGATTCTAATACTGGATCCCCTATCTCTTCTAAATCGACTCCTGTTTCTTCTTCTATGACATCAGACAAATCTTCACCCTCATAGAGGCTTTCAATGTATTCTTTCCACCTATCTGCTCTCTCCTCTGCATTTAACAGTGGAATTCCCGTTGCACTCTTAATGTTACCACCCTTGCTTTTAACGTCACCAAAGGTTGTTTTGACTTTCCTGTATGCTGAATCTGTCCTTGCGACAATCATATCCTTTTCGATGTCTTCACATTTTTCCTGCAGCCATTTCGTCTTAGCTTCCCTGCACTTCCTATTTATTTCAGTCCTCAGTGACTAGTATTTCTGTATTCCTGATTTTCCCGAAACATGTTTGTACTTCCTCCTTTCATCAATCAACTGAAGTATTTCTTCTGTTACCCGTGGTTTCTTCGCAGCTACCTTCTTTGTACCTATGTTTGCCTTCCCAACTTCTGTGATGGCCCTTTTTAGAGACGTCCATTCCTCTTCAACTGTGCTGCCTACTGCGCTATTCCTTATTGCTGTATCTATAGCGTTAGAGAACTTCAAACTTATCTCGTCATTCCTTAGAACTTCCGTATTCCACTTCTTAGCGTATTGATTCTTCCTGACTAATGTCTCGAACTTCAGCCTACTCTTCATCACTACTATATTGTGATATGAGTCTATATCTGCTCCTGCGTATGCCTTACAATCCAGTATCTGATTTCGGAATCTCTGTCTGTCCATGATGTAATCTAATTGAAATCTTCCCGTATCTCCCGGCCTTTTCCAAGTTACCTCCTCCTCTTGTGACTCTTGAACAGGGTATTCGCTATTACTAGCTGAAACTTGTTACAGAACTCAATTAGTCTTTCTCCGCTTTCATTCCTTGTCCCAAGCCAATATTCTCCTGTAACCTTTTCTTCTACTCCTTCCCCTACAATACAACTGCATTCCAGTCGCCCATGACTATTAGATTTTCGTCCCCCTTTACATACTGCATTACCCTTTCAATATCCTCATACACTTTCTCTATCTGTTCATCTTCAGCTTGCGATGTCGGCATGTATACCTGAACTATCGTTGTCGGTGTTGGTCTGTTGTCGATTATGATTAGAACAACCCGGTCACTGAACTGTTTGCAGTAACACACCCTCTGCCCTACCTTCCCATTCATAACGAATCCTACACCTGTTATACCATTTTCTGCTGCTGTTGATATTACCCGATACTCATCTGACCAGAAATCCTTGCCTTCCTTCCACTTCACTGACCCCTACTATATTTAGATTGAGCCTTTGCATTTCCCTTTTCAGATTTTCTAGTTTCCCTACCACGTTCAAGCTTCTGACATTCCACGCCGTTAAATAACATCACGTCATTTTTTGTTTTCTATTGCTGGCAATGCTTTCAATTCTCTATAAATATTTTTATTTCGTTAATAATGCACATTCATATTATGTTACTATTCAGAAAAACTTAAACTTAATTTCATCACTGTGTAACATGTGTTGGACTGTGACGATAACAACCACAGTCTAGCATAACAGTCGCGGCACTCACTGCTCCAAAAGTTGTTACCGTTTGACAGATGGAACGCCACTAGCGCTCCAAGCCGCGAGTAAGGTGAACGTCGGACGCGTCGTAAGCATAATGTTTGTTTTCAATCAATTTCCTACGTAATTTACGACGTATTTGAGCTATTTTCTTGCCTCCAAGGGTATGTGTAGTATCAGAAGGGATGCATGTTTCTAAAAACGATTCTAAAATAAGCGCAAGTATGGACAAAAACCATGAAACGAGTGGCAAGCTACCACACATTCTTGAAGAAACACTGGTGACGTTGGATAGAATTGCAGCTTACCATGTTGATATCAAAAGCATATAAACACAGAGATTCACACGCAAGAAGCACTGACATGTACCTCTACATGCAATGCGATCGACAGCTCATTCATCGTTCCGTAGGCCTATTGTGTTTCTCGTTGTCATCGCCTGTTGCCACATGTACGACCCTCACCTTTATATTATTCTAAGTGGGACAAATAACTGCCAAATAGTGGGAGAAATACGTTGAAAACATTATAATGAGCCGATTACATTACAGTTCATGCAAAACCAAATATTTGAATAATTTTGAAACTACACTCCTGGAAATGGAAAAAAGAACACATTGACACTGGTGTGTCAGACCCACCACACTTGCTCCGGACACTGCGAGACGGGCTGTACAAGCAATAATCACACGCACGGCACAGCGGACACACCAGGAACCGCGGTGTTGGCCGTCGAATGGCGCTAGCTGCGCAGCATTTGTGCACCACCGCCGTCAGTGTCAGCCAGTTTGCCGTGGCATACGGAGCTCCATCGCAGTCTTTAACACTGGTAGCATGCCGCGACAGCGTGGACGTGAACCGTATGTGCAGTTGACGGACTTTGAGCGAGGGCGTATAGTGGGCATGCGGGAGGCCGGGTGGACGTACCGCCGAATTGCGCAACACGTGGGGCGTGAGGTCTCCACAGTACATCGATGTTGTCGCCAGTGGTCGGCGGAAGGTGCACGTGCCCGTCGACCTGGGACCGGACCGCAGCGACGCACGGATGCACGCCAAGACCGTAGGATCCTACGCAGTGCCGTAGGGGACCGCACCGCCACTTCCCAGCAAATTAGGGACACTGTTGCTCCTGGGGTATCGGCGAGGACCATTCGCAACCGTCTCCATGAAGCTGGGCTACGGTCCCGCACACCGTTAGGCCGTCTTCCGCTCACGCCCCAACATCGTGCAGCCCGCCTCCAGTGGTGTCGCGACAGGCGTGAATGGAGGGACGAATGGAGACGTGTCGTCTTCAGCGATGAGAGTCGCTTCTACCTTGGTGCCAATGATGGTCGTATGAGTGTTTGGCACCGTGAAGGTGAGCGCCACAATCAGGACTGCATGCGACCGAGGCACACAGGGCCAACTCCCGGCATCATGGTGTGGGGAGCGATCTCCTACACTGGCCGTACACCCCTGGTGATCATCGAGGGGACACTGAATAGTGCACGGTACATCCAAACCGTCATCGAACCCATCGTTCTACCATTCCTAGACCGGCAAGGGAACTTGCTGTTCCAACAGGACAATGCACGTCCGCATGTATCCCGTGCCACCCAACGTGCTCTAGAAGGTGTAAGTCAACTACCCTGGCCAGCAAGATCTCCGGATCTGTCCCCCATTGAGCATGTTTGGGACTGGATGAAGCGTCGTCTCACGCGGTCTGCATGTCCAGCACGAACGCTGGTCCAACTGAGGCGCCAGGTGGAAATGGCATGGCAACGCCAGGTGGAAATGGCATGGCAAGCCGTTCCACAGGACTACATCCAGAATCTCTACGATCGTCTCCATGGGAGAATAGCAGCCTGAATTGCTGCGAAAGGTGGATATACACTGTACTAGTGCCGACATTGTGCATGCTCTGTTGCCTGTGTCTATGTGCCTGTGGTTCTGTCAGTGTGATCATGCGATGTATCTGACCCCAGGAATGTGTCAATAAAGTTTCCCCTTCCTGGGACAATGAATTCACGGTGTTCTTATTTCAATTTCTAGGAGTGTATGTCAGTGAACAGAAAAGATTGTAACAACTACAGAGGTATCTCTTTAATCAGCGTTGTGGGTAAAATCTTCTCAGGTATTGTTGAAAGGAAAGTGCGAGTATTAGTTGAGGGCCAATTGGATGGAAATCAGTGTGGGTTTAGGCCTCTTAGAGGTTGTCAGGACCAGATCTTTAGATTACGGCAAATAATGGAGAAGTGTTATGAGTGGATCAGGGAATTGTATCTATGCTTTATAGATGTAGAAAAGGCATATGGCCGGGTTCCTAGTAGGAAGTTATTGTCTGTTCTACGAGATTATGGAATAGGAGGCAAACTTTTGCAAGCAATTAAAGGTCTTTACATGGATAGTCAGGCAGCAGTTAGAGTTGACGGAAAATTGAGTTCATGGTTCAGAGTAGTTTCAGGGGTAAGACAAGGCTGCAACCTGTCTCCACTGTTGTTCATATTATTTATGGATCATATGTTGAAAACAATAGACTGGCTGGGTGAGATCAAGATATGTGAACACAAAATAAGCAGTCTTGCATATGGGAATGACTTAGTTGTGATGGCAGATTCGATTGAAAGTTTGCAAAGTAATATTTCAGAGCTAGATCAGAAGTGTAAGGATTATGGTATGAAGATTAGCATCTCCAAAACGAAAGTAATGTCAGTGGGAAAGAAATATAAACAAATTGAGTGCCAAATAGGAGGTACAAAGTTAGAACAGGTGACGGTTTCAAGTACTTAGGATGCATATTCTCACAGGATGGCAACATAGTAAAAGAACTGGAAGCGAGGTGTAGCAAAGCTAATGCAGCGAGCGCTCAGCTACCATCTACTCTCTTCTGCAAGAAGGAAGTCAGTACCAAGACTAAGTTATCTGTGCACTATTCAATCTTTCCACCAACGAAATCTGGGTGGATTCAGGTTACCTTATCAACAAGGTTGAGGTTATGGATATGAAAGTAGCTAGGATGATTGCAGGTACTAGTAGATGGGAACAATGGCAGGAGGGTGTCCACAATGAGGAAATCAAAGAAAAACTGGGAATGAACTCTATAGATGTAGCAGTCAGTATGAACAGGCTTAGATGGTGGGGTCATGTTACACGCATGGGAGAAGCAAGGTTACCCAAGAGACTCATGGGTTCAGCAGTAGAGGGTAGGAGGAGTCGGGGCAGACCAAGGAGAAGGTACCTGAATTCGGTTAAGAAAGATTTTGAAGTAATAGGTTTAACATCAGAAGAGGCACCAATGATGGCACTGAATAGAGAATCATGGAGGAACTGTATAAGGGGGCTATGCTCCAGACTGAAGGCTAAATGGCATAATCAGTCTTAAATGATGATGATGATGATGATGATGAATGTCAGTGAACAAGGTGCCAACAAAGTTTGGAAGATAGGAGACGAGATACTGGCAGAAGTAAAGCTGTGAGTACCGGGCGTGAGTCGTGCTTCGGTAGCTCAGATGGTAGAGCACTTACCCGCGGAAGGCAAAGGTCCCGAGTTCGAGTCTCGGTCGAGCACACAGTTTTAATCTGCCAGGAAGTTTCATTCAGCACACACTCCGCTGCAGAGTGAAAATCTCATTCAGGTGCCAACAAAATAATGTCATCACACGAAGGAAGCAAGAAAATTAAGTGACTAACAGCAGAAGTGAATGAAATACACACCAAACACTACGCTTTTGTAAGACACGAATACCTGCACTTAATCTAACCACTTCATCGTCACAGCAGGTCTGTGTTGACGATTCACACGAATCTGGCTCTGATACATGTAGAGTTGAACTGTCTGCTTCTGTATCACAGGACTGTTTTACAGCTTTAGATGGATTGCCGAATCTTTGTGGCAGTTTCCTCTTCATCGTCAGTTGAGGTGGATTATTTGGGATGTCAAACAGTGTGGGTACTGCATTCCACACGAGTTTATTATTGTCTGCGTTCATGAACTGGTTTTGTTCGAAATGTAACGAACAAAACCAGGTAGACTGGGTCTTTGTCATAAGGTCTTCTCGTCTGCTATCAACTAGCCACTTTCTGCTCCTAAAACAAAACATTAATCATTAATGCACATGCAGTTTGCGAGTGAATCCTGACGATACAGTTTAGTAACATGATGTTATATACCTCTCAGAATCCTTAGGAAACCTAAAAAAAGACAGCTATGGTGTCTTTTCCTGTTGTTGCTGCAGTTTATTGCGCTACTAAAGCTCCCGATTGTAATAACCACTGTAGAAATCAAAATGAACAACCACTGTTCGCTTTCACGCGGCTCTTTCTAGGGGATCCGGGACCACCCTTCACGTAAAATAATGAGAAAAATTATTGAATAAAAATGTGAAAATCAAATTTATCACTTTTTCGTGTGAAAAAAATGTGTACTTTTACTTCAGGTCGTATCCCCAAGCAGCTTTTGCGGTTCCTAAGTGAGAACGTGTACACAGTTTAGTGCCCGACAATGCGGCTTCTCTGATCGACTGTTTCACAACAATACGGGGGTCGTTTGTGCGCCGGCTCGTGGCGGTAGATGCGCTGAATCCTTTTACGCATGCGCGGAGCGAGCTTTGTCGACCAATCACAGCGCTCGCCGGCACGTATGCGGCCCCAGGCATCATTAAATGTTACATTTGCTTTGTCGTTGCACTACCTATTTCATAAGACGATTTTTGACCTTCAAGTTGTTTTCATTCATCTCTAAACCAAAGACTATTGATACTTGGGGGGGGGGGGGGGGGGAGATGGGGGGTCATTCGGAACTGACTAGGGGTCCGCCATGGATTTTCGACTGAATAAGGGGTCCACCAGCTGAAAAGGTTGGGAAGCCCTGTGTTAGACTGTGATAACAAGTTTGATGTAGCTTCCATTTTGCAGAACTGGCGGCTGTTTAGGGCAAGGCGTTATACTATGGATAGGCGAGGAAGGGGGTGTATGGGCGGGACTTATTCCGGGTGAAATCCTAGCGCTAAGGGCGCGTCTCGTCGACCCTTGCAGAGTGTAGACGGACGGCTGGATCACAAGAGGGGTCTCCATGTGGCCGGCAAGGTGCGGCCTCAAGGCAGACGGCGTCACCACTCGCACTGCCTCACAGTAGGCTACTGACATTTAGGGTCCAGGGATTCATGAGGTTGTCTCCATACCCATACACATCCATCCGCTCCATACAATCTGTAACGAGACTCGTCCGACCAGGCAACATGTTTGCAGCCATCAACAGTCCAGTGTCGGTGCTGACGGGACCAGGCGAGGCGTAAAGCTTTGAGTCATTTAGTCTTCAAGGATACACCTGCGGAAGGGTTGAACTTTTGACATGTTGAACGATTATCTTCAGTCGTCGTTAGTCCCGTTCTTGCAGGCTCTTTTTCCAGCCGCAGCGATGTCAGAAATTTGATGTTTTACCGGTTTCGTGATATTCACGATACACTCGTAAAACGGTCGTACAGGAAAATTGCCACTTCATCGCTACCTCGGAGATGCTGTGTCCCATGGCTCGTGGGCCGACTATAACACCACGTTCAAACGCATTTAAATCTTCATAACCTGCCATAGTAGCAGTATAACCGATATAACAACTGCACCAGACACTTGTTGTCTTATACAGGGTGAAAAGTATTTAAACCGACAAAATCTGGGAGGTTGTAGGGGACATCAAAACAAATATTTTTCCCGAATGTCATGAGGCTTATTTAAACCGGTGGAGGCCGTATTACGCTCTTTAGTTGTTAGTGGCCGTATTATGATCTTCAGTAGTAGGCAACTACTGTCCACCAGTGTAGTAGTGCATTGTCTCTGTTTACTAATGGAGCGATACACCTGGAGTGAGTACACTGATATGGTTGGTGCGTACTACGTAGCGCACCACAACGGACGAGCTGCACAGCGGGTTTATCAACAACAATATCCTAATCTCCGTATCCCGCATTATACGACCTTTGCTGCTGTGTACCAACGTCTGCGTGAGACCGCGTCATTTAGCAGATTACCTGGACAGGGACGCCGTTGCACGGTAAGAACGCCGCAATTTGAGAAAGCTGTCTTGCAGCATGTGGAGCGGGATACTTCAATCAGCACTCGTGCAATTGCACGTAACATAGGGAAGAATCAGACGAATATAAGAACAGTCCTCCGACAGCAACTGTTACGTCCATTTCCCTTACAGCGTGTCCACAACCTGGAACCAGTTGATTATCCACCCAGAGCATTGCCAGAATTGCTGGAAGACGTCCCGCTCCCTACAAGACAACGCATGTGGTTCCAACATGGCGGGGCGCCGGCACATTTCAGTCGTCGTGTGCGTCGATTCCTGGACCGACGGTTCCCAGAAACGTGGATTGGCAGAGGTGGTCCTGTACCATGGCCTGCTCGATCCCCAGATATGTCCCCTCTGGACGTTTTGTGTGGGGCGAGATGCGCAACCTTGTTTACGCAACTCCTGTTGCATCAGAAGAGGATCTGGTTGCCCGGATAGTAGCAGCAGCACGAAGAATTCAGGATACTCCTGGGGTTTTTGCCGTGTCAGACAGAACATGATCCGACGGTGTAACCTCTGTTTACGTCTCAATGCAGGCATTTTTGAAAATCTACTGTAATTGAAATTGGGTTGTATTAATGTGTTGTCTATTGGTCATAAAAAAATGGAAAAGTGTTTGTTGGTTTAATTAATTTGCCACCAGAGAAACCTTCTTCTACCGGTTTAAATACTCCTCATAGGAAAAAATGACATTAGGGGAAAATATTTGTTTCGGTGTGCCCTACAACCTCCCAGAGTTTGTCGGTTTAAATACTTTTCACCATGTATAGGCGTTGCCCACCTAAACAACTAGCTACCAATATCATACCTTTTTATATTTGGTAATAAGAAATTTATACATTGCCGCAGAAGATGGCAAAGGTAGGCTTTTAAAATTATCTTTGTAACTTATGTCTTAGATCTCACACAAAAATGACATGTAATTTTTACTTGTGCATCACCAATGTGTGCAGTAAATGCTATGTGTGCATGGAAAGGCAATAAAATATACATATTAAAGGTTATCATAGCCGCAAGAATGTTGTTGTTGTTGTGGTCTTCAGTCCAGAGACTGGTTTGATGCAGCTCTCCATGCTACTCTATCCTGTGCAAGCTTCTTCATCTCCCAGTACCTACTGCATCCTACATCCTTCTGAATCTGCTTAGTGTATTCATCTCTTGGTATCTCTCTACGATTTTTACCCTCCACGCTGCCCTCCAGTACTAAATTGGTGATCCCTTGATGCCTCAGAACATGTCCTACCAACCGATCCCTTCTTCTAGTCAAGTTGTGCCACAACCTCCTCTTCTCCCCAATTCAATTCAATACCTCCTCATTAGTTATGTGATCTATCCATCTGATCTTCAGCATTCTTCTGTAGCACCACCTCGAAAGCTTCTATTCTCTTCTTGTCTAAACTATTTATCGTTCATGTTCCATACATGGCTACACTCCACACTAATACTTTCAGAAACGACTTCCTGACAATTAAATCTATACTCAATGTTAACAAATATCTCTTCTTCAGAAACGCTTTCCCTCCCATTGCCAGTGTACATTTTACATCCTCTCTACTTCGAACATCACAAGTTATTTTGCTCCCCAAGAATATTTTTATTAATTACGCTAACATTCGTTCACAGGCATGACGTTTGCCTACGCTTGCCATATGGCAAGACATCTTAAAATATATATGTGCTAATCATCGAGATTTAATGGATGGATGTATGGTCGGCAACCACAGAAAATTAGAGGTAAATTAATGATGTCAGCGTAACCTAATGGTGACTCCAATTAAATATGTATATATGTGTAATAATTTAACAATTGACTTTTTGTTAAGCACCAAGTTTGCTTCAAAATCAGACATTCTTATCTACGTCGATTGAGTACGAGAAATCATCATGGATACATTATTCATTTTTGCGCCTTCAGTATTTGTACCTTAAATGGTATTTTTCTTACGCTGCGAGGAAGGCTGTTTATTGCACCCATTTAGTTTCAACAAGAATCCATGGTTGAATTCTAGTACTGCAAGTAGTAATTACCTCCCATCAGGTAAATTTCATGCCGATTCATACTCTTTGTGTTAAATGTTGTGTTGTCTCCCAGCACGGTTATTCCAAAATCGATCAACAGACTAACACAACACACTGTTGTTAACTGAACCCAGTTACACAACATGATGCCAGAAGGCACGAACTGCTCCGTACAGGAATGTCCAACTGTGAGCAATAAATACGCTCAGTGATATTAGAGATTATGCGTTTACTGTTCATATCAAACACACAGGCTATCGTATCAATGGGCGTATTTGTTGCTCACAGTTTTAGTGTATGAAGCAGCTCGTACCTTTTGGAACCATATTGTGTAAATAATCACAGTTAATAACAAGGTGTGTGGTTCGAGAATGAGCGAGTTAGCACGAAAGTGGTAACAACTGCAGCAATATTCAGGCATCTGAGAGAGCCAAAACAAAAATTTATCAAATTTTCCTCAATATTATACAGGTGCAAACCTATCATTTCGACGCATAATGCTTCGAATCAGCAACACCTTTGTACTTGTATAGTAAACTGTGGCTACTTCTTGTGTTAATACGCTGAAGTGACAATTTAGACAGGCAATGTCGCTTGTGGTCTACTGCGAGTGAAGATGTACTGTTAGCGTCACAACACCTTCTGTACTGTAGGTAGAAGTAGATCTTAAATCAGTAGCCACTACTTTTACTGTAATACACTAAAGCGCCAGAGAAACTGGTGCAGGCATTCGTATTCAAATGCACAGATATGTAAAAAGGCAGAATAGGGCGCTGCGGTCGGCAACGCCTATACAAGACAAGTGTCTGGCGCAGTTCTTAGATCAGTTACTTCTGCTACAATGACGGGATCAAGATTTAAGTGAGTTGGAACGTGCTGTTATAGTTGGCGCACGGACCGTGGGACACAGCATCTCCGAGGTGGCGATGAAGTGCGGAATTTCCCATGCGACCATTTCACGAGTGTGCCGTGAATATGAGGAGTTCGGTAAAAATTATTTTCATCAGAGTAGCGAACACGGCAACCGTTACAAATTGTCTCGAATGAAACCGTGGGCTGTTTTTCATTCGAGACAACTCGGTAAAAAATCTCCGACATCGCTGCGGCCGGAAAAAGATCCTGCGAGAACGGGAGCAATAACGACTGAAGAGAATCGTTCAGATAGACAGAAGTGCAGCCATCCCGCAAACTGATGACATTTCAACGCTGGGCCATCAACAAGTGTCAGTGTCTGAACCGTAAGCGTGCGAATCATTCAGCTAAACATTATGAAACGTCCCCATAGAAAAAATTATGAATGACTGTGCTGATAAACCTCTTACATTATCTGATTTTCAAACAGCTGAGCAAAACTGAACGTACTCAGACACTTCGCTCTTTACTTATTCTGATCAACACCAAACTGACACACAATATTTTTAGCGCAACGCAATCTGACTTTCAAAAATCCCTACAAAAGAATGGCCCTGACTAACATTAACCTATACCTTTCACAAATCACTTACCTCACAAAAATCTTCGTTACTCCAACCACAGCAATACAGCGAGCGCCACTACTGCCAGCTAAATAAAAGATTCTAACTATTGAAGGCACTAACTACAGATAGGCATAGTTAGCAAATGAAAGATTTTGATAGAGAACAAACAATGTATTTACCTTAATAGTGTTCAAAGGCCAGTCACCTAACGTTACCGCTGGATATATTTCGTAAACCACATCAAATACTGACGAACCGATTCCACAGACCGAACGTGAGGAGAGGGGCTAGTGTAATTGTTTAATACAAACCATACAACAATGCACGGAAGTATGTTTTTTAACACAAACGTACGTTTTTTTAAAAAATGGAACCACTTTAGTTTTGTTAGCACATCGGAACATATAAACAAATACGTAATCAGTGCGGTTTGTTGCATTGTAAAATGTTAATTACATCCGGAGATATTGTAACCTAAAGTTGACGCTTGAAACCTCCGACGTTCAGTTACGTGTTGTAACAAACACGGGCCACGGTCGGCGAGCAGCATCTGCAGGGACATGTTTACGATGACGACCGTGTTTACGAGTGTGGCTGTAGTGCACTGTTGTGGTTTGGTCTAGCTGTCGCAGTGTCCGCATGTAGCGCTTGCTGCTATTGTTATTCTGCATTCGTCTCCGCACGCGGATCAACTGTAGTACACCGTGTTACCGGACGTCAGTCATTGTGTAGTGTTGTAGGGACTGTGACCACGGTGTATTCGAACTCTGAAAAGGCGGAGATGATACTCATCTATGGCGAGTGTCGACGAAATGCAGCTGCAGCCTGCAGGGTATATGCAGAACGGTACCCGGACAGAGGTGCTGCCCATTGCAAAACATCTACCGCCAACTGTATGCAACAGGTATGATCGTAGCACGCAACGGGTCCGTAACATGCCCGTCACAGGAGAAGCGGGTGCAGTTGGTGTGTTAGCTGCTGTTGCCATGAACCCACACATGAGTACACGGGACATTGCGAGAGCCGGTGGACTGAGTCAAAGTAGTGTCATGCGCATACTGCATCGTCACCGCTTTCACCCGTTTCATGTGTCGCTACATCAGCAATTACATGGTGATGACTTTAATCATCGAGTGCAATTCTGTCAATGGGCATTAACAGAGAATGCGCTGCAGTTCTACCTGTTTACCGATGAAGCGGGTTTCACAAACCACGGGGCAGTGAATCTACGGAGCATGCATTACTGGTCCGTGGATAATCCTCGCTGCCTCAGACAGGTGGAGCGACAGCGACCGTGGACTGTAAATGTATGGTGCGGAATCATTGGCGACCACCTCATTGGTCCACACTTCATTGCAGGGGCCCAAACAGCTGCAACATACATCGCGTTTCTACAGAATGATCTGCCAACGTTGCTCGAAAATGTACCACTGGAAACGCGTCGACGTATGTGGTATCAGCATGATGGTGCACCTGCACATTTCGCAATTAACACTAGGCTGACCCTTGACAGGATGTTCAACGGGCGTTTCATAGGACGTGGAGGACGCATAAATTGGCCAGCCCGTTCTCCTGATCTTACACCTCTGGACTTATTTTTGTGGGGTACGTAGGAGAATGTGTACCGTGATGTGCATACAACCCCAGAGGATATGAAACAATGTATTGTGGCAGCCTGCGGCGACATTACACCAGATGTACTGCGGCGTGTACGACATTCATTACGCCAGAGATTGCAGTTGTGTGCAGCAAATGATGGCCACCACATTGAACATCTATTGGTCTGACATGTCGGGACACACTCTATTCCACTCCGTAATAGAAAACGGAAACCACGTGTGTGCGTGTACCTCACCCCTCATGGTAATGTACATGTGCGTCAGTGAAAAAGACCAATAAAAAGGTGTTAGCATGTAGACGTAATGTGCTGTTCCAGTCTCTTCTGTACCTAAGGTCCATCACCGTTCCCTTTGGATCCCTACGTAATTCGGTGCTCTCCAATACACACGATCGAACAGCGGAGGAGTGGTACTCAAGCGTCAACTTTAGGTAACAATATCTCCGGATGTAATTAATATTTTACAATGCAACAAAAGGCACTGATTACGTATTTGTTTATATGTTCAGATGTGCTAACAAAACTAATGGGGTTCCATTTAAAAAAGCGTATGTTTGTGTTAAAAAAGCATACTTCCGTGCATTTTTTTATGGTTTGTATTGACCAATTAGACTAGCCCCTCTCCTCACGCTCGGTCTGTGGAATCGATTTGTCAGTATTTGATGTGGTTTACGAAATATATCCAGCGGTAACGTTAGGTGACTCACCTTACAACCTACTTACAATTGTAGATGTAAGCTTTCGGAACAGAAGGTTCGTTCGTGTACCGTACCCTTGAAGACAGAACGACACAAAGCTTTACACCTGGCCTGGGTCCATCAACACCGACATTGGACTACTGATGACTGGGAACATGTTGCCTGGTCGGACGAGTCTCGTTTCAAATTGTATCGAGGGGATGGACGTGTACGGATATGGAAAAAACCTCATGAATCCATGGACCCTGCATGTTAGCATTGGACTGTGCAGTTGAAGTCATATGGGAACATTTATACGTCTAGATACGACTCTGACAAGTGACACGTAAGTAAGCATCCTGTCTGATCCACTGCATCCATTTATGTCCATTATACATTCTGACGGACTTGAACAATTTCAGCAGTACAATGCAACACCCCCACATGTTCAGAATTGCTACATAGTGTCAGCGGGAACACTCTTCTGAGTTTAAACACTTCCGCTGGCCACCAAACTTCCCAGACACGAGCATTATTGAGCATATCTGGGATGCCTTGCAACGTACTGCTCTGAAGAGATCTCCACCTCCTCGTATTCTTACTGATTTATGGACAGCCCTGCAAAATTCATGGTGTCAATTCTCTCCAGCACTTCTTCACATATTAGTCTTTGCCATGTCGTGTGGTGACGCTTCGGCGTGCTCGCTGGGGCTCTACACATTGTTAAGCATGTGAACCAGTTTCTTTGGCTCTACTTCAGTGTACAATGAATTCGGGCAGCAGTTAACTTTACACAGTAATTAATTACACAATCCTGAAACCAGTGTAAGCTTCATACAACAAATACCACGTATACTATAAGTATCAAACTATACATTATGTCCACGGGTGACAAAATGTGTTAAAAATTACTACAAAAGACAAAATCGTTGTTATGTGCATAAGTTCTGATTAATTAATCGTCTGAGATTACTCCGTTCCAGCTCAAGATGATTTTACTGAAGTTATTACAGTCTTACAAACAAAATGTGTTAAAAATTACTACAAAAGACAAAATCGTTGCTATGTGCATAAGTTCTGATTAATTAATCGTCTGAGATTACTCCGTTCCAGCTCAAGATGATTTTACTGAAGTTATTACAGTCTTACAAACAATCATTTATGTGCACCCATCTGAATCGTAAGCGTACAGAAATATTAGTTCTTGGGACACTTTGTTTGTACGTGTGAAATTGGAAATTTGGATTAGATCTTAATATTGCAGTTGAAGCTAGCACATAAATGTATACGCTGTTTTAACGACTTTACGCACATTATGTATACGGTTATTATAATCACTAATTAAAATAAATTCCCTGTATATAATGAACAAGGGTATACGCGCTACGTTAACACAACAAAAACATCGCAGTACGTATTTGCAGTTATCTAACAAATGTTATGAATTCCAACAAATTTCCTTATCATGTGATATTTTTTAAACAAGTAAATCTTCTAAAATAATTCCGACTAGAAAATGCTTCTATGTGCTCCGTTGAAGCATTTGTATCCTCGTTGTCTGTACTGAAATGACTCAATATACGTTTTAACTTGTCACAAGACCGCCAATCACCTTCCACTTACGATGTTTTGTCGTAATCTGTTGTCAGGTAAATAACTACCTACTTACGAGCCTGGTTATTAAAGAAGCCTATTAACAAAGAAGACTGTCGTCGAATTAAGATCCAGAGATATAACTGTTTACTCAGTCAACAATACAATATTCTTTCGCTACAGATTGTTTGTTTGGATCGCGCAATAAAAGTAAGGTCTTTGCAACACGTCTATTTATTTGTACTTCAGATAAATAATCCAGAATTGTTCTCTTGATATCTTGTGTCTGTAAGATAAACGAACTGCTTTGAATGTTTCTATACTTTAGTTAATAATTTCTTTCTGATAATGTTATCTCAGACACTCAAATATTAGCATCAAATAACATCTCTGTTTGGTAATAACCAGTGATATCTTCTTTAATGAATTTAATTATTATTATTGCAAGAATAATTAATGTTGTGGTCTTCAGTCCTGAGACTGGTTTGATGCACTTCTCTATGCTACTCTATCCTGTTCAAGCTTATTCATTTCCTAGTACCTACTGCAACCTACATCCTTCTGAATCTGTTTAGTGTACTCATCTCTTGGTCTCCCTCTACTATTTTTACTCTCTACACTTCCCTCCAATACTAAATTGGTGCTCCCTTGATGCCTCAGAACATGTTCTACAAACCGATCCCTTCTTCTTCTTCTCGAGTTGTGCCACAAACTTCTCTTCTCCCCAATCCTATTCAATACCTCCTCATTAGTTATGTGATCTACCCATCTAATCTTCAGCATTCTTCTGTACCACCCCATTTTGAAATCTTCTATTCTCTTCTTGTCCAAACTAGTTATCGTCCATGTTTCACTTCCATACATGGCTACACTCCAAACAAATACTTTCAGAAACGACTTCCTGATACATAAATCTATATTCGATGTTAACAAATTTCTCTTCTTCAGAAACGCTTTCCTTGCCATTGCCAGTCTACATTTTATATCCTCTCTACTTCGACCATCATCAGTTATTTTGCTTCCCAAATATCAAAACTCTTTTACTACTTTAAGTGTCTCATTTCCTAATCTAATTTCCTCAGCATCACCTGAGTTAAGTCGACTACATTCCGTTATCCTCGTTTTGCTTTTGTTGATGTTCATATTATATCCTACTTTGAATGCACTATCCATTCTGTTCCTCTTCCAAGTCCTTTGTTGTCTCTGACAGAATTACAATGTCATCGGCGAACCTCAAAGTGTTTATTTCTCCTTCATGGATTTTAGTACCTACTCTGAATTTTTCTTTTCTTTCTTTCCTTTACTGCTTGCTCCATATACAGATTGAATAACATCAGGGAGAGGCTACAACCCTGTCTCACCCCCTTCCCAACCACTGCTTCCCTTTGATGTCCCTCGACTCTTATAACTGCCATCTGGTTTCTGTACAAATTGTAAATAGCCTTTCGCTCCCTGTATTTTACCCCTGCCACCCTCAGAATTTGAAAGATAGTATTCCAGTCAACATTGTCAAAAGCTTTCTCTGTCTACAAATGCTAGAAAAGTAGGTTTGCCTTTCCTTAATCTAGCTTCTAAGATACGTAGTAGGGTCAGTATTGCCTCACGTGTTCCAATATTTCTACGGAATCCAAACTGCCGGCCGTGATGGCCGAGCGGTTCTAGGCGCTTCAGTCTGGAACCGTGTGACCGCTACGGTCACAGGTTCGATCCTGCCTCGGGCATGGATGTGTGTGATGTCCTTAGGTTAGTTAGGTTTATGTAGTTCTAAGTGTAGGGGACTGATGACCTCAGATGTTAAGTCCCATAGTGCTCAGTGCCAATTGACCCAATTGAATTCGAACTGATCTTCCCAGTGCCCCCCCCATGAACCATGGACCTTGCCGTTGGTGGGGAGGCTTGCGTGCCTCAGCGATACAGATGGCCGTACCGTAGGTGCAACCACAACGGAGGGGTATCTGTTGAGAGGCCAGACAAACGTGTGGTTCCTGAAGAGGGGCAGCAGCCTTTTCAGTAGTTGCAGGGGCAACAGTCTGGATGATTGACTGATCTGGCCTTGCAACATTAACCAAAACGGCCTTGCTGTGCTGGTACTGCGAACGGCTGAAAGCAAGGGGAAACTACAGCCGTAATTTTTCCCGAGGACATGCAGCTTTACTGTATGATTCAATGATGATGGCATCCTCTTGGGTAAAATATTCCGGAGGTAAAATAGTCCCCCATTCGGATCTCCGGGCGGGGACTACTCAGGAGGATGTCGTTATCAGGAGAAAGAAAACTGGCGTTCTTCGGATCGGAGCGTGGAATGTCAGATCCCTTAATCGGGAAGGTAGGTTAGAAAATTTAAAAAGGGAAATGGATAGGTTAAAGTTAGATATAGTGGGAATTAGTGAAGTTCGGTGGCAGGAGGAACAAGACTTCTGGTCAGGTGACTACAGGGTTATAAACACAAAATCAAATAGGGGTAATGCAGGAGTAGGTTTAATAATGAATAGGAAAATAGGAATGCGGGTAAGCTACTACAAACAGCATAGTGAACGCATTATTGTGGCCAAGATAGATACGAAGCCCACACCTACTACAGTAGTACAAGTTTATATGCCAACTAGCTCTGCAGATGATGAAGAAATTGAAGAAATGTACGATGAAATAAAAGAAATTATTCAGATAGTGAAGGGAGACGAAAATTTAATAGTAATGGGTGACTGGAATTCGAGTGTAGGAAAAGGGAGAGAAGGAAACATAGTAGGTGAATATGGATTGGGGCTAAGAAATGAAAGAGGAAGCCGCCTAGTAGAATTTTGCACAGAGCACAACTTAATCATAGCTAACACTTGGTTTAAGAATCATGAAAGAAGGTTGTATACGTGGAAGAACCCTGGAGATACTAAAAGGTATCAGATAGATTATATAATGGTAAAACAGAGATTTAGGAACCAGGTTTTAAGTTGTAAGACATTTCCAGGGGCAGATGTGGACTCTGACCACAATCTATTGGTTATGACCTGTAGATTAAAACTGAAGAAACTGCAAAAATGTGGGAAATTAAGGAGATGGGACCTGGATAAACTGAGAGAACCAGAGGTTGTACAGAGTTTCAGAGAGAGCATAAGGGAACAATTGACAGGAATAGGGGAAAGAAATACAGTAGAAGAAGAATGGGTAGCTCTGAGGGATGTAGTAGTGAAGGCAGCAGAGGATAAAGTAGGTACAAAGACGAGGGCTGCTAGAAATCCTTGGGTAACAGAAGAAATATTGAATTTAATTGATGAAAGGAGAAAATATAAAAATGCAGTAAATGAAGCAGGCAAAAAGGAATACAAACGTCTCAAAAATGAGATCGACAGGAAGTGCAAAATGGCTAAACAGGGATGGCTAGAGGACAAATGTAAGGATGTAGAAGCTTATCTCACTAGGGGTAAGATAGATACTGCCTACTGGAAAATTAAAGAGACCTTTGAAGAAGAGAGAACCACGTGTATGAATATCAAGAGCTCAGATGGCAGCCCAGTTCTAAGCAAAGAAGGGAAGGCAGAAAGGTGGAAGGAGTATATAGAAGGTTTATACAAGGGCGATGTACTTGAGGACAATATTATGGAAATAAAAGAGGATGTAGATGAAGACGAAATGGGAGATATGATACTGCGTGAAGAGTTTGACAGAGCACTGAAAGACCTGAGTCGAAACAAGGCCCCCGGAGTAGACAACATTCCATTAGAACTACTGACGGCCTTGGGAGAGCCAGTCATGACAAAACTCTACCAGCTGGTGAGCAAGATGTATGAGACAGGCGAAATACCCTCAGACTTCAAGAAGAATATAATAATTCCAATCCCAAAGAAAGCAGGTGCTGACAGATGTGAAAATTACCGAACTATCAGTTTAATAAGTCACGGCTGCAAAATACTAACGCGAATTCTTTACAGACGAATGGAAAAACTGGTAGATGCAGACCTCGGGGAGGATCAGTTTGGATTCCGTAGAAATGTTGGAACACGTGAGGCAATACTGACCTTACGACTTATCTTAGAAGAAAGATTAAGAAAAGGCACACCTACGTTTCTAGCATTTGTAGACTTAGAGAAAGCTTTTGACAATGTTGACTGGAATACTCTTTTTCAAATTCTAAAGGTGGCAGGGGTAAAATACAGGGAGCGAAAGGCTATTTATAATTTGTACAGAAACCAGATGGCAGTAATAAGAGTCGAGGGGCATGAAAGGGAAGCAGTGGTTGGGAAAGGAGTGAGACAGGGTTGTAGCCTCTCCCCGATGTTATTCAATCTGTATATTGAGCAAGCAGTAAAGGAAACAAAAGAAAAATTTGGAGTAGGTATTAAAATTCATGGAGACGAAGTAAAAACTTTGAGGTTCGCCGATGACATTGTAATTCTGTCAGAGACGGCAAAGGACTTGGAAGAGCAGTTGAACGGAATGGACAGTGTCTTGAAAGGAGGATATAAGATGAACATTAACAAAAGCAAAACGAGGATAATGGAATGTAGTCAAATTAAATCGGGTGATGCTGAGGGAATTAGATTAGGAAATGAGACACTTAAAGTAGTAAAGGAGTTTTGCTATTTAGGAAGTAAAATAACTGATGATGGTCGAAGTAGAGAGGATATAAAATGTAGACTGGCAATGGCAAGGAAAGCGTTTCTGAAGAAGAGAAATTTGTTAACATCGAATATAGATTTATGTATCAGGAAGTCGTTTCTGAAAGTATTTGTTTGGAGTGTAGCCATGTATGGAAGTGAAACATGGACGATAACTAGTTTGGACAAGAAGAGAATAGAAGCTTTCGAAATGTGGTGCTACAGAAGAATACTGAAGATAAGGTGGATAGATCACGTAACTAATGAGGAGGTATTGAATAGGATTGGGGAGAAGAGAAGTTTGTGGCACAACTTGACTAGAAGAAGGGATCGGTTGGTAGGACAGGTTTTGAGGCATCAAGGGATCACAAATTTAGCATTGGAGGGCAGCGTGGAGGGTAAAAATCGTAGAGGGAGACGGAGAGATGAGTACACTAAGCAGATTCAGAAGGATGTAGGTTGCAGTAGGTACTGGGAGATGAAGCAGCTTGCACAGGATAGAGTAGCATGGAGAGCTGCATCAAACCAGTCTCAGGACTGAAGACAACAACAACAACAACTTCCCAGTGGTCGGCTTCTACCAGTTTTTCCATTCGTCTGTAAAGAATTCGCGTTAGTATTTTGCAGCTGTGACTTATTAAACTGATAGTTCGGTAATTTTCAAACTGTCAGCACCTGCTTTCTTTGGGATTGAAATTATTATATTCTTCTTGAAGTCTGAGGGTATTTTGCCTGTCTCATACATCTTGCTCAACAGATGGTAGAGTTTTGTCAGGACTGGCTCTCCCGAGGCCGTCAGTAGTTCTAATGGAATGTTGTCTTCTCCCGGGGCCTTGTTTCGACTCAGGTGTTTCAGTGCTCTGTCAAACTCTTCACGCAGTATCGTATCTCCCATTTCATCTTCTTAATACAAAGATTAAATAATAACAACATCTTGTTGTATTCCTGTTATCCTCCGCCAAGCGTTTTTATCCAGCGCATCTTCCTTGCCGATGGTGCAATGTTCCATTACTCCATTTATATCATCTGTCCAAGAAAGTCGTGGTCTTCCGCGTTTAAGCCTGCCGGGTGGTTTGCATTCATAAACCTTCTTCTGGCCGCCGATGATCTGGCATTCTCATCATATGTCCGTACCCTTTTAGTGATTTTCTTTCAATTCTATCCGTCACTGTATCATTTTACTTCATTCTAACTGTTATTTCATCATTAGTGTCCCTCCCAAGGGACACTGCCTTATCGAAGGTACCTTCAGTACCGGGCGAGAGGTGAGGGCGAAGGTGAGGGCTATGCCTGCGGCAGCGTAGCTACTGGCAGGGTCACCCAAGCCGGACAGGCCTCAGCGGAGGAGCTGGACGAAATGTGTCCCATGTAGGAAGGAGGGTCTCTGCAGTCGTGGTGAAGCCAAACCTCCTAGGGTAGGCAATCAAATCCTGGTCCTCCAGGTTGGGGGTTGGGTCAATGGGCCAGCACCCCAGTATCCACAAAAAAACTCCTACAAGCTCGAGAATCTAAAGCGGAGACTCGGAAATCGGATAGAAACTCTTTACGACAATTATTGGCAAGGAAAAGGACATTGAGAGTTGGTACATGGAACGTTCAAAGCCTGACAAATAAACACAACGAAATAGAGAACGAAATTAGTCGACTGAAGGTGGACATAATTATTCTGTCAGAAACAAAAAGGAAGGGACAAGGGAATGAGAAATTTGGAAATTTCATCCAGTTTTGTCCTCGATGGTGTGTTCATCGGAGGTGAGGGTATCATCTTCAGCGCCCCAGGGAACTGTGGTGGGTCCGCTGTTGTTTTCTATCTATATAAATGATATTTTGGATAGGGTGGACAGCAATGTGCGGCTGTTTGCTGATGATGCTGTGGTGTACGGGAAGCTGTCGTCGTTGAGTGACTGTAGGAGGATACAAGATGACTTGGTCAAGATTTGTGATTGGTGTAAAGAATGGTAGCTAACTCTAAATATAGATAAATGTAAATTAATGCAGATGAATAGCAAAAAGAATCCCGTAATGTTTGAATACTCCATTAGTAGTGTACCGCTTGACACAGTCACGTCAATTAAATATTTGGGCGTAACATTGCAGAGCGATATCTAAATCTACATGACTACTCTGCAATTCACATTTAAGTGCTTGGCAGAGGGTTCATCGAACCACAATCATACTATCTCTCTACTATTCCACTCCCGAACAGCGCGCGTTAAAAACGAACACCTAAACCTTTCTGTTCGAGCTCTGATTTCTCTTATTTTATTTTGATGATCATTCCTACCTATGTAGGTTGGGCTCAACAAAATATTTTCGCATTCGGAAGAGAAAGTTGATGACTGAAATTTCGTAAAAAGGACTCGCAGCGACGAAAAACGTCTTTGCTTTAATGACTTCCATCCCAACTCGCGTATCATATCTGCCACGCTCTCTCCCCTATTGAGTGATAATACAAACCGAGCTGCCCTTTTTTGCACCCTTCCGATGTCCTCCGTCAATCCCACCTGGTAAGGATCCCACACCGCGCAGCAATATTCTAACAGAGGACGAACGAGTGTAGTGTAAGCTGTCTCTTTAGTGGACTCTCTGCATCTTCTAAGTGTCCTGCCAATGAAACACAACCTTTGGCTCGCCTTCCCCACAATATTATCTATGTGGTCTTTCCAACTAAAGTTGTTCGTAATTTTTATACCCTGGTACTTAGTTGAATTCACAGCCTTGATAATTGTACTATTTATCGAGTAATCGAATTCCAACGGGTTTCTTTTGAAACTCATATGAATCACCTCACACTTTTCGTTATTTAGCGTCAACTGCCACCTGCCGCACCATACAGTAATCTTTTGTAAATCGCTTTGCAACTGATACTGGTCTTCGGATGACCTTACTAGACGGTAAATTACAGCATCATCTGCGAACAACCTAAGAGAACTGCTCAGAGTGTCACCCAGGTCATTTATATAGATGAGGAACAGCAGAGGTCCCATGACGCATTCCTGGGGAACACCTGATATCACTTCAGTTTTTCTCGATGATTTGCCGTCTATTACTACGAACTGCGACCTTCCTGACAGGAAATCACGAATCCAGTCGCACAACTGAGACGATACCCCATAGGTCCGCAGCTTGATTAGAAGTCGCTTGTGAGGAACGGTGTCAAAAGCTTTCCGAAAATCTAGAAATACGGAATCAACTTGAGATCCCCTGTCGATAGCGGCCATTACTTCGTGCGAATAAAGAGCTAGCTGCGTTGCACAAGAGCGATGTTTTCTGAAACCATCCTGATTACGTATCAATAGATCGTTCCCTTCGAGGTGATTCATAATGTTTGAATACAGAATATGCTCCAAAACCCTACTGCAAACCGACGTCAATGATATAGGTCTGTAGTTAAATGGATTACTCCTACTACCCTTCTTGAACACTGGTGCGACCTGCGAAATTTTCCAATCTGTAGGTGCAGATCTATCGGTGGGCGAGCGGTTGCATATGAGTGCTAAGTAGGGAGCTATAGTATCAGCGTAATCTGAAAGGAACCTAATCGGTATACAATCTGGACCTGATGACTTGCCTGTATCAAGCGATTTGAGTTGCTTCGCAACCCCTAAGGTATCTACTTCTAAGAAACTCATGCTAGGAGCTGTTCGTGTTTCAAATTCTGGAATATTCCATTCGTCTTTCCTGGTGAAGGAATTTCGGAAAACTGCGTTCAATAACTCCGCTTTAGCGCCGCAGTCGTCGGTAACAGTACCATCGGCACTGCACAGCGAAGGTATTGACTGCGTCTTGCCGCTTGTGTACTTTACATACGACGAGAATTTCTTCGGATTTTCTACCAAATTTCTAGACAATGTTTCGTTGTGGAACCTATTAAAGGCATCTCGCATCGAAGTCCGTGCCAAATTTCGCGCGTCTGTAAATTTTAGCCAATCTTCGGGATTTCGCGTTCTTCTGAACTTCGCATGCGTTTTCCGTTGCCTCTGCAACAGCGTTCGGACCTTTTTTGTGTACCACGGGGGATCCGTTCCATCTCTTACCAATTTATGAGGTCTGAATCTCTCAATTGCTGTTGCTACTATATCTTTGAATTTGAGCCACATCTCGTCTACATTTGCATAGCCAGTTTGGAAGGAATGGAGATTGTCTTTTAGGAAGGCTTCTAGTGACACTTTATCCGCTTTTTTAAATAAAATTATTTTGCGTTTGTTTATGATGGATTTGGAAGAAACTGTATTGAACGTAGCTACAACGACCTTGTGATCACTAATCCCTGTATCAGTCATGATGCTCTCTATCAGCTCTGGATTGTTTGTGGCTAGGAGGTCAAGTGTGTTTTCGCAACCATTTACAATTCGCGTGGGTTCGTGGACTAACTACTCGAAATAATTTTCGGAGAAAGCATTTAGGACAATCTCGGAAGTTGTTTTCTGCCTACCACCGGTTTTTAACAAGTATTTTTGCCAACATACCGAGGAAGGTTGAAGTCCGCACCAACTATAACCGTATGAGTTGGGCTTTATTTGTTACGAGACTCAGACTTTCTCTGAAGTGTTCCGCAACTGTATCATCGGAGTCTGGGGGTCGGTAGAAGGAGCCAATTATTAACTTAGTTCGGCTGTTAAGTATAACCTCCACCCATACCAATTCGCACGGAGTATCGAATTCAACTTCACTACAAGATAAACCACTACTCACAGACACAAACACTCCACCACCAATTCTGCCTAATCCATCTTCCTGAACACCGTCTGAGACTTCGTAAAAATTTCTGCAGAACTTATTTCAGGCTTTAGCCAGCTTTCTGTACCTATAACGATATCAGCTTCTGTGTTTTCTATTAGCGCTTGAAGCTCAGGGACTTTTCCAGCACAACTACAACAATTTACAACTATAATTCCGACTGTTCCTTGATCCAAGCACGTCCTGTATTTGCCATGCACCCTTTGACATTGCAGCCCACCCCGTACTTTCCCGAGGCCTTCTAACCTAAAAAACCGCCCAGTCCACGCCACACAGCCTCCGCTACCCGTGTAGCCGCCAGCTGAGTGTAGTGAACTCCTGACCTATTCAGCGGAACCCGAAACCCCACCACCCTATGGCGCAAGTCAACGAATCTGTAGCCAATACGGTCGCAAAACCGTCTGAGCCTCAGATTCAGACCCTCCACCCGGCTCTGCACCAAAGGTCCACAGTCGGTTCTGTCAACGATGCTGCAGATGGTGAGCTCTGCCTTCATCTCGTAAGCAAGACCGGCAGCTTTCGCCAAATCAGATAGCCGCTGGAATCCAGAGAGAATTTCCTCAGATCCAAAGCGACACACGGCATTAGTGCCGACATGTGCCACCACCTGCAGCTGGCTGCACCCTGTGCTCTTCATGGCATCCGGAAGGACCCTTTCCACATGACCCTCCGGGAATGCACACGGAGTGCGTACTGGATTTCTTCCCCTCCTTAGAAGCCATATCCATATGGGGCCCCATTGCGCGCCTAACATTGGAGCTCCCAACTACCAGTAAGCCCACCCTCTGCGATTGCCCGGACGTTGAAGGCTGAGAATGACCCTCTGAAACAGGGCAGGCAGCTGCATCTGGCTCAGCCAGAGACAGTGCCTGAAACCGATTTGTCAGACGCACCGGGGAGGCTTTCTGATCAGCCTCCGGGGACGCCTTTCGCTGCCTGCCACGCCTTGGAACGACCTCCCAATCAACCACAGGGGAGGGCTCAGCCCCACTGCGGGCAGCAATCGGGGCAACCACAGCGGCAGACCGATCTGGGGACAGACGGGACGAGGTTGACATCCCCGTGATACCCGAGTCCGGCTCCCCACAGTGGTGCCCATTGGCAATAGCCTCAACCGAAGTCAGCGCCGCTTGCAGCTGTGAGCGAAGGGATGCCAAGTCAGCCCTCAGCCGAACACAGCAATCGCAGTCCCTGTCCATTCTAATCGATGTTGAACAACAGTTACTGAAACACGAGTCCGTGCCTAGATAACGCAAGCGAAACATGCAAGGAATGTATCAACTAACCTGTACAAATGCCTACAATCTGCCTGAATTTACGATTACAGTAACTAAAACTCGAAATTGCACCTCCTATACGAAACTCACACGCAATTTAAGTAAGAATCTACCAAGTAAACACTAAAGCGCGATGCTACAACTGTAAAATACTGTAATACGCCCGAAATATATGATTTAAACAATGCAAGTGCCCAAAAACACGCAAAGAAATTAATTAAACTATCTAACAAATAAGTAAGCTAGGGTTATACGACTTGCTGCTGGCAGCTGCTTATCCAACGGCGGCAGGGAGCACGATATGAAATGGGACAAGCACGTAATGGCAATTGTGGGGAAGGCGGATAGTCGTCTTCGGTTCATTGGCAGAATTTTGGGAAGATGTGGTTCATCTGTAAAGGAGACCGCTTATAAAACGTTAATACGACCTATTCTTGAGTACTGTTCGAGCGTTTGGGATCCCTATCAGGTCGGATTGAGGGAGGACATAGAAGCAATTCAGAGGCGGGCTGCTAGATTTGTTACTGGTAGGTTTGATCATCACGCGAGTGTCACGGAAATATTTCAGAATCTCGGGTGGGAGTCTCTAGAGGAAAGGAGGCGTTCTTTTCGTGAATCGCTACTGAGGAAATTTAGAGAACCAGCATTTGAGGCTGACTACAGTACAATTTTACTGCTGCCAACTTACATTTCGCGGAAAGACCACAAAGATAAGATAAGAGGGATTAGGGCTCGTACAGAGGCATATAGGCAGTCATTTTTCCCTCGTTGTGTTTGGGAGTGGAACAGGGAGAGAAGATGGTAGTTGTGGTACGAGGTACCCTCCGCCACGCACCGTATGGTGGATTGCGGAGTATGTATGTAGATGTAGATGTAGAGTTGATAAACATAAACGAGCAAAAGCAGGTGTTTCCATTCTAATTAACAAAGCTCTGAGCACTTACATCAAGGACTATGCATTTATATGCGAAGAATTGTCACTATTACGATCAAGGTATATGGCACTGAAACAGTTATAACAGGGGTGTATGCACCAAACTACGATGCGGGAGCGCAAACCAAAGGCCATTTCTACCAGAAATTAGACTATCTACTCAACCAAGTCTAAAAGCACCAAGAAGTAATAATAGCAGGAGATTTATTGTGAGGGTTGGCTCACAAGTAAATTATACAGTAGTATGAAGATATGGAGAAAAGTCATTAATAGTTCTGGAGAAACTCTTGTAGAATTCTGTAACCGATATGACTTGAAAATTGTGGACACACACTGTTCACATAAAGATATCCACAGATATACATGGGAGACACCATCCTTACAGCAGAAGTCAATAATTGATTACATCATTACCAAGCAACGGCCAAAAACGGTGGTTCAAGAATGTAGAATCACGCGGGGAGCCAACTGCGGGTCAGATCACTACTTAGTTTTTTATCAAAGTTGACATACCCGTTTATGAGAAAATCATCAACAACTGGACAAGTGGCTGACCACAGCAAGCGTGAGAAATTAGGGCAGGCAAGGTATAAGCTCCTTCTCCTGAAGCAGTTCAGCATCGAGGATTTATTTCAACGCAAATTAGAAAATGAACTAAAAGCGATTCCAGAAGATGACAATGTTGAAGTAGAATATGAAAGTATTAAAAAATCACTAACAAAAATTTCTCTAGAGGTACTAGGGACTGAGAGTAAGAGTACAGGTAAACAGGATCCTTCATGGATGTCTGATGACCTGAAGATGTTGGTTGGGGAAAAGAAAAATCTCTAAAAAAAATAGTTATCTACTAAATCACAAGAGGACAGGCAAAACTACAAGACAACAAATTACGAATTGTTGTTGTTGTTGTCGTCTTCAGTCCTGAGACTGGTTTGATGCAGCTCTCCATGCCATACAGTAAAGCTGCATGTCCTCGGGAAAAATTACGGCTGTAGTTTCCCCTTGCTTTCAGCCGTTCGCAGTACCAGCACAGCAAGGCCGTTTTGGTTAATGTTGCAAGGCCAGATCAGTCAATCATCCAGACTGTTGCCCCTGCAACTACTGAAAAGGCTGCTGCCCCTCTTCAGGAACCACACGTTTGTCTGGCCTCTCAACAGATACCCCTCCGTTGTGGTTGCACCTACGGTACGGCCATCTGTATCGCTGAGGCACGCAAGCCTCCCCACCAACGGCAAGGTCCATGGTTCATGGGGGGGAATTACGAATTAAGGAACAGAATTTAATTAGAAAAGAACAAGATATGGGAGAGGAAATGTATTGAAATTGAGAGACTAATAGGCGGATCAGACGCAACAGAAGTGTGGAGGACTATTTAGTATGAAGAAAATACAAGTAAACAAAGCATTAGATACCCACAGATATACATGGGAGTGACCATCATTATATCAGAAATCAATAATTGATGGTAAAAGCATTATGTAGACCTTTTAACTGAAGATAGGCTACATTACACGCAATAAAATGAAGAGAAGACGGAAGCAAATGATCGAAATATAAACATTACATTAGAGGAAGTGAGTTGTGCAGTAATTAAAATGAAGAATGGCCGTTCATCTGGTCCAGAAAACATTCATGTTGAATTATTGAAGGCTGTAGGAAGACATCTGAAGAAACGAATAACCTGCCTGATGAACAACTGTTGTAAAAGTCATTAATGGATCTATTTTCAAGAAAGGAAATAAGACATAAACTGCTATAGAGGCGTGTCAACTGTACAATGAGTCGCTTATTTGGCAAGATAATGTTTGAAAAAGTTAGACAAAATGTTGGCCACCATATTGGGGAAGATCAGAGAGAGTTTAGGCAGAACAGATGATGTACAGATAACCTATTTATTTTGCAGCAACTAATGGAGAAATTTATAGCAGTAGAGAAGGAGCTACACATTGCGTTTGCAGATTTAGCAAAAAATTGCTATGCAGTCCCTAGATCTAAACTGTGGGAAGCTATGAAAGATACAGGTATGGATGATCACCTTTTACAAATTATTATTAAAATGTAGAGACATAATGTGGTACAGATTAAACGAGGTTCAGAGTTATCAGAACCTGTTAATGTCACTGAAGGTTTACGACAAGGCTGCAGTATACCCATCTTGATCAATTTATATGTAGAAGTGGCTCTGCGAAACTGGAAGAACAGTTGCAGAGTAATGATAATCACTGTCAACGACTTACAGATATTTTCATTAAGTTTTTCTGACGATCAAGCTATTATAGCACAAGATGATTATGACCTTGAGTTCATGAAACGACGATTATATCAGGAATACAAAAAATGTGGATTACAAATGAGTCTAAGAAAAATAGAGTATCTGGTGGTGAATAGTGATGGTAAATTTGAAGTAAACACCAGTGACAAAAAGCAGCTATGAGACAGGTAGAGAAATTTAAATATCTCGTGGCACATATTGATAAAAATTTATTGGGCCATACAGAAGTAAAATAAAAACTACAGCAAAGCAGAAAAGTGTTATGGTGTATGAATTCTTTTTGTGGGATCAGGATATTTCCAACAGCAAATAAAGAAAGAGCAGTTAAGGTAATGGTTGAATCAGTTCTATGCTATGGATCAGAACTATCGATGTAATAGCTGTGGAAATGGATTATTTGCACAGGAGTGCCGGAATATCAAGAAGCGAAATTTTATTATTTTCATTCAAATAATTGCCTTGCTTTCTTTAGGTAGAGAAGGTCTTTTGCCATTCTTTAATTTATGGGGATACTTTCAATTTTCTTTGAAATTAAAAATCAAAACTTTTTTTTCAGTTTAACACACCTCAGTTTGTTTTTCTTTTGTATAAAGAAGTCGGCCATAGTGAACGAGTGACAGCATGTCGTAATCCACAAAAAATGTAAACAATAAAGCCTATGTGTCAACACCACATTATACCATACCACTTAAACAACAGTAGCAAAATTAAACTTCTTGAGATGCTGGCTGATTGCGACCATTCGTTACAGAAAAGTGTACGTAATGATAAAGACCTGATATGCATAAGTAAATGGTTTCAACTAATTATCAGTCGGTTTTTCATGTAACATCTTGGCAACGAGCGGGCCAAATTAATACTGTATGACCAATCCTTTATCAGATTCCAAAATTCGTTAGTGCCAGCGAGATACCAGTCGTCGCTAGTTGAGTTCCTATTACTCAAAACGAAAACCAGTCACCTTTTTACGACAATAACGCACCACACAATTCTCTCAGTGAGTGAATAATTCTACAGCTCTCCATGTCGAACACTCGTTTCTATCAGTGTGTACCAAACAATTATTATTCCTACACCAAACAATTATTATTTGCAACACTCAATCGTTAATGAGTTCGTAGACTGAGACACTTAACATTAATTTAAACAAACATTTAGACCATCCTGTGAACCCCATTTACATTAGGTAGAAAATCGGAAGAAATTCTAGTCGTATGTAAAGTACACAAGCGGCAAGACGCAGTCAATACCTTCGCTGCGCAGTGCCGATGGTACTGTTACCGACGACTGTGCCGCTAAAGCGGAGTTATTGAACGCAATTTTCCGAAATTCCTTCGCAGGGAAGACGAATGGAATATTCCAGAATTTGAAACACAAACAGCTGCTAGCATGAGTTTCTTAGAAGTAGATACCTTAGGGGTTGCGAAACAACTCAAATCGCTTGATACGGGTAAGTCTTCAGGTCCAGATTGTATACCGATTAGGTTCCTTTCAGATTACGCTGATACTATAGCTCCCTACTTAGCAATCATATACAACCACTCGCTCACTGATAGATCTGTACCTACAGATTGGAAAATTTCGCAGGTCGCACCAGTGTTTAAGAAGGGTAGTGGGAGTAATCCATCGAACTGCAGACCTATATCATTGACGGCGGTTTGCAGTAGGGTTTTGGAGCATATACTGTATTCAAACATTATGAATCGCCTCGAAGGGAACGATCTATTGATACGTAACCAGCATGGTTTCAGAAAACGTTCTTGTGCAACGCAGCTAGCTCTTTATTCACACGAAGTAATGGCCGCTATCGACAGGGGATCTCAAGTTGATTCTGTACTTCTAGATTTCCGGAAAGCTTTTGACACCGTTCCTCACAAGCGACTTCTAATCAAGCTGCGGACCTATGGGGTATCGTCTCAGTTGTGCGACTGGATTCGTGATTTCCTGTCAGGAAGGTCGCAGTTCGTAGTAATAGACGGCAAATCATAGTGTAAAACTGAAGTGATATCACGTGTTCCCCAGCGAATAGTCCTGGGACCTCTGCTGTTCCTGATCTATATAAATGACCTGGGTGACAATCTGAGCAGTTCTCTTAGGTTGTTCGCAGATGATGCTGTAATTTACCGTCTATTAAGGTCATCCGAAGTCCAGTATCAGTTGCAAAGACATTTAGAAAAGATTACTGTATGGTGTGGCAGGTGGCAGTTGACGCTAAATAACGAAAAGTGTGAGGTGATTCATATGAGTTCCAAAAGAAATCCGTTGGAATTCGATTACTCGATAAATAGTACAATTATCAAGGCTGTCAATTCAACTAAGTACCTGGGTATAAAAATTACAAACAACTTCAGTTGGAAAGACCACATAGATAATATTGTGGGGAAGGCGACCCAAAGGTTGCGTTTCATTGGCAGGACACTTAGAAGATGCAACAAGTCCACTAAAGAGACAGCTTACACTACACTCGTTCGTCCTCTGTTAGAAAATTGCTGCGCGGTGTGCGATCCTTACCAGGTGGGATTGACGAAGGACATCGAAAGGGTGCAAAAAAGGGCAGCTCGTTTTGTATTATCACGTAATAGGGGAGAGAGTGTGGTAGATATGATACGCGAGTTGGGATGGAAGTCATTAAAGCAAAGACGTTTTTCGTCGCGGCGAGATCTATTTACGAAATTTCAGTCAGCAACTTTCTCTTCCGAATGCGAAAATGCCCAACTTACATAGATAGAAATGATCATCAAAAGGTTTAGGTGTTCGTTTTCCCCGCTCGCTATTCGGTAGTGGAATGGTAGAGAGACAGTATGATTGTGGTTCGATAAACCCTCTGCCAAGCCCTTAAATGAGAATTGCAGGGTGATCATGTAGATGTAGATGTACAATCACTACTCTTTAACCAGAATCCGGTCTCCGTACAGGCTGCACTATGCAACTCTCGCTTCCAGAAAATATTTAACCCACTCCCCACAGTCAACTGGCCATATCTCTCTCGTTACCTAAAAAATTCACCACGTTAACGGCTTACCAAGTACTCACTAGTGGAAAGTCACGGTACATATCCACTGACTCTTTCAAGTCAAACAGTACTCATACAAAAAGAAACTCAACTCAAACTGCGGTTAGCACCGATACAGCTAGCAGTAGCTATTCACATGTCACCTGTACTGAGAGTACCCAGTTCAGTCAGGCTCTTCTACACTGACTCTTTCCCAATAACAGTTCGACCACAACTCATTCAGTCCCTTGTAAAACAATTTAGGCACCATTTACTAAGAAAATTTAGAATGATTCCATTGCTTTTAACAATTAATTCCATTTCTGATGGCCTTCAACTCCTCTTATTGTGGCTGGCTGATATCAAAATAGTCTTTGCCACTCAAACTGCTCATGATGTTTGCACATGGTAAATAGCATCTCTGCAACTCACATCTGAATTTTAGCCGTGCAGCAGCTGTTGTACACTACGGCATATGGTTTGAAAGGACACATAGGCAACACATAATGATAACATCAAACACACGTTCGATACATCTTGAGTACAATCTGACTACTGTGACAATATGTTAAGATGAAACAGACTACCATGGAGACATTCATGTAATATAGTTTCATTTTGGCCCATCACGTGATATCAGAGAATAATTAGCAACCAATCAGTTTCAGTCTCGTGAGCAAAGCAAGCAAATTGTACATGCTACTGTATATGGTTTAATAGGAGGTATACTGTGGTGTGCATACTGTAAGACCTTCGGTACACACACCAGCAGATTATTTGACTTGTCGCTCTAAGAAAGTAGGCGAGTGTCAGCAGTATGTGTCGTGGTCTTATCGTGGCGTGTTTATCTTCTGCCGTTAGGTCAGACGATAGAAATGCCACTTGCATGCTTAGAGTAGCAGATTGACGGTGACCAACTTTAACCAGAACTTGATTAATTTTCACACACATTTATTAAAATAATAAAAAGTGTAGACATTACATAACTTGATTCTGGATGCTGTTTACAACTGACAATCTGAAGTTCCTTTAGTCTTGGTACATTAATCGTATTCTCACATATCTCTGATACTTGACAAAGTATCTATTCATTTATCTTCATGGCTAAGTACAGGAATATGGTAATCTTATTAGGCGCAGACTGAAACTTGCCTATAGACTGGTACAGACAGATGTAGACCTGGTACAGACTGGTGCAGACAAATGCAGACTGACTATCGGAGGTCTGTACACTCGTTTTAATACCTTGCACGTTCAGGTATCACTGCGCGAGTGTGATCCACGAGGAGAAACGGTTCTACGTTAGCAGTAATCTCATTGGCTGCGTTACATACTAATATGCGGATCGGCGGAAGCAGAATTTGGTCCGTCTCTAAGGCAGCGCCATCTCGTAGTGCGGAGACGGACGAGCGCTGCGAAATGGCGTTGTGCTTGATACAGGTCCCATGGTAAGTATTATGTTCACCAGTTTATATAATAAAGTAAGAGAGGTTACAAAGATATCTCCATACTCTGTCTAGAAGTGACGAATTCTGGGCACTATCGGAGTTAAATTGCGACATATCGGGGTCCAGCCACAGGTAGAAGTAACATTTGAAAATGGCGTAATGCAATCCCAGTTCCTAAACGCACTTGGACTAGATCAAGTGTATTTGGGGCCTATACATTTTGCACGAGAATGGCATGGTATTAGACTTCTCCATGCGTAAATGCTATCTGAATGTCGATAGCCAAAGAATCACCACATATCTGATAAAGGTAAATGTGAGCCATGGTAAGTACTGCCGAGGTTAAGTTAATCAAACTCAAGACCACATCCACGTATAACACATCTCCACAAAGTAGTCAAACTGGTGGCATAGAGAGTCAACCACTATTAACTCATCACAATCCAATGAGTTAAAAGAATTATTGTTTAAGTATGTACATCTCTCTAGTGAAAAATGTGCTATCATGAGTACCATGTAAATATCCAACCCCATGACATTCATTGCTTCAATACATATTCTATCTTATCGTCGAAAAAAGCAGCATTTAGTTGTGAAATAAAACAGACGCTACAGTGGCACATAACTGAACCATCAACGTTGTCTTATCGCAGTCTGCTGTTAGTTTGTACAAAACCTGGAGGTAATGTTCGTTTGGTTTTGGATGCAAGGGCTGTTAACTAAATTATCATTCCTGTACAAACTCACCCAGAGAGTTTGAAATAGCAATTACAGATATTTTTAGAGTTAAATTCCGCACTAGTATGATCTACATGGCGCCCTCTGGCAGGTGAGAGCCACTGAAGAATCTAGGAAATATACTGCTCTTATTTTTGCTGGTAGAAGCAATCAGTTCTGTGTCCTGCCATTTGGTTTAAATGTAAGCACAGGAGTACTGAAAACTGCAGTTCATATGATACTGGAGCCTGATGTACTTGACCAAGTTGATAATATACTAAAAGCTACATAGACACGAGAAAAACACACGCAGTTACTAGAAAAGACGCTACACAAATTTTCAAAGGAAGGAGTAACAGCTAATTTACAAAAATCTATATTTGTCGACGAGAAAGATAAATTTCTTGATCATTTCATCACCCCTAACTGGACAACACCTAACCCTGATAAGAAAAATGCCATCAAAAATTTTCCATACCCACATACTAAGAAACAACTTAATGCATTCTTGGACTTATGTTCATTTTTCCTTGGATTTGTTCCTGATCAACTGAACAGTTCAAACTTGCTAGGTCTTTTAAAGAAAACTGCACCATGGATCTGGGCAAGCGATTGTGAGACCAACTATGCTGCATTAAAAGAAGCCTTAGTACATTCCAATTTCTGCATCATCCTGAAATGAATTAATATTTCCGCTTACTTACTAATTCATTTTTTCTGGCTTAGGAGCTTCCCTATTTCAAATTCATGAGGAAGAAGGAGAAAGAAAAACGCGAGTCATAAGTTTTTCTAGTTACATAGTATCTGAATGTGGACTTATCCCGCTACTGAGCTGGAGACTTCAGCAGTGGTTTGGACATTTAGAAAATTGAACTAATATATATACGGTAAGCAAATTATAGTCTATTATTGTGACCACAAAGCGCTTAGTATTCTCATAACATGGAAGTTATTTAGCAAATTGGTCTTTGTTTCTTCAAGTGTACAGTTATGAGATAATTTACATATCTAGAAGGGATAACACTGTAGCAGATGCCTTATCAAACTTATCACAAAGTTTGTCCGAAAATGTGAGCTAATTGAACAGACAATTGATTACTGAGTACTGTTAATGCAAGACAGATACTATCATCGGTATTACTTAGACATGTGCAAGAAAATGGCTGAGTTACAGGATGCAAGATGCAGAAAACCATTATCAAAAGATAAAACACTGATTTCACAGAACCCAGTACACAGACGAAACCAGTACTCCATGACAGACAATGATGTTCTCTTCTACAGGCGAAATCCTAATTCTGGCACTTGGTATGTCTGAATTCATAGCACTTATGAAGATACCTTAATCTGGTGTATGCATAATGCTAGGGGGTATTACGGATCATCTCAGTACATATAGAAAACTAACTTACACTGCCGTTTTCCCAACATGAGAAAGCGGACACAGCAACTTCTAAAAACCTGTCTTTTTCGTCAAAAATCTAAACTAACTAACCAACGCAACTACTTCAGATAGTTTAAATGGACATTGCCAGTCCTCTTCCCTATGCGAGAGGCAGAGATAAATATGTCGTTACCCTATATGATAGTCGTTAAATCTGTCAAGTTCTACGCTACAAAGGCGACAGCTGCGGCTTCTATCATTAAGAAAATGGTAAGTCATTACATTCCATCAGTGGGCAACCCTGTTGAGCTGTTAACCGATAACGCATAAAACATTACTTGTCACACTTGGTAAACATTCCTACTATATAAAAAAAAACAAAAAAACAGAGAGAAATCCGTGTAGACGTGTCTTTACAGAGGTGAATAGATTCATTAGAATACATGCATACTACCATAGGCATGGAATACTTGGAGCTTTTTGAGCAGGAGATAGCCACTCTTCCTTTGCATGACACACAGTTTACTATGGCTGATCTGATAAGTAAATCTAGACAGAAAAGTGAATGGATAAATCCACTGCCCAGAGTATGCAGAGAAGAATGGTCCTGAGAGGAAAAGGTAAGGAAACTGTTAATTACGCCCACACAACATGCACGGTTACGTAAATTACGTAATGACAGGGAATTGTGACACATACGAACATACCATGTGGGAGACTACTTTGTTTTAAGAAAACACGGCAAGTGTTCGCTTCTGTCCAAGAAGAAATGAGATGTCAACTCCTTTGTGCTGGACGTTGTAGGACTGTTCCGATACCACAACCAAGAAGGTATCTTCCGGCCTATCTTAAAAGTGATAAAATATAGGGGGTTCGACTCCCACCAGGATTAATAGAAATATTTTCCTAACGATTGAGCCGACAATACTCACTCCTTTCAGGAATGTGTGCCTGAGGATCAGGGTAAATACCTAACATGTTGTAGGAAATGGGGGGAATGGGAGAGGGGAGAGAAAACGGCGTGTTATTGCACAGTGAAATACGGAGACACTTTGTTTCAACTGAAGGGAACAACTGCAAGAGGGGAAAAGTCGCAAGGCTCTGGTATCATGAAAGTGAAACCTCCTAAACTGCGTAAAGTACCGCTAAGAATTAACGTACAAAAAGAATTGCCGAAGAGCATAAGGAAGTTGGTTCTGAAAAGGAAAGATACATGAAGGCATATCATTGCAAGGCTTAGTCAGTCTGAAAGCAACCGTAAAATAAGAGACGTAACTGCAGCTACTGAACTGTACATTGTATATGGTAATACCGCAAGTAGTTGTCACGTAAGTTTAGTTTCAAGGAAACTTCAGGGAAACTTCTATGCCAAAGACAAAGTTCCAAATTATATACCAAGGCAGAAGTTTCAGAAATCACCTAATAGACTGTAAATTAATACAATTTGTAGGAAAGAAAAAAAGAATAAAGAGCTTAACTATAAGAATGGCCCAACTTTAAACAAGAAAATAGTTCATGTAACCAGCTCCCAACACTAACGAAGTTTTTCACCATGTAAAATTATTTTTTTTAGAATAGTGTAGAAGCCAATTAGATGCAAAATTAGGGACGAGTTTTTTAAAGAAATGTAGGATTATGGCGCAGCAGAATGATTTAATTGTGTAGGCTTAAAATTTTGTTAAAGTTCCACCGGGTGAGCTCAGAACGGAGTAGGTTGGAACTGTACTGATGTTTTTTATTATCGTGTACCACGAATACAACAGAAATGAAGGCACTGCTGTATTACTTAGCAAGGCACTGTGAGGTCAGTGGTTAGCCCACTGGACTCGCATTCGGGAGGACGACGGTTCAATTCCGCATCCGGCCATCCTGATTTAGGTTTTCCGTGATTTCCCTAAATCGTTCCAAACAAATGCCGGGATGTTTCCTTTGAAAGGGCACGGCCGTGCACGGCCGACTTCCTTCCCTAATCCGACGACCTCGCTGTCTGGTCTCCTTCCCCACACAACACAACACAACCCAACCCACTGTGAGGTCCACAGGAAAGCGCCACTACGAAGTCCAACGTCAACACAAAGACCGAGCTAGAGAGCCTGTAATTATTATCCAAGGCAAGAAGTACTGATGGATCCCGTAAATAGAGTCAAATATGCCCTTGCACTCAGAGACACTGCATCATAGGCGGGCCTCAAACCCTGTAAGTAACACAACTTTCGGAGCACAACACATTATGTTGCGCTGTCTTTCTACCAATGTTGAAGAACCAGAGAGAATGACAGTCTAATGAGTTTAAGTGAAACCGCGATGAGCTGACTGATGATGTCCCAGCTTGCTACTTGCTTGCTAACTTCTACACTGAGACAGCCAAATCTGAAGCATGCCACACCAGGGGTCTGCCATTGCTGCCCATTGGGTCACTGTTGAGCACCGAGCGAGGTGGCGCAGTGGTTAGACACTGGACTCGCATTCGGGAGGACGACAGTTCAATCCCACATCCGGCCATCCTGATTTAGGTTTTCCATGATTTCCCTAAATCGTTCCGGGCAAATGCCGGGATGGTTCCTTTCAAAGGGCATGGCCGACTACCTTCCCCGTCCTTCCCTAATCCCATGAGACCGATGACCTCGCTGTCTGGTCTCCTTCCCCAAAACTGTTGAGCAGCCAAGCCTCCACCTCCTCTATTGGCATATTGTGGTTGATCTACGCACTGACCAGGCGAAGCGCATCTGCTCAGCCTCCTGCGAGCATCTTCCGCAGTCTTGGTCACTCCATGGTGGGTGGCCAAGACCACCTAACTTGTACACTTGGCTAATGGTAAAAAAGATCCTTCTACCTTGCCCGATTTAGGTTTTTTTGTTTATGTGATAATCATTCCCAAAAAAGTGATGAAAGCATAAGAGTTTGTCACATAAACTGCAACAAATGAATGCAACAGTTTCACCAACGGACAGATAGTAATTGTCTGAAAATAAAACTTTCCACACGAGGAAAGACTTGAACCAAGGACCTCTCGTTCCGCACCTCCTCACGCTAACCACGGGACCACGGCGTTCCTGAGCTCACGCTATCCTTGATGTTGCCTATCATTCACATGGACTACTCAGTTTGTATATTTTGCTTAATTTTTTCATAGTTCCACACAACTTCTTTCTGTTTTCTCGATTGATCTGTGTTCAGTTTTTCAAGGGCTGTCCACTGTGCCAACTTATAACTAAATCTGAGAAGGGTGCTATGGGGAGTTCCCTTGTAAGGTAAATTTAGCGCACATCCTTGTGGAAGGCGGCTTCCTCGTTTAATTTTCCTCTACCAGGCGCATCACGTTACGCGACAGCATTTAAATCTCTTGTTAGAACAACAGAATATACCCTGAAGAGCCAAAGAAACTGGTACACCTGCCCAGAATCATGAAGGGCCCCCGCGAGCACGAAGAAGTGTCGTCGCACGACGTGGCATGGCCTCCACTAATGTCTGAAATAGTGCTGGAGTGACATCATGAATCCTGCAGGGCTGTAGATAAATCCGTAACAGTACGAGGGGGTGGAGATATCTTCTAAACAACACGTTGCAAGGCATCCCAGATATGTTCAATAATGTCCATGCCTAGGGTTTGGAGGTCAGCGGAATTGTTTAAATTCAGTGCAGACTGATGATGTCGCAGCCTACTACTTGCTAACTTCTACAGTGAGACAGCCAAATCTGAAGCATACCACACGAGGCGTCTGCCATTGCTGCCCATTGGGTCACTGTTGAGCACCGAGCGAGGTGGCGCAGTGGTTAGACACTGGACTCGCATTCGGGAGGACGGCGGTTCAATCCCGCGTCCATCCATCCTGATTTAGGTTTTCCACGATTTCCCTAAATCGTTCCGGGCAAATGCCGCGATGGTTCCTTTCAAAGGGCAAGGCCGACTTCCTTCCCCGTCCTTCCCTAATCCCATGAGACCGATGACCTCGCTGTCTGGTCTCCTTCCCCAAAACAGCCCAACTCAACTGTTGAGCAGCCAAGCCTCCACCTCCGCTATTGGCATATTGTGGTTGATCTTCGCACCGACCAGGCGAAGCGCATCTGCACAGCCTCCTGCGAGCATTTTCTGCAGTGTTGGTCACTACATGGTGGGTGACCAAGACCTCTCTGCACTACAGCTGGCATCCTGGACTAGATTCGGCAACTTCCAACTGAGTGCGTCGCAGGGCTGCCTCGGACAACGCTGAGGGGATGTTGGTCACTGCAGTATGTCCACTGGGCTGCGCCTACCTTGCCCACTACCGTCACCAGCCACGAACGTAGCTGAGACACAGACTTGCAGCAGTCACGTCACAATGTGCTGACGTGTTGGTATGGTGTCAGCATTCCTTTGCAGCTCATGTGTTCACGCCCGGCTGAATGAGTCCAGCAGTAGACGCCCAAGCCGGCCGCGGTGGTCTCGCGGTTCTAGGCGCTCAGTCCGGAGCCGCGCGACTGCTACGGTCGCAGGTTCGAATCCTGCCTCGGGCATGGATGTGTGTGATGTCCTTAGGTTAGCTAGGTTTAAGTAGTTCTAAGTTCTAGGAGACTGATGACCTAAGATGTTAAGTCCCATACTGCTCAGAGCCATTTGATTTGTAGACGCCGAACCGAGAAGGACAGCTGCAGCAGGTTGTTCATACACAGTAATTTACCTCTGTTTCCGTTTATTTTTCCAAATACGTTTGCAAAGAAAGGAACTCTACCTGTGTATTTTACTGTGTACACTAGCATTTACGGATTTACTCTAACGTAAATCTTAGCGCACATCCTTGTGGAAAGTGGCTTCCTCGTGTAATTTTCCTCTGCCAGAAGCATCACGTCACGCGACAGCATTTAAATCTCTTGTTGTTGTAGCCGAGGAATAATGTTGTGAACAGCACTGTAAATTATGTCCGGAGTTATGGTGAGGCATTGGCGTCGGATGTTGTCTTTCAGCATCCCTAGAGATGTCTGTCGATCACGATACACTTGCGACTTCAGGTAACCCCAAAGCCAATAATTGCACGGACTGATGTCTGGGGACCTGGGAGGCCAAGCATGACGAAAGTGGCGGCTGAGTACACGATCATCACCAAATGGTGCGCGCAAGAGATCTTTCACGCGTCTTGCAATATGGGGTGGAGCGCCATCCCGCATAAACATCGTACGTTCCAGCAGGCGTTTATCAGTCAGGCTGGAGGTGATGCGACTCTGTTACATATCGGCGTACCTCTCACCCGTCACGGTAGCAGTTTTGCTGTACAGCGCGATGTGTCAGACATTTTGTGAACTTCGTTTTTTTTTTTGTTCTAATAAAACCTGATGTCATTCCAAGTATGTGTGTCAATTTTTACCTCTCTATCTACATTATTCCGTGGTTTACTAAGTTTTCAAATTTATACTAACTTTTTGATCAGCCGGTATTTAGAGATAAAGCTCAATCAGTGACGTCTCCAGATGTGCACTGGTCCACTCACCGTCACTCTTCGCTCGCCCTCCTGATTACAATGCGATCCCAGTCCTAGGTCGCTGCAGTAGGTTCTGCCTGTATGCGAGTGATGGACGCACATGTTTATGGCATAGAGCTGGTAAGCTGCCTGTTCCAGAGTGCATTCGCCCACACACAAGGTTCGTGGTGTGGGCAGCCATCAGCTACAACTCTGGATCCCATTTGGTGTTTCAGCAGGACCAAGTAGCCAGAGCCTGCTATGTAACACACGCTGTTACTGCCGTGTTCCTGCCTCTTCTTCAGCATAAAGGTGACGTGCTTTTTGAACAGGAGAACGCACGTCCTCATACAGCTGGCGTGAAGCTACATGTCCTTCGTGGTGTACAACTGATCTCGCCAGCAAGAGAAATTATCTGGGAGTACGCATTACGAGTTATTTAAATGGAATGATGATGTAAAGTTGATCGTCGGTAAAGCAGATGCCACACTGAGATTCATTGGAAGAATCCTAAGGAAATGCAGTCCGAAAACAAAGGAAGTAGGTTGCAGTACGCTTGTTCGCCCACTGCTTGAATACTGCTCAGCAGTGTGGGATCCGTACCAGATAGGGTTGATAAAAGAGATAGAGAAGATCCGACAGAGAGCAGCGCGCTTCGTTATAGGATCATTTAGTAATCGCGAAAGCGTTACGGAGATGATAGATAAACTCCAGTGGAAGACTCTGCAGGAGAGACGCTCAGTAGCTCGGTATGGGCTTTTGTTGAAGTTTCGAGAACATACCTTAACCGAGGAGTCAAGCAGTATATTACTCCCTCCTACGTATATCTCGCGAAGAGACCATGAGGATGAAATCAGAGAGATTAGAGCCCACACAGAGGCATACCGACAATCTTTCTTACCACGAACAATACGAGACTAGAATAGAAGCGAGAACCGATAGAGGTAGACAAGGTACTCTCCGCCACACACCGTCAGGTGGCTTGCGGACTATGGATGTAGATGTAGATGTAGAAGAGAACCAAATCTCTCGCCAGTTGAACACGTATGGCACATGATGAAGCGTGGCTTACTCGTTCTCCAAAGTCTCCAAGAACTATTGCCGAAATGCAACAAAAGGCACAACATTCTTGGGACAGCCTCTTACAGGATGCCACTGTCCCTCCGTGGTCGTTTCTCTTCACTCCTCTTCGAATCTGCCTGGCCTTTATTTGCAGGTAAGACACTGATCTGTTACCTTTCTTGACCCTGTTCTCGTCGATGGTGTAAAATGCTTTTGTTGTAAACACACGAGGACCTATACCAACTCTCTTCAGCACTTAAATTCTGCCATTATTTCCGATATTGTAACATAAACATGCATCGTAGACACCTATTTTGAGCAGAACGTCCTTTTTGAGCATCTAATCCAAATTGAATTATTGAGGCTTTCATTTGCATTTTGTGTCTTTCCGTGACGACACTTCCTCTATAAATCAGGGTTTGCTAGGAACCTGAATGTGGGCTTAACTGCATTCATAACAGGTTCTGGTAATGAGTCTTTATGTGAATACGTCTCACCTCTGTTATTGAGCCTACACCAATCATGTTTCGGACACAGATTGTGCATTGGTGTTTGATCAGTGAATAGTTAGCGGAAAAAAAATTATCCGCGTAGCACGCCTCATTGCCTCTAAATTACGTATGTTTTTCCTGATAGTGTTTTTCCATCACCCAGTATCTCGACTTCCACGTAAAGCTTTGCGAATTCAACCTTCCACATTCTAATATGTGTTAGTATTCTCAAAACATAAATAAACCACATGCAAGAAAGTTTCCAGGCAAAGGCATAGATGCCAGCCAAGGTTATCGAAAGAAAATAGCCTTCAAGCTGACAAAAATTCTGCTGAAGCAAGCAGTTTCCCAAATGTCGGGAAAGGTGGCAATGGCGGCTGAAATGTGTATTCTTATAGGACGACTATCCAATGAATTCCACCCAATAATATCCAAATAGCAGACTCAGTACATAATTTATTAAATTGCCAATACTAAACTCTTTTAAATAACAACAAATTCTTATAACTTACAAAACTTAACATATGGTTAAAGAGAGAGCTTTAAAACCAATAACGACGGCTTGCCATCATAAAATCAAGAACTTTATAATAGTGCTTTTAGAGTTTATCCAAAAGACAAAATCCAATAATAAGTTAGCCTGGCATTACAATTTAAACTGATTTATATAAAAACCTTTGAGGAAGATAATGGCACTTGGCATAATAAAATGAAAGAAACGCACACATAACCAATAAATATAATAACAAAATAACAATTTGATACAACTAAAGGGCGAGGGCAACTCCCAATGCAATCACAGATGAGCGAGCTCTCAACACTTCAGAGCCTTCCCACTACAAACCTTCCCCGAAATAAACCGCTGATAGCTCTCCGACATGCCTCCCACAACTGCCCATCGCTTACGCACCTTGGTTATGTTCTGTAACACACGACAGATAATATCAACACAAGATAAAATTCAAAAATACAGTACAACATTTTGACAGCACATGATAACCACAGCGCCGTTAACTCGGGCGCTCTTAATAAGTGCCGGAAGCCAACACACACAAATCTCAAACAATTGTCGCTTCCTAAAACGAAACAATAAAAGCCAAGCGCACATGAATAGTCAAACCACAGTCTTAGAATTGCCTTAACGACACCAGACGCGACTATTCCACCAAGTTAATAACACAGTAAAAAACATACAGAACATACCACTAAATGCTGTTGCACAACCAAATTGACTAGATCATGTTGTTCAGGTCCTAGAGACCACATATAACAAGCAGCAGTAATTCACTATGTATATGTTGTACAAAACCGCCCTTCATAGGCAGACTTTACCTAACACATCGACTGCCGAATGTACCGCACATGAACGCAAATCCGGGCAGGACTTAAGTTCAGCAAATAAATTAGTACCAACAAATATCGTAACGAGCAACACACACAGCAGAAAGTTCCAACAACACCGTCCCACATTAGAAAAGTTCAGAAACCGTTGCTGGAGCTTCCAGGGGAAAATCTGAAGATCCAACCGAGCCCACACCCTAACCTGGCAGACGACTCCAAAATTCAGCAACTAGTTGTCTCCGGAAGAACGCCGACTCCAATGAATCACCACCGCATGGCCAGCACAGCGGCGAGTCACCTCCGCCTGAGACCACTCTGCTCATACCGCGAGGCACAACAACCTTAGCGCTAGCCACAAGCAGGTCAGGCAGAGCGAACTTCACGTTCCGTGCAGTTCCCGGAAAACCGACTACCCTCTCGCTTTCCGCCGGCCACCGCAAACACACGCCAGCGACGTCATAGCAAATAGGCTCCGGAGCGCCACCCGCACCTGGACACCCAACTATAATCGATTACAGCTCGCACTCTGAACAAGATCACAGGTTAGCGGCGAACGCCATAGCAGCGGCCAGTGCAGAGTTAATCAGTTTAACAATTTACAGGCATTTCTAAGGCTCCTATCACGACAAAATTCACGCATAACATAGATTAAACTTTCTAGATCAAGAAAATAATATTTTAAAAAATCGATTTTTTGGACCAAAATCCATTACATTATTATATATGGTGCCACATTTGCGGCCCGGTGCTCCACTGAGCTGTTCCACCATATCTCCTGACTTGATAGTCCACAAGTGACCTGTATTAAACTGTTCGTGTCAACTTGCAACCTCAATCTGCTGAGTATGTTATGTGAATCATTTACACAATTGGAAAATCATCTTCAGTCACACAGCACTTTGAAAGTCGACTTCACAATTCTTACAGTGGTTGTGAATGTGACAGCCATGTCTCGAAGACTTCTGATGTCTAGGAACCTGTAACAATTCTCGTTTCACTATCCGTCGATGACCCTTAAAAATTACATTCGTGAACTGCAAATATCTGTAGTTACCCCGGATATAGCGCTAGCTAAGGAAGTTACATACAGTAGCCATATGGCAATATCTTCTCTTCTTTGCCTGCTATCATCTGCGAAAATGTCGTTTCGATTTCTTAAACCGTTTATGGGATGCAAGGATATTCTGAACATTTCATTCCCACTACATCGCCTAGGCGTGCAAGCGTAGCGGAGTACGCTATATACAATTCATTTTTTCGAGAATGGAGTGAGTTATAAAACCCATCCAAAGTTTAACCCTCCTACTACCAGGATTCTTTTCTATCACTGAGTGGCAGTGGAATGATAGTGACCTTAAGTTATTTACACGGGATATACTGACAGTATTTCATTTCTTTTAATGAACTGACATAAGAACATATATTACTGAATTGAGCATGTGCATATGGGTTTTAGAAGTTGTCTTTAACCTATATGTTAATCACCCTTGAATTTGAAACAAGGCGAAGGACAAAAGAAAATCGTCTTCTGCATTTTTCTACGTATTTTTTTCGCTACAAATGTTACCAGTTCAAGAAGAACTACTCTTCTTTTGTAGTCGTTTTCTTTCTTCCAATCAAGATTTAAGTCTAGGCAAATTGCAAAAATCCACAATACACTATTGGCCATTGAAATTGCTACACCAAGAAGAAATGCAGATGATAAACGGGTATTCATTGGACAAATATATTATACTAGAACTGACATATGACTACATTTTCACGCTATTTGGGTGTGTAGATCCTGAGAAATCAGTACCCAGGACAACCACCTCCGACCTTAATAACGGCATTGATGCCCCTGGCCATTGACTCAAACAGAGCTTGGATGGCGTGTACAGGTACAGCTGCCCATGCAGCTTCAACACGATACCACAGTTCATCGAGAGTAGAGACTAGCGTACCGTGACGAGCCAGTGGCTCGGCCACCGAGATCTGGAGAATGTGCTGGCCAGGGCAGCAGTCGAATATTTTCTGTATCTAGAAAGGACCGTACAGGATCTGCAACATGCGGTCATGCATTATCCTGCTGAAATGTACAGATTCGCAGGAATCGAATGAAGGGTAGAGCCACGGGTCGTAACACAACTGAAATGTAACGTCCACTGATCAAAATGACATCAGTGCGAACGAGAGGTGACCGAGACGTGTAACCAATGCCACCCCATACTATCACGCCGCGTGGTACGCCAATATGGCGATGACGAATACACGCTTCCAATGTGCGTTCACCGCGATGTCGCCAAACACGGATGTGACCATCATGATGCTGTAAACAGAACCGGGATTCATCCGAAAAAAAATGACGTTTTGCCATTCGTGCTCCCAGGTTTGTCGTCGAGTACACCAGCGCAGGCGCTCCTGTCTGTGATGCAGCGTCAAGGGTAACCGCAGCCATTGTCTGCTAGCTGATTGTCCATGCTGCTGCAAACGTCGTCGAACTGTTCGTGGAGATCGTTGTTGTCTTGCAAACGTCCCCATCTGTTGACTCAGGACGCGAGACGTGGCTGCACGATCCGTTACAGCCGTGCGGATAAGATGCCTGTCATCTCGACTGCTAGTGATACGAGGCCGTTGGGATCCGGCACGGCGTTCCGTATTACCCTCCTGAACCCACCGATTCCGTATTCTGCCAACAGTCATTGGATCTTGACCAACGCGAGCAGTAATGTCGCGATACGATAAACCGCAATCGCGATATGCTACAATCCGACCTTTATCAAAGTCGGAAACGTGATGGTACGCATTTCTCCTCCGTACACGAGGCATCACAACAACGTTTCACCAGGCAACGCCGGTCAAATGCTGTTATGTGTATGAGAAATAGGTTGGAAACCTTCCTCGTGTCAGCACGCTGTAGGTGTCGCCACCGGCGCCAACCTTATGTGAATGCTCTGAAAAGCTAATCATTTGCATCTCACTGCATCTTCTTCGTGTCGGTTAAATTTCGCGTCCGTAGCACGTCATCTTCGTGGTGTAGCAATTTTAATGGCCAGTAGTGTAATATCCAAAATATTATCAGATATAGCCATGGGCCGTCTTCTTGGCAGAAACTTTGTAGTGTAGGTTGTGTCTAATTTGTCCGTTGTATCTGTCTCGTAGTTCAACTGCTGTAATATTCTCATGTTGTTCTTATGCATCATGTAATGCACTTACCCATTGTTCAAATACAGTGTGAGTCACGAGGTTTTACTCCGGTTGCTGGAGGTTATTCCTTAGGTTATTTGGAACAAAAAATGTAAATACAATAACGTGATCAGATCTATAATTAAGGAGCTACAACAGAGTTCCGAAACATGCCACGGTGTATGGAGCTCTACACTTGTGTTCATAGGACACAGGACGAGTCTTAGGTTGACAAGTACAGCCAGTGGTACGTTTGCGTAACAACCACGTTGTTGATACTGCAGTCACAGTATACTGTTATTGTCTTCTGTGTACAGCACACTATGCGATGCTGTACAAGTTTTCATCCCAGGAGTTTGGAGAGATGGTGTACATTTTGGGCTTCTGTGATGATAATGCGAAAGCTGCTGTTTCCGAGTATCACCATCAGTATCCTAATCGTAGGATTACGAGTGCCAAAACATTTACTGGAACATATGGAACATTGCTGGGAACTGGTACTCTCTTCAGTATTCGTATTCACTTCGAGATACATCGTGACGTTCAAGAAGAGGAAAATATTCTTAATTCAGTAGAGCGCTGTCCGCGTTCAAGTACAAGACGCCTAGCTACCCAACTGAACGTTTCATAATTACATGTAATAACACCAAACTGTCAATTACTCTTTCTAGCATCGCTAAAACTGTCTTCACAGGTGGGCTATATAGCCTTTTACCGAAAGATTTTATATCCTTGATCGAATGATTGTATCAAACACCTTGGCATAAAGTACCAAATACAATATTCTATGCATCGTCTTCAATAACCATAGTCTCGCTCATCCCAGTCTTGCAAGTAGTTACGAATGCCCATAATAATTGGTTTTACAGTTACCACTTTAAGCGTTGTAATCCAATTGCTGACTCCATATTTGGTTGCCAAAATGCCGTACTTATTTCTTGATTAACCTGCTTTCCACGACACAAACGGTAACTAAAAATAGTTTCATACGACGTTAGTGCATCCTTTCATATGCCTGAAAATGGTCGCAGTCAGCATTACGATACATTTGCCATCGATGACTTCTACATGGTTTGAGAACTAGCAGTGCATTCGAAAGTCATGGATAATACATAACCGGTTACTGGTTATTGTTTCATGAAGGAATACAGGTTTTATGGAAAATGCTACAAATGGCAAACTGGCCAAAACAATAATTTAGCTTTATCATTTGCTGAGAGTCGCCACAAGAAAACTGAATTCAAGTTTTAACTTTTCCCTAACATAAGGCTGTTTGCAGAGAGTAATAGAGATGCACACACAAATGCATCACAAGTGCTAGGGGCTATATTAAACAAATATTCTGGCAATAAATAAGCAACTGATCTACGTAATGAAAGATGACGTTATTTGCTGTTGGTCTCCATTAACAAGAATCACAATTCATCTCTGTGTTGATACAGTGCTTCACTGTAGTCTACTCTGTATAGGCCTCTTCATCTCTACATAAAAGATGCATCCTACATCCATTCTAATCTGCTTACCGTTGGCAAGCCTTGGCCTCTCTCTACAATTTCGCCTCCGTTACCAAACTGTCGATTCCTTGGTGTCTCATAATATGTCCTATCAACTAAATGTAAATGTCGTGTGACTAGGGCCTCCCGTCGGGTAGACCGGTCGCCGGCTGCAAGTCTTTTGATTTGACGCCACTTCGGCGACTTGCGCGTCGATTGGGATGAAATGATGATTGTTTAGGACAACACAACACCCAGTCCCTTAACGGAGAAAATCTCTGACCTAGCCGGGAATCGAAGCCGAACCCTTAGGATTGACATTCTATCGCACTGACCACTCAGCTACCAGGGGCGGACTCTTGTTAACTAACCCTTCTTTTAGACAAGTTGTACCATAGTTTCCTCATCCTCCTGTGTTTAATTCACTACCTCTTCTTTAGTTATACAATCTTGTATCTAATCCTCAGCATTCTTCTTTATCACCACGTTTTGAAAGTGTCCACTGTCTTCTTGAGAGAAGTGTTCATCGTCCATGTCTCACCTATATTCAAGGCTACACTCTACACAAATACCTTAATAAAATACTACCCAACCATTAAAATTTATATTCAGTGTGAAAAAATTATCTTTTTCAGAAACTATTTTCTTGCTATTGACGGTCTGCTGTTTATATCCTCTCTACTTCCGCCTTCTCAATTACTGCTTCCCTTTCAAGTCACTGAAGTCTTAGAACTGCAGTCGGTTTCCGTACAAGTTGTAGACAATCTTGTGTCCCTGTGTTTTATAGCTGATACCTCCAGAGCTTCAAAGAATGTCTTTCAGTTAAGATAGTCAAAACGTTTCTCTAAACATGCAAATGCTATAAACGCAGGCTTGCCTTTCTTCAGTCTGTCTTCTTAGCTAAGTGGTAGGATCAGTACTACCTTACATATCCAGACATTTCAAAGAAGCTAACGTTTTGCTCATATATGTATAACCCCCCTCTCCTCTCTATATATTCCTTCCACCCTCTAGCCTCCTGTTATTTGCTTGGTTCTGACTTGCCAAATGAGCTCATGACAGTTGCTTCTCCTTTGAGCAAAGTTATCTTTCTGCTTTCTTGTTTAATGTAGGCACCTATGTCTTTCAAGTGCTAAATCGCTGTTGCGATTTTGGACTCTCTGCCAACGTCATTTTTAGACATCTCTATTCCCCATGGCCTACTTTATTTGCTGCATTTTTGTATTTTGCCCTGCTGTAAAAAAAAAAAAAAAATGGCTCTTAGCTCTATGGGACTTAACTTCTGTGGTCATCACTCGCCTAGAACTTAGAACTACTTAAACCTAACAAACCTAAGGACAGCACACACCTCCATGCCCGAGGCAGGATTCGGACCTGCGACCGTAGCGGTCACGCGGCTCCAGACTGTAGCGCCTAGAACCGCTCGGCCACCCGGGCCGGCGCCCTGTTGTCAATTAAATTGAATTTATCATATTTTATCCAAGGATTTATACTGTACCTTTTTCACATTTACTTCCTCTGCTGCATTCACCAATTCTTCTCTCGAAGATATCCATTCGTATTTTAGTCGATTCCTTCCCGTGTTTCAGTCAGCCATTGCCTGACAGTACCTTTACGATTATGACAAAATTCTAGGTCTTAACTTATTAAGGTTCCTTCTTCTTTACGTGCACCGTTTACTGTATCTTTAGTTGTAAACTGCAGTTCGTAAACAATAAATCATTGTTGGTCTGGAATAGCACCGGGAAATGGAATTTTAAGTCTGGTTTCGAAAAGTCTGTTCCAAATATGTATTATTCTTTCATGACTCTTAAGCAACGTGTTGGTGATAATTACCTTATGCTCTGCGTAAAATTCTATCAGGTGGCTTCCCCTCTCATCCCTTCCTCCAAGTCTATGTTTTCTATTTTCTCTTGTTATACTGTATTCCAGATTCTGGTCGTATTTTAAATTTTTGTCTCGCCTGAATAATCTCTTTTATCGTTCATTGTTTCAATCTGTTCATCACCTCTGGTGTAGGTACGCATGTAAACTTGTACCACTGTGATTTGAGTGTTAGAGTTATGTCTATCTGGGTAATGATAATGTTAATGGCTGTTTGGAGATGGAGCTGAGTTTGGGATACTATTTCATTAGTAGTTTCAATAGCTAACACTCACAGAGTGTTTAACATAGCAAATATTGACGATTAACTGTCAGACATTTTCAGTTATAAATAAATGACTATTAGATAGCAGGTGATCTACTATCATTATAGTAAACTGCGTTTAGGTACTGCAATTTGCAGTACTAAAAGCTGTTATGAAAGCAATCTACTTCTACATCTACATCTCCTATATCTTTCCGTACGAGCTCTGATTTCCATTATTTTATCGTGGTGATCGTTTCTCCCTATGTAGGTCGGTGTCAACAAAATATTTTCGCATTCGGAGGAGAAAGTTGGTGATTGGAATTTCGTGAGAAGATTCCGTCGCAACGAAAAACGCCTCTCTTTTAATGATGTCCAGCCTCAATCCTCCATCATTTCTGTGACACTGTCTCCAATATTTCGCGATAATACAGAATGTGCTGCGCTTCTTTGAACTTTTTCGTGTACACCGTTAGTCCAATCTGGTAAGGATTCCACACAGCGCAGCAGTATTCTAAAAGAGGACGGACAAGCGTAGTGTAGGCAGTCTCCTTAGTAGATTTGTTACATTTTCTAAGTGCCCTGCCAATAAAACGCAGTCTTTGGTTAGCCTTCCCCACAACATTTTCTATGCGCTCCTCCCAATTTAAGTTGTTCGTAATTGTAATACCTAGGTATTTAATTGAATTTACGTCTTTTAGTTTAGAATGATTTATCGTGTAACCGAATTTCAACGAATTCCTTTTAGCACTCACGTGGATGACCTCACAATTTCGTTATTTAGGGTCAACTGCTATTTTCCCACCAGTCAGATATCTTTTCTAAAATGTTTTGCATTTTCTTTTGATCTTCTGATGTGTTTATTAGTCCATAAACGACAGCGTCATCTGCAAACAACCTAAGACGGCTGTTCAGATTGTCTCCCTAATCGTTTATATAGATACGGAACAGCAAAGGGCCTATAACACTACTTTGGAGAACGCCAGAAATCACTTCTGTTTTATTCGATGACTTTCCGTCAATTACTACGAACTATCAACTCTCTAACAGGAAATCACAAAAAAAATGTTCAAAATGTGTGTGAAATCTTATGGGACTTAACTGCTAATGTCATCAGTCCCTAAGCTTACACACTACTTAACCTAAATTATCCTAAGGACAAACACACACACCCATGTCCGAGGGAGGACTCGAACCTCCGCCGGGACCAGCCGCACAGTCCATGACTGCAGCGCCCAAGACCGCACGGCTAATCCCGCGCTGCAGGAAATCACAAATCCAGGCACATAACTGAGACTATATTCCATAAGCACGCAATTTCACTACAAGCCGCTTGTGTGGTACAGTGCCAAACGCCTTCTAGAAATCCAGAAATACGCAATCGATCTGAAATCCATTGCCAATAGCACTCAACACTTCGTGTGAATAAAGAGTTAGTTGTGTTTCACAAGAACGATGTTTTCTAAACCCATGTCGACTGTGAGTCAATAGACAGTCTTCTTCGAGGTAATTCATAATGTTTGAACACAATATATGTTCCAAAATCCTACTGTATATCGACGTTAACGATATGGGCCTGTAATTTTGTGGATTACTTCTGCTACCTTTTTTGATGTGACCTGTGCAACTTTCCAGTCTTTGGTCACGGATCTTTCGCCGAGCGAACGGTTGTATATGATTGTTAAGCATACTCCGAAAGGAACCTAACTGGTATACAGTTTGGACCAGAAGAGTTGCTTTTATTAAGTGATTTATGTTGCTTCACTACTCCGAGGATGTTTACTCGGGGCGATCGGTTTTCTAAATGAGATAGTGAACAATCATGAACGGTCGTCAAGAAATCTGTTTATGGTCAAACAAGAAAACATGAATAATGAAATCTGTGAAAGAGTGCATTTTAAAGGAAATAAAAAACTGTTATGTCTTCACCCAAATTAGTGTATGTTCACGGCACAGTTAATCAAACGCACCGGGCGTTTCAGTGATGTGCGGACATTTGCCACGCCGGACATTTGCCACGATTTTCCCTGCTCCGAAGGGTTAGGTGCCTTGTCTCCCCTTCCTTCTCTTCGTCCTCGTCGCTTATTGAGCCTTTCAGCTGGTTTACTTAACATAGAACCAGACTCTCTTTGGATTTTGCGCCACATGTCTAGAGAGAGTTTCGTTGCGGAAACTATCAAGTGCATCTCGCATTGAAATCCGCACCAGATTTCGAGTCTCAGTAAAACTTCACCAATCTTGAGATTTTGCGATCGTCTAAATTATACGTGTCTTTTTCGGTGCTCCTGCAGCAGCTTATTGTGTACCATGGGGGATCAGTTCTGTCTCTTATTAATTTATTTGGTATGAATCGTGTTGATGCTATTTCTTTGAACATATGAACATATGGTCTTCACGTACATAGTTTGGGAAGATTGGAGACTGTCTCTTAGAAAGACGTCAACCGAATTTTTAGCTGCTTTTATAAATAGATATATTTCGCGCTTAGTTTTGGTGAATTTCTTTGTTACGGAATTGAGCCTCGCTACGACTGTGTGTTCACTAACCCCTGTATCCGTCGTGACGCTCAGGATTATTTGTGGCTAAGAGTTCAAGAGTGTTTTCGTAACCATTTACAATTTCAATGGCCTCGTGAACTAATTGTTCAAAATAATTTTATAAAAAGCATTTAGAACCATTATGGAAGTTGTTTTCTATCTACAAGAGGGTCTGAAAATGTATTTTTGTCACCATACGGTAGGCAGATTGAAGTCACTGCAAACTTCAGTTGTATGAGTAGCGTACCTATTTGTGGTGAGACACAAGTTTTCTTTTAACTGTTCAGCAACTGTTTCATCTGAGACCGGAGATCAGTAAAAGGAGCCAGTTATTAATTTATTCCGGTTTTCGAATATAACCTCTGCCCATACTAACTCACAGGAAGTATCTGCTTCAATGTCGCTTGTGAGCTGAAACATACATTACATTATTTTTCCTTAAGTTGTGCTTCTTGTTTCTAATGTAGTGCAGATAATCACAATTATGGCTTTTCCCTCCAAAACCTAGGATGCTTTCTCTGTGATCCTGTAAATACCAGAGCTAAACAATGTAGAACAACAACGTACGTTGCAAGCGTAGCATTCTGTATTACTTCATTTCCTTATTTCTAACATTTTAAAATTGTACGTCGACTTTAGATGACATGTCAATCACAGATGTTCTTATCGCTATTTAGTGAACGTATTTTCAGTCATGTTTTGAACACTGTTCAAATGGTTCAAATGGCTCTGAGCACTATGGGACTTAACATCTTAGGTTATCAGTCCCCTAGAACTTAGAACCACATAAACCTAACTAACCTAAGGACATCACACACATCCATGCCCGAGGCAGGATTCGAACCTGCGACTGTAGCCGTCGCGCGGCTCCGGACTGAGCGCCTAGAACCGCGAGACCACCGCGGCCGGCTTGAACACTGTCCCGTTGCACTTTATGAACTAATGTTTCGCCGCAAAGGATGTTGGATTTTAGAGAGTAAATTAATATGGAGTGTGTCGTTCTTCTTTTCAAACATTCACATTCCCATTTCCTCTTTCCTTATTGTCTTTTGGGCATGCAGTTGTAGTAATTAAAGTGGGCACTAATGCAGTGATCAGAAAGAAATGATCAGCATTCTCTTTACATCGTTCCTTTCTTGTTGCTCCCATGCCGATGGACTGTTTCTATCGCAATCAGTAAGCGTGAAAGGCAGCTACCCTACTGACAGAGGGATCTATATTTATACTTGGCACGACTAATTACATACTGACATAGTCGACGGCATTGCTTTCGTTTCCCAAACGTTATAAATATTTCGATTTCGGAAAAGAAGCTCCGTATTTGGCCAAGATGTCGAAGAAGAAGGTCCCTTACGTACTGGTTGTATCGAGTAAGATGTGACGACTGCGGTTTGAAAGCGGACAGAAGAAGCACGAGGAAGGGCGTCCCTTACCTGAGGGATCGCTACTCAAGCTACCTGGCGAAGGGGCAAGTGTGGCAAACGTTCTGCGTGGCAGATGTCCGGCATTCGTTTCAGTGGGGTCCCGTTCCATACCTCAGTGACGGTCCGTCACTGGCCTACCGCTAGAGACTGCCGTTTCCAAATGGGAACGCGAGCCGCCGCGACAACACGGGAAACATTAGCCGCTGCCTTTGGCGGGCGCCGCGCTGTAGGGGAATCCAAGCCCCTACCACGCCGTAGCGCGGAGGCGAGGCAACTGTCCCCCAATTGAAGTAGCTGATCGCCGCCATTTGCAGGCATGAATCCTAGTACTGGTGTTGTGATTTGACGTATATGAGACGCAACAAGAGCAAATTGAAGCACAAATTAAACACATGTTTGTTTAAAAAAGCACTGAGTATTCGAGTCTATTTTAAAAGTATACTTACATGAACAAAGTTTCCTAATTTCCCAAATACGTCTGCACAGAGACGCGAAATTTAAGAATGTAAGGCTCTTTCCTGACAAGGTGGAGCGAGTTTACATCGAGTTGTTTGCATTAGATAATTACATGAAACTTTTAAAGTAGCAGACAGTACGATTATTATTTAACTCACATAATTTTCCTGTCCTCCCCCCATGAACCATGGACCTTGCCGTTGGTGGGGAGGCTTGCGTGCCTCGGCGATACAGATGGCCGTACCGTAGGTGCAACCACAACGGAGGGGTACATGTTGAGAGGCCAGACAAACGTGTGGTTTCTGAAGACGGGCAGCAGCCTTTTCAGTAGTTGCAAGGGCAACAGTCTGGATGATTGACTGATCTGGTCTTGTAACAATAACCAAAACGGCCTTGCTGTGCTGGCACTGCGAACGGCTGAAAGCAAGGGGAAACTACGGCCGTAATTTTTCCCGAAGGCATGCAGCTTTACTGTATGATTAAATGGTTATGGCGTCCTCTTGGGTAAAATATTCCGGAGGTAAAATAGTGCCCCATTCGGATCTCCGGGCGGGGACTACTCAAGAGGATGTCGTTATCAGGAGAAAGAAAACTGGCGTTCTACGGATCGGAGCGTGGAATGTCAGATCCTTTAATCGGGCAGGTAGAAAATTTAAAAAGGGAAATGGATAGGTTAAAGTTAGATACAGTGGGAATTAGTGAAGTTCGGTGGCAGGAGGAACAAGACTTCTGCTCAGGTGACTACAGGGTTATAAACACAAAATCAAATAGGGGTAATGCAGGAGTCGGTTTAATAATGAATAAAGCAATAGGAATGCGGGTAAGCTACTACAAACAGCTTAGCGAACGCATTGTTGTGGCCAAGATAGATACGAAGCCCACACCTACTGCAGTAGTACAAGTTTATATGCCAACTAGCTCTGCAGATGACAAAGAAATTGAAGAAGTGTATAATGAAATGAAAGAAATTATTCAGATAGTGAAGGGTGACGAAAATTTAATAGTCATGGGTGAATGAATTCGGTAGTAGGAAATGGGAGAGAAGGAAAAGTAGCAGGTGAATATGGACTGGGGCTAAGAAATGAAAGAGGAAGCCGCCTGGTAGAATTTTGCACAGAGCACAACTTAATCATTGCTAACACTTGGTTCAAGAATCACAAAAGAAGGTTGTACACATGGAAGAAGCCTGGAGATACTGACAGGTTTCACATAGATTATATAATAGTAAGACAGAGATTTAGGAAACAGGTTTTAAATTGTAAGACATTTCCAGGGGCAGATATGGACTCTGACCACAATCTATTGGTTATGACCTGTAGATTAAAACGGAAGAAACTGCAAAAAGATGGGAATTTAAGGAGATGGGACCTGGATAAACTGAAAGAACCAGAGGTTGTAGAGGGTTTCAAGGAGAGAATAAGGGAACAATTGACAGGAATGGGGGAAAGAAACACAGTAGAAGAAGAATGGGTAGCTCTGAGGGATGAAGTAGTGAAGGCAGCAGAGGATAAAGTAGGTAAAAAGACAAGTTCTAGTAGATATCCTTGGGTAACAGAAGAAATATTGAATTTAATTGATGAAAGGAGAAAATATAAAAATGCAGTAAATGAAGCAGAAAAAGGAATACAGACGTCTCAAAAATGAGATCGACAGGAAGTGCAAAATGGCTAAGCAGGGATGGGTAGAGGACAAATGTAAGGATGTAGAAGCTTATCTCACTAGGTGTAAAATATATACTGCCTACAGGTAAATTAAAGAGACCTTTGGAGATAAGAGAACCAGTTGTATGAACATCAAGAGCTCAGATGGAAACCCAGTTCTAAGCAAAGAAGTTAAAGCAGAAAGGTGGAAGAAGTATATAGAGGGTCTATACAAGGGCGATGTACTTGAGGACAATATTATGGAAATGGAAGAGGATGTAGATGAAGATGAAATGGGAGATACGATACTGCGTGAAGAGTTTGACAGAGCACTGAAATACCTGAGTCGAAACAAGGCCCCGGGAGTAGACAACATTCCATTAGAACTTCTGACGGCCTTGTGGGAGCCACTTCTGACAAAACTCTTCCATCTGGTGAGCAAGATGTACGAGACAGGTGAAATACCCTCAGACTTCAAGAAGAATATAATAATTCCAATCCCAAAGAAAGCAGGTGTTGACAGATGTGAAAATTATCAAACTATTAGTTTAATAAGTCACAGCTGCAAAATACTAACGCGAATTCTTTACAGATGGAAAAACTAGTAGAAGCCGACCGCGGGGAAGATCAGTTTGGATTCCGTAGAAATGTTGGAACACGTGAGGTAATACTGACCCTACGACGTATCTTAGAAGCTACATTAAGGAAAGGCAAACCTACGTTTCTAGCATTTGTAGACTTGGAGAAAGCTTTTGACAATGTTGACTGGAATACTCTCTTTCAAATTCTGAAGGAGGCAGGGGTAAAATACAGGGAGCGAAAGACTATTTACAATTTGTACAGAAATCAGATGGCAGTAATAAAAGTCGAGGGACATGAAAGGGAAGCAGTGGTTGGGAACGGAGTGAGACAGGGTTGTAGTCTCTCCCCGATGTTATTCAATCTGTATATTGAGCAAGCAGTAAAGGAAACAAAAGAAAAATTCGGAGTAGGTATTATAATCCATGTAGAAGAAATTAAAACTTTGAGGTTCGCCGATGACATCGTAATTCTGTCAGAGACAGCAAAGGACTTGCAAGAGCAGTTGAACAGAATTGATAGTGTCTTGAAAGCAGGATATAAGATGAACATCAACAAAAGCAAAACGATAATGGAATGTAGTCGAATTAAGTTGGGTGATGCTGAAGGAATTACATTAGGAAATGAGAGACTTAAAGTAGTAAAGGAGTTTTGCTATTTGGGGAGCAAATGGTCGAAGTAGAGAGGATATAAAATGTAGACTGTAAATGGGAAGGAAGGCGTTTCTGAAGAAGAGAAATTTGTTAACATCGAGTAGATTTAAGTATCAGGAAGTCATTTCTGAAAGTATTTATATGGAGTGTAGCCATGTATGGAAGTGAAACATGGACGATAAATAGTTTGGACAAGAAGAGAATAGATGATGGGTAGATCACATAACTAATGAGGAAGTATTGAATAGGATTGGGGAGAAGAGAAGTTTGTGGCACAACTTGACCAGAAGAATGGATCGGTTGGTAGGACATGTTCTGAGGCATCAAGGGATCACCAATTTAGTGTTGTAGGGTAGCGTGGAGGGTAAAAATCGTAGAGGGGGACCAAGAGATGAATACACTAAGCAGATTCAGAAGGATGTAGGTTGCAGTAGGTACTGGGAGATGAAGAAGCTTGCCCAGGATAGAGTAGCATGGAGAGCTGCATCAAACCAGTCTCAGGACTGAAGACCACAACAACAACAATTTTCCTGTCAGGTCCTGTTTGCTTTTTGCCGACTACTGTGTACATTTTGCACGCTTATTTTTGTTTAGTATTGTTTACACTCTACAGTATTGTCTACACTCGAATTTTGGTATGATTAATTGTAATAACCCATATCACTTTAAATACCGTAGGAATTTCATTCGCACATTAATCACCACTTGACAACACACGTTAAGTATCTAAACGTAATTATTCGACCTACCTCTGATTCATACTTAATACGTATTTGATTGCCTTGGTAACCTGGAAAAGGAACGTTCAAAATTATACACACTGACAGTATTTCCACACTATTTAACCTAGGCCTATATTGCACGATTTCCAAGACACTATACCTTTTTTAAATGAGTTTGAAATCAAAATATTGTCGGTATAGCATCGTCCTTCAGTTGACGTCCATTTACATAATTTTCCATGTAACAATTCTCTTCAAAATGAAGAGAGCTCAACAAATGATTTGCTGTCGGTTGGAAGTTCTCTCTCCGAGTAGCAGCTATCCATTTCCGATTTAGAAAATCATTTGTATGGGGAAAGCTAAAAGAAAACAAACGCCCATGATGTATTATTTCTCCATGAAAATACTATATACAAGTAACAGAAAGTAACAAACAACCAGAAATGACTGACATGTGCAATGTAACATTGTTTCCGTCTTCGTCTTTGCTTCCATTATACTGTTACAATTAAAAGCAGCACACGAACGAACCCTGTTTATGCACTGTTTCCCTGCAAATGGCGGCTTCTATCACGTTCAGTGTGGGGACTCGACACTAGCGCCAATGCTCGGTCTAGTTTTTATTTAGCAAGTCTACGGGGGAATCGGCCTTTAACCCTTTCGTGAGCCGTGGGAAACATGCTTCCCACTACAGTGAACTCGCTCCTAGTCCAGTGGGATTCACAGTTCCCACCTCAGTACGGTGCTACCACCTAGTGAACAGTATAGGGTACTACTTACAATCGGAATTTCCCGCCGTTTTTGCAGTATCTTCGCGCAGAGGCATTGTATAGCTGAGTGTTGCACTGTAGAGGAGTCTTTCAGTGCTGTTTGCGTGACGTTTTGTGAATTTTTCCTCAAAGCTCTAGTATAAGGTAAATACTTTTAATTTACCCAAATTTATGAGGGAGCACGTAAAATTGGAACAAGGAGGATTCCAGTTTGAAACAAAAGGCGCTATTTCTGCAGTAAAATGGATGGATAACCGTCCAGTCACTTTTCTGTCCTCAATTCATGACCCATGAGAAACAGCCACAGTGAAAAGGAAAAACAAGGATGGTGCTAGAACAGAGATTTCTTGTCCAGAACACAACAAAATAATGGCTGGTGTCGATAAGTTTGATCAATTACGAGAAAGGTATGCTATTGGCAGACGTTCTGTAAAATGGTGGCACAGAATATTGTATTTCCTGGTGGATGTTGGTGCAGTGGTCAGTTTTATCCTGTGGAAAAAAGTAAGTGGACAGCATGATCAGCTCACATACAGGATCCATCTAGCCAGACAACTGATCGCTGGCTTCTCATCCCAAAAAAAGCGTGGACAAAAACCTGTCTTTCTGGCAAAAAGGCGTAAAGTACCTGAATATTTTCGTAGTGTGGCTATAGGGGAGCATCAACCCATTTTAGGAGAAACCTACTGGATGTGCCGTCATTGTAGTACCAAAGCTGCGGAAAAGAGCACTCGCTGTGTTTGTACATATTGTCAAATACCACTTTGCATAGACCCATGTTTCAGAAAATTTCATGGCAAGTAATTGTGAAGAGTCATTGTAACAAGAGAAGTAAATGTATCAAATAAATATGACATATATTGAAAAAGTTGTTTTTGTCATTTAACTCCAAGGAAGGGCAGTGGAAAGAATACTTCCCACCTTGTTGTGTGACCTCACTTTCACAGTTGGAGCAAATTTGATATTCTGAATGATAAATACTGGGTGTTACAAAAAGGTACGGCCAAACATTCAGGAAACATTGCTCACACACAAAGAAAGTGTTGTGGTTGGCAGGAGAGCCAATTGTGTTTTTCTAAAGGAGGCCGAAATGCACGCGTCTCAGCTTACGCGGGCTGGCGTGAGGTCTGGAACATGACAAGGGAATTAGAATTGAGAAAAACAGACGTAGCTGGTGGAATACTTGACTTTAATCCATTCATGGAGAACGTCGCTCTTTATGGTACATGATTCACAATATCAATAGTACGGATACTGGCGCCTTGCTAGGTCGTAGCAAATAACGGAGCTGAAGGCTATGCTAACTATCGTCTCGGCAAATGAGAGCGTAATTTGACAGTGAACCATCGATAGCAAAGTCGGCTGTACAACTGGACGAGTGCTAGGAAGTCTCTCTAGACCTGCCGTGTGGCGGCGCTCGGTCTGCAATCACTGATAGTGGCGACACGCGGGTCCGACGTATACTACCGGACCGCGGCCGATTTAAAGGCTACCACCTAGCAAGTGTGGTGTCTGGCGGTGACAAAACAGAAAGAAAATATGTTATGTGGACATTTGTCCGAAAGGCTTACTTTCCATGTTAGAGCTCATTTCATTACTTCTTTTCAAATCACATTAATCATGGAATGGAAACACACAGCAACAGAACGTACCAGCGTGACTTCAAACACTTTGTTACAGGAAATGTTCAAAATGTCCTCCGTTAGTGAGGATACATGCATCCACCCTCCATCGCATGGAATCCCTGATGCGCTGATGCAACCCTTGAGAATGGCGTATTGCATCACAGCCGTTCACAATACGAGCACGAAGAGTCTCTACATTTTGTACCGGGGTTGCGTAGACAAGAGCTTTAAAATGCCCGCATAAATGAAAGTCAAGAGGGTTGAGGTCAGGAGAGCGTGGAGGCCACGGAATTGGTCCGTCTCTACCAATCCATCGGTCACCGAATCTTTTGTTGAGAAGCGTACAAACACTTCGACTGAAATGTGCAGGGCCTCCATCGTGCATGAACCACATGTTGTGTCGTTCTTGTAAAGGCACATGTTCTAGGAGCACAGATAGAGTATCCCGTATGAAATCATGATTGCGTGCTCCATTGAGCATAGGTGGAAGAACATGGGGCCCAATCAAGGCATCACCAACAATGCCTGCCCAAACGTTCACAGAAAATCTGTGTTGATGACGAGATTGCTCAGCTGCGTGCGGATTCTCGTCAGCCCCCACATGTTGATTGTGATAATTTTCAATTTGATCACGTTGGAATGAAGCCTCATCCATAAAGAGAACATCTGCATTGAAATGAGGATGGACACATTGTTAGATGAACCATTTGCAGAAGTGTACCCGTGGAGGCCAATCAGCTGCTGATAGTGCCTGCACACGCTGTACATCTACATCTATATGACTACTCTGCAATTCACATTTAAGTGCTTGGCAGAGGGTTCATCGAACCACAATCATACTATCTCTCTACTATTCCACTCCCGAACAGCGAGCGGGAAAAACGAACACCTAAACCTTTCTGTTCGAGCTCTGATTTCTCTGATTTTATTTTGATGATCATTCCTACCTATGTAGGTTGGGCTCAACAAAATATTTTCGCATTCGGAAGAGAAAGTTGGTGACTGAAATTTCGTAAAAAGGTCTCGCCGCGACGAAAAACGTCTATGCTGTAATGACTTCCATCCCAACTCGTGTATCATATCTGCCACACTCTCTCCCCAATAACGCGATAATACAAAACGAGCTGCCCTTTTTTGCACCCGTTCGATGTCCTCCGTCAATCCCACCTGGTAAGGATCCCACACCGCGCAGCAATATTCTAACAGAGGACGAACGAGTGTAGTGTACAGTATATGCTCCAAAACCCTACTGCAAACCGGCGTCAATGATATAGGTCTGTAGTTAAATAGATTACTCCTACTACCCTTCTTGAACACTGGTGCGACCTGCGCAATTTTCCAATCTGTAGGTACAGATCTATCGGCGAGCGAGCGGTTGTATATGAGTGCTAAGTAGGGAGCTATAGTATCAGCGTAATCTGAAAGGAACCTAATCGGTATACAATCTCGACCTGAAGACTTGCCCGTATCAAGCGATTTGAGTTGCTTCGCAACCCCTAAGGTATCTACTTCTAAGAAACTCATGGTACGGAAACAACTGGTTCTCCCGTAGCACTCTCCATACAGTGACGTGGTCAACGTTACCTTGTACAGCAGCAGCTTCTCTGACGCTGACATTAGGGTTATCGTCAACTGCACGATGAATTGCCTCGTCCATTGCACGTGTCCTCGTCGTTCTAGGTCTTCCCCAGTCGCGAGTCATAGGCTGGAGTGTTCCGTGCTCCCTAAGACGCCGATCAATTGCATCGAACGTCTCCCTGTCGGGACACCTTAGTTCTGGAAATCTGTCTCGATACAAATGTACCGCGCCACGGCTATTGCCCCGTGCTAATCGATACATCAAATGGGCATCTGCCAACTCCGCATTTGTAAACATTGCACTGACTGCAAAACCACGTTCGTGATGAACACTAACCTGTTGATGCTACGTATTGATGTGCTTGATGCTAGTACTGTAGAGCAATGAGTCGTAAGTCAACACAAGAACCGAAGCCAACATTACCTTCCTACAATTGGGCCAACTGGCGGTGAATCGAGGAAGTACAGTACATACTGACGAAACTAAAATGAGCTCTGACATGGAAATTAAGCGTTTCCGGACACATGTCCACATAACATCTTTTCTTTCTTTGTGTGTGAGGAATGTTTCCTGAAAGTTTGGCCGTACCTTTTTGTAATACCCTGTACACCTATCTGTTAACTACTATCTGATCTCCATTGATTAAAAAAAAAACTTCTCAATAATTTAAGATCGCACACTGGCACATTCTGTCCAGCATCCTTAGCCATGGCAGCAACAACTTCTTCAACAATTTGTGGTGAAATTGGCCGCCGGCCTCTCCTAGGAAGAAATCACAAGTCGCAGGTTAAATTCAACTTCCGAATAACGTTCTTCAACTACGGTGCGGCAAGAGGAAGTCTTAAGCATTCCTTTAATTTGTTGCTACTTTCTAAGAGCAGTGGCAGCATTGGCGTCGTTTTCATGAAACAGCTTCACGAGCAAATCCCTGCTCATCTTATTCAGACCCATGTGTGTCACTCGTACCAGATAGGACTAACAGGGGGTATTGAACTTATGCAGAGACAGGCATCACGAATAGTCACAGGTTTGTTTAATTCGTGGGAGAGTTTGGTTTGTGAAGCGCCCGTACACATCCCCAATCTGTACACAGTTCGATCTAGCCACTTTCATAAATGATGATAGAATGATGAGGACAACACAAACACCCAGTTCCCGGGCAGAGAGAATCCCCAACCCGTCCGCGTATCGAACCCGGAACCCCGTGATCCAGAGCTAGCAACGCTAGCTACTAGACCCCGAGCTGCGGACCTGTGGGAAAGTGTCGCAGAGACACTGAAGGAACTGACCTGGTAGATCCTTGAAGACCGACGTATACCGTCCCGAGAAAGACTGTTGACAAAGTTTCAAGAACCGGCTTTAAACGATGACTCTAGATATGTACTACAATCCCCTACATATCGCTCACATAGGGGTCGTGAGGATAAGATCAGAATAATTGCTGCCGGCACAGAGGCATTCAAACAATGATTCTTCCCGTAGTCCATAGAACAGGAAAAAACTCTAATACACACATGAAAAAAAGTTTTGCATCACCCCGGTTCCCAGGACTCCTGAAGATAGACGTTGACTGTGGATATTGTATCACAGACACAGTCCCTATGACTGTTCAGAGATGTCACTGAACCCGCCCAAAGATGTAAACAACCATGCATGAGCAGCGCCTATTAGACGGTCCGACAGCCGATCAGTTCCAGTCGTTCCACCAGGAAAGAGGTATACAGCTCGTGTTGTCTGTAGATGCCTAGACGGTCAGTACCACGGTTCGATCGCGTTCGCATTGTTACTTCGTGCCAGGAAGGGCTCTCAACAAAGGAAGTGTCCAGGTCTTTCGGAGTGAACGAAAGCGATATCGTTCGGACATGGAGGAGATACAGAGAGAGAGAGGAGCTGCCGATGACATGCCTCGCTCAGGCCGACCAAGGGCTACTACTGCAGTGGATGACCCCTACCTGCCGATTATGGCTCGTAGGAACCCTGACAGCACCACGACCATGTTGAATAATGCTTTCCGTCCAGCCACAGGACGTGTGTTCCGACTCAAACTGTGCGCAATAGGCTGCATGATGCGCAACTTCACTCCCGACGTCTATGGCAAGGTCCATCTTTGCAACCACGACACCATGCAGCGCGGTACCGATAGGTCCAACAACATGCCGAATGGACTGTTCAGGATTGGCATCTCTTCACCGATGAGTGTCGCATACGCCTTCAACCAGACAAACGTCAGAGACGTGTTTGGAGGCAACGCGGTCACACTGAACGCCTCAGACACACTGTCCAGCGAGTGCAGCAAGGTGGAGATTCCTGCTGTTTTGGGGTGACATTATGTGGGGCCGACGTACGCCGCTGGTGGTCATGGAAGGCGCCGTAACGGCTGTACAACGTGAATACCATCTTCCGACCGATAGTGCAGCCATATCTGTAGCATATTGGCGAGGCATTCGTCTTCACGGACGACACGACAATTCGCGCCCGCATCGTGATCTTGTGAATGACTTACTTCAGGATAACGACATTGTTCAACTAGAGTGGCCAGCATGTTCTCCAGACATGAACCCTGTCGAACATGCCTGGGATAGACTGAAGAAGGATGTCTATGGAGGACGTGACACACCAGCCACTCTGAGGGATCTACGCCAAATCGCCGTTGAGGAGTGGGGCAATCTGGACCAACAGTGCCTTGATGAACTTGTGGATAGTATGCCACGACGAATACAGGCACGCAGCTATGCAAGAGGACGCGCTGCAGGGTATTAGATGTACCGGTGCGTACAGCAATTTGGACCACCACCTATGAAAGTCTCGCTGTATGGTGGTACAATATGCAATGTGTGGTTTTCATGACCAGTAAAAAGGCCGGAAAAGACGTTTATGTTGATCTCTATTCCAATTTTCTGTACAGGTTCCGGAACTCTCGGAACTGTGGTAATGCAAAACATTTTTTGATGTGTGTAAATTGTACAATGGGATGTAGCCTCTGCCATGCACCTCACCGTGGTTTGTTGAGTATAATACAGATGTAAATGTTGACTCTCTTCAGTTTTGATGCACACTGATGCTTGTGTTTCAGCCCTACGTGCTCATACCAGTACTGGCGCCTGACGACAACTCATCACGCAACGCAAATCCTGCAGCTCACAGTCTGAACATCAGTTCTATGAAGTTGGGTGTCTACACGAGGGCGGATCCAGTAGCGGAAACAACCATCTATAAGTTCAAATGGCTCTAATCACTATGGGACTTACCATCTGAGGTCATCAGTCCCATAAGACTTGGAACTACTTAAACCTAACTAACCTAAGGACATTGCACACATCCATGCCCGAGGCAGGATTCGAACCTGGGACCGTAGCACCAGCGGTGCCTAGAACCGCTCAGCCACAGCGGCTGGCCATCTAAGTGTTAAAATGTTATAAAATAAATGAACAAACAGAAAACAGATTTTGTTGAGCTTATGATGGGTAAGTGGTTAAGGATTTAATTGTAGTTTTGTAGTAATAGGAGTAATTGTAGTATTTTTTAAAAAGTGTCAGAAATAGTTAATGTATAAATTTATTATTAGCCAAGTAAATGTGATTTGTATGGCCTATTTTAGTTTTTCAGAAAATAGGCTGTAATTATGAAGAATAAACAAATAAAAGAAAAAAGAAACATTTCCATACGCTCAATAATTTTCTGTCAACACTGGCTCAAGTAGCGAAAGATTAATTATAACCGCCTCGTACATTCGAACTTTGCTGACTGCGAATTCCTTTACATTGGCGGCGTTAGGTGTGGATCTACTTACCAAGGGATGATATACAATAATTTGTACCAGACCGGGACTCAAACCCAGAACTCTGTATGTCCATCTTTTTAACGATGGTCGCGGGACTCGGCTGTTCGACTGAGGACGTCAAATGAAACACCTTTCAGCCGTCAATTTTCAACCGTATTTTATTAGGCAACCAGTATCAGCGTTTTGTTACGCCATCTTTAGGCCCCTGAATGTTTATCTAATAGCCGGCGGGTGACATTTGAAATTGTCACTGTAGCAAGTAAATATCTACTAATAGCAGTAATGCGGGCGCCAGTTTCGATCACAAGCGAGGTAGCTTATCCCTATACTTCGGTCAAGAGCCTGAAGATGGCGTAATAAAGCGCTGAAACTGGTTGCCAAATAAAATGATGTTGAAAATTTACGGCTGAAAGGTGTTTAGTTTGACATCCTCGAACCCAGAATTCCCGTTTACACTAGTGGTCGCCGTCGCTACTTTTTTTATTTTTTTAAACAAATGTCTCATTATGTTCGTTATTGTTCGTTGCATTTGTTCGAGGCGGACGTCCCATAACACCCGTTCAAATTCATCGTTGTTCCGTTCACTCAGATTTTTATTAAAGAGGGCAGGTCTGATCGACCCGGCTTTTTTTTTGTTAATCTCATTTTGTTCGTAACTGATCGTTGTATTTGTTCGAGGCGGATGTCCATTTCGCTTGTTCAAGTTGATCGTTGATCCATTAACTCAAGTTTTTTTTTTTTCGGATGGCCGATAACCCTCGTCCTGAACACGCTGAGCTACCGTGCCGGCGCATTTCTTTGTCTACTAAATTCAACAACTAATATTCACAACATTACTTAGATTCCTGGAACAGACAGAATGAGGCAACGAAGGAATTGAAACCAATGTTGTTATCGTCATGTGCCCACCTAGGCTTGTATAATACCTACATGCATGTCTGAAAAAACAGACAGTGCTGACGATCAGTTGTACGAAATACTTCCGAAATTTATCCGCCGACGAAAGTACAGGGTGGCACAGATAAATGTAGCCACTGTAAGTATAAATGAAACGCAGAGCCGGCCTCGGTGACCGAGCGGTTCTAGGCGCAGCAGTCCAGAACCGTGCGACTGCTACGGTCGCAGGTTCGAATCCTGCCTCAGGCATGGATGTATGTGATGTCCTTAGGTTACTTAGGTTTAAGTAGTTCTGAGTTCTAGGGGACTGATGACCTCAGATGTTAAGTCCCATAGTGCTCGGAGCCATTTGAACCACTTTTTTGAAACGCAGAGAAATTACAAAAACGAAGAATTGAAATAGACTTACCGTTTGTTTACAATGAAAACTACATTTATAAAACATGTTGAAAATCACCCTGAAACGTCCCCTTAGAAAAATTGTACATGACTGTGCTTAAACTGACACACGATACTTTTAACGCAACGCAATTTTCAATAATCCCTACAAAAGTATGGCCCTGACTAACATTAACCTATACCTTTCACAAATCACTTACCTCACAAAAATCTTCGTTACTCAAGCTACTGCAATACAGCGAGCGCCACTACTGCCAGCTAAATAAAAGATTCGAACTACTGAAGGCACTAACTACTGATAGGCATAGTTATCAAATGAAAGATTTTGATAGAGAACAAACAATGTATTTACCTCAATAGTGGTCAAAAGTGATAATATATATAGCAGTTCATGACATCCAGTATTACAAATTTCAAAACTCCGCCATCTCTCTCCCCACATCCACCACTGCTGGCGGCTCACCTCCAACTGCGCAAGCTACGCGCCGCTAACATCCAGCTGCCCAACACTACAATGGCAGACAACAATGCAAACTAGCCACAGACTGCACACAGCACAGCCAGTGATTTTCATACAGAGCACTACGTGGCGTTACCAATAAAAAAAACCTATATAGCCTACTTACATGTCTACTTACAACCCCCTGCAACACCAATAAATAGTTGTGCTCGTCTATGCGTATCCAGATACACCCTGCGTAAAATTTGGATATCTATGGCGATAACTTCACGGTTGACGTTTTTCATTTCCTGTTTTGTGCATGGATTTGTTTCATCAAAGTTGCTCATCAAGTGCTCTCATAGGACACATGTTAGTAGATATGTTAGCGATAACAGGGGTAAAAGTGTAATTGCCTCATATCGTCAAAGCAGACTGCGAACTCGATGTTGGATTAAGAAAAATTTTGGGTTCAGGAGCCCAGTCTGTTCGACCTTTAAATTCTTACATGATCAGAGTTCAGACCGACTCGAGCTAGGTTGGTTTCTGTCCTAAGATTATTTATCCACATTAGTACGAAAGGACCATGTGGATAACTTTTTATTATTTATTGATTGTACTATTTTGACAGGCTGATGTGTTTAATTTGAAATTCATTTATGTAGATTTTTCTACAAATAGTATTGATATTTTATTTATATTGGTTTCGCCAATGTGTTGAAGACGTTCACCATGGCACTCCTTGAAACCCGACAAGTAATGCATTTCCGAAATTGTTGTACCCAACCTCCGGGCCATCACAATCTGCCCTCGGTCAAACTCAGATCGCACGCCTGCCCCGTTCTACACACGGCAAGAATGCTCATTGATACTAAGTGACCCGTGCGTGTGTCTGACTAGCAGTCATTCCTCCTCTCCAGGTTTCGCTGCTATCGCCTGGACGTGTTTATATCGATAATACGTCGGTGATCGTAATGTTCTGGCTGTGTATAGTCAGCGGCCGAGAAAATTCCGTGTGTCAACTGACGAAAATGAAATGATCAGGACAACACAATCACCCATTCCCCTGGCGAAAAAAAGACTCCGACCCAGCGGAGATTCGAACCATGGACCGCGCATTCCAGAGGCAGCGATGCTACTCCCTTTTTGCCGGAGCTCCATCCACCCCTAGAGCACGTCCTTACCCTCGCCATATATTGCCTACGTCGACTAACTGCCTTCAGCCAATTTCGTATTTTCCTTAATTAACGAAATTCTTCTTCGTAAGATTAACTAAATGGTTCTGTTTGTTAAAACCAGAACTTCTTCTTCTTAAGTAGTTGTTATTGTTTTATAAGTCTGTTTTTAATTTATTTTTATTGTTATATATTTTTTATTTTCGCAGGCATCTCCTTAAAAGTCTTCAGTCCTTGTATGAAATAACTTAATTACACTTTTGGAAATGAAAATGTTCTTTACTGTAAATAGATAATAAATGAAATAATGTCGAGTCCCTTGTCAGCATTCTTTGAAAACGTTATTTGAGACATTTAGATAACCAAGCACAATATAAATTATGCTTCTTGCTGTTTTAATAAGGAGAAAAATTAATACTAACAGTTAACAGTTCTTACGAGTCTGGGTAGTGATGTTCTTCACTCAATCATTGTAGAACTTCACTCAGTTATTGTAGAAGGGAAAGAAACCATTCTTCTTGAGATAAGTAATACTAAATACATTTTCTGCTTCTTGTGATAACACAACAAGTAAAAATCTCAGGAACCATCCTTGGTGTTGCGGATGTTTAGGTATATGATGGTGACCATCCTCGATGTAAGTTACAAGTACATTCTAATAGTGTTCACTAATCTTTTGTCAGCACATAATGAAGATACTGACAAGCGGACAAGGTGTAATTTCTTCTTCATTGTAGGGTATAATTTCCAGTCGGATTTTATAATGTTTTTGACCATGATCGATGTCTCCAACATCCGGTTAACGATTGCCAGTTTTTTCCTTGTCCGTTCCCATGCGTGGTTGTGATCATTGCATATGAAAGTGTGCTAACTTGGCGACGAGGTGACACATTTTGCAATACGGTTTGAGATATACACTGAAGAGCCAAAGAAACTGGTACACCTGCCTCATATCGTCTAGGGCCCCTGCGAGCACGCAGAAGTGCCGCAACATGACGTGGCATAGACTAGAGTTATGTCTGAAGTAGTGCTGGAGGGAACTGACGTCAATGATCCTGTTAGGGCTGCCCATAGACCGGTAAAAGTACGAGGGGGTGGACATCTCTTCTGAACAGCGGGTTGCAAGGCGTTCCATATAGGTTCAATAATGTTTTATGTCTTGGGAGTTTGGCGGTAAGCGGAGGTGTTGAAACACAGAAGAGCGTTTCTGGAGCCACTATGAAGCAATTCTGGACGTGTGAGATATCGCATAGCCCTGCTGGAATTGCCCAACTGCGTCGAAATGCACAGTGGACATGAATGGATGGATGTGATCAGACAGGATGCTTACGTACGTGTCACCTGTCAGAGTCGTGTCTATACATATCAGGGGGTGACATGTCACTCCACCTCCACAAGCCCCACAACATTACAGAGCCTCCACCAGCTTAAACAGACACTGCCAACACGCAACGTCCATGGATTCAGAGACGTGTCTATACGTATCAGGGGGTCACATGTCACTCCAACTCCACACGCCCCATACCATTACATAGCCTCCACCAGCTTAAACAGACACTGCTAACACGCAACGTCCATGGATTCAGAGACGTGTCTATACGTATCAGGGGGTGACATGTCAATCCAACTCCACACGCCCCATACCATTACAGAGCCTCCACCAGCTTAAACAGATACTGCTAACACACAACGTCCATGGAGTCAGAGTCGTGTCTATACGTATCAGGGGGTCACATGTCACACAAACTCCACACGACCCACACCATTACAGAGCCTCCACCAGCTTAAACAGACACTGCTAACACGCAACGTCCATGGATTCAGAGACGTGTCTATACGTATCAGGGGGTGACATGTCACTCCAACTCCACACGCCCCATACCATTACAGAGCCTCCACCAGCTTAAACAGATACTGCTAACACGCAACGTCCATGGAGTCAGAGTCGTGTCTATACGTATCAGGGGGTCACATGTCACACAAACTCCACACGACCCACACCATTACAGAGCCTCCATCAGCTTAAACAGACACTGCTAACACGCAACGTCCATGGATTCAGAGACATGTCTATACGTATCAGGGGGTGACATGTCACTCCAACTCCACACGCCCCATACCATTACAGAGCCTCCACCAGCTTAAACAGATACTGCTAACACGCAACGTCCATGGAGTCAGAGTCATGTCAATACGTATCAGGGGGTCACATGTCACACCACACGACCCACACCATTACAGAGCCTCCACCAACTTAAACAGACACTGATAACACCCAAGGTCCATGGATTCAGAGACGTGTCTATACGTATCAGGGGGTGACATGTCACTCCAACTCCACATGCCGCACACCGTTACAGAGCCTCCACCAGCTTGAACAGACACTGCTAACACGCAAGGTCCATGGATTCAGAGTCGTGTCTATACGTATCAGGGGGTGACATGTCACTCCAACTCCACATGCCCCACAACGTTACAGAGCCTCCACCAGCTTAAACAGATATTGCTAACACGCAACGTCCATGGAGTCAGAGTCGTGTCTATACGTATCAGGGGGTCACATGTCACACAAACTCCACACGACCCACACCATTACAGAGCCTCCACCAGCTTAAACAGACACTGCTAACACGCAACGTCCATGGATTCAGAGACGTGTCTATACGTATCAGGGGGTGACATGTCACTCCAACTCCACACGCCCCATACCATTACAGAGCCTCCACCAGCTTAAACAGATACTGCTAACACGCAACGTCCATGGAGTCAGAGTCGTGTCTATACGTATCAGGGGGTCACATGTCACACAAACTCCACACGACCCACACCATTACAGAGCCTCCACCAGCTTAAACAGACACTGCTAACACCCAAGGTCCATGGATTCAGAGTCGTGTGTATACATATCAGGGGGTGACATGTCACTCCAACTCCACATGCCCCACACCGTTACAGAGCCTCCACCAGCTTAAACAGACACTGCTAACACGCAACGTCCATGGATTCAGAGTCGTGTGTATACATATCAGGGGGTCACATATCACTCAAACTCCACACGCCCCATACCATTACAGAGCCTCCACCAGCTTAAACAGACACTGCTAACACGCAACGTCCATGGAGTCAGAGTCCTGTCTATACATATCAGGGGGTCACATGTCACTCAAACTCCACACGCCCCACACCATTACAGTGCCTCCACCAGCTTAAACAGACACTGCTAACATGCAACGTCCATGGATTCAGAGTCGTGTGTATACATATCAGGGGGTGAGATGTCACTCCAACTCCACATGCCCCACACCGTTACAGAGCCTCCACCAGCTTAAACAGACACTGCTAACACGCAACGTCCATGGATTCAGAGTCGTGTGTATACATATCGGGGGGTCACATATCACTCAAACTCCACACGCCCCATACCATTACAGAGCCTCCACCAGCTTAAACAGACACTGCTAACACGCAACGTCCATGGAGTCAGAGTCGTGTCTATACGTATCAGGGGGTGACATGTCACTCCACATGCCCCACACCGTTACAGAGCCTCCACCAGCTTAAACAGACACTGCTAACACGCAACGTCCATGGAGTCAGAGTCCTGTCTACACGTATCAGGGGGTCACATGTCACTCAAACTCCACACGCCCCACACCATTACGGAGCCTCCACCAGCTTAAACAGACACTGCTAACACGCTAGCTCCATGGAGTCAGAGTCCTGTCTATACATATCAGGGGGTCACATGTCACTCAAACTCCACACGCCCAACACCATTACGGAGCCTCCACAAGCTTAAACAGACACTGCTAACACGCAAGGTCGATGGATTCATGAGTTTGTCTCCATACCCATACCACGTCCATCCACTCGATACAAATTGAAACATGACTCGTTCGACCAGGCAACATGTTTCCAGCTATCAACACTCCAATGTCGGTGTTGACGGGGCCAGGCGAGGTGTAAAGCTTTCCGAAAGCCCAAATCGTTGATGTTTCGTTGAATGGTTCGCACGCTGACACTTCTTGATGGCCCAGCATTGAAATCTGAAGCAATCTGTCACGTTGAACGATTCTCTTTAGTCATCGTCGTTGGTGCCGTTCTTGCAGGATATTTTTCCGACCGCAGTGATGTCGGACATTTGATGTTTTACCGGATTCCTGATATTCACGGCACACTCGTGAAATGGTCGCACGGGAAAATCCCCACTTCATCGCTACCTCGGAGATGCTGTGTGCCATCGCTCGCGCGCCGACTATAACGCCACGTTCGGCTTCGCGAAAATCTTGATAATTTGCCATTTTAGCGGCAGTGCTCGATCCAAAAACTGCATCGGCCACTGGTTGTCTTATTCAGGGTGAGTCACTAACTGTTGCCGCCGAGAATAACTCAGAAAGTTTGATAGGAGCTGAAAAGTTCGTGGGACAAAAGTTGCATGGGACAATGGGAGCCAGAATATGACGTTGGTTTTTGGGTGCAAGGTGAGATCGCTTCGGAGATATGATGGTTAACTTTTTTTAATGGGATGCTATAGTTTGCTACTTATTTTCTGACAGCAGCTATCGAGAGCAATCCAATGATGTGTAACATTGAACGTCAATAAAGGTCACAAAGGTGTCATGAACGTCCACTTACAGAAGGGATTCGATGTGATGACCACTGATATTATTGCAGTACTGCAATCTTCTTATCCTGAATTGAGTGCTATTGTTCATCACAGTACCACTAATCGAAGCATATACTCTGACAGTTCTCTCTCTCATATCTTCAGGTGTAGTTGGAACGTCTTTGTAAACAATGGCTTTTGCGAATCCCCACAAGAAAAAATCCGGCGGCGGCAAGTCTGGCGAACGAGTCGGCCACGTCACATCTCCTCTGCGTCCAATCCAACGATTTGGGAATCGTATCTGCAACTCATTTCTACCCATCAGCGAAAAATGTGCCGGACACCCATCGTGTTGATACCACATTCTGTTCTCTGTTCCAGAAGGTATTTCTTCCAATAACAAACCTAATGTTTCTTGCAGGAATGTGGTGTACTTCCTACCATTAAGATTTCCTTCTATGAAATATGGGCCTATAATTCTGTCCTCCAGAATCCCACACCATACATTCAACGACAACGGTTTTTTATGCGCAACTTGCCACAGCCAACATGGATTTTCAGTTGCTAAATAATGCATGTTATACATGTTAATGTTTCCATGGTTCGTGAATGTAGCCTCGTCAGTAAATAAAATCAAATTAATAAATGTGTCATCCCCCATCGACGCATAAAATTCATACCAGTTAATTCTTGGAGGAGGCTGACATGACAAGGATGATATTTATGGCGATGCAGAACACGAACAACAGTACTCTGGCTCATGCCAGATTCAGTTGCGATTTGACGCGAACTAACACAATGATCGCTAACCACAGTGGAGAGAGTGCCAATCTCCGTTTCCTTGTTCGTAACTTTACTTTGCCTGATATGTTTCCGATGCGTTAAATATCCAGTCGTTCTTATTTTGTCATACACATATTTAAATGTATGACGTGTAGAGTGAGTACGTTGAGGATATCTTTCAGCGTACAAGTCTCTAGCTCTCACTGAATTTCGTTGGCATTCTCCGTAAATGAGAAGCATATCGACTTGTTCTTAGAAGGAATACATCATTCACATTAGCGTAATTCAACGGTACTAGTCTTATCGCTCCTATTAGTGTTGTATTGCGAAACTGTCGAAGGGTGTTTACATGTCAACGGCACGTCAGATGGATGCGCCGTATTCGGCGAATATTTACACGATATAAGAGAGAGAATTGTCAGAGCATGAGCTTCGATATGTGCCGAAGTGACAAGGAATAGCCAGCGGAGTGGCCGAGCGGTTCTAAGCGCTATAGTGGATGTGCGTGATGTCCTTAGGTTAGTTAGGTTTAAGTAGTTCTAAGTTATAAGGGACTGATGACCACAGATGTTAAGTCCCATAGTACTCAGAGCCATTTGAACCATTTGATAAGGAATACCACTCAGTCCATGATAAGAAGCACTGCATTAATACCAATGGTCATCACTTCGAACACCTTCTGTAAATGAACGTTCATGACACATTTTTGACCTTCGTTGACCTTCACAGCCATTACTGTTAGACATCATTGGATTTGTCTCGATAGGTGCTATCAGAAAATAAGTACCAAACTATACCATCCCATTTAAAAAAACAAAGTTGACCTTCATATCTCTGACGCGACCCCACCTACCAACAAAAAACCAACCTCATATTATGGCCCCCGTTCTCCCATGCAACATTTGTCACACAAACGTTTCGGCTACTATCATACTTTCGGAGTTATTTCTAGGTGGCAATAATTAGTGACTCACCCTGAATAAGCGTTGCCGACCGCAGTGCCTTATTCTGCCAGTTTACATACATCTGTATTTTAATACGCATGCCTACACCAGTTTCTTTGGCGCTCCTGTGTAAGTTATACATCTTTTCACCTGTGGGAACCAGGCTGTCCCATTTACTACGTCGTACAATAGAATTTAGCGTGGGACTGTTAATATTGTCTCACGTGAATTTCCAGTTTCTGTGAGGGTATTTCTCTTCGATGTGGTTTTAGTATGTGAACTGGTGATAAGGCTGTATATCTGCTTGGTATTAAGCTTTTGTGGGCAGTTTGGCGTATAACCGATTTGCGTGAATGTATTCCAATTACATGTTGATATTGTCGATATATACTAAGATGGAATCTGTTCTTTCGGACTTGTCCGAAAGAACAGATACTACCAGTGACCATGCAGCTCGTTAGAATGAAATTACAATGAAATGAACACCCTTAGCTGCATACAGGTGTTGACATACGTCAACGGGGACAGATGAAAACTGTGTGCCCCGACCGGGACTCGAACCCGGGATCTCCTGCTTACATGGCAGACGCTCTATCCATCTTCTTTTTATCTCATGTTGTTCGCTTTTGTTCGTTGTATCTGCTCGGGGCGGACGTCGTAAGACATCCGGTTAAGTTAGTTGTTGATCGATGAACTTTATATATATATATATATATATATATATATATATATATATATATATATATATATATATATATATATATATATAGAGGGCTGTTAATCGTCTGACCGAACACGCTGAGCTACTGTGCCACCTCCATCTGAGCCACCGAGGACACAGAGAATAGCGCGACTGCAGGGATTTACCTCTGGCACGCCTCCCGCGAAACCCACATTCTCAACGTATTGTCCCGCACTCTTACGGGAATCGGCAACACGCCGCGAGTAATAAGTATAATGGGCGGGGGCGCTACGAATGTAGTTCGGGACAATACGTTGAGAATGTGGGTTTCGCGGGAGGCGTGCCAGAGATAAATCCCTGCAGTCGCGCTGTCCTCTGTGTCATCGGTGGCTCAGATGGAAAGAGCGTCTGCCATGTAAGCAGGAGATCCCGGGTTTGAGTCCCGGTTGGGGTACACATTTTCATCTCTCCCCGCTGACGTATGTCAACGCCTGTAAGCAGCTGACGGTGTTCATTTCATTGATACTGTCGATGTTCGTTGGTGGAGTTCCGTCTTTGGGATCAAAAATATAAAATAAATTTTTCCTATGTTTGGCCGATTGTCTCGCAGTATTCTAGCAGTGCTCTTAACAAAGATTGTTGAGCAGTGTGATTCGATATCTTTGATCCTTTGTCTCCTTTTGAGTTGCAATAAGATTGTTGTCCTGTAGCTAACATTTAAGATATTCCCTTTCCGGATACACCAACAGGCGAGGGCTAATGTTTTATGTGCTATAATAGTGTATAGTATCGCACCCGTGTGGTGCATTCTGCTAAATACGTACATATGGAGAAGGGCGGTTCTTTGTGTTCGGTTAAATGTCACATGATGTGCTCTTTAATAGTATGCCGTAGTATTGTGCATTTCCCAGTTCATTTTGATCATATCCTTCTGATTTAGGACCAACGTGATCCCTAGTCGTTTAATGTCAATCGTGTGCTGTCGCTAGGTTTGGTCCATGTATTGAGTTCGGGTATCTTGGAGCATTTCTTCTGATTTGTTTGAACTAAGTTTTCCTCCCGCTGCATCTCCATGCTTTTTTTGTCATTTGTCTAATTTTATCGACCTCTTGCCTGGAGCTGACGTTCACACTCATGTCACCTGCGTAAGCTTGGCATATTGTTTTTATATACTGAAGCGCCAAAGAAACTGGTGTAAGCACGCGTATTCAAATACAGAGATATGTAAACAGTTAGAATACGACTCATTCGTCGACAACTACAAGTGTCTGGCGCAGTTGTTAGGTAGGTTACTGCCGCTACAATGACAGGTTATCAAGATTTAAATGAGTTTGAAATTGATGTTTTAGTCGGCGCACGAGCGAAGGGACACAGCATCTCCGAGGTAGTGATGAAGTGGGGATTTTCCGGCACGACCATTTCACGAGTGTGCCATGAACATAAGGAACCCGGTAAAACATCAGTTCACCGACATCGCTGTGGCCGGAAAAAAAACCTGCAAGAACGGGACCAACGACTACTGAAGAGAATCGTTCAATCTAACAGAAGCGCAACCCTTCCGCAAATTGCTGCAGATATCAGTGCTGGGCCATCAACAGTTTTTCCTGTCAAAAGATCTTACACTAGTCTGTGCTATCCGAAAAAGCAAAGATGATTTCCCTGCCGATTTTAGTACACTTACAGGACGTGAAGTATACTCTCCATTATTTGGTTTTCAATCAGGTGTGAAGACAGACTCCTATGTTTCTAAGAAAAACGAGACTGATGTCATCCCCAGCTCTATTCCTGACCAACCAACTAGGTCATCATCACAAGTAAAGAAGCCTGAAGTCATAATTACATAGAACGCTACAAAACGGGGCGTTGACACAGTGCGAAAAATGGTTCAAATGGCTCTGACCACTATACGACTTAACGTCTGAGGTTATCAGTCCCCTAGAACTTAGAACTACTTAAACCTAACTAACCTAAGGACATCACACACATCCATGCCCAAGGCAGGATCCGAACCTGCGACCGTAGCAGTCGTGCGATTCTGGACTGTAGCGCCTAGAACCGCTCGGCGACAACGGGCGGCGACATCGTGCACCAGAGGACACGATGCTACAGTGTGAAGAGAAAAACAAGGCACTGTCCATTGATAGTTTTCTTCAAGATGATCTATGTAAGTGTAATGAATGCATAGATAATTTGGATGATACTGGCTGGCTACCAACTAAAAAATGAGACGTCGGACTTTCATCGTCAATTTGGGAAAGCAACTAGCAGGGCTAAGAAGTCAGTGAATTAGCACCGGATCCAGGAAGGGCGTGAAACCACCAGGTAAGAAAAGGAGAAGATGTGCATACTGTGTAGTGAAGAAAGATAGAAAAAGTCTAATTACATGTTATAAATGTACCAAACTTGTATATTCGGGACATTATACTGTTGTATGTAGGCACTGCGCAAACTTGCAGTAAGAATAAAAGCCACTAGTGAAAGCATAAAAATTGTGTTTTTAAAACGCAAACTTAAAACATATAAAATTATCTTAAAAATATTTATACCTGAAAATTCTTTCACATAAGCAGACAAAATTGTGTCACTTTATGTCAATTTAAACAACGCGGGCCTGAGAGGCCTGACTGTTAGGCAACGCTTTGCAGATTTTCTGGTAAGTATGGGGTTAAGTGTCTGAAAGCCTTGTAGGGAACTATGATATTTATTCAATAAAGATAATATTGCTATGGCGAAAAGCGACATTTAGAGCGGGCATCCATGTTGTACTCCTTGTTTAATCGGCACCGAAGCTGTCAGTTACCCATTAATATTCACCCTCGATCCTATGTCAGCTACTGATTTAAAATCAGTTTTATGAATGGCCCACTAAAACCCATTCTCTCCATAGTTTGAAATAAAAATTGGTAATGAACCCTGTCAATGTCTTTGTTAAAATCTAGAAAAGCTATTGATAATCTGGGTTTGCATAAACACGTTAAATGTACAATATCTCTGTACTCGGGTAAAAGATTTATGATTGACCTCCATGTAGATGCACTGGCTTGGTACGGTCCAATTACTTTACGGAGTATATGTTTTATTCTGTTGGAGATAACGCGCGTTAGAGCTTTAAAGTCAGCGTTGAGTAACGAACGAGGACGGAAATTAGTCTGGGAATTTTTGACATGAAAACTATCGTACCTTCCGTAAATTGTGGGGGGAAGATATTATTTACTATGAGTTCACTGTAAATTTAGGTGAGCTACTCTCCTATGATATCTAAAACTGTTTTTAAAATTCGACGGCAATCCATCTAATCCAGTAGCTTTCCTCCTGGAAGTGGCGATGATGATACGTTCGACGTTCTCTTTTTTTTATCCTAGCAATTAGTTCTTCGTCAACAGTTGTGTCAAGACACGGTTGGATATTGTTAAAAAAATAGTCTGCTGACGTCTCTTTTGCATTCGGTGCTAAGACGAGGTCTTCATAAAATCTCGCAACATATTCACTGATGGTGCTTTGTTGAATATATTTATTTTCACCAACGTCTACAAGCTTAGTAATCAGTTTCTGTTTGCCCTTTTGGTTTCTCTTATTATGTGATAGACGGCTGCAGCTGATATCATTGATATCTCGAGCCCATAGTTTAATACCAGGTAAAGTTTCGCAAACTGTTAATTGTGTTTCAGTTCTTTTAATTTTAATTTTAATTAGATTGGCCGTTAGGGCGTTCGGTTCATCGTATAGTTATCGTAAAATTATAAAGTAATATTGCATAGTATTTTTCCTCCAGTACGAAATGGATGATACATTTCTTTGTTTGCAGCTTTGCCCAGTCCGTTCACCACAGCACTCTTTCTCGATACCTGTCTCGTCTGTCTAAACATTTCCTGCAAATGTCTTGAATTTCCTGCCTTAATGTATTATCGCCAAGTAGCGAAACATTTAGCTGCCGTACGCCACGCCCTAGGAAGGTTTTCTATCCTGCGTGCGTAACGGCTATATGGCAAGCGCAACGGCCATGTCTCGCACTCTTGTAGGTTATGTAATACGTCTTTTGAGGTATAAATTCTTAGCCTACTGGCAGACTGTCTACTGACGTACGATGATGATGAAGTCTCATACTCCGAGGAGCGTAGGGGACGATACGTGATACCCGCACCGCCGACTAGAGAAGTCCTAGAGGAGGTGGTTTGCCACGCCTTCCTCCGATCGTAATGGGGATGAATGATGATGATGAAGACGGCAGAACAACTCCCAGTCATTTCGAGGCAGGGAAAATCCCTGATCCCGCCGCAAATCGAACCCGTGAGCGGGAAGCGAGAACGCTACCGCATGATCACGAGCTGCGGACTTAGGTGGGAGGTGGATCCAGAGGTATTTGAGATGACCGCACTGCAGTTCCTTCTATAAATCCTCGCACAAACGAAAAAAAAAAATTGCTGACATCGAAATAAGTGCCCAAGGAATAGAAAAGCAACTGGAATCACTCCACAGAGTCAAGTCCACTGGGCCTGACGGGATACCATTTCGGTTCTACACAGAGTACGCGAAAGAGCTTGCCCCCCTTCCTAACAGCCGTGTACCGCAAGTCTCTAGAGGAACGGAAGGTTCCAAATGATTGGAAAAGACCACAGGAAGTCCCAGTCTTCAAGAAGGGTCGTCGAGCAGATGCGCAAAACTATAGACCTATATCTCTGACGTCGATCTGTTGTAGAATTTTATAACATGTTTTTTGCTCCAGTATCATGTCGTTTCTGGAAACCCAGAATCTACTCTGTAGGAATCAACATGGATTCCGGAAACAGCGATCGTGTGAGATCCAACTCGCTTTATTTGTTCATGAGACCCACAACATATTAGATATAGGCTCCCAGGTAGATGCTATTTTCCTTGACTTCCGGAAGGCGTTCAATACAGTTCCGCACTGCCGCCTGATAAACAAAGAGCCTACGGTATATCAGACCAGCTGTGTGGCTGGATTGAAGAGTTTTTAGCAAACAGAACACAGCATGTTGTTATCAATGGAGAGACGTCTACAGACGTTAAAGTAACCTCTGGCGTGCCACAGGGGAATGTTATGGGACCATTGCTTTTCACAATATATATAAATGACCTAGTAGATAGTGTCGGAAGTTCCATGCGGCTTCTCGCGGATAATGCTGTAGTATACAGAGAAGTTTCAGCATTAGAAAATTGTAGCGAAATGCAGGAAGATCTGCAGCGGATAGGCACTTGGTGCAGGGAGTGGCAGCTGACCCTTATCATAGACAAATGTAATGTATTGCGAATACATAGAAAGAAGGATCCTTTATTGTATGATTATATGACAGCGGAACAAACACTGGTAGCAGTTACTTCCGTAAAATATCTGGGAGTATCCGTGCGGAACGATTTGAAGTGGAATGATCATATAAAATTAATTGTTGGTAAGGCGGGTACTAGGTTGAGATTCATTGGGAGAGTCCTTATAAAATGTAGTCCATCAACAAAGGAGGTGGCTTACAAAACAGTCGTTCGACCTATACTTGAGTATTGCTCATCAGTGTGGGATCCGTACCAGATCGGGTTGACGGAGGAGATAGAGAAGATCCAAAGAAGAGCGGCGCGTTTCGTCACAGGGTTGTTTGGTAAGCGTGATAACGTTACGGAGATGTTTAGCAAACTCAAGTGGCAGACTCTGCAAGAGAGGCGCTCTGCATCGCGGTGTAGCTTGCCCGCCAGGTTTCGAGAGGGTGCGTTTCTGGATGAGGTATCGAATATATTGCTTCCCCCTACTTATACCTCCCGCGGAGATCACGAATGTAAAATTAGAGAGATTCGAGCGCGCACGGAGGCTTTCAGACAGTCGTTCTTCCCGCGAACCATACGCGACTGGAACAGAAAAAGGAGGTAATGACAGTGGCACGTAAGGTGCCCTCCGCCACACACCGTTGGGTGGCTTGCGGAGTATAAATGTAGATGTAAATGTAAGCCATCTGTCGAAGTTTTTAACTCTGGGCAGAGGGTATAATTAGGATTCTGGTATTCTGTCCTTACTGCGCTACTGAAGTCTCCCCTAATATTGCATTTCAGCGTGAATTAGTATGAAGGACTGAGATTCACTCTCGAAAGAATTCATTTCTCACTCTCCTACTATTTGAGCCCATAGAGGCGCATACAGACTCTGTTATACCTTAGGCCCTCACCCCTCCCCCGCCACCGGCTCTACATTGCTTACATCCGTGCGAGACGTTCTTTCAACAGCATTGATCTGACGAGAGGAGGGTATACCATCAGATTACCGGCGGCTATTCCAGGCGATCTGTGTGCAATCCGTCATTTTTATGGCTTTGTGTCGAACACCTGCAGTAACAGCGCACGGACGTTACCTCGGTTCTCCAAGTCTTGGTCACTCAGTTCATTCCAAAAAGAGGGTGCAAAATTTCAGGTTTAAATCTGTTTGCATATGTCGCCGTAAAGTCGTTAATGGGATGTTCGTGTCCCGCGGTTGCTTGTGTTGCGACTAATTTCCGCGAACGTTCCACTGATGCTGCAACTTCCAGGCACGTGTCTGCTCTTCTTCTCAGTCTTTCAGAGCGTGGTCTGTCTTTCACGCAACCAGTTTCAAATAGCCTCCCAACGTAATATTGTTGGTTTCGGTGGTGCAGCCATATTAAATCTAATGACGAAATTATTTAGAATCTCTCTCAGTGTTTTTCCAGTGTGAGATTGTTCATGAACTCAGGTATTTATGACGATTCGTTGTTACAGGGTGTAATTAGACTTATCAGTAATTCTTCTCACAAATCAATATCACCTTTCACAAGAAAAAGCAGTGTTTTGGGGGAGGGGGGGGGGGGATGATGACCTAGAATCGTGAAATTTGGCACGAAGCAAGGTTTAACAGTACAAATAAAGGAAAAAAATTCAGAAAAGTGTTAATAAGTAACCATATCACACGAAAAAAATATACTTGGTAATTAGTCTGTTAAGACCGCTTTTTCTCAGGACATTTATGTCGCACAGGTTACGGTCCCTTGGCTGTGTATAAAAGTTTCGTAAGTCAGCGCCATCAAAAGATACGTCGTTTCAGCCACATATTTTGACACTCGCAAACTCACTCATCCAAAACTAAAGTGTACTTCCTTTGCACCTAGAATTATGAAATTTGGGAATAAGCAAGGTTTCGCGTAGAAGTAACGGGTAAAAATCAGAAAATTGTTAATCCGTAAATATATCATACGAAAAAAATTCTTTTGTCATTTGTTATCCGGGTTCAATCGTAAACCATTCTCGAAAGTCTTGGAATTACCGGGAGCGATATCTTGTCAGTACCAATGCCGGTAACAGGCAAAAATCGTTGTGGTTTTCGATTCCAGGAATGGATGAGCTGTCTATTACACACGTTGATTAAGTTTGTATGGAAACCTCATAGTGGAGAGTTATACTCGCACCTGGTGAGATTTTAAGCAGATATTGTCAATGGTCGGACGTTTTTTCTGCCAGGAATATTTGTCATCTTGCGTTAATTTCCTTTGAATTTCTTTGATTGATGTATTTCATAATGTGAATCATCCTTAAAGACACTGCATGCCGCATTTAAGTTATTCTGAGGATCTCTTTTTTTATACAGTCATATGATTTCTTCCGTTTTCACGCTACTGAGTGTTTCAGCAGTTTGATCTGGACACAAAGCTCACTATTAAGTAAACGCCTAATCATAAACATGAATGAAAAACTGAAAATGCTACTTATTGGCACTCAATGAAAGGCAAACATCTGAACAAGAATAAAAATGACGTCAGTCGATAACCAAGTGCAGTCTGCAACAATTATCTGATGATGACAAAACTATCGAATGTTACCGCTCAGAACAGAGTGCGCCTAATTGCGTCTACTGTTTTCATTCGGTTGCTTCCACAGATAGGTTTCATCCAGACAAATGAGTGAATAATAATCCTACGCATACGTCAAACTACGACCGATTTTGAATCGATTGGTTTCACACAAAAGAATGAATGAATAGTCCAACCGGTACGAGAAACTACAACGAAATGAATCGATTGTTCCCATTCGGTTGTTCCCCTAGTGAACTGACGCGCTGCAGAAACACAAGCGTTGATCTATTGCGTTGGGTGGAACAGTTTGACTCTGGGCGGTTGTGTATGTTATTGGAGGTGTAATACCGGTACACGTGTGCGCAGTAAGTGTTATTGTTTTTAATGATAGTGTCTTGGTCTGTTTCATACTTTGTGGTGCACTGTATTTCGTTATCAGCTGGTTTATTCGTGACATAGCATAGTAACTGTATGATAAATTGCTTTCATAGTCTGGTTTGTCAATAAGTAAAGACACTTGTGGTAAGAGAGCAAAAACTGAGTCACTGAAATATTAACATCATTTGCTAATGTTGTGATCGTATAAGAAAAATACTGCTTAAGTGTATTGCTGAACAACCCAACTACATTTGAGATAAGACTATATTACGTACATTGTCGAACACGGCTGCAGTGTGACGGCATATTCAATCCAAGATGTCGCATACCGGTCCGAAAGTTTCACTCCGCTCGAAGAATAGCGCAACAGGCATAAATTATTAATTTGCTCGATCTTTATACGTAACAAGTTAAAAACTATAATATAGTCGCCCCTATCACATTTAGTCACGCGATAAGAATGAAATGCGTTGTGGCGTAGGATGTACCGTGACTTTTTTTTTAAAGTCATGCAAATGGTCTTTTTGTATATATTTTTTGTTTAAATTGTCGTTGACGAAACTGTCCTAAATGCGGATAGGATGTTGGTAATATGACGAAGAATATGTTTTCGGAGTATAATGTGACGTACTGTATAAATGTCAGATCAGAGTAGTCAGTACTAGCCCTAAGTTTTCGACGTCTTTAGTGTGTAGTACCTCTAGCAGAATACGTGTCAACTTGAAAAGTGTTGCGTCTGCAGAGCTAATGGTGTCAAACGGAATAGATCTCTTGCTCCAGCATTAATAAGATTAGAAAACACTTTAGACATAATTCTAATAGACATGTTACTATGTTACTTGTATTTTACGGTGGCGGTTATCAGTACAAAATGTTAACTGGAATGATAGTTGCGATAGAACGGGTATACCTTCTTTTGTTACCTTTCGTGCTTCGGGAAATATGAGAAAGTACTGACTGTGATACATTTAAAGCACTATCATAAACATTATGAATATGCGCAAACTTTCTCGATAAAGCCTTTATAAAGTTTCCCTGAACCAGATTTAAATGATGAACGTACGATTACACTATGCCATACATATCGTACCCTAAGTGATCGTGAGGAGAAAATTAATTACGCATTGCCATTTAAGCAGTAATTATCCCGCGTTACATGCGTGGGTGGTACGGAAAGGAGCCTTGAGGATTGCTATTGTGGGAGGTGTCATATGTCATCCAATCCAGTAGTTTGCAGAGTATGGCTGTAGATAACCAAACTTTCATTAGTAATGGGTTTGGAATTTGCTACTTCTATTTTAAGAATGTTTCCTTGCATTGCGAACTAGGAGATCACAAAAGTATGCTATTTTGCACCAGCTAAACCTAAGAGCTTGCTGTGACTTTTGTAATGATCATCTTTTGTGTTTCTCAGTCTCTGCTCACACAAACAGTATCTTAAAGTGTTCGAACTCCATAATAAATAGTGGAATATGAATGAAGACGTAGGTTTGGACCGTGCAGTTCATCACTCACTTGTAAAGTAGCATGAAGTTGTTCACAAATGTGAATGTGATAAACCTCACTGTTGTCAGACTGATCTGTGTCTTAACCTGAGGGCTAGGTTGGGTTGGTGGATGACTGTTTAGTTGCAAGTTGCTGAATTCAACAATTGTGGAAGCAAAAGATTGTGGTGAGACTTATCTGTAGCTTATTGCGTGGCTTGGATTAAGGCAGACGATTGGTTGTGAGTTGGTGAAGTCAACAAACTTGATAACAAAAAACCTGATTGTGGTAACAAACTGATTTGCAACATAGCCTGAGGTCTTCATTACATTGAAATCTGAGTTGGGTTGCTAGGTGTTAATAAATAATTGACCACATTTTAAAAAAAATAATTAAAAGTGCTCATCTGAAAATGTTGAATTTTATGCCCCCAGTCAGTCGCCTCTGTGTCATAGTCAAAAATCACCCGCTGCCCCCAGAATGGAAATTGATCACATCAGATAGGTGGTTAAGTGATACATATTTTGTTAAATGTATGTCATGGTACAATGCTCATTTTTTTGTTTTCATTTTATAATTTCCTCTAAAAGTACACTGTATGTTGACAGCAGTGTGTTACAGAATGAACGCTTTAGATTGTACAGTTTGTAAAAGCAATTACATGGTGGTACATGTGTGATTTATTAAAATTAAATCTTTGCTTTCTTTCTGGAACTTCTTTTGTGTTTGCTTTGGCTACTATTGAACAGTTGAGTAGTTTGGTTACCGTACAAACTAACTTATGGTTTTCAAGGAGTTGTTGTACTGATACCCAAAATTGAGCCAGCAGTTTGCTCTTAAATTTTTGTACAGTTGAAAACCTAAGAAGGAATTCCTAGAGTAGGGCAGGCTAGTGCCTTCATAGTGAAAGAGTGATGTGTACAAGTCACAAATGAAGCTGGTACTGAAAAATAATCTGAATAATGGCATTATATGGCAGTATTTTGTGAAAGGATATAATTGGCATGAGAAGCAATGTTAAGTAAATAGATTCCTAGATTTTGCCCCCCAAATACCTAAACTCAACTACTACTTTCTCATTTTCTAATCTAATTCCTTCGGCATCACCTGATTTAATTAGACTACATTCCAGTATTCTGGTTTTCCTATTGTTGTTCGTCTTGTATCCTCCTCGAAAACACTGTCTAATCCGCTCAGTTGCTCTTCATGGTCCTTTGCTGTCTCTGACAGAATTACAGTGTTGTAGGCAAACCTCAGTTTTCTTCACTTACCTGTACTGCCCATTCAATGCGCAGATTGAATAACACTAGGTATAGGCTACAACCCTGTTTCACTCCCCTTTCTGTACAAAACACACATATGTAATGATTTTTCGAGGTTATTGGACGTTCTGTAGGACCATGCTGGCCCCGGAAATGTGCCTGGAGGGGCCTGCATTAGTTTGCACCTATGTCATTAGTGGCTGGATCCTCCTTCAGACTAATCTGGAAGCAATTGTGATAAAAGAGCAAATGGTCCCAGCAACCACTATTTGCAATGTCTACCTCCCTGTGGATAGGCCATTTTTTTCTGTTGACCTGTCTGCCTTAATACTTTGGCTCCTATAACTCCTACTCTCCTACTCAGGGACTTAAATCCCCCCCATAAGGGGAGTGCCACTTCAACATGTAGAGATCTTCCAATTGACCAACTTCTTACATACTTTCTTACTCCTCAAAGATGGTTCCCCTACCCACTTCAGCGAGGCTCTGCTATTGATCTCACAATCTCCTTCCCCTGCTCTCGTGGTTTCACTACATTGGTCACCCTGTGATGATCTTTGTGACAGTGACCACTTTCGAGTGATTCTGTTGTTTCGCTGCTGCCACCAGACCCCCTGCCCTGGCAATCCGCAGAACCAGTTGGCCTTTTTGTGTGTCTGCTTTGCATTTTGGCACCTGTCTTGTGTTGCATTGATGTGGTTGTGCAAAATGGGTACTGCAGCAATTCAAACTACACTCTTCACAGACCAACCTCCTCAGTTTTGAGCATCTCTGTGCTAAGGCTTGCTACCTTATTGAGCAGAGTAAATAGGAATGCTGGGTGCACTATGTTTCCTCCTTGTGTATGTACGCCTCTTCATCGCAGGTTGGGTCCAAGCTCTTCTGGTCCACCAGCAGCAATCAATTGTCCACGATCTGAACCTATAGGGTGCTCTGTGTACTGATTCATCGGTCCTTGTGGAACACCTCGCAACACACTTTGTGACACATTGGTGTCCTATTCTGCTACCTTTCTCCAGCACAAACACAAGAGTTTAACAAACCCCTCTCAGTTTCAACCTCCACTAAGCCAATGAACCATTCGCTGAATCGAAATTCTTGCAGGCTCTTACCTCTTCATGTGACACAGCCCCAGGCATGGATTCAATCCACAACCATATGATCCAACACTTGGACATTACCCAGATGAAACATCTCAGCATCTTCAACCACATTTGGCTCACAGGTGCCTTCCCTTCACAATACAGTGTAGTTATCACCATCCTTAAGCTGGAGGAAGAACCCATTGTCTCTTGCCAGCTACTGCCCATTTGCCCTGATGAGTACACTTTGGGAACTGCTCAAGAGGATGGTTAGCTTCTGATTATCTTGGGTGCTCGAACATCAGGGCTTTCCATCCCCATATAAGAGTGGCTTCTGGGAAGGATGCTCTGCAGCTGACCATATACTCAGATTGGAAACAGCTTTTGTGAACTGCCGGCATCTTGTTATGGTCTTCTTTGACCTACATAAGGCATACGACACTTGACTGAGCACCCAGTGGGTCCAGGAGAATGGTATTCCACAGGATTACTTAACACAGACACTTGTCATGCTCTTCCTCATCGCCATCAATGGGTTTGTGACCTGTTGAACCTCCGGTTACCCCGGTGCTGTATTTTGAGAATTTTTGCATCTAGTGCAACTCCCACTAGGTAACATCTACTGAACACGAGGTTCAAGGCACCATCTGACGAACCTCTGCATGGGTGCTCTCTCATGAATTCCAGTTTTCTCCACCCAGAGTGTGGGTTATGCATTTTTGCCATTGTCCCACAGTACACCCCAATCCAGAACTTCATTTAAGTGACCAGTGCCTAGATGTCGTAGCAGTTCCCTTTTTGGGCATATATATATATATATATATATATATATATATATATATATATATATATATATATATATATATATATATGTGTGTTCGTCAGTTTTATGGCTCGGTGGCTCCTTTCACTCAGAGACTGCTTGTCCCCGTTGATCATTATGAGGTGCGTCTGGCTGTTGCTGGCTTCCTTGGCTTTGGAATATCCCCTTCTTTTGGCCCTTCATACTAAGTATAGCCTTCCAGATTATTTGTCTTTAATATTAGCAGAAAATAAATGGATGGTTGAACTGGTCCTCAGTTTCCTACTTGAAAATGGTTTTTATTTTCTATTATAAGGTTTGGTTTTGCTCCTAGAGCGGGGGCGGGGGCGGGGTAGCTGTAGTTGGGGCCTCCCTTCGTGTTTTCTAGGTCTGGGACCCACGACCACTCCCCCGTGCAAAGACCACTCTTTTCTCCCTCAGTTTTTCCAGTTTATAGATTTGGCTTACCGTTTTATGCCCTCTATTGTGTATGTTTTAACTTCTTTGTTTTATAATTTGACTCTTTGATGCACCCAATTTTAGTGGACCCTCTATCTTACGCAAGTAATTTTGAATTGTGGACCTCACACTTTAGTCCCATAAACCCCATCAATCAATCAGTCAGTCAATCATAACAAGAAGACTGTTACACATGCAGCTATTGGCCAAAGCCTTCCTCAGCAAAGAAAACAAAAACACATCAGCATGCAAGCCTCTTGCACAGTTGCCTGCTGCTGCTGCTGCTGCTGCTGCCGCCGCCACCACCACCACCACCACCACCACAAGCAGCTCCAACTGGAACGTGACTTCGCTTTCTATTAGATACTGCTGGTGGCGACAGTGGGGAGGGGGCCGGGAGGGGGGGGGGGGGGGCGGCAGAGCGTGCATGTGTGCTTACTTGTGTGAATGTGTGTTTTCTTTGCAGAGGAAGGCTTTGCTCAATAGTTGTGTGTATAAGTCTTTTTGTTGTGCCTGTGTGCAACTCAGCAGGTCATCTTTATGGTGAGTAGCAATCTATGCTATTCCTTTTATTGTTGCTGTTCCAACCTGCTGTTTCCATTGTTTAATGTTTTCAAATTACCGGTATGCATTTGTTGCTCCCAATTTAGCCTATTATCCAGCTAAATTCCAGTAAATTGTATATGAAGGATTTAATTCAATGTATGTTTGTTAATATCTACAGCTGGTGCTTGCAGGTCATTTTTACTTATTCAAAATGACATAATTTGAATATTCATGAGATAAGGCATAAACTGTTGACTGCGAACCAGTTGTAGCCTGCTTAAGTAATCATCTGAGCTGTCAATTACAAAGAATTCTAGGATTGGTTAGCATAGTCCATATCAAATCAGACAGGCTAGGAAAAAATCTTACCTTTTCATAGTCTCAGATGTTACTGAATTTAGCATATGTTAAAATGAATGGCTAAGTAAGGAACACACATTTATTGTTCCAAAAAAAATTCTGCTCTGAGTTACAGCCTTCCAAAGATGACACTGTGCATACCATTTTGAAGATGCGAATTTTGAAAAAAAAATTATAATGCTCTATCTCTGGAACAGTTCTAGACAGTTTGTTGGGATTTTTGTTTTATTTGAAAGATAATTGCTTTATGATTACAAAGAAATCCTCTGTCAAAGTTCTTTTAATATAGTGTTCTGAACTTTTTATAATTTATGGAATCTTTTTTTTTTTCAAAAATACCAATCCTTAATTTTTTTATATGTACCGCATAGTTCTACATTACCTGAAAAGGAGAGCTTATACTTTTAGGTTGAACAGGTTTTATAAAAAACTGAAAATTTTGCCATACATAAAACTTGTTTTGTTACCACATTCTCACATAACAGGCTGATAAAAATCAAATCTAACCTCATTTAACATAATTTTAGCTTTGAAAGATGAGTAAGAAATTCATTTTTCAAGCATTTTAACTGGTTCCAAAATGTATGTAAAAGGTCAAAAGACTAGGTTTCAATTTATACAACTCCTGTGCACTCTGTTTTGTACTGAAATTAGCCAGTCAATGAACTAAAAATGTGTTCCACTTCTTCAACATTTTCCTTTGATATGGAGTGATGCCTTCCTGTTGAACCAATAGGAACTGGAGCACTTACAACCTTCAAAACATTGTGAATAGGAAATGAGCATGATGGCGTTGTTGCTACCCTTCAGCTGTAAACCGATATCCAGCAGTTGGTCCATGTGGTAGCAAAAAGATGACTACAGTTTTGTTTAACTCCTAAATGGTGTTTATAATATCTGCACTCCACCAGTCACAGTCCTACACACGTGCCACAAACATCCCCCTTCACAGGTTGTAACTGTGAATGTTTTCCTGCTGTTCCTGAGGTGTTGTCCGAACAAACGAAATTTCTTCTTTCTTGCTTTTTAAAGTGCATGGAATATGAGTTCACCCATCACTTTGAGTCCGTAAATGTATCTTCTGAATTGCGTTCACAGGCGTAGTTTATTTGGGCCATTCTTCTTTTTTCTGCTCACAGAATTCTTCGATTTTCTCTTTGGACAAAAAAATGAGGGCTGTGGGTGTGCAAGATTTCACGACTCCTGTAAAATCCTCAGCATACTGAATCACACCTGTGTTTGGTCTGGAAAGATTGTTTTGTAGGATGGCGCTTCAGCAGGCCGCCTACACCATCACAAGGCCGATTCCCTTGGACAGTAGTACTGTATACCCAGTCAGTTGGCACAAGCGGCTAGCTCAATTCAAACAGCTGGTAACTATTTTTAAAATGACATTACTTAGTACTTTTTATCATAGATATAATCATTTTTGCACTAGTCCACATGTTGCAGGAAAAGGTATGAATTCTTATGCTTGTTAGTGAACATTTCTCCAGTTAATCAGGTTTACATCAACAGGCAACTATTCATTTGAGAAAGTCACATCAAGTTAAGAGGTTGTCACACATCGCATTCACATTCATACTCCTGTTCGTACTTCGCTTTCCCTCAACACCACTTTCCTCCTGATAGATCAGTGCCCCTTCAAACCTTCCAGTTTCTTAGTGCCAAAAGTAAACAAATATAAATAGCCTCTTTATTATTTCTCCACAACTTTGCTTCATAAATTACCTCTTTCAGGCTCCTCTTTTTTAATTAATAAACCATTTCTTTTTTCTTGTGTCCATAGAATAACAATCTATTGTACATCACTTATACAGCAACAAAAATAGGAAACACTTAACCTTCCCCTGTGAGTGACACTTAGCTCTTCCTGTCTAAACACTTAAAACAGTAGTTTAGCTTCACACAGTCTTACTCCCTTACTGACTGATGTTGCCACCAGTCAACAAAAAATCTTTCACCTCCTTTTCCATTACACATTATTTCAATAAAATAACTCCACTTAAAAATTCTCTTCCTTCATGTTTCCCAGTTTACTCATTTCAGTAAAGGTATTGTATATTTCATCTACCTCAGGGGTGCCGACTTATAAAAAATATTGGTGTGTGTGTGTGTGGGGGGGGGGGGGGGGGGGGGAATGGTCACATACTGGAGGTCTTGTCCTGGGAAATTTTCTAAATTCCAGATGAAAATAGTGTCATTTGATGAGGATTGGAGCCCCGAAAACTGGACTCTCGATAACTCGACACTCCGGGAAACCTTACAAGCCTGACGCATTTTTTGGCTTTGACAAAAGAAACAAAACATAAACACGCATGGTATTTTCGTAAAAAGCTAATTTTATTTACAGTAATAATCATATTTATAGACTATTAGAGAGCAGTGAATATATAACTCTAAAAAGATTGAGGTTATATTTAAACAAATTCTAAACTACCATTAAAAGAATAAAACATAAAATATTGGCGTCGCACAGTAATAGCACTTTGATTAATAATTGAAATAGCTAATTGAAGCTTACTTTGAATAAGGCTCAGGGTTCATGCAATAAAAACAATATCTCAAAGTTAATGCTTTAATAAAGTTAATACAGTATGTGTAATACTGTAAGTCAAAAGGTATGTTAGTAGTGAGTTTTAATTGGGTCTTACACCCTAAAAATATTTAAGTGGGCCTATTTGAAAATAATTAATAGAGTACTATAGTAATACAGCACTAAACTAGTACTAATATTTTGAAACTGAAAATTTATAAATATGTATGTATTTAATTCTGTATTGTATAAAGATTTTTAATATTGCTCTAAATGCCATTATTAGGGCTAGGGTCTTTAGAAAGGTGCAAATGTCGACCGCCTGAATGGATTACTGAATATGCAGCCATTGATGACTGGTCGGATATCAAATTCATTCAAAACATCTCAGTGGGCATGAAGAACAGCCAAGTTGTTCAATCGCTTCTGTCCCATTGTTGATTGGAGATATGACTTCAGACGTCTAAGGGCGCTAAATGAGCATTCTTCTGTTGGTGTTGTGATTGGAACTACTTAGAGGAGCTTAATGCACTTCACTACTTCACATAACATTTCTCCAACTGCAGGCTCTTGTGTAATGTACTTTCTTACATCGTGCATTTTTTTTTTTTTTTTTAAGACCAGTTGTTTATTATTTGCGATATTGGCTAACATTTTCAAGTTTAAGTGCAGTCTCTCAATGTCTAGGTCATTTTTGAAAAACTAAGTTGACTTTATCCAAATTTTTTTCACCTCTGTTTACTAAAATCAAACTCTCTTGTTCAGCTACAATGACCTATGCGAGTCCAATTGAAGCAGACTGCTCAGTAATGCAAGATTGCACTGTTTTACAAACTTCAATGTAAATAGCTTTGTAGTATTCTTTTGGGATTTTGAAAGTGTGCCGTGAGCTGGCTTTGTTGTTTTCATACTATTTTGGTATACTTTGATACCAAGTAAACGAAGGATCATCAACTTCTTAAGGTTTTTCTTTTAAACACAATTCCCAGAACTGTTCGAAACTATCGTGCCTTTCATTCAATATACAAATCAAGCCCTCATATATATTTTTTATCCAGATCAGCAACACTTAGGTGAGGGCATTGAATTTTTTCATTGACATCCTCTACTGGGTTCCTTGCATGCCAATAAAGATGTAAAAAGAAATAAGTCTTGAATTGTAACATTGACTCAAGGTAACCTGCACATTTGTATTCTGCCTCTGTCTTGTCCTCTGCAGAAAATGTTTCAAAAATCTCTAAAAGTTCTTCAAAGTTTTTCAATATTCTCGAGATACTAGAAGCTTGCATAGTCCATGGAGTCGGGCAAAGGGGTCGTAGACCAGCTTGGTTGTTGGCGCTCTCACAGCAAATGCTTCTGAAACGTCCGTTATAGTGTTTATCAAGTCCTTTGCTAAAGCCATATCATCTCTGATAGATGTAAGATGGTGGAGACTGTCTACAACTGCCAAGTCAGAACTGTGAACAGTGCAGTGCACACAACTTGCTTTTGGTTGTAGTATCCAAAACTAACTTGTTTAGTCCTTTGGATTTACCTCTCATTTTCGAGGCACCAGCATAGCACTGTCCTCTTAAGTTACCCATTGACAAATCAAGACAAGCAAAAACGTCATTTGAAATACTAAACAAGAGTTTATGATTCCTTGTTGGGGGTCTCGTATAAGCCAATAAAGTCTTTGTTGATGATTAAGGAATAATCAACAGTACGAATACAAAATGACACTTGTTCGTGAATCGAAGAATCTTTTGTTTCATCAACCATAATAGAAAAATGTTCAGTCTTCTTGATTGAAGCCAATACTTTTCTCAACAAACACTTAACTAGTAGATCAATGTTCTCGTTTTGAATATCGTGGAACGTCCACTTATACCCCAAACCCCCTAACCAATTTTTAAACTCAGGTATGCCATTCTTTCAGAGTTCCAACAATTGAAAAAAAATTTAATTTACATCTTCGTGCCGTCTAATTGCTAGTTCTTGTCAGCATAGAAATTACACGGCAGTAAAAATTTTTTTAAGATCTAAAGAGCCTTTCTCTATATCACTGCCTAACTGTTCATTCAGTTGGGAGGCCACACTTTGGTTGGTGATTGACTTTAATTTCAGAACACCTTTTTTATGTGTAAATATATTCTCGTGAAGACGGAATTTTTCTAAAGCCTTTTTCCAGTTAGAAAACCCTATGGAAGTAAATGCATCTTCTATTTTTGAAGAAAATTGTAATAGAAATGCATCTTCTATTTTTGAAGAAAATTGTAATAGATTTTTAGCATCTGCCTCTTTGCAGGTTTTACAAAAAACTTTTTGATAGATGCTTCGTGTTCTAGCCATGTATATTTGGTCAACCAAGACTTCTGAAATTATCTTCCCTTAACAGATTGTCCAGGTTTCGGCTGTGAATGGTTCTCTCCTGAAGACAACAAAGCAATTGAATACACAATAATTGTTGGAGGTTGACTTGCAGTATTGTCAACTTTCAATCACTCCTTTTTGATAACAAATTTATCCATTGCAAACTTAATTCACAATACACCAAGAGACTAAGGTAAACAAATGCAATATAGTCATATAAAACAGTCCACCAGCCACTAAAGTCGGAACATTAAACACTTCTGCAGCATGCACTGGACGAAACTATCCACACTGAATGACTGCTACAGCAGGGTGGGCTTAATACAGCCGTGGCGTCATAATGTCTTGAAGCATCAAGGCGGAGGGTTCCAGGCACTTCTGCCGCAGTCCGTTTGATGTCTCCGCGGCCTCAGCGCTGGCCCGCCGGTGCCAGCCTTTACCCGAAGGTTCACTCACCGAAACAAATTCTAAGTGTGACCGCAGCACCGTAACAATATCATGATTCACACCACTCGTTTTCAGTTAACCTGTTTACTACCATAATAATTGCTTGTTTTAACTCATTACTGCATGTATTTTGAAAGGTAACTATTGTCAAACAAGGAAAATAAAAAATTCCAACATAATTTTGTGATTTTACAAAACGTAATGTAACTAATAATTTTCTTTAATTATTGGGGGGTGGGGTGGGACTCTGCCCCCTACCAGCCCCCTTCACCCCCCACCCCCACCCAAAAGAATTTTTGATGGTGCTTGGCCCCTGTCAGGCCACATGTGTGATCTATCTACTTTTCCATACTACTTCATTTGGAATGTGCATGGTACATAGAATTCACCCTGTACAGATGTTTGGTATACAACTCTTTAAATACTGTACAGCTCACAAAAATAATACACAGCCCAATACTAAAACTAAATAATAAAGTCTTTGCTAGAAGCAAACAATGTTTTGATGAATGTTTTCACTGTCCTTATACATATTTGACACCAAAGTTCCTTCTTCAAATTTACAGTGGCATGTGTCTTCCTATTTTCTGTAAAGAAGCCTATCTTTTATTCTCCTTATTATTCAGTTCTTACTCATAATATGAAGCAGGTAATCTGCCTCCATTGCTGTAGTATGTGAAATGCATATTGTAGACACTTTTTGTGGAGCACCACTCAGAAACAGTAAAGCATTTTAAACTATCCAAAGCGATCAGCAGTGGTAGCCACTTTTGCTAAAGGAAGAGTATATACAGTGCTGCTGGGTGCCAACATATTAGTCCCAGAGAGTTCTGGAATATGTGGCATTCAGGGGCTGACACTTTTCCAAGAAATGTCACAAAAAATGTTATTCCGGTATTTCAGAAAGTAAAATACAGCGTAGCCACACTGTCATTACCGTCAAGACGTACTGTAATCATCAGTGGAGACTTCAGTCATCCAAGAATCAATTGGGAAAATTAGTTTTGTTAGTTGCAGGTGTGGACAGACGTCTTGTGAAACGTTACTAAATGCCTTCTCTGAAAACTACCTAGAACATGCAGTTTCTAACCCCACTCATGATGGAAATACACAGACGAAATAAAATAAACACCCAAAAATAATGGATGTCGGAGTAATGAAATTTCAGGAATACATTTACCCATGTAACATATGTAAGTTATTAACATTGCAGCCTCAGAGGTGAATGTAAGTGTGAGATAAACCTTGGCAAATGCAAAATGCTGGCACCTTAATAACCAGTGTAAAGCATGAAGAAGTGCATGCGTTGTGTTGCAAAGGTGCTGGATGTCAGTTTGTGGGAAGGAGTTCCATGCCTGTTGCACTAGGTCAGTCAATAAAGGGGAGCGTAATGGTGTTTGTGGAAAATGCGGGGATTGTGATCTGATGCCCTCCCTGTATGTGTTTGATTGGAGACCGATCTGGTGATTTAGCAGTCCAATGCACCATTTTGACACACTGCAGAGGGTATTGTGTTATGACAGCAGTACGTGGGCTAGAGTTGTCCTGTTGGAAAACACGCGCTGGAATGCAGTTCATGAATGGCAGCATAACAGATTTCCAGTAAGGGTGCATGGGATAATCATGAGAATGCTCCTGCTGTCATACAAAATTGATCCCCAGACCAGACTCCAGGTACGGTATAGGTACAGTGTGTCTAGTAGTTGCAAATGGTAGTGGTTTGAGGTCAGTAGAATGCATTCTACAGGGTGTCTGGCTCAGAGTATCCTTCAAGTAACAGATTTGCAACAGTTCATTGTCACTGTGGTGCTGACTGCTGCTCAAATTGATGCTACAGATGAAGTAAAGTGTGCCAGATCCTTACACCGAACAAGTTGGTCTTTCTTCTCAGTAGTGCCGTGTGACCGTCTGGAGGCTGTTCTTTTTGCGACTGTACATTCTCGTGACCACTACGGGCAGCAATCATGTACAGTCCTGCTAAATATTTCCGTGCTATCGTGGAAGGAACATGTAGCTTCTCATAGCCCTGTTACATGACCTCATTCAAGCTCAGTGAGGTGTTGAAAATGGTGTCACCTTAAAGGCATAAACTCGTGATGTCCAGTCTCAAAGGTAACTAACGCCCACGAGATTTATAGCAAATCTGATCTGCATCTTCCTAGTGGTGCTACAAAATCTGACAGCATTGAGGATGTCCACATTGAAACTGGTATCAATGACTCTGATGCAATTGTGACAACCATGATCACCAGAGTACAAAGAACAACTAAGATAGAGAGATGCTGATTGAAATGTCTTTGGCAGTCAAGAGAACAATTTGTGAAGCCTACTGTGAACAGTGTAGCAGAATATTGTCAAACAATCTTCCACAAAAACCAAACAAATTCTGATTAAGGCTGTTAGTGGCACCAGACTTAGTGTCCAGTCTTTTGAGAATGGGACAGCAACTGAAATTGAGGGTTAGCAAAGCAAAAGGTGAACTGCAAAGGAAACTCATACCGCAGCAAAGATGCGTGAAATAAGTGTTGGTTTCAGTAGTTTTGAGAAACAGCTAAAATTGTTGATTTTGAACAATTCTCCAGGGCCCAATGGAATTCGTATTCTATACTGATTTTGCAAAGAAGTTAACCCCTCTTCTAACTATACCGTACTGTACATTCATCAGACAGAAAACCATGCTCAGTACTTGGAGAAAAGTACATGCCACACTCATTTACAAGAAGGATAGCAGATGTGATCTACAAAAGTACCACCCAATATCTTTGACATTGACTTTTTGGAGTTCTTAGAACATGTTATGAGCTCAAACATAGTGAGATATCTTGAACAGAATGACCTTGTCCATGCCAAACAGCATGAATTTCTCACATGACATACTGAGAGCCTTGGAACAAGGCAGTCTGGTAAATGTAGTAGTTCTTAACTTCCTAAAAGTGTTCGCCTCAGTACCACATCTACACTTATCAAAAGTACAGTGATATGGGGTATCAAGTAAAATTTGTGGCTGGATTGAAAGTTTTCTTTGTAAGGAGGACACAGAAAATTATCCTGGATGGAGACTCAGTGTCAAATATGGAAGCAACTTTGTGTGTGTCCAGGGAAGTGTGCTGGGGCCCTTGCTGTTTGTTGCACATAAATGGCTTGGCGTAAAATATGAATAGTAATCTCAGACTTTTTGCAGATGAAGCAGTCATTTGTAGTGAAGTACTGTCTGAAAGAAGGTGCATAAATATTAGACAGATCTTGATAAGATTTCAAAGTTGTGCAAAGGTTGGCAGTCACTTTAGATGTTGTGAAATGTAAAATTGTGCTCTTCACTAAACAAAACAAAAACTCCTATCATAGGACTATAATATCAATAAGTCACAGTTGGCAGCCTGCCAGCTCGTAGAAATACCTGGATGTAGCACTTTGTAGGGATAGGAAATGGAATGATCACATAGGCTGTCATGCATAAAGCAGGGGATAGGCTTCAGTTTTTTGGTACAATGCTGGGAAGTGCAGTTAGTCTACAAAGAAAATTGCTTATAAATCAGTTGTATGACTCATTCTAGAATATTGCTAAAGTGTGTGGGACCTGTACCAAATAAATGTAAGGGGAATAGTCAGTGTATTCAGAGAAGGGCGAGTCTGTTTGACCCCTGGGAGTGTCACAGAAATGCTGAAGGAACTAAACTGGCAGATTTGTGAAGATTAGATGTGAACTATCCGGAGAAAGCCTGGTTACAAAGTTTCAAGTAGCAGTTTGAAATGAATCTAAGAATATACTAAAACCCCCTACATATTGCTCCCATAGGAAGCATGAGGAAAAGATCAGGTTAATTGCAGCTCTCTCTCTCTCTCTCTCTCTCTCTCTCTCTCTCTCTCTCTCTCTCTCTCTCTCTCTCACACACACACACACACACACACACACACACACACACATTTCAACAATCATTTACCATGCTATGTATGTGACTGGAATGGAAAGAAACACTAATAACTGGTACTGTGGGATGTACACTCTGCCCTTGCCCTTCAGTGGTTTGAAGAGTATAGATGCAAATGTAAACTTAATTTCCCACCATTGAAACTAAAATGCATTGTTACTTTAGATGTTATATAATCAGCTGTTCTGCCATCATAACTTCCCATGATCACTTGTGACAGGTACTACCAGCAAAAAATTAAAGGTTAGTGTGGCTATCCCCTTGTAAAGTTATATCACTGTTTTTAATGTTTGAGGATAGTCTTTTTGTTGGTCATAAATTTATACCTTGAAAATGTTTGAAGATCATCTATTTCCCATGTAATAGTTTACCATTGTAAGATCTATGAGAGTATCATAAATATTTATTACAGTGAAAAGATGTTGCCTGGTTATTTTGTGCCAGTGTGTGCCTGCAGATCTGGTACATGTTGAAGTCGCCTTTACCACAGTGCTGTATTACATCTTTAGAGAAGCATAAACATAAATGCCACTGTTCATTGAAGAGAACATAATTGGTCAGAATTCTGTTTCCAATAGAAGCAGATATATTGCAGGTGTCAGGTCTTCCCGGTAGCTAAAGAAATTTTTTGTAATTGGACATATAAAAAATCTACACTCCAAGCAGTACAGATAAAAAATCTACTCATAAAGTGGTGGCAGGAGAACACACATACAGAAGGTATTACAATTTGCAAGCTTTTGGAGCCATTGTCTCCTTCTGGCAGAAGGGATGAAGGGGATAAAACGAGGAGTGAAGGCAAAGGACTGAAGAGTTTATGAAATAAGGTAGAACTTGGGAAAATTGCCCAGGTCCCCAGTGACTGAAGAGACGGGATGAGAAGGAAAGACCCATAGATTTTTTTATCTGTCCAGTTTCATTATATTTTCAAAAATTGATTTTTGTTGATACAAAGGAAATTCTGGATTTTTTTTCAGCTGTAGGCATAAAATTTCCTTATGCTGCCAATAACTAATTACCACATGATACTCCATATTATCGGTGACCTGTGCACAAGTACTACAATGGGGATCTCAGTGTGTTCCAGGACTGCAGACATGTACCATTCTCTCTCTCTCTCTCTCTCTCTCTCTCTATCTCTCTCTCTCTCATTTGATGAGATGTGTCCATTCTTTCCAGAAACTTCTGCTTCACTGTACCTTTTGGGTACATACTACACAATGGAGCACCAAACAGAAGAGTTGTCGGAGATGCTTACGTGTGTTTACCTCTCGGATACTCACTACGCAGTTAACCACCAGATGAAAGAGTTGTCAGACATGCTTACATGTCAGGTGTGCTGGGAAACTCTAACACACCCTATTTACAGATGCAAGTTTGAGCACTTGCTTTGCCCGAAGTGCTTTCCAACACTCAAAAAGTGTCCCTCGTGCCGAGAACAGCTGGAGCCTAACCTTCGCTCTCTTGCCATGGAACGGTTAGCAGACTTAGTGCGGATTCCATGCGAGTACAGTGATGTGGGCTGTCCCGAACTGCTCCAGCCGAAGGCCAAGCAGCACCACGAGGAGACGTGTGGCTTCGGGCCGGGTGCGAGTGTCGCTCAGTGTCCGCTGGTGTACTCGTGCTCTTGGTTGGGCAGTCTGGGAGCTATCGAGCAGCACATCCACGATCACCACCAAGACGAGCTGTTCGTGACACTGGACGGTGCCTTCACTGCCGCCGCTTCTTCCACGGCTCTCCTCGAGTTCGACTCTGCCCTCTTCGTGTTGCGTGCCGAATCTGTCACGGTGGCAGACTTCACGTCACACTTCGTGCACGTGGGCCACGTGGCACAGGGTTTGCGTGCTGCAGGAGCTCGGTACCGTTTCAAAGTCAGACAGGAACCGGATGGGGCATTCTACAAAGGACACGTGTCTGACTACCGACAGTCGCTGCAGGAACTGGCAGCCGCTGGCGGCTGCCTCTCGTTTGTCACTCAAGTTGATAAGCTCGACGAGGTCTCCTACTCGGGTGCAATCAAAAAACTTCCTTTCCAGATTTTAATAGAGTAATGTGTAATAAGTTGTATATACTCCAGGTTTCTTTTTAAACAGTGATTAATTTTATGTAAGCCAAAATCAGTCCTTTTTTTTTTTAAATGTAGAGTTCTGTGCATTGATGTATTTCTTTAACTTTCTTGCTTTTGAAATAAATAAAAGTTAAATTGGAACTGTGTATTACTCACTCCATATTTTAAGAAGTATTTGTGGAGATTTGTATTAGGCCAGAAAAATATACTTTACTACTCATTTAACTTTTTAATGTCGGCGATAGCTGGCTTTATGTGCTACAGTACTGGTGTGTATGATAGAGATTGTACACACAAATGTAAAAGAATGAATGTGAGACAATATGCTAGATGCAGTGACTTAAAATACATAGCTCCTGTCATTCTCCTGGATCTGGCTTTGTATTGACGCAGGCTGTTAAAAGTACTTGCATTGGTTGCTTGTTGTTTCAACATACAAATCATTGCATTTTATTTGTATGTATGATACATACTGTTTAACGTAGGAAAGGAGAGTACATTTTTGTGATGGTGTAAGAAGTGGAAGTGCTGAGTTCGAGAGGTTTGTGTCACAGTATTCCACAGATAACCACACCCGATTAACATACACACAAACAATAGCATTAAGTTGAATAGACAATCGAGAGTTGAACCACAGAATTAGTTTTAGAATGAGCATATACCGTGACCCCCAATCATTTAAATCATTCCAAATGGAATTTTATAATGACCCTATAATATACTATAATTTAAACAGTGGAAAATATTATTACTTAGAAAGTTGCCCAACCCATTCAAAATTTGTTAAGATCAAAGCAAGAACAAAATTCAAGAAATAACTTGAACCCCCTTTCTTGTAAAATGATTACAATACATAACACTCTTGTACATTTAAGGTACCATGTCAACAATTACACCAATCACTTCAAATCAATCCCCATGTTAAGTGTAACAGAACCTCAGTTTAAATAAAAAGGCCAAGAAAAATATACAGGGACCCGAATTAATCTTCTGATACCGACAAATGTTCTTAAATTAATGCATAGTGACAGCCATCCGACAGGAAATGAGGTAACAAGAGTTTCTTCACATCAGGTAATTATAAATGGCCAGTTTACAATGTAAACATTCACTTTGTTATGAAACGCCAATATCAGTGACCTATTACAGCTTGCCACTGTATTTACATTGCAACAAGCCGAAGGAAGATTGCACATAAATAACTGAAACAGAGTGGTCTGTTATCCAGACATAATATTCTGGGTGGAAATACATGTCAGGTTGGCACATCCAGCAAGATGTGCCCATGCAGAGTTGTCTCTGCCATCTTCACTTGTTGGCTGCCACACATTATTTTTGGCCCTATGAGAAAGCAGAAGCACTGGAGCAGACAGAGCACCTTCTCAACAGGTGTTGCCGACACTGACACTTCTCTGGGCGCACGTTGGCCATGACAGTGCGATTGGGTAGGTGTTAACAGCGATGAACCATTAAAATTTTACCAAAATCTCCATTTTGAAAAGTTACATACAGCTATGCCTGGCAGTAAAAGAATGTACAGGGTGGTCCAAAAGTCTGGAAACACCCTGATAAAATCCAAACAGAGTAGCAAACAAGGAAACAGAGTCCCTACACACGAGGAACGGGAAGGGGGAAGCTTTATAGGCTATGCCACCAACATGGCGGCCATTTTGAAAGCCGCCATCTTGGATACAACTCCAAAATTTCAAATGGGAATGTGCTCATGTGACATATCAAACAGATAGAGAATTTCACCAGAAAAACAATGCCGTTGTTGTTTTAAACATAGCTTTATTCATTCTCGGGTTATAGCCAATTACTTGCGGCAGCAGTGGGACGCTCGGCAACATGAGTATTACGTACTGAGAAGTCATAAAACAGAGTCTGAATCTGTGCAAAGTGACTATCCCATGCCTGATATGTTACATGTGTTTAACTGTTAGGTATCATTTACTCATGCTAACGTTTTAATCAATGGTTATCTGAGGTTATTGGCTGAAGTGTTTCCCTTGTTGTTAAGGGAGGAAGGGATATTTCCGAAATTCTTCCATCATGATGGAGCCCCACCACATTATGGGCACAATGTGCGAGCATATCTGGATGTGCAGTTCCCTCAAAAGTGGATTGGTCGTAGGGAGTGGCCACCACGTTCACCAGATTTGACTCCTTTGGATTTTTATCTTTGGTGTCATGTCAAAGCAATGGTTTATCCTGTGAAAATACGGGATTTACATCATCTAAAGCAGCGCATTGTTGATGCGTGTGGTCAAATTCAGCCAGATGTGTTGGTCAAAGTTAATCAGGACTGGGTTCAGAGGATAGAATTAACAATCCAACATAATGGACAACATATCGAGCCATTCCTATGACTGTTGGTGATCTCTCGGGACTGTAACATCGGCGTAATGCCTCTTCAGCACATAACACACATGCTGCCGAGTGTCCCACCGCTGCCACATGTAACTGGCTATAACCGGAGAATGAACAAGCAATGTCTCAAATAACAACGGCATTGTTTTTTGTGAAATTCTCTGTGTGTTTGATATGTCACATGACCATATTCCCATTTGAAATTTTGGAGTTGAATCCAAGATGGCGGGTTTCAAGATGGCCGCCATGTAGGTGGCATAGCGTATAAAGTTTCCCCCTTCCCGTTCCTCATGTGTAGGGAGTCTGTTTCCTTGTTTGCTACTCCATTTGAATTTTATGAGGGTGTTCCCGGACTTTTGGACCAACCTGTATTTTGTGTAGGTGGTGCGCATGCCTCATAAGCATTTAACAGATACCTGCAATAACTTGTGACAGATTTTATGCTGTTTGACACCATGGGTTTAATATCACAGTGCAAGAAGAATTAAGCAACTTAAAGTACCTGATGGTAGTGTGAAGATTCAAGCTGATGTTAAAAGTATTTATTAACAGCTTTGCCATGTAATTTTGATTTTTAAAAATAAAGGAATACTTTTCCATATGTTAAATGTGATTTACCTACTGTTCATTACTCCATTGGTATGTTGTGATTTTACTCTGGTGTGCGAAACTTGAGGGTGGAAGTAACTTTCACACGTCTCTGCCAGGTGACAGAGCTTGAGGAAATTTGGACAGTACATAGAAAGATGACTTACAGTGTAATACAGAAAATAACTGATAGATATGTACAATGAGATGAACAAAGATTGCACTTTTATTCAAAGACAATAATTAAACTGAAGTCACTGCAATTTGAGACAGTCCCTTGGGTGAGGAAAGACTTACCTTAGAGGGGAAAAAAGGACAGGTATACACTCGCTCGCTCACACACACACACACACACACACACACACACACACACACACACACACACACACACCAATCTGTATGTGTGTGGATGGATGTGTGTGTGCGGGCCTGCATACCTGTCCTTTTTTTCCCTCTAAGGTAAGTCTTTCCGCTCCTGGCAATGGAATGACTCCTTACCCCCTCTCTTAAAACCCACATCCTTTTGACTTTCCCTGTCCTTCCTTCTTTCCTGATAAAGCATCCTTGGGTTGCAAAAGCTTGAAATTTGTGTGTGTGTGTATTTATTGTGTCTATCTACCAGCACTTCCCCATTTGGCAAGTCAGCATCTTTGTTTTTTATATATATTTTTTTACCCACGTGGAATTTTTCCCTCTATTATATTCATATCATTAAATTGATTGTTTACATTAACAGAATATTTTGCAATGCAGTTTTGGAATTGTGCAACATCAAGTTTTTCAAATATTTTAGATAGGACTGGGAGAATCAAGATAGGATGATCTCTCTTGATCCCTTCGTGAAGAGTGGTTTGACTTCAGCATATTTCAATCCCTCTGGGAAACGGCCCTCTTCAAAACATTGATTTATTATGTGAGCTAGTGGGTTTGCAATTCTGTTGTGTACCACTTTAATAATTTTGGTAGGTATTCCATCCCAACCAGCAGATTTTTTGTTTCTTAATGTTACAATAGCATTTTCTACGTCCTCCACAAAAACTTTTAAGAATTTTGTAAAGTTTTCAGAGTTTTCACCTAGGCCAAAGAGATTTACTTTGTTGTGATAATCTGTTACTTCTGCATCAGGCTTTGCTACATTTATAAAGAATTCATTAAAGTACTGGGGTATTTGAGTTGGATTTACAATAATATTACCTTCAATGTCAAATTTTGAAATTTCTTGTTGCAGGCTTTAACACCTAACTCCGATTTAATGACTGACCACACAGCCTTTGTCTTATTTTTATTATTTAAAATTAGCCTGTTATTTGCCAGTTGTTTTGCTGACCTGACAACTCTTTTAAATATGGTTTTACAGAGTCTAACATATTAAATGAAATCACTATCTTTATTATATTTTAGTTCTCTGTGCAGTTGCCTTTTCCTTATACTGGAAATTTTTATGCTCTGGGTAATCCACTTTACTTTAATTGTTTTTTTAATTGCTGCAGAGTCTAGGTGAAATTATACAATGAAGGTTTTCATGACCGGATGGTACTGTTGTTGATAACTCTTCCGGGTTATATGGCCGTGGTCCATAGAATACTTCTATTCCTAACGTTTCATCCAATACTACGTTGGACATCCTCAGAGGTATGGCTGGTCCTGTTGAGTCCTGCCGACTGACGAGTTGGGCGTCGGAGAGTGGCCTAAATACCGAAGAAAGTGGGTGTGGTCTAGCTTGCACATAGTAGCAGAGAGAAAACTAGTCAAAGATAAAATGTAACTATCAATAATAGTCCGTCATAGATAAAAGTCACTTATCGATTCTGTAACGCCACTGTCCATATCCATGTAGTTAAGTTTTCTGAAATTACAATTTTAAGTGCCACCACGAACTATTATCCACGACTGTATAGGGAGACTATTGAAATTTATAAACATGAAGATAATTTTAATAGAAAAGAAGAGGCCTTGAAATTAAGCGAGATATAGACAGTTTTTGTCAGTGACAGGAAACATAGCTTATGGATTTGGAGTAATGGACAACAGCAGAAAGCTTTAGACTGATTAGAAAACCCAATAGCTACTCATATAAAATTGGATGTAAGTGAAGAAATAAAAATTTAATCAGTATTATGTTGAACTATTCAAGATTTAAAAAAATAATGCAACCTGTTTGTTCAATTGGACTATATTAAATCTGGATAGTAGTAGAATATAAAATTGAAAATAAAGCCTAAAAATGAGGGAAAAGTGAATTCTATATTATATAAAGAAAGAAGAATATGGTGGTGGGCTATATTTATAGTACTCTGTGTAGTTATATACTCCAGTGAATAATAGCTTGTTGATGTTAGTGAACAAGAATTTGCATGTAGTTATGAATCAATATACTTAACTATATCTGAGGTAGAATTGTATGCTAGAAACAATGTAATTAATTAACCTTTCTTTCCCGATTTAAAACAGTGTCATGTTTTTTAAGGTCATTTATCTGTTACTTCTGTACTCATGCTTGAATAGTAACTGATTTATTGATTCTGTAGCTGTGTACTTCACCCTTTTACTAATATTGTATAAAACATATATTAATATTTCAGCTTGTCAAATTTGTTGGAAAAGGTGGGTTTTCTGACACAATAATCATGTGCCGCAGCATACTATTGTTTAGGTATTTTCATTTCTAAAAGTCAAGTCTGAAATCTGATGTTCTTTACGATGTCAGATTATCACTTTTCATTTCATATAGCTATTTTGAATGCAGTTTTAGAGTACAATATTTGTCATGAACATACACATAAACGTTAAGACAATAATTTTACACAGACTCAAATTACTCATCTGTGTCACTGAAACTTTTGCTTAAAAGGTAATTTTTAAGCTTGGTCTTAAGTTTTATGTCATTTGTTATTTCCTTCATGTACATTGACAAAGCATAGTAAAGTTTTATTCCAGAATAACTTACACGCTTTTGGGTTTCTGTTATCCTTACTCTTTCTATGTGTAAATTTTTGACAATTGCAAGTATTACAATTGTGGCAGTCCTCATTGGCATGTAAATTGGTCAAGTGTGCTCTTGTACATAGGATGCTTTTAAATATATACAGTGATGGTATTGTGAGTATTTGTAACTGTTTGAAGAGGAGCCTATAGTGAGTTCTTGGAGAATTTTGTGTTATCATTTGAATAGTTCTCCTCTGCAGTTTGAAGGTATCCATTAAGCGTGATTTTGTTGTACCCCAGAATACAATATAATAAGACACAATAGACTAAAAGTAAGCAAAATACATTAATCTAGCACAATTTATGCTGCATACTCGAGACAGTACCCTCAATGCAGCACATGTCGTATTAAAGCTGTGGGATAAATATTTGGTATGGTCTTTCCAGCTTAAATTTTGATCAATGTGCGTGCCCAGAAACTTCGTGGATTGCACATTCTGTATATAATTTGTTTTACTTAAGTGTTAACTTGTTTGCATTAAACCACTGTTGTATGTATTTCAGGACTGTGAGTTGTGATGGATACTGATTTTTTTATCATCACTATAATTCTGCTCATGTCATCTGTAAACAACATAATTTTGGTATCATTATTTGGATTCTTATGTCATTTATATAAAGCAAGAATGCTAAGGGACCAAGAACACTGCCCTGCAGGGTCCTTATTTCAACTTTCTTTGCATCTGAAACCATCTTGATTTTCTGCTTATGATCCTAAATGATTTCTACAACCTGAGTTCTGTTGTGAAGATAAGATTCAAAACATTTATATGTAACTGTTGTTATCATCCACATAATTTTGTTGTATTGAAACTAAACATTATCATGGTCTCATCACCAAACTTATCTCCTCTCCAATGATGACTTTTCCTGAAATGTGCACAATTTTCAGACTGTACTCTTGCAAAAATAGTGATCAATGCACTAAGCAAGCATGGAGATGTTTGCATGATACAGGAAAGTTTAGTCTGATGATCACAAAAGCCTTTGATGCTTTTTTCCATAAATACAGGAATCGAACTTCCTAAATTGCCCACATTATAGCTAGTTTTCAACACAGCAGCGGGGAAGGCTTGCTCACATTCTGACAAATTGAAGCTAGCAAAAGCTTATAACAAGAATATCTTGTTTGTCGTCCTGTTAGTAACTCATCTCGTCTCCAAACTTATCTCCAATGATGACTTCTGGATCAGGTCACTCATTTCAATGAAAATTACAGGTATTTTATCCTTTGAAAATATTAGATGACAAAGGAAAAAGCAATCTTAGATCGTTACTTCTAAAACTTAATTTCTTATGACTGGAATATTATCTTGCTGTCATCAGTGGAATGAACAAGCTCCCATAGCATTAAATGAGGCAGCAGTCTCAATACAAAAATCTTTGTGTGATGTAAAATATCAGCATTAACTAAAGCAGCTTTTATTCAATAAAAGTTCTTCTGTCAGTCACTTTTCCACATCCGTGGTGGATTTTTCTTCATTAGGTTCAACAAAGCAGTGCTTTTTCAAAACTTGATTTGGCATGAAATGTCTGAAAAGTGAATGTCATGCAAGAAAAGCCTTAATCTGTTTTCTAGTTTAGGGATAAAGAAAATTCTTTATAGCACAGGTTTTGCCTGGGTCTGATGTTATTACAGTGTAAGTAGTAATATGGCCTACAAATTTAATATTGTCTCTGACAGAATTTGACTTTTGCACATTTGCTGTAACTCCTGCTTCTGAAAATTTGTCTAATGCTCTTTCCAACAGATCCATGTTCTCTTCCCTTGTACGGGTGGCTATTAATAGATTATCAACATACATTGTTACAAGGATTGTAGTGTGTGTGTGTGTGGGGGGGGGGGGGGGGCAAATGGTCAACTTCAGTTTGTTGAGAGAGTTTTAGAAAAGTGGTTAATCTGTAATGAAGACAGCGTATAGAACACTGATAGAACACTGTTGACTACCTTGTTGAACACTACTGGAGTGCCTATGATCTCTACCATGTCAGATTAAAGCATGATACTGAACCCATTGCTAGATTTGTTGCTAGTAGGTTAGATAAACATGAAATTATTTTGGAGATGCTTTAGGATCTCAAATGGGAATCCCTGGAGGGAAGGCAACATTCTTTTCTAGGAACACTACTGGACTGGCATTTGAAACTGATGGCAGCATGATGCTGTGCTACCAACATACATTTTGGGTAAGGAGCACGAACTTCATATAGGAGAAATTAGGGCTCATATGGACGCATTCCCTCACTCTATTTGTGAGTGGAACTGGAAAGGAAATGATTAGCAGTGGTACAGCATACCCTCTGCTGCACGCTGAATGGTGGCTCATGGAGTACATATGTAGATCTACCTTATCTATTAAGCCAGGCCCTAAGACTGTCCATGAAAGTAATGAATACATCTCAACTGACATTCAATCTGAATGGCAATGCACAAAATTGATAATCCTTCCACCAAATATGAAGACCATATATTTTATGGATTCTTCAACAGGTTTTCCTGCCAATATGGACATCTGAAATTGAGCTGGTAAGGTATTCAACATGATGAAACATTTGCAACTGTTCATCTGAATTCTCTTGTTTAGTTTGTACGGAATGGTAATTTCGTTTGTCTCTTGCATTTAGAAGTAGGCTTTGCCACAGCTAGTAGAGGGCTGCAATATGGTGATATCGAGCATTCTACAATTCTCCTCCACTCAAGCATTTATCTTATTTCATAAGTGACCACTGCTCTCTTGGTCCATGGGATGGAATATGTATTCTGACAGGGAATTTCATAGGGGGAAAACTTACATTTGATACTAGTATTTGTTGATAATACCAGGTTTCTTCTCCAATACATGTACATAACTCTAAAAGTGATTCCTATAACAATAAAAACAATCAATTTTTGACTAAATAATTTAATTAGATAGGTAAAAAATGTACTCACCAACCAGTGACACAGCACACATAAAAGTGGGTTGTAATTCGGCAAGCTTTTGGAGCCAGTGGCTCCTCCTTCAGGCAGAAGAGCTGAAGGGGAAGGAAGAGGGGTGAAGGAAAAAGAGTAGAGAGATCTAGCAAAAGGGGTAGATGTCAGGAAAGTCACCCAGAACCATGGGTCAGGGGACACTTACCACATAGCATGAGAAGGAACGACTCTTTCCTTCTCATCCCGTGTGATAAGTCTCCCACTCAAGACTCTTTCCTTCTCAAGCCATGTGATAAGTCTCACCTGATCCGGATAGGTTGAAAATTCAGATAACAGAGAAGTTCCTCTCCACCAATCATTCTTCACAGCTCCCTAGCATTGCAATTTACATTATGTGGAGAAAATTGCATGGAAACCTGTCTTTGGAAAATTTCATGAAATTTACTCTGTATGTCACATGCCATTTAAAATGGATGGCACCAAAGAAAACAGTCAATTGGAAGTTCAACTTACAACATTATTATTATAAAGTAATTCAGCAATCAAAATCTGATACTGGTCACAATGTGAATACAGCAAACCTCTACCACATCTGAGGCAGTGCATGGAGACTATGTCATGTCAACTACAGGACACTTCCCTCCCTGTAGCACTCCACAGAAGCCGATTTTGTTCACAGGTGCACACACACACACGCACACACACACACACACACACACACACACACACACACACACACACACACACACACACACACACATGAAACACACTGCTCCTAAATAAATTGTGCCTACAGCTGCCTCTAGTAACCACATCCATTCTGGGTGACATTCCTGAAATCTAACCCTTTTTCTAGACCTCTGCAGTGCTTTTCCTTCACCCCTCTTCCTTCCCCTTCAACTCTTCTGCCTGAATGAGGAGCCACTAGCTCCAAATGCTTGCCTAATTACAACCCTTGTTTATGTGTGTTTTCTGCCACGACTTAGTGAGTAGATTTTTAAAAAAGTGATTTCTGTAACTGTTTGTTGCAAGGAGTTAATGATTGTAGACTCTTTAACCTTCCATTTTCCTGTATTTTTAATCTACACCTACAACTACATACATACTCCACAAGCCACCGTATGGTATGTGGTGGAGGGTACCCTCTGAACTTCACTATTGTGTGCATGTGTACCTCAGTGCCTGCTGCCTTCATCCTAATTAACTTCACCTTTAAAACGTGGGAGTATTTACCATGCCAACAACAATATTTTAGTGATTGATGTTGAGAAAGGATTTGCCTGAGAAGCCTATCACTGCATCTCTCTCCCTTAGGAATCAATGGTCAAAACACATTCTACGATCAACCCACTTACTATTAGGAATGGGCATTTTATAGGTCCAACCCATTATTAAAACTTCCACCTGTGTTTGCATGTTCATATTTTGTGAACTTAACACCAATACTCTGTAGGAATCAGCATGGGTTTAGAAAAAGGTGGTTATGTGAAACCCAGCTCGTGCTATTTGTCCACGAGATTGAGAGGGCCATAGACACGGGTTCACAGGTAGATGCCATGTTTCTTGACTTCCGCAAGGCGTTCGATACAGTTCCCCCACAGGTGTTTAATGAACAAAGTAAGGGCATATGGACTATCAGACCAATTGTGTGATTGGATTGAAGAGTTCCTAGATAACAGAACGCAGCATGTCATTCTCAATGGAGAGAAGTCTTCCGAAGTAAGAGTGATTTCAGGTGTGCCGCAGGGGAGTGTCATAGGACCGTTGCTATTCACAATATACATAAATGACCTTGTGGATGACATTGGAAGTTCACTGAGGCTTTTTGCAGATGATGCTGTTGTGTATCGAGAGGTTGTAACAACGGAAAATTGTACTGAAATGCAGGAGGATCTGCAGCGAATTGACACATGGTGCAGGGAATGGCAATTCAGTCTCAATGTAGACAAGTGTAAAGTGCTGCGAATACATAGAAAGATAGATCCCTTATCATTTAGCTACAAAATAGCAGATCAGCAACTGGAAGCAGTTAATTCCATAAATTATCTGGGAGTACGCATTAGGAGTGATTTAAAATGGAATAATCATATAAAGTTGATCGTCGGTAAAGCAGATGACAGACTGAGATTCATTGGAAGAATCCTAAGGAAATGCAATCCGAAAACAAAGGGAGTAGGTTACAGTACGCATTTTCGCCCACTGCTTGAATACTGCTCAGCAGTGTGAGGTCCGTACCAGATAGGGTTGATAGAAGAGATAGAGAAGATCCAACGGAGAGCAGCACGCTTCGTTATAGGATAATTTAGTAATCGCAAAAGCGTTACGGAGATGATAGATAAACTGCAGTGGAAGACTCTGCAGGAGAGATGCTCAGTAGCTCGGTATGGGCTTTTGTTAAAGTTTCGAGAACATACCTTCACCGAAGAGTCAAGCAGTATATTGCTCCCTCCTACGTATATCTCGCGAAGAGACCATGAGGATAAAATCAGAGAGATTAGAGCCCACACAGAAGCATACCGACAATCCTTCTTTCCATGAGCAATACGAGACTGGAATAGAAGGGAGAACCGATAGAGGTATTCAGGGTATCCTCCGCCACACACCGTCAGGTGACTTGCAGAGTATGGATGTAGATGTAGATGTAGAATAGCTCCCATAATCTTACAGTTATGTACAGGAAATGAGGATGTTGTGAGCTCCTGAACCTTACTAAATAAATTGGATGACATATCACCCATGTCCAGAAAAACAGTACATAGTACCTTTCTTATGACAGCCTCATACAGTAGCTTGAATAATTTCTTCACTATGGTCACTGCATTTGCAGTGGTCAGTCATTAGCTCTTCACTAATATCCACGTCACTGATGCATCATAATAGATTTACAGAGTTGCATACTTTGCCTCCACTCCTCCCCCTGCGAGTCCGGGGGTTACAATAGGCCCAAGGTATTCCTGCTTGTCGTAAGAGGTGACTAAAAGGAGTCCCTCCCCCTCAAGGGGGTAGTTAGCGCCTGTGTCCGGAGATGGACAGTTTCACGACTTATATTTGCGTTCATTTTGGTTTTTCACTTCTTCTGGTTTCTTCCTTCTTTTGGTTGGTTCCTTTCTTTGTTCTTCTCCATCTCACTGTCTTACTTACTCTTCTCCTTGCCTTCTTCTCCTTCTCTGGTCTCCGCTTCAGCGTTTGAGACCGTGTGTCCTTTCTTTCCCTCTCTCCTTTCTTTTTCGTTTTCTTCCTTCCTCCCTGTGCGTGCCTGAAGGCCGACCCACGCATTTGCACGCGTATCCGGTGACGGGGTAACGCGTAATTCCCCGCCCTGGGTAGACAAGTAAGCCACGCACGTACCCCCTGGTAAAGGCCAGGACCAGGGAGGGGTGATTGCCTGAGCTGACACCTTCCGACCATGCCAATTGGTTCCTCCGTCCGTTTCTCGGGAGGTGTGACCTGAGGTGTGAACAATCACCTAAGGCGGGAGTGCCCTCTGAGAGGGTCCCCACAAGGAAGGAGCGCGCCATCGGAGACGCTGGCAATCATGGGGGATTCCTCCCCAATGTATTTCTCTTCTTCTTCTCTCTCGACTTCTGCCCACAAACGGAAACTTGACCAGCCACCAGCGACAAAGGTACTACCACCTGCCCCACAGTTCCTCGTAGTTTCTCGATCTGAGGACGGAAAGGATTTTTCCTCTGTCAACCCTTTCGTTATCCAGAAGGGCGTAGATGCCATAGCCGGATCTGTCAAGTCTTGTACCAGGTTGCGTAATGGTACTTTGTTACTAGAAACTGAGAGCGCCTTTCAGGCACAAAAACTGCTTCGGGCCACACTCCTGTACACGTTCCCTGTCCGGGTGGAGGCTCACCGCACTTTGAATTCGTCTCGTGGTGTGGTCTATACTAGATCACTCGACGGATTGACTAACGAGGAGATTCAGTCTTTCCTCGCTGAGCAGGGCGTGACGGCTGTCCATAGGGTCATGAAAAAGGTCAATAATGACCTTGTACCGACCTGGACACTTTTCTTGACATTTGATAGTGTTCAGCTGCCGTCGCGCATCAAGGCGGGCTACGAGGTTATTTCTGTTCGCCCCTATGTCCCGACACCTACGCGCTGCTACCAGTGTCAGCATTTCAATAACACTCGCCATTCTTGTTCCAATGCGGCTACATGTGTGACTTGTGGCAGGGATGCCCATGAGGGTGACTGTCCACCTCCGTCTCCTCGTTGTGTGAACTGTCGCGGTGACCATGCAGCATCCTCCCGCGACTGTCCCATCTACAAGGAAGAACGCTGTATCCAAGAAATTTGGGTCAAAGAGAATGTCTCCACCTCGGCTGCTCGCAAGCTATTCGCTAGTAGGAAGCCCACGTTGCTCCCAGCGGGGAACTACAGTACTGTCCTCGCCTCTCCTCGGACTACCACGGAGGTGGCGATGCAGACATGCGATCTGATCTTCAGCACTACGGTCGTCCGTTCGGCCAGTGCTAAGATAGCCCGGTCGACATCTCCTCTTCCTCCTGTCGCCCCTCCGACACAAGCACCTATATCAGCTTCTGCCAGGACGAAGACACACAAGTCAGAAGCACAGGCCTTCAAGAAAGAACCGTCTCGTGCAGATCTACATACCTTGAACCCTCAACCATCGACCAATCCTTCCACAAAACGACCTTCCAAGAAGGCTCATAGGAAGCACAGTTTTCCTTCCCCGCCACGGCGCATTTCTCCTCCTGCGCCCCCCAGCGGTTGCCACCCCAGACCGTCATCCGTTTCGCCTGGCCGCACCACTGGTAGCCGAACATCTGGCCGTTCACCAGTGGAGGAAGCTCCCCCTCCCGGCCATCTTCACAAGATGGCCGATGAACCTATAGAACAAATGGACGATGACTGTCCGCCTCCTGCTAGCAGCGGCAGTGCTCGCTCGAAGCCAGGCCCTCAGCGGCCTTCGAGATGACCCCTTCTCGCATCTTCTTCTTCTCATGATGGCACTTATTCACTGGAATATTCGCAACATTCGCTACAACAGAGAGGACTTGAAATTGCTGCTCCGCTTGCACCGTCCGCTCGTCGTAGCCCTCCAGGAGACGAAGCTACGCCCATGCGATCACATTGCCTTGGCACACTACACCTCTGTGCGTTTTGACTTACCTCTTGTGGCAGGTATTCCGGCTCATGGAGGGGTTATGTTGCTGGTCCGGGATGATATCTACTGTGATCCCATCACATTGCACACCGGCCTGCAGGCAGTTGCCGTTCGCATTACTCTCCCCACTTTTACATTTTCCATTTGTCCCGTTTACACTCCATCGTCGTCTGCCGTTACCAGGGCAGACATGCTGCAAATTATTGCTCAGCTCCCTGCACCATTTTTGTTAACTGGAGACTTCAATGCTCACCATCCTCTTTGGGGCTCTCCAGCACCCTGTCCGAGGGGCTCCCTGTTAGCAGACGTTTTCAACCAGCTCAATCTTATCTGCCTCAATACTGGCGCCCCTACTTTCCTTTCAGACACCTCTCACACCTATTCCCATTTAGACCTCTCTGTATGTACTACCCAACTTGCACGCCGGTTTGAGTGGTATGCGCTTTCTGATACATATTGGAGCGACCACTTCCCGTGTGTTATCCATCTCCTGCATCATACCCCTCTCCGTGCTCAACTAGTTGGAACATCTCCAAAGCAGAATGGGGGCTCTTCTCTTCCAGGGCGACCTGAAAAGCTGCAATAGTCAGGCCGCACACCTCATGGAAGTCATTCTCACTGCTGCTGAATATTCCATCCCTCACACTACTTCTTCTCCACGCCGCGTACTGGTCCTCTGGTGGACCGCAGCATGTAGAAACACCTTACGTGCTCGTCAACGTGCTTTACGCACCTTTAAACACCACCCTGCAGTGGCGAATTGTATCAATTATAAACGATTACGTGCACAGTGTCGTCGTATTTTTAAAGAAAGCAAGAAAGCCAGCTGGGCTGCTTTCACAAGCATCTTCAACAGTTTTACTCCTTCTTCTGTTGTCTGGGGTAGCCTGCGCCGGCTATCTGGCACTAAGGTCCACTTACCAGTTTCTGGCTTGACGATCGCGAATGACGCCCTTGTGGCCCCTGAGGATGTCTCCAATGGCTTCGGCCGCTTTTTCGCAGAGGTTTCGAGCTCCACTCATTACCCCCCTGCCTTCCTCCCCCGAAAACAGGCAGAGGAGGCTCGGCCACCTAATTTCCACTCCTCGAATTGTGAAAACTACAATGCCCCATTCACCACGCGGGAACTCGAAAATGCACTTGCCCGGTCACGGTCCTCCGCTCCGGGGCCTGATTCTATTCATATTCAGATGCTGAAGAACCTTTCTCCTTCGGGTAAAGGTTTCCTTCTTCGTACTTACAATCGCTTCTGGATTGAGGGACATGTTCCCGCATGCTGGCGCGAGTCTATTGTTGTACTGATTCCTAAGCCGGGGAAGGAGAAGCAGTTGCCTTCCAGTTATCGACCCATCTCGCTTACCAGCTGTGTCTGTAAGGTGATAGAGCGAATGGTTAACTCTCGTTTGGTTTGGCTGCTTGAATCTCGACGCCTACTTACCAATGTACAATGTGGATTTCGTAGGTGCCGCTCTGCTGTTGACCATCTGGTTACCTTGTCGACCTTCATTATGAATAACTTCTTGTGGAAGCGCCCGACCATGGCTGTGTTCTTTGATTTAGAGAAGGCTTACGACACCTGTTGGAGGGCGGGCATTCTTCGCCCCATGCATACATGGGGCTTTCGCAGTCACCTCCTTCTTTTTATTCGTTCCTTTTTAATGGATCAACAGTTCAGGGTATGTGTGGGTTCTGTCCTGTCAGACACCTTTCGCCAGGAGAATGGGATGCCACAGGGCTCCGTTTTGAGCGTCGCTCTCTCCGCCATAGCGATCAATCCAATAATGCATTGCCTCCCAGATGATGTATCAGGCTCCCTTTTCGTGGACGATTTTACCATCTATTGCAGCGCGCAGCGTACATGTTTCCTGGAGCGCTGTCTTCAGCGTTCTCTTGACCGTCTTTACTCCTGGAGTGTCGCCAATGGCTTCCGTTTTTCTTCCGAAATAACAGTCTGTATTAACTTCTGGCGCTACAAAGAGTTTCTCCCACCGTCCTTATGACTTGGCCCCGTTGCTCTCCCATTCGGAGAGACAACAAAATTTTTAGGTCTTACATTTGACAGGAAACTTAGTTGGTCTCCACATGTGTCATATTTGGCTGCCCGTTGTACCCATTCTCTAAATGTCCTCCGTGTTCTCAGTAGCATGTCGTGGGGAGTGGATCGAACCGTCCTACTTCACCTATATCGGTCGATCGTCCGCTCCAAGCTGGATTATGGGTGCTTTGTATACTCCATCTTACGCCGCCTCAACTCCATACAACATCGGGGTTTACGGCTTGCGATCGGAGCGTTTTATACTAGTCCCGTCGAGAGTCTTCATGCTGAAGCCGGTGAATTGCCACTCACCTACCGGGGCGATATACTGCTTTGTCGTTACGCCTGTCAGCTACTGTCAATGCCCGACCACCCATCGTATCGTTCCTTTTCTGACGACTCTCTCGACCGTCAATACGGATTGTATGTCTCTGCCCTGCTACTCCCTGGAGTTCGCTTTCGTCGCCTCCTTCAACTCCTTGATTTTTCACTCCCTGCAACCTTTAGGGTGGGCGAGAGCCACACGCCACCTTGGCTCCAGGCTCAGGTTCGCGTTCACCTTGACCTCTGCTCGCTCCCAAAGGAGGTTACCCCCAGTTGAGTATACCACTCCCGTTTTGTCGAACTTCGTTCGAAGTTCATTAATATGACTTTCATTTATACAGATGGCTCTATGACCAACAACGGGATCGGGTGTTCTTTTATTGTCGGGGCACAAAGTTTCAAATACCGGCAACATGGCCATTGTTCGATCTTCACAGCTGAGCTCTTTGCCCCCTACCGGGCTGTTCTTTACGTCTGCCGCCACCGACATTCTGCTTATGTCATCTGCTCAGATTCTCTGAGCGCCATCCAGAGCCTCAGTGATCTGTATCCGGTTCACCCTTTTGTGCACCGGATCCAACGCTCTCTTCAGCAGCTGGTGAATGACGGGTCTCCACTTAGCTTTATGTGGGTTCCTGGCCATGTCGGTATCCCTGGGAACGAAGCTGCAGATGCCGCGGCCAAGGCTGCGGTCCTCCAGCCTCGGACGGCTTCTTGTTGTGTCCCTTCATCAGATTGTAGCACGGTCATTTGTCGGCGCTAATGACCACTGTAGTTGTGTGCCCTAAAACCACAAAAAAAAGGCCTCCACACCACCACACGGCCAAAATTTGAAGGCATAATGTAGCCGACCTTAAGTCTGTCAAATCCGACATATTGAGGCTAGACTTTTCCACCACTTCAATAATATTCACGGCAGGATCTTCTGTCCACCAGTTGGATTCAGAAGTACAGTTTTGTACCAAAATGTGTTGTATATTTTGATTATTCCTCGCTTTTGGTTTATTACAGGTCCACATTTGCCGGGTCCACTGGTTGTCGTCGTCGTCGTCGTCGTCGTCATCGTCGTTCTGACAGTGCTCTTTACCTTAGTAACCGGGGTGACAATTTTTGCTCTTCTTATTAAAATTTGGTAGACTATGATCAACCGGCTGTGCATTATGCAGTGTGTGTGTGTGTGTGTGTGTGTGTGTGTGTGTGTGTGTGTGTGTGTGTGTGTTAGCTTATTGAAGACAGTCACTAAAGACCAGTTGCTGAAATTGCTACTGAGGTTGGCATATGCTACGATAGTGCCCTACGGGTCATTACTGACAAACTGTGCTGTCAGAAAGTGTCCAAAATGTGGGTGCTTTGTTTTCTCACCACAGAGCAAAAATTTCACCGTCGCAAGGTGTGAAAACGAGTACTGACACACCATCAAACTGAGTAGTAACATTTTTTGTACTGGACTGGGACCTGCAATGAAATATTGGTGCACCATTACACGCCAGAATCTAAGGAAAGCAACACAGAACAGCGCAAAAATAACAAATGTGCACCTGTCAAAGCCAAAAGTGGTCTCTCTGCAGGAAAAGTACTTGCAACAGCCTTATTTTATAGGAATTCTTCTCATCAAAATTTTCTCCACAAACATCATACTGCGAATGCCGTCTACTACGGCCAACTTTTGAACCAAATGAATAAAGAAATAATCAGAAAAGGTGTATATTTCCAATTTGGGGTATAACTGTGCTATATGACAATGCTCAACTCCACACAGCTGCCTGAACCCAACAAAAAGTTCAATAATTGCTCTGGACCACACTAAAACATCTTCCCTACAGTCAGGACATATCACTCTATTATTTTCATTTGTTTGGATTAATAAAAGAAGCAGTTGGGAGTCAAACTTACAGTTTTTATTTTATTCACACACACACACACACACACACAAAAACCAGATGTTGGGCCAGTTTGTCGCCATCTTATATTCACACATGTGTGAATTTTATAAATTTTTATGGATTAAAGTAAAATGTTTTCAAAAAAAAAAAAACACACAATTTTGGTATCATTATTTGGATTCTTATGTGATTTATATAAAGCAAGAATAATAAGGGGCCAAGAACACTGCCCTGCGGGGTCCCTATTTCAACTTTCTTTGCATCTGAAACGAACTTAATTTTCTGGTTATGGTCCGAGATGATTTCTACAACCTGAGTTCTGTCTGGAAGATAAGATTCAAACCATTTATATGTAACTGTTGTTATCATCCACAACAAATCTAGCAGCCCCCCTTACAATGGCTTCAGTATCATGCTTTAATCTGACCTGGTAGAGATCATAGGCACTCCAGTAGTGCTCAACAAGGTAGTCAACAGTGTTCTATACGCAGTCTTCATTACAGATTAACCACTTTTCTAAAACTCTCTCAATAAATTGAAGTTGACCATTTGCCACCCCCCCCCCCCCCCAACACACTACAATCATTGTAACAATGTATGTTGATAATCTATTAATAGCCACCCGTACAAGGGAAGAGAACATGGATCTGTTGGAAAGAGCATTAGACAAATTTTCAGAAGCAGGAGTTACAGCAAATGTGCAAAAGTCAAAATCTGTCAGAGACAATATTAAATTTGTAGGCCATATTACTACTTACACTGTAATAACATCAGACCCAGGCAAAACCTGTGCTATAAAGAATTTTCTTTATCCCTAAACTAGAAAACAGATTAAGGCTTTTCTTGCATGACATTCACTTTTCAGACATTTCATGCCAAATCAAGTTTTGAAAAAGCACTGCTTTGTTGAGCCTAATGAAGAAAAATCCACCACGGATGTGGAAAAGTGACTGACAGAAGAACTTTTATTGAATAAAAGCTGCTTTAGTTAATGCTGATATTTTACATCACACAAAGATTTTTGTATTGAGACTGCTGCCTCATTTAATGCTATGGGAGCTTGTTCATTCCACTGATGACAGCAAGATAATATTCCAGTCATAAGAAATTAAGTTTTAGAAGTAACGATCTAAGATTGTTTTTTCCTTTGTCATCTAATATTTTCAAAGGATAAAATACCTGTAATTTTCATTGAAATGAGTGACCTGATCCAGAAGTCATCATTGGAGAGGAGATAAGTTTGGGGACGAGAAGAGTTACTAACAGGATGACAAACAAGATATTCTTGTTATAAGCTTTTGCTAGCTTCAATTTGTCAGAATGTGAGCAAGCCTTCTCTGCTACTGTGTTGAAAACTAGCTGTAGTGTGGGAAATTTAGGAAGTTCATTTTCTGTATTTATGGGGAAAAATGAGTTAGAAAACTGGCGTTCTATGGATCGGAGCGTGGAATGTCAGATCCCTTAATCGGGCAGGTAGACTAAAAAATTTAAAAAGGGAAATGGATAGGTTAAAGTTAGATATAGTGGGAATTAGTGAAGTTCGGTGGCAGGAGGAACAAGACTTTCGGTCAGGTGAATTCAGGGTTATAAATACAAAATCAAATAGGGGTAATGCAGGAGTAGGTTTAATAATGAATAAAAAAATAGGAGTGCAGGTAAGCTACTACAAACAGCATAGTGAACGCATTATTGTGGCCAAGATAGACACAAAGCCCATGCCTACTACAGTAGTACAAGTTTATAAGCCAACTAGCTCTGCAGATGATGAAGAAATTGATGAAATGTATGATGAGATAAAAGAAATTATTCAGGTAGTGAAGGGAGACGGAAATTTAATAGTCATGGGTGACTGGAATTAGTCAGTAGGAAAAGGGAGAGAAGGAAACATAGTAGGTGATTATGGATTGGGGCTAAGAAATGAAAGAGGAAGCCGTCTGGCAGAATTTTGCACAGAGCATAACTTAATCATAGATAACACTTGGTTCAAGAATCATAAAAGAAGGTTGTATACCTGGAACAATCCTGGAGATACTAAAAGGTATCAGATAGATTATATAATGGTAAGACAGTGATTTAGGAATCAGGTTTTAAATTTTAAGACATTTCCAGGGCAGATGTGGACTCTGACCACAATCTATTGGTTATGACCTGTAGGTTAAAACTGAAGAAACTGCAAAAAGGTGGGAATATAAGGACATGGGATCTGGATAAGCTGAAAGAACCAGAGGTTGTAGAGGGTTTCAAGGAGAGAATAAGGGAACAATTGACAGGAACGGGGGAAAGAAACACAGTAGAAGAAGAATGGGTAGCTCTGAGGGATGAAGTAGTGAAGGCAGCAGAGGATAAAGTAGGTAAAAAGACGAGAGCTGCTAGAAATCCTTGGGTAACAGAAGAAATATTGACTTTAATTGATAAAAGGAGAAAATATAAAAATGCAGTAAATGAAGCAGGCAAAAAGCAATACAAAGGTCTCAAAAATGAGATCGACCGGAAGTGCAAAATGGCTAAGCAGAGGTGGCTAGAGGACAAATGTAAGGATGTAGAAGCTTATCTCACTAGGGGTAAGATAGATACTGCCTACAGGAAAATTAAAGAGACCTTTGGACAGAAGAGAACCACATGTATGAATATCAAGAGCTCAGGTGGCAACCCAGTTCTAAGCAAAGAAGGGAAGGCAGAAAGGTGGAAGAAGTATATAGAAGGTTTATACAAGGGTGATGTACTTGACGACAATATTATGGAAATGGAAGAGGATGTAGATGAAGACGAAATGGGAGATAAGATACTGCGTGAAGAGTTTGAAAGAGCACTGAAAGACCTGAGTCCAAACAAGGCACCCGGAGTAGACAACATTCCATTAGAACTACTGATGGCCTTGGGAGAGCCAGTCATGACAAAACTCTACCAGCTGGTAAGCAAGATGTATGAGACAGGCGATATACCCTCAGACTTCAAGAAGAATATAATAATTCCAATCCCAAAGAAAGCAGGTGCTGACAGATGTGAAAATTACCGAACTATCAGTTTAATAAGTCACAGCTGCAAAATAAACGCGAATTCTTTACAGACGAATGGAAAAACTGGTAGATGTGGACCTTGGGGAGGATCAGTTTGGATTCCGTAGAAGTGTTGGAACACGTGAGGCAATACTGACCTTACGACTTACCTTAGAAGAAAGATTAAGAAAAGGCAAACCTACGTTTCTAGCATTTGTAGACTTAGAGAAAGCTTTTGACAATGTTGACTGGAACACTCTCTTTCAAATTCTGAAAGTGACAGGGGTAAAATACAGGGAGCGAAAGGCTATTTACAATTTGTACAGAAACCAGATGGCAGTTATAAGAGTCGAGGGACATGAAAGGGAAGCAGTGGTGGGGAAGGGAGTAAGACAGGGTTGTAGCCTATCCCCGATGTTATTCAATCTGTATATTGAGCAAGCAGTAAAGGAAACAAAAGAAAAATTTGGAGTAGGTACTAAAATTCATGGAGAAGAACTAAAAACTTTGAGGTTTGCCAATGACATTGTAATTCTGTCAGAGACGGCAAAGACTTGGAAGAGCAGTTGAATGGAATGGACAGTGTCTTGAAAGGAGGATATAAGATGAACATCTACAAAACAAAACGAGGATAATGGAATGTAGTCAAATTAAATCGGGTGATGCTGAGGGAATTAGATTAGGAAATGAGACACTTAAAGGAGTTTTGCTATTTAGGAAGTAAAATAACTGATGATGGTCGAAGTAGAGAGGATATAAAATGTAGACTGGCAAAGGCCAGGAAAGCGTTTCTGAAGAAGAGAAATTTGTTAACATCGAATATAGATTTATGTATCAGGAAGTCGTTTCTGAAAGTATTTGTTTGGAGTGTAGCCATGTATGGAAGTGAAACATGGATGATAACTAGTTTGGACAAGAAGAGAATAGAAGCTTTCGAAATGTGGTGCTACAGAAGAGTGCTGAAGATAAGGTGGATAGATAACGTAACTAATGAGGAGGTATTGAATAGGATTGGGGAGAAGAGAAGTTTGTGGCACAACTTGACTAGAAGAAGGGATCGGTTAGTAGGACATGTTTTGAGGCATCAAGGGATCACAAATTTAGCATTGGAGGGGAGTGTGGAGGGTAAAAATCGTAGAGGGAGACCAAGAGACGAATACACTAAGCAGATTCAGAAGGATGTAGGTTGCAGTAGGTACTGGGAGATGAAGAAGCTTGCACAGGATAGAGTAGCATGGAGAGCTGCATCAAACCAGTCTGAGGGCTGAAGACAACAACAACATGGGGAAAAAGCATCAAAGGCTTGTGTGATCATCAGACATTAAACTTTCCTGTCTCGTGCAAACCACTCCATGCTTGCTTAGTGCATTGATCACTATTTTTGCAAGAGTACAGTTTGAAATTGTGCACATTTCAAGAAAAGACCCTCTGTCACAACCATCACAAGTTTCAACTGAATATACATTGTGCATAGAACAAAAACTACTGATTATCATGTTTTGCTAATGAAAGGCAGTAATTACAGAGATGTCTAGATTTTTGCAGAAATATTACTGAATTGCAAAATGTTAACCAGTGCTGGTGTAAAGCTGTAAACATGATATGTGATCTGCCTCATGTTGCGTTTGCATTCGGGACTCGTGAAGATACCTAATTTGATACGAGTATCGTGTGGGGGCATTATGGTGCAAATAAATGTGTAAGAAATATCAATTTTGTACTCCTCTTTTCCTAACATAAGGAGACAAGTACAAGAACTGCTTAGAGTATGTCTCATGTCAGAAAACAAAATCCACAAACAAATGCTGCCATGCAGAATTGCATGAAGTCATACCAACAGAACTGCTAGAAATCATTTCAGTTGGTACTGCAGGACCTTTACTCTCTACAAGAGAAGGAGATAGATATATAATAATAGCTCTTTATGACATTTTTACAATGTATGTTAAATTATGAGAGTCATTTTTAAAGTAAAAATCAATTTGAAATGGAGTAAGCGAAACATTATTTATGATCACAGCTTGCATCGCAAACTACAGTGTGCTCATTTTTTTTTTTTTTTCAACATAGTCACCATGAATATTTAAAAATTTTTGAAAAGCCATGGCACCAACTTTTGGATCCCAACATCAAAGCACTCTACTGCACTTTCCACCAAGAAACTCCTTCAGTTTTTGAAACTGATTAAAGTCTCATGGTGGTAAGTCCAGGTTGTATGGCATATTATCAAGTAATTCGCAATGAAATTTGATCAGTTGTGTCTTTGTTCTTTTTGCAACACGAGGCTGAGCATTGTCACGAAGCAGAATGATGCAGTTAGACCACAGCCCCTTCATCCTCTCCCCCGCCCCCCCCCCCCCTCTCCCACCCCCTTCTGATTTTGAAAATTGTGCTTAAGCTTTAATAATGTTTCGCAGTACCTCTCAGAATATACTGACATTCATCTTGGCAAAAAGTCTAACAGAAGAATGCCTTCCCAGTCCCAAAAAACCATGGCCATGATTTTCCACATGGAAGTTTCTTACTGAATTTTTGCGGTTTTGTTGGAGAGTTTGAATGATGCCACTCACTGGATTGATATTTATTCTCTGCAGAGTAGTACGCAATCCACATTTCTTCACTGTCCATGAAGTGATTCAAGAACTCATCACCAACCTTGTGATAGCACTCTAAAATAGGCAAAGAATGTGCCATTTTCTCTGTTTTGTGTTCTTCCATCAACATTTTTAGCACCCATCTCACAAACTTTTCTTTTCTTTTCTTTTCTTTTCTTTTCTTTTCTTTTCTTTTCTTTTCTTTTCTTTTCTTTTCTTTTCTTTTCTTTTCTTTTCTTTTCTTTTCTTTTCTTTTCTTTTCTTTCTTTCTTTCTTTCTTTCTTTCTTTCTTTCTTTCTTTCTTTCTTTCTTTCTTTGTGTGTGTGTGTGTGTGTGTGTGTGTGTGTGTGTGTGTGTGTGTGTGTGTGTGTGTGTGTAGTGAAGTTTGTCTGTAATAGTGTGAGAAACCACTGATCATGAAACGTGTGGAAATTTGTGACGCAGCTCGTCAATAGTAAAGCACCTGTTTTGACCAATTGCCTCATCAACTCCTCATTCATGAGAGTAGGCTGTCCTGATCATTCATCACAAACATTTGTCCTTCCTCCATTAAACAATCTACACTATTTGCACACATTTCCACAGTTTATTACACCTGCATCATAAACTTCAACAAGCTGCCGATGAATTTCAGCAGGAAGGACTTAAAACTGAATAACCAAGTGCATTTCAGAATTGGTGGGGTTACTCATTCATGTGGTGACAAATGAAGCAGTGTAACCATACAACCAACACTGGCAGAGATGGGGAACATAATGGTGGCGTAGTGAGAGACTGTCAAGAGTGGCCGAACGTGAACAGATGTCATGTGATAGGATGCGCAAATACGATGCACTCTCTGTTCTTGCGTTAAAAATGACCCTCATATATGCAACAGCTTACTGCACCAGGTCTGATCATTAAAAGAACTGTAAATGATTAGATGCCTGCAGTTGGTAAGCCTGCTGCCATGTTGTCAGACAAAGCTTTGAACTTTGCTTGTCTAGCACATTAAAAATTTCTACATGAACAACAGCTTAAACAAATACTAATATCAAGATTTCATCCAGAAAGGAACCCTCATGGAGAGAATTTGCCTTGAATGGAAATTATACAAGGCAAGCAAGTAAGGGAATGCTCACACCTCATAAATCGTATTGACTTATGAATGTCCTGATTACATTCCTGTAACTGTAGTGCATACCACAGTGTTCATAATGTACAACCGTTTGAGGACTTTAAGGACAATGAAGAGGGGACAAAAAAGAATCAAAAAAATCTAATTTTTGCTGCTTGGGTTGCTGTGTGTGTGTGTTTTTTTAAATATATTTATGAGGTTGGTTCTATAATGCGTTGCAGGAGCTTGTGTAATGAGCACACAAGAAAAATGAAACGGGTGGTATTTTCTTCCATTGACAAAGGAATACAAACCTATGAGTGAAGAGCTTTATGGGTTATTGGGCATAATAAAGAAAATTTATAGGCAATGAATGAATGCCTGCCTGCCTGCCTGACTGACTGACTGACTGACAAGTGCTCTCTCTCTCTCTCTCTCTCTCTCTCTCTCTCTCTCTCTCTCTCTCTCTCTCTCTCTCACACACACACACACACACACACACACACACACACACACACACACACACAAAATGTGTAGTAAATGGGAATGAAACATCACGATGTTCCTGAAGTCAGTTGATAGTGTGTGTGTGTGTGTGTGTGTGTGTGTGTGTGTGTGTGTGTGTGTGCAGTAACTGGTGTTTAGGAATGAAAGAGCAGTGCAACACACACACACACACACAAAAAAAATGTGTAGTAAATGGGAATGAAACATCACGATGTTCCTGAAGTCAGTTGATAGTGTGTGTGCAGTCACTGGTGTTTAGGAATGAAAGAGCAGTGCAGCAGTAGCTTTTTACATTATGAATAAACATTCTTTGGAAGAATATATAATTAAAACAATTTTGTATGCCAGGGACAAAGTGAGTGAGGTTGCACTATTTAAACAGAGTGACATTGTATTTGGGTCAAATGATTTTATAATCTGCATCCTGTGCCCAAATCATCACTGAACCCCCGCCATGTTTTGTTCTTGACAGCAAGTCGTCTTCTGATAGATACTACAAGCATTTCTTCATGGATACATGTCAGCAGCTCCCTGCTCTATATTGTTGTTATGCGTGTGTAGAACTGATGTTGCTTTCATATTATACAACTACATATGATCAAAAGCATCTGGACACCAATATGAGATCTGTCCCATGCTCAGGTCAGGTGCAGTGTGTAAACCAGTAAATGATGAGTATGGCAATGTTGTTAAGCTAGCACACTGCATGCAGCCAATCAGCTGTGGTGCCCTGTGGCTCATAGAGTAACCTCATTATGATCCTATCTTGTCATTTACTGTGGGTTAACAGTTTATAAAGCTTTGCGTCAATGCAGCTAAACGAATTAGTTGGTATGATTCATAAACACATGCATGATGTAGAATAGTCCCATTAGCGTCACCCCACCAACTGGCTGAACCACACTGACTGCACATTTCCGCAAAAAAAAAAAAAAAAAAAAAAAAAAAAAAAAAAAAAAAAAAAAAGGAAAAGAAATTAAACCACGTGTTTTACAAAATTATTTTATTTGTTTCTTTTTATAGCCCTCACAGTATTCTTTGATAAGTGATCCACCAGTTCAACATTCATTGTCCTTTATTGTTATTTATTATGTAGGATTTGTCTTGTCACAAGATGAGTACATTGTCCCCTTACAAGACACACAAATTTTCAGGTGTGTAAATTGTTTCATCCTACCTAAAAAATTTTGTGTAAAAATGCCTAACTACAAATTAATTAGTCTTCAGAGAAGAATCTGTAATGCCCCTCTGCTTTTCACGTGCACTGCCTAGTTTACAACAAAGGCAATGAATAAACGTTTTGGTTGTGTGAGATCTTCAAGAGCTCATCAGTTTGAAATCTCAAAGAGCACAACTGCCCATCAGTTCCAAGGACTAGAGCAAATGTATGGTGATGACAACAGTGATCTTATGTGTACTTCAAATAATGTTCAAATATTTTTAATTTTGGTAAACCACCGTATTAGTTCTAACGTCCCAGATTTTCCCATTGTGAGACACGTATGCGTGCTTTGCTTGTGGCTACGCTTCAGTCTTGGACTGTCTAGCATGGTTAAATGAATAACCAACAACCCCTTATGACATAAGCACTGAAATAATCCACGTTAGTGGGAACCATTGTTTAACTGTCTACATCCTATATGCATGCAATATCTCTATGTATGAAACATTGTGATGCATCCAGTAGTGCCCCCATGCACACCTAAAGTAATTTACACGTGCTTTTCGGCATATTACCATGTGAAGTGAGCTTAAGTGATTGCCTCAATTCATCCTTAGTGACGAATGAACCCTTGATAACTATTTGACAGTGCTGTATAGTACCGATGTCATCTTTGTTAAGTCTCCTCCTCCTAATTTGAGGCAATATTGCTGGATGGTAGTAGTGTCACCCGAGCATCTTATACTCTTAAAGGCACAAGACGGTAGCACTTAAAGTAATACCTTCTAGATTTGGTTGTATTTGCAATCCAATTGTAAACTGCTGGCCCAACTACATAGTACTGTGTGTGCTGCATTGTGTATACCCCAGGGCCATGGATAGGATGCAGGAGTGGATCGACAAGCAACTTACATGTGTTTGTTTTATGCATAGTGTTTCTCTACACACCAGAAGACATACTATGGGAGGAAATTTAGTTGTGTATATTTATTGATGTATCGGTCACGATGTCTTGAAATCAAAGGCGTCGCTCCCAAATGAACAGTTTGTCACATGCTGGCTACTGTACAGAAGATCAGGTGTAAAAAAAACTATATAATGTTAATGTTCGAAGTTACCCTGGCATGGAAGTTGGTCATAATGTGTGGGTCTAAGATGATTATTTTACAAAGTAATATGGGCTGTCTCGATTTTAGTACAAGCACACAGAACACAGATATACACAAAATAGAGTAACAAGATCAGCCATATGCCCCGAGACATGACTAAACAACACCCTCGAGCTTCACATTAAAGAATTACAACAGTAGACAGATGTAATACTTTGCATTAGATCACAGCTGTCGAATTCAGCTTTGTCATATGCAGTAATTCCATTATGAACATTGGTATGGTGTAGATAGAAAATAAAATGTTTCTCCAGCTTTTTCAACAATAATAGTACGGCTCTTTTGATAATACATGTATTGTCTACTCAAAGCCGTTACAGTATTCCAACAGAACTCTCACTGTAATGTCAATGTGTTCCACTCATCGCAAGCGTATTTGTTCATTTAATAATAATAACAATAATAATAATAATGCATCACAGTAAGTGTTAAACATTAAACCATAAGATGCAGATCAGGACTCACTGGCTGCCAGATAGTATGTATTACTGCTGGCTGATGGCATCCCTGACCTTCTATACAGTAATGTGATACGAACAGTTTTTGTGTGGACCACAGCTTCAGGTGAATCCGACGAAGTGTACCTCTATGCATAATATCCGAAAAAACCAGCTTGTGTCGCCAATGTACAAAGTAGGATGTAAATGTAGTAAAACAAAAAAGAAAAAAAAAGAATGGATAAAATTATGATAAATGATTTTTAAAAAAGAGGTAAAAATTCAAGCAGAGAGAGCCACTTGTCTCCGTGAAATGTTACGAACCTCTGATTTTCTATATATGTATATATACATCACAAAGCACTTGTTAATAAAGGATACAGTCCAAATGTGTTTTTTGTCGATAGCATCCTGCAAGGAATAGCACCACATCATTTTAACCGTGCAGAATAACATCCATGTTGACAAATGTGGGGTTGTCTGCCAGTTCTACTTTTTAGCTCTAAAATCACAACTACTAACCCCAGCAATACCAATGCATTTCCCATAATGTGTATTACCAAGGAGAGGGGAGAACTTTATGCTCACCCTAAAAAAATTTTAAAAAGTTAGTTGTTTAATTATATTAACAGTATACTTTTTAAAGTGATACTGATGTGTAAGTAAGGTGCAGGAGCTGAAAACACATTTTAGCGCGCACTAAGCAATATCAGCACACTTTCTGTAACATATTCTGCTGACTTCATGACCGGCACCAAAAAATTTGAAAAATGCAAATGTCGTTCATTGTTGTTTATTTTTACTCTGAACATAATGTTTAAAGAGATACTGATGTGCAAGTAAGGTCTTGAACCTGGAAATGCTGAATATGACATTCAAGGGGAAAGTGACACCCACTGCTGAGACTTATATACACTGAAGTGCCAAATAAACTGGTATATGCATGCATATTCAAATACAGAGATATGTAAACAGGCAGAATATGGCTCTGTGGTTGGTAATGCCTATATAAGACAAGTGTTGGTGCAGTTGTTAGATAGGTTACTGTTGCTACAATGGCAAGTTATCAAAAGTGAATTTGAATGTGGTGTTACAGTTGCTGCATGAGTGATGGGACATAGCGTTTCTGAGGTAGCGATGAACTGGGGATTTTCCCACATGACTATTTCATGGGTATACCCTGAATATCAGGACTCCTGTAAAACATCAAATCTCCAACATCACTGCGGCCGGAAAATGACTGAAGATAATTGTTCAACATGACAGAAGTGCAACCCTTCTGCAAATTGTTGCAGATTTCAATGCTGGGCCATCAACAAGTGCCAGCGTGTGAACCATTCAAAAAACATCATCAATATGGGCTTTTGGAGCAGAAGGCCCACTTGTGTACCCTTTATGACTGCACGACACAAAGCTTAACGTCTCGCCTGAGCCCGTCAACTCTGAAATTGGACTGTTGATGACTGGAAACATGTTGCCTAGTTGGATGAGTCTCATTTCAAATTGTATCGATCGGTAGACGTGTAAGAGTATGGAGACAACCTCATGAATCCATGGGCCCTGATTGTCAGTAGGGGACTGCTCAAGCTGGTGGAGACTCTGTAATGTTTTGGAGCATGTGCAGTTGGAGTGATATGGGACTCCTCATACATCTATATATGACTCTGACAGGTGACACATATGTAAGAAGCCTGTCTTGTCATCTGCTTCCATTCATGTTCATTGTGCATTCCGATAGACTTTGGCAATTCCAGCAGGAGAATGGAGCACCCCACACATTCAGAATTGCTACAGAGTTGCTCCAGGAACACTCTTCCAAGTTTATATACTTCTGCTTGCCACCAAATTCCCCGGACATGAACATTATTGACCATATCTGGGATGTCTTGCAATGTACTGTTCAGAAGAGATCTCCTCCACCTAGTTCTCCTATGGATTTGTGGACAGCCTGCAGAATTCATGTTGTCGGTTCCCTCCAGGACTACTTCAGACATTAGTTGAGTTAATGCCATATTTGTGTTGCAACACTTTCGTGTGCTCACAGAAGCCCTACATGATATTAAGCAGGTGTACTAGTTTCTTTGGCTCTTCAGTTTGTTTGAGTTAAGTTTAACTGAAAAATTTAAAACATAGATGGAATCTCTTATAGAATTCAGTAAATAATTTTTTTTTCAAAACTTTGAAATTTAAAGTAACTGTCTAGATTACAATACTTTCATAAGTTCAGCATAAAGTACCCCCTCCCCTTGGTGCTGTGAGAATTAATGTCAAACAGTTATTTTAAGTAATTGTTGGGATCACTGTTATTCTGTAGGGATTTTTTTTGTATTCCTCTAAATGGTTTACAACACTTCCCTCATAACCATTTTCCAGTATGGTTATTGCTAATGCGGTATGATCACTTTTAGGTAAATGTATTAGGTTGGTGCATAAGTTGGCAGCATTTTTGTTTTGGATGTTGGTAGCTGTGGATAATGAGTAGAGCTGTGGACACTAGAAAATGTAGTGCCAAGTAGAGAAATTGGAACATTTTTGACATATTCTTCTGTGTGACTTCAGTAGAGGGGTGACAGCAATATAGGCAGCCAAAACCATTTCCATTGCATGTGGGGCTAATGTCATTGGACAGAGTCTGGCAAGAAAGTAGCTCTCATTTTTACAAGGATGGTGTTCAATTAGTAACTCTCCATGTTCAGAAAGACGCTTGGGGTTTGATGAAGATCATTTAAACACATTAATCCACAACGATCGACGCCACTGTACTCAAGAACAGGGAAATTTGATGAACTGTGATCATTCCACTATCATGTGAGTTTGCACATAATGGGGAAGGTTCAAAAATAAGATGTATAGGTACTACATGCTCTAAGCAAAAATCACAAAAATCAGCAGGTGGACATATGTGCATCTCTGCATGCTCGTCATCAATTGGCTTGTGAACTTTACTGACTGTTCCTATCCTATATTGTTAGCGATGATGAGAAATGGTGTCTTTATGGTAACATAAGGAAAACAAGGCATGGTTGAGCCCAAACACAGCAGCAAGTCCCTGTTGACAAAAAATAATGTTATGTATCTGGTGGGGCAATGAAGGTGTGGTGTACCATGAATAGCTTCACCAAAGTGTAACCATCACTGCTGGCATTTGTCAACAACTGAAAAATCCTGCAATGTAGTCCAAGAAGAACAATACGAAGTGATTCTACTCCACGATAATGCCCACTCTCATTCTGGTAGACTATAAGAAAACACTATCCAGGAGTTGAATTGGGAAGTTATTCCCCATCCCACTTATTCAGCTGATCTTGCACCCTCAGCTTTTTCACCTTTTCCTCTCTCTATCGAACAATCTTCAAGGAACTTCCTTTTCATATTGAAAATATGCTCTGAACATAGCTCACTGACTTCATAACTTCAAAACCACTTTATTTCTACTGTTGCAGAATTGAAAAACTAAACCCCAGTGTTGGCAAACTATTGTAAATAGTGAAGGAGAATATATTATTCGTGACTAAAGTACCTATTATGTGTGTCTGTTATTAAACTTTTGGAAAACACTGTGAATTCATGCAGAAACCTAATAGTAGTTTCGTCTTGGCACAATATCTCTTGAATGTACTTTCTTTAAAACCACATATATGCAGTATCATCCCTCCTCTGTTTCCAATGAATGAAGTGGCGCAGGGGTTAGCACACTCGACTTGCGTTCGGGAGGATGACTGTGTCCTGCCATCCTGATTAGGTTCTCCGTGATTTCCCTAAATCACGTCAGGCAAATGCCAGGATGGTTCCTTTGAAAGGGAACAACTGACTTACTTCCCAAATCCGATGGCACCAATGACCTCACTGTTTGATCCTTCTCCCAAATCAACCTGCTTACCTACCTACCTACCTACCTACCTACTTCTATTTCTCTTTTGTGGTTACATTAAAAAATCTGCCACAAATTCCAATTACTTCATCTATATACTCATTTTTTCTAAGTGTATGTGTGATGTTATTCATCTTGTATATATTGAGTGTTTATGGTGCAAGTTTCAATTAATCCCTCAGTATAAATACAACATATTCTGTATTCCAATATCCATATTTTTACAGTTTTTTCCAAATTTTGCAACTTCACCCACATTTTACGTATTTTTATACATGTTCAATGTGTAATAGTACAATAATGCATTATGCTCTTATTGCATACCTTACCAATTTCCTTTAGCATCTCTACCAATCCAGAGAGTGCAAGATTACTTCTTCCTCCTAATGACAAACTTGTGCATTGTTGGTGTAACACCAGTAAATGAATGTGGAAACATATATTATTTTGTCATCGCTGCTTGGCTGTGCACATGAGCGGCCTTGTCAGAAGTGAACATAGTGATAAAAAGGACACCAGTATGTAATAAGCATATTGATATGACACTGACAGATCTGAGGAAGCCACCACCGTGCATTTAGGTGGGATCTGAGGAAGCTGCTGGACTTTGTGCATGCACAACACAGGGCGTTTTTTATATCTGATGTGCACTCGAAATGCACTCAGGGTGCACACTGCTTTTGAATCAAATGTCTGACAGATGTCAACCAATGCGTGTGGTCCACAGCTCACAGGGCAGAAGACAAAACAAACATGTTGGGCATGTAAAATAAAATATGGTAGTATAGTAGTGTAGTCATAGAACAATGTGTGTCTTCCTTGTACCTAAAGGAGGAGGAGGAGGAGAGGAGAGGAGGAGGAGGAGGAGGAGGAGGAGGAGGAGGAGAAGACAAAAGTTCATTTTCCAAATAAGGTGTGTACATCAGTTCACATTTATTATTTACTTCAGGCTTTATCTTTTCTTCACAGGTAACAAGACTGGACAGTACATCACAGGAACAAATATGTGGACACATCTTGTAGGATGATGTATGGTACTGTGATTGTTGTTTACATTAACAAAATGGATGTTTAATAATCCCATTTTGGTGGTAATGCTGTCACCACGACATATCTAATATGGTGCACAGGGAATTACATTTTACCTGGAAAAATCAGGGAAGTCTTGTGGAAATTCAGGAATTTCACAGAATCTCAGGGAACTATGCGGTTTTCAACCTAGCATTGGAACTTAAGTTTATTGGGAATACTTAATATTTTAAAGTATGTGAATTATACGAATAATATTCTTATAAATTATCAGTGTTCAAAAACTGTAGGTAAACTACTGCTTATAGCTAGCATATCTCAGCCAAGAGGAAAGAAAAGTTGTTGTTATTGTGAGATGCTCGACCCTCCCCCTCCTCCTCCCCCACCACCACCCACTCATTGTTGATGCCATCTTGCGTCCCATAGCTGGAATTCTCGGGGACTTTTTTTTTCCCTTCAAGATTGGGTATTCTACATGGAGTAGTGTCATGCAGGAAAAAGGAGGAATTAAAATTACCATCACTGAATGCTCTTGGCTTAAAGAATTGCAGTAAGGAGTGGATTAATTGTTAAAGCCATAAAAAGTTCATTTAGGCTGGAGTACACTCACTATATTAATTACAAGTATTTTTGGTCTAGATATTAACATATTGTAACATATTATACTGAAGTTACAGATGAGTAATACACATATGTGTGGGGTCACTGTATGAGGAGGATTGACTTGAGAAGCTTACATGTGTGAGGGGCACCCAATAGGTAATGCAAAACATTTTATTTTGAAAGCAGGTTGGTTTTATTTAGGATTCCAATATACCATATCAATCCCCACTCTTTCGGCTTCAAACTACCTTAAGCCACCTTACTGTGAGGTCCTGTATGCCCGCATGGTACCACTCTGGTTGGTTGGCATTGAAGCCTCCCCATCATCCTTGTACTGCTTCCTTCATTGAGCTAGACAAATGGAATTTGAAAGGTGTGAGATCCGGCTGTACAGTAGATGAGGAAGAATTGTCAACAAAAAATTGCTGTGCTCAGCCTTTTAATGCACAAGCAATCCTGAATGGATGGTCTTTCATTGCTCTTAATGTTTTTCTGGTAGGTGGCGAGGAACCCAGCAGGTACATTCCTTTGAGCACCCCAACTGGTGGACAAGTGTGTCAGCAATACCAACAGAAATGTCCAGTTGTACAATGAGGTGTTTGATTGTGATCCTTTGATCACCCTGAATGAGAGCAACCAAACATTTCAACATTGCAGGAGCTGTGTGCAGCTAGCCAACACACAAGAGATCGCACACTTTTGCACGACCTTGTTGCGGTGATGACAGACACCATGCCCAACAACTCATTGTGCTTTCATTCACTCCCAGGTGTCTGTAGACATTCTTCAAGGGCCTATGAATACCTACAATGCTCCGGATTACAGTCAAAAGAAACTCAATTACAGCTCTTTGTTTGGAATCCATCTCCATTCAGATGCCAATTTGAGGGCTACATATAGTGGCTTTCATCTATTGGAACTTCATGGAAACACGCACACGCACACGCACATGCACACGCACACGCACACACAAAAGTCATATAAACCCCATAAATTCCAGGGAGGGGATGATGAGCTTTGACGGCATGTTAAAACACCTCCCAAATGTCTTCAGTTACTCTCAGATGTGGCAAGATGGGGGCCAGCACATCAATTGGAACTTGCCATTGTATTCCTTGAACCACACAATCACACTCCTGGCCTTGTGACATGGTGCATTATCTTGTTGTAAAATGCCACTGTTGTCGGGAAACATGATTGTCATGAAGGGTTACTCCTTGGCCATCATGGTGCCTTGCACGAGCTCCGCTGGATGCCCACTTGAATATTCTCAGAGAATAATGGAGCCCCTGCCAGCCCGTCTCCATCCTGCAGTACATGTGTTAAGGATTCATGGCCTCCCATTGGCATGATGAAGAAAATATCAGGGGTTCATCAGACCATGCAATGCTCTGCCACTGCGCCAATGTCCAGTGCCAGTGATCATATGCCCATTTCAGTCATAATTGCCAATGTCATGGTGTTAACAATGGCACATGCGTGTGTAGTTGGCTGGGGAGGCCCATCATTCAGAGTGCTCAGTGCTCTGTGTGTTCAGACACTGTACTCTGACCAACATTAAAATCTGATGTTAGTTCCACCACAGTTCGCCACCTGTCCTGTTTAACATCTGCTCAGCCTATGTCGTCACACTTCTGTAATGATAGGTGGCTGCCCAACCCCATGATGTCTGGACATGGTTTCACCTTGGTTTTGCCATGTGTTGGAGATTTGGAGACATTCACCACAGCACTCCTCGAATGCTCAATAAGTCCTGTAGTTTCTGAAATGGTTTGTTGTTATGGACAACGCTCCTGCCCATTCTCTAGGCCTACAAGACCAACTCTGTGAGGAATCTCTGTTCAAGATCCAATTTCTGTCTCCCAACACCCCTCCATTACTCCAGCCTGTGGACCAGCAGATTAATTCTAACTTCAAGAAGCTCTACACTAAAGCACTATTTGAGAATTGCTTTGAGTTGATTGAAGTTACTAATCTCATTCTGAGAGAGTTTTGGAGATATCACTTTAACATCATTGCCTGCATCAAGATGATCGAAAAGGCATGAGAATGGGTTAATAAGAGAACTCTCACTTCTGCTTAGAAGAAGCATTGGCTGGAGTGCGTTGTTGAATGTGGCTCAGAGGCATTTGAGTCAATACCTGTGGAGCCTGTAGTCAATGAGATTGTGTCTTTGGCCAAGAGCATGAGACTAAAAGTGGATAATAATGATACTGATGAGCCTGCGGAAACCCACAGCTAAGAAATGAGCACCAAAGAGCTTATGGGGTTGCCGTGTGTTTCACAGCAAGAAGTTGTAGAGAGGAGTCCTTCAGAGAAGGAGGCAGTTAACAGCAAAGCAGCAATCTTCTGGCACAATAAGACGAATACTGAAAGCTTTGGAAAAGGTTGCATTGTACATTGAAAGCCATCACCCCAATAATGCAGTGGCTGCACATGCTACAAATTTATCTGGTGGTGATGCTGTATTGCATTTGTGCCAAGTGTTGAATCGTTGGCAGAAACAAATGACTATAGAGAGCTCCCTAGGTAAAAAGATTAGTTATGTTTCACAAATACTGAAGTACATAATACAGCATGTATAATTTTCTTTGAATAAATGGCATGAATAAGATAAAACTTAATACTTTTTCTGCATGGAACACAGTATTGTATTTTACATTAATTTATACGGGATAAGTTGTTTCGTTCAATGAGTGTTTCATGCTGCGAATAAGACTGTGATTTGAATTATGGTTGCTATGCGAAGTGTGTGTGATTGGAGGATATTGCAACACACACACACACACACACACACACACACACACACACACACACACACACACAATTAATAATAATTCACCTATTTCACCTATAGGGCTGACATTTTCTGACAGAATACCTCTTGATATCGTATTTACTTGCTTAGAATTGAAGCATAAGAATTTGGTTGAAAATTGATCTAAAAATATAAATAGTGATTGGAGGTGGAGTTCTCATGCCATTGCTTTTAAGACACTTTGATGTCATTGCAGACACCAAGTTGAAAATGCTGTCAACGTACACACAACTCCACAGCTATAGCTGCTCACGGACAAATATTGCATGCCTGAGTTGCGGGCACATTGTGAGCTGCAGCTGGTCATAGAGCAGCCTATGGAAAAACGTGCAGGTGCATTGCACCATCCCTGCCCTTGTTTCAAGAAAACTGCTTGTGTGTTTTCTCAAGGACCACCTTAAAGACACAGGGGGATTGGTGGAAGCTGTGCAAAACAACCCTGAAGAACTATGGAGAGGTGTTTGCTCAAAGCAATTGTTTATTTGCTTCACAGTCTCGTAGTTGTAAAGGGTATTTAGAGGAAAAGTAAGTCAAAAAATTTAAACAGTGATGGGGTAGAGTGCTTACTGAAAGATCCCCAATACTTTGCTGATAATTGTATTAATTAAGATATGAAACTTGAAAGTGACCTTTTTTGAATCATTAATTATGGTAGTACTGACTACCATTTTTAAACAGGATGGCCTGCAGTCTCACAATTTGCCTACAGTAATGGATGGACTAATATTTTACACCATTATTTAGAATCTTAAATGAAAGATATCTAACAACTCACAAGAACCAAATGTGGAAATAATGTCACATTTGTAATGAATATGTTAGCCCTCCACCTTACTCGACAATTTTTCACAATTTTCTGCCATTTTGCAGAACAGACCATGACATTATTAATTTATGCACACTGTAATGTCAAAGTATCTTTAGTTATTATTTATGGTCATTTGTAGAATATGTCTTGATATTATTAGTTTTTTGTATTTAACATTGTGAACCATGGAGGTTGACATTGGTAGAATGGCTTGCATGAGTCAGGCACACAGGTACCTGTTCTGTAGGTGTGACCACAACAGAGTGGTATCTGTTGAGAGGCCAGACAAACTTGTGGCTCCTGAAGAGGGGCAGCAGCCTTTGCAGTAACTGCAGGGGCAACAGTCCAGATGACTGACTGATATGACCTTGCTGTGGTGGTACTACAAACTGTTGAAACCAAGGGGGAAGTTACAGCCATAATTTTTCCTAAGTTCATGCACTCAACTGTATGGTTAAGTGCTGATGGTATCCGCTTGGGTAAAATAGTTCCCCATTTTGATCTCCTGGTGGGGACTACTCAGGAGAATGTCATCATCAGGAGAAACAAAACTGGCATTCTTCAGATTGAAGTATGGAATGTTAGATCCATCATTGGGCAGATAGGTTGGAAAATTTAAAAGACGTTGAAGTTAGATATTGTGCGAATTGGTGAAATTCAGTGGCAGGAAGAACAAGACTACCGGTCAGGTGAATACAGGGTCATAAACACAGAGTTAATTTAATCATTGCTAACACATGGCCTAAGAATAATGAAAGAAGATTGCATATGTGAAAGATGACCTGGAGACACTGAAAGTTTTCGGATTGATTATACAATGGTAAGACAGAGAGACCTCAGAAATAGATTTTAAATTGTAAGATATTTCCAGGGCAGATGTAGATTCTGAACACAATTTATTGGTTATGAACTGCAGATTAAAATGGAAGGAACTGCAAAAAGGTAGGAGATTAAGAAGATACAACCTGGATAAGAGGAAAGAAATGGAAGTTGTTGAGGGTTTGAGGGAGCATTAGATAATGGTTGACTATAACAGGGGAAAGGAATACAGTAAGAGATGAAATAATGAAGCCAGCAGAGAATAAAAAAGGTGAAAAGAGAAGGGCTATTATAAATATTTGTATAACACAGGAGATATTGAATTTCGCTGATGAAAGGGACAAATATAAAAATGAAGCAGGCAAAAGGGGAATACAAATGTTGAAAACTGAGATTGACAGGAGTTGCAAAATGGCTAAGCAGGAATGGCTAGATGACAAATGTAAGGATTTAGAAGCATATTTCATTACGGGAAAAGTAGATATGACCCATAGGAAAATTATAGAAACTTTTTGAGAAAAAAGAAGCAATTGTATGAATATCAAGGGCTCGGGTGGAAAAACAATGCTAAGCAAAGATAAGAAAGCTGAAAGATTGAAGGAGGATGTATAGGGTCTATATAAGGGAAACTAATGAGGAGGTACTGAACAGAACTGGGGAGACAAGAAATTTGTGGCACAATTAGAGAGAGATTGTGAGACATCAAGGGGTCACCAATTTAGTACTGGGAGTGTGTGTGTGTGCGAGGAGGGAAGGGGGGTAGAAATCACAGAAGGAGAACACAAGGTGAATACAGTAAGCATTCCTATGATTGATATCTATTGGAATTTTATGGTGAAATATAATTAATGATTCATTCTGAAATGTGGAATGTTGTTTTCATGACAAACTGCTGTAGAATTATTCGCATTTTATGGAGGGCCCTTCATTAATTTTCTAGTCTTGCTACATCTTGGCGTTTCTATTAGTGATTCTTTGTCTTGAAGTTGTTGTTATGGGATCTGTCTAAATTATGGATTTTTTTTTGGTAACAAGTCTTGTATCTGTTCTCTAAAATCATCTCTGTTTTCAATATGTTGGCTAAATATATTTAACTTTCCTAAAGAATTAGAGACCTGAAAAATTCGCTGCATATTCTGCCTCAAAATGTGACATTACGTAATAAATACCATTTCAAAGAGAACTGTATCCATATGAAATATTTCATGAGAGTGAATTTGATATAGCTTTATTTTTTCCATATAGACATCATAAATGAAACCAGTTTTTGGTTAGTGGTCTTGCACATCTGCTGGTGAAGCCTCATTTGGAAAGGTAATTGTGTAAAAGTGTGTTTTCAAAAAAAAAGTGCAGCACAATCACAATTACACATCAATGTGCTCAGTGATCTTGTCATGCCAGTTGTGGATGGTTAAATGGTTTATGTAAGGTACACACTGCTTAATGTAACTTTCGACTTAGCTGGAGAGGGAGAGTTGGCTGTTGAACGTTCTCCAAAAGTAAACATTCCAGTCCAAAACGTCCCCAAGTGCCACTCTTTTTGAACGTGTCAAGTTCAAGGCACTGAGACTCTTTCTCCAGGCATGTGATGTGACAGCCTTTTAAATTTGTGTCTAATCATTCACAAACAGAAGAAGTTTAAATGTGAATCTTGCCAAAAATAAATGCTACATTTTCATGTCCCTAGGAATCATGGACTTGGTTTAGTTTTATTTTTCCAAAAGTGTTAAACAGTTTCCAGAATGAGTTTTCATTGTCCAGAGGAGTGTTGCAGATTTGAATGTTTCTCGCCAATTCAGATTGTGTGCCAGACATGGACTCAAACCTGAGACCTCTAGCTTTTTGGGAAGTGCGTCACTAACTGAGCAAACCAAGCATGATCCGTGACCCACCCTTACTCATTTACTTCCTCCAGCAACTCATCTCTTACCTTCCTAACTTCACAGAAGTTCTCTTGCAACCTCAGGGGCTATCCACCTGGAAGAAAGGATACTGCAGAGAAATGGTTTATACACAGCCTTGGGTAATGTTTCCAGAATGTATTTTCACTCAACAACAGAATGTGAGATGGTCTGAAACTTTCTGGCAGATTAAAACTGTATACCAGTTTGAGAAAGTAGGAGACAAGTTTCCTGTCAGATACCCAGTTTCAGTCTGCCAAGTTCAATGAATAACTATATGACTAGTCAATAGGAAAAATCAAACAATGGGAAATCCAGGATGGAATAATGACAGTATTATGAAAAGGATAAATGATTAGTACTCACCATACTGTGGAGTGCTGAATCTCAAACAGGGACAACGAAAAGACTATTAAACAAGTAAGCTTTTGGCAAAAAAGCCTTCTCAGCGCTTTTGTTTGGCATCTTTTATTTCTTATAGACTCATTTTCCTAATATGCCATTTTGTTATGCAACAATCTCCAGTACCTGCATACTGGATGCTTCTTACTGATGATTATTCCATCTGCTGTCCATGGTTTATATGTAATTGCTTAAAGAACCTTTCATTAGCACAAGTTGCTTAGGGTAAGTATAAAAAAGCTGTAGTATTTCACTTGGTATTTGATTTTGGTTTTTGAGAGCAGTTTGCCCTTGTTCATTGTACTTGTTTCAGTTTAGTTATTCTGCATTTTTGTGGTGCTCTCATGATTGAATTCAAATGTATGATTCCCCCAAAATATCTTGAATTAGTTACAACCTTAATTTGTTCATTATATTTCAGTCAGATGATAGGAGTTTGTCTTCAAAGGCTTCAGTCACTTTGATCTTTTCAAATGACATAGAAGTCTCACTTTTGCTGTTGTATTTTCTAATTGTTCAATTTCGTTTTTAGTTACTTTCACATTGTTTGTCAGTTTGTGAAGATTGTCAGAAAATGCAGGGCACTTACGTTTTATATCTGAACCAATCTTGGTGTTTAGTTTGGATTTGTTTTTCCATTCACAGATTATTTTCTCCAGTGGACAATTGAACAGTATCTGGGATATACCACCCCTTTATTGAAGTCGAGCTGGGACATAAATAGTTTAGACAGTTCATCTCTAAATTTGACTCTTGATGTTATATTTTTTGTAACTCTAATGAGGTTGAAACGTTTTTGGTGTGCAACATACTCTTTAAGAATTTTCAGTAACAAAGGTAGATAGATATGACTGCATGATTTAGGAGAGTTAAACGTATCTATCCAACAGACTGAAAACAGAGAAGAGGAAAAGATTCTAGAGAACAGATATCAAACTTTAGAAACATTTGAATGACAACAACACTCTGTTACTGGAAGAAAGAGTAACCTGATCACAAAAATGATAAAGTTTTGGGAACCTAAGAGGAAGTTAGCCAAAATCCTGAAGACTGTAGCTGGTTCAGACTGATTCCAGTGCTCCAACGCGCATTTCAGCTATAGTAGAATGTCACTAATCTGCCACCTATGGGATGGGAATGTGATTGGAGTGTAAAAAACAGGTCAGATTATCAGAAGAATACTTTTAAGACACACAACACAACAATACATTAAATCAACAAAAGTGATGACCAGAGTCTTGTCTTAAACTCGTTGATGTTTCATGATCCACTAGTGATTCAGTATGGGTAACTTCTGCCTGATGGAAATCATCCACAGTATTCTTAAAGTTCTTGATCAGATTGTTCTTAATGTCTTGAGTAACTGATTTTGGATTAATAAAACAATGGAAAATCCAGTATGGAATAATGGCAGTGTTATAGAAAGGATAGTTGCTGCTCACTATATAGTGGAGATACTGAATCACAGATAGGCACAACTAAACAACTGTCAAACAAAGCTTTCTGCCAACAGGCCTTCATCCGAAAACACACACACACGCACACACACACACACACACACACACACACACACACACACACACACACACACTCACACACTCACACACTCACACACACACACACACACACACACAGTTTGACAGTCTTTTTGTTGTGCCTATCTGCGACACAGTAGCCTATACTGTGAGTAGCAACTATCCTTTTCATAATATCCTAATAATTTTGGATAAAATCTTACATGTCACATCAAGTGGGGTTATCTTCCAGCAACTGTTGGGACCAGAACCCACCTGCATGGTAATAAATGTTAATGCACAACTTCCAGGATGGAGAGGCGCACCTGTCCCAGATCGAATTCCCCTGGCAGGTTAACAATAAGGGTTGGTGTGCTGGCCAGCCTGGATGTGGTTTTTAAGTAGTTTCTCACATTGTACTAGGTGAGTACTGGGCTGGGACCTAAGTCCTGCCTCAGTTACATGATTCACAAACTTTTACAAAACTTTCACCCATTTCAAACAGACAGTTGGCTACACACTTTTCTTCTGTGTGTGGTGACAGGAAGGGCAGCCAGCCACCCCTTAAACTAAGCATTCCAAATGCATTAATAACCAAGCCAACCTTGCACTAGTGCAGGAGAAAGGCCCAAGAAAAAGAATTATTATAGGGATCTGACTTATTACGTCTTTTGTGTTTTATACCTCAAACTTATTTTCAATATTCCAGATGCCGATAATGTGTGTATGTAGGTTTTAAAGGGCTTACATTATTTGCATACTTCCATAGTTCTGCAACCAGTTGATTATCTCTTGCTGTTTTGTAATTCTTTGTCATGATCATTTCATTGGAACAGCTACTACTTAATATAACTTAGATATTTCCAAATTTCTGATTTTTGGTAATGAAAGAATCAAAAAATTAGCTCAATTTGCATACTTCCATTCTTCAATGTCATAGTATTAAATTTCTGAGGCAATTCTGTCCACAGGCACAAAGTATTCATTGCACAGAGATATGCTGTAAAGATTTGTTCACATGGGCCATACTGTGTGGCAATTTGTGGCCACTAGTAGTGTTGTCATTAACATTTCTGTGATGTGACTGCAATACACTGCCGTAAGACAAAACAATGTAGCATTTTGGTATGGCTGGGCAATATTGTTGATGTTGTGTGCCGTAACAGGTAATTGTTGAAGGTTCGCTGATGATGGTCACCAAGGGTGGAGAATATTTTGTATTGCAGGGCAATATATACCCCCATCATCTATAAATACTTCACTCTCACTCACACCTTAGTTTCCTACTTCTCTCACTGACAGCACTCATGGACAGTAAGAATACTGTTTCACTCGTTTTTCAAAAGTTTACAAGTGATCACAGAGCCATTTGTTTTGTTGTTAGGAGTTGTTGTTGGGCCACAATTTTTTATTTGTTTTTGTTTTTGTTTTTGCTGTTGTTGTTGTTTGCTTTATTATGTTTGTTTGTTTGTCAATGACTAAAAATTTCATAAATGTGATACATCTATAACCAGAGCTATGGAACGTAGAGACTGCATTTTGAATCAAGACAGCTGGCAAGCTGTTGCTGATGAGCTCAGAATCATGCTTGATTGAGCAGACAAAAAATTCCAAAGTCTTTTAAACTTTGCCCCCCCACGAACCATGGACCTTGCCGTTGGTGGGGAGGCTTGCGTGCCTCAGCGATACAGATGGCCGTACCGTAGGTGCAACCACAACGGAGGGGTATCTGTTGAGAGGCCAGACAAACGTGTGGTTCCTGAAGAGGGGCAGCAGCCTTTTCAGTAGTTGCAGGGGCAACAGTCTGGATGATTGACTGATTTGGCCTTGCAACATTAACCAAAACGGCCTTGCTGTGCTGGTACTGCGAACGGCTGAAAGCAAGGGGAAACTACAGCCGTAATTTTTCCCGAGGACATGCAGCTTTACTGTATGATTAAATGATGATGGCATCCTCTTGGGTAAAATATTCCGGAGGTAAAATAGTCCCCCATTCGGATCTCCGGGCGGGGACTACTCAGGAGGATGTCGTTATCAGGAGAAAGAAAACTGGCGTTCTACGGATCGGAGCGTGGAATGTCAGATCCCTTAATCGGGCAGGTAGGTTAGAAAATTTAAAAAGGGAAATGGATAGGTTAAAGTTAGATATAGTGGGAATTAGTGAAGTTCGGTGGCAGGAGGAACAAGACTTCTGGTCAGGTGGCTACAGGGTTATAAACACAAAATCAAATAGGGGTAATGCAGGAGTAGGTTTAATAATGAATAGGAAAATAGGAATGCGGGTAAGCTACTACAAACAGCATAGTGAACGCATTATTGTGGCCAAGATAGATACGAAGCCCACACCTACTACAGTAGTACAAGTTTATATGCCAACTAGCTCTGCAGATGATGAACAAATTGAAGAAATGTACGATGAAATAAAAGAAATTATTCAGATAGTGAAGGGAGACGAAAATTTAATAGTAATGGGTGACTGGAATTCGAGTGTAGGAAAAGGGAGAGAAGGAAACATAGTAGGTGAATATGGATTGGGGCTAAGAAATGAAAGAGGAAGCCGCCTAGTAGAATTTTGCACAGAGCACAACTTAATCATAGCTAACACTTGGTTTAAGAATCATGAAAGAAGGTTGTATACGTGGAAGAACCCTGGAGATACTAAAAGGTATCAGATAGATTATATAATGGTAAGACAGAGATTTAGGAACCAGGTTTTAAGTTGTAAGACATTTCCAGGGGCAGATGTGGACTCTGACCACAATCTATTGGTTATGACCTGTAGATTAAAACTGAAGAAACTGCAAAAATGTGGGAAATTAAGGAGATGGGACCTGGATAAACTGAAAGAACCAGAGGTTGTACAGAGTTTCAGGGAGAGCATAAGGGAACAATTGACAGGAATAGGGGAAAGAAATGCAGTAGAAGAAGAATGGGTAGCTCTGAGGGATGTAGTAGTGAAGGCAGCAGAGGATAAAGTAGGTACAAAGAAGAGGGCTGCTAGAAATCCTTGGGTAACAGAAGAAATATTGAATTTAATTGATGAAAGGAGAAAGTATAAAAATGCAGTAAATGAAGCAGGCAAAAAGGAATACAAACGTCTCAAAAATGAGATCGACAGGAAGTGCAAAATGGCTAAACAGGGATGGCTAGAGGACAAATGTAAGGATGTAGAAGCTTATCTCACTAGGGGAAAGATAGATACTGCCTACAGGAAAATTAAAGAGACCTTTGGAGAGAAGAGAACCACGTGTATGAATATCAAGAGCTCAGATGGCAGCCCAGTTCTAAGCAAAGAAGGGAAGGCAGAAAGGTGGAAGGAGTATATAGAAGGTTTATACAAGGGCGATGTACTTGAGGACAATATTATGGAAATGGAAGAGGATGTAGATGAAAACGAAATGGGAGATACGATACTGCGTGAAGAGTTTGACAGAGCGCTGAAAGACCTGAGTCGAAACAAGGCCCCCGGAGTAGACAACATTCCATTAGAACTACTTACGGCCTTGGGAGAGCCAGTCATGACAAAACTCTACCAGCTGGTGAGCAAGATGTATGAGACAGGCGAAATACCCTCAGACTTCAAGAAGAATATAATAATTCCAATCCCAAAGAAAGCAGGTGCTGACAGATGTGAAAATTACCGAACTATCAGTTTAATAAGCCATGGCTGCAAAATACTAACGCGAATTCTTTACAGACGAATGGAAAAACTGGTAGATGCAGACCTCGGGGAGGATCAGTTTGGATTCCGTAGAAATGTTGGAACACGTGAGGCAATACTGACCTTACGACTTATCTTAGAAGAAAGATTAAGAAAAGGCAAACCTACATTTCTAGCATTTGTAGACTTAGAGAAAGCTTTTGACAATGTTGACTGGAATACTCTTTTTCAAATTCTAAAAGTGGCAGGGGTAAAATACAGGGAGCGAAAGGCTATTTATAATTTGTACAGAAACCAGATGGCAGTAATAAGAGTCGAGGGGCATGAAAGGGAAGCAGTGGTTGGGAAAGGAGTGAGACAGGGTTGTAGCCTCTCCCCGATGTTATTCAATCTGTATATTGAGCAAGCAGTAAAGGAAACAAAAGAAAAATTTGGAGTAGGTATTAAAATTCATGGAGACGAAGTAAAAACTTTGAGGTTCGCCGATGACATTGTAATTCTGTCAGAGACGGCAAAGGACTTGGAAGAGCAGTTGAACGGAATGGACAGTGTCTTGAAAGGAGGATATAAGATGAACATTAACAAAAGCAAAACGAGGATAATGGAATGTAGTCAAATTAAATCAGGTGATGCTGAGGGAATTAGATTAGGAAATGAGACACTTAAAGTAGTAAAGGAGTTTTGCTATTTAGGAAGTAAAATAACTGATGATGGTCGAAGTAGAGAGGATATAAAATGTAGACTGGCAATGGCCAGGAAAGCGTTTCTGAAGAAGAGAAATTTGTTAACATCGAATATAGATTTATGCATCAGGAAGTCGTTTCTGAATGTATTTGTTTGGAGTGTAGCCATGTATGGAAGTGAAACATGGACGATAACTAGTTTGGACAAGAAGAGAATAGAAGCTTTCGAAATGTGGTGCTACAGAAGAATACTGAAGATAAGGTGGATAGATCACGTAACTAATGAGGAGGTATTGAATAGGATTGGGGAGAAGAGAAGTTTGTGGCACAACTTGACTAGAAGAAGGGATCGGTTGGTAGGACATGTTTTGAGGCATCAAGGGATCACAAATTTAGCATTGGAGGGCAGCGTGGAGGGTAAAAATCGTAGAGGGAGACCGAGAGATGAGTACACTAAGCAGATTCAGAAGGATGTAGGTTGCAGTAGGTACTGGGAGATGAAGCAGCTTGCACAGGATAGAGTAGCATGGAGAGCTGCATCAAACCAGTCTCAGGACTGAAGACAACAACAACAACAGATGAAAGACAAAAAGGTTGCCTAAAAAGATAACAATAACCTCCATCTACGCATCTACGTAGTTCAGAGAAGCTGATGGTGGAGGGAAGGATCCAGATGGCTTGTGAAGTGAAGCAGCCATGGAAATGGAGCATGTTGTGTTCAGCTGCATATTGTGCCATTGGGTGGCCAATTTTTTTCTGAGTAAGTTTATTTGTGGCCATTCATCCTGGTGGACAGCTGGTTGATAGTCATACCAATGTGAAAGGCTGTGCAGTGTTTGCAGGAGGGTTGGTGTATGGTGTGGCTACTTTCAGAAGTAGCTTGTCCTCTGATGGGGAAGGAGAAATCTGTGACAGCATCAGAGTAGGAGGTGCTGGGTGAATGGACTGGGCAGGTCTTGCACCTCAGTCTGCCTCAGGGATATGTTCCCTGTGACAAGGATCCAAGAGTGCTAGTGGCATGGGGTGGACTAAGATAATGTGGAGACTGGATGGGCAGCGGGACACCACTTTGGGGGGGGGGGGGGGGGAGAAGAGGATCTTGGGTAGGATGGACCTGATTGTAGGGCACGATGAGAGACCTGGCGAAGGATATGATTCAGTTGTTCCAGTCCAGGGCAATATTGGCTGATGAGGGTGGGGGATGGGGAGCATTTGATAGTATTTTCTGTCAGAGTTAAGGCAGTGTCTACAAGAAATTCAAAAGGGATTGATGTTTCTCTACCAGTGATTAGTCCAGTAGGGCATGACCAAATGTGTTGTGCCTGCAAACTGTGTCATCCCTTGGCATCCAATGTGCACATATGTGAACTGGTAATGGTATTTAAAACTGCAAATAGCACTGTATTGAAGAACTGTTTGTAATTGAAATATTTGCTTCCACTATTTGCGTGGTAGACAACAGCTATGTGCTTTCTATCGATGACACCAACACACTTCAGAAAATTCCATCTATCTAGAAATTCTTTGGCAATATTTGAAATTGTTTGCCATTGCTTTTCCATTCTTCTGTAGATGATGGCATCTAGGAAAAATAATGTATAAGTATGGTAAATACAAAAGCAGTATGTGTACTAGATACACATAATTCAAAAGTAAACTGTGTATTGAGACAGCTGTTGTGTACCGTTTACTAATGAGGCCCTTGAATTTCAGGCCCATTCAAGACTGAGCTCATGTTGCAGAAGGAATAAAGTGGACCATTGGACGCACAAATACAGGAATTTCCTTCCACAAAAAGCCACAGTGAACACAGGAAAATGACCTCAGATGTATGAGCTACATGAAGCCAATCAAATGCTGTCCAAATCATAACGCCTCACTGTAAAAGAGCAACCCATTTGCAGCTTTTTGTGAGTACATAACTGACAAGTTGCTGTGGTACAGTGACAGTATTGTGACTGTATCAGATCACAGGTTGAGTTTAAAATCCACAGTGTGCTGTGTGAAGAAGATTACAACATGTTTCAGAATAAAAGTGGTTTTTCCAGTTAAGGATCCTATATGCCTTCACCTAAAACAGTTTTTAATGCATGTTCCAGTTCTAAATACAGGAATCATTGTAGAGAAATATCTACAGCAGTGAAGCACACTTCCTTATTTTAAATTTGTTGTGAACCGTATCACATGTGTTTGTGTGATGTCAAATGAAAATAAAATATAAATAAAAAGCTTATGTGAATGAAATCCTTGAGTCATTCTACCAAAGCATTCTGCATATTGCTTATTGATGAACAGTGCACTTTAAAGGCATACATTTAACTTCTGTATGAATCAGCAGTTGCTAAAAACAGAAAGATGATGCTCAGTCAGGTTGAGACTGGTATACCCTCTCTTGTATTTGTATTGGTTTCAAAAGTTCTCAGAGCAGCTGCTAGTCTAAGGTATTCTAGATGGTGTTTCAACATGCTGGTAAAATTCTGCATCCAGCATCAGTTCGCAAGCTAAATTTTTGAATCATTCTAACTGCTCAAAAAATTGACCAGGTGTGAATAGGATTTGCACACTGATGGTTCTGTACAAACTTAATTATGTATATAGTCATTTCTTCCATTCCAGGAATTGAGAATCTCGACCATTTTTGCCTGTTATCAGCAATGGTACTGGCAAGATAGTGGCCCTAGGGATTTCAAGATTTTCAAGAATGTTTTCTTTTCAGTTATATAAACGTGACATGGTCATGCTGGAGGCAGGCACATATTATTATAATAACCAGTAGTTGTGCATTCAGGCTGACTGGATTACAATGGTAAATGACTTCATTGCTCTTATGGCTCATTTTGGAATTTGTCCATCAGGTATCCAGGAGTGATTGCTGGACAAGGGCTTTCATGTTGTATGTGACACAAACATACACATACAACTTGAAATGCCATATCTATGGGCAGTAATTGCTCCTGGATATCTGATGATGAATAAATTCCGAAATGCATCATAAGAGCAATAAAGACATTCCTTGCATGATGCTTGACTTTTATCGTTATGACCCAGTCAGCTTGAATGCAGAATTTCTGACTATTTAAATTTCAAGTTTGACATTGGATAAAAATGACAAAAGAAATATTTTTTCATGTGATGTAGTTATGAATTTACAGCTTTCAGATTTTTTCCTGTGGTTGTACTGTGAAATCTTGCCAAATTTCACTATTCTAGGCCAACGAGAAGTACACTAAACATTGTGATGAGTGAGTTTGCAAGTATCAAAATATGTGGTGTAAACGGCCATATCTTTTGAGTGCACTGAGTTGAAAGTTTCAGTGTTTTATGGCGCTAAGGGGCCATAGGCCTTAGTATGTCACATAAATTTCAACTTCATGTGTCTGCCCATACCCGCAGAAAAGAGGTTTTAACTGACAGACAGGTAGCAAAGTGATCCTATAACAGATCTGTTATTAGCAATTGAGGTACATAACCCTAAAAAAATGCACCCACAGTCAAATATCTTTCTAACTTTATCCCCTGTGCGACATAATGGAGGAGGGCCACAATCACTTCCTCTAGCTCGCTTTTGGCCATTTTTTGGCCATAGTGTGGTCCTGTGCAAACAATTCTGGGCTGAAAATATCTTGCCATAAATGTTCATAAACAACAGTTTCTGGCAATACTGCTAGCATATGGCTACAATTAGTGTGCTGCAAAATTGCCAACATGTGTCTAGTATATCTCGCATTATTACTGGACAACATTTTGTCGCTATATTGCCAGTAATAAGCTATTTTTATGGCCCATATTAACATACCTAAATAGGACATTTTCATTTAATAATCACAGGACATAAAACTGAAGCACTGTTTGAGAAGTGAGCTGGACTGGCTTACAGCCTGTCCCCAGCATTATTCATTCTGTGCACTAAGTAAGCAGTAACAGGAACAAAGAAGAAATGTAGGAAGCAGTGAAATTTCAGGGAGGAGAAATACAAACTGTGCAGTTTGCCAATAACATTGTAATTCCCTCAGAGAAGTTAAAGAACTTGTAAGAGCAGTTGCCGAGAAAGGATATTGTCTTGAAATGAGGATACAAGGTGTACATCAATGATAGGTAAATAAGGATAAAGCTGTGTAGTCAAATTAAATCAGGTGATGCTGAGGATATTAGATTGGTAAATGAGACAATGAAAGCAGTATATGAGTTTTGCTATTTGGGCAGCAAAATAACTGATTATGGCTGAAACAGAGAGAGCGTGAAATGCAGACAAGCAATAACAAGAAAGGTCTTTATGTAAAAAGATAAATTTATGTGTTAGGTAGTCTTTTCTGAGGGTATTTGTCCATAGTGTAACTTTGTACTCGAACCTCATGCCATAATCTTTCCAAACAACTCAATTTAATGACTACAACATGTCAGTGCATATATTCCCTGATGTATTTTGTCATAAAAAACGCTGATCAGTACAATTGAAGGTGATTTTTTACTCTGAGTTGGAGCCTGTGATAATATATGCTGGTGCTAAACTTTCAGTTTACTGACAAATAGTAGCATAGGCACAAGAAGTAATATAGCTGTATTTAAAACAAATTTAGTGTGGTACCCACTTGATGAACCATTTTACTCCTTGAAATAATTTTTTTTTGCCATAATAAATGAAACTTTTTGTATGGCTCGATCATGTTCCATGCAGTGTCAGCAAGTTTGCAAAGACTAATTTGTTTATTTGTGGTTGCTATGATCAATTTTTCTGTGGTTTCTGTGCCTAATTTCTCCAGAATAGTGCATGCTGAGTCAGACACCAGCTTTGGTAGTTCTGACAGGGTTGCAGGATCACCTCAGTATGCCTCTGCTTCTGAGGTACCTGTCCTAGAATACTGCTCAAGTGTGTGAGACCAATATCAAATAGAACTAACAGGTGATTTTAAATGTACTGTATACTTAATTGGACAGCACAAAGGATCACAGTTTTATTTGACCCACAGGAGAGTGTTGGAGATGCTGAAGAAATTGGACTGGCACACCTTTGAAGAGAGATGGGAACTGTCCTGAGAAAGTCTACTTACAAAGCCTAAAGAACCAGCTTTAAATGATGACTGTTGGCAGATACCAAACCCCATACATATCGCTCCCGTAGGGATCATGAGGACAAAATTAGATGAATTAGTGCAGGTTCAGAGGCATTTAAACGATCATTCTTCCTGCAACCATAAGTGAATGAAACAGGAAGAAATCCTAAGAACTGGTACAATGGGAGGTATCCTCTGCTATGAACTTAACAGTATAGAAGCAGATGTAGGCAAATGTTTTTGAACAAAAATCTTCAATGTTTTCTTCACGGAATGTATATGTAGCTGCAGTCATATCAATGTCAATACTGTAATTTAAATTTCCACATTTGAAAATTTTTCTTTTTTACAAACTTGGGTTATGTTTCAATTGCCTTAATCTTGGATTGCTTTGTAAAGATAGTTGTATTTACAGTACGAACTGTCGAGCGAGTTTCCCAGAGCAAAACGAAGCATTCTCTTCCATTTCCTGTTGTCTTAAGTTGTGCTCTTTTATGCAGCTGATGTTATCATTTATGTCAAATCACAGTATTTTTTTCTAGTTATTGTGATTCATTAGATATACACTGCTGGGAAAAAAATTGTACATACCGTTTTAGAGGTTTCCAGTTCACTCAAGATTTATCGTTTCCACAGTGCATATGGAGTACACGAAATGATTACATTTACAGATCAATAGCACAAGCGATTCTGAGGTACCAGGTATCAAGTCATGCTGAAACACCCATATTACTATGCAGTGTAGCCTCCATTGGTGTCGGCATGGTAGCTCAGCTACCCTCTGTAATAAAAAAAAACTGACTTAATCGGTCAAAAATGAACTTAAATGGGTGTCTTATGACATCCGCCCAGAGCAGATGCGACAAACACGATTTTTTTATTTTATTTTATTTTATTTTATTTTAAAAAAGAAGAAAGATAAAGAAATGGTGGTAGTGGATACACGGATTCTTGCATCCAGTCAGTTGTGCTGTAATAGCCAAGTAATACATGAAACTGATCATCTAAGGAACAACAATTATGGCTTTATTCCTAAACTTCTGAACAATAATAATCATCTCATGACTCTCCATGTAACAAAGCAAAAGAATCATACAGAAGGTGCAACATAAGCAATACACAGAACAAATGATGTGAGCAGTACAAACTGAAGATCAAGCGAGGTGGCGCAGTGGTTAGCACACTGGACTCAAATCGGGAGGACGACGGTTCAATTCCGTCTCCGGACATCCTGATTTAGTTTTTCCGTGATTTCCCTAAATCGCTTCAGGCAAATGCCAGGATGGTTCCTTTGAAAGGGTACGGCCGATTTCCTTCCGAATCCTTCCCTAACCCGAGCTTGCGCTCCATCTCTAATGACCTCATTGTCGATGGGACGTTAAACACTAACCACCACCACCACCACCACCACAAACTGAAAGAACAAAGTGAGAGTGAGCCAACACTGCTCCATGCATATATAGGCACAAGTCACTAGTAGACGATATGGTGGAGACCGTGTAGTGTGCACGCTTTGTACAGGTGGCTTCTGATGGCCAGCCCACGCTGATACAGTTGGCAGTCGATTGAAATAAACACACGTGGTAACACTACACTCAGTGCACTCACACTTGCAGGCACTAGTAGTGTCAAATCCAGAATGGCAGCAGCTGGTGCTGATGGCAGGGGTGAAACAATGTGAAGGGGGAGCACATGAGCATAGGTCCAGAATACATGGAGACACAGGGGTGCCGGAGGGCAGTGCATCCATGCAGTGTCCAACAACAGAACTGGGCAGGGGGAGGGATGCCATTGCCATCTCTATACATGATCAGCAGGCAGGTCACACCTGCAGAGGAGACAGAGGTAGACCTAACAGGAGGATGGTTGAGTGATGATGGCAAGGAGGCTGGTGGAGGCAGCTCCACCAGAACAGCAGGCTACGGCAACAACCTGAAGTTAGGGATGGACTGGCTCCCAGTTCTGGGAAGCTGGAACCCCAGGGCACCACACAGAGAGGAGGGAGCCAGTAGGGTGAGGGTGCCTTCACAGCAGGCAATGATGGGCCAGAGGAGGAGGGTGGTGCTGGCTACAGTGATGGGGGCCACACCCGTGAGCCAGTAGCTTCTGGCAGTGGGCGGGGGCGCAACTGATCAAAGTAATGTACCAACAGCCCATTGACTAAATGGATGTCACAGTGATGGCATACCTGGAAGTGGACAACGGTGTCCAGTATCCACTTGGACTCGTGACCAAACCCTCACACCCCCACCAGCGATCCTAGCGCAAAGTGGCTGGATGAAATTGACTGCAGCAGTTGCAGCACAAGCTGCAGAAAGTGGGGGAGTGTGCATGGGTGCCAGCCATGAAGCAACTCAGCCATGCTCTGCCCCTCCACAGGCATGAAGCAATAGGTGCTCAGAAAATGGAGAAGGACATCGTCTGGTGAGGAATCCACTGTAATTGTACATATGCAATAGCCGTTCCACTTCGCCATTTCATTGAGGGTGGAATGGCAGAACCGTGACATGACAAGTGCCATGATGGGAACAAAACAGTTCAAAGGTGTGAGAAATGAACTGAGGCTCATTATTGGAAAGTAAGGTACAAGCAGCACCTTAAAAAAAATGAACTGTGACCTCAGTCAACATTGACACATACCAGATATTGTAAGGAAACCAGAAAAATGCATCCACAACCAAGAGTCAATAGGAATTCAAGAAGGAACCCACAAAGTCTACATGAGAATGTTCCCATGGCTGGCATGGAGTGGGCCAGGGGCACAGAGACATCTTGGGAACTGCCTGTTGTTGGGCATACTGCTCACGAGGTGTGACACTATGGACAATTTTGCCAAAAACATGTCTGATAGCTAAGAGGTTAGTGTGTGGAACTCCCCAATGGCCATGGTGGAGAAGGCATAGACCCTTGCACCATAATGCAGCAGGGATGACTACTCTGGGAGAGAAGTCTTCCGTGGACAACGGCAAAACACCATCAAAAACAGAGGCAATACCATAAGGAAAAATAGTTGCATAGGGGTCCAAAGCCTGTCCTGGCAATTTACCTGACCAGCCCTGCTGAACGAACCATACCACCTGGCTGAGAACCAAATCAGCTGCAATGGCAGCTGCTATGCATGTGCTCAAAATTGGGAAACCATTGCCTTGGCCTGCATTTCAGTATCCAGTGGAATCAAAGCAATTTCTCACTATCAAAGTGGGATCAGGGCCCACAGAAGGCGGGCACAGGCATCTGCATTGGCGTGTTTAGACATAGGTTGAAAATGGATTTTGTAATTGTGGCAGGATAAAAACAGTACCCAGCATTGTAGGCAGTGTTCTGCCTTGTCAGGCAATGAAGTGTAGGGGTTAAACAAGGAAACCAAGGGTTTCTGGTCATCTGGTCTGTAATAAGGCAAAATGTGGAGCCATAAGAAAAACACGAAATTTCTGGAGAACATAGACCAGGGGCGGGCAAATGTTGCACGCAGCTCATGAGGACACAGTGCTGCAAGTGTGCTGCTCGCGTGCAAGCGTCGAACGGGACAGTGGCGACAATCAGCATGTTGCGGCAGCATAGTACCGGGCTAAGCTGCAGATGTTGAAGCGAAGCGACCACTACGTAGTGAACGTCGTATTTCAAGAACCGGAAAATGCAGAGTGAATCAAGGAAACAGAGAATTGGAGATTTGCTATCTTTTAAAAAGGAATGGGAGAATCATTTTTTTCCTTGTGCAAAAACGTGAAAATTGGAAATGTATAATATGTGACAGTATTCTGACTGGTCAGCGGAAGTTTAATATTGAACACCATTATAATAAATCTCAATATGTAGATGATATTCATCCCAGTTTGCAAATGGAATTAATAGATCTACAGCGTAATTCTCGTCTGAGAGACAAGTTCCTTTTGGCAAGACACGTAATAGATTTTTATCACGACTTTCCACAGCAAGAGTTTCCTCGTCTCCATCGTGAAGCCATGAAGATAATGTCAATGTTTGACTCAACATACATTTGTAAGAGATTTTTTCTGTTATGAAAATTAATAAGCCTCGGTTAAGAGCACACATCAGTAATGAAAATTTTCGTAACTGTGTTTGTCTTTATGTAGAAATTTTGTTCCAGACATTAAACGTATTGTAAATGTCACCTGTGATAAGTAAATAAAATGTATTGTAGGCAACAGCTACTTTTTCAAACCATGATTACTTTCAAGCACTCCTACTAACCTTATTCCTTCATTCAATAAAGCAGGCCAGGAAACAAAATGCATTACAGAGGAAGAAGCGGAGAGACGGTATGGTGTAGAGGGGAGAGAAGCGGGTGGCCAGCTTGCCCCTGTGTGCACGCAGTACACCTGTTAACTGCACACGTGCAAGTGCACCGCATACGTGCAGAATTCCTGCCCACCCCTGACATAGACTATGGCAAGAGCCTCTTTTTCCACCTGAGAGTAACACTGCTGGGCCAGAGAGAGAGAGATTTAGAGGAGAAACATCAGGTCATTCAGAACTGTTGGCATACTGGGTTGCTAGGATTGCACCAAGGCCATACTGTGAAGCGTCAGTTGTCAAAACGGTATGCTAGTCCGGAGAGAAAGTAGCTGAACAAGGGGCCTAGTTTGGATTTCAACATTTGAAAAGTGTGTTTGCAACCTGGACTGCAGCAAGAAGATAAATTCTTGTATAACAAGGCATGCACTGAGTGGGCCAATGTGTCTGCCTGCCCCCCCCCCTCCCCCCAGCAGGATTATATGGTAGTAGGCTATCTTGATTAGGAAGGCCTGAAGCTCCTTCATAGATGGGGGGTGAGGCATTGACATAGCAGTGGAAATGTGGTCTGGCAGAGGTCATAACCCATCCCAATAGAAGATTGAAGAAACTGGTATTTTGTGAGGTTACACCTTAAAGTTGCAGATTGCAAGGCAGAAAATAATTTGCACATATTTTTCAAGTAATCAGCCATGGAGGAACCCATGGCAACAATGTCACTCAGATAATTAATGCAATCTGGGACAGGCGTAGTCAGTTGCTCAAAAATTTGTTGGATAATAGCAGAGGCACTAGCCACACCAAAAGGGCGGCACAAATATTGATAGAGGCTAAAAGGAGTATTCAAAACCAGAACTCACTAAGAATCTTCATCCACAGGTACGTGCAGGTATGCTTCAGATAAATCCATTTTAGAGAAATACTGACCATCCAATATTTTTTCCAACAGTATCTCCTGTTACGGGAGAGGATACATATCCACGATCAACTGCTCATTGACAGTTCTACTGAAATCACCATAGTGGTGAAGTTTCCCCAACAGCTTCCAAAGTACAACAAGCAGAGATGACCATTCACTAGCCATAACAGTTTGCACCATCCCTAGAGACTGAAGTCTGTCCAATTTTTCTTTCACTTGATCTCTCATGGTGGCAGAATGGGATGCACGTGACAGAAATTAGGCCGAGCCATGGATTTCAAAGAAATATGAGCAGAAAAATCTATAGCACACGCATCTTCCAAAAACAAGTACAATAACTTCTCACGCAGTCTTTCCAATTGAGAATGTGTTACCTAATCAGACAGAAGGTGAAATACATCATTGACAGAAAATTTAAATGCCTGATGTATATCCATCCCAAACATGTTCTCCACCTCAGCATCAGGAACCACCACTGAATTGTAAGACACAGACACCATAAACTGTCCCAACAGCACAATGTTCTGTTTTTTATAACTGATCGGATTCCATTAGACTGGTGTCAATGGCTGCAAGCCTAAGCTTGCATAGGTTTGAGAATACAATAACGTCACTGAGACACTTGTGTTGACCTGTAACTGGAACACTTGACAAAAAACACTTAACACTTACAGCACGGTGCCCGTACGCCATACGGTCGTGGCCACCCTGATGTTGGCGACGGTGCCCATATACCTTACGGGCGAGATTTGGCTCCGTAAGAGCGTTTTGTGCGTCTCCGAAGCAGTTTCGTGAACTAATGTGGAGGTATTTCATTCTTCTTCTGCAAGAGGCAAGCACTTATCGGCTACCTCATTCTCGGAGCGGCTGTGAGCACTGCAAAGACGAAGTTACGTGCAGCTCGTTCACAGGTGTTTACGATTGTGAAAATATCACGCAGCGAGTTGACAGACACAGAGATCTTAGATATTCTATATGGAGATGCAGGATCTGAAATTGATGATTCTGATAAAAAGGATTCGTACTCTTCAGGCGAAAGTACAAGTAATGATTCAGGTATGTATATGTCTCAATTGTTCATAAAGTGAAGAGTATTACCGCATTTTGTATTGAATTGTGTTAATTACTTCACTTGCATTTAGTACTTTTTAGTACTAATTTTAGCATTATTTTTTTCTAGGCAGACAGTGGTACAAACCTTGAGTCACCATCTGTGGTAGCTGGTCGTGTGTGCCTCACTGAGCACAAAGAGAAAGATTGGTCGGAACTAGCTGATCAGCCAGCACTGTCGTATTTCCAGCAGTAGTCGGCGTAGCATCGCATTTTTCAGATGCCACTGAGGAGCTTCGATATTTTAGTTATTTCTTTGGTGATGACCTTATTCGGCTCACCAAAAGTGAAAAGAATCTGTATGCTGGTGACATTATTACGACAATGAAACGCAAAGGTAGCTTGAAAATAAACTCTGTTTGGCACAAGTGGTCTGCAGTAAAACTGCAAGAGATTTACTGCTGTCTCAGTATTATTTTGCATATGTGCGTTGTCAGATTGCCGAAAATCAGTGATTATTGGTCAACAGACTCGTTTCCACAAACAGGATTTGCAAGTAAATTGTTGAGTCGCAATCAATTTTGCACTACATTGTCGATGTTACACTTGCATGACACCGCTACGATCACTAGCAGGGGTGAAGAAAAGCACGACCCACTTCACAAGGTAAGGCCTTTGTTTGATTTCTTTGTGAATAAAAGCAAAATTAGTTTTCATCCAGGCATGAATCTGACAATAGATGAGGCAATGTGTCCCTTTTGTGGCAGAACAAGCTTCAGAGTATACATGAAAAACAAACCCAATAAACATGGAATAAAATTGTATGCTCTCTGCGATTCATCAACTGGTTATATGCTAAAATGTGATGTATAGACAGGTTCTGCAGGCAGTGTTGACAATTGTATCCAGGGCCTTGTAAAAAAAAGTTGTGTTCACAGTACTTGGGCAAAGGACGTTGCATTTATATGGATAGATACTACACCAGTCCATCTCTTTTGGACATGTTGTGGGACAATAAAGCTCTTGGAGTGCAAACTGTAATGAGAAACTGGGAAGTTTTGCGACTAATATTCAGAACACTAAAACTAAAAGAAAAAAAAAATAGTTTTTCAAAGAAAACACCATCTCTTGGCAGTGAAGTGGAAGTCAAAATAAGATATTTTTTGTCTTTCCACAAAGCATTAGTCTACCAGCACTAGTATTCAAGTGAGGGCGAAAGGTGGAATAGCAGAAATTGTAAAGTCACACGTTATTATTGATCACAATAAGAATAAAGCTGGGGTTGACAGAGCAGAGCAGTTCTCCAGCTATTATCCATTTACCCAAAAAACTTTGAAGTGGTCGTAAAAGCTGTTTTCCAACTTGTTTATCATGTCAACTGTCAACAGTTTTATTCTATATAAAGAGAACAATAGGAAGAATGTATCCCTAGTAGACTTTATTCACAGAGTGGGAAAGAAATTGGTTGAGAAGGGCGGAAATATTTTTCAGCAACAAGCCGCTTCATCCTCACAAATTAAGAAGACATTTGCCAGGCACTTTCCAGAGAAGGTCCCACCCACTGCAGACAAGGTGAATACTACTAGGTATTGCAAAGTATGTTCAGACAGGGAGAAGAAAGAGACGGGTATGCGCATCGGGAAGGAAAGTAGATGGTGGTGCAAGGACTGTGGCGTTTGCCTTTGCGTCCCACAGTCTTTCCATGTTTTTCACACAAAGGCTAACTACATCTGAACTATTAAAATACTCTAGTTTACAGGTACCTGCAGGAGACATTCCAGTGATATTTTGTTTTAAATTTAGATACAGTAATAATGGCATTACTCAAAAGGGAGATCATGTAAGACTTTTTTATCCACAATATTTTTGTGTTTCCATTTTTTAATTATAACACCAATTTGTATTTTATATTGTAAAATAGACTCACATTCATGTAAAGCTCTTACTTTTTCCTTTTAAATGATGCAAGAACCATATTCCTATCATTTTCTGTTCTTTGCAATCTAATTTCAAACATCCATTAAGTATGCCAGTTCACAGCCAAGTGCCGGGTGTGAAGAGGGCAGCGTTGAAAGTGTTAACTCAATAAACAACTCAAAAGAAGTCAAAAGCATGGGAGTCACACAGTTTACGTCCATGTCCATATGCTGAACAACCATTGGTGAACAACACATGGTAGCGATGTGGTTTTTCTTCTGGCAAGTGTTACAAGTAGCCCAGCACTTAGGGCATGCTAAACATTTGTGGTGGACAAAACAGAAATGACCATACAGAATCAGAGAACATTGTGGTGGTGGTTGTGGCAGACTGGGCCAGCGTAGGTCTGCTCGCAATGGTCCCACACGTTTACCACGAGCACAGATGCTCCTTCCTGCAAGCTATCTTTCGTCATAGTGGGCACATCTTGTAGCACTATTCCCACATTGCCCCACATTTCAATTTGGTCACCCACTGCCCAAAAAACTTTTAAAAGTTTGTGCTATTTGTAAAACTTCTGCCAACAGGGGTTTTGACAGATCAGAGCCTTCTGGTGCACTTCCTTGTCCGGAGGTTAACAGATGATTGTATTGCACACCACAGAGTCTGCCTAAGAGTCATCATGAGCATCAGTAATGAACTGACACTTAAATAGCTAAGACTGTGAAGTCTGGCTGCCCAGGCCCTGTATGACTGGCTTGGTTTCTTGCGGCATTGGTGGAATTCGATTTGCACCACTATGATGTGCACTCATTTGCAATGGTAGTTGGACAATAAACTGCACATGTCATCAAAAGTAAGAGCTGCCAGTTCTTGTGAAGGGGCTAGCTTACACAGTAACTGATACACCTTAGGGGGAATCCATTAGAGAAATAAGGCTTTCCATAAATTCGAGTTTGTCACACTGACAGCCAAAAAATGCCGTCCGAGTTTCTTTTCATAAGCTTCCTTAACCTCTGCTGAATTATCATATCTAGGAAAAGTGGGTGGATACACTTTTGGAATGGCACCCTGCCTGTTAATGGAAACTGCCAAAGTAAGCTGTTCAATCAAGGGCAGAAGCACGGCACCTATAATGAGTAAACCTGACAAAACGGCACTTAAAGACTGGACACACAGAAACCATCCCATCCTCGTCACCAGTCATGTAGTAACCAAATAAGACATGAAACCAATCCAAGTAACACAAGCCATAAGGCATGTGGTGGGGCCAGTGTGTCATGGACGAATGCACTCTGAGACAGTGCTTATCGGGTCTATGTCGTATATGCAAAAGACCATCACTTACGTGCAGCCAGACTCTGCTTTCATTTCTGAAGACTATGGTACACCACTCCATTCTCCAAGAAATCCTCTGATGGCATCAGTTGAGCCAGGCATGTCGATGCTGTGGTGTGTGTTTGGAAGACAGGTTAGAGGGTTGTGTGCATATAGTACCACTGCTAATAACTGGTTTGCAACAGTTCATTTTGACACGTCTCAGCTCACAGGCCCTCTTACCTATGCCATGGTAGCTGTAGGTTCAGCCTCTGCCATCCTTACAATATGATGATCCTGATGGGTATCTGGCTGCGTGGATGTTCAGAGCCCCGTCTACAGGTGTGAGAATGTTCACATGCCCACTGTTACCAGCACCATGGCACAACTGATGCAGCATGTCTAACTTGTCACAGTTCTCCAAAAGGACCATACCACCACTCTTAAGGCCACAATTTGATCCCTTTCAGAATCACTCAGTTGTCTGTGGGAACACGACTGCATCTCCATGGCATGGTTGCCTGCTTGCTTCACATGTTTGTACCACACTGGGCATTCTATCTGTGAGCTTATCCTGTTGGACACAGAAAGTGTTCCGATAGGTACAACACTATGCTATCTGCAGGTGGACAACATTGCAACTGAATATGCTATTGTCATCTACTATTCCCAGGTGCCATATGCCATCACTGGATCAAAACTGGCGACGTGTTTCCAGATGTACAATTTTTTTTTTTTTTTTTTTTTTTTTTTTTTTTTTTTTTTTTTTTTTTTTTCATGGCAGTGTAGATTGAACATCATGACACATTACTCACAAAAAACAGGAGATTCAGGTTTGAGTCATATTCCTCGCACAAGTTCTCAGTTGTCACTTTACATCTAAATAAACATCTTGATTAGTATTAAAGACACCAATCTTTGCAAATGCAGGCCCTCCTGTGCTAACCAATCTGTTGTTAGGAGGAGATGAAATAAATGGTTGTAGGTCCATCATAAGTTGCACTGAAAAGTACCTTGTTTTATTTATTGACGGTGTCTAGTTTTGGACACCTGTTTTCATTTTCAAACAATTCTGTGGTATGCTATGTTGTCAAAAGTATACGAACACCTATAGTTAAATTCTTTTATATTGGCAGTTCGTGCATCCCCGCCCAGATGTGGGAGATTGCTGCGTTGCCAGTTGTACACACCAAGAGAAGCAGCACCATAGTATAGTTAGCAAACTTACGTTTAGGGGGGGGGGGGGGGGGGGTTCACGCAGTTTATGACGTAAAGCCACCACGGCCGCATTAACCCTTCCACTGCTACAGAGACGTGTTCCCCGCATTCCGCGCTTTGCGCGATTTTGCCATCACTGCACTGCTTGCCTGTGCAGATACATTGTGTTTCGACTGCTTTGAGACATTTTATCATTCAATTTCACAAAAACTATTTGGCCCAAAAATTTGATTTTTACACATCTTCTTGACTGATACCTTCCCCCCATAAATGACTTAATTTTGTTTCGATGTTCAATGCAGTTATTGTGCAGCATTAAATGTAGTAAACCATTGCATGAAATTTTGAAGAGTTTGCAGAGGTAAAAGTCCATAGCGTATACTTTCTGTATGGTCGATTTTAGTTGCCACTAGAAATTTCAAAAAATTGCATTCAAACAAATAGAATTCATGAGGTAAGACACTTCGATATTGTTTTTAAATAAAAAAAATATTAAGCATCGAATAAGGTTTGAACTCAGAACCTTTTGCTTAGTGGCTATTACCTTTAACCATTATGCTAACGCAGCTCATCATTCACTACATCTCCTGGAGCACTTTAAAATATAATGCAAAATACCGACAAACACTGTTGGTGTGACAATGAATTACTCACGTTTCGTCGAAGTAAAATAGGAAATAAACAATTAGCACTGTTCCTTATTGCGAAAAAGCAGTTAGTGAGAATGATACAAACACCTTTCCATGCTATTGCCTGAATTAGGAGGCTTATTGCTTGTTTCATTTAATTAATTAATAGAATATGAAGCAATTGGTATAAAGAATGCTTTTTCCAAACTTTCTATGAAAGAAAGTCTGCTATCAAGACATTGCTTTTGTTCAATTACTTTATTTATGACTGAACGTTTCTAAAACTGAAAACACTCGTGTGTGCTCTGCATTGCAGTCGAGCTCTGGCAACGTCGTTCTCTGTTCCTTGGTTACTGTGTTTTGTGACGTCAGATGCGCAGAACGAACCTAAACTTGGCCGCCGTTGTAAATGATGCGCACTTTAGCTGAAAATTACTTTCAAGTTCGTGGTGCCCTCCATCGGTAATTCTGGAATTCAGTATGGTGTTAGCCCACCCTTAGCTTCCACTCTCACAGGCATATGTTCAGTCAGGTGCTGGAAGGTTTCTTGGGGAATCGCAGCCCATTCTTCATGGAATGCTACAGTGTGGAGAAGTATCAGTATTGGGTATTGGTCGATGAGGCCTGGCACAAAGTCGACATTCCAAAACATCCCAAAGGTTTTCTATTCAACCATGTGCCATTGTGCCACTGGCCGTGCATTATGAACAGGTGGTTGAACATGTTGAAAGATGCAATTGCCATCCCCAAATTGCTCTCCAACAGTGTGAAACAAGAAGGTGTGTAAAATATCAGTGAAGGCCTATGCTGTGATAGTGTTATGCAAAACAACAAGGGGTGCAAGCCCCATCCATGATAAACAGACCTCCGAATTTTACTGTTGGCACTACACATGCTGGCAGATGATGTTCACCAGGTATTTGCCATACTCACACCCTGCCATCGAAATGCCACATTGTGTACTGTGATTCATCACTCTACACAATGTTTCTCCACTATTCAATCGTCCAATGTTTACACTCCTTACACCAAGTGAGGTGTCGTTTGGGATTTACCGGCTTGAGCAGCTATTCGACCATGAAATCCAAGTTTTCTCACCTCCTGCCTAACTGTCATAGTACTTGCAGTGGATCCTGATGCAGTTTGGAATTCCTGTGTGATGGTCTGAATAGATGTCTGCCTATTACACATTATGACCATCTTCAACTGTCGGCGGGCTCTGTCAGTCAACAGATGAGATCAGCCCTTCACATTTCTATTTCACTATCACATTGGAAACAGTGAACCCATGGATGTTTAGGAGTGTGGAAATCGTGCATACAGACGTATGACACAAGTGACACCTAATCACCTGACCACGTTCGAAGTCTGTGAGTTCTGCGGAGTGCCCCATTCTTCTCTCTCATGATGTCTAATGACTAATGAGGTTGCTGATACGAAGTACCTGGCAGTAGGTGGCAGCACAATGCACTTAATGTGAAAAACATATGTTTTTGGGGGTGTCTGGATACTTTTGATCACAGACAGAGTGTGTGTGTGACAAATACAGCTATGTACAAAAACTGCCCCTGCACTGATCAAAGTGACATCATGGTTGACTCAACAACATTGAAATACACCACACAGGATGGACATTACAGAACTCACCTTCAGCGTGCTGCAAGTTTGTAAGTTATGAAGGAATATGAAAAAAATTTGGTACCTTTTTTTTTTCTTTTTTTTTGCAAGACATTACATTACTTCTACATGTATATGTATAGACACTATCACCTTCAAAATAGTCACCTTGTACAGCAATACAGTGCTCACAATGTTTCTGCAACGGCTGTATGTGACCTGGATATCTTCTTTCAGAAGTGTACTTAGCATTTTCTGCGATTTGTGCTGCAGTAGTGGCAAAATTCCAACCTTTAAGCTCATTCTTCAGTTTAGGGACTATGTCAAAGTCCACAGAAGCCTAAGTTGAGTGGTAGGTTAAGTGCAGCAGTGTGACAATCTAGTTTCTCGTGAGAAACTCATATGTGAAGAGACTACAGTGATAGAGTGCATTGTCGGTGTTATGCAACCAGTGTTTCATGTCCTACAGCACCCAGTCACTTAAGCTCCAAGTCCTCTCTCGGGTGCCTTAAACACAGGAACTATAACTTGCTGTTGACAGTTTGGCCCTTTGGGATGGATTTATGATGCCTTGCTGTGTTAAAGTAAAAAAAAATGATGAGCTCGCACTCAGTCATGCTATAACTTTGCCTCATTTTTTTTTGGTCATGGAGGTGATGGGCTTTTCCTCTGCGAAGTCTGTCTATGGTTATACCCATATACCTCATTTGTCACCCATAACGATATTTGACATGAAGGACAGATCATCCATGGTACATTGATGGGGTTCTTAGTAGACTTTGACACTATTTTGCTTCTGTTCCCAGTCAGAAAGCAGGGCATCAACTCAGCAGTAATGCACCCTATTCAAAGTCACTCATTAGGATTTCCCGTACTGCCCCATCTGACACACCAATAATATCAGCAAAGTTGTGAATTGTTCTCTTTAAATCCTCATGCACAAGTTGTGGAATTGATTCAACATTTTTTTGTGTTTCACTCCTCAAAGTGCACATGCCACTAGAAACACCTCATATGGTTCATTGCGGCACTGCCATGCACTTGCCAAATTGTATTGTGTGTGTCTGTGGTGGATTTTCCCCAGTTTCACACAGAATTTAACATTTACTCATTGTTCTAACTTGCTGTCTATGCTGAAATAACAGGTGTTGTAATGACTGTGGTCTGAATAGTGCCAGCTGCACAACTCCCAATATAAGGATGCTGTCTCTTGACACACCGGCTTGTGAAGATTGGTGCTCCCTGTACTTATGGATACGCCCTTACACTGTCTTCTGTCAGTGTGTTAAAGGGCTAGTTTTGAAACTTTTTGATATGAGAATTATTGAGATCTACACTCATTGTCCCTCTGAAATTACATTTCTTTTCATCCACTTATTTGTTACTCGCAGCAGGGCCATGTTTAGGATGCATAGGCTCCTAAACTGAACCTGTGATGCGGGCCTTACCAGCAGCATTTTTTTGATAAGTAACCTGCAAAAATATCATGCTGGAGCAACTTTTAGATTAAAAGCATTTAACATAGCATCTGAAGTTTAATTATGAGATTAAAAAGAAGAAAATGTGATAAAGTATCAGTATAATGTTTTGTGAAATGATTTGTCAAAATAAAGAAATAAAATAGATTACAGAAACAGCTGTTGCACCTCATTTGCTGTATTTGATTTTGAGCATCACTCACAGGCATATCAAAAGTTCCTCTGATCTATTATTCAAAATTCTTTTTTATTTCAAGTTTTCTTCAGAAGAGTGATCTTGTTGACTCCTCATCCGCATTTTGTAGTGTCTTTTGTTCTCAAAATGTCCTACATTTTGTACTTGATTCAAATGAACTCTTTTTGACCATGAAGCTACACACCAGTGTAATTTTTTGTATGGAAAATAGGTAGGCCAATAAGAGATGAACTTCTTGACACTTCATTTACATAGCTAGCAGCAGCTATTCACAAAATATTCTAATTCTTCCTCAAATCACAATTCTTTCTCAAATCACAATTCTTCCTCAAATCTTAAGTTTTTTATAATTACCCTGATTAATTATAAGCAATTAAATATTTTTTTGCAAACTTGACCTCACACTGGTCAATTTGATATTCCATTATCCATTGGCTACTCTTTGTTTGGCTATGAAACCCATTGTGTAATACAGTAGACTCCAGACACTCAGGCATTATTTTTTTCCCACCAAAACCCAATTTTATTAACATTTTCTGACTTCTTACATAATACATGCGGGTTATAAGTATGTGTTGTGTACAATGAGAGGCTGAAAGATTGCCCAGCCTGAATAATTTTAGAGTCCAAGAACAAAGCATTGGCCGAGCGGTTCTAGGCGCTACAGTCTGGAACTGCGCGACCGCTACGGTCACAGGTTCGAATCCTGCCTCGGGCATGGATGTGTGTGGTGTCCTTAGGTTAGTTAGGTTTAAGTAGTTCTAAGTTCTAGGGGACTGATGACTTCAGAAGTTAAGTCTCATAGTTCTCAGAGCCATTTGATTTTGAACAGAGCATTGCACATGCCCAAGTTCAGAAGTGCCAGTTTTCACAACTCTAGCAGTCTGTGGAGCTTCAGCATGGTGTTTATATTGTTAAATAGAAACGCTATAATAGTTAGGATAGAGTATATGTTGAGATTCATTGCAATTTAATGCATCATATCATTTCTTTAGAAATTCATTATTCGAGCATGTAGGAACGACTGAAATATGAGAACTCCCTGTCGGCAGCATTCATACAACAAGGAGTGTTTCACATCCATTTCAATGACTGAGTGGATAAGCTGATGGTTTACAAACATGAAAGATGAGCATTTGAATCTAACCAGGGTTAATTGACTTTTTTTTTTAGACATTTTAAAGACATTAGCAGGTAATATTTTAAACCTCAATTCACTACAAACTGTGCAGTTGTAGGCTTTCCTAAGTTCCACATTCTTTCAAAAAATTCCATTGTATAATAGTCTAATCTTCTGACAAATGGACATAGTAAAAATATTGAAAATGGATGTATTTATTTGTAATTACTTTGACTGACATCTGGCGTGCCTACAGCTTTCAGCTAAGGGAAATGTATCAGCTGGTTGGCATGCATCATAGGTCTGCTTCAAAATAGTGACCTGAATGTTTGCAAGCAAATAATTGCTCTCTCTGAAAATTGTGTTAGTGCATCTGCAGCAGGATTTCATAGTGGTGTTGATGCTTTCACTGCTAGGAGATGGATTAGATGATTTAGAGATAATGGTGAGGTAGCAAGATGTACAATACCTGGAAGACTACAAGAAAGGATGGAGGCAAGACCAAGAATTGGCCAGGGCATCCTGAAATGCTCCTGTGTCACTCATCTGGGAACTAAGGAGAGCTTCACATTTTCTTGGCTCGTTGGGAACTGCTCTCAGAAGATTAAAAGATCATGGAATCAGGTCCTGTCATGCTGTTATCAAAGAACAATTGTCTGATAAACAAGTTATGAATAGAATAACAACTGTGAGTTCCTGGGAAGATGGTGATTAGAGGAAAGTCATTTTCTGTGACAAGTACACAACTGAGTCCCTGAGCAGAGGTCCTTGCACTTGTTTACCACACAGATGGGCAACAATATGACATGCGCTTCATTGCCACATGCACTAGAAGTGGGGTGTGAAGTGTTGGGGCTGGATGTTGTACATAGATGCAGTAACTTTAGAATGTATCCAAAGCAAATTCAATACAACATCCTTTGGACATTTCTTCAAAGATGTAATCATCCCTGGAGCTTGACATTGGTACCCAAAAGGACATCTCGCTTACCAACATGATAATCATTCATTACACACCAGCATTACGATTCAGGGCATGTTTCAAAGGAGGGAGAATATATTTCATTGCCTTCTGTGGGCTCCAAAGTCACCTGATCTCAATCTGATGGACCACATATGGGTTCAACTTAAGAAGACTCTGCAAGACAATTGGTCAGACCCTCCTCCAAGAACTGTGAATGTGCTATGCATCTTGGTTCATTCTTCATGGGAGAGACTTCCATGGATAAGGACTTTTTCCATAGACTTGTCGGTTCTATGTCTCGAAGGATCCAATGCTCTTCATTTTATTTCATTTCATTTTTTTGCAAAAGGCCTACATAGTTATTAGGCCAAAATATTAATTTCAAAATACAGTTCTAACTGCTGCTATATTATTTGTATTTTTGCGGGAGCTCAGATGAATATCACCCTCATAGGACGGTTATTTTTCATTGTTTGGTAGGTCAGATGAATATTACCTTCCAAGGAAGATTGTGTTTAAACATTAAATTCACAAACCATGTGATTGCAAGAAATTTGTGAGATGCTTGACAATGACAAGTAGTCGAAATTAGCTAATTGCACAATTAAATAAAAATCACTTTATAGCCTACTGTGGACCATGTTTACGTATTTTAAACATCTAGAGGCTGTGGACCACCATAAATACAAAATTTTAAACATACTAGAAATGCAGGCTCACATCAACAGTGCTTTTTAACAGACTGATAAGGAAATGCTTTGCCAACTATAGGAAGAACATGATTATTGTCTTGATATCTGCAGAATCAGTATGGGATACATATGGAGCACTAGTAATCTATAAGAAAAACTTTTTTAATTTTTTCTATGTGTGTGCAAAGCCTCATGACAAAATGTCAAATAATATAGGTACAGAAAATCCATGAAATCACTTCAGCCATTTATAATAACTTAGTATTTGAAAAAGCTGCTGTTATCCACATTCAAAATTGAGAGAAAAATATGAGCTTATATTGATAAATCAGTTTGGTTTATGGTGTGGAAAAAGGACTATATATGCAATTAACAAGTTTCTTGACAAGATTAGCATATCATTAAACAATAAAAATAAGATAGTTGGAATCTTCTGTGACTTCACAAAAGCCTTCAACTCAGTAAACTGTGCACATCTTATCTATAAACTTGAATGGTATGGGATGGGAGGTAGTCTTGTGGGTTGTGTTACTTCATACCTATTCAGTAAGAAACAATAATTGTCTCTGGAAATAGAGCAAACTATCCTTCCAAATAGATAATAGTAATAAAAGATGACCCTCAAAGTTCTAGTCTAGGACCTGTTTTGCTTTATTTTTCCTGACATGAGTTACCTACCCATCAATATAAATGTTCCATCAGTTTTAAATGAAGATGATACATTTGTTTTAATTGTCGACCATGAGTCAGAAAAAGTCTCTGTCTGTATCCTTGATACAGTAAGTCATCTAGAAACATGGTTTTAGATCAACAGATTAACCCTCAAAATCCCGCAAACCCAAATGATCCAGTTCAGGATGAAACTGTCTAAACCCAGGAAATTAAACTGCCATAAAGATCAAGAACTAGGAAAAGTTGGTTCTGTGAAATTTTTAGGATTAAGCCTAGATAAGAATTTAAATTAGAATAAATATATTGAATATCAACTAAACAAATTACATAGCTTTACATTTGCAGTGCAAATACTGGCTAGTGCCACTGACATCGGCGGGAAGAAAATTGCATACTGTAGATATTTTGAATACTATGGGTATATTGACAGTTCTTTCCCTATACATAGATGAGATTATCATATTTTTATGCAGTAATTTAGAATTACTTGAGAAAACTGATTTGATCACTCATATAATACAAGAAATAAAGATGATTTTATGCTCCCTGCTCATCATTTGAACTTATATTCCCAGGCTCCCCAGTACATGGGAATGAAAATTTACAACAAATTGAGTGATAGGAACATCTGAACCTAAATTTACTGGAAAGAAAATACTACAAAACTTCAGTTCTATGTCTAAGCTGAAGCTTTCATAAAGGATGAACTGAACATTTGAGCAAGAAGTAGATCATCAGTTGCATGTGTAAATTTAGCTCTCTTTTCAAAAAAAGTTTCATTGATGTTTAAATATTGCTCTGTCTTATTAACTATAGTTTTATATCAGTGTCATTGTATTCACCCCTTTTTTATGTCTCTCCTGCATTCCAATCAAACGATTAGCATCAGTATGTTAATGAGGCAAATAAATCACAACTACGGATGCCTAGAAACTTCATATTCTGATCTTCATCCAGTTTGTGTCCATAGACCTGTACTTCTGGCACCTATTAATCAATTTCACTTACTTGGAATTTCGAAATATTAGTCTTTGTTAGATTAAGGGTTAAACTGTCATCTGTGAATAGTTGTAAGCTTGTTTCATGACTCTTCTTGCTGTGTTTCATAAGGATGTGTTTGGATCTATAATCAGTATACTACTTTATCAGCAGACCTCGGAGTTTTTGAATAGTACTCCAAAGTCGCAAGTAGATCATTGATGTAGGTCAAAAACAGGAGCAGACCAAGCACTGAACCTTGCTGGACATCATATTTAATGTTTCCCTATTCTGAATGTAGTCTTATTCCTGTCATATAATTACTTACTGAGACTTTCTGTTTTACATTGTTAAGATGTGATTCCATCCATGCAAAGTGAATGCCTTTAACATCATACCATTTTAGTTTCCATGCTAAATTTTTCATCCACACAATCAAGACCACAGAAAATGCTAATAGCTTAATTTCTCTTGTTTAGTTATAGTAGTAGTAGTAGTAGTAGTAGTAGTAGTAATAGTAGTAGTTTATTCATCCAGAGACAAAGTACATTGCATGGATTTTGTCAAAAAATACATAGTATACACACACACACACACACACACACACACACACATATATATATATATATATATATATATATATATATATATATATATATAACAGAAAGAAACTTCCACATGGGAAAAATATATTAAAAACAAAGATTCCAAGACTTACCAAGCGGGAAAGCGCCGGCAGACAGGCACATGAACAAAACACGCAAACACACACACAGAATTACGAGCTTTCGCAACTGGCAGTTGCTTCGTCAGGAAAGAGGGAGGGAGAGGGAAAAATGAAAGGATGTGGGTTTTAAGGGAGAGGGTAAGGAGACATATGTCTGCTTGTGTCTGTGTATGTGCGGATGGATATGTGTGTGTGTGTGTGTGTGTGTGCGAGTGTACACCTGTCCTTTTTTTCCCCTAAGGGAAGTCTTTCCGCTCCCGGGATTGGAATGACTCCTTACCCTCTCCCTTAAAACCCACATCCTTTCATTTTTCCCTCTCCCTCCCTCTTTCCTGACGAAGCAACTGCCAGTTGCGAAAGCTCGTAATTCTGTGTGTGTGTTTGTGTGTTTTGTTCATGTGCCTGTCTGCCGGCACTTTCCCGCTTGGTAAGTCTTGGAATCTTTGTTTTTAATATATATATATATATATATATATATATATATATATATATATATATATATATATATATATAGGGCGAACAATACTATACAAAATACAGATGTGCATAGTAGACTACATAACATCAGACCACATTGAAATAGCACGTACAACTTTGATTTTTTATATTAATGTATGAGAAAGACTTTTTACATAGAATACACAGTTGATGTTTAGATATAACACATATAATTAAAGCACTTTTGTACATATTATTTATTTAGATCATAGCAACAGTCAGATAAAAATTACTATTGGCATAGAGTACATAAATATAATTGTTTAGTATGAAGCTATTCCAGGTATTCTTTTACACTATAATAGCAGTTGGTCATTAAAATTTGAATACTGCTTCTTTAAATGAAGACAATTCTTTTATTTCTTTTATCTTTACCAGTAGTTTGTTATACAATCTGCTTCCTTGTATGTTTGTTTGTTTCTGTGCCAAAGCCTTGTTAACTCTTTTTATATGAATGTCATTGCACTTTCTTGTGTTGTAAGTATGTAGATCTGAGTTGGATTGGAAATTTTTAATATTTCTTCTTACATTAATTATACTTTCCTGTATATAGAGGCACAGTAGGGGTAGAATATTCAGCTGTTTAAATAATTGCTTTGAAGGAGTTAGCCTTGAACTGTTGGTAATTATTCTAACAGCTCGTTTTTGTAGAGTGAAGTTGGTTTTGAGATTTTTCTTACTATGACCCCAGAAGGTGAGGCCATAGGTAATAGCAGAATGTATATAAGCAAAGTAAACAGTTCTGCTACATTCCCTACTACATACCAAACTAATAACACGTAAAGCAAAGCAATCAGAGCTTAACTTATGCAACAGATTCAGGATATGGGATTTCCAGTCTAAATTTTCGTCTATATGTACACCTAAGAATTTTGTGGTAGCAACTCTCGCAATTTCTTTATTTTGTATTCTGAGATCTAGATCAGAGTGTGACTTTGCTTTCCTGTAATGGATATAATTAGTTTTAGAGATATTTATGGTTAATTTGTTCACTTCAAACCAATTTTGCAAATATTCTATAACTCTGGTTGCAGATGTTGGCAATACCCGGCTTATGTCAGTTACTACAACTTTTGTGTCATCCGCAAACAGGGTTATATGAGTACCATTTAGTGGAATCTTGATATCATTTATGTAAAGAAGAAATAGGAGAGGTCCTAGAACACTCCCCTGTGGTACCCCAACTGGCACAGTCTGAATATCCGATCTGTAAACAATACTTTGGTTTTTACTGTTTGTTGTTGCAATTTCTACTACCTGTTTCCTTTTATGGAGATATGACTGAAACCACTTTTTAGCTACTCCTCGTATACTGACATATTCTAATTTGTCTAGCAGGATATCATGTTGGACAGTATCAAATGCCTTTGAGAGGTCCAAATTAATTCCTATTGTACTGTTGTTCTTATCTAGCCCCGTTACAATATTTTTAATGAATTGGGTGATGGCTGACTCTGTACTCATTCCTTTGCGAAAGCCATGTTGGTTTACAGACAATAGATTGAATTTCTCGAGGTAATTTGTAATTCTGTTTTTCATGACTGTCTCTATTACTTTTGAAAATACCGATAATAAAGCTATTGGTCTATAGTTTCCCACTTAATGTATATTGCCCTTTTTATACAATGGTTTTACTTTTGCAATTTTTAATCGTTGTGGAAAGACACCTTCTGAAAATGATATGTTTATGATGTGTGCGAGTGGGTCTGATATGACACTAGCACATCTCATCATGACTGAGCAAGGTATCTCGTCAATCCCTGAGGACATTTTATTCTTCATTGTTTTTATTATTCGATTAACTTACAATTTGTTCGTGGGAGGTAGCAATAATGAATTAACACTTTGTTCTTCTGGGATTGATGTTCTACTAATCTTAGAACAATTTTTACTGAGATTGATTGGACTATTTATGAAGTAGTCATTAATGCAATTTGCTAAAGTAAGATTTCTGACTAGCACACCTTGATCATCTTTTAAAACAAAGTCATATGGATTTCTAACATTTTCGCTTGAGCCTATTTCTTTTTTTACTACATTCCATATAGCTTTGCTGACCCAGCAATTACACTGTCATTATGCATTGTCTTGGCTTTTTTGATTACCTTCCTGTAAATTTTCTTGTATGACTTAACATAATCTGTGAAGTGTTCATCTTTGTTATCTTTTTTGAGTTGACTGATATGTTTTAGTATTTGATTAGATGCTCTAATAGCAGGTGTTATCCACTGGCTTGTGTTCCTAGGCATGACATTGATCTTTGTGAGCTTTTTTGGGAAACACATCTCAAATAGGAACATGAATGTACTAGAAAAAGCATTGAAAGATTCCTCGGTTGTTGTTTGTGCAAAGACATCTTCCCAGGTTTCATTAGCTAACAACTGGATGAAAGTATTCACTTTTTCTGTATAGAAGTGCCTTTTGTATCCCCACTTATATTTTACTGCCTTGGGGATAGAGTAATTTATGCATGTTAATAGTGTATTGTGATCTGAAAGACCTAAGTTTACGTTTAGTGGCTCAGTGATACCATTCTCCATATTTGTGAAAATATTGTCTAAAAGAGAAAATGACAGTTCTGTTATTCTGGTGGCATCTGTAAAGAGTGGTTTCATGTGGAAGCTGCTGAGTATACTCAAAAGCTGTCTTTTTTCATCACTTTCAATTAACAGGTTAATATTAAAATCTCCACATAAAAATAATTTCACTTCATTACTATAAAAAGTGTTTAATGCTGCTTCTATTTTTTTGAAGAATTTGTTTTTGTCACCCAGTGGAGATCTGTATATTGTAATGACAACTAGTTTTTCACTCTTCTCCTCAGTTTTTAACTCTATGGCACATGATTCAAAATGTTTTTCTATATTTAGATGGTCCAATTCTGTTTTCACTTTGAACTGCAGTCCTACTCTAGAGTAAATGCATACCTCACCATATTTAAAAACACTTCAGCAATAATGTGATGCTAAATTAAACTTGCATATATTTATGAGACTTAATACACTAGCCTTGCACCAGTGTTCAGATAAACAAATACAAGAGACATCAGCAAGCTTATTTAAAGCTACTTCTAGATCTAGTACTTTGTTTCTGAGGCACTGAATATTCTGACACATTATCCTGACTGTTTTGCAAGTATTTTTTCTTTTGTCATTACCTGGTAATGTGCTGCTTTTTCCATAGTAGTTGTGACTTATCTGCAAATTTTCTTGCTGATTTGTCACAATCTTTTCCTTTTCTTTGTCGAAGCCATAAAAAATCCTTATTTAATGATGTCGATGTACCTTGTCTTTGACTCCTCCTTAGGCAGTGTTGTGTTGCTGCAACTGTTGTTGGTGGTTTTGTTGCTGCAGCTACTGTTGTTGTTGGTTCTGTTGCTGCTGCTGTTGTTGCTGCTGCTGTTCCTGTGGCCGGAGGTGGTGGTGGTGGTGGTGGTGGTGGTAGTGGTTGTGGTGATGACAGGATTCTTCATTCTGTTGCTGCCTTTGATTCTTTTATTGGCACTATTTCTGTTGATGGTGGATCTGTTGTTGTAGTATCTGTTGGTTTTGCTGTTGTTTCCACCGAAGGTTTAGTTGCAATTACTGATTGTGGTTTGACCATTTGTGGTAATTTTACTGCTGCTAATGGCGATGATTTTGTTGTTGCTGTTGCTTCAGTTGTTGTTGCTACTTGTGATGAACCTGCTGTTATTGATTTTTGTGGTGTTACTGTTACTGTCATTATTGGTGTTGCAGGTGTTTGCTGGTGCCTTTTTATTTCATCCAATACTTTTTGTGCTACAATTTTCTTCCCTAGGCCATTCAAGTGAAGGCATAATAATTGAGTTAACAATATCATATGTTGCGCTCTTATTAGAGAAGCCATTATGGAAGATGAATTAAGTTGCTCTTCAAATGTTACTCATAGAAATGGTTCAATATTCTGTTGTTTACTAACTTCTGTTTTGAGAATATGGTAAGGGGAAGAGAGGCCTATACAACTGAGGTAACAAAAGTTGTGGGCTAGTGATATGCACATATACAGATGGCATTAGTTTCACATACATGAGGTGTAAAAGAGCACTGCATTGGTGGAGTTGTCATTTGTACTCACATGATTCATGTGAAAAGGTGTCCGACATTATTGTGGTGACACTACGGGAATTAACAGACTTTAAACATGGAATGGTAGTTGGAGCCAGACACATGGGGCATTCCATCTTGGCAATCCTTAGGGAATTCATTATTCTCAGATGCACACTCTCAAGAGAGCGCCAACAGTACCAAATGTCAGGTGTTACCTCTCATCATGGACAACAAAGCGGCCATTCCACTTAATTACCGAGAGCAGCAGTGTTTGCATAGAGTCTTCAGTGCTAACAGAAAGCAACACTGCATGGAGTAACCACAGAAATCAGTGTGAGATTTACAATGGTCTTATGCTTTAGGACACCATGGTGAAATTTTGGATTACTGGGCTATGGCAGCAGACGAGTAACATGAGTGCCTTTGCTAACAGCACGTTGCCTGCAGTGCCTCTACTGAGCTCATGACCATATTGTTTGGACTCCAGACAACTGGAAAACCATGGCCTGGTCAGATGAGCTTTGATTTCAGTTGGTAAGAGCTGATGATAAGGGATGGCATAGACCTCATGCAGCTATGGATCCAAATTCTCAGGAAGGCTCTGTGCAATCAGGTGGCTGCTCCATAATCTACATCTACATCTACATGATTACTCTGCAGTTCACATTTAAGTGCTTGGCAGAGGGTTCATCGAACCACAATCATACTATCTCTCTACCATTCCACTCCCGAACAGTGCGTGGGAAAAATGAACACCTAAACCTTTCTGTTCAAGCTCTGATTTCTCTCTCTCTCTCTCTCTCTCTCTCTCTCTCTCTTTTTTTTTTTTTATGATCATTCCTACCTATGTAGGTTGGGCTCAACAAAATATTTTCGCATTTGGAAGAGAAAGTTGGTGACTGAAATTTCGTAAATATATCTCGCTGCAACGAAAAACGTCTTTGCTTTAATGACTTCCATCCCAACTCGTGTATCATATCTGCCATGCTCTCTCCCCTATTATGTGATAATACAAAACGAGCTGCCCTCTTTTGCACCCTTTCAATGTCCTCCGTCAATCCCACCTGGTAAGGATCCCACACCGCGCAGCAATATTCTAACAGAGGACGAATGAGTGTAATGTAAGCTGTCTCTTTAGTGGACTTGTTGCATCTTCTAAGTGTCCTGCCAATGAAACGCAACCTTTGGCTCGCCTTCCCCACAATATTATCTATGTGGTCTTTCCAACTGAAGTTGTTCGTAATTTTAACACCCAGGTACTTAGTTGAATTGACAGCCTTGAGAATTGTACTATTTATTGAGTAATCCAATTCCAACGGATTTCTTTTGGAACTCATGTGGATCACCTCACACTTTTCATTATTTAGCATCAACTGCCACCTGCCACACCATACAGCAATCTTTTCTAAATCGCTTTGCAACTGATACTGGTCTTTGGATGACCTTACTAGACGGTAAATTACAGCATCGTCTGTGAACAACCTAAGAGAACTGCTCAGATTGCCACCCAGGTCACTTGTATAGATCAGGAACAGCAGAGGTCCCAAGATGCTTCCCTGGGTGGGCTGCGTTCACATGGAATGGACTGGGTCCTCTGGTCAAACTGAACTGATCATTGACAAGCAGTGATTATGTTTGCTGCTTGGAGACCATTTACAGCCATTCATGGACTCCATGTTCCCAAACATGTCACCAAGCCACAATTGTTCACAATTAGTTTGGAGAACATTCTGGACAATTTGAGTGAATGATTTGGCCACCCAGCTCACGCAATGTAAATACCTTTGAATAGTAATGGGACATAATCAAGAGGTCAGTTCGTGCACCAAGTCCTGTCCCAGCAATACCTTCACAATTATGGATGGCTATAGAAGCAGGATGGCTCAGTATTTCTGCAGGGGACTTATGATGACTCGTTGAATCCGTGTCACATATAGTTGTTGTCCTATGCTTGGCAAAAAGAGGTCTGACACAGTATTAGGAGGTATCCTATGACTTTTGTCACTTAATTGCAATTGAAGGCCACTTACTCATCTCAGCTTTTATAAATAAATGTTACTACCACATACCTCAGCCTTTTAGGAAGTACTCTTTACTCATAGACTGATTGTAGAGGTGACTTAAGCCAGCACAACATTTTATCAACTGCAGCTGATATACCTACATAGCCAAAAGATTTACTGCTTTTCAGTGACTTAGTGATGTTTGCTATTTACTGTCAGATGGTTTGCACCAGGGGTGGTGGAGTATACAATTCCTGTGTAAGTAAGTGTAATTGTACAGTATTAAGGTATCAAGTTTTTATTTTTTATTTTAAGAGATTGTCATAAGCTGCTGCTGTTCAGAACTAAATCTCTAATTTACTTTCAGATATTTCTGCATAATCTTGTCATAGGTTACATTAGCAGGTGAACAGAAAGTGAGAGAAAGTTGTTGGTAAAGCAACTGTCAATTGTTTGAAAGTAGCCGTATTGAGTGCCACATACATGTATTTCATAAATATTTGTCCATCCATCACGAAGGTGCCCAAACTATGCTGTACTTTTGCTAAAACTCTTAAACTCAGCCAACAAGTTTTTCCCAGGGCAAAAATATGCTAAATATATTTGGAGGAAACTTGAATTGTAAATCATATAGCTTGTCTGAAATGATTTTATATACATATATAAAAGCATCAATGTCTGAGGCTTAAACTCTTCAGAAACAAAGATTGGCATTACTTCATTTTTTATGATCCTTATCAGTGGTTCATCAGCCAAGCACACCACAAGATCCTGAAGAGGGTTCCAGCAGAGGGTTCAAACTGTTGATCATAGAAGAAATGTGACACAGTATGTGCACCATGTAATTATCCTCTTTCTCAATAAATGTTGAAGTCTGTAGAAGTTGTTTGGGAGTAAATATTGTCCAGTCAGTAATAGGCGATCACAGCTACTGCACAACTGTGATGTTGAGAAATATCACAAATACTACCCTTATTTTTCCCACTAGCTGTACTGAGAATTTGATGCTAGAGATTTCCTCACTGCATCAAGAATCCTGCATCATCTTTCCATCAGTAGTTTGGACAGGTGTACTGTCTCTAAATTTATTCTTCATAGATTAGTTCTGAATCAGTATAAGTCTGCAATTTCAAGCTGATATTATTTGTTTCTTTCTGATGCCCTCCTTAGTAATAAAGCAACACTGTGCACAGTAGCACTGTGACAGCCACTGAGTATTGTGTTGTCAGTTTGCCTGTTTTGAAATGAGTTGTGAAGCAATTCCTGGTGCACTGACTTCTCAGAGAGGAAGGTTACAATGGGCAATGGAGTGTACAGAAGGAAACAAGTGATGACAGAAGAGATGGAAATTAATGTTCTTGGTGCTGCTGCTATTGATACATACATGGAATCAGACACGGAAGTAGCATGAGTCAGGCAAGTGTCCTGTGCATTCTCCATTGACACAGGTTCCATCCCTATCACATCTCTCTTCATCAAGAACTGCATGGAAAAAATGGTAAGAATCATGTTAACTCCTGTACGTGGGCCCTAAGGCAGGATACTTTAGATGTACTGTTTCATGTATCTTCTTTAGTGATGAAGCCACATTTACCAATCATGTCCAGCTAAAATGCTGATGATTGGTATGTTTACAATTCCCATTGGCTTCATCAGTTGGAATGTCAGTTTCCATGGAGTGTAAATGTGTGGCTTGCCTGAGAGGCAGTGCGGTTCTAGGCACTACAGTCTGGAGCCGAGCGACCGCTACGGTCGCAGGTTTGAATCCTTCCTCGGGCTTGGATGTGTGTGATGTCCTTAGGTTAGTTAGGTTTAATTAGTTCTAAGTTCTAGGTGACTGATGACCTCAGAAGTTAAGGCGCATAGTGCTCAGAGCCATTTGTAAATTTGTGGAGTTAGGTAGCGAATCATCAGCTCATAGGCCTGTTTTTTGTAGAAGGAACACTGTATATGCAAAAGTATCACAGCTTCCTAACAGACCGTCTTCCACAAATTCTAGAAGTCATTCCTCTGCAGATGAAGAGGAACCTATGATACCAAAATGATGGCTGTTCCGACCATAATTCATGAAGTACTACAGCATGTCTTCATGAATTGTCTCCGAATCGTCGGATTGGACACAGAGGACCTGTATCTTGGTCGGCCTGTTCCTCGGATTTGACACCCGAAGACATTTTTCTGCAGGGAAAGCTGAAAGACACTATCTCCAAGGACATGCCAACTACACTCAATGATAGGTAATGATGTATTGCAGCAGCCTGCTAGGACATCCCCACTGAAATACTAGCACATATGTAGCAGTCATTCCATATGCGGCTGGAAGCGTGTATTGCCACTGCCGATAGTGGTTTTCAATACAACCTATGGTGGTCGACAGTCTAGTTACTGGTCAGAATCCATATAACTAGTGTATGCACTTGTTTTGTTATTTAGTGTGTGCTACCACAGTTCTTGTACAATTGTGGAAACTTTTCAAAACATAGTATTCTGTAAACAACTCACACTAGAATCCTGCAGCAAACACCAGTGACTTTCTTATTTACCATACTTTCAGTCTGTTAATATCAATAGGTGTTGTTCCATTTAAGAAAGTGTATGTTTGCACAAATTACACTTTCTAAGTATTACTACAACTTGTCGATGGCTAGCAATACGAGACCGTGACTAACAATCCATTCTGTGGATACCACACATGTTGATGTGCACTTTCCACTGCCACAATATTTGCAGTGAAAGTTTTAGGTGATTCATCCTGTACATATATCCAAATGTTCAAGGATTGTCTAAAAAATTGAAGTAAATTGGGCAAGAACTTTCCAAGATATGTGGTATTAATGTCTCTATTTTATGTATTACAGATCTATTTTATAAACTAAATAAATTTATAGTCTTTGCCAGTGTAGGGTATCAAGTAAAAATTTGAAGCAAATCAGTCAAGTATTTTTAGATATTTTAGGTTAAACAACAACTTGTCTTTATATGCTAGTATAGATTAAGAAAACACCTTAATCTACTATAGAGAATTTGGAGTCAGCACACAAAATTTGTATGAAACCCTGGATTCTTGTCTGTTATCTTGTGATCATTTATTTATGTAAGGTTGCAGGTCTGCACCTTCAGGTAATGTTTAAAGTGTTTTTAAAATTATAAAAAACAGCCCTAAATACTGCATAATATTTGTTTATTATTATTCAACACAAAACAAACACAAAATGTTCTACTTCAGTGTGGTGTTGTCAATATATTGTGTTGTCAGTATTGACACCATGCTATTTGTTGGAATCGAATCATCCAAAACTGTTGCTCCTGCCACTGGCCTAACTCACTGAAAACTCTCCAGAATTGCCCACAACTGCCTACCTTTGGCTAATATGGCTTTTTCTATTGTATGGGCTTGAGATGTCATTTTTATGTCATGAGCCAAACCCTACATTAGAATTACTAAGCGTCATGAGAACTGAATGATCATTTGTACAATTTCCAATGATTCTGAAGGCCAATTCTCATTATGATTCAATGGACTAAAATAAAATTTGGACTTCGCTTTTGCCAAGGCAAAGCATCTTTTGAGTTAGTGATGCTTTTGTATCTATGGTTTAGTTCATTCATATTATAAAACATCGTCTTTTGGGTAAAACAAATTACTCTTTACAGGTTATTTCAGTCTTGCACATTCACTGTGATACTTCAGCTCTCTTTTCAAAGAAGTGTCAAATAGTAAGCAAGTTAACTATCATCCAGAGAACCCATTAATCCACCCCAAATAAGAGGCAGCTGTGTTTTCAAGCATTTTTATATTGTGTGTCTGATATGTTACATCAGAGCCAAATTTTACTATGCAAAAATTTAGATTATGATGCATGAAGAGCCTTCTACACCTACATCTGCAAAACTTACATTCCACTACACTTAAAATGTGTTGTCAATCTTTGTACCACTTTGAAACTATATCAAGATCTTACTGAACACTTGTGTAGCTCTTTTCAGACAGAATTTCAATATAGACAACCATATCATCTGCAGAAAGTCTGTGTGTTCTATTAATATTGTCTGGCAGGTCATTAACAAACTCTAACACAAAGAAAACAATGCACTGCAAAAGAATTATCCAAATAGGCAGAAATCGGTAGATGTGATGTCAATGTACAAACAAACAAACTGTAACAATTTGAGGAAAATTGGATGATTTATTGAAGGAAAAGAGCTTCACAAATTGAGCAAGTCAGTAACATGTTGGTCTACCTCTGGTACTTACACAAGCTGTTATCTGGCTCGGCATCAATTGATTGAATTGCCGGATACCCTCCTGAGGGATATCTTGCCAAATTGTGCCCAATTGGCATATTAGATTGTCAAAATTTGAGATGATCGGAGGGCCATGTTTGTAATGCTCCAAATGATCTCAACTGGAGAGAGATCTTGTGAATGTGCTGGCCAAGGTTTGGTTTGGCAAGCATGAAGACAAGCAGTGGAAGCTCTTGCTGTGTGTGGGCAGGAATTATCTTGCTAAAATAAGCACAGGATGACTTACCATGAAAGGAAACACAATGTGCTATAGAATATCGTTGATGTACTGCTGTTTTGTAAGGGTGCTGCATGTGGTGACCAAAGGGGTCCTGCTATTAAGTAAAATGGTACGAGAAACCATCACTCCTGGTTGTCAGGCTGTATGGTGGCTCACAGTCAGGTTGGTATCCCAACACCATCCAAGGCATCTTCAGACATGCCTTTGCTGCTCATCGGTGTGGGACTCATCGTTGAAGACAATTATACTACAGTCAGTGAGATTAGTGGACAAAGACATGTCTGAAAGTGCCATAGCCATTGGTGGGATACCAACCTGACTGTTAACTTGCGGTCAGACAACCAGGAGTGCTGATCTGGGGTGAAATTTCTTTTTGTAGCATGACCCCTTAGGGTACAGAGGTACATTGACAATATTCTATACCCAGTTTTGTTACTATAATTTGTAAACAGTGACCCCTGTATTATTTTCAAATATAAGTGTGTTTTGTAAAGGGCAGAGAGACTGAGAGAGAGAGAGAGAGAGAGAGAGAGAGAGAGAGAGAGAGAGAGAGAGAGAGAGAGAGAGAAATAAATTTTGGACAAAATTAAAGTTATATGTGACCAAAGACACCCATATGATAGCATATGATAGTTTGTAATGGGAGGAAGGGTTAGCTTTGGGGGTATGGAGTGTTTTTTAATGTTTTGGAAGAGGAAAGGTGACTTGTAAGTAGCCGTAAAAATGTTCCAGTTCTGATCCTGTTAAAAGCCTGCATAATACCTACTTTTAAATCATTTACTTGAAAGAAAACCTCCTGAGCACACTATCTTTTTTCTTTCTCTGATGGCTAGGGGTGGGGCACTTGTAGCACCTGTTTGCCCCTGGGTATGGATGCACTTGCATGTGACATAAATTGATCTCCCTAAGTTCAGCAGAAGTAGAAGTTTATTGTCTAATAACATACAATTTCAAGCCATTGACTTAAAAGTACAGAAGACTCATCAAAACACAAAAACTGGTTTACAATTTTCCTTATAATACCAGGAACATAATATACAGTACTGAATAATTAATTAAGCAGTTAATAAGTTTTCTTCAAAAAGTAACAAACTTTTAAGATTAACAGTCCTTAGTACTTGCTCTCTCCTGCTCAAATTTTCAGGTTGTCATTTATGAATTATTCTACTGAATAGTAACATTTCTGTACTAGTTTCTCACATAAGTATTTTTTCAGTGTTTCTAAATTTATGCTGAGCAATTCTCTTTCTTTTACTTCGTTATAAATTTTCATACCCATAAACGCAGAGTTTGAGCATAAAGTTTTAAATGGTGAGTGGTGTTGTAATTGTGTTGAAAATGATTCGCTGCAAATAAATCAGGGTTATTGTGCACAAAATAATCAGCTCATATATGTATAATGAAGGAACACTTAGTATACTCAGATTTTTTAGGAGTGGGTGACATGATTTTCTTTGCGTTATATTTCGCATATTTCTAATGATGGTTTTCTGAAGTTTTAGTATCCGACACATACGGTTTGAGATACCCCCGAATTCAATTCCGTATCTTATTACTGACTCAAAGAAGCTGTGATATACTATTTTTCTTATGCCCATACTGGTAGCATTGTACTATATTTTCATTGCATATGCTAGGCTATTTAATTTGTTTGGCAAGTTACTGTATGTGTGACCCCCATGATAGATTTTTATATAGTTGCATTCCTAGGAACTTCACACAGCTAGCTTCCTGCTAATCCTGGTTTCTGTGATTGACATGAATATCATTTAATTTTGCTTGTTTTGTTTTAAATTGCATTAACTGAGTTTTTTCCATGTTTAATTTTAACCCACTTAAATCAAACAAGGTATCTAAGTTTTCTAAAGTACTAAATACAGTTTGTGGAATTTGATTTGTAATGTTACTTTCAATGATTAAAGATGTGCCATCTGCTAATAAAACTGAATGACACTCAATATTAAGTGGCAGATCATTTATGTAAAACAAAAACAGAATGGTACCTAAGACAGAGCCTTGGGGTACTCCTTGTGAAATGGTTTTTCATTTCGAAGAATAAGTCCCTCTCTCTGATGTATAAAAACAATGCTGCAGCTATTTTAGATAACACTCTTTCTGAAGGAGTTCACATTATTTTACACTGAACAAGGAAATTTATTGCAGTGTGTGCTGGCTATGTGCCTCACATTGCCAGGAGATTCTTATTTACTCGTGAATCAGTCTCTAGATGTACATGCACTGGACAGATAATAATTATACAAATGTGTGATGTCTGTAGTTTCAGACACATCTGAAAGAACAGACATCACATGGAATCCACAGTGGTGACACACAGTATATAAAATTGAGGTGGAGGGAGGTGAAAGGAAAGAAAAAGGAAGGGACTGTTGATGTCAACTGCATTGGGACTTCATGTGGAATCAGCAGTGATGAGTAAAAATGTGCATAAAGTCTTGATGCAGCTGACATCAATAGTCCCTTCTCTTTCCTTTCCTTTCTCCCCCTCCGCCTTCAATTTGCATGTACAGTCAATACTCCCATTTCTTTGAAGACTGACTTGGTAGGTTGTTTTTCTGGCGGCAATTGTATCATGATCTTCACATTTCGTGTTTGCAAAACAAATATTTTTTGTGTATTGACTCCAGAAAAGACATCATCTACTTGACTGGCTTGACCCACAGCTTTCATCCTGAAGCAAATGATTAATACAGACCGCATGCCCATACTTGATCTTTGGGCTTAAGTACAGTTCTGTTGTATCCAGCTCTTCAGTTGCATGCTACAGATGGTAAGTGCATGATAAACGATGGGTAGTGAATATGATGGATTGTGCGTTAGTTGTCAGTAGTTAATGAGAGTCACCAGATATAATGTTTTCTTTTGGTGGAACATGGTCTGCATCTACATCTACATGGATACTCTGCAATAACACTTAAGTGCCTGGCAGAGGGTTCATCAAACCACCTTCATAAAGAATTCTCTATTATTCCAATCTTGTACAGTAAGCAGAAAAAATGAATACCTATATCTTTCCGTGTGAGCTCCCATTTCCCTTATTTTATTATGACGATTGTTTCTTCCTATGTAGGTCAGCATCACCAAATATTTTTGCATTCAGTGGAGAAAGTTGGTAATTAATGACATTTGATTTTGATGTGGAAAGTGTGAAAAAACTAGATGTGCTGAAAGACTGACCCGTACAGCAGGTTGGAATGCACCAATTTTGTTGTGAGTTGGTGAAGCCAATGAATTAAAACACATAAACAGGATTTCCATAATAAACTAATATGTAGCATAGACTGACATATATTTTTTTCGTTGGAGTAACCTACTTGGATGTCTCATTTGTGATTTTGATGATAATTCAGATGATATAGTTGAATTTTTACCTGATATAATGAAATAATAATTAACTTTATTTATGAACAATAGGAAATCATGAAGGAGCATTCTGACTGGCTGCTGACAATTGACTGATGATTTGTAGGTGTTCATTTCTCATAATTCTGTGAACAGTTAACAGCTGTAACACATGACAGAAGAGCAGGTATACTTTAAATGCACTTTTACTGATCTTTCATTTAGAAAAACACAAGAATTCAATAGAACTTTATCACACTGTGTCATTTATAATTTTGTAAATGTTCAATGTTTGAAGCATGTGTAGATTGGATGAACTGCAAGAAAAAGGCAAAGCATTTTCTCTGCAATGGTTCTTTCCCTGCTGCAGTCTGTGCTGGATAGAGCTTGAGTACTTTAACTCATCCACCAGTCTTCATTAGCATTCAAGATAAAGTTTGCAGATTTTCTCTCAGACATGTTTCTCAGTTGTCCAAAATTATTCAAAGACTGGCAACCATTTCCTTGCATTATACAGTTGCGGAAGTGCAGTTGGGGTATATGTGGCTCTTGCAATATGCTGCAGTTGCATAAGGAGTGAACACCATACGAATCATCAGTCGGTTCTCAGTAGCCAATCAGAAAGCCTGTTTGTAATTTCCTATGGTTCATAAATAAAGTTAGCTATTATTTTATCCTGATTAGAATTTAACCGCATCATTGACAAAGTTGGAAATAAGGCATACAGGTAGGTGATTGCAATGACAAACATATATCTCAGGCTATGCAACACATCAGTGTATTACGATAATAATATTTTTGTGTTGAAAGTCGTTGCCTTTGCCAAGTGACAACAAATTTGTCACATTCCTACCTAATCTAGGCCTCAGGCTTCGCTACATGTCAGTCTTTCAGCACATGTAGTTTTCTTCCCACTCTTCATATAAGAAGAGCCAAAAGAAATAATTACTTTCAGTGATTCTCACTGACTGCTGACAATTGGCCCATGAATCATCATGCACACTTACCAACTGCAGCACACACAAGAGGAAACCAAGCTGGGTACACCATAATTGCAGTCTGTTAACATTACCTGTACCAGTGTAACACTTTACTTGTGTATGTCCTATCTCTGAATGATGTACCCAATATTCTGAGAGTCACTGCTTTCTCTTCATCATGATACAATATGTGTCTTTAATCATTTGGCTGCTGCAGATGTGTTTGCCGCATGTTAATCTGAGTGTTGTGTCTTTATTGTCTAAGGCGTCTATGTGCACTGCGGAGCACACAACTGGGCTTCCACCAATGCTGGGGCTGACTGGGTTGTCTGCTTCACCCAGTGCTGAATATTTCTGGAGCACTTTCTGCAATGTCTCCTTCTGTAACTCTTTAAGATTTGTCACCATTGGAAGGGACAATGTTGTAGATGTAAAAATTTGGTTCTGACTTCGAGTGTTGGCTTCAAATTAATGGTTGTTACAAATCTGCAGATATTTAAATTTAAAGATTGGCTATTCCTTCAATAGCTTCTGATGCAATTTCAGTAACCCATTCTCATAGATAATATCTCTTTCATATCACATTAGTTGTTCAGTACTTTTTCATAGCTACATCTTGATAATACAAAACTGTGTTCCATGTGTCTTTGTGCTGTTAAGCAAAGAAATTAAGAAATTTGATTTTATTACAATTAAAAAACCAGTCCAAAGTTGCGAATTTCACTTTTATTTTTTATTGACTTGATGACTAGTTTTAGGCTGGGACCCATTTTCAAATCATCGTAACATAGTCAAAAATAGTATTTCCGAAAATGCAAAGATCGTGTCAAAAATGTGCACACAGATAAGTACAAAAGTTATGTGTATGCACTGTAACTGTTCATTTGCACATTTTTGATATGGTTTCTGCATTTTCAGTAATACCATTTTTGACTATGTTACGATGATCTGAAAATGAGTTCTGGTCCGAAGCCAGTCATTGAGTGAATACAAAAAAAAGTGAAATTTGCAACTTTGGAATGGTTTTTTCGTTGTACTGATTAACAGCAGTTGCTGACACACAGCTATTTCAGTGTGCTTGAAGTTTGTAATTTGATTTTAGTTAAACAAATATTATTGGATCACACATTGTCAGCCACTTTTTGTACATGTACAGATTATACTATTTTGTTGCACATCAGGGATGAAAGCTCTTAATAATAAAGTTCTCCTTTACAGTATTTTTGTAACCATAAGTGTCTGCTACTGTGGTGAAAAAAATATACTGATTGTCCATAACATCATTCTCAGGTATTGGAACTCATTGCGAACCACATTAAAAAAATTGTGAGGTGACTTTTTTTGTATCATGAGACTTATTTAGCAGCTTCATGATCAATTTTTTGCTAGACTAAGGGAAGTGCTTAGTCACAGAGAATGACAGTTTCAGTATCTACAATATGCACGAGTTTACTTTGCAAACATTACATCCATGAAACAGCTCTAATGCTGTTAAAAATTTGGCAATGCTTTCTTAAATTTGTGGTAACATCTTGTCCCTTGGAGATGTACAATACAGCGCTCTGTCACGCTGTTAGTAATATTTCATTACTTTGATATAATTTTTGAAATTGGGCATACATAATCCAATATGTTCATCCATTCTTGTGTGTTTTCTGGCACAACAACTCATCCATAGGCAACAGTCAAGACTTGTATTGGCCTTAACAGTCTACTGAAATGCACAGAAATGATACATTTTATGTGCAGTTTTGCAATAAGTCTTCAGTGCAATGGAAATCAAGCTGTACAAATATTTTTTTTTGTTGGTATATCATAAATAGATGGAAACTTCAAGCAATGGAAAATCCAGGGCGGAATGTACCAATACCAGAGAAGGAAAGTTGCTACTCACCATATAGCAGAGATGCTGAGTCGCGATAGGCACAACAAAAAGATTCACACAATTATAGCTTTCGGCCATTAAGGCCTTTACCATCAGCAGTAGACACACACAATTCAGAATCTGTGGAGGAGTTATCACTTATGTTGATATTGAATAAGACATTCTCTGTGAGACTCTTCATGTCACCATGATCTCTTCCTCAATAGAGGAACTGATAAGAAAATCATCATGATGCCAGTCATGATGAACAGTAAGACATAAAGTGAAGTCAAATACAGCAAAATGATATCACAACAGAGAATGTACTCAACCAGAACTGTGGAAAGCTACTGTGGTATGGGGCAGAAAATCCACTGTATGCCTAAAATCGACAACAGCATATGTATGTGATGGGTTGGGGACATTTGTCATTAGCACTCGGCGAAAAGCAAGGAAGCTGAAGTTAACTTGTCAGTAGCAGACAAGAAAAACCCAGAGGCCATGCTTAAACTTGTCCACAGTGTCCTGGGGAGAGGAGGAGCATGACAAGTTAACTCGTCAATATCTGTGAAAGAGTTAAACATTCAATAACAATGTTGTTAGCTAAGGCAGTTATTCCCAGCCATCTTATCCAACAGTGAATTTTGTCCTGGATCTACAAGTATCTCCATGCACAATGTTCAAGAAAGCTAATACCAATCCCACCATTTTAGTGCTAACATTAAGAAATCCCATAGATATATTTGAGGCGAGTTTTTAAGTAAGGTCCGTTTTGTTGTAGACACTAGTAGTTCGCTTGAATACCACAATGAGTGTTTGTGTCGTGTACCGGCACGCCTTGAAAACAACTGTGCTCAGTTTCAGCTCTGTAGCTAACCTGTACGGTTCTGTTCTGTGCTTTAAAATGTTTAAGACTATGAACTCACCCACTGCATGTGAGGTTTACTCAGTGATACGTTTTTTGTCAGCAAGGAACCTGTCTGCTGCAGAAATTCATCCACAGATTTGCGAAGTGTACGGTGATACTGTTATGAGTGAAAGCAAAGTGCATAAGTGGGTATGAGAATTCAAAGGTGGCTGTGACAATGTCCATGATGAGGACCGCTCCGGTCGCCCTTCTTTGGTTACAGACGATTTGATGGCTTCATTTGAACTGAGGATTCGTGAGAACAGGTGCTTCACAATAACAGGTCTCTCAAATGAATTTCCAGATGTGTCGAGATCAGTGTTTTACAACATTGTTTCTGAAAATCTCAAGTTTAGGAAACTGTGCCCCCATCGGGTCCCAAAACTCGTAACAGAGGACCACAAAAACCAAAGATTTTAGTGTGCGATGAAGTTCTTGACTCATTATTGTGAAGAAGGTGATGGCTTCTTGAGTCAGATCATAACTGGAGATGAAACATGGGTCACACACACACACACACGTGGGATAGGCATTGTGTTTTGTTGGTCAACCTCATGCAATGAGGAACCACTATCAATGCAGAAGCATATTTCCCAACCCTGAGAAAGCTACGCAGAGTGATTCAAAACAACGGATGCGACATGCTGACACAGAGAATTGCCCTTCTCCATGACAATGCGAGACCTCACACTGCAGTTCTGACTGGTGATTTATTGGACATTTTTGGCTGGGAAGTTTTAGACCACCCACCTTACAGTCCTGATCTTGCACCGAGCGATTACCATCTGTTGCTCCATCTCAAACAACACCTCAGTGGCAACCATTACAATGATGATGACTATGTGAAAACGGCAGTGAACTCTTGGTTATCAGAGCCGGTGGCAAGTTTTTATGGAGAAGGTATTTTAAAATTGGTTGCGAGGTGTGATACAGGTTTTAAAAAACTTGGCAACAATGTTGAAAAATAGAGTGAAGTATGTACTTTATGAAAATAAATTTACTTTTTTGAAACAACCTTTCATTGTGTACTTATGTTCAAACCGACATTACTTAAAAAAACACGCCTCGTATTATCCAATTCTATCAGACCAGGGCTGATGCATTCCAGTAGTGAGATCTAAAAACTTGCTGACGTAAATTAGCATCAAAGACATTTGTTGAGCAGCTCCATTAACAAGGTCATAATGTTTGCCTGAGTCAAGAAAAAATATTTTCTAAATCTTCATAAAGACACCAAAGTTAATGTTTCAGTATGACAGTATTCCATAGTTTGTAGGATATCAAGCTAAGCAACAATAAGATCTCACATCTACTCTATGACCTACTTTAATAACACAGTAATTGACGAGCTGTCCATTCTAATTCTCACCCCCCCCCCCCCCCCCACTTTTTTTTATTATTACAGTTTTGCCTGAAAATGGTATGGACATAAAATGAAGAAAAACAATTTTGAAAAATATTTTTATTTGCATTACATACAATAAATATGCAAGATATTTACAAAAATGTATGTTATACAGCTTATTGTATGCAGTTGTAAAGTTTCATAATGAAATAATACAATGAAAGCATGACATGTTAATGAATTAGAAGATGAAACCTGACAGAACTTGTGGACATTTACTTACTGTCAATGTAAAATGTAAGTTTTGACTGTGATTTATGGTGCACATCATCCAGTCCCATTTCAAGACTGGCATGTACAGAATGATTTTTTTGTGATGAGTGTTTATTTGATCTTACCATGATTTTATGAAAAATATAAAATATAAGAATATTAGAAGAGGCAGTGCATTTTATATACATGGGTGTTTCTGAATTTCTGACATGATGTTACTTTTCCGTCAGTTCACATAGATTATTGGGATGAAGCAACAAAAAAAATAATAAGAGGCTGTATGTGACACAGAATTAAAAAATAATCACAGTTGGTGGTAAACACTGAGACTACCGAAGATGTGATCTTGCGTGGAAGAGAGTTAACTGTAGTCATCACTTTTTCTTCTTTCATCTCCTCCATGCAGAGTTTGTAGCTTCAGCTGTAATTTTTAAAAAAATATTCAGATACTTTTTATTGGTCAGCAGTAAGACTCAATACCAATCATGATAATGATAATGATGATAATAATAATAATAATAATAATAATAATAATAATAATAATAATAATACTGGAACCATTATAACAGATAAAACAACACCACATAACAAACTTGACATCATACTCACCAATAAAAAGAAGAAATCAACACAACTAATTGAAATATCCATACCCAACACAATAAATATACAGAAAAAAACAGGAGAAAAAACTGGAAAATACATCCAACTGGCTGAGGAAGTCAAGGACATGTAGCATCAGGATATAGTTGACATTATACCAATTATACTATCAACTACAGGAGTCATACCACACAATATCCACCAGTACATCAACGCAATACAGCTACATTCAAATGCATATATACAACCACAGAAATCTGTAACTATTGATACATGTTCAATTACCCGGAAGTTCCTAAATGCAATGTAACATATACCGTACAGTTAAAAGGAAGTCACGCTTGATCAAGGTCTGGGTCACTTTCCATTTTTAACCAGACATAACGTCTGAGAAAGGAAAGAAATAATAATAATAATAATAATAATAATAATAATAATAATAATAATGTTTCTTATCCCGTGGACCTTTTTATGTGCTAATATGACTCACCTCATTATAAAAGAGTACTCAAGTTCTTATCATTTGCCAGAAGTTAAATGTTTCGAAATGTGGTGCTACAGTAGAATGTTGAACATTAGGTGGGTAGATCACGTAACTAATGAGGAGGTATTGAATAGGATTGTGGAGAAGAGAAGTTTGTGGCACAACTTGACTAGAAGAAGGGATCGGTTGGTAGGACATGTTCTGAGGCATCAAGGGATCACAAATTTAGCATTGGAGGCCAGCATGGAGGGTAAAAATCGTAGAGGGAGACCAAGAGATGAATACACTAAGCAGATTCAGAAGAATGTAGTTGCAGTAGGTACTGGGAGATGAAGAAACTTGCACAGGATAGGTTAGCACGGAGAGCTGCATCAAACCAGTCTCAGGACTGAAGACCACAACAACAACAACAATGTAAAAGGAGAAGAAACATAAAAACTATGATAGATGCAATAGAAACTGAAAAGAATTTAAATAATGGCAGCTACGTGTTCATAGTGTTGATAGGAATGCAAAAATAATGGCATAATCATATTCTTTTATGATGCATGGAATGACTTTCCATAAATGGTGTTAGCATTGGCGAATCTTCTGTTGTGAAGAATGTAAGATGAGACTGGTCTACAGATTTGGATACTTACACTTACAACTCAGTAAATATATTTGTTGATGGTGTTTCATCACCAGTATCAGGGGCAACTTTGCTTCGCTTCAAAAACTAAATGATGGATTCATGTGCTCTGAGATAAATGTTTCTAAGTAGATATCATCTATTCTGAGGAGATTAATTATTGTATGCTTCCAAAAGAAGTGGGTGCCTTCATCATTGATATCTCTTTTTGTAGATTTGTTAAATTTTTGGCATTGTAAACCATTATTACACCATAACCATAAGAATTTTTTGTGTTTGAATGAAAATTCAATAAATATTTAACTATTTACTGTTAGATACATAGTTGTCATGTAGTAGAAACTGATGTACACACAGCTGTTTCTTTCTCTGTATCAGATGCCACTGACTATGGGTTTTACACCTTAATACCAGTTTGGCAAATAAATATTTCAAGTGCGACGCATGGTATATTTACTACAAAGTGTATATGACATCTCAACTAACACATTTATGTACTAGTATACATTTGTGCATTAATCATATCACACACTGTAAATGATTAATGGATTGTAGGAAGGTTGTATAGAGTAAGTGTAAATTTCGAGAAACTGGTGCAGCTGCAATAATGTAAACAAAGTTCTGCCTTGTAGAGATTATCTGGAAGCAAGCAGTCAAATAAGAACATCCACTCTTCAGGTCAATTACTACTTTTTTTCAACAAGTAGAAACCTGTATACTAATAACAGAGTAACTGAGTGAGAATGCAACGCTATCAAAAGGAAAATTCACATGAGAAATCTAAAATTATGATACAGAATCTCTGGCTATTACTTACCTTCAGGTACATATAAAAATACTTAACTTTATTCTAGTTTTCAGTTCCTTCCTCGGGGAGGAGAAATAGATTGGCAAAAATAAAAAAGGAAGAGCAAGTCAATCAGATCCCAGGATGAAAGGGATGCTCCCTAGAAATTACACAATCGATTTTTGTCTGAGTTTTCACAGCCAAATGAAGATTTGGAAGTGGGCAAATGAAGTATTACATTGACCAGAGTGTGGGCTAGTTTTTCCAAAAAAAGTTTTAATTGCTTGAAAGTCAGGGAAATAAAGAAAAAGTTAATTAGTGATCTGAGGAAAAATTTTTGTCTGGATTTTCATAATTAAATGAAGAAAGGTAAATGGACACATGGGGTATGAAACTGACCAGAGTGAGGTCTAGTTGCTTGTAAATAATAAAGGTAATTAAGAAAAATGTAATTAGTTATATGGGGAAAGTTACAGCAGTATAGAAATAGTGCAATTCTTTCTTTCATATTGAAAAAAATATATATATAAAAAATATCAGATTATAGCATAAACCAAAATATTCTTCTTTCTCTTGGCTGTCTACTCTTAATAATTTAATATTTGAATATATTATATTTCTTGTTTTATGAAAAAAGGATGGTGAGCTGTTCTGTGAAATGATTTGTCTAAAAAGAGAGAAATGAAACATTTCACATGCCTCATTTGCTATACATGATTTTAAGCACTATTCAAAGGTGCATTAAATGTCATTATAATCTATTTTCTTAGGTTTGGACAAATCATTTCACACTACGTGTGACAATTTTTCAGAATTTTTTCCATCTTTTCAATGAGTCAGTCAACATTACTTGGAATTTTGCCTCATTCAATTTTGTTCACCTCACTGATCACATCCATACAGTTTCTGTATGTTTGTTATGTGATATGTTAATACAATGAAGTAATGGTGGTTGAAAGAATGGGAGAACACTGCAGCCATGAGATAAAATTTTACAAAATTCATATATGAATTATTTTAATCAATGCTGAAACAAAATAACTATGATTTGATTTACAAGAATTCCAACAGATTTAGTTGAATGCATTCTTGTAAAGTACAGCAGACAATTAATTATCATTAAGATGAGACATGTGTATATGTAAACATAAACTTGATATAACAAAGTATTTCAAATTATGAATGTATGTGGCACTACAGTGGCATATTCCATAAATAATTTGACAACAAAGTATTAGAGAATACCAAAACCTGATATTTATGCTCTGTGTATTGACTCATTGCACATCCAAGCTAATTACTTATACACGTGGATCCATGGAATATGTCCCCCACACAGAAATGTACTTTTTTTTACAAAGCCCATGCTAACTCCTCTGTTGTATAACTTACCAACCTTAGGTCAATTAATAGCTGCAAAGTTTGTAAAAATATTGATAAATGACATGTCCCACATTTTACAGTCATTTTAGGCTGTATAGGGTTTAATTTTATTGGGTATCGGTCTCTTCACTTGTTATTGCATTGTGATATCAATTACTTCATTTCATAATTTTTGTGACTTTGGGTTCAATTGGAGTATTTTATCTCTCTTCTTGAAGTTGTTTTCATTTAAATAACACTTGTGTATGTATATCTGTCACATCCAAACCTAATATACAATAATCATGATCATGTTGAGCACCACAGCTGATGCTAAATAATGATTAATGAACACCACATCACCTGTATTATTACGCCTTTATGATTTTATGACTGGCATTGATTTTGGAACATCTTCAGGTTGTGGAGATGTGCTAAAGTCATGGCATAAATGGTCTGTTAAAGACTAAATTCAGAAACAGTGACCACAAACACTGTGTTGACTGGCTGGCAGAAGTATGGTGGGCAGACATGGCATGTTCCATACTGTACACAGCATGCCACACCTGCTCGTCATTCTTCTGCCAGGCGGCAGCAGAATGTTTGTGATCATTGTTTCTGGATTTCATTTTTAACATTGTATATGACAATCAGACCATTTATGTAATGGCTTTAGCATAACTCAGCAACTTGAGGATTTTCTAAAAATGACACCAGTTGTAACATCATAAATGTGTAATAATACAGGTGAGACAGTGTTCATTAACCATTACAATGTTGTACAAAAAAATTTTTTATCGCCTTATAAAAGTGTATATACTTGAAAAAGTTTTATTTACATCTTATAATCATACAAAAATTTAAACTGTATGTAAATTACTTGAAAAAGACGAATTTTTTGAACCACTCAGTTTATATTTTTGAATTGTACTGAACTATTTTTGGCAAGCATATATATTCTGTTGAATCAATTTAAGTCTGGAGATAGACTGAGTTGATTATTATGTTAAGGTACAAAGCTGAATGATGTTAAGTTACAAAGCTGAAACTAGCATTTTATAATTAAAAACATGTCTGATAAAACTGAATGAACTAATTCATAAAAAAACAAAATAATCATGTTTTCATTTGCAGCACAAAAATTTAAATGAATCTGGCACTATAATGGAAACTGCAAATCATCTATTTACTAAGGACTTTCACATAAATCAACAATACAAAAAAATACCTTAGCCAAATAAATTACCCAAGCACAACTCAGGAATTGCCCTCACAACTTTACTTCACCCATTACTACTTCTCTTACTTTCTAAATTTGTCGTATGCTGTTGAGAAGCTGGTTTCCCTGCTACAACCTTTCTTCCTGAACTGCTAGTTATGCAAGACATGCAGGAGAACTTTTGAGAAGTTCGCAAGGTAAAAGAGGAAGTACCAGCAGAAAAGGTTGTGAGGGTAAGTGGTTAGTTGACCTCAGGTAGCTCAGTTGAAAGGCAAAAGGCCTCATTTGAGTCCTGCTCCTGCACACAGTTTAAACCTACTAGGAAGTTGCAAATCAGTGCACATGTTGCTGCAGAGTGAAAATTCATCCTGGATGAAAAGATAAGCAAATATATTTTGTGCTTACTGCTCTCAAATATTTCTAAAATATTGCAATACATCTGTTATTTAGAGTCATATGCAATTAAATTTAACTTTAAATATTTAGTTGAAGAAAAATGTTAAGCTTATAATATGTTACTCTCAGAAAAAATAAATATCATACACAAGAGTGATGGTATCTGGAGCAGATGGATAGAATCAAGTCAAATGAATGCAATGGTACTTGCCTGCAGTGCTCTAGAAGTTATACCAGTCAGACAGCCAAGACCGGGACTTGGCCCACAGGTATCCGTACGACTGTCCGTGGGGGCGCAGGGCCGGGTAGTCCCAGAGGAGGGGGGCATGCAGCCGGTGCCTGGGGTATTCCCACGCCTCAGGCCTGCGGTACTTGGCACCAATCTGGGGGTACGGGTCCAGCAGGGGGTCACGGCGGTCCCATGACAGGGGCTCAATGGTGAAGGGGTCGATCATCACTGACAGGGGCCTCCTGTACAGCGCTCCACTTGGTGTGTAGAGGGGCCAGTCTGAAAAGTAAAAGCCGGGAGTTAATGAGGAATGCAATAATCAAAACTGCTGGCTGCAGCAGCTTGCCACAGTATCTCCATACATGCATTCTAGTTTCTGTTTAGATTTATATTCTTCTTGGAATATATACTGAGGCAAAATATTATGACCACAGGCTTAATAGGATTTATTAAAGGACATTTCTATATACCATGCGTTGCACTTGAAATATTTATTTGCCAAATGGGTATTAACGATTGAAACCCATAGTCAGTGGCATCTGATACAGAGAAACAAACAACTGTGTGTACATCAGTTTCTACTACATGACAACTGTGTATATAACAGTAGAAGTTGCAACTCTGTAGCAATGATATGCATGTCAGTTAAGACAGTAGGATATGAAATCCGTCTTATCACATAGCATACAGCTTGTTGTGTATGTTACTGCATTTAAATATTAGACAGAGGCACAGTGTTGATCACATCTGACATAACTGTCACATGTCTAAACAAGTTTGCAGCTTGTGGTCTAGTGGCTAACATTGCTGCCTCTCAATCACAGGGTGCCGAGTTTGATTCCCTGCCGGGTTGGAGATTTTCTCTGCCCGGGAAATGAGTGTTTGTGTTGTCCTCATCATTTCATCATCATCATCATTTGTGAGAATGGCTAGATTGGGCTGTGTAAAAACTGTACTGTGTAAAAATTGGGACTTTGTACGGGCGCTGGTGACTGTGCAGTTGAGTGCTGCTCAAACCGATCATCATCATCATCATCATCATCATCATCATCATCATCATCACATAGTCTAAACAAGGAACTGACAGGGCAATGTGTGTGATATGTATGTAAAATACAATCTTTGGACAAATGGTATGTGAAGGTAGAAAACACAGAGGGTATAAAATTGTAAAATAATCCAACATATTATGTCAAATTAGGCCATTTTACATTCAGGGTACGGAGGGACTCCAAACTAAACTTGTTAAGTTAAAACACTGTTGAACTTTTGTATATTTATCATATTCTGTAACTGTTCATTAAGTGTGTTGTTTGCTTGTTTTGTTGTATGTTTGTATATTTTAATTTATTCTAGGATATTTAATAATCTGCCTTTTTCTGCTTGAGGAAGAATGGTATATTTTCATTAATGTCGCTGGCAGAATGCTTTCTGTAAGTGAGCACTGAATGCTGAAGGATTGGTTTCACCAAGATTAATGTATTGTCTAAATTGTGTTTTGATGTTTCTCCCTCTTTGCCCAACATAAATTTTATCACATTTATCATGTGTTATTTTATAGACACCTGACATGTTATATATTTGGCTCTTATATATATTCCGTATATTCTATAAATGTACATCACATATGTATACAGATATGATCTTAGAAATAACAAAAGACAGGTAATGTAGACCTTGTGACTTGTAATTCCCATGTTTACATCTTGTGTCATGTCAGACATGATCAAGAAGTGTTACTACCTAAGATCTGAATGCAGTAACATACATGATAACCTGCATACTAAGTGATAGGATGGATTTCATATCCTGTCGTATTAGCTGACACATGTCAGTGCTACAGAGTTACATAATACAAGTAGACTTATATTTTTGCTATTATATATACACAGTTGTAATGTTATAGAAATTGATTTACATAGAGCTATTTGTTCCTCTGTATCAGATGCTAATGACACTGGGTTATATATATCTGAATACCGGTTTGGCAAATGAACATTTCAGGTGCAGGTAATGGTGCACAGAAAATGTCCTTCAATAAATATCTTACAGCTATAGATCACCAAACATTCAAAGTTTTATAGTGTAATAGGGTGTTAGTTAACCTTTGAAACACAATGCAGTGATTTTGTATGGCAGATCTTTGGCAGTGGGGAGGGGAGGGGAGGGGAGGGGATGGGGTGGGGTGTTGGTTTACTTCCAATAAATTATGGGCTGGTGATTTATGGACATGAAGCTGGCTTGAAACTTCCTGGCAGATTAAAACTGTGTGCCGGACCGAGACTTGAACTCGTGACCTTTGCCTTTCATGGGCAAGTGCTCTACCAACTGAACTACCCAAGCACGACTCATGCCCTGTTGTCACAGGTTTACTTCTGCCAGTACCTCGTCTCCGACTTTTCAAACTTTACAGAAGCTCCTGGTTCACAGGAGAGCTTCTGTAAAGTTTGGAAGGTAGGACACGAGGTACTGGCAGAAGTAAACCTGTGAGGATGGGGCGTGAGTCGTGTTTGGATAGCTCAGTTGGTAGAGCACTTGCCCGCGAAAGGCAAAGGTCCCGAATTCGAGTCTCGGTCCGGCACACAGTTTTAATCTGCCAGGAAGTTTCATATCAGCGCTCACTCTGCTGCTGAGTGAAAATCTCATTCATGAAGCTGGTTGATAGCATCCCAAATTTGTTCAATCGAGTTCAGAGCAGGTGCATTTGGTGGCCAACACATCACGAGTTATTGCCATACTCCTCAAACCAATGTAGCACAATTCTGGTCTTTTAACATGCACAGTTAACCTGTTAGAAGATGCCGTTGCCACTGTGGGGGACATTGAGCACAAAAACATGCAAATGATCCACAGTAATTTTTATGCAGTCAACAGCTTTAATGATACCTTTGATTATTGCACAGGCCCCATTGAAGACCAGGTGAATGTCCCCAGAAGCATTATATTGCCTTGACCAGCCTGCATCTGTGATGCAGGACATGAATTAGGAGCCATTCTCATGGTTGATGACGTAATCAGACACAACCATGGGTCTGGTGTAACAATGAAAGTGATTCATCCAAGCAGGTGATACTTTGCAGTGACCCCATCTTGATGATCCCATGCCCGTTGTATAATTGACGATTTTCTTGTGACCATGTGAGAGCATATAGAGATTATCTGTTGTGGCACACCGTGTTCAATACCATGTGCTCTGAAAAAATTATTCCTGGACCAGTATTGCACTCTATCATCATATCTGCCACAGGTGACTGCCTATACTGTTTTCCAGAGCTTGACATCTACTTGTGGTTTCTCCATCCTTCATCCTCTTTCCAGAGATTCTCATGACAATAGCACATTAACAACTGGCTGATACACCATTTCTGAGCTGCTCGTTTCCAGGCACCAGGTTGTGTCAGTCTGCTATTTGCCAAAGTCACTTACATGAGTGGATTCCCCCATTAGCACCTGAATCATCACTGAGAGAGAGAGAGTATAGCATGCCTATATCCTTCTACTGCTCTTTAATCTACATACTCTAGTGCAGGGTGAAAGTTCATTGTGATGAAGCTATAGGTCTGATTGAGTATTGTGAAGCTTGGAAGCTAGAAGAAAATTACTGGCAGAAGTACAAAAACATGTTTTCCCTCACTCCATTTGCTTGTGGAACAGGAAAGGAGATACCTACTAGCAGCACAAGGTACCCTCTGAAATATACCATATGGTAGCTTGCAAAGTATGTTTGTAGATGTAGATGTAGAAGTAGAAGTGGAGTTGTGAGGGCAGGTCATGAGTTATGCATGGTCAGCTCAGTCAGTGAACATTACCTTCAAAAGTCAAAAGGTTATAGGTCTCAGTCCAGGTCCAGCAGAGGAAGTTTTAATAAATTTAATGAACACTTTATACAGGCCATTTGAAAGTGATATTAGCATGAAGCAGAAGAAAATGTATAGATACGAGAGCAACAATGAGCTAAACTTCTGCAAGTTACCTTCTGTTGCCATTAGAGACATTCAGCAGCTAATCAAAAGCTACAAGAATAAACGATCAGCAGGCTGGGATAAAGTTACTTCTTGTCTATTGAAGAAATGCATGCAATAGCTAGCCAGATCATTAGAAAGAATCATGAGAATAAAATAAGATGCATTAGGACACGTACAGAGGTACACAAACAGTAATTTTTCCCCTCTCTCAAAACACAACTGAAGTAAGGCTGACAATATGTAATATTGGTGTGATGGACCCTCCACCACACTCCATATTGCGGCTTGTGTAGTATATGTGTAGATATACCTTAGTCTACATAATAAATTTGTGTTTGTAATGAGTATATTACCACTAACACGTAACTACAGACCAACTGCCTCAACCTCAATCTTAGCAAAGTAATCATTTTAAAAATCATAAGGAGCAGAGTAACACTATAGGTGATTTTCAGCATGGTTCAGAAGTGGTCCCAAGAAAGGCTGTCTGCAACAGTGAAGTTCATCCACTGTGTGTTAGTGAAAATAAATGAGTGTTACCAAACAGCAGGAATATTTTTAGACCACTCAAAAGCTTCTGACAGAGTCTTACCAAACTTGTAAACAGTGGTGCCTTTGGGAAGTTACCGCTTTTACTAGAATCTTACTCAGAAGGTAGACACCAGTGTTTGGAAGATGTGGTTTTATATTCTTTTGTGACTGTTTAAATAGTGAACATGACATGAAAGTCTCAATGTCTGGCTAGATGATGATTTGCACTCATTCATAAATGTCTCTGGGCCATGGAGAAAGGATATATGATTAGAACTCTAAAATAGACTGTAACATAAAAGCTTAAGATGCAGTTGTATTAATCTTAATGTGGAGAATTTGAGTGATTATGGTCTTAGAATGAGCCTCAAGTCAGTTCATAATGGAAAATATATGTTTTTTATAAAATAATAATTGCTTATTGTTTTGGAGACACTATGAGTGAGCCAACGTAGAGAGTAAGAAACAGAATTATGTAATAAAGTAACTGACTGGGATTAATTTTAAAAAAGAATGGTACACTTGGTAATACACTAAACAAGAAACAAAACTATTTATGGTTTTTTAGTTTTTGTTTAAAAAAAACATACTTAGAATGTGTGCAAAGTACAGTGCTGCTATGTTTCCACTCTCATGTGTGAAAATTAGAGAAGTCTTTTTTCCTGGTATGAAAGAAGATGGTGTAGCTAAAGTATAACATCTATCATCCTAATCACAGCTTTTCATTTTAACACATTACATGAAAGTCTTCTTTGTACTCCAGTTTAGAGGCATGACTACTGCTACTTTCCTAACACAGAGTCCTCTATTTGAGAAAGTTGGCACTGGATTGGTAGCTATTTCTTTTTCTCACAAACAAGGTGAGCTATGAGAGTTTCAGTGTCAGTCAGAATATAGAGGCTGTTGTTTCACTCAGTGTTTTGGATAGCTGATAGTGATAAATCTCATACAAAAAGTAGTCTTCACCATGTGACTTCATCAGTATGTACAAATTACTCTCTCTCTCTCTCTCTCTCTCTCTCTCTCTCTCTCTCTCCGTGTGTGTGTGTGTGTGTGTGTGGTGATCCAAACATCAGATGAAGAAGGAAAGTAAATTAGATGTTTACAGGAAACAAATGAATTAGTTGTTGCAGCCATGCCCATAGTTTGATCCCAATTATGATCAAGATTTGATAAAAAGGATCACAGGATATAAAAACCTATTAATTGTCTCAGTGGAAAATACGGTGAAAAAAACTGATAAATTATGGGATGGAATAGCAGACTGTTACTCACCTTCACACTTCTGTAAAATAAATACTTGTTCGACCTTAGTAATATTGCCCCAGAAGTTTGTGTGTCAACCATGCACTAAGTGAAAGTTATTATCATTCCCTTCTGCATGTCTACAGAATAAGAAATATTTGGAAGTTTTTTGGTTAACTTATAACATGCTGGGAGAATTTTAGTTTATCATTCATCTCAGTGCTGAGGAACTTCACACACACAGACTCATCCAGTGTATAGTCACTGATGTCAATACTCAAGCATAAATATTATCCGCACAGATCCCAATGTAATGTGACACACCTAATTAAAAAATATTTAACCACTTCCTTATATTTGGGATCATGCCACGAGTGACACTTCAGAGCTAATGGGTATTGTTAGCATCAATAAAAAAGGTAGTAGAAAAAAGTGACAGATCTTCAAAGCACAAAATCATCTATAACAGAAATAATGGATGAAAGACTTCAAAAAGCCCATATGACATCTGCCTACTTTTCTACTATGGGATGCATATATATATATGTGAAGACATTATGTGAAGAAATGAAAGATGGGAAACAGTATAATTTTTGTGATTGGTGCCACATTTGTACTTGGCTACTTATCACTGCCAGTGATGGTTATCCCATATACACAACAGATTATATTTCAGCACAGTTCATTTAAGAAAATGAAATGTTAAGTTCACTCATTATATAGAGGGAGTATGCTGCCAGTATAATGTAACACAGCTTAATTTTTTGTATCATGCCATTTGTGACACTTTAGGACCAATAGGCATTACGGAAAAGAAAATAACTAGAAACAAATATAACATAATTTCAAAGCAAGAGCAGCTGCATTAGAAGTAATAAATGAAGAACTTCTAAAAGCACAGACGACTTCTGCCATCTTTTCTACTACAGGATGCACCTGTGCAAGTAGTGGTGGGTACTCCGTATTATATGAAAGAATAAAAGATAGGATAGAGTATCATTTTCACAATGTGTAACATATTTGCATTTGTCTTTTCACCACTGTCACTGAGTGTAATCCTGTATGCACATCAGATTTTAGCAGAGAACATTTAAGAAACAGAAAGTAGTATTCACTCATTACAAAGAGGAAGTTCAGTAGGCAAGTATAAATGGTACCCACATAGTTGGCAAAGTAATGTGACACAGGTAATTTAAAAACACATTAGTACTGTCTGACATTTTGGATCGTACTATCTATGACACTTCAGAACTGACAGACATTATTAGCATCAAGTAAAAAGAAAAAAAAGTAGAAATAAATGCAATAAGATAGAACTTCAAAGCAAAAGCAGCTGCAACAGAAATAAAAAAATGGACGTAAAAAATAAAAACCACAGATGACTTCTGCCAATTTTTCTACTGGGGGACACACTTGTGTGAGTAGTTGTGGCCATTTCCATTATATGTAGGAATGAAAGATTGGATACAGTATTATTTTCATGAAGCGTGACATATTTGTTCTTGTCTACTCACCACTGCCAGTGATGGCGGCTCTGTATGAAAGAGGGTATCTCATGGTGACTGAACACTTGGGTGGCCAGTCGTATACTGCACACGTGTGAGCTGCTGGGGCTGTATTTATAGACTTGTTGTGGGAGGAGACCTCCCCCTCCTGATTGGCTGCCCTGACCCAATGCCACTAGTGGGAAGCCGAACTGTATCCCCTGAAGGTGCCAACAAAGGTTTCCACACAATGCCTGTGACGCAACTATTGTACCACTGGCCTCTGTCCGGCCATTTCACTAACTCTCCATGACTTTGGCACCAAAGGACTCCCACCGTGCCAGATTTTATGCCTGTCTAATTGGCTCTATATTGATCTCTTTTCTTTAAAGATTTTTTAAATCATATTAATCCCTACTTCAGTCTCCCACTACGACAACCTATGAAATATACTCAGTAAACATAAAATACAGCTTTTAAATTTTGTGCCAAATGTTACAAGCTGTCAATATCTTTGTGTTGAATTTTCAAGCAGTATCAGCTTGTCATTTTATAGGACAAGAAACCAAGACAAATTTTTCATGTAAATAGTCACTTGTACTAAAAAATACATGTATATTTTCTCATGTAAAATTCAGAAATATGATACAGTTCCTCTACATCCTACCTGTATACCACTGCCATACATCTATGTAATAGAATGAACTCAGAAATCTAGACCATTACCATCATGACACTAAAATCAAAACACAATTTTATTGTAACACATGCCACAAAACTAAAAATGAATTTGTTAAATGTATGGAAAAAATAAAGTCACTTTCCAGCAAATATCAAGTCAGCCAATAATCAAGTAAAATATGACACAACATGAAACAACTTCTATTAAATAATTGTTTTTATTCTGTTGCTATATTTCTGACAAAAAAATTAATTTTCCTAAAATCTCAGATTCTTCTTAATGTGCATTGTGTGTTCTGTTGCAATCACACAGCTGTGATTTTTTTATATGGTATGCCTACTTAATAAAGCAGACATGTAAAAATATTTGCCAGTATAGTTCCATGTATTATCGCCAGGAGAAATACTTTTGTTATGTGGTTGTGTTTCATGTGTGTGTGTGTGTGTGTGTGTGTGTGTTGTACTGAACTATCCCATAAAAACTGTACAAAAACTTGTACAGATTCAATCCACGTGGAAATAAAAAATGAAATGATGTCTTCTTGCTTAGGATAGCTGCAGTTTGTCTTTCAGAGCATCACCATTTAAGTCTGTAGTAATGTGATTTGCAGTCATCTGTGCAAGTATCAGGGGTGTTGACACAACTAACTTAAAAATGGATATTTCATGAATTTATTTTTTCATCTGTGGATGCTTCACACATAAACAGCTATCATCATCATCCATTAAAGAATTTTACACACGCTACACTTTCACTGTGAGAAGTAACTGTGATGTGAAACAATTACATTGTGAAAGAATGTTTAACATTTTAATTTGCAGGAGAGGAGAATTTGGAATGTTCCCAGAAATTCCTTATTTGCCTGTGAGAAACTTGAGAGGAATCTGGCTAGGCATTTGTAGTGAGTGTGCATTCTAACAATAGCTCTGAGAGTCATACATTGACCTTGAGGATTTTTCTGTAGACCAATGTATTCCTGAAATCACAGGTGTTTACCTACATTTTCAGACACACCAAATAGTTCTGTGTCGCTTCTCTAGCTAATTTAAGAAAAATAAAATACGGAAGCTGTAGTATGCGAGTGATGTTCCAACACTTTTATTCTCATTAGCTGCTTCTACAGAAAGTGAGCCCAACAGTTCCGGATGTGAGATGCTGAAATACTGATATATACTGACCTCAATATGTTGCCCCAGCAAGTCAATGGTATGCCGGAAATATTACAACTATTATTGTTTGTCAGCTGTATAGTATTTTCAGTTTGTAAACAAACCTTGTTGTGTGGCAGAAGACCAGGTTTTGAAGTTCAGTATGCGATACGCCACATCTCACATTTTCCTTCATTATAATATCAATCTATTTAATTCTAATTTTGTATTGTTATTTACTTTACTATTCTAGTTAGTGAACAATGCATCTCTTAAGACATTTCTTACTCTAGGACAGCAAATGTGACACAGCTATTTTAAATTCCAGAAACATATATTCCATTAACAGGCAACAGAATCATCCATTTTGTATGTGAATTGATTATAATAATCAATACTAACAGACATACAGCAACAGAAGAATTAAAAGTAATTTATTTTGTGGAATTGCCTGGTTTTCTCTATATATGGCCCCTCTTTTAATTATTAACTCCCTCCCCCCCCCCCCCCTTGCTCTCTCTCTCATGTTGAAGAGGATCTGATCTGCAAAAATGAAATCAATTTGTTCTGGAGCTTGGAGCTTGTAAAACCCTTCATTTCAACCATTCTTGTTACCACTCTCAGAGGGGTACAATCAACACAGAAACGTACTTTATTTTTATGTAGCAATGTGTGATGAAGTAACACTGTGAGGTGAATATATAAAATGATTGAGGTAACATTATAATTGTGATGTACAGCTGAAAAGAGTTGTTCTGTAACTCCCTCTGTTCTACATTTTCAAATTTTTTATTTTATGTAGCACAGAAGAATCACAGAGATACGCCTGTGAAAAACTTGTTGCTTGGTGCTCCACAGGTTGTATTTTCTAAATGACATATTGCTCTACACCATGAGCTCCATGTAAAATATTTAATTATCAGACTACTACCCAGGCAGCTCAATGCACAAATACTGGACCGCAATTGAATATTTTTTTAAAGCAGCTCTTGGTATAGGGTCTTTTAACAAAGAGCTACTTCTACTATTAAACTAAATATATTTCACTGTTTTATGAACTCGTGTGTAAGAAGGCAGAATGTAACTGTGTCTGAATATCAGTTATGTTAAATAGTGTGTAAATTGAGACCTACCATGTCACTCATACATGTTAAACAAGTGATACAAGGAATATGTAAATAAGTGAATGTGTGTACCTGTACATCAAAAACAAGAAAAAAGACAAGCCTTTCCTTTGTGGTTAATATTGTGATGCTGTAGTTGTTCTATCAATACTTTGCTAACACAGTGGAAAACTTGTCCCACATTTTCCAGTTGTCTGTGGAAACAGCCAATTAACAGCTCAATACTTCAGCTTGCTTGTTAATACTGATAATCAAGCAGATGTTTTTTGCCAACCAAGCAGATCTTTTTTAGGTACCACACATATCTTAGTGTTCTCTAGTATTAATAGATGACCTTACCTGTCTCTCTGTCAGTGAAGTCTCATTTCTCATTGTTATTTTGGTGCTGTGAGATATTGGATAAGCAAAGTGGCTTGTGATATTTTAGTTAAGCACAGCAAGTCTTCTGGTGTTCATAATTTTGCTTATAAAAATATTTACATGACATTTACTGTGAGGTTCCAAATAAACCAAGGAGGATACGAAATGTCTTTACTGGTAGTGCAATGTGTGCTAAGTTCTTAATGCAATGAGAGGAACTGGCAATGAGCGAAAACTTTGAAGCATTCCATAAGCTATGTCCAGCTGGTGCAATGGATAGACAATTAACTGCCAATGTCTCTCTCTGAATATTGACCCAGAATACACAGTGTAACAAACATACAAATTTTCAAGACTGAAGCATCTGATATTATTTCCTTAAAATTCAAGCAGTCCTTGCGCCTTTTACTAGCAGACAATGGTAAATGAATAAAAGAAAAGATAATCTACACATTGAGATATACTTGTTCTTTTCTTGTCATCCTGTCCGGATCGTCTCCCCAGACTTATGGTTCTGGGTGACTTTTCGGAAATTTACCCCTTTTCCAAGGCATCTCCAATCCTTTTCTTTCACCTGTCTTTCCTTCCCCTTCAACCCTTCTACTGGAAGAAGGAGCCACTGACCCCAGAAGCTTGCACAAGTATAATCTTTTTTTATGTGTGTGTTCTGCCCCCACTTGGTGAGTAGATTTTTTTTTATCTATCCAATTACATTATACAGTGCACAATGGAGGGTACCCCATCACTACTAGTCATTTCCTTTCCGTCTCGCTTGCAAATATAGTGAGGGGAAAATGACTGTGTATGTACCTTCATACGAGCCCTAATTTCTCTATCTTATCTTCGCGATCCTTAAATGCAGTGTATGGTCGCAGCAGCAGAATTGTTTGGCAGTCAGCTTCAAACGCTGGTTCGCTAAATTGTCTCAGTAGCGTATCTCAAAAAGAATGTCACCTTCCCTCCATGGATTCCCATTTCAGTTCCCAAAGCACCTCACTTATATATTGTTTGAACCTACCGGTAAGAAATATAACAGCCAGTGTCTGAATTCCTTCAATGCCTTCCCTCAATCTGATCTGGTACAAATCTCAAATACTTGAGCAAAACTCAAGAATAGGTCACACTAGCATCCTATATGCAGTCTCCTTTACAGGTAAATCACACTTTCCTAAAAATTCTCCCAATAAACCCAAGTCAAGGAGACCAGACAGCGAGGTCATCGCTCTCATTGGATTAGGGAAGGACGGAGGTGGAAATCGGCCGTGCCCGTTTCAAAAGGAACCGTCCTGGCATTTGCCTGGAGCGATTTAGGGAAATCACGGAAAACCTGAATCAGGATGGCCGGACGCGGGATTGAATCGTTGTCCTCCCGAATGCGAGTCCAGTGTCTAACCACTGCGCCACCTCCCTCGGTTTACGTGTAGATATTTAAATGACTTGACTGTGTCAAGAACGAGACTACTAATATTGTATCTGAACATTACAGTTTTGTTCTTCCTGCTCATCCACATTAACTTACACTTTTCCACATTTAGAGTTAGCCGCCATTCATAACACCAGTGAGAAATTTTGTACAAGGTATCTTGTATCTTTCTGCAGCCACTCACGTTCGAGGCCTTAGTGTACACCACAGCATCATCAGCAAACAACTGCAGATTGCTGCTCACCCTGTCCACCAAATCATTTATGTACATAAAGAACAACAGTGGTCCTATCACACTTCCCTGGGGCACTCCTGGTGATAACACGGTCTCTTGTGAACAACTGTCATCGAGAAAAACATAGCAGGTGACGTCTACATGATGACTTTTGCATGTGTAATAAGCTTTATTAGGCAGCCTCGTATTTTTTAAAAGCTGTAGTGAACCTGAGAAATTCCTGTTAGTAATTAATATTTTTTCTGTTTATTAGCAAATATGATTACAAATAAAAACAAGTGTGATGACAAAAGTAAAGTTTTTATCCAACAAACATATACCATATAACATGTTGAATAACTTAGCTTTTACTTTTAATTAACCAGCAGAGATCTTAAAATCAGTTTAAGGTTACATTCATTTATAATGTTCCCACATTTCTTTATTATAGGTATTTTGATACTACAAACATTACTGCATACTTCACGAATAGATGAACATAATTTTTGTAGTATCTAATCTCACTATGCAATACCATGTTGAATCATTCCTTAATTCAAAATGTATTGTTACATCAATAACAAAAATGATGAAATCATAGACAAAATAAATTAATTATGGATTCATGTGCTAAATGAGGTCAATTTTACTTAGAATTTCAACGGTATTATGAAATGGGTAGATTGCTACTCACCATAAAGATGACACCTTGAGTTGCAGACAGGCACAATGAAAAAACTGTTATTTCTCTTTTCTGGAATAGGATTTTGCTGAAAGCTTATATGTGACAGTCTTTTAACCATGCCTGTCTGCAGCTCAGTATGACATATTTATGGTGAGTAGCAATCTATCCTTTTTATAGTATTGAAACATTCCTCACACACAAAAAGAAAAGATGTTATATGGACATGTGCCCGGAAATGCTTAATTTCCATGTTAGAGCTCATTTTAGTTTCATCAGTATGTACTGTACTTCCTTGATTCACCGCCAGTTGGCCCAATTGAAGGAAGGTAATGTTGACTTCGGTGCTTGTGTTGACATGCGACTCATTGCTCTACAGTACTAGCATCGAGCACATCAGTACGTAGCATCAACAGGTTAGTGTTCATCACGAACGTGGTTTTGCAGTCAGTGCAATGTTCACAAATGCGGAGTTGGAAGATGCCCATTTGATGTATGGATTAGCACGTGACAATAGCCATGGTGCGGTAAATTTGTATCGAGACAGTGTGTCCCGACAGGAAGACGTTCAAAGCATCTTAGGGAGCTTGGAACATTCCAGCCTATGACTCGCGACTGGGGAAGACCTAGAATGATGAGGACACGTCCAATGGACGAGGCAATTCTTCGTGCAGTTGACGATAACCCTAATGTCAGAGTCAGAGAAGTTGCTGCTGTACAAGGTAATGTTGACCACGTCACTGTATGGAGAGTGCTACGGGAGAAGCAGTTGTTTCTGTACCATGTACAGCGTGTGCAGGTACTATCAGCAGCTGATTGGCCTCCACGGGTACACTTCTGCGAATGGCTCATCCAACAATGCGTCAATCCTCATTTCAGTGCAAAATGTTCTCTTTACGGATGAGGCTTCATTCCAATGTGATCAAATTGTAAATTTTCACAATCAACATGTGTGGGCTGACGAGAATCCGCACGCAATTGTGCAATCACGTCATCAACACAGATTTTCTGTGAATGTTTGGGCAGGCATTGTTGGTGATGTCTTGATTGGCCCCATGTTCTTCCACCTATGCTCAATGGAGCACGTTATCATGATTTCATGCGGAATACTCTACCTGTGCTGCTTGAACATGTGCCTTTACAAGTACGACACAACATGTGGTTCATGCGCAATGGAGCTCCTGCACATTTCAGTCGAAGTGTTCGTACGCTTCTCAACAACAGATTCGGTGACCGATGGATTGGCAGAGGCGGACCAATTCCATGGCCTCCACGCTCTCCTGACCTCAACCCTCTTGACTTTCATTTCTGGGGGCATTTGAAAGCTCTTGTCTACGCAACCCAGTAACCAAATGTAGAGACTCTTCGTGCTCGTATTGTGGACGGCTGTGATACAATACGCCATTCTCCAGGGCTGCATCAGCGTACCAGGGATTCCATGCGATGGAGGGTGGATGCATGTATCCTAACTAACAGAGGATATTTTGAACATTTCCTGTTACAAAGTGTTTGGAGTCACACTGGTACATTCTGTTGCTGTGTGTTTCCATTCCATGATTAATGTGATTTGAAGAGAAGTAATAAAATGAGCTCTAACATGGAAAGTAAGCATTTCTGGACACATGTCCACATAACATATTTTCTTTCTTTGTGTGTGAGGAATGTTGCCTGAAAGTTTGGGTGTACCTTTTTGTAACATCCTGTATATATGGTGTGAGCATTTACAATTGTCTCATTCATTATAATCTGCATATAAAATATGCATGAAGAAGAAATTACATGGATGTTGAATGAAGGTATTAGATAACACTTTCATATGATGTTCTAACAATTTAAACATTATTGCTAGTATGCTTTGTTTGTGCTTAAAGAGACCATAGTGAGTAGCTCATCCAGCAAGCAGAAATTAAACTGAGAGGACAGGTTTTGGAACATCCCTGGATAGTTGAGTTTGTAAGACCACTACCCCCCCAGAAAAAAAAAAAAAAAAAAAAAAAAAAAAGGTTTCTGGTTAGAGCCCAAATCAGAATTTTAAGCTGCCAAGAAGTTCCAAAACCAAACATATTCTGCTGCAGAGTGAAAGATTCATTCTGGAAGTTTTAACAAGTTTAGATTTCATAACACTAAGGAAAGAAAACTAGTTTTCAACGTGCTGTTGATGATGACATAAGAGATGAAGCACAAGAGCATATTTGGTATGGATGGACAGGGAAATCATCTCTGGGCTTTTCAAAGGAAAAACCCAACATCCAACTGAAGCAATTTAGAAAAATCACAGAAAGATCAGGAACAGAATGATCTGTCGAGGACATGAATCTTGCTCCTTGCTGACACAGTACCAGTGCTTTAACAACAGAGCTACATCACGTCTTCGTGTCCCCAAGACAGCACATAATGAGAACAGAAAATAAGAACAACACAAAATAAAAGTCTACAAGCATAACTTGTAGATGCATCAAACTGTTAATATTGTCTTGCTTGCATTTATATATAGTGGAACTGAATTTTAATTTCATCAACAAAATTTATGAGTGTTTTGCTATAAGAGATCTGCAAAATTAATTTCATTTGTTTTTGCCTTCTTACCTCCATTTATTTTTGTATTGGACTGAAAATGTGCACAAGAGGCCAAATTTTGACAAGATGCGGTGTGTCTCTTGTTTAGAAACAAACATTCCCTCATGATGCAAGCTGTTGACAACAGTAATGTCCATGTCATTATTTGCTATCAAGCTTGGATTCAGTATGTTCCATTCTGTCTCAGATTTGTTTTTCTGGTAGTGTTAGTTGTACATTAACAGTGGCAAACGACAATATGGAACTGTTTACTAATGAAGAGTCTGTTGGCAAGTTCCTCAGCAAGAATTCAGTGAATGCAATAAAAGAGGAGCAAAATGGTATTATACTGAATCATTCCCTCAGTGACGTCAATCATTTGTCAGTAATTTTGTACATGTCTGATGACTGTTGCATTACTGTGTGTTTTGCATTGTATGTTTAGGTGACTGCTTATTACATTCACTGTTGTGAAGGTGTTTTCAGAGGAACAAAGGTAACTGAGTTAACAAGCAGAATAAATCATCTGATCCCTCCAAAAAGCAACTTAGGAGTACATTTCTTTTCACTCAGAGTATCCTGGCTTCAAATGTATTAAACAGTTACATCAAAAAGGCTATGACTTCCTAAAATCACTCCCTGAAATGAAGTCCATTCTGTCTTACAGTTTTCCTAGAATAGCTTTTGATCACCCTCCCAACCTCTCCAATAGGCTTGTCATATCCTATGCTCCTTCTGCACCCATTTCCCTACCCTATGGCTCCTACTCCTGTGACCGTTCCCACTGTACAACTTGCCTTATGCACTCCTACCACCAGCTATACCAGCCCTGTAACTAGCAAAACATATACTATCAAAGGAAGAGCCACCTATCAAATGACACACACCATGTACCATCTGTTATGTAAACACTATTAGGCCTTTTACATTGGCACGACTACCACCAAGTTATCAGTGAGCATGAATGAGCATAGGCAGAGGGTGTTTCAGAGCATGCTCTACAACATGACAGTCATGACCTCGGTGCCTACTTCACCACATGTGCCATCTGGATTCTTCTCCCAGACACCTGTTTCTCAGAACTTTGCCAGTGGGAACTGGTGTTACAACATGTCCTTGGTTCTTGTCACTCACCTGACCTTAATTTATGTTAATTTCTTCAGGGTCAGCATTTCTTATCAGAAACAATTCTGTTGGTCAATTTTTCCCCACCCACAACCGCTACCATGTCTCCTCACCACTATCGTAGCTTTCTGCGCTTATTAACTCATGCATGATGCTTTGTCAGTAATCTCTGTCTTTCATATTAACCTATCTTCCACCTTTAAGCTTTCAAGTTTCCAAATCCCATCTGGTGTGTCCACAACAATCAGTCTTTCCTTCTCATCCCATCCAGGAAGTCTCCCCTGACCCAGGATTCTGGGAGACTTTTCTGAGTTCTCCTTAATTCCTAAACCTCACCAATCCTTTTCCTTGACCTCCCGTTTTTTCCCTTCAACCCTTCTGCCAGGAGGAAGAGCTACTGCCTCCAAAAGCTTGTGAGTTTCAATGCCTCTGTGTTCTCCTTCTGTCACTTGGTGAGTAGATTTTTTATCTATCCAATTACATCATATTTTCAGAATAAATCATAATTACATTATTACTTGGTTATGAGCCACTGGAGACCACAGGTTTCTTATACAAAAATACTCACAATATATCCTTAAATGACATCAAAATTTTTGACAATGGAGTTCACGTTCACTGACTATACCTACTTTGCTACTTAATGCAAAGTGTATTGTTGTGTAATGCTTTTCACTATACATATGTTACTGTACACCCTTTATTTAGGTTTACAGATTGAATTAGGAAATCTCAGTTGTTATATTTCTCTGATGTGATTCTTGAAATTTTCCCAGCAAAAGAGTATTCCATGAAGTGACGCCAGGTAATGTCAACATTAACATTATGGATGGCCCTTTCACTTACAGCCATTTCTTTTACTGACATACAAAGCACTATTCATGCTGAAATATTATTACTGATTTTGTCTCAAAGGCAGAATTTACGTCGTGATGATAGAGTGGTCTGCAGTGTATCCTGAGATCTATGTTAGGTTGGATGATGACTAGTTGTGTTGGTGAAGGCAATGAGCATGAATATAAAATTTAGGTTGTGGTGACAGACTGATTTGTTGTGGAGTGGGATGTCCATGTTAACATAGAAGCTAATAGTTTCAGTTTTAATTATTTTCCATTTAGTCAAATCCGAAGTCCTATATACACCAGTAACAGAAACACAAAGATTCAGCACAAGTAGCAAATGAAAACTCGGTATTAGGTTATTTATTACATATTTGTGTGTCTTTGTCTCAGCAAACCAAGCGATTTTCTCCCAAAAACTCAGTCTGATTGCACTTAGCACCCACTATGTTAAGGCTGTTCTTACACTAAGTACTTAATATTTCTCATTCCAGCAAATCGAAAATATCATTACCTCAGTGACTGTACAGAACATCTGTTTTGTCATCAGAACTTACCATTACTGATTGCCATAGGTGTTATCAACACACACTTTGATGTTAGAGTGTGGGTGGTCCATTGTGAAGCTAGACTGGCTGACCAGCTGTTTCAGTTTTCCTATTTGTTCTCCTACTTTTTTTGTTCAGGCAAGATATCTATCCCAGAGCTCCAACGTTTCACCATTTCAAACTCTGCCGAGTTTGAAATACAGCTCTAATCTTCTTTGGGGCTACACTGTCAAGTAGTACATCTATGTCAATACTCCAGAACCTGACTGACCTACTGTTCCAAGCTCCCCAACTTTTCCAGTCAGGCAGTACATCTTAACACACTATATTTTAGAATAATAACAAAATATGGTCCTACTTGCCATTAATTATGAGACTGCTGTCTCTGGGCAAACAGAAATATGTTTCTGCATACTTTTGGCCAATTAGAGTTAAGAACTGATCTGAGAGACACCAGCAATTAGATAAAACTTTTGTTCTAAAACAATATATTAGCATCACATCTACTTAAGCATATACTGCATTTCACGATGCAGGGACTTTATACAACTGTTACCATCACTTATTATGCTTCATGCACAAATGAAGAATGGAGGAAACTACTGTGCCTATAACTCCATTTGTCTCATATTCCTTACCTGGGTTTCATACAAGATAAGTGACTGAGGTACTGGTAGTACAATTTTTGCCCAGTCTACCTTTAATACTAGTTCCCTGAATTCAGAAAGGATTTGCAAGAACCTTTCTTCTACTGAATATAATTTCCTCCAGTGAGAGCACCTCTTTTTACTAACCTGTTACAATCCTATCAGTGTGCTTCTAGATTCTTTCAACACCTATCAGAACCACAAACAGTCAAGAAGTACTCTAGAACAGATTCTACTAGTCTCGTATGCCAATTCCTTAACACGTGCATTAAACTTGTTCGGAGACCTCCTAGAAAATCTTTTTATTTGCGTATCATATTAGTGATCCATTTTACAGTGTTTCATAGTGATGTGATTACGTCTGTAAACAATGTGATATTAATAATTCTTCAGGCTTTCCCAGGGAGTATTTTCAGTATACAACACTACAGTCTGCCACCAGATCATGTTTTGTAAATCCTACAATATTTCTTTGAAGCAACTGCTCGGCATTTTGAAGCGGGTGCCGCTAGTAAGTAGCAACTCCTGGTGTCCACAGTGTATCATTTTAAGTATTTAATATTGTAAAAATGCAACCTGTTTGCTAGTTGATGGCAGGCCAAAACTAAATTGCAGCAGATAAAATAAATAAAAAAAGTCCCTTTTTATGAGATTATCTGACAAGTAAACACGTGTTGCTTCCCTTATCGCACAATCCCAGAAAGAGAAAACTGAAGATATTAATGTTTCACTTTTCTCTCTTATTTGCAGAGGGCCTGGACTTGTATGACAACAGTGTTCATCACATCAGTCTTTTGCATTAGTCTTCCGCTGCACCACCCGTCTAGCCAATATACACCATTCCACACCCACAAGAATCACATCCTACACCCCATTTTCTAAGGCTGACATCTCTCCGACAGGACCCAACAAATATATACAGGGGACAAATATACATCAAACATATTTTTCTGTTGAGGACCCTTAAATGTGTGAGGAAATAAAACCAAACTACAGGACAAAGGCTATGAGAGAGAGTGCCTACATTTCTTCATTTTGTTCCCTCAGCTGGACAAGTTTTTGACAGGATGCCCAATGAACTTGTCATTCAGATTATATGAATAAGATGGAAATCAGCAGATATGATGTACACTTATAGACAAAAAAATGATTACAATTTCAGTTTCAGAAAAATTGGATGATTTCTTCAAGAGAATGAGCTCCACAACTTGAGCAAGTCCACATTGACACTGATAGAAACAGTTGTCTGATGTCATCCTGAGAGATATGATGTCAGATTCTGTCCAATTGGGAATTTACATCATCAGAATCCCAAGACGGCTGAAGGGTGCTGCCCATAATGCTCCACACATCCTCAATAGGTGAGGGATCTGGTGACCCTGCTGACAAAGACAGTGTCTGGCGAACACAAATACAAGCAACAGAAACTCTTGCTTGGGCAGGTGGGTATTATGGAGGAACAAGAGAGGCCCCAGAGTATCATCGACATATTGCTGTGCTGTAAGAATGGCCCGAAGACAACCCTACTAGCTAGGCGACACTCAGGTTGGTATCCCACCGCTGTCCTGGGTATTTCCAGACACGTCTGTGGCCTGGAATCTCATTGAATGGAGTAAAATTGCTTTCAGTGATGGGGCCTGCTTCCAAGTGAGCCCTGATGACCAGTGAAGATGTATCTGGAGATGCCTCAGGCAGTGATGGGATATGCCTACCATACATCCCAACAACCAGGAAGGACTGTATGGGTGGTGCCATTTATTTTTAAGGCTGGCCCCTTTGGTTCTCGTCTGCAGCATCCTTACAGCACAGCGGTACATTGGTGATATTATACGCCCCGCTCTTTTTTGTTGCCCTTATTGCAAGCTATCCTGATCTTTCAATTCAGCATGATAATGTCTGCCTGCACATTGTGAGAGCTTCTACCACTTGTCTTCATGCTTACCAAACCCTACCTAGGCCAGCAAAGTCACCGGTTCTCTCCCTAGTTGAGAATGTTTGCAGTATTATAGGCAGGGCCCTAAAACCAGCACGGGATTTTGAAAATCCAGCCCTCATGAGAGCATACAGCTACTCTGTCAACAATGCCAAACCATCAGGGCCAGAGCTGAACCAATACATTACTGACTTGCAAGTTTGTAAATCTCTTTCTCTTGAATAAAACTTCCAATTTTTCTGAAATTGTAATCATTTGTTTGTCTATACGTGTACGTCACATCTGCCAGTTTCCAACCCATGCAAGTAATTCTTTCATAGTTCATTTTTGGTTTTTGTCCTATTGTGTACCACTACAGGCAAGAATGTTTTTAAGCTGCCAGATGCAGTGCATTCTCCTCAGAACCCTCTACAAAATAATTACGCACCATGGAAATTCTGCCTGTTTGTTCAAAGTATGCATTATTGAAAAAAAAGGTATGTCAAAGCTGGCACACATTTAAAAAGTGGCACTCAGTAGTAGCACTAGTGATCAGATGCATTGAGTGGAAGGCCACAGCTCCACTCTCAGTAGCACGCTCCAAACACGCTACTGTCACCCGCCTGCAATCGACCGAATTGTGCACAGGTGACTTCTGGATAAGACCTCCATAAGAAGACTGTCCATTTCTGTATGGACGCTACCAGTTGCTGCTTGCCGGCAGTAACAATCAGCCATCACCTGACAGTACTGAGAAATTATTTCAAAGAAGTATTATGAGATTTATAAAAAGTGTTACGGACACACACACGATAACTGAATACTGAAAGCAACACTGTTCTGTGTATTAAAGAAAGTAAAATGATCAGGCTGCATTTCGCTTCACAACACGTCTTCAGAAAATCGTACAGCTGATACGGGAGTTATAATCATTAACCATTTGACATGCTTCACAATTGACAGTAATGCAAAGGAATGGTGCTCCTACGTGTCATTTAACTAATTTCAGTTGGAACACATTTCCATGGACTTTTATCTTCTCTCAGATTTCACCAAAACACTTCCTTGGCTTATCTGCCATTCATTTACCAGGCTAAATGACCTGGCCACCTTCATGTCACTTCCATTACAATCACATTTAAGTTTTCAATTTCAGTCCGTACCTTGATCCATTTTGTTTGTTTTCATGTTCCTCCCAGTAATTTCCAACACACACCTTTCTCTTGCTCATGCAGCATCAAGTTTTTGATTTCCAAATAAAAGTATAACTGCCACAAAACAAAACTAGTTCACTGATTCATTCATCATGTTCCAGGGATCCCATCAAGAGTGAACAAACAACAAGACAAGGAAACAAAAGAAAATTAAACCTGTATGCTGTATTAGGAATAGACTATCACCAACAACAGAATGTTATTCGCATTTAAGAAATCTTGTTATAATCAAGTAAATTAGAAAGATTCCTGTTATTTTGAAATATCATGAACCTGTAATTTCAGTTCAACATGCGTGTCTCATTTAAAGTTTAATACTGATCTCCCATGTGGCGAAAACATCTGTCGATGGTATAGTCTGTCCTAAATGACTGTATGTGAGTGTAAAGGGAAAAGCAAAGGACAGCCTGAATGTGTCAGAGCATGTTACCTTTGCAGTCCTAAGAAGTCTGCTCAGGAAGCACGTCTTGAACTTCAGTCACCAAAGACAACAGTGCAGAAGGTTTTAAGAAAACTTTGAAATGCATCCATACTGGTTAAAGTTGGTAAATGCTTTAAGCAGATGACAATTGTCTACATTATAACTTCACCGATAAAGTGTTGCAGAGGGAAGATGACTTTCTTGATTATGTGGTGTTCAGTGATGAGGTAACCCTTCATCTAAATGAGAATATAAGAGACTTGTCCTACACATTGCCATAAGTTGCCCTGTGTAAGAAGGAAACATACTACCTTCAACCAGCCATGCAGAATATGGAAAACAATTAACAAATATGCACCAATCGTAACAGCAGAGTGGAGATTCTTTATAGATGGGGTAAAGCTCCAGCTCCAAAGCACAATTGTGGAGCAGCCAAACAAACTGCTCATCTCATTGTTCCAGAATGTCCCAGCAGGGCAAATCATGGAAATTTCAATGAATTACTGTGTATTAATACACAAAGGAGTTACAGACCTTGATTGAAATCAATGGGGAAAGTTGAAAATTTGTGCCCGACCAGGATTAAAACCCAGGTCTCCTACTTAATAGATGGGGGTCGACAGAAGCGTCTGCTACCACGCGTTGGCTTTGACCCGTGACGTACGGCTGTTCTCGTGTGTGACGTCATGACGGCGCGGAGTTTGGCGTGTTTGTACATGTCGTCGTGTTGTGGTTTGTTGTGCTCTCTGGTGGTATGTTCAGGGTTTTCGTTTGTGTGGTGTAATGGGCTCAGTTTGCTTTTGCTCATTATCCAGAATTGTTAGTGTCGGCTGTGTTTGAACTGGAATTTGTTTCAGTGAGTTAACGATTTTGTGTGAGGGTTAATTTAGTGTTTTTCGCTGTAGATCGAATGGTAATTTTAGTAAAATTAATCGGTTGTTTGTTTTTTGTTCAGGAATGGATAAGACGGATAAAATTAACAGTTCGCAGGTCAAAGGAAGTGTTCAATCCCAATGTGTGGCTGTGTATGTTGATATTGGTATTGGGAGATGTTTTTGTGCTATATAGGCCAAGGGAAGTGTTTGATCCTAATTTATGGGATCGGGAGCTGCTGTTGAGCTATATAGGTCAAGGGAAGTGTCCCATTCCAGATGATAATTATATTTAGTGGTATTTGGGGAGTTTTTGATGTCTTTTTTTTTCGTCGTTTTTTGTGGAATTGTATGGGGGTGGGTGTCTACATTTGTTTATATTTAGTTTGCCCCCACCCAATCCGGTGCTTGTCCCGATAGTGCCATTTGGCTTTTTGTGGAAAGTGTGCGTGTTTGTTTTTCGATGTATTTTCGTCCCCATAAGGTGTACGTACCAACTTTATATGCGCCAAATTGGAATCGTGGTTTATGGTCATAATTTAATATTGTGCTTTACAATAAGTACCCATACTGTTGATATCTGGGAGTTAGTGTGTCCTCATGAACTTGTAAAATATTAAAGTGCTTCCCCAATTAATCACTTTCTGCGCTGTGCCCAGGCGCAAATGTAAGGACCACTTTTTTCACTGAAACTACTGTAACAGGGGTGGCTTACCTGAATATGTTGTAATAATGGCTCTTTCCCCAATTAGGTGAACCTGAAAACTTTATTTGGCAAGATGGTGTCCTTCCCCATTGGCATCTCTTTGTCTGAGAGTGACTGAATGTTGCAGACCCTGACCGTTAGATTGGTCATTAATGGTCAGTGTGACAGAGCTCTTTCCCACTGGCCTTCACATTCACCTGACCTCACATCATATAATTTTTTCCTTTGAGGCTTCATAAATGATCAGGTCTACCTTCTGCCACTACCTAATAATTTGGCAGAGATGAGACACAGAGGTGAAGAGGCTGTTGCTTCCATAACCCCAGATTTGTTAACCAAACTGTGGGAAGAACTTGATTTTAGGTTGGTCATATAAGTAATGGTTATATACTTAACATTTGCAAGAAAAACTAGGAAAAGTTTGTCTTCAATTCGATGTCAATTTATTGTAAATAGTGAAAATTAAAATGTTAAAATATACAGTGCAGAAGATTCTTTTACGGACAACCTGTACTATAGAACTTGTTTATCTGATATCAAAAGCTTAATATTTATTAGATTACAACTGTAGTTTTCAAAGTAAACAAGTACCTACACATGTGAATACTGAGTTCTATCTGCAGCATGTTTGTTTTGCAGCTTTCCAGCAAACACTGCTACTTGCCATGTAGCTATAGGAATTTTTCATTATGTGAATCTAGATATTCATGTAATTTGCTGAAAGAGTGGCTAATGAGGTATGGTTTCAATTTTATTTTTAATTTGCAATGTTTTGCTATTTCTTGCTTTATATTGGACAGGAGTTTGTTGAATATCTTCATACTAGTAGATAACTCCACTCTGAACCACAGACCAGGAGACAAGAGTCTACATGAAAATTATTATTTTTTCCTCATATTGTGTTTGTGTAAACCATAACTCAGCTGAACTTGACTTTAATCAGAAACAAAAACCATTATGGAGTATATGTATTGGGATGTATATATAAAACTTCCAAGTATGCTTCTGCAATATGTAAGGTTATGAGCTTTACACAATATTCCTACTGCTCACTTTTGCTGAATAAATACTTTATACATATGCTGAGAAAATGAGGTTGATAGAAAATGCCAAGCAGTTCAGCAGGAATGGCCAGAGGACGGGATACACAAGGAAAATGAACTTGAAGGCAATACTATAGAAAAGGAAGAGGATGTAGGTGAAGGTGAGACAGGAGAGATGATGCGAGAAGAATTTGTCAGAGCACTGGAAGACCTAAATTGAAACAAAGCCCTGGAGTAGGCAACATACTCTCCCTCAGAACTACTGATATCCTTGGGGGAACCAGCCTTGATAAAACTACTACAACTGGTGTCCAAGATGAATGATAAGGCAATACACTTTCAGATTCCAAGAAGAATGTAATAATTCCAAATCCAAAGGAAGCAGGTGGTAACATGTGTGAATTTAACCAAACTATCAGTTTAATAAGCCATGGCTGCAAAACACTAACACGAATTGTTACAGAATAATGGAAAATCTGGTAGAAGTCAACGTAACAGATGATGTTTGGGTTCTGGAGAAATGGAACAAATAAAGGTACACTCACACTATGACTTCTGTAAGAAGATGGGTTCAGGAAAGGCAAATCTAGATTTAGAGCATTTGTAGATTTAGAGAAAGCTTTTGACAATGTTGACTAGAATAAACTTCGAAATTCTGAAGTTAGCAGCAGAAAAATACTGGAAGCAAAAGGTGATTTACTACTTCAACGGAGACCAGATGGCAGTTATAAAGAGTCAAAGGGCATGCCAAGGAAGCAGTGTTGGAGAAGGAAGTGACACAGGATTGTAGCCTATCCCGAAAGTTATTCAATCTGTAAAATGAGAGTACAGTTTTTGAGGTTTACCGATGTTACAGTAGTCATGTTGGAGACAGGAAAGGACAAGGAAGAGCAGTTGCATGGAATGGACACTGTCTCAAAAGGATAGTATAAATGAGAGAGAGAGAGAGGTGTGGGGGGCGGGGGGAGGGTCATTATATTGCAGCATTTATTGAGAGATGAAGAGGGCTCCACAGAATACTGTAACATGGAGAGCTTCAACAAATCAGTCTTCAGACTGAAAACCACATCATTTACTTTAGGTGCAGTGCCCCACATGCTAATTCCATGACAACGGCACGTGAAGAAATGCCGAACAAGCAACACTTTCGTCTTTAGATCAACACAATCAAAGATGCTTGTAGGTCAAACCATGCTGAACTAAACTTTTTTAATCAGTCTATTTACACTAGAAATCAACGAGTCTCCTCTTGCTTCTGTTTGATGGTCATGCAACCCACATGAATATAAAACTGACTGAGGTGCTTAGAGTAGAAAACACATCTCCATCACTAAATTATCTCCACATTTTACATGTCTCTTGCAGTCGTGAGATAAAACTTGCTTTGCACAAGCATTTAGTAGTATGACAGAGAAAGAATATTAAAAGTGTATCAAAAACTGACTTTAGTAATATTCTTAGAGTGGCAAGGAATACAAGAATCTTCCAAACAACCCAAAATAAGTATCTGCAAATATGGATTGAGATTAAGACTCAATTATTGTTCAAAATAAGGCATCATCCTCCCCTCACATTAGGCCCTACCGAAGACGACCATTCTGTAGTACAAGGACTTACTGTAGTAGGAGCTTGGTCTTCCACAGAACCTGTGCTTGCTGTTGTGCATTTATTGGAGTACCCAAATTTTTGAATAAACTGCTGACACTTCTGCAAAGAAGCCCAAAGAGATTTCCTCAAGTTAAGATTCGAGGAACTTACACTCCTTGAGGAAATATTGTCACTCTCAACATAGGAAAAAAAAAAAAAAAAAACGGACACCAATGTAATGAAACAGCTGTACCAATTAGCCTGCATACTATTTAGGATGGTGCAAAAGTCGTTCTACAATATGACGACGATAAAAATTTAATGGAAGTTGGGATGAGGTTTTTCAAGTGATTAGGAGCTGACAGATACTGGTGTCTATTGAAAGACATGAAGCTGTTGCAAAATCCTACTTAATTTTTGGGCCAATCAATAGAGAGTTGATCGAAACATTTAATGTTGAAGCCATTGATGATGTGTACCAACTGTACAGATATGTGAAAAAGTATCACAATGAGCGCTTTAAAGAGATCACATAAAATTGTTTATAAAAAATATTTATCAGAATTATAGCGAAAGTCACATTCTTGTCGGATGATCACATCATTTTTTAATGAAAGAAGACGTTCCCATGGTTTGCATGTACAATTTATCTCACCTTAACTACCTATTCGCAAAGATTTCACGATAGATGCAACGTTTACTGCCACAGAAATGGAGGCCGATTATATCAAAGCCATTACACAAATCGTAATAGCTTGGCAGTTGAAAAGAGTCTAATAGTTCCACATAAGTTAGACAAAAGTAGTAACTGCACAAATCTGCTGATTGTTTGTACCACAAACTCGGATATTAAAACTTAGGTTTTTTTGAACGACGACGGTGCGTCGCATTTTGAACTAACACACATCATCTCCGTACAGAGAGCTGTAAATGCACGAGCTTGTGCAACCACGAAGTTGTAAACGGCTGCGTCTAACCTATAAATGTATCTGAGTGACAGTACAATGGTGAGACGTCCCATAATCGCAAAAATCGCCAAAGAACACACTCATTTGAAAAATTTTCTGTTCCAGACATACTAGGATATTATTTTTGAAAACACTATTTGGTTTACGAAAAAAATTATTCCTCAGTGTTTTTTTTCTCCGTTCATATGCTCCATAAGGGTTTTTGTTGCTGATAAAAAAAAAACCATTTTCAGCTGTACCCTGATCTACATATTCACGACAGAAGACAGAAAAAAAATTTCAGTTACTGTTTGTTCACAACGTCTTGAACCAGAACTCCACACATCTTGATTGGCTCTCGGCGAACGGCACAGGCCAGTCGACTTCGGGGCGAAACTGTTTTGTTTTTGGCCACTGCCAACATTAACGGCCTAAAAACGCAGTACCTCACTAGTGTACTAAATAGCCATTAGCCACTACGAAGGAAGAAGGAATTGTTCTGCAACGTCGTGCTGAGTCGCAAGTTAATAATCTCTTAATGAGTAACGAAGTGCATCCTGGCCCGTCGCGAGCAGCACTTTCTATTCTTTCCATTCCTCGCATGAGCAGAAGATGTACTTTACGGGGTGAAGCCCGAAGAATAATTAATAACATAGTCGAATGTTGCGAACAGGAATGCGAAAGGAAATACCTATTCCAACCTCTCACTCAATCGGCGAACCGAACAGCGACGTACACAGGAGCAAGCATCAGTACCGTAAGAAGAATTAGGAAATTTTGCATAGAAAATCCTGGGAAATTACCAGAAACTCCAGGCAAAAAGAGGTAAATCTCTTTTCAAATATTTCACTTCCAAAGATCACTTAAAGAGCCCGAGACATGTATGAATTTATTTAAAATATGCCTTCTGTTGTTTGTGTGTGCAAAATCATCATGCTGACTGTAGAAACTCTTAGCATAATATTCCTTAGTTCTGCATAAAATGCAGTCCTGCTTTCTAACCATCCTTTTTGTTTTTTAAATTCTCTGCACAAAGCACAGTCTTGCATTCTAACTTTTTTGTTTTGTTTTTTAATTCTCTCTCACTTAGGCCAAAAGCTACTGGGAGAATCCAATGGAATGAATTTGATAGGAGTGTTGTGAAACAAACAATTGAAGACTTCTATTTGGTGCAGAAGATCGCTCCCAGTCTGCGGAAACTCCGGCCAATACTTAAGGAAAAGATTGGTTGGACGTGGTCTATTACATCTTTGAGGAATACTTTGCTGTCCATGGGATTCATATGGAAAGATAGGCAGTATAAGAGAAGGTTATTGTTAGAACGTAGTGATATTTCTGGCTGGCGGTCGCATTTTATTGTACAAATGAGACATAGTAGAGCAGCAGCCAAAGAAATATTCTATGTTGATGAAACTTGGATAGACAGCAATTTGGCAGTTGGGAAATGCTGGCCGAAGAACGCTGCAGCAGGCGTTGCAGGATGGGGAACTTCCTCTAAAAGACTTATCGTAGGAAGTGTTGGATCGAGAAAGGGATTCATCAGGGAAGCTCAGCTAAATTTCTGGGCAAACTCTGCAAAAGGAGACTACCGTAGTCAAATGACTTCGGAAATCTTTGAGAACTGGTTTGAGACCATGGTTCTCCCAAATCTTCCACCAAATGCAGTCATAGTGATTAACAATGCTCCATATCACAACAGGCAGGTGGACAAAACACCCACATGTTATCATACAAAGATGAGGATGCTGCAGTGGCTCCAAAAGAGGCATGTCCCTTGTAGTGAAAGCATGAGGAAACAGGTTCTGTTCTCATTAATTCAAGAACACTGCCCTAGTGAGAAGTCATTTGTGATTGACGAAATGGCGAAAGAGAAAGGCCACTTGGTTGTCCGCTTGCCACCACACAACTGTAATTTGAGTGCAATGGAATTAGCATGGGCGAAAGTGAAAAGATTGTTAAGGGAGCTCAGTGTTACAAGTGACTTGTTGAATGATGATCTGCTTCAACTTGTCAGTGAAACCCTTCTGTTAGTTACCGCTGATGACTGGGAAGGGTACTGCACCAATATGCAACAACTGGAAGAAGATTACTGGAGGCGTGACGCTCTCGTTGAACATGCAATAGAAGATATCATGATTAACACTGCTGAATCGGACAGTAGTGATGATAATAAGGACTTATGCACAGATGATGAATACAATGAAAGTGATTCTGATTGAGTTATTTGTTTTTGCAATTCAGCATTAGAAATGTTAATAAATATTTAAATTTGTAATCATTTTTTCTGATGACACATTGTGAGTTTTACATCTGGCCCTTTTGAACATCAAATTTTCTATGACATTTGATATGGAATTGGTAGGAATAAGCACCACAATTCAACATGAACATGTCAGTTTTGATTGCACAAATCCTCCAGTCTTTTCAAGGACACATCATATAAAGCAGTACACACATGTGTACGGTCAGGGCAATGCATGAGAAAGTGAGTTTTCGACCCCCCCCCTCCCCCTCCCTCAACACCACCACTCACTCCTTGTCTATCTATCAAAGGGTGGGGGGGGGGGGGTATCAGGGGGCTGACCTTGCTGACTCCACTCCCCGTATCCTTTGAGAATTCATTCAGGATTGGTGAAGAAACCATTGACTTTGCCACCTTATCTAAAGTTCAGAGTAGAGATCTATACTTCGGTGCAAAGATATTCAACTAACACTTATCTAATCTTAAGCTAGAAATTGACAGCCCTAGAAAGGAAAAATAAGGCTTGTTAGCCACTCTTCACAAATTACCCAAATATCTAGATCCAAAGATTGAAAAGTTTTGGTAACCACTAGGACATAGCATTGTCCACTGTAAAAATGCCTGATAAGTAATAATGTACTGTAAACAGGACTCATTATTTAAAGGTGTGGGTAATGATTTGCTAAAAAACAAATTATGTATATCCAGCATCTTCTACATTGCTAGACTGGACTTAACCAAATTTGGTACACATACTGCTTCCTACACAAAAATCAGCATGGTCCTAGATCCCCTAGTAGCTGAGATATGTGTGCCTGCACGGCAGGCATGTTGTGTGGGTAGTATCAGCATGCCTTGTAGGGGCTACATGTTTGGAAGGACACAGCTGAGCATAGATAGGAAGCTTGAAGTTGGATACTGAGGGGGGTGGGGTGGTTAAGAGATGGATAGAGAAAAGACCGAGGAGAAGGCTGACAGACAGAGGGGGGGGGGGAGATGATAGACAGACAGAGAGAGAGAACGGGGGGGGGGGGGGCGAAGTATAAGATGGAGAGAGAGAGAGAGAGAGAGAGAGAGAGAGAGAGAGAGAGAGAGAGAGAGAGAGAGAGAGAGAGAGAGAGAGTAGGTGGTGGTGAAGGACAGATAAATTGTGGAGGAGGATGAGACAGACAGACAGAGAGGGAATGAGGAGTATATGCTGTAAAAGATGGGACAGACAAGATGGACAAAGAAAGATGGAGGAGGAGGTGGACAGGTAGATGTGGGAGGAAGATAAGGACTTGGGGGGGGGGGGGGGAGGGAAGAGATATGAGATGTGCCAACCACAGGGAAAAAGGCTAATAATGATGTGAAGTAAATATTATACTGAAAACAGGAGATGAACAATTGCTAATTAATATAACTGAGAAGACAACATCTTCTTTCAATGTGGCAACATTTTTTTGTAATTTACTTGGTTATATTTAGCTAGAATGAACACGAGTAATACTAAACAGTTTAATGATAGTTTAATGTAAATGCAATACAGGGATTAAGTTTCTACTCATTTATTCATTCATTGTGTTTTGTAAATCCCATCAAGGATGATGACTTTCATGGATGTAGACTGAGTCGAGGTATACTGCACCAAAATACAAGGAAATTATAGAAACTTAATCTGCACACAGCATTAACAATAAAATACCACTATAGTGCTTAATGTGAGTCATGCTTATACCATCTAAATTTAATAGATGCAATTATTGAGAAAGCTGCTACATTTATCTACTATAAGCAGCATAATATTTGCTTGATTACAAAGATATTTTCCAAAGAAAATATGTTTTACATCTGTAAATACTGAATCTTGTTTATAGTGCATCATTAGCTGTCCTCCAGCTTGATAAACTGTGCTAGTGGCATGTATCTAACAGAACCTTACAGTCCCTGAATCTGGATATTCAAATAATTTGTGAAAGTAGTTTCCAATGAGGTACTGTTTTCTTTTTCTTTTGAATTAATAGGGATTCACAGCTTCTTGCTTCATGTTATGTACACACTTAATGAAACTCTTACCTGCAGAGTACATAAGTACACAGCTCCCTCCTGAATCATAAACATGGAGGCAATGTCTACATGAAAAATTATGTTTGTGTCTTGTATTGTGATTCAGCTGAAACTGATTTTAATTTGGAGGGGGGGGGGGGGGAGACCATGATTAAGAGTATGATAAATATATTGGAAAGCGAGTGCAATAATTCCAATCCCTAAAAAGTATTCTACAAGATGTACACTTATCAGCTTTAAACAATATTCTTACTGTTCACTTCTGCTGAAGAAACACTTAATCTACTTTAGTTGCATTGCCACGGAAGGTAATTCTATAAGACATCAAGATTAAAAAGATGCAAAATAATCCAATACTCTCATATTTAGGCAATCAGAATAAGAGAGGCTTCAAAGGACATAATATGCTGAACCTAGCTTCTTGATTGTTTTGTCTGTGTGTTGAGTCTACTTTAACTTTCCATCCTACTAAACCACAAGGAATTTCATGCAGTGCATTTCATGTAGTATGTGACAATTATTGTCTATTTTTGGCACTAACAGGTTGTTGCTATTGGCTTGGAATGGCATAATGTGCACCTCTGTGAGACTAACACTTTAACTGGAGCTTTGAGAGTGGGAACATTATCCTGTCCTGGGTAAGGTCTCAGTGATGTGCTATTGTCTTCCTCCCACTTGGTATAATGTGTCCAGTGTGTATTTGTGTTGTATGGGTGTTTGTTATGGATGTCCATACAGGGGAAAGGGTGCTGACATGTAGCCTACTTATCTGCAAGGGGACTGCTGAACCTCACATCCCACATGACAGATGTATCACTATAGTGTGAACTACTAATGCACAAGATGACATGTCTGAAGGCATTGAAAATATGGTGCTGGATAGAAAAGATCTTGTTGATAGCAAATCTCACAAATGAAGATATTCTGAGTAGAAAAAGTGAGTAATGATCTGTGCTACAAACTTTACAGATAAGGAGAGATCAGTTAATTTACCACTTCCACTGAAGAAATAGTTTACTTGTTAATGTAATGGAGGAAATGGTTTAAGCAGAGAGTTAGGGAAAGACCTAGACTGCAATACTATAGGTAGATCAGAGATGATGTTGGAGCAGGCTCATATGAGGTATACCAACCAATCTTTGGATTGAGAATTATGAATATTTCATATGTCTCCACACCATGAGGTGACATGAAGAATCTTGGAATTTAACCCTTGACATTGGCACAAAGTATGGTGATCAGGAACTGTATGCCATCTCTCTTTCCCCTTCCCAGACAAACATTGGCAATTCCTTCCACCACCAGGGTGAAAGAAAGCTATCTCTCGAGCAGGCACTGCTGCACAACTGAGCCTTAGGCACACCATCTGCAGAGGTGGTTCTGTGCTGCAAGAGAAGCAGTGAACAGTGATACCAAGCTCACCAGATAAAATATCAATTACCCACTTGAAAGAGCTCACTTGTCTTCATTTTGGGGCACTGTAAGTGTCTTAGAACTGATACCAGACAGTCATATGACCATCCACCACCGATTTAAGTATTAATCAACAAAGTTGACAGCGTGGTGGCTGACTGGAGTGAATGAAAAGGCATTTCCCTTTTATAGCCACTCCCATCAGCCAGCACGCTGCATTTCAACTTTGTTTTTGCACATTTAATAATGACAGTCAACTAGAGTGTATGTGGTGGTTGGTTACATGGAGTCAGCACAGTGAGATGGACAGTGTGGGAGGTCATAGAATGCAAAAAGGAATTGTCATGTTTGTGCACCGTGCTGATGACCGCACCATGAATGAAATTGTCCAATTTGTTGGTGTATAAGTGCAAACTGTTAAGTTTGTTTACAAGGAATGGTGTATCACTCACAACCATATAATGCAGCATAAGAATAGTGATTTGGGGGAGGGGGGTGGGGGGAAATCTATGTGGCAGTGCCCAGAGATGAGTGTTGCAGTTTGTAAGTGTCAGTCAGTCGCAAATTGGAATTACAGACACTAGCTGCCTGTGGGCATTGATTAATATCAATGGCATTCCATCTCATAGGGGAGTCGTGCTGCGCATCCGGGATGACATTAATAATCACTCCCCATCTTCCTGACTACTCACCTACAAGGTGTTGAAATTAACCTTCATCAATTGACCTTTTCCCTTTGTACCATTCACATCCGTCCATCATTTGATGTCACCAGGGCAGACTTCCTCCAGCTTACTGGGCAATTCTCTCACCCCTTTCTGTCGCTTGGTGACTTTAATGCACACTATCCCCTTTGGGGAATCTGTTACTGAGGTGTCCTCCTGGCTGACCTACTCAATCAAATTAACCTTATCTGCCTTAACATGCGTGCATCCACATTCTTTTCAGGCTCCATACACACCTATACCATTTATACCTCTCCTTCTGCACTACCAATCATGCTCATTGTCTCGAGTGGTCCGTTCTCCCTGACACATACTCGTGCAACTATTCTGATTGCTGACTCCTACCCCATCTATGTGCTCACCTAAATGGGAGCTTCCCAAGGCCGACTGGAGGCTTTACTCCTCCCTGGCGAGCTTTGATGAACAACATTCTCCAGTTGCAATGACCAGGTGGAATATCTTGCAAACGTTATCCTTACTGCCGCAGAAAGTTCCATTTCTCGCACTTCTTCTTTACCATGCTGTGTCCTGGGCCCTTGGGGGACAGGGCATACTGTGACGCCATTTGTGTGCACAGACGTGCTCTCTGCATTTTTAACCATTATTCTATGATGGCAAACTGCATTCGTTATAAATGGTTGCATGCAGAGAGTCGTCGCATTCTTCGGGATAACAAGAAAGCTAGCTGGATTTCATTCACTAGTTCTATTAACAGTTCCACTTCCTCTTCCATCACGTGGGCCAATCTCAAGCAACTCTCTGGGACCAAGGTCCATTCCCCAATTTCTGGCCTGACAGTAGCAGCTGATGCCATAATGAATAGTATTGCTGTCTCCAACACCTTGGGCTGCCATTTTGCAGAGATTTAGAGCTTCTCCCACTATCATCCTGCCTGCCTCCATCGGAAATGAATAGAAGAGGCTTGAGCGATACCCTTCTCTTCTCCGAATCATGAGTGTTACAATGCCGCCTTTACTGCGAGAGAGCGTGTTCTCACTTCATCTCGATGATTTGCTCCAGGCCAGGTGATGTTCATAGTCAGATGCCGTACCACCTTTCTCTTGTGGGCAGGCATTTTCTCCTTCATGCGTACAACCACATCTGGGCAGAGGGCATGTTCCCCATTACCTTGCCTCCTTCTCCTTGCCTTCTTGTCCGCCCTATGATCTCCGCCTCGGCGTTTGAGACGATCTGTCCTTTCTCTCCCTCTCTCCCTTTTTTTTTCCCTATTCTTCTTTCCTCCCTGTGCATGCCTGATGGCCAATCCACGTGTTCACACGTGTAGCCAATGACGGGATAAAGCGTAATTCCCCACCCTGGGTAGACAAGTAGGGCCCGTGCATACCCCCTGGTAAAGGCCAGGCCCGGGGAGGGGTGATTGCCCGAGCTGACACCTTCCGACCTTGCCAATTGGTCCCTCCGTCCGTTTCGCCAGAGGTGTGAACTGAGGTGTAAACATTCACCTAAGGCGGGAGCGCCCTCTGAGAGGGTCCCCACAAGGGAGGAGTGCGCCATCGGAGATGCTGGCAATCATGGGGGATTCATCCGCAATGGATTTCTCTTCTTCTTCTTCTCTCTTGACTTCCGCCCAAAAACGGAAACTTGACCAGCCACCAGTGACAAAAGTACTACCGCCTGCCCCAAAGTTCCTCATAGTTTCTAGATATGATGATGGAAAGGATTTTTCATCTGTCAACCCTTTCATTATTCAGAAGGGCATAGGTGCCATAGCTGGACCTGTCAAGTCTTGCACCAGGATGCATAACGGTACCTTGTTGTTGGAAACTGAAAGCGCCTTTCAGGCACTAAAACTCCTTTGGGCCACACTCTTGTACATGTCCCCTGTCCGGGTGGAGGCTCACCGCACTTTGAATTTGTCGCGTGGTGTTGTATCTACTAGATCACTTAACGGATTGACTGACGAGGAGAGCAGGGCGTGACGGCGTCATCCGAATGGAAACCTACTTGCATTTTCCATTACGTGGACGACAAATTCGTCATCTTGCCGCATAATATGGATAAACTCCTTGACTTCCTTACACATCTAAACTCCACACACCAAAACATCAAATTCACTATGGAGACTGAATCGGAGGGTAAATTACCTTTCCTTATCGTCTTGGTCAGGTGAAGGGCTGATGGCACCTTAGGAGTGTTGATGAAACACAGAAATTGCATCGGGATTGAATACAACAGACACCATGCTGACTTTTCTAAATGGGAGTAATGTCTCACAGTGTCTACGCTTTGATCGATTACTGGAAGACCAGTAGTAGTATCTGAAGCACATGTGGATGCATTGTGTAACCTGTGGACCTTCAGAGTTTTGATAAAACACAGAAATAGCATCGGGATTGAATACAACAGGCACAATGCGGTCTTTTCTCCATGGGAGAAATGTCTCAAACTGCCTACGCTTTGATCGATTCCTGTGAGACCAATAGTAGTATCCAAATCATATCTGAGGGCATTCTGTAATGTGTGGACGTTCAGAGTGTTGATAAAACACAGAAATTGCATCGGGATTGAATACAACAGGCACAATGCGGTCATTTCTCCATGGGAGAAATGTCTCAAACTGTCTACGCTTTGATCGATTCCTGGAAGAAATGTAGTGGTATCCGAAGCACATCTGGAGGCATCCTATAATCTGTGGACCTTCACAGTGTTGATGAAACGTAGAATAATCATCGGAATTGAATACAACAGGCACCATTAGGACTTTTCTCCTTTGGAGTAATGTCTCAAACTGTCTACGCTTTGATCGATTCCTGGAATACCAGTAGTAGTATCCGTAGCACATCTGCATGCATTCTGTAATCTGTGGACCTTCAGAGTGTTGATGAAACACAGAAATTGTATCGGGATTAAATACAACAGCCACCATGCCGCCTTTTCTCAATGGGAGTAATGTCTCAAACTGTCTGCGCTTTGATCGTTTCCTGGGAGACCTGGTCAACCATAACCTTGTACTGACCCAGACACTTTTCTTGACCTTTGATAGTGTTCAGCTGCTGTCGTGCATCAAAGCGGGCTACGAGGTTATATCTGTTCGCCCCTATGTCCCGACACCTACACATTGCTACCGATGTCAGCATTTTAACCACACCCGCCCATCTTGTTCTAATGCGCCTAAGAGCATCACTTGTGGCAGGGACGCCCATAAGGGTGACTGTCCACCTCCATCTCCTCGTTGCGTGAACTGTCAGGGTGACCATGCAGTGTCCTCTCGTGACTGTCCCATCTACAAGGATGAATGCTGCGTACAGGAAATTTGGGTCAAAGAGAAAGTGTCCACTTCAGCTGCTCGCAAGCTTTTTACTAGTAGGAAGCCCATGCTGCTCCCAGCAGGGATATACAGTACCATCCTTGCCTCTCCTTCTCCTACCATGGAGCTATCGATGCAGATATGCAATCTGACCTTTAGTGCTACAGTTGTCCATTCGGCCAGTGCTAAGATCGCCCGGTCAACGTCTCCTCTTCCTCCCATCACCCCTAGGACACAAGCACCTTCATCAGCTTCTGCCACAACTAAGACCCAAAAGTCAGATGCATGGGCCTTCAAGAAGGAACCCATGAAGACTTCTTACATACCCCGAACTCCCACCCACCGACCAGTACTTCCAAGAAGGCTCATAGGAAGAAAAGTTCTCCTTCTCCACCACGGCGCATTTCTTCTCCTGTGCCACCCAGTGGTTGCCGCCCCAGGCCTTCATCAGTTTCACCTGGCCGCACCGCTGGTAGCCGAACATCTAGCCGTTCACCGGCGGAAGAACCTCCCCCTCCCGACCATCTTAACATGGTGGCTGACGAACCTATTGATAAAATGGACGATGACTCTCTGTCTATTGATAGCGGCAGCAGTGCTCGCTCGAAGCCGGGCCCTCAGCGGCCTTTGAGGTGACCCCTTCTTGCTTCTCCTTTTTCTTTTTCTTTTCATGATGGCACTTCTTCATTGGAATACTCACGGCACTCACTCCAATCGAGAGGACTTAAAGTTGCTGCTATGGTTGCACTGCCCGCTCGTAGTAGCTCTCCAGGAAACGAAGCTACGCCCATGTGATCGTATTGACTTGGCACACTATACCTCTGTGCGTTTTGACCTACCCCCTGTGTCATGTATTCCGGCTCTTGGATGGGTTATGTTGCTGGTCCGGGATGATATCTACTATGATCCCATCACATTGCACACCGATCTGCAGGCAGTTGCCTTCTGAATTACTCTCTTCACTTTCACATTTTCCATTTGTACTGTTTAGACGCCAACATTGTCTGCTGTTACTAGGGCAGACATGATGCAAATTATTGCTCAGCTACCTGCACCATTTTTGTTGACTGGAGACTTCAATGCCCACCATCCCCTTTGGGGCTCTTCAGTACCCTGCCCGAAAGGCTCCCTCTTGCCAGACCTTTTCAACCACCTCAATCTAGTCTGCTTAAATACCGGTGCACCTACCTTCCTTTCAGACACAACGAATACCTATTCCCACTTGGACCACTCAATATCCACTATCCAACTTGCGTGTCAGTTCGAGTGGTATGCTCTGTCTGACACATACTCGAGCGACCATTTCCCCTGTGTAATCCATCTCCTGCATCACACCCCTTCTCCACGTTCCACTAGCTGGAACATTTCCAAAGCTGACTGGGGGCTTTTCACCTCCCTGGCGAACTTCCATGATCAAAACTTCTCCAGCTGCGATAGTCAGGTCGCATACCTCACGAACGTTATTCTCACTGCTGCTGAATATTCCATCCTTTGTACTTCCTCTTCTCCACGTCGAGTCCCAGTCTCCTGGTGGACTACAGCATGCAGCGATGCTATTCGTAGTTGTCGATGTACTTTACGCGCCTTTAAACACCACCCTACAATGGCGAATTGTATTAATTATAAACGATTACATGCACAGTGTCATCATGTTATTAAAGAAAGCAAGAAAGCCAGCTGGACTGCTTTCACAAGCTCCTTCAACAGTTTTACTCCTTCTTCTGTTGTCTGGGGTAGCCTGCGCCGGCTATCTGGCACTAAGGTCCACTCACAAGTTTCTGGCTTGACGGTCGCGACTGTCGGTCTTGTTGCCCCTGAGAATCTCTCCAATGCCTTTGGCCAATTTTTTGCAGAGGTTTCGGGCTCCGCTCATTACCATCCTGCCTTCTTCCCCTGACAACAGGCAGAGGAGGCAAGGCCACCTAACTTCCACTCCTCGAACCATGAAAGTTATAATGCCTCATTCACTATGCAGGAACTCGAAAGTGCCCTTGTCCGGGCATGGTCCTCCTCTCCGGTGCCTGATTCTGTTTGTATTCAGATGCTGAAGAACCTTTCTCTTGCGGGTAAAGGTTTTCTTCTTCGTACTTATAGTCACATCCGGATTGAGGGTCATGTTCCCACATGCTGGCGCGAATCTATTGTTGTCCCGATTCCTAAGCCGGGGAAGGACAAGCACTTGCCTTCCAGTTATCGACCCATTGCCCTTACCAGCTGTGTCTGTAAGGTGATGGAATGAATGGTTAACTCTCATTTGGTTTAGCTGCTCGAATCTCAATGCCTACTTACCAATGTACAATGTGGATTTCGTAGGCGCCGCTCTGCTGTTGACCATCTGGTTACCTTGCTGACATTCATTTGAATAACTTCTTGCGGAAGTCCGAGACAGTGGCTGCATTCTCTGATTTGGAGAAGGCTTACGACAGCTGTTGGAGGATGGGCATTCTCCGCACCATGCATTCATGGGGCCTTCGTGGTCGCCTCCCTCTTTTTATTCATGCATTTTTAATGGTTCGACAGGTCAGGGTACGTGTGGGTTCTGTCCTGTCCGACGCCTTTCGCCAGGAGAATGGGGTGCCACAGGGCTCAGTTTTGAGCGTCGCTCTCTTCACCATAGTGATCAATCCAATAATGGATTGCCTCACAGCTGATGTATCAGGCTCCCTTTTTGTGGACGATTTTACCATCTACTGCAGCGCGCAGCATACGTGTTTCCTGAAGCACTGTCTTGACCGTCTTTACTCCTGGAGTGTCGCCAATGGCTTCTGTTTTTCTGCCGAGATGATGGTCTGTATTAACTTCTGGAGCTGCAAAGAGTTTCTGCTACCATCCTTACGTCTTAGTCCCATTGCTCACCCATTTGTGGAGACAACAAAATTTTTAGGTCTTATATTTGACAGGAAACTTAGCTGGTCTCCACATATGTCATATTTGACTGCCCGTTGTACCCGTTCCCTAAATGTCCTCCGTGTTCTTAGCGGTACATCGTGGGGAGCGGATCAAACTGTCCTACTTCGCCTATATTGGTCGATCATCCGCTCAAAGCTGGATTATGGGAGCTATATATACTCCTCTGCACGGCTGTCCATCTTACGCCGCCTCAACTCTATACAACATTGGGGGTTATGTCTTGTGATGGGAGCATTCTATACTAGTCTCGTCGAGTCTTAATGCTGAAGCCGGTGAATTGCCACTAACCTACCGGCGCAATATACTGCTTTGTCAGTGTGCCTGTCGGCTATTATCAATGCCCGACCATCCGTCTTATCGTTCCTTTTTTGACGACTCTCTTGACCATCAATACGGGTTGTATGTATCTGCCCTGCTACCCCCTGGAGTTCGCTTATGTCGCCTCCTTCAGCAACTTGATTTTCCACTCCCTGCAACCTTTAGAATGGGCCAGAGGCGAACGCCACCTTGGCTCCAGCCTCAGGTTTGCATTCACCTTGCCCTCAGCTCGCTCCCAAAGGAGGTTACCCCAGTTTCGGTATACCACTCACAGTTTGTTGACCTTCGTTCAAAGTTCATTAATACAATCTTCATTTATACAGATGGCTCTAAGACCAATGACGGTGTTGGGTGCTCTTTTATTGTCGGGGCACACAGTTTCATATACTGGCTCCATGGCCATTGTTTGGTCTTCGCAACTGAGCTATTTGCCCTCTATCAGGCTGTTCTTTACATCCGCCGCCACCGAAATTCTGCTTATGTCATCTGCTCCATCCAGAGCCTCAGTGATCCGTATCCGGTTCACCCTTTTGTGAACTGGATCCAATGCTCTCTTCAGTAGCTGGCAGTCGATGGTTCTCCGGTTACCTTTATGTGTGTTTCTGGCCATGTCTGTATCCCTGGGAACGAAGCTGCAGATGCCACGGCCAAGGCTGCGGTCCTCCTTCTTGTAGTGTGCCTTCATCCGATTTTAGCACGGTCACTTGTCAATGCATTTTATTGCTGTGGCATGCCGATTGGTCTGCACTTACTGAAAACAAGCTTCGGGCCTCGAAACCTCTCCCCACGGCTTGGACGACCTCTTCACGCCCTTCTCAGCGGGAGGAGGTTGTATTGGCCTGGTTATGGATTGGACACTGCCGGTTTGCCGTTCTGCCCATGTGGGCAATTGCTGAAGGTGCACCACATTTTAACATCCTGTCCGAATTTTAATACACTGCACATTTATCTTGGCCTGCCATGTACTCTGGATGAAATTTTAGCGGATGACCCAGGAGCAGCTGCTCGCGCTCTTCATTTTATCCTCTTGACAAACCTGTCTAAGGACATTTGATTATGCTGTTTTCTTTTAAGCCCTTGCCTGTTAATGTGCCTTTTATGGTGTTGTCCTTTTTAGTTGCTGTTTTAACCTTGTGCCTCGCAGTGCACTCGTAATTTAGTCTTGGCGCTACTCACCACTGTAGTTGTGCGCGCTAAAACCACAAAAAAGAAACAAAAACAAAAATCTGGTGTGGTATAATTGATGACCTGGTGCTAGGGCTTATTTTCCTACCAAATCACATGACAGCCGCAGTGTGTGGACGTTTCCTGATAGAAAACCTACTTGCACTTTTGGAAGATGTAATGTTAGAGCAACGACAGTAAATGTACCTGCAACATGATTGATCACTGATTTGCTGTACCAGACAAGTATCGTAGTATTTTAATAACATATTTCCTCAATAGTGGATTGGCCATGGTGGCCTGCCAGGTCGCCTAACCTACTCCCATTAGATTTCTGTTTATGGTGCTACTTACAAGGGGATGTGTACACCAGGAAGGTGGATACACATGGAGAACTTGTTGCTCACATCACCGTTGCTGTTGCCCGCGTTAAAGCCACCGAGATGATGTTGAGTGTGCATCACAACACACCCTCATATGTGCTGGCAAGTGCATTGAGACGGGTGAGGCACCTTCTGAACACATCAGTCATCTGTCCCACCATTATTCTGTCCACCACAGCATCTAAGCATTTTGATAAATAATATTCACACCTGTCTTCATAACCATTCATAGACGTCTGTAGTTTTCAACTTACTCCAGAGTTTTGTTTCTTCATTCTCTCTCTCACTCTCACTCTCACTCACACACACACACACACACACACACACACACACACACACACACACACACACACACACAGTAGCTGACTGGCGACATGTGGTGTGCTCTGCCAGGCCATGATTTTGCCTGTTTTCAAATGCATGGACAGCGAGGCATTTGACCTCAATGGAGGGTGAAATACTGGCTGCTGAAGGAGGCTCTTTGATGTTTCTCTCTCTTTTTTTTAAATCGTAATTTGGGTGCCCTGATATAGGTTACCGTGATCATGATGCATGATGTTTATTTCAGCATTCTTGGTGACCAGGCATTGCCCTTTCTTGTTCATCTTCATGATGAGGATGCTGTGAACATTACCATTTTCCAAGATCACAACAACCATGTTCAGGGGTTGTTTGTGTTAATTCCTGGTTTCATGAACTCAGGCACTCTACTGCGCTTTGACTATCTACATCTACATCCATAATCTGCAAACCAACTGTGAAGTGTATGACAGAGGGTATATGCCACTTTACTGGTTCTTAGGGCTTTTTCCTGTTCCATTCACGTATGGAGTTCTAGGGAAAATGATCGTTTAAATGCCTCTGTGCATGCTGCAAATAATGTAATTTTATCCTCAAAATCCCTATGGGAGGAAGTGGGTTGTTGTATGTACCTAGAGACATAATTTAAAGCCAGTTCTTCAAACTTTGTTAGTAAACAATCCCAAGAAAGTCTGCTAACAGGCTGCCTTCAACATCTCAGTGACGCTCTCCAATGATTCAAACCAACCTCTGGCTTGCAGATAAACCTCTGATAATTCATAATGTCCTGCTATGTATAAATTCAGTATCCTTCCCAATACTTGTTTGGTGTGGATTCCACACACTAGAGCAATATTCTAGGATGGGTCACACAAGTTATTAGTAAGCAATCTCTTTTGTAGCATAATTGTATTTTCCTAGTGTTATACCAATAAACCAAAGTCTTCCATCTGCGTCACCCACACAGCCTATGTAGTTGTTCATGTCCCTATGAAGTGCTACACCCAAGTATTTGTATGAGTTTACAGATTACATCTGTGAATCACTAGTATTATATTCATAGGATACTATGTTTTTGTTTTGTTTTGTGAAAGTCACAATTTTACATTTCTGAGCATTTAAGGCAAGCTGCCAATCATTGCACAAACTTAGAAATCTTATCAAGCTCTGATTAAACATTTGTAGAGCTTCATTCCATCTTTATTTCATTGTAGATAGGTGCATCATCTACAAAAAGTGTTAGGTTACTATTCATGTTGTCCTCAAGATCATTAATATACACTTGAAGTTATTTTTACATCTGTTGATCACTCTCGATCCAAGATAACACGCTGCGTCTTCCCCATGAAGAAATCCTCAATCCAGTCACAAATTTCACTTGATACCTCATGTGATGGAACTTCTGGTAATAAGTGTAGGTGTGGTACTGATTCAAATGCTTTTCGTAAATAAAGAAATACTGCATCTGCCTGCCTGCCTTGATCCATGGCTTCCAGGAAGACAAGTGAGAAAAGTGAGAGTTGAGTTTCACATGGTCAAATTGTTTGAAATCCATGCTGTTTGACATGGAGATATCTCATTGTGTTTGACTCAGAAAGTGTTCCAAGATTCTACAACAAATTGATGTCAAGGATATCAGATGGTAGTTTCATGGATTACTTCTGCCACCGTTTGTGTAGACAGGTGTGATGTGTGCTTCTTCCAACTACTGGACACAATGTTTTCTTCAATGGATCTATGATAGATTATAGTTAGAAGAGGGGCTAACTCAGCCATTAATTGGTTATAAAATCTGATAAGGATTCAATTGGGCCCTGGGGCTTTGTTCAATTTTAATGATTTCAGCAGTTTCTCAACACCACTGACACTAATATCTATTTCACTCATTTTTTCAGTGGTATGAGAATTAAGTTGGGGCAAGACTCCTGGGTTTTCCCTTGTAGGGGCACATTTGAAAACAGAGTTAAGCATTTCTGCTCTTGTTTTGCTACTCTCAACTTCAGTTCCTATCTCATTCATGAGCGACTGGTGCCACTAACAACTTTTACATATGACCAGTTTTTTTTTTTTTTTGGGGGGGGGGGTCATTTGACAATTTTCTTGTATAAACCAATTGATTGTAATGACTGGGACTATTTGGAACAGTGAATGAAACATATCAATCAATTTCCCTGCAACTTAATTACAGGATCAAATAATCGATGAGGCACTTCAGCTGAATATCGAATTCCTAAAGAGATTTGCAGATTCTCTTCTTTGGGAAATTTAGGATATTTTCATTGCTAAGTGTGGTGTCTCCTTGGAATGATTAATTTTTTGTCTTTTGTGTGTGTGGAAAAAAAGTAAGATGAGGTAGAACAGAGAGCAGAGGTAGATAACAGGCAACCACAATAAACAACATAAGATTGCCAACAAGAACAGAAACGAAATGTAAAACAAACTGCTACATTAACACAGTAAAGAGTTTCTAAATGATGTTGATTTCTACTCAATAATATCCTTGTGATTCCACTGAAATTTTTTGTTCTGGCTCTAGATTAACCAATTTCAACAAAATTTCCAGAGTACCCCAAGGAAGTGTGATAGGACTGTTATTGTTTACAGTGAATATAAATGATCTAGTAGAAAGCATCGAACACTCTTTAAGACTGTTTGCAGATGATGGGTTGTGTGCTACGAAGTAGCAATGTCAGAATGCAATACTGATTTGCAGAATGACTTGCAGAATAGTGATGAATAGTGCAGGCTGTGGCAGTTGACCCTGAATGTAAATAAATGTAACATATTTTGCATACACAGGAAAAGAAAACCAGTACCGTACAACTGTGCTATTGACAAGAAACTGCTGGAAACAGTATCCATCATACGATATCTACGAGTAACTATCCAGAGTGGCCTCATGTATAATGACCAATTAATTCAAGTAGTAGGAAAAGCAGATGCCATACTGACAACTATGTTAGGAAAAGAATAGCTTGCTACTTACCATAAAGATGACCCACGGAGTTGCAGATGGGCGCAAAAAAAGGCTATTGCACATTCTAGTTTTTAGTAAAAGCCTTCTTCAGCAAAGGAAACACGCACATTCACACAAGCAAGCAAGTCAGGCACACATGACTGCTAACACCAGCAGCTCCGACCTGGGTCTTTTTGCCCTGACCATGTCTTGAGTTGTAAGGAAATGCTCACACCTGTCTTCAACCTATGTCATGGCCTTTACTGACAATGGTCTTTGACTACATGATTGTTTTATGACCGTACAAACCAATCCACACAATCCAAGGATGACTCCACAAAACCTGCATCAATTTGCAGCAGCTATGCTTTGCCAACAACAACCAGTGTCAGCAAATACATGAGACATCCCTTACACTTCTGCCCGTGCATGATCAGCTCTGACAAATGTCACACACAAGAGCAGCATTGGCACATATGGCCACCCCTCCTCCCACCACCACTGCCATCATCCCGAAAATGACACAACCCAGGGTCTACCTGTTTGCCATTGAGGCATGGTGCCTCACAGCTGCCTTACTCCAGGTAGCTAAGGCACCATTAAGAAAATGTTGTGAGCAGGCATTGTCCATCCCTCAGACAATGCTTGGGCATCACCCATAAAATTAGTACTAAAAAAAAGACAGTTCTATAAGACTATGGGGCTACAGAACTTTTAATTCTTGCACACAAAATTTCATTCATTGATTCATGAGAGCTAAGGTTTTTAGTGTGATTGACTGCCAAAAAGCTTATTGCCAACTACTGAAAAGCTTATTACCAGAATCCCATGCAGCTAGATGATCTCAGTAAGACAGCCATCATTACACTCATTACACTCTTCGTCTTATACAAGTTCCTTGTTATGCCATATGGAATCAAAAACAATCTGCAGAGATTTATCAATGGAGTGCTTTTCAACATTGATAGCTGCTACGCGTACCTTGATGACTTCTTAATGACTTGATCTTCTCCACAAACAACAATTTGAACTCCTTCTCACTGCCCTGATGCAGGAGTGGTAATTAACAGAGACAGGTCATAGCTGTGGAAGCAGCAAGTTACATTGCTTGGACATACTCTCAATGTAGAGGGGTTCAAACCAATGCCAGACTGAGCCAACTGCCAGCACCCTATCACAATCTTCACTGTTTGCTTGACATCCTGAATTTTTACCAATGGCACTTACTGCTCACCACGGAAGTTAAGGCACCCCTAACCAAAGCTTTGGCAGGCCCACATACCCACAGTAAATGAAAACTAGTATGAATCACAGACATGCAAACAGCATTTGACTGTTGTAAAAAATGTCTTGCAACAGCAGGTTCATTAGCACACCCTATACCAGATGCTCAGACCACCATCACCATAGATGTTAGTGACTTAAATATCAGGGCAGCTCTCCAGCAAGAAATGGCAAGTGATGATCAGGCTCTCAGATTCTTCTCCAGGAAGCTAACAGAATCCCAAACAAAAAGATCAGCTTTCAACCATGTGTTATTTGCTGTGTATGATGTTGTACACACTTCTGGGAAGACATAGCGGGATACCACTTCATCATTTATGCTGATCGCAAACCGCTGATGAACACTGTACAACACCTTTCAAATGCAGTCGCCCATGGCAATTCTGTCATCCCGACCTGATTGTCCAATGCTCCACTGACATTCAGCACATGACAGTGCTGTCACCTTGACCTGGTTGCCCGGTACTTCTCTGACATCCGAAACCTGCACAGGGCAGGTCACATCATTGCAGACCACCTTTCTTCAGTGCAGATGATCTTCACACTTGACTACAGCACACTTGCAGACAAACAAAAGTGGGACCCAACTAGCCAACCCTTACTCGAAGACAGCTAAAAATTGAATGGCAATTGTTTCCGGTTTCAGAGGTCAGCATTCTTTACGACATCTTGCAGCGCAGTGTGTGACCAGTCTTCCCTGAATTGATGCCGTAGACAATCTTTGACTGGTTACATAACAGTGAGACTTTGAAGTGAATCTCTCATCTATAAATGGGGAACAACATTGGTGTCCAAAATGAAAGCAACAAACTGCTATTTCCCTGTCCTGTATTTAATTCACGATGTAATCATACAAACAGTCAACAGATATCTGTACGATCATGTTCTGCATGGAAGATGGCATCCCAGTCAACGGACAACCACTCCAATGATGACATCAGGGCACCTACCAAATGGGGTAGAGTTTGGTGGATAGTCCCATATCTACAATCGCTGTGAGAGAGAGAGAGAGAGAGAGAGAGAGAGAGAGAGAGAGAGAGAGAGAGAGAGAGAGATTATCAATGGATTCGTGTCTAGAGGGAATGTGGAACATGATTTTGGGACACAAACAGTGTGGGAAAAGACTGATATCGAGGAGGATCCCTAATGATGTGGGCAAGAATTATGTTGATCACTTGAACAGTCCTTTGTGAAATTGTATGGGTGAATTGGCAAGATTTAACTAGTGTCAGATATTGTGACAAGATCTTGAACCTCATGTGTTGTGAGATGCTGTGAGCCCGTGCTTTGTACTGATAGACACTAATGTTCGACTACATAGAGCACAGGTTGTTGACGTTTGCTTGGAAATGGAAGACATTGCACTCATTGTGTGGCCTGCTCGCTCTCCTGATGTGAATCCCATAGTCTGGTATGCACTGTGGTGAGACTGGTTGCATCACATCGGCATCCACCAACCACTCTCCAAGACTTGCAAGCAGTTGTGCAGGAAGAATGAACATTATTGCCGCAACATTAGACTGATAACATCATTTACAGCATGCCCCAATGGTGTCAGGCCTGCATTGTTGCCACAGGTAGTCACATCCCATACTGAGGACATTACCCAGTTCTTGGAGTGTGTGAGCAAATCTGTTAAGTTGGAAAAGAAACAACCACCAAAGGCTATTTTTGTCTACCATTATACAAGTTGCAGTTGTTTATGTTCTGTATTCTTTATAATGTTTCTACTATACTATCAACTGTTTATACTGTTTCATGGCAAAATATTCCTTTCAAAATTTCTGTTTGTTACTTTAATTTTGGTCGCCATTGTACTTGCCATAGAACAACAGACATTTGGATACAGCTGTTTAGCTGGACAAATTACCACACAATTCTGCATTGTAGAGACTAAATTAAGCAGGGGGTTGTACTCTGAGCTAGGTCATAACCTTGTCACCGAACATGTGTAACTTGTTGGAAAGTGGTGTGCAAAAGTTCACAGTTAAGATATTTAGTTTTAACCTCATAAAGACTCCTATTGTGTAGTTTCAAACAAGCAACAATGGTATTAAGGGTCATACACTAAATGAGGCACAGTGTCCTCGGAGTCAAGCTAGTTAACAAGTTAAAAAGGAGTCAACACATGGATAAACTAATCAAGTGTGTTATGCCCCTAGAAACATCTCTCACTGAAATTTCCAGGCAGATTAAAACTGTGTGGCAGACTGATATTCGAACTCTGGACCTTTGCCTTTTGTGGCCAAGTGCTCTACCAAGGTACTGGCAGAAGTAAAGCTGTGAGGATGGGTTGTGAGTTGTGATTGAGTACCTCAGTTGGTAGAGCACTTGCTCGCAGAAGGCAAAGGTCCCAAGTTTGAGCCTCAGTCCAGCACTCAGTTTTAATCTGCCTGGAATTGTCACATCACCATGCAGTCTGCAGCAGAGTGAAAATTTCACTCTGGAAACATCCCGAAGGCTGTGGCTAAGCCATGCCTCCACATTATTTTTTCACCCTGGGGTGGTAGTCCTGCAAGTTTTACAGCAGAACTTCTGTGAAGTTTGGGAGACAGGAGATGAGGTACAGGCAGAAGTAAAGTTGTGAGGATGATTGTGAGTCATATTTTGGTAGCTCAGTTGGTAGAGCACTTGCCCATGAAAGGCAGAGGTCCCGAGTTTGAGTCTTGCTCCGGAACACAGTTTTTTAATCTGCCAGTAAGTTTCATATTGGTGGACATGATGCTGCAGAGCGAAAATTTCATTCTGGGGTCTCTCACAGTGTTGATATAAAGACAGGAATGTTGGCTTATTTTGCATATTTTCTCTAATAAAAATCTACTTATTTTCCTATTATCTTTTATTTCTCCTTCTTAAATGCAATATTCTTGTTATTTTAGGAAATTTTTCTGAATTTATAACATTTTATAAAGTGAAAGTAAGTCATAACCTCTTTTCATCTTCCTAAATTTCTTTCTTCTTTTCATAAATTGTTAATTTTAAGATTTTTATTTCTTAATTACTTTGAAGTCTGTAAGTATTCAAAGTCATTATATTATTAATCCCTGTTACAAATAAGAAATATCAAATAAGTTCCTCATTTTGTACAACTTCATATGGTGAAAATATGACCTGTCTTAGTAACTAGGTGGCAGGTCATTTGTAAATAGTAGAGCAAATATATAAATAAATATTTTCTCTTCCTTTTGTCTTGTGGAATTACTTTCTGGGACAATAAATAAAGCATTTGTGTAACAGAAGTAAGCAGCTTGGTTATTATATGTGCAGACAGAAGGAATGAGTAGAGGATGATAAAACAAACAATTAATGCTAATGAACTCAGGTCCAGAAACCAGCAGTTTTCCTAATGCAATGTACGCACAAATGCAGTAATGCTAATTTTAAAATACTGTTTTATTTTGAAACACCACTAGTGATGCACAAATTACAAAGTTCTCTTTTGATTTTATCATCATTCTGGATACCTAAGTAGAGGTAAATATTGTTGTGTAAACAAATGTGCCACTCACAACTTGCCAGTACCGCAGCCTCTGAGGTCCCCTGACTTGAAACTGTTGGACTTTTTTTTGTGTGGGGATACTTAAAAGCTTTGATTTATGCAAGTCCTGCTGGTGGTGTCTGTCAGTGAACTTGGAATACATTGTCAGTGCAGTCAGTACATTCAAACATGCCTGGAATTTTTGAATGTGTACAGCATTGATGGGGAGATGTGCTGTAGCCTGCTTTCACATTAATGGAGATCCTGTTGAACACTTGTTGTAATGTATTCATGTTCCAGTGCATACCTGCAGTTTGGAATCTTAGGGACTCTGTTATAAGGTTTTCATGTACTCAGTCATAATGCATTGCAGTGGGGAAATAGTTGGTTTCCCAATCTATGTCTGTTAGGATTATTAGGGTGTTTTACTGCCCTCTAGTCACCTATTTTGTTTGCACATACAACAGTCAGACACCCTGTAAGCAGCTGATCTTTTGAAATTAGCAGGTGCCTTACTAATTTACTAGTTTAAATTTAGATGCCACAAGTGTAACTAGCATTAACCATTAGAGAGACAGTTTAGTTTTAATATCATATGTAGATTAATAATAGTATGTAGAGCAAGTTTCCAAAATGTCTTTGCCTTAGTGTAGAATATACTTTGATTTATTGCACAATCCTAAAGGCGGTTCTCCATCACATTTATTGCAGAAATCACATACGTGAAAAATGATTATTTTATTGCCTGGGAGTTAGGCATGTCATGCTGTGAGTGTCATATGAACTGATATCTCAATAAATGCCTCTGACCTACAGCAAATAAATTAGTGCAGGCAAACCCACATTTCACTCTGAGATGTCAGGTGGATTTGATCCAGGTCAGTGCACTTCCCTGCCCTGAAGTTTGCAATTTAACATGCTAAGCCATTTTGGTAGGTTTTCACATGGTATATGCTACCTGCTTTTAATGAGAGATTCCGTCCTGATCACAGGAGACCACTTGAGATTATTATTGCATACAAAGGTCAGCAGATACAGAGAGGACATTGTTAAGCAAAGAAAATTCTCTCAAGGAACCTACAAAATAATGAGACCGAACTGCTGCAAAGTACTTCATTGCAAGGGTGTGGAACACCACTTCACAATACATCAGTTATGACTTCGTAACTGACAGTCCTTTTCCCAACAAAATAAACATTTAACACTGCATAGAAATGTGACACGAAGAATTTGTCCCTAGTTCCAAAAACTCCTGTCAATTGATATGAAGCCTATACAAGGTAATAACTCATTCAAAATAAGTTAAAAGTATGTTTGCTTAAAAAAAAAAAAACCCTACATTAATTTTGTGATAGATGCAGATACTTCCCATGTCTTTCAGTATGTTATTCATGTGCTATTTTTGTTTATTATATACTACACTTTGTTATTGCTGTGTAACATATAACACTACAAGGATGGTTTGAAAAGTTCCCGGAACAGAATAATAAAAAAAAGTACTTACATCACTGAAACTTCTTTTTAATTTTCAATGTAGTCTCCTTGTAGATTAATGCACTTGGTCCAATGATATTCCAGTGCCTTTAGTCCATCTCTAAAATGAGTTTCCTCCAGGCCTGCAAAATAGTTGTCAACTCCGGCTATCAATTCTTCATTTGAAGTAAATCTTCATCCACCAAGAAAAATTTCAATTTTGGGAAGAGATGGAACTCTGATGGAGCCATATCAGGTGAATAAGGTGGGTGTGGCAACAATTCATACCTTAGTTCGTGTAATTTTGCCATAGCGACAGCACATGTGTGCGGGCGCTCATTGTCTCGATGAAAGATGATTTTCTTCCTTGCTAAACCTGGCCTTTTTTCACATATCTATTTTTGTAACTTGTCCAGGAGGTTAGCATAGTATTCTCCAGTAATTGTTTGCTCAGTGGGGATATAATCTGCAAAGAGAATCCCCTTCGCATCCCAGAACACTGATGCCATGACCTTTCCCGCTGCAGAAATTGTCTTTGTTTCTTTGGTGGCAGAGTATCAGCATGCTTCCACTGCTTTGACTGTTGTTTTCTCTCTGGGATATAATAAGTTTCATCTGTGGTCACAAACTGGCCCATAAAATCTTGTTTGTTTCTCCTAAAATAGGGCAAAAATTGTTCCAATACGTCCATTCTCATGTGTTTTTGATCCAGTGTCAAGACTTGCGACACCCATCTTGCAGATAATATTTTCATTTTTAATTATTGAGTTAAAATGTGATATAATCTTTCTGATGACATCTGTCAAGTGTGAGCAATTTCATGCACTTTCAGTTGGTGATCCTCCATGACCATTTTGTGCACTTTTGCAATGATTTCTGGAGTAGTGACACATCTTGGCCTACCACTGCACGGATCACCATCTAAGCTCGCCTGACTGAATTTAAATTCATTTGTCCACTTGGCAACAGTTGAATATGAAGGAGCGGAATCCCCCATTGTATTCTGGAAATCAGCATGAATGTCCTTTGATTTCATACCCTCCTTTACGAAGTACTTAATCACTGCTCGAATCTAGATTTTTCCCATATTTGAAAATCACTACATGGGAACAACAGAGCTACGTCACTGCCACAGCTCTCTTCCAAGAGCACTGATGTGGCACATATTCACAGGCAACAAGCCCATGAATATCATGTGAACTACTCTTTGCGTTAGTGCTGACCTCTCCTGGTGATTCGGAGAACTTTTCGAAACACCCTCATATAATACTATTCTTTCAGACTAGGTAAACCAAATGGAATAGGAATGTGATCTCTTAATTATGTTCTACAACTTATAAGCAGGACACTCTATCGTTGTGTGTAATTACAGGCTGGCTTGTGAGAAACAAATGTTTTTATAGTGGATAGTACGCCACTGCCAGCAGTGAGAAAGAGATGGCACACATGTCATTCACTTTAGGACTGTCCACTGTTTCAGTAGTAATGGAACAGTGGACAAAAGCATATCCTGTGTGACACACAGAACCTTTGTCCTAAGTGCTGGGTCTGTTATTGCAACACAGTAGATTTTAATCTAAGTCTACATCTATACTCTGCAAGCCATCCTACTATGTGTGACAGATGTTACTTATGGTACTAATATTTTGCCCCCCCCCCCCTCCCCGCCCCCTCCCATTCCTTGTCCCACTTGTGGATAGCACCTGAAAAGAATGACTGTCAGGAAACATCCGTATGAGATCCGATTCATCTGCCTTTCTTCTTCTTGTCACTTCTATGAAATGTATGTGGCAGGATGTAATAACATATCTAACTCTTTCCAGAATGTACTATTTCAGAATGTCACTAGTAAAACTCTCTGTAATGCACAATGTGTCTTTTGTAGAATCTACCACTGGAGCTTGGTAGCTCTCTCCATAACTCTCTTTTGCACTGCAGACAATCACCTACTAAAAGTTCTCCCACCTATAATTATGCACATCAGTCCTGTGGCCATTCTTGAACACAGGAATGACTTGTGCTTTTTTCAGTCACTACTCGAGCGACCTATGATAAACTACTGCTAGGAAATGAACAGGTTCTTTTACATATTTTATACAGAACATCACGGGCATCTCGTCTGGTCCAGATGACATTTCACTATTGAGCAATTTTAGTTGATTTTCTGTTTTCTCAGTCACTTATGGCAATATCATCCATTTCAGCTGTTGTGTAATTACTGAAAGGAAGAGCTATATTATGATCTCCTGTGGTGAAAGAATTGTGGAATATTGAATTTAATATTCCTTACTTCTCTCTGTCATCTTCCGGTTTGAAGCAATTATGGCCACTGAGCAGCTGAATTGATTATTTTATTACTCTTACTGGCCTTATCTAAAGCTCTTGGGCTTTATAGTCAGATTGTTTGGCGAACTATTTCTTTCAAATGCATTCAAACCTTGCATTTCTCTCCTTATTCAGTGCTTGTGGTTTCACACAGGCTGAACAGCATTTTTAAAAAATTTTCTCAGCTTATGCACCTTGTCTTCATCCTTAGAGTGCAGATCCAAGCCACAGTACAATCCTGGGATGAGTTACAACTTTCAGAACAACAGGAAGTGTTCTTAAAAAAAACTCTACCAGGTCCTGATGAAATAGCAAGGACACCTGATTACACTAAGGATGATCATCAGGAGCTATGCATGAGCCACACATCAGTTTGTTCACTATCTACACACGATTTTTTTTTTTGCAAATATCCATTTAAATGAAATAGAAAATGTTAACCTTTGATTTTTTCTAAATAAATGATTTTTCCTCTTTAAACTCAGTGTACAAGGATGATTTGATAGGTCTGGTAAATTTACATGAAAGAATGTAACATTTTTGTTGTACATACATACTGCAAGGACTATATAAAGAATTTCAGTGGTGTACAGAACATGTTTCATAGTTGACAGATATCTGAATTTGTCAGTGTGTTGACTGTGGTTGAAAATAAATAAATAAAACACACACACACACACACACACACACACACACACACACACACACACACACAGAATTTTTAGCTTTCGCAGACACAAAATTCAAGCTTTAGAGGGAAGGAGAGGGAAAGACGAAAGGATGTGGGTTTTAAGGGAGAGGGTAAGGAGTCATTCCAATCCCGGTAGCGAAAAGACTTACCTTAGGGGGAAAAAAAGACAGGTATACACTCGCGCACTCCCATTACCCACCAGGCCTCAACCTTCACTAATTTCAAGTTGCTGCAGCTCATACCTCACCTGACATTCAACAACATCTTTGCCCCTGTACTTCCACGTTGACTGACATCTCTGCCCAAATTCTTTGCCTTTACGTATGTCTGCTTGTGTGTATATGTGTGGATGGATATGTGTGTGTGTGTGAGCGTATACCTGTCCTTTTTCCCCCTAAGGTAAGTCTTACTACTCCCAGGATTGGAATGAGTCCTTACCCTCTCCCTTAAAACCCACATTCTTTCATCTTTCCCTCTCCTTCCCTCTTTCCTGATGAAGCAACCGTGGGTTACGAAAGCTTGAATTTTTTGTGTGTGTTTGTGTTTGTTTGTGTGTTTATCAACATACCAATGCTTTCGTTTGGTAAGTCACATCATCTTTGTATATATATATATATATATATATATATATATATATATATATATATATATATATATATATATATATATATATATATAGCCTTTAAATATGTCGCTTGTGTCTGTATATGTGCGGATGGATATGTGTGTGTGTGTGTGTGTGTGCGTGTGCGAGTGTACACCTGTCCTTTTTGTCCCCCTAGGGGAAGTCTTTCCGCTCCCGGGATTGGAATGACTCCTTAACCTCTACGTTAAAACCCACATCCTTTCGTCTTTCCCTCTTTCCTGAAGAAGCAACCATCGGTTGCGAAAGCTAGTAATTCTGTGTGTGTGTTTGTGTGTTTTGTTCATTGTGCCTGTCTGCCAGCACTTTCCCGCTTGGTGTGTGTGTATATATATATATATATATATATATATATATATATATATAATCAAGCGGGAAAGTGCCGGCAGACAGGTACAATGAACAAAACACACAAACACACACACAGAATTACTAGCTTTCGCAACCAATGGTTGTTTCTTCAGGAAGGAGAGGGAAAGACGAAAGGATGTGGGTTTTAAGGGAGAGGGTAAGGAGTCATTCCAATCCCGGGAGCAGAAAGACTTCTCTTAGGGGGAAAAAAAGGACAGGTGTACACTCGCACACACACATATCCATCCGCACATACACAGACACAAGCAGACATATTTAAAGGCAAAGAGTAAGAGCAGAGGTGTCAGTTGAGGCGGAAGTAAAGAGGGAAAGAAGTTGTTGAAAGACAGGTGAGTTCTGAGCGGCGGCAACTTGAAATTAGCAGAGGTTGAGGCCTGGCGGATATCGAGAAGAGAGGATATACTAAAGGGCGAGTTCCCATCTCTGGAGTTCGGATAGGTTGGTGTTGGTGGGAAGTATCCAGATAACTCGGACGGCGTAACACTGTGCCATGATGTGGTGGCTGTGCACCAAGGCATGTTTAGCCACAGGGTGATCCTCATTACCAACAAACAATGTCTGCCTGTGTCCATTCATGCGAATGGACAGTTTGTTGCTGGTCATTCCCACAGAACGTATCTCTGCCTACGTAGATCAACACCTTCACCCATCTCATGCAGTCTCCCATCCTTCATCAAAGACACCAACCACTTTCTGGAACGCCTGGAATCTGTACCCAGTCTGTTACCCCCAGAAACCATCCTTGTAACCATTGATGCCACTTCCCTATACATGAATATCCCGCACGTCCAGGGCCTCGCTGCAATGGAGCACTTCCGTTCACGCCGATCACCTGCCACCCTACGTAAAACCTCTTTCCTCGTCACCTTGGCCAGCTTCATCGTGACCCACAACTTTTTCACTTTTGAAGGCTAGACATACCAACAATTAAAGGGAACAGCCATGGGTACCAGGATGGCCCCTTCATTTGCCAACCTATTTATGGGTCGCTTAGAGGAAGCCTTCTTGGTTACCCAAGCCTGCCAACCCAAAGTTTGGTACAGATTTATTGATGACATCTTCATGATCTGGACTCACAGTGAAGAACAACTCCAGAATTTCCTTTCCAACCTCAACTCCTTTGGTTCCATCAGATTCACCTGGTCCTACTCCAAATCCCATGCCACTTTCCTAGACGTTGACCTCCTTCTGTCCAATGGCCAGCTACACACATCCGTCCACATCAAACCCACCAACAAGCAACAGTACCTCCATTATGACAGCTGCCACCCATTCCATATCAAACGGTCCCTTCCCTACAGCCTAGGCCTTCGTGGCAAACGAATCTGCTCCAGTCCTGAATCCCTTGACCATTACACCAACAACCTGAAAACAGCTTTCGCATCCCGCAACTACCCTCCCGACCTGGTACAGAAGCAGATAACCAGAGCCACTTCCTCATCCCCTCAAACCCAGAACCTCTCACAGAAGAACCCCAAAAGTGCCCCACTTGTGTCAGAATACTTCCCGGGACTGGATCAGACCTTGAATGTGGCTCTCCAGCAGGGATACGACTTCCTAAAATCCTGCCCCGAAATGAGATCCATCCTTCATGAAATCCTCCCCACTCCACCAAGAGTGTCTTTCCGCCGTCCACCTAACCTTCGTAACCTCTTGGTTCATCCCTATGAAATCCCCAAACCACCTTCCCTACCCTCTGGCTCCTACCCTTGCAACCGCCCCCGGTGTAAAACCTGTCCTATGCACCCTCCCACCACCACCTACTCCAGTCCTGTAACCCGGAAGGTGTACATGATCAAAGGGAGAGCCACATGTGAAAGCACCCACGTGATTTACCACCAACACCAACCTATCCGAACTCCAGAGATGGGAGCTCGCCCTTCAGTATATCCTCTCTTCTCGATATCCGCCGGGCCTCAACCTCCGCTAATTTCAAGTTGCCGCCGCTCATACCTCACCTGTCTTTCAACAACTTCTTTGCCTCTGTACTTCCGCCTCAACTGACATCTCTGCCCTTACTCTTTGCCTGCTTGTGTCTGTGTATGTGCGGATGGATATGTGTGTGTGTGTGTGTGTGTGTGTGTGTGCACCTGTCCTTTTTTTCCCCCTAAGGGAAGTCTTTCCGCTCCCGGGATTGGAATGACTCCTTACCCTCTCCCTTAAAACCCACATCCTTTCGTCTTTCCCTCTCCTTCCTGAAGAAGCAACCATCGGTTGCGAAAGCTAGTAATTCTGTGTGTGTGTTTGTGTGTTTTGTTCATTGTGCCTGTCTGCCGGCGCTTTCCCGCTTGGTAAGTCTTGGAATCTTTGTTTTTAATTTATTTTTCCCATGTGGAAGTTTCTTTCTATTTTATTTACATCATCATTAATTTGAACCCAACAATTACGTTTGTTACTGTCTCTGTTGCATTTCGAAATCTTCTCTATCATCTTACTTTCTCTTTTCGTTTGTACAAGTAGTTTCACTTTGTATTCATCTTCCCTTTTTCCGTAATCTACCATACATTTTATCCTGCCTAATTATACTCAATAATACGTAATTTACTTACAAACCATAACCTAACAATTTTTAACGCTTTCAACATAACCGCTGCTATAAAATCCACTGTTCCAAGTTTACAAACATTTCGTGTAAATTCGTGAATACTATTTCACAGCTTCAGTTCCTTTCACCCATTAAACAACCATCTCAGTTATTTCCAACAACTTTCGTTTTATTTCCATTCCCGTTTTTCCCAACCGCTCAGTTTTTGGCAGCTTCCCACAGGTTTACACGTTATTATTTCTTCATCAAACAAAAATTTTTTTCGAATTTTATTTTTTCGGAAATTATTTTTCCGAACCTTTTTTTGTTTCGAAACTTTTTCGAAAAATTTTTTTCGAAATTTTCTTGAATTTCCCCACCCTTTATCGTGATCTGGAGACAACATAACTACCTAACCTGTGTACCCATTGTTGTTCACCAACCTAAGTTCAACACAGGATCAACATAGCTCATCTCAAACCAACACTTTTTCGACTTTTTTCACACCTTTATCTCTCCTTTTTAAATTTCTATTTACTTTCACTTTAACCTCATATTACCCTTTCCACCTTCTAATACCATGTCAACCTCACAACATCCCTACAACGCCCCCATTAAATTTTATTTACATTCCCTCCGCAAACATGCCTTCACCCTAGCCAGATTCCGCTCCCATATTTTATTTACTCAGGCTTCTCTGACATTTGGCATTACTCCCAAAGGCCTCACACTTAAAGTTCCCATCTCTGGCTGCAATCCTTCTTTCCATCAGTCCTTATACCAGTTCCAAACAGCACAATCCATAGCCCTCACCCGCCTAATCCTTCACCTATACATCGACTCGGCCAATGAACACACCCGTCAACTCCTATCCCAAATCAAAGTCCTCAATCTTTCCTCTCCCACATCCACACCGGCTGTACATAGCATCCTTTTACAGGCCAACCACAAATTAGAACAGCATGCCACCCTCCACCTCAAAAAACTATCCAATCTCCTGGTTTCGCACCTCCGGAAAGGCAACTCACTCACCCTCCACAACCTTTCCAACAAACCTCAACCTCCTCTCATTGCACACAGACCCAGTCTCTCCCATCTACTCAATCTCCCACTTTCAGCTCCACTCCTCCCCAACACCTCAAAATTCTAGTCAACACAATCTGGAACCACAACACCCCAATTCAGTAGTTAACCTTTCCTCCAAACCCCACTCCCAATCCGAAACCTCTGTCCTATCCAAAGGCCTAACCTTCAGTCCCACTCCCAGGTTCAACCAAACTGCCCTTGTCAAAGATTTACTGTCCTACACTCGTAGTCTCTGCTGGAAATATCACTTTGCCACGAAGAAAAATAATCCTGATCCCACTCCTAATGATCCAACTCCCCAAGACACTATCCAAATTGAACCCTGCCTGCAACAGTTCCGTCCTCCATCACAACGGGACCCACCTCCTCTTCCTCAAAATCACCCTCTCCAAACCTTCCAGGAATTTCTCACTTCCAGCCTTGCCTCTCAATCTTTCTTGAAAAACCTTAATCCTACTCCCAACATCACCACAGCCGAAGCCCAGGCTATCCGTGATCTGAAAGCTGAGCGATCCATCATCATTCTTTCGGCTGACAAAGGTTCCACGACCGTGATACTTGATCGTTGGGAGTATGTGGCTGAGGGACTGTGTCAGCTTTCAGACAACTCTACATACAAAGTTTGCCAAGGTAATCCCATTCCTGATGTCCAGGCGGAACTTCAAGGAATCCTCATAACCTTAGGCCCCCTACAAAACCTTTCACCTGACTCCATCAAACTCCTGACCCCACCAACACCTCGCACTCCTACCTTCTACCTACTTCCTAAAATTCACAAACCCAAACATTCTAGCCGCCCCATTGTAGCTGGTTACCAAGCCCCCACAGAACGTATCTCTGCCTACGTAGATCAACACCTTCAACCCATTACATGCAGTCTCCCATCCTTCATCAAAGACACCAACCACTTTCTGGAACGCCTGGAATCTGTACCCAGTCTGTTACCCCCGGAAACCATCCTTGTAACCATTGATGCCACTTCCCTATACACGAATATCCCGCACGTCCAGGGCCTCGCTGCAATGGAGCACTTCCTTTCACGCCGATCACCTGCCACCCTACGTAAAACCTCTTTCCTCGTCACCTTGGCCAGCTTCATCGTGACCCACAACTTCTTCACTTTTGAAGGCCAGACATACCAACAATTAAAGGGAACAGCCATGGGTACCAGGATGGCCCCTTCATATGCCAACCTATTTATGGGTCGCTTAGAGGAAGCCTTCTTGGTTACCCAAGTCTGCCAACCCAAAGTTTGGTACAGATTTATTGATGATATCTTCGTGATCTGGACTCACAGTGAAGAACAACTCCAGAATTTCCTCTCCAACCTCAACCATTACATTAACAACCTGAAAACAGATTTCGCATCCCGCAACTACCCTCCCGACCTGGTACAGAAGCAGATAACCAGAGCCACTTCCTCATCCCCTCAAACCCAGAACCTCTCACAGAAGAACCCCAAAAGTGCCCCACTTGTGACAGAATACTTCCCGGGACTGGATCAGACCTTGAATGTGGCTCTCCAGCAGGGATACGACTTCCTAAAATCCTGCCCCGAAATGAGATCCATCCTTCATGAAATCCTCCCCACTCCACCAAGAGTGTCTTTCTGCTGTCCACCTAACCTTCGTAACCTCTTGGTTCATCCCTATGAAATCCCCAAACCACCTTCCCTACCCTCTGGCTCTTACCCTTGCAACCGCCCCCGGTGTAAAACCTGTCCTATGCACCCTCCCACCACCACCTACTCCAGTCCTGTAACCCGGAAGGTGTACACGATCAAAGGGAGAGCCACGTGTGAAAGCACCCACGTGATTTACCAACTGACCTGCCTGCACTGTGACGCTTTCTATGTCGGAATGACCAGCAACAAACTGTCCATTCGCATGAATGGACACAGGCAGACAATGTTTGTTGGTAATGAGGATCACCCTGTGGCTAAACATGCCTTGGTGCACGGCCAGCACATCTTGGCACAGTGTTACGCCCTCGGAGTTATCTGGATACTTCCCACCAACACCAACCTATCCGAACTCCGGAGATGGGAACTCGCCCTTCAGTATATCCTCTCTTCTCAATATCCGCCAGGCCTCAACCTCCACTAATTTCAAGTTGCCGCCGCTCATACCTCACCTGTCTTTCAACAACTTCTTTGCCTCTGTACTTCCGCCTCGACTGACATCTCTGCCCTTACTCTTTGCCTTTAAATATGTCTGCTTGTGTCTGTGTATGTGCGGATGGATATGTGTGTGTGCGAGTGTACACCTGTCCTTTTTTTCCCCCTAAGGGAAGTCTTTCTGCTCCCGGGATTGGAATGACTCCTTACCCTCTCCCTTAAAACCCACATCCTTTCGTCTTTCCCTCTCCTTCCTGAAGAAGCAACCATCGGTTGCGAAAGCTAGTAATTGTGTGTGTGTGTGTTTGTGTGTTTTGTTCATTGTGCCTGTCTGCCGGCGCTTTCCCGCTTGGTAAGTCTTGGAATCTTTGTTTTTAATATGAAGTTTCTTTATATATATATATATATATATATATATATATATATATATATATATATATATATATATATATATATACCCTCCTCTCACATATATATATACCCTCCTCTCTCTCACACACACACACACACACACACACACACACACACACACACACACACACACACACATTTTTTATATATATACATCTCCCCCTCACACACACACACACACACACACACACACACACATTTTTTAAAACCAAGGAACCTAATGATTTTTGTAATTTTTCTGCCCTCTCAGAGTTTTAACAAGGAACTTTTCCACGATTGAGGATGTCACTCTTGTAGCATCTGCCACCAGATTTGAATGAACATCTCCAGAACACTCTTATGTGAAATCTAAGCCAGCATGAAATATGCCAAGAGTGTCATCTGAGAGTAAAGAGTCTGTGTGCCTGTTTACATACAATATATTTAGTGGTGAGAGCTAATAATCAGTCAGTGCACTAGATATTGATCCTCTGCATCTGCTTCCAAATCTGACAACAATTTTCTAGAATTGAGACTTTCCTATGTACAACTACAGCATCCATAAGCAGCTTCATGGAGCTGTAGACACTATGCACCAGGTTATAATGGAGAGCCTTCATGATGGACAGGCTGGTTTTGTCTGCTTCCGTCGTTTTTTTGGAACTTTTAAGGAAGAGAGAAACCAGAACATATGAATGAAAAATGGAAAGTTAAACCTATCCGAAGAAGTTTCAGGCTTACTGTCAGTCATCACTAACTACGATACATGATATATCAACTGGGCTCCTGCTGTCATCTTCAGGTGAGCCATCAATGACTGAAGAAGACATTGCCTGTCTGGTAATCTATTAACACATTCACAAGCTCATTCAATTTTAACAATCCACCCATTAATTTAAATTATTCTGTCTTAAAAAGTTGTATAAATTACATATAGAGATTGGCAGAGTGCAGCAGTAATAATTTTATGTGAAGTCATCAAATATAAAGGCTATAATGAAAGACTGATAAATAGTTAAAGATGATAATGGCATATATATATATATATATATATATATATATATATATATATATATATATATATATATATATACAGAGATATAGAGATAGAGAGAAGCAGAATATCTGCCGAAACAGCTAGTATTAGAAATGAGTGGAAAAGGAATACATGGAAAGTTTTAGAAAATCAGGCACAAATGGGGAAAATGATATGAGAAATGTTGAACAAGGTTATAATGAATTTAAAAATAAATTGCTGACAGGGTATCCCCAAGAAAACTGTGTTGTGGCCTCTTTAAGAAAGCTGACTTACTTATGACCACTTTCCATCTTGGTTAACAGTTCATCACTGCACACCATGAAAGTAATGACATCTACCATAATCACAACACAAGAATGATGGGTGACCTTCATTGTGCTTTAAAGAATTTAATTCTGTTTCACAATGAAGTATTATTAAAATCTTCAACTCCCTGCTAAAAAGCATTGAAAGCTTACAACCTAACCATATATTATAAAAAAATTATTCTTTAGATGAATTTTTGAGGAGAGACAGTAGTTTCTTTACTTGTTTGATGTCGCTTTAGATTTTGAACTTTTACACAGCAGATGAAAATCTTTGCACTGCTCCAAATTTTACAGTGCTTTATTTTATTTTTTAATTTTTTTTAACTCAGACGTTTGCATCAATCCTCTAAATGTTCAATGGAAGTTCCCTTATTCTATTTTCTATGTAATTTTTATCTTGAACGATTCCACATAAAACACAAATGGATCAGTGGAATATGTACAGCTGTTAGTTAGAACCTCTTCTTATGTTTAAAATAATGTTAACATTGTTTTTAGATCTAGGTTAAAAATTGAGTAGTTATAATGATTGTGCAAAATGTATGCAGCAAATTGTGGTGATTATAATGTCTTGGAAGTAATTCAGCTATGTGTTCCATTCATAGTTTAACTGTTAGAGTATTCATTCCTTATCATGCACATTTTCCTTCCTATTTTATAGTCATCTTTCTCAACCCTCAAGTGGGTGCACTTATGTATAAAATGTGTCAACACAAAAAACTTTCTTGTACTATTCCAATGTTGTTTAAAAATTGTATGTCCATACCTATTCCTTAATTTTTGCTTCAGCTAACCCAGTGATAAATTGTGTTGTTAAACAGAATGTGTAGAATGTTTGTGTAGAATGTAGTTTATTCATCTCATAATATATAGTTACAAATCAAAGTTTTTGTACTGGAGACACTTCAAATTACTTTAAAAAAGGTTATAATAATTAACATACTTAAGCAGGCATTTCTGAATTTTTAGACATGAACAATTTAACGAAAACATATATAACACTTATGGTCATTTTGTAGCTTTTCAGTACAATTTATAAACATATTAACAATTTATTATACAATACATAATCTATATTGTTTCTTTTACTTTCAATTTGCCGAACTGTCCTGCACGAATTTCTCAATTGAATAATAATATTTTTCCACTAGTGTATTAAATAAGTGTTTTTAGTTGGTCAAACTCCATATTTAGCAATTTGTGTTATTTAATTTATTGTAAATTTTTAATCCCATGTACAATAGAGTTTCAGTGTAAAGTTTTAAATCTTGAGAGAGAAGTTGGAAACTGTTGTCTGTGATGAGTACTGTAATTGTGGTCGAAATGAAAATTATCAAGTGAGTTTTGGTTTTTATATATGAAAATACAAATTTGGTTGATGTACAAATGATTGGCAGTAATATAAAATAAACAATGACCAAGGCAAAAAAAAATTACAATCTGTGCAAGAAAAGATTCATATTTTGACTAAGAAGCACACTCCCACAATGAGGCAGCTATGAATGAGCCAATTAATAACTGAATAAGCGATTGACTGGGATATGATGCAGCTGCACTGTTTAATGCCTCAAGTGGGTCATTATTGTGTGGTATCACTTACATGTGGCAAAAGAGTGATATAATGAAAGTTTATTATATTGTTGTTTAATTAAATGTCAATTTAGCTCATTTAACATAAGTTTATTTTAAACTGCAATTTTGCTCATACAGGTTTACCTTGGTAACATAAAGACAGCTATTGTTTACGTGTATACAAAATATGCCATGCACCTGCTTGATGGTAAAAAAATCCTAAACATGAAAATTGTAGGAACTGTAAGTAACTGATTTTAAAAAAATATCTTTTTGTTGTACCTTTCTACAACTCACCATCTCTGCTATATGGTGAATAGCAACTCTCCTTTTCATTATGTTATTACAGTAGTAGAATGAAATTTCCACTGTGCAGTGAAATGTGTGCTGATAAGAAACTTCCTGGCAGAGTAAAAGTATATCAGACAGAGACTCTTACTTGGGACCTTTGCCTTTCGTGGGCGAGTGCTATACTGACAGAGCTAGCTAAGCACAACTCGCCACCCATCCTTACAGCTTTACTTTTGCCAGTACCTTGCCGGCTGCCTTCGAAATTCCACAGAAGTCCTCCCGTGGAACTTGCGGGTCTATCACTTCTGGAAGAAAGAGTACTGCAGAGACATGGCTTAGCCACAGTCTGGGAGATGTTTCAAGAACCATTTCCCAGTATGTGACTACGTTGTGTCTCCACAATATCATTTCTGTCAGAAGTGCTAGTCTTGCAAGTTTCAGAGGGGAACTTCTGTGAAGTTTGGAAGGCAGCAGATGAGTTACTGGTGGAAGTAAAGCTGTGAGGACAGTTGTGCTTGGATAGCTCTGTCAATATAGCACTTGCTCACAAAAGGAAAAAGTCCCGAGTTTGAGTCTCAGTCCAGCACAGTTTTGATCTACCGGGAAGTTTCGAAGTCAGTGGCAGCTAATATGAAGACAGAGAGGAATGGAAGTAGAAAACTGAAAGGATAATGGACACACAACAAAATTATAACTAAATGATGTATAACAGTATAAAATACGCCAAAATATGAAGAGGTTGATAAGATCCATCAGATAACATAGTTCGTTTGTAAAATTATTGTAAGTGGCAGTTTAGATGTTTGTGTTAGTATGGTTTCAGATGTAGATCTACTGTAGGTATGATGGAATCATTCTATGAGATAGTATTTAGCTACAGTATAAATCCATATTTTCATGCATACTTATACAATTATTTTTGTAGTAAATTGTGACACTTCTGCTACTTTTAGTAAAGACAAGAAAGTTGACAATGGCTGGGAGAGTGATTTGCTGAACCCACACTTCTCCATACCCTATCCATTGATGGCACTAGCAGAGATGGGTGTGGTGGTCAGTCAACCGTGACTGGCCATCAGGGCCAGAATGCAGAGCTTTGCTTTGTTTTGCTTGGTAGTTTCTGGCTGGCTCTTTCCTTTTGTGCAATAACAACACTGTATTATAGGAGCACATCCACATCTGTAACTACCGGTAAGCACATCTCGATGCAACACGGAGGACCTGGGTTCAATTCCTGGCATTACTAGGAATTTTTCCCTGATGGAAGGACTGGACTGAGTGCACTCAGCCTCATGATGCCAACTGAAGAGTACTTGAGGTAGAAGTTGCAGCTCCATGGGCTGGCGAACTGATAAAGGCTGGGAGAGTGGTGTGCTGACCCTACTGTCACATATTTAAAAATGCAATGCCTGAAAGGCAGCAGAACAGCAGCCAGAATGAATAAGTTTTCTAGAAAGTACTCAGAGTACAAAGGGGATGATACGGGAAGGGTGTCGGTTTGGGCATCAGCTGGAAGCATTATGTAGACTCATGAGGTATCACATGAGCTCACATGAAGAGCCATGAGTCACGGTGACTATATATAGTCACACACGAGACCCTGCAAGGTTGAGCAAGTGCCAGTGTGGAAGGAACAGCGTGGCCTACCGCACAGTATGAAAGGCAGAGATGGTGGTGTCTGAAAGAACGACTTCAGTTCAGATTGCTGTCCATAAGGGACATCTGTGCAGGTCAGGCCCATGACTTGGACTTGTAGTATTCACTCTGGCTCTGCTCACATTCACACCTCCCTCCAGGGGATTTTTGGACAATCAGAAATAATGTACATTCTTTCAGTTTTGCTCAGATGAGCATTAAAGATTGTAATTATTCAGGTCTTGCCTATTTGTCCCTATATTTCCCGCCTGAGTTCCATAGCCCCTTCAAAATATTCAGTTAATCTTCTCCACATTAGCTGACTCAGATTCCTATGTCATTAAGTGTCGAGACTACTTGCTGGACAAGACGCCGTGTCCTCCCATACTGCATGTGAATGAAGTCTTATGGCAGAGAACAACAGGCAGCTGATCTGTTCTGAATGGTGTGACAGGGCCAGTAGATGGAGTTTGTTTTTATTGTAGGAACACAGAGAAAAACAAGGCATTTACTCAAATATATTTCATATTAAGTATTTTTATGAGAACAGTAACTTAATATTCTACTGGTGTGGAGTAAAATGAAAAATGAAATAGTTTTGCATTTTGAAACAACAGTATTCATGTATGATAATTCTGTTCAGTTGTGAACATGATGTGTGTCATGTGGTGTTTGATTAGAACTGAAACATGAGAAGAGATGTTATGTTCTCAGATTTAATTTTAGTGAAGATATTGAAGATCACTTCTATGCAGCAAGCAATATGTGCTCAAAAAAACAGAACAGAACAGAATGTCTCCCAAGAATATAGTTATCATTGTGTCCAACTCCTTTTAATTCATATTTACTTACCTTAATATTTTACTGATGCTGTGTCCCTGGTAGATGATGTGATTATTACCTATTTGTGTATAGCATTATTGGCTAACATCAACAGCAACTAGTAAATTTATGTTCTGAATGTCAACATTTTTCTTAAAATGTTCAACCCTCAAATACATTTTTCATTAATGCTATTTCGCAATATGTTCTGTGCAGAGTATCCATATGACATTAAATATCATATATAATTTTTTTTGTTTCTCTTTCTTTTTTCCAGTGAAAGCTGTACCCAAAATCGTATGTGTAAGTGTTTTAATTGTGCCTATGTGCAACTTAACATATCATGATCTTTTTCAATAGCACTAAAGACATAGTCAGAAAACAAATACCACAGTGCTCTCACCCTTGTGAAAACCTTTCAGTTTGACCTCACTAACAGCAGCTTGAGTGTCAGTTTCATTTCTTTGTTGCTTTAGTCAGGAGTCAGGTTTATGGTTTAGTAATGAGTGGGGGGGGGGGGGGGGAGGGGGGATGGGAGGGGGGTGGTGTTAAGGTTTGTTACTTTCTCTTCCCCCCCCTCTCCCCTCCAAACTTGCTTTTAAAGTGTCATGTATAGCTCTTACTTTATGAATTAATAAAATGAAATACTTACATAAACTGTTTTAATATAATAATAATAATAATAATAATAATAATAATAATAGTAGTAGTAGTAGTAGTAGTAGTAGTAATAATAATTTCTTTACGTTAAAGATTATTTCGTTGCTTTAGAATAACATCCAAGAAATTGCAATCCAGAGAAGTGCAGCATTTGAAAGGCATTCTTCTGAAACTCTGAGTAGTATCAAGCCCCTCAGCAAGTATTTTGCAGGTTTTTAAGAGGGTGGGAACTGGAACTTATTTATGTCTACTTACAAGTCACCACTCATCTATCAAAATATTAGAAATACTGCATAACCCATGTCTGTGCCCTCCACTACACACTGTCACAGGGGAATGTTTGAGCAGTACATATGTTATGCAGTGTATTTAAGAACTGTAATAGCAACAAACACTGTTTGTGAACACCGGTGTGTAGACTGTGGCTATGTAAGCATAGTCATTTCCTTCTATGTCCGTGTAGTGGAACGTCTTTCCCCTTCTGTCTTCCCACACACAACTTTCTGTGGTTTGGCAGCTGTAACTGTGGACTCATGAACTGTGTCAGATTTATTGTCGGCAGGACATGCAGTCAGCCTGTGAATACACGCCTCTGCCCAGGTGGAATGTTCTCTGCAGCTGGTGAGGCCACAAGCCAATCCCTGTGGTAGGCTCTCACGCTAGCAAGTGAAATGTATTCTCTGTTAAATGTAGATTGTAATTCATAGAATTTCTTGTAATTTTTGAGACCTGCTTTTCATTCTTTGGGAGTTAGCTGTGAATTTTGGAAATTGATATGCATTATTTGATCAAAACTACAGTATCTTGGCACCTATTGTGGACATTATTATGCAGTGTGTCCACCATTCACCTTTAGATGACTTGAACTCTGCTGGGTTACTTTCAATGTCTGTGGAGGAATGACAGAACTATTAATCCTCAAGAGTCAAAAAGCAGAGAAAGTAGTGATGTCAGACACTGGGGTCTGGAATGAAGCCGACATTATACTTCATGCCAGAAGTGCTTCACTGGATTCGGATTGGGCCTCTGTGTAGGCTAGTCCATTTCAGTACTGCTATTGCCCAGTGCACTGTCATACTGATAAAAATAACAATTTTCTCCTGTTCCTCTACTGTACACAGGACACAATGCTGTAAAATGTGTTCATATTTTTCTAAATTTAGCAATTTCAAAAGCATATTGTAGGGACCGCACCCCTACACTGTAACACCACCTCCTCCATACTTCACTGTTGACATTGCACATGATGACAGCTAATATTCTCCAGGCAATAGCCAAACCCCAGCTCTTCCATTGGGATGCCAAAGGGTATAGCATAATTCCAAATGACTCATTTCCAGTCATTCACATTTGCTCTTTACACCACCTCAAGCATCACTTAGGCATTGACTTCACAATTTCTGCATATGAGGAGCTGTTCAACCAATGTACCCCATTATTTTTAACTCCTTACACGCTGTAATTGTGCTGGTTGGACTGCTGGTAGCACTTTGGAACTCAAGAGTGAATTCCTATGCTAATATCACGTTTTTTTTTCCCCCCAACCACCCTTCAGAATGCTCGACAGTCTCTGTCAGGCAGTAAAAGAGGTCTGCTGTTGTTCCTTTGCATTTATACTTATGAATCACATATCACATCACCAACAGTCAACATGAGCAGCCTTAGAAGGGTTGAAATGCCCCTTATGGATTTGTTACTCAGGTGACATCTACATCTACTTCTACATACACCACAAGCAACCGTATGGTGCGTGGTAGAGGGTACTCTGTACCACATCCAGGAACTAGCCCATGTTCGAAGTCACTTATTTCTCCTAACCAACCCATTCTGGTGTTAATACTCTTCTACTGACAATACAATGCTCCCTTCCTCCTTTTATAATGGCAGGTCCACTTTACATGTCATGTAGTGGTCAATTCTGCATTATGTAAGGGTATCTGGATACTTTTGACCAGCCAGTGTCCATAAAAGTATAAATGCTTATAATAAAATATTTGTTGATGGGGTTCATGATCCCATGATGCATTTTGCTCTGCCTGTGAATTTGTGCTTGCTTTAAGCAACAAAAATCTGAATTGACTCCACACCCAATCTTCCAGCAGCATAAAAATCAGAAGTGGTCTTGGGGAAAAGAAGCCATGGCTTACTGCAAAAGAAGACTGCAAAGTTAAGAGGTGGTCTCTGGCAATTGAAGGAGATGATGAAATACCAGAGGGCTCTGTTACTTGATAAGAGAATTTTTTCACTTTCTACATCTACCCAATAAATCTCACAGATGCTGAGTAGGATTTAGGTCGTGGTAAATGGGCAGGCCAATCCCTTTGCCAAATATTCTCTCATTCCGAGAGATCCTCCACCTCCATCGTTTGATGTGTTTACACCTTGACATCTACAAAATTGAAGGCAGAGTTGAATGCATCACTGAAAAGATCCACTGGTGGAAGGACTGTAGTGTCACAATCGTGTAGACTGGTGAGTGCACCATTTCCAAAGATTTGGAGGTCAGTACTCCCATGCAGCATTATGGTTCCCCACACCATAGCACCTGGACCACCAAAACAATCATGTTCGCCAATATTCCCACCTCTCACCATTCAGGGTGCATCCACAATAAGTACTCAGACTGAATCTGCTCTCATCTGAGGAGAGCACATGTCCCCACTCACTGTTGGTCCAGCCAGAGGGACACGACTTAGTGGTTGTCGGGCAAAGGGACCACCCCCTTGCAGTTGTCACACCACTGCTCTGTACAAGATTGTGCAGCTTGTGCTCGTGTAAAATGTGGTTGCAATTGCACTCGCTGTTTGACTTGGGTTCCTTCTTGCCTGTGGCACAATATAGTGGTCACCTGCAGCTGTTGTTGATTATAGCTGACCATCTCTCCTCTTTCAGGCAGCAGTGCCTGTTATTCAGAATGCTCGCCATTCACGTGAAACAATTCTACTAGCCATACCAAACTCCTGGGCTGAACTCATCACAAATTGTCCTCCATCAGCTATTGAGGTGATTTTTTCCCTATGAAGTCATCCAAATGTTGTCTCTGGACCATGCTGTAATGGAAACACTACCACAGTACCCTGTAACTGCTCACTGTCTTTGCCCATTCCTTCAACTTCCTTGGGTTGTGGGGCCAGCCCTGCCTGGTGTTATAGTCACACCGATCTTGTGCCAAGTGACGTCCAACTTTCTGTGCATGACTGGGAGATCTCTGGCAACCAACTCCTGCACTTTCATTCATTTACACTGAGTAATTAATATGTTATGTTTCTTCATCTAGCTTGCTTAAGTTTTGCAGAGCAGTGAAGTGATTCACAAATAAGGGTTGTGTATATAATTTATAAATATTTCATGCAAATTGGTTACAGTATGAAAAACTAAATCCACGGCCACTCTAAAAACAATTCCATTGCCACCTAATGGTGAATGACAGAAATCCTTGAAATCACCTATACATATTATAAATTAATGTTCCCAACTTATTTTTGTGCCAGTATGTGAAGGCTAATCTCTGCAACTATTGTAATGATTGACATATTGTTTTTACTAACATATGCACAGATTCATGTGAAAGATAGGAAAATCTACCTCATCCACAACTGATATGTATTTTTATTCATTTCCTAATGACCAGTTTCTACAGAATCTTGCTGTCATCATCAGGTCCTAGGGAAATATTTATTGAAACAAATATATGCCATCAATAAAATGAGAACAATTTAAGCTCACAGGAAATGACACCATGTTGGCTTGTTAACCACATAAAAAAAGAACATATAAAATATCCATTGCACTGACTCTGTGCCCAGGATTGAAGGTGAAAATGTAGAAAGTGCAGTCATGGCCCAAGCACATCACAGCAAAAACTGAGCCAGCAAGCAGCCTACAGCAGCGAGCCATGAAATGAATGGTCAGTAGGTGGCACATACGTGCACATATCGATACTTGACTTTCTTGCAGAAATACACTGGAGAATCAATAATTGACATTCTTACAAAATCTACATTGGAGAATTATTATACCACAGGATCCAAAATATACCACATGATGCATGGAGTATGTGACATTCACATAGGCCGTAATTTTAGACAAATACTGTCAGCTGTAATGTGAACAGGTAGAACACACGCTGTATCTAGAATACTGTGATGCACACCACAGTGGGGCTGACATAAATGAAGTATTACCTCACAGACTTGAAATACATGTATAAGCAAGACTATTCCTACAAGTCAAACAACTAGATCACCAGAAAATAGTCTGAGTGACAACAATCATGGACCATTTGTGTAATAGCTCGCTCTGCCATAGGCTACTTGCCCACTCAGGTTTTCCTATGATGTGCTTTTGCCATGAATGTACTCCTGAGTGCATAGTTGGTGCAATGGGTATTTTACACATCCTTTTTAATGTGGTTGACAAGCTAGTGTAGTACTGTTTCCTACGAGTCTAAACTGCTCTCATTGGTTTGGTAGCATGAATGCATATTAATAAGAATTATCTGAAGATCTGATGATGACAGCAAGATTCTGTTGAAACTGACCATTGTGAGTAGAATAAAAATAAGAAGCAATCGTGGCTGCAGAAGATTTTCCTATTCACCAGTGAGAAATAGCTTCTTAAAACATGTCCATTTGATCATCTGGGAGATTTGTGGGCATAGTAGATAGAAATAAGGCTATTAGCAGTAGAGGCAGGCTGGCATAAGCTATTGCTGCCAACAGGCAGGCACAAGCTACTGCCTACTAAGTGACTTTATCTTGTACCAAGTTGGTGCTGCAGCCAGGCAGACAAGTGGTGTGGAGGGTCACAGCTCCCATAACTGTGACGAGATGTCGTTCCCGACACCTATTAAATATGAAACAGATAACATTCGTGCCTCCCGAGAACTTTCCTGCTATGTGCTGCTTAAATCCAGTTTCCTAACACATCATTTGAATTTTAATCATATATGCAATGGCTTGTAAACAAAATCATTTCTATGCCAGACAAGTTGTCCAGCTCTATATACTTAGAACTACCCATGAGAAGCTGAAGTGAGTAACTGATTATAGAAATTTCCAGTGACCACTGTGCTTTAGTGGAAAATTCAAAAGTAACTGAACTAGTAAACCAGGTAATGCCTTGCAATTGCTAAATATGTGTCAGAATTGGATATATCTCCCAAAGGCCTTCTCCCCCCCTTTCTCTTCCATCTCCTTCTGTGTGCTCTCTTTGTTTATCTCCTCCTCCTCCTCCTCCTCCTCCTCCTCCTCCTCCTCCTCCTCCTCCCCCCTCCCCCCTCTCTTTCTATCCATCACCTCCTCTCCCTATCTCTCTCCATCTCCTCCTCCCTCCTGTGTGCATCTCCTCTTTACCCCTCTGTGTGTCCACCCCCACCCCTCTCTGCCCATTTCTTCTTCATCTGCAGCTCATGGTCTAGTGACTAGCATTGTCTGAGTCTGGATCACGGGGTCCTGGATTCAATTCCCAGTAAGGTTGGGGATTTTCTCTGCCTGGGAACAGGGTGTTTGTGTTATCATCATTTTGTCATCATCATTGGTGATAGTGGCTTAATTGAATTGAGAAAAAATTGGACTGTGTAAAAATTGGGACTTTGTATGGGCCATGATGACAATGCAGCTGAGCACCCCACAAACCAGTCATCATCATCATCATCATCATCATCATCATCATCATTTCTTCTGCTACCCTCTATCTGGCCTGGAGGCTTGTTAATTATTATAGCCAATGAAATATTGATTGGGAATTCAAATGGCTTACAATAAATGGGTAAATAAGTTGACATCATTGGTGTAGGGCATCTGAGGGACCTTACCAGTTGCCAGATCTGTGAACATGTTGTATTACAAAGTTTTAGAGAATTCAGATTACTTGGTAATATTCTAATTATAAGCTGTTAACCCATAAATACAACTTTCCTGTTTTCTGCAAAACCGACTGCAAGGCAGAAAACAGAACAGCACATGTATGCAATTTTCATTTAAAATTTTAAAACAATATGCGGCCTATATCTGTCCAAATGTTTATTAAAGTGTCATGTAAAATTAACGGTACATATGTCAAGAAATTTTGGTAACAATGTTAAACAGTGATTTGTCTTTCTATAGGAGTATAGATTACAATAAAAAGTATTTAGTAGTTGTAGTAATTATACTACTACTAACTGGAAACAACTTCAAAAATATATAAAATCTGCCACTATGAGGGCTGTATCTGAAATTATACTGCAATATAGAGAACCACTGTGGCAGCTGTACCCATCATCTTAAGTGAATAACAACAATGTAACAGCAAAGTAAGGCTATCACTGTGTACCTAAAATAGACAAACGCCCTATATAAAAATTGTGTACAGTTTGATAAGGACCTTAAATGCTGCATTATAAGCTTTTAATTTGAAAATTGCTCTAAAAGGCCCACACTACAGATTCAGCTTAAGAGGTCTATAGATTCTAAATATGTCTCTGCATTTATGCATCTTCACCAGCATGTTCACTGATGCCCTGTGCATTCATACATCTTCTACAACATGGTCACTGATGCCCTGCATATACAGTTTGGGGAATGGGGTGGGGGCTATGCACTACTGTGTCATCCCTGGTCTGTTTTGGCAATTTTGTCTTGTTTTAAAATTACATAGTGTTCTTTTATCATAGCCGTTATCTCTTAAAGGGAGTCATAGTTTTTGCAGTTCCACTTCAATTGACCTGTGTCACTATTTCTAGAGGATAGGATGAAACAGCATATGGCACTGGCCTTGTAGTAAATATACCACCCTGGTGAAGGCCCATTACTACAGAGGTGAAAACACTATCCCTGTAACAACATCACAGTGCAGTCACATGCACAGAACAGTTTTATGTCTTAAGAGGTGTGATCTTAAAAGCATTGCCCTGTTTATAGCACAATTACTATGTCAGGTGTCAGCTACATACCTTCTGCATCTGTTTGTGGATAGGACTATCATGTTTCAAATATCTTCAAATCTTCCTTTACACTCTTAGATACATACATGATCACTGTGCAGAGTGCAATTGCAGTACCAGCAAACTTCTGTTTGCTAACAGAATATCTATCAATACAAATACACATACACATGAACAATTCGATAAGTTTTTTCACTCAACAAAGATTTGATAAAAAATATTCACAAAATGCTTCATTATTGGGAAAAACCAAGTGCAATTAATAACTGGGAGCTTCCGTCTCAAAGGAAGATTTTTTTGCTTTCATTTTGCTTATTCAAACATGAGTGAGGCATTGTCAGGGCTACTCTAATTCAAACAAACACTTTTCATCCAGACAGGTTTTTATTGACTTCAAAATTTGACATTTACATTTGATAGGTAACAGAAAACATGCACACTGGCACGAATTATTAGATGCAAACTTAGCAATATTTTCTCAAAAATATTAAAGCCATAATATTTTGCTTTTATTTGTACTGAAAATTCTTTAAAATATAAAAAAAATGCACAGAAGCAGTGATCGGATTGAAAGATCTATATGCCACATAATTTATGTGTACATGTTTCATATTTTGTGCTCCACATTTTTGCCCAATATATTTGATTATTATTACTCTCAAAATTATGGTGGCTTCAAAAATGATTTTAAATATGACGTAAAAAGTATATAGAAAGTCCAATCCGAACACAAAAAGTACTGTGGATTGTTTTCTGTATGTTTTTTAAGGATTTGATGCAGTTGATATCTTCCTTTTCTTATCTTTTTAGCGGATGTGAGCTGAAACAACAGAAATGTTAGAATATTAACAGCACATCACACATAGGTAGGCAAGGTAAGAAAACGTGTACATGAACGCATTTCAAAAGTGAATGTTTGCTCTTTTCTTCAATATATAGCCTACTATTATCTTTTGAAAATTCAAAATAAAAAATTTAAAAATATAAAAAAGAGAAATATTTTTAATATAATTTCTTGATAAAAAATTGGGAATAATTAAGAGCAGTAAAAATGCACTTAAAGTTTCAGCCATCTGTATTAGCTGCTGAAATTATGGCATTCATATGCATTATAACTAATTCATGCCTGTTTGTCTATGACACAGTATACGTGTTAAAAGAGTGAAACTCAAACAAACTCAAAACACAAAATCAGGCACTGTGTGCTATTGCAGAGTAAACAAAAAGTGTGCATTAAACATAGGTCATTTAAATGAAACTGATAAACCAAGGCAAGACCAAAAATTAAAAAAGGTACAGAAACAATAAGTAGAACATGAAACAGATAAAAATCACAAAACAAAATAAAACACATAACAAAAACAAAACATACAAGGAGTATACAAAAACAAAACATACAAGAAGTATAATGTTTTACATAAGATTTGAAACAGATCTATACACTTTGGCTTCTCTAGACAACCATGTTCAATTCTAGAAAGACTATTGTAGCACAGATGGGAAGGCACTTGTGTTTCAGTAGATGTTTTGTATCACAAGAACCTCATTCCAACAGTGCAAAGTGAAGACTTGTTTACACTCAGTTCCTGATGTTGCATGCAGTGTTTATCTTTGTGATGACATAAGGAAATTTTTGCTTTGAACTATGAAAACTAAATCGGATATAGATGTAGTGAAGCAACATTCCTTTTCTCCAGTCACAGATGGAACTCAGATATTCTACAAGAGTTGTGAATTTGCAGGTTTTTGTTTTGGCAATGCCATTTAAAATGCTTGCCATTCTTCATGCTAATAGTGAAGTATTATGTACAAGAAGGAAGAGCATGTTCAGTGTATATAGCAAATTTTAATGTGTAACTGAATTAATCTCAGGCCACAGTCGTGTTGTGGGACAATGCAAAGCCCCCAAAGATTGCCAGTGATATACATACTAAAAATAACGTAAAATGTTATTGATTGGATTGAGGACATCTAGAAGGATTTCACAAACATTTATACATAGCATTGAAAGGAGTTTGCGATTCTGCCTTAGCCGTCTCGTCTCACCTTAGATATTGTTTATTTAGTAGTATTTTTTAAACAACGGTTTAGCCATTGCTATTTGTGTATGCTTCTCTTTATGCACTGTGTAACAATAAACATATTTACTTTTCTGTACAAATCATTCACATTGAGCACACTGCTAAATGTTTCAACATTAACTCTTGGGGAATAATCATTATTTGGCTATTTTTTCATTGAAATTGAAAATTTGTATCATGGAGTTTTCCCCAATTGTTTTGCATACAGAAATATCCCCCATTACAGTTGCTTATCATTTGTGTGAGAAGCTGGTTCTTAAGGGTATGATGCACACCTATCATTTAATCTTCTCCATGGAACAATGCTCTGTTACTTGCATTATCTATTGAAATCTCTGTATGGCTTTTATTAAGGGATTCTAATGAGTATTGCATAGCATCTGATGAATACAGTCTTTCCTTGGCAGCTACCCTATTGTATTTTCTTCATCTAAACCTAACACTTCCATAGAACACTAGATCATTTCTGAAAAGAAATGACTTGTAGTATTTTTTACATAATTCAGAAAAGTCAATGCTGATGTATGACTGGAAAAATTTGAAGGTGGGATACATTGAGAACAGCCAGGTTGCATCAAACAAAACTTCATGCATACACGCAACTGCTGTTTCCTGTCACATGCCGCACCACAGTCAACTCGTGACTGGGAGGCGAACAGGAGAAGCAAACATAAACAGAGAACATGGAAGCAGACTGTTCAACCTCCTCACCAGCTGGTGGGCGATGGCGTGTTTTCACTGGTGACCCCACGTGCTTCTGCTGGATGTGTACTATGAGGAAATGAGGTGGTGTCTGGGACCAATGCATGTATGGTGACGAGGAGAGGGTAGGGAGGATGGGAGAGGGATGTGAGAGAGGTGAGAGAAGTAATAGAGAGTCAGATTAAAGTAACCTGTGATGTGGTGTGATATACTGGAAGGCTGACATGCCATCACTTGCTCAGGTCTTCACATCTGACATCTGTCTTGATTTGTACAAAATTTCTTCAGATTTGTTCATGATGACTTGAATTTGCTTAAAAAGTTTAGGAGGAATTCAGTTCAGCACAAATATATTTGTTACTACTAATATGTGGTATAGCAAGTATCACAGCTACATATCATCTAATGTCATGGGCTATATGTATTATGTGGAAGTGCTGTATGTTTTCGGTTATGTTTTTTTTTCCTTGGTTTGGAGTGTCTGGATAAATATATCTTCATGTTAGTGTATATTTTGATGAGGACACTTCACTGCTGTCGTTATTTTGTTTATAAAGACATGTTGACTAGGAGAAAATAAAAATGTGGGAGAAGGCCTGCACAACGGAAAGTTAATTCACTTCGAGAGTCAAAAGTATAACACTGAGCCATTAGGAGACATTTTATAGTCTCCTGGACTTCTCACATGAGCTGACTTGCTAGATTTAAAAGAGAAGTGCTTTAATTGACAGCAGATTATGCTCTGCAATCTTGTGTTAGTGCCGGATCAGAATTGTGTCGTAAGCTAAAAGTTAGCTATGTCATCTCTCATGTACTAATTGTAAATATAGAGCTATCCAGGTTGTGTTATGTATTCTACAGTGCAGTTTCCCGTCAGCACAGCTTTTGGTTAGTATCATAATTGTTAATTAATGGAGAATAGTGTACTTGGTGCCATCTACTACGAAGGGCAACAGTTGGATAACATCTCGCTTGAGCACAAAAAGAAGGTAGGAGACGAGTTATGGTTTAACATTCTTTCAGCAATGACGTTATTAGAGATGGAGCACAGGTGATTGAGGAATCATGGGGAAAGAAATCAGCTATGTGCTTTCTAAGGCTGTTATCCCGGCATTTGCAGTGCAAGTGTTTGGATGGCCAGATGAGGATCTGGACCACTGCCTTACCGAGTGCAAATCCAGTGTCTTACCACTTCACTTGGTTTAAGCACATTCATCTGGCGCAGTGGTTTATCACTGGCACTGTCACTTTGTGATTAGCGAATCTGTTTGCTGAACATAATCACAGCCTGGAAACTGGAACAATTCACTCAGAACAAAAGGTGTGATACAGTCAGAGGAGCTATCCTGCTGTTCCATAACAACACTTGCTAACATGCAGTTCAGCACACAACAGATGTCCTTAACACGTTATGCTTTGAGGTGTTTGACTGATACCGCTCTAGTCTTGTACGAGAAAAAATCCCTGCCTGGCCACCAGTTGCACACTGAATGAACTGATTAGATAGGTTCAGGGTCAGCATATTATGAAGGTGATTTACAGGTGCTTGATTTGGATCCAGTTTGAGAACAGTGAAGTGTGCTCATGGTGTGTGTGTGTGTGTGTGTGTGTGTGTGTGTGTGTGTGTGTGTGTGTGTGTGTGTGCTTAGAGGACGGAATGCGCACGCCGCTCGATGTGACTCGAAACGGTGACCTCAACTATCTCAGGGCTGGCCAGGCGTAAGCGCTCACCGAAGGGCCGGATGGGGTGCTTGTACCACAGGTAGGTCCTCTTGACGGGGGACAGGTAGCTGTCACGCAGGTAGAAGGGCGTCTTGGGCCAGAGCCAGTTGTAGGGTGACTCGTAGGGCCGCAGGTGTGGGTAGTCCCACCACCAGGGGTCTCGCGTGATGCGAGATAGTGGCAGTGTCGTCAGCGGCTCGAACAGCTCGGACAGGGGTCGCCGCACCAGGCTGCCGCCCCGGCTGTAGATCGGCTGGCCTGCAACACGACAAGTACTTAACGGTGAGGTGTGCACAAACGTCAGATAACGATAATAAACTGAGTGCCCGAAAGTCACTGGAAGGGGTGTCCCATTTGAAGATGTGCTGTGTACATCATGAAAATATTGTGGGTATCGCAGGTCATTTATGTATCTGAGCAGTCTGCTATAGACAGGTGTGTAGTAGTAAACATACTGCACGGTGCAAGCCTTTCAGTTAGTTGGACACCAGGTCAGCGACCTGTGTGTCCCTTGATACCATTTGGCATACCCAATGGTCATCCATCAAAGCACTAACTGGGCTTGACGTTTAACTTCAGTGATCAGACGGAAATTTTGCATTTCCAATGCAGCGAGGCTGTTGGCGTCACAGGTGTATAGTGAACATTGCAGCAGAGCACGGTGTAACCGACTGTGAACAAGGGATGATAAGCAATGTAAGACACACAGCATATCGGAGATTACACAAGAATTTTGGTTTTCATTGTGAGTAGTGTCTGGAGGGGATCTCCTACCTTTTCTTCTCCCTAATGTTTATCTCACCTAGTATGAGTTCATTATGTCAGAATTTTGGGAATTTTATTTCATTATGAGTACTTAACTCTGTGGTGAGATGACCTACCTGATGCCACTTTTGTTGAGGTAAGCTAAGCTTTGTTCTATGAGTCATGTTATTTTAACTGTTTGTGTAACATGTTCTTGGACGCGGAAATTGGGGACCACACACAGGCTGGCCAGTGTACCAGTCCATGGTCGTTAATGCTCTGCACAGACTCGATTTGTCTTGCAGGCTAGTGCGCTGCATGTTATGCTATACAAGCAGGCCGAGATGGATTTCTTTCATCTACGTCTACGAGGTGCGCTAGAAAAGTAATGACGCTGATTTTTTAATCTACCAAAGTTTTTTTTTCCAACATCAATATTGTCCCCTTCAAAGTAGTTCCATTTGGCAGCTATAACACTGGCGGAATCATTGGTCGCCAGTCTTGAAAGGCTTCAAGTGGTATGTCACATTCTTTTCAATGTTCTGCAGCGTCCCAAAATAACGTCTTTTTAAGACTTTTTCAAATATATGTAAAAGAAAAAAGTCGCAAGGACTCAGATCAAGTGAATAAGGGGCACGTGGAACAACAGGAATGCCTTTTGAGGTCAAAAATTCCGAGATGGAAGTGGCTGTGTGACATGCGGCGTTGTGATCCACATGTCTGCAATGTACGGGCTCACTCGATTCGCCCTTTTCCTGAGCCTTTCGCAGACATATTTGTAAAACACTTCGTTGACAAGTTGTCGTGAAACAACAGTCTCACAAAATCACGCATTCGTTCGACGTTTTCGTCGGTTTTTGAAATTGAAGGCGTCATTGAGCGGGGTTTGTTTACAATGCGTTCTCGGCCTTCCAAAAATGATCTGTGCCAGCGATAAACTTGTGACAATGTAAGGAATGTTCCCCACATGAGTGTTTCAGCATTTCAAAGGTCGCCCTCGTTCATTCCACGAGCTTAACACAAAACTGGATGACATAACGTTGCCCTAAATTGGCTGTCCCATTTTTGTAACACACAACTCCGCTGATGGTGCTTTAAAGAAATCATCTGAAGGGATGAACACAATAGTTTACACGAGTAGAACAACACAGTGTTGCCAGATCTCTCACAGTGTTGGTGGTATCATTACCTTTGTCATACACTTTATAAACTCTCCAAACCAATCTCCAAGAAACTTATCGCTGTACCAAGTATAGAGATTGTCATTAATTTTCACTTCGATAAAAAATTACATAAATTACTTTTTATTTGTAGTCACGTTTATGCAACCCTGATAGACATTGAAATGAACGACGCCACAGTACAATAGAACGATGATGGAGAGTCCAAAACAAACGGCGCGGCCTATTGGTGAATTGGCGTATAGTGTGTTAAGTGGTTTTCTACATTTAAAGGGGACCAACGCAGTAACAATCGATGCCGAGTTGGTGGATGCGTAAGGCAATAATGCACCACCCTATGACACAGCGGTTAGGTCACGCACACACTTCCATTGTGGTCAAAATTCTGAATGACGCAGAACGAAGTGGCATGTCATATCTCTGTGAAGAAATGTCAATCGTAACAGGGTAGACGCACTTAAGATGGGCATATCACTATCTAGGTGGTAGTGTAAGAAGTTAAAATCAATCATCAATCAGTTTCCAACACTTTGCACGACATTCTGAATGTGATAAAAGGTCACTATCCAATGGATTCCGCGACTGCCCACACCTATTCAAAACGCCAGCTGAACCTAGGTGATAGCACAAATGTTGCAGCCGAGTCAGGAATAATCGAGATGATTTCTTTAGCCGCCTGATGACAATGGATGTGGCGGAATAACAACCTCGATATAAAGGAGCAAAGCAAGCAGTGAAAAATCTGGATTTACCACCACTAAAAAAGTGAAGACCTTCTGTGCACTCCAGTGCCATCACTGGATCGCTGGGGGGTTTGTTGTAGTAGCCACTTTTCCAAGCAGCTGGTTGCTTCCTTGGGTGTCTCAGTTATAGTTGGAGGTGATGATGAGTAATTTTTGGAATTACCACAATATGGTGCGAATGCATTAAGTGATCAAAAGTATCCGGACACCTGGCTGAAAATGACTTATAGGTTCGTGGCGCCCTCCATCGGTAAAGCAGGAATTGAATATGGTTTGTTCACCCTTAGCCTTGATTATAGTTTTCACTCTCACAGGTATACGTTCAGTCAGGTGCTCCAAGATTTCTTGGGGGATGGCAGTCCATTCTTCATGGAGTGCTGCACTGACGAGAGCTATCAATGTCAGTCAGTGAGACGTGGCACGAAGTCGGCGTTCTAAAACACTCCAAAGGTGTTCTATAGGATCCAGGTCAGGACTCTGTGCAGACCACTCCATTGCAAGGATGTTACTGTCATGTAACCAGCCCGCCACAGGCTATGCCTTATGAACAGGTGCTCAGTTGAAAGATGCGGCCGCCATCCGCGAATTGCTCTTCAAGCGTGGGAAGCAAGACGGTGCTTAAAACATAAACATAGTCTTGTGTTGTGATAGTGCCACGCAAAACAACTATGAGTGTAAGCCCCCTCCATGAAAAACACGGCCACACCATGACACCATTGCCCCGAATTTTACTGTTGGCACTACACATGCTGGCAGATGACGTTCCCGAGGCATTCGCCATACCCACAGCCTGGCATCGTATCGCCACATTGTGCACCGTTATTCGCCACTGTACACAATGTTACTCCATTGCTGAGTCCGCAGCTCGTGGTCTTGCGCTAGCGTTCTCGTTTCCCGCGCACGGGGTCCCGGGTTCGATTCCCAGCGGGGTCAGGGATTTTCTCTGCCTCGTGATGACTGGGTGTTGTGTGTTCATCATCATTTCATCCCCATCGACGCGCAAGTTGCCAAAGTGGTGTCAAATCGAAAGACTTGCACCAGGCTAACGGTCTACCCGATGGGAGGCCCTAGTCACACGACATTTACATTTCTTTTTTCCATTGCTGAACCGTCCAATGTTTACACTCCTTAGATCAAGCGAGGTGTCGTTTGGCATTTATCGGTGTGATATGTGGCTTATCAGCAGCCGCTTGACCATGACATCCAAGTTTTCTCACCTCCCGCCTAACTGTCATAGTACTTGCTGTGTATCCTGATGCCGTCTGTAATTCCTGTGTGATGGTCTGGATAGATGTCTGCCTATTACACATTTCGACCCTCTTCAACTGTCGACGGGCTTTTGTCATTCAACAGACGAGCTTGGCTTGTACACTTTTGCGCTGTACATGTCCCATCATGTTTCCACTTCAATATCACATCGGAAACAATGGACCAAGGGATATTTTGGAGTGTGGAAATCTAGCGTACAGATGTAGGACACAAGTGACATCCAATCACCTGACCACGTTTGTAGTCCGTGAGTTCTGCAGTGCCCCAAGTTGTCTAATGACTACTGAGGTCCCTGATATGGAGTTCCTGGCAGTAGGTGGCAGCACAATGCACCTAACATGTCCAGATACTTTTGATAACATACTGTGTATTATGCTGGTAAAGACCAAATTGTCATAGGAGCTTTATTACCGAAATCTCTTGATGGGGTTAGAGTGGCTGTCAATACGAAGCGTCATGGGAAGTTATATGAGGCTGCATATTTTTCGACGACAATGTCCCATGAGACAATCACACATGCTGCTTCTTTGGGTTATAAAATTTTGCCTCGAGCTCATATTCTTCTAAGATGGCTGCCAGTGACTACTTCCGCTTTCGTAGGTCAAAGGGGCCATTGCACTGCAGACATTTACACAATGAACATAAGGTAATTTTTGAAGAGGAAAGTTTTCCAAACAGCAAACCAGTAGCTGTCTACAACCGAGGTCTCCACCCAGTCACCCATCGTTGTGACACATTTATCGCATTGGAATCTGAACAAGATGAAAAGAAATCACACTATCACCAAATTTCATGGACACACAGCTTGATTCTTTCCAAGAGATAATTGAAACTTTATGACTACCTCTCGTATATATGTGTGCACACCTTTCCTGGACAGGCAAGGCAGTTCCAGCCTGTTGGGAAATCTGCGTACGAGGACTGTCCAAAAAATTCCGCAACATTCGTAATTTCACGCGAATGGTGTGTCGCAGAGAAATGCATTTGGCATGCCTGCACATGCCTATGTTTAATGTGTATCTGTGGAAGTTACATTGTTGTATGTATATCAGTTATTGATCAGTGCTGTATTGAGTAGAACGTTGTGTCGCAGAGTCTGCGAATTTCGAGACGGCAGAGTTAGAGGAGCAACGCGTCTGCATTAAATTTTGTGTGGAACTCGAGGAAACCATTGCAGGGTCGCACCAAATGATGCAAGTAGCGAGTGCTTAACCCATACTCGGTGTTAAGAATAATTCACACGAGTTTGGAAATTTGTGGTAAGGTCTTATGGGATCAAACTACTGAGGTCATCAGTCCCTAAGCTTACGCACTACGTAATCTAACTTAAACTAACTTACGCTAAGGACAATACACACACCCATGACCGAGGGAGGACACGACTCGACCACGCAACGGGGGCAGCCGCGAGTTAAAAATAACCGGACGAAAGTTAAAGATGACACTTGTTCAGGACACCCAACTACACACATGTCAGGAACGTCAGCGAAATTGTGCGTCCCAATCTAAGACAGACTGTCTGAGAGACTGCAGAAGAATGTAACATTTCACTTGGATCACGTCATGAAATCCTGACACTTGTAACGGAACCTATTAAAGGCTTTACTTTACCGAAGTATGCGATACCCTCCAAATCCAACCAGTTTAACGAGTATTTATGATTATAGAAAAGTTATTGTGTATGTTAACAATGATTGCGTAACATGTCTCCATAAACAGTCAACCCATTAAATTATACCGAATAACTGACCCACACAAAAGTTAATATCACTTGATCACTGACACAGCTAATGTCATCATGTAAAAACACTAAGTTCATCTTAAATAATTAATATGAAGTACGAAAACTAGTGGCGAACTTACGTATTTTAGATCTCCTTAAATAAAAATCACCCAGTGAAACCTATTTGTTCACTAGGACCGTTTTCACTCAGTACTCACGTGAACACTCATATTTTACACGAAAACCAATCTAAATCTTAAAAATCATGTTATTTACTTATTTATGCAAATTAGAGAAGTCAATTGACAAACTTCTAAAAAACGGCCTTTTTGTAACAAAGAATTATTCTGTCAAGTCAACAAATCTGTCTCTCATTTAATAACCTGTTAAATTATGTCACTCGATATAAATTAATAACTTTTCTGCATGTGACTTATAAACTATATCTCTTTTTAGTAGTTCTTTGACAAGATTATAAACACAAGCAGCAAGAAGGGTCGGGAGCGGAGTCTGAATGTCACTTTGGTAAAGTGTATGTGTGTTATTGTCAGAGGTGGATAAACATTGGAAAGAACAATGTAAAAGAAGTGCTACTTTGTGTTGTGTCATTGTCTTTGGTGGAAAGTGGCGTTAAGATGGCCACCAGAGTAATAAATATTTGAAGTTTAAATATTTGTTGGTTTCGCTCATTATTTACCATCAAAAGCACATAAAAAACGGGGGACCTCATCTTTTTACCCCTAGACAACCAGATTTAGAGCCAGCATTAGCATCGAGACGCAGCAGCGATCCAGCAAGCAGCAGCGATTACCACAATGCATTTTAATGGCGCAAACCTAACATCAAGTGCTAACAAGCTCCGTAAATGGGAGTGAAATAGTGCGATTATAGCAATATCTACGACTAGGCGACCATTATACACTGCATCTTGGAATGGGTCGTGTTGCCACCAAGTTCGTCCCATGGCTCATGAGTCAAGACTAGAAAGACCTTCGCCTCGCAATCTGTGAAGAGCTTTTGGATCACGCAAATGAGAACGAGATGTTCCTTAAAAGAATCATAACTGGCGATGAGGTGTGGTTCTACCGTTATGGTGTTGAGACCTATGTTCAATTTTCACAGCCAGTCGATAAAGGTTCTCCAACACCAAAAAAAGATAGTCAGAACAAATGTCAAAGCCATGATGATAGCCTTCTTTGACTTTGAAGGGTTACTTCATCATGAATTCGTGCCACAGCTCAGTCAACGTTTTCTTGACGCATTGCAAAAAACTACCCAAGATACACTCCTGGAAATTGAAATAAGAACACCGTGAATTCATTGTCGCAGGAAGGGGAAACTTTATTGACACATTCCTGGGGTCAGATACATCACATGATCACACTGACAGAACCACAGGCATATAGACACAGGCAATAGAGCATGCACAATGTCGGCACTAGTACAGTGTATATCCACCTTTCGCAGCAATGCAGGCTGCTATTCTCCCATGGAGACGATCGTAGAGATGCTAGATGTAGTCCTGTGGAACGGCTTGCCATGCCATTTCCACCTGGCGCCTCAGTTGGACCAGCGTTCGTGCTGGACGTGCAGACCGCGTGGGACGACGCTTCCTCCAGTCCCAAACATGCTCAATGGGGGACAGATCCGGAGATCTTGCTGGCCAGGGTAGTTGACTTACACCTTCTAGAGCACGTTGGGTGGCACGGGATTCATGCGGACGTGCATTGTCCTGTTGGAACAGCAAGTTCCCTTGCCGGTTTAGGAAAGGTAGCACGATGGGTTCGATGACGGTTTGGATGTACCATGCACTATTCAGTGTCCCCTCGACGATGACCAGAGGCCAGTGTAGGAGATCGCTCCCCACACCAAGATGCCGGGTGTTGGCCCTGTGTGCTTCGGTCGTATGCAGTCCAGATTGTGGCGCTCACCTGCACGGCGCCAAACACGCATACGACCATCATTGGCACCAAGGCAGAAGCGACTCTCATCGCTGAAGACGACACGTCTCCATTCGTCCCTCCATTCACGCCTGTCGCGACACCACTGGAGGCGGGCTGCACGATGTTGGGGCGTGAACGGAAGACGGCCTAACGGTGTGCGGGACCGTAGCCCAGCTTCATGGAGACGGTTGCGAATGGTCCTCGCCGATACCCCAGGAGCAACAGTGTCCCTAATTTGCTGGGAAGTGGCGGTGCGGTCCCCTACGGCACTGCATAGGATCCTACGGTCTTGGCGTGCATCCGTGCGTCGCTGCGGTCCGGTCCCAGGTCGACGGGCACGTGCACCTTCCGCCGACCACTGGCGACAACATCGATGTACTGTGGAGACCTCACGCCCCACGTGTTGAGCAATTCGGCGGTACGTTCACCCGGCCTCCCGCATGCCCACTATGCGCTCTCGCTCAAAGTCCGTCAACTGCACAAACGGTTCACGTCCACGCTGTCGCGGCATGCTACCAGTGTTAAAGACTGCGATGGAGCTCCGTATGCCACGGCAAACTGGCTGACACTGACGGCGGCGGTGCACAAATGCTGCGCAGCTAGCGCCATTCGACGGCCAACGCCGCGGTTCCTGGTGTGTCCGCTGTGCCGTGCGTGTGATCATTGCTTGTACAGCCCTCTCGCAGTGTCCGGAGCAAGTATGGTGGGTCTGACACACCGGTGTCAATGTGTTCTTTCCAGGAGTGTACATTCGGAGGGTGTTTCCTTCAATGCTACAAGAAATAAAAGTGGGTGTTAGTACATATAGGGACCACTTTTCACTATCGTATTGATGACAGCATCATTTCAGAGTGGAAGTAAGGATTAATCATTTAATGTCCGCTCCCGATAGCTGAGTGGTCAGCGCGACAGACTGTTAATCCAAAGGGCCCGGGTTCGATTCCCGGCTGGGTCGGAGATTTTCTCCGCTCAGGGACTGGGTGTTGTGTTGTCCTAATCATCATCATTTCATCCCCATCGACGCGCTAGTCGCCGAAGTGGCGTCAAATCGAAAGACTTGCACCAGGCGAACGGTCTACCCGACGGGAGGCCCTCGTCACACGACATTTCATTTCACCCGTTATATGATGAACATCTCCACCAAATTTTGATGAATATCTGACTGGTGCTTTGTGGTGTAAAACCTTCCTTTTCTGTCAGTGCGCGTGGAAAGAGCAGGAGTGGCCCCAGAAATGAACTATGTGGAACATCAGCAGTGATTTTTTTTCGCTGTACATATTAAGATTCATCGTGAGAGGTGTGGTTCTGTGAGGTAGTATACATACCTGCATAGTTGTAGCCGAGCGTCTTTCCGCCTTCTGGCGTGGGCGTGTACTCTCGAGCGGGGGTGGACCGCACGGTCGCAGGAGATGGCCCCCTGAGTGGGTACAGTTTGTCCAGTGCCCACATACGGTCCAGGTAGTCACTCAGCGCCTTGGGGGACGACCACGGGCCTGCGGGAATGCGTCACACAGAAATGTCACTCTAGTGCTCTCCCACATAAAAAATGCCCAGCTCTGCCAACAAGTTCCCCCAGAGCCAGCATTGGTATTGACGCTTGTTCTTTTATAGAACATCTGGACAAGACAATTCATTACAGAACGGAACTCACCTGGGATAGATGATCAAACCTGTACAAGTCATGACACTCTTTGAGAACAACTGTTGGAATAAAATGTAGGTTCCACAAAGTCTGTTGTAAAACAAAGTAAAATCATATAGCATGGTTGGCTGAGAAACCCTGAGGGGTAGGTACGCTCACCTATTTGGAAATGATTTTCTTTCTCTGCATACAATGCAGATGTACGAGAATTGTGTCCAAAGTGTATCTGTGTTGTGTAGATTACTGCAAACGGTGTGTGTATAGTTTGGTTTGATGTTTGCGTTAAGTTACAATGAATGAAGTGAGAGGGCGAAAGCCAGTAATTACTTTTGTCCAATAGCACTAAGGGTTCTACTGAACTAACATCCCTATCTGAGGAACAGTTCAGCCCAACAACCTTACTCTGGCAAGTTTTGGATCTTAAGCCACCACCTTCTTTTGCAGGCCAGTCATTATAGGTGAAAATTTCTTCCATCATGAAGAATCGAACCACCTACCTTTGAGCTGAGCATCATGGCAGTAGCTTGCATAAGCTATGGAAATGGGTAAAATTTTTTACTGACAGCCTGCAACCTAGGTTAGTCCTTTAAAGATTATATTACGTACGTCAATACAGCTTCCATTAGACTTAACCAAGAAAATGAGAATTCAGAGTCGAAAGAAAAGACAGGCAGTGTGACCTGATATCAGCAAAATTATTCTTAACAGTGCTATAGGTAGATATTAGATACTTAAAAATAATCCGAGAGGTTGTCTATATGATTATAATTGGGTAGTTTGTAGACAAATGAGATGTTGTAAGGTGCCTGAGTGAACGTCTAACCTGGAACATATGCAAACAGCTCCGACCATGGCTGATGTCGTCTTGAAAGATTGGTGTATCCACAGGACATTTATCATGAATATGTAGAGGGAGGGACAACATGTGGTAATAGAGATTGTCGAAATAAACCTCTTTGTTCAGGTTGATGATAAATGAGTGGGCCAAGACTGTGGTATGAAAAAAAAATCACAGGACACCTCCAGCCAGACTACATCCTCCGAAGACTGCGGGATGAACGCCTCATTCGGCCACAGAAGCACTGAGCGTGTTCCATCAGATGGAAAGAGGCAAAATCGAGAATCACCAGACGACAATACGCCCCCCCCCCCCTTCTCCTGTCAGCTACTGTCCAGATTCAAGATGTGTAGCTTTGGCGCCTCAGTGAGCAAAATTCTTTTGAGGGGCAACCAACTCCAAATAACAATTGCGTGGCTTTCCATTCCCAATGTTCACTTGGAAACAGATTGAGATGGACCTGCATGCAGTAACATTATTATCAGGTTCGAAACTGATTGTCGCTGCAACGTGTAACACCATTCTGGTACTTATCGGTCAGGATCTAAGCCATATTACATGACTGTGAATGGTATAGCATCACTTGTAGACACTGTAGACATTCTATGTTGATATGTTGAAAAATTGGGCAACTTCATTCACAGTGTTGGCCTAGGTCACGTCCAAACACAATACCTCCATCTTGTCGTATGTCATGTTCCTAAGTCAATCCATCTTACTATGCTGATTACACACAACTTACTGGCACACACAAAGCAATTCGCTTCCGTGACTTAGGTCTGAGTTGGAAGGTCACATGACCGTCTTGCACCATTTCTGCATCACCTACAGTGCTTTAGTGCAACTTTGTGTTCCTTTAAAGTGGTGACTAATATTTTGTCTTGTGAACTTGTGCATTAACTGGTTAGGAACGAAATTAGATAGTGATGTGTTGAGCAGAGAGTACTAATTTCGCATCAGGGAGTGGAGCAATTCAGTTGTCATGCGATTGGGATGACATCAGACCTGGTACTGCTTGTCAATGTAACAGTGGAATGCAGGATGGGAAAGACGTATGGCATCACCATAGCTGATCAAGGAACAGATGGTGGGTTTCTAACACTTGTCACACACCATCCTTGAAGCTCTGAACACAATGTGTATTTCACATGCCGTAGTGTATACAGTCTACCATGAGATTCCAGGGTACTGCCTCCTCCGGAGTAAGATGCCACGGGGAAAAAACGTTTTTATGACGCTTCGCCATCCACAATCTCGGATTTTAACAGCAGGTACTTACGTCACAATGGATCATATCAATAACTGGTCATTCATTCCAGAACCAAACCCTCGCTATGAGATTCAGAAGATGTTACCCAACATGCTTACATCTGCTCTCCAGAAGCCACAGGTTGCAGAGATTACCACAATTGGGGAACGCCACCACTGGATGGTCGGTGCAAAATGTGGACCGAGTTTATAAGTTACGGCACCCCCTTCATGCACACCGATGCCAAACCAAATAAGGCAGTGCACCGTACTTGCCCTCAGTGTACGTTCAGGTAGGTTGAGGATGCATTCTCGTGTGGGGGATGGTTACACGGGATGAAACTGGTCTCCAGATACTTCTACCACCATCCCTCACAGGGGATGAAACGGGAAACAATTGTCATTCGTGAGTATCCGTTGTTTCGCTTATCACATCCTACAACAGATCCACTACTCACTTCCTGTCCAGGTGCAGATCCGAGGGCGTGTCTAGATAACACGGATGCGACCATCATGATGCTGTAAACATAACCTGGATTCATCCGAGAAAATGACGTTTTGCCATTCGTGCACCCAGGTTCGTCGTTTAGTACACCATCGCAGGCGCTCCTTTCGGTGATGTAGCGCCAAGGGTAACCGCAGTCATGCTCTCCCAGTTGATAGTCCATGCTGCTGCAAACGTCGTCGAACTGTTCGTGCAGATGGTTGTTGTCTTGCAAACGTCACCATTTGTTAACCCAGGGATCGAGACGTGGCTGCACGATCCGTTACAGCCATGCGGATAAGATGTCTGTCATCTCGATTGCTAGTGATACGAAGCCGTTGGGATCCGGCACGGCGTTCCGTATTACCCTCGTGAACCCACCGATTCCATATTCTTCTAACAGTCATCGGATCTCGACCAACGCGAGCAGCAATGTCGCGATACGATAAACCGCAACAGTGGTAGGCTACAATCCGACCTTTATCAAAGTCGGAAACGTAACGGTAGGAATTTCTCCTCATTACACGAGGCATTACAACAACGTTTCACCAGGCAACACCGGTCAGCTGCTGTTTATGTATGAGAAATCGGTTGGAAACTTTCCTCATGTCAGCACGTTGTAGGTGTCGCCACCGGCGCCAACCTTGTGTGAATGCTCTGAAAAGCTAATGATTTACATATCACAGCATCTTCTTCCTGTCGGTTAAATTTCGCGTCTGCAGCACGGTGTAGCAATTTTAATGGCCAGTAGTGTAATTATTATTATTATTGGAGGTGATCAAAAAACTTTGCTTTCAAAAGCCGCACAGTCCAGAATCGGTATGCCAATCATGCAAAAGGGCCGTGAACACTGAGGAAATCATTTCACCGACACACCAGGTGAAGATGTCCGTCTGGTAAGACACTGTGTCCGGCTTTGTGTAGAAGTCAGTAAGTGCCCGCTGCACACACTCATCCGACAGCAAACGTCGACCTTTAAAGGCCCATTTTTAAGGGACCACGGCGTAACAACAGCATGGGTGGAGATCTGGGCTATAGAGCATGTGCCCGAGACTCCCCCTTGACCTGGCGTAACTTCTCCATCACGACATTTGCGATATGAGGGACGTACGTTATCATGAAGCAGCAACACCGTTCCACAATGGAGATTTTCGACAGACATGGTGTCCCTTGCACATTCTTAATTCTCCGGCGGATGTCTATCGATGTTTGCCGTGAGACAATCAAGAAAAGTATAACAGCACGTTTGTCGTGTTTGGACGCATTTGGTAATAACGACGCCATAGTTTACGTCTCCTCGTTTACCGCACGCGTGTCTGAAAGACACTAGTGCCACACTAATGCCTTGCCTCAATGTCGGTGTTTGTTTACCCGCATCGGATTCGCGGTGCATTGCCTATTTGCTGCATTAAAACCCTCAAATTGAAATTATCTGATCGACACTTATAGAATTCTCTTCATCTGTGGTACGTTAAAAGTGGGGGTTATGGCAGTTAATATTGGGGAGTGGGGGGGGGGGGGGGGGAAGAGAGACATTAACGGTCTGTGCGTCCTGCCCCTTCCCCCCCCCCCCCCCCCCATGGCTTTCTTCCCTCTCCACAAGAACCTAATCCTGGATACGCGCCTGTCGACCTCAAATTATGTAAGACTGTGAAAAAGGTTGACCGCAGTATGTCTGAAACTGTACTTTAACTTTTCGCACGGGGCGGCAAAATCCTTGCAGATGCTTTGGTGCGTCCAGCACAAATGACGCATTTATACTATTGAGTTCATGTATTGGATACCAAGGGAGGAGGTATGTGGGCAGTAGCACGTCTCTGTATTTACACGTACAAGTTGTTTGAAAGATTGTAAGTTACACTAACTGTAGAAAAAAGTGAATTAGGGACGTAAGTGCTGCCTGTTGTCAGTATTTAAAGCTAAATGTGGACCTTAAATGTCCTAGCCGCAGCGACATAGAGAAATGTGGGCTATCGTCATCTTATTCCGAAGGAATAAAAAGAAAGAGAAGAATAGAAATAAAATTTAAACTTCTGACGATCAAAAATTTGTGGAAGTAATGTTGAACTTGGGAGCTTTCTATAACAAACGAAAATATTGTGCAAAGTGAAGGAAACAGTGTAAAAGGTAAAACAAAAGAAATCTCTTTGTTTATTTATTTTTCAAAGGAGACAGTGTTTGTTGAATTTTACGTTATTTGAAATCGTAATAACGAGGTTCATCAGTATTATCTTTAACTTAGCCTGTCAGGAAACCAAATGCAATCTGAGAAATACAGTTTTTACATCCTGACAGTGTGTAATTATTTAGATGAATTTTTTGTGTGTTGGCATAATTTTCCTGGAAAAATAAAGAAAAAGTTACTGAAGTACCTTTTGCACAGTACACTTCTGTGGTAAGGTATTTGACTGTGGTTTGCGATACTCTCTGGTGTTCTGAAGAACTATATTTCATACTACAGCTGTTGGTTTGTCAGTACGAAATATTATCGTAACACAGATGCGGTTACGGTGGCAAATGAAATGATGAGCCAATTTAGTAACGCATGCGACGAGTGATAGAAAGAGGTATATATAATGGCACTGTATTTTCTTTTCCTATTGATCCCTGCGCACTTTTTGGTTCAGTACTAATCTGTTGCTTACTGCAGCAAGTTTCAGAATATTAAACCTGCACTGCAATTTGCAAGTTGGTGTAGTAAGTACTTCTTCGAAAGGAACGTTCGCGCCTTGGACATAGCTACGTGAATTGTACATCGTGCTTGAGTGCTCATGTACCAAATTAGTTCGCCGACGTTTTGGTGCCTTGTGGATTCCACACCATGACGTGCCGCCGTGGGATGCTACGCGTTACAGGTACGTGTTTTTAAATAAACTACTCACGAATGTATGTGAAACGGTCATCAATCATAGTCGACTGCAAGGGAAGCAAGAGGAGGCAGCTTCTGGGATGTGCAGTACACTTGACCAATGACGTCAGAATTGGCCAGAGACCATGTATTACAAAGATGAAAGAGCTGAGAAGAATGTTCAGAAACAAAGGAATGCAAGAGAGAAAAACTGTGCTTCGCATATATAAGGGTCAGAAGCATTTTCACGTTAACGATATCGCGTGTTTGTATCTTAGTATTTCTCCGCAAAATACAATGAAAAGAAATGAATGAAATATATTACTAGCAAAGAATACATCACTTTACATATATGTCAGTTGTATCTCGAAACTATTTAGAACTGTATTGCTTAAGTGCAGTACGGGATATTATTTTTATTACTTGTATCCCGTACTGCACTTAATCAATAAAGTTCAGCGTACGTCGATTTCTTAGTTTCAACTAGCATTGCTGTCCGATTGTTCACCTGAACTATGTATCCCCTGCTTCACCAAACCGTAAATGAAACACCGGATACAAATGAAAAGCTCACTCGAAGTATGTTGCTTAAGTACAGTACGGAATACGAGTTTGTCGTAAGTCGACTTCTTCGTTTTCACTAACATTACTGTCGTGTTCTTCACTTGAACGATGTATGCTCCGCTTCAGTAAACCCTAAGTGGAACACGGGATACAACTTGTAGATGTGTTGTTTATTTCTTCTCCGCTATTACTAACAGTCCAGTCCATACATATCAGTACTACTCATGGCAGAAGAACCTACGTATGTAATATATGTATACCAGACTTCCGTTGACCTCTATATATGTACGCTGGTAACGAAAAGGTGGAAATAGACGTAAGTTACATTTGCAACCTGTACCACAACTGAACTTCACGGAGACAAGAAGACGACACATGTAGAATTTGTATCACGTACTTCACTATGGGGTACAGTTTTCTTGTTGCCTTGGACGCTAATAGTATCCCATTCCTTACTTGAGCTATATAGCTATACGCAACATTTGTATCTTGTTCGCCAACTGACATATATAGTGTCGGTGTAAAGGCGAAGTGAAGGACGGGATACAAATTTTAGTTGTGTCGTCAGTGTAAAGGCGAAGTGAAGGACGGGATACAAATTTTATTTGTGTCGTCAGTGTAAAGGCGAAGTGAAGGACAAGATACAAATTTTAGTTGTGTCGTCAGTGTAAAGGCGAAGTGAAGGACAAGATACAAATTTTAGTTGTGTCGTCAGTGTAAAGGCGAAGTGAAGGACGGGATACAAATTTTAGTTGTGTCGTCAGTGTAAAGGCGAAGTGAAGGACGGGATACAAATTTCAGTTGTGTCAGGGGTTTCTCCTGTGATATAGCAAGCACACATTCCAAAATGTACTGATACTAGTGGTGGGAAACGAAAGAAGATCGACAGCTGAGAAATTTCTATTACGTCCTTCACAACACGAAAATACACATATTGGTGGAAAAAACAGTGAAATATATCAAAATAGTGAAATACAGTGAAAGAAGCACATGGAAAAGTGAATTATCACATGGAAATATCGAGGAATAACCGAAGCTCGCCTAGACAGACAGTAACGAAAACTACATACCCACAAACAGACAAATCCATTCTTATAAACGAAAATAAGACAGTATAAATTGTTCTACAGTAACAAACTAATACTACAAGTTACCTCAATATCATTGCGAATAATTTTAATGTACAATGATAGCGCTTGCCCGGAACACAGAACTGTTTTATTATCTATGCCTCGAAGTGAAGACATTACTATCTATGACTAATGTATGAAGTCGTTGGTCAAAGCCGACGGGTTGTATCCCCTGCTTCACTAGACCCCATTTTTTATTCAGTACAGAATTCTCATACAGTTCTAGAAGTGATTGGATAACCATTTCTTTGGGATGCAATAAGCTTTCTGCGTTACCTAAGAATTTTAGTTCTTGTCGCGCTACACGTCTCGAAACCAGACCAATTTCTTTGCATAAAATTATGACAATTTTAGTGTCTTGTCCCCTTCCAAACTCCTGGATAGATATCTACAGCCGCCCATGGTAACGGTATGCAGTAGTTTATCTTGCAGTGGAAATCAAATGACCGATGAATAATGTTTCTGAAGAAACTCTTCAATAGAGTAGAGTGAAGTGGTCTACAGAAAGTTCATCAGTTCACTCTTCGTTTACGCTAGATTACCCACAAGTTTCAGTCCTCAGTAATAGATTTTCTTGTCACGTGTCAGATCTTGCACCCCTGGCAATGAATTGTATCGCGAAAAATGCCACGCTGCATGTGCTCATACAATGACTGGCAAGTCATTCCAAACGTGAAAGGAAGTCAAGAGCATACCACATCCAACAGGACCATGCTTAGTAAAGCCCTAGGCCAAACTTGACAACAACGTTACCTCCCAAAACCTATTTAAATTCTCTTGTAGGCTGTTGAATAGATGTGTACCCATTCCTTTCAAACCTCTGAAGTTTTTGGAAAAATAGGTTTTAGTCCTACTTGTATTGTAATTATACCTCATATTATTTTTTCTGGTAAGAAAAATTCCGGCAATGACTAAAACATTAAACAGCTGTATAACGTATTTCTAAACATTTATAACATAATCTTGGGTAATTTAAAGGATCTAAACAAAATGTTGAATGATAACATCAATGGAAGTGATAAGTGTAATTCAATAATACACTGTCATAAGTACATAACCCGTACTTCTTGGATAAGCAAGAGTCAACGTAACACCCTGGCTTTCTCTCAAACAGTAACAAGGAATCTCCGTTTCTGAGAATATTAGGTAAAAGAGGCCTTCCGCCCGCTGAAATGCGTAATGGATAAAATGAATTACAAATGAAACTTGTAACTAAACCTTTAATATGAAATAGTTATAAGACAGGTTTGTGAACATATATATTACAGTGTTTCATACTGAAATACAAGACGCACGATAACAGGTGCCCGAAATGCGCGTCATGGGCAGCAACAGAAGTGTGAAAAACACTCAACATGTATTGATGAAGCCACCTGTGATACCTAAGCCCTATCGAAAAATGTAGGCATTTCGGAAATGATGCCTCAAGTCATTGATGTAGTTAACTGCAACAGCATAAAACACTCTTTTCATGTGTCCCAACAACTGAAAGTCGAGAGAATTGAGATTAAGAAACGAGACAGGCTAATACACTCGGGTATGCCACCCACTCTAACCACATGGTAAGTACTGTCCAAATAGTCGAGTACATTCAAACTGAAGGGAGTTTGGGTCTCATCATTCATAAACCATATGGTTTGATGGTTTGGTGAACTGCTAGCGTTTCACAGATGTGCCGTCACAGGTTGTTGATGTCGTTTTCCAAAGTAGTGCATTTCTGACTTCTCATTAGGTCGCTAAACCCAAAACCATGTGGCCAGTGAATTAAGGCCAGTGCACATCACTGCCCGATCCACTCATATGAGAAAGTGTAATCTAAATAATGAAGAACATCTAGATTGAGGTGAATAGGGATCCTATCATGCATAAACCGTATGGTTTGGTGAACTAATCCTGCCTTACAGATATGCTGTCTCAGGTTGCTGATGTTACACAAAGTAACACACACAACACTTACCATTAGGCCCCACAATCGAAATGCCTGTGGGTTAAAGCCAGGAAATCAGCCACAGCAATGCACTGAACCTGAATGCTAAAGCCACTCACAAGGGAAAGTACTGTCTAAACAGCAGGGAACTGAAATGAGTTGAGGTGCCTTAATTTGTGAAACATGGGGTACGATGAACTTCTAATGAGTATAATACAGACACACTTTGCCTTAAGTAGATCAAATGTGCTGGTCTATTCAGTCGCCAGCGTATCACCCCTTGGCCAACTGGGTAATCATGGACAAAACCACATAACATACTGAGTTCTAATCAGAACTGATGATCAGCGATAACTGTTGCACCTACCCATGTGGGAGTGTTTGTCAGGGTTTATTTTGCCGTCTCGTCCAAACGTCCCTTTATCCATGGTGCTCAAGGCCTTTTTCTTTTTCTCTGCCTGTGTCCTAGTTAGAACATAACTCGATGCTCAATTTTCAGAATTCGAAACTTGCGATTTTTGTGGCTAGGGAGAGTAGGGAATGGGCGGATTGTATGGCTGAAGAGGTGCTTTATGGCACTTGCAATTTTAGAAATTAAGCACTGACAGAAGATTGTAAAAGAAAATTGAGAGTCTATTTGATGACTGTCAGTTTAGCTTTAGAAATGGTAAAGGCATCAGAGAAGCAGATATGCCGTGTTGTGTACATAGTTCCGCGTAGTCAGCGTGTACACAACTTTTCCACTAGAGCTCGCCCTGCTAAGCATGACAGCACAGGCGCAGCTCTCGTCCATCTCCGCACTACGAGATGGCGCTGCCTTAGAGATGGACCAAATTCTACTTCCACCGATCAAAGTATTAATATGTAACGCAGACAATGAGATTGCTGCTAATGTAGAACCTTTACTCCTCGCGGATCACACTCGCACAGTGATACCTGAATGCGCAAGGTATTATAACAAGTGTACAGACCTCCGATTACTCAGTCTGCATTAGTCTTTACCAGTCTGTACGAGATCTACATTTGTCTGTACCAGTCAATAGTCAAGTTTCAGTCGGCACCTAAGAAGATTACCACATTCCTGTACATAGCCATGAAGATAAATGTATAGACACTTTTGTCAAGTATCAGAGATATATGTGAGAATAAGATTAACATACCAATACCCAAGGAACTTCAGATTGACAATTTTAGTCACAGTCAGTCTGCTACTCTAAGCTTGCATGTGGCATTTCTATCATCTGACCTAACAGCAGAAGATAAACACGCTACGATAAGACCACAAGACATATTGCTGACACTCGCCTACTTCGTTAGAGCGACAAGTCAAATAATCTGATGGTGTGTGTACCGAAGGTCTTACAGTATGCACCCCACATGCTGTTACGTTTTATAATACAACATGGAGGTATATAAAACTTGTTGGGGTGGGGAGGGGATGGGGGGGGGGGGTGAAAAATAGTGCAGTCGTTGTCGTAATGCGGAAACAGACCGATTTTTCTGACGGCCAAAAGGACATGAGGTCCAGGGCCAGGGATGGAAGCATTTCCGAAACAGCTAAGTTGGTAAACTGTTCGTATAGTGCCGTGGTTTAATTATACTATCCATGGATAACCACCAAGGCAGCTATGGTGCACCAAAGGCCATAGATATAGGGGATAACGACGGTTGTGGAGTTGTTCACAGGCGAACAGACGCACAACTGTTGCATAACTGACCATTCAGATGAAACAAGGGGTTGCCAACAGTGTCTCTTCAACGACAGTTCGGCGAAAGTTAAAGCGTATGGACCTGTGCAGCAGGCACCTGGTTCATGAACCTGTGCCGACTAATGTTCATCACGGACAAAGGCTGGATTTGCACGTGAGTACTGCAACTACACATCCACTGAGTGGTGATGAGTGACCGTTTCCAGACGAATCACGTTTTATGCTCCATCGGACAGACGACTAGGCCAGAGGAGGGAAAATTGTGGTCTGGGGAATGTTTTCGTACCATTCCCCGGGTGGTCTTGTCCTTTTGGAAGGCATGATGGATTAACACAAGTATCCTTGGGGACCATGTCCACCTTACATGCAGTTTTTTTTTATCGGCACTATGGCATCTACCTGCAGGACAATGCAACGTTATCACAGCTCGCAGCATACACGTGTGGTTCAAAGACCACCGGTGAGAGTTTGTTGTACTCCCTCGGCCGTGAATTCCACCAAATTCTCCAGATTTAAAGCCAACCAAGAATCTGTGAGACCACATTGATCGGCCTGTTTGCGCCTGGATCCTCAATCTTGAAACCTAGCGCAGCTGCCCGTGGCACTGCAGTTGACAGGTCTCCACATTCCTGTCGGTACCTGCAGAACGTCACTGACTCTTTTCCTGCACATCTGACAGTGGTCCACATTGAAAAAAGTGGTTATTTGGGGTTTTGGTGGTGGTTACTTCAATATGAATGAACAGTGTACATGTGGTTTTAATTCTAGAACATCATGCAGATGGTTCTAGTGTTATATTCACTCTTTTACCTATTTTTTGTGAACAGAGAAACGTTGGTAATTACGATAGCTATTAATGACTACCACTATAATAATACATTTATGTCTATTGCCGTTATTAGTATTCCTCTTTTCAGAAAACCAGTTAAGAACATTAACTGCAGGGCCAAAAAATAACCTTTAAATGGCCTTCAGTGGCTTAACATTAGTACATAAAGTGTTTAGATACGTGGTTACAAATGTATTGGGCAACCTACCAGAGCACATAAAATGTCATGTTTATAATTTGGTGGAGTGTAAGATGCAATTAAAGAAACATCTGTTGGGCTACTCCTCCTGCTTCATTGACGAGAATCTTTACAGAAAATCTTAATTGTAAAGTTTTAAGTTCATTTGTAATTACAAGTAACACAGTGATACGGTGATGTAAAGTCAGTCACTGTATTGCTCGTGAGTGAAGTAAAATGTATATCTTTCTTTCCACCCTCCAGTGACCACTCTCCATGGGATCCATGCAGTACAGATAGTGTAATAATGTGAAAAGACAGAATTTCAGGATTGTATGGCTAAAACAAGAAGATAGTGTATCTTAGGAACTATTCCCGCAGTTCTATAGGAAATTTACATACTCGTAAACTGGTGAATCATTGAGAATATACACATGTTAGTGAAACGTACCTTAAGCACACTCGTTTTGTGCATGAGAGTGTACAGTTTGCCTCTAGTGCAGGTACACTTCAACAATAAATGGAAGAGCAAAAGAGCAAGTTTGGAAGTACGCATGACTACAAGTTACAGTAAGAGTATACCTAGGAAAACACAATATTTTTTGGTCAGTATTTCAGTCTAGTGACTGAATTTAGTGCCATGAAGGCACACTTACTAGAGACCGTTATAAACAGTTTAAGCAGTTTTCTACAGTTATCACTGTTGTTAGGCATGAGCTGTGTTTTGTGCAGCATTTGTAAATATTTCGCCATCTTCGCATTTTAGTGCTGTATAAAATATTAAAGCTATTCGGAATGTATTGTTAGTTTTTCAGGTTCAGAATTTTATGGTGGTTAAATGGTATATATTTTTAGAACTATTTATAAAACACGTGGACTATAGTTCATTGGTTGTGTAGCATCGTGTACCTTGAAACAGGAGGTCTTTTACCACGGTTCTTGTGAAAGTTTGCAAATTAACTGAGTTTCTTTAATGTCTTAACAGTTTTACCTATCCTGAACATTGAAATCTGTGTTAAGGCCCGTCCACACGCAACGATCTGTCTGCCCAAATGGCTGCGCATATCACATCTGCACAGACAGATCGTTGCGTGAGGACAGAAGATTTGCACCAACCTAAGGTGTGTGCAAACCTGGAAGTTGGAGTTGAGGTTTGAGCGAAACCTCTCAAATCTGTGGGTTCAAACCACATCTGGGCAGACAAGTTGGAGCGTGTGGACAGGAGACCCTCGCAAATCTGGCGCGAAACAGCTGTTTGCTCAGTCTAGTGTTTGTATTTGTGCGCACAGGGCTTTAAAATGGCTGATACTCGACAGTGTTCTTGAGAGTTTGCAAGTGAATTGATTGAAATATATAGAAACCACCCATGTTTGTGGAAGATTAAATGTAAAGAATATAGTGACCGAGACAAAAAGACAGCAGCATACAATGCTCTAATTGAAAAATTGCGGGCAGTTGACGCCTCGGCAAACAGAGAAACAGTAATAAAAAAAATAAACTCGTTGCGAAGTGTTTACCGAAAAGAGTTATCCAAAGTTCAGAAATCTAGAAGATCTGATGTAGGAGTAGATCAAGTATACCAGCTAACGTTAAGGTATTTTGATCTGCTTGGCTTTCTTAGGTTCACCCTGCAACTCTCGCAGTAAATTTTCGTGAGAAAACTGCTTTCCCTTTAGCAGCCACTGTCTACACCATTTCGACCGCTTTTTCTGTTTCCTGCGGTTGGTCTGAATGTTTTTTGCAACACGAGTTGCGAACACAGACCACAACAGAACTTCCTCCATTTATATATTTCAAAGTAACTGAATTAAATTTCTGACGTTTACGGGAAGCGTAGTCGCTTGCCACTGATATTTCTTTTCTACACCGACAGATGGGGGACGAGTAGTAGATTGGGGTTTGTGTCGTGTGAACACACCACAATTGCATGTACAGACATCTGCGCCGATGTCTGCGCAGACAGATCGTTGCGTGTGGACCGGGCTTTAGTTTCCAAAAGCTTTGTGGCGGTGTCGATCGCCGAGATTGACATCGACTATCAAATCGATAATATAAAGAACGAAAAACTGCTAATTTTTATAGAACTTGTTGTCTTTCTCTTGTTGCTTCCGGCATTGTACGGCGTCGTATGATTTGGTATAATTGCGTGATTGGTGCAATTACAGGTAGCATAATCACAATTCTATTTGTGGCAACAGTATCTGAATATATATTCTACGTACTCGCGCTACCAAATATCCACAGCTTCTATTTCACCAAGTATTTAACTTCTAACTGATTTCTGGTAGTAGTCCTGCTTCACTTGACTTAACTTACTGGTTGTTGGTATGTAGCAGAGTAATAATGTAACAGACAGACTATTAAATATAGTATTGACGAAATTTTCTCAATTGCAACGCTTTTACATTTCAATCGCATATTTGTTTCTAGAAACATGACCATGATCTTCCGTGGAACATGTTTGCACATCTGGAAAAACCTTAATTTTCTGGAGTAATTTTTGTAATTGCAGTAAACAGCCTGCGGCACTTAAAAATGTGAATGTCATCATTTAAAAATATAGTAATAAGCCAACGACTGGACGTACAGTAAAAGAAAGAAACACACAAGAACAACAAATGAAAAATTCCTTCATGGAATTCCAAAGGCGAAAGTGCGAAAAATGCACCGAGGTGTAATACCCTCCCCTTATTACCAACATATCGCGAAGAAAATAGCTCAAATTAACAGTGCAGTCATAGAAATAGAAGATTGATTTTTGTGTTTCGGGTAATTAAAGCCAACGACTGGATTGACAGTAACAGAAAGAAGCATACAGGAACAATGGAGAATTAAAAATTCCTTCGTGGAATTTGTGGGCATAGAGAATGACAATGTAAAAAAAAAAGTTAACACTTCTTGAACAGATTAAAACTATGTATCAGAGGATGACTCGAACTTGGAACCTTGGATTTCATGGACCATGTTCTTACCGTCTTTTTTTGTTTTGGTTTTTTGGTTTTAGTGGGCCTTCCATCTCACCTTAATAGTCCATATTGCCAATCTCTAAAAATGCCTTCTTTGCTTAGTTTCACAGGCTTCATTCTTCATCTTTTTTTTCTTTTTTCACCTTCCCTTTTTTAAATACTAATTCTTGAAATTAAATTTCTTTGTGTTTAAAATGAGAAAAAGAAATAAAAGTCCCTTCTTCGGGATTGTGATATTCTTTTTGGACCAGTAAAGACAATTACCACTTCACGAGCATCGTCGGTCTTCATTTGATTACAGGCTGTTTTCCTCGTCTACTACTAAATAAATAATATAAAATAGGCAGACTATATGTATTCTTTGGGTTAAACATACGGAAGACAGAAGTTTTGAAGACCAGTAAAACGGAAAGAATGATGACATCGTACAAGTCAAGATCGGGGGGCGAGACTGTAGAAGCCAAACTCCAGAAAATCGTTGAAGCAGGGAAGCTGGGAAGACAGTTCTGAGTTCTGTTTTCATAAAACGTAATACAGCTCCTAGGTAAATGGGTGTGGTATTATCGATAATTTTGACTAGGTATTTCAACAAACTCATTTTTCCCATGCTGCAGCTTATGGGAATTATGAACGTTGTGAGATCTAATGTTACATATTTTATTACTCTGAATCTATTTGTAACAGCAACAAAAGTAAAACAATAATAGCCGAGCGTATTCGAATAAAAGCATGCGATGGCGAGTTAAACAGATTAGGAAATGAGTTACAGTAGTACATGACCTTTGGTATTTGACTAGAAAAGTAATTTGTGATGGCCGAGGTAGATATGATATAAAATAAGATATAAAATGCAGGCTAGCAATAACAGGTAAAGCGTTTCTGGAAAGAGAACTATTTTAACATCGAATATAAAATTAAGTCTTAGGAAATCATTTCTGAAGTTATTTGTCTGGAGGGTACCTTTGTATGGAAGTGAAACATAGACAATAAATAGTTCAGACAAGAAGAGAATAGTTTTTGAAAAGTAGTGCTGGTGATTAATGCTGGGGTACATCGGGTTATAATGAAGAAACACTAAAGTTGACTGGAGAATAAAGAAATTTTTTGACACAAATTGACTAAAAGAAATCATCAATTAGTAGTACACATCCTGAGACATCAGGAGGTTGCTAGATTTTTGACTGAGGCAACTGTGGTGGGTAAAAATTGGAGAGGTAGCCTGAGAGATGAATGCAGTAAACAGATTCAAGTGGATTTAGGTAACAGTAGTTTTGCAGGGACATTGAGATAGAGTAGAGTAGAGAGCTGCATTAAACCAGGATTATTACTGAGGACCACGACAACATCAAGCTACTTGCAGTAAATAGCTGAGAAGCATTATTCCTAGACTTATGCAAGGGTATTAAAAAATTCCATAAAGTTTATACTTGTATATATTGTGTGCAGCTTTCATCACAATAGTGCTACTTTATATGTATGTCTGAGTACTTTTGTTGGTACTTTATAATGAAAGTATGTCCATATTCATCTGTCCCATATTTATTTAGAAGTTTTACAATTATGTAACCTTTGAATTGACCTATGTGAAGGTATGTCTTTTTGTGGATTGTGACTGTAAGAACTTTACGCTCAATATTTTAATGATTTAAAGCACTACACACCTACATTTGCTTATTCTTCGTCACTGGTCATTCTTTAATGAGTTCTTTTTTTTTGCTCTCTTGTCTGTGCACTTCAATTCTCGTCACTTCCTACAGGTATTCATTTAACGTTATGTCTATTAATGAATAACACCTCCAGCTTCAGAAGACAGTTAATGAAGTATTTATAAAAGCAACAATAATGATTACCATTGCCCCAGAATACACTCATTACATCCGCCTTCCCAACCACATATTGCTCTGTTCCTAGTTTTCTTAGCTATGCTGTGTCCTTTCCCCAGAATTCGCTATATCAGAGACCATCTATCTTAACATCTATCTTCTACACCTCTAAATTCTTTTTACATCTGCCACTATCGTTATTGTTATAATAATAATAATAAAATTTTTCATTATTATTATTATTACTATTAGTGACAGCAGCTACAATTGTAGAAGTACTGTCATCATTAACTTAATTAGTTTGTACTATTACTTGAAACATTGCACTTTAGATGCTCATCTAATTTTAATATTACTTGTCATATCAAAATTGTAATTTCTTAGTAATGTATGATGTTAAGAATGTATTGCATGTTTTAAACACTGGTATGATGTAAGAGAGGGCCAGATGGGCCTAATCAGATCAGGTTAAATAAATAAATAAACAGTTATTGGTGGCGTTTCAGACAAATAAGTATACCACTTTCTGACTTACCTTAAAAAGAAATTATGTTTTCGTCTTTAATTAGAAGTTTGTGTGATGAAGGTAAGAGTATGTAACTTTATTATTACTGAATATCCATTTAGGACATGAATTTAACATGGAACAGTTCAACATTTTTTCTTCGTGGCATGATTGGGTTTTAACCAGACAGAGGAACAAATTGGCTATAAAAGACGATACAGGAGAACAAAGCATTTTAAAATCACAAGGGAAATTCTAGATCACAACATTGGATTTGATCTGTCTCTTTGAGTTGGATTCTTAGATTTTGGAAAGGCATATGTTTCACTTGCAACAAAATCAGAAGCGATGCCGCTCAAGGCAACAGACATTGGTTGAAAATCTTGTTGTGTACGCAAAATATACATGCTGTTTCCCAATTTCTATTATCAGCTTCTAGGATTGCAGAGTGGACTTAGTAGAAAAAGTTTTGATAAGGAGCCCAAGCCTGGGAAATTCATTGTGGATGTAAAATAAAGTTAAAGGTCTGACCATTTTCAAATCTCAAACTTCAGGATATCCTCACGAACTGTGAATAGGGCGTTTTGATAACGAACCCAAGTGCCAATCTCGGCATTCAGTAGTTTTACTCCTGACGATGATGGAGGAGCTAGCCATCGACAGCTCGAGAATTTTATTGGAATTAATGGGGATTAAAAATCAAGAAGATTTTATTCAGTCATGCCACCCTGAATTGGCGTCTGCTGTTTGCGACATGTGAAAGACAAACGAGTCTGAGAGCGACACAAATAATGTATAAAGCGTGTGTGGTCGAGTTTATACTTGATCAGCAGAGATAATTTTTATCAGAGATAAAACTTACCCATCGATTGTTGTCTGTCAATGATAAAAAATTTTCTATCGATTTTACAGAGCCACTGTCCAGGAATTATTGAGTTTCTCGACTTCTTTTTTTGTGATAATATTATCACTATTTGGATGGCCTCTCTATGAAGCTGTGAATAATAGTTTCTCATAGTTTTCTGAAACCAAAATTTTATCTATTATGACAAATTGTTATCCATGTATAGCCATCGAAATATATAAACATGATGATAATTTTAACAGCATAGCAGAAACCATGAAACTCAATGATATATGGACAGTCGCTCTGCAGTATGCATAACTAAGTTTTATCCTTGACAGGCGGCAACTGCTTGTTCAGTCTTATCTCCGACAAAGATTATCTCTGGTGGTCACATGTAAATTCGACCTCGCCCACTTGACAGAATATTTATGTCACTCTCAGACGTCCGACTTGTCCGTAGGCAAAACTCGACATTGGCAGAAGATTTCCACCTCTGAAGATGTCCAGCGCAGCTCTGAACGAAACTTCAGGAACAGAAAAATTTCTTCGACCATGGTGATACGTCCAATTGTGAAAGCCTTCATTGTACAATGTCTGTGTTTATACAGTCTGAAGAACATTCTAATTTAGAGATACAGACACTGTATAAATACAGACCTTGTAAACATAAAAAACTGTGCCCTCTATTGCTCCTAGAAGCCTGTAACAGGAATAGTGAAACTTCATATTATGTAAATACTGGAGCTTCTATTAGACTGCATTAGGAAAGGTTACAAGCAGAGTGTCACCACAGAGTCTCGAGAACAGATAACTGGCAGGTCGGTTGAGATTTCGTGTTGCGGTATGTCATTTACCGCTGACGCCATACTACAGGCGACAGGATATGCGTGCCATGGAGCCAAAGACAAATGGGGCGTTGAATGACTTACTGTAGTCGTTGCTTCTGTTTGTGGCGTCAATCCACTTCAACGCATCCGTAGACGGAGGTGAAAGGTCAGAGGAAGCAGCTATTCTCGAGATACATCCCTCACCAATTTCTGTAATCATGGCGTGTGGCGATATCGGGCATGACAGAATGACTGATTTGGTAATTAATGAAGGGACAATGAATGCTCGCCAATATTCGGTAGAATGTAAATCCTGTTGCATACGCTTCATGACCAGTGTTCTAAACGGCGTATTTCAACAGGATAACGCAAGCTCCCGCACTGCATTTCACACCAGAAGCTCCTTGACAAACATACAGATCCATGAGTGATCTGCTGGATCCCCTGATTTGTCATTCATAAAGTGGGTCTGCGTTGCCATAGGAAGATGTATACTTTCAATCCAGCCTCCTGACAGTAGCCTTCACGAAGTAATGCAGAATGTGTTTCAGCCATGTCAAGAAATTCCTCAATATGAAATGCAGAGTCTCTCCATGACATAAGGAACAGAAGACTGTATATGTGCTGACGGGCAATTTGGGAGGTAGGGGTGTGGGGGGGCACATTCATACTGATGATGTTGACGTTGGACATCAGTTCTGAATGGAACGAAATATTACTCATTTAATATCCGTTATGAGATGGGCATGTGCACAAAGTTCGATAAATGTGGGCTCGTACTTCATGGTGTAATTCTTTTCATTTCTGTGAGTGTATTCAGCGCACCTCAGGCAGCGACTGGATGGACACAAATAGAAAATAACAGAAATATGGTCTGGAGTACTGTCAGTAAACTGAACAAAGTCTTGGTTTGAAATGGAGAGTTTACAATGAATATCACTAGTTTCGACTGACTCTTATAACAGTTCGACTTTTTTGTGAAAACATTAAAACTAATGGTTGTTCACCGAGTACTGGAGAAATGTGTGACAGGAATTAGGAGAGAAAATTGATCAGGGAATAGACTGGGTAATTATGACTGTAGTAATAATGAAATGGACTTGGGTGAGTGAGTAATGAGTGTGCCAAGGAAGTCCTCTGTTGGATGCCAAGTCATGTGGAAAGATTGATGTGACCTGACAGAACATGGCTGGATGACAGAAGAAACATGCAGGGGTACTGGGGGTTCTTATATCTGAATATTCGACGTGTATGGAAAAATCTAGATAATGTTTTTTTATCCAGCAGTGATGCCAGTTGTCTGATGACGATGATGGTATGGAAAAGGGAAAACAAATGACTGATTTTCACCACGAAACTCGTTGAAACGTTTACATAATAAGTGGAAGCGACCAAGATTGATTAGCAAGAAAGTGTTTATGAAGCAGGACAATGCACCTTCTCTCCCACCAATCGTTCCGATGATAAAACATGACGAAATGCACTACCTGACAAAAAAGGTCAAGCTTCCAGAAGATGTGTTTGGATGTCAATGTAATTTCGTACGTGTATACACCATTGACGTCTGTGTATATGGTTAAGGGTACGACTCAGTGTGATAGGTAGAACTTCCGTCAGAATATATTAGTGTTCTTCGTGTTTCGAGTTGATACCAAGCATTTGAGGGTATGTAAGAGGTGGGAACACTGTGAAGGATGCGCAGATGCGACATTTATGTTACCGCATTATCAGCACCTGATAGAATTTGAAGTGAAGTCTCATTGTGGCGTTTGTTTGACCAGCTGGTCGAATCGTGCAATCTTCAGGTACATGGGGCATTTAGATGTTACAGTGGCATTGGATTGCAATGGGCACTTGATCTTGGACTGCATGGGCACGTGATGGTAGGCACACTCATCGTCAAGGTTCTTGTCAACTTGTCTGATCACCACAGTGGATGATTGCCATACATGTCCGCCAGCCATGCTACAACAAATAATGGAGATCCTGGAAAATACTGTATCATTGTTCAGAGACCAGCAGTAGCCGCTCTAGGCGATTACCATCCCATGCATATGGTGTCATTAATCCCTTAACACAAACGGCGGCATCTGGAGCCGAATTATGACCAGGATGCTGCTGATGCTTGGGTCGCATTTTATTCAGCGATGAATTATGATTCTGCACTACCCTGACCTATACTTCCAACCTTTTGAAGAGGCACAGAGGTGGTGTGACTGACGGAACACTGGTCGCACAGCAGAATGTTATGGAGATCCTGCGTCCTCATGTGATACCTCTCATGTGACAGTATTGTGATTCCATTTTTCAACAGTACGGTGCTCATCTTGACATGTCATGTGTCTCTATGAACAGTATGCCTGATGTTGAGGTAGTGTCATGGACAAGAAGATCACGTGGTCTATCCCCGATGGTAAATATGTGGGACCAACTTTGATGTCAACTCTGGCCCTGGATATCAAGGACTAGTCACAACAGTTGTGGGCCAGATTGCTTCAGAAGAGGATACAATGGTTTTATGACTCATCATATACCCTCCCAAAGTGTGAAGTTCCATTCAGTTTCCTCTTCCCTTTCTGGGTGCTTCACTTTTTTGTAAGGAAGTTTACTTCTCCACCCTTCTTCCTTGAGTCGAACTGCTTGTTTTCTAATCTAAAAGAAAAGAGGTTAGAGATACTCACCTAATGGAGAGGTTAACTACTGCATGAACCTGGTCTCCACCAACAAAATTTTTCAGGTTGTCCAGGAGTATTTTCTGAATATTATGTTACAAGGGAACTGTGATCTCTGATGGCTCATTACAGAGTAATAATTTAATTGTGATGTATTCTGTTTAGTACACTCTTGCAATGTTGGAACATGCGGATACTCCCTTTTGAGGCCATCAATGTATCACAATCAAATGCCTCGCTGCTCAGCTGAACGTCTCTGTTGATAGTGCTGACACATTCATCTACCAGTTGGGGTACTGAAAGGGTTGTACCCGTTGGGTCCCTTGGCACATAAAAGAAGACATAAAGATTAACAGCGGACTATTTCTGTGAAATTGCTTGTACGTTTCGAGACTGGTCGTGACAATTTCTTGTGGAACATCGTCACAGACGATGAAACATGGGTTCGTCACTTCGAACCAGAAACAAAATGGGAAGGGTAGAGTGGCGCTGCACCACCTGTCCTGCAAAGAAATAGTCCAAAGGCTCACCCTCAGCTGGTAGTCATGACGAGGGTCTCCTGAGATTCTGAAAGCGTTATTCTGATGTCATCCAACATGTTGCAACAATGAATGTAGTGTTTTGTGGTGCCTTCAGAAAATCGAAGAAACGAACTGAGCATGTTCATCGCCACAAAAATGCAAAGGAACTTGGCCATGAAAATGCAAGGCCTCGCCCATGTGTGCACCTGAGAGGAGCTCATAAAACTTAATTCGACTATTCTCCTTCATCCACCCTATAGTCCAATATGTAGATGATGGGGAGGTTATTAATGCAGCAAGACTTTGGCTCTAACGTCGACATTTAGAGTGGTAGCATGCGGGCATACAGTCTCACACGTTATGATGGTGTAAGGCAGTCACATTGAACAGAGATTTTGTTGGAAAATAGCGTTATCTAGCCAAAAGAGTGGGGATTTATATGGTGTATTTGCAACCTTGAATGAAACCAACCTGCTTTCAAGAAAAGAATGTGTTGCTTAACTCCCTAGTAAATGTGGAACTGTACCCTTACAGGTACTATTCAAAAATTCGACCACCATAATCTTGGCAGAGTATACAGCGATTTAACATCAACGCTCAAGAATCCTAATTGTCTGCCGTACTACAATATAGGCAAAATAAAACAGGACAGGAAAATATTTTATGTACCCTATCTTAAGATAGGTAACTGAACTTGTTGTGCCGCCTGTGTTTAGGTGGATAAAATGTTTTTCGGGCCATTTTATTTTATGCACCCTGTACTTCCAAGGAGACGATAATCTTAGCAACCTGGTCCATGTGAGCACAAACCTGAATCTCGTAAAATATGCTCATGTAAGGAGACGATCCCGCATAAGGAGGCGTCCACAACTGGTGAGCCTACCGACCAACGAACCAGAGCACGTCGAACAGTTCATTTCTCTCCAAACTGTACAGGGTGTTACAAAAAGGTACGCCAAACTTTCAGGAAACATTCCTCACACTCAAATAAAGAAGAGATGTTATGTGGACATGTGTCCGGAAACGCTTAATTTCCATGTTAGAGCTCATTTTAGTTTCGTCAGTATGTACTGTACTTCCTCGATTCACCGCCAGTTGGCCCAATTGAAGGAAGGTAATGTTGACTTCGGTACTTGTGTTGACATGCGACTCATTGCTCTACAGTACTAGCATCGAGCACATCAGAACGTAGCATCAACAGGTTAGCATTAATCACGAACGTGGTTTTGCAGTCAGTGCAATGTTTACAAATGCGGAGTTGGCAGATGCCCGTTTGATGTATGGATTAGCACGGGGCAATAGCCGTGGCGCGGTACGCTTGTATCGAGACATATTTCCATAACGAAGGTGTGCCCACAGGAAGACGTTCGAAGCAATTGATCGGCGTCTTAGGGAGCGCGGAACGATCCAGCCTATGACTCGCGACTGGGGAAGACCTAGAACGACGAGGACACCTGTAATGGACGAGGCAGTTCTTCGTGCAGTTGACGATAACCCTAATGTCAGCGCCAGAGAAGTTGCTGCAGTACAAGGTAACGTTGACCAAGTCACTGTTTGGAGAGTGCTACAGGAGAACCAGTTGTTTCCGTACCATGTACAGCGTGTGCAGGCACTATCAGCAGCTGATTGGTCTCCACAGGTACACTTTTCCGAATGGTTCATCCAACAATGTGTCAATCCTCATTTCAGTGAAAATGTTCTCTTTACGGATGAGGCTTCATTCCAACGTGATCAAATTGTAAATTTTCACAATCAACATGTGTGGGCTGACGAGAATCAGCACGCAATTGTGCAATCACGTCATCAACACAGATTTTCTGTGAACGTTTGGGCAGGCATTGTTGGTGATGCCTTGATTGAGCCCCATGTTATTCCACCTATGCTCAATGGAGCACGCAATCATGATTTCATACGGGATACTCTACCTGTGCTGCTAGAACATGTGCCTTTACAAGTGCGACACAACATGTGGTTCATGCACGATTGAGCTCCTGCACATTTCAGTCCAAGTGTTCGTACGCTTCTCGTTGAGAAGCCGTGATCGATGGATTGGTAGAGGCGGACCAATTCCGTGGCCTCCAAGCTCTCCTGACCTCAACCCTCCTGACTTTCATTTATGGGGGCATTTGAAAGCTCTTGTCTACGCAACCCCGGTACCAAATGTAAAGACTCTTCGTGCTCGTATTGTGGACGGCTGTGATACAATACTCCATTCTCCAGGGCTGCATCAGCGAATCAGGGATTCCATGCGACGGAGGGTGGATGCATGTATCCTCGATAACGGAGGACATTTTGAACATTTCCTGTAACAAAGTGTTTGAAGTCAAGCTGGTACGTTCTGTTGCTTTGTGTTTACATTGCATGATTAATGTGATTTGAAGAAAAGTAATAAAATGAGCTCTAACATTGAAAGTAAGCGTTTCCGGACACATGTCCACATAACATATTTTGTTTCTTTGTGTGTGAGGAATGTTTCCTGAAAGTTTGGCCGTACCTTTTGGTAACACCCTGTATAAAGAGCCACCGGAGATCATGAGTCCCTTATACCAAAATACTAGGAAAATATCGTTGAACAACGTCCAACAATTTTCCGTTGGAATTCGGTTTCAACCTGTGTACTGTTCATTAGTCTTATGCAGAGTTATATATTAGAAAAATTGTTATCTAACTTGAAAACATTAATCGAAGTAAGGGTAGATTATATTGAGAAATAACTGTGAAAACAGCCTAACCTACCCTGTCTTTTATAAAACTCATCCCGATAAATAGGGTGGTTAAGGAAGAAGTGTTGCCAGTTTGCCAAGAAGACATGGATGCTCAGAAAATCAGGTAGTTGATATGTTGCTGTTGAAGTATATTACTAAGAAGATACTATGATTCTGAGTATAATAGAAAATGTTGTGGGGAAGGTGAACCAAAAACTGGGTTTTTTGGCAGAATACTTATAAGATGCGACAGGTCAACTAAAGAGACAGCCTACACTATGCTTGGCTGCACTCTTTTGAAATACTGCTGCACGGTGTGAAATCCTCACTAGAATGGATTGGTGGAGTACATCGAGAAAGCCCAAAGAAAGGCAGCACGTTATGTATTGTTGAGAAATATGGCAGGGTGTGTCACGGATGTGATACAGGATTTGCGGTGGAAATCATTAAAACAAAGGCGTTCTTCGTTGCGACGGGATCTTCTCACGAAATTTCAGCGGACAGTTTTCTCCAACGAATGCAAAAATATTTTGTTGACACCGGCCTACATAGGGATAAGCGATCATCATCGCAGCTCGCGCGGAAAGCTATAGGTGTTCGTTTTTTCCAGGCGCTGTTCCACAGGGGAATAACAGAGTGTTAGTGTGTAGGTGGTTCACTCAACCCTCTACCAGACACTTGAGTGTGATATGAAGAATAGTGATGGAGATGTAGATGTGACTAGATTTTATGTTGTTGAAATACAGTGCCGAGAGCGTGTAACCAGTAGAAGGTAGTCGAAATGGGTACTCTGAATATCGTGTGATTGGCCGTTCCCATATTGCAAAGTAATTTTGTGAGAGTGTGGGGTGGAAGAAGACAAAAGGTGTGAATATTGTAGCATCGTGGTGTTGGGGATAGTCTGGTTGAAATGTATTGCCCAGATGTTGCGAACAGAAGGAAGTGATATGTATCACTGTTGCCTTGTTGAAATGTAGTTATGTATATTCTGACTTTCATTTGACTAGGGGTTGTTTTACTGGAAGAAAGAAGGTTGTTATGTCGTGTAACTGCATGCTGTCTTGGCGAAATGTATAGTCAAGAAAATGCTGACAGAAAAAAATAGATATTATGAGTATTCTGTGGTTAGGTGCTCTATATATATTGTCCAGATGGTGCTAGTGGGAAAGTAGGCAGTAAGAATATTATGTACATTATATGGATGGCTCTTGCCTTGTTGCAATGTACTATGTAGTTACGTGTATTCCGAATATTCTATGTTGGCTATTGTTTTGTCGGAAAGTAGAATGAAGAAGCTGCTGACTGACGAAAAATGTTGAGAACTGTGTGACTGGATGTTCTCTGGCTGGAATATAATGTAGAGAGGGAGTGACAAAAAGATGAAAGAAGGCGTGGTTCTCCTAAGGATCATGTTGGTGGAAGGTGTCTTGTGGAATGTTACTGTCTAGCAGGTGTTGACAGAACAAAGAAGACGTAGAGGTTATGAATATGATCTAAATGGGTTCCATCTTTTTGAAATGAATGTCATGAGGATTTGGATAGAAGAACATTTTCTGTTGAAATATAATGCCAAAGGCACTGACAGAACAGAGGTATTATGAAAAAAGAAGATGCTGGAGACGCTGGAACAAAAAGAACCAGGAACTAATATAACAAAGGTAGATGTAATATAAACATGTACATGTTGGTTCGAAACAAGTTCCTTATCGACAGTCACGTCAATGCCAGACAGATTTCTGGCAAGGAGCATGGAATGTGCTTAATGAAGTGTTTGTTTTCTCTAGATCTGATATTATGAAATTTTCCTCAAGACGTTTGGGTCTCATCTCTATCTACAAGAATGATGGAAGCTGAACAAATGAATTAAAATTCATGCTATGACCAGGACTTGAAACTAAGGCTTTTGGTTAGTGTACAGTTTTGCTTGCCACTACACCAAGACAGTAACATAACCACAAGACCTGCACAGACTACTCTAATCCAATGCCTTCCCTATCATAAACTTCAGTTCACGTCTTCACTGTAGTGACTAAGAAGGGAAAAATAAGCTGTTCCTATAGTGACTATCTAAGAAGGGGAAATTAAGCCGAAGATGTGAAGTGTGTTGTACGGAGGCCATTGGACTAGTTTAGTCCATGCAGCTGTTTAATCTGTAATGCTGTGGTGGTGTAATGATAAGCATCACTGCTTTGTTAGCAAGGCGACCTGGATTCAAGTCGCAGCCATGACACATACATTAATTCATTTTTTCAGCTTCCATTATTATCGTAGATAAAGATGAGACTCAAATTTCTTGGGAAAAATTTAATCATGTCAGATCTATAGATCGTCTACACGTGAGGCACAGGCAGGATTTCCCCATTATTTCCAATGCCGGGGTGCTATTCCAGTACAGGAGAGCCTCAGTAATAATGACGTTCTGAGGAGGGCAATACTTCCTGAAGATGTGACTGGCCAGTGTATCTAGCTAGTAAGCAAGCAGAGCTCGGTTCATGTCCTGGCCATGGTTCAAATTTTAATGCGTTTCTTCAGGTTTCATCAGTATTGTTTATTTTCTAATTTGTCCTGTTGTTTTTTGTGGTGTTGTGGTGAGTAGAATAATTCTGTGGTATCAGGTAGTGATGGGAACAACCGAATGAAAATATGCGAGTCAGTCGATCCTAGTTTCTGGTAACAGTTGGATTATCACTCATTCATTTCTTTCATAAGAACCAGTCTCTGGGAGCAACCGAATGAAATCAGTCGACAAAATGTGGTGGTGTTTTGAGTACTAAGTTATTCATTATTTCTTTTCAATTGAAACCAGTCTTTAGTCTTTCTGTTGGTTGAAGCATGTATTCATTCATTCATCCGACTGAAAACAAAGTTTAATTGATTGGTCAACTGAGTTAACCAGCTATTCTTCTGAGTTTTTAGTCTGTAGTACTTTCATTAGCTGAATTAAGCAGTGGTATACAATACAAATCAGAGTGCAAAATACCCTCAGAGGGTAACGTCTATGTGAAGACGTCTCAGTGGGTATACCAAAGTTAAAATAACTAACTAGTCTACATATTCATTTAATTACATACTGAAAGACTAATTATTCTTTTCGCCATTTAAAACTGACTGCATTACATTGTTACAGGTGCAATCAACACATAACTAATGAAAGAAACTTCGTTGGGAGTACAAAGTTGAGCAAGCACAAAAGATTTATTAGCGGTATGTGAAGAAGAAAGGAAGATTGTCAAATTTTTGGGACTGTTTACAATTCGTTTTACTGAAAAGGTGTGATGATGTCTGTCTATTAATTACAAATTATCCATTCTATCTTATTGCGCCCGAGTCCCGCACGTGCCATGCCGGCGTCATACTGCTGCTAGGACCAGGGTAGCAGACGGCGGGAGGAGGTGAGGTAGTCACCACGAGCGCAGGCCACGTCAGTACTGCTCTCCTACCGGCCACGGCGCCACCTCCTCGCGCCGGCTGTACTACCGGCCACGGCGCCACCTCCTCGCGCCGGCTGTATCCCTGGTCCAGGTCGCAGTAATACTGCGCTCGTACCAGCCACTGCGCCACCTCCTCGCGCTGACTGCAGCCCCTAGGCCCAAGTCCCACCGATACTGCACTCGCATTGCCCACCACGGAACTTCCTTGCGCCGGGTGTACCCTAGCCCAAGTCGTGGCAATACTGCGCTTCTGTCGGACGCTACGCTACCTCCTCGCGCCGGCTGCAGCCATAACCTTACTCTCAGCAATACTGCGTTCACATTAGAGATGGCTAGTTCGCGAACGAACGGGTGCAAAGGAACGGTTCACCAAGATGAACGAAAGGACCGAGGAACGAATTCCAACGAACGATCGGTTCATAGTTCAGTTCAGTCGTGACGGTCTACTTATAGTTCCCGGGAATGAGAAACGATCGGTTTACTTCGGTCGCGGCGGTCACTTCGGCAGTTCTCGCTCCAGCGTCGGTCGCGTGCTCGCCTCAGTCTCGGTCTCCCTCGGCCGCACTCGTCGTTCTTCGCATGACCACCTGTCTCAGTTCCACTGCCAACTGCTCCCAGTTAGTTCAGTATCCAGTTGTTCGTTTCGTTCACTGCGGTCGCCCATTTTACATGTGTTCCAAACAGTTCTTGCACTTGGCTCTGGCTATTCAGCGTCCACGACCGGTAATCAAAAAGTATTTTATAGTTACGTAAATTACATAAAAATCACGTTGTATGTAATAGGTACGTCTTTGCAGGTAACAAAAGGGCATATCAGCTCACTTCATTATATCGACGAACAGCAGAAGACGATTTTCGTGTATATTTCATATACAAAACATTACATTTAGGAAGGCTCTAATTATTTTTAAGTTTTATTGTTTCCAATTTGCATTAACTGCTAGTCTGGTTTCTTTTTTGTAAAAAAAAGTGGGTTGTGGGTCATTTTGGATCAGTAGGAAAAGCGGTGCCTCCCCATTTGAAAAGACATAGAGTGCCGTAAAATGATATTTACTTATTATCTCAAAAATAGTTGTTCAGAAGGTGCTTTCAAACCAAAAACTTTACTACTGCGAACTTAATTATTATTATTATTGCTGCATTAACGTTAATAATGCAACATAAAAACCTAATTTTTACTAAGCGTGTGATGCAAGTATGAAGAGAAAACCACATTTCCTTTTATCCTTCCATAACGTCTCTACTTCGCCTATGAACTCAGAGACAACGTGAATTATATATAGTGTGTAAACGATTATTGTTTACGACGCAGCATAGCCATGTAGTGGAAGTCGAAACAAAGAATTTTATACAAGACCCTTGTGGTCTATTAAGTTGGGAAACAGCCACCAATAGGTTTACAAGACTACATGAGGTATAGCCCATGCGCGTCGCCTGAGATTTTCATGTTCTCTTCTCCAGCTCTCTACACATCGATTGTTTCGCAATTGTTGCTTGCATTAGCTTGTTATTTCTTCACTGCCTAATTATCACATGTTTGTCTGTTTGTTGTATCTTCTCGTAACGGGCAACATATCGTCCGTAATTGGCGAGCAGTCTGTACTCAGGGCCGGTTTTCCGTGAGACACCCCAAATTATTTCCCTGCGATCAGCCACACGAGGCTACGGTTGGCTAAACGACAGGTTCCTTCGAATCACAGAAATTACTTCTGAAAGTGTGTAAGAATTCTGTAATGAATAAAAGCTCTATACTTCCAGGGGGATGCAAGTGCCCCCTCTCGGTGCCCTACATCCTTCAGTCAACTACACTACTACTTTTCAGGTTTTCATAAGAACCATAGACCAAGCACAAATGAACGGTGAACGAGTAAAAATGAACGGCTCCCAAAAAAGAACGATCAGGAGTGAACTAGTTCCCAAGGATGAACGAGTCTGGCCATCTTTAGCGTTCACATCAGCCACCACGCCACCTCCTCGCACCTGCTGCGCTCCTATCCCTGGCAGCAACAGGAGGAGGCTACAGCAGCATGCCACACGAGCGCCCCAACGACAGTCGCTCCCCCCCCCCCCACCCCCTCCAGCCCCACGCAAAAGCGTGAAAATAGTATGTAAGTGAAATCACTCAAACACAGAGCCTGAGTGAAAACCGACAGATACTTGTGTCAGTTGGTTGTCTCGCATTACGTGAAACCATTCAAACCTGGAATGGGACTTGGCTGCAGATTACTTTTATTCACTTGTCGTATTCCTCTGAAAAATCGACTGAACGAAAAAAGAATAGGCTGTTCAATCGGTTGTTGGAACCAGTTGGTTTTCCCATCACTAGTATCAGGATACCTCCTCAGCTTTTTTGAATATAAATGTGTTATGTCCAGAGACATATTGTTCTTTCATTCTCATGGCAAATGGCAGATTTGGCGCTTGGGGCGTTTTACTCAGTGTTACATTGTGTGTGACTCTGCATTCTTACATAAAGTGAAATCTCGGTTTGTCGATGTGGTGTGCATACAGTAAGACCTTCAGTACACACACCATCAGATTATTTGACTTGTCGCTCTAACGAAGTACGCGAGTGTCAGCAATATGTCTCGTGGTCTTATCGTGGCGCGTTTATCTTCTGCCGTTAGGTCAGATGATAGAAATGCCACTTGCACGCTTAGAGTAGCAGATTGATGGTGACCAACTTTAAACAAAACTTGATTAATTTTCACACACATTTATTAAAATAATAACAATCATAAAAATAACTCAACTTGGTTCTGGATGCTATTTACAATTGACAATCTGAAGTTTCTTTGGTCTTGGCATGTTAATCTTATTCTCACATATATCCGGTACTTGACAAAAGTGTCTATACATTTATCTTCATGGCTATGTACAGGAATATGGTAATCTTATTAGACTGAAACTTGACTACAGACTGGTACAGACAAATGCAGACTAGTGCAGACTGACTAATCAGAGGTCTGTACACTCGTTATAATACCTCGCACATACAGGTATCACTGCGTGAGTGTGATCCACAAGGAGAAAAGGTTCTACGTTAGCAGCAATCTCACTGGCTGCATTACATATTAATACGCAGATCGGCGGAAGCAGAATTTGGTCCGTCTCTAAGGCAGCGCCATCTCGTAGAGCGGGGACTGAGGCACTGCGCCTGCGCTGTTGCGCTTAGCGTGGCGCGCTCTAGTGGGAAAGTTGTGTACGCGCTGACTACGTAGAACTATGTACACAACAGTCGAGAATGGTGATGCCTTCTATTTTGCATGAAAGTTACAGTTCCTTCTCTGCTTCAATTTTCGGTCTGAGGAACTCATCAGTGCATTTGTTGTTACCCCTACACTTCTTTTTTGGATCAACATGCTGGCGATAGATTCATATGGGTGAAACCCTCTTATCAAATGCGGAAGCTAATGGCAGCAAACAGAGGATATGGGCCAGAAGAATGTGCAAGTAATATGCCACTGACATTAGAAGTAACTGTCGGAATTGGTGATGTGATGTAAGGGAAAGTTGTCTAGCAGATAATGTGTTTTTTAAGTAGTTGTATTAGTTTCCAGGTGTATTTTTTCCTTGTTCACTGGTAATACATATTAAACAATTGAAGCTACTCTGATGAACTCAATATGTTTTACAGATTGATTTTCTGTAGAAACCACTGCCACAATAAAAACATCAACAGTAACCACCACTAATACTACTACTATTACCATTACTACTAACAGCAACAATAAACCTAAAATAATAAAGCAACACAAAAATAGGTTATGGAAAGAAATATAAGATACAGCTGCCTTTCAAACTCTGGGAAAAATTGTCGTAGGATACAGAAAGCAATCATATGTCGCCGATAGTCTTAGCCACAAACTGTGGGTGATTACTAAATATTGAAATTTTTCGTAAACTGTATTTTCGTCGGCACACATCACACCGAAGGAAATAGTATTGAAAACAATAAATATATAAATTCCACAAAATATAACACCACAGTAAATCTACCCATCCATCTGCGTGATTACTCTGCTATTCACAATAAAGTGCTTGGCCGAGGGTTCAGTGAACCACCTTGAAGCTGTCTCTCTACCGTTCCACTCTCCAATGGTGCGCGGGAAAAACAAACACTTAAATTTTTCTGTGCAACCCCTGATTTCTCTTATTTTATCGTGATGATCATTTTTTCGTATGTAGGTGGGTGCCAACAGAATGTTTTCGCAATCGGAGGAGAAAACTGGTTATTCAAATTTCATTCCAATATCCCATAGCAACGTAAAACGCCTTTGTTTTAATGATAGCCACTCTAATTCACGTATCATGTCTGTGGCACTGTCTCCCCTATTTCGTGGTAATACAAAACGAGCTGCCGTTCTTTGAACTTTTTCGATGTCATCCGTCAGTCCCACCTGATGCGGATCCCACACCGCACAGCAATACTCCAGAATTGGGTGGACAAGCGTAGTGTAAGCAGTCTCTCTAGTAAACCTTTTACACCTTCTTAGTGTTCTGCCAATGAATCGCAGTCTTTGGTTTGCCGTACCCACAACGTTATCTATGTGATTGTTCGAGTTTAAGTTATTCGTAACTGTAATCTCTAAGCATTTAGTTGAATTTACAGCCTTCACATTTGTGTGACTTATCGCGTAATCGAAATTTAGCGGATTTCTTTTAGTATTGATGTGAATAACTTCATACTTTTCTTTATTCAGAGTCAATTGTCACTTTTCGCACCATACAGATATCGTATCAAAATCATTCTGCAATTCGTTTTGGTCATCTGATGACTTTACACGACTCTAAATGACAGCACCATTTGCAGGCAATCTGAGACGGCTACTCAGTTTGTCTCCTACGTAGATCAGAAACAATAGAGGGCCTATAACACTCCCTTGGTGATCGCCGGATATTACTGCGGTTTTAATCGATGACTTTCCGTCTATTACTACGAACTGTGACCCTTCTGACAGGAAATCACGAATCAAGTCGCACAACTGAGGCGATATTCCATAGGCACGCAGTTTGGTTAGAAAACTCCTGTGAGGAACGGCGTCGAAAGCATTCCGGAAATCTAAAAATATTGAATCAATTTGACATCCCCTGTCTATAGCACTCATTACTTCATGAGTATAAAGAGCTAGTGTGGTTCGCAAGAACGATATTTTCTGAATCCGTGCTGACTATGTGTCAATAAATTGTTTTCTTCGAGGTACTTCATGATGTTCGAATACAGTATATGTTCTAAAACCCTACTGCAAATCGACTTAGTGATATGGGTCTGTAATTCAGCGGATTACTCCTACTTCCCTTTTTGGGTATTGGTGTGACTTGAGCAATTTTCCTGTCTTTAGGTACGGATCTTTCTGTGAGCGAGAGGTTGTATACAATTGCTAATATGGAGCTATTATAGCAGCATTCTCTGAGAGGAACCTGACTGATATACAGTCTGGACCGGAGACTTTGCCTTTATTAAGTGATTTAAACTGCTTCGTTACTCTGAGGATATCTACTTCTATGTTTCTCATCTTGGCAGTTGTTCTTGATCGGAATTCAGGAACATTTACTTCGTCTTCTTTGGTGAAGGAGTTTCGGAAAATTGTGTTTAATAACTCCGATTTAGTGGCATTGTCACCAGTGACTTCAGCGTTGTCATTGCGCAGTGAAGGTGTTGATTGCGTCTTGCCACTGGTGTGCTTTATGTATGACAAGAATCTCTTGGGTTTTCTGCCAGATTTCGAGTGAGAGTTTCGATGTGGAGATCATTAAAAGCATCTCGCATTGAAGTACGCACTATATTCCGAACTTCTGCAAAACTTTACCAGTCCTGGGGCTTATGCATTGTTTTAAATTTGGCATGCTTTTTTCGCTGCTTCTGCAACAGCGATTTGACCCGTTTTGTGTACCACAGGGATCAGTACTATCACTTATTGATTTATGTGGTATATATCTCTCAAATGTTGTCGATACTATTTGTTTGAAATCATTCCACATCTTTTCTACGCTTACATGATCAGATCGTAAGGAGTGAAGAGTGTCTCTTAAAAAGGCGTTAAGAGCATTTTTATCAGCTTTTTTTAAAAATTACATATCCTTTGCATTTATTTTTGATGGTTGTAGGTGTTACGGTATTCAGCCTAGCAGCAACTAACTGCCTTGTGATCGCTAATCCCTTTATTTGTCACGATACTGACTATTTATCCAGGATTATTTGTTGCTAAGAAAATTTGACAGGTAAAGTACTTTTCTAAAAATTAGAAGGCATTCTTAATGCAGATGGAAGTTGAAAAGAGAAAGTAGAAGCCGGGTAGCACATGGAAAGGAAACATTCAGTAAAAAGTAGATTTACAAGGGTTACTGGCGAAAGGAGTAACAGGAATTCATCAAAAGAAGAGACTCTCTAAATGCTTTTTTGGGGTGTAGTCACAGCTGTAAAATACTAACGCGAATTCTTTACAGACGAATGGAAAAACTGGTAGAAGCCGACCTTGGGGAAGATCGGGTTTGGATTCCGCAGAAATGTTGGAACACGTGAGGCAATACTGACCTTACGACTTATCTTAGAAAATAGATTAAGAAAAGGCAAACCTACGTTTCTAGCATTTGTAGACTTAGAGAAAGCTTTCGACAATGTTGACTGGAATACTCTATTTCAAATTCTAAAGATGGCAGGGGTAAAATACAGGGAGCGAAAGGCTATTTACAATTTGTACAGAAACCAGATGGCAGTTATAAGAGTCGAGGTGCATGATAGGGAAGCAGCAGTAAAGGAAACAAAAGAAAAATTCGGAGTAGGTATTAAAATCCATGGAGAAGAAATAAAAACGTTGAGGTTCGCCGATGACATTGTAATTCTGTCAGAGACAGCAAAGGACTTGGAAAAGCAGTTTAACGGAATGGACAGTGTCTTGAAAGGAGGGTATAAGATGTACATCAACAAAAGCAAAACAAGGATAATGGAATCTAGTCGAATTAAGTCTGGTGATGCTGAGGGAACTAGATTAGGAAATGTGACGCTTAAAGTAGTAAAGGAGTTTTTCTATCTGGGTAGCAAAATAACTGATGATGCTCGAAGTAAAGAGGATATAAAATGCAGACTGGCAATGGCAAGGAAAGAGTTTCTGAAGAAGAGAAATTTGTTAACATCGAGTATAGATTTAAGTGTCAGGGAGTCGCTTCTGAAAGAATTTGTATGGAGTGTAGCCATGTATGAAAGCGAAACATGGACGATAAATAGTTTGGACAAGAAGGGAATAGAAGCTTTCGAAATGTGGTGCTACAGAAGAATGCTGAAGATTAGATGGGTAGATCACATATCTCTGTTGGATTGGCCCCACTGGTCGTACGTCTGAATGGTGAAAGTCTCGGTTGCAGGTAGCCTGTGTAGCGGCTCCCAAAGGCAACAAGAATTTGATATTCAGTATTTCATATCATTACTGACCGAAATAAAAATTTATAACGCTGTCGTAATCAACTCACAACTCACTGAGAATTTTGCATACAATAAGTCAAGTAGCTGATGGCGCGCTAATCGTCTGGACTGTATTAATTGAGAATAAGAGCACTTAGTGACTCACAACAAACTTAATACATAATTTTAACACATTTTGAAACTTTTTCTCTCTGACCGCCCCCCCCCCCCCCCTCCTACAAAATAATGAAAGCAGAAAAGTTTATGGCTTACTACATTTTGGCTGTTCGTGCTCTACAACTTCAAAATAAGGGATGACGGTTTAAATTCTTACTTTTTTGTTGTTGCTAACACTATTCCTAAACAGCGATGGCTAGTGGACAAATGTAAGGATGTAGAGGTGCACATCACTAGGAGTAAGATAGATACTGCCTACAGGAAAATTAGAGACCGTTGGATAAAATGAGTGTTGCATGGAAGCACGGAAACTTGCACGTATTGCGTTGTACAAGTTCTGGATGTCAGTTTGTGGAATGGAGTTCCATGCCAGCTGCACTTGGTCGATCTATAGAGGGACAACTAATGCTGTGTCTGGATGACCCTGGAAATGTCATCCGATGTTGTTCCACATGTACCAAATTGGAGACAGATCTGGTGATCAAGCAGGCCAAGACATGTCGACACTTTGTAGAGCATGTTGGGTTGCAACAACGGTATGTGGACGAGCATTATCCTTTTGGAAAACATCTCCTGGAATGGTATCCACACGATTTGCGGCCCCTTCCGCCGGGGTTCGAGTCCTCCCTCGGGCATGGGTGTGTGTGTTGTTCTCAGCATAAGTTAGTTTAAGTAGTGTGTAAGTCTAGGGATCGATGACCTCAGCAGTTTGGTCCCATATAAATTAACACACAATGATGATCGTGAATGGAAGTACAAAAAGTAGAATGACGCACAATTTCGCAGTCATGGTGTGCGATATAACCAAAAGAGTGTCATACGAAATTGCACCCCAGACCATAACTCCAGGTGTAGGTCCAGCGTGTCTTGCACACTGCCAGGTTGGGTGCAGGTCCTCAACTGACCATCTAACCAGCACATGGCCATCACTGACACCGAGCCAGAACCAACTTTCATCAGAAAACAGAACAGGTCTCAAGCTTCCTCTCCAATGAACTCTCGCATGACACCAATGAAGTTGTAAATGGTGGTGGTTTGGAGTTAGTGGAATGCAAGCTACAAGGCGTTTGGCTCGGGCTGTCTTTGAAGTGGCCAGTTTTTAACAGTTCTTTATGTCACTGTGGTACCAGCTGCTGCTCAGATTGTTGCTGCAGATGCAGTGTGAAGTGAACACGATGGCCTTCCCTGTCGATAGTGCTCAGGTAGTCTTCTATTGACCTTCGATTCCTGTTAACCTCATCTGCCAGGAACCATGTACAATGGCTGTATTCCTGCCAAACCTTTCCGCAGTATCGCAGAAGGAACGAACATCCAGCTTCTCCTAGCCCTATCACACGTCGTCGTTCAAACTCAATTAGGTATTGATAATGACGTCCTTTTTGCCTCAAAGGCATTATTGGTTAACATCAAGTCACCACGTCCAATCTCAAATGCACCGTTATAGCGTGTTTCTGAAGTTTTTAAAGTTTAAGAAACCGGCGATTCATTTGAGCAGAAATCATATCCGAGATGTGGAAACACGCCTACCAACGTAATTTTATGCACAACTCCTTGGTGCTGCGATCTTTTTCCGTCAGTTTAGTTTTTCACACCGTATCTCCTGAATTACAGTGATTTGACTTTGCATACACTTTCAGTGGTATATGTCGATAGTCTGAAAAATGTATTAGGACTGTTGTTGTTGTTGTGGTCTTCAGTCCAGAGACTGGTTTGATGCAGCTCTCCATGCTACTCTATCCTGTGCAAGCTTCTTCATCTCCCAGTACCTACTGCAACCTACATCCTTCCGAATCTGTTTCGTGTATTCATTTCCTGGTCTCCCTCTACGATTTTTACCCTCCACGCTTCCCTCCAAAACTAAATTGGTGATCCCTTGATGTCTCAGAATATGCCCTCCCAAGCGATCCCTTCTTCTAGTCAAGATGTGCCACAAACCCCTCTCCAATTCTATTCAATACCTCCCCATTAGTTATGTGATCTACCCATCTAATCTTCAGCATTCTTCTGTAACACCACATTTTGAAAGCTTCTATTCTCTTCTTGTCTAAACTATTTATCGTCCACGTTTCACTTCCATACAAGGCTACACTCGATACAAATACTTTCAGAAACGACTTCCTACCGCTTAAATCTATCCTCGATGTTAACAAATTTCTCTATTTCAGAAACGCTTTTCTTGCCATTGCCAGTCTACATTTTGCATCCTCTCTACTTTGACCATCATCAGTTATTTTACTCCCAAATAGCAAAACTCATTTACTACTTTAAGCGTCTCATTTCCTAATCTAATTCTCGCAGCATCACCCGCCTTAATTCGACTACATTCCATTATCCTTGTTTTGCTTTTGTTGATGTTCATCTTATATCCTCCTTTCAAGACACTGTCCATTCCGTTCAACTGCTCTTACAAGTCCTTTCCTGTGTCTGACAGAATCACAATGTCATCGGCGAACCTCAAAGTTTTTATTTTTTCTCCATGGATTTTAATTCCTACTCAGAATTTTTCTTTTGTTTTCTTTACTGCTCAATATACAGATTGAATAAGATCGGGGATAGGCTACAATCCTGTCTTACTCCCTTCCTCAACCACTGCTTCCCTTTCATGCCCCTCGACTCTTATAACTGCCATCTGGTTTCTGTACAAATTGTAAATAGCCTTTCGTTCCCTGTATTTTACCCATACCACATCCAGAATTTGAAAGAGAGTATTCCAGTCAATGTTATCAAAAGCTTTCTACAAATGCTATAAACGTAGGTTAGTCTTTCCTTAATCTATTTCCTAAGATAAGTGGTAGGGTCGGTATTGCCTTACGTGCTCCAACATTTCTACGGAATCCAAACTGATCTTCCCCGAGGTTGACTTCTACCAGTTTTTCCATTCGTCTGAAAAGAATTCGTCTTAGTATTTTGCAGCTGTGACTTATTAAAGTGGTAGTTCGGTAATTTTCATATCTGTCAACACTTGCTTTCTTTGGGGTTGGAATTATTATATTCTTCTTAAAGTCTGAGGATATTTCGCTTGTCCCATACATCTTGCTCACTAGATGGTAGAGTTTTGTGTGGCCTGGCTGTCCCAAGGCTGTCAGTATTTCTAATGGAATGTTGTCTATTTCTGGGACTTTGTTTCGACTTAGGTCTTTCAGTGCTCCATCAAACTCTTCACGCAGTATCATATCTCCTATTTCATCTTCATCTACATTCTCTTCCATTTCTATAATATTGTCCTCAAGAATATCGCCCTTGTATAGACCTTCTAATATTCCTTCCATTTTTCTGCTTTCCCTTCTTTGCTTAGAACTGTGTTTCCATCGGAGCTCTTGATATTAATGCAAGTACTTCTCTTTGCACTGGTTGTTATTCTACCAGAATTTCACATTTGTAGTGATTTAGCTCACACTTACATTATCCTGTGATACTACAGCGTTTATTACTTAAATATGTTACATAGACAAATGCATTCCCAAATTTTCATTAATCTACATTAATTATTTTTTGGTGTTGCGATTTTTTTTTCGTCAGTGTAGTTGCTCTAAAAATGGGTCGTAAATTACCAGACTGTATGCATCCAGCGTTTGGCGGTGTGTTATACTTGCTAGTTCGATTCTTTAAAGAATCAAAGTTGGTATTAGTGATTATTGCTCCACCTCTATTCTCCACTCTGTGCTCCTTCAAGAATACATTCCGCGGGATGGACTTAGATGCTTACTGATAACTGCACGATGCAGATGGGATAGCTTCTTTTCCAATTGTACTTTGCCAACAGCTCTTTGTCGTTTTTAATATCTCTTTATGACTTTAGCGATCGGTTTTCTCTTACCTCTCTCTCCATGTCGAATGGCTGTCACATTTTAAATTTAGAGGTGCATCATTCAATATACTGTCTTGGAATACTTTTTTCGGCCACTTATCTTGTGCCTCCTACAATAATGCGACTCAAAAATGTCGATAAGCGATTCGGAATTCGCGTTAAACTGTAGGTTTCCCTACAACTGGCTGTGTAAGCCTGCTTAAGAGTCGGAGGCAGGCAACGGGGTGCTGTATCCAACAGGATCATGCCTAGTAAAGTGATGTGGTGTTCAAACCAATTAACATTCATCAGTAGCTCCTCATTTAAAAGGCTTACAATTTTTTCTTTTCCTCATTGCCAGTGGTCCATGCTCCACACAATGCTGTGCTCTAGGCGTACTTTTTCAGCAACTTCTTTCTTATCTCCACGCAAGTATATGATTTCAGCAGAGCCCTCTCGTCCTGGAACATTTCCTCTGCCTGCACTAGACTTTATATGACATGTTCCTTGGGTTCTCATGACATGTAACTACCTTCCTCGATAAGAGAATTCGTTCACACGTTTTACACTCCGTCACTCCGAATACTTCCTTTGACTACTCTTTGTCACCTTTTTTGGTTTACAAAAAATGGTTCAAATGGCTCTGAGCACTATGGGACTTAACATCTGAGGTCATTAGTCCCCTAGAACGTAGAACTACTTAAACCTAACTAACCTAAGGACATCACACACATCCATGCCCGATTCAGGATTAGAACCTGCGACCGTAGCGGTCATGAGTTGCTGACTTAGCCTTGGTGGCATCTTGAAGGAAAATAAATCAAGCTTTGACTCCATGGATCGCTAGTACGGAATTGTACCACCGCAAGATCTAACGGCAGTTTTTGGTTTACAAAAAATGGTTCAAATGGCTCTGAGCACTATGGGACTTAACATCTGAGGTCATTAGTCCCCTAGAACGTAGAACTAGTTAAACCTAACTAACCTAAGGACATCACACACATCCATGCCCGATTCAGGATTCGAACCTGCGACCGTAGCGGTCATGAGTTGCTGACTTAGCCTTGGTGGCATCTTGAAGGAAAATAAATCAAGCTTTGACTCCATGGATCGCTAGTACGGAATCGTACTACCGCAAGATCTAACGGCAGTTGCAGGATAGATGGCTGTCTTTAACTGTGCACAGTATGCTGCATTTGTGTTTTGGTTTGAGGAATCGAAGTCTGAGACAACTGTGCAATGTGATTTTCTTACTGAGTACGGTAAAGATCCCCTGGAGGCCTACAGTTTATGACTGGCGTAAGCGTTTTATTGAAACAGTATGTTCGGTAAGACATAACAAATCCCGAGATCGCCAAAAAGACAAAGCTATGTGAACAGTACCAAAAAATCGACCCAGCTTGCTTCTCTAAAGTTGGGTGTCCCACATGTTTCTCTAAAAAAAATGGTTGGATCTGAAACCATACAAGTTTACAATAGTACAAGAACTAAAAATTCACGATAGGTTTGCTGTTCCAGGTAAGAGGGTGGGCGGAGGTGCTCCAATTGCGTGGCCCCCATGTTCACTGGGCCTGACACCTCTTTGACTTTTTCTTATGGGAATACATTCTACATCTACATTTACATCCATTCTCCGCAACCCACCTGACGGTGTGTGGCGGAGGGTACCTTGAGTATCGGTTCTCCCTTCTATTCCAGTCTCGTATTGTTCGTGGAAAGAAGGATTGTCGGTATGCTTCTGTGTGGGCTCTATCTCTCTGATTTTATCCTCATGGTCTCTTCGCGAGATATACGCAGGAGGGAGCAATATACTGCTTGACTCTTCGGTGAAGGTATGTCCTCGAAACTTTAACAAAAGCCCGTACCGAGCTGCTGAGCGCCTCTCCTGCAGAGTCTTCCACTGGAGTTTATCTATCATCTCCGTAACGCTTTCGCGATTACTAAATGATCCTGTAACGAAGCACGCTGCTCTCCGTTGGATCTTCTCTATCTATTCTATCAACCGTATCTGGTACGGATCCCACACTGCTGAGCAGTATTCAAGCAGTGGGCGAACAAGCGTACTGTAACCTACTTCCTTTGTTTTCGGATTGCATTTCCTTAGGATTCTTCCAATGAATCTCAGTCTGGCATCTGCTATACAAACGATCAACTTTATATCATCATTTCATTTTAAGTCACTCCTGATGCGTACTCCCAGATAATTTATGGAATTAACTGCTTCCAGTTGCTGACCTGCTATTTTGTAGCTAAATGATAAGGGATCTATCTTTCTATGTATTCGCAGCACATTACATCTGTCTACATTGAGATTTAATTGCCATTCCCTGCACCATGCGTCAATTCGCTGCAGATCCTCCTGCATTTCAGTACAATTTTCCATTGTTAAAACCTCTCGATACACCATAGCATCATCCGCAAAAAGCCTCAGTGAACTTCCGATGTCATCCACAAGGTCATTTATGTAGATTGTGAATATCAACGGTCTTACAACACTCCCGTGTGGCACTCCTGAAATCACTCTTACTTCGGAAGACTTCTCTCCATTGAGAATGATATGCTACGTTCTGCTATCTAGGAACTCTTCAATCCAATCACACAATTGGTCTGATAGTCCATATGCTCTTACTTTGCTCATTGAACGACTGTGGGGAACAGTATCGAACATTGAGCATACTGTGTTTGTTCTACCCTTACCGGCTTCGCTACCAAAATCTCAGAGCTAGAATCCGACTCACGGTTGAACAAGTCATGTGTGACATATTGCAGTGAGCTTGCCAAGAAATCACTTCGGATGGGATGCTTGTTGTGTAGCCAAAGGAGGCCACACTGAATCTGTTTCGGTATAAGATACAGAACTTGATATATTTTGCTATAACATAACGCCAAATCCATGTCTGCAAGTTAAATGGAGAAATGAGTTTTCAAATATGTAAAGTCCTCTTTGGTACAGCTGATATTCTGTGTAAACTATACCACGAAACCCTTTCAACAGGTTTTCTAAACCTTTTTTCTTGTGAACCTTAGAATTCTTGTCTGTTGCCCTTGCGCTTTTATTCTTCTTCCGATATTTTCTTTCACCTCTGCGACATGTCAGCTGTGCAGTAACGGTGATTCGATATAACCTTGCCTTAGATCCCTCTTAACACGAAACTGCATTGATCAGCCAAAACATTATGACCACTGCCTCGGCAAGACTGGGTGCCACATGGTGACATTGTGGGCATGAGACGCTGTAAGGAAGGCAGAGGAGAGCAGAGACCAGTGGCGAATAATTGTAGCAACTATATGCGTCCCGAGCAAGTAAATACACGGACATAAACAATTTTGACAAAGAGCGAGGTGGTGCAGTGGTTAGCACAGTGGACTCGCATTCGGGAGGACGACGGTTCAAACGAGCCTCCGGCCATCCTGATTCAGGTTTTCCGTGATTTCCCTGAATCGCTTCTAACAAATGCCGTGATGGTTCCTTTGGAAGGGTTCAGCTGACTTCCTCCACCATCTTTGCCTAATCTGATGGGGCCGATGACCTCGCTGTTTGCTCCCCTTGCCCCAAATCAACCAACCAACCAAAGAGCAGCCCAAGGAACGATCACCTTGGAAACAGCAAAACTGGTCGCATGTTTGCTTGCTACTGTCGTGAACATACATGGAAAGTATCTGAGGGACTAAGAAACAACGAGCAGGCGTCAAGGTGTTGGATGTCGACCACCCATTACAAAAGGTGGAGGATGGAGGCTTGCCTGCTCTGTAGAGTAGCGTAAGGGGCTATCTGTGACGGATGTGACGACAGAGGACAATTCTGGTGCAGGCACCAGGGTTTCAGAGCACATGGTTCAGAGCATATTGTTGAACATGGGTTTCTGCACCAGACATCTTCTATATTTTTCCATATCGACCCAACAATATCGTCAATTACGATTCCAGTCATCATCATCATCAGTTATCTGCTATATTAGCAGGTCTTTTGCCTCTCCATTTTCTGCGATCCATTGCTTCCTTCTTAAGGGTGCTGTATGTTGTACCGTCCATCGTGTCATCCAGTATCTGGAATCTCTTCCTGCCTCGCTTCCTTTTCCCTTCTACATAACCTTCTATAACTGTTTTTACCAGTCCGTCATTCTTTCTTAATATATGAGCAGTCCAGTTTCTTTTTCTTCTCTTTATTACATTTAGAAACTGTCTTTTCTCTCCCAATCTTCTCAGTACCTCTGTCCATCCAACTTATTCTTTCCATCCTCCGCCATGTCCAGATCTCAAAAGCCTCCAGCCTTTCTCTGTCTTTTTTCCTCATAGTCCATATTTCAGCGCCATATAGAAGAACACGCCATACAAGACATTTTATGAGTCTCTTTCTGAGTTCTCTGTCCAGACCGCTGCAGAAAATTCTCCTTTTCTTATAAAACTCCTGTTTTGCCATTGCTATCCTTTTTTTAATTTCAGTGGTGCACTTCTACTCGGTGTCTATCCTGCTTCCAAGATACTTAAAATTTTGCACCTGTTCTAGTATTTCTCCATTCAGCATAATTTTTATTTCCTTATTTCCTCCTAGTGCCAATATTTTTGTTTTATTTGTGTTAATTTTCATTCCATATTTTTTCCCATTAGTTGCAATGGTGTCCACCAAATCCTGTAATTCTTTTTCCCCTGTGGCTAGAAGGACCATGTCATCAGCAAACTTCAAACACCCTACTCTTCTCCTCCAATTTCTACTCCTTTGTCATCTAATGAGCATTGGTCAGTCATATTTTACAAGTAGAGGTTGAAAAGAGTAGGTGATAGACAGCATCCTTGTGTTACTCCTTTCCCTACTCTGATTCAGTTTGTACTCCCTCCTCTCACTTTAACTGAAACGTTTTGATTAAAATATAATGAGTTTATAGGTCTTCTGGTTTTGCAGTCTACTCTCTTTTCCCTCATTATAGTCACCAGCTTGTCCCAAACCATATTGTCAAATGCCTTTTCTAGATCGTTGAAGCACATATATAGCTCTTTTCCTGTTTCAATAAAGATTCGTAGGAGCCCTATTGCATCTCTGGTGTCCGTATTCCGTCTAAAGCCAAACTGTTCCTCGCCAAGATTCTCGTCCACTACTTTTTCAAGTCTTTTATCAATTATTCTTAACATCACTTTGGCTGCATGTGAAATGAGGCTGATTGTCCTGTGCTCGTTGCATTTCTTGGTTCCTTGTTTTTTCGGTAATGGAATCATTACTGTTTTCAGAAAGTCCTCAGGCCATTCACTACTGTCATATTTTTTATTACATAACGATTCCAGTAGGCGAGGAATAATCGAGATTAGACTGTGGATGATTGGAAACACGTCGCTTGGTAGGGTGTTGTTACACCACTTCGACAGTCATGGCCCCGTGCGCCCTCATCGAGGTGAATGACTGCTCATAATATGCACTGTGGCATGGACATGGCTGGTGTAGGCAGTTATAACACTGTAGGGGAGATTCACTTGGGATTCCATAAGACCTGCGGAAGTAATCGAAAACAACAAGACAGCTGTGTACCATGTGAACATTACTATTGACTGCCTGCATTCTTTTGTGATTGATTGAATGAGGCGGCGCAGTGGTTAGCCCACTGGACTCGCATGTGGGAGGATGATGGTTCATACCTGATTTCAACCATCTTGATTTACGTTTTCCGTGATTTCCCCAAATCACTTTAGACAAATGCCGGGGCTGGTTCCTGTGGAAGGGCACGGCTGATTTCCTTCCCCGTCTCTCCCTAATCCAACGGGACTGATGACCTTACTGTTTGGTCCCCTCTTCCAGATCAACCAACCAACCAACCTTTGGGCTTGAGGTCTTCCCCAAAAGCAATGGCAGGATAACCTGTCTGTGCTACAGTAGCTTGAGGCACCTGATAATAAATTCGTGTTGATGCCTTGGTCACAGAATTTGCCTATCTGAACGTGATGGAACACATCTGGAACGGTAATGGTCACTAGGTCCGCACGCACAAAGCATCGCCCTGTAATTTAGGGGAACTGTGTGCCCTGGGCATATACGCCTGGTTCCAGATAAGTCCGGAAACCTACCAGTGAGTTGTCGAATCCATGTCACCCAGAATCGCTCTTCTACTACATTCCAAAGATAGACCAACGCGCTGTTAAGCAGTCGGTCATAATGTTTTTGCTTAATGGTGCGTGTCTCTTGACTCCATCTACCTATTGCTGTGCTGGGCCTATCCATGTTATTTTTCCTGTTATCGGAGCGGCTCCAAGCATGCTTTTCGTAGATTTCCCTTGGCTGTAAGATGGTGGCCAGAACTGTTCTCCACCCCCCCCCCCCTCCCCCTCAGTTACGAATCCAATTGGGTGAGTTAAAATAGAGATCCTCCTCCCCGTGGGACTTCTTTAGACAGTAATGAAATTCAGAACTGCTACAATAGACATACCTGGAATAATGCAAATCACGTGAAATGCTCATATCAGATTACTAGTAACTACACTGTTCAACCACGTTAACGTGACCACTTGCCAAATGCCTGAATAACAACCTTTAGCAGTGCTTTGATGAGGTTTGGAAGGTGTTGTTGTTGTTGTTGTGGTCTTCAGTCCTGAGACTGGTTTGATGCAGCACTCCATGCTACTCTATCCTGTGCAAGCTTCTTCATCTCCCAGTACCTACTGCAACCTGCATCCTTCTGAATCTGTTTAGTGCATTCATCTCTTGCTCTCCCTCTACGATTTTTATCCTCCAATACTAAATTGGTGATCCCCTGATGCCTCAGAACATGTCCTACCAACCGATCCCTTCTTCTAGTAAAGTTGTGCCAAAAACTTCTCTTCTCCCCCATCCTATTCGATACCTCCTCATTAGTTATATGATCTACCCATCTAATCTTCAGCATTCTTCTGTAGCACCACATTTCGAAGGCTTCTATTCGCTTCTTGTCCAAATTAGTTATCGTCCATGTTTCACTTCCATACATGGCTACGCTCCATACAAATACTTTCAGAAACGACTTCCTGACACTTAAATCTATACTCGATGTTAACAAATTTCTCTTCTTCAGAAACGATTTCCTTGCCATTGCCAGTCTACATTTTATATCCTCTCTACTTCGACCATCATCAGTTATTTTTCTCCCCAAATAGCAAAACTCCTTTACTACTTTAAGTGTCTCATTTCCTAATCTAATTCCCTCAGCATCACCCGACTTAATTCGACTACATTTCATTATCCTCGTTTTGCTTTTGTTGATGCTCATCTTATATCCATTCCGTTCAACTGCTCTTCTAAGTCCTTTGCTGTCTCTGACAGAATTACCATGTCATCGGCGAAACTATAAGTTTTTAAAACTTCTGCATGGATTTTAATACCTACTCCGAATTTTTCTTTTGTTTACGTCACTGCTTGCTCAATATACAGATTGAATAACATCGGGGAGAGGCTGCAACCCTGTCTCACTCCATTCTCAACTACTGCTTCCCTTTCATGTCTACCGACTCTTATAACTGACATCTGGTTTCTGTACAAATTGTAAATAGCCTCTCGTTCCCTGTATTTTAACCCTGCCACATGCAGAATTTGAAAGAGAGTATTCCAGTCAATGCGTCAAAAGCTTTTTCTAAGTCTACAAATACTAGAGACGTAGGTTTGCCTTTTCTTAATCTATTTTCTAAGATAAGTGGTAGGGTCAGTATTGCCTCACGTGTTCCAACATTTCTACGAAATCCAAACTGATCTTCCCCGAGGTCGGCTTCTACCAGTTTTTTCCATTCGCGTGTAAAGAATTCGTGTTACTATTTTGCATACTATTTTGCATTAAACTGATTGTTCGGTAAGTTGCACATCTGTCAGCACCTGCATTCTTTGGGATTAGAATTATTATATTCTTCTTGAAGTCTGAGGCTTTTTCGCCTGTCTCATACATCTAGCTCACCAGATGGTAGAGTTCTGTCAGGACTGGCTCTCCCAAGGCCGTCAGTAGTTCCAATGGAATGTTGTCTACTTCCAGGGCCTTGTTTCGACTCAGGTCTTTCAGTGCTCTGTCAAACTCTTGACGCAGTATTGTATCTCCCATTTCATCTTCATCTACATCCTCTTCCATTGCCATAATATTGTCCTCAAGTACATCGCCCTTGTACAGAACCTCCACGTACTCCTTCCACCTTTCTGCTTTCCCTTCTTTGCTTTGAATTATGTTTCCATCTGAGCTCTTAATATTCATACAAATGATTCTCTTTTCTCCAAAGATCTCTTTAAGTTTTATGTAGGTAGTATCTATCTTACCCCTAGTGATATGCACCTCCACATCCTTACATTTTTCCTCTAACCATCCCTGCTTAACAATTTTGCACTTCCTGTCGATCTCATTTTTAAGACGTTTGTATTCCTTTTTGTCTGCTTCATTTACTGCATTTTTATATTTTCTCCTTTCATCAATTAAATTCCATATTTTTCTGTTACCCAAGGATTTCTACTAGCCCTCGTTTTTTCAACTATTTGGTCCTCTGCTGCCTTCACTACTTCGTCTCTCAAAGCTAGCCATTCTTCTTCTACTGTATTTCTTTCCCCCGTTCCTGTCAATTGTTCCCTAATGCTCTTCCTGAAACTCTGTACAACCTCTGGTTTAATCAATTTATCCAAGTCCCATCTCCTTAAATTCCCACCTTTCTGCAGTTTCTTCAGTTTTAATCTACCGTTCATAACCAGTAGATTGTGGTCAGAGTCCACATCTGCCCCTGGCAATGTCCTACAATTTAAAACCTAGTTCCTAAATCTCTTTCTTATCATTATATAATCTGTCTGAAACCTGTCAGGCACCTACAAAGACGTGGAGCCATGGTGACTAGTGCCATGGCCATCGAGCAGTGCTAGGTTTCTTGGTTAATTATCAATAGCTCGAACAGCCCGATCGCGGCGAGTTTGGTGGCCAGTGGAGCATCGTAAACTCATCATGATGCTCTTTGATCAGCTGGATTCAGTAACAAGTTTCAGCTAGTAATAGCGAATAACCTGTTCAAGAACCACAAGAGGAAAAGGTATACTTGGAAAAGGCCGGGAGATACGGGATGATTTCAATTAGATTACATCATGGTCAGACAGAGATTCCGAAATCAGATACTGGATTGTAAGGCGTACCCAGGAGCAGATATAGACTCAGATCACAATATAGTAGTGATGAAGAGTAGGCTGAAGTTCAAGACATTAGTCAGGAAGAATGAATACGCAAAGAAGTGGGATACGGAAGTTCTAAGGAATGACGAGACGTTTGAAGTTCTCTAACGCTATAGATACAGCAATAAGGAATAGCGCAGTAGGCAGCACAGTTGAAGAGGAATGGACATCTCTAAAAAGAAGTTGGGAAGGAAAACATAGGTACAAAGAAGGTAGCTGCGAAGAAACCATGGGTAACAGAAGAAATACTTCAGTTGATTGATGAAAGGAGAAAGTACAAACTTGTTCCGGGAAAATCAGGAATACAGAAATACAAGTCGCTGAGGAGTGAAATAAATAGGAAGTGCAGGGAAGCTAAGACGAAATGGCTGCAGGAAAAATGTGAAGACATCGAAAAAGATATGATTGTCGGAAGGACAGACTCAGCATACAGGAAAGTCAAAACAACCTTTGGTGACATTAAAAGCAACGGTGGTAACATTAAGAGTGCAACGGGAATTCCACTCTTAAATGCAGAGGAGAGAGCAAATAGGTGGAAAGAATACATTGAAATCCTCTATGAGGGTGACGATTTGTCGGATGTGATAGAAGAAGAAACAGGAGTCGATTTAGAAGAGATAGGGGATCCAGTATTAGAATCGGAATTTAAAAGAGCTTTGGAGGACTTACGGTCAAATAAGGCAGAAGAGATAGATAACATTCCATCAGAATTTCTAAAAATCATTAGGGGAAGTGGCAACAAAATGACTATTCACCTTGGTGTGTAGAATATATGAGTCTGGCGATATACCATCTGACTTTCGGAAAAGCATCATCCACACAATTCCGAAGACGGCAAGAGCTGACAAGAGCGAGAATTATCGCACAATCAGCTTAACAGCTCATGCATCGAAGCTGCTTACAAGAATAATATACGGAAGAATGGGAAAGAAAATTGAGAATGCGCTAGGTGAGGATCAGCTTGGCTTTAGGAAAAGTAAAGGCATGAGAGAGGCAATTCTGACGTTACGGCTAACAATGGAAGCAAGGCTGAAGAAAAATCAAGACACGTTCATAGGATTTGTTGACCTGGAAAAAGCGTTCGACAATATCAAATGGTGCAAGCTGTTCGAGATTCTGAAAAAGGTAGGGGTAAGCTATAGGGAGAGACGGGTCATATACAATATGTACAACAACCAAGAGGGAATAATAAGAGTGGACGATCAAGAACGAAGTGCTCGTATTAAGAAGGGTGTAAGACAAGGCTGTAGCCTTTCGCCACTATTCTTCAATCTGTACATCGAGGAAGCAATGATGGAAATAAAAGAAAGGTTCAGGAGTGGAATTAAAATACAAGGTGAAAGGATATCAATGATACGATTCGCTGATGACATTGCTATCCTGAGTGAAAGTGAAGAAGAATTAAATGATCTGCTGAACGGAATGAACAGTCTAATGGATACACAGTATGGTTTGAGAGTAAATCGGAGAAAGACGAAGGTAATGAGAAGTAGTAGAAATGAGAACAGCGAGAAACTTAACATCAGGATTGATGGTCACGAAGTCAATGAAGTTAAGGAATTCTGCTACCTAGGCAGTAAAATAACCAATGACGGACGGAGCAAGGAAGAGATCAAAAGCAGACTCGCTATGGCAAAAAAGGCATTTCTGGCCAAGAGAAGTCTACTAATATCAAATACCGGCCTTAATTTGGGGAAGAAATTTCTGAGGATGTACGTCTGGAGTGCAGCATGTAGTGAAACATGGACTGTGGGAAAACCGGAACAGAAGAGAATAAAAGCATTTGAGATGTGGTGCTATAGACGAATGTTGAGTGGACTGATAAGGTAAGGAATGAGGAGGTTCTACACAGAATCGGAGAGGAAAGGAATATGTGGAAAACACTGATAAGGAGAAGGGACAGGATGATACGACGTCTGCTAAGACATGAGGGAATGACTTCCATGGTACTAGAGGGAGCTGTAGAGGGCAAAAACTGTAGAGGAAGACAGAGATTGGAATACATCAAGCAAATAATTGAGGACGTAGGTTGCAAGTACTATTCTGAGATGAAGAGGTTAGCACAGGGGAGGAATTCGTGGCGGGCCGCATCAAACCAGTCAGTAGACTGATGACCCAAAAAAAAAAGTTCCAGGGGACTGATGACCCCAGCAGTTAAGTCCCATAGTGCTCAGAGCCAGTTGAACCAATGGTCATGCCCCTTTGGATGTCAGATAAATATCTCAGTATCTCCGATTCCACATTATGACGACGACTGCGCCGTAATCCGCGTCTCGCTGACATGCTTTATATGCCCTGCACTGCTAGTGCTGCCCTCCGCAGTATTGGTTACCTCACGTTGACGTCGAACATAGGTGCCAGTCTCATTAATGTGACTGGACCTTGTATTACAGTCAACATGTGCTATGAGCTGCACGATATCAACCAATAAGAGGATAGGAGATGAGGTACCGGCAGAAGTAAGGCTGTAATGGTGGGTCTCGAGTAGTGCCAGCATAGCTCAGGTGATAGAGTACTTGCCCGCGAAAAGGTATCTTAGGCTCAAGTCCCAGCCCGACACACAGTTTCAATTTGCCAGAAATTTTCAGTTCAGCAGACTGGAAATTCATGCTGGAAAGATGATCTTACCTTTGGCTGCCACTCCACTTCCCCTGCTGTTCACGTGAGATATACTGCCACTGTACCGCTTGTTGTCCGTGAGAGGATGTGGTTTCAACATGACAGTTCGCCATCTGCCTTCAATATTATTATGTGTGAGCACATGAACTACACATACCTCCATCGTTCGAACGAAGGCGGAGGTCCCACACCTTGCCACCACCAATTTCGGTTCTCCCTGCTGCGAATTTTTTCCTGTGGTGTTAATGTGAAGTCACCAGTGTATGAGTCCCCAGCGTAAACTGAAGAGAAACTGCTTGGGTGGGTCTCATTGCTTGTTTTTTTTTTTTGTACAGCAGACAATGAGGATATTTGAGAGAATTCAGCAGAATGGTATTTGCCATTTTAATGATTGCACTGGGACTAGCGAACATCACTTTGACCACCAAAATACCCACGGGTGTACTGCCGGTCTACAGTGTCCAACGGGCGCAATATTTCGGCGATCATACTTGTCGCCATCATCATGTGAACTGACGGACTGAGCTCCTGTGAACGTGCCGGCACGGAGATCCGTTCGCTATGGCTGCTCAGAGGGAACTGGGTTCGGTCGCGGCGGCGGCCGAGTTAAATACCCTCCGCCCGCGGCGCGCTCCCTCCGTTGTCCGCGCCCCGCGCCACGGTCGCGCGGTGGAACACATTGCGACGGCGTCTGAGATGGCGTCGGAGTGATGGCCCTGTCCGCTGTGGTCATCACAACTATACGTTTGCTAGATTTGCTGTTGATTAACCCAATCGCTGGTTCCCAAGCCTTGCTAAGATTATAGCCACAGTCACGGTTTATGAGGTCGTCATTGGTGCGAATTTCGATGGCCTCTCTAACAACGCTGTCCCAGTATCTCGACGTCTGTACCAGAATCCTCGTGCGTCCATACTCCATAGCGTGATTTTCCGACAAACAATGTTCAGCGACCGCCGACTTGCTCGGATACATCAGTCGAGTGTGCCTCTGGTGTTCACGGCATCGATCCTCGACGGTACGCATCGTCTGACCAATATACGACTTGCCACCTCGACACGGAATCTGGTACACGCCGGCCTTCCTCAAACCGAGGTCATCTTTGGCGCTCCCCACCAGTGCACGAGTTTTGTTCGGAGAACAAAACATAGTTCCGACCAGGTGTTTCTTCAAAATGCGGGCGATTTTCCCAGAGAGTGCGCCTATATATGGAATAAACGCAGTGCCTACCTCCTCCCTCGTGACTTCATCCATCTCAACAGGTTGTGCTGCAGTGGTTGGGCGGAGAGCACGTTGGATCTGCCACTCTGAGTACCCATTTTTTCGAAACACAGTTCTCAGATGTTCCAATTCCTGGGGTAGATTCTCTGCGTCAGAGATAGTGCGCGCCCTATCTACTAGAGTTTTAAGTACCCCATTCCTCTGTGAAGGGTGGTGGCAGCTGTCTGCGTGCAAACACAGATCAGAGTGCGTTGTCTTCTGATACACCCCATGACCTAGGGTGCCGTCAGCCCTTCTCTTGACCAAGACGTCAAGGAAAGGTAATTTACCCTCCGTTTCAGTCTCCATAGTGAATTTGATGTTGTGGTGTATGGAGTTTAGATGTGTAAGGAAGACAAGGAGTTTATCCATACCATGTGGCCAGATGACGAACGTGTCGTCCACGTAACGGAAAAAGCAAGTAGGTTTCCATTCGGATGACGATAGGGCTCCCACCTCGAAGTTCTCCATGTACAAATTCGCTACCATCGGTGAGAGTGGGCTACCCGTGGCGACTCCCTCCGTTTGTTCGTTCTCCATAGACCGGCAGTACACCCGTGGATATTTTGATTATCAAATACGCTGGGAGGAACTCAAGAATCACATCACTTTGATCAGTTACTACGAGCTGAAGTAGTCACTTTAAGGTCTACCTTTTGTGTATCAGTCGCTATTAGTAAGTAGAGAAAACGGCGTACGGTTCCAGATGCCTGGCTAACGATTTATAAGGCCGACAAAGATTTGATTTTCAATATTTCATATATTTATTCGGCGAATTTAAAAATGCGTCTACACATTAAGAGGTGTATACTCTTGCGTTAAAGGTTTAACGTAGTAAGTATTAAAATTAGAAACCCATGTACAGGGTGGTCCGAAACAGTCTAAAAAGACTGTAAGGATGTGCTGACAAATAATAGTTAAGAAAAAGATTCTATCCGTTGCAACATTTCTCAGTTAATTAGCACTGAAGTTGGCCAATTAGGTTGCTGCGCGTTCAAATTCAAGGGGTTGTAATGGTACTTGAATTACGTAACCATTACGGAACCTCATCTGAACCTCTCGATACCAGTAATATTCAACTGTGTTTCTGTAAAGTAGTTGACATATTTCCGAGACAACATTCAGATTTGATTTCATTAATGTAGAGGTACTTTGATACATCGATATGTATATATTGCAATGATATTATTATTATGTGTATTCTTTCTTTTGTCACTATGATCTTTGACGTACTTGTAACTCTGATTTTTAGGCACGTAAACGATTATCAGTTAATTGTTAGAGAGCAGGACCTTGAAAAAGTCAAGTCTTGGACGTCATGTTGGAAAGACACATATTGTCGTCAGCTTATAAAATGTGGACTTTAACAGTGACTGTGAGGAAGATGTTTTCAAGTACGTTTTGTATTGTGAAGTGATGTTTCGTGTGTTACGTGCCATTGCAACAAAAGCAATAAAGAAGAAGTGTAACTTGAATTCGGAGTGCTGATTATTTTTTTGCATCACCATTGTGCTAGCTTTGAAGGGTTTAGTCTTCAAGAATGGTTCGTGAAGCGCATCTACTAAACTTTTGAATATAGGAGAATAAAACTTAGACCTCTTTGCATCCAAGCTTGGAATCATCACCACCTAGATTTTCGACGATTGAGCCATGATTTTACAACGAGACCAGCGTTGGAAACACGAAAAAATGAGTGCCTAGTTTATTCATTACTACATGAAATGACTTTATTATCTTTGCTCTGTGACACCTGCCTCATAATAACTTAGTTGTTGCCCGAAAATGCAGTATTTAGCAGCGTGAGCAACACTACAATCATTATTAAATTTTGACCTTTGTCGTGGTAGGGTTGTTAGAGGGTCCACCGGAGATGGTGTCGCCAAACGAGTTCGTCGTTTAATTTCCCAAGACTGAACAACAAAGTGATACAAAAAGTGGACGCGATCGAACCCGAGCCAAAGGCTGAGTATCTCACGCGCTAAAGGCTACGCTGTGAGAACAACTGCCACAAATTACATATGGAGGACAGCATGAATTTGCGCGCTGATGTGCTAAATTCAGTGCCAATTAATACGGGAACGGTGCAACGTATCGAATTTTTATCGTAACAGTACTTTCGCAGCTCACCCCACCGTCCAGCACCCAGCTCTTCAGACTGTTTCCGACCACCCCCTACATGCAGTGATGAGTCAAAAGATAAAGACCTCCGCCCACTGCGAGATTGGATGCCGCCTGATGCCGTTGGGGGCACGTGACGTGATAACAGAGGTATGTAGGCGGAGCAGACACGGACGGTGTCCTAGCGAAGATTGGGCTGCAAATGGAGAAACTCACTGACATAAGTGACTTTGACAAAGGCCAAATTATAACACTACTGGCCATTAAAATTGCTACACCAAGAAGAATTGCAGGCGATAAACGAGTATTCATTGGACAGATATATTATACTAGAACTGACATGTGATTACATTTTCACGCAATTTGGGTGCATAGATCCTGAGAAATCAGTACCCAGAACAACCGCCTCTGGCCGTAATAACGGATTGATACGCTCGGGCGTTGAGTCAAACAGAGCTTGGATGGCGTGTACAGGTACAGCTGCCCATGCAGCTTCAGCACGATACCACAGTTCATCAAGAGTAGTGACTGGCGTATTGTGACGAGCCAGTTGCTCGGCCACCATTGACAAGACGTTTTCAGTTGGTGAGAGATCTGGAGAATGTGCTGGCCAGGGCAGCAGTCGAACATTCGGATGCGACCATCATGATGCTGTAAACAGAACCTGGATTCATCCGAGAAAATGACGTTTTGCCATTCGTGCACCCTGGTTCGTCGTTGAGTACACCATCGCAGGCGCTCCTGTCTGTGATGCAGCGTCAAGGGTAACCGGAGCCATGGTCTCCGAACTGATAGTTCATGCTGCTGCAAACGTCGTCGAACTGTTCGTGCAGATGGTTGTTGTCTTGTAAACGTCCCTAACTGTTGACTGAGGGATCGAGATGTGGCTGCACGATCCGTTACAGCCGTGCGGATAGGATGCCTGTCATCTCGAATGTTAGTGATACGAGGCCTTTGGGATCCAGGACGGCGTTCCGTATTACCCTCCTGAAACCACCGGTTCCATATTCTGCTAACAGTCATTGGGTCTCGACCAACGCGAGCAGCAATGTCACGATACGATAAATCGCAATCGCGATAGGCTACAATCCGACCTTTATCAAAGTCGGAAACGTGATGGTACGCATTTCTCCTCTTTACACGAGGCATCACAACAACGTTTCACTAGTCAACGCCGGTCGACTGCTGTTTGTGTATAAGAAATCGGTTGGAAACTTTCCTCACGTCAGCACGTTTTAGGTGTCGCCACCAGCGCCAACGTTGTGTGAATGCTCTGAAAAGCTAATCATTTGCATATCACAGCATCTTCTTCCTGTCGCTCAAATTTCGCATATGTAGCACGTCATCTTCGTGGTGTAGCACTTTTAATGACCAGTAGTGTATTACGCAGAGTCTGTGAACGAGTGTCTGGAAAACGCCGAAGGTGGTCGAATGTTCACGTGCTACTGTCGTGAGCATCTACGGAAAGAGGCAGGACAGTGAAACTACTACTAAGGGGCTAAATGGTTGGACGTCCAAGACTCTTTACAGAAGGTGGTTTTCGGAGGTTTGTCTGCTCCGTAAGGTAGCGCAGATGGTGATCTGTGGTATCTCCGACGAAAGAGCACAATGCTAGCGTGCGCACATGGGTTCCGGAGCACTCTGTTCATCGTACATCGTTGAACATGGAGTCCCTCAGCAGCCCACCCCTTCGTATTCACATGTTGACCCTACGACATCGTCAGTTATGGTTGCAGCATGCTACTGATGCAGGCTGGTGGGACGCTATGGTGCAGTGGGAGACATTCTGCTGCGCTTGTATGGGATCTGTGGTGGTAATCGGTGACACCCTGACAGCTGCGAACCGCCTATTTGTCCCCCAGAGCCGTGCTACAGTGGTTTGAGGAGCAATATAGTGAACTCAGACTGACGTCTCTGCTGCCAGATTCGCCTGATGTAAATCCTATGGAACCCATCTGTGTCGCTATCACCGCGAACGTATATCAGCGGCCCATCATTCACGCAAATTACATGTCCTGTGCGTAGAGATATAGTGCCATTTATCTCCGCAGACCTACCAGCAAACTGTCGGATACCTGATACGCAAAATCAGTGACGTATTCCGTTCCACTGATGGACAAACAAGCTATTAAACAAGTGATCATCAGTGTATAATATTTTTATTAAATATCTATGACGGATGATAACCATAAAATGTATTATCTCACCACAAAGCTTCTCTCCTCTCCTTTCACAATAGACGTTTTCTACACTTCAAGTTTTCTTTCATGAGACAGAAATAACATGATATTCCTCCGTGGCGAGAGATGAACAAACAAGCTATTAAGCTGATGGTCATAATCTTTTTGCCCTTCAATGTATCTTTTGGCAGTTTAACTCATATTGCATCAATTACCGAGACTATTTTATCGTGTAATTGGGAATGAAACCTCTTAGCAACTTGCAACAAACTTTACACATAATTTCAAGCCACTCAGAAAGTTTTCTTGGCGTTATCTGCCACAGAATAATTAAAGGAAAGAAGTTTATCGCTTACTTGGTTTCCAGTGTCCATGTATTAAAACTTCAAGATCATGACGTTTTAATTATTTTATTACTTCTTTGCTGCTATTTCTACTCCCGACACATTTTTCAGAGAGTATCTACATATACCACTGTATGTATCTGCAAAATTATATCATTGTACGAGACATGGATCAGGAGATACGATGCCATAAACATTGAGATGAATGAAAAACTGTTTTATACATGGGAGTTCGGTTCCTTAAATACTCGGGTGCGGGTGTGTTTCTGTCAAGAAGTGTCAAAATATTTACTTTTTTGCAATAAATTCCGTACCTTAAAGAATTTAGTAAAAAAAAATCCTCTATGAATTGGACCGTAAGGATTTAAATTTTGAACAGGTAATTTATCACAAAATGTTGCAAACCATTTCAAAATATTGAAGGTAAACATAGGATTTTCTACATGTAACAAACGCCAACATCAGGTAATGTAGTTCAGCAGGTGACCTCGACCCATTTTCTGGTGCTGTTATCTACAATATAACATGTCAGGACACTCCTGTTGTACTAGGAAGAAACTCGCAACTCCAGCTACTCGGAACACTCAACACACACTCAACAGTAGTAGCCACACTTACATACAACACATGACACTCATTTGGAAACAGATCAAAACGTTAAAGTATTCTACCAACTAAATAAAAGTCTGAAATGCAGGAAGAACTGGAAACATATAGACAATACACAAAAATATGAAGACTGAATGAAAAATTGTAAACTGATTCACCAAATATTGTAAGATGTGTCGATAGTGTTTATAAGTAAATCAAAATCAAAACAAATGCGAGTAGAAAAAGTGATTATGCAGTTGTTATATAGGCAAATAAATTTTTTTTACATTGATAAAACTTTAGTGAGAAAATAAGTTTTAAGCTTTATGATCTGCAACAGTGGTAGTCAATCTGATCTCTACCGCCCACGAGTGAGCGATCGATCCAACTTTCATGGTGGGTGGTAGGCAGTAGGGGTTTTAAAAACTTTTCATTAGATTTTCCTAAAATTTTGATATCGTATTTGATATGTAATTACTTTTATTATTATTATTATTATTATTATTATTATTAAAATTATTTTGTGCTTTAACTTGCTCAAACTGTGCTAAACGAATTTTATAAATTAAAATTACAGACTTTCTTTATAAATAGCCAATATGAGGGACGGTTGGGAGGTCAGAAAAAATAACTACTAACAGAGATACAGAAGTTGCTGGCAGGTAAAAAAGGACGACCACTCCTGTTCCAGAAAATGACGATATCTCTATCTCTGATCTGTTTACGTTTTTTTTAATTTTTTTGTCGTGAACATCTGTTTCTCGCACCTGGTTTCTTTACGTTTCTGTTAACCACGTACTAAAACAAACTGTGTAAGTGATGATTAGCACGTGCGAATTCCTGTGTAACGGGATATTCAGAGCTTCGTAAGTAAATTTACCCTCACGTTTTTCTGTATCTGCATGCCATAGAACGTTGGTAGCAATATTTTTTTTTCAGTTGTGTATCACAGCGAAATTTTGCAACGTTGCAGTAGAACCCGTGAAGCAACAACCACATTTAAGTGACCATAAAAGGTTCCTTTGACACTGTATTCTCTACAGACGACTTTTTGTAAAGAATGAAGGAACTTCGTATATCCAGTTTGAAATTGTCCCGGAAATATAATTTGATGTACATCTCGAAAGGGAAATAATTCAAATTAACGATGAAGTCATAGAGCAAGTTCAGTAAATTTTTGTATTTAGAACACCTGAAAACGACTAGACAGGTGATGAAATAAACTAAAAGGAATAGTATGATTCGGAATGTTTTTGGTAAACTAAGCAAGGTTTACTAAACCAAGATTTCGATGTGTGTCAAAAGGGAAGGTGTGTATAAACAGTTTTGACTAATAACACTGAGACTTTGACTTTTTGCAGTGCGACAGCCGTTCAAAAAGTGAGGTTTTTCAGCGAGCAATAGAGAGATGTGTGATGTAAATTACCCGGAGAGACAGAAAAACGAACAAATAAGTCAGCTGAACCGGTTAAAGGGGAAGACGTTATTTTGACCCTTTCGAAAATGAAACGGCGCTAGACACTGAGATGATGATGATGATGTTTGGTTTGCGCGGCGCTCAACTGTACAGTTATCAGCGCCCGTACAAATTGCAACCTTTGCTCAGTCAAATTTCGCCACTTTCATGAATGATGATGATGATATAATGAGGATAAGACAAATCATCTAGAGGCAAGTGAAAAACCCATGTCTGCTACGGATCCCACACTGGTGAGCAGTATTCAAGCAGTTTGCGAACAAGCGTACTGTAACCTACTTCCTTTGTTTTCGGATTGCATTTTCTTAGGATTCTTCCAATGAATCTCAGTCTGACATCTGCTTTACCGACGATCAATTTTATATGATCATTCCATTTTATATCACTCCTAATGCGTACTTCCAGATAATTTATGGAATTAACTGCTTCCTGTTGCTGACCTGTTATATTGTACCTAAATGATAAGGGATCTTTCTTTCTATGTATTAGCAGCACATTACACAGTTGAGAGGGATGGAAATTATGTGGAGAAATGAAAATATTGTTCCTGAAGCATGTATCTACACACTGCAAAACTTTCAAACATGTAGAATCAAATATGGGTTTAAAACAAATAGTGTGCATTTCCTTTGGAGTGACCCTCGTATGTACACTCCTGGAAATGGAAAAAAGAACACATTGACACCGGTGTGTCAGACCCACCATACTTGCTCCGGACACTGCGAGAGGGCCGTACAAGCAATGATCTCACGCACGGCACAGCGGACACACCAGGAACCGCGGTGTTGGCCGTCGAATGGCGCTAGCTGCGCACCATTTGTGCACCGCCGCCGTCAGTGTCAGCCAGTTTGCCGTGGCATACGGAGCTCCATCGCAGTCTTTAACACTGGTAGCATGCCGCGACAGCGTGGACGTGAACCATATGTGCAGTTGACGGACTTTGAGCGAGGGCGTATAGTGGGAATGCGGGAGGCCGGGTGGACGTACCGCCCAATTGCTCAACACGTGGGGCGTGAGGTCTCCACAGTACATCGATGTTGTCGCCAGTGGTCGGCGGAAGGTGCACGTGCCCGTCGACCTGGGACCGAACCGCAGCGACACACAGATGCACGCCAAGACCGTAGGATCCTACGCAGTGCCGTAGGGGACTGCACCGCCACTTCCCAGCAAATTAGGGACACTGTTGCTCCTGGGGTATCGGCGAGGACCATTCGCAACTGTCTCCATGAAGCTGGGCTACGGTCCCGCACACCGTTAGGCCGTATTCCGCTCACGCCCCAACATCGTGCAGCCCGCCTCCAGTGGTGTCGCGACAGGCGTGAATGGAGGGACGAATGGAGACGTGTCGTCTTCAGCGATGAGAGTCGCTTCTGCCTTGGTGCCAATGATGGTCGTATGCTTGTTTGGCGCCGTGCAGGTGAGCGCCACAATCAGGACTGAATACGACCGAGGCACACAGGGCCAACACCCGGCATCATGGTGTGGGGAGCGATCTCCTACACTGGCCATACACCTCTGGTGATCGTCGAGGGGACACTGAATAGTGCACGGTACATCCAAACCATCATCGAACCCATCGTTGTACCATTCCTAGACCGGCAAGGGAACTTGCTGTTCCAACAGGACAATGCACGTCCGCATGTATCCCGTGCCACCCAACGTGCTCTAAAAGGTGTAAGTCAACTACCCTGGCCAGCAAGATCTCCGGATCTGTCCCCCATTGAGCATGTTTGGGACTGTATGAAGCGTCGTCTCACGCGGTCTGCACGTCCAGCACGAACGCTGGTCCAACTGAGGCGCCAGGTGGAAATGGCATGGCAAGCCGTTCCACAGGACTACATCCAGCATTTCTACGATCATCTCCATGGGAGAATAGCAGCCTGCATTGCTGCGAAAGGTGGATATACACTGTACTAGTGCCGACATTGTGCATGCTCTGTTGCCTGTGTCTATGTGCCTGTGGTTCTGTCAGTGTGATCATGTGATGTATCTGACTCCGGGAGTGTGTCAATAAAGTTTCTCCTTCCTGGGACAATGAATTCATGGTGTTCTTATTTCAATTTCCAGGAGTGTATATAGATAGTTCATTTATAGATTTTGACGGGTGAGTCTGCAAGTGTCAAAATACACTGACGGAAAATAATAGGCGTGTTTCTATACCTGAAAGATGGTGTCTATTCAAATTACGGGGACGCATAAGGGTGCCGCCCTGAGAATACTAACCAGATTTGCTTCAAATATACGCTGTAACGCTCGTGAGCGTTAGTTACATTTGACACTGGAGGTCGTAAGTTGATGTTAGTCAAGAATGCCTTTAAGGCGGCTAAGACGCTGTTATCAACACCTCACTGAGATTGAACGGGGTCGTGTATTAGGGCTATGAGAATCTGCAATGTTCCTTCTGAGATACTGCAGAAAGACTTGGCACGGACTCAACCACTGTACGAGTTTGGTGGCAGCTGGTGGTCAGAGAATGTACGGTGGCAAGTAATGCAGGATCCGGATGTCCACCTATCACCACTGAGAGGCAAGGCCATCGTGGTCGGCTTGTTGCCTTGGCGCATAGCAGCAATTTGAGCACCATCTGGAACCACAGTGGCACAACGAACTGTTACAAATTGGTTACTTCAAGTCATTCCCTGAGTTATCTCAACTCCGGAAGGCACAAGGGATTAACACAAGTACGCATCTATTCTTAGGCATAAAGGCCGGACGGTGTGCAAAACCAAGGTATTACTGCGATTTCACCTGTTGTGCTTCTGCTCATTAGTATTAAAGTACCTGTTGTGAGAATTTGGTAAATAAAGCAATGTATACTTTAAAGTAGCGAATTACAATGGTGAGAGAAACAACTGTCAAAATCTACACCTCTGTTGTCTTTAAGGACTATAAAGCTGCTGCAAGTTATAACATTTGGCATTAATTTACGTACAGGTTCGCATGCTGCAGTTATGCAAGCCAGCCATAAAAGCGTTAGTTTTGGTTTTGCTTGAAGCTTACTATTCAGCATAGAACAATCAGTTGTTGAAGTTATTTCTGCTACAAATCGTCAAATTATCTGATACTTCAATCGTACTTCCCAATCTGGGTGAGTTTTAAATCAAGATTACTCGTTTCCTAGAGGTCTTTTTTTTTTCTTTCGTAAAAAAACCATAGCTTTGCTAGCTTTCTCTTGTCAGTCTTTATGAATGTTTTTTGCAGTGCGATAAACAGTTGCTACAGCTTCATGCTGCATGCACAACCATGGAAACCATCTCTTCCAACACATTTCGCATAACACAAGAGAAATATCAAAACATAAAAAAGAGAAAAAACCATTCCAAACATTTCTTACCAAAAATTCTGAGTCATCATGCTGGTACTAGGTTTCTCCTTCTTCTTCTTGTGAAAAATGCGATCTTATCAAAATAAAAAAGTGAAAAAGCGCATACACTTTCAAAGGCAACATTTCAATAAAAAACTATCCGTATTTTCTAAAAAAAATTCGCTCTTGCAAGCGATAAACAAAACAAAAATACTATTTCGTTTGTAAAAACAAGATTCGTTGGTATTTTGTCGAATTCAGGTTTTGTGTTTTGTTTCTTCTCGAAAAAATATATTAATTTTCGTCTTTTTGTGCCATACTATCTTCTTTTGCTTTTGTTTACCAATACTGCATAGCGTAGTCTTTTCAGTTGTTACTGTAGTGTTGTCGTCGGTCAGCGAGCAGCAGTTCTCTTGAAAATGGTCTCTGTATGGGGTACATTTGGTGGACCATTCATTGTTATATTGCCATGAGTACAACTGGATTATTGCAGACACACAGAAACTATCGCCCACGAAACAGGTTTCGCACTTTTTCATTGGGCTAAAGTCTTAGATATACATGTTCAATTCGTGCGTCTCAGTTTGCATAGGCGATAGTTCAGGTGTATCTGGAAAGGTTCCGTTAGGATTGGCATTTGCGTATCAGTTTTAGCGACAAGGAGGGGAAAGGATGAAGGGTACAACACATCCTGCCATTCCATAGCATTCATTAAATGCAATTAGAGAAAAGCTTGAACAAATGACGGGACAAAAAAAGTAACAGATGACAAAGCATTAAAGTTAAACACTTTTCGTATTAATGTTTGCTGTAAGTAGAACCTCAAGCCCGATTACAGTAATTTAAATGTGTGCTAAGGAAAGGCATTTTCTCATGGTCTCAGCTTTAATGAGTTTCCAGTCCGATTACCTATTTTGTTATTTCTTTAGCAGTTACTCTTATGCTCTTCTAATCAGAGCTTTTTGAAAATTTCTAAGTGACTTGCACAAAAGCTAACATAAAGCGCGATAAAACCAGAAATGATATGTAATATTCAGGAAAGGCGTCATGTGGTTTCAACTATCTTCTTATACGGTTGAAGGCGTTGCAAAGCTTTTAGCTGAAGTGTATGTAGCCATTACTTTTAGCAGCTGTTTTCCGGTTTACTTTCTGGGCAACCAAGCAAATATCTGCGATGGCTCACTATCGTTTACTCGCCTGTTCTCCTACATGTGTAAGGTAAGTGCCTACTAGAGTGTGCAGTGTTCATATGGCAATACCGAACTGCTAACAAAATTGTAGAAATGTTTTAAGTGCTACTACTCAATTTCTAGATTTTAGAACATCTTGTTTATTCAGAAAAAATGTTTTGTTAGACACTGGAGAAGCTTTCGACCATGAGCTTTTGGGTGTGTTTTGACTATTGGTAGGCTTATAAAACGGGTGTTTGGTAAAATTCTTTGAAAAAAAAAGAAGATAAAAATGGAATCCTCGACAAAAGCTGGAAGGTTTCATCGGAATAGCAAAACATGGACTCCTTCGAACCCTTGTCAAGGAACTCTCTCAAGTCTCATTCATTTCTGGTTTTGGCCAAAACATTTTTATTGACCACAAAAATGCCATGTCCCAAGTACATGAAAATGCGTTTCTGTTTTTTTTCTCATGATCTTTTGTAGAAAAAATAAAATTTATCAGTGATAAATATTTATATACAAGCCAAAAACAATTTAACAAAGTTATTGTATTTCAAAAAGATTATTGCACTTCGCTAAAATGATCTTACATAATGTGTAAAGTATACGATTAAATGACCTGAACATTAGGAAATGTAATGAGGTCGAATTAAACAAAATTTGTCAGTGTTTTAATAAACATGTACATAGACATACTTTTTTTTAGCACACAGCGTTACGTTTTTTGGTACTTGGAAATGCAATTCATTCTACTACTGTTATACATGTGTTCCAAGAGTCATTTCACAGGACAGAGTTTTTGACAGTCATTCCAAATCTTCCATGTTATTTCTTCACTTTCCTTGGGCACATCCAGAGATTTTACTTGCTCGAATAATAGTTACACGTAGAAAAAAAAATGTTTCGTGACACATCCTATCCGTAATAAAAAGTAATTTACGATTTATGCTGATGTGTTGTACAATGAAATACGTTCAGAACATTCTAATATCACTAATGTCGGAGGGGACATTTTGAAATAAAGAAGAATTCCTCACATTTAGGCACATTTATTGGCGAAGTGGAGCGAGACTTATCTTCAAAACAGAAAGTATTAAATGTATGTATATTTCAGCCAAAATATTGTCTCTTCATCCGAGATTTCAAAAATTTAGCTCTCTGGCAATATTTTTTTTCCGACATCCGTCCAGCAACACACGTCGTTCCTTTTCATATTTCTGCAGGACCCGGAAATTCGAGAAAGAGAACTCATTAGACAGTATATATATACGTGTATAAAAAAGAGAGAACATTCAAAATACACAGCCTAATCGTAAGAGTTGATTAGTTAAGCACTATTAACAGTTGACAACAAACTTATACTGCTGCAGTCTTCTTCTAAGATAAAAATAAATTCTGACTAAATACTTCATCTGCAGCGGTGTACTTATCGTTTAAGGTGACACATCCCGAACTATTCAGCTGCCCTTTTTTTGCCTTCCCTCGTACACACAGGCACACGCGATTTTCAGCGTTTCGTTGCCCCAAAGATGTTTCATTTGCCATTAGCTGGCCACGTGAAGGCGGAGCAACAAATCTCATAGGTCTGTTTTTCCTTTTTTGGTTTCATTTTTTTTGTTCAAAGAGATTGTCCAGAAGAAGTGGCAGAGTGGCCGCAAGGTGTGAGTCGTGCCATGCAACTTTTCGAGGTCCCGCCTTCGGTTTCTATTGCGGCGGCACGCTTAGGGATGGAGAAGAGAAGGGGTTTAGTAGAATAGCGGGCCGTAGCGAGATGGTCGGCCTGAAATACAGAGGGCAGAAAAAAAAAAATAGATCACTCAGTTGGCTTCGATGACCGCGTGCGCACGCTTCTTCCTGAAAATTCCACAACACAGAAAGACAAAAAAATGATAAAAAAGAGATAAGCGAAACACTACACCATCCTTCTAGGAAAAAAATGAAAAAAAGTGTCTGAATCTTTCATATGATGACATATCTTTTTAAAATTATGTATATTAACAGGGCTATTCAGACAGAAAGTGCAGTTTTCATAATTTTATTTCTCACAAACTACGGCAATGATTGTGAAAATTGCGATAACTGGAAGCAGGGGAAACCGCAAAATTGTGAAGAACAGTTTGCCAGCTTGCCACCCTCGTTTTTTTCTGTATGTACGTATGGCTCATCTCAAAAACTTTTTTAGGGTTCATGATACTATTATTACTAATGAATAGAACAAGTCACGAGGAATATTTGTGCATACAAGTTACTAGCTTACTGCTCGCTGCTTCGATCACGCTTGCATAGTAGTTACAACAAAAACAATTTTATAAACATACACTGACAGAAAAAAAAAATCTCAACAGAAGAAGGAGTTGTGAGACGTAAACGAAAAGTTGGTAGGTGTGTTTCTAGATCTGAAAGATGTACCGGGTGATCAAAAAATTGGTATAAATTTGGAAATTGAATAAATCACGGAATAACGTAGATAGAGAGGTACAAATTGACACAGATGCTAGGTATAACATGGGGTTTTATTAGAACCAAGAAAATGCAAAAGTTCAAAAAATGTCCGACAGATGGCGCTTCATCTGATCAGACTAGCAATAATTAGCATAACAAAGTAAGACAAAGCAAAGGTGATGTTCTTTACAGGAAATGCACAATATGTCCACGATCATTGCTCAACAGTAGCTGTAGTCGAGGAATAATGTTGTGAACAGCACTGCAAAGCATGTTCAGAGTTATGGTGAGGCATTGACGATGGATGTTGTCTTTCAGCATCCCTAGAGATGTCGGTCGATCACGATACACTTGTGACTTCAGGTAACCCCAAGGCCAATAATCACACAGACTGAGGTCTGGGGACCTGGGAGGCCAAGCATGACGGAAGTGGCGGCTGAGCACCCGATCATCACCAAACGACGCGCGCAAGAGATCTTTCACGCGTCTAGCAATATGGGGTGGAGCGCCATCCTGCATAAACATAGTACGTTCCAGCAGGTGTTTATCTGCCAGGCTGGGGATAATGCGATTCTGTAACATATCGGCGTACCTCTCAGCCGTGACCAGTGCCATCTATCGAACATTTTGTGAACTTTGTTTTTCTTTTTTTTTTTGTTCTAATAAAACCCCATGTCATTCCAAGCTTGTGTGTCAATTTTTACCTCTCTACATTATTCCGTGGTTTATTAAGTTTTCAAATTTATATGGACTTTTTGAGCACCCGGTATATTCAAATTTCGCGCCCGCCGCTTAAGAGTGGTGTGTGATAGGCACGCTTAACCTACACCTGGAGTTATGATCTCGGGTGCGATTTCCTATGACAGCAGGAACATTCTAACGGTTATCCCACGCACACTGACTGCAAAATTGTACTTCAATCTTGTGATTCGAGCTGTCTTTCAATTATTAATTTTTTAAAATTTCGAACGATTAAATATCAGTTTTCATTGATGTAGCTTTAAAAATGAGTGGTTACTTACCTATGATTTATTTTTTTAAAAAAAATTTCAGTCTATTTCACCGTCTTAAGGCTTGAATTTCCAAAAATTCTAAAACACACATTTTTAATTTCTGACAGAGAAACCGAATACCAATTTTCGTAGTTCTAGCCTAGTAGCAATATATTTAAAAAAAACGTTTCATTCCATAGTTCACCACCTTAGGAGTGGAATTTTGAAAAATCCCTTCTTGAAGGACGTAAACAGTGTAACATCAACAGCCTCCCCAAATTGGAATTTTCTATCCTTAGCAATTTTGGCTGTGCGATGCCATTTTATTTTATATATGTAGAGACCATTTATGGCAGTGATAAATGTGTATTGCTCTCTGGTCCATGTTTAATTGACTGCCATCTAATGGAAATGATGGAGCTACGAACTGGTGATGGTATCTGGCGGGAAAGGCAATAAACAACTGCCACAGCGAAGCTTGGACAGTATCTATACGTGTTATAAATTAAACTCCTCGCTCCGTGTCCTTCTGTCTCTTTGATAAGGCTAATCTCTGGAAGTACTGAAGCGATTTTAATACCATTTAGACTAATGGATAACTGATTCACGAGAAAGGTTTGTGTACAGGGCGGTGTAATTAAACTTTTCCTCCTTGAGAGAGCTCTCATGAAAAACGAATAATTGTAGGGCAGTGTTTGTTTGTGATAACATTTTTAAGGCCATTCAGAAGAGAAATAACTAATGAACCATTGAAAAAAATAAATTTTAATTTCCACATCAGAGGGTAAGATTTGTTAACTGCGTATCATGTTTACGTTCCACGTTACAAACTTTGCTCAATGCGACGGCCATCTTCACCCACAACAGCCTGGGACATTTCACAACTGTTCGCAGCACTTTTCGAACGATGGATCACGGAATGTTCGCCTGTCATGACAGATCGTGCACAACTTGAAGGTGGCGCATTGCGGCCAGCACTCTCAGCCATGGCAACAGCAAATTTTTCAACAATTTATGGAGCAGTTATCCGTCGGCCTCTCCTAGGAGCTATTCCCAAATCGCCAGTTAATTCCAACTTCCGAATGATGGTCTTCAGTTCCGGTGTGGAAAGAGGACTTCCCACATTCCCATGTTGTTGTTGTTGTTGTGGTCTTCAGTCCTGAGACTGGTTTGATGCAGCTCTCTATGCTACTCTATCCTGTGCAAGCTTCTTCATCTCCCAGTACCTACTGCAACCTACATCCTTCTGAATCTGCTTAGTGTATTCATCTCTTGCTCTCCCTCTACGATTTTTACCCTCCACGCTGCCCTCCAATGCTAAATTTGTGATCCCTTGATGCCTCAGAACATGTCCTACCAACCGGTCCCTTCTTCTTGTCAAGTTGTGCCAAAAACTACGCTTCTCCCCCAATTCTATTCAATACTTCCTCATTAGTTATGTGATCTACCCACCTAATCTTCAGCATTCTTCTGTAGCACCACATTTCGAAAGCTTCTATTCTCTTCTTGTCTAAACTATTTATCGTCCATGTTTCACTCCCATACATGGCTACGCTCCATACAAATACTTTCAGAAACGACTTCCTGACACTTAAATCAATACTCGATGTTAACAAATTTCTCTTGATCAGAAACGCTTTCCTTGCCATTGCCAGTCTACATGTTATATCCTCTCTACTTCGACCATCATCATTTATTTTGCTCCCCAAATAGTAAAACTCCTTTACTACTTTAAGTACCTCATTTCCTACTCTAATTCCCTCAGCACCACCCGACTTAATTCGACTGCATTCCATAATCCTCGTTTTGCTTTTGTTGATGTTCATCTTATACCCTCCTTTAAAGACGCTGTCCATTCCGTTCAACTGCTCTTCCAAGTCCTTTGCTGTCTCTGACAGAATTACAATGTCATCGGCGAACCTCAAAGTTTTTATTTCTTCTCTATGGATTTTAATACCTACTCCGAACTTTACATTTGTTTCCTTTACTGCTTGCTCAATATACAGATTGAATAACATCGGGGATAGGCTACAACCCTGTCTCACTCCCTTCCCAACCACTGCTTCCCTTTCGTGCCCCTGTCTGAATACCATTCCTGTAACGTTGCGTACCTACATTATAATAATATTGGCCGCGCGGGGTAGCAGCGTGGTCTCAGGCTTCTTGTCACGGTTCGCCACCCCCCCCCCCCCTCCCCAATCTCATAAGATACCTATGAACATGAGTGTTGTCATCTTGGAATGTGGCAATGCCGACAACATCATCAAGATTGGAAGAAAAGGCAAACTTTGTTGACTGATAGTGATGAAACAAACATTCTGACCCATCTACGTGGTAACCTACTCAAGTGGCCAAATGTCATGGTACGAAAAACGCACCCAGAATATTACAGAACCGCGTCTGGCCTTAACTACACCACCTAAACCCTGCCCTTCAGGTCCATCGGTGCCCTTGACCCGTGGCACTATTTGAAAAGAGACAAAATTCCGACTTGTCGGACCATACTACACACCTGTAGTCAGCTACCGTCCATTTTCCGTACAGTCTGGTGCACTGAAAACATGCAGCTTCACGTGCCACTGCGAGCTAAGGCCCGCTGGCGAGTTATCGGACTCGCCTACTGCTCCTTTCGAAATATCTGTTCAGAAACTAGTCGAGATGGACTTGTACTCACCGACAACAAACAGTCCCATCGTTTTGAAACATTTTGTCATTAACAAGGGGAGACACCCATACCTGGTCCGTGTCGGCTACGATGTTTTTGTGGCACCTGTTGTCATCCCTTGTTACATGGCTGGGAGTTGTACACCATTCCTTGCAGACACGTAGGACAGACGTACTGGTTCACCAATTGATTGGATACCTTCATTTAATACCACGGCACATAATGATGACTATATTTGATCAACAAAGTGAAGTTGTAGTACTCTCTGTGTCTTTGGTAGTTTCTGATGAAAAAAAATTTGAAATCTGTCCTCCTTATAGAATAGCCCTGTATCTGTGGCTGCCTACGTGCATAGAGTCTCATAATGAAATTTTTATATTATTTTTCTTTTCACAATTGAAGTGGTTAAATCAGTCGTCACTTATTTATAATTTTACTCACAAGAGCCATGACATTATTCTCCGCCCTCAGAAACCACGTTTCTGGAAACAAAAGGTGGATATTCCATGTTATGTTTTTTTTGTCATATTTGACATCTCTATCCTCTTCATGTAGCACCTTTACCGATATTTACGAATCCTGTGTGTTAAAGTGCTAGTGGTAGAGCAGTCGATTTTCTTTCACATAGCTGAAAACTTTATACAAGAGCTTTTAAAATTACGAGAAAAATTGCATGAATTATACCATTAAGAAGAAGATCAGTTTATTATTTGAAGCTCTAGTGAAGTTTAACCCAAAAAGTTTTGTTTGTTCTTTTACTGTCATATGTTTCAGTATTGGGAAGCTTATCCTATATAGCCAAATCAGATATAATGCATTCTAATCAATAAAATATAGTTGGTGTGGGGGAGGAAGTATGAGTGAGACAATCTGTTTATTATGCAAAATCTTTTGGTATTAGATAAGAAAGACTGCCAGTATAAAAAGATTTGACTCTTTTGTTTACTCGTGAAATACCTTTGTCAGTAAATTATCGGGATTGCTCAAGAATAACGAAGCGAAACATGAGTGCAGGAATGAGCAGAAAGATAGTGATTTTTTTAAAATAAAGGAACATTATTGCACAGCAAATACATTTTTGGTCTACAGATAACTAGTTAACGGTCCTCAGAGCCGCAGCCTCTCTTTGCTTAAACTAGTTTGCTCACTGATGCTGACTGAAAATAGTGCGGACCAAATGGATTTTTTTTATCATTAGCAAAAATGTTCCATACCTTTCTGATCATTTTCATGAAATTACAACTCGCTACAGATAATTATTCTGAATTTTTACTTTTTCAGATACTTTTAAATCATTCGATATGTCAACCTGTTAGAATTGTCCTGTGTTAATGTTTTGCTTTTTTTGGATTCCGACTGAGCTTGAAAGGAAGAATACTGATCGACAAAAAAATGAAATTGGCAAAGAAAAATTATGTGAAATTAATTTATGAGAGAGGAATTAAGCGGACGAAAAATGAAAAGAGTTCAGATTGAGAGATTGATAATTAGGCATGCAGAAGGTGTGAATACATTTTTGCTTAATTGATTGGTAAAACACGTATGAGGACAAGTCCTGTTTTGTGTCGCCAGTGCAGATCCTAAGGAGAGAAATATGAATTTTCAGTTCTGAATATTTCCGGGGCGCTGACGAATCCCCAGTTTCTATGCTATCTAATATGACATTCGAGTGGGTAAAGAAAGACTAGACTGTGTTAGACGTAAATTTTTTTCGTATTCAGAAAGACGAGTTATTCAGTTGATACAGATGGCCATCAAAGTTCATTATTAGAACAGCTGTATCACAACATCAGAGGCTTTGTTGCTATATGCAGTTCTTATTTGGAACGTTAGAGGATTAAAATGTCTCCATGTTGTGCACGGTGTGAAATGAGTGGACACCATTCCAGTGAGTGGAATATGAATACTGTGATGCTGAAAACCTGCCTGTGCGAAACTGGCTTATTTCGTGTTTCAGTGCTGTCTAGTGAATGGGCAAAAGAGTCGTGAGTGTGTGAAAGGTGAAATTGGTTAGTGTTCGGAATTGGATGATATAAAACGAAGAGGATTGTCAGGAGGCATTTGTGATCTTCAGGGTTCATTATTAGGATCACTTCATCATAATGACAGAGTTTCGTTGATGTATATAATATAAATGTGGTTGTATTAGGGAGTGAAAATATCTCAGATTACTTTATGGGAGGGGTGGAATTACATGGGTATTAAGATAAATCAATCGTTGTTTTATGACTTTGGCTTCAGAGAAGAGGAATCTGAGTGCTGCGCGTTGGAAAACCGTGTATAGTAGGTTGCTGTGTACAGGAAAGTGTAATGAAACGCAGAAAGATGTGGACAAAATTTTCCATTTGATGCAATGAATCTCAGGCAGCTCCTCATAGAAATGGATAAATGCCACATAATGTCCATGAAACTAACTTGATAGTGTTCGTTTACGAGACTACTGGTGAACATCTTGAGCAAATAACGTTTAAATATTTAGGGGCTATACAAGGAAGCCAGGTGAAACAAGATAATCATATAAAACGAGTATAAGAGAAGGCGAATGGAAGATATAGATTTATTGGGAGAGTGACAGGGGAGTATGGAAATCACACACAAGAAGCTAGAACTAATTAGAGATTATTGATGTACAGGGCGTTACAAAAAGGTACGGCCAAACTTTCAGGAAACATTCCTCAGAGACAAATAAAGAAAACATGTTATGTGGACATGTGTCCGGAAACGCTTAATTTCCATATTAGATCTCATTTTAGTTTCGTCAGTATGTACTGTACTTCCTCGGTTCACCGCCAGTTGGCCCAACTGAAGGAAGGTAATGTTGACTTCGGTGCTTGTGTTGACATGCGACTCTTTACTCTACAGTACTAGCATCAAGCACATCAGTACTTAGCATCAACAGGTTAGTGTTCATTACGAACGTGGTTTTGCAGTCAGTGCAATGTTTACAAATGCGGAGTTGGCAGATGCCCATTTCATGTATGGATTAGCACGGGGCAATAGCTGTGGCGCGGTGCGTTTGTATCGAGACAGATTTCCAGAACGAAGGTGTCCCGACAGGAAGACGTTCGAAGCAATTGATCGGCGTCTTAGGGAGCACGGAACATTCGAGCCTATGACTCGCGACTGGGGAAGACCTAGAACGACGAGGACACCTGGAATGGACGAGGCAAGTCTTCGTGCAGTTGACGATAACCTTCATGTCAGTGTCAGAGAAGATGCTGCTGTACAAGGTAACGTTGACCACGTCACTGTATGGAGAGTGATACCGGAGAACCAGTTGTTTCAGTACCATGTACAGCGTGTGCAGGCCCTGTCAGTAGCTGATTGGCCTCCACGGGTACACTTCTGCGAATGGTTCATCCAACAATGTGTCAATCCTCATTTCAGTGCAAATGTTCTCTTTACGGATGAGACTTCATTCCAATGTGTTCAAATTGTAAATTTTCACAATCAACATGTGTGGGCTGACGAGAATCCGCAAGCAATTGTGCAATCACGTCATCAACACAGATTTTCCGTGAACGTTTGGACAGGCATTGTTGGTGATGTCTCGATTGGGTCCCATGTTCTTCCACCTACGCTCAATGGAGCACGTTATCATAATTTCATACTCAACCTATGCTGCTAGAAGATGTGCCTTTACAAGTACGACACAATACGTGGTTCATGCACGATGGAGGTCCTGCATATTTCAGTCTAAGTGTTCGTACGCTTCTCAACAACAGATTCGGTGATCGATGGATCGGTAGAGGCGGGCCAATTCCATGGCCTCCACGCTCTCCTGACCTCACCCCTCTGGCCTTTCAGTTATGGGGGCATTTGAAAGCTCTTGTCTACGCAACCTCGGTACCAAATGTAGAGACTCTTCGTGCTCGTATTGTGGACGGCTGTGATACAATACGCCATTCTCCAGGGCTGCATCAGGGATTCCATGCGACGGAGGGTGGATGCATGTATCCTCGCTAACGGAGGACATTTTGAACATTTCCTGTAACAAAGTGTTTGAAGTCACGCTGGTATATTCTGTTGCTGTGTGTTTCCATTCCATGATTAATGCGATCTGAAGAGAAGTAATAAAATGAGCTCTAACATGGAAAGTAAGCATTTCCGGACACATGTCCACATAACATATTTTGTTTCTTTGTGTGTGAGGAATCTTTCCTGAAAGTTTGGCCTTACCTTTTTGTAACACCCTGTAGTGTTTCGACTTCTTATTAAATAGGCATGACAACGAACGAATTCATAGACACGTTGTTAGGATCATATCAGGTGGGTTTGGTCTATAAGAAAGAGTAACAGAAATGTCCTGGAACTTAACAATGGGACTTCTCTGAAGAAATACAGCGCCGTTTCCGGAAATCATGTTGAGGTCAAGTTAGAGAATCTATGTTCTAATAACACTGTACTTCTATCCCACGCACGTCTTAGGTAAGGCTTGTGGCAATAAGATAACAAGAACTGAGGAACGTACAGAGGCATATAGACAGTCATTTTTCCTTTGCGCAGTACATGATGGATAGTACAATGTATCCTCCACCACGCACTGTAGGGTGGCTAACAGAGTATATGTGTAGATATAAACGCACTCCCTATTTGTGGGCTGTTTTACTGATGAGTGAAGCAGAAGGCCTGATTGTATAGAAGCTAAAGATTGCGACCCACAGGGTTCAGTATTAGGACCAGTATTAAGCCCGCATTAACACAACACCCAATTTTTTGCTGCTTTATCTGCTCTTTTTGTAGGACAACGGTAGCCCGCTAGGGGGCCAGCGCTCGGCTGGGACACGTACCGGGTCGGTACCTGTCGGAGGGCAACGGGTACAGGTTGCGTGGCGAGTAGCCGTAGATCTCCCTGGATACGGGCAGGTAGCGGTAGCCGGGCGTGGAGATGCGCTCTGCGGCGTGTGACGGCTCGTCGTAGATCGACTTGGGCGACAGCCAGGGCGCGCCCGGCAGGTCGGGGAAGTCGGAGAAGAGCGGCCGGAAGAGGCCGCGTGGGCGGTGCGACACGCGGTCCGGCGCGCGCATGTCGTCCGTGCCTGCCGACAACACCAACAACGCACGTATACGGCACACTGCATTCCTCGATACATAGCAAAATGACGCCCAACAAAACAATAAAATTTGCGAGAAGTACCTTTAACCGATGCAGGTGCTCCTCAAGGTTGAATTCTAGGACCACTGGTAAATAAACAGATTTCTGAACCCTGTTTATTATTTAAATAATCTATACAGGTGCACCGCAAGGTTGAATTCAAGGACCACTGGTAAATAAACAGATTTATGAACCCTGTTTATTATTTAAATAATATCATCAGCTTACATTATATCAAGGTCTTACACTCGCAAAACGTATTGTATTGCAGTTAATTTAAATAATAATAATTATTGTAATATTAGAAGTAAGAGTAATAATAGTAGCACTAGAAGTAAAAGAATGTATTGACTGTAGATATGCGTATATCTAATGTTCTTTGAAACAGAAATGTTGGAGAGTAGCAGAGACAAATCCTCAAACAATACAGATGTTGGTCCAGATTCTATATTAGGACCAATAATAGTTGTCAGACTTTTTATAAGCTTTCTGTTTTTCACCCAGATAAGTTTAGGATCATCAGACTAGGGTGCTATACCTTGAAAACTGATTGCAGTTCAGTTAAATAATGGTAACATTTATATTATAAACAATCAGGATCATCAGACTAGGGTGCTATACCTTGAAAATTGATTGCAGTTCAGTTAAAAGTGTTACCATAGCACTATGGTATTATTGATAGTAATGAATTGAAAGAATAATTAGAAAACAGATTTAGTTGTATGAAGGGTTATTTGGAATAACAGTACTGACTATGAGCAAAGAGGATTTCAAGCAGAGACACAGTCAATTGACACAGTTATACCTCATGGTTCAATGTTAGGATGGCTAATAATTGTCAGAGCTTTTTTTTAAGTTATTTGTTTTTTTAATCATATAAGTTTATGGTCATCAAGTCCTCTCTCACATTGAAGCATTATGCTACGCTTTCAACACTGTAATACAGTTGTATTAAGTAACGCTAACATTTATTTTATAAATTACAGTAATAATGGTAGTAATAAACAGAAAGTATAATCATGTCTAATACAATATTTTCTGGTTTGGACTCTGCGCTGTAATGTCTAATATTACTTTTGGTGTGACATATGATGTATGAATTTCGATGCACTACTTTTAATAAAATAACACACATGAGAATAACGAACAGAATATGTCAGTGAATATGGCACCAGTAGCTTAGCACCACCCACAGATAGGATTCTAAACATCCTTGGTTACATTATAACAGCTGTGCTTGTTCTATGATATGGCAGATTTTTGTTTGTGTTGGCTAATGGAGGTACTCATGTACATTATTGTATTGTTTTTGTGGCATATATGCAGAGAAATACCATGTACACATGTCCACATGCACAAGCGATGTATTAGAAATGGCGATGGAAGCTTAAATATGTAGGTAACGTTACTTATAAAGTATATGTACATGCGAGAGATTGTAGACAATTTGTGTACATGGTGCAGCAGTTAAATACGGACAAATAAAACTTTATAAAAAAAATCAAATTTATTAAAATAAAATGCAAATGAAAATGAAAACCCTTTTACGTATTAGTAGTGGAATCTTTCAAGAGTAACATTACTCGATGTAGCCCGCCTCAGCCGCAGTGAACACCTCCAGTCTTGTCCTAAAGCGATCGCACGCACTGTTTGAAATAGCGCTGTCCATATTCGCTAATGCTGCTGAGATAGCGGTGCGTAGATATGCGACGTTAGGGTGCGTCGTCTTATTGGTAACCCTATCGGGCACGCTTCAAACAAAGTAGTTGAGAGGTTAATCAGGGCTTTTCGAGGGCCAGAAGTTCTTTGACCAGAAGATGTCAACATTAGCCGAGAGCCAGTTTTGAACTAAATGTGCACCGTCCTGTTGAAGGATATATTGTCTCCCTGAGACCACAATTACCACCCACGGTTTCACTACATTCGTCAAAACTTGCAAATAAACTTCTTTTGTGACAGTTTGTTCCTTTCCAAAGAAATGTGGCGGCATGATATCACCCTCACTGGACGTGACACATAGGACGTGAACCCCAGACTTTTCCGAACCATTATACTTGGCCACAATATCGTAAACCGCTCATCTCGGTTACCCGAAAAATCGAACTATTTCAGTGGGCGAACGCCGAGCGCGAAGATTTTCGATAATCGCGACTCTTTGGCTGTACTCCGCACTTGTGCGTAACATCTCGGCCATTTTGAGTTTCTGAATGGCCGGCCCTTGTGGCCGAGAGGTTCTAGACGCTACAGTCTGGAACCGTGTGACCGCTACGGTCGCAGGTTCGAATCCTGCCTCGGGCATGGGTGTGTGTTATGTGCTTAGGTTAGTTATGTTTAAGTAGTTCTAAGTTCTAGGGGACTAATGACCTCAGAAGTTAAGTCCCGTAGTGCTCAGAGCCATTTGAACCATATTTGAATTTCTGACCTCCGGTGGCAAATTCAAATTGAAATTTGTCTGGATTTAAGCGCCGCAACCTGTATAAAACAATGTCACCATTTTTGAAAGAATTACAGGTGTTTGAAAATGCCCCGCGGTTGAAACAGAGCTTTGTATATTTCTATAGGACAGGACACAAATTTGAAAATCGTAGGTGCTCAATCCACTCTTGGCTACCTGGGCTTATCTCCTTTATTGTGGCAGCAAACTTAAGTCCTTGTTCCTTTTTCTGATGAAAAACTTCCTTCTACGACAGAGCAAAGAGTAAATCTGTATGCCAGAAAACGATGTACGAGAGTAATCCGCAAAAGAAAGTTTGTCCAGTAAATTAAAAAGATATTCCATCTGATCAAAACCATCCGGAGACCTATGAGTTCACATCAGTATGGAGTGTGTCATCGATTCGCCATTATGACGGCTTGAAACATCCTGGGGACACTTTTCAGTGGGGTGTCTGAACGTCTGTGGAGGAGTAGCAACCCATTGTTCCTCAAGATCCAAAACGGGAGAAAATGGTGGTATTGGACGCTTGAGTCTGGACCGAAGTCGATGTTCTAACTTCATCTCATACTTGCTCAGTTGGTCTCAATTCGCGACTGTGGGCAGCTCAGACCATATCAGGAAAGTTATTGTTCATGAAGCATCATCTCACCTTCTGCTTTATGACAGAATGCATTGTCATAGTGATGTAATCATTGTCTCCAAACTGTTCCACTAACGTACGGAGCATACAGCGTTTTCTCAAGTGCAATAAGGGGACCACAACCTAACGACAAGAAACACGCCCGCACTGTAAAAACCACTTCCTTCGTACTTCACTGTTGCCGCCGCACATAATGACAGGTAACGTTCTCGAGCCATCAGCCAGACCCAAACCCATCAGTCGGATTGACACAGCGTATAGCGTGATTCATCAGTACGAATCACTCGTTTCCCAACATCGACTGTCTAGCGACGTCGCTTTCCCGCTACCGACATCCACATGGCCAACAGTGAACTTGGACAGCTTCATAAAGGTTGAAATATCCCTGGTGGATTTGTTACTCAGGCGACATTAAATGACTAGTCCACCTTCGATGTCACTTAGCTCTCGTGACTGCCACATTCTGCTGTGACTGTTTCTCTAGAGACAAGTCAAATTCCCAGTACGTAAAAGTATCCAGATACGTTTGGCCACGTGCACAGACAGTGACCTGGTGCATATTATGTTTCCACTTAGTCATCATTTGTTCATTTGGCAAACCATTCTGTTTAAAACGGCAATAAATAAATTTGGGACCAGATATAGGAGCCGCTTAACAACAGTCCCCTGATCACAAACTGCATATTGACTTTCGGGTTCTTCGGCCCACGTTCGTCTGATGAATTTCCGACGTTCTGCCAGCACGAGTGGTTGACATTGTCAAAGCTTCACCATCCATTGCTAATGGTGGAAGCCCAACTCGCCACCGCAGACCGTGTGTATCTTGCGCGTCAACGTCCGAGGGCTTCTCCGCGGTCATTTCCTGTGCGGTTCTCCTGTTGCTACCTGCGACGGCCGTTCGCTGCAGCACGGGAAGCCAGGATCTGTTTGCCTAGAGACTTTCTTCTTTCTTGTTGAAGCTGTTCCCGTGTTTTTGTATTTCTATAGCTTCTCTGAACAAGCAGGTGTTATAGTTCTTGTCTACATCCAGTACTTCCGCGTAGACGAATTTTACTACGTGGTCGGTCTCACACAGTGCATGCTACGCCACGGCCGATTTCTGCACGTGCTCCAACCTAAAATGTCGCTTATGTTCTTTGATCCTGGTGTTGATTGATCTTACAGCCATTCCGACATAAACTTTTCCGCGTATACAGGGTATGCGGTATATTCCCGACATTGCAAACGGGCCCTTTTTTCCTTTGCCGATCCAAGACACTCTTGTATATTCTTTATCGGTTTGAAAATAGTCTTTACGCCGTGTCTGCGCAATATACGGCCGATTCTGCCCGATGTATGGCAGAAAGTCCGTACCCGACATTTCTTTTCTGATTTCTTACTTCGCCGCGTGTTTGGCTGTGTTACATTCTAATATAACTTGTGGAGTACCCATTGCTCCTCAGAACACTTTCCACTTGTCACAGTTCGCGTCTCCTTGTCGTCGGTATCGGTTCTGAAATGGCAACTGGTCAGGTGCTTCATTGACGGTACGAACAGATGAGAACTGCTTGAACCGAGATCCGGGCTGTGTGGAAGGTGTTACAATACAGTGCCTCGGAAACGGTGGACCTAATTACGTGAAACCGAGGGCTGTGTCATTTCGGACGTTGAAACTTCCTGGCAGATTAAAACTGTGTGCCCGACCGAGACTCGAACTCGGGACCTTTGCCTTTCGCGGGAAAGTGCTCTACCATCTGAGCTACCGAAGCACGACTCACACCCGGTATTCACAGCTTTACTTCTGCCAGTATCTCGTCGCCTACCTTCCAACCTTTACAGAAGCTCTCCTGCGAACCTAGCAGAACTAGCAGTACTGAAAGAAAGGGTACTGCGGAGTACCGGGCGTGAGTCGTGCTTCGGTAGCTCAGAAGGTAGAGCACTTGCCCGCGAAAGGCAAAGGTCCCGCGTTCGAGTCCCGGTCGGGCACACAGTTTTAATCTGCCAGGAAGTTTCATATCAGCGCACACTCCGCTGCAGAGTGAAAATTTCGTTCTGGATTTCGGACGTTGTCGTGAATCACGACACCTTCCGAAAGGAAACCCGATCGGTTCTTCCGAATCGCTTTCTGTTTCAGTACGGAACAATTCCTAGTAACATTCACAGTCTCTCCATGCCTGTGGAAATCAACTTGTTGTACATCTCACATGTTCCAAATAGGCTGTGATCATAACTTTCTTCGTTGGTGCCGTAGTTTTGAACCGCATATATCGGAGAGATGAATGGTGTCTCCACGATACTGGAGCTTTCTTCAAGTCTGCTGTTACGTGATGCAGCCACATTTCAATACCCTCCGCCTGACACCGATTTAGTGCTGGAGAGACAAACCTAATCGCTTCGCTTTATTGTCGTTTGAGAGTTGGCAAAGTACGCTGCGAGAATACTTCTTCCTCTAGAGGGATGTGTTGCGCACAATTTCTTCTACATTACCAATGGCGAGACTGAGTTTGTATGATGTCTGCCTCACGCAGGGACTGATGACCTCAGCAGTTTAGTCCCATAGTGCTCAAAGCCATGTGCCTCACTCGAATGCGACGGTTGATTTGAATCATCCTTGGGACGCAGCACACACTGTCGTACGAAGAGGTCGACCTTGACTGCCCTTAGCCGGCCGCTGTGGCCGAGCGGTTCTAAGCGCTTCAGTCTGGACCCACGCTACCACTATGGTCGCAGGTTCGAATCCTGCCTGGGGCGTGGATGTGTGTGATGTCCATAGGTTAGTTAGGTTTAAGTAGTTCTAAGTTCTAGGGGACTGATGGCCTCAGATATTAAGTCCCATAGTGCTCAGTGCCATTTGAACCTGCCCTTACCTTTGCTAGTTTCGTACATCTGTTCTGCCCTTATGGAATTCGTGGCACCCAATTCACGCCTGTTTCCTGGTATTTCAGGTGCTCTATTATCTTACACTGGATTGTGCTGTAGCTGTGAAAGTTATCTTTAAAGGCAACAAATCTTATTGCACTTCGCACTTCAATCGCCGGGTATCCATCTCTCGACGCCTCCATCTTGAAACTGTATTACGAAGTGCAGCAGAATAACTACCTCCCTCTACTGGCATTTAAAAGGTTTTATTATCTGTTCTATCTAGACATGTAATTCCCGTGGGGTGGGTTATACACCTGTGAAAACTCTTATAATGTTACTCGTAACCATATTTTATGATTCGGAAGTTGGTCAATAGCCGCTGACAAACACTTGAGAAGACTACAAAATAAAATTTCCGGTTTATAATGGACGATTTCCACTACCCTCTCAACACATTAGGCAATATTTAGGGCAACCATCCATCTACTAAATCATCTACAGCAAGTTCTTCAGGTTTCGCCGAAAAAGCTCGTGAATTCTCTGGGCCAAGAACACTTAATTTCGCTTCAGAAATTACCAAAGATGGCCCACATACGAAACTTTATGGACTGACACACGTTTACAGTCTGCATAAACAGTAACGTAATACACAGATCACATCCGATAATTTTTATCGTCAACTATAGCACAACCACAAATCAGCAGGCACAATGCACTGTGGGGCTTCTGTTAAACCAAGCGAGGTGGCACATTGGTTAGCATACTGTACTCGCACTGGGGAGAACGACGGCTTAAACCCACGTCCTGCCATCCAGTTGTAGGTTTTCCGTGATTTCCCTAAATCGCACTAGCCAAATTCTGGGATAGATCCAACGAGAGCTCACGGTCAATTTCCTTTCCCATTCTTGACACAATCCGAGCTTGTGCTCCGTCTCTGACGGCGCCGATGTCGACGGGACGTTAAGCCCAATTTTCCTGCCTTTCTTTTTAGCTTCTCTTGTTTAATAGGTACGATACGCTTATTAATTTAGTTACTGAACCATCCTCGTACCGAAGACACAGCCGGCCGCGGTGGCCGAACGGTTCTAGGCGCTTCAGTCCGGAACCGCAAGACTGCTGCGGGCGCAGGTTCGAATCGTGCCTCGGGCATGTCCTTAGGTTAGTTAGGTTTAAGTAGTTCTAAGTTCTAGGGGACTGATGACCTCAGATGTTAAGTCCCATAGTGCTCAGAGCCATTTGACCCGAAGACACATAGCACTGCTGGCTGGGTCATAATGATTGTATTAAGAACACTAATATCTTGTGGTAACACCGTCAACATAACAGGCTCTGCTAACGGTATACTAAGCCTTCCACATCGCTGGCAACGGGTTCTGCACAACGCTGGCAGCCCGCATCTCGTGGTCGTGCGGTGGCGTTCTCGCTTCCCACGCCCGGGTTCCCGGGTTCAATTCCCGGCGGAGTCAGGGATTTTCTCTGCCTCGTGATGGCTGGGTGTTTTGTGATGTCCTTAGGTTAGTTAGGTTTAAGTAGTTCTAAGTTCGAGGTGACTGATGACCATAGATGTTAAGTCCCATAGTGCTCAGAGCCATTTGAACCATTTGAACAACACTGGTGACTACTTTGAAGGACAGTAACAGTTGCAAACATGTAACTCTTTTGCATCGGTTGTGAATAAATAGTCGGCACTATGTAAATTCCAGCCCTCGTATCCTCATTTCAAGACACTGTTCATTCGTTCAACTGCTCTCGCAAGTCCTTTGCTGTCTCTGACAGAATTAAAATGTCATCGGCAAACCTCAAAGTTTTTATTTTTTCTACATGGATTTTAATTCCTACTCCAAAAAGCTGCATCGAATCTAATGCTAATAATGAGCATCTAAATTGCCTAGTCACATTAAACTGACCACTTATCAAAAGCATTTTTGCTCTGCATACTGCTGCGAGACCTGGAGGAAGAGAGTCAGTGAGTTGGAAACTACCGACAGGAGTGTCGAGCCATGCCGACTTCAGTGCCCTTGTCAGATGCTCCAGGTTTCTCGTTGAGGGTACATGGCGCGTGCTGAGGTGGTCCCATAGTTTCTCGAGTGGGTTTAAATTTGAAGAGTTCGGTAATCAGGAGAGTATGGTGAAATCATACTGGTACTCTTCCAGTCATGCATGTACTCTGCAAGCTGTGTGACACATTGCATTGTCCTGCTGGTAGTTGCCACTTTCTCGAGTAAAAACTACGAGGCCTATTGGGAAAGTAAGGAACAATGGGTCGCGAAATGGATACCACAGTGAAAACCAAAACTGTTTTATTTGCAACGGTTAGCTACACCTTACAGTTACTTCTCTACACAGTCGCCGTTCAGACTTAGACATCTGTCGTAGCCTTGTACCAACTTTTCGATTCCCTCGTCATAGAAGACAGCCGCCAGTGCTTTTCGACAGTTTTCAAGTCTGGACTGCGGCTCGTTGACAGTGTCAAAATATTGTCTTCATAGCCAGCGGTTCATTTTAGCAGAGATGAACCTCAGGGGTAGCCAATTTCGGGCTGTATTGTGGGTGATCAAACGCTTCCCATCGAAAACGCTTCAGGAGCATCTTCACTGCCCCTGCAGAGTGCAGCCGAGAATTGTCGTGTAGAACGAACCACATGACAGTTATGTTATGTGGATTGCGTAGCTTCAGGCGAAATCTTTCAGCAGGGCCTCATACCCGGCAACAGTCACTAATTTGTAGCCATCTTTACGTTCTCACTGTGAGCACAGAACTGAAAAGAGCGACACGATACAGTCGACTGGCGCACTAGACACAGTGCCCAATGCATCTGTGCAAGTACTTGCATGTAGGAATGGTTACATAGTTGTGTTGGTCCATTGTACGGTAGAGAATGAAGAGATGACCTAGGGAACGCAACAAAAAAATTTCCCAGACAGTAACGGTCCCTTCTTTTTGGCTTTCTGGTTTTGCTTTTGCTAGTGCCGTTGTCCCGCGTCTTTGCCCAGGGTAGGCACAGTGAAATCGGATGTGGCACGGTTAATTTGAAGCAGTGGCCGGATTCCCTTCCTGCCGCTGCTCAACCCCCCCCCCCCCCCCAGGACAGAATTAATGTACCCCAACTGTCTGCACCTAGTGTAAACCGTGTAATAGTGTGAACGAGTTTCAAATGTCTGCAAGGCGTGTAGCAGAGGCGGAACGTGGGGGCCAGCCCAGTATTCACCTAGGGGGATGTGGAAAACCGCCTAAAAACCACATGCAGGCTGGCCGGCACACCGGCCCTCTTTGTTAATCTGCCAGGCGGATTCGATCTGGGGCCGGCGCGCCTACCCTACTCCAGGAAGCAGCGCACACAGGGCACAAAACGTGATTCATCTGGAAAGGCCATTTGTCACAACTCAGTGGACGTCCACTTGCGGTAATTTCGTGCAAATTCCAGCCTTCAACGTCGATCAAGAGCAGTCAGCATCTACATCTACATAGATACTCCGCAATCCACCATACGGTGCGTGGCGGAGGGTACCTCGTACCACAACTAGCACCTTCTCTCCCTGTTACACTCCCAAACAGAACGAGGGAAAAATGACTGCCTATATGCCTCTGTACGAGCCCTTATCTTGTGGTCTTTCCGCGAAATGTAAGTTGGCGGCAGTAAAATTGTACTGCAGTCAGCCTCAAATGCTGGTTCTCTAAATTTCCTCAGTAGCGATTCACGAAAAGAACGCCTTCTTTCCTCTAGAGACTCCCACCCGTGTTCCTGAAGCATTTCCGTAACACTCGCGTGACGATCAAACCTACCAGTAACAAATCTATCAGCCCGCCTCTGAATTGCTTCTATTTCCTCTCTCAGTCCGACCTGACAGGGATCCGAAACGAGCAGTATTCAAGAATAGGTCGTATCAGTGTTTTATAAGCATATATGCTTGAACCAGGTGCCTGCTAAGGAGGGCCTTACGCAGCTACGTTCACCAAACGGTCTTTGAGGAGACACTACTGGTGTCCCCTTGGTACATGTGGGCCGTCAGCTGGCAGGTCTATCCACTGTCCACATCGCCACAGCCGTTGTTCTCCCCTGCCATCTCTGGCCCATGGTGCACCCGAGTCGCCGTTTTCAATAGTGTCGTAGTGCCATGCACAATACAGTTTTACTATGGTAATACGCGAACAGCTAACAAACCCAGCTATTTCGGAAATCCTTCCACACTTGTCCCGAAAACCAATGATCGTGCCCTTTTTGACCTCAGATATGTCGCTCCGTTTCCCTATTACTCCAAAGACTGTGATGTGTTCGACGTCCCCCCGACATGGTTTATGCCCCATTCACTGCCAGTAATCCTACTTGCCGTGTGCGAGTGGTTATTGCATGTTGGCCGTGTTCAGACTCAAATGTGAGCCGTGTATCGACTCGTGCTACACCTTGTGTTTAGATTGCATTGGTTTTCCTTTTCTTCCCCTGACATGTTTGTTTGATATGTTGTCTGTCATTGAGTGGCTGCTTGGTTGTCTTTTCCCTCTGCTGTCGACATCTGCATTTTTGCTTCCGGGAAACTGCTATGGAGGAAGTGAGGTCTTTGACCGTTTGTAACCTCGTGTGGTGGCGCGGAAGTTGGGGCGTTGCGTGTAGAGAGTGTGGTGGACACGGGAGGGCAGTGTGGCTCTCCAGCGCGGAGCAGGCGTGGTCGGTTGTACCGAGTCGCCACGTGATGTATGTCGGTTGTGTGTAACGAGCGGGTCCAGTTGACGGAAGAGCTCCCCGCGTGTTCGTTGTATACAGAATCGCCCCACGAGTAGTTGCTGCTCATTTCGCCTCGGTCGGACGTTAACTAGCTTCTTTAGATCCTCTGTTTCAACACTCGAGTTTAAAAAGGAGACACCTAACATGAAGGAGCGGTCACTATCCGTCAACGTTGCAGAGAAGACGTGAACTCCGGTGACAGAGCGTGTTGTCACGTGACCTTGGCGTGTTGGGTACGCTGGCGACGCGTGCGCCGTCGGATTTGTGGATCATTACCATCGGAGGTCGTGTACTGCCTGTTCGAGCATAATTGCAAGTTAAGTTAGTGGAAAGTTTAATCATTAAGTAATAAGTTTGCGTAATTCTGCCTTGTGGCTTCCGGCGATCGGGTTTCCTGTCCCCGGCACCGATCTAATTGAAGACAGTGATCTTTCCTCCTCCTCTCGTTACTGTCCGATTGGAGGTGTAGTTTTGGCAGAGTAATTGTTTCGCTGTTCTGTCGTGGGTTATGAGTAAATTCATGCTTCCTGTTGGTTGATCATGTGGTCGCTCATTCAGGACGGTGTGGTGTAATGTTTTCTTGCACCAGGTTAGCTCTAATTCTATCAGCAAATTAAGCCATCCTATAACAAGTTTTCGCCGGGTAAAAGTCGGTGCAGTGACCAGCCTGAGAGTGGCAATTGTGTTTACGGGCGTATTTAAATTGGTCAGTATTCTGTCTAGCCTGAGCGTCCCTGAGTGGGTGATTTGTGGCCGCCTTACACGGGTCCTTCATATCTGTTATGTTCTAATGATATTCCAGGACAGTTTTGTTTAAAAAAATTTTAAATACCTCGAAGTTTGTAAATTCCTTTTTTTGCCATTAATCGTGTGTTTGCTGAGACCTGTTTAATTTTTTTTAATGGCGCTGTTGGTTTCTTCACTACCTCACCGTACTTTATTAATAATGTTCTGTAGTTACTTTAATAGCCTGTTTACTAATGTTCTTTAAATTTTTTAAATTGTTGTATTGCTAAAAATTACTGTGATTGGCGTTAGTGGCGTGTTTTAAAAGGTAGTTTATTGCCGTACTCCTACGTTCTGTATTTCTTTTGTTTTAATTTTTAAACAGTTGTATTGATATAAATTCGTTGATTGTCGTTAGCGGCGTGTTTTAAAAGGTTGTTTATTGCCGTACTGCTAGCTTCTGTGATTTTTTATAATTTTGTTTAAACTGTTGATTTGCTATAAATTGCTTGAACGCCGTTAGCGGCGCGTTTAAAAGTCTGTTTATTGCCATACTGCTAGTTTCTGTAAGATACGAATAAAACATTTGCGTAAATCTCAACCTGGCAGTAAACTACTAGAAATTTGGTCCCGTTTCCCAACTTGTGGTGTGGCTCGTAGTAACCGTAACCACTGTGTGTGTCAAAATGAAATGAGCGTTTGGTGCCATTGGCCGGAAGGCCCCTTGCGGGGCAGGTCCGGACGCCTTGGTGGAGGTCTTATTACAGCCGACGCCACATTGTGAGACCTGCGTGCCGGATGGGGATGAAATGATGATGAAGACAACACCCAGTCCCTCAGCGGAGAAAATCCTCGACTCAGCTGGGAATCTGACCCAGCCCCTTAGGGCGGCAGTCCGTCACGCTGTGTACCCAGATTAATATGAGGTAAATAGACACATCAAATGGACAGAGACCCTCTTAAGGATTTTAGTGTACCCCAACTGTCTGCATCTAGTATAAACCATGAAATAGTGTGAACGAGTTATTTGAAACAGAGGTGGGACATGGGCGGGTGTGCCAACCAGCCTGCATGTGGTTTTTAGGCGGTTTTCCACATCCCACTAGGTGAATACTGGGCTGGTCCCCACGTCCCGCCTCTGTTTCAGGCCTTGCAGACATTTGAAACTCGTTCACACTATTTCACGGTTTACACTAGATGCACACAGTTGGGGTACACTAAAATCCTTAAGAGGTTTCTGTCCACTTGATATGTCTATTTACCTTAAGCCTCGTAGTTTTACTGCAACCGTCTCCTGAAACTACGAAGGTACTTAAATAATCCTGTGTTTTGATTGCTTTGGACTGTTAATGATGTGACCTGAGTGCTAAAAACTTGACTAGAGCTTTGACCCCGGAGACATGTTGCTGGGTAAGATGAAGGATTTTTGCCACGCGGTTCAGTGTTACATCATTGTTAGTGCTCCGGCCAGCTTTATTCGAGCACAAGGAATGTTGACAACAACTTTGCTTGTAATCCAGAGAGATGAAACTCACCCTTGAGGGCGCGGACGTAGGACTGCCAGAACTTGGCCTTCCTTGTGATGGGCTCGTTCCTGCCTATCATGTCGAGGTTGTTATGGAACAGCATGGCTGCGGCTGTGTCTCGCTCGTCTGCAGGTGTTCAATCCGGCACCAACAGCTGCAACACATCGACAAAGGCGGACACTTGAGATACGTAGAAAAACACATAGACAAGTCGGAGATCCATAGAATGAAGGGTGATACCTAACTCAATGTCATGGCAATCAACTGCCTGGACCAGACTGGATGATTTTAACGCTATTGTCACATACACTAAGTACTTTCAACATTGTTGCCCCGTCAGCAATCGTGATAATCTAATTCCGGGTGATCAAAAAGTCAGTATAAATTTGGAAACTGAATAAATCACGGAATAATGTAGATAGAGGGGTACAAATTGACACACATGCTTGGAATGACATGGGGTTTTATTAGAACCGAAAAAATTCAAACGTTCAAAAAATGTCCGACAGATGGCGCTTCATCTAATCAGAATAGCAATAATTAGCTTAACAAAGTAAGACAAAGCAAAGATGATGTTCTTTACAGGAAATGCTCAATATGTCCACCGTCATTCCTCAACAATAGCTGTAGTCGAGGAATAATGCTGTGAACAGCACTGTAAAGCATGTCCGGAGTTATGGTGAGGCATTGGCGTTGGATGTTGTCTTTCAGCATCCCTAGAGATGTCGGTCGACCACGATAACCAAACGACGCGCGCAAGAGATCTTTCACGCGTCTAGCAATACTTCTTTTTTTTTTGTTCTAATAAAACTCCATGCTATTCCAAGCATGTGTGTCGATTTTTACCTCACTAATTTATTCCGTGGTTTATTAAGTTTTCAAATTTATACTGACTTTTTGATCACCCGGTATATAAGAAGCTATCAGCCTCGATTGCGGCAATGAAACCAACATTTACATAGGTTTCAGCCCAAGTAATTGAGCTTTCTTCTTCGGAAGATAAACCTGATTCTATAATACGTCTACGAGGGCATGGACTAGAAATGTACCGCACTTTTAAAATGTGACTACGCCTATTCAGCCTGTTTTGGTTTTATTTTTATCAATTTTTTTTTCTAGACCATGCCCTCGTAGACATATTATAGAATCAGGTTTATCTTCTGAAGGAGGTTCAATTAATTGGCCTGAAACCTAGGTAAAGGTTGGTTTCATTATCGCAATCGAGGCTCATAGTTTGCCGGCCGGGGTGGCCGAGCGGTTCTAGGCGCTACAGTCTGGAACCGCGCGACCGCTACGGTCGCAGGTTCTCATCCTCCCTCGGGCATGGATGTGTGTGATATCCTTAGGTTTAAGTAGTTCTAGGTTCTAGGGGACTGATGACCTCAGATGTTAGGTCCCATAGTGCTCAGAGCCATTTGAGGCTGATAGTTTCTTCTATATTACATACACTAAGGAAAAAATCGAAAGAGGCATTGGCCGGTCGTAAATTCAAAAAGCTGTTCTAAATCCTCTATTAACTCACCCAGTGACCATACTGATAACGAAACGGAAGATAACGGAGAGAAGGCCGAAATACTGAATTCGGTGTTCTGAAATTGTTTTACAGCCGAAGCTCGAAATTCGGTCACTCCTTTCAGTCATCGTATGAACATTGAAGTCGCACATATCGATGAAATACCTGTAAGATTCTACAGAGATTATGCGAAAGAACTTTCTCCCCTTCTAGCACCAGTTTATCGTAGTTCTCTGGAGCAACGACGAGTACCTAGCGACTGGAAAAAGCGCATCTCATTTCCGTTTCCAAGCAGGTTTGTAGGACAGATGAACACAATTATAGACCTATGTCGTTGACATCAATCTGTTGCAGAATGATGGACCATATCTTGAGTTTACATATTACCGCGTTTGTGGACAACAAAAATCTCTATAAAAAATCAGTACAGATTCCCCAAACTCAGGTTGATGCTGTATTCTTTGACTCCAGGAAGGCGTTTGACACCATCCTGCAATGCCTTTAAGTGACAAAAATACCAGCTTACCAAATATAGTACCAAATCTGCGAGTGGATTCAAGACTTCCTTGCAGACAGAACTCAACACGTCGTTCTCAACGGAACAAATTTGACAGATATAAAAATAATTTCTGGAGCACCCCAAAGAAGTGTGGCAGGAACGATACTGTTTACAATGTATGCAAAATGGTTCAAATAGCTCTGAGTACTATGGGACTTAACTTCTGAGGTCATCAGTCCCCTAGAACTTAGAACTATTTAAACCTAACTAACCTAAGGACATTACACACATTCATGCCCGAGGCAGGATTCGAAACTGTTCCAGACTGTAGCGCCTAGAACCGCTCGGCCACCCCGGCCGGCAATGTATGTAAAAGATCTAGTAGAAGGCGTCGAAAGCTCCTTAAGACTGAAGATGATGCGGTTGTCTGTAAGATGGCAGCAACGCCAGAAAACACTACAGATTTGCAGAATAACCTCAGAGGATTGATAAATGGTGCAGTCCCTGGCAGCCCGGCTGCTGTGGCCGAGCGTTTCTAGGCGCTTCAGTCCGGAACCGCGCTGCTGCTACAATAGTAGGTTCGAATCCTGCCTCGGGTATGGATGTGTGTGATGTCCTTACGTTAGGTTTAATTAGTTCTAAGTCTAGGGGACTGATGACCTAAGATGTTAAGTCCCATAGTGCTCAGAGCCATTTCAGCCGTTTTAGTTTCTGGCAGTTGCCCCAGAACGTAAATAAAGGTAACATATTGCGAAAACGTAGGTAAAGAAACCCGCTACTGTAAAACTATACTATTAATGACAAGTTGCTTGAATGACCATATAAATAGCACGAAAAGCAGATACCAGACTGAAATTCGCAGGAAGAATCTTAAGGAAATGTGACTCATTCACGAAGGATGTGACTTCTTTTCTTCGGTCACGTTCATTTCTAAATCTAATTGAGCTTGGTGGCACCAGCAATATGTTGATTTCTTGTACTAGATAACCTGAAAGTCTTTTCTGTTACAATGTTCTGGTTAATTCTGTGCAAACGGCCAAAAATATCAGCCTTATTTCCCTTATTGCGTTTATTTAAATTGTAGTGTATTCTGATATTTTTCATCACTGCTTCTTGATTCCAGAGTTTTATGTTTCTTATTGGACTCAAGATGTTTCTTCTTCCTAAGTTAGCCTTATATATACTTCAGTGCTAGGCTAGATATATGTATAAAGGAAACTGCAAATATCTGCCGAAATACCAGAAAAATGCGCCTGACAACTCTTAGTAGGGCATTTCGGCAGATGATTGCAATTTTGTTTTTGCTGTGTCTAGACGGAGTCGGACAGAACAAAAAATGGCTCTGAGCACTATGGGACTCAACTGCTGAGGTCATCAGTCCCCTAGAACTTAGAACAACTTAAACCTAACTAACGTAAGGACACCACACACATCCATGCCCGAGGCAGGATTCGAACCTGCGACCGTAGCGGCCGCGTGGTTCGAGACTGTAGCGCCTAGAACCGCTCGGCCACTCAGGCCGGCTCGGGCAGAACAAATACATTATTCTTTGTGTATTTGTTAAGAAAAATAATTCGATTCGTAACATCATTTCCGAATTAATGAACACTGAAGTTAGCCTATCAGGCCGTTACATATGTCGGACTCAAGGTACTCACATGGTATCATTACCCGTTTCGACTTCTTACAAAGTCAAGCATCCCGCGGGAGACGTGTTGCCATACGTGTTCTTCGTTTGGTGTCCTAAAGCCGAAGAAGAGAGCGATACAAAAATTGGACGTGGGTCGGGGTGAGGATCGATCTCAAACCGAGCCTGCGTCATCATCTGCTCTATGACAACAACTGACTATAAATTGTATCAGGCGGACCGCTTGATTTTGCGAGCCACTGCCCGATTGTCTAACTTCAAAGCTAACTAACTCGGAAACGGCCCAAACACTCGAATTTTTTCTCAAAAATTATTTCTCAGCGCAACCTATCCTCAAACTTTGCAGACTGTTTCTGACCACTCTTTATCTTCCTGCGACACCCTTACAAGCTTTTCGGTTTATAAGCATCGTGCGTATCAAAAAGTTTTACTAGTCAGTCACAGTGTTTCCCTAAAGAAGTGTATGTAGCTCGTATAAAAGTCAAATGCCTTCTTGAAATCCACAAATATTACAATTGTGTTTGAGAAAGTAGGATTATTTTTGCATTGCCGGCCTCCGTGGCCGAGCGGTTCTAGGCGCTTCAGTCCGGAACCACAGTGCTGCTACGGTCGCAGGTTTGAATCTTGCCTCGGGCATGGATGTGAGTGATGTCCTTATGTTACTTACGTTTTAATAGTTCAAGCCTAGATCAGAGGTCTCCAAACTATGGCCCGCGAGAGCCGGCAAACCGGCTCGCGTTATCTGGCCGGACACCCCCGGTATCCGGCCGGCCCGCCAAATGTTTGAGGTGGTACCTACACTGCCAACAGCTGAGCTTCGAGGCCTATCGCGACCAATACACCGCGACATTGGCTCTGCTACTCGCTACAAGACTACATGACTAAACTTACTGTTGCGCCGCTTGAAATAACAATGCTTTGACATACTCTACCTCTGTTACATCTTGCAGTAATAGTGTTGTTAACAATTATTTCGAGATTTCGTTAACTCTGCAGGACGCTTTCGTGAAGATGTGTAGTGACATACTTTTTTGTCGGTGAAATTCGCCAGAATAAAATACGCCAGAATTTCGGTCAGGTACGTCCACCAATCAAAATTATGTAATTAAATAAAAATCGTAGTTCGTTTCCCACAACCTTAGATTTTTGCGATTTTATCTTTCCTTTAGCCTTACATTACGGCGATCATGGAGTGCTAGGGTGCTTTAATCCCTCTATGTAGATCTTGGCCCTTTTGACTTTGTGGAGGAGTCAGTGTGGCCCACGGACTAAAAAGTTTGGACACCCCTGGTCTAGAGGACTGATGACCTCACATGTTAAGTCCCATAGCGCTTAGACCCATTTGAACCATATGATTTTTTATTTCCATTTAATTTCTACCATGCTGCTTCGCAAATACTGCTACTTCGACTGATATTTCGGTTTGTGATAAACAGCATGTCCCAATGAGCAATCAGCTTTACAACGAATGAAAACATACTAAAAAGGGGCATTATTTCTATTTTTTCCATTTTCACAGTAAATTTAATACTAGCGTATTCAGTTGGTCAAAAAGTGCACATTATGTTTCTTTTGTTCTTTGTAACCGCACAATATTATGTAACATTTGTTATGCTGTTAGACTGCTGCTAGCCCTCACCACTGGAAAACAAAAAAACTTTGTAGTTGATCGATGACATTGTAATTCTGTCAGAGACAGCAAAGGACTTGGAAAAGCTGTTGAACGGAATGAATAGTGTCTTGAAAGGACAAAAGCAAAACGAGGATAATGGAATGTAGTCAAATTAAGTCGGGTGATGGAGAGGGAATTAGATTGGGGAATGAGACACTTAAAGTAGTAAAGGAGTTTTGCTATTTGAGGAGAAAAATAACTGATGGCGGTCGAAGTAGAGAGGATATAGAATGTCGACTGGCAACGGTAAGGAAAGTGTTTCTGAAGAAGAGAAATTTTTTAACATCGGGGATAGATATAAGTGTCAGGAAGTCGTTTCTGAAAGTATTTGTGTGGAGTGTAGCCATGTATGAGAGTGAAACATGGACGATAAATAGTTTGGACAAGAAGAGAATAGAAGCTTTCGAAATGTGGTGCTGCAGTAGAATGCTGAAGATTAGATGAGTAGATAACATAGCTAATGAGGAGGTGTTGAATAGAAATGGGGAGAAGAGGAGTTTGTGACACAACTTGACAAGAAGTAGGGACCAGTTGGTAGGACATGTTCTGAGACATCAAAGGATCACCAGTTTAGTATTGGAGGGCAGAGTGGAGGGTAAAAATCGTAGAGGGAGACCAAGAGATGAATACACTAAGCAGATTCAGAAGGATACAGGTTGCGGTATGTGGTGTGCGTATTGTAAGACCTTCGGTACACACACCATCAGATTATTTGAGTTGTCGCTCTAACGAAGTAGGCGAGTGTCAGAAATATGTCTTGTGGTCTTATCGTGGCGTGTTTATCTTTTGCCGTTAGGTCAGACGATGGAAATGTCACTTGTACGCTTAGAGTAGCAGATTGACGCTGACCAACTCTAAACAGAACTTGATTTATATTCACACACATTTATTAAAATAATAAGTATAAAAATTAGGTAACTTGAGTCTGGATGCTATTTACAGTTGACAATCTGAAGTTCCTTTGGTCTTGGTACGTTAATCTTATTCTCACATATCTCTGATACTCGACAAAGTGTCTACTCGTTTATCTTCATGGCTATGTACAGGAATATGGTAATCTTATTAGGCGCAGACTGAAACTTGACTATAGACTGGTAGAGAGAAATGGAGACTCGTACAGACTGATGCAGACTGATTAATCGGAGGTCTGTACACACGTTATAATACCTCGAGCTTTCAGGTATCACTGCGCGAGTGTGATCCGCGAGGAGAAAAGGTTCTACGTTAGTAGCAATGTCATTGGCTGCGTGAAATATTAATACGCGGATCGGCGGAAGCTGAATTTGGTCCGTCTCTATGGCAGCGCCATCTCGTAGTGCGGAGACGGGCGAGCGCTGCGCCTGCACTGTTGTGCTTAGCGGGGCGCCCTCTAGTGGGAAATTTGTGTACGCGGAACTATATACACAACACAGTACGTACTGGGAGGTGAAGAAGCTTTCTCAAGATAGGGTAGCATAGAGAGCTGCATCAAACCAGTCTCTGGACTGACGACCACAACAACACAGCCCTCACCACTGTATGTGTTGTGAGGTGGGGAGGGGGGGGGGGGGGGGGGGAGCGTGAAGGTAACAACAGAGGGAACCGGAGCGCGCTATCGGCGTCCGGCCGCAACGGAGCGCGCTGGGGGTATTTCTGGAGCAGAGCAGAGGGACTCTGCGTTCCACCCAGCTGCCGGCGACCACTCCTAATGTGCGTTGCGCTCTGGCGAGTCCGACTATTCCTGGCCGGAAGGGCACAAATAGCCCGCAGGGACGGCGGGGCCACGCGCTTACGCACTCACGCACTCTGCGGGCTACGTGGCGGGCCTCCTATTCAAGAGCTGGCCCCACTGGCGACCACCGTCAACGGAATTCGTCGGGCTGCGTACAGAAGTAGCCCACAAGGAGACGGCACGAGCGTGGGGTCGGCGATTTGTCCGCAATTTTGTGTCGTGAAAGAGGACCCCTAACACCGCACGTGGTTGAAATATTAGCACGCACTACTCGGAAAATCCAGGGAAAAATCGAGCCAAAGTTTTTTAGGTGCCTTATGAGTATAAAATGTTAGTACACTGCCGAGCCGCCGTCCGGCCTAGGTGAACAGTCGGCAGGGTAGCTCAGCGTGTTCGGTGAGAGGGTTACGTGCCATCTGTAATAAAAAAAAAAACTGAGTTAATCGATCGACAACGAATTTCAATGGATCTCTTAATACGTCCGCCCCGAGCACATGCAGCGAACAAAATGAGATAAAAAAAAGAGGTGTTTACGGCTCGGATTCTTACGTCAGAGGTCTCGTGTTCGATTCCTCCTTTTGCACTTTTTTCCCACTGTTTCATTTTCTTTGGTTATCCCATCAATTATTCAGAAAGTCTCCCAAACCTACATTAACTTCAACAAATTAGTATCATTACTGAATAAAAATTATTTTCTTTTTGTCCAACAACACAATTCATGGCGATGGGTTTTCCATTTTTCACTGTAAAGTATACGAGGAGAAATATTGCCTTTTTAATCAGAATAACAAAGTCTACTGGAAAACATTCAATTTTTATACATATAATAATTATAAACAAGAACCGCAGTGGTAATTATCGTAAAAACAAACAAAGCAATAATTTTCCCGACATCTTGCGCAACATATAAAAGCGAATTTTTTACAGTCACAGGGCGTTTGCAATCAATCTGTACAAAAAACATGCCCCATTATACATTTACGAAAATGAATCGAGTTTCTGATAATTTTGAGGCAAACTAGGCATACTGAATCATGTCTCGGAAAATTGGTGACGTTAATTGATGGTGAATTATAGAATGAATTTTTATCCAGTCTTCCCGGGAATTAATTTCACGATTCTCCTGTAACAATGCAATTTTTCAAGCTCTTTATGAAATTTGTAACTTGCCTGTAAAAGTAAACATCACAGGGACTAATGACCACAGCAGTTGAGTCCCATAGTGCTCAGAGCCATTTGAACCATTTTTTAAACATCACAAGGTTGCACCAAAGAAGTGCATTTTGGAGGTATGACTTTTACAGACCAAGTTGCATATTTTCGTCATCTTGAAAAATTGCATCAAATATCTCCGGATTCGTCCAGATGAGCCACAGTTTCTTCAGTCGACATGTTTAATCTCGTTGAAATTTGGAACACGAAATCGAAAAACAAACTACCATTTACTTCTCACGGCTCGAGCACAGTCCCATGCGCAGATGACCGTTATAATACCAAGGGGACCCTTTCAGAGCCCCTTTAAACCTGGAAACCCCATAAAACGAAGTAGAACAACTAGCACGAATATTTTTCAGTGGACGTAAAACTTTACGTTCTTGAGCTAAAATAATGGTCTAAAAATAATGTAAGTTTGAGAAACTTTTTGAATAGTTGGTGGAATAACAAAAGAAAATGAAACAGATGGAAAAAAATGTGCTGGAGAAGGAATCGAACCCGAGACCTCTGGCGTAAGAGTCCGAGTCGTAACAGTCTATGCCGACGGTGGCTCGGCAATGGACTAACATTTTATACTCATACGGCGCCTAACAAACTTTGGATCGATTTTCCTCGGGATATTCCGAGTAGTGCGTCCTAATACACTCCTGGAAATGGAAAAAAGAACACATTGACACAGGTGTGTCAGACCCACCATACTTGCTCCGGACACTGCGAGAGGGCTGTACAAGCAATGATCACACGCACGGCACAGCGGACACACCAGGAACCGCGGTGTTGGCCGTCGAATGGCGCTAGCTGCGCAGCATTTGTGCACCGCCGCCGCCAGTGTCAGCCAGTTTGCCGTGGCATACGAAGCTCCATCGCAGTCTTTAACACTGGTAGCATGCCGCGACAGCGTGGACGTGAACCGTATGTGCAGTTGACGGACTTTGAGCGAGGGCGTATAGTGGGCATGCGGGAGGCCGGGTGGACGTACCGCCGAATTGCTCAACACGTGGGGAGTGAGGTCTCCATAGTACATCGATGTTGTCGTCAGTGGTCGGCGGAAGGTGCACGTGCCCGTCGACCTGGGACCGGACCGCAGCGACGCACGGATGCACGCCAAGACCGTAGGATCCTACGCAGTGACGTAGGAGACTGCACCGCCACTTCCCAGCAAATTAGGGACACTGTTGCTCCTGGGGTATCGGCGAGGACCATTCGCAACCGTCTCCATGAAGCTGGGCTACGGTCCCGCACACCGTTAGGCCGTCTTCCGCTCACGCCCCAACATCGTGCAGCCCGCCTCCAGTGGTGTCGCGACAGGCGTGAATGGAGGGACGAATGGAGACGTGTCGTCTTCAGCGATGAGAGTCGCTTCTGCCTTGGTGCCAATGATGGTCGTATGCGTGTTTGGCGCAGTGCAGGTGAGTGCGACAATCAGGACTGCATACGACCGAGGCACGCAGGGCCAACACCCGGCATCATGGTGTGGGGAGCGATCTCCTACACTGGCCGTACACCTCTGGTGATCGTCGAGGGGACACTGAATAGTGCACGGTACATCCAAACCGTCATCGAACCCATCGTTCTACCATTCCTAGACCGGCAAGGGAACTTGCTGTTCCAACAGGACAATGCACGTCCGCATGTATCCCGTGCCACCCAACGTGCTCTAGAAGGTGTAAGTCAACTACCATGGCCAGCAAGATCTCCGGATCTGTCCCCCATTGAGCACGTTTGGGACTGGATGAAGCGTCGTATCACGCGGTCTGCACGTCCAGCACGAATACTGGTCCAACTGAGGCGCCAGGTGGAAATGGCATGGCAAGCCGTTCCACAGGACAACATCCAGCATCTCTACGATCGTCTCCATGGGAGAATAGCAGCCTGCATTGCTGCGAAAGGTGGATATACACTGTACTAGTGCCGACATAGTGCATGCTGTGTTGCCTGTGTCTATGTGCCTGTGGTTCTGTCAGTGTGCTCATGTGATGTATCTGACCCCAGGAATGAAGTCTCCCCTTCCTGGGACAATGAATTCACGGTGTTCTTATTTCAATTTCCAGGAGTGTATTTTAAAAAAGGGGGTTTTAGGGGTCCTCTTTCACCACACAAAATTGCGGACAAATCCCCGACCCCACGAGCCTGCCGTCTCTCTGTCAGCCTTACTCCTTTGGCCTGCGCTGTCCCATCGTGTGGTGGTCCTACATGAGACTCCGCTATGGATGTATTTTTATCTCACTCAGCCTTTCATTAATTTGTGGTCATCATTAACTGATCAACATCCACTGCTGGATTAGGGCCTCCTACAGGCCTCTCCGAGGATTACTGCGTCCAGCAATACTGCTCTAAACTCACTGGCTAAAGTGTAAGGGCCAGTCAAACTAAAACGAGAGAGCGGAGAAAAAGTAAGCGGCTAGCCGCTCGGTCTAACGCGCTGCCTCCCGAGTTGGAAGGTGAGCCGGTCCCCGGCACGCATCCGCCCGGCGGATTAGTGTCGACGTCTGGTGTGCGAGGCACCCTGCCGATGTTTTTTTAGGCGGTTTTCCATCTGATTCTGGGAATGAGGCTAGGTTGCCCTTATTCCGCCTCAGTTACACCTAGTCGGCGACTCCTGCACAGTCTCCACATACGCGTACACCATAATTACTCTACCACGCAAACATTTGGGGTTACACGCGTCTGGTTTGAGACGTTCCCAGGGGGTCCACTGGGGGCCCAACCGCACAATAACCCTGGGTTCGGCGTGGGGCGGCGGTGCGGTGGGTGGACTGCTGTGACCTGTTGTGGGGTTGTGAACCACTGAGGGCTACGGCGGGACGAAGCCTCTCTGTCGCTTGTGCGTCCCCGGTCTAATACACACCTTCACGGAAGAATGTTTTCGGTGGACCACAGAAACATGATTGTACCAAAGAATCGCTTTGTCCGGAGCATATCCATGGCCACGGTGCTTTTTTCTCAGGTCTGGAAATATGGAAATCGTATGGGGAGAGATCGAAATTGTGTGGAGGATGTGTAAGAGTTCCCCAGCGAAACTTCTGCAGCGTATTTGAAATGGCTGTTGCAGGATGACGTCCGCCCACATGTTGCCACAGTTGTTTCGACTGTGCTGCAGTAACTGCTCAGGGAAGCCTTACACATTCTCTATACAATCCCGACTTCTCTCCATGTGATTTCCATATTTGTGGAGCCTTGAAGAAAGATGTCCTTGAGCGACAATTTGCTTCAGATGAAGAGATTCGCGCATGGGTGCACTCAAGGCTCCATAGGCAACCCCAGAAATTTTTGTTTCGTGGCACTGACCATATTTTCTCACAGTGGGATAAATGTATTAACAGTTATTGCGGGTTACTTTTGAAGTAATGTACAATTTCCAGAATGAGATTTTCACTCTGCAGTGGAGTGTGCGCTGGTTTGAAACTTCCTGGCAGATTAAAACTGTGTGCCGGGCCGAGACTCGAACTCGGGACCTTTCACAGCCTTACTTCTGCCAGTACCTCGTCTCCTACCTTCCAAACTTTACAGAAGCTCTCCTGCGAATCTTGCAGAACTAGCACTCCTGAAAGAAAGGATATTGCGGAGACATGGCTTAGCCACAGCCTGGGGGATGTTTCCAGAATGAGATTTTCACTCTGCAGCGGAGTGTGCGCTGATATGAAACTTCCTGCAGATTAAAACTGGGTGCCGGACCGAGACTCGAACTGGGGACCTTTGCCTTTCGCGGGCAAGTCCTCTACCAACTGAGCTATCCAAGCACGACTCACGCTCCGTCCTCACAGCTTTGCTTCTGCCAGTACCTCGTCTCCTACCTTCCAAACTTTACAGAAGCTCTCCTGCAAAACCTTGCAGAACTAGCACTCCTGAAAGAAAGGCTATTGCAGAGCCATGGCTTAGCCACAGCCTGGGGGTTGTTTCCAGAATGAGAAATCACTCTGCAGCAGAGTGTGCGCTGATATGAAACTTCCGGGCAGATTAATCTGTACTGAAGGTGTTTACTGTATCCTGAACAGTCGCCATTTTGCCTCTTTTCAAATGAGCCATGGCGCAATGTGCACCGTCATTCCAAGTTCACAGTGTGTGGAGGAAGTAGTTTAGTTCTGTCAGTTGTGTCATGTTTTGGGTATGCTTCTCATGTCACGACTTTGGATCACTGAATGTGAATCTGGATGTTTATTTCAACTTTCTCGGTGACCAAGTGTTTCCCTTTCATTTACACCGTCATAATGAGTTTGCAGTGGGCACTCCCGTCTTAAGATGAAACGTAGCAACCAGCATCCCCAAAATTTGGTATTTCATTCCCAAAGAGGCACGCCAGATTTCTCGAATCAGCTTCTGTCCTTTTTATGTGTTGTTGAGTCCATGGAAGATGTGGAGCTGTATGAGCCGCTTAGTGAAACGCCATTGGCCGTCAACCTTCTCTGCTGGAGACATGCACCAGATGGGTTGAAATGCACTCATGGAAACGAAGCAGATGGTAATATTTCGATCAGAACACGCATCATCTACTCCAGCACGCAAGATAAGTGTGTACTAGTTCAGTTACCAGATACAAAGGACACGACTAGTATAGCGTCCCTAGTGCTATATTACGAAAAGACTTAAAAAGCAGTATTTATAAGGAATAGACATTTAAAAATTGAATAATATATTCTTATAATGCAGCCGTAAAATAATAATTTCTCTGTGTGAGTTTCGAGTGCAAAGAAATAAAACTAAATGATCTAAAGAGACGACAAGATACGCTCTTTTGTTAATTTTTTTAGTCGTCTTCACTTCTTCTCTTGTCTTGATTGTGTGTAGACGGACATCTTGCTTGTGCTGGCAAATGTATGAGTTAAGCAGATAATACATGGATTTAATATTATTGTGCACTTTTAATTTGTAAGAGGTGATCCCGATTTCATGTCCGCCTTCCTTGAATTAACCTGCATTCAAGTAATTTACAGTTCAACAATCGCAGCGGCCGATGCAGCCAACGACGCCATTACGTGGCGATATTAACTTACGAAAAATGAGCGGAAGCGAAAAACTCTCCCGCTATTAACATAATATTAATATTTCTCCACTGCCGCCCGACGTTGCAAAAAATACGTAGCTTTAAGATTCTTATTTTCAGTACAACAGCCGAGAGCCAGAGCCAGGACACCGACTACAATGCGATGGTTAACGGAGGTAAGAAAAAATACTCTCGCGCTTGTGTGAACCGCAATTGTAATTAATAACTAAAGATCTTTTGTTTTCAAGTGAACTGACTACCCGAGGAAATTAATATGAAAAGTTTATTCCAATGTTCAACTTGTATGCTCATGTTTTAAGATTCAGCGAGTCTAATATTCATTAACGTAACAAATAATTTAAGATTAATATTGTTAAAAAGGAGAACTTCACAAAAGCATTTAATCGTAAATCAAAATTGAATGAAATATCATTTTTATTAAGGCCCATCACGTACGTCGGCAACAATCAAAATAATAACAATAATAAGATATTAAATTACGATGGCCGACGGACGCGAGACTCGACTGTCTACTTATTTAGACGCCTCAGTGAAAATCGATATGTAACTGAGGCGCTCGCACAAACTTTTAAATTAAGTCTGATCTCTTGAATTCCAGAAGCCAGCACAGTAATCTGAGTATCTTGGACACCTCGGGTACCGTTCAAGTCCACCCCTAGACTTGAATCGTGGCCTCCCATGTGGATACGAAGTTTTGCTTTGTACAGAGCCGAAATGCGTTTGTATGTGGGGGTAAAGGGGGCCGCAGTTCAAAAAAAGGCGTTTGCACGCTGCGGTGAGCAAACATGAGCAACATCAGTAACTGATGGTCACGTCAGGAGGAACTGCTGTCAGATGGACAGTGACAGATCACCAGCATTGCGGATGGTCCTGTAGGTTAAGAGGCCAGTATAACCTCCTCAAGGATGCAGAGTTGCTGATCTGGAGCCTCTAGGTTTTGCCGATGGTACCGGTACACTAGACATCGACAAGTGCTGATTAAAGCAGGTGTGTTCTATCTCCTGCCAAGGACCTACGACTGTGGCACCCAAAGATCTTGAGGGAGGCCTACTTCATTTTCTCCCAAAGACTAGAGCAGGGATTCCCAAAGTGGCCTATATCGACCCCTTGGGGTCGATATCTGTTTCCTAGGGGTCGACATAAACGAAAACTGATTTTGGGGGTCGTCGAGGTCTAAAAATCGACCGCTATTAAATTAACACAAGTTCTTATTTATAACTTCCAAGATAGGTAGGTACTGTATTGTTTATGTTGTGTTACGTGTACTAAGAATAATTTATATTTTTGTAGGAAAATAGCGTTGTTGTAGTAATGTAAAGTCCTCAAGTTCGTACAAGATGAAAAACTCTGAAAGTCTGTGTGGACAAGTTTCCATCATCATATCTAGTTGCAAAAAGCTTCAGTGTGGTAACAAACATTTTGACGAAACAAAGAAGCCGTTTGAAAATCAACGAACGTGGAAATTTAAAGCTGCAACTCACCAATATTGAACCGGATGTAGCTAGATTGGTGGAAAGTCACCAGGTTCATCCATCACACTGAATGTTTTATTTTCTCTTTGCGCATTAATACTTTTTTAAATATAATTTCCTACCTACTTAAGATTCTTTAAGTACTTAATTTGTAATAATTATTATAAATTAAACTTGATATTTACTGAATTGTATGTCTTTTTATTTTGTTAAATTTTGATGAGAAAATGAAGTCAACTTTACTCACTTAACCAAGTGCAAAGTTTTCCAACTGGTACCTTAGTACCTAGGTATTTTGTATCAATAGGAAAAAACTAAAGATAGGCCCCCTTATTCATAATAGTCTGCTAACTTAAAGCATTGCTAATTCTCACTCTGTCGCAGTTACAATGCATTTCACTTTCTGAAGCACCAGGAATAACAGTTCCACCCAAAAATAATTTTGCAAAAGATTTCTTGGCACCCATTGACTTAGTCAGAATGAAAAATGACACACTGTAGCAGCTGTTTTAAATTAGCTGGCCATTATGAATAAGGGGGTTGATCTTAAAAGTAGATAATTTGGCCATTGGAGTCTGAGGTAACAGTTTATTTTGGAAAAGGGGTCACTTGTCCAAAATAGTTTGGGGATCCCTGGACTAGAGTGTATGACTAACCTAAGATATGGTATCGTATACATATCAATGTCAACACTATTGTGCTACTGTCCTTCCTGTTACAAGCAACAATCCTCTTTAATGCATTAATGTAATTGCTAATAAATTCGCCTTTTTCTTCTACTGTCATGTTTGACAAATTTAGGTATGTCATGAATGACATGAAACAAGATAGATAAGCTCTAGATATACTTATCCCCTAAGAGGTTTGCAGTTGACGGGCATTCATGTAGCAGCAAAGTGGACACCAAGAACTTGCCCTTAGTGGAATTTTTTTTCTGTTTGCGTTGAATTCATCCCCGTCATGTTACCTGAATGGAGTGATGGGCACTCATCGAACAGTTACAGAGATTTAAAAATATATCAAAGTAGCTCAAAAATATATGAAAGGTGTTGAATTACATGCAGTTTATAAATTAAAATTTATGTTATTTTTTGAGTTTTTATAAGATGTATTCCACTAATTGTTCGGCGTTGTTACTACTGCTGTTCGCATATGGTTTAATGACAACCAGGGAGTAAATAAGGAAGAGGAGGAAGGGTTGCTGATTTTGACAATGAAGTAAGTGGTGGGTTTGGGTTTGGTACGGAAGGGTGGACGATATCGGTTTTATTATAGTGTTTTGGAATGGAAGTGGGGTGAAAACGAATTTACCTGTTGTAAGGGAAAAGCGAGGAGACAGACGGATTTCACAGCTGGATTGTGACTGGTGATTAATGTTTCATTGGGATATGTTGTGGAGTGGCGCGGCAGATTACGAGAATTGGAAGTCAGTCGTGTTAGGTTATTGATATCAAGTCTGTTGGAGGTAGATGAGGTTCTAAGGTGTTGAGTGGGGGAAAGGGAAGAGAGAGTTGCTACAAGATTGATATGGGGAAAGGTAGGTGGGTGTGGACAGTGAGTAGCGTGCATAGTATTCGAGGATGTGGAGAAAGTGGAGCGGAAATCCAGATGACATTGGCATAGGATATTTGTAGGTGCGAAGAACGGAGGGGTGCAATTTAGATGTTAAGAATGACAGCTAAATCTAAATATAGACACATGTAAAGTAATGCAGATGAATAGGAAAAAGAATCCTGTAATGTTTCAATACTCCATTGGTAGTGTAGCGCTTGACATAGTCACGTCGATTAAATATTTGGGCGTAACATTGCAGAGCGATATGAAGTGGGACAAGCATGTAATGGCAATTGTGGGGAAGGCGGATAGTCGTCTTCGGTTCATTGGTAGAATTTTCGGAAGATGTGGTTCATCTGTAAAGCAGACTGCTTATAAAACACTAATACGACCTATTCTTGAGTAGTGCTCGAGCGTTTGGGATCCCTATCAGGTCGGATTGAGGGAGAACATAGATGCAATTCAGAGGCAGGCTGCTAGAATAGTTACTGGTAGGTTTGATCATCCCGCGAGTGTTACGGAAATGCTTCGGGAACTCGGGTGGGAGTCTCTGGAGAAAAGGGGGCGTTCTTTTCGTGAATCGCTACTGAGGAAATTTAGAGAACCAGCATTTGAGGCTGACTGCAGTACAATTTTACTGCCGCCAACTTACATTTTGCGGAAAGACTACAAAGATAAGATAAGAGAGATTAGGGCTCGTACAGAGGCATATAGGCAGTCATTTTTCCCTCGTTCTGTTGTTGATAATTCTTCCGGGTTATATGGCCGTGGTCCATGGAATACTTCTATTCCTAACGTTTCGCCCAATACTACGTTGGACATCCTCAGAGGTATGGCTGGTCCTGTTGCGTCCTGCCGACTGCCGAGTCTGGCGTCGGAGAGCGGCCTAAATACCGAGGAAAGTGGGCGTGGTCTAGCTTGCACATAGTAGCAGAGAGAAAACTAGTCAAAGATAAAATGTAACTATCGATAATAGTCCGTCATAGATAAAAATCATTTATCGATTCTGTAACGCCACCGCCCATATCTAGCTTAATTTCAAGGCCTCTTTGGCCTGCTGTAATTAGGTCTTAAAACTCTATTAAGTTCTTTGTTTGAGTACCCATTCTTTTCGAAGGCCTGTTACAGATGATTCAGTTCCGTATCCAGATGTTCCGGCGTACAAGTCCGTTTTGCCCTGTCCACTAAACTTTTGATTACACCTCTTTCTTGTTGTGGGTGATGATTGGAGTTCTTATGTAAGTATCTATCAGTAAGTATCTATCAAAGGACAAGGATGGTACACAGCAATGGAAGAACACGGTGTCTTAACTTTCATTAGTAAGGTTACAGATCGAATCGGCAAAAAGTTGCTGAAACATAAATTGAAACCGGTATTCAACACTACCAGAAAAATAGGACAAGTTCTTCGTTCTGTTAAAGATTGAAGGCCACCATTATCATCTAGCGGTGTGTATAACATTCCGTGTACTTGTGGCAAGGTCTACATCGGTACTACGAAAAGGAGTGTGAATACGAGGGTAAAGGAGCATAAAAGTCTTTGGCGACTGGGAAAAATAGATAAATCGGCCGTTGCGGAACATGCACTTCAGTCCGGTGACCATGTAGTTAAGTTTTCTGAAACTACAGTTTTAAGTGATACCACGAACTACTATCCACGACTATATAGGTGGGAGGGGGGGGGGCTATTGAAATTTATAAACATGAAGAGAATTTTAATAGAAAAGGCCTTGAAATTAAGCGAGATATGGAGAGTGGCGTTACAGAATCGATAAGCGATTTTTATCTATGACGGACTATTATCGATAGTTACATTTTATCTTTGACTAGTTTTTTCTCTGCCACTATGTGCAAGCTAGACCACGCCCACTTTCCTCGGTATTTAGGCCGCTCTCCGACGCCCGACTTGTCAGTCGGCAGGACTCAGCAGGACCAGCCGTACCTCTGAGGATGTCCAACGTAGTAATGGACGAAACGGTGGGAACAGAAGAATTCCATAGACCGCGGCCATATAACCCGGAAGAATTATCAACAACAGTACCATCCGGTCGTGATATCCTTCATTCCCTTGTTCTGTTTGGGTGTGGAACAGTGAGAGAAGAAGTTAGTTGTGGTACGAGGTACCCTCCGCCACGCACCGTATGGTGGATTGCGGAGTATGTACGAGGGTAGTTTTTTAAGTAAGGGCCGTTTTTATTCTTAAAAAAGAAACAAATACTTTTGTAAAAAAAATTTCTGATTCTGCACACTTTTACCTATTTTTCTACATAGTTGTCTTGTTTATTTAAGCACTTGTCATACCACACAACTATGTTTTTAATTCCCTCTTTAAATAATTCGGCCGCCTGCTCCGACAGCCAAAAGTTCACAGCCGCTTTCACTTCATCGTCGTCATTGAAGCGCTGCCGGCCAAGATGGTGTTTCAGGTACCAGAAAAGGTGAAAATCGCTAGGAGCAAGGTCGGGGCTGCATGGTGCATGGTCCAAAACTTCCCAGCCAAAAGAATCAATCAAATCCCGAGTCTTTTGAGAGGTGTGAGGCCTAGCGTTATCGTGTAGGAGCAAGACTCCTTTTGTCAGCATGCCGCGCCTTTTGTTTTGAATTGCTCTGCGGAGCTTCTTTAGAGCTGCACAGTAGGCATCTGAATTGATTGTCGTTTCTCGTGGCATGAAGTCCACTAGCAAAACACCGCGCCGGTCCCAGAACACAGTTGCCATAATCTTGCGCTTTGACAGCGTTTGTTTGGCTTTGACCTTGACGGGTGAGGTTGTGTGTCGCCATTCCGTCGATTGTCGCTCGCTTTCGGGAGTGATATGGGATACCCATGTTTGATCTCCAGTGACAATTTGACTCAACATATCATCCCCTTCTTCCTCGTAACGAATCAAAAAGTCCAATGAAGTGGCAAATCTCTTCCCTTCGTGGTCCTCTGTGAGGAGTCTGGGTACCCACCGAGAACACAGTTTCTTAGAGTTTAGGTTTTCAGACACAATTTTGTACAAAACCGATCTTGAAACTTGTGGAAATTCCAAAGAAAGAGTGGAAACTGTGAATCTTCTGTCCTCACGAATCTTTGTTTCGACTGCAGCCACCAAATCATCAGTGATCACAGAGGGCTGGCCTGAGCATTCTTCGTCATGGACGATTTGACCGCCATTTTTAAACACTCTTTCGCTTCACTCATTGCATTCGAGCCATAAACTTCTGTTAACTGACGATGAATTTCTGCAGCTGATAGGCTTCTCGCGGTCAAAAAACGTATCACTGACCGTATCTCACACGCGGCGGGCGATTCAATAATCGTAAACATTGTAAAGTAGCACAGCGATCCGTACCCGTCAGCTACAGAGCTGCAACTTGCATCAGTGAGAACGGGAAGGATGCCGGCAAGTGGCGCGGTGGCTTGTTGCGGCGTCCGCGCGAACTACGGGACTATACGCGCGAACGGCCCTTACTTAAAATACATTGACTCTATATTGTGATCACTGAAATACCCTCTCAACCCTTGACGTTTCCTTTTCTTTTCTGCTTCTGAGTGCTTTGCATTTTTCCCAGGCAGTGCACGTTTGCACCACGGAGCTGCCGCATTAATTTCGTCAGTCCTCTCTGCATAGACTCGATGCACGAGCGGCTGCAGCTGGCACGCCCGGAGGTGTCCGTCGCCCGTTACCAAAACGCGCCGCGCAGCCCGTCCGCCGGGTTACGTCAGTGGATTCGCAGAGCGCGCGAGAGGTCCAAGAATACCGGGCCGTGGGTGCTCACTGACGTGGGACACGAGCCGTGATCACAGGAATAGCCGAGGCCGGCAGCGGGCTTACGTCCTCGTACGTGGGCCGCCTCCACGCCCACCCTGATAAAGCCGCTAGAAACACACGGTCTGTATTTTCCACCAAGACGACACTGCAGCACTCGTTGTTCACCCTCTCTCCATTCGTGTCAACTTCCAATTTCACCTGAGCAACATCGTTTCATAATACACTACTGGCCGTGCTGGATCCCAACGGCCTCGTATCACTAGCAGTAGAGATGACAGGCATCTTATTTTCGTACGGCTGTAACGGATCGTGCAGCCACGTCTCGACCCCCGAGTCACCAGATGGGGACGTTTGCAAGATATCAACCATCTGCACGAACAGTTCGACGACGTCTGCAGCAGCATGGACTATCAGCTCAGAGACCGTGGCTTCGGTTACCCTTGACGCTGCATCACAGGAGCGCCTGCGATGGAGTACTCAACTATGAACCTGGGTGCACGAATTGCAAAACGTCATTTTTTCGGATGAATCCAGGTTCTGTTTACTGCATCATGATGGTCGCATCCGTGTTTGGAGACATCTCGGTGAACGCACATTGGAAGCGTGCATTGGTCATCGCCATACTGGCGTTTCACCCGGCTTGATGGTATGGGGTGGCATTGGTACACGTCTCGGTCACCTCTAATTCGCATTGACGGCACTTTCAACAGTGGACGTTACATTTCAGATGTGTTACGGCCCGTGGCTCTACCCTTCATTCGGTCCCTGCCAAACCCTACACTTCAGCAGGATAATGAACGACCGCATGTTGCAGGTCCTGTACGGGCCTTTCTGGATACAGAAAATGTTCGACTGCTGCCCTGGCCAGCACATTCTCCAGATCTCTCACCAACTGAAAACGTCTGGTCAATGGTAGCCGACCAACTGGCTTGTCACAATACGCCAGTCACTACTCTTGATGAACTGGAGTATCATGTTGAAGCTGCATGGGTAGCTGTACCTGTAGACGCCATCCAACCTCTGTTTGACTCAATGCCCAGGCGTATCAAGGCCGTTATTACGGCCAGAGATGGTTGTTCTGGGTACTGAATTCTCGGGATCTATACACCCAAATTGCGTGAAAATGTAATCACTTGTCAGTTCTAGTATAATATATTTGTCTAATGAACACCCGTTTATCATCTGCATTTCTTCTTGGTGTAGTAATTTTAATGGCCAGTAGTGTATAACCAGTACTGCCTCGTCATCCATCCTGGAAAAATCCAGGCAATAGTTACTGCAAAATGTATTCTATTTTCGCCCCTATATGTTGTTGTTGTTGTGGTCTTCAGTCCAGAGACTGGTTTGATACAGTTCTCCATGCTACTCTATCCTCTGCAAGCTTCTTCATCTCCCAGTACCTACTGCAACCTACATCCTTCTGAATCTGCTTAGTGTATTCATCTCTTGGTCTCCCTCTACGATTTTTACCCTCCACGCTGCCCTCCAGTACTAAATTGGTGATCCCTTGATGCCTCAGAATGTGCCCCACCAACCGATTCCTTCTTCTAGTCAAGTTGTGCCTCAAACTCTTCCCCAATTCTATTCAATACCTCCTTATTAGTTATGTGATCTACCCATCTAATCTTCAGCATTCTTCTGTAGTACCACATTTCGGTAGCTTCTATTCTCTTCTTGTCCAAACTATCTATCGTTCACGTTTCACTTCCGTACGTGGGTACACTCCATAGAAATACTTTCAGAAACAACTTTCTGACAAATCTATACTCGATGTTAACAAATTTCTCTTCTTCAGAAATGCTTTCCTCTACCTAATTGCCCTCAATCACACCAGCCGATTAGAACACAAATACGTAATCAAAAACTAAGTTTTCCTCTGTTGCGGATATTGTTTTGGATAATTAGTAAGTGGAGATTTGCAGGAAACCCATACTAGACGAAAATTGCAAAAATGACAAACTTGTCCACGAGCATCATCCCCACATTTTTCATGAATTCCAGCCCCTCCTGAACAAATGCAGCACAGTCCTGTGCTCCTCTTAAATTCTCCGACCCCTTTAAATGTTTCAACGACATACATTGCGTCACTCTTTCAGTATGTGACTACATACTCACAGCCACAGCCCGTACCAGATAATACAGTTGCTACACCCCGTCAAACTCCACCTCCCGTCCAGCGTCTTCCATAAACTGGACCCCCAACACTTCACTGCATCCACAGCCCTGAGGCCCTTCACCTACTGCCACACAGATATCAGCACAAGGCACCATACCTTTGCATTCAAACGATCCCCGCACTTTCCCTGCAAAATTTTAACATGCCTGTTACAGACAATTCGTTAACTCATGCTGTAAGATCTAACCTACCCCAACCTATTTCATTCCAGCCTCTTCCTATGCTAACTGAAACCCTTCTCTGTCCTAAATCCTACATCCCAGCTACCAGTTTCAGCTCTCATATACATCCCACAACCTTTCCCATGTAACATTATGTCCAATAGCTTCCTCATCCAAATTCTTTATCGTATCAGGAGCCCCCACCATTACTGTCATAGTGATGAAGCGAAACAAACACAGATTACCTTCACCATGTGATGTTGTTTTCACTTTTTTAATCACAATAAAATTTATTTTGCGTTCCTTTCATTTATAAACAAAATGTTGATGAGAGTCCACTTCCAACAGGCGAAATGTAAGTTACAAAGTTATAAATAAATAAAAATCTACTCACAGGGCGCTAGATGTCTACCAAGTCATCATTTTTACTGGCTAGTAGTTATACACGCACATTATGCCTCCATATTTTTGTCTGGGACGCAATTTCTCAAACACAAAATTAAAAATAGGTTCATTCCCCATCCAAGAGACAAAATTTTTCAGCTACGGTCAATTGCAACTTCAGCCAGAAAATTATGGAAGAGTAGATGGGAACAATCTGAACACCCACGTCGCCGATGACAACTCTTCAGAAACCTCAATGACTCTCTGAACTTCTATCACTGCTATAAATACACAGTGGCGCATTCTGTAATATCCGTAAAGTATAAGCTCAATGTGTCCAGACTGATTGAAGAAAAAACTGTGAGCCTATAATGAAAAAGGGTGTGCCAACCGTGTTTTCAGCGGTTGCATTAATCGGATTCCACAAATTCTCTGTGGTAATATCTACTGGATCTGAACTCTGGTTCCGACGTCACTAAATTACATCATTGGCGAAGTACAAGGTGTTCTGGCACTTGCATATGTTTCAGTTAATTTAGAATTCCGTCTTTAATAATGAAGTACAGTAAAGTAATAGGTACAGCATGTGAAACCGATAATGAGTTGTAAGGTATTTATTGATTACAACATATAATTATTGGTCGTAAGCGTGATAGAACAGACAATAAAATTATTTTTGGGCTGCAGATTAAAAGAAAATATTGACATGGACCTATGTTGCATTTTAGTGATCTTGTCTGGTACGTAATACCTCACACCACACATTCCTTTGTCAATCTTCTCGACAAGAATATGGAAATCTTACCTTCTTTTGCCACCTTCGTCGAGGGAACAGCGGGAAATCCAGAACTGAAAGAAGTCTGGGACCAGGAGATCCCACACTTCCAAAACTAAGCAGAGCTAGGGGAAGTCTTCAAAACCTTATATTGGAACAAAGAAGATGGCATTTGTGTTAATGGGACTACTTTAGATTTGTCGATTACCTTCCATTGTGTGGATCCAGTGCAGTGGTTCCCGACCATGGTGAGACATTACCTCTCAGTGCAGTCAGAGGGTGGCTATGACTCCTTCCAACCCTCCCCCCTCTACTCCTACCATCACTAACATTACCACCTAACTCAACTTTAGAATATAAAAAATTTCTTTGATCACTTTTAAGAGGAAAAATGTTCAATAATCTATATTTTTTGTAAGTTTTTTTTAATTAAAGAGCGAACCAAAGGGTCGTTGAGACAATTGGCACTGGTTATTTCTAATAAGCGTTTCATTATGGAATGATGAAGCAATTCTCAGTGTATCGCGAGTGCTACCTATAATTCCTCCTCTTAAAAGGAAGCTAACCATCCACATTGAGGATAGATGTCCTTTGTACCACCCAAAGACCTAGCGACACACCCATATAAAATCAACCAAGTTATGTGCACTATATTTACTTTTTGCAAATCACTTAGTTGCTGGACTCCTTTCTTAACTGGCAAAAATTGTTAGACTGCAGGCTGCCTATGCTTTTGTATCTGACCCACCATTAAAATAAAGTCTTAAAGGACCTACAGCAGTGTGATAGCATTACATAGTTACTGTTGTATCGTGCTGACATTAATTATGATCCACTGCGGGAGTTACCTACGGATTGGAGGAGGCATTTTCAAGAGATGTTTAAGCATATGTCAACTATCTGAATATATGCCCACACATTATTTTCACAAACTGTAACCCCAACCGCATTGTATCTCGCATTATTGCTAGAATTTGAAATAAAAAATGTAATTTCTGGTAATTGTAATCAGTATTACAGTCTTACGAAGTAGCGGTAATTGTAACGATCTTCTAAAAACAATTTAGTGTCGTGATTAAAACACAATTGAACCTTTTGTTTTTACCCCTAATAAAATTTCATTTTACTCCTCAGGGAGTAATTATCCCAAAGATTGGGAAGCACTGATCTGGTGCATGTGAACTTGAACGAGTGTGGAAGAGCTTAATCAGCAAGGTGAAAAATAGGCTTGAATATCAGTTGTAATAAGACTACAAGAAAGATTTATGAAGACATCTACAAAACTTGTACGAAAGTTGAAGAGCTTTATTTTATTTAGAGAAGTTGGACGTAATGAGTGTATGGATTGCAATAGAAATTACCAGAATGTAAGTGATGTCAAATGCTTTTGGTAAATTAACGAATATTTTGAAAATATGTACAGGTTCAGAGTGGTGACTGGAATGATTACCAGGAGATTGGGCATCCATAGGTACTTGTAAATAATACAGAAAGTCTAAAAATCAATGGTCAAAATCTGTATAAGTGTATGGAGTACATCATGCTTTGAAGGGGGCTAGAGAAGTGAGAGCGTCTGTCTTTTCGTCTGACGGTGTGGTCGCACCCTACAGCCAGCTCGTCATTCTCCCCCCCCCCCTCCCCCCTCCCTCACGCTCCCCTTTGGCGCATGAAGACTTGGCAGTCAGCAGGTCACATAGGCCACAAGATCTGGAGCAGGAGCTTTGGAAAGGAAAATTTTAAGCAGAAAAAAATTAAAATTAAGAAGAAGAGAAGTCCCGGCATCCCATAGAACGGCGGTGGCCTGCTCGAAAGTACTGTAGTTTGTTTGGAAAGGGAAGTTTACAACCAGAGTGTACTGACTGTGTTATCTTACCGGGAGTGCTTCAGCGAGTAGAGAGGGGATGCATGTTTGTGATGGCCAGGAGAGACAGGAAAAATAAACACGTGGAACAGCGAACACACTGGAGTGGGGAACTTAGTTACGAATGTACTGAAAATGAAAGAAGGGTTTAAAGGTCACGCAGGCAAAGATGTGGAAGGAATTCCACCGGATGTTTCGTAGGAACCATCCTTGCAGCCTCCTTAAGCAATCATGGAAAACCTTGCTCTGGATGGGTGGTAGGGGAGTTGAACTATTGTTCTCCCGAGTACAAGTCCAACGTATTGCCACAGTGCCAAGTCGTTATGCCTTGAAATTGTTGTACAGGGCGCAACACTAAGGTTAAGTTGTGGGTATTAGAGGTTCTTTTCGTTCCTGGCCCTTCATTTGTGAAAGTTACTATTATTTTCAAATTGTGACTGATTCTTCTGAACAGATCACATAAAACAGTAAAACTGAGAGGCTGTTGTCAGTTGCTGGTATGTTGCGTTTATTAAACAGGTTGTCTATGCGAGGTTCTAGGCTAGATGCCAGGTATTATCCTTACTGCGCTTTGTGTCTACATGTTGAACTGCAACAGGAAACTGATTTGCACTCCATTAATGCACGAAAGTATACAAAGTATGCCAACTCTCTGATGCTTTCATCACCAAAACCTGCAATCAAAAGCAGATTATACGCTTCTGAACGTTTGAGACGATGTATAAAATGATTTCCACTTCAAGACTTAATCAGTACAGGTATGTACACAATGTACGCACAGAAAGTCTCAACATTTTCTTTTATACATTTTCCATTCCACTATTATTGGTGATGGTACATTCTGCTTTGCGCAGAACGAGATGAATGATATTTTTCGTAAGTTAATGGACGATTTATTAATCGAGAGCTAATTAATAATTTGTCAAAATATTTCGTTTATAGTGTTTTTCATCATTGCATCAGTATTCCGATTGATTATGATGCTTGCCCTGTCACCAAAGAGCAATGTTTCTGCATTTTCAGCGCAAATGGGAGGTTTATTTGTATACAGCAAGAACAAGAGCGGTCCCAATATTAAACCCTGTGGAACACCAGTAATAATTTGCCATCGTTCAGAACAAGATTAGTCATGATAATTGCATGAGCTATTTAACATTATTCTTTTCTTGCTGTCATGTAAATATGATATGAACCATGTACTCAGTCTATCTAGAAAGCCATGAACCCAATTTTCTCGAAACGAATGTAGGTATTTGCACAGTCGGATGCATATGACATATCACAAAAAATAACAGTTTTTGTTTCTTAGATATTTTAATAACCATCCGATCAAGCAGACGGTGATGCTTTTAGCAGAGAGGCCCTTCTGAAATCCTGCGACTGACCCAATACCTGAGGAAATCTTTTCTACAGCTTCCAGTGCTAGGAATATTAGTCCTGCAGTATGGCGTCCTGGTTACGTAATGCGAAGCACTTCAGTAGAAGCAGACGTCTGTCCTCGGGAGCCAGGGACGCTGCAAAACTATCACCTGCCAAGGTAAGGGGGGAGGGAAGGAAGGAATGGGGGAGTGGTAGGGGAGGGGGACCATTTTTGGCACCGCCTGCTCATTGTCAAAATAGCTCTCCTGGTCCAGGGGCGGCCGACTCACTCTCGCAATTCGCACTTTCAGCAACGCGGGACCCTTCTCATCTTCTCAGGTCCGCTTCTCACTCGACTGTGACCGCACTGGTTGAGTTCAGTTGGGTCCGAGTATCCCATTTCTAATCGTCCCCGTAGTCCCTTTCCTACCTCGCATGGTTTTCATCGTTGCATCAGTATTCCGATTGATTATGATGCTTTCCGTGTCACAAAAGAACAATGTTCCTGCATTTTCAATGCAAATGGGACAGTTATTTGTATACAGCAAGAACAAGAGCGGTCCCAATATTAAACCCTGTGGAACACCAGTAGTAATTTGTCCTTGTTCACAAGAAGATTAATCATGATAATTGCATGAGCTATTTAATATTACTCTTTGCTTGCTGCCATGTAAATATGATATAAAGCACGTACTCAGTCTATCTAGAAAGGCACGAACTTCAGGTTTCTCGAAATGAAGAAACATTCTAGATCCAGTAATGAAGAAAGATATATCTTAAAAATGCATTACATAGTATAGAACGAAAGTAATTATCACATTGAACTAAGTTTTTGGGAAGACGTTGGTTCACATCCCTGTCCAAGCATCCTCAGTTTACCATGATTTTCCTAAACCCTTCCAAGGAAACTTTTTGAAAATCAGTGTCAGTTGCCTTTCCAAAGTTGATTCGAAAGTCAAATATTCGTTAATTTTGAAGTGACCCCCTCCATGCGTATTTCATAACAACGAAAATACCATATTTTTGTATAACTAGAACTTTAGCGCCTGTCATTTCGTACATTTGTTGTCAATAGAGCCACTGTTAGATTTCTCTCTCTTTCTCGTCGTTTAGTCGACTCCAACTTTATGTGGCTAACTAAAGCACTCAAATTTATTCTATCCTGCACTATTCCCGAAAAGTTTCTAGAACGGAATCCACTACGTTTGTGATGCCATCTGTCTCTTCCTTTACCGCCCTCTTCTCCTTGTTCCTTCGATCTTCACCAGCATTAAGGTCTTTCCCACCGAATCATGTCCTCTCAAGGTAGGCCCAAAGTATGTAAGTTATTGTTTCAGTATCATACCTTCCAAGAAACAACCTTTTTTTTACCTTTAGTACCGAGATACTCGTTCTATCTGTAGCCTTGGAACTCTGACTTTTTTCCGGCACCACAATTCAGAGGAGTATTCTAGGACGTTCAGCCTTTCTTATCTCACACCTGTACATCACAACTGGAAAACCACAGCCCTCACTGTACGGATCTTTGTCGTTGAAGTTATGCCTTTACTCATTAAAACAATGTCAGGTTTGGACACCAACTTTTACTAACAAGCGTCTCTTGATTTCGTGACTGCAGTCATCATTAGCATAAATCTGCAAACCGAGATAGATGAAAATAGAAACTACCTCTATTGTTTCTCGTCCTACATGCCTGCATGTCTACGTATAGTTGCCATCATTATTGTTTTATTGACCTTCAAAATTAGTCTAGTCTTCGCACTTTCTTCTTTCGTCCTCAGTAACAGAATCTAATTAAACTCTTAATTTCGTTCCATTAAAATAAAGAGCACGGCTAAACAGTGCCAAATTTACTATTGGCACCCAGTCTTTTTTGAAAAGGAATGTCCCAGCCCTGAAGAGGACTACTGCAAAGGCGGTCGAAACGTCGGCTTTACAGTTATTTTAGTTCCATAATAACGTGGCTTAACAGCCAAAAATGTCTCATGCTACTCTGGCGTGGAAACCTACGTCATTACACGAAATGAAACGAGCAGTAACAGGAAAATTGGGGATAAGGTGGCGGGACTTTTCCTGATCACCAGGCTGAGCATTGAAGCCCAGGGCTAAATCCCAGAATCTCTGTGCAGTGTCTGGTGAGGCGCTAGTGGTGCTGGTAACTGTGCATCTCATGGAAATATGAAGCCAAGCGGTTTCTTCGGTACTATTTGAGAGGTGAACTCTGTGTGCTTGCACTGCGTTTCACCCACGAGACATGTACAGACGCCGAGAAGTAATTCATCAGAGGTACAAGCAAAGAATTCATAAGCGCCAAATAAAGTAATTACTAACACTAAATATACTAAATAGTACATTCACTATCAGAGTCAAACTTGAATTACCTGGCGAATAGACACATCCATGTAGTAGATGTAAAACTTCGGCAATCTTGGCACAATGGAGAGAAATTATTACAGACTGAAATACTGGTGACGAAGGGCGCTACAAGAACCATTGTTATCACCTACTGAATGATCAGACTTCAGATACCAGACTGAATCTTTTCGTCTGTAGCGGAGTGTGCACTGTTTCGAAACTCTCTGGCAGATTAAAACTGTCTGTTAGACCGGGACTCAAACCCGGGTCCTCGCTTTTTACGGGCAGTACTCAGACGGAAAGAGCATTTTCTGTTGCAGACAAGGCTCGAATTCCGGTGCGGCAGGCAGTTCTGATCTGCCACAGAGTTTCAGGTTCCAGTCGCTCTCCACTTCTTAATACTACCAAAGCTGACTGATGATTCTTGTATGACCTGATGACCAATTTTTGTTAGTTTGTGCCCCATTACAAATGTATTCATCAGTTATTTATTTTAGCGGTATGTATTATTTTGTAAATTTATTACTGGCAATTAATTTCTTTGATTGTGTGTGTGTGGGGGGGGGGGGGGGGGTCGTTTGGGGAAGGAGACCAAACAGCGAGGTCATCGGCCTCATCGGATTAGGGAAGGATTGGGAAGGAAGTCGGCCGTGCCCTTTGAAAGGAACCACCCCGGCATGTACCTGGAGCGATTTAGGGAAATCACGGAAAACCTAAATCAGGATGGCCGGACGCGGGATTGAACCGTCGTCCTCCCGACTGCGAGTCCAGTGTCTAACCATTCTTTGATGGTTATAAATTCTTTGAGATATATGACATGTTCGTCAGTTGTGCTAGGTGATGTGGTAATAATGCTAAACACAGTCTGACAAAGTAACTGAAATAGGGAAGGAAAACAGGAAAATAGGAAACGAAATGAAACTTCACGGATTGAGAGGGTATGTAGAGATTATCTCAGAGATAACAGTATCGAGCCAAATTTACAGAGAACTTGGCAGTATTAGCCCACTTATCAGTACGATGTTGCAACCTCTGTGGCCTTTGTGCATGGGCGGATTCGGCTGGGAGGAGTGCCATAGAAGCATCGTTTCCTCTCCTGAGGCGAGTTGGCCCTTAACTGTTGTAGCAGGTCCTCGGCGTCCTGAATACTGCTTCAGCGGCGGATTTGACATCTGAGCTGGTCCCAAAAATCGTCTATCGGCAACAGAACTGGCGATGTTGCTGGCCACGGAAGTAGCTCAACACAGTTCATAGAGACACGTGCTGTGTGTAACATGTGCTAGACACTGTCGCATGAGAGGTAACAGGTGACGCAAGATGTCCCTGATGTCCGGTTATGCTGTCAGGAATAGTCATTACCAGCCGTGATATGAAGTTACACCAAATGGCTCCCCACCTCGTTACACCAGGTGTAACACTGCCGTGCCTCTGCGAGAAGAATGGGACCTCTCCCCAAGTCACCAACATACTCATATACGACGGTCATACAAGGTAGTGCGGAACCGCGTTTCATTGGTGAAGACAATGTGACGTCATTCATCAGCAGTCCATGGTTCCTGGTCACAGCACCACACTCAGGCACTTGAGCTGTGATGTTAGTGACAGCCTGCAGAAGGAACAGTAATTCCTTACTGTAGGTGCTGCTAGTCTGCAACCAACGCTGCGAGATCGCTCGGAATATAATGTTCTCGAATGGCAAGCGGAGGTGTCCAGGGGTTAGGGTACGCTTGGAGCACAACATGGAGATCGCCCCTTGTGGGGGTCGTTCACGCTGAACCGGAGTCTTGAAGACGGTTATGTCAACCCACATTCCAATGTAGATCAACATCCGAATGCAGGGCCCACTAACGTCGATATAGCTTGATTCAACCAAGCCGCTAAACGAACAGCCCCTTCAAAATCTGGCTGGTGCTGATAACACTGGCTCACACAAGTTTGCAGCGACTGGGTATCCTTCAAAGGACGCAGTTCACACCCGTTATAAACACTAAACACGGAGAACACTAAGGTACTCGGGGGGCCATTCTATCACTCACAGAGAATTGCAAATCTAGACGGTGCATACATGTATAAAGTTCCACATCTACATCTACATTTATACTCCACAAGCCACCCAACGGTGTGTGGCGGAGGGCTCTTTACGTGCCACTGTCATTACCTCCCTTTTCTGTTCCAGTCGCGCATGGTTCGCGCGAAGAACTACTGCCGGAAAGCCTCCGTGAGCGCTCGAATATCTCTAATTTTACATTCGTGATCTCCTCGGGAGGTAATGACGGTGGCTCGTCGAGTGCTCTTCGCCACACACCGTTGGGTGGCTTGCGGAGTATAAATGTAGATGTAGATGTAGATCTCTTCATTTTTATATCTACTTCTTTTATGCTGTTCTACTTCAATAGAATTATACTGCCGATGCTACGAATTAGCAGTCACATAATCGTATTCATAATAATGACTTGCTATGAACACTATAGTGCTAAAATAATTATAAAATTGTAATACGTATTTAAGATTCAAGAAGCTGAAACGTACAAAAGACGTCTTTGCGTACAAAAAGTACGAAGCTTTTGAAAGAGGTTATATTTTTCTGTTTTTTTTCTTTGTTTATTTTAAATTGAAAACCGCCTTAAATTTTTGTGCTCCGCTTTCTCGTCCTCTGCAGATTTCTGGGTCCGGCGTAAATCCAAGCTGTCTGCGATTACTGTAACTCTTCTTCGATCTTAGCGATTTTCCAGACTCGCATCGCAGTTTGTCCACATAAATTTATTGCAATAATCTGCCATACCTTTTCGTACTTAATGCACGCTTGCAGATATTGTTTTTGTGGAATCTGTACATGAATTTCACATCGCCTAGTAATAAGATTGGACTATCTGTTTCTTGTTTCTTTTCTGAATTGGTACAGTGCAGTTCGGTGCCCAGGGATACTACATATGTTAATGTTGCTGAGAAAGTGGAATATCTGTGAATTGGTGGAAATTGTTTGCTTCTTTAGCTCAATTGTAAGTTTTACAAGGATCAAGTTATTAAGTATAATAAATTAATTATTAAATATAATAATTATGTAAATTCGGCCTAATTTCTGTGGATATTCCTAATTCTATTGGTATGTAACACGTGGGGGACGGGTTCGCCTGAATTTATTTGTTGTGATCTGTCGGATGTGTATTTGAGGGGTTAATAAATTTAGTAAATATTATAAAATATGTACTGTTATTTGGTTCAGGAACAAATTAACAATGAGATGATAAGTTTAGCTACGGAAATTTGCAAGAAAAGCCTTTTGAAACTCAAATTACTCTAATAGTAACGTTGCCATTTCCGCATTAAAATTTCACGCGTGGAATTCGCCGCTATTAGGCCACGATTTTATCTGCAACAATGTAGACGAATTACCTGAAGGGCTGGCAATTATATATATATATAGTGTAAGAGAGAGAGGGACAAACACACACACACACACACACACACACACAGAGAGAGAGAGAGAGAGAGAGAGAGAGAGAGAGAGAGACAGAGAGAGAGAGAGAGAGACAGAGAGAGACGCTCTACGAGTGCGAGAACAGACAAAAATACAATCATGTAAAGAAATTAAGTAGTTTCAGCTAGGACTGCATAAAGGAATAATTACGTACTTAATTTCTAAACATTAAACATCTCATTAAATGTGACTTATGATTTTATTCTGTAGAAATTAATGTAATTTACGTAAGTGCAAACATTCTCCGCTCACGAGGTAAGCCGAAATTACGACTGAACTGTAAGAAGTGATGTTAGATATGCATCTAATCTCGTAAGCACATTGTACCAAAAAATCGTAACCACCAGGAAACATCACGATAATATCGTTTACCATCATCTCTGGCCTTGATAATGGGCCGAATTCGGCATGAAAAAGGGTCCACAAGTTTCTTCAAGTATGCCATATTCAGCTTGTATCAGTCATAGACAATTAAAACGTGTGGAAACACCAAATCACGGGCATGTTGAGTGCTGTGTTTCACTCGCTGTTCCATATAGTTCCAGAAATTTTCGAAAGGATTAAGATGCATTGATCTAGTGGGCTAGTCGAGATTCTATTGGGTTCATGAGCGACAGTCAAACCAGGAACATGGTTTTTGTTATATTGGACGAAGGAGGCATTCTCATGTAGGAAAAAGCGTAACAAATGGTTCTCGATAATATTCACATAAGCATCCTCCCTCATATTCACAGTAACCTGAATGAATGGGCCCAAGTCATGGTATGAAAAGCTCCCCCAAAACATCACAGCAACACGTAGAGCTGAAGTACACCATTCAAATGCAGTTAAACCCTTCACTCACTGGATACCTTGAGTCATTCGAAAAGAGAACAAATCGCTACTATCCAGGTTCTGTATTGTTAGCCTCACTGGACACGTTCACCTTTATGTTTCACTCTGAGCAATGCCCTTTTGTGAGGTACGTGACTCCAAATGTCCATTATATGCAGTTCCCTTCGCAATGTTCGCTTGGTAACTGGTTGAGATGGACCTGAATTCACTGTCTACAACATTTCCCGAAGTGCTTAAAAACGATTGAAGGCGCGAATATAATTCCTGGTCCTTGTGGGTTAGAGTCTGCTTATGAGCACTGCTCTTATGCCATACGGTAGACCATTCCTTGGAGACACGTTGGACATTCCGCGTTGATGCACCACCAAATCGGCCAGTTTCATTCAGAGCGTGGTCATGGACACATCCAAACGCGACACCTACTGTCAGCCATTCTGGCACGTCTCTACGTCCACCCATAAACGCCTGCCACGTCTGGCGTCACTGAGCGCCTATTACGATCTCTGTTCTGTCATAGCGTTCCAAAGCGACCAGTGCGCTCTTTTGAGGGGGCTGAAAGGTTTATACACAGCTATTCAGATGCCCCTACCTGTGGGTTTTATGCAACCTGCAACACCTTCAGATACACTGAGCAAGATTTTTATGCGCTCTCCCTAGGTACACGCAAACTATTAGTCTTACAGAAAAATTGAACAGGACCTTTTTGTAGGAAATATAATGTAGTTAAATTTGGTACTGGGATACGTCTTCGCTAGAGGTCATAGTGTCCGAACTATTCAAGAAAAACTTAACAAAGTGACCTTCAAACGCGTTTGTTCTGAATAATTCGATAACCGTGGTCTCAGTAAAAACATATTCTACTACAAAATTTAACTACATTAAGTTTTCTTCAAAAAGGTCCTATTCGTTTTTTCTGCTGAACTAATAGTTTGCGTGTAGTGAGCAAGAGAATATGAAAATATCGCTTGTGGTTTTTGAAGATGTTGCGGATTGCATAAAAGGCGTAAGTAAGGACATCTGATTCTCCGTTTATATTATAAGAGATGGCAGTTTTGTTTGGGATGTTTGCAATTTTGAGTGTGTTCGTATGCCTGTATGTTACTCTTTGGCTACCATAGATTGTGTCAATATTAGATGACAAGGAGAGGCAGTCAGCTGTGAGAGAGAGTGTTGTATGGTCAATGGATGAGGAGTTGTGATGGTGAACATGCTGAATAGAGAATTAATTGTATTTGAGATGCTCCCTGATGTAATTGAGGATAGGGGATGTTGCTGAGATGAGTGACAGCATATTTAAAGAAAAGTAACATGAATAGTCAGATACTGAAAATAAATCTGTTATATTTTCAGACTAGCTTTTTTTATTTCAGTTGCTCCATTTTTAATAGGGTTAACTTTAAAAGAGGAAAAGTTTATTTGGTGAAATAAAATTAGAGTGGTTGAGAATATAATAAATATGGAACAGATTGTCCAAATTTTGCTCAAACAAATACTTTTATCAGCGTTCTTTTTTTGCAGTAAGATGATGGAAGTTATATTAGGTCCAAAATCATTTAATAGAATGTTTATCTTCACTTCAATCTTTATTATAATACTGTTCAAGAATTTCATACCATTATTTCCACATATTTTCACCAGAACAAGGACCAGAGTGAAGAATATTGTTGATACTGTTCAGATTGTAATTTCTGATGTCTTATAATGACTACAATTGGTAAAATTAGTGCAATTTCCTCATCAGAGATCAGAAAAATTACGGTAATCAGTAAAACTTAAAGAGAGGAATGTATTCTTGCTTATCTTTTTGGACCAAATCCACATTCGAATGGTAATCTTTTGTGCCAGCCAATAATCAATTTTTTTGATGGGATGTACACACCTCAGGACCAATATCAGTTAAGGTAACAAAAATTGCTGTCAAATCCACCTTCATTAACAGTTTTTCACCATCAGATCCGTTGTAAACAAAAATCTATTATAACCCAAAATCGTAGTTGATTTTTGCTATTGATCGGTTCTATGACCTTATTCGTAGTGGGTTTAGCGGCTAATTTTGAATTTGATTTAAAGAAAGAATATTGCTCTTTCTGTTGTAAGTCAGTTTGGTTTAATAATAAGAATTTTGGCAAGAGGGTTAATTGAGATTAGTATAATTAGTAATGATGTCACTAATACAAATGTACTGCAATCCTTGAATGTAAAATATGAGTGGAACAGAATTTTTTCAGTATCTCCATTTAGCCCCAGTTCCAGGATTAGTTTCCTTATTTTCAATCGGAGGGTTAAGAGGTTTATTACTAGCAAATTCGTACCTTGATACTGTACTTCATGAAACCTATTATCTAGTAGCATACTTCCTTTATGTATTATTTAGGGGAGCAGTATCTGCAATTACGGGAGGCATTATCCAATGATATCCTTTATTTATAGGATTAACTATAAATAATACAAGATCAAAAATCCAATTTATAATTATATTTATTGAGGTAAACCTAAGTTTCTTCGCTCACCACTTCCTAAGATTAGCATATAGACTACGATGATATTCTGATTATCCAGATGCAAAGTGGAAAACTCAAATCATTTGGAACATTATGAATGATTTATGCTGTTTTATCAACTGAGCTAACAGCATTTATTGTATGAGCACAACATATATTGACAGTAGGAACAGACGTTGGTACAGGAGCATATTTTACATCAGCAACAATAATTATTGCCATACCAACAGGAATTAAGGTTTAGATTTTGCTAAGTATTGTACTGTAAAGTTTGCATTCTGGACAACAATTTCTGTGTTTGGTATCTAGGGTGAGTTATCGGTCATGTGTTCAGAATCTTAACTATCATTAATCATCCTTCACTTTTAAGTACAAGTATTTTCTGGGAAAAGCCAATAGTAAACTTCGTAAGTTAAGTAATGTTTGTCTGAATCGGTGTTTATTGTTTACGACAATGCAAAGGAAGATCATAGTTCTATGTTAGTGCGATTCACTCCTGTATCATTAAAAGGATCCTAATACCATTTCAACTTAACCCGAGGAAAGGAGGGGGGGGGGGGGGGAGGTAATTTATGCCCACCTTTTGAGAATATTATAATCTAGTCAATTACTTTATATTTTAAAACTCCAAAGGAAATATGTATTGTTTTTAATGACTTCTCCTAACTGATTCCGTAAAGGTTTTAAAATTTTCATTTAAACTGAACCCAAAATCTTCAAGCAATAGTAGTGGTGAACGTCACTTTCACCAATAAATATGATATTTTAGTTTTCATTACCTGACTTACACATCAGCATCTCTTTAAAAAGTATGTTCTGAGTAAAAGTCAATAACAATTAATGAAATTTGCATTTTTTTAAAAATTTTGTTTTAGGATGGGCACAAACACAAGTTACTGGAAGTGCGCTGATGTTGGTAAGAGTTGGATAAAAGATATTTTCATGTTCTGGACTCTACTAACAAATCAGTACCTCGTTTAAAAGTGTGTTGCTAATATAAGTAGACAATGGTTAACGAATTCGATGGTTTTAATTCTTTTTTTAGGATGGGAACAAATTACACCTTACCCCCACCACCTTCCCCCCCCCCCCCCCCCCCCCCCCGCCTCCAGACACACACTTGTCAATGCGCATAACAGAAAATGCCTTTGTGTTACTAAGGTTAAACCAATCTTTTCATTCATTTGCAAACATTATAATAAATTTATCCTCACAGTGATTGGAGCTAGCTGCAAAATTCTCACTTGCCGAGACGGCTTAGAGTAAATGATGTGGTAATTAACCACGCAGAGATTTATTTAGGTAAGATGCTCTTCAGCAATTCATAATAAACAGGTAAACAAAGTACAGCTTTAGAGCATAAACGAGTGTACAAAATTTACAGCATTCTTAAGTAGGAGGTTCTTTTACACACAGTAACCAAGTTTCAGCCTAAAACTTTCAACATGACTAATATTGTGTCCTGTGTCGTTTTTTACACGTGATGTACAAGATCCTGAAAGCACCTCGGCTCAGGCAGCTCGGTGTCAGGAAACGCTTGTGAGTGCCAGAGTAGAGAGGTCAGGAGTGGTAGGGTCCCAGATGTAGATACAAACCGCCCTGCCTGTTTACGCAGCCGACTGGGTCTATTTCGAGGCTACACCGCCCAGATTCCACACTGCCGTCTGAGAGCACCTAATAGCTTCCCCATCTTTATCACAGAGTATTTTTAGAGCTCTTCTGGCAGTGACGTGTGCTCTGTTCAATATGTCTATAAAGTCAAGAGTAGGGAAGATGTCTGGCTTGTAGGCTGCTCTTAGTTACGAAAGTAACTTCTTCTGTCGGAGGTGACATTCTCGCACTCTGATACGTATCGCTACGTGACGTGATTCACTTAGTGAACCCATAGAGACATAGTCATCTATTCAGAACGTCAGTGGTTATTTCAAAATTGCAGGCGGCGTCCAATTTTTGCAGTAAAATATTCGGGTTAATTGCTACATGTGAGATCCTAAGTTACAATTTTCCCCGTTGCTGCAGTGTTCGGATTCACAGTCACGAGATTTTGTGTGGAAAGTTTCTCTACAATCCACAGCACGGTTTATACACTCTTCTACATCTACATCTACATTTATACTCCGCAAGCCACCCAACGGCGTTCCACTGTCATTACCCCAGTTTCCTGTCCCAGTCGCGTATGGTTCGCGGGAAGAACGACTGCCGGAAAGCCTCCGTGCGCGCTCGAATCTCTCTAATTTTACATTCGTGACCTCCTCGGGAGGTATAAGTTGAGGGAAGCAATATAATCGATACCTCATCCAAAAACGCGCCCTCTCGAAACCTGGACAGCAAGCTATACCGCGATGGAGAGCGCCTCTCTTGCAGAGTCTGACACTTGAGCTTCTCCGTAACGCTATCACGCTTTCCAAATAACCCTGTGACGAAACGCGCCGCATTGCTGGTGCTGCCACCCACCGTCTGAAAATGGATACTGCGCATTGACGTCGAACATAGGTGGTGGTGACGTTAGTGTGACTGGACCGTCTTCACGCTCGTTATTTTGGCGAAGAATTTTTTTTGTTCAGGCGTCCGAGGTATGCGCTAAAGTTGAAGGGCAGGGTGTCAGAATCGGGTACTGTGGTGTAAACACGGCTAAATGGAGTTCTCATGACAGACTTATTTCAATGTATCAAGTCTTTCTATTGTTTACTTATTTCCACTAAAGCTGTTGACTTAAAGGTGAGTATGTAAATACATCTGAAATAGTTTTCCCAATCCCTGCTGTCGAACTAGAAGTTAGCATAGATAGACATACCTGACAAAAAATAATGAAACACTCAGACGGGAGGAAGGACACGAAATGAAACTCCACAAGTTGGGAAGGTATGTGGTGTTCTTTCAGTCACTCGAAATGGAGTCAAATTTACAAAGAACTTGATAGTATCAGGCCTCTTACCAGTGTGACGTTAAACCCCATTTAGCATGGATGCACGCACTAGTTCAGTTGGGAAGCGAGCCGTCAAGCCATTGTATCCTACCTGTAGGCAAACTGGCTCCCAACTATATGCGATTGGAGTCTTTCCCGGCGTATTCCACTGATGAATTCATCTCGGGTTACCAGCAGAGTGGTGGCGTCGTCTTGTCGCAACATCTCAATGAGTTTCGTACCCATCATCTTCTGGCGAAGCCTGGGTACTGACAATTGGATGGAGTTTATCCCACACAAGTCGGACAGATGTGGGGAGTCTGATGGGGGTGCCTCATATTCACGCTGACAGTTCACAGACAAACGTGCCACGTGTGGACAGGGTATTATCCTGTTAAAATGGCAGCCGGCCGGGGTGGCCGAGCGGTTCTAGGCGCTACAGTGTGGAACCGCGTGACCGCCACGGTCGCAGGTTCGAATCCTGCCTAGGGGCATGGATGTGTGTGACGTCCTTAGGTTAGTTAGGTTTAAGTAGTTCTGAGTTCTAGGGGACTGATGACCTCAGATGTCGAGTCCCATAGTGCTCAGAGCCATTTGTTAAAATGGCATAATGGCACCGCGAAACATTGGCGCGAGAGTTAACACATCGGGATGCGGGAAGTCCGTGACATACTGTTGTGCTATCAGAGTTCTCTCAGTTGCTTCCAGCAGTGACCTGAAGTCGTACCTGATGGTTCGCCACACCATTACACCAGAAGTAACATCGTTGTGCCTCTCAAAAACAGTGGAAGGATGCGGCCTCTTCACGGGTTACTGCCAGATGGTCATCGCGGGAAGTGCAGAACCTCAATTCATCGCTGAATACTGTGTGACGCCATTCACCAGTTACTGGTACGGCAACACTCCAAACTCAGCGATTTATTATTGTGGTGTTAACGGCAGTCTACACAGACTACGCGAAAGAACTTGCCCCCTTCTAACAGCCTTGTACCGCAAGTCTCTAGAGGAACGGAAGGTTCCAAATGATTGGAAAAGAGCACAGGTAGTCCCAGTCTTCAAGAAGGGTCGTCGAGCAGATGCACAAAACTATAGACCTATATCTCTGACGTCGATCTGTTGTAAAATTTTGGAACATGTTTTTTGCTCGCGTATCATTTCATTTCTGGAAACCCAGAATCTACTCTGTAGGAATCAACATGGATTCCGGAAACAGCGTGTGGGACCCAACTCGCTTTATTTGTTCATGAGACCCAGAAAATATTAGATACAGGCTCCCAGGTAGATGCCATTTTCCTTGATTTCCGGAAGGCGTTCGATACAGTTCCACACTGTCGCCTGATAAACAAAGTAAGAGCCTACGAAATATCAGACCAGCTGTGTGGCTGGAATGAAGAGTTCTTAGCAAACAGAACACAGCATGTAGTTCTCAATGGAGAGACGTCTACAGACGTTAAAGTAACCTCTGGCGTGCCACAGGGAGTGTTATGGGATCACTGCTTTTCACAATATATATAAATGACTTAGTAGATAGTGTCGGAAGTTCCATGCGGCTTCTTGCGGATGATGCTGTAGTATACAGAGAAGTTGTAGCATTAGAAAATTGCAGCGAAATTCAGGAAGATCTGCAGCGGATAGGCTCTTGGTGCAGGGAGTGGCAACTGACCCTTAACATAGACAAATGTAATGTATTGATAATACATAGAAAAAAAGATCCTGTATTGTATGATTATATGATGGCGGAACAAACACTGGTAGCAGTTACTTCTGTAAAATATCTGGAAGTATGGGTGCGGAACGATTTGAAGTGGAATGATCATATAAAATTAATTGTTGGTAAGGCAGGTGCCAGGTTGAGATTCATTGGAAGAGTCCTTAGAAAATGTAGCCCATCAACAAAGGAGGTGGCTTACAAAACACTCGTTCGACCTATACTTGAGTATTGCTCATCACTGTGGGATCCGTACCAGATCGGGTTGATGGAGGAGATAGAGAAGATCCAAAGGAGAGCGGCGCGTTTCGTCACAGCGTTATTTGGTAAGCGTGATAGCGTTACGGAGATGTTTAGCAAACTCAAGTGGCAGAACCTTCAAGAGAGGCGCTCTGCATCGCGCTGTAGCTTGCTGTCCAGGTTTCGAGAGGGTGCGTTTCTGGATGAGGTATCGAATATATTGCTTCCCCCTACTTATACCTCCCGAGGAGCTCACGAATATAAAACTAGAGAGATTCGAGCGCGCGCGGAGGCTTTCCGGCAGTCGTTCTTCCCGCGAATCATTCGCGACTGGAACAGAAAAGGGAGGTAATGACAGTGGCACGTAAAGTGCCCTCCGCCACACACCGTTGGGTGGCTTGCGGAGTATAAATGTGGATGTAGATGTAGATGGGTCTGTAATTCTCTGGCCTGGCTCCTAGTGGTGTCTGACCAATGGTGTGGGACGACACAGAATGTCGGAGGGAGTGCAATACTTGTTCTCGGATGGGAGACACAGATCTGAAGGAGATACTGTGTGCCTGGTGCACAACACGGTGATCCCCTCCAGTGACGGTCAGACATGCTCGACCAGAATCTTGAGGATGGGTACGCCTGGCCTCACTCATGCACTCCAACAATGGGGCATTGTCTTGTCGGAATGCCCCATTAATCTCGATACTGGACTGTTCATCTATCCAACCAACTGGAGATCCATAATGAGACCACTTTCAAACTCTGTCAGGTGCTGACTGTGCAGCATCTCTATGCCCTCAGGGTGATCACTCAAACATCTCACGCTGTTGACACCCGTTATATACGGTAACAGGCCTGGTTACTAAATAGGAAGAACACTAATGCTGTCTAGTGGCCGTTCTACTGCCACAGCTTGGTTGGTTGGTCGGTTTAGGGGTGAGGACCAAACAGAGAGGTCATCCGTCCCGTTGGATTAGGGAAGGATGGCGGAGGAAGTCCGCCGTGCCCTTTCAAACGAACCATTCCGGATTGGATTGGATTGTTTGGGGGAAAAGACCAAACAGCCAGGTCATCGGTGTCGCCGGATTAGGGAAGGACGGAGAAGGAAGTAGGCCGTGCCCTTTCAAAGGAACCATCCCGGCATTTGCCTAGAGCGATTTAGGTAAATCACGGAAAACCTAAATCAGGATGGCAGGACGCGTGATTGAACCATCGTCATCCCGAATGTGAGTCCAGTGTCTAACCGCTGCGCCGCCTCGCAGGGTTAAATGCAGCTCTAATGAATTACACACCTGCCTGTGTTCGAAGTTTACTGACAGCCAACCATGTCTCTAGGGTGCTTCACGTTTTTGTCACTGATTTTAACTCTATTTGTAATCACAGATGACCCTGTATGTATGTCATCGGCCTATAAACGAACGACAGGAGGAAATACGTTTTAATAGCGTAGGCCAACGTCATCCCTGTTATAATACCCATGTCTGCCACGAGAAGCGCAGATGGCGATTTTTCAGCGCAGTATCTGTTTCCTGCCGTCTTGCTTTCCAACTTTAGCACATTCTACATCTACATACATACTCCGCAATCCACCATACGGTGCGTGGCGGAGGGTACCTCGTACCACAACTAGCATCTTCTCTCCCTGTTCCACTCCCAAACAGAACGAGGGAAAGATGACTGCCTATATGCCTCTGTACGAGCCCTAATCTCTCTTATCTTATCTTTGGGGTCTTTCCGCGAAATGTAATTTGGCGGCAGTTAAATTGTACTGCAGTCATCCTTAAATGCTGGTTCTCTAAATTTCCTCAGTAGCGATTCACGAAAAGAACGCCTACTTTCCTCTAAAGACTCCCACCCGAGTTCCTGAAGCATTTCCGTAACACTCTCATGATGATCAAAACTACCAGTAACAAATCTAGCTGCCCGCCTCTGAATTGCCTCCATGTTCTCCCTCAATCCGACCTGATAGGGCTCCCAAACGCTCGAGCAGTACTCAAGAAAAGGTCGTATTAGTGTTTTATAAGCGGTCTCATTTACAGATGAACCACATCTTCCCAAAATTCTACCAATGAACCGAAGACGACTATCCACCTTCCCCACAACTGCCATGACATGCTTGTCCCACTCCAGATCGCTCTGCAATGTCTGCATTAATCTGCAATAATTTACATTTATCTACATTGAGAATTAGCTGCCATTATTTACACCAATCACAAATCAAGTCATCTTGTATACTCCTACAGTCACTCAACGACGACCCTTCCCGTACACCACAGCATCATCAGCAAACAGACGCACATTGCTATACACCCTATCCAAAAGATCATTTATATAGATAGAAAATAACAGTGCACCTACCACACTTCCCTGGGGCGTTCCAGATGATATACCCTCACCTCCGATGAATACTTACCATCGAGGACAACGTACTGGGTTATATTGCTTAAGGTCCTCGACCCACTCACATATTTGGTAACTAATCCCATATGCTCGTACCTTAGTTAGGAGTCTGCAGTGGGGCACCGAGTCAAACGCTTTCCGGAAGTCAAGGAATATGGCATCCGTCTGATACCCTTCATCCATGGTTCGCAAGATATCATGTGAAAAAAGGGTGAGTTGCGTTCCGCAGGAGCGATTCTTTCTAAAGCCGTGCTGATGCATGGACAGCAACTTCTCTGTCTCAAGGAAATTCATTATATTCGAACTGAGAATATGTTGGAGAATCATGCAACAAAATGATGTTAAGGATATTGGTCTGTAATTTTGAGGATCCGTCCTTCTACCCTTCTTATATACAGGCGTCACCTGCGCTTTTTTCCAGTCGCTCGGGACTTTACGTTGGGCTAGAGATTCGCGATAAATGCAAGCTAAGTAAGGAGCCAATGCAGTAGAGTACTCTCTGCAAAACCGAATTGGAATCCCGTCAGAAGCTGGCGATTTATTTATTTTCAACCCATTCAGCTGCTTCGGACAAGTACTAAATCCTTGTACTTGACTTTTCGAGGGCTTTCGATTGCCATTGATAAATATGTCGCGCCATTTGGAATGCCATAATTGCTCCAGTACTTCTATTGACAATGAAGTTAAGTGGACTATGCGTGGAATAGATTTACACGTCCGTCTGGACACTACCATGTGGCGACAACCCCATTCGATATCTTGAGCCTTTCACGAGAAAAAAGGGTGGAAGTTCGAGGCGATCAACTTGTATAACATGAACAGCATCTATTGTACTACTGCACTGCCCTGCTTACCGCACATATTACTTCGTACATGCATGTCTGAAGCACATTGCATAATACATTAGAACGACACAGGCATTATAATACAGAATTTCACGCCTAATAACTGGACTTCGACTGTAATCATACATCTCTTCGTGCACAGGATCTGAGCGAATATAGGATTAGACGAAAGCGGCGATATGGGGAAGTTTGGGTCGGTATGGGGAGCTTTCTAGGGTGGCCAAGGCAGTAAAGGCGTCCGATCGCGTCAAGTGGAAAATCCGCTCCCGTACTTAAGTTAGAAACTGCGTGTATGTCGTGAGACATCTTAACACAAGGCGTGCAAGTTATTCAGACTATATTCATCCACCATTTGAGAGTTAGATAGCTCACTTGCAAGGAGCCTTATGCATAATTTCAAACCTTTTACAAACTTTTTCTCGGCGTCACCCTGCGCAAAATAATGAAAGAAAGTAAGTTCGTCGCCTGCTACATTTTCGCTGTTGATGCAGCAGAACTTCAGCATCAGGTAAGACGTTTTAATTTGTAACTCCCTTACTAACAGCTCCAGTCGTGACACATTTGGCAGACAGTATCCACATATACCACCGAATGTATCTGCAAAATTGTAGCACTGTACCGGACATTATTCAGGAAATGTGACGTCGTGTACATTGTGATGCCAGAAAAATTATATTAAAAAAAATTAATAACAGGATTTTTCGTCTTTAACTGCAAACGGTTTACATGTTCTGTGCTAGGTGTGTAATACCGGATGATCAAAAGTCTGTATAAATTTGAAAACTTAATAAACCACGGAATAATGTAGATAGAGGGGTAAAAATTGGCATAAATGGTTCGAATGACATGAGGTTTTATTAGAAGAAAAAAAAAGACGCATGAAAGATGAACGTGTGCTCAGCCGCCAATTTCGTCATGCTTGGCCTCTCAGGTCCCCAGACCTCAGTCCGTGCGATTATTGGATTTGGGGTTACCTGGAGTCACAAGTGTATCGTGATCGACCGACATCTCTAGCGATGCTGAAATACAACACCCGACGCCAATGCCTCACCATAACTCTGGACATACTTTACAGTGCTGTTCACAATATTATTCCTCGACTACACCTACTATTGAGGAATGATGGTGGACATATTGAACATTTCCTGTAAAGAACATCATCTTTGCTTTGTCTTAGTTTGTTACGCTAATTATTGCTACTCTGATCAGATGAAGCGCCATCTGTCGGACATTTTTTGAAGTTTTGTATTTTTTAGTTCTAATAAAACCCCATGTCATTGCAAGCATGTGTGTCAATTTGTACCTCTCTATCTACATTATTCCGTGATTTATTCAGTTTTCAAATTTATACTGACTTTTTGATCACCTGGTACATTAAGTGAAGTAACGCTGTCCTGTATATTTGGGAATTTGAATCTCTTATGAATCGGATAGGAGGTGTCATTGGTTTTGTTACAATGAAGATTCAAGCGGCGATGTTTGTGGTGTCACCGCCAGACACTGCACTTGCTAGGTGGTAGCCTTCAAACCGGCCGCGGTCCGTTAGTATACGTCGGACCCGCGTGTCGCCACTATCAGTGATAGCAGACCTAGCGCCGCCACACGGCAGGTCTAGTCTAGAGAGACTCCCTAGCACTCGCCCCAGGGACGACAGTTTAGCATAGCCTTCAGCTACGTAATTTGCTACGACCTAGCTAGGCGCCATATTCAGTTACTACGAATGTATTCTGAAAAGATAAAATTGTGAATCATGTACCGTCACGAGCGACGTTCATCATTAATGGATTAAAGTTAAATATCAAACTAGTGACGTCCGATTTCTGAATTCTAATTCCTTGTCATGTTTCAGAACTTACGTCAGTATAGCTCTTCCCTCCTGACGCCAGCCTGCGTGAGCTAAAACGCGTGCATTTCGGCCTCCTCTAGTAACACGGTGTTGGCCCTTCTGCCAGCACAACAATATTCTTTGATCAAAATTCTCTGTTTTCGTGTCTCATCGAATCTGTGCAGAACCTCAAGGCTTCGGCAATCACCACTATCTTCTTCGTCTGGTGCAACTGAAGAAGCTGGTAATCGTCGAAAATTTGAGATTTTTCCCTACATTCTAGGCGGCGAGAAAAGAGAGGATTTTTGAGACGGGTAATTTTGTTCTTGGTGGGTGGTACCGGATAGACATCCGGTGGAGCCACGCCTCACACCCACGGGCACTTTAGTCAGAGGCAGGTTTTCGGCCGCGGTGATTCAGGTCGAAGCGAAGGATTTAGCCCCGTGCCGCTCTCGCGCTGTTTGCTCCTCGGTAATCGCGTGTCGTAACGGTGACGAGGAACGCTATTTCTGGACCGGGGTCCTGGCAGAGCGTCCGAGCGCGGCGCCGGGGCTATAAGTGACGTCCGCGCGGTGGACCGCGTTTCGCAAGGCGCCATTCCGCCCCCGCTGCCAACCTGCGGAACTTTTCTGTGCCTCTGCGAGGCCTGCTCCCGAGGCGGTCACGAGCTGCACCGCTACCGACGGGAGACGGGCAAACACTAGTACGCTCCAAGGGAATCCACAACATTTCTCTTCTCCACTCTATGTTCACCACTTTCACCATCTCACAAATCTTCGCAATGCGCATGCGCCAATCCTCGATGGGTTCTCTCATCACTAAAAGCCTGTGGGAAAGACTATAGGATTCCGTTCATAGGCTCTGATGGCGATCGACCGCCTTGTCATCCTCTGCCAAAGGCTGTGTGCGGTATGGAGGGGAGTGAGTCAGCACACCGCTCTACATCTGCATCTACATCTACATCCATGCACTGCCAACCACCGTGAAGTGCACGGCAGAGCGTACGTCCCATTGTACCAGTTATTAGCGATTCTTCCTGTTCCGTATGAAGCACGGGAAGAATGACTGTTTGAATGCCCCTCTGCGTGCTGTATTTATTCTAATCTTATCCCCACCATTCCTACACACATAGGAGGCTATCGTATATTCCAAGAATCATCATTTAAAGCCGGTTCTTGGAACATTATTTGTAGACTTTCTCGGCATAGTCTACAGCTGCCTTCAAGAGTCTCCCACTTCAGTTTCTTGATCATCACTGTAACACTCTCGCACGGTTAAAACAAACGTGTGACCTTGTGGATGACATCGGAAGTTCACTGAGGCTTTTTGTGGATGATGCTGTGGTATATCGAGAGGTTGTAACAATGGAAAATTGTACTGAAATGCAGTAGGGTCTGCAGCGAATTGACGCATGGTGCAGGGAATGGCAATTGAATCTCAATGTAGACAAGTGTAATGTGCTGCGAATACATAGAAATGTAGTTCCCTTATCATTTAGCTACAAAATAGCAGGTCAGCAACTGGAAGCAGTTAATTCCATAAATTATCTGGGAGAACGCATTAGGAGTGATTTAAAATGGAATGATCGTATAAAGTTGATCGTCGGTAAAGCAGATGCCAGACTGAGATTCATTGGAAGAATCCTAAGGAAATGCAATCCAAAAACAAAGGAAGTAGGTTACAGTACACTTGTTTGCCCACTGCTTGAATACTGGTCAGCAGTGTGGGATCCGTACCAGATAGGGTTGATAGAAGAGATAGAGAAGATCCAACGGAGAGCAGCGCGCTTCGTTACAGGATCATTTACTTAGCGCGAAAGCGTTACAGAGATGATAGATAAACTGCAGTGGAAGACTCTGCAGGAGAGACGCTCAGTAGCTCGGTAAGGGCTTTTGTTAAAGTTTAGAGAACATACCTTCACCGAAGAGTCAAGCAGTGTATTGCTCCCTCCTACGTATATCTCGCGAAGAGACCATGAGGGTAAAATCAGAGAGATTAGAGCCCACACAGAAGCATACCGACAGTCCTTCTTTCCACGAATAATACGAGACTGGAATAGAAGGGAGAACCCATAGAGGTACTCAAGGTACCCTCCGCCACACACCGTCAGGTGGATTGCGGACTATGGATGTAGATGTAGATGTCCATTGGTGCTGCGGTTCTCCGTATATGTTCAATGTCCCTTGTTAGTCCTATCTAGTATGGCTCCCACACACTTGAGCAATATTCTGGAACCGTTTGCACGTGTGATTGGCAAGCAACCACCTTTGTAGACTGATTGCACTTTGGGATAGTCTACCAATAAACCGAAGTCTATCATCTGCTTCATGTACAACTGAGCCTAAGGTATCATTCCATTTCATATCCCTACAAAGTGTTGCTCCCATGTACGTGTTTATCAAGTGTGACTCATTGATAATATATTCATACGACACTACGTTTTTTCATTTGGTGCAGTGCACCGTTTTTCATTTCTGAAAATTTAGAGCAAGTTGCCAATTTCTGCACCATGATGAAATATCATCAAGATCTGATTGAATATTTTCGCAGTTTCCTTCAGAAAGTAGTTCATTATAGATTACTCCATAATCTGCAAAAAGCGTGATCTTACTATTAATGTTGTATGCGAGGTCATTGTAATATACAATATGAATAGTAAGGGTCCCAACACACTTGCCTGGGACACACATGAAGTTACTTCTACATCTGACGATGACTCTCCATCCAAGATAACACGCTGCGTCCTTCCTGCCGAAAAATCCTCAGTCCAGTCAGAAATTTCACTTGGTATCCCATGTGACCGTACTCATGAAAATAAACGTTGATGTGGTATCGAGTCAAATGCTTTTCGGAAATTAAGAAATACTGCATGTACCTGATTGGCCTGATGCAAAGCTTTCAGAGTGTCATGTGAGAAAAGTGCAAGTTGGATTTCACATGAACTATGTTTTCGGAGCCCATGCTGGTTGGCATAGACGAGGTCATTCTGTACAAGATACCTCTCTATCTGAGCTCAGAATATGTTCTAAGATTCTACAACAAATCGGTGTCAAGTATATTGGTCGTTTTGTGGATCACGTGTACTATACTTCTTGGACAAGGGTGTGACCTGTGATTTCTTCCAAGAAATGGGCACATCTTTTTGTTCGAGGGATCTACGATGCATTATAGTTAAAAGATGGGCTAACTCAGCCGCAAGTTCAACATAGAACCTGATAGAATCGCGCGGCCATTGTTTTCTTGACCTTGGAGCCGCTACTGATCGTTCGGGTAGTTCCTAAAACGACCTCACGACGCTAAGTGCACCCCGTACCAGTCCTCTCACCATGGAAAATTCCCTGACAGTACCGGGAATCGAACCCGGGTCCTTCACACCTCACTGAACTCTCAGCTACGGAGGCTGGAAAGGACACTGCTGGCCATTAAAGCTGCAGCGCCAACGACGGCAACATTTTGCAAAATAATTTTCTCCATTGAGCGAATGCGACACAGTAGGAGTAACAAAGAAGTAAATCTATAGGTGACTGGACGATAGATGTGGTCCAATATTTAGTACGTAGGGCTTCCCGCAGTGGTAGGAATACTGGCACTAACCAAATGAGCTTTGATGACAGATACGGGTAGAATATGCCGTCTTGGTTCATCTGCACACCATAGTTCATACCACGCTCTCGGCAGTCGATGTCCAGAATTTTTCAGAGGTTGAGAGATGTGGAGAACTTGCTGCCCAGGGCAACAGTCGAACACCTTCGGCGTTGCGGTAGATCCAGGGCAGCACGGTCAACACGCTGTCTGACGTTGTCTGGTCACAGAACGTCATGGGAACCTCGAACTTGGGACACAGTCCCGCCTTTAACACGTCAGAAATGAAACGACTGCTGTCAGAGCTATCAGATATGCGAACCAGGGGTGATGCGTTGTGTATCCAATGGCACCCCTAGGATCAGACTAAATGATGACCCATATGACCATGAGCAATGCCGTCTCGCAATATTCGTTCGTTCTCCGTGCCGCCACAGACGGATACATCCATCGTGGTGTTGTATCTAGAACTGGAAGAAGTCGACGTGGTGCCATTACTGCGTCCAATGTTGTTGTTGGACTCATCACTGGCGGCGCATCACACTTTAGTGTCGGTTCAAGGAAAGCCTCAACAATTATCGCCATACTGACAGGCCGTGGTTGTACAGATGTCGTCACACTATGCATGCAGGTACTTGTCATGCCACAAACGAGCCCATTTCATGACTGAAGGTAAGTTACTTGACTGTACGATCCTGCACCTCAAACTTCAAATGGTTCAAATGGCTCTGAGCACTATGCGACTTAACATCTATGGTCATCAGTCCCCTAGAACTTGGAACTACTTGAACCTAACTAACCTAAGGACATCACACACATCCATGCCCGAGGCAGGATTCGAACCTGCGACCGTAATGGTCACGCGGTTCCAGACTGAAGCGCTTAGAACCGCACGGCCACACCGGCCGGCTGCACCTCAAAGTATCTGACCTCTTGGGGACTAGTCGCGTGGGAGGTTGGAAATTCTACAGCGTGTTGACTTTGGCCCCCTCACCCTCCCTTAACTCATCGATTCCATATCTGCAAGATAGTAGCAGGATTTCGACCAAACCGAGCACCAACATCGTTTGTCACTTGGGTACAGTAATACAGTAACTTCTTTAAAATGAGAGTTGTTCGAACAGTCATTGGTGGCGTACTCCTTAAACGAACAATCCAAGAGGTAAATGGTCCAACAATAAGATAACGCAATACCTTTAGTATTTTACTAATATATTTTATTCCTTGTGTACTCTCAGTATTTTACAGATATCTCTATCGAGTGATTCATCTCGATTTATAGAACTACAACAATGCATGTCTATATTCGGGCAGAGCTATGGTGCAAAATCTCTCACCTACACAGCAAGAAATAGCTATAAAAGAGTTATAACCATTTAAAACCCTTTTTTTATTTTAGACTTAATGACAGAATACAGTTATTACTGCTTCCGCCCATAAATTGGCACTCTCCAGAATATGCGAGTACTATAAACAATGATATAAATAAAAAGTCAGTTTTTTATATACCACGTTTTTAAATGGCAGTAAAAAGTGTAAATAATTGCTCGTACTCCTATACAGATTCCTAGCACCATACAAACAATCCTGAAAATTTTGATCATGAATTTTTAATAGCTGTAAAAATACTTCTAATATATAAAACGAAAAACGTGGGGCTTCTTCAAGAGATATCTGATACATGAATAGGTCACCTCCTTACTATCATCTGTTGGATGGGTCCAACAGTTCTCGTTTTAAATCTTACAGACATTTTCATAGCTATTAAAAATTTAGTCACAAATTTTCACGACAATCTGTATTCGTCTAGGAATCTGTATGAGGCTAGGAGAAATTATTTAATACTTCTTAATCCGATCTGTATACGAGGTACATTATAAACTTATATTTCTTTAGGTAATTATTTTCAGGTTATTAATCTAGTGTTTGTCAAATTTTTAATCTATTTCAAACATTTTCATGAGATTAAAACAGGGACGAATGTTAAATTTGAGGCATATTTCAGTTACTGTTCGCCTGAGTCAAGCAATATATTGCTTCCCCCTACGTACACTATGTGATCAAAAGTATCCGGACACTGGCTGAAAGTGACTAACAAGCTCGCGGCGCCTTCCATCGGTAATGCACGCCAGTTCATTACAGGGATCTTGTTTTAGCGTAACCACTCCGCCACAGGCCGTACATAACGTACAGGAGCTCGACCGTGTTGAAAGATGCAGTCATCATCTCCGAATTGCTCTTCAACAGTGGGAAGCAAGAAGGTGTTTTAAACATGAGTGTAGGCCTGTGCTGTGATAGCGGCACGCGAAACAACAAGGGGTGCAAGCCCCATGAATGAAAAACACCATAAGACCACCGCCTCCGAATTCTACTGTTGGCACTACACACGCTGGCAGGTGACGTTCACCGGGCATTCGATGTACCGACACCCTACCATCAGATCGTCACATTGTATTCCTTGATTCGTCACTCCTCACAACGCTTTGCCAAGTTCAATCGTCCAATGTTTACGCTCCTTACACCAAGCAAGACGCCGTTTGGCAACTACCGGGGTGATGAGTAGCCACATGACCATGAAATCCAAGTTTTCTCACCTCCCGCCTAACTGTCATAGTACTTGAAGTGGCTCCTGATGTAGCTTGGAATTGCTGAGTGATGGTCTGGATAGATGTCTGCGTATTACACGTTAGACCATCTTCAGTTGTCGGCGGTCTCTGTCAGTCAAATGGTTCAAATGGCTCTGAGCACTATGGGACTCAACTGCTGTGGTCATTAGTCCCCTAGAACTTAGAACTACTTAAACCTAACTAACCTAAGGACATCACACACATCCATGCCCGAGGCAGGATTCGAACCTGCGACCGTAGCAGTCCCACGGTTCCGGACTGCGCGCCTAGAACCGCGAGACCACCGCGGCCGGCCTCTGTCAGTCACCAGACGAGGTCGGCCTGTACGCTTTTGTGCTGTACGTGTCCCTTCACGTTTCCGCTTCACTATCACATCGGAAACAGTGGACCTAGGGATGTTTAGGAGCGCGGAAATCTCGCGTACAGACGTATGACACAAGTGACACCCAATCACCTGAACACGTTCGAAGTCAGTGAGTTCCGCAGAGTGCACCATCCTGCTCTCTCACGATGTCTAATGATACTGAGATCGCTGATATGGAGTACCTGGCAGTAGGTGGCAGCACAATGCACCTCATATGAAAAACGTATGTTTTTGGCGATGTCCGGATACTTTTGATCACCTAGTGTATATCTCGCAAAAGGACCGTGAAGGTAAAAGTTCGAGCTCATACGGAGGCTATTGGTCTTGCTACGAATGACTCACGAGTGAAAAAAAAGGAGAGAGAGAGAGAGAGAGAGAGAGAGAGAGAGAGAGAGAGAGAGAGGGCGGGGAAGATGGAAGTGGTACGCAAAGTATTCTCTGCTACACAGCAGACAAGATAGCGAGTTAATATTGCATTTTTATTCAGTTCTCACGTATGTTTGAATTTTCAAGCTTCTAGCGATACATGAAGTTAGTTTAAAGTCAACTGCAAAATTTTACCGCATCTACAGAGTGACAAAACAGAAAGAGACCTAATGATGGGAAAAAACTGCCTTACATAACTTTTTGACAAAAATCGTGATTTATGACGACAGCTGCAGTGTGCCTATTCATGATTTTTCAAAAATATTTAAAAGCTATAAATTATACATTCCTTAAAATAATGTAAATTTTTATCAGTTCCACTTGTGAGTGGGCGGAATTTGATGAGAAAACTTTCAGAACATAGTCATACAAAACCTGAGAATAGATAGCTGCCAGACGATACTAAGTATGAGAATAATTGCAGAAGCAAAACCGATCTTCAATTTAATAGTGGTAATGTAAAAATTTTTTTTAATTTAAGTCTGGATATAACTGACTTTTTTCCCTTGCGTTCAGCCGTAAACTCAACATCATTTTTGTAACAAAACTGTATCATAATGACAGGATCATCGCTCAATTTAATATGCTGCGCTGCGTCTCGAGAATTCAGGGCGCGAACAGACAAACTCATTCACATACGTATAAAATGGTTCAAATGGCTCTGAGCACTGTGGCACTTAACATCTATGGTCATCAGTCCCCTAGAGCTACTTAAACGTAACTAACCTAAGGACATCACAAAACACCCAGTCATCACGAGGCCACATATGTTTACTCCGAAGGCCACTTTACAATGAATGGCGAATGTTCCTTCACACGTCAAATTACACCCTGTTGTACTCCGTTCGTAAGGGGAAGAAGACAGAGAAAATCCATAGCAATTATTCCTTCGTAAGTGGCCTAATCTCTGTTATAGTTTCTCATGGCATGTGAGGGAAGTAATTGTATTTATTTATTGCTTCCTTTAGACACTCTCTTCTTCTTTATATAACAGTACATGTTTTTAACTTTTTTGTAAGTTGTTACTTGTTATTATTGATTACAAAGTTGTATCTCAGCATGGTAATCGTAATAATGATAATAATGCAACAGTAATAATAATAGTAATAGTGAGTAAGCAGCGTAAAAAATTATTTATTATTAACAGTATTAGTTGAGAGAATATAAGCATAAGTATTGGCTAAAAATGGAGGAAATAGGAGAGGTAGCCGCTCACGATACCTCGAATAACCATTATCCAACAGGGTTGAGGGAGAACATTTTGTATTGCAACTGGAAGGCGCCACAGAAAATTCCACTGCGTCCTACATTGAAAAGTAACCGACAGAAACGACTGTGCACCGAATGAGAGAGGGTACAACGTCCTTCTCAGACATATTGCATTAGCAGTGGAAGTAACCAGCTGAATACATAGGTACTGGCCTCAGTTTCTCTTATCACGCACAGAAGATAAACGCAGTGTTTGAGATGTGGTGCTATTGAAAATTAAATGGACTGTTATGACAAGAAATGATGTCTTCAGAATCGACGAGGAAAGAAACATGCGGACAACACTGGCAAGACGAAGGGACAGGATGATAGCACATGTGTTAAGACACTAAGGAGTGACATACAGTGCCGAGCGGGGCAGCCGTGCGGTCTTGGGCGCCTTGTCGCGGTTCGCGCGGCTTCCCCCTGTCCAAAGTGGGAGACGCTACAAGAGAGGCGTTCTGGATCACTTTGCGGATTACTTTTAAAATTTTGTGCGCACGTTTTCCTAGAAGAGTGTGGCAGGTAAGCGTCGCGAGAAGGTGAGAAAAATTAGTTGTCATACAGAGACTAACCGACCCCCGTTATTCCCGCGCCTCATTTGAGAAAGGAACATCGAAGATGCAGGTTCATTGTGGTACATAGCCGTTCGCCAAATACCGTAGTGTAGTATGCGTAGATACAAAACAGGAGCTGACGTGAGTTGTGCTTGGTATAGGGGAGCAATGGAGCAGGATGTAAGGGGCGCGGGGGGGGGGGGGGGGGGGGGGAGGGGGAAGGGAGGGGAGTGAAGGGCGCGAAGGAAGGTAGAGCTGTGTGTGTCATATCGCCAGAAGAGGTCGTTATTCTTGAATTACTCAGTCCAAAGACTGGTTTGTTGCAACTTCTCAGGTTAGTTACTATGCGATAAGCCCCTCTTCTCCGCATAACTGCTGGAACCTACATCCAGTTGAATATACTTACTGTATTCATGAGTAGGTCTCCCTCTTCGGTGTTTAATCCCTCTCCCCCTCCTTTCCCGCCCCCCCCCCCCTCACACACACACTTCCCTCCGCTACCAAAGCCTTGATTCCTTGATGCCTGAGAAAATTAGGCCTGTCAACCAATACCTTCTTTTATTCACCTTCAGGCAGCAATTTATTTTCTAATTCATTTCAGTACTTCTTCACTAGTTACTCAGTCTACACACCTAACCTTCATCACTCTTCAGAAAACCGTATTTCAAAAACCTCTGTTCTTATCTTGTCTGATCTGTTTTCGTCCATATTTCACTCCTCTACAATGTAACATTCAATACAAATACCCCACAAGCAGCAGCTTCGGTATATTTTTGTTTTGATCTTTTTTATTTTACTTTTTTGCTGACTAAACTGCGTTTTCTAGCGCTGTGTGATAAATCTGTATTGTTTCATCTATTTTTACTACATCTCTCTGTTTCACTTACAAATCACCAGTTTCGGATAAAACTTGCATTAAACAGTTATAGTTTTGCTATAAATACTGTATACTTTTAAGTAATGGACAGGAACATAATAATGTGGAACAAAAGTGTTCCCTATGTTACCCAGTCCTTTGTATCATCACTAAGTTTCTTTCCGCTTCCGGTTTTTAGTGGAATCCCCAGTGTGAAACATAACATACGTAAAAAGGCGCTTTAAATGAGATAACGCCTGACAGGTATGCAACACACTGAACTTACAGGTAATGCAGGTATGACCTGACCTGACCAAAGCTGCTAGGAAAACTACCATTGTCTAGACCTACCTAAGATAGTCTACAGTAGCTTACAGTAGTTTTATGACTATAGTGCCCACACCCTGAATAGCCTGTCATATGTCTCCATAGAGTGATCAAAAGTTGTTTCCCAAAAGACTGATATTCCTGTGGTCATCTTAAAGTTACTCTCATATCTTTCTCTTCATGTAAAATTTTCAGGGAAAAACGTGTAAGTAAATCTTGAGGTTCAGCAAACAGCCTAACTTTTCCAGTGTAAGGCTCCAAGGAAAATATAATGTGGATCATTTTTGGCACCTAAGTACCCAGTAACGACCACTTTGAAGGATAACCAAGCCCACTAACGGAAATTTTTTGATTCAAAACTGGAACATCATTTTTCGCTTTTAAAGTTTCCAGGTTCACCTCGCTTTTACTTTTCCCTTCTGCTAGAGGAAGGAGATACTTGAACCGTTCTCCATTCTTTTGAGTTCATCTTTCAGAAACGGTTTCATTAGGTCCCACATAATGCCAAAAGGTGATTTCGGTTTCTTTTTACATGTACATAGTTACAAAGGGTTTGTCCATAATTACAAGGTGTACTACACAATGCAGTCAAAGGCACCGAAATTTCAATTAATTAAAGTGATGTGAGAAACAAATTTAATTAAAACCAGTCAATTGCTATCCGTTTTAAATATTGAGTTAATTTACTAAAATGGTGTTTGACACGGCTTTTCCATCATTTTCGTCATTGGTATTTGTTACTTCACGAAACATCCACAGGGAATGCTAGCACCAACCTTCAGGTCGCAGAACGCTTGCTCAAGAGGTAACTTGACACACGCCTGGCCTAATTCGAAAGGGATCCAGTTGACTCGGAGGTGGCTAAATATATTCTGCCCTTCCCTGCCTACTTATAAATGGGCGGACTGTATATTTCTTCAGCCCACTTTTAAACCGAACCACTCTGCCCTTGCTTGAGAAAATTAGTGTCAACGAAGAAAGGCATTGCGAAACGAGATAGTTTTGTAGAGCCTGACAGAGAAAGAAGCACTTACTTCGTTTTTCACCTGATATAAGAAATTATAGATATTGGCTACGTTCTCCGGTGTTGCGTCTAGTGTTGTACTTCAGTGATGGCACTTCAATGGTGACGGGCTGCCCTGTTGTGAATTTAATTTTCGCACGTAGAAGGTCAGTTTGGATTCAGGAGAAACGTAGGAACACGCGAAGCAGTACTAGATTTCCGACTTAAAAATTTGGTTGAAAAAACACAGAAATAAAGCATTTGAATGTTTAGAGATAGCTTTTGCCAGTACCTTCAGGAACACATTATTTGAAATTCGTAAGGTAGCAGGGATTAAAGACATCGACGGAAATGTTATTTTCAGCTTATACAAGATCCGGTCTGCGGTTATAAGAGTCGATGTGAAAGAAAGGGAGGTGGTAGCACTCTAGCCTATTCCCCATATGATTTATTTTGTACACTGACAAGCAGTAAAAGGAACCTAGATAACATTTGGAAGCGAAACTAAAGTTCCGAGAGAAGAAATAAAAAGTCTGCCGACGGCATTGCAAGGGGTACTAAACAACTTGAAACTTCTACTGAGTGGAATGAGTAATACTACCAAACAGGTTTTAAGATGAATATCAACAAATGTAAAAGGAGTGCAATGTAGTGTAGTCGAATTAAAACAGCTGGCGCTAATGGAATTAGATCAGGACGCAAGAAAATGAGAGTGATAGATGAAATTTTCTTTTTTTGGTGCAAAATAACTGACGAGGTAGTATTTGAGAGTAGCGTGGAGAGTAAAAATCGTAGAGGGAGACCAAGAGATGAATACACTAAGCAGATTCAGAAGAGTGTATGTTGCAGTAGGTACTGGGAGATTAAGAAGCTTGCACAGAATAGAGTAGCATGGAGAGCTGCATCAAACCAGTCTCAGGACTGAAGACCACAACAACAAACTGGCGAGGGCGGATGTTAAGAGAATATATACAGTAACGTTGTAACAGCAAGGAAAGCGTTTTATAAAAAAAGAAATGTTTTTGCTATCTCTACATATTAAAAAGTCCCCTGCTGCGATTTCTGCCTGTGTGTGAATGAAGCAAATTAAAGTCCAGAGAGAAGATATAAAAGGTTTGCCGTTGACGGTGTAAGAGACGCTAAAGAACTTATCTGTTCCATATTCAGTTAGCCTTTGGAGTGGGGGTGAGGGGTGCTACTTGATGGTCAGCTACAGAGGTGGCAGTGGCGCTATCTGGCGGGAAAAGCAGCAAACAGCCGCCGCAACTGCAGAGGCAGCATAGCTTAACCAGAATCTGCGTGGGTCCTGTGGTTTAGCGTTAAAGCGCGTGCCTGAAACCGAAGAAATCGTGGAATCGAATTCCGGTCGGGCCCCGGATTTTTCAGTTTGTGTTTCAGTCTAGTGTTCTCCTCTCAATCATTTGGAGACTCGATACGCGCCTCAGACTGCACGTTAAACTGTAGGTCCCCTTTCCCCAGCAGGATAATTGCGGTAGGTTAGGGACACGCATGTGGCCGAAGCGGTGTCCAATAGAAAGAGTAGCAGCAGCCAAGTAAGCCACATGAAATTATTATTACCAGAACCTGTACTTATATACATACGTTTTTCTTCTACGTACATTACAAATTATAGTACTCCACTGCGTTTTTCGCTCTATACGTAAAGGCTAATCTCAGAAACTTCCGTTGGGATTTTGATACGGTTTTCACTGAGAGAGAATCACGAGAAATATTTGCATGTATAATTTACTATCGCTACGGCGGACGAGTCGTCCGTTCGTAGAACTTAGTTCTGTCCAAGCGTAGCCAGGGGGGTCGCTAGTCGAATATTAATTTATGTGGTAAGGACTCTTTTCTGAAGTTATTTTGTTGGAGCGTAGCCTTGTTTGGAAGTGAAACGGGAACGATAGACAGTAGAGACGATAAGTGTATAAGAAATTCTGAAATACGGTGCTGCAGAAGAGTGCTGAAGATTAGATGGGCATATCGGTTCAATCGATTCTGGGAGAAAAGAAATTTGTGGCACAAATTGACTGAAAGAATGGTTCGTAACAAGACGTCCCGTGAAACCTGCATCTTCTCCTGGGAATGGTCCTCCATAAATATCTTCTCTCATGTATTTCCACTTCGCTTAATTTTTAACTTTCTTCGATAAAAATTTTTCTTCTTTTTCGGATTTCCGGCCGCTCACATTTAAGTTCCATACAATACTGTGCTCCAGACGTATACTTGCAGGTATTCTTCCTCATTTTCATTTCAGTATCGGATATGAGTGGAGCTCTTGTATTGAAGTAAGCTTTATATGTACTAATCTACTTGTAATATGTATTATGCTTCAGCCATTACGTCTAACACCGCTTCGTAGATTGAATAATTATTTCACTTCTTCCAATAATTTTTCGTTGCCAATTTCGGTAGAGTTATCCTACATATAAAAATAATGGGCCAAACTGTAGATGTTTAGCACTAAATATCTCATCGGATTTCGGAAGGTTGTTTCCCTTTACTAAGGTAACTGATTAGGATTCAGTCACTTTTAAAGAGAGGTGCTATTACGAACGCCAAATGGAAATTATTTTTATGTCGTGACGCATTTTTGTACGACTGTCAAACGGCCATAGTTTCCTGAACACGATAGCAGTGACAGCAAATATTACGTAAGCGCTGCCGTGCCCACCTGGTATATTGCTGATGTATACTGTATACATTAACGGTCGTAATACTACTTCTTCAGGAGTACCCGACAATACTTTCAATACTGAACATTCCATGTCCTGTGTCCACGAAAATATCCTGGGCTGTGGACGGCACCATAAGCAAAATATTCACCCAATTACATACACTGATAAAATGCTCATTCATCATTTTAACTAATGATCTTGATACTATTCACTGGGGAACATCCGGCGTTACTTACGACTCTCAGCGTTTATTGTCGTCTGTTCATAAAACTTTCCTAGACTGTGGACCGTATCATAATGCGATGTACTGAGCTTGTTACATAGACTGATGAAACTATTACTCATTTTACTGTGGTACGGTGTACAATTTTATGGACGCCTTTTGCCGTGATAGCTTACGGACGTCCATCAGTTGCACAGTGTGACGTGGAGAGGTGAGTGAAGAATTTGGAAGAGCCTTACCAGAGACAGCTCACCTGGCACTAGGGAAGAACAGTAAGAGGGGAGACAGACTGCACTGTGTAGAACATACTATATTGTATGTATGGTACAGTACGAGGGCTGTTTTTCTTTCAAGCTCTAGTCGGTCCCAAATTTAAAACTGCGGTAAATATGCTACGAAGCTCTGCGCAGATGTATTGTGCAGTGTCTCTAGTATGCTCGCCGACCGTGTCACGTCACACCTTCCAATTCGGTGAGCGCACAAGGATGCCTAGAAAAATCCCGGCAAATGTGAAGAGCGTGTTGAGGGGTTTCATTTGGGTTCTTGCAGCCGACGTAACTGTCATGCGTCTGCTCCTTCGTGACAATGTTCGGCCGCCCATTCCAAGTGCAATACCGACGCTCTTGCAGCGTTTCCGATAGGCAGTGTTGATCACCCACTATACAGCCTGGTCTTGGCTCCCTCTGACTGCCATCTCTTCACTCACACGAACCGCTGGCTACTAGGGCAGCAATTTGGCACTGACAGCGAGCTGATCAGCGTATGAAATTGGCAGATATCAGAGGCAACGTTAGTCTATGACGAGGATATTGGTAAGTTGGTGAAATGAAGTGTGTGGCTATGGCCTCCCGCCAGTTAGACCGGTCGCTTGGTGCTGGTCTTTTGGCGCCACTTCGGCGACTTGCGCGTCGTTGGGGATGAGATGGTGATGGTGATGGCAACACGTACCTAAGTCAGAGTGGTAACTTTGTAGAGTAGTAACTGCAAGGCGTAGTTGAATATTGCAAATAAAACATTTCTTATTTTCGTGACCTATCGAACGTTGAAAAAAAAGGAAGAAAGAAAAAAATAAAGCTCTCGTAGATACATACAGAGACAGTAGCAGATAGAAATAAAGGAAGCACATCGTCAAATCAGTCGACACGTAAATACTCTGGCCGACAACATAACGTACACAAGACTGGGCAGTACTTAATTGAAGTCTAAGGGCGAATGCTGAGAGGTCATTTAAGGATATTGTCAACAGTAAACACTCTGAGTGAATCATAATCTCATATTTTTATTTTTTTATAAACAAGACACATATTCAGTATTACACTCATTTTCGTTGCGTGTCTATCACGAATTCAACACAAAGGTAATTGGAGTGACGAAAGAGAACGAAAATTACTGTTCACCGTCTCAAGCGAGGCCAAAGGGCAATCGTATCGAAACGCTCAAGGGAAAAATGATCAAGCCAAAATGTATGGACACAGTTCGCATTCACTAGTATTTTTTGCAATGAATGGAAAGGTACCTTCGTGTCCCTACAGCACTCTAACACTTTTGTCTTGACAACGTGAGCAGCCACAGAGGAAATATAATTATTTTCACTACTGTACATCCAGGACTAAAAGCAGCCTCTCAGATACCCGGGAGCGCTAAAGATTCCACGTCTGGGGCACAAGCAGGCGAGATACCCCGGATTGAATCTGCTCGATGATTAACGACGAAGACTGTTGAGTTGGCCAGCCTCGATGTAGTTTTTCGGCGGTTTCCCACTTCTTACTAGGTAAATACCGGGCTAGTACCTATACACACACATTACACAAACACTTAGACGGCGTTATCACACTTTAACATCAGATCTACACTAGATTCAGATAGACTGGGTACACAGATTCGTTCCCTGGAGGGTGTAGTGGAATTCTGCTATCAAAAGTCACGAACACTGCCAAAATCACTATATAACAATTACGACCCCGTAGACAAACGGGAAAAGGCAAAAGGAGAAGATAGGTCTAGCATGAAACGTCCACCTGTAACGTGGCCAGAACTGACGGCTACGCCTGAGATGCAGGCTACCCTGTGAAACGGCGAGGCGCGGTGGGTTGCCTACCTGTTGTGGAGCGGTGTCGCGAGGTGGTGTGCTGTGCTGGCGGTGTGCTGCCGAGCGACTACCGGCGGGGCCCTCTCGACGGCCGCTGTGTCCGGCGGGGTGCCCGGGGTGGGGGAGGGAGGGGGAGGCGGCGTCGCGACGGTGGGGGCCGGCGGACGGCGTCCTTGATGCAGCCGGCGCCGCCGGAGCTCTGCTTATTACGCCGTCCGTCGACCATGACCCGCGTCACACCGCTCGCTTGTCGTCGCTCCACATGTGCGACGCCATGCTTGTATTTGCTCGGCGGAACGCAGGATTTCACTCACGTTCGTGGCTTTTGTTACTGATATTGCTGTGACATTTTTTCGAGCAATCCAGGGCACTGTGTTCGTACCAATATCTTTACCTTAAGCGTCGCTGTTAAACTTTGGTATGGAAACTACGACTGTTTATGTTGTAAAATGTAAATTTGTTTCAGTCGCTTTTACTTTCTCCCAGAACGCGTTTCGAGAGTTCACACCCTCATCTTCAAGTGGTTAGCGGATTACGTTACACATTTGTTTCCAGGATGTATACGGTTATCTGTTTTGACTCTCATTTCGCTATAAACTAGATATAATTTACACTTGTTAACATCAAACGCCACAAAAAATTTAAATTTTACGTCATAGTAACGATACTTACAGTGTGTTCCAACAGAAAGAATCCACAGGGTGGTTATAAAAATATATTTTCCTATATAGATGTCACACAAACACTAAATGCGAACATGAAAAGTCCAGAGATTGTTGCAGATATACAAATACAGCGCTTTCCAAGTCAAAGGGCACTACTAAGTTACAATTCGAATCACAAATACAGAATGACTTATGTAATAGAACCCAGTACGTTGTCCTCGATGGTGAGTGTTCATCGGAGGTGAGGGTATCATCTGGAGTGCCCCAGGGAAGTGTGTTAGGTCCGCTGTTGGTTTCTATCTACATAAATGATCTTTTGGATAGGGTGGATAGCTATGTGCGGCTGTTTGCTGATGATGCTGTGGTGTACGGGAAGGTGTCGTCATTGAGTGACTGTAGGAGGATACAAGATGACTTGGACAGAATTGTGATTGGTGTAAAGAATGGCAGCTAACTCTAAAAATCTATAAATGTAAATTAATGCGGATGAATAGGAAAAAGAATCCTGTAATGTTTGAGTACTCCATTAGTAGTGTGGCGTCGATTAAATGTTTGGGCGTAACACTGCAGATTGATATGAAGTGGGACAAGCATGTAATGGCAGTTGTGGGGAAGGTGGATAGTCGTCTTCGGTTCATTGGTAGGATTTTGGGAAGATGTGGTTCGTCTGAAAAGGAGACCGCTTATAGAACACTGGTGCGACCTATTCTTGAGTACTGCTCGAGCGTTTTGGATCCCTATCAGGTCGGATTGAGGGAGGACATAGAAGCGATTCAGAGGCAGGCTGCTAGATTTGTTACTGGTAGGTTTGATCATAACGCGAGTGTTACGGAAATGCTTCGGGAACTCGGGTGGGAGTCTCTGGAGGAAAGGGAGCGTTCTTTTCGTGAATCGCTATTGAGGAAATTTAGAGAGCCAACATTTGAGGCCGACTGCAGTACAGTTTTACTGCCGCCAACTTCGCGGAAAGACCACAAAGATAAGATAAGAGAGATTAGTGCTCGTACAGAGGCATATAGGGAGTCATTTTTCCCTCGCTGTGTTTGGGAGTGGAGCAGGGAGAGAAGATGCTAGTTGTGGTACGATGTACCCTCCGCCACGCTCCGTATAGTAGATTGCGGAGTATGTATGTAGATGTAGATGCAACATATACAGGGCGATTTTTTCCACAGTGTACAAACTCTAGGGACTGATCGATGAAGGGATACGAAGGAACGAAATTCTAATGCACTTATGCCAAGCAATGCACGGTTTCCATGTTAGAGACCAGTTATTCAGTCATACTTTTTTACGGAGACTGCTGTGTAATACGCGCTGTACCATGGAGCCACACTTACAGTATGGGACGAAAATGGTTTCCATGTGCTTCAACGCATGGGTGTACGCGCCGTAGTATTTCTGTCTCACACGTTCACATCGGCCAGGCTGCATCCGAACAGCGCCAAAGGCAGCATGAATATGCTGCTCCAGCCCCACAGATCTGGAATGGGCACTACATAAACGATACTTTTGGGATGACCTCGTAACCAGGAATCGCACGGGTTAAGATCCGGTGAACGAGAAGCGCAAGCACCTGGACCCCCTCGTCCGAACCTTGGAGCAGGGAAGACGCGACTCACAAGGGGAAGGCCTCAGACACGGCCAACCGATTCGGCTCAGATTTGGCAGATCGCTAGTGTACCACCTTAAACGAAGGAATCTAAGGTATTTTGGGTCAACACGCCCGCGTTTTTTAGAGAATCACCCCTAAAGGTTATGACCAGCGAGCGAATCAAAATCGGCGGGATCGGTAGATAATTGTAAATAGAGCATTTTTCGTCATCAGTTATGGGGTCGTAAAACGTATACTTTTCCAGAAATCGAGGTAGGAAACTTTTACAACTGCCGCTTCTGTACCCACATGGTCAACGCTTTTCGCCGACAGCACCGATAGCGCAAAGGACAAGGTAACTGGCTGCGAATCTCGAAGAAACGTAGTGGATATTATTCTTTTGGTTTGTATTTTTCCACATTTCAATTGATAGGGATAGGAGGGTTAATAAGGTAAGTAAATCAACAAGGAATGGTAATAGTAAGGTGGGCAAATAAATTTCTCAAACCTCATGGGATAGTAAACAACTAAAATGTTACGCCAGGTCACTTTACAGTGGCTCTGCCAGTCACTGTTACGTGTCCTCACTTTTCTTCGAACAACTAGATGGATGGTACTTGTCATATAAACATTCCAAACAAATAACGAATGCAATCTTTCGACAGCCACTCTGTTCCTTCTCTATGATACGACGAAGAGGCAACCGGGACAACATAACTCTCCCCGCGTACATTCTATCCCGTGCCTCGCTGTAAACAAGCGTCGCACGGTTGGCTATCTGTGATCCCTCGTGAGGAAGTCGCAGCGCTTTTACTCGGAATTGTTTTCATGTGACAAGGCTTAAAAGTTTGACACTTTACTAACTCACGGCGTTTGGGAAATTAGTTTGCCTACCTTATTATTATCATTCCTTATTGATTTACTTACCTCATTAACCCTGCTATCCCCATCAATTGAGATATGGAAAAGTACAAACGAAAAGAATAACATCCGCTAGGTTTCTTCGAGATTCGAAACCGGGTTTTCCGATTCGCAGCCGGTTACCTTGGCCGTTGTGTATCTGCGCTGTCGGTGACAGGCGTTAACCATGTGGGTACAGACGCGGCAGTTGTAAAAGTTTCTTACCTCGATTTCTGGAAAAGTATACGTTTTACGACCCCATAACTGATGATGAAAAATGCTCTATTTACCATCATCTATCGATCCCGCCAATTCTGAGTCGATCGCTCGTCATAACCTTTAGGGGTGATTTGGGTGTTGACCCAAAATATCTTAGATTCCTTCGTTTTAGGGTTGTACACAAGCGATCTGCCAAATCTGAGCCGAATCGGTTGGCCGTCTCTGAGGCCTTCTCCTTGTGAGATGTTTCCGGACGTTAACGGCGAAGTGGGCTGGGCCACCATTCGAATCTTCAATGACACTTCTTCCAACAGGGGAGGCAATGTCGCCTGCAAGGAACGCTGCTATATCCGGCCTGTTAGGCGACGTGGAAATAGCACTGGTCTCAAAATACGGTCGCCAATAATCCCGGCCCACACATACCGGCTGCACCGATGCTGGTGATTCACTGCCACCTTGCCATGGGGGATCTGCATACTATCTCACAGATTACTGTTATGAACGTTGTAACCATACCATGGGGGCTCCACATACTATCCTACTGACGACTGTTACGAAAGTTGAAGGTACCACTCCGCATAATGGTGGCCTCATCTGTGATGGATGAGACAAATCCTGGAACCGTGGTTGCCTGGTCAAGAAACCAGTGACAAAACTGCTCCCGATATGGAAAGCCTACCGGTAGTAGGCCCTACACGCGCTGTAAGTCATAATGGTAGTAACAAATGTCATGGGGAATGTCGCGCTTGGTCGTCCGGGTTACCCTATTCTGGTGGGATAACTGCCTGGTACTGACACGGAGGATGCGTTGTACAGGGTTCATCACATTTTCCTCCAAGTCTGGTGTCCGAACATTTGGGGTACGTCGTTCATGATTTTCCTGCACTACTCGTTCTCAGACAAACGGCGAACGCTGTGGCAAGTACTGAACGTTGTGGTTTTCGTCGAGGGGGATAGGTTTCCTGATACCACCTTGCTGCCCGCCGCCCGTTGCCATTTGGTGTTTCCGTAAGTAAAGACCATGTCGGCCAGCTCTCGATTCGAATATGGAACCATTGTGCACAATGCTGTATCACATCCACTACAAGGTGAGTCAGCAAGAGAACTGAATCTGACTCAATATTACCAATTACTATGGCAGGAGAGGGCGCTAGGACATGACTAGATTAGATTAGATTAATAGTAGTTCCATGGATCATGAATACGATATTTCGTAATGATGTGGTACGAGTCAAATTTTCCAATACACGCCATAATTAAGTTAATTTAACAACATAATTAAGTTAATTTAACAACATAATTAAGTTAATATAACAACATAATTAAGTTAATATAACAATTTTTACATTTTTTGGCTTTTTAAATTTTTTTCAACTTTTTTTTTTAATTTAAAAATTTTTTTTGCTTTGGGTTTTTTTTCTTAATTTATATCTAAAAATTCCTCTATGGAGTAGAAGAAGTTGTCATTCAGAAATTCTTTTAATTTCTTCTTAAACACTTGTTGGTTATCTGTCAGACTTTTGATACTGTTTGGTAAGTGGCCAAAGTCTTTAGCGGCAGTATGATTCACTCCTTTCAGTGCCAAAGTCAGATTTACCTAAACTGAAGATTTGTTTCAATCCTGACCTCTCGCAGAAATTGACATCTTTCTGTCTTACCTATCCTAAAAAAGGTGCTGCTCCAACACCTGTAACCACTGGTATTTTACCATTCGTGGCAGTGCCTCCTCCCCTTAAATTTCCTGCTATTACCCCAGCCAGTTTACCCTTCATATGAGGGTGGTGGCCACCCTCTAGGAGGAAACCATGCATACTGAACTGCGGTACAGCACGTGTTAGACCGCAGTCTTTGTAACAAAGTATGTTTGAATAAATGGATTGTAGCATGGAAACCATGCATTTCCGTACATAAGTTCATTAGACATTCTTTGTTCCGTAACCTCTCATCAGTCAATCCCTAGAGTTTGAACACGAAGGAAAAAATCCCCCTGTATGTAAGTGTTTAAATCTGTACAACCATTTTGCTAACAAGTATCATTATTGCAAAAATAATGTGAAACTATTTCAGGATATTTACTTATTATTGTATCGCTTTGGTGAGCCGGGAGTTTTTTTAGTAATTTGGGTCACTTTGAAGTGTAAGGAAGCAGAAGTTACTGTGCATCGACTGGTAGGCAGCCACAAGGTGCCATTTTACAGAAAACTGCTGATGTACTGAGACCATAGAATGTAAGATTTTCTTTTCACAACAGCAAAAAAATTATATAACAGAGTGCACACAAGCTAGAATCCAATGAAGACAAATTTTCTAGTTTAGGTGTCTACAAGATAATGTGCAGCGTGCCCAGTACAGCATGTAGTTGAGACCGGACGAAGCTTCTGAACTAGATTTAAGGAACAACATATCGCACTTAGATTCAACAACCCAATAAATCTATCGTATTTACTTACATTAACAACACAGGTCATGGTCCTGACAACGTAGACAATAATCTAATAAGACTTTATAAACTAAATAAAGGGCACAAACTGAACCTCTCCGAAGAACTTGATATTTCTATTTGCAACAGAAAGTATGGAATAACGCACTCAACGACAAATCTAAGACAATTGTAATAAAAGTTTTTTTAGAAACTTCTCAGGCCAACTAGACGATAAACAGTAACATTTGCTATCAACAATTTTTGAGTGACAAATCTCCAAATCAATACATTTAACAAACAAATATGCTGAAATATAGATTTAGAAGATCCTTATTTTTATTGTTTCTGTGATAATCATATTCTTAAGCGAAATGCTGTAATGATTTAAATAGTTTGATACATGTTTTCTGCATTTCTGATTCGCAGTGTAAGCTGGCAACGAGTGCTCTTTGATTCACGAGGCACTGTATTTACATATACGTGCAACCCCTGCAATGTTTATGTTGTTATTTCGTGTTTCAGTGCTGTCTAGAGATGAAAATGTGTGTTTATGGTAACACTCAGGGTTATTTCTGTTGGAGCATGTTGTAAGTAGGTTTATTATTATTTGAATTCTATAATTTCAGTGCCATATTACTTTAACAAGCACAAAATATATCATATTTCTAGCGAAATGAAACTCACAACAACAGACAACTGGGTAGATCCTGCGAACACAAACAAAGTAAACCGTTGTTCCACCTGAAGATGAGGGTGTAAGAACTAGAAACGAAAAAAATGAAACGACTCACATGGATAAGTGTTTTAATTTATCTTTTAAACAATGTTATTATGAGGGATTACGTGAAGACAAGTGGCTCTATTCACAAGAGGTAATGAATGCTGTCGACAGAGGATCTCTAATTGGTTTCATGTTTCTAGATTTGCAGAACGCTTTTGACTCCGTTGATTACAAGCGTCTGCTAATCAAGTTACACGTCCATGGAGTATCGTCGTAGCAATGCGACTGAATTCGTGATTTTCTGCCAACAATGTCACAGTTCGCAGTTATAGGCCCTCTGCTGTTCCTAATCTATGTAAACGAGGCAATCTGAGCAGCCTTCTTAGATCAAACCAAATCAGGAAACAATTTAGACTTTTTTTTTTTTGGTCATCAGTGTACTGACTGGTTTGATGCGGCCCGCCATGAATTCCTTTCCTGTGCTAACCTCTTCATCTCAGAGTAGCACTAGCAACCTACGTCCTCAATTATTTGCTTGACGTATTCCAATCTCTTCCTCTACAGTTTTTGCCCTCTACAGCTTCCTCTAGTACCATGGAAGTCATTCCCTCATGCCTTAGCAGATGTCTTATCATCCTGTCCCTTCTCCTTATCAGTGTTTCACACATATTCCTTTCCTCTCCGATTCTGCGTAGAACCTCCTCATTCCTTACCTTATCAGTCCACCTAATTTTCAAACATTCGTCTATAGCACCACATCTCAAATGCTTCGATTCTCTTCTGTTTCGGTTCTCCCATAGTCCATGTTTCACTACCATACAATGCTGTACTCCAGACGTACATCCTCAGAAATTTCTTCCTCAAATTAAGGCCGGTATTTGATATTAGTAGACTTCTCTTGGCCAGAAATGCCTTTTTTGCCATAGCGAGTCTGCTTTTGATGTCCTCCTTGCTCCGACCGTCATTGGTTATTTTACTGCCTAGGTAGCAGAATTCCTTGACTTCATTGACTTCGTGACCATCAATCCTGATGTTAAGTTTCTCGCTGTTCTCATTTCTACTACTTCTCATTACCATCGTCTTTCTCCGATTTACTCTCAAACCATACTGTGTACTCATTAGCCTGTTCATTCCGTTCAGCAGATCATTTAATTCTTCTTCACTTTCACCCAGGATAGCAATGTCATCAGCGAATCGTATCATTGATATCCTTTCACCTTGTATTTTAATTCCACTCCTGAACCTTTCTTTTATTTCCATCATTGCTTCCTCGATGTACAGATTGAAGAGTAGGGGCGAAAGGCTACAGCCTTGTCTTACACCCTTCTTAATACGAGCACATCGTTCTTGATCGTCCACTCTTATTATTCCCTCTTGGTTGTTGTACATATTGTATATGACCCGTCTCTCCCTATAGCTTACCCCTACTTTTTTCAGAATCTCGAACAGCTTGCACCATTTTATATTGTCGAACGCTTTTCCCAGGTCGACAAATCCTATGAACGTGTCTTGATTTTTCTTTGGCCTTGCTTCCATTATTAGCCGTAACGTCAGAATTGCCTCTCTCGTGCCTTTACTTTCCCTAAAGCCAAATTGATCGTCACCTAGCGCATTCTCAATTTTCTTTCCCATTCTTCTGTATATTATTCTTGTAAGCAGCTTCGATGCATGAGCTGTTAAGCTGATTGTGCGATAATTCTCGCACTTGTCAGCTCTTGCCGTCTTCGGAATTGTGTGGATGATGCTTTTCCGAAAGTCAGATGGTATGTCGCCAGACTCATAGATTCTACACACCAACGTGAATAGTCGTTTTGTTGCCACTTCCCCTAATGATTTTAGAAATTCTGATGGAATGTTATCTATCCCTCCTGCCTTATTTGACCGTAAGTCCTCCAAAGCTCTTTTAAATTCCGATTCTAATACTGACATTTAGACATTACGTGGTGCGAAAAGTGGTAATTGACTGTAAGCAATAAAAAAATGTGAGTTCTTCCACACGGGTACCCTAAAGATTCTGTTAAATTTCAGTTACTCTTTAAAGGGCTCCACCACAGTTGAAAATTTGAAATTCTCGGTTTTTTAGTTGATCTTAATATAAGGAATTTCCCCTTTCGAATGATATATTACACATATGTATTATTGCCTCATTTCTGGTTTATTCGTTTACATAAATAAAAATTATTTGGACGTGACCATTTTACAAGAATCTGAAGCGTTGAAGAACGTAAGATTGGTCAATTATTTGGGAGATGAGGATTCAAAAGCTTCAAGGCAACTGAGGAAGAACTACCATGTGGAGGAAATGTAACTGTCACTAAAGTGGAGGGCATAGGTCATGTACAAAAGTGAATGGGTACGAGGCTGTGACGACTGAATACTGCATGCAGGGGAAAGAATATTGAAGACGGTAAAGGATTAGACGGCGAAAATAGACTCACAGAATCTGTCGTAGATAAAATCCAACATTACTATGGCATGGGCATCAGGCAAAATGTTATTAGCGTAGAAGATATGGGAAAAGATGTATGGGGAGTTTTACTTCAACTCTCTTCAACAGACGATAAACCTATTCATGGCCTATGCCCTCCAGCAAGTGATTCATTGTGCAAACGCTACAGATAACAGCAAAATAATGAGAACTTTATTCACAAATCAGCTATACCTGTTTCCGTAATGAAAGTTGTGGTGTCACCGCCAGACACCACGCTTGCTAGGTGGTAGCCTTTAAATCAGCCGCGGTCCGGTAGTATACGTCGGACCCGCGTTCGCCACTATCAGTGATTGCAGACCAAACGCCGCCACACGGCAGGTCTAGAGAGACGTCCTAGCACTCGCCCCAGTTGTACAGCCGATTTTGCTAGCGATGGTTCACTGACGAAATACGCTCTCATTTGCTGAGACGATAGTTAGCATAGCCTTCAGCTACGTTATTTGCTACGACCTAGCAAGGGGCCATTATCAGTTATTATTAATATTGAATCATGTACCGTAAAGAACGACGTTCGTCATTAATGGATTAAAGTTAAGTATTCCACCAGCTACGTCCGTTTTTCAAAATTCTAATTTCCTTGCCCTGTTCCAGACCTCACGCCAGCCCGCGTGAGCTAAAACGCGTGCCTTCGGCCTCCTCTAGTAACACGGTGTTGCCTCTCATGCCAACCACAACAAAAGTATTGAATGAAACTTTCAGAGATTTGTCAGATGTAGAAGTATTGAAGAAATGTCTTCATGACCGCACCTTGAATCCTAACGAGACCATCAACAGCGTAATCTGAGCCACAATTCGCAAGGCTGTGTTTGTGTTAATTAGTACACTACATTTTGGTGTTTTTGATGTGATGGCAACGTTCAGTGAAGGAAATGTTGCAAGGTGTGAGTCCTGAAAAAGACTCTTACAAACTGTTCGTGGTTTCACGATGAAACAAATGTTCAATCTCAATAAGAGAGAACTGTCAGAGACCTTGAAACAGGGATAAGACAACGCAGACGAGCAGGAAGATGGACACTGCAAGATGGAGTGGAAGAGAGTCCTTCTTACTGAGCTGGAAGGCATTAGTAGCTGTTTTCCGTAAAATGTATTTTTTAAGGATAAAGTGTACTTCTTCTCATGTTCTACTTGCCAGAATTTGTTCAGGATTACAGGATATTCGAATCTGAGTGTTTTGCATATTTCTACATAGCGGTTTTCCTATTTTGTAAATCTCAAAGAAGTTGGAGTCTTACGTAAACAGAAAAATGTAGAGACTCCATTATTTTGATGTACATTTTTTCCAAAAATAATTATTATCTTAAAACTAATCAATGTTTTTAGAAATCCTTATCTTAAAGTTCTTAGAAATGTGTATCCTACAAGCCATATTTTATACAAATTTTTGTTCCCAATAATTTCTAATAAAAGTTGCCTTTCATATGGATAAATTTTACATTACATAAGACAGGGATCACCAACCTCACAAAAAGTTGAAGGTAAATACGTCAAGTGAAAGTAGTCCCTTACTCAGGTAAAGACTGTTGGGGGAGTAGAAGCGTGAAACACGCATCGCCGTTCTACGGAGGATCCTGTTGGAGGTACTTTGACACTGACTTCCTCCAAACTGCGCCAAGCGTGCTAGTGCGTCATGTGGATGACTGTGATGAGTGGTTGTACAGTGCAGTACTGAGTTCATGTTGTTATGGGTGAAGGGAAGGCAGAGGTTGACGCCCGGTGCCTGCATATAGCCGCGTAGCACCGTAAGGATTGCCGAGCTTGACATCCACCTCTGACGGACCAATGACCAACAGTCTCATATGCCTACATCCAATGAGGCATTGGGGAGAAGTCTGGTGTTTAATCCGGAATATCACCACAAGCACTGGTGATCAGGGACTTCAGGCAACCACTTCTGCTTATCGGCCAACCGCTGGCAGTGAAACTTTCAGCCAACAGCAGGATTCGAACCTGGTCATCTCCCCAATCGACAGCCACCACATGGACGTGTGTCAGCGACATCGGATACAGTGACTAGTAACTGAATAGCTAATCATTACAATCATGAACAGCTTCACACAGAAAATGTTGTGGGGAAGGCGAATCATAGGGTGGGTTTCAATGCTAGAACATTTCGGAGGTTCTACACATCTGTTGAAGATTGCCTACTACACGCTTGTCCATCCTCATATGGAATACTGTTGCGCGGTACAGGATCCTACCCATGTAGGATTGATGGAGGACATTAAAAAAGCTCAAAGAGGGGCAGCTAGTTTTATTTTAACACGAAATAGTGGAGAGCATGTCAATGATAAGATTTAGAAGTTGGGCTGGAAGTCATTAAAAAGAGGCATTTTCCGTCGCGGCAAGATCTTTTCGCGAAATTTCAATTTCAGACTTTGTCCTCTGAATGTAAAAATATTTAGTTGAGTCCCACCTACGCAGGGAGAAATACCCGTCGTGACAAACTAAGAGAAATCAGAGAGCGCACAGAAAGCTTCAGGCGTTATTTTTTCGCACGGCCTATGCGAACGCGGCACTGAAGAGATATGGTTTGAAAGTGGTTCTATGCACTCTCTGTCAAACGCCTGAGTGTGAATTGTATTGTAATCATGTAGATGAAGACGTAGCTGTAGATGTAAATTCCTTCCTTTACCACGAGTTGTCATTTTTAACTATGTCGAAGCTTCTTCCAGAAACGGAATTATACGAGGTGCGACAATAAAGTAATGAGACTGATGTAAAAAGAATGTTGCTTACCGTTTTGGTCAAGTTTAGTGTTGTCTCCTTCAAAATAATTCCCTTCTGACTGGGCGCTCTTTTTCCAGCGCTTCTGCCATTGATGGTGACATTTCTGGGACTCATCTACTGTAATATCTTCCAAGACCCTCGCCACTTCTTTTTGGACATCTTGACTTTTTCGAAAATGGTGTCCCTTGACCGCCGTTTTGACTCTTGGAAATAGAAAAAAGTCGCATGGTGCGATATCTCATGAATAAGGTGGCTGTGGTAGTACTGAAATTTGTTTTGAGGTTAAAAATTAATGTACTGACAGAGCAGTATGGGATGGCGCATTATCGTGATGCAGAATTCAATTATCAGCAATGTTGGCGCGGACGCGATTGGTATTCAGTTCTTCTGCAACGGATAATCTTCGATCAGGTCGTACGAGTCCACTCACCCTGCCCAAATTGACATCCGTCTGTGAGGTTGATGGTCGTCCACTGCGGTCTTATATTCAACATTCGTTCTGCCTTCACTAAACATTTTATGCCAACGAAAAACTGGAGCTCTCCAAAAGCCTTCTGAATCTTACCATACGCCGTCGTCTCGTTTTCACCCAATTTAACGGAAAAAGATGCGGCACACCGTTGCGGAATATTATGTGGTTCCATTTCCGTGATGACAGACACTAACACGTGTTAACTTATTGCAGCACAACTGATGATCAAGCACTTGTATCGATGTGCTGCTTGGACTAGAAGCAGCTTATAGACCAAGGTCAAAGATATTGTGCCTACTCAAGCCTGCAGGGTTGCCACATCTTGCAAAGAAAGTCAGTGTCATTACTTTATTGTCGCACTTCATCATTATAATGACGTAAGGCTATAAAACAACAGTTCAGTGCCTTGTTTTCCGAATTTTAATTCAGTCAATGTGAATTGACCTTAGAATAAGAAGTAACAATTAGCATCTCTTTGTTGAATTTCTTTTGTTCGTTTAAGTTCATACATTAATGTATTCTTTTGTCTAGTATGTCACTGCACTACAAGTACGTAAGGATGAGTGGGCTGTACTTTCCGAAAAAGGTATTAAAATATTGTCCAATTTTGCTAATTTTAGTGAATAAAACTGTCGACCACATACAGACATAATGGATGATACTATTGCCCCACATTACATTCAGATTCAGACCGCCAACTCTCAACTACAGCACTACACACCCAGCCACACTTCGCGACGAAATAACCTGTAGTAATAGCCGACGTGTTCCTTTATTATTAGTTTTGAAAGTATTCATACATTTTAGGTAATGTCAGTCACATGGTGAAAAATACACTACTGACCATTAAAACTGCTACACCACGAAGATGACGTGCTACAGACGTGAAATTTAACTGAGAGGAAGAAGATGCTGTGATATGCAAATGATTAGCTTTTCAGAGCATTCACACAAGGTTGGCGCCGGTGGCGACACCTACCATGTGCTGACATGAGGAAAGTTTCCAACCGATTTCTCATACACAAACAACAGTTGACCGGCGTTGCCTGATGAAACGTTGTTGTGATGCCTCGTGTAAGGAGGAGAAATGCGCACCATCACGTTTCCAACTTCGATAAAGGCAAGATTGATGCCTCTCGCGATTGCGGTTCATCGTATCGCGACATTGCTGCTCGCGTTAATAGAGATCCAATGACTGTTAGCAGAATATGGAATAGATCGGTTCAGGAGGGTAATACGAACGCCGTGCTGGATCCCACCGGCCTCGTATCACTAGCAGTCGAGATGACAGACATCTTATCCGCATGGCTGTAACGGATTGTGCAGCCACGTCTCGATCCCTGAGTCAAGAGATGGGGACGTTTGCAAGACAACAACCATCTGCACGAACAGTCCGACGACATTTGCAGCAGCACGAACTATCAGCTCGGAGACCATGGCTGCGGTTACCATTGACGCTGCATCACAGTCAGGAGCGCCTGCGATGGTGTAGTCAACGACGAACCTCGGTGCACGAATGGCAAAACGTCATTGTTTCGGATGAATCCAGGTTCTCTTGACAGCATCATGACGGTCGCATCCGTGTTTGGCGACATCGCGGTGAACGCTCATTGGAAGCGTGTATTCGTCATCGCCATACTGGCGTATCACCCGGTATGATGGTATGGGGCGCCATCGGTCACACGTCTCGGTCACCTCTTGTTCGCACTGACGGAACTTTGAACAGTGGACGTTACATTTCAGATGTGTTACGACCCGTGGCTCTACCCTTCATTCGATCCCTGCAAAACGCTACATTTCAGCAGGATATTGCACGATGCATGTTGCAGGTCCTGTACGCGCCTTTCTGGATACAGAAAATGTTCGACTGCTGCGCTGGCCAGCACATTCTCCAGATCTCTCACCAATTAAAAACGTCAGGTGAATGGTGGTCGAGCAACTGGCTCGTCACCATACGCCAGTCACTATTCGTGTTGAGGCTGCATGGGCAGCTGTACCTGGACACGCCATCCAAGCTCTGTTTGACTCAATGCCCAGGCGTATCAGGGCCGTTATTACGGCCAGAGGAGGTTGTACCGGGTACTGATTTCTGAGGAGCTATGCACCCAAATTGTGTGAAAATGTAATCAGATGTCAGTTGTAGTATATTTGTCCAATGGAAACCCGTTTATCATCTGCATTTCTTCTCGGTGTAGCAATTTTAATGGCCCGTAGTGTATGTAACTGCAAAATATTAGTACACCCTTTATGGGGAGATCTTCAGTCCCCTAGAACTTAGAACTACTTAAACCTAACTAAGCTATAGACACCACACACATCCATGCCCAAGACAGGATTCGAACCTGCGACTGTAGTGTGTCGCGTGGTTCTAGACTGAAGCGCCTAGAACCGCTCGACTACTCCTGCCGGATACCAGGTATCGACCCACGCTGTTAGACCAAGATTAGTACTTGATGTAGCCTCCACAGACGGCAACACAGGAGATAGCCGACCGTACGGATGGCGCATACTGCCCAGGGGATACGTTATGCCACGCCTGCTCGACGTGTGCAGTAGTTCTGTGAGAGCTGTTTGTTGGCGAGTCGTTCCAGGCACTTCTCGTCTCATTACACCCCACACGAGGTCGATTGGAGACAAGTACAGAAACCTCGCTGTTCGGGCAGTGAGTGAGTGTTGTCCTGTTGGAACAACATATCACATTTCTGTTGCAAGAGCGGCAAAAGTACGCGTCGAACAACACTTTGCGCCGCCCATTGTGGCCGAGCGGTTCTAGGCGCTTCAGTCTGGAACCGCCCTGCTGCTGCTACGGTAGCAGGTTCGAATCCTGCCTCGGGCATGGATGTGTGTGATGTCTGTAGGTTAGTTAGGTTTAAGTAGTTCTAAGTTCTAGGGGAGTGAAGACCTCAGATGTTAAGTCCCATTGTGTTCAGAGCCATTTGAACCATTTTGAACATTTTGCACGTACCGAGCACTCGTTAGTGTCCTCTCCAGAAACACCGCAGGTGAAGGAGAGTTGTAGCTTATTGCAGCCAGACTGTATGGCCTACAGCGGGCAGAGTGTGTGTCTTCAACGAATGAACTGCAAGAGACAACGCTCACCACTTCAACGTCGTAAGCGTAAACAACCATCACTTGCACACAGGCAGAATCTGGTTTCATCGCCGAAGACCACGGCGCGCCATTCCATCTTCCAAGTGATCCTCTGACGCCGTCCGTGGACCCGTGCACATCGATGCTGTGGCGCGAGTTGTGCGTGCCTTAGTCCCACTGGTAGTAACCCGTTCGCAACAGTTTGTGTTGACGGTGTGCTGTGGTGGCACGGCGATCTGCCTCTGATGCCCTTACAATACGAGAACCAAATGGCTCTAATGGTTCTAATAGCTCTGAGCACTGTGTGACTTAACTTCTGAGGCCATCTGTCGCCTAGAACTTAGAACTAAATAAACCTTACTAACCTAAGGACATCACACACATCCATGCCCGAGGCAGGATTCGAACCTGCGACCGTAGCGGTCGCCAGCCGGATTGGCCGGTCGGTTCTGGGCGCTACAGTCTGGAGCCGTAGCGGTCGCTCGGTTCCAGACTGTAGCGCCTAGAACCGCACGGCCACTCCACCGGCCAATGAGAGAATCCCGACGGGCATATGTGCTGCATGAACCTTCGTGGCAGATTAAAACCGTGTGCAGGACCGAGACTCGAACTCGGGACCTTTGCGTTTAGGGGGCAAGTGCTCTACCAGGAGTGCTGGTTCTGCAACGTTCGCAGAAGGGCTTTGATCCGTGCTACACCTTGTGTTAAAATTGTATCGGTTTTCCTTTTCTTCCGCTGCATGTTTGCTTGATATGTTGTCTGGCATGAAGTGGCTGCTTGGTTTCCTTTTCCCTCTGCTATGCGTATGCTTCCGGGAAACTGCTATGGAGGAAGTGAGATGTTTCACCGGTGGTAACTTCGTGTGGTGGCGCGGAAGTAGGGGCGTTGCACGCAGAGAGTGTGGTGGACACGGGAGGGCAGTGTGGCTCTCCAGCGCTAAGCGGTTGTACCGAGTCGCCACGTGATGTACGTCGGTTGTGTGTAACGAGCGGGTCGAGTTGACGGAAGAGCTCCCCGCGTGTTGGTTGTATACAGAATCCCCCCACGAGTAGTTGCTGTTCATTTCACCGTGGTGGGACGTTAACAAGCTTCTCTAAGTACTCCGTTTCAACACTGGAGTTTAAAAAGGAGACACCTAACATGAGGAGCGGTCACTACCTGTCAACGTTGCAGAGATGACGTGAATTCCGGTGACAGAGCGTGTTGTCGCGTGACCGTGGCGTGTTGGGTACGCTGGCGACGCGTGCGCGGTCGAATGTGTGGATTCTTGCCATCGGAGGTCGTGTACTGCCTGTTCGACCATAATTGCAAGTTAAGTTAGTGGAAGGTCTAATCATTAAGTAGTAAGTTTGCGTAACCAGTGTCTCTTCTGCCTTGTGGCCTCCGGCGACCGGGTTTCCTGTCTCCGGCACCCGTGTAATTGAAGACAGTGATCTTCCCTCCTCCTCTCGTTACTGTCCGATGGGAGATGTAGTTTTGGCAGTTTAATTCTATCGCTATTCTGTCGTGTGTTATGAGTAAATTCGTGCTTCTTGTTAGTTGATTATGTGGTCGCTCATTCAGGACTGTGTGGTGTAATGTTTCCTTGCACGGGGTTAGCTCTAATTCTGTCAGCAAGTTAAGCCATCTTATAACAAGTTTCTCTGGCTGAAAGTTTGTGCAGTGACCAGCCTGAGAGTGGCAATTGTGTTTACGGGCGTATTTAAATTGGTCAGTATCCTGTCTAGCCTGAGCATCCTTGAGTGGGTGATTTGTGGCCGCCTTACACAGGTCCGTCATATCCGTTATGTTCTAATGATATTGCAGGACACTTTTGTTTAAAAAGTCTTTTAAATTCGTCCATTCCTTTATTGCCATTAATTGTGTGTCTTCTGAGACCTTTGATTTTTTTAATGGCGGTGTGGTAGCTTCACTACCTCACCGTACTTTATTAACAAAGTCTGTAATTACTTTAGTAGCCTGTTTACTAATGTTCTTTAAATTTTTAAAACTGTTGTATTGCTATAAATTACTTGATTGCCGTTAGCGGCGTGTTTTGAAAGGCTATTATTGCCACACTGTTAGTTTCTGTAAGATATGAATAAAACATTTGTGTGTGAAAATCTCAATTCTATTAGAAATTTGTGGTGTGGCTTGTAGTAACCGTAACCACTGGGTGTGTCAGGCTTCTGTGAGGTTTAGAAGGTAGGAGACGAGGTACTTTTAGAACTGAAGCTGTGAGGAGGGGTCGTGAGTCGAGCTTGGGTAGCTCAGATGGTACAGCACGTTCCCTCGAAAGGCAAAGGTCCCGAGTTCGAGTCTCGGTCCGGAGCAGAGTTTTAATGTGCCAGGAAGTTTTATTCGTAACCTTCACTGTAGGTGTGAGAGTGTTCACGTGACCACTGGTACCAGTATCGTTGCGCAACTGGCACAGCACGTCCACTTTGTGTGGCAGTTCTTCGCAAGGACCATCTCGCCACTCCGAAGGCCACAATTCGACCCCTTTCAAACTCGCTCAGTTGGCTGCATGGAGCCTTCTGATTGTGAGAACTCCCTGTTAACGGGTAGTCACAGATGACGCTCTGTTAGCTATTCCACTACGCTAGCTGCTGGCGGCTGACGCTGAAACGGGTTCCGGGTGGCATATGGCGTCATTCGGTCAAAGTCGCTGGCGTCGTCTTTCCAAACGTACGAATCCTCTTCCAGCGGTGTAATGTACTATGTAGTTATCTAATTGATTCATTTTTATGTAATGTTATTTTGATTACACCCAACAAAATGGACGTAAGTTTACAAAGCCCTGCGCTCTGGCCCTGATGGACTCATCGTGACCGACCGACCGCCATGTCATTCTTTTTCAAGTTGCGTTATCGGATGCAATATGGAGCGGTATGTGGTCAGCAGGGCGCTCTTCCTGCCGTTGTCCGCTGTCTTGACCTTGGAGCCGCTAGTTCTTAATCCAGCAGATCCTCAGTTGTCCTCACGAGGCTGAGTGCATTCCGGACCAGTCTTAACACCAAGAAAAAAAAAATTCCTGTTACTAGTGAGCTGTAGAGGGTAAAGATAGTAGAAGAAGACAGAAATTTGAAGGCAGCCAACAATTAATTGAGGGAGAAAGCTGGCGATCGGAATTTCTTTTAATGATGTCCAGCGCAAATGCTGTATCATTTCTGTGACACTCTCTCCCATGTTTCACGATAATACAAAACGGGGTGTTCTTCTTTGAGCTTTTCGATGTACTCAGTCAGTCTTATCTGGTGTCGGCCTGAATGGCCGAGCGGTTCTGGGCGCTACAGTCTGGAACTGCGCGACCGCTATGGTCGCAGGTTCGAATCCTGCCTCCTGCATGGATGTGTGTGATGTCCTTAGATTAGTTAGGTTTAAGTAGTTCTAAGTTCTAGGGGACCGATGACCTCAGAAGTTAAGTCTCATAGTGCCCAGAGCCATTTTCCTATCTGGTAAGGATCCCACAACGCGCTGCCGTATACTAAAAGAGGACGGACAAGCGTAGTGTAGGTCTGTTACATTTTCTAAGTGTCCTGCCAATAAAACACAGTCTTTGTTAGCCTTCCCCACAACATTTTCTATGTGTTCCTTCCAATTTAAATTGTTCGTAATTGTCATAGCTAGATATTTAGTTGAATTTACGGCTTTTAGATTAGACTGACTTATCGCGTAGCCGGAGTCTAACGAGTTCCTTTTAGCACTCTTGTGGATGAGCTCACACTTTTCGTTATTTAAGGTCAACTGCCACTTTTCGCACCATTCAGATATTTCTTGTAAATCGTTTTGCAGTTTGTTTTGATCTTCTGATGACTTTATTAGTCGATAAACGACAGCGTCATCTGCAAACAACCCAAGACGGCTGCTCAGATTGTCTCCGAAATCGTTTACATAGATAAGGAACAGAATGGGGGCTATAATACTACTTTGGGGAATGCTAGAAATCACTTCCGTTTACTCGATGACTTTCCGTCAATTACAGCGAACAACAGGACATCACGGATCCAGTCATGTAACTGAGACGATATTCCATAAGCACGCTCGTGTGGTACAGTGTCAAAAGCCTTCCGGAAATCCAGAAATACGGAATCGATCTGAAATACCTTGTCAATATCACTCAGCACTTCATGCGAGTAAAGAGCTTGTTGTGTTTCACATGAACGATGTTTTCTAAATCCATGTTGACTGTGTAATGGACCGTTTTCATCGAGGTAATTCATAATGTTCGAAGAGAATATATGTTCCAAAATCCTGCTGCATATCAACGTTGATGATATTGGCCTGTAATTGAGTGGATTATTCCTACTACCTTTCTTGAATATTGGTGTGACCTGTGCAACTTTCCAGACTTTGGGTACTGATGACCTTGCTGATTGGATCCCTCCCCCCCTCCCCCAATCAACAAACCTACCAACCAACAATAAAGGCTATTTACAATTTGTACAGAAACCAGGTGGCAGTTATACGAGTCGAGGGACATGAAAGGGAAACAGTGGTTGGGAAGGGAGTGAGGCAGGGTTGTAGCCTCTCCGATGTTATTCAATCTGTATATTGAGCAAGCAATGAAGGAAGCCAAAGAAAAATTCTGAGTAGGAATTAAAATCCATGGGGAAGAAATAAAAATTTGGAGGTTCGCCGATGACATTGTAATTCTGTCAGAGCCAGCAAAGGACTTGGAAGAGTAGTTGAACGGAATGGACAGTGTCTTAAAAGGAGGATATAAGATGAACATCAACAAAAGCAAAAGGAGGATAATGAAATGTAGTCGAATTAAGTCTGGTGATGCTGAGGGAATTAGATTAGGAAATGAGACACTTAAAGTAGTAAAGGAGTTTTGCTATTTTGGGAGCAAAATAACTGATGATGATCGAAGTAGAGAGGATATAAAATGTAGACTGGCAATGGCAAGGTAAGCGTTTCTGAAGAAGAGAAATTTGTTAACATCGACTCTAGATTTGTTAGGAAGTCGTTTCTGTAAGTATATGTATGGAGTGTAGCCATGTATGGAAGTGAAACATGGACGATAACTACACTCCTGGAAATGGAAAAAAGAACACATTGACACCGGTGTGTCAGACCCACCATACTTGCTCCGGACACTGCGAGAGGGCTGTACAAGCAATGATCACACGCACGGCACAGCGGACACACCAGGAACCGCGGTGTTGGCCGTCGAATGGCGCTAGCTGCGCAGCATTTGTGCACCGCCGCCGTCAGTGTCAGCCAGTTTGGCGTGGCATACGGAGCTCCATCGCAGTCTTTAACACCATGCCGCGACAGCATGGACGTGCCCGTCGACCTGGGACCGGACCGCAGCGACGCACGGATGCACGCCAAGACCATAGGATCCTACGCTCCTGGGGTATCGGCGAGGACCATTCGCAACCGTCTCCATGAAGCTGGGCTACGGTCCCGCACACCGTTAGGCCGTCTTCCGCTCACGCTCCAACATCGTGCAGCCCGCCTCCAGTGGTGTCGCGACAGGCGTGAATGGAGGGACGAATGGAGACGTGTCGTCTTCAGCGATGAGAGTCGCTTCTGCCTTGGTGCCAATGATGGTCGTATGCGTGTTTGGCGCCGTGCAGGAGAGCGCCACAATCAGGACTGCATACGACTGAGGCACACAGGGCCAACACCCGGCATCATGGTGTGGGGAGCGATCTCCTACACTGGCCGTACACCTCTGGTGATCGTCGAGGGGACACTGAATAGTGCACGGTACATCCAAACCGTCATTGAACCCATCGTTCTACCATTCCTAGACCGGCAAGGGAACTTGCTGTTCTAACAGGACAATGCACGTCCGCATGTATCCCGTGCCACCCAACGTGCTCTAGAAGGTGTAAGTCAACTACCCTGGCTAGCGGGATCTCCGGATCTGTCCCCCATTGAGCATGTTTGGGACTGGATGAAGCGTCGTGTCACGCGGTGTGCACGTCCAGCACGAACGCTGGTCCAACTGAGGCGCCAGGTGGAAATGGCATGGCAAGCCGTTCCACAGGACTACATCCAGCATCTCTACGATCGTCTCCATGGGAGAATAGCAGCCTGCATTGCTGCGAAAGGTAGATATACACTGTACTAGTGCCGACATTGTGCACGTTCTGTTGCCTGTGTCTATGTGCCTGTGGTTCTGTCAGTGTGAGCATGTGATGTATCTGACCCCAGGAATGTGTCAATAAAGTTTCCCCTTCCTGGGACAATGAATTCACGGTGTTCTTATTTCAATTTCCAGGAGTGTAGTTTGGACAAGAAGAGAATAGAAGCTTTCGTAATGTGGTGCTACAGAAGAATGCTGAAGATAAGGTGGGTAGATCACGTAACTAATGAGGAGGTATTGAATAGGATTGGTGAGAAGAGAAGTTTGTGGCACAACTTGACTAGAAGAAGGGATCGGTTGGTAGGACATGTTTTGAGGCACCAAGGGATCACAAATTTAGTACTGGAGGGCAGCGTGGAGGGTAAAAATCGTACAGGGAGACCAAGAGATGAATACATTAAGCAGATTCAGAAGGATGTAGGGTGCAGTAGGTACTGGGAAATGAAGAAGCTTGCACAGGATAGAGTAGCCTGGAGAGCTGCATCAAACCAGTCTCAGGACTGAAGACCACAACAACAACAACCAACCAACCAAGCTAACACGGCTGGATGAGTTCTTCGTCCCAAAACCATCTCATTTCTACAGTCGCCGAGATAAAAAGTAACCCAGGCTTTCGCAGACTTTTTTAAACAGTGAAGGAGAATATACTGTTGATGACTGTTGTGTTTATTAAACTTGTGGAAAAACGCCGCGAACTTATGCACCAATCTAATAAATTAAAATTTGATGGAGACATACTGTATTGAGTGATTGCAAAAGGAGAAGAAATGGAACGGTGAACGACTAAAAATGAACGGGTCTCCAAATGGGCCAGCCACCAGTGAACTATGAACAAGACTGTCTGTTTCCAGTTGTGATATCTCAGTGTTTACGCTGTGTGTTCGTTAGGTACTGGTCTGGACCTCTAGACCGTGGCCCGGCGGATCAGGCACCGCCTGACGCAAGCTGCAGCGACCTGCGGGCGTCCCGGATATCAGCTGGGCGTGTCCAGAAAATAGTGTGCTGTGCGCTGCGGTGTCGACACCCGCTGCCGCCTCTTGAGTCCCGGAATAGACCCCTGAGGCACGTGTGGCCTATATGCGCCCAGAGGCCCCCCTACTCCTTGGCCACGGCTCTGTTTATCCCTGGGGTTGTGGACACACCGTTATGACGCCCGCGCTCAATCCGAAAATTAACTCTTCGATTCAGAATTCGTAGCGTAGACCCAAAAGAGAGATGATCCTCGTGGGTGTGGGACATGTCAGAAAGTGTGACATAAGAAGCATAGAACACTTGAGTATAATACCCACTTCCCTGACCATATGTCAGGAGATTGACAAAATATGTGTATACATTGCAGTAAACTGAAACCGCTAACATTTACAGATTTAACAGGCCTTCAGAATGAAACATAGTATGCACTTTTAATGAATTTATAATACACAAAATACCCTACCTTGACTTATGGGCAGGTGCTCAAAATCTAACAGGCATCTTTTCTGAAGTTGCTCTAATAGCCCCTGTTAAGATATTTTAACTATAGAGTAGATTAGATTAGACTAGTACTTGTTCCATAGATCATGAATACGACACTTCGTAATGATGTGGAAAGTGTCAGGTTAATAAAAGGTATCTATACAAGATATTACATTATACAAAATATTACATGACACTCAATCATAATTTTTTGTGGAAGTTGGGAAATTACGCACTTACTATATCCAAAAATTCATCTAATGAGTAGAAAGAGTTGCCATTAACAAATTCTATTAATTTCCTTTTAAATGCTATATCTGTCAGGCTTTTGATGTTATTAGGTAAGTGACCAAAGACTTTTGTGGCAGCATAATTTACCCCCTTCTGAGCCAAAGTTAAATTTAATTTTGAGTAGTGAAGATCATCCTTTCTCCTAGTGTTGTAGCCAGGTACACTGCTATTACTTTTGAATTCGTTCAGAGTGTGAATAACAAATTTCATAAGTCAATATGTATATTGTAAGGGTACAGTGAAGATTTGTAGCTCTTTAAATAAGTGTCTGCAGGATGATCTTGGATGAGCTCCAGCAATTATTCTGATTACACGCTTTTGTGCAATCAACACTCTTTTACTCAATGATGAGTTACCCCAGAATATCATGCCTTGCGAAAGCAGAGAATGAAAATAGGCGTGGTAAGCTATCTTACTCAGCTATATATCGCCAAAATTTGCAATGACCCTAATAGCATAAGTAGCTGAACTCAAACCTTTCAGCAGATCCTCAGTGTGTTTTTTCCAGTTCAACCCCTCATCAATGCATACACCTAGAAATTCTGAATATTCTATCTTAGCTACCGATTTCTGATCGAAGTCTATATTTATTAATGGGGTCATTCCATTTACAGTGTGGAACTGTATATAGTGTGTTTTGTCAAAGTTTAATGAGAGCCCATTTGCAGAGAACCACTTAATGATTATCTGAAAAACATCGTTTACAATTTCACCAGTTAATTCTTGTCTGTCAGGTGTGATAGCTATACTGGTATCATTGGCAAAAAGTATCAGCTTTGCATCTTCGTGAATATAGAATGGCAAGTCATTAATATATATTAAGAACAGCAGAGGACCCAAGACCGAACCTTGTGGCACCCCATTACTGATTGTTCCCCAGTTTGAGAAATCACCAGTTTTTTGCACATTATGTGAACTGTTTATTTCAACTTCCTGCATTCTTCAGTTAGCTATGATTTAAACCATTTGAGCGCTGTCCCAGGAGTTGCCTATCAAAAAGCCTTTCAAACTCTGTTTGAACGTGCTTCAACTGAAACCAAGTTTGTAATGGTTGCTGGCAATTAATTGAAAATGTGTGTTCCTGAATACTGGATCCCTGTTTGGACCAAGGTAAGTGACTTTAGGTCATTATGTAGACTGTTCTTATTCCTAGTAATGATACTGTGTATTGGTTGGAAGTAGAAACATGTTACCAAGAAATGTGGTTGAGGAATAAATATACTGAGAAGCAGTAGTTAGAATACAAAATTTCTTGAGCAGACTTCTGCATGATGTTCTTGAATTTACACCTCGAATGAATCTCACAACACGCTTTTGCACTGTAAAATCTTTTGCTCGCTCTTATTTTGACGAGTTATCCCAGAATATGATCCCGTATGACATAATAGAATGAAGTAAGCAAAGTAACCAAGTTCTTTTATATTTATATCTTCTACACCTGACATCGCTCGCATTACAAGTACACACTTTTTTGGACGCTTCAGCAATTCTATGGTGTGCCCTTCCCAACTTAATTTATTATCGAGTTCCAATCCCAGAAATTTAACACTGTCAACCTCTTCGATCTGCATGTCTTCATACGTTATACACATTATGGAAGGGAATCTCTTACAAGTTCTGAACTGTACATAGTGGGTCGGTTCAGAGTTTAATGACAGTGAATTAGCTTTAAACCATTTATTAATGTCAGTGAAAATTTGGTCAGAAGCCATCTCTAAATTTGTACTTGACTTACTACTTACTGCAATGTTTCTATCATCTGCAAACAAAACAAACTTAGCATCTGGCAATGTGACAGAGCAGAGGTTATTAAGGTACACAAGAAAAAGCAAAGGACCAAAGATGGAACCTTGAGGAGCACCACATGCAATTAATTTCCAATGAGATGAAGATTGGTTACTGCACAGGTATTTCGCAACGACACCATTTGTTTCCTGTTAGACAGAAAAGACTTGAGCCGTTTCGCAGCATTGCCAGTGACACACATATATTCTAATTTACTTAAGAGAATGCTGTGGTTCACACAGTGCTTTTGACAGCTCACAGAAAATGCCAAGAGCCTCTAATTTATTATCTAATGAATTTAGTACATTTTCATAGTACGCGTAAGTAGCCTTCTCTATATCGGAAGCCTTAAGGAACCCAAACTGTGACTTTGACTCTACGACCTCGAGATGCGCAACACCTTCGTTCGTCACCACACCCTGACTAGCCCCGCCAGTTGTCACTGTATTCCCCTGTCAGTTGATAAATAAAACGATTTTTTGGGATCCTGTGCCTCAGTCGGCAAAAACGGAATCTTCAGATTATCGCTTTGCTGTCCGTCTGTCTGTGTGACTATCTGTCCGAATGTCAAGGATCTTTTTCTCAGGAATGGATAGGTGTACCAGGTCGAAATGTATGTCACGTACTAAGGCCTATCACCCCTTGGCGGTGTTAAAAATTTAAGCTTAGAAGTCAGTGGAGTCAAAAGTTACGACTGTTTTGATACTCACAGAGTCACTCATCAAGACCGACAGGGTACCACTCTTTCACCTAAAATCATGAAAATAGACAAGAAGCATGCTTTGACAGTACAAGTAAGTGAGACAGTCCGAAATCTGTTACCCTGTAATTATATCATATATAAAAAAAAAATCTTTTTCCCTGAGAACTCACGTTGCATTGGTCATCCATGAAAAGCACAATAGAAAAATATTACTGCATGCACACAGAAAATATGTGTTACAATGCAATTAAAAAAATTCTTATTAAATCCTCTTTTTACGCATTAAAACTGAATTCCTTACTGTGTAGATTTTGTAGCAGTAATGGAATTCCTCGGATCCACATCCTACCAGTATCGATATGTATGACAGTCAGAAATCGTCGAGATTTCCGATTCCTGCGATAGACGAACTATCTATACACATAAAGAAATTTTTCAGCTTTGTAATGACGTATGTGGACCACACATGGAATCCAGTATTAGAATCAGAGTGCTTAGAAAGCAATAGGCCGGAAGGGATAGATAACACTCTTTCAAAATTTCTGAAACCACTGGGGAACGTGACAACCATGCGACTAATCAAGTTGGAGTGTAGAATCTTTGAGTCTGCAGATACGCCATCAGACTTTCGGAAAAACGTCATCTACACAATTCCCAAAATTGTTAAGTACGAGAACTATCGAAGAATCGGCCTAATGGCTCATGCATCTCAGTTGCTGACAAGAATAATATAGACAGGAATGGATAAGAAAAGTGAGAATATGCCAGATGGTGATCAGTTTAGCTTTAGGAAAGGTAAAGGCACGAAGGAGGCAGTTTCGATGCTGCATTTGACAACGAAAGCAAGACTGAAGAAAAATCGAGACACGTTCGTTAGATTTGTCGACATAGAAAAATGTAGAATGGTGCAAGATGTTCGCAATTATGAGAGAAACACGAGATAGCGATGGGAAAAGTCGGATAATACGCAATATGTACAAGAACCAAGGTTGGGTTGTGAGAAGGGTACACTAATAACGCAGTGCGGAATGTAAGTTGGGGATGTAGTCCTTCGCCCGTATTGTACAATGTACACATCCAAGAAAGAAATAAAAGAAAGATTCGACAGGGAGAGTAAAATTCAGTACGAAAGGATATCTGTGATAAGATTCGCTAATGATGTTGCTATTCTCAGAGACAGCGATGAAGATTTACAAGACCTGTTTAAAGGAATGAATAGTCTAACGACCACATGGTATGGATTGAGAGCGAAGAGAAGAAATACCAAAGAAGTGGCGTTAGAGGTAAACATTTAAATTGATGCTCACTAAGTAGATGAAGTTAAGGAATTCTGCTGCCTAGACAGCAAAATAAACCATGATGGACCAAGTGAGTAGGGATAAAAAACAAATTATCACTGGCAAAGGGCGCATGCCGGGGCGACAGATGCCAGCTGGTATCAAATATCGTTCTTAATGCGAGGAAGAAATTTCTGAGAATGTAGTTTCGAGCACAGTACACGTCCATTGACTGTGGGAAAGCAGGAACACAAGAGAATCGAAGCATTTTGAGCTGTGGTTCTACATAAAAATTTTGAAAATAAGGCGGACTGCGTCTACGTCTACATCTACATCTAGGTGATTACCCTGCTATTCCCAGTAAAGTGCCTGGCAGAGGGTTAAATGAACCACCTACAAGTTGTCTCTCTACCGCTCCACTCTTGAACAGCGTGCGGGAAAAACGAGCACTTGAATTTTTCTGTGCGAGCCCTGATTTCTCATATTTTATCGCGATGATCATCTCTCCGTATGTAGTTAGGTGCCAACACAATGTTTTCCTAATCAGAGGAGATTTCCACTCCACATATCATGTCTGTGGCACTATCTCCAATATTTCGCGATAATACAAAACGAGCTGCCCTTCTTTGAACTTTTTCGATGATATCCCTCAGTCCCACCTGATGCGGATCCCACACCGCACAGCAGAATAGGGCGGACAAGCGTGATGTAAGCAGTGTCTTTAATAGACCTGTTGCACCTTCTAAGTGTTCTGCCAATGGCTTTCAGTCTTTGGCTTGCTGTACCCACAACATTATCTATGTGGTTGTTGCAATTTAGGTTATTTGTAATTGTAATCCGTAAGTATTTAGTTGAATTTCCAACCTTCAGATTTGTGTTACTTATTGCGAAATCGAAATTTAGCGGATTTCTTTTAGTACTCATGTGAATAACTTCACACTTTTCTTTATTCAGCGTCAACTCCTACTTTTCGCACCATACACTTATCTCACTCATTTTGTGATTTGTTTCGTCATCTGATGACTTTAAAAGACGGTAAATGATAGCATCATCTGCAAACAATCGAAGAGGGCTACTCAAATTGTCTCCTGTGTCGTTAATATACACTCCTGGAAATTGAAATAAGAACACCGTGAATTCATTGTGAAAGGAAGAGGAAACGTTATTGACACATTCCTGGGGTCAGATACATCCCATGATCACACTGACAGAACGACAGGCACATAGACACAGGCAACAGAACATGCACAATGTCGGCACTAGTACGGTGTATATCCACCTTTCGCAGCAATGCAGGCTGCTATTCTCCCATGGAGACGATCGTAGAGATGCTGGATGTAGTCCTGTGGAACGGCTTGCCATGCCATTTCCACCTGGCGCCTCAGTTGGACCAGCGTTCGTGCTGGACGTGCAGACCGCGTGAGACGACGCTTCATCCAGTCCCAAACATGCTCAATGGGGGACAGATCCGGAGATCTTGCTGGCCAGGGTAGTTGACTTACACCTTCTAGAGCACGTTGGGTGGCACGGGATACATGCGGACGTGCGTTGTCCTGTTGGAACAGCAAGTTCCCTTGCCGGTCTAGGAATGGTAGAACGATGGGTTCGATGACGGTTTGGATGTACCGTGCACTATTCAGTGTCCCCTCGACGATCACCAGAGGTGTACGGCCAGTGTAGGAGATCGCTCCCCACACCATGATGCCGGGTGTTGGCCCTGTGTGCCTCGGTCGTATGCAGTCCTGCTTGTGGCGCTGATCTGCACGGCGCCAAACACGCATACGACCATCATTGGCACCAAGGCAGGAGCGACTCTCATCGCTGAAGACGACACGTCTCCATTCGTTCCTCCATTCACGCCTGTCGCGACACCACTGGAGGCGGGCTGCACGATTTTGGGGCGTGAGCGGAAGACGGCCTAACGGTGTGCGGGACCGTAGCCCAGCTTCATGGAGACGGTTGCGAATGGTCCTCGCCGATACCCCAGGAGCAACACTGTCCCTAATTTGCTGGGAAGTGGCGGTGCGGTCCCCTACGGCACTGCGTAGGATCCTACGGTCTTGGCGTGCATCCGTGCGTCGCTGCGGTCCGGTCCCAGGTCGACGGGCACGTGCACTTTCCACCGACCACTGGCGACAACATCGATGTACTGTGGAGACCTCACGCCACACGTGTTGAGCAATTCGGCGGTACGTCCACCCGGCTTCCCGCATGCCCACTATACGCCCTCGCTCAAAGTCCGTCAACTGCACATACGGTTCACGTCCACGCTGTCGCGGCATGCTACTAGTGTTAAAGACTGCGATGGAGCTCCGTATGACACGGCAAACTGGCTGACACTGACGGCGGCGGTGCACAAATGCTGCGCAGCTAGCGCCATTCGACGGCCAACACCGCGGTTCCTGGTGTGTCCGCTGTGCCGTGCGTGTGATCATTGCTTGTACAGCCCTCTCGCAGTGTCCGGAGCAAGTATGGTGGGTCTGACATACCGATGTCAATGTATTCTTTTTTCCATTTCCAGGAGTGTAGATCACGAACAACAGAGGGCCTACAACACTTCCTTGGAGAACGCCTGATATTACTTTTGTTGTACTCGACCCATTCCTTAAAAAAAGAAGTCTTAATGGACGGACCGACGGACAGAGAATCGAATTTTTTAATGACAATTTTTTTTATGTCATGTAATTACTAAGTCACAGTTTTAGTATTTCTTTCTTTTGCTTGTACTGTGTAACCTTGTTTCTTGCCTAATTTAATGGTTCTAGTTCAACGGGAAGCATCCTACAGGCTTTGGTGAGTGTGTTTGCAGGTACCAAAATATGTGACATAAATCGGCGTATCTTCCCATTGCAGTGACTTAGAAGCATACATTTAGAACGCCGCCAAGGGATCTTAGACCTTACAATGTAACATATATGGGTTTTCAACATTCGGGTATACAGGCAGACAAAATGATCCTGTAAGGGGTACGTTTTTACCGACTGAGGTACGGAACTCTAAGAAGACCATCGAACAGGGAATCGAGTATTGCAGTGAGCATAGGACAATATCGAATGTTACGGTTCACAAACATCAGACTGCACAAGATTACATTTATCCACTGTTGATATAGTGGAACATGTGACTGTATGTAAATGCTTATAACGCCAACCAGTCACTCGCGAAATATTTCTTTGTTTCCATTGGGGTAGCTATCGAGCCCCTTCACACTTGTCTTCATGTAGTTCATGAAGAAGTTACACAGGATGCGGCTCTTAAATTCGGGAAAATTTCAGTTTGAATTTCCCGCCATATCTAAGTTCTGCCAGAGGCCGCGTCTGGCGTTGTTGAAAGCCATAGGCATCTTACTAAACAGTCAAAACTTCCAAATGGCCGACATTTGCAGTCGAGTGCACCCAGTGCTCTCTATCGCCGCCGGCAGGGCCTCTTCCACATTTCGGATGAGACCCCCCGGCAAGCAGACAGAGTGAACACTGGCCTTCTTCCCCGACCTTTCCGCTACTTCCCAAAGGGGCTCCATCACCCGCCTAACGTTGGAGTTCCCAATAACTAACAAACCCCTGCCCCCATGTGCCTGCTCGGACCTTGCTGAAGGAGCAGCCACATGTCCACTCACAGGCAGAGCGGGCGACGCCACACGGCCAGCCTCCACATTGACCCTCCGCCTCGTGCGCTGAGAACGCCGCTGAACCCGCCAATCCGCTTGAGGAGAGGGTGGCCCAACTGCGCCCGGTACCCGCGAAGATGTCTCGACAGCAGGGACAGTGGGTGAAGCATGTAACACCTGGGGTGTACCTTGCGACGCACCAGACTCCCCACTGCCGCTACACTCCGAGGCAGCAGCCTGAAGACGGCTGACCGCGGCCATCAACACGCTCAGCTGTTCACGAACAGTGGCCAGCTCCTCCTGCGTCCGTACAGAGCAGTCACATATCCTATACATCCTTAGGAATCAATTTACTGAAGAGACTTAATCAACTTTTAACTAGACTGCTAATTTACTAAAGGCGGCTAATAGTTGACTAAACTGTGATTGCTAACCACTTCTTGTAGAAAACAATGAAAATAGCACTACCTGTCTCTGGACTGTATTGAAAACAAACACTAGCACTATGGTTGACTAAGGGGACTCTCTCTGATTGTATTCAAAACAAACACAAAATCTATGGAACACTATTACTAGCACTCGACAATTAATGCTTCCTAAAAGCAAAAACACACGGAAAAAGAAGTGACGAGTAAGAGAAAGAAGATCGTGTGAAACCCAGCTCACGCTATTCGTCCACGAGACTCAGAGGGCCATAGATATGGGTTCCCAGGTAGATGCCACAAGGCATTCGATACAGTTCCCCTCAGTCGTTTAATGAACAAAGTAAGAGCATATGGACTATCGGAACAACTGTGTGATTGGATTGAAGAGTTCCTAGATAACAGAACGCAGCATGTCATTCTCAATGGAGAGAAGTCTTCCGAAGTAAGACTGATTTCAGGTGTGCTGCAGGGGAGTGTCATAGGACCGTTGCTATTCACAATATACATAAATGACCTTTTGGATGACATCGGAAGCTCACTGAGGCTTTTTGCGGATGATGCTGTGGTATATCGGGAGGTTGTAACAATGGGAAATTGTACTGAAATGCAGGAGGATCTGCAGCGAATTGACCCACGGTGCAGGGAATGGCAATTGACTCTCAATGCAGACAAGTGTAATGTGCTGCAAATACATAGAAATACAATATACCAGGTCAGCAACTGGAAGCAGTTAATTCCATAAATTATCTGGAAGTAGACATTAGAAGTGATTTAAAATGGAATGATCATATAAAGTTGATCGTCGGTAAAGCAGATGCCAGACTGAGATTCATTGGAAGAATCGTAAGGAAATGCAATCCGAAAACAAACGAAGTAGATTACAGTATACTTCGTCCAGCTCAGCAGTGTGGGATCCGTACCAGATAGGGTTGATAGAAGAGATTGAGAAGGTCCAACGGAGAGCAGCGCGCTTCGTTACAGGATCATTTAGTAATCGCGAAACCGTTACGGAGATGATGGCTAAACTCCAGTGGAAGACTCTGCAGGAGAGACGCTCAGTAGCTCGGTATGGACTTTTGTTGGAGTTTCGAGAACATACCTTCACCGAGGAGTCAAGTAGTATATTGCTCCCTCCTACGTATATTTCGCGAAGAGATGCGGATAAAATCAGGTAGGCATACCGACAATCCTTCTTTCCACGAACAAGAACGATGTTTTCTAAAACCATGCCGATTACGTATCAGTAGATCGTTCCCTTCGAGGTGATTCATAATGTCTGAATACAGTATATGTTCCAAAACCCTACTGCAAACCGACGTCAATGATATAGGTCTGTAGTTCGATGGATTACTCCTACTACCCTTCTTAAACACTGGTGCGACCTGCCTAATTTTCCAATCTGTAGGTACAGATCTACCGGTGAGCGAGCGGTTGTATATGAGTGCTAAGTAGGGGGCCTCTGTTACAGACGCCATTTTGTAGGCTACGTTTAGCCCCACCACGTATCGGAACTTCATGAAACTATAGGGGCTGAAGCGTAAATATTCCACGACGTCCCAAACAAATTCCGTATTTTTTTCATCCTACATTAGACGAGAAACAAGTGTCTGATTACTTAATGAAGGCCCTTTGTATTTTGTCCATATACCACCAGAAATTCACAGTCAATCTCTACGGAATTGGGACATTTTGCCCCAAAAAGTCGTACTGTCCCGCTTACTTCAGTTTTGGAGTAAGTTTCCAGTCGCTGCGCCGCTTGAATCGCACACTGTGATAGCCTTGTTATCCGTACCGCTGCGGACCTTGTTCTGCAGGAAACTCGTATCTTGTAGTCTCTTCTGTCTATGAGCCACTCTTGCTTCGGGATGGTCTTAGCACTTGACATGTGTAACGCACTCCCCGAAGTCTCCACGAGCTTTATTGTTGATGTCCATTTTAAGACCTCTTCTCTAGGCGCTACCCGTTCTAGTCATCTGCAATTCCAAAACCTATGTCGTCTCTGACAGAATTACTCTCCAAAATTTTATTTCTTCTTCCTGAATACTACGCACATTTTTTTCGTAAATAGGAGCAATAATTTATTGGAAGAGATGATAATGCTACTCCGAGTAATAGCTTGGTTCAGATTTATGTTCGTGTGGAAATAAATTACTATAAATCACAATCACGCCGCCGATTTGCACATGAATAATATTATTAAGCTGGCCTTCACGCCTTTTTGACGTGGCGGCAAGTTTCGCATCGTTAGTAGGCGATAGAACGGCGACAGGTGCATTCGCCGCTGAATGTTATGAGCTCAGCTGTCGGCCGTTAATCTCGCAGGCGCTCACAGATCGGACAATATATCTTTCAGTTTGTCACTGTTGTAGGTTAGTGGCGTAGACCGCTATTTTCGAGGAACTAAGGTGTCAAACCTTTGGCAGGACGCATAAAGCAGCAATTTCTATGGAGTGAGCATCGGATGCGCAGTACAGGATTTTTGTCTTCAACATACACAACCGGTCATTAATATCACAACACTAAGAAAGACAAAAAATGTGACTGGATTCGTGATTTCCTATCACAGAGATCACAGCTCGTTGTAATTGGCAGAAAGTCGTCGAGTGAAACAGAAATTATTTCTCGCGTTCGCGAAGGTATTGTAATAGGCAGTCTGCTGTTCTCTATCTATATAAACAATTTAGAAGACAATCTGAGCAACTGTCTTATGTTACTTTCAGAAAAGGCTGTCGTTTATCGTCTAGCAAAGTCATCAGAAGATCAAAACAAACTACAAAATGATTTAGAAAAGATATCTATATGGTGCGAAAACTGGCAACTGACCTTAAATACAGAAAAGTATGGCCGGCCAAAGTGGCCGAGCGGTTCTAGGCGCTACGGTCGCAGGTTCGAATCCTGCCTCGGGCATGGATGTGTGTGATGTCCTTAGGTTAGTTAGGTTTAAGTAGTTCTAAGTTCTAGGGGACTGATGACCTCAGAAGTCAAGTGCCATAGTGATCAGAGCTATTTTTTTTTAGAAAAGTATGAAGCCGTCCACGTGAGTACTAAAAGGAATCTGTTAAACTTCGGTTACACGATAAATCAGTCAAATCTAAAGGCCGTCAATTCAACTACATACGTAGCAATTACGAGTACGAACAACTTAAATCGGAAGGAACAGACAGGAAATGTTGTGGGGAAGGGAAACCAAAAGCTGCGTTTCATTGGCAGAACGCTTAGAACATACACTATGTGATCAAAAGTATCCGGTCACCCCCAAAAATATACATTTTTCGTATTGGGTGTATTGTGCTGCCATCTACTGCCAGGTCCCCCATTTCAGCGACCTCGGTTGTCATTAGACATGGTGCAAGGGCAGAATGGGGCGCTCCGCGGAACTCACGGATCTCGAACGTGGTCAGGTGGGAGGGTGTCACTTGTGTCATACGTCTGTAAGCGAGATGTCCACATCCCTAGATCCACTGTTTCCGATGTGATAGTGAAGTGGAAACTTGAAGGGACACGTACAGCACAAAAGCATACAGGCCGACGTCGTCTGTTGACTAAGAGGGACCGCCGACAGTTGAAGAGGGTCGTAATGTGTAATAGACAGGCATCTACTCAGAAATCACACAGGAATTCCAAACTGGATCAGGATCCACTGCAGTACAATGACAGTTAGGCGGGAAGTGGGAAAACACAGATTTCATTGTCGAACGGTTGCTCATAAGCCAGACATCAAAAATGGTTAAAATGGTTAAAATGGCTCTGAGCACTATGGGACTTAACATCTGTGGTCATCAGTCCCCTCGAACTTAGAGCTACTTAAACCTAACTAACTTAAGGACATCACACACATCCATGGCCGAGGCAGGATTCGAACCTGCAACAGTAGCGGTCACGCGGTTCCAGACTGAAGCGCCTAGAATCGCACGGCCACACAGGCCGGCTCCAGACATCACGCCGGTATGTGCCAAACGACGCCACGTTTGGTGCAAGGAGCGTAAACGTTGGACGACTGAACAGTGGGAAACCAATGTGTGGAGTGACGAATCACGGTACACAATGTGGCGATCCGGTGGTCGTGTTTTTCATGGAGGGGGCTTACACTCCTTGTTTTGCGTTGCACTGTCACAGCACAGGCCTACATTGATGTTTTAAGCACCTTCTTGCTTCCCACTGTTGAAGAGCAATTCGAGGTTGGCGATTGCATATTTGAACACGATCGAGCACCTGTTCATAAAGCACGGCCTGTGGCGGAATGGTTACACGACAATAACATCCCTGTAATTGACTGGCCTGCACAGAGTCTTGGCCTGAGTGCTAACACCTTTGGGACGTTTTGGAACGCCGGCTTAGTGCCAGCCCTCACCGACCGACATCAACACCTCTGTTCAACGTAGCACTCTGTGAAGAAAGGGCTGCCATTCCACGAGAAACCTTCCAGCACGTGGTTGAACGTATGTCTCCGAGAGTGGAAACTGTCTTCAAGGCTAAGGGTGGGTCAAGACCATACTGAAGTCCAGCATTACTGATGGAGGGCACCACGAACTTGTTAGTCATTTTCAGCCAGGTGTCCGGATACTTTTCATCACATACTGTACAACAGACCTACTAAAGGGACTTCCTACAGTACGCCTGTGCATCCTTGTCTGGGATCCTTACCAGATAGGATTACTGGAGTACATCGAGAAATTTCAAAGAAGAGCAGCACGTTTTTTATTATCGAGAAATACGGAAGAGACTGTCACTGACATGATATAGGATTTGGGGAGGACGTCATTAAAACAAAGGCGTTTCTCGTTGCGGTGGATCTTCTCACGGAATTTGAATCACCAACTTTGCCTCCGAATGCGAAAGAAAACACGGAAAGATATAGGTGTTCGTTTTTTCCGTGCACTGTTCGAGATCGATACAATGGAGAATTATTGTGAAGGTGGTTGTATGAAGTCTCAGTCAGGCAGTTAACTGCGATTTGCAGAGTATCCACGTAGGTGTAGATGTACTTATCTTCATTTACAGCAAATGATACTAGCCCGCAACATACATTGATGATACTAAATGCTGTATATTGTTTTATTGTCAGTACTAAACATTGTAAGAAACACTCTGGTTTTGTTCTGTCAGATAAAGTCACAATAAACCGAAGGTAAAGAAGGTAAACACATTTTACATTGATGAACACAAACAAAAATCATAAACAAAACGTTACAGAGGATTCCATTGCTGACACTACAGTTTTTTCTCATTCTCATGTCTTATAAGACGTGAGAAGAAACAGTAGTGTTTATGAACCATTATTTTTTAACCAACTGGCCCTCCTCGTTACTAAGATACACTTCTGAATGCGGTTGTGCATAATCTTTACTAAACTGCGGAATTGAAATGGAATGACGTGTGGCTGTGGCCTCCCGCCGGGTAGACAGATCAGCTGTTGCCAGTCTTCTTAATTTACGTAACTCTGGCGACGTAGGTGTCGATGGGGATGATATGATGATGAAGACAGACGGAGAAAATCTGCAACCCAGCGGGGAATCGAACCTGGACTCTTTGCACATTGTCCCAGGTGAAAACACGCTTTTTTCTTGTTAAGTGACAGCATATTTTCCCTTATCAATCCTTTGAGTTGTAATGGGCGTCGAATTTCCCGGCACTTTAGAAAACGAAACGCTGGGAAAATATCTTTAATGTGCAGCAACATGTACGCTGCGTATTTTCGTATCACGAAAGTATACTCTGGAATTCCACCAAACACCGCATGCTACTTTCCGAATCATTGAAATCGAGATTGCGATTTTGTAAGCCAGTCACAGCTCATATTTCGAGATCTCGCCATCCGATAACAGCAGATATTCAGAGCACAGGACACGTGATGTAGTCAGCCAACAGCAACATCACTGTTAAGTAGCACGAACACACAAACAGGGAAAATTAATATAAAATGGTTCAAATGGCTCTGAGCGCTATGAGACTCAACTTCTGAGGTCATCAGTCCCCTAAAACTTAGAACTACTTAAACCTAACTAACCTAATGACATCACACGCATCCATGCCCGAGGCAGGATTCGAACCTGCGACCGTAGCAGCAGCGCGGTTCCGGACTGAAGCGCCTAGAACCGCTCGGCCACAACGGCCGGCGGAAAGTTAATAGTGTAAATTAGTATACATAGTGTTGCTACAAGAAAAGCAAAGCTTATTGGTCTGCAAGGTTAGAAAGCTGCAAGAGAAGCTAGGCTTTCGTATATAATGTTGACCTTTTTGGTGAGTCTTACACTTTTCGATATATCACACAAATGTGCCAGTAAAATTTTTAATAATGACATAAATGTCTGATCTTCAGGGTTCGAAATTCTTCTAAGTGGCTGGTCATGAAAGAGTTGATTTTTAAATGAGAGTCAAACGCTCTGTTTTTTGAGAAATTCATGGTACTTTATCGCACATTGTTCAACTGACGTAAAAGAATACTGACTTACTTGCTTTGAAAGTAACGCTTTTGAAACCATCATTCGCAATTTTTTTTCTCGCGACCTGTCAGAAATAGGTTCCTTTCAACAGTTTCCAGGGGGCGTAGGTAATAGGCGACACCGCGCTTGCGCAGCTACCATGACGTAGAAAGCCCGTATGTACGTACGTGTAAAACATTGAAAGATCATACATTATGTCATAAAAAAACAAGACATCAGAGGATACTCCAAGAGCATCGGAATTTCGTGAACCATATTGAAATGTGTGTACTTAAAGTGCACATTCGTATGTCCTGATTCCCAATGAAATAGACCTCGTCCTGATATTTGGCTTATCAGTGTGGTTTCCGGGATGTAAATTTTCTTGCAGCACCATTACTGTATTATATCACGTTTGATTCTTTACTATGGCATTATGCAATACGTGCTATAAAATGAAACCGTGTACTTAAAACGCAGCGAACAGTTGAAACTAGCCAGTACCTAGGAATTCAACATTTCGTTTCAAATACACTGCCTGACTATGCGGAAAAGGTTTATAAAGGTACAATTTCTCTAGCACACAGGCAAAACTAACTTCATTGTTCCTCAAGGCGATTAATTCTTGACTGTCAGAAAGGCGGAAATAAAATAAAATCTGAAACTAATAACATATATTAGCGTTTCGTTATTATGTGAATGTATTTTAATTCACTTGATAGGTCCCGGCCACAGCTATCCGTTCTGTTTTCATTTGACGTGGGAGTAAACGAAGGGGAAACAGCAAAATCATTACAAGTAAACACGGGTCACCTGGAGACTACCCACCATAACTCAGACTGCTCTGTGCATCAGCCCCGGATCTACGATATTTGCGAACCGGGTTAATAACAAAGTTAAAATTTTCAAAAATATGTTCATCTCGTAGCGTACATCTTTCTGAAAAGTCTGAAACATAAAACATGTGTGTTCGAGAAAATGTAAGACATATTATCTGGTCGTAAGTGTGCCAAAGTGCTGTGCCATGCCTCTTCATAATGCATTCTTCAACCGCACGTCACTGTATTTCGCTCTGTGGAATTGAAACGTGTACATTTTGTAATGGATGCCGTCAAACTACACTCCTGGAAATGGAAAAAAGAACACATTGACACCGTTGTGTCAGACCCACCATACTTGCTCCGGACACTGCGAGAGGGCTGTACAAGCAATGATCACACGCACGGCACAGCGGACACACCAGGAACCGCGGTGTTGGCCGTCGAATGGCGCTAGCTGCGCAGCATTTGTGCACCGCCGCCGTCAGTGTCAGCCAGTTTGCCGTGGCATACGGAGCTCCATCGCAGTCTTTAACACTGGTAGCATGCCGCGACAGCGTGGACGTGAACCGTATGTGCAGTTGACGGACTTGAGCGAGGGCGTATAGTGGGCATGCGGGAGGCCGGGTGGACGTACCGCCGAATTGGTCAACACGTGGGGCGTGAGGTCTCCACAGTACATCGATGTTGTCGCCAGTGGCCGGCGGAAGGTGCACATGCCCGTCGACCTGGGACCGAACCGCAGCGACGCACGGATGCACGCCAAGACCGTAGGATCCTACGCAGTGCCGTAGGGGACCGCACCGCCATTTCCCAGCAAATTAGGGACACTGTTTCTCCTAGGGTATCGGCTAGGACCATTCGCAACCGTCTCCATGAAGCTGGGCTACGGTCCCGCACACCGTTAGGCCGTCTTCCGCTCACGCCCCAACATCGTGCAGCCCGCCTCCAGTGGTGTCGCGACAGACGTGAATGGAGGGACGAATGGAGACGTGTCGTCTTCAGCGATGAGAGTCGCTTCTGCCTTGGTGCCAATGATGGTCGTATGCGTGTTTAGCGCCGTGCAGGTGAGCGCCACAATCAGGACTGCATACGACCGAGGCACACAGGGCCAACACCCGGCATCATGGTGTGGGAAGCGATCTTCTACACTGGCCGTACACCTCTGGTGATCGTCGAGGGGACACTGAATAGTGCACGGTACATCCAAACCGTCATCGAACCCATCGTTCTACCATTCCTAGACCGGCAAGGGAACTTGCTGTTCCAACAGGACAACGCACGTCCGCATGTATCCCGTGCCACCCAACGTGCGATAGAAGGTGTAAGTCAACTACCCTAGCCAGCAAGATCTCCGGATCTGTCCCCCATTGAGCATGTTTGGGACTGGATGAAGCGTCGTCTCACGCGGTCTGCACGTCCAGCACGAACGCTGGTCCAACTGAGGCGCCAGGTGGAAATGGCATGGCGAGCCGTTCCGCAGGACTACATCCAGCATCTCTACGATCGTCTCCATGGGAGAATAGCAGCCTGCATTGCTGCGAAGGTGGATATACACCGTACTAGTGCCGACATTGTGCATGCTCTGTTGCCTGTGTCTATGTGCCTGTGGTTCTGTCAGTGTGATCATGTGATGTATCTGACCCCAGGAATGTGTCAATAAAGTTTCCCCTTCCTGGGACAATGAATTCACGGTGTTCTTATTTCAATTTCCAGGAGTGTACATTCAGGACAGAGGAAACTGAAATGTCCTGTGGTGCCTCTCCTGCTCCCAGTCGGCTGGTTTGACAGCCTGCTCCTCTTTAAAACAAAATCTCGCAGTTAATAGCGGATGAGATTATTTGTAATCGGGAGAACAAGAACTCTTCAGAAAATTTGCACTCTTTATTGCCTATTAGCTACCAGCTTGCTGTTTTGTGTGACATAAAATTAAATATAGAATACATAAAACCAATACAGACAAGAGACAAGCAAGAAAGTACACATTTCTTCAATCCTTAGCTCCTAGAATTTTTTTCTCTCTAATCTTGCTACAGCTTTACATGGCGTGCTTTCCTTTCTGCGAAAGAATCTATTACCTCATCAAAGTTCGTCAAACCTTTTTCTACATGAAAAATCGAAATGTCGTTATCTAATACAGAAGAAGCTCTTAACACAAATAACACCCAAGATTGGCGTTGTTTCACGACCTGATTATGTCTATTTTGTCACTGTCTGCTAGATAAAACAAAATAGGCCTTTCTAATATAGCAGCAATTTTGTAAGACACACCAAATAAACGAGATTGTTTTGGCATAAATGGTCATTTTTATAACACGACAGAAAATAATTCACGAAGCACCAATATCAAACTTCTGTTGGGCCTACTACAAGCAAAAATCTTTATGTTAGGAAATAGTTCCACATTTCATTCATACGCACCAGTTTCTCAAGCATGAGCTCGAAAAGTAGTATTACGAAATTTTTATATAAATTTGGAATCGTCTTACTCTTCCACAACTTGTGTGATGTTCCCGTTGCTTCTCCTTCCTCGTTCTAACAAACAACCACCAAGTCTGAAGCTATACCTGCCACTGTCAAAAGTTGTTCGCTGATTAACTTCACTAACCCTGCCAGAACCACAGGTTTAGTTATCCCGCGATTATTTTCCGGTGAGGTGTTATTACGTGTTCGTACAACACGTGTTCCGTGTTACTTCCAGACTATAACTTAAGCGGCTGCTTGCCGAGGACTGTACATCTGCTCCTTACTAATGTAGCGATCTAACCAAACATTTTCTGTCAAAATTTCATTTGCTTGGACACACCTGGAGTATAGTACGTAATCTTTCCTGTCAGTCGTTTACTTCCACTGTGGTAGTCTGGATCTACGGATTTCGCTGGTAATTATAACAACGCTGATCATACGCAACCCCCCCCCCCCCCCCCCACATAACCAGACAGCGATTGCCATTCAACCGTTCGGCTTTACTCCGCTCAGCTCGTAAGGCCCCGTCCCTTTTTGTCTGCGGAAAGTTTATTTCTAGATGCGACGAGGATTCTCCCGACAGACACATCACGTACACTGTCCACGCATTCAAAAATCAACTTACAATTCATTCTGAAATCAAAATGTGTTCAAAAACCAACAGAGAAGCGTTTCAAAATCATATGAATAATCGATAGGCGAACGTGCGCTGGATGCTAGGCGCTTTGTGAAACTAGTTTTTTTCCCTTCAGGAACATGAATTTGGTGCCCCCTTTTCCCAGTTACACCTAGCTGCTTGCTGCGACTGCTTGCACAGCCAACAGCCACATTCCTGTCGCCAGAAGTGGGAGAATCTACTAGTCAAACAAGACTCAACTGCGCATGCACATGTGTCCGCTCGTAAGTGCTAAAATGGATCAAATGTAAACAGTTGTGACTTCACGCTCAGCGGAGGCAATTTGCAGTTGGCAGACGCTTGCATGAGCACTGTGTGTTGTTGTTGTATATGGCGCATTTCCTTTGCAATTTATTTTGTTTTTTTCTCTCGTTTACGTTTTATTGCTGAAGTATTATTCTGCAGTAGCGGGATACAGTAATATCCTTTGTTAGAGTATCGGATATTACCAGTAGAAATTACAAAAATTTAACTGAAAACTAAAACAATGAAACATTCCCGGAATTCTAAAAAATTCCCGGGTTTTTCCCGGTTTTATCGCGGATGAAAAAATTCCCAGGTTTTTGCCGGATTTGCCGGATTTCCCTGTCTATCGATACGTAGCAGTAAATGATGGCGGACCTTTGGTGTGAATACGACCAAATACTGAGTTGGATCCTACCCACATTCACCCCGCAGTAAACCACAATGGTGGAGGAATTATGGTATGGGAATGTATGGCTATATTTGCTGTTGAGCGACAAGCTTTTGTTGGAGATAACATGAACAGATGTCAATATCTAAATATCCTGAAGGCAAATCTGCAAAGAACTATTGCTGGCTCCGGTTTAGGTACAGATTACTTCTTTGAACAAGACGGGGACCCTAATGCTACAGAGGAAATTTTGACACGGAAACGAGAAAAATGTGTAGGTTTTACTCAACATTCATCATTCATGACACTTCTCTGAAAGTTACAAATGGTTAACAAGCCAGGCGAGAATAAATCGCTCCATTTTCGGCGAAATTCTCTTGTACCACACCAAGTTTTCACATATCCATCACACAGCAGAAATCTTAATCCACCGGAATATCTTGACTATACGCTTGAAAGGAAGTCCAGGAAACATCAATACGAAGTTCGACTGCTCTGAAACAGTGTCTGCACCATGAGCGGCAAAACATTACCTCAGAGACTACCTTGGCACAGAGGACGACATAAGTGATAAATACAAGAAGAATGGCTACGAAATACTAAAACTCTCATTACACACTGAAGCTACAAAGAAACTGGTACGGGCATACGTATTCAAATACAGAGATACGTAAATAGACAGAAAATCGCGCTGTGGTCGGCAGGGACTGTATAAGACAGCAAGTGTCTGGCGCAGTTGTTAGATCGTTTACTGGTGCTAGAATGGCAGGTTATCAAGACTTCAGTGAGTTTGAACGTGGTGTTACAGTCGGCGCACGAGCGATGGGACACATCATTTCCGAGGTAGCGATGAAGTGGGGATTTTCCCGTACGACCATTTCACGAGCGCACCGTGAGTTTCAGGTAAAATATCAACTCTCCGACATCGGTGCCGCCGGAAGAAGATCCTGCAAGAACGGGACCAACGACGACTGAAGAGAATCGTTCAACCTGACTGAAGTGCAACCATTTCGCAAATTGCTGCAGATTTCAGAGCTGGGCCATCAACAAGTGCCAGCATACGAACCATTCAACGAAACGTCACCAATACGGGCTTTCGGAGCCGAAGGCCCACACATGTACCCTTGATAACTGCACGACACAAAGCTTTACGCCTCGCCTGGGTCTGTCAACACTGCCAGTGGACTGCTGATGACTGGAAACATGTTGCCTGGTCGGAGGAGTCTCGTTTCAATTTGTATCGAGTGGTATGGAGACAACCTCATGAATGCATAGACCATACATGTCAGCAGGGGACTGTTCAAGCTGGTGGAGGCTCTGTAACGGTGTGGGGCGTGTGCAGTTGGAGTGATACGGGGCCCATGATATGTCTAGATATGCTTCCGACAGGTGACATGTACTTAAGCATCCTGCCTGATCACCTGCATCCATTTCTGTCCATTGTGCATTCCGACGAAGTTGGGCAATTCCAGCAGGACAATGCGGCACCCAGAATTGCTACAGATTGGGTCAGTTCCTTCCAGCACTACTTCAGACATTAGTAGAGTCAATACCAAGTTGTGTTGCGGCACTTCTGTGTTCTCGCGGATAGTCTACACTGTATTAGACAGGTGTACCAGCGTCTATGTAACTACAGTGTATTTTTTTAAATTTTATTTGTTTTTGCACGTATCAATAATTGTTATCCCACTGTGTGACACTGCCTTATCCAAAATCTTTGAAAAAGTAATGTATTGTAGAGTAGCTTCACACCTTTGTAAAAATAAAGTTTTAACAAAATGTAAGTTTGGTTTCCAGAAGGGTTTTTCAACGGAAAATGCTATATGTACTTTCACTAATGAAATATTAAATGCTCTGAGTAACCGGAAGGTACCTGTTGGGATTTTTTTGGTGCTCTATCAAAGGCATTTGATTGTGTAAATCATGGAATACTTCTAGATAAGCTCAAGTACTGTGGTATCAATGAGACAGTACTCAAATGGTTTAAATCATAACTAAGTTGAAATAAACAGTCCACATAATATGCAAAAAACTATTGACTTCTCAAACTGGGGAACAATCAAGAATGGGGTGCCGCAAGATTCGGTCTTGGGTCCTCTGCTGTTCTTAATATATATTTATGACTTGCCATTCTGTATTCACGAAGATGCAAAGCTGGTACTTTTTGCCGATGATACCAGTATAGCTATCACACCCGACAGACAAGAATTAACTGGTGATGTTTTTCAGAGAATCATTAAGTGGTTCTCTGCAAATGGGCTCTCATCAAACTTTGACAAAACACAGTATATACAGTTGCACACAGTAAATGGAATGACACCATTAATAAATATAGACTTCGATCAGAAGTCGGGAGCTGAGGTGGAATATTCAAAATTTCTAGATGTATGCATTGACGAGGGGTTGAACTGGAAAAAAACACACTGAGGATCTGCTGAAACGTTTGAGTTCATCTTCTTATGCTATTAGGGTCATTGCAAATTTTGGCGATTGAGTAAATTAGCTTACCACGCATATTTTCATTCTCTGCTTCCGTATGGCATCATATTCTGGGGTAACATCATTGAGTAAAAGAGTGTTCATTGCACAAAAGCGTGTAATCGGAATAACTGCTGGAGCTCATCCAAGATCATCCTGCGGACACTTATTTAAAGAGCTAGAGATCTTCACTGTAGCCTCACAGTATATATGTTCACTTATGAAATTTGTTATTAACAATCCGAACGAATTCAAAAGTAGTACCAGCATACATGGCTACAACACTAGGAGAAAGGTTGATCTTCACTACTCAAGGTTAAATCTAACTTTGGCTCAGAAGGGGATAAATTATGCTGCCACAAAAGTCTGACAAATAGCCATATAGCATTTAAAAGGTAATTAAAAAAATTTCTGAATGGCAACTCCTTCCACTCATTAGATTAATTTTTGGATGTAGTAAGTGGGTAATTTCACCAACCCAGACAAAAAAATTCAAAATATTTAGTGTCATGTAGTATTTTGTGTAATGTAATATCTTGTATAGACACCTTTTAATAACCTGACACGTTCCACAGGATTACGAAGTGTTGTATTCGTGATCCATGGAACAAGTACTAATCTAATATAATGTAATCTAATCTAAACAGAATATTTGATTACTTTTTTCAGAAGGGTAATTTAGTGACATTTTTTATATGTACAGATGAGGAAGGGAATTCCACGCTTTGAGTTTGCGAAACAAAACCTCTGGTTGTGATAAGCAGAGTTATTCTGCACGAGCAACTGTGTGCGAATACTTTTTTCCATGGCTGTAGATGAGTCTGCCACTGCTGACCAGTTAGGCCGGTATTACACTATCAAATTTCTTTGTCAAATATCTTTGTCCAATATCTTTGTCAAAGATATTTGATGGTGTAATAGGGAACTTTGTCAAATGTCGTCTAGTATTTGATCAAATCTAGGGCTTCGCTGTAGAACTCGCTTGTCTTCTGTTCACTGTGATGTGACATGTTACCACATGGAGCGCTAGGATCGCTGCACTCTGTCTTCTGTAGTGTTTTTATAAACGTTGCCGGTAAATACGATTGGTGTGTGCCGACAGCTACAAAATTAACAGAGATGTGTGAAGGTGATGAGGCGCTTTACAATGTGAGGCACGCTGAATACAAAAATAGATCAAGAAGATTGGAAACCTGACCGACCATAACCTAACATAACCCTCTCCTGTAGCAAGGAATCGGAGTGTTACAGTGAGCCTGTCTTCTGTAGATGTAGCAGTTCTTAAGTGAATATTATTCTTAGGGATATGAGAATACACTTCATTGAGCATATACCAAAATGTATGCTAATCCATTCTTAAGTAATTGATGTAAGACTTGACGTCTTCCACTGTAAGCTCACATAACAAGTTTTGTTGAAAGCTTTCATCATGTCGTCGTAAAACCCACGGCTTCACCCAGCTATGTTTCCTTTTTCTTCCCCTGCTTCTCTTCCACATGTGCACACAGTGCAATTGTGGTACATGCAACTGCTGCGGTTAATAACAAGTTGTTGTTGCCAGCCATCTTGAGCTTTGACGAAAAATATTATGACAGTGTAATACCCTTTCTAGCGCTACGTTAAAGATCTTTGTCAAATATATTTGACGGAATATTTGATCACATCTTTGATCAAATCTTTGACAAAGAAATTTGATAGTGTAATACCGACAGACTATACATGATTACATGCCCTAGCCGCCCAGCCCCTAACACTGTGTAGACAAGCATGGTGAGCAGCGACGGGGCGAAAGAGGAGGGCGGGGGGCGAGAGGGAAAATAAGAGAGCCATATCGCACCGTAAGGCCGGTATTACACTATCAAATTTGTTTGTCAAATATCTTTGCCCAATATCCTTGTCAAAGATATTTGATGGTGTAATAAGGAACTTTGTCAAATGTCGTCCAATATTTGATCAAATCTAGGGTCTCGCTGTAGATTTGATCAACGAAGTCGCTTGTCTTCTGTTCACTGCGATGTGACATGTTACTACAAGGAGCGCTAGGATCGCTGCACTCTGTCTTCTGTAGTGTTTTTATAAACTTGCCGGTAAATACGATTGGTGTGTGCCGACAGCTACAAAATTAACAGAGATGTATGAAGGTGATGAGGCGCTTTACAATGTGAGGCACGCTGAATACAAAAATAGATCAAGAAGATTGGAGACCTGACCGACCCTAACCTAACCTAACATAACCCTCTCCTGTTGCAAGGAATCGGAGTGTTACAGTGAGCCTGTCTTCTGTAGATGTAGTAGTTCTTAAGTGAATATTGTTCTTAGGGATATGAGAATACACTTCATTGAGCATATACCGAAATGTATGCTCATTTATTCTTAAGTAATTGATATACGACTTGACGTCTTCCACTGTAAGCTCATATAACAAGTTTTGTTGAAAGCTTTCATCATGTAACCCACGGCTTCACCCAGGTATGTTTCCTTTTTCTTTCCCCGCTTCTCTTCCGCATGTGCACACAGTGCAATTGTGGTACATGCAACTGCTGCGGTTAATAACAAGTTGTTGTTGTCTGCCATCTTGAGCTTTGACGAAAAATATGATGACAGTGTAATACCCCTTCTAACGCTACGTTAAAGATCTTTGTCAAATATATTTGACGAAATATTTGATCACATATTTGATCAAATCTTTGACAAAGAAATTTGATAGTGTAATACCGACAGACTATACATGATTACATGCCCTAGCCGCCCGGCCCCTAACACTGTGTAGACAAGCATGGTGAGCAGCGACGGGGCGAAAGAGGAGGGCGGGGGGCGCGAGGGAAAATAAGAGAGCCATATCGCACCGTAAGGCCGGTATTACACTATCAAATTTCTTTGTCAAATATCTTTGACCAGTATCCTTGTCAAAGATATTTGATGGTGTAATAAGGAACTTTGTCAAATGTCGTCCAATATTTGATCAAATCTAGGGTCTCGCTGTAGATTTGATCAACGAAGTCGCTTGTCTTCTGTTCACTGCGATGTGACATGTTACTACATGGAGCGCTAGGATCGCTGCACTCTGTCTTCTGTAGTGTTTTTATAAACGTTGCCGGTAAATACGATTGGTGTGTGCCGACAGCTACAAAATTAACAGAGATGTATGAAGGTGATGAGGCGCTTTACAATGTGAGGCACGCTGAATACAAAAATAGATCAAGAAGATTGGAGACCTGACCGGCCCTAACCTAACCTAACATAACCCTCTCCTGTAGCAAGGAATCGGAGTGTTACAGTGAGCCTGTCTTCGGTAGATGTAGTAGTTCTTAAGTGAATATTGTTCTTAGGGATATGAGAATACACTTCATTGAGCATATACCGAAATGTATGCTCATTTATTCTTAAGTAATTGATATACGACTTGACGTCTTCCACTGTAAGCTCATATAACAAGTTTTGTTGAAAGCTTTCATCATGTAACCCACGGCTTCACCCAGGTATGTTTCCTTTTTCTTTCCCCGCTTCTCTTCCGCATGTGCACACAGTGCAATTGTGGTACATGCAACTGCTGCGGTTAATAACAAGTTGTTGTTGTCTGCCATCTTGAGCTTTGACGAAAAATATGATGACAGTGTAATACCCCTTCTAACGCTACGTTAAAAATCTTTGTCAAATATATTTGACGAAATATTTGATCACATCTTTGATCAAATCTTTGACAAAGAAATTTGATAGTGTAATACCGACAGACTATACATGATTACATGCCCTAGCCGCCCGGCCCCTAACACTTGTAGACAAGCATGGTGAGCAGCGACGGGGCGAAAGAGGAGGGTGGGGGGCGCGAGGGAAAATAAGAGAGCCATATCGCACCATAAGGCTGGTATTACACTATCAAATTTCTTTGTCAAATATCTTTGACCAGTATCCTTGTCAAAGATATTTGATGGTGTAATAAGGAACTTTGTCAAATGTCGTCCAATATTTGATCAAATCTAGGGTCTCGCTGTAGATTTGATCAACGAAGTCGCTTGTCTTCTGTTCACTGCGATGTGACATGTTACCACATGGAGCGCTAGGATCGCTGCACTCTGTCTTCTGTAGTGTTTTTATAAACATTGCCGGTAAATACGATTGGTGTGTGCCGACAGCTACAAAATTAACAGAGATGTGTGAAGGTGATGAGGCGCTTTACAATGTGAGGCACGCTGAATACAAAAATAGATCAAGAAGATTGGAAACCTGACCGACCATAACCTAACATAACCCTCTCCTGTAGCAAGGAATCGGAGTGTTACAGTGAGCCTGTCTTCTGTAGATGTTGCAGTTCTTAAGTGAATATTATTCTTAGGGATATGAGAATACACTTCATTGAGCATATACCAAAATGTATGCTCATCCATTCTTAAGTAATTGATGTACGACTTGACGTCTTCCACTGTAAGCTCACATAACAAGTTTTGTTGAAAGCTTTCATCATGTCGTCGTAAAACCCACGGCTTCACCCAGCTATGTTTCCTTTTTCTTCCCCTGCTTCTCTTCCACATGTGCACACAGTGCAATTGGGGTACATGCAACTGCTGCGGTTAATAACAAGTTGTTGTTGTCAGCCATCTTGAGCTTTGACGAAAAATATTATGACAGTGTAATATCCTTTCTAGCGCTACGTTAAAGATCTTTGTCAAATATATTTGACGGAATATTTGATCACATATTTGATCAAATCTTTGACAAAGAAATTTGATAGTGTAATACCGACAGACTATACATGATTACATGCCCTAGCCGCCCGGCCCCTAACACTGTGTAGACAAGCATGGTGAGCAGCGATGGGGCGAAAGAGGAGGGCGGGGGGCGAGAGGGAAAATAAGAGAGCCATATCGCACCGTAAGGCCGGTATTACACTATCAAAAATCTTTGTCAAATATCTTTGCCCAATATCTTTGTCAAAGATATTTGATGGTGTAATAAGGAACTTTGTCAAATGTCGTCCAATATTTGATCAAATCTAGGGTCTCGCTGTAGAGTTAATCAACGAAGTCGCTTGTCTTCTGTTCACTGCGATGTGTCATGTTACCACATGGAACGCTAGAATCGTTGCATTCTGTCGTCTGTAGTGTTTTTATGAACATTGCCGGTATATGCGATTGTTGTGTGCTGACAACTACAAAATTAATAGAGATGTATGAAGCTGATGAGGCGCTTTACAATGTGACGCACGCTAAATACAAAAATAGATCACGTAGATTGGAGACCTGTTCTGACCTGCCCTAACCTAACCTAACATAACCCTTTCCTGTAGCAAGGAATCGGAGTGTTACAGTGAGCCTGTCTTCTGAAGATGTAGCAGTTCTTAAGTGAATATTGTGCTTTGTGATATGTGGATACACTTCACTGAGCACATACAGAAATGTATGCTCATCCATTCTGAAGTAATTGATGTACGGCTTGATGTCCGCTACTAAAAGGTGACGTAACAAGTTTCGTTGAATGCTTTAATCGTGTAGTCATAAAACCCACAGCTTCACCCAGGTATGTTTCCTTTTTTCCCCCCGCTTCTCTTCCGCATGTGCACACAGTGCAATTGTGGTACATGCAACTGCTGCGGTTAATAACAAGTTGTCAGCCATCTTGATCTTTGACGAAAAATATGATGACAGTGTAATACCCCTTCTAGCGCTACGTCAAAGATCTTTGTCAAATATATTTGATGGAAATTTGATCACATCTTTGATCAAATCTTTGACAAAGAAATTTGATAGTGTAATACCAACAGACTATACACGATTACATGCCCTAGCCACCCGGCCCCTCTGTAGACAAGCATGGTGAGCAGCGACGGGGCGAAAGAGGAGGGTGGGGGGCGCGAGGGAAAATAAGAGAGCCATATCGCACCGTAAGGCCGGTATTACACTATCAAATTTCTTTGTCAAATATCTTTGCCCAATATCTTTGTCAAAGATATTTGATGGTGTAATAAGGAACTTTGTCAAATGTCGTCCAATATTTGATAAAATGTAGGGTCTCGCTGTAGATTTGATCAAAGAAGTCACTTGTCTTCTGTTCACGTGCAATGTGAAATGTTACCACATGGAGCGCTAGCATCGCTGCATTCTGTCGACTGTAGTGTTTTTATAAACGTTGCCGGTAAATACAATTGGGTGTGTGCCGACAACTACAAAATTAATAGAGATATATGAAGTTGATGAGGCGCTTTACAACGTGAGGCACGCTGAATACAAAAAAAGATAACAAAGGTTGGACACCCGACCTAACCTAACCTAGCATAATCCTCTCCTGTAGCAAAGAATCGGAGTGTTACAATGAGCCTGTCTTCTGCAGATGTATCAATTCTTGTGAATATTGCGCTTTGTTATATGTGGATACATTTCATTGAGCAGATACAGAAATGTATGCTCATCCATTCTTAAGTAATTGATGTACGACTTGACGTCTTCCACTGTAACCTCACATAACAAGTTTTGTTGAATGCTTTTATCGTGTCGTCGTAAAACCCACGGCTTCACCCAGGTACGTTTCCTTTTTTTTTTCCCCCGCTTCTCTTCCGCATGTGCACACAGGCAATTGTGATACGTGGCAACTCCTGCGGTTAATAACAAGTTGTTGTTGTCTTGAACTTTGACGAAAAACATGATGACAGTGTAATACCCCTTCTAGCGCTACGTCAAAGATCTTTGTCAAATATATTTGACGGAATATTTGATCAAATCTTTGACAAGGAAATTTGATAGTGTAGTAGCGACCTTGGGAAGTCTGACGAGCGCGGCTCGGCAGAGCAGCGGCGCCACCCACGCCCCGCTATCTCCGTCCGTCGGCAGCCGCCCCCACCAGACACCTGCTGGGCCGCGTCCTTCACACGGCTGCCGGCTGCCCTCCTGGACGCTTTTGTCTCGCGGCTTGTGTGACAGCTGCCGCCGCCACTTTGAGACGCCGACATGCCTGACGAGCTGTCCCCGCGGCTATTTTCGACGGCCGCGCGTAATCCGCCGACGCACGCAGCGGCGTCGACACTCCCACACCTTGCAATCTGCCGCTGCCACAACCCCCTGCCCTGCTCAGGGTCTGCATCTGCAGCTACATCTGCAGATCCCGTGCCATCTTACCGTGTCGGGCCGAGGAAATTCGTAGTACCAACAATGTTTTCCTTTTCAAGTTCGCCGATGACATTGCAATTCTGTCAGAGACAGCAAAGGACTTGGAAGGGCAGTTGTACGGAATGGACAGTGTCTTCAAAGGAGGATATAAGATGAGATTACAATGAAATCAACAGCTAAGGGTGTTCATTTCATTGTAATTTCATTCCAACGAGCTGCTTGGTCACCGATGGTATCTGTTGTTTCGGACACGTCCGGAAGAACAGATACCATCTTCAGAATGAGATTTTCACTCTGCAGCGGAGTGTGCGCTGATATGGAACTTCCTGGCAGATTAAAACTGTGTACCCGACCGAGACTCGAACTCGGGACCTTTGCCTTTCGCGGGCAAGTGCTCTACCAACTGAGCTACCGAAGCACGACTCAGGCCCGGTAGGAGACGAGGTACTGGCAGAAGTAAAGCTGTGAGTACCGGGCGTGAGTCGTGCTTCGATAGCTCAGTTGGTAGAGCATTTGCCCGCGAAAGGCAAAGGTCCCGAGTTCGAGTCTCGGTCGGGCACACAGTTTTAATCTGCCAGGAAGTTTCAGATACCATCTTAGTAAATACATAGATAACGTTCACCGGCCACTTGACCATCTGCTTCTTCTGTGCGAATGCACAAACAGTGCCCGAACACTTACGGTAATCGGCAACACGCCGGGACAATACGCTCAAAATGTGGGTTTCGCGGGAGGCGTGCCACAGATAAATCCCTGCAGTCGCGGTATCCTCTGTGTCCTCGGTGGCCCAGATGGATAGAGAATCTGCCATGTAAACAGGAGATCCCGGGTTCGAATCCTGGTCGGGGCACACATTTTCATATGTCCCCGTTGACGTATGTCAACGCCTGTAAGCAGTTAAGGGTGTTCATTTCATTGTAATTTCATTCTAACGAGCTGCTTGGTCACTGATGCTATCTGTTCTTTCGGACATATCCATATAAATTGTATAAGATGAACATTAACAAAAGCAAAACGAGGATAATGGAATGCAGTCGAATTAAGTCGGGTGATACTGAGAGAATTAGATCAGGAAATGACACACTTAAAGGAGTAAAGGAGTTCTGCTAGTTGAGGAGCAAAATAACTGATGATGGTCAAAGTAGAGAGCATATATAAAATGTGGACTGACAATGGCAAGGAAAGCGTTTCTGAAGAAGAGAAATTTGTTAACATCGAGTATAGATTTAAGTGTCAGGAAGTCGTCTCTGAAAGTATTTGAATGGGGTTTAGCCATATATGTAAGTGAAACATGGACAATAAATAGTTTACACAAGAAGAAAATAGAAGCTTTCGAAATGTTGTGCTACAGAAGAATGCTGAAGATTAGATGGGTAGATCACATAACTAATGAAGAGGTATTGAATAGAATTGAGGAGGAGCTTGTGGTACAACTTGACTAGAAGAAGGGATCGGATAGTAGCACATGTTCTGAGGCATCAAGGGATCACCAATTTACTACTGGAGGGCAGCGTAGAGGGTAAAAATCGTAGAGGGAGACCAAGACATGAATACACTAAGCAGATTCAGAAGGATGTAGGTTGCAGTGCGTACTGGGAGATAAAGAGGCTTGCACAGGATAGAGTAGCATAGAGAGCTGCATCTAACCAGTCTCAGGACTGAAGACCACAACAACAACAACAATGTTTTCCACCTTCCCCATTTTCCTCACGAACCGCTAACCTCTTCAACCGCCAATTCTTAAATCCTTTCACTACCATCGGAGCGTTTGTGTCTCACGATAGCTTATCAGAGAACCCACTCGAATAAGCTGTAAGTTTAATAAAACTGAGATTACAAAAGTCATGGGATTCCTGCTAATATGGTGTCGGACCTCCTTTCCCCGGCAGCAACTGGAAGCGTAATTGACTGAACTTGCTGTGCATAAATATTGAACCTTGTCTCTATAGCCATCCATAATAACTGAAGTGTTGCCAATGCAGTATTTTGTGCATGAAATGACCTCTCGATTACGCCGAATAAAAGTTCGAAGTATTCACGTTTTGGGTGGCCAAACCATGCTATCTAACTCTCTCACGAACAATTGTAACCCGGTGAAGTAGAGTACTTTCATCCACAAAAATTCCACGGCTTTTTGGGAATATGATGTGCATGAGTGACTGCAAAAGCTTTCCAAGAAGCCGAACACTACCATTTGCAGTCCATGCCACGTAAACACAACCCATACCATTATGGTGCTACCATCTGTACCTTATTGAAAACTTGCGCCCGTGGTTTCGTCGGATCTGTGCCACACTCGAACCATATCATTAGCTTATACCGATTGAAATCAGGACCACTGATTTCGAACTTGGTTCAACAACCATGAAAGAAGGTTGTATACATGGAAGAGGCCTGGAGATACTGGAAGGTTTCAGATACCTTATGGAGGGTGGTCTATTGATCGTGACCGGGACAAATATCTGAAACGTCAAACGAAGAAACTACGAAGAACGAAACTTGTCTAGCCTGAAGGGGCAAACCAGATGGCGCTATGGTTTGCCCGCTAGATGGCGCTGCCATAGTTCAACGGGATATCAGCTGCGTTTTTTTTTAATAGGAACCCCGATTTTTTATTACATATTCGTGTAGTACGTAAAGAAATATGAATGTTTTAGTTGGACCACTTTTTTCGCCTTGTGATAGATGGCGCTGTAAAAGTCACAAACATATGGCTCACAATTTTAGACGAACAGTTGGTAACAGGTAGGTTTTTTAAATTAAAATACAGGACGTAGGTAAGTTTGAACATTTTATTTCGGTTGGTCCAATGTGATACATGTACCTTTGTCAACTTATCATTTCTGAGAAGGCACGCTGTTACAGCTTGATTACCTGTAAATACCATATTATTGCAATAAACGCTCAAAATGATATCCGTCAACCTCAATGCATTTGGCAATACGTGTAACGACATTCCTCTCAACAGTGAATAGTTTCCTTCCGTAATGTTCGCACATGCATTGACAATTTGCTGACGCATGTTGTAATGCGTTGTCGGTGGATCACGATAGCCATTATCCTTCAACTTTCCCCACAGAAAGAAATCCGGGGACGTCAGATCCGGTGAACGTGCGGGCCATGCTATGGTGTTTCGACGACCATCCTCCTGTCATGAAATATGGTATTCAATACCGCTTCAACCGCAGGCGACCTATGTGCCGGACATCCATCATGTTGGAAGTACATCACCATTCTGTCATGCAGTGAAACATCTTGTAGTAACATCGGTACAACATTACGCAGAAATCAGCATACATTGCACCATTTAGATTGCCATCGATAAAATGGGGACCAATTATCCTTCCTCCCACACTGCCGCACCATACATTAACCCGCCAAGGTCGCTGATTTTCCACTTGTCGCAGCCATCGTGGGTTTTCCGTTGCCCAATAGCGCATATTGTGCCGGTTTACGTTAGCACTGTTGGTGAATGACGCTTCGTCGCTAAATAGAACGCGTGCAAAAAATCCGTCATCGTCCCGTAATTTCTCTTGTGCAAAGTGACAGAACTGTACACGACGTTCTAAGTTGTCGCCATGCAATTCCTGGTGCATAGAAACACGGTACGGGTGCAATCGATGTTGATGTAGCATTCTCAACACCGACGTTTTTGAGATTCCCGATTTTCGCGCAGTTTGTCTGATAGTGATGTGCGGATTAGCCGCGACAGCAGCTAAAACACATACTTGGGTATCATCATTTGTTGCAGGTCGTCGTTAACGTTTCACATGTGGCTGAACACTTCCTGTTTCCTTACATAACGTAACTACCCGGCGGACGGTCCCGACACTTAGATGATGTCGTTCAGGATACCGAGCAGCATACATAGCACACGCCGGCCGCTGTGTCCGAGCGGTTCTAGGGGACTGATGACCACAGATGTAAAGTCCCATAGTGCTCAGAGCCATTTGAACCATTTGAACATAGCACACGCCCGTTGGGCATTTTGATCACAACAGCCATACATCAACACGATATCGACCTTTCCCGCAATTGGTAAACGGTCCATTTTAACACGGGTAATGTATCACACTTTGGCACTGGCGGAATGTTACGTGATACCGCGTACATATACGTTTGTGACTATTACAGCGCTATGTAACACAAAGCGAAGAAAGTGGTCCAACTAAAACATTCATATTTCTTTACTTACTACACGAATATGTAATAAAAATAGGGGTTCCTATTTAAAAAAAACGTAGCTGATATCGGTCTGACCTATGACAGCGCCATCTAGCTGACCAACCATTGCGTCATCTGGTTTCCCCCTTCAAGCTAGACGAGTTTCGTTCTTTGCAGTTTTTTCGTTTGATGCTTATTTCGTGAGACCACCCTGTATAATGGTAAGAGAGAGATGTAGGAACCAGGTTTTAAATTGTGAGACATTTCCAGGGGCAGATGTGGACTCTGACCAAAATCTATTGTTTATGAACTGTAGATTAAAACTGAAGAAACTGCAAAAACGTGGGAATTTAAGATGATGGGATCTGGATAAACTATCTAAAGCTTCAGGATGAGCATTAGGTAACGATTGACAAGAACAGGCGAAAGAAATACAGTAGAAGAAGAATGGGTAGCTTTGACAGATGAAATACTGAAGGCAGCAGAGGATCAAGTAGGTAAAAAGACGACATTGACATCCCCTGTCGATAGCACTCATTACTTAATGTGTATAAAGAGCTAGTCGTGTTTCGCATGAGCGATATCTTCTGAATCCGTGCTGACTGTCAATAAAAAGTTTTCTTCGAGGTAGTTCATAATGTTCGAATAAATGTTCCAAAACCCTATTGCCAATCGACTTTAGTGATATGGGGCTGTAATTCAGCGAATTATTCCTACTTCCTTTTTGGGTATTGGTGTGACTTGAGTAATTATCCATTCTTTAGGTACGGATCTTTCTGAGAGCCAGCGGTTTTTTATATAGCGAGGAGAGATTCAGATGGCTTAAACATGCTTGAAGATGGAATCCAAGGAAAAATTCGCAAACACAGCGCAAAAGCATTTGCAGTGTTAGGCTCGTGATTGTTAGTCCAAGTTTGCAATAATCGCATCTTTTGATTCTCAGTGAAAGAAGCCTACTTATCCTCCAGATAATAATTATTATTTTCCGCATCTGAATATTATGCTGTGGTTACTAAATGTTAATGTAACTTTGAAAGTGAAATAATTTGTTAATCTAGTACTCAGCCATTATTGACACATGTCATTCGTCGTTGTCACTATTAATACTTGTTTATGATGATTCTGAAGTTTTAAATAGACTTAATTAATTAAATCCCTTCTCAAAAGTTATTCAGTAGTTAACAGGACCGAAGCAAATTCCTTTGTATTAAATTCATTTAGAATAACAATAAGCTTTAGCCGCTGCTGCGAATTGCTGTAAACCACGTGGAAAAAGGCAGTCATCTAAAGAGGTTAGTGCAAAACTTCGTGCCAAAACAGAAGACACTGACACACCACAACATGTTATGTACTCTAAATTCCGTTGCACAAGTCAGATTCTGTTTCACTTGTAAATTCTTGTTCTAAGTACGCAGTCAGACAGGTCATCCAAATGTTAGTTTTAAGTTTTTCATGTAACCATCTGTTGACAGCTCAAATGGCAGTTAAACTGGCGCTCATACAATACGCAGACAGTGTTATGTACGTTAGATTCCGTTTTACTGATAGCTCAGGTTGCTTATCGAGTCCAGTTTCACAGACAAACATAAGCGATATTCGCTGTAGCTACGTTACATATTTGTTGCGTATACCAGGTGATCAAAAAGTCAGTATAAATTTGAAAACTGAATAAATCACGGAATAATGTAGATAGACAGGTACAAATTAACACACATGCTTCGAATGACATGGGGGTTTTATTAGAACCAAAAAAATACAAAACTTCAAAAAATGTCCGACAGATGGCGCTCCATCTGATCAGAATAGCAATAATTAGCATAACAAAGTAAGACAAAGCAATGATGATGTTCTTTACAAGAAATGCTCAATATGTGCACCATACTTCCTCAACAATAGCTGTAGTCGAGTAATAATGTTGTGAACAGCACTGTAAGGAATGTTCGGAGTTTCAAAAGATGGCGGAAGGTGACGATTGGTCGAGTAACGTGTTTTGGACCGACGAAGTTCATTTCACGCTCCGAGGGTCTGTCAACGCCCACAACTGCAGAATTTGGGCTACCGAAAATCCTAGAACTGTCTTGGAAACTCCACTGCACGACGAGAAAGTCACGGTATGGGTTGGATCTACCACATCTACCGTTATCGGGCCTTTTTTCTTCGACGAAATGCGTGATTCTGGTTTTGTAACTGCTACCGTGACGGGTGAGAGGTACGCCGATATGTTACAGAATCACATCATCCCCAGCGTGGCTGATAAACACCTGCTGGAACGTACGATGTTTATGCAGGATGGCGCTCCACCCCATATTGCTAGACGCGTTAAAAGATCTCTTGCGCGCATCGTTCGGTGATGATCGTGTGCTCAGCCTCCCTGTTTCGTAATGCTTGGCCTCCCAGGTCCCCAGACCTCAGTCCATGCGATTATTGGCTTTGGGGTTGCCTCAAGTCGCAAGTGTATCGTGATCGACCGACATCTCTAGGGATGCTGAAAGACAACCCTCGACGCCAATGCCTCACCATAACTCCAGACATGCTTTACAGTGCTGTTCACAACATTATTCCTCGACTGCTGCTATTGTTGAGGAATGATGGTGGACACATTGAGGATTTCCTGTAAAGAACATCATCTTTGCTTTGTCTTACTTTGTTATGCTCATTATTGCTATTCTGAACAGATGAAGCGCCATCTGTCGGACATTTTTTGAAGTTTTGTATTTTTTTGGTTCTAATAAAACCCCATGTAACTCCAAGCATCTGTCTCAATTTGTACCTCTCTATCTACATTATTCCGTGATTTATTCAGTTTTCAAATTTATGGTGACTTTTTGATCATCCGGTACAGTGACATGTAACTGCCTCTATATTGTCTCATATATGATTCTTCTTTACAGTATCACAACTATGGCTTAATCTAGCCTGATACACCCTCAGACACTTCCATCCTCACCGACAGATAGTAAAGCTCACAAGATACCTGTCTGACAGTCTTCAACTGCTCAGACTTACCTGGTTACACCCATACATGAAAATGCAGAAATATTGTCCATATGTCGTCTGCATTGAGAATACATGGGTTGGGCTAAAACGAGCGGTCAGCAATCGTCTTGGCACACCATAGGTCGGTATGGATGACCGTAACAATATCCCATAGGCTTATCTTGGCAATATCTCCCTCGATAATTCAGTAGTCAGCGTGGCAGGACGCCATGCGAAGAGCCGAGGTTCGATTCCCGACTGGCTCGCAGATTTTCTCCGCCTGAGGACTAGTTGTAGCGCTGTCTTCATCATCATATCATCCCCATCGACACCTACGTCGCCAGAGTTCCGTAAACTAAGAAGACTGGCACCAGCTGATCTGTCTACCCGACGGGAGGCTCCAGCCACGCGTGATTCCATTTCAATTCCGCAGTCTGGTGAAGAGTGTGCATAACCGCATTCAGAAGTGTATCTACAGTCCTAGAAATGGAAAAAAGAACACATTGACACCGGTGTGTCAGACCCACCATACTTGCTCCGGACACTGCGAGAGGGGGGTACAAGCAATGATCACACGCACGGCACAGCGGACACACCAGGAACCGCGGTGTTGGCCGTCAAATGGCGCTAGCAGCGCAGCATTTGTGCACCGCCGCCGTCAGTGTCAGCCAGTTTGCCGTGGCATACGGAGCTCCATCGCAGTCTTTAACACTGGTAGCATGCCGCGACAGCATGGGCGTGAACCGTATGTGCAGTTGACGGGCTTCGAGCGAGGGCGTATAGTGGGCATGCGGGAGGCCGGGTGGACGTACCGCCGAATTGCGTGGGGCGTGAGGTCTCCACAGTACATCGATGTTGTCGCCAGTGGTCGGCGGAAGGTGCACGTGCCCGTCGACCTGGGACCGGACCGCAGCGACGCACGGATGCACGCCAAGACCGTAGGATCCTACGCAGTGCCGTATGAGACCGCACCGCCACTTCCCAGCAAATAAGGGACACTGTTGCTCCTGGGGTATCGGCGAGGACCATTCGCAACCGTCTCCATGAAGCTGCGCTACGGTCCCGCACACCGTTAGGCCGTCTTCCGCTCACGCCCCAACATCGTGCAGCCCGCCTCCAGTGGTGTCGCGACAGGCGTGAATGGAGAGACGAATGGAGACGTGTCGTCTTCAGCGATGAGAGTCGCTTCTGCCTTGGTGCCAACGATGGTCGTATGCGTGTTTGGCGCCGTGCAGGTGAGCGCCACAATCAGGACTGCATACGACCGAGGCACACAGGGCCAACACCCGGCATCATGGTATGGGGAGCGATCTCCTACACTGGCCGTACACCTCTGGTGATCGTCGAGGGGACACTGAATAGTGCACGGTACATCCAAACCGTCATCGAACCCATCGTTCTACCATTCCTAGACCGGCAAGGGAACTTGCTGTTCCAACAGGACAATGCACGTCCGCATGTATCCCGTGCCACCCAACGTGCTCTAGAAGGTGTAAGTCAACTACCCTGGTCAGCAAGATCTCCGGATCTGTCCCCCATTGAGCATGTTTGGGACTGGATGAAGCGTCGTCTCACGCGGTCTGCACGTCCAGCACGAACGCTGGTCCAACTGAGGCGCCAGGTGGAAATGGCATGGCAAGCCGTTCCACAGGACTACATCCAGCATCTCTACGATCGTCTCCATGGGAGAATAGCAGCCTGCATTGCTGCGAAAGGTGGATATACACTGTACTAGTGCCGACATTGTGCATGCTCTGTTGCGTGTGTCTATGTGCCTGTGGTTCTGTCAGTGTGATCATGTGATGTATCTGACCCCAGGAATGTGTCAATAAAGTTTCCGCTTCCTGGGACAATGAATTCACGGTGTTCTTATTTCAATTACCAGGAGTGTAGTTACGAGGAGGGCCAGTTGGTTCAAAAATTATGGTTCATAAACATTACAGTTTCTTCTTATAACGCATGAGAATGAGAAAAAAACTGTAGTGTCAGCAATGGAAATCTCTGATGGATCACCCGGTATGTAGATGTAGATTGTTGACTACTGGTTTGTACAGATTTTTTAAAATGTTTTGGTCTTGCGGTGGGCATTATTCCTACTGTTCAGCAGAATCTATGGAGCTCGCAGGTAAATTTAAACGTTTTTTTTAAAGCACGTGAAATAACGCAGTGTTACTAATGGAAGGTCGTCTGAGAAACTGAAGCCTGCCAGGTGCTGGCAGATAACAGTTGGGTATCCGCTGCTTGCCGGTGACGTTAGTTTTCGTCAGCATCGGTTCGGTGCGGTTAAGTAATTCTTGGCGCAGCTGCGCGGCGGGCCATTCGTCGTCCAAGAAAAGCCGGCCGCTCTTGGCAGGACTCCGTGTGGCCGAGACGTCAGTGCCAGAGCCGGCGCCGCAGACAATCACTTTGCCTGTCAAACCCGTCACTGCGGTAGTGATTGTCCTGAATGCCTTCAGTTGACGACAGCGTCGGCTGACTGGCGTCTCGCGAACCAGACATTGATCGGTTGGACGGCTTGTCAGGAATGGAATGCTAGCAGCAGTCTGTCTTTAACATTGCAGCTGACGTGGCGAGTTAGCACGACACGCCGTGACTTTGTATTAAAACGTGCACAGTGAACCTTGCGGCTGAAGTCGAAACAAGGCCCCAGGAGTAGACAACATTCCATTAGAACTACTGACAGCCTTGGGAGAGCCAGTCCTTACAAAACTCTACTATCTGAAGAGCAAGATGTATGAGACAGGCGAAATACCCTCAGACTTCCAGAAGAATATATAATTCCAATCCCAAACAAAGCAGGTGATTACAGACGTGAAAATTACCGAACTATCAGTTCGGCTGCAAAATACTAACGCGAAATCCTTACAGACGAATGGAAAAACTAGTAGAAGCCGACGTCGGGGAAGATCAGTTTGGATTCCGCAGAAACAATGGAACACGTGAGGCAATACTGACCCTACGACTTATCTTTGGAGGTAGACTAAGAAAAGGCAAACCTACGTTTCTAGCATTTGTTCACTTTGAGAAAATCTTTTGACAATGTTAACTGGAATACTCTCTTTCAAATTCTGAAGGTGGCAGGGGTAAAATACAGGGAGGGAAAGGCTATTTACAATTTGTATAGAAAACAGATGGCAGTTATAAAAGTCGAGGGACATGAAAGGGAAGCAGTGGTTGGGAAGGGAGTGAGACAGGATTGTAGTCTCTCCCCAATGTTATTCAATCTGTATATTGAGCGAGCAACAAAAGAAAAATTCGGAGTGGGTATTAAAGTCCGTGGAGAAGAAATAAAAACTTTCAGGTTTGCCGAGACAGCAAAGGACTTGCAAGAGCAGTTGAACGGAATGGACCGTGTCTGGAAGGGAGGATATAAGATGAACATCAACAAAACCAAAACGAGGTTAATGGAATGTAGTCGAATTAAGTCGGGCGATGCTGAGGTAATTAGATTAGGAAATGAGACACTTAAAGTAATAAAGGAGTTTTGCTATTTGGGTAGCAAAATAACTGACCATGGTCGAAGTAGAGAGAATATAAAATGTAGACTGGCAATGGCAAGGAAAGCATTTCTGATGAAGAGAAATTTGATAACATCGAGTGTTGATTTAAGTGTCAGGAAGTCGTTTCTGAAAGTGTTTGTAGAGAGTGTATCCATGTATGGAAGTGAAACGTGGACGATAAATAGTTTGGACAGGAAGAGAACAGAAGCTTTCGGAATGTGGTGCTACAGAAGAATGCTGAAAATTACGTGGGTAGATCACATAACTAATGAGGAAGTATTGAATAGAATTGGGGAGAAGAGTAGTTTGTGGCACAACTTGACAAGAAGAAGGAACCGGTTGGTAGGACATGTTCTGAGGCATCAAGGGATCACAAATTTAGCATTGGAGGGCAGCGTGGAGGTAAAAATCGTAGAGGGAGACCACGAGATGAATACACTAAGCAGATTCAGAAGGATGTAGGCTGCAGTAGGTACTGGGAGATGAAGAAGCTTGCACAGGATAGAGTAGCATGGAGAGCTGCATTAAACAAGTCTCAGGGCTGAAGGCCACAACAACATAAACAACAACAATGTACGGCCGCTAAACATGAACAATACGGGAGACAGAAATGAAATGATAGTACGCCGCTGTAATATCACAGGACGCTGTTGAATATCAGATGCGTTGGTAGGCTCAGGAATGAAGATGTCCTGCATCAAGTGAAAGAGAAAATAATACTTACACTCCTGGAAATTGAAATAAGAACATGGTGAATTCATTGTCCCAGGAAGGGGAAACTTTATTGACACATTCCTGGGGTCAGATACATCACATGATCACACTGACAGAACCACAGGCACATAGACACAGGCAACACAGCATGCACAATGTCGGCACTAGTACAGTGTATATCCACCTTTCGCAGCATTGCAGGCTGCTATTCTCCAATGGAGACGATCGTAGAGATGCTAGATGTAGTCCTGTGGAACGGCTTGCTATGCCATTTCCACCTGGCGCCTCAGTTGGACCAGCGTTCGTGCTGGACGTGCAGACCGCGTGAGACGACGCTTCATCCAGTCCCAAACATGATCAATGAGGGACAGATCCGGAGATCTTGTTGGCCAGGGTAGTTGACTTACACCTTCTAGAGCACGTTGGGTGGCACGGGATACATGTGGACGTGCATTGTCCTGTTGGAACTGCAAGTTCCCTTGCCGGTCTAGGAATGGTAGAACGATGGGTTCGATGACGGTTTGGATGTACCGTGCACTATTCAGTGTCCCCTCGACGATCACCAGAGATGTACAGCCAGTGTAGGAGATCGCTCCCTACACCATGATGCCGGCTGTTGGCCCTGTGTGCCTCGGTCGTATGCAGTCCTGGTTGTGGCGCTCACCTGCACGGCGCCAAACACGCATACGACCATCATTGGCACCAAGGCAGAAGCGACTCTCATCGCTGAAGACGACACGTCTCCATTCGTTCCTCCATTCACGCCTGTCGCGACACCACTGGAGGCGGGCTGCACGATGTTGGGGTGTGAGCGGAAGACGGCCTAACGGTGTGCTGGACCGTAGCCCAGCTTCATGGAGACGGTTGAGAATGGTCCTCGCCGATACCCCAGGAGCAACAGTGTCCCTAATTTGCTGGGAAGTGGCGGTGCGGTCCCCTGCGGCACTGCGTAGGATCCTACGGTCTTGGCGTGCATCCGTGCGTCGCTGCGGTCCGGTCCCAGGTCGACGGGCACGTGCACCTTCCGCCGATCACTTGCAACAACATCGAGCAATTCGGCGGTACGTCCACCCGGCCTCCCGCATGCCCGCTATACGCCCTCGCTCAAAGTCCGTCAACTGCACATACGGTTCACGTCCACGCTGTCGCGACATGCTACCAGTGTTAAAGACTGCGATGGAGCTCCGTATGCCACGGCAAACTGGCTGACACTGACGGCGGCGGTGCACAAATGCTGCGCAGCTAGCGCCATTCGACGGCCAACACCGCGGTTCCTGGTGTGTCCGCTGTGCCGTGCGTGTGATCATTGCTTGTACAGCCCTCTCGCAGTGTCCGGAGCAAGTATGGTGGGTCTGACACACCGGTGTCAATGTGTTCTTTTTTCCATTTCCAGGAGTGTATATAGATCGTTATAAGTGAAGAGAGACGCTGGTTACTTCTTTATTGATTTATTTATCCTGGAAATATTAGGTATATGACGATCCCTCTTACATCTTACCAGGCATTCGGCGTACAATGGTGTACAAAACTTTTAGACGAAAGTAACTTTAACTTGATATGTCAGTGCCAGCACAGCTCGATGAAACTAGATGGAAGTGCTGAAGTCAAGCACTGAAGGTAACTGAAAGAAATACGCAGAGTTGCCGACATAAGTAACACTTATTCAAAGATGATAATAATAATTATTAGAGAGAAGTCACTGTGATTTACGGTCGTTACTCTGACATTATAAAAAGCGAGACACGTTTCTTAATTGGATGTTGGTTCAGAAGGGACGGCAGTGCGTGTTCCGCAACTGTCTCCGATTTTGACTACAATGTTTGGTAGGGTGTTTCATTCCTCTACCAGTGCGGTTGACGACTGCTGTCACGTCTCGTATGTAGCAACTGTATAACGATTAGAATTCACGATATCCAGTGACTTAAGGCGGTATGCGGCAAGTTCGTTTATTTGGATAGTAGCGTACTGGTCCTCCATCTACATCTACATGGATACTCTACAAATCACATTTAAGTGCCTGGCGCCGGCAGCTGTGGCCGAGCGCTTCTAGGCGCTTCATTGTCGGACCGCGCGACCGCTACGGTCGCAGGTTCGAATCCTGCCCCGGGCATGGTTGTGTGTGATGTCCTTTCGTTAGTTAGATTTAAGTAGTTCTATGTTATAGGGGACTGATGACCTCAGATGTTAGGTCCCATAGTGCTCAATGCCATATGGTTTAAGTGCGTCGCAGAAGGTTCATCGAACCACCTTATGAATTCTCTATTATTCCAATCTCTAATAACGCGCGGAAAGAAGGAACACCTACATCTTTCCGTACGAGCCTGAAGATGGCAAAATGAATTGCTGAAACTGGTTGCTTTGAGAACAAAATAAAATATGTTAAAGTATATGGCTGTTGGTGAATTTTATTGACATTGAAAATTACTTACCAGCTGATGTTCCCTGGCCATGATGGACAAACAGAGATACTGTGGATGGTCGTTGGTGGATGTGGACGCCATCGCACAAGTTCTCTAAAGGGTGCGTCAGGGGATCAGGCAGGCCAGTCCAGTCGCCGAATATCCTCCCATTCCAAGAACTCCTCCAACCTGCAGTTGGACGCAGTCGCGCATTCCCATCCGTACAACTGGGCTCAGGGCACAATGCAGCCTGAAAAGGCGCACATTGGTAAGGGCTGCGTTGTCACAGTAGCACTGACGGTTAGTGTACCGTGTTCAAGGACTCGGGGGTCAGAACATACACTACTGGCCATTAAAATTCCTACAACAAGAAGAAATGCAGATGATAAAAGGGTAGTCATTGAACAAGTAAATTATACTACAACTGACATGTGATTACATTTTCACGCAATTTGGCTGCGTAGAGCCTGAGAAATCTGTAACCAAAACAACCACCTCTGGCCGTAATAGCGGCCTTGATACGCCTGGGCATTGAGTCAAACAGAGCTTGGATGGCGTGTACAGGTACAGCTGCCCATGCAGCTTCAACACGATACCACAGTTCTTCAAGAGTAGTGACTGGCGTATTGTGACGAGTCAGTTGCTCGGCCACCATTGACCAGACGTTTTCAGTTGGTGAGAGAGATGGAGAATGTGCTGGTCAGGGAAGCAGTCGGACATTTTCTGTGTCCAGAAAGGCCCGTACAGGACCTGCAACATCGAGTCGTGCATCATCCTGCTGAAGTGTAGGGTTTCGAAGGGATCTAATGTAGCGTAGAGCCACGGGTCGTAACATATCTGAAATCTAACGTCCACTGTTCAAAGTGCCGTCAATGCGAGCAAGAGGTGACCGACACGTGTAACCAATGGCACCCCATACCATCACGCCCGGTGATACGCAAGTATGGCAATGACGAATACACGCTTCCAATGTGCGTTCAATGCGATGTCGCCAACAACGGATGTGACCATCATCATGATGTAAATAGAATCTGGATTCATCCGAAAAAATGACGTTTTGCTATTCTTGCAGACAGGTTCGTCGTTGAGTACAACATCGCAGACGCTCCTGTCTGTGATGCAGCGTCAAGGGTAACCGCAGCCACGGTCACCGAACTGATAGTCCATGCTGTTGCAAATGTCGAACTGTTCATGCAGATGGTTGTTGTGTTGCAAACGTCCCCATCTGTTGACTCAGGGATTGAGACGTGGCTGCACGATCCGTTTCAGCCATGCGGATAGGATGCCTGTCATCTCGACTGCTAGTGATACGAGGCCGTTGGGATCCAGCACGGCGTTCCGTATTACCCTTCTGAACCCATCGATTCCATATTCTGCTAACAGTCATTGGATCTCGACCAACGCGAGCAGCAGTGTCGCGATACGATAAACCGCAATCGCGATAGGCTACAATCCGATCTTTATCAAAGTCGTAAACGTGATAGTACCCCTTTGTTCCTCCTTACACGAGGCATCACAACACCAGGCAAAGCCGGTCAACTGCTGTTTGTGTATGAGAAATCGGTTGGAAACTTTCCACATCTCAGCACGTTGTAGGTGTCGTCAACGGCGCTAACCTTGTGTGAATGCTCTGAAAAGCTAATCATTTGCATATCACAGCATCTTCTTCCTGTCGGTTAAATTTCGCGTCCGTAGCACGTCATCTTCGTGGTGTAGCAATTTTAATGGCCAGTAGTTTATATGCAGTATTGTCCCACAACATGGGGACCACCAAAACGATCAGGGTCGAAACTGTTCCTGGTTGGATTACGTGTTCCCACATCTCGTCATATGATGGTACGTGCAGCAATGCCAAAAATGAGAGTTTTGTGGTTCAGGTGTTGTGATGTGAGAAGGTAAAATTTACGTGGACCTACTGACGTCCATTCTTTGACGCGGTATGCTTACTAGTGAATGTTATTGTGAGACTGTACTGCTTCCCAAAACTGCGTCTTTTCAGGAGAGCCTTCTGCCCTAACTTTTTTCCATGAGTGGCAAAGCACGACCGCCTTTAACAGCGCCGGTGGAGGAGATCTTGAAACGAGAGAATATATGGCGAATGGCCTGGTCTTCCAGATCTCCCGCTTAAATCCCAACGAGCACCTGTGGGATACGTTGGGAAGACCCATCCACATCCACCAACGTCAATCCGACAGTTGTGGACGACGCTGGTAGAGAAATGGAGCGCCTACAACAAGAACTTGTGGTGTTTCTACTGGAGCACCATATACAAGGAAAGGAGGGAGGAAGATTAGGTTCAACGTCCCGTCGACATCGAGGCCATTAGAGACAGAACACAGGTTCGGATTGGGTTAAGGTTGAAATGGCTCTGAGCACTATGAGACTTAACACCTAAGGTTATCAGTCCCCTAGAACAGGGGTCTCCAAACTATGGCCCGCGAGAGCCACCAAACCGGCCCGCGTTAGCTGGCCGGACATCCCCCGGTATCCGGCCCGCCAAATATTTGAGGTGGTACCTATACTGCCAACAATTGAATTTCGAGGCTTATCGCTACCAGTACACCGCGTCATTTGCTCTGCTACTCGCTAAAAGACTACATAACTAAACTTATTGTTGCGCCGCTTGAAATAACACTGCGTTGACATACTCTACCTCCGTTACGTCTTGCAGTAGTAGTGTTGCTAACAACGACTTTGAGATTTCGATAACTTTGCAGGACGCTTTCGTGGAGAGTGTGCAGTGAAATACTTTTTTGTCGGTGAAATTCGCCAGAATAAAATACGCCACAATTTCGGTCAGGTACGTCCACCAATCAAAATTATGTAATTAAATAAAAATCGTAGTTCGTTTCAGTGCCAGCTATTCCCACAACCTTAGATTTTTACGATTTCATCTTTCCTTTAGCCTTACGTTACGGTTATCATGGAGTGCTAGGGTGCTTTAATCCCACTAGGTAGATCTTCGCCCCTACGACTTCTTGGAGGTGTCAAAGTGGCCCGCGGAATAAAAAGTTTGGAGACCCCTGGTCTAGAACTTAGAACTATTTGAACCTAACCAACCTAAGGAAATCATACACATTCATGCCCGAGGCAGGATTCGAAACTGCAACTCTAGTGGTTCCAGACTGAAGCATCTAGAAACTCTCGCCTACAGCAGCCGGCGGAATCATCCCGGCATTTGCCTGGGTCATTTTAGGGAAATCACGGAAAACCTAAATCTGGGTGGCAGGACGCGGGTTTGAACCGTCGTCCTCCCAAATGCGAGCCCACTGCGCCACCTTTCTCAGCGGTTCCGTATAGACAGTCGAGAATCATATGCTGGATGTGGTGCAAAGCAGTACAGTGCTGTTAGTCAATATTTAGTATTTGAATATTATTATGCTGCTCCAGCCTCCAGCCAACATCAGTTGCACTCACGAAAGGTTAATAATACTTTAATAAAATCATTAACCAAAGTAAAAACGCAAAGGAGCAGAACATTTTAGCTTAGTCGTTATTTCTGGAAGACGGTGGACCAATCAGAAGCAGGCACTGAATAAGCAGGCGTCAACTGTTACTAACCGGCCTCTGTGACCGAGCGGCTCTAGGCGCTTCAAAAAAAAATGGTTCAAATGGCTCTGAGTACTCTGGGACTCAACTTCTGTGGTCATTAGTCCCCTAGAACTTTGAACTACTTGAACCTAACTAACCGAAGGACATCACACACATCCATGCCCGAGGCAGGATTCGAGCCTGCGACCGTAGCAGTCGCGCGGTTCCGGACTGCGGGCCTAGAACCGCAAGGCCACCGCGGCCGGCCTAGGCGCTTCAGTCTGGAACCGCGCGACCGCTACGGTCGCAGGTTCGAATCCTGCCTCAGGCATGGATGTGTGTGATGTCCTTAGATTATAGATTAGTTAGGTTTAAGTAGTTCTACGTCTAGGGGACTGATGACTTCATAGTGCTTAGAGTCATTTGAACCATTTGAATAAACTGTTACTGCAACTCACTACGAGTCTTCTACCCGATACGAGCGAGGCAACACGTGTGGACTATGGTACCGAGAATTGTTTGTTGCAATTAACACTTCCTTGGAAACCTTTTGTGTGTAACAACTCATTAGAGGTATTACATCAGTTGTGAACAAATGCAACACATGCTTTGGGCGTTTTACTGTGACGAGTTAGCGAAGACCTTTTGCTGTTTTGAACAGTTGCTTGATGAATGGTCGTGTGAAGTTTTCTACATCTTGTAATATACTGTGACTCATTAAATTGTGTGCTGTTGGTGCGGTCTGTAGATAGCTTCCGCGGAATTTTATTTAATGACCGACACAATCAGTCTCTTACTTGCATTTCTTGATTATGGTGCAGCTAAACAATAATGAATAAAAATCAAGTCGCCTCCTATGGAGATAACAAGGAGGTAGGGGGCGTAGGGAGACTACAATTCATATCATGTATTACATAAAATACACAAAAGTCAACTATCTTATGGAACTTGTTATCAAAACGGCCGTATTACGAGGGTTATTCGAAAAGCAAGCAACGATCGTTCGCGATATGGCAACCACAGTAAAAATACGATGAAGTTTTGCACAAGTGTGTTGGACAGTGTCTCTAGTATGCCCGTCAATCGCGTTACGTAGTTCTTTTTAGTTTTGATCACACAGGGAGCACATAAAGATACATAGAACAACAGTGTCTCCCGCCAAGTACGAGGGCCTGGTGAGAAATTCCGCCTGAAGCTATGCAGCCAACATTACATAACTGTCGTGCATTTTCTTATTCAAGACAGTTCCGAGCCACATTCTGCAGTGGCAATGAAGACGCTAGTGCATCGTTTTCACCTGGAAATGTTTGATTACCTACAATACAGCCCGTAATTTTCCCCCTCTGAGTTTCATCTCTGCTCACATGAACCGCTGGCTATGAAGACAACATTTTGGCACAGACAACGAGCTGTAGGCCAGCGTAGAGAGTTGGCGGAAAGCACTGGCGGCTGCCTTCTATAACGAGGGTATTGGAAAGTTGGTACAACGCTACGACAAACGTCGGGTCGGCGACTAAGGAGATAAGTAGTTGGAAGTTGCAGCTAACTGTTGCAAATAAAACAGTTTTGATTTTCACGGTGGTTTCCACTTCGCGACCTATCGTTCCTTACTTTTCGAATAGTCCTCGTACATTACATAAAGTCGAAACATAAAAGGCACTCTGTACATATTCATATCCTGATAAAAGTGCAGTTGATAAAATTCTAGTGCCATCTATGCTTCTTTGCAGCGGACGTCATATCTACGTAGATACTCCACAAACCATCATACTGTATGTGGCGCAAGGTAACCTGTACCGCTATTAGTCATTTCCTTTCCTGTTCCACTCGCAAATAGAGCGACTGTGTGTATGTGTTGTAACGGAACCTATTAAAGGGTTTACTTTACCGAAGTATGCGATACCCTCCAAATTCAACCAGTTTAACGAGTATTTATGATTATAGAAAAGTTATTGTGTAAACAATGATTGCACAACATGTCTCCATAAACAGTCAACCCATTAAATTATACTGAATAACTGACCCACACAAAAGTTAATATTACTTGATCACTGATACAGCAAATGTCATCATGTAATAACGCTAAGTTCATCTTAAATAATTAATATTAAGTACGAAAAATATGGGCCAACTTACGTATTTTGGATCTCCTTATATAAAAATCACCCAGTGAAACTTATTTGTTTACTCGGACGGTTTTCACTCAGTATTCACGTAACCACTCCTATTTTAGACGAAAACCAATGTAATTCTTAATAATTCATGTTGTTTACTTATTTATGCAAATTAGAGAAGTAAATTCACTAACTTCTAAAATACGTCCTTTTGTAACAAAGAATTATTCTGTCAAGTCAACAAATCTGTCAGTTTAATAACCTGTTAAATTATGTCACTCGATATAAATTAATAACTTTTCTGCTGAAATCACGATAACAGATGTACATGTGACTTATAAACTGTATCTCTTTATAGTAGTTCTTTGACAAGGTTATAAATACAAGCAGCAAGAAGGGTCGGGAGCGGAGCCTGAATGTCACTTTGCTAAGGTGTATGTGTGTTATTGTTCGAGGTGGATAAACATTGCAAAGAACATGTAAAAGAAGTGCTACTTTGTGTTGTGTTATTGTCTTTGGTGGACAGTGGAATTAAGATGGCCACAAGAGTAATGAATATTTGAAGTTTAAATATTTTTTGGTTTCGCTCATTATTTATCATCAAAAGCACACTAAAAACACGGGACCTCATGTTTTTACCCCTAGACAACCAGATTTGGAGCCAGCATTAGCCTCGAGACGCAGCAGCGATCCAGCAAGCAGCAGCGATTACCACAATGCATTTTAATGCCAACCTGACATCAAGTGCTAACAAACTCGGGAAATGGGAGTGAAATGGTGCGATTATAGCAATATCTACGACTAGGCGATCATTATAGTGTCCATATGAGTTCTTATTTAATATGTCTTCTTGGTCCTTACGTGCAATGTACATTTGTGGCAGTAAAATCGTTCGGCAGTCACCTTAAAATGCCAGTTTCCTAAATTTTCTTAATACTGTTTCTCAAAAAGAACGTCGTCTTCCCCTCCAAGGATTCCCATATGAGTGTTGTTCGAAATCGCCGGTAACAAATCTAACAGCCCGCCTCCGAATTGCTTCGATGTCTTCCTTTAATCTGACGTGGTACACATCCCAAACACATGAGCAGTACTCAACAATAGCTCGCACCAGCGCCCTGCGTGGGGCCTCCTTTACAGGTGAACTACACTTTCTCAAAATTCTACCAATAAACCGAAGTCGACCATTCACCTTCCCTGCCACAGTTCTCACAGGCTCGTTCCACCTCATATCGCTTTGCAGTGTTACGGCCAGATATTTAAATGACTCGGACTTTACTGTGTCAAGAACGGCACAAGTAATACTGTATCCGAACACTACAGGTTTGATCTTACTAATCATCCGCATTAACTTACATTATTCCACACTTAGAGCTAGTTGCCATTCGTCATACGAACTGGAAATTTTGTCTAAGTCGTCTCGTACCTTTCTTCATCCACTCAACTCTACATCTTACCGTACATCACAGCATCATCAGCAAACAAATGCAGATTGCTGACCACTAAATCTGCCAAATCATTTATGTACATAGAGGACAACAGCAGTCCTGTCACACTTCGACGGTTTTATTTTCTTCATTGTCATTTTGAAACCTCAGACAAGGTAGGCCAGCAGCGGCAAACAGTCCATTTTCCATTAAATACCAGTGCAGTACTGTGAGGGTGTTTTTTGTGCTGAGTAGACGTTACTTTTTCAGTGCGTCTACTTTTCTCGATCCAGGCAGCCAAAGGGCAAGGAAAGCTCACATTCTGCCTGACAGTTGGGAGCAGGGATGGGTAATTTCCAAGCTCCTCATACAGTCCTGTCACCAAACGTATACCTGTCATTTGGAATGGTAGAAATAACACACGGAAGTAACAAGCTTTCGTGAATAAGCACTAGAGATATATTCATGTTCAAACCTGCTGCCCATTTATTACTGAATATATAATTAAATTAACCCCATTGTAATATATTTGGGCCACAGCCTTGCCGCAGTGGATACACCAGTTCCCGTGAGATCACAGAAGTTAAGGGCTGTCGGGCGTGGTCGGCACTTGGATGGGTGACCATCCAGGCCGCCATGCCCTGGTGCCATTTTTCGGGGCGCACTCAGCCTCGTGATGCCAGTTGAGGAGTTACTCGACCGAACAGTAGCGGCTTCGGTCAAGAATACCATCATAACGACTGCTGACACTACGCCCCTCCTATCTGCATCCTCCACTGAGGATGAAGCGGTGGTCGGATGGTCCCGGTAGGAAACTCGTGGCCTGAAGACGGAGTGCACTGTAATACAGTTACTGTGAGATTGCAAAGATTAGTAGTAGTTGGAATGGACAAGAAATCTGCTGATGAGAACATACATATAATAAAAACATCGGTTTCGATAATGAACACTAATTAATGTATAGGTAACAGAAATATTGACGATAAATACCGATATTAGATGCAAAAATATCACTTTGTTGTTTTGGAAATCAGCCTTACGCGAACACAATTTCCAAAGGACAATGTTACACACAATAAATAACTAAACACTATTATAGGTTATAATGCTTTTTTTGCTGCCTTGGCGTTGGCTGAGGCGACAAACATGTCTGTGACGCTGAACTAAACTTCAGGCAAAGGACAATTTCATACACATTAATTAGAATACATAATCTTACAGTATTACAAGTAATATGATTATGATGCCATAGTTTGTTAGGTGGAAATACTCGCTGAGAACTATTACTGAGGACTAGTAACTTATGTTGAGCAACACATACGTTTTACATTGTAAACTTCATTTTTATGTAACGGGCAATATTAAACATGGTACATGGTGAAAATATACATTATGAAAGTATTATAAATTCCTTTGTTGAAATTTTTTGGGTTATTGTTGTGGTCATCAGTCCTGAGACTGGTTTGATGCAGCTCTCCATGATACTCTATCCTGTGCAAGCTTCTTCATCTCCCAGAACCCACTGCAACCCACATCTTTCTGAATCTGCTTAGTGTAGTCATCTCTTGGTCTCCCTCTACGATTTTTACCCTCCACGCTGCCCTCCAATACTAAATTGGTGATCCCTTGATGCCTCAGAACATTTCCTACCAACCGATCCGTTCTTCTAGTCAAGATGTGCCACAAACTCCTCTTCTCCCCAATTCTATTCAATACCTCCTTATTAGTTATGTGATCTTCAGCATTCTACTGTAGCACCCATTTCGAAAGCGTCTATTCTCTTCCTGTCTAAACTATTTATTGTCCATGTTTCACTTCCATACATGGCTACACTCCATACAAATAATTTCAGAAATGACTTCCTGACACTTAAATCTATACTCGGTGTTAACAAATTTCTCTTCTTCACAAACGCTTTCCTTGCCATTGCCAGTCTACATTTTATATCCTCTCTACTTCGACCATCATCAGTTATTTTGCTCCCCAAATAGCAAAACTTCTTTACTACTTTAAGTGTCTCATTTCCTAATCTAATTCCCTCAGCATTACCCGACTTAATTCGACTACATTCCATTATCCTCGTTTTGCTTTTGTTGATGTTCATCTTATATCCTCTTTTCAAGACACTGTCCATTCCATTCAACTGCTCTTCCATGTCCTTTGCTGTCTCTGACAGAATTACAATGTCATCGGCGAGCCTCAACGTTTTTATTTCTTCTCGATGGATTTTAATACTTACTCCGAATTTTTCTTTTGTTTCCTTTACTGCTTGCTCAATATACAGATTGAATAACATCGTGGAGAGGCCACAACCCTGTCTTACTGCCTTCCCAACCACTGCTTCCCTTTCATGTCCGTCGACTCTTACAACTGCCATCTCGTTTCTGTACAAATTGTAAATAGCCTTTCACTCCCTGTATTTTACCCCTGCCACCCTTAGAATATGAAAGAGAGTATTCCAGTCAACATTGTCAAAAGCTTTCTCTAAGTCTACAAATGCTAGAAACGTAGGTTTGCCTTTCCTTAATCTTTCTTCTAATATAAGTCGTAAGATCAGTATTGTCTCACGTGTTCCAGTGTTTCTACGGAATCCAAACTGATCTTCCCCGAGGTCGGCTTCTACCAGTTTTTCCATTCGTCTGTAAAGAATTCGAGTTAGTATTTTGCAGCTGTGACTTATTAAACTGATAGTTCGGTAATTTTCACATCTGTCAACACCTGCTTTCTTTGGGATTGGAATTATTATATTCTTCTTGAAGTCTGAGGGTATTTCGCCTGTTTCATACATCTTGCTCACCAGATGGTAGAGTTTTGTCAGGACTGGCTCTCCCAAGGCTGTCAGTAGCTCCAATGGAATGTTGTCTACTCCGGGGGCCTTGTTTCGACTCAGGTCTTTCAGAGCTCTGTCAAATTCTTTACGCAGTATCGTATCTCCCATTTCACCTTCATCTACATCCTCTTCCATTTCCATAATATTGTCCTCAAGTACATCGCTCTTGTATAGACCCTCTATATACTCCTTCCACCTTTCTGCTTTCCCTTCTTTGCTTAGAACTGGGTTTCCATCTGAGCTCTTGATATTCATACAAGTGGTTCTCTTATCTCAAAAGGTGTCTTTAATTTTCCTGTAGGCAGTATCTGTCTTACCCCTAGTGAGATAAGCCTCTACATCCTTACATTTGTCCTCTAGCCATCCCTGCTTAGCCATTTTGCACTTCCTGCTATCTCATTTTTGAGACGTCAGTATTCCTTTTTGCCTGCTTCATTTACTGCATTTTGATATTTTCTCCTTTCATCAATTAAATTCAGTATTCATTCTGTTACCCAAGGATTTCTACTAGCCCTCGTCTTTTTACCTACTTGATCCTCTGCTGCCTTCACTACTCCATCCCTCAAACCTACCCATTCTTCTTCTGCTGTATTTCTTTCCCCTTATCCCTGTCAATTGTTCCTTATGGTCTCCCTGAATCTCTGTACAACCTCTAGTTCTTTCAGTTTATCCGGGTCCCATCTCCTTAATTTCCCACCTTTTTGCAATTTCTTCAGTTTAATCTAAAGGTCATAACCAATAGATTGTGGTCAGACTCCACATCTGCCCCTGGAAATGTCTTACAACTTAAAACCTGGTTCCTAAATCTCTGTCTTACCATTATATAATCTATCTGATACCGTTTAGTATTCTTCCATGTATAGAACCTTCTTTCATGATTCTTAAACCAAGTGTTGGGTATGATTAAGTTTTGCTCTGTACAAAATTCTACCAGGCGGCTTCCTCTTTCATTTCTTAGCGACAATCCATATTCACCTACTACATTTGCTTCTCACCCTTTTCCTACACTCGAATTCCAGTCGCCCATGACTATTAAATTTTTGTCTCCCTTCACTACCTGAATAATTTCTTTTATCTCATCATACATTTGATCAATTTCTTCATCAGCTGCTGAGCTAGTTGGCATATAAACTTGTACTACCGTAGTAGGCGTGGGCTTCGTATCTATCTTGGCCACAATAATTCGTTCACTAAGCTGTTTGTAGTAGCTAACCCGCATTCCTATTTTCCTATTCATTATTAAACCTACTCCAGCATTACCCCTATTTGATTTTGTGTTTATAACCCTGTAGTCGCCTGACCAAAAGTCTTGTTCTTCCTGCCACCGAACTTCACTAATTCCCACTATATCTAACTTTAACCTATCCATTTCCCTTTTTAAATTTTCTAACCTACCTGCTCGATTAAGGGATCTGACATTCCTTGCTCTGATCCGTAGAACGCCAGTATTCTTTCTCCTGATAACGACATCCTCTCGAGTAGTCCCCGCCCGGAGATCGGAATGGGGGACTATTTTACCTCCGGAATATTTTACCCAAGAGGACGCTATCATCATTTAATCATACAGTAAAGCTGCATGCCCTCGGGAAAAATTACGGCCGTAGCTTCCCCTTGCTTTCAGCCGTTCGCAGTACCAGCACAGCAAGGCTGTTTTGGTTATTGTTACAAGGCCAGATCAGTCAATCATCCAGACTGTCGCCCTTTGCAACTACTGAAAAGGCTGCTGCCTCTCTTCAGGAACCACACGTTTGTCTGGCCTCTCAACAGATACCCCTCCGTTGTGGTTGTACCTACGGTACGGCCATCTGTATCGCTGAGGCACGCAAGCCTCTCCAACAACGGCAAGGTCCATGGTTCATGGGGGGTACCACTGCGAAAAAGGTCCGTGTTTCATGGTGGTGGGGGGGGGGGGGGGGGGGATTTTTTGGTAAGGAATAGAAAATGCTGTTATGTTTTAAATTTTTATTGCAGGATGTGTCATTGCGACAGTTTGTGGGTATGTGACTGCTTGAGTGCAAAATGTGGAGCTTGAAAATGTGTATGTGCTCAGCTGTAACATATAATTTAGAACCAGCTGGGGATTTTGACCATGGGTTCTCGGGTTCGATTCCCGGCCGGGTTGGAGATTTTCTCTGCCCGGGGTCCGGGTGTTTGTGTTGTCCTCATAATTCTTCATCATCATCACACCTAAGTGTTAACATCCACTTTTTAAATAGCAAACACAGAAGAACGAAAGGAGGAGCTTCAGACCTTAGTAAAATGAAGAAAATAGCATTATTTTGATGTATCGACACTTTTTGCCCATCCCTGGCTGAGCTGACAGTGAGGGCCAAGGTCAAGGCGGCAGTCCGCCGCTGGTGCGATGGAAACGCGCCTCCACAATTAAACTATTTTCGTGCCAGGCGCACATCCTGTCGGCTCCACACACGCCTTCGCCCACTCAAACTGCGCAGTGGCGCCGCCCTGCAGGTTAACACCGGCCACTCGTTTACTACGACGCGACCCGGTCGATCGGTCCTACCATCTACACCTACACCGTTGTGCAAAAGCACCGAGGTAACTTTGACATGACATGCCAGTGACAACAAACGTAGCTGGATGAAACGTGGACTGTACATACAAAAAAAACTGTTTCACTATATTAGTCTTCAAAGCTCTATACACTACTGGCCATTAAAATTGCTACACCACTAAGATGTGCTACAGGCGAGAAATTTAACCGACAGGAAGTAGAAGATGTGATATGCAAATGAGTACCTTTTCAGAGCATTCACACAAGGTTGGCTCCGGTGACGAAACCTATAACGTGCTGGCATGAGGAAAGTTTCCAACCGATTTCTCATACACAGACAGCAGTTGACCGGCGTTGCCTGGTGAAACGTTGTTGTGATGCCTCGTGTAAGGACGAGAAATGCGTACCATCACGTTTCCGACTTTGATAAAGGTCGGATTGTAGCCTCTCGCGATTGCGGTTTATCGTATCCGACATTGCTGCTCCCGTTGGTCGAGATCCAACGACTGTTAGCAAAATATGGAATCGGTGGATTCAGGAGGGTAATACGGAACGACGTCATGGATCCAAACGGCCTTGTATCACTAGCAGTCGCGAGCCGAGCAGAATATGGAATCATCAGAAGTGCTAGTCCAAAGGTGACAGAAAATCTTTGTTGATGACGCTATTGCACAATTTCGGGAAGGTTTTCGACAACCCTTAAGGGCTGACTGAAGATTTAAAGTCCGAATGTAACGAAACCTCATCCGTGAGCAGTAGATTAGCACTAATGTGAGGGTTGCCACATTATCGTAAGAAATCATTTTCACAAGTGTTCCCGTGCTGGATAATCAGCTGCTGATAGTCTTCTGTTTCTGTGAGTGATTAATGTGACTATGGAGGGAATTAGAAAATGAGCTCTAACACGGAAATAAAACCTTTCCGGACACGTGTCCTTTTATTTTATTTCTTTATATGTGAGGGATGTCTCCTGGATGTTTGGCCATACCTTTTTGTTACACGCCGTATAGAATGTGATCATTATGGAGAAGTGGAGATATTACATTGAGGTTACTAACATCTGTTTAATATTTAAACTCAGTTTTAACAGTTATTAGTGACTTGCGTAAAGAAGACCGAATGTAAAACACTATGTTGACTCTGCGGAGGTGCGAAGTGTTTGGCATGGAGAAAGAAATCAGTGGTCAGGTGTGCTAGGTGACAGATGTGTTTGTAGTTTCCACATATACACTCCTGGAAATTGAAATAAGAACACCGTGAATTCATTGTCCCAGGAAGGGGAAACTTTATTGACACATTCCTGGGGTCAGATACATCACATGATCACACTGACAGAACCACAGGCACATAGACACAGGCAACAGAACATGCACAATGTCGGCACTAGTACAGTGTATATCCACCTTTCGCAGCAATGCAGGCTGCTATTCTCCCATGGAGACGATCGTAGAGATGCTGGATGTAGTCCTGTGGAACGGCTTGCCATGCCATTTCCACCTAGCGCCTCAGTTGGACCAGCGTTCGTGCTGGACGTGCAGACCGCGTGAGACGACGCTTCATCCAAACATGCTCAATGGGGGACAGATCCGGAGATCTTGCTGGCCAGGGTAGTTGACTTACACCTTCTATCGCACGTTGGGTGGCACGGGATACATGCGGACGTGCATTGTCCTGTTGGAACTGCAAGTTCCCTTGCCGGTCTAGGAATGGTAGAACGATGGGTTCTATGACGGTTTGCATGTACCGTGCACTATTCAGTGTCCCCTCGACGATCACCAGAGGTGTACGGCCAGTGTAGGAGATCGCTCCCCACACCATGATGCCGGGTGTTGGCCCTGTGTGCCTCGGTCGTATGCAGTCCTGATTGTGGCGCTCACCTGCACGGCGCCAAACACGCATACGACCATCATTGGCACCAAGGCAGAAGCGACTCTCATCGCTCAAGACGACACGTCTCCATTCGTCCCTCCATTCACGCCTGTCGCGACACCACTGGAGGCGGGCTGCACGATGTTGGGGCGTGAGCGGAAGACGGCCTAACGGTGTGCGGGACCGTAGCCCAGCTTCATGGAGACGGTTGCGAATGGTCCTCGCCGATACCCCAGCAGCAACAGTGTCCCTAATTTTCTGGGAAGTGGCGGTGCGGTCCCCTACGGCACTGCGTAGGATCCTACGGTCTTGGCGTGCATCCGTGCGTCGCTGCAGTCCGGTCCCAGGTGGACGGGCACGTGCACCTTCCGCCGACCACTGGCGACAACATCGATGTACTGTGGAGATCTCACGCCCCACGTGTTGAGTAATTCGGCGGTACGTCCACCCGGCCTCCCGCATGCCCACTATACGCCCTCGCTCAAAGTCCGTCAACTGCACATACGGTTCACGTCCACGCTGTCGCGGCATGCTACCAGTGTTAAAGACTGCGATGGAGCTCCGTATGCCACGGCAAATTGGCTGACACTGACGGCGGCGGTGCACAAACGCTGCGCAGCTAGCGCCATTCGACGGCCAACACCGCGGTTCCTGGTGTGTCCGCTGTGCCGTGCGTGTGATCATTGCTTGTACAGCCCTCTCGCAGTGCCCGGAGCAAGTATGGTGGGACTGACACACCGGTGTCAATGTGTTCTTTTTTCCATTTCCAGGAGTGTATTAAGAAGTTGTGCAAAGTTAGCACACATATTGAAACTTTAATGTATTGTGTATTGAAACCAGGGACCTAGGAATGACGGAGAGGTTTCGTCCCGCCGTAGCCCTCAGCGGTTCACAACCCCACATCAGGCGACAGCAGTCCACCCACCCCACCACCGCCCCACATTGAACCAAGGGTTATTGTGCGGTTCTGCCCGCAGTGGAACCCCCCCCCTCCCCGCCCCCTCCCCGGGAACGTCTCATACCAGACGAGTGTAACCCCAAATGTTTACTTCGCGGAGTAATGAAGGTGTACGCGTACGTGGAGACAGTGTCTGCGCAGCAATCGCCGACACAGTGTAACTGAGGTGGAATAAAGGGAACCAGCCCGCATTCGCCGAGGCAGGTGGGAAAACCGCCTAAAAACCATCCACAGGCTGGCCGGCACACCGGACCTCCACACTGATCCGCCGGGCGGATTCGTGCCGGGGACCGGCTCGCCTTCCCGCTCGGGAAGCAGCGCGTTAGACTCCGTGGCTAGCCGGGTCGGCAAGGTTCAAGGTGCTTGATGTATAAGTGAGGCAAGAAGTAATAAGTAGACCATGAAGATTACTTACCGGTCTTTTCTTAATATGATACAATTACCATCACAACATCCGTTATGCGAATTCCTGTAAAGCTCAGACTACGCAGTTTCGACTCGTACGAGATCATCAAAAACAAAGCTCAATATATTGTGCTCCCTTATTTTCTTGGGCGAAAAAGGACTCTGTAATGCTGAACATATGCGAATTGTATCATCGAGATTTGGAGGGAAAGCCACAACGTTACCACACCATGCATTGTCGCCTACTCTGATGTTCGTAGTGACAGACCCACACCTCATCAGCAGTTACTTCTCCTTTCTCTTCAGAACACATTAAATGTGACTTCGACATTACCAAACTTTCCTGCCTGTCCTTACCTGTCAGTTGGCATGATACTGAACGATCAAAAATTCTGCAGTATATATAGATTCTTCCGTTACCTCTTGGTAGAACAGTTCCATATTTGAGGCAGAACGCTGTTCTTGTTCTACTGCTTTTTGTTTATTTCAAACTAATTTTCGGCTTGTGAGGCCATCTTCAGGAAACAACGGACTAGCGTCTGGAAGGAATACTGGTTCTTAGGTAACCAAACATTACAGGTGAAGGTACAATCACTTGCACAGAATATTGTGAATCAAACTTGTTTCTTAAACTTGGCATTACACCTTGTACAAAGGATAATGTTACGCACAATAAATAACAAAACTAAACACTATTACAGATCAAACGGTTATTATGCTTTTTTGCTGTCTTCGCATTGGCTGAGGCGACAAACATGTCTCTGACACTGTAAACTAAAGTTTAGGCAAAGGATAATTTCATACACATTAATTAGAATACATAATCTTACAGTATTAAAGGTAAGAGTATAATAATCCCAATCCCAAAGAAAGCAGGTGTTGACAGTTGTGAAAATTACCGAACTATCAGTTTAATAAGCCACAGCTGCAAAATACTAACACGAATTCTTTACAGACGAATGGAAAAACTGGCAGAAGCTGACCTCGGGGAAGATCAGTTTGGATTCCGTAGAAATGTAGGAACACGCGAGGCAGTACAGACCCTACGACTTATCTTAAAAATAGATTAAGGAAAGGCAAGCCTACGTATCTAGCATTTGTGGACTTGGAGAAAGCTTATAACAATGTTGACTGGAATACTCTCCTTCAAATTCTGAAGGTAGCAGGGCTAAAATACAGGGAGCGAAAGGCTACTTACTATATGTACAGAAACCAGATGGTAGTTATGAGTCGAGAGGCATGAAAGGGAAGCAGTGGTTGGGAAGGGAGTGAGACAGGGTTGTACCCTCTCCCCGATGTTATTCAATCTGTTTATTGAGCAAGCAGTAAAGGAAACAAAAGAAAAATTCGGAGTAGGAATTAACATCCATGGTGAAGAAATAAAAACTTTGAGGTTCGCAGATGACATTGTAATTCTGTCAGAGACAGCAAAGGACCTAGAAGAGCAACTGAACGGAATGGATAGTGTACTGAAAGGAAGATATAAGGTCAACATCAATAAAAGCAAAACAAGGATAATGGAACGTAGTCGAATTAAATCGGGTGATGCTGCGGGAATCAGATTAGGAAATGAGACGCTTAAACAAGTAAAGGAGTTTTGCTATTTGGGTAGCAAAATAACTGATGATGGTCGAAGTAGAGAGGATATAAAATGTAGACTGGCAATGGCACGGAATGCTTTTCTGAAGAAGAGAAATTTGTTAACATCGAGTATAGATTTACATGTCAGGAAGTCGTTTCTTAAAGTATTTGTACGGAGTGTAGCCATGTATGGAAGTGAAACATGGACGATAAATAGTTTGGAAAGGAAGAGAATAGAAGCTTTCGAAATGTGGTGCTACAGAAGAATGCTGAAGATTAGATGGGTAGTTCACATAACTAATGAGGAGGTATTGAATAGAATTGGGGAGAAGAGGAGTTTGTGGCACAACTTGACAAGAAGAAGGGACCGGTTGGTAGGACATGTTCTGAGGCATCAAGGGATCACCAATTTAGTATTGGAGGGCAGTGTGGAGGGTAAGAATCGCAGAGGGAGACCAAGAGATGAATACACTAAGCAGATTCAGAAGGATGTAGATTGCAGTAGGTACTGGGAAATGAAACAGCTTGCACAGGATAGAGTAGCATGGAGAGCTGCATCAAACCAGTCTCTGGAGTGATGACCACAACAACAACATGATTATAATACCATAGGTTGTTAGGCCTCAACACTGGCTGAGAACTATCTAACTGAGGACTAGTAACTTATGTTGAGCAAGAAATATGTTTTACATTGTAAACGTCATTTTTATGTAACGGGCAATATTAAACATGGTACCTGGTGAAAATATACATTACGAAAGTATTTTTAGTTGTTTTGTTGAAGTTTTTTGGGTAAGGAATAGAAAATGCTGTTATGTTTCAAACTCGGTGCATGATGTGTCATTGTGACAGTTTGTGGGTATGTGACTGCTTGACTGCAATACGTGAAGCTTGAAAGTGGGTATGTGCTCAGCTGTAACAGATCAGTTAGAACCAGCTGGGGATTTTGACCATGAGGTCCTGGATTCGATTCCCGGCCAGGTTGGGGATTTTCTCTGCTCGGGGTCTGGGTGTTTGTGTTGTCCTAATAATTATCATCATCATCATCATCAGCATCATCATCATCATCATCATCACGCCTAAGTGTTAACATCCAGTGCTTCCAACAGGCTTAGTTTTCTTCCTTCGTTATCTATATGGAATACTTCTGTGTGGATTTGGTATTTGTGTGCTTCCTCCTGCAATATGGTTCAAATGGCTCTGAGCACTATGGGACTCAACTGCTGTGGTCATCATTCCCCTAGAACTTAGAACTACTTAAACCTAACTAACCTAAGGACATGACACACATCCATGCCCGAGGCAGGATTCGAACCTGCGACCGTAGCAGTCGCACGGTTCCGGACTCCGCGCCTATAACCGCGAGACCACCGAGGCCGGCCTCCTGAAATAGTTTAGATATTCGCGGACGCTTGCAAATGGGGAGTCGTAACTGATGTTCAGCTCGGGCGCAATGTCATAGATTCTGTGACAACAAGTATCACGAATTAGTCGTTCAACAATCTCCATGTTCTTGTCCATTTTCGAATTGCACGGGATACCTGAAGTGTCTCTTTTGCATAAAGGTAAGCGTCGACTTGATGCAGTTTATCCAGCCACAAATTTTTCGACTCCTAAATCAGCTGCCACCATCCGTAACTACATTCTGCAAATTATCCGTGCAGCTTCAGTTCCTTCAGATTACAAAAAAAGGCATCCCTAGTTTCAGTTGTTCCTTGCATACAAGCAACGGGGCATTCGTAATAAAATGCTTTGAATGACAAGTACTTTTATAGTGAAACAAGAGCTCAGATGGAAACCCAGTTCTAAGGAAAGAAGGGAAAGCAGGAAGGTGGAAGAAGTAAATAGAGGATCTATACGAGAGCGATGTACTTGAGGGCAATGTTACAGAAATGGAAGAGGATGTAGATGACGATGAAATGGGAGATATGATACTGCGTGAAGAATTTGATAGAGCACTGAAAGACCTATGTCGAAATAACGCCCCGGGAGTAGATTGGGGAGAGAAAGTCCTGACAAAACTCTACCATCTGGTGAGCAAAATGTATGAGACAGGTGAGGTACCCTCAGACTCCAAGCAGAATATAATAATTCCAATCCCAAAGAAAGCAGACGTTGACATGTGAAAATTACCGAACTATCAGTTTCATAAGTGACGGCTGCAAAATACTAACGCGAATTTTTTACAGACAAATGTAAAAACTGGTAGAAGGCGACCTCGGGGAAGATCAGTTTGGATTCCGTAGAAACACTGGAACACGCGAGCCAATGCTGATCCTACGACTTATCTTAGAAAACAGATTAAGGAAAGGCAAATTCACGATTCTAGCATTTGTAGACATAGGGGAAGCTTTTGGCAATGTTGACTGGAATAATCTGTTTCAAATTCTGAAGGTGGCAGGGGTAAAATACAGGGAGCGAAAGGCTATTTACAATTTGTAAAGAAACCAGATGGCAGTTGTAAGAGTCGAGGGGCATGAAAGGGAAGCAGTGGTTGGCAAGGTAGTGAGACAGGATTGTAGCCTCTCCCCGATGTTATTCAATCTGTATATTGAGCAAGCAGTAAAGGAAACAAAAGAAAAATTCAGAGTATGTATTAAAATCCGTGGAGAAGAAATAAAAACGTTAAGGCTCGCCGATGACATTGTAATTCTATCAGAGACACCAAAGGACCTGGAAGAGCAGCTTGAAAGGAGGATATAAGATGAAAATCAACAAAAGCAAATCGAGAATAATGGAATGTAGTCGAATTAAGTCGGGTGATGCTGAGGGAATTAGATTAGGAAATGAGACACTTAAAGTAGTAAAGGAGTTTTGCTATTTGGGGAGCAATATAACTGATGATGATCGAAGTAGAGAGGATATAAAATGTAGACTGGCAATGGCAAGGAAAGCGTTTCTGAACAAGAGAAATTTGTTAACATCGAGTATAGATTTAAGTTTCAGGAACTCGTTTCTGAAAGTATTTGTATGGAGTGTAGCCATGTATGGAAGTGAACCGTGGACGATAAATAGTTTGGACAAGAAGAGAATAGAAGCTTTCGAAATGTGGTGCTACAGAAGAATGCTGAAGATTAGATGGGTAGATCACATTACTAATGAGGAGGTATTGAATAGAATTGGGGAGAAGAGGAGTTCGTGGCACAACTTGACTAGAAGAAGGGATCGGTTGGTAGTACATGTTCTGAGGCATCAAGGGATCACCAATTTAGTATTGGACGGCAGCGTGGAGGGTAAAACTCGCAGAGGGAGACCAAGAGATGAATACACTTAGCAGATTCAGAAGGATGTAGGTTGCAGTAGGTACTGGGAGATGAAGAAGCTTGCATCAAACCAGTCTCAGGACTGAAGACCACAACAACAGTGAAACAACACAGCTGACAAACTTGAAGAGCAATGAGCTTAAGGTATGCATTGTAGAGTCAGTGCTGTCAATGATTGTCTTGAGCTAATGAGTTGCCCTAGCGATATCCTGGCTTTGATTGCATTGTTTACTCTGTGGTGACAGACGTCATGAGATAGTGATATGTTCATATGGATATTGCGGTCGTATCACGTACGCAAGATATAAAAGGGCGGAGCTGTCGTCTGTTGGAGCTAAACGCATGGGTTATTCCACTTCGGAAATAATTAGGGAATTTAATATACCGAGATTAACAGTGTGAAGAATAAGCCGAGAATAGCAGATTTCATTCACTGCTCCTCACCACGAACAACGCAGTGGCCGACGGCGTTCACTTAAGGGCCGAGAGCGGGGGCGTTTGCGTAGAGTTGTCAGTGCTAACAGACAGGCAACAGCGCTTGATATAACCGCAGAAATCATTGTGGGACACGAGACGAAGGTACCCGCTAGGGCCAGCCTTTGTGGCCGAGCGGTTCTGGGCGCTTCAGTCCGGAACCGAGCGATCGCTACGGTAAGAGTTTCCAAACCTGCCCTGAGCATGGCTGTGTGTGATGTCCTTACGTTAGTTAGGTTTAAGTAGTTATAAGTTCTAGGAGACTGATGATCTCAGATGTTGTGCCATAGTGCTCAGAACCATACGAACCGTTTATCTGTTAGGACAGGGTGACGAAATGTGGCGTCATGGGCTATAGCAGCAAAAGACTGAGGCGAGGGGCTTTGATAACAGCAGGACATCGTCTGCAACGCCTTTCCTGGGGTCCTGACCATATCGTTGAGACCCTAGATGACTGAAAAACGGTGGCCTGTTCACACGAGTCCCGATTTCAGTAGTTAAGAGCTGACGGTAGGGTTCGAATGTGGTGTAGACCCCACGAAACCGTGGACGCAAGTTGCCTACAAGGCTCTGTGTGAGCTGGCGTGGCTCCATAATGGTGTAGACTGTATTTACATGGAATACACTGTGGTGGAAATGGTTACGTTAGGCTACTTAAAAACCATTTGTAACCATTCACGAATTTCAACGACGTCATGTCACCGATCGCGATTGGTTTGAAGAAAGCTGTGGACAATTCGAGCCGCCCTGATCGCCCTACATGAATCCCATCGAATATTAACCCTTTCGTGGCAAAATTATTGAGCAGTTTTTTTAATGAATGGAGAGCAGATTGTAGTTAACAGATAGGTGTATTTATCATACAAAATATCAAATTTTCTCCAACTGTGAAAGTGAGGTCACACAACAACGTGGGAAGTATTCTTCCCACTGCCCTTCCTTGGAGTTAAATGACAAAAACAACTTTTTCAATATGTTTCACTTTTATTTGATAAATTTACTTCTCTTGTTACAATGATTGCTCACAATTACCTGCCATGAAATGATCTGAAACATGGGTCTATGCAAAGTGTTATTTGGCAATATGTTCAAACACGGCGAGTGCTCTTTTCCTCAGCTTTGGTACTACAATGACGGCACATCCAGTAGGTTTCTCCTAAAATGGGTTGATTCTCCCTTACAGCCGCATGACGAAAATCTTCAGGTACTTTACCCCCTTTTGCCAGAAAGACAGGTTTTTGTCCACGCCTTTTTTGGGAGGAGAAGCCAGCGGTCAATTGTCTGGCTAGATGGATCCTGTATGTGAGCTGATCATGCTGTCCACTTTCTCTTTTACTTTTTTCCACCGGATAAAACTGTTCACTGCAGCAACGTTCACCAGGAAATACAATACTCTGTGCCACCATTTCACAGAACGTCTGCCAATAGCATACCTTTCTCGTAATTGATCAAACTTACCGACACCACCCATTATTTTGTTGTATTCTGCCACAACTCCAGGACAAGAAATCTCTGTACTAGTACCACCCTTGTTTTTCCTTTTCCCTGTGGCTGTTTCTCATGGGTCATGAATTGAGGACAGGAAAGTAACTCGACGGTTATCCATCCATTTTACTGCAGAAATGGCTCCTTTTGTTTCAAACTGGAATTCTCGTCGTTCCAATTTGGGTAAATCAAAAGTATTTACCTTATACTAGAGCTTTGAGGAAAAAAAATCACAAAATGTCACGCAAATAGCACTGAAAGGCTCCTCTACAGAGCAACACTCAGCTACACAATGCCTCTGCACGAAGGTACAGCAAAAACGGCGGGAACTTCCGTTTGGAAGTAGTACCCTATACTGTTCACTAGGTGGTAGCACCGTACAGAGGTGGGAACTGAGAATCCCACGGGACTAGGAGCGAGTTCACTGTAGTGGGAAGCGTGTTTCCCACGGCTCACGAAAGGGTTAATAGGACATTATCGAGAGGTCAGTTCGTGCACAAAATTCTGCACCGGCAACACTTTCGCAATCATGGACGACTACAGCGGCAGCGTGGCCGAATATTTCTGCAGCGGACTTCCAATGACTTGTTGAGTCCATGCGACATTAAGTTATTCCACTATGCCGGGCAAGCGGAGGTCCGACACAATATTGAATGGTGTGCCACGAGTTTTGTCTCCTCAGAGTAAGACCGCGAGCGCCGACTCTGGGCCATCGTCTTAAGAGGAGCGGCCGCAGAGGTTCGCGCATCTGGTGACGTCACCCATTAGAGACATTTTTCCACTGTGGCTGTAGTCGGAGCTCGGGACGCGGTTCACTCCTCTCTCTATTTCGTGGCTGTTCGTATTGCGCCACTGGACAACGAAGTAAACTCATTTTGTTTTCCGGTCTTGAGCGGTTACTGTATTTCTACACCAACTTTGGTACGTTCCGGACTTGTTAGTGCTATTGTTCAATTTCTTTATCTAGACGGCTCGCGCATGCCCGCCCAGACGCGGGAGATTCCTGCGTTGCCAGTTGCAAACGACACACGCGCCAAGAGAAGCAGCGCCATATTACGGTACAGTTCGCAAACTTACATTTAGGGGACAGCGCGCAGTTCATGAAGTAAATCCACCACGGCCGCATTAACCCTTTCGCTGCTACAGAGACGTGCTCCCTTCATTCCGCGCTGTGCGCGATTTTGTCATCACTGCACTGCTCGCCTGTGCTGACGCATCGTGTTCCGACTGCTTTGACACACTTATCATTCGATTTCACAAAAACTATGTGCCCCTCCCCCCCCCCCCCCCCCTCCCGCCCCACCATAAACGACTTAACTTTGTTTCAATGTTCAACGCAGTTATAGTGCAGCATTAAATGTAGTAAACCGTTGCACGAAATTTTGAAGAGTTTGCAGGGGTAAAAGTCCAAGTCCGTAGCGTATACATTCCGTATGGTTGATTTTAGTTGCCACAATGTTGAGAATGAAATGTGGACAAGACATGTAAATTTCATATAAAATTTACTGTCTAACAATATCTCATTTAATTTAAGTACCACATAGGTGTCGTATGTAATATTGGGAAATATTCCCTCTTTAGCGATTGTAATAAAACTTTTATTTATACCAGAGTCATATCGCTTTTTTCTGGAACGTTCTGATTAAAACAAAGTTGGCGATGTACACGAAACTCAATTGTGGACGTAATAAAACATAGAAACTAAAATATATTGTCAGTGAGGCGCAGTGCGCAAACAAATTGTTTTTGTCACAACGGACAGCAAATACTTGCCAAAACAAAAAACATAGATCAGTCGACGAAAACATTGAATATGATGTTGCCAAAGCAGCGAAGCAAAGAATGGCGTCAGACAATCAAGTAGCTCGGCAACATACAAGCCGAAATTCTACTCTAAATAATACTTTTAATACTGTCGCAAAAGAATATATCTTAATATGAATAGTAAAACAGCGACTGCGGAAGAGAAGATATATAAACAAAAGAGATAACATGAATATTGTATGTGTGCCTTTTCACTGTTTTTAATTTCTGTGAAAAGAAATATTGGAGGACAAAATTAGAAAAACCGAAAACTTATGATTATAATGAAGAGACAAAGCACTAGAAATTTCAAAAAATTAAATTCAACAAATAAAAATCATGAAGTAAGACACTTCGATAGTGTTTATAAGTGAAGAAAATATTTAAAACCGAACAATGTTTGAACTCAGAATCTATCGTTTAGTAGCCAAACACATTAACAATTACACTAACGCTGCTCGTCATTCGACACACTTCCTGGAGGACTTTAAAATATCACGCGAAATACCGACAAACACTATTGGTATGACTCTAAATTATTCACGTTTCGTCGAAGTAAAATAGGAAATAAACAATTGCCGCTGTTCTTTATTGCGAAAAAGCGGTACGTGAGAATGACACAAAAACCTTTCCATGCTATCACCTGAATTAGGGGCTTATTGCTTGTTTCGTTTAATTAATTAATAGAATACGAAGCAATTGGTATAAAGAATGCTTTTTCCGAACTTTCTTTTATAGAAAGTTTGCTGTTAAGACATTGCTTTTGTTCAATTACATTATTTATGACTGAACGTTTCTAAAACTGAAGACACTCGTCCGTGCTCTGCACTGCAGTCATTCTCTGTTCATTGGCTGACTGTGTTTTGTGACGTCAGATGCGCAGAACGAACCTAAATTCGTCCGTCGTCGCAAATGACGTGCACTATAGCAACTTCTAGGAACATGTGTTTGTTTCCCTGGGGTTTTGTTTTGCCCGCTAGGGCAAGCGACAGTAAACAGTCTACCTACGCCACACATGACAGAAAACTATAATTTTTCTTCACTTAGTCCGCCCCCATTAGCTGAGTTGTCAGCACTGCGCAATGCCACACCAAGGGGCCCATGTTCGACTCCCGGCTGGAGAAGGACATTTTACCACTCAGGGACTGGGTGATGTGTTGTCCCCATCATCAATTCATCCCCATCTCCGACGCGCATGTCGCCCACTGTTGCGTCGAATGCAATAAGTACTTGCCCTCGGCGGTCGAACTTCCCCCAATATCATGAGCGAGGCTCATCACTGGTGTCTTTTCAGCCTGAATTTAATTCCCACTCTTTGACCTTTCTTTTATTTCCGCCATTTCTTTTTCGATGTACGGGTTGAAGAGTAAGATAGGGCGACAGATTACATCCCTGGCAAACAGCATTTCTAATCCGAGCATTTCTTTCTTTCTCCTCTTTTCTCATTGTCACCTGTTGGTTCAGACACATTTTGTGTATTGCCAGTCTTTCCCTGCAGCTTACACCTATTTTTCTCACAATCGCGAATATCTTACACCATTTTAAAACTGTCGAATGATTTTCTTTCCAATTAATAAATCCTAGTAAAGTGTTTTGATTTTCTTTACGTCTTGCTTCCTTTTTCAGTTGCGTGTCAGAGTGCTGACTCTCTGATGCTCTTACCTTTCCGAAAAGTATCTAAAAATGTGGAACTAAGTGTGTAAAATTATTATCACATTAGCAATACTTTCAACACTTAGTGTTAAATCTCTTATGAAGCATTGGGTACAGTGCGAGGAAAGTACTGTGAGCACATGCGCGCAATCAGTAGCCAAGACCTAGCGCCAAACATCGGCTGCCTCATTGTCAGTGCTATAAATGGGCAATGTTTGCATTTCAGGTAGTAGCTGATACTACATACACTGACGAAAGCCGTCCTTGTTACAGAGACAGAGTGCTTTGTTTATTTTCAGCAATGTGCCAATACCCGTGCCCTGTTAATTGCTAGCACAGCAGCAATTGATTAAAGTGATGTGACGTACCGGGAGTTGGCTAAATCAAAACAGTCGTTCTATTCATGTTTCGGTCATAGCAACATCCGCCGGACGATAACTGTAAACTATTGGAGTTTGTAGCAGCTGCGAAGAGCAAAACCGACGCGGCGAGACAAACTTGAGTACTCGATCAGAGCGCTGTATTTTCAGGTCTGTTTAAAACGCTGTTTCCCACAACAGAATGAGACTTAAACCTGTTTAGAGGAAATATATATTACGCAGTGACGAAAAAGGGACGTTTTATACCATGAAGCACTACTCCTATATTTTTGAAACTGTAACGGCTACCTACAGCAACATCAAGGTGTCACAATGCAGAACTTGTTAGATTCGATACTGCAAAGTAAATGATGAAAACTTTAGAAGAAGGTACATGATAGAAATTTCAAATAGGTTTGATGCTATCAGGACACACGAAGATCAAGACGAGGATGTAAATAAACAGTGGATCGCTTTGAGGAATAATATCAAAGAGACAGCGAAGGTCATAATACGTACAATTAAGAAGAACAGGAGGAAACCGTGGTTTGATAAGGAATGCAAGAAATTGGTAGAGGAAAGGAGAAAAGCGCAATTAGATTGGGATAGAATGGGAGACTGAAAACGAGAGGAGTTCTTGAACTTGAGAAGGGAAGTTGGTCGTAGGATACGGGCAAAGAAGAGGGATTATTTGAACAATCAAATTACAAAAATGGAAACAAACAGTAAAACAAAAAACATTAGGGAACTTTACCTAGACATAAATGGGTATAGGAAGGGCTTCAAGGCTAGGACAAATGCACTTCGAGGGGATGTGGGGAATACTGACAGACCCCAGTGCTATATTAAGTAAATGGAGGGCGTATTTTGAGCATCTATTAAATGTACACCAGGAAGCAGGAAATGAACAGGCGTACGAAATACATACAGCAGAACTCCAGATACCTGAGCCAACGTTAAAGGAAGTAAGAGATTCAAGCAACAAATTGAAAAACCATAAAGCACCAGGATCAGATTGTATAACTGCAGAATTAGTTAAAAATGGGGGACAGAAATTGGTGAAAGTAGTTCACAAAGTGATAATTAAAGTATGGAACTCAGAGATGATACCTGAAGAGTGGCAAGAGTCGATTCAGATCCCAATTTTTAAGAAAGGTGACAAAATGGATTGTCATAATTATAGAGGGATATCGATATTACCAGTATGTTCCAAAATTTTCTCGAATATGCTGCTAACCAGGCTTTCACCATATGCAGATGAAATTGTGGGGGATTACCAAGCCGGCTTTCGGAGGAACAGATCAACTATATACCAAATATTCACCCTGCGTCAAATTTTGGAAAAGAAATGGGAATACAATAAATCAGTTCACAAAAGCAGTTTTACAAAAGCATATGATTCAGTATTGCAGTCAAAATTGTATAGAATTCTTTTGGAACTTGGAATACCAAAGAAGTATGTTAGACTTATAGAAGCGAGTTTGAAAAACACGAAAGATAAAGTACGCGTGGGGAAATTGGAGTCAGAAGAATGTGTAATAAAGAACGGACTTAAGCACGGAGATGCCCTCTCTCCACTACTTTTTAATTTAGTCCTAGAATGTATTGTACGAATGGTAGCAGATAATTCAGAGGGTGTGGAGTTAAATGGAAATATTAAGATGGTACGCAGATGATCTAAACATCATTAGCGATAGGAAAGAATCTGTAACAGCAAATGCGAATGCGTTAATTGTGGCTAATGAAGATGTAGGTCTAAGGATAAGTGAAGACAAAACTGAATACCTGGTTACTACTAGAATGCCAACAGCAGTAGATCAGGAAATGATAAGAGTTTAGACATGCAGTTTGAAAAACTGAACACATTTAAGTATCTAGGCGTGGACATCATTTCGGGAAATGAGATTGAATCCGAAGTGAAGAAGAGATTACGGGCGGGAAATGCGTGCTACTTCTCACTGAATAGATTACTTTCATCACAGATATTGTCTAGGAATTTAAAGATTAGAATGTACTAAAAATTTATTCTACCTGTTATGCTGTATGGGTGTGAGACTTGGTCTCTCACTGTGCAAAATGAAACTCCGTTTCGAGTACTTGAAAACAAAATTTTGAGGAAAATTTCCGGAGCAAGAAGGGATGACGGCGGGGAGTGGCAAAAACTGGATAACGAAGTGGTTCACGAACTCTATTCGAGCCCTGACATAATCAGTATTATTAAATCACGTAGGCTGCGATGGGCCGGGCACGTAGTTCGAATGGATGAGGGCAGGGCAGCGCGCAGAGTACTGGTAGGGCACCTAGAGGGAAAACGTCCTGTGGGGAGACCGAGGCGTAGATGGGAGGGCAATGTGAAGGCTGATTTGAGGAGGTTAGGTATTGGAGGTGAATGGAAGGAAATGGCCCAAGACAGGGACAGATGGCGAAAATACGTTGCTGCCGGAATGGACTCTCGGGTCCGGTATGACCAGTGAGTGAGTAAGTAAGTATATGGACACGTCCATGACATACACTATGTGATCAAAAGTATCCGGGCACCTGGCTGAAAATGACTTACAAGTTCTTGGCACCCTCCATCGGTAATACTGGAATTAAATATGGTATTATCCCACTTCATGACATCTTCCACTTTCGCAGGCATACGTGCAATCAGCTGCTGGAAGGTTTCTTGAAGAATGGCAGCCCATTATTCATGGAGTGCTGCACTGAGGAGAGGTGTCGAAGTCGGATTCAGGTAAGGACTCTGTGCAGGCAAGCCCATTACAGGGATAATATTGTCGTGTAACCACTCCAGCACAGGCCGTGTGTTATGAACAGGTGCTCGATCGTGTTGAAAGATACAATTGCCATCCCCGAATTGCCCTTCAACAGTGGGAACAAAGAAGGTGCTTTAAACATCAGTGTAGGCCTGTGCTGAGATCTCTCTCTCTATTTGTTTAGTCGGTTCCGACTCTTCGTGACCCCATGAACCAAATCACGTCACTTTTTCCTGTCTTGCACCTTCTCCAGTAGACCTTCCAGGTTGTAACACATTGCTTCTGTGATGCCATCGATCCATCACATCCTCTGACGTCCTCTTCTTCTAGTTCCTTCATTCTTCCCCAGCATGAATGTTTTTTCCAGCGAGGCATGCCTTCGCATTGTGTGTCCAAAGTAGGTCAGTTTTTGTTTAAACATTAGACCTTCCATGGAGAAATCTGGTTTTATTTGATCCAATATTGATCTGTTGGTTCTCTTTGCAGTCCACAATTCGAAGTAGTCAATTCTTCTCCGTTCAGCCTTTCTAATGGTCCAGGTCTCACATCCATACTTCACAACTGGAAAGACCATAGCCCTCACAATAGGGATCTTTGCTGCTAGTGTTATATCTCTAGACCTTATAACCTTGCCAAGGTTTGACATCGCCTGCCTACCGAGCAACAGGCGTCTCCGGATTTCATGGCTGCACTCGCCATCAGCAGAGATCTGGGAACCGAGATAGCTGAATGTGGTCACTACCTCCATGGTTTCTCCTGCTATCGAATCGGTAGGTGTAGTTGCCATAATTTTCGTTTTCTTCACATTCAGCATAAGACCGGCCTTTTCACTTTCGTCTTTCACCTTCAGCAAGAGTGTTCTCAATTCTTCTTCACTTTCTGCCAACAGGATCGTATTATCCTCGTACCTGAGGTTGTTTACATTTATTCCAGCTATTTTCTGTTTCTCCTTCATCTAGCCTCGCATTCCTCATAAAATGTTCTGCATACAGACTGAATAAGTACGGTGACAATATGCAGCCTTGCCGAACCCCTTTCTGAATAGTTATCCATTTCGTTGTTCCATACGTAGTTCTCACCGTGGCTTCTTGGTCAAGGTACAGAGAAGCCACGGTGAGAACTATTTATGGAACAACGAAATGGATAACGATTCAGAAAGGGGTCCTTCAAGGCTGCATATTGTTACCGTACACTGAGATAGTGGCACGCAAAACAACAAGGGGTGCAAGCCCCTCCATGAAAAACACGACCACAACATAACACCACCGCCTCCAAATTTTACTGTTGGCACTCGCTGGCAGATGACGTCCACCGGACATTCAGCATACTGACACCCTACCATCGGATCGCCACATTGTGTACCGTGATTCGTCACTCCACACAACATTTTTTCCATTGTTAAATCGTTCAATGTTTACGCTTCTTATATCAAACTAGGTGTCGTTTGCCATTTCCGGTGTGATGTCTGGCTTATGAACAGCCGCTCGAACGTGAAATCCAGGTTTTCTCATCTGCTGCCTGTCATAGTACATGCAGTGGATCCTGTTGGAATTCCTGTGTGATCGTCACGATAGATGACTGCCTATTACACATTAGGCCCATCTTCAACTCTGACAGTCAACAGACGAGGTCGGCCTGTACGCTTTTGTGCTGCATGTCTAAAGGGCAATTCTGGAAGTCGGTCAAGGGGGGAGGGGGTGCGCTAATAAGGGAGGGGGGGGGGAGGGTTGGAGGAATGGAATATTGCTTAACAAAAGGAGAGTTTGGGTTCTCCACCGACAAATCGGTAATGTTCAAATGTGTGTGAAATCTTATGGGACTGCTAAGGTCATCAGTCCCTAAGACTACACACTTCTTAACCTAAATTGTCCTAAGGACAAACACACACACCCATGCCCGAGGGAGAACTCGAACCTCCGCCGGGACCAGCTGCACAGTCCATGACTGCAGCGCCCTAGACCGCACGGGTAATCCCGTGCTACCAAATTGGTAAAATTTAGTTTTGCTTAAAGTAGTTTTTGGTAACTGTTTTGGAGTTCAGGGTAAACAATGTGCATCAATAAATAATAAGACGCCTATTTTAATTTAAATAATATTTATTGGTTTAGATAGTAAGCTATTTGCGTCTCTTATTCTTTTGTTAAAACGTGTTGGAAATACATTGCAACCTATTTTGCTACATACACTCCTGGAAATGGAAAAAAGAACACATTGACACCGGTGTGTCAGACCCACCATACTTGCTCCGGACACTGCGAGAGGGCTGTACAAGCAATGATCACACGCACGGCACAGCGGACACACCAGGAACCGCGGTGTTGGCAGTCGAATGGCGCTAGCTGCGCAGCATTTGTGCACCGCCGCCGTCAGTGTCAGCCAGTTTGCCGTGGCATACGGAGCTCCATCGCAGTCTTTAACACTGGTAGCATGCCGCGACAGCGTGGACGTGAACCGTATGTGCAGTTGACGGACTTTGAGCGAGGGCGTATAGTGGGCATGCGGGAGGCCGGGTGGACGTACCGCCGAATTGCTCAACACGTGGGGCGTGAGGTCTCCACAGTACATCGATGTTGTCGCCAGTGGTCGGCGGAAGGTGCATGTGCCCGTCGACCTGGGACCGGACCGCAGCGGCGCACGGATGCACGCCAAGACCGTAGGATCCTACGCAGTGCAGTAGGGGACCGCACCGCCACTTCCCAGCAAATTAGAGACACTGTTGCTCCTGGGGTATCGGCGAGGACCATTCGCAACCGTCTCCATGAAGCTGGGCTACGGTCCCGCACACCGTTAGGCCGTCTTCCGCTCATTCCCCAACATCGTGCAGCCTGCCTCCAGTGGTGTCGCGACAGGCGTGAATGGAGGGACGAATGGAGACGTGTCGTCTTCAGCGATGAGAGTCGCTTCTGCCTTGGTGCCAATGATGGTCGTATGCGTGTTTGGCACCGCGCAGGTGAGCGCCACAATCAGGACTGCTTACGACCGAGGCACACAGGGCCAACACCCGGCATCATGGTGTGGGGAGCGATCTCCTACACTGGCCGTACACCTCTGGTGATCGTCGAGGGGACACTGAATAGTGAACGATACGTCCAAACCGTCATCGAACCCATCGTTCTACCATTCCTAGACCGGCAAGGGAACTTGCTGTTCCAACAGGACAATGCACGTCCGCATGTTTCCCGTGCCACCCAACGTGCTCTAGAAGGTGTAAGTCAACTACCCTGGCCAGCAAGATCTCCGGATCTGTCCCCCATTGAGCATGTTTGGGACTGGATGAAGCGTCGTTTCACGCGGTCTGCACGTCCAGCACGAAAGCTGGTCCAACTGAGGCGCCAGGTGGAAATGGCATGGCAAGCCGTTCCACAGGACTGCATCCAGCATCTCTACGATCGTCTCCATGGGAGAATAGCAGCCTGCATTGCTGCGAAAGGTGGATATACACTGTACTAGTGCCGACATTGTGCATGCTCTGTTGCCTGTGTCTATGTGCCTGTGGTTCTGTCAGTGTGATCATGTGATGTATCTGACCCCAGGAATGTATCAATAAAGTTTCCCCTTCCTGGGACAATGAATTCACGGTGTTCTTATTTCAATTTCCAGGAGTGTAATTATAAAAAAATGATTGAATCTGTTAGAGTAACACATTCGCAGATTTATTAAGTCACTTTATCCAGTGTAATATGATGCCCTATAGCCGCCGGCCGCGGTGGCCGAGCGGTTCTATGCGCTTCAGTCCGGAACTGCACGACTGCTACGGTCGCATGTTCGAATCCTCCATCGGGCATGGATGTGTGTCATGTCCTTAGGTTAGTTAGGTTTAAGTAGTTCTAAGTTCTAGGGGGGGGGGGGGGGGACTGATGACCTCAGATGTTAAGTCCCACAGTGCTCAGAGCCATTTTTGAACTCCATATCTCCCCCCCCCCCCCCCTCCCTTGCCACCGCCTCCGGTACGTGTCCCTTCACATTTCACTTCACTATCACATCGGAAACAGTGGACCTAGGGATGTTTAGGAGAGTGGAAATCTCGCTTATAGACGTATGACACAAGTGACTACCCAATCACATGAACACGTTCGAAGTCCGTGAGTTCCGTGGAGCGCCACATTCTGCTGTCTCACGATGTCTACTGACGTCGCTGGTATAGAGTATCTGTGCAGTATACGGCAGCACAATGCATCTAGTATGGAAAGCCTATGTTTTTGGCGGTGTCCGGATACTTTTGATCACATCGTGTAAGTGGTATTAGATGGTTAAACTTTAATTACATTCGAAACTGATGAACACCATCAAAATGAGTACTGTAAGGGTTGTCAATAATATGGGCAAGAGTACACCTTTAAATTCGTTGTGGAATAGAGTCTAAGGGTTTCCCGGTGTTATATCTAGGACTTTTCTTTCGTTCCTGCAGTACACGCTGTGCCAGTTCATGAAGGTTACAGGCTGGAAAATAGTATAGAAGTATACGACTTCCTATAGCATCTCCGACATGCTGTATTGGCGACAAATCAGTAGATGAAGCAGGTATATGGAGGATCTGTATATTCCTCAAGGCGTTTTCTGTCGTTAGGTGACTCGTAAATAATAAATATAACCATCTGAAATTCTGTTAGTTCTAAGTCTAGGGGACTGATGACCTCAGGTAGTGTTTAGAGCGATTTTTTGCAGTGGACAAGATATAACGGACCCAGAGGCGGTAGTGAGTGTCAAACGCTCACAAGTTTTATGTCAGGGTTAACTGGCGCACAGCTACTGAGTGCTATTTTTAACTCTTTCAGACCTGTTAGCTGTGTCTCTGTTCATGTTAAATGTGTCATGCATCCTTTGTAGGAACGTTTTACATACTTCACATTTAATTCCCACAGGCACTAAGTAAGAAAATTACACGCCGATATACGTCTTCTGTACTACACGATGGTCGTATTTATCAACATTCGGTGGTATATGTCGATACTGCCTGCAAAATTTGTTGCAAATAGAGTTGGTAGTAAAGAAGTCATAAATAAAAAATTCAAGCCAGATGCTGAAGAATTGCTCTATGAGTAACGAAAATATAGTAAATGATAAACTTTGTGTCCTTTCATTATTTGGTATGGATACCGTCTGGATAATTTGGTTAAATTTCTTCTGTGAACTACACTGCCTCAAGTAATATACACAGTTTCTAACTTTAATGTCTGATTTATTTTGTTAAATCATTAATGTAAGATTGTATCTCTCACTGAATAGATTATGAGGGAACTTGATTTTTTTTAAATGTGGTCTAAAAGTGTATGAAACACTGAAAATCAAAGTTTTGTTGCCCCCAGAGGCTGTCAGAGTGAGAACCTCCAATTGAGGTTGTGTGGTCAGGGGGCCGTTTTACGCGTTTAATAATATGGACGCATGTAATGACCACAAACCCACTACTGTCTACATACTCCCCGCCAGGTACTCCAGTTCAAACGGTTCAAATGGCTCTAAGCACTATGGGACTTAACATCTGAGGCCCCCTACACTTAGAACTACTTAAACCTAACTAACAAATCCATGCCAGAGGCAGGATTCGAACATGCTACAGTAGCAGCAGCGTGGTTCCGGACTGAAGCGCCCATTACCTCTCGGCCACAGCTGCCGACTACTCCAGATCCACCAACGGCACGCGTACTTACAATTAACTGAAATCTACAGGGTTTGGGGAAGGGTACACTTCTAAATCATTCACATGATGATCTGTAAGATTTGTATGAGCTGACATATGAAGGCAAGCCATCATTAATGTTTCATTGTTTGTCTTGATCATGGTACAAAAAAGTATTTACAAATGGTTCAAATGGCTCTGAGGACTATGGCACTTGACTTCTAAGGTCATCAGTCCCCTGGAACTTAGAACTACATAAACCTAACTAACCTAAGGACATCACACACATCCATGGCAAGCGCAGGATTCGAACCTCCGGTTCCAGATTGTAGCGCCTAGAACCGTTCGGCCACCCCGAAGTATTTACACAAACGCTTTCAGTTGCAGAGTAGCGATCTTTGGATGTATGAAAAGTAGATGAAAAAGGTTATCAGTTAGCGAAATGACACTGACACAAACTCAAGGAATAGAAATTTAATTTTTTCAAAATTTTTTAAAAATTTAGACAGGGTAATCCACCACAGCGTCTAAAACAGCTGGTATCATGAAGCACATGGCAAGACAGAAGCAATAAGGGCAAACTGCATACCGGAAATTATCAAGGCAGTTAAAAGATGACCAACATGCTAAATGATAGCCACACCACAACACTGACTCTCTTTATTACTAAATGATTAAAATATATTTTGCAGGGAGCATGCACATACACCACTGAATGTAATTATTTATTACATCGTTTAAGACACATAGTTAAGGAAATTTGACATCATAAACGTTGACATGAACGATACTGCTGTTTTATACTTGTGAGTTCGATGGTGTGGTGGTGGTGGGAGGGGGGATGTGGGGAGGTGGGGTAGGGGGTGACTGCGTGTTCTCAGAATAAAGGAACACTTGGGGTGTCTCTATGTACTGAACAGCACTCTATCCAAAACATCGGCAGTAATATGGTAATTTTGGTAATTTCACTGAAAGGGAGATATATTACTGGTCATTAAAATTGCTACACCACGAAGATGACGTGCTACAGACGCGAAATTTAAGCGACAGGTTGATGTTGTGATATGCAAATGATTACCTTTTCAGAGCATTCACACAACGTGCTGACATGAGGAAAGTTTCCTACCGATTTCTCATACACAAACAGCAGTTGACCGACGCTGCCTGGTGACACGTTCTTGTGATGCCTCGTGTAAGGAGGAGAAATGCGTACCATCACGTTTGCGACATTGATAAAGGTCGGATTGTAGCCTATCGCGATTGCGGTTTATCGTATCGCGACGTTGCTGCTCGCGTTGGTCGAGGTCCAATGACTGTTAGCAGGATATGGAATCGGTGGGTTCAGGAGGGTAATACGGAACGCCGTGCTGGATCCCAACGGCCTCGTATCACTAGCAGTAGAGATGACAGGCATCTTATTCGTACGGCTGTAACGGATCGTGCAACCACGTCTCGACCCCCGAGTCACCAGATGGGGACGTTTGCAAGATATCAACCATCTGGACGAACAGTTCGACGACGTTTACAGCAGCATGGACTATCAGCTCGGAGACCACGGCTGCGGTTACCCTTGACGCTGCATCTCAGACAAGAGCGCCTGCGGTGGTGTACTCAACGACGAACCTGGGTGCACGAATGGCAAAACGTCATTTTTTCGGATGAATCCAGGTTCTGTTTACAGCATCATGATGGTCGCATCCGTGTTTGGTGACATGGCGGCGAACGCACATTGGAAACATGTATTCGTCATCGACATACTGGCGTAATCACCCGGCGTGATGGAATGTGGTGCCATTGGTTACACGTGTCGGTCACCTCCTGCTCGCATTGACGGCACTTTGAACAGAGGACGTTACATTTCAGACGTGTTACGACCCGTGACTCTATCCTTCATTCGATCTCTGCGAAAGCGTACATTTCAGCAAGATAACGCGCGACCGCATGTTGCAGGTCCTGTACGGGCCTTTCTCAACACAGAAAGTGTTCGACTGCTGCCCTGGCCATCACATTCTTCAGATCTCTCACCAACTGAAAACGTCTGGTCAATGGTTGTCGAGCAAGTCACTACTCTTGATGAACTGTGGTATCGTGTTGAAGCTGCATGGTCAGCTGTACCTGTACACACCATCCAAGCTCTGTTTGACTCAATGCCCAGGCGTATGAATGCCTTTATTACGGCCAGAGGTGGTTGTTCTGGGTACTGATTTCTCAGGATCTATGCACCCAAATTGCGTGAAAATGTAATCACGTATCAGTTCTAGTATAATATATTTGTCCAATAAATACCCATTTATCACCTACACTTCTTCTTGGTGCAGCAATTTTAATGGCCAGTAGTGCAGTTCGATGATTCTGAAAGGATTTAAATCTTGACTAATAAGAAGAACGCGCCCAAGCGAATCCTTAACGAGCAGCGAGAGCTCAGGAAGAATGGGTGTTATTTTCGCCCCTTGCCAGAATCGCCCTCTATACCGTTTACCGAGTATTAGTTCGTACTGGTCACAACAGGGCTTTCATCGCCGCCATTAATGCTGTTTAACAGCGACCCCAGGTGGCCAAGTGTTTGTTGCGAGAAGTACTTCGGCAGTTTACTCCCCGGGTAGGGTCCCGAGGAAGACCGGCGATAACACGGCCGTGTCAACAAACCTGCGGACTGAGCGGTTTACGTGCGACGAGGAACCAAGCAGCGAACGTCATAACGTCGTGTAACGAAGGGCCTGGAGGTTCCTGGAGCGAAAGACCAACAAAGTAATATGTGGAACAAGCTGATCATCTTTCACTTCCTGTGTGATATTACTATCGTTTCGGGCCGGTTAGGTTCAAATCTCACTAAGTAGAAGTCAAGCTTTTAAGATCGATCTGAAAGACTGCCTATCCATTGCTGTGTTGGCTAATGTGGGAGTCAGCACCGACACAAACATGGAAGGATAGAAATTGTGATGGCTGGGGCAGGAATCCAAAATTATCTGTACATAACACTTTCAAATTAGTAGAACAATTTATTTCTAAAAAGAAAAGAAACATAATTGCTTTATTAGCTTCCTACACGCACGTAGTTTCATACACTATTATATGCCAGCTAGCTCTGCAGATGATGAAGAAATTGATGAAATGTATGATGAGATGAAAGAAATTATTCAGACAGTGAATGGAGACGAAAATTTAATAGTCATGAGTGACTGGAATTCGTCAGTAGGAAAAGGGAGAGAAGGGAACATAGTAGGTGAATATAGATTGGGGGGGGGGAAGAAATGAAAGAGGAAGCCGTCTGGTAGAATTTTGCACAGAGCATAACGTAATCATAGCTAATACTTGATTCAAGAATCATAAAAGAACGTTGTATACATGGAAGAACTCTGGAGATACTACGTTTCAGGTAGATTATATGATGGTAAGACAGAGACTCAGGAACCTGGTTTTAAATTGTAAGGTGTAGAATCTGACCACAATCTATTGCGTTATGACATGTAGATTAAAACTGAAGAAACTGCAAAAACGTGGGAAATTAAAGAGATGGGACCTGGATAAACTGACTAAACCAGAGGTTGTACAGAGTTTTAGGGAGAGCATAAGGGAAGAATTGACAGGAATGGGGGGAAAGAAATACAGTAGAAGACGAATGGGTAGCTCAGAGGGATGAAGTAGTGAAGGCAGCAGAGGATCAAGTAGGTAAAAAGACGAGGGCTAGTAGAAATCCTTGGGTAACAGAACAAATATTGAATTTAATTGATGAAAGGAGAAAATATAAAAATGCAGTAAATGAAGCAGGCAAAAAGGAATACAAACGTCTCAAAAATGAGATCGACAGGAAGTGCAAAATGGCTAAGCAGGCATGGCTAGAGGACAATTGTAAGGATGTGGAGGCTTATCTCACTAGCGGTAAGATAGATACTGCCTACAGGAAAATTAAAGAGACCTTTGGAGAGAAGAGAACCACATGCATGAGTATCAAGAGCTCAGATGGAAACCCAGTTCTAATCGAAGAAGGGAGAGCAGAAAGGTTGAAGGAGTATATAGAGGGTCTATACAAGGGTGATGTACTTGAGGACAATATTGTGGAAATGGAAGAGGATGTAGATGAAGATGTGTGAAAATTACCAAACTATCAGTTTAATAAGTCACAGCTGCAAAATACTAACGCGAATTCTTACAGACGAGTGGAAAAACGGGTAGAAGCCGAACTTGGGGAAGATCAGTTTGGATTCCGTAGAAATATTGGAACACGTGAGGCAAAACTGACCCTACGACTTATCTTAGAAGAAAGATTAAGGAAAGGCAAACCCATGTTTCTAGCATTTGTAGACTTAGAGTAAGCTTTTGACAATGTTGACTGGAAAACACTGTTCCAAATTATGAAGGTGGCAGGGGTAAAATACAGGGAGCGAAAGGCTATTTACAATTTGTGCGGAAAGCAGATGGCAGTTATAAGAGTCCAGGGATATGAAAGGGAAGCAGCGGTTGGGAAGGGAGTGAGACAGGGTTGTAGCTTCTCCAGATGTTATTGAATCAGTATATTGAGCAAGCAGTAAAGGAAACAAAAGAAAAATTCGGAGTAGGCATTAAGATCCATGGAGAAGAAATAAAAACTTTGAGGTTCGCAGATGGCATTGTAATTCTGTCAGAGACAGCAAAGGACTTGGAAGAGCAGTTGAACGGAATGGACAGTGTGTTGAAAGGAGGGTATAAGATGAACATAATCAAAAGCAAATCGAGGATAATGGAATGTAGTCGAATGTAGTCGTGTGATGCTGAGGGAATTAGATTAGGAAATGAGACACTTAAAGTAGTAAAGGAGTTTTGCTGTTTGGGGAGCAAAATAACTGATGATGGTCGAAGTAGAGAGGATATAAAATGTAGACTGGCAATGGCAAGGAAAGCGTTTCTGAAGAAGAGAAATTTGTTAACATCGAGTATAGATTTAAGTGTCAGGAAGTCGTTTCTGAAAGTATTTGTATGGAGTGTAGCCATGTATGGAAGTGAAACACGGACGATAAATAGTTTGGACAAGGAGAGAATAGAAGCTTTCGAAATGTGTTGCTACAGGAGAATGCTGAAGATTAGATGGGTAGACCACATAACTAATGAGGAGGTATTGAATAGGATTGGGGAGGAGAGGAGTTTGTTGCACAACTTGACTAGAAGAAGGGATCGGTTGGTAGGACATGTTCTGAGGCATCAAGGGATCACCAATTTAGTATTGGAGGGCAGTGTGGAGGGTAAAAATCGCAGAGGGAGACCAAGAGATGAATACAATAAGCAGATTCAGAAGGATGTAGGTTGCAGTAAGTACTGGGAGACGAAGAAGCTTGCACAGGGTAGAGTAGCATGGAGAGCTGCATCAAACCAGTCTCTGGACTGAAGACCTCAACTACAACAACAACAACATACTACTCGGAGAGCCGGTTGCTGGCCGAGCGGTTCTAGCGCTTCAGTCCGGAACCGCGCTGCTGCTACGGTTGCAGGTTCGAATCCTGCCTCGGGCATGGATGTGTGTGCTGTCCTCAGGTTCCTTAGGTTTAACTAGTTTTAAGTTCTAGGGGACTGATGACCTCACATGTTAAGTCCCATAGTGCTCAGAGCCATTTGAACCAACTACTCGCAGATCGCAGGTTAAGTACAGTAAAACTTGCTCAAGTATTTCAATCACGACGTATTCAGTGAACTTTTATACCCAACCTTTTTTTTGTGTATAAAACGGAACGTGCCTAACCCGGGAACTGAAAGAAAATCTTAGAACATACTTAATAATTCGCTGTATAATGCCGAAAAGGGCCTATACGGTATTACTGTATTACAGTTCTGACGCACACAGGGGTTACGGTTACTACAAGCCACACCACAAGTTGGGAAACGGGGCCAAATTTCTAGTAGTTTACTGTCCAGTTGAGGTTTTCACAAATGTTTTATTGGTATCTTACAGAAACTAGCAGTACGGCAATAAACAGCCTTTAAAACACGCCGCTAACGGCAATCAAGTATTTTATAGCAATACAACAGTTTAAAAAAAATTAAAGAACATTAGTAAACAAGCTACTGAAGTAAATACAGAACTTTGTTAATAAAGTACGGTGAGGTAGTGAAGCTACCAACACCGCCATTTCAAAAAATTAAACACACGATTAATGGCAATAAAAGAATTTACAAACTTGGAGGAATTTAAATTTTTTTTTTAAACAAAAGTGTCTTGGAATATCTTTACAACGTAACAGATATGTAAGGCGGCCACAAATCACCCACTCAGGGATGCTCAGGCTAGGCAGAATACTGACCAATTTAAATACACCCATAAACACAATTGCCACTCTCAGGCTGGCCACTGCACCGACTTTATCCAGCGAAAACTTGTTATGAGATGGCTTAACTTCCTGACAGAATTAGAGCTAACCTTGTCCAAGGAAACATTACACCATATAGCGCAGAATGAGCGACCACACGATCAACCAACAAGGAGCAGCGAAACAATCAAACTGCCAAAACTACACCTCCCATCGGACAATAACGAGAGGAGGAGGAAAGATAACTGTCTTCAATTACACCAGTGTCAGGGACAGAAAACCCGGTCGCGGGAGCCCTCAAGGCAGAAGAGACGCTTGTTACGCAAACTTAATACTTAATGATTATACCTTCCACGAACTTAACTTGCAATTTTGCTCGAACAGGCAGTACACGACCTCCGATGGCAAGGATCCACACATCCGACCGCGCACGCGTCGCCACCGCACCCAAGACTCCACGGTCACGCGACAACACGCTCTGTCACCAGAGTTCACGTCTTCTCTGCAACGTTGACGGGTAGTGACCGCTCCTTCATGTTAGGTGTCTCCTTTTAAACTCCAGTGTTGAAACGGAGGACTTAAAGAAGCTTGTTAACGTGCCACGAAGGCGAACATCAACTACTCGTGGGGCGATTCTGCATACAAGTAACAAGCGGGGAGCTGTTCCGTCAACTCGACCCGCTCGTTACACACAACCGACATACATCACGTAGCGACTCGGTACAACCGACCACGCCTGGTCCTCGCTGGAGAGCCACACTGCCCTCCCGTCTCCACCACACTCTGCACGCACACCCTTACTTCCGCGCCACCACACGAAGTTACCACCGGTCAAAGATCACCATAGCTGTTTCCCGGAAGCAAAAACTTAGATATCGATAGCAGAGGGAAACGACAACCAAGCAGCCACTTAATGACAGACAACATATCAAACAAACATGTCAGGGGAAGAAAAGGAAAACCAATGCAATTTAAACAGAAGGTGTAGGACGAGTCGATACACGGCTCAAGTTCATCAGTTATTCTACAAGGACGTTACTTTTAATACCTCTTTATGCGGCCCAAAACCAAGAAAAGGGGCCAAGCACAGCGCGGCACAGCTGTTGTGGCCCTAAAACCGCGCAGCTCTGTGCAGCAACGAATAAGTTACGCTCTCTGTCGCTACAGCGGTTCGTTCGTCAGCGCTCTTTTTGTCGGCTTTCTCGTTTTCTTCATTACGGTCGCACGCCGGGGGATACGGAAACACTGTTGCGCACTTACCAACGCTCTCCTGCAACGTGCGCAGTGAAACAGGTGGATATTGTTACGTTAAACAATGGTTTTACCCGGCAAGGTCATTATTCTCTGCCAGTTTCAGTTGACTGTTCAGGGATACAGTAACATGATGTTGAACAAACTGAATGTGTCGTTAACACTTAACGAAAAGATTAATGTTACCGAGAAGAATGAGAAAGACAAACTCTATGGAGCGAAATTATGTTGCGTTTCAAACGCGATAAAGTACAAATTTATAAAACTTTAAAAAGAAAGGATAAGATTCGGGAAGATTGTATGAAAGGGAATGGACATATGAAAAGAAAGACGAAGAAGACCGGAAATGAAGAAATTAACGAAATAGTTCAAATGGCTCTGAGGGCTATGGGACTTAACTTCTGAGGTCATCAGTCTCCTAGAACTTAGAACTACTTAAACCTAACTAAGCTAAGGACATCACACACATCCATACCCGAGGCAGGATTCGAACCTGCGACCGCAGCGGTCACGCGGTTCCAGACTTTAGCGCCTAGAACCGCTTGGACACACTGGCCGGCAACGAAATAGTGCGGGCATGGTTCGTAAGTGCGCGGGCTGAAAACTTACCTTCACCTGGACCCCTGTTGCAGAGCGAGGCTCTGAAAGCCGCTAAAGCGCTTGGAATTACGGAGTTTAAGGCATCCACAGAACGGCTGGACAGATTCAAAACTAGGCACAACATCGTGTGGAATGTAGTGTGCGGGGAAGCTAAGGACGTTCAGGAAAGTGTAGCAACAGATTGGAAGACAATACTGTCCAACTTAATTGTCAATTATGACCCGAAAGACGGGTTCAATGCCGATGAAAACTGGACTGTTTTATCGCGCACTGCCTTCAAAATCACTAGCAATTTGAGGTGAAAAGTGCAGCGTCGGAAATATGTCCAAGGAAAGACTCACTGAACTCCTGTGTGGATACGTATTAGGTGAAATGGAGAAAGGCGGTAAAACCGCGTTGTTTCAAAAACATAGACGTCAGTAAGCTTCCAGTCAAATGGCGAAGCAATAAAAAGGCGTGGATGGTGAATGGTCTTATGGAAGAATGGTTGGGCTCTCTCAGCACCAAAATGAAAAAAAGGAAATCGCCAAGTTCTCCTTTTCCTATACAATACAAACTGCCACCCGAAAGTAACGTTTTATTTACACATTCAAGAGCCATTAGAGACGATTACTGATGCAACTCTTAATCTTAGTGCTTAAGAGACGAAAAATGCGTTTAATCTTGTACAGTCGCTTTCAGTCCTGGATGCAGCAAATTGCATTGGCCTGGCAGAAATGGAAATAAAACCCCTAAACTGTCACCAAGTGCCGGCCGGAGTGGCCGAACGGTTCTAGGCGCTACAGTCTGGAACCGCGCCACCGCTACCGTCGCAGGTTCGAATCCTGTCTCGGGCATGGATGTCTCTGATGTCCTTAGGTTAGTTAGGTTTAACTAGTGCTTGAACAAAGCGGGTTTGGGGATCCTCAACATAACGCTTCTGTGACCATCAAAGTTCAAGACAACGCAGCAGGCATTGATGAATTAATGAAAATGCGAAACATTTCAAGTAGTCCAGACGATTACATTCGAAATGATGACTTTCTATCAACTCACTGCACTTTCACTTCAGCAACAGATTTAATAGTAATCCGCAACACAGGGGATAATGAAAAAGAAACAAAGGGCGAAGAGGAGGAGCAAAATGATGTCCCTAGAAAAATTAATACGCCTGAAGAGCCACTGCATGCGTAAACGATGTTATGCAATTTCCAGCACACACAAACACCCGACTTGTTGGAACTATTGTATAGTACAAAAAATTGCCTAGAAAAAACAATTTTGAACAGGAAATTAAAACAAGTCTCCCTCCTTGTGATGTAGCGAAAAAGTGAAATGTAAATGAAATAAACATCGGAATAATATGTATGTGCATACGATAATAAACGAATTTAAAGTTCGAGTAAAACTATAGAAATGCGGCGTTATTTATTAATTACTGTAATAATCCAACGTTCTACAGGGTGAAAAGTATTTAAACCGACAAACTCTCGGAGGTTGCAGGGCGCATCAAAATAAATATTTTTCTCTAATGTCATTTTTTCGTATGAGGATTATTTGAACTGGTGGAGGGTCTATTACGCTCTTCACTTGTTAGAGGCCATATTACAATCTTCAATTGTTAGAGGGCGTATTACGCTCTTCAGTTTTAGTCAACTGCTGTTCATCAGGGTAGTAGTGCATTGTCTCTCTTTACTAATGGAGCGATACACCTGGAGTGAGTACACTCAACGGACGAGATGCACAGCGGGTTTATCAACAACAATATCCTCATCGCCGTATCCCGCATAATACGACCTTTGCTGCTGTGTACCAACGTCTGCGTGAGACCGGGTCATTTAGCAGATTACCTGGACAGGGACGCCGTCGCGCGGTAAGAACGCTGCTATTTGAGGAAGCTGTCTTGCAGCATGTGGAGCGGCATCCTTCAATTAGCACTCGTGCAATTGCACGTAACATGGGGACGAATCAGATGAAAGTAAGAAAAGTCCTTCGGAGAAATTGTTACATCCATTTCACTTAGAGCGTGTCCACAACCTGGGACCAGTTGATTATCAACCCAGAGCACAGTTTTCGCAGTGGTACCTGGGACACTGTGAAATGCATCCTACATTTCCATCCTCTGCGTTGTTTACCGGTGAAGCAACGTTTGGGCGTGATGGAGTCTTCAACATGCACAATTCGCATGTTTGGAGTGAGGATAACCCACATGCCACAGTTACTAGCGCTCATAATTGCAGTTCTTCATTAATGTGTGGGTCGATGTTGTTGGGGACTGTTTAATTGGGCCGTATCTGCTCCCTAGGCTATTAAATGGCAGGCACTATTACAATTTTCTCTCCAGAGCATTGCCAGAATTGCTGGAAGACGTCCCGCTCCCTACAAGACAACGCATGTGGTTCCAACATGACGGGGCGCCGGCAGATTTCAGTCGTCGTGTGTGTCGATTCCTGGACCGACGGTTCCCAGAAACGTGGATTGGCAGAGGTGGTCCTGTACCATGGCCTGCTCGGTCCCCAGATATGTCCTCTCTGGACCTTTTTGAGTGGGGAGAGATGCGCAACCTTGTTTACGCAACTCCTGTTACATCAGAAGAGGATAGTACGAGCGGCATGAACAATTCAGGATACTCCTGGGGTTCTCGCCCGTGTCAGACAGAACATGATCCGACAGTGTAACCTTTGTTTACGCGTCAATGGAGGCATTTTTGAAACTCTACTGTAATTAAAATTGGGTTGTGTTAATGTGTTGTCTCTTGATCATAAAAAATGGAAAAGTGTTTGTTGGTTTAATTAATTTGCCACCAGAGAAATTTTCCTCTACCGGTTTAAATACTCCTCATAGGAAAAATCATATCAGCGAAAAATATTTGTTTTGATGTCCCCTACAACCTCCCAGAGTCTGTCGGTTTAAATACTTTTCACCATGTATAGTCCAGTTTACAGTGAAAGAAAATCTACTGTGCTGGAGTGATAGTATGTAAATACAGTATATTCATAATTAAAAACTTTTATTGTACTTTTTTGCATGATAACTGACAAATTTTAAGTAGTCCATGAGTTTTGTGTAACCTGGAAACTTAGTCAATTTGGTAAGTTTTGTATTGTGTGAATTCCTAACGGACCAAACTGCTGAGGTCTCCAATCCCTAGGCTTACACAATACTTAATCTAACTTAGGCTAACTTACGCTAAGGACAACACAGACACCCACGCCTAACGGAGGACTCGAATTAAAATTGCTACACCACGAAGATGACGAGCTACAGACGCGAAATTTAACCGACAGGAAGAAGATGCTGCGTTATGCAAATGATTAACTTTCCATAGCATTCACACAAGGTTGGCGACAACTTGCTGACACGACAATAATTTCCAACCGATTTCTCACACACAAACAGTAGGTGACCGGCGTTGCCTGGTGAAACGTTGTTGTGATGCATCGTGTAAGGAGGAAAAATGCGAACCATCACATTTCCACTTTGATGAAGATCGGATTGTAGACTATCGCGATTGCGATTTATCGTATCGCGACATTGCTGCTCGCACTGGCCGAGATCCAATGACTGTTAGCAGAATATGGAATCGGTGGGTTCCGGAGGGTGATACGGAACGCCGTGCTGGATCCCAACGGCCTCGCATCACTAGCAGTCGAGATGACAGGCATCTTATCCGCATGGATGTAACGGATCGTGCAGCCACGTCTCGATCCCTGAGTGAACAGATGGGGACGTTTGCAGACAACACCCATCTGAACCAACATTTCGAAAACGTTTGCAGCAGCATGGACTATCAGCTCGGAGACCGTGGCTGCGGTTACCCTTTACGCTGCATCACAGACAGGAGCGCCTACGATGGTGTACTCAACGACGAACCTGGGTGCACGAATGGCAAAATGTCATTTTTTCGGATGAATCCAGGTTCTGTTTACAGCATCTTGATGGTCACATCCGCGTCTGGCGACATCGCGGTGAACGCACATTGGAAGCGTGTATTCGTCATCGTCATATTGGCGTATCACCCAGAGTGATGGTATGGGGTGCCATTGGTTACACTTCTCGGTCACCTCTTGTTCGAATTGGCGGCACTTTGAACAGTGGACGTTACATGTCATATGTGTTACGACCCGTGGCTCTACCCTTCATTCGGTCCCCGCGGAACCCTACATTTCAGCAGGATAATGCACGACCGCATGTTGCAGCTCCTGTGCGGGCCTTTCTGGATACAGAAAATGTTCGACTGCTGCCGTGGCCAGCACATTCTCCAAATCTCTCACCAACTGAAAACGTCTGCTCAATGGTGGCCGAGTAAGTGGCTCGTCACAATACGCCAGTCACTAATCTTGATTAACTGTGGTATCGTGTTGAAGTTGCATAGGCAGCTTACCTGTACACGCCATCCAGGCTCTGTTTCACTCAATGCCCAGGCGTATCAAGGCCGTTACTACGGTCAGAGGTGGTTGCTCTGGGAACTGATTTCTCAGGATTTATGCACCCAAATTGCGTGAAAATGTAATCAGATGTCAGTTCTAGTATAATATATTTGACCCGTGGTCATCGAACTATTGGTGCAGATGGTTGTTGTCTTGCAAACGTCCTCATCTGTTCACTCAGGGATCGAGACGTGGCATCACGATCCGTTACAGCCATGCGGATAAGATGCCTGTCATCTCGACTGCTAGTGATACGAGGCCGTTGGGATCCAGCACGGCATTCCGTATTACCCTCCTAAAGCCACCTATTCCATATTCTGCTGTCACTGGATCTCGACCAATGCGAGCAGCAATGTCGCGATACGATAAACCGCAATCGCGATAGGTTACAATCCGATCTGAAACGTGATGGTACGCATTTCTCCTCCTTACACGAGGCAACACAACAACGTTTCACCAGGCAACGCTGGTCATCTGCTGTTAGTGTGTGAGAAATCGGTTTCAAACTTTCGTCATGTCAGCACGTTGTAGGTGTCTCCACCGGCGCCAACCTTGTTTGAATGCTCTGGGAAGCTAATCATTTGCATATCACAGCATCTTCTCCCTGTCGGTTAAATTTCGCGTCTGTAGCACGTCATCTTCGTGGTGTAGCAATTTTAATGGCCAGTAGTGTACCTACACTCATACAATGGCACGCTTCAGAGTAAAAATCCTTGGAAATAACCCAGCCTGTGTGGTTTCTGAGGTGCCGCTTCTTCATTCCTCTCACCTGCGTCCAAGAGATGCCGAGTTCCCGGTTATCCGTCCGGTCCTGCTACAATAGCGGCCGGCCGTCACCCTATTGTGCTCCAGAGCTCAGGTGCCACGACGTCACTCTAGCTACGTACTGTTTTTAAGCAGCACCAATACCTGCGCGGGCCTTCCACCCAGAGCTTTAGTTCTGCCTGCCGTTTCATCTCCACCGGCGTTCCAACCTCTATTAGTATAGACAATCATACATTACGCCGTTCTGGTAATAAAGAAAAGCCGTCACCTTTCATGCAATAAGCGTTAACAATTATTTACAAGGCGTACGTGTAATGTCAGTCCCCTTTAAAAATTCATATATGCGATGTACAACCTATCAAATGATACCTACCAGGTGTACCGGTATGAAATGAGCGTTTTTGAATTGAAAAGTAAAAACATTTTATTCAAAATACTGACCATTGCTTTCTGTACATTTTGACCACCTTTCTGGGAATTTGTGGACACCACGCCAATAGAAATGCTCGTCTTTTGAAGTGAACCAATGAGACACCCAATTTTCGACTTCTTCGTAGGAATCGAAGTGTTCCTCAGCCAATGCGTGTCCCACTGATGAAAACAAATGGAAGTCGGAAGGGGCCAAGTCTGGTGAATACGGCGGGTGGGGTAGCAGCTACCAGCCAACTGTTTCGATTGTATCCTGAACCAGTTTTGCTTTGTGTGCAGTTGCATTGTCGTGTAAAAAAATTACTTTGCCATGTCTTCTGGCTTATTCTGGTCTCTTTTCGATCAAAGCATAGTTCAAATTGATCATTTGTTGTCTGTACCGATTAGTATTCGCAGTTTCACCGTGTTTTAGAAGCTCATGATACAGCACACCTTTCTGACCCCACCAAACACAGAGCACTGTCTTCTTGCCGAATCGATCTGGTTTTGCAGTCGATGTTGATGGTTGTCCCGGGTAACCCATGATTTTTCCCGTTTAGTATTCTTAAAATAAATCCATTTTTCATCGCCAGTAACAATTAGATGCAAAATTGATTTTCTTTCATGTCTTTGAAGCAAAATTTCACAAATGGTTTTTCTCTTTTCCATCTGTCTTTCATTCAATTCATGTGGCACCCATTTTCCACACTTTTGGATCTTTCCCATTGCTTTCAAACGGTCAGTAATTGTTTGTTGTGCAACATTTAGCATTGCTGCCATTTTCTTCTGACTCAAAGTATCATCTTCATCCAATAGTGTTGCAATTCGGCGTCTCCGAACTTTTTTGGTGGTCTTCTATGTTCTTCATTTCTTACATCAAAATCATTATTTCGGAACCGTTGAAACCATCTTTTGCATGTTGCATCTGATAGAGCATGATCACCATATGCCTCGACAAGCATTCGATGCGACTCTGCAGCGTTTTTTGTTTTTTTTTTTCTCAAATGAAAAGAAAAAATTAATGTTTCCCGCAAATCATCACTTTCTGATGCAAGATTCGACATTGTTAGCACGATGAAAACGAATGATGATGTTTGTTCCATGTATCGACTCAAATGGTGCAAATGGCTCTGAGCACTATGCGACTTCTGAGGTCATCAGTCGCCTAGAACTTAGAACTAATTAAACCTAACTAACCTAAGGACATCACACACATCCATGCCCGAGGCAGAATTCGAACCTGCGACCGTAGCGGTCGCTCGGTTCCAGACTGTAGCGCTTAGAACCGCAAGGCCACTCTGGCCGGCGTTCCATGTCTTGATGCATACTAAATATCTTTGACAGATGCCAAACCAACAAAAAAATTAAGGCTCGTTCACAACAAATGTTCCCTTTCGACACATTTGTATCTTAACGCTAATTTTATACCGGTACACCTGGTAATTGTGGTTGTAGTTCACGGCAAAGTGTGTCGATGAGTGCTTGTAAGGTGCGAAATTATAGCCACCTTACAACCGTAACACCACCTCCTCTAAACTTCACTTCTGGCACTATACATGATGGCGTGCGACGTTCTCCAGATATTTGCCAAGTCAGGATGTTCCACCGGTTTTCGAATGGGTTGCAGTGCGACTCATCACACCAAATCATTCGTTTCACAGTCATCCACTGTCCACTGGCGTTGACTGACTGAGCTGGTGCAGTGTCCAGCACACTGGACTCGTATTCAGGAGGATGGTGATTCAACCTCACCTCCACGCATCCTCATTTAGGTTTTCCGTGATGATTCCTCCAAATCGCTTCAGCCAAACGTTGGGGTGGTTCCTTTGAAAGGGCACAGCTCACCTCCTTCCTCCCCCGTCCTTGCCTTAGCCGATGGGGCCGATAACATCGCTGTTTGGTCCCCACCCCAAAATCAACCAACCGACCATACTTTGGCGTTGACTTTACACTTCTACAAGCATCGCTTAGCGTTGACTACGGTAATGTGTGGCTTATGAGGAGTTGCTCGACCATCATATCTCAGTCTTTTTAACTCCTACGGACAGTCACTGGACTAGCTGGACTGCTGGTCGCACTTTGGACTCGCGACTGAGTCTTGTGTTGATTCTGTGCAGTTTCTTCCACACACCCTTGGCAATGCTCAACGTTCCATGTCCTTCAGCGTATGAGGCCTGCCTGGTCTCAGTAGTTTAGATGCGGTTCTTCCTTCGCTTTTCCACTTCACAGTCACATCACAAACATTCGACTTGGGCGCACCTGAAGAAAGGTTGAAATGTCCCTGGTGGATTTGTTACTCAGGTGACATCCACTGACCAGGGTACATTCCAAGTCACTAAGCTCTCCTGACGACCCATTTAGCTGTTACTGCTTCTCAACCAACAACACGGTTCTCCCCTCTCGCCATTTATACTGGCCGGTCTACTCCTCGTGACATGTGGTGATGGTCAATTCCAAATTGTATAGGGGTGTCCGGACAGTGAGTGTTTGTACGTCCCACACACTTGAATAATGTTGTTGGCTGGTGAATATGAGGTCGTTTGTGCAATGATTTAGTTTTCCCCCGTGTTCTACTCGCTTTATCCATGAGTTAACACAGGGCATTGGTTCACAATAGTTGTGAGAACATTATCCCAGAGCACAACCAGATAATAGCTGGTACCCCCCCTCCCCAACCTGCGCAGCTAGCTGTGCGGTCTAACACAGTTTCCCGAGCAGGAAGGTGTGCTGGTCCCAGATACGTGTCGAGGTCTGGTGTGCTGGCCAGCCTGTGGATGGTTTTTAACGCGGTTTTCCATCTACCTCGGCGAATGCGGGCTGGTTCCCCTTTTTCTGCTTCAGTGACACACGTCAACGATTTCTGTACAAGCACCATTTTCACATATGCGTACACCATTATTATTCTACCACGCAAATATTTGGGGTTACTCTCTATTGGTATGAAACGTTTCCGGGGGAGGGAAGAGGGGTCCACAGGGGGTGAACCGCAGAATAACACTGAGTTCGATGTGGGGCGCCGGTGGGGGGGTGGACTGCTGTGGCCAGTTCAAAATGGCTCTGAGCACTATGGGACACAACATCTGAGGTGATCAGTCCCCTAGAACTTAGAACTACTTAAACCTAACTAACCTAAGGACATCACACACATCCATGCCCGAGGCAGGATTCGAATCTGCGACCGTAGCAGTCACGCGGTTCCGGACTGAAGTGCCTAGAACCGCACGGCCACAGCGGCCGGCTGTGGCCTGTTGTGGGTTGTGAACTACTGAGGGCTTCGGCGGGACGAAGCCTCTCCGCCGTTTCTAGGTCCCCAGTTTAATACACACACTGACATACTGCCCCCACCCTTTCCCTATCATCATGAACATGAGTGCGTAGCTAAAGTTTGGAATGAAAAACAATGGTCTCTGAGAATTTTTATGTTTAATGTGAAAGAAGATAAATAATATTTAGTATTGTGGATGTTTTATTAAATCACGAACTAAGGATCAATGAGACCGATGCGAAATAGTTCTCTGTGTGTTGTGAGTGCCGCCTGTAATTCCTTCTCAGTAAGGAGTCCTAACAATCCACAGCGAGGGGTCCATAATTGTTACAAAATATGCGTCTCCACAACTCGTCTTCCTAGCAACACTTGATTCACTCACATTCAGCACTCGCATTTAAAATCAGCCATGTTGAGCAGTGTGCACTAAACTTACTGTTTGCGGAGCACTTGATTATTGGTATTCTTACATATAGACTGGCAGAAATCGGAAGCCTTCAGGTTGGCAGTACCTTGTCCTTCACCTCTCCCACCAATAATAATAATAATTCCATAGTAATTCGATAATAATACACTATTGGCCATTAAAATTGCTACACCACGAAGATAACGTGCTGGAAGAAGATGCTGTGATATGCAAATGATTAGCTTTTCAGAGCATTCACACAAGGTTGGCGCCGGTGGCGACACCTACAAGGTGCTGCCATGAGGGAAGTTTCCAACCGATTTCTCATACACAAACAGCAGTTGACCGGCGTTGCCTGGTGCAACGTTGTTGTGTTGCCTCTTGTAAGGAGGAGAAATGCGTACCATTACGTTTCCGACTTTGATAAAGGTCTGATTGTAGCCTATCGCGATTGCGGTTTATCGTGTCGCGACATTGCTGCTCGCGTTGGTCGTGATCCAATGACTGTTAGCAGAATATGGAATCGGTGGGTTCAGGAGGGTAATACAGAACGCCGTGCTGGATCCTAACGGCCTCGTATCACTAGCAGTCGAGATGACAGGCATCTTATCAGCATGGCAGTAACGAGTCGTGCAGCCACGTCTCGATCCCTGAGTCAACAGATGGGAACTTTGCAAGACAACAACCATCTGCACGAACAGTTCGACGACGTTTGCAACAGCATGGACTATCAGCTCGGAGACCATGGCTGCGGTTACCCTTCACGCTGCATCACAGACGTGAGCGTCTGCGATGTAGTACTCAACGACGAACCTGGGTGCACGAATGGCAAAACGTCATTTTTTCGGATGAATCCAGGTTCTGTTTACAGCATCATGATGGTCGCATCCGTGTTTGGCGACATCGCGGTGAACGCACATTGGAAACGTGTGTTCGTCATCGCCATACTGGCGTATCACCCAGCGTGATGGTATGGCGTGCCATTGGTTACATGTCTCGGTCACCTCTTGTTCGCATTGAACAGTGGACGTTATATTTCAGATGTGTTACGACCCGTGACTCTATCCTTAATTTGATCCCTGCAAAGACCTACATTTCAGCAGGATAATGCACGGCCGCATGTTATAGGTCCTGTACGGGCCTTTCTGGATACAGAAAATGTTCGACTGCTGCCATGGCTAGCACATTCTCCAGATGTCTCACCAACTGCAATCTTGTGGTCAGTTCTGGCCGAGCAACTGGCTTGTCACAATGCGCCAGTCACTGCTCTTGATGAACTGTGGTATCGTGTTGAAGCTGCATGGGCAGCTGTACCTGTACACGCCGTCCAATCTCTCTTTGACTCAATGCCCAGGCGTATCAAGGCCGTTTCATGGCCAGACGTGGTTGTTCTGGGTACTGATTTCTCAGGATCTACGCACCCAAATTGCGTCAAAATGTAATCACATGTCAGTTCTAGTATAATATATTTGTCCAATGAATATTTGTTTATCATCTGCATTTCTTCTTGGTGTAGCAATTTTAATGGCCAGTAGTGTAATATACTAGCCATTACATAGTTACTGTTGTGTTGTACTATGAGTTCGTTCAATTATTGTTGTGAAATGAATAATCAAGCAATTTCTCGTCTATTGTGGAAAATACACAAAATTCGATGAAGGCATTTTGATGAGGTATTGAAGCACACGTATGTGCATATATGTCTCAATTTTATTGCCATCGATGCGCTGTACAAAGCAAAAAGTATGTGTTTTATGGGTGGATTGTGTAATCAGTATTACACTGTTAGATATAGTGATTATAGTAATGACCATTTAAGAATAATTCTGTTTCGTGACCCTAACACACTTACACCCTTTTTATTCCTCAGAAAATTTCTTTTTTGCCCCCAGGGGGTAATTATTTTAAGGTTGGGAATCACTGCCAAGGGAAATGTGACCATTGAGTTCATATGTCCTCAAATTGTTGAGATATTTATGTCCGCAGCGCGTGGTCGTGCGGGTTCCCGGGTTCGATTCCCGGCGAGGTCAAGGATTTTCTCTGCCTCGTGATGACTGGGTGTTGTGTGATGTCCTTAGGTTAGTTAGGTTTAAGTGGTTGTAAGTTGTAGGGGACTGATGACCATAGATGTTAAGTCCCATAGTCCTCAGAGCCATTTGAGCCATTTTTGAGATTTTTGTAAGGTTTGACTGACTGTAACTGATAGAAGATTCATATTGTAGTCACACGAGACTATGTTCTCCTTTTTTTTAGTTTTGCGAAGTGCACAATTTTACCTTTCTGAATGTTTAGAGCAAGTTGCCACTCTTTGTTATCAACATCTGACTGGTGTCTCCACGGCTCTTTTCAGACATTACTTCATTGTAGACAACTGCATCATTAGTGAGAAGTCTCAAGTTCTGATAATATTGTCTGTGTTGTTATTAATATAAAACAATAACAGCGCAATACCCAAGTTTGCTCTGGGCCATACCTGCAGAAATTGCTTCCACATCTGTCTATGACTCTCCATTCCTACAAAGAATTTCCCAATCCAGTTGTACAGAACTGAATATACGATATAACTTCTTTTTTCAAAGTTAAGTAAGAGGAAACACGTCATAATTCTTTGAAGAACATGTGTTCTTACCAGACAGAGCCTCGTTCCGGATATTTTTGCCTGCTCAGAAACCACGATGTGGCACGTTTCAACAACTCGTACACGTCCTCGGGATATGTTACCTCATCCTAGGCGGCTCAACAGAACGGCCCACGGAGCCAGAAAACGGAACGGCGGCCGATTTTCACAAGCGACGACAGACGCCACGAAAACTCGCGGAAACACAGCGCTACCGCAATGCGCATAGTTGCGAAACCCCACCGCGAGAAGTGGGGCACCGTTTTTCTCTTCCACGACAAAGTTATTTCTGTGGAAACTGCAACATCGGAAATTAGGCCATCTTTATTTTCTAGAAAGAAATAGGACAGGCCGTCAGTTTTGTTTACCGCTTGTGATATAACGGGATTTTTTTTTTAAGTGACCCATGTCCTTACAAGAGATAGCAGTGGTAGAAATTACGACAAAGAAGCCCAGCAATCATGTGTCCGACGTGAATCATTTTACTTTTGGGTAAATGGCTAGTAGCCAGTGGCGGAGGCTGTCTTCTTGTTGAAGTTCGTTGCTTACTTCTTGTTCAGTGAAATCTGACACTGCCAAAATAGTCCGTGGTCACTTCACATTGATTGAAATCTGACACTGACAAAACGGACCACGAAATCCGTTTATGTGAATGCAGTGTGTCCATAACACATACGAATTTTAATAGACTTAACTGAGAGCGCTATAGGGTGTTGGTTGAAGGTCACAATTAAGGGTGGTAGGACGTCAAACGGGCTGACTTGGAGCAGGAGAGGCACCACAGGACATTTTAATTTCCACTGTCTACACTTTTACAAATAATTTCATAAAACTATGTCAGCATGATCAGGAAGGATTCAGAATTCACACTCATAGGAGTGGAAGTTCGAATACATAACGAAAAGATGTTTTTTACATGTGAAATTTCATCATTTTTTTCACTTACTAATGGCAGTACTTGTTGCTATAGGTACACATTTCTTCATAGGTAAGCGAGATTCTTCAATGAATTTTGCACAACATACCAACCATACTTAAAAGTGTATGAAACTCTAGAATTTTCATAATCTATTAAAAACTGGTAAAAATCGAGGCAATAATCTATAAAATTTGTGTTTTTTTTTCTAAACATGAAGTTTAAAGTATAACAGTTCATTCGTTTTTTCATAAATTAAATAAATTCTAGAGTTTCATACACCTGTAAGTATGGTATGTATACTGTGCAAAATTCATCGAAGAATCTCTCTAACTTATGAAGAAAAGTGTACCTATAGCAACAAATGCAGCCAATAGTAAGTGAAAAAATGATGAAATGTTTCACGTAAAAAAAATATTTTGTTATGTTTCCGAACTTCCACTGCAATGAGCGTGAATCCTGAATCCTTCCTGGTGTTGCTGACAAAGTTCTATGAATTTATTTGTAAAATTGTAGACACTGTAAATTAAAATGTCCGGTGATACCTCTCCTACTCCAAGCCGGCCCGTTTGACGTCCTACCCCCTTAAAAAGTATAGGTATATCTACAGGATGTCTCTTTCGTCGTGTTCATTCGTAGACGTACAGGAATATACAAAAATTTGTGGAAAGAACGCATGTATGCATGGGGGAAGCTTGTGCTTGTGATCAAAAGGCGACAGAAATAGGACAAAAGCGACTGTAGGTAAAGAAGTGGCTAAATAACAGACGTACGGAAACACGGAGTGGTGACAACGTTTTGTCTGCAAGTTTCAAGGGAAGTCACAGCGAGACTTCAGATTTTCTGCTTGGGAAACTGCAGCCATAATGCTGGCAATAAAATTTAGTAAGCTAGTAAATACCAGTTTCAACCATTTATTGCTCATTTAAAAAAAAGCATTTCAGTGATTATTCCTGAAACTGAGAAATATTGAAGGGAAATTCTTAGTCGTTATGCGAAGTTTAATAAACCTTCGGTGTGTCATTTTTATTTCATTTGTTTACACAACTTTAATCATGGAAGGTTATGTACAGGGTGAAAAGTGTTTATACCGACAAACCCTGGGAGGTTGTAGGAAAAAATGACATTACGGAAAAATATTTTTCATTTTTTCCTATGAGGATTATTCAAACCGGCTCAAATGGCTCTGAGCACTATGGGACTTAACATCTATGGTCTTTAGTCCCTTAGAACTTAGAACTACTTAAACCTAACTAACCTAAGGACATCACACAACACCCAGTCATCAAGAGGCAGAGAAAATCCCTGACCCCGCCGGGAATCGAACCCGGGAATCCGGTCGCGGGAAGTGACCACGAGCTGCTGCAGACTATTTAAGCCGGTGGAGGCTGTGTTACGCTCGTCAGTTGTTAGAGGCCATATTACCATCTTCAGTTGTTAGAGGGCGTATTACGCTCTTCAGTTGTAGGCAACTGCTGTCCACTAATCTAGTAGTGCATTGTCTCTGTTTACTAATGGAGCGATACACCTGGAGTGAGTACACTGATATGATTGGTGCGTACTACGTAGCGCACCACAACGGACGAGCTGCACAGCGGGTTTATCAACAACAATATCCTAATCGCCGTATCCCGCATCATGCGACCTTTGCTGCTGTGTACCAACGTCCCCGTGAGACCGGGTCATTTAGCAGATTACCTGGACAACGACGCCGTCGCACGGTAAGAACGCTGCAATTTGAGGAAGCTGTCTTGCAGCATCTTGCAGCATGTGGAGCGGGATCCTTCAATCAGCACTTATGCAACTGCACGTAACGTGGGAACGAATGAGACGAATGTATGAACAGTCCTTCGAGAGCAATTGTTACGTCCATTTCACTTACAGCGTGTCCACAACCTGGAACCAGTTGATTATCCACCCTGAGAACAGTTTTCGCATTGGTACCTGGGACACTGTGAAATGCATCCTACATTTCCATCCTCTGTGTTGTTTACCGATGAAGCAGCGTTCGGGCGTGATGGAGTCTTCAACATGCACAATTCGCATGTTTGGAGTGAGGATAACCCACATGCCACAGTTACTAGCGCTCATCAAGTGCGGTTCCTCGTTAATGTGTGACACTGTGTTGCTGGGGACTGATTAATTGGGCAGTATCTGCTACCTAGGCCATTAAATGGCAGGCACTATTACAATTTGTTTGCCAGAGCGTTGCCAGAATTGCTGGAAGACGTCCCTCTCCCTACAAGACAACGCATGTGGTTCCAACATGGCGGGGCGCTGGCACATTTAAGTCGTCGTGTGTGTCGATTCCTGGACCGACGGTTCCCAGTAACGTGGATTGGCAGAGGTGGTCCTGTACCATGGCCTGCTCGATCCCCAGATATTTCCCCTCTGGGCTTTTTGTGTAGGGAGAGAAGAGCAACCTTGTTTACGCAACTCCTGATGCATCAGAGAGGATCTGGTTGCCCGGATAGTAGGAGCAGCATGAACAATTCAGGATACTCCTGGGGTTTTCGCCCGTGTCAGACAGAACGTGATCCGACGGTGTAACCTTTATGCACGTGTCAATGGAGGCATTTTTGAAACTCCACTGTAATTGAAATTGGGTTGAGCTAATGTGTTGTCTCTTGGACATAAAAAAATGGAAAAGTGTTTGTTGGTTTAATTAATTTGTCACCAGAGAAATATTCCTCTACCGGTTTAAATACACCTCATAGGAAAAAATGACATCAGGGAAAAATATCTGTTTTGGTGTCCCCTACAACCTCCCAGAGTTTGTCGGTTTAAATAATTTTCACGCTGTATAGGTTTACATCCTCGCACTCGAAAAATTTGGGAATTTCATGGTCGCCAGAATCAAGTAGAACGGAGGTCGAGATTATACATCTATTAGTGAGAACTTTCTCACAATTCATATAGGTCAAAACGGAATTACGACGTCCCATGCAGTTGAGGAAATATTAGAGGTGAAGAGCTTAGATAATCAGCACGGATAGAAGCGGTATATAAATGAATCTGAATGCAGTATCATCTAAAAAGAAGAGGAAGTAGATAAAGATGATGTGTGAGATACGATTCTGAAATAAGAATTTGATAATACGCTGGAAAGTGTAAGTCGAAGCAAAATCGCTTGAGGTAGACGTCACTCAGAGTTCCAATTTAAGCTAAGAACATGCGAGAAAAAGTTTTTGGTTTAGCCCAGAACAGCAGCCATTTGTACGATTCGAAGATCTGTCTTAGTGTAGACATGTTGCAGTACATTAAACAAGGTTTCAACGACGAACAGTGACTGGCACCCGGGCACATTGTGTGAATGAAAAAATTAACCTTGCCAAAGGTTGTAATTGGGCTGAAAGCAATGCACAGCTAATTTATATATGAGCCGCTCGGATTTCACGTGGATAAACAGTCTCCCTTAAATAACTCCGAACTGAAGCGAGTCTGAAGGTCCACTGATATATCGGGCCTTGACTAAGATATGTTTTAATCGTTTGAGTAATCTTGCTTTGCTTGTTTTTTTTTCATGCAAAAAAGCCTTTTCTGGAAGGTTTTTGGAGCACTTTCCAACTTTTCACAAAGATAGTTAAATGGATAAAATCAGAACGATTTTTTTTTTAGAAGTAACCCTCCTCTTTTATCGAGATACGATTGTTTATAGTCCAGCTAAACGTAGCCTACGACGTGAAATTCGTTCTTACGTGAACTGAATGCGCGGAAATGTTGTAAAGTAAATGAAATAAATAAATGCAGCCTTAGGATGAAATTGGAAACTGGTTTTGAAGAATCTAGCTTCATTCAGATTTTACACGAGAAATATTTTGGTGATTTCTTTTTACGCGCACCACTTCTGTGTTTCAAACTTTTGCGATTCGCTTCCAATTTTGTGAGAAGGTAGACAGGGATATGCAATTAACGGTCTTCCCGTTTTGTGAAAGCTTTATCCGTTGTCACCATATAGCGGTCTAAAGATGCACATAAAAAAACGAAAAATCTGGTTTACGCGAATTGCACGTGGTGAGACGGTTTAAAGTGATACATATGGTAATAAAAAATATATTCTCACGGTAGTTATATGAAATGTCTGCTAGACTCCTTCATCGTTCCGGTTTTACAAGCGAAAAACCATGCGTTGCTCATGAATCTCTGTTTCGTAGAATTGCTTTGCATTTTAAGAGCTACATTTAGATATAATTAAACAACTGTATATTGCAGTTGCTCGTAGTTTCGTAGTTTATACGTTAAAGATTTTAATTACCAGTGGCTCAAATCATCGAAAAATCTTTTGACGTGTAAAACAGTGCATATACCTGATTATATACAGCCACGTACAAAATGATACACTGACCGAGCATTTAAAACTTAATCGATGAAAACGCATAAAATTAAACTAAGCCGGAAACTGCTGTAAAACTAATTGTCACTAAAAAGGTTACCGTGTTTCTAACCAACGTAAAATGTTTTACTATGGTTTCTCTAAAAACTAGCATGTAGTGGAAAATTTGTTTTCGGACAAAACAAGCTTAAGCTCGTACAGGATTGTAAAGTTGACATCACTTTGTGGTGCATACATTATTTTACATTTCTTCTGCTTTCTTCAACCAATGTTACTTAATTCGGACTCGTTGTTCCAACATTTCGCGCCAAAATTATTCACCTGAGTTTTTCTGTAGGCACTTACTAAATTTTCAATTTTTATTACTGCACACGTGAAATAAACAATGAAAATAGTTTTAAGAGAGAATAACAAGATGTATAGATAAATGCTTTTCTGTAACTTACTATTTGTTGCGCAAATCATTAAGCTTGGATAGAGAAAGCGTTTAACCAAGGTTATTTACGTAATTTAGTTGTATTGTAGGTTTTTCTACGTCATATAAATTATTTACATAAATTATTGTCATCATAAACTTCGCAATATACACTCCTGGAAATTGAAATAAGAACACCGTGAATTCTTTGTCCCAGGAAGGGGAAACTTTATTGACACATTCCTGGGGTCAGATACATCACATGATCACACTGACAGAACCACAGGCAACAGAGCATGCACAATGTCGGCACTAGTACAGTGTATATCCACCTTCGCAGCAATGCAGGCTGCTATTCTCCCATGGAGACGATCGTAGAGATGCTGGATGTAGTCCTGCGGAACGGCTCGCCATGCCATTTCCACCTGGCGCCTCAGTTGGACCAGCGTTCGTGCTGGACGTGCAGACCGCGTGAGACGACGCTTCATCCAGTCCCAAACATGCTCAATGGCGGACAGATCCGGAGATCTTGCTGGCCAGGGTAGTTGACTTACACCTTCTAGAGCACGTTGGGTGGCACGGGATACATGCGGACGTGCATTGTCCTGTTGGAACAGCAAGTTCCCTTGCCGGTATAGGAATGGTAGAACGATGGGTTCGATGACGGTTTGGATGTACCGTGCACTATTCAGTGTCCCCTCGACGATCACCAGAGGTGTACGGCCAGTGTAGGAGATCGCTCCCCACACCATGATGCCGGGTGTTGGCCCTGTGTGCCTCGGTTGTATGCAGTCTTGATTGTGGCGCTCACCTGCACGGCGCCAAACTCGCATACGACCATCATTGGCACCAAGGCAGAAGCGACTCTCATCGCTGAAGACGACACGTCTCCATTCGTCCCTCCATTCACGTCTGTCGCGACACCACTGGAGGCGGGCTGCACGATGTTGGGGCGTGAGCGGAAGACGGCCTAACGGTGTGCGGGACCGTAGCCCAGCTTTATGGAGACGGTTGCGAATGGTCCTCGCCGATACCCCAGGAGCAACAGTGTCCCTAATTTGCTGGGAAGTGGCGGTGCGGTCCCCTACGGCACTGCGTAGGATCCTACGGTCTTGGCGTGCATCCGTGCGTCGCTGCGGTCCGGTCCCAGGTCGACGGGCACGTGCACCTTCCGCCGACCACTGGCGACAACATCGATGTACTGTGGAGACCTCACGCCCCACGTGTTGAGCAATTCGGTGGAACGTCCACCTGGCCTCCCGCCTGCCCACTATACGCCCTCGCTCAAAGTCCGTCAACTGCACATACGGTTCACGTCCACGCTGTCGCGGCATGCTACCAGTGTTAAAGACTGCGATGGAGCTCCATATGCCACGGCAAACTGGCTGACACTGACGGCGGCGGTGCACAAATGCTGCGCAGCTAGCGCTATTCGACGGCCAACACCGCGGTTCCTGGTGTGTCCGCTGTGCCGTGCGTGTGATCATTGCTTGTACAGCCCTCTCGCAGTGTCCGGAGCAAGTATGGTGGGTCTGACACACCGGTGTCAATGTGTTCTTTTTTCCATTTCCAGGAGTGTATTAACATTTCGTTCGATATGGTATTTATGTGAACCGTTGTTTTGTGTATTCTGTAAAGTATTTATGATGATTTTTCATATATCTGCGTATAGAGTTTTATACATATGTGAATGAAATGTGTGTACCTATGAAAAAAATTAAAAACAATAACAAATGAAGCAAAATTAAATGAATTAAGAATATGAAACAAAATAAGATAATAACAATTAAAAAATAGAAAATGAAACAAAAATCCTCTCATGGGAGTCATATCTTGGCGTAATTGTGAGACTTATATGGACTGAGCACGTAGTAGAATAGACTCGACAGGTTCAGCCACATTAGGCAGGTAACTTTAGAGGAGGAGTCACAGAAACGATGCCCCACTTACGCAACATAGTTCGAAAAGAAAAAAAAAAAAGCTTATTTGGCACCAGATCAGTAGTCGTTTGAGTCAACAATGCCGAGCTGTGTCAGTCTAACGTAAAAATTATGGTGCAGTGAAAATTGGAAACAAGGGAACTAGAATGAAAAATGCTTCTAGCATAGCACAAGAAGAAGGTGAATATTTCCTTGGCGGAGTTAGGGATGAAAGAGAAGAGGACTAGCGTTTCGACTTATTTAACAGCTACAAAATCATTTAAATCAAAACATCATGACATACAGCTTTTTCACGGGTTAAACCTACTTTCCCAGCACAGAGAGCTGTTGACACTCACATGGAATGTACAATTTATAGATTTAAGTGCCTGATCCTGTACCCAAAATCCAGAAGATTTACCAGGCATTGTAAATCATATATAGTACCATATGGCTGAAGAGCATACATGAAATAACAAAAAAAAAATTTCTGAGAGTGACAATATTTTTTTGAGAGGGGCGTGGGGAGGTGAGTGTTTGTTCCAAGAGGGAACGCTAAATCAATTTTTTTATTTCTGGTTGGAGGTGTTGACTTTTTTCCGAGGGGATCATATTGTCCCACAAACCCACCTCTGATAAATGTACGGCGACCAGTGTAACAAGAAATAGATATGAATTTATGTGCTCCTAGATAGTAGGAACTATCTATAATAGGAAGTGTCCGAGACTGGGAGTGTATCTGCAACAGGAAGTATCACAGAACGAGGATGCGTGCATCGTAAAATTTAATCACACGTTGTGTCATATTGCACAACATGAAAAATGCCGTTTTGGATGACATGCCATCATATATCATGTTATATGACATCATTTTACTTTACCTGATAAAGTGTCTTATATTACATGATATGGGTACTAGTATTAACAAGGAAAAAAGTGCGAATATATGAAGATGCTTCGATTTAAATGTCTTTGAAGCTGCCATGCATGTCGAAGAAGTAGTTCCTTGCTATTACATCCCTAATTCTGTGGAGTCATATTGGTATCTTCCTCGTCTTATGATGGCAGGAGCTTATATATATATATATATATATATATATATATATATATATATATATATATATATATATATATATATATACTATTGGCATTAGGCCATTAAAATTGCTACTCCACGAAGATGACGGGCTACAGACTCGAAATTTAACCGACAGGAAGAAGATCCCGTGATATGCAAATGATTAGCTGCTGACATGAGGAAAGTTTCCAATCGATTTCTCACACACAGACAGCAGTTGACCGGCGTTGCCTGGTGAAACGTTGTTGTGATGCCTCGTGTAAAGAGGAGAAATGCGTACCATCACGTTTCCGACGTTGATAAAGGTCGGATTGTAGCCTATCGCGATTGCGGTTTATCATATCGTGACATTGCTGCTCGCGTTGGTCGAGATCCAATGACTGTTAGCAGAATAAGGAATCGGTGGGTTCAGGAGGGTAATACGGAACGACGTCATGGATCCAAACGGCCTTGTATCACTAGCAGTCGCGGTGACAGGTATCTTATACGCATGGCTTCAACGGATCGTGCAGCCACGTCTCGATCCCTGAGTCAACAGATGGGGACGTTTGCAAGACGACAACCATCTGCACGAACGACGTTTGCAGCAGCATGGACTATCAGCTCGGAGACCGTGGATGCGGTTACCGTTGACGCTGCATCACAGACAGGAGCGCCTGCGAACCTGGGTGCACGAATGGCAAAACGTCATTTTTTCGGATGAATCCAGTTTCTGTTTACAGCATCACGATGGTCGCATCCGTGTTTGGCGATATCGTGGTGAACGCACATTGGAAGTATTTATTCGTCATCGCCATACTGGCGTATCACCCAGCGCGATGGTATGGGGTGCCATTGGTTACACGTGTCGGTCATCTGTTGTTCGCATTGACGGCACTTTCAACAGTGAACGTTACATTTCAGATGTGTTACGACCCGTGGCTCTACCCTTCATTCGATCCCTGCGAAACCCTACATTTCAGCAGGATAATGCACGACCGCACGTTGCAGGTCCTGTACAGGCCTTTCTGGATACATAAAATGTTCAACTGCTCCTCTGGCCACCAATTGAAAACGACTGGTCAACGGTGGCCGAGCAACTGGCTCGTCACAATACGCCAGTCACTACTCCTGATGAACTGTGGTATCGTGTTGAAGCTGCATGGACAGCTGTATGTGTACACGCCACCCAAGCTCTATTTGATTCAATACCGAGGCGTACATCAAGGCCGTTATTACGGTGGTTGTTCTGGGTACTGATTTCCCAGGATCTATGCACCCAAACTGCGTGAAAATGTAATCACATGTCAGTTCTAGAATAATACATTTGTCGAATGAATACCCATGTTTATCATCTGCATTTCTTCTTCGTGTAGCAATTTTAATGGCCAGTAGTGTATATGTGAATAGCACACATTTGTATACATACGTCTCTACTCCACTCATAGGACTATTTGAAGAGCCATTACCGATCCGTTTTATGCAACCCACACTACATCTGTATTGAGAGACGCATTCAGACAGGCGACAGCCACGTAATCAGTATATGTTACCTCTGTCAGCTTCGGACGACCTCATCAAATGGAATGATAGGGTCGAAAGTACAATTGGCCATGAGTGACAAGGTATTATTAGACCAAGATATACTTTCCTTCTGCCATATCTATCCAATGTCTACAATCTTTCTTTGTGTAATTACCGGTGTAGCTACTATAGTGTAATAAAAAATAATAAATGTTTAGATATATGGAAATAATTAGTTTGATTTTTCGGCTTGTCGGACAAGCACAATAAACTGTACTATAACGCGTAAACAGTCTTTTCATATTAGTTCCGCATTAACGAAATCGTCTTTCTCTTGTTGTAAATTTATGCTTACTAATTAATAATACTACGTCCGATCGCCAGCCGTATCCACCTACGAAATCTTAACCATCATTCCTTTTGTAACCTGATCTTCGTAATAGCTCCGAAGTAGACAGGTGGGTTTCTTGGATTTTTATATATTACAGAACTACTTGGAATAATAAGTCAAGTTTTGACTGGTGAAGTACCACTTTATTATTTTTTCTACACATATCACAAATACAGACTTTTTACTTCCTCTCACAACCAAAATGCCTATCGCCGATTTCACTCCAAAATATCGTGTGTCTACCTTCGTTCATTAACAAAGAGCGAGTCCTTCCTCTTACCGAGAAACAGGAAAAACATTTTATGTTTTTTACAATTTGAAAATCTAAAATACATTACGGCAGGTGCAGTCTCTACGCTGGTCCGCCGCTTCACCTTTTCTCTTTGTCTTTGAAGAAAGCGAAAACATAAAAGCAGGATATGCAAAAGGTACATCACACTGTTCAGCTTTGGGTTTATCTGCAGCCCTATGATCTTTCCTACATGATTCAGAAACGTTGCCTTTTGAAATGTGTTATTCCATTGAAGACAAAAAACAAACAGGACTTATCAAAATGGCAAGTGAGGACGTAACAACTTACCGGTTTATCACCCACAGGAGAAATTGAAACACAGGGTGATTTAGCTCACCCTACCGATGAAGTTTATACTACCCCACAAGACAGAACAACGTAGTGAGCCAATTTGACCAAGATATACTTTACTTGTGCCATGCGAAGCACACTGTCAAACTTTTTTATGAGGCTTCTTTACCACATTAACGCAGCGAGTTATATATTAATATTTTCATTGTGTTACATAACAGAAAATTATTATTTTCATGCTTCCTATTTTAATATCTTCTGTTAATTTCGTTCTTCCCGATGGTTAAAGAACTTTATAACGCAACATTTCTGAACCATTTACGAAAGATTAAGTTCTATAAACGGAATAAACTTACAGAGAATCCAGAGCCTTTATGAGTACACAGATAATTACACAAAGAATGACCGGAGACACTAGGATAAACTTGACAGAAATAAGATGTATCTTGGCCCAAAAATACCATGTAACCTATGGCCAGCCATCATTTGTATTTTTTACGGTATGATTCCGTTTGCGGACAGTCACCCATAGCTCTGCGAGGGAACTTAAATCGATTACTCGGGTATCCCCTATCTGAATCCACTTCCTCAAACCGGGTGTAGTGCTGGTTGCATTAAAAGGATCGTTAGGGACAGTGAAATCCCCCTGTATACACAGACATTTATAAATTACTAGAAACTTATCCATCATCCCTGATCATTACAAAACTACTGGTATACAAGTGCAGCCAAGAGTGACAGGTAGCTACATTATAAAATATGTTGCATGATGGTGTTGGAATAAATTGTCATGTAACAATGCAATGTGAGGTGTCGCTCGCCATATGACAAACAGCAGGATAGCACGAATCACGCTTCTGTTTCAGTTCCAGTTATGAGCTCTTCTGAAGAGGATGTTATTGTGAGTTACGGTTATTAAAGCTGTTCTTGTTGTTCTAGTCATCAGTCCTGAGACTGGTTTCATGCATCTCTCCATGCTACTCTATCCTGTGCAAGCTTCTTCATCTCCCAGTACCTACTGCAACCTACATCCTTCTGAATGTGCTTGGTGTATTCATCTCTTGGTCTCCCTCTACGATTTTTACCCTCCACGCTGCCCTCCAATACTAAATTGGCGATCCCTTGATGTCTCAGAACATGTCCTACCAACCGATCCCTTCTTCGTGTTAAGTTGTGCCACAATCTCCTCTTCTCTCCAGTTCTGTTCAATACCTCCTCATTAGTTATGTGATCTACCCATCTAATCTTCAGCATTCTTCTATAGCACCACATTTCGTAAGCTTCTATTTTCTTCTCGTCCAAACTATTTATCGTCCACGTTTCACTTCCATACATGGCTACACTCCATACAGTTTCAGAAATGACTTCCTGACACTGAAATCTATACTCGATGTTAACAAATTTCTCTTCTTGAGAAACGCTTTCCTTGCCAGTCTACATTTTATATCCTCTCTACTTCGACCATCATCAGTTATTTTGCTCCCCAAATAGCGAAACTCCTTTGCTACTTTAAGTGTGTCTCATTTCCTAATCTAATTCCCTCAGCATCACCCGACTTAATTCGACTACATTCCATTATCCTCGTTATGCTTTTGTTGATAGTCATCTTATATCCTCCTTTCAAGACACTATCTTAATATGATGAAAAAAAAAAGAAAAGAAATACTGTGTGCACCCGTGAATTGCTGTAAATATAAAACTGTTGAGATGTGGTGTACTCTCTTTACTGTAATGAGTAGTTACTCACCAGGAGCAGTAGCAGTTCGAAAATTAGTCCTGATTAGTCAAAGTAGCTGATGGTATTTGCTCCAAAAAGTGGAAACTGTCGGGACTCGTTCTGTAGAATTCGTGGAATTTGTGTTAGTATTGGGAGAGCTTACAAGCGTTTGGTGTAACTGACAACAAGAAGTGACAGGATGATATGGAATCTGTTAAGACATTAGGATATAACTTCCCAGGTACTAGAAGGAACTGTAGATGCTGAAAACTCTACAAGCATATGGCATTGGTTCCCAAGTATGTGAGTGGCTCGAAGACTTCTTAAGTAACAGAACCCAGTACGTTGTCCTCGATGGTGAGTGTTCATCGGAGGTGAGGGTATCATCTGGAATGCCTCAGGGAAGTGTGGTAGGTCCGCTTTTGTTTTCTGTCTACATAAATGAACTCTTGAATAGGGTGGATAGCAATGTGCGGCTGTTTGCTGATGATGCTGTGGTGTACGGGAAGGTGTCGTCGTTGAGTGACTGTAGGAGGATACAGGATGACTTGGACAGGATTTGTGACTGGTGTAAAGAATGGCAGCTAATTCTAAATACAGATAAATGTAAATGAATGCAGATGAATAGGAAAAAGAATCCCGTAATGTTTGAATACTCCATTAGTAGTGTAGCGCTTGACACACTCACTACGATTAAATATTTGGGCGTAACATTGCAGAGCGATATGAAGTGGGACAAGCATGTAATGGCAGTTGTGGGGAAGGCGGATAGTCGTCTTCGGTTCACTGGACTAATACGACCTATTCTTGAGTAATGCTCGAGCGTTTGGGATCCCTATCAGGTCGGATTGAGGGAGGACAGAGAAGCAATTCAGAGGCGGGCTGCTAGATTTGTTACTGGTAGGTTTGATCATCACTCGAGTGTTACGAAAATACTTCAGGAACTCGGGTGGGAGTCTCTAGAGGAAAGGATGCGTTCTTTTCGTGAATCGCTACTGAGGATATTTAGAGAACCAGCATTTGAGCCTGACTGCAGTACAATTTTACTGCCGCCAACTTACATTTCGCAGAAAGCCCACAAAGATAAGACAGATTAGGACTCGTACAGAGGAATATAGGCAGTCATTTTTCGCTCGTTCTGTTTGGGAGTGGAACAGGGAGAGAAGATGCTAGTTGTGGTACGAGGTACCCTTCGCCACGCACCGTATGGTGGATTGCGGAGTATCTATGTAGATGTAGATGTAGGTGTAGAGGAAGACAGAAATTTGAATACATCCAGCAAATAATCGAGGACAATGGTCGCAAGTGCTACTCTGAGGTGAAGAGGTTTGCACAGAAGAGGAACTCGTGACTGGCCGCATCAAACTAGTCACAAGACTGATGACATGACGTCACAAACCACAATGTGAAACGTTTATTTTTTAGTGAGGCCAACTCATACGGTACCTCAATCAATTTGTTGCATATGCAGAGTGGCCAGAAGCAGTATGAAAAGCTCGTAAGGGTGTTGCAGGAGAGGTAGTGCTGAGAAATAATTGTTAAGATAAAAATTCGATACGTTCTCGATTTCCTAGTTGAAGTTAGTAAATCAGGCCGTTGCGCGCGCCTTTTCAAGCGGCTCGCCACAGATGGTTTTGTTTCCTAAGATCAAAATTGGACATGGGGCGGTAGTAAGAAGCCAACCCGTGCCAAAGGTTGAGCAGTCTCGTGCGTTATCATCTGCACTGTGATTACAATTGACAGTAATGACATGTGGCAGGCTGCACGCAGAGACATCTGATTGACTAACTGCAATTCTAAATAACTCGAAAACGGCACAAAATGTCTTGTTTTTTCCTTAACAATTATGACACAGACAGTGGTTACTGTTACTACAGGCCACACCACAAGTTGGGAAACGGGACCAAGTTTCTAGAAGTTTACTGTCCAGTTGAGATTTTCACAAATGTTTTATTCGTATCTTACTGAAACTAGCAGTACGGCAATAAACAACCTTTTAAAACACGCCGCTAGCGGCAATACGGTAATTTATAGCAATACAACAGTTTAAATTTTTTAAAAAAGACCACAGAAGCTAGCAGCACGGCAATAAACAACCTTTTAAAACACGCCGGTAACGGCAATAAAGTAATTTATAGCAATACAACAGTTTAAAATTTTTTTTAAGAACATTAGTAAACACGCTACTAAAGTAAATACAGAACTCTGTTAACAAAGTACGGTGAGGTAGTGAACCTACCGACACAGCCATTAAAAAAAATTAAACAGGTCTCAGCAAACACACAATTAATCGCAATAAAAGGAATTTACAAACTTGGAGGAATTAAAAAAAAATTTAAACAAAAGTGTCCTGGAATATCATTAGAACATAACAGATATGTCGGACCCGTGTAAGGCGGCCACAAATCCCCCACTCAGGGATGCTCAGGCTAGGCAGAATACTGACCAATTTAAATACGCCCGTAAACACAATTGCCACTCTCAGGCTGGTCACTGCACTGACTTTTAGCCAGCGAAAACTTGTTATAAGATGGCTTAACTTGCTGACAGAATAAGAGCTAACCTCGTGCAAGGAAACATTACACCACACAGTCCTCAATGAGCGACCACATGATCAACCAACAAGAAGCAAGAATTTACTCATAACACACGACAGAATAGCGAAACAATTAAAATGCCAAGACTACACCTCCCACCGGACAATAACGAGAGGAGGAGGAGAGATCACTGTCTTCAATTAGATCGGTGCCGGGGACAGGAAACCCGTTCGCCGGAGGCCACAGGGCAGAAGAGACACTGGTTACGCAAACTTATTACTTAATGATTAAATCTTCCACTAACTTAAGTTGCAACTATGCTCGAACAGGCAGTACACGACCTCCTATGGCAAGGATCCACACATCCGACCGCGCACGCGTCTCCAGCGTACCCAACACGTCACGGTCACGCGGATTTTGGCTCGGAGGAACACTGACAGCTGCGCCGCCTTGTTGAATAATACTTTTCGTGCAGCCACAGGACGCCGTGTTACGACTCAAACTGTGCAATAGGTTGCATGATACGTAACTTCACTCCCGATGTCCATGGCAACCACGACACCATGCAGCGTGGTACAGATGGGCCCAACAACATTCCGAATGAACCGCTCAGGATTGGCATCACGTCCTCTTCGCCGATGAGTGTAACATGTGCCTTCAATCAGACGCGTTTGGTGGCAACCCGGTCAGACTAATCGGCTTATACACACTGTGCAGCAAGGTGAAGTTTCCCTTGTGTTTTGGGGTGGAATTATGAGGGGTGACATACGTCGCTGGTGGTCATGGAAGGCGCAGTACCGGTTATACGGTACGTGTATGCCATCCTCCGACCGATAGTGCAACCCTATCGGCAGCATATTGGCGAGGCATTCTTCGTGGACGGCAATTCACGCCCCCACCGTGCACATCTCGTTCAAAAATGTTCACATGTGTGTGAAATCTTACGGGACTTAACTGCCAACGTCATCAGTCCCTAAGCTTACAGACCACTTAATCTAAATTATCCTAAGAACAAAGACACACACCCTTGCCCGAGGGAGGACTCGAACCTCCGCCGGGACCATGCACATCTTGTGACTGACTTGCTTCAGGATTACGACATCACTCGACCAGAGAGGCCAACATGTTCTCCAGACATGCCTGGGATCGATTGAAAAGGGCTGTTTATGGGCGACGTGACCCACCAGTCACTTTGAAGGATCTAAGCGGAATCGCCGTGGAGGAGTGGGCCAATCTGGACCAACAGTGCCGTGACGAAGTTGTGGATAGTATCCCACGACAAATACAGGCATGCATCAATGCAAGAGGACGAGCTACTGGGTTCTAGAGGTACCGTTGTGTACAGCAGTCTGGACCACCACCTCTGAAGGTTTCGTTGTATGGTGGTACAATATGCAATGTGTCATTTTCATGAGCAATAAAAAGGGCGGAGGTGATGTTTATGATGATCTCTATTCCAATTTTCTGTACAGGTTGCGGAACTCTCGGAACCGAGATGATGCAAAACTTTTTTTGATGTGTGTAGATTCCAGATGGACGTAATCATTAAGTGTCTCATTTTATTTGTCAATGTCTTGTGTAGTCAACAGAAAATAAACACGCTACATTATCGCATTTCTTTCGCGTCAGAAAGTTATTATAAGCGTTGTAGGTCAAAAACTTAAGAATTTTTTGGTGTCGTTAGTGCTTTGCACAGTTACTATACTCGTACTATATAGTGTCAACAACACCACTGTAATCAATGAATGGTGACTTCATTCCGTCGGTATTTTATTTCATTGTTGGAATGTTTATTACAGCAAAACTTACGGTTACACATCACAAACAGATGTGTAACAAACTCGTGGCAGCTGGATATTATTACCCCCTATTCCGCCCGCTTTGCAAAACAAAGTCAGTCAAACTATTTTTACTGCACATTCTGGCCTCATAGGTGACACGCGCAACAAGTTCTGAGATTTAGGAGTGTATTTTCGACGCGAGAAATTGCTTCATGCAGCGTCAGTATCTTGGCGGTCGGAGTAAATTGGATTTACGAAGCACACAGGCGCTAAACCCTGTCTGGCGCGCCTACTTCTGTCCGCAAAGAGAACCGCCTTCACCCGTACATCAGACTAGCGTACATCAGACTAGTTTACTTTCACTTTGCAATCTTCTGTCCTACACTTATTTTACAATTCACACCATGGCGTCCACATACATTACAGCAGTCAGCACACAGGACGAGTTGGTTAATGCTGACGGGTCGCTCTACAAGTTTTGTGACGCCACTTCCTTCAATTTCACGTTGAGGGGACATTTCACTGCGCGGAACCGAGAAAGACAGTCCGTGGCGCGTTGCAGGTTTATAGAGTGCAAGTAGCCGTCTCTTGGGGGGGGGGGGAGGGGGGAGGTGGGGGGGAGGGGGGAGGTGGGGGGGGTTGCGACTAACTCTATGAGACGAGTTTAAAAATTTTTGAGTGCGTGTTTGAACGCATGCAAGCTCTCAGTAGCACAGGACAAAGTTAAGACCTTTGTAAGTATTGTATTGTATGTTAATCGTGGTCCTAGAAACGAAAGAGAGGCTGCGTCTCCACCGCAGCCGCAGTGGTCCACAACCCCACTAAGACTGCCGCAATCCACTTTTTTTCACCTCTCCGCCGTCCCCCACCGAACCACTCTTTCAGGGTTATTGCGCTGTTCGGCCCCGGTGTTTCAAACAAGCCTTCAGTTCATAGTGCTGTGGAATATGGGGGAAAAACCGCAAATTTGGCATTCATAAGAAGAAGAACAACACCAAAAATGCAACAGGAACTTAATACAATCCTGGAAATGGAAAAAAGAACACATTGACACCGGTGTGTCAGACCCACGATACTTCCTCCGGACACTGCGAGAGGGCTGTACAAGCAATGATCACACGCACGGCACAGCGGACACACCAGGAACCGCGGTGTTGGCCGTCGAATGGCGCTAACTGCGCAGCATTTGTGCACCGCCGCCGTCAGTGTCAGCCTGTTTGCCGTGGCATACGGAGCTCCATCGCAGTCTTTAACACTGGTAGCATGCCGCGACAGCGTGGACGTGAACCGTATGTGCAGTTGACGGACTTTGAGCGAGGGCGTATAGTGGGCATGCGGGAGGCCGGGTGGACGTACCGCCGAATTGCTCAACACGTGGCGCGTGAGGTCTCCACAGTACATCGATGTTGTCGCCAGTGGTCGGCGGAAGGTGCACGTGCCCGTCCACCTGGGACCGGACCGCAGCGACGCACGGATGCACACCAAGACCGTAGGATCCTACGCAGTGCCGTAGGGGACCGCACCGCCACTTCTCAGCAAATTAGGGACACTGTTGCTCCTGGGGTATCGGCGAGGACCATTCGCAACCGTCTCCATGAAGCTGGGCTACGGTCCCGCACACCGTTAGGCCGTCTTCCGCTCACGCCCCAACATCGTGCAGCCCGCCTCCAGTGGTGTCGCGACAGGCGTGAATGGAGGGACGAATGGAGACGTGTCGTCTTCAGCGATGAGAGTCGCTTCTGCCTTGGTGCCAATGATGGTCGTATGCGTGTTTGGCGCCGTGCAGGTGAGCGCCACAATCAGGACTGCATACGACCGAGGCACACAGGGCCAACACCCGGCATCATGGTGTGGGGAGCGATCTCCTACACTGGCCGTACACCTCTGGTGATCGTCGAGGGGACACTGAATAGTACACGGTACATCCAAACCGTCATCGAACCCATCGTTCTACCATTCCTAGACCGGCAAGGGAACTTGCTGTTCCAACAGGACAATGCACGCCCGCATGTATTCCGTGCCACCCAACGTGCTCTAGAAGGTGTAAGTCAACTACCCTGGCCCACAAGATCTCCGGATCTGTCCCCCATTGAGCATGTTTGGGACTGGATGAAGCGTCGTCTCACGCGGTCTGCATGTCCAGCACGAACGCTGGTCCAACTGAGGCGCCAGGTGGAAATGGCATGGCAAGCCGTTCCACAGGACTACATCCAGCATCTCTACGATCGTGTCCATGGGAGAATAGCAGCCTGCATTGCTGCGAAAGGTGGATATACAGTTTACTAGTGCCGACATTATGCATGCTCTGTTGCCTGTGTCTATGTGCCTTTGGTTCTGTCAGTGTGATCATGTGATGTATCTGACCCCAGGAATGTGTCAATAAAGTTTCCCCTTCCTGGGACAATGAATTCAAGGTGTTCTTATTTCAATTTCCAGGAGTGTATGTAAGAAATTGTCCACGCAATCTGCCACTGATGATGCCTTGCAGAAAATAAAGGCGAAACGCGTATGCCACTAAAATGGTGTTTTATTCAGTTGCTGTCAGACGGACCATAAGTAAAAATTATCAGTATACCGTAATATCAGTAACTGTCTATCGTTGTCATAGCCCTTGGCTATGTAAAAGGACTGACTGAGTGTCATTTATTGTTGTGGAATAAGGCTTTACTGATGACCATAGATGTTAAGTCCCATAGTGCTCGCAGGCCTGTGTGGCCGAGCGGTTCTAGGCGTGTCAGTCTGGAACCGCGCGACCGCTGCGGTCGCAGGTTCGAATCGTGCCTCGGGCATGGTTGTGTGTGATGTCGTTAGGTTAGTTAGGCTTAAGTAGTTCTAAGTTCTAGGGGAGTCATGACCTCAGATGTTAAGTCCCATAGTGCTGAGAGCCATTTGAACCATAGTGCTCAGAGCCATTTGAACCGCTTGAATAACGCTTACGAAGTCATTTATTGTTGTGGAATAAGGATTACGAAGTCATTTATTGTTGTGGGATAAAATCACTATCTGTTTACTGTCGACATGACCTTCGGCTATTTAAAACAGCTGACGGTCTGAATATCTTTGATATGGCGCGCGCCTTATCCTGTGATCTTGTTCAGAGCGCGCACTGTAATCAAGTATAGTTGGCTGTCCTGGTGCGGGTGGCGCTCCTGTGGCGATTTGCTATGACGTCGCTGGCGTGTCTTTGCGGTGGCCGGTGGAAAGCGAGAGGGTGGTTGGTTTTCCGGTTACTGCACGGAACGTGAAGTTCGCTCTGCCTGACATGCTGGTGACTAGCGCTGAGGTTGTTGCGCCTCGCGGTATGAGCAGAGTGGTCTGGGGCGGAGGAGACTCGCCGCTGTGCTGGCCATGCGGTGGTGATTCATTGGTTCAAATGGCTCTGAGCACTATGGGACTCAACTGCTGTGGTCATCAGTCCCCTAGAACTTAGAACTACTTAAACCTAACTAACCTAAGGACATCACACACATCCATGCCCGAGGCAGGATTCGAACCTGCGACCGTAGCAGTCTCACGGTTCCTGACTGCGCGCCTAGAAGGTGATTCATTGGGGTCGGCGCACTTGTTCTGCCTGCCTGTCTGACGTGGAGGTCCGGTGGGGTCCTGTGATACTCTGGCCCGGAGACAACTAGTTGCTGAATTTTGGAGTCGTCTGCCAGGTTATGGCGTGGACTCGGTTGGCTCTTCCGATTTTCCCCAGGAAGCTCCAGCAGCGGTTTCTGAACTTTCCGGTGTGGGACGGTGTTGTTGGAACTTTTTGCTGTGTGTGTGGCTCGTTACGATATTTGTTGGTACTAATTTATTTGCTCAACTGGAGTCCTGCCCGGAGATGTGTTCATGTATGGTACATTTGGCAGTCGATGTGTTAGGTAAAGTCTGCCTAAGAAGGGCGGTTTTGTACAGTATATACCTAGTGGATTACTGCTGCCAGGTATATGTGGTCTTCTGGGACCTGCACAACACGATCTATTCAATTTGGTTGTGTAACAGCATTTAGTGGTATGTTTTGTATTTTTTTTACTGTGTTATTATTAACTTGGTGGAATAGTCGCGTTTGTGTCGTTAAGGTACTTCTAAGAGTGTGGTTTGACTATTCATGTGCGCTTGGCTTTTATTGTTTCGTTTTAGGAAGCGAGAATGGTTTGACTAGATTTGTGTGTGTTGGCTTCCGGCACTTATTAAGAGCGCCCGAGTTAACGGCGCTGCGGTTATCATGTGCTGTCGGGATGTTATACTGTATTTTAGAATTTTATCTTGTGTTGATATTATCTGTCGTGTGTTACAGAACATAACCAAGGTGAGTAATTGATTAGAAGTTGTGGGAGGCGTGTGGGGGAGCTCTCAGCGATTTATTTCGTGGACCGCTTCTAGTGGGAAGGCTCCGAAGTGTTGAGAGCTCGCTCGTCTGTGAGTGCGTTGGGAGTTGCCCTCGCCCTTTGGTTGTATCAAATTATTATTTTGTTATTATATTTATTGGTTGTGTGTTGCGCTTCTTTCATTTTATGGTGCCAAGCGCCATTATCTTTCTCAAAGTATTTTATATAAATCATGTCAAGTTATCTTATTATTGGATTTTGTCTTTTGGATAAACTCTAAAAGCACTATTGTAAAAGGTTCTTTGATTTTATGGTGGCAAACCACACTTATTGTTTTTAAAGCTCACTCTTTAACCATGTGTTAAGTTTTGTAAGTTACATGAACTTGTTGTTATTTAAAAGAGTTTAGTATTGGCAATTTAATAAATTCTGTACAGAGTCTGCTGTTTGGATATTATTGGGTGGAAGTCCTTGGATAGTTGTCCTACAACAAAACCCATTTCAGTCTTATTATTACGAGTAATTGTTTTGACGTACGACACTTCTAGTGTCAATTTCAATGTCTTGAATGTAGGAGAAAAATTGCTTATTGTTTGACGCTGCTTCTAATGAACTGGAAAGGGAACTTTTTAATTGTAACCTGTTTTAAAGTAAAATGAATGCATATAACTGTGAATGCTGCTGCCCTTGCGTGTTTTCCTGGTCCAGCCTTCCACCTTGAAGCCACCTGCACTGCACCTTGGTATGTTTTAACTCAAGAAGTGTCGTCGAGCAGATGCGCAAAACTATAGGCCTGTATCTCTGACGTCGATCTGTTGTAGAATTTTAGAACATGTCTTTTGCTCGCGTATCATGTAGTTTTTGGAACCCCAGAATCTACTCTGTAGGAATCAACATGGATTCCGGAAACTGCGATCGTGTGAGACCCAACTCTCTTTATTTGTTCATAAGATCCAGAAAATATTAGATACAGGCTCCCAGGTAGATGCTATTTTCTTGACTTCCGGAAGGCGTTCGATACAGTTCCGCACTGTCGCCTGATACACAAAGTAAGAGCCTACGGAATATCAGACTAGCTGCGTGGCTGTATGGAAGAGTTATTAGCAAACAGAACACAGCATGTTGTTCTCAATGGAGAGGCGTCTACAGAAGTTAAGAGTGTTGTGGGACCATTGCTTTTCACAATATATATAAATGACCTAGTAGATAGTTTCGAAAGTTCCATGCGGGTTTTCGCGGATGGTGCTGTAGTATACAGAGAAGTTGCAGCATTAGAAAATTGCAGCGAAATGCAGGAAGATCTGCAGCGGATAGGCACTTGGTGCAGGGAGTGGCAACTGACCCTTAACATAGACAAATGTAGTGTATTGCGAATACATAGAAGGAAGGATCCTTTATTGTACGATTATATGATAGCGGAACAAACACTGGTAGCAGTTACATCTGTAAAATATCTAGGAGTATGCATGCAGAACGATTTGAAGTGGAATTATCATATAAAATTAATTGTTGGTAAGGCGGGTACCAGGTTGAGATTCATTGGGAGAGTCCTTAGAAAATGTAGTCCATCAACAAAGGAGGTGGGTTACAAAACACTCGTTCGGCCTATACTTGAGTATTGCTCATCAGTGAGGGATCCGTTCCAGGTCGGTTTGACGGAGGTTATGTCAAGGATTACGCAAACCAACAATGGCAAGAGATGTGGAACGCTTCCCAGCAAATGGAAGGCGGTTTTTACGCAGTACTCCAACACTGTATTTCTTCACGCCTGTGGTTCATGAGAGCCTGTTTGGATCCATCCACGAATTCTACTATCATACGACGACGCTTCAATCACTCCTCTTTTCCTCAACATCTACATCGCATCAACGTTTACTCTTTGCTGGCACGTGAGTGTGATTCTGAATCGATGTCAACCCCAACTTGTTTGTGTGTCTCAAATCTGACTGCGAACCGTTGGACTTTCTGGTGACATTGCTGAGTACGGAATACCACGTTGCTCAATCAGCTAGTTCTTATTTTTTTTTACCAAAGACATTGGCCTTTATAAAGTAATTGCCAAGTTCCTTGAGAGTACTGGGCACAATCTGTAGGTTTTAATGGTGTTCATATTCTATTTGTCTGTTCTGCCTCTGGAGGTATTTCAGTAATGGTGTGAACGGTAACTCGACGGAATTTCAACTACCTTTTAATATAATTGTTGTAAAAATACAATGGACGCAGCTGTGACGGTTTGAGATTTCTCTAGTTGTAAATATGCATTTCTGTTTTATTTCATTCAATTCTATGTACATTGTATCTATGTGTTATTGATGCTTAAATCGAGATGCTTCTCGGAATGTCATATAAATAAGAAAAGAGTGGTATCACTCCCTTGAAAGCAATACAGGACCTGTTTATACATTCCAAGGCGATGGAAAGTGTTTTGAATACGAACGTTTTAACGTTTTTCCTGCACCGTATTAAGCATGGTAATGTGTTTTTTGGTGTTTTCATATTTTTGGTCAGCCCCTGTACAAAGTTAAGCACTAAAGACGCATAGTAGTCGCTGTTTTCTAGCAGTAAATGTCAAATGGTAGGCGTTGAAAATACGTTGTTGCTGGCCCGTAAGTAGAACATTGTTGGCATTAATAAGCGAATGTAGCAAGATTAAGCTGTTCCATTCTAAAATATTGGAGTATATTCGTTCTGTTGCATTTTTGATGAAGTGCAAAAGCTAAATGTTACCTCCTTCGCTATACAGATACCAGGCATGTAACACGGTCCCAGTTTCCCCCTCCCCCCCCCCCCCCCCCCCCGATTTTTAAAGAAATTCATCTCTTGCGTTTTTAGTGAAGCTAGTCTTTCAGGCATTTCATTGTTTATGATGACATATCTCCTGAACTATGCCCCGTACGACAATGTACTTTTGCAGTACCTTCAGTGGTAACTTGGTAGTCACGCTCAGAAAGTAAGTGTAGAAAGAGACGCATCAACCATCAGTGTGTGTGATTATGTAGCAAAATAAGCTTTAATAGATTCACATCAACGTCGTAATATATCTAAGTATAGGACCCATTAGGGCACCTTTTAGAATGATTAACTGCTGGCTCTCGCTTGCAAGCTGCCAACACGGTCCGTAGGGCACGGTTTCAGTAGCTGCAGTTTACAACACCCCCACCTCCATACCCCCTGTCGGCACAGCTGTGAGTGTCTGCTAATAAAGAGAAGGCGGGAGTGCAACATGTTTTCGCCTCGGTGACGTGTGAACAGCGTGCTGAGACAGCTGTGGCGCCCTCTCATTGGTCGGCTGGTCCGCCAATAGCGCCGGGTCAATAGAAAAATGAAAGCTGGCCCCATGGGTGGACACGCCAGTCGCTCGTCGTGGTCGCTGCCAGAGCGCTATTTAAGACAGCAGACATTTATTTCGGCGTGGCGAAAGTGTGCCAGCAGCCCGGCTCCATGTGTTATCTCCCAGAGAAGGGGGGAGCTGATCGAAAGCTGGTACGCCCACGTACTGTGTTCCCTGACAAGTCGTTTTTCTTTTCACTCGCAGCTATACGATAGAGTGGTTCTACACCTACAGGACACTTACTCACTGGTCATACCGGACTCAAGAGTCCGTTACCGCAGCAACGTATTTTCGCCATCTGTCCCTGTCTTGGGCTATTTCCTCCCATTCACCTCCAATACCTAGGCTCCTAAAATCAGCCTTCACATTGTCCTCCATCTACGCCTCGGTCTCCCCACAGGACGTTTTCCTTCTAGGTTCCCTACCAGTACTGTGCGCGCTGCCTTTCCCTCATCCATTCGAGCTACGTGACCCGCACATTGCAGCCTACGTGATTTAATAATACTGATTATGTCACGGTTTGAATAGAGTTCGTGAACCTCTTCGTTATACACTTTTCGCCACTCTCCGCTAATGTCATCCCTTTTTGCTCTGAAAATTTTCCTCAAAATTTTGTTTTCAAATACTCGAAAAGGCTTTTCATTTTGCACGGTGAGAGACCAAGTCTCACACCCATACGGTATAACTGGTAGAATAATAGTTTTGTATATTCTAATCTTTAAATTCCTAGACAATATCCGTGATGAAAGTAATCTATTCAGTGAAAAGTAGCACGCATTTCCCGCCCGTAATCTCTTCTTCAGTTCGAATTCAATCTCATTTCTCGAAGTGATGTCCACGCCTAGATACTTAAATGTGTTCACTTTTTCAAACTGCATGTCTCCAACTCTTAACATTTACTGATCTACTGCTGTTGGCATTCTAGTAGTAACCAGGTATTTACTTTTGTCTTCACTTGTCCTTAGACATACATCTTCATTAGCCACAATTAACGCATTCGCATTTGCTGTTACAGATACTTTCTTATCGCTAATGATGTTTAGATCATCTGCGTACCATAACATCTTAATATTTCCATTTAACTCCACACCCTCTGAATTATCTGCTGCCATTCGTACAATATATTAAAAAGTAGCGGAGACAGGGCATCTCCGTGCTTAAGTCCGTTCTTTATTACAAATTCTTCTGACTCCAATTTCCCCACGCGTACTCTACCTTTTGTGTTTTTCATACTCGCTTCTATAAGTCTAACATACTGCTTTGGTATTCCAAGTTCCAAAAGAATTCTGTACAATTTTGATTGCAATACTGAATCATATGCTTTTGTAAGATCTATAAAAAGATTATGAACTGGTTTATTGTATTCCCATTTCTTTTCCAAAATTGGACGCAGGGTGAATATTTGTTCTATAGTTGATCCGTTCCTCCGAAAGCCGGCTTGGTAATCCCCCACAATTTCATCTGCATTTGGTGTAAGCCTGCTTAGCAGAATATTCGAGAAAATTTTGGAACATACTGGTAATAACGATATCCCTCTATAATTACTACAATCCATTTTGCCGCCCTTCTTAAAAACTGGGATCAGAATCGACTCCTGCCACTCTTCAGGTATCATCTCTGAGTTCCATACTTTAGTTATCACTCTGTGAACTACTTCCACCAATTTCTGTCCCCCAATTTTTAACTAATTCAGCAGTTATACAATCTGATCCTGGTGCTTTATGGTTTTTCAGTTTGTTGATAGCATCTCTTACCTCCTTTAACGTCGGCTCAGGTATCTGGGGTTCTGCTGTATGTACTTCGTACGCCTGCTCATTTCCTGCTTCCTGGGGTACATTTAATAGATGCTCAAAATGCTCCCTCCATTTACTTAATATAGCACTGGGGTCTGTCAGTATTCCCCCACATCCCCTCGAAGTGCATTTTTCCTAGCGCTGAAGCCCTTCCTATACCCATTTATGTCTAGGTACACCTACAGGATAGGAGAGCAAATGTTATTATGCGCGTTGGTAGCTATTCTAACTCTTATCAGCTGTTGGAATCAACTGTTGGGATTCAGGTTTGGATGTTAATTTTTAGACACGGCAGATTTGAGCGGTCGCAATTACGCTTCTGAGGAGCGCCTAGTGACAAGTGCGTGGGTGCACGAACGAAAACACACAGGCCAGACTATGAGACGGATTGTGGGAGCAGTCAAGGAAAGATTTAATAAGGCTCCATCGCGAAAGACAACTCTATTAGGTTGGGAGAGACGTGATTTGGCTTTTGACAGTGTCAAGAACAGGTCGTAGAGTGGAAAGAAGAAGACGCACGTGGAAGTATCTCTGCTGCTTCGATTGAACAGTCTATTATGAAGTCGAGAAGTAAACGTGCTTCAGACCTGCGGGTACTGAGGAAAATAATGTGAGTTCACCAAATATAAAATTATAAAAAAATTTACAAACTTTCTATAAAACTTTTTAAAACTTTCAAAATTTTCTGCACGTTGCCTCAATCGCTGTTAACATTCTTTTAAAAATATAAAGTGATGACTAGTTTCAGTAACTTAACTATAATCTTCAGATCTTAGAACAGACAAATAAAAAGAAAAACTGCCGTAAGTAACAAAGCTATGTAAAAATTGCTATTGGCTTACTTTTTTAAAAAATTACAGCGCATTAAGGTAGCACATGCAGTATTCAAAATGCACTTGCAGTGCACGAGACCATTGCATCATTCATAACATCTTATTTTAAACATTTACGTAAAATGTGCTAAGTAAAGCCTAAAATGAACGCAAGGGAAAACATACTATGCACTGGCAGACAACTAAGAATAAGAAATAATCATTTAGAGGTGAAACGCAGATGTCAGACAGCGTGGTACGTTCAACAAACCAGTCTGTTCTCTCAATAATTATTTCTTATTCTTGTTTGTTTGGCAGTACATGAGGTATTTTCCCTTACGTTCGTTTTAAGCTGTACATAGCGCACTTTACCTGACGATTTACATGGACGATGCAAAGGTCTTGTATACCGCTAGTGCGTTTATAATACTGCGTGTGCTATGTTAATTCCCTCTAATTTTTTACAAATAAGCCAATAGCAATCTTTACGTATCTTTCTTACTTTACGCAGTTGTTTGATTGGTCTGTTTTCAGATCTGAAGATGCTAGTTAAGCTATCGCAACAAATCATCACCTTGTAAAGAAAAATTCAATGTTAAATGGGATTGAGACAATATATAGGACATTTTGAACGTTTTAAAGATTTTCATAGAAAGTTCTTACGATTTTTTAATAATTTTACATTTGACCTGAAGGTCAGATCTTTTGGACCGACGTTGGTAAACGAGTTATCGCATGCGTGCTTTGTTAACTAAATTTCCAAATGCCGTGAACCGTTTCAAGGTCATTTTGTCAGAAGAATGTGCCGTTTATCGTATCTCATATGGTACAAATATTGACGCCTGGGCCAAAGAGAATCCTCTTTACACTCGAATTAGAAAGGAACCTACCTGACGTAATAATATGAGCAGCGATGACATCACGATATCTGCTTGATCCGTACTGTTTTGAAGATACCGTGAACGGTGCGGATTATTTACACATGTTACAAACACGGTTAATATCTCAGCTTCAGGAAAAGGGCCTCAGAGAACGCACACCTCTTTACTACGCTCTTGCGGGGTGCGGGTTGCTAGATGAACGCTCTCCAAGACGGTGGACAGGTCGTGGTCCATCAGCAACTCCAACTCCAACTCCACTGAAATGGCCAATAAAAAGTCCTTGCCTCACCGCAGCTGGGTGATCAAGGCGCTTGCATTTGCACGTCGCTATGCTACAAACGAAGAACGGTGCAAAACTGTACATGATTCATTTCGGAGTATGGCACCGGACAGGCTCAAAAATATGCCAATAACAACGTGGAGGTTATGGACATGTGTTAAAAGTATGACGAGGAACATATTGATATGTTGTACACACAATATGTGAGTCAGTACTTGCGCTAAAACAAATCAAATCAACTAGCATTCGGTACTTGACGCTACTGGGACTTCTCGCCCACTCTGTATCTCTGCTATACTTCGGAAACTACTCTGTATTAGATGGCGGAGGGTGCAAAGATAAATCTTATAATTTCTCCCTCTTGCTACTCCATATAAAGATTTATGTCTTTTTATTTATCTCACTTGATCAGAATAGGGCCTTTAGACCCCTTATGTTACTACACGGTTCTACATGTGCATACTTTCTACATCGAAATTAAGATATAAGTAATTTTAATATGATAAAAAATAAGATGGTATTTCTCTGCCTGACAGAGTAAAGTAGCCAGCTGACATGGCCAGATGTCAAAGTAACTTCGTACAAGTACGCACCATAAGCAGATGTGTAAATGATTAGGGTTGCAACTTTGTGTGACAGGTAGAGCAATCACCACAGGCAATAATGTTGTTCGTGGTTAGAGATGTTGCGAGGACTGGTAGGATATTTAAGTGCTATGAACAGTGTCAGCTGTTGAATGATTTCTGTGAAGGAAGCGGAGATGTGCGTACTCAACGTGAGACTGTGTTAAGCTTGGAAGGAGCCTCATTGTGGATCACCATTTGGCTCACTGGTCGAATCGTGTAATATCCAGATTTGTGGCTCATTCGGAACTGACAGTGGTTCGATGCTGAGCTGTGCGGGAACGTGAGGGCAGGTGTCTCAGGACAGGTGCCCTTGTCAAGGTTCTGGTTGTCCACATCTGACCCCAAAGGGGAGGATTGCTGTGTTTCGACAAAGCACGTCATAACTGCTTCATGTTTGTGTCTGGCATCTGTGAACAAGCAGTGGACTGCCGATGAACTGAGTCTCACTGTGTTCAGTGATGAATCACTGATCTGCACTACTCCCGCTGACCACTGTTGGCGAGTATGGTGGTGACCTAGGGAAGGTTCCTGTTGTGTACATAGTTCTGCATAGTCAGCGCGTACACAACTTTCCCACTAGAGCGCGCCCCGCTAAGCACAACAGCGCAGGCGCAGCGCTCGTCCGCCTCCGTACTACGAGATGGCGCTGTCTTAGAGACGGACCAAATTCTGCTTCCGCCGATCCGCGTGATAATATGTCACACAGCAATTTCTATGCTTTTTATTATTTTAATAAATGTGTGTGAAAATTATTCAAGTTCTGTTTAAAGTTGGTCACCGTCAATCTGCTACTCTAAGCGTGTAAGTTGCATTTCTATCATCTGACCTAATGGCAGAAGATAAACACGCCACGATAAGATCACGAGACATATTGCTGACACTCGTCTACTTCGTTAGAGTGACAAGTCAAATAATCTGATGGTGTGTGTACCGAAGGTCTTACAGTACACAGATCACAGTTCCATTCCTCCAGTGTCTTCGAGAGCCTCAGAGTTACTACTCCTGGGGTCATGGTGTGGGAGCCATCGGGTATGACTTCAGGTCACAGTTACCTCTCATGTGATAGTATTGTGATGCCATTTTTTAACAGGACAATGCTCGTCCACACATGTCACGTGTCTCTACGAACTGTCTGTGTGATGCTAAGGTACACCTGTTGCAAGTATAATCCACAGTTCAGATCCTAGAGAACCTATGTGGGACTAGTTCAGACGTCCAATCCATTCCAGGGCCAGTAAAACAGGTGTGAAGGACAGTTCTGGGCCATATTGTCTCAGGAGAGGATACAACGGCTTTATGACGTACTTCCTAAATGAATCTTCAAAAATATCCAGATTATATGAGGTGTAACGTCATAATGCTAAATGCTCACCTACTGCCAAGTTCTTCATAAATTTGACTTGATTTGGTAATCACTCTCTCAACCCATGAAGTTTTATTTTATTTCCCCCTTTCTTTCAGAGTGCTTCACTTTTCTTTTGAGGCAATGTAAAATGATTTGAAAGAAGTACTCAATAGCAACAAATACAAAATCACAACACCAAGGAGGAGTGCTGCAACATAAATAAACGTTTCTAGGCTTGTTTCTACAGTTGCAAGATGGTGTGTGTTCAATTTTGTGACAATGGCTTAACAGTGGCGCTTGTAGCGTCACTCTGAGAATGGAAATCAGATTTACTTTAAATATACACTGTAACTGTCGTGAGCCTTAGTTATCTTTGAGACTGTACATGGTTCTTTGATGTTAGTCAATGAATGCCTTAAAGGCGATAAAGAAGCCATTATCAACATCCCACTGAGTTTGAACAAGGTCTTTTGTTAGTTAATTAGTTGGTTGCGTGTTCCATTGATCAATCGCACGGTAAGGTAGCCGTTATGATGTGGAATGTAATAAGTGCACAAGCATTGCACATACCAAACAAGATTTTTAATATATATAAATACAGAGTTAAGGGTTAATATTTCTATAATTTACCCCATTCCCTTAAATGGAACAAAAAGTGCATATACTATATTTATAGATTTATTTATTCCTATTCAAGAATTCATCTATGGTATAGAAGGAATTGTCAAGGAGATATGATTTAAATTTATTTTTGAAGCTATTACTGCTTTCTGTCAGACATTTCATTTCATCTGGTAATTTGACGAAATTTTTTATAGTAGCATGTTTTACCCCTTTCTGTGCCAAAGATAGGTTAAGTGAAGGATAGTGTAAGTCTTTCTTTTTTCTAGTATTACAATCAAGAATGTCACTGTTGTTTTTAAACTGGTTCATGTTGAGAACAAATTTCATTAGTGAGTAAATGTACTATGGGGCTGTTGTAATAATTCCCAATCTTTTAAAAAGATGCCTACAAGATGTGCGACTATGAACCTCACATATTATTATAAGCAATTTCTTTTGAGCAGTGACTATTTTTTGTATAAATGCTGAGTTACCCCAAAATATTATTCTGTATGACATCAGAAAGTGAAAGTATGCAAAGTATGTTAGCTTACTAATTTCTATATCCTCAAACTTGGCAATTACTCTGACTGCAAAAGCTGATGAACCTTGTTGCTTTAGAAGGTCCAAAATATGACTTTTCCAATTAAGATTCTCATCTATGTGTACACCCAAAAACTTAGTATGCTCTACCCTGTCTACTGACTTCTGTTGATGTGTTATAATTATTGAAGGAACTGTACTTTTTGCAGCAGAAAATTAGATGTACTGTGTTATTTCAAAGTTTAGAGCAAGCCCATTTGAAGAAAACGAATTAATGACTTTTCATTTTCAATTGGAGTTTCTTTCACCAGATTAATAATGATGTTTGTATCATCAGGAGACAGTGTCATCTTAGCTTCCTGTTACAGATAGGAAGGGAGGTCGTTCACATATATCAAGAACAGAAGGGGGACCCATCATTGAACCTTGTGGAACAACTAATGTAATATCACCCAAGTTAGATGAAGTGGCAACCTTATTTAAATCACTTGACCCATATAAGGATACTTTTTGCTTCCTGTTCTGTAGGTACGACTTAAGCCACTCATATGCTATCCCATTTACACCATAGAACTGTAATTTCTGTAAGATAACGTCATGGTTCACACAATCAAATGCTTTGGACAAGTCACAGAAAATTCCTATTGGTGACATTTTTTTACGTTTACAGTGAAACTGGACAGGGTGAAAAGCATTTAAACCGACAAACTCTGGGACGTTGTAGCGGACATCAAAACAAATATTTTTCCCTAATGTCATTTTTTCTTACGAGGGTTATTTAAACCGTTGATAGAGGTCATATTACGATCTTCAGTAGTTAGAGGCCGTATTACGCTCTTCAGCTGTAGGCAACTGCTGTCCACCAGTGTAGTAGTGCATTGTCTGTGTTTAATAATGGAGAGATACACCTGGAGTGAGTACGCTGATAGGGTTGGTGCGTGCTACGTAACGCACTACGACTTACGAGCTGCACAGCGGGTTTATCTACAACAATATCCTAATCGCCGTATCCCGCATCATACGACCTTTGCTGCTGTGTACCAACCTCTCAGTGAGGCCGGGTCATTTAGCACATTACCTGGACAGGGGTGCCGGTAAGAACGCTCCAATTTGAAGAAGCTGTCTTGCAGCATGTGGAGCAGGATCATTCAGTCAGCACTCGTGGAATTGCACGTAACATGGGGACGAATCAGACGAATGTAAGAACAGTCCTTCGAGCGCAGTTGTTGCGTACATTTCACTTACAGCGTGTCCACAACCTGGAACCAGTTCATTATCCACCCAGAGCACAGTTTTCGCATTGGAACAGTGTGAAATGCATTTCCATCGTCTGTGTTGTTTAACGATGAAGCGACCTTCGGGCGTAATGGAGTCTTCAACACGCACAATTCGCTTGTTTGGAGTGAAGATAACCCACATGCCACAGTTACTAGCGCTCATCAAGTGCGGTTCGTCGGTGTTGTTGTTTAATTGGGCCCTATCTGCTAACGTTGGTCATAAAAAAATGGGAAAGTGTTTGTTGATTTAATTAATTTGCCGCCAGAGAAATCTTCTTCTACCGGTTTAAATACTCCTCATAGGAAAAAAATGACATTGGGGAAAAATATTTGTTTTGATGTCCCCTACAACCTCCCAGAGTTTGTCGGTTTAAATACTTTTCACCCGGTATATTGCTGTCTCAGTGGAACAGCATTTTTCAAATCCGAACTGTGATTTACCAAGTATCCCATGACTGCTGACATGGCTAACCATTCAGGGACGGATTACTCTCTCGAAGATTTTTGAAAATGCTGTAAGCAAGGATACTAGCCGATGATTTTTGACATCCGTGGTGTCCCCCTTTTTGTAGAGCGGCCTGACAATGGCATTTTTTAACCTGTCAGGGAAAATACCTCGAGTTGCATTACATGTGTGACTCAAAACATCATCTTCAATTGCTCCACATTGTTTTAATATCTTATTAAAGATGTCATCTACTCGAACAGAACATTTATTTTTTTAACAGTGCTATAGCGAGCTGAAAGTTCCTTCTGCGATATTGCAGAAAGACTTGGCAGGATTGTTGATTATGTACATGATTGCTCGCAGCGGCGGTGACGAGACTATACGGTCGCAAGAAGACCCGGATCCAAAGGGCAACGATGTACCAGCATTTCACATTTGCAATGAATTATCTCGAGGATCTCGCATTAACCTGTAATCGTGCAATGTTAACCATTTAGATATTTTACGTAGACAAATGTATGCCTGAAATTTCATTACTCTACATTAATTATTTTTTAGTGTTGCAATTTTTTCCATCAGTGCAAATTCTAGCTGTACTGCATTTACTGTTATTAACACTATTGCTAATAATAGCGAAGGTTGCGAATGTGTTGTGGTTTTTAGTCCGAACACTGGTTTCATGCAGCTGTACATGGTAGTTCATCCTATGCAAATCCCTTCATCCCCCTATAAGTACTCTAACCTACTTCCATTTGAACCTACTTACTGAAGTAAAGGTTCTGTGCAATTCTGAGCTCCCACAATTTCTTCCATTACCAAACTCACGATTCCTTGACGCTGGAGGATATCAACCGATTCCTTCATTTATTCAAGTTGTGTTTCCTACTTCGCCAGTCTGATTCAGTACCATCTGATTAGTGATTCGTTCTACCCATGCACCTTCAGTATTCAAATCGTACCAAATAAAAATATATGTTTGTCTGTGCACAAAATATATTTTCTGGCACAGTGGGTTTGGAGGGAGAGAAATTTACATTGCACCAGCTACGAGTTCTGAAAAATGTTCTGAAAGGAGCGATGGGTACTTAGTTGTAATGGGGTGTGGGCTGAATATGGGATTTGAAAGATAAGTCAGTCTATTGAAGCTGGATTCCAGAGCTGCGTTCCTGTTACTGAAGGAGACTTCGAGAAAGCGCCCGAGTTACAGAGTGAGACAGAAAGGATTTTGCTCTGATGGGAACGAACATGTTGTTCAGCCTAGATCTTTAAGGTCAGTTCTAAACATTCTGCGTGGTGTCTGTTTGTTCTATATCGTGTGGCCCTACCACTTTCGCGCAACGACGCTCTGAACGTGTTTTTTTGGGGAATTCACTAGTTTGAACCTGGGACCTGTTGCTGGTAAGGAGACGCCAGACCACACATGACATGTAGAATTCAGAAGAGTTTAGTGAGACTAGCGATGATATAACCAAATACTTAATGATTTCAGCGTCAGCTCCACTGCACTCCCTGTAAAAGAATCTTAATACTAACTAAATTTAGTGGAAGAGGTTCAAGGCTTTCCTATTTTCAGTTAGCTGGTAAAATAACGTCGAAAAAGCAGTTAAGTTTGCCATTGGAAATTTTATTCTACTCACAAAACATTGTTTATAAATTGCACTATTGATAAAAGGAAATGTTTCAATACAGGATGGTAAAAACCAACTGCGTTCAACAAAAATGTGAACGAATATTCCCTGAGTGGGTTTCCAAGTTCTACAATCGATCGAAGGATGACATATGCCATATCACATTTATAATCTAGGTTTAAATTAAGTTTCACAAGAGAGAAAACTATCAAAATGGTCTACAGTGACCCTCAATTATCTTTAATTACTTATCTAACTTGTCGTAAATTACAGTGGCTCACGTGGCTTCTCAATAATTATATAACAGAAAAATCATCGCGTTTCAGATTTTTACTTCAAGTGGCAAATGGGAACACCATGAGCTTCAATTTACGATCGACACTAGTATTACGCAAAAAAGGGGGTGTAGCAGATGAGACTTCTGCAGTTCTGAGTGAAGCCTTATGCGCTCAAAAATGCGGCTTCGCGTGCGTTCATTACCTTGTCGGTGTTTAGGCAGCGTCAGGGCGGCAGCGGGCAGCACAGCTCCGCTCACTTCGCCATCACGGAAGCAACTCTCCCCTAACTTCTCCTTACTACAATTGACCGAAGTTGGTTTAAAAAACATATCTGGCTATGTTTTCATCTGATCAATCAGGGTCTCAATGTTAACCTTAAGCTCCGCCTACAAAAACTCTGTGTATCCAATGAGAAACGTTATACTTTTCGTGGTAGGGCAATGTTTTTAAAGTTTGCAACGTAACAGAGACGCGAAAAAGTCTCACGCTAAAACCTGCAGCTGGTGTGGTCCTTTTAGCGTTATCGTAAGATCTATACTGTTCTTCTGGAGGGCTCTATTTATTAACATGGGCTGGAGGGTGGTCCTAATGTAACAGACACGCGAAAAAGTCTCATGCTAAAACTTGCGGGTGGTATTGGCCCTTTTTGTGTTATCATCAGATCTATACTGTTTTTCTGGAGGGCTCTAGCTTTTAACATGGGCTGGGGGGTGGTCCTTGACGTAACAGAGACGTGAAAAAGTCTCATGATAAAACATGCGGGTGGTGCAGTCTTAGCGGTAGGCTGGCGATGTGGGTGTCCAGTCCGTCCCTTATCGTAGGGCCTTCTAGCTAAACACGGTTCTGCCCTCGGCTTCTGTTCTCGTTTCTCCCCTCGGAACTGCGTCTGTCTCACGGTGGGAAGATATAACATTCATTTAGGCATTCTTGTGTTAGTCTGTTGCATTCCATTTGCTCACTCGTTACTCGTATTACTTTGGTTAATTTAATGTCACTATTTATTCGGAGCTATGTGACATACTACTGGATTTGCTTATCATGTCAGGGTTTTCATGGAAGGTGTTGGATTTGCCTGACACCTTACATATGACAGAGCAGAGTGGGACAGAAAGGATTTTGCTCTGATGGGAACGAATATGTTGTTCAGCCTAGATCTTTAAGGTCAGTGATGGAGACAAGGAACAGCTTATCTTGACAAGACGGCAGAGAAAACATAGTTTGTGGAAATCTCGTCAGTTGTTTGCACCTGACGAGGATGGCTGTGGGTAATACGATAAAGTATGGTTAAAAAGTCACAGATGCGTTGTACACTGGCATTGATAACATTCCAGGCGCTGTGAACTTACCTGAGAAAGACTATGCAGGATAACATATCAGGAATTGAAAGTACAAGCTTTTGTAGAATTTTCTTCTTCAAGTCAATAGAGGATACCTTTCTTACATTATTGTAGGGTTTTGAGAGATTATAATGCCTTCTTGCACATTGCAGTCAATTGCACAACACAGTTTGTTTTAATCTATCATTATGCTCCTACACACTTTGCTGAGGAATAGAAGTTTCCATTTATCCCATTTGTTTTTAAATACAGTAGGTCAATAGGGGACACCTTTCTTACATTATTGTGGGGTTTAGAGGGATTCTAATGCCTTCTTGCTTAGTGTAGGCAAATGCACAACGCAGTTTGTTTCAATCTATCATTAGATACTCCTCCAATCTTTGCTGGGGAATAGAAGTTTCCTTTTATCCCATTTGGTTTTAAAGACAGCAGGGGTAAAAATATTTCCGTATAATGAATCAAGAACGAGCATCCAGGATCCATTGCGTTTTGGTTGGAACTAGGTTTAACCACATACTCTGTGCCCATCTTCTATGGCACACAGGCTCTGTTTGACATTCTTGATGGCTATTCACAATTTGATCGGTTTTTTACATACATACAGTTGGGAGTCGTCGGCATCATGAAGTACGAGGATTGTACAATACCTAATGCAACACATTTTTATCTCGGCCTATTTCGATGGAAAAAATGCTGAAATTGTTGTGGGTCGTCCTGGAATATTGCCGCTTCAGTCCTTACAGTTTCATGAATTTCCGATAAGTGGCACCGCTGCACGTAACTTTCAAAATTTCGTCTGTAATTGAGGTGCATGTGTATGAGTTTATTTTGGAGGAAAACCAAAGCATTGCTGATATTCATAGGCGCTTTCACAATGCATACGGGAACTTTGCTCTGAACAAAAGCACAGTGAGTCGCTGGGCGAGGCGTCTGTCATCATCGCAACAAGGTCACACAGAGCAGTCCCTGTTCCCGCGTGTCAGTTGGCTGCAGAGGGCTGTGACTCCTGTAACGTTGTAACGTGCAGATACTCTCATTCGAGATGATCGACGAAACACATTCAAACACTTCGCTGCTCCATGACAACGTAAGGTCTCACAACTCCGCACACCCAAGAGGAGCTCACAAAAGTTCGTTGGACTATTGTTCCCCATCCTCCCTACAGCCTGGATCTCACACCTTCCAGCTTCTCTGTGTTTAGTCCAATGAAGGATTTGTCCAGTTTGGGATTAAAGGTGGAATGGATTCTAATATTTCGATATGTTGAATCGATAATGGCCAACCAGGACCCACTGGGTTTTGGGTGGAATGAGCTTTAACCGTATATTCTGTGACTACATGCAGGTCACCTATGACGTTGTTGTGTTTAGTCCAATGAAGGATTTGTCCCGTTTGGGATTAAAGGTGGAATGGATTCTAGTATTTCGAGATGCTGAATCAACGATGACCAACCAGTACCCACCGGGTTTTGGGTGGAATAAGCTTTAACCATATATTCTGTGACTATATGCAAGTCACCTATGACGTTGTTGGTGACCATCTAAAAGTTGATCAGTTTTGTGCTTACATGTGACTGGAGGTCATAGGCATACAAGAAGTATTTGCTGTGGGACAGAAGTCAATACCAGGGCCGTCCACTGTGGCCGAGCGGTTCAAGGCGTTTCAGTCAGGAACAGCACTGCTGCTACGGTCGGAGGTTCGAATCCTGCTCTGGCATGGATGTATGTGATGTCCTTAGTTTAGTTAGGTTTAAGTAGTTGTAAGTCTAGGGGACTGATGATCTCAGATGTTATGTCCCATAGCGCTTAGAGCCGTTTGAACCATTTTTTTGAATAGCAGCTCAGTGAGATAGCTGGGGGTCTTGGTACACTAGCGACGCAAAAGAGTGTCGCCGCTGTCAGCCGCCACATTGAATGCCGCCTGGTGACGCTGTGAGCATGTGAATGGTTCAAATGGCTCTGAGCACTATGGGACTTAACATCTGAGATCATCAGTCCCCTAGACTGAGAACTACTTAAACCTAACTAACCTAAGGACATCACATACATCCGTGCCTGAGCAGGTTTCGAACCTGCGACCATAGCAGCAGTTCAGTTCCTGACTGAAACGCCTTGAACCGCTCGGCCACAGCGGACGGCCCTGGTATTGACTTCTATCCCACAGCATATACTTCTTGTATGCCTATGCCAGTCACATGTAAGCACAAAACTGATCAACTTTTAGATGGTCACCAACAACGTCATAGGTGACCTGCATGTAGTCATAGAATATAGGTTAAAGCTTATTCCTGCCCGAGGCAGGATTCGAACCTGCGACCGTAGCAGTCGCGCGGTTCCAGAATGTAGCTCCTAGAACCGCTCGGCCACCCAGGACGGCGTGGGCGTGTGACACGGCAGCGACTTTTACAGACTGTTATGGTTTGACGTCTTGGATCGCACACCTGGAAAACGGCGAAGGTGGCACGCTCTTCGCTTCTTACTGTTGTGAGCGTAGACGGAAGGTGGTTGAAGGACCGTGAAACAACGAATAGGTGACGAGGCGTTGGACGTCCACGCCTAACCACAGGATTTGGAGGACAGAGGCTTGGAAGGAGGAGAGGCTGCTGTGCATGGCTGATCTGACGATACATTACAGTGTTGGTTGAGGCACAGGCGATTTGCAGTAGGCTTTTCGGTGGCGCGCGTTCGAACATGGCCAGCTGCAGCAGACGGCCCGTACTTGTTGCCATGTTGAGCCAGCGACACTGTCCTCTACAGCTGCAGTGTACGAGATCGTCAAGACTAGAACTTGGATCCGTAGGAACGTGTCGAAGAGGCTGAATCATGTTTCTTATTATACCAGCCTAGTGGTCGTGTCTCCATTCAGCCGAACAACTGCGCGTACCACACCACGGTCGCAGGCTGATAGGGGCGGTATTGTGCTGTGGGGGACATTAACTTGGGCTTAGACTGTGCCTGTCGTAGTAATGGGAGTCATTATGACAGCTATGCGTCACGTGAACATTACTGCGGATCACTTGCTCCACTGCAATGGCATCTGCCCGCAGGATAACTGGCCGTGTCACGAAGCCAGACTCGAACTACAGAGATTTGAAGATCTCGATGCATAACTCACTTTGATGTCTTTGCAACGAAATGCACCTGTACCGAAGACGATGGTACACATCTCGCACTCTGTTGGGCACCAGCTCTGCCCCACAAGCCACTGCCGCTTAATTTACAGGAACTGCATGACATATGCAGTAGTGTCACACATTACCAGAAACCTACCGAGGACTTGTAGTATTCATGCCACGCAGAATAGCTGCTGTATTGCGCTCCTCTAAGAGCAGAATCCTTTCAGCCCCACTCTTTCTTATCAGTACCCGGAAACCGACTCTGGAAAGATCTCCCCCACTACCTCAGAGAACTGAACAACATGTCCAGCTTAAACAGGCTGGGTTTATCTTTCAAATCCCAAACTCACCCCTTACATAATCGCTGCTGTATTGTGTTATTAAGGTCGCACAACACGCTATTAACCCTAGGACGCCTAAGGAGGGGGTTCGTTGAACCCGCAATTTTTTTTATGTCCCCTGCTTTTGCCCAAGTAACTTTCATACTACATATTCCCTTTGAGTTATTGTTTCTGGGCTATTTTATGAAACGTTAGTGTCAATATATTTAATAGAACATTCCTGATTTGAATGAAAAAATAAATAAACTTATTATGGGTCCAACAACGCCTCTCCTCCCTTAGGCTTCCATGCTATAGAAAATTTCCCTTAGTAGGATTTCGTATTTCTCATCTCTACAACAATGCAAGTTAGTTTCTTGTTGGTTGGTATTCTTGATACTCACAACAATCGGTTTACTTTCAGAGGAAGTGATTGTTGATGTCAGTCAGATGTTATTTATCTTGTTAACTTGCAGTGAGTTAGTGCAGTTCCCAACACGTAGGCCTCCAGTAACTTTGGTGTCCTACACAGCAAAAACGAAAAAAACTGATGTTGTGAACAATGCACCAAGATAAAGGCACTGTTGGAGGAGAGAAGAATATAACAGAGATAAATGCATATTATAATTCCACTAAATGTGGAATTTATACCATTGATCAAATGGCGCATATGTACACCTGCAAGAGGGGAACAAAGAGATGGCCTCTATCTGTATTTTACCGTCTCATCGACATTTGTGCTATCAATGCAAGCACCAAATTCATCCAGCAACATCCAAGATGGAATAAAAAGAAACACAACAAACGGAAACTTTATCTTCTGCAAGCTGGGATGGAACTAGTGAAATTGCAGGTAGAAGAAAGAAGTGCCAAATGCAAGAGGGTTATCTAACCAAATTGTTCAGTCAATGGAGACTATTCTGCAAAAGAAAATCGAAGAAGTGACAACAAAAGCAAGTCAGCCTCCTGCAGGGAAAGGACGGTGCCATATTTGTGTAAGAAAAGCTAAAACAAAGAAGCGGAAGTACAGCAATCTAAGTAAACCAAAAGAGAATTGTAAACAGTGTCATAAACATGTGTGTAACACACATTCAGAAAAAATTGTGAAGTGTGTCTCTTGCCTTGAAGTTGAGGACTCAGAGTAGTCTATTGTATATGAACACAACTGTATTTTTTATTGTAATATGTCAATTTTTTATTCACTCAATCCAATATTTATAACAATTAACAAAATTTATAAACCGATGCCTTAGTTAAAACATATAAACCATTTTGAAGGTTGTAATTTTTCGTCAGTAAACTTATTTAATACCTGTGAGTGCGCCGAACAGTCTCCCCCCCCCCCCCTCCCCCGCTCCCCTTTAGGCATCCAAGTTAGAAAAAAAGACTTGGGCGTCCTAGTGTTATAATTGTGGTGATAATGTTTTGGCTTGAATGCGCGCGGATGGTTTTATATCTACACCTATACCACTCTGAAGTACTGGTACGTGACGGAGGGCACATAACGTATTTCATCTCATTTATATAGTTTTTTCCTTGAACTCATAACGGAAAAAAACCTCCAAGTGTTCTGTGAATGAGGCTCTCTGAGATGCAGTATCCGTTTCTTCTGAATCAGAGCTTGCTTTACTCGTCCCCCTCCATGCTGTTACCTCCCTTTTGCGTTTTCGTGTTATGCGTCAATGGGAAGAGGAGTGGATGGCAGTCGGTGAAAATAAGCTGCGTCTGGTCAAGGCCACCACGCGGCCATGGCGTACGTCCTACCAGTCATGCAGGCAGGATGAGGTTCTCCTCGCTCGCCTCCGCATCGGGCACAGTCCCTTAACGCACGGTTTTTTACTCCGGCGGGAGGACCGTCCAATCTGCAGTGCTTGTGGCGTCCAGATTACTGTGCGCCACATTTTACTTGACTGTCCTTTATTCTCTGACCAGAGGGCGGTGGCTTCCTTGCCAGCGTCTTTGCCCTCTATTTTGCAAGACGACTTAACGATTGTGGGTAAGGTCTTACGGTCGTGTGCCCTGTCCAATTTGTTGCCTCGGGTTTTAGGGAGAGGATTTTAATGTGCTGCTGGGTGACTGGCTCACCCAGGTTTTATGTAAGAGGTCCGCCAGTCACGATTACCTACTTGTTCGATTTCTGTTTTCTTTTCCTTGTGTCCCCTTTCCTTTTTTAGTGCGTTTCTTCTCCTCTTGTTTTGCCTCTGTATGTGAGGATTTGGAACTGCGTCAGGTCTGTGTCTTTCAGCCGTTCTCCCTGTTCGCTGTCCATCTTCGACCCTTCACGGCATGTGTTCCTGTTTCTATGCGTTTGGGCGCTGATGACCATGCTGTTTAGCGCCCGAAAACCTCAAACCATACACACAAACAAACAAACACACACACACACACACACACGACATGATTCAATCGAAAGGATGCAGCCGAGCAGGCAGAATCTCTCCTCCTAGATCTTTGATAGACGTGAAATAGTATACCACAAACCTAGATACGACCATACGGAGAAATTTGGGTGGAAGTATATTTCACTAAACTGTGCTGTTGTGTAAAAGAAACAATCGTCGGTGGACGATCTTGAGTACGCGCTCAGGACTTAGACACAGTCACACAGAAGTGAGGAATTTAATTTTCAGGAGTCAAGCTCGCGTCATATGGCTGTCTGGTCCAACCGACGTACCTAAGAAGCACGATGCAGCGCTTGTAATGCAGGTAGCAGTCATACAGCCGTGTGTCGCCTGTGGCCGCTGTCTTCGCCAGCTCTCTATGCGAGCTCTGGCAGTACAGGAAGACAATCCGCAATACACAATAACCATGCGGGAATCTTTTACTCCGGTTCTCCAGTAGTCGTCACGTTCATGGCGGCGCGGTCTCACCTCAGGTGGCAGTACATCGCTGCTACCAGTCACGTGCCTCCAGGCACTCGCCCTGTGACCATCCACGACCCTGCTGTACAAGTCGCTGTATGTACGATCTACAGCAGTTGACGTAGCGAGTTGCTCCATGGCCAAACACCAACTGTCCGCAGCCTCTCAACACAGGGCGGCCTTCACTCAGGGCACCAATCTCTAAGTCCGGAGCTCGTGGTCGTGCTGTAGCGTTCTCGCTTTCCGCGCCCGGGTTCCCGGGTTCGATTTCCTGCGGGGTCTGGGATTTTCTCTGCCTCGACTGGGTGTTGTGTGATGTCCTTAGGTTAGTTAGGTTTAATTAGTTCCAAGTTCTAGGCGACTGATGGCCTCAGAAGTTATGTAGCATGGTGCTCAGACCCATTTGAGCCCTTTTTACGACGGAGTGGAGATCTCTTCTGAACAACACTTGCAACGCATCCTAGATATGTTAAATAATGGGGATGAGCCGTGGCCGGCTCAGCTTGATGCCGTTTGTCCTTTGGCATTTTGTCCCAAACAAGTGGCATCTGATTTCTCCCTTACTACCATAACGAGGTGCTGGCGTGCCTCCATCAGTGGCAGCAGCAGCGCTTATCGGTACTAGTGCTGCTGTACCATCTTTGGCGTGACCGCTATATTTCCGTGCGGTGGTGTGTGTGTGTCGCACTCGGCCGCTTGGGACATAGCAGCGAGGAAGTCTCCGCGGCGCGATGTCAGGTCGGAGCTACTGGTGGCGTGCATGCACGGTCAGATTGTGAGGCGCCAGCTGCGAGAGCTACAAAGTTCACTGGACACTGGACACTGAAGTTGAGTGGTAAGTTAACCTGTTATGAAACCTCAACTGCTGTGACATCTCTTCGTTCATTGCCAGTTGTTGCTTCCTGGGCCGTTCTGGCTAGCAGCAACGTACGGTGTGTTGGAGTCGGCGAAATTTTGCAGCCGTCTTCCTGTATGGTCTCTAAGTATTGAATTGGTTGTTACTTATCAGTGAAGTGCACCAGCACTATTTTCTGCCCCAGTTGCCCGCCCTGGTCGATAGCGTAGTTTCCAAGCAGTGTGTTTTTCCTCACTGTGTTGATGCTATCCAGCACGGCGTGTTGTTCCGACAGCCTTTTATTTGTTTGTACACTTTTTTTTCTTGGAGTGCCTATTGTGTATTGGCTGTTGCCAGACGCCAGTTTTGAAGACAGTGCTGCTGGTATCCTCGTCCTCGGCTGATACTTTCTGTTGTTGTGCCGTTGGTCAGGTGGAAGGCATTTGATTAGGTTGTTGGTCAGTCCTTCAGCCGTCCCTGGCTCGGGTTGCCATCCAATTATTTAACCTTACTCCTGGCTGCGTGCCTCACCTCACCTTACGTTAGAGCTACCTCCTCGGGCTGACTCTTTGAACACTTCTGAGCACCACTCTCTGTTGGTTTTAGATTGTGATTTTCATTTTAACCTGAAGTACTGTGCGAGGCCTTCAGCCGTCTATTAATTTAGTTTGTTTTAATTTTAAGATAACACCTTCAGGCAACTTAAATTAAAATTTGAAGATTGATTTCTTTAAAAACTAAATTTTGAAAGTTTGTTCTAGTTGAAATTATTGTTATTCAGGCCTTAAGCCCTGAGTTATTCAATGTCTTGTGTGTGGCCTTCAACCGAATATTTACGTCAAATATATTTTTAAGTGAGGCCTTGAGCCAAGTGTATCGTTTTATTTTGATTCTTTTAAGGCAATCTGTAATCAAGTGGTTGTTGGGCAATTTCAGCAGGGCAATGCGACACCTCACACATTCAGAGCTGCTAGAGAGTGTGTTTTCTGTGTTTTGTGCAACTGACAGTAATTGATTACAGCCCGCTTTCCACAACCATAACCTGATCTGCTCTTACCAGCGAAACCAGATTTCAGAGGAGTTTGTTTAAACTCAGAAAAGTGTTTTCTTGGAACCACTCTGTAGCAGTTCTGAGTGTGTGAGGTGTCGCATTGCCCTGCTGGAATTGCCCAAGTCCGTTAGAATGCCAATCGGCATGAATGGAAGCAGGTGATCAGACAGGATGCTTACGTACGTGTCCCCTGTCAGTGTCTTATCTAGACGTGTCAGGGGTGCCATATAACTCCAACTGTATAAGCCAAACACCGTTGCAGAGCCACCAGCTTGAACAGTCCGCCTCTGACATGTAGTGTCCATCACTCATGAGGTTGTCTCCATACCCGTACGCGTCCATCCACTAGATGCAATTTGAAACGAGACTCGCTCGATCAGTCAACATGTTTCCAGTCATCATCAGTTCCAATGTCGGTGTTGACGGGCCCAGGCGAGGCGCCAAGCTTCGTGTTGTGAGTGGGCCTTCGACTTGAAAAAGCCATATCGATGAAGTTTCGTTGTATGGTGTGACTCCTGAAATTTTCTCGGCGTATTTGTTCTTCTAATAATTTCCGGGTATGGAGCCGGATCCCGTCGACATTCTGCCACGATATTTCGGCCCAGAGACGTCAGGCCACCATCAGGTGAGTACACAACTACAGTACACAGTACACAGTAGTTGTGTACTCACCTGATGGTGGCCTGACGTCTCTGGGCCGAAATATCGTGGCATAATGTCGACGGTTTCGTTGTATGGTTTGCACGCTTGCTTGTTGATGGCTCAGCGATGAAATCTCAACAATTTGTGGCAGAGTTTCACTTCTGTCACTTTGAACGATTCTCTTCAATTGTCGTTTGTCCCGCGCTTGCAGGATCGTTGTCCAGCCGCAGCGATATCGGAGATTTGACGTTTTATCGGATTCCTGATATTCGCGGTACACTCGTGAAATGGTCATACGGGAAAATCCCCACTTCATCGCTACCTCGGAGATCCTGTGTCCCGTCGCTCGTGGACCGACTATGACGCTACGTTCGAACTCCCTTAAATCTTGATAAATGGCGACTGTAGCAGCAGCAACCGATCTAACAACTGCGCCAGTCACTTGTTATCTTGTTTAGGCGTTTCCGACCGCAGCGCCGTATTATGCCTGTTTACATACCTCTGTGTTTGAATACGCATGCCTGTACCACTTTCTTTGGCACTTCAATGCATTTGGACTTAAGTCCACATCTTACTTTAAATTCGGCAACATGTGATTCTCTGTTTCGCTTCTCGATACTACCATTCATTCACCGGAGCGCCCCTTTCCTGTAGTCGTGACACCGGCCACATCTTAAAGTTACACTCGATGGCTTTTCATGAAACGGCTAGTTCTGTAAACAAGTATACGGTTCCAACCGACTTCACTGAGTCATGAGCCATCCTTGAGGGCGTTTGTAGGACGAGTTGAACGCAGACAACCAGGTGATGGTAGCTCGACGTTCGAAACGCGTAGCTATGGATTACATTCCTCTTATTTGTGTGTTGTATGCTGGTGATAAGATTCTTCTAATAATTTCCGGTTGTGCAGCCGGATCCCGTCGCCATTCTGCCACGATATTTCGCCCCAGAGACGTCCGGCCATCATCAGGTGAGTACACAACTACTGAAGAGCCCAGGTGCAGTCGCGGTATTTATGCCAAATCTCGCGTATGCGAAATGTACTGGCATGGCTCTGAGCACTATGGGACTCAACTGCTCTGGTCATTAGTCCCCTAGAACTTAGAACTACTTAAACCTAACTAACGTAAGGACATCACACACATCCATGCCCGAGGCAGGATTCGAACCTGCGACCGTAGCAGGCGCACGGTTCGGGACTGCGCGCCTAGAACCGCGAGACCACCGCGGCCGGCCGTACTGGCATGCTACAGTGCATGCGTCACGTGTTGACATGCGCGGGATGGCCGAGTTGTAAGTGCTGCCCTCAGTGGTGAAAGTAAAAGATCAGCTAGCCATTGAGTATCGAATGACGCTGACGATTCCGCTGTGATTGTATATAACAGGATTCCAATTTTTATCCAGCTGAAAGCCGTTGTCACGATTTATAAGATTATCGGCAAGACGTATTTCCACTGATTCCTTGATTACGGAATCCCAAAATCCGGAAACCGGAGCTAGAATTTTTGTTCCACTATATTCCATTGAATGTCCCAAAGAAATACATCGCTCTGCTACAGCCGATTTTGACGTTTGCCGCAGACGGGTGTATCTTTCATGTTCTGTACATCGTTCATGGACAGTTCTTGTCGTCTGGCCAATATATGCAGAGCCACGTTCACAGGGAATTTTGTAGACGCCTGCTTTCTTCAGTTGTAAATCGTCTTTAACGGATCCAACCAGGGCCCGGTTCTTTGCTGGTGGACGGAAGATAACCTTGATTTTATTCTTCTTCAGTAATCGACCTATTTTCGACGACACATTCCCGGCGTATGGAAGAAACGCAGTTGATTTAAAGTCGTCATCAGCGTCCTCAGTGCGCTGCTTCTTGTTATGACAGTTGCGCATGGCCTTTCTTATTTGGCGTGAAGTGTAGTCATTCTCTTTAAAAACCTTCTCCAAGTGTTCTAATTCTGCGTGGAGGTTTTCATCATCCGATATTACATGCGCTCGATGTATGAAGGTACTGACAACACCGACTGTTTGTGCTGAGTGATTCAGAAGTCACATCAAATGAGAAGATTATCTTCACAACCGCTCCGCCAATCCTTAAGATGGATAGTACTGAAAAATGTGATATTTTTACTTCAAAACTCTTAAATCATTTTACATAAAAGAAACTTTATTAACCTTGTACATTTTTATTTTTAATGCCTACATATTTATTTCTCAACATAGTAACTCTAGCAACGAACACATATCTCACAACGAGAGATCGGTTTGTTGATACCATCACTGTAGAATGTTTGACTTCGTTGACGGAGACACAACCTCGTCTCTGCTTGCACCGCTTCGTCACTATCGAAATGAAGTCTTCCAAGGTGCTAGTTAAGTACTGAAAACAGATGAAAATCGGATGCGACAGTGTGGTGAATGATCAGTGGCAGTGAACCGTATGCGTCGCATTGTTGCAGACGTCGCAGCGTTCGTATGTGCGCTGGCATTTTCAGGCTAAAGCAGAGGGTGCTCCACTTGTGAACGAACTCTTCGAATTCGTGCTTTCAGTTCTCTGAGGGTCTCGTAGTACTTTGCAGAGTTTATGCTGGTGCCTACAGGCATGAATTCCAAATGATCCACACCTTGAACATCGCAGAACTCTGTGAGCGAGACCTTTCCTGCTAATGTCACGGCACTGAACGTTTTTGGAGTCGGCGATACTTTGTGGCGGAACTCCAATGATGATATCTTATTTTCGGCGTCAAGATGTTGCATCCAGTTTCCATCATGTCATCATCAGGAGTGAACATTGGAGCCACCCACCACGCACACAGTTTTCTGTACCACAGTTCTGCAATTCTTTCCTGTACACGCTCTCGTGATGTGCCATACTAACCTGAGAGCTGTGTCTGCATCATCTGACCGTTGTCTCTGATGAGCTCAGTGACCAGATTCCGGTGAGTTTCATCAGCTGGTGTGCACGGTCGTCCAGTCCAAGCACTGTGGCACATGTTCAGGTTAGCACCACCGTTCTCTTCATAACGAGTTCCAACGTCGCATGTTACTGATTTCGATCCAATAATCGCGGAACACAGCTTTTATTCTTCGGCGGAATTCAATTATAAGCGCGTTTTTTGCGCTTAGAAACCCGATTACAGCACGCTGACACACTCACTGACAGTTACATCACATGAGAGATGGCAGAAGCCCCCTCTCATAATTCTATCTTACTCTGAGTAATTCGATTTTCCTGCATGCGGTGAAAAGTTGCTATTCCTTCGCACATGGACTTCCCACACAGCGTCTCTCGTCACCCGGGTGGTCCGGTGACAGGCGGGCTCTGCGGATCTTGAAAAGTTAAGCCGATGGGTGTGAGGGAGTCGACTGGATGCTTTCCAGACGCCGACATTCTCATAATAGCGGCGGAGACACGCCCGCAGGGACCTGAAGGAGCGGCTGGGCTAGAGATTCCGTTACTTCGCAGAAACTTAGTGAAAACACTTTCTGGCGGGCTACCACCGAGGCGTGGGAATGACTTGTGTTCCCAGGCAGTCTTGGCGGGCCAATTCCCGTAAATGTGATTGGCTTGCTCAGGGCATAGCTCCGTGCGTAGCAAAATCGGCGCAGAAATTGGCGCCAAGAATCTTTATTGGTGGAATGGTAGTGCTTCGGCAATAGAGTGGAATTTTCTGACGGTTTTCGAGTTGCTGATTGGAACGTTTAACCACGGCCACTGTCGTGGGGGCGGGAATGTTCTGTGTCCGGTTTGTACGGGTGCTCTTGTGGTAGTCGGCTCTCGCCTTTCGGTCGGAGTAGGTTACAAGACTGAGCTCTCGCTGCTCTAGACAGCCTGCCTTCCATTGGCTGTTTAATATACTTTTATTTGATTCTAACTGTTTAACTAAGATGCTGAAGTTTCGACTTCAACATAACTTTCTCAGTACAGTTGGCAATTGAGCGTTCTGCGAACAAGCGGCCAATGTTGTCTGTCTTGAGCAGCTTTGGCTAGAGTTGACTGTGTCGGAGTTACTGTGTGACTTCGCCTGTTAAAATCAATCACTGTACCGTCAGTGACTGTGTGGCGAGCCTTCTTCATGTACCTCAGAGGCGCATTTGTATTGCTAGGAAGTCTTTAGTCTGGAACAACCAGACCAGGATAATTTGTTTCAGGCTATACTCGCGACATTATCATCACCATGACGGGACGTTGAAGCAACCACCCATCGCTTCCGGTACGCCAGATCGTGTTCTTACAGTTAAGAAGACAGTTTGGTAATGTACGTCCGCAGCACCGGCAAATCAGGGAATTTTGCTGGGTGATAATCTGAGCTCAGCAGAGCGCGCCTGTTCGTCTTTTCTAACTTTGGTCTGTCTTGGGTGTTCATTGTCTGAGTTCTCACTACTGTAGCAGCAATTAATGTTGGGTTAGTTGTGTGTTTCTCTTAAGATTTGAGTTGCAAGGGATTGGCTCCACATACTACTTCATCATAAATGTCACAATCTAGTTTATGGACAACTTCACCTTCACAGCATTTATTTCAGTATCCAGTTTTAGCCATTTTTATGTATTGTAAATGTTTCATGTGTTTTGTTTATGATTTTGAGCTTAGTCATCATAAATCAAATTGTTATTTTGTACAGAACTTTCATTCTGCTAATTGGTAGAGCAACCCTTTCATTTCTCACTACATTACTGAAACTTTATTTAATTGATGTCTATCAAATTAAATTATTGCAGGTGCCAAACTCTTTTCTACTCCACTTGCAGGGTCGATTACAGTCAGTTCGCGTGTCTTCTTAATCCATGTGCAACAGCAAAAGTAGGAGTTGGAAAAGGGAGGGGGGGGGGGGGGGGGCTTAGAGCATCATTTCCATATGAAGATTCGAGAAGAATTTAGTGCTAAATACACTGCTAGCCCCAGCACCTCCCACACACACCGTCATGGTGAAGGCTAGAATTTGGAGCCCTGTAACGGCAGAGGGTTGCAACTTGCGTCAGCAAGTAATATGCGTAACATGTAATACCTCAACCGATAGTTAAACCAGAACAGAAAATTCGGACTCGTTTCTTTTCAGCATGACCTCGTTCTTCCAAACATCAAGGGAAGGACGCTTATTAGCCCTGCAAATTCATTTATGAAAATAATTCACTGCCTGGAACTCCATGTACCAGATTCTGAATATTTACGTAGGAAAAGGAGCGTACGACAGAGGCGGCACTGGTATGCCAAGCGATATCGTACGAGACCGCCCTGCTTATGGAGATCTGCAGACTTAAATGACAGGTTTTGGTACACTAGGCGATATTGTTAGAGAAAAAAATGTCACCTGGTGAATGAAGTAGGAAATAAGGTATCTGGAGAGAAATTGGAAAATATTTAGAAATTAAAAGTAGTGTAGGAGAAAACTCAGTTACGGATGACAGTGCTAAAGCGAATGCTGTTAGCGCAGCGAATATGTCCGAGAACTCGCCGACACCAGAATCAACCCACACAGAGTGGACAACCGGAATGAGTGAATATGGGACCATCAGAAGCGATCAAAGGCCAAACCATTTCGACCACTGCCCACCGCGACATTGGACACCATCCAGTGCCGTTACGGTCTCGTAACGCGGTAACAAAAGTAAATAAGTAGAGCAGAGACAGAACGGCGCATCACCCTGTAAACTCCCCCTCACTTATCGACCTTAATGACCGCGTGCTCCTAATGGAACTTTGGGAAAAGCAATCGTCACCGAAGTTAATTTGTCGGTAAAGAGGGAGGAAACGGCTACATCTAAATGAAATGGAAAATGCAAATGAAACTGGTGGAAATTAATTTTGAAAATAAAGAAAGTAAATAGGTGGTCGTTACGTTAACAATTAATTGGCGTTAATTAGATATTTGAGATTTGGGGAAAATTACGGTCGCCAATCCTACGAACAACTACTATAATAACTGAAAATGAAAGATTAATGCACATATAATTAGCACTAAAAGCGTGGCAACTGAAGGTTGACACGTGCTGTGTGAAAACTGAATGTTTGTCAGAAGTGATAAATTTCGCTACACTCTGAATTAATTTAGCAAAAGAATTAATAAAAGCAGAAAACTGAAAGTTAATTTAGTGACTGAAATTAATAGTGAACTTTGTTTCTGAAGCACTACGAAATTCAATAAAATAAGGTTAGTCTTGGGCTACCTCAACAATCATTTCAAAAGGTACTTGAATCTACGCAATTTAGAAATAGGAGATTTAACTTTGAGCTTAAATTAAATAATTCTGAACAATTAACAATCGTAAAATTTAGTACGTACCAAGCTGAGCTGCAGTCACAGGTAAGCTAAAATATGGTAACAAAACTCGTATTCTTAATTTTTGCTTGTGTAATCTAAATATTGTAGCCAGCTATGAATACTTTAAGTGAATTTTAAAATTAAAGCAGTGAAATGGAATGATATTACTTTAATGGTGGCGTTTGAATTTCAGCGACAGTCAGGTTCATTCCGGAAAAGGAAGGGACCCTGCTTGGTAATGCAATTGGCACAATGAGCAACAAAGGTTCATGCTACATTGCTGTAATTTTGAAACAGTTTGAAAAGCTGAGGTCTGCCACACAGTTCTAAAACTTTACGTGCTTCCAGTCTTCCTTGTTGGTTGATTGAAGGTTCGAAGTCGTCGATCGAGGAGGTGGCGACAGTCACTCATTGTCGACCGTCGCTACTGCAGAAGCAGGATGCTGGCGCGCCTTCTTCTCGACACTATCACCAGGCGAAACGGGCTCTTGATGCGTGCCAGCTAATGCTTCCCATCCGCGACACCGTGTCAGAAACTGTCATAGCAAGTCGAGCGCAATTACATGCTGCCAAAACCTGAAAGTGTGGCAACTCGCGGGAGCGTCACGCAACACACCTGCTCCACCGCCCTACTCCAGCCAGACTCAGCTCTGCCCGCGCTCCACGTGGCAGAGTTAACACTACCGAAGATCCTACACACTTTGGTTCTTCACACGACCTATCGATGTGACCGTTCGATAGCATAGTTTTCCCTAGGCAAGACCCAGTTTAAGAATACAAATAGTATTTACAAAAGTAAAACAATAACAATATATAAAGACACAGAAATGTCATATCTTCAGGTAACAAAACAAGGAAAAAATGTATAGTACAATAGCTGGAAATAGGAGGATATGTATTTCCGGCGTTACAACCCCAGTGGAGATATGGGCCGGAATTGAGCTAAGTGACTTTGACAAAGAGCAGATTATTATTATGCAGAGCATGTACACGAGTATCTCGAAAAGGGCAAAGGTGGTCGAATATTCACGTGCTACTGTCGTCAGCATATATGGAAAGAGGTAGAACGACAGTGAAATTACCCGTAGGCGGTAATTGGTTGGACGTTCACGATTCTTCTCAGATCATGTGGTTCGGAGGCTTGTCTGCTCTGTGAAGTAGTGTAATGATCTGTGGCATCTCTTCCGAAAAAACAATGCAGATGCACGCACTAGTGCTTCAGAGCACACCGTTCATGTTGAACGTGGAGCTCCGCAGCAGAACACTCCTACGTGTTCACATTTTCATCCAACGTCATCGTCAGGTGCGACTGCACTTGGGACGGGTCTATCGGGATTCGACCGTCGACCAAGGGAAACTTGTCGGCTCTTCGGGTGCACCACATTTTTGCAACGCTAGGTCGATGGTCGTCTCCACAAGCTCAGTCATCGTGTTGATGGGCGGGTCGAAACGTGCAACGCGACACGGACGCAGGGTGGTGAGAGCAGTATTATCGTACCCATGCACGGTACCTGTGGCAGTAATCGAGAACAGATTGACACCTGCGCAATAGCTATTATAAATAAGATTTGCAAAATGGGGAATCGAAATTTTATAAAACAACTCGGCATGGTATTGATAAAAGAAAATATCAAAGAGAGGAAAACGAAATCTACAAACTTTTTAAGGACTTGCACGATGCAATGGGCAAGGTACTTTGCAAAAATTTTGAAAATGATAGCAGGGTCGACGAATCTGCAATGAGAGTGCACGTGGGATCGAGTCAGCCAAAAATGCCACATGTGTCCATGTCTTAAAGACACAAAAAACTACAGAAGCATACCTTAAACGTCAAAAATATGAGTGAAAAATGCATTCCATTAACAAAAAAACTATGTAATGATTGTGATAAACGAAATGAGGTGCTTAACTGATACGTTTATGTATTTGTCATTTTTTATTGAAAGTCATTGTTCATTTTTTCTTTATAGTATACTTAAGTGTTCATTATTTGATCTCAAAACATGCTACTGAACATTATTGATGCAGATTTTCTTTGTTTTTTGAGTTAACTCCGAAAACTCCGTTAAAAAGGCCGACGATAATGTAAGAGCCTTAACAGTTGGTAAGACAACGGTTTGTTTTCCATAAAGATGGATTTTTCGTAAATAGAAGCCTTTCTTTTACTGACTTCTGAACAACTGTTTAGAGAAACAGAGTAAAATGGGTTGAAAATGTTTTACGTTTTTGTGGTCGAAAACTACATGATTTCAGTGTAGTTAAGAGCTAATTTGCGTCACTTTTTAAAGTGCTTAAACATAATTACCAATCTTGAAGCAAATATTTAATTAAAGCTCCAAGCAACTCTATGTATCCATGTGGAAATACGATCCTCATTCTATTGCAGGTGGTGAGTGTCGAACTTGTAGCACTAATAAATAAATTAATAGACAAAACCTCCACTTTGCGTAATGAATGGCAAATATAAATAAATTTAAAGTAATCCTTATTGTTCCCTCTAGTGTATTATACACTCCTGGAAATGGAAAAAAGAACACAATGACACCGGTGTGTCAGACCCACCATACTTGCTCCGGACACTGCGAGAGGGCTGTACAAGCAATGATCACACGCACGGCACAGCGGACACACCAGGAACCGCGGTGTTGGCCGTCGAAAGGCGCTAGCTGAGCAGCATTTGTGCACCGCCGCCGTCAGTGTCAGCCAGTTTGCTGTGACATACGGAGCTCCATCGCAGTCTTTAACACTGGTAGCATGCCGCGACAGCGTGGACGTGAACCGTATGTGCAGTTGACGGACTTTGAGCGAGGGCGTATAGTGGGCATGCGGGAGGCCGGGTGGACGTAGCGCCGGATTGCTCAACACGTGGGGCGTGAGGTGAGGTCTCCAGCGCAGCGACGCACGGATGCACGCCAAGACTGTAGGATCGTACGCAGTGCCGTAGGGGACCGCACCGCCACTTCCCAGCAAATTAGGGACACTGTTGCTCCTGGGGTATCGGCGAGGACCATTCGCAACCGTCTCCATGAAGCTGGGCTACGGTCCCGCACACCGTTAGGCCGTCTTCCGCTCACGCCCCAACATCGTGCAGCCCGCCTCCAGTGGCGTCGCGACAGGCGTGAATGGAGGGACGAATGGAGACGTGTCGTCTTCAGCGATGAGAGTCGCTTCTGCCTTGGTGCCAATGATGGTCGTATGCGTGTTTGGCGCCGTGCAGGTGAGCGCCACAATCAGGACTGCATACGACCGAGGCACACAAGGCCAACACCCGGCATCATGGTGTGGGGAGCGATCTCCTACACTGGACGTACACCTCTGGTGATCGTCGAGGGGACACTGAATAGTGCACGGTACATCCAAACCGTCATCGGCCCATAGTTCTACCATTCCTAGACCGGCAAGGGAACTTGCTGTTCCAACAGGACAATGCACGTCCGCATGTATCCCGTGCCACCCAACGTGCTCTAGAAGGTGTAAATCAACTACCCTGGCCAGCAAGATCTCCGGATCTGTCCCCCATTGAGCATGTTTGGGACTGGATGAAGCGTCGTCTCACGCGGTCTGCACGTCCAGCACGAACGCTGGTCCAACTGAGGCGCAAGGTGGAAATGGCATGGCAAGCCGTTCCATAGGACTACATCCAGGATCTCTACGATCGTCTCCATGGGAGAATAGCAGCCTGCATTGCTGCGAAAGGTGGATATACACTGTACTAGTGCCGACATTGTGCATGCTCTGTTGCCTGTGTCTATGTGCCTGTGGTTCTGTCAGTGTGATCATGTGATGTATCTGACCCCAGGAATTTGTCAATAAAGTTTCCCCTTCCTGGGACAATGAATTCACGGTGTTCTTGTTTCAATTTCCAGGAGTGTATATACTCATTACCATCCTTCTATCCCTATAGTTTATATATACTTGTCTGACGGTTGCAAACATCTTGTAGCTTTCACACTGACGAACGCCTGTTTATCGATCGAGAAATACCAGAAGAGTATAGCACGTTTTCACTAAGTCGTTCATGAATTTTTTACGCGGCTGCCTCTATGTGAAAACGAAATGCGTTTGTAATTCACTCGATCAAATCATAAGCGTCAGTTCTTCAGTGGAATAGTCTCTACCCGGTACAAAAATTAATATAGCTCTGAACCAGTCCGTTGATAATGGCAAACTGGTATACAGAGTCCTACTACTAATTCAGAACATTGTGCAGTAGATGTAGCGATGTGTGTGGGGTGGGGCAACAGAAGACGGCAACAGGAATGCTGAGGTTTCTAGTTCAGGTTAAAAAAAAAAAAGATTACACAGGAGCATCGTGCAGATATATCATAGTTTCGTAGTCACACAGACTCCCATATACAGGGTGAACATCAGTAAAACCGACAAACTGAAGGGACGAAATCTTGAATGGAAATGGAGAAACGGTCCTATGAATACGTGTCCGGAACTGCAACGTTGCCACGTTAGATGTCTCTGACGAGTGAAAGTTTCTCTGACTACCGGTCTTGTCTGCAGCCCACAAAAAATGGCTCTGATCACTATGGGACTTAACTTCTTAGGTCACCAGTCCCCTAGAACTTAGAACTACTTAAACCTAACTAACCTAACGACATCACACACATCCATGCCCGAGGCAGGATTCGAACCTACGACAGTAGTGGTGGCTCGGTTCCAGACTGTAGCGCCTAGAACCGCTCGGCCACTCCCGCCGGCTGTAGCCCACAGACAACGATTAGACACACTGATGATGCCAGTTCTGATAAAGGTTGCCTCATCGGTAAAGAAGACTGATGACAGAAATTCCATAATTCTGACAGTCTGAAGCGAAAAGCATCTACAAAATTCTTCCTGTAAAGGGAAATCCGCTGATGATAATCTTTGTACTCCTGGCGGTTGTCATGGAGGATACACACAGCCATACCAGCTTACACCATCTTGCCGGGCTCCTTGGAAGGAGTTTGTACAATGGTTCATCTCAATATCCCACGGAACCAGGTCCTCTAAATCTGGTGTACTTACAGTCAGTTGCCTCGCTAATCTGTCTCAAAGGACCCGTGATCACACAAACACTGAAAGCGGTTTGCAATATTGCGAGATGTGGTTGGTGTCTTTGAGAGTACTTGTTTTGGTTAAGCCGTGCTGCCTCTGGCCGTTTGCATCTGCTTGGCTGTACACCGACACCATTCCCTGCTTGTTCCCGACATTAATACCAGACCACTCTGCTGCTAATAGTAGGCTGCGTCAATCACACTTGCCTGCAATACGCAAGGAATACTTTTTTTGCGGTGCTGAAGTCTGATCAACTTCGTTAATTTTTTAACTTCTATAGGGAATACAGGGGTGTAGCCTCTCCCCGATGTTACTCAGTCTGTATGTTGAGCAAGCAGTGAAGGAAACGAAAGAAAAATTCGGAGTAGGTATTAAAACCCATGAAGAAGAAAAATAGAAACGTTGAGGTTCGCCGATGACATTGTAATTCTGTCAGAGACAGCAAAGGACTTGGAAGAGCAGTTGAACGGAATGGATAGTGTCTTAAAAGGAGGATATAAGGTGAACATCAACAAAAGCAAAACGAGGATAATGGAATGTACTCAAATTAAGTCGGGTGATGCTGAGGGAATGAGATTAGGAAATGAGACACTTAAAGTAGTATAGGAGTTTTGCTATTTAGGTAGCAAAATAACTGATGATGGTCCAAGTAGAGAGGATATAAAATGTAGACTGCCAATGGGAAGGAAAGCGTTTCTGAAGAAGAGAAATTTGTTAACATCAAGTATAGATTTAAGTGTCAGCAAGTCGTTTCTGAAATTATGTGTATGGAGTGTAGCCATGTATGGAAGTGAAACATGGACGATAAATAGTTTAGACAAGAACAGAATAGAAGCTTTCGAAATGTGGTGCTACAGAAGAATGCTGAAGATTAGATGGGTAGATCATATAACTAATGAGGAGGTATTGAACAGAATTGGGAAGACGAGGATCTTGTGCCAAAACTTGACAAGAAGAAGGGACCGGTTGGAGGACATGTTCTGAGGCATCAGGGGATCACAAATTTAGCATTGGAGGGCAGCGTGGAGGGTAAAAATCGTAGAGGGAGACCAAGAGATGAATACACTAAGCAAATTCAGAAGGATGTAGGTTGCAGTAAATACTGGGAGATGAAGAAGCTTGCACAGGATAGAGTAGCATGGAGAGCTGCATCAAACCAGTCTCAGGACTGAAGACCACAACAACAACAACAGGGAATGGAAAGGGTAAAAATTTTCGCTTTATTTATGTATTTTTCTTTCAGCTTCAATTTGGGCACACAGAGGGGTCCTTTAACTTGCTGCTTTTGGTGTGTGTTTAAAAAGTGTTGAAGTGCTAAAGGACTTTATGTCCTTAAAGTATGGAGACTTACGGAAGGATAACATTTATGGAGACTCAAATACTATTGCCTTCGGTACTTTATATTTGTGGTTGCTTGAGGATTTTACCGTACCTACTGTGGTGAGTTGTGGTGTACTGTCGCCTATCATGTCCATCTTCCGAAGTAAGGTTGGTGCCTTCTCCTTGACCTTGTCTGAAAGGTAAGATTCGCTTAAGGCTCGATGAATGTCATGATTCCGGATCCACCATTGGGCGCCAGTGATCCATCGTAGGCACCTGCTTTGTACAACCTGTAACTTCTTGTAGTTAGTGGCACACGTAGTACCCCAAGAGGTCGATCCATACAAAACAGATGGTTCGACTGTGGCATGGTACAGCTGGAGTTTCGTGCGTTGGCTGAGGTACGAGCTCCTCAGAAATGGGAGGAGAGCTCCCAGCATTTTGAGGCCAGGCGTCTTCTTCTCCATAATGTGAGGACTATACAGCAATTTGGCGTCCAGATACACGCCAATGTATTTTACAGTTGTTGCCCAGGGGAGTGGCTGGTCTGACATCCGTGGGCGTTCATTGACGATGGGTCTCCGACGTCTGAACACAATAACTTTGGTTTTCTCTGCATTGACCGTTATTTCGTCCCTGTGGGTCCAGTGGTTCACTAAATGTAGTTGGCACTGCATCCGTGTGACGAGGTGGTCCATTGTGGTGCCTGCAGTCAGCAGCGCTGTGTCGTCGGTATAGAAACTGGCAGTAACATGTGGCACCGTCGGTATGTCGTTAATGTATAAATTAAACAGCAGTGGAGATATGACCGATCGTTGTGGGAGTCCTTCAAGGACAGGCCGTGTTGTTGAATTCTTGTCATCAATGCGAACATATAATCTGCAATCCTGAAGAAAATTGTCGAGAAGTTTTAAATAGCAGTCTGTCAGGGGAGTGGTGCGTCGGAGGCAGACGATCAAGTTGCGTCGCCATACTTTATCATAAGTCTCTATATCGAGAAAGACTCCAGTGGTATGTCGTTTCCTGTTGAAATTATCTTTGATAGATTCCGTGATATGCAGTAGTTGTAACTCAGCAGATAGCTTCGCCTGGAAGCCAAACTGCTCCGGTCGGATGATGTTGTGTGCCACAAGGATGTCCAGGATGTGTTTCAGTAGGACACGTTCCAGTACCTTTCCCAGCGTCAGCAGTAAGCTTATTGGTCTGTAGCTGTCAGGGTGTGAGAGATCCTTGCCCGGTTTTGGTATTGACAATCTTCCATGCCTCGGGGAAGTATCCAGTCCTGAGGCAGCTGTTCACTATCCGGGTGAGAAGCATGATAGGCTTTCTCGGTAGGTGTTTCAATTCCGTATTGCCGATTCTATCTGTTCCAGGTGAGGTGTGTTTGCTATACTTGATAATCCTCCGAATTTCAACCGGCGTTGTCAGCCGTGGCACAGTGTTACCTTAGGGGTTGCGAAGCAACTCAAATTGCTCGATACGAGCAAGTCTTCAGGTCCAGATTGAATACCGATTAGGTTCCTTTCAGATTACGCTGATACAATAGCTCCCTACTTAGCAATCATATACAACCGCTCGCTCACAGATAGATCTGTACCTACAGATTGGAAAATTACGCGGATGGCACCAGTGTTTAAGAAGGGTAGTAGGAGTAATCCATCGAACTACAGACCTATATCATTGACGTCGGTTTTCAGTAGGGTTTTGGAGCAAATACTGTATTCAAACATTATGGATCACCTCGAAGGGAAGGATCTCTTGATACGTAATCAGCATGGTTTCAGTAAACATCATTCTTGTGCAACGCAGCTAGCTCTTTATTCGCACGAAGTAATGGCCGCTATCGACAGGGGATCTCAAGTTGATTCCGTACTTCTAGATTTCCGGAAAGCTTTTGACACCGTTCCTCACAAGCGACTTCTAATCAAGCTGTGGGCCTATGCGGTATCGTCTCACTGGATTCGTGATTTCCTGTCAGGAAGGTCGCAGTTCGTAGTAATAGACGGCAAATCATCGAGTAAAACTGAAGTAATATCAGGTGTTCCCCAGGGAAGCGCCCTGGGACCTCTGCTGTTCCTGATCTATATAAATGACCTGGGTGACAATCTGAGCAGTTCTCGTAGGTTGTTCGCAGATGATGCTGTAATTTAGTAAGGTCATCCGAAGACCAGTATCAGTTGCAAAGCGATTTAGAAAAGATTGCTGTATGGTGTGGCAGGTGGCAGTTGACGTTAAATAACGAAAAGTGTGAGGTGATGCACATGAGTTCCAAAAGAAATCCGTTGGAATTCGATTACTCGATAAATAGTACAATTCTCAAGGCTGTCAATTCAACTAAGTACCTGGGTGTTAAAGTTACGAACAACTTCAGTTGGAAAGACCACATAGATAATAGTGTGGGGTTAGGCGGACCAAAGGTTGCGTTTCATTGGCAGGACACTTAGAAGATGCAACAAGTCCACCAAAGAGACAGCTTACACTACACTCGTTCGTCCTCTGTTAGAATATTGCTGCGCGGTGTGGGATCCTTACCAGGTGGGATTGACGAAGGACATCGAAAGGGTGCAAAAAAGGGCAGCTCGTTTTGTATTATCACGTAATAGGGGAGAGAGTGTGGCAGATATGATACGCGAGTTGGGATGGAAGTCATTAAAGCAAAGACGTTTTTCGTCGCGGCGAGAGCTATTTACGAAATTTCAGTCACCAACTTTCTCTTCCGAATGCGAAAATATTTTGTTGAGCCCTACCTACATAGGTAGGAATGATCATCAGAATAAAATAACAGAAATCAGAGCTCGAACAGAAAGGTTTAGGTGTTCGTTTTTCCCGCGCGCTGTTCGAGAGTGGAATGGTTGAGAGATAATATGATTGTGGTTCGATGAACCCTCTGCCACGCACTTAAATGTGAATTGCAGAGTATTCATGTAGATGTAGATGAAGATGTTATGTTTCCAAGCGTAGTGTGGATTGTTACTGCCCTGGCCTCTAAAGTCTGGAGCTGGGGTAAACGTTCTTGGTGGTGACGAATGCATTTTATGATCAGAACTACGGTCCCTTCACCTCGTTGATCCCGTCTGTCCGTCCCGTAGATGTGCATGTTCCTCAAGCGGAGGTCGGTTGACTCGCGGAGACGGGTTTCGGAGACAAACCTACGTCTATCATGTGGCGATGGAAGAAATCCGTCAGTTGTGCTTGCTTCAGTCTCAGGCCGTTGACATTCCAGATGCAGTAGTTCAGATTCCTCGTGTGACGCCGTCTATCCACTTAGGGTGTTTGAAAAGCTTTCAGTACGCTTTCTAGAAGCAAGAGAATAGACGTCAGATTCTGCTGAAGGGCGGTGAATAGTTGAAAAGGAATAGACGGCATGTAGTCAGAAGAACTTTCATTCGTCAGCGCCATCTACCGTGGTAACGGTGCATTTCTTGACACCTTTTAATAGGACCATTTTTCCTCTTAGTCAGGAATTCGTTCCTGCAGTTTGTCGATTTTATTAATGTTCGCCGTGTAGAGGACATAAAAGTAGGCATTCTTGTCGCTGAGAAGCAACTGAGGGAGTTGAAAAAATTTGTTTGCCAAGTGCATGATGGAACCCCAGTTCATCTTTACAAATGGTTCAAATGGCTCTGAGCACTATGGGGCCTAACTTGTAAGGTCATCAGCCCCCTAGAACTTAGAACTACCTTAACATAACTAACCGAAGGACATCACACACATCCATGCCCGAGGCAGGATTCGAACCTGCGACCGTAGTGGTCGCGCGGTTCCGGACTATAACGCCTAGAACCGTCAGCTTTACAGAGAGTACGCTTCAGTGTTGCCCCATAACTTAGCTTGCATTTATCGCGAATCTCTCGTCCAGCGCAAAGTCCTGAGAGACTGAAGAAGACGGGTTAAAGAACGAACCCACAAAATTAGAAACCAGTGTAATTGAACCCGTTCTTCTTCAGAATTCTTGATCATATTCTAAGTTCGAATGTAATAAATTTCCTTGAGGCAGAAAAGCTTCTACCCACAAATCAGCACGAGTTAGGAAGCATCGCCTGTGCAAAACTAAGCTTGCCCTCTCCTCACTTGATATCTGGAGAACCGTGGTTGAATGTCAACACGCATATTCCATGTTCCTAGATCGCCGGAAAGTGACAGGGTTGTCGAAGGTCCGAGCATACGGTATAGGTTCTCATGAGTGTTAGTGACTCGAAGTCATCTAGAGTACTGTAGGATACTGTACGGTGTCCTCGTCGGCGAGTGTTCGTCAGAGACAAAGGTTTCGTCAGGAGTGTCGAAGGGAAGTGTGAAGTTATTTACATAAACAATCTGACGGACAGGGTGAGCAGCAACCTACAGCTGTTTTCTGATGACGCCGTGGTGTACGGGAAAGTGACATCTTTGTGTGACTGTTGGATGATACAGGATGGCTTACACAGAATTCGTGTCATGGTGTGATGAGCTGCAGCTAGGTCTAAATGTAGAAAAATATTCGATAATGCAGATGATCAAGGTGGCAATACTGCAGTGTCCGAATGCAGTATTAGCGGTGCCCTTCTTGACACAGTCACGTCGATTAAATATCTAGCCATACAGTTGCAAAGCGATATGAAATGGTTATATGGAAGCTGAATGGATGACATCGGTTTATTCGGAGAATTCTAGGAAAGTATAGCTCATCTATAAAAGGGATAGCATAAAAAAATTGGTTCGACCCTTTCTTGAGTACTGCTCGAGTGTTTGGGATCCGCAGCAGGTCGGATTAAAGGAATACATCGAATCAGTACTGCTACATTTGTTACCGGTAGGTTAGATCAACCACTGAGCGTTACAGAGATGGTTTGCGAAGTTCAGTGGGAATAAAATGAGACTACACGTTTCCAGAGACCTTTGCAGGTCTCAGATATCTATGGTCTATATGCAGACACAAGTGGCAAATGACAATTTTTACTAAGGCTGTGAATCGAACCTCGGTCTCCCGCTCACAGAGCAGATGTGCTAAACACTATGCCACCCGGTTGCAGTGGCTTTGCCCAACTGCACAAACTACTCAAGCACAGCTCCGTCCTCAATCCAAATACCCATTCACTCCTCAGATCACTTGGTATTCCCCCTATTTCGGAGGCTCTCCAGCTGTATTGGAAAAGCAGCCAGACTCGTATGCCTGGATTTCGGGCAGGATCTCCTGTTTCATTCAATGTTGAAGTAATACTGCAATACTGTTCGAGAGCCACTGCAATGCTGCTCGAGTTTAGGGGGAATACCAAGTGGTCTGAGGCATGGTTGAAATGGCTCTGAGCACTATGGGACTTAACATCTCAGGTCATCAGTCCCCTAGAACGTAGAACTAAAACCTAACTAACCTATGGACATCACACACATCCATGCCCGAGGCATGGCCGGCCGTCTGAGGCATGATTGGTAATTTGGATGGTGGAGGGAATTGAGCTATGGTTTTCTAAGCAGTTATGCAAATCGACTCTGCCAGGGTGGAATAGTGGTTAGTGCATAGGCCTATCAATACGGGTTGTATGTATCTGCTCTGCTACCCACCTGGAGTTCGCTTTCGTCGCCTCCTTCAGCACCTTGATTTTTCACTCTCTGCAGCCTTTAGGGTGGGCGAGAGCCAAACGCCACCTTGGCTCCAGGCTCAGGTTCGCGTTCACCTTAACTTCAGCTCGCTTCCGAAGGAGGTTACCCCAGTTTCAGTATACCGCTCGCGGTTTGTCGAACTTCGTTCGAAGTCCATTAATACGATCGTCATTTATACTGATGGCTCTAAGACCAATGACGGTGTCGGGTGTTCTTTTATTGTTGGGTCACACAGTTTCAAATTCCGGCTCCAAGGCCATTGTTCGGTCTTCACAGCTGAGCTATTTTCCCTCTATCAGGCTGTTCTTTATATCCGCCGCCACCGACATTCTGATTATGTCACATGCTCTGATCCCCTAAGCGCCATCCAGAGCCTCAGCGAACCGTATCCGGTTCACCCTTTCGTGCACCGGATCCAACGCTCTCTTGAGCAGCTGGTGGACGACGGTTCTCCGGTTACCTTTATGTGGGTTCCTGGCCATGTCGGTAACCCTGGCAATGAAGCTGCAGATGCCGTGGCCAAGGCTGCGGTCCTCCAGCCTCGGACAGCTTCTTGTTGTGTGCCTTCGTCTGATTTTGGCAGGGTCATCTGTCAACACGTTTTATCGCTGTGGTATGCCGATTGGGCTACACTTACGGACAACAAGCTTCGGGCCTTGAAACCTCTTCCCACAGCTTGAACGACCTCTTCACGCCATTCTCCGCGGGAGGAGATCGTTTTGGCCCGGTTATGGATTGGACACTGCCGGTTCAGCCATTGCCATCTGCTGACGGCTGCGCCGGCGCCGTTCTGCCCATGTGGACAATTGCTGACGGTACGCCACTTTTTAACGTCCTGTCCGAATTTTAATACACTGCGCATTGATCTTGGCCTGCCATGTACTCTGGATGCCGTTTTAGCGGATGACCCAGGAACAGCTGCTCGCGTTCTTCGTTTTATGCACTTGACAAACCTAGACATTTGATTATGTTGTTTTCTTTTAATCCCTTGAATGTTAGTGTCCCTTTTATAGTGTTGTCCTTTTTAGTTGCTGTTTTAATATTTTGCCTCGCAGTGCATTCATAACATAGTCTGGGCGCTAATGACCATTGTAGTTGCGCGCCCTCGAACCGCAAAAAAAAAAAAAAAAAAAAAAAAAAAAAGGGTGCAGGAAATAAGTATTTGAAACTGACATTTGTCGCGTCAGTCAGCGTATAGATGGTTGAGACTTTAGAACGTCTCCGGAACCAAGTAGTTTCATTTGATTAAATCACGTATGCCTGGCATCAGGTGGTATTCCTCGTTACGTCCGATACTTAAGTGCTATTCCAATACAAATGGACAGGCCCTGCAATGCTATTCGAGCTTATGGGTAACACCGACTGGTCTGAGGCGTCGATGGGAATTTGGATGGAGGAGGGTGGTGCGCTAGTAGTCAATGTACACTCCTAGAAATTGAAATAAGAACACCGTGAATTCATTGTCCCAGGAAGGGGAAACTTTATTGACACATTCCTGGGGTCAGATACATCACATGATCACACTGACAGAACCACAGGCACATAGACACAGGCAACAGAGCATGCACAATGTCGGCATTAGTACAGTGTATATCCACCTTTCGCAGCAATGCAGGCTGCTATTCTCCCATGGAGACGATCGTAGAGATGCTGGATGTAGTCCTGTGGAACGGCTTGCCATGCCATTTCCACCTGGCGCCTCAGTTGGACCAGCGTTCGTGCTGGACGTGCAGACCGCGTGAGACGACGCTTCATCCAGTCCCAAACATGCTCAATGGGGGACAGATCCGGAGATCTTGCTGGCCAGGGTAGTTGACTGACACCTTCTATAGCACATTGGGTGGCACGGGATACATGCGGACGTGCATTGTCCGTTTGGAAGAGCAAGTTCCCTTGCCGGTCTAGGAATGGTAGAACGATGAGTTCGATGACCGTTTGGATGTACCGTGCACTATTCAGTGTCCCCTCGACGATCACCAGAGGTGTACGGCCAGTGTAGGAGATCGCTCCTCACACCATGATGCCGGGTGTTGGCCCTGTGTGCCTCGGTCGTATGCAGTCCTGATTGTGGCGCTCACCTGCACGGCGCCAAACACGCATACGACCATCATTGGCACCAAGGCAGAAGCGACTCTCATCGCTGAAGACGACACGTCTCCATTCGTCCCTCCATTCACGCCTGTCCCGACACCACTGGAGGCGGGCTGCACGATGTTGGGGCGTGAGCGGAAGACGGCCTAACAGTGTGCGGCACCGTAGCCCAGCTTCATGGATACGGTTGCGAAGGGTCCTCGCCGATACCCCAGGAGCAACAGTGTCCCAAATTTGCTGGGAAGTGGCGGTGCGGTCCCCTACTGCACTGCGTAGGATCCTACGGTCTTGGCGTGCATCCGTGCGTCGTTGCGGTCCGGTTCCAGGTCGACGGGCACGTGCAGCTTCCGCCGACCACTGGCGACAACATCGATGTACTGTGGAGATCTCACGCCCCACGTGTTGAGCAATTCGGCGGTACGTCCACCCGGCCTCCCGCATGCCCACTATACGCCCTCGCTCAAAGTCCGTCAACTGCACATACGGTTCACGTCCACGGTGTCGCGACATGCTACCAGTGTTAAAGACTGCGATGGAGCTCCGTATGCCATGGCAAACTGGCTGACACTGACGGCGGCGGTGCACAAATGCTGCGCAGCTAGCGCCATTCGACGGCCAACACTGCGGTTCCTGGTGTGTCTGCTGTGCCGTGCGTGTGAGCATTGCTTGTACAGCCCTCTCGGAGCAAGTATGGTGGGTCTGACACACCGGTGTCAATGTGTTCTTTTTTCCATTTCCAGGAGTGTAGATTAGCATTCAGCTCATCTGTCTACTGAGCTGGAGTATCGAATTCGAACCCCGAACTTGGAACCAATTTTCATTCGTCGCTTCAGTCTGCATATACAGGGTGAAAAGTATTAAATCCGAGAATCTCTGGGAGGTTGTAGAGAACATCAAAACAAATATTTTTCCCTAATGCCATTTTTTCCTGTGAAGAGTATTTAAGCCTGTAGAGGAAGATTTCTCTGGCTGGAAATTAATTAAACCAACTAACACTTCTCAATTTTTTTATGTCCAAGGGACAACACATTAACACAACCCAATTTCAATTACAATAGAGTTTCAAAAATGGCTCCATTGACACGTAAACAAAGGTTACACCGTCGGATCATGTTCTGTCTGACATGGGCAAAAACCCCAGGAGTATCCTGAATTGTTCATGCTGCTGCTAGTATCCAAGCATCCAGATCCTCTTCTGATGCAACAGGAGTTGCGCACACAAGGTTGCGTTTGTCTCCCCACACAAAAAGTCCAGAGGGGACATATCTGGGGATCGAGCAGGCCATGGTACAGGACCACCTCTGCCAATCCGCGTTTCTGGGAACCGTCGGTCCAGGAATCGACGCACACGACGACTGAAATGTGCCGGCGCCCCGTCATGTTGAAACCACATGCGTTGGCTTGTAGAGAGCGGGACGTCTTCCAGCAATTATGGCAATGGTCTGGCCGGAAAACTATAATAGTGCCTGCCATTTAGTGGCCTAGCTAGCAGATACGGCCCAATTAAACAGCCCCCAGCAACACCGATTCACACATTAACGAAGAACTCACTTGATGAGCGCTTGTTACTAAGGCATGTGGGTTATTCTCACCCCAAACATGCGAATTGTGTATGTTGAAGACTGCATCACGCCAGAACGTTGCTTCATCGGTAAACAACACAGAGGATGGCAATGTAGGATGCAATTCACACTGTTCCAGGTACTACTGCGAAAACTGTGCTCTGTGTGGATAATCAACTGGTTCCAGGTTGTGGACACGCAGTAAGTGAAATGGACGTAAAAGTTGCTCTCGAAGGACTGTTCTTACATTCGTCTGGTTCGTCCCTATGTTACGTGCAATTGCACGAGTGCTGATTCAAGGATCCTGCTCTACATGTTGCAAGACAGCTTCCTCAAATTGCAGCGTTCTTACCGTGCGACGGCGTCCCTGTCCAGATAATCTGCTAAATGACCCGGTCTCACCCAGACGTTGGTACACAGCAGCAAAGGTCGTATGATGCGGGATACGGCGATTAGGATATTGTTGTTGATAAACCCGCTGTGCAGCTCGTCCGTTGTGGTGCGCTACGTAGTACGCACCAACCATATCAGTGTACTCACTCCAGGTCTATCGCTCCATTAGTAAAGAGAGACAATGCACTGCTACACTGGTGGACAGCAGCTGCCTACAGCTGAAGAGCTTAATACACCCTCTAACAAATGAAGATCGCAATACTGCCTCTAATAACTGATGAGCGTAATATGGCCTCCACCGGTTTAATTAATCCTCATAGGAAAAAATGACGTTAGGGAAAAATATTTGTTTTGATGTCTCCTACAACCTCCCAGGGATTGTCGGTTTAAATACTTTTCACCCTGTAGGCATCCAGTCGGAATCCCTGGAGGGTAGCCAACGTTGTTATCGCGAAACGCTGTTGAGAAAATTCTGACAAGGAGACGGCACCACCGTGGGGTCGGAGATTTGTACGAAATTTTGTGCGGTGAAAGAGGACCCCTAACACCTCACGTGGTTAAAGTATTAGGACGCACTACTCGGAAAATCCCTGGAAAAATCGATCCAAAGTTTCTTAGGTGGCATATGAGTATAAAATGTTAGTGAATTGCCGAACCGCCGTCTGTCCTAGATGTTTACGGGTCGGACTATCACACCCGAGGTCTCGGGTTTGATTCCTCCTCTGGCACTTCTGCTTCATTTTATTTTGTTATTCCACCAATTATTCTGAAAGTTTCCCAAACCTACATTATTTTAACAAGTTAGTTACATTAGTGAATAAAAATTATTTTCTTTATGTCCAACAATTCAGGGCGGTGGGTTTTCCATTTTTCATTGTAAAGTATATGAGGAAAAAACATTGGGTTTTCAATCTGAATAACAAAGTCGATTGGGAAACATTCAATTTTTATACATATAATAATTATCGTAAAAACAAACAAAGCAATAATTTTTGCGACATCTTGCGCAACATACAAAAGCGAATTTTTTTACGATCACAGGGCGTTTGCAATAAATCTGTACAAAAACATGCCCCATTAACATTTAAAAAAGGCTTTGAGTTTCTGATAATTTTGAGGCAAACCAGGCATATTGAATGATGTCTCGGAACGTTGGTGACGATAGCTGATGTTGAAGTATAGAATAAATTTTTATACAATCTTCCCGGGAATTAATTTCGCGATTCTCCTGTAACCGCGCGCTGCAATTTTGCAACCAACAGAAGGAAAAAAACAGTGCCGTAGGAGGAACCGAACCCGAGACCTCTGACGCAAGGGTCCGACCGCTAACCATGTAGGACAAGCGGCGCCTCGGCAATGGACTAACATTTTATACTCATAAGGCACCTAAGAAACTTTGAATCGATTTTTCTCGGAATTTTCGGGGTAGTGCGTCCTAATATTTTAACCACGTGAGGTGTTAGGGATCTTCTTTCAAAACACGAAATTTCGCACAAATCCCCGACCCCACGGTTGTGCCGTCTCCTTGTGAGAACCGCCGTTTGTGGCTGACTGCAGAACAGTTCTACTGCCGCCAGCGAACATTTGGCGTTAGGACCGGGAAGACGTGGTTAGAGAGATTACGGGTCATACGGAAGGATACAGATCCATTTACGAGTGGATCAGGAAAGGGCGCGACGAGTAGTGGTACAAGGTCCCCCCCGCCCCCACTATGTGCCGTGTGCTAGCTTGTGGGATGTCGAAATGCAACGCCGTTTCGCGGGATGCCAATTGCTCTCCCACGGCGCCCAGAAAGCAGGCAATTAAAGACGCGGTCCGGATTTCGCCGCAGAACAATGGAAGGGGTGGCGGCTTGCCCAAGGAATCCGCGAGGCCTGTGCCAGCCGCGTCGCCCACGTGAGGTTGGTAGCACTGCACGTGCCCCCCGTCACCTGGCACCATTCGACCCGTCCCGGTACGGAGCCAGTCTCGGCGCGACCGTAAACAAACTGCCGAGATGCAGTTGCCACTCGCCAAGTGTACATTAATATGCTGCGTGCCACACGGGGATTCGAACTTCAGATATTACCTCCCATTGCAGAGTGAAACATTCATCCTGACATGGGAACCTCCCCATTGTACCCCCCTCAGATTTAGTTATAAGTTGGCACAGTGGACAGGCCTTGAAAACCTGAACACAGATCAATCGAGAAAACAGGAAGAAGTTGTGTGAACTACGAGAAAATAAGCAAAATATGCAAACTGACTAGTCCATGCGCAAGATAGGCAACATCAAGGAGAGTGTGAGCTTAGGAGCGCCGTGGCCCCGTGGTTAGCGTGAGCAGCTGCGAAACGAGAGTTCCTTGGTTCAAATTTTTCCTCGAATGAAAAGTTTACTTTCTTTATTATCGCAAAAATTATGATCTGCCCGTTCGTTTATTGACGTCACTGTTCACTGTAATAAGTTTGGTGCCTGTGTTTTGCGACCACACCGCAAAACCGTGCGATTAGTAGACGAAAGGACGTGTATCTCCAATGGGAACCGAAAACATTTGATAGCAAGGTCATAGGTCAACCGATTCCTCCACAGGAAAACAAGTCTGATATATTCAATACGACACTGGTGACAGCATGTGCGTCACATGACAGGAAGATGTTGTCGACCCACCTAACTTGTACACATGGCGAATGGGTAAAAAGATTCTTCTACCTTGCCCCATTTAGGTTTTCTTGTGGATGTGAGAATCACTCCCAAAAAAGTGATGAAAACATAAGAGTTTGTCACATAAACTGAAAATCAGAAATTAAACTTTTCACTCAAGAGAAGGCTTGAACCAAGGACCTCTCGTTCGGGAGCTGCTCACGCTACCAAAAGAACAAGGCGCTCCTGAGTGCAGTGTCCTACATGTTGCATATCTTGCGCATAGACTACTCAGTTTGTATATTTTGCTCACTTTTTTCATAGTTCCACACAACTTCTTCTTGTTTTCTCGATCGATCTGTGTTCAGTTTTTCAAGGCCTATCCACTGTGCCAACTTATAACTAAATCTGAGGGGGGTGCGATGGGGACGTTCACTTGTGAGAACAAACCCTTAAGCTTTCTTTTGTTTCCTTTACTGCTTGCTCAATATACAGATTGAATAACCACAGGGAGAGGCCACAACCCTGTCTCACTCCCTTCCCAACCACTGCTTCCCTTTCATTTCCCTCGACTGTTATAACCGCTATCTGGTTTCTGTACAAATTGTAAATAGCCTTTCGCTCCCTTTATTTTACCCCTGCCATCATCAGAATTTGAAAGAGAGTATTCCAGTCAACATTGTGAAAAGCTTTCTCTAAGTCTACAAATGCTAGAAACGTAGGTTTGCCTTTCCTTAATCTTTCTTCTAAGGTAAGTCGTAGGGTCAGTATTGCGTCACGTGTTCCAACATTTCTACGAAATCTATACTGATCTTCCGCGAGGTCCGCTTCTACCAGTTTTTCCATTCGCCTGTAAAGAATTCGCTTTAGTATTTTGCAGCTGTGACTTATTAAACTGATAGTTCGGTAATTTTCACATCTGTCAACACCTGCTTTCTTTGGGATTGGAATTATTATATTCTTCTTGAAGTCTGAGGCTATTTCGCCTGTCTCATACATCTTGCTCACCAGATGGTAGAGTTTTGTCAGGACTAGCTCTCCCAAGGCCGTCAGTAGTTCTAATGGAATGTTGTCTACTCCCGGGGCCTTGTTTCGGCTCAGGTCTTTCAGTGCTCTGTCAAACTCTTCACGCAGTATCATACCTTCCATTTCATCTTCATCTACATTTTCTTGCATTTCCATAATATTGTCCTCAAGTACATCGCCCTTGTATAGACCCTCTGTATACTCCTTCCATCTTTCTGCTTTCCCTTCTTTGCTTAGAACTGGGTTACCATCTGAGCTCTTGATATTCATGCAAGTGGTTCTGTTTTTCTGTAAGCAGTATCTATCTTAACCCTCGTCAGATAAGCGTCTACATCCTTACATTTGTCCTCTAGGCATCCCCGCTTAGCCATTTTGCACTTCATGTCGATCTCATTTTTGAGACTTTTTTATTCCTTTTTACCCGCTTCACTTACAGCATTTTTGTATTTTCTCCTTTCATCAATTAAATTCAGTATCTCTTCTGTTACCCAAGGATTTCTTCTAGCCTTCGTCTTTTTACCTAGTTGATCCTCTGCTGCCTTCACTATTTCATTCCTCAAAGCTACCCATTCTTCTACTGTATTTCTTTCCCCCTTCCTGTCACTTGTTCCCTTATCCTCTCCCTGAAACTCTGTACAACCTCTGGTTTAGTCAGTTTATCCAGGTCCCATCTCCTTAAATTCCCACCTTTCTGAAGTTTCTTTAGCTTTAATCTACAGTTCATAACCATTATATTGTGGTTAGAGTCCACATGTGCCCCTGGAAATGTCTTGTAGTGTCACCGCCAGACACCACACTTGCTAGTTGGTAGCCTTTAAATCGGCCGCGGTCCGTTAGTATACGTCGGACCCGCGTGTCGCCACTATCAGTGATTGCAGACCGAGCGCCGCCACACGGCTGGTCTAGTCTAGAGAGACTCCCTAGCACTCGCCCCAGTTGTACAGCCGACTTTGCTAGCGATGGTTCACTGACGAAATACGATCTCATTTGCTGAGACGATAGTTAGCATAGCCTTCAGGTACGTCATTTGCTACGACCGAGCAGGGCGCCATATTCAGTAATTAGAATGAATTGTGAACGGAAAATATTGTGAGTCATGTACCGTCAAGAGCGACGTTCATCATTAATGGATTAAACTTAAGTATCCAGCTAATTAAGTCCGCTTTCTGGATTCTAATTCCTTGTCATGTTCCAGACCTCACGTCAGTATAGTCCTTCCCTCCTCACGCCAGCCTGCGTGAGCTAAACCGCGTGCATTTCGGCCTCAATTAGCAAAGCGGTGTTGGCTCTTCAGCCAACACAACACTTACAATTTAATACCTGATTCCTAACTGTCTTACCAATATATAATCTATCTGAAACCTTCTAGTATCTCCAGGGTTCTTCCATAGGAACAACATATTAGGCGTTATTACAAATAAGGTACATATAAAACGATTCTACAAAGATTAATAACAAAAGTTACAAAACAGCACATAAATATGTGCTAAATACAGCAGTCTGTCAAATTACATTTAAATAATTGAAAATATATAAGAGAACAGTCAATTGAAGTGAGCTGTCAGTACACAGGTTCTCCCGTATGGACTTCTTCTTTTGCTTGTGCCTTTGTCTCGCCGTTTTCGTACGGTCGGCATGGTTACAACGGATTTGGCAGGGTTAATTGAAAGAGGTGGTCAGATGCCCTTCCTGCCGCCACCCCATACCTCCCGGGTGGAATCAGTGTACCCCAGCTGTCAGTGTTTGGTGTAACCAATGAAAGAGTGCAAACGTGTTGCAAATGTAAGTCTGCATGTTTTCCTAGCCGTTGTCACTGAAGTTAAAATCTTCTGGGTTGTTAGGCCGCGTCATGTTTCTTCTAAAATGTTCGACGTTTCGACCCCTCTGCTGGGATCTTCCTCAGTATCTTTTGGTGTCCACTACTGCTAGAACACTGTCAGAGACGAGTGTCGCGTCCACTTATAAAGGCGGAATTTTCTGGTGTTCGTCCTGGAGAAGTGACAGTATTGGTTCAAATTCATGTGGCTACCATTGGTGAGCCGTAGTCATAGGCTAATACAGAAGAAGGGGCATTGGTAGCTCATCTCCTGTGGATACCATTGGCGGTCATCGTCATTGGATAGAAAGGCAGTGTTCCACACTTTTGCTGGAGAAGGGTTATTGGTTGAAATGCCTGCTACAGCTATTGGTTGGTCGTCATCAGTGGCTAGATTCGAAACGGTCAGAGCAAGAGAGGGAAAAATGTTTACCCAAAATATTATTGTCCGCCGAGGTGACATGCAGCGTGTTGTTTATGCCGCTCACACACAGCGGCTGCGTATTTTCTTCCTCGATGGCGTGGAGCCACGATGCCGGAAACCTATAGCCGTCCTCTCTATTGAAATTAGATGAATTCTTAGAAATTTCAACCGCTTCTCGGACCTTTCTCTTATAAATGTTTGTTTCTTTAGCCAATACACGTACGTTATTAAAACTGATGTCAGAGCCACAATTCTCGTGAAGTTCCGCTACTGCCGATTTTGCACTTTGATTTAGCCACATGTGCCGTTCGTGTTCCTTAATGCGTTCTTTAACAGTTCTTCCCGCCGGAGAGTCGTGTAATTGAGGTGGGATGTGGGGACACACTTAGTGGGATGTGGAAAACCACCTAAAAACCACATCCAGGCTGGCCGGCCCACGCCGTCAATCCGCCAGGCGGATTCGACCGGGTCCAGCGCGGCTACCCGAGTGCAGCAACCTGGCTGGCCGGATTCCCCCCTTCGGACATTTGAAGAAAACTCGTAGAGCATAATAGTAGCAAAGATAGAGCAATGTGGTGCCACTGGTTCCCACGGAGATGGCGTGAAGGTGTCGGCATGCATTGTCCATGGCTGGTGGAGAACGATGACAAAGACGCGACAGCAACCGGCTGCCACAGTGTGATACCACGCAGGAAAGGGAAGCAGGGCATGTGCATGAAATCCGCCGAAAAACGTTCTGAAATAACCATCATGCCGACTGGCTACACCAGCGTATATAATACTAACTGTAATGCAAGATATTACGTAGAGATCAGCTGTACCACGATGGCTGGCAACAGAAGTGTGCGTAATTTAAGGTGTAAAGTAGTGAACTGCGCAAAAATTAGAAATGTCGATCTGTGAACTGCACCAAGGAAACGTAAAACCGAAATGTCACAAGGTCCAGATTTCCGGAAAGCTTTTACACCGTTCCTCACAAGCGACTTCTAATCAAGCTGCGGGCCTATGGGGTATCGTCTCAGTTGTGAGACTGGATTCGCGATTTCCTGTCAGGAAGGTCGCAGTTCGTAGTAATAGACGGCAAATCATCGAGTAAAAGTGAAGTGGTATCAGGTGTTCCCCAGGGAAGCGTCCTGAGACCTCTGCTGTTCCTGATCGATATAAATGACCTGGGTGACAATCTGAGCAGTTCTCTCAGGTTGTTCGCAAATGATGCTGTAATTTACCGTCTTGTAAGTTCATCCGAAGACCAGTATCAGATGCAAAACGATTTAGAAAAGATTGCTTTATGGTGTGGCAGAACGCAGTTGACGATAAATAACGAAAAGTGTGAGGTGATCCACATGAATTCCAAAAGAAATCCGTTGGAATTCGATTACTCGATAAATAGTACAATTCTCAAGGCTGTCAATTCAACTAAGTACATGGGTGTTAAAATTACGAACAACTTCAGTTGGAAAGACCACATAGATAATATCGTGGGGAAGGCGAGCCTAAGGTTGCGTTTCATTGGCAGGACACTTAGAAGGTGCAACAAGTCCACTAAAGAGACAGCTTACACTACACTCGTTCGTCCTCTGTTAGAATATTACTGCGCGGTGTGGGATCCTTACCAGGTATGGTTGACGGAGGACATCGAAAGGGTGCAAAAAATGGCAGCTCGTTTTGTATTATCACGTAATAGGGGAGAGAGTGTGGCAGATATTATACTCGAGTTGGGATGGAAGTCATTACAGCAAAGACGTTTTTCGTCTCAGCGAGATCTATTTACGAAATTTCAGTCCCCAACTTTCTCTTCCGAATGCGAAAATATTTTGTTGAGCCCAACCTACATGGAATGATCATCAAAATAAAATAAGAGAAATCAGACCTCGAACAGAAAGGTTTAGGTGTTCGTTTTTCCCGCGCGCTGTTCAGGAGTGGAATGGTAGAGAGATAATATGATTGTGGTTCGATGAACCCTCTGCCGAGCACTTAAATGTGAATTGCAGAGTAATCATGTAGATGTAGATGTACAAAATAACAGATCAAGTACTAACCATATGAACAGTATCATTATCAGTCATGAAACTAAAATTACATATATGATAAAATAGTTGGAAAGCATGCGAGAAGCGGAATTAACTACAATAAAATTAAAATTAGAAATATAAAATAAAGAAATAGTTGGATGTTGACGCTTAAAAATAAGAGCGCATAGTGACCCCACAGTAAGTCATCGAAGAGGGAAAAATACCTGGTGATCCAAAAGTCAGTATAAATTTGAAAACTTAATAAACCACAGAATAATGTAGATGGTAAAAATGGACACACATGCTTGGAATGACATGGAGTTTTATTTTTTTTAAAAAATGCTAGACGCGTGAAAGATCTCTTGCGCGCGTCGTTTGGTGATGATCGTGTGCTCAGCCGCCACTTTCGTCATGCTTGGCCTCCCAGGTCCCCAGACCTCAGTCCGTGCGATTATTGGTTTGGGGTTACCTGAAGTCGCAAGTGAATCGTGATCGACCGACATCTCTAGGTATACTGAAAGACAACGTCCGTCGCCAATGCTTCACCGTAACTCCAGACATGCTTTACAGTGCTGTTCAGAACATTATTCCTCGACTACAGCTATTGTTGAGGAATGATGGTGGACATATTGAGAATTTCCTGTAAAGAACATCATCTTTGCTTTGTCTTACTTTGTTATGCTAATTATTGCTTTTCTGATCAGATGAAGCGCCATCTGTCGGACATTTTTTGAACGTTTATATTTCCAAGCATGTATGTCAATTTGTACCCCTCTATCTACATTATTCCGTGATTTATTCAGTTTTCAAATTTATACTGACTTTTTGATCACTCGGTATATCGTTTGAAGCCTGACTTCTCGTTCAATAAGGGCAAATGTTTATTTTTATAATGAGCATAAAGTTCTATCTCTTCCGGGGTATTTAGTAAAAGTCCTTTTGGTGCATTGTGGAGAATTTTGAACTTGTTCGTAATGGATCTTTCAGAATGGTTGTAATGTGTTAAATGCCAGCTCCACCAAAATCTTTCAAAATTACAGATATAGACTAGTCAAAGGAGTTTTCCATCGATAGGCTGCAGCAGGCTAAAGAATCGAGTTAAAGAAGTGAACCATTAAAAAGCTTGGTTGCACTACGTACGTGAAATAAATTCTACGACGTGATTGCCTTGGCTACGCCTGAAAGAAACGCATTAACATCTCAAACTTATCCAAGTCTTAAAGATTCCAACTTCCTAACTTACTTTACTAGAGATGAACTGAACAGACACGCTCACTTACCGAAGCCACAGAGTACAGTGCTGTATCACAGTAACAAACCGAGTTCCACAGGCAACAGCGGAAGTGGTCACAGAAAATACGTGCTAGCTTCTTGTACCAACCTGCACAAGAGTTGCTGACTAGTTTGCACCAACGTCTCTTTGACCAAGCAGAACTCTGCTTAAACTCCACACAAAGTTGGCTAAACCGCCACTACCATTCAAAGAACTCGTGCCCGTGGACCAGAGTATATGGAAGCATCACACGCAGACGCCCACACACACACTCTCTCTCTAGCACACGAGATAATGGGTAGGAAAACGAAGGCAGAAATATAGCATGGGGTGCATAAATATAGCATGGATACGTAATAAACGTATTTATAGGAGAACATATACACTTAATATATCTGTAGATGTGTGAAAGTCTCGTGCGCGCTGTAGAGTTAACAACGAGAACATTGTCTCTTTCTAAACTCACGGTGCCATTATTGTAAGAAGTTACGTAGATCGGAAGTGCGTAATAGTAACAAATCAGGTAACGAAGTAACACACAACAGCACAAAAATTGATTCAGAATACAAATTCAACTTTTTTCACAACAAACATTAAGAAACCAACAAACTCTCTTGATGACTGGGCCTGCAGTGAAGTATATGTCTTGAAAGAACAATGCAAGTATGGTTTCAGTGTCACTGCTTAAAACATTTATTGATTATCACGGCAGCTGTTTCGGAAAATTTCCTGTTTCACGTACCTGCGTATACAAAGTTTGATAATAACATTGTGATTTATTTCTACAGTAATTTTTCGGCTTAATTTTTTTATATAAGTGGAGAACTTTGTGAAATATTGAGGTACAACTGAAATTGCACTCATAATTTTCTTTATCACGAATTACAGAAACAACTATGTTGTAATTAATTCTATGTAAGTAAGAGGGAGACCTACGTCTATGTTTTTCTTACGTATATGTAACATCTGCTGCGACTGTCTGGTGGCTGTTCTCGTTATATTTCACGTGAAATTCTAAAATGTCGATTTCACGGCGATTTTGTGCTGTTTTATACAGTGTGGCGTGATATAATATCGTAAATATTTACTGTAGTTTTTTGACATTTCACACGATCGACGTTTTATATTTGCATATTAACTATGACCAGAGATGATCATATCTTTAGGTATCTCAAGTATGTATATCCTATCTTCGGTTCTCAACTTATGTCAACATTGTGCTGACGTATAAATAAAATCTGATGAGCCTGTTCTTGCTACGTTTCATGTGAAATTCAAGAAATTTCAATGTTACGTTGATTTTATGCTGCTATGTTTCAGACATTTTAGTGGAGAATCTTAAAGCATTTCAGCGTAATTTATGACAGTTGACATCACACATGCTTTACATTTACAAAAGAACAGACTTTGGTCAGAGATGACGATGTCTTTATGTATGATAATGTGATGTGAAACAATTTTTTCAATGAATGACGAGGCTTTAGCTGTAACTCATAGAATTAACAAACGGCCGTTGAAATTTCGAACCGGCATAGGCTCTTCAATTTCTATAACTGATCTAAAGTCGCACAAGAAATTAGGATCACTGAAATCAAATGAATTTCACAGTTCGCTATTCAGCTACAGAAAGCAACAGATACCACTCGAACGTCAATTTATTACAGATATTGTTTACAGCCGAAGCAGATTCGTAGTTGTCAGTTCTCAGAAAGCAACAGATTTTCAACGCTCTTGGCTATTCATACAAGAGAGCATCGGATTCATACTGACGTTGCGACGGAAAAGTGCAAAAGCCGTTGCAAAAATATGATAATATAATAATTACAAAACGTAAGAATCAAAATTACAAGAGGCCGATCAGATTAAAGCAGAATGCTGTGCAAAAAGTTTGCAAAGCACACATTCCCTTTGGTTGAAGGGAAAAGTCAAAAAGTAACGCAACAGTCGAAAATCGAATGATATAGAATGAGTAGCAAGACATCAGCAGACAACACCGACTGAAGTAGTACAGAAGCCGAATGACTCATTACGGATTTGCGGAGATTTCAAAGCGACAGCAAATGTAAAGTCTAACACTGACTCTTATCCAATTCTGAAACTGGATGAACTCATGTCTAAATTAGCTGGAGATCTTTACTTCGCAAAACTTGATTTCTAGGAAGGATATCTACAAATACCTCTGGTTTACGAAACGCATAGGTTCATGGTTACATATACAGCGTTCAATCTATACAGATACAAGCTGTTATCGTTTGGGATTACCAATGGTTCAAGTTTATTCCAACAATATTTATAACAAACAGGAAGTTTTCTGTTAATTACCTGGAGGACATAGATTTCTCAGTCGAAACTCCATGTGAACTGCTACATAATTTTGAATCTGGCGTCAACATTTTGCAAGTAGTAAATTTAAAATTAATAAAAACAAATGAATAATTTAAAGAGATTCGAATCCATATGATCCTGTTTTGCGCAGCGATCGCTGAATATAGACAATGGAGAAGAGAACAGCAATCGAGCGCGAAATCCATTTTATTACAGTAGATCTAGATTCCAGCTATTACATAGCCATACTCAGTGATTAAAACTACAAAACAGGAGATTCAGTGCTTAAAATTACAAAAGAAGAAAATCAGGAACAAGCGCAACGTAGTCGATAAGAGATCGTCATTGCAGACATAAGCACCACACAGTTACATACCTTATAACAACAGACGACATTAGTCCGGACTGTCACGTAATGAACAGTGTTGATGGTGCAGAGTGTACCAGAGTGTAACATGAACTGAAGCCATTGTTTACATGGTTGAAAAGGAAGAAAATATAGTCAGAACTATGTGGTGCCCTCTATCTAGGTGTTAGTGAATAGTAAAAATATATAATTAATTTTTTTAAATATACTGAACAATGAAACAACAAGTAATGGTTAAAGCATGGAAAGCAAATCACATGGGAGGAGGCATTACTATAGAGCGCTCAATGGCAGTAAGTACATATATTTAAACATTAAAAACTGATGGAAGAAGATTCATTTAAAATTCCATACAACACGAAAAGTACAATATTAAAATAATTTACCAAAAAATTAAAATTCAAACGAATGAAAAAAGTACAATAAAAATTGGTGTGTCCTGTCCGAGCATAAACTAAAATCGTTCAACTCGTAGAATTACATTAGCGCCATCTCTGGGCTTACAGTACAAACATGTGGAATAAAGCAGTATTAGAATGTTGAAAGGTATGAAGCTAGCCAGTGGCGCATAAATAAACAAATATAATAAAGCAATGAAAATAGTACGATAAAAATGGTGTGCCCTTTTTCGGCACACTCGTGTGAGTAAGTTTAAGTAGCTTGGTTGTAGGAGCGCCATTGACGGCCGACTCACCATGAAACGTCCCCCTAGAAAAATTATACAAGACTGGTCTATATGAAACGCCCCTTTTGAACAATTATACACGACTGTGGTTAAACTGACACACAATAGTTTTTAGCGCAACGCAATCTGACTTTCAATAATCCCTATAAGAGAATGGCCCTGACTAACATTAACCTATATGTTTCACAAATCACTTACCTCACAAAAATCTTCGTTACTCGAACTACTGCAATACAGCGAGTGCCACTACTGCCAGCTAACTAAAAGATTCAAACTACAGAAGTCACTAACTACTGATAGGCACAGTTAGCAAATGAAAGATTTTAATAGAGAACAAACAATGTATTTACCTTTATAGTCATAATATATATAGCAGTTCATGACACCAATTCTTACAAATTTCAAAACACCGCCATCTCTCTCCCCACGTCCACCACTGCTGGCGGCTCACCTCCGACTGCGCAACGCTACGCGCTGTTAGCGTCCAGCTGCCGCTGCCCAACACTACAATGGCAGACAACAATGCAAACCAGCCACAGACTGCACACGGCACAGCCAGTGTCCTTCATACAGAGCGCTACGTGGCAGCGGTGTTACCAATAAAAAAACCTAAACAGCCTACTTACATAGCCCCCATGCTTCCCACAAAAAATTTACAAATTGTTTTGGGCAGTGGCCAATACAGATTTGAAAAATTTTTTCATAATTACAATGATAAAGAAATGAAATGCACACACTTATCGATACAATGTTGGTCAAAAGCTAAAATTTTCTCACAGTCCATAAAGACAGTCCTGATCATTCATCAAAGTAAAATTGCAGTGTTTTTCTCAAAGTCTGAGTAGTAAAAGAAAATGCACACGGAAGTAGTGGATTTCCATGCAGTCTTGAAGAAGTAGTGTTGTCCCTCCAACGGTAAGACAGTGCTGACTCTTGACATGCAGACAGGTAATGGGCCACAACAGAGCAAACCCACAGCAGAGTCAGTCCAAGTTTTGAAGAATATTGGTAGGTAGGTCGTCACAGAATAGGCCCATTGTAGTCCTGGTAGAGATTACGGTATTGGTGGGTCACCAGAGGTGCAGACCCATTGCAGTCCTTGTAGAAATAATGGTATTGGTGGGTCGTCAAAGGTGTAGACCCACTGTAGTCCTTGTAGAGATGGCCAGCAGCCATCTGTTTGACTGTGCAGGTGCACAATCACCATTGAAGAGTCTTGCGGATAATATAGCAAGTCCATAACCACCACATGTGCACTCACAAAAATTGTTTTTGAAATGTCCTTACAACCAGCAATGCTGTTATCCAGTCTTACTGAATTATTAACACACGTGCAAACACTATCAGTCCCTACTTCTCACATATTGTCCATATACTATGACCAACAGAAATGTGTGCAGTGAAATGTAATTTACAAGTTACTTAATTTGATGACCTGGTGTCAATTACAATTTTATAACATAAGAATACAATAACAAAGGTACAAAATACATCATTAAAGAACATAATAATATGGATAACATTAGCAGTAGTACAGGCTTTATAAAAGAATCGAAATAGCAAATACATCAGTGTTACAAAATTACGACATAAGTACATACATAAAAGATCAGAATAACTTTTGAAACATCAACTTCACACATGAGCAATAAAACAGAACAGAATAAATAATTTCTAAATATATTTGCAAAGAAAACAACGTATTATTAATGCAAATTATATTTGAGGATAACAGTATTCCTCATCACAGTGAATGTAGCTGAGTATTAGAAAATTCTACAACATAAATCTTATAAGACAAATACACAAGGGTACATAAACACATAGAGGGATAATACGAAAGGAAAGGACAGGGTTTGTTTTACTACAGTATTTTGCATAGAGATCTCCCTTAGTTTATCATTATTCCCAAAAAGTCCTATCTAAACCTGCTTTCTGTATTCTGTTCACATCCTCTTTCAAAAATAGTTTTCCTCCACTGTACACTACTTTTTTGGCCAAACCATTTTCTTAAAGCTTCTCAGTGCTTTTCTTCCAATTCATCATAGTTAGTTTCTTATATAGTCTACCCCCTCTTAAGCTAACTTAAATCTACTGAGCTCAGATGCTTAACTAAGGGACAAGGCAGCAGCAGCAGCAGCAGCACAAAACAATTAATACAAACAGCAACGACAAAAAAATGCAAGTAAGCATAGCGAGCAGCAAGAAATGTAATAATTTATATCTAAACATGACAAAGCTGAAACAGAAAAAATATTACAGTAAAAAGGTGTAATACGTATGTCACATCTTAACACTAGAGTGATGCATCACTAGAACATACGCTAGCAGATAAGTTACCAAATCGTAAAAAAAATTATTTTTGTAAGTCCTGTGAAGGGAAATGTCTATTTGTGCTCTCTTTTCTAAGGAAGTACATCATAAAATGATTCTTTACTGGGTCTGTAGACAGAAAGTAGTTATATTAGTACATGTATTAAATTTTAATTTAAACAATGCTGCGTTGCAACAAGAAACTAGATATTAAACAAAATAGGCAAAGCAAGACGTGAAACGTCATTCATTAGCCATAAGGTACTTCATAATGCAGTAAACAATCTTCCAGCTAGCAAGACAATAGACATGAAACGTTTCTCATCATTTCATTTCAGTAAATATCATAAATTAAGAACTCTACAGTGTAATCATGCTTTCAAGTTTGAGGGTGTCGTATTTACGATGCTTTCTACAAAGGAATGTCAATAGCGAGGATAATGGTTTTTTTTTTTTTTTTTTTTTTTTTTTTTTTTTTTTTTTTTTTACCTGTGCCTCTGACAGGCACACACTGATGGCTTTTTTTTCCAGGCGTCTGTCGCGCAGCTGGGTGGCCACGACGCATTACGTGCGGGTGGTCACTTAACTGTCTTACCGAAATATTTACGACACCAGTTTTCGCTACAGTGGCAGTCTCATATAAAAAATTTCACAGGTCAAGAATTTGCGTTACACATCTGTAGAAACTAAATTCTATTAATATAACAGAGTCCAAAAAATATTCGTCGGCATTGTAATACATTCACGCATTTACACACATTTCATAACTCTTAAAGTACGATTCTTGGTTTCCAACATCCTTTTTCACAAATCAGAGTCCCTAACCACTACTCATTATTCCTTGCTTTATTCGTCGACACTTCTTCAATATTTCATCATAACAGATATGTAGCATAATCAAATAACTCTTATAGCATCAGCTTATTGATCATAAACATACCACAACAGCATAATACACATTGTCATCGTCATAATAACATCATTAAAACTCAGATAAATCTCAAAATCATCGTAGCTTCCTGCAATAACTTCAAAACCTAAAAAAATATTCTCTGCTCATTTCAGTAGTGTCATCTACCTCAAACGTACTTTAAAAATCATGATCCCATACCAAATATATCATTCAAAGCTCTCATAGTGTCACAATGGTTCCGAAAAAATATGAACTGTTCACAAAGTACAGACAAAATACAATTTCATAAGTGTGAAGTAATCCAACCGTATAATTACGTAAACATCTGTCACTGATGTAGTAAAAAAAATGTTTGTCTCTCAGTTAAATCATCAGATAGCTGTGTAATTCTGTATTAGAGAAATATGGTACCGACGTGTAAAGTTGTATAAACAAATACCATATTAGCTAGGGCTCCTTGTGCTTGCCAAACACATGGTACACAAAGTAAGCGTGTACCCCCCTGAGGAATAATGTAATTATATCCTCAGGTGTTACAGATTACAGCAATGGAATGAAATGTATCACGGAAAACTTTCTTTGTAATTCAAATATGTTGAAAAATAAATAGTTTAATGCGTGTCCTGTAGCGCTAAATATGCGTCTTGCTGTAATACAATCTCTGTGGAAGTGTCGTAGTTATTGTCCTCCGAAAGCTAAGTTCTGCAGAAGTCAATGTACTTACCTCATGATAAACGAAATTGAAATGCTTTGCGTATAGATATCTTAGTTATTACGCTTATTACCGTGATGAAGTAAGTACTGTACTGTACGTATTGTTGTGCTACAGAAATGGCTGTCTCATTGTAGCTATACCACAAACATTACTACTAAAACATGTTTTACTTTCCAGAAAAATTCAGAAAAACTGTGCAGATATAAAACAGATACACCGCAAAAGCACAGAGTAAATTGTGTCACACATTAGTAGCGTCGTGATATAATCGTGTAGCTGTCAAATAAACCAAATTCTAAGTCATCTTTAATTTCACAGAAAATACTTCAAACAAAAGAATGTCTTTTCAACTAAACCAAAATGTAGCATTAAAATCTCATTAACAGTATATGTTCTAAGAATGTAAGCCTTACAGTCGTTACGTAATCCTGCAACTAACAAGCAAGAATGTACAAATAACAACACTGTGTCGTCTGTTCACTATAACAATGCATTAGCAATTTCTGTTTAAAAATGTTCCCTACGTTCTAGACTGGATAGTTAACTTCAAAACATTGTTGCATGTTAACAGTTTCTCAGTGTGACAAAGCATACTAGAAATGTGAAGTGAAATGTTTTATGGCAAAGACAAAGTTAAAAAGCTGATTATATTTCAATAAACGGTTTTACATGTGAAATGTGGAGTAAACCTTTACTCTTCCTAGTACGCAGACTGTCAACTGAAAAGCAATTATCATGTGATTACGTCGGTAAGGAACACTGGAATTCTGCTCAAGGTTAACTTATGTTATTTTTCTCTGAGCCAGCCGGCGCACGCGGCTGCCTGCGGTGCGAGTCATTGTCTGTTTCTTTGTTGGCGCGCGCCGTTATTGGGATTAGGAGACCTAACTTCTACAAATTCACCTTGCCGAGAGGGCCCTGCTCTGTTTGAATCCCGCCAGTTCTGATGCAATTCAGGTCTGTCGTTACGATCATATCGTCTGTCGTCATGTCGGTAATTTCTGTAATTAATTTCTTGTCGGTCACGTGGTGGAGAATTTCTCCCTGAATCGTAATTGCGCGCTGGACCGTTGCGTCTGAAGTTATTCCGTCTCCCTTGATAATAATTATTTTGGTTCCCGTATTGTCTGTTTCTCTGATTGTCTCTGTGATATTCATTACCGCGGAGAGGCGACCTTTCCCTGTAATTATTACTACTCTGCCAACGGTTGTCATACGGGTGGTGTCTGTTTTGGTCACGATTTACGTTGTACGAATAGCCTTGTCGTGTATTATTTCTATCATCGCGGAATTGTGACAGGTGTGACCTGTAATTGTTGTGCTCCTGTTTTCGCGTTCCGCGATTGTCAGTGTCAATTTCCAGTTCTTGTAACAGTCCCTGAAAAGCTTCAATGTCGTCTTTGCATCGTCCTGCTAAAATAATATGCCGTAAATGTTCAGGCAATTTGATTAAGCAAATGTGGATGAGTTCTGACGGGCTGTATGGGTTTGAAAGATATTTATTCTTATGTAACATGTCTTCAAAATATTTCACAAGACTTGAAAATTCAGATTGTTCGAAATGTTTCATCATCATGATGCCATGTTTTACTCGGTCTTGTGTGGCTTGGGACCAATATGCTGAGAGGAAGGCATAGTAAAATTCTCCTTCACTGTGGCAATCGTGAATGACCGATCGCATTCTTACAGCTGGTTCATTCTGTAAGTAGCCACACATAAATTCTAATCTGTGCTCTAGTGACCAGTCGGGGGGGGGGGGGGGGGGGGGGGAACAATGAGAGAATTGATGAAGCCACGCTTGTGGATGAATGTCGTTGCCAGAATTCTTAAATGTTTTGAATTTACGTGTAGTAATGAACAGCTTATAGTCAAAATCATCGTGTCGGCGGGTCGCATATCGGTCATTGTTACGTCGTGTCGGCAGTTCCATCTCAAAATTCGGTGCACCTTGCCAATTTCTTTCACAATTTCCGAAATGCCCTGTGTTATTATTTTGTGGCTTTTCCGTATTTATAAGTCCCTCTTGCCGTGTTGGAGCGCGACTGTCCTCTGAAATATGTAATTCTTGTATTACCTGTGTCAGCTGATCTTGCACTTCCCGGATTTCTCTTTGGTGTTGTGTATTAATTTGATTCTGATTTTGTTTGAATTTCCTAATTTGTTCGCACTCTTCTGTATCATTCAGATCATCATCTACCTTTGTAGATAAGTTAGTGAACTGATCTGAAAGTTCGGCTACTTTCTCCGATAGTGAACACATTTCCTCAGTGTGTTTTTCTGAACCAAGTTTCAGAGTGTCCATTTGTGTTGAAATCGAATCTACTGTGACCTTTAAGTTTTCCTGAGTTCTTGCAAGTTGCGTAACCGAATCGGTGGATGCAACTGAGTCCATTTTAGCTTGCAAGGTGTCGTGATTTTCACGAACAATAGTTTGCAGTTCTTTTATGGCTGCTTCATGATTCTGTAATGCATTTTCATGCCGCGAAAACATAGGTTGAAAATGCTCACAAATTTGTGTTTTTACGTCATTACAGATTTTTTGGCATTTCGATTCAATGTTATGTAACTCAGTAGTTAAATCTTCACGTGTTTGTTCAAGTGTGGTGTCTAACTTCCGAAGATTTTGTTCCATTGTGTCTAACTTTTGAAGCTTTTGCCGTGTTTGTCTCTGATTTTGTTCCATTGTGTCTAACTTTTGAAGATTTTGTTCCATTGTGTCTAACTGTTGCTGTGTTTGTCTCTGGTTTTGTTTCATTTGTTGCATTAATTGCAATAATAATGTATTAGTGTCTGGAATCTGATCCTCTATCCTTTTCGGCAGTGCATTTGCACCGGCAACATTCACAGTTTGACAAGCAGAAAATGTGTCTCGACTTATTTGAGAAAACGGTGAGAACGCAAAACCTGAATGTACAGTATTTGCAAGATTGTGTCCTGTCATATCGGATTCCTGACGCGATCTGTTGCCGACCAATCTATCGATAATGCTTCCCTGTTCACTAACTGTTTCACTTCCTACACCATTATTTGCAGCCCGCTCCATTTCCCTATGCACTATTACCAAATTACTACTTTGAACATTTGTGGCGCTAACACACTGCTTTCGTCTTCACTGTCATTTGTCAGTTTACTTTGGAGCCTAGTATTACGTTTTTCACACGCCATTATTGTCACAATATTTCACATGACAACACAGAAAAAAAACAATATGAAGAGCAAAAATAAGAGAATACATTAACATAGAAAATAATATCTAGTTAATTGCAAGCGCAGCTGCGAAATACTTGGTGCAACTCTACATGCACTGTTGTACTATACAACAATGAAAGACTACAACTACAAAGGAGATTCTCTCTACAATTACGCGCTAGCAATAAACAAAATCTACATTAATTACACAAACTACAAGAAAAAATCAGAAGATTCCAGTGAGGTATCCTCGGCTAAGGGTCGACATATGAAACGTCCCCTTAGAAAAATTATACAAGACTGGTCTATATGAAACGTCCCTTTTGAACAATTATACACGACTGTGGTTAAACTGACACACAATAGTTTTTAGCGCAACGCAATCTGACTTTCAATAATCCTTATAAGAGAATGGCCCTGACTAACATTAACCTATATGTTTCACAAATCACTTACCTCACAAAAATCTTCATTACTCGAACTACTGCAATACAGCGAGTGCCACTACTGCCAGCTAACTAAAAGATTCAAACTACAGAAGTCACTAACTACTGATAGGCACAGTTAGCAAATGAAAGATTTTAATAGAGAACAAACAATGTATTTACCTTTATAGTCATAATATATATAGCAGTTCATGACACCAATTCTTACAAATTTCAAAACTCCGCCATCTCTCTCCCCACGTCCACCACTGCTGGCGGCTCACCTCCAACTGCGCAACGCTACGCGCTGTTAGCGTCCAGCTGCCGCTGCCCAACACTACAATGGCAGACAACAATGCAAACCAGCCACAGACTGCACACGGCACAGCCAGTGTCCTTCATACAGAGCGCTATGTGGCAGCGGTGTTACCAATAAAAAAACCTTAACAGCCTACTTACAACCGAAGAGGTCAACAACAGAACTCAGGCAGCCTGGATGAAGGGGCGAACAACAACCGCAGTCACTTGGATAAAAGAAGGATGAAAGATAATTTAAAATCAAAAACCTATCGCCCTGTCATCCGACCAGTCGCCTTGTATGGTTGTGAGTGCTGGCCAGCTAAGTGTAATGAAACGAAGATGTTAAGGTGGGCAGTGGGCGTCACTAAGTTAGATGAGAGCATTAGGAAACAGTTTGGTGTTGCACCGATCCAAGACAAGGTGCGTGAGAGTCGTCTTCGGTGGTTTGGGCATGTTTTAAGGGCCGGTGATGACTCTGTTGCCAAGGCGGGTTACACACTTGAAGTTGTCGGTAGCAGACCCAAAGGACGACCTAAGCAACGTTGGGCTGATACAATTCAAAAAGACCTTAAACGCGTGAACATCCACTCAGGTGCACCCCGTGATAGAGGTAAATGGAGACAGCGGACCCCGCAGGCACGCGAGACTAACGCTGAAGGAAAAGAAGAAGAAGATACAGATAGTAAAAATACATTACTGCCATCTCTGTGGTTACTGTATAACATGTGGAATCAACAGCATAAAACATCAATAGGTACGCCAGTGGCGCATAAAAATTAACAGATAAGTAAAATATAGGAATTTAACAGAATTATGGTTGCTAAAATGCGTTCAAACAAGCGGGATTAAGTGAACGTGCGTCCTCACAGGGATAATCAGTCATGAAACCAGGCTAGGAACGGGAAAACTATGGTCAGCGTTATTTTGTGTACCCAGTTGTTGTTGTTGTGGTCTTCAGTCCTGAGACTGGTTTGATGCTGCTCTCCATGCTACTCTATCCTGTGCAAACTTCTTCATCTCCCAGTACCTACTGCAACCTACATCCTTCTGAATCTGTTTAGTGTATTCATCTCTTGGTCTTCCTGTAAGATTTTCACCCTCCACGCTTCCCTCTAATACTAAATTGGTGATTCCTTGATGCCTCAGAACATGTCCTACCAACTGATCCCTTCTTCTAGTCAAGTTGTGCCACAAACTTCTCTTCTCCCCAATCCTATTCAATACCTCCTCATTAGTTATATGATCTACCCATCTAATCTTCAGCATTCTTCAGCAGCACCACATTTCGAAAGCTTCTATTCTCTTCTTGTTCAAACTAGTTATCGTCCATGTTTCACTTCCATACATGGCTACATTTCACACAAATACTTTCAGAAACGACTTCCTGACACTTAACTCTATACTCGATGTTAACAAATTTCTCTTCTTCAGAAACGCTTTCCTTGCCATTGCCAGTCTACATTTCATATCCTCTCTACTTCGACCATCATCAGTTATTTTCCTCCCCAAATAGCAAAACTGCTTTACAACTTTAAGTGTCTCATTTCCTAATCTAATTCCGTCAACATCAACCGACTTGACTACATTCCATTATCCTCGTTTTGCCTTAGTTGATGTTCATCTTATATCCTCCTTTTAAGACACAATCCATTCCGTTCAACTGCTCTTCCAAGTCCTTTGCTGTCGATGACAGAATTACGATGTCATCGGCGAACCTCAACATTTTTATTTTTTCTCCATGGATTTTAATACCTACTCCGAACTTTTCTTCCGTTTCCTTTACTGCTTGCTCAATATACAGATTGAATAGCATAGAGGAGAGACTACAACCCTGTCTCACTCCCTTCCCAACCACTGCTTCCCTTTCATACCCCTTGACTCTAATAACTGGCATCTGCTTTCTGTACAAATTGTAGGTAGCCTTTCGCTCCCTGTATTTTACCCCTGCCACCTTCAGAATTTGAAACAGAGTATTCCAGTCAACATTGTCGAAAGCTTTCTCTAAGTCTACAAATGCTAGAAACGTAGGTTTGTCTTTCCTTAATCTTTCTTCTAAGATAAGTCGTAGGGTCAGTATTGCATCACGTTTTCCAACATTTCCACGGAATCCAAACTGATATTCGCCGAGGTCGGCTTCTACCACTTTTTCCATTCGTCTGTAAAGCTTTCTGCTGTATGTGCAGTAAATGCGGAAACGTGAACTATGGCGCCATTATCACCAAATCCATCAAAAGGTGATCAACATACTGTTATTCTTTTCTTGGCTGCCACAGGACACATACTAGTAGACATCCACTGGAGAATGAAGCTGGTCATGGGGCAGCATGACTCTCCAAAACCACCGTTGTGGAATGGTGCGCCAAGTTCCGCAGAAGATACGTCAACTCGATTGGGAGACGCTCGAGCAACTGGCCTATGGTCCTGATGTCTCCCAATGCGATTCTCATTCCCTAAGAAAGACCTTGAAGGGACGACGATCCTACGGACTTCTTCACGCAGCAGTGTGTGTTGTTTTGCCAAACAAGTATCTTCAACCTGCTCGTCAGTGGAATGACAGCCTCAACTCTCATGGCAAATTTTGCCTGATTGGTATGCCGATTCTAGACCTTATGGCCTTTGAACTGAATTTTTTTTTATCGTCCCTTATAATTCAAATGATACACCAGTGCCACTGGCTTAGCGTACACACCAAATACATTGCCAGGCAGCAATTACAATGTCATCAGCAAACCTAAAAGTTTTTGTTTCTTCTCCCTCTATTTTAACCTCCTTTCCAAAGTTGTCATCGGTTTCCTTTACTGTTTGGTCAATGTACAGATGGAATAAGTCAGGGCAGGCAAAAACATTGTGTCACTCATTCTTCAACTACTGTTTCCTTTTCCTGTCTTTAGACATTGCAGTCGGTTTATTAGCAAAGAAAACTAGATAAATCGATAAACATAGTAATGATGCCTCAAGAGAGGCTTCAGACAACCACCTGCACTGTTGATGGAATTGTCTCCAAGCGGTGACATATATTCTTCACCTTCCTTGAAGCCTCATGATGGAGCCACTACATATAGCATCACGCACTGCTTGATTGTACCGGATGATCAAAAAGTCAGTATAAATTTGAAAACTGTATAAATCACGGAATAATATAGACAGAGGTACAAATTGACACACTTGTTTGGAATGACATGGGGTATTATTAGAACCAAAAAAATACAAAAGTTCAAAAAATGTCCGACAGATGGCGCTTCACCTTATCAGAATAGCAATAATTAGCATAACAAAGTAAGACAAAGCAAAGATGATGTTCATTACAGGAAATGCTCAATATGTCCACCATCATTCCTCAACAATAGCCGTAGTAGAGAAATAATGTTGAGAACAGCACTGTAAAGCATGTCCGGAGTTATGGTGACGCATTGGCGTCGGATGTTGTCTTTCAGCATCCCTAGAGATGTCGGTCGATCACGATACACTTGCGACTTCACGTAACCCCAAAGCCAATAATCGCACAGACTGAGGTCTGGGGACCTGGGAGGCCAAGCATGACGAAAGTGGCGGCTGAGCACACGATCATCACCAAACGACGCGCGCAAGAGATCTTTCACGCGTCTAGCAGTATGGGGTGGAGCGCCATCCTACATAAACATTGTACGTTCCAGCAGGTGTTTATCTGCCAGGCTGGGGATGATGCGATTCTGTAACATATCGGCATACCTCTCTCCCGTCTCGGTAGCAGTTACAAAACCACAATCACGCATTTCCTCGAAGAAAAAAGGCCCGATAACGGTAGACGTGGTTAATCCAACCCATACTCTGTCTTCCTCGTCGTGCAATGGAGTTTCCACAACAGTTCTAGGATTTTCGGTAGCCCAAATTCTGCAGTTGTGGGCGTTGACAGACCCTCGGAGCGTGAGATGAGCTTCGTCGGTCCACAACGCGTTACTCAACCAATCGTCATCTTACGCCATCTTTTGAAACGCCCACACCGCAAATGCCCTCCGCTTCACTAATCACCAGTTAACAGTTCCTGATGCCGAAGGATTTTGTACAGATAGCATCGGAGTGTACGCCTAAGTGCCAACCAAACAGTAGTGTATGGATTGTCGGTGCGACGTGCGACTGCACCAGCGCTGACTTCTCCGTGCATAGACGAACCCGCTACAGCAGGCTGTTCCAACCGAGCTCCAGGGAGCCGGAGCGCTCCGGAGCGCTCACTGCGGCAGCTCGGAGCCCACGTGGAGGTGGAAAGCGGACTCACTGCCCCCGCAACTGACGCAATAATCCGTGTTCAGTGACAGCGGGAGCCTATTGGAGGATACCTTTCTATTCACTGAGAGGGATGGTCGTCCACAGTGTCTTGTTTAATTCTGCGAAGAGGTACAATATACAACGACATTATACACGTCTTTACACAGCGCACTACGATCAGGTAGAAGGCGTTGCACGCAGAGAACTGGTGGCCACGCTTAAGAACGACATACCAGGAGACGTAAGTTTAAAAACGGTTTGGACATGGCAGCGGCTTTAGAGACACAGCTCAGGAAAAAGGCGGAGAGCTTTGTTGCATTTTCGCTAAGCTCTTGACGAAACTGCCGACATATCGGACTGTGCTCAGCTTGCAGTCTTTGTGCGTGGTGTCGACATGGAGCTGCAAGTAAGTAAAGAACTCTCGGATGTGGTACCACTCGATTACACAGCAACAGGACGTGACATTTTTGAAGCTGTTTTTGAATCGGTGGACAATATGAATTTGCTGTGGGATAAGCTCCATTCTGTAGCGACAGACGGTGTGCACCACAAATGATCGGGCGTCACCCAGGTTTTGCTTCTCGTTTGAAAAATAAACTCATGGACGAATTCAGGAAAGACATTTTGACTCTTGATTGTTTTACTCACCAAGAGGCACTGTGTGCTGAAACAGTAGAGTTAGGTGGCGTAATGAAAGATGTCGTGAAATGTGTGAATTTTGTGCGGCGTCACGGTATGAATCATCGCCAATTCAAAGGATTCCTGAAAGATATGGAAGCGGAGTACAGGTGTATACCTTACCACAGTACAGTTCGTTGGCTGAGTCGGGGAAAAGTTCTTAGACGGCCTGAATCGCCGTGTGGTTCTAGGCGCTGCAGTCTTGAGCCGAGCGACCGCTACGGTCGCAGGTTCGAATCCTGCCTCGGGCATAGATGTGTGTGATGTCCTTAGGTTAGTTAGGTTTAATTACCTCTAAGATCTAGGCGACTGATGACCTCTGAAGTTAAGTCGCATAGTGCTCAGAGCCATTTGAACCATTTTTTTGAGAAGTTCTTGATGTTTTCTTTGCCATTCGTGAGGAAATATCGCTTTTTCTCGAAATGAAAGGGGAAGAAATGCGTTGTCTGAAAGATATAAAATTGATATCAGACCTGGCTTTCCTAGCTGACATAACTATGCATCTGAATAATTTAAATCTGTCACTGCAGGGCAAAGGGCAGCTAATCGTTGACACGCACGACCAAATGAAAGCGTTCATGGAAAAGTCACGTTTATTTGAGAGGCAGATGAGTAATGGACATTTAACGTTCTTCAATCGCATTACTTTTTTAAAACTACCTGAAGGTACTACTTTCGGAGATTACCATGCAAAGTTAAAGCAGCTCATCAAGTCGTTTGAAACACGATTCCGAGACATATATAGTTTGGAAATGGAACTTAAGGTGTTCAGCACTCATTTTCCAGTTTCGTCACTTCAATTGGAGATTACTGATTTACAAAATTCAACTTTTTTGAAATAGAGGCACTACAACACGATGGGTTTGTCACGATGGTATCGTTCATTACAGCAAAAAACATTTCCCAAGGTTCATAACAATGCCGCGCAGATCATGTGCAACAGTTTGGATCTATGTACTGTTGTGAGCAGCTTTTCTCAGAAATGAAAGGAGTAAAAAGTAAGGAACGATCGTGTCTTCAGGATGCAACAATGAAGGCCATCCTCCGCATTAACGCTGCGAACACTTTGACGCCTGATATTTCCGATCTTGTAATGAAAAGAAAATGTCAAGCTACAGAGACCCAATAAATTTAGTATGCAATTTCTTGTAAAACAGTTGTTTTTCATTTGTCATGAACATCGTATTTCCAGGTGTAGCTTGTCACCACGTCTTAGCAGCTAAGGCAGGGGCGGGCAAACGCTGCACGCGGCTCATGAGCGCACAGCGCTGCACGTGTGCTGCTCGCGTGCGACCGTCGAATGGGGCAGTGGCGACAGCCGGCTGGTTGCGGCAGTGTAGTGCCAGGCTAAGCTGCGGACGCTGATGCGAAGCGACCACTACATAGTGAATGTCGTATTTCAAGAACCGGAAAATGCAGAGTGAAACGAGGAAACGGAGAAGAGGGGGTTTGCTATCTTTTAAAAAGGAATGGGAGAATCTTTTTTCTTTAAAAAACGTGAAAATTCGAAATTTTTAATATGTGGCAGTATTCTCGCTGGTCATCTGAAGTTTGGTATTGAAGCCCATTATAATAAATTTCACAAGGACGAGTACAATTTATTGTCGGATTCTGAGCGGAGGGGGAAACTGACTGAGCTTAAGAAGAGCGGTCTGACGATATTTGATGAATCTGTAGTAGTTGCTGTTGTCACGAGATATCTGCGACTTTCTTTCGTCATGTCTCTCATCTAACTGATTTAACATTTTATGGAGCACTGTTTTCAATTTTTTAGGACGATAACAATAATAGCCCAGCAGTATGTGGAAGTTATAAAATTGCGCTTAATATTGCGAGAGCTGGAAAACCATTTGCTGAATTAACAAGACTCGGTTAAGAGCAAATATAACTAATGAAAATTTACGTAACTGTTTGCGCATGTCTGTATGTAGAAATTTTGTTCCAGATATTAAACGTATTGTAAACTCCACCTTTGATAATTAAATAAAACGTAACGTGGTTAATAGGTACTCTTTCAAACAATGATTTCTTTCAAGCACTCCTACTAACCATCATTCAATAAAGCAAACTAGGAAACAAAACACATTACAGAGGAAGGAGAGGACATAAGATATGGTGAAGAGGGGAGATATGCGGGTGGCCAGCTTGCCCCTGTGTGCACGCAGTACACCTGTTAACTGCACGCGTACAAGTGCACCGCACACGTGCAGGATTCCTGCCCGCCCCTGAGCTAAGAGTATGAGGTTGTCGATCTTGTAAGACGCAGCTGGCACGTCGGAACGCTTGCCCGGCCGCCTGCCTCAGCCAGCCGTGCCTGGCCACTTGACTGGTCACAGCGAGCAACGCGGCTCCCTGGAGCAGGGAGCGCTCCGCGGCTCACAACGGAGCAGACGAGCTGGAACAGCCTACGCTAGGCTAGGCGCAAATTGAGACACGTATAGTACGTGTGACGTGACACCGACACTACAGCGCGACACGCACGTGCCACAGGGCTCGCGCGGGTGCAGCGCATATTGCGACGCGTACACCGTACTTCGTACGAGCCGACTGGCGACGCTCTGTGCCGACTGAACCGAACCGCACGCAACCTGTTATCTTTCTCAAACGATTTTACAGAAACTTTTCAGTGAAAATATTTGATTTTTGCCTTACTTGTAGCGTTATACGTCAGCTTCGTGACTAAGTGTCCACCACCTCGCTAATGACCTTTCTTACTCTGATGTACACATTTTAGTAAGACCCTACACAAAACTAAAAAAGTTTGCACCGAAAATTAGGGGTCGTTACGATTTTGCGTTTGGTGCATATTACACCATATGTTGCTGCGTATGAAATTTAGCTAACATGCTGAATTTTTGTTTAGACTTGGGAGGAGATCTCTATCTGCTTCCGATCTCGAGAAAATGGATCCCATGTAGCGCGCTCACTTCCGATCTCACGCCCGCGAGAATGAAATACTCGCAACATCTCTCGTATCTCCTAAACCGCTTGAGACATCGAAACTAAAGTTTGGCAAATGATAGCACACAATGAGGAGAGTATTTTGCCAATTATTAGACAAACGGAACTTTCTTATCTATGGCGATATATAACTACTTATACTTCCTTTATTATTTATTTCACTCCAGTGACTGTGATTTTTTAAGATTTATCGACATCTAGCGAAACAAGAGCTTCCTAGTATGAAAATAAACATGAAATTTCTTCTTTTATGTCACTGCAAACCGATACTATGAGGTTTTTCGTAAGCTATTGGTGATTGCCAATTATATGTTTAAAAAATGGTTCAGGTGGCTCTGAGCACTAGGGGGCTTAACTTCTGAGGCCGTCAGTCCCCTAGAACTTAGAACTACTTAAACCTAACCAACCTAAGGACATCACCCACATCCATACCCTAGGCAAGATTCGAACCTGCGACCGCAGCGGTCGCGCGGTTCCTGACTGTAGCGCCTAGAACCGCTCGGCCACCTCGGCCGGGTTACATGTCTAATGAGGCCCTCCGTTTCGGAATTTTGTCTCAATAGCTGCTGTGAGATGAGTTTGGCAAATTACATTGTGACAAAGGAAGTACAATTAAACCAGACGCCAAGAGAAATGTGGCCTCTACTCATAAATGGTGATGCTTATTCGAATGAGAAAAGGTTAACAACTCACACAAAAAAAAGATTGGCAATTCTGTTGGAATTTTGGTGGAATCCCCGTAACCCATCGTATTTTTAACACTGAGCGACTGGAATGGAAACTTACCGAAGGATTTCATTCCTTCTCTTGATCTGAGCAGTGTTCAGGCGGAATGATAGACACATGCCAGTTACTGGTTACTCACCAAAGGCTTGCCAAACTGACAATGCGTGATCGCGAATGAAATAGTTGTTATTGAGAAAAATAAAGAATTGATGTGTCGCACAACACAATGGTCGGTGTATTGTCAGCAGCGAAGGATAATGCGCGCACAGGAATGCACAAGCTAGCCATGTGTGCCTTGTGAGTTGGAGTTCGAAAAACGTTGTCATGAAAGTAGGTCTGCCTTTGTTAGCAGTACATTTCAACAAATTAAATATATCTAATCGTAACAATCTTTTAGGATATTCCTACTTTCGTAATAATACAGGCCATTTTCGTCATTTGTGTAGCCTGTTATACAATTAGTTTATTAATGCTGATAATGTCCTTGAGACTATTGAAATGCTTTTTCTCATCACGGTGAACCAATTAAAACATTGTTGTGTCTGCTTTTCGATTGTTTCTAGCTTGCAGTGGAAGTATGTTGTTCACATGCATGTAGTACATTGTGTCGTATTACTACATCCATATCAGAGTAATCACAGTGAAACTTCTATACTTCAGATCTTGGACTCTTTTTACCAGAAGCACAAAGGGATCACACCTGTGGAGATTATCCCTTTCTAAATTTTTGTAACAGATCGTACAGATACTCTAGCATACTAGACAGCGAGAAGATAATCTTATTTCACTTTCCTGCCTTGATTCGTAATCACATGATTTTATAATTTTCCTTGCTCACTACCCTCTGTCCCTTCTTGCGATCTGAAAACATGGCGGAAGCATGCGCAAGTCCAGCGGCCAATGGCTCATCAGTTATTGAAGTATGCATTTTTCTTGACAGAAGAAAAACAAAACTATACAGATATAAATAACAGAAAAGCGGAACGTACAAACGAAGAAAGCTGGAGCGTTTAAATGACGAAAAAAGAAACACTACCCAAAGGGTATAAAATTCAGTACACAGTAAGGCAAAATTTATCGTTTTGGCAATACTACCACTGCTGATGTGCGCCGTTCCGATGTGAGCATATGGCCGGGCTACTTTTCCGCTCCCCGCCTCATATTTCCCACGGTGCTAGCGAGGCACGAGAAACTGTGCCTCAACCACAACGCCGCGCGACCTGGCGCAGGCGCTTGTCGCGTCCCAGTCGCGTCGCGTCGCAATGTGCTCGGGGGTCCCATTTGAACCTGTGATGTTACAAAAACACGCGCTGCGCTGCGTCGCGCCACACGTTCTATACGCGTCTCAATTTGCGCCTAGCCCTACAGTCTCCATTTATTCCTGAACTGTCTCCGCAGCATTATGCCTTGTGCTCGGTGGGCCACTACGGGGTCTATCGTCCAAACAACCTGTGGCTTCGAACTTCGATATCATTCTCGGCACAGCTGTATTTGTCAAAGGACCTTTACCCGTTCGAATCCCCTTCCTATGGCGATAGGATCGTAACGCTGAACTAGCACATTCCCCATTCTGATAATACAGCATCACTAAAAGCGCCTTTTCAGGTAACGTCAACATGCTGCGACTGCTGGCGGATCTGATTGTCTCTCTCATTACAGCTCCTTTTATACATGATTGTCATGCACAGTCACTGACGTTTTGCTGTCCAGCGCCATCTGTCGGACATTTTGTGAACTTCGTTTTTTTTTGTCGGTTCTAATAAAACCCCACGTCATTCCAAGCATGTGTCTCAATTTTTACCTCTCTATCTACATTATTCCGTGGTTTATTACTAATGTAGCGACCCAACACCTCCTGTCTGAGAAAACGCAGTGCATCCTGTGTTGCATTTTCTGCCTACAGCTTTGGTTTATTGTGGAGCAAATAACACTTCCTGAAAATCTGCGTGTCAACTTGCTTTTAATGGCCCTTCGAAGTATCTATAAAGTGTCCCGACAGTGCTGAATGTGCATTGAGGCCTCAACAGGAATACACATCACCATTAATAAAGCACTCCGTCTTCAGGCCACAAGTGGCCCATTGGGACCATCCGACCGCCGTGTCATCCTCAGCTGAATCACCATTAATAATCTCTGGTTTTCAGAGAAAGAGGTGAACACAACCTGCCACCCACAGCAGACCTGGCTGATGAGGTGTACGTCTCCACTTGAGACTCATCTATTCTGTTGAAGGTGAAAATCTGGTACTATGTACACAATTATGCTACACTGTAGATTTATCAACCTATGCTTTATATGTGCACTCAGATACGGAAGAAATTCGAATTTTTGTGCAAAAGAGAGGAAGAAGTGATGAAATATCAAAGTTCAAATGGTGTCTGAGCCGTCCAAAGCGACTTGATTCTTAAACAATGCAGCCCTGCGCGACGTCCAGCCATTGAGTTATGAGATCCGTAATACACTTACCAGGCTACTTAAAAAGTACCAAACGAGACGAAGACCATTTTGGTTAAGCCCTAGGCTGATACGAGTTGGTTGTGTTGACCAATTTGACAGTTGTTTTCGAACGTTTCCCACATGCTTATTCATTTTAATATTATAAATAGAGGTATATACGCTGACTTAAGTGACAAGTAGAATTTGTAGCAAGGCTGAAATTCGAACCCAGGCCTCCTGTTCACCATAGCTCAATTTTTTTATCTTGGCAGTTCGCGCATTCCCGCCCCGACGCGGGAGATTGCTGTGTTACCAGTTGTACACGCCAAGAGAAGCAGCGCCATAGTATAGTTCGCAAACTTACGTTTAGGGGGGAGCGCGCAGTTTATGAAGTAAAGCCACCACGGACGCATTAACCCTTTCGCTGCTACAGAGGCGTGCTCCCCGCATTCCGCAATGTGCGCGATTTTGTCATCATTGCTCTGCTCGCCTTTGCAGACACATGGTGTTCGACTGCTTTGACAGATTATCATTCGATTTCATAAAGCTATTTGGCCCAAAAATTTGATTTTTACACATCTTCTTGAGTGATACCTTCCCCCCATAAATAATTAATTTTGTTTCGATGTTCAACGCAGTTATTGTACAGCATTAAATGTAGTAAACCATTGCACAAAATTTTGAAGAGTTTGCAGAGGTAAAAGTCCATAGCGTATACTTTCCATATGGTCGATTTTAGTTGCCACTAAAAATTTCAAAAAACTACATTCAAACGAATAAAATTCATGAAGTAAGACACATCGGTATTGTTTTTAAATAAAGAAAATATTATGTACGAAAGAAGGTTTGAACTCAGAACATTTCACTTAGCAGCGTTACACTTTAAACATTACTCTAACGCAGCTCATCATTCAATGAGTCTCCCGTAGGACTTTAAAATATCACGCGAAATACCGACAAACACTATTGATATGACTATAAATTATTCACACTTTGTCGAAGTAAAATAGGAAATAACAATTACTGCTGTTCTTTATTGCGAAAAAGTGGTTAGTGAGAATGATACAAACACCTTTCCTTGCTATCTCCTGAATTAGGAGGCTTATTGCTTGTTTGATTTAATTAATTAATATAATATGAAGCAATTGGTATAAAGAATGCTTTTTCCAAACTTTCTATAAAAGAAAGTCTGCTATCAAGACATTGCTTTTGCTCAATTACTTTACTTATGACTGAACGTTTCTAAAACTGAAGACACTCGTCCGTGCTCTGCACTGCAGTCGAGCTCTGGCAACGTCGTTCTCTGTTCATTGGCTGACTGTGTACTGTGACGTCAGATGCGCAGTACGAACCTAAACTCGGCCGCCTTCATAAATGGCGCGCACTTTAGACACATGTGATAAGCACTGTGGCACCCTGGCACAGTGACTGCATGGACTACCCTACCATGGCTCCTGCTCAATCAAAATTCCCATTCATGCCTCAACCCACTTGGTATTCCCCTTAAACTCGAAAACTATGCTGGGGTGCTATTCCAATACAGCTGCAGAGCCTCTCCAATGCTACTCGAGTTTAGGGGGAGTACCAAGAGGGCTGAAGCATAAACGGGAATTTGGACTGAGGATAGAGGTGTGCTGGTGTAGTCTGTGAGGTTGTGTAAAGCAAGTGTGCCAGGGTGGCGTAGTGATTCAGGCAACAGCCTAGTCAGCAGCAAACCTGGATTCGAATTCCAGACTTAGCACAAATTTTCATTCATTTCTTCAGGCTGCATATATAGACAGTAGATGTTTAAGACTTGGAAATGTCTCTGAAACTATACTATTTGATTATAAAAGGATATACTTTGGATGTACCAATGAAATATGTTTACCCTAAAGGTAAGCTCAAAAAATGTTGACTGGATAATTTTCGAACATGTAAGATCCATAAGATTTGTGTACTTCCCATCAAGTTTATTTCTTGGGACACGACGTGTTCTTAAACCCAAAAGTCTACAATGATACTTTCGTAATCTTGCCACATTTTTGATAAATTTCTGCATTCGCCCAGAAGTGCCTGGTACTTTCCAATCTATATTTACCTTTATGCTCTGCAAGCCACCTAACGGTGTGTGGCGGAGGGCACTTTACGTGCCGCTGTCATTACCTCCCTTCCCTGTTCCAGGCATGTATGGTTTGCGGGAAGAACGACTGCTGGAAAGCCTCCGTAAGCTCTCGAATCTCTCTAATTTTACATTCGTGATCTCCTCGGGAGGTATAAGTAGCGGGAAGTAATATATTCGATACCTCATCCAGAAACGCACTCTCTCGAAACCTGGACAGCAAGCTACACCTCGATCCAGAGCACCTCTCTTGCAGTCTGCTAAGCATCTCCGTAACGCTATCACGGTTACCAAATAACACTGTGACGAAACGGGCCGCTCTTCTTTGGATCTTCTCTATCTCCCCCGTCAACCCGACCTGGTACGGATCCAACACTAATGAGCAATACTCAAGTATAGCTCGAACGAGTGTTTTGTAAGCCACCTCCTTCGTTGATGGACTACATTTTCTAAGGACTCTCCCAATGAATCTCAATCTGGTACCCGCCTTATCAACAATTAATTTTATATGATCATTCCACTTCAAATCGTTCTGCACGCATACTCCCAGATATTTTACAGAAGTAACTGTTACCAGTGTTTGTTCCAATACTGCAGTTCACTGCATAGCACTGTGTAGTTGCATCCAACCTAATGTTCACAGCAGTTGTCCGTTCATGTGCGCAGTTATGTGGCAACTTTCCTTCATCTATTCGTCCACACGATAAATAATGGAGCTTTCGTTCACGGTGAGGGGGTCCACCAACCTCTCAACCATTCAGAGAATGGGGGTAGCACTTGGACACAGTACTGTGAATGAAGCACACTTCCCTAATTACAGCTTGCTATCACCTATAAATCTCACTTATCGCTTCACGTTGTAATGATACTTGAATTACGTAACCATTATGGCACCTCACCTTAACCTCTCGATACCAGCAATATTCTACTGTGTTTCTGTAAAATAGTTAACATATTTCTGTGACAACATTCAGATTTGATTTCATTAATGTAGAGGTACTTCGATACATCGATATGTATATAATGCAATGATATTATTCTTATGTGTATTCTTTCTTTTGTCACAATGATCTTTGACGTACTTGTAACTCTGATTTTTGGGCGCGTAAGCGATTATTAGAGAGTCAAGCTTTGGTCGTCATGTTAAAAAGACACAAATTGTAGTCAGTTTTTGAAATGTGCACTTTAACAGTGAGGAATATATTCAAGTATGTTTTATATTGTGAAGTGATGTTTTCGAACGAGTTACGTGATATTGCAACAAAAGTAATAAAAAAGAAGTGCAACTTAAATTCGGAGTGCTGATTACTTTTTCACATCACCATTGTCCTAACTTGCAAAAGTCTAATCTTCAAAAATGGTTTATGAAACACATCTATAGAACTTTTGAATATCGCAGAATAACACGTAGGCCTCGTTGCATCCGAGCTTGGAATCATCACTACCTAGATTTTCGACGATTGAGCCATGAGTTCCCAACGAGACCAGCGTGGGAAACACGAAAAGATGAGTGCCTAGTTTATGCATTATTTCAAGAAATGACTTTATTGACTGTGCTCTAATGACACCTGCCACATAATATAACTTTGTTGTTGCCCGAAATTGCAACATTTAGCAGCGTGAGCAACACTACAATCATAATTAATGTTTGACCTTTGTTGTGGTAGGGTTGTTAGAACGTTCTATAAAAAACGCCACACTGTGTTTGATTGGTCGTGTCCACCATACACATTTTCTGTTACGAATTGTTGTACGTAGCACTGTTGTCCCCGGAAATCCACAGGTTATGCGCAGTTACGCCACAGGACTAAGTCGGCTATGCTGCCATCTGTAGGCCGCGTGACAAATGCACCCAGCAGTGGTGTGTTTGTTAATGCTCTAGTTTGATGATGCTTATGCATATAGCTACCGAGGACACGGTGCAATTTATAGAAAGAGAACAGTGATTTGCGTGACAGTTAACTTGAACAAAAGAACCCATAGTTTACACAATGTCGCTTTTGGCTCGGACACAAGGGTACACAGACGAGCAACAACTGAAGCGCTGTGAAGCGAAATGCATGCAGGCAGCCTCCTATGTTTTTCTATGTGTGGGCGTATGCATGTGGGCTGTTGGACCGCTACCAATATCATTGCTGGCACATCCAAAATTAGATATTTGTCGATTCGTATCACACTTTCACAAAGTGTTAAGAGATTAGTGTAACCTTAGAACGGCGTCCTTCAGAACGAACAAAAGACGCATGTCTATAGTTTTAAGACGCTCGAGTTCGGCACATTGAAATACCCGGAACTAATACTCGACCAAAACAAACTTCAGACATGTGCACTTCCAGTTGCGAGAAACTGCTGGTAAATCTCTGGCTTCTTAAGTACTAGAACCCAGTACGTTGTCCTCGATGGTGAGTGTCCATCGGAGGTGAGGGTATCATCTGCAGTGCCCCAGGAAAGTGTGGTAGGTCCGCTGTTGTTTTCTGTCTACATAAATGATCTTTTGGATTGGGCGGATAGCAATGTGCGGCTGTTTGCTGATTATGCTGTGGTGTACGGGAAGGTGTCGTCGTTGAGTGACTGTAGGAGGATAAAAGATGACTTGGACAGGATATGTGATTGGTGTAAAGAATGACAGCTAACTCTAAATATAGATAAATGTAAATTGATGCAGATGAATAGGAAAAATAATCCCGTAATGTTTGAATACTCCATTAGTAGTGTAGCGCTTGACACAGTCACGTCGATTAAGTATTTGGGCGTAACATTGCAGAGAGATATAAAGTGGGACAAGCATGTAATGGCAGTTGAGGGGAAGGAAGATAGTCGTCTTCGGTTTATTGGTAGAATTTTGGGAAGATGTGGTTCATCTGTAAAGGAGACCGCTTATAAAACACTAATACGACCTATTCTTGAGTACTACTCGAGTGTTTGGGATCCCTATCAGGTCGCATTTAGGGAGGACATAGAAGCAATTCAGAGGCGGGCTGCTAGATTTGTTACTGGTATGTTTGATCATCACACGAGTGTTACTGAAATGCTTCAGGAACTCGGATTGGTGTCTCTAGAGGAAAGGAGGCGTTCTTTTCGTGCATCGCTACTGAGGAAATTTAGAGAACCAGCATTTGAGGCCGACTGCAGTAGAATTTTACTGCTTCCAACTTACATTTCGCGGAAAGACCACAAAGATAAGATAAGAGGGATTAGTGTTCGTACAGAGGCATATAGGCAGTCATTTTTCCCTCGTTCTGTTTGAGAATGGAACAGGGAGAGAAGGTGCTAGATGTGGTACGAGGTACCCTCCGCCACGCACCGAATGGTGGATTGCGGAGTATGTATCTAGATGTATATTTCTAATTAAAACGGATGTACACTAATGTTTTGGTATCAAACCTTGTTACAACTCACAGAGGTCCACTGTGGCCTTTTGCATCATATGGCAGAGAAACTTCGCAGACATCATAATGTGTTAATTCAGTGACGAATTCCACTGGCAAATAAATTAGTTCCAATTATGATTATGAGGTGCCTTGTCTGGCGCTGTTAATACAAGAAAGATATACAGAAAAGTTTCCATACATAATAGATCAGGAATCGGATTGGTCAGAAAAGTTCAAACAAGTGAGAAAGGCATAATGCTGATTTTATTACTAGCCACCACTTACAGTTTGTTCAGTGTTAGCAACGGACACTTTATAAGGTGTTGCAACCGTAAAACGACGTGATCAATGATTGCTCGCAACAGTTCCAATGGAATCAGAGCAACGTGTACCTGTATACTGTGCTTCAGATCAGGTAGAGAGCGTACGAGCCCCTGGTAGAGGCGTTTTTTTAGATACCCCCAGATACAAAAGTCACGTGGGTTCAGATCAGGTGATCTTGCAGACCGTGCATCTGGAAAACCTCTGGAGATAACACTTACGTGGAAGGCTGCGTTCAGCAGATCTTTCACTGGGTTAGTGGCATGACGTGTTACCCTATCTTCCATTAAAACAGTGGTTTCCACACAGCTGCTCTCTTCTGAAACAGGAATTACATGCTGGATAAAGTACAGAAGTCACCATACACCTGACAGGCCCTCTGGGCGTATTCTCTTCAAAGAAGAATAAAGTTGGCTGGGAGTCCACACCACAGAGACACATACAGTGAATAAGATGGCTCTTAACGCACAACACGTGGTTCAAGAGTACCCAAAATTCGGCACTTCCGTGTATTCACGGCACCCTGTAGTGTAAGATGTACCTTGTCATTCCATAGAATATTGCCTGGTGATGTATCATCAACTTCGATCCACGCCAAAAACCCAAGAGCAAACTCAGAACGTTGTTACGGATCATGAGGTTTCAGTTGCTGCACCATCTCGTTCTTCTGCGGGGACCAGTGTAACATAACTGGTAAAAAATTTCTATAATGTTGACAATAGGAATGACAATTCTCATGACACTGCAGGAGCTGTAGTACTACCCAGGACTCTTACTGTATGGTCACTTACAGCAACAGCAAACTTATCAACGATTTCCCCCCAGGATAAGACGCCTTCCTCTTCCAGTTTCCTCACTCAGCTCACCTGTGTTTTCGAATTTCATTAACCGCTTCTTTAAACCATTTAATGACGTCAGGCCTCTCCTCCTACCTTTCAGTCGGCGATACTCTCTCGGTGCACCACTGTAATTGCGGTCGTTCAAGTAAAATAGTTTCACTAACAGCGGACTTTTTATCTTCTCGATAGTCGTCTTTGGCAGCGCGATTGTAATACCATCATACAAGCAGTATGAGCGCCAGATTTACACCTGGTGGCCAAAAATGGAACTTATTTTTTTCAGCGTAAATCAGTTCCACATTAATGCACTAGCAGGTCTACTAAATTTCGCTGCCGTACGATAATTACGACCCACACTGGGTCTCCATGGGTACATTATATGTGATAGTAACTGCGTGGCAGTAACATTGGTTTAAACCTTCCCTGCAGGTCTGAAGCAAACATGGTGGAGGAAAACAGAAAATTCACAGCGAAACCGAGACGTACTGTAATCAGGTACCTTTATTTCAAAAAAAGGGAAAAGTCAAACAAATTTATATTGGTATGTCTGGTATAATGGGTGGTAACGTCCCTTCCTGTTAAACTATCAAGAATTTGACTGTTGCATTTAAAACAGGCCATTTAAACAGTGGAAGGCCTACTCAAATCACAGTTCTGGAAACTGAGGACGTTGTTCATTTCATGATGTTGGATGATCAGAGGATACTGCTAAATAGATAACAGAGACCCTGGGAACATCCAAAGAACCCGTTCACCATATTATTCGTTAGGTTTTTGAGAGGAGAAAGCTCTCAGGCAAATGGGTTCCCAAAAGTCTCAGTACAGAAGAAAAACACGAACGAGTGGTGGTCAAGAAAAATCTCAAGGGAAGTTGATTTATGAACGGCGGGGAAGGCAGAAAGGTTGTGTGTGAGTGGTTTATAGCACTCCCGACATACTTTTCTTTAGATGGGTTAAGAAAGTTGAAACAAAGATGCCATGTGTTAAGTTCAAGAGGGAATATACTGGGTGTTGCAAAAAGGTACAGCCAAACTTTCAGGTTACGTTCCTCACACACAAATAAAGAAAATATGTTACGTGGACATGTGTCCGGAAACGCTTAATTTCGATGTTCGAGCTGATTTTAGTTTCGTCAGTATGTACCGTACTTCCTCGATTCACCGCCAGTTGGCCCAATTGAAGGAAGGTAATGTTGACTTCTGTGCTTGTGTTGACATGCGACTCATTGCTCTATAGTACTAGCATCGAGAACATCTGTACGTAGCATCAACAGGTTAGCGTTAATCACGAACGTGGTTTTGCAGTCAGTACAATGTTTACAAATGCGGAATTGGCAGATGCACATTTGATGTATGGATTAGCACAGGGCAATAGCCGTGGCGCGGTACGTTTGTATCGAGACAGATTTCGAGAACGAAGGTGTCCCGACAGGAAGACGTTCGAAGCAATTAATCGGCGTCTTAGGGAGCACGGAACATTCCAGCCTATGACTCGCAACTGAGGAAGACCTAGAACGACGAGGACACCTGCAATGGACGAGGCAATTCTTCGTGCAGTTGACGATAACCCTAATGTCAGCGTCAGAGAAGTTGCTCCTGTACAAGGTAACGTTGACCACGTCACTGTATGGAGAGTGCTACGGGAGAACCAGTTGTCTGCGTACCGTGTACAGCGTGTGCAGGCACCATCAGCAGGTGATTGGCCTCCACGGGCACACTTCTGCGAATGGTTCATCCAACAATGTGTCAATCCTCATTTCAGTGCAAATGTTTTCTTTACGGATAATGCTTCATTCCAATGTGATCAGATTGTAAATTTTTACAATCAACATGTGTGGGCTGACGAGAATCCGCATGCAATTGTGCAATCACGTCATCAACACAGATTTTCTGTGAACGTTTGGGCAGGCATTGTAGGTGATGTCTCGATTGGGCCCCAAGTTCTTCCACCTACGCTCAATGGAGCTCGTTATCATGATTTCATACGGGATACTCTACCTGTGCTGCTAGAACATGTGCCTTTACAAGTACGACACAGCATGTAGTTCATGCACGATGGAGCTCCTGCACATTTCAGTCGAAGTGTTCGTACGCTTCTCAACAACACATTCGGTGACCGATAGATTGGTAGAGGCGGAACAACTCCATGGCCTCCACGCTCTCCTGACCTCAACCCTCTTGACTTTCATTTATGGGGGCATTTTAAAGCTCTTGTCTACGCATCCCTGGTACCAAATGTAGAGACTCTTCGTGCTCGTATTGTGGACGGCTGTGATACAATACGCCATTCTCCAGGGCGGCATCAGCGCATCAGGGATTCCATGCGACGGAGAGTGGATGCATGTATCCTCGCTAACGGAGGACATTTTGAACATTTCCTGTAACAAAGTGTTTGAAGTCACGCTGGTACGTTCTGTTGCCGTGTGTTTCCATTCCATGACCAATGTGATGTGAAGAGAAGTAATAAACTGAGCTCTAACATGGAAAGGAAGCGTTTCCGAACACATGTCCACATAACATATTTTATTTTTTTTGTGTGAGGAATGTTTCCTGAAAGTTGGGCCGTACCTTTTTGTAACACCCTGTATTGGGTAAACATGTATTTTCAAATAAATAATAGCAATTTTTCTGTATAAAGCCAATGATTTATCAGCAACCGGTACCAGATATGTCCGTCTCAGCAACTGTGTCACACATGGAAGAAATTTTCCAGTGCCTCATGTGACGGCGCTGCTTCCTAGCCAATAACAACCCAGTCGAGCTTGGTGGCCAGCCGGTGAAGTACGTTCCTAGATTTCAAGAGGTCATGAGCTAGAGTCTCCGTCGGATGAAGGAAATTTTCAACTTGGCTTTAATGCAGCTTTCACCTCTCAACAATGTGAAGAGTCGGCAGCAACGACACGTGATTCCGATTCCACACCAAAATGTAGGTTCCCTTTCTCCAGTGTGATGCATTGAGTAGATTAGGTTCATGGAAGATGCCGAATTGCTACCTAATTGAAACACTTGCATGCGACCACTGAGCCACACCATATAGTCATCATTCCATCCTTTCCCACTGTTAATGATACTGATTCCCATACCTTCCAGCTCACTGCAGGCATACTAAAGGACCCAACCTTCCTCCCCTGTTTTATATCCTCTACATGATGCCCAAACTACCTCCACCTGTCCAATTCCTTCAGCATGCTGATGACACTGATATCCTAGGCCTCGCCACAGATGTTAAGTCCCATTGTGCTCAGAGCCATGCCATGTTACCGCTCGTTTTCTGGGGCGTAGCACAATATATGGGTCTTTTGAGGTTTCCTCCACTAGTTTCTTTCCTTCTTTTGCCCAGAATGATCTTTTCCTTTAGAGTTTTCTTATAGACGCTTCGTTTTTCGGCGTATTTCCTGAGGACTATAGGGTTCTCTGCGCACTGTTCTAGTTTATGTAGGTTTCCTAGTACATCTTTTCTTAGACTGTAACATTCTGTGTCGAACCATTTTTTCGCTCTTCTTTTGTATCTGGGGTTGGGTAGAGGTATCCCCCCTGGTCGGCACCAACCAACCGATTCCTCTCAGAATGCCAAAAACATCTAAAATAGCCGGCAGTGGAAATAACGCCAACTACACACACAACCTGACAAACATTTGCACGAAGGCCTGAATGACACCCAACAGTAACTAAGCACGCAGAAAGACAAATCGGGAGTCGAACGCGCGCGCACACACACACACACACACACACACACACACACACACACACACACACACACACACACACACGTACATGTTGTTGTTGTTGTGGTCTTCAGTCCTGAGACTAGTTTGATGGAGCTCTCCCTGCTACTCTATCCTGTGCAAGCTTCTTCATCTCCCAGTACCTACTGCAACCGACATCCTTCTGAATCTACTTAGTGTATCCATCTGTTGGTCTCCCTCTACGATTTTTACCCTCCACGCTGCCCTCCAATACTAAATTGGTGATCCCTTGATGCCTCAGAACATGTCCTACCAACCGATCCATTCTTCTAGTCAAGTTGTGCCACAAACTCCTCCCCAATCCTATTCAATACCTCCTCATTAGTCACGTGATCTACGCACCTAATATTCAACATTCTTCTGAAGCACCACATTTCAAAAGCTTCTATTCTCTTCTTGTCCAAACTATTTATTGTCCATGTTTCACTTCCATACTTGAATACACTCCATACAAATACTTTCAGAAACGACTTCCTGACACTTAAATCTATACTCGATGTTAACAAATTTCTCTTCCTCAGAAACGCTTTCCTTGCCATTGCCAGTCTACATTTTATATCCTCTCTACTTCGGCCATCATCCGTTATTTTCCTCCTCAAATAGCAAAATTCCTTTACTACTTTAAGCGTCTCATTTCCTAATCCAATTCCCTCAGCATCACCCGACTTAATTCGACTACATTCCATTATCCTCGTTTTGCTTTTGTTAATGTTCAGCTTATATGCTCCTTTCAAGTAACTGTCCATTCCGTTCATCTGCTCCTCCAAGTCCTTTGCTGTCTCTGACACAATTACAAAATCATAGGCGAACCTCAAAGTTTTTATTTCTTCTCCATCGATTTTAATAATCAGTTATGTGATCTACCCATCTAATCTTCCTCACACTTAAATCAATACTCGATGTTAACAAATTTCTTTTCTTCAGAAACGCTTTCCTTGCCATTGCCAGTCTACATTTTATATCCTCTCTACTTCAACCATCATTAGTTATTTTGCTCCCCAAATAGCAAAACTCCTTTACAACTTTAAGTGTCACATTTCCTAATCTAATTCCCTCAGCATCACCCGACTTAATTCGACTGCATTCCATTATCCTCGTTTTGCTTTTGTTGATGTTCATCTTATATCCTCCTTTCAAGACACTGTCCATTCCCTTCAACTGCTCTTCCAAGTCCTTTGCTGTCTCCGACAGAATTACAATGCCATCGGCGAACCTCAAAGTTTTTATTTCTTCTCCATGGATTTTAATACCTACTCCGAATTTTCTTTTGTTTGCTTCACTGCTTGCTCAATATACTGATTCAATAACATCGGGAGAGGCTACAACCCTGTCTCACTCCCTTCCCGACCACTACTTCCCTTTCATGTCCCTCGAATCTTACAACTGCCATCTGGTTTCTGTACAAACTGTAAATAGCCTTTCGCTCCCTGTATTTTACCCCCGCTCCAACCCGACCGCACCGGTGCCGCATTGCAACTCCCCGATTAGCAGGTCCGGACTGCGCTCAAGACGCGTTCCAACTGACTGGCAGCCCGAACTAGCGATCTGAACTGGCTTACGACAGACAACGTCTGGGAAGTAATATCAGTCGAGCAAGATTGATACGCACTGCTAGTGCCGCTCACAGACAGGCAAAGCGGCAACTCACTGACACCAGTAATTTAAATTAACGTAGTGACGTGGAAGTACTTTAAAAACAGGGTGTAAAATACATGATGACGGGAACATTAGCCACACACGGCTTACATACATTCTGCATATCCCCTCCAATCAACACCGACTCAGAGGAAGGCCTCGGCTCTTGTTGGTGACGTCACGTCAGCTAGGCACGGCGAACGCCAGGTCTGTTGCAGGCAGAAACGCCTGGTCGTGCTTATCACTATAAATCTCTTATTTTTGGACAGAATGTTTGGTATTGTTTTGGATTCTGTAGTTTTATTTAGATGAAAGATTTTCTTACCATCGTAAAGCTACAAATGAAGATCACAGTTCTGTATTACTGAATCCTGTCTAGACAAACCTAGATCAATATGAGAAGATGCTTTGTCCCATTGCAAGCTTGGGAAATTTTACACTATATTTACTTGATCCATTTTGTTATCGAAACTTACCCCAACCCCCTTACAATGAACTCGTTTCTTTTATTTATTTTCGTTTGACATCGTCACTGGAAATGTGAACTAATTTACATGTGTAAATGTTCAACTGTTGCCAGTCATTAGATTACAGTCGTTTTAAACTAAAGGAATTCTAAACAAAATAGCTTCATACATTGAAAATACTGCTGAGCTTAAACTTTTTTTAAGATGCACATTAGAAAAGCTAAACATTCCCCTCTTGCAACTGAAAAGAGAAACTTTATAAAATAAAAAAAATTTATTTGATAAAACAAGTATCTCTCTTTTGACTCTTCTTCTGTCCCCCACCCCCTCCCCCAACGTGTACAATCGTAAGATATTTCATTAACATTCAGTGTTCCTCACCCAATAGTCAACCAAGGTGCCTCAGGAAGAGCACCAATATGTTCACAGTTTTTTGTAAAAGCAACCCAGTACAAGCGTAACTTCCTCAGATTTACAAATAGGGTGAAGAAGCAAGAATTCTGTTGCTGCTGGACCATGAAGTTGTTTTTGTATGTCTGTCCTAAAAAACAGGTGGAAATTTAAGTTCAGGAGTACACTATTTGTTACGAAGTGTAATGAATTGAACAATTAATTGATCGCAGAAATCTCTCAGAACACTGTGTGTTTGTCAACTACCGCCAATAGTTTCACATTTTCCTGTGTCAGGGATGGAGACACCACCATTATGAGTATGCCTGCAACAGACCTGTTGTTCGCCGCTCCTAGCTGACGTGACGTCACGAACAAGCGCCCGGGCCTTCCTTTGGGTCGGTGTTGCTGCAATGCAATTTTCACTGACTCCTTATCCCATGGAATGTAAATCAAATCTATATTGTTGTTGGATCAATGGCAACGCTTTTCTCCTGATCTAAGTCCGTATGAAGGCTCCCTTACTCCATCTTTCTCTTGATACTGCGGCCATAACCAAAACCTATTCCTGTCTTCCACCATCCACCTCCCACGTACTCCAGCCTCCACACTACAACACACTTGACCCCTTAGATTAGTGCTATACCTACGACTCTACAGCACCTCTTAACTGTGCTCCTTTGTAACGTGGGTTCCTTCAGTTTTCAGTGGTTGGTTTTAAATGATTCACCTTTCTGTGCCATCTTTATGATCTGTATTGTTTCCATCTGGTAGCTACATTCCTCATTTCTATAATCCTTCTTTAATTGCTGTGTTGTTTTTGTTTACGAAAGTACATTTTTGGTTGTGTACCTTTTCTGTGTTTTCTTTTTTGTAGGTTTCATCGTATATGACTATTAAGGTGTGTGTTTCATACCAGTAGACCTCTTTGGTTAGGAATATCTTCTTTCCCTGTGCTCGACTTTCTAAGTAGGCTGTTTAGGTCTTTATGTTGGTAACGTAACGTAGTTCTCTGTATGAAAATCACTGACTGTTCTGTGTGCAGTCTATGGCTGGTTTACATTGTTGGAATATTCGCCATTGTAGCGTTGGGCAGTTGGATGTGAACAGCGCGCAGCGTTGCGCAGTTGGAGGTGAACCGCCAGCAGTGGTGGATGTGGCGAGAGAAATGGCGGAGTTTTGAGAGCGGATGATCTGGACGTGTGTCCATCAGAGAGAATAAATTTTTAAGACTGGATGACATGAACTGATATATATATATATATATATATATATATATATATATATATATATATATATATATATATATTATGACTTTTAAGGTAAATACATTGCTTCTTCTCTATCAAAATCTTTCATTTGATAACTATGCCTATCAGTAGTTAGTGCCTTCAGTAGTTAGAATCTTTTATGTAGCTGGCAGTATTGGCGCTCGCTGTATTGCAGTAGTTTAACGAAGATTTTTATGGGGTAAGTGATTCATGAAAGGTATAGGTTATTGTTAGTCAGGGCCATTCTTTTGTAGGGATTATTGAAAGTCAGATTGCGTTGCGCTAAAAATATGTTGTGTCAATTTAGTGTTGATCAGTATAAGTAAAGAGAGATATATCTGAGTACGTTCAGTTCTGCTCAGCTGCTTGAAAATCAAATAACGTAAGAGGTTTATGAGCACAGTAATTCATAAATTTTTCAAAGGGACGTTTCAACTTGTCCGCTTTTCTCCGTCCCTCATGAGTTATTTTTCTTTCAAGGCTGCAGAATTCCTTTACTTTGTCTACTTTGCACCCACCTATTTTGATGATAATCTTCCCATTATTCTCATTTGTGCCGCTTCTCACTTCTTTGGTCTTTCATTGGTTTGCCCTCAGTTCTTATTTTTCACTCAGTAGACTGTTCGTCCCATTCAGCAGACTCTGTAATTGTTCTTGAACGTTCACTGACGATAGCAAAGTGATCGGCGAATCTTATCATTAATATCATTTCACCCTGCATTTTAAACCCACTCTTGATCCTTTCATTTATTTGGTGGAGTCGTGGATCAGTGATGTTAGGCATCCTGCATCCTCAACTCACGTTTTGTCTCGGTAGAGGCAAGACAAATATGAAACTGTAATAGTCAGTCGTTGTATTGTATTCATTCGGAAGTGACAGACATATAATTGCGCCAGGGCTACTGTAGTCACTAAAAATATTTTTTGAAGTCATTTAGGAAGTTTAATACTACGAGCTGCAGTGCCTGTAATTTATTGGGAGAATTCATTATATTAATAAGAAAGTGAATTTATATGAAATGGAGACCATTGTTTGAGGTAGCTTTCGGTGTTTGCAGTTCTAAAGACGCTGCCAGCCGCTAAGGCAGTATTTTGTTTTTGTTTTTGCGTTTTCTGTTCACGCGTTTTGTTGGAGGCGCTTTGGCCGTCGGAACGCTTGTTAATGCAGTCAGGTGCGAAATCTAGCATTTCTGTGTTTAGCAGTGAAATTCCTCTAGCACGCTTAATATTGACACTTTTACTACTCATTTCACTGAAAGCTATTTTTTTCTATATGTTGAATCAGTTCTTTCACCTTTCTCACATTTTTCCCAGCAGGCATTCTGCCTTGACTTACCTGATATTTCTATTCATTTCAGTCCGAAATGACTCATATTGCTGCATATCTTTCTTTTCACGAACATTTTCGTTCTTCTCTACCACCCTTTCAACAAAAGGATTTCTTCTGTTACCCAAGGGTCTTCGAAAATAGCTTCCTTGTACCTATACTTGTTTGTCCGAATTCTGTGATTCGCATTTTTAGAGATGACCGTTCGTCATCAGCTAAATTCCCTCCTGTATTATTAATGCAGTATCTACAGTTTTAGAGTAATTCCTCAGCTCTTCTGTGCCTCCTTCATTCCGAGTTGATTCTTCATTATGCTACTCTAAATCCTACTCTTCATCAATACTACGAGTAAATGGTGATTAGACTGTATATCTGCTGTTGGGTATGCTTTAAAATCCTGTATCTCATTCTAGAATCTCTATCTGACCATATGTAATCCATCTCGAATCTTCCCGTGTCTCCTTTTCCAAGTACACACCTCCTATTCTTGTTTCAACAGTGTATTTGCTATCACTAGCTGAAATTTACTACAGATCTCAATTAGTACTGCTCTCTCATTGCTACTACGAAACCCGTAACCTCCCATAATTCAGTCTATTCCTTCCCCAGTGACAATGTTACAATCGACCCTAATTATTAGCTTATCACTTTCCTTTAGACACTGTGCTACTTTTACAATGTCGTCTTATACTTGTCTTCATCTTCTGCTTGTGAAGTCGGCATGAATACCTGAACTATTATTGTTATCACTGGTTTGCTGCCGATTCTCATGAGAATAACTGTTTTACTGTTCACAATGACTCACTCTTTGCCCCACCTTCCTATTCATGACCCTACTCTCGTTATACCGATGCTCTTCGTGTTTTCTAGCGCTGTATAATAAGTGTATATTGTTTGAAACATTCTGGCAGATTAAAACTGTGTGCCGAACCAATACTTGAACTCGGGACCTTTGCTTTTCGCGGGCAAGTGCTCTACCAACTGAGCTACCCAAGCACGACTCACGCCTCGTCCTCCACAGCCTTAATTCCGCCAGTACCTCGTCTTCTACATTCAAAACTGTGAGGACGGGTCGTGAGTCGTGCTTGGGTAGCTCATTTGGTAGAGCACTTGCCCGCGAAAAGCAAAGCTTCCGAGTTCGAGTCTCGGTCGGGCACACAGTTTTAATCTGCCAGGAAGTTTCATATCAGCGCACACTCCGCTGCAGAGTGAAAATCTCATTCTAGTGTATTGTTTTCTTTATTCCTGCTAGAACAATTTTCGAATAAAACCTTAACTTTGATAGATTCACTTTTGCTGTAAATACTGTTTCTTTTCAAGAAACAGACAGCAGGGTAACTCCATAGAACAAAAATTTTCCATAGGTTACATGGCCCTTCATATATTTGCATTCAGTATGTAGATGGTTCACTGCTTCCAGTTTCTAGAGGAATCTAGTAAGACACTGGTTGCGTTGCTGATGAGGTAACGCCTGATAGGTATGCAAAACAACTAATGTACAGAAAATGTAGGTGTGACCTTCAATGACCAAGGCTACTAGCAAAACTACTGTAGTTATGACAGTCTGTGTAGCCTACAGTATTTTTACGACTGTAGCTGTGACCGTACAAGAAGTAATACAAAACATATTTTTTGATGTCTTTTCCGATCTATGTCATAAGTCTTAACCATTATAGCTTGCACTGCAATTGTTATCATAAATGTAGTTCACATAGTTGAAATACCATAAGCCACAAAGAAATTCCTATACTTTCAGGAGACGGGGCACTTTGGTTATAGTAGACAATAGGTGTCTGGGTAGTGAAGTACACTAATTCATGCCAAGAAATGCTCACTATGCCAGGAGGCAATGAATTTGTTATATAGACTAGTAATATTTCTGGAGAATTATTTTATTTGTATGATTATGTTTTATGTTAGTGAGTAGTTGCCTACTATATCGCAAAGCTCTCGTTTGCTCTGCTAGTTGTAGTCAGTTCACCAGTTCCTAGCATGCTATATATACTACTGGCCATTAAAATAGCTGCATCACGTGTGCATTTGCAAATGATTAGCTTTTCAGAGCATTCACACAAGGTTGGCGCCGGTGGCGACACCTACAACGTACTGATATGAGGAAAGTTTCCAACCGATTTCTCATACACAAACAGCAGTTGACCGGCGTTGCCTGGTGATACTTTGTTGTGATGCCTCGTGTATGGAGGAGAAATGCGTACAATCACGTTTCCGACTTTGATAAAGCTCGTACTGTAGCCTATCGCGATTGCGGTTTATCGTATCGCGACATCGCTGCTCGTGTTGGTCGAGATCCAGTGACTGTTAGCAGGAAAGGGAATCAGTGGGTTCAGGAGGGTAATACGGAACGCCGTGCTGGATCCCAACGGCCTCGTATCACTAGCAGTCGAGATGACAGGCATCTTATCCGCATGGCTGTAGGGATCGTGCAGCCACGTCTCGATCACTGTCAACATTTGGGGACGTTTGCAAGACAACAACCATCTGCACGAACGGTTCGGCGACGTTTGCAGCAGCATGGACTATCAGCTCGGAGACCACGGCTGCAGTTACCCTTGACGCTGCATCACAGACAGGAGCGCCTGCAATGGTGTACTCAACGACGAACCTGGTTGCACGAATGGCAAAACGTCATTATTCGGATTAATCCCGGTTCTGCTTACAGCATCATCATGGTCGCATCCTTGTTCGGCGACATCGCGGTGAACGCACATTGGAAGCGTGTATTCGTCATCACCATACTGGCGTATCACCCGGCATGATGGTATTGGGTGCCATTGGTTACACGTCTCGGTCACCTCTTGTTCGCATTGACGGCACTTTGAACAGTGGACGTTACATTTCAGATGTGTTACGAGACGTGGCACTACCCTTCATTCGATCCCTGCGAAACCCTACATTTCAGCAGGATAATGCACGACCGCTCGTTATAGGTCCTGTTCGGGGCATTCTGGATACAGAAAATGTTCGACTGCTGCCGTGGCCAGCACATTCTCCAGATCTCTCACCAACTGAAAACGTCTAGGCAATGGTGGCTGAGCAACTGGCTCGTCACAATACGCCAGTCACTACTCTTTATGAACTGTGGTGTAAAAGCTGCATGGGCAGCTGTACCTGTACACGCCATCCAAGCTCTGTTTGAGTCAATGCCCAGGCGTATCAAGGCCGTTATTACGGCCAGATGTGGTTGTTCTGGGAACTGATTTCTGTGTGTAGTCAGTGGCTGGTTGGTATTGTTGCAATACTCGCCATTGTAGTGTTGGGCAGCTGGATGCTAACAGCGCGTAGCGTTGGGCAGTTGGAGGTGAGCCGCCAGCAGTGGTGGATGTGGGGAGAGAAATGGTGGAGTTTTGAAATTTGTAAGACTGGATGTCATGAACTGCTATATATATTATGACTTTTGATGATATTAAGGTAAATGTTTGTTCTCTATTAAAATCCTTCATTTGCTAACTATCCCTATCAGTAGTTAGTACCTTCGGTAGTTTGAATCTTTTATTTAGCTGTCAGTAGTGGCGCTCGCTGTATTGCAGTAGTTCGAGTAACCAAGATTTTTGTGAGGTAAGTGATTTGTGAAACGTATAGGCTAATGTTAGTCAGGGCCATTCTTTTGTAGGGATTTTTGAAAGTCAGATTGCTTTGCGCTAGAAAAAAAGTATTGTGTGTCAGTTTAAGCACAGTCTTGTATAATTTTTCTAAGGGGACGTTACAAAACTTGACGTTTTAATTTCATGGAATGGACATATTATTAGTGAAATTCCTAGGTGTTTTGATAGATAGTAAGCTGTCGCGGAAAGCCCACGTTCAGGATCTTGCCCAAAGACTTAATGTTGCCATTTTTACTATTCGCACGGTATCTGAAGTGAGTGATCGTTCGACACGAAAATTAGTCTAATTTGCTTATCTTCATTCGCTTATGTCTTATGGTATTATATTTTGGTGTATTCCCATTCGAAAAGAATACTTTTGGCTCAGAAACGGGCGGTTCAGGCAATGAATGGTGTAAGTTCACTAACCTCTTGTCGACCCCTGTTCACGTGCCTGGGTATTTTGACATTGTCCTCTCAATATATATATATATATATATATATATATATATATATATATACTCCTGGAAATGGAAAAAAGAACACATTGACACCGGTGTGTCAGACCCACCATACTTGCTCCGGACACTGCGAGAGGGCTGTACAAGCAATGATCACACGCACTGCACAGCGGACACACCAGGAACCGCGGTGTTGGCCGTCGAATGGCGCTAGCTGCGCACCATTTGTGCACCGCCGCCGTCAGTGTCAGCCAGTTTGCCGTGACATACGGAGCTCCATCGCAGTCTTTAACACTGGTAGCATGCCGCGACAGCGTGGACGTGAACCGTATGTGCAGTTGATGGACTTTGAGCGAGGGCGTATAGTGGGCATGCGGGAGGCCGGGTGGACGTACCGCCAAATTGCTCAACACGTGGGGCGTGAGGTCTCCACAGTACATCGATGTTGTCGCCAGTGGTCGGCGGAAGGTGCACGTGCCCGTCGACCTGGGACCGGACCGCAGCGACGCACGGATGCACGCCAAGACCGTAGGATCCTACGCAGTGCCGTAGGGGACCGCACCGCCACTTCCCAGCAAATTAGGGACACTGTTGCTCCTGGGGTATCGGCGAGGACCATTCGCAACCGTCTCCATGAAGCTGGGCTACGGTCCCGCACACCGTTAGGCCGTCTTCCGCTCACGCCCCAACATCGTGCAGCCCGCCTCCAGTGGTGTCGCGACAGGTGTGAATGGAGGGACAAATGGAGACGTGTCGTCTTCAGCGACGAGAGTCGCTTCTGCCTTGGTGCCAATGATGGTCGTATGCGTGTTTGGCGCCGTGGAGGTGAGCGCCACAATCAGGACTGCATACGACCGAGGCACACAGGGCCAACACCCGGCATCATGGTGTGGGGAGCGATCTCCTACACTGGCCGTACACCTCTGGTGATCGTCGAGGGGACACTGAATAGTGCACGGTACATCCAAACCGTCATCGAACCCATCGTTCTACAATTGCTAGACCGGCAAGAGTACTTGCTGTTCCAACAGGACAATGCACGTCCGCATGTATACCGTGCCACCCAACGTGCTCTAGAAGGTGTAAGTCAACTACCCTGGCCAGCAAGATCTCCGGATCTGTCCCCCATTGAGCATGTTTGGGACTGGATGAAGCGTCGTCTCACGCGGTCTGCACGTCCAGCACGAACGCTGGTCCAACTGAGGCGCCAGGTGGAAATGGCATGGTAAGCCGTTCCACAGGACTACATCCAGCATCTCTACGATCGTCTCCATGGGAGAATAGCAGCCTGCATTGCTGCGAAAGGTGGATATACACTGTACTAGTGCCGACATTGTGCATGCTCTGTTGCCTGTGTCTATGTGCCTGTGGTTCTGTCAGTGTGATCATATATATATATATATATATATATATATATATATATATATATATATATATATTCCTTATTGTCATTTCCTGTTAACAATATTAGTTTATTCCCAAGTATAAGCAGCTTTCATTTAGTTAATGCTCGGCAGAAATCAAACCTGCATTTAGATCGGACTTCCTTAAGTCTTGTGCACAAAGGTGTGCAGTATACTGCTGCATCCATTTTCAGTAAGCTACCACTCGAATTCATAAATCTTAGCACTAATCCACGCGAATTCAAATCGAAACTGAAGAGTTTCCTCATGGGTCACTCCTATTCTGTCGAGGAGTTTATTGAAAAATTAAGCTGATTCTTGTTGTATTGCTGATTGCGTTTACTTAAACTTATGGACTGGCTTTTTCCGGGTTCATAAGCATTTATGTTTATCTGTTATTACTTTTGTGTTGTAATTTCACGTGCTGACACGTTCCATGATCTTGGAGATTTGCTCCTTAATTTTGTCCTACGGAGCTTGACGTGTAAGTAAAAAATAAATAAATATTTTGATGCACGCAGACTCGATCGTCAAAACTTAGAGGGTAGTTCGCCTTGTGGAATCATAAAGTGTGGGAAGAAGCGAAGTTTCACTGCACAAGTCAAGAAAAAGAAGCATGGCTTCAGTTACGGCCGTTTATGTCACATATTTTGATACTCACAGACAGTCATGAAAGACAACTTCATAGGTAGGGCAACCACAGCCATGAGTAGTCATCTTGAGTATTAATAAAACTCTTCAGCTGTATTTACTCCTTTATTATTGGATTACTACCGATTTCGTTGCACTCAAAGCCACATCATCAGCTCAACATATGGCTAAAACACTAAAGCTCGGGACTTTTTTACCTAACATTCGTTATCCGTCAAACGAAAACACCGCTAAAAGGCGGTATGTCACAGAAGAAAACAGCCGGTGTCCAGTATAGTGGATGGGTCCGTTCCTCCGATCTATACGGAATCGCGAACACGGGACGCAGCCGGATGTTTTGCTCTGACGGACAGCGAATGTTGGATAAAAAGATACCGAGCTTTTCCACTCTCATGTCTTAGTCATATGTTCACCTGAAGATGTGGCTTTTAGTTCCACGAAATCGGCGATTATCTGATAACGAAGGACTAAATACAGCAGAAGCGTTATTAATACCCAAGATGACTACTCATAGCTATGTTTGCCCCACCTACAAGGTTGTCCTTGATGACTGTGAATATCAAAATATGTTACATAAAAGCCCGTTTCTTTTGATTGCAGTGATTTAGAAGCTTCACTTTTTTACAGCGTCCAGTGGCTTATTAATACCCAAGACTTAATGGTCTGTTACCGTTGAACTAGAATTATGAAAGTTGCATGAAGAAAGATCTCGCAGTATAAGTAAGGAGAAAAATTCTAAACTGTTAATTTGTGATTATACCACACAAAAAGAATACTTTTTTGTGATTCGTTATCTGATTGTCTGTCTACCTGTCCCTCCATCTGTTAAGCTCCCTTTTTCTCACCAACGGGTGGACGCAACAACTTGAAATTTTTATCACGTACTGAGGCCTATTGTATTTTGGCGGTGTAAAAGTGTTAAGCTTCCATGTCAGTGCAATCGAAAGACACGGTCGTTTAGGTCACGTATTTTGATACTAGCTAACTCACTCATCAAAACGTATAGGGCACTTCCCGTTGGTCTAGAATAATAGAATTTACCAGGCAGCAATGTTTCACAGTACAAGTAAAGGGAAATAATCAGAAAATTATTATTTTGTAATTGTAGCACAAGAAACAAAATTTCTTTTGACATTTTTTATCTTACTTCAAACTTAAAATGGAAGTTTTGGAATGCTTGGGACCGTTATCTTACGAATGTCAATGACGATTTCGGATACAAATCGTCGAGATACCTAATTTCCGGAATGGATGAACCATCTGTGCGGAACCCTCAGTCCTCGAGTTTTTTTCGCACCTAGCGATTTTTTTTTCTGAAACTACAGTTGTAACGTACCTACAACAAATAAGACCTATGTTCGTCTGTGAAAATGGACTCGATAAGCAACCTGAGTTATTAGCAGTGCTGTTTTTATGCGGGAACGCTGGGGGATGCGTATCCCTAAACTTTATCGTCGAAAAAGTAATTTTTTTACGATGTTGAGAACTTGGAAGAGTGCCAAAGATTTATTTCACGGAGGTAAATTTTTTATCTCTTTGTTTCGTGTTGGTAACTGCAATACGTAGGCTCAAAGGCCAACTAGCGATAAATGTCTCTACGGTCCCGCTACCATGATGATGTTGATGACGTCATGCCTAAAAGCAAACGGGTGGTATCCCATGATTCAGTTATAAGTAATTTTCACTTCATTATATCCAATGTCAGAATACCCTCAATTTTTTTTAAAAAAAAAGCACTGGCTATTAGTAATCGGAATCTAACCTGCATAACATTATGTGCGTGTTGTATGAGTGTCAGATTCACTGTCATTTAAGCCCTCAATAGATCGATACACGAAAAACTTTAATATTTGGATAAGCTATCTGACTATGTATTTGAGTGTGAAAAACTAAAGGAACAAATGGACCTGTAACAGTGAATATCTACGCTATCTGCCTGCGTATTTGAATAAGTATTTAGAAGTGATACATAATCTGGCTTGTCGAACGGAATTTACTGGATTAGAGTACATGACACGTTATGGTGTGTCAGTGTCTCTGTTTTGGCCCTAAGTTTTGCATTCACCTCTTTAAATGACCGCCTTTTTCCATGTGGTTTACAGCAATTCGCAGCATCATGCAGCAGCAGCGGCTAAAGCTTATTTTTACTAAGAATGAATTTACAAGAAATGAGTTTGCTTGGGTCCTGTTAACTGCTAAATAACTTGTTAAGAATGGATTTCAGAAATCATCATGACCGATAATAGTTTGACAAGTATTAATAATGGCGAAATGCCTGACAACGACCTTGTAAGTGTCAATAATGGCTGAGTGCCAGATTAAAAATTATTTCAGTTCCAAAATTACATTATCATTTAATAACCATAGCTTATTTATGAATTACATTTGGAGAATAATAATTATTATTATTTTGAGGATAAAGAGGCTTCTTTAACTGACAAGCAAAACATGGGATTATTGCAAACTCGGACTAACAGTTGCGAGCCTGACGCTGCAATTGCGCTTTATGCTATGCTTGCAAATTCTACCTTAAATCCCATCTTTGAAGCGTAGTTAAGCCATTTAAACCTCTCCTGCCTATATAAATGAAATCACGCCTTGAGTGTGGTAAGATCTGCCATCACCAACGTGAGGGCAGCGTGACACGTCTTCAGTCTACGAACTCTCGACCAAACATACTGAAATTTTACTCTCGCAGACGGACCTCGTCTCACAACAATGCGTAGGAAAGCATTCCTGTGTTTCGCCCATAGAGTAGAAATATCTCTGGAGTGAGCATTCAGGAGCGCAGAATTTGTATTGTCAACATACGTTGCCACAATGGTTACGTGATCTCGTGACGCCGTAGATTTGTCCGACATTTATCCTATAAATTTTGAATGTTGATATTTCGCTAGTAAATACAGATTCCCTTCGTAAGTGCTGTGGATTTAGTATAGACGTTTTGCAGGCACCAGTTTACGTCTGATATTTGAAGTAAATTGGGCTCTTAGCTTTGAAGAGCAAAATGAAGTCACAGAAGCTTCACGTCAGCATGTACTTACAATGTCTTTCATGTCACATCTCGTCAAGTCGCTTAACACAGTACTGAACGGCGAAATTGGCGTTTTGAGTCACCATCCCTAATATGCATAAAATGTTAGAGCATAGTATCAGAACTGAGGAGCTAACAACGACAAAATTTGTCAATGGACGAAGCAAACTTTATAACCTATGCTCTTGATCAATTATGTTTGGTAAATTACTGAGAAGTGAGACAACGTTTCAAAACATCGACAATTATTTGCTAGGGAAAATATGTACATTCATACACATCAAAGAAAGCTTCAAACAAATTAATGAGGCCTGTTAAACTTATTCATTATGTTTTTTCTTACATAATTAATGACGTCATAAACAACTGTATTCGACTCCTTCATTAAAGCTGACTTTTTTCCTTAAAATGACACATGGACGAATTTGCTTCGTCTACTTATGTTCTTATACATATACATTGTAGGCGTCAGCGCCTTTGTGTTATCGTAAAACCTAAATAACTTTTCGCCTTCAGATATACGATCTCGGTTGTGTAATAAAGTGGAAAAAATATCCTAGTCCTCATGGAACATCTCCAATTTGTCACTAAAACAAAGCGCTATTATAAAATAAAGATTATGAAGATACAACAGTACAAAATCCACTATTATAAGGAGAATGAGCGCGGCGAAAATAGGTTAACTTAAGATTTTAACAGACTGGTACCGTCAAAAATGTTCTTCCTGAGAAACCTTGAGTACCGTGAAATGACGTGACGTCCCGTTGACGGCCTGTGCGAATGCCTCCATTCGAAAGGTATTGTAGGACGCTTTGGTGTTGTGTGGCGAGACGTGACGTCACCTGATGGCGGACGCGAACTGGCGTTAAACAATCGACGTCGTCCCTAGATCACGTGACAATTCCAGTTTAATGTTGACAACATGCGCAGGACGCAATGCTCACTCCAGAGATATTTCTACTCCATGGTTTCGCCCTCAGATTGCTACTATCCATATCAGAGTGTTTATTTATTTCCATAGAGAATAGCAGAATCTTACACTGTGTAAGTGGCTATATTATTTTGGATACTCAATGTAATATTTAATCAGTGTAATGGAGAGTTCTGTCACACACACTCCTTACACAGTTCAAGGGCAGAATAGCACATTCGTATGAGACAAATCTGTAATGTAACTCTTGCACACCTCACAAGAAACTGGAGAGCAGAAAGACATAGAGAGTATTGTGATTTTTTGGGCTTTTGTTGCGGCAGTTTGGATGACGTCCGGAAGTTTACGCAGCCCTCCACGGAAACGTGCGCCGACAGAGTTAGGGCTTAACTCATGTAGACTCACAACAAACCTGATCTATGTGGAGCGTGGTTCCTCTGCACAGCAGTCAACTCCTCCAGAGGGCAACACACAACTGATGACGACGCAGTTTTCCGCTAACAGCAGCGTAAACATCACGTACCGTATCGCTTGCCTCGGCGCTCCCAATTGACAGGAAAAAAACTTTGCGCAATTAAAACACAACGCCAGCACAAAAAATCGATACATTAAATGTATTTATACTTTCTAGCGTCATGTCTATATTAGTCTTGTTAGGTCCACTATATCACTGAATTTGTCGCATATAGAGCTGCTTTCCAGGAAATTATTTTGAACAATCAGTTCACGAGCGTAAATGGTTGTGATAGCATACTTGACTTCTTAGCAACAAATAATCCTGGACAAATAGTGAGTATCGAGACGAATACAGGGATTATCGACCTCAAGACAGTTGCTGCTAGGCTGAATACCGTAATACTCATAACCATCAAAAAGGAATGCACAGTGCATCTGTTTAAAAAAGTTATATTAGAACAAATAAGCCCTCGGTCACAAATATTAAGTCAAAATTGACCAGGTTTCGACGCTACTATGAGCGTTGTCTTCAAAATTAAATTAACTGTTCTAAAACATATTAGGTATATAATACATTAATAAAATTAAAGTTTGTACTGAGTGGAAAGAGATGCAGTACTTACAAGTCACATTTAAAAAAATCTAAGCCGGAAAGGCGACGTCATGAATAGTTGTAAATAAGATGGCGAGCCGCTAAGGACTACTCATACTTGAGTGAACAAGGGTTGCAACCAGACAATCTCCAATTCATCTAAACCTACGCCCCTTCTTTTCGGTATGCAGAATATTGGTATCGCCTATGGCTTTAGGCTCGTGTCCAATAATTAAAAGATGATCGGCAAAGGATGAATTTAGGGGACTGGTGCCGTTCTTTCTCAAAACATGTTCTTATTTACAACTATTCTCGACGTCGCCTTTCCGGCTTAGATTTTTTAAAATGTGACTTGTAAGTACTGCATCTCTTTCCAGTCAGTACAAACTTTAATTATATTAATGTATTATATACTTGATATGGTAGCGTCGAAACCTGGTCAATTTTGACTTAATATTTTTGGCCGAAGGCTTATTTGTTCTAATATAATTCTGACACGGTCACTGAACCTTAGCAGCTATGTTCAAAGTTTTATGTTTAAAAAAGCTGATAAAAATACTCTTAACGCCTTTTTAAGAGACAGTCTTTACTCCTTCCCATCTGATGTTGTATTGGAAAATTGTGGAATGATTTCAAAGAGATAGTACCGACAGCAATTGTGAGATATATACCAAATAAATTAATAAGTGATGGTACCGCTCCCACAAGGTACACAAAACGGATCAGATCGCTGTTGCAGAAGCAGCGAAGAAAGCATGCCAAATTTAAAAGAACGGAAAACCCCTAAGACTGGCAAAGTTTTGCAGAAGTTCGAAATATAGCGCATACTTAAATGCGAAATGGTTTTAATGATTTCTACGACGAAATTCGGTCTCGAATTGTGGCAGGAAACCCAAATAGATTCCGGTCATACGATAAGCACACCAGTGGCAAGACGCATCAGTACCTTCACTGCGCGATAACAACGGTGAAGTCATTGATGACAGTGCCACTAAAGCAGAGTTATTAAACACGGTTTTTCACCCAAGAAGGCGAAGTAAATATTCCTGAATTCCAATCAAGAACAACTACCAACATGAGGAACATAGAAGTAGATACCCTCGGTGTAGCAATGCAGCTTAAATCACTTAATAAGAGCAAGGCCTCCGGTCCAAATTGTATACCAGTGAGATCCTTTCATAGTATGCTGATACAATAGCTCAATATATAACAATCATATAGAACCGCTCGCTCACAGAAAGATCCGTACCTGAAGACTGTATTTGAATATTATGAATTACCTCGAAGAAAACGATTTATTGACAGATAGTCAATACGAATTTGAAAAACTATCTCTTTATACTCATGAAGTAAAGAGTGCTATCAACAGTGGATGTCAAATTGATTCCATATTTTTAGATTTCCAGAAGGCTTTCGACACCATTCCTCACAAGCATCTTCTAACCAAACTGTGCGCCTATGGAATATCACCTCAGTTGTGTGACTGCTGTCATTTCCTGTCAGAAAGGTCACAGTTCGTAGTAACAGGCGAGTAAAACAGAAGTAATATCCGGCGTTCCCAAGTAAGTGTTATAGGTCCTCCATTGTTCCTGACCTATAGTAACGACATAGGAGACAATCTGAGTAGCAGTCTTTAATTGTTTGTAGATGATGCTGTCATTTAACGTCTTGTAAAGTCATCAGATGACCAAAACTATTTGCAAGGTGATTTAGATAAGATATCTGTATGGTGCGAAAAGTGGCAGTTGACGCTGAATAAAGAAAAATGTGAAGTTACTCACATGAGTGCTAAACGAAATCCGCTAGATTTCGATTACTCGAAAAGTCACGCAAATCTGAATGCTGTAAATTCAACTAAATACTTAAGGATTACAATTACAAAAAACCTAAATTGAAACTATAACATAGATAATGTTGTGGGTAGAGCAAACCAAAGAGTACGATTCATTGGCAGAACACTTAGAAGGTGCAACAGGTCTACTAAAGAGACCGCCGTCATTTTTTTCTGTTTTCCGTCGATACCTTAGTTGCTCAAAATTCGTGGAGGTATGTACTGTCTATGCAACTAAATGAAGGCAGTTTGTTTGTTGCCATACGCGTTACGGTTGATTTACTTGAGAAACATCATCAGTAGCCTGAAATACATGTTTCTTTTTTCACATACAATAAACGGATAATATGATAGATATAAATGCCGATACATTACACTTTGTCGTGTTTTTTCTCTTTCTTTTAAGGTTAGAAGCAACTTTTGTAGCACAAGTTACGTATTGTGAACGTAGCGTTCGGTGTTACGATTTCCATAGCTATTAACACATGTGTGTGTTCCAGGATATGTATTTGTTGGTCTTCATACTCCAGATTTCTAGCAATGTTTCATGCACACTTGTCAAATCGCCTGTTTCACTCTCACTGCCATTTGGTGATCAACACAAGTGTGTTTTCGGTTTGCCGGCCGCGGTGGTCTTGCGGTTCTAGGCGCGCAGTCCGGAACCGTGCGACTGCTACGGTCGCAGGTTCGAATCCTGCCTCGGGCATGGATGTGCGTGATGTCCTTAGGTTAATTAGGTTTAAGTAGTTCTAAGTTCTAGGGGACTCATGACTACAGCAGTTGAGTCCCATAGTGCTCAGAGCCATTTGAACCATCTGTTTTCGGTGTGTAGTATTGCCAACTGTTGTTGTGTGTTTGTCTACCTTTTGTTTGATGTTTTTCATTTTTTGTGCGTGTGTGGATTTGTGAACACGCGCGCGCGTGGGTGTTCTGCTGTATTCTTTCTTTTTTTATAAATATGGGTATGTGTGTGTGTGTGTGTGTGTGTGTGTGTGTGTGTGTGTGTTTGTGTGTGTGTGTGTGTGTGAGAGAGAGAGAGAGAGAGAGAGAGAGAGAGAGGGAGAGAGAGAGGGAGAGAGAGTGCAAATGCAATTTATTTATAAATACATCTACATCTAAATACATACTCCGCAATCCACCATTCGGTGCGTGGCGGAGGGTACCTCGTACCACAATTAGCATCTTCTCTTCATGTTCCACTCCCAAACAGAACGAGGGAAAAATGACTGCCTATATGCCTCTGTACGAGCCCTAATCTCTCTTATCTTTGTGGTCTTCCCGCGAAATGTAAATTGGCGGCAGTAAAATTGTACTGCAGTCAGCCTCAAATGCTGGTTCTCTAAATTTCCTCAGTAGGGATTCAGTAACAGAACGCCTCCTTTCCTCTAGAGACTCCCACCAGAGTTCCTGAAGCATTTTCGTAACACTCGCGTGATGATAAAACCTACCAGTAACAAATCTAGCAGCTCGCCTCTGAATTGCTTCTATGTCCTCCCTCAATCCGACCTGATAGGGATCCCAAACGCTCGAACAGTACTCAAGAATAGGTCGTATTAGTGTTTTATAAGCGGTCTCCTTTACAGATGAACCACATCTTCTCAAAATTCTACCAATGAACCGAAGACGACTATCCGCCTTCCCCACAACTGCCAATACATGCTTGCCCCGCTTCATATCTCTCTGAAATGTTACGCCCAAATATTTAATCGACGTGACTTTGTCAAGCGCTACACTACTAATGGAGTATTCAGACATTACAGGATTCTTTTTCCTATTTACATTTATCTATATTTAATCTGCCATTCTTTACACCAATCACAAATCCTGTCAAACTCATCTTGTATCCTCCTACAGTCACTCAACAACGACACCTTCCCGTACACCACAGCATCATCAGCAAACAGCCGCACATTGCGATCCACCCTAATCCAAATGATCATTTATGTAGATAGAAAACAAAAGCGGACCTACCACAATTCCCTGGGTCACTCCAGATGATACTCTTACCTCCGATGAACACTCACCATATTTGAATTCATGTGCCTAGGTGAGTTGGTGGCGAGAGGGGGGGGGGGGAAGGGGGTGGAAGAGAGAGAAAGGGAGAGAGAGAGAGAGAGAGAGAGAGAGAGAGAGAGAGAGAGAAGAGGGGAAAGAGATTCATTAATTATTTATTCTTGTTACATTTCGCTCTGCTATTAGTTTGGTGGCTAGCATGACCAGGGAGTTATTGGTTATTGTTTATATAGATCTGATAATTGAGTACCTTCTTTTCCATTGCAATTACTCTTTGTATGTGAAAGTTTTTTTGCAATGCCAAGACATTTCTGTTGTGATTTTTTTTTTTTTGGAAATGTTAAGGCACCAGACAGTTTGTTGTGACGTTGCACTTGATAAAAGAAGCAAGAGCGAAGAGAAGTGAAGACATGGTCACTTGCTTTGTCGAGCTGGAAATGTCGTATGTCATTGACGGTTGGGAGTTCCCACGTAGGGAATTTAGACAGAGTGACAGAAATATAACTCGTGTGATTGCTGATTTGTGAAGAGACTTAGCCTTCGTGATACTTAATAGTCGCGAATATCGAAGGACACAGAAAGAGACTGATCGCAGACATAAACTCAATTATTAGACTTGAGTAGGCAACAGGTAACGGCAATCACGAAGAACTCACAATTGCGCCGTGTTGTGAGAAACTATCATCAAAGTCAGAACTGCTGATACTAACAGATGCAGTTCCCTGAATGAAAAATCGGTGTGTGTGCTCAGTGTAGGGACAAATAATTACGAAGAACGATAAACTTTATTCAACTTTAATTCTTCATGTTGCATACATCATTTAATAGACATTAAAAGTGTATTTGTGGATAATTAACTGATTCTTCTGATAATCTGGGCAACGGCCTTGCCGCAGTGGATAGACCGGTTCCCGTCAGATCACTAAAGTTAAGCTCTGGCTGGCGTTGGCGGCACTTGGATGGGTGACCATCCGGGCGGCCATGCGCTGTTGCCATTTATCGGGGTGCACTCAGCCTCGTGATGCCAATTGGGGAGCTACTCGACCGAATAGTAGCGTATCCGGTCACCGAAAACCATCATCAGGAGCGGGAGATCGTACGCCCCTTCTATCCTCATTCTCATTTGAGGATGACACGGCTGTCGGATGGTCCCGATTAGCCACTTGTGGCCTGATGATGGAGTGATCGGACAATATAAAAGTGAAAAGTTATTTAGTGTGAAACGACACTGTAAACAGCGCAAGAAGTTTACACTGAAATAAGATGCATTCTGAACATTGCTCGAGGGTATCTTATCTCTGGAATTACGTCGTGTAGTTGTTGAATACGCGATGTATCGACGCCTTGACGACGGCATAATAATTAACAACGTAAACTGAAAAGTCTGTGTCGAACACCCCAAGGACCTTTGGTTATCATTTCAGATCAAGGGAATCATGACATTATCGAGTGGTGCAGTCGCATTATTTATAAGTGGAGAAGATCGATAGACATCGAACACCATTGCTTTAATTCCAGTTAATTTCAGTTCTAGTTGTTTTTCTCTTAAAGTGTCAGGTTCTTTGGGCCTTCATCCGATTTTGAATTGAAGTTGTTCTACTCTTAAGCTGTCGGACAGTTTGGGCCTTAAGCCTAATTTAAGAACTGTTTTACGAAAAGCCTTTGGCATTTTTAAAATTAATGTTATTGAGTCTTAAGTGTTGGCCCTTCAGCCGATTTTGAATTTAAGTTGTTTTCTCTTAAAGTGTCTGATTCTTTGGGCCTTCAGCCTAATTAAGGAACTGCTTTACGATAAGGCTGTCTCTTTTTAAATCTCTGATTTTGGTTGAGCTTTAAGTTGTTGGCTTTCAGCTGTTTTAACTTTAAGTGGTCTTGCCCTTAAGGCATGTGATTGTATGGCGCATTCAGCTGCTAATTAAGTTCCAAAACTAAAGCTGTGTTTTATTTTGTTTTGTTTTTTAAACTTTTCTTGGCTCTTGTAATGTTTGATCAAATAAAAGGTTGTATGTTCGAGTGTAACTGACAGTCGCTTATTTTGGCCCCTTTCCACAATTTAAACTATCTATCCTGTCCTGAGGGTTTAGCAGGGCGTCTCAGAAGCTTCACATCAAAAGTGGAGTGCAGAAGACTTCAAGAAATTTTGCTTCCTTGGGAGAAAAATTACGTAAGGTGGACAAAACAAAGAGGACATAAAAAGCAGACTACCACAGTCAAAGAGGACAAGAAAAGTATACTAGTGTGACACATGCACCTTAATTTGAGGAAGAAATGTTTGAGAATGTACTTTTGTATCACACCATTGTATGGTAAGCAATCGTAGACAATGGGAAAACCGGAATACTGAAGTGATGTGGTCTACAGAATAAAGTTAAAAATTAGGAGAATTGATGTAAGGAATGAGGAGGTTCTCCACACAATCGGCGACGAAAGGAATATGTGGGAAACATTGACAAGAAGAAGGTATAGCATGTTAGGATATGTGTTAAGACTTCCGAGAATAACTTCCATGGTACTAGAGGGAGTTGTAGAAGGAAAAAACTGTAGAATAAGACAGAGACTGGAATACATCCAACTAAGAAGCTGCCTTCACCATCTTAGAAGATGGTAGTATAATTCGTTAACCATATGTTCGTTAGTCTAAAAGAAAGTTACTCCATATCAACATGCTACATTTGTCGTTATATTAAGCGTTCCCTTGTGTACATGTGAATATATTTAAGAGAAAATTAGATAGATGCACTAATTCTATATCCAACATTGTTCACATCATATATGATACACATACAACAGGGAGACCACGAAATGAACGTTCTAGGGGCAGAGTGTTCTAAGCTGGTCTGTGGCAGATTTCTGTACTGTCAAATGTGATGAGGTTCGCGATAGTTAAGAAACGAATACAATAAATCTATTGGTTTTTCTTTCAGAGCAGCTGCAGTCATAAAATTTTGGTATTTATTACTTTGTATTCAAACAGATCATAAAATAAAAATTAGAAAAGAGGTGAAGAAATTGTGTAGGTCAACCTCACCACACCTGGAGGTGAAGTTGATTGATTACCTGTTTTGTGATAATTTTGGATTGCTTATGAATCTCGGTGGCTCTAATTGTTCTGAAAGTTAATCAACAATGGAAAAATAAATCGGTTATAACTAAATTTAAATACTGACTAAAGAGTGACACACAAAGGAAAAGTCATTACGAAAGGAAAAAAATCGATCACAAATTTGCTTTATGAAATTTTAAAGAAGCACACAGCTTTTAGCACTAAAAACAGGCTGAACAATTTCTGTTTTTATCATGACTATATTTCTCCTGTTCCTCATGACTAATTTGCAAATTCTATACATTCGGCTTGCCTTGTTAATGCTTATTTCTTCCATTTAAAATTTATTCTTCAATTCACCCGATTTACATTTGTACACATGACGCATTTTCACAATAACAACACTTACGATTTCAGAATTTATTCATCAAACAGAAATGCAATCAATTGGAGAAGTTCATGAGTTAAAAAACAGACACTTGCAACAATGACTTCCTTACTCCGCCACTAGGCTGGTGTAGACAGTCGTTGCTGCAACTGCCGTGTCACATTGTTGCTGTCTTCATTATGTCATATTCTTGCCGCATACAAGAATGTTTGCTCATATTCCAACCATTTGAGGAAAGGCAGCCAGCTTCGATTCCACCAAGCATTTGCAGAGTTTTATTTATGTGTTTATAAATAAGTAAGTTGAGTAAGTTGGGTAAATCCGACCGGGTGGGTAAACCCGACCGCCTTCTATTTGTGGGAAACGGCAAAGCGGAGCGATTTCGCATTAGTGTTATCACATAGAGCTTTCGAAATAACGAAAATGTCACCTTAACAGCTGTGCTGCATTTTACATTTACACACTCAAAAGACAAAAAGTGTGTTTTCAATTTTTTCAATTTAATTTTTGTGCAAATTGCATCACTAGATTTACCCTATTAACTAAAACGATCGCAAAACAAACGGTAAGTGATTTTTGTAGCGCATTTAGTGACCTATTCAGTGTCTGTATAGTTTTTGTTCGAAATTTCGTGTAAATTGTTTATATGTGTGTTAAATGAAAAATGGCATGGCGGCGTAAATCTGACCGCTAAGTGATGGGGGAAATCCGACCGCATATTTTTTTATAGTTTATGTGTATGGAATTATTTATTTATGTAAACAAAGTGAATTTTTGTTTATTTTTAGGAAAATTGTATGAAATTACAAACGGAAAACGACAAAACACAATTAAAACAATATTCACCAAGCAGTTACTGCAATGCGAATGGGAATGACTTAAAGAGCTCTCTGCCGTGATTTTAACATTCCGAGTGGACATTGCTGTTGCACTGCCTTGCAATGAAATCATCTTTTTTCAATCAAAATTTACATTCATTTAACTTCAGTACACTTAGTACTCTAAACATCGTTATTTTTTAAATAAATTTTGTTGCAAAATGAGCCAAACAAACAGGGGGTCAGATTTACCACACCATTTCTTAAACTAGGATATCTCAAAAACTATTGATGCTTTAACAAAAATATTTTGCAAAAAGTTACTCCTTTATATTACCTATAATTTAAGGTATATAACGTTAAGACCCGACCTCGGATAAGGATTTATTACCTCACCATACCCTATAATATTAACTTTCGTCATCTCTCTAGTGGTTGCTGCGAAGGGTCAATGCGCGACATACGTAACACTTGACAGAAATATTGCTGTATACCAATCACACGAAAGAAAAGCTAATAAACCAATCTTTCCGAAAACGTTTAGCATTCAGATAGAGGTTAGAGTCTGTACAAGCAGCCACAGTCACGAATTAAAAACGTTCGAACAGTTAATATAATTAGTAAAATAAAAGAATTGTTTTCGCGAATGTGTAGTTATTTAGTATAAATCAATCAACTTCACTCAAGAGACGAGATTCGCCCCATTTAACGGTAATTGCTTACGTGACCTCTGTTGACGCAAACGAAACACGTGTGAGTCAGGCGTCGGTAGCGGCTGGTAGGACAGGAATAGAATGCACGTGTAATTGTGTGGAATCCGGGAACATCGCCAAGTCACCATCTCTAGGTACTGAATGTGTCAAAAAACGCACTGGCACTTTGACCAGAGAAGGTAATAATAATGACTTAAAAATAATTAGACCACTCTGCAAGTTAACAGAGAATTGAAAATAAATACAGTTTGTGCTTTTAAATAACTTTTTATGCTGGTTTCAGACGTGTACTCAAGTTCTCTTCTTTTACGCACAGTTTTTTCGTAATGGAATTAAGTTTGTTTTATTTTCAGTCATAGGAAATTTAATAAGACAGCAAGATGGATACACTAAAATGCCATGACTTTCATGTGCGGGGTAAAACCGGACAAAGTAAAAGCACTGGAATTAAAGAACATTCAACATCGCAGCGCGTCAGCAATCGTTGGTTAATATATTAAAAAACTAAAAACCCTCCTCGACTGCGAAAAAAGCACCTAGTGTTCACCTAGAAGGTTAAAGCAGTTCTCTTAGGTTGTTCGCAGATGATGCTGTAATTTACCGTCTTGTAAGGTCATCCGAAGACCAGTATCAGTTGCAAAGCGATTTAGAAAAGATTGCTGTATGGTGTGGCAGGTGACGCTAAATAACGAAAAGTGTGAGGTGATCCACATGAGTTCCAAAAGAAATCCGCTGGAATTCGATTACTGGATAAATAGTGCAATAATCAAGGCTGTCAATTCAACTAAGTACTTGGGTGTTAAAATTACGAACAAATTCAATTGCAAAGACCACATAGATAATATTGTGGGGAAGGCGAGCCAAAGGTTGCCTTTCATTGGCAGGACCCTTAGAAGATGCAACAAGTCCACTAACGAGACAGCTTACACTACACTCGTTCGTCCTCTGTTAGAATATTGCTGCGCGGTGTGGGATCCATACCAGGTGGGATTGACGGAGGACATCGAAAGGGTGCATAAAAGGGCAGCTCGTTTTGTATTATCACGTAATAGGGGAGAGAGTGTGGCAGATATGATACGCGAGTTGGGATGGAAGTCATTACAGCAAAGACGTTTTTCGTCGCGGCGAGATCTTTTTGAAATTTCAGTCACCAACTTTCTCTTCCGAATGTGAAAATATTTTGTTGAGCCCAACCTACATAGGTAGGAATGATCATCCAAATAAAATAAGAGAAATCAGAGCTCGAACAGAAAGGTTTAGGTGTTCGTTTTTCCCGCGCGCTGTTCGGGAGTGGAATGGTAGAGAGATAGTGTGATTGTGGTTCGCTGAACCCTCTGCCAAACACTTAAATGTGAATTGCAGAGTAGTCATGTAGATGTAGATGTAGATGTAGTTATTTACGCCGAAACCTAGGTGAACACTAGGTGCTCTTTTCGCAATCGAGGATTCCTCAAATCTGAGTCATTTTATGCATGGATCTCAAAACATGTTGCACAAACCGCTTGTCGGCCACAAAAATATTACCTCCACTACTACATATCACAATGCGCTTAAACTAGTTTTTAATGGTTATCCAACAAGATGAATCCTGATTTAAGTACATTTCAATGAAATTTCCTTCCATCAGTCCAGAAAAATTGAAATCTGGAATTTTTGTTGGTTCTCAGATCCACATGATGATGAGGCAAATCGAATTTCAGAATAAACTGAACGATGGATAGACTTATATCAGTCCTGTTTCTGAAAACTGTCTAGCGAATAAAAGGAAATGCAAATTACAAGAACATCTTCAAAACCACACTGGAAAATTTCAAGGAGTGGACTGTATTATGAGTATAGAAATGCATAACCTACGATCACATAAGCCCACTACCCAGAAAGTCTGGAACATTATCATGGAGACCAAGGAGAAAGCTTCCACCCGGACACTGAGGGGATGAAAAATAGGTACCTAGAAATACGAAATTACAGTATGGTGATCGACAGTAAGATTCTGTAAGGAAACAGAAAGTGAGGAAGTCTCAATATTAAATGTAACTCAGAACAGAAATTGTAATTAGAAAATTATAGACACTGATTAAAGTTGTATTTAATTTTTGTGCGTCTCTCTTGAGCATTGAGAAAAGACCTCATTTTTGAAATAAATCACGAGAGAACAAGATTACAGTAATTCTCTGTTTCATCATTACAAACTGAAAGAAGGACAAAAATTAAGAAAAAAATGCGGGCTTGCTGTATTGTCAATGGCTTGTAATACAAGAACAGACGAACATCTTGATATTGACACTTTCCTTTAACGTTCAACCAAAACGTAGTTATTATATCGATTAACATGGATAGCCATGCGGATGTCTTAACTAACTTAGGCATTTTTTCCTCAAAGTCAATACTGCTGCGTCTGTTCGGTTGCTCACACGCGATATTGAAAACCATGAATCAAAGCAGTTAGTCAGACACAATATTTCTTGACTTTCAAAAAGGTTTCGCTCAGTACCATACCTAGGCTTACTATCGAAAGTATGACCGTATACGATATCAGATGGCGTTTGTGGCTGGAATGAGTACTTTTTGGTAGGGATGTCGCAGTATACCCTGGATGGATACCCTGGATACACTTCACATGCACTGCAGGGAAGTTGGTTGTGACCCTCACTTTTCATGTTATACGTCAATGATCTTGCAGATAAATTAATGGTAATGTTAGAGTTTTCGCGAATGCAATGCACAAATATTCAGGTAGATTTTGATAACATTTAGAAGTGATGCAAATATTTGCAACATGACTTAAATATTCAGAAATGGAAAATTTTGCCTTTCACGAAACGAAAAGACACTTAATATCTTATGACTACGATATTAATGAGTCATGGGTCGAATCGGCCAATTGAAAGTAAAGATGATGGCAGACTTCGTTCAGTCATAGAACACTGCAACCAGTCTAGGAAGGAGATTGCTCGTATGGTCCATCTTAGAATATTATCCAGGGATTTGGGACCTGTAACAAGTAGGATGTAGTGTCCATTACAATTTTTGTTATTACACTAATGTCCATTAAAATTGCTACACCAAGAAGAAATGCAGATGATAAACGGGTATTCATTGGACAAATATATTATACCATAACTGACATGTGATTACATTTTGACGCAATTTGGGTGCATAGACCCTGAGACATCAGTACCCAGAACAACCACCTCTGGCCGTAATTGCGGCCTTGATACGCCTGGGCATTGAGTCAAACAGAGCTTGGGTGGCGTGTACAGGTACAGCTGCCCATGTAGCTTCAACACGATACCACAGTTCAACAAGAGTAGTGACTGACGTATTGTGACGAGCCAGTTGCTCGGCCACCATTGACCAGACGTTTTCAGTTGGTGAGAGATCTGGAGAATGTGCTGTCCAGGGCAGCAGTCGAACATTTTCTGTATCCAGAAAGGCCCGTACAGGACCTACAACATGCGGTCGTGCATCACTTCCCTTGTCTTCCTTGGAAGAGACGGATGCAACAAGGGAAGTAGCCACGTTGTTTTAATTTTATTATCAATTTTATTGTGCCTGGTGCATGTTCCATTTTAGCGAGTTTTAACAGGTTCTTTTACTTTTTATTGTTCTGTTGATGGAAGCTTGACTTCCAAAACGCGTCAATATTAGTGTTTTATACTATAAACAAGTTGTTGACCCGATATATTTTTTAACATTGACATTCACAACCACGACCTCTCATCCAGTACGGATAAAATGAAAGAAATTCAATGTCAGCGGCAAACGTCAAAGTTTTTATTTCTTCTCCATGGATTTTAATACCTACTCTGAATTTTTCTTTTGTTTCCTTTACTGCTTGCTCAATATACAGATAGAATAACATCGGTGAGAGGGATTCGATAGTGGTACCGAAAGTACCCTGCGCCACACACCATTAGCTTACTTGCGGAGTGTGATGTAGATGATGTAGATGTAGAATAAACAATTATAAAACCAAACACCTTGTTCTTTTTGTTTCCAAGGCAGTGCAGCGCGTGGTGGGTATAACTAGTTGGTTCAAATGGCTCTGAGCACTATGGGACTTAACTTCGGAGGTCATCAGTCCCCTAGAACGTAGAACTACTTAAACCTAACTAACCTAAGGACATCACACACATCCATGCCCGAGGCAGGATTCGAACCTACGACCGTAGCAGCCGCGCGGTTCCGGAATGAAGCGCCTAGAACCCTTGAGAAATACCCTTCGTCCTTAAGAAGTTGAGGTTCGAGGACTAACCATAAAGAAAAATACTTGTGCCCCGTGGACAAAGTAGGTGAAGGAAGAACAGAGAGGATGCGTAAGGACTGGGTGAACGTCAAATCCCAGTCCGCAGATGTCGTGGTCGTCAGCTGGCTCATACGAGACAAGGCAGATGCACAGACAGATGGGGTCAGGGAGGGGGCGCGAGACTTGCCCACTACGGACTAAGGCCGGCATTACACTATCAAATTTCTTTGTCAAATATCTTTGTCCAGTATCTTTGTCAAAGATATTTGATAGTGTAATAGGAAACTTTGTCACATGTCGTCCAATATTTGATCAAATCTAGGGCCCCTCCTCAAAGAAGTCACTTGTCTTCTGTTCACTGCAATATGACATGTTACCACACGGAGCGCTAGCATCGCTGCATTCTGTCGTCTGTAGTGTTTTTATAAACATTGCCGGTAAATACAATTGGTGTTTGCCGACAACTACAAAATTAATAGAGATGCATGAAGCTGATGAGGCGCTTTACAACGTGAGGCACGCTGAAAACAAAAATAGATTACGAAGATTGGAGTTCTGACCTGACCTAACCTAACCTAAACCAACCCTCTCCTGTAGCAAGGAATCGGAGTGTTACAGTGAGCCTGTCTTCTGTAGATGTAGCAGTTCTTAAGTAAATATTGTTCTTTGGGATATGAGGATACACTTCACTGAGCACATACCGAAATGTTTGCTCATCCATTCTTAAGTAATTGATGTACAACTTGACGTCCTCCACTGTAAGCTCACGTAACAAGTTTTGTTGAATGCTTTTATCGTGTCGTCGTAAAACACACGGCTTCACCCAGATTAGATTAGTTTTTCGTTCCATAGATCCGTGCTGAGGAGATCCTTGTGGATGTGGAACATGTCAATTTTTTAAAATCTCAAATAACAATACTAATAGTATGGATAAATACAATACATCATTTGTTTCTATTAAAAATTTCGTCAATGGAGTAGAAGGAGTTGGCCACTAGTAAGTCTTTCAGGCTCCTTTTAAACTGATCTTTATTTGTAACTAAATTTTTTATGTTTGCCGGAAAATTATTGAAGATGAGTATTCCTGAGTAGTGGACCCCTTTTTGAACTAAAGTAAGTGCTTTTAAGTGCTTGTGCAGATCATTTTTGTTCCTGGTATTGTATTTATGAACTGAGTTGTTTGTTGGAAAAAGAGATATATTATTTAGGACAAATTTCATTAAGGAGTAAATATACTGAGAGGCAGTAGTTAGTATACTCAGTTCTTTGAAGAGGTTTCTGCAGGACGTCCGTGAATTTACTCCACAAATAATAGGTATTACACGCTTTTGGACTCTGAAAACTTTTGTTGGACTTGAAGATTTACTCCAAAATATTATCCCATATGACGTTATGGAATCAAAGTAGGCAAAGTAGGTAAGATTTTTCATGTTTATGTTGCCTATGTCTGCTAACACTCGAATTGCAAATACAGATTTGTTAAGGCGTTTCTGCAGTTCTTTGGTATGCTCCTTCCAACTGAATTTATTATTGAGTTGTAACCCCAGGAATTTAAGACTGTCAACCTCGTATGTATGGTTCCTTTTTTTCCCCCACTTCTTTTCCGCATGTGCACACAATGCAATTGCGGTACGTGCAACTGCTGCGGTTAATAGCAAGTTGTTGTTGTCAGCCATCTTGAACTATGACGAAACATATGACTGTGTAATACTCCTTCTAGCGCTACGTTATAGATCTTTGTCAAATATATTTGACGGAGTATTTGATCAAATCTTGGACAAAGAAATTTGATAGTGTAATACCGGCCTAACGGCGAGAGGTGCAGCCTCGGGAATGACGTGAGCGCCCTCCGCCACACACCTCGCCCTGTGGATGCGGCGCGGCCTTGCCGCCACCTCGCGCGGTGCGTGGCGAAGGCGGCCAGGGTGGAGAGGTGCGTACGTAGGCCGGACTCTTTCCTCGCGCGGCTGTGTTTGTCCGGCTATCGGTAGCGTGACGTCAGCAGAGTGGTGTGGGCCGCGGGCCGTCCGTGTGACGTGACGTGTGGAAAGCGAGGAGCGCCTAGGCAGTGCCCGCGCCGGGTCCGATTTAGCCCGGCCGGCTCTGCGCATGCGCCGTCCGGAACCCGAGAGCCCCTCCTTATTTGGACCCGGAGGGTTGCGGTCCCGGAGCGCACGGCTCCCAGTGTGCCATCCGAGGTCCGCCAGCGGCGCTCACCCAGCCCTAGACCACACCAGCCACCAGCCACCAGCAGCCGCCTCCCGTTCCCGCCACTCCACGTACATCTGCACTTATACTCCGCAAGCCACCCAACGCTGTGTGGCGGAGGGCACATTACGTGCCACTGTCATTACCTCCCTTCTCTGTTCCAATCGCGAATGGTTCGCGGGAAGAACACGACTGTCTGAAAGCCTCCGTGCGCGCTCGAATCTCTCTAATTTTACATTCGTGATCTCCTCGGGAGGTATAAGTAATGGGGAAGCAATATATTCGACACCTCATCCAGAAACGCACCCTCTCGAAACCTGGCGAGCAAGCTACACCGCGATGCAGAGCGTCTCTCTTGCAGAGTCTGCCACTTGAGTTTGCTAAACATCTCCGTAACGCTATCGCGGTTACCAAATAACCCTGTGACGAAAGGCGCCGCTCTTCTTTGGATTTCCTCTATCTCCTCCGTCAACCTGATCTGGTACGTATCCCACACTGATGAGCAATACTCAAGTATAGGTCGAACGAGTGTTTTGTAAGCCACCTCATTTGTTGATGAACTTCATTTTCTAATGACTCTCCCAATGAATCTCAACCTGGTACCCGCATTACCAACAATTAATTTGATATGATCATTCCACTTCAAATCATACCGCACGCATACTCACAGATACATTACAGAAGTAACTGCTACCAGTGTTTGTTCCGCTATCATACAATCATACAATAAAGGATCCTTCTTTCTATGTATTCGCAATACATTACATTTGTCTATGTTAAGGGTCAGTTGCCACTCACTGCACCAAGTGCTTATCCGCTGCAGATCTTCCTGCATTTCGCTACAATTTTCTAATCCTGCAACTTCTCTGTATACTACAGCACCATCCGCGAAAAGCCGCATGGAACTTCCGACACTATCTACTAGGTCATTTATATATATATTGTGAAAAGCAATGGTCCCATAACACTGCCCTGTGGCACGCCAGAGGTTACTTTAACGTCTGTAGACGTCTCTCCATTGAGAATAACATGCTGCCTTCTGTTTGCTAAAAACTCTTCAATCCAGCCACACAGCTGGTCTGATATTCCGTTTGTTTATCAGGCGACAGTGCGGAACTGTATCTAACGCCTTCCGGAAGTCAAGGAAAATAGCATCTACCTGGAGCCTGCATCTAATATTTTCTGGGTCTCTTGAACGAATAAAGCGAGTTGGGTCTCACACGATCGCTGTTTCCGGAATCCATGTTGATTCCTACAGATAGATTCTGGGTTTCCAATAACGACATGATACGGGAGCAAAAAACATGTTCTAAAATTCTACAACAGATCGACGCCAGAGATATAGGTCTATAGTTTTGCGCATCTGCTCGACGACCCTTCCTGAAGACTGGGACTACCAGTGCTCTTTTCCAATCATTTGGAACCTTCCTTTCCTCTAGAGACTTGCGGTACACGGCCGTTAGAAGGGGGGGGGGGGGGGGGGGGGAGCAAGTTCTTTCGCGTACTCTGTGTAGAATCGAATTGGTATCCCGTCAGGTCCAGTGGACTTTCCTCTGTTGAGTGATTCCAGTTGCTTTTCTATTCCTTGGACACTTATTTCGATGTCAGCCATTTTTTCGTTTGTGCGAGGATTTAGAGAAGAAACTGCAGTGCGGTCTTCCTCTGTGAAACAGCTCTGGAAAATGGTGTTTAGTATTTCAGCTTTACGCGTGTCATCCTCTGTTTCAATGCCATCATCATCCCGGAGTGTCTGGATATACTGTTTCGAGCCACTTACTGATTTAAAGTAAGACCATAACTTCCTAGGATTTTCTGTCAAGTCGGTACATAGAATTTTACTTTCGAATCCAATGAACGCTTCTCGCATAGCCCTCCTTACGCTAACTTTGACATCGTTTAGCTTCTGTTTGTCTGAGAGGTTTTGGCTGCGTTTAAACTTGAAGTGAAGCTCTCTTTGCTTTCGCAGTAGTTTCCTAACATTGTCGTTGAACCACGATGGGTTTTTCCCGTCCCTCACAATTTCACACTTCACGTACATCTCCAGCCAGCTCCTAGCAACGCAACACTACAAAGCGCCCGTTTCACACAGGAGCGAGTGTGCAACAGGGTAAGCATTCGGTCGTGTTCGTTTCGCATTCACTTCTGCTCGCTTCTGTTCGTCGGTCTTTTAGCAAAAACGTTATCCGCAAACTCTCTCGAGCAGCTAAATCGACAGCCAACGCGTAATGGAAATATTTTAGACCTGGTAGCCACGAAATGTATGATGAGATAAACAAAATTATTCAGATAGTGAAGGGAGACGAAAATTTAATAGTCATGGGTGACTGAAATTCGAGTGTAGGAAAAGGGAGCGAAGGAAACATAGTAGGTGAATATGGATTGGGGGTAAGAAATGAAAGATGAAGCTGCCTGGTAGAATTTTGCACAGAGCCAAACTTAATCATAGCTAACACTTGCTTCAAGTATTATAAAAGAAGGTTGTACACAAGGAAGAATCGCGGAGATACTAAAAGGTAACCGGCCGAAGTGGCCGAGCGGTTCTAGGCTCTATAGTCAGGAATCGCGCGACAGCTACGGTCGCATGTTCGAATCCTGCCTCGGGCATGGATGTGTGTGGATGTCCTTAGGTTAGTTAGATTTAAGTAGTTCTAAGTTCTAGGGGACTGATGACCTCAGAAGTTGTCCCATAGTGCTCAGAGCCATTTGAACCATATTTAACAATAATAACTGCATGTAAGTGGATAGCTCTGAGGGATGAAGTAGTGAAGGCAGCAGAGGATCAAGTGGGTTAAAAGATGAGGGCTAGTAGGAATCCTTGGGTAACGGAAGAAATATTGAATTCAATTGATGAAAGGAGGAAACATAAAAACGCAGTAAATGAAGCAGGCAAAAAGGAATACAAAAGTCTCAAAAACGAGATTGACAGGAAGTGCAAAATGGCTAAGCAGGGATAGCTAGAGGACAAATGTAAGGATGTAGAGGCTTATCTCACTAGGGGTAAGATAGATACTGCCTACATGAAAATTAACGAGACCTTTGGAGAAAAGAGAACCACATGTATGAATATCAAGAGCTCAGATGGAAACCCAGTCCTAACCAAAGAAGGGAAAGCAAAAAGGTGGAAGGAGTATATAGAGGGTCTATACAAGGTCAATTTACTAGAGGACAATATTATGGAAATGGAAGAGATTGTAGATGAAGATGAAATGGGACACACGATACTGCGTGAAGAGTTCGACAGAGCACTGAAAGACCTGAGCCGAAACAAGACCCCCGGAGTAGGCAACATTCCATTAGAGCTACTGACGGCCTTGGGAGAGCCAGTCCTGACAAAACTCTACCATCTGATGGGCAAGATGTACGAGAGAGGCGAAATACCCTCAGACTTCAAGGAGACTATAATAATTCCAATCCCAAAGAAAGCACGTGTTGACAGATGTGAAAATTACCAAACTATCAGTTTAATAAGTCACAGCTGCAAAACACTAACGCGAATTCTTCACAGACGAATGGAAAAACTAGTAGATGCCGACCTCGGGGAAGATCAGTTTGGATTCCGTAGAAATACTGGAACACGTGAGGCAATATACCTTACGACTTATCTAAGAAGAAAGAATAAGGAAAGGCAAACCTACGTTTCTAGCATTTGTAGACATAGAGAAAGCTTTTGACAATGTTGACTGGAATACTCTTTTTCAAATTCTGAAGGTGGCAGGAGTAAAATACAGTGAGCGAAAAACTATTTACAATTTGTACAGATGCAGATGGCAGTTGTAAGAGTCGATGGACATGAACATGAAAGGGAAGCGGTGATTGGGAAGGGAGTGAGACAGGGTTGTAGCCTCTCCCCGATGTTATTCAATCTGTATATTGAACAAGCAGTAAAGGAAATAAAAGAAAAATTCGGAGTAGGTATTAAAATCCATGGAGAAGAAATAAAAACTTTGAGGTTTGCCGATGACATTGTAATTCTGTCAGAGACAGCAAAGGACTTGGAAGAGCACTTGAAAGGAATGGACAGTGTCTTGAAAGGAGGATATAAGATGAACATAAACAAAAGCAAAACGAGGATAATGGAATGTAGTCGAATTAAATGGGGTGATGATGAGGCAATTAGATTAGAAAATGAGAGACTTAAATTAGTAAAGGAGTTTTGCTATTTGGGGAGCAAAATAACTGATGATGGTCGAAGTAGAGAAGATCTAAAATGTAGACTGGCAGTGGCAAGGAAAACTTTTCTGAGGAAGAGAAATTTGTTAACATCGAGTATAGATTTAAGTGTCAGCAAGTCGTTTCTGAAAGTATTTGTATGGAGTGTAGCCATGTATGGAAGTGAAACATGGGCGATAAATAGTTTGGACAAGAAGAGAATAGAAGCTTTCGAAATGTGGTACTACAGAAAAATGCTGAAGATTGGATGGGTAGATCACATAACTAATGAGGAGGTTGTTGTTGTTGTTGTTGTCTTCAGTCCTGAGACTGGTTTGATGCAGCTCTCCATGCTACTCTATCCTGTGCAAGCTGCTTCATCTCCCAGTACCTACTGCAACCTACATCCTTCTGAATCTGCTTAGTGTACTCATCTCTCGGTCTCCCTCTACGATTTTTACCCTCCACGCTGCCCTCCAATGCTAAATTTGTGATCCCTTGATGCCTCAAAACATGTCCTACCAACCGATCCCTTCTTCTAGTCAAGTTGTGCCACAAACTTCTCTTCTCCCCAACCCTATTCAATACCTCCTCATTAGTTACGTGCTCTATCCACCTTATCTTCAGTATTCTTCTGTAGCACCACATTTCGAAAGCTTCTATTCTCTTCTTGTCCAAACTAGTTATCGTCCATGTTTCACTTCCATACATGGCTACACTCCAAACAAATACTTTCAGAAACGACTTCCTGATACATAAATCGATATTCGATGTTAACAAATTTCTCTTCTTCAGGAACGCTTTCCTTGCCATTGCCAGTCTACATTTTATATCCTCTCTACTTCGACCATCATCAGTTATTTTACTTCCTAAATAGCAAAACTCCTTTACTACTTTAAGTGTCTCATTTCCTAATCTAATTCCCTCAGCATCACCCGATTTAATTTGACTACATTCCATTATTCTCGTTTTGCTTTTGTTAATGTTCATCTTATATCCTCCTTTCAAGACACTGTCCATGAGGAGGTACTGAATAGAAATGGGGAGAAGAGGAGTTAGTGGCACAACTTGACGAGAAGAAGGGATCGGTTGGTAGGGCATGTTCTGAGGCATCAAGGGATCACAAATTTAGCATTGGAGGGCAGCGTGGAGGGTAAAAATTGTAGAGGGAGACCAAGAGATTAATATACTAAGCAGATTCAGAAGGATGTAGGTTGCAGTATGTACTGGGGGATGAAGAATCGCGCACAGGATAGAGTAGCATGGAGAGCTGCATCAAACCAGTCTCAGGACTGAAGACCACCACTACAACAACTACAACGACAGACCAGACCTCATCGACGGTGTCAGTGTTGAGACAGGGATTAGTGTTCATGATGCTGTCATTACGACAATGGTTATGAAAGTTAAAAAGTCGGTCAAGAAAGCTAGGAGAGCATTCTTACCAGAAAGAGCTGATAAGCAGTTGTTAGCATCCCACATAGTAAATGAATTGTTTTCATTTACTTTCGGTATGATGGACGTGGAAGAATTATGGGGAAGATTTAAACACACTGTAAGTCACGCATTCGAGAAGTATGTGCCGAAAAAGTGGGTTACGGACGGAAAGGACACACCGTGGTTTAACAGCGCAATTCGGAGAAAGCTCAGGAAGCAAAGGCAGTTGCACTCGGGGTACAAGAAAGATCGGGAGAATGTGGACATGCATAAGTTAGTAGAGATTCGTGCTGCTGTAAAAAGAGCGATGTGCGAAGCATTCAATCACTAGCACCGTCATATCTTAGCAAAAGATCTTGCTGGAAACCCAAGGAAATTCTGGTCTTAAGTAAAATCGGTAAGTCGGTCGAAGGCTTCCATCTGTAGGGAAGCAGCATACTCACGTCTTATAAAATTCACATCAGTCTTTCCATTGTGTGCCAGCCTAGTCCGCTGTGACTAGCTCTGACGTCATAAATATTGCGCAATACTTTAAAATGAAGTAAATAACCTGAATCGTTTCTAGCATGTCAGGAGTAATACAAAATCAGTATGTGTTGAATATCAGTTCAATAACTTTAATCATTTTCAAAATTTGGACGTTTTTCTGTAAAAATCATTGGCGCAACAGAAAAGAGCTAGAAACTAAAAAATTTATATTTAGATTCCTTTTGCATAATAATTTAATAGAAACAGTATTCTGGATCTCACAAATTAAAATTTTAGTTGAAATTCATGATTTTCTGGGTTTTTTGTCTTAGAAATTAAGGAAGCAAGATAGATTAAGTGGGCGAATAAATAAAGCTAGGATGTTTAAATTTAAGTAGAAGGGAGATCCGCTACAATCATAAAAATATTGGAAGCTTCAACAGAATAGCTATAGAACTATAGCTGTAGCATATCTCCAAAGAACTAGTTCAGTGCTCGTCTACAGCGTGTAGTGTAATTAAATTAATTCTCTCGCCCAAAATATTTGACTTAGCCACGTCAGACTTTTATTATGATTACTTACTTGTGTGCTGATTGGACAATTAAATTGAAAGCTTCATCGGCCATCAGCAAAGGAAGCAATGATTTGTTCGATAACTTAAAGTGGTGCATTACAAGCCCAGCGGCTAGTCGGGAGAGCAGATTTGATCAGGCGTTCCCTTAGCCGTCCGCACCGCGGCTTTATATGTAAGAACGCTGCGCTGGAAGGAAGGCCCCAGTTCTCTCCAGGCGCTGATTAACGCACCACCTGTGCCGGGAGTCGCGTCGCGTCGGTATCGTTGATATAAACAGCCTCGGATGCAGTAATAAGTTACTCGGGATACGCGTAACCATGAAATCGTTTTCGAGTGAAGTGTTAATTTTGGGATGACGTTAATGATCTATCTTTAGTTTGCGTATGTCGTATATTCACGTGCCGCCGCAGGACAGACATTCTACCATTATTAGCGTGGCGTTTGATAAACATTATCATCAAATTACGGCGAGCATTCACTTAAACATTTAATTTGAACAGTTATAGTGGCATCAGCGCATTAGACTCTGAACTGCTCTGGTAGTTGGAGTGTGTGGATTATTTTTTTGTCTGTGACTTTCAGAATATAGTGAACATTTTAGAGGGAATGGTTTCTGATTATGACTCCCAGACAACCTCCTAATTCCTCAGAGCTGTAAGCTGTAGCTATAAATGTATTTCTCAGATGAAGTGGGCACTAGGAACTCTAATTACAGGCTTCAAGTTTTTATAATCACTTTCTGGTTGCCAATATTGTAGTTAGAGAGCTAGTGGTGAGAACGGCAAATAGCATAAATACAAAACATTTATTCTATTATTCCACCCGCCGCCCCACGCATCCAGTCACTCACTGATCAGTCTGGCAATGGAAGACAACAAAACGAAATGTGAAATTTTAAATTTAGCATTTGAGAAATATTTTACGCAGGAGGATCGTACAAACATACCGCCATCTGAGTCTCGTACAAAAAATGCTTCAAATGGCTCTGAGCACTATGGGACTCAACATCTGTGTCCATCAGGCCCCTAGAACTTACAACTACTTAACCTAACTAACCTAAGGACATCACACACATCCATGCCCGAGGCAGGATTCGAATCTACGACAGTAGCGGTCACGCGGTTCAGACTGTAGCGCCTAGAACCGCTCGGCCACACCGGCCGGCTGAGTCTCGTACAGATTCCCGTATGGAGGACATAGTGATAGCCATCCTTGTGGTTGTGAAGCAGCTGAATGGGTTGAAAATAAATAAATCGCCAAGTCCTGCTGGGATTCCAATTCGGTTTTACAGAGAGTACTTTGCTACATTGGCTCTTTACTTAGCCTGCATTTATCGCGAATCTCTTGCCCAATGTAAAGTCGCTAGCGACTGGAAAAAAGGGCAGGTGATGCCTGTATATAAGAAGGGTAGAAGGACAGACCCTCAAAATTACAGACCAATATCCTTAACATCGGTTTGTTGCAGCATTCTCGAACACATTCTCAGTTCGAATATAATGAATTTCCTTGAGACAGAGAAGCTGCTGTCCGTGCATCAGCTAGGCTTTAGAAAGCATCGCTCCTGCGAAACGCAACTCGCCTCTTTTCACATGATATCTTGCGAACCATGGATGAAGGGTATCAGACGGATGCCATATTCCTTGACTTCCGGAAAGCGTTTAACTCGGTCCCCCAATGCGGACTCCTAACTAAGGTACGATCATATCGGATTAGTTCCCAAGTGGCTCGAAAACTTCTTAAGTAACAGAACCCAGTACGTTGTCCTCGATGGTGAGTGTTCATCGGAGGTGAGGGTATCATCTGCAGTGCCCCAGGGAAGTGTGGTAGGTCCGCTGTTGTTTTCTATCTACATAAATGATATTTTGGATAGGATGGAAAGCAATGTGCGGCTGTTTGCTGATGATGCTGTGGTGTACGGGAAGGTGTCGTCGTTGAGTGACTGTACGAGGATACAAGATGACTTGGACAGGATTTGTGATTGGTGTAAAGAATGGCAGATTAAATATAGATAAATGTAAATTAATGCAGAAGAATAGGAAAAAGAATCCTGTAATGTCTGAATACTCCATTAGTAGTGTAGCGCTTGACACAGTCACGTCGATTAAATATTTGGGCGTAACATTGCAGAGCGATATGAAGTGGGACAAGCATGTAATGGCAGCTGTGGGGAAGGTGAATAGTCGTCTTCGGTTCATTGGTAGAATTTTGGGAAGATGTGGTTCATCTGTAAAGGAGACCGCTTATAGAACGCTGGTGTGACCTATTCTTGAGTACTGCTCGAGCGTTTGGGATCTCTAGGAGATCGGATTGAGGGAGGACATTGAAGCAATGTAGAGGCGGGCTGCTAGATTTGTTACCGGTAGGTTTGATCATAGCGCGAGTGTTACGCAAATGCTTCAGGAACTCGGATAGGAGTCTCTAAAGGAAAGGAGGCGTTCTTTTCGTGAATCGCCACTGAGGAAATTTAGAGAACCAGCATTTGAGGCTGTACAATTTTGCTGCTGCCAACTTACATTTCGCGGAAAGACCCCCCAATATAAGTGTGATTAGGGCACGTACAGAAGCATGTAGGCAGTCATTTTTCCCTCGTTCTGCTTGGGAGTGGAACAGGGAGAGAAAATGCTAGTTGTGGTACGAGTTTGTATGTATATGTTGATGTTGATGCTGACGTAGATGTAGGAATGAGCTGTTGCTCATCTTCGCGGCTGTGAAATTCGTCCTTTTTACAGAACAAGCGCTCATAGCTTTTAAGACATGGCTTTTAGCGCCCATGTTTACGTGTATATTTTTTACTTGTTTACTCCGCCCAGAGTGTGAAAATCAAGCAGCTTGCAGCAGAAGAGGTTTGTTTCACAGTATAGAAGATGATGAAGTGCTCACAGCTCTTGAGGTTTACATTTGAAGTGCGTATTCACTAGACTTTTCCTGCTTCGAATGACCGTTGGCGTGATATCCCCCTCCTTGCGGGGCATTCCGAATTGCCACCCGCGACGCCCCAGCAAGTCAGCCCACACCCTGTTTCTTTCGTCAGTCAACTCGACTGAGTTATCGAGTCCTATGTAGCACGCGCGTCCGCGTCATCGTACACTCCTGGAAATTGAAATAAGAACACCGTGAATTCATTGTCCCAGGAAGGGGAAACTTTATTGACACATTCCTGGGGTCAGATATATCACATGATCACACTGACAGAACCACAGGCACATAGACACAGGCAACACAGCATGCACAATGTCGGCACTAGTACAGTGTATATTCCACCTTTCGCAGCAATGCAGGCTGCTATTCTCCCATGAAGACGATCGTAGAGATGCTGGATGTAGTCCTGTGGAACGGCTTGCCATGCCATTTCCACCTGGCGCCTCAGTTGGACCAGCGTTCGTGCTGGACGTGCAGACCGCGTGAGACGACGCTTCATCCAGTCCCAAACATGCTCAATGGGGGACAGATCCGGAGATCTTGCTGGCCAGGGTAGTTGACTTACACCTTCTAGAGCACGTTGGGTGTCACGGGATACATGCGGACGTGCATTGTCCTGTTGGAACAGCAAGTTCCCTTGCCGGTTTAGGAATGGTAGAACGATGGGTTCGATGACGGTTTGGATGTACCGTGCACTATTCAGTGTCCCCTCGACGATCACCAGAGGTGTACGGCCAGTGTAGGACATCGCTCCCCACACCTTGATGCCGGGTGTTGGCCCTGTGTGCTTCGGTCGTATGCAGTCCTGATTGTGGCGCTCACCTGCACGGCGCCAAACACGCATACGACCATCATTGGCACCAAGACAGAAGCGACTCTCATCGCTGAAGACGACACGTCTCCATTCGTCCCTCCATTCACGCCTGTCGCGAAACCACTGGAGGCGGGTTGCACGATATTGGGGCGTGAGCGGAAGACGGCCTAACGGTGTGCGGGACCGTACCCCAGCTCCATGGAGACGGTTGCGAATGGTCCTTGCCGATACCGCAGGAGCAGCAGTGTCCCTAATTTGCTGGGAAGTGGCGGTGCGGTCCCCTACGGCACTGCGTAGGATCCTACGGTCTTGGCGTGCATCCGTGCGCCGCTGCGGTCCGGTCCCAGGTCGACGGGCACGTGCACCTTCCGCCGACCACCGGCGACAACATCGATGTACTGTGGAGACCTCACGCTCCGCGTGTTGAGCAATTCGGCGGTACGTCCACCCAGCCTCCCGCATGCCCACTATACGCCCTCGCTCAAAGCCCGTCAACTGAACATACGGTTCACGTCCACGCTGTCGCGGCATGCTACCAGTGTTAAAGACTGCGATGGAGCTCCGTATGCCACGGCAAACTGGCTGACACTGACGGCGGCGGTGCACAAATGGTGCGCAGCTAGCGCCATTCGACGGCCAACACCGCGGTTCCTGGTGTGTCCGCTGTGCCGTGCGTGTGATCATTGCTTGTACGGCCCTCTCGCAGTGTCCGGAGAAAGTATGGTGGGTCTGACACACCGGCGTCAATGTGTTCTTTTTTCCATTTCCAGGAGTGTACTTTATATGTTTCTGTCTGGTTCACAGATAGGTAACACAAACCTGCGAAAAAAGGCGCTGCCATTCTAATCATCTCGATACGTTATTCTGTCTGGCATTTGTTCGAGAAAACGTCGCCAATATTCTACTCTTCCCATGTAAAGAGAACTTTCGTCGATACGTAGCGTCATACATACGGACTATTCGCCGAACAGGAAGCTAGTAAACATTCAGAGGCAGAAATATTAAGACTGCAGAATGAATAAGTATAAAGACCTAGTTGTACCAAGTGCAAGTGTGAAATTTACTCAAGAGTGAGAGAGATCAGTTGATCGTGAACTATTAATAATAGTAAATCATAGTCTTCTGTATGTGTATAATGAGTTTAAATGAAACTTTCTTAAACTCTGCATGTGACTTGATTATTTTTTATTACGGTAAAAGCAAACGACGCTCAAGATATCTTTAGCGCCCCGACCTCGAGATTTTCTTTATCCGCCACTGGATACCCCTGAACATTGACCATTCATCCTGGGGAATCCTGGATATCCATGAGAAATAAAAATTGGACACATATGGACGGTATATACAACGTTTTATTTAAACTAGTCGATCTTCTAAAATATCAGCTATTCTTGTGCGAGTATACAGGTTGAAAAGTATTTAAACCGATAAACTCTGGGAGGTTGTAGGGGACATCAAAAGAAATATTTTTCCCTAATGTCATTTTTTCCTATGAGGATTATTTTAACTGGTAGAGGCCGTATTACGCTCTTCAGATGTTCAAGGCCGTATTACGATCTTCAGTTGTTAGAGGCCGTATTACGCTCTTTAGTTGTAGGCAACTGCTGTCCACCAGTGTAGTAATGCATTGTCTCTGTTTACTAATGGAGCGATACACCTGGAGTGAGTACACTGATACGGTTGGTGGATACTACGTAGTGCACCACAACAGACGTACTGCACAGCGGATTTATCAACAATACCCTAATCGCCGTATCCCGCATCATACGACCTTTGCTGCTGTGTACCAACGTCTGCGTGAGACCGGGTCATTTAGCAGATTACCTGGACAGGGACGCCGTTTCACGGTAAGAGTGCTGCAATTTGAGGAAGCTGTCTTGCTGCATGTGGAGCGAGATCCTTCAATCAGCACTCGTGCGGTTGCACGCAACATGGGTCGAATCAGATGATTGTAAGAACAGTCCTTTGAGAGCAATTGTTACTTCCATTTCACTTACAGCGTGTCCAGTCGATTATCGACGCAGAGCATAATTTTCGCAGTGGTAACTCGAGCAGAGTGAAATGCATCCTACATTTCCATCCTCTGTGTTGTTTACCGATGAAACAATGTGCGGGCGTGATGGAGTCTTCAACATGCACATTTCGCATGTTTCGAGTGAGGACAACCTATATGCCACAGTTACTAGCGCTCATCAAGTGCGGTTCTTCGTTAATGTGTGGGTCGGTGTTGTTTAGAACTGTTTAATTGGGCCGTATCTGCTACCTAGGCCATTAAATGGCAGGCACTATTCCAATGTTCTCGCCAGAGCATTGCCAGAATTGCTGGAAGACGTCCCGCTCCCTACAAGACAACGCATGTGGTTCCAACATGACGGGGCGCCGGCACATTTCAGTCGTCGTGTGCGTCGATTCCTGGACCGACGGTTTCCAGAAACGTGGATTGGCAGAGGTGGTCCTCTACCATGGCCTGCTCGATCCCCAGAAATGTCCGCTCTGGACTTTTTTGTGTTGAGAGAGATGCGCAACCTTGTTTACGCAACGTTAGGAATAGCAGAATTCCGTGGACCACGGCCATATAACGCGGAAGAATTATCAACAACAGTACCCTTTCTATACTCCTGATATTATACCTTCGGTCCTTTAAAAAGGGCCTTGCGGGGTCGGACCAGCATGTGCAGCAAGCATTACGGGCTGCTTCACGCAACAGGACACTGGTATCTTCACCTTGGTACGTCTGTGGTATGATTACCTCAGTGCTCATGGCGATTTTGCCCTTTTCTCATACCAATTCTGCACTGTACGGCCTACGAACGGAAACTTCTTTTTGCCTCTTATGTGAGTATTAATTTGAAGAAATGTGAAATAGCAGAGTCGGTGGCGGATGTGGTAGAGTACTACGAACATACAGGGTGTCCGAAAAGTATTTCCCTGATTATATAAATTGATAACTCAGGTTAGAAATAAGATACAAATATGAAACTGGTCTCTAATTGTTTACAAACTATCTAGGTGGCCGTTGGTGTCTTTTCTGTGTTGTTGTTGTTGTTGTTGTTTTGGTGTGGCCGTTCATCAATGTTAACTGTCGGTTGTGTAGTGCTTCGGTGTGCCTGCGAAGCGGGCAACCCGCTGCTGCAGGCTGTCATTGAATAAGTACTAGGCCATTTGTAACGAATTAGCAACAGCCCGCAACTAGGGCAGTTAGTACCAACAGTCTTTAAATGTCTTGCTCCCCATTAAATAAACTTACAGTAATTAAATGAATAACAAATCAAACACACTACGCTCCACTCAAACTCTTCAGTGGAAGCCAAGCCAAAATGAAGATTCGATTAACTGACTAGCACTGAAGTCAAACTAAAGCTCATCTCCGTGTTCCCAGACACACATGGGGCAAACTTATACAAGATTTTGAAGGGAGCACATCAGCAAAACCGGTAGTCGAGCTAACTCCTGCAACTGAAAATTAAGGTACTAGACTGGGGCACAAGGTGATATACAATGAGGTTGCCTGAGTGCTATACTGCGCTCCATAATACTAATTCAAATGGCTAATTCAAAATGAAGTCCACATAAACCAGCATTAATTAACAAGGAGTGACATCAGGTCGCTCTAATGGATGACACCACTTAATTGAAAAGACAAATGCCGGAAGCGGCAGTAACATCAAACACCTTCTCAGAGTTTTAATCAGGAGTCACTTCCCGCTATACAAGTAAACATTTAACCAAGCACAAGGAAGGAACCCCAAAGAGAAAAATCAAATAAAACCTCCAAAAGATTATATAGGACAGGGAACCACAACTATTTAAATTTAAAAGAATTAGCTCTCCCCAAAGGCAGTATAAACGCGAAGGCCACACTTAAGAGGCGACCAAAATTGGTTACAAAATGTCTTATACATTTGCTCCTTTTCTTTAAAGAAACGCAAGGCTGCTTAACTTCTGCTGGACGTCCGGTATGGCTCGTGTAGGATACACCAGGCAGCAACCCAAGCTAGGCGGTCGCAAGGCACGGCGAGCAAAATCAGGAGAGCAGACAGGCAGGCAGCCAACACACATCCTCCATGCTGAACCGGCAGACCGCGAACAACCAACTCCACATGTACGTGGTTGCTTCCCACCTTGTACCTCGCGGCGTCTCAGCAGGTAGCCCGAGCAAACGTCAACTGCCACTCGCCCCGCGAATGAGGAAAACAACAAGGCAAGCAAAGATAAGACACTTCGAAGGATCGATAATGGACATCCAAGAGACTGGCGCGCCAGTAACGAGCGCCACGGCTCACGCACATTATGGCGATTCACTACTCCACTGACAAAAAAAAGGTCGTTTCGCCGGAAAAGGCAATTCGTCTGAGATAACCATCATCGTCCTCAAAACGTGACGGCATTTCGACCGCAAAGTCGTATCGACGTGTACTGTCACTGGGCAACAAGGCCTGAAGGATTTGCACTTCGCCTGCAAAAAACAATAAACGTTTGTGTAAAATGTCATGGAGAGAGCTTTTTGGCATCTGTAATTCACGTGAGGCCCTGCGCACTGATTTCTTCGGACTTCGCAGAAAAGACTGCCTTACAGCTTCCACCCTGTCTGCTGAGGTTCTCGGTCGACCAGACCTCGGAAGGTTAGCAACCGATCCTGTGTTCTTGAACCTCTCATACCAGGCTTTAATGCTCTTGGCATCAGGTGGATTCCTTCTAAATGTTGTCTGGAAGTGTCTCTGCACTGTGGTTGGCGATCGTGTCTCATGGTACCACAGGACGCACTGTGCCTTCTGCTGATTGGTTAACATGGCGTCTTGGGCACTACACCTCATCCACTACTTACGTACTGCGAACCTAAAACAGAAAAAAAACTTCGATAGTTGTAAACAATTCGACACTAGTTCCATATTTGTAACTTACTTCCAGCCTGAGTTATCGATTTATGTAATCAGGGAATGTCATTTCGGACACCCTGTACGATTAGTTCACGAAGTAGAAAGCTCATAAAACATCTCACGAGCCGTGAGTGTGGGGAACACGAACCCTGTGCCACTAATGTTTGTTCCACTCATGGGAGGGGGTCACGGAAACGCTGGCAGAAGTGACTGGCAGACGCGTGAAGATATCCGTCAAGAGTCCAACTATAGCCTGTGAGGTGCCAGGTCAGAGGGGTGTTCTGAACACAATTTCGACACAAAGCAGCTCAATAGGCTGTGTAGTGGAAGGGTTAGGCTAGCAATAGAACAGTGCATAACCATTGACTAGACACTCATTTATTGGACACGTAAGTCAGGTATTATCCAAAAGGAACAATCAGTACAAATTACAAAATAATATTCTTTTCCTTTAAGTCACTCAAACATCTAAACAGGCAAATAGCAATCATTTAAGAAAGCAAGACTAGAAAATTTGAATGATGAGTGAAAATAATATTTAAATAGGCTCTGGCCGAGCACATATTTTAAAACGAAATAGTTCCTTTAAGGAACCAGCGATCAAAATTAAGTACATAATCCTTAACAACCATATTACATGTAAGACATTGAAGATTAAACAGTAATATATAACATCAGAGAGCTGCAGTCCCAAGTTCTAGCAGCACGTTTCAGACGGACTGCACTGCAGCAGTACAATACAAGTTCCTCAGAGGATCTCCCCACAGAGGAAGCTATTGCCGCAATCGACAAAATATCAACACCAGACCTAAAACAAACTAAAAGCTCTCGTAAGTTTGGTACAGTTAATTCCCTTTCAACATAACATACATCACAAGTCTAGCCCTAGGACGGCACCGACACCCCACAATTTAGCACGCGAAAAACTACAGCTATGCACTCATCACGTATCCTTACAAAATCCAATAACAGAGAGCCGGCTCCCCAATAGTGGAACATTTAACCACGCGCAGCGTGCGTGTTTGCGGGATGCTAATCTCGCCCTTAACCTCAACACCAGTTCAAATACTAGTCAGCCTACAATCTTGAACCACCATACACATCCCTTCAGTTACTGCATTGAAAGCCAATGTGATAGGCAAACAGACCAGCATATGATAAAAGCTTAAGCAATTTCCTTACTAGACTACCCTTATGAATAATAGCCGTAATATTTTTTAAACGTGAGCTCACCCACAATCAAAAGACAAACAATGCCAATCATAAGGACAGTAGCACATAAGCAAGCAGCAATGGTAACTTCTGCTTACATTGGCTACAAATCAGCGCGCGATTTAACACACCAGAGAACAGTCTTTACAACATAACCATCAATACAATAGCAAATTACTCACACGTGTACTCCCCCACGATTTCGATTCGCAAAGCCATAGACACAACGTGGAGAACGTATCACTTAGACCAACATAATGGTCTATATATATATATATATATATATATATATATATATATATATATATATATATATATATAAATGCAGTAAATGAAGTAGGCAAAAAGGAATACAAACGTCTCAAAAATGAGATGGACAGGAAGTGCAAAATGGCTAAACAGGGATGGCTAGAGGACAAATGTAAGGATGTAGAAGCTTATCTCACTAGGGGTAAGATAGATACAGCCTACAGGAAAATTAAAGAGACCTTTGGAGAGAAGAGGACCACGTGTATGAATATCAAGAGCTCAGATGGCAGCCCAGTTCTAAGCAAAGAAGGGAAGGCAGAAAGGTGGAAGGAGTATATAGAAGGTTTATACAAGGGCGATGTACTTGAGGACAATATTATGGAAATAGAAGAGGATGTAGATGAAGACGAAATAGGAGATACGATACTGCGTGAAGAGTTTGACAGAGCACTGAAAGACCTGAGTCGAAACAAGGCCCCCGGAGTAGACAACATTCCATTAGAACTACTGACGGCCTTGGGAGAGCCAGTCATGACAAAACTCTACCAGCTGGTGAGCAAGATGTATGAGACAGGCGAAATACCCTCAGACTTCAAGAAGAATATAATAATTCTAATCCCAAAGAAAGCAGGTGCTGACAGATGTGAAAATTACCGAACTATCAGTTTAATAAGCCACGACTGCAAAATACTAACGCAAATTCTTTACAGACGAATGGAAAAACTGGTAGATGCAGACCTCGGGGAGGATCAGTTTGGATTCCGTCGAAATGTTGGAACACGTGAGGCAATACTGACCTTACGACTTATCTTAGAAGAAAGATTAAGAAAAGGCAAACCTACGTTTCTAGCATTTGTAGACTTAGAGAGAGCTTTTGACAATGTTGACTGGAATACTCTTTTTCAAATTCTAAAGGTGGCATGGGTAAAATACAGGGAGCGAAAGGCTATTTACAATTTGTACAGAAACCAGATGGCAGTAATTAGAGTCGAGGGGCATGAAAGGGAAGCAGTGGTTGGGAAAGGAGTGAGACAGGGTTGTAGCCTCTCCCCGATGTTATTCAATCTGTATATTGAGCAAGCAGTAAAGGAAACAAAAGAAAAATTTGGAGTAGGTATTAAAATTCATGGAGACGAAGTAAAAACTTTGAGGTTCGCCGATGACATTGTAATTCTGTCAGAGACGGCAAAGGACTTGGAAGAGCAGTTGAACGGAATGGACAGTGTCTTGAAAGGAGGATATAAGATGAACATTAACAAAAGCAAAACGAGGATAATGGAATGTAGTCAAATTAAATCGGGTGATGCTGAGGGAATTAGATTAGGAAATGAGACACTTAAAGTAGTAAAGGAGTTTTGCTATTTAGGAAGTAAAATAACTGATGATGGTCGAAGTAGAGAGGATATAAAATGTAGACTAGCAATGGCAAGGAAAGCGTTTCTGAAGAAGAGAAATTTGTTAACATCGAATATAGATTTATGTATCAGGAAGTCGTTTTTGAAAGTATTTGTTTGGAGTGTAGCCATGTATGGAAGTGAAACATGGACGATAACTAGTTTGGACAAGAAGAGAATAGAAGTTTTCGAAATGTGGTGCTACAGAAGAATACTGAAGATAAGGTGGATAGATCACGTAACTAATGAGGAGGTATTGAATAGGATTGGGGAGAAGAGAAGTTTGTGGCACAACTTGACTAGAAGAAGGGATCGGTTGATAGGACATGTTTTGAGGCACCAAGGGATCACAAATTTAGCATTGGAGGGCAGCGTGGAGGGTAAAAATCGTAGAGGGAGACCGAGAGATGAGTACACTAAGCAGATTCAGAAGGATGTAGGTTGCAGTAGGTACTGGGAGATGGAGAGCTGCATCAAACCAGTCTCAGGACTGAAGACAACAACAACAACAATGGTGCTGCCTCAGTTACCTCAAGTAAATGACTCCCTTAGTTGCACAGCAAAGAACCAGACCTAATGAAACCACCGCAGTTTTCGCCTCTAAATTGTCACAGTACAAGTGAGACTCAATCACAAGTGTAATTTTACATCACTAGTTCCTGTATAGTCAATACAAGCGCCTGATTTTCACCCGTTTATAACGGCAGGCAGCAACACCGTACGGAACAGAGCTTAGACACATGCTCTTACCGATTCTCTTCTCCGAAAGCAGCCGCCACAACTCTGGAGAACCACTGGGACATCCAATGCAAAACTCGTTACTCCTTCACACAAATTGCAGGACGGCCGCTTCCCGCTGCTTGCTACGGCGCCTTCCGTTCAGAGCCAACTTGTATATCCCCGTGCGATAGGTCCGGTCCCACACTCGCTGCGTCACCCGACAACCGCCCCCCACCACGTCCTGGAGCACACCCCCCACAGGACGTCGCCTCGTTACTCCTCGCGTAGGCCCCAGAGGGCGCTGCTTACCGCCCTGACCGTGGCAGGAAAGATAAACCACCAGAGTGGCACGATCGATATGAGCCGCCACGGCTCAGCCTGGTTACACAGAAACTGCATTAAGTGAGCAATTTAGGTTTACTCAATTCCGATGGGGCAGCGAAGACAAGATTAGACTTATACCCGCAGAGGGATTCAAGCAAACTAACTTTCTGCCCTCTTAACGTGCAAGGTTACTGCACTGGTACCGATACCGATACTGTGGCAGACACCGACTGCGTGGCACTTAGGTGGTTTACAGAGTCTGGTGGATGTAGACTCCTGTGGTGCATCATGTGTGAGAGTAGACCAATGATTTCTCGCAGCTGGATTTTCCTACTTCTTAACTAATAGAACCCAGTACGTTGTCCTCGATGGTGTGTGTTCATCGGAGGTGAGGGTATCATCTGCAGTGCCCCAGGGAAGTGTGGTAGGTCCGCTGATATATCTATCTACATAAATGATCTTTTGGATAGGGTGGATCGCAATGTGCGGCTGTTAGCTGATGATGCTGTGGTGTACTGGAAGGTGTCATCGTTGAGTGACTGTAGGAGGATCCAAGATGACTTGGACAGGATTTTTGATTGGTGTAAGGAATGGCAGCTAACTCTAAATATAGATAAATGTAAATTAATGCAGATGAATAGGAAAAAGTGTCCATTAATGTTTGAATACTCCATTAGTAGTGTAGCGCTTGACAGTCACGTCGATTAAATATTTGGGCCTAACACTGCAGAGCGATATGAAGTGGGACAAGCATGTAACGGCAGTTGTGGGGAAGGCGGATGGTCGTCTTCGGTTCATTGGTAGAATTTGGGAATATGTGGTTCATCTGTGAAGGAGATCGCTTATAGAACGCTGGTGCGACCTATTCGTGAGTACTGCTCGAGCGTTTGGGATACCTATGAGGTCGGATTGAGGGAGGACATAGAAACAATTCAGAGGCGGGCTGCTAGATTTGTTACTGGTAGGTTTGATCATCACGCGAGTGTTACGGAAATGCTTCAGGAACTCGGTTGGGAGTCTCTAGAGGAAAGGGGGCGTTTGTTTCGTGAATCGCTACTGAGGAAATTTAGAGAATCAGCATTTGAGGCTGACTGCACTACAGTTTTACTGTCGCCATCTTACATTTCCCGGAAAGACCACAAAGATAAGATAATACAGATTAGGGCTCGTACAGAGGCATATAGGCAGTCATTTTTCCCTCGTTCTGTTTGGGAATGGAACAGGGAGAGCAGATGCTACTTGTTTTACGAGGTACCCTCCGCCACGCACCGTATTATGGATTGCGGAGTATGTAGATGTAGATGTAGACGTAGGACAATACGTTGCAAGGCATCCCAGATAAGCTGAATAATGTTCATGTGTGAGAAGTTTTGTGGCCTGCGGAAATGTTTAAACTGAGAAGAGTATTCCTGGAACCACTCTATAGAAATTATATCGGGTGTCGCGTTGCCCTGCTGGAAATGGCCAAGACCCTCAGGATGTAGATGTAGATGTACCTACTGGTACTTGTAACATCCATATGGTGGTCAACGACCTTGAATGTTTACCATTGCAAGGTGATGCCAGCGCTACCCACTCATCGCGCACAGATGTGACATCCCTGGATTGAAATCATTGTCGCATGGAACAGGTTTATCATTCACGAGACTGAATAAGAAGGAACTGTTGTAAATTAATATCATAATTTCTTCATTTCAGTGCTATAATACTATGGTCTCAATAGACACTTGATGGATAGCGGTCGAAAACACAATATGCTGAAACTTTAACGGAATTTAACACTTAATTGGTTCAAATGGCTCTGAGCACTATGAAACGCAACATCTGAGGTCATCAGTCCCCTAGAACTTAGACTACTTAAACCTAACTAACGTAAGGACATCACACACATCCATGCCCGAGGCAGGATTTGAACCTGCGACTGTAGCAGTCACGCGGTTCCTGACTGAAGTGCCTAGAACCGCACGGCCACCACGGCCGGTTAACGCTTAATTCAGTAGTCTCAGACTGCGAGAAAATTTTCGAACTCGCTCTCCAAGGCCAGTGGTGGTGGAATGTTTCCATACTCTCCCCTACCATCCTATGTCTTTTTGCTATCGCTTGCGCTGTCGCCTTCTGTGTTTATTGCTGACACGTGTTACTGACAGGTGTTGGAGTCTCCTAGACTGTGCTTCGAAAAATACGTGCCTGTTTTCTTCAGTACAGTACCGTATAGCTCAAAATGTGTTCACACGAATGTATCCGTTTTAACAACCCCGAGTTTCATAAAATTGTTAGTCGGCCTATGGAGGAAGGCGTCAGTGATATAAATCAAGAAATAAACGAAATAGACGAAGATTTTACATTAGCCAGTGATCACAGTTCTGCTGTCGAACAAGAGCACGAGGAAGAACGGCAGGAAAGTTGTGATGGTGATCTGTCTGTTTCTTCAGTGAAATACTTAAAGTGTCCATTAAAATCGAATGTGTTCAGAGTGATGATAAGAAAAGTGTAGGTCCCATCAATCCACGTGAATTTGACAGAGTTTCTTTTTGTAGCTATCGGATGGAATCTTTATACGTAAATTTGAGCCCTGGAATTTAGTTCTGTGTGGAACTTTATTTGCTACAGAGACTGTATAATTTTTTAGAATATAAAATTCAGTACTCAACAGTATATTTATGTGTACTATTTAAAATAAACACACAAAATTATGGGCTCTCGTGTGATAAATAGTAAAATGCTGCAGGACTTGTTTGTTGTTGTTGTTGTTGTTGTTGTTGTTGTCTTCAGTCCTGAGACTGGTTTGATGCAGCTCTCCATGCTACTCCTCCTCTCCTGTGCAAGCTTCTTCATCTCCCAGTACCTACTGCAACCTACATCCTTCTGAATCTGTTTAGTGTATTCATCTCTTGGTCTCCCTCTACGATTTTTACCCTCCACGCTGCCCTCCAATGCTACATTTATGATCCCCTGATGCCTCAGAACATGTCCTACCAACCAATCCCTTCTTCTTGTCAAGATGTGCCACAAACTCCTCTTCTCCCCAATTCTATTGAATACCTCCTTATTATTTATGTGATCTACCCACCTAATCTTCAGCGTTCTTCTGTAGCACCACATTTCAAAAGCTTCTATTCTATTCTTGTCTAAACTATTTATCGTCCATGTTTCACTCCCATACATGGCTACACTCCATACAAATACTTTCAGAAACGACTTCCTGACACTTAAATCAATACTCGATGTTAACAAATTTCTCTTGATCAGAAACGCTTTCCTTGCCGTTGCCAGTCTACATGTTATATCCTCTCTACTTCGACCATCATTAGTTATTTTGCTCCCCAAATAGCAAAACTCCTTTAGTACTTTAAGTGTCTCATTTCCTAATCTACTTCCCTCAGCATCACCCGACTTAATTCGACTACATTCCATTATCCTCGTTTTGCTTTTGTTGATGGTCATCTTATATACTCCTCTCAAGACACTGTCCATTCCATTCAACTGCTCATCCAAGTCCTTTGCTGTCTCCGACAGAATTACAATGTCATCGGCGAACCTCAAAGTTTTTATTTCTTCTTCGTGGATTTTAATATCTACTCCGAATTTTTCTTTTGTTTCCTTTACTGCTTGCTCAGTATACAGATTGATTAACATTGGGGTGAGGCTACAACCCTGTCTCACTCCCTTCCCAACCACTGCTTCCATTTTGTGCCCCTCAACTCTTGTAACTGCCATCTGGTTTCTGTACAAATTGTAAATAGCTTTTTGCTCCCTGTGTTTTACCCCTGTCACCTATTTGTATAACTAATTTATAAACACCCTGTAATTTAACCGTCTGTTTCTCTCTCGCGCTGTTCGCGAGGGCAGCTGCAAAGAAATTTCACTTCATCTATTCTTGTTAGGAGTAACGATGGGGTCGCTTATACTACCAGCAATAAATAGACACCTTTATATTCATCTGTGATTTATTCCAGAGGCAACCGGATGTGGCATTCCATTCATTATGCCATCATCAGGTCCTATGAACAACATAGTAACAAAAATACAACACATGAGGTCCACTGAAATTGTGGGTAACAAACTTCTTGTGAATTATACATTATCATTAGATAAAATTACATTAAGGAACATCTATGTGCCATAGTAAAATTTAAAAGTAGTATATAGTAAAAGTAGTTCGATGAATTCTCTGCCAGGCTCTTAAGTATGAATTGCAGCGTTGTTAAGTAGATGCAGATGTAGACGAAGCGCACTTTGCTCGTGAACGTATGAGAAGATGTTTTGTTGAAGACGCTTCCGAAAATATCCGAATCCCAGGGTAAGCGGTGACTGTTAGTCACTGTTCTGTTCTATAGTTACATCGGCGACTTGCAAATGGCCCATTGTTCTGTCCCCACGACGAAAGCCAGTTTGTCCCTTTCCTTAAAGAAAGTCACAAATTTTTCTCTATTTGCAATGTAATGCATTTAGCAGATATAATCTGTGTTGAGGAACGAGTATAGCTTTTCATTTATTCATCGTATCCTTCTGTGTGAAGTAGAATAAACAAACCATATTTCTTGTAATTTTTCACCTTTTTTTTCCTACGTTCAGGTTCGGGAGGTAAGCTATAAAGGGTGTTAAAAAAAGGTATGGCGAAACTTTCAGGAAACAATCCTCACACACACAGAAAGAAAATATGTTATGTGGACATGTGTCCGGAAACGCTTTCATTCCATGTTAGAACTCATTTTATTATTTCTCTTTCAAATCACATTAATCATGGAATGGAAACACACAGCAACAGAACGTACCAGCGTGACTTCACTTTGTTAGAGGAAATGTTCAAAATGTGCTCCGTTAGCGAGTTACATGCATCCACCCCCCGTCACATGGAATCCCTGATGCGCTGATGCAGCTCTGGCGTATTGTATCACAGCCGTCCACAATACGAGAACGGAGAGTCTCTACATTTGGTACCGGGGTTGTGTAGACAAGAGCTTTAAAATGCCCGCATAAATGAAAGTCAAGAGGGTTGAGGTCAGGAGAGCGTGGAGGCCATGGAATTGGTCCGCCTCTACCAATCCATCGGTCACCGAATCTGTTGTTGAGAAGCGTACGAACACTTCGACTGAAATGTGCAAGAGCTCCATCGTGCATGAACCACATGTTGTGTCGTACTTGTAAAGGCACATGTTCTAGCAGCACAGGTAGAGTATCCCGTATGAAATCATGACAACGTGCTCCATTGCGCGTAGGTGGAAGAACATGGAACCCAATCAAGACATCACCAACAATACCTACCCAAACGTTCACAGAAAATCTGTGTTGATGACGTGATTGCACAATTGCGTGCGGATTCTCGTCAGCCCAAACGTGTTGATTGTGAAAATTTACAATTTGATCACGTTGGAATGAAGCCTCATCCGTAAAGAGAACATTTGCAGTGAAATGAGGATTGATTGACACATTGTTGGATGAACCATTCGCAGAAGTGTACCCGTGGAGGCCAATCAGCTGCTGATAGTGCCTGCACACGCTCTACATGGTACGGAAACAACTGGTTCTCCCGTAGCACTCTCCATACAGTGACGTGGTCAACGTTACCTTGTACAGCAGCAACTTCTCTGACGCTGACGTTAGGGTTATCGTCAACTGCACCAAGAATTGCCTCGTCCATTGCAGGTGTCCTCGTTGTTCTAGGTCTTCCCCAGTCGCGATTCATAGGCTGGAATGTTCCGTGCTTCCTAAGACGCCGATCAATTGCTTCGATCTTCTTCCTGTCGGGTCACCTTCGTTTGGAAATCTGTCTCGATACAAACGTACCCCGCCATGGCTATTGCCCCATGCTAATCCATACATCCGCATATGTAAACGTTGCACTGACTGCAAAACCACGTTCGCGATGAACTCTAACCTGTTGATGCTACGTACTGATGTGCTTGATGCTAGTACTGTATAGCAATGAGTCGCATGTCAACACAAGCACCGAAGTCAACATCACCTTCCTTCAGTTGGGCCAACTGGCGGTGAATGGAGGAAGTACAGTACATACTGACGAAACTAAAATGAGCTCTAACATGAAAATTAAGCGTTTCCGGTCACATGTCCACATAACATCTTTTCTTTATTTGTGTGTGAGGAATGTTTCCTGAAAGTTTGGCCGTACCTTTTTGTAACACTCTGTATAAGAGGAGATCAAAAATTTGCAGAAGTCTGTAGGTACTCATTCGCTAGAACACCGTATTCCGGTGCATGAAGGAGTCCGTAATCTCGCCTGTTGCCTATCCTATTCCGACAGGAACTAATTACCCTGCAAGGCCTTTTTTAAGAGATTGAAGGCATAAACATCGCCTTGGGAGGGATCAGGACTATAGGGTGGATGTGCTAGTGTTCCCACTTGAGTAGGTGTAACTTCTCCGTTACGGAATTTGGGATATGGAGACGTTCATTACCATGAAACCGTACAGAACTCGGCGCACAAATCCAGGACAACGGTTTTCGGTTTTCAGCAGACATACATTCTCATTCGCTGATGGGTTTCTGGCGGAGTTCGTTCTTCGGCAGCATATTGGCACATTGGTCTTGTTTGGACGCATTTGCTAACAACGTCGCTACAGTTCACATTTCTGCATTTACTGCATGCGTGTCGGAAAGACATAAATCCCACACTAATGCCTTGCCTACACGGCAGTGCTTATACGATAGTAAGTCAATTATTACCCGCAATTTATATTTTTATTTCTTTTGGTGGTACTGTCGTTTTATGTTAATGGCGCATTCTTTGTTTATTTGTTGTTATTTCTCTGCAGTTATGAAGCTGCTAGGTTAGTTGCGTTATCGCTGCCATGCTGTTAATCATGGCTGCTCCGCTGTCTGTTTGCACCAAAGAAGAGCAACGTTCAGTGGTCCGTTTCCTTTTTTTTTTTTTTTTTTTTTTTTTTTTTTTTTTTTTTTTTTGTGGTCGGAAGGCGTATCAGGGGCCGAAATTCGTCTAAGGCTTTCGGTACAGTACGGGAACAGTGTTTTCCCACAACGGTGTGTCTACGAATGGATTGTTCAAATGGTTCAAATGGCTCTGAGCACTATGGCACTTAACATCTATGGTCATCAGTCCCCTAGAACTTAGAACTACTTAAACCTAACTAACCTAAGGACATCACACAACACCCAGCCATCACGAGGCAGAGAAAATCCCTGACCCCGCCGGGAATCGAACCCGGGAACCCGGGCGTGGGAAGCGAGAACGCTACCACACGACCAAGAGATGCGGGCGAATTCCGAAATGATCGCACAAATGTTACGCACGATGAAGGAGCCGGACGACCGTTTACCGCCACAAATGAAGAAACCACTGAGCGTTCACGTGAAATGATTCTCTTAGAAAGACGATTAACTATTGATGAAGTGGCACATCGTCTGAAAAGTAGTCACGGTTCTGCCTACGAAATCATCGACAACAGAACTTGGGTTTCATAAAGTTAGTGTAAGATGGGTCCTAGAACAACACCAGTTTCATAAACAAACGCGCTTGGACATCTGAAAAAACATTTGGATCGCTATGGTAACGAATGGGACAACTTCTTACACATGATCATTACCGGTGACGAAACATGGATCGTTCATTACGAGCCGGAGAGTAAACGGCAGAATAAGGAATGGAACATCCAAATTTGCCGTGCAAGAAAAAGTTAAAGACCCAACCGTCCGTAGGAAAACTGATGCTTACGGTGCTTTGGGACGCATAAGGACCAGAATTGGAACATTATGGGGAAATGCGCACAACAGTAAACAGTGTACGTCACAGCGAGATGTTTACCGCCAGGCTACAGCCTGCAATTCGATGCAATTGCTGTCAAAAGGTGTCTTGTTGTTGCACAACAATGCCCGTCCGCATACTGCTGCCCACACTGCTGAAACGCTCCAGAAACTCAAATTTGAAGTACTGGATCATCCTCCATATAGTCCCGATCTTGTATCTTCTGACTATCACTTGTTTGGTCCACTCAAACAGGCATTAAGGGGCCGTCGATTTGCCTCGGACGAAGCAGTGCATTCCTGGCTCGCAACTCAACCGAGAAACTTCTTTTGTGAGGGCATCAGGAAGCTTGTATAACGATGGACCAAGGAGACTATTTCTTGAAATGATGTCCTTGTAAGTTTCTTATCTCAGTAAGATTTTATAACTACTTTGCGGTTAGTAATTGACTTACCCTCGTACATCCACATCGGATTCAGACTACGTTCCATATATGCTGCAGCAACGCCCTCAAGCAGAAATCTATGGCCCCTTGTATATCTCGCCCCCACACTAAAGGTACGTTTAGATGGCCCATAAAAATTTTATGTTGCCACCAATATATCCAGAAAATGCTGTCCAGCAATGTTGTGGCCACACAAATTGCAGCCACATGTACGACGACTTAGCAGCCAGTGTTGACCAGCAATGTTTTTGCAGGAACATTTCCAGATCAGAAGTGTTCGTACAGGGCTACACTGCTGCTACAGAACGAAGGCAAACTGGTGGTTTGACTGCAGCTCTCCTGCTTTTAAATCTCAAAAGTAATAAAGTTATTAGTGGATGCATCCTTTTCTGAGTAGGCGGAATGGTTTGAATCAAGAAAATCCATCACGTAACCTGATATATCTGCATAAGCAGAAGAAGCCCGAAAACAATTTATTGGACTGTTCAATTAACGAAAACAAATTCTCCAAGTATAACACCAACAAAAAACAGTGATCCGTTTTCGAATTACAACTACATACAAGAAAAATGTAGAAAAAAACTGATATACCAAGCCTAATCCAGAGATCAGCGAGAAGATCCAAGTCGGGCTGCCGGGGTGGCAGCTATCTACGTCTGCTGGCGGTCGATGAACTGCCGATGTGCGGCCGAGCGCCGGCCTTTATAGCGCTTTGGTCAATGAGTACTTCCCAACAATTTCCCATCACGTGGTTTAACTTGTGAAAATAGTTCTGTGATCTGCAGCGATCTCTTCCTTATCTTTGTGTGGGCAGGTAGTGGCCCCTGGTGGGCGCTGGTGTCTTTGTTGTGTTGTTGTTGTTGTTGTTGTTGTTGTGGCCATTCATCAGTATTGCCTGTTGCTTGTGTAGTGCTTCGGTGTGCCTGCGAAGCGGGCAACCCACGGCTACAGGCTGTCAGTTTGGTTGCTAATACTCTAGGCGCCGTGATGTCTGGTGTAGAAGGCCACAGCATAACCCTACTGCATACATACCTGCTCCAGAGCTTCACAGGAATGCCTGAAAACGATTTCGAATATGTCCTCCGAGGAGTTGGTCCGAGAGTTGCTAAAAGCAATACAGACATGAGAGAGTGTAGAAGTTGCAACACGACCTGTGACCACACTTCAGTTTTTAGCAACTGTTGATTCATACAGAAGCCTGATGTACCTCTTTCAACTGCTCTATTCTTCAACAAGCCTCTTGGTAGCAAAAGTGTGCAATGCGCTGGTAGAAGGTCTGAAGGATTTCATTCAGGCAAGTTGGAAATAAGAATACTATATTATTTATATTTTATATTTTTAAGAACAGTGAACACATAGAAGCCGGGAGCGGTGGTCTCGCGGTTAAGGCGCTCAGTTCGGAACCGCGTGACTGCTACGGTCGCAGGTTCGAATCCTGCCTTGGGCATGGATGTGTGTGATGTCCTTAGGTTAGTTAGATTTAAGTAGTTCTAAGTTCTAGGGGACTTATGACCAGAGGTGTTAAGTCCCATAGTGCTCAGAGTCATTTGAGCCATTTCTTTGAACACATACCTGAAGGAAACAACACAACTAAAATGTTGAAGTGTTTATCACTGCTGAAAATTATCTTAAATTACGATAGCAGTTTTAATAATATTTGTATATACCTGTAAATCATTGTCCTCAAAATTTTCACAATACACTAATTACTGTGATGATGATGTTTGATTTGTGGGGTGCTCAACTACGCTGTCATCAGCGGCCGTATGAAGTCCCACTTTCAGAAATGATTAGGACAAAACAAACAGCCAGTTTCTAGGCAGAGAAAGTCGAGGGAATCAAACCCGGGACCTCTTGATCCAAAGGCAGCAACTCTAGACACTTTTCTTTCTTTCATTTTTGTTCGATATAGTTCGTTGCATTTGGTCCGGGCGGACGTCACAAGACACCCGTTCAAGTTGATCATTGTTTTCTTTATGTTTTTTTTTTTTATTATTACAGAGACCGAACACGCTGAGCTACTGTGCTGTCACCACTAGACAACGAGCTGCTGACACTAGTTACTGTGTACTCATGCTAGAACCACTGGAAGTACCACTTCCCGAGCGAAGCACTGCAGGGTCCGCTTCATAAAGGGCATTAGTAATTTTAAATTCCAATTCTGCTTTCCTATAGTCACTATACCAAAGTAGGTTATTGGCATCGTTTTCGCCGAAAGTTGAAAATGGGTTGCTTCGTCTCTGGGCGACGGTTCTGACTATTTATACAGCTTTCTGGACTACTTGGTGCTGTCCGTCCATATGTGTATCTTTAATGTGTCTCTTGCAATTCCTTCTCGAAGGCGTTGCTACTTTCTGTGTATGCATCGCCGCACTGCCTTCAGCCTGTGACACCAGCTGAGTTTTAGTCTCCAACTGGGCCTGAAGACAGAACATAAATCATTGATAATTGCTGGCATGAAACAAACACAGTTTACCTTTAATACACAGTTTACCTTTAATCACATTTATCTACTGTCTGTCCCTGGTAGATGAGTGGTAGCCGGCATGGTAGCTCAGCGTGTTCGGTCAGAGGGTTAGCTACCCTCAGTAATAATACGAGGGCTGTCCAGAAACTAAGTTACGATCGGTCGCAAAATGGAAACGACTATGGAAATCCGATAAAGCTTTGCAAAGATGTGTTAGGCAGTGTCTCTAGTATGACTCTAGGTAGAATTATGTCGCTCTTTTCATTCCTGAGCTCTAAGTGAGCCCGTAAAAATGTTATAGAAAATAGTGTCTCCCGCCAAGTACGAGGGCCTGGTGAGAATTTTCCCCTGAAGCTATGCAACCAACATTACACACCTGCCGTGCGGTTTCTTCTTCAAGACAATTCTCAGCCTCATTCTGCAGGGGCAATGAAGATGTTCCTGCATAGTTTCAATTGGAAATGTTTGGTTACCCACAATACAGCCCGTAATTGTCTCCCACTTAGTTTCATCTCTGCTCAAACGAACCACCTGGCTATGAAGATGACATTTTGGCACAGACAACGAGCTTTAGGCCAGCGTAGAGAATAGGCGGAAAGCCTGGCGGCTGCCTTCTATGATGAGGGTATTGGAAAGTTGGTACAACGCTACGACGAATGTCTGAGTCAGAACGGCGACTACGTAGAGAAGTGGCTGAAAGGTGTAGCTAACTGATACAAATGAAACATTTCTGATTTTCACTGTGATTTTCATTTCGCGATCAATCGTAACTTACTTTCTGGACAGCCCTCGTAATAAAGAAATTGAGTGAATGGATCAACTAAGAACCTAAATGGGTGTCTTTGGATGTCCGCCCCGAATAATGCAACGAATAATAAAGAACAAAATGAGAGCAAAAAAAAAAAAAAAAAAAAAACGATGGTCAGCGTGACAGAATGTCAATCCCAAGGACGCGGGTTTGATTCCCGGCTGGGTCAGGGATTTTCTACGCTCAGGGACTTGGTGTTGTGTTGCCCTAATCATCATTGTTTCTTCCCCATCGACGCGCAAGAACGACGAAGTGGCGGAAAATCGAAAGACTTGCACTCGGCGAACGGTCTATCTCACGGGAGGCCCTAGTCACACGACATTTACAGTTTTATATATATCTACTACTCATCTTGCTTTTGTAAATATTCATTTTTTTAGATGGCATCATCTGTAGAGTGGAAAACAATTGCTCAAGACTTTCAAGATAAATAGAATTTCCCTAACTGAACAGGTGCCATTCATGGGAAGCAGATAAATATTGTGCCCACATAATAGTGCTAGCAAATATTTTGACTACAAACAATACTTCGGTGTAGTGTGTTTTAGGGTAGATAGTGCTAGTTACAGGAAATTAATAGTCATAGGTGACTGGAATTGGACAGTAGGAAAAGAAAGAGAAGGAAACACAGTAGATGAATATGGATTGGGGCTAAGAAATGAAAGACGAAGCCGTGCCAGAAGGAACAAGACTTTTGGTCAGACGAATACAGGGTTATAAATACAAAATCAAATGGGGGTAATGGAGAAGTAGGTTTAATAATGAATAAAAAAATGGGAGTGCGGGTAAGCTGCTACAAACAGCATGTTGTTGTTGTTGTTGTCTTCAGTCCTGAGACTGGTTTGATGCAGCTCTCCATGCAACTCTATCCTGTGCAAGCTTCTTCATCTTCCAGTACCTACTGCAGCCTACATCCTTCCGAATCTGCTTAGTGTATTCATCTCTTGGTCTCCCTCTACGATTTTTACCCTAGACGCTGCCTTGCAATACTAAATTGGTGATCCCTTGATGCCTGAGAACATGTGCTACCAACCGATCCCTTCTTCTAGTCAAATTGTGCCAAAAACTCCTCCCCAATTCTATTCAATACCTCATCATTAGTTACATGATTTACCCATCTAATCTTCAGCATTCTTCTGTAGCACCACATTTCAAAAGTTTGTATTCTCTTCTTGTCCGAACTAGTTATCGTCCATGTTTCACTTCCATACATCGCTACACTCCAAACAAATACTTTCAGAAACGACTTCCTGATACATAAATCTATATTCGATGTTAACAGATTTCTCTTCTTCAGAAACGCTTTCCTTGCCATTGCCAGTCTACATTTTATATCCTCTCTACTTCGACCATCATCAGTTATTTTACTTACTAAATAGCAAAACTCCTTTACTAATTTAAGTGTCTCATTTCCTAATCTAATTCCCTCAGCATCACCCGATTTAATTGGACTACATTCCATTATCCTCGTTTTGCTTTTGTTGATGTTCATCTAGTATCCTCCTTTCAACACACTGTCCATTCCGTTCAACTGCTCTTCCAAGTCGTTTGCCGTCTCTGACAGAATTACAATGTCATCGGCGAACCTCAAAGTTTTTACTTCTTCTCCATGAATTTTAATACCTAATCCGAATTTTTCTTTTGTTTCTTTTGTTTCCTTTACTGCTTGCTCAATATACAGATTGAATAACATCGGAGAGAGGCTACAACCCTGTCTTACTCCTTTCCCAACACCTGCTTCCCTTTCATGCCCCTCGACTCTTATGACTGCCATCTGGTTTCTGTACAAATTGTAAATAGCCTTCCGCTCCCTGTATTTTACCCCTGCCACCTTCAGAATTTGAAAGAGAGTATTCCAGTCAACATTGTCAAACGTTTTCTCTAAGTCTACAAATGCTAGAAACATAGGTTTGCCTTTTCTTAATCTTTCTTCTAAAATAAGTCGTAAGGTCAGTATTGCCTCACGTGTTCCAACATTTCTACGGAATCCAAACTGATCCTCCCCGAGGTCCGCATCTACCAGTTTTCCCATTCGTCTGTAAAGAATTCGCGGTAATATTTTGCAGCTGTGACTTATTAAACTGATAGTTCGGTAATTTTCACATCTGTCTGCACCTGCTTTCTTTGGGATTGGAATTATTATATTCTTTATGAAGTCTGAGGGTATTTCGCCTGTCTCGTACATCTTGCTCACCAGCTGGTAGAGTTTTGTTATGACTGGCTCTCCCAAGGCCGTCAGTAGTTCTAATGGAATGTTGTCTACTCCGGGGGCCTTGTTTCGACTCAGGTCTTTCAGTGCTCTGTCAAACTCTTCACGCAGTATCTTATCTCCCATTTCGTCTTCATCTACATCCTCTTCCATTTCCATAATATTGTCTTCAAGTACATCGCCCTTGTATAAACCTCCTATATACTGCTTCCACCTTTCTGCCTTCCCTTCTTTGCTTAGAACTGGGTTGCCATCTGAGCTTTTAATATTCATACACGTGGTTCTCTTCTCTCCGAAGGTCTCTTTAATTTTCCTGTAGGCAGTATCTATCTTACCCCTAGTGAGATAAGCTTCTACATCGTTACATTTGTCCTCTAGCCATCCCTGCTTAGCCATTTTGCATTTCCTGTCGATCTCATTTTTGAGACGTTTGTATTCCTTTTTGCCCGCTTCATTTACTGAATTTTTATATTTTCTCCTTTCATCAATTAAATTCAACATTTGTTCTGTTTCCCAAGGATTTCTAGCAGCCCTCGTCTTTTTACCTACTTTGTCCTCTGCTGCCTTCACTACTTCATCCCTCAGAGCTACCCATTCTTCTTCTACTGTGTTTCTTTCCCCCATTGCTGTCAATTGTTCCCTTATGCTCTCCTTGAAACTCTATACAACCTCTTTTTCTTTCAGCTTATCCAGATCCCATGTCCCTAAACTCCCACCTTTTTGCAGTTTCTTCAGTTTTAATCTACACGTCATAACCAATAGATTGTGGTCAGAGTCCACATCTGCCCCTGGAAATGTCTTACAATTTATAACCTGGTTCCTAAATCTCTGTCTTGCCATTATATAATCTATCTGATCCGCAGAGCTAGTTGGCATATAAACTTGTACTACAATAGTAGTCATGGGCTTTGTGTCTATCTTGGCCACAATAATGCATCCACTATGCTGTTTGTAGTAGCTTACCCGCACTCCTATTTTGTTATTCATTATTAAACCTCCTCCTGCATTACCCCTATTTGATTTTGTATTTATAACCCTGTATTCACTTGACCAAAAGTCTTGTTCCTCCTGCCACCGAACTTCACTAATTCCCACTATATCTAACTTTAACCTATCCATTTCCCTTTTTAAATTTTCTAACCTACCTGCCCTATTAAGGGATCTGACATTCCACGCTCCGATCCGTAGAACGCCAGTTTTCTTTCTCCTGAGTAGTCCCCGCCCGGAGATCCGAATGGGGGAATATTTTACCTCCGGAATATTTTACCCAAGAGGACGCCATCATCATTTAATCATACAGTAAAGCTGCATGTCCTCGGGAAAAATTACGGCTGTAGTTTCCCCTTGCTTTCAGCCGTTCGCAGTACCAGGACAGCAAGGCCGTTTTGGTTAATGTTGCAAGGCCAGATCAGTTAATCATCCAGACTGTTGCCCCTGCAACTACTGAAAAGGCTGCTGCCCCTTTTCAGGAACCACGTGTTTGTCTGGCCTCTCAACAGATACCCCTCCGTTGTGGTTGCACCTACGGTACGGCCATCTGTATCGCTGAGGCACGCAAGCCTCTCCACCAACGGCAAGGTCCATGGTTCATGGGGGGGGGGGGGGGGGGACAAACAGCATAGTGAACCCATTATTGTGACCAAGATAGACACGAAGCCCATGCCTACTACAGTAGTATAAGTTTATATGACAACTAGCTCTACAGATGATGAAGAAATTGATGAAATGTATGATGAGATAAAATAAATTATTCAGGTAGCGAAGGGAGACGAAAATTTAATAGTAATGGGTGACCGTAATTCGATAGTAGGAAAAGGAAGAGAAGGAAACTTAGTAGGTGAATACGGATTGGGGCTAAGAAATAAAAGAGGAAGCCGCCTGGTAGAATTTTGCACAGAGCATAACTTAACCATAGCTAACACTTGAATCAAGAATCATGAAAGAAGGTTGTACACGTGGAAGAACCCTGGAGATACTAAAAGGTTTCAGATAGATTATATAACGGTAAGACAGCGATTTAGGAACTAGATTTTAAATTGTAAGACATTTCCAGGGGCAGATGTGGACTCTGACCACAATCTGTTGGTTATGAACTATAGATTAAAACAGAAGAAACTGGGAATTTAAGGAGATGGGACGTGGATAAACTGAAAGAACCAGAGATTGTACAGAGTTTCAGGGAGAGCACTTGCCCGCGGAAGGCAAAGGTCCCGACTTCGAGTCTCAGTCCGGCACACAGTTTTAATTTGCCAGGAAGTTTCATTAACAACAGTGCTAGTTACCAGTTTACATGTGTGGACACTAGATGCCAAGGAAGTATTTCGGACGGCGGAGTTTCTAGACACATTGCATTTGGTGGATCATTCACTATGTTTACCGCAACCTGTGCTTCCTCCTAGCAATGCCAGTCCCTTCTGTAGCAGATGATGCTTTATCCATTAACGGAAAACATTATGAAACCATTTTCAATAATAAGTACCCATACACCAAAACGTTTGTACAGTTACAGAATTTCGAATTTCGAGAGCAAGAAGAGTACTTGAAAATACACTCCTGGAAATTGAAATAAGAACACCGTGAATTCATTGTCCCAGGAAGGGGAAACTTTATTGACACATTCCTGGGGTCAGATACATCACATGATCGCACTGACAGAACCACAGGCACATAGACACAGGCAACAGAGCATGCACAATGTCGGCACAAGTACAGTGTATATCCACCTTTCGCAGCAATGCAGGCTGCTATTCTCCCATGGAGACGATCGTAGAGATGCTCGATGTAGTCCTGTGGAACGGCTTGCCATGCCATTTCCACCTGGCGCCTCAGTTGGACCAGCGTTCGTGCTGGACGTGCAGACCGCGTGAGACGACGCTTCATCCAGTCCCAAACATGCTCAATGGGGGACAGATCCGGAGATCTTGCTGGCCAGGGTAGTTGACTTACACCTTCCAGAGCACGTTGGGTGGCACGGGGTACGTGCGGACGTGCATTGTCCTGTTGGAACAGCAAGTTCCCTTGCCGGTCTAGGGATGGTAGAACGATGGGTTTGGATGTACCGTTCACTATTCAGTGTCCCCTCGACGATCACCAGAGGTGTACGGCCAGTGTAGGAGATCGCTGCCCACACCATGATGCCGGGTGTTGGCCCTGTGTGCCTCGGTCGTATGCAGTCCTGATTGTGGCGCTCACCTGCACGGCGCCAAACACGCATACGACCATCATTGGCACCAAGGCAGAAGCGACTCTCATCGCTGAAGACGACACGTCTCCATTCGTCCCTCCATTCACGCCTGTCGCGACACCACTGGAGGCGGGTTGCACGATGTTGGGGCGTGAGCGGAAGACGGCCTAACGGTGTGCGGGACCGTAGCCCAGCTTCACGGAGACGGTTGCGAATGGTCCTCGCCGATACACCAGGAGCAACAGTGTCCCTAATTTGCTGGGAAGTGGCGGTGTGGTTTCCTACAGCACTGCGTAGGATCCTACGGTCTTGGCGTGCATCCGTGCGTCGCTGCGGTCCGGTCCCAGGTCGACGGGCACGTGCACCTTCCGCCGACCACTGGCGACAACATCGATATACTGTGGAGATCTCACGCCCCAAGTGTTGAGCAATTCGGCGGTACCTCCACCCGGCCTCCCGCATGCCCACTATACGCCCTCGCTGAAAGTCCGTCAACTGCACATACGGTTCACGTCCACGCTGTCGCGGCATGTTACCAGTGTTATAGACTGCGATGGAGCTTCGTATGCCACGGCAAACTGGCTGACACTGACGGCGGCGGTGTACAAATGCTGCGCAGCTAGCGCCATTCGACGGCCAACACCGCGGTTCCTGGTGTGTCCGCTGTGCCGTGCATGTGATCATTGCTTGTACAGCCCTCTGGCAGTGTCCGGAGCAAGTATGGTGGGTCTGACACACCGGTGTCAATGTGTTCTTTTTTCCATTTCCAGGAGTGTACTTGTCGCACATTCTACATTGATTTATACGGTTATTTCACGCATTGTCAAGTTTCAGTCTGCGCCTACTAGTGTTACCAAATTCCTGGACATAGCCATGAAGATAAATCTATAGACACATTTGTCAAGTATCAGAGATATATGTGAGAATAAGATTAACGTACCAATACCAAAGAAACTTCAGATTGTCAATTGTAAGTAGAGTCCAGAACCAAGTTACATAATGTTTATGCTTGTTATTATTTTAATAAATGTGTGTGAAAATTAATCAAGTTCTGTTTGAAGTTGGTCACCGTCAGTCTGCTACTCTAAGCGTGCAACTGGCATTTCTATCGTTTGGCCTTACAGCAGAAGATAAACTCTCCACGATGAGACCATGAGACATATTGCTGACACTCACCTACTTCGTTAGAGCGACAAGTAAAATAATCTGATGGTGTGTGTACTGAAGGTCTTACAGTACGCACACCACAATCCCGAATTTTCACTCAATACATTCTACAATTATACTATGTATTAAAACTTCTTTAAATACTATTCACTATTTTTAATTGACAGTCGAACATGCATTATCTGCGCAACCTTGAAATAACTTAATGTATGAGAAAGTAAGTGTACAAGGTGGTGAATGGAAGGAAACAATACCTCACAAAGAACTAAATAATGAACATGACCTATGTGTCGTGTCAAAGCATACGTGTACACACATGAGAGCCATATACTATGTCATATCAATAAAATGACCGTCCAAGAAGTGGTATAAACCGAATGTAGGACCCACATACATAGCACATATGAAAGACACTGTAATAGTACTTAAATTACGTAACCATTACGGCACTTCACCTCAACCTCTCGATACCAGCAATATTCTACTGTGTTTCTGTACAATAGTTTACATATTTCTGTGACAACATTCAGATTTGATTTCATTAATGTAGAGGTACTTCGATACATTGATATGTATATATTCCAATGATCTTATTCGTATGTGTATTCTTTCTTTTGTTACTATGATCTTTGACGTACTTGTAACTCTGAATTTTGGGCGCGTAAGCAGTTATTAGGGAGTCAAGCTTTGGTCGTCATGTTGAAAAGACGCAAATTGTAGTCAGTTTATAAAATGTGAACTTTAACAGTGAGGAAGACATTTTCAAGTATGTTTTATATTGTGAAGTGACGGTGCAAGAAAAGTAATAAAAAAAGAAGTATAACTTAAATTTGGAGTGCTGATTACTTTTTTACATCACCATTGTCCTAACTTGCAAAAGTTTACTCTTCAAGAACGTTTTATGTAATGCATCTATAAAACTTTTGAATATCGCAGAATAACACCTAGCCCTCCTTGTATCCGAGCTTGGAATCATCACTACCTAGATTTCCGACGATTGAGCCATGAGTTCAGAACGAGACCAGCGTGGGAAACACGAAAAGATGAGTGCCTAGTTTGTCCATTATTTCATGAAATGACTTGATTAATTCTGCTCTAATGACACCTGTCACATAATATAACTTTGTTGTTGCCCGAAAATGCTATGTTTAGTAGCGTGAGCTACACTACAATCTTAATTAATTTATGACCGTTGTTGTGATAGGGTTGTTAGAACACTCAAAAGGAAATTGTTCATGATGCAAACATTCATGTTTGAATGCGTCATATATTGTGTATTGCTATGAAACAATCACACACAGGGATATTAAGCAGACCTCAAGGATGCAGTGTCTCATGAAGGATGACAAAAAACCAGAAATCTTACTGAGTAGCAAACCGCTCGAAAAGTACTCTTGTGTGTTAAACATAGGTCATCAAGAGGAAATAATTGAAATACGAAATGTATAGTTCTGAATAAATGCATTGTAACTAGTACACACTTCGGTCTTGCGGTGGCATTAAAAGCAAAATCCAATCCATGCCAGCAATTAGAAAAATTTCCAGTCATTCAAATCGTGTCAAAGTCAAACCACATTATTAATTGACCAGTGAGGAGGCCGTAGGTGTTTTTGTTTTTTGTCACGACAGTAAACAGTCGTCGCCCCAGAGACGTCCTGGTAAAAGGATGGACATGCAAAAGCTATTCCGTAATGGTTTTCGAAACCGAATGTCTCTTGCGACTAGCTCCAACAACCATTCCAAGTCCAAAGTATGTTAATTCGCGTCGTGCAGCTATGATCACGCCGGATGCCTTTCCAAATGAATCACCTGAGTACAAATGACTGCTCCAGCAATGCAACACCCTTTTATACCTTATATATGCGATACTACTGCCATTAGTGTAGCCATGTACGGAAGTGAAAAATGGACGATAAATAGTTTCGACGAGAGTAGAAGCTTCCGAAATGTGGTGCTACAGAAGAATGCTGAGGATGAGACGGGTAGATCACATAACTAATGAGGAGGTACTGAACAGAGTGAGGGAGAAGAGAAATTTGTGGCACAACTTGACTAGAAGAAGGGATCGGTTGGTAGGACACATTCTGAGGCATCAAGGGATCACCAATTTACTATTGCAGGGAAGAGTAGGGGGTAAAAACCGTAGAGGGACACCAAGAGATGAATACACTAAGCAGATTCAGAAGGATGTAGGTTGCAGTAGGTACTGAGAGATGAAGAAGATTGCACAGAGTAGAGAGCCCGTATAGGGAGAGAGTGGCCAACCGAATGATACGGCGACCATTTTTCTGCCAAAATGCGGGCGGGACTTCTGAATGGCCAGTAGTGGAGTACACACTCACCGAATCGAAGGCTCAAGGCAATAAGGCGAAATCATTCGTTAAATGCCTTTCTTTACAGCTATAATATACCTATAGTAGCCTACTACATACAGCACAGGAAAATTTTATACAGTGACTGTAAAAGTTATTCGTTACTTGCATTGATCTCCTTTAAAGTTCGTTTACTAGACACATTGCAATGAAAGTAACGTAACTAAAAACATTTGGTTTGTATCCGAAGATTTAACGTACCTGTAATACGTCAGATTCATGAAAGTCGTGAGCAGTTGTTTACTTGTGACATGCAAAAAGTGTGAGGCGTATTTGTACTTCTTGTCACGTCTTCAAACTTTTTGCATGTCACAAGTAAACAACTGCTTACGACTTTTTTACAAACTGAACACATCACAAAAATCAGGTAATGTTAAATGTAGGCTACTGTAATAACGACCAAATATAACACGAAAACTACCGTATCCCTTCTACACCACAGTAAGTAGGCCTATTAAAAGCTCTCTTCAAGAGTACCTACAATTATTTACTACGAATAATGTTTCAGCAACCACGACAACTGCGGAAAACGTGCTTACAACTTGCCTGCGTCAACAGTCAGGCAATAATACTGAAACCAAAGTAATGCCTACTGTTCTGGTCCACAAGGATCCTGTCTGATTTATGTCAGCTCTGTTGACTGCGACTGTCCACTGCTTTCGACTTTCTTCATTGCGTGGAAATGCTGACACGCGAAATCCACCTTCGCCTCTATTGGGACAACCAAATGCAGCACAAGCTGGCATCGTTTACGAACGTCTGCAGAGCGAATCACACGTGCCAAAAACAATAATGTACAATTACTAACATTTTTACTTCAAACATGTAAGCCTACCGACTTCATCACAAAACGCTTCCTATTTCAACTCGTATTTTAGATCGCAAACGCTAATGACGTACGAAAAACGATATACTACTAAATCGAACATGCATGCACAACACATAATAAGTCTATCAATAATTCAAATACACTACTGGCTATCAAAATTGCTACACCACGAAGATTATGTGCTACAGACGCGAAATTTAGCCGACAGGAAGAAGATGCTGTGATATGCAAATGATTAGCTTTTCAGCGCATTCACACAAGGTTGGCGCCCTTGGCGACACCTACAACTTGCTGACATGAGGAAAGTTTCCAACCGATTTCTCATACACAAACAGCAGTTGACTGGCGTTACCTGGTGAAACGTTGTTGTGATGCCTCGTGTAAAGAGGAGAAATGCGTACCATCACGTTTCCGACTTTGATAAAGGTCGGATTGTAGCCTATCGCGATTGCGGTTTATCACGACATTGCTGCTCGCTTTGGGGTCGAGATCCAATGATTGTTAGCAGAATATGGAATCGGTGGGTTCAGGAGGGTAATACGGAACGCCGTGCTGGATCCCAACGGCCTCGTATCACAAGCAGTCAAGATGACAGGCACCTTATCCGAATGGCTCTAACGGATTGTGCAGCCACGTCTCGATCCCTGAGTCAACAGATGGGGACGTTTGCAAGACAACAACCATCTGCACGAACAGTTCGAGAACATTTGCGTCAGCATGGACTATCAGCTCGGAGACCTTGGCTGCGGTTACCCTTGACGCTGCATCACAGACAGGAGCGCCTGCGATGGTGTACTCAACGACGAACCTGGGTGAACGAATGGCAAAACGTCATTTTTTTGGATGAATCCATCTTCGCGGGCCGGTGTGGCCGTGTGGTTCTAGGCCCTTGAGTATGGAACCCTGTGTCCGCTACGGTTGCAGGTTCGAATCCTGCCTCGTGCATGGATGTGTGTGATGTCGTTAGGATAGTTAGGATTAATTAGTTATAAGATCTAGGGGACTGATGACCACAGATGTTAAGTCCCATAGTGCTGAGAGCCATTTGAACCAGTTAATCCATGTTCTGTTTACAGCATCATGATGGTCGGATCCGTGTTGGACGACATCGCGGTGAACGCACGTTCATCATCGTCATGCTGGCGTATCACCCGGCGTGATGGTATGGGGTGCCGTTGGTTAACGTCTCGGTCACCTCTTGTTCGAATTGAGAGCACTTTGAACAGTGGACGTTACATTTCAGATGTGTTAGGACCTGTGGCTCTATCCTTCATTCAATCCCTGTGAAACCCTACATTTCAGCAAGACAATGCACGGCTGCGTGTTGCAGGTCCTCTACGGGCCTTTCTAGATACAGAAAATGTTCGACTGTTGCCCTGGCCAGCACATTCTCCAGATCTATAACCAACTGAAAAAGTCTGGTCAATGGTGGTGGAGCAACTGGCTCGTCACAGTACGCATGTCACTATTCTTCATGAACTGTGGTATCGTGTTGAAGCTGCATTGGCAGCTGTACCTGTATACGCCATCCAAGCTCTGTTTGACTCAATGCCCAGGCGTATCAACGCCGTTATTAGGGCCAGAGGTGGTTGTTCTGGGCCCTGATTTCTCAGGATCTATGCACCCAAACTGGGTGAAAATATAATCACATGTCAGTTCTAGTATAATATATTTGTCCGATCAATACCCGTTTATCATCTGCATTTATTCTTGGTGAAGCAATTTTAATGGCCTTTTAATCGTTTCCAAAAGTCCTCTGAACTTCAATTCAACTCAAAAGCACGGCGAACATAGGAAGCGCGAGAGACGTTTGGCAGAAAAATGGCGCCGAAGCTAATCAACCAATCACGGGCAACTTCACCTATGGCCACTCTCTCTGTATGCAGGCTCTCTAGGATAGAGTAGCGTGGAGAGATGCACCAGACGACTCTCAGAACTGAAGAGCACAACAACAACAGTACTGCCTTCTGTATGTGTGGATATCGCTATCCGTAAAGTTCTGTGCCGCATTTCATGTGCAGTAACAGCTCTTTTGCTCCAGTGCCGTCCGGCGGGAGTCCAAACTCGTAAATAGGCGACCGCCTCCCTTCCCCCCCTCCCCCTCCCCCCCGGTCCTTTTTCTAGTTTGTCACTTGGGTGCATTACCAGATTGTGAATCCTTCGTCAGCAGCTTCACTTGTCCACAGCCAGCTGACTCTGCTACACAACATGCAGGTTTCGACGGGCCACCAAATTACCGCAGACAGCGGCGACACGATCTTACTAACGGTGTGGGGACATTTGCCACGTTGGACATTGGCCACGATTTTACCCGCTCCGAAGGGTTGGGTCTCTTGTCTCCTCCTCCACATCGCTTACTGAGCCTTTCCGTTGGTTTACTTAACATAGAACCAGAATCTCTTTGGATTTTCCGCGACATTTCTATAGAGAGTTTCGTTGTGGTAACTATTAAATGCATCTCGCATTGAAATCCGCACCAAATTTCGACCCTCAGTAAAACTTCGACAATCTTGATTTTGAGTTTGTCTAAACCAGGGGTCTCTAAACTACGGCCCACGAGAGCCGGCAAACCGGCCCGCGTTAGCTGGCCGGACATCCCCGGTATCCGGCCCGCCAAATATTTGAGGTGGTGTCTACTCCACCAACAATTGAGTCTCGAGGCCTATCGCGACCAATACACCGCGTAATTGGCTCTGCTACTCGCTACAAGACTACATGACTAAACTTATTGTTGCGCCGCTTGAAATAACAATGCGTTGACTACACTACCTCTGTTACGTCTTGCAGTAACAGTGTTGCTAACAATGATTTTGAGATTTCGTTAACTTTGCATGACGCTTTCGTGAAGAATGTGCAGTGACATACTTTTTTGTCGGTGAAATTCGCCAGAATAAAATACGCCAGAATTTCAGTCAGGTACTCCCACCAATCCAAATTATGTAATTAAATAAAAATCGTTGTTCGTTTGAGTGCTACCTATCCCACAACCTTAGATTTTTGCGATTTCATCTTTCCTTTAGCCTTACATTACGGTGATCATGGAGTGCTAGAGTGCTTTTATCCCACTAGGAAGATCTTCGCCTTATGACTTCGTGGAGGATTCAATGTGGCCCACGGACTAAAAAGTTTGGAGACCCCTGGTCTAAACTATACGTGCCTTTTTCAGTGCTCCTGCAGCAGCTTTCTGTCATGGTTTGTGTACCATGGGGGATCAGTTCCGTTTCTTATTAATTTATTTGGTATGAATCTCTCGAGTGCTGTTGATACTATTTCTTTGAACGGAAGCCACATATCGTCTTCACTTACATAGTTTGGAAGGATTGGAGACTGTCTCTTAGAAATACGTCAACCGAATTTTTGGTTGCTTTTATAAATAGATATATTTAGCGTTTAGTCTTGGTGAATTTTTTTGTTACGGAATTGAGACTCGCTATGACTGTGTGTTCACTAATCCCTGTATCCGTCGTGAAGCTCATGATTATTTGTGGCTATGAGGTGAAGTGTGTTTTCGTAACCATTTACAATTTCAATGGCCTCGTGAACTAATTGTTCAAAGTAATTTTAAGAAAAGCATTAAGGCCAATTACGGAAGTTGTTTTCTATCTACAGTAGGGTCAGAAGATGTATTTTTGTTAACATACAGAAGGTAGATTGACGTCACTGTCAACTATACTTGTAGGAGTAGGCTACATGTTTGTGATGAGACTCAAGTTTTCTTTGAAGTGTTCAGCAATTGTTTCATTTGAGGCTGAGGGGCGGTAAAAGGAGCCAGTTATTAATTTATTCCGGTTGTCGAATATAACCTGTGCCCATACTAAGTCACAGGAACTATCTGCTTCGCCGGCGCGGTGGTCTCAAGGTTCTAGGCGCGCAGTCCGGAACCGTGCGACTGCTACGGTCGCAGGTTCGAATCCTGCCTCGGGCATGGATGTGTGTGATGTCCTTAGGTTAGTTAGGTTTAAGTAGAAGTTCTAGGGGACTAATGACCACAGCAGTTGAGTCCCATAGTGCTCAGAGCCATTTGAACCATTTTTTGAACTATCTGCTTCAATGTTGCTTGTGAGCTGGAACACACATTACATTATTTTTCCTTGAGTTTTGCTTCTTGTTTCTGTTGTAGTGCATATTTTTACAATTACGGCTTTTCCCTCCAAAACCTAGGCTGTTTTCTCTGTGATCCTGTAAGTACCAGAGCTAAACAATGTAGAACAACAATGTACGTTACAAGCATAGGATTGTCTATTACTTTATTTCCTTATTTCTAACATTGTAAAATTGTACGTCGACTTCAGCTGACATGTCAGTCATAGATGTTCTTATATTTAGTGAACGTATTTTCAGTCATGTTTTGAACATTGTCCCGCTACACTTTATTAACTAATGTTTCGCCGCAAGGGATATCGCATTTTAGAGAGTAAATTAATATGGAGTATGTCATTCTTCTTTTCAAACATTCACATTCCCATTTATTCTTTCCTTATTGTCTTTTGGCCATGCAGTTGTAATAATTAAAGTAGGCACAAATGCAATGATAAAAAACAAGTGATTAGCGTACATTCGCATTCTCTTTGCATCGTTCCTTTCTTGTTGCTCTCATGGCGATGGATTGTTTCTATCGCAATCAGTAAGCGTGAAAGGAAGCTACCGTACAGACTGAGGGATCTATATCTATACTTGGCAGAACTAATTACATACTGACATAATCGTCGGTATTGCTTTCGTTTCCGAAAAGTTGTAAATATTTCGATATTGGAAAAGGAAGCTTTGTATTTGGCCAAGATGTCGAAGACGAAGGTCCCTTACGTACTGGTTGTATCGAGTAAGATGTGGAGACGGCGGATTGAAAGTGGACAGAAGTACGAGGAAGGGCGTCCCTTACCTGAGGGATCGCTACCTGGCGAAGGGGCAATTATGGCAAACGTCCGGCGTGGCAAACGTCCGGCATTCTTACAAGGGAACCTCCCCATCGCAACTCCCTCAGATTTAGTTATAAGTTGGCACAATGGACAGGTCTTGAAAAACGGAACACAGATCAATCGAGAAAACAGGAAGAAGTTGTGTGGAACTATGAAGAAATAAGCAAAATATACAAACTGAGTAGTCCATACGAAGATAAGCAACATCAAGGATAGACTGGACTCAGCAGCGCCGTGGTCCCGTGGTTGGCCTGAGCAACTGCGGAACGAGAGGTCCTTGGTTCAAGTCTCACCTCGAGCGAAAAGATTTTCTTTATTTTCGCAAAGTTATGATCTGTCCGTTCGTCCATTGACGTCTCTGTTCACTGTAATAAGTTTAGTGTCTGTGTTTTGCAACCGCACCACAAAACCGTGTGATTAGTAGACGAAAGAACGTGCCTCTCCAATGGGAACCGCAAGGTCATAGGTCAACCGATTCCTCCACAGGAAAACACGTCTGATATATTCTATACGACAGTGGTGACGGCATGTGCGTCACATGACAGGAATATGTTGTCGACCCACCTAACTTGTACAGTTGGCGAATGGGTAAAAACACCCTTCTACGTTGCCCGATTTAGGTTTTCTTGTAAATGTGATAATCACTCCCAAAAAAGTGATGAAAACATAAGAGTTTGTCACATAAACTGTGAGAAATGAATCCAACAATTTCACAGTCGCTCACTTTTCCTTGTGCTCAGTCAAAACATATGTTTTTAACGTTTTCAAATTTTTCCGTGTGTAGACCGTCATATCCTGCATATGTCAAAGCAAATCTAAACATGTCCTGGATTTTGAGGAGCGAAGTTGATTATGTGTGAATGCCTGAACTTTGATAATTGTCTGAAAACAAAAAATTAAACTTTTCGCTCGAATGAAGACTAGAACCAAGGACCTCTCATTCCGCAGTTGCTCAGGCCAACCACGGGACCACGGCGCTGCTGAGCCTTGTTGCATATCTTGTAAATGGACTACTCAGTTTGTATATTTTGTTTATTTTTTTCATGGTTCCACACAATTTCTTCCTGTTTTCTCGATTGATCTGTGTTCAGTTTTTCAAGGCCTATCCACTGTGCCAACTTATAACGAAATCTGAGGGGGGTGCGATGGAGAGGTTCCCTTCTTAGTAGCAAGCAGCGGCGCGCCCCAAGGGAGTACGGTGTTAAGCGGCGGGCGCTTCGGCCAGGGCTTACGCAAGCGCCCAGCGATCCGGCGGGGTCCGCGACGCTGCAGCGGCTGCGGCACGCTTTCCGTCGAGTTACGGGGCTGCAGGCCGTCCTGAAATGTGGGGCGCTGGCGACCCGCCGAAACAGCTGTCCCACTAAAACCGCGCGTTTACGCCGATTTATTTCTGGCCGCCTTGTAAACCCCAAGAGCCCGCGGCTAATGCTGGTTGCTGCGGCCGTTTTCTGCGAAAAGAAGTTGAAGCCGACCGCGAAACATCTGTCTAGGCCACAAGCTGGAAAACTGTTGCAATCTCAGTGTTTAAATTTCGTAAATAACCGAACTTTGTTTCCCTGTTATCTTGTGTTTTCACTAATGTAAACTGTCTGACAAAATATATAGAGCAGCCATAACGGGAGGACGAAACGAAATGAAATTTCGCGGGTTAAGACGGCATGTGAAAATTACCGAAAGGTGGAAGGAGTACATAGAGGGTCTGTACATGGCCGATGTACTTGAGGACAATATTATGGAAATGGAAGAGGATGTAGATAAAGATGAAGTGGGAGATACGATACTGAGTGAAGAGATTGACAGAGCACTGAATGATCTGAGTCGAAACAAGGCCCCGGGAGTAGACAACTTTCCATTAGAACTACTGACAGCCTTGGGAGAGCCAGCCCTGACAAAACTCTACCATCTGGTGAGCAAGATGTATGAGACAGGCGAAATTGCCTCAGACTTCAAGAAGAATACAGGGTGAGTCACCTAACATTACCGCTGGATATATTTCGTAAACCACATCAAATACTGACGAACCGATTCCACAGACCGAACGCGAGGAGAGGGGCTAGTGTAATTGGTTAATGCAAACCATAAAAAATGCACGGAAGTATGTTTTTTAACAAAAAACTACGTGTTTTTAAATGGAACCACGTTAGTTTTGTAGCACATCTGAACATATAAACAAATACGTAATCAGTGCCGTTTGTTGCATTGTAAAGTGTTAATTACATCCAGAGATATTGTAACCTAAAGTTGACGCTTGAGTACCACTCCTCCGCTGTTCGATCGTGTGTATCGGAGAGCACCGAATTACGTAGGGATCCAAAGGTAAGGGTGATGGACCTTAGGTACAGAAGAGACTGGAACAGCACATTACGTCTACATGCTAACACCTTTTTATTGGTCTTTTTCACTGACGCACATGTACATTACCATGAGGGGTGAGGTACACGTACACACCTGGTTTCCGTTTTCAATTACGGAGTGGAATAGACTGTGTCCCGACATGTCAGGCCAATAGATGTTCAATATGGTGGTCATTTTCTGCACACAATTGCAATCTCGGGCGTAATGAATGTCGTACACGCCGCAGTACATCTGGTGTAATGTCGCCGCAGGCTGCCAAATTACGTTGTTTCATATCCTCTGGGGTTGTAGGCACATCACGGTACACATTCTGCTTCAACGTACCTCACAGAAAGAAGTCCAGAGGTGTAAGATCAGGAGAACGGGCTGGCCAATTTATGCGTCCTCCACGTCGTATGAAATGCCCGTCGAACATCCTGTCAAGGGTCAGCCTAGTGTTAATTGCGGAATGTGCAGGTGCACCATCATGCTGATACCACATACGTCGACGCGTTTCCAGTGCAACATTTTCGAGCAACGTTGGCAGATCATTCTGTAGAAACGCGATGTATGTTGCAGCTGTTTGGGCCCCTGCAATGAAGTGAGGACCAATGAGGTGGTCGCCAATGATTCCGCACCATACATTTACAGTCCACGGTCGCTGTCGCTCCACCTGTCTGAGCCAGCGAGGATTGTCCACGGACCAGTAATGCATGTTCCGTATATTCACTGCCCCATGGTTTGTGAAACCCGCTTCATCGGTAAACAGGTAGAACTGCAACACATTCTCTGTTAATGCCCATGACAGAATTGCACACGATGATTAAAGTCATCACCATGTAATTGCTGATGTAGCGACACATGAAACGGGTGAAAGCGGTGACGATGCAGTATGCGCATGACACTACTTTGACTCAGTCCACCGGCTCTCGCAATGTTCCGTGTACTCATGTGTGGGTTCATGGCAACAGCAGCTAACACACCAACTGCACCCGCTGCTCCTGTGACGGGCCTGTTACGGACCTGTTTGCGTTCTACGACCATACCTGTTGCATACAGTTGGCGGTAGATGTTTTGCAATGTGCGGCACATTGGATGCTCTCTGTCCGGGTACCGTTCTGCATACACCCTGCAGGCTTCAGCTGCATTTCGTCGACACTCGCCATAGATGAGTGTCATCTCCGCCTTTTCAGAGTTCGAATACACCATGGTCACAGTTCCTACAACACTACACTATCACAGACTTCTGGTAACACGGTGTACTACAATTGGTCTGCGTGCGGAGACGAATGCAGAATAACAATAGCAGCAAGCGCTACACGCGGACACTGCGACAGCTAGACCAAACCACAACAGTGCACTACAGCCACACTCGTGAACAGGGTCGTCATCGTAAACATGTCCCTGCAGATGCTGCTCGCCGACCGTGGCCCGTGTTTGTTACAACACGCAACTGAACGTCAGAGGTTTCAAGCGTCATCTTTAGGTTACAATATCTCCGGATGTAATTAACATTTTACAATTCAACAAACGGCACTGATTACGTATTTGTTTACATGTTCAGATGTGCTAACAAAACTAACGTGATTCCATTTAAAAAAAAAACATAATTCCGTGCATTTTTGTATTGTTTGTATTAAACAATTACACTACACCCTCTCCTCACGTTCGGTCTGTTGAACGGGTTCGTCAGTATTTGATGTGGTTTACGAAATTCATCCAGCGGTAACGTTAGGTGACTCACCCTGTATAATAATTCCAATCCCAAAGAAAGCAGGTGTTGACAGATGTGAAAATTACAGACGAATGGAAAAACTGGTAGAGGTCGACCTCGGGGAAGATCAGTATGGATTCCGTAGCAATATTGGAACTCGTGACGCAATACTGACCCTACGACTTATCTTAGAAGAAAGATTAAGGAAAGGCAAACATGCATTTCTAGGGTTTGTAGACTTAGAGAAAGCTTTTGACAATGATGACTGGAATACTATCTTTCAAAATCTGAAGGTGGCAGGGGTAAAATACAGGGAGCGAAAGGCTATTTACAATTTGTCCAGAAACCAGACGGCAGTTATAAGTGTCGAAGGATCATGAAAGGGAAGCAGTGGTTGGAAAGGGAGTGAGACATGGTTGTAGCCTCTCCCCGATGTTATTCAATCTGTATATTGAGCAAGCAGTAACGGAAACAAGAGGAAAATTCGCAGTAGGTATAAAAATCCATGGACAAGAAATAAAAATTTTGGGGTTCGCCAATGACATTGTCATTCTGTCAGAGACAGCAAATGGCTTGGAAGAGCAGTTGAACGGAATGGACAGTGTCTTAAAAGGAGGGTGTAAGATGAACAGCAACAAAAGCAAAACGAGGATAATGGAATGTAGTCCAATTAAGTCGGGTGATGCTGAGGGAATTAGATTAGGAAATGAGACACACTTAAAGTAGCGAAGGAGTTTTGCTATTTGGGGAGCAAAATAACTGATGATGGCCGAAGTAGAGAGGATATAAAATGTAGACTGGTAATGGCAAGGAAAGCGTTTCGGAAGAAGAGAAATTTGTTAATATCGGGTATAGATTTAGGTGTCAGGAAGTCAATTCTGAAACTGTATGGAGTGTAGCCATGTATGGAAGTGAAACATGGACGATAACTAGTTGAGACAAGAAGAGAAGAGAAGTTTTTGAAATGTGGTGCTACAGAAGAATGCTGAAGATTAGATAGGTAGATCACATAACTAATGAGGAGGTATTGAACAGAATTGGGAAGAAGAGGAGATTGTGGCACAACTTAACACGAAGAAGGGATCGGTTGGTAGGACACGTTCTGAGACATCAAGGGATCGCCAATTTAGTATTGGAGGGCAGCGTGGAGGGTAAAAATCGTGGAGACAAAGAGATGAATGCACAAAGCAGATTCAGAAGGATGTAGTTTGCAGTAGGTAGTGGGAGATGAAGAAGCTTGCACAGGATACAGTAGCATGGAGAACTGCATCAAACCAGTCTCAGGACTGAAGACCACAACAACAAGAAGACGGCATGTGATGTTGTTTTTAGGGATTACAAAATCGAGTCAGGTTTACAAAAAGTTTGCCAGCTCAGACTCTCACGTCAGTATGGTGCTGAACACTCTCTGGCCTCGGGGTTTGCACTGACTCGGTTGGAAGATGTGTCGAAACCGTTTTGAACTGTCTTGAGGCAGCTGGTCCGCAACTGCTGTAACTGGGTCTTGATATATGGGCAGTGGAACAATGTTCACGTCTAAGCTGGTCCATATTCGGGCACATGGCGATGCACCTGGCCTCAGCTGTAGCTCAGTATCATGCAGACGTACATTAATCATTTATGTTCCAAACATGTATTAAGCCTCAGCCTTATCTATGATAATGAATACAGGCAGAAGCAATGAACTGAAATTTGTACCAATGCTAGGATTTGAACTCGGGTTTCATGCTTTCTAGGAGGACGCAGTAACCAACGCACATCTCTGGCACTATGCCTTGCACCCCTGCATGGTTTATCCTCGTACGTCGCCCTCCATAATGCACACTCCAGCTCATGGCTCAGTCCATCTTGATGTTACCCAGGTGCACGGATTATCCTAGTACGCTGTTGTTGTTGTCTTCAGTCCTGAGACTGGTCTGATGCAGCTCTCCATGTTACTCTATCCTGTGCAAGCTTCTTCATCTCCCCGTACCTACTGCAGACTACATCCTTCTGAATCTGCTTAGTGTATTCATCTCTTGGTCTCCCTATACGATTTTTACCCTCCACGCTGCCCTCCAGTACTAAATTGGTGATCCCTTGATGCCTCATAACATGTCCTAGCAACCGGTCCCTTCTCCCCAATTCTATTCAGTACCTCCTCATTACTTACGTGATCTACCCATCTAATCTTCAGCATTCTTCTGTAGCACCACATTTCGAAAGCTTCTATTCGCGTAGAAACTATTTATCGTCCATGCTTCCCTTCCATACATGGCTACACTCATGGCAGTAGTATTGCATATGTAATGTATAAAAGGGTGGTGCTTTGGCGGAGCTCTCATTTGTACTCAGGTGATTCATTTCTAAAGGCATCCGGCGTGATTACCGGCGCACGACGCAAAAAAACATACTTTGGAGCTAGTCGCAAGAGACATTCGGTTTCGAAAACCATTACGGAATAGGTTTGTCTGTCCATCCTTTTAGGAGGACGTCTCTTGGACGACGGCTATTTACTATCGTGACAAAAAAAAAAACACCTTCTGCCTCCTCACTGGTCAATTAATAATGTGGTTTGACTTTGACATGATTTGAATGACTGGAAATTTTTCTAATTGCTGGCATGGATTGGATTTTGGTTTTAATGCCACCGCAAGACCGAAGTGTGTACTAGTTACAGTGCATTTATTCATAACTATATATTTCGTATTTCAATTATTGCCTCTTGATCACATATGTTTAACACACTCAAGACCCTATCACAACAACGGTCATAAATTAATTATGATTGTAGTGTTGCTCACGCTGCTAAATATTGCATTTTCGGCGAACAAGAAAGTTATATTATGTGGCAGGTGTCATTAGAGCACAGTTAATAAAGTCATTTCATGAAATAATGGATAAACTAGGCACTCATCTTTTCGTGTTTCCCACGCTGGTGTCGTTGTGAACTCATGACTCAATCGTCGGAAATCTAGGCAGTGGTGATTCCAGGCTCGGATACAAAGAGGTCTAGGTGTTATTCTGCGATATCCAAAAGTTTTATAGATGTGTTTCATAAACCATTCTTGAATACTAAACTTTTGCAAGTTAGGACAATGGTGATGTAAAACAGTAATCAGCACTCCGAATTGAAGTTACACTTCTTTTTTATTACTTTTGTTGCACCATCACTTCACAATATAAAACATACCTGAAAATAGCTTCCTCACTGTTAAAGTTCACATTTTATAAACTGACTACAATTTGCATCTTTTCAACATGAAGACCAAGACTTGACTCTCGAATAACTGCTTACGCGCCCTAAATTCAGAATTACAACTATGTCAATGATCATCAATGATAAATTTATCGTACATGTTTCACTTCCATACAGGGCTACACTCCATACAAATACTTTCAGAAACGACTTCCTGACACTTAAATCTATACTCGATGTTAACAAATTTCTCTTCTTCAGAAACGCTTTCCTTGCCATTGCCAGTCTGCATTTTGTATCCTCTCTACTTCGACCATCATCAGTTATTTTGCTCCCCAAATAGCAAAACTCCTTTACTACTTTATGCCTCTAATTTCCTAATCTAATTCCCTCAGCATCACCCAACTTAATACGACTACATTCCATTATCCTCGTTTTGCTTTTTTGATGTTCATCTTATACCCTGCTTTCAAGACACTGTCCATTCCGTTCAACTGCTCTTCCAAGTCCTTTGCTGTCTCTGGCAGAATTACAATGTCATCGACGAACCTCAAAGTTTTTATTTCTTGTCCATGGATTTTAATACCTACTTCGAATTTTTCTTTTGTTTCCGTTACTGCTTGCTCAATATACAGATTGAATAACATCGGGGATAGGCTACAACCCTGTCTCACTCCCTTCCCAACCACTGCTTCCCTTTCATGCTCCTCGACTCTTATAACTGCCATCTGGTTCTTGGACAAATTGTAAATAGCCTTTCTGCTCCCTGTATTTTACCCCTGCCACCTTTAGAATTTGGAAGAGAGTATTCGAGTCAAACATTGTCAAAAGCTTTCTCTAAGTCTATAATGCTAGAAAAGTAGGTTTGCCTTTCCTTAATCTTTCTTCTAAGATACGGCGTAAGGTCAGTACTGCCTCACGTGTTCCAACATTTCTACGGAATCCAAACTGATCTTCCCTGAGCTCGGCTTCTGTAAAGAAGTCGCGTTAGTATTTTGCAGCTGTGACTTATTAAACTGATAGTTCGGTAATTTTCACATCTGTCAACACCTGCTTTCTGGGATTCTTTTTGAAGTCTGAGGGTATGTCACTAGTACGCTATGTGATCAAAAGTATCCGGGCACCTGGCTGAAAATGACTTACCACTTCGTGGTGCCTTGCATAGGTAATGCTGGAATTCAATATGGTGTTGGCCTTCCATTAGCCTTGATGACAGCTCCCTCTTCCACAGGGGTACGTTCAATCAGGTGGTGGGAAGTTTCTAGTAGAATGGCAGCACAGTCTCCACGGAGTGCTGCACTTAGGGAAGGTATCTATGTCGGTCGGTGGTGCCTGGCACGAAGTAAATGATCCAAAACATCCGAAAGATGTGCTATAGGCTCCAGGTTATGACTCCGTGTAGGTCTCTCCATTGCAGGGACATTATTGTCGGAGAAGCACTCCACCACAGGCCGTGCAGTATGAACAGGTGCTCGATCGTGTTGAAAGATGCAATCGCCCGAATTGCTCTGCAACGATCAGAAGCAAGAATGTGGTTAAAACATCAGTGTAGCCCTGTGCTGTGAAACTGTCACACAAAACAACAAGGGGTGCAAGGCCCCTGCATGAAAACACGACCACACCATAACACCAGCGCCTCCGACTTTTACTGTTGGCACTACGCACGCTGGCAGATAACGGTCACCGCATTCACCATGCACCCTGCCATCGGATCGCCACATTGTGTACTGTGATTCGTCGCTCCGCACAATGTTTTTCCACTGTTCAATCGTCCAATGTTCACGCTCCTTACACCAAGCGAGGCGTCGTTTGGCATTTATTGGCGTGATGTGTGGCTTATGAGCCGCCGCTCGATCATGAAACCCAAGTTTTCTCACCTGCCGCCTAACTGTCATAGTACTTGCAGTGGATCATGATGCAGTTTGGAATTCCTGTGCGATGGCCTGGATAGATTTTTGCCTATTACACGTTACAGCTTTCTTCAACTGTCGAGGGTCTCTGTCAGTCAACAGACGAGGTCGGCCTGTACGGTTTTGTGCTCTACGTGTCCCATCACGTTTTCACTTCACTATCGCATTGGAACCAGTGGACATAGGGATGTTTAGGAGTGTGGAAATCTCTCAACAAGTGACACCCACTCTCCTGACCACGTTCGAAGTCCGTGAGTTCTGCGGACCGCCCCATTCTGCTCCCTGACGATGTCTAATGCCTACTGAGGTCGCTGATATGGATTACCTGGCAGTAGGTGGCAGCACAATGCACCTAATATGAAAAACGTACGTTTCTGGGGGTGTCCGGATACTTTTGGTCTCATAGTGTATGTCTTCCGTCCTACACAAACTCCAATTCACGTCTCAGTCCATCTTGATGTACTCCTCTTAACTCGTATCAGTATTGCATAGGTTCTCCAACACAGGAATAACACCTTAGCATTGAAAGAAGTGGGGATAATACTGCATGTACCGCAGACGATCATATGAAACTCTGTGTTCCATGGACATACTATGTCTCAACTTTATCTATAATAATAAGCAAAGTCCTTGATACAAATTTTTAATTCATTGCTTCAGGCTATAACAAATTTTTAATTCGTTGTTTCGGCCTCTGTTAATTATTTATGTGAGATACATATCACACAGGACCATCAGGGGGACGTCGATCGCATAGAAATCGGGGCAGCGCGAACGGTTACAGGTTTCCTCTACAAACGACGAGATATTGAAAAGCCTGACAGACACCTGAGGAAGCACTGACTGACAAAATTAGTAACACCCTAGAAGACATGGTCGGACGTCAGTGTAGTTTTGTTCATATACACACTATTGTTGTGTATTTAAGTGATTCTTTGCGACAGGTAGAACAGCCTCAAGAGTGCTCTAGTGTTTGTTGTCCGTGTTTAATGTTACTAGCGTCAGTTACTGAGTGTCTAGTGTGAGGGTTATGAAGACGCCACATAGCGTGTGAGACAGCGTTATCAGCATCTGGGCGTCCGTTTGGCTGACGGGTCAAATTGTGCGACATCCATTATTGTGGGGCATTGCGATGTGACAGTGGCACGATACTGGACTGAATGAGAACGTTAGGACAAGCATACCCGTCGTCCATCCAGTCTGACGACAGTAGAGGAAAGACGTACTTTGCACTGAGTACTTCGTAACTTCTTCACATGTGCGCCTGCCATCCGAGAACAAGTAATGGTCTGCTAGCAACATTCAGTTTCATGCCGCACCATTAGTTAGAGACTAGCAAAAGTCAGACAAGTGAATTCCCGCCTCATGTGTAAGCTGCCGTTAACGCCACTACACAACCACCGGCGTGAGTTGTGGTGTGTGGTGTGCGTACTGTAAGACCTTCAGTACACACACTGAAGGTCTTACAGTACGCACACCATCAGATTATTTGACTTGTCGCTCTAACGAAGTAGGTGAGTGTCAGCAATACGTCTCGTGGTCTTATCGTGGCGTGTGTATCTTCTTCCGTTAGGTCAGATGATAGGAATGCCACTTGCACGCTTAGAGTAGCAGATTGACGGTGACCAACTCTAAACAGAACTTGCTTAATTTTCACACACATTTATTAAAATAATAACAAGCATAAAAATAACTTAACTTGGTTCTGGATGCTATTTACAATTGACAATCTGAAGTTCCTTTGGTCTTGGTACGTTAATCTTATTCTCACATATATCTCTGATACTTGACAAGTGTCTATACATTTCTCATCATGGCTATGTACAGGAATATGGTAATCTTATTAGGTGCAGACTGTAACTTGACTATAGACTAGTGCAGACAAATGTAGAACTCGTACAGACTGGTACAGACTAATGCAGACTGGTACAGACTGGTACAGACTGGTGCAGACAAATGCAGACTGACTTATCGGAGGTCTGTACACTTGTTATAATACCTCGCGCGTTCATGTATCACTGCTCGAGTGTGATCCGTGAGGAGAGAAGGTCCTACGTTAGCAGCAATCTCATTGGCTGCGTTACATATTAATACGCAGATCGGCGGAAGCAGAATTTGGTCCGTCTCTATGGCAGCGCCATCTTGTAGTGCGGAAACGGGCGAGCGCTGCACCTGCGCTGTTGTGCTTAGCAGGGCGCGCTCTAGTGGGAAAGTTGTGTACGCGCTGACTACGCGGAACTATGTACACAACATGGTGTCATGATATTCTAGAATGCATGAGTGTTTCGTAGTCAGTCTCCTTTACTGACTACAACATCTGTTCAGTATCCTGTTAGTTAATGGAACAGGACACTTGCTTTAGCTTCGATTGAGCCTATGTTATCGTTCCAGTTCATGTCAGCACGAACTGTTACGTGCAGGTATGTAAGGGAAGAATACTTCACAGAGGTACTGAACCCAGAAGTACACGGATTAAAACAATATGGACCAAAGGTCTTAACACCAGAACCCGCACCGAAGGAACTGATACAAGCTATTAAGACGATAAAAAACAATAAGGCAACTCGACAAGATCAGATCCAGGCGGAACTACTCAGATAACGTGTGGAAGCAATGTGCAAACCAATATGGGAACCTCCCCATCGCACCCCCATCAGATTTAGTTATAAGTTGGCACAGTGGATAGGCCTTGAAAAACTGAACACAGATTAATCGAGAAAACAGGAAGAAGTTGTATGGAACTATGAAAAAAATAAGCAATACATACAAATTGAGTAGTCCAGGCGCAAGATAGACAACAACATGGAGAGTGTGAGCTCAGCAGCGCTGTGGTCCCGTGGTTAGCGTGAGTAGCTGCAGAAAGAGAGGTCCTTGGTTCACGTCTTCCCTCGAGTGAAAAGTTTAATTTTTTATTTTCAGACAATTATTATCTGTCCGTCATCACTCTTTTGGGAGTGATTATCACATCCACAAGAAAACCTAAATCGGGCAAGGTAGAAGAATCTTTTTACCCATTCCCCAAGTGTAAAAGTTAGGTGGGTCGACAACATATCTCTGTCATGTAACGCACATGCCGTCACCAGTGTCGTATAGAATACATCAGACGTGTTTTCCTGTGGAGGAGTCGGTTGACGTATGACCTTGCGATCAAATGTTTTCGGTTCCCATTGGAGAGGCACGTTCTTTCGTCTACTAATCGTACGGTTTAGCGGTGCGGTCTCAAAACACATACACTGAACTTATTACAGTTAACAGAGACGTCAATGAACGGACGGACAAATCATAACTTTGCGAAAATAAAAATAAAAACTAAACTCTTCACTCGAGGGAATATTTGAACTAAGGAACTCTTGTTCCGTAGCTGCTCACGCTAAGCACGGGACCACGGCTCTCCTGAGCTCGCATCCTCCTTGTTGTTGTCTGTCTTGAGCATCGACTACTCAGTTTGTATATTTTGCTCACTTTTTTCATAGTTCCACACAACTTCTTCTTGTTTTCTCGATTGATCTGTGTTCAGTTCTTCAAGGCCTATCCACTGTGCCAACTTACAACTAAATCTGAGGGGGGTGCGATGGGGAGGTTCCCTTGTGAGCATCTCGCACGAGGAAAGAATGCCAACGGAGTACAAAGCGGGTATAATGTGTCCCATACATAAGAAAGGAGACAAATTAAAGCGCCAGAACTACCGAAGAATCTCCCTGCTAAATACTAAGTGTAATGCGTTGGCCAAGAAACCACCTAGGAGGCTTACTCCCTATGTGGAAGGGAGTGGCTTTAGAAGAAATACGTCAGCAACTGACCAAATACGAGGGTTGGGACTTTAACAGTGGCAACTATTTATTTACAGCTCGTAGAAAACAGAGACGTATTTTAAAGTTTTACTGACCTTCAGAGTAGTCACCAGCATTGTATATGACCCGTTGCCAGCGAAGTGGAAATCGTAGGATACTCTTAGCAGTGCCAGCTGTGTTGGCAATTCGAGCGGCGCGGTCTATTGCCTGACGAATTCCTAGCAGTTCTGAAGCGAATGCAGTGAAGTGTTTCCTTCAGTTAAGAAATCGAGTTGAACTTAGGGGAGTGCAGTAGGTGATACAGCACTTCGCAGCCCCATCAGTCAAACAAATCAGTAACAGTTTGCACTGTACGGGGTTGAGCATTGTCCTGCAAAATGATGGTCAGGTCCTGCAGAAAGTGTCATCACTTCTGTTTCTAAGCTGGTCGTAGGTTGTGTTCCAAAAGTGAACAGCGTAGAGAGAGAAGTGATGACACTTTCTGCAGGACCTGACCATCATTTTGCAGGACAATGCTCAAGCACGTACAGTGCAAGCTGTTACTGATTTGTTTGACTGATGGGGCTGCTAAGTGCTTTACCACCTACTGCACTCCCATGACTTAAGCCCTCGTGAGTTCAACTCGATTCCTAAACTGAAGGGAGCATTCGCTTCAGAACTGCTACAAATTCGTCGGGCAATAGACCGTGCCGCTCGAACTGTCAAAGGCACTGCTAAGAGTATCCTACGACTTCCACATCCCTGGCAACAGGTTATACACAACGCTGGTGACTACTCTGAAGGGTAGCAAAACTTTGAAATACGTTTCTATTTTGTTCGAGCTGTAAATAAATAGTCGCCACTGTTAAAGTTCCAACCCTCGTATTCTGCGCATACTACTTGAAAAATGTTGTGAAAATTAAATAATCATAAACCAGCTTTCTATCCATTTTAAACAAGCCTACGATATCATCTCAAGAGTGGCATTGTGCAATGTAATGGAAGAGGCTGGAATACCTAAGAAGCTCGTTAAACGTACTATGATGATCCTTAGTGAAACCAACTGTAAAGTAAAAATACAGGGTGAAATCTGCAGAGAAGTGGAAGTGACGAAGGGACTGAGACAGGATGACAGCGTCTCCTCATTGCTGGTCAGCCTCTGCCTAGAAAAATCCACAAGCCAGATAGGGTTAAATAGAGGAGGAACCATTTTCAATCATTCACTGCAATACCAAGCCTACACAGACGATGTGGATTACTCGCACGAAACACTATTGTGCTGACCGATGCCTATCAACAACTGGACGCTACGTAAGCGTCACTCAGAGGTACACTGACGGGACTTAAATACCCTCCTGGAAATTTAAATAAGAACACCGTTAATTCATTGTCAAAGGAAGGGGAAACTTTATTGACACATTCCTGGGGTCAGATACATCACATGATCACACTGACAGAACCACAGGCACATAGACACAGGCAACAGAGCATGCACGATGTCGGCACTAGTACAGTGTATATCCACCTTTCGCAGCAATGCAGGCTGCTATTCTCCCATGGAGACGATCGTAGAGATGCTTGATTTAGTCCTGTGGAACGGCTTGCCATGCCATTTCCACATGGCGCCTCAGTTGGACCAGCATTCGTACTGGACATGCAGACCGCGTGAGACGACGCTTCATCCAGTCCCAAACATGCTCAATGGGGGACAGATCCGGAGATCTTGCTGGCCAGGGTAGTTGACTTACACCTTCTAGAGCACGTTGGGTGGCACGGGATACATGCGGACGTGCATTGTCCTGTTGGAACAGCAAGTTCCCTTGCCGGTCTAGGAATGGTAGAACGATGGGTTCGATGACGGTTTGGATGTACCGTGCACTATTCAGTGTCCCCTCGACGATCACCAGAGGTGTACGGCCAGTGTAGGAGATCGCTCCCCACACCATGATGTCGGGTGTTGGCCCTGTGTGCCTCGGTCGTATGCAGTCCTGATTGTGGCGCTCACCTGCACGGCGCCAAACACGCATACGACCATCATTGGCACCAAGGCAGAAGCGACTCTCATCGCTGAAGACGACACGTCTCCATTCGTCCCTCCATTCACGCCTGTCGCGACACCACTGGAGGCGGGCTGCACGATGTTGGGGCGTGAGCGGAAGACGGCCTAACGGTGTGCGGGACCGTAGCCCAGCTTCATGGAGACGGTTGCGAATGGTCCTCGCCGATACCCCAGGAGCAACAGTGTCCCCAATTTGCTGGGAAGTGGCGGTGCGGTCCCCTACGGCACTGCGTAGGATCCTACGGTCTTGCCGTGCATCTGTGCGTCGCTGCGGTCCGGTCCCAGGTCGATGGGCACGTGCACCTTCCGCCGACCACTGGCGACAACATCGATGTACTGTGGAGACCTCACGCCCCACGTGTTGAGCAATTCGGCGGTACGTCCACCCGGCCTCCCGCATGCCCACTATACGCCCTCGCTCAAAGTCCGTCAACTGCACATACGGTTCACGTCCACGCTGTCGCGGCATGCTACCAGTGTTATAGACTGCGATGGAGCTCCCTATGCCACGGCAAACTGGCTGACACTGACGGCGGCGGTGCTCAAATGCTGCGCAGCTAGCGCCATTCGACGTCCAACACCGCGGTTCCTGGTGTGTCCGCTGTGCCATGCGTGTGATCATTGCTTGTACAGCCCTCTCGCAGTGTCCGGAGCAAGTATGGTGGGTCTGACACACCGGTGTCAATGTGTTCTTTTTTCCATTTCCAGGAGTGTATTTTACATAATTTGTGATAATTAAAAACGTCTAATTGTGCTACATTTCGAAAAAAAACATCATTTAAATTTTCTTCACACATCAAAAAGAGTTTTTCATCACCCCATTTCCTAGAGCTCCAGAAGATAGACGTTCACTGTGGATATTGCAACACAGACACAGTCCCTTTGACAGTTCAGACAGTCCCTTTGAGAGTTCAGAGGTGTCACTAAACCCGCCCAAAGATGTAAACAACCATGCATGAGCAGCGCGTATTACACGGAGGGGATCCTATAGCCGATCATTTCCAGTCATTCCACCATGAAGGAGGTACACGGCTCGTGTTGTCTGTAGTTCAACAAAGCCTAGACGGTCAATACTGCGATTCGATCGAGTCCGCATTGTTACTTTCTGCCAGGAAAGGCTCTCAAAAAGGGAGGTGTCCAGGCGTCCCGGAGTGAACCAGTGCGATGTTGTTTGGACATGGAGGAGATACAGGGAGATAGGAACTGCCGATGACATGCCTCGCTCAGGCCACCAAAGGGCTACTACTGCAGTGGATGACCGCTACCTACGGATTATGGCTCGGAGGAACCCTGACAGCAACGCCACCATATTCAATAATGCTTTCCATGCAGCCACAGGACGTCGTGCTACGACTGAAACTGTGCGCAGTAGGCAGTAGGCTGCATGATTCGCAACTTCACTCCCGACGTCCATGGCAAGGTCCATCTTTGCAATTACGACACCATGCATCGTGGTACAGATGGTCCCAACAGCATGCCGAAATGACCTCTCAGGATTGGCATCACGTTCTCTTCACCTATGAGTGTGGCATATGCCTTCAACCAGACAAACGTTGGAGACTTGCTTGGAGGCAACTCGGCCACGCTGAATGACGTAGACACATTGTCCAGCTAGTGCAATAAGTTGGAGGTTCCCTGCTGTTTTGGGGTGGCATGATGTGGGGCCGACGTACGCTACTGGTGGTCATGGAAGGCGCCGTAACAGCTGTACGGTACATGAATGCCATCCTGCGATCGATAGTGCAACCATATCGGCAATATATTGGCGAGGCATTCGTCTTCATAGACGAGAATTCGCGCTCCCATCGTGCACATCTTGTGAATGGCTTCCTTCGAAATAACGACATCGCTCGACTAGAGTGGCCAGCATGTTCTCCAGACATGAACCCTATCGGACGTGCCTGGGATCGATTGGGAAAGGCTGTTTATGGACAACGTGACCCGCCAACAACTCTGAGTGGTGTACGCCGAATCGCCGTTGAGGAGTGGAACAATCTGGACCAACAGTGCCTTAATGAACTTGTGGGTAGTATGCCACGACGAATACAGGCAATGCAAGAGGACGTGCTGCTGGGTAACAGAGGAACCGGTGTGTACAGCAATCTGGACCACCGCCTCTGAAGGTCTCGCTGTATGGTGGTACAACATGCAATGTGTGGTTTTCATGAGCAATGAAGAGGTCGGAAATGATGTTTATGTTGATCTCTATTCCAATTTTCTGTACTGGTTACGGAACTCTCGGAACCGAGGTGATGCAAAAATTTTGTTTTCATGTTTTTACGATCAAGAAGGTTGGAGCATCCATACGAATACAGAACTAGATCAACTTTTCCAAGAACCTGACATTGACACTACCATTAAAGTAAGAAGTTTGCGGTGAACCTGACACGTGGTCAGAATGGAGGAAGACAGAACTTTCAGGGGAACTGAATTGAAGAAGACATGAGAAAGTTAGGTGTCAGAGGCTGTACACGTAAAGGCATGGACCGGATAAAATGGCAGGAAATTGCGAAGCAGATCAGACGAGTGAGTAAGTAAGTAGTATTTGTATGAGGTGACTGTTTTCAACTGTGTCTCATTGATGTAATCATAGGGCACAAGTTTTTTGCGGTTCTTGAATGCACATTGTTTTACATTTGTGATCATTTAGAGGCGGGACTCTCAGTGCAATGTTGACCTGCCCGCAGTTATTAGGGCCGGCGCCTCAGTCTGATGCTAGTTGGTAGCTCGACATACGCAAGTAGCCCGTAGTGGCTTGCTTTCCACGCATTCCAATTTAAAAATTTTGTGACTATTTATCGCTTGATATTTATTTTATACATGGCATTTAAGTACTGTTTCTTTCTTGGGCTGCTAGTCAGTACTTACACTTTCATAAAAAAAATTCCCATAATCTTTGTGCTTATCTTATAGGCCAATTCCGAAATGTTCAATATCTGACGAAGGCACACATAGAAGTGCCAAAACGAGGTAAAAAGTAATTTTTGGTATCGAGGGCTGTAATTGCTTTCACTCTAACTTGTAGACGGTCGCTGACCACGTAGCCACGTTTAAAACGCTAGAATATTGCTCATCAGTGTCCAGTCGGAGCACCTTTTGCATTTGCTGTTACATCGTAGCAGCTACAAAGTATGTCCTAGGATGAATGGTTAGTATTTGGGGATGCGATAGGAACGATCATTCCAAGAAAACAAGTCTGGTAAACAAGGGCTCTAAAAGGCATAGCTTAAAGGCTATGGGCAGTTCTCCATTGTTGCGATTGTGAAACTCGTATCGTCTACTGAACAAGTGCTCATAGCCCTTATGCTATGCCTTTTAGCTCAAATGTTCACGGAACAATTTCCTCTTGTTTTGGTCCGTACTGCCTCCTCCATAATTATGGAAAGCAAAGGTCTTTCAGTAGACGACTTTTGTTCGACAGTGTAGAAGAAGTACTCACACCTCTTAAAAGTTCACTAAACTTTTTTTTCATCGAATATTCGTTTCTGTGATATCCCTGAACATTGAACATTCCTCCTCGGATGCTCTGGCTGTTTATAACAAATAAAAACTGGGGATGATGCGCATGTGAGCCGTGCGTGGCTCGTGTTCATGTCATTTATTGTTTGTCATTTTCTACACTGCTGGCCATTAAAATTGCTACAGCGAGGAGAAATGCAGATGATAAACGGGTATTCATTGGACAAATATATTATACTACAACTGACATGTGATTACATTTTCACGCAATTTGGGTGCATAGATCCTGAGAAATCAGTACTCAGAACAACCACCTCTGGCCGTAACAACGGCCTTGATACGCCTGGGCATTGAGTCAAACAGAGCTTGGGTGGCGTGTACAGGTACAGCTGCCCATGCAGCCTAAACACGATACCACAGTTCATCAAGAGTAGTGACTGGCGTATTGTGACGAGCCAGTTGCTCGCCAACATTGACCAGACGTTTTCAGTTGGTGAGAGATCTGGAGAATATGCCGGCCAGGGCAGCAGTCGAACATTTTCTATATCCAGGAAGGTCCGTACAGGACCTGCAACATGCGGTCGTTCATTATCCTGTTGAAATGTACGGTTTCGCAGGGATCGAATGAAGGGTACAGCCACGGGTCGTAACACATCTGAAATGTAACGTCCACTGTTCAAAGTGCCGTAAATGCGAACAAGAGGTGACCGAGGTGTATTTTCCTCATCGTGTTGTTGCTGTCCATAGCGGAGTGTAGTTGCAAAGCGATTTAGAAAAGATTGCTGTATGGTGTGGCAGTTGGCAGTTGACGCTAAATAACGAAACGTGTGAGGTGATCCACGTGAGTTCCAAAAGAAATACCTTGGAATTCGATTACTCGATAAATAGTTCAATTCTTAAGGCTGTCAATTCAACTAAGTACCTGGGTGTTAAAATTATGAACAACTTCAGGTGGAAAGAACACATAGATAATATTGTGGGGAAGGCGAGTCAAAGGTTGCGTTTCATTGGCAGGACACTTAGAAGATGCAACAAGTCCACTAAAGAGACAGCTTACACTACACTCGTTCGTCGTCTGTTAGAATATTGCTGCGCCGTGTGGGATCCTTACCAGGTGGGATTGACGGAGGACATCGAAAGGGTACAAAAAAGGGCAGCTCGTTTTGTATTATCACGTAATAGGGGAGAGAGTATGGTAGATATGATACGCGAGTTGGGATGGAAGTCATTAAAGCAAAGACGTTTTTCGTCGCGGCGAGATCTATCTGCGAAATTTCAGTCACCAACTTTCTCTTCCGAATGCGAAAATATTTTTTTTGAGCCCAACCTACATAGGTAGGAATGATCATCAAAATAAAATAAGAGAAATCAGAGCTCCAACAGAAAGGTTTAGGTGTTCGTTTTTCCCGCGCGCTGTTCGGGAGTGGAATGGTAGATAGATAGTATGATTGTGGTTCGATGAACACTCTGCCAAGCACTTAAATGTGAATTGCAGAGTAACCATGTAGATGTAGTTCGACAGCTGAGGTGTTGGTCGTTGTGGGCGCCAATATTCTGTGTGTCGTAGTGGTCGGTTTGCTCGTTGCGTAGAGCGGAATTGATTGCTTGATTGGTCGGTTGGCTGTCTGTCGCCTGGGTTGCCTTCACATTAAGAAGTTATTGGACAGGCTGCCTGTCTCACCTAAACAGGCGTTAGTGCTACAGTCCCAGGCCGATCCTTGGAAACTTCTGAGTGCCGTCCCTTGTGTGCTACATAGTATTTTCCTTGTTTGGGTTTTAGTTATTTGGTTGATGGTTGAAATGGCTCTGAGCACTATTGGACTTAACATCTGAGGTCATCAGTCCCCTAGAACTTAGAACTATTTAAACCTAACTAACGTAAGGACGTCATACACATCCATGCCGGAGGCAAAATTCGAACCTGCGATCGTAATGGTCTCGCGGTTCCAGACTGATGCGCCCACAACCGCTCGACCACTACGGCCGGCATTTGATTGATGATTTCTTTCTGCCTTTTAAACTGAAACTCCTTTTCTATGCCTTAAGCCGTTAAACATACTGTATTTGGTTGATATGTGGCTTTCAGCCCAGTTTTAATATTTCTTAAATGAATGTTCTTGTCTTGCCCTTTTGCATGAAATGTTTTAAGATAGTGCCTTCTGTTTTTTGATTGTAACTCTCCTTATTGCTTAATGTCCGGCCTCCAGCCAAGTTCCAATAAAGTTAAATTGCTAAGGCCTTCAGCCTGTTTAGATTGAAGATTTAGAAAAAAATGTTTGGATCAAATCTCCAGAAGAACCTTTTAATTCAATTTCTGGATTAGACCCTGTGTCTTGGAAAGGGAGGTCGATTAAAGTTTTAAGTGTTTTGCATCCTTTTTTGTAATATTAATAAATAAAGTTTGTATGTTGAGTGCAACTGACAGGAACCCATTTTGGCCCCTTTCCACAACCTAATCCGCTCTGCCCTGCTAGCGCAGGCGTTTCAATATGTTATATAGAATTCACGTTTCAGCATTTACCAATGCATGTTGGGAAGATACGACTGTCGCACTAGACCCCTTGCCTACACATCTCTGCTTATAAACGGACCAGAGCGACGCCATCGTCCTCAAACGGAAATTTTTTGATATCCCCTTATACATAGTTAGTTAGTAGTGAGTCCGCTTTTTTCCTCACTAAAAAACAGACGAACCACTCTCGGAAATGTCCAGCTCCTAAAATATTAGCTACTCTAACACCTCGTGCGAGCATATGACTGCGAAGTTGTGTATTTTCAAATAACTTACGGGTTTGCTGCTGGGTGTCGTCGTCTACTACCGACGATATTTCCACAGGAGCACACCCTCCCAGTCTCAAGGCACAACTGTAAGGGTGAAGCAATGTGCGAGGGAATTTAATACCTCGATTAACGGAGGAGAAACAAGGAAGATACCACACACAGAACAAGGAATTGCAGAGTCAATACACAACCAAAGATAACCAACATCATGTTGTGTACATAGTTCCGCATAGCCAACGTGTACACAACTTTCCCACTAGAGCGCGCCCCGCTTAGCACAACAGCACAGGCGCAGCGCACATCTGTCTCCGCACTACATGATGGCGCTGCCTTAGAGACGGACCAAATTCTGCTTGCTCTGATCCGCGTATTAATATGTCTTGCAGCCAATGAGATTGTTGCTAACGTAGAACCTTTTCTCCTCACGGATCACACTCTCGCGGTGAAACCTGAACGCACGAGGTATTATAACGAGTGTACAGACCTCTGATTAGTCAGTCTGCGTTTGTCTGCATTTATCTGCATTAGTCTGCACTAGTCTATAGTCGAGTTTCAGTCTGCACCTAATAAGATTATCATATTCCTGTACATAGCCATGAAGAGAAATGTGTAGACACTTTGTCAAGTATCAGAAATATGTGTGAGTAAGATTAAGACACCAAGGCCAAAGGAACTTCAGATTGTCAACTTTAAATAGCAGCCAGTACCAAGTTAGGTTATTTTTATGCTTGTTATTATTTTAATAAATGTGTGTGAAAATTAATCAAGTTCTGTTTAAAGTTGGTGACTGTCAATCTGCTAGTCTAAGTGTGCAAGTGGCATTTCTATCGTCTGACCTTATGGCAGAAGATAAACACGCCACAGTAACACCACGAGACATATTGCTGACACTTGCCTAATTCGTTAGAGCGACAAGTCAAATAATCTGATGGTGTGTGTAGTGAGGTCTTACAGTATGCACACTACATATCAGAACTATCGATAGTGACTATTAATCTACAGGTGAGGTAGCCCTAATTCTGTCCCTCTGTTTTTGATGAGAGACAGAGCCGGATTCCAAGCAACATTTAGACAAAATCCACCATTCCTGTTTATAAGGTTGCTTGATATTTTGATTTCAACAGCTTCCTTAATAACACTTTCCCAATAGCTGAACGTGCAAGCCAGAATGGGCGTGTTGTTGTATTCCATAGGATGACCAGTGTCAAGGCAATGCTCTGCAATAGCGGACTTACTCAGCTGTTGTAAGCGTGTGTGACGCTTATGTTCAATACACCGGTCTTCCACAGTCCTGATTCCTGACAAGCCACAACTGCAAGAAATACGATAGACCCCAGCCTTACGTAAACCAAGATCATCTTTTACGGATGCCAACAGGGCCTTAATCTTAGAAGGTGGTCGGAAAACATTTTACATTTCCGCAAAATACGGCCAGTCCTGTTGGAAATGCTTCCTGCGTAAGGCAAAAAGGCCGTAGACTTGGGCGCCCCTTCGTTGCTATCGTCACTCACCTGTTGCACAGAAGGCTTATAGCGCATTGACCATTGCTGATTCTTCGGCCTTTAGAGGCTGTTTCCCACCCCAAGGACAAGAGAGTGCCCTGAACCTTTGTCAGATTCTTAACCCACTTTGACAGGGCCACTAGTAGAATGAGGGACCCATTCTTACGCTGGAAGTCTTTGGTTGCTAGTGCTAATCAAAAGTTAAGCAGTGGCTGTTTCCAACCTGGCACCTTAGAAGTCCACAAATAATTCACCTATGCCCCCAGTTCCCAACTCATTCTCCACCAGTCCTTATCAAATCCCCCAATGCCTCCCTCCACACTGATCTCCTGAAAAAGATCTTGTGTCCCACTTTTGACCCCCATGCGATCCTTACACCCTTCCTAACCCCACTCCTCTCTCCACCAGCCCAACCACCTCTCTGTCCAACTCTCAGTGCCACAATCACCAAGATGAGCCCCATGGTCTCAGAGATGGAGGTGTTGAAGCAACTGAACGCCCATTCTGCGCCCAAAGTCTGTTTCACCCGCCACATCTACAATGACCCACCTTCCTCATGTGCGTCTTCGCGGAATCCCCCTCCTCCACTGACCACCTACTCGCCCAGGAAGCCCTTATTTATAACCGCCGCCAACCTGCTGAGCCTTATCACTCCCCCCCCCCCCCATGTGCTACTGGCGCGAAAAGTACCTGTTCTATAATGATTACCTTACCTCCATCAGTAAAAATGCTCCAACATGCCCCCACTGCAAAGCGTCTTATTGCCTCAAATTGCGTCCCAACTTTTATTCCCCTCCTTCCTGCAATACATGTAACAAAGCCCACATGACCTATTCCTCTAAATACAAGGCAAAACACCCTGCCACCAAACCAGAGTTCACTGTCCTCATGACTCCCACTGATTAACCACACCACACCAACAAATCCCTCCCCCTCTCTCCCCTATTGAAGACATCATGCGATTCCTCACAATCGTCTTTCAAAGCATCCACTGTTTCCAACCCCCACACACTCTCCAGCAGATATCCCTCGTCGCCCATTCCGTTTTTCACGTGAACAGCTATGCCACCTTCTCTACAACTAACCCCTCTTTACACACCTCAACACCCTTCTCTAAGCCCTCTCGACCCCCCCTACATCCTCTTCCACCATCCTGGTGTGATGACAGTATCACCTTCTTTATCAAAAAACACCCGCTCCTTCCCAGCCAACAAGCCTCATTTCATGCATACCCTGTCCCTGCCTCTTTTCATGCATACCCTGTCCCAGGTTGACACCTTCATCCACAATGAAAGCTTCCTCCAACCTCATCACATTGTCTGCACATCTGCTTATGTCCTTCAACTTACCGATAATCCCTGCAAATTAGTACAAGTTGGGGTTGCTACTAGCCACAATAAGCAAATCCCCATCTGGCCAAAACCCCTGCTGAATGACTCTTCTCACACCTTATCCTGAGCGTTTCTTCCCCACCCTCACCGTCGCCAATGCCACAATATACGTCCATTCTGTTGCTCCCAACCCCTATGACTTCCTCTCCCATACTGACCACACATTTTCCATCTACATGATTGCTACAGACCTTAACATCCATAGTTGCGACAACACCACCCTCCAGCAGTGGAATCAGTTCCCTTCCAGCCTCCAAGGTGGCCACAAACTCCTCTTCTCTCCAATTCTGTTCAATAACTCCTCATTAGTTATGCGACCTACCCATCTAATCTTCAGCATTCTTCTGTAGCACCACATTTAGAAAGCTTCTATTCTCTTTTTGTCCAAACTACTTATAGTCCATGTTTCACATACATACATACATGGCTACACTCCATACAAATACTTTCAGAAACGACTTCCTGACACTTACATCTATACTCGATGTTAACAAATTTCTCTTCTTCAGAAACGATTTCCTTGCCATACACATATCAAAAAAAGTTTAGCATCACCCCACTTCCCAGAGCTCCTGGAGATGGACGTTGACTGTGGATATTGTATCACAGACACAGTCCCATTCACTGTTCAGAGACGTCACTAAAACCGTCCTAAGATGTAAACAACCATGCATGAGCACCGCCTATTAGACATACAGGATTCGACAGCCGATCATTTCCAGTCATTCCAACAGGAAGGTGGTACACGGCTCTTGTTGTCTGTAGTTCAACCATGGTGCGGTTCGATCACGTCCGCATTGTTACTTTCTGCCAGGAAGGGCTATCAACAACGGAAGTGTCCAGGCCTCTCGGACTGAACGAAAGCCAAGTTGTTCGGTCATGGAGGATATACAGAGAGACTGTCGATGACATGATTCGCTCAAGGGCTACTACTGCAGTGGATGAGTGCTACCTATGGATTATGGCTCGGAGGAACCCTGACAGCAATGCCACCATGTTGAATAATGCTTTCCGTCAGCCACAGGACGTTTTTTACGACTCAAACTGTGCGCAATAGGCTGCATGATGCCCAACTTCACTCCCGACGTCTATGGGAAGGTCCATCATTGCAACCACACCAGGCAGTGTGGTACCGATGGGCCCAACAACATGGCGAATGGACCGCTCAGGATTGGCATCACGTTCTCTCTACCGATGAGTGTCGCATATGCCTTCAACCAGAGACGTGTTTGGAGGCAACCCAGTCAGGCTGAACTCCTTAGATACACTGTCCAGCGAGTACAACAAGGTGGAGGTTCCTGCTGTTTTGGGGTGACATTATGTGGGGCCGATTTACGCCAATGGTGGTCATGGAAGGAGCCGTAACGGCTGTACGATACGTGAGTGCCATCTTCCGACCAATAGTGCAACCATATCGGTAGCATATTGGCGAGGCATTCGCCTTCGCGGACGACAATTCGCGCCCCCATCGTGCACATCTTGTGAATAACTTACTTCAGGATAACGACATCGCTCAACTAGAGTGGCCAGCATGTTGTCCAGACATGAACCCTATCGAACATGAATTGGATATATCGAAAAGGGCTGTTTATGGACGACGTGACGTGACGAATCGCCGTTGACGAGTTTGACAATCTGGACCAACAGTGCCTTGATGAACTTGTGGATAATTTGCCACGGCGAATACAAGCGTGCATCAATACAAGAGGCAGTGCTTCTGCGTATTAGCTGTGTGTACAGAAGTCAATGCCACCACCTCTGAAGGTCTCGGTGTGTGGTGGTGCAACAGGCAATGTGTGGTTTTCATGAGCAATAAAAGAGGCGGAAACGGTGTTTATGTTGACCTCTATTTCAATTTTCTGTACAGATTCCGGAACTCTTGGAACCGAGGCGATACAAAATATTTTTGATATGCGTATATAGATTGAGCCTTTGCATTTCGCTTTCGAGATTTCTTGAGATATTTCAAGTTCCGACTCGTAGAATGTTATCCCGTCGTTGATTATTCCGTCTTTTTCTCATGCTCACCTCCCTTGGTTGTCCCCTACTGGAGATCCAAATGTACGACTGGCCATGAACCTTTCGCCAATAGAGAGATCATCATGTCACTCTTTCAATTATAGGCCACATCTCGTGGGAATACACATTTTACTGCAGTGCGATCTGCATGCTTATGTCGTCGACCATTGGTGATTTTTCCCCCATTAAGGATGTTTCCCACTCCAAGGTCAAGAGAGTGCCATCAAGCTCTGTCTGGTCCTGTTAAACCTACACTGAAGAGTGAAAGGAACAAGTGCACCTGCCTAACATCGTGTAGCGCCCCCGAGAGCACGCAGAAGTGCCGCAGTCCGACGTGACGTAGCATGGACTCGACTAATGCCTGAAGTAGCGCCGGAGCAAACTGACATCCTGCAGGGCTGTTCATAAATCCCTGAGAATGCGAAGACCTCTTCTGTATAGCACGTTGCAAGGCGTCCCAGAAAGGCTTAATAATGTTCAGGTCTGGTGACTTTGGTGACCAGCGAAAGTGTTTAAACTCAAAAGGTAGTTCCTGGAGCCGCCGGCCGCAGTAGCCGAGCGGTTCTAGGCGCTACAGTCTGGAACCGCTCGACCATGCCTCGGCCATGGATGTGTGTGATGTCCTTAGGTTAAGTTAGGTTTAAGTAGTTCTAAGTTCTAGGTGACTGATGACCTCAGACCTTGAGTCCCATAATGCTCAGAGCCATTTGAACAACTTTTTTTTGTTTCTTCCAGGAGCCACTCTGCAGCGATTCTGGACATGTGGGATGTCGCATAGTCCTGTTGGAATTGCCAAATGGAATGCACAATGGACATGAATCAATGCAGGCGATCAAACAGGATGATTAAGATCGTGTCACCTGTCACAGTCGTATTTAGACGTATGAGGGTTTTCATATCAATCCAACTGCACACGCCCCACACCGTTACAGAACCTCTACCAGCTTGAACAACCCCTGCTGACATACAGAGTCCATGGATTCATGAGCTTGTCTCCACATCCATCCGCTCGATACAATTCCAAACGAGACTCATATGACCAGGCACCGTGTTTGCAGTCATCAACAGTCCAATGTCGGTGTTGACGGGTCCAGGAGAGGCTTAAAGCTTTGTGTCGTGCAGTCATCAAGGGTACATGAGTGGGGGCTTCGGCTCAGAAACCCCACATCCACGAGGTTTCGTCCAATAGTTCGCACGCTGACACTTGATGATGGCCTCGCGTTGAAATCTGCAGTAATATGCGGAAGGGTTGCACTTCTGTCACGTCTTCAGTCGTCGTTGGTGTTGCTCCTGCAGGACCTTTTTCCGGCTTCGGCGATGTGGGAGATTTGATTTTTTACCGGACTCCTCATATTCACGGTACAGTCGTAAAATTGTCGTAAGTGAAAATCCCCAGTTCATCGCTACCTCGGAGGTGCTGTGTCCCATCGCTCGTGCTCCGACTGTAACACCACTTTCAGACTCACTTAATCTTGAGAACCTGCCGTTTAAGCAGCAGCAGCAGCTGATCTAAGAACGGCGCCAAATCCTTGTTGTCTTATATGGGTGTTGACGACCGCCGTATTCTGCCTGTGTAAATATCTCTCAATGCACGTATGGATGCCTACATCAGCTTCTTTGGAGCTTCAATGTTTTTGTTGCCGGCCGGAGTGGTCGAGCGGTTCTAGGCGCTACAGTCTAGAACTGCGCGACCGCTACGGTCGTAGGTTCGAATCCTGCCTCGGGGGTGGATGTGTGTGATGTCCTTAGGTTAGTTAGGTTCAAGTAGTTCTAAGTTCTAGGGGACTAATGACCTCAGTATTTAAGTCCCATAGTGCTCAGAGACATTTTGTATTTGTTGCGTACTGAAGTACTGTATCACGTTGTGTACTAAAATGTGTGTGGCACATTGACCAGCCCCATTGCAAAGTCCATTTGAAAATAGTTTGTCTTACTAATTTAAGTACACCCAATTGACGGTGGAGGCTCTGAAAAGCGCAGGATAATAAAGAATTATTAGTGACGATTATTTGTGCATTTCGGGTCTTCCTGTTTAAAACGGCGGGTGGATGGATGGGTAGGGAGGGGGGAGGAGGGTGATCTGCTGTTTTTAGGATCTGCCAAATTTTTTTTTCAGTATTGCGGCTTGCTGCCGTATCTGTAACGGCAGTCGTTAAATAACACCTGAAGAAGTGAAATGCCAAGCACCTGCCTGTGGATCAAATAAATCTATTTGTTTCTGTTATCGTATACTGTTTGTGTAACGTGTTGTCCTAGATGGCGATTATTTCTTTTATTTATTTATTAGTTTAAAACAATTAGCCCCCTAACTCCCTATCTATATGACAGTTTGTGGGCAGTATTATGACTAACAAAATTTTACTAATACAGTTACTACCGCGGCAGTGTGTTAACAATTAGAATTTCTTTTTAGTTCTATGTCAATATAAATGCAACTTATTAAATAAAGTACAAAGATTGGAAAACATAACTAAATAATGTTGTTGTTGTGGTCTTCAGTCATGAGACTGGTTTGATGCAGCTCTCCATGCTACTCTATCCTGTGCAAGGTTCTTCATCTCCCAGTACCTACTGCAGCCTACATCCTTCTGAATCTGTTTAGTGTATTCATCTCTTGGTCTCCCTCTACGATTTTTTCCCTCCACGATGCCCTCCAATGTTAAATTTGTGAGCCCTTGATGCCTCAGAACATGTCCTACCAACCGATCCCTTCTTCTAGTCAAGTTGTGCCACAAACTCCTCCCCAATTCTATTCAATACCTCCTAATCAGTTATGTGATCTACCCATCTAATCTTCCTCACACTTAAATCAATACTCGATGTTAACAAATTTCTCTTCTTCAGAAACGCTTTCCTTGCCATTGCCAGTCTACATTTTATATCCTCTCTACTTCGACCATCATTTTGCTCCCCAAATAGCAAAACTCCTTTACTACTTTAAGTGTCTCATTTCCTAATCTAATTCCCTCAGCATCACCCGACTTAATTCGACTACATTCCATTATCCTCGTTTTGCTTTTATTGATGTTCATCTTATATCCTCCTTTCAAGACACTGTCCATTCCGTTCAACTGCTCTTCCATGTCCTTTGCTGTCTCTGACAGAATTACAATGCCACCGGCGAACCTCAAAGTTTTTATTTCTTCTCCATGGATTTCAATACCTACTCCGAATTTTCTTTTGTTTCCTTCACAGCTTGCTCAATATACAGATTGAATAACATCAGGGATAGGCTACAACCCTGTCTCACTCCCTTCCCGACCACTGCTTCCCTTTCATGTCCCTCTAATCTTACAAAATATAGGGAGCGAAAGGCTATTTACAATTTGTACAGAAACTAGATTAGCCTTTCGCTCCCTGTATTTTACCCCTGCCACCTTCAGGATTTGAATGAGAGTATTCCAGTCAACATTGTCAAAAGCTTGCTATAAGTCTACAAATGCTATAAACGTTGGCAACTAATTAGTACAGGATACAAATAGCAAAAATGGTTGAAATGGCTCTGAGCACTATGCGACTTAATTTCTGAGGCCATCGGTCGCCTAGAACTTAGAACTAATTAAACCTAACTAATCTAAGGACTTCACACACATCCATGCCCGAGGCAGGATTCGAACCTGCGACCGTAGCGGTCGCTCGGCTCAAGACTGTTGCGCCTAGAACCGCACGGCCACTCCGACAGGCCAAATAGTAAAGAGAAGTGTGAGGGCAGTAGTGAAACAATAAATTTATCCCTGAAATCGTAGGCGTAGACTAGGAAACAGCCCAACATTTGAGTAAAAGAGTGAGGAAAACCGCCTAAGAACCACATTCAGGCAGACCAGTGCAATGGCCGTTGATTCATAACGCAGATGCGATTCTGGTCTCGATCAATTCCGTGCAAAGCAAGTTAGGGCACTGTGAGTTCTCTTTTAGTTTTTCATCTTAAACGCGTTTATTACTGAACGGCGCCGCCGTGTGAGCACTCGGCATCTGCACGAGGGACCTGTAACGGCCGGCCCTGCCCGGGTTACGTGAGCCGGCGACCTCGGCGTCGCGAGTTCGATGCCAGCTGGCACGGCGCACGGTAAAACTCGCGTGCGTGCTGCTTTACTTGGCCGCAAGCAGTGAAATGACGCCCCCATTTTTTCTCACCTGTTCTGGCTTCGGATCCGGGTATCGCCTCCCTTTGGTACCTTCTTCGATCATCGCTCCAGTCTAGCCTCACCTTACTGCAGGTGCTAATCCGGCGGGGGTGTGATGGTGGAGACGAACTACCTCACCAAAAAAACACTCTGCCAAAAACATTTATATTTTCACATACGTACTGTGGCGCCTGTTATTTTTGAATTCTTTATTCATGTTTCCTTTCTTACGGGTAAAGGATGTATAAACATCAAAAGAAGTTTAAAATCACCCGGGCTCCCAGAACTCATCAAGATAGACGTTGCTCTGGATATTGTATCACAGACACAGTCCCTTTGACTGTTCAGAGATATCGCTAAACCTGCCCATAGACGTAAACAACCATGTGTGAGCAGCGCCTATTAGACCGAGGGGGTCACTCCACCTTCCTGGTGGAGGTAAACGGCTTGTGTAGTCTCTAGTTCAATCATGTCTAGATGGTCAATACAGGAATTCGATCGGGTCCGCATTGTTACTTTGTGACAGGTAGGGCTCTCAACAGGGGAAGTGTCCAGGCATTTCGGACTTAACCAAAGCGATGTTGTTCGGACATGGAGGAGATAAAGAAAGACAGCAACTGTCGATAACTTGCCTCGCTCAGTCCGCCCAAAGGCTACTACTCCAGTGGATGACCGCTACCTACGGATAATGGCTTGGAGGAAACCTGACAACAACGCCACCATGTTGAATAATGCTTTTCGTGCAGCCACAGGGCTGGCTGAAGTGGCCGAGCGGTTCTAGGCGCTACAGTCGGAAACCTCGCGACCGCTACGGTCGCAGGTTCGAATCCTGCCTTGGGCATGGATGCATGTGGTATCCTTAGGTTAGTTAGGTTTAAGTAGTTCTAAGTTCTAGGCGACTTATGACCTCAGAAGTTAAGTCCCATAGCGCTCATAGCCATTTGAACCATTTTGCAGCCACAGGACCTCGTGTTACGCCTCAAACGGTGCACAATAGGCTATATGATTCGTAGATTCACTTCCGACGAACATAGTGAGGTCCATCTTTCCAACGACACCATTCATCGTGGTACAGATGGACCCAACAACATGCCGAATGAACCGCTCAGCATTGACATCAAGTTCTCTTCACCGAAGACTGTCGCATCTGCCTTAAACCAGACAATCGTCGGAGACGTGTTTGGATGCAACCCGGTCGGGCTGAATGCCTTAGGCGCACTGTCCAGCGACTGCAGCAAGGTGGAGGTTCCCTGATGCTTTGGGGTGGTATTATATGGGGCCAAAGTACGCCTCTGTTGGTCATGGAAGGTGACGTAACGACTGTGCGATACTTGAATGCCATCCTCCGACCGATAGTGCAACCATATCCGCAGCATATTGGCGAGGCAACCGTCTTCATGGACGACAAATCGCGCCCCATCGTGCACATCTTGTGAATGACTTCCTTCAGAATAACGACATCGCTCGACTAGAGTGACCAGCATGTTCTCTAAATATGAACCCTATCGAATGTGCCTGGGATACATTGAAAAGGGCTGTTTATGGACGACGTGACACACCAACCACTCTGAGGGATCTACGCCGAATCACCGTTGAGGAGTGGGACAATCTGGACCAACAGTGCCTTCATGAATTGGTGGATAGTATGCCACGAAGAATACAGGCACGCATCAGTGCTAGAAGACGTGTTACTGGGTACTAGAGGTACCGGTGTGTACAGCAATCTGGATCACCACCTCTGAATGTCTCACTGTATGGTGGTAGAATACGCAATGTGTGGTTTTCATGAGCAATAAAATGAGCGTAAATGATGGCAGCTTGAAATATAAAGTCTTTCGTAAGGTTACACATACCGACAGATACTTGCATATGGATTCCAATCATGATCCACAACAGAAAAGAGGTGTTATAAAAAGTCTAGTGGACACAGTTAAAGGATTTGTGCGCGGGAATACCTGGACGCAGAGTTAAAACGTTTAAAGTAGGCTTTTGAGAAGAATGGGTACTCTAGTAAGGAAATAAATAGTTTTGTGTCCGAATAACAGGAGATCTAAGGATAACGATAGGACACAGCGATAGAAGAACATGGTTTCTCTATCCTTCATCAAAAAAGTAACGTATCAAATCGGCAAGATTTTAGGGAAACGTAACGTTCGACCAACTAAGAAAACAGGCCAAGCACTTCATTCCATTAAGGATAAACGTCCCCCTCTGTCTGCAAGTGGTGTATACAAGATTCCGTGTACATGTCGTAGGGTCTACATTGGAACTCCAAAGAGGAGTGTGAATACACGGTTGAAGGAACATAAAAGTCTTTGCCCATTAGGGAAAACAGACAAGTCAGCCGTGTCTTCAGTGGTGTGGTCACGAAGTGAAATTTTCGGAAACTGAAGTTTTATATACTTTGGCGAACTATTATTCACGGCTATATAGAGAAGTCATCGAAATATATAAACAGAGAGATAATTTTAACAGAAAAAAAGAAGCTATGAAACTAGGTGGTATATGGAAAATGGCGCTGCAGAATCGATGAGAAGTTTTTATCATTGACGTACTACGATCGATAGTTATATTTTATTCTTGACAAGGTTTGTCTCTGCTATCACGTGAAATCCAGACCACGCCCAATTTCCACGTTATTTAGGCCGTTCTTCGGCGTCCGACTCATCAGTCGACAAGACTCAGCGCTACCGGGAGCACCTCCGAAGATGTCCAACGTAGCTGTGGACGAAACGACAGGAACAGAAGAGTTCCTTGGACCACGGCCATACAACCCGGAAGAATTGTCGGCAGCTGAAAGCAAAATTACCGACAGATGTGTGCAATATTGAGATATCCTGAGTCATATTTGATATTCAAGTAATTAGTGAAAGTGGTCTTCAGGATTGCAATAACTGAAACTTTTGTGGGCGGAATTTTTGGTCGGCTTCGCAGACAGTAAGTGAGCCAATTTTATCTATAAAACGGGATCAGCATCTATTTCAAATTACGTTAAAGGAGTTCTATAGTTTTTTTTACAGGCGCCACGGTGATTATTCATTTCGTAATGTCAAAGAAATTACGCAAGCTGAGGTTAATCTAACATTGGCTTAGAGTGGTGTTGTCAGAAATGAGAGACGATAACTTTCATAATTCGATGCATAAAAATACAGAGTGAAATTATTTATTAGTAATCAGACTTGAGAACAATTTTTTGCTCCATCGTGTTTCGAGATATCCAGAGATAAAATTTATACGTAGAACAATTTTGTCATCTTGGTATTGAAGCTCTTTTTTTCCGTGTTTGCTTTAACAATATATATGTTTTTGGATAGGGTCCGCCTTTAGCAAAACACAGTTTTGTTTTATAACCCAAACATGTTTCACTGCAGTTGCAGCATCCTCAGTGGGCTTTTATTTTCCATCTGTTAAAGATAAAGAAACGTTCTTTGTTGTTTTGTATACATGTAGCTATTAGTTTTTAAAAAATGTAATCATAGATATTTGAAAAAACACATAAATTATGAAAATCCATACCTTTTTACCACATGGTGTGGTTTTTCTGACGTCTTGTGTTTCTACAATGACCGACAGTTTGTCATCTGCAACCACTTATACCTTAAAGTACATAAATTGTTTAAGCCAAAATTACGATTTGAAGAACTATGTTATTATTATGCCTGAAATTATTTAATTCTATGTGTGTGTGTGTGTGTGTGTGTGTGTATTTACATTGTGTTTCACTTACTCTTTTTTCGTCTTCATCTCTGTCAAACACTGAATATTGAGTTGCCACTGCCACTGTCACTGTCACTCACTGTTTCACTGTTTATCAGCTATAAAAACAAAACATGGCTGGCAGTGGAACAGCTGGAGGTGTAAAAACAAGATGGCTGACAGTGGAACAGTTGAAGGTGTTCCTGGCGGCTGTTTTGAACCTTTCAGAGGTGACTGAGATTTTTTTTTTTTGGTGTGTGTTTGTGTGTGTGTGTGTGTGTGTGTGTGTGTGTGTGTGTGTGTGTGTATGTGTGTATGTGTATGTAAAAGGGGGAGACAGAGAGAGAAAGAGAGGGAGAGTGAAAGGGAGGGAGAGAGAGATTTTAGGTTTCAGGATCTTTCTTTCTTTTTTTTTTCCTGGTGTGTGGGGGAGGGGGTTTAAGATCTCTATAGGCTGGTTTTGTCTGTTAGTTCTTTGAGGGCAGAGAACAGAGTGCCATTGCAGAGAGCTGTGTATTCATTTATTATTTGTTTGCCTTCTACTATGGCTTTTTGTATCTGGTAATTTTCTTCGATTATCAGTTTTTTTGTGAGGGGCTGTTGCTGCATTTGAGAATTTTCAAATCTGTGTTGATGTTTGTTGGGCTATGTTTCTTGTCCATGAGGTGTTCAGCAAATGTGGAATGACAGCTGTTACTTTTTAATGCTCTTTTGTGTTCTGTATATCTGGTATTAAAGTTTCTGGTTGTCTGTCCTATATAAACTGCTTTGCAATCCTGGCATGTTAATTGGTAAATACCAGATGTGTTGTGTTTGTCTGTGCTTGTGTTGGTTGTCCTTAGTTTTTTCTGTGTTGAGTTGTCTGTCCTGTAGGCTATTTTTATCCCTTGTTTTTTGAGTATGTTGCCTATTCTGTGTACTGTTTTGTTGTTATAGGTGAGAGTGAACCATCTGTTTGTCATTGTGGGTGTTTCCTGTTCATGTGTGTTCATTGGTGGGTTCTGTGTGTTTGTAGGTTGAGGCTTTTGTTTTTGATTTTTTGTGTTGGGTGTCCTTTTTAGTTTTGCTTTAATTTTGTGGTTTAGTTTATTTATAGTGTTTGTGTCATATCCATTCTCCACTGCTATTTGTCTGATTGTCTGCAATTCATTCTTGTAGTTGTTATCAGTGAGTGGGGTTTTGTTTAGTCTGTGTAGCATATATTGGAAGCTGGCTAGTTTGTGTGTAATCGGATGATTAGAGTCTTTGTGAATGGTTGTGCTAGTGGTGGTCGCTTTCCTGAATATGGAGAATTGGTGTTGGTTGTTGTGTCTGTATATTGTGAGGTCAAGGAAGTTTAGCCTTTTGTCGTGTTCTGTTTCTATGGTGAATTTTATTTTTGGGTGTACTTTGTTTATATCACTGTGGAGTTGTTGGATGCGACTTGGTGTTTCATCTATAAGGCATATGATGGCATCTACATAACGGTACCAATATATTATCCGGTATTGTTTGGGTCTAACTATTGTTTCGAATATTTTATTTTCAATGTGATTGAGAAAGATGTTGGCTAGGACTCCACTGACTGGTGACCCCATTGGAAGTCCATCTTCTTGTGAGTAAAACTGATTGTCAAAGGAGAAGTAGTTTTGTTGTGTGGTAAGTTTTAGGATGCTAGCTATTTCTTTTATGTGGGGTTCGGGAATTTTGGCTTGTTCTTCTAATTGTTGTCTGATGATGTTGATGGTTTCAGTGGTGGGGATATTGGTGTACATGGATGTGATGTCAAATGATGTGAGTTTGGCTGTTGTGGGTATGTTGATGTCTTTGATTTGCTGTACCAGCTCTTCGGTGTTGCATATGCTTCTGTTATTTGTGTATATGTAATGTTTCTGTATGTGTGTGTGAATTTATCTGGCTAAGTGGTATGTGGGTGCACTTCTGAAATTGACTACAGGGCGTATAGGAATGCCATCCTGGTGGAGCTTTAGTAGGCTGTTCAGTGTGGGTGCTTGGGGGTTCTTTTGTTTCAATCATTTTGCTTTCTGATTTGTGAATATGTGTGAGATATTTTTTAGGAGTGTTATTGTGTTTCTCTGGTATCTTTGTGTTGGGTCACTGGTTAGCTTTGTTATGTTGTTGTCTTCCAGGAATTTTAAGGTTTTTTGCTTGTATTCATCCTGTTTTATTATTATCATGGTGCTGCCCTTGTCTGATCTTGTGATGAGTGCCTCATTTTTTTTTAAGTTTGCCCTTTATTTTTCCAGAGGTTTTTTCTTCTTCAGTTTTTGTTCCTGTCAATATGTTGTTTTTGTTTTCTTTTATTATGTATCTTATTTCTTCTGTGATTAATTCTCTTGTCAGACCTGCACTGAAGTTTTGGTTATTGTTTCTTTCTTGTTGTTTTATGATGTACTCACTTTCTGTGATAAGATTCTCCACTGTCTTGTGTGTGATGTGTGTGTTGACATTGTATTTTGGGCCTTTTTCTAGAAAACTTATTTCTTGGTTGGTTAGTGGTATGTCAGTAAGGTTTACCAGACGTTTGTGGAATGTGTGGTTTGCTTGCTTTCTATTTTTATGTGCAAAAGCTTTGTTTTGTTTTAAAAGAGTGTTTAGTTTTTGTTGTTGTTTATTCCATTTTGATTTTATTTGTGTTTCTGTGTTTTGTTTGACTGTATTCATGATATCATTGAATATTTCAGAGACTTTAATGTTCTTTCCTAGTTCCAGGTGAATTTTGAATAGTTCAACATTGAGTTCTTGCTTTTTTGTATGTAGGTTTCTAATTTCTTGCTTCAGCCACTCAATTTCAGCTTTATGTTTGGCATGACTGATAACAACTACAAGAATGAATTGCAGACAATCAGACAAATAGCAGTGGAGAATGGATATTAAAAAGTAACAGCTGTCATTCCACATTTGCTGAACACCTCATGGACAAGAAACATAGCCCAACAAACATCAACACAGATTTGAAAATTCTCAAATGCAGCAACAGCCCCTCACAAAAACTGATAATCGAAGAAAATTACCAGATACAAAAAGCCATAGTAGAAGGCAAACAAATAATAAATGAATACACAGCTCTCTGCAATGGCACTATGTTCTCTGCCCTCAAAGAACTAACAGACAAAACCAACCTATAGAGATCTTAAACCCCCTCCCCCACACACCAGGAAAAAAAAAAAGAAAGAAAGATCCTGAAACCTAAATCTCTCTCTCCCTCCCTTTCACTCTCCCTCTCTTTCTCTCTCTGTCTCCCCCTTTTACACACACACACACACACACACACACACACACACACACACAAACACACACCAAAAAAAAATCTCAGTCACCTCTGAAAGGTTCAAAACAGCCGCCAGGAACACCTTCAACTGTTCCACTGTCAGCCATCTTGTTTTTACACCTCCAGCTGTTCCACTGCCAGCCATGTTTTGTTTTTATAGCTGATAAACAGTGAAACAGTGAGTGACAGTGACAGTGGCAGTGGCAACTCAATATTCAGTGTTTGACAGTGATGAAGACGAAAAAAGAGTAAGTGAAACACCATGTAAATAGACACACACACACACACACACACACACACACACACACACACACACATAGAATTAAATAATTTCAGGCATAATAATAACATAGTTCTTCAAATCGTAATTTTGGGTTAAACAATTTATGTACTTTAAGGTATAAGTGGTTGCAGATGACAAACTGTCGGTCATTGTAGAAACACAAGACGTCAGAAAAACCACACCATGTGGTAAAAAGGTATGGATTTTCATAATTTATGTGTTTTTTCAAATATCTATGATTACATTTTTTTAAAAACTAATAGCTACATGTATACAAAACAACAAAGAACGTTTCTTTATCTTTAACAGATGGAAAATAAAAGCCCACTGAGGATGCTGCAACTGCAGTGAAACATGTTTGGGTTATAAAACAAAACTGTGTTTTGCTAAAGGCGGACCCTATCCAAGAACAATTTTGTGTTTCACATAGGCAAAAAAGTAAATAAACTGAAAACTTCCTGGCAGATTAAAACTGCGTGCCGGACAGAGACTCGAACTCGGGACCTCTGCCTTTCGTGGGCAAGTGCTCTACCAACTGAGCTACCCGAGCACGACTCACGATCCGCCTTCACAGCTTTAACTCCGCCAGTACCTCATCTCCTAACTTCACAGAAGCTCTTCTGCGAACCTTGCAGAACTAGCACTCCTGGAAGAAAGGATATTGCGGAGACATGGCTTAGCCACAGCCTGGGGGATATTTCCAGAATGATATTTTCGCTCTGCAGCGTACACTCCAATGCAAAGTGAAAATCTCATCCTAGTAAACAAAGCACCTGCAATCTCACACCGCACAAAATATTTAAGAAGTAATACAATAGTACTTTCATTTTAATTTTATTTAGTTATGGTACACTGTTCGTCATTAGATTTGCAACACTATGGAGGCTGCATGCAATAAACGTCAAACTGGCAGTAAGTGTACTGCATGTGTGGATAAGCAAATAATTAGCATTTCAATGCAACTGCACAATGCAGGTAAGTGAAATGTCTCCTGTATTCTGTATATCAGGTAAGGTCACGCAGCGGTTCATTCAGATATCGTATTTGAATTTGATTGTGAGGTGTTTCGTTTTAAGGCTGAAGTAATCAGGAGAATTTCCCTCGGCCACGAGTCGAACTTTGATAGCAAAATTTCAGTAGTAAGCCTTTCAGCGATGCACAGCGCCTCTCTTGCAACGTCTGCCTACGGAGTTTCTTAGGCATCTGTAACGCTCTCGCGGCAGATAAATGATCTCATGTCGAAACACGCCACTCTTTCTTGTATCTTCTTTCTCTCTCTCTCTCTCTCTCCCCCTCTCTCTTGTGTTAGTCCTATACGCTAAGAATGCCATGTTGATGCACACTGTTTAAGAGTCGATCGGACAAGTGCCTTAAAAGGCACTTACATCGTAGATGAGTTGCATTTCCGTAGAGTCTTCCTATGAGTTTCACTCTGACGCCTGCTTTTTCAATTATCTACTTTATGTGGTCATTCCACTTCGCTCTGAACTGTTACTCGTGGAGATGTTATGGTGGATAACGTTTCCATCAGTTTCTCATCAATACCGTAGTTGTGCAATAGCAACTTTCTTTTCCTATGTCCGCGCAATATGTCGCATTTATTTACACTCAGGCTCAATTGCCAGAGGCTGCACCATTAGTAAATCCTCTTCAGGTTATTTTGTAAAGCGATACTGCCTTCTGGCGTTGCTACTTTGTTATACAGGGGGTTCAGAAATTCCTGGTACAAAGTGCTGGAGCTCGCAGCGGAAAGTGAGTACATTGTATTTTGCAGAAGGAACCACGTCATCCAACAAAGGACGCTACAGAGCGTCGGAGCTCCAGGCGCCGGAGCCTATAAATGCTTGTGTATACTGGGTGACTTTGATGATGCTACAAGTTTTACAGGATGATGGACGAAGATAAATGTATCAATTTGGCGTAACGGTTGAAGCGTAGCGCCGTATAACGATCCTGCCTTGGAGACGGCTAAGTGGGAGATGCGTCTCAGAGGTCGACAGTGACAGATGGTGACGCCAGACGGGACGCGCAGGTAGTTTATGTTTCAGCCGATAAGGGACAATATTGGATAGAGGGACTGTGATTTTAGTTTAGATTGTGCCCACTAGAGTGCACTAAAGTAATAGAATGTTTTCCATAAATTTTCTAGTATTTTCATAAAGTGTTATTATGCAGTAAATGAAGCAGGAAAAAAGGAATACAAACGTCTCAAAAATGAGATCGACAGGAAGTGCAAAATGGCTAAGCAGGCATGGCTAGAGGACAAATGTAAGGATATAGCGGTTTATCTCACTAGAGGTATGACAAATACTGCCTACAGGAAAATTAAAGAGACCTTTGGAGAAAATTAAACCACTTGTATGAATATCAAGAGCTCAGATGGAAACCCAGTTCTAAGCAAAGAAGACAAAGCAGAAAGGTAGAAAGAGCATATAGAGGGTCTATACTAGGGCGATGTACTTGAGGACAATATTACGGGAATGGAAGAGGATGTAGATGAAGATGAAATGGGAGATATGATACTGCGTGAAGAGTTTGACAGAGCACTGAAAGACCTGAGTCGAAACAAGGCCCTGGGAGTAGACAACATTCCATTAGAACTACTGACGGCCTTGGCAGAGCCAGTCCTGACAAAACTCTACCATCTGGTGAGCAAAATGTATGAGACAGGTGAAATACCCTCAGAGTGCAAGAGGAATATAATAATTCCAATCCCAAAGAAAGCAGGCGTTGCCAGATGTGAAAACTGTCGAACTATCAGTTTAACAAGTCACGGCTGCAAAATACTAACGCGATTTCTTTACAGACGAATGGAAAAACTGGTAAAAGCCGACCTTGGGAAAGATCAGTTTGGATTCCGTAGAAATGTGGGGACACGTGAGGCAATACTGACCCTGCGACTTATTTTAGAAGAAAGATAAAGGAAAGGCAAACCTACGTTTCTAGCATTTGTAGACTTAGAGAAAGCTTTTGACACTGTTGACTGGAATACACTCTTTCAAATTCTGAAGGTGGCAGGAGTAAAATACAAGGAGCGAAAGGCTATTTACAATTTGTACAGAAACCAAATGGCGGTTATAACAGTCGAGGGCTATGAAAGGGAAGCAGTGGTTGGGAAGGGAGTGAGACATGGTTGTAGCCTCTCCCCGATGTTATTCAATCTGTATATTGAGCAAGCAGTAAAGGAAACAATTCGGAGTAGGTTTTAAAATCCATGGAGAAGAAATAAAAACTTTAAGGTTCGCCGATGACATTGTAATTCTGTCAGAGACAGCAAAGGACTTGGAAGAGCAGTTTAACGGAATGGACAGTGTCTTAAAAGGAGGATATAAGATGAACATCAACAAAAGCAAAACGACGATAATGGAATGTAGTCTAAGTCGGGTGATGCTGAGGGAATAAGGCTAGTAAATGGGACACTGAAAGCAATAAAGGAGTTGTGCTTTTTGGGGAGCAAAATACTGATGATGATCGAAGTAGAGAGGATCTGAAATGTAGACTGGCAGTGGCAACGAAAGCGTTTCTGAAGAAGATAAATTTGTTAACATCGAGTATAGATTTAAGTGTCAGGAAGTCGTTTCTGACGATAAACAGTTTGGACAAGAAGGGAATAGAAGCTTTCGAAATGTGGTGCTACAGAAGAATGCTGAAGATTTGATGGGTAGATCACATAACTAATGATGAAGTATTGAATAGAATTGGGGAGAAGAGGAGTTTGTGGCACAACTTGACTAGAAGAGAGGATCGCTTGGTAGGACACGTTCTGGGGCTTCAAGGAATCACCAATTTAGTATTGGAGGGCAGCGTCGAGGGTAAAAACCGTAGAGGGAGACCAAGAGATGAATACACTTAGCTGATTCAGAAGGCTGTAGGCTGCAGTAGGTACTGGCAGATGAAGAAGCTTGCACAGGATAGAGTAGCGTGGAGAGCTGCATTAAACCAATCTCAGGACTGAAGACCACAACGACAACAACGTGTCTCTTTATGTATGTAAAATGTTATATATGTGTTTTAACAGTATGTAGGATACGTGAGTGTTGTTTAAGGTTAATATAAAGATAATTGTTTAACGAGTTATGTAGTAGGATTTAGTGTGGGAACAAAACTTGCTCTGAGCACTATGGGACTTAACTGCTGCGGTCATCAGTCCCCTATAACGTAGAATTACTTAAACCTAACTAACCTAAGGACATCACACATATCCATGTCCGAGGCAGAAATCGAACATGCGAGCGTAGAGGTCACGCGGGTCCAGACTGTAGCGCCTAGAACCGCTCGGCCACTCCGGCCAGCCGGTGTGGGAAACTTTCGAAAAGGCATGGATATGGACAAAGGGGATTTTTGTAGAATAGATTTCAAGTAAGTTTATGTTAAAGGAAAAGTTAATTCAGGTATAAATAAAAATAGTAAATAAGCAAAACTTCAGCATATTAGATAATTACGTTGGTAGGTTTACTATTTTGCGATTGGTTATTGATGTAAAACGCGGACTGACGCGGGAGAACATTGTTTTGCTATTGGCTGTTGAGTAAACTGACCAATGGTAAAGCAATATTCTTCGCGCGCTTTCTCTGCTGGTGCAGAAGACTTACAGTATTGTGGGGAAGAGTCTAGCCATGAAACAGGTCGGACGTGTGTAGTAGTGGTTCCGATGGAAAGGATAAGTTGCCCGATCTAGCAGTATTTCATACATCAAATGTGTGACAAAGTGACGGCATAATAATTATACCGATCGGCGTGTAAAAATTTCGGAATTTTTAAGTGAATTTTGTGAGGAGAAAAGACATAAATTCCGCGTGGCGTATTGAGCAGGTCGGTGGCTAAAAAGTGTGACTGCATTTGGTACCGGCGTACTTGATAGTTGGCGAGCATTATCAATCAAACACAATCAGTATTTTTGTAGCTATTACGTTTTAGGGAAATGCAACACCATAAACTTGCTAACGTGAGTGAAAGGGATTGTGAGTGACTGTGTTAAGACTAGCAAGAACTTGGCAGTGATACTTGTTCACCCAAGTTTCAGAATATATTAATTGAGGACAAAATTTCCAAACTTTCATTTCGTGTTTCTCCCGAAACGTAGATTAGTGACTTTAATTGCAGCCTGGTTCACGTCGAAGTACAGTAGGCTTCACTCGGCTTTCCTACTGATGATGTGCTGAGACAATGTTCACAGGTAGGTGCAGGTCCGTCGTAAAGGGACGTAAGGAACCGCGCCAGCGCACGGTCTTTGTACCGGAAACGAACAAGTCGAAAGCTTCATGAGAAAAGTGTTCTGGTACTGTTGTCGATAAGATTGTAGGGTAGGCAACTTTTAGATATGGTGGTATGGATCAAAACAAGGTCTAATGGACACGAGCTCTAAAATGCGTAGCTGAGGAGGTATGAGCACTTTTTCAACTTCGCTACTTCTCTGTTGAACAAGTGCTCATCGTGTAAGTGTTGGTAACGCCACGTAGCGCTCTGTATAAAAATCACTGACTGTGCTGTGTGAAGGCTGTGGCTGGTTTGCATTGTTGGAATATTTGTTATTGTAGTGTTGGGCAGTTTGATGTGAACAGCCCGTAGAGTTGGACAGTTGGAGGTAGTGATGGGCTAAACTGCGATTTTCCGATATCAGTGATTTCTGTGAATGCTCCTTTTCAGTATCTGCTATTTTTAACTGTGATTTGTCGCAGTTAAGAGTCGCAGTTAAGGAACGTAGGTCGCGTATCCCTCCGCCACTGCTATTTCTGCGATTTCTGCTACTTCCGCGATTTCTGTGACTTCTGCTACTTCTGCGATTTCTGCTACTTCTGCGATTTCTGTGACTCCTGCGATTTCTGCGACTTACCACCGTATGAAAAAGTTACATCTGCCCACACAGAAAACTGCATCTCAACAAACCTGTCATTGGTAAGAAAGTTTTATGTTTGTTCTTCCGTTGGCTTTAATTATGTATTAAAGAAACAACTGTGAAAATATTAATAGTGTAATTATTATGTAAGTAACCATACAGTAGCGTAATAGTTCGTGTTTAGAAAATGAAGTGTAACATATTGTTATGTTCAAGGCACCTGAACTACATTTCAGTCACTCAGTAAATTGATAACTCAACAGATATGGAGAAATTACCACTGCGTCTTTAGACCGTTTTCGTCAGCCGAGAGGTTAGTTTCTAAGTGTTTCGATGGACTTACTTACTTTAGTGAGATCGTTCTTGCAAATGTGAAATATACCCCATTGAGTGGCTTTCATTACAGCACATATTAGCAATCTACTCTGTCAATTATATTGCTTGTAATTAGTGACAGCAAAAATTGTTTAATAATCCTTGTGATTTTGCAGACACAGTTGTGACTCTTGATTACTGGTTGCTGTACGTATCTATCCACATCAAAGCTGTTGAGAGAGACTCGTGAAGATTCAAGACAGCTCTTAGAGGATTTGCAGTTTAAAAGTGACATAATTGTGAAATAAGTGTGCAGATGAGTGATTAAACTGTGCTTTATTGAAGTTGTTATGCGATTTTAAAAGAATAATAAATGTTAAATACAGTGATTGAATAATGAAAATCTAATTTTCCACATGTTTAAGCGGTCCTGTACCCGTAACTTTCCGCCACATATTTACTGGTAAACACTAGTTGAAGAGTGACATGCCGCCCCCCTCCCCCCCCCCCCCCCCCCCTTCTCAACAACTTGCTGTGACACCGATCTGCAACATATCACGAAGTCTACAATATGCATTTTGAGGCTGTTGATATGAAAGTGGGAAGTACAGATCTTCCAGTTAAATCAGGAATAGCTTAAGTGCAGTACTTGAAAGGAAAAGCTTACTTGTGTAGGTGGTTGTAGTGTCGGCAAAAAGTTCGTGTGTGTGAAGTTGCCATGTAGAACACCAGGTGTAAGACTTTTCTCCCGAGTCTTGAACTGTGCCGGAATAAAAGTGAGGCACTCATTTGACTCAATAATGCTGTTTTCATTTCACTACACTTATACAGATGTCTGAGTTCTGCTGTGTTAACATTGCAAAGTCCTGTAGGCATGTGGAGTATTAACCAAAATTGTCATATTGGAAGCAGAATCACATTTGTTACGTTACTTGATATTTTCAGGAGAAAAAGGCAATGTTGCTTCTTATTAATATAATACATTCAGAGTCACAGCTGTGTTTGACCAACCATAACTGATGCTGAACGTGCATGTCGTCATATAATGTGAAGGGCTTATTTCAATAGTGGTGCAAGTCCATTACCTCCACTTTTCTGTCTATAATGCTTCTGAAATTAATGATCCAAACAAACATTAATAAAGGTTCATTTCTAGCAAGAAGCCATATGCTTGAATATTTCTGGTATCTCAACTGTAGATTTTTCAGCGCTCATTTAACTTTACAACTCCGTATCTCAAAATAAACAAACATGGACTTGTACCACTAATGAAATAAGTCCCTCATATGCAGTATGCACACACAGCACACCGATCTCGTGAGGCACAAGGCTCTCATAACGAAGTACGTACGTCGTTCAACAGATGGTACTAGGAAAAGAATGTTAACTGCGTTTTTTAGTTGCTAATTGTGACTCTTAGTTGCGATTTGTCACGGAAATCGCAGTTTGACTATGTAGCGACTAGCATACTATGAGCTTTGCTCAACAGATGGCACTGCTAACTGCGCTTTTTAGTTGCTACTTGAGACTCTTAGTTGCGACTTGTCACGGAAATCGCAGTTAGACTCGATAGCGTGTCACAGAGATGAGCGTGGCCAACAGATGGCACTGTTAACTGCGCTTTTTAGTTACTACTTGCGACTCTTAGTTGCGACTTGTCACAGAAATCGCAGTTAGACTCGATAGCGTGTCGCAAAGATGAGCGTAGTACGAACTTTGGCCAACAGATGGCACTGTTAACTGCGCTTTTTAGTTACAACTTGTGACTCTTAGTTGCGATTTGGCACTGAAATCGCAGAAACCAGTATGGAATTCGGCCAACAGGTGGCTCACGGCGTTCATTCTGATCATATGGAGCGCCATCTGTCGGACATTTTTTGAACTTTGTATTTTTTTTTTTTTTGGTTATAATAAAACCCCATGTCATTCCAGACCATGTTTGTCAATTTGTACCTCTCTATCTACATTATTCTGTGATTTATTCAGTTTTCAAATTTATACTGACTTTTTGATCACCCGGTATATGTAATGACTTTTGAACTCTATTAAGATAAATACATTGTGTGTTCTTTACCAAAATCTTTCGTTTGCTAACTATGCCTATCAGTAGTTAGTGCCTTCAGTAGTTTGAATCTTTTATTTAGCTGGCAGTAGTGGCGCTCGCTGTATTGCAGTAGTTCGAGTAACGAAGATTTTTGTGACGTAAGTGATCCATGAAGGATATAGGTTATTGCTAGTAAGGGCCATTCTTTTGTAGGGATTATTGAAAGTCAGATTGTGTTGCGCCAAAAATATTTTGTGTCAGTTTAGTGATGATCAGAATAAATATAGAACTATGTGAGTACGTTCAGTCTTGCTCAGCTGTTTGAAAATCAAATAACGTAAGACTTTTTCCAGTACTGTCATTCTTTACATACAAAAGGGAAGTTTCAATAGCTCTGGAGGTATGTACCAGGTGTGCCGCTATGGAGCGTTTAAATACAAATGTGTCGATAGGGAACATTTGTTGTGAATGAAACTTAATTTTGTTTTTTGTTTCGTCGGTATGACAGCTGTCAAAGATATTTAGTATACATCAAGTCATGGAACAAACAACATCATTTTTACATCGTGTTAACAATGTCGAATTTTATACCAAAAAGTGATGAGATTTGCGGAAAACATTAATTTTTTTGTTTTCATTTGAAAATAAAAGTGCTGCAGAGTGCTTGTCGATGCATATGGTGATCATGCTTTGAGGTTCGCCGATGACATTGAAATTCTGTCAGAGGCAGCAAAGGACTTGGAAGAGCAGTTCAACGGAATGGATAGTGTCTTGAAAGAACGGTGTAAGATGAACATCAACAAAAGCAAAACGATGATAATGGAATGTAGTCGAATTAAGTCGGGTGATGCTTTGGGAATTAGATTAGGAAATGCGACACTTGAAGTTGTAAAGGAGTTTTGCTATTTGGCGAGCGAAATAACTGATGATGGTCGAAGTAGAGAAAATATAAAATGTAGACTGGCAATGTGGTCGAAGTAGTGAAGATATAAAATGTAGACTGTCAATGGCAAGGAAAGCGTTTCCGAAGAAGATAAATTTGTTAACATCGAGTATTGATTTAAGTGTCAGGAAGTCGTTTCTCAAAGTATGTGTGTGGAGTGTAGCCATGTATGGAAGTGAATCATGGACGATAAATAGTTTGGACAAGAACTTTTGAGTCATTTTCAGCTAGGTGTCCGGATACTTTTGATCACGTTGTGTTCCTGCTTGGGACGTATCTTCGCCATTTTGAAGGTTAAGGATACCACTGTAACCTATCGGAACAGTACGAAACTATGGAGGCTTAAGGGGAACATGTTGCGGTCTAAAAAAAAAAAAAAAAAAAAAAAAAAAAAAAAAAAAAAAAAAAAAAATGTAATGGCTCTGAGCACTATGAGACTTAACATGTGAGATCATCAGTCCTACTAGACTGAGAGCTACTTAAACCTAACTAACCTAAGGACATCACACACATCCATGCCCGAGGCAGAATTCGAACCTGCGACCGTAGAAGCAGCACGGTTCCGGACTGAAGCGCCTGTAACCACTCGGCCACAGCGGGGGGCCTCAAAAAACAACTTTCGCTCATTTTAACCGAAACTGTCCTAGGAGAAAGTATCGTATTATTTACCGATTTCACTTCGTAAAACATGTGACGTAGATGCGAACAGAACGAGCACTGTCAACGAATGGGTTTGTGTCCCAGTGTGAGACGCGGACCTAGCTAACGGGGCAGGCGTTACAGTTTCACAGCTGTCGCCAAAACGGACAGCTCGAGCCGGCAGCGGGTGGAATATGAGAAACCTTCGGCGTCGACGTCAGACGTGTTATTCGCAGGCAGGGATCTGGACGCGGGAGCTGTTTGTCTGTTGGCCTCTGGCCCACTCTCGGCACTCAGTGAGCGTCGAGGCTGGCTGGCGAGGCTGGCGAGCGCTAGTGCCACCGAGCAGGGGCGAGCAGGAAGTGGGCAGAAGTAATAGGCTGACACGCATGACTGACGTCGATCTGTAGTGGCAGCGTTAAAAAATATATCGGCTCAACCACTTGTTTATAGTGTAACACACTAAGACTGACGCGTTTCGGAAGTCAAGCTTCCATCATCAGAATAATAAAAAGTGAAAGAACCTGTTAAAACTCGCTAAAATGGAACATTCACCAGGCACAATAAAACTGATAAAATCAAAACATTGCGGCTACTTCCCTTGTTGCAGCCGCGTCTTCCAAGGTGCATCTCCACACAGTCGTCAAAATATAAAAAAAAAAAAACTCTAAAATGGTGTCGGCTATGGTGTTCAACATCTAACCACATGGCTCTCTCCTCTATCGTCGTAAACCGCCCGTGCGTCTTCGTTGATACCACACACCACGTAGCCAAACACGACACTGAAACGCGAGTGAACTCAGGCGCAAGTAAACAATGAAGTCACAGAGATGAAAATGGTGAACTGCACTTTCTCGGCCTAAGTATTAGGAAACAAAATGGTGGACGTGTTTTTAAAACATTTAGGAAACCAACCACAACTGATGTGTTGATACAAAATAATTGCCGGCCGCGGTGGTCTCGCGGTTCTAGGCGCGCAGTCCGGAACCGTGCGACTGCTACGGTCGCAGGTTCAAATCCTGCCTCGGGCATGGATGTGTGTGATGTCCTTAGGTTAGTTAGGTTTAAGTAGTTCTAAGTTCTAGGGGACTAATGACCACAGCAGTTGAGTCCCATAGTGCTCAGAGCCATTTGAACCAAACTAATTCCTGCCAACCTAATAGCAGAAACTTTCTGAGTTTAGATCTTTGGTAGATAGAGCCTTTAGAGTCCCTATGAATGAAGAACATCGTTAAACAACTAGCCAGAGCTAACGGACATCACCAAAACGTTGTCAATAAATTAATGCGACAGAAACAGCGCGCGAATGCAAGGAAGAATACCGCAGATAATATTACGAGAGTCACAATACCATAATACGGTGATATTTCGCAAAACGTGGCTAACATTTTCAAACCTTTTAAAGTTGATACCGCTTTTCAGACCAATAATACGTTACGGTTTAAACACAAAAATAATTTACAGCAGGAAAGCTGGGGTCTATAAAATTCAGTGTAACACGTGCAAGGCAAGCTATGTAGGCCAAACTGGTAGGTCCTTTAAAGTACGTTACAAAGAACATAGCGATGCTTTCCGGCTTAATAATTTCGAAAAGTGAGCTGTAGCCACGCATATTTGGAAAACGGGACACCCCATGTTGGGAATAGATCAGGATCTCGTTACTTTACATAGACAGGACAAAGGCAAAAAGCTGGATCTACAAGAACAGCTGGAAATTACGATACATACCGTGGATAATCATAACACACTGAATGCATAGCTAACTGGTGATAAAAATAACTTTTTCAAACATTTCACTGGTTTGTTTTAGTAACTACATTTTTAGCAATTGGCAGGATACCATCATTTCATGAGGTCCTTGGAACATGTATACGTCATCTGTTTGTATAGACATCTCTGTGACTTCCTTGTTTACTTGCGCCTGAGTTCACTCACGTTTCAGTGTCGTGTTTGGCTACGCGGTATGTGGTATCAACGAAGACGCACGGGCGGTTTACGACGATAGAGAGCCATGTGGTTAGATGTTGAACACCATAGGCGACACCATTTTAGAGTTTTTTATATTTTGACGACTGTGTGGAGATGCACCTTGGAAGACACGACTGCAGCAAGGGAAGTAGCCACGATGTTGTAATTTTATTATGAATTTTATTGTGCCTGCATGTTCCATTTTAGCGAGTTTTAACAGGTTCTTTTACTTTTTATTATTCTGATGATGGAAGCTTGACTTCCGGAACGCTTCAGTCTTAGTGTTTTCCACTATAAACAAGTGATTGAGCCGATATATTTTTTTAACATTGACATTCACAACCATGACCTCTCATCCAGTATGGATAAAATCAAAGTGTAGTGGCAGTTGTTGAGGCATAGACTATCTAATCACAAGCATGCGGACACACCAGTAACCCCCCCCCCCCCCCTCTCCCATTCTTTAAAGAATCTGACTGCTGCTTAGGAAACAGCGAGCAACTGGCTCGTCACAATACGCCAGTCACTAGCTACTCTTGATGAACTGTGGGGTCGTGTTGAAGCTGCATGGGCAGCTGTACCTGTACACTCCATCCAAGGTCTGTTTGGCTAAATGCCCAGGCGTATCAAGGCCGTAAATTTTACGGATGAGCTACTTTGCTAAATATATCACTTGAAGTATACACGCACGAAAAAATCTAGCAAATGTTTGAAATTATCCTTAAAGTTGGAAGTCGCTAAGTGCTCTCATTATAAAACACTGTATAAATACGTGGTCTGTTCAAAAAAAATTCCGGAACTTTCCTAATTTCGCGCCAATGGAATGCTGGAGCGAAAGCTTTTGGCATCTCTGCACACACATGCGTAACTACCGTAAGTTCCATCGTTCTATGTCTGTGAGTTATTGATCAGTGCTGTGTTAAGTAGAACGTTGTGTCTCACAGGTTGAAAATACACTACTGGCCCTTAAAATTGCGTCACGACGAACATGACGTGCTACAGACGCGAAATTTAACCGACAGGAAGACGATACTGTGATATGCAAATGATTAGCTATTCAGAGCATTCACACAAAGCTGGCGCCGGTGGCGACACCTACAACGTGCTGACATGAGGAAAGTGTCCAACCGATTTCTCATACACAAACAGCAGTTGACCGGCGTTGCCTGGTGAAACGTTGTTGTGATGCCTCGTGTAAGGAGGAGAAATGCGTATCTTCACGTTTCCGACTTCGATACAGATCGGATTGTAGCCGGCGTGATGGTATGGGGTGCCACGGGTTACACGTCTCGGTCACATCTTGTTCGCATTGACGGCACTTTGAACAGTGGACGTTACATTTCAGATGTGTTACGACCCGTGGCTCTACCCTTCATTCGATCCCTGCGAAACTGTACATTTCAGCAGGATAATCCACGACCGCATGTTGCAACTCCTATACGGGCCTTTCTGGATACAGAAAATGTTCAACTGCTGCCATGCCCAGCACATTCTCCAGATCTCTCACCAACTGAAAACGTTTGGTCAATGGTGGCCGATCAACTGTCTCGTCACAATACGCCAGTCACTACTCTTGTTGAACTGTGGTATCGTGTTGAAGCTGCATGGGCAGCTGTACCTGTACACGCCATCCAGGCTCTGTTTGACTCAATGCCCAGGCCTATCAAGGCCGTTATAACGGCCAGAAGTGGTTGTTCTGGTTACCGATTTCTCAGGATATATGCACCCAAATTGCGTGAAAACGTAACACATGTCAGCTCTAATAGTATATATTTGTCGAATGAATACCCGTTTGTCATCTGCATTTCTCCCAGGGCAGCAGTCGAACATTTTCTGTATCCAGAAAGACCCGTACAGGACATGCAACGTGCGGTAGTGCATTATCCTGCTGAAATGTACAGTTTCGCAGGGATCGAATGAAGGGTAGAGCCACGGGTCGTAACACATCTGAAATGTCACGTCCACTGCTCAAAGTGCCGTCAATGCGAACAAGACGTGACTGAGACGTGTAACCAATGGCACCCCATACCATCACGCCGGGTGATACGCCAGTAAGGCGATGACGAATACACGCTTCCAATGTGCGTTCACCGCGATGTCGCCAAACACGGGTGCGGCCATCATGATGCTGTAAACAGAACCTGCATTCATCCGAAAAAATGACGTTTTGCCCTTCATTCACCCTGGTTCGTCGCTGAGTACACCATCGCAAGCGCTCCTGTCTGTGATGCAGCGTCAAGGGTAACCACAGCCAAAGTGTTTGAGCTCATACTCCATGCTGCTGCAAACGTCGTCGAACTGTTAGTGCAGATGGTTGTTGTCTTGCAAACGTCCCCAATCTGTTGACTCAGGGGTCGAGACGTGGCTGCACGATCCGTTACAGCCATGCGGATAAGATGCCTGTCATCTTGACTGCTTGTGATACGAGGCCGTTGGGATCCAGCACGACGTTCCGTATTACCCTCCTGAACCCACCGATTCCATACTCTGCTAACAGTCATTGGATCTCGACCAACGCGAGCAGCAGTGTCGCGATAGGATAAACCCCAATCGCGATAGGCTACAATCCGACCTTTATCAAAGTCGGAAACGTGATGGTACGCATTTCTTCTCCTTACACGAGGCTTCACAACAACGTTTCACCAGGCAACGCCGGTCAACTGCTGTTTGTGTATGAGAAATCGGTTGGACAGTCTCCTCATGTCAGACGTTGTAGATGTCGCCACCGGCGCCAACCTTGTGTGAATGCTGTGTAAAGCATTTGCATATCACAATATCTTCTTCCTGTCGGTTAAATTTGGCTTCTGTAGCACGTCAATATCGTGGTATAGCAATTTTAGTGGCCAGTAGTGTATATCGAAGATAATGACTGATTTCAACATTCAGTTTCATAACTATTAATAGTATGATCGTTGTTTAACATATAGAGTTACGACACTCCTTACAGAAATTTTTTTTATTATGTGATAAATCGAGCCAACCAGCACAGTCAGCAGCGGTAACACCTGCCATCTATTAGCGAGAAATTTGTCAAAATAATTGTGTATCTCGTTAATTCTTTTTCTACTTCATTTACGGAATAATTAGTACGTTTTTCAATGCCCAATGGCAATAAAATATCAATGAATATGAATAACAGTAAAATTAGTGCAAACGGAGCAAATAATAGAGAATGAAATGATGTAAGCTAATTGCACCTTACACCGAACTGAATGAGAATATGAGCACACTATTTGTCGTAACATATAACATGCCGTACACACGTAAAAAGGACCGATAGCAAAATGACATTTTGTGGTGCTTTATAGCGATTAACATGCCTCCTTACGGAAATAAAGATTTCGTCTTATTACTCCGTGTGTTCATCCTGTTAAATGTAGAGCCTTGATTCAGACGTCGGTGTAATAGATAGCATACATTATAGTTAACAAAACCATACATATTATGTTAATGGTTCTCAGAGACTGCATAATGTCCAGCAGGAAAGAGACAAACATTGTCTTTGAGGCAAGAAAGAAGTTAGCAGCATAAAAGGAATTACGTATACACACACACACACACACACACGCACGCACGCGCGCGCGCGCGCGCGCGCGCGCGTACCTAACAATTTAGCAGCTCAAATGTGCCAACCTCATCTTTTTACGTGTTTCACTCAAATACTTAGAAAAGTCTCCTTTCTTCGCTTGGTTTGCATGACACCACCTTGCAACTCTGATTCTTCGAAGAATCGAACTTCCATGCATAAAACAGCTTCCGTTCCTGATTACGTTAGAAATGAGTTACAATCTCACATATCTGACGTTATGTATGTAAAATACTTGTTGTGTAAGACATTGTAGTTTTCACGTATCTCAGTGATTATAGCGTCGTATCTCCTGGTCTATGAGCTGCACAATGATACATTTTATAGCTACATTCGGTGATCTATTCTAAACATTCATGGTGGTGTCTGTTTGTTCTATATCGTGTCTCCCTATCACTTTCGCGCAACGACGCTCTGAGCGTGTTTTTTAGGGAATTAACTAGTTTGAACCTGGGACCTGTTGCTGGTAAGGAGACGCCAGACCACACACGACATGTAGAATTCAGAAGAGTTTAGTGAGACTAGCGATGATGTAACCAAATACTAAATGATCTCAGCGTCAGCTCCACTGCACTCCCTGTAAAAGAATCTTAATACTAACTAAATTTAGTGGAAAGGGTTCAAGGCTTTCCTATTTTTAGTTAGCTGGTAAAATAACGTCGAAAAAGCAGTTAAGTTTACCATTGGAAATTTTATTCTACTCACAAAACATCGTTTATAAATTGCACTATTGATAAAAGGAAATGTTTTAATACTGGATGGTAAAAACCAACTGCGTTCAACAAAAATGTGTACGAATATTCCCTGAATGGGTTTGCGAGTTCTACAATCGATCGAAGGATGACCTATGCCATATCACATCTATAATCTAGGTTTAATTTAAGTTTCACAAAAGAGAAAACTATCAAAATGGTCTACAGTGACCCTCAATTTCTTTACTAACTTACCTAACTTGTCGTAAATTACAGTGGCTGATGTGGCTTCTCAATAACTATATAAAAGAAAAATCATCGCGTTTCAGATCTGTTCTTCAAGTGGCAAATGTGAACAGCATGAGCTTTAATTGACGATCGACACTAGTATTACGCAAAAAGGAGGTGTAACAGATGAGACTTCTGCAGTTCTGAGTGAAGCCTTATGCGCTCAAAAATGCGGCATCGCGTGCGTTCATTACCGTGTCGGTGTTTAGGCAGCGTCAGGGCAGCGGCGGGCAGCACAGCTCCGCTCACATCGTCATCTCGGAAGCAACTCTCTAACTTCTCCTTACCACATTTACCGAAGTTGGTTTCATCTGACCAATCAGGGTCTCAATGTTAACCTTAAGCTCCGCCTACAAAAATTCTGTCTATCCAATGAGAAACGTTATACTTTTCGTGGTGGGGCAATGTTTTTAAAGTTTGCAACGTAACAGAGACGCTAAAAAGTCTCACGCTAAGACCTGCAGCTGGTGTGGTCCTTTTAGCGTTATCATGAGATCTATACTGTTCTTCTGGAGGGCTCTAGCTTTTAACATGGGCTGGGGGGTGGTCCTTGACGTAACAGGGACGCGAAACAGTCTCACGCTAAAACGTGCAGGTGGTAGACTTAGAGGAAGGCTGGCGACGTGGGTGCTCAGTCCGTCCCTTATCGTAGGGCCTTCTAGCTTAACACAGTTCTGCTCTCGGCTTCTGTCCTCGTTTCTCCCCTCTGAACTGCGTCTGCCTCACAGTGGGAAGGTACGACATGCATTTAGGCATTCTTGTGTTAGTCAGTGGCATTCCATTTGCTCACTCGTTACTTGTATTACGTTGGTTAATTTAATGTCACGATTTATTCGGAGCTATGTGACATACTAGTAGATTTGCTTATTATGTCAGTGTTTTCATGGAAGGTGTTGGATTTGCCTGACACCTTACACTATGTAGACATAGTCTGCAACGTGTTTTGTGTAGTGAACATTGTTAGTAGCGAAGAAAAAAGTAAAGCAAATCATGATGTCTCATGCTGCATTTTTTCTCCATCAACAGCAAAAATAAAGTAAGGGCTTGGCGTTTTCCCTTCCATCATTTTGTGAGTGTGACAATGAGAAAAAGTTTTTCAAAGGTTTGAAATCAGATTTAAAGATTTTTGGCAGTCTCTTTGTGCTCTAATCATCAAATAATGTACGAATTTCTTCTTCTTCCTGTAACATTTCTGCTTATGCAGTTCGTTCACAGAGCCACTTCCAAGTGTCTCTTTTCTCCCACAGTCTATCATTTAGCATGTCCTCCCACTGAAGCCCTCTGTGGCTCACATCACCCTTTACTTGTTCTCCATCTTGTGCACAGTGTTCCAATAGGCCTTCGTTCAGATTCTGTCCATTCTAGGACTCTCCTCTGAAGTCTTTCTGGCCCATTTCTCCGAAAATGACAAAACCATTCAAGCCTGTTACTCTCCATTTTTTGTTTTAGAGCTTTGATCTGCAGGAGTTTCACACTATTTTATCTCTTACCCTGATCCTTTTCGTCTTACCGAGGGACCCGCGCGGAGTGACCGAGCGGTTTGAGGCGCCATGTCACGGACTGCGCTGCCCTCCCGCCCGAGGTTCGAGTGCTCCCTCGGACATGGGTGTGTCTGTTGTTCTTAGCATCATTTAGTTTAAGTAGTGCGTAAGTCTAGGGACCGATGACCTAAGCAGTTTGCTCCCTTAAGAACCCACACACATATGAATATTTTTATTACCGAGGATCCCTGGTAGAAAGCGCACCTCTTTTGTTTGTATTCAGCTCAGATCAATAATAAAATTTCAAACTATTTTCTATTGTCTGCGAAATTCGATTCTTGCTTAATTTACTTCCTAGATACTTGAAAGCATATAGCGCGTGTACCAGTAGTTCTTCAATAATATTTCCATTGCAATTTATATCCTTCACTTTTCCATTTTTCCTGATGACTTATTACTTCATTTTTTAAGCTCATTTTCATTCCTGCTTCCTCATTTATTATCTACCAGGTGTTCAGTTGTTCTTTCAATTTCTGCTCATTTTCTTCCCAAATCATCAAATCATTTGCATATTCAATGATTTTCATGTCGTCAGCTGTTGATCCTTGGCGAACTTTCGTTATGATTTCCACTATTAAAAAAGCTCTCGCGAAAGCACACTTTCTTTCCGAACCTCTCTGTCCTATACAAAGCATCCTGACCGTTTGCCGTCTGTTATAACACAATTCAGGCATTTTTGTACATTTTTCTGATGATTCTAAATACATACAGCCTGGGTAATTCGCAACGCGTGAGTTACACAGCGGCTGGTCCTGGAGGAGGTTCGAGTCCTCCCTCGGGCATGGTTGTGTTTGTCCTTATGATACTTTAGGCTAACAGTTAAGTCTCATAAGAATTCACGCACATTTGAACAATTTGTGTTACACTGCCTCAAGGTTACCAAACAATTTATAACAGCAATAGTTTCGTTACTGTGCCGAACTTTTAACAAGAGATTATACCTATAAATGAGTATATTATGACATGGTTTCAGTCGGCCACCATGGCCGAGCCGTTGTAGGCGATTGAGTACGGAACCTTGCTGCTGCTACGGTCGCAGTTTCGAATCCTGCCTCGGACATGGATCTGTGTGATGTCTTTAGGCTGGTTAGGTTTAATTAGTTCTATGGCTAGGGGCTGATGACCTCAGATGTTAAGTCCCATAGTGCTTAGAGCCCTTTGAACCACAGGGCTCAGTTTCAGATTACCTATGTAACGGCTTCCAGGGAACATAAAAATTTCATTTTCACTATTTCTTATAACTACTTGCTCGAACAGAAAGGTTTAGGTGTTCGTTTTTCCCGCTCGCTGTGCGGGAGTGGAATAGTAGAGAGATAGTATGATTGTGGTTCGATGAACCCTCTGCCAAGCACTTAAATGTGAATTGCAGAGTAGTCACATAGAAGTAGATGTAGATGTACTGACCGAATTCACTGCAGTTTGACTACTATACAGGGTGTAACAAAAAGGTACGGCCAAATTTTCAGGAAACATTCCTCACACACAAAGAAAGAAAATATGTCATGTGGACATGTGTCCGGAAACGCTTACTTTCCATGTTAGAGCTCATTTTACTACTTCTCTTCAAATCACATTAATCATGGAATGTAAACACACAGCAACCGAACGTACCAGCGAGACTTCAAACACTTTGTTGCAGGAAATGTTCAAAATGTCTTCCGTTAGCGAGGATACATACATCCACCCTCCGTCGCATGGAATCCCTGATGCAGCCCTGGAGAATGGCGTATTGTATCACAGCCGTCCACAATGCGAGCACGAAGAGTCTACATTTAGTACCGGGGTTGCGTAGACAAGAGCTTTCAAATGCCCCTATAAATGAAAGTCAAGAGGGTTGAGGTCAGGAGAGGGTGGTGGCCATGGAATTGGTCCGCCTCTACCAATCCGTCGGTCACCGAATCTGTTGTTGAGAAGCGTACGAACACTTCGACTGAAATGTGCAGGAGCTCCATCGTGCATGAACCACATGTTGTGTCGTAAAGGCACATGTTCTAGCAGCACAGGTAGAGTACCCCGTATTAAATCATGATAACGTGCTCCATTGAGCGTAGGTGCAAGAACATGGGGCCCAATCGAGACATCACCAACAATGCCTGCCCAAACGTTCACAGAAAATCTGTGTTGATGACGTGATTGCCCAATTACGTGCGGATTCTCGTCAGCCCAAACGTGTTGATTGTGAAAATTTACAATTTGATCATGTTGGAATGAAGCCTCATCCGTAAAGAGAACATTTGCACTGAAATGAGGATTGATTGACACATTGTTGGATGAACCATTCGCACAAGTGTACCCGTGGAGGCCAATCAGCTGCTGATAGTGCCTGCACACGCTGTATACGGTACGCAAACAACTGGTTCTCCCGTAGCACTCTCCATACAGTGACGTGGTCAACGTTACCTTGTACAGCAGCAACTTCTCTGACGCTGACATTAGGATTATCGTCAACTGCACCAAGAATTGCCTCGTCCATTGCAGGTGTCCTCGTCGTTCTAGATCTTCCCCAGTCGCGATTCATAGGCTGGAATGTTCCGTGCTCCCTAAGACGCCGATCAATTGCTTCGAACGTCTTCCTGTCGGGTCACCTTCGTTATGGAAATCTGTCTCTATACAAACGTACCGCGCCACGGCTATTGCCCCGTGCTGATCCATACATCAAATGGGCATCTGCCAACTCCGCATTTGTAAACATTTCACTGACTGCAAAACCACGTTCGTGATGAACACTAACCTGTTGATGCTACGTACTGATGTGCTTGATGCTAGTACTGTAGAGCAATGAGTCGCATGTCAACACAAGCACCGAAGTCAACATTACCTTCCTTCAATTGGACCAACTGGCGGTGAATCGAGGCAGTGCTGTACATACTGAAGAAACTAAAATGAGCTCTAACATGAAAATTAAGCGTTTCCGGACACATGTCCACATAACATCTTTTCTTTATTTGTGTGTGAGGAATGTTTCCTGAAAGTTTGCGCGTACCTTTTTGTAACATCCTGTATACGTAAATACACCGATGAGCCAAAACGTTATGACCACCTGTTTAGTAGCGTGTTGATCAACTTTTCAACCACAGTACAGCAGCGATTCTGCTTGGATTCCACAAGTGTGTGGCATCGGATGTGTACCCACAAGTCAAGGAATTTCCGCAAATTATGGGACTTTGTTTTGCGGGCGCCCGATATGTGATCCACAGGCATTTGCAATTTCAATTGCATTTGCAATCAATGTGAATGCACTACCATGCTCTTCCAACCACTGCAGCACGATCCTAGCCTTGTGTCGCGGAGGGTTATCCTGCTGGAGTATGTCACCACCATCAGAGAGGACTTCAACCATCAAGGGGATGCAGGTGGTCTGTAGTAACGTCCACGTAGTTCCCGGCTGTCATGATACCTCCGATTACCGTCACAGAGATCACGGAATCCCAACTCAGTGTGTCCTATAGCATAATGCTGCCCTCACTGGCCTGGATCAATAGTGCAGTGCATGTTTCGTGTAGCCATTCGACTGGCTGACGTCGAGTAAGGACCCAACCATCGACCTGGTGTAACTAGAAATGCGATTCATTTGAAGGTGACACGCTTTTATTGATTCACGCTGGAAATTCAGTGATGCTGTGCCCTCTGCAGTCGTAACTGGCCATGCGGTTAGGCAAACGCAGGAACACTCAGGGGTCGTGTGATGTGAGCTCCGTGTTTGACAATGACCTTTCAACAGTAAGCTCCGAAACAACCAGCATTGTATTCTATGGTCAGACCGGCCTTTCCTGGATTACACAGTGGGTCAACCATATTTACGTTTTGTGATGTGACTTGGACGTCCAGTACATCTACATCTACATGACTACTCTGTAATTCACACTTAAGTGCTTGGCAGAGGATTCATCGAACCACAATCATACTATCTCTCTACCATTCCACTCCCGAACAGCGCGCGGGAAAAACGAACACCTAAATCTTTCTGTTCGAGCTCTGATTTCTCTTATTTTATTTTGATGGCCATTCCTACCTTTGTAGGATGGGCTCAACAAAATATTTTCGCATTCGGAAGAGAAACTTGGTGACTGAAATTTCGTAAATAGATCTCGCCGCGACGAAAAACGTCTTTGCTTTAATGACTTCCATCCCAACTCGCGTATCATATCTGCCACACTCTCTCCCCTATTACGTGATAATACAAAACGAGCTGCCCTTTTTTGCACCCTTTCGATGTCGTCCGTCAATCCCAGCTGGTAAGGATCCCACACCGTTCAGCAATATTCTAACAGAGGACCAACGAGTCTAGTGTAAGCTGTCTCTTTAGTGGAATTGTTGCATCTTGTAAGTGTCGTGCCAATGAAACGCAACCTTTGGCTCGCCTTTCCCACAATACTATCTATGTGGTCTTTCCAACTGAAGTTGTTCGTAACTATAACACTCAGGTACTTAGTTGAATTGACAGCCTTGAGAATTGTACTATTTACCGTGTAATCGAATTCCAACGGATTTCTTTTGGAACGCATGTGGATCACATACCATATTGCCTACTCGTTATTTGACCGTTCTTTAAGCATTTTCCGTGGGTGATCAAGACAGCTGCCGCAGTGCCACAACATGTGACCTTTGTGAAAACCGCTCGTATCAATGTGTTTCCGCCTTTGTGGCCCGTATCTTCACTATAACAACTGCTTATTCGTCTCTCTTCTGCTTACATTCCTTCCTTCACAAGCCCGGAACACCACCAGAAGCCATTGAACCACGTGGTCGGCGGTGATCATAACGTTTTAGCTTATCACTGTGTAGTCGTACTGAACCTTGGATAAATAAGTTGCTACGGTGTCTCCTGATCTCCTGGTGGGAAAAAAAATGCATGTCCCCATCCCTTTCTGTGCAGACAGCCAAACAGTAAGAAACGTCTCTCCCTGCTGGAAGGACTTCGAAAATCTTTTTCACCCGATACATCGCAGCGGCCATTTGACGTAATAAGTGCTACTCACATGCCGCTTATTTTTACCCTCTCTTCCTGGGCGTTAACTTCGTTGAAATGTTTACGAATGTCAGCAGCCTCTCTAAATAGACGAGTGAGATAATCCTCAACTTTAGGCAGGACTCGCGATTGCCACCACACGGTGTACGTTTAGACACGACAGAATTTTTCACTCGTTCTCGTCAGCGATGTATACTGCGCTCGCGCCAAACACCATGATGAATTATTAATAAAATCTTCTGGGGCTTCCAGTTGCGTGAAGCGGGTGATCCCCCACTCCTCGCCCAGATTACAGTGTCAACTCACTGTCGTTTCTCCGATGACATTTTGCTTTTGTATACTTATCGATAAAAAATGTATCAAGTAAAAAGCTCTAGTTCGCTTTTGTTCTGCAGTGTTACTTTTATTGTGTTAACCACTTTTCGGCTCACAAGGCCATCTTCAGACATTTACTGAGTGGTGTATTACACCACATGTTTATCTCGAAATTCATGACTCCGATAACAAAAACTGGCTCTGTGTGTGAAGAACACCGCAATAATAATAATAATAATAAATACATCGGCTACACCACTGCAACTTCAGAACCACTTCTACAACCCTTCAGATCACATAACATCAATAGATACGAAGAAAGTAAATTGGAAAAAGAAAACACTACATGGCAAGCACCCGTATCATCTGACACAGCCACACATCGATCAAGACGCATCCAACACATGGCTAAGAAAAGGCAATATATACTGTGAGACGGAAGGATTCATGATTGCAATACAGGATCAAACAATAAACACCAGATATTACAGCAAGCATATTATTAAACGTTCCAGTACCACAACAGAGAAAAGCAGACTTTGCAAACAACAAATAGAAACAAGAAATCTCATCACAAGCGGATGTACAATACTAGCAAATACAGAATACCCCAGAAGACATGACACTGTAGCAAAAATAATACATCAACAACTGGCCATCCAACATAAACTAATAAAACAACACGTTCCTACATACAAGTATGCACCACAAAATGTACTGGAGAATGATGAATACAAATTATACTGGAACAGAACCATTATAACAGATAAAACAACACGACATAACAAACCTGACATCGTACTCACCAATAAAAAGAAGAATTTAACACAACTAATAGAAATATCCATACTCAATACAACAAATATGCAGAAGAAAACAGGAGAAAAAAATTGAAAAATACATCCAACTGGCTGAGGAAGTCAGGGAGATGTGGCACCAGGATAAAGTTGACACTATACCAATTATACTATCAACTACAGGAGTCACACCACACAATATCCACCAGTACATCAACGCAATACGGCTACATCCAAACGTATATATACAACTACAGAAATCTGTAATTACTGAAACATGTTCAATTACCCGAAAGTTCCTAAATGCAATGTAACATATACCTTACAGTTAACAAGAAGTCACGCTTGATCAAGGTCCGCGTCACTTTCCATTTTTAACGAGACATAACGTCTGAGAAAGGGTTGTATAATAATAATAATGAAAAAAACAAGTTTGTGTAACGAAAAAATATGTTTCCCACAGAGAGATCTAGTAGCACTGCTCAGAAACTTCAATACGCGCTTGAATGAGCCCCGTGAAGGGATGCAGACTTAAATCCGTCGCGGCATACCATCTATGAGAACATAAAATCGTCCCCGTTTTCAATGGCGATTTTGCGAGCAGAGTACGAGGTCGCTGACGGCGTCGAAAAGCATCTCGTATCAATCGATCCCACGCATGTTCGATTGGGGACGTTTCTGGGGAACAGGGAGGTCCACTCGATGCCTGAAGGAACATGTTCACGAGAACACGAGTTGTCTATCACCCATCAAGACGAAAGAGTCATCGAAATGTTATCGACACGTTCTTTGCCATACGTGGCCACCCATCCTATGCCCCCTTCTTTGATGACTCCTTTGATCGCCAATATGGGGTGCGTCCTCCTTCTCTGTTACTTCCTGGAGTCCGCTTTCGGCTGATGCTCTGGCAGCTTAATTCACGCTACCTGCAACTTTTCCGGTGGGTGTGATCCATCCACCTCCTAGGCTTCGTGCGGCTGCCCGTGTTCACCTTGGCTTTCATTCGCTTCCTAAGGACACTACTCCAACCTCGCTCTATCGCCTCCAGTTTCTCGACATTCGCATGAAACTTAGCCATAGTACATTTGTGTACACTAAAAAAATGGTTCAAATGGCTCTGAGCACTATGGGACTCAACTGCTGTGGTCATTAGTCCCCTAGAACTTAGAACTACTTAAACCTAACTAACCTAAGGACATCACGCACATCCATGCCCGAGGCAGGATTCGAACCTGCGACCGTAGCAGTCGCACGGTTCCGGACTGCGCGCCTAGAACCCGAGACTACCGCGGCTGGCTTTGTGTACACTGATATTTCTCAGACTGACCGTGGTGTCGGGTGTGCCTTCGTCACTGGCGCCGACATTTTTCGGTACCAGCTTCTGGAACACTGCTCACAAGGGAACCTCCGCGTCGCGCCCCCCTCAGGTTTAGTTATAAGTTGGTACAGTGAATAGGCCTTGAAAAACTGAACACAGATCAATCGAGAAGACAGGAAGAAGTTGTGTGGAACTAAGCAAAAAATAAGCAAAATATACGAACTGAGTAGTCCATGGGTAAGACAGGCAACATTAAGGACAGTGTAAGCTCAGGGGCGCCGTGGTCCCGTGGTTAGCGTGAGCAGCTGCGGAACGAGCGGTACTTGGTTCAAGTCCTCTTCGAGTGAACAGTTTAATGTTTTATTTTCAGACAATTATGAAAGTTCAGGGACTTACGCATAATCAACTACGCTCTCCAAAATTCCAGGACATGTTCAAATTTGCTTGGACATATGCAGGATTTGACGATCTACACACGGAAAAATTTGAAATGGTAAAAACGTGTCTTGACAGAGCAAAGGAAAAGTGTGCGACTGTGAAACTGTTGCATTTATTTGTTGCAATTTACGTTTTCATCACTTTTTTGGGAGTGATTATCACATCCACAAGAAAACCTATATCGGGCAAGGTAGAAGAATCTTTTTACCCATTCGCCAAGTGTACAAGTTAGGTGGGTCGACAACATATTCCTGTCATGTGACGCACATGCCGTCACCAGTGTCGTATAGAATATATCAGATGTGTTTTCCTGTGGAGGAATCGGTTGGCCTATAACCTTGCATTGGCAAACGTTTGCGGTTCCCATTGGAGAGGAACGTCCTTTCGTCTACTAATCCCACGGTTTTGCGGTGCGGTCGCAAAACAGACATTAAACTTATTACAGTGAACAAAGACGTCTCTGAACGAACGGGCAGATCAGTAATTTGCGGAAATGAAGAAAGTAAACTTTTCACTTGACGGAAGACTTGAACCAAGGACCTCTCGTTCTGCAGCTGCTCACGCTAACCACGGGACCATGGCGCTCCTGAGCTCATACCGTCCTTAATGTTGCCTGTCTTAGGCGTGGACTACTCAGTTTGTATATTTTGCTTATTTTTTTATAGTTTCATACAACTTCTTCCTGTTTTCTCGATTGATCTGTGTTCAGTTTTTCAAGGCCTATCCACTGTGCCAACATGATTCCCACAAAAGATTTCTCCTTCCCATCCCTGATTCCTTGATTCCTTGACGAACGAAGGGGACACTGTGACCAGGCCTCGGGTTACGACCCCTGATCAATCTGCCTTCCCCGCCCTCCCCCACCTTAAAAGAAAAGAACAGTTACCCACAAAAAAAAAAAATTGGTAGAGCACTTGTGTGCGAAAGGCAAAGTTCCCGAGTTTGAGTCTCGGTCCGGCACACAGTTTTAATCTGCCAGGAAGTTTCAAATCAGCTCTTGCTTGTGCCCCAAATGAAAAATAAGTATTGCAAATACTTGAAAGCCGAGACTCATGGTATGACGATGTCATCAAAAGATTCGGGTAGAAGGAGGATCATAGACTTGTTTTACAAGTGATAACGCTCAAACGCCAAACCTACCAGTACATTTGTGATTGAAAGTGTCATTTTTATACTGAAACTGGTGTAGGCATGCGTATTCAAATACAGAGATACGGAATCATGCAGAATACGGCGCTGCGGTCGGCAACGCCCGTATAAGACTAAGTTTCTGGCGCAGTTGTTAGATAGGTTACCGCAGCTGCAGTGACAGGTTATCAAGATTTTTAGTGAGTTTCAACCTGGAGTCATAGTGGGAACACGAGCGATGGGACACAGTACCTCTGAAGTAGCGATGAAGTTCGGATTTTACCCATACGACCATTTTATGACTGTAACATATCTCCGACACCGTTGCGACTGGAAAAAGACCCTGCAAGAACACTACCAACGACGACTGAAGAGAATTGTTCAGCGTGGCAGAAGTGCAACCCTTCCGCATATTGGTACAGATTTCAATGCTGGGTCGTTAACAAATGTGGATCATTCAATGAAACATCATCGATGTGGGCATTCTGAGACGGAGGCCCCCTCGTGTACTCTCGATGACTGCACGACACAGATCTTTACGCCTCACCTGGGCCCGTCAACACCGACATTGGAATGTTGATGGCTGGAAACATGTTGCGTGATCGGACGAGTCTCGTTTCAAGTTGTATCGAGTGGACGCCTCTGGATCATAGGGGCCCGGGATCGATTGTCTGCTGGGCTTGGCATTTTCTCTGCCTGGGAACTGGGTGTTTGTGTGGTCCCCATTACTTCATCATTATCATCATCATCATCATCATTCCTGACAGTGGCTATATTGAATTGTGTACACAAATTGGACTTCGCAGGGGCGCTGATGACCACGTAGTTGACACCCCACAAACCAAACGTCATCATCATCATCATTGTGGTCGTCATCATCGTCGAGTGGACAGACATGTAAGGGTATGGAGACAACCTCATGAATCCATGGACCCTACATATCAGGAGGGGACTGTTCAGGCTGGTGGAGCATCTGTACTGGCTTGGGGCCTGTGCAATTGGATTGATATGGGACCCCTGGCACGTCTAGATACGCCTCTGACAGGTGACACGTATGTAAGCATACTGTCTGATCACATGCATCCATTCATGTACGTTGTGCGTTCTGGCGGACTTTGGCAATTTTCAGCACGACAATGTGACACCCGTGTAACGTCCCCTTAGAAAAAGTATACACTACTGTGCTTAAACTGACACACAATGTTTTTAGCGCAACGCAATCTGACTCTCAAAAATCCCTACAAAAGAATGGTCCTGATTAACAATAACCTATACCTTTCATGAATCACTTACCTCACAAAAATCTTCGTTACTCGAGCTACTGCAATATAGCGAGCGCCACTACCGCCAGCTAAATAAAAGATTCTAACTACTGAAGGCACTAACTACTAATAGGCATAGTTAGCAAATGAAAGATGTTGATACAGAACGAACAATGTATTTACCTTAATAGTGTTCAAAAGTCATAATATATATAGCAGTTCATGACATCCAGTGTTGCAAATGTACTGCCTCTGATGGACACACGTCCAGATCATCCGCTCTCAAAACTCCGCCATCTCTCTGCCCACATCCACCACTGCTGACGGCTCACCTCCAACTGCGCAACGCTACGCGCTGTTGACAGCCAGCAGCCCAACACTTCAATAGCCACTATCCCAACAATGCCACCCAGCCACAGACTGCACACAGCACAGCCAGCGATTTTCATACACAGCGCTACGTGGCGATACCAATATAATAACCTAAGCAGCCTACTTACACGCCACACGTCCAAAATTGCTACAGAGTGGCCCCAGAAACACTCTTGTGAGTTTAATCACTTCCGCTGCTCACCAAACTCACCATCATTGAGCATATCTGGGATGGCTTGCAACGTGCTGTTTAGCGGATGTCTCCGCGCCCTCGTACTCTTACGGATTTATGAACAGCCCTGCAAGATTCACGGTGTCAGTTCCGTCCAGCACTACTACAGATGTAAGTCGATTCCATACCTCGTCGTGTTTCGGCACTTCTGCGTGCTTGCGGGGCCCTATACGATATTATGCACGTGTACCAGTTTCTTTGGCTCTTCAGTGCATTATTATTATTATTATTATTATTATTACACTACTGGCCATTAAAATTGCTACACCACGAAGATGACGTGCTACATACGCGTAATTTAACCGACAGGAAGAAGATGCTGTGATATGCAAATGATTAGCTTTCCAGAGCATTCACACAAGGTTGGCGCCGGTGGCGACACTTGCAACGCGCTGACATGAGGAATGTTTCCAACCGATTTCTCATACACAAACAGCAGTTGACCGGCGTTGCCTGGTGAAACGTTGTTATCATGCCTCGTGTAAGGAGGAGAAAAACGTACCACCACGTTTCCGACTTTGATAAAGGTCGGATTGTAGCCCATCGCGATTACCGCTTACCGTATCGCGACATTGCTGCTCGCGTTTGTCGAGATCCAATGACTGTTAGCAAAGTATGGAATCGGTGGGTTCAGGAGGGTAATACGGAACGCCGTGCTGCATCCCAACTTCCTCATATCACTAGCAGTCGAGATGACAGGCATCTTATCCGTATGGATCGAGCAGTCAACAGATGGAACGTCTGCAAGACAACGAGCATATGCACGAACAGTTCGACGACGATTGCAGCAGCATGGACTATCAGCTCGGAGACCACGGCTACTGTTACCGTTGACGCTGCGTCACAGACAGGAGCGCCTGCGATGGTGTACTCGACGACGAACCTTGGTGCACGAATTGCAAAACCTCATTTTTTCGGATGAATCCAGGTTCTGGTTACAACATAACGATGGTCGCATCCGTGTTTGGCGACATCGCCGTGAACGCACATTGGAAGCGTGTATTCGTCATCTCCAAATTAGTGTATCACCCGGCGTGATGGTATGGAGGGCAATTGGCTGCACGTCCCGGTCACCTCTTGTTCGCATTGACGGCATTTTGAGCAGTGGACGTTACATTTCAGATGTGTTACGACCCGTGGCTTTACCCTTCATTCGATCCCTGCGAAACCCTACATTTCAGCAGGATAATGAACGACCGCATGTTGCAGGTCCTGTACGACCCTCTCTGGATATAGAAAATTTTCGACTGCTGCCATGGCCAGCACATTCTGCAGATGTCTCTCCAATTGAAAACTTCTGGTCGATGGTGGCCGAGCAACTGGTTCGTCACAATACGGCAGTCACTACTCTTGCTGAACCGTGGTATCGTGTTGAAGCTGCATGGGCAGCTGTACCTGTACACGCCATCCAAGCTCTATTTGACTCAATGCCCAGGCGTATCAAGGCCGCTATTACGGCCATAGGTGGTTGTTGTGGGTACTGATTTCTCAGGATCTATGCACCAATATTGCGTGAAAATGTAATCACATGTCAGTTCTAGTATATTATATTTGTCGAATGAGTACCCGTTTACCATCTGCATTTGGTGTAGCAATTTTAATGGCCAGAAGTGTTTTATTATTGTCATTATCACCAGTACTAGCGGTGCCAACACCCTTGCCATAGCGGTAACGCCGGCTACCACCAGATCACAGATGTTAACTGCTGTTGGGCTTGGCTGACACTTAGAGGGGTCACCGTCCGGCTCTTCCGAGCGCTGTTGTCAAGTGGGGAGCACTCAGCACTTGTGAGGACAATTGAGGAGCTGCGTGACTGAGAAGTAGCGGGTCCTGACACGAAAGCTAACAGCGAGGAGAGTGGTGCCCTGATCACGTGCTCCATCCAGTAATGCCTATCTGCTAAGGACAACACTGCAGTTGGTCGGTGGCGTTGGGCCTTTCAACTCCTGTTCGGACAGAGTTTATTTTATTATTATAATTATTATTAGTTGTAGCAGTCGACTTAATAGTAGTGGTCGTTAGCAACAGAAAGTATGCGTAATTTAAAAGAAAAGGAAAAGGGATTTTTCCAATTTTTTTTCTGGCCTCCCCAGAACTTAGGTCCATGATCCGCCACGGACACGTTGTGTTCATCTGCACCTCATCTGACGAGCATATTGCTTCATTCGAAAATAAAAACTACCATATTCTGCGCAAGAAGAGAGAAAAGGTGTGTCAATCAAGGTAAAAAAGATGTCGACTTCAGTAATTCTAATTGGCTTCGCTGCACAATAATTTTGGCAGAGAGGGACTGTTAAGAGTCGTTAGTACCGAGCAGTTTGTGTTTGCTTTGGGAGGCGTCTCACATTCATCTTGTAGCAAGCTCGCCTGTGCTACACTTTATCCAAATATCTGACAAAAATTTAGCTTTTGAAAACACATTTTATTAGTTGTAACGATGCCAGTCAACTTTAAAGAAACAGAATGTATAAAAATAATCAAATATAATCCAATAATATGGTCAAACCGAAGTTTTGAAAGCAAACAGTAGTGGCATTAATTTGAATAAGTGTTTTGAAAGTTTATATGATGTTTCTCCACTTTCATCAGTGGCATTTTTACCTGTTATTTTTGTTAAATAATCAACGAAAGTTTCTCATGTGTTTTGTGATATAAAAAATGGCTGTATCTTTTCTTCTTACACAAATTTTTGCGGATGTGCCAGTGTACCAGTTATGAATGTTTCTTCCCGTTCTAGTCACGTATGGAGCGAGGGTGGAATAACTGTTTGAATGCCTCTGTGGGAGCAGCAGCTCTTCTAATCTTACCCTCACGATCCCTACGTGAACGGTACGTAGTGGGTTGTACTATATTCCTAGAATAATCATTTAAAGCCCGTTCTTGAAATTTTGTTAATGAACTTTCTCAGGATAGTTTACGTCAATCTTCAAGAGTCTTTCAGTTCGGTTCGTTTAGTCTGCAACCTGCTTCATCCACGACTGAACCTATGCGATCACTCCATTTCATTTCGCTACAAACTGTTACTTCCAGGTATTTGTATGAGTTGAAAATTCCAACAATGACACTCGTTGATATTATGGTCAAAGTAAATTACCTTTTTCTTTTAATTTTACATTTCTGAACATTTAGAGCAAGTTGCCGATATCTGCACCATGTTGAAATATTATCAAGCTCTGACTGAATACCTATGGAGCTTCCTTCAGAAAGTAGTTCATTACAAATAATTGCATAATCTGCAAAAAGCGTGATGTTAATATTGTAAGCGAGGTCATTAATATACAATATGAATAAAAAGGGTGTCAACACAGTTCCCTGAGGCACACCCGAAATGCTTCTACATCTGACGATGACTCTCCATCCAAGGTAAGATACTGTGCCCTCTCTACCGAAATATCTTCAATGACGACAGAAATTTCACTTGGTCTCCCATATGACTGTACTCTTGACAACAAGCTAAATGCGGTACCGTATCAAATGCTTTTCGTAAATCAAGAAATACTGCGTGTACTTCATTGGCCCGATTGAAAGCTTTCAGTGTGTCATGTGAGAAAAGTGCGAGTTGGGTTTAACATCATCGATGATTTCGAAATCGATGCTGGTCGGCATTGAGGAGGTCATTCCGTTCAAGATACCTCATTATGTTTGTGCTCAGAATAGGTTCTAAGATTCTACAAAAAATCGACGTTGAATGGAAACATCGAGTTGAGTGGAAATGCGGGTGAACACTCTTGAATCTGGTACTCTGTTGTTAGGAAATCCTCTACCTTTTCTGTACAACAAGTAGCATTGTTTCAGTTGCAAAAATCGATAGTTTATAAATAAATACTTAGCAACGTACCAACACATGAATTGAAAACTTCTGTTTAACCAATTGCACCTGGAATGCTTTATTCGCATTAATTTACACTACCAACTTCTAAAATCTATGTTATTAAAATGGATGAAATGGTGCACGGTTCTAGTTGCACGTTGCCTGTCTACCGGCTTCCAGGAGCAACAAAAGTTTGATTTTCAGTAATTCGCATAATTATTGACTGAGTATAACAATTTAAAATGCTGTGATAATCTGATCATCAAGAGGTGTAATCATAGACAAAGGTTTAAAACAATAAGTCAGGTACTACAGTTAAGAACTGTGTAGCGCTACGATATCTTGTGGCAGCATACCTAACGATGTGGAATATTATATTCATCCAGCCTTTCACCACTAGAACATTTAGCGACTTGCAACAAACATTAGACACAATTTCAAACCTTTTGGAAACTTTTTGTAGCTTGCACCCTACACAAAGCAATGAATGGACGAAAGTTTAGTGCCTACCAAATTTGCGCTGGGACGATAAAATGCCACGAAAAGCAAAAGCGACCATGTATCACACATATTTCATAGAAAGATGGACCTACTAAACGAAGACCTCAGCAGAGTTCAAGGAACACAAGTCAGATTCATTAGAACTGTAAAGCAGACAACTAGAGGGGACAAAATCAGGAGTGAGGTAGCTTGTATTGAGGTCCAGAATGAGATTTTCACTCTGCAGCGGAGTGTGCGCTGATATGAAACTTCCTGGCAGATTAAAACTGTGTGCCCGACCGAGACTCGAACTCGGGACCTTTGCCTTTCGCGGGCAAGTGCTCTACCAACTGAGCTACCGAAGCACGACTCACGTCCAGTACTCACAGCTGTACTTCTGCCAGTATCCGTCTCCTACCTTCCAAACTTTACAGAAGCTCTTCTGCGAACCTTGCAGAACTAGCACTCCTGAAAGAAAGGATACTGCGGAGACATGGCTTAGCCACAGCGGAGTGAAAATCTCATTCTGGAAACATCCCCCAGGCTGTGGCTAAGCCATGTCTCCGCAGTATCCTTTCTTTCAGGAGTGCTAGTTGTGCAAGTTTCGCAGAAGAGCTTCTGTAAAGATTGGAAGGTAGGAGACGGATACTGGCAGAAGTAAAGCTGTGAGTACCGGGCGTGAGTCGTGCTTCGGTAGCTCAGTTGGTAGAGCACTTGCCCGCGAAAGGCAAAGGTCCCGAGTTCGAGTCTCGGTCGGGCACACAGTTTTAATCTGCCAGGAAGTTGTATTGAGGTTTCTGTTAGCAGTGTCAAAAAACTGGAGCCTCCGGTGGTTTGGGGACATAACGAGAATGAACACCTAAAGACCTGCCAAAAGGTATTTGAACCTAAACATCGTAAGCAGGAGACCACGGAGAAGACCAGGAAAACGCTGGATAGAGAATCTAACATCAGATTTGGAGGACAAAGGGCACAAATTGGAAGTTGTCCTGGAGCAGAAGTTGCGTGGAGACAGAAGGTGATGGCAAGCGCTCTTGCCCCCCTCCAGGAAACTGGAGATAGAAAACGATGGTGATGATGATGCAGTCCAATATCATAACGAGGTGCGATGTTTCAATTTATCACTTCTTGACTACTAATTCTATTCGCTACAAGCTTTACAGGCAGTATCAAGATATACAATGCATGTTCACAAAGTAAGTGTGCTAGATTTTTGTTTTTTTTCAGAAAAAATGTATTTGAAAAAAGTTACACCACCTTATTGATACAGCTGTTGACCACTTTTCCACGTAATCGACATTCCGTTCAGTGGATGTCGTGGGTCGTGGCACAAGCATGTTTACGCCCTCCTCGAGGAACTATCCCGCCATCTCCTTGCCGCACTTCGGAACCTCTTTCTGCATCTGCTTGTCAGTTGAAAATTTAATTACATTTATGCGTACCTTCAGGGCGGTGAAAAGATGATAATCAGAAGGCGTCAAATCAGCGGAATACGGGGGATGGTACAAAACATGCCAACCAAATGATTTGAACGCGACTTTCAGTTTTTTAGGTTTTCTCGCAATAGCTTTGTGCATTGATTTCCTCCCCTCGACGCAGGAATTAGACCGAAATGATGCCTTTTCCTTCCTAAAACACTGGGGCCATGACTGTTTTGACCGAAATGGTGGTTTTGAACTTTTTAGCAGTTGGGGAAACTGGTGTGACGCTACTCTGACGACTGTGTCTCAGCCTTCGTCTCCAGTCACAGCAGAGCTCAGAAAATTATCACCATCCAATTCAAGTCGCTCAAGAAACTTGCGAGCGCTGTTGACCCGATTTTTCTTGTGCCGCTCTGTCATCCGTTTTGGGACACATTTCAGGTATCTCAGCGTTTCTGTGAGTTTCTTCCATAAGCAAGTTTTGGAGAGTAGTGGAAACATCGCAGAAATTTCGTCTTCTGTCAATCTGTGGACTGCATGAACTGTTATCTCGTTTTTATTTTTATTTTTCAGCAACTGGTCAGTCAATACGCAGGGTCTTTCAGTCCTCTGTTCATCTGCCGCCACTAAACTCTACACGAAGGCTCTTGATAAAATAGTGATGTATCTACGTTTTTTTCCAAAAAAATATCGATGGACATTGGTGATATTTTTCAACTCGATATGTAGACATATAAATACTGAAATGGTAACATCGAGTGCCCATGTTTGTATTTTACGTTTTTTTCGCAATTTTCAGTAAATATTGGGATTTGTCCTTTTAAAATTGTGACACAACATAATTTTACTTTCAATGTGCGATGGAGTCTACTTTTCGAGCCTTAAAGTCCACTGTGTGAAGCAAGTATACGTGGTACAATGAAGAAATCCAATTGGCAGGGGGAGGGATGTGTAAATGGAATAACAAGATCGCCGATGTGAAGAAATAGCACATAAGTAGCGATAAAGTCAAATTTTTAACGCAACTAATGTGCCATTTCTTCGCATCGGCATTCTTCAAAGACATTTGCAAAAAATTATGAACGAAAATGTAAATGGCAAGACTGGTCTTTGTGGTGGGGAGGGGAAATTCTCACGCTATCGGCGCTCGGCGCTACCTACAGAAACTGAAACGTTTAAGGTCACCGCGAAATCTTTGGCACTAGAACTGCTAGTTCACTGGAGTTAGCAGAAAAGGAAAAAACTGGAAAGTCGACGAGGACTATTCTGGATGAATTCGATATGTGGCGAAACCGAACGACGGACGCCTTAATGCCACTTAAATGTAGTTACCATTTTTAGCAACACGAAAATGAATCGTTTTCCTTTCACTTCGTACACTACGGGGAATAACTACCCTGTAAGCTTGTTGATATACAGAATCTCTAATAATGAATATACTTACAAATATAGCTCTAAAACAGGCATTACATTTACAATGTGCAGCCGATATTTTTATATAATTGTAAGTCGATATGTTTTCCGCCGATATATTTATCGTTACACTGACGATTGATAATGATACTTTTTTAAATATCGATATAACAGATTCCCGATATTTATAAAAATATCAACAGTCCTGCTCCCTACACCATTAAACACACCCATTCTGTATATAACATCTTACTTATATTACATGTACTGATGGCCCTGGGAGAGCCAATCCTGACAAAACTCTACCATCTGGTGAGTAATATGTATGAGACAGACGAAATACCCTCAGACTTCAAGAAGAATATAATAATTCCAATCCCAAAGAAAGCAAGTGTTGACATGTGAAAATTACCGCACCATCAGTTTCATAAGTCACGGATGCAAAATACTAACGCGAATTCTTTACAGACAAATGGAAAAACTTGTAGAAGCCGACCTCGGGGAAGATCAATTTGGATTCCGTAGAAATGTTGGAACACGTGAGGCAATACTGACCTTACGACTTACATGAGAAGAAAGATTAAGAAAAGGCAAACATACGTTTCTAGCATTTGTAGACTTAGAGAAAACTTTTGACAGTGTTGACTGAAATACCCTCCTTCAAATTCTGAACGTGGCAGGGGTAAAATACAGCGAGCGAAAGGCTATTTACAACTTGTACAGAAACCAGAGGGCAGTCATAAGAGTCGAGGGACATGAAAGGGAAGCAGTGGTTGGGAAGAGTGTGAGACAGGGTTGTAGCCTCTCCCCGATGTTATTCAGTCTGTATATTGAGCAAGCAGTGAAGGAAGCAAAAGAAAAATTCGGCTACGGTATTAAAATATATGGAGAAGAATTAAAAACTTTGAGGTTCGCCAATTACAATGTAATTCTGTCAGAGACAGCAAAGGACTTGGAAGAGCAGTTGAACGGAACAGACAGTATCTTGAAAGGAGGATATAAGATGAACATCAACAAAAGCAAAACGAGGATAATGGAATGTAGTCGAATTAAGTTGGGTGATGCTGAGGGAATTAGATTAGGAAATGAGATGCTTAAAGTAGTAAAGGAGTTTCGTTTCTTGGGGAGCAAAATAACTGATGATGGTCGAAATAGAGAGGATATAAAATGTAGTCTGGCAATGGCAAGAAAGCGTTTCTGAAGAAGAGAAATTTCTCAACATCGAGTATAGATGTAAGTGTCAGGAAGTCGTTTGTGAAAGTGTTTGTATGGTGCGTAGCCATGTAACATAGCCGATAACTAGTCTGGACAAGAAGAGAATAGAAGCTTTCGAAATATGGTGCTACAGAAGAATGCTGAAGATTATATGGGTAGATCACATAACTAATGAGGAGGTATTGAATAGAATTGGGGAGCAGTTTGTGGCACAACTTGACTAGAAGAAGGGATCGGTTTGTAGCACATGTTCTGAGGCATCAAGGAATCACCAATTTAGTACTGGAGGGCAGCGTGGAGGGTAAAAACCGTAGAGGGAGACCAAGAGATGAATACACTAAGCAGATTCAGAAGGATGTAGGTTGCAGTAAGTACTGGGAGATGAATAAGCTTGCACAGGATAGAGTAGCATGGAGAGCTGCATCAAACCAGTCTCAGGACTGAAGACCACACCAACAACCTATAACCTTCTGATTCACGAGAAAAATATGGATACGCTTTGTTCCTTCCGCGAGTAGGAAGATTTGACAAGATTTCTTAGCGAAATGTTTCACGCAACTGGAATCTGCTGCGAGCTTACGTAGTGCCGTGTGTGTGCAATGCTCTCTCTGGTCATGGGACCACCTCTACCACTCGCTGTGTCCAACTCTCAAGAAATAGAATAACTAAGCTGGTTATGGTCACAGTACACTTACTTTCCGAGCGTGACTAGCAAATTACCATTGAAGGTACTGCAAAAGTACATTGCTGTACGGAGCTTAGTTCAGGAGATATGTCATCGTAAACAATGAGATGCCTGAAAAACTAGCTTCTCTAAAAACGCAAGAGATGACTTTCTTTAAATTGTGTGTGTGTGTGGGGGGGGGGGGGCTTCTGCACTTCATCAAAAATGCGATAGAACGAATATACTACTATATTTTAGAGTGGAACAGCTAAATCTTGCTACATTCGCTTATTAGTGCCGACAATGTTCCACTTACGGGCCAGCAGCAACGTATTCAACGTATTTTCAACGTCTACCATTTGACATTTTGTAATGTTATGTGTGCCTCACTGCTTTTTTTTTCTTAAACTAATTTGTGCTTGATTTTATTCTGAGAAGCTCAGTAATATATGTAAATACCGAAAATGTAAATGTGACTCAAAAAGTGCTTGAAGTGAAGTGAAGCGCAGCTGGGCAGCAAGAAACTCTTTAGCGCGCAATCCCCGCAACGATAGTATTAGAGAATCTTTGAATATGGATTCTAAAATAGAAGACAATTGATTTTATTAAAAAAAAAAGACTGTTAATCTGTATCTTGTCGAAAGAGGACGAATTGCTAGGCCGTCGCTCAGAACGTATTGTTACATTTAATGAAGAATGATATTTTAGTGATAAAAGCGAGTTAAGTATGTTTAAGTGTCGCCAAAGATTTATGTATACAAATTTTCTGGAAGTGAAGAATAGTAATGTCTTGTGTTTGGAAAAGGAGGTGAACGCCGTCTATTAAAAATGGCTCTGAGCACTATGGGACTTAACTTCTGTGGTCATAAGTCCCCTAGAACGTAGAACTACTTAAACCTAACTAACCTAAGGACATCACACATGCATGCCCGAGGCAGGATTTTGATGTAGCAGGACGTGTAGTTTCAAGGACGTTTGTGTACCAAGCAATCTCCTTTTCTCACGAAAAGCAGATTGCTGTATGATCTTACTTACAACAGTGGTTCCTTAGGTATGAAAAGCTATGAAAACTTGGGCTCAGAGATAACTTCCTCCAAATTGCAATACGTCAACAACTGGTGCAGAAGTTGATCATTCAAGGAGGCAGCAACCAAAACACTGGTATCAGTTACGACTCAAAGTAAAAATCTCAATCAAAAATCAATCTCTCTCTCTCCAAACACATATATAAATATTGATATTATTTTAAAAAAGTAATTTTACAGTTTACTGACAGATAATAGCGACTACTATGCGTCTTCAGTGCTTAAACTTTGTGCAGGGGCTGAACAAAAATACGGAAACGCCAAAAAACACAACACATTACCATGCAGGAAAAGCCTTAAAAAGTTGGTATTCAAAACCGTTTCCATCGCCTTGGAATGTATAAGTAGGTTCTGTATTGCTTTCAAGGGAGTGTGATACCACTCTCTTTTTTATTTATATGACATTCCGAGAAGAAACTAGATTTAACCACCAATAACACATAGGTACAATGTAGATAGAATTGAATGAAATAAAACCGAAATGCATATTTACAAGTAGAGAATTCCTGAAATATCTCCAGAGGCAAAACAGAAAAATAGAATGTGAATACCATTAAAACCTACAGATTGTTCCCAGTACTCTTAAGGAACTTGACAATTACTTTCTAAAGACCAATGTCTTTAATAAATAAAACAGAAGTAGCTGATTGAGCAAGGTGGTCTTCCGTACTCAGCAATGTCACCAGAAAGTCCAACCGTTCGCAGTCAGATTTGAGACACAAAAACAAGTTGGGGTTGACATCGATTCAGAATCACACTCACGTGCCAGCGAGGAGTAAACGTTGATGCGATGTAGATGTTGAGGAAAAGAGGCGTGATTGAAGCGACGTCGTATGATAGTACAAAGCGTGGATCGAAACAAATAGGCCCTCATGAACCACGGATGTGAAGCAATCCAAGGTTGGAGTACTGCATGGGAATCACTCCACGTCTCTTGCCATTGTTGGTTTGCGTGACTCTTGACATCACATAAGAAGTCTCTGTAAGGTAATTTCAGGCCCAGGTCAGTGCCTAAGCATGTCGCTTGCTTGGCTAATGCGTCAACTTCCTCTTTTTTTTTTTGGTCATCAGTCTACTGACTGGTTTGATGCGGCCCGCCCCGAATTCCTTTCCTGTGCTAACCTCTTCATCTCAGAGTAGCACTTGCAACCTACGTCCTCAATTATTTTCTTGACGTATTCCAATCTCTGTCTTCCTCTACAGTTTTTGCCCTCTACAGCTCCCTCTAGTACTATGGAAGTCATTCCCTCATGTCTTAGCAGATGTCCTATCATCCTGGCCCTTCTCCTTATCAGTCTTTTCCACATATTCCTTTGCTCTCCGATTCTGCGTAGAACCTCCTCATTCCTTACCTTATCAGTCCACCTAATTTTCAACATTCGTCTATAGCACCACATCTCAAATGCTTCGATTCTCTTCTATTCCGGTTTTCCCACAGTCCATGTTTCACTACTATACAACGCTGTACTCCAGACGTACATCCTCAGAAATTTCTTCCTCAAATTAAGGCTGGTATTTGAAATTAGTAGACTTCTCTTGGCCAGAAATGCCTTTTTTGCCATAGCGAGTCTGCTTTTTATGTCCTCCTTGCTCCGTCTGTCATTGGTCATTTTACTGCCTAGGTAGCAGAATTCCTTAACTCCATTGACTTCGTGACCATCAATCCTGATGTTAAGTTTCTCGCTGTTCTCATTTCTACTACTTCTCATTACCTTCGTCTTTCTCCGATTTACTCTCAAACCATACTGTGTACTCATTAGACTGTTCATTCCGTTCAGCAGATCATTTAATTCTTCTTCTTTCACTCAAAATAGCAATGTCATTACATTTTCGTCCCCCTTTACATACTGCATTACCCTTTCAATATCCTCATACACTTTCTCTATCTGTTCATCTTCAGCTTCCGACGTCGGCATGTATACCTGAACTATCGTTGTAGGTGTTGGTCTGCTGTCGATTCTGATTAGAACAACCCGGTCACTGAACTGTTCACAGTAACAGACCCTCCGCCCTACCTTCCTATTCATAACGAATCCTACACCTGTTATACCATTTTCTGCTGCTGTTGATATTACCCGATACTCATCTGACCAGAAATTCTTGTCTTCCTTCCACTTCACTTCACTGACCCCTACTATATCTAGATTGAGCCTTTGCATTTTCCTTTCCAGATTTTCTAGTTTCCCTACCACGTGCAAGCTTCTGACATTCCACGCCCCGACTCGTAGAACGTTATCCTTTCATTGATTATTCAATCTTTTTCTCATGGTAACCTCCCCCTTGGCAGTCCCCTCCCGGAGATCCGAATGGGGGACTATTCCGGAATCTTTTGCCAATGGAGAGATCATCATGACACTTCTTCAACTACAGGCCACATGTCCTGTGGATACACGTTACGTGTCTTTAATGCAGTGGTTTGCATTGCCTTCTGCATCCTCATGTCGTTGATCATTGCTGATTCTTCCGCCAATAGGGGCAATTTCCCACCCCTAGGTGGCAGCATAAGGCCGTTGGCAGCATGAGGCTGACTTCTTATGCCGGAAGTCTTCGGCCGCCAATGGTGATTATTTATCAAAACTTGGGCAGTGGCGGGGATCGAACCCGGGACCGAAGACGTTTTGATTATGAATCAAAGACGCTACCCCTAGACCACGGGTACTTCCTCATTATATGAAATATTCGCGTGGGAAGTCACCGACTGAAAATGGATGGTCCGGCCCATCAGTATGCTGTGAATATATTCCGAAACAACATCCAAGATATAGCGGTTATTTGTCTTGTTCCATCTCTTGTGTTGAATGTTTTGAAGGACGCTTGAGAGTAGTGGCGGATACAGAAAAACCTCAAGCAGGGGATGCTAAGGATGTCTTAAGCTATCTCTACTTTCACCATAATCATAAATAATCAAGTGGCATGCCAAGTTTAAGACAGCTTCATTTAAAATGTTTATACAGTTACACAAGACAATGTCATATTATGATACAGAAAAGTGACAATTGTGGTTCCCTTCCTTGAATTCTATGCGTCTATTCTTCCTGGCAAACTGGTTAATTACATCGTCAATAGGACAATCAGGGTGAGGGTGTGTGTTCAACAGAGCTAAGCCATTAAGTGGATCCACCTCCATTTTGGACCTCAGCCATGTCTTTTTACGTCCCAAACTTGAAAAAATTCTTTCTACAATAGAATATAGGCAGGTAGACAAGCAAATATTTAGTACAGCATGTGCAAAGTAGGATAGTCAGATCTAGGACAAACAGGCAACGTGATCACTCTCACTCTTCGCTAATCTTCACACTTGCATTTACTACAACTAGGATTTAGTGAAACATGGACGATAAATTGTTTGGACAAGAAGAGAATAGAAGCTTTCGAAATGTGGTGCTACAGAAGAATGCTGAAGATTAGATGGGTGGATCACATAACTAATGAGGAAGTATTGAATAGGATTGGGGAGAAGAGAAGTTTGTGGTACAACTTGACTAGAAGAAGGGATCGGTTGGTAGGACATGTTCTGAGGCATCAAGGGATCACCAATTTTGCATTGAGGGCAGCGTGGAGGGTAAAAATCGTAGAGGGAGGCCAAGAGATGAATACACTAAGCAGATTCAGAAGGATGTAGGTTGCAGTAGGTACTGGCAGATGAAGCTTGCACAGGATAGAGTAGCACGGAGAGCTGCATCAAACCAGTCTCAGGACTGAAGACCACAACAACAGCAGGACTTTTTACTGATTCATTCTTCAGTCTAAATATTTCTGCTTCTGAATGTAAATTAGCTGCCTATTCGGCGAATAGTCCGTATTTATAAGCATCGTATCGAAGGTTCTCTGTACTAGAAAACAGCAGCATATTCGCAGCTTTTCTCAGACAAATGCCAGACAGAACATCGTATCGAGATCACTTGAATAGCCACGACTTCACTCGTAGGTTTCTATTAACTATCTAGGTTACTGGCCATTAAAATTGCTACACCAAGAAGAAATGCAGATGATAAACGGGTATTCATTGGACAAATATATTATACTAGAACTGACATGTGATTACATTTTCACGCAATTTGGGTGCATAGATCCTGACAAATCGGTACTCAGAACAACCACCTCTGGCCGTAGTAACGGCATTGATACGCCTGGGCATTGAGTCAAACGGAGCCTGGATGGCGTGTACAGGTACAACTGCGCATGCAGCTTGAACACTATACCACAGTCCATCAAGGGTAGTGACTGGCGTATTGTGACGAGCCAGTTGCTCGGCCATCATTGAGCAGACGTTTTCAGTTGGTGAGAGATCTGGAGAATGTCCTGGCCAGGGAAGCAGTCGGACATTTACTGTGTCCAGAAGGCCCGTACAGGAGCTGCAACACGCGGTCGTACATTATCCTGCTGAAACGTAGGGTTTCACAGAGATCGAATAAGGGGTACTGCCACGGGTCGTAACACATCTGAAATGTAACGTCCAATGTTCAAAGCGCCGTCAGTGCGAACAAGAGGTGGCCGAGGCGTGTAACCAATGGCACCCCTTACCATCACGCCAGGTGATACGCCAGTATGGCGATGACGAATACACGCTTCTAATTTGCGTTCACCGCGATGTCGACAAACACGGATGCGACCATCATGGTGCTGTAAACGGAACCTGGATTCATCCGAAAAAATGACGTATTGCCATTCGTGCACCCAGGTTCATCGTTGAGTACACCATCGCAGGCGCTCCTGTCTGTGATGCAGCGTCAAGGGTAACCGCAGCTGTGGTCTCCGAACTGATAGTCCATACTGCTGCAAACGTCGTCGAACTGTTCGTGCAGGTGGTTGTTGTCTTGCAAACGTCTCCATCTGTTGACTCAGGGATCGAGACGTCGCTGCACGATCCGTTACAGCCGTGCGGATAAGATGCCTGTCATCTCGACTGCTAGTGATACGAGGCCGTTGGGATCCAGCACGGCGTTCCGTATTACCATCCTGAGCCCACCGATTCCGTATTCTGCTAACAGTAATTGGATGTCGACTAAAGCGAGCAGCAATGTCGCGATACGATAAACCGCAATCGCGATAGGCTACAATCCTTCATCAAAGTAGTATACGTGATGGTACGCATTTCTCCTCCTTACACGAGGCATCACAACAACGTTTCTCCAGGCAACGCCGATGAACTGCTGTTTGTGTATGAGAAATCGGATGGAAATTTTCCTCATGTCAGCACGTTGTAGGTGTCGCCACCGTCGCCAACCTTGTGTGAATGCTCTGAAAAGCTAATCATTTTCATATCACAGCATCTTCTTCCTGTCTGTTAAATTTCGCGACTGTAGCACGTCATCTTCGTGGTGTAGCAATTTATTGGCCAGCAGCGTATGTGCCAGAGAGATACGTATAAGATACGATGACGCGGAAGCGCGTGCTATATAGGAAAGCACAACTACTCGATTCAGTCGAGTAGACTGACGAAAGAAACGAACGAGTAGCGTGCGGGCTGTCTGCCGGGGGCGGCGGGGGCGGCGTGGGTGGCAAAGCGCCCCCCCACCCCCCCATATGTTTCCGCCACTATTTGAGAGTGACGAAGAATATTTTGGAGAAGGAAGTGCAAGACACAAACTTAAGAGCTTTCATAAGTGCCACTATCTCCGTCGTAAATACAGAAGCGCCTGAGAGCATTTTGAAGGTTTTCCGGATCTGAATGTGAGGACGGAGAAATGCACATCCCGTATAATCTTCTTTCGGCCTTTTGGATCCATCGGTATATACACAACCAGGGTGCTCAGCTGCAACGAGATCACTGGATCCACTACTGACATTTAGCGCTTTCCTAACAGTTTATATTAAAATAATAAACTGGAATATGACAGCTGAGTGCATGACTAACGTAGTGCAAAATAGGCAAACGCGATGAGCATCGTATAGAACAGGGGTCTCCAAACATTTTAGTCCGCGGGCCACATTGACACCTCCACGAAGTCTTAAAGGCCAAGATCTACCTAGTGGGATTAAAGCACCCTAGCACTCCATGATCACCGTAATGTAAGGCTAAAGGCAAGATGAAATCGAAAAAAATCTAAGGTTGTGGGAATAGCTAGCACTAAAACGAACTACGATTTTTATTTAATTACATAATTTTGATTGGTGGACGTACCTGACTGAAATTCTGGCGTATTTTATTCTGGCGTATTTTCACCGACAAAAAAGTATGTCACTGCACATTCATCACGAAAGCGTCATGCGTCTCAAAATCATTGTCAGCAAAACTATTGCTGCAAGACGTAATAGAGGTAGCGTATGACAACGGATTGTTATTTCAAGCGGCGCAACAATAAGTTTAGTTATGTAGTCTTGTAGCGAGTAGCGTGATTGTGTCGATGTTGTGAGTGTCTCACGAGTTTTTTTAGTGTTTTGTGCGTGTAAAGATAGAGCTCAAACAATGTCGCGGTGTATTGGTCGCGATGGGCCTCTAAACTCAATTGTTGGCAGAGTAGGTACCACCTCAAATATTTGGAGGGCTGGATACCAGGGATGTCCGGCCAGCTAACGAGGCCCGGTTTCGGCCTGGGGGCCCTAGTCTGGAGACCCCTGGTATAGAACATACAATAGGTGATTAATTGTCAAAGCTGGTAAAACCGGCCGGAGCTTTATTCCGTCTGCAGGAGTCAGTCCATAACCGGTAAACGTGGTCTTTAATTTGGTAGGTAGAACTCTTCACAAAGGCCATGCCTTGACTGTAGAATAGATCACATAACGTTTGACATCTAATGATTAGATTAGATTAGATTAGATTACATTAATACTAGTTCCATGGATCATGAATACGATATTTCGTAACGATGTGGAAAGAGTCAAATTTTCCAATACATGACATAATTAAGTTAATATAACAACTTTTTTATTTTTTGTGTTTTTTTTAATTTTTTAAATATTTTTTTTTTTAATTTATATCTATAAATTCCTCTATGGAGTAGAAGAAGTCATTCAGAAGTTCTTTTAATTTATTCTTAAATACTTGTTGGCTATCTGTCAGACTTTTTATACTATTTGGTAAGTGACCAAACACCTTAGTGGCAGTATAATTCACCCCTTTCTGTGCCAAAGTTAGATTTAATCTTGAATAGTGAAGATCATCCTTTGTCCTAGTATTGTAGTTATACACACTGCTATTACTTTTGAATTGGGTTTGGTTGTCAATAACAAATTTCATAACAGTATATATACTGAGAAGCTACTGTGAATATCCCAAGATCCTTAAATAAATGTCTGCAGGATGATCTTGGGTGGACTCCAGCTATTATTCTGATTACACGTTTTGTGCAACAAATACTTTATTCCTCAGTGATGAATTACCCCAAAATATGATTCCATATGCAAGCAATGAGTGGAAATAGGCATAGTAAGCTAATTTACTAAGATGTTAATCAGCAAAATTTGCAATGACCCTTATTGCATAAGTAGCTGAACTCAAACGTTTCAGCAGATCATCAATGTGTTTCTTCCATTTTAATCTCTCATCAATGGACACACCTAAAAATTTGGAATATTCTACCTTAGCTGTATGCTTCTGATTAAGGTCTATATGTATTAATGGCGTCATACCATTCACTGTACGGAACTGTATGTACTGTGTCTTATCTAAATTCAGTGAGAGTCCGTTTACAAGGAACCACTTAGTAATTTTGTGAAAGGCAGTATTGACAATTTCATCAGTTAATTCTTGTTTGTCAGGTGTGATTACTATACGTGTATCATCAGCAAAGAGAACTAACTTTGCCTCTGCATGAATATAGAATGGCATGTCATTAATATATATTAAGAACAACAAAGAACCCAAGACTGAACCTTGTGGAACCCCATTCTTGATAGTTCCCCAGTTTGAGGAATGTGCTGATCTTTGCATATTATGAGAACTGCTTATTTCAAATTTCTGCACTCTTCCAGTTAGGTACGAATTAAACCATTTGTGCACTGTCCCACTCATGCCACAATACTTGAGCTTGTCCAGCAGAATTTCATGATTTACACAATGAAAAGCCTTTGAGAGATCACAAAAAATCCCAATGGGTGGTGTTCGGTTATTCAGATCATTCAAAATTTGATGCATATATGGCATTTTCTGTTGAAAAACCTTTCTGGAAACCAAACTGATATTTTGTTAGTACTTCATTTTTACATATATGTGAAGCTATTCTTGAATACATTACTTTCACAAAAATTTTTGATAAATCTGTTAGAAGGGAGATTGGACGGTGATCGTTGACATCAAATCTTTCCCCTTTTTTATACAAAGGTATAGCAACAGCATATTTCAGTCTACCAGGGAAAATGCCCTGTTCCAGAGAGCTATTACACAGGTGGCTGAGAATCTTACTTATCTGTTGAGAACAAGCTTTTAGTAATTTGCTGGAAATGCCATCAATTCCATGGGAGTTTTTGCTTTTAAGCAAGTTTATTATTTTCCTAATTTCAAAGGGAGAAGCAGGTGAGATTTCAATTGTATCAAATTGCATAGGTATGGCCTCTTCCATTGACATCCTAGCATGTTCTAATGAACACCTGGATCCTACTATATCCAAAACATTTAGAAAATGATTATTAAAAATATTTTCAACTTCTGACTTTTTGTTTGTAAAGTTTTCATTCAATTTGATGGTAATACTGTCTTCCTCTTCCATTTCCATGATATTGTCCTCAAGTACATCGCCCTTGTATAGACCCTCTATATACTCCTTCCACCTTTCTGCTTTCCCTTCTTTGGTTAGAACTGGGTTTCCATCTGAGCTCTTAATATTCATACAAGTGGTCCTCTTTTCTCCAAAGGTCTCTTTAATTTTCCTGTAGGCAGTATCTATTTTACCCTTAGTGAGATAAGCTTCTACATCCTTACATTTGTCCTCTAGCCATCCCTGCTTAGCCATTTTGCACTTCCTGTCGATCTCATTTTTGAGACGTTTGTATTCCTTTTTGCCTGCTTCATTTACTGCATTTTTATATTTTCTCCTTTCATCAATTAAATTCAATATTTCTTCTGTTACCCAAGGATTTCTACTAGCCCTCGTCTTTTTACCTACTTGATCCTCTGCTGCCTTCACTACTTCATCCCTCAAAGCTACCCATTCTTCTTCTATTGTATTTCTTTCCCCCATTCCTGTCAATTGCTCCCTTATGCTCTCCTTGAAACTCCGTACAACCTCTGGTTCTTTTAGTTTATCCAGGTCCCATCTCCTTAAATTCCCACGTTTTTGCAGTTTTTTCAGTTTTAATCTACAGGTCATAACCAACAGATTGTGGTCAGAGTCCACATCTGCCCCTGGAAATGTCTTACAATTTAAAACCTGGTTCCTAAATCTCTGTCGTACCATTATATAATCTATCTGAAACCTGTCAGTATCTCCAGGCTCCTTCCATGTATGCAGCCTTCTTTTATGATTCTTGAACCAAGTGTTACCTCTGATTAAGTTGTGCTCTGTGCAAAATTCTACCAGGCGGCTTCCTCTTTCATTTCTTTGCCCCAGTCCATACTCACCTACTACGTTTCCTTCTCTCCCTTTTCCTACTACCGAATTCCAGTCACCCATGACTATTAAATTTTCGTCACCCTTCACTATCTGAATAATTTCTTTTATTTGATCATACATTTCTTCAATTTCTTCGTCATCTGCAGAGCTAGTTGGCATATAAACTTGTAGTACTGTAGTATTTGTGGGCTACGTATCTATCTTGGCCACAATAATGCGTTCACTATGTTGTTTGTGGTAGCTTACCCGCATTCCTATTTTCCTATTCATGAAATGGGAGATACGATACTGTGTGAAGAGTTTGACAGAGCACTGAAAGACCTGAGTCTTAACAAGGCCCCTGGAGTAGACAACTTTCCATTGGAACTACTGACGGCCTCGGGAGAGCCAGTCCTGACAAAACTGTACCATCTGGTGAGCAAGATGTATGAGACAGGCGAAATACCCTCAGACTTCAAGAAGAATATAATAATTCCAATCCCAAAGGAAGCAGGTGTTGACCGATGTGAAAATTACCGAACTATCAGTTTAATAAGTCACAGCTGCAAAATACTAACGCGAGTTCTTTACAGACGAATGGAAAAACTGGTAGAAGCCGACCTCGGGGTAGATCAGTTTGGATTCCGTAGAAATATGGAACAACTGTCTTCCTGTGCTCTTGGTTGACATGTTTCGCTTTTAATAATATTCCAAATTGTTTTACTTTTATTATCAGAGGTGCTGATTTTAGACATGGTACACATACGTCTGGATTTTTTAATAACTTTTTGTAATATAACACTGTAGTTTTTATAATGTTTGATAGTTTTTGGGTCACTACTCTTTCTTGCTGTCAGATACATTTCCCTTTTCCGGTTACAAGATATTTTTACACCCTTAGTAAGCCATGGTTTGTTACAAAGTTTCTTACGGGTATATTTAACTATTTTCTTGGGGAAGCAGTTTTCAAATGCATTTACAAAAAAAATGTAATGAAATAAATTATATTTTAAATTGGCATCAGGTTCACGGTACACCTCATCCCAGTCTAACTGCTGTAGGCTTTCCCTGAAATTTGCAATTGTTAAACCGTTGACTGAACGTATTACTTTGGAGGACTGTTTAGTAATGCTGAATGGAGCATCTCCGCTGCTTCTACTAAAATAGCGTTGGTGGGCGTCGATCGCATGGCTCTAACAAGGAGACGGCACGTCCGTGGGGACGGGGATTTGTCCGCAATTTTGTGTGGAGAAAGGACCCCTAACACCTCACGTGGTTAAAATATTAGGACGCACTACTCGGTAAATCCCTAGAAAAATCGATCCAAAGTTTCTTAGGTGCCGTATAAAATGTAAGTCCCATGCAGAGCCGCCGTTTTGCTTAAAAAAAAAAAAAAGACATGGTTAGCGTTCGGACTATTAAGCCAGAGGACTCGGGTTCGATCCCACGTCCAGCACATTTTTTTTCCTTCTGTTGTTGCAAGAGAATTGTGAAATTAATTCCCGGGAAGATTGTATAAAAATTTATTCTATAATTCACCATCAATTATCGTCACCAATATTCCGAGACATGATTCAATATTCCTGGTTTGCCTCAAAATTATAAGAAACTCAAAACATTTTCGTAAATATTAATGGGGCTTGTTTGTGTACAGATTTATTGCAAACGCCCTGAGATTGTAAAAAATCCGCTTTCATATGTTGCGCAAGATGTCGCAAAAACTATTCCTTTGTTTGTTTTTACTATAATTACCACTGCAGTTCTTGTTTATAACTATTATATGTATAAAAATTGAATGTTTCCCAATCGACTTGGTTATTGTGATAAAAACCCAATGTTTCTTCTCATATACTTTACAATGAAAAATGGAAAACCGCACCGCCATGAATTATGTTGTTGGACAAAATGAAAATAATTTTTATTCAATAATGTAACTAATTTGTTAAAGATAACGTAGGTTTGGGAAAACTTCTGAATAATTGGTGGAATAACAAAAGAAAATAAAACAGAGGGGAAAAAAGTACTGGAGGAGCAATCAAACCCGAGACCTCTGGCGTAAGAGTCCGAGCCCTGAACATGTAGGCCAGACGGCACCTCGGTAATGCACCAACATTTTATACTAATACGGCATCTAAGAAACTTTGGATCGATTTTTCCCTGGATTTTGGTACTTTAAGTGTCTCATTTCCTAATCTAATTCCCTCAGCATCACCCGACTTAATTCGACTACGTTCCTTTGTCCTCGTTGTGCTTTTGTTGATATTCATCTTCTATCCTCCTTTCAAGACACTGTCCATTCCGTTCAACTGCTCTTCCAAGTCCTTTGCTGTCTCTGACAGAATTACAATGTCATCGGCGAACCTCAGAGTTTTTATTGCTTCCCCATGGATTTTAATACCTACGCCGAATTCTTCTTTTGTTTCCGTTACTGCTTGCTCAGTATACAGATTGAATAACATCGGGGACAGGCTACAACCCTGTCTTACTCCCTTCCCAACCACTGCTTCACTTCCATGTCCCTCGACTTTTAAAACTGCCATCTGCTTTCTGTACAAATTGTAAATAGCCTTTCGCTCCCTGTGTTTTACCCCTGCCACCTTCAGAATTTGAAAGAGAGTATTCCAGTCAACATTGTCAAAAGCTTTCTCTAAGTCTACAAATGCTATAGACGTGGGTTTGCCTTTCCTTAATCTTTCTTCTAAGATAAGTCGTAGGGTCAGTATTGCCTCACGTGTTCCAACATTTCTAGGGAATCCAAACTGTTCTTCCCCGAGGTCGGCTTCTACCAGTTTTTCCATTCGCCTGTAAAGAATTCGCTTTAGTATTCTGCAGCTGTGACTTATGAAATTGATAGTTCGGTAATTTTCACATCTGTCAACACCTGCTTTCTTTGGCATTGGAATTATTATATTCTTCTTGAATTTCATTTGTCTCATACATCTTGCTCACCAGATGGTAGAGTTGTGTCAGGACTGGCTCTCCCAAGGCTGTCAGTAGTTCTAATGGAATGTTGTCTACTCCAGGGGCCTTGGTTCGACTTAGGTAGGCAGGAATTTCCTGTTATGGTACGCATCACTGTCAGGGACTCCTTCTGTCTCTTCTCCCATGGCACTTATAAGTTATTGCCTTTGAGGGAAGTCTCTCACTCCCCATTCTTTGTAGATGTTCGTTCTGTTTTCTTCTGTAATGTCGAATTTTATCATTGAGACTAAAGATTCGCAGCTCTTCTCTAATATCTTGATTTCTTAGCCTGTCTTCTCTTCTGCAACCTTTAACACCTCTAAGGAATTTCATTTCTTGTGTCTGAATCCGGCTTTCTTGCTTCTGGGTAATCACCCAGGTCTAACTTCCATAGAGCAGTGTGGGAACTGCAACAGTTCTACAAAAATTTAATATCTCTCCTGGTTTTGTTTTTTAGGATTCTGTTAATTGTTGCGCGTACTTGGCTGAATTTACTAAGCATAAATTCAATATCTCTGCTGTAGCCATATGTGATTTCACATCCGAGGTAGCTGAAATGGTTTAGTTGCCCTATTTTAGTTCTGATTGGTTCTTTCCACATGAAGCTCATTGTCTTAGTTTTTTCTTTTGAAATTTCCATGTTCATTTTGATGATTGCCTTAGCCGAAATATCCAGCCCATTAGCAAATCATTGTATGCAATGGTTGTAAGTAATGCCGTTTTAGTCTGAAGATACTAAACGAGTCTCGAATAAACAATTAAAATCGCTCAAAAGAGGAAAGGCCGCTGGTCCTGATTTGATACCAGTTCGATTTTACACAGAGTACGCGAAGGAACTTGCCCCCCTTCCTGCAGAGGTGTACCGTAGGTGTCTAGAAGAGCGTAGCGTTCCAAAGGATTGGAAAAGGACACAGGTCATCCCCGTTTTCAAGAAGGGACGTCGGTCAGATGTGCAGAACTATAGACCTATATCTCTAACGTCGAAAAGTTGTAGAATTTTGGAACACGTATTATATTCGAGTATAATGACTTTTCTGAAAACTAGAAATCTACTGTGTAGGAATCATAATTATTTCCAAAAAAGACGATATTGTGAAACCCAGCTCTTGCTATTCGTCCACGAGACTCAGTGGGCCATAGACACGGGTTCCCAGGTAGATGCCGTGTTTCTTGACTTCCGCAAGGCGTTCGATACAGTCCCCCACAGTCGTTTAATGAAAAAAGTAAGCGCATATGGACTATCAGACTAACTGTGTGATTGGATTGAAGAGTTCCTAGATAACAGAACGCAGCATGCCATTCTCAGTGGAGAGAAGTCTTCCGGAGTAAGAGTGATTTCAGGTGTGCCGCAGGGGAGTGTCGTAGGACCGTTGCTATTCACAATATACATAAATGACCTTCTGGATGACATCGGAAGTTCACTGAGGCTTTTTGCGGATGATGCTGTGGTATATCGAGAGGTTGCAACATTGGAAAATTGTACGGAAATGCAGGAGGATCTGCAGCGAATTGACGCTTGGTGCAGGGAATGGCAATTGAATCTCAAAGTAGACAAGTGTAATGTGATGCGAATACATAGAAAGAAAGATCCCTTATCATTTAGCTACAATATAGCAGGTCAGAAACTGGAAGCAGTTAATTCCATAAATTATCCGGGAGTACGCATTAGGAGTGATCCAAAATGGAATGACAATATAAAATTAATCGTCGGTAAAGCAGGTGCCAGACAGATTCATTGGAAGAATCCTAAGGAAATTCAATCCGAAAACATAGGAAGTAGGTTACAGTACGCTTGTTCGCCCACTGCTTGAATACTGCTCAGCAGTGTGGGATCCGTATCAGATAGGGTTGATAGAAAACATAGAGAAGATCCAACGGAGAGCAGCGCGCTTCGTTACAGGATCATTTTGTTGTTGTTGTTGTTGTGGTCTTCAGTCCTGAGACTGGTTTCAACGAGGAGTCAAGCAGTATATTCCTCCCTCCTATGTGTATCTCGCGAAGAGACGATGAGGGTAAAGTCAGAGAGATTAGAGCCCTTACAGAAGCGTACTGACAATCCTTCTTTGCACGAACAATACGAGACTGGAATAGAAGGGAGAACCGATAGAGGTACTCAAGGTACCCTCCGCCACACACCGTCAGGTGGCTTGCGGAGTATGGATGTAGATGTAAATGTAGATGTAAACACAGACGCCGTCTGCATAGTGCAGTATTTTTCGGATCGGGAATGATGATGCCCAGTTGATAATGTGAATACAGAGGACGCTTAAAATTGCAAATACAACTCTTCGTGCTAAATAGCGGCAAGTTCAGATAACTTAGCCTGCAATTGGAAACGGTATGAAACAAGACCCATCTGAACAAATGACTTTCTTCAATTCCTTCATGGTCTAGGTTTTATGAATTGAGCATCACATTTTCCTGTTAATGGCATTTGCATCACTGATGGAGTAGCTTTCGAATTGCAGCCCGCCCTGCACTTCGCTTCTTATGCAGCTCCCTTCGTCTTATTTTCGTACTGACAGGATTTGCGTGTGCGACATCCAGTTCTGCAGTGATTTTTACAGCTGTTGTGCTCTTGTTTTCCGTCACAATATTCTTCAATGAACTTCGTTCCCGATCAGTCAACGCACACTTTTGCCCATGTTGTGACGAAGGGAATCTGCTTTACGTGTAAGCGCTATAAATCTTCGATACGGTGCCTCTTGAAACACCAAACACTTCGGCTACTTTGGTTACGGAAGTGTCACCATACGAGCATCAACAACTGCCCGTGTTCGGATTCACTTAGGTCCAACATACAGCACACTCAGAACACTTGCAACGTATTGAGACAATACACAAACGCCGTTCGTGGTGAAATGTAACAGCGCAAACTGCATGGTTGACTAACACCGGTTATATGCTCATCCATATTTGACTCCAACTGCCTTACGTGCAGTTGCTTGTCGATTAATTTTGTCTGGTAAATAGTATAAATCTGCAAGACCACACCAGCTCCATTACGAGTGAATGCATTGTCCCGTCCCATTGCAGAAAAGGGAAAGTAATTATTTTGACAGAGATGTTTGTCCTCGTTAGTTTTCTGCAACTGCTCCATCGCTAACGACCTTGACGTCGACAGGCTGTTGAGACGTAAACATTCTTTTTCTACCAGAGCCTTGCTATACACTGTAACCCTATTCTGAGCGCCGGGGTGTCGACTCATCTGCCATCTCTTGGCCGCGGATGGCGAGGTGACTCTCCGCAGCAGACGGGTCATGTCCGCCATCTAGCGCTCAAAACGTACACCGCTACCTCCCAAAGTCGCCGAGAGAGAGCTCTGCAGTCTGAACCGATCTAAATTCGGAGTAGGTTGCTTGTAGGTCGTGACGCACGAAAATACAATGTGAGTAGGGCTGCGGGTTTTGTAAAACAAACAAGGAGAAATAAGTTCTGGCAGCTGCAATCAGGTAGATGATAAAAGTCAAAATTTTGTACATCTACAGCTACATGAATACTCCGCAAATCACACTTAAGTGACTGGCAAATGGTTCAGCAAGTTACCTTGGCTATAATACCTTATCAATTGAATCTCCCACAGAGCGCCGAAAAACAAACGCCTATATTCTTCAGAGGGCGCTCTAATTTCCCTTATTTTATTATGATGATCGTTTGTCCCTAATTAGGAAGATGTTAACAAAACATTTTCGCGCTCGGAGAAGAAAGCTGGTGATTGAAACTTCGTGAGAAGGCTCTGCCGCAAAGAAAAACGCATTTGTTTTAATAATGTCCACCCCAACTGCTTTATGTCAGTGACACACTTTCCCCTATTTCTCGATAATACAACACGTGCCGCCCTATTTTGAACTTTCACGATTCATGTAAATAAGTTATACAGAACTGCAACCAGGTTCATCTTCAGATGGTATCAGGAAGTTACGTTATTACTGATAGTAGCATAATGCTGGGTGCTGACTCTATGGCACAAAGATGGGTCACACTTTAACGTATCACCATGCCTATAGCTTATCTGTCGATATGGATGTAAATTTAGTTTTTTACCTACTGCGACAGAATAGGCGGCTTTTTTCGGTTAGTGTCCATCTATCTGCTTCCATTTTGATGTAACTTCCTTCAGGTTCAAAAACCGGTTCATGGAATAAAACATAATTATTCAAAAAAGTGAATGGTTGCAGTTCTGTATAACTTACTTACATTCAATATACAGTCACGGTTCTAAAATATCCGTAATGGATAAGCATAATTTCTCGATACACTCCGTTAATCCTATCTGCTAAGGATCCCAGACCGTGAAGAAGTACTCTAAAAACAGGACGGACAAGCTAGTGTAGGTAGTCTCTTTAGTAGATGTGCTACATTTTCTAAGGGTTCTGCCAATAAAACGCAATCTTCGGTTTGTCTTCAGTACAACAATTTCTATGTTTTCTTTCCAATTTAAGTTGTCCGTGATTTTATTTCCTAGACATTTTGTTGACTGGCTTATCGTGTAACGGAAGTTAAACGGTTTCCTTCTAACGCTCATGTGGATGACCTCACACTTTTCACTATTTACAGCCAATTGCCGATTTTCGCACCATGTTGTTGTTGTGGTCTTCAGTCCTGAGACTGGTTTGATGCAGCTGTCAGCGCTACTCTATCCTGTGCAAGATTCTTCATCTCCCAGTACTTACTGCAACCTACATCCTTCTGAATCTGCTTAGTGTATTCGTCTCTTGGTCTCCCTCGACGATTTTTACCCTCCACGCTGCCCTCCAATGCTAAATTGGTGATTCCTTGATGGCTCAGAACATGTCCTACCAACCGGTCCCTTCTTCTTGTCAAGTTGTGCCACAAACTCCTCTTCTCCCCAATTCTATTCAATACCTCCTCATTAGTTATGTGATCTACACAATCTTCAGCATTCTTCTGTAGCATCACATTTCGAAAGCTTCTATTCTCTTTTTGTCTAAACTACACACCTGAAAATGGAAAAAAGAACACATTGACACCGGTGTGTCAGACCCAACATACTTGCTCCGGACACTGCGAGAGGGCTGTACAAGCAATGATCACACGCACGGCACAGCGGACACACCAGGAACCGCGGTGTTGGCCGTCGAATGGCGCTAGCTGCGCAGCATTTGTGCACCGCCGCCGTCAGTGTCAGCCAGTTTGCCGTGGCACACGGAGCTCCATCACAGTCTTTAACACTGGTAGCATGCCGCGACAGCGTGAACGTGAACCGTATGTGCAGTTGACGGACTTTGAGGGAGGGCGTATAGTGGGCATGCGGGAGGCCGGGTGGACGTACCGCCGAATTGCTCAACACGTGGGGCGTGAGGTCTCCACAGTACATCGATGTTGTCGCCAGTCGTCGGCGGAAGGTGCACGTGCCCGTCGACCTGGGACCGGACCGCAGCGACGCACGGATGCACGCCAAGACCGTAGGATCCTACGCAGTGCCGTAGGGGACCGCACCGCCACTTCCCAGCAATTTAGGGACACTGCTGCTCCTGGGGTATCGGCGAGGACCATTCGCATCCGTCTCCATGAAGCTGGGCTACGGTCCCGCACACAGTTAGGCCGTCTTCCGCTCACGCCCCAACATCGTGCAGCCCGCCTCCAGTGGTGTCGCGACAGGCGTGAATGGAGGGATGAATGGAGACGTGTCGTCTTCAGCGATGAGAGTCGCTTCTGCCTTGGTGCCAATGATGGTCGTATGCGTGTTTGGCACCGTGCAGATGAGCGCCACAATCAGGACTGCATACGACCGAGGCACACAGGGCCAACACCCGGCATCATGGTGTGGGGAGCGATCTTCTACACTGGCCGTACACCTCTGGTGATCGTCGAGGGGACACTGAATAGTGCACAGTACATCCAAACCGTCATCGAACCCATCGTCTACCATTCCTAGACCGGCAAGGGAACTTGCTGTTCCAACAGGACAATGCACGTCCGCATGTATCCCGTGCCACCCAACGTGCTCTAGAAGGTGTAAGTCAACTACCCTGGCCAGCAAGATCTCCGGATCTGTCCCCCATTGAGCATGTTTGGGACTGGATGAAGCGTCGTCTCACGCGGTCTGCACGTCCAGCACGAACGCTGGTCCAACTGAGGCGCCAGGTGGAAATGGCATGGCAAGCCGTTCCACAGGACTACATCCAGCATCTCTACGATCGTCTCCATGGGAGAATAGCAGCCTGCATTGCTGCGAAAGGTTACTGTACTAGTGCCGACATTGTGCATGCTGTGTTGCCTGTGTCTATGTGCCTGTGGTTCTGTCAGTGTGATCATGTGATGTATCTGACCCCAGGAATGTGTCAATAAAGTTTCCCCTTCCTGGGACAATGAATTCACGGTGTTCTTATTTCAATTTCCAGGAGTGTATTTATCGTCCATGTTTCACTCCCATACATGGCTACACTCCATACAAATACTTTCAGAAACGACTTCCTGACACTTAAATCTATACTCGATGTTAACAAATTTCTCTTCTTCAGAAACGCTTTCCTTGCCATTGCCAGTCTACATTTTATATCCGCTCTACATCGACCATAATCAGTTATGTTGCTCCCCAAATAGCGAAACTCCTTTACTACTTTAAGTGTCTCATTTCCAAATTTAATTCCCTCAGCATCACCCGAATTAATTCGACTACATTCCATTATCCTCGTTTTGCTTTTGTTGATGTTCATCTTATATCCTCCTTTCAAGACACTATCCATTCCGTTCAGCTGCTGTTCCAAGTCCTTTGCTGCCTCTGACACAATAACAATTTCATCGGCGAACCTCAAAGTTTTTATTTCGGCTCCATGGATTTTAATTTCTTCTCCGAATTTTTCTTTTGTTTCCTTCACTGCTTGCTCAATATACAGATTTAATAACATCGAGGAGAAGCTACAACCCTGTCTCACTCCCTTCCAAATCACTGCCATATGGTTTCTGTACAAATTGTAAGTAGCTTATCGCTCCCTGTATTTTACCCCTGCCACCTTCAGAATTTGAAAGAGAGTAATCCAGTCAACATTGTCAAAAGCTTTCTCTAAGTCTACAGATGCTAGAAACGTAGGTTTCCCTTTCCGTAATCTATTTTCTAAGATAAGTCATAGGGTCAGTATTGTCTCTAAATCGTTTTGCATATTGTTTTGATGTTCTGATGAGTTTACTAGACTATAAACATTGGCTTCATCTGCAAACAACCTAAGATGGCTGCTCAGATTTTCCCCTAAACCATTTCTATAGATAAGGAACAGCAGAGGGCTTGTAAGACTACCTTGGGGAACACCAGAAATTAGTTCTGTTTCACTTGATGAGTTCTGTCAATTACGACGAATTGTGACCTCTCTGATTGGAAATCACGAATCCAGTCACATAGCTACAATGTACCGAATCTATGAATGACTTCCACCGCAAATGAATAGTAATCTTCAAGAAGTAGTTGCTAAACTGTACATACCAGCATAGAAACCGTCATCATACGAAATACCCACAGCTGACACGGTTGATAAGCGTGCCGTGCGCTATGCACCCGAGCCATACCAAACATTTTCCCCTCGCTATTATCAGTTTATTCAAATCTGTACTTTTGTGACACACGCCGTGGTTACGGTTACTACAAGCCACACCACAAGTTGGAAAACGGGGCCCAATTTCTGGTAGTCTACTGTCGAATTGACATTTTCACAAATGTTTTATTCTTATCTTACAGAAACTAGCAGTACGGCAATAAACAGCCTTTTAAACACGACGCTGACGGCAATCAAGTATTTTATAGCAATACAACAATAGAAAAAATTAAAAAGACACAGAAGCTAGCAGTACGGCAATAATCTACCTTTTAAAACACGCCGCTAACGCCAATAAAGTAGTTTATAGCAACACAATAATTTTTAAAAAATTTAAAGAATATTAGTAAACAGGCTACTAAAGTAAATACAGAACTTCGTTGATAAGGTACGGTGACATAGCGAAGCTCACCACCATTAAAAAGATTAAATAGGTCTCAGCAAACACGATTAATGGCAATAAAAGGAATTTAAAAACTTGGAGGAATTTTAAAAATAAATTAAACAAACGTTTCGTGGAATATCATTAAAAGTTAACAGATATGAAGGACCCGTGTAAGGCGGCCACAAATCCCCCACTCAGGTATGCTCAGGCTAGCCAGAATACTGACCAATTTAAATACGCCCGTAAACACAATTGCCACTCTCAGGCTGGTCAATGCACCGACTTTTAGCCAAAGATGGCTTGACTTGCTGACAGAATTAGAGCTAACCTCGTGCAATGAAACATTACAACACACAGTCCTGAATGATCGAGCACATGATCAACCAACAAGAAGCATAAATTTACTCATAACCCACGACAGAATAGCGATACAATTACTCTGCCAAAATTACACCTCCCATCGGACAGTAACGAGAGGAGGAGCAAAGATCACTGTCTTCGATTACACAGGTAGAAGGGACAGGAAACCCGGTCGCCGGAGCCCTCAAGGCAGAAGAGACGCTTGTTACGCAAACTTAATACTTAATGATTAAACCTTCCACTAACTTAACTTACAATTATGCTCGAACAGGCAGTACACGACCTCCGATGGCAAGGATCCACACATCCGACCGTGCATGCGTCGCCAGTGTACCCAACACGCCACGGTCACGCGACAACATGCTCTGTCACCGGAGCTCACGTCTTGTCTGCCACGTTGAGGGTAGTGACCGCTCCTTCATGTTAGGTGTCTCCTTTTAAACTCCAGCGTTGAAACGGAGGACTTAAAGAAGCTTGTTAACGTCTCACCAAGGTGAGATGAACAACAACTACTCGTGGGGCGACTCTGTATACAACCAACATCTACATCTACATTCATACTTCGCAAGCCACCCAACGTTGCGTGGCGGAGGGCACTTTACGTGCCACTGTTATTATCTCCCTTTCCTGTTCCAGTCGCGTATGGTTCGCGGGAAGGACGACTGCCGGAAAGCCTCCGTGCGTGCTCGAATCTCTCTAATTTTACATTCGTGATCTCCTCGGGAGGTATAAGTAGGAGGAAGCAATATATTCGATACCTCATCCAGAAACGCACGCTCTCGAAACCTGGCGAGCAAGCTACACCGCGATGCAGAGCGCCTCTCTTGCAGAGTCTGCCACTTGAGTTTGCTAAACATCTCCGTAACGCTATCACGGTTACCAAATAACCCTGTGACGAAACGCGCCGCTCTTCTTTGGATCTTCTCTATCTCCTCCGTCAACCCGCTCTGGTACGGACCCCACACTGATGAGCAGTACTCAAGTATAGGTCGAAAGAGTGTTTTCTAAGCCACATCCTTTGTTGATGGACTACATTTTCTAAGGAGTCTCCTAATGAATCTCAACCTGGTGCCCGCCTTACCAACAATTAATTTTCAATTAATTTTATATGATCATTCCACTTCAAATCGTTCTGCATGCATACTCCCAGATATTTTACAGAAGTAACTGCTACCAGTGTTTGTTCCGCTATCATGTAATCATACAATAAAGGATCCTTCTTTCTGTGCATTCGCAATACATTACATTTGTCTATGTTAAGGGTCAGTTGCCACTCACTGCACCAAGTGTCTATCCGCTGCAGATCTTCCTCCATTTCGCTGCAATTTTCTAATGCTGCAACTTCTCTGTATACTACAGCTTCATCCGCGAAAAGCCGCATGGAACTTCCGACACTATCTACTAGGTCATTTATATATATTGTGAAAAGAAATGGTCCCAAAACTATCCCCTGTGCCACGCAAGAGGTTACTTTAACGTCTGTAGACGTCTCTCCATTGATAACAGCATGCTGTGTTCTATTTGCTAAAAACTCTTCAGTCCAGCCACACAGCTGGTCTGATATACCGTAGGCTCTTACTTTGTTTATTAGGCGACAGTGCGGAACTGTATCGAACGCCTTCCGGAAGTCAAGGAAAATAGCATCTACCTGGGAGCCTGTATCTAATATTTTCTGGGTCTCGTGAACAAATAAAGCGAATTGGGTCTCACACGATCGCTGTTTCCGGAATCCATGTTGATTCCTACAGAGTAGATTCTGGGTTTCCAAAAACGACATGATACTCAAGCAAAAAACATGTTCTAAAATTCTATTACAGATCGACGTCAGATATATAGGTCTATAGTTTTGCTCATCTGCTCGACGACCCTTCCTGAAGACTGGGATTACCTGTGCTCTTTTCCAATCATTTGGAACCTTCCGTTCCTCTAGAGACTTGCGGTAGGTCCAGTGGAGTTTCCTCTGTTGAGTGATTAAAGTTGCTTTTCTATTCCTTGGACACTTATTTCGATGACGCGAGGAGCTCTTCCGTCAACTCGATCCGCTCGTTACACACAACCGACATACATCACGTGGCGACTCGGTACAACCGACCACGGCTGCTTCGCGCTGGAGAGCCACACTGCCCTCCCGTGTCCACCACACTCTCTGCGCGCAACGCCCCTACTTCCGCGCCACCACACGAGGTTACAACCGGTCAAAGATCTCACCTCCTCCATAGCAGTTTCCCCGAAGCAAAAACGCATATATCGACAGCAGAGGGAAAAGACAACCAAGCAGCCACTTAACGACAGACAACATATCAAACAAACATGTCACGGGAAGAAAAGGAAAACCAATGCAATCTAAATACAAGGTGTTGCACGAGTCGATACACGGCTCATTTTCTATTAGGCTAAAACGGTGAACAATGTTAGTTGCAGGCTCGCTGTCTATGTCCTGCTAAAGCAAAAACTATGATTTTTCAAAAGCTCATACAATGTTATTGACCGAACTTCAGAATTTCCAAAGCTGTCATAATCTACTCATTAACAGGAATAATCTTACTTTAAACGTTTAGCACATTAAGTCAAATATTGCCGTTAGAAACTCCGTATATTTCTTGAGGGAGTGTGGCTTGTGGGACACAGATTACCTGGACTAAGCATGGTAAGACAGCTAAAACAGTCCACCCTAAATACATTCGGAGTGGAAAAAAGAATGACATGATGTCGATTGTAGATAGCCCTCACTATCGACGTCCATCAACTGCCCGAATCGACGAAAATACTGAAAAAATTGGAGATCTTGTGCTCACATGCCATATACAGAGATCAACTGTCAGAGGTTAGTAGGTTATCTTGGAGCTCGTTTCAGCGAATTTCAACGGAAGATTCGAGAATGAAAGGGTTTGCAACCAAATTTGTTCCTCGAGTGCTGACAATCGAAAGGAACGTAGAGTTGAAATACGTCATTCTTTGAAACAACAGCTTGAAACTGATCCAAATTTTCTGTCAAAGGTCATTAACTGACTGGTGATGAGTCATGATGCTATGGTCACTATTCAGAAACTACTGCGAAACCAAAGAGAGCTTCACTGCAAGTTTAAACGCAGCCAAAACCTCTCAGAGAAACACAAGCTAAACGATGTCAAATTTAGCGTAAGGAGGGCTATGCGTGAAGCGTTCAGTGAATTCGAAAGTAAAATTCTATGTACTGACTTGACAGAAAATCCTAGGAAGTTCTGGTCTTACGTTAAATCAGTAAGTGGCTCGAAACAGCAGATCCAGACACTCCGGGATGATGATGGCATTGAAACAGAGGATGACACGCGTAAAGCTTTTTCCAAAGCCGTTTCACAGAGGAAGACCGCACTGCAGTTCCTTCTCTAAATCCTCGCACAAACGAAAAAATGGCTGACAACGAAATAAGTGTCCAAGGAATAGAAAAGCAACTGCAATCACTCAACAGAGGAAAGTCCACTACACCTGACGGGATACCAATTCGATTGTACACACAGTACGCGAAAGAACTTATCCCCTTTCTAACAGCCGTGTACCGCAAGTCTCTAGAGGAACGGAAGGTTCCAAATAATTGGAAAAGAGCACAGGTAGTCCCAGTCTTCAAGAAGGGTCGTCGAGCAGATGCGCAAAACTATGGACCTATATCTCTGACGTCGATCTCTTGTAGAATTTTAGAACATGTTTTTTGCTCCAGTATCATGTCGTTTCTGGAAACCCAGAATCTACTCTGTAGGAATCAACATGGATTCCGGAAACAGCGATCGTGTGAGATCCAACTCGCTTTATTTCTTCATGAGACCCACAACATATTAGATATAGGCTCACAGGTAGATGCTATTTTCCTTGACTTCCGGAAGGCGTTCGATACAGCTCCGCACTGTCGCCTGATAAACAAAGTAAGAGCCTACGGAATATCAGACCAGCTGTGTGGCTGGATTGAAGAGTTTTTAGCAAACAGAACGCAGCATGTTGTTATCAATGGAGAGACGTCTACAGACGATAAAGTAACCTCTGGCGTGCCACAGGGGAGTGTTATGGGACCATTGCTTTTCACAAAATATATATATATATATATATATATATATATATATATATATATATATATATATATAAATGACCTACCGGTTTTTCGCGGATAATGCTGTAGTATACAGAGAAGTTGCAGCATTAGAAAATCGCAGCGAAATGCAGGAAGATCTGCAGCGAATAGGCAGTTGGTGCAGGAAGTGGCATCTGACCCTTAACATAGACAAATGTAATCTATTGCGAATACATAGAAAGAAGGAGCCTTTGTTGTATGATTATATGATAGCGGAACAAACACTGGTAGCAGTTACTTCTGTAAAAATCTGGGAGTATGCGTGCGGAACGATTTGAAGTGGAATGATCATATAAAATTAATTGTTCATAAGGAGGGTGCCAGGTTGAGGTTCATCGGGAGAGTCCTTAGAAAATGTAGTCCATCAACAAAGGAGGTGGCTTACAAAATACTCCGTTCGACCTATACTTGAGTGTTGCTCATCAGTGTGGGATCCTACAAGGTTGGGTTGACGGAGGAGATAGAGAAGATCCAAGGAAGAGCGGCGCGTTTCGTCACAGCGTTATTTGGTAAGCGTGATAGCGTTACGGAGATGTTTAGCAAACTCAAGTGGCAGACTCTGCAAGAGAGGCGCTCTGCATCGCGGTGTAGCTTGCTGTCCAGGTTTAGAGAGGGTGCGTTTCTGGATGAGGTATCGAATATATTGCTTCCCCCTACTTATACCTCCCGAGGAGATCACGAATGTAAAATTAGACAGATTCGAGCGCGCACGGAGGCTTTCCGGCAGTCGTTCTCCCCGCGAACCATACGCGACTCGAACAGAGAAGGGAGGTAATGACAGTGGCGCGTAGAGTGCCCTCCGCCACACACCGTTGGGTGGTTTGCGGAGTATAAATGTAGATGTAGATGTAGAAGCCAATGGAAGACGTTATCGTCACCCCAACCAAAAAAATCAAACATCAGGCAATGCTAATTTGTGTTTTTGATGCCGAGGGCGTAGTTCATTCAGAATTTGTTCCCGCACGTGAGACCGCCAATCAAACCTTTTATTTGAAAGTTTTGAGAACATTGGCCAATAGCGTTCATCGAAAAAGACCCGACTGGTTTTTCCACCATGACAATGCACCTGCACACATAGCCATCTCTAAAAGACAGTTTTTGGTTAAAAATGGCGTGGTTCCGCTGCCCCACTCGACTTTCTCTTATTTGTGGCCGAGCGGTTCTAGGCGCTACAGTCTGGAACTGCGCTGCTGCTACGGTCGCAGATTCGAATCCTGCCTCGGGCATGGATGTGTGTGATGTCCTTAGGTTAGTTAGGTTTAAGTACTAAGTTCTAGGGGACTGATGCCCTCAGAAGTTGAGTCCCATTGTGCTCAGAGCCATTTGAACCATTCTTTCTTATTTGCGCCCATGAAAAGGGGCGCGAGGGGACACCGATTTGACAACATTGAAGAAGCCGAGAAAAAAAACCGAGGGAGAATCTGAAACCATTTCTAAAGATGAATACGAAAATACTGGTTCAAATTGCTGTGAGCACTATGGGACTTAATATCACACATCAATGCCCGAGGCAGGATTCGAACCTGCGACCATAGCAGCAGTCCGGTTCCAGACTGAAGCGCCCAAAACGGCTCGGCTACAGCGGCCGGCTTTGTTTCTCATTTTGTTCATTATTGTATTAGAACAAATGAGCCCTCGGTCACAAATATTAAGTCAAAACTGACCAGGTTTCGACGCTACTATGAGCGTCGTCTTCAGGATTAGACGAGCTGTTCTAAAACATATTAGGTATATAATAGATTAATAAAATTAGAGTTTGAACTGAGTGGAAAAAGATGCAGTACTTACAAGTCACATATCAAAAAAGGTATAAGCCGGAAAGGCGAAGTCATGAATAGTTGTAAGTACAGGGTGTTTCAAAAATCACCGGTAGATTTGAAACGGCAATAATAACTAAACGAGCAGCGATAGAAATACACCGTTTGTTGCAATATGCTTGGGACAACAGTACATTTTCAGGCGTACAAACTTTCGAAATTACAGTAGTTACAATTTTCAACAACAGATGGCGCTGCAAGTGATGTGAAAGATATAGAAGACAACGCAGTCTGTGGGTGCGCCATTCTGTGCGTCGTCTTTCTGCTGTAAGCGTGTGCTGTTCACAACGTGCAAGTGTGCTGTGGACAACATGGTTTATTCCTTAGAACAGAGGATTTTTCTGGTGTTGGAATTCCACCCCCTAGAACACAGTGTTGTTGCAACAAGACGAAGTTTTCAACGGAGGTTTAATGTAACCAAAGGACCGAAAAGCGATACAATAAAGGATCTGTTTGAAAAATTTCAACAGACTGGGAACGTGACGGATGAACGTGCTGGAAAGGTAGGGTGACAGCGTACGGCAACCACAGAGGGCAACGCACAGCTAGTGCAGCATGTGATCCAACAACGGCCTCGGGTTTCCGTTCGCCGTGTTGCAGCTGCGGTCCAAATGACGCCAACGTCCACGTATCGTCTCATGCGCCAGAGCTTACACCTCTATCCATACAAAATTCAAACGCGGCAACCCCTCAGCGCCGCTACCATTGCTCCACGAGAGACATTCGCTAACGATATAGTGCACAGGATTGATGACGGCGATATGCATGTGGGCAGCATTTGGTTTACTGACGAAGCTTATTTTTACCTGCTTCGTCAATAAACAGAATTGGCGCATATGGGGAACCGAAAAGCCCCATGTTGCAGTCCCATCGTCCCTGCATCCTCAAAAAGTACTGGTCTGGGCCGCCATTTCTTCCAAAGGAATCATTGGCCCATTTTTCAGATCCGAAACGATTACTGCATCACGCTATCTGGACATTCTTCGTGAATTTGTGGCGGTACAAACTGCCTTAGACGACACTGCGAACACCTCGTGGTTTATGCAAGATGTTGCCCGGCCACATCGCACGGCCGACGTCTTTAATTTCCTGAATGAATATTTCGATGATCGTGTGATTGCTTTGGGCTATACGAAACATACAGGAGGCGGCGTGGATTGGCCTACCTATTCGCCAGACATGAAACCCTGTGACTTCTTTCTGTGGGGACACTTGAAAGACCTGGTGTACCGCCAGAATCCAGAAACAATTGAACAGCTGAAGCAGTACATCTCATCTGCATGTGAAGCCATTCCGCCAGACACGTTGTCAAAGGTTTCGGGTAATTTCATTCAGAGACTACGCCGTATTATTGCTACGCATGGTGGATATGTGGAAAATATCGTACTATAGAGTTTCCCAGACCGCAGCGCCATCTGTTGTTGAAACTTGTAACTACTGTAATTTCGAAAGTTTGTCTGCCTGAAAATGTACTGTTGTCCCAAGCATATTGCAACAAACGGTGTATTTCTATCGCTGCTCGTTTAGTTTGTATTGCCGTTTCAAATATACCGGTCATTTTTGAAACAGCCTGTAAGATGGCGAGCCGCTAAGGGCTGCTGGTACTTTAGTGAAAAGGGGTTGCAACAAGACTTTCGGTATTAGATCTTTCTTAATATGTAAGTACTGCATCTTTTTCCAGTCAGTACAAACTTTATTTTTATTAGTGTATTATATACCTAATATGTTTTAGAACAGCTAGTCTAATTCTGAAGACGACGATCACAGTAGCGTCGAAACCAGATCAATTTTGACTTTATATTTGTGACCGAGGGCTTATTTGTTCTGATATAATACTGACACGGTCACTGAACCTTAGCAGCTATGTTCAAAGTTTTATTTATTTTATTTTATTATTGTTCGTTGTATTTGTTTGGGGCGGACGTCCCATGACGCTTCTCTTAAATTCATCGTTGATCCATTAATTCAGTTTTTTTTTTATTGCAGAGGGCAGCTATCCCTCTGACCGGACACGCTGAGCTACCGTGCTCGGCCACAGCGGCCGGCTAAAGATGGCCACAATGTAATGGAGAGTATTTTGAATGGGATAAGGTTGTTTTCGTCAAACTATAGTGGACAATATGACGAATTTCCTGGCGTTCGCAAGAAATTTTTTATCGTTTATAGGCTCGGAAGTACGACACCGATGTAGGTTTTATCAGATGAAACTATCCGCAAAAGTTAATACTGTGTGTGGTGAATGTCGCCAAACTCTTGGTTCAGCGGTGCGGTTGTATGCTGAGCAGCGTACAGATCGTGCCAAGCGCTCATGATCTGTCTTTGCGAAAATTTTAGAAACTGGAAGTGTGGAGAGTAAAATACACCAAGGTAAAAGAGGAGAAACCGATGGAAGATATGAAATATTTTAGCAGCAGAAACACAAAATGCAAAGACGCTAAGAGTTTTGTAAGTGCGACAGGGATCTACATCTATTACAGGGTTACTCAGCAATTCAAACTGGTTCAGATGGGTCTGAGCACTATGGCACTTAACTTCTGAGGTCATCAGTCCCCTAGAACTTAGAACTGCTTAAACCTAACTAACCTAAGGACGTCACACACATCCATGCCCAAGGCAGGATTCGAAACTGCGACCATAGCGGTCGCGCGGTTCCAGACTGTAGTACGGTTTTGGAACATACACTATATTCGAACATAATGAAATACCTCGAAGGAATCGGTTTATTGACACGTAATCAGCACGGATTGAGAAAATGTCGTTCCTGTGAAACAAAACTAGCTCTTTATACTCGTGAGGTGCCTGCCAATGTGGCTGAGCGGTTCTAGGAGCTACAGTCTGGAACCGCGCGACCGCTACGTTCGCAGGTTCGAATCTTGCCTTGGGCATGGATGTGTATGATGTCCTTAGGTTAGTTAGGTTTAAGTAGTTCTAGGGCACCGATGACGTCAGATGTTAAGTCCAATAGTGCTCAGAGCCGTTTGAACCATAAAAAATTATGATTAATGTTGTTAGTTTCTACTCAATACGATGTTCTTTATCAATGGCAATAATGTGAACTTTGTTTATGAGTTACAGAAACATGTTTTACATAAGATCGATGGAGAATTGAATCGACGTTCGATATGTTTTGGATTTGATGTTCTCTTTAAACTTCCTTTTTTTTAAGAAATTGCTTCCTCTAGCGCTGTATGATTGATCTTAAACGTTTTTTAAAAAAATTATTACAACATTCCTCTGTTTCCCATTACAAATCAACAAGTTTCTAATAAACCGTGAATTGAACATATGAAGTTTCAATTTTTTATAAATAAAGTTTATTTCTAAGTAACAGATCGGAGGACTATCTACAATAATATTATTCCATAGGTTTCGCGCTCTTTGTACATACTCATTCAGTTTCTATACACACTCCTGGAAATGGAAAAAAGAACACATTGACACCGGTGTGTCAGACCCACCATACTTGCTCCGGGCGCTGCGAGAGGGCTGTACAAGCAATGATCACACGCACGGCACAGCGGACACACCAGGAACCGCGGTGTTGGCCGTCGAATGGCGCTAGCTGCGCAGCATTTGTGCACCGCCGCCGTCAGTGTCAGCCAGTTGGCCGTGGCATACGGAGCTCCATCGCAGTCTTTAACACTGGTAGCATGCCGCGACAGCGTGGACGTGAACCGTATGTGCAGTTGACGGACTTTGAGCGAGGGCGTATAGTGGGCATGCGGGAGGCCGGGTGGACGTACCGCCGAATTGCTCAACACGTGGGGCGTGAGGTCTCCACAGTACTTCGATGTTGTCGCCAGTGGTCGGCGGAAGGTGCACGTGCCCGTCGACCTGGGACCGGACCGCAGCGACGCAAGGATGCACGCCAAGACCGTAGGATCCTACGCAGTGCCGTAGGGGACCGCACCGCCACTTCCCAGCAAACTAGGGACACTGTTGCTCCTGGGGTATCGGCGAGGACCATTCGCAACCGTCTCCATGAAGCTGGGCTACGGTCCCGCACACCGTTAGGCCGTCTTCCGCTCACGCCCCAACATCGTGCAGCCCGCCTCCAGTGGTGTCGCGACAGGCGTGAATGGAGGAACGAATGGAGACGTGTCGTCTTCAGCGACGAGAGTCGCTTCTGCCTTGGTGCCAATGATGGTCGTATGCGTGTTTGGCGCCGTGCAGGTGAGCGCCACAATCAGGACTGCATACGACCGAGGCACACAGGGCCAACACCCGGCATCATGGTGTGGGGAGCGATCTCCTACACTGGCCGTACACCTCTGGTGATCGTCGAGGGGACACTGAATAGTGCACGGTACATCCAAACCGTCATCGAACCCATCGTTCTACCATTCCTAGACCGGCAAGGGAACTTGCTGTTCCAACAGGACAATGCACGTCCGCATGTATCCCGTGCCACCCAACGTGCTCTAGAAGGTGTAAGTCAACTACCCTGGCCAGCAAGATCTCCGGATCTGTCCCCCATTGAGCATGTTTGGGGCTGGATGAAGCGTCGTCTCACGCGGTCTGCACGTCCAGCACGAACGCTGGTCCAACTGAGGCGCCAGGTGGAAATGGCATGGCAAGCCGTTCCACAGGACTACATCCAGCATCTCTACGATCGTCTCCATGTGAGAATAGCAGCCTGCATTGCTGCGAAAGGTGGATATACACTGTACTAGTGCCGACATTGTGCATGCTCTGTTGCCTGTGTGTATGTGCCTGTGGTTCTGTCAGTGTGATCATGTGATGTATCTGAGCCCAGGAATGTGTCAATGAAGTTTCCCCTTCCTGGGACAATGAATTCACGGTGTTCTTATTTCAATTTCCAGGAGTGTAGTTCGGTTCACCGATTCCAGTTTCTAGGGGAATCTTCACACTTTCAAAAGAAAGTTTTGCATCTCGTCGGTTCCGAGACTTCTGGAACCTGTACAGAAAATTGGAACAGAGATCAACATACACATTTCTGCCCTTTTTATTGCTCACGAAAACCACACATTGATGTCGTGCCACCATACAGCGAGACCTTCAGGGGTACACACCGCTACCTCTAATACCCAGTAACACGTCCTCTTGCATTGGTGCATGCCTGTAGTAGTCGTGGCATACTATCCACAACTTCATCAGGGCACTGTTGGTCCAGATTGTCGCACTCCGATTCGGTGAACTTAGAGCTGTTGGTGGGTCACGTTGTCCATAAGCAGCCCTGTCATGTTCGATACGGTTCATGTCTGGAAAAAATGCTGTCCACCGTAGTTGAGCGATGTCGTTATCCTGAAGGAAGTCATTCACGAGATGTGCACAACGGGAGCGCGAATCGTCGTCCATGAAGACGAATGCCTCGCCAGTATGCTGCCGATATGATTGCGCTATCGGTTGGAGGATGGCATTCAAATATCGTACAGCCGTTACGGCGCCTTCCATGACCACCAGCGGCGTACGTCGGCCCCACATAATGCCACCCCAAAACAGCAGGGAACCTCCACCTTGCGGCACTCGCTGGACAGAGTGTCTAAGGCGCTCAGCCTGACCGGGTTGCATCCAAACACGTCTCCGACTATTGTCTGGTTGAAGGCGTATGCGACTCTCATCGGTGAAGAGAAAGTGAGCGGTCCATTCGGCATGTTGTTGGGCCCATCTGTACCGGGCTGTGTCGTGGTTGCAACGATGGACCTCGCCATTGACGTCGGGAGTGAAGTTGCGCATCATGCAGCCTATTGCGCACAGCTGAGTCGTAACACGACGTCCTGTTCGTGCACGAAATGCATTTTTCAACATCGTGGCGGTTGTAATGGTACTTGAATTACGTAACCATTACGGCACCTCACCTCAACCTCTCGATACCAGTAATATTCTACCGTGTTTCTGTAAAATAGTTAACATATTTCTGTGACAACATTCAGATTTGGTTTCGTTAATGTAGAGGAACTTCGATTTATCGATATGTATATATTGTAATGATATTATTCTTATGTGTATTCTTTCTTTTGTCACCATGATCTTTGACGTACTTGTAACTCTAATTTTTGGGCGCGTAAGCGATTATTAGAGTGTCAAGCTTTGCTCGTCATATTAAAAAGACGCAAATTGTAGTCAGTTTATGAAATGTAAACTTTGAGGAAGATATTTTCAAGTATGTTTTATATTGTGAAGTGATGTTTTGGAACGAGTTACGTGATATTCCAACAAAGTAATAAAAAAGAATTGTAACTTAAATTCGGAATGCTGATTACTTTTTTGCAACACCATTGTCCTAACTTCCAAAAGTTTAATCTTCAAGAATGGTTTATGAAACATATCTATAAAACTTTTGAATGTTGCAGAATAACACCTAGGCCTCTTTGCATCCGAGCTTGGAATCACCACTGCCTAGATTTTCCACGATTGAGCCATGAGTTCACAACGAGACCAGCGTGGGAAACACGAAAAGATGAGTGACTAGTTTATCCATTATTTCATTAAATGACTATATTAACTGTGCTCTAATGACACCTGCCACATAATATAACTTTGTTGTTGCCCGAAAATGCAATATTTAGCAGCGTGAGCAACTCTTCAGTCATAATTAACTTTTGACCTTTGTTGTGGTAGGGTTGTTAGACGTTGCTGTCAGGGTTCCTCCGAGCCATAATCCCTAGGTAGCGGTCATCCAATGCAGTAGTAGCCCTTGGGCGGGTTGAGCGAGGCATGTCATCGACAGTTCCTATCTCTGTATCTCCCCCATGTCCGAACAACATCATTTTGGTTCACTCTGAGACGCCTGAACATTTGTTGAGAGCCCTTCCTGACACAAAGTAACAATGCGGACGCGATCGAATCCCGCTATTGAGCGTCTAGGCATTGTTGAACTACAGACAACACGAGCCGTGTACCTCCCTTCCTGGTGGAATGACTGGAACTGATCGGCTGTCGGACCCTCTGTGTCTAATAGGCGCTGCTCATGCATGGTTGTTTACATGGCGGTTTTAGTGACATCTCTGAAGAGTCAAAGGCACTGTGTCTGATTTAGTATCCACAATCAACGTCTATCTTCAAGAGTTGTGGGAATGGGGGTGATGTAAAACTTTTTTTGATGTGTGTAGTAAGACGCCTACAGAAACAAGGGGATCGAATAGAGGTAACGCCCGATAGGTATGCAACACACATAACGTACAAGTAACGCGGTTACGGTCTTAACTAACCGTGGCTACTAGAAAGACAACCATAGTCTAAGCCAGGGCTTCCCAACCTTTCTAGGGGGTCCGCGGTCACCTTTCACCAAATCGTGTAAAATAATGAGCAAAATTATTGAATAAAATTGTGAAAATCAAATTCAACACTATTTTTTTTTGTGTGAAAAACATGTGTACTTATACTTCAGGTCGTATTCCCAAGCAGCCTTTGCGGTTCCTAAGTGAGAACGCATACACAGTTAAGTGCCGGAGAATGCGGCTTCTCTGATCGACTGTTCCGCAACAATACGGGGGTCGTTTGGGCGCCGGCTCACGTCGCTGGATGCGCTGAAACCTTTTACACATGCGCGGAGCGAGCTTTGTCGACCAATCACAGCGCTCGCATGGCACATATGCAGCCCCAGGCATCATTAAATGTTAAACTTGCTTTGTCAGTGCACTGCTTGTTTCATAAGTCGATTTTTGACCAGTTTATTACTTCTAACATGGATCGGTGGCTGAAGACAGGATCATTGAAGAAGGGTGCCTGCTCCTTACACAACAGTAGCCAAATAGTGGAAGTGAACAGACCATCAGCGGCAGCTTGTCAACAGTGAACAGTTTGGAAGTCACGTTGATGTCTCTTAGAGGAACACAGCTCCATCGTGTGAAATTTCAGTTACCAAGTAATTTTAATCAGGCTATAGCGTGTTGAACAAAGGGAGTAAATCCACTAGTAAGTGTTTGGATGTGCTCTTGACTGACTAAGGGTCCGCCATGGATTTTTCGACTGAAGAAGGGGTCCGGCAGCTGAAAAGGTTGGGAAGCCCTGGTGTAAGCTTACAACTCTACGCTTTATACGTGGGAGTTCGATGTTTTGTTTAAAGAACCAGGGTTACTGCTCTAAAAAAAGCCTCAGCAGATCACGTGCTGCAATTTACTGTACACACGCACTTTTTACGGCATGTGTTCCCGTGTGTTTTCACATTTCGTAACAACATTGGATTCGCCTCTGCAGTAAGTCACGAATTCTTTCGAACACTCCCAGGTCTAAAATACCGTGCTACTCGCTGTTCCATATCCTCAACCGTATCAATGGGCGTGGTGTACAGTTCACTTTCGAGATGAACCCAAACAGAAAAATCCAGAGCGTTGAGGTCACATGACTGGGCGGGTTATAGTCAACCAGTCCACCTTAGATGTCGTCTTACATCACTAAAAAACTGTAGTCTCACATATCATGCATGTAGCGTAATCTCGGGTGAATCGCGACAGTGGCTGAATGTTCTTGTTGTGCTCTTCAGTCCTGAGACTGGTTTGATGCAGCTCTCCATGCCACTCTATCCTGTGCAAGCTTCGTCATCTCTCTGTACCTACTGCAGACTACATCCTTCTGAATCTGCTTAGTGTATTCATCTCTTGGTCTCCCTCTACGATTTTTACCCTCCACGCTGCCCTCCAATGCTAAATTTGTGATCCCTTGATGCCTCAGAACATGTCCTACCAATCGATCCCTTCTTCTGGTCAAGTTGTGCCACAAACTAATTTTCTCCCCAATTCTATTCAGTACCTCCTCATTAGTTATGTGATCTACCCATCTAATCTTCTGTAGCACCACATTTCGAAAGCTTCTATTCTCTTCTTGTCCAAACTATTTATCGTCCATGTTTCACTGCCATACATGGCTACACTCCACACAAACACTTTCAGAAACGAATTCCTGACACTAAAATCAATACTCAGTGTTAACAAATTTCTCTTCTTCAGAAACGCTTTCCTTTCCATTGCCAGTCTACATTTTATATCCTCTCTACTTCGACCATCATCAGTTATTTTGCTCCCCAAATAGCAAAACTCCTTTACCACTTCAAGTGTCTCATTTTCTAATCTAATTCCCTCAGCATCACCCGACTTAATTCGACTACATTCCATTATCGTCGTTTTGAGGCTGAATTAAGACAATTTTAGAATATCGATTCCACAGTAGGAATGAACTACACATAAGAAGATGCTGGCACATTTCAACATTATCGGCTGTACTTGATTTATAAGTAACAGAGAGCTAGTCCAGTGTCGTGTTCTGAATCTCTCACAACAAGGACCTGTTGTTGAAGGTAAGAAGAACAAAACTTCTGAATTCTAAGATTTTGGTTTTTTAAATTCAGTATAATTAGTTAGCCGGCACTCTGACTAAATAGCCTGTGGTAGAGGAAGGTGGTTGTACTGATCACATTGCGCCAAAGGAGCAGCATGCGTTGTGCCACAGAACCATTCGGGGTTCCTCGTTCATTTCTTCACTGTCGTCTACAGAGTGGTAATGATGATCAGCTGAAGAAGACCGACGTGCGACCTCTGTCTGCAGTCGAACAAGAAGCGCAGTTGGTTGATCGGATGTTTGAGTCGTCGGCTTGTGGGTTCAGACTGTGTTCTGAAGTAGCAGGAAATGCTTTCTTCTTCGCAAGGCAAAATCATTCCATTAGAACTACTGACAGCCTTGTTGATGATGGTCGAAGTAGAGAGGATATAAAATGTAGACTGGCAATGGCAAGAAAAGTGTTTTTGAAGAAGAGAAATTTGTTAACATCGAGTATAGATTTAAGTGTCAGGAAGTCGTTTCTGAAAGTAATTGTAGGGAGTGTAGCCAGGTATGGAAGTAAAACATGGACGATAAATAGTTTGGACAAGAAGAGAATAGTAGCTTTTGAAATGTGGTGCTAAAGAGAAAAATGCTGAAGATTAGATGGGTAGATCACATAACTAATGAGGAGGTATTGAATAGAATAGGGGAGAAGAGGAGTTTGTGGCACAACTTCACTAGAAGAAGGGATCGGTTGGTAGGACTTGTTCTGAGGCATCAAGGGATCACCAATTTAGTACTGGAGGGCAGCGTGGAGGGTAAAACTCGTAGAGGGAGACCAAGAGATGAAAACGCTAAGCAGATTCAGAAGGATGTAGGCTGCAGTAGGTACTGGGAGATGCTTGCACAGGATAGAGTAGCATGAAGAACTGCATCAAACCAGTCTTAGGACTGAAGACCACAACAACAACAACAACAACAAGGCAAAATTGGATAGATCATAAGTTTTCGAAACACCATCACATGGCAGGAAATGACTGGCCTATTGTTATGTTTAAAGCTACTACAGTGGCACTCACCTGAAAATAGCCAGAAGACTCTGCGCCGAAATATCGTGGCAGGACGTTACCGACATCCAGCTGTTCTCCGTATTTTTATGTAACGACTGGCCTATTGCTGTTCCTAAGGACAATTCTGAAATAACAGTCAGGAAGGCCGAAAGTCTCTCTCTCTCCAAATTGTTGCAAGGGTCTTAATAAGGGAGGGGAAAGGAGTAATACCATGAAAAAGTGTGTAGGGACTGAGGGATACAAGAAGTTTGTTTGTGGTAGATGTGGATTTAAGAAATGGTCCTCAGAAGTAGGGAAGTTTCTCAGTGACACTCAGCTACCTATTTAACATATGTGACAAAACAAGAAGAAATGTTATCTACATCTACATACATACACCGCAATCCACCATACGGTGCTTGGCGGAGGCTACCTCGTACCACATCTAGCATCTTCTCTCCCTGTTCCACTCCCAAACAGAACGAGGGAAAAATGACTGCCTATATGCCTCTGTACGAGCCCTAATCTCTCTTATCTTATCTTTGGGATCTTTCCGCGAAATGTAAGTTGGCAGCAGTAAAATTGTTCTGCAGTCAGCTTCAAATGCTGGGTCTCTAAATTTGCTCAGCAGATTCACGAAATGGACGCCTTCTTTCCTCCAGAGACTCCCACCCGAATTCCTGAAGCATTTCCGTAACACTCGCGTGATGATCAAACCTACTAATTACAAATCTAGCAGCCCGCTTCGGAATTGCTTCTATGTTCTCCCTCAATCCGACCTGATAGGGATCCCAAACGCCCGAGAAGTACTCAAGAATAGGTCGTATTAGTGTTTTATAAGCGGTCTCCTTTACAGATGAACCACATCTTCCCAAAATTCTACCAATGAACCGAAGACGACTATCCGCCTTCCCCACAACTGCCATTACATGCTTGTCCCACTTCATATCGCTCTGCATTGTTACACCCAAATATTTAATCGACGTGACTTTGTCAAGCGCTACACTACTAATGGAGTAGTATTCAAACATTACAGGATTCTTTTTCCTATTCATCTGCATTAATTTACATTTACCTATATTTAGAGTTACCTGCCATTCTTTATACCAATCACAAATACTGTCCAAGTCATCCTGTGTCCTCCTACAGTCACTCAACGATGACTCCTTCCCGTACACCACAGCATCATCAGCAAACAGCCGCACATTGCTGTCCACCCTATCCAAAAGATCATTTATGTAGATAGAAAACAACAGCGGACCTACCACACTTCCCTGGGGCACTCCAGATGATACCCTCACCTCCGAGAACAACGTACTGGGTTCTATTACTTAAGAAGTCTTCGAGCCACTCACATATTTGGGAACCAGTCCCATACGCTCGTCCCTTAGTTGGGAATCTGCAGTGGGGCACCGAGTCAAATGCTTTCCGGAAGTCAAGGAATATGGCATCCGTCTGATACCCTTCATCTATGGTTCGCAAGATATCACGTGATAAAAGGGGCGAGTTGCGTTTCCCAGGAGCGATGCTTTCTAAAGCCGTGCTGATGCATGGACAGCAACTTCTCTGTCTCAAGGAAATTCATTATATTCGAGCTGGGAATATGTTCGAGAATCCTGCAACAAACCGATGTTAAGAATATTGGTCTGTAATTTTGAGGACCCGTCCTTCTACCCTTCTTGTCTACAGGCGTCACCTGTGCTTTTTTCAGTCGCTCGGGACTTTACGTTGGGCAATAGATTCGCGATAAATGCAAGCTAAGCAAGGAGCCAATCCTGTAGAGTACTCTCTGTAAAACCGAATTGGAATCCCATCAGGACCTGGCGATTTATTTATTTTCAACCCATTCAGCTGCTTCACAACCCCAGGGTTGTCCACCACTATGTCGTCCATACGGGAATCTGTACGAGACTCAAACGGCGGTATGTTTGTACGATCCTCCTGCGTGAAAGATTTCTCAAATGCTAAATTTAAAATTTCAGCATTCGTTGTTTTGTCATCCGTTGCCAGACCAGAGTGATCAGTGAGTGACTGGATGGTAACCTTCAAACCGCTTATCGATTTTACGTAAGACCAGAATTTCCTTGGGTTTCCAGAAAGATCTTTCTCTAATGTACGACGGTGGTAGTGGTTGAATGCTTCGCGCATCGCTCTTTTTACAGAAGCACGAATCTCTACTAACTTTTGCCTTGTCGCTTTGTTACATTCCATTTCACCTAAGTGACTATCCCGTTCCATCCCTAATGGCAAGGGCAAGTAGGTGCATGTGGTACCAACTGTCATCTTCAATACATTCTCTATGTATTTGATTACAAGAGTTACATGCCCTGAAATATTTTTGCTTAATTATTACGGTAAAGGAGTAAAAAATTTTACAGCAACTGCTAACACTAAAATCATTATTTACAATTTTAAAATTTTGTCTGAGTTCACCCAAGCCTACCCTAACACTTTCCTCAACATCAGGCAAGATAAGGTAGACCTTGGGTGAAATATGAAACCAATTACATGGGGACTTTACAGAAAAGTTTTCTTTTCAAAAATTTTTGTAGCAGCGAAGACAATGTATCATACTGAAATTAGTCGTGGCTCGTAACCACAGACTAGCAATTGCGTCGGCGCCCTGAGGAGGAGTAATGCACTCGAATATTTCATGTGAACACTCTTAGAGGCTTTTAAATAAAAAAAGATGTTATTAACATTCTACAACTCGATTAGAGCACGCTCTTTCTCACTTACCGCCATTACACCGCCATGGTACACGGCACAGTCCGAATCCCTCTAGCGACAGAGGGCTCAAAATGTCGCGACATGAAGATTAAAGATATAGAATGTTAATGACGTTTGTTTTGTTTAAAAAGCTTTAATAGTTTCCACATAAAAATTCAGAAGCATTGCTTCGCAGCACGCGCCCTCGTGATAATGTTTTGACTCGTCGAAGTACCGGGTGATCAAAAAGTCAGTATAAATTTGAAAACTTAATAAAGCACGGAATAATGTAGATAGGGAGGTAAAAATTGACACACACACTTGGAATGACATGGGGTTTTATTAGAATAAAAAAAATTAAATTTCACAAAATGTCCAACAAATGGCGCTGGACAGCAAAACGTCAGTGACTGCACATGACAATCATATATAAAAGGAGGTGTAATGAGAGAAAGGATCAGATCCGCCAGCAATCGCAGCATGCTGAAGTTACCTGAAAAGTCGCTTTTAGTGCGGCTGTACTATCAAAATGGGGAATGTGCTAGTTCAGTGTCGCGCCGGCATTCCATGCACAACTGTTTGGTTGACACTTGAGGCGTACATTCCGACGCTATCCGTGCAAAATCCAACGGCATCATGAACTGTTACCTGGCGATTTAGTGAAGCGGAGAGCATTTGCGGTGTGGGGCTGTGGTGTGTGGGCGTTTCAAAAGATGACGGAAGATGACGATTGGTTGAGTTACGTGTTGTGGAGAGACGAAGCTCGTTTCACGCTCCGAGGTTCTGTCAACGCTCACAACTGCAGAATTTGGGCTGCCGAATATCCTACAACTGTCGTGGAAACTCCATTGCACGACGAGAAAGTCACCGTATGGTTTGGATTTACCACATCTGCCGTTATCGGGCCTGGTTTTGTAACTGCTACCGTGACGGGTACGCCTATATGTTACAGAATCGCATCATCCCCAGCCCGGCAGATAAACACCTGCTGGAACGTACGACGGTTATGCAGGATGGCGGTCCCCATATTGCTAGACGCGTGAAAGATCTCTTGCGCACCTCGTTTGGTGATGATCGTGTGCTCAGCTGCCACTTTCGTCATGCTTGGCCTCCCAGGTCCCCAGACCTCAGTCCGTGCGGTTATTGGCTTTGGGGTTACCTGAAGTCACAAATGTATCGTGATCGACCGACATCTCTAGGGATGCTGAAAGACAACATCCGACGCCAATGCCTCACCATAACTCCGGACATGCTTTACAGTGTTGTTCACAACATTATTCCTCGACTACAGCTATTGTTGAGGAATGATGGTAGCCATATTGAGCCTTTCCTGTGAAGGACATAATATTTGCTTTGTCTTACTTTGTTATGCTAATTATTGCTATTCTGATCATATGAAGCGTCATCTGTCGGACATTTTTTGAACGTTTGTATTTTTTTGGTTCTAATAAAACCCCATGTCATTCCAAGCATGTGTCTCAATTTGTACTCCTCTATCTACATCATTCCGTGATTTATTCAGCTTTCAAATTCATACTGATTTTTAATCACCCAGTATGTTAGTGCCTCTTTGCTTCAATCACTGACAATGTGTTATGAAGAAGTCTTATGTGTAAGCTACCGTCGAAGTGACATTGGACAGGCAACTTTATATTTGTTGAATACAAAATAACTCGATTTTTATCCTTAGTACTTCCTCAGTATTTCAGTCGGTATAAACGGATTAATTACAGAATGAATTTGTCGTCCGTCTTTCTGTCTATCTGTCCGTCCGTCTGTTAAGACAACTTTTTTATTTGCAGGAACGGGTAGACGTATTAAGCTGAACATACTAAGAACAATAGATTCTTGGCAGTGTAGTATATGTAAACTTCTAACTCAACACAATCAAAAGATACGGCCATTGATGTCACATATTTTGTTACTCGCAACTCACTCATCAAAATCTATAGGGTCCTTTCCCCTGCTTTAGAATCATGGAATTTGGTAAGTAGCTGGGATTTACAGTAAAAATCTAAATATTGTTAATTTCGATTACATTACACGAAAAAATAATTCTTTTTTTATCCTCGAAAGCCTCTCAATTCTCGGGAGAGATATCTTGCCAGTATCGATACCGATAACAGGAAAAATTTCTGGAGATACGCGATTCCCGGAATGTGTGAATTATCTAAATACACAATTAAGTTTTTACGGAACCCTCTGTGCACGAGTGCTACTCGTATTTGATCTGATATTTTATAATTTTTTAGCTTCTAAGCCTTTGCTACATAATAGGGACGTTAACCTTGGAAGATAGGCTCTACGCCTAACACGGCAGTGCTGTTGGCAGCCTGACGCACAGGCATTCACTTACACGCTCTCTCCCTAAAAGTGTGATTTCTGAGTCGTTATGGTTTAATCTTTTCTTCTTTTCTCCTCCTTCTTCTTCTTGTTCGCCATCTTCTGTTGCGTCTACCAACGTTCCTTCTTCCTTTAGTGATGTACTGTAGCAGTGGTTTTGGAATTTCGCCCTGTCTTTTTATACTTTCTTTCCATTCTTTTTTGTATTCCTTGTCATTTGAGGTGAGTAGATTTATACATTTTTCTGGTTGGTCTCATTTTTTTATCTATCTCCTATTTTACAGTTTCTAACAAATCTACCACAACAAAGGTCAAAAATTAATTATTATTGTAGTGTTGCCCACGCTGCTAAATATTGCATTTTCGGGCCACAAAATTATATTATGTGACAGGTGTCATTAGAGCACAGTTAATAAAGTCATTTCATGAAATAATGGATAAACTAGGCACTCATCTTTTCGTGGTTCCCACGCTGGTCTCGTTGTGAACTCATGGTTCAATCGTCGAAAATCTAGGTAGTGATAATTCCAAGCTCGGATGCAAAGAGGCCTAGGTGTTATTCTGCGATATTCAAAAGTTTTATAGTTTTGTTTTATAAACCATTCTTGAAGATTAACCTTTTGGAAGTTAACACAATGGTGATGTAAAAAAGTAATCAGCACTCCGAATTTAAGTTACACTTCTTTTTTATTACTTTTGTCGCAATATCACGTAACTCGTCCCAAAACATCACTTCACAATATAAAACATACTTGAAAAAATCTTCCTCACAGTTAAAGTTCACATTTCATAAGCTGACTACAATTTGCGTCTTTTCAACATGACGACCAAGACTTGACTCTCTAATACCGCTTACGCGCCCAAATATCAGAGCTACAAGTACGGCTAAGATCATAGTGACGAAAGAATTCACATAAGAATAATATCATTGCAATATAAACATATCGATGTATCAAAGTACCTCTACATTAATGAAATCAAATCTGAATGTTGTCACAGAAAAATGTTAGCTACACTCCTGGAAATTGAAATAAGAACACCGTGAATTCATTGTCCCAGGAATGCGAGACTTAATTGACACATTCCTGGGGTCAGATACATCACATGATCACACTGACAGAACCACAGGCACATAGACACAGGCAACAGAGCATGCACAATGTCGGCACTAGTACAGTGTATATCCACCTTTCGCAGCAATGCAGGCTGCTATTCTCCCATGGAGACGATCGTAGAGATTCTGGATGTAGTCCTGTGGAACGGCTTGCCATGCCATTTCCACCTGGCGCCTCAGTTGGACCAGCGTTCGTGCTGGACGTGCAGACCGCGTGAGACGACGCTTCATCCAGTCCCAAACATGCTCAATGGGGGACAGATCCGGAGATCTTGCTGGCCAGGGTAGTTGACTTACACCTTCTAGAGCACGTTGGGTGGCACGGGATACATTCGGACGTGCATTGTCCTGTTGGAACAGCAAGTTCCCTTGCCGGTCTAGGAATGGTAGAACGATGGGTTCGATGACGGTTTGGATGTACCGTGCACTATTCAGTGTCCCCTCGACGATCACCAGAGGTGTACGGCCAGTGTAGAAGATCGCTCCCCACACCATGATGCTGGGTGTTGGCCCTGTGTGCCTCGGTCGTATGCAGTCCTGATTGTGGCGCTCACCTGCACGGCGCCAAACACGCATACGACCATCATCGGCACCAAGGCAGAAGCGACTCTCATCGCTGAAGACGACACGTCTCCATTCGTCCCTCCATTCACGCCTGTCGCGACACCACTGGAGGCGGGCTGCACGATGTTGGGGCGTGAGCGGAAGGCGGCCTAACGGTGTGCGGGACCGCAGCCCAGCTTCATGGAGACGGTTGCGAATGGTCCTCGCCGATACCCCAGGAGCAACAGTGTCCCTAATTTGCTGGGAAGTGGCGGTGCGGTCCCCTACGGCACTGCGTAGGATCCTACGGTCTTGGCGTGCATCCGTGCGTCGCTGCGGTCCGGTCCCAGGTCGACGGGCACGTGCACCTTCCGCCGACCACTGGCGACAACATCGATGTACTGTGGAGACCTCACGCGCCACGTGTTGAGCAATTCGGCGGTACGTCCACCCGGCCTCCTGCATGCCCACTATACGCCCTCGCTCAAAGTCCGTCAACTGCACATACGGTTCACGTCCACGCTGTCGCGGCATGCTACCAGTGTTAAAGGTTGCGATGGAGCTCCGTATGCCACGGCAAACTGGCTGACACTGACGGCGGCGGTGCACAAATGCTGCGCAGCTAGCGCCATTCGACGGCCAACACCGCGGTTCCTGGTGTGTCCGCTGTGCCGTGAGTGTGATCATTGCTTGTACAGCCCTCTCGCAGTGTCCGGAGCAAGTATGGTGGGTCTGACACACCGGTGTCAATGTGTTCTTTTTTCCAATTCCAGGAGTGTATTTTACAGAAACACAGTAGAATATTGCTGGTATCGAGAGGTTGAGGTGAGGTGCCGTAATGGTTACGTAATTCAAGTGCCATTACAAACTGTACAACAAGACTGTTCTCAGAAAACTCTTCTAGAATGCTGGGAGCTTATTACGTGTTTTAGAGTTCATAATGCAGTTTAAGCTTAGTTCTAATTTAAGGTTTCTACTACAACTTCATCAAATATTAGTATTGAGTCGTTTCCTACTTTACCCTTGAGCGTTTTTTTATGGTGTCATACATCATTTTGAATCTCTCAATCTTTTTGTCGGAGATATGATTAGTCACACGCCAAAAATATGAATGTTAACTTCTTCGATAGCTTTCTTTTGTATTATAAAATGTACATCTTAAAGTTTGCTACCCTTGAATTGCTATGGAATTGGTTTTATCTGTCGATAAGCCTGTATTATGTTGCTTTGCTACTTTACACGGTCCAGTTACGTTAATGTGACAACCGCTTATGTTTGACGTCAGAATGCATTACCCACTCAAAGATTGCAGGAGACAATAGTGTAGTCGTTGTCGTAATGCGGAAACAGAGCAATTTGTCTGACGTTCAAAAGGAGATGACCACTGGCTTTCAGATCAAGAGTGGAAGCATCTACGAAACGGCTAAGCTTAAGGAGAAGGGACCTGGATCCACTGAAAGAGCCAGAGGTTGTACGCAGTTTCAGGGAGAGCATTAGAGAACAACTGAGAGGGATGGGGCAAAGAAATACAGTAGAAGAAAATTGGGTAGCTTTGAGGGATGAGATAGTGAAGCAGGCAGAGGATCAAATAGGCAAAAAGGCGAGGGTTAGTAGAAATCCTTGGTTAACAGAATACTGAATTTAACTGATAAAAGGAGAAAATACAAAAATGCTGTAAATGAAGGAGGCAAAAAGGAATACAAAAGTCTCAAAAATGATATCGACAGGAAGTGCAAAATGGCTAAGCAAGGATGACTAAAGCGCAAATGTAAGGATGTAGAGGCTTATCTCACGAGGGGTAAGATAGATACTGCTTACAGCAAAATTAAAAAGACCTTTGGAGAAAAGAGAACCACTTGTATGAGTATCTAGAGCTTTGATGGAAGCCCAGTTCTAAGCAAAGAAGGGAAAGCAGAAAAGTGGAAGGAGTGTATAGAGGATCTATACAAGGGCGATGTACTTGAGGACAATTTTATGGAAATGGAAGAGCATGTAGATGAAGATGAAATGGGAGATATGATACTGCGTGAAGAGTCTGATAGAGCACTGAAAGACCCGAGACGAAACAACGCTCCGGGAGTAGACAACATTCCATTAGAACTACTGACGGCCTTGGGAGAGCCAGTCCCGACAAAACTCTACCATCTGGTGAGCAAGATGTATGAGACAGGCGAAGTACCCTCAGACTTCAAGACGAATATAATATTTCCAATCCGAAAGAAAGCAGGTGTTGAAATATGTGAAAATTACCAAACTATCAGTTTAATAAGTCACAGCTGCAAAAGACTAACGCGAATTCTTCACAGACGAATGGAAAAACTGGTAGAAGCCGACCTCGGGGAAGATCAGTTTGGATTCCGTAGAAATGTTGGAACACGTGAGGCAATACTGACCCTACGGCTTATCTTAGAAGAAAGATTAAGGAAAGGCAAACCTAGGGTTCTAGCATTTGTAGACTTAGAGAAAGCTTTTGACAATGTTGACTGGAATACTCTCTTTCAAACTGAAGGTGGCAGGGGTAAAATACGGGGAGCGGAACGCTATTTACAATTTGTACAGAAAGCAGACGGTAGTTATAAAAGTCGAGGGTCATGGAAGGGAAGCAGTGGTTGGGAAGGGAGTGAGACAGGGTTGTAGCATCTACTCGATGCTATTCAATGTGTATATTGAGCAAGCAGTAAAGGAAACAAAAGAAAAGTTCGGAGTAGGCATTAAAATCCATGGAGAAGAAATAAAAACTTTGAGGTTCGCCGATGACACTGTAATTCTGTCAGGAACAGCAAAGGAATTGGAAGAGCAGTTGAACGGAATGGACAGTGTCTTGAAAGGAGGATGTAAGATGAACATCAACAAAAGGAAAACGAAGATAATGGAATGTAGTCGAATTAAAAGGGTGATGCTGAGGGAATTAGATTAGGGAATGATACACTAAAATAGTAAAGGAGTTTTGCTATTTGATGATGGTCGAAGTAGAGAGGATATAAAATGTAGACTGGAAATGTCAAGGAAAGCGTTCCAGAAGAAGAAGCGAAATTTGTTAACATCGAGTATTGATTTAAGTGTCAGGAAGTCGTTTCTGAAAGTATTTCTATGGAGTGTAGCCATGAATGGAAGTGAAACGTGAACGATAAATAGTTTGGACAAGAAGAGAATAGAAGCTTTCGAAATGTAGTGCAACAGAAGAATGCTGAAGATTAGATGGGTGGATCACCTTACTAATGAAGATGTATTGAATAGAATAGGGGAGGAGTTTGTGGCACAACTTGACTAGAACAAGGGATCGGTTTGTAGGACATGTTCAGAGGCATCAAGGGATCACAAATTTAGCATTGGAGGGCAGCTTGGAGGCTAAAAATCGAAGAGGGAGACCAAGAGATGAATACACTAAGCAGATTCAGAAGGATGTAGGGTGCAGTAGGTACTGGGAGGTGAAGAAGCTTGCTCAGGATAGAGTAGCATGGAGAGCTGCATCAAACCAGTCTCAGGACTGAAGACTACAACAACAACAACAACAAACTTGGAAACTTGTAACGTTGTAGCATTGATTTGTTATGAAAGCGGTGCTGACAGATATGACCATAACAGCGGTTTAAAAGCTGTGAGCTATCTGAGGAAGCTAACCTTGCATGACTGCACAACCGTTTCACCAGGTATCCAGTGTAGCTTACCAAATTCCCAACCAGACTAACATTAATTATAATCTTTGAACAGTCATACGAAAACCGGTGTTATATATATATATATATATATATATATATATATATATATATATATATATATATATATATATATATAAAGAGAAATTAAAAAAAGAAATAAATCAGTTTATATTTGGAAATTTATTTTAACATTGATCATTGAAATTTCAACATATTAAACTTGAGTCATAACTAAGCTGGTGCCTTATTTAGGATTGTGAAAATGTGACTTTGTAATCTTAGAGAACACATCAAATATGGAGCCAAGATTGGGAGACTGCATACAACACTGCATTCATAAAATAACACACGAAGAACGTTGAAACATATGCAAGAGGAAATTAACTACAACCAACCGATTCAATTTTCACCCAAAGAAGTTACGATTGTAGCGCAATCCTGTCCGTCATGTAATTACCACACACTGGTATACAAAATTCATACTAACTCTCTGAGAAATCTTCCCGAAAAGAATAGCTGAGGGCTACTTTGATGATTACACCACATGCTTCACGTTGTCAACTTGGTTTACACAAAGAGTGTAACCCCACAATAATTTTGGTAATTAAAATAAATTAGATCGAAAAGCAATTTACAAAAGAAAAACCTCGAACTGGTTACTATCGTCTTACTATTCACCTGATGGGTCAAACAACTGTATAAGCACGTGGTACTGGTCTCAGAAAGTACACCCCACGTGCGTTGAACATAAAGAAAAGTTGCTATATTGAAAAATATTGTTAAGACGAGACGTTATAATCTCACGCACATTCGCATTTAAGATTGATGATCTTAGTTAGAGTTACTGATCAACACGTGGTTCCACTTTACTAACAAAGTAGTGACAAAGCAATTACTGGAAGATATTCTGAAGTTGACACTCGAAATACACTGCGTTGCAATTTAAGATAACATTAGATATTTTAGACCTAAACCTGAAATAAAGGTGATAAATTTTCAGTTAGGCTGAACTTAAGAAATCCATTGTCCTACGGACTTAGCAGACACGCGCTTAGCCGGAGATCTTACCACTTCAGACGCTCGCCACGGCCGACTGACCTGCGCTCCTACCAAGGGTGCTTCCGTATACAAAACGGAAGTGACCAGAGGGGCAGCTTCCTATACCAACATGACAAGGGACGGACAGAATCATACTAAGGATAGAATCCTCTTTACTTCTAGAAAGCGTAGCTACCTGTTCCGACGTTGATCCTACTGTTCTCTAGCAGACAGGCTTGTCTGCTACCATCAAGCATGCAACTAGAAATACATTTGCTCATTCATTCTTTCACACAGAAGGGAAGGGGGATGACAGTATCTTATCATATACACTATATAAAAGTAAGCGTATGTAGGTTCCGTATGAGACTGTGTGACATGAATTACACATATGAATTAGATATAAACTGTTCTTTAAAGTGTAGTAGTGTGACAGATCGTTCTTGTTTATGTGTAAAAGTAACACGTTCCACTGCTCAGTCTCCTCGCAGATAGTCAGAACGCCACAGTAAATTTAGAAGAGGAATTTATGCCGTAAATGACAACAGATTCAAGAAATTAACATGAAAGGAATCCAACAGAGACCTTTCAAACTGTTTTACGTGGCGCCGTAGTCAATTTATGCCACATACGGCATCGCTATCAGAAATTGGTGCCGAGTCAAGTGCGGTGCACCACAAGCCATAAATGACAGGGGTCAGCGACGGCTGCAGCGATGTGTAGGTGCGAACTGACGTGCAACTGTTGTGCAGCTATGCACTATTGTTCTGTTCACGTGGAAACACTGCCTCTCCCGTAGTTATTTCAGCACTAGACGCTCTTAATCTGGGAAACCGGTATTCTTCCGTGATCTCCTATATGCTATGACTAACAAATCTTACGCCGATCATCATTGCACGTCCAAAGTATTTTAAGTCGCGAGATTCTGCCATGACCACAACCTGCCCATAACAGACTATTCATCATACCGCGACTACGCTTGATCCGTACCTCGCCATGTAGCCGCAAGTGTCGCAAGTAATACCTTTCAGTACGCCAGCCCACAAACAAAATCATGTCCCATCGGGAAATATATTCAGAGCTGCGATTCGAAACCACTTTTGGCTGTATATTCGAATGGCTCTGAGCACTGTGGGACAACATCTATGGTTATCAGTCCCCTAGAACTACTTAAACCTAACCTAAGGACATCACACACCACCCAGTCATCATGAGGCAGAGAAAATCCCTGACCCTGCCGGGACTCGAACCCGGGAGCGGGAACTGAGAACGCTACCGCACGACCACGAGCTGCGGACGTGTATATTCGAATAAAGACAACAAAAATATCTGCCAGACCGGGGCTCGAAACCAGATTTCCCACTGTATGCCGGCCGCGGTGGTCTCACGGTTCTAGGCGCGCAGTCCGGAACCGTGCGACTGCTACGGTCGCAGGTTCGAATCCTGCCTCGGGCATGGATGCGTGTGATGTCCTTAGGTTAGTTAGGTTTAAGTAGTTCTAAGTTCTAGGGGACTAATAACCATAGAGGTTGAGTCCCATAGTGCTCAGAGCCATTTGAACCCACTGTATGCGGGCAGTGAAATCAGACGCTTCGGCTATCCGTGCCCGAATGACGTAGAGATGGGAACTTCCATGTGTCGTCCATGCGTCAGAACCTGAACTCGTACGTTACGTGAATCCTCAAACAGGAATGTCATGTACAATACTAGCCATTAATATTGCTACACCACAAAGATGTGCTACAGACGCGAAATTTAACCGACAGGAAGACGGTGCTATGATATGCAAATGATTAGCTTTTCAGAGCATTCACAGAAGTTTGGCGCCGGTGGCGACACCTACAACGTGCCAACATGCAGAAAGTTTCCAACCGATTACACATACACAGACAGCAGTTGACCGGCATTCCCTGGTGAAACGTTGTTGTGATGCCTCGTGTAAGGAGGAGAAATGCGTACCATCACGTTTCCGACTTTGATATAGGTCGGATTGTAGCCTATCGCAATTGCAGTTTATCGTATCGCGACATTGCTGCTCGCTTTAGTCGACATCCCATGACAGCAGAATATGGAATCGGTGGGTTCAGGAGGGTAATACGGAACGCCGTGCTGGAAGTTCCCTTTGCTTCCGCACCAGTTTTCTAACTCGGTTATTGTACCACGGTGGTGCATAATGCACCTAATATGAAAAACACATGTTTTTGGGGGTATCCGGAAACTTTTCACCACATAGTGTAACAAGGAGAATATAATAATTGCAATGCCAAAGAAAGCAGGTGTTGACAGATGAGAAATTTACCAAACAATCCGTTTAATAAGTCACGGATGCAAAATACTTACGCGAATTCTTTACAGACGAATGAAAAAAAGGATAGAGGCCGACCTCGGGGAAGATCAGTTTGGATTGCGTAGAAATATTGGAACACGTGAGGCAATACTGACCTTACGACTTATCTTAGAAGCTAGATGAAGGGAAGGGAAACCTGCGTTTCTAGCATTTGTAGACTTAGAGAAAGCTTTTAACAATGTTTACTGGAATATTCTCTTTCATATTCTGAAGGTGGCAGGGGTAAAATACAGGGAGCGAAACGCTATTTACAATTTGTACAGAGCCAGATGGCAGTTATAAGAGTAGAGGGGTATAAAAGGCAAGCAGTCGTTGGGAAGAGAGTAAGACAGGGTTGTTGCCAATCCCCGATGTTATTCAATCTGTATATTCAGCAAGCAGTAAAGGTTACAAAAATTCAGAGTAGGTATTGAAATGCATGGATAAGAAATAAAAACTTTGAGTTTCGCAGATGACATTGTAATTCTGTCAGAGACAGCAAAGGACTTGGAAGAGCAGTTGAACGGAATGGATAGCGTCTTAAAAGGAGGATATAAGATGAACATCAACAAAAGCAAAACGAGGATAATGGAGTGTAGTCGAATTAAATCGGGTGATGCTGAGGGAATTAAATTTGGGAATGAGACACTTAAAGTAGTTAAGGAGTTTTGCTATTTGGGGAGCAAAATAACTGATTATGGTCGAAGTAGAGAGGGTATACAATGTAGACTGTCAATGGCAAGGAAAGCGTTTCTGAAGAAGAGAAATTTGTTAACATCGAGTATAGATTTAAGTGTCAGGAAGTCGTTTCTGAAAGTGTATGGAGTGTACCCATGTATGGAAGTGAAACATGGACGATAAATAGTTTGGACAAGAAGAGAATAGAAGCTTTCGAAATGTGGTGCTACAAAAGAATGGTGAACATTAGATGGGTAGATCATACAACTAATGAGGAGGTATTGAATAGAATTGGGGAGAAGAGGAGTTTCTGGCGCAACTTGCCAAGAGGAAGGGGTCGGTTTTTAGGACATGTTCTGAGGCATCAAGGGATCACCAATTTAGTATTGTAGGGCAGCGTGGAGGGTAAAAATCATAGAGGGAGACCCAGAGATGAATACACTAAACAGATTCAGAAGGATGTAGGTTCCAGTTGGTACTGGGAGGTGAAGAAGCTTGCACAGGGTAGAGTAGCATGGAGTCCTGCATCAAACCAGTCTCAGGACTGAAGAACACAAAAACAACAGAGTGTACCACTGGCGCCAATCACGAATGCTGAGGAATTTTTTGAACAGATCTCTTATTTGGAGTTCGAATCTCGGATCAAAATAAAAAAAATTGGTTCTCTGACTTCCTTTGTGGTGAGCAGTGGTGTGGTCAGGCGCCTGACAGTGTCGCTTCTCTAGCAGCTCTTGCCCATTCTATCCGTTACTTCCCGACCTTCCCCTACGTCTATTGAGTGATGACTTAACTCGATTCTCGTCTGCGAAGGACCATTTGCAGGCAGAATGCACCATCGTGCAGAGACGATCCCCCGGCCATATAGTATCTGCTTCCGCCACACAGAGAGTCTGGAGAGACCTCCAGACATAAACACACTCGCGCACACACAGAGAGAGATGACAGATGGCACTCTGCCCCCGGCACGCTCTTCATCCCTCATCCCTCATCCGCCAGCACCGCCGCCATTTCCGGCTCTGCTGCGCCTTCCACAGTGCGGGTAATGCATCGCTTCCGACTGTAGCGACCCCCCCCCCCCCCCATAACACCACTCCAGGCGGGGCCATCAGAAAACCATCAGCGCCTCTGCCGGACTGATACGATTTCCAGTCCTCTCCCCGCGGTGCTGCATTCTGTAAAAGCCTTTCTCTCTCCCTCCCATCTCCTCAGTGATGGAAACACTTAAGCTCAAAAATATCCAGCAGTCACACCACCGATTAAGTACTTCAATTCACGAGATCAGTACAACTCTTTCCAATCTGGTGTGGCCGAGCGGTTCTATGCGCTTCATCTACATCTACATACATACGCCGCAATCCACCATACGGTGCGTGGCGGATGGTACCTCGAACCACAACTAGCATCTTCTCTCCCTGTTCCACTCCCAAACAAAACGAGGGAAAAATGACTGCCTATATGCCTCTGTACGAGCCCTAATCTCTCTTTGTGGTCTTCCCGCGAAATGTAAATTGGCGGCAGTAAAATTGTACTGCAGTAAGCCTCAAATGCTGGTTCTCTAAATTTCCTCAGTAGCGTTTCACGAAAAGAACGCCTCCTTTCCTCTAGAGACTCCCACCGAGTTCCTGAAGCATTTCCGTAACACTCGCGTGATGATCAAGCCTACCAGTAACAAATCTAACAGCCCGCCTCTGAATTGCTTCTATGTTCTCCCTCATTCCGACCTGATAGGGATCCCAAACGCTCGAGCAGTACTGAAGAATAGGTCGTATTAGAGTTTTATAAGCGGTCTTCTTTGCAGATGAACCAAATCTTCCCAAAATTCTACCAATGAACCGAAGACGACTATCCGCCTTCCGCACAACTGCCATTACATGCTTGTCCCACTTCATATCGCTCTGCAATGTTACGCCCAAATATTTAATCGACGTGAAAGCGCTACACTACTAATGGAGTATTCAAACGTTACAGGATTCTTTTTCCTACTCATCTGCATTAAATTACATTTATCTATGTTTAGAGTTAGCTGTCATTCTTTACACCGATCACAAATCCTGTCCAAGTCATCTTGTATCCTCCTACAGTCACTCAGCGATGACTCCTTCCCGTACACCACAGCATCATCAGCAAACAGCCGCACATTGCTAACCACCCTGTCCAAAAAGTTTATTTATGTAGATAGAAAACAACAGCGGACCTACCACACTTCCCTGGGGCACTCCACATGATACCCTCACCTCCGATGAACACTCACCATCGAAGAAAACGTACTGGGTTCTATCACTTAAGTACAGTCTGGAACCTCGCGACCGCTGCGGTCGCAGGTTCGAATCCTACCTCGGGCATGTGTGTGTGTGTGTGTGTGTGTGTGTGTGTGTGTGTGTGTGTGTGTGTGTGTGTGTGTGTGTCCTTAGGTTAGTTAGGTTTAAGTAGTTCTAGGGGACTGGTGACCTCAGATGTTAAGTTCCATAGTGCTCAGAGCCATTTGAAACATTTTCAATTACGTTCTGCGACAACTACTTGATCTCATGACAATGACACTCAACCTTTAATACATTAGAAAATTTCTGACGTTCACCACGATAGTATTATAGACTATCTGCTGTTCCTGATCTATACATACGACTTAGCAGACGGATTCAGAAAATATAGTCCTTGTGCAACGCAGCTAGCTTTTTATTTCCATGAAGTAATGAGTGTTGTAGACAAGGGATCTCTATCGTATCAGTTTTGTGACTGCATTCGTCATTTCCTCTCAGAGGGGAGGCGAATGGCGAATGTCAATGTGGACCTCATCTCCCAGTGTGTGTAGTGCCAAAAGTAGAATTCGGAGGCGGTGGTGTTACGGTGTGATCGTGTTTTTCATGTAGGGGGCTTGCACCCTTTGTTGTTTTGCGTGGCACTATCACAGCACAGCTCCACATTGATGTTTGAATCCTTGTAATAGACTGGACTCCAGAGTCCTGAACTGAATCCTGTAGAACATCTTTGGGATGTTTTGCATTCTCCAATAAACCTTCCAGCACCTGATTGAACGTATGCCTGCGAGAGTGGAAGTTGTCATCAGGGTGGGCCAACGCCATATTGAATTCCAGCGTTACCGATGGAGGGTGCCACGTACTTGTAAGACATATTCAGCCAGGTGTTCGGATACTTCTGATCACTCAGTGCAAATCTTCTGTTTTTATACTGTTTCTTTCTAAATCATTTTTTATTTCGTTGACACAGGTTGTTGTGGACTTCTTACCCCACAAATACTTGAAAATCTTATTAGTCAAACTCCAGTCTTGCATTCGCAATAAATGTCCAAAACACATGAGTTTTCTTTTTCTCATTACGTTTGAAATATTTTCTGTAACGTGGTATATTTCAGCATTTCTTCGCAATTTCCAACATTATGCTGTGTTTTGTGGTCCTTTTCATTTTCCTTACAATTCGCCCTTCTAGTACTTCCGATTTATCTAAATTATATTTTCATGCCAGGTATTCGCTTACTTATAGGTGTTCTGGCTTCACTACTGTGTTTTAGTGCCTTATTTTGGCATTTTCGGGCAGGCGCTTTTAATTGTAGAGGTTTTTGATGATACCACGTGATCTCCCCATTGTATGCACCCTTTCCTCTATTGATCATTTTTCCAAAACGTTTTCTTTGATTATCTCCCCTTGCTATTTAAATTTTTTTTATCCTGTCTATTTGGCCAATATCTGTTTTCAGGAATTTTGGAGCGTCCTTCATGTTTGTTACAAATTTCGTTATTTCTGCAAAAATTAACTTCATAGGCGAGCTGTGTCCTTCCTGAAAGGTCGTCTGCATACAGCGTGTGTTTGTTCCCGATATGCGTCATTGCATCTGACAGTTGTATTGCACTGAGCGTGAATGTGACTGTTCCCAGTACGCAACAGGTGTTTTAGTGTTCGCATGGTGAAAGTAAGTAACTATTTGAAATCACGCACGGGAGTGACTCACTACATACTACACCTACATGGTTACTCTGCAATTCACACTTAAGTGCCTGGCAGAGGGTTTATCGAACCATACTACTTCTCTACCATTCCACTCTCGAATAGCGCATGGGAAAAAAGAACACCTAAATCTTTCCGTTGGAGATCTGATTTCTCTTATTTATTATGATAATCATTTCTCCCTACGTAGGTGGGCGTCAACGAAATATTTTCACATTCGGAAGAGAAAGTTGATTATTGAAATTTCGTAAATATATCTCGCCGCAAATAAATCACCTTCGTTTCAATTACTGCCATCCCAACTCACGTATCATATCAGTGACGCTCTCACCCCTATTGCGCGATAACACGAAACAGGCTGCCCTTCTTTGCACTTTTTCTATGTCCTCCGTCAATCCTACATGGTAAGGATCCTATACCACGGAGCAATATTCCAGCAAAGGACGAACAAGTGTAATCTAGACAGTCTCTTTAGAGGGATTGTCGCATTTTCTGAGTGTTCTGCCAACAAAGCGTAGTCTTTGTTTCGGCTTCCCCACAATATTATCTATGTGGTCTTTCCAATTTAAGTTGCTCATAATTGCAATTCCTACCTATTTAGTCGAATTGACAGCCCTTAGATTTGTGCGATTTATCGTATATCCAAAATTTATCGGATTTCTTTTAGTACCCAAATGGATGACGTCGTACTTTTCTTTGATTAGTGCCAATTGCCACTTTTCGCACCTTACAGAAATTATCTCTAGATCATTTTGTAACTGGAATTGATCGTCTGGTGATTTTACTAGACTGTATATTACAGCGTCATCTGCAAACAATCTAAGGGGGCTGCTCAGATTATCACCTAGATCATTTATGTAAATCAGGAACAGCAGAGGGCCTATGACACTACCTTGCGGAACACCAGGTATCACTTCTGTTCTACTGGATGATATACCATATACCAGTACGAACCGTGACCTCTCTGAGAGGAAATGACGAATCCAGTCACATATCTGAGACGATACTCCATATGCACTCAATTTGATTAATAGTCGCTGGTGGGGAACGGTATCAAACGCCTTTGACAGGGCATAAACATAGATGGTCCTGAAATGTGATCTGTGGGGCTCTATATGTTTTAATTTATCTCGGTCGAAAGTAGATAAATGCTTGGAACTGGTCGTGTGGATATGAACGATCTCGGAATGCGTCGTCGCGGGACACAAGACGTTTTTGTGTGACCAGGGTGAAAGTAGGTAAGTGCCTGGAATTGCTTGTCAGAATGTCTGGCAGTTTGATTGATTAGAGCGTGGATATAATTGGTCCCAGTATGCGTCCTTGTGGGACGTCCGGTGTTTTGGTGTTGCTAGGATTCAAATAGGTAGGCGCCAAGCATTACTCGTAAGTGTATCTGATAAGTTGTTCGCATAGATTGTGAATATGATTGATCCCCGTTTGCATCAGTGTGGAGCCCCAGTCATTTTAGTGTTAGCGCGGCGACAGTATTAGTTTGATGCACAAGTTCGTAGCGCTTTTGTTTTGGATGTTGATATTCCTGTTGCTAAGGGTTTATTTACCTATTGCCATTTTTTGTAGATAGCTGACGGTTGTTGTTTAAGTTTAAGATTTGTCGTTTTCTCATTTGGAGATGGTGAGTGGAGCTGTGGACACTAGCAGATGGAGAGCCAAGGGGAGAAATCGGAACGCTTCCGACGTATCCTTCTGTTGGAGTTCAAGAGAGGTGTTGCAGCAGCGGAGGCGTCGTGCGTGGGGATAACGCTATTGGACACAGCATGGCAAGAAAATGGTTTTCTCGTTTTTAGGAGGATCGTTTTGACGTTAGTGACTCTTCAGGCTCAGGGAAGACACTTGGGGTTTAATGTAGTTCGTTCTAACTCATTAATGGACAGTGATCCACGTCGCTGACTAGAAAACTGGCAAGTATGTATTGAACTGTGATCATTCCACGATCATGCGACGTTTGCATTCAATGGAGAAGGCTCAAAATTCGGGTGACTGGCTACCGCATGCTCTAAACAAAAATCACAAAAATAGCAGGTGGCTATGTGTGCATCTCCGCTTGCTCGTCATCAGTTGGTTCGTGAACTACGCCAATCAGTCCTATCCTGTAGCGTTACTAGTAACGAGAAACTATGTCTTTATCCTAACATAAGGAAAAAAAGAGCAAGCAGTATAGGAAACAAAAGAAAAATTCGGAGTAGGAATTAAAATCCATGGAGAAGAAATAAAAACTTTGAGGTTCGCCGATGACATTGTAATTCTGTCAGAGACAGAAAAGAACCTGGAAAAACAGCTGAACGGAATGGACAGTGTCTTGAGAGGACTATACAAGATGAGCATTAACAAAAGGAAAACGAGGATAATGGAATGTAGTCAGATTAAATGGGGTGATGCTCAGGGTATTAGATAGGAAATGAGACGCTTATAGTAGTAAATGAGTTTTGCTATTTGGGGAGCAAAATATGATGGTCGAAGTAGAGAGGATATAAAATGTAGACTGTCAATGTCAAAGAAAACGTTGCTGAAGAACATCGAGTATAGATTTAAGTGTCACGAAGTCGTTTCTGAAACCATTTGTGTGGAGTGTAGCCATGTATGGAAGTGAAACGTGGACGATAAATAGTTTGGGCAAGAAGAGAATAGAAGCTTTCGAGATGTGGTGATACAGAAGAATAATGAAGATTAGGTGGGTAGACCACATAACTAATGAGGAGGTATTGAATAGAATTCGGGAGAAGAGAAATTTGTGGCACAACTTGACAAAGAGAAGGGATCGCTTGGTAGGACATATTCTGAGGCATCAAGGGATCAGCAATTTAGCATTGGAGGGCAGCGTGGAGGGTAAAAATCGTAGAGAGAGACCAAAAGATGAATACACTAAACAGATTCAGGAGGATGTAGGTTGCAGTAAGTACTGGGAGATGAAGAAGCTTGCACAGGATAGAGTAGGGTGGAGAGCTGCATCGAACCAGTCTCAGGACTGAAGACCACAACAACAACAACGACAGCAACAAGGGAAAGAAAGGAATGGTTGAGACCAAACAAAGCTACAACTCGCCATACAAAGAACTGCCCATATCAACGGAAGATAATGGTACGCAGCTGCTGGAACAGGCGACAGTGTGACGCACTACAAATTGCTTCTCCTAGCTGTAACCATCACTGCTGAGGTTTATCGTCAACTGAGACGTTTCTCAGACGCAATCCAACAGGAAACTATTAGATAAACTGCTGCGGTGATGTTACTCCACGACAAAGCCCTCCCTCATTCCGCTAGACTGACAAAAAACACTATACAGAAGATGAGTTGAGAAGTCATTTTATTCACCTGATTTGGTGCCCTCCGATATTCACTATCGAACAGTCTTTAAAGGACCCTTTCGTGACAACAATGCTCCTCGAACATGCCTCGACGTGTTTCGCCTCAAAACCAGGTGATTTCCACAGTTGTGGAGTTATACTAGCGTTGGCAGCATGTTGTAAATAGTGAAGGAGAGTACATTATTGATGACTAAAGTCCCTGTTATGACTGTCTGTTGTGTTTATTGAGTTTATGGAAACACACTACGAGCTTAAGCACCAACCCAACAGGTTTGTGTCTGCAATTAGTCGTGTATGTATGAGTCTGACAAGTTTCCTGCATCGACCGTGGATATCAGTGGCCCGTGTATGCATCCCTGTGGTATAGCAGATGTTATTTGTGTTATGAGGGGCTTGTGGGAGTGTCTGACTGGCTGTTTGCATATAGTGAGAATATAACTGGTCCCTGTATGCACCCTTGTGGTGCTCCAGACAATTTAGTGTTGCCAGGATCAAAATAGGTAACTTTCTGGAATTACTCATGAGAGTACCCGACAATTTTTTTGGATGGATCTTGAATGTGAGTGGCCCCTGCATGCATTCTTGCGGAACCCTCGGTCTTATTTAGCGATACGACGGCCACGACGTAGTGTTTGAAATTTTGTTGGCATAGATCGTGAATATGACTGGGCCCAGCACGCATCCTTGTGGGACACCATACGTTTTAGTGTTATCAGGGCGAAATCAGGTAGGTATCTGCAATTAATCATGAGTGCATCTGACAAATTAGAGCTTATTAAGCTTTACGATGGGGTCGAGGAAGTGTGTGACAGGAGGCTGGTATAAGCAGTGGCCAACGGGTCTCGTGCGCATGTGCAGAGGTGAATTCGCGCATGAGCAGTGCCTTCCTCCCGCTTCTGGCTACATGGAGCGTGGCTGTCTGGTGTATGAGTGGTAGCAGCAAGTAACCACAAGATACCCGGAAAAAGTTTTCCGGCGCGCCCAAGCTGCCAGATTCGCGCATGCGCAGAGCATAGTGGGGGGGGGGGGGGGGGGGGTCCTTCCCCACGAGACCCTTGTATATGTTCCGTGTCTTCGTAATATTGCTGGTCTCTTCGTTTACTGCTCCCATGTCAACTGAAATCAAAACAGATTTCTGTGGCCGGGAGCCATCTAGTGAATTAATATACATTCTCATAACCATGAAAGACCAAAATCAGTTAGTAGTTCCAATTTTCTGATTTTATATTATTTTCACATTATTAGAAATCAATCATTAATGCTTTGATGAAGCTATTACTGTCTGTTTTGTAGAGTAATTTGCTTCTATTAATTTTTTTCCGCTGAGGCAGTTAGTTTATTTGAAACGAAGTGTTTCGTTCTGCACTATTAGCTGCTTTCAACTTAGTTCAATTTCAAGTGCAAATTTACATTTTTAGGGACGAATGACAATATACCATAATAAAGAACCAAACATGAGAATACAGTACTGGACCTCCGAGAAAATTGATATCCCGAAAACCACATGAAAAGCTAGATATCAGAGTGCATCTGGACATAGATATGTGCAATTAGTGCGGAATGAAGCATTTTAATATGGTTTATGAAATTCCGATGCTGGCTGGAGAAGTCTCTGATATACTGTTCTTTTTATCACACTGTAAGATCACTTAATACTATGTACGTACGATCATATATAAAGATTTAATTGATGCTGACTAAGTAGGCAAATTTGGTCAGTAGTTTTGAACTAAATATTTTGTTTCAAATATAATGACAGCTGTGGCAGTATTTTACAAATCTGCCTTTTGTAAAAGTGTTTTTCGATCACAAGACACTTGTCTAGTACTTCCTCTAGGCCTGAAGTTATTTCTTAATTTGTGTTTACGTCTTAAATTTATAGAATGACATTCTATGGTAAATTTTAGACTGGCAGCATACCGTGTTTTATCGCTTTAACTCCGCACATGACTTCATATTTATTGCTAGAGTAGAATGTAAACTGTCAGTCGTACACTTTCTTCTCCTTACAGGCAACCTTGTTAATTTTTTGCACATTTTGAAATAGCCATGAAATTTATTGTTCTTTATTCCGGCGTAAGCTACACAAGAAAGAGATTTTTTTTTGCAAAAAATTTGTATCAATCTTACTAGCTTTATGCAGTGCTGTGTAGATGCAAACCTGTTGGAAACACTACGTAACAATATTGCAGAGTACGAATTAAAAAAAAAAATCTGTCAAATTCTCCCCATAGCAAAATATTTATGGTATTTCGAGCTGTGGAGTCTAATTTTGAAATGATATTTTGCGAAGAACTGCTTCCTTATTTGCATCCTTTATCTGGGTGGGATGTGAAAAAAAAATTGCTCGAAGTGCAACTATGTATGTCCTCTCAATAAAATGCCGCAGGGCTGCACGTGGTCACGTGATGCCCCACCACGAAATTCCACGAGAAATGCGACGAAAAGCGTATGAGCAGAGCAAGCACCAAGCACGGACTGCCTACGTCATCGTAGCTGCGCATGCGCAGTACAGCCTCTTGTCTGGTAACTGCTGAAACGGAGCTAGGTTGTTTGCATGCGGTGTAAATACGAGCGGTGCCGGGACGCGACCCTGTGGGACACCGGCCGTGCCCGTGGGGACGGCTGGCTTCCCCCCGGGCTCCCCAGACAGCCTGGCTCCAGCTCCGCCACCTGCGGGCCGCCGCACAATTTTCCGCACAATTTGCCAGCAGCGCCCCTACCTGCTGCGCGCCTTTCAGCCGCTCACAAAGCGCCGCGGCGGCGGGGGCGGCGGGGGCGGAGGCCCGTGCAGGTGGCCGCCGGAAGCGCTAAGCACCGGCTTACGCGGAGCCGCTCTCACGGCCGACGCCTCTCCATTCGCCCGCGCAGGATTTTTCTCGTTATAACTCTTCCCGTCCGATACCTCGTCTGACTGGCTGACCACAACACACTATACACCCGGCAGTTTCCAGCAACACTTGCCTATTGTGTGCGGCTCTGCGAAGTCCATCACGGTACACCAGGCTCAGCCACAAAGCCAGCAGCACACTCTTTCTTTCATTAGTTTTTCCTGCAACAGCAATAGCTGTGAGCCGAAACATCTCCTCCCTATTCGAGTACGAGGGGAGATCCAAAAGAAACCGGACTCTTCTCATAAAAAAATTTATTCATGAACCTTTTTACAAAATTACTTCAGTCACTATCAAAATACTCTCCATTACATGCGATGCACTTGTCAAGTCTCTTCTCCCACTGTTGGAAGCATGTTAGGAACTCTTCAAGTTTGATATTGTGCAGTGCCCTTTGCGAAGCTGCATTTACCGCCTCCACACCGTCATAACGCTCCCCTTTCTGCGTTTTTTTGATTCGTGAAAATAGAAAAAAGTCTCACGGGGTTAGGTCCGGAGAATACGTGGGGAACGACAGACGACCTCTGAGATGCCAAATAGTGGGTCACTCGTAACGCTGTGTGTGCTGGAGCGTTGTCGTGATGCAGAAACCAGTCACCTGTTCGCCAAAGTTCCGGCCGTTTCCTCCTCACATCCTCTCGCAGACGTCTTAAAACATCCAAGTAAAAGTGCTGGTTAACAGTCTGTCCAGGTGGTACGAACATAAAAAAAGATAATGATTATCGTCTTCACAATTGACCTTACTTGCCTTGCTTTCTTTGGTCTGGGAGAGTTTGGAGTCCTCCACTGGCTTGACGCTTGCTTGATTTCTGGGTCATACCCGTAACACCATGTCTCATCCCCTGTACTGACTTTGTTCAAGAAATTTGGATCACATGCTATCTGTGTTTTCAAGTGCTGAGACACATTCATGCGGATGGTTTTTTACTCCTGGGTAAAAGGCGCAGAACAAGTTTAGCAGCAACACGTCTCGTGTGCAAAACCTCACTCAAAATCCGCTGGCACCAGCTCCAACTGATTCCTGTCTCTGCTGAAATTTGATCGATCGTTTGGCGACGATTCTTGTTGACCTTTAGGCGGACCTTTTCAATATTCTCGTCATTTCGCGATGTTGAAGGGCGTCCAGAACGAGCTTGGTTCTCAACACACATCTCACCACGTTTAAAGCGCCCAAACGACTCGAAAACCTGTGTGCGGCTCATAGCGTCCTCCTGAAAAGATTCCTGAAGTATTTGGTGTGTCTCCATTGCAGTTTTTTTAAGCAGGAAACAAAGTTTCACAGACACTCTTTGTTCTCTTAAAGCTGCCATAACGACTTCGCAGAGGTAACCCGCCAACAGTCTGAGAAACACATTACCACACTTGCACGTTCAGCTCCACACTGACGCCGTCTGCACAGCTGTTTCATGGAGGTCTCTACTAACACCATCTAGCGTGAGAACCCTGCACTACGTCTATGAGTGGCAGCGCCCTCGGAGTCCGGTTTCTTTTGGGTCCCCCCCTCGTATTTGCAATGGTTAATGTCACATCTTATTGAACCGTTGATTATCAGAAACCTTAGCCGCGCCTGACAAGCTACGATTACCTTTCAAATACATCGAGGAATGTCGAAAATAACGTACTGAGATGGGACCATTGGATCGAAATGAAATTTAATAGATGTGATACAGTGGTTATTTTCACTTTGTCAGATCAAGGCAAGTAAACAAATATAGTAAGTACACAAATACAGTGCAACATCAATAACGCTTTGGATTACCTTCTCTACAATACCGGCTGATCAAAAAGTCATTATAAATTTGAAAACTGAATAAATCACAGAATAATGTACATAGAGAGGTACAAACTGACACACATGGTTGGAATGACATGGGGTTTTATTAGAATCAAAAATATACAAACGTTCAAACAATGTCCGACAGATGGCGCCTCATCTGATCAGAATAGCAATAATTAGCATAACAAAGTAAGACAAAGCAAAGATGATGTTCTTTACAGGAAATGCTCAATATGTCCACCATCATTCCTCAACAATAGCTGTAGTCGAGGAATAATGTTGTGAACAGCACTGTAAAGCATGTCCGGAGTTATGGTGAGGCGTTGGCGTCGGATGTTGTCTTTCAGCATCCCTAGAGATATCGGTCGATCACGATACACTTGCGACTTCAGGTAACCCCAAAGCCAATAATCGCACGCACTGAGGTCTGGCGACCTAGGAAGCCAAGCATGCAGAAAGTGGTGGCAGAGCACACGATCATCACGAAACGACGCGCGCAAGAGATCTTTCACGCGTCTAGCAATATAGGGTGTTTCTTTTTTTTTTTTGTTCTAATAAGACTCCATGTCATTGCAAGCATGTGTGTCAATTTTTACATCTACATTATTCCGTGTTTTATTAAGTTTTCAAAGTTATACTGACTCTTTGATCACCCGGTATATACTGCAACATGGTCTGGCATAGAGCTCATTCGACGGTTGAGACTGGCAGACTGGCACATAAGTCTTGAACAGGCAACTCCGCCACGCGGCGGCTTCAAGCGTTCCAGCTCATCCCCCACTGCTCTGTAGGGGGCGCGTTCGGGGAGAAGGCCGGCCATGCAAGAGTCGGAACATGACGTAGGACGTCTTGAGGAACTCGAGCTGTATGCGGCCGAGCATTGTCTAGCTGGAAAAATGTTCCTGGTAAGGCGGCCGCCGTGGCCGATCCGTTCTAGGCGCTTCAGTCCGGAACCGCGCTGCTGCTACGGTCGCAGGTTCGAATCCTGCCACGGGCATGGATGTGTGTGGTGTCCTTAGGTGTAAGTGAAAACTTGATAATAAATTCAGTTGGCAGGAGCACACCACAGAACTGCAGAAACGGTTTATCAAATCTGTATTTGCAATTCGAGTGTTAGCAGACATAGGCGACATAAAAATGAAAAAGCTTGCATACTTTGCCTACTTTCATTCCATAATGTCATATGGTATAATATTTTGGGGTAACTCTTAAAGTCGAACAAAAGTTTTCAGAGTCCAAAAGCGTGTAATACGTATTATTCGTGGAATAAATTCACGGGCGTCCTGTAGAAACCTCTTCAAAGAACTGGGTATACTAACTACTGGCTCTCAGTATATTTACTCCTTAATGAAATTTGTCCTAAATAATATATCTCTTCTTCCAATAAACAGCGCAGTTCATACATACAATACCAGGAACAAAAATGATCTGCACAAGGACTTAAAGCACATACTTTAGTTCAAAAATGGGTCCACTACTCAGGAACACTCATCTTCACTGATTAGCCAGCAAACATAAAAAATTTAATTACAAATAAAGATCAGTTTAAAAGGAGCCTGAAAGACTTACTAGTGGCCAACTCTTTCTACTCCATTGACGAATTTTTTAATAGAAACAAATGATGTATTGAATATATTCATACTATTAGTATGGTTATTTCAGCTTTAAAAAAAAAAAATTGACTTGCTCCACATCCACGAGGATCTCCTCAGCACGGATCTATGGAACGAAAAACTAATGTAATCTAATCTACACTCCAGGAAATTGAAATAAGAACACCGTGAATTCATTGTCCCAGGAAGGGGAAACTTTATTGACACATTCCTATGCTCAGATACATCACATGATCACACTGACAGAACCACAGGCACATAGACACAGGCAACAGAGCATGCACAATGTCGGCACTAGTACAGTGTATATCCACCTTTCGCAGCAATGCAGGCTGCTATTCTCCCATGGAGACGATCGTAGAGATGCTGGATGTAGTCCTGTGGAACGGCTTGCCATGCCATTTCCACCTGGCGCCTCAGTTGTACCAGCGTTCGTGCTGGACGTGCAGACTGCGTGAGACGACGCTTCATCCAGTCCCAAACATGCTCAATGGGTGACAGATCCGGAGATCTTGATGGCCAGGGTAGTTGACTTACACCTTCTGGAGCACGTTGGGTAGCACGGGATACATGCGGACGTGCATTGTCCTGTTGGAACAGCAAGTTGCCTTGCCGGTATAGGAATGGTAGAACGATGGGTTCGATGACGGTTTGGATGTACCGTGCACTATTCAGTGTCCCCTCGAAGATCACCAGAGGTGTGAGGCCAGTGTAGGAGATCGCTCCCCACACCATGATGTCGGGTGTTGGCCCTGTGTGCCTCGGTCGTATGCAGTCCTGATTGTGGCGCTCACCTGCACGGCGCCAAACACGCATACGACCATCATTGGCACCAAGGCAGAAGCGACGCTCATCGCTGAAGACGACACGTCTCCATTCGTCCCTCCATTCACGCCTGTCGCGACACCACTGGAGGCGGGCTGCACGATGTTGGGGCGTGAGCGGAAGACGGCCTAACGGTGTGCGGGACCGTAGCCCAGCTTCATGGAGACGGTTGCGAATGGTCCTCGCCGATAGCCCAGGAGCAACAGTGTCCCTAATTTGCTGGGAAGTGGCGGTGCGGTCCCCTACGGCACTGCGTAGGATCCTACGGTCTTGGCGTGCATCCGTGCGTCGCTGCGGTCCGGTCCCAGGTCGACGGGTACGTGCACCTTCCGCCGACCACTGGCGACAACATCGATGTACTGTGGAGACCTCACGCCCCACGTGTTGAGCAATTGGGCGGTACGTTCACCCGGCCTCCCGCATGCCCACTATACGCCCTCGCTCAAAGTCCGTCAACTGCACATACGGTTCACGTCCACGCTGTCGCGGCATGCTACCAGTGTTAAAGACTGCGATGGAGCTCCGTATGCCACGGCAAACTGGCTGACACTGACGGCGGCGGTGCAGAAATGCTGCGCAGCTAGCGCCATTCGACGGCCAACACCGCGGTTCCTGGTGTGTCCGCTGTGCCGTGCGTGTGATCATTGCTTGTACAGCCCTCTCGCAGTGTCCGGAGCAAGTATGGTGGGTCTGACACACCGGTGTCAATGTGTTCTTTTTTCCATTTCCAGGAGTGTAGTTCTAAGTCTAGAGGACTGATGACGTCAGATGTTAAGTCCCATAGTGCTCAGAGCCATTTTAATCATTTGTCCCTGGTAGACCACGTAAGAAAGGTCGCACGTGGGCTCGAAGAGTGTCGTTAGCATAACGCTGGCTCGTTATGGTTCCACGTATATGGTTATCATTCGTTTACAAAATGAATAGGGATTCCTCACTAAACACAACGTTTGCTAAACTGTGGCCGTCCACGTCGTTCTAGCTAGCAACCACTGCGAAATGTCTTGGTGTTAACGACAGCACTCAACAAGGGTGCCTGGATTGAAAATTCGCATCCGCAAGGTGTCTGGAAGTGGTTTGTAGCACATCTGCCTATACCGTGGAGCAAGTCACTGTAAGATCCCTGGTCGCTCGCCACAAGATACTTCGGTCCTCTTGCCTCCTCTTGGTCGCTCCAGAGCTGCTGCTTCGCTCGTTGTAGCCGTCTAGTGCCCACTGCCCCAACATGTCTCACTGAACACACTCAACGATCGGCCTGCTGAGCAGCACTGCTTATTTCATGCCGTTGGTTAGGTTTTGTCTGTGAGAAACGTCTAACACGTACCAGGTGTACCGGTGTGAAATGAGCGCTTTTTTGTGAAAATGAAACACTAATTTTGAACTGCAGAGTAAAAACATTTTATTCAAAGTACTGACCACTGCTTTCGATACATTCTGTCCACCTTTCTGGCAACTTGCGGACACCACGCCAATAGAAATGTTCGTCTTTTGAAGCAAACCAATCAGACACCCAATTTTCGACTTCTTCGTAGAAATCGAAGTGTTCCTCAGCCAATGCTTGTCTGATTGATGAAGACAAATGGTAGTCTGAAGGGTCCAAGTCTGGTGGATACGTCGGGTGGAGTAGCAGCTCCCAGCCAAGTGTTTTGATTGTATCCTGAACCAGTTTTGCTTTGTATTTAGGTGCACTGTCGTGTAAAAAAATTACTTTGCCATGTCTTCTGGCGCATTCTGGTCTTTTTTCGATCAATTAATAGTTCAAATTGATCATTTGGTGTCTGTAGCGATCATTATTCACAGATTCACCGGATTTTAGAAGCTCATGATTCACCACACCTTTCTCATCCCACCAAACACAGAGCATTGTCTTCTTGCCGAATCGATCTGGTTTTGCAGTCGATGTTGATAGTTGCCCCGGATTAACCCATGATTTTTCCCGTTTAGGATTCTTAAAACAGATCCATTTTTCATCGCCAGTAACAATTCCATGCAAAATAGATTTTCATTTCAAGTCTTTGAAGCAAAATTTGACAAATAGTTTTTCGGTTTTCCATCTGTCTTTCATTCAATTCATGTGGCACCCATTTTCCACAGTTTTGGATCTTTCCCATAGCTTTCAAACGGTCAGAAATTGTTTGTTGTGCAACATTTAGCATTGCCGCCATTTGATTCTGACTCAAAGTATCATCTTCATCCAATATTGCTTGCAATTCGGCGTCTTCCAACTTCTTTGGTGGTCTTCCACGTTCTTCATTCCTTACATCACAATCGTTACTTCTGAACCGTTGAAACCATCTTTTGCATGCTGATTCTGATAGAGCACGATCACCACATGTCTCGACAACCATTCGATGCGACTGTGCAGCACTTTTCTTAAAATGGAAACAAAAAATTAATGCTTTCCGCAAATCATCACTTTCTGGTACAAAATTCGACATTGTTAACACGATGAAAACATATGATGTTGTTTGTTCCATGACTTGATGTATACTAAATATCTTTGACAGATGTCATACCAACCAAAAAAAAAAAAAAAATTGGGCTCGTTCACAACAAATGTTTCCTATCGACACATTTGTATCTTAACGCTCATTTCATACCGGTACACCTGGTATATCTTTCACTCTGCCTCTACTCAAGAGTCGGGATGTCATCGTCATGTATATGAGACTTCCACTGTTCGCCGTTTAAATAGGGTTCCCTGTCCGATTGCAACGCTCCTGCATGATCTCCGGAAATGCACATGTCCACCAAACTTGAATGATTTGCATATCGGATCTCGCTGTGCTTAATTGCAAAGTTACGTGGTTGTACCTTTCGTTCCTCTGGGGGCGCTATTCTTAGTGTTCATGATCGTATATCTGTATCCACACCTACGGGGTTGACCTGAACACCGCGCGTATAGTTTGGTTGCTATGTTTATGGGAACGGGATCAGACAGCGATGTCATCGGTCCCATCGCATTGGGGAGGAATGGGAAAGTAAGTCGTCCGTGCCAATTATCACCCCGGAATTTACCTGAAGCGATTTAGGGAAAACAGGGAAACCTAAATCAGGATAGCCGGATACGCGTTTGAAACGTCGTTCGCACAGATGCGAGTCCAGTGTGCCAACCACTGCGCCACCCACGCACATATTTTCGGATATTGCACAGGGACATTCTCTACGTACTTTGATGAAGCGTCGGCCCTCATAGCTGAGTGTCCTGCGCATCTGACTACTGTACTGATGTCCAGCGTTCGATTCCAATACCGTCAGCGTTTTTTTCTAGGTGAGAGGACCGGTCCGGGTCCCCCTGAGGAAAGACACAAACATAATCATAACATGTAAGCTTTCACGGCCGGCGTCTTCATTAATTAAAACTTCCGGACTGAATTGCCGCGGCCCATATATAAAACTTCTTCTCCTTCCTGACGTTTCGTTGCCTACTGCGGGCAACATCTTCTGAGGTGAGTCGGCGACTGGTTGCTAGGCGCTGGTGGTCCCGCTTATATAGAGCGCTTAGATGGCGTCACCACTCATCACGAGCTTTCGACTTTAAAAGTATCTCTGGCTAGTGCCATCTCTCTCGATTATAGGTAATCTATTGTCACTTCATTGGTACAGAGTCGACCGCCATATCTTGTCTAGTTTTAATCCTTCTTTTCTATTAAAATTATTTTCGTGCTTGTAGATCTTCTCTATACATGCGAGTATAACAATATGAGGTCTTAGCTATCACGTTTGTCTCACTAAATTCTATTTGGTGATCACCGTCTTTGAAAACGTGTTCCGCTACAGCTGATTTGTCAATTTGTCCCAATCTACAGTTACTTTTGTGTTCCGTTAGGCGGGTATTAACATTCCTTTTAGTTGTTCTAATATAAACCGTGCCACAGCTACAAGGAATTTATACACACCTGGTGGTGGCTAAGGGGTGTCGTGCGCCTTTCACCGATCTTAAGCTTTCACTAATTTTCTTGGTAGGTCGAAAGATTGTCTTCACCTGAAACTTGGCCAAAACTTTTCGAATACGGTCCGTGATGTAATGAATAAATGGAAGAAAAACTTTTCCAGTCGACGGATATTATTGTCGTCGTGTATTTTCTGACATTTTTCTTCTAGGGTGGAGTGCTCGATGTATTTCGTTGTCAGTGTACCCATTTCTCTTGAAAGCCGTTCGCAAATGGCTTAATTCATCTTGCGAATAAATTGGCTCACAGATGGTATTAGCCGTATTCACTACAGCTTTTATGACTCCTCTCTTCTGCCTGCGATGGTGATTGGAATCCTTATGTAGGCAACGATCGGTGTGTGTGTCTTTCCTATATACACTCCTGGAAATGGAAAAAAGAACACATTGACACCGGTGTGTCAGACCCACCATACTTGCTCCGGACACTGCGAGAGGGCTGTACAAGCAATGATCACACGCATGGCACAGCGGACACACCAGGAACCGCGGTGTTGGCCATCGAATGGCGCTAGCTGTGCAGCATTTGTGCACCGCCGCCGTCAGTGTCAGCCAGTTTGCCGTGGCATACGGAGCTCCATCGCAGTCTTTAACACTGGTAGCATGCCGCGACAGCGTGGACGTGAACCGTATGTGCAGTTGACGGACTTTGAGCGAGGGCGTATAGTGGGCATGCGGGAGGCCGGGTGGACGTACCGCCCAATTGCTCAACACGTGGGGCGTGAGGTCTCCACAGTACATCGATGTTGTCGCCAGTGGTCGGTGCACGTGCCCGTCGACCTGGGACCGGACCGCAGCGACGCACGGATGCACGCCAAGACCGTAGGATCCTACGCAGTGCCGTAGGGGACCGCACCGCCACTTCCCAGCAAATTAGGGACACTGTTGCTCCTGGGGTATCGGCGAGGACCATTCGCAACCGTCTCCATGAAGCTGAGCTACGGTCCCGCACACCGTTAGGCCGTCTTCCGCTCACGCCCCAACATCGTGCAGCCCGCCTCCAGTGGTATCGCGACAGGCGTGAATGGAGGGACGAATGGAGACGTGTCATCTTCAGCGATGAGAGTCGCTTCTGCCTTGGTGCCAATGATGGTCGTATGCGTGTTTGGCGCCGTGCAGGTGAGCGCCACAATCAGGACTGCATACGACCGAGGCACACAGGGCCAACACCCGGCATCATGGTGTGGGGACTGATCTCCTACACTGGCCGTACACCTCTGGTGATCGTCGAGGGGACACTGAATAGTGCACGGTACATCCAAACCGTCATCGAACCCATCGTTGTACCATTCCTAGACCGGCAAGGGAACTTGCTGTTCCAGCAGGACAATGCACGTCCGCATGTATTCCGTGCCACCCAACGTGCTCTAGAAGGTGTAAGTCAACTACCCTGGCTAGCAAGATCTCCGGATCTGTCCCCCATTGAGCATGTTTGGGACGGGATGAAGCGTCGTCTCACGCGGTCTGCACGTCCAGCACGAACGCTGTTCCAACTGAGGCGCCAGGTGGAAATGGCATGGCAAGCCGTTCCACAGGACTACATCCAGCATCTCTACGATCGTCTCCAACGGAGAATAGCGGCCTGCATTGCTGCGAAAGGTGGATATACACTGTACTAGTGCCGACATTGTGCATGCTCTGTTGCCTGTGTCTATGTGCCTGTGGTTCTGTCAGTGTGATCATGTGATGTATCTGACCCCAGGAATGTGTCAATAAAGTTTCCCCTTCCTGGGACAATGAATACACGGTGTTCTTATTTCAATTTCCAGGAGTGTACGTTGTGCCCTAAATTCCCATCTGCCCGTTTAATAACCAATACATCCAAAAAATTTAGTTGTCCATTACTCTCTTTCTCCATCGCTCAGTTCCTCTTCAGCATGATTCCATATCACATAGGTGTCATCCACGTATCGATACAAAAGTAATGTTTTACTAACACAATGACCATTCCTTTCTTGCCCTAAGACAGTGAATGAAAAAAAAGGAAAAGCAGCAAACAATCGGCTGATATGAGTTTATATTAGAACAAATACGACCTCGGTTACAAATATTAAGTCAAAATTGACCAGGTTTCGATGCTACTATGAGCGTCGTCTTCAGAATTAAACTAACTCGTCTCAAACATATTAGGTATATAATACATTAATAAAATTAAAGTTTGTACTGACTGGAAAGAGATGCAGTACTTAAAAGACACATTTTAAAAAATTTAAGCCGGAAAGGCGACGTCATGGATAGTTGTAAATACACTCCTGGAAATTGAAATAAGAACACCGTGAATCCATTGTCCCAGGAAGAGGAAACTTTATTGACACATTCCTGGGGTCAGATACATCACATGATCACACTGACAGAACCACAGGCACATTGACACAGGCAACAGAGCATGCACAATGTCGGCACTAGTACAGTGTATATCCACCTTTCGCAGCAATGCAGGCTGCTATTCTCCCATGGAGACGATCGTAGAGATGCTGGATGAAGTCCTGTGGAACGGCTTGCCATGCCATTTCCACCTGGTGCCTCAGTTGGACCAGCGTTCGTGCTGGACGTGCAGACCGCGTGAGACGACGCATCATCCAGTCCCAAACATGCTCATTGGGGGACAGATTCGGAGATCTTGCTGGCCAGGGTAGTTGACTTACACCTTCTAGAGCACGTTGGGTGGCACGGGATACATGCGGACGTGCATTGTCCTGTTGGAACAGCAAGTTCCCTTGCCGGTCTAGGAATGGTAGAACGATGGGTTCGATGACGGTTTGGATGTACTGTGCACTATTCAGTGTCCCCTCGACGATCACCAGAGGTGTACGGCCAGTGTAGGAGATCGCTCCCCACACCATGATGCCGGGTGTTGGCCCTGTGTGCCTCGGTCGTATGCAGTCCTGATTGTGGCGCTCACCTGCACGGCGCCAAACACGCATACGACCATCAATGGCACCAAGGCAGAAGCGACTCTCATCGCTGAAGACGACACGTCTCCATTCGTCCCTCCATTCACGCCTGTCGCGACACCACTGGAGGCGGGCTGCACGATGTTGTGGCGTGAGCGGAAGACGGCCTAACGGTGTGCGGGACCGTAGCCCAGCTTCATGGAGGCGGTTGCGAATAGTCTTCGCCGATACCCCAGGAGGAACAGTGTCCCTAATTTGCTGGGAAGTGGCGGTGCGGTCCCCTACGGCACTGTGTAGGATCCTACGGTCTTGGCGTGCATCCGTGCGTCGCTGCGGTCCGGTCCCAGGTCGACGGGCACGTGCACCTTCCGTGGACCACTGGCGACAACATCGATGTACTGTGGAGACCTCACGCCCCACTTGTTGAGCAATTCGGCGGTACGTCCACCCGGCCTCCCGCATGCCCACTATACGCCCTCACTCAAAGTCCGTCAACTGCACATACGGTTCACGTCCACGCTGTCGCGGCATGCTATCACTGTTAAAGACTGCGATGGAGCTCCGTATGCCACGGCAAACTGGCTGACACTGACGGCGCTGGTGCACTAATGCTGCGCAGCTGGCGCCATTCGACGGCCAACACCGCGGTTCCTGGTGTGTCCGCTGTGCCATGCGTGTGATCATTGCTTGTACAGCCCTCTCGCAGTGTCCGGAGCAAGTATGGTGGGTCTGACACACCGATGTCAATGTGTTCTTTTTTCCATTTCCAGGAGTGTAAGATGGCGAGCCGCTAAGGGCTGCTCGTACTTGAGTGAACAAGGGTTGCAACAAGATTTTTCGTATCTGTCAAAGGTTGCTCGGGGGAGGGGGGAGAGGGGGGGAGCATTTAATAAGAAATGAGAATACATAAGAAAAATAAGGATCTGAAGAAGCACGTACAACTAACACCGCTTTTAAGTAAAGTTCGAGACCGATCCGAGCAGCTTGAGGCCAGAGAGTAAACTGGACGGTAGTGTTATCAACAAAGAAACGAGCTGGTTTGCAGACAGCACAAACACACACGTATTTGAAAATGTTTCAAATGGCTCTGAGCACTATGGGACTTAACATCTGAGGTCACCAGTCCCCTAGAACCTAGAACTACTTAAACCTAACTAACCTAAGGACACACACACACACACACACACACACACACACACACACACACCGCGTACCGTCGAAATTGGCAATGCTGTTACAATATTTTCAGTGGAATGCCAGGACAATGATAAATGAGTGCAAAAAGACCGAAATGCAATGAGTCTATAACCAGGCACTGCTGACCGCTGGTCCCTTATAAAAAAAAAAAAAAACTATATCCATCTAGTAGTTGACAATGAGAGCATTTCGCGAGTTCCATCACACTTCACACATAATTTCAGACTTCACCCAAAGTACTGTAAAAATTTTTTTCCCTTATTACATTTTCACTGTTCTTCCAGTGAAGCTCAAACAGGCACGACGTTTTACCTTATCACTTCGTTACTGCTAACTATATTCCAACACATTTTGCAGGCAGTAACTTAATGTACGTGCAAAATTATGTCGTTGTACGATCCATAGATTTTGAGTCATGACGTCATAGACATTGAGATGAGTGAAAATGGGGCATGGTTGTTTAAAGAACCTGTGTGTGTGTGTGTGTGTGTGTGTGTGTGTGTGTGTGTGTGTGTGTGTGTGTGTGGATGGGTTTGTGGACGATGGGGGTTCGTTCTAAATCAAGTTCCGAGAATGAGATTTTCACTCTACAGTGGAGTGTGCGCTGATATGAAACCTCCTGGCAGATTAAAACTGTTTGCTTGATCGAGACTCGAACTCGGGACCTTTGCCTTTCGCGGGCAAGTGCTCTACCATCTGAGCTACCCAAGCACGACTCACGCCCCGTCCTCACAGCTTTACTTCTGCCAGTACTTCGCCTCCTACCTCCTACAACCCCCAGGCTGTGGCTAAGCCATGTCTCCGCAATATCCTTTTATTCAGGAGTGCTAGTTCTGCTAGGTTCGCAGGAGAGCTTCTGTAAAGTTTGGAAGGTAGGAGACGAGGTACTGGCAGAAATAAAGCTGTGAGGACGGGGCGTGAGTCGTGCTTGGGTGGCTCAGTTGGTAGAGCACTTGCCCGCGAAAGGCAAAGGTCCCGAGTTCGAGTCTTGGTCCGGCACACAGTTTTAATCTGCCAGGAGGTTTCTTAAGTTAGAAGTTAGTTTAAGTTGGATTAAGTAGTATGTAAGCCTAGGGAGCGATGACCTTAGCAATTTGGTCCCACAGAACATACCACAAATGGTTCAAATGGCTCTGAGCACTATGGGACTTAACTTCTATCGTCATCAGTCCCCTAGAACTTAGAACTACTTAAACCTAACTAACCTAAGGACAGGACACAACACCGTCTTCACGAGGCAGAGAAAATCCGCGACCCCGCCGGGAATCGAACCCGGGAACCCGGGCGTGGGAAACGAGAAAGCTACCGCAGAACCACGAGCTGCGGACTTACCACAAATTTCTAATTTTTCCGTAAATCCCAAATTTTCGGACGATTACTTTTCAAATTATCTGTTTCTCTGAACTACAGTTTGTTGGAACCTAGGTTGAACACATGAACTGAGTACTGACGATAAACTGATAGCCTCGACGGGTAGCCGAGCGGTCTAGGGCGCCTTGCCACGGTTCGCGCGGCTCCCCCCTCGGGCATGTGTGTGTGTGTATGTGTGTGTGTTGCCCTTAACATAAGTTAATTTAAATTAGAATAAAAACCGCGTAAACCTAGGGACCTAGCAATTTGGTCGCATAAAAACGTACCAGAAATTTCCAAATAAACTGTTATTATACAAAGGAGATTAGAACTATAACATTCTGGTAATAGAAATAACAGCGAAAACTATAGATACGTCATTTCTAGACGTTAGCCCCATCTCGTGTCATGTACGCTTTCCACAACCCTACGCTCCCCACAACTTCGTAAGCGATGGCTGCCTCGAGAGATGTAATCTTTTGTATGCGATAGCTGCATGCTTATTTTAAGACTTCGAACATGTATTTGTTGCCAGATATGAGGACGAAATTGGTGTGGTTATTTGGACTTATTGTAGGCGTATTCGATATTCAGTCGTGTCAGAGTAGGAAAACAACTCTGATACATACGAGTCCAAAGAGAAGTATCCTCTGTTTAAAAGTCCATAACTTGCAAACTAATTGACGGAAGCCGGCCGCGGTGGCCGTGCGGTTCTAGGCGCTGCAGTCCGGAACCGCGGGACTGCTACGGTCGCAGGTTCGAATTCGGCCTCGGGCATGGATGTGTGTGATGTCCTTAGGTTAGTTAGGTTTCAGTAGTTCTAAGTTCTAGGGGACTGATAACCTCAGATGTTAAGTCGCATAGTGCTCAGACCCATTTGTTACAGTGTGCAAGTTACTTATTTTGAGTTCAGTATTTTCGAAAATGTAGAAAGAGTACAAAGTTACTACGGCTGACTGTAGCTCTGATGCAGCATCATTTATTTGGTACGACACGATGGCCATTCAATAAGCAACGCAAAACATTTTTTTCTGGGCCAATTTCGGTTGGAAAAGCTCAGAGGAGATCGATACCTCGCCGTCCCCGTCTAGTCCGAAGACGCGGGTGTGGGAGATATCGTCAGATGAAACGTCGTGTTATTCGCAGGAGGAGACGATGGAATCGTAGGCGGCCTCGTATGATATCAATTAATAGCGTGGGGAAAACGTGTCGATGGCGTACACAACTTGTTGAGACAAAAAGTGTTCAAATGTGTGTGAAATTTTAGGGGACTTGACTGCTGAGGTCGTCAGTCCCTAAGCTTACACACATCTTAAATTATCCTAAGGACAAACACACACACACCCACGCCCGAGGGAGGACTCGAACCTCCGCTGGGAGCAGCCACACAGTCCATGACTGCAGCTGTTGAGACAAGTAATGTAGAATTTAATTACGGCGGTAAAACAGCTAATTTTGACGGCAAGTTTGATTCGTACGCCGCTCAATTTCCTTCATTTATGCACTGTAATTTTAGGGACTAAATTGTATTTTTCAATAACAAGTGATAAATATAATTATTAACAATATATATATATATATATATATATATATATATATATATATATATATATATATATATATATATACACTCCTGGAAATTGAAATAAGAACACCGTGAATTCATTGTCCCAGCAAGGGGAAACTTTATTGACACATTCCTGGGGTCAGATACATCACATGATCACACTGACAGAACCACAGGCAACAGAGCATGCACAATGTCGGCACTAGTACAGTGTATATCCACCTTTCGCAGCAATGCAGTCTGCTATTCTCCCATGGAGACGATCGTAGAGATGCTGGATGTAGTCCTGTGGAACGGCTTGCCATGCCATTTCCACCTGGCGCCTCAGTTGGACCAGCGTTCGTGCTGGACGTGCAGACCGCGTGAGACGACGCTTCATCCAGTCCCAAACATGCTCAATGGGGGACAGATCCGGAGATCTTGCTGGCCAGGGTAGTTGACTTACACCTTCTAGAGCACGTTGGGTGGCACGGGATACATGCGGACGTGCATTGTCCTGTTGGAACAGCAAGTTCCCTTGCCGGTCTAGGAATGGTAGAACGATGGGTTCGATGACGGTTTGGATGTACCGTGCACTATTCAGTGTCCCCTCGACGATCACCAGAGGTGTACGGCCAGTGTAGGAGATCGCTTCCCACACCATCATGCCGGGTGTTGGCCCTGTGTGCCTCGGTCGTATGCAGTCCTGATTGTGGCGCTCACCTGCACGGCGCCAAACATGCATACAACCATCATTGGCACCAAGGCAGAAGCGACTCTCATCGCTGAAGACGACACGTCTCCATTCGTCCCTCCATTCACGCCTGTCGCGACACCACTGGAGGCGGGCTGCACGATGTTGGGGCGTGAGCGGAAGACGGCCTAACGGTGTGCGGGACCGTAGCCCAGCTTCATGGAGACGGTTGCGAATGGTCCTCGCCGATACCCCAGGAGCAACAGTGTCCCTAATTTGCTGGGAAGTGGCGGTGCGGTCCCCTACGGCAGTGCGTAGGATCCTACGGTCTTGGCGTGCATCCGTGCGTCGCTGCGGTCCGGTCCCAGGTCGACGGGCACGTGCACCTTCCGCCGACCACTGGTGACAACATCGATGTACTGTGGAGACCTCACGCCCCACGTGTTGAGCAATTCGGCGGTACGTCCACCCGGCCTCCCGCATGCCCACTATACGCCCTCGCTCAAAGTCCGTCAACTGCACATACGGTTCACGTCCACGCTGTCGCGGCATGCTACCAGTGTTAAAGACTGCGATGGAGCTCCGTATGCCACGGCAAACTGGCTGACACTGACGGCGGCGGTGCACAAATGCTGCGCAGCTAGCGCCATTCGACGGCCAACACCGCGGTTCCTGGTGTGTCCGCTGTGCCGTGCGTGTGATCATTGCTTGTACAGCCCTCTCGCAGTGTCCGGAGCAGGTATGGTGGGTCTGACACACCGGTGTCAATGTGTTCTTTTTTCCATTTCCAGGAGTGTATATAATCAACGCAATTAAAGAACAATTACAAGTGCGACAACGTATTTGAAGGCGGAATACAACCGAAATGCGATCTAGAAATCACATAGGCAGTAAAACTCTTACTTTTAGTATGAAATAATGCAAGTAGGCGGTGCCCTAGCCATTTGAAACCAAAGTAGTAAGTGATGGCCTGACCGGTAGAAAGTTATCCTGAGTCACTGTACAAAGGCAGGGTACGGAGCTATCAGTTCTACATCTACATCTGCATCCATACTCCGCAAGCCACCTGACGGTGTGACAGAGGGTACCTTGAGTACCTCTATCGGTTCTCCCTTCTATTCCAGTCTCGTATTGTTCGTGGAAAGAAGGATTGTCGGTATGCCTCTGTATGGGCTCTAATCTCTCTGATTTTATCCTCATGGTCTCTTCGCGAGATATTCGTAGGAGGGAGCAATATGCTGCTTGACTCCTTGACTTCGGTGAAGGTATGTTCTCGAAACTTTAACAAAAGCCCGTACCGAGCTACTGAGCGTCTCTCCTGCAGAGTCTTCCACTGGAGTTTATCTGTCATCTCCGTAACGCTTTCGCGATTACTAAATGATCCTGTAACGAAGCGCGCTGCTCTCCGTTGGATCTTCTCTATCTCTTCTATCAACCCTATCTGGTACGGATCCCACACTGCTGAGCAGTATTCAAGCAGTGGGCGATCAAGCGTACTGTAACCTACTTCCTTTGTTTTGGGATTGCATTTCCTTAGGATTCTTCCAATGAATCTTTCTGGCATCTGCTTTACCGACGATGAACTTTATACGATCATTCCATTTTAAATCACTCCTAATGCGTACTCCCAGATAATTTATGGAATTAACTGCTTCCAGTTGCTGACCTGCTATATTGTAGCTAAATGATAAGGGATCTTTCTTTCTATGTATTCGCAGCACATTACACTGGTCTACATTGAGATTCAATTGCGATTTCCTGCACCATGCGTCAATTCGCTGCAGATCCTCCTGCATTTGTATGGACCCAGTGGAAATGGAAATGAGAGTTTTGCGTGATTGGCCGGGAGGCTTCTTACGGGGCAGGTCCGGCCGCCTTGGTGCAGGACTTTGCTACATTCGACGCCACACTGGGCGACCTGCGCGCCGGATTGGGATGAAATGATGAGGAAGACAACACCCGGTCCCTGAGCGGAGAAAATCCCTGACCGGGAATCGAACCCGGGCGCCTTAGGACGGCAGTCCGTCACGCTGACCATTGAGCTAACGGGGCGGCTCCAGTGTTATGCGATGATGGCGAGGAATCAGAAATCTTCCCAACTGACAAAAAAACCCAACAAGGAATGAAGGAATGGAATACAAGAGCGATGCATTGCAGCGGATGATGTAATTGATGTAATTGCTACACGTAATTGATTGACAATTCATATAGTAAACAGTTTTTTAATAAAGGTGGAAAAATTATTAAATATAAAACGGAATTCAAAGTGACATAGTCAGCTGTAGCTGTATTTCTTCAAGTCAGCTATGGACCCACATACACATCTGTTGTATATAAATGCTACGTCGTATGATGTGGATAGTAGTTAGAGAATGCCGCTGTTGTCAGACACATGGACGAAAGCGGACGGAACAAGGAATGGGAGACCGAAGATCTGCACAGTGGCACGTGCTGGAGACAAATCCAGTTGCATTCGCCGAAGGCCCAAGAGTGCGATGAAAAGTGGGGTCTGCAATGCAACTCAACTGGCGTGGGGAACAACAGGCAGTTTGTGAGCATCACTGCCAGGTTCGAATTCAAACACGACTGCTACCGCCAACACGTCTACAGAATTCACGTCATACTATTGCCGTGCTGGGACTTTGGGGGAATCCAAGACCTCAATCAGTTCTACATCAGAGCGGCTATGGCTAGTTACGGAGCTGGTCCAGATGAATTAAGAATTTTCCTCGTAGGTGGTAATATTCGCGGTTGTAGTGAAGATGTACATCTATAAATTTGCTTGTGGGATTCGTGTTAAAAGTTGAACCCTTTCATTTTAGGTTTGTGTGTGCGTGTGCACGCGATTTCGTGTCTGTGTGTGTGTGTGTGTTTTTTATTTCATCTACATCTCCATTATATTCCGGAAGCCACCTAAATTCTGAATTTCCGGAAGACTTTTCAAACTGTACCACACAAGCGGCTCGTAGTGAAATTGCGTGCTTACGGAATATCATCTCACTTAGGTGACTGGATTTGTGATTTCCTGTCAGAGAGGTCACAGTTCGTAGTAACTGACGGAAAGTCATCGAGTACAACAGAAGTCATTTCTGGCGTTCCCCAAGGTAATTGATATAGGCCCTTAGCTGTTCCTTATCTATACAAACGATTTTGGAGACAAGCTGAGCAGCCGTCTTCGGTTCTTTGCAGTTGATGCTGTCGTTTGTCGACTATTAAAGTCATCAGAAGATCAAAACAAACAGCAAAACGATTTAGAAAATATATTTTAATGGTGTGAAAAGTGGCTGTTGATCGTAAATAACGAAAAGTATGAGGTCATCCACATGAGTGCTAAAAGGAACTCGTTAAACTTCGGTTACACGATAAATCAGTCTAATCTCAAAGCCGTAAACTCAACTAAATACCTAGGTATTACAAATACGGACAACATAATTGGGAAGGCTAACCGTTGTTGTTGCGGTCTTCAGTCCTGAGACTGGTTTGATGCAGCTCTCCATTCCACTTTATCCTGTGGAAGCTTCTTGATCTCCCAGTACCTACTGCAGCCTACATCCTTCTGAATCTGTTTAGTGCATTCATCTCCTGGTCTCCCTCTACGTTTTTTACACTCCACGCTGCCCTCCAGTACTAAATTGGTGATCCCTTGATACCTCAGAACATGTCCCACCAACAGATCCCTTCTTCTAGTCGAGTTGTGCCACAAACTCCTCCCCAATTCTATTCAGTACCTCCCCATACCTAACCATAGACTGCGTTTTATCCGCAGGACACAGATGTAACAGACCTACTAAGGAGACTGCCTACACTACGCTCGTCCGTCCTCTTTTAGAATACTGCTGCGCGGTGTGAGATCGTTGCCAGATAGGACTGACGGCGGCCGTCGGAAAAGAGGCAGCACGTTCTTTATTATCGCGAAATATGGGAGAGATTGTCACAGAAATGATACAGCATTTAGGCTGGAAATCATTAAAAGAAATGCGTTTTTTCTTGCGACGGAATCTTGTCACGAATTTCCAATCACCAACTTTCTCCTTCGAATGCGAAAATATTTTGTAGGCACCGACCTACATAGGGCGGAACGATCACCACGATAAAATAAGGGAAATCAGAGCTCGTACGGAGAGATATAGGTGTTCATTCTTTCCGCGTGCTATACGAGACTGGAATAGTAGAGACTTGTAAAAATGGTTCGATGCACCCTCTGCCAGGCACCTGAATGTGATTTCCAGAGTATCCATGTAGATGTAGATGTAATGGTGTGCAGCGATGAGTACCTCTGGTAACACTAATCGATCCCCCCCCCCCCATGATCCACTAGCGAATGTCGCGTGCGAAGAATGATTGTCGACAACCATCTGTACTGACACTAATTTCTTGAATTCTCTCGTTGCGGTATTACAAGGGACGTATGTGGGAGGATACCTTTGGATAAAGGAGAACCACTTGCATGAATATCAAGAGCTATGATGGAAACCCAGTTCTAAGCAAAGAAGAGAAAGCAGAAAGGTGGAAGGAGTCTATAGAGGGTTTATACAAGGGCGATGTACTTGAAGACAATATTATGGAAATGGAAGAGCATATAGATGAAAATGAAATGGGAGATGTGATATTGCGCGAAGAGTCTGATAAGCACTGAAAGACCCGAGTCGAAACAAGGCCCCGGGAGTAGACAACATTCCAATAGAACTACTGACGGCCTTGGGAGAGCCGGTCATGACAAAAACTCTACCATCAGGTGAGCAAGATGTATGAGACAGGCGAAATTACCTCAGGCTTCAAGAATAATATAATAATTCCAATCCGAAGGAAAGCAGGTGTTGAAAGATGTGAAAATTACCGAACTATCTGTTTAATAAGTCATAGCTGCAAAATACTAACGCCAATTCTTTACAGACGAATGGAAAAAGTGATAGAAGCCGACCTCGGGGAAGATCAGTTTGGATTCCGTAGAAATGTTGGAACAAGTAAGGAAATACTGACCCTACGACTTACCTTAGAAGAAAGATCAAGAAAAGGCAAACCTACATTTCTAGCATTTGTAGACTTAAAGAAAGCTTTTGACAATGTTGACTGGAATACTCTCTTTCCAATTCTGAAGGTGGCAGGGGTAAAATACAGGGAGCGAAAGGTTATTTACAATTTGTATAGAAAGCAGATGGTGTTTATAAGAGTCGCGGGGTATGAAAGGGAAGCAGTGGTTGGGAAGGAAGTGAAACAGGGTTATAGCCTCTCCCCGATGTTATTCAATCTGTATATTGAGCAAGCAGTAAAGGAAACAAAAGAATAATTCGGAGTAGGTATTAAAATCCATGGAGAAGAAATAAAAACTTTGAGGTTCGCCGATGACATTGTAATTCTGTCAGAGACAGCAAAGGACTTGGAAGAGCAGTTGAACGGAATGGACAGTGCCTTGAAAGGATGATATAAGATGAACATCAACAAAAGCAAAACGAGGATAATGGAATGTAGTCGAATTAAGACGGGTGATGCTGAGGGAATTAGAACAAGAAATGAGACACTTAAAGTGGTAAGGAGTTTTACTATTTGGGGAGCAAAATAACTAATGATGGTCGAAGTAGAGAGGATATAAAATGTAGACTGGCAATGGCATGGAAAGCGTTTCTGAAGAGGAAAAATTTGTTAACATCGGGTATAGATTTAAATATCAGGAAGTCGTTTATGAAAGTATTTGTATTGAGTGTAGCCATGTATGGAAATGAAACGTGGACGATAAATAGTTTAGACAAGAAGAGAATAGAAGCTTTCGAAATGTGGTGCTACAGAATAATGCTGAAGATTAGATGGGTAGATCATATAACTAATGAGGAGGTATTGAATAGAATTGCTGAGAAGAGGAGTTTGTGGCTCAACTTGACTAGAAGAAGGGATCGGTTGGTAGGACATGTTTTGAGGCATCAAGGGATCACCAATTTAGTATGGGAGGGCAGTGTAGAGGGTAAAAATCGTAGAGGGAGACCAAGAGATGAATACACTAAGCAGATTCAGAAGGATGTAGGCCGCAGTAGGTACTGGGAGATGAAGAAGCTTGCACAGGATAGAGTAGCATGGAGAGCTGTATCAAACCAGTCTCAGGACTGAAGACCACAAGAACAACAACAATAACAACAATGTTTTAGGAAGTAATATGTTGTCCGCGTCTTCCCGCAAAGTGGTCTCTTGAAGTTTCAATCGTGCACTACTGTCATGCACAACGTTTCTTTTTGTAACCTCTTTAAGCGACGTTTGCTGAGCGTGTCGGAAACGGTGTGGCACCGATTAAACGATTCCGCGGCGAAAACGGCCGCTCTTCTAACAGCCCTACCTGGCAGGGTTCACAGATTAATGAACAGTACCGAAGAAACGATGGAACAAGCGCCGCATAAGCCGCTTTCTTCGTGGATGAATTGCTTTTCCTTAACGGTCTTTCTGTGAATGTCTGACATCTGCTTTACCTTCAATTTGTTTTATTCTGAAGCGTCTATATAAGGCGACAAGTGTCCGGCGCAGTTGTTAGATCGGTTACTGCTGCTACAACGGCAGGTTATCAAGATTTAAGTGAGTTTGAAAATGGTGTTATAGTCGGCGCACGAGAGATGGGACACAGCACCTCCGAGGTAGCCATGAACTGGAGATTTTCACGTACGACCATTTCACGAGTGTGCCGTGACTTTCAAGAATCCGGCAAACATGTCGGACATCGCAGCGGCCCGAAAAAGATCCAACAACTGGACCAACGTCTACTCAAAAAATGGTTCAAATGGCTCTGAGCACTATGGAACTTAGCATCGGAGGTCACCAGTCTTCTAGAACTTACAACTACTTAAACCTAACTAACCTAAGGATTCGAACCTACGACCGTTACGGTCGCGCGGTTCCAGACTGAAGCGCCTACAACCGCTCGGCCACAGCGGCCGGCCAACGACTACTGAAGAGAATCGTTCAACTTGACACAAGTGCAACCGTTCCGCAAATTGTTGCACTTTTCAATGCCAAGCCTTCAAAAAGTCTCAGCGTACGAACCATTCAACGATATGGGCTTTAGGAGCCAAAGGTCCACTCGTGTACCCTTGACGACTTCACAACACAAAGCTTTACGCCTCGCCTGGGATCGCCAGCACCGACACTGTTGATGACTGGATCGTGATGCCTGGTCGGATGAGTCGCGTTTGAAATTGTATCGAGCGGATGGGTGTACGTGTATGGAGACAACCTCATAAACCCATGTACCATAAATGTGAGCAGGGGATTGTTCAAGCTCGTAGAGGCTCTGTAACGGTGTGGGGCGTGTGCTGTTGGAATGATATGGGATCACTCATACGTCCAGATACCACTCTGACATGTGACTGGTACGTAAGCATCCTGTCTGATCACCTGCATTTCACGAGTGTGCCGTGAATATCAAGAATCCGGCAAACATCTCTGACATCGCTGCGGCCCGAAAAAGATCCAACAACTGGACCAACGTCTACTCAAAAAATGGTTCAAACGGCTCTGAGCACTATGGGACTTAACATCTCAGGTCATCAGTCCCCAAGAACTACTGAAACCTAACTAACCTAAGGATATCACACACATTCATACCCGAGGTAGGATTCGAACCTGCGACCGTAGCGGTCACGCGGTTCCAGACTGAAGTGCCTAGAACCGCACGGCCACACCGTTCGGCTTTTTTCCCATATATGCACATTACGTTATATTTATTTACATTCAGTGTCAACTGCCGAAACCTACACCATTCATGAATGTTCTGCAGGTTATGCTGCAAATCGCTATTGTCTTTTGGTGTTGGTAGTCTGTTCTTTAGAAAGTTTAAAGGAACGTCCGACGCTTTCTACTGCATCATTTGTACACATTGTAAAGAACAAGAGTTCTGAAACTTTCTGGCAGATTAAAACTGTGTGCCAGACCGAGACCCGAACTCTGGAACTTTGACTGGCAGAAGTAAAGCTGTGAGGACTGGGGGTGAGTCGTGATTGGGTAGTTCAGTTGGTAGAGCACTTGTCCGCGAAAGGCAAAGGTCCCGAGTTCGAGTCTCTGTCCGGCACACAGTTTTAATCTGCAAGTAAGTTTCATACTAGCGCACACTCCGCTGCAGAGTGAAAATCTCATTCTGCAAACAAGGGTTCTATCACACTTTCATGCGGTGTTCCGGATTTCGATTTAATAGAAACTTGGTGGCTTCGGGCATGGATGTGTGTGACGTCCTTAGGTTAGTTAGGTTTAAGTAGTTCTAACTTCTAGGGGACTGTTGACCACAGCTCAGAGCCATTTGAACCATTTTGAAGATTTCTGAACTAATAAAACCCAGTGCGTTGTCCTCGACGGCGAGTGTTCATTACAGACAAAGGTTTCGTCAGGAGTGTCGAAGGGAGGAGTGAGAGGACCTCTCTGTTCCCTATTTACATAAATGATGTGGCGGACCGGGTGGTTAAGCTAAGAGCGACTGTACTTAATCACGTGTTAATAAGCATGTCAGTGAAATCTATGTCTTAAGTTCGTCACAAATTGAATAAAAGAGAGTACGATGCCTTCAGAAACTGTGTAACAAAGATCGGACGTGCTGTGTTGGTGTGTCTGGAGGGCAATGTTGTTGTTGTCTTCAGTCCTGCGACTGGTTTGATGCAGCTCTCCATGCTATTCTATCATGTGCAAGCTTCTTCATCTCCCAGTACCTACTGCAGCCTACATCCTTCTGAATCTGCTTAGTGTATTCATCTCTTGGTCTCCCTCTACGATTTTTACCCTCCACGCTGCCCTCCAGTACCAAATTGGTAATCCCTTGATGCCTCAGATCGTGCCCTACCAACCGATCCCTTCTTCTGGTCAAGTTGTGCCAGAAACTTCTCTTCTTTCCAAATCTATTCAATACTTCATAATTAGTTATGTGATCTACCCATCTAATCTTCATCATTTTTCTGTAGCACCACATTTCCAAAGCTTCTATTCTCTTCTTGTCTAGACTATTTATCATCCACGTGTCACTTCCATACATGACTACACTCCATACAAATACTTTTAGAAAGACTTCCTGACACTTAAATCAATACTCGATGTTAACAAATTTCTTTTCTTTAGGCGCGCTTTCCTTGCCATTGCCAGTCTACATTTTGTATCCGCTCTACTTCGAAGATCATCAGTTACTTTGCTCCCAAAATAGCAAAACTCCTTTACTACTTTGTCTCGTTTCCTATTCTAATTCCCTCAGCATCACCCGACTTAATGCGACTTCATTCCATTATCCTCGTTTTGCTTTTGTTGATGTTCATCTTATACCCTCCTTTCAAGACACCTTTGAAATGGTTAAATTAAGGAGGAATTCGTGTTAAGCTGCGTCGAACCAGTAAGACGCCTCTCCCCCTACCCCCCCCTCCCCCTCTCCCCCAAAAAAAAAAAACAAAGTTCCAATCAGACGGCGAGTCAGTGAAAACCCCACTGTTTACTGTAGTGGAGGGCAGGGCAGGCTACACAGAGTCTCCAGCCCGCGTCGAGCACCACCGCACACTGCGCTGTTCGGCGTGGTTCCTGCTACGCTTTGTTCCGGAGTTGTCCAGCGGCGGCCAGCGCCGGAGCCGGAAGGAGCCGGCCGCACACGTCGCCGGGTTCTTTGTGCTCCAGCCACTTCCTGCCGGCACAAAGGCGGCCAGCGCTGGAATGTCGAGGAGTCACCGCGAGTTGCAGAACGTCCGCGCTTTCATCCCGGCCCTCTTCTGGCGGCCGCTACAGCAGTCGCCGTCCTGCTGCGTGTACCCCGCACAATCCTATTCATCCTTCCTCTCTATCCATTCCTGGATGAAGAGTCTAACATCTCCAATAACGAAAGAATGCTATAATACCAATAACAAGGGAGGCATGCGAGACGAGTGAACGTTTTTCTTTCTTTACTGCCTCTTAAGGCATCGTACTCTCTTTTATACAATTTCTGACGAACTTAAGACAGATTCCACTGACACGCTTATTAACACGTAATTATGTACACTGGCTCTTAGGTTAACCACCCAGTCCGCCACATCATTTATGTAAATAGGGAATAGCTTACACTTGGTTCAACAATCATGAAAGAAGGTTGTATACATGGGAGAACCCTGGAAGTTCTAAAAGGTATCAGATAGATTATATAAAGGTAAGACAGACATATAGGAACCATGTTTTAAATTTTAAGACATTTCCAGGGGCAGATGAGGACTCTGGCCACAATCTATTAAAACTGAAGAAACTGCAAAAAGGTGCGAATTAAAGGAGATGCGACCTGCATAAACTGGCTAAACCAGAGGTTATACGCACTTTCAGGGACAGCATAAGGGAACAATTGACACCAATGGGGGAAATAAATACAGTAGAAGAAGAATGGGTAGCTCTGAGGCATGAAGTAGTGAATGCAACAGAGGATCAAGTAGGTAAAAAGACGAGGGCTAGTAGAAATCCTTGGGTAACAGAAGAAATATTAAATTTAATTGATGAAAGGAGAAAATATAAAAATGCAATAAATGAAGCAGGCAAAAAAAAGTCTCTAAAATGATATCCACAGTAAGTGCAAAATGGCTAAGCAGGGATGGCTAGAGGACAAATGTAAGGATGTAGAGGCTTATCTCACTAGGAGTAAGATAGATACTGCCTACAGGAAAATTAAAGAGACCGTTGGAGAAAGGAGAACCACTTGCATGAATATCAAGAGCTCAGATGGAAACCCAGTTCTAAGCAAAGAAGGGAAAGAAGAAAGGTGGAAGGAGTATATAGAGGGTCTATACAAAGGCGATGTACTTGAGGACAATATTATGGAAACGGAACAGGATGTAGATGAAGATGAAATGGGAGATATGATACTGCGTGAAGAGTTTGACAGAGCACTGAAAGACCTGAGTCGAAACAAGGCCCCCGGAGTTGACAACATTCCATTACAACTGCTGATAGCCTTGGGAGAGCCAGTCCTGACAAAACTCTACCATCTGGTGAGCAAGATGGATGAGACAGGCGTAATACCCTCAGACTTCAAGAAGAATATAATAATTCCAATCCTAAAGAAAGCAGGTGTTGACAGATGTGAAAATTACCGAACTATCAGTTTAATAAGCCTCGGCTGCAAAATACTAACACGAAATCTTTACGGACGAATGGAAAAACTGATAGAAGCCCACCTCGGGGAAGATCAGTTTGGACTACGTAGACATATTGGAACACGTGAGGCAATACCGACCTTACGACTTATCTTAGAAAACAGATTAAGGAAAGGCAAACCTACGTTTCTAGCATTTGTTGAATTAGAGAAAGCTTTTGACAATGTTGAATGGAATTCTGAAGGTGGCAGGGGTACAATACAGTGAGCGAAATGCTATTTAAAATTTGTACAGATACCCGATGCAGTTATAAGAGTCGAGGGTCATGAAAGGGAAGCAGTGGTTGGGAAGGGAGTGAGACAGGGTTGTAGCCTCTCCCCGATGCTATTCAACCTGTATATTGAGCAAGCAGTAAAGGAAACAAAAGAAGCGTTGTAGCCTCTCCCTGATGTTAATCAATCTCTATATTGAGCAAGCAGTAAAGGAAACAAAAGAAAAATTCGGAGTAGGTATTAAAATCCGTGGGGAAGAAATAAAAACTCTGAGGTTCGCCGATGACATTGTAATTCTGTCAGAGACAGCAAAGGACTTGGAAGAGCAGTTGAACGGAATGGACAGTGTCTTGAAAGGAGCATATAAGATGAACATCAACAAAAGCAAAACAAGGATAATGGATGTAGTCGAATTTAGTCGGGTGATGCTGAGGAAATTAGATTAGTAAAGGAGTTTTGCTATTTGGGGAGCAAAATAACTGATGATGGTCGAAGTAGAGAGGATATAAAACGTAGACTGGCAATGGCAAGGAAAGCGTTTCTGAATAAGAGAAATTTGTTAACATCGCGTATAGATTTAAGTGTCAGGTAGTCGTTTCTGAAAGTAATTGTATGGAGTGTAGCCATGCATGGAAGTGAAACATGAGCGATAAATAGTTTGGACGAGAAGAGAATAGAAGCTTTCGATATGTGGTGCTACGGAAGAATGCTGCGATTAGATGGGTAGATCACATAAGTAATGAGGAGGTATTGAATAGAATTGGGGAGAAGAGGAGTTTGTGAGACAACTTGACGAGAAGAAGGGACCGTTTGGTAGGACACGTTTTGAGGCATCGAGGGATCACAAATTTATCGTTGGACGGCAGCTTGGAGGATAAAAATCGTTGATGGGGACCAAGAGATGAATACACTAAGCAGATTCAGAAGGATGTAGGTTACAGTAGGTACTGGGAGATGAAGAAGCTTGCACAGGATAGGGTAGCATGTAGAGTTGCATCAAACCAGTCTCAGGACTGAAGATCACAACAACAACATGTGATCATTTGGTAGTGAATAAACTAAGGTGGGAAAAGAGGAAAAGAAGAGAATGTAAGCGTTTAACATGTGATGCTGCAGAAGAGTGTTGATTAGGTGGAGTGCTGAGGCAAGGAATGAGAAGGCTGTCCGCAGAGTAGGCGGGGAAGCTGACAAGAACAAGGGCAGGATGATATGACATGTGGTACGACATCGGAGAATGGCTTCTATGGGGAAAAAACTGCAGAGTAAGACAGAGATTGCGCGATACATTCAACAAATATTTGAGCACGTGGGCGCATGTGCTGCTCTGAGGTGAAGAGATTGGCAGAAGAGAGGAATTCATGGTGGGCGGCAGTAAACCAGTCAGAAGGAAAGAAATATAAAAAAAAAGGGCGATTAGGACTGGCGCACCGATAGTTCCCTACAAACTTAATGATGGCTGCAGCTAGTTCATTCATCCTGGTAAGCGAGAATTCTTGCGATTTTTACCCGTTATCGATTTCTGCAATATGTTATACACGTGACATAAATGGCCACATCTTGTGATTGCATTGACTTGAAAGCTTAAATGTTTTACATCGTGTAGGGACCGTACACTTTAGTATGTGATATACTTCCGTTTCCTTGGTTCTCTCCCCATTCCTCTTTCCATCTCTCTCTCTCTCTCTCTCTCTCTCTCTCTCTCTCTCTCTGTCACACACACACACACACACACACACACACACACACACACACACCCCTACATCTACATCCATACACCGCAAGCCACCTGACCGTGTGTGGCGGAGGGTAACCTGAGTACCTCTATCGGTTGTCCCTTCTATTCCAGTCTCGTATTCTTCGTGGAAAGAAAGATTGTCGATATGCCTCTGTGTAGGCTCTAATTTCTCTGATTTTAACCTCATGGTCTCTTCGCGAGATATACGTAGGTGGGAGCAATATACTTCTAGAGTCTTCGGTGTAGGTATGTTCTCGAAACTTTAACAAAAGCCCGTACCGAGCTACTGAGCGTCTCCCCTGCAAAGTCTTCCACTGGACTTTATCATCTCCGTAACGCTTTCGCGATTACTAAATGATCCTGTAACGAAGGGCTCTGCTCTCCGTTGGATCTTATCTCTTCTATCAACCCCATCTGGTACAGATCTCAAACTGGTGAGCAATACTCAAGCAGTCGCCGAACAAGTGTACTGTAACCTACTTCGTTTGTTTTCGGATTGCATTTCCTTAGGATTCTTCCAATGAATCTCAGTCTGGCATCTGCTTTACCGACGATCAACTTTATATGATCATTCCATTTTAAATCACTCCTAATGCGTACTCCTAGATAATTTATGGAATTAACTGCTTCCAGTTGCTGACCTGCTATATTGTAGCTAAATGATAAAGGGTCTTTCTTTCTATGTATTCACAGCACGTTACACTTGTGTACATTGAGATTCAATTGCCATTCCCTGCATCATGCGTCAATTCGTTGCAGATCCTCCTGCATTTCAGTACAATTTTCCATTGTATATACTCGATATACTACAGCATCATCCGCAAAAAGCCTCTGTCAACTTCCGATGTTATCCACAAGGTCATTAATGTATATTGTGAAAAGCAACGGTCCTACGACACTCCTGCGGCACACCTAAAAGCACTCTTACTTCGGAGGACTTCTCTCCACCGAGAATGACATGCTGCATTCTGTTATCGAGGAACTGTTCAATCCAATCATACAACTGGTCTGATAGTTCATATGCCCTTACGTTGTTCATTAAACGACTGTGGGGAACGGTATCGAACGCCTTGCGGAAGTCAAGAAACACGGCATCTACCTGTGAACCCGTGTCTATGGCCCTCTGAGTCTCGTGGACGAATAGCGCGAGTTGAGTTTCACACGACCGTCTTTTTCGAAACCCATGCTGATTCCTACAGAGTAGATCTCTAGTCACCAGTAAAGTCATTATACTCGAACATAATACGTGTTCCAAAATTCTACAACTGATCGACGTTAGAGATATAGGTCTATAGTTCTGCACATCTGTTCGACGTTCGTTCTTGAAACCGGGGATGTCCTTCGCCCTTTTCCAATCCTTTGGAACGCTACGCTTTTCTAGAGACCTACGGTACACCGTTGCAAGAAGGGGGGCAAGTTCCTTCGCGTACTCTGTGTAAAATCGAACTGGTATCCTATCAGGTCCGGCGACCTTTCCTCTTTTGAGCGATTTTAATTTTTTCTCTATCCTTCTGTCATCTATTTCGATGTCTACCATTTTGTCATCTGTGCGACAATCTAGAGAAGGAACTACAGTGCAGTCTTCGTCCACATTCGAGATCAGTGCGATAGCAAACACGAGACTAACAATGAACAAGTGAGCAACGACAATAACATGACACCTCTCACTGAGTGTGCAGTCGGAGTGTCTGCACAGATTACATTTTGCCACATTTTGTTTAAGTGCCTGTGAGGTGAAGTAGTGAGCGGAATTTGTGAAAAACTGAGTGAAAGCAAAGCACTAAACAGCAGCTGATTGAGACACCAGGCAGGGACACGAAACAGGACGGAAAATGTGAGTACAGAATCGTACATAACTTCTACCCTCGAAATAGCTCACCACAAATACTAAATAATTTTCTCATTTCCTCCATGGCTAGTTCGCAGATGACATAGTAAAAAAAAAGAGGAGAACGAGCATTAAAATCGATGTATAATAATACAGTTCAGTTAGTGATGTAATTTTAAGGGGAGTGTCCAAACAAAACGATGCAAAATTGGAAATATTGTATTCCTCAGGGCTGTAGCAGTTAAATTATCACAAATGTGATATTGTACTTTTCAGAAATAAAAATTTAACGCACAGAAGATGAGACATTGGTGTCGAAACATTTGTGGGTAAATATAAAAATACAGTAATTGTGTTTGCATAAGGCTGGTTTCCAAAACAGCGCAGTTTTTATATCGCAAACATGGAAGAAAAGAGAAGCTTCAAACCTTAGTAAAATGGGTACGCGATGTAAATTTATGCTTGGTACTTTTATCCATTCCTGAGTAAAGTAGGTGTTAGCCGACGAACAGAAAGTCGGATAATATGACAAAATAATTTTTTTGTTATACAATTACAATTTAAAAGTTTTCGAATTTTTTTCCTTTAGTTATATTGAGAAACATTATTACCTCTTGTCATACTTCAAGATTCTAGTGCACCAGGAAGTATCCTGTAGGTTTTGATGAGTGAGTTTGGGAGTATCAAAACGCGTGAGATACTGGCCGTATCTTTTGATTACATCGACTCGGAAGGTTAAATTTCTCACACCACCAAAGGGCTGTCAATCTTAGTACGTGACATAAATTTCAGTTTGATAGATCTACCTATCGATGAGAAAAAGGGGTCTTAACAGACAGAGAGACAGACAACAAAGTGACGCTATGAGGATTCCATTTCTGCCGAATGACGTTCGGAACTGTGAAAACAGCTGCGTGTTACGCTTTTTATAAAATGTCTAACTGCTATTGGGAACTGCCTCCAAAAAATGTTTAAAAACCGTATCACAGAACTTATGTATCTCAACTTAGGCGCTACGAAATACCACACCATTCATGTCATATTAGTGACACTCGAGAAACCGATTTCCTACCGGCAGAGCAAAATCGGTTTCTGATATTCGAGGTTCGTCTCCTGCAAGTCGTGGCGCCTGGAGCCGTGATGTGGTAACAGTTGGTGACTTTTTTAGGTTTCCGTACCTCAGTCGGTAAAAACGGAATCCTTATACAGGGTGAAAAGTAAATAAACACACAAACTCTGGGAGACTGTAGGGGACATCGAAACAAATACTTTTCCCTAATGTCATTTTTTCCTACGAGGAGTATTTAAACCGGTAGAGGAAGATTTCTCTGGCGACGAATTAAGCAAACCAACAAAAAAGTCCAGAGGGGACATATCTGGGGATGGAGCAGGCCATGGTACAGGACCACCTCCTTCCAGTCCACGTTTCTGGGAACCGTCGGTCCAGGAATCGACGCACACGACGACTGAAATGTGCCGGCGTCCCGTCATGTTGGAACCACATGCGTTGTCTTGTAGGGAGCGGGAAGTCTTCCAGCAATTCTAGCAATGCTCTGGCGAGAAAATTGTAATAGTACCTGCCGTTTAATGGCCTAGGTAGCAGATACGGCCCAATTAAACAGACCCCAACAACACCGACCCACACATTAACGAAAAACCGATCTTGATGAGCACTAATAACTGTAGCATGTGGATTATCCTCACTCCAAACATGCGAATTGTGCATGTTGAAGGCTATCATGCCCGAACGTTGCTTCATCCGTAAACAACACAGAGGATGGAAATGTAGGATGCATTTCACAGTGTCCCAGGTACCACTGCGAAAACTGTGCCCTGGGTTGATAATCAACTGGTTACAGGTTGTGGACACGCTTTAAGTGAAATGGCTTTTTTTTTTGTCATCAGTCTACTGTCTGGTTTGATGCGGCCCGCCACGAATTCCTTTCCTGTGCTAACCTCTTCATCTCAGAGTAGCACTTGCAACCTACGTCCTCAATTATTTGCTTGACGTATTCCAATCTCTGTCTTCCTCTACAGTTTTTGCCCTCTACAGCTCCCTCTAGTACCATGGAAGTCATTCCCTCATGTCTTAGCAGATGTCCTATCATCCTGTCCCTTCTCCTTATCAGTGTTTTCCACATATTCCTTTCCTCTCCGATTCTGCGTAGAACCTCCTCATTCCTTACCTTATCAGTCCACCTAATTTTCAACATTCGTCTATAGCACCACATCTCAAATGCTTCGATTCTCTTCTGTCCGGTTTTCCCACAGTCCATGTTTCACTACCATACAATGCTGTACTCCAGACGTACATCCTCAGAAATTTCTTCCTCAAGTTAAGGGCGGTATTTGATACTAGTAGACTTCTCTTGGCCAGAAATGCCTTTTTTGCCATAGCGAGTCTGCTTTTGATGTCTTCCTTGCTCCGTCCGTCATTGGTTATTTTACTGCCTAGGTAGCAGAATTCCTTAACTTCATTGACTTCGTGACCATCAATCCTGATGTTAAGTTTCTCGCTGTTCTCATTTCTACTGCTTCTCATTACATTCGTCTTTCTCCGATTTACTCTCAAACCATACTGTCTACTCATTACACTGTTCATTCCGTTCAGCAGATCATTTAATTCTTCTTCACTGTCACTCAGCATAGCAATGTCATCAGCGAATCGTATCATTCATATCCTTTCACCTTGTATTTTAATTCCACTCCTGAACCTTTCTTTTATTTCCATCATTGCTTCCTCGATGTACAGATTGAAGAGTAGGGGCGAAAGGCTACAGCCTTGTCGTACACCCTTCTTAATACGAACACTTCGTTCTTGATCGTCCTCTTGGTTATTGTACATATTGTATATGACCCGTCTCTCCCTATAGCTTACCCCTACTCTTTTCAGAATCTTCAACAGCTTGCACCATTTTATACTGTCGAACGCTTTTTCCAGGTCGACAAATCCTATGAACGTGTCTTGATTTTTCTTTAACCTTGCTTCCATTATTAGCCGTAACGTCAGAATTGCCTCTCTCGTGCCTTTACTTTTCCTGAAGCCAAACTGATCGTCACCTAGCGCATTCTCAATTTTCTTTTCCATTCTTCTGTATATTATTCTTGTAAGCAGCTTCGATGCATGAGCTGTTAAGCTGATTGTGCAATAATTCTCTTGCCGTCTTCGGAATTGGGTGGATGATGCTTTTCCGAAAGTCAGGTGGTATGTCGCCAGACTCATATGTTCTACACACCAACGTGAATAGTCGTTTTGTTGTCACTTCCCTAATGATTTTAGTATTTCTGATGGAATGTTATCTATCCCTTCTGCCTTATTTGACCGTAAGTCCTCCAAAGCTCTTTTAAATTCCGATTCTAATACTGAATCCCCTATCTCTTCTAAAACCACTCCTGTTTCTTCTTCTATCACAGCAGACAAATCTTCACCCTCATAGAGGCTTTCAATGTATTCTTTCCACCTATCTGCTCTCTCCTCTGCATTTAACAGTGGAATTCCCGTTGCACTCTTAATGTTACCACCGTTGCTTTTAATGTCACCAAAGGTTGTTTTGACTTTTCTGTATGCTGAGTCTGTCCTTCCCGGAACATGTTTGTACTTCCTCCTTTCATCAATCAACGGAAGTATTTCTTCTGGTATCCATGGTTTCTTCGCAGCTACCTTCTTTTTACCTATGTTTTCCTTCCCAACTTCTGTGATGTCCCTTTTTAGAGACGTCCATTCCTCTTCAACTGTATTGCCTACTGCGCTATTCCTTATTGCTGTATCTATAGAACTTCAAACGTATCTCGTCATTCCTTAGAACTTCCGTATCCCTCTTCTTAGCGTATCGATTCTTCCTGACTAATGTCTTGAATTTCAGCCTACTCTTCATCACCACTATATTGTGATCTGAGTCTATATCTGCTCCTGGGTACGCCTTACAATACAGTATATGATTTCGGAATCTCTGTCTGACCATGATGTAATCTAATTGAAATCTTCCCGTATCTCCTGGCCTTTTGCAAGTATACCTCCTCCTCTTGTGATTCTTGAAATGGTACACTGCATCAAAGGTCGCATGATGCGGGATACGGCGATTAGGATATTGCTGTTGATAAACCCGCTGTACAGCTCGTCCGTTGTGGCGCGCTACGCGGAGTCTAATACATTCTTACTTGAAGTGTGGCAAGTGATGGTCGCATTCAGTAGTGCTATGCTTACGGTATCTGCTACATAAAAAAAAGGTTTATTGTAAAGGACAGCAAGGATGGATATGATGCATATACCGAAAAGCGAAAAGAATATACGATTTTTTATAAGGATTATTTTTTTAAAAATATTGAAGTTTGAGGTAAGACTGTAGTATTGCGCAGCTGGTTTGTCGGTATCACCTAGTTAAGTTTGTTTAGTAGCTCAGAGCTCAGAGAGAGTGAGAGAGAGAGAAAGAGAGAGCTCCCCATTTCCCTGAGTCATGCGTTAACATGTCATCCGATTAAGCTCGGGGAAAGTAAGTTTGGATTCCGTAAAACTGTTGGGACACGTGAAGCAATACTGACCCTACGACTTATCTTAGAAGAAAGATTGAGGAGAGGTAAAACTACGTTTCTAGCATTTGAAGACTTAGAGAAAGATTTGACAATGTTGACTAGAATACTGTTTCAAATTCTAAAGGTGGAAGGGGTAAAATACAGGGAGCGAAAGGCTATTTACAATTTGTACAGAAACCAGATGGCGTTTATAAGAGTCGAGGGGTATGAAAGGGAAGCAGTGGTTGGGAAGGGAGTGAGACATGGTTGTGGCCTCTCCCCGATGTTATTCGATCTGAATATTGAGCAGGCAGTAAAGGAAACAAAAGAAAAATTCGGAGTAGGTATTAAAATCCATGGAGAAGAAATAAAAGCTTTGAGGTTCGCCGATGATATTGTAATACTGTCAGAGACAGCGAAGGACTTGGAAGAGCAGTTGAACGGAATGGACAGTGTCTTGAAAGGAGGATATAAAATGAACATCAACAAAAGCAAAAGGAGGATAATGGAATGTAGTCGAATTAAGTCGGGTGGTGCTGCATCAGACCAGTCTCAGGACTGAAGACCACAACAACATTTGCTTCTAAAGTGTCTTAGAATATTATTTCTTAGAAACAGTTACGCTATCCATCCTACTGTGTAAAGAAGGTTTATCATTACGCATAACCACATTGCATCATATGAAAAGTAACACAGAATATCGTTTGGAAATGTTATTTAAAAATATAGAATTCTAGCTTAGACGCTGCCTCCGTGTTGTTAGCTGCTGTGCCTTCGAGAATTTTGCAACAATGTTATCACGCTAGGTAAGTGGAAATTTTGATTAGGGCCAGATAATTGTTTTACTTCAGTTGCGCATTTAATATAAAGACAAGTTCTATTCATAACAGTTCAGCTCAGATTACGTTATGTTAAGTCAAAGATTAGCATACGCCTCAAAAGAGGAAAGGCCGCTGGAACCGATGGGATACCAGTTCGACTTTACACAGAGTACGCGAAGGAACTTGCCCCCCTTCTTGCAGCGGTGTCCCGTAGATCTGTAGAAGAGCGAAGCGTTCCAAAGGATTGGAAAAGGGCGCAGGTCATCCCCGTTTTCAGAAAGGGACGTCGGACAGATGGCAGAACTATAGACCTATCTCTAACGTCGATCAGTTGTAGAATTTTTGGAACACGTATTATGTTCGAGTTTAATGACTTTTCTGAAAACTAGAAATCTACTCTGTAGGAATCATAATTATTTTCGAAAAAGACGGTTGTGTGAAACCCAGCTCTTGCTATTCGTCCACGAGACTCAGAGGGCCATAGACACTCGTTCACAGGTAGATGACGTCTTTCTTGACTTCCGCAAGGCGTTAGACCCAGTTCCCCACAGTCGTTTAATGAACAAAGTAAGAGCGTATGGACTGTCAGACCAATTGTGTGATTGGGTTGAAGAGTTCCTAGATAAGATACTGCAGCATGTCATTCTCAACGGAGTGAAGTCTGCCGAAGTAAGAGTGGTTTCAGGTGTGCCGCAGGGGAATGTCGTAGGACCGTTGCTATTCACAATATACATAAATGACCTTGTGGATGACATCGGAAATTCACTGAGGCTTTTTGCGGATGATGCTGTGGTACATCGAGAGGTTGTAACAATGGAAAATTGTACTGAAATGCAGGAGGATCTGCAGCGAATTGATGCTTGGTGCAGGAAATGGCAATTGAATCTCAATGTAGACAAGTGTAATGTGCTGCGAATACATAGAAAGATAGATCCCTTATCATTTAGCTACAAAATAGCAGGTTAGCAACTGGAAGCAGTTAATTCCATAAATTATCTGGGAGTACGCATTAGGAGTGATTTAAAATTGAATGATCATATAAAGTTGATCGTCGGTAAAGCAGATGCCAGACTGAGATTCATTGGAGCAATCCTAAGGAAATGCAATCCGAAAACAAAGGAAGTAGGTTACAGTAACTTGTTCGCCTACTGCTTGAATAGCTCAGCAGTGTGGGAACCGTATCAGATGGGGTTGATAGAAGATAGAGAAGATCGAACGGAGAGCAGCGCGCTTCGTTACAGGATTATTTAATAATACCGAAAGCGTTACAGAGGTGATAGATAAACTCCAGTGGAAGACTCTGCAGGAGAGACGCTCAGTAGCTTGGTATGGGCTTTTATTGAAGTTTCACATACCTTCACCGAGAAGTCAAGCAGTATATTGCTCCCTCCTACGTATATCTCGGGAAGACGCAATGAGGATAAAATCAGAGAGATTAAAGCCCACACAGAAGCATACCGATAATCCTTCTTTCCACGAACAATACGAGACTGGAATAGAAGGGAGAACCGATAGAGGTACTCAAGGTACCCTACGCCACACACCGCCAGGTGGCTTGCGGAGTATGGATGTAAAAATGGTTCAAATCGCTCTGAGCACTATGGGACCTAACTACTCTGGTCACCAGTCCCCTAGAACTTAGAACTACTTAAACCTAAGTAACCTAAGGACATCACACACATCCATGCCCGAGGCAGGATTCGAACCTGCGACCGTTGCAGTCGAGCGGTTCCGGACTGAGCGCCTAGAACCGCTAGACCACCGCGGCCGGCAGTATGGATGTACACTCCTGGAAATGGAAAAAAGAACACATTGACACGGTGTGTCAGACCCACCATACTTGCTGCGGACACTGCGAGAGGGCTGTACAAGCAATGATCACACGCACGCCACAGCGGACACACCAGGAACCGCGGTGTTGGCCGTCGAATGGCGCTAGCTGCACAGCATTTGTGGACCGCCGCCGTCAGTGTCAGCCAGTTTGCCGTGGCATACGGAGCTCCATCGCAGTCTTTAACACTGGTAGCATGCCGCGACAGCGTGGACGTGAACCGTATGTGCAGTTGACGGACTTTAAGCGAGGGCGTATAGTGGGCATGCGGGAGGCCGGGTGGACGTACCGCCGAATTGCTCAACACGTGAGGAGTTAGGTCTGCACAGTACATCGATGTTGTCGCCAGTGGTCGGCGGAAGGTGTACGTGCCCGTCGACCTGGGACCGGACCTCAGCTACGCACGGATGCACGCCAAGACCGTAGGATCCTACGCAGTGCCGTAGGGGACCGCACCGCCACTTCCCAGCAAATTAGGGACACTGTTGCTCCTGGGGTATCGGCGAGGACCATTCGCAACCGTCTCCATGAAGCTGGGCTACGGTCCCGCACACCGTTAGGCCGTCTTCCGCTCACGCACCAACATCGTGCAGCTCGCCTCCAGTGGTGTCGCGACAGGCGTGAATGGAGGGACGAATGGAGACGTGTCGTCTTCAGCGATGAGAGTCGCTTCTGCCTTGGTGCCCATGATGGTCGTATGCGTGTTTGGCGCCGTGCAGGTGAGCGCCACAATCAGGACTGCATACGACTGAGGCACACAGGGCCAACACTCGGCATCATGGTGTGGGGAGCGATCTCCTACACTGGCCGTACACCTCTGGTGATCGTCGAGGGGACACTGAATAGTGCACGGTACATCCAAACCGTCATCGAACCCATCGTTCTACCATTCCTAGACCGGCAAGGGAACTTGCTGTTCCAACAGGACAATGCACGTCCGCATGTATCCCGTGCCACCCAACGTGCTCTAGAAGGTGTAAGTCGAACCCTGGCCAGCAAGATCTCCGGATCTGTCCCCCATTGAGCATGTTTGGGACTGGATGAAGCGTCGTCTCACGCGGTCTGCACGTCCAGCACGAAAGCTGGTCCAACTGAGGCGCCAGGTGGAAATGGCATGGCAAGCCGTTCCACAGGACTACATCCAGCATCTCTATGATCGTTTCCATGGGAGAATATCAGCCTGCACTGCTGCGAAAGGTGGATACACACTGTACTAGTGCCGACATTGTGCATGCTCCGTTGCCTGTGTCTATGTGCCTGTGGTTCTGTCAGTGTGATCATGTGATGTATCTGACCCCAGGAATGTGTCAATAAAGTTTCCCCTTCCTGGGACAATGAATTCACGGTGTTCTTATTTCAATTTCCAGGAGTGTAGATGTAGAAGGTGGATAACAGTTTTTGGTACTTAGTTCTGGTAATACGTAGACTTTCGATAGAGCGCGAGGTAAAGTTGGGCTAAAGTTCGTACAAATATGTATAGTAAGGAACTCTGATTTTTTGTGATTTTTTTATTCTTTCTAATGTGGCAGGGGGACACGGGACAGCATTCGGACTGGGGCAACACCCTGTTGCGCGACTGAGTGGACGGCCCGCTGGGTGAGAAAGTCTGCTGTGACAGTTCCTGGAAAGCCGCAGACCGCAGGAAACGCAAACGGTCTCATTCGTCCCAGTGTGCTCCCGGCTCAGCTGGAACTCCACTGGGGGGCCGAGAGAGCGGCCAGTGTTTTTGTCCCGTAGTGAGAGCGTCAGAGGCGGCGGTGCCTGTAGGAATGGCGCGGGTGGGGGGGGGGGGGGGGGGGGGGGAATGTGGGGGCAAGTCAAACACGTGAGAGGTCACTGACCCACGGTGGCACTACCAGGGTGTAGCACCGTTGCACCACACTCTGGGACAAACGGTCCTGAGCCTATGTACTGTCTGTAGCTTCGTATGAGAAGTTGCTAGCGGGCTCGTGCGCATGCGCAGAGCTGAATTCGCGTAAGAGCAGTGCCTTCCTCCCGCTTCTGGCTACTTGGAGCGTGGCTGGGGTTGCTGTATGAGCAGTAGTAGCAAGTAGCCAGAAGCTACCCGGAGAAAAAAAATATTTCTGGCGCTCTCAAGCTGCCATATTACCACATGCGCATAGCAAGCTGAGTTATAATGGGAGGGGGGGAGGGGGGCGGAGGGAGATCTTTCCCAACATGACCCGTGTATATACAGGGTGTTTCAAAAATGACCGGTATATTTGAAACGACAATACAAACTAAACGAGCAGTCAGAATCCAGAAACAATTGAACAGCTGAAGCAGTACATCTCATCTGCATGTGCAACCATTCCGCCAGACACGTTGTCAAAGGTTTCGGGTAATTTCATTCAGATATTACGCCATATTATCGCTACGCATGGTGGATATGTGGAAAATATCGTACTATAGAGTTTCACAGACCGCAGCGCCATCTGTTGTTGAAAATTGTAACTACTGTAATTTCGAAAGTTTGTCCGCTTGAAAATGTACTGTTGTGCCAAGCATATTGCAACAAACGATGTATTTCTATCGGTGCTCGTTTAGTTTTTATTGCCGTTTCAAATATACCCGTCATTTTTGAAACACCCTGTATATTCGTGTCTTCGTTTACAGCTCTCACATCAAATGAAATCAAAACAGATTTCTGTGGCCGGGAGCCATCAAGTGAATTAATATACATTCTCATAACCATGAAAGACCAAAATAAGTTAGTAGTTTCAATGTTCTGATATTTTATTATTTCCACGTTATTAGCAATCAACCATTAATGTCTGTTTTGTAGAGAAATTAGCTTCTATTAATTTTTTTTCCGCTGAGGCAGTTAGTTTATTTGAAACGAAGTGTTTCATTCCGCATTATTGTCTACTTTCAGCCCCGTTCAATCTAAAGTGCAAATTTTCATTTTCTGGGACGAATGACGTTACACCATGATAAAGAACCAAACCTGGACCTCCAAGAAAATTGGTATCGCGAAAACCACATGAAAAGCTGAATATCAGGTACTTCAGAGTGCATCTGGACATAGAAATGTGCAATTAGAGCGGAGTGAAGCATTTTAGTATGGTTTATGAAATTCCGATGCTGCTGGAGTAGTCTCTGATGTCCTATTCCTTTTATGACTCTGTAAGAGCTTTTAATACTATATAGTACGAACATACGTAAACAATGACTTGAAGCTAACTAAGCAGGCAAATTTGGTCAGTAGTTTTGAACTAAATATTTTGTTTCAAACATAATGACAGCTGTAGCAGAATTTTACAAATCTGCCTTCTGTGAAACAGTGTTTTTTCGATCACAAGGCACTTGTCTAGTACTTCCTCTGGCCCTGAAGTTATTTCTTAATTTGTGTTTAATCTTAAATTTATAGAATGCGTTTCTATGCTAAAATTTAGACTGGCAGCATACCGTGTTTTATTGTTTTAACTCCCCACATGGCTTCATATTTATTCCTAGAGTAGAATATAAACTGTCAGTTGTACAGTTTCTTTGCGTCACAGACAATCATTTTAATTTTTTCACATTTTGAAATAATCATGACATTTATTGTCGTTTATTCCGGTGTAAGCTACACAAGAAACTTTTTTTTCCAAGAAATTTGTATTCCATCCCACTAGCTTTTTCCAGTGCTGTGTAGATGTACATCTGTTAGAAAATATTGAAGAGAACGAAATAAAAAAAAAAAATCTGTCAGTCACCCCTTGGCAAGATTTTATGCTACTTCGAGCTGTGAACTCTAATTTTGAAATGATATTTAGCCAGGAACTGCTTCCTTATTTGCATCCTTTATCTCTTTGGGACATCATAAAACAATTGCTCTAAGTACAACTCAGTATGTCCTCTCAACAACATGCCGCATGGCTGCACATGGTCACGTGCCGCCCCACCACGAACGAAATTCCACCAGAAATACGACGCAAAGCGTATGGGCAGAGCAAGCACCAAGCACGGGCTGCCTACGTCATCGTAGCAGCGCATGCGCAGTACAGCTCGTTGTCTGGCGGTTTCTGGTAACTGCTCAAACGAACCCTATGTATAGTCTGTCTGTAAACTCAAGAGCGAGCAGCGCTTTTGGCGGCGGAAGTGGCCTTTCCCGGAAGAACCCTGCCACTGTCCTACAGGGCAATCCAAAAAGCAGTTGCCCGTTACCTATATAGCGGTGTAGTTCGGCGTGCAGTGATATAAGTCGCTTCTGTTAGTGGGATCCTAGTTGCCAATCTCCGTCAGTTGACTTTGTGTACTCACTGATATACTACAGTATCCGGAAGTGGTGTATAATCGCCCTGCATTGCAAGAAAATGTGCAGAATACGAAGAAGAGGAGGTATTTGCGGAGAACGAGCGTTCGATCGTCTCTAACGTTATTACAGCGTTTATTAAGGAGGCGACAGTAAAATAACTGTTGGCTAATATTACCAGTCCCAATCAAAGGGCTGCAGTTTGTGCAAACGTCAGCCTCACCACAGTAGGACATATAAGGAAGAAACGCGAAAATAAGGCGCGTGGTTTACTGGAGTCGCCGCGGAGGAAAACTAATAATTTAGTGAGGAAATCCATCGTTATAGATAGTTTCACAAGATCGGTCATTCGACAAACGATGGAGGACTCTTACATAAATAAAAAAAAAGTGCCGACAATACGGAAATTACTTACTGGCGTGAAACAAAATATACATTTTCCTTGGCAGAAAGATGTTTTACACAAGACATTGAGTGAAATGGGGTTTACCTGGAAATACTTTTCAGACTTGCTTACGGAGAAAGTGACAAAAAAAAAGGCAGTGCGAATCGGACTAATACAACACACGAAATTATAAATTTCTGGTTACTTTTTAATCATTCTTCGTGTTGCAAGAATTGTTATGTTTCAATGTAGCCCTTCAAAGAAAACTTCTACCTCTTAGTAGAAACACAAAGTGGGAACAAGCCTTAAATTCTACAGACTGTTTGCACTATATCTGGTTCGTCTTATAGGCATTCGGTTCTATGCTTGTAGTAGAATCCTGACTTCCGTTCTTATGTTAATATTATTTACTCTATAATGTTTTGTTTCGCAGAAGCTATTGTTTATTTACTTTCCTTGTACTCTTAACGCCTTTGTCTAAAAATAAACGCAGCCAGGACGTATCTGTACACGGCGTCGCCACAGATTTAAAGCGCTCGCCGCGGCAGGAACGGTACTGCGTTGTGAAACAGCCCGTAGAAGCGCCCTGTGACGTAGCTGGGTAGGCAGAGTGGGGACTTGCTAGGTCGCTCTTCAGTTTACCGATAGGCTATACAGGGTGGTCCATTGGTAATGACCGGGCCAAATATATCACGAAATAAGCATCAAACGAAAAAACTACAAAGAACGATATCCGTTTGACCTATGGCAGCGCCATCTACCGGGCCAACAATAGCGCCATCTGGTTTCCCCCTTCAAGCTAGACGAGTTTCGTTCTTTGTAGTTTTTTCGTTTGACAGTTATTTCGTGAGATATTTGGCCCAGTCGCGATCAATGGACCACCATGTATATAGTGGATGATGAGATAACAGCAAACGAACAAGTTGAAACCCTTAACCAATGTAATGAGAAAGTTGGTCTGCAAATATCTTTCCTGAAGACTTCATCGCCACAAAAATTGACACCCAAAATTTGGCTACAACATACGTCCATATCAATAGAGATCCATATTTTAAACACTCAAGTGAAGTCCTTGAACGTATGGGGCGAGAGAAAGTAGCACAAAACATTCGCCTCCAAACACTAAAGAGATGAGTACAATAAAAAATTGTTGTCCTAAAACACTAAAACTGGGCACTATTACACAGTACTAAAACCGCAAGTCCTTTATGCCTGTGAAAATGGGACAGTGCACATAAAAGGTGACCTACAAAACTTATTACAGGAAGAATATAAAATCATCAGAAGAAATATACTAGGGCAAAAGAAAACAACCGTAAAACTGTCCAATCTAGCAGCAGACATTAGAAAAAGGCGATCAAAAATTTATGGGCACACTTGTACGATTCCCATAATAAGACTTACACTCAAAATTCTTAAATACATAGAAGGACTTCAAACTATACCCAGGATACAAGAGGTCAAAAAGGGCCTACAAGAAACTGCGATAAATTATCCAGATATTTTGGAAAGGAAGCTATTTAAGCAGAAAGTTGGCATATGGAAAGTTAAGTCAGAAAACGAAGCCACGAAGAAAGCAGGAACAAAATGGACAGATGAGAGGAAGAGAGCCCATACAGAAAAAATGAGAGCAGTCTGGAAAAAAAAAAAGGATGAAGAATCAAGAAGGTTTGCGTGATCTAACAGGGTCCAATCGCACAACAACACATGATATGAGATGTGGCCGTGAAGTAACTGGACTATTGTTACAAAAATTTTATTTCAAAAGCATATGTATTTAGTTATTCTAATCCTGAATATAGCAACGGCCTCGCCGCAGTGGATACACCGGTTCCCGTGAGGTAACCGAAGTTAAGCGCTGTCGGGCGTGGTCGACACTTGGATGGGTGACCATCCAGGCTAACATGCACTGTTGCCATTTTTCGGGGTGCACTCAGCCTCGTGGTGCCAATTGAGGAGCTACTCGACCGAATAGTACGGCTTCGGTCAAGAATACCATCTTACGACCAGGAGAGTGGTGTGCTGAGCCCACGCCCCTCCTATCCGCATCCTCCAATGAGGATGACACGACGGTCAGACGGTCGCGGTAGGCCACTCGTGGCCTGAAGACGGAGTGCATCCTGAATTTACTCCCCTGGTCTATCACTACAATGCGCTATGCGAACTCTGTAGTGGTGGAAACAATTATGTAATTCTGTGAGCTTCTCGATGACATGTGCCGATTTTTGTTTCACTGCTTCGGCAGACTGAAAGCTTGTTCCTTTAACGCAGATTTGACCTTGGGGAACAGATAAGACACATGGTGCTAGGTCAACCTTCACTGAGATGCTGTACTTAGCTAGAAATATTTTAACGTACAATGTGCTATGACCTGGAGCATTCTCTTGGTCCTGAACCCATCATTTGTTTTTCCACAATGCGGATCATTTCTTTCTTATTTTCTCACGAAGTTGAGCAATACCCTCACTGTAGTAGGCTAATGTTGATTAATGGCCTGATTTTTAGAAATATAGTGAAGATACGCATGACACACACACAGGGGTTACGGTTACTACAAGCCACACTACAAGTTGGGAAACGGGGCCAAATTTCTAGTAGTCTACTGTCCAGTTGAGATTTTGTCAAATGTTTTATTCGTATCTTACAGAAACTAGAAGTACGGCAATAAACAGCCTTTTAAACACGCCGCTAACGGCAATCAGGTAATTTATAGCAATACAACAGCTTAAAAAATTTAAAGAACATTAGTAAACAGGCTACTAAAGTAAATACAGAACTTTGTTGATAAAGTACGGTGAGGTAGTGCAGCTACCAACACCGCCATAAAAAAAAAAAAAAAAAAGAAAAAAAAAACCTCAAAGGTCTCAGCAAACACACGATTACGGGCAATAAAGGAATGGAGGAATTTAAAAGAGTTTTTAAACAAAAGTGTCCTGGAATATCATTAGAACATAACAGATATGACGGACCCGTGTAAGGCGGCCACAAATCACCCACTCAGGGATGCTCAGGCTAGGCAGAATACTGACCAATTTAAATACGCCCGTGAACACAATTGCCACTCTTAGGCTGGTCACTGCACCGACTTTTAGCCAGCGAAAACTTGTTACAAGATGGCTTAACTTGCTGACAGAATTAGAGGTAACCTCGTGCAATGAAACATTACACCACACAGTCCTGAATGAGCGACCACATGATCAACCGACAAGAACTATTAATTTACTCATAACACATGAAATAATAGCGAAACAATTAAACTGGCAAAACCACACCTCCCATCGGGCAGTAACGAGAGGAAGAGGAAAAATCACTGTCTTCACTTACACCGGTGCCGAGGACAGGAAACCCGATCGCCGGAGGCCACAAGGCAGAAGAGACACTGGTTACGCAAACTTAATACTTAGTGATTAAACCGTCCACTAACTTAACTTGCAATTATGCTCGAACAGGCAGTACACGACCTCCGATGGCAAGGATCCACACATCCGACCGCGCACGCGTCGCCAGCGTACCCAACACGCCACAGTCACGCGACAACACGCTCTGTCACCGGAGTTCACATCTTCTCTGCAACGTTGACGGGTAATGTCCGCTCCTTCATTTTAAGTGTCTCCTTTTTAGTGTTGAAACGGATGATTTAAAGAAGCTTGTTAACGTCCCACCAAGGCGAAATGAACAGCAACTACACGTGGGGCGATTCTGTATACAACCAACATCTAAATTTATACCCCGCAAGCCACCCAACGGCATGTGGCGGAGGGCACTTTACGTGCCACTGTCATTACCTCCCTTTCCTGTTCCAGTCGCGTATGGTTCGCGGGAAGAACGACTGTCTGAAAGCCTCCGTGCGCGCTCTAATCTCTTTAATTTTACATTCGTGATCTCGTCGGGAGGTATAAGTAGGGGGAAGCAATATATTCGATACCTCATTCAGAAACGCACCCTCTCGAAACCTGGACAGCAAGCTACACCTCGATGCAGAGCGCTTCTCTTGCAGAGTCTGCCATTTGAGTTTATTAAACATTTCCTTAACGCTATCACGGTTACCAGTTAACCCTGTGACGAAACGCGCCGCTCTACTTTGGATCTTCTCTATCTCCTCCGTCAACCCGATCTGGTATGGATCCCACACTGATGAGCAATACTCAAGTAGAGGTCGAACGAGTGTTTTGTAAGCCACCTCCTTTGTTGATGGACTACATTTTCTAAGGACTTTCCCAATGAATCTCAACCTGGTGCCCGCCTTACCAACAATTAATTTTCAATTAATTTTATATGATCTTTCCACTTCAAATCGTTCCACACGCATACTCCCAGATATTTTACAGAAGTAACTGCTACCAGTGTTTGTTCCGCTATCATATAATCATACAATAAAGGATCCTTCTTTCTATGTATTCGCAATACATTACATTTGTCTATGATAAGGGTCAGCTGCCACTCCCTGCACCAAGTGCCTATCCGCTGCAGATCTTCCTGCATTTCGCTACAATTTTCTAATGCTGCAACTTCTCTGTATACTACAGCATCATCAGCGAAAAGCCGCATGGAACTTCCGACACTATCTACTAGGTCATTTATATATATTGTGAAAAGCAATGGTCCCATAACACTCCCCTGTGGCACGCCAGAGGTTACTTTAACGTCTGTAGACGTCTCTCCATTGATAACAACATGCTGTGTTCTGTTTGCTAAAAACTCTTCAATCCAGTCACACAGCTGGTCTGATATTCCGTAGGCTCTTACTTTGTTTATCAGGCGACAGTGCGGAACTGTATCGAACGCCTTCCGGAAGTCAAGAAAAATAGCATCTACCTGGGAGCCTGTATCTAATATTTTCTGGGTCTCATGAACGAATAAAGCGAGTTGGGTCTCACACGATCGCTGTTTCCGGAATCCATGTTGATTCCTACAGAGTAGATTCTGGGTTTCCAAAAACGACATGATACGCGAGCAAAAAACATGTTCTAAAATTCTACAACAGATCGACGTCAGAGATATAGGTCTATAGTTTTGCGCATCTGCTTGACGACCCTTCTTGAAGACTGGGACTACTGAAACGTTCCCTTAGAACAATTATACACGACTGTGCTTAAGCTGACACACAATATTTTTAGCGCAACGCAATCTGACTTCCAAAAATCCCTACGAAAGAATGGCCCTGATTAACATTAACCTATACGTCTCACAAATCACTTACCTCACAAAAATCTTCTTACTCAAACTACTGCAATACAGCGAGCGCCACTACTGCCAGCTAAATAAAAGATTCAAACTACTGAAGGCACTAACTACTGACAAGCATAGTTAGCAAATGAAAGATTTTGATAGAGAACAAACAATGTATTTACCTTAATAGTGTTCAAAAGTGATAATGTATATAGCGGTTCATGACATCCAGTCTTACAAATTTCAAAACTCCGCCATCCCTCTCCCCACATCCACCACTGCTGGCGGCTCACCTCCAACTGCGCAACGCTACGCGCTCTACATCCAGCTGCCCAACACTACAATGGCAGACAACAATGCAATCTAGCTACAGACTGCACACAGCACAGCCAGTGATTTTCATACACAGCGCTACGTGGCGTTACCAATATAAAAACCTAAACAGCCTACTTACACTACCTGTGCACTTTTCCAACCATTTGGAACCTTCCGTTCCTCTGGAGAAGGGGGACAAGTTCTTTCGCGTACTCTGTATAGAATCTAACTGGTATCCCGTCAGGTCGAGTGTACTTTCCTTTGTTGAGTGATTCCAGTTGCTTTTCTATTCCTTGGACACTTATTTTGATGACGCGAGGAGCTCTTCTGTCAACTCGACGCGCTCGTTACTCACAACCGACATACATCACGTGGCGACTCGGTACAACCGACCACGCCTGCTTCGCACTGGAGAGCCACACTGCCCTCCCGTGTCCACCACACTCTCTCTGCGCGCAACGCCCCTACTTCCGCGCCACCACACGAGGTTACAACAGGTCAAAGACCTCACTTCCTCCATAGCAGTTTCCCAGAAGCAAAAACGCATATATCGACAGCAGAGGGAAAAGACAACCAAGCAGCCACTTAACGACAGACAACATATCAAAAAACATGTCACGGGAAGAAAAGGAAAACCATTGCAATTTACACACAAGGCGTAGCACGAGTCGAACACGGCTCAACGCAGTTTCACGAATATCGAAAAAAACTATCAACATCGATTTGAATCTTGAGTTGCTCATTCGAGCATCTTTTCTTTCTCAGTGAAGTTGGGCCGTTCCAGTGCATGGACAACCGCTTAGTTTCTGGATCAAGCGCAAAAACTGTCAGCACGAGAGCTGTTTGGAAAGTAAGGTCCGATCGGGAGAGAAATGGAAACCACAATGAAAATCTCATGAAGCTTTGGACAGATGTGTTGGGCAGTGTCTCTAGTACGCCCGTCGACGCGTCACGCTCCTCTTTTCAGCACCTAAATGCCTAGGAACATAGTGTCTCCTGCCGAGTACGAGGGGCTGGTGAGAGATTTCATTGGATGTCATGCCGACCAACGTAATCCGCTTCCTTCTTCATGACTAAAGCTCTGAATAGGGAAAATAGAGCCAGCTTGCCAGTTACCGCCATTTTTGGCCCAATGCGCGGCTGGTGTTACAATAACTTCTGCAACGTACTTAGACGCGTACAATAAAAAGAAGCGCACTCAGCCGCCTAATGCACTGCTAAAACTGATCAGCGGCTTCAAACGGAAGATGTCGGATATTTAGCAGCAAAAAGTCTCAACAAATTTGTGCTAATTAGCGGGCCGTAGTGGCCGTCCGGTTCTAGGCGCTACAGTCTGAAACCGAGCGACCATTTCGGTCGCAGGTTCGAATCCTGCCTCGGGCATGGATGTGTGTAATGTCCTTAGGTTAGGTATGTTTAAGAAGTAAGTTCTAGGCGACTAATGATCTCAGAAGTTAAGTCGCATGGTGCTCGGAGCCATTTGAGCCATTTTGTGCTAAACAGGTCGAAAAGCATTCGATGTGGAGACCAGTTTTTTCCCTGCAATCCTATATTAACAGATTTCGCAGTCCATGTTGTGCTATCGAGTTTGAACACTTGTTTCCGTAATTAGCGTTAAATGAGTCCTATCCAACAGCCAGCAGGACAAAAGGGAGCCCATATTAGTTCGCAATTCATGGCTAATTTAAAGCTCTATATCGACTTACTTCTTGTTCCTGCTATTCGGTACTGCGAAAATTCGCCCAATGTCTCTTGTTACGCGAAATACAGCACTGGATTCAAATGTATACAGTCTGGTTCATTGAACGTGACACGGCCAAATATCTCACGAAATAAACATCAAACGAAAAAAACTGCAAAGAACGAAACCTGAAGGGGGATACGAGATGGCGCTATGGTTCGAACCCCTATTTTTATTACATATTCGTGTATTACGAAAAGAAATATGAATGTTGTAGTTGGACCACTTTTTTCGCTTTGTGATAGATGGCGCTGTAATAGTCACAAACATATGACTCACAATTTTAGACGTCCCCTTAGAAAAATTGTACACGACTGTGCTTAAACTGACAAACAATATCTTTAGCGCAACGCAATCTGACTTCCAAAAATCCCTACGAAAGAATGGCCCTGACTAGCATTAATCTATACCTTTCACAAAAAATCTTCGTTACTCGAACTACTGCAATACAGCGAGCACCACTACTGCCAGCTAAATAAAAGATTCAAACTATGGAAGGCACTAACTACTGATAGGTATCGTCAGCAAATGAAAGACTTTAATAGAGAACAAACAGTGTATTTACCTTAATAGTCATAATATATATGATAGTTCATGACATCCAGTCTTACAAATTACAAAACTCCTCCATCTCTCTCCCCACGTCCACCACTGCTGGCGGCTCACCTCCAACTGCGCAACGCTACGCGCTGTTAGTATCCAGCTGCCGCTGCTCAACACTACAATGACAGACAACAATGCAAACTAAACACACACTGCGCACAACACAGCCAGTGATTTTTCATACCGAGCGCGAAGCGGCGTTACCAATAAGAAAACCTAAACAGCCTACTTACACAGTTGGTAACAGGTGGGTTTTTAAAATTAAAATACAGAACGTAGGAACGTTTGAACATTTAATTTCGTTTGTTCCAATGTAATACACCTACCTTTGTGAACTTATCATTTCTGAGAACGCATGCTGTTACAGCGTGATTACCTGTAAATACCACATTAATGCAATAAACGCTCAAAATCATGTCCGTCAACCTCAATGCATTTGGCAATACGTGTAACGACATTCCTGTCAACACCGAATACTTCGCCTTCCGTAATGTTGGCACATGCATTGACAATTCGCTGACGCATGTTGTCAGGCGTTGTTGGTGGATCACGATAGCCATTATCCTTCAACTTTCCCCATAGAAAGACATCCGGGGACGTCAGATCCGGTGAACGTGCGGGCCATGGTATTGTGCTCCGACGACAAATCCACCTGTCATGAAATATGCTATTAATACCCCTTCAACCGCACACGAGCTATGTGCCGGACATCTATCGTGTTGGAAGTACATCGTCATTCTGTCATGCAGCGAAACATCTTGTAGTAACATCGGTAGAATATTACATAGGAAATCAGCATACATTGCACCATTTAGATTGCCATCGATAAAATGGGGGCCAATTATCCTTCCTCCCATAATGCCGCACCATACATTAACCCGCCAAGGTCGCTGATGTTCCACTTGTCGCAGCCATCGTGGATTTTTCGTTGCCCAATACTGCATATTATGCCGGTTTAAGTTACCGCTGATGGTGAAAGACGCTTCGTCGCTTAATAGAACGCGTGCAAAAAATCTGTCATCGTCCCGTAATTTCTCTTGTGCCCAGTGGCAGAACTGTGCACGACGCTCAAAGTCGTCGCCATGCAATTCCCGGTGCATAGAAATATGGTACGGGTGCAATCGATGTTGATGTAGCATTCTCAACACCGATGTTTTTGAGATTCCCGATTCTCGCGCTGTTTGTCTGCTACTGATGTGCGGATTAGCCGCGACAGCAGCTAAAACATCTACTTGGTCATCATCAGGTCGTGGTTGACGTTTCACATGTGGCTGAACACTTATTGTTACCTTAAATAACGTAACTATCCAGCGAACAGTCCGGACACTCGGATGATGTCGTCCAGGATACCGAGCAGCATACATACCACACGCCCATTGGGCATTTTGATCACAATAGCCATACATGAACACGATATCGACCTTTTCCGCAATTGGTAAACGGTCCATTTTAACACGGGTAATGTATCACAAAGCAAATACCGCCCGCACTGGCGGAATGTTACGTGATACCACGTACGTATACGTTTGTGATTGTTACAGCGCCATCTATCACAAAGCGAAAAAAGTCGTCCAACAAAAACATTCATATTTCTTTACGTACTACACGAATATGTAATAAAAATGGCGGTGCCTGTTTTAATAAACGCAGTTGATAAACCATTTGACCTATGGCAGCGACATCTAGCGGACCATCCATAGCGCCATGCGGTTTCCCCCTTCAAGATAGACAAGATTCATTGTTTGTAGTTTTTTTCGTTTGATGTTTATTTCGTGAGATATTTGACCCGGTCACTATCAATGGACCGCCCTGTATATCGACTTACTTCTTGTTCTTGCTACTCGGTACTGTGAAAATTCGCCCGATGTCTTTTTGTTATACGAAATACAGCACTGGATTCAAATATATACAGGGTGAGCCACCTAACGTTACCGCTGGATATATTTCGTAAACCACATCAAATACTGACGAACCGATTCTACAAACCGAACGTGAGGAGAGGGGCTAGTATGATTGTTTAATACAAACCATAAAAAAATGCACGGAAGTATGTTTTTTAACACAAACCTACGTTTTTTTTAAATGGACCCACATTAGTTTTGTTAGCACATCTGAACATATAAACAAATACGTAATCAGTGCCGTTTGTTGCATTGTAAAATGTTAATTACATCCGGAGATATTGTAACCTAAAGTTGACGCTTGAAACCTCCGACGTTCAGTTGCGTGTTGTAACAAACACGGGCCACGCTCGGCGAGCAGAATCTGCAGGGACATGTTTACGATGACGACCGTGTTTACGAGTGTGGCTGTAGCGCACTGTTGTGGTTTGGTCTAGCTGTCGCAGTGTCCGCATGTAGCGCTTGCTGCTATTGTTATTCTGCATTCGTCTCCGCCCTCAGACCAACTGTAGTACACCGTGTTACGTCTGTAATATTGTAATGTTGTAGGAACTGTGACCATGGTGTATTCGAACTCTGAAAAGGCTGAGACGATACTCATCCATGGGGAGTGTCGACGAAATGCAGCTGAAGCCTGCAGGGTGTATGCAGAACGGTACCCGGACAGAGAGCATCCCACGTGCCGCAAATTGCAAAACATCTACCACCAACTGTATGCAACAGGTATCGTCGTAGCACGCAAACGGGTCCGTGACAGGTCCGTCACAGAGGAAGCGGGTGCAGTTGGTGTGTTAGCTGCTGTTGCCATGAACCCACACATGAGTACACGGGACATTGCGAGAGCCGGTGGACTGACTCAAAGTAGTGTCATGCGCATACTGCATCGTCACCTCTTTCACCCGTTTCTTGTGTCGCTACATCAGCAATTACATGGTGATAACTTTAATCATCGAGTGCAATTCTGTCAATGGGCATTAACAGAGAGTGCGTTGCAGTTCTACCTGTTTACCGATGAAGCGGGTTTCACAAACCGCGGGGCAGTGAATCTACGGAACATGCATTACTGGTCCGTGGACAATCCTCGCTGGCTCAGACAGGTTGAGCGACAGCGACCGTGGACTGTAAATGTATGGTGCGGAATCATTGGCGACCACCTCATTGGTCCTCACTTCATTGCAGGGGCCCAAACAGCTGCAACATACATCGCGTTTCTACAGAATGATCTGCTAACGTTGCTCGAAAATGTCCCACTGGAAACGCGTCGACGTATGTGGTATCAGCATGATGGTGCACCTGCACATTCCGCAATTAACACTGGGCTGACCCTTGACAGGATGTTCGACGGGCGTTTCGTAGGACGTGGAGGACGCATAAATTGGCCAGCCCGTTCTCCTCTGGACTTCTTTTTGTGGGGTACGTTAAAGGAGAATGTGTACCGTGATGTGCCTACAACCCCAGAGGATATGAAACAACGTATTGTGGCAGCCTGCAGCGACATTACACCAGATGTACTGTGGCGTGTACGACATTCATTACGCCAGAGATTGCAATTGTGTGCAGAAAATGATGGCCACCACATTGAACATCTATTGGCCTGACATGTCGGGACACACTCTATTCCACTCCGTAATTGAAAACGGAAACCACGTGTGTACGTGTACCTCACCCCTCATGGTAATGTACATGTGCGTCAGTGAAAAAGACCAATAAAAAGGTGTTGGCATGTGGACGCAATGTGCTGTTCCAGTCTCTTCTGTACCTAAAGTTCATCAACGTTCTCTTTGGATCCCTACGTAATTCGGTGCTCTCCGATACACACGATCGAATAGCGGAGTAGTGGTACTCAATCATCAACTTTAGGTTACAATATCTCTGGATGTAATTAACATTTTACAATGCAACAAACGGCACTGATTACGTATTTGTTTATATGTTCAGATGTGCTAACAAAACTAACGGGGTTCCATTTAAAAACACGTAGTTTTTTGTTAAAAAACATACTTCCGTGCATTTTTTTTATGGTTTCTATTACCCAATTACACTAGCCCCTCTCCTCACGTTCGGTCTGTGGAATCGATCCGTCAGTATTTGATGTGGTTTACGAAATATATCCAGCGGTAACGTTAGGTGAGTGACCCTGTCTATGCGCGGGACCTTTGTAAATAGAATTGATAAATGTGCCTGTATGATTATTCATACTTTATATTTTTCTCAGATCTATCCCGTAAAATTTTGTCTGCAAACTGTTGTACAACATTAGGAGAATGATTACGAAAGTACAAGAGAACACAATATTTTTAAAATGTGTTCAAATAAAACTAGGCCTTGGATCAAAAGTAGGCTGTAAGAAACAGTAACAACTATATGCATATTCATACAACGTAGATTAGCGGCGAAGTTGCAACAGTAACAGTAGTCTCCTGATAACGTTTATGGTTGCGGTTCGGTATTTGCCCAGTGCAATTTTTTTTTCTTTTTTGTATGTTGAGTGGAACAAAGAACAATTTATTATTGTGAGTATTAGCTCCTCCGACTTTTTTTTTTTTTTTTTTTTTTTTTTTTTGCTATTCAAGCGGATTGGAGACTAAGTAACAGATATGTAAAACGGAAAGAAAGATAAAAGACGAGAAATGAGTACAATTAACTGAATGGTTAAGTCGAGGTCATGCAGCCTTCCCCCTTGCGACCAATATTCTCCTTTTTGTTGTATCTCTGTACAGTTTTCGCCGGTCGTAGTGGCCGTGTGGTTCTACGCGCTGCAGTCTGGAACCGCGAGACCGCTACGGTCGCAGGTTCGAATCCTGCCTCGGGCATGGATGTGTGTGATGTCCTTAGGTTAGTTAGGTTTAAGTAGTTCTTAGTTCTAGGGGACTAATGACCTCAGAAGTTGAGTCCCATAGTGCTCAGAACCATTTTTTTTTGTACAGTTTTCCTCCCTTTTCGCCTCGAAACGAACAACCAACAGGAAAGCACTTAGAAGGTACACAACTCTTCCTACGCTTCACACGTAACGCACGGGCCCACAATGGCTGCTAATGTCACGTGACGCGTTTTCAGCCAGTCCTGAACTGACAGGGGAACCTCCCCATCGCACCCCCCTCAGATTTAGTTATAAGTTGGCACAGTGGATAGGCCTTGAAAAACTGAACACAGATCAATCGAGAAAACAGGAAGGAGTTGCGTGGAACTACGAAAAAAATAAGCAAAATGTACAAACTGAGTAGTCCATGTGCAAGATAGGCAACATCAAGGATAGCGTGAATACAGGAGCGCCGTGGTCCCGCGATAAGCGTGAGCAGCTGCGGAACGAGAGGTCTTTGATTCAAGTCTTACCTCGGTTGAGAAGCTTAAATTTTTTATTATCAGACAATTATTATCTGTCCGTCCGTCCGTCCCATGCGAGGTAACTGCGCCGTAGTATTGGGACGCTACACCTAAACAAACATTGAAACACACGACGTCAGTCGACTACAGCGCACGGAAGAGAGAGGAATCGGTTGATTTAATGACCTTGCAATCTAATATTTTCGGTTCCCATTGGAGAGGCACGCCCTTTCGTCTATTAATCGCACGGTTTTGCTGTGCGGACGCAAAACACAGACACTAAACTTATTACAGTGAACAGAGACGTCCATGAACGTACGGACTGATCATAACTTTGCGAAAATAAAGAAAGTAAACTTTTCACTCGAGGGAATACTTGAACCAAGGACCCCTGGTTCCGCAGCTGCTCACGCCAACCACGGGGCCACGGCGCTCCTGAGCTCACCCTCTCCTTGAAGTTGCCTATCTTGCGCATGGACTACTCGGTTTGTATATTTTGCTTATTTTTTTTCGCAGTTCCACACAACTTCTTCCAGTTTTCTCGATTGATCTGTGTTCAGTTTTTCAAGACCTATCCACTGTGCCAACTTATAACTAAATCTGAGGAGGTTGCGATGGGGAGGTTCCCTTGTGAGCTTCATTCGTGACAGTTTAGGGCCGCATTCCGCATGGACAATGAAGACGCCCCTGCAGCGTTTTCGGTGGAAATTATTTGCTCACTCGGAATACAACCCTCCGTTGTTCATCTCTGCTCACATGAATCGCTGGCTATGAAGACAACATTTTAGCACAGACTACGTCCTGCAGACCAGCGTAGAGAATTGGCGGAAAGTACAGGCAGCTGCCACCGAAAACGCCACCCGTCCGATAGACCACAGAACGAGATTCATCTGGAAAGGTTGCAAGGTGCCGGGGCTAGCAGTCTATTTAACCCTAAATTCTTCTAGAATCTTCATATGGAAATGATACTCTAACCCCGCGCCCCCTATTCTAACTCCGACTTTTGCTGTTGCACATGGATTAAGAAGAAAATCAAACTGACTGTAATCGACCCTGCAAGTGGAGTAGAAAAGAGTTTGGCACCTGCACTAATTTAATAGAAATTAATTAAACAAAGGGAAGTTTCATCAACGTAGTGAGAAATGAAAGAGTTGCTCTATCGATTAATAGAATGAAAGTTCTGTCCAAAATAACGATTTGATTCATTATGACTAAACTCAAAATAATAAAGAAAACACATGAAACATTTACAATACATCATATTGTATACTCAAATGCTGTGAAGGTGAAGTTGTCCATAAACTAGATTGTGACAGTTATGACCAAGTGGTATGTGGAGCCAATTCCTTGCAACTCAAATCTTAAGAGAAACACCCAGCCACCGAACATTAATTGCTGCTACAGTAGTGAGATCTCAGACAATGAACACCCAAGACAGAAAAAAATTAGAAAAGACGAACAGGCGCGCTCTGCTGAGCTCTGATTATCATCCAGCAAAATTCCCTGATTTGCCGGTGCTGAGGACGTACATTACCAAGCTGTCTTCTTAACTGCAAGAACGCTATCTGGCGTACCAGAGGCGATGGCTGGTTGCCTCGACGTCCCGTCGTGGTGATGATAATGTCGCGAGTGTAGCCCAAAACAAATTATCCTGGTCTGGTTGTTCCAGTCATAAGACCTCCTAGCAACACAAATACACCTCTGAGGGAGACGAAGAAGGCTCGCTACACAATCACTGACGGTACAGTGAGAGATTTTAACAAGCGAAGTCACACAGTAACTCCGATACAGTCAACTTTAGCCAAAACTGCTCAAGACAGACAATATAGGCCGCTTGTACGCAGAACGCTCAATGGCCAACTGTACTCGGAAACGTACGTTGAAGTCGAAACTACAGCAAATTTGTCAAACAGTTACAATTAAATGAAAGTATATTAGACAGCCAACGGAAGGCAGGATGTCTAGAGCAGCGAGAGCTCAGTCTTTTAACCTACTCTGACCGAAAGCTGGGAGACGACTCTCTCAAGAGCATCCGTACAAGCCGAACACAGAACATTCCCGCCCCCACGACAGTGGCCGTGGTTAAACGTTCCAATCAGCAACTCGAAAACCAGCGGAAAATTCCACTCTATTGCCGACGCAGTACTATTCCACCAATGGAATAGACGGCAAATCATCGAGTAAATCTGAAGTGATATCAGGTGTTCTCCAGGGAAGCGTCCTGGGACCTCTGCTGTTCCTGATCTATATAAATGACCTGGGTGACAATCTGAGCAGTTCTCTTAGGTTATTCGCAGATGATGCTGTAATTTACCGTCTACTAAGGTCATCCGAAGACCAGTATCAGTTGCAAAGCGTTTTAGAAAAGATTGCTGTATGGTGTGGCAGGTGGCAGTTGACGGTAAATAACGAAAAGTGTGAGACGATCCACATGAGTTCCAAAAGAAATCCGTTGGAATACGATTACTCGATAAATAGTACAATTCTCAAGGCTGTCAATTCAACTAAGTACCTGGATGTTAAAATTACGAACAGCTTCAGTTGGAAAGACCACATAGATATTATTGTGGAGGAGGCGAGACAAAGGTTGCGTTTCATTGGCAGGACACTTAGAAGATGCAACAAGTGCACTAAAGAGACAGTTTACACTACACTCGTTCGTCCTCTGTTAGAATATTGCAGCGCAGTGTGGGATCCTTATCAGGTGGGATTGACAGAGGACATCGAAAGGGTGCGAAAAAAGGGCAGTTCGTTTTGTATTATCACGTAATAGGGGAGAGAGTGTGGCAGACATGATACACGAGTTGGGATGGAAGTCATTAAAGCAAAGACGTTTTTCGTCTCGGCGAGATATATTTGCGAAATTTGATTCAAAAACTTTCTCTTCCGAAAATATTTTGTTGAGCCGAACCTACATAGGTAGGAAAGATCATCAAAATAAAATAAGAGAAATCAGAGCTCGAACAGAAAGGTTTAGGTGTTCGTTTTTCCCGCTCGCTGTTCGGGAGTGGAATAGTAGAGAGATAGTATGATTGTGGTTCGATGAACCCTCTGCCAAGCACTTAAATGTGAATTGCAGAGTAGTTATGTAGATGTAGATGGAGATACTTGGCGCCAATTTCTGCGCCGATTTTGATACGTCACGGAGCTATTCCCTGAGCAAGCCGATCACAGTTCCGATTTTGCAGAAAACGCGGGAATTTGCCCGCCAAGACTGCCTGGGAACACAAGTCATTCCCACGCCTCGCTGGTAGCCCGCCAAAACGGTTTTCACTAAGTTTCTGTGAAGTAACGGAATCTCTAGCCCAGTCGCTCCTTCTGGCCCCTCTGGGCGAGTCGCCGCCGCTCTTATGACAGTGTCGGCGTCTGGAAAGCGTCCACTCTCAAGATCAGCAGAACCCGCCTGTCACCGGACGACCCGGGTGACGAGAGACGCTGCGTGGGAAGTCCGCGTGTGAATGAATAGCAACCTTTCACCGCATGCAATTAGAGAGGAAAATCGAATTACTCAGAGTGAGATAGAAATGAGAGGCGGCTTCTGCCACCTCTCAAGGTCACCTATCGCCATTCACTGGAGTTCCAGTTGCGGTACTGTAGTGCAAATTCAAGCCTTCGTCGCCGATCAAGAGCAGTCAGCATTGGTGCACGAACCAGGCGCCTCCTGTTTAGGCCTCGAGCCTGCCACGTTCGCTGACGGATTGTCGAGGAGACATTGTTCGTAGCCACTTGCTTCGTATGCGCCGTAAGTTGCTCAATAGTTGTACGTCTATTCGCCCGTACACATATACGCATTCGTCGTTCCCCTGCCAGCTACGGACCATACTGCGTCATAGTTGCCCTGGTGCCGGTTTCGGTGAGATCCATTTTGTCATACACGATGTACTTTTTAAGTACGACGTCACGCGAACAGTTTTGGAAATAGACTGCACATTGACATGGGTTCCGAAAAAGACGGTCGTGTGAAACGCAGCTCGCGCTATTTGTCCACGAGACTCAGAGGGCCATAGACACGGGTTCACAGGTAGATGCCGTGTTTCTTGACTTCCGCAAGCCGTTCGATACAGTTCCCCACAGTCGTTTAATGAACAAAGTAAGAGCATATGGACTATAAGACCAATTGTGCGATTGGAGTTGCTAGATAACAGAACGCAGCATGTCATTCTCAATGGAGAGAAGTCTTCCGAAGTACCAGTGAATTCAGGTGTGCCGCAGGGGAGTGTCGTAGGACCGTTGCTATTCACAGCATACATAAATGACCTTGTGGATGACATCGGACGTTCACTGAGGCTTTTTGCGGATGATGCTGTGGTATATCGAGAGGTTGTAACAAGGAAAAATTGTACTGAAATGCAGGAGGATCTGCAGCGAATTGACGCATGGTGCAGGGAATGGCAAATGAATCTCAATGTAAACAAGTCTAACGTGCTGCGAATACATAGAAATATAGATCCCTTATCATGCTACAAAATTGCAGGTCAGCGACCGGAAGCAGTTAATTCCATTAATTATCTGGGAGTACGCATTAGGAGTGATTTAAAGTTGAATGATCATATAAAGTTGATAGTCGGTAAAGCAGATGCCAGACTGAGATTCATTGGAAGAATCCTAAGGAAATGCAATCCGAAAACAAAGGAAGTAGGTTGCAGTATGCTTGTTCACCCACTGCTTGAATACTGTTCAGCAGTGTGGGAACCGTACCAGATAGGGTTGATAGAAGAGATAGAGAAGATCCAACGGAGAGCAGCGCTCTTCGTTACAGGATCATTTAGTAATCGCGAAAGCGTTACGGAGATGACAGATAAACTCCAGTGGAAGACTCTGCAGGAGAGACGCTCAGTAGCTCGGTACGAGATTTTGTTAAAGTTTCGAGAACATACCTTCACCGAAGAGTCAAACAGTATATTGCTCCCTCCTACGTATATCTCGCGAAGTTAAAATCAGAGAGATTAGAGCCCACATAGAAGCATACCGACAATCCTTCTTTCCACGAACAATACGAGACTGGAATAGAGGGGAGAACCCATAGAGGTACTCAAGGTACCCTCCACCACACACCGTCAGGTGGCTTGCAGAGTATGGATGTAGATGTACATGTAGGTGTCCCTTTGGATGTCAGATAAATCACTCCCTTTCCACTTTAAAATAAGTGGACTGTCTTCCGCGTCTACACGACACGCTAAAAGGCTCCTGTAGCCAGTATTCATTAGTCGGCTAGGACATTTTCACTAGCATTTCTCTTTTTTCCTGGTTTCTCTTTTCTCATAACTTTCATAGTGGTGTGATTGAATGAATGTGCTTTTGTGTCATGTTGCTAGATGGTGGCGTAGTGTGCTGCAAAAAGTCTGAGATAGTCATACAGATTCAACAGCAGTTGTATAGAATAGCCTAATCTCGTAATGGTTGAGTAGTCAAAGAGGTTTGCGCTACTTGTGAGAAATCCACCTGCGTTAGGTTGGTGGCGAAAATGGCATCTTTGGGTTTTCTTGGCGGAGCATGGAAGAGGCTGGAAATGAAAAAGGGAGGCAGTCTGCCGCCGGTACGGAAAGCGTCCACAGCTGTGCTCCAGTCGAAGAAGGGTGAGTTAGACTGACCGCGTGGCGCGTCGTTACTTGGCGAGAGGAGAGCTGTTAGCTTTTGGTCTCACTTTTCAACTCTGAAAGATTACTTTGCCTTGTCGCAGCAATGAATGAAAAACTTTGGCAGGTTTTTCTTTTAGTAAATTTCTACAGCAGACTTGGATCCACCGGAAGAGCGCCACACAAAGGTGTCGATAAGAAGAGAGCCCTCGCTTCTGTATGAATGTGTGTTTGCCTCCAGCTGTGCCTGTATAAGCTTTCATTTTTCTAAATATTAATAGCTCTGCCTTCTCGTAAATTTTCCTCGCTTTATGTATCTTTTGTCCGTGGGGAGGCAACCACGTGGTAGTACATTAGTGTTTGCTGGGCTACCGTCATCACTAACTGTCCGATCTCATGTTTGTTTTAAAGAATGTTAACTGTTCACGATTGTGTGATGTGATATTGTTGCAACTTGGCCACGATACGTGGAAATTGAGTCTCCACAAACCACGTGGGCAAGCGGGTGTACTGCGAAACGTGTACCGCTTCAGGAGTCATTCCTATCAGTTATCAGGGAACAGCAGTTGTATGAATGATTCACATAAATGATTTTAGGTGTAGATTATAATGGTGAATACATCGATGCTTTTCTTTAATATTTCAGGAATTAATGTTATCAGGAATTGTGTACATGCCTCACAACCATATCTTAGGAATAAATGATTTGATCCGCAATTTTCTCTTGTGTTCCGAGGTTACGTTTTTGCACCTAAGCCACTCACCTCGTAGGCTTCCCGTTAGCACATCCAACGCGTTTCCTTATGCACAGGTACAGTGATTAGTTTCCCCTTTTATTTTAAAACAAATGCTTTAGATTAAGTCTTATTTTCAGGTGTGTTGCTGGGAGCTGATCTTATGCACAGTGTTGATGCATTTTCTATTTTAAATGTTTGATTCTCGTGAACAGTGCACGGGCAATACTATTAATTACATCGCATCCCCTATGAGCGATATGACGACATATGCATTTTTATGAGTTTTTGGACTGTGATCAAATTAATTTATTTTCGGACTCGGCCAAACCTTTGATTAGTTGTATGGTTAGAGTCGGTGGCGACCCTAATCTTAATGCAATAACCCGTTGAAACACGTTAGTTACAACGCTTTACATAACCTCCAGTGCTGGTGCTGCCACCTGTGAGCGGTTATTGAACCTTTACCTCGAAAATAGGTGTGGCCACATCAGTGTGAGTTGACCATGTAATTTCTGGTGCATATGTCTCCTGAAATGAAGATGACGTAGGGAAAACTGAGTATCATCATAACAGGATGAGAACTCTCACTCAAAAAGAGGAACGCATAAATCTGGAACATAAATTATGAAGTCTTTTCTGAAAGTATTTATTTAGAGTGTATCGTTATGTGGAAGCGAAGTGTCGACGATAAACAGTTCAGACACTTGGTGTCATAGAAGGATGGCTCAAGATTAGATGGATAGAGCTGATCACTAACTACAGTGCGAGTCATTTACGACGGCGGCCGAGTTTAGGTTCGTTCTGCACATCTGATGTCACAAAACACAGCCAGCCAATGAGCAGAGAACGACGTTGCCAGAGCACGACTGCAGTGCAGAGCACGGACGAGTGTCTTCAGTTTTAAAAACATTCAGACATAAATAAAGTAATTGAGCAAAAGCAATGTCTTGAAAGAAGACTTTCTTTTATAGAAAGTTTGGAAAAAGCATTCTTTACACCAATTGCTTCATATTCTATTAATTAATTAAACCAAACAAGCAATAAGCCTCCTAATTCAGGCAATAGCAAGGAAACGTGTTTGTATCATTTTCAGTAACCACTTTTTCGCAATAAAGAACAGCGGTAATTGTTATTTCCTGTTGTACTTCGACGAAACGTGAGTAATTCATAGCCATACCAACAGTGTTTGTCGGTATTTTGCGTGACATTTTAAAGTCCACAGGGAGGTCCACTGAACGATGAGTGGCGTTAGCGTATTGGTTTAAGTGTTTGGCTACCAAGCCAAAGAACCAGAATTCAAACCTTATTCGTTTCTTAACATTTTTTTTATTTAAAAACAATATCGAAGTGTCTCACTTCATGAATTTTATTCGTTTGAATGCAATTTTTTGAAATTTCTAGTGGCAACTAAAATCGACCATACGAAAAGTATACGCTATAGACTTTTACCTCTGCAAACTCTTCAAAATTTCGAGCAACTGTTTACTACATCTAATGCTCCACAAATACTGCGTTGAACATCGAAGCAAAATTATGTCATTTATGGGGGGAAGGTATCAGTCAAGAAGATGTGTAAAAATCAAATTTTTGGGCCAAATAGTTTTTGTGAAATCGAATGATAAAGTGGGTCAAAGCACTCGAAACACCATGTGTCTGCACAGGCGAGCAGTGCAGTGATGACAAAATCGCGCACAGCGCTGAATGCGGGGAGCACGTCTCTGTAGCAGCGAAAGGGTTAATGCGGCCGTGGTGGCTTTACTTCATAAACTGCGCGCTACCCCTAAACGTAAGTTTGCGAACTATAACTATACTATGGCGCTGGTTCTCTTGGCGCGTGCGTCGTTTGCAACTGGCAACGCAGCAATCTCCCGCGTCTGGGCGGGCATGCACGAGCCGCCAAGATAAAAGAACTGAACTATAAGGAGTGATGAAATTTACTGGAGAGTAAAGATATTTAAGGTGCAGCTTGATGAAAAGACATCGTGGAGTTATCAGTTTTAAATAGATTTACAGGCTGATTATAATAAGAGTTAAAACTTTCAAAACGCTAAACGCTATAGAAACTACAACACTGGTCAGAATGACGTCAAATTGCTACGGAATATTATTGGAAAAGGAGGAGAGTGTGTGGCAGAAGAAAAAAAAGTAGTGTGAAAATTGGTCAATAGATTGCGCTGTATGTCTCAGAATACGTAAATCGGAACACCTGTCATGTGCACGACCCATTGACGTTGGTATAAAGACGCCGGGTACACGATTTTATCCTCCATCAGCATCTGCGACGTTCGACGTGACTCTCTCAAGGCAGGATAGCGCTCTGCTGTATTAGAAGTATGACTGCTGTGCACACGTTGCTCTGCAGAAGTCCTGTAAACTGAAGGCTTTGAAAAGAGGCGTCGGTCCGATGAATGCTGTCGGTCTGGACAAAATGATTCGGAAATTCGAAAAGACAGGTTCTTTTGGTGTGCAGCCAGGTAGACGGAGGAAATAAGTTGATTCGATAATTTTTTCATATATTTCCATAAAGTCAGTAGCGCCGTTAGACTGTTGTTAATTTGCAGTGTTACATTTACACTTACACAATCATGACAGTATGCCATCTTAAGCACTGTATAACACTTAAAACACTTGATAATGGCACTTTGAAGGCGAAATCATGATTGTGTAAGTGTAAATGTAACACTGCAAGTAAACAACAGTTGTAAAGTTGATGCATTAAGTTGTTCTTAGAGCGTTGCTGATATTCAACATAATAAAAGAGGGTTAAAATCTTGAGCTATCTGGGGAAGCAATCCTTGAATTACTCAGCAACTGTTTCACCAGGTATCCAGTCTAGTTTACGAAATTGCCAACCAGGATAACATTAATTACAATTTTTAATAGTCATCTTACGACAACCGGTGATATATATACACATGAAAAGAGAATTGAAATAAAAAGAAATAAATCAGTTTATATTTGGACATTTATTTTAATATTGATCATTGTTCCATTAAAATTTCAGCACATTAAACTTGATTCATAACTAAACTGGTGGCTTCTTTAGGATTGTGAAAATGTGAGTTTGTAATCTTAACAAACACATCAAATATGGAGCCAAGATTGGCACGCAGCATACAACACGGCATTCATAAAATAACACACGAAGCACGTTGAAATATATGCAAGAGGAAATTAATCACAACCAACCGATTCAATTTTCACCCAAAGAAGTTACGTTTGTAGCGCAATCCTGTCCGTCATGAAATGACCACACACTGGTATACTAAATTCATACTAAGTCTCTGTGAAATCTTTCCGAAAAGAATAGCTGAGGGCAACTTTGATGATTACACCACATGCTTCACTTCGTCAACTTGGTTTACACAAAGAGTGTAACTCCACAATAACTTCCATAATTAAAATAAATTACATCGAAACGCAATATACAAAAGAAAAGCCGCGAACTGGTTACTATCGTCTTACTATTCACCTGATGGGTCAAACAATTGTATAAGCACGTGGTACTGGTCTCACAAAGTACACCCCACGTGGGTCGAACATAAAGAAAAGTTGCTATATTGAAAAATATTGTCAAGACGAGACGTTATAATCTCACGCACATTCGCATTTAAGATTGATCATTTAGTTAAAGTTACTGATCAACACGTGGTTCCACTTTACTCACAAAGTAGTAACAAAGCAAGTACAGGAAGATATTCTGAACTTCACACTCGAATTACACTGCATTGCAAATTAAGATAACATTAGATATTTTAGATCTAAACCTGAAATAAAGGTGATTAAATTTTCAGTTAGGCTGAACTTAAGAAATCCATTGTCCTACGGACTTAGCAGACACGCGCTTAGCCGGAGATCTTACCACTTCAGACGCTCGCCGCGGACAGACTGGTGTTTGCCCCTACCGAGGGTGCTTCCAGATACAGAACGGAAGTGACCAGAGAGGCAGCTTCCTATACCAACATGACAAGGGACGGACAGGACCATACTAAGAATAGAAACCTCTTTGCTTTTAGAAAGGGTAGCTACCTGTTCCGACGTTGGTCCTACTGTTCTCTAGCAGACCGGTTTCTCTGCTACCATCGAGCATGCAACTATACATATATTTACTCGTTCATTCTTTCACACAGAAGGGAAGGGGGATGACAGTATCTTATCATATACGGTATATAAAAGAAAGCGGATGTAGGTTCCGTATGAGACTGTGTGACATGAATTGCATATAAACTGTGTTTTAAAGTGTAGTAGTGTGACAGATTGGTCTTGTTTATGTGTAAAAGTAACACGTTCCACTGCTCAGTCTCCTCCCAGATAGTCAGAAACACGACAGTAACTTTAGAAGTGGAATGTATGCCGTAAATGACAATAGATTTAAGAAATGAAAGAAATCCAACAGAGACCTTTCACACTCTAATGGCTGTACTGCGTTAAGGAATTTATTCGACATTGGTGGAAGGTGCAATGCAGGAGATGAGTGGTGCTGCGCAAACGTGTAGTGCACGGAGAATTGCCCGAACATTGGACATGTTATTGAGCACGGATCGTAAAATCCTACCAAACATCTTTCGTTGCTATCCGTTCAAAATTATGGACGTGAAGGAGTTCCTTCCTGTTGACCTGCCAACAAGAGAGACCTGTGCTTCAGAATTTTTTGCTCGCATGGAAGTGGACAATGATTGGCCGTGGAAGATGTTTTGGATACGCGAAACCCACTTCCATCTGACAGGATATGTCAATACACATAATTGTCGAATATGGGCAACGGAAAATCCACACGCAAATCAACCAGAAACACTTCATACTGAAAAGGTCACTGTGTGGTGCGGGTTTACGGCATCATTTATCATAGGACCATGTTTTTTCGGTCCTGTTCCCTGTACCGTCACTGGTAAGAGCTATGAGTGTCTTTTGCGCAACCACCTCATTCCAGCTCTCCAACAGCGTGGATGTGTGGATGCGATCATTTTTGCAAGATGGCGCACCTCAGCGCATTGCAACTCCAGTTAAGCAGCTGCTGAAGCGCCATTTCCGAAATGCTAGAATTATCAGCCGCCATTTCCCTACAGCCTGGCCGTCCCGATCATCTGATCTTAATTTCTGGCTGTGGTGCTATCTGAAAGATGATGTGTTCAGTGATCCGATTGCAAACTTACCTGCATAGAAGACAAACATTGCGCAATACATTCCTAACGTCAAACCAGAAACACTTCGATCAGTTGTGGAACAAGCTGTTTCTCGATTTCAACGTGTTGCAGAGAACGGTGGACAGCATATCAAAAAAATTTTGAGCCAGTGACACGGAAACTTATCATCTGATTTGGTTTTGATTGATGCTTTTTATGCGCTTTTTAGCCTCAATTAAAAACCGATTTTTCACATCCAATGTGGTGTGATCTTACCGTGGTAGATGGGCTTACGTAACTAACAGTATCACACCTGCACACCCGTTCACACCGAGTAGTGCAGTTTGTTTAACGTCAAACGTACACCATAGGCATTCTTGAATGATTCATTTGCTATTTGTAGTCGTCCACTATTAAATTATAATGCTTACAGCGTCATCTTTTGCTACATTTTGTACCTATTTATTTTTCTTCTGCTATAAGTTTTCCGCCTTCTCCGATAGTATCCCGTTGCAGTTTGGCGTCATTCTGCCCAGTGGTGTTATTTCTACAGCAGTTTGAAAGTTTAATTATAATCACGCTGTAGATTGCAGCAGTTATTCAGACATTAAGAGGCTACACCGACCACAGCAGTTTTTTATAGTTCCAGGTAAAGAAGAGACTGAATAAATACACGATAACAGAAATTGTACAGATAGCGAAGAGAGGTGAACATTTAATTGTGACGAGGGACTGGAATTCGATAGTAGGATAAGCAAGGAAAAATTGTAGGTGAATATGGCTTGGTGGAAAAGAATGAAAGAGATAGACGACTGGTAGAACTCTGCCCAAGCGTAATTTAATTATCACTAACACTTTGTTTAAGAATCATGAAAAATGGTTGTATACGTGGAGGAGATCTGGAGACATCGGAAGCTTTTAGACCGTTAGTATAATGGTAATACAGAGATTTCGGAAGCAATCTAAAATTATACGAAATTTGCGGGGCTGACGTGTACTCTGACCACAATTTATTGGTTATGAACTGTAGATTAAAACTAAAAAAAATCACAAAAAGGTAGAAAATTAAGGAGATGGTACTTGAATAAGTTGAAAGTTTCAGAGTTTTTAGAGATTTTCAGACGGCACATTAGGGAACGATTGACTAGGGCAGGGGATAGGAACACAGTGGAAGACGAATGCGTAGGTCCGAGAGATTCAATCGCGAAGGCAGCTGAAGAGCAAATTGTTAAAACGAGAACCTTAGTAGAACTTGGCTGACACAGGAAATACTGAAATTAATTGATGAAAGGAGAAAATACAAAAAAAGCCATTAAATGAAGCAGGCGAAACGGAAAATAAATACTTCTAAAGGGAAGATTGAAGAGGCTTTGGAGAAAAGAGAAGTACTGGCATGAATATCGAAAGCTCAGAAGGTAACCCAGTCCTAAGCAAAAAAGGCAAAAGCAGAAAGGTGGAAAAAGCATGTAGAAGGTCTATACAAAAGAGATGAACTTGCAAGCAATATTATAGAACTGATAGAGGACGTGAAGATGAGATGGGAGACATAATACTGCGAGAAGAATTTGACAGAGCACTGAAAGACCTAAGTCGAAAGCAGGCCCCAGGAGCAGACGTCTTTTCGTTATCACTTAGGACAGCCAGCCATTACAAAGCTCTTTCACCTGGTGAGCAAGATATATGAGGCAGGCGGAATACCCTCAGACTTCAAAAGTAATGCAGTAATTCCAATTCCATAGACTGCTGGTGCTGACGGGTGTGAATTTAATAAGTCATGGTTGTGAATGCTAACATGAGTTCCTTAGAGAACAATGGAAGAACTGATGGAAGCCGAGATTGGGGAAGGTCAGTTGGATTCAGCAGAAATGTAGGAACACTAGAGACAATACTGAAACCACGATTTATCGTAGAAGATAGGTTAAGGAAAAGTAATTCTACTTTTACAGAATTTGTAGACTTAGAGTAAGCTTCTGACAACTTTGACTGGGACACAAAATTCTGAAGGTATCAGGGGTAAAATACGGGGAACGAAAGGCGATTTATAGCTTGTACATAAATGAGACGAAGTCGAGAGATACGAAAAGGAAGTAATGATTGAGAAGGGAGTGAGACACGGTTGTAGTCTCTCCCAGATATTTTTCAATCTGCACATTGAGCAAGCGCTAAAGGAAACAAAAGAAAAATTTGGAAAGGAACTGAAGTTCAGGGTGAGTGAAGAAATAAAAACTTCGAGATTTGCCGATGACATTCCAATTGCGTCAGAGACAGCAAAGGACCTGGAGGAAGAACTGTACGGAATGGACAGTGTCTTGAAAGGAGGGTATAAGATGAACATCAACAAAAGCAAAACGAGGATAATGGAATGTAGTCAAATTAAGTCGGGTGATGCTGAGGGAATTAGATTAGGAAATGAGACACTTAAAGTAGTAAAGGTGTTTTGCTATTTGGGGAGCAAAATAACTGATGATGGTCGAAGTAGAGAGGATATAAAATGTAGACTGGCAATGCAAGGAAAGCGTTTCTGAAGAAGAGAAATTTGTTAACATCGAGTATAGATTTAAGTGTCAGGAAGTCATTTCTGAAACTATTTGTATAGAGTGTAGCCATGTATGGAAGTGAAACATGGACAATAAATAGTTTGGACAAGAAGAGAATAGAAGCTTTCGAAATGTGGTGCTACAGAAGAATGCTGAAGATTAGATGGGTGGATCACATAACTAACGAGGAGGTATTGAATAGGATTGAGGAGAAGAGAAGTTTGTGGCACAACTTGACGAGAAGAAGGGATCGGTTGGTAGGACATGTTCTGAAGCATCAAGGGATCACCAATTCAGTATTGGAGGGCAGCGTGGAGGGTAAAAATCGTAGAGGGAGACCAAGATATGAATACACTAAGCAGACTGAGAAGGATGTAGGTTGCAGTAAGTACTGGGAGATGAAGAAGCTTGCACGGGATAGAGTAATATGGAGAGCTGCATCAAACCAGTCTCAGGACTGAAGACCACAACAACAACGTCACGTAACTCATGAGGGAGAACTGAATAGGAGTGAAGTGTGTGTGTGTGTTAGGTGGGGGGGGGGGCCTAAAAATCGTTGAGAGAGACCAAGGGATAAATACGGTAAGCAGATTATGAAGGCCTGTAGGTGGCAGCAGTCATTCGATCATGAATAGTCTTGCACAAGATAGAATAGCGCGTAGAAATTCATCCTAACCAATCTTCCGACTGAAGAGGAATGAATAAGATGAGTTATCGTCGTGAACACCATTAAGCCATTATGAGAATTACTTTCTTCCAACGAGCCGGGGGAGAAGGTAAACATGATGGTACTTTCGAACAATCCGGAAAACAATGTAAGTATTTAGTTTATTTAAAACAGCTTATAGTATTTCCAACTGCGAAAATACAGTCTCCTACCTACATAAGACGGAGAGTCGTCATGAAACTCGAATGAATCAAGCTGTACATTAACAGGGACAAACAACAGATTGTGACTAGTGATAATCTACTCAACTTGATAGTTATGGTAATTACTTCTAGAACACTTATTATACATGTTAGGAGAAAAACAGCTAAGCTGACATCCTCTTACACTGTTATCCTGAGGCTCCAAGAAGACGTTAACATGTAATGGAGGAAAGTGTAGGAAATAAATTGCAGAGGGACGCTCAGTCCGTGTGGAACGGCACAGGGGTCAATGAGAGTGATAGCAGAAACACAAAGTATGGCGCTTTGCCCAGTGTAGTTGTAGATAAACAGAAACATTTAACGCCTCCTCTTTTGGATTGGTCTTTATACTTTTCGTGAAGCGTGGAAATATTCATCCTCGTTGACCTCAGAGCAACGCACAGACGGAAAAAAATAGCAACAGCAAAAAATTAATTAATGTAGAGCAATGAAATTTTGAGAATTCAGCTGTCGAGGTAACACATTTCAGCGTTGATTGTTGAAGGATCATTCTACGAGGGTCAGTCAAAAAGTAATGCCTCCTATTTTTTTTCTACGTTTAATTGTCAGGAAATTTAAATGCAATTACATAGGTTGAAAACCAGAACATTGAGGACCATTTTGTCATTTTTCAATGTAATCTCCGCCCATCTCTACAGTTTTGGTCCATCTTTGAACACGGGCATGTATCCCAGCACGGTAAAAATCACAGCTCTGCTTCCTAAGCCATTGACGCACGGATGTTTTGACGGCCTCCTCATCTTCAAAATGAATCCCACAATGAGCTTCTTTTAGTGGCCCGAACAGATGGAAGTCTGATGGTGCCAGGTCAGGGCTGTATGGGGGATGAGGCAAAACTTCCCATCCAATTTTGACAATCTCGTCAGAGGTGTGACGGCTGGTGTGTGGTCTTGCATTGTCATACAAAAGAAGAACATCTGCCATTGATTTTGTTGGGCGAACTCGCTGAAGACGTGCTTTAAGTTTTTTGAGGGTTGTGACGTATTGAACAGAATTTATTGTGCATCCCTGCTCCAAAAAATCAACCAGAATCACACCCTCTGTACCCCAGAAAACTGTTGCCATAAATTTCCCTGCCGATCGCACAGTTTTGAATTTTTTCTTCCTCGGCGAGCTTGTGTGACGCCACTCCATTGACTGCCGCTTTGAATCGGGTTCAAAAAAATGCACTCATGTTTCGTCCCCGGTCACAATTTTTTTCAGAAACTCATCTCCCTCCAAACGGAAGATCTGCAAGTGTTGGGAGGCTATTGTTTTCCTTGCCTTTTTATTCTGATCGGTTAACATTCTTGGAACCCACCGTGCACAAACTTTTGAGTACCCCAATTGTTTAATAATCGTGATCACACTGCCTTTACTAAGAGAAATAATGCGACACACTTCATCTGCAGTCACCCGACGGTCACCACGAATGATGTCATCAACTTGCTGAATGTTGTGTGGAGTCACTGCACTCACCGGCCTGCCGCTCCGCTTTTCGTCAGTCAACGGTGTTTGCCCTTCAGCTTCCTTACAACGACGAACCCATCGTCTAACAGTACTGACATCCACTGTCACAACACCATACACCTTTTCAGTCTTTCATGAATGCGTATGGGCGTTTCACCTTCTGCATTCAAGAATTCAATCACACAACGCTGTCTCAAACGAACATCGAGGTCGGCCATCTTACAAACTTCTGCTGAGCTGCCACCTGTTGACACAGAAAGTTACTACTGCAGTGGATTGCAGAAGAAGATTTGAGGAATGGCGCCAAATTCAGATTTTTCACTTAACTTAATTTTTTTAAGTAGAAAAAAAAGGGAGGCATTACTTTTTGACCGACCCTCGTACATTACCGCACTATTAGCACCACTCTGATTCGTTGTTGTGGTCTTCAGTCCTGAGACTGGTCTGATGCAGCTCTCCATGCTACTCTATCCTGTGCAAGCTTCATCTCCCAGTACCTACTGCAACCTACATCCTTCTGAATCTGCTTAGTGTATTCATCTCTTGGTCTCCCTCTACGATTTTACCCTCCACGCTGCCCTCCAACACTGAATTGATGATCCCTTGATGCCTCAGAACATGTTCTACCAACCGATCCCTTCTTCTCGTCAAGTTGTGCCACAAACTTCTCTTCTCCCCAATCCTATTCAATACCTCCTCGTTAGTTATGTGATCTACCCATCTAATCTTCAGCATTCTTCTGTAGCACCGCATTTCGAAAGCTTCTATTCTCTTCTTGTCCAAACTATTTATTGTCCATGTTTCACTTCCATACACTCCATACAAATATTTTCAGAAATGACTTCCTGACACTTAAATCTATACTCGATGTTAGCAAATTTCTCTTCTTCAGAAACGCTTTCCTTGCCATTGCCAGTCTGCATTTTGTATCCTCTCTACTTCGACCATCATCAGTTATTTTCCTCCCCAAATAGCAAAACTCCTTTACTACTTTAAATGTCTCATTTCCTAATCTAATTCCCTCAGCATCACCCGACTTAATTCGACTACATTCCATTATCCTCGTTTTGCTTTTGTTGATGTTCATCTTATATCATCCTTTCAAGACACTGTCCATTCCGTTCAACTGCTCTTCCAGGCCCTTTGCTGTCTCTGACAGAATTACAATGTCGTTGGCGAACCTCAAAGTTTTTATTTCTTCTCCATGGATTTTAGTTCCTACTCCGAATTTTACTTTTGTTTTCTTTACTGCTTGTTCAATGTACAGATGGAATAACGTCGGGGATAGGCTACAGCCCTGTCTCACTCCCTTCCCAACCACTGCTTCCCTTTCATGTCCCACGACTGGTATAACTGCCATCTGGTTTCTGTACAAATTGTAAATAGCCTTTCGCTCTCTGTATTTTAACCCTGCCACCTTCAGAATTTGAAAGAGAGTATTCCAGTCAACATTGTCAAAAGCTTTCTCTAAGTCTACAAATGCTAGAAACGTAGGTTTGCCTTTCCTTAATCTTTCTTCTAAGATAAGTCGTAGGGTCAGTATTGCCTCACGTGTTCCAACATTTCTAGGGAATCCAAACTGTTCTTCCCCGAGTCCGGCTTTTACCAGTTTTTCAGTTCGTTTGTAAAGAATTCGCGTTAGTATCATTCGACTAGTGCGAAATTTTAACAGACGTCGCCTCCCACAGGTAGAAACACACTTACCAACTGTCGTTTATGTCGCACAACTCCTTTTCGGTGAGACGACTTTTTTCTGTCATCCCCTGATAGTCCCTCTAAGCCAACGCAATGAATTTTAATGTTGATCAGCTTATTTGAAACTGGATGATATTATTCGAGTGATTTATTTGTTATACCTTGGTCTTATTTTTCCAATTGTTTTCTGAACTGAAAAATTACTCAGCACATTTGTAATCACCTACCTTATGCGAAATATTTATATAGTTAAAAATGGATATTGGTATATCCATTTCAAATACGAGACCGGTGATCGAGCTCTACGGAATATGCATTTTTTCGTGGAGAAGGTTTTTATGCCCACCACTTTATTGTAAATCGCCACTAGTTGGCGATGCAGCACATCAATGTCTATAGCGTTCAACCGACCTCCATGAAAATTGATATTGTAATACCAGCTTTACATTTTCACGTCTATCGATTTTACGAGTGACTAGAAATGGAAGTAAAAAGTTGGCGTAATGAATCAGCATCACAGAGAATATTGCAGTCATCAAAAAGATAGGTTCAGAATTATTGATCTAAAATCACGCTCTTCTGCATCGTATAACACACTCTAAGAGAAAAAAATAGAAGACGCACCACAAAGGAACTTTCCGAATCGGACGGAAATCGATAGAGATGATGTAAACGTACAGACAAAAGGACACAGTTTTGAAACAGCCCCTTAGAAAAATTTATAAATGACAGTCCTGGAAAACAACAACTTTATTTGATTTTCAAACAGCTGAGCAAAACTGAACGTACTCAGACATTTCTCTCTTAACTTATTCTGATCAACACTAAACTGACACACAATATCTTTAGCGCAGCGCAATCTGACTTTCAATAATCCCTACAAAAGAATGGCCTTGACTAACAATAACGTACCTTTCATGAATCACTTACCTCCCATAAATCTCCGTTACTCGAACTACTGCAATACAGCGAGCGCCACTACTGCCAGCTAAATACAAGATTCTAACTACTGAAGGATCTAACTACTGACAAGCATAGTTAGCAAATGAAAAATTTTGATAGAGAACAAACAATGTACAGTATTTACCTTAATAATGTTGAAAAGCGATCGTATATATATCTATCAGTTCATGACATCCATATTTACAAATTTCCTTTTTCCTATGTCCAGGTCGTACGCTCTCAAAACTCCGCCATCTCTCTTCCGACATCCACCTCCGTGGCGGCTCACCTCCAACTCCGCAACGCTACGCGCTGTTAACATCCAACTGCCCAACACTACAATAGCGAATATTCCAACAATGTCAACCAGCCACAGACTGCACACAGCGCAGTCAGGGATTTTCATACAGAGCGCTACGTGGCGTTAACAACATAAAAACCTAAACATTGTACTAACGGTTTTAGAAATTTTTTCAAGAGAGCGAGTTTCATCGCAAGTGAAGGTATCATCTGGAGTGCCCCAGGGAAGTTCGGTAGGTCCGCTGTTGTTTTATATCTACACAAATGATCTTTTGGATGGATAGCAATGTACAGCTGTTTGCTGATGATGCTGTGGTGTACGGGAAGTGACTTTAAGAGGATACAAGATAACTTGGACAGGATTTGTGATTGGTGTAAAGAATGGCAGCTAACTCTAAATATAGATAAATGTAAATTAATGCAGATGAATAGGAAAAAGAATCCCGTAATGTTTGAGTACTCCATTAGTAGTGTAGCACTTGACACAGTCACGTCGATTAAATATTTGGGCGTAACATTACAGAGCGATACAAGCATGTAATGGCAGTTGTGGGGAAGGCGGATAGGCTTTTCGGTTCATTGGTAGAATTTTGGGAAGATATGGTTCATCTGTAAAGGAGACCGCTTACAAAACACTAATACGACCTATTCTTGAGTACTGCTCGAGTTTTTGGGATCCTTGTCAGGTCGGATTGAGGGATTACATAGAAGCAGTTCCGAGGGGGGGCTACTAGACTTGTTACTGGTAGGTTTGATCATCTCTCGAGTGTTAGGGAAATGCTTCAGGAACTCGGGTGGGAGTCTCTAGAGGAAAGGAGGCGTTCTTTTCGTGAAACGCTACTGAGGGAATTTGAGGACCAGCAATTGAGGTTGACTGCAGTACGGTTTTACTGCCGCCAACTTACATTTCATCCAAAGACCACAAAGATAAGATAAGAGAGATTAGGGCTTGTACAGAGGCATATAGGCAGTCATTTTTCCCTCGTTCTGTTTGGGAGTGGAACAGGGAGAGAAGATGCTAGTTGTGGTACGAGGTACCCTCCGCGACGCACCGTATGGTGGATTGCGGAGTATGGATGTAGATGTAGATGTAGATCTAAGCAAGTCTGCTCTCAACCAAGCGCATATTCGGCTTGGTACTGATCGCTAAAGTTGCTGGAAATCCTCCTGAGGGATATCGTGCCAAATATTCTCCAACTGGCGCTTTCATCGTCAAAATCACGAGCCGGCTGGCGGACTCTAACACAACACTCCAAACGGTTTGAGTTGGGTAGAGATCCGGCGATCTTGATGCCCAAGAAAGAAGACAAGCAGTAGAAACCTTCCCCGTGTGCGGGACGGGAAGCATCTTCAATCCCAGACTGGCTTGCCCTGAAGGGCAACAAAACGGGGCGCACAATATCGTCGACGTACCGCTGTGCTGTGAGTGTACCGTGGATGACAATCAAACTGGTCCTTCTCTCAAAATAAATGGCACTCCAGATAATCACTCCTGGTTGTAAGTTGGGCGACAATCAAGTTCGTATTCCAAAGCTGTCTGGAGTGTCTCCAGATACATCTTTGCTCAGTTCGGAGGACACTGGGGACAGTGCGACTCCAATAAGCGAGATTTAAGGCCGAAGACGTATATGAAGACACATCAGACAGCGGCGGGATACCAGCCTGCCTGTCACGAGCCATCCTGCGGACAAGCAGGATTGATATCCTTTGGTGCCTTTTCATTTTATAGCAGGACCTCTTTGGTTGTAAAACAGCTCAGCAGTGCGGTTGTTGTTGTGGTGTTCAGTCCTGAGACTGGTTTGATGCAGCTCTCCATGCTACTCTGTCCTATGCAAGCCTCTCCATCTCCCAGTACCTACTGCAGTCTACATCCTTCTGAATCTGCTTAGTGTATTCATCTTTTGGTCTCCCTCTACGGTTTTTACCCTCCACGCTGCCTTCCAATACTAAATTGGTGATCACTTGATGCCTCAGAACATGCCCTATCAACCGATCCCTTCTTCTAGTCAAGTTGTGCCACAAACTCCTCCCCCATTCTATTCGATACCTCCTCATTAGCTAGGTGATCAACCCATCTAATCTTCAGCATTCTTCTGTAGCACCACATTTCGAAAGCTTCTATTCTCTTCTTGTCCAAACTATTTATCGTTCTCGTTTCACTTTCATACATGGCTACACTCCATACAAATACTTTGAGAAACGACTTCCTGACACTTAAACGTATACTCGAAGTTAACAATTTTTTTTTCTTCAGAAATGATTTCCTTGCCATTGCCAGTATACATTTTACATCCTCTCTACTTCGACCGTATTCAATTATTTTGCTCCACAAATAGCAAAACTGCCTTACTACTTTAAGTGTCTCATTTCCTAATCTAATTCCCTCTGCATCACTCGACTTAATTCGACTACATTCCATTATCCTCGTTTTGCTTTTGTTGATGTTCATCTTATATCGTCCTTTCAAGACACTGTCCATTCAGTTCAACTGCTCTTCCAAGTCCTTAGCTGTCTCTGACAGAATTACAATGTCATCGGCGAACCTCAAAGTTTTTATTTCCTCTCCATGGATTTTAATTCCTACTTCGAATTTATCTTTCGTTTCCTTTACTGATTGCTCAATATTCAGATTGAATAACATTGGGGAGAGGCTACAACCCTGTCTCACTCCTTTCCCAACCACTGCTTCCCTTTCATGTCCCTCGACTTTTATAACTGCCACCTGGTTCCTGTACAAATTGTAACTAGCCTTTCGCTACCTGTATTTTACCCCTGCCACCTTCAGAATTTGAAAGAGAGTACTGCAGTCAAAATTGTCAAAAGCTTTCTCTAAGTCTACAAAAGCTAGAAACGTAGGTTTGCCTTTCCTTAATCTTTTTTCTAAGATCTGCCATAGGGTTAGTATTGCCTCACGTGTTCCAACATTTCTACGGAATACAAATTGATTTTCCCGGAGGTCGGCTTCTACCAGCTTTTCCATTCGTCTATAAAGCATTCGCGTTAGCATTTTGTATCCGTGACTTATTAAACTGATTGTTCAGTAATGTTCACATCTGTCAACACCTGCTTCCTTTGGGATTGGAATTATTATATTCTTCTTGCAGTCTGTGGGTATTTCGCCAATCTCATATATCTTGCTCACCAGATGGTAGAGTTTTGTCAGGACTGGCTCTTTCAAGGACGTCAGTAGTTTTAGTGGAATGTTGTCAACTCCCGGGCCATTGTTTCGATTCGGGTCTTTCAGTGCTCTGTCGGACTCTTCACGCAGTATCGTGTCTCCCCTTTCATCATCCTCATTCTCTTCCATTTCCGTAATATTGTCCTCAAGTACACCACCCTTGTATAGACCCTCTACATACTCCTCCACCCCTCTGCATCTACATCTACATCTACATGACTACTCTGCAATTCACATTTAAGTGCTTGGCAGAGGGTTCATCGAACCACAATCATACTATCTCTCTACTATTCCACTCCCGAACAGCGAGCGGGAAAAACGAACACCTAAACCTTTCTGTTCGAGCTCTGATTTCTCTTATTTTATTTTGATGATCATTCCTACCTATGTAGGTTGGGCTCAACAAAATATTTTCGCATTCGGAAGAGAAAGTTGGTGACTGAAATTTCGTAAAAAGCTCTCGCCGCGACGAAAAACGTCTATGCTGTAATGACTTCCATCCCAACTCGTGTATCATATCTGCCACACTCTCTCCTCTATAACGCGATAATACAAAACGAGCTGCCCTTCTTTGCACCCTCTCGATGTCCTCCGTCAATCCCATCTGGTAAGGATCCCACACCGCGCAGCAATATTCTAACAGAGGACGAACGAGTGTAGTGTAAGCTGTCTCTTTAGTGGACTTGTTGCATCTTCTAAGTGTCCTGCCAATGAAACGCAACCTTTGGCTCGCCTTCCCGACAATATTATCTATGTGGTCCTTCCAACTGAAGTTGTTCGTAATTTTAACACCCAGGTACTTAGTCGAATTGACAGCCTTGAGAATTGTACTATTTATCGAGTAATCGAATTCCAACGGAGTTCTTTTGGAACTCATGTGGATCATCTCACACTTTTCGTTATTTAGCGTCAACTGCCACCTGACACACCATACAGCAATCTTTTCTAAATCGCTTTGCAGCTGATACTGGTCTTCGGATGACCTTACTAGACGGTAAATTACAGCATCATCTGCGAACAGTCTAAGAGAACTGCTCAGATTGTCACCCAGGTCATTTATATAGATCAGGAACAGTAGAGGTCCCAGGACGCTTCCCTGGGGAACACCTGATATCACTTCAGTTTTACTCGATGATTTGCCGTCTATTACTACGAACTGCGACCTTCCTGACAGGAAATCACGAATCCAGTCGCACAACTGAGACGATACCCCATAGCTCCGCAGCTTGATTAGAAGTCGCTTGTGAGGAACGGTGTCAAAAGCTTTCCGGAAATCTAGAAATACGGAATCAACTTGAGATCCCCTGTCGATAGCGGCCATTACTTCGTGCGAATAAAGAGCTAGCTGCGTTGCACAAGAGCGATGTTTTCTGAAGCCATGCTGATTACGTGTCAATAGATCGTTCTCATCGAGGTGATTCATAATGTTTGAATACAGTATATGCTCCAAAACCCTACTGCAAACCGACGTCAATGATATAGGTCTGTAGTTAAATGGATTACTCCTACTACCCTTCTTGAACACTGGTGCGACCTGCGCAATTTTCCAATCTGTAGGTACAGATCTATCGGTGAGCGAGCGGTTATATATGAGTGCTAAGTAGGGAGCTATAGTATCAGCGTAATCTGAAAGGAACCTAATCGGTATACAATCTGGACCTGAAGACTTGCCCGTATCAAGCGATTTGAGTTGCTTCGCAACCCCTAAGGTATCTACTTCTAAGAAACTCATGCTAGCAGATGTTCGTGTTTCAAATTCTGGAATATTCCCTTCGTCTTCCATGGTGAAGGAATTCCGGAAAACTGCGTTCAATAACTCCGCTTTAGCGGCGCAGTCGTCGATAACAGTACCATCGGCACTGCGCAGCGAAGGTATTGACTGCGTCTTGCCGCTTGTGTACTTTACATACGACCAGAATTTCTTCGGATTTTCTACCAAATTTCGAGACAATGTTTCGTTGTGGAACCTATTAAAGGCATCTCGCATCGAAGTACGTGCCAAATTTCGCGCGTCTGTAAATTTTAGCCCATCTTCAGGATTTCGCGTTCTTCTGAATTTCGCATGCTTTTTCCGTTGCCTCTGCAACAGCGTTCGGACCTTTTTTGTGTACCACGGGGGATCCGTTCCATCTCTTACCAATTTATGAGGTATGAATATCTCAATTGCTGTTGCTACTATATCTTTGAATTTGAGCCACATCTCGTCTACATTCGCATAGTCAGTTCGGAAGGAATGGAAATTGTCTTTTAGGAAGGCTTCTAGTGGCACTTTATCCGCTTTTTTAAATAAAAATATTTTGCGTTTGTTTCTGATGGATTTGGAAGAAATGGTATTGAGCCTAGCTACAATGACCTTGTGATCACTAATCCCTGTATCAGTCATGATGCTCTCTATCAGCTCTGGATTGTTTGTGGCTAAGAGGTCAAGTGTGTTTCCGCAACCATTTACAATTCGCGTGGGTTCGTGGACTAACTGCTCTAAATAATTTTCGGAGAATGCATTTAGGACAATCTCGGAAGACGTTTTCTGCCTACCACCGGTTTTGAACAAGTATTTTTGCCAACATACCGAGGGTAGGTTGAAGTCCCCACCAACTATAACCGTATGAGTGGGGTATTTATTTGTTACGAGACTCAAACTTTCTCTGAGCTGTTCCGCATCTGTATCATCGGAGTCTGGGGGTCGGCAGAAGGAGCCAACTATTAACTTAATTCGGCTGTTAAGTATAACCTCCACCCACACCAATTCGCACGGAGTATCTACTTCGACTTCACTACAAGATAAACCACTACTGACAGACACCAACACTCCACCACCAATTCTGCCTAATCTATCTTTCCTGAACACCGTCTGAGACTTCGTAAAAATTTCTGCAGAACTTATTTCAGGCTTTAGCCAGCTTTCTGTACCTATAACGATATCAGCTTCTGTGCTTTCTATTAGCGCTTGAAGCTCAGGGACTTTTCCAGCGCAACTACAACAGTTTACAACTATAATTCCGACTGTTCCTTGATCCAAGCACGTCCTGTAATTGCCAAGCACCCTTTGACATTGCAGCCCATCCCGCACTTTCCCGAGGCCTTCTAACCTAAAAAACCGCGCAGTCCATGCCACACAGCCTCCGCTACCCGTGTAGCAGCCAGCTGAGTGTAGTGAACTCCTGACCTATTCAGCGGAACCCGAAACCCCACCACCCTATGGCGCAAGTCAAGGAATCTGCAGCCAATACGGTCGCAAAACCGTCCGAGCCTCTGATTCAGACCCTCCACCCGGCTCTGCACCAAAGGTCCGTAGTCGGTTCTGTCAACGATGCTGCAGATGGTGAGCTCTGCCTTCATCTCGTAAGCAAGACCGGCAGCCTTCACCAAATCAGATAGCCGCTGGAATCCAGAGAGAATTTCCTCAGATCCAAAGCGACACACGTCATTAGTGCCGACATGTGCCACCACCTGCAGCTGGCTGCACCCTGTGCTCTTCATGGCATCCGGAAGGACCCTTTCCACATCAGGAATGACTCCTCCCGGAATGCACACGGAGTGCACACTGGATTTCTTTCCCTCCTTAGCCGCCATATCCCTAAGGGGCCCCATTACGCGCCTAACATTGGAGCTCCCAACTACCAGTAAGCCCACCCTCTGCGATTGCCCGGACCTTGAAGGCTGAGAATGATCCTCTGAAACAGGGCAGGCAGCTGCATCTGGCTCAGCCAGAGACAGTGCCTGAAACCGGTTTGTCAGACGCACCGGGGAGGCTTTCTGATCAGCCTCCGGGGACGCCTTTCGCTGCCTGCCACGCCTTGGAACGACCTCCCAATCAACCACAGGCGAGGGCTCAGCCCCACTGCGGGCAGCAACCGGGGCAACCACAGCGGCAGACCGATCTGGGGACAGACGGGATGAGGTTGACATCCCCGTGATACCCGAGTCCGGCTCCCCACAGTGGTGCCCATTGGCAACAGCCTCAAGCTGCGCGACCGAAGTCTGCTTTCCCTTCTTTGCTTAGAACTGGGTTTCCATCAAAGCTGTTGACATTCATACAAGTCGTTCTCTTTTCTCCAAAGGTCTCTTTAATTTTCTTGTAGGCAGTATCTATCTTACCCCTAGTGAGATAAGCCTCTACAGCTCAGCAATAGGTCGACAATATTTACAAAAATGGCTCTGAGCACTATGGGACTCAACATCTGAGGACATCAGTCCCCTAGAACTTAGAACTACTTAAACCTAACTAACCTAAGGACATCACACACATCCATGCCCATGACAGGATTCGAACCTGCGACCGTAGTGGTCCCGCGGTTCCAGACTGTAGCGCCTAGAACCGCTCGGCCACTCCTGCCGTCTCGACGAATTCAGCGCGTCCTTTTGTTGACAATCATGGCAAGCCATGCTGGGATAACTTTTCAGCAAGATCGCTTCTGCCCGCACTCAGCGAGGATATCTACCGCTTTTCTTTGTGCTTGCCAAATCCTACCTTGGTCAGCAAGATCGTTGGATGAGAATGTTTGGAGCGTAATTATACGAAAGTTGGACAGATATAAAGCCAGTTGGACAGAATTTGGCTCGATATCCCTCCGGAGGACATACAACAAATTTATCAATGAATTCAAAGTCGAGAAACTGCTTGCGTAAGGGCCGGAGGGGGACCAGGTCGCTTTCCCAGTTTGTGAAGGTCTTTCTCGTGAGTAAATAATCCAGTTTGTTTGGAATTGTATTCATTTGTTTGTCTCTACATATAAAGGGTGATCCAATGATAGTGACCGGGCTAAATATCTCACAAAATAAGCATCAAACGAAAAAATTACAAAGAACGAAACTCGTCTACCTTGAAGGGGAAAACTAGATGGCGCTATGGTTGGTCCGGTAGATGGCACTGCCGTAGGTCAAACGGATATCAACTGGGTTTTTTTTTAAAAAAATAGGAATCCCTTCTTTTTGTTACATATTCGTGTAGTACGCAAAAAATATGAATGTTTTAGTTGGACCATTTTTATCGCTTTGTTATACATGGCGCAGTAACAGTCACAAACGTGTAAGTACGTGGTATCACGTAACATTCCGCCAGTGCGGACGGTATTTGCTTCGTGATACATTACCCGTGTTAAAATGGACCGTTTACCAATTGCGGAAAAGGTCGATATCGTGTTGATGTATGGCTATTATGATCAAAATGCCCAACGGGCGTGTGCTATCTATGCTGCTCGGTATCCTGGACGACATCATCCAAGGGTCCGGACCGTTCAGCGGATAGTTACGTTATTTAAGGAAACAGGAAGTGTTCAGTCACATGTGAAACGTCAACCACGACCTGCAACAAATGATGATACCTAAGTAGGTGTTTTAGTTGCTGTCGCGGCTAATCCGCACATCAGTAGCAGACAAACAGCGCGAGAATCGGGAATCTCAAAAACGTCGGTGTTTAGAATCCTGCACCAACATCGATTGCACCTGTAGCATATTTCTACGCACCAGGAATTGTATGGCGAAGACTTCGAGCGTCGTGTACAGTTCTGCCACTGGGCACAAGAGAAATTACGAGACGATGACAGATTTTTTGCACGCGTTCTATTAAGCGACGAAACGTCATTCAGCAACAGCGGTAACGTAAACCGGCATAATATGCACTATTGGGCAAAGTAAAATCCACGATGGCTGCGACAAGTGGAACATCAGCGACCTCGGCGGGTTAATGTATCGTTCGGCATTATGGGAGGAAGGATAATTGGCCCCCATTTTATCGATGGCAATCTAAATGGTGCAATGTATGTTGATTTCCTACGTAGTATTCTACCGATGTTACTACAAGATGTTTCACTGCATGACAGAATGGCTATGTACTTCCAATATGATGGATGTCCGGCATATATCTCACGTGCGGTTGAAGCGGTATTGAATTGCATATTTCATGACAGGTGGATTGGTCGTTGAAGCACCACACCATGGCCCGCACGTTCACCGGATCTGACGTCCCCGCATTTCTTTCTGTGGGGAAAGTTGAAGGATATTTCCTATCGTGATCCACCGACAACGCCTGACAACATGCGTCAGCGCATTGTCAATGCATGTCCGAACATTACGGAAGGCGAACTACTCGCCGTTGAGAGGAATGTCGTTAGAAGTGTTGCCAAAAGCATGGAGTTTGACGGGCATAATTTTGAGCATTTATTGCATTAATGTGGTATTCACAGGTAATCACGCTGTAACAGCATGCGTTCTCAGAAATAAGTGCACAAAGGTACATGTATCACATTGGAACAACCGAAATAAATGTTGAAACATACCTACGTTCCGTATTTTATTTTGAAAAAACCTACCTCTTACCAACTGTTAGTCTAAAATTGTGAGTCATATGTTTGTGACTATTACAGCGCCATCTATCACAAAGCGAAAAAGTGGTGTAACTAAAACAATCATATTTCTTTATGTACTACATGAATATGTAATAAAAATGGGGGTTCTTTTTTTAAAAAAAAACGCAGCGCCATGTAGCTGGCCAATCATAGCGCCATCTGGTTTCCCCCTTCAAGCTAGACAACTATCGTCCTTTGTAGTTTTTTCGTTTGACGCTTATTTCGTGAGATATTTGGCCCGGTCACGACCTGTATATCTCATCCACTGATTTCCGTCGCATCCGGATAATTCCTTTCCTTGTCTTAGAGTGTGTTTTCAGTGGATTAAGTACCTGTCGTCTTCATTGAAATGGAAGTCTTTGCTGGAGAGGGAATGAATCTGCTGATACAAGACAGTGTTAATGTTTACTTTCAATAGAGAAAAATTAATGAGCATGATATCACATTGGAACAACCGAAATAAAATGTTGAAACATACCTACGTTCCGTATTTTATTTTGAAAAAACCTACCTCTTACCAACTGTTCGTCTAAAATTGTGAGTCATATGTTTGTGACTATTACAGCGCCATCTATCACAAAGCGAAAAAGTGGTTTAACTAAAACACTCACATTTCTTTATGTACTACATGAATATGTAATAAAAATGGGGGTTCTTTTTTTTAAAAAAACGCAGCGCCATGTAGCGGGCCAATCATAGCGCCATCTGGTTTCCCCCTTCAAGCTAGACAACTATCGTCCTTTGTAGTTTTTTCGTTTGACGCTTATTTCGTGAGATATTTGGCCCGGTCACGACCTGTATATCTCATCCACTGATTTCCGTCGCATCCGGATAATTGCTTTCCTTGTCTTAGAGTGTGTTTTCAGTGGATTAAGTACCTGTCGTCTTCATTGAAATGGAAGTCTTTGCTGGAGACGGAATGAATCTGCTGATACAAGACAGTGTTAATGTTTACTTTCAATAGAGAAAAATTAATGAGCATGATATCAGGACTTAATAAAGAACAGTAGAGTGCAGATCCGACGTTTAAAAATGGTCATGGATAAACGATATTAAATTGCTGGCCCGCGATCTTTGGGTCACCAAAGTAATCATCTCCAACGAATTTGACAGGCTGAAACATTGATACATGTTTTATGCAACACTAGTGAAAAGGGTCAAGTACATGGCTAAAGACTGTAGTGAAACATATGTTTGTTCTTATTCAAATAAAAGTACAGAAGTAACAGTTTCATGAGCTTACAACATGGTGGTCGGAACAAGAGAGTGCTAAGTAGAGGAAGCCTTTTCTGAACAAGAAGCAGGACACGATCATAAATCGGAAAACAGATATTACTTAATCACATACACATACACATGTTTCAAGCCTATAGTTCTATCTCTGACATAGTTAAATGTATTGATTCTGTACTGTCTACATACGTATCTCAGTGCGAAAGCAGTTTGTTTTATCACTTCTGTTTTACGTATACTATGTTGTTCGCTATTTAACGAAGAAAGAAGAGCCGTAGGCATCTGTTTGTGCAAACACTACGACAGAAAAGTCTTAAAAATATCAAAAACACGGTCAGCTGCAAGTTCATTTCCGACGTATTTTATTGGCTGCCAGTTTCGGTGATATAATACGCCACCACCACAGCCTAAACAACGAGAATACTAACCTTAATACCAACAAAAACTACGTAAAAGAAGGGCACATACTGTAGACACATGAAAGCTGGAAGAATGCATGCAACTAAGTAAAAGTCTTATGTCATCAGTGGTCGATGATTTATTATTAACAACGGCTACGACATCTTATAGAACCCTGTGTCCATGTTATTAGTTGTAATTTTGAGAATTCATCATTGAGAGCAAATTATACTCAACCATTCTCTCACATCTGGAGGCAGTCGGCAAATCATCAATGTTTGAACACTGCTGCTATGCCAGAAATAGCAATACAGAGATAAAGGCAACTGCCTAGGTTCCCTTTTGGATACACATAAGAAAATGTGTGTGCACTAATAGCATAATTAAGTGTCACATTACCTCTCACGTAATAAACGATATTTCATTACTACTGTTTTTGTAGAGGGGACTCTGTAAAACATGTTTCAATCAACATTTTCACAAGTCAATTTATAGCGTACTACTGAATGCTTCCTTCAGTATGCTCAGGGAATATAATATATAGAAATTTAGTCGAAAGTGAGGCAGTGTTTGTCTTAGCAGGTTAATGTGTTTAAGATCCTGTAGTGTGTCCTTTTTTTAACAATTAGAAAATCGTCTGTGGCTTACTACACTATATCAGCAATGCCAAAAGTTGTGAAGCAGTATCTGCAGCAGACCGTGAGTTTGGTGTCCTGTCAAAATCACCTCATAGATTGGAATGTACACATTATTAGACAGGCCTCTGTGATGCTGCCATGAGTTTCATTTCAAAATAACAGAACATTTTTACCATTTACTGCCTTTCTAGTAGCTATATGAAAAACAAAAAAAAAAAAAAACAGCTCATTTTGATGTCCTGACAGGGTCGCCGTATCTCTTGATATGTGTGCATTATTCTCTGTAACTCATGAGGAATAGCCATGATTTTGATTCATGATGTGCCTTGAAACAAATCCTTACTGATATACAGGCAACCTAAGACACCCGCTTCCCTCTTATGTAGAAGTGGACACTGTAAGCAGTACTGCATGTGATTACCATGCATAATGATACATTCATTAGCTCTTCTTCACAGTGGATCATATACACTTTCAAAAAAATGATACAGCAAGAAGAAATTATGCGAATGTGGCAGAAATAAAGAGGTGTTATATACATGTACAGCAGAATAATTAATTAAAGTTTCAAAAAAATTTAACGATTTACTCAAGAGTACATTATAGTATGAAGTGTTTATATCATAAATATAAGTAAGCTCCATCATAGAAAGATATTATGAGGGCTGTGCAATAAAGAAAGATCATATTTCTTATAACGATGTACCTTTACTCATCCTCATAATTTTTATGGTCCTTCTCAGAGTAGTATCCCATGAATGCGATGCACTTTTCCGAGCGTTTCTGCCAAATGCATGCTGGAAACCATTTTTTGAGAGGTCCTTCAAAATCGGCCCCGTAGCCTTCACCACTGCTTCTGATGATTGATGATGCCTCCTACGAAGGCGTTTCTTCGTGTTAGGGAACAGAAAGAAGTCACATGGGGCTGAATCCAGACTATGGGGAGGATGAGTGATCCACTTCACGTTGATTTTTCAAGACATTCAGCAACAACATTGGCAATATGGAGCCGCGCATTATCGTGGCACAGCATCCACTCTGCTTCACGGAAATGTGGTCTTTCGTGCCTGATATGGACTTGCCATGTTTCAGACCATCTCTGTAGTATTGTCCAGCTACTGATGTATGTGCAGGTACAACATGCTGATAAACCATTTCATGAATATCAAAGAATGACATGACTATAACTTTCCCAGCAGAAGCAACCACTTTTGCCTTTTATGGGGGTTGGTGATTGTTGTGTACATAGTTCCGCGTAGTCAGCACGTACACAACTTTCCTACTAGAGCGCACCCCGCTGAGCACAACAGCGCAGGCGCAGCGCTCGTCCGTCTCCGCACTACGAGATGGCGCTGCCTTAGAGACGGACCAAATTCTGCTTCCACCGATCCGCGTATTAATATGTAAGGCAGCCAATGAGATTGCTGCTAACATAGAACCTTTTCTCCTTGTGGATCACACTCGCGCAGTGATACCTGAACGCGTGAGGTATTATAACGAGTGTACAGACCTCCGATTACTCAGTCTGATTTTGTCTGCACCAGTCTGAATTAATCTGCATTAGTCTGCATTTGTCTGTACCAGTCTATAGTCAAGTTTCAGTCTGCGCCTAATAAAATTATCATATTCCTGTACATAGCCATGAAGAGAAATGTATAGACACTTTGTCAAGTATCAGAGATATGTGAGAATAAGATTAACGTACCAAGACGAAAGGAACTTCAGACTGTCAATTGTAAACAGCATCCAGAAGCAAGTTACGTAATGTCTATGATTTTTATTATTTTAATAAATGTGTGTGAAAATTAATCAAGTCCTGTTTAAAGTTGGTCACTGTCAATCTGCTACTCTAAGCGCGCAAGTGGCATTTCTATCGTCTGACTTAATGGCAGAAGATAAACACGCCCCAATAAGATCACGAGATATATTTCTGACACTCGCCTACTTCGTTAGAGCGACAATCAAATAATGTGAAGGTGTTTGTACCGAAGGTCTTACAGTACGCACACCACAGTGATGAAGGAGATTTCCGCTCGGAGCTTTGCTGTTTGCTCTCAGGATCAAAATGCTGTAGCCAAGTTTCATCAGCAATGATTACATTTGAAAGAAACTCCGGATTTTCCTCTAACATCAACTTTAACTGCATGAAGATTTGCACGCGAATGTCGTTCTGTTCGGAGATCAACAGTCTTGGAACCCAGCGCGCACAAACAAGTGCCATGTGTAATTTTTCTGTCACCAAGGTGTGGGTGGCACCCAATGAAATGTTCAGTATTTGAGAAAGTGATCTTAAGGTGATTCGTCGATCCTCTCTCACAAGAACAATAACTGGAGCACCAGGTCCACCTTCCTTTGAAATCGATTGTCTCCTCTCTTTAAACCACATCCGAGCTGTGCTGTAGGGAAGAACAGACTCTCCATAGGCCTGCTGTAACATTGTATAGGCCTCAGCTGAAGATTTGTTGAGACGAAAGCAGAATTTCAAAGCAGCATATTGTTCCTCGAGTGTTACCTCCATTGCAGCCAATGGAACGTGTCTGACCTTGTCTGCCTCTCACAGGCGGGAACCAGGAATCCCGACAATGAAACTACTACGGTGTGTTTGTTGCACATTAAGCTAACAGAATATCGTAAGATTAAATTGTAGCGCGACCATAAAAATAATAAGTGATCATTCTTCATTGAACATCCCTCGTATATGAATCAGATTCGCTTCATACACTGCGACAGATGATTACTTAATGTTGCTTTACAACTCACCTATGATGTACTAGAATATGATTATCGATAACAGTCTCCTCCTATCATTGTTAAGTTTCCTGGCATAAGTACATTTGCTTACATATTCGTGATACTCGAAAGTCGCCAAAGGTGGAAATAACGATTATACAGTTGAATAAACGATCCATCGAACACCTTGCAGACAAGCGGCGAAAGTTTCATTTTTAAAAGTATTGCATGACTACCTATGGCAAACCATGGTAAAATTATCAAGATAAAAATACGGCATTTCAGTCTTTGATCGCTATTCTTTATTTTCAGTGACCGGTTTCGGGTTAGCTGCCCATCTTGAGATCTGTTAGACAAAGTTAAAAATGTAATTAGCAAGAGAGATACAGATAGTGATAGAAATATCTTACTTTATAAAAAGAAATTTTGGAACGTATTAAATGCCAACATACCATATATTGCAGTTACAGAGTAACTTGTCAGTACAGAAAATCGGTTCGCTGTCATAACTAAAGTAAATGTTAATCTGTTAAAACCTTGTATTGCAGTTTGAGAGAAATTCAACAATTCCGGAATATATAAGATCAAATGTGCTGAATGTGACATTTATTATATAGGACAAACAGGGAGAAATTTTGAAATTCGATACAGGGAACACTGCAGTCATAGCAATCGGACAGCACTTGGAGCACATGTAAAAGATAGTAAACATGAAGTGAGTAATATAAATGAACAAATGGAGGTGCTACATAAAGCTCCAAAAAGTCTCTATCTCAACGTGCTCGAAGAGATTGAAATATACGCTCATCAAAGAAACACCCCAGGCCTACTACTTAATGAGCAAAGCGATTTTATGCACAGTAGTTATTATGAGATTTTTAAAGACCAGTTTTAGGCTTACTCTTGAATGCAACAGCACGCTCCAGTAGGGCCGGCCGTTGTGGCCGAGCGGGTCTAGGCGTTTCAGAAGAACAGCGCTGCTGCTACGGTCGTCGGTTCAAATCCTGCCTCAGGCATGGTTGTGTGTGCTGTCCTTAGGTTAGTTAGGTTTAAATAGTTCTAGGGACTGATGACCTCAGATGTTAAGTCCCATAGTGCTCAGAGCCACTTGAAGCTCCCAGTAAGAACCAGCTGCAGCGAAACGCCTCTCAGCGTACTGGTGTCGAGGTGAATTGGGCGCGGTGGAAGAGGCCTCGGCGTGGCGTTGTATACGTTCTGACGTAGAGAAATCCTCTTCACCACCAATCAAAACAAAGAAGAGGAAACATAAATTTTTGAAAGAATATCTACATTTTAATTATATTTTATTTATCTTTATAAAGAAATTTTAAATTACAGTAAATTTTTCGTTTCATGGTCCGCTCAAAAAGAAAGACGGTTATTAATATGTTATTACTTTAAAAATTGTTTTCTTAAAAAGAATATTCGCCATTAATATGTACGGTGAAATAATAACAGATGCACAATTCTTATACATAGAGGGCACTTTTTACTGTTGCCAATCAGCTTTTTCTCAAACTGCGATATAAGGTTTTAACAGATAAAAATGTACTTTGGTTATGACAGCGAACCGATTGTTCTGTACTGACAAGTAACTCTGTAACTGCAATATATGGTATGACAAACTTATTGGCTTCTGTCTCGGGTTCTTCTGCCGACGTTCATCTAATCATTTTTCCGACGTTTCGCCAGCACGAGTGGCTGGCATTGTCAAAGCTTCACCCTCCTTTGCCGGTGGTGAACTGGAGCCGAGTTCGCGCCGCAGACTATATGTACCTGGCGCGCCAACGTTCGAGGGCTTCTCCGCGGTCATTTCCGGTGCGGTTCTCCTCTTCTTGCTCAAACTGTTACTATAAATGAGACCGACCACGTAATAAAATTCGGCGACACGGAAGTTCTGGCTGTAGAGACGCACTATCACACGCGCTTGTTGACAGAAGCTGTAGAAATACAAAAACACGCGAAAAGTTTCAACAAGAAACAGGAAAGCCTTAAGGTAAACGGATCCTGGCTTCCCGTACTGCAGCGAACGACCGTCGCAGGTAGCAAGAGGAGAACCGCACCGGAAATGACCGCAGAGAAGCCCTCGGACGTTGGCGTGCCAGGTACATATAGTGTGAGACCTACTGAAATACACTGCCGTATAACTGGCACGACACAGGGAAGCCGTACCGTACACTGCATGCAGACAAGCTCCACACATCCCCCACACAGTGAGATGATCTATGGCCGATATCACACTACTGTATAACGATCTTGATTGTTCCATGAATGTAGCGGCTGCAGCAACTGCGATACATCGCCATCTATTGCCACGGTAATGATGCATGATACCCATACTAACAAACCCAACCTTGCATGAAATATCGCAGCTAGCAAGCCACTACTGCTCTTACTACCCATCCCACTGTCGCAGAGGTTTTTTTCTTCCCACGGCACGAGTCTTGGTACTTTTTTCCCTCTGCTCTTCAAATCGCTACCCTCACTCGCGCTTCGTCCACTATCTATCACCTGATGGACCGTATTAATGCGTAGTCTTACCCAGACACACGGATAACATCACAGCCCAGCATCGTGTGATCCACTTACTAGGTAACTAACATGTTGACGGAGGTGACAGTAGAACTTTAGGTTTGGTCACCACGTTGGTGCGGGCGTGGAGGGGCCCCATCTCTTTTTAAAAGAGCTCGGCTCCAGTTCACCAACGGCAATGGAGGGTGGAGCTCTGACAATGGCAGCCACTCGTGCTGGCGAAACGTCAGAAAAATTATTAGATGAACGTCGGCCGAAGAACCCGAGACAGAAGCCAATAGGCAGTTTGCCAACAAGTGGCCACGAAAGCATTAACAATTTCAATATATGGTATGCTGGCATTTAATACGTTCCAAAATTTCTTTTTGTAAACTAAGATATTTCTGTCACTAACTGTATCTCTCTTGTTAATTATATTTTTTACTTTGTCTAACAGATCTGAAGATGGGCAGCTAGACCGAAACCGGTCACTGAAAATAAAGAACACCGATCAAAGACTGAAATGCCGTAATTTTTATTTAATGAACGATCGCGGGATGTCTAGTTTTGAGAAAAACTTGTGAAACAGTATTTATTGTAGAGCAATCAGTTTGCTGTCCTGTGACGGTCGCCACATCTTTTTACAGTAGCGGAGTATTAGCCACGGCTCACCTTTAGCTTCTGTAAGTTCGGCTGGCAGCCGAAAGGAGAAAGACAGCTCCCAAGACGCCCTGATGTGGGGGGGGGGGGGAGTAGTGGGGGTTGTACTTGGTGGTGGGGGGGGGGGGAGAGGGGGAGGTTGTAGCTCGTTGGGATCGCGCCCGGCTGATGGCGGGGCAATCCGGGCCGTCGCCGCTGACAGCTTTATTAAGCGAATTTCGTGGCGGGCCTAAGCCGCCACCCGCCGCCCGCCGCTTATTAAAGCCGCCCCGGGCACTCGGGCCCGGCTCTGTCTGCGCCACGCAAACCGCTGCTGCAATCCCACCGCCATCACCGCTCTACCCTGCCAACGGAGAACTGCGCTCGCCTCACTTCTTACATACGTATCGCTGACGTCCAGCGCCGCCAGGAAGCGTCTCCATGGCATGTTATTATTATTGTTGTCTTTTCCGAATATAGCTTTACACCTTTGTAAAAATGTTTTAACAAAACGTCAATTTGGTTTCCAAAAGGGTTTTTCAATGGAAAATGCTATATATATACTTTCACTAATGAAACATTAAATGCTCTGAGTAACCTAAAGTCACACGTGGGGATTTTTTGTGATCTATCAAAGGCTTTTGAGTGTGTAAATCATGGAATACTTCTAGATAAGCTAAAGTACTGTGCTATGAATGGGACAGTGCTCAAATGGTTTAAATCATACCTAACTGGAAGAGTGCAGAAAGCTGAAATAAGCAGTTCATACAATATTATGATGTCTCAGGCAGCGTAACTTGCTGTGACAGTGCGAGAGAGAGAGACAAAGATATTGTTTATTACTCTGTGGCGGTCAGCGCTCACATAATTATTCTTAGGATGTAGAGCGTATGTTCTTCGTAAATTTTACTAGAAGAGAGCCATTCTTGTGATGTAAAAATCGACGCCATTGCGAGTTTTTGATTCACATTGTATAATATGTATATGAAAGGAAATCAGTTAATAGAACAATAAAATATTGTTCAGTTCAAGAAGGTACGTGTTATTCTACACCCAGCGTATACTTCTACTGTGATTTAATAATAAATACAAGCTTCAGAACAGTTCCGACGGGAGCGTTCAGTTCTAGTGAAATATCTCGATGTTTTCTTCGGAAAAGAAATCACTTCATGCATCATTCAAATCCACAATAGTACCTGGACATTTCTCAGAACTGAAAGCAATCTGATTGCTATGCAACAGAACCCCGAAGAATATTTCTCCGTACTTTGGTTACCACTTTCAGCTCAACACGGTATCTGCAGCATCTGGAGCAGATTTCTACAACAGCGGAAGCGTGTAGTCGCTATCAGTTTCACACATCGCCCTGTGCACGCTGTATGTATTTACCCACATTCTATATTCACTAAAATGCAAAGCTGGTACTTTTTGCCCATTATACAAGTATAGCTATCACACCCGACAGACAAGAATTAACTGGTGGAATTGTAAATGATGTTTTTCAGAAAATCAATAAGTGGTTCTCTGCAAATGGGCTCTCTTTTAACTATGACAAAACACAGTATATACAGTTCCACACAATAAATGTAATTACCCCATTAATAAATATAGACCTTCGATCAGAAATCGGTAGCTAAGGTAGAATATTCAAATTTTCTACGTGTATGCATTGATGAGGGATTGAACTGTAAAAAACACACTGAGGATCTGCTGAAACATTTGAGTTCAGCTACTTATGCTATTAGGGTCATTGCAAATTGTGGCGATACACGTCTGAGTAAATTAGCTTACCACGCCTATTTTCATTCTTTGCTTTCGTATGGCATCATATTCTGGGGTAACTCATCATTGAGTAAAAGAGTGTTCATTGCACAAAAGCGTGTAATCAGAATAATTGCTGGAGCTCATCCAAGATCATCCTGCAGACACTTATTTAATGAGCTACAAATCTTCACTGCAGCCTCACAATATACACTCCTGGAAATTGAAATAAGAACACCGTGAATTCATTGTCCCAGGAAGGGGAAACTTTATTGACACATTCCTGGGGTCAGATACATCACATGATCACACTGACAGAACCACAGGCACATAGACACAGGCAACAGAGCATGCACAATGTCGGCACTAGTACAGTGTATATCCACCTTTCGCAGCAATGCAGGCTGCTATTCTCCCATGGAGACGATCGTAGAGATGCTGGATGTAGTCCTGTGGAACGGCTTGCCATGCCATTTCCACCTGGCGCCTCAGTTGGACCAGCGTTCGTGCTGGACGTGCAGACCGCGTGAGACGACGCTTCATACAGTCCCAAACATGCTCAATGGGGGACAGATCCGGAGATCTTGATGGCCAGGGTAGTTGACTTACACCTTCTAGAGCACGTTGGGTGGCACGGGATACATGCGGACGTGCATTGTCCTGTTGGAACAGCAAGTTCCCTTGCCGGTCTAGGAATGGTAGAACGATGGGTTCGATGACGGTTTGGATGTACCGTGCACTATTCAGTGTCCCCTCGACGATCACCAGAGGTGTACGGCCAGTGTAGGAGATCGCTCCCCACACCATGATGCCGGGTGTTGGCCCTGTGTGCCTCGGTCGTATGCAGTCCTGATTGTGGCGCTCACCTGCACGGCGCCAAACACGCATACGACCATCATTGGCACCAAGGCAGAAGCGACTCTCATCGCTGAAGACGACACGTCTCCATTCGTCCCTCCATTCACGCCTGTCGCGACACCACTGGAGGCGGGCTGCACGATGTTGGGGCGTGAGCAGAAGACGGCCTAACGGTGTGCGGGACCGTAGCCCAGCTTCATGGAGACGGTTGCGAATGGTCCTCGCCGCTACCCCAGGAGCAACAGTGTCCCTAATTTGCTGGGAAGTGGCGGTGCGGTCCCCTACGACACTGCGTAGGATCCTACGGTCTTGGCGTGCATCCATGCGTCGCTGCGGTCCGGTCCCAGGTCGACGGGCACGTGCACCTTCCGCCGACCACTGGCGACAACATCGATGTACTGCGGAGACCTCACGCCCCACGTGTTGAGCAATTCGGCGGTACGTCCACCCGGCCTCCCGCATGCCCACTATACGCCCTCGCTCAAAGTCCGTCAACTGCACATACGGTTCACGTCCACGCTGTCGCGGCATGCTACCAGTGTTAAAGACTGCGAAGGAGCTCCGTATGCCACGGCAAACTGGCTGACACTGACGGCGGCGGTGCACAAATGCTGCGCAGCTAGCGCCATTCGACGGCCAACACCGCGGTTCCTGGTGTGTCCGCTGTGGCGTGCGTGTGATCATTGCTTGTACAGCCCTCTCGCAGTGTCCGGAGCAAGTATGGTGGGTCTGACACACCGGTGTCAATGTGTTCTATTTTCCATTTCCAGGAGTGTATATATTAAGTTATGAAATTTCTTATTAACAATCCGAACGAATTCAAAAGTAATAGCAGTGTACATGGCTACAACACTAGGAGAAAGGATGATCTTCACTACTCAAGGTTAAATCTAACTTTGGCTCAGAAGGGGGTAAATTATGTTGCCACAAAAGTCTTTGGTCACTTACCTAATAGCATCAAAAGTCTGACAGAAAGCCGTATAGTATTTAAAAGGAAATTAAAAGAATTTCTTAATGGCAACGCCTTCTACTAATTAGATGAATTTTTGGATATAGTAAGTGGGTAATTTCCCAACCCCCGCAAGAAAAATGAGTGTCATGTAATATTTTGTGTAATGTAATATCTTGTATACTCACCTTTTATTATCCTGACACGTTCCACATCATTACTAACTGTCGATTTCATGATCTACGGAACAAGTACTAATCTAATCTAAACGAATCTAATCTGTCTTTTAAGAGAGATTTTGGGGTGTAATAGTCACGATTCTTTCCTTTTTCCTTCGTTCTTCCTGAATTCTGTTCCGAGAAAGGCGGTGCATTAATTAGCACACTAGGAGGAGGACGGTTTAAACCTGCGTCCAGCCTTCCGGATTTAGGTTTTCCATGATTTCCCTAAATCACTGAAGCCAAATGCCGGGATGGTTCGTTTGGAAGAGCACAGCTGATTGCGTTCTCCATCCTTGACAGAATCCGGGCTTGTGCTCCGTCTCTAATGATCTCAATGTCGACGGACGTTAAACGCGATCCGGAGAAACTTTTTTGATAAAACAAAATGTAAAATGTTTGCCAAGTATCGATCGGCCAATGAAAGATAAGTAAGAGCAATGATAGACTCTTATGGTAGAGACAATGACATACTTACTCTCTTCACTCTCTTCACTCTTTAGTAGTATTCCGTTCTTGTGTGTCATAAAGTGAAGACGTATATGTGAAACCTGCTACTATATTTATGAAAGTTTATTTGAATAATCAACAGTTTAAATCAAAACGATATCTCCGCGTATATCATTATTTATGGAAGCCTAATAACACATCTTCTGGACCAATATTGTTATTATTTATACGAGGTGGATACACATAGAAGCGGAGATCTTCGCGACGACGCAGTACAGAAATTGAGGTAGGTGAGCATGCTCTTTTCTTCCTTTTGTGGACGCCATTTTCATTTCTTTTTATTTGGTCATTTGCCGCGAAACTAATATGAACAAGTCTTCATCATTTCTGTTTTTCCAACCCAGTCCGATTCCTTTTACTTTTGGATACATTATGGGAGTGACAGTGATCAATGAGTTACAAATATTTACTATTAAAAACAGTCTTGATCAGTATTTATTACGGTGACCGATTTCGACCACTACTGTGGTCGTCTTCAGACCAATGAGCATGAACCTCCTCCTGCTAGGGAATCAATACTTAGCAGAAGGAGATTCCTACTCATTGGTCTGAAGATGATAACAGTAGTTGTCAAACCCGGTCACCGTAATAAATAAGTTCTGATCAAAACTGTCTTTAATAGTAAATATCCGATTCCTTTTGTTATAATTTTTATCTGATTCTCATTTCCGCCATAACCGATATTCTTTGCAACCAGGCAACAAGGACAGCTAAATTTAAGCAAATAGTGCATCTACCTCTTCCGTAATTTGTCACATGTGAGTGACTTTTAGAATAATTACAAATTCTTACCATCACCCCCAAATGCAGTAGTTATTAGACAGCCGACTGATTCGCGAATGTATGGGCCTTTTCTCGTTGTTGCACCCAGTCTGATGTTAAATATTACTTCTTGTTGTTGTAATCTTCGGTCCTGAGGCTGGTTTGATGCAGCTCTCCATGTTACTCTATCCTGTGCAAGCTTCATCATCTCCCAGTACCTACTGCAGCCTACATCCTTCCAAATCTGCTTAATGCATTCATCTCTTGCTCTCCGTCTTAGATTTTTTCCCTCCACGCTGCCCTCCACTGCTAAATTAGTGATCCCTTGATGCCTTAGAACATGTCCTTCCAACCGATCCCTTCTTCTAGTCAAGTTGTGCCACAAACTCCCCTTCTGCCCAATTCTGTTCAATACCTGCTCATTAGTTACATGATCTACCCATCTAATCTTCAGCATTCTTCTGTAGCACCACATTTCGAAAGCTTCTATTCTCTTCTTGTCTAAACTGTTTACCGTCCACGTTTCACATCCATACATGGCTACACGCCATACAAATACTTTCAGAAACGACTTCCTGGCACTCAAATTTATACTCCGTGTTAATAAATTTCTCTTTCATATCCCTCGACTCTTATAACTGCCATCTGATTTCTGTACAAATTGTAAATAGCCTTTCGTTCCCTGTATTTGACCTCTGCTACCTTCAGGATTTGAAAGAGAGTCTTCCAGTGAACATTGTCAAAAGCTTTCTCTAAGTCTACAAATGCTACAAACGTAGATTTGCCTTTCCTTAATCTTTTTTCTAAGATCTGCCATAGGGTTAGTATTGCCTCACGTGTTCCAACATTTCTACGGAATCCAAACTGATCTTCCCCGAGGTCGGCTTATACCAGTTTTTCCATTTGTCGGTAAAGAATTCGCGTTAGTATTTTGCAGCTCTGACTTATTAAACTGATAGTTCGGTAATTTTCACATCTGTCAACACCTGCTTTCTTTGGGATTGGAATTATTATATTCTTCTTGAAGTCTGGGGGAATGTCGCCTGTCTCACACATCTTTCTCACCAGATGGTAGAGGTTTGTCAGGACTGGCTCTCCCAAGGCTGTCAGTGGTTCTAATGGAATGTTGTCTACTCCCAGGGTCTTGTTGCGACTCAGGTCTTTCAGTGGTCTGTCAAACTCTTACTGCAGTATTATATCTCCCATTTCATCTTCATCTAAATCCTCCTCCATTTCCATAACATTGTCCTCAACAACATCGCTCCTGTATAGATCCTCCATGTACTCCTTCCACCTTTTTGCTTTACCTTCTTTGCTTAGAACATACATATCCCCAGAAAAGATATCTGCTGGTGATAAATCATGCGGCTTGTGTGACTTCACAGAAAAGGGTAATATATCTTACTTTATCCATATAAACGAATATTTCTGTCACATACTATTTTGTAACTTACAGGGGTAAACACCTTATCTCAAACAGCCTGTATAAACAATAGGAGTGGACCCAAAATTGTACCTTGTGGTACTCAGTTCATGATTTCCCCTTAATTTCCTTGCTTCCATCATTTTTTGAATTATTCAGGGCAACTTTTGGCACTCTGTTTGTTAAGTACAATTCAGACGATTTTTTAATCGTGTAGAGAAACTGCAACATTGACAGTCAGGTTCGCCTGTCTGGGGCGTAATACATCGAATGGATGTGTTTCGTCAGAGTTATACCTCTAATCTCTCTGTGCAAAGACAGGAAGTTTTTCAACCCCTCGCGGTATTCTGTTCGCTGGGGAGAGGTCGTGTGTTGTGGCGTCTGGGGATTGAATTCCCGCAAGCTGTGGAGACAGCCACCCGCCGTGGCGTGCCTCGGGCAGTTAGAGCTGGCAGCGCGAGTCGCGTGCCAGGCGCAGCTGCCGCCGGCTATTGAGACGGCTGAGGAAGAGGATGAGGAGGAGGAGGAGGGCATGAGCAGTGTGAGGAGATGGATGGCCGGATACGATGTTATCGGCCAGCCGGCATCGTCGTCAGCACATAATCGAGTTATAGCCTCCGGCCGTCGGCACACAGCAGACAGCCGCCAGCCACCGCGGCGGAAAACAGTATCGATCGATCGACTGCCAGCGGAGTGGGGAGGCAGGGTCGACACTAGTCGGCGGATACGAGTGTGGCCGACGCTAGCCGAGAGCAGCCGAGGCGCGCGCCCCGGCTCGATACGTCACCGACGTGATTACCCGCCGCGGACGGGGAAGAACCTTCCGTAAAAAAGTAACAGAATAGCTGCAGGAAGTAGTGTGTTACAAGAAAACTGTGCGAGTAGTTGTGATATGTTTAATTTGAAAACAAACGCAAAACAATTAAATGGAAATCGACTAACAAACGCCGACCACCAATAAAAAAGTAAAGATATGTGAATGATATGCTTTAGACGCGAATTTCTCTTACAATTTCATTTGCTTTGCTTGAACGCAGCATGGAAATATATGTCTGCTTGCATGCGCGTTTGGACATATCATTAACGTCATAAAATCCCCAACAACTTATAACGGTACTTTGTGGGCAGGCGTGTCAATTAGCATCATACTAACTAAAATCGGGGAAGAATTAAAAAGGGGAAAGTAATTCGAAACTTTAATAACTGCTCAGTATTACTAAGAAGCAATGTAATGAAAAGTAATAAAAAGCAAAGTAGCAAACACCAAGCGGGACAGAAAGATATAGGGGCGCGTTTGTTTTTTAATACAAATAAATGAACATGTAACACGTTATTGAGCTCTCTACCGTTAGTTATCGCGATCGGACTGGTCGATTAAAAAGTGGTACGCCAGTGCGAAATTCGTTAAGCAGGTTATTTAAAGACTCTTCAAGTACGTTTGAAATACATTACGTGTGACGAAGTGATCACAGACGTTTATTGTCGGGTGAAGTGAAAATGAATCCGACAACATAATTCTAAATTTGTGTTAGCTGGGAAAAATACTCTTGGGAAACTCTCATGGTTGTGGAACCCACGAAAGTTGTGCGCAACGGAAAAAATGGTCCAAATGGCTCTGAGCACTATCGGACTTAACTTATGAGGCCAACAGTCCCCTAGACTGAAAACTACTTAGACCTAACTAACCTAAGGACATCACACACATCCATGCCCGAGGCAGGATTCGAACCTGGGACCGTAGCGGTCCCACGGTTCCAGACTGCAGCGCCTAGAACCGCTCGGTCACCGCGGCCGGTCCGCAACGGAAAGCTATAGTTTACGTAATTCTGCATTTTATAAAATGGTGAAACGCATGTGCGCGGAACATTGATAGAAACTTATCCTTGGACGGTTGTGGGGGTAACTCATACAAACAACGGGCCAGCATAAAAGATAGTTCGCTTATTAACTACCAAATATCAATTAACGGGGACCTTAAGTACTAAAAAAGAAGGATAGGATAATCACCTCTAATCCCGATTCATATTTCATACTTAATTAGTGAAAAGAGAAGTGTTAATTATCAAACTACATTTCAATTTTATCCACGATTTTGGCTTCATTACGTAGTCTTGACTACATGATAAACAATATCTGTGGAAGTTGTATGCATCGTATCGTCATAATATTTAGCCAACCAATATTGTGGGACACCAAAAATGTAAATGCATGAAATTGTTCTTACAGCGGATGTATAACGTGTGAGTGCGACGAACTGTATTGAGAAACTGAACATCCATTACGTACTTGCATGTTCCTCTGCGAAAATGTTCCTTGTCGGTACATCAGCATAGAGTTCGAATAGAATTGCTGGAACACTGCAAACCATTCAGATTAATCGAACATCTAAATACGCATAATGCTGGTATCACCAGGATGTGTTCTTTCACCTCACCCCCGTGGCAGCAATTGAATTAAGAGTCAGCCGGGAATAACATTTAAATCAATTGACGACCATTGAGCTGGCGCCACGAATTTTCAAACGTCCACTGCCATGTGTGAAGGCGAGTGACACCACGAGTGCTAACGTCGATATCGGGGTCTCGTCGTGATCGTACTGAATGACATTGAGAGGTTACAAACTGAGCAATAGGTCTTTATCAAATTGTGAAATGAAGAAATGATTAATCGTTTACCTTTGTTTTATTATCTTAGCGTGAAGGTACGGATTAAATGTGTTTGGAAGTTCAAGTGCAAATTCAACAATCCAATATCTGATACTATTTGATGTAGTAAAATAACAATTTCAAGAGTTTAGAGGATGCGGAAATCAAAGGAAAGGATGGGTGGGAATTGGTGACTTTTAGCGGCACAGTCCATGTCCGACAGAACAGACACCTCTCATATATGTACACTTCTGTAAGAACATGACCGTTCCTTGACGTATCTATGCTGATGTAGTCGGCGTATTGTCTGAACTCGTCTTTTCTGAGTCATGGTATAGTCTCAACTCCTCTTATCTTCTGACTGATTTGATGTGACCCGCCATGCGCTCCTGTCCTCTGTCAACATTTCCAACTCAGAGTAGCACTTGTAACGTAGTCTTCAATTATTTGCTGGATGTATTAAAAAAAATGGTTCCAATGACTCTGAGCACTATGGGACTTAACATCAGAGGTCATCAGTCCTCCAGAATTATAACTACTTAAACCTAACTAACCTAAGGACATCACACACACCCATGCCCGAGGCAGGATTCGAACCTGCGACCATAGCGGTCGCGCGGTTCCGGACTGAAGCGCTTAGAACCGTTCGGCCACATCGGCCGGCGGATGTATTCCAATCCGTGTGTTCCTCTACAGTTTTTGCCCTCTTCATCTCGCTGTAGTACCATAGAAGTTAGTCCCTGATCTCTTTAACAAATATCCTATAATCCTGTCCATTCAGGTCAGTGCTTTTCATCTACAGGGTGTTACAAAAAGGTACGGCCAAACTTTCAGGAAACATTCCTCACAAACAAATAAAGAAAAGATGTTATATGGACATGTGTCCGGATACGCTTACTTTCCGAGTTAGAGCTCATTTTAGATTCGTCAGTATGTACTGTACTTCCTCGATTCAGCGCTAGTTGACCCAATTGAAGGAAGATAATGTTGACTTCGGTGCTTGTGTTGACATGCGACTCATTGCTCTACAGTACTAGCATCAAGCACATCAGTACGTAGCATCAACAGGTTAGTGTTCATCACGAACGTGGTTTTGCAGTCAGTGCAATGTTTACAAATGCGGAGTTGGAAGATGCCAATTTGATGTATGGATTAGCACGGGGCAATAGCTGTGGTGCGGTACGTTTCTATCGAGACAGATTTCCAGAACGAAGGCGTCCAGACAGGAAGACGTTCGAAGCAACTGACCGGCGTCTTAGGGAGCACCCAACATTCTAGCCTATTACTCGCGACTGGGGAAGACCTAGAACGACGAGGACACCTGCAATGGACGAGGCAATTCTTCGTGCAGTTGACGATAACCCTAATGTCAGCGTCAGACAAGTTGCTGCTGTACAAGGTAACGTTGACCACATCACTGTATGGAGAGTGCTACGGGAGAACCAGTTGTTTCCGTACCGTATACAGTGTGTGCAGGCAATGTCAGTAGCTGATTGGCCTCCACGGCTACACTTCTGCGAATGGTTCATCCAACAATGTGTCAATCCTCATTTCAGTGCAAATTTTCTCTTTACGGATGAGGCTTCATTCCAACGTGATCAAATTGTAAATTTTCACAGTCAACATGTGTGGGCTGACGAGAATCCGCACGCAATTGTGCAATCACGTCATCAACAAATCCTCTGTGAACGTTTGGGCTGGTATTGTTGGTGATGTCTTGATTGGGCCCCATGTATTTCCACTACGCTCAATGGAGCAAGTTATCACGATTTCATACGGGATACTCTACCTTTGCTGCTAGAACATGTGCCTTTACAAGTACGACACAACATGTGGTTCATGCACGATGGAGCTCCTGCACATTTCAGTCGAAGTGTTCGTACGCTTCTCAACAACAGGTTCGGTGACCGATGGATTGGTAGAGGCGGACCAATTCCATGGCCTCCAAGCTTTCCTGATCTCAACCATCTTGACTCTCTTTTATGGGGGCATTTGAAAGCTCTTGTCTATGCAACCCCGGTACCAAATGTAGAGACGCTTCGTGCTCGTATTGTGGACGGCTGTGATACAATACGCCATTCTCCAGGGCTGCATCAGCGCATCAGGGATTCCGTGCGACGGAGGGTGGATGCATGTATCCTCGCTAACGGAGGACATTTTGAACATTTCCTGTAACAAAGTGTTTGAAGTCACGCTGGTACGTTCTGTTGCTGTGTGTTTCCATTCCATTATTAATGTGATTTGAAGAGAAGTAATAAAATGAGCTCTAACATGGAAAGTAAGCGTTTACGGACACATGTCCACATAACATATTTTCTTTCTTTGTGTGTGAGGAATGTTTCCTGAAAGTTTCGCCGTACCTTTTTGTAACACCCTGTACAGTTTGGAGGGAAATGAACTGCTCGACGTACTCTGGTTCGTTGGTCGGCAGGCTCACCAGTTGTGGACGCCTCCTTATGCGGGGACATCTCCTTACATTGGCATATTTTACGAGACTCAGGTTTGTGCTCACATGGACCTGGTTGCTAAGACTATAGTCTCCTTGGAAGTACAGGGTGCATAAAATAAAATGGCCTGTATTTATTTCCTCACTTATTCTGCACATAACGTCCTCATTCCTTACCTAATCAGTCCACCTGACTTTCTTCTTTAGCGCCACATCTCAAATTCTCTTCTGTTCCTGTTTTCTCACAGTCCATGTTTCGCTACCGTGCAATACAATGCTCAAAAAGTACATTCTAAGAATTCTTTTCTCACCTTAATGCCTATGTTTGCTACTTGTACTCTCTTGGACAGGGGAATCAATTACTTGCGAGTAGGTCGTTAATGGACGGGCAACGCTGCACTGAAGCGTGCTGTAAGTTGAGAATTTGGGTCGGACAGAAAGCGTATCCGTATGAGTATGGGGGTTAAGGCAACCATTTAAGAGAAGCGGAGCATCCGGGTTCGAGACCCGGCAGAATTTCTACGGCTCTCTCTTGACCAGGGTCTCCAAACTTTTTACTCCGCGGGCCACACTGGCGCCTCCACGAAGTCATAAGGGCCAAGATCTACCTAATGGGATTAAAGCACCCTAGCACTCCGTGGTCACCGTAATGTAAGACTAAAGGAAAGATGAAATCGCAAAAATCTAAGGTTGTGCTAATAGCTAGCACTGAAATGAACTACAATTTGTATTTAATTACATAATTTTGATTGGTGGACGTACCTGACCGAAATTCTGCCGTATTCTATTCTGGCGAATTTCACCGACAAAAAAGTATCTCACTGCAAATTCGTCCTGCAAAGTTAACGAAATCTCAAAATCATTGTTAGCAACACTATTACTGCAAGACGTAACAGAGGTAGAGTATGTCAACGCAATGTTATTTCAAGCGGCGCAACAATAAATTTAGTTATGTAGTCTTGTAGCCACCCCCATGAACCATGGACCTTGCCGTTGGTGGGGAGGCTTGCGTGCCTCAGCGATACAGATGGCCGTACCGTAGGTGCAACCACAACGGAGGGGTATCTGTTGAGAGGCCATACAAACATGTGGTTCCTGAAGAGGGACAGCAGCCTTTTAAGTAGTTGCAAAGGGCGACAGTCTGGATGATTGACTGATCTGGCCTTGCAACATTAACCAAAACGGCCTTGCTGTGCTGGTACTGCGAACGGCTGAAAGCAAGGGGAAACTACAGCCGTAATTTTTCCCGGGGACATGCAGCTTTACTGTATGATTAAATGATGATGGCATCCTCTTGGGTAAAATATTCCGGAGGTAAAATAGTCCCCCATTCGGATCTCCGGGCGGGGACTACTCAGGAGGATGTCGTTATCAGGAGAAAGAAAACTGGCGTTCTACGGATCGGAGCGTGGAATGTCAGATCCCTTAATCGGGCAGGTAGGTTAGAAAATTTAAAAAGGGAAATGGATAGGTTAAAGTTAGATATAGTGGGATTTAGTGAAGTTCGGTGGCAGGAGGAACAAGACTTCTGGTCAGGTGACTACACGGTTATAAACACAAAATCAAATAGGGGTAATGCAGGAGTAGGTTTAATAATGAATAGGAAAATAGGAATGCGGGTAAGCTACTACAAACAGCATAGTGAACGCATTATTGTGGCCAAGATAGATACGAAGCCCACACCTACTACAGTAGTACAAGTTTATATGCCAACTAGCTCTGCAGATGATGAAGAAATTGAAGAAATGTACGATGAAATAAAAGAAATTATTCAGATAGTGAAGGGAGACGAAAATTTAATAGTAATGGGTGACTGGAATTCGAGTGTAGGAAAAGGGAGAGAAGGAAACATAGTAGGTGAATATGGATTGGGGCTAAGAAATGAAAGAGGAAGCAGCCTAGTAGAATTTTGCACACAGCACAACTTAATCATAGCTAACACTTGGTTTAAGAATCATGAAAGAAGGTTGTATACGTGGAAGAACCCTGGAGATACTAAAAGGTATCAGATAGATTATATAATGGTAAGACAGAGATTTAGGAACCAGGTTATAAGTTGTAAGACATTTCCAGGGGCAGATGTGGACTCTGACCACAATCTATTGGTTATGACCTGTAGATTAAAACTGAAGAAACTGCAAAAATGTGGGAAATTAAGGAGATGTGATCTGGATAAACTGAAAGAACCAGAGGTTGTACAGAGTTTCAGAGAGAGCATAAGGGAACAATTGACAGGAATAGGGGAAAGAAATACAGTAGAAGAAGAATGGGTAGCTCTGAGGGATGTAGTAGTGAAGGCAGCAGAGGATAAAGTAGGTACAAAGACGAGGGCTGCTAGAAATCCTTGGGTAACAGAAGAAATATTGAATTTAATTGATGAAAGGAGAAAATATAAAAATGCAGTAAATGAAGCAGGCAAAAAGGAATACAAACGTCTCAAAAATGAGATCGACAGGAAGTGCAAAATGGCTAAACAGGGATGGCTAGAGGACAAATGTAAGGATGTAGAAGCTTATCTCACTAGGGGTAAGATAGATACTGCCTACAGGAAAATTAAAGAGACCTTTGGAGAGAAGAGAACCACGTGTATGAATATCAAGAGCTCAGATGGCAGCCCAGTTCTAAGCAAAGAAGGGAAGGCAGAAAGGTGGAAGGAGTATATAGAAGGTTTATACAATGGCGATGTACTTGAGGACAATATTATGGAAATAGAAGAGGATGTAGATGAAGACGAAATGGGAGATACGATACTGCGTGAAGAGTTTGACAGAGCACTGAAAGACCTGAGTCGAAACAAGGCCCCCGGAGTAGACAACATTCCATTAGAACTACTGACGGCCTTGGGAGAGCCAGTCATGACAAAACTCTACCAGCTGGCGAGCAAGATGTATGAGACAGGCGAAATACCCTCAGACTTCAAGAAGAATATAATAATTCCAATCCCAAAGAAAGCAGGTGCTGACAGATGTGAAAATTACCGAACTATCAGTTTAATAAGCCACGGCTGCAAAATACTAACGCGAATTCTTTACAGACGAATGGAAAAACTGGTAGATGCAGACCTCGGGGAGGATCAGTTTGGATTCCGTCGAGATGTTGGAACACGTGAGGCAATACTGACCCTACGGCTTATCTTAGAAGAAAGATTAAGAAAAGGCAAACCTACGTTTCTAGCATTTGTAGACTTAGAGAAAGCTTTTGACAGTGTTGACTGGAATACTCTTTTTCAAATTCTAAAGGTGGCAGGGGTAAAATACAGGGAGCGAAAGGCTATTTATAATTTGTACAGAAATCAGGTGGCAGTAATAAGAGTCGAGGGGCATGAAAGGGAAGCAGTGGTTGGGAAAGGAGTGAGACAGGGTTGTAGCCTCTCCCCGATGTTATTCAATCTGTATATTGAGCAAGCAGTAAAGGAAAGAAAAGAAAAATTTGGAGTAGGTATTAAAATTCATGGAGACGAAGTAAAAACTTTGAGGTTAGCCGATGACATTGTAATTCTGTCAGAGACGGCAAAGGACTTGGAAGAGCAGTTGAACGGAATGGACAGTGTCTTGAAAGGAGGATATAAGATGAACATTAACAAAAGCAAAACGAGGATAATGGAATGTAGTCAAATTAAATCGGGTGATGCTGAGGGAATTAGATTAGGAAGTGAGACACTTAAAGTAGTAAAGGAGTTTTGCTATTTAGGAAGTAAAATAACTGATGATGGTCGAAGTAGAGAGGATATAAAATGTAGACTGGCAATGGCAAGGAAAGCGTTTCTGAAGAAGAGAAATTTGTTAACATCGAATATAGATTTATGTATCAAGAAGTCGTTTCTGAAAGTATTTGTTTGGAGTGTAGCCATGTATGGAAGTGAAACATGGACGATAACTAGTTTGGACAAGAAGAGAATAGAAGCTTTCGAAATGTGGTGCTACAGAAGAATACTGAAGATAAGGTGGATAGATCACGTAACTAATGAGGAGGTATTGAATAGGATTGGGGAGAAGAGAAGTTTGTGGCACAACTTGACTAGAAGAAGGGATCGGTTGGTAGGACATGTTTTGAGGCATCAAGGGATCACAAATTTAGCATTGGAGGGCAGCGTGGAGGGTAAAAATCGTAGAGGGAGACCGAGAGATGAGTACACCAAGCAGATTCAGAAGGATGTAGGTTGCAGTAGGTACTGGGAGATGAAGCAGCTTGCACGGGATAGAGTAGCATGGAGAGCTGCATCAAACCAGTCTCAGGACTGAAGACAACAACAACAACAACAACAGTCTTGTAGCGAGTAGCAGAGCCAATGACGCGGTGTACTGGTCGCGATAAGCCTCGAAACTCAATTGTTGGCAGTATAGGTAGCACCTCAAATATTTGGCGGGCCGGATACCGGGGGATGTCCGGCCAGCTAACGCGGGCCGTTGCTGGCTCTCGCGGGCCGGTTTCGGCCCGCGTGCCGTAGTTTGGAGACCCCTGCTCTAGACCATCACACGACGGAAAACTGATAATGTGTTTTTTTTAAATAGGGTAGAGACATTACGTCGATAAAAATGGAACGACGATGGAATGCTGTGCCCACTCACCCGATGTTGTTTCAAGAAGTTCATTATTGTTGATGTGAGGTTATAAGACAAACTAAAAATTTCACTAAGAATGTCAGTGCCACGAGATAATCAAGCAAACGTCAATGCTGGAAGCCAGAGGGTTTTCTTTAATTACCGGTCAAATCACTTACACACAAACCTCCAGATGTCAGACAGTCAGGTCGGTACCATACATTGTACATCGACAGAGTATAAACCAAAACTCTGATATAGTATGTGCTGTAGTACAGTAGAAAGAGCGTAAACGGTAAACAATAATTAACACCTGACCTGCCTCAGGTGAGCACCTGTCGCGTGGAGCTCGCGCGGGGAAGTCAATAGAGCATTACCTGGTCGTACCAAGAGGTTCGAATTCGAGCCCGGGGCAGGCCAGGTTTTGTATTGTAGTGATTTTGAAACCCTTATATGGTACAACATGTTCCTCGCATATAAAAGAACTGTTCGGAATTTATAGCAGTGTTTTATTGGCTTCGTTGATACGCTACTGGCCATTAAAATTGCTGCACCACGAAGATGACGTGCTACAGACGCGAAATTTAATCGACAGGAAGAAGATGCTGTGATATGCAAGTGGTTAGCTTTTCAGAGCATTCACACAAGGTTGGCGCCGGTGCCGACGTCTACAACGTGCTGATATGAGGAAAGCTTCCAACCGATTTCTCATACACAAACAGCAGTTAACCGCCTGGTAAAACGTTGTTGTGATGCCTCGTGTAAAGAGGAGAAATGCGTACTATCACGTTTCCGCATTGATAAAAGTCGGATTGTAGCCTGTCGCGATTGCAGTTTATCGTTTCGCGACATTGCTGCTCGCGTTGGTCAAGATCCAATGACTGTTAGCAGAATATGGAATCGGTGGGTTCAGGAGGTTAATACGGAACGCCGTGCTGGATCCCAACGGACTCGTCACTAGCACTCGAGATGACAGGCATCTTATCCACATGGGTGTAAGGGATCGTGCAGCCACGTCTCGATCCCTGAGTCAACAGATGGGGACGTTTGCAAGACGACAACCATCTACACGAACAGTTCGACGACGTTTGCAGCAGCATGAACTATCAGCTCGGAGACCATGGCTGCGGTTTCCCTTGATGCTGCATCACAGACAAGAGCTCCTGCGATGGTGCACTCAACGACGAACCTGGGTGCACGAATGGCAAAAAGAATCCAAGTTTTGTTTACAGCATCATGAAGGTCGCATCCCTGTTTGGCGACATCGGGGTGAACACACATTGTAAGCGTGTATTCGTCATCGCCATTCTGGCGTATCATCCGGCGTGATGGTATGGGATGCCATTGGTTACACGTCTCGGTCACCTCTTGTTCGCATTGACGGCACTTTGAACAGTGGGCGTTACATTTCAGATGTGTTACGAACTGTGGCTCTACCCCTCATTCGATCCCTGCGAAACCCTACATTTCGGCAGGATAATGCACGAGCGCATGTTGCAGGTCCTGTACGGGCCTTTATGGATACAGAAAATGTTCGACTGGTGCCCTGGCCAGCACATTCTCCAGATTTCTCTCCAATTGAAAACGTCTGGTCAATGGTGGCCGAGCAACTGGCTCGTCACAATACGCCAGCCACTACTCTTGACGAAAGGTGGTATCGTGTTGAAGCTGCATGGGCAGCAGTACCTGTACACGCCATCCAAACTCTGTGTGAGTCAATGCCCAGGCGTATCAAGGCCGTTATTACGGCCAGAGGTGGTTGTTCTGGGATCTCAGGATCTATGCACCCAAATTTCGCGAAAATGTAATCACATGTCAGTTATAGCATAATATATTTGTCCAATGAATACCCATTTATCATCTGCATTTCTTCTTGGTGTAGCAAGTTTAATGGCCAGTAGTGTATGATAGTAATTGACCTAAAGCGTATATTTGTAGTTTCACGCCATAAAAATAAACAATCTGGACATAAGAATAAAGAAACTTATTATTGTTGTTATTCTTATTATTGTTATTCTTTCCTTTCTCAGACGTTATGTCTGGTTAAAAATGGAAAGTGACGTGGACCTTGATCAAGCTTGACTTCCTTTTAACTGTACGGTATATGTTACATTGCATTTAGGAACTTTCAGGTAATTGAACATGTATACAGATTTCTGTAATTGTATATATACGTTTGGATGTAGCTGTATTGCGTTGGTGTACTGGTGGATATTGTGTGGTGTGACTCCTGTAGTTGATAGTATAATTGGTATAATGTCAACTTTATCCTGATGCCACATGTCCTTGACTTCCTCAGCCAGTTTAATGTATTTTTCAATTTTTCTCCTGTTTTCTTCTGTATATTTGTTGTATTGGGTATGGATATTTCGATTAGTTGTGTTAATTTCTTCTTTTTATTGGTGAGTATGATGTCAGGTTTGTTATATGGTGACGTTTTATCTGTTATAATGGTTCTCTTCCAGTATAATTTGTATTCATCATTCTCCAGTACATTTTGTGGTGCATACTTGTATGTGGGAACGTGTTGTTTTATTAGTTTGTGTTGTATGGCAAGTTGTCGATGTATTATTTTTGCTACATTGTCATGTCTTCTGGTGTATTCTGTATTTGCTAGTATTGTACATCCGCTTGTGATGTGATGTCTTGTTTCTATTTGGTGTTTGCAAAGTCTGCATTTATCTGTTGTTTTATTGGGATCTTTAATAATATGCTTGCAGTAATATCTGGTGTTTATTGTTTGATCCTGTATTGCAATCATGAATTCTTCCGTCTCACTGTATATATTGCCTTTTCATAGCCATGTGTTGGATGCGTCTTGATCGATGTGTGGTTGTGTTAGATGATACGGGTGCTTGCCATGTAGTGTTTTCTTTTTCCAATTTACTTTCTTAGTATCTGTTGATGTTATGTGATCTAAAGGCTTGTAGAAGTGGTTATGAAATTGCAATGGTGAAGCCGATGTATTTATATGAGTGATTGCTTTGTGTATTTTGCTAGTTTCTGCTCGTTGTAGAAAGAATTTTCTTAAATTGTCTACCTGTCCATAATGTAGGTTTTTTATGTCGATAAATCCCCTCCCTCCTTCCTTTCTGCTTAATGTGAATCTTTCTGTTGCTGAATGTATGTGATGTATTCTATATTTGTGGCATTGTGATCGTGTAAGTGTATTGAGTGCTTCTAGGTCTGTGTTACTCCATTTCACTACTCCAAATTGTTATTATTATTATTATTATTATTACTGTTGTTATTATTACTGCTATTAACATTTCTCCCCATGTGATGCAACTGTTTGTTTATTCTTCTGTTCCGATTGTTTGTGTTTATCCTGTGAAACTACAGATGTACTCTTTAGGTCTGGTACTTTCAAACAAGCCAAGCGAAAGCGACGGCCAGTAGAACATTGCTATAAACTCTCGAATAAACATTTTGCGTGTCATGAACATGTTGTCTCATATGACAGTTTCACACGTACTACAGTAGAAAAACTGGCACGATCCGGGCCGTAACTCGGGGCCCTCGCTACGAAAAAGTAACCATCTACCGACAGCCCCTGAGGAGCTCTCTGCGACACTCACAGTTACGCTTTTTCTGTGCTCCTTAGGTCAGGTGTTACTTATTGCTCACCGCTTCCAAAAGTTTTCCTGTACGACAGCACACAGCACAAAATATCTCGCAGTTGATACTCTGTCGACATTCAGTTTTTGGCACAAACTTGACAGTCTGACATCTGGAGGTTGGGTGTTAGCAGACAAAGGCACAAACTACCAACAAAACTCTTTATAGACATACGCCTGCAGCGTCTCACTTTTATACGTGCAACACTTATAATTTTGGTACACTAAATATATTGTGGTAATTACAGTTAAAAACCAATAAACACATGTAGAGTTGCGCTGTACCAAAACTACGGAACCGCAGTTTTGGTGCAGCGCAACTCTACATGTGTGTATTGGTTTTTAAATGTAATTACCACAATGTACACTCCTGGAAATGGAAAAAAGAACACATTGACACTGGTGTGTCAGACCCACCATACTTGCTCCGGACACTGCGAGAGGGCTGTACAAGCAATGATCACACGCACGGCACAGCGGACACACCAGGAACCACGGTGTTGGCCGTCGAATGGCGCTAGATGCGCAGCATTTGTGCACCGCCGCCGTCAGTGTCAGCCAGTTTGCCGTGGCATACGGAGCTCCATCGCAGTCTTTAACACTGGTAGCATGCCGCACCAGCGTGGACGTGAACCGTATGTGCAATTGACGGACTTTGAGCCAGGGCGTATAGTGGGCATGCGGGAGGCCGGATGGACGTACCGCCGAATTGCTCAACACGTGGGGCGTGAGGTCTCCACAGAACATCGATGTTGTCGCCAGTGGTCAGCGGAAGGTGCACGTGCCAGTCGACCTGGGACCGGACCGCAGCGACGCACGGATACACGCCAAGACCGTAGGATCCTACGCAGTGCCGTAGGGGACCGCACCGCCACTTCCTAGCAAATTAGGGACACTGTTGCTCCTGGGGTATCGGCGAGGACCATTCGCAGCCGTCTCCATGAAGCTGGGCTACGGTCCCGCACACCGTTAGGCCGTCTTCCGCTCACGCCCCAACATCGTGCAGCCCGCCTCCAGTGGTGTCGCGACAGGCGTGAATGGAGGGACGAATGGAGAGGTGTCGTCTTCAGCGATGAGAGTCGCTTGTGCCTTGGTGCCAATGATGGTCGTATGCGTGTTTGGCGCCGTGCAGGTGAGCTCCACAATCAGGACTGCATACGACCGAGGCACACAGGGCCAACACCCGCCATCATGGTGTGGGGAGCGATCTCCTACACTGGCCGTACACCTCTGGTGATCGTCGAGAGGACACTGAATAGTGCACGGTACATCCAAACCGTCATCGAACCCATCGTTCTACCATTCCTAGACCGGCGAGGGAACTTGCTGTTCCAACAGGACAATGCACGTCCGCATGTATCCCGTGCCACCCAACGTGCTCTAGAAGGTGTACGTCAACTACCCTGGCCAACACGATCTCCGGATCTGTCCCCCATTGAGCATGTTTGGGACTGGATGAAGCGTCGTCTCACGCGGTCTGCACGTCCAGCACGAACGCTGGTCCAACTGAGGCTCCAGGTGGAAATGGCATGGCAAGCCGTTCCACAGGACTACATCCAGCATCTCTACAATCGTCTCCATGGGAGAATAGCAGCTTGCATTGCTGCGAAAGGTGGATATACACTGTACTAGTGCCGATATTGTGCATGCTCTGTTGCCTGTGTCTATGTGCCTGTGGTTCTGTCAGTGTGATCATGTGATGTATCTGACCCCAGGAATGTGTCAATAAAGTTTCCCCTTCCTGGGACAATGAATTCACGGTGTTCTTATTTCAATTTCCAGGAGTGTATTTAGTGTGCCAAAACTACGGTTCCGTAGTTTTTGTACGCAGTAAACTGCAGAGTTACCAGCAGTATTGGTAGCATTGGTAAGGAAAGAAACATAAGTGAATGTGTATGAGAGAAAGTGGGAAACGGCGACTTCTCTTTCATTTTATTTGTCAGTTTCCTTATTTTGCATATAACTACAATCGCACGTCATTCAGTATAGTCATTCCTGTGTGAATTGTTTTGAAAGCAATAAATATTGGTTGATCGCGAACTTCTGAGCAGTTATGCAGTCAGAGTAATTAATTTTGATCAAATTCAGTTTACAGGAATAAACATAAAACGATCTATGTAAATACTGCTGTTTTGTAGCGAATGGAATGTTGTTCATCGCGCTCGAAGGTAAGAGTACTCTATTATTGTCGGTGAGTGTGAAAGTTGTTTATGAAAAACAAAAGCCAGCCAAGGTGGCCGAGCGGTCCTAGGAGCTACATTCTGTAACCCCGCGACCGCTACGGTCGCATGTTTGAATCCTGCCTCGGGCATGGATGTGTGTGATGTCCTTAGGATAGTTAGGTTTAAGTAGTTCCAAGTTCTAGGGGACTGATGACCTCAGAAGTTAAGTCCCATAGTGTTCAGAGCCATTTAAAACATTTTTTTGAGAAACAGGGATTTCTTTTATATAAGTAAGGAATTGCAGGGTAAAGGAATATGTGAAGAACACTGACAAGGAGAAGGGAGAGGCTGATAAGACATCTGTTAAGACGTCAGGAAATGACTTCCATGGTCGAACAAGTCAGAAGACTGATGATGAAAAAAAAGGTTGATGATGTGTTGAAGCGATGTTTGATGTTTCTTTTCGACTTTGCGGTTTATTTTAATTGTTCCTTTTTTGATGAAATAGCATTTTCTATCGCTGTATAATAACTCTGTACTGACTTTTTGTTTTTTGTTTTTCTTTCAAATGCAACATCCCTCTGTTCCGCGTTAGGAACCAACAATTTTCGAATAAAATTTGATTTTAGCATTTACATTTCAATGCTTCTATGAGTACTGTTTATTTTTAATAACGGATAACTGCATCGAACAAAAATATTCCATAGGTTACACGTCCCTTTATGTACCTTCACTCATTTTGTACACGGTCCACCGTATCTGGTTTCTAAGGGAATCTAGTAAGACACTGATAGCTTACACAAACAAAACGATCGGCATCCAATAACGCCCGATAGCTATGCAACACGCCTAACATAACGGTAACGCGATTATGATCTTAACTGACCAAATATATTACAAAAGCTGCAGCAGTCTACGCTCGCTTACGGCAGCCTACGGTAGTTGTACAACTCTACTAAAGGTCACACTATACGGAACGGAACTCAGAGCTTAATCGTGAGGTCCCTATATACCGAACTGCGCCTTATGACCCGCCGTCCCAAACTCGACTTAAAAATTGGCACAAGTACTTACGCTAGACAGGCAGGCGCACAAATTTCCTCCTCTGAATATCTACTACTCTCAATGTTACCTTAGCAAAAGATCTTGCTGAAAGCCCAGGGAAATTCTGGTCTTACGTAAAATCGGTAAGCGGGTCGAAGGCTTCCATCCAGTCACTCACTGATCAGTCTGGCCTGGTAACGGAAGACAGCAAAACAATAGCTGAAATTTTAAATTAAGCATTTGAGAAATCTTTCACGCAGGAGGATCGTACAAACATACCGCCGTTTGAGTCTCGTACAGATTCCCGTATGGAGGACATAGTGATAGACATCCCTGGGGTTGTGAAGCAGCTGAATGGGCTGAAAATAAATAAATCGCCAGGTCCTGATGGGATTCCAATTCGGTTTTACAGAGAGTACTCTACAGCATTGGCTCCTTGCTTAGCTTGCATTTATCGCGAATCTCTTGCCCAACGTAAATTCCCGAGCGACTGAAAAAAGCGCAGGTGACGCCTGTATATAAGAAGGGTAGAAGGACGGATCCTCAAAATTACAGACCAACATCCTTAACATCGGTTTGTTGCGGGATTCTCGAACATATCCTCAGCTCGAATATAATGAATTTCCTTGAGACAGAGAAGTTGCTGTCCATGCATCAGCACGGCTTTAGAAAGCACCGCTCCAGCGAAACGCAACTCGCCCTTTTTTCACACGATATCTTGCGAAACATGGATGAAGGGTATCAGACGGATGCCATATTCCTTGACTTCCGGAAAGCGTTTGACTCGGTGCCCCACTGCAGACTCCTAACTAAGGTACGAGCATATGGGATTGGTTCCCAAGTACGTGAGTGGCTCGAAGACTTCTTAAGTAATAGAACCCAGTACGTTGTCCTCGATGGTGAGTGTTCATCGGAGGTGAGGGTATCATCTCTCAGGGAAGTGTGGTAGGTCCGCTGTTGTTTTCTGTCTACATAAATGATCTTTTGGATAGGGCGGACAGCAATGAGCGGCTGTTTGCTGATGATGCTGTGGTGTACGGGAAGGTGTTGTCGTTGAGTGACTGTAGGAGGGTACACGATGACTTGGACAGGATTTGTGATTGGTATAAAGAATGGCGGCTAACTCTAAATATAGATAAATGCAAATTAATGCAGATTAATAGGAAAAAGAATCCTGTAATGTTTGAATACTCCATTAGTAGTGTAGCGCTTGACACAGTCACGTCGATGAAATATTTGGTCGTAACATTGCAGAGCGATATGAAGTGGGACAAGCATGTAATGGCAGTTGTGGGGAAGGCGGTTAGTCGTCTTCGGTTCATTGGTAGAATTTTGGGAAGATGCGGTTCATCTGTAAAGGAGACCGCTTATAAAACACTAATACGACCTATTCTTGAGTACTGCTTGAGCGTTTGGGATCTCTATCAGGTCGGATTGAGGGAGGACATAGAAGCAATTCAGAGGCGGGCTGCAAGATTTGTTACTGGTAGGTTTGATCATCACGCGAGTGTTAACGGAAATGCTTCAGGAAATTGGGTGGGAGTTTCTGGAGGAAAGGAGGCGTTCTTTTCGTGAATCGATACTGAGGAAATTTAGAAAACCACCACTTGAGGCTGAATGCAGTACAATTTTACTGCCGCCAACTTACATTTCGCGGGTAGACCACAAAGATAAGATAAGAGAGATTAGGTCTCGTACAGAGGCATATAGGCAGTCATTTTTCCCTCGTTCTGTTTGGGAGTGGAACAGGGAGAGAAGATACTAGTTGTGGTACGAGTACCCTCCGCCACGCACCGTATGGTGGATTGCGGAATATGTATGTAGATTTAGATGTAGATGTAGAGAGTTGTTATTGAAATGACGTCTGAATTGAGTGGATGTTAGCTTACTATGGAAAGGTTAATTGCCATGAGAGACAACTGAATCTGCGTTATACTTTGAAAAATATTAACAAATGAAAATTACAGATTTATGTCGTTGGCTCGTGTTGTCGCCACTCAATCAGATTGTGCTCCTATTCACCTGCATCAGTTTCTCACGGAACTGGTACTCACTGTTTCATATGTTGCCTGCCTCTCAGACCACACTGCATAATGCAGTCTGAACTAAGCTATTAAGTGAAGCTTATTGAATGGGATATCATGGCTCCAAAGGACAGAAATGTCACAACATGCATTGGCAGTATAATATCTATGTCATCACGATTTGCGATGTTAATTACAGCGGATAGCATAATGACGTTAATTTCAATACAAAATTTCAATAAACAAAATTTCGCCCGTAGAATTGGATATTACAGTGTCTTCAAAGTACTAAGGGTATTTCATAATTTGTAATACTCCGGTTCGTGCAATTTTTTCGTTGGTGTATTGGAAAACTGGAATACTCTCCTTCAAATTCTAAAGGTGCCAGGGTAAAATATAGGGAACGAAAGGCTATTTACAATTTGTAGAGAAACCAGATGGCAGTTATAAGAGTGGAGGGGCATGAAAGGGAAGCAGTGGTTGGAAAGGGAGTGAGACAGGGTTGTAGCCTGTCCCCGATTTTGTTTAATCTGTATATTGAGCAAGCAGTAAGGAAACAAAAGAAGAGCAGTTGAACGGAATGGACAGTGTCTTGTAAGGAGGATATAAGATGAACATCAACAAAAAGAAAAAGGGGACAATGGAAAGTAGTCGAATTAAGTCGGGTGATGCTGAGGGAATTAGATTAGGAAATGAGACTTCATGTGGCAGTTTTACTACTATTTTTAGTAAAGGAGTTTTGCTATTTGGGGAGTAAAATAGGTGATGAAGGTAGAAGTAGAGAGGATATAAAATGTAGACTGGTAATGGCAAGGAAAGCGTTTCTGAAGAAGAGAAATTTGTTAACATCGAGTATAGATTTGTCAGGAAGTCGTTTTTGAAGGTATTTGTATGGAATGCAGCCATGTATTGAAGTGAAACATGGACGACAAATAGTTTGGACAAGAAGAGAATAGAAGCAATCGAAATGTGGTGCTACAGAAGAATGCTGAAAATTATAGGTGCAACCACAACGGAGGGGTATCTTTTGAGAGGCCAGACAAACGTGTGGTTCCTGAAGAGGGGCAGCAGCCTTTTCAGTAGTTGCAGGGGCAACAGTCTGGATGATTGACTGATCTGGCCTTGTAACAATAACCAAAACAGCCTTGCTGTGCTGGTACTGCGAACGGCTGAAAGCAAGGGGAAACTACAGCCGTAATTTTTCCCGAGGGCACGCAGCTTTACTGTATGATTAAATGATGATGCCATCCTCTTGGGTAAAATATTCCGGAGGTAAAATAGTCCCCCATTCGGATCTCCGGGCGGGGACTACTCAAGAGGATGTCGTTATCAGGAGAAAGAAAACTGGCGTTCTACGGGTCGGAGCGTGGAATGTCAGATCCCTTAATCGGGCAGGTAGGTTAGAAAATTTAAAAAGGGAAATGGATAGGTTAAAGTTAGATATAGTGGGAATTAGTGAAGTTCGGTGGCAAGAGGAACAAAACTTCTGGTCAGGTGACTACAGGGTTATAAACACAAAATCAAATAGGGGTAATGCAGGAGTAGGTTTAATAATGAATAGGAAAATAGGAATGCGGGTAACCTACTACAAACAGCATAGTGAACGCATTATTGTGGCCAAGATAGATACGAAGCCCACACTTACTACAGTAGTACAAGTTTATATGCCAACTAGCTCTGCAGATGACGAAGAAATTGAAGAAATGTATGATCAAATAAAAGAAATTATTCAGATAGTGAAGGGTGACGAAAATTTAATAGTCATGGGTGACTGGAATTCGGTAGTAGGAAAAGGGAGAGAAGGAAACGTAGTAGGTGAGTATGGACTGGGGCAAAGAAATGAAAGAGGAAGCCGCCTGGTAGAATTTTGCACAGAGCACAACTTAATCATAGGTAACACTTGGTTCAAGAATCATAAAAGAAGGCTGTATACATGGAAGAAGCCTGGAGATACTGACAGGTTTCAGATAGATTATATAATGGTACGACAGAGATTTAGGAACCAGGTTTTAAATTGTAAGACATTTCCAGGGGCAGATGTGGACTCTGACCACAATCTATTGATTATGACCTGTAGATTAAAACTGAAGAAACTGCAAAAAAGGTGGGAATTTAAGGAGATGGGACCTGGATAAACTAAAAGAACCAGAGGTTGTACGGAGTTTCAAGGAGAGCATTAGGGAGCAATTGACAGGAATGGGGGAAAGACATACAACAGAAGAAGAATGGGTAGCTTTGAGGGATGAAGTAGTGAAGGCAGCAGAGGATCAAGTAGGTAAAAAGACTAGGGCTAGTAGAAATCCTTGGGTAACAGAAGAAATATTGAATTTAATTGATGAAAGGAGAAAATATAAAAATGCAGTAAATGAAGCAGGCAGAAAGGAATACAAACGTCCAAAAATGAGATCGACAGCAAGTGCAAAATGGCTAAGCAGGGATGGCTAGAGGACAAATGTAAGGATGTAGAGGCTTATCTCACTAGAGGTAAGATAGATACTGCAACAGGAAAATTAAAGAGACCTTTGGAGAAAAGAGGTCCACTTGTATGAATATTAAGAGCTCAGATGGAAACCCAGTTCTAACCAAAGAAGGGAAAGCAGAAAGGTGGAAGGAGTATATAGAGGGTCTATACAAGGGCGATGTACTTGAGGACAATATTATGGAAATGGAAGAGGATGTAGATGAAGATGAAATGGGAGATACGATACTGAGTGAAGAGTTTGACAGAGCACTGAAAGACCTGAGTCGAAACAAGGCCCCCGGAGTCGACAACATTCCATTGGAACTACTGACGGCCTTGGGAGAGCCAGTCATGACAAAACTCTACCATCTGGTGAGCAAGATGTATGAGACAGGCGAAATACCCTCAGACATCAGGAAGAATGTAATAATTCCAATCCCAAAGAAAGCAGGTGTTGACAGATGTGAAAGTTACCGAACTATCAGTTTAATAAGTCACAGCTGTAAAATACTTTTGCGAGTTCTTTACAGACGAATGGAAAAACTGGTAGAAGCCGACCTCGGGGAAGATCAGTTTGGATTCCGTAGAAATGTTGGAACACGTGAGGCAATACTGACCCTACGGCTTATCTTAGAAGCTAGATTAAGAAAAGGCAAACCTACGTTTCTAGCATTTGTAGACTTAGAGAAAGCTTTTGGCAATGTTGACTGGAATACTCTCTTTCAAATTCTGAAGGTGGCAGGGGTAAAATACAGGGAGCGAAAGGCTATTTACAATTTGTACAGAAACCAAATGGCAGTTATAAGAGTCGAGGGGCATGAAAGGGAAGCAGTGGTGGAGAAGGGAGCAAGACAGGGTTGTAGCCTCTCCCCGATGTTATTCAATCTGTATATTGAGCAAGCAGTAAAGGAAACAAAAGAAAAATTCGGAGTAGGTATTAAAATTCATGGAGTGGAAAGAAAAACTTTGAGGTTCGCCGATGACATCGTAATTCTGTCAGAGACAGCAAAGGACTTGGAAGAGCAGTTGAACGGAATGGATAGTGTCTTGAAAGGAGGATATAAGATGACCATCATCAAAAGCAAAACGAGGATAATGGAATGTAGTCGAATGAAGTCGGGTGATGCTGAGGGAATTAGATTAGGAAGTGAGACACTTAAAGTAGTAAAGGAGTTTTGCTACTTGGGGAGCAAAATAACTGATGATGGTCGAAGTAGAGAGGATATAAAATGTAGACTGGCAATGGCAAGAAAAGCGTTTCTGAAGAAGAGAAGTTTGTTAACATCGAGTATAGATTTAAGTGTCAGGAAGTCATTTCTGAAAGTATTAGTATGGAGTGTAGCCATCCATGAATCATGGACGATAAATAGTTTGGACAAGAAGAGAATAGAAGCTTTCGAAATGTGGTGCGACATAAGAATGCTGAAGATTAGATGAGTAGATCACATAACTAATGAGGAAGTATTGAATCGGATTGGGGAGAAGAGAAGTTTGTGGCACAACTTGACTAGAAGAAGGGATCGGTTGGTAGGACATGTTCTGAGGCATCAAGGGATCACCAATTTAGTATTGGAGGGCAGCGTGGAGGGTAAAAATCGTAGAGGGAGACCAAGAGATGAATACACTAAGCAGATTCAGAAGGGTGTAGGCTGCAGTAGGTACTGGGAGATGAAGAAGCTTGCACAGGGTAGAGCAGCACGGAGAGCTGCATCAAACCAGTCTCAGGACTGAAGACAACAAAAAATATGGCTCTGAGCACTATGGCACGTAACATCTATGGTCATCAGTCTCCTTGAACTTAGAACTACTTAAACCTAACTGACCTAAGGACAACACACAACACCCAGCCATCACGAGGCAGAGAAAATCCCTGACCCCGCCGGGAATCGTTCCCGGGAACCCGGGCGCGGGAAGCGAGAACGCTACCGCACGACCACGAGATGCGGGCGAAGACCACAACAACAAAATCTGAAAACATATTTGAAAAATATATGTACAGTGTTGCCATATCAGATGTTTAGTCTTTTATCAGCTGTCAAGTAGGTTACATGTGTTTCTGTAGTTTTTATTTTTTTGGGTCATCAGTCTTCTAACTGGTTTGATGAGGCCCACCATGTATTCCTCTCCTGTGCTTACCTCTTCATCTCAGAGTAGCACTTGCAACCTACGTCCTCAGTTATTTGCTTGACGTATTCCAATCTCTGTCTTCCTCTTCACTTTTGCCTTCTACTGCTCCCTCTAGTACCATGGAAGTCATTCCCTCATGTCTTAAAACATGTCCTATCATACTGTCCCTTCCCCTTCTCAGTGTTTTCCGCCTATTCCTTTCCTCTCCAATTCTGCACAAAAACTTTCGCATTCCTCATCTTATTAGTCCACCTAATTTTCGAGATTCGTCTGTAACACCACACCTCAAATCCTTCGAGTATTTTCTGTTCCAGTTTTCCCGGTCCATGTTTCACTACCATACAACGCTGTACTCCAAACGTACATTCTCAGACATTTCTGACTCAAATTAAGTCCTGCATCTGGTACTAATAGACTTCTCTTGGGCAGGGAAGCCCTTTTTGCTAGCGCTACTCTGCTTTTGATGTCTTCCTTTCTCAGTCCGTTTGTTTGGTAGTAGAATTCCTTAACTTCATCTAATTCGTGACCGTCAACACTGATGTTTAGTTTCTCGCTGTTCTCATTTTCTCAGTCCGTTTGTTTGGTAGTAGAATTCCTTAACTTCATCTAATTCGTGACCGTCAACACTGATGTTTAGTTTCTCGCTGTTCTCATTTCTGCTACTTCTCGTTACTTTCGTCTGTACTCTCAGTCTACTCTCACTAGACTGTTCATTCCATTCCGTAGATCGCTTAATTCTTCTTCACTTTCACTCAGGATAGCAATGTTATCAGCGAATCTTATCATTGATACCCTTTGTATTTTAATTCCACTCTTGAACCTTTCTTTTATTTCTAACGTTGCTTCTTCAATGTACAGATTGAACAGTAGAGGCCAACGACTACTCCCTATCTTACACCCTTTTTAATTCGAGAATTTTGTTCATGGACGTCCAGTAGTCATGTTATTCCCTCTTGGTCTGTATATCTTGTATATTACCCACCTATTCCTATAGCTTATTCCTATTTTTCTTAGAATTTCGAGCATCTTGCTCCGTTTTACATTGTCGAACGCTTTTTCTAGATCGACAAATCCTATGAACGTATCTTGATTTTCTTTAGTCTTGCTTCCATTACCAACCGCAATGTCAGAATTGCCTCTCTGGCACCTTTATCTTTCCTAAAGCCAAACTGATCGTCATCTAATACAGCATTTTCTTTACCATTCTTCCGTATATTATTCTTGTCAGCAACTTGAATGCACGAGCTGTTAAGCTGATTGTGCGATAATTCTCGCACTTGTCAGCTCTTGCAGACTTCGGAATTGTGTGGACGATATTTTTCCGAAAGTCAGACGATATATTGCCAGACCCATACATTCTGCACACCAACGTGAATAATCGTTTTGTTGCCACTTCCCCCAATGATTTTAGAAATTCTGATGGAATGTTATCGATTCCTCCTACCTTATTTGATCTTAAGTCTCCTGTTTCATCTTCTATCATATGAGACAAATCTGCCCCCTCATAGACGCCTTCAATGTACTCTTTCCACCTATCCACTCTCTTCTTTGCATTTAACAATGGAATTGCGGTAGCACTCATAATGTTACCACCCTTGCTTATTTGACTGAAGGTTGTTTTGACTTTCCTATATGCTGAGTCTGTCCTTCCAACTATCTTTTTTGATTTCTTCACATTTTTCATACAGCCATTTTGGTAGTACTGGCGATTATGTAGCACTATCTCTGCCTTGCAGTGTTATCCTCGCGGTGAAATATATGTTTATAAAAATGCCCGAATATACATTTACTCCAATCTACAGTTAGACCATCTCCTCTTTCACTCTCCCTCTTTCGACCTGTTCCTTCCTCTCTGTCCATACCCGCCACCACCCTCTTTCTGTCTGCCTCCTCCACCCTTATACCCTCTGTCGATTCCTTCTTAATAAGTCTTTCTGTCCATCTCCTCCTCTTCCTTTCTTCTGAAAGTCCCCCCCCCCCCTGCCTGTGCCCGTCTATTCCTTCCGCCTCTTCTGCTGCCCATCTGCTCCCCCCCCCTCCCCCACACACCCCATCGCTCTCTCTCCACGCACTCCAATAGGAGGCTAGTACTTCTTTCCCCTCACAGTATTTCCACTTAGTAACTGATATGTATAAGAAGTGCGACAGGAAGTGCAAAATGGCTAAACAGGGATGGCTAGAGGACAAATGTAAGGATGTAGAAGCTTATCTCACTAGGGGTAAGATAGATACTGCCTACAGGGAAGTTAAAGAGACCTTTGGAGAGAAGAGAACCACGTGTATGAATATCAAGAGCTCAGATGGCAGCCCAGTTCTAAGCAAAGAAGGGAAGGCAGAAAGGTGGAAGGAGTATATAGAAGGTTTATACAAGGGCGATGTACTTGAGGACAATATTATGGAAATAGAAGAGGATGTAGATGAAGACGAAATGAGAGATACGATACTGCGTGAAGAGTTTGACAGAGTACTGAAAGACCTGAGTCGAAACAAGGCCCCCGGAGTAGACAACATTCCATTAGAACTACTGACGGCCTTGGGAGAGCCAGTCATGACAAAACTCTACCAGCTGGTGAGCAAGATGTATGAGACAGGCGAAATACCCTCAGACTTCAAGAAGAATATAATAATTCCAATCCCAAAGAAAGCAGGTGCTGACAGATGTGAAAATTACCGAATTATCAGTTTAATAAGCCACGGCTGCAAAATACTAACGCGAATTCTTTACAGACGAATGGAAAAACTGGTAGATGCAGACCTCGTGGAGGATCAGTTTGGATTCCGTCGAAATGTTGGAACACGTGAGGCAATACTGACCTTAAGACTTATCTTAGAAGAAAGATTAAGAAAAGGCAAACCTACGTTTCTAGCATTTGTAGACTTAGAGAAAGCTTTTGACAATGTTGACTAGAATACTCTTTTTCAAATTCTAAAGGTGGCAGGGGTAAAATACAGGGAGCGAAAGGCTATTTATAATTTGTACAGAAACCAGGTGGCACTAATAAGAGTCGAGGGGCATGAAAGGGAAGCAGTGGTTGGGAAAGGAGTGAGACAGGCTTGTAGCCTCTCCCCGATGTTATTCAATCTGTATATTGAGCAAGCAGTAAAGGAAAGAAAAGAAAAATTTGGAGTAGGTATTAAAATTCATGGAGACGAAGTAAAAACTTTGAGGTTCGCCGATGACATTGTAATTCTGTCAGAGACGGCAAAGGACTTGGAAGAGCAGTTGAACGGAATGGACAGTGTCTTGAAAGGAGGATATAAGATGAACATTAACAAAAGCAAAACGAGGATAATGGAATGTAGTCAAATTAAATCGGGTGATGCTGAGGGAATTAGATTAGGAAATGAGACACTTAAAGTAGTAAAGGAGTTTTGCTATTTAGGAAGTAAAATAACTGATGATGGTCGAAGTAGAGAGGATATAAAATGTAGACTGGCAATGGCAAGGAAAGCGTTTCTGAAGAAGAGAAATTTGTTAACATCGAATATAGATTTATGTATCAGGAAGTCGTTTCTGAAAGTATTTGTTTGGAGTGTAGCCATGTATGGAAGTGAAACATGGACGATAACTAGTTTGGACAAGAAGAGAATAGAAGCTTTCGAAATGTGGTGCTACAGAAGAATACTGAAGATGAGGTGGATAGATCACGTAACTAATGAGGAGGTATTGAATAGGATTGGGGAGAAGAGAAGTTTGTGGCACAACTTGACTAGAAGAAGGGATCGGTTGGTAGGACATGTTTTGAGGCATCAAGGGATCACAAATTTAGCATTGGAGGGCAACGTGGAGGGTAAAAATCGTAGAGGGAGACCGAGAGATGAGTACACTAAGCAGATTCAGAAGGATGTAGGTTGCAGTAGGTACTGGGAGATGAAGCAGCTTGCACAGGATAGAGTAGCATGGAGAGCTGCATCAAACCAGTCTCAGGACTGAAGACAACAACAACAACAACATGTACAAGAAATGCTGTTGAAATCGTTCCACGGGTTTAAGATGAGGTTTTTACCCGTGGGTTTGTTCGCGTACGTACTGTAAATGTCAGATACATTTCACAATTATTTAACATGTTTAACACGTGTTTCTACACATATTACCCCTGTACCTCTAGCGAATTTTGTCCTGCAATTTCATTTTCACACATTTTTACGCATATTTATGACGTGGTATCTCATCATGCGTGGTACGATGATACATTTTTGTAGGTAGATTCAGTGACATACGTGGATACCGTCTGCGAAACGTGTTGCGATAAGAGTTAGTAGCAAAGAAGTAATAAATTTAAACTTCACATGTCATGCGGCAGTTTTTGAAGCATTTCGGTGGTGACATCGTGTCTCCTGATGTGCCCCGCAATGATATATTTGCTGGTAGATTCAGCGATATATGCGAATACTGACTGCAATAAGTGTCACTAATGTAATAAAGAAGAAATGGATTAAAACGCCGTACTTCATGCGGCAGTTTTACTGCTATAAACTTTTTCCCTTTCGTCTTTTGTGGGGGTTGTCAGTGAGAAAAAATTTCCTGAAGGTTAAATACTATGTTAAAGTTAGTCGAAATTCATAAAAAGCTGTCATTCTCAAATAGTAGACGAATAAAGTGGGGCTACACTTCTTTTTCATCCTCAAATACCGGACAAATAGAGGGGGGCTATACTTGTTTTTCATCCTCAAATGCCAGACGAATAAAGGGAGGCTATACTTCTTTTTCATCCTCAAATGCCGGATTTAGATCGTTTAAAAATGATTATTTTACTGTTTTTTTTTATTTTGACCTTGACATCTACAGATTTTAAATATTTTTGGAGATAAAAGGTAATCAAAAAAATCTACTGAATACAATAAGTGCAAATGGAATGTAACAAATGTACCAGATGCCACCTGTCGGTAATAGTGTTATAATTAATATAAATGGCGTGCATTCTGCCAACCAGTTTTATGTGACGCAGCATGTGGAAGTTGCTGGATTTGGAAGGGTAGCTCCTGTAACTGAAACATCAGATACGTTCTGGTACGTGTGATGTTGATTAGATGGGGCGAAAAAGATTTGCTTTCGTGAAATAGTAAATTAGTATCATTCTCGTCTCAGATCTGAAGATGGTTCTGAATGAACCGAAACTGGACATATGAATAAGAAAAATTTGGCAATCGAGACGGATTATAAGTAACATTATACAATCAATGATTGCTGCTATCCCATCAGACATTATGTCTGTTTTTGCATAGCTACATCTACATCTACATGACTACTCTGCAATTCACATTTAAGTGCTTGGCAGAGGGTTCATCGAACCACAATCATACTATCTCTCTACTATTCCACTCCCGAACAGCGAGCGGGAAAAACGAACACCTAAACCTTCCTGTTCGAGCTCTGATTTCTCTTATTTTATTTTGATGATCATACCTACCTATGTAGGTTGGGCTCTACAAAATATTTTCGCATTCGGAAGAGAAAGTTGGTGACTGAAATTTCGTAAAAAGGTCTCGCCGCGACGAAAAACGTCTATGCTGTAATGACTTCCATCCCAACTCGTGTATCATATCTGCCACACTCTCTCCCCTATAACGCGATAATACAAAACGAGCTGCCCTTCTTTGCACCCTCTCGATGTCCTCCGTCAATCCCACCTGGTAAGGATCCCACACCGCGCAGCAATATTCTAACAGAGGACGAACGAGTGTAGTGTAAGCTGTCTCTTTAGTGGACTTGTTGCATCTTCTAAGTGTCCTGCCAATGAAACGCAACCTTTGGCTCGCCTTCCCGACAATATTATCTATGTGGTCCTTCCAACTGAAGTTGTTCGTAATTTTAACACCCAGGTACTTAGTTGAATTGACAGCCTTGAGAATTGTACTATTTATGGAGTAATCGAATTCCAACGGATTTCTTTTGGAAGTCATGTGGATCACCTCACACTTTTCGTTATTTAGCGTCAACTGCCACCTGACACACCATACAGCAATCTTTTCTAAATCGCTTTGCAGCTGATACTGGTCTTCGGATGACCTCACTAGACGGTAAATTACAGCATCATCTGCGAACAGTCTAAGAGAACTGCTCACATTGTCACCCAGGTCATTTATATAGATCAGGAACAGTAGAGGTCCCAGGACGCTTCCCTGGGGAACACCTTGATATCACTTCAGTTTTACTCGATGATTTGCCGTCTATTACTACGAATTGCGACCTTCCTGACAGGAAATCACGAATCCAGTAGCGCAGAAGTCTTTTTGTAACCAGTGTTCGGACTGCAGAGTACAACATCAGTACAAGCTAGAGTGTGCAGTACAGCTGACGGAGAAGTTACTGACGTCGAGTGCGGGGTCACGGTCGGCTAGCTAGCAGAGGACTCGTGGGCGCCTGGCCCGGGGCTTTCCTTTCGTTTCCCTCATTTTCGAGGCGCTCGCTCGCGCACCCCCTCCTCACCGCTGGCGCTCCTTTTTCCGGCCCGACAATTGAGACGCAACTGTTTCCGACAGATAAATCAGCCGGCCGGCCTGAGGAGGCTTCGCAGTTTCCTGTTCCGGCTCCACCCGCTCGCAGGCCAGCGATTCCCCACTCAGATCCGCTCTGCCCTGCAGCGAGGGGCAGCGACCAGCCGAGCGGCTGTCTGCGAGACCGCGCCGTTCACAAGGGAACCTCCCCCTCAGATTTAGTTATAAGTTGGCACAGTGGGTAGGCCTTGAAAAACTGAACACAGGTCAGTCGAGAAAACAGGAAGGAGTTGTGTGGAACTATGAAAAAAAAAATAAGCAAAATATACAAACTGAGTAGTCCATGCGCAAGGTAGGCAGCATTAAGGAAAATGTGAGGTTAGGAGCGCCGTGGTCCCGTGGCTACCTTGAGCAGCTGTGGAACGAGAGGTCGTCTGTCCAAGTCTTCCCTCGAGTGAATACTTTTCTTATTTTCGCGAAGTTATGATCTGTCCGTTCGTTCATTGACGTCTCTGTTCACTGTAATAAGTTTAGTATCTGTGTTTTGCGAGCGCACCGCAAAACCGTGCGATTAGTAGACGAAAGGACCTGCTTCTCCAACGGGAACCGAAAACATTTGATCGCAAGGTCATAGGTCAACCGATTCCTCCACAGGAAAACACGTCTGATGTATTCGACACTGGCGACGGCGTGTGCGTCACATGACAGGAATATGTTGTCGACCCACGTAACTTGCACACCTCGCGAATGGGTAAAAAGATTCTTCTACCTTACCCGAATTAGGTTTCCTTGTGGATGTGATAATCTCTCCCAAAAAAGTGATGAAAACATAAGAGTCTATCACAGCAGCTGCAACAAATGAATGCATCAGTTTCACAGTCGCACAGTTTTCCCTGTGCTCTGTCAAAACATACGTTTTTAACGTTTTCAAATTTTTCCGTGTGTAGACCGTCAAATCCTGCATATGTCCAAGCAAATCTGAACATGTCCTCGAATTTTGGAGAGCGAAGTTGATTATGTGTGAGTGCCTGAACTTTGATAATTGTCTGAAAAAAAATTAAACCTTTCACTCGAGGTAAGACTTGAACCAAGGACCTGTCGTTCCGTAGCTACTCATCTTACACATGGTCTACCCAGTTACTATATTTTGCTTATTTTTTTCATAGTTCCACACAACGTCTTCCTGTTTTCTCGATTGATCTGCGTTCAGTTTTTCAAGGCCTCTCCACTGTGCCAACTTATAACTTAATCTGAGGGGGCTGCGATGGGAGCTTCCCTTGTCAGACCCGATACAAAATCTGGTGTCGGTAGCATCCAAAAATTTTTGTCGATTCTTCTACACAGGATGCTCCATTGGTCGTTACCGGGCCAAATATCTCAAGAAATAAGCGTCACACGAAAAAAAACTTCAAAGAAGGAAACGTGTCTAGCTTGAAGGGGGAAACTAGATGGCGCTATGGTTGGCCCGCTAGATGGCGCTGCCTTTTTAAAAATAGGAACCCCCTTTTTTTATTACATATTCGTGTAGTACGCAAAGAAATATGAATATTTTAGTTGGACCACTTTTTTCGCTTTGTGATAGATGGCGCTGTAATAGTCGCAAACATATGGCTCACAATTTTAGCCGAACAGTTGGCAACAGGGAGGTGTTTTAAATTAAAATACATAGCGTAGGTACGTTTGAACATTCTATTTCGGTTCTTCCAGTGTGAAACATGTACCTTTGTGAACTTATCATTTCTCTGAACGGATGCTGTTACAGCGTGATTACCTGTAAATACAACATTGAAAGGCCTCTGTTGGATTCCTTTCATGTTAATTTCTTAAATCTGTTGTCATTTACAGCATAAATTCCTCTTCTAAATTTACTGTGGTGTTTCCGACTATCTGGGAGGAGTCTGAGCAGTGGAACGTGGTACTTTTACACATAATCAAGAACGATCTGTCACACTACTACACTTAAAAACACAGTCTCACACGGATCCTACATCCGCTGTCTTTTATATAGTGTGTATGGTAAGATACTGTCATACCCCTTTCCTTCTGTGTGAGAGGATGAATGAGCAAATGTATTTCTAGTTGCATGCTTGATGGTAGCATTCAAGCCTGTTTGCTAGAGAACAGTAGGACCAACGTCGGTACAGGTAGCTACGCTTTCCAAAATCAAAGAGGTTTCTATTTTTAGTATGGTCCTGTCCATCCCCTGTCATGTTGGTATAGAGAGCTAACTCTCTGGTCACTTCCGTTTGTATCTGTTATGCACGCTCTGTAGCGACCCAGTTCAGTCTGTCCGCCGCGAACGTCTGCAGTGGTAAGATCTCCGGCTAAGCGAGTGTATGCATTATCCTAGGATATTGGATTTCTTAAGTTCAGCCTAACTGAAAATTTAATTACCTTTATTTCAGGTTTAGATCTAAAATATGTTATCTTAAATTGCAACGCAGTGTAATTCGAGTGTGAAGTTCAGAATATCTTCCTGTAGTTGCTTTGTCACTACTTTGTGCGTAAAGTGGAACCACGTGTTCATGATCCGTAACTCTAACCAAGATCATCAATCTTAAATTCGAATGTGCGTGACATTATAAATTCTCGACTTGACAATATTTTTCAATATAGCAACTTTTCTTTATGTTCAAACCACGTGGCGTGTACTTTGTGAGACCAGTACCAGGCGCTTATACAATTGTTTGACCCATCAGGTCAATAGTAAGACGATAGTAACCAGTTTAAGGTTTTTCTTTTGTAAATTGCGTTTCGATGTAATTTATTTTAATTATCAAAATTATTATGGAGTTACACTCTTTGTGTAAACCAAGTTTACCACTTGAAGCATGTGGTGTAATCATCAAAGTAGCCCTCAGTTATTCTTTTCGGGAAGATTTCACAGAGAGTTCGTATGAATTTAGTATACCAATGTGTGGTAATTTCATGATGGACAGGATTGCGCTACGAACGTAACATCTTTGGGTGAAAATTGAATCGGTTGGTTGTGGTTAATTTCCTCATGCATATGTTTCAACGTTCTTCGTGTGTTATTTTATAAAGCAGTGTTGTATGCAGTCTCCCAACCTTGGCTCCATATTTGATTTGTTCTGTAAGATTACAAACTCACATTTTCACAATCCTAAATAAGGCACCAGTTTAGTTATGAAATATATATATATATAATCATCGGTTGTCGAAAGATGACTATTAAAAGATCATAATTAATGTTAGTCTGCTTGGGAATTTGGTAAGCTAGACTGGATACCTGGTGAAACAGTTGCTCAGTAATGCAAGGTTAACTTCCCCAGATAGCTCACAGCTTTTAATCTGCTTTTATTATCTTGAATATCAGTACCGCTTTCAGAACAACTTAATGCATCAACATTACAACAGGACACTCCATTGATCGTGACCTGGCCAAATATCTCACGACATAAGCATCAAACGAAAAAACTACAAAGAACGAAACGTGTGTAGCTTGAAGGGGGAAACCAGATGGCGCTATGGCTGGCCCGCTAGATGGCGCTGCCATAGGTCAAGCGGATATCAGCTGCCTTTTTATACAGGAACCCACATTTTTTATTACATATTCGTATAGTGAGTAAACAAATATGAATGTTTTAGTTGAACCACTTTTTTCGCTTTGTGATAGATGGCGCTGTAATAGTCAACACAATTTTAGACGAACAGTTGGTAATAGGTAGGTTTTTAAAATTAAAACATAGAACGTAGGTACGTTCCAAACATTTAATTTCGGTTGTTCCAATGAGATACATGTACCATTGTGAAATTATAATTTCTGAGAACTCATGCTGTTTAGCGTGATTACCTGTAAATACTACTGTAAGTAAGGTGTTTAGGTTTTTATGTTGGTAACGCCACGTAGCGCTTTGTATGAAAACAACTCACTGTGCTGTGTGCTTACTTTGGCTACTTTCCATTGTTGAAATTTGCCATTGTAGTATTGGGCAGTTGGCTGTTAACAGCTCATAGCGTTGAGCAGTTGGAGGTGAGCAGCCAGCAGTGGTGGATGTGGGGGATGTGGGGAGAGAAATGGCAGAATTTTAAGAGCGGACGATCTGGACGTGTGTACATTAGGAAAGAGTAAATTTGTAATATTGGATATCATCAACTTATATATATATATATATATATATATATATATATATATATATATATATATATAATGAAGACTTTGGAACTTTATTAAGGTAAATACATTGTTTGTATAAAAGTCATGGGTGAATGGAAGTCGACAGTAGGAAAAGGGAGAGAAGGAAACATAGTAGGTGAATATGGATTGGGGCTAAGTAATGAAAGAGGACGCCGTCTGGGAGAATTTTGGACAGAGCATAACTTAATCATAGCTAACACTTGGTTCAAGAATCATAAAAGAAGGTTGTATACATGGAAGAATCCTGGAGATACTAAATTGTAGGACATTTCCAGGAGCAGATGTGGACTCTGACCACAATCTATCGGTTATGAACTGTAGATTAAAACTGAAGCAATTGCAAAAAGGTGGGAATTTAAGGAGATGGGATCTGGATAAATTGACTAAACCAGAGGTTGTACAGAGTTTCAGGGACAGCATAATGGAACAATTTACAGGAATGGGGGAAAGAAATGTAGTAGAAGACGAATGGGTAGCTCTGAGGGATGAAGTAGTGAAGGCAGCAGAGAATCAAGTAGGTAAAAAGACGAGGGCTAGTATAAATCCTTGGGTAACAGAACAAATATTGAATTTTTTTGATGAAAGGAGAAAATATAAAAATGCAGTAAATGAAGCAGGCAAAAAGGAATACAAACGTCTCAAAAATGACATCGACAGGAAGTGCAAAATGGCTAAGCAGGCATCGCTAGAGGACAAATGTAAGGATGTAGAGGCTTATCTCACTAGGGGTAAGACAGATACAGCCTACAGGAAAATTAAAGAGACCTCTGGAGAAAACAGAACCACTTGTATGAATATCAAGAGCTCAGATGGAAACCCAGTTCTAAGCAAAGAAGGGAAAGCAGAAAGGTGGAAGGAGTATATAGAGGGTCTATAAAAGGGCGATGAACTTGACGACAATATTATGGAAATGGAAGAGGATGTAGATGAAGATGAAATGGGAGATATGATACTGCGTGAAAAGTTTGACACAGCACTGAAAGACCTGAGTCGAAACAAGGCCCCCGGAGTAGACAACATTCCATTAGAACTACTGACGGCCTTGGGACAACCAGTCCTGACAAAACTCTACCAGCTGGTGAGCAAGATGTATGAGACAGGCGAAATACCCTCAGACTTCAAGAAGAATATAATAATTCCAATCCCAAAGAAAACAGGTGTTGACAGATGTGAAAATTACCAAACTATCAGTTTAATAAGCCACAGCTGCAAAAGACTAACGCGAATTATTTAGAGACGAATGGAAAAACTGGTAAAAGCCGACCTCGGGGAAGATCAGTTTGAATTCCGTAGAAATATTGGAACACGTGAGGCAATACTGACCTTACGACTTATCTTAGAAAATAGATTAAGGAAAGGCAAACCTACGTTTCTAGCATTTGTAGACTTAGAGAGAACTTTTGACAATGTTGACTTGAATACGCTCTTTCAAATTCTAAAGGTGGCAGCGGTAAAGTACAGGGAGCGAAAGGCTATTTACAATTTGTATAGAAACCAGATGGCCGTTATGAGTCGAGGGACATGAAAGGTTAGCAAGGTTTGGGAAGGGAGTGAGGCAGGGTTGTAGCCTCTCCCCAATGCTATTCAATCTGTATATTGAGCAACCAGAAACGGAAACAAAAGAAAAGTTCGGAGTAGGTATTAAAATCCAGGGAGAAGAAATAAAAGCTTTGAGGCTCGCCGATGACATTGTAATTCTGTCAGAGACGGCAAAGGACTTGGAAGAGCAGTTGAACGGAATGAACAGTGTCTTGAAAGAAGGATATAAGTTGAACATAAACAAAAGCAAAACGCGGATAATGAAATGTAGTCGAATTAAGTCAGGTGATGCTGAGGGAATTAGATTAGGAAATGAGACAAAGTAGTAAAGGAGTTTTGCTATTTGGGGAGCAAAATAACTGATGATTGTCGAAGTAGAGAGGATATAAATGTAGACTGGCAATGGTAAGGAAAGCGTTGCTGAAGAAAAGAAATTTGTTAACATCGAGTACAGATTTAAGTGTTAGGAAGTCGTTTCTGAAAGTATTTGTATGGAGTGTAGCCATGTATGGAAGTGAAACGTGGACGATAAATAGCTTAGACAAGAACAGAATAGAAGCTTTCGAAATATGGTGCTACAGAAGAATGTTGAAGATTAGGTGGGTAGATCACGTAACTAATGAGGAGATATTGAATAGGATTGGGTAGAAGAAAAGTTTGTGGCCCAACTTGACTAGAAGAAGGGATCGGTTGGTAGGACATGTACTGAGGCATCAAGGGATCACAAATTTAGCTTTGGAGGGCAGCGTTGAGGGTAAAAATCGTAGAGGGAGACCAAGAGATGAATACACTAAGCAAATTCAGAAGGATGTTGGTTTCATTAGGAACTGGGAGATGAAGGAGCTTGCATAGGATAGATTACCATGGAGAGCTGCATCAAACCAGTCTCAGGACTGAAGACCACAACAACAACAACAACAACAACAACATTGTTTGTTCTCTATCAAAATCTTTCATTGGCTGACTATACGTATCAGTAGTTAGTGCCTTCAGTAGTTAGAATCTTTTATTTAGCTGTCAGTAGTGGCGCTCGCTGTATTGCAGTAGTTCTAATAACGAAGATTTTTGTGAAGTAAGTGATTCATGAAAGGTATATGTTATTGTTAGTCAGGGCCATTCTTTTGTAGGGATTAGTGAAAGTCAGATTGCGTTGCGCTAAATAGATTGTGTGTCAGTTTACTGCTGATCGGAATAAGTAAAGAGAGAAATGTCTGAGTACGTTCAGTTCTGCTCAGCTGTTTGAAAATCAAATAACGTAAGGGGTTTATTAGCACTATCATTCATAAATTTTTCTAAGGGGACGTTTCACCACATTAATGCAATAAATGTTCAAAATGAAGGCCGTCAAACTCAATCCATTTGGCAATACGTGTAACGACATTCCTCTCAACAGCGAGTAGTTCGCCTTCTGTGATGTTCGCACATGCATTGACAATGCGACGACATGTTGTCATGCGTTGTCGGTGGATCGCGATAGCAAATATCCTTGAACTTTTTCCACAGAAAGAAATCCGGTGATGTCAGATCCGGTGAACGTGCGGGCCATGGTATCGTGCTTCGTCGACCAATCCACCTGTCATGAAATATGCTATTATTCAACACCGCTTCAACCGCACGCGAGTTATGTGCCGGGCATCCATCATGTTGGAAGTACATCGCCATTCTGTCATGCAGTGAAACATCTTGTAGTAACATCGGTAGAACATTACGTAGGTAATGAGCATACATTGCACCATATAGATTGCCATCGATAAAATGGGGGCCAATTATCCTGCCTCCCATACTGCCGCACCATACATTAACCCGCCAAGGTCGCTGATGTTCCACTTTTCGCAGCCATAGTGAATTTTCCGTTGCCCAATAGTGCATATTATGCCCGTTTACGTTACCGCTGTTGGTGAATGACGCTTCTTCGCTAAATAGAATAGGTGAAAAAGTCTGTCATCGTCCCGTAATTTCTCTTGTGCCTAGTGGCAGAAGTGTGCACGACGTTCAGAGTCGTCGCCATGCAGTTTCTGATGCATAGAAATATGGTACGGGTGCAATCGATGTTGATGTAGCATTCTCAACGCCGACGTTTTAGAGATTCCCGATTCTCGCGCAATTTTTCTGCTACTGATGTGCGGATTAGCCGCGACAGCAGCTGAAACACCTACTTGGGCATCATCATTTGTTACAGGTCGTGGTTGACGTTTTGCATGTGGCTGAACACTTGCTGTTTCCTTAAATAACGTAACTATCCGGCTAACGGTCCGGACACTTGGATGATGTCGTCCAGGATACCGAGCAGCATACACGCCCGTTGTGCATTTTGATCACAATAGCCATACATCAACACGATATCGACCTTTTCCGCAATTGGCAAACGGTCCATTTTAACACGGGTAATGTATTACGAAGCAAAGACCGTCCGCACTGGCGGAATGTTACGTGATACCACGTACGTATATGTTTTTGACTATTACAGCGCCATCTATCATAGAGCGTAAAAAGTGGTCCAACTAAGACACTCATATTTCTTTACCAACCATTGCGCCATCTGGTTTCCCCCTTCGAGATAGACGAGTTTCATTCTTTGTAGCTCTCTCGTAGGACGCTTATTTCTTGAGATATTTCGCCCGGTCACTATCAATGGGCCACCCTGTGTAATAGTAATGAAAAAGCCGATACATCCAAACCGGTATTGGTACCTTTGGCATGTATTCCTCCGTGGGTGGCCTTCTTTTTCCCAGAGTGTATTTTAGGTATTTATATCACCTAATCTTCATCTAGATGGATACTCTGCAAATCACATTTCGAAAACTATCCTCTTCTTGCATAAACTGTCGCGGCACATTTCATTTTCAGACGTTGTCAACCGACCCTAGGAGATGTTGGTCGAAAAAAATCAGTAAGTGGATCAAAATCATATATTCATTCTGTCAGTGACCACACCGACACCGAAACGGAAGATGAAACTTGGCCGAAATACTGAATTCGAAGTAGTTTCACCGCTGAAGATCGTCTGTCTCTCCTTTCAACTGTCATGCGTACGTCGAAATTGCAGATATTGAGATAACCGATCGCGGAACTGAAAAGCAGCTATAATCACTTAGTAGTGGAAAGGCTTCAAGACCATAATCTACTAAGATTATTCGAAAGAACTTACTCTCCTTCTAGCAGTAATTTATGGTAGATCGTTTCAGCAACGAAAGCTACCTAACGACTGGAAAAAAGCGCACGTCATTCCCGTTTTTAAGAAAGGCCGTAAGACAGAACCACACAATTTTAGACCTATATCGTTGACGTCAAGCTGTTGTAGGATTATGGAACTTGTTTTGACGTTCTTGGAAAATGAACATCTCCTCTATAAAAATCAACGTGGATTCCACAAGCAGAGATCCAGCTAAACTCAGCACGCTCTGTTCCTCCATGACCGACCTTTGTGGCCGAGAAGTTCTAGGCGCTTCAGTCTGGAACCGCGCGACCGCTACTGTCGCAGGTTCGAATCCTGCCTCGGGCGTGGATGTGTGTGATGTCCTTAGGTTAGTTAGGTTTAAGTAGTTCTACGTTCTGGGGGACTGATGACCTCAGATGTTAAGCCCCATAGTGCTCAGAGCCATTTGAATCAATTTTGTTCCTCCATCAGATCCACAGCGCAGTGGACAACGGCGCTCAGGTTGATGCCGTGTTCCTTGAGTTCAGTAAGGCATTTGACACCGTCCCGCATTACAGTTTAATGAAAAAAAAAACGAGCTTACGGAGTATCGGAGCAGACTTGCGATGGGATTGAAGACTTTCTTGAAGGTAGAACTCAAAACGTCGCTCTTAACGGAACTAAATCGACGGATGTAAAGTGTGGTGGGACGTGAAATTGAAGCGTCACCCATCCACCACTGTCATCCCAGTTTGCAGGTGAATGTAAGTTTCATTTAGTGTTTTGTTTAGGTATTTTGTAATATTTATAATTGTTGTGAATTATCTAAAGTTTCTGTATTAACTTTTATGTTTTATGTACGGAGAGGGCGGCGCAACGAACGTAGACAGCACCTTCACTGACGGGACCAGAGAGAAAATTGCTGGCCACTATACGTCGCGGGTCGACAGCCAAACAGCAACAGAAGATCCTGAAACCGAGTTGTTGCGCCGTGCTTCTAAAAACTGAAAAAATAAGAATTTGTAATGTTTCTACAACAATGACGTCATAGAAAGTTTAATCATGTTGTAAATGTTCAGTCCTATCTAGTCAAGTAGCATATAGGAAGATAATAAAGTAATAAACTAGTGTATACTACAAAAGTTTAAATTCGTGTATCGAGATTTTTTTTTTTTTTCCATCAGTCTACTGACTGGTTTGGTGCGGCCCGCCACGAATTCCTTTCCTGTGCTAACCTCTTCATCTCAGAGTAGCACTTGCAACCTACGTCCTCAATTATTTGCTTGACTTATTCCAATCTCTGACTTCCTCTACAGTTTTTGCCCTCTACAGCTCCCTCTAGTACCATGGAAGTCATTCCCTCATGTCTTAGCAGATGTCCTATCATCCTGTCCCTTCTCCTTATTAGTGTTTTCCACATATTCCTGTCCTCTCCGCTTCTGCGTAGAACCTCCTCATTCCTTACCTTATCAGTCCACCTAATTTTCGACATTCGTCTATAGCACCACATCTCAAATGCTTCGATTCTCTTCTGTTCCGGTTTTCCCACAGTCCATGTTTCACTACCATACAATGCTGTACTCCAGACGTACATCCTCAGTAATTTCTTCCTCAAATTAAGGCCGGTATTTGATATTAGTAGACTTCTCTTGGCGAGAAATGCCTTTTTTGCCATAGCGATTCTGCTTTTGATGTCCTCCTTGCTCCGTCCGTCATTGGTTATTTTACTGCCTAGGTAGCAGAATTCCGTAACTTCATTGACTTCGTGACCATCAATCCTGATGTTAAGATACTCGCTGTTCTCATTTCTACTACTTCTCATTACCTTCGTCTTTCTCCGATTTACTCTCAAACCATACTGTGTACTCATTAGACTGTTCATTCCGTTCAGCAGATCACTTAATTCTTCTTCACTTTCACTCAGGATAGCAATGTCATCAGCGAATCGTATCATTGATATCCTTTCACCTTGTATTTTAATTCCACTCCTGAACCTTTCTTTTATTTCTATCATTGCTTCCTCGATGTACAGATTGAAGAGTAGGGGCGAAAGTCTACAGCCTTGTCTTACTCCCTTCTTAATACGAGCACTTCGTTCTTGATCGTCCACTCTTATTATTCCCTCTTGGTTGTTGTACATATTGTATATGACCCGTCTCTCCCTATAGCTTACCCCTACTTTTTTCAGAATCTCGAACAGCTTGCACCATTTTATATTGTCGAACGCTTTTTCCAGGTCGACAAATCCTATGAACGTGTCTTGTTTTTTCTTTAGCCTTGCTTCCATTATTAGCCGTAACGTCAGAATTGCCTCTCTCGTGCCTTTACTTTTCCTAAAGCCAAACTGATCGTCACCTAGCGCATTCTCAATCTTCTTTTCCATTCTTCTGTATATTATTCTTGTAAGCAGCTTCGATGCATGAGCTGTTAAGCTGATTGTGCGATAATTCTCGCACTTGTCAACTCTTGCCGTCTTCGGAATTGTGTGGATGATGCTTTTCCGAAAGTCAGATGGTACGTCGCCAGACTCATATATTCTACACATCAACGTGAGTAGTCGTTTTCTTGCCATTTCCCCTAACGATTTTAGAAATTCTGATGGAATGTTATCTATCCCTTCTGCCTTATTTGACCGTAAGTCCTCCAAAGCTCTTTTAAATTCCGATTCCAATACTGGATCCCCTATCTCTTCTAAATCGACTCCTGTTTCTTCTTCTATCACATCAGACAAATCTTCACCCTCATAGAGGCTTTCAGTGTATTCTTTCCACCTATGTGCTCTCTCCTCTGCATTTAACAGTGGAATTCCCGTTGCACTCTTAATGTTACCATCGTTGCTTTTAATGTCACCAAAGGTTGTTTTGACTTTCCTGTATGCTGAGTCTGTCCTTCCGACAATCATATCTTTTTCGATGTCTTCACATTTTTCCTGCAGCCATTTCGTCTTAGCTTCCCTGCACTTCCTATTTATTTCATTCCTCAGTGACTTGTATTTCTGTATTACTGACTTTCCTGGAACATGTTTGTGCTTCCTCCTTTTATCAATCAACTGAAGTATTTCTTCTGTTACCCATGGTTTCTTCGCAGCTACCTTCTTTGTACCTATGTTTTCCTTCCCAACTTCTGTGATGGCCCTTCTTAGTCCATTCCTCTTCAACTGTGTTGCCTAGTGCGCTATTCCTTATTGCTGTATCTATAGCGTTGAAGAACTTCAAAAGTATCTCGTCATTCCTTAGAACTTCCGTATCCCTCTTCTTAGCGTATTGATTCTTCCTGACTAATGTCTTGAACTTCAGCCTACTCTTCATCACTACTATATTGTGATCTGATCTATATCTGCTCCTGGGTACGCCTTACAATCCAGTATCTGATTTCGGAATCTCTGTCTGACCATGATGTAATCTAATTGAAATCTTCCCGTATCTCCCGCCCTTTTCGAAGTATACCTCCTCCTCTTGTGATTCTTGAACAGGGTATTCGCTATTACTAGCTGAAACTTGTTACAGAACTCAATTAGTCTTTCTCCTCTTTCATTCCTTGTCCCAAGCCCATATTCTCCTGTAACATTTTCTTCTACTCCTTCCCCTACAACTGCATTCCAGTCGCCCATGACTATTAGATTTTCGTCCCATTTAACGTACTGCATTACCCTTTCAATATCCTCATACACTTTCTCTATCTGTTGATCTTCAGCTTGCGACGTCGCCATGTATACCTGAACTATCGTTGTCGGTGTTGGTCTGTTGTCGATTCTGATTAGACCAACCCGGTCACTGAACTGTTCACAGTAACACACCCTCTGCCCTACCTTCCTATTCATAACGAATCCTACACCTGTTATACCATTTTCTGCTGCTGTTGATATTACCCGATACTCATCTGACCAGAAATCCTTGTCTTCGTTCCACTTCACTTCACTGACCCCTACTATATCTAGATTGAGCCTTTGCATTTCCCTTTTCAGATTTTCTAGTTTCCCTACCACGTTCAAGCTTCTGACATTCCACGCCCCGACTCGTAGAAAATTATTCTTTCGTTGATTATTCAATCTTTTTCTCATGGTAACCTCCCCCTTGGCACTCCCCTCCCGGAGATCCGGATGGGGGACTATTCCGGAATCTTTTGCCAATGGAGAAATCATCATGACACTTCTTCAACTACAGGCCACATGTCCTGTGGATACACGTTACGTGTCTTTAATGCAGTGGTTTCCATTGCCTTCTGCATCCTCATGTCGTTGATCATTGCTGATTCTTCCGCCTTTAGGGGCAATTTCCCACCCCTAGGATAAGAGAGTGCCCTGAACCTCTATCTGCTCCTCCACCCTCTTTGACAAGGCCGTTGGCAGAATGAGGCTGACTTCATATGCCGGAAGTCTTCGGCCGCCAATACTGATTATTTATCAAATTTTAGGCAGTGGCAGGGATCGAACCCGGGACCGAAGACGTTTTGATTATGAATCAAAGGCGCTACCCCTAGAACACGGGTACGAGAAGTTATTTATGAAGAATTAGGTTAAGGAAGAGGTATTACTAATTTATTTGACAGGATTATTAATTTTTGACAACGTTCATCGCAAGTTTGAGTATTGAAAGTTTATTCAGTGTGGTTCTAATATTTATTAAAGCAGATAACTTGCATTAATATAATTTCTGAGAAAAAACAAACGACATCTAAATTGAAAAAAAGTTTGCGCAAACCAATTGGACTCAGTGACGTAATTCTGCGCATACAACTCAAATGATGATTTTTTAATTACAGTTTCGTTCAAGAACCATTCAGCGACCACTTATAAAAATAGTTTAATAATTCTGAAGTGTTTTGTAACTGACGTTCGTGACGATGTCTGCACATGGTCATATGTCAAAGGAAAACCATTTATACAAAACTTACGTCGTTACACTACAAAAGGTAATATCTGGAGTACCACACGCAAGTGTGATAGGACCGTTGCTGTTTAAAATATATAAAAATGATCTAATAGAAAGCGTCGGATGGCCTTTAAGGCTATTCGCACATGATCCAGTTGTCCATACCACAGTACCAACGCCAGAAGATAGTAAGAATTTGCAAAAGTACCTGCAGAGAATTGATGAATGGTGCAGACTCCGGCGGTTGACCCTGAAAGTAAATAAATCTAAGGTATTGCGCATACATAGGAAAAGAAATCCACTACTCGTACACCAAACTATTGATGACAAACACCTAGAGACAGCGTCTGACGTAAATTAACCAGGCGTAACTATCCAGAGCGACCTTAAGTGGAGTGACCATATAAACATAGTGGGAAAAGCAGACACCAGACTCAGATTCATCGGAAGAAACTTGAGGAAATGTAACTCATCCACGAAAGAAGTGGCTTATAAGGCGCTTGTTCACCCGGTTCTTGAGTATTGTTCATCTATCTGGGATCCCTATCGCGTAGGACTGATAGAGGAGGTAGAGAAGATCCAACGAAGAGCGGCGCGTTTCGTCACGGGATCGTTTAGTTGGCGAGAGAGCGTTACGGACATGCTAACCAAACTCCAGTGGCAGACGTTACAAGAGAGGCGTTGCGCATCACGGAGAGAGTTACTATTGAAGTTTTCGGACAGCGCTTTTCAGGAATCCATACATCATATTACTTCCCCCCACATACATCTCGTGCATTCACCACGAGGAGAAATTCGAGCCCGTGCAGAGGCGGAGTATGATGTAATTTCCTTACAAGGCTACACTACGGAAAAGTGCCTTCGTAAAGGACTTCCTGACTTTACATTTACAGGGTGATCAAAAAGTCAGTATAAATTTGAAAACTTCATAAAACACGGAATAATGTAGATAGAGAGGTAAAAATTGACACACATGCGTGGAATGACATGGGGGTTTTATTAGACGCGTGAAGGATCTCTTGCGCGCGTCGTTTGATGATGATCGTGTGCTCAGGCGCCACTTTCGTCATGCTTGGCCTCCAAGGTCCCCAGACCTCAGTCCATGCAATTATTGGTTTTGGGTTTACCTGAAGTCGCAAGTGTATCGTGATCAACAGACATCTCTAGGGATGCTGAAAGACAACATCCGACGCCAATGCCTCACCATAACTCCGGACATGCTTCACAGTTCTGTTCACAATATTATCCCTCGACTGCAGCTATTGTTGAGGAATGATGGTGGACATATTGAGCATTTCCTGTAAAGAAAATCTTTGCTTTGTCTTACTTTGTTATGCTAATTATTGCTCTTCTGATCAGATGAAGCGCCATCTGTCAGACATTTTTCGAACCTTTGTATTTTTTTGGTTCTAATAAAACCCCATGTCATTCCAAGCATGTGTGTCAATTTGTACTTCTCTATCTACATTATTCCGTGATTTATTCAGTTTTCAAATTTATACTGACTTTTTGATCACCCAGTATATCGGATGTTAATAAATTCTTGTTATTGACAATCTGAATTTTGTATCCTCCCTTCTTTGGACTTCCTCGGTAATTTTGCTGCATAAATATAAAATGTCACCAACACTTTTATAAGGGCCGATCAAAAAGTCTCCGTAGGCCGTACAGTCCAGAATCGGTATGCGAATTATACAAAATGGCCGTGAGCGTCGAGGCAACTGCCCCACCAACGCACATGGTTGTAAATGTACATTTAGCAAAACACCTTGTGCTGCTGCGTGAATAAGTCCGTAAGCACGGGCTGCACTTCCTCGTCCGAGACGAACAGTTGACCGTTCAAGACTTTCTTGAGGGACCGAAGGAGTGATAACCGTGTGGGGAGGGAGAACGACTGTGACGTGGGCGTTCTTGTGTCTCCCAGTTGAGTTTGCTGGCCTCCCGGATCGACCGGCGTCTTGGGTAGAAACGCGACGCAACATTCCACAACGCTAAGTTTCGACACGTGCTGGGACGTACATATTCTTCATTCTTCGGTGGATGGCAGAAAAGGATAGCAGCACATTGTTCCTTTTTGGAAGGATTTAATAATAACTTCGGCATCGCTCACGTGGCATATTCACTGCGGCAACGTCCTCGTACGGAAGCTTTTACATCGTTGTGCATATGATGCCCGTAGAACACGTGAGGCAATACTGACCCTATGACTTATCTTAGAAGAAAGATTAAGGAAAGGCAAACCTACGTTTCTAGCATTTGTAGACTTAGAGAAAGCTTTTGACAATGTTGATTGGAATACTCTCTTTCACATTCTGAAGGTGGTAGCGGTAAAATACAGGGAGCGAAAGGCTATTTACAATTTGTACAGAAACCAGATGGCAGTTACAAGAGTAGAGGGACATGAAAGGGAAGCAGTCGTTGGGAAGGGAGTGAGACAGGGTTGTAGCCTCTCCCCGATGTTATTCAATCTCTATATTGAGCAAGCAGTAAAAGAAACAAAAGACAAGTTGGGAGTAGGTATTAAAATCCATGGTGAAGAAATAAAAACTTTGAGGTTCGCCGATGACATTGTAATTCTGTCAGAGACAGCAAAGGACTTGGAAGAGCAGTTGAACGGAATAGACAGTGTCTTAAAAGGAGGATGTAAGATGAACACCAACAAAAGCAAAACGAGGATAATGGAATGTAGTCGAGTTAACTCCGGATACTGAGGGAATTGGATTAGGAAATGAGACACTTAAAGTAGTAAAGGAGTTTCGCTATTTGGGGAGCAAAATAACTGATGATGGTCGAATTAAAGAGGATATAAAATGTAGACTGGCAATGGCAAGGAAAGCGTTTCTGAAGAAGAAAAATTTATAACATCGAGTTTAGATTTAAATGTCAGAAAGTCGTTTCTGAAAGTATTTCTATGGAGTGTAGCAATATATGGAAGTGAAACGTGGACGATAAATAAAGAAGAGAATAGAAGCTTTTTAAATGAAGAATGATGAAGATTAGATGGGTAGATCACATAAGTAATGAGGAGAATATAATTGGGGAGAAGGGGAGCTTGTGGCACACTTTGACTAGAAGAAGGGATGGGTTGGTTGGACGTGCTGGAGACATCGAGGGATCAGCAATTTCGTATCGGAGGGCAGCGTCGAGGGTAAAAATTGTAGAGGGAGACCAAGAGACGAATACTGTAAGCAGGTTCAGAAGGATGTAGGTTGCAGTAGGTACCGGGGGATTACGTGAATCTTGCAGCTGAGCGGTTTAGCAACTTTCCTGTTGCTATCCGTTTAAAGTTGATATATGTCACGGGGTGGTGCGTTTCGCCTGATAGAACAAAATAATTATTCCTTGACTTAGCTTTGCTCCATGGTGAGCGAAGAATTGTAAGAAAATCGGGATGAGACGGGACTTCGTTGCGAGACAGAATAACGAGCGAACGTGTAGGAAGTGTGTGCAATGAAACAGTAATTGTTAAACGGCATATAGTATAATTTGTGTTTTTTGAGATTCACAAGCGATATGTAACGTTAATGTGGATTTTAGTAACAGCCACACTACAATCTGTTGTATTTCAAAGGTAATTTCACGTATTTATTTTTGATCAATAGATTCTGTGATGAACTGTAATGTACCACAAGGTTGTATAGGACTTCGAACATTTGGTGGTCGATGATTGCTGTAGAATCTGCTTCAATAACACAGTCAATAGCACAGAAATAGTTTTCTCTGCTAAAACGAACTCATTTTACTCGCAGACAGTCATCGAATGACCAAATGCGAATAGCAGTCTTCAAATTCGAGAAGATGCTATAGAAGTTTTCTTTTTCTTCCATTTCAAGAATTTTACAGGCAACCGTCGGAGTCGGCAGCTGCGTCCACATCACGAAAGTAACTTTTCTACGTCTACAAAATTACATACGCTGTGGGAATAGTCGACCCTGCTTTGGATATTGTCCTTCACAGACATACAAACAGACACTCTACACACGCTTGTTCAATAACAACGAGTTTAATATTAGCAGCTTAAACATTAATATCTTGTCTTGAGCAATAATGTTATACTTAAATTACCTCAATTCTCATTTTCATTCTGTTACGACCGCCTGAGTTAACTCGACTTCATTCCGTTACTCTTCTTATTCTTTTTTTTTTTATAATCATCTTATAACCTATTTTTGAAAAACAATCTGTTTCGTTCAGCTGCTCTCGCAAGTCCTCTGACGTCTCTACCAAAATTACAATGTCATGGGAAAACTTCAAAGTTTTTGTTTCTTTTCCCTGAACTTTAATTCTTCGATAAATTTTCCTTTGGTTCCCTTTACTGCTTGCTCAGTGTACAGACTGAATAACATCTGGGATGTCTTGTGTGCCTCACTTCTCAAATATAGTTTCCTCGTCAACTGTTTCGACACTTGAAACTGCAGTAAGATTTCTGTGGAAGTTGTAAATAACCTTACTCTGCCTGTATTTTACCCCTCAGAATTTCAAAAAGTGTATTCCATTTAATATTGTCAAAGGCTTTCTCTACGTCTACAAGTCCTATAGAAGTACTTTTATCTGACTTCAGCCTGTTTTCCAAGATTAGTCGTAGTAGGGTCAACACGACCGCAAGCATTCCTACATTTCTTCGGAACCCAAAATGATCTTGTCTGAGATTCTTCTGTAAACAATTAGTGCCGCTATTTTGTAACTACTGCAAATACTGAGTGAAACTATTGAGTGAAACTATTGAGTGGAACTACTGAGTCTGTGAAACTACTGTCTCTTTACTTATTTTTATCATCTCAAACACTGACCTACAGAATTTCCCCTGACAAGGCCATGTCAAACTTAACCAATTCATTTATTACGCGCAATATACAAGTCGAACGTCACAGCGCCTTATTACTTTCTTTGCGTTATCCGATACTGCGGCAGTTTTGCGCTCTCTGTTGATCTGTTAGTCAACTAACTGAGGTGAAAACACGCAAAATCCAGGTAAGTCACGGGTGGGGTGTTACAATTACATACTGACATAATCGTCGGTGTTGCTTTCGTTTCCCAAAAGTTATAAATATTTCGATTTCGGAAAAGAAGCTCTGTATTTCGCCAAGATGAAGAAGAAGGTCCCTGACGTACTGGTTGTATCGAGTAAGATGTGGAGGCGGCGGTTTGAAAACGGACAGAAGTACGAGGAAGGGCGACCCTTACGTGAGGGATCGCTACTCAAGCTACCTGGAGAGGGGGCAAGTGTGGAAAATGTCCGGCGTGGCAAATGTCCGGCATTCGGCCGGCACACCGGACTTCGACACTAATCCGCCGGGCGGATTCGTGCCGGGGACCGGCAGCGCGTTAGACCTCAAGGATAACCGGCCGGGCAATCTTATGTTAGTGTAATTTGGATTGATTGTTTAAAATACAAGGGGTCTGATTGTCATTTGGTTACTGTTTCGAGACAGCGACAATTTGTTTAAGGTGTTTTGGTACTAATTTGTTGTTCTTTTATCCAATATTGTTGTGACTGGACTTCCTTGGGTTCTTTGGGGTAGGATTATTTATTTAAAGAGTTTAAGTTGTAGCGTGTTCGTTATCACAATGGGACAAGCGATTTATTGGATCATAATTTCTTACGATCTGTTGTACCTATGAGCCTGGATTGTGGCTTTGACCTACACCTTCGGTGCCACCCACACACACACACACACACACACACACACACACACACACACACACACACACACACACACACATAAACGCACACACAAAGGCATACACGAACAGATCACAGGTACTTCAATAATTATACTCAAAAGTTTGAGAATAACTTTAGATCTTTGGCAAAAATATTTGACAGTCGGCAACAGAAACCAAAACATTGCATTGAAACAAGGGTTTAATTCATAGTGCTCTAGAATGTGGAAAAAAAAAAACGCAAATTGGCATTCATAAGAAGAAGAACAATACCAAAAATGCAACAGGAGCGTAATAAGTAAGAAACTGTCCACGCAACCTGTAAGTACAGTTCGAAATACACTCCTGGAAATGGAAAAAAGAACACATTGACACCGGTGTGTCAGACCCACCATACTTGCTCCGGACACTGCGAGAGGGCTGTACAAGCAATGATCACACGCACGGCACAGCGGACACACCAGGAACCGCGGTGTTGGCCGTCGAATGGCGCTACCTGCGCAGCATTTGTGCACCGCCGCCATCAGTGTCAGCCAGTTTGCCGTGGCATACGGAGTTCCATCGCAGTCTTTAACACTGGTAGCATGCCGCGACAGCTTGGACGTGAACCGTATGTGCAGTTGACGGACTTTGAGCGAGGGCGTATAGTGGGCATGCGAGAGGCCGGGTGGACGTACCGCCGAATTGCTCAACACGTGGGGCGTGAGGTCTCCACAGTACATCGATGCTGTCGCCAGTGGTCGGCGGAAGGTACACGTGCCCGTCGACCTGGGACCGGACCGCAGCGACGCACGGATGCACGCCAAGACCGTAGGATCCTACGCAGTGCCGTAGGGGACCGCACCGCCACTTCCCAGCAAATTAGGGACACTGTTGCTCCTCGGGTATCGGCGAGGACAATTCGCAACCGTCTCCATGAAGCTGGGCTACGGTCCCGCACACCGTTAGGCCGTTTTCCGCTCACGCCCCAACATCGTGCAGCCCGCCTCCAGTGGTGTCGCGACAGGCGTGAATGGAGGGACGAATGGAGACGTGTCGTCTTCAGCGATGAGAGTCGCTTCTGCCTTGGTGCCAATGATGGTCGTATGCGTGTTGGCGCCGTGCAGGTGAGCGCCACAATCAGGACTGCGTACGACCGAGGCACACAGGGCCAACACCCGGCATCATGGTGTGGGGAGCGATCTCCTACACTGGCCGTACACCTCTGGTGATCGTCGAGGGGACACTGAATAGTGCACGGTACATCCAAACCGTCATCGAACCCATCGTTCTACCATTCCTAGACCGGCAAGGGAACCTGCTGTTCCAACAGGTCAATGCACGTCCGCATGTATCCCGTGCCACCCAACGTGCTCTAGAAGGTGTAAGTCAACTACCCTGACCAGCAAGATCTCCGGATCTGTCCCCCATTGAGCATGTTTGGGACTGGATGAAGCGTCGTCTCACGCAGTCTGCACGTCCAGCACGAACGCTGGTCCAACTGAGGCGCCAGGTGGAAATGGCATGGCAAGCCGTTCCACAGGACTACATCCAGCATCTCTACGATCGTCTCCATGGCAGAATAACAGCCTGCATTGCTGCGAAATGTGGATATACACTGTACTAGAGCGGCAAGGGAACTTGCTGTTCCAACAGGACAATGCACGTCCGCATGTATCCCGTGCCACCCAACGTGCTCTAGAAGGTGTAAGTCAACTACCCTGGCCAGCAAGATCTCTGGATCTGACCCCATTGAGCATGTTTGGGACTGGATGAAGCGTCGTCTCACGCGTTCTGCACGTCCAGCACGAACGCTGGTCCAACTGAGGCGCCAGGTGGAAATGGCATGGCAAGCCGTTCCACAGCCTGCATTGCTGCGAAAGGTGGATATACACTGTACTAGTGCCGACATTGTGCATGCTCTGTTGCCTGTGTCTATGTGCCTGTGGCTCTGTCATTGTGATCATGTGATGTATCTGACCCCAGGAATGTGTCAATAAAGTTTCCCCTTCCTGGGACAATGAATTCACGGTGTTCTTATTTCAATTTCCAGGAGTGTATTACTACTTAATAGGAAATACCAACCACTGGGTTTATAACCTATAGACACAGTGACAGAAATGTAAATCAAATAGCTAACATATGCACATTTCCAGAAAATAAAGGCCAAACGGGTATGGCACTAAAATAGTTTTTTTTTCAGTTGCTGTCAGACGGTTCATAAAGGGTGTTTCAAAAATGACCAGTATATTTGAAACGGCAATAAAAACTAAACCAGCATCGATAGAAATACACCGTTTGTTGCAATATGCTTGGGACAACAGTACATTTTCAGGCGGACAAACTTTCGAAATTACAGTAGTTACAATTTTCAACAACAGATGGCGCTGCAAGTGATGTGAAGGATATAGAAGACAACGCAGTCTGTGGGTGCGCCATTCTGTACGTCGTCTTTCTGCTGTGAGCGTGTGCTGTTCACAACGTGCAAGTGTTCTGTGGACAACATGGTTTATTCCTTAGAACAGAGGAGTTTTCTGGTGTTGGAATTCCACCGCCTAGAACACAGTGTTGTTGCAACAAGATGAAGTTTTCAACGGAGGTTTAGTGTAACCAAAGGACCGAAAAGCGATACAATAAAGGATCTGTTTGAAAAATTTCAACGGACTGGGAATGTGACGGATGAACGTGCTGGAAAGGTAGGGCGACCGCGTACGGCGACCACAGAGGGCAACGCGCAGCTAGTGCAGCAGGTGATCCAACAGCGGCCTCGGGTTTCCGTTCGCTGTGTTGCAGCTGCGGTCCAAATGACGCCAACGTCCACGTATCGTCTCATGCGCCAGAGCTTACACCTCTATCCATACAAAATTCAAACGCGGCAACCCCTCAGTGCCGCTACCATTGCTGCACGATATTCGCTAACGATATAGTGCACAGGATTGATGACGGCGATATGCATGTGGGCAGCATTTGGTTTACTGACGAAGCTTATTTTTACCTGGACGGCTTCGTCAATAAACAGAACTGGCGCATACAGGGAACCGAAAAGACCCATGTTGCAGTCCCATCGTCCCTGCATCCTCAAAAAGTACTGGACTGGGCCGCCGTTTCTTCCAAAGGAATCATTGGCCCATTTTTCAGATCCGAAACGATTACTGCATCACGCTATCTGGTCATTCTTCGTGAATTTGTGGCGGTACAAACTGCCTTAGACGACACTGCGAACACCTCGTCGTTTATGCAAGATGGTGCCCGGCCACATCGCATATCCGAAGACATGATCCCCTGTGACTTCTTTCTGTGGGGACACTTGAAAGACCAGGTGTACCGCCAGAATCCAGAAACAATTGAACAGCTGAAGCAGTACATCTCATCTGCATGTGAAGCCATTCCGCCAGACACGTTGTCAAAGGTTTCGGGTAATTTCATTCAGAGACTACGCCATATTATTGCTACGCATGGTGGATATGTGGAAAATATCGTACTATAGAGTTTCCCATCCCGCAGCGCTATCTGTTGTTGACAATTGTAACTACTGTAATTTCGAAAGTTTGTCTGCCTGAAAATGTACTGTTGTCCCAAGCATATTGCAACAAACGGTGTATTTCTATCGCTGCTCGTTTAGTTTGTATTGGCGTTTCAAATATACCCGTCATTTTTGAAACACCCTGTAAGTAAAAATTATCAATATACCGTAATACTACTTTCGGTGCTAGTTTTTATACATTGCCGTGTTTATTTTCGATATTCTTCCAATGTATTTATCCTATATTTCTGTCCCCTGATTCCGAACTTGGCACTCGTGATCCGTGTATCCCTGGTTTCCTGCCGGAAAGCTCGCGTTACTTAAGCCGTCGGCATAGGGACTGTGCATCCGAACGTTGAGCGTTGAGCGCGCCGATTTTCTGACGTCATAGCGATGAGGTTCGCCGATGACATTGTAATTCTGTCAGAGACTGCAAAGGACTTGGAAGAGGAGTTGAACGGAATGGACAGTGTCTTGAAAGGAGGGTATACGATGAACATCGACAAAAGCAAAATGAGGATAATGGAATGTAGTCGAATTAAGTCAGGTGGTGCTGAGCGAATTAGATTAGGAAATGAGTAGTAAAGGAGCAAAATAACTGATGATGGTCGAAGTAGAGAGGATATAAAATGTAGACTGGCAATGACAAGAAAAGCGTTTCTGAAGAAGAAAAATTTGTTAAAAGTCGTTTCTGAAAGTATTTATATGGAGTGTGGCCATGTACGGAAGTGAAACATGGATATTAAATAGTTTGGACAAGAAGAGAATAGAAGCTTTCGAAATGTGGTGCTACAGAAGAACGCTGAAGCTTAGATGAGTAGATCAGGAGGTATTGAATAGAATTGGGGAAAAGAGGAGTTTGTGGCACAACTTGACAAGAAGAAGGGACCGGTTGGTAGGACATGTTATGAGGCATCAAGGTATCACAAATTTAGCATTGGGGGGCAACGTGGAGGGTAGAAATTGCAGAGGGAGACCAAGCTATGAATACATTAAGCAGATTCAGAAGGATGTAGGTTGCAGTAAGTACTGGGAGATGAAGACACTTGCACAGGATAGAGTAGTATGGAGAGCTGCATCAAACCAGTCTCAGGACTGAAGACCACAACTACAACGTAATTGTTATTCGAATGAATAAAACTTTGGGTGCAATAAAAAGTTAATAAAGTTCCCCCTCCCCCAAGGTCGAGTCCTCGCACTTAGTCATTTATGGGTGTTTTATAAGGCGCCCCTTGTCAACAGCATCACTTGGAAATAATTTAAGCTACTCAGATTGTCTCCTGAATCGTTTACGTAGATTATAAACAGCAGAGGACCAAGAATATTTCCTTAAGGAACGCCCGATGATATTTCGTCGATTACTACGTACCGTGACCTTTCTGACAGGACACCACGAATCACGAGTGACAAGTTTGGAAGCAGGAGACAGAAGAATAGGAAAAAGCATAGGGGAGTATCGAAAATAAAGAGTGTAATGTGTAAAACCTAGCACCGAATGTAGTAGTAAATGAAACGATCTTTCCCCGGACTGTGCACATAGTTGTGTAGAGAGCGATTTCGCGCGCGTCAGCTGCCTGGCTGTGTGACAGTTCCCCTGTCGGACGTTTGCCGTGTGTGTGTGTGTGTGTGGTGCTCTATTGAGGCCGGGCGGCAGTATTAGCGTCGCAGCGGGACGGCGGCGGATGAGCGCGGCTGCGCTGCGTGCGGTGTGTGGCGGCGGGTGTTGTGTCCCGCGCGGACCACCGGGCCGTCCATAACTCCTTCTGGCTGCGCGCGTCAAAAGCCGGCGGCAGCTGACGCGAGCACAATGCGGCGGTGGACATTGTGCGGCCGGCCGCAGATCTGTTTAGCCCACAAAGTGTCGCTACCTGCGCGTGGGGCGGGCGGAGGGGGTGGTGGCTGGGGCAGGAGGGCCACGGCCCAAACAGTCGCCACACTTCATCTGGACGGCGGGACCCGGGGTCTGCCCGGCTCACTGTCCATTTGAAACAAATACTGACAAAGAGGTAGAGGGGCTCGCCAGCACTTACTTCAGCTCGGTACAGCCGATAGATACGCAAAACAGAACGGAAAATTTACGTACCCTACCTTTCGGAACTTTGTTCTCAAACGTGCCTCTAGAAAAATTGTAAATGACTGTGCTCAAACTGACAAACAATATTTTTAGCGCAACGCAATCTGACTTTCAGTAATGCCTATAAAAGAATGGCCCTGACTAACAATAACGTATACCCTTCATGAATCACTTACCTCACAAAAATCTTCATTACTTGAACTACTGCAATACAGCGAGCGCCAATACTTCCAGCTAAATAAAAGATTCAAACTACTGAAGGCACTAACTACTGATAGGCATAGTTAGCAAATGAAAGATTTTGATACAGAACAAACAATGTAGTTAACAGTTTATCAAAACTAGACTTGCTTGTCTCAATGGGAACCCCGTGATCATTCATTAAATAAAATATGGCGTTTCAGTCTTCGATCGCTATTCTTTATTTTCAATCACCGGTTTCGGGCTAGCTGCTCACCTTCAGATCATATATTGTAGTTGCGGACAAGTTACTCTGTAACTACAATATATGATCTGAAGATGGGCAGTCTTCGATCGCTATTCTTTATTCTCAGTTACCAGCTCCGGGCTAGCTGCCCATCTTCAGATCATATATTGTAGTTACGGACAAGTTACTCTGTAACTCAGATCATATATTGTAGTTACGGACAAGTTACTCTGTAACTACAATATATGATCTGAAGATGGTGTGGCGATACCTGTAAGACACCGCTAGCCCACGCCTCTCGCGGTGTGCGTTTAACCCCATTTAAATGACGCGCCAAGCGCGCGCCCAGCGGCTGTACGATTAATTACATAATCGGCGTGCTAATCAGAGTTCAAATCTCTGGTTCAGAGGGACGTGAAGAGGCTGTGGTCCAGAGAGAGAGTAGAGTCAGTCGAGTCTAGTTCAGTCTTAAGAGTCAGTCGAGCCAGAAAGTGTCTTGTGAAACGATCATTCTGTGGAATATTATTAGTGTGATGATTTCTTTTATATGTGTTGTGTTGTCTTCTTCGATGAGTAAAAAAAAAAATAGGTAAAATAAATTTTTGTGATGTCCATCAATAAGTTCATTCCAGTAAAAATAGAACCACTTCCCTTCACCTTTATTCACCCTTTTTTCTTTCTTTCCTTCTTCAACAATAACAAAAACAAAAAATTATTCACCCCTTTTTTTTTAATTCCGGACATCACAATGGGCAGCTAGCCCGAAACCGGTAATTGAGAATAAAGAATAGCGATCGAAGACTGAAACGCCATATTTTACCTTAATAGTGTTCAAAAGTCATAATATATATCAGTTCATGACATCCAGTCTTACAAATTTACTGTCTCTGATGGACACACGTCCAGATCATCCGCTCTCAAAATTCCACCATCTCTCTCCCCACATCCACCACTGCTGGTGGCTCACCTCCAACTGCGCAACGCTACGCGCTGTTAAAACAGCCAACTGCCCAACGCTACAATGGCGAGTATTACAACAATGCCAACCAGCCACAGACTGCACACAGCACAGCCAGTGATTTTCATACAGAGCGCTACGTGTTGTTACCAATATAGAAACCTAAACAGCCTACTTACACTTCCTGCGTCAGGGAGGAGAGAGGAGAAAAAAGGGAAAGAAGGGAAAGTGGATTCAGTTGCTCACAACCCAGGTTATGAAGCAACTGGGGAAATGTAAACAGGGAGGGTAGCAAAGATGGAAGCATGATTGTCAGAGGGAAGCCAAATTTAAGTATTGTTTCAGCTATAAACCAAAGAGGATGCATACAGAAGTAAAGAGGTATATAGTATAAAGATAAACACAAGTATGTAGGATGAAAAGATGCGTGAATGGCTAAAGAAGAAAGAGAAAGAGGAGAAGACTGAAGAGTAAATGGGAGTGAGGTTGGTTAACGTACTTTCAGTCCAGGGGGATGGCGGGATGAAAGGATGTGTTGGGGTGCAAGTTCCCATCTCCGCAGTTCAGAGGGACTGGTGTTGGGTGGGAGAAGTCAAATGGCATGTACGGTGTAGCAGGTTCAGAAATGTTCAAATGTTTGTGAAATCTTATGGGACTGAACTGCTAATGTCATCAGTCCCTAAGCTTACCCACTACTTGTCCTAAATTATCCTAAGGACAAACACACACACCCATGCCCGAGGGAGGACTCGAACCTCCGCCGGGACCAGCCACACAGTCCATCACTGCAGCGCCTGAGACCGCTCGGCTAATCCTTCGAGGCAATAGCAGGTTCCTAGGTCCCTAGAATTATGCTGGAGGGCATACTCTGCTACTGTGTATTAGACATCTCCTAGGCTGACAGTTCGTCTGTGCCCTTTCATGCGCTCAGCCGGTTTAGTTGTCGTCATACCAATGTAAAAGGCTGTGCAGTGCAGGCATGTCAGCTGTGTTGTTTCACATGTGGCCCTGCCTTGAATTGTGTATGTTTTACCAGTAGCGGGGCTGGAGTAGGTGGTTGTGGGGGGATGCACGCGGCAGGTTTTACAGCGGGGTCGGTTACAGGGGTAATAACCGCTGCGTAGAGAAAGTGGTCTGGGAATATTGTAGGGTTTGACAAGGATGTTACGGAGATTAGGGGGCGACGAAAGCCAACTCTGGGTGGTGTGGGGAGAATATTGTCAAAAGATGATCTCATTTCTCAACTTGGCTTGAGAAAGCCATATCCCTGGCGGAGTAAATTGTTGATGTATTCGAGGCCAGGATAATATTGGGTGACAAGGGGGATGCTTCTGTGTGGTCCGGGTGTAGGAACATTGTTGTTGGACGGGGGAGAATGTATTGCTCGGGAGTTCTGTTTGTCGACAAGGTTCAAAGTGGTTCAAATGGCTCTGAGCACTATGGGACTTAACATCTGAGGTCATCAGTCCCCTAGAACTTAGAACTACTTAAATCTAAGGACATCACACACATCCATGCCCGAGGCAGGGCTCGAACCTGCGACCGTAGTGGTCGCGCGGTTCCAGACTGTAGCGCCTAGAACCGCTCGGCCACACTGGCCGGCAATTAAATCAGGAATCTAAGACTTGACAATTTAGCAATCTACGAAAGAAAGGTTAGATTACAGTATATTTAAAATCAAAATCATAATAAATCGCAAAATCAGCATAACTTAACATTCGCAAAGTAGAACCAATGATCCCAAAGAATACTCCGTGTGAGTACTCTTTGGGAATCGTGAGTAATGACTAAGTATAATTCAATGCATTGTCACTACGTCATGAGAGTCAGCCGAAGCAGGTCAAATGTAGTTGAATGCCCGTACATGTAGGAGCGCTTAGATTTTTTTTTAGATTGAATAATTGCGATCTATTATGACGCAGTAATACGATCTTCTGACTTCAAGTATCACGGCATTAGAATTCGAACGGAGGACTTTTACCTACTAGAATAAAGTGAACTTTTAACTAGATAACTGAACTAAACATTACTTAGACAGTGATTTAGGCAACGGACACTGATAGAGAATTTTCATTCATAATAGCCAGTGCTTTATGGAACTTCAGTGATAGGTCCGAAGCATATAATTTGTAGGCGACTTGCCTACAACAAATAATTGCATAGCCGTCCGGTATAATGAGTTAACGAAAAAATATTTATTCGTGAAAACTCACAATGAGAAGAACAAAAAAACAACAGAGAAGTAACAAAAACTAGCAGATTCTATAGTCTTTCGGCAAAGATAAAAAACAACACATGACCAAAAAAAAACTCTCGCGCACTTTTGATATCACTTTGCACCAGACATGAAAAATATCACTGCCACAAATTTAAATCCCCCCAACACGTAGGAAAGTTTTCTTCTCAAGGCTCGGTTACGAAGTGACTGATATTGTGCAATAAAACACTCTCTCGTGCCAAGTCGTGCATTTGTGATTTAAAATTCTATCAAATTATTGATATGAAATTCCCGAGTAATAACTACACGCAGCGATAATATTTGACTGTAGCGCTCGGCGCCTGTGTAGAATCTTTGACTCAAATAACAAGCCCACTGTTACGATTTCTTAGATACTTGAAATTACGACCAGCTTGTGGGGAATTTTTTGTGGATGTGACTGTATTGGTTTTATCGTTAATATTTCATGGTCATTCAGTTAAACATCGATTACGAACGCTTAATTACGATTCTTGGTGAAGTAAATATCTCACGCACGTCCATATTTCGGGGTCAGCAGTGTTATTTTGTGTAACGTCGTCTTCGTAATTTTATGACGATCTCAACACTCTGCCGACTGTCGTCGAGTTTTAGCCGAGGCCAAGTACAAATCAAACCAAATCATCAAGAAGGAGAGGCATTATATCGTCTGGGGTCCAACCTATACGGCCGCTAACCCAGAAGAGACGCTGCAGGCGATGATGTGCTGTTAGCGAAGGTACTCACGTCGGTCGTTTGCTGCCATAGCCCATCAACGGCACATTTCGCCGCACTACCCAGACAGCTGCATTCGTCATACGTTCCACATTGATTTCCGCGGTTCTTTCACGCATTGTTGCTTGTCTGTTAGTACTAACAACTCAAAGCAGACGCCGCTGCTCCCGGTCGTTAAGGGCATCAGCCACTGCGTCGTCCGTTGTGAGAGCTAATGCTTGAAATTTGGTTTTCTCAACACACTCTTGACACTGTGAATCTCGGAATACTGACTTCCCTAGCCGTTCCCGACAGCAAACCATCACCGACAAGGATACTTCAGGTGTATATGCCGACGACGCAAGCTGAAGGTGAAGAGATAGAGAAAGTGTATGATGATATTGAAAGGGGAATACAGTAGTAAAGGGAGATGAAAATCTAATAGCCATGGGGGACTGGAATGCAGTTGTAATGGAAGGAGTAGAATAATAGAACCCAACATCTTTACACTCACTCATCCATGAACCCTTCCGAAAGTCAAAACAGCTGTCACCAAAGTTTTCAGCGACTCGATAACAAGTAGTACACCCGCCACTAGACTCCCCCCCCCCCTCCACCCTCCAACCCCCCCCCCCCCCCCCCAAAAAAAAAATCGCCTCTATCGAACATATACTTCGTTAGGTTGGGAACAAACAGGTAAACATGCCGAAGAAGATGAAACACCTAATGGAGTCGCAATATTTACGCTGTGAAACGCAGTGTACGACGAAATAGTTGTATCGAGTGACAAAAGAACAATAGTCCACCACAAAAAATAGTGAGAAACATGGTGAAGAGTGTGTGGAAGGTGAGAACACAAACGTATGATCATATGACAGTGATAAAAGTGGTAGTGCCAGACCAGATGTGAGGAAACGCAGATCAGCAAATCGTAAGTAATTACTTTTTTACAAAAAAACCGCGAAGTGAACTGTTTGATAATCTATAACTAACAAAACTGTATCCTTACAGATCCCACTGATGATACCTTAGAACAGGACAAGGCGAAACGAATATGGGACAAATAAAGTAAATAGCAGCAGGAAAAGGCAGTTTTATTTACAATACAAATATTTATATACTTTCTGCGGAGGATGGCCACACTAACAAACTTGTTAGTAGAAGAAAAGTTTACAGGAGAATATGGGCTTGGGACAAGGAATCAGAGAGGAGAAAGATGAATTGAGTTCTGTAATAAACTTAAGCTAGTAATCGCAAATACTCTGTTCCAGAACCACAAGAGGAGCAGGTACACTTGGAAGAGGCCGGATGATACGGGAAGATTTCAGTTAGATTACTTCATGGTCAGGTAGGGGTTCCGAAATCAGATACTGGATTGTAAGCCGTACTCAGGAGCAGATACAGGCTCAGATGACAGTATAGTAATGATGAAGAGTATGTTGAAGTTTAAGACTTTAGTCAGGAAGAATCAGGACGCAAAGAAGTGGGATACGTAAGTACTAAGGAATGTCGAGATATACTTGGTGTTCTTTAAGGCTATAGATACAGCAGTAAAGAATAGTTCAATAGGCAGTGCAGTTTAGAGGAATCGGCATCCCTTAAAAGAGCGATAACGGAAGCTGGGAGCAGCGTGCAGTGCTCGCGCGGTTAGAGGCGTTATTTCACGGACTAGGCGGCCTCTCCCACCGGAGGTTCGATTCCTCTCTCGGGCGTGGGTGTGTGTGTTGTTCTTAGCAAAGATTAATTTCAGTTAGTTTAAGTAGTGTATAAGTCTAGGGACCGATGACCTAAGCAGTTCGGTACCTTAGAAATTCACACCCATTTGAACATTTGAAGCTGGGAAGGAAAACATAGGTACAAAGAACGTAACTGCGAAGAAACCATGGGTAACCGAAGAAATACTTCAACTGATCGATGAAAGGAGGAAGTACAAAAATGTTCCGGGAGACTCAGGAGTAGAGAAATACAAGTAGCTGAGGAATGAAATAAACAGGAAGTGCAGGAAAGCTAAGATGGTTCAAATGGCTCTGAGCACTATGGGGCTTAACTTCTGAGGTCATCATTTCCCTAGAACTTAGAACTGCTTAAACCTAACTAACCTAAGCACATCACACACATCCATGCCCGAGACAGGATTCGAACCTGCGACCGTAGCGGTCGCGTGGTTCCAGACTGTAGCGCCTACAACCGCTCGGCCACACCGGTAGGCAGGAAAGCTAAGACGAAATGACTGTATGAAAAATGCAAAGAAATCGAAAAAGAAATGGTTTTAGGTAGGACTGACTCAGCATACAGTTAAGTGAAAACAACCTTCGGCGACATTAAAAGAAAGAATGATAACATTAAGAGTGGAACGGGAATTCCACTGATAAAACAGAGGATAGAGCGGGTAGGTGGAAAAAATACAATGAAAGTCTCTATGAGGGTATAAGATCTATCTCATGTAATAGAGGAAGAAACAGGACTCGATCTAGTAGAGATAGTGGATCCAGTATTAGAATCAGAATTTAAAAGACTTTTGGCGGATCTAAGATCAAATAAGGCAGAAGTTATCGATAACACTCCATCAGAACTTCCAAAATCTTTGGGGGAAGTGGCAACATAGCGACTATTCACGTTGGTGTGTAGAATGTGTGAATCTGGCGAAATACCATCTGACTTTTCGAAAAATATCATCCATACAATTCCGAAGATGGCAAGAGCTGACAAGTGCGAGAACTATCGCACAATCAGCTTAACATATCATGAAGTTGCTGACAAGAAAACAATGGAAAAGAAAATTTAGGATGCACGATCAGGGAAAGTGAAGGCACGAGAGAGGCAATTCTGACGTTGCGGTTAATTATGGAAACAAGACTAAAGAAAAATGAAGAAACGTTCATAGGATTTGTCGACCTGGAAAAAGCGTACAACAATATGAAATGGTGTAAGATGTTCGAAATTCTGAGTAAAATAGGGGTAAGATATAAGGAGAGACGAGTATGGTAAGTACGACAGCCAAGATATAATAAGAGTGGACGACCAAGAACGAAGTGATCGTATTGAAAAGGGTGTAAGACAAGGATGTAGTCTTTCGCCCCTACCGTTCAATCTGTACATCGAGGAAGCAATGATGGAAATAAAAGAAAGGTTCGGAAGTGGAATTAAAATTCAAGGTGAAAGGATATCACTGATACGATTCGCTGATGACATTGCTATCCTGAGTTAAAGTTCAAAAGTATTTTAACTAAAGTTCAGTCTTGATCACAACACTTATAACATAGGTGACCGGTTTCGGTTATATTTATATAATCATCTTGAGACCCGTGGCTTCCTTGGAGGATGGTAGGCGGAGCTCTCCTCACCTGCTTCCCTTCCGGAAATTGCTGCAGATTTCAACGCTGGGTGCGCGTGCGAATTATTCTACCAAACGTCATCGATATGGGCTTTCGGAGCAGGACTACTGGTGTACGAAAAATGATTCAAATGGCTCTAAGTACTGTGGGTCTTAACATCCGAGGTCATCAGTCCCCTAAACTTAGAACGATGTAAACCTATCTAACCTAAGGACATCACACAAACCCATACCCGAGGCAGCATTCGAACCAACGAGCAGCAGCGCGGTTCTGGAGTGTAGCACCTAGACCCGCTCGGCAACAGCGGCCGGCACTTTTGTACCTCTGATGACTGCACGACACAAAGCGTTATGCCTCGCCTGGCCCGTCAACACCGACATTGGACTGTGTATGACTGGAAACATGTCACCTTATCGGGCGAGTCTCGTTTCACAGTATACCCAGCGGATGGTCGTGTCCGGGTATGGAGACAACCTCATGAATCCATGGAGCCTGCATGTCAGCAGGGGACTGTTCAAGCTGGTGGCAGCTCTATAATGGTGTGGGGGCGTGTGCAATTGGAGCGATATGGGACTCATGATACGTCTAGATACGACTCTGACACGTGAAACGTGCGTAAGCATCCTGGCATCCGTTCATGTGCATTGGACGATTCCAGCAGGACAATGCGACACTCCACACATCCAGAATTGCTACAGAGTGGCTCTCAAGAACACTCTCCTGAGTTTTAACACTTTCAATGACCACCAAACTCCCGAGATATGAACATTACTGAGCAAATATGGGATGCCTTGCAACGTGCGGTTAAGAAGGTATCACCACGTCCTCATACCCTTATAGAATTATGGGCAGCTCTGCAGGATTCATCAGACATCAGACATTAGTCGATTCCATGCCACGTCGTTTTACCGCACATCTGCATGTTCGAGGGTGCCCTCCACGATATTAGGCAGGTGTACCAGTTTCTTTGGCTCTTCGGTGTATAGGTGCTGAAACAACTTACCTTACTGGACTTGTATTACAAAATCGGGGCAACAAACGAAGTATTTTCCTCCATACAATAAACCATGAACTACCACATACTGCGTTCATTCCCGCCCAGAATGTCTTTCCCGTGTGAAGACCATTTGTTGAGGACGGTTGGAACAGCCTGTAGAAGGCATAGGCCTGTCTTACGTAAGGACAAAGAATGTGTCTGTTATCACGAAATAAAGAACGTCACGGAGTAGGCAGGTGTATCTTATACAAAGAAAAAGAGAGAGTGGCAATTGATGATGTCGTATGTGACGGGCATATCAGCTGCGATGAGATTTCTTTTGCCGTGTGTCTCTGTCGGTTCGCATGTTCGCAGTGCTTTCCGGAGTTTGATCATTGTTTTCAAGACTTCTAACAACAAATAAAATATATGTGAGTTATTTACAGATTTGTTATACAAACTGCGTGCGTTTGAACTTTAGTCAGAAAGCCTTATACATAGAATTTAGACGTGCGAGCTTAAATACGAATTCAAGTAAAATGCCGGCCGTTATGGCCAAGAGGTTCAAGGCGCTTCAGTCTGGAATCGCGCGACCGCTACGGTCGCAGGTTCGAATCCTGCCTCGGGCATGGATGTGTGTGATGTCCTTAGGTTAGTTAGGTTTAAGTAGCTCTAGGGGCTGATGACCACAGATGTTAAGTCCCATAGTGCTCAGAGCCATTTGAATTCAAGTAGGAAATATTTTATGATGAAATCGGTACGGTTGGGAGGTAAACGTGATATCGGAATTCTTGTCTAAAGTTTGCTCCTCGTTGCTGGATTCAAGGGGAAGTGAGAGTCTGAAACTTCGTGTATTTGAACGCGCGACACAGCAGAGCTAAGCTACGTTGTTAGCACATGTTTTAAGCATTCATAATAGGATACCTCAGCAGTATTCACTGTAAATATACACACTGTAAATCGACTTAGCAAACTCTTTCAGGCTATAGTTTCAAGCTATATTATACAACGTCTACAAATGCCTTATCTTGGGAGGAACAAAACTGACCTTGAAAATTTCTGAGCCCTATCACGGACAAAACATTCAGCTTGTCTGGAGCAATATTGCGTGTAGCTCAGTAAGTAGCGTTCAAGACTTATAAACCATACTGCAGGCAGTTTGATTCTCATTGCACCGATTTCACGCAGCTGATGATTGGAGCTGGTAGTTAATGGCTGGATACGCAACATCGTTGTTACAAGTAGTCTGTGAAATCAACTTCATACGTGTTGGCCACTGATGAATTGTGTGTACGATTGCAGTTAACCCCCTCAGCGTGGGTTAAGGCCTGGAGAAGGCGAACTGTAACACCGAAACTGGTAGCCATATACACGGAAGAGCCAATCAGGTACACCTGGCCAGTATAGCGTAGAGCCCACGCGAGCACGCAGAAATGCCGCAACAAGACGTGGCTTGGACCCGACTAAAGTTGGAAGTAGTTTATGAGGAAACTGACACGATGAATATCCTACAGGGCTGTCGGTAACAGTACGAAGGGATGGAGATCTCTTCTGAACTGCACGTTGCAATGCATCACATATATGCTCAATTCATGTATTTGGAGTTTGATGGCCATCGGAAGTGTTTAAACTCAGAAGACTGTCCCTGGAGCCACTCTAGCAATTCTTGGGGGTGTGATATGTGCGTTGTCCTGTTGGAACTGCGCAAGTACGTCGAAATGCACAACGGACCTGAATGGATACAGGTGATCAGACAGGTTGCTTACGTACGTATTGCCTGTCAGAGTCGTATGTAGACGCATCAGGGGTCACATATACTTCACGCGCCCACACCATTACAGAGCCTCCACCAACTCAAACAGTCCCCTGTTGACATGCAGGGTCCATGGTTTTATGAGGTTGTCCCCACATCCGTACAAGTACATCCGCTCGATACAGTTTGAAAGGAAACTTTTCCGACCAGGCAACATGTTTACAGTCATCAACAGTCTCATGTCGGTGTTGAAGCGCTCAGGCGAGGCGTAAAGCTTTGTGTCGTGAAGTCACCAAGGGTACACGAGTGGACCTTCAGCTCCGGAAGCCCATATCGATGAAGTTTCGGTGAATGTTTCGCACGCTGACACTTGTTGATTGTCTAAGATTGAAATCTGCGGAAGGGTTGCACTTCTGTCACTTTGGATGATTCTCCTCGGTCGTTAGTCGCGTTCTCTCAGGATCCTTTTCCGGTCACAGCGATGTAAGAGGTTTGAGGTTTTACCGTATTCCTGATATTCACGGTACGCTCGTAAACGGTCGTACGGGAAAATGCCCACTTATCGTTATTTCGGCGATGCTGTGTCTCATCGCACGTCCGCCGTCTGGTAACACCACGTTCAAACTCATTTAAATCTTGATAACCAATCCAACAATTGCGCCAGACACTCGTCATATAAGGTGAACATCAACAAAAGCAAAACGAGAATAATGGAATGTAGTCAAATTAAGTCGGGTGATGCTGAGGGAATTAGATTAGGAAATGAGGCACGTAAAGTAGTAAATGAGTTTTGCTGTTTGGGTGCCGGCCGGTGTGGCCGTGCGGTTCAAGGCGTTTCAGTCTGGAACCGCGTGACCGCTACGGTCGCAGGTTCGAATCCTGCCTCGGGCATGGATGTGTGTGATGTCCTTAGGTTAGTTATCTTTAAGTAGTTCTAAGTTCTAGGGGACTGATGACCACAGAAGTTTAGTCCCATAGTGCTCAGAGCCATTTTTTGCTATTTGCGGAGCAAAATAACTGATGATGGTCGAAGTAGAGAGGATATAAAATATAGACTGGCAATGGCAAGGGAAGCGTTTCTGAAGAAGAGAAATTTGTTAACATCGAGTATACATTTAAGTGTCAGGAAGTCGTTTCTGAAAGTATTTGTCTGCAGTGTAGCCATGTATAGAAGTGAAACATGGACGATAAATAGTTTAGACAAGAAGAGAATAGAAGCTTTCGAAATGTGGTGCTACAGAAGAATGCTGAAGATTATATGGGTAGATCACATAACTAATGATGAGGTATTGAATAGAATTGGGGAGGAGTTTTTGGCACAACTTGACTAGAAGAAGGGATCGGTTGGTAGCACATGTTCTGAGGCATCAAGGGATCACCAGTTTAGTACTGGAGGGCAGCGTGGAGGGTAAAAATCGTAGAGAGAGACCAAGACATGGATACACTAAGTAGATTCAGAAGGATGTAGGCTGCAGTAGGAACTGGTAGATGAAGAAGCTTGCACAGGATAGAGTAGCAAGGAGAGCTGCATCAAACCAGCCTGAGGACTGAAGACCACAACAATAACAACATCTCCATCACCGACAATGTTCACCATCAGTCGACAAAACTGAGTATTGTACAATATGTTTTAGAGATTTATGTGTCGAGCAGAGTCCTGGAGATGGAAAAGATCGGCCTTGATTCGACAGCCGTGTCAGAAACCGGCTGCGAAAGCAAAGAACGTTTAACTGCAAATTTGAACGTAGCCAAAGACTCACAGACTAACAAAAGGTAAATGAATTAATTAGGATAAGGAGGGCTGCGCGTGGGAAGTTCAAAGAATTCGAATGTAAAATTTTATGTGCCGACTTGACAGGAAATCCCAACAGGTTTCGGTTTGATGTTAAACCAGTAAACGCATCGAAGTCATCTATTCCGACACTCTGTGACCATTACGGTAGTGCAACGGATGCTGGCATAGGAAAGTCCTAAAAATTGAACCCCTTTTTCAGAACTGATTCGCAGAGGACGGTCGCCCAGCACATGAAAAGAATGATAGTTCTGTGCTGTGTGGTGTCCCTCACTCCGTACTCTACGTGGCATGTCTCGGTGCTATGGACAGCATGTTCAGACTGCTTTAGTACACGTAAAGTCCTTCCTGTACCCGACAATGACATCTGACGACGAGATGTTGTATCCAGACACTTCTTCTACATCTACAACTACATGATTACTCTGTAATTCACATTTAAGTGCTTGGCAGAGGGTTCATCGAACCATAATCGTACTATCTCTCTACCATTCCACTCCCGAACAGCGCGCGGGAAAAACGAACACCTAAACCTTTCTGTTCGAACTCTGATTTCTCTTATTTTATTTTGATGATCATTCCTACCTATGTAGGTTGGGCTCAACAAAATATTTTCGCATTCGGAAAAAAAAGTTGGTGACTGAAATTTCGTAAATAGATCTCGCCGCGACGAAAAACGTCTTTGCTTTAATGACTTCCATTCTAACTCGCGTATCATATCTGCCACACTCTCTCCCCTATTACGTGATAATACAAAACGAGCTGCCCTTTTTTTCACCGTTTCGATGTTCTCCGTCAATCACACCTGGTAAGGTTCCCACACTGCGCAGCAGTATTCTAACAGGGGACGAACGAGTGTAGTGTAAGCTGTCTCTTTAGTGGACTTGTTGCATCTTCTAAATGTCCTGCCAATGAAACGCAACCTTTGGCTCGCCTTCCCCACAATATTATCTATGTGGTCTTTCCAACTGAAGTTGTTCGTAATTTTAACATCCAGGTACTTAGTTGAATTGACAGCCTTGAGAATTGTACTATTTATCGAGTAATCGGATACCAACGGATTTCTTTTGGAACTCATGTGGATCAGCTGACACTTTTCATTGTTTTGCGTCAACTGCCACCTGCAACACCATACAGCAATCTTTTTTAAATTGCTTTGCAACTGATACTGGTCTTCGGATGACCTTACTAGACGGTAAATTACAGCATCATCTGCGAACAGTCTAAGGGAACTGCTCAGATTGTCACCCAGGTCATTTATACAGATCAGGAACAGCACAGGTCCCAGGACGCTTCCCTGGGGAACACCTGATATGAATTCAGTTTTACTCGATGATTTGCCGTTTATTACTACGATCTGCTACCTTTCTGACAGGAAATCACGAATCCAGCCGCGCAACTGATTCTTCACCGGCAGCGGATGAAACGTACCCTCCAACATTTTTACATACTCTGTTGATGCGTAACAAGGGCGAAACTCGTAAGTGTTATTAATAAAACAATTGTGCACTCGACACTGTTTTCATTCACAAATATTCACAACCGATTCCTGCATCAGCCAGCCAAAATGGGTGGAACCGATATTAACAGAATCCAATGTCAATATATTACGAAATTGCATTAACTTGTGTGTAGCTATTTCAGGAAAATAAGGAAAAACGCTGGAGATGCTATGTTAAAAGCCTCTTTAATTACTGGGGTGGAATTTTAAACAGTACATACTACAACCATGGGAGTACTGAAGTATGTTTGTCATCGTTCGGTGAAGATTTTTGTGCAATAACTAGAGTTGCACTGTACCAAAATTACGATTCGATAGTTTTGGTACAATACATAAATGACGTTGTAAGTGGTAGCATTACCAATAGACTAGTAGGAAAAGAAACTTAGATGACTGTGTGAGAGAGAAAGTGGGAGTCGACAACTACACTTTCCTTTTTGCTAGTTTATTTTGCACATAAATTATAGCTGCACATCGTTCAGTGTTAGTCTATTGTGTATTTTACATCCCTAGAAAATATAAACTGCATTTCATAAGTAATAAAAATTAAATGGATGAGTGACTTCCATACTTTTTGCAACCAAAGCAGTAACTTTTGATGCAAATACAGTTTGCATCCACAAACATTAAAAAAATAAAAAAATGGTTCAAATGGCTCTGAGAACTATGGGACTTAACATCTTAGGTCATCAATCACCTAGAACTTAGAACTACTTAAACCTAACTAACCTAAGGACATCACACAACACCGACTCATCACGAGGCAGAGAATGCGAAAGATGTCTAGCTGTAACAGAAACATGTTTTGCACAAGCTCGACATAGTGTTGAAGTGACGTCTGATATTCTTCGATAATGATACAAGCTGAAGAAATAAATTAAAGTTTGTGCCACGTCCCGGGCTTGAACCTGAGCCTCCTACTTTACTAGGCGGACGTGTTAACCATTACATCACTGTGGCGGCACAGCCAACACAGTTGCACGGACTATTCCACTCTACTGTCCTACCCAACATAAACTCCAATTCGCGCCTTCGGCCTATTTCCCCTTCTTAAATCGTCAGTATTGGTGAGGCTCTCAGGTATTGGAATGGCATCCCAGCTTTGTAGAAGTCCTGTCTATACCTCAAACATAGGTGATATGTTGACCTGATGGCACTACTTTTCTTTGAGACGTATGGGTCTCACCTCAAAGGTGTCTGATATGTTTTTTTTTTTTTCTCCGGTCGGTGTGGCCGTGCGGTTCTAGGTGCTTCAGTCTGGATCCGCGTGACCGCTACGGTCGCAGGTTCGAGTCCTGCCTCGGGCATGGATGTGTGTGATGTCCTTAGGTTAGTTAGGTTTAAGTAGTTCTAGGGGCCTGATGACGTTTTCTGTATTTTATCTTTTTTTTGAGGAAACTGGAAATCTGTACTGTTTTTTTTTTAATTTTTTCTACAACATTCCTCTGTTGTGTGTGTGTGTGTGTGTGTTTGTGTGTGTGTGCGCCGCCCGTATTGTGTAATAGTGATTATGGTGTGCGCATATGTGGAGACAGTGTTTGTGCTGCAATCGCTGACAGCAACAAATTAGACCACACGGCTAGCTAAAATGGCTCTGAGCACTATGGCACTCAACATCTGTGGTCATCAGTCCCCTAGAACTTAGAACTACTTAAACCTAACTAACCTAAGGACATCACACACATCCATGCCCGAGGCAGGATTCGAACCTGCGACCATAGAGATCGCGCGGTTGCAGACTGAAGCGCCTGCAACCGCTCGGCCACACCGGCCGGCTAGCTGGGCAGGTTTCCTGTTTTACTTTCGAATAAAATCTCAAATGTTGAAAATTTCAATTTTGCTATAAATATTGTTTGTTTATAGCTAACGAGCTGGAGGATAACTACATAGACCAAAATTTTTCATAGACTATAAACTGAGTGCAGCTTCGTAAAGGATTGTATAGACAGTTCACAGATTCTGGTTTCTAGTGGAATCTAATAAGACACTGATCGCATATGCAAACAAAGTGATGAGGAAAACATAACGCCTGATAGTTATGCAACACATCTAATGTACAGGTTACTACTACTACTACTACTACTACTACTACTACGTGATCAGGCCCATTGGACCGCACGCATCTACAAGTTTCCTCCTCCACTGTATTCTGTCCATTGCTGCTATCCGCCATTCGTCCACATCTATTGACACTTGGTTTAAATCTTCATGGAGTCCATCCCTCCAACGCTTCTTGGGTCTCCCTGGCGCAGGTAACGCAGTTACAATCTGAAGTAACCAAAGGTACTACAGAAACTTGTGGTCTATGCTTAGTTACAATAGTCGACAATAGCCTACAGTAGTTTTAAAACTGTAGGTGTAACACTTTTCATTTCAGTGAGTGTGCATATCTGGTGGAGTGTTTGTTCCTTTAGATGGTCAAAGTCTTAATCCTGCCTTCCCACTAGCACTCAGTTTCCATTCGGTTCGCCGCTTTGGGTGATCCTGTTTGGCACTGACAAGTGATCGGAAAGATGTAATGCCTGATAGGTATGCAACACACCAAACATACAGACATACAGTTAATGTGGTTACAAGCTAAGGACAGATGTAGGGCATCTTAAACATATATATCTCCAAAAATATTACAGCTAAAACAGTAAAATCTGAGACTATTATGTGCAACATAATGCTTCATACTCTGTCCAAGTTTTGTCTGAAAATGTGCATAGACTAACATTTTATAAGCATTTTAATGTTTAATCACCATTTTTCTATAATATACCTTTCCTCGTAAAATAATCAAGCAATAAAACTGGAATTTCACAGTTTACATCTGCTTAAGAGGCTAATAAAATATATGCAACAGATTTTTGTTTAAGGTCATAGTTGCTTTGAAATTAATTTTTCAGTTTTATGTTAGCTGGGACTGCTCTATTTTTCTCAAACTTTAAAGGAGAACTTTTCTCAGAGAAAAGATAGTGGAAAAGTGCTGCAAAGGATTATGCAGTAAGTACTTCTTAAGAAATAAGGGAAAATTTCAGGATCTTAGCTTTTATAGCTCCCGAGAAAAGATACATTGTAGATAAAAGAAGTCAGTTTATGGCAATTCGCATTTAACATCTTTATTTCAATTTTTGACAATAGTGACCTCTAGTGATAATGCTATCAATATCCATATTCTTTATTCTCTTCCTTATCTTCCTGGAGCAATCTCTTACCCCGTCTCCTTTGCGTGTGTGTGTGTGTGTGTGTTTGAGGTTTACGGGCGCTAAACAGCGTGGTCATCAGCGCCCAAACGCATAGAAACAGGAACACAGGCGGTGAAGGGACGAAGACGGACGGCGAACAAGGAGAACGGCTAAAAGACACAGGCCTGACGCAGTTCCAAATGCGCACATACAGAGGCAAAACAAGAGGAGAAGAAACACACTAAAAAAGGAAAGGAAACACAAGGAAAAGAGAACAGATACCGAAGGGAAACAAGGAGGTAATCGTGACTGGCGGACCTCTTACCTAAAACCTGGGTGAGCCAGTCACCCAGCAGCACATTAAAACCTTCTCCCTAAAATCCGAGGCAACAGATTGGACAGGACACAAAACCGTAAGACCTTAACCACAGTCGCTGCGTCGTCTTGCAAAATAGAGGGCAAATCCGGTGGCAAGGAAACCACCGCCCTCTGGTCAGAGAATAAAAGACAGTCAAGTAAAATGTGGCGTACAGTAATCTGGACGCCACAAGCACTGCAGATTGGGGGGTCCTCCCGCCGGAGTAAAAAACCATGGGTGAAGGGACTGTGTCCAATGCGGAGGCGAGTGAGGAGAACCTCATCCCGCCTGTATGACTGGTAGGGCGTACGCCATGGTCGCGTCTCCTTTGCTTAGCCAATTTTTGCATTTTTCCTTCTGCTGCCTCAGTTTTGTCCAGTCCACTTCATCGATGCCTATGAGTATATTCAAGATGAATGCACCTGGATGGAACATAGTCTCTGTATAAACTTATGTATGTATGTATACACTTCCTCTACTGAGCACCATACAGGTAATATATGCACCCTTCTTCACAACAACTGAGGACAAAAGTACTGTTTTGGACAGCACATCCACATGAGGTGATTATAGCTCTCATTTGTATTTGTGTTTCCCATGTACACATTTTTTCAGCAATTCAGCATTGGATAGGTACCTGAAAGTTGGTTTTATAATATCTGAACCAGCAAGTGGCTAATCATGTTTTTGGGCGTATGGCTTTCCACTGGTTTCTGCCTGAAGATATTTGACCACAATATGTCACAACAAGAATGTTGAGGATTATCACCTGTGGAAAGTTTGTGAAAGAAGATTGCCCACACTGATTGCTGCATTATTTATTTTCACACTATGCAAGTTATCCCTGAAAGCTTTTCAATAATATATTTGTGAAGTGTGAATTTAAGGAAATTAAAGTCTGTCAGTCTGTTAACACCTCTCAGTAGCTTTCCATCTTCTAGAATCCGCATTGTAAACAAAGGAACAAGCAAAGATAACCCTTCTATCGGCTTTTTAGACTCACCTGCAGTTTTTTCGATTGTGTTAATGAAAAATTAACACACGAAAAAATTTCTAGTGTAGAAAGGTGTGGATCACAGCATAGAAAGAGTGGGCGTGGCATGTGTAGATGCCTAAACAAACTTTTTGAAACATTTTTCTAGCCAGAGTTCAATTATGAAACTTTGCAATGTTGTTCTTGAAGAATCAATCTAATAACTTACGCAATTAAAAATAATTTCAGTTTTTCACAATTTTGCCCTACATCTGCGGTTAACTGACAAAATCTACTAGGGAAACTTGTAGTCTACGCTAAGTTACGGTAGTTTTACAACTCTAGGTGTAACACTTTTCAGTTCAGTGAGTGAGCATTTACGGTGGAGTGGTTGCTCCTTTAGATGGTCAAAGTCTTAATCCTGCCTTCCCACTAGCAGTTTCGAGACGGTTCACCTCTTTGGGTGATCCAGTTTCACACTGACAAGTGATCGGAAAGATGTAGTGCCTGATAGGTATGCAACACACAAAACGTACAGGTAATGCGGTTACAAGCTTAACTGACAAAAGCTACTAGGGAAACTTGTAGTCTATGCTAACTTACGATAGCCTACGGTAGTTTTACAACTCTAGGTGTAACACTTTTCATTTCCATCAGTGTACGCTGGTCTTAGATTAGTTGCTCTTCCAGGTGGTCAGAGTCTTAATCCTGCCTTCCCGATAGCACGGCTTGCCTCTGCAGCCAGAACCAGCTCCCTAGCTAGGCATAGAGCGCGCTCATCTTCGGCCGGCCCCTAAATTGCCGGTAATCACCGGTAAGCTGGCACCTGGCTGCTCGGTGAATCACCGCTAACTAACTGGCTCGGCTGGGCAGCTGTTAATACACTCATCGCCAGCTCAACCCTCGCAGTGCCGATGGGCTGCGGAGTCACGAAGTAATTTTCAGGCCGTTACGTCCGAATTGCCCGTAGGCACAAACTCGTCTCGTGACTTATCGAAACAAAAAATGATGATTGAGCCTGTCAAACAAGAAAATTTATTTTCTTCGCCTGGTATCTTCATCACCCTTTGCAAGTTGAAAAAAATATATATTATCGGTGGGCACCAGTGCCTGCATATGAATCCACACTTCTCCACGAATCTCAAGGACCAGGTAGGTAAAGTAACATAACATATTAATTACTAGGTGGAGCTAAATGAAAGTGCAGAAGCACGTTGCCAGAGGTCTCCCAATCGTGCACAGAAAGCTGGACCACACATCACGTCAAGTCAGTGTGACGATAGCGTCAAATTGAGCTGGCCAGTTGAAGGAACAGGAAAAGACGTCGTTTGTCAATCAGAGAGTAGTTACGGTGCATTCTTATGGGGTACCTCATTACAACGCAACCCGGATACTCTATAACACTGCAACCTGATTTGTAGTTACGTAGCTTATGTAATCAAGTTTGGTTTATTACGTTCTATGCCCCAACAGAACAAATCAGTCCTGCCATGGAAAAGCCACGTATAGCACCACCGTCTGCTACTACTATACCATAACCTTAAAGTTGGAGGCAGGTCGTGAAATAAAACTATCTTGTTAGAGCAATTATGGTATAACGCAACAGAGCAGTGTTACCCTCTGAGAGGAATTTTGTTATGGTCACCGTGTTGTACCTAACGGAGGTGACTTATCGGAAGTGGAAGTCAGAATTTTGTAAATATTTGAACACTCACAAATAATGTTTTACCTAGCTACGCTGTTTAAAGAATGAGGAAAAATGGTAGCCAGCCTAATTAAGCAAGAAAAAGATTAACGTTCTTATTTAAGAAAGTAGGTATGAATAACTTTAACGGACAAACACAACCTATACTTGGCCACACGTGAGTGCAATGAACTCTGACACATACGTACGTTTACGGTAAGATTGAAGCTGACAGCTAGAGCAGGACAAACTATATGCAAAAATATAACAGTTACCGAAACACACTATTAATATCAGGGCTTGTTCAAACTGAATGGTCTTTATAACATTACTATTAACATTCACTGCAGAATCATTAATTGGACATAGGTTCAGTATTATTGTTCAAACATTTTTCTAGCTGATATGAAATTATAAATGTAGTTCACTGCAAAACTGTGAACTGGTCACAGGTTAACTATCTCTCAACTAAATACTATTCTGTTTAGAATGATAGTTAAATGGAATTCACTAACAGATTACTTCTCACTGTCTTTTGAATAAAGAAAATATTGTTTTCATAAATAGTGGTAAAGGATAACCTGTGGCTTTTATTACACTATTAACATGCACAACAAGTGCTTAGCAAGCATGAGTATATAACTTTCCACAACTGCAGTTCACGACTTTTACTACAGTGAGACACTATGTTGAAAAATTTGCAAGAAACTGACTCACCTTTTAAAATTTACTACAGGCAGCACTATGATCATTAGCTAAGCAACACTTTATGAGCCTCAGTTTTAAGAACTTTTAATCTTTAAAAGAAACTGCAAATTGTCTTTATTACTACAGTCTTCTACTTTCAAGCAAATGATTAAATAGGTGACTTTGAAACTTCACAAAAACTTTAAATTGTACTGTTTCCATCACTGGCAGGCTTTCACAAGACTACATTTACTACCTTCCACAATTTCACTAATTCCGCAGTAAATCTGAATACTCTCTTCTTACCAAAGAACAAACAACATTATTTAATGTTTTGAGGCTTTCATTTTTTTCCACTCGGTAATCATAGTTCAAATGGAGAGGAAACTAAGAGGTGTTGTGTCAGGGAAAAATCAAGGTAGGTACATAAATTCAGTTATAAGTTACGTTATATTTGAGCACACTAACACATCCAATAAGCTGATCCTTCACTGTACATTATTATAGTATTCAGTTACAGTGATTGCGCAGTGTGGTGGCAACTTCACGTTGGTACGTGGATTTGCAGGCAGAATTGCTGGACTCTGTTCCTTCTTGGTGGCGATGGTGGATACCAATTCCAGAATCGTTCCAGCTATTTATCCATCCATCCGAAGCATTGGAAAGTGGCAGAAAAAGCCTCTCTCGGAACCAGCATAATATAAAACTTGTACATGGGCAGTGCACAGTTTGGTAGCTCGTCCCCGACTGACTCTTGTTCCACCTTTTTTACCTAGGCCAACCACATTTTTCGCGAGCTACGCAGTTCCGTTCCTGAGGGGAACCACTACACCTTTTATATACTAAAGAACTAAGAACCCTAAGTGAGGATCAGCAGTTTACATAACAGCAACCAAACACATTAAATAAAACAGAACATTTGAACATATTGACATTTCTACTTAAAACTATTCACACAGAAATTACAATTGTATATAGTTTCTCGAAATGGGATAAAGAATTTAAATGACAGATATACTACATTGCATAGAATCAAATCATGACATCAAAGTTTTACAAAGAAAGGAGTATACAATTTTCTGTTATCGATTTAATCAAACAACAATTACAAAAGCTCAACGATATAAAATTAAATAAAACAAAAGCGAAACAAATCAGTAGAGCATTCGATTGTATTAGATTCAGTTTTCGTTCAATAGACTAAAAATCTGAGATGACTCTCGTGGGTGTGGAACAAGTCAGACAGTATAACATAATAAAATAAAACATTTGAATATAACAATTACTGTCATGATCATTTGTCAGGAGATTGTCAAGATAGTTGGATACAGTACAGTAAGCTGGAACAGCTAACATTTACAGAATTAATGTGATGTCAGAATGAAACATTGTTATACGCTATTAATAAATTCATCATACACAAAATACCTAATCTTGACTGTTGTGACCAAGCGCTCTCAAAACCGAAATCTATCAGACGTTCTTACTTAAGCTGGCCTAAGAGCGTCTGTTAAGATATTCATCTATAAAGGAGTTGCCTATCAAAAAGTCATTCAGACTCTGTTTAAACCGTGCATTATCTGAAACCCAGTTTTAATGGTTGATGGCAATCTATTGAAAATATGTTTTCCTGAATATTGGACCCCTTTTTGGACCAAGGTAAGCGATTTTAGGTTTTTATGTAGATTGTTCTTATTCCTAGTATTGATACTACGTCTTCAGCTATTGGTTAGAAATATGCATTACTTGCAACAAATTTCATTGAGGAATAAATATATATTGATTAGAATACAAAGTATCTTGAACAGGTTTCTACATGATGTTCCTGAATTTACACCACAAATGATTCTTATTACACGCTTTTGCATGCTAAACGATTTTCCTCGGTTTGATGAGTTAGCCCAAAATGTCATCCTGTATGACATAACAGAATAAAAGTAAGCAAAGTATCTAAGTTTTTTTATATTTATATCTCCTACATATGACATCATTCTCACTGCAAATACAGACTTGCTCAGGCGCTTGAGCAATTCTTCTCAACTCAGTTTATTATCGAGTTTCAATTGCAGAAATTTAACACTGTCAACCTGTTCCATCTGCATGTCTTCATAAGTTACACACGTGCTGGAAGGAAATCTCTTACAGGTTCTGAACTACATTCCGTAGGCCTTCTCAAAGTTTAATGACAGTGAATTAGTTCTAAACTATCTACTAATGTCAGTGAAAATTTGATTAGCAGCTGTTTCTAAATATGTACTGGATTTGCTACTTATTGCAATGCATCTATCATCTCCAAACAAGCCAAACTTAGCATCTGGCAATGTAACAGAGTAGAGGTCATTAATGTACATAAGAAAAAGCAATGGACCTAAGGTGGAACCTTGAGGAACACCACATGTAATAAATTCCCAGTCCTATGAAGACTGACTGCTTACTGCACAGATATTTTGCAAAGACACCTTTTGTTTCCTGTTAGATAGACAAGACTCAAACCACTTCTCAGAATTGCCGGTGACACCATAATATTCTACACTCATGCTCGTAAATTAAGGATAATTGCAGAATGTGGTGCCACACAAAATGGCACTACACAAAACTGGCGTTAATAGCTTAGGCACATAATGAACACACACAACACAGATCTGTAAGTCCAAGTTATTGGTGATAAGTTGAGAAAACCTTCCCGAAATGCATGTGCTACAAATCGCCACTGTTTCCTGCGCATGTACCCCAACATCAATATGGGATATGATCATCATGCACACGTACACAGGTCACACAACAGGTTGGCATACTCTGGATAAGGTGGTCGAGCAGCTGCTGGGGTATAGCCTCCCAACAGTGCCTGTCGGAGCTCCTGAAGTATCTTAGGGGTTTGAAGATGTGCAGCGATACGTCGACCGATAGGGTTTAGGTCTGGAGAACAGGCAGGCCATTCGCCCGACATCTTCTGTTTCAAAGTACTACTACACGATGGCAGCTCGTTGGTGCCGTGCGTTATCATCCATCAGGAGGAAGGTGGGACCCACTGCAGCCCTGAAAAGGCGGGCATACTGGTGCAAGATGACGTCCCGATACACCTGACCAGTTACAGTTCCTCTATCAAAGACATGCAGGGCTGTACGTGCACCAATTGTAATCCCACCCCACACCATCAAAGGAGGACCTCCATACAGATCCCGTTCAAGGACATTAAGGGGTTGGTATATGGTTCGCCGTTCACGCCAAATCAAAACCCAGCGAGAATCACTGTCGAGACTATACCTAGACTCGTCCGTGAACGTAGCCTGGGACCACTGTTCCAATGGCCATGTACTGTGTTCTTGACACCGGGCGTTACGGCTCTCCTGTGACCATGGGTCAGTGGAATGAACCTTGCAGGTCTCCAGGCGAATAAACCATGTCTGTTCAGTCGTCTGTAGACTGTGTGTCTGGAGACAACTGTTCCAGTGAGTGTGCTAAGGTCCCGAGCACGTCTTCCTGCAGTACTCCATGGCAGTCTGCGGGCACTGGTGGTGAGATATCGGTCTTCTTGTGGTGTTGTGCACTGTGCACGTCCCGCACTGTAGGGCCTGGACACGTTTCCTGTGTGCTGGAATCGTTGTCATAATCTTGAGAACACACTTTGTGGCACTCGGAGGGCCCGTGCTACGACCTACTGTGTCTGACCAGCCTCCAGTCGCTCTAATATACTACCCTCATAACGTCATCAATATGTATTCTTTGAGCCATTTTCAACACAGTCACAATTAGCACGTCAGGAAACGTCATCACACTTACTTGCTCCACCGTACTCTGACGTGCACCAACACACCTGTGCGTATGTGGACTGCTGCCGGCGCCACCGTGCGACGACCGCAGGTCAAATGCACCGCGTGGTCATGCAACTATGTGATTTAAACCCACAAACCGCCAATCAGAGCGTTGTTTCAGCACGTATCATCACTATCCTTAATTTATAAGCATGAGTGTAATTTACTTAAGAGAATGCTGTGGTTTACAAAGTCAAAGGCTTTTGACAAGTCACAGAAAATGTCAGTAGTCCCTGATTTATTATCTAATGAATTAAGTAAATTCTCACTGTAAGTCTAACTAGCTTTCTCTGTATCAGAACCCTAAAGGAATCCAAAATGTGACTTGGAAAATATATTATTTGCAGTCAGATGCTTAACGAGCGGCTTGAACACAACCTTTTCAAATATTTTTGAGAAAGCCGGTAAAAGAGAAATTGGTCAATATTTTGATGGTATCTCTCTGTCGCCCTTCTTGTAAATTCAGCATATTTCAGCCAGTGTGGATATCTTCCGTTGATAAGAGATAGATTATACAAATAACTTAAGATAGAACTCAACTCGCATGAGCACTCTTTGATTCATTGATACGTTATCATATCCGCTAAAACAGATTTTAAGGATTTTATGATGGATGCTACTTCTTTCGGAGACGTGTAATTTCCATTTTACAAAAGTTATTTTTAAAGACTAATCTCAGATACTCCAGTGCGCTGTTATATGGATCACTTTATACGGGGGAAAATATAAGCTGATGGAGCCAAGTCTGGAGAATAAGCCGCATCCCCTAGTATTTCGCAACTGAACGCCTCGATCATTAACCTGACCCGTTCTGCTGTGTGTGAATGGACGTTATCATGGAGCTTTATCACTGTGTTGCCTTCTTCCATATTCCGGATGTTTTTCAGGTAATGCTCGACTTGTTGTTGCGGTCTTCAGTCCTGAGACTGGTTTGATGCAGCTCTCCATGCTACTCCTGTGCAACCTTCTTCATCTCCCACTACTTGCTGCAACCTACATCCTTCTGAATCTGCTTACTGTATTCATCTCTTGGTCTCCCTCTGCGATTTTTACCCTCCACGCTGCCCTCCAGTACTAAACTGGTGACCCTTTGATGCCTCAGAACATGTCCTACAAACCGATCCCTTCTTCTAGTCAAGTTGTGCCACAAACTCCTCTTCTCCCCAATCCTATTCAATACTTCCGCATTAGTTACGTGATCTACCCATCTAATCTTCAGCATTCTTCTGTAGCACCACATTTCGAAAGCTTCTATTCTCTTCTTGTCCCTCTTCTCTCTTGGTTTGGTCAAAAAAATGGATCTGAGCACCATGGGACTCAACATCTGAGGTCATCAGTCCCACAGAACTTAGAACTACTTAAACCTAACTAACCTAAGGACAATCACACACATCCATGCTCGAGGCAGGATTCGAACCTGCGACCGTAGCGGTCGCGCGGTTCCATACTGAAGCTCCTAGAACTGCTCTGCCACTCAGGCCGGCTGGTTTGGTCAGATTGTGATGATTGTCAATAAGGTCTTCAGCCGTGAATGCAATTTGTCTTAAGAATTTTTTAATTAGATATCGTGTCTGAATATGATTGTCATTTTATTTATAATTCAGTAAGAATTTGCTATCTAGGCCTTCAGCCGTCAAATTGTTTGCGAGTAATTACTATTGGGGCCTTCAGCCGACAAATAATTTGAATTTCTGGTCAGTAAGACCTTGAGACGTGAATGCAATTTGCCTAAAGAATTTTTAATTAGATATTGTCTTAACAGTCCAATTTGACAATTGCTCCTTAATGTCAACCTTATATGCAGTTAGTTACAAGGAAAGTGTACGTGATTAAAAAAAATTGAGCAACCAACTGTAACTCATTAAGGTCCCGTCTATACTGAAATCTGCCTTTCCAGAAGTACCACTTCTCACAACAATTTTCGAATATTAACTGAATTAAAGTTCGACAACTTCATTTTCGCTACAAATACTGTTTATTTTTAAATAAGAGACAGGAGGATAGTTACCCGTATGTGGAACAAAAATATTCTGTAGGTTTCCCAGCCTTTTATACACTGAATAGCCAAAGAAACTGTAGACCTAAGAACCTTCAACATCGCAGCGCGTCAGCAATCGTTAGTTAATACACTCCTGGAAATTGAAATAAGAACACCGTGAATTCATTGTCCCAGGAAGGGGAAACTTTATTGACACATTCCTGGGGTCAGATACATCACATGATCACACTGACAGAACCACAGACACATAGACACAGGCAACAGAGCATGCACAATGTCGCCACTAGTACAGTGTATATCCACCTTTCGCAGCAATGCACGCTGCTATTCTCCCATGGAAACGATCGTACAGATGCTGGATGTAGTCCTGTGGAACGGCTGGCAATGCCATTTCCACCTGTCGCCTCAGTTGGACCAGCGTTCGTGCTGGACGTGCAGACCGCGTGAGACGACGCTTCATCCAGTCCCAAACATGCTCAATGTGGACAGATCCGGAGATCTTGCTGGTCAGGGTAGTTGACTTACACCTTCTAGAGCACGTTGGGTGGCACGGGATACATGCGGACGTGCATTGTCCTGTTGGAACAGGAAGTTCCCTTGCCGGTGTAGGAATGGTAGAACGATGGGTTCGATGACGGTTTGGATGTACCGTGCACTATTCCGTGTCCCCTCGACGATCACCAGAGGTGTACGGCCAGTGTAGGAGATCGCTCCCCACACCATGATGCCGGGTGTTGGCCCTATGTGCCTCGGTCGTATGCAGTCCTGATTGTGCCGCTCACCTGCACGGCGCCAAACACGTATACGACCATCATTGGCACCAAGGCAGAAGCGACTCTCATCGCTGAAGACGACACGTCTCCATTCGTCCCTCCATTCACGCCTGTCGCGACACCACTGGAGGCGGGCTGCACGATGTTGGGGCGTGAGCGGAAGACGGCCTAACGGTGTGCGGGACCGTAGCCCAGCTTCATGGAGACGAGTGCGAATGGTCCTCGCCGATACCCCAGGAGCAACAGTGTCCCTAATTTGCTGGGAAGTGGCGGTGCGGTCCCATACGGCACTGCGTAGGATCCTACGGTCTTGGCGTGCATCCGTGCGTCGCTGCGGTCCGGTCCCAGGTCGACGGGCACTTGCACCTTCCGCCGACCACTGGCGACAACATCGATGTACTGTGGAGACCTCACGCCCCACGTGTTGAGCAATTCGGCGGTACGTCCACCCGGCCTCCCGCATGCTCACTATACGGCCTCCCTCAAAGTCCGTCAACTGCACATACGGTTAACGTCCGCGCTGTCGCGGCATGCTACCAGTGTTAAAGACTGCGATGGAGCTTCGTATGCCACGGCAAACTGGCTGACACTGACGGCGGCGGTGCACAAATGCTGTGCAGCTAGCGCCATTCGACGGCCAACACCGCGGTTCCTGGTGTGTCCGCTGTGCCGTGCGTGTGATCATTGCTTGTACAGCGCTCTCGCAGTGTCCTGAGCAAGTATGGTGGGTCTGACACAAAGGTGTCAATGTGTTCTTTTTTCCATTTCCAGGAGTGTATATTAAAAAACTAAAAACCAGCCTCGATTGCGAAAAAAAGCACCTATTGTTAACCTAGGTTTCAGCGTAGATAACTACACCTTCATCAGAACATCATTAAAGCCACAAGTGCCTAAGAAGACCATCGTCAATGATTAAAAGAACGCTATAGCTATACATTTATAAACGAAAAAGAAAAGAAAAACACAAACAGTACTTATGTATTAAGTCAAAACCACTACTTAACTTAATGGTGTACGCTCCACCTCACACTGGCCTTCGTTCGATGGGCCATGGCCCGACATAACTGGAGCTGCAAATGGTCGCTCAATTACAAGCCCGACCCGCGGGTGGGTTTTATTGTTGTTCTGAAGAAGGTGTTATCTACGCCCAAACCTAGGTTAACATTAGGTGCTTTTTTCGCAATCGAGGTGGGTTTTTAGTTTTTTAATAAACTGTAGAACTCAATAATTCCGGGCTAAGAGGCCGTGGTCCAATAGTAGAAATGCTTCTCCCTGACGGTTCGTTGCCAGCTGCGGGCAACATCATCTGAGGTGGGTCTACGACTGGCTGCTTGGCCGTGGAGGTCCTGTTTGTCTAGAGCGCGTAGATTAAACTGTAGAACTGCCCAATATCGTGTGCGGCCCCCAGAAGCACACGTTCTGAACAGGACTTTGCAAGGCATCCCAGATGTGCTCAATAATGTTCATGTCTGGGAAGTTTTATAGGTTATAGGCAGCGGAAGTGATTAAACGTAAGAAGAGAGTGTTCCTGGAATCTCTGTGTAGAAAAAAAAAAAAAGAGGTGCAAATGGCTCTGAGCACTATGGGACTTAACACCTATGGTGATCAGTCCCCTAGAACTTAGAACTACTTAAACCTAACTAACCTAAGGACATCACACAACACCCAGCCATCACGAGGCAGAGAAAATCCCTGACCCCTCCGGAAATCGAACCCGGGAAGCCGGGCGCAGGATCTGTGTAGCAATTTGGGACGTGTGTTGTGCCACACTGTCCTGCTGGAATCGCATAAGCCCGTCGGAATGCACAACGGACATGAATGGATGCCGGTGATCAGTCAGCATGTGTCACCTGTCGGAGCCGTATCTAGACCTATCAGGGGTCCCTTATCACTCCAGCTGCACACGCCCCACACCATTAAAGAGCTTCCACCAGCTTGAACAGTCCCCTGCTGGCATGCACGGTCCATGGATTCATGAGGTTGTCTCCATACCCGTACGCTTCCATTCGCTTGACACAGATTGAAACGAGACTCACCAGACCAGATAACATGTTTCCAGTCCAGTCCAGAGTCTGTATCGACGGGTCCAGGTGAGGCGTAAAGCTTTAAGTCGTACAGTCATCAAGGGTACACGAGTGGGCCTTCGGCTCCGAAAGACCATATCCGTGATGTTTCGCTCAATGGTTTCAAATGGCTCCGAGCACTATGCGACTTAACTTCTGAGGTCATCAGTCGCCTATAACTTAGAACTAATTAAACCTAAGTAACCTAAGGACATCACACACAACGATGCCCGAGACAGGACTCGAACCTGCGACCGGAGCGGTCGCTCGGCTCCAGACTGTAGCGCCTCGGCCACTCAGGCCGGTCGCTGAATGTTTTGCACGCTGACACTTCTTGATGGCTCAGCATTGAAATCTGCAGCAATTTGCGGAAGGGTTGCACTTCCGTCACGCCGTCGTTCATCTCGTTCTTTCAGGATCTTTATACGGTCGCAGTGATGCCGGAGATTTGGTGATTTACAGGATTCCTGACACTGAAGGTACACTCGTGAAATGGTCGTACGGGAAAACCCCCACTTCATCGCTACCTCGGAGATGCTGTGTCCTATCGCTCGTGCGCCGACTATAGGAGGACATTCAAACTCAGGTAAATGTAGGTAAATGTTAGTAAACTGTCGTTGTAGCAGCAGTAACTGATCTAACAACCGCTCCAGATGCTTGTCTTATAACGGCGTTGTCGACCGCAAACCTGTTTGCATATTTCTGTATTTGGCTGTACGAGTTTCTTTGGCGCTTCAGTGTATATCCTCACTCAGTTTATAGACGGTTCACTACTTCCGGTTTTTAGGGTAATCTAGTAAGCACTGATGGCATATGCAAACAAAGCGATCGCTATGAGGTAAGGCCCGACAGGTATGCAAGAAACCTAATGTATAGGCAGCGTGGGTAGGACCCCAACTGATAAAAGTTACTAGGAAAACTATAGCAGTCTAGACTTACTTACAGTAGTCTACAGTAGCTTGTGGTAGTTTAACAACTCGAGATCTAATATTTTGTGTTTGTTGGCGAATGCGCTTGATTTCCTCCAGAAGAAAATGTTGCTACGACACACTACACAGGCTACGTGCATATCGTCGTCATTCGGGTAGCGAGAATTACTCAGGACAGCCACCATGAACCATGGACCTTGCCGTTGGTGGGGAGGCTTGCGTGCCTCAACAATACAGATAGCCGTACCGTAGGTGCAACCACAACGGAGTGGTGCATTTGTTGAGAGGCCAGACAAACGTGTGGTTCCTGAAGAGGGGCAGCAGCCTTTCCAGTGGTTTCAGGGGCAACAGCCTGGATGATTGACTGATCTGGCCTTGTAACAATAACCAAAACAGCCTTGCTGTGCTGGTACTGCGAACGGCTGAAAGCATGGGGAAACTACGGCCGTAATTTTTCCCGATGGCATAGAGCTTTGCTGTATGAATAATGTTGGAACACGTGAGGCAATACTGACTCTACGACTTATCTTAGAAGCTATATTAAGGAAAGGCAGACCTACCCTTCTAGCACTTGTAGACTTAAAGAAAGCTTCGACAATGTTGATTGGAATACTCTCTTTCAGATTCTGAAGGTGCCAGGGGTAAAATACAGGGAGCGAAAGGCTATTTACAATTTGTACAGAAACCAGATAGCAGTTATAAGAGTCGAGGGGCACGGTTGTAGACTATCCCCGATGTTACTCAATCTGTATATTGAGCAAGCAGTAAAGGAAACTAAAGGAAGGTTCGGAGTAGGTATTAAAATCTATGGAGAAGAAATAAAAACTTTGAGGTTCGCCGATGACATTGTAATTCCATCAGAGACAGCAAAGGACTTGGAAGAGCAGTTGAACGGAATGGAGAGTGTCTTGAAATGAAGGTGTAAGATGAACATCAACAAAAGCAAAAAGGGGATAATGGAATGCACTCCAGTTATGTCGGGTGATGCTGAGGGAATTCGATTATGAAATGAGACACTTAAGGTAGTAAAGGAGTTTTGCTATTTCGGGAGCAAAATAACTGATGATGGTCGAAGTAGAGAGGATATAAAATGTAGACTGGCAATAGCAAGGAAAGCGTTTCTGAAGAAGAGAAATTTGTTAACATCGAGTATAGATTTTAATGTCAATGAAGTCGTTTCTGAAAGTATTTGTATGGAGTGTAGCCATGTATGGAAGTGAAGATTAGGTGGGTAGAACTAATGAGGAGGTATTGAATGGAATTGGGGAGAAGAGGAGTTTGTGGCACAACTTGACCAGGAGAACGTATCGGTTGGTAGGACATGTTCTGAGGCATCAATGGATCACCAATTTACTACTGGAGGGCAGCATGGACAGAAAAAATCGTAGAGGGAGACCAAGAGATGAATACACTAAGCAGATTCAGAAGGATGTAGGTTGCAGTAAGTACTGGGAGATGAAGAAGGTTACACAGGATAGAGTAGAATGGAGAGCTGCATCAAACCAGTCTCAGGGCTGAAGACCACAACAACAACAATGCTGTGGCTAGAAGAGGAGGCCTGAGTCCTTCCAGAAGAACTACGTAGGGAGAAGTTCGTAGGATTGTTCGACTGGCTGCGTCGACTGGGACTTTGTGGTGTCGTCATCATTTCATCATCATAAGCATCATCGTCATCATCATCATCATTAGTGACAGTGGCTAGATTGGACTGATTAAAAAACTGGACTGTGTAAAAAGGGGGACTTTGTACGGGCGCTGATGACTGCGCAGTTGAGCTCCCCACAAACCAAACATCATCAGCATCATCATCGACTGGCTCTGGCGAATGACGTATACAACATGTGAGTGCTGGCAGTGGTTACAGGCAGAATGTGACCACGAATCGCCAAGAGCAGATTATAGGAGACTGGGTAGAGGCCTCGAGCTGCCATGCATCGTTCCACGCTTAAGGCATACCAGAGATAACTGAGTCTCGCGTGGCGCAGAACCAGCGACAGCTGGGACACTGAGTTGCGTTCTGTGGTGTCGAGCGACGAGTCTCGCTTCCGTCAGCGACGGTCAGACTGACGTCAGCGTGCGCGGATACGATCTCTACATCTACATCTACATCCATACTCCGCAAGCCACCTGACGGTGTGTGGCGGGGGGTACCTTGAGTACTTCTATCGGTTCTCCCTTCTATTCCAGTCTCGTATTGTTCGTGGAAAAAAGGACTGTCGGTATGCCTCTGTGTGGGCTCTAATCTCTCTGATTTCAGCCTCACGGTCTCTTCGCGAGATGTACGTAGGAGGGAGCAATATACTTCTTGACTCTTCGGTGACGGTATGTTCTCGAAACTTCAACAAAAGCCCTTACCGAGCTACTGAGCGTCTCTCCTGCAGAATCTTCAAGTGGAGTTTATCTATCATCTCCGTAACGCTTTCGCGAGTACGAAATGATCCTGTAAGGAAGCGAGCTGCTCTCCGTTGGATCTTCCTCCATCTCTTCTATCAACCCTATATGGTACGGATCCCACACTGCTGAGCAGTATTCAAGCAGTGGGCGAACAAGCGTGTTGTATCCTACTTTCTTTGTTTTCGGATTGCATTTCCTTAGGATCCTTATAATGAATCTCAGTCTTTCACCTGCTTTACCGACGATCAACTTTATATGATCGTTCCATTTTAAATCACCCTTAATGCGTACTGCCAGATAATGTAAGGAACTAACTGCTTCCAGTTGCTGACCTGCTATATTGTAGCTAAGTGATAAGGGATCTACCTTTCTATGTATTCGCGGCACATTACACTTGTCTATATTGAGATTCAATTGCCATTCCCTGCACCATGCGTCAATTCGCTGCAGATCCTTCTGCATTTTAGTACAATTTTCCATTGTTACAACCTCTTGATATACCACGGCATCATCCGCAAAAAGCCTCAGTGAACTTCCGATGTCGTCCACAAGGTCATTCGTGTATATTGTGAATAGCAACGGTCCTACGACACTCCCCTGCGGCACACCTGAAATCACTCTTACTTCGGAAGACTTCTCTCCATTGAGAATGAGATGCTGCGTTCTTTCCAATGACACAGTTGGTCTGATGGTACATATGCTCTTACGTTGTCATTAAACGACTGTGGGGAACTGTATCGAACGCCTTGCGGAAGTCATGAAACACGGCATCTATCTGGGAACACGTGTCTATGGCCCTCTGAGTCTCGTGGACGAATAGCGCGAGCTGGGTTTCACACAACCGTCTTTTTCGAAACCCATGCTGATTCCTACAGAGATCTGTAGAAAGATCAAAGGAAGCGGCGATTTTCGAGATCCATTTCTACCCATCTCCTGGAATCACTGTGGCGGGATCTGTTATGCATGACAACGGGAATGATTTGGCCATTACGGAAGTGAGGTTAAAAGATTGCCAGTATCAGTCTTTTTGAGAATGGCATGGTTTCCGCAAACAATCGTGTGAGACCTAACTCGCTTTATTTGTTCATGAGACCCAGAAAATATTAGATACAGGCTCCCAGAGAGATGCTATTTTTCTTGACTTCCGGAAGGCGTTCGATACAGTTCCGCACTGTCGCCTGATAAACAAAGTAAGAGCCTACGGAATATCAGACCGGCTGTGTGGCTGGATTGAAGAGTTTTTAGCACACAGAACACAGCATGTTGTTCTCAATGGAGAGACGTCTACAGACGTTAAAGTAACCTCTGGCGTGCTACAGAGGAGTTTTATGGGACCATTGCTTTTCACAATATGTATAAATGACCTAGTAGATAGTGTCGGAAGTTCCATGCGGCTTTTCGCGGATGATGCTGTAGTATACAGAGAAGTTGCAGCATTAGAAAATTGTAGCGAAATGCAGGAAGATCTGCAGTGGATAGGCACTTGGTGCAGGGAGTGACAACTGACCATTAAAATGTAATGTATTGCGAATACACAGAAAGAAGGATCCTTTATTGTATGATTATATGATAGCGGAACAAACACTGGTAGCAGTTACTTCTGTAAAATATCTGGGAGTATGCATGCGGAACGATTTGGAGTGGAATGATAACACAAAATTAATTGTTGGTAAGGCGGGTACGAGGTTGAGATTCATTGGGAGAGTCCTTAGAAAATGTAGTCCATCAATAAAGGAGGTGGCTTACGAAACACTCGTTCGACCTATACTTAACTATTGCTCATCAGTGTGGGATCCGTACCAGATCGGGTTGAGAGAGGGGATAGAGAAGATCCAAAGAAGAGAAGCGCGTTTCGTCACAGGGTTATTTGGTAACCGTGATAGCGTTACGGAGATGTTTAGCAAACTCAAGTGGCAGACTCTGTAAGAGAGGCGCTGTGCATCGCGGTGTAGCTTGCTGTCCAGGTTTCGAGAGGGTGTGTTTCTGGATGAAGTATCGAATGTATTGCTTCCCCCTACTTATACCTCCCGAGGAGATCACGAATGTAAAATTAGGGAGATTCGGGCGCGCACGGAGGCTTTCAGGCAGTCGTTCTTCAAGCGAACGATACGCGACCTGAACAGAAAAGGGAGGTAATGACAGTGGCACGTGAAGTGCCCTCCGCCACACACCGTTGGGTGGCTTGCGGAGTGTAAATGTAGATGTAGATGTAGGCGGCTGCGAGCAGTTTGCTTCGACGCTCTGGGTGGGTGACGGACAGTCGGCTGCGTCCCGGCTGCGTGCGTGGGTGCGTGAGCCACGCCCTGTGACGTGGCCCGGAGGTGACGTCACGCGCCGGAAGGAAGGAAGCTCGGCCCGGCCACACTCTGCAGGGTTGTGGGGGCCGGCGGGGGCAGGTGGCTGTAGCAGCTGCCGGCGACAGCGCCGGCTCACACCTACAACCCTCTGTCCGCTGCTGCGCCCAGAGGCTCTCCTAATCCAGTCCGGCGCCCGCGAAGTGGCACGGGTACACGGGTGAAGCTGGGTTTACACTAGCAAGTCGCTTGCGGAAGTTATTGCTGCAAGTTACTGCTAGCCGCTTGCAGCTGTGTTTACACAGCAGCGCAAGAACTAAAGCCCGTCTCACACGGAGCAAGGTTCGCCGCAAGTTTGCGAGATGGCGGTGCGTGCCTGCCGGCTGGCAGGGAAAGGAGGCGGCTATCTTCTATGCCGAAGCTCTGCCACGGTGCAAGATCGGCAGGTAGTTGTGTTGTGAGCGGCTGCGTGTTGCATCGAACGAAGATAGCTGCTTCAGGTGCAGATGTTCAGAGCAAACTGGCGTTATTAGCCGTTTTGGTGCTAAGCGATGCAGAAATGCATGCTAATGAGAGAAGAAGAAAGAAAGAATGGACTAAAAATACGATTAACAGGAGAAACGCTGGAAAAGGTGTGCTCTCCATGCTTCACAAAGAGTTGAGGTTAATTCGCATAACACCTACTTTTGTTTAAAAAGTATCACCATTTCATTACTGTTTGACTTTATAAATATACCAATAATGACTTTTGTATACGACTTTACTTTATAGGATACAAGGTCGTACATCCCTTGCAAATTTTATACGAATGAGTGTATTGATATTTGAAGAACTGCTTTGTATGGTTTCGCCGCTGATTCAGAAGAAAGACACGGTGATGCGTCAGGTAATTTTTCTTGGTAAGCAATGATCCGCCAAAAACAGTAACTTATCATAATACCATAAAGATGGTTTGTATATCTGTAAAATTATAAGTTCATATTAACACAGTAAAATGTAAGTGGTAAAGCTACATCGTAATCCATTACCATTCAAGATTATGTGCTTTCAAAAATCTGGTGGTTATTGTGATATTTCTAGGAAATATTCTTAAATGTGTCCGATTTTTGCAAGTAGTAGGTTTCTACATTCAACACAAAATTCATAGTTTTGTACTTATGTCGTTCATCCCAGCGCCACAACTTTTCGATGATTTTGCTTTGGCGTGCTCCACTTTAAATTAAGTACGTAAATTATGCATTTTGCTACAGCACTCCTTGCTCGTCGTATATGGTCGAACAAGACACACGGCACTTGCAACTCTTTCGAGTGCTTCTGCACACGAGTGTTTATTATAACAGTTTGCACTTTCCACGGCGTACGGACACTGTTCTTCCCTATAAGTACATATCAATGCTTCAATCGCTTCCTTGTACCACTGCGGTGCCATTATTTAATAATTATAAGAACTTCCTACCGCACATCACAACAGCAGAAAAGCGACTATTAACAAAGGCTTCCCGCCCAAGCTTTCGGCGTCTGACGTCACAAACGAAACGTCTCCCAATTGGCCAACGCAGGGAACCTTACAAGAAAAGCAGCACCGGACCTATCCTGGAAATGTTACAAGGTTCCCAGCAAGGTAGCCCGCTAGCAGACGACGGAGCCCGCAAGATAGCCGCCGCGCGAACCAGCAAGGAAACTCACACGGCCTTAAGCAAGATTCTTCCGCAAGTTCTTTGGCAAGAAACTTGCGTCAGCAACTTGCTGATACTGTTTACATATGTTTTGAGTACCACTACGAGTGTCAGCCGGAGTGTAAAATGACATGTAGGCAGGTGACATATGCTGCAGCTCTTGTAATTGTAGTGCAAAACGTGTAAAAGAAAAAGATAAGTATTTGGGTTAGAGAGTAGATAATGAGAAGATCGCAAAATGGTGCCTATAATAACCTTCTGCAAGAACTTAGTATCGAGAGCATGGATATTTTTGAAAACTTTTGCAGAATGACCTCAAATGATCTGGAGTATTTGTCGATGTTAATAACGCCCGTCATATCAAAACGAGACACGAACTTCCATACTGTTAATTCAGCAAAGGAACGTTTGTTAGTCACTGTATGATTTATAGCTACCGGTGAGCTACGAATAAAATAGGCATTTCATTTATTTATGTGAAACATACAACCAAAAAAAGTTTGAATTTTCAAATCTTTTCTTTGTAGAAGACTCATAGTATGTATTTGTTTCATATTCCCGTCAGCACGATTTCTCTGATCGTACCTGATGTATGTAGAGCCATTTTTAACGTCTTGAAAAGGGAACGTTATTTGAAAGTGTGTGAAAACACGACAGTAAAATTAAATTTTTATTGAAATAAACTGCATTTTACAGAATGAAATGCTTATAAAAATGTTTTTCTTTTCTAAAGCTCATAAAATTGAAAGTGACAAGCTAATTAAATCGAATATGTAATAACTACACATCGTCTTTTTCTACACTCCTAAAACAACAAGCGAGTGGATGCAGGAGGCAAAGGGGTTGTGTCTTCAAGTTATGTTACTTTCTATGTACTTCTTTCACAGATGTCTCGAATACTGACGAGATTTCATTCAATGCGCTCATCTTCTTCAATTTATCCTTAAAGTCTCGGTTGTGCACGTTCCATATTTCGGGGTAGCTCTCCACGGCTTCAAGAAAATGTTCTGTATCCTGCTTCATCCATTCTGGTTTCTCCTCCATTTCTGAAATTTGTTTGCATATAATACGCAAGACGGTTCAAATGACTATGAGCACTATGGGACTTAACATCTGAGGTCATCATTCCCCTAGAACTTAGAACTACTTAAATCTAACTAACCTAAGGACGTCACACAACACCCAGTCATGAAGAGGCAGAGAAAATCCCTGACCCCGCAGGGAATCGAACCATGGAACCCGGGCGTGGGAAGCGAGAAAGCTATCGCACGACCACGAGCTGCGGACAATACGCAAGATGGTTGCATAAAATTAAGTCACCACATTAAGTAAAATGTTAAATATGAGTATTATGCAGACGACATACTTACTATAACTTGCGCTTCCTACTTGCAGGAAATAGAAATAAATCCTAAAAGCTGCAAGTTACTTGCAGATACTTCTTGCGTGGTGTTCACAATGGAAGCGGAAAACGTGCAGCAAGTCACTTCAGCAATAAATTGCTAAGGTCGCAAGTCGACTTGGCGATATGTTTACACTCGCAAACCGCGTGGCAAGTTCCTCCGCTCAAGTAAATTGCTGCAATAACTTGCAAGTGCAAAACCGAGCATAAGAAAGCGTGGGAAATTACAGACTACATTACTACACCGCAAGCTCCCTTACAGTGTGTGGCGGGGCCAACGTTCTGTACCATTCTCACTCCCCCCTCCCCCCCCCCCCTCACTTTCCAGAAGTAATATCTGTAATTTATAGGCCCTCTGCTGTTACGTGTTTGTCATCAGTCTTCTAAGTGGTTTGATACAGTGGAAGAATGAAGAAACAAAACAAACTGGGAAACAAATGTGTTACAAATTAAACTTTTCTTTTCTGGGCAGCCCTTGCCACGTCCATGTCCATGCTTTTGCTAACCAGGACTCATCCAGAGACTGTCACATAAGCCGAGGTGACAGAAGTATGGGATAGCTGTATGTACGTAGTCCGATGGCTGTAGTATGACGTACACAAGGTGTGAACCTTCCTTGCTTTTTTTTTTTTTTTAACTTGCCAGTCTTCTGACTGGTTTGATACGGTCCGCCAAGAATTCCCCTTCAGCTCCGTCTCAGAGCTGCTTACGTCCTCATTTATTTGCTGGATGTATTCCAATCTTTGTATTCCTCTATGATTTTTACCCTCTATACCTTCTGTAGAAACCGTGGAAGTTATTCCCTGTATTTTAACACATGCGCTATCATCCTGTCCCTTCTACTTGCCAGTGTTTTCCATGTGTTCTACAAAGAATCTCCTCACTCCTTATCAGTCCACCTACTTTCGAACATTCCTTTGTAGCACCACATTTCAAATGCTTCGATAATCTTATGTTTCGCTTCCGCGGCACTTCATGACTAATTGCCATACAGTGCTGTAAATATTTTCCTCAAATAGACGTTTGATACAACTAGACTTATCACGGGATGTTGATAATTTTTACTTATGGACCGTCTGACAGCAACTGAATAAAACATAATGTTAGTGCCATACGCCTTTTGCCTTTATATTCTGCAAGGCATCATCAGTAGCTTGGAATATGTACATATGTTATCTATTTAATTTACATTTTTGTCGCTGTGCCTATAGGTTATAAACAGTTCCGGTGGTTGGTATTTCCTATTAAGTAGTAATGTTTCGAACTGTACTTACAGGTTGCGTGGACAATTTCTTACATATTACGCTCTTGATGAATTGTTGGTGTTGTTCTTCTTCTTATGAATGCGAATTTGAGGTTTTTTCCCGCATTCCACAGCACTATGAACTGAACGATTGTTTCAATGCAATGTTTTGGTTTCTGTTGCCGATTTTCAAATGTTTTTGCCAAAAATCGAATGTTATTGGCAAACTTTCGAGTGTAATTATTGAAGTATCTGTGATCTGTTCGTGTATGCGTTTGTGTGTGTGTGTGTGTGTGTGTGTGTGTGTGTGTGTGTGTGTGTGTTTCAGTATGATATAATTTTTTTGTACTGTGTGTGTGTCCAGATGGTGTGGGGATGAGTTTTTTGTTTTATGTTATCAATCCCTTCATTTAGTGTAGTAGGGTGCCTGTGCTGATGTGTGTAAGAACAGTTCAAAACTTAATAGGAAATACCACCAGAACTGTTTATAACCTATAGGTACAGTGACAAAATGCAAATACATCGCTAACATATATACATATTCCAGGCCACTGATGATGCCTTGCAGAAAATAAAGGCGAAACGCGTATGGCACTAAAATTGTGTTTTATTCAGTTGCTGTCAGACGGTCCATAAGTAAAAATTATCAATATACCGTGATAATACACGCAACTGAGGAAGACAGGACTACAAAAGTTGAAGATGACAACTAGACTTCTTTTTGCCAGAAATGCCCTCATTTCCCTTGATAGTACGCTTTATATCACCTCCTAGTTTCGTCCGACTTGTGTTACTTTGCTACCCCAACTATGATGTTAAGTTCACAGCTATCTCATACAAGCTAATCATTACTTTCGCCTTTCTTCAGTTTACTTTGTCCATATTCTGTACTCATTAGGCTGTTAATTCCACTGACATGTCCGGTACGTCTTCTCCACTTTCACTGAGGACAGCAATGTGATCGGCGAATCTCGTCATTGATAACTTTCACTTTTGAACATACACTCCTGGAAATGGAAAAAAGAACACATTGACACCGGTGTGTCAGACCCACCATACTTGCTCCGGACACTGCGAGAGGGCTGTACAAGCAATGATCACACGCACGGCACAGCGGACACACCAGGAACCGCGGTGTTGGCCGTCGAATGGCGCTAGCTGCGCAGCAATTGTGCACCGCCGCCGTCAGTGTCAGCCAGTTTGCCGTGGCATACGGAGCTCCATCGCAGTCTTTAACACTGGTAGCATGCCGCGACAGCGTGGACGTGAACCGTATGTGCAGTTGACGGACTTTGAGCGAGGGCGTATAGTGGGCATGCGGGAGGCCGGGTGGACGTACCGCCGAATTGCTCAACACGTGGGGCGTGAGGTCTCCACAGTACATCGATGTTGTCGCCAGTGGTCGGCGGAAGGTGCACGTGCCCGTCGACCTGGGACCGCACCCCAGCGACGCACGGATGCACGCCAAGACCGTAGGATCCTACGCAGTGCCGTAGGGGACCGCACCGCCACTTCCCAGCAAATTAGGGACACTGTTGCTCCTGGGGTATCGGCGAGGACCATTCGCAACCGTCTCCATGAAGCTGGGCTACGGTCCCGCACACCGTTACGCCGTCTTCCGCTCACGCCCCAACATCGTGCAGCCCGCCTCCAGTGGTGTCGCGACATGCGTGAATGGAGGGACGAATGGAGACGTGTCGTCTTCAGCGGTGAGAGTCACTTCTGCCTTGGTGCCAATGATGGTCGTATGCGTGTTTGGTGCCGTGCAGGTGAGCGCCACAATCAGGACTGCATACGACCGAGGCACACAGGGCCAACACCCGGCACCATGCTGTGGGGAGCGATCTCCTACACTGGCCGTACACCTCTGGTGATCGTCGAGGGGACACTGAATAGTGCACGGTACATCCAAACCGTCATCGAACCCATCGTTCTACCATTCCTAGACCGGCAAGGGAACTTGCTGTTCCAACAGGACAATGCACGTCCGCATGTATCCCGTGCCACCCAACGTGCTCTAGAAGGTGAAAGTCAACTACCTTGGCCAGCATGATCTCCGGATCTGTCCCCCATTGAGCATGTTTGGGACTGGATGAAGAGTCGTCTCACGCGGTCTGCACGTCCAGCACGAACGCTGGTCCAACTGAGGCGCCAGGTGGAAATGGCATGGCAAGCCGTTCCACAGGACTACATCCAGCATCTCTACGATCGTCTCCATGGGAGAATAGCAGCCTGCATTGCTGCGAAAGGTGGATATACACTGTACTAGTGCCGACATTGTGCATACTCTGTTGCCTGTGTCTATGTGTCTGTGGTTCTGTCAGTGTGATCATGTGATGTATCTGACCCCAGGAACTTGTCAATAAAATTTCCCCTTCCTGGGACAATGAATTCACGGTGTTCTTATTTGAATTTCCAGGAGTGTATCTTTCATTCCCGCCATTGCTTCTTCGATGTACAGATTGAACAGTAGAGGGGAAAGACTATATCCCTGCATTACAACGCTTTTTAATCTTAGCACTTCGCTCTTGGTCTTCCAGTCTCATTGTTCCCTCTTCGCCGGCCGGGTCGCCGTGCGGTTCTAGGCGCTACAGTCTGGAACCGCGTGACCCCTACGGTCGCAGGTTCGAATCCTGCCTCGGGCATGGATGTGTGTGATGTCCTTAGGTTAGTTAGGTTGAAGTAGTTCTAAGTTCTAGGGGACTGATGACCTAAGATGTCCCATAGTGCTCAGAGCCATTTGAACCATTTGTTCCCTCTTCGTTCTTGTGCACATTGTATATAACCCGTCTTTCACTATACCTTAACCAGATTTTTATCAGGATTTCTAGAAACTCGCTTAGTTTGACACTCTCTAAAGCTTCTGCTAGGTCGGCAAATCCTATGAACGTGACATTTTTTTCCCCTAAGGGACCAAACTGCTGAGGTCATCGGTCCCTAGACTTAAGCCCGTGTCACACGGAGCAAGATTCGCTGCAATTTTCCTTTCTGCCTCGCGCGACGGCTCCCTTGCGGGCTCCGTCGTCTGCTAGCGGGCTACCTTGCTGGGAACCTTGTGAGATTTCCAGGATAGGTCCGGTGCTATTTTTCTTGTACGGTTCCCTGCGTGCTACCTGTGTTGGCCAATCATGAGACGTTTCGTTTGTGACGTCAAACGCGGAAAGCTTGGGCGGGAAGCCTTTGTTGATAGCCGCTTTTCTACTGTTGTGAGGTGCGGAAGGAAGCTCTTATTAAATAATGGCACCGCAATGGTCCAAGGAAGCGATTGAAGCATTGATATGTACTTATAGGGAAGAACAGTATCGAAGTCGTGAAAAGCGCAAACTATTATAATAAACACTTGCGTGCAGAAGCACTCGAAAGAGTTGCAAATACCAATACATCCATTCGTATGAAATTTGCAAAGGATGTACGATCTTCTATCCCATAAAATGAAGTCGTATATAACAGTCATTATTGATATATTTATAAAGTCAAACAGTAATGAAATGGTGATACTTTTCAAACAAAAGTAGGTGTTATGCGAACTAACCTCAACTCTTTATGTAGCATGGAGAGTGTAACGTTCCCTGGCAGCACACACACTGAAATGACGTTTAATTGTACTATGTAATCCGCTATGAAGGAATTCGTATGTACTGTAACTGTTTAACCTAAAATATTATTTTATCTTGCATAAAGGACGTTGGTTATTATTGTAATATTTTCTGTAATAATATTCTCTATGTATTTATAAATGTAATATTTCTATACTCATAATATAATTACGAAATATGTTAATATCTGGGATGAAAAAATGTAAAATATAGCCACAGAGGAAAATAATGTTGTAAGATTACAAAGAGATATTAATAATCAGCAATGCATAACGTGCATTCTTTGTTGTCTTCCTCGAGAGCTGAGAGAGAGAGAGAGGAACCTGTGACGTAGCATTATATGCATGAGTAGACTTCTTTTGTCGGTATCTGTCTTTAGCCGCCATTAGTGGGGAAATTATAAAAGTGTGTAATTTTAATTATTGTTGTGGTCTAAATACATTATAATTTATCAAAATTGTCTATTACTAATGTAAATTACCTTGCCCATGTCTTGTATAACATTTCTTTAAAGAATTTTTAGCATTTTTAGCGATTATCGTTGGTGCTGCTGGGCTGTGCCGCGACCGAACGATTTGCAGCGGCGGCACATTTAAAAAATTGTTCCGCTATAAAATTAACCAAACCCGTAAATCGGGAGCAGGTAAAATTAGCAGTGAATTACGAAATATTTTTCTTTTACAGAGATCCTGAGGCTGACTGAATATATTACTGATTTTACATTTGTGCATTCATAGGCGGATAATTAACGTTGAAGTTGTTAATTTGTTGGTTCTTTCAATTTCAAAAGCAAATAACTTAAACGTATAGTGAAGTTTGTTTTGTCAATGATAGTTAAACCTTCAGGTCGGCTTGGCAATATTTAACCATTTTATGCTAACAGAGACAGTCTTGTGTTCCATAGCTAACGCCGGGAAAGAATTCAGTAAATATTTAAAAACCCACTGCATTTAGAAAATCTGTGCCAAGGCCGGAATACGTAAAAAATTTAATTTAAATAATTTTCAAAGTCATAAATGTTATTAATCAGTTAGTTTGAATTTATCAGCATGAGGGGTTTGCTAAAGTTCACGTAATTTTAAATGAATTTTAAATGTGCTTAGTTCAGTCTAAATTAATTTTTATTACCACACGTAAAAAAATGGTTCTACAACAAAGTTCGTACTAAAGAGTAGATAACAAAAATATTTAAAGCCATTTCTTCCCCATTTTCATCCATTCACTTTACGTTTTTTCTTTAAAACAGCACACCTTTTCCAGCATTTCCTCTTAATCCAGTATTTCGTCAATTCTTTCTTTCTTCTTCTCTCATTAGCATGCATTTCTGCATCGCTTAGCACCAAAACTGCTAATAACGCCAGTTTGCTCTGAACATCTGTGCCTGAAGTAGCCATCTTCGTTCGATACAACATGCAGCCGATCATAACACAACTAGCTGCCGATCTTGCACCGTCGGAGAGCTTCGGCATGGAAGATAGCCGCCTCCTTTCCCTGCCAAACGGCGGGCATGCACGCCATCTCGCAAACTTGCGGCGAACCTTGCTCCGTGTGAGACGGGCTTTACACACTACTTAAACTAACTTACGCTAGGAACAACACACCCACCCACGCCCGAGCGAGGACTCGAATCTCCGGCGGGAGGGGCAGCGCAGTCCGTGACATGGCGCCTCAAACCACGCGGCCACTCCGGGCGGCGACTTAATTTTTCTTAAGTCTTGCACCCATTATCAGTTGCACGGTCAGAACTACTTTTCCTAAAGCCAAATTGATCCTAAACTTTCCTTTGATTCTTCTGTATATTATTCCTGTCAGCAGCTTGGTTGCACGAGGTGTTAAGGTGATTGCGCGATAATTCTCGCACTTGTCAGCTCTTGCAGTCTTCGGAATTGCGTGGATGACATTTTCTGTAAGTCAGATATTATATCGCCACACTCATACACTCCACACACCAACGTGAATAGTCGTTTTGTTACATCTTTTCCCTATGATTTTAGAAATTCCGAAGGAAGTGTACATCAGATGTGGCTTAAATTCAAAGGCATAGTATCGGCAGCAATTGAGCGATTTATACCAAATAAATTAACAAACGACGGAGCTGATCCTCCTTGGTACACAAAACGGGTTAGAACACTGTTGCAGAGACAACGAAACAAACATGCCAAATTTAAACAGACGTAAAATCCCCAAGATTGGCGATCTGTTACAGAAGCTCTAAATTTAGCGTGGACTTCAATGCGAGATGCTTATAATAGTTTTCATAACGAAACTTTGTCTCGAAATCTGGATCAAAATCCAAAGCGATAGTGGTCGTATGTGAAGTATGTTAGCGGCAAGAAACAGTCAATGCCTTCTCTGCACGATAGCAATGGAGATACTATCGAAGACAGTGCTGCCAAAGCAGAGTTAGTTAACACAGCCTTCCGAAATGCCTTCACAAAAGAAGACGGAGTAAATTTTCCAGAATTTGAATCGAGAACAGCTGTCAACATGAGTAACATGGAAGTAAATATCCTCGGAGTAGTGAAGCAACTCAAATCACTTAATAAAAGAAAGTCTTCTGGTCCAGGCTGTATAGCAGTTATGTTCCTTTCGGAGTATGCTAATGCATTAGCTCCATACTTAACAATCATACACAACCGTTCGCTCAACGAAAGATCCGTACCCAAAGACTGGAAACTTGCACAGGTCGCACCAATATTCAAGAAAGGTAGCAGGAATAATCCACTAAATTACAGGCCCATATAGTTAACGTCGATATGCAGCAGGATTTTAGAACGTATATTGTGTTCGAACATAATGAATTACTTTGAAGAAAACTGTCTTTTGACACACAGTCAACATGGGTTTAGAAAACATCGTTCTTGTGAAACACAACTAGCTCTTTATTCACATGAAGTGCTGAGTGCTATTGACAAGGTATTTCACATAGATTCCGTATTTCTGGATTTCCGGAAGGCTTTTGACACTGTACCACAAAAGCGGCTCGTAGTGAAATTGCGTGCTTATGGAATATTGTCTCAGTTATGTGGCTGGATCCGTGATTTACTGTTATTCGTTGTAATTGACGGAAAGTCATCGAGTAAACAGAAGTGATTTCTGAAGTTTCCCAAGGTAGTGCTATAGCCCCTATTCTGTTCCTTGTCTATGTAAACGATTTGGGAGATAATCCGGGCAGCAGTCTTCGTTTGTTTGCAGATGACGCTGTCGTTTATCGACTAATAAAGTCATCAGAAGATCAAAGCAGACTGCAAAACGGTTTACAAGAAATATCGGAATGGTGCGAAAAGTGGCAGTTGACCTTAAATAACGAAAAGTGTGAGGTCATCCACATTAGTGCTAGAAGGAAAGCGTGAAACTTCGGTTACACGATAAATCAGTCTAATCTAAAAGCCGTAAGTTCAACTAAATATCTAGCTATGACAATTACGAACAATTTAAATTGGAAGGAACACATAGAAAATGTTGTGGGGAAGGCTAACCAAAGGCTGCGTTTTATTGGCAGGACACATAGAAAACGTAACAGACCTACTAAGGAGACTGCCTACACTACGCTTCCCGTCCTCTTTTAGAATACTGCTGCGCGGTGTGGGATCTTACCAGATAGAACTGACTGAGTACATCGAAAAAGTTCAAGGAAAGTCAGCACGTTTTGTAATATCGCTAAATATGGGAGAGAATGTGACAGAAGTGATACAGGATTTGGGATGGACATAATTAAAAGAAAGGCGTTTTTCGTTGCGACTGAATCTTCTCACGAAATTCCAATCACCAACTTTCTCCTCCGAATGCAAAAATATTTTGTTGACACCGACTTACATGGGGAGGAACGATCACCACGATAAGATAAGGGAAATCAGGGCTCGTACGGTAAGATAGGAGTTCATTCTTCCTGCGCGCTATACGAGATTGGAATGATAGAGAAATGTGAAGGTGGTTCGATGAACCCTCTGCAAGGCACTTAAATGTGATTTGCAGAGTATCCATGTAGATGTTGATGTAGATGAATGTTTTTTATCCTTGTGCCTTATCTGATCTTATGTCTTTCATTGATCTCTTAAATTCTAAACACTGGATCACCTATTTCTTCCATATGACGCCAATTTCTTGTTCTAATACGTCATCAAAAAGTACCTTCTCCTCATATTGGCCTTCAGTATACTCTTTCCACCCATCTGTTGTCTCCTCTGGGTTTAACAGTGGAATTCCCATTGGACTCTTAATTCTCCCACACTTACATCTCATTTTACCAAATTTTGTTTTGGCTTCTCAACATCTGAGTGGGTCCTTCCGACGATCATATCTTTTTCGGTTGCTTCGCACTTCCTGTAGCTATGTCTACCTTCCACTTCATATTTACTTCATTCTTAACGGATTTATATTTCTACATTCCTGTCTTTCCGTCAACATTTTTGTACTTCCTAACCTATATAAATTATTTCGCAAACAATCTGAGCAGCCTCTTAGAATATTTGCAGATGATTCTGTCATTGACTGTCTAGTAAAGTCATGAAAAACTGAAAACAAAGCTGCAAAATGATATGGACAAGATATTTACTTGGTTTGTAAAGTGAAAATTTGTCTGAAAAAATAACATGTGTGACGCCGGTCACAAATATCTGAAGGTTGTAGATAAACTAAACATTAGGATAGTACAATTACAAACGGCTAAAACTGGAATCACCACGTACAATATATTGTGGTGGAAGAAAAATCGGGGAATACCTTTTACTGGTAGAAAGCTTAGGAGATGCATCACATTTAGTCAGTTCGACTAAATATCTAGCAATTACAATTAGAGACGAATTGGGACGATCACACAGATAATACTCTTTGCCCTCAACGCGTGATGGTGTCTAGACATGAAATAATCAGTGACTACGGAACGGTACGTGAAGGGTTTGGATGATGATTTCATGTCCATTATCCAAAGTGACTTTGATTTCGACATGGTATGGTTCATGCAAGACGGAGCTCGACCACATCGAAGCAGGAGAGTGTTTGATATCTTGGAGGAGCTCTTTGGGGAATCACATTCTGGCTCTGGGGTACCCAGAGGCCTCTGGCATGGGCCCCGATTGGCAGCCATATTCTCCGGATTTGAAAACACGCGACTCCTTTTTGTGGGGCTATATTAAAAACAACGTGCACAGTAATAACCTCAAAACCATCGCTGAGCTGAAAACGGCTATTCAGAAGGTCAGCGACTGCATCGAAGTTCCGACACTTCAGCGGGTCATGCACAATTTCGCTATTCGTCTGCGGCACATCATCGCCAATGATGACAAGCATATCGAACATATCATGACCTAAATGCGAATATCTGTAGTGACGTTTAAGTGCTAAAGAAAGTGTGTCCACTCCGTATTTCAAAACTAATTTACGTTTTTTTTCATGCAGTTCAATAATTGTCACCCTATGTGTAATAAATAACATCGAAAGGACGGCTGAAGGTGTTCCATTTTATTACATAAGTGAACTGTAGAAGTTGCTCAAATCTTCAGTCAGACATACAAAATCTTATGTTTCGAGTGAACATTGTACGTAAGCATGGACCTAAGCACATGCTCATGGCCATACAGCGTGTGAAGCTGCTGGATTTGTTGGTGTATTGTGGCGGATCGTTCAATGCGTCTACAAGCAGTGGTGCAAGACACATGGACACGATACACGACATAAGAGTTTTAGTCGAAAAAAGATCCTGACTGTGAGAGACCAGAGACGTTTTTCACGGCTTGTGAATCAAAATCGCCTCCAAACCCGACAGGAGTTACTGCAGGCAGTGGATGAAGGTCCATCTGCACCTGTTGCCGAGAGAACATTACAATGGGAGCAGCATGCACTGAACATTTGGTGTCGGCAACTCGAAAGAGGCCATTGTTCACTCGAGTACATGAAGACGACAACAGCAAATTTTATTGGACAGGAAGAATATGTGACTGGTTTTCTGGACACACCCATACCCTTATTACGCCTCGATCGGTCTGCAACATCATCCCTTTGAACCCTCATCTCTGGGACATGATGATCAGTGGGTAGAACGCCGGCACTAGCAAACTCTGCTGTTTGGTGGAATTGTACGATCAGCCAACTGCCCCAACTTGGATGCGACATACCAGCACAGCCTTGTCCACTCACTTCGTAACGGAATGCAGGCGGTTATCAAGTCCAGGGGCGGAATTATATGGGATTAAATGATGCTTGTAACCATTTCTCTAGGACTGACTAATTTATCAATACTAAGAAGATCTGCACGTTTCCCTATACTTGTACTCTTAAGGTAATTAATAATCACTTTCTAAAGGTAAATGTGTTTAGTGAACAAAATAGAAGAAGCACATGATTGGGGACGGTGGTATACCGTAATCATCAATGTCTTCAAAAATTCAGATATTTTGTCGTCAAATTCTGGACGCGAACACAAGATGTTTACATCAGCTTCGAACTCAAAATCACACTTATATGCACTAGAACGATAAATATTCATTCTGTGGAGATATACAGAAAAAGAGATGTGGTCAACGTGGAGTCTAATGATGGTGGAAATCACTGATCGACCCAAATGTGTCCCCGTAAATTTTGTTCTTGTAAGAATTTGTGGTTGTAATGCTACGTAGCATCGACGTTTCATTTCTAGGGACATTTTGCTCATCTACTGATGTTATTTGTGATCTTGTACTTATGTAAGTTGTCCATATATAGTTAGTTTCGATAGAGAAGGCCTACAGCATAAGCAAAGACAGCTGAATCTTCCAGAGAGATTCTGGCCGTATGTAAATTACGCCAGAGGGAAGACACAAACAATGCTTTCACTGCACGATAGCAAAGATAATGTTAGCGATGACAGTGCCAATAAAGCGGAGTTACTAAATGCAGTTTTGCAAAATTTCTTCTACACCTACATCTACATCCATACTCCGCAAGCCATGTGAAGGTGTGTGGCGGAGGGTACCTCTATCAGTTCTACCTTCTATTCCAGTCTCGTATTGTTCGTGGAAAGAAGGATTGTCGGTATGCCTCTGTGTGGGCTCTAATCTCTCTGATTTTATCCTCATGGTCTCTTCGCGAGATATACGTAGGAGGGAGCAATATACTGCTTGACTTCTAGGTGGAGGTATGTTCTGGAAATTTCAACAAAAGCCCGTACCGAGCTACTGAGCGTCTCTCCTGCAGAGTCTTCCATTGGGGTTTATCTATCATATCCGTAACGCTTTCGCGGTTACTAAATGATCCTGTAACGAAGCGCACTGCTCTCCGTTGGATCTTCTCTATCTCTTCTATCAACCCTACCTGGTACGGATCCCACACTACTGAGCAGTATTCAAGCAGTGGGCAAACAAGGGCGCTGTAACGTACTTCGTTTGTTTTCGGAATGCATTTCCTTAGGATTCTTCCAATGAATCTGGCATCTGCTTTACCGACGATCGACTTTATATGATCATTCCATTTTAAATCACTCGTATTCCGTACTCCTAGATAATTTATGGAATTAACTGCTTCCAGTTGCTGACCTGCTATATTGTAGCTAAATGATAAGGGATCTTTCTTTCTATTTATTCGAAGCACATTACACTTGTCTACATTGAGATTCAATTGCCATTCCCTGCTCCAAGCGTCAATTCGCTGCAGATCCTCCTGCATTTCAGTACAATTTTCCATTGTTACAACCTCTCTATATACCACAGCATAATCCGCAAAAAGCCTCAGAGAAGTCCGATGTCATCCACAAGGTCATTTATGTATATTGTGAATAGCAACGGTCCTACGACACTCCCCTGCGGCACACCTGAAATCACTCTTACTTACTCTCCATTGAGAATGATATGCTGCGTTCTATTATCTAGGAACTCTTCAATTCAATCACACAATTGGTGTGGTAGTCCATATGCTCTTACTTTGTTCATTAAACGACTCTGGGGAACTGTATCGAACGCCTTGCGGAAGTCAAGAAACACGGAATCTACCAGTGAACCCGTGTCTATGGCCATCTGAGTCTCGTGGACGAATAGCGCGAGCTGGGTTTCACACGATCGTCTTTTTCGAAACCCATGCTGATTCCTACAGAGTAAATTTCTAGTCTCCAGAAAAATCATTATACTCGAACATAATACGTGTTCCAAAATTCTACAACTGATAGACTTTACAGATATAGATCTATAGTTCTGCACATCTGTTCGAAGTCCCTTCTTGAAAACGGGGATGACCTGTGGCCTTTTCCAGTCCTTTGGAACGCTACGCTCTTCTAGAGACCTACGGTACACCGCTGCAAGAAGAGGGGCAAGTTCCTTGGCGTACTCTGTGTAAAATCGAACTGGTATCCCATCAGGTCCAGCGGCCTTTCCTCTTTTGAGCGATTTTCATTGTTTCTCTATCCCTCTGTCGTCTATTTCGATATCAGCAAAGAAGGAGAAGTAAGTATTCCAGAAGTCGATGCAGGAACTACTGACACCATGAGTAACTTAGTAGGTATCCTGAGCGCAGAAAAGCAGCTCCAGTCACATAATAAGGACAAGTTCTGTGGTCCACATTGTATACCTGTTTGATTCCTTTCAGGGTATGTTGATATGAGAGATCCGTACTTAAAAATCACATACAACCGCTCTCTCGATGAAAGATCTGTATCTAAATACTGGGAAGTTTCACAGGTTGCACCAATAAGCCAAGAAAGATAGTAGGAGTACCCCTATGGACTTCAGACCCGGTACCCCTATGAATTACAGGCCCGTATCACTGACATCGATTTACAGTAGGATTTTGGAACATGTAGGGTGTTCGAACATTATGAATTACCTCGAGGAAAGTGGTCTCTTGACACACAGTAGCCGGCCGGAGTGACCGAGCTGTTCTAGGCGCACGTTCGAATCCTGCCTCTGGCATGGATGTGTGTGATGTCCTTAGGTTAGTTAGGTTTAATTAGTTCTAAGTTCTAGGCGACTGATGGCCTCAGAAGTTAAGTCGCATAGTGCTCAGAGCCATTTTACACACAGTCAGCACGGATTCAGAAAATAAAGTTCATATGGAACACAACTAGGTATTTACTCCCACGAAGTAATGAGTGCCATCGGCAGGAGATCTTAAATTTATTCCACATTTCTGGATTTCCAAAAATCTTTTGATACCATTTCTGACAAAGACTTCTACTGAAATTACGTACTTACCCAGTATCTACTCAGCTGTACGACTGCATACGCGATTTCTTGTCAGAAAGTTCATAGTTATTGAATGAAAGTCATTGAGTAAGACAGTACTGATATCTGACGTTCCCCAAGGGATTGTTGCAGGACCTCTGATTTCCCTAATGTATGTAAACTGTTTAGGAGCCAGTACGAGCAGCCGTCTTTCATTGTTTGCAGATTTTGATTCCATTTAGGGTCTACTAAAATTACTAGATCGAAACGAACAGCAAAATGATTTAGAAAAGTTATCTTGCGAAAAGTGGCAATTATGACGCTAAATAACGAAAAGTGTGGTGTCATCCAAGTGAGGACTGAAAGAAATCCGTTAAATTTCTGTTACATGATAAATATAAAGGTTGTAAATTCGGCTAAGTACCTAGGAATTACAGTTACGAATAACTCAAATTGAACGACCACGTAGATAATTTCGTGGGGAAGGCAAGCCAAAGGCTGCTATGTGTTGGCAGAGCACCTAGAAAAGGTCTTATTCGTCCTCTCCCAGGGTGAAAAAAATTTGCGCTAACAGTCCACGAAAGCACAACGGTACCTACTGGCCGCCGTGTCATCCTCAGCCCACAGGCGTCACTGGATGTGTAAAAGAAAGGGGCATGTGGTGAGCACACCGCTCTCCCGTCCGTATGTCAGTTTACGAGACCGGATCCGCTACTTCTCAGTCAAGTAGATCCTCACTTTGCTTCACAAGGGCTGAGTGCACCCCGCTTGCCAACAGCACTCGGCAGATCGGACGGTCACCCATCCAAGTGCTAGCCCAGCCCGACAGCACTTAACTTCGGTGACCTGACGGGCCCCGGTGTTACCACTGCGGCAAAGTCGCTGGTATCCTCTATTAGAGTACCGCAGTGCAGTACGGGATCCTTACCACGTAGGACTGGCGAAGGAAATCGAAATAGGTCAAAGAAGGGCAGTTCGCACTGTATTATCGCGAAATAGAGGAGACAGTGTGACGGATATAATATGCGAATTGCAGTCATTAAAACAAAGGCTTCTTTCGTTCTGGCAGAATCTTCTCATGAAATTTCAATCACAAACTTTCTGTTCAGTGTGCGAAAATATTTTGATGGCAAGCAAGTACATAGAGAGTAACGATCAATTTAAAAAAAATAATTATTTGTTTCCGTCGCGCTCTGTTAGAGAGCGGAACGGTAGAGGAAGAGTGCGAAAGTGGTTCGATGAACTCTGCCAGGACTTGAGTGTGAATTGTAGAGAGCCATGTAGATGTAGATGTAGACACAGATGACTGCAGCAGCCAAAACTGGTTTTTAAAGACACTGAAACTGCAGTCTACACTGAACAGTCTAGTCAATAATGCACGTAACTAAGGCGGATTCTTTAAGTGACACTTCTCAGTGTGGTCAGAGTACAAGTGGCGAGTTTGCATAACACAGCTCGCAGCACCTAAGACAGCCGACTGCATCTGTGTTTGGAATTACTTTTGTCCACAACAGTAAAATCTCAATCTGCTCAAACTCTGGGTGATCCAGTAGGATACGTCATTGTTTTTTGGGCCACCTCTCGGCTTTGATACACCGCGAATTCCTCTCCTGTGCCAATCTTCTCATCTCAGAGTAGCAATTGTCAGACTCGTCCTCAATTATTTGCTTGACGTATTCCAATTTCTGTCTTCCTCTACAGTTTTTGCCCTCCACAGCTCCCTCTAGTACCATGGAAGCCATTCGCTGATATCTTGGCCAGCCGTTGTGACCGAGCGGTTCTAGGAGCTTCAATCTGGAACCGCGTGACCGCTACGGTCACAGGTTCGAATCCTGCCTCGGGCATCGATGTGTGTGACGTCCTTAGGTTAGTTAGGTATAAGTAGCTCTAAGGGACTGATGACCTCAGATGTTGAGTCCCATAGTGCTCAGAGCCATTTGAACCATTTGAGCCTGATATCTTAACACACGAACTATAATTTTCCTGCATCCGATTCTGCAGAGAAATCCCTCATTCCTTACTTTATCAGTCCATCTAATTTTCAACATTCATCTGTAGCACCACATCTCAAATGCTTCGATTTTCTTCTGCACCAGTTTTCCCACAGTCCATGTTCCACTACCGTACAACGCTGTGTATAAACGTACTTTCTCACAAATTTCTTCCTCAAATTAAGATGTGAGGCTGATAGTAGAACATTTCTCATGCGCAGGAGCGCCCATTTTACCAGTGGCAGTCTGATATTTACGTCCTCCTTCTTCCGTCCATCATAGGTTATTTTACTTGATTTTTCTTCGGACTTGCTTCCATTTTGAACGCAACGTCAGAACTGCCTCTCTGGTACCTTTACCTTTCCTAGCTAAGCTGATCTCATCTAATAGATTTTCAATAATTTTCTCTCTCATTCTTCTGTATATTATTCTTGTCAGCGACTGGGATGCATGAGCCGTTAAGCTGATAATTCTCGCACTTGTCGGCTCTTGCTGTCTTCACAGTATGTGGGTAACCTTTTTCCGAAAGTCTGATGGAATATCGCCAGTCCCATACATTCTACACAACAACTTAAATAGTCTTTTTATTGCTACTTACCTCAATGATTTTAGATTTTAGGAATTATTATGGAATATTATATATCTCTTCTGCCTTATTTGAACTTAAGTCGTCCAAAGCCATTCTACATTGTGATTCTGAATCCCTTATCTCTTCCCTCTCGACTCCTATACCTTCTACTGTCAGACAAGCTCTCCTTCTCATAGGGGCCTTCAATGTTCTCTTTTAACCTATCGGCTCTCACCTCTACATTTAACTGTCGAATTTCCAATGCACTCTTAATGTTACCACTTTTGCTTTTATTTTCATCGAAATCTGTTTTGACCTTTCTATATGCTGTGTTAATCCTCCTAACAACCATTTCTTTTTCGATTTCATCACACTTTTCATGCATTCATTTCACCCAAGCTTCCCTGCCGTTACTATTTATTTCATTTCTATTTTTTGTAAGCTACCGCTTCTGTTTTGCTCTTTTCTGCTGATGGTTAAGCCTGCGAGCCGAACGTATAAGTGAAAAATTTTGCACAACGGATTTTATAACGCTAATTTGTCGGCCTGACACTTATACGCTCTCCAGAAGGGTAAGCTTATCCTTTGCCCTATATGTGACATCAACTAGTCGTATGCAGATCTGGTTGGTTCGTAACCATATCCTCATTATACGCCAGAATGTTCAGATGTGCTGACCTACAAACACTGCCTCCACCGGGTGGTTGCAAACATGAAATACACAAATAAGGACATAATAAAATGAAAAAGGAAAGTACTAGCTATGAAATGATACACTCAGTAGTGTTCAAGTCTTTACATTTCTGCAATTCACTCTATTCAGGATTACACAGTACGAGCAACATTTTAGTTCTGCCTATTCAAATTTGGTAATCGCTCTGTCTGGCACTGTCCTGTGATATATTCACGGTAGTTAATTCAAGCGCGGAATACTGACATCAGCTATGGCAATGTCGATTATGTTTAGAACTACACTCGCTTCTAGCAACGTGAAGCCTCAGCATAGAACGAAAAAGACACGTGATCAGAAATTGAGTTGCGAGTGTACGATCACTACAGTGATCTAACGGTTATCGCTGCAAAGGTTCTCGCCTCAGCGAGATAACGTAAATTCTACCTCACCAAAAGCTTCCGTGGGCACCTCCACGGCTGCCGTGGAACACCAGACGATGCTCAGGCTCTCGCTACAAGTCCTCTGTCCTAGTAACGAGGTCGCACACCTCACCAGGACCAACCTCTCTCCTCGACGCCCCAGGAACAAGTGTTTCTCAGTCGCAACACTTTTTCGTAACTCCTGTTCTTTTTTCTTCCCCCTTTTAATGTGCGTGGCCAATCATGTTGCTGGAAGGCGTTCGTTTCCGAGCGCCGACCAATCTCAGTTTTGCAACCGACCGAAGCTTCTAGAAGCTTCCAGACTGCTCCAGAAGCTTCCGCTCCGGCCGTTGGGAAAACCACCTACACGCCTCCACGCGTTTTGTGGGCGAGCCCCCGTGTCTTCTCCTTGTCCTCGGCCACGTGGCTCCCGCTAAGCCGCGGTCCACCCGCCTGGCGTTTCCAGAGTAGCTTACGGGCGCTGTTGTCTTCAGCTCTCAGGCCTGCCTGCCACGCTTGTGTCTTTCCCGTTCTCCTGCCGTCTCCGTCCGCTTCACTATCGCCCAACGTGCAGACCTTCTGCTACAAATTAAGATCCCTAGCCGATGTCAGTATCGCTAATGGTTACCTGTCTCGGTGTTTATACTATTAAAGGGTCTTCTTTCCGGAGTGCTAGTTGTAATGTGGCTCAAAATGATGCCACCTTACATGTTGTTGTTGTCTGCAGTTCAAAGACTGGTTTGATGCAGTTCTCCATGGTACTCTATCCTGTGCAAGCCTCTTCAACTCCGACTAACTACTGAAACCTAAATTCTTCTGTACCTGGTTGATGCATTCATCTCTTGGTCTTGGTAACCCTCTACTATTTTTACACACGAAGCTTCCTTCCAGTACTAAATTGGTGATTCCTTGATGCCACAGAATATGTTCTACCAACCGAACCTTGGAGGGGAGGGGGGAGGGGGGGGGGAGGATTTCGTTCCTAAGTGACTTGCATTTCCGTTTTTGTTCTTCCTTCTTTCGTATTTATTTATTGTTCCGTGGGATCAAATTAGGAGAAGTCTCCATGGTCATGCAACGAGTCCATACATGAATTTATAACACGATAGTAGAAACAGATAAAATGAAATACAAGAAACGTATTCAGGCGACAATTCGTAAGTTTAAATAAAGAAAATCAACAATGTAACACTGGAATTTGCTTAATTTTTCAGCTCTTCCAGGAGCTCCTCGACAGAATAGAAGGAATGAGCCACGAGGAAACTCTTCAGTTTAGACTTAAAAGCGTTTGGGCTACTGCTAAGATTTTTGAGTTCTTGTGGTAGCTTATTGAAAATTGATGCAGCAGAATAGTGCACTCCTTTCTGCACAAGAGTCAAGGAAGTGCATTCCACATGCAGATTTGATTTCTGCCTAGTATTAACTGAGTGAAAGCTGCTAACTCTTGGGAATAAGCTAATATTGCTAACAACAAATGACATTAAAGAAAATATATACTGTGAGGACAATGTCAAAATTCTCAGACTATTGAATAGGGGTCGACGAGAGGTTCTCGAACTTATACCACATATAGCTAAACCAGCCCGTTTTTGAGCCAAAAATACAGTTTTTGAATCAGAAGAATTACCCCAAAAAAAATACCATATGACATAAGCGTATGAAAATATGCGAAGTAGATTACTTTTCGTGTTGAACTGTCACTTATTTCAGATACTGTTCTAATGTTAAATAAAGGAGCATTTAGTTTCTGAACAAGATCCTAAACATGGGCTTTCCACAACAGCTTACTATCTATCCGAACGCCTAGGAACTTGAACTGTTCCGTCTCGCTTATAATATGCCCATTCTGTCTCATCAAATATCAGTTCTTGTTGAATTGTGAGTTAGAAACTGTAATAACTGAGTCTTACTGTATATATGTTTTTGGATAGGGTCCGCCTTTAGCAAAACACAGTTTTGTTTTTTAACCCAAACATGTTTCACTGCAGTTGCAGCATCCTCAGTGGGCTTTTATTTTCCATCTTTTTACCACATGGTGTGGTTTTTCTGACGTCTTGTGTTTCTACAAAGACGTCAGAAAAACCACACCATGTGGTAAAAAGATGGAAAATAAAAGCCCACTGAGGATGCTGCAACTGCAGTGAAACATGTTTGGGTTAAAAAACAAAACTGTGTTTTGCTAAAGGCGGACCCTATCCAAAAACATATATATATTGTTAAAGCAAACACGGAAAAAAGAGCTTCAATACCAAGATGAGTCTTACTGTGATTTAGCATCAAATTATTTTCCACAAACCACAAACGTATTACATTATTTGATACTGTTTCAATATTGCACACAATATCCTTCACTACCATTCTGGTGTCATCAGCAAACAGAAATATTTTTGAATAACCTGTAATGCTACAAGGCATATCATTTATATAAATAAGAAACAGCAGCGGCCCCAGCACTGACCCTTGGGGAACGCCCCATTTAACACTGCCTCATTGGGACTGAACATAACTACCACTCTCAATATTGTGGAGAATTACCTTCTGCTTTCTGTTCTTAAAGAAAGCGGCGAACCAATTGTAAGCTACTCCCCTTACGCCATAATGGTCCAACTTCTGCAGTAATATCTTGTGGTCAAGATAGATAAAAGCCTTCGTCAAATCAAAGAAAACAACTAGCGTTCGCAACCTTTTATTTAATCCGTCCAAAGCCTCACAGAGAAAAGAGAGTATAGCATTTTTTTCTCTGTTCTTCCTTCTTTCGTCAATCAACTGAAGTATCTCTCCTGTTAGCTATGGTTTCTTAGGAGTTACGTTCTTTGTGTTTTTCTTTCCATCTTCTGTGATTGCCCATTTTAGAAGTGGCAGCACATCTACGACTGTACAGTCTACTGAGCTGTTCCTTATTGCAGTATCTACAGCCTCAGAGAACTTCAAGCACATATCTTCTTTCTGGAGGGGGGGGGGGGGGTGTAGGTCGTCAAACAGGCCGATTTGGAGAAAGAGGAGAAAGAGAGGAATCACAGGACATTTTAGTTTCCACTGTCTATACTGTCATAAGACTTTGTCGGCATCACCAGGAAGTATTCAGGATTCGCACTCATTGCAGTGGAAGTTCAAAAACATAAGAAAATAATAATTATTATATGTGAAATTACATAATTTTTTCACGTACTATTGGATGCATTTGTTGCTACAGGTAGACTTTTCTTCGTAAGTGAGAGAGACTGTTTGATGAATTTTGCACAGGATACATACCATACTTACTGGTGCATGAAACTCAAGAATTTATTTAATTTATGAAAAATGAATGAACTGCTATATTTTAAAGTTCGTGTTAAAAAAAACACAAATTTTATAGTCAATTACCTCAATTTTTACCACTGTTTTTAATAGGTATGGAAAATTCTAGAGTTTCATACAACTTTAAGTATGGTTTGTATGCCATGCAAAATTCATCGAAGAATCTCTCTTGCTTAAGAAGAAAAGTGTACCTATAGCAACGGGACGTCCCCTTAGAAAAATTTATGAATGACTGTGCAGACAAACCACTTACATTATTCGATTTTCAAACAGCTGACCAAAACTGAACGTACTCAGACATTACTCTCTTTACTTATTCCGATCACCACTAAACTGACACACAATATTTTTAGCGTAACGCAGTCTCACTTTTAATAATCCCTGCAAAAGAATGGCCCTGACTAACAGTAACCTATACTTCTCATGAATCACTTACACCACAAAAATCTTCGTTACTCAAACTACTACTCTACAGCGTGCGCCAATACTGCCAGCTACATAAAAGATTCTAACTACTGATATGCATAGTTAGCAAATGAAAGACTTTGATAGAGAACAATGTATTTACCTTAATAGTGTTCAAAAGTCATTATATATATATATATATATATATATATATATATATATATATATATATATATATATATATATATATCAGTTCATGACATCCAGTCTTAAAAATTTACTGTCTCTGATGGACACACGTCCAGATCATCCGCTCTCAAAACTCCTCCATCTCTCTCCCCACATCCACCACTGCTGGCGGCTCACCTCCAACTGCGAAACGCTACGTGCTGTTAACAGCCAACTGCCCAACACTACAATCAGCCGGCCGTGGTGGCCGAGCGGTTCTAGGCCCTAGAGTCCGGAGCCGAGCGACCGCTACGGTCGCAGGTCCGAATCCTGCCTCGGGCATGGATGTGTGTGATGTCCTTAAGTTAGTTAGGTTTAAGTAGTTCTAAGTTCTAGGGGACTGATGACCTTACAAGTTAAGTCCTATAGTGCTCAGAGCCATTTAAATCATTTTTGAAACACTACAATGGCGAATAGAAAATTCCAACAATGGAAACCAGCCACAGACTGCACACAGCACAGTCAGTGATTTTCATATAGAGCGCTACCTGGCGTTACCAACATATAAACCTAAAGAACCTACTTACAAAACAAATGCTGCCATTAGTAAGAAAAAAAAAAAACACGATGAAATTTCAGATGCAAAAAAAAAAATACCTCGTTAAGTTTTCGAACTTCCAGTGCAATGAGTGTGAATTCTGAATCCTTCCTGGTCGTGCTGCCAAAGTCTTATGAATTTATTTGTAAAAGTATAGACAGTGAAAATTAAAATGTCCTGTGGAGCCTCTCCTGCTCCAAGTCGGCCAGTTTGACGTCCTATTCCTCTTAATACTTTCGTATACCCCTCCTTCGCATATTGATGCTTCCTGACAAGTCAAGCTTCTGCTGGCTTGAAAACGATGCCGACGAGAACATCGCCGGCGCACCATAGCAGAGTCTTTTTGCGATGGTTCCACCTGATAGACTCGCCGCTCAGATTTGATACGGCTGTCCAGGGCGCGTGCACGCGCAGTTAGCGGATGTAATCGCCGACCAGGTGATGCCCGGCTCCCCTCTGACTGTGTGTACGGCCGCCTGCGGTAAGTGATAAAAAGACGCGCGGCACTAATGTCTGCCGAGACGAGATAGCGGCGCGTGGCGTGTGGCCGGCACGTGTCCGGCACGTGCAGGTAGCACCATTAGGGTTGGCGCTTCCTGGCGGCGCGGCGGGGCGTGGGAGGAGGCGGGGGTGGCGGCGGCGCCGGCGTCGCCGGAGGTGGCGTCGGATGTGCCCGGTGAGGGGGCGGACGCCTCCTGCCCACGTGGGGGCGCTGTGGCCGAAGCACACGTGGCCTGCGCGCCTACCAGACCACAGCACTCCTGTTGCATCTGAACACCGAACCCTACCTGTGGTTTCACCACCTTGCTGTGGTCTTCAGTCCCAATATTGGTTTGATGCAGCCCTCCTTGCTACTCTATCGTGTACAAGCGTCTTCATCTACGAATGTCTGCTTTACGCTACATCTTTATGAATCTGCTTACAGTATTCGTGTCTTCGTCACCCTCCGCGATTCCTTGATGTCTCAGAATGTGTGCTGTCAACAGATACCTTCATTGTTGAATTTAAATTGTTATTGGGTGGAAATGAACAAAATATATTGCAGAAGTTAACACAACTGTATTTTCACAATATTACATATCGCTTTCAGTGTGAAACGTCTTAAAACAAGGTGCTGCACACAAGCAAACTTCGCATTCTGCGCACCAGTATGAAGTCTCTCTTGTCGTACACACCACACACCTCCTTGTTGGTCTTTTTCGTTGAGGGTGGCAGAGGGTCTGGAAAATGCCTGGCTGTAAGGCGTGTTGCTTTTGGTGTTCGAGGTGGGCGTCCTACTGATATCCCTTTTACATCTACATCTATCTACATCTACATCCATACTCCGCAAGCCACCTGACGGTTTGTGGCGGAGGGTACCTTGAGTTCCTCTATCGGTTCTCCCTTCTATTCCAGTCTCGTGTTGTTCGTGGAAAGAAGGATTGTCGGTATGCCTCTGTGTGGGCTATAATCTCTCTGATTTTATCCTCATGGTCTCTTCGCGAGATATACGTAGGAGGGAGCAGTATACTGCTTGACTCTTCAGTGAAGGTATGTTCTCGGAACTTCAACAAAAGCCCGTATCGGGCTACTGAGCGTCTCTCCTGCAGAGTCTTCCACTGGAGTTTACTAAATGATCCCGTAACGAAGCGCGCCGCTCGCCGCTGGATCTTCTCTATCAACCCTATCTGTTACGGATCCCACACTGCTGAGCAGTATTCAAGCAGTGGGCGAACAAGCGTACTGTAACCTACTTCCTTTGTTTTTGGATTGCATTTGCTTAGGATTCTTCCAATGACTCTCACTCTGGCATCTGCTTTACCGACGATCAACTTTATATGATCATTCCATTTTAAATCACTCCTAATGCGTACTCCCAGATAATTTATGGAATTAACTGCTTCCAGTTTCTGACCTGCTATGTTGTAGCGTAATAATAAGGGATCTTTCTTTCCATGTATTCGCAGCACATTACACTTGTCTACATTGAGATTCAATTGCCATTCCCTGCACCATGCGTCAATTCGCTGCAGATCCTCCTGCATTTCAGTACAATTTTCTATTGTTACAACCTCTCGATATACCACAGCATCATCCGCAAAAAGCCTCAGTGAACTTCCGATGTCATCCACAAGGTCATTTATGTCCCTTGTGCATAGCAACGGTCCTACGACACTCCCCTGCGGCACACCTGAAAGCACTCTTACTTCGGAAGACTTCTCTCTATTGAGAATGAGATGCTGCGTTCTGTTATCTAGGAACTCCAATCACACAATTGGTGTCATAGTCCATATGCTCTTACTTTGTTCATTAAACGACTGTGGGGAAATGTATCGAACGCCTTGCGGAAGTCAAAACACGGCATCTACCTGTAATCACCCTTGATGTGCTGAAGATATGGTCAACTGTTCACCAAGTCTAATCAGGAAGCTCATTCTACTTTGTTCGCCACCATGCTTCTTGTACAGAATGTATGCATTGTAGCGTGCAATGTCCAACAAGTGGTCTGCTTCTGGCCATCTGGTAACTTTGTAACTGAGAATCCCACCTATCCACGCCCCCAATATTCTTGTTGTAGTCAACGACAACTTGTGGCTTTTGAACGATTCCCTTCTTCGAGTTTACATTTACAAATGTATCGTCATGGAAGGTGCTGACCATAAGAACGTCTCTTCTGTCTATCCATTTCATTACCATCTCCTTGCCTTTGTACCCTGTTATGTACTCCTCTTTCTTCAGTTTTTTTCTTTTTTACGAAGTCAGGGAACCGCTTCCTGTCTTGCCGCATTGTGCCGATAACATTGCTGGTTAGTTTGTCCACCAAATCTGTACTGGTGTACCAGTTGTCAAGATAAATACAGTGGCCTTTCCCGAGTAGATCGTGTGCAAGCTCCAAAACAATTCGAGAGGTTATTTTTTCGTCTGGATAGTGGATACCATAATTAGTGTCCTTTCCAGTGTAAATAATAAAGACCCATACATATTCGGAACTGCTTTCACAGAGTTCGTACAATTTGACGCCAAATCTGCCACGCTTTGATGGAGTATATTACTTCCATCCAAGCCGTCCTTTCCAGAGCAACAACGATTCGTCAGTGGTGATGTTCCTTTCTGGCATGTACACTGATCTGAATTTACGCCGCAGATGCTCCATAATGGGGTGAATTTTGAATAGTTTTCTGCTGATAGTGCCTAGTGGATCATATGAGGTATTGTCAGCAAAGCGGAGGAATTTCAATAGAACATGAAACCGCTTTTCACTCATCACTTTCCTGAAGAAAGTTGTGTCAGCTGATTCCCTCTTTGAAAAGTACATTTTGTGGTCTGGTTTGTGAAGAATTCCTTGAAGTACAAGCATTCCAGTAAGTGTTTTTACCTCGTCGCGTGTAGCATTCGGCCAACTGTGAACCCTGGAGAGTGCTGCTAAATTGGGATGAGAAGCTATGAACTGTTCTGCATATAAGTTCGTCTGTTCAGCTATCATTGCGCACAAAGCATCATCCACAAAACACATAAAACAAATCATTACATCGTTTTGTTTTAAAGGCACAACTGTACCACAATTACCACTGAACAAATATTGAATACGAACTGAACTAGCACGCACAAATTCACTAGGTACCATCTGGTGCAGTAGTGTCTCGTCGTCAGATGTTCCTGAATCGAAGTCACTTTCACTAGCCTCAACATCTGTATCTTGAAAAGATAGCTTCTCAATCTCCGAATCTGATAAACGACTTCTTTTCGCCATTGCAAAAGATCACTCACTAACGCTCTGGTAAACACAGACGAAAAAGGCGCGCTTTTGCGGCTGCTTCACAGGACGCTTTTTCCCGACGTGCGTTCGGGTGGACAATGTTGTAACTAGCCTAGAACACCCTGTGTTGCGTGACAAGAGCTGTCATCTAGTGGACAAAGCTCAACTAATACCACAGTGTCAACGGCAGGCCGATAACTCGTCATTCCCACTAGCTAGTAGCCACAGAACGCAGTGAACGGATATATCCGTCGAAACCACTGTGCAATAGCAGAGAATGGACGGATATATCCGTCATGCCCACTTAAAAGGCTAGGCAGGTTGTCTCATAAATTTCTTTCTCACCGATTGTGCTCAGTACCTCCTCATTTGTTACCTGATCCATCTAATCTGCAGTTTTCTTCTGTAGCACCACATTTCAAAAGCTTCTATACTCTTCTTGTCTAAACTGTTTATCGTCCATGTTTCACTTTCCTAAATGGCTATCTCCATACAAATACTTTCAGAAAAGACTTTCTAGCACTTAAATCTACACTCCTGGAAATGGAAAAAAAGAACACATTGACACCGGTGTGACAGACCCACCATACTTGCTCCGGACACTGCGAAAGGGCTGTACAAGCAATGATCACACGCACGGCACAGCGGACACACCAGGAACCGCGGTGTTGGCCGTCGAATGGCGCTAGCTGCGCAGCATTTGTGCACCGCCGCCGTCAGTGTCAGCCAGTTTGCCGTGGCATACGGAGCTCCATCGCAGTCTTTAACACTGGCAGCATCCCGCGACAGCGTGGACGTGAACCGTATGTGCAGTTGACGGACTTTGAGCGAGGGCGTATAGTGGGCATGCGGGAGGCCGGGTGGACGTACCGCCGAATTGCTCAACACGTGGGGCGTGAGGTCTCCACAGTACATCGATGTTGTCGCCAGTGGTCGGCGGAAGGTGCACGTGCCCGTCGACCTGGGACCGGACCGCAGCGACGCACGGATGCACGCCAAGACCGTAGGATCCTACGCAGTGCCGTAGGGAACCGCACCGCCACTTCCCAGCAAATTAGGGACACCGTTGCTCCTGGGGTATCGGCGAGGACCATTCGCAACCGTCTCCATGAAGCTGGGCTACGGTCCCGTACACCGTTAGGCCGTCTTCCGCTCACGCCCCAACATCGTGCAGCCCGCCTCCAGTGGTGTCGCGACATGCGTGAATGGAGGGACGAATGGAGATGTGTCGTCTTCAGCGATGAGAGTCGCTTCTGCCTTGGTGCCAATGATGGTCGTAAGCGTGTTTGGCGCCGTGCAGGTGAGCGCCACAATCAGGACTGCATACGACCGAGGCACACAGGGCCAACACCCAGCATCATGGTGTGGGGAGCGATCTCCTACACTGGCCGTACACCTCTGGTGATCGTCGAGGGGACACTGAATAGTGCACGGTACATCCAAACCGTCATCGAACCCATCGTTCTACCATTCCAGATCTCCGGATCTGTCCCCCATTGAGCATGTTTGGGACTGGATGAAGCGTCGTCTCACGCGGTCTGCACGTCCAGCACGAACGCTGGTCCAACTGAGGCGCCAGGTGGAGATGGCATGGCAAGCCGTTCCACAGGACTACATCCAGCATCTCTACGATCGTCTCCATGGGAGAATAGCAGCCTGCATTGCTGCGAAAGGTGGATATACACTGTACTAGTGCCGACATTGTGCATGCTCTGTTGCCTGTGTCTATGTGCCTGTGGTTCTGTCAGTGTGATCATGTGATGTATCTGACCCCAGGAATGTGTCAATAAAGTTTCCCCTTCCTGGGTAATGAATTCATGGTGTTCTTATTTCAATTTCCAGGAGTGTATATTTGATGCTAACGAATTCCTCTTATTCACAAATGCATTTCTCAACGTTACAACTAAACATTTTATATCCTCTCTACTTCGGCCATCATCAGTTACTTTACTGCCCTAATAACACATCTACTACTTTAAGTGTCTCGTTTCCTAATTTTATTCCCTCAGCATCATCTGATTTGGTTCGACTATATTCCATTATCCTTGTTTTGGTTTTGCTGATGTTCATCTTATATCCACCTACGCTTCCAACAACTTTGCTGTCCTTGAAAGAATTACAATATCGGCAAGACCTCAAAGTTTTTATTTATAATTCCTTATCCAAATTTTTCTTTGCTTTCCTTAACTGCTCGCTTAATGTACAGATTGAATAATATTGGATATAGGATAGAACCCCAAGCCTCTTATCAATCACTACTTCCTTTTGATGCCCCTCGACTCTTATAACCGCCATCGTGTTTGTAAATATCCTCACCATATGTCCGGTATACCCGTGATTCTTTAAAGAATCGAGCCCTCCTGTATAAAACAACTCCAAACTTCAGACTGCAAATGGGTTTAAGTGCTAAAGACTTGAAGTAAGCATGTAAGCGAGAACAACTCTAGAAGAGGTGTCTAGAAGAGGTGACTGTTCATCGGAGGTGAGGGTATCATGTGGAGTGCCCCAGGGAAGTGTGGTAGATCCGCTGTTGTTTTCTATCTACATAAATGATCTTTTGGATACGGTGGATAGCAATGTGAGACTGTTTGCTGATGATGCTGTGGTGTACGGGAAGGTGTCGTCGTTGAGTGACTCTAGGAGGATACAAGATGACTTGGACAGGATTTGTGATTGGTGTAAAGAATGGTAGCTAACTCTAAATATAGATAAATGTAAATTAATGCACATGAATAGGAAAAAGAATCCTGTAATGTCTGAATACTCCATTAGTAGTGTAGCGCTTGGCACAGTCACGTCGATTAAATATTTCGGCGTAACATTGCAGAGCGATATGAAGCGGGACAAGCATGTAATGGCAATTGTGGGGAAGGCGGATAGTCGTCTTCGATTCATTGGTAGAATTTTGGGAAGATGTGGTTCATCTGTAAAGGAGATCACTTATAAAACACTAATACGACCTATTCTTGAGTACTGCTCGAGCGTTTGGGATCCCTATCAGGTCGGATTGAGAAGTAATTCAGAGGCGGGCTGCTTGATTTGTTATTGGCAGGTTTGATTATCACGCGAGTGTTACGGAAATGCTGCAGGAACTCGGGTGGGAGTCTCTAGAGGAAAGGAGGTGTTCTTTTCGTGAAACGCTACTGAGGGAATTTAGAGAACCAGCATTTGAGGCTGACTGCAGTACGGTTTTACTGCCGCCAACTTACATTTCGGTGAAATAACACAAAGATAAGAGAGATTAGGGCTCGTACAGAGGCATATAGGCAGTAATTTTTCCCTCGTTCTGTTTGGGAGTGGAACAAGGATACAAGATACTAGTTGTTGTACAAGGTACCCTCCGCCACGCAGCATATGGTGGATTGCGGAGTATGTATGTAGATGAAGAGGGTCGAAATTATTTGTAAAACTTGTTGCAGGTCACTAAGTGCTCTCATTCTGAAACGCTGGTTGAATATAGTCTAGGTATTTGCACGAAGTTAGTCGCACTGTCTCAAGATGTAAATGAGGCATGTTTAATAACAGGTGTAGTAGATTTTTATATTTTTTTAGAAAACAGTGTATTTTTTAAAAATTACAGAATATTCTTCACGCATCTGTTGACTACGTTTCCACATAATCGCTATCCGTTCAACGCCTGTGGTGAGCTGTGGCGCAAGCATCTTTAATTCCTACTCGAATAACTCTCCCACCAACTTCTTCCTCCACTTCAGAACGTGAGTACTGCATTGCAAGTGGCGTCTGACCTTGCAGTATCCGCTGGACTGGTCATATCGCGGCCAACAGTGTACAGAAGGCTTCGGCAGTGCAGCGGAGACCTGCTGTGTGTGTACCTTCAAATGGTTCAAATGGCTCTGAGCACTATGGGTCTTAACATCTGAGGTCATCAGTCCCCTAGAACTTAGAACTACTTAAACCTAACTAACCTAAGGACATCACACACATCCATGCCCGAGGTAGGATTCGAACCTGCGACTGTAGCGGTCACTCAGTTCCAGACTGAAGCGCCTAGAGCCGCTCGGCCACACCGGCCGGCATGTACGCGTACCTCTGGCGTGTTTTCACAGAAGGGAAAGTCTAGAGTGGAGCCGTCAACATGTCATCTGGATGGTTGAACGGTGGTCCAAAGTTCTTTTCACAGATGAGAGCCCGTTTGGTCTAGTCAGTGATTCTCGACGGATTCAGATCTGGAAGAAACGTGGAACACCATTTCGGGGCCCAAACATTCTGGAAAGAGATGGACATCAAGGAGGATTCCTAACGGAGAGGCAGGGATATGTTGACCACATGAACACCTATTCATCAACTTGTATGGGTGAATAGAGAAGGCTTAACTACTGTCAGGTATCGTGACCAGATCTTGGGAGGTGCTGTGTGTCCAGACTTCGTACTGTTGGACAATATTGCATGCATGGCTTGGCCGGCTCCCTCTCTCGATCTGAATCCCACAGAGCATACCTGGGATGCACTAGGGACAAGGGTTGCACCGCGTCAGAATTCACCAACTGCTGTCTAAGACTTGCGAGCAACTCTGAAGGAAGAATGTGCGTTATTGCCTCAACATGAGATTGATATGATTCACAGCATGTCCCGTCGTTTGTCAGGCCTGTATTACTGTTCGGTATTCCTTACACTGTTTCTACTTTATTGTCATCTGTTGAAACTAGTTTGTGGCCAAGTAAACGCAACCTTGCAAAATTTCCGTTTGTTGCTTTAATTTTGCACACCATTGTAGATTCGAGACGCCAACAGTAGTTTCTAATCTGAAACCAGCCAAGTATGTTTGAGCGAAGTACCTGTAACAGAAACTTAGAAACAGCTGAACCACCCTTAATGCCTCAACAGGCTAGATTTTGAATGGGTAAGAACGGAACAGCATAGGGATTAAATCAAACGCAGTATATTGAAGATGACATTCAGACTAGGAAGCTCGCTTGGGTTCCATCTAACAACAGCTTCTTTCACAATCGACCACCGAATTGTATTGTGCAGAATGTATGTAATAACCATGGATAACCATCTTACACGAGTGAATCAAGATCCGCTCAAAAATACGAAATCTTTTATAGACTCTCAACGTCAGTGCAGTCTATGGAACGTCCAACAAAACCTATATTAATGGACTGAGATCCGCCTCGATTGCGAAAAAACACCTAGTGTTTACCTAGGTTTCGGTTTAGTTATCTACACCGAAACGTAGGTAAACACTAGGTGTTTTTTCGCAATCGAGGCGGATCTCAGTCCATTAATATATTAACAAACGATTGCTGACGCGCTGCGATGTTGAAGGTTCCAACAAAACCGCTATGACAAGGTAGTGTTCAAACTCCTCTGGTATTTGATATTTATACTAACGATCTCCCCTGCCTAACAGCACAGGATTAGTGCTATTATGTACATATAAGTGCAGTGCCAGCTTAAGTTGGATGCTTACGACACGAACAAAAAAAATAAATAACCTGCAACATCTACACAGCCACACACACTCACACACACTCACACACACACACACACACACACACACACACACACACAGACTGTCTCTCTCTCTCTCTCTCTCTCTCTCTCTCTCTCTCTCTCTCTAATACACACACAAATACTATAAACCTCGGTGAAGTGAATTGGGGCCGTTATTTAGCGTGTTATGATTTTTGAAACCTTGTAGATAGGCTTTCTCGCGCCATGTCTGAAAAGCTAGGTTTCCGTTACGCTCTTCCGTGAGTGAAGCAAATCTGAGGTCATTCGTATCGCCCTTCTTAGTACACTTTCAAGGTGTTCTTCCAGTCTTACCTGGTAGTGGTGAAGAGTAGGCTGAAATTTAGAATAATCAGGAAGAACCACTGTGCAAAGAAGGGGGGTTACGAAACGAAGAGATACCCTTGAAGCTCTATGAGGCTATGTGTGGTGTGCGTACTGTAAGACCTTCGGTACACACACCATCAGATTATTTGGCTTGTCGCTCTAACGAAGTAGGCGAGTGTCAGCAATATGTCTCGTGGTCTTATAGTGGCGTGTTTATCTTCTGCCGTTAGGTCAGACGACAGAAATGCCATTTGCACGCTTAGAGTAGCAGATTGACGGTGACCAACTTTAAACAGAACTTGATTAATTTTGACACACATTTATTAAAATAATAACAAGCATAAAAATTACGTAACTTGGTTCTAGATGCTATTTACAATTGACAATCTGAAGTTCCTTTGGTGTTGGTACGTTAATCTTATTCTCACATATCTCCGATACTTGACAAAAGTGTCTATACATTTATCTTCATGGCTATGTACAGGAATATGGTAATCTCATTAGGCGCAGATTGAAACTTGACTATAGACTAGTGCAGACTAATGCCGACTGGTACAGACTGATGCAGACAAATGCAGACTGAGTAATCGGAGGTCTGTACACTCGTTATAATACCTCGCGCGTTCATGTATCACTGCGTGAGTGTGATCCGCGAGGAGAAAAGGTTCTACATTAGCAGCAATCTCATTGGCTGCGTTATACATTAATACGCGGATCGGCGGAAGCAGAATTTGGTCCGTCTCTATGGCAGCGCCATCTCGTAGTGCAGAGACGGACGAGCGCTGCGCCTGCACTGTTGCGCTTAGCGAGGCGCGCTCTAGTGGGAAAGTTGTGTACGCACTGACTACGCAGAACTATGTACACAACACTATGGATACTGCGATAAGAAACAGCTCAGTAGACAGTTGAAGAGGAATGGACATCTCTGAAAGGAAAGACCACAGTGCGGCAGGGTCGAGTCGGTTGTCTGAGTTCTTGTTAACGGTATCGTTCAGTCCAGCTACCTTTATATGCTTCTTTCCAACGTCCCTTCACTCTGTGGTAGCTGATACGTGCTAGGCGGTGTGAAGCATCCATGATGAAACCACTACCTGATACCTACTACACAGAGGCCGTGTTGCTCGAGTCGAAAGTCAGTTCCTGAAAGTTCATGATAAAGAAATCGGGCGTTCGAGATATTCAGTCTATTTGCAGAAAAGCGTACAAACTTAGATTGTTTTTCATTTATATTGAAACACATGAAATGGCTATCAAGTCCGTATTTAATAGCGTGAAACGTTACCATTGAAAGTTTACTGTCTATATAACAAATATTCACTCGACCCGACTAGTTTTCGCTGTCCACTAGTCACAACTATTCGCGAGTTAAACATTCGGTCGTTTCAGTGGTCTTCTTCGTAAGAAGTGATAGCCAAAATATTCTGTACAGAGCACGAACCACGCCACGCGGAATTGTTACTACGACCAGTTCACACGCTCATATCTCTGAAACTATTTAACTTAGAAACACCAAACTTTCATTAAAATGTTGGTAACTCCAGTCGCTTCAGTCACGATATGTTCGAACCGAAATTATCTCACCATTTCCTCAGCTTACAGAGTATTTTTAAGGAGCGACCTGACATCGTGTTATCCGTAGACCGGCTAGCAAGCGACTCTCCCGAGCTACTCTCCTCTCTGCACACTCCTCTGTTCGCGCGGTAACAGCTCAATTCTGATTGGCTGCTGATGTAAACGACCAACGTTCCTTTCTGATCATTTTCGCGGCTAATCTTGCCTTATCCAATCACTAATTTGATAGTAATTAATGTCCGTAAAACTACAATGTCTTGTATTATGTTTAATCAAATTAAACCAAGTGCGATATAATCTTCAAATTGATAAATAAACTTATTCCGCCTCTAACTGCCTTTCTGGCTGTTTTTATAGAAAAGTATGCTCACACAGACATACGTTACCTGAATCCTGACTGCAACATAACCTTCACACGGTTCGTTTGTGCAAGGTCTTACGTAAAACATTAGATTTTAACGTATGTCCCACATACACTCTCTCAATCATTCTCACACACTCACACAACAAAATATAATCAAATAATAATTTTGAGCGATTTTTGTGTTACGTAAAGCTAAGTGACTAAATTTTAAAAAGAATATTCTAATTGATTAATTTTTATGCACTGACAATTTTGTAATGGCTTCAAATGATGATGAAAGTCAATCTATTGTTGTTCCTAACTTGGTTTTAAAACTACAATAAATAAAAATCTGAAATTTTGACAGCATCCTTTCATTAATAACAACAGGCTTTGTACCAAATTTGAACAAACTTGGATAGTAACTAACATGGATTATGTAGATTGGTAGAGGGTTTGAATATTCGTATCGACTGAATGTTATGCTATGCATTTCTCACGGCAGGCAGCGTCGGCTGTGCTGTGAGCAAAGCGAAAAAAAAAAAAGAAACATAGCGATCCTGCAACTACCGAACTAGATGGCCGCGTGACTTACTGCAACGAATGTCATCTCGCAATAACTTGGTGCATTACGACAGGAGTTGAAAAGAGAAACTGGACGCACAAGTGATACGGAACAACGTTTGTAGACTGACTGTTTCTTCCCAGTATGCGTCCATGTACCAAAGTTTGCAATTTGCCTTAGTATTTCATTTCATATCCCTACAGGTCATTCCACTCATACTAAGGATTCGCAGTGGGAGGATGCCTGTTAATGACTGCAATGTAAGTCGGATATGTAAAAATGCCGCTGTAAATCTGACATAATTACAATGGTTTCCCTCCTAAATAATGACCAAGGAGTTAGTCATACATGAAATTAAACAAGGAGCTCATTTAACTCAGTTCGTTTTTTTTGCGTAAAGTGCAACAGGAATTGTTTGACAATCAGTGACAGAGGTTATACCTTGGCAAATCTAGTCAGGGAATCGGGAATATTTGCGTCAATATTACTATGCTTTCCAAATGGTTCGTGATTAAAGACAGAAAGCACTACAGGGGGGGTGTGCGTTTGCATCTGTGGCCGGAATTGAAACCATACTTAGACTGAAATTACTTGAGTATCGGTAAAGATGACTCAATTGCCCTTAAAGATCGACTCGATTTCATGGCTAGATCTCACCATGCCAGTCACCAGGTGGCGGTTGAAGTGGCTGAGAAATCAGTCAGTGGCTCTGTACACACAACTTGCATCTACATCTAAGTTCAAGTCAGTTGGCTAAGGACCTAAGTAATATCTGCCAGATGAGGCACCCACTCATCAAGCTGCTGAAATCAGAACACAGCACCTCGACGAAGAGCATCTTTCTGCCGTCTGCCTTCTACAAGGAAGACTCGGGTCTTTGCGTTTTACTGGTGTCACGTAACTTTGATTGGCTGAACGATAAATACTCCTTTCAGCGACCAGTAAGATGCTGTCTTAGCAGATGCTGATCTCGTTCCGTTAGTCTCACTTGAGGCGCTGCAAAACTGTGTCCTACTGTGTCCCTCTCGTGTTGCAGCCATATTTCTCACTCCTAAATTACTTAGGTTACCCAGTAGCAGCTGTTTCACATGTCGTTAAACATTTTGTCTTGAGGCGTCTCGCGGCATCCTAAACTTTACTATTCCCCATTGCTTAGTCAGATGTTATCTTAGCAATTTGTATATTTCGACTAATTCTGACTTTCAGCCATTTTGCCCACAATATTGTGCACTTGTGGGATGCTGCCAACTACGGCGTGAACATCTCCCCACCGCACAGCACCGTTAGAAACAGGCTTCCATGTTCCGACACAACATGGAGTACAACTGACGTCATTTTCGTGGCTCCAACATCTCTGGGCTGAAGTCACGTGAATGTTGGCAAAACATGGTTGTTTCGTGTTGCTGTACTCGTGGCTGTACTCAGCGTTTTGCCGGGGGAAATGGCATTACATTTCACGTGTAAGTGTTTCTATGATAGTGCAGATGCGTTTATTGAAATCTGATGAAGTGACTTTTATATGTTTTTTAAACTTGAAATAGAGTATCACGTAAATTAACGTGTTAAAAGTGATGCCTGTAAAGTCAGTCTCATATTACATTTTGCAAAGTATCTGTGACAATTCGGTTACAGAAGTAAGTATAATTGTTTCTCGTTCCTACTGATAGGTTCCCTAAGGATGAAAACCGAAGGCAGCTTTGGATACAGGCCCTGAAACGGATAAACTTTAAGCCATCTGCACATACGCGCCATTGCTTGTAGCGCTTCGGGGAGAAGTGTTTTGATAGGTTAGTTATTATTTACAATGTATATTTATAATTTATATTTACAGTGTCCCTCATTTTTAAACCTAGGCTCACAAATTATTTTCTGAAACTTCAAAGTCTCACCTTTCATCTAAAATATCATTTTTTTTAAACTGATAGTTTAAACTTTTGTAAAAATAGTGGGAACGGAATGTTTGAAGTGAAACTAAAATTGATACTCTAAAATGGACCTGCTCCGAAAGTCGACATTTTGGCACCTATAGTTGACATAATTCCCATATACCATTTTCTTTTATAAGTGACTAGAGCTCAAAACGCGGCGAATCCTATGTTTAAAGTTTTGGCACGAGCCCAATGTTACTGTTTAAAAGAATTTAAACGACATTTTACTTTAATTGATAGTTCATAGTAATTTCGTCCCGCTGCCCACCAGAGCGGCGTTCGATGTATTTGTTAGATTTTTATAAATGGTACTGTGAACAAATCCAGGTCAAATGTAGTTCTGGCTTAATTTTCCGCAAATAAAAAAGTAATTTTTGTATGAAGCGTTTGGCAGTCATTTGAGAAATGCGGGTAAAATACGATACAAACATAGGATGGCAGACCGCTGATTTGAAATCCAGCCACGTTTTGCCGACAGCCACGTGGTTTATGTTGGAGCCACACCAGCCCTATAGCTTCTGCACAGCAAGGCCAGTCTGCTAGTATCTATGGTCGAGGGCTGGGATTCAGTGTGTCCAGTGCCCTTACTCAAGGAAACGAGCAAACGCTGCTGCAGACATTGAACGCTGTGGTTGTTATCGGCGGGGATCTTCTGATACAACCTTGCTGCCCACCGCCCGCTGCCATTTGCGTTTCCGTAAGTGAACACCATGTCGGCCAGGTCTCGATTCTAATACGGAACCATTGTGTACAACGCTGTATCACATCCACTAAAAGATGAGTCAGCAAGAGAAGTGAATCGGACACGTTACCAACTACTGTGGCAGGAGAGAGTGCTAGGCTATGACGTATGAGTAACACTACCACTCTCTAGAAGGAAACTATGCGAACTGGAGCTGTGGCTGCATTGTACAACGCGTATTTGCCCTCAGTCTCTGTAACAAAGTTGAAACGTCCCCTTAGAAAAATTAATGAATTACTGTGCTGATAAACCTCTTACATTATTTGATTTTCAAACACATGAGCAGAACAACTTACTCAGACATTTCGCTCTTCGTCTATTCTGATCAACACTATAGTGACACACAATATTTTTAGCGCAATGCAACCTGACTTTCAGTAATCCCTACAAAATAATGGCACTGACTAACAATAACCTATACCTTTTATGAATCACTTACCTCGCAAAAATCTTCGTTACTCGAACTACTGCAATACAGCGAGCGCCACTACTGGCAGCTAAATAAAAGATTCTAACTTCTGAAGGCACTAACTACTGATAGCCATAGTTTGAAAATGAAAGATTTTGATAGAGGATAAACAATGTATTTACCTTAACAGTGTTCTAAAGTCATAATATATATATATATCAGTTCATGACATCCAGTATTACGAATTTACTCTTTCTGGCGGACACACGTCCAGATCATCCGCTCTCAAAACTCTGGCATCTCTCTCCCCACATCCACCACTGCTGGTGGCTCACCTCCAACTGCGCAACGCTACGCGCTGTTCACATCCAACTGCCCAACACTACAATGGCGAATACTCCAACAATGCCCACCAGCCACAGACTGCACACAACGCAGTCAATGATTTTGATGCAGAGCGCTGGGTGACGTTACCAACATAAAAACCAAAACAGCCTACTTAGAAAGTATGATTGAATAAAATGGTCTCTAACATGCAAAACATGCATTTCTGGACATAAATTCATTAGACCATTTTTGCTGCGTATCCTCTCTTCGATCAATCCCGAGACTTTGTACACGGTGCAAAAGTCATCTTTTATTGGTAAGCGTGTCGAGCGATCCGAAGATGAAAGGGTTTTCGATTATATACAAATGCTTCTTCTGGAACCATTTCTATCCTCAATCTTGCCAAGAAATTGAAAGAAAAGTTAACCTCTGTCGTAGGAACAGTAAATATAGCAAGAAGAAAGGAACCACATGTTCTCAAAAAATGGTTGAAATGGCTCTGAGCACTATGGGACTTAACTGCAGGTCATCAGTCCCCCAGAACTTAGAACTACTTAAACCTAACTAACCTAACGACATCACACACATCCATGCCCGAGGCAGGATTCGAACCTGCGACCGTAGCGGTCGCGCGTTTCCAGACTGTAGCGCCTAGAACTGTTTTTTTATTTTTTTATTTTTTCCTTTTTATGAATTTTATTTTTATTTTTAATTTTTATATTTTTGTTGTGTAATTGGTCAGAGGCCTTCTGCGCCCCGCTGGTAATATGTTGAGTCACGTCTTCTCGAAATTGATGTGTTCCGTTCAATTGTTCAGAAATGTTCATTGGTTCAAACAGGAAACCTTCTCCTCTCTTGGCTTAACACATTCCAGCTGCGAGGTGGGTCGTGGAAAGCACTCCCAAGGAACTTCGAGAAAAATTGTCTGTATTTTGGGTGACGGACAACGGCATAATGTTTGTCACTGAAGTATGTCCACAGAGTCTACAGTTTGTCCAAATAGGTAGTGAATGGCATGTCTGTGAATCCAATTCACAGCATTGGTCTTTGTCCGAGGTAAATAGTCACGTTCCGGAAATAATAATAACAGGGGAGTAATCCGATCTGGAATGTCCCGCATTAGAAAAGCCACAATACGACGTATCAATTGCCAAACCTCTGCCGCCGGTCCGCAAACAAACCGATGTTCGTCATTGTCTGGCACTTCACATGTGGAACATACAGGGGATTGGGCGAGGTGGATACGATAAAGGCGAGATTGGTTGGTTTGCTTACCATTGACAGTTAGGTACCAGACAGACTGAACATTCGTGTCAAGGTAGCAGGCGAAAACCGCGCGCCATACATGACGCCAGTCAACCAGGGGGAACTTTTGTTCAACCGGGTTAGGTGGACGACCTAGTTGGAGGACATTGTATACTGCCTTTGTCTTGAGTAAAAGCTGTCTTTGTAAGGTGAGGCGTAGATAACTGAGTTCAAGAAAGAAGTATCGTATATAATGGAAGTGGGCCGGAACGTCCGTGATCATCACTGCGGCTGACAGTGAGACCGTCGAATATGCCGACAGGAGGAGACCAGTGAGGCTCGTTGGGCATCGTGTCCATACCGTCATCTGGGAGGTGACAAATAGGGCGCGAGCACTATCCGGCACGTGAAAGAGACCTATCCCACCTCGTTCACGGGGAAGAGTAAGGGTTGCATAGTTAACTTTGAACAACAGCCCAGAGCTGACGAAAGATTCCATCGCTGTCAACATGCGACGTGCCACAGTAAGCGGGAAAGGTAGAACTTGTGCTACATGGGGAACTCGGGATGCCATATATGTATACTGACATATCCAGCTCGTTGGAGAATATCTAGGGATTGATGGCGATGGTCCATAAGATCTGCTATGATTACTAAAAAGAGGAGTCGGCAGTTGATGGTGGCTGAAGGCCCGAGATCAGATGAAAAATCTATTCCCAAACAGCGAATAGCGCGGTTCCAGACTGTAGCACCTAAAACCGCTCGGCCACTCCGGCCGGCTTGTCTGAAAAGCTTGAAGGTCACTCTGCACTCGTGACCGGTTAAATGCGTGGTTTTGAGGTTCGGCCAGAGACTGCTTGCTGTTGTCTGGCGGGATATTCCGTGGTCCTTAGCTATCTGTGGGCCTCCTGGCCCTCTGTGTTGATACTCCGTGTTCCCGTGTGGCGAGCACCTCCCGTTACCCGCGCATCGTAAATGTCGTGAGGGTTGCGGCCGCTGCCCCTGGCAAACGTAGCGAAAGCGACCACGTACTCTGCGCGCACAGCGCATCGCCTGCGGGAACAGCAGGGCGACGGCCGAAAAAAAGCCCCGAACTGTTTTTATTACGGAATTCGAATGTATATACACTGAAGAAGTATTCCCCAAAATCTTATGGGCTAACTCCAAAAAGTAACGAGTATGGTAACGTTTGAAGCTAAGGCAAGCGGTGAATTGGAAACTTATAAACACAAAACGCCCTTGCCACACGTCGTTATGGCATCATCCCTATTTACGCCGATTTGAGTAAACCTGATTTTCTGGATCGTTGTTTCAGCAGTTTTACTCAAAATGTGAACGAAAGCTTCAACAGTCTCATTTGGAGATACTGTAAATAACTTTATATATATATATATATATATATATATATATATATATATATATATATATATATATATATATATACCTAACATTACCACTGGATATATTTCGTAAACCACATCAAATACTGACGAATCGATTCCATAGACCGAACGTGAGGAGAGAGGCTCGTGTACTTGGTTAATACAAACCATAAAAAATTGCACGGAAGAATGTTCTTTAACACAAACCTACGTTTTTTTAAATGGAACCCCGTTAGGTTTGTTAGCACATCTGAACATATAAACAAATACTTAATCAGTGCCGTTTGTTGCATTGTAAAATGTTAATTCACATCCGGAGATATTGTAACCTAAAGTAGACGCTTGAGTACCACTCCTCCGCTGTTCGATCGTGTGTGTCGGAGAGCACCGAATTACGTAGGGATCCAAAGGGAACGGTGATGGACCTTAGGTACAGAAGAGACTGGACCAGCACATTACGTACACAGGCTAACACCTTTTTATTGGTCATTTTCACTGTAGGACATGTAAATTACCGTGATGGGTGAGGTACACGTACACACGTGGTTTCCGTTTGCAATTACGGAGTGGAATAGAGTGTGTCCCGACATGTCAGGCCAATAGATGTTCAATGTGGTGGCAATCATTTTCTGCACACAATTGCAATCTCGGGCGTAATGAATGTCGTACACGCCGCAGTACATCTTGTGTAATGTCGCTGCAGGCTGCCAAATTAAGTTGTTTCATATCCTCTGGGGTTGTAGGCACATCACGGTACACATTCTCCTTTAACGTACCCCACAGAAAGAAGTCCAGAGTTGTAAGATCAGGAGAACGGGCTGGTCAATTTATGCGTCCTCCACGTCCTATGAAACGCCCGTGGCCCGTGTTTGTTACAACACGCAACTGAACGTCGGAGGATTCAAGCGTCAACTTTAGGTTACAATATCTCCGGATGTAATTAACATTTTACAAAGCAACAAACGGCACTGATTACGTATTTGTTTACATGTTCAGATGTGCTAACAAAACTAACGTGGTTCCATTTAAAAAAAGCGTAGGTTTGTGTTAAAAAAAAAATACTTCCGTACATTTTTGGATGATTTGTATTAAACAATTACACTAGCCCCTCTTCTCACGTTCGGTTTGTGGAATCGGTTCGTCAGTATGTGATGTGGTTTACGAAATATATCCAGCGGTAATGTTAGGTGACTCATATATATATATATATATATATATTATTTTGGTTTTTTTTATATAATTTTTGTGGAACTAAATTGAGACGGATGGAAATATTTAAAAATCAGTGAATATATTGAAACCATGATAAGGTGGGATCGGACATATACTTTGAGAATTTCGTCACCGTAAGAAGGAGGTTCATGGGCCACGTTATTTCTGAGCTAAAATGAGATAAATACTAAAAATACAGTTTACATATAATGTTGAAATTTTAGAATCATGGATTAAACAAATAATGAAATCACAATAGCGTTAATCATAACTATAGTTACTGAAGTGCACTATGCTACTTACACTGGGAATACAATATTAATCAGTAGTGATATGTTGATTATCCGCACGTCGGTATCTCGTCCGTGCGCAGCGGAAATTTCCTTGTATAATTACTAGATTGCGCCCTGCAGTACGCAGTGACTTTTTATAAAACTAAAGAGTTTAAATTAGAGCGGCCAGTCTATCGCGCGAGACTCTCCCTCGACTCCATTCCAGAACAGATGACAGAAGAAGTAATTAACAAAAGACCAGACAGCCTTTCTGTGTCTCACCAGCGATCACATGCGACCGCGCACAAGATAACTTGCATTTGCATTCTCTGATTAAAAAATTATATATTTCTACATCTAATTCTACATTTACATTTATACTCCGCAAGCCACCCAAGAGTGTGTGGCGGAGGGCACTTTACGTGCCGCTGTCATTACCTCCCTTTTCCCTTTTCTGTTCCAGTCGCGTATGGTTCGCGGGAAGAACGACTGTCTGAAAGCCTCCGTGAGCGCTCGAATCTCTCTAATTTTACATTCGTGATCTCCTCGGGAGGTGTAAGTAAGGGGAAGCAATATATTCGATACCTCATTCAGAAACGCACCCTCTCGAAACCTGGCGAGCAAGCTACACCGCGACGCAGAGCGCCTCTCTTGCAGAGTCTGCCACTTGAGTTTTGCTAAACATCTCCATAACGCTATCACGGTTACCAAATAACCCTGTGACGAAACGCGCCGCTCTTCTTTGGATCTTCTCTATCTCCTCCGTCAAAACGATCTGTTATGGATCCCACACTGATGAGCAATACTCAAGTAGAGGTCGGACGAGTGTTTTGTAAGCCACCTCCTTCGTTGATGGACTACAGTTTCTAAGGACTCTCCCAATGAATCTCAACCTGGCACCCTCCTTACCAACTATTAATTTTATATGATCATTCCACTTCAAATCGTTCCGCACGCATACTCCCAGATACTTTACAGAAGTAACTGCTACCGGTGTTTGTTCCGCTATCATATAATCATACAATAAAGGATCCTTCTTTCTATGTATTCGCAATACATTACATGCTATGGCTGAAAATGTGCCTTTAAAACGCCCCCAAAATTGCGAGGCAAAAGATCACATATTTAGACGAGCAACTTTCCCATGTGGGACGGAAAAAAATAATAATATAAATAATCATACTTACATCCATATACTACCCTCGAAATATAACATCCAGCCGTAGTAAAACTGTCGAAACGGCTTCAAATTTGGCCGTATATCTGTTCAATGTTGGCCATACTGCATTAGTGCACTTGGCAAATGCCCTGAGCTATAATGACGCCAGCTGCTGTGCGCTCAGCGTCGAAAACGTTGGCTTGTGAGGTCAGAGCAGCAGAAAGCGGTCATCCACTAGACGAGGTGATTGTTATCGTGGGCCAGGCACCGACGTTTCAAGCTTTGTCCATTTTTTGCCAAGGTTGGAACTTTAATAGTGGCACCTATTTATTTACAGCTCGAACAACATAGATACGTGTTTCAAAGTTTTACTGACCTTCAAAGTAGTCACCAATATTGTGTATAGCCCGTTGCCAGCGACGTGGAAGTCGTAGGATACTCTCAGCAGTGCCAGTTGTGTTGACAGTTCGTGCGGCGCGGTCTGTTGCCCGACGAATTTGTAGCAGTACTGAAGCGAATGCCGTGAAGTGTTCAACTCACGAGGGCTTAAGTCAGGGGAGTGCAGAAGGTGGTATAGATAGCACTTAGAACCACTTAAGTAAAAAACTAGAGCAGAAACACAGATCTTTAAAAATGAATGTGCTCAGACTCGTTAATAAAAGACTACTAGAAAGAGCTGCGCAAGGAATTCAGCAGATGCTATTCAGTTTAAAGTTTAGCGAGTTGTCAGTCGATAATATTTAAGGAAACAGGTTCGCATAAGGACAGGTTCCATACACTACTGGTCAATAAAATTGCTACACCAAGAAGAAATGCAGATTATAAACGGGTATTCATGGGACAAATATGTTATACTAGAACTAACATATGATTACATTTTCATGCATAGATCCTGAGAAATCAGTAACCAGAACAACAACCTCTGGCCGAAATAACGGCCTTGATACTCCTGCTCATTACACTTACTAATATTGAGAGATAACTGCCAGTCATTACACCACGTATTTATTTTCCACAATTCCTCATTGATTTTTTCACAACTTCCGATACTACTTTGCTGTAGACTCAGCATCATCGGCAAACAGTCTAATGCAGCAGTCAATACCATCAACCAGATCGTTTATGTAAATCGAAAAAGCAGCGGACCTATTACGCTACCCTGGGGCTCACCTGATGTTACTCTTGTTTATGTTGAAGTCTCCCCATTCAGGACGACATACTTTTCTCTGTCTGTTAGAAAATTTCTGTCCAAACGCATATGTCATCGGATAGACGGTAAGCGCGCACTTTTTGGAGGAAGCGACATTGCGGAACTGAGTCGAGGAATATGACATCAACCTGGGAGCCGGTATCTAGATCCTGTTGTATATCATGCACAAAGAGTCTCGCATGACCGCTGTTTCCTAAAACCGTGCTGGTTTCTGCAGATGAGCTTCTCACAGTCTAGAAAGGTCATTATGTCTGAACACTAAATATGCTCCATGATTCTGCAACAAATCGATGTCAGGGAAATTGTCCGGTAATTATGTGAATCCGGTTCTCTACCCTTCTTATAGATTCCTGTGACCTGGGCCTTCTCCCAGTCCCGTGGAACATTCCGCTGTTGCAATGATCTCTGACAGATGATGGATAAGAATGGTGCTATATTCGTAGCATAGTCAACATAAAATCTTAAGGGGATACCGTCTGGGCCAGATGCCTTCCTGTCGTCTAAGGATATTAACTATTTCACAATCCCAGATACACTAAACAATATGTCAACCATCCTTGCGTTTGTTCGATAATCGGAAGGGGGAATGGTGTTGCATTTCTCTACCATGAACGAGTTTTTGAAAGCTAGGTTTAGAATATCGGCCTTCTGTTTGTCATCAACCGTTGCATTACCCGTATTGTCAGCAACAGAAGGTATTGAATAATTTGTAGCTTTCATAGATTTTAAGTACGACCAAAATTTTTTGGGGTTAGTTTTAGAATCTGAAGATAAAATATTGCCTTCAAATTCGTTAAAAGAACCTCTCATTGACCTTTTGACAGCTGCTTTCATTTCGCATAATTTCTGTTTGTCAGCGGGGAAGTGATTACGTTTAAAACAACTTGGCAAAATTCTCTACTTTCTCAGCAATAAGAGGAGAATACAACGTGCCAATTCGGCCTCGCTAACACATTTTACTGACATTAAATATAACAAGATAAATAATGAGACATGTGACGAGAACAAATGAATAACACTATCAATCTTTACAGATGAGAATACGGCTATATCCACGAAGGTTCGCGCCCTGGCAAGGGAGATACTCAACTTCAACATATAAGGTGATTACAGGAAGCCCTAATTCTACCTGACAAACGTAGTAACGATATAAGCGAGACAAATGCACTGAAGGAGGATACCCGGATGTTGCCGTAGTAGAAAAGGCCAATATCGCCGTGAGGACGCGACCCCCGCGAACACGTCAGTTTTCCGTATCTGCAACATACACAGTCATTTGTAGCTTCGTAAAAAACAGATAACATGAAAAGGCACAACGCGTAACACACTAATAAAATATAAACGACTACTTCACAGAACTAGCTCCTCTTTAGACGAAGGAAACTACAGAATATTAATAACACGTAAAATACTTCTAACCTATAAAAAAACTAAGGTACCACGTAATAGAATATCGAATTCATCTCATACAATACTCAGTTTGACTTGCCTGTTTATAGGTCTTACAACTCAACAGTGTCAGCTTCAGCAAACCCGCGGATACAAAACTCGAAATATGACAGGAATAATGATTGACGCCACTGACAATACTGGGCCGCCACACAGAGTAGACAATAGTAACTTAGAGCGGCATACAAACGACCTTACATCTCTAATTTAGTATAACCAGAATAAACAATTTGGTGTATAATAAATACTTGCAGTACCATGAGAACCTCAGAATAACACTTATTACCCACAGAGCGAGGTGGAGCAGTGGTTAGCACACTGAATTCGCATTCGGGAGGACGACGGTGCAATCCCGCGTCCGGCCATACTGATTTAGGTTTTCCGTGATTTTTCTAAATCGCTCCAGGCAAATGCCGGGATGGTTCCTCTGAAAGGGCACGGCCGACTTCCTTTCCTGATCCGACGAGATCGACGACCTCGCATACATGCCTCCCATATATGGGTTGTTGTCGTTGTTGTTGTGGTCTTCACTCCTGAGACTGGTTTGATGCCGCTCTCTATGTTACTCTATCCCGTGCAAGCTTCTTCATCTCCCAGTACCTATTGCCGCCTACATCCTTCTGAATCTGCTTAGTGTATTCATCTCTTGGTCTCCCTCTACGATTTTTACCCTCCACGCTGCCCTCCAGTACTAAATTGGTGATCCCTTGATGCTTCAGAACATGTCTTACCAACCGATCCCTTCTTCTAGTCAAGTTGTGCCACAAACTCCTCTTCTCCCCAATCCTATTCAATACTTCCTCATTAGTTATGTGATCTACCCATCTAATCTTCAGCATTCTTATGTAGCACCACATTTCAAAAGCTTCTATTCTCTTCTTCCATCGTCTACGTTTCACTTCTACACATAGCTACACTCCATACAAATACTTTCAGAATCCACTTCCTAACAATTAAATCTATACTCGATGATAAATTTTTCTTCTTCAGAAACGCTTTCCTTGCCATTGCCAGTCTACATTTTTAATCATCTCTACTTCGACCATCATCAGTTGTTTTGCTTCCCAAGTAGCAAAACTCATCTACTATTGTCTCATTTCCTAATCTAATTCCCTCAGAATCACCCGCCTTAATTCAACTACATTCCATTATCCTCGTTTTGCTTTTGTTGATGTTCATCTTATATCCTCCTATCAAGACACCATTCCGTTCAACTGCTCTTCCAAGTCCTTTGCTGACAGAATTACAATGTCATCGGCGAACCTCAAAGTTTTTACTTCGTCTCCATGCATTTTAATACCTACTCCGAACTTTTCTTTTGTTTCCTTTACTGCTTGCTCAATATAGAGATTGAATAACATCGGGGAGATGCTACAACCCTGTCTCACTCCCTTCCCAACCACTGCTTCCCTTTCATGGCCCTCGACTCTTATAACTGCCACCTGCTTTCTGTACAAATTGTAAATAGCCTTTCGCTCCCTGTATTTTACCCCTGCCACCTTGAGAATTTGAAGGAGGGTACTCCAGTCAACATTGTCAAAAGCTTTCTGTAAGTCTACAAATGCTAGAAACGTAGGTTTGCCTTTTCTTAATCTAGCTTCTAAATAAGTCGTAGGGTCAGTATTGGCTCACGTGTTCTAACATTTCTACGGAATCCGAACTGATCATCCCCGAGAACAACTTCTACCAGTTTTTCCATTCGTTAGTATTTTGCAATGTGACTTATTAAACTGAGAGTTCGGTAATTTTCACGTCTGTCAACAGCTGCTTGCTTTGGGATTGGAATTATTATATTCTTCTTGAATTTCGCTTGTCTCATACATCTTGCTCACAAATAGAAATAATAACATGAAAATACTAGAACAGTTTATGAAAAACATTCTGTTACTTTAGTGCACTCTTGTGGACACAATCGAAACTAAAATCACAGTCCCCCTATCCAGTATTGTTCTCTATCGGCTGATACATAAACTACGTGCGCATCCAGTCTCGCGTCACCATCTGTCACTATCCAGCTCTGAGACACGTCTCCCACTTAACCGCCTCCAAGGCAGGATCGGTATACGGCGCTACACCTCACGCCGTTCGTGGAATGTCGAGCTTTCGTACTCAGCAGGGATGGGTGAGTCCATAAGATTGTATTGTGAACTTTGATGGGCCTAAACATCAATTCTAAAGCGGTCAAAATGGTCAGGGAAGGTTACGCTGCCGAGAGGGAAAAAGTGTGCATAAGATCCTTCCCGACAGCAGGCTTATATAAAAATGAATAAAAGTAATCCCTGCTGATAAAATTAAGCAAACTCCCTTCTGAGCCTACCACAGACAGGGAGAATTAATGACATTTAGGATCTAAATATACAAGTCTTTGGGAGCTTGCAGCATGTCATTCTCAAATGAGAGTCTTCCGAAGTAAGAGTGATTTCAGGTGTGCCGCAGGGGAGTGTTGTAGGAACGTTGCTATTCACAATATACATAAATGACCTTGTGGATGACATCGGAAGTTCACTGAGGCTTTAAGCGGACGATTCTGTGGTATATTGAGAGTTTGTAACAATGGGAAATTGTACTGAAATGCAGGAGGATCTGCAGCGAATTGACGCTTGGTGCAGGAAATAGCAATTGAATCTTAATGTAGACAAGTGTAATGTCCTGCGAATACATAGAAAGATAGATCCCTTATCATTTAGCTACAAAATAGCAGGTCAGCAACTGGAAGCGGTTAATTCCATAAATTATCTGGGAGTACGCATTAGGAGTGATTTAAAATGGAATGATCATATTAATTTGTTCGTCGGTAAATCAGATTACAGACTGAGATTCATTGGAAGAATCCTAAGGAAATGCAATCCGAAAACAAAGTAAGTAGGTTACTGTACGCTTGTTCGCACACTGCTTGAATACTGCTCAGCATTGCGGGATCCGTATCAGATAGGGTTGATAGAAGAGATAGAGAAGATCCAACGGAGAGCAGCGCGCTTCGTTACAGGATCATTTAGTAATCGCGAAAGCGTTACGGAGATGATAGATAAACTCCAGTGGAAGACTCTGCACGAGAGACGCTCAGTAGCTCGGTACGGGCTTTTGTCAACGTTTCGAGAACATACCTTTATCGAAGAGTGAAGCAGTACATTGCTCCCTCCTACGTATATCTCGGGAAGAGACCATGAGGATAAAATCAGAGAGATTGGAGCCCACACAGAAGCATACCGACAATCCTTCTTTCCACGAACAATACGAGACTGGAATAGAAGGGAGAACCTATAGAGGTACTCAGGGTACCTTCCGCCACACACCGTCAGGTGGCTTGCGGAGTATGGATGTAGATGTAGATGAAGTATTCTCGTTACATTCTCGTTACGACAACAAGATTCGACAAATCGGTCGTATGTCCACTTATTTATCGCCTGTTATTTGTCGTATCTTGTCCCTCCTTTAAAGACATCACTTTCCCACTATTTCAAGTCCTTCTTCCTTTTCAGGGTTGCTCTTACTCCATTCTTTTCCACTGTTTTTAAGTTTCAATTTGGATGATTCCTGGCTAGCGCTACCGCCTTTACTTTTACTTCAAGGGGTATTGCGCCGTAGTTCAATCGTTTAGTAACCGGTTCGTAATACTTATCGGGAACAGATGAAGCACATATTACCAGTGAAGTGGAGATTTCCAAAGTACTATGACCGTTTTGCGATTCACTGGTTGGGATATCTTCCACTGAATCACCTTGTGCTTCGTCTTCATGGTATAGTAATTCAGTATCAACCAAAGCCATTCCGTTCTTCATCTGCAAAAAATCGCACAACGATAAGCGCTCCTATCAATCTGGAACGCCGAAAAACAAAACTGCCTGCTTCCGGTAGTGCAGTGATAATGCATCTGTCTTGCAACACTTTTACAAACCAAAACACAGCGTCGGTAACTTCCCGCTTGCCACAGGCTTTCAACTATATATTACAGCGCTAGTTGATGTACATCCTCTATTATTCAGATTATGCAACTGAAAGATATGACACAAGAAACAATAACTAGTTATTACGGTATAAACAGACGAGCTTATTACTAGAAACTACATACAGAACCCGTCATATGTTACTCACGGAAGAACATTGTATTCATTCACAAAACGTATTTCATTCGGCGCATTAACGGTGGAAAAATCACTACATCTATACACGAGGTTCGCGGCAGCCTAATGACGGAAAACAACTCTTTCCGATTGACTTCTATCAGGTTCGAACTGGACACCTTCGCTCTTCCAGGCTCACAACTATGATATGACGAAGAGGCAACCGGGACAACATAACTCTCCCCGAGTGCGTTCTGTCCCGTGCCTCGCTGTAAACAAGCGTCGCGCGGTTGGCTATCTCTGATCCCTCGTGAGGAAGTCGCAGCACTTTTTCTCGGAGTTGTTTTCATGTGACAAGGCTTAAAAGTTTAATACTTTACTAACTCACGGTGTTTGGGAAATTAGTTTGCCTACCTTATTATTATGATTCCTTGTTGATTTACTTACCTTATTAACACTCCTATCCCTATCAACTGAGATATGTAAAACTACAAATGAAAAGAATAACATCCGGTAGGTTTCTTCCAGATTCGAACCCGGGTTTTCCGATCCCCAGCCAGATACCTCTGCCGTTGCGCTGCCAGCGCTGTCGGCGAAAAGCGTTTACAATGTGGGTACAGAAGCGGCAGTTGTAAAAGTTTCTTTCCTCGATTTCTGGAAAAGTTTGCGTTTGCGAACCCCATACCTGACGATGAAAAATGCTCTGTTTACAATTATCTATCGATCCCTTCAATTTTGAGTCGATTGCTCGTCATAACCTTTAGGGGTGATTTTCTCAGAAACGCGGGGGTGTTGGCCCTTCGTTTTAGGTTGCACACAAGCAACCTGCCAAATCTGAGCCGAATCGGTTGGCCCTGTCTGAGACCTCCCCCTTGTTTGTTGAGAGCGCTCTACTAGAATAACTTCACACGAGTCTCTGCTTCTGCCCCCAGTGATAAACGTGTAATTTTCCCAGTCAATGGACACCAGACTAAAGTCTCCACCTATAACTAATGGATAATTTGGATATACGTCGAGACGCCCTTCGTGGAACCTCGAGATTTCTTACTGAACGGGGATCGGTGAGTGTCGAGAGGAACATCTCGGCTTTCGCCACGAAAGTGGAGGTAGAGCACTGATTTACGACGAAGTGCAAGCAGAAATAATGTATTCCTGTCAGTGTAATTTGGGCGCCACGCATCCACGCGTCCAGCGTGACTTTGTCGTGCTTCCGGTGGCGGCTTGCGCGGTCACGCCAGTACGCAAGGCTGCACGCGACGGGAGCGACAGTGGCCAGCTGGCGGCCCAGATCTGGCGACGCGACGCCGCAGATAGGAAACCCCTGGTTCGTGGCACGCCACAGGGCGACCGCTGAGGGCGTGCGACCAGACGGGTCCCTCCCAGACAGAGCCCTCAGTCCTGGGAACGTCGACCAACCCAGCAGCCGAGCCTGCCAGAGGTCACCCTGACAACAACACGCGACTCTCCCGCTCAGGCGACCAGCTCGACGCGAGAAGGAGTCAACAATACCCCTGCAGACATGCTGCTTCTACACTACTGGCCATTACAATTGCTACACCAAGAATACATGCAGATGATAAACGGGTCTTCATTGGACAAATAGCGGGTGAACAAGAGATCAGTATCAATTTGAAAACTGAATAAATCACGGAATAATGTACATAGCGAGGTACAAATTGACACACATGCTTCGAATGACATGGGGTTTTATTAGAAAAAGGTCAAAATATGTCCCACAGATGGCGCTTCATCTGATCAGAATAGCAATAATTAGCATAACAAAGTAGGACAAAGCAAAGAAGATGTTCTTTACAGGAAATGTCCAATATGTCCACCATCATTCCTCAACAATAGCTGTAGTCGAGCAATAATGTTGTGAACAGCACTGTAAAGCATGTCCGGAATTATGGTGAGGCATTGGCGTCGGATGTTGTCTTCCGGCATCCCTTGAGATGTCGGTCGATCACGATACACTTGCGACTTCAGGTAACCCCGAAGCCAATAATCGCACGGACTGAGGTCTTGGGACATGGGAGGCGAAGCATGACGAAAGTGGCGGCTGAGCACACGATCATCAACAAACGACGCGCGCAAGAGATCGTTCACGCGTCTAGCAATATGCCGTGGAGCGCCATCCTTCATAAACATTGTACATTCCAGCAGGTGTTTATCATCGACGCTGGCAAGATGCGATTCTGTAACACATCTGCGTACCTCTCACCCGTCACAGTAGCAGTTACAAAACCAGAATCACGTATTTCCATCTGCCGGACATTTTGTGAACATTATTTCTTTGGTTCTAATGAAACCCCATGTCATTCCAAGCATGTGTGTCAATTTGAACCTCTCTATCTACATTATTCCGTCATTTAATTCAGTTTTCAAATTTATGCAGATCTTTTGATCGCCCGGTATATTTTATTAGAACTGACATGTGATCACATTTTCACGCAATATGGGTGCATAGATCATGAGAAATCAATACCTCTGGCCGTAATAACGGCCTCGATACGCCTGGGCATTGAGTCAAACAGAGCTTGGATGGCATGTACAGGTACATCTGCCCATACAGCTTCAACACGATACCACAGTTCATCGAGAGTAGTGACTGGCGTATTGTGACGAGCCAGTTGCTCGGTCACCATTGACCGAACGTTTTCGATTGGTGAGAGATCTGGAGAATGTGTTGGCCAGGGTAGCTGTCGAATATTTTCTGTATCCAGAAAGGCTCGTACAGGACCTGCAACATGCGGTCGTGCATTATCCTGCTGAAATGTAAGGTTTCGCAGGGATCGAATGAAGGGTAGATCCACCGGTCGTAACACATCTGAAATGTAACGTCCACTGTTCAAAGTACCTTCAATGTGAACAAGAGATGGCCGAGACGTGTAACCAATGCCCGTCCCATACAACCACGTCGGGTGATACGCCAGTTGGCGATGACGAATACACGCTTCCAATGTGCGTTCAACGCGATGTCTCCAAAGAGGGATGACACCATGAAGATGCTGTAATCAGAACCTCGATTCTTCCGAAAAAATAACGTTTGCCATTCCTGCATCCAGGTTCGTCATTCAGTACACCATCGCAGGCGCTCCTGTCTGTGATGCAGCATCAACGGTAACCGCAACCATGGTCTCCGAGCTGATAGTCCGTGCTGCTGCAAACGTGGTCGAACTGTTGGTGCAGATGGTTGTTGTCTTGCAAACGTCCCCATCTGTTGACGCAGGGATCGAGACGTGGCTGCACGATCAAATTACAGCCATGCGAAATAAGATGCCTGTCATCTCGACTGCTAGTGATACGAGACCGTTGGGATGGAGCACGGCGTTACGCATTACCCTCCTAAACCCGCCGATTCCATATTCTGCTAACAGTCATTGGATCTCCATCAACGCGAGCAGCAATGTCGCGATACGATAAACCGCAATCGCGATAGGCTACAATCCGACCTTTATCATAGTCGGAAACGTGATGGTACGCATTTCTCCTCCGTACACGAGGCATCACAACAACGTTTCACCAGGCAACGCCGGTCAATTGCTGTTTGTGTACGAGAAATTAGTTGGAAACTTTCCTCATGTCAGCACGTTGTATGTGTCGCCACCGGCGCCAGCCTTGAGTGAATGCTCTGAAAAGCTAATCATTTGCGTATCACACAGCATCTTCTTCCTGTCGGTTAAGTTTCGCGTCTGTAGCACGTCATCTTCGTGGTGTAGCAATTTGAATGGCCAGTAGTGTAGAACTTCAAACGTATCTCGTCATTCCTTAGTACTTCCGTATTCCACTTCTTTTCGTCCTGATTCTTCCCGAATTTTGTCTTAAACTTCAGCCTATTCTTCATCACTACTATGTTGTAATCTGAGCCTGTATCTGCTTCTCTGCACGCCTTAGAGTCCAGTATTTGATTTCGGAATCTCTGTCTGACCATGATGTAATCTAACTGAAATTTACCCGTATCTCCCGGCCTTTTCCAAGTATACCTCCTCCTCTTGCGATACCTGAACAGGGTATTCGCTATTACTAGCTGAGACTTGTTACAGAACTCAATTAGTCTTTTTCCTTTCTTATTCCTTATCTCAAGCCCATATTCCTGTAACCTTTTGTTCTACTCTTTCCACTACAACTGCATTCCAGTTTCCTCTGACTATTATAACCGGTCCAGCACTGCAAATGAGTTGCAGGTGCAGGATTTTGCGGACGAACTGACCACTCGATTATGTCTCACATATGTTCGATGGCATTCATGTCGAGCGATCTGCGTGGCCAGATCGTTAACTCGAATTGTCCAGAGTGTTCGTCAAACCTGCCGCCAACTAGTGTGGCCAATCACATCGTTGTTTGGGGAAACACGAAGTCCATGAACGCAAGTGGTCTCGAAGTAGCCGAACATAACCACTTACAAACAATGATGGGTTCAGTTGGACCAAAGTACCCAGTGCATTTCATGTAAACACAGCCCACACCTTTATGGAGCCGCCACCAGCTCCTTCAATGTCTTGGTGACAACGTGGGTGCATGGCTTCGTGGAGTGTGCACCACACTCGAACCTTACCATCAGCTCTCACCATCTGGGCTAATCTGACGAGACCACGGCTTTCCGGTAGTATAGGATCCAACGGACATGGTCAAGACCACAGGAGACAGTGCTAAGGGCGATGTCGTGCTCTTAGCAAAGGGGGCGTGTGCCACGGCCCATTAACGGCAATTTTTCAGTACTGTCCTAACGGATCAGTTACTTACTTCACAAGCTGCGACATCGTCGCGAAAAAACACAGTGACCCGTTTCCCTTAATTTATGTCTGTGGTCACAATCTTTTTTCTTTAACAGATTCCCAGCTTCGGTCTTTAAGGACCATCATCATATCTGCAGCAAAAGTCGGAAAAATATAAATACACTCGCAAACTTGATACAGCTTAAGAACAACACATAGAGCATATTGAAAAGTAGTACTGACAAAATTTACATTTGTGCACTTTAAATCTGAAGAGCCATACCTGTTTCATAAAAACAAAGTCCTAATGTACTGCAGCCATAGTAGCATCGTCAAATGTTAAATGCGGAATTAGCACCACCACAGTCAAATACATATAAATCACATCACATGCACTAGTCATGTTGTCACTGAAACTACTGTTTAAAACAAGCTGCCGTACAGTAGCCACAAGATGTTTGTGTTGTAAGCTCACCAGATATTTCTCATGTCGGCATACACTAGTTTTCAATAATTAATTGCCGGCCGCGGTGGTCTCGCGGTTCTAGGCGCGCAGTCCGGAATCGTGGGACTGCTACGGTCGCAGGTTCGAATCCTGCCTCGGGCATGGATGTGTGTGATGTTCTTAGGTTAGTTAGGTTTAAGTAGTTCTAAGTTCTAGGGGACTAATGACCACAGCAGTTGAGTCCCATAGTGCTCAGAGCCATTTGAACCATCAATAATTAATTGAAATGGGGCATACAATGGTTAAAGTCTGGCGTAAGCTTATAATGTATAAAAGGTGTTATAGTAATAAAAAGCAATAAAAAGAAGAACACGACAAAAGTAATATTGTTAAAAAGACGAAGTGTTAAAAGCATTGGTTGATGTATGCTCTAGTGCCAATATTCTAGACAATGACATAAATATTAAACACCGTTGATTTTGAACCCGCTAATATTAAACAACATAAAACAAATCGCTAAAGGAGCCACAAATGAAACTAGTAACGAATTAAGTGACAACCTTTCTTGTAGCCAGTTTCAATTTGTGTGGAAAGAGACTGCTATCAGAGTTAGGATTAATGTCGAGAAAATTACAGAGAGGCATAACAAAAAATTAGCTAAATTGATCAAACCTAAGAACGTACATTTTGTGAAAAGTAAGGATGGCATTGGGCAACATCGTTTCAATCACAGGGTAGCTAATTTAACAGGTATTGTACTGAGTAGTGATGAAAATATGTTGCTGAATAAAGGCCTACAACATAACATCAGTCCACATGTTAATCAGGCAAATACTGAGGGAGTAATAGCTGAAACAAAAATGGCTTGTGAAGCCGCTGGGGTGGCGAAATTAGAAATTGCGGATACACCTGTTAAGCTTAATAAGGCGTTATCTGTTCAAAATGGTTCTAATAATATTATTTTTTCCCTATAATAATATTATCTGAAGGTCCACATGCCTGTGGTTTCATGACTTTGGACTAAAATGATTGACGTTGAATTCACTCACGACTGTAATTTTTTTTTTATTTTATCATTGTTATTCAAGTCATTTATTGGTGGGATTGAGAGACTACCCCGCTTAGTATGAAACATCTTATTTTCTCATTTGCAGAAAAAGAAGGTTTTGGTAAATATATCTGTCATTCATCTTCTTTGTTGAGTTTTGCCATAGATACGTTTGTTATTGTTACTGGTTACTATTGTTGAGTTGAATTTGACGTTCACTGTTGAGCTGACATTAAACGAGTCAGTATTTCATCTGCAAGTAAGGGTGTCCAAAGGGCTTTCTAGCGAAGAGATCATGACGATGAAAATCAATTGGACATTGATAATGAACTGAATGAATGTATGGAACCTCTTGACAAAGTCCATATTATAGCATCAGATGAAGCTGATGATGAAATATCAGAAGACACTACACATTCACGTGAACAGGTAGAAGAAGAAGAAGAGGATGAAGAAGAAGAAGAAGAAGAAGAAGACGAAGACACTGGAGGTTTGTTTGTTCCTAGAAGTGGACTACAATTTTCTAGTGAACCACCAAAAGGTGGGCTGCGTCGACGTCGCAACATTTTGAACATAACACCTGGCCCAGTGAATGATGGAAAAACAATCAAAACAATAACAGAGCCATTTTTATTATTTATCTCACCAGAAATCGCGATAATCATTGTAGAAGAAATGAACAAGAAAGCCAAACGAGTAATTCTTTGTAGAATGCAGCTCATTCTTCGAAGAAAACGACATTGAAACATATAAATGCAACTGAAGTGTACGCTGTATTAACAATTCTAATAGGAGCTGGTCGAACTGATGGACATCGCACATGTGCTTCCGATCCGTCAGGAGGTAATGTTGCCTTTCGGCAACTACTCTTTTCTGCTGCCATGTCAAGAAACCGATTTTTGTCTATACTGAAATTCTTGCGATTTGACAACAGAGACACAAAAGCACAGAGAACTGAAGAAACAGAGGACAAGCTACAAGCCATCAGGGTAGTGTTCGACAAATTTCAATCTAACTTGTGCAAGAACTTTTATCCTTATGAATTCGTGACTATTGATGAACGATTAGCAACGTGCCGAGGAAACTGCTCTTTTTGGGTTTATATGAAGAGCAAGCCTGGCAAGTAAAGCATTAAAATTTGTGTTTGTGCTGATGTGTAGACATCTTACTTATTACGGATCCAAATTTACGCAGGAATGGTGGACAATACTCGGGAAGTGAATCAAGGACAGAGAGTTGTTTTGGATCTGATGGAACCACTTATGAATAACAGTCAAGGTGTAACAACTGATAATTTTTTCACCAGTTTTACATTGGCTGCTAAACTACTGAAATGAAACACGACATTGGTTGGTACCTTGCATTCCAATAAGAAAGAGATTTCGAAGGAATTCTTGCCAAACAGAAAGAGAGAAGTTCACTCTTCAATGTTTGGTTTCACAAATTACTTGACCCTAGTTTCCTATGTTCGAAAGAAGGGAAAGGCAGTAATACTACTCTCCACTCAGCGTAATGAGAGACAAGTGAGTGGTGAAGAAAGTGAACACAAACCCGAAATCATGCTGCACTACAACAAAACCAAAGGTGCTGCAGATAATGGGGACAAAATGACATGAGAATACAGTTGTGTTAGAGGAACGAAGCGGTGGCCACTAAGAATATTTATGGAAATGGTAGATATTGTAGCAATAAATCCATGTATTCTGTACATTCAAAAATTTTCTGAGTGGCAGAAGAATAACAGAAGCCGACGTAAACTTTTTGTGACTGAACTGGCATTTGGACTCAGCAAAGGCAACATGGAAGAGAGAGCAAAAAATATCAATGGTCTTCATAAAGATGTACAAGAGGCACTGAAAGCTTGTGGTATTGCAGTTCCTACAGCAGTGATCCAGACCCAGTGATCCAAATTACCAATGCCACAACGATGTCAAGATTGCAAGAGAAACGAAGATCGGAAAACAAGATTCTGTTGTACAACGTGCAAGAAATCTATTTGTAATATACACAGAGAAGAAACTGTTACTGTCAAGTGCATGCAGTGCAAAAATGTACTTGACTGAAAAGTTGAAAAAAGTCTTGTGTTATTTTGCTGCAGTGACTGTTGAGGTACATAGATTATTAATTTTTTGTTCGTTGAGGACTGAATTTAGTGAAAGATATTTTTTTCCCTTTGTATCTGTGACCTGATTAAATACTTCTAATAACTGAAAAGCTGTTTTTCAATACTAAATAAACCCATTCAATGGAAATAACGAAATCTGAGAACAAATATTACAATAAAACACAAAATTCTTTTGGGGTAGTCCAGATACCCCGCTTGGTAAAATAGAGATGTGAAAAAGCTTGCTTATGGGACGGTTAAAGCGCACAAATGTAAATTTTGTCAGTACTACTTTTATTTATTTATGCATTTATTTTACCTGGCAAGATTAGGGCCTTCAGGCCCTCTCTTACACCTAACCAGGCATACTCAGATTGAACGAGTTAGAGTTTCTACTTAACATTAAGGACATATAGCCTATTATGCAGTATTGATGTTAAAGAAAAAAATCGATATTATAACAGTAGTACAATGATAATTATAACAATAAAAAATAATTATAACAATCAATAATAACAATAATAATAGTAATAATAATAATAATAATAATAATAATAATAATAATAATAATAATGACTATGTATATGAAAGTAAACATACTTTTCTTTTCTGAATGTCAGTCCCATTGTTAGTTGGGAATTTTCTCGTTATGTTCTTGCAGCTTGTGAGTTATTCTCATCGAGCAGAGACATAAGACGATAGAGTGGGGTGAAAGAGATATATAAGAGGTAGATAGGTTTGAGGAAGAGAAATAGAACGGTAAAATTCGAAGCTGTGATGGAGAGGAGAAAGTAAGAGATGGGAGGGGCACAAGAATGGTGGCTATACCGTCCCTAATATGTAAGTTTTGAGTTCCCTCTTGAATGTTGAGTAGTTCTGGATAAGACGCAGATCACAGGGGAGAGCGTTCCATAGTCGTATGGCTGAGATGGAGAATGACACGGAGAAAGATTTTGTGTTATGTAAAGGTACAGCCAAGATGATAGACGTATCCGATCTGGTGTTGCGATTGTGGAATGATGATAGGTGTTTAATGTGAGAAGATAAGTATTGGGGGCACCAGTGGCTAAGAAATCGATGAAGTAAGCACATCGTGTGGAGATCGCGTGCCTTATGTGGGCATATCCAACCTAGCTGGGAGTATGAAGGACTGATATGATCATACAACCGAATATTGCACACGTATCTAACGCAAGCATTCATCACTAGCTCGAGGCATCTAGAATTTTCACTATTTGTGCCGTGTTGAACTACATCGCAGTAGTAAAGATTAGGCAAGACTAGTGTTTGGACTAATTTTTGTTTAACATGGGTTGGAAATATTTTTCTAAATTTTTGAATTGCATGTAGGGAGGAGAGCGATTTCCGGCAAGCTGTGACTCTTTGTTCTTCCCAGTTTAGGTGTTCATCCAAGATTATTCCAAGGTCTTTTACTGTTTTTTGGTATGGTGTTGGGTACCATTGAGGAGTATTTTAGGGACTGTTTCGCGAAAGTACCGGCTGATTAACTTTGGATGAGATATAAGTATGACCTGAGATTTCTTGGGGTTTAGTTTCAGACCTAGGTTCTGTGCCCATCGAGAAACAGAGCAAAGATCTGCGTTCATACTCGCTACTGCGCCAGCAATGTTTTTGGGGCTTGCACTTATGTACTATGTATTGTTCTTAAGCTGTATACAGTTTGCGAGTGTATTTATATTTTTCCCATTTTTGCTGCAGATCTGATGATGGTCATTAAAGACCAAAGCCGGTAATCTGTTAAACGAAAAAGATTGTGACCTTAGACGTAAATTAAAGGAAACTTACTTAGTTACCCGTGGCTTGGGCCTTAGTGACCAAATGCCTGCTCCAAACTCCTCCATCATTTCCGGTTGGGAGCCTCCTGCCACCACTCAGCCGATCCAAGTCCCATGTCCTCGCTGTCCTTGTCAATATTGTCCTTCCGTCTCGCCCGCCGTCGTCGCCGTTACCTCCTTCCAGCTAAAACTCCAAGGAACACATCGTGGGGTATCCTCCAGTCTATCCTTGCTACATGTCCAGCCCAGGTCAACCTTCCTCTTCTTATTCTTTTCATAATGTCAGACTCTGCACAAAGTTCTTTTCACACATGGTTTTTTCGAATTCTCCATATCGCTATTTGTGAATCTATCACAGGACCATATATTTTTTCGGAGGATTTTTCGTTCGAAAACAAGTAGTTTCTCTTCATCTGTTCTCCTTAAGGTGAGGCTTTCACAACCGTACATAACCACTGGCATAATCATACTTTGGTACAGCCTGATCTTAAAACTTCTTGACAGGGATCTTTTCTTCAGCACATCCTGAAGGCTAAAGTGTGCCTCCAACAGTCCTTGCATTTATCTGAATCTCACAGCGGTTCTGATCACTGCAGAGGCTACCAGGGTATTTGATAGTATCTGACTTTTTGAATCGGAGACTGTCCACCGTGAGCGGGTCCCTATCTCTCGCTGACTTGCTCGGAACCATGTATTCTGTCTTATCTTCACTGACTAGAAGACCTAACGAACTGTCTCAACGGATACGTTCGTTATATGTCCACATTTATTTGTGCGGTTATTTCACTCAGTGTTGCTTGACTGTTAGCACTGACAACTCTATGCAAAGGCCGCTGCTCACGGTCGTTAAGTGAAGGCCACCGGCCACTGTGTTGTCCTTAGTAGGGAGGTACTGCTTGATATTTGGTATTCTCGGCGTACTCTTGACACTGTGTATCACGAAATATTGAATTCCCTAACGATTTCCGAAATGCAATGTTCTGTGCGCATAGCTCCAATTACCATGCAACGTTCAAAGTCTGTTAACTCCCATCGTGCGGCCGTAATGACGTCGCAAACCGTTTCACATGAATGATCTTGCTATGGATGACAGCTTCGGCAATTCACTGCCCTTTCGTACCTTGTTTATGCGATACTGCAGCCGTCTGCGTGTGTAGACATGGCTATCCCATGACTTGCGTTACGTCATGTATGTGACAGCCTCTGTAAGATCTGAATGGAATTTCCCAGCTTCGTCTTCTTGACTTCTTTTGTAAAAAAAGAAAATTTGGTACGAAAGTATCTGAGCCGTGTCGGCTCATACCGATAGTGTCACTCTGGTGGTTTATCTTTCCCGCCACGGTCAGGGCGGTAAGCAGCGCCCTCTGGGGCCTACGTGAGGAGTAACGAGACGAGGTCCTGTGGGGGGTGTGCTCCGGGACGTGGTGGGAGACGGTTGTCAGGTTGACGCAGCGAGTGTGGGACCGGACCTGCCGCACGGAGATATACAAGTTGGATCTGAACGGAAGGCGCCGTAGCAAGCAGCGGGAAGCGGCCGTCCTGTAATTTGGGTGAAGGAGTGACGATTTTTACATTGGATGTCCCAGTGGTTCCCGGGAGTTGCGGTGGCTGCTTTTGGAGAAGATAATTGGTAAGAGCTTGTGGCTACACTCTTCTCCGTACGATGTTGCTGCCTGCCGTTATATACGGGTGGAAATCAGGCGCTTGTATTGACTATACGGGAACTGTTGGTGTAAAATTATATTTGTGATTGAGTCTCACTTGTGCTGTGACGATTTAGAGGCCAAAACTGTGGTGGTTTCATTAGGTCTGGTTCTTTGCTGTGCAACTAAGGGAATCAGTTATTTGGGGTAACTGAGGGAGCACCATTGTGTTGGTGTAAGTGATACGTTCTCCACGTTTTGTCTATGGCTTTTCGAATCGAAATCTGGGGAAGTACACGTATGAGTAATTTGCTATTGTATTGATGGTTATGTTGTAAAGACTGTTCTCTGGTGTGTTAAATCGCGCGCTGATTTGTAGCCAATGTAAGCAGAAGTTACCATTCCTACTTGCTTATGTGCTACTGTCCTTATGATTGGCGTTGTTTCTCTTTTGATTGTGGGTGCGCTCACGTTTAAAAAAGAAAAATTTACGGCTACTATTCATAAGGGTTGTCTAGTAAGGAAATTGCTTAAGCTTTTATCATATGCTGGTCTGTTTGCCTATCACATTGGCTTTTTATGCAGTAACAGAAGGAATGTGTATGGTGGTTCAAGACTGTAGGCTGACTAGTATTTGAACTGGTGTTGAGGTTAAGGGCGAGATCAGCATCCCGCAAACCTGCACGCTGTGCGTGGTCAAATGTTCCGCTATTGGAGAGCCGGCTGTCTGTTCTTAGATTTTGTAAGGATACGTGATGAGTGCACCGCTCTAGTTTTCGTGTGCGAAATTGCAGGGTTTCGGTGCCGTCCTAGGGCTAGACTTGTGATATATGTTATGTTGAAAGGGAATTAACTGTACCAAACTTAAGAGAGCTTTTAGTTTGTTTTAGGTCTGTACATGGAATGATGTTGATATTTTGTCGATTGCGGCAATGACTTCCTGTGTGGGGAGATCCTCTGAGGGACTTGTATTGTACTGTTGCAGTGCAGTCCATCTGAAACGTGCTGCTCAAAACTTGGGACTGCAGCTCTCTGATGTTATATATTACTGTATAATCTTAAATGTCTTGTTGAGGATTATGTAATTTTGATCGCTGGTTCCTTAAAGGAACTCTTTCGTTTTAAAATACACTCCTGGAAATTGAAATAAGAACACCGTGAATTCATTGTCCCAGGAAGGGAAGCTCTCTGATGTTATATATTACTGTATAATCTTAAATGTCTTGGATGTAATATAGTTGTTGAGGATTATGTAATTTTGATCGCTGGTTCCTTAAAGGAAGTCTTTCGTTTTAAAATACACTCCTGGAAATTGAAATAAGAACACCGTGAATTCAATGTCCCAGGAAGGGGAAACTTTGACACATTCCTGGGGTCAGATACATCACATGATCACACTGACAGAACCACATGCACATAGACACAGGCAACAGAGCATGCACAATGTCGGCACTAGTACAGTGTATATCCACCTTTCGCAGCAATGCAGGCTGCTATTCTCCCATGGAGACGATCGTAGAGATGCTTGATGTAGTCCTGTGGAATGGTTTGCCATGCCATTTCCACCTGGCGCCTCAGTTGGACCAGCGTTCGTGCTGGACGTGCAGACCGCGTGAGACGACGCTTCATCCAGTCCCAAACATGCTCAATGGGGGACAGATCCGGAGATCTTGCTGGCCAGGGTAGTTGACTTACACCTTCTAGAGCACGTTGGGTGGCACGGGATACATGCGAACGTGCATTGTCCTGTTGGAACAGCAAGTTCCCTTGCCGGTCTAGGAATGGTAGAACGATGGGTTCGATGACGGTTTGGATGTACCGTGCACTATTCAGTGTCCCCTCGACGATCACCAGAGGTGTACGGCCAGTGTAGGAGATCGCTCCCCACACCATGATGCCGGGTGTTGGCCCTGTGTGCCTCGGTCGTATGCAGTCCTGATTGTGGCGCTCACCTGCACGGCGCCAAACACGCATACGACCATCATTGGCACCAAGGCAGAAGCGACTTTCATCGCTGAAGACGACACGTCTCCATTCGTCCCTCCATTCACGCCTGTCGCGACACCACTGGAGGCGGGCTGCACGATGTTGGGGCGTGAGCGGAAGACGGCCTAACGGTGTGCGGGACCGTAGCCCAGCTTCATGGAGACGGTTGCGAATGGTCCTCGCCGATACCCCAGGAGCAACAGTGTCCCTAATTTGCTGGGAAGTGGCGGTGCGGTTCCCTACGGCAGTGCGTAGGATCCTACGGTCTTGGCGTGCATCCGTGCGTCGCTGCGGTCCGGTCCCAGGTCGACGGGCACGTGCACCTTCCGCCGACCACTGGCGACAACATCGATGTACTGTGGAGACCTCACGCCCCACGTGTTGAGCAATTCGGCGGTATGTCCTCCCGGCCTCCCGCATGCCCACTATACGCCCTCGCTCGAAGTCCGTCAACTGCACATACGGTTCACGTCCACGCTGTCGCGGCATGCTACCAGTGTTAAAGACTGCGATGGAGCTCCGTATGCCACGGCAAACTGGCTGACACTGACGGCGGCGGTGCACAAATGCTGCGCAGCTAGCGCCATTCGACGGCCAACACCGCGGTTCCTGGTGTGTCCGCTGTGCCGTGCGTGTGATCATTGATTGTACAGCCCTCTCGCAGTGTCCGGAGCTAGTATGGTGGGTCTGACACACCGATGTCAATGTGTTCTTTTTTCCATTTCCAGGAGTGTATGTGCTCGATCAGAGCCTTTTTAAATATGATGTTAACTCACCATTCAAATTTTCTAGTCTCGCTTTGTTAAAAGGCTTCCAGTTAAATGATTGCTATTTGCCTGTTTAAATGTTTGAGTGACTTAAAGGAAAAGAATATTATTTTGTAATATGTACTGATTGTTCCTTTTGGGTAATACCTGACATGTGTTCACTAAATGTCTAGTCAATGGTGATGCACTGTTTTATTGGTAGCCTACCTCTTCCACTCCACAGCCTATTGAGCTGCTTTGTGTCGAAATTGTGTTCAGAACACTCCTCTGACCTGACAGCTCAGTATCATTGTGTGACATTAACTTTTCATTAATAATAAGTAAATCACCACAGCAAATGTACAGAGTACAGTTATTAGTGCCTTTATCTTGATTTGAAATTAAAGGTTTCAACTAAACAAAAGACAGACGTAAGAAACAAACGAGGGTAAGTTAATTATTATCCGCAAAGAAGTTATAAAATTTTATTCTAATCAAATAGGAAACTTACAAGAACAAGCACTTCGTCCACTGTTGTACAAGCTTCCTGATGCCCTCACAAAAGCAGATTCTCGGTTGAGCTGCGCGGTAGGAATGCACCGCTTCTGTGACTGCTTCGTCTGAGGCAAATCGACGGCCCCTTAATGCCTGTTTGAGTGTGTGACGCTACAACGCAGTCCTTGCTATGAAATTTTTAGCTTACTTAACACATGAAACTGTTTTTATACGATGTATTGTCTAGTGTAAATATGTATTGTAAATACTATGTTTAAATTGTGTAATATTTAACACTGGCAAGTCAGGACATATTTAGTTAACGTTGAAGTCAGGTTGTTTTGTCTTGGGTGCGGGAGCGCGCCAGCGGGCAGCAGTAGCAGTGACTCCGTGCTCGGAGTAAGACGTACAGTCGAGTGCTGCTAGTCCTAGCTGTGTTACATCCAAGGGCTAGTGTGTGGATCTAAGTACGACGGGAAAGTAATGGTCGGCATATCTGGAAGCATGGCCGGGCAAGTTATTAGGGATTCATGGGCATAGTGCTGAAGAAACGAGGGCTTAAATGCGAAGTGCACTGTGGGCCCAAGTCGCAACAGTAAAAGCCCGCTGCCACATTGTATCGCTGCCGTGGACTTCCGTCGATATACGGACAGCGAGGGAAGTAAGAGCTACGTAATTTTCGTAGGATAAAATTGTAGGAGGCTTGCCAGTCACTGTGCTTTTCTCTCAAGGTGAACAATTAACAACAAGCACTTTATAATCAAAGTGTTGCAGTTACATTCCACCCGACAATAACACCAAGTAGGTTCCTCCCAATTCTGAGCTTATTGAATCGAGTGTGTCACGCCATTATCAAGAAAAAATACGTTAATTATCAAATTATTTGCATTGATGGTGAAGAGTAAATTTCAGACTGGTTATCGTAGTTAATTGTTGCACTAAATAAGCTTACGCCAACCGTAGTAACTTAATAATAGACTGAAGCAATAAATTTGATTGTTAAGATTTATTTCAGTGCATATTCAGCTGAAGGTAATTCAAAGATATTTCATGAAACTATAAAGTTTATTCCACCTGACAATCCCCCAATGATAATGAATTATTATCATTCAAAACATAGTTAATCAATTAATGACAATATATTTCATTATCAGTAGATTAAACTGTCCAAAGTACCTAATTTTAAAGACAGAATGACAGTCCACTGTTCAAAATCTCGATAGATAATTATCTGTGTTGTCAGCATTGCACTTAGCTGACAAATTATAAACAAAATAAGTGTAGATAGATTGTTATGACATTATTTTATATGAATACTGAGCCTGACACAGCACTTACGTAAAAGTACCCGTTCCACCTGCTGCACTACAAACAGGTAACCTTTATTTTTGACACAATTATTCACGTACTTAACAGTACTGTCGCTCATTAGTTGAGATGGCGATCGTAATTTTTCATTGCTTTTACAACTTAATCATTTCTTTCGGCAAAATTTCCACTGGCAAAATTTATTTCCACATTATTTCCATGATTTCATTTACCGATCGTTAGTCAACGAAATTGCTCATTCAATAACGATCAAGTTATAACGTCTCCTGTTTCCCGCGGGATAATCATAATTTTCTTCGGATTCGGATGCCATATCCCGACGCGGGTCAAAATTCATATTTGACGGTCATTGTCAACTTGTAAACAAGGGGGGGGGGGGGGAGGGGTGACTGTCAGAAGGGCCAATATCATAACTACGGACGGTTGAGTGTGCAACTTTTTCTTGCACGGCGAATTTGGATATTTGCATTACATACCCTGCCGTTTACTCTCCGGCTCGTAATGATGGATCCATGTGTCGTCACCAGTGATGATCCTGTCTAAGAAGTAGTTCCCTTCGTTACCACAGCGATCCAAATGTTTTTTGCCAAGCGCGTTTTTTGACGCAACTGTGTGCTTTGTTTTGTGACCCATCTTGCAGAAACTTTATCAAACCCAAGTCTGTCGGGGATGATTTCGTAGGCGCAACCGTGACTAATTTGCAGGCGATGTGCCACTTCGTCAATAGTTAATTGTCTAAGAGATCAATTCACGTGAACACCCAATCGTTTCTTCATTTGTGGCGGTAAACGTTCGTCCGGCTCCTTCATCGTGCGTAACATTTGTGCGACCATTTCGGAATTTTTCAATCCATTCTAAGATTCCGCTGTGGCAAAACACTGTTCCCGTGCTGTACCGAAAGCCTTCAATGAATTTCGGTCCCTGATACGCCTTAAGGCCACAAAACACGAATCATTAAACGTTGCTCTTCTTTGGTGAAAATACACTGCGGCCAATAAAATTGCTACACCAAGAAGAAATGCAGATGATAAACGGGAATTCATTGGACAAATATATTATACTACAACTGACATGTGATTACATTTTCACGCAATTTGGGTGTGTAGATCCTGAGAAATCAGTACCCAGAACAACCACCTCTGGCCCTAATAACGGCCTTGATACGCCTGGGCATTGAGTCAAACAGCTTGGATGGCGTGTACATGTACAGCTGCCCATGCAGCTTCAACACGATACCACAGTTCATCAAGAGTAGTGACTGGCATATTGTGATGAGCCAGTTGCTCGGCCACCATTAAGCAGACGTTTTCGATTGGTGAGAGATCTGGACAATGTGCTGGCCAGAGCAGCAGTCGAACATTTTCTGAATCCAGAAAGGCCCGTACAGGACCTGAAACATGCGGTCGTGCATTATCCTGCTGAAATGTAGCGTATCGCGGGGAACGAATGAAGGATAGAGCTACGGGTTGTAACACATCTGAAGTTTAACGTCCACTGTTCAAAGTGCCTTCAATGCGAACAAAAGGTGATCGAGACGTGTAACCAATGGCACCCCATACCATTACGCCGGGTGATACGCCAGTATGGCGATGACAAATATACGATTCCATTGGCAGCTAACATAGATAAATGTAAATTAATGCAGATGAATAGGAAAAAGAATCCCGTAATGTTTGAATACTCCATTAGTAGTGTAGCGCTTGACACAGTCATGTCGATTAAATATTTGGGCGTAACATTGCAGAGCGATAGGAAATGGGACAACCATGTAATGGCAGTTGTTGGGAAGGCGGATGGTCGTCATTGGTAGAATGTGGTTCATCTGTAAAGGAGACCGCTTATAAAACACTAATACGACCTATTCTTGAGTACTGCTCGAGCATTTGGGATCCCTATCAGGTCGGATTGAAGGAGGACATAGAAGTAATACAGAGGCGGGCTGCTAGATTTGGTACTGGTAGGTTTGATCATCACGCGAGTGTTAGAGAAATGCTTCAGGAACTCGGGTGGGAGTCTCTAGAGGAGGCGTTCTTTTCGTGAATCGCTACTGAGGAAATTTAGACAACCTGCATTTGAGGCTGACCGCAGTACAATTTTACTGCCGCCAACTTACATTTCGCGGAAAGACCACAAAGATAACAGAGAATATGGCTCGTACAGAGTCATATAGGTAGCCATTTTTCCATCGATCTGTTTGGGAGTGGAGCAGGGAGAGAAGATACTAGTTGTGGTAGGAGGTATGGTGGATTGCGGAGTATGTATTTAGATGTGGATGTAGATGTATTCAGCTGTTGAGTAGACCAACCATAGAGTTGTGGTGCGGAGTGTCTCTGCACCAGCTCCCCAGGTCGTTCCCGCTAGTTTGTGGAGGATGTCGTTTCGGGATTTCAGTTCTGCGATCAAGTTTGATAGGTGTTTTTTTATAAGAGAGAGTGCGATCCAATGTTAAGCCCAAAGATTTTGGATGGGAATTGTAAGGACCGCAGTACCATTCAGAGATATCTGTAGAGGTGTTCCAGCCAGCCTAATACTTACTTGGAAGCATGAGGTCTCCGTTTTAAGTGCGCTTGGGATTAATCGCCATTTCCTGAAGTATTCAGCCATCAATTGCAGATCTCGGATAAGAAAGAGTAGTCATGGTAGTGTGTTGGCACGCAAGAGTGATGTCATCCGCGTAAATAAATTTTCTGGATACAGTAGCTGGTAGGTCGGTTACATAGAGATTCAACAGCACAGGCCCAAGCACTGATGCTTGGGGGCGACCATTACTCAGGAGTTTTGATTTGCTGAAAAAGTCACCCATTGAGATTTGTCAGACTCTATTTAACAGCATGTTCTCTAAAAGAGACGTCACAGTTTTACATCTAGTAGCTTTTAGGCATTTATATTGTACACCCTCTCTCCAGACAGTATCATATGCTGCTGTCAAATCGACTAAAACTGCACCAATTTTCAGGCGTTATTCATAGCCCCGCTCAATGAACGAAATTGCGATTCGGTCTGAAGCCGGCTTGGTTGATAGGCACACATTCCGATATGATTGGATTTAATCTGTTGACGTGGGTGACAATCTGAGCAGTTCTCTTAGGTTGTTCGCAGATGATGCTGTAACTTACCGTCTAGTAAGGTCATCCGAAGACCAGTATCAGTTGCAAAGCGATTTAGAATAGATTTCTATATGATGTGGCAGGTGGCAGTTGACGCTAAATAACGAAAAGTGTGAGGTGATCTACATTAGTTCCAAAAGAAATCCGTTAGAATTCGATTACTCGATAAATAGTACGATTCTCAAGGCTGTCAATTCAACTAAGTACCTGGGTGTAAAAATTACGAACAACTTCAGTTGGAAAGACCACATAGATAATATTGTGGGGAAGGCGAGCCAAAGGTTGCGTTTTATTGGCAGGACACTTAGAAGCTGCAACAAGTCCACTAAAGAGACAGCTTACACTACACTCGTTAGAATCCTTACCAGGTCGGATTGACGGAGGACATCGAAAGGGTGCTAAAAAGGGCAGCTCGTTTTGTATTATCACGTAATAGGGGACAGAGTGTGGCAGATGTGATACGCGTGTTGGGATGGAAGTCATTAAAGCAAAGAAGTTTTTCGTCTCGACGAGATCTATTTACGAAATTTCAGTCACCAACTTTCTCTTCTGAATGCGAAAATATTTTGTTGAGCCCAGTCTACATAGGTAGGAATGATCATCAAAATAAAATAAGAGAAATCGGAGCTCGAACAGAAAGGTTTAGGTGTTCGTTTTTCCCGCGCGCTCTTCGGGAGTGGAATGGTAGGGAGATAGTATGATTGTGGTTCGATGAACCCTCTGCCAAGCACTTAAATGTGAATTGCAGAGTAACCATGTCGATGTAGATGTAGATGTAAAGGAGACGCTCAAGCAGTTTATATGCTATACGTAAGGAAGCGATGGGTCTGTAGCTTTCTGGTTTGTCGCCCTGGTTGGAGGGGCAATAATCTTTGCCCTCTTGTATTCTTTTGGCAAAACTCTTGACTGGAGTATGTGGGAATAAAATGTCGTCAGCCATATTTTTGTTTTTGGTCTACAGTGTGTTAGGGACTCGGTGTACGTTGTCGAGACCAGGGGCCTTGCTGTTTCTTATGCCATGTAAGACCTGTAGCGTTTCTGTGACTGTGAACGGTTTGGCAAGTCTTGTTGTTCACGACTGTTTTTCTTTAATGTGTTTAGTTCTTTCTTTATTTCACGTGGGTGTTCTTTATCGATAGGTGCTCTACACTATATTGCTGCAATTTCGTCTGGTATAATACTTGGTTTAGTTTGTGGTACACGAGAGTTAGCTCAGAGTTTCTTCAGAAGGCTCCATGCTTTTCTGCTAGAGCGTCTAAAATGCAGTGTTTCAGTGGCGTTCCTCCACTTGACCCTTATGATGTATCGGGCAGCGTAACTTGCTGTGACAGTGCGAGAGAGAGAGAGAGAGAGAGAGAGAGAGAGAGAGAGAGAGAGAGAGAGAGAGAGAGAGAGATTGTTTATTACTCTGTGGCGGTCAGCGCTCACATAGTTATTCTGAGGATATAGAGCTTTTGTTCTTCTTACGAGTAAATTTTACTAGAAGAGAGCCTTTCTGTGACGTAAAAATCGACGCCATTGCGAGTTTTTGATTCACATTGTAAAATATATATGTATATGGAAAGAAATTAGTTAATAGAACAATAAAATATTGTCCATTTCGAGAAGGTACGTGTTATTATACACCCAGCGTATACTTCTATTACGATTTAATAATAAATACCAGCTTGAGAACAGTTCCGACGGGAACGTTCAGTTCTAGTGAAATAGTTTCTTCGGAAAAGAAGTCACTTCACGGATCATTCAAATCCACAATAGTACCTGGACGATCCTCAGAACTGAAAGCAATCTGCTTGCTATGCAACAGAGCCCCGAAGAATATTTCTCCGTACTTTGGTTACCACTTTCAGCTCAACACGGTATCTGCAGCATCTGGAGCCGATTGCTACAACAGCGGGAGCGTGTAGTCGCTATCACTTTCACACATCGCCCTGTGTACGATGTATGTATTTACCCACATCAGTGAACATACAGTTACTCACACACACATAGAAAGACAATACAGGGTGGTGTGGGAAACATTTCTGTATAAAGCTCCTGTAGAGCTAAACAGTAATTAGCCTAGTAGTAGTAGAAGTACACAAAAATTTTTTTTTTTTCAAATTCGACTTTATACACTCCTAGATTCGTCCAGGCTCTGCAGGAGGTCATCTGCGACTTCAGATTTTCCGCTCTTCTCGTAGTCTTCATACAGCCGTTCACTAGCTTCACTCCATACAGGGTGGTCTGTTGATCGTGACCGGGTCAAATATCTCACAAAACAAGCCTCAAACGAAAAAACTACAAAGAACGAAACTCATCTAGCTTGAAGGGGGAAACCAGATGGCGCTATGGTTGGCCGGCTAGATGGCGCTGCCATAGGTCAAACGGATATCAACTACGTTTCTTTCTAAATAGGAACCACCATTTTATTACATATTCGTGTAGTAAGTAAAGAAATATGAATGTTTTAGTTGGACCACTTTTTTCGCTTTGTGATAGATGGCTCTGTAATAGTCACAAACATATGACTCACAATTTTAGACGAACAGTTGGTAACAGGTAGGTTTTTTAAATTAAAATACAGAACGTAGGTACGCTTGAACATTTTATTTCGGATGTTCCAATGTGATACATGTACCTTTGTGAACTTATCAGTTCTGAGAACGCATGCTGTTACAGCGTGATTACTGCAAATACCACATTAATCCAATAAATGCTCAAAATGATGGCCGTCAACCTCAATGCATTTGGCAATACGTGTAACGACATTCCTCTCAACAGCGAATAGTTCTCCTTGCGTAATGTTCGCACATGCATTGACAATGCGCTGACGCATGTTGTCAGGCTTTGTCGGTGGATCACGATAACAAATATCCTTCAACTTCCCCCACAGAAAGGAAACCTGAGACTTCAGATCTGGTGAAAGTGCGGCCATGGTATGGTGCCTCGACCACCAATCAACCTGTCATGTAATATGCTATTCCATACCGCTTCAGCCGCACGCGAGTTATGTGCCGGACACCCATCATGCAGGAAGTACATCGCCATTCTGTCATGCAGTGAAACATCTTGTAGTAACATCGGTAGAACAATAAGAAGGGAATCAGCACACATTGCACCATTTGGATTGCCTTCGATAAAATGGGGGCCAATTATCCTTCCTCCCATACTGCCGCACCATACATTAACCCGCCAAGGTCGCTGATGTTCCACTTGTCGCAGCCATCGTGGATTTTCCGTTGCATATTATGCCGATTTACGTTACCGCTTTTGGTGAATGACGCTTCGTCGCTAAACAGAACGCGTGCAAAAAATCTGTCATTGTCCCGTAATTTCTCTTGTACCCAGTGGCAAAACTGTACACGACGTCCAGAGTCGTCGACATGCAATTCCTGGAGCGTAGAAATATGGTACGGGTGCAATCGATGTTGATGCAGCATTCTCAACACCAACGTTTTTGAGATTCCCTATTATCGCGCAATTTGTCTGCTAGTGATGTGCGGATTAGCCACGACAGCAGCTAAAACACCTACTTGGGCATCATCGTTTGTTGCAGGTCGTGGTTGACGTTGCACATGTGGCTGAACACTTCCTGTTTCCTTAAATAGCGTAACACTTGGATCATGTCGTCTAGGATACCGAGCAGCATACATAGCACACGCCCGTTGGGCATTTTGATCACAATAGCCATACATCAACACGATATCGACCTTTTCCGCAATTGGTAAACGGTCCATTTTAACACCTGTAATGTATCACGAAGCAAATACCGTCCGCACTGGCCGAATGTTACGTGATACCACGTACTTATACGTTTGTGACTTTTACAGCGCCATCTGGCACAAAGCGATAAAAGTGGTCCAACTAAAATACTACTCGAACATGTAATAAAAAATAAGGGTTCCTATTTAAAAAAAAAACGTAGTTGATATCCGTTTCACTTATGGCAGCGCCATCTAGCGGGCCAACCATAGCGCGATCTGGTTTCCCCCTTCAACCTAGACGAGTTTCGTTCTTTGTAGTGTTTTCGTTTGATGCTTATTTCGTGAGATATTTGGCCCGGTCACAATCAATGGACCACCCTGTATACTGCTTTCTAATACCCCTAGGAATGTGTTTCTTAGCGGTCTTAATAATAGCGTCAGGTTCTAAGTTCAGGTTTTCATATTCCGTTTCTTCTGTAGCAGTTTATTGTACTCTTACTTTTTCTACAATCTGTAAATGGAATTTCCTTCTGGTAGTCTATACTAGTATGATAAACCATACATAAGGTGCACAGAATTAGAATCATAAAGACTGATACGAGCTATCACAGAAGTAAAATTACGTTAGTGAGTAACTATTACTTACGTTTACTATCTCTGATTATTAAGTGACTATTTATATTTACTGATGTTTACGCTGTTATAAGTTCATCACGTGGAACATCTGGGTCATTATGATAATTTGTTATTAAATTACTTTCTCGCTGTTAAATACTAGGAAGTGGGAAAATAAATATACAGCTCTGAAAATCATTTTCCAAGAAAAACAACGCAATCTTGACTAGGTTCTTAAGTGGAAACTTAGCAATGATTTTTTTTTATCAGCGAACCGGTATGTGTGCATAGCCGTGCATACATAAAATAAAAAGTAGTAATTGGCATATGTATATTTTGAAACGTTGGATTTGATATTTTTTTCTTTCCTGCTACAAATAGTTCAGCAGTGTTTGCAATAAATTTTTGTGGGGGAGCTTAAACACTGCAAGTGATCGGGTAATTCCAGCCTCCTAGATGATCTTACCTGTCGAAAAATGTACGCTAGTAAGCTTACAACTGCGCCAGCCATATTCTACCAAAACACGTCTTTTCTGGTACTCTCTATTCGTTGGCTCGCAGTAGGTGGGTTCTAGGATCATATTTAGTTGTCTGTGTGGATGAGGCCAGGTATACCTAACATCTTCATCCTCCAGCTCCTTGGCGAAGAAGCTGTCAGGGAGGGAATTCTGGGATGAGGGGTCGCACTGTCCTACATGTTAGCAAAGTCTATCCATCCAGAACATTAACAGAGGAACGTAGGTGGCAGCTGTTCAAGTAAATACGAGAGAGGACACTCTTATTTGTAAATATATTTAATTGATCAGATGAAGGGATGCCTAGAAGGAGGAATTTCTTCCCACTAGGTAAATAGGGAAGGAGCAGGGTACATCACTTTTTTATTGATTTCGTAAACCTCATGTAAACTACACTACTGCCCATTAAAATTGCTACACCACGAAGATGACGTGCTACAGACGCGAAATTTAAGCGACAGGAAGAAGAAGCTCTGATATGCAAATGATCAGCTTTTCAGAGCATTCACACAAAGGTTGGCGCCGGTGGCGACACCAACGTGGTAACATGAGGAAAGTTTCCATCCGATTTCTCATACACAAACAGCAGTTGACCGGCGTTGCTAGGTGAAACGTTGTTGTGATGCCTCGTGTAAGGAGGAGAAATGCGTACCATCACGTTTCCGACTTTGATAAAGGTCGGATTGTAGCATATCGCGATTGCGGTTTATCGTATCGCGACATTACTGCTCGCGTTGGTCAAGATCCAATGACTGTTAGCAGAATGTGATATCGGTGGGTTGAGGATGGTAATGCGGAATGCCGTGGTGGATCTCAACGGCCTCATATCACTAGCAGTCGAGATGACAGGCATCTTATTTCGCATGGCTGTAACGGATCGTGCAGCCACGTCTCGATCCCTGAGTCAACAGATGGGGACGTTTGCAAGACAACAACCATCTGCACAAACAGTTCGACAACGTTTGCAGCAGCATGGACTATCAGCTCGGAGACCATGGTTGTGGTTACCCTTGACGCTGCATCACAGACAGGAGCGCCTGTGATGGTGTACTCGACGACGAACCTGGGTGCACGAATGGCAAAACTTCATTTTTTCGGATGAATCTAGGTTCTGTTTACAGCATCATGATGGCCGCATCCCTGTTTGGCGACATCGCGGTGAACGCACATTGGAAGCGTGTATTCGTCATCGCCATACTGGCGTATCACCCAGAGTGATGGTTTGGGGTGCCATTGGTTACACGTCTCGGTCACCTCTTGTTCGCATTGACGGCACTTTGAACAGTGGACGTTACATTTCAGACGTGTTACTACCCGTGGATCTATCCTTCATTCGATCCCTGCGAAACTTACATTTCAGCAGGATAATGCACCACCGCATGTTGCAGGTCCTGTACGTGCCTTTCTGGATACAGAAAATGTTCGACTGCTGCCCTGGCCAGCATATTCTCCAGATCTCTCAGCAATTGAAAACGTCTGGTCAATGGTGGCCAAGCAACTGGCTCGTCACAATACGCCATTCACTACTCTTGATGAACTGTGGTATCGTGTTGAAGCTACATGGGCAGATGTACCTGTACACGCCATCCAAGCTGTGCTTGACTCAATGCCCAGGCTTATCAAGGCCGTTCTTATGGCCAGAGGTGTTTGTTCTGGGTTCTGATTTCTCAGGATCTGTGCACCCAAACTGCGTGAAAATGTAATCACATCTAAGTTTTAGTATAATTTATTTCTCCAATGAATAGCCGTTTATCATCTGCATTTCTTCTTGGTGTAGCAATTTTAATGGCCAGTAGTGTATATGTTTGAAGAAAAGGTTAGATGGAGTCAGAAAAGGTAGGACTTGTGCTCAAGTTAGTGGACTCGTAGATGACCGGCATTGTGTTAGAGGAACACTAGCATTGTAAGGATTTTAAGTGGCTGAGAAATGTCATCCTATAGATAAAGGACTAAACAGTTCTTTCAGAAGTGCGGAATGTTAGTGAATTTTTTTCCGTTTCAGAAGAGTTCTTCCGAAATTATATATGGAGGTTTACCTTGGTAATGTGGGTCAGGTGTCAGATCTTTGCTGTTCGTGATAGAAGGTTGTTATTACCTTGCAGCGTGTACCTGACCAGATACGATGGGGAAAGTTTCGTTTAAAAGCAGTATTAATGGGCTTTGTAAAAACTAGGGTAAATCACAGCAACAAGTCAGTGCCTATAGTTTCATGATGTTCCTATAGGTGGCGTCACTATACATGGCCCCCAAAATGGCGTCTGTAGCAGAGATCCGTTCCAAGCAAAGAGCTGTCATTGCGTTTGTTTTGGTGGAAAAACCAGAACATCGCAGGTATTCTTAGACGCTAGCGGAAACTCTACGGAGATCTGGTGGTGAACAAAAGCACGGTGAGTGGTTGAGCGAGGCGTCTGTCATCATCGCATGAACGTAGCGTAACTATGTAGTTACCATTATAAATAAGTGATGTGTGAAATGCAAATGCTTCTCATCATTTTTTTTTTAGGTTTGGATCTAGTTATGTTTTTTTCCTAGAGTTTGTTCTAGTTTTATTTGAGATTTTTATTTTACATTTTTAATTTTTTTGTAATAATTTTGTTATGATTTATGGTGGTGTTATGTCTGTGTTTTATATTCTTCATGGTGTTGTTGCTGTTACTATGGATATGCATAATTGGCGTTCTGATTTATTACTTTACCTATTTTCGTGATTTGTAATGTGTATAAGTAGAAAACTCTCCTGTGCCAGCAGTCTCCTCATGTCAGAGTAGCACTTGCAACCTGCATCCTCAATTATTTTCTGGATGTATCCAATCTCTGTCTTCCTCTACAGTTATTGCCCTCTGCAGCTCCTTCGATTACCATGGAAGTCATTCCTAAAAGCCGGCCGGTGTGGCCGTGCGGTTCTAAGCGCTACAGTTTGGAACCGCGTGACCGCTGCGGTCGCAGGTTCGAATCCTGCCTCGGGCATGGATGTGTGTGATGTCCTTAGGTTAGTTAGGTTTAAGTAGTTCTAAGTTCTAGGGGACTGATGACCTCAGATGATAAGTCCCATAGTGCTCAGAGCCATTCCTAAAAGATGTCCTATCATTCTGCCCTTTCTCCTTGTCAGTCATTTCCACGTATTCTTTTCCTATCCGATTCTGCACAGAACCTCCTCATTCCTTACCTTATCAGTCCACCTAATTTTCAACATTCGTCTGTAGCACCGAATCTCAAATGCTTCGATTCTCTTCTGTTCCGGTTTTCCCACAGCCCATGTTTCACTACCATACAATGCTGTACTCCAGATGTATGTTCTCAGAAACTTCTTCATCAAACTAAGGCCCATGTTTGACACTAGTAGACTTCTCTTGGACAGCCGGCCGGAGCGGCCGTGCGGTTCTAGGCGCTACATTCTGGAGCGGAGCGACCGCTACGGTCGCAGGTTCGAATCCTGCCTCGGGCATCGAAGTGTGTGATGTCCTTCGGTTAGTTAGGTTTAAGTAGTTGTAGGTTATAGGGGACTGATGACCTTAGAAGTTAAGTCCCATAGTGCTCAGAGCCAACCCATCTGTTGGCCAGGAATGCCCTTTTCACCAGTGCTAGTTTGCTTTCCATGGATGTCCTCCTTGCTCCGTCCGTCACTGGTTATTTTACTGCCTAGGTAGCAGAATTCCTTAACTTCATCTACGTCGTGCCCATCAATCCTGATGTTAGGTTTCTCGCTGTTCTCATTTCTGCTACTTCTCATTACTTTCGTCCTTCTTCGATTCACTCTCAATCCATACTCTGTACCCATTAGACTGCACATTCCATTCAACAAATCTCGTAATTCTTGTTGACTTCCACTCAGGACAGCAATGTCATCCTTGCTCCGTCCGTCATTGGTTATTTTACTGCCCCATACTCTGTACCCATTAGACTGCACATTCCATTCAGCAGATCTCGTAATTCTTCTTCACTTTCACTCAGGACAGCAATGTCACCAGCGAATCGTATCATTGATATCCTGTCAACTTGCTTTTTCTTGTGTACATTAATGATCTCTCATCAGTTACACTGCCAGAAGCAGAGTTCGTTTTGTTTGCAGATGACACAAGTATTGCAATGAATAGTGTGTCGAGTTTAGTTCTAGAAAGACCTGCTAATGATATTTTCATGGATATTAATAAATGGTTTAAAGCCAACTCACTGACATTAAACTTCGAAAAGACTCACTACATGCAATTCAGAACCTGTAAGAGGTTTCCACCCAGCATATGCATAAAGTATGAAGAAGAGCAGATAGAAGAGGTTGACGGTCTTAAATTCCTGGGATTACAACTTGATAATAAATTCAGTTGGGTGGAGCACACCACAGAACTGCAGAAACGCCTTAACAAATCTGAATTTGCAATTCGAGTGTTAGCAGACATAGGCGACATAAAAGTGAAAAAGCTTGCATACTTTGTCTACTTTTATTCCATAATGTCATATGGTATAATATTTTGGTGTAACTCTTCAAGTCAAACAAACGTTCTCAGAGTCCAAAAACGTGTAATACGTATTATTTGTGGAGTAAACTCACGGACGTCTTGTAGAAACCTCTTCAAAGAACTGGGTATACTAACTACAGCCTCTCAGTATATTTACTCCTTAATGAAATTTGTCCTAAATAATATATCTCTTTTTTCCAACTAACAGCTCAGTTCATACATACGATACCAGGAACAAAAATGATCGGCACAAGGACTTAAAAGCACTTACTTTAGTTCAAAAAGGGGTCCAGTACTCAGGAACACTCATCTTCAATGATTTGCCAGCAAACATAAAAAATTTAGTTACAAATAAAGATCAGTTTAAAAGCAGCCTGAAAGACTTACTAGTGGCCAACTCCTTCTACTCCACTGACGAATTTTTTAATAGAAACAAATGATGTGTTGTATATATTTATACTATTAGTATTGTTATTTCAGCATAAAAAAATAAAAAATAAAAAAAGGTGACATGTTCCACATCCACGAGGATCTCCTCAACACGGATCTATGGAAGGAAAAACTAATCTAATCTAATCTAATCTGAATGCTTGTTCCATTCCTCAATATTTCTCTTATTTGCATCGTAGGTTCTTCGATGTATAGATTGAACAGTAGGGGTGAAAGGCTACTTAATCCTAGTACTTGGTCGTCCACTCTTTTTATTCCATTTTGCTTCTCGTACAAACTGTGTATTAGTTTCCCTGTAGCGTCCCCTATTTTTCTCATAATTTTGAACATCTTGCACCATTTTGGGTTGTCGAATGGCTTTTCCAGGTCGATAAATCGCATGAACTAGTCTTGCTTCCAGTATCAACGGCAACATCAGAAGTGCCTCTCTTGTGCCTTTGTCTTTCCTAAGACCAAACTGATCAACTGGTGTATTCTCAATTTTCTTCACTATTCTTCTGTATACTCTTCTTGGCAGCAACTTGGCTGCACGAACTGTTAAGCTGACTGTGCGATGAGGCCAAACTTGTCATCTAGCGTATCCTCAATTTTTTTCTCCATTCTTCTGTATATTATTCTTGGCAGCAACTTGGCTGCGCGAACTGTTAAGCTGACTGTGCGATAATCTTGCTACTTTGGGAATTGTTTGGTTGATGTTTTTCCGAAAGTCTGATGGTGTATAGCTCGTGTCATACAATGTGCATCACACATTGTTGACACCAAAATGAATAGCCGTTTGTGGTCATATCCGCCTATCATTTTAGAAATTCGATTGCCATGAATACGGCTTTACCGAGTTCGGCACGTGCATCGTTGGAATCATGTAGCCCGTCTGATGAATGAAGTTTCTTTTTGCACCATGTCGATGGACATGTCATCCAAGCGAACGACTACACGCAAAGTCCACCCGCGTCATTCGTGCTGGCCAACATGGGTAGTTTTGAGCTACGGGGGACATTCTCATGGTCTGGCATGGGACCTGTTATAACAATCGAACCCACCATGACGGCCGTGGGCTATGCGAACATAATTGCAGTTCAGCTGTTTGCTTTCATGACTGAAGTCTTTCTCGACAGCGATGCCACAATTGAGCAGGGTAACTTATCGTTCCATAAGGCTATAATCGTCATTCTGTGGTTTGAGGAACAAGATAGTGAACGCACGTTGATGCTGGCCACAAAATTCGCCGTATCTGAGCCCGACGGAAACACGTGCGAGAGTGGTTTGATAAATCTGGTAAATTTCCATAAAAGAATGGAATTTTATTGTTGCGCTTCTGTGTTTAGTAAGATCGACTATTCCAAGGATCGTGAAAAGCATTTCAACAATATGTAATGTACAATTCATTGTTGAGAGCAGTCTGAATTGGTCAGTGTGTCGATTTCGACTGAAAATGGAGAAAGCTGAGTTTAGTCCTGCCGCACAGATCAAAATAGTATTCTATGAAGTGTACGCGAACTCTGCAACATCATTGAAGACCATTTATTTTTGCACTAACGAGTTTGAACGTGGTCAGACGATCACCGAAGAAAAAGCGCGCTGCCTTGTACAGTTCGGGTCACAACAAACGAAACAACTGACAAAATCCATGATATGGAAGTGCAGTACTGCCGAATACAAATTCACGAGACTGCTGAGATTGCAGGTATGTCAGCTGGGAGAGTGCATAGTATCCTGCGCAGAGAATGAGCTATGAAGAAGCCGTGTGTGAGGTGGATGTCGTGATTGCTTACAGTCGACCGAAAAGCGTATCCGGCACAACATTTCAACACAATATCAGCGATCTTTAATCGCAATCCTCAAGACCTTTTGTGTCGGTTCGTGACTGTTGATGAAACAAGGACCCGTCATGATACACCGGAGTCAAAACGGCTGTCAAATCAATGGAGAAAAGCTAATGAAAGTGCACTGAAGAAGGCATTTTGTCAGCTAGTAAGGTGATGGCCTCTGTTTTTTTGGGTTTCCCAAGGAATAATCCTCGTACATTACTTGGAAAAAGGCAGGACCATAACGGACGCTATTATGCAAAAAAAAAAAAAAAATGGTTCAAATGGCTCTGAGCACTATGGAACTTAACATCTGTGGTCACCAGTCCCCTAGAACTTAGAACTACTTAAATCTAACTAACCTAAGGACATAACACTTATCCATGCCTGAGGCAGGATTCGAACCTGCGACCGTAGCAGTCGCGCGGTTCCGTACTGAGCGCCTAGAACCGCTAGACCACCGCGGCCGGCCGCTATTATGCTTCGGATCATTTGAAGGGATTACTTCAATAGTGGTACAGGTCCACTTAAAAAAATGTAATTATCCTGATGTACGTACTGACTCAAGTCATTTTTAATATATTTGCATAGTGGGACAGCCCCTGCTTCGTCCTGCTGCCAACAGAGTGCACCTCAATGCTGACGCATTAGAAAAAGCAAGCAGTAACTTATTTCATTAGTGGTGTAAGTCCGCGTGCTTTTGTACATTGCAGCGTATTGCTAATTCTTCAGAAGATGATGGATTCAGGAGTGTTACCAAGTGACTATGATGTAATTGATGATCCAGAGTTTCAAACGATTGCAGGTAAAAAGAATTTACTTATTTTTCTCTCAGCGTTATAGACATTTTGTTCCAAAAAGGGATATGTGAGAATGAAGGTTATGTTGACAATAACAATGGAAAATTAGGGTATCCATCTTAATGTATTTCTCATATACATAGGTTTTCAATCATCTGTTGCTGTATAAATCACAACTTGTGTTGGTTTCTATCTAGATACCAGTACTGGTGACGATGAAACTTGGAAATGAAAGTGCAAAAAATGACGAAACAGGAGACAATGTAACTGATACCTGTGCGAACGGTACAGCCGGAAATATGCAGACAAAAAGGAAGCGTCCTGGAAGCAAGAATGGTGCAAACAAAACGGACAAATATGAAAAGCATATTCGAAAGAAAAAAAAAAAAAGGAACACTGAAGAGTTATACGTCACAGCAACTGGTAAAATAATGTCTCCAAAAACATTTCGCAATGTTGACTGCAGGTGTGCACCTAAATGTTTCAATGAAATTTCAGAGGGTGACAGGACGACGTTGTTTGACAATTTCTGGGCTACGGGTAATATTAATCGCCAAAATAGTTAATCTGAATGGCTTGTGCACGTATCATTCAGTTAACTGACGACTACCGAGAGATGGCTCTGGTTCTCAGAAAACCTGTATTTATGAATATCGATTACATGTGAACGGACTGTGCGATAGTGTGCAAGAAGTTTTTCTTCAATACTTTTGACATTTATAATGGACGACTCTCTAGGCTTTTAACAAATAGCTCTAAACATTCATGGTGGTGTCTGTTTGTTCTATATCGTGTCTCCCTACCACTTTCGCGCAACGACGCTCTGAGCGTGTTTTTTAGGGAATTGACTAGTTTGAACCTGGGACCTGTGCTGGCAACGAGACGCCAGACCACACATGACATGTAGAATTCAGAAGAGTTCAGTGAGACTATCGATGATATAACCAAATACTAAATGATCTCACCGTCAGCTCCACTGCATTCCCTGTAAAAGAATCTTAACACTAACTAAATTTAGTGGAAGGGGTTCAAGGCTTTCCTATTTTTAGTTAGCTGGTAAAATAACGTCGAAAAAGCAGTTAAGTTTACCACAGGAAATTTTATTCTACTCACAAAACATTGTTTATAAATTGCACTATTGATAAAAGGAAGTGTTTTAATACAGGATCGTAAAAACCAACTGCGTTCAACAAAAATGTGAACGAATATTCCCTGAATGGGTTTTCAAGTTCTACAATGGATCGAAGGATGACCTATGCCATATCACATCTATAATCTAGGTTTAAGTTAAGTTTCACAAAAGAGAAAACTATCAAAATGGTCTACAGTGACCCTCAATTATCTTTAATAACTTATCTTACTTGTCGTAAATTACAGTGGCTGATGTGGCTCCTCAATAATTATATAACAGAGAAATTATCGCGTTTCAGATTTTTACTTCAAGTAGCAAATGTGAACACCATGAGCTTTAATTGAAGATCGACACTAGTATTATTCAAAAAAGAGGTGTAACAGATGAGACTTCTGCAGTTCTGAGTGAAGCATTATGCGCTCAAAAATGCGGCATCGCCTGCCTTCATTACCTTGTCGGTGTTAGTCAGGGGGGCGGCGGCTGGCGCAGCAGCTATCCAGCTCGCGGTCTCGGAACTAACTCTCCCTTCTCCTTACTACAATTTACCGAAGTTGGTTTAAAAAAACTATCTGGCTGTGTTTTCATCTGACCAATCATGGTCTCAATGTTAAACTAAAGCTCCGCCTACAAAAATTCTGTCTGTCCAATGGGAAACGTTATACTTTTCGTGGTGGGGCAATGTTTTTAAAGTTTGCAATGTAACAGAGACGCGAAAAAGTCTCACACTAAAACATTGCAGCTGGTGTGGTCCTTTTAGCGTTAACGTAAGATCTATACTGTTCTTCTGGAGGGCTCTATCTTTTAACATGGGCTGAGGGTGGTCCTAATGTAACAGAGACGCGAAAAAGTCTCACGCTAAAACTTGCAGGTGGTAGTGGCCCTTTTTGAGTTATCGTAAGATCTATACTGTTTTTCTGGAGGGCTCTAGCTTTTAACATGGGCTGGGGGGTGGTCCTTGACGTAACAGAGGCGCGAAACAGTCTCACGCTAAAACGTGCGGGTTGTGTGGCCCTAGTGGTTAGCTGGCGACGTGGGTGTCCAGTCCGTCCCTTATCGTAGGGCCTTCTAGCTTAACACGGTTCTGCTCTCAGCTTCTGTTCTCGTTTCTCCCTTCGGAACTGCGTCGGTCTCACGGTGGGAATGTATGACATGCATTTAGGCATTCTTGTGTTAGTCTGTGGTATTCCATTTGCTCACTCGTTACTCGTTACTTTGGTTAATTTAATGTCACGATTTGTTCGGAGCTATGTGACATACTACTGGATTTTCTTATCATGTCAGGGTTTTCATGGAAGGTGTTGGATTTGCCTGACACCTTACAAAGCAAGGAAGAAGGTACAGCTCTCCTTTATGGATAGGGCAAACATCGGCACAAATTCTCTCTGCGAAAAGGTCTGATTAATGATTTAAAGAAACACATCAAAATCTTTCCAGTTTCCGAGAGCCATTATGCAAGGAAGTATAATCCAGACAAAAGGTTTTTAAATACTCAGCTGTGTGTGGCCAAAATGTACGATTTGTACAAAGATAAATGCATAAAATGTATCGAAAAATGTTTGACAAAGACTTCAACCTGTCATTTCGACCACCACGTACAGACACATGCTCTTTTTGTGAGAAATTGGGTTTTGAAATGGACGCTGCTACCATTACAGAAGAAGAAAGAAACAGACTGAAACGGGGCTTCACCTTATGAGGGCTGAAGCTGCAAGAACAGCAATGGCTACAGACACGGCAACTAGTAAAGAGATAGATTCCCAGATGTTCGTGTTCACCTCTGACCTGGAAAAAGCACTTGCTGTTCCTAAACTGACAACGTCGATGTCGTACTAGAAAACAAATATGTACGTTTATAATTTTGGATGCCACAATTTAACTGGCGGCAAAATCCGTATGTATTTTTAGGATGAAAAATTTCGATAAAGGGATTCACAGGAGAGCGGTACCTGTTTATTGAAAAATATTGCAAAGTGTGTCAGTTTTCAAAAACAGGTAGTTGCTTACAGTGACACGTGTGATGGGCGAAATCGAAACGTAAACATTGCCCTAACAGTAACGGAAATGACGCATTAACAGGTTTATGTACAATGTTCAATTTATTTTATTTCAGTAGTGGTACAGCTGAATTACCTCCACTTTTCTGCCTATAATACTTCTGAAATTAATGATCCAAACAAATAGAAAGAGCCGGCCGAGGTGGCCGAGCGGTTCTAGGCGCTACCGTCGCGCGACCGCTACGGTGGCTGTGGATGTGTGTGATGTCCTTAGGTTAGTTAGGTTTAAGTAGTTCTACGGTCTAGGGGACTGATGACCTCAGACGTTAAGTCCCATAGTGCTCAGAGCCATTTGAACCGAATAGAAAGAAAGGTTTATCTCTAGCAAGAAGCCATATGCTTGAATATTTGTGGTATCTCAATTGCAGATTTTTCAGCGCTCATTTAACTTTAGGACTCTGTATCTCAAAATGAACAAAAATGGTCTTGTGCCACTATTGAAATGAGCCCTTCATTTAGAAGTTGCGTCAGCTGAAAAAAAGGCTAAGTTTGAGAGACAAAAAGTGCTCTTTCACCAGGATCAAGCACAATACTACACAAACGACAACAATGGATAAAATGTATGAACTGGGCTGTGAACTGGCTCATCACCACCCTGTTCACCAGAATTAGCCCCGGCTGAATTCTACCTTTTCTCAAACTTTGGCTTACTGGGCAGAAATTTTCATCAAGTGATCTACATCTGCATCTACATCTTACTCTGTAAGCCACCTAATGTTATGTTGGGGACGGCAGTTTTTGTGCTTGTAATTGATCTCCCCTACCCTGTTCCACTCGCTAACAGCGCGTGGGACGAATGATTGTCGCTAACCCCCTGTATTGGCTCCAATTTCTTCAATTTTCTCATCTTGGTCGTTAAAATAGACGCTTCTTGGGGGAAGTAATATGTTGTCCGACTCTTCCCAGAAAGTCCTCACTTGCAATGTCAATAGTAAATATCTGCGTAATGCACAACGCCTCTCTTGTAACTACTGCCAGTGGAATTTGTTGAGTATCTCCGTAACACTCTCGTGTCCACTAAACGTCAATAGTAAATCACTGCGTAATGCACAACGCCTCTCTTGTAACTACTGCCAGTGGAATTTGTTGAGTATCTCCGTAGCACTCTCGTGCCCACTAAACGATCCCGTGACGAAATGTGCAGCTCTTCTGTAGATCTTCTCTATCAGTCATACATGGTATGGACCTTAGATAGATGAACAATACTCAATAATCTGTCTAATCTGTCTAACAAGTGCAGTGACAGTTGCAGTCAATGAGTATTTTGCAAGGTTGACAAAATGGTTCAAATGGCTCTGAGCACTAAGCGACTTAACTTCTGAGGTCATCAGTAGCCTAGAACTTGGAACTAATTAAACCTAACTAACGTAAGGACATGACACACATCCACGCCCGAGGCATGATTCGAATCTGCGACACCGGCTCTAGACTGTAGCGCCTAGAACCGCACGGCAACTCCGGCTGGCAGAGTTTGACAGAATTTGTTTTTCCGGTGAGAGAAAAAAGCTGGTCGGTCGCTAAACCAAGTGTATATCGCTCAAATGAAACTATGTGCAGATGTAACGTGGGCTGTTTTCGAAAAAACACCCTCGTATGGGACATTATCGGGCACAAGCTGTGCGGTCACAAAACACCGGCCCGTATTTTACAGGAATATCACGACGGCATCTAGTACTACACACCTCCTCAAACCAACCAAGTGCTTGTCGAGTCAATGAGACGCAGAACAGCTGTTGTATTGCATTCCAAAGACCGGCCAACGCACTGTTAGGCCCGTTTCACACTGGGACATTGGTGACGGTCACCAGTGACGATCACCGGGGATTGTGGTTAACACTCCTGGATCACCGGTGACCAACACCGCAAGTATTGCCAACTGATTCATTTGTCAAATGGACTCGAGCGAGGAGTAACTTTTGTTACTACTTATAAGCCAGAGGAGGAAGAGGAGAATGAAGACAAAACGTTCATTACACTAACATCCACTGCTACCAGATCGGCTGGAGAAAATATTCTTTTATACTGCAGTATTTATGTCGATCTGAGACAAGATGAGAAGTTTTTTCAGTATTTTCGAATGCCTAAAACTTCATTTTATGGAGTGCTAAGAGACTTCAAAAGTAGGAATGCGGGTACGCTACTACAAACAGCATAGTGAACGCATTATTGTGGCCAAGATAGATACGAAGCCATGCCTACCACAGTAGAACACGTTTATATGCCAAATATCTCCGCAGCTGAAGACGAGATTGATGAAATGTATGAAGAGATAAAAGAAATTATTCAATAGTGAAACGAGACGAAAATTTAATAGTCGTGGATGACTGGAATTCGATAGTAGGAAAAGGAAGAGAAGGAAACGTAGTAGGTGAATATGGAATGGGGTTAAGGAATGAAAGAGGAAGCCGCATGGTAGAATTTTGCACAGAGCATAACTTAATCATAGCTAACATTTGGTTCAAGAATCATAAAAGCAGGTTATGTACATGGAAGAAGCCTGGAGATACTGGAAGGTGTCAGATAGATGTGGACTCTATTGGTTCCTAACTTAGATTAAAACTGAAGAAACTGCAAAAAGGTGAGAATTTAAATAGATGGGACCTAGATAAATTGAAAGAACCAGAAGTTGTAGAGAGTCTCAGGGAGAGCATTACGGAACGATTGACGAGAATGGGGGAAAGAAATACAGTAGAAGAAGAATGGGTAGCTTTGAGAGATGAAATAGTGAAAGCAGCAGAGGATCAAGTAGGTAAAAATACCAGGGCTAATAGAAATCAATGGGTAACAGAAGATATATTGAATTTAATTGATGAAACGAAAAAATACAAAAATGCAGTAAATGAAGCAGGCAAAAACGTATACAAACGTCTCAAAAATGAGATCGACAGGAAGTGCAAAAAGGCTAAGCAGAGTTGGCTAGAGGACAAATGAAAGAATGTAGAAGCTTGTATCACTAGGGGTAAGATAGATACCGTCTACAGGAAAAAATAACCACTTACATGAATATCAAGAGCTCAGATGGAAAATCAGTTCTAAACAAAGAAGGAAATGGAAGAGGAGGTAGAAGAACATATGGGAGATATGATACTGCGTGAAGAGTTTCACAGAGCACTGAAAGACCTGAGTCGAAACAAGGCCCCGGGAGTAGACAACAACCATTAGAACTACTGATAGCCTTGGGAGACCCAGCACTGACAAACCTCTACCATCTGGTGAACAAGATGTGTGAGACAGGCGAAATACCCTCAGACTTCAAGAAGAATTTAATAATTCCAATCCCAAACAGAGCAGATGCTGACAGACGTGAAAATTACCGAACTATCATTTTAATAAATCACGACTGCAAAATACTTACACGAATTCTTCACACACGAATGGAAAAACTGGTAGAAGCCGACCTCAGGGAAGATCAGTTTGGATTCCGTAGAAATGTTGGGACACGTATGGCTATACTGACCCTACGACTTATCTTAGAGAATAGATTAAGGAAAGGCGATCCTACGTTTCTAGCATTTGTAGACTTAGAGAAAGCTTTTGACAATGTTGATAGAATAGATTAAGGAAAGGCGAACGTACGTTTCTAGCATTTGTAGACTTAGAGAAAGCTTTTGACAATGTTGATTGGAATACTCCCTTTCATATTCTGAAGGTTGCAGGGGTAAAATTCAGGGAGCGAAAGGCTATTTACAATTTGTACAGAAACCAGATGGCAGTTATAAGAGTCGAGGCGCATGAAAGGGAAGCAGTGGTTGGGAAGGGAGTGAGACAGAGTTGTAGCCTATCCCCGATGCTATTCAATCTGTATATTGAACAAGCAGTAAAGGAAACAAAAGAAAAATTCGGAGTAGGTATTAAAATCCAGGGAGAAGAAATAAAAACTATGAGGTTCGCCGATGACATTGTAATTCTGTCAGAGACAGCAAAAGACTTGGAAGAGCAGTTGAATGGAATGGATAGTGTCTTGAAAGGAGGATATAAGATGAACATCAACAAAGGCAAAACGAGGATAATGGAATGTATTCGAATTAAATCGGGTGATGCTGCGGGAATTACATTAGGAAATGAGACACTTAAAGAAGTAAAGGAATTTTGCTATTTGGGGAGCATGATGGTTGAAGTAGAGAGGATATAAAATGTAGATTGGCAATAGATAGGAAAGCGTTTCTGAAGAAGAGAAACTTGTTAACATCGAGTATAGATGTGTCAGGAAGTCGTTTTTGAAAGTATTTGTATGGAATGTAGCCATCTATGGAAGTGAAACGTTGACGATAAATAGTTTAGACAAGAAGAGAATAGAAGCTTTCGAAATGTGGTGCTACAGAAGAATGCTGAAGATTAGATGAGTAGATCACATAACTAATGAGGAGGTATTGAACAGAATTGGGGAGAAGAGAAATTTGTGGCACAACTTGACTAGAAGAAGGGATCGGTTTGTAGGACATGTTCTGAGGCATCAAGGGATCACCAATTTAGTACTGGAGGGCAGCGTGGAGGGTAAAAATCGTAGAGGGAGACCAAGAGATGAATACACTAAGCAGATTCAGAAGGATGTAGGTTGCAGTAGGTACTGGGAGATGAAGAAGCTTGCACAGGATAGACTAGCATGGAGAGCTGCATCAAACCAGGCTCTGAACTGAAGACCACAACAACAACATGGTTTACGGTCGCTGCACAACTTGGGAACCGCATGGAGCCCACCATTTATTAGCGATACTCTCATGAAATGGTCGTAGGGGAAACACCCCACTCCTTCGCTACCTCGGAGTGCTGTCTCCCATCGCTCGTGCGCCGACTATAACACCACGTTCAGACTCATTTAGATCTTGATAACCTGGATTGTAGTAGCAAAAACCGATCTAACAACAGCGCCAGACCTTTGTTGTCTTTTATAGGCGCTGCTGACCTTATTCTGTCTGTTTACATATATCTGTATTTGAATACACATGCCTATACCAGTTTGTTTAGCGCTTCAGTGTAAAATAACATGAATATGTTTTTTCCCTGAACTGTAGGTTACTGAACTTTTAATGCTTTATCATGTTACGATAAAATAAATCTTTGGCGTTGGTATTAATTTAAGCATGGACTGATATATAAAGCACATAAAAATTTCTTGAATATGCAAGACTGAAACTAAGATCGATATCAGTTTTATTGCATTATAGCGAGAATGAGACATCCCATTATCCACCAAAGATGTTAAATTTACTGACAAAGATGAGATGTTACAGATATTTGCAGCAGCTAGTCAGATGATTTCTTAGTTTGGTTTCTCACTCGATGGACGCGTAGCATATCTGTACTCCACACTTATCACACTTGGTTGTGAGGCATCCAGTGCGCGTATTCTTTTGTTTTTCTGCCACAGTTGCCGGTGGTAGGAGTTGCATCTTCTTTGCATTCCGCCTGCTTCTTTCACAGGTCATCCTGCCTGGTCGCAAGACACAACACTGGGGTGCTACGAAGTCCACACCAACTGTCGATCAGTATTGCTCTGCATACAGAGCAGAGCTCACAGGAAAACATATTTTATGAAAGTGCATATTGTGGCTGTGGGACAGCGGCTGACAACATAAGTAACGGAAATGGAGCAGTACGTATTTTTTCTCCGACAACTTTTTTCAACGTTAAATTTGCGTCATCTTCAGGTTTTGTTTATCAAAAAAACATCTTATATAGTTACAGCACCTACGCCTAATAACTTAGTTGATGTAAAGATAAGATACCACAACTGCTTTAACATCGTAAAAAGGAATCAAACTCAAACTACCCTGTGAGTGTGTAAGTCAGTACAAGAAAAGACATTTTTTATACACTGCTTGCGGCTGACCTAGGTTCTTTGCTGCCATTTTGCATACCGTACATCACTTCTGCAGCCTTTTACGTACCCGCTTTTTCAGTTGGATCATGCTTCATGATTCGTCCTTTTCCAAATTTACAACTGTGTGGCGCTAGGTTGTTTTATACTGTGATAGTTTTAAAGTAAGCCCATAATCTTACGTCTTTCATCTTACATCTTTACCACATAAGCTTATAACCAGACGTATGATTACTACGATAAGTTCTTCTACTGTGTACTTTTATCTTCATATACTCATATATAAAACCTTTTCCCGAGTTGATGTCTATACTCACAGAGTACTTTGGTTGTGTTTTGTTCCTTTTCCGATGTTAAAGCAGTAGTGGGATCTTATTTTTATATCAGTTAAGTTATAAGAAGCAGGTCTTGTAACTATGTAACTTGTTTTTCTATAACTACGGCATGAAGATGACTCGAATATAGCGTTGAAACTAGTCGTCTAAGTAAGAAATATTTCGAAATTACCGCTGTGGTGTTACATTTCCATTACTTGAAAAACATATTGTCTGCTTAGGGCAGTACTGCCAACGTAATTTACGCGCTGACAAGCATTTGCCGAAGTTAAAAGGAACTCAAATGTTCAAATGTGTGTGAAATCTTATGGGACTTAACTGCTAAGGTCATCAGTTCCTAAGCTAACAAACTACTTAACCTAAAGTATCCTAGGGACAAACACACACACCCATGCCCGAGGGAGGACTCGAACCTCCGCCGGGACCAGCAGTACAGTCTATGACTTCAGCGCCCCACACCGCTCGGCTAATCCCGCGCGGCTTAAAAGGAACTGAGTAATTAACAAAAGAAAGAGGGGTGGAGTGTAACACACCCCATTGTCACAGTTTTTTTTCAGGCAATCTTCAGCAGTCGATGTATGTTTCAAAAAACCCATGCCACTGAATTGTATTATCTGGATTTTATTAGAACTACCAGTTTCGGCCGTAAGCCATCATCTGGTACCCAACGACACAACGTTCCACGTTGTAGAACAACATCAAGATAACACAAATTGGCGCCTAACGATCACATGATAGTATACTTACGAAAACCACTTCAAACATTTCATTTGTCATGAATATTGAAAGACAATACATTGAACACTTTAATCCACATGAATCAAGTAATAAAAATCTCATTCATAGCATTTACAAGTGCAGTAATCGTCCTCTTGTACAATACTGTAACCGTGTCATTTACGCAACGTCACATTCTCAATCTTTATCTATGTCTTTTTCTGCCTATTAGGGTGGAAAAAAATAAAAGAAATAAAGAAATAAAAAATGATATGCAACATGACGATAGTGGAGATAAGTGGTACAGATGGACATAAGAGGTACTGGCAGAAGTGAAGCTGTGAGGACGGGGCGTGAGTCGTGCCTGGGCAGCTCAGTTGCCCAGTCGGCTCTCAGCCGAGGCAGCGTGCGGACGGCCCCGTGCTCCGCTGCAGGTTTGTTTACTTCCGCGTCGTAGCTTTAAGGCTTGTGTCCGTCCACCGCGAGCAACATGTCGAGCGCTTACCGCCGTGCGACCCTTAAAGTTTCCTTCCCAGCTGAACATGCGCGACCTCGTGCACATGAAGTTGAAACGTTCCTACGTGAAGAAGTTCGTTTGGATCCTAACCACGTTATCGGAATCCATTTTTCGATCACGAGTAGTGCCGTTCATATTAAAATGACAAACACCGAGGTGTGTGAAGATGTTATTCGCCGCCATACCAACGGACTTAAGTTCAAATACTCTGATGGTCACGTCGGGGCAGTAACACTTGAACTCGCAGAGTACGGTCCACGCACGATTAGGGTGTTTGAACTACCATTTGAAGTGCCGAAGGACGTAGTTGTCTCTGCGTTACAACCATACGGTAACGTCATCGGTTACGTAGAGGATAAATGGCAAACCTTCACGACCTACCATGTCCTTAATGGTCAAAATTGAACTGAAAAAACATGAACCATCATACCCGACAATTGGCGGTGTGCGAGCCATTGTCATGTATGACGCCCAACCCCGTACATGTGCGGGCTGTGGACAAGAAGGCCACGTCAGATCCGCCTGATCCAGACGCCGGTCGGCGAGGAAGCGTCCCCAGCGGTGATCACTCAGATCCCTGTCACATATGCCAAGGTTGCCCACGAAGGTAGCACCTCTACACAGGGTCTTCCTGCTCTGTTGACGTCGTCTGATCAGGCAGATGCAACCGCTACGGAGATTCCTTCTGAGGTGCCACAGACGCCGCATCATCGCAGCACTGTGACTGAAAATGCTGCTGAGATGGACGTTGATCCGGGAGTGGTACCTACTTCTGCTTTCCTTCAGACTGGTCCGGAGTCAGACGAAAGCCAACCGCAATCAGACTCGGAACGACCTGTTCGAAAACAAGGGTCGACACGAAAGAGAAAGAAACGTAGCTGTACACCCCCTGATGAATCCATTCTACGGATGGATGCCAGAGATGCAGAACCGAAGATGGACGACAAACCGCTCTATGATGTCCAAAAGTCTGATGCGAACGACCCGCCACAGGCGACCACTGGCAACGATCACCCCTCCTTTCTGGCGCCGTCGCCCCCACAAGTCGACGTTGAAGAAAGTCTATATGCTGAGCCGAAAACTACGTCTCCTCTCCACATGGATGATGTACACAGTCGGTACCCTACCGCAGTATCAGTCTCCTGGGCAGACGACGTGGAGATCGAAGGGACTGGGGTGGACGGTGCTGATGATGGGGCGCCCCCATCGGTTGCGCCCGCGCCCGCAAACTCTCCACAATAGCAACCTCTTCCGCGGACCGGCAAGATCGACGACCTCTCGCCCCTGAAGAAGCAGCCCCACCTGTGCCTGTGGGACTCCAACACCAGCATTATCGTGTCGCAACGATTAACCTCGCGACCATTCGTGTGCCCCACAAACTAGCGCTGCTCCGCGATATAATTTATGATGCGGACATTGATATTGCGATTTTTCAGGAAGTGCATCTCGCCGATTTTTCACCACCACATGGCTTCACGGCGCATCTTGCTCCCGCTTCGGACACCGGTAGTGGTGTTGCCATCATCTTACGAGAAGGTCTTCCTGCCGAAGATGTCCTATACCTCCCCAACGGCAGAGATATGGCCCTTACTCTCTTTGGTGTACGCATCGTCAACATTTATGCGCCGTCGGGCTCCAGCTACGGTCGTGAACGCAATACCTTCTTCGCAGATGAAGTTACGCCCCTTTTTATGGGACCACACGATGACTGGGTCATGGGCGGAGACTTCAACTGCACCCAGCGACCTCAGGATCAATTGCCGCGTCACTCACCATGCGCAGCTCTGGAAACAGTCGTGACACGGCTACAATTTGTCGACACGTGGAAACATGTTCACGGTGATCGTTTGGGCTTTACGTACCACACTGCGCACTCCTCTAGCCGACTGGATCGCATCTACATCTCGCGATCCCTAATTCAACACACACGACAGGCTGAAATCTGGCCTGTTGCTTTCTCAGATCATGAGGCTTACTTCTGTGACGTTGTTCTCACAAGATAGGCAGTATGGCACGGACGTGGTTTATGGAAACTGAACACGGCACTTCTTAATTCACCTGACTGTCGGCTTCTAATTGAAGACACTTGGATCACATGTAACAGACGCCGTCCCACGTATCCGTCTACCATATCCTGGTGGATCCAGTGTGCAAAACCTGCTCCTCGAAAAACTTTGATCTGGCATGGCAAAGATGTTGTCGCCTGGAGGAAGAGCACTATGGACTTTTACTACAGGATCCTACGAGAATGCTCCACGATGCCAGCCTCCCCTGAGCGCCATACAAGGATGAACCATGCTAAGGCCCAAATCTCCAATCTCATGCGAAGGCATTTGGAAGGAGCGATAGTACGATCTCGTACTGCTGATCGCATGCCTCATGAACATCCATCTATGTACCATATCATCCAAGAACGCCAACATCGACGCCGAAAATTTATTCCCGTCCTAACAGACCAAGAAGGGCGTCGCTACGTAACCCAATCTGCAATAGGGAATGTGCTTCACGCCCACTACCAGCAGCTCTACGCCGCAATTCCACATTCCTCAGAGTTGATCGAGGAAGTCTCACAGCTCAACTTCAGTGGTCTCGCAGGAGATGCGGCGATTGACTTGGTGTCAGAGGTGACTGATGATGAAGTCCGCGATGCGATCCGAGCAGGAAACATCAATCGCTCCCCAGGACCCGACGGTCTTCCCCTCGAATTTTATCGCACCTTCCGTGATTTGTTAGAGTCCACCTTCACCTCCATCTGTCGGGAACTGATGTCTCCGGAAGTACCTGTGCCGGACGCTTTCATGGACGGAATTATTATTCCTGTACATAAACCGCATGGTGGCAACAATATCAGTGATTATCGGCCCCTCACCCTCCTTAACAGTGATATGAAAATCTTCACTCGCTTTTTGGCGGCACGACTTAAAAACGTTGCCTGATATGTTGTGTCGCCGGACCAAGCATCTTTGGGAGGGGATAATAATATCCACACGACTTTATGCCGCTACAGGGATATGATCGCCGTTACCCAGGCACAACGCCTCTCTGGGGCACTTGCGTCTTTGGACTTTAGTCAAGCTTTTGATAGGGTTGACCATTCGTTCCTTACGGCCGTTCTCCACCATATGGGTTTCCCAGTCGCCGTTATCACGGTAGTGATGCGCCTTCTGCCGGGTGCCTCTTCCAGGATTATGTACAATGGCAGACTCACTCCTCCGATAAAAATAGGTCGATCCGTACGTCAAGGTTGCCCTCTATCAGCGATTTTGTACGCCTTTTCCTTGGAATCCTTGCTATGTGGACTGAGACAACGTTTGGTAGGGTTGTCCATAGATCGATACCGATTCTGTTGCACGGCCTATGCTGACGATGTAGTCATCTGTTTACGTAATGCCGAAGAGATTCGAGCTGTTTTGACGTGGGTAGCGACTTATGGTGAGGCGTCGGGTAGCTCTTTAAACGTACGTAAGTCACAAGTTATGTCCATTGGCACGGGACTCCCAGTGGAGTGTGTTACACCTCTCACCACCGTTGATACCATTCGCTGTTTGGGAGTAGACTTTTCATCTGATCTCCGGCGTTCAGCAACCATCAACTGCCGACGCCTCCTTTTAATGATCAGAGCAGGTCTTATGGACCATCGCCTTCGATCCCTAGATATTCTCCAACGAGTTCGATATGTCAATATATATATCGCATCCCGAGTTCCCCATGTAGCACAAGTTCTACCTTTCCCGCTTACTGTGGCACGTCGCATGTTGGCAGCGATGGAATCTTTCGTCAGCTCTGGGCTGTTGTTCAAAGTTAACTACGCAACCCTTACTCTTCCCCGTAAACGAGGTGGGATAGGTCTCTTTCACGTGCCAGATTGAGCTCGCGCCCTACTTGTCAGATCCCAGATGTTGGTATGGACACGATGCCCAACGAGCCTCACTGGTCTGCTCCTGTCGGCACATTCGCCAGTCTCACTGTCAGCCCCACTGATGATCTCGGACGTTCCGGCCCAGTTCGATTATATACGATACTTCTTTCTTGAACTCAGTTAACTACGCCTCACCTTACCAAGACAGCTTTTACTAAAGACAAAGGCAGTATACAATGTCCTCCAATTAGGTCGTCCACCTAACCCGGTTGAACAAAAGTTCCCCCAGGTTGACTGGCGTCATGTATGGCGCGCAATTTTCGCCCGTTACCTTGACACGAATGTTCAGTCTGTCTGGTACCAAACTGTCAATAGTAAGCAACTCAATCAATCTCGGCTTCATCGTATCCACCTCGCCGAATCACCTCTCTGTTCCACGTGTGGAGTGCCCGACAATGATGAACATCGGTTTGTTTGTGGGCCGGCGGCGGAGGTTTGGCACTTGATTCGTCTTATTGTGGCTTTTCTAACGCGGGACATTCCGGATCGGATTACTCCCCTTTCATTATTATTTCCGGATCGTGAATATTTTCCTCGGACAAAGACCAATGCTGTGAATTGGATTCGCGGACATGCCATTCACTACCTATTTGGACAAACTGTAGACTCTGTACTCGATTTTTGGACATACCTCAATGACCGTCATTATGTCGTTGTCCGTCACCCAAAATACAGACAATTTTCCTCGAACTTCCTTGGGAGTGCCTTCCACGACCCGCCTCGCAGCTGGAATGTGTTAAGCCCAGAGAGGAGAAGGTTTCCTGTTTGAACCAATGAACATTTCTGAACAATTGAACAGAACACATCAATTTCGAGAAGACGTGACTCAACATATTGCCAGCGGGGCGCAGAAGGCCTCTGGTCAATTACACAATAAAACTAAACAAAAACAAAAAATAATAATAACATAACAATAGAAATAAAAATAAAATTCAGAAAAAGGAAGATTTTGTTTTGTGTGTAAGGATAGCCCTAACCTTGATTTCCTATACTTGCCCTGGTAAATAGGCAGCTCTCTGGGGTAGGTTTAGTCAGGAGCCAACGCCTGAAGTGGACCAGATTTTTTTTGTTATAGGATGAAAAGTGGCGGTGGCACTTGTTTTTTTTAAGTTCCATTTTAATAAAGGGGTTTCAAAAAGCACAGAAAATATCAAAAAAATAAAAAAAGATGAAAAAGAGGGTTAGCTGCCCTCTGTAAAAAAGGGGTAACGTAAAAAAACAAAAAATAAATTAAAAAAATAAAAATATTTTAAAAAATTGGTAGCGCAGTTGCCCGCGAAAGGCAAAGGTCCCGAGTTCGAGTCTCTGTCCGGCACACAGTTTTAATCTGCCATAAAGATTCATATCAACACACACTCCGCTGGAGAGTGAAAATTTCATTCTATATTTAGCTTTCTTTGCGTTATTCATCGCATTTTGTAACTGAATAATGTATATATTAGTGAGTCTTCAGCATAATGAGAACTTTGGGCTGTGATGCCAAGTCACTTTACAATTGTTCTTGTCATCTCAAGTGAATAGGACGATTGCTGCGCTTGTAAATGCTGTGAATGGGGTTTTTACTACGTGTTTCATGCAGATTAAAATATTCCATGCTTTCTGTTTCAATATTCATGACAAATGACGTATTTTAAATGATTTTCGTAAGTATATTATTATTTGATTTCTGGGCAGCAATTTGTGTTGTCTTAATGTTCTTGTACAAAGTGGAATTTTGTGTTGTTGCCGGCCGCGGTGGCCGAGCGGTTCTAGGCCCTTCAGTCCGGAATCGCGCTACTGCTACGGTCGCAGGTTCGAATCCTTTCTCGGGCATGGATGTGTGTGATGTCCTTAGGTTAGTTAGGTTTAAGTAGTTCTAAGTTCTAGGGGACTCATGACCTCAGATGTTAAGTCCCATAGTGCTTAGAGCCATTTGAGCCATTTTTGTTCTGTTGTTAGGTACCAGATGACATGCGGCCAAAATCGATAGTACTAACAAAATCCAGTTAATGCAATACAGTCTCATGAATTTATTTCAAACATTCCAATGCGTCGCTGCAGGGTTGTCAAAGCAACAATTTACGTCGAAGGCTGCCTCCAGACAGAGAAGTTTAGTAACAGCTCCGCGCGGTAGCAAAAGGTTCGTATGAGAAGCTGCCAGCGGGCTTGTGCGCATGCGCAAAGGTGAATTCGCGTATGAGCAGTGCCTTCCTCCCGCTTCTGGCTACTTGGAGCGTGGCTGGGGTTGCTGTATGAACAGTAGTAGCAAGTAGACAGAAGATACCCGGAAATAGTTTTTCTGGCACGCCCAAGCTGCCAGATTACCGCATGCGCAAAGCGAGCTGAGGTATAGTGGGGGGGGATCTTTCCCCACGTGACCCGTGTATAATATGTTCGTGTCTTCGTTTACAGCTCTCACGTCAAATGAAATCAAAACAGATTTCTGTGGCCGGGAGCCATCAAGTGAATTAATATACATTCTCATAACCATGAAAGACCAACATAAGTTAGTAGTTTCAATGTTCTGGTTTTATATTATTTCCTCGTTATTAGCAATCAGCCATTGTCTTAATGAAGCTATTTCTGTCTGTTTTATGGAGAAATTTGCTTCTATTAATTTATTTTCCGCTGAGACAGTTAGTTTATTTGAAACGAAGTGTCCCATTCCGCGCTATTGGCTACTTTAAACTTCGTTCAATTTCAAGTGCAAATTTTCATTTTCTGGGACGAATGACGTTATACCACAATGAAGAACCAAACATGAGAATACAGTACTGGACCTCCAAGAAAATTGGTATCACGAAAACCACGTGCAATGCTGAATATCAGGTACTCCAGAGGGCATCTGGACATAGAAATGTGCAATTAGAGCGGAATGAAGCATTTTAGTATGGTTTATGAAATTCCGATGCTGGCTGAGTAGTCTCTGGTGTCCTGTTTCTTTTATGACACTGTAAGATCTCTTAATGCTATATACGTACGAACATACGTAAACATTGACTTGAAGCTGACTAAGTAGGCAAATCTGATCAGTAGTTTTGAACTAAATATTTTGTTCCAAATACACCTGTAGCAGAATTTTACAAATCTGCCTTGCGTGAAACAGTGTTTTTCGACCACAAGGCACTTGCCTAGTACTTCCTCTGGGCCTGAAGTTATTTCTTAATTTGTGTTTACGTCTTAAATTTATAGAATGATATTCTGTGTTAAATTTTAGACTGGCAGCATGTTGTTGTTGTTGTTGTCTTTAGTCCTGAGACTGGTTTGATGCAGCTCTCCATGCTACTCTATCCTGTGCAAGCTGCTTCATCTCCCAGTACCTACTGCAACCTACATCCTTCTGAATCTGCTTAGTGTACTCATCTCTCGGTCTCCCTCTACGATTTTTACCCTCCACGCTGCCCTCCAATGCTAAATTTGTGATCCCTTGATGCCTCAAAACATGTCCTACCAACCGATCCCTTCTTCTAGTCAAGTTGTGCCACAAACTTCTCTTCTCCCCAATCCTATTCAATACCTCCTCATTAGTTACGTGATCTATCCACTTATCTTCAGTATTCTTCTGTAGCACCACATTTCGAAAGCTTCTATTCTCTTCTTGTCCAAACTAGTTATCTCCCCAATCCTATTCAATACCTCCTCATTAGTTACGTGATCTATCCACCTTATCTTCAGTATTCTTCTGTAGCACCACATTTCGAAAGCTTCTATTCTCTTCTTGTCCAAACTAGTTATCGTCCATGTTTCACTTCCATACATGGCTACACTCCAAACAAATACTTTCAGAAACGACTTCCTGATCCATAAATCTATATTCGATGTTAACAAATTTCTCTTCTTCAGAAACGCTTTCCTTGCCATTGCCAGTCTACATTTTATATCCTCTCTACTTCGACCATCATCAGTTATTTTACTTCCTAAATAGCAAAACTCCTTTACTACTTTAAGTGTCTCATTTCCTAATCTAATTCCCTCAGCATCACCCGATTTCATTTGACTACATTCCATTATCCTCGTTTTGCTTTTGTTAATGTTCATCTTATATCCTCCTTTCAAGACACTGTCCATTCCGATCAACTGCTCTTCCAAGTCCTTTGCCGTCTCTGACAGAATTACAATGTCATCGGCGAACCTCAAAGTTTTTACTTCGTCTCCATGAATTTTAATACCTATCCCGAATTTTTCTTTTGTTTCCTTTACTGCTTGCTCAATATACAGATTGAATAACATCGGGGAGAGGCTACAACCCTGTCTCACTCCTTTCCCAACCACTGCTTCCCTTTCATGCCCCTCGACTCTTATGACTGCCATCTGGTTTCTGTACAAATTATAAATAGCCTTTCGCTCCCTGTATTTTACCCCTGCCACCTTTAGAATTTGAAAAAGAGTATTCCAGTCAACATTGTCAAAAGCTTTCTCTAAGTCTACAAATGCTAGAAACGTAGGTTTGCCCTTCCTTAATCTTTCTTCTAAGATAAGTCGTAAGGTCAGTATTGCCTCACGTGTTCCAACATTTCGACGGAATCCAAACTGTTCCTCCCCGAGGTCTGCATCTACCAGTTTTTCCATTCGTCTGTAAAGAATTCGCGTTAGTATTTTGCAGCCGTGGCTTATTAAACTGATAGTTCGGTAATTTTCACATCTGTCAGCACCTGCTTTCTTTGGGATTGGAATTATTATATTCTTCTTGAAGTCTGAGGGTATTTCGCCTGTCTCATACATCTTGCTCACCAGCTGGTAGAGTTTTGTCAGGGCTGGTTGTCCCAAGGTCGTCAGTAGTTCTAATGGAATGTTGTCTACTCCGGGGGTCTTGTTCCGACTCAGGTCTTTCAGTGCTCTGTCAAACTCTTCACGCAGTATCGTATCTCCCATTTCGTCTTCATCTACATCCTCTTCCATTTCCATAATATTGTCCTCAAGTACATCGCCCTTGTATAAACCTTCTATATACTCCTTCCACCTTTCTGCCTTCCCTTCTTTGCTTAGAACTGGGCTGCCATCTGAGCTCTTGATATTCATACACTTGGTTCTCTTCTCTCCAAAGGTCTCTTTAATTTTCCTATAGGCAGTATCTATCTTACCCCTAGTGAGATAAGCTTCTACATCCTTACATTTGTCCTCTAGCCATCCCTGTTTAGCCATTTTGCACTTCCTGTCGATCTCATTTTTGAGACGTTTGTATTCCTTTTTGCCTGCTTCATTTACTGCATTTTTATATTTTCTCCTTTCATCAAATAAATTCAATATTTCTTCTGTTACCCAAGGATTTCTAGCAGCCCTCGTCTTAGTACCTACTTTATCCTCTGCTGCCTTCACTACTACATCCCTGAGAGCTACCCATTCTTCTTCTACTGTATTTCTTTCCCCTATTCCTGTCAATTGTTCCCTTATGCTCTCCCTGAAACTCTGTACAACCTCTGGTTCTTTCAGTTTATCCAGGTCCCATCTCCTTAATTTCCCACATTTTTGCAGATTCTTCAGTTTTAATCTACAGGTCATAACCAATAGATTGTGGTCAGAGTCCACATCTGCACCTGGAAATGTCTTACAACTTAAAACCTGGTTCCTAAATCTCTGTCTTACCATTATATAATCTATCTGATACCTTTTAGTATCTCCAGGGTTCTTCCATGTATACAACCTTCTTACATGATTCTTAAACCAAGTGTTAGCTATGATTAAGTTGTGCTCTGTGCAAAATTCTACTAGGCGGCTTCCTCTTTCATTTCTTAGCCCCAATCCATATTCACCTACTATGTTTCCTTCTCTCCCTTTTCCTACACTCGAATTCCAGTCACCCATTACTATTAAATTTTCGTCTCCCTTCACTATCTGAATAATTTCTTTTATTTCATCGTACATTTCTTCAATTTCTTCATCATCTGCAGAGCTAGTTGGCATATAAACTTGTACTACTGTAGTAGGTGTGGGCTTCGTATCTATCTTGGCCACAATAATGCGTTCACTATGCTGTTTGTAGTAGCTTACCCGCATTCCTATTTTCCTATTCATTATTAAACCTACTCCTGCATTACCCCTATTTGATTTTGGCAGCATACCTTGTTTTATCCTTTTAACTCCCCACATGGCTTCGTATTTATTCCTGGAGTAGAATATAAACTGTTAGTTGTACAGCTTTTTTGCCTCACAGACAACCATGTTAATTTTTTCACATTTTAAAATAGTCATGAAATTTATTGTCCTTTATTCCGGTGTAAGCTACATAAGAAACTGTCTCTTTTTTTGTTGCTGCAAGAAATTTGAATTCCATCCTACCAGCTTTCCGCAGTGCTGTGTAGATGCAAATCTGTTGGAAATGCAATAGTGCAGAGGACGAATTAAAAAAAAAAATAAATCTGTCAAAGTCACCACTTAGCAGAATTTTATGGTACTTCGAGCTGTGGAGTCTAATTTTGAAATGCTATTTTGCCAAGGACTACTTCCTTATTTGCATCCTTTATCTGTGTGGGATGTTGTTGTTGTTGTGGTCATCAGTCCTGAGACTGGTTTGGTGCAGCTCTCCATGCTACTCTATCCTGTGCAAGCCTCTTCATCTCCCAGTACCTACCGCAACCTACATCCTTCTGAATCTGCTTAGTTGTATTCATCTCTTGGTCTCCCTCTACGATTTTTACCCTCCACGCTGCCCTCCAATACTAAACTGGTGATCCCTTGATGTCTCAGAACATGTCCTACCAACCGATCCCTTCTTCTAGTCAAGTTGTGCCACAAACTCCTCTTCTCCCCAATCCTATTCAATACTTCCTCATTAGTTATGTGATCTACCCATCTAATCTTCAGCATTCATCTGTAGCACCAAATTTCAAAAGCTTCTATTCCCTTCTTGGCCAAACTATTTATCGTCCATGTTTCATTTCCATAGATGACTACACTCCATACAAATACTTTTAGAAACGACTTCCTGACACTTAAATCTGTAATCGACGTTAACAAATTTCTCTTCTTCAAAAACGCTTTGCTTGGCATTGCCAGTCTACATTTTATATCCTCTCTACTTCGACCATCATCAGTTATTTTGCTCCCCAAATAGCAAAACTCCTTTACTACTTTAAGTGTCTCATTTCCTAATCTAATTCCCTCAGCATCACACGACTAAATGCGACTACATTCCATTATCCTCGTTTTGCCTTTGTTGATGTTTATCTTATATCCTCCTTTCAAGACACTGTGTGGTATATGATAAAACAATTGCTCTAAGTAGAGCTCTGTATGTCCTCTCAACAACATGCCACAGGGCTGCACGTGGTCACGTGATGCCACACCTCGCACGAAATTCCACCAAAAATACGACGGAAAGCGTATGGGCAGAGCAAGCACCAAGCACTGGCTACCTACGTCATCGTAGCTGTGCATGCGCAGTACAGCCTGTTGTCTGGCGCTTTCTGGTAACTGCTCAAACGAACCTAAAGCTTCCTCCTCCGTCCACACACACACACACACACACACACACACACACACAGAGCTGGCTGACTAAGCGCCTCTGAGACGCGGCTACCTGCCAGGTGTGAATGAGCCGGGAACAGCGGCGACAAATACGCGCTGCCCGCGCGCCGCTACACTCGCCCTGTGTCCCTTTGTGTGTGCCGGATGAGCCGCGCACAATACGGCACAAAACGGCGGAATGCGCGTCCGCCCCCCGGGGGCCGCTCAAAAAACCCGCCCCTAGACCCCAGCCACTGCAGACGTCCGCGTGTTGACGTAATTGATGTCGCGCTCCACTTCCTGTCCCACTGCGGTAAGCCGCGGCCATGCTATGTCTCTTCACAACTCGGCTATTCCCCAAACGGCAAAGAAAAGAAAAAAAAAAGTCACCCGCATCCCAGGAGGTGCAGCCAGCTAGCTGACTTCCTTCTCCAGCAGGAGTTCGCGAAACAGCCAGATCACATTTGTCATCCTTACGTACCTCACAGCGATCGTCAAACCTCTTTTTGTAAAGAGCCAATACTGTCTCTGAACGGTGTCGTCTAAGGCCAATGTGCAAGGGGCGTTAGAAAAGTCCATGCAAAAATAAAAACTACTTACGTGTTAGGGATAATTCCTTTCTATTTTGCGACATAGTCTCCTTTAAGATTTATACACTTCGTCCAACGTTGTTCTAATTTGAAACTTCCTGGCAGATTAAAACTGTGTGCCGGACCGAGACTCGGTCTCGGGACCTTTGCCTTTTGCGGGCAAGTTGGTAGAGCACTTGCCCGCGAAAGGCAAAGGTCCCGAGTTCGAATCTCGGTCCGGCACACAGTTTTAATGTGCCATGAAGTTTCATATCAGCGCACACTCCGCTGCAGAGTGAAAATCTCATACTGAAAACATCCCCTAGGCTGTGGCTAAGCCATGTCTCCGCAGTATCCTTTCTTTCAGGAGTGCTAGTTCTGCAAGGTTCGCAGGAGAGCTTCTGTAAAGTTTGGAAGGTAGGAGACGACCTACTGGCAGAAGTGAAGCTGTGGGGAGGGGGCGTGAGTCGTGCTTGGGTAGCTCAGGTGGTAAAGCAGTTGCCTGCAAAAGGCAAAGGTCCCGAGTTCGAGTCTCGGTCCGGCACACAGTTTTAATCTGACAGGAAGTTTCATATCAGCGCACACTCCGCTGCAAAGTGAAAATCTCATTCTGCCTGTTCTAATTTGTTGATCCCTTCTGAATAATAGGGATTGTCCAAGTCTGCAAAATAGCTATTAGTTGCTGCAATAACGTCCTCGTTTGAATGAAATCTTTGTCCCGCCAGTCATTTCTTCAAATTGGGGAACAAGTAGTGTAAGTAGGCTGTTTATATTTTTTTTATTGGTAACGCCACCACCATGTAGCGCTCTGTATAAAAATCTCTGGCTGTCCCATGTGCAGTCTGTGGCTGGTTTGTATTGTTGTCTGCCATTGTAGTGTTGGGCAGCGGCAGCTGGATGCTAACAGCGCGTAGCGTTGCGCAGTTGGAGGTGAGCCGCCAGCAGTGGTGGACGTGGGGAGAGAGATGGCGGAGTTTTGAAATTTGTAAGAATTGGTGTCATGAAGTGATATATATATATTATGACTACTAAGGTAAATACATTGTTTGTTCTCTATTAAAATCTTTCATTTGCTAACTATACCTATCAGTAGTTAGTGCCTTCCGTAGTTTGAATCTTTTATTTAGCTGGCAGAAGTGGCGCTCTCTGTATTGCAGTAGCTTGAGTAACGAAGATTTTTGTGAGGTAAGTGTTTTTTGAAACGTATAGGTTAATGTTAGTCAGGGCCATTCTTTCATAGGGATTTTTGGAAGTCAGATTGCGTTGCGCTAAAAATATTGTGTGTCAGTTTAAGCATAGTCTTGAATAAATTTTTCTAAGGGGACGTTTCAGTAGTAGTCCGAGGGAGCCAACTCTGGAGAATAGGGGGGATGTGAAACGAGTTGGAATCCTATTTCCATTAATTTTGCAACCACAACTGCTGAGGGAGCGAAAGGCTATTTACAATTTGTACAGAAACCAGATGGCACTTATAAGAGTCGAGGGACATGAAAGGGAAGCAGTGGTTGGGAAGGGAGTCAGACAGAGTTGTAGCCTCTTCCAGATGTTATTCAATCTGTATACTGAGCAAGCAGTAAAGGAAACAAAAGAAAAATTCGGAGTAGGTACTAAAATCAAGGGAGAAGAAATAAAAACTTTGAGGTTCGCCGATGACATTGTAATTCTGTCACAGACAGCAAAGGACTTAGAAGAACAGTTGAACGGAATGGACAGTGTCTTGAAAGGAGGGTATAAGATGAACAAAAGCAAAACGAGGATAATGGAATGTAGTCGAATTAAGTCGGGTGATGCTGAGCGAATTAGATTAGGAAATGAGACACTTAAAGTAGTAAAGCAGTTTTGCTATTTGGGGAGCAAAATAAATGATGATGGTCGAAGTAGAGAGGATATAAAATGCAGAGTGGCAATAGCAAGGAAAGTGTTTCAGAACAAGAGAAATTTGTTAACATCGAGTATTGGTTTAAGTATCAGGAAGTCGTTTCTGAGAGGATTTGTGTGGAGTGTAGCCATGTATGGAAGTGAAACATGGACGATAAGTAGTTTAGACAAGAAGATAATAGAAGCTTTCGAAATGTGGTGCTACAGAAGAATGCTGAAGATTAGATGGGTAGATCACATAACTAATGAGAAGGTATTGAACAGAATTGGGGAGAAGAGGAGTTTGGGGCACAACTTGGCCAGAAGAAGGGATCGGTTGGTAGGACATGTTCTGAGGCATCAAGGGATCACCAATTTAGTACTGGAGGGCAGCAAGGAGGGTAAAAATCGTAGAGGGAGACCAAGAGATGAATACACTAAGCAGATTCAGAAGGATGTAGGCTGCCGCAGGTACTGGGAGATGAGGAAGCTTGCACAGGATAGAGTAGCATTGAGAGCTGCATCAAACCAGTCTCAGGACTGAAGACCACAACAACATCAACATCAATTTAAATGCGTTATTTAATATGAGACACGATTGCAAATTTTACGTAATTGTTTTGAATGTCATTTTCCTTCTGAACATTACGTTGTAAAGAGTTGGGCAAATAAAACTGGCTCAGACGAGTAGATACGATTTGACGTGAATGTATGAATATAACCACATACGTGGTTAAACACACCCCACAACGCGCACACCACGAGTTCACACGCACGTGATACACACCGGTTCAGAGTGTAGTCAGGGTTATGTCAGTGTGAATGGGGCATTGCAAAGGGGACGGTGGTACTCACAGGGGCGCAGCGGAAGTACGTTGCGGAAACTTACGTGATGAAAAGTGGTGGAAACGGTTATGTCCGTTTTTTCCTGAGAAGTTTAATGGTGCCAAAGCAGCAGCAAAGAGAACCTGCAACGATTAGTCCGAAAATGGCGTCAGAAAGGATCTGTTTTGAACGAGTCAAAAAACATTCCGAAATGTGTCCGCATAACAGAAAATAGGGCTGTAAAAGCCTTAAACATCTAAGAACGATCTAAAGCGTACAAAACCCAATGTCTGAGAGAGAACTGTGACATCGACACACATCAAAAAGTTTTGCATCACCTCGGTTCCGAGAGTACCGAAACCTGTACAGAAAATTGCAATAGAGATCAACATAAACATAATTTTCGCCGTTTTTATTGGTCAAGAAAACCACACATTGCATGTTGTACCACCATACAGCGAGACCTTCAGAGGTGGTGGTCCAGATTGCTGTACACACCGGTACCTCTAATACACAGTAGCACGCGTGTATTCGTAGTGGCATACTATCCACAAGTTCTTCAAGGCACTGTATTGTCCTCAACGGCGATTCGGCGTAGATCCCCCTAGAGTGGTTGGTGGGTCACGTCGTCCATAAACAGCCCTTTTCAGTCTATCTCAGGCATTTTCGATAGGGTTCATGTCTGGAGAACATGCTGGGCGCTCTAGTCCAGCTATGTGGTTATCCTGAATGGAGATGTAGATGTAGAAGTCGTTCACAAGATGAGCACGATGGTGGCTAGAATTTTCGTCCACGAAGACGGCTTTCTCGCCATTATGATTCCGATGTGGTTGCACTATCAGTCGGAGGATGGCGTTCACGTATCGTACAGCCGTTGTGGCGCCTTCCATGACCACCAGCAGCGTACGTCGGCCGCCATCTCAAAACAGCAGCGAACCTGCTCGCTGGACAGCGTGTATAACGCGTTCAGTCTGACCAGGTTGCCTCCAAACACTCTGAACATTCATGGTGGTGTCTGATTGCTCTATGTCGTGTCTCCCTACCATTTTCGCGCAACGACGCTCTGAGCGTGTTTTTTTAGGGAATTGACTAGTTTGAACCTGGGACCTGTTGCTGGTAAGGAGACGCCAGACCACACATGACATGCAGCATTCAGAAGAGTTCCGTGAGACTAGCGATGATATAACCAAATACTTAATGATTTCAGCGTCACCTCCACTGCACTCCCTGTAAAAGAATCTTAATACTAACTAAATTTAGTGGAAGGGGTTCAAGGCTTTCCTATTTTTAGTTAGCTGGTAAAATAACGTCGAAAAAGCAGTTAAGTTTACCATTGGAAATTTTATTCTGCTCACAAAACATCGTTTATAAATTGCACTATTGATAAAAGGAAGTGTTTTAATGCAGGATGGGAAAAACCAACTGCGTTCAACAAAAATGTGAACGAATATTCCCTGAATGGGTTTCCAAGTTCTACAATGGATCGATGGATGACCTATGCCATATCACATCTATAATCTAGGTTTAAATTAAGTTTCACAAAAGAGAAAACTATAAAAATGGTCTACAGTGACCCTCAATTATCTTTCATTACTTATCTAACTTGTCGTAAATTACAGTGGCCGAGATGGCTTCTCAATAACTATATAACAGAAAAATCATCGCGTTTCAGATGTTTACTTCAAGTGGCAAATGTGAACACCATGAGCTTTAATTGACGATCGACACTAGTATTACGCAAAAAGGGGGTGTAACAGATGAGACTTCTGCAGTTCTGAGTGAAGCCTTATGCGCTCAAAAATGCGGCATCGCGTGCGTTCATTGTCGGTGTTTAAGCAGCGTCAGGGCGGCAGCGGCCGGCGCAGCAGCTCCGCTCACCTCGCCATCTCGGAAGCAACTCTCCTCTAACTTCTCCTTACTACAATTTACCGAAGTTGGTTTAAAAAAAACTATCTGGCTGTGTTTTCATCTGACCAATCAGGGTCTCAATGTTAACCTTAAGCTCCGCCTACAAAAATTCTGTCTATCCAATGAGAAACGTTATACTTTTCGTGGTGGGGCAATATTTTTAAAGTTTGCAACGCAACAGAGACGCGAAAAAGTCTCACGCTAAAACCTGCAGCTGGTGTGGTCCTTTTAGCGTTATCGTGAGATCTATACTGTTTTTCTGGAGGGCTCTAGCTTTTAACATGGGCTGGGGGGTGGCCCTTGACGTAACAGAGACGCGAAAAAGTCTCACGCTAAAACTTGCAGGTGGTGTGGCCCTAGTGGTTAGCTGGCGACGTGGGTGTCCAGTCCGTCCCTTATCGTAGGGCCTTCTTGCTTAACACGGTTCTGCTTTCGGCTTCTGTCCTCGTTTCTTCCCTCGCAACTGCGTCGGTCTCACGGTGGGAAGGTACGACATGCATTTAGGCATTCTTGTGTTAGTCTGTGGTATTCCATTTGCTCACTCGTTACTCGTATTACTTTGGTTAATTTAATGTCACGACTTATTCGGAGCTATGTGACATACTACTGGATTTGCTTATCATGTCAGGGTTTTCATGGAAGGTGTTGGATTTGCCTGAGACCTTACAACACGTCTCTGACGATTGTCTTGTTGAAGGCATATGCGACACTCATTGGTGGAGAGAACGTAATGCCAATCCTGAGCGGTCCATTCGGCATGATGTTGGGCTCATCTGTACCGCGCTGCATGGGGTCGTGGTTGCAAAGATGAACCTCGCCATCGACGTCGGGAGTCAAGTTGCGTAACCTGCAGGCTATTGCGCACAATTTGAGTCGTAACAAGACGTCCTGTGGCTACACGGAAAGCATTATTCAACATGGTGGCGTTGCTGTCATGGATCCTCCGAGCCACAATCCGTAAGTAGCGGTCATCCACTTCAGTAGTAGCCCTTCGGCGGCCTGAGCGAGGCAGTTACTGTCTCTCTGCATCTCCTCCATGTACGAACAACTTCGCTTTGGTTCACTCCGAGACGCCTGGACAGTTCCCTTGTTGAGAGCCCTTTCTCGCTCACACTAACAATGGGGATGCGATCGAACCGCGGTATTGACCGTATAGGCATGGTTGAACTACAGACAACACGAGCAGTGTACCTCCTTCCAGGTGGAATGACTGGAATTGATCGGCTGTCCGACCCCCTCCGTCTAATAGGCGCTGCTCATGTATGGTTGTTCACATATTTTGGCGGGTTTAGTGACATCTCTGAACAGTCAAAGGGACTGTCGCTGTGATACAACATCCACAATCACCGTCTGTCTTCAGGAGTTTTTGGAACTGAGGAGATCCAAAACTTTTTTTAATGTTTTTATATGAATCTGTAATTATTCGAAAAACAGGCACATCTTTGAGACCCAGTACTAAATTTAGTGTGCGCAACGGTTTTGGTAGCGATCTAAATGATTGACCCTAGCGAAGATTCTGAAGGTGGAGAACGGACATAATATTATCATGTAGAGGAACTGGTTATCATAATGAACTCAAGATTTAAATAGCACCGTGGCTAGTTATCAAAGTACATGAATATTAATGCAGAACAACACAGTAATGACTACAACAATGTTCCCTACTACATGTATTGCTAACTAACGCTCTGAGTTGGCAAACTTACTGGAAGAGGTGGAGTTGCATCTCCGGTCGAATTTAGTGAGATAGGCACAGCAGCCTATGATAAACACAGTGAAAGTTAGTCTGAAACCAGCACCCGAAGATCCTATAGAACTGGGGAAGTGCTGATAAATCAGCCAGTGACAGCTACCTCCTTATTACACTACTGTCCATTAAAATTGCTACACCAAGAAGAAATGCAGATGATAACCGGGTATTCACTGGACAAATATATTATACCATAACTTACATGTGATTGCATTTTCACGCAATTTGGGTGCATACATCCTGAGAAATCAGTATCCAGAACAACCACCTCTGGCCGTAATAACGGCCTGGATACGCCTGGGCAACGAGTGAAACAGAGGTTGGATGGCGTGTACAAGTACAGCTGCCGATGCAGCTTCAACACGATATCACACTTCATCAAGTGTAGTGACTGCCGTATTGTAACGAGTCAGTTGCTCGGCCACCATTGACCAGACATTTTCAATTGGTGAGAGATCTGGAGAATGTGCTGGCCAGAGCAGCAGTCGATCATTTCTGTATCCAGAAAGGCCTGTACAGGACCTGCAACATACGGTCGTGCATTATCCTGCTGAAATGTAGGGTTTTGCAGGGATCGAATGAAGGGTAGAGCCACACATGAAATGTAACGTCCACTGTTCAAAATGCCGTCAGTGCGAACAAGGGGTGACCGAGACTTGTAACCAATGGCACCCCATACCACCACGCCGGGTGATACGCCAGTATGTCGATGCCGAATACACGCTTCCAATGAGCGTTCACCGCGATGTCGACAAAGACGGATGCGACCCTCAGTATGCTGTAAACAGAATCTGAATTCATCCGAAAAAATGACGTTTTGCCATTCGTGCACCCAGATTCGTCGTTGAGTACCCCATCGAAGGCTCTCCTGTCTGTGATGCAGCGTCAAGGGTAACCGCGGCCATGGTCTCCGAGCTGATAGTCCATCCTCCTGGAAACGTCGTCGAACTGTTCCTGCAGATGATGGTTGTCTTGCAAACGTCCCCATCTGTTGACTCAGAGATCGAGACGTGGCTGCACGATCCCTTACAGCCATGCGGATAAGATGCCTGTCATTTCGACTGCTAGTCATACGAGGCCGTTGGGATCCAGCACGGCGTTCCGTATTACCCTCCTGAACCCACCGATTCCATATTCCGTTAACGGGAGCAGCAATGTCGCGATACGACAAACCGCAATAGCGATAGGCTACAATCCGACCTTTATCAAAGTCGGAAACGTGATGGTACGCATTTCTCACCATTAGCCGGCCGCAGTGGTCTAGCTGTTCTAGGCGCGCAGTCCGGAACCGCGAGACCGCTACGGTCGCAGGTTCGAATCCTGCCTCGGGCATGGATGTGTGTCATGTCCTTAGGTTAGTTAGGTTTAAGCAGTTCTAAGCTCAAGGGGACTGATGACCACAGATGTTAAGTCCCATAGTGCTCAGAGCCATTTGAACCACTTTTTTTTTCTCCCCCTTACACGAGGCATCACTACAACGTTTCACCAGGCAACGCCGGTTAACTGCTGTTTGTTCATGAGAAATCGGTTGGAAACTTTCCACATGTCAGCACGTTGAAGGTGTCGCCACCGGCGCCAACCTTGTGTGAATGCTCTGAAAAGCTAATCATTTGCATATAACAGCATCTTCTTCCTGTCGGTTAAATTTTGCGTTTGTAACACGTCATCTTCGTAGTGTAGCAATTTTAATGGCCAGTAGTGTAAATTACAATACTTTCGGTTTCTCTGACGTGCCAGAGCTGTAAGATATGCGTACCATAATCTTCACTGGTCTATGAGCATCGTGGAGTCACAGCCGCAATCTGGCCTCCATGTCTGTCGGTCGACTCCTGTCTCCCATATTCCAAAATCGACACCCCTCGTCCACGTCTTCCCATGGAGTTCCTTTTTTTGCGTCTCTCACAATGTTGCTTGCTGGTGTCTTCCTGCCAATACTTTGTGTCCAGCAGTCTTCTAAAAAGTTCCCAGCGACACCCAGTGGCGTACTTGTTTTGTAGGAAAGATTTTGCGCCCGAAGTGCCAAATCGCCTGCTGGCCCGTGAATCGCAATTTATTCCTCTCTCTTCTTGAAAGCTTGCTGCAGTGTTTTATATCCACGTGGCATCGCAACTAACACGCCAGTTTATGCTCATTCAGCAATCAGCCAGTCTTGTATTATAGAGGGTGTCCTGATAACATAAATTGATAACTCAGGGTAGAAGTAAGATACAAATATGACACTGGTGTATAATTGTTTACAAACTAACAAAGTTTTTTCACACATCAGTAAACTTCCACATGAGAACCCTTGGTAACATGTAGCACATCTAGGCGATATTCAATTTCCGTCCACACATTAGCCAACATCACTGGAGGGATCGATTCAGCGACTGTGGGTATCATTTGCTGGAGGATTTCAAGGTCTGGTAGACACGTTCGGTAGACCTCGTCTTTGACATAACCCCATGAAAAGGTCTAAAGGGGTTATGTCAGGAGAGCGTGGAGGCCAATCCGTTGGCTCATCACGACCAATCCATCGCCCAGGAAAGGTCATATCGAGATAGGCACAGACGTCCAAACCCCAATGAGGCGGTGCACCGTCTTGCTGAAACAAGACATCTGGGTGATACTGAAGCAGCTGAGGAACAGCATACAGTTGCAACATGTCCAGATACACTGAACATGTGATGGTAGCCACAGCGAAGAAGAATGGCACCATAATTCCATCGAGCAACAGCGCGCACCAGACATTCACCTTTGGACTGCATCTGGTGCACTCTATGACCTCGCCAGGAAGTTGTGAACCCCAAATGCGCACATTATGGCGATTCACTACGCCACTGACAAAAAAAGGTCGCTTCGTCGGAAAAGGCAATTCGACTGAGATAACTACACTCCTGGAAATTGAAATAAGAACACCGTGAATTCATTGTCCCAGGAAGGGGAAACTTTATTGACACATTCCTGGGGTCAGATACATCACATGATCACACTGACAGAACCACAGGCACATAGACACAGGCAACAGAGCATGCACAATGTCGGCACTATGTTTGCTCTTCGTACAATTGTTGATCTTACAAAGAAACGTATCAACCTCCTGACGTAATTTCAATACTTCCAATCACTAATGTCTTACGTAATACTTCTTTTCGCTAATTGAACAGTTAATATGTACGATTCATCCACGAACGCCATGTAGGTAGGTACCTCTTCTAGGAGCTAAGCATTGCCGGCCGCAGTGGCCGAGTGGTTCTAGGCAGTTCATTCTGGAACCGCGCGACAGCTACCTAAGATGTTAAGTCCCATAGTGCTCAGAGCCAATTGAACTATTTTGAACAGAAAAACGCTCATCAGTGTTAAGAAAGAAATCGCTAAAAAGAACCAGCCATTGCTTGAATTTTGGATAAAAGTCATCGGCACAGGCGGCCGAAGACTTCCGTCATAAGAAGTCACCCTCGTTATGCCAACGGCCTTGTCAAAGAGGGCGGAGGACCGGATATAGTTTCAGGGCACTCTTGTCGTTTGGGTGGGAAAGTTTCCCGCGGAAGAACCAGCAATGATCAACGGCATGAGGATGCAGAAGGCAAGGGAAACCACTGCATTAAAGAAACATAACGTGTATCCACGCGGCACGTGGGCTCTAATTGAGAAAGTGTCATGATGATTTAAACATTGGCAAAAGATTCTCCCATTCGGATGTCCGGAAGGGTACTGCCTACGGGGAGGTGACCACGAGGAAAAGGTTGAATAACCAAAGGAATGGGCAATACTTGAGTAGTCGGGGCGTAGAATGTCAGAAATCTGAAAGAAATAGGGAAGCTAGGAAATCTGAAAAGGGAACGAGGAGGCTAAATCTAGTCACGGTGTGGGACAATTAAAAGATGTGGAAATAAGATAAGGATTTCTTGTCAGATGAAAATAAGGTAATATTAAGAGTTCGCAGAATCGTACAATTGAAGTATGATGCGTTATGAACTGTAAGATAAAGCGGAGATTGAGTAACTGTGAACTGAAGAGTGATAGTGTTGTTCTCATAAGAATCGACAGTAAACCAAGACCGACGACAATGGTTCAGTTATACACTCCTGGAAATTGAAATAACAACACCGTGAATTCATTGTCCCAGGAAGCGGAAACTTTATTGACACATTCCTGGGGTCAGATACATCACATGATCACACTGACAGAACCACAGGCACATAGACACAGGCAACAGAGCATGCACAATGTCGGCACTAGTACAGTGTATATCCACCTTTCGCAGCAATTCAGGCTGCTATTCTCCCATGGAGACGATCGTAGAGATGCTGGATGTAGTCCTGTGGAACGGCTTGCCATGCAATTTCCACCTGGCGCCTCAGTTGGACCAGCGTTCGTGCTGGACGTGCAGACCGCGTGAGACGACGCTTCATCCAGTCCCAAACATGCTCAATGGGGGACAGATCCGGAGATCTTGCTGGCCAGGGTAGTTGACTTACACCTTCTAGAGCACGTTGGGTGGCACGGGATACATGCGGACGTGCATTGTCCTGTTGGAACAGCAAGTTCCCTTGCCGGTCTAGGAATGGTAGAACGATGGGTTCGATGACGGTTTGGATGCACCGTGCACTATTCAGTGTCCCCTCGACGATCACCAGAGGTGTATGGCCAGTGTATGAGATTGCACCCCACACCATGATGCCGGGTGTGGGCCCTGTGTGCCTCGATCGTATGCAGTCCTGATTGTGGCGCTCACCTGCACGGCGCCAAACACGCATCCGACCATCATTGGCACCAAGGCAGAAGCGACTCTCATCGCTGAAGACGACAGGTCTCCATTCGTCCCTCCATTCACGCCTGTCGCGACACCACTGGGGGAGGGGCCGCACGATGTTGGGGCGTGAGCGGAAGACGGCCTAACGGTGTGCGGGACCGTAGCCCAGCTTCATGGAGACGGTTGCGAATGGTCCTTGCCGATACCCCAGGAGCAACAGTGTCCCTAATTTGCTGGGAAGTGGCGGTGCGGTCCCCTACGGCATTGAGTAGGATCCTACGGTCTTGGCGTGCATCCGTGCGTCGCTGCGGTCCGGTCCCAGGTCGACGGGCACGTGCACCTTCCGCCGACCACTGGCGACAACATCGATGTACTGTGGAGACCTCACGCCCCACGTGTTGAGCAATTCGGCGGTACGTCCACCCGGCCTCCCGCATGCCCACTATACGCCCTCGCTCAAAGTCCGTCAACTGCACATACGGTTCACGTCCACGCTGTCGCGGCATGCTACCAGTGTTAAAGACTGCGATGGAGCTCCGTATGCCACGGCAAACTGGCTGACACTGACGGCGGCGGTGCACAAATGGTGCGCAGCTAGCACCATTCGACGGCCAACACCGCGGTTCCTGGTGTGTCCGCTGTGCCGTGCGTGTGATCATTGCTTGTACAGCCCTCTCGTAGAGTCCGGAGCAAGTATGGTGGGTCTGACACACCGGCGTCAATGTGTTCTTTTTTCCATTTCCAGGAGTGTATCATCGTCCTCAATACGTGATAGCATTTCGACCGCAAAGTCGTATCGACGTGTACTGTCATTGGGCAACGAGGCCTAAACGATTTGCACTTTGTATGCACGAAACAATAAACGTTTGTGTAAAATGTCATGGAGAGAGCTTTTGGTATCTGTAATTCTCGTGAGGCCCTGCGCACCGATTTCTTCGGACTTCGCAGGAAAGGCTGCCTTACAGCTTCCACCGTGTCTGCTGAAGTTCTTGGTCGACCAGACCTCGGAAGGTCAACAACCGATCCTGTGTTATTGAACCTCTCATACCTGGCTTTAATGCTCTTGACATCAGGTGGATTCCTTCCAAATGTTGTCCGGAGGTGTCTCTGCACTGTGGTTGGTGATCGCATCTCATTGTACCACAGGACATTCTGTGCCTTCTCTTGATTGTTTAACATGGCTTCTTGGGCACTGCACCTCATCCACTACTTACGCACTGCGAGCATAAAACAGAAAAAAACTTTGATAGTTGTAAACAATTCGATACAAGTTTCATATTTGCATCTTACTTCTAGCCTGAGTTATCAATTTATGTAATCAGGGAAAGTCTTTTCGGACACCCTGTATGTTCCACGAAAACGTGAAAAAATTTGCTTGCCTACCCAGCTCCTGCATCTATCTGTAAAGTAGGTCAGAGAGCTGCTTTCGAGCTTTTAGAAACTCCAGGAGATATTTATCTCCTCCAGTGTGTCACTTTAGATGCTCCCAGCACATATCGGCCACTGGCAAAGTTCCATTTTCTGGAACGGAGACCTGTTTATCTCGTCCGGCAAGAGCTCTGTCCACCTAAGGGACATTCATCGCCTGGGCAGAAGGCAGGCACCCCACCTGCCATTTTCTTTCCTGTTTCTGCAAAGTAATGGAGTGCCTCCCGTGGTTTTTTCTGCTGGGCTTCGCAGCTTTGTCTCATGTTTACACCACTTCTAATTTCTTAAGTAAGCCCAGAAATCAACTGAAAGCTCCCAGCACCATCTTAGTTTGTAAGAAAATTAAGAAAGGAAGTCAGCCCATGAAACCCCATCATTATGCTAATACTTATCCCATGCCATGCATAAGTACCGCAACACGACGTGGCATGGAGTGAATAATGTCCGAAGTAGCGCTAGACGGAACTGCCACCATGAATCCTTCATGGCTGTCGGTAAATCCATAAGACTACGAGAGGGTAGAGATCTCTTCTGAACAGCACTTTGCAAGGCATCCCAGACAAGCTCAGTAATGTTCATGTCTGGGGAGTTTGGTGGCCAGCGGAAGTGCTGAAACTCAGAAGAGTGTCGTGTCGGAATTGCCCAAGTCCATCGGAATGCACAGTGGACATGAATGGATGCAGGTGGTCAGACAGGATGCTTACATACGTGTCACGTGTCAGAGTCGTATCTAGATGTACCAGGGATCACATGTCACTCCAACTGCACACGACCCATACCGTTACAGAGCCTCTTTCAGCTTGAACAGTCCCCTGCTCACATGCAGGGTCCACGGTCTCACAAGGTTGTCTTCATAGCCCGTACACGTCCATCCGCTGGATACAATTTGAAACGAGACTCGTCCGGCCAGGAATATGTCGGTGTTCATGGGCCCAGGCGAGGCGTAAAGCTTTGTGTCGTAGGGTCATCAAGAGTACGCGAGTGGGCCTTAGGCTCCGAATGCCGATATCGATGATGTTTCGTTGACACTTATTGATGGCCCAGCATTGAAATCTGTAGCACTTTGCGGAAGGGTTGCACTTCCATCACGTTGAACGATTCTGTTCAGTCGCGTCGGTCCCGTTCTTGCAGGATCTTTTTCCGGCCGCAGCGATATCGGAGATTTGATGTTTTACCGGATTCCTGATATTCACGGTACACTCGTGAAATGGTTGTACGGGAAAATCCTCACTTCATTGCCGCCTCGGAGAAGCTGTGTCTACTTGTGCGCCAGGCGCTTGTTTCTAATAAAGGCGTTGCCGACCGCAGCACCGTATTCTGGCTGTTTACATATTTGTGTATTTGAATGCGCTTGCCTATACCATTTTCTTTGGCGGTTCAGTGTATGTTTCTAAATCCTGATGCATATCGACGTTAATGATATGAGCCTGTAATTTAGGGGAATTCTCCTACTGCCTTTCTTAAATATTGGTGTGGTCTGCGCAACTTTCCAGTCTTTGGGTACGGATTTTTTGTCTAAAGAGCGGTTGTATATGGTTGTTAGGTATGGAGCAATTGATCAGCATACTCTGAAAGGAACGTAATTGGTATACTGTCTGGACCGGATGCCTTACGTTTATTAAATGATTTAAGTTGATTCACTACACCGAGGATATCTACTTCTAAGTTACTCATATTGGCAGCTGTTCTTGATTCGAATAGTGGAATATTTACTTCGTCTTCTTTGGCGAAGAAATTTCGGAAGGCTGTGCTTTGGCAGCGCTGTCAGCTGTAGTATTTCCATTGCTAACCGCGCAGATAAGCCATTGACTGTGTCTTTCCGCTAGCATACATTGCATATAACCAGAATCTCATTGGATTTTTTGCCACGTTTTGAGAAAAAGTTTCCTTGTGGGATCTATTATACCATGTCGCATTCAAGTCGGCGCTAAATTTCGAGCTTCTGTAAAAGATTTTGCGTTCGTTTGAATTTGGCATGCTTTTTTAGTTGTTTCTGCAACAGTGTTCTGACCAGTTTTGTGTACTAATTGGGTCAGCTCCGTCATTTATTAATTTATTTGATATAAATCTCTCAATTGTTGTCAGTACTATTTCTTTGATTTCAGGCTACATCTGGTCCCTCTCGTCCATTTTCATAATTAAGCATTACCAAAGAATGAAAAGAGGTTGCATTTTATAATATCTCAGTCGCACAACAATTTTCTGTAGGGAGTGTCCCTCTAAAGAATATAGCGGGGTATCAACAAGCGAAAATCTCACACAAATCTGTACATGGTGTGGTCTACAAGCTAGTTAATCAAACCGCCAAAATCACAGGCTGAACGGTGGGTATACGAAAAAGTATCTCGACCAATCAGAACAAAGTTAACACGAAAACATATTCATTCAAAGGCAGACAAGTTTGTCCATTCGCCTTCCAACTGGCTGTAATGCTGAAAGTATTTTTGTGACTACATAATATTAGAATATGCATACAAAACGCTCAGTTGATCAACCAATCACTCGTTTGTGAAGGGAGAGTTGTAAATATTTTGTCTGAAGTTGTTGTGCTACATATCTCGTATTTATTGTATATGATTTATGTTAAATACGAAATATTATCATTATTTTTTTAATCTTCAAAATGAAATGTATGAAAGTTTCTAGTATACTACATGAAACCAAAGAAAGGAACATACGCTAAAAATGTCCAGAACAGGTACAAGTATGCCATGTAATAATAAAAGTTTACATGCACAAAATCAGTATAGTATTTGGTACAAAATAACACTAAATTCTTTTCATTTGTGACTTCTGTCTATTAGAACAAGATACGAAATAGCAAAAAATAAAAAGCTAATAAATCCTGATGTCAGTCTGTGGCCATGAATACATGGTGTGTGTTGACATACGACATCCTTCAGTTGATCATGTAATGATGTTACTTGTTTACAATCTGCGTTAATGTTCACATGGTCGCACACAAACCAATTAATTACTTTACTCAACAAACACTATGAATTAGGTACATGAATTAATGAACAACCGACGCGACAAAGTAAGAGCCTGTGAGAGGGAAGAAAAAAAAAATAAACATGATATGATGTGGAAGACTATGTTACCACACGAGGACTTTGGAGTGTTCATTATGTCACACAATAAATGGGTATTTACTTTGTCATATGAGAGAAGGGGATTTCCGCATCGACACTAAAGTTCTGTAGACTTGTGTGGAACGTAGCGGAGCGCATGGTGTAAGTAGGCTGTTTAGGTTTTTTTATTGGTAACGCCACGTAGCGCTCTGTATGAAGATCACTGGCTGTGCCGTGTGCAGTCTGTGTCTGGTTGGCATTATTGTAATACTCGCCATTGTAATGTTGGGCAGATGGATGTTAGCGGCGCGTAGCGTTGCGCAGTTGGAGGTGAGCCGCTAGCAGTGGTGGATGTGGGGAGAGAGATGGCGGAGTTTTGAAATTTGTAAGACTGGATGTCATGAACTGCTATATATATTATGACTATTAAGGTAAATACATTGTTTGTTCTCCATTAAAATCTTTCATTTGCTAACTATGCCTATCAGTAGTTTGTGCCTTCAGTAGTTCGAATCTTTTATTTAGCTGGCAGTAGTGGCGCTCGCTGTATTGCAGTAGTTCGAGTAACGAAGATTTTTGTGAGGTAAGTGATTTGCGAAAGGTATAGATTAATGTTAGTCAGGGCCATTCTTTTGTAGGGGTTATTGAAAGTCAGATTCCGTTGCGCTAAAAATATTGTGTGTCAGTTTAAACACAGTCATGTATAATTTTTCTAAGGGGACGTTTCAATGGTAGTGGTCAAATCTCATGGGCTGGGCTTGGCGTAACAACATGCATATATGTATGAAGGACATTGCACAATGCACCATGAAAAGAGACACTGCAAAAATAGTATTAAATGTCTAGAAAGACCCTGGCAGTAATAAATAAGTACTTATGTGAGAGGGAATCACAACAACTGTGTGAGTACAGGACGTGAAGACAAGGTGACGACAGGGCTAGGATCGGTCTGGGAAGTGTGCTCCGATAGTCGAAGGGGCTGAGCTGACCACTCACGTAAACAGAAATCTGGGATCGAGTACCCGTCTGACACAAATTTTCAAATATCACCAACTGCAGATACATTTCTTCTGCTCTTAACTTTGCGTCAAGATCACTAATTTATCATTTAGTTGGATGAGTTAAAAAAAATGGCTCTGAGCACTATGGGACTTAACTTCTGAGGTCATTAGTCCCCTAGAACTTAGAACTAATTAAACCTAAATAACTTAAGGACATCACACACATCCATGCCCGAGGTAGGATTCGAACCTGCGACCGTAGCGGTCGCGCGGTTCCAGACCGTAGCGCCTAGAACCGCTCGGCCACTCCGACCGGCTGGATGAGTTCCTGTTCTTGTTGCGAAGTGAAGTTTTCCAAGCGTTTCTGATCATAATTACCTAGAGGATAATTAATATTTAAAGGAATTTATCAACTTTCGTGGAACAATAATTTTCTTTTGTGGTTACTTAACCTTTCAGGTGAAATGGTCCACATGCTCACCAATTTCAAAAGAATGAGTGTTTGAGAAAGGCTTTATTCCTGATTGTTTTGAATTCTTATTAAAAGCTTTGCACGATAATAGAAGTTTCATTGTAGAACAGTGGTTTATAAAAAAAAAAGTTCAGATCATAACGGTTCAAAGGGCAATTACAATTTACTGTGCAGGTTTCTAATAGTGTTTTTATTCACATGTTTGTCTTTATGTATATACTGTTACTGTGTCTATTTGGGAATGTTAGACCTAAACCAACTCATCAGATAGAATAGATTCTCTCTCTCTCTCTCTCTCTCTCTCTCTCTCTCTCTCTCTGTGTGTGTGTGTGTGTGTGTGTGTGTGTGTGTGTGTGTAGATTTATACGATGAAAGTCATAACTGGTGGTAGCTTTACTAATGCGATAACAGATTAAAGACTTATATGCTCCTCATGAAAACAAACAGTGTTCCTCATCATCATTTAAGACTGATTATGCCTTTCAGCGTTCAGTCTGGAGCATAGCCCCCTTATAAAATTCCTCCATGGTCCCCTATTCAGTGCTAACATTGGTGCCTCTTCTGATGTTATGAGTCTCTTGGGTAACCTTGCTTCTCCTATACGTGTAACATGACCCCACCATCTAAGCCTGTTTGGTTCATGGTGTGGGTTCCTGTAGTCATGTCCTAGTTCATGAACCACGGGCAACGTATGAGTGGCCAAGTAAGTGGTCCCGACAGTCGAGATACCAGTTACTTTGGAATAAGGCTGGGCGTCTCGGACGTATTCTGAGTCGTGGTCACCTTTGTGCTCATACGGCAAAGACTACCAAATCCACCGGTTAGTCCCTCAACCGTTAGGGGTAAAACTCAATGGGACTTGGGGCAAGTAAGGCTAGCAACCTGCTTCCCCGATATTTTAAATATGATGCTGGCAACAATCAGAACAATAGTTTCCCTTACAGTTAAAACGACCCTTTGATAGCTATTTCAAATTACTTCATGTAGTGAAGTATTAATGCCAGCTCATGTCCAAATTATCTGTTTCTCCCTCATTAAGTGGTAATTTTCAATCAAAAATAACCTTTACCCTATAAAACACACGGTGTACATTAATGTGAAAAATGTTTTGACCAGTACATTCAAGCATTTATTTGTGTTGCTCGTAGTTAGGTACTTTGCTTGTAAAGTCTAAGGTGTGCTGTTGTTTTCACGTCCGATTCACCAAATAGATTTCTGTTCCAAGTAAACTTTAAAACAAGGAGGAGTTTACTTTGTTCGGAGTATATTTACTGGGAATTACTTTGCCTAATTAGAACACAGCTTTACTTCCACACTGTCATCCCACTGGTTTGATTCCCGTTAAAATAAATGGTGCTCTATTTTCAAAACGTAACCCTGCTGTTGACGAATCTTAATGTCATTGACTTCCATTAGCACACGATGAAGGTCAACGATTAAATTCCTGTTAAACGAGTAACATTATAGAGCACTTGCTCTCGTAGCAATAATCTTTCGTGTTATAAGTTCTGGCACTTATTTGCTCTTGCTGTCTGCGAAACTGTGTTGACGATATTTCCTAGGAAGTCTAGTGATATGTCGCCAGTTTCATTGATTCTTCACACCAACTCGAATAACCGTTGTCACTTCCCCCAGTCACTTCAGAACTTCCGATGAAATGTTATCTATCCCTTGTAGCTTATTGAACATCAAATCTTCCAAAGCTCTCTCAAATTCCGACTCTAATAATGAATCCCCTGTGTCCTCTTAATTGGCTTCTCTTATCTCTTCATCAGACAATATCTCCCCATTAGAGATGCCTTAATTGTAAACTGTCCAACTATTCGCTCTCTTCTGCAAGTTTAACAGCGGAATTCGCATTACGCTCTTAATGTTGGCTGGCTAGCTTTTAATGTCACCGACGGTTGTTTTGTTTTTGGTATATTTGAGTCGGTCTTCCTGACGATCATGTTTTTCTTCTTTTTCGATTTCTTCACATTTTCCTCGCAGCCATTTCGCCTTGTCTTTCCGACACTCTGTATTTATTCTATTCCTAAGTGATTTATATTGCTGTATAACTGTCTTTCCTGGACATTTTCTGGTTCCTTCTTTCGTCTACCAATTGAAGCATTGTATTTCTCCTGTTACTCAAGGTTTCTCCGTGATCACTTTCCTTGCATCTATGTTTGCCTCTTCAATATAAGTCATTGCTCTTTTTAAAGATTTCCACGCCTCTTCAATCGAACTGTCTCCTGTGCTATTCCGTATCGCGTTGTCCACATCTTTAGCAAACTTCAAATGCGTCTTGTCACTCTCAGTACATATGTACCCCATTTCCTTCCACACTCATTCTTCCGGAAGATTCTCTTAAACAATTGTCTTTTCTCTTAAACTATATAGCTACTCTTCATGATTACTAAATTTTGATCTGTCAGTATCTGCTCTTGGGCATACTTTACAAATCGATACCTGATTTCGGATTATCTGCCACACAATGATGTAACCCGCGTTATGGGTGTTTTCCATGTACACCTACTCCGCTTGTGATTCTTGAATAGAATATTCGCTAGTATTAGCTGACATTTATTGCACAGCTCAATTGGTCTCTTCCCTCTTTCATAATTACCAAAAATCCCACATTCTCTCGTATCCCTTTCTTCTACTGTTCTCCTACAAACACATTCCAATTTCCCTTTGATTCTTAGATTTTCATCTCCCTTTAAGTACTGCATTACCCGTTCAGTATCTTCATATACGAGCTTCACCTTTTCACCTTGGGCTTGTGGTTCCGGTATGTACACTCCTGGAAATGGAAAAAAGAACACATTGACACTGGTGTGTCAGACCCACCATACTTGCTCCGGACACTGCGAGAGGGCTGTACAAGCAATGATCACACGCACGGCACAGCGGACACATCAGGAACCGCGGTGTTGGCCGTCGAATGGCGCTAGCTGCGCAGCATTTGTGCACCGCCGCCGTCAGTGTCAGCCAGTTTGCCGTGGCATACGGAGCTCCATCGCAGTCTTTAACGCTGGTAGCATGCCGCGACAGCGTGGACGTGAACCGTATGTGCAGTTGACGGACTTTGAGCGAGGGCGTATAGTGGACATGCGCGAGGCCGGGTGGACGTACCGCCGAATTGCTCAACACGTGAGGCGTGAGGTCTCCACAGTACATCAATGTTGTCGCCAGTGGTCGGCGGAAGGTGCACGTGCCCGTCGACCTGGGACCGGACCGCAGCGACGCACGGATGCACGCCAAGACCGTAGGATCCTGCGCAGTGCCGTAGGGGACCGCACCGCCACTTCCCAGCAAATTAGGGACACTGTTGCTCCTGGGGTATTGGCGAGGACCATTCGCAACCGTCTCGATGAAGCTGGGCTACGGTCCCGCACACCGTTAGGCCGTCTTCCGCTCACGCTCCAACATCGTGCAGCCCGCCTCCAGTGGTGTCGCGACAGGCGTGAATGGAGGGACGAATGGAGACGTGTCGTCTTCAGCGATGAGAGTCGCTTCTGCCTTGGTGCCATTGATGGTCGTATGCGTGTTTGGCGCCGTGCAGGTGAGCGCCACAATCAGGACTGCATACGATCGAGGCACACAGGGCCAACACCCGGCATCATGGTGTGGGGAGAGATCTCCTGCACTGGCCGTACACCTCTGGTGATCGTCGAGGGGACACTGAATAGTGCACGGTACATCCAAACCGTCATCGAACCCATCGTTCTACCATTCCTAGACCGGCAAGGGAACTTGCTATTCCAACAGGACAATGCACATCCGCATGTACCCCGGCCACCCAACGTGCTCTAGAAGGTGTAAGTCAACTATCCTGGCCAGCAAGATCTCCGGATCTGTCCCCCATTGAGCATGTTTGGGACTGGATGAAGCGTCGTCTCACGCGCTTTTCCACGTCCAGCACGAACGCTGGTCCAACTGAGGCGCCAAGTGGAAATGGCATGGCAAGCCGTTCCACAGGACTACATCCAGCATCTCTACGATCGTCTCCATGGGAGAATAGCAGCCTGCATTGCTGCGAAAGGTGGATATACACTGTACTAGTGCCGACATTGTGCATGCTCTGTTGCCTGTGTCTATGTGCCTGTGGTTCTGTCAGTGTGATCATGTGATGTATCTGACCCCAGGAATGTGTCAATAAAGTTTCCGCTTCCTGGGACAATGAATTCACGGTGTTCTTATTTCAATTTCCAGGAGTGTATAACTGAACCATTGTCGTCGGTTTTGGTTTACTGTCGATTCAGATGAGAACAGCCCTATCACTCTTCAGTTCACAGTTACTCAATCTCCGCTCTATCTTACAGTTCATAACGCATCATACTTCAATTGTACGATTCTGCGAACTCTTAATATTACCTTATTTTCGTCTGACAAGAAATCCTTATCTTATTTCCACATCTTTTAATTGTCCCACACCGTGACTAGATTTAGCCTCCTCGTTCCCTTTTCAGATTTCCTAGCTTCCCTATTTCTTTCAGATTTCTGACATTCTACGCTCCGACTACTCAAGTATTGCCCATTTTTTTGGTTATTCAATCTCTTCCTCGTGGTCACCTCCCCGTAGGCAGTACCCTTCCGGACATCCGAATGAGAGAATCTTTTGCCAATGGATAAATCATCATGACACTTTCTCAATTAGAGCCCACGTGCCGCGTGGATACACGTTATGTTTCTTTAATGCAGTGGTTTCCCTTGCCTTCTGCATCCTCATGCCGTTGATCATTGCTGGTTCTTCCGCGGGAAACTTTCCCACCCAAACGACAAGAGTGCCCTGAAACTATATCCGGTCCTCCGCCCTCTTTGACAAGGCCGTTGGCATAACGAGGGTGACTTCTTATGACGGAAGTCTTCGGCCGCCTGTGCCGATGACTTTTATCCAAAATTCAAGCAATGGCTGGTTCTTCTTAGCGATTTCTTTCATAACACTGATGAGCGTTTTTCTGTTCAAAATGGTTCAAATGGCTCTGAGCACTATGGGACTTAACATCTTAGGTAGCTGTCGCGCGGTTCCAGAATGAACTGCCTAGAACCACTCGGCCACTGCGGCCGGCAATGCTTAGCTCCTAGAAGAGGTACCTACCTACATGGCGTTCGTGGATGAATCGTACATATTAACTGTTCAATTAGCGAAAAGAAGTATTACGTAAAACATTAGTGATTGGAAGTATGGAAATTACGTCGGGAGGTTGATACGTTTCTTTGTAAGATCAACAATTGTACGAAGAGCAAACATAGCTGAACTTAATTGTTTGAGAAGCTCAATAATATGCTTCTTCCAATTCCAGTTCTTGTCGGTAAGAACACTCAAAAATTTCGAGCATTTTACTTTGTTTACTGACGATTAATCATTTGCTACATCAGTTGTTGGTACCACTATTTTTGAACAGAAATGAATGCAGCGTGATTTTCAAAAATTTCGGAGAGGCCGTTTGCACGGAACCATTTAAAAATTGTAGAAATAATGCAAAAGCCAAGCTCGCTTAAACACTGTTTACTAGATGACCGGTTTCAACACACTACAGGTGCCATCATCGGATCTGTGAAGATGTAACATGACAGGTTTGAGGGAGGGCTTACATGAGTTACACTATATACATTACTATTACTACAGCATCACATACCTGAGTGTAGCTTAACATGTATAAATCAATTGGATATAACGATACATGAGGCAGGCCAGCAGATATAAAATCATTGTCCCAGAAATAAAAATTAAAAAACAACTGCTTCCATGGTCATTCTATTCCATCATATGTACGGTTCATAAACGAACGTCATATAGGTATCTATTCTAGGACCTAGGCATTGCTGGCCGCAGTGGCCGAGCGGTTCTAGGCCCTTCAGTCTGGAACCGTGCGACAACTACAGTCGCAGGTTCGAATCCTGCCTCGGGCAAGGATGTGTGTGATGTTCTTACGTTAGTTAGATTTAAGTAGTTCTAAGTTCTAGGGGACTGATGACCTCAGATGTTAAGTCCCATAGTGCTCAGAGCCATTTGAAACATTTTTTTCGATCTTGGCTTTTGAATTATTTCTACAACAGAGCGAGAGCCCCACAACACACTATGTGTTCACTGCATTTAGCAGTTCTTTGGGAAAATATGATTTATCAACTCTTCTGTCTCTTTCTCTGTTACGGGATTTATTATAAAACTAGTATTGTCTGCAAAAAGTACCAATGTTTCTTGTCGATCAGGTGGAAAGTCATTCTCATAAATAGGGAACAGTGAAACGTCCCCCTAGAAAAATTAATGAATTACTGTGCTGATAAACCTCTTACATTATTTGATATTCAAACAGCTGAGCAGAAATGAAAGTACTCAGACATTTCGCTCTTTAGCTATTCTGATCAACACTACACTGACAGACAATATTTTTAGCGCAACGCAATCTAACTTTTAATAATCCCTCCAAAAAATGGCCCTGACTAACATTAACCTATACCTTTTACAAATCACTTACCTCACAAAAAGCTTCATTACTCGAACTACTGCCATACAGCGAGCGCCACTACTGCCAGCAAAATAAAAGATTCAGACTACTGAAGGCACTAACTACTGATAGGCATAGTTAGCAAATTTACTGTCTGTGATGGACACACGTCCAGATTAAACAATGTATTTACCTTAATAGTGTTCAAAAGTCATTATATATATATATATATATATATATATATATATATATATATATATATATATATATATATGAGTTCATGACATCCAGTCTTTCAAATTTACTGTCTCTGATGGACACACGTCCAGATCATCCGCTCTCAACTCCGCCATTTCTCTCCCCACATCCACCGCTGCTGGCGGCTCACCTCCAACTGCGCAACGCTATGCGCTGTTGCGCTGTTCACATCCAACTGCCACACAGCACAGTCAGCGATTTTCATACCGAGCGCTACATGGCGTTATCAATTTAAAAACCTAAATAGCCTACTTACAACAGGAGTTGGCCAAACGTCGAACTCCATGTGTCTCCCTTTTCACCTTCTCTGGCCACTTTTCTGAATTATTCAGAATATGCTTCAATGGCCAGCTGTATGTGTAGCAATCTATTGCATCAAACTTAAATTTTTTTCCAATAGTAGCATGATCTAAAGAATGAACCGCCGTGGAAAGGTGCGAACCGGCGCGTTTTTCGCAGATCAGATAGAGAACGTCAACAGCTACGTGGCTAGCTATTTGTGGAGAGGCCGCTTAGAGTCGCCTAGTGTACGGGCAATTGTTTGGAGAAGCCAGCCCGACGCCTACAGAGGGCGACAGCGTAAAAAGACGTCGGGCGCTAACGCGGCGATAAATAACATCTCTATTTGCGGGCCGCCGCTGAAGGGGACTGCGCCAGGCGTCGATTGCAGCAGGGGTGGCGGTGGAGGCGGGGGCGGACGGCTTATTGAGCGCTAAGCGGCCTCCGGTAATCGCTGCCTCGCCACCCCCGCTCCGCAGCGGCAAATGGGATTTGCCGCCTCTTTGTCGTGGTGGCTGGCGCGGTTCACCGCCCCCGTGGATCCCTGTCTCTGCCGACCTTCCTAAACGCACAGGCCGAGTGTCGCAACGTGACTAACCTGCTGCAGGCAGCAGCTCACTGGTTATGCACATCGATCAGCCAGGTCATTATGACCTCCGACCTACTATCGACATAAACCCGTCCGGGCGATAGCAGTGCCACCTGGCGAAGAATCACTGCTAGCCACACAAACGCACTGTACACGTACACCACTAGCCATTAAAATTGCTACACCACGAAGATGACGTGCTACAGACGCGAAATTTAACCGACAGGAAGAAGATGCTGTGATATGCAAATGATTAGCTTTTCACAGCATTCACACAAGGCTGGCGCCGGTGGCGACACCTACAAAGTGCTGACATGAGGAAAGTTTCCAACCGATTTCTCATACACAAACAACGGTTGATCGGCGTTGCCTTTCGAAACGTTGTTGTCATTCCTCGTGTAAGGAGGAGAAATGCGTACCATCACGTTTCCGACTTTGATAAAGGTCGGATTGTAGCCTATCGCGAATGTGGTTTATCGTATCGTGACATTGCTGCTCGCGTTGGCCGAGATCCAATGACTGCTACCAGAATATGGAATCGGTGGGTTCAGGAGGGTAATACGGGACGCCGTGCTGGATCCCGACGGCCTCGAACGGCCTCGTATCACTAGCAGTCGAGATGACAGGTATCTCATCCGCATGGCTGTAACGGATCGTGCACCCACGTCTCGATCCTTGCATCAACAGATGGGGACGTTTGCAAGACAACAACCATCTGCACCAACACTTCGACGACGTTTGCAGCAGCATGGACTATCAGCTCGGAGACCGTGGCTGCAGTTATCCTTGACGCCGCATCACAGACAGAAGCGCCTGCGATGATGTACTCGACGACGAACCTGGGTGCACGAATGGCAAAACGTCATTTTTTTTCGGATGAATTCAGGTTCTGTTTACTGCATCATGATGGTCGCATCCGTGTTTGGCGACATCGCGTTGAACGCACATTGGAAGCGTGTATTCATCATCGCCATACTGGCGTATCACGCATCGTGGTGGTATGGGGTGCCATTGGTTACACGTCTAGCTCACCTCTTGTTCGCATTGACGGCACTTTGAACAATGGACGTTACATTTCACATCTGTTATGACCCGTGGCTCTACCCTTCATTCGAACCCTGCGAAACCCTACATTTCAGCAGGATAATGCACGACGTCATATTGCACGTCCCGTATGGGCCTTTATGGATACAGAAGCACATTCTCCAGATCTCTCACCAACTGAAAACGTCTGGTCAATGGTGGCCGAGCAACTGGCTCGCCACAATACGCCAGTCACTACTCTTAATGAACTGTGGTATCGTGTTGCATGGGCATCTGTAGTTGTAGATGCCACCCAAGCTCTGATTCACTCAATGCCCAGGCGTATCAAGACCGTTATTACGGCCAGAGGTACTCATTTCTCAGGATCTATGCACCCAAATTGCGTGAATATGCTATCACATGTCACTTCTAGTATGATATATTTCTTCAATGAATACCCGTCCACCATCTGCATTTCTTCTTGGCGTAGCAATTTAAATAGCGAGTAGTGTAGTATCAGTGAGTGTGCTGTCCATGTGGGGAAGCTTACGTCTACGAAGATGATGATGATGTTTGGTCTGCGGGGCCCCAACCCCAACTGCGCGGTTATCAGCGCTCGTACAAATTCCGAACCTATGCTCAGTCCAAACTGGCCACATTCATGAATGATGATGAAATGGTGAGGGCAACACAAACACCCAGCTGAGCCAGGTGAAATTCCCTGACAACGTCGGGAATCGAACCCGGCATCCCGTGCCCGAAAAGCGAGCTGCGGACTTACGTCTACGAATGAGCATGTTTATAGAATGCATCGCTCGTGTGAAACTCAGGATGAGCCTTTCTCGTATGATATACTGCGACCTATGGATGTAGGGCAACAGGTAGATTCCACACTTCTAGATTTCCGGAAAGCATTAGACACGGTACCCCATTGCAGACTGTTGGCGAACAATAACATGGAATAAGTTCACAGGCATGTTACTGGCCAGAACACTTCTTGAGTAGTGAACTCAGTATGTTGTCATCCACGGCGAATGTTAATCACGGACAAGTGTATGGTCAGAAGTGCCCCAGAGACAGGGTAGGCAGCAGTCTGCGGTTGTTTCCTGATGATGTTGTGGTGTACGGTAAGGTATCGACGTTAAGTGAATGTAGGAACATAGAAGACAAAATTTCTATCTGGCGTGCATGATGAATGGCATATAGCTCTAAATACTGAAAAATGTTAGTTGTTGAAGACGAGTAGGAAGAACAAATCTGTAATGTTGAGGTACAGAGTTACTGGTGTCCTGCTTGACTCAATCCAGTCTTTTAAATGTCGGGCGTAGCGTTGCAAAGAATGGAGAATGTGCTGGCCAGGTCAGCAGTCGATCATTTTCTGTATCCATAAAGGCCCGTACAGGACGTGCAATATGCGGTCGTGCATTATCCTGCTGAAATGTAGGCTTTCGCAGGGATCGAATTAAGGGTAGAGCCACGAGTCGTAACACATCTGAAATGTAACGTCCACTGTTCAAAGTGCCGTCAATGCAAACAAGAGACGACCGAGACGTGTAACCAATGGCACCCCACACCATCACGCCAGGTGATGCGACCATCATGATGCTGTAAACAGAACCTGGATTCATCCGAAAAATGACGTATTGCACACAGGTTCGTCGTTGAGTACACCATTGCAGGAGCTCCTGTCTGTGATGCAGCGTCAAGGGTAACCGCAGCCATGGCCCCCGAGCTTATAGTTCATGCTGCTGCAAACGTCGTCGAACTGTTCGTGCAGATGGTTGTTGTCTTGCAAACGTCCCCATCTGTTGACTCAGGGATCGAGACGTGGCTGCACGATCTATTACAGCCATTCGGATAAGATGCCTGTCATCTCGACTGCTAGTGATACGAGGCCGTTGGGATCCAGCACGGCGTTCCGTATTACCCTCCAGAACCCACCGATTCCATATTCTGCTAACAGTCATTGGATCTCCACCAACGCGAGCAGCAATGTCGCGATACGATAAACCGCAATCGCGATAGGCTACAATCCGACCTTTATCATAGTCGGAAACGTGATGGTACGCATTTCTCCTCCGTACACGAGGCATCACAACAACGTTTCACCAGGCAACGCCGGTCAATTGCTGTTTGTGTACGAGAAATTAGTTGGAAACTTTCCTCATGTCAGCACGTTGTAGGTGTCGCCACCGGCGCCAGCCTTGAGTGAATGCTCTGAAAAGCTAATCATTTGTGTATCACACAGCATCTTCTTCCTGTCGGTAAATTTCGCATCTGTAGCACGTCATCTTTGTGGTGTAGAAATTTTAATGGCCAGTAGTGTAGAACTTCAAACGTATCTCGTCATTCCTTAGTACTTCCGTATTCCACTTCTTTTCGTACTGATTCTTCCCGACTTATGTCTTAAACTTCAGCCTACTCTTCATCACTACTATGTTGTAATCTGAGCCTGTATCTGCTTCTCTGCACGCCTTACAGTCCAGTATCTGATTTCGGAATCTCTGTCTGACCGTGGTGTAATCTAACTGAAATATACCCGTATCACGCGGCCTTTTCCATATATACCTCCTCCTCTTGCGATTCCTGAACAGGGTATTCGCTATTACTAGCTGAAACTTGTGACAGAGCTCAATTAGACTTCCTCCTCTCTTATTCCTTATCTCAAGCCCATATTCCTGTAACCTTTTGTTCTATTGCTTCCATTACAACTGCATTCCAGTTTCCTCTGACTATTAGATTTTTATCCCCCTTTACATACTGTATTAGCCTTTCAATATTCTGATACTTTCTCCATCCCTTCATTTTCAGCCTGTGCCGTCGGCATGTATACCTGAACTATCGTTGTCGGTGTTGGTCTGCTGTCGATTCCGATAAGAACAATCCTCTCATTGAACTGTTCACAGAAACTGTCTGCCTACCTTCCTATTCATAACGAACCTACTCCTGTTACACCGTTTTTTGCTCCTGTTGATATGACCCTATACTCATTTGACCAGAAATCCTTGTTTTCTTTCAGTTCACTAACCCCTAGTATATCTAGATTGAGTCTTTACATTTCCCTTTTCAGATTTTCTAGTTTCCCTACCACGATCTAGCATCTGACATTCCACGCCCCGCCTGGTAGAACTTTATCCTTCCGTTGATTATTCATTTTTTTTCTCATTGTAACCTCCCCCTTGGCAGTCCCCTCCCGGAAATCCGAGTGGGAGACTATTCCGGAATCTTTTGCCAATGGAGAGATCATCATGACACTTCTTCAATTACAGGCCAATGTCGTGTGGATACACGTTACCTGTCTTTAATGCATTGGTTTCCATTGCCTTCTGCATCCTCGTGCCGTTGATCATTACTGATTCTCCCGTCTTTAGGGTCAGTTTCCCACCCCTATGACAAGAGAGTGCCCTGAACACCTGTCCGCTCCTCCGTCCTCTTTGACGAGGCCGTTGGCAGGATGAGGGTTAATTGTTATGCCGGAAGTCTTCGGCCGCCATGGCTGATTATTAATCAAAATTTAAACAACAGCGGGATTCGAACACGGGACTGAAAACCTTTTGATTATGACTCAATGACTCTACGCCTAGACCTCTATTTTTTTTTCTTAAGCTTCAGTACACCATAGTGAAATCATCATGTAATATAAGCTCAAAATGGGAGGAAAAAATTAATTATGACAAGAAAACAATAAGAGAAGGAGAAAGGAAAACAACCGAGATAATAGCCGTAAAACCATCACCAAACTCTCATGACATCCATAAACAATTTTTAATAGTTTTCATATTTTTTCGTTTTTTGTTGAATTTTTATTTATTATATATATTAGTTTTTATATAGAATGTAAAAGCAGAAAGACAAACGAAACAGACTATATTCGAAATAACAAACTAAAAAAAAATCCAAAATGATTTCAAGGGATGTATTAGCTCATGTGTGTACGTACTTCATTTATTCACATTTTACTATAGAACTGGAGCGACACTGAGTCAAAACACTAAACAAAACGTGCAGGAAACTAGGAGAGAACAAGCCGAAGCAAATCAGATAGAAAACATACATAACTAGGAAAACACTTGTCATAAGAAAAATGTTATTAACCCTCACCTTGCCGATGGAAAACAAGATTCAACATTTTGGCGAAGAGGTCTCGATATCGAGGCATTAGCAAGCATGTCCAATAGACAGTAATCTTCCCCCTCGCCTTCTACAACATAATGAACGAAGTGTCCCAGCAACCACATAACGGTATGTGTTTTCGACCGTGGGAAGAAGGAAGAATCTGGTCGCAATATGATATCCATAGTGTATAAAGTCTCAGAAGATCGAGTAAGGAAGGCCAATTGCGTCCTAATCCAATTTCCCATGTGACCTCCACAAGTAAAGCGATGTCGAATCGTATCTGTAGGCATACAACGACTACATAAATCCGTGTCGCTAAGACCAATACGGAAAATTCGTTCGTTCGTTGGAATAGAGTTATTGACTGAACAAAGATGACCACAGCATTTACGTAAAGACTGTGAAACATCAGTGTGACCTTATTGTAAATTTGTTTTTGTAATGCCATTTAGCCTGAAGATGAGGTAGAACCCTCGAAACATGTCGCTAAATAAATAATACAATAATTGACAAAAATTGTGACTGGTAGCGGTAATTAAGAAAAAAGCTTTACATATTTGTTGAGACAGTCACGGTCGAAAAATAGTCAAAATGGCTTCAAAGTTATTGACTACCTTATACCAAGAGGACGCGACGCGCGCAGGCAAAATCGCAAGACTGATATTGCACCAAACTGTCGCCCAGTTTGTTTGCACCTATGTTCAGACAAGGCTCTGCTTTACAACGAGTCTGTAGGAATTTCATAGTGAGGACAGGTCTCCATAAGATGTCAGCCTCTAAATATCTCACCGCAAGATAGAAGTCACGAATGTGTTTCAACTTGTAATTTATGCGACCAACATGAATAGGGCGTTCAAAACTATCAGGACGGACACAGATAAATAAACGAGACGTGAATGAGTAAGTTTCTTGAGTTATCCATACAGTACGAGGTGCATTCAAGGTTCTAAGGCCTCCGACTTTTTTTTTCTAATTAACTACTCACCCGAAATCGATGAAACTGGCGTTACTTCTCGACGTAATCGCCCTGCAGACGTACACATTTTTCACAACGCTGACGCCATGATTCCATGGCAGCGGCGAAGGCTTCTTTAGGAGTCTGTTTCGACCACTGGAAAATCGCTGAGGCAATAGCAGCACAGCTGGTGAATGTGTGGCCACGAAGAGTGTATTTCACTGTTGGAAAAAGCCAAAAGTCACTAGGAGCCAGGTCAGATGAGCAGGGAACATGAGGAATCACTACAAAGTTGTTATCACGAAGAAACTGTTGCGTAACGTTAGCTCGATGTGCGGGTGCGTTGTCTCGGTGAAACAGCACACGCGCAGCCCTTCCCGGACGTTTTCGTTGCAGTGCAGGAAGGAATTTGTCCTTCAAACCATTTTCGTAGGATGCACCTCTTACCGTAGTGCGCTTTGGAACGCAATGGGTAAGCATTACGCCCTCGCTGTCCCAGAACATGGACACCATCATTTTTTCAGCACTGGCGGTTACCCGAAATTTTATTTGGTGGCGGTGAATCTGTGTGCTTCCATTGAACTGACTGGCGCTTTGTTTCTGGATTGAAAAATTGCATCCACGTCTCATCGATTGTCACAACCAACGAAAAGAAAGTCCCATTCATGCTGTCGTTGCGCGTCAACATTGCTTGGCAACATGCCACATGGGCAGCCACGTGGTCGTCCGTCAGCATTCGTGGAACCCACCAGGATGACACTTTTCGCATTTTCAGTTCGTCATGCAGGATTGTGTGCACAGAACCCAAAGAAACGCCAACTCTGGAGGCGATCTGTTCAACAGTCATTCGGCGATCCCCCCAAACAATTCTCTCCACTTTTTCGATCATGTGGTCAGGTCGACTTGTGCGAGCCCGAGGTTGTTTCGGTTTGTTGTCACACGATGTTCTGGCTTCAATAAACTGCCACACCCACGAACGCACTTTCGACACATCCATAACTCCACCACCACATGTCTGCTTCAACTGTCGATGAATTTCAATTGGTTTCACACCACGCAAATTCAGAAAACGAATGATTGCACGCTGTTCAAGTAAGGAAAACGTCGCCATTTTAAGTATTTAAAACAGTTCTCATTCTCGCCGCTGGCGGTAAAATTCCATCTGCCGTACGGTGCTGCCATCTCTGGGACGTATTGACAATGAACGCGGCCTCATTTTAAAACAATGCGCATGTTTCTATCTCTTTCCAGTCCGGAGAAAAAAAAATCGGAGGCCTTAGAACTTGAATGCACCTCGTACGTCGCACAAAGAGCATCTGCGTCATGCTCCGTGTGTCAGCCAGGCCCAATCCTCCAAAGCAACGAGGCTTCGTGACCACCTCATGCAGGAAACGAAAGATATGGATTTTCCATAAGAACCGACCAGACAGTTGCTGTATTTTCATCGCCATCATCGAGGGAAACGGATAAACTTGGCCTACGTAATAAGCTTTGCATAATACGTATGTATCCAGTATTCGGACTTTCTCGAGCAGAGAATGAGAACGCCTTTCATGTTCCAGTATCGATCCCTGAATTTTTTCCGTAACAGACTTCCAGTTGAGCGCCGCCATTTTGAGTGAGCAACGATCAGTGATGATACCGAGAGACGTGTGGCGTTCCACCACAGTACCCCATGGAACAATGGCGTCATCAAAACCTCTCAAAGTAAGGAGCCTGCATTTACCTTCATGAAGTAGTGCACCTGGACTACGACAATGATCATCGATTACAGCCTTCAGTCGAGGTACCTCCGCAGAATTACTGAGTAGAACCATCTCGTCATCCGCGTATGTGCGAACAGCTATAGTTGCTCCAGAAAGCGTCCAACCTTTCAGCTCGTATGGTAGCATCCGGAGTTGGGGCTTCAGAGACAATACAAACTCATTGACAGGGGGCGTCCTTGAGGCACGACCAAACGGATATTTATCGGGGGCTTCAGTTGACGATTAACAACCAGCAAAGCTGAAATACCTGTAAAAAGATTTGAGAGCACTCACCGTATGTCAACAGTAAAACCAACTGCCTCCAAAATCCGAAAGTCGTGGTTAACAAGATCAAATGCCTCATCAAAGTCTAGGAAAGCAAGGGCACAAGGGACGGACGTGATTGCAGCAACCGAAACCACATCACGATATTTGACTACATGAATAAGAATGGTGCGACCAGGTACGCAACTTTGATGTTTGGCAACAATCATCTCTATCAGAGCCGACATCCTACTATTAACTGCCCTCGCCACAGTCTTATAATCAAAGTTTAGCAAGGTAACTAGGCGAAAGCTTGCAGGAGAAGCGCGTCCAGGGCGTTTCGGTTGTAAAACATTTTTCTCTCTTTCAACGAGGTCGGCACTACTCTACCCTGTAACACTTCGTTCAAAACGGACGTAAAGGTAGCACCCAACAGCCGCCAAGAGCACACGTAAAATTCTGTGGGAAGTCCATCCAAACCTGGAGACTTTTGAGAAGGCGATCCTGCAATAGGTTCGTGTTGTGTACATAGTTCCGCGTAGTCAGCGCGTACACAACTTTCCCACTAGAGCATGCCCCGCTACGCACAACAGCGCAGGCGCAGCGCTCGTCCATCTCCGCACTACACAATGGCGCTGCCATAGAGACAGACCAAATTCTGCTTCCGCCTATCCGCGAATTAATATGTAACGCACCCAATAAGATTGCTGCTAATGTAGAACCTTTTCTCCTCGCGCATCACACTCGCGCAGTGATACCTGAATGCACGAGGTATTATAACGAGTGTACAGACATCCAATTAGTTAGTCTGCATTAGTGTGTACCAGTCTGCATTTGTCTGTGCCAGTCTATAGTCAAGTTTCAATCTGCGCCTAATAAGATTACCATATTCCTGCACATAGCCATGAAGATAAATGAATAGACACTTTTGTGAAGTATCAGAGATATATGTGAGAATAAGATTAACGTACCAACACCAAAGGAACTTCAGATTGTCAATTGTAAATAGTATCCAGAAATCAGTTACGTTATTTTTATGCTTGTTATTTTAATAAATGTGTTTGAAAATTAATCATGTTCTGTTTAAAGTTGGTCACCGTCAATCTGCTACTCTAAGCGTGCAAGTGGCATTTCTATCGTCTGACCTAACGGCAGAAGATAAACACGCCACGATAAGACCACGAGACATATTGCTGACACTCGCCTACTTCGTTAGAGCGACAAGTCAAATAATCTGATGGTGTGTGTACCATAGGTCTTGCAGTACGCACACCACAGTTTGTAAACTTCCTGAGGCTGAAATGCAGCTAAGAGCGTTGCATTATGTTCAGGTGCTACTGTCGTATCTGAGATGCGGGCTAGTGAGTCGCAGCGGCTTGCACTGAACTCATCGACGCCGTAAATGTCTACATAGTATTGGTGAAAGACACGCTTGCTCCGATACGATATGTCCATTATTTGTCGTGAGAGAATGAATACACGTCCGTCGGCGACGAGTCTGATGCTGAAGCAAATGATCTAGCAAGGTCAATTCTTCCGTCACCAATGATAGTGGTATGGATCAGATTTTCAACACTTCCATTTGCGTTCTTTCAAGGTCAACTATTTCTCCTTTACACGCCTAACAGGATGGAATAGTAATATTCGTAAGTTCTCCGGAAGTCTCGCGCTTTGGCGGCACAAAAAAGCATAAAAGTTTGCCTGAGCCCCGGTTTTGCCAGCTGTGTCCACCAGTCAACGATGAAAGAGTACTTCACAGTGGACCATATAGTACACTCCATCACGTCACCGAGAGAGGGGTCAGCTAGGTGAGCGAAGTTTAACATCCACGGAGAGCGAAACAATTTAACTGGTTGCCGTTCTAGATTGAGGGTTGTAGTGATCGGTAAAGGAAGCTAGGATGACCTCAACATTAAGAATGCAATCGCGCAGGCAGTCTGATAAGTAAAACCTATTTAAGCGGCTGCTAGAAGTTGCAGCAAAGTGGATAAATTCTACTATCGTCGGGTATTTACATATGCAGACGTCTTACAGGCGCAAGGAGCGGACCAGTTCATGTAAGTCACAACAGAAATTAAAATTTGGAGATTGGTCTGCAGGACGCAACACACACTTAACGCTGTGGTGCAATGAATTTCAGTGCAGTGGACAACTTATAATGGTCAATTCTCTGGCGTTTTCAATCAGTCATGAGGCTGAAAATGCATGGAGGACACAACACCAGTAGGGAGTGCAGCCTCAGAACTGACTGAAAGTGCCAAACAAGCGAGCAGTAACATCTGTCCACTGTAGTGGACGCTATGCGCCACAGGGCTAAAATCACCACCCAATACAGCACCCAGAGGACTCTTACGCAACGGATGAGCAATGTCCTCTTTATAAGAATGCGAACGATCCACTGCGCGACCATTGGCAGATGGGATATGCAAAAGAACCAAGGAATATTAAAAAGTGGACAATCTCTGCCCCCGCCGGAATCCAACACTTCCACCTGAGCTATATGAATGCCGCCGTGAAAAGTAAGGCGGTCCCCGTAGAATAACCGGGTGCTACATTAAGGATCGCATGAAAACCAGGGGAGGAGAAGTGCTTAAATAACACCTCCTGTAAGAAGAGTATGTCCGCACATGAATCATAAATGAACTGACGCAGCGAAGCCAGTCGCAATCCCGGTTCCACACGATTAAGGAAAGTAATGTGCAGGCATGGGTCATTGATCACAGCTATTCAGGGTTGTTCGCGAAGTGTCCCAGCAGAATTACGTAGACAGTTGAGAGTCAAGGTCCATGGCGGAATCCACATAGGAATCTATCATCCTGGGAGACCAGAACCCCCGTCATCGCTACCTCCTTTCTTAGATTTCTTACGTGTTACCGCACGGTCAGGTTGTTCACGCTGTTTCTGTCGGCTACGTGGCATGGCAGCCTCTGCAGACGGAGGTTTTTGAGGGGCCATAGGCACAGCTTCCTGCCCCTCAGAAGTGCGGTCATGTAATGCAGTTCCCGTCGCTAAGGCGGAAGCATTCTGTGGAACTGCCAATGCAACAGGTGATACTTGGTCATCATCATCATCATCATCATCATCATCATCATCATCATCATCTAAGACTGATTATGCCTTTCAGCGTTCAGTCTGGAGCATAGCCCCCTTATAAAATTCCTCCATGATCCCCTATTCAGTGCTAACATTGGTGCCTCTTCTGATCTTAAACCTATTACTTCAAATTCATTCTTAATCGAATCCAGGTACCTTTTCCTTGGTCTGCCCCGACTCCTCCTACCCTCTACTGCTGAACCCATGAGTCTCTTGGGTAACCTTGCTTCTCCCTTGCGTGTAACCTGACCCCACCATCTAAGCCTGTTCGCCCTGAAGGCTTCATCTATAGAGTTCATTCCCAGTTTTTCTTTGATTTCCTCATTGTGGATGCCCTCCTGCTATTGTTCCCATCTACTAGTACGTGCAATCATCGTAGCTACTTTCATATCCGTAAGCTCAAGCTTATTGATAAGGTAACCTGAATCTACCCAGATTTCACTCCCATACAACAAAGTTGGCCGAAAGATTGAACGGTGCACAGATAACTTAGTCTTGGTACTGACTTCCTTCTTGCAGAAGAGAGTAGATCGTAGCTGAGCGCTCACTCCATTGGCTTTGCTACACCTTGCTTCCAGTTCTTTCACTATGTTGCCATCCTGTGAGAAAATGCATCCTAAGTACTTGAAACCTGTTCTAACTTTGTTCCTCCTATTTGGCACTCAATCCGTTTATATTTCTTTCCCACTGACATTACTTTCATTTTGGAGATGCTAATCTTCATACCATAGTCCTTACATTTCTGATCTAGCTCTGAAATAGTACTTTGCAAACTTTCAATCGAATCTGCCATCACAACTAAGTCATCCGCATATGCAAGACTGCTTATTTTGTGTTCACATATCTTAATCTCACCCAGCCAGTCTATTTTTTTCAACATATGATACATAAATAATATGAACAACAGTGGAGACAGGTTGCAGCCTTGTCTTACCCCTGAAACTACTCTGAACCATGAATTCAATTTACCGTCAACTCTAACTGCTGCCTGACTATCCATGTAAAGAAAGACCTTTAATTGCTCGCAATACTTGGTCGCTAGTTTTACACTCCTCGGAAGTTACTGTAGGTGGCAACTTGAGGAAACTGTCGGCGGCTGAAGACGAAGGAGTGGGAGTACATTGCATCGGCTCAGACACAAAGACGGAAAGGGGGACGCTGCTTCTTCTCCACACGTAGACAGCTCAGGAGGAGCCACTTGGCGAGCAGTGGGATGCTGGAGATAGCTTCTTCGCCACTCACCGTACCACGGACGGAAGGTACTGTAGCATTGAAAGGAGCAGGGGACACAATCAGTGTGGAAGAGGTTGGTGTGGAAGGCGCAGCCAAATCCTTATCATTACCATTCTGAGTGCGACATCTTTCGTTTGTCAATGTTCACAGGTTCTGTACTCGGAGCGATAGGATTCTGGACCTGTCGCGGAAGTAAAGGCGGAAAGCCATTGACACGATTATCAGAGCTGACTGTATGTTCGTTTAGATCCGAAGCAGAAGTAGACCCGACGGCGGGAGGGGAAGGAACAAGATCAGCAACTGTCAATCCGCGGCGCTGCACTATTGATGGCTTTGATATAAAAATCGCCTGCGGGCAATTAGACCGAACGTGTCCACTTTCATTACATAGGAAGCAGGTTCGCTCTTGACCAATATACATGACACGAACGCGGTAACAACACACATGTAAATGCGATGGAATATTGCGTTTGACATGCATATCCACGGAGCGAGTTCCACTGTAGCACTGTAATCTGTATTGAGTAGACCAGCGTTCACGACGGACGTTTTTCACGTTACCATAAGGAGTCAATATGTCCTTCAGAAAGTCGTCATCAACTGCTGGCGGGAGGTTGAACATCCGAACATTGGTACATTCGATTATAGCATCTACGAGTGACACCATACTAACGGAAGTATAGCCATGCCTGAACGGAAGTTGAAAACCATGTCGCGACAGTAATCTTTCAACGTGAAGGGGTCCATAAATTTCACATAAAACACGTAATCGTTGCATCATAATAAACGGTGTGGACGTCATCAGAGTTCACAAGCCAGTCGTGGGTTTGTACAGACCCGGGCTGCAGGTGTCGCGTTGTTTAATCTAAAGTAAAGCTCACAGTACCTTTTTGTGGAAAACACGTGGAAACCACCGTAGCCATAGCGGAGCGGCCGCTGCATGTAGGCGGAACACAGACAATGAGGTGGAACGAAGGAGCTACGCCTCACTCGGCTGACAGAACAACACTAAGGAGGAGAAGTTCACAAAAGAGACGCTGCAGCAAGTCAAACACAAGAACCTTCCCGCTCGGCGCGCGAAGCGGAACACCACGGGTGAAGTATCCTGACGGACACCGTGCCAAAATCTGTCCAGTTGGTGCGTTAGATCGTCAGAAACATCGAGCAGGCTGGAGGACCCTGACCATAATGCTCATGTGGTGTGCGTACTGTAAGACCTTCGGTACACACACCATCAGATTATCTGACTTGTCGCTCTAACGAAGTAGGCGAGCGTCAGCAATATGTCTCGTGGTCTTATCGTGGCCTGTTTATCTTCTGCCGTTAGGTCAGACGATAGAAATGCCACTTGCACGCTTAGAGTAGCAGATTGACCGTGACCAACTTTAAACAGAACTTGATTAATTTTCACACACATTTATTAAAATAATAACAAGCATAGAAATTACTTAACTTGATTCTAGATGCTGTTTACAATTGACAATTTGAAGTTCCTTTGGTCTTGGTGCGTTAATCTTATTCTCACATATCTCTGATACTTGACAAAGTGTCTATACATTTCTCTTTATGGCTATGTACAAGAATATGATAATCTTATTAGGCGCAGACTGAAACTTAACTACAGACTAATGCAGACTGGTGCAGACTAATTGGAGGTCTGTACACTCGTCTCATACCTCGAGAGTTCACGTATCACTGCGCGAGTGTGATCCACGAGAAGAAAAGGTTCTACATTAGCAGCAATCTCATTGGCTACGTTACATATTAATACGCGGATCGGAGGAAGCAGAATTTGGTCCGTCTCTAAGGCAGCGCCATCTCGTAGTGCGGAGACGGACCAGCGCAGCGCCTGCGCTGTTGTGATTAGTGGGGCACGCTCTAGTGGGAAAGATGTGTACGTGCTGACTACGCGGAACTATGTACACAACAGTTCCAAACGTTCCCAATTAGGGAGAGATCCGTGAACTTTCTGACCATAGTAGGGTTTAGCAAGTAAGAAGCCAAACAGTAGAGGCTCTCGCCGTGTGCGGGTGGCCATTATCTTGCTGGAACGTAAGCCCACGGCGAACTGCCATGACAACAAAACGGGGCGTGGAACATCATCTATGTATCGCTGTGCTCTAAGGATGTCGCAGATGACAACCGAAAGAGACCTGGTATGATAAAAAAATGGACTCCTAGGTGTTAGGGCATATGACGGGCGACAGTTAGGTTGGTATCCCAGCGCGTACTGGGGCGCCTCCAGACACGACTTCTCTGGTCATCGGGGCTCATCTTGAAGCGGGACTCAAGACAATTCGGCTCCAGTCAATCTGTCTAGAGACATCCTGAATGTTGACTGCTATACAGGCCGACAACCAGGAGTGATGGTCTGGGGTGCCACTCCTTTTCACAGCAGGACCCCTTTGGTTTTCATCCGAGGCGTCCTTAGAGCACAGTGGTTGAGTCGTGGTGCACCTTTTCTGTCAACCCAGCTCTCTGGATGACTATCGATTACCCGGCTGTACTACGATCTTTGGCCCTGTTGTGATCTGGCGGCGGGTACATTCGGTCTGGGAGTTGGTCGTCGGACTCGCTACGAGGCGGTAGGACGTGCTTGAGGGGACGCCGGAAGAACGCTGCCACCGGCCTACAGGGGCACCCAAAATCTGTCGCCTGTTACCTGTCTTGTGGTGTAGATCGGCTTGCAGTGGGATCTTAGTTGCCAGTGTCAGTTAGTTAACTTTGTATACCTACAGCTATACTTCGATATCCGGAGATGATGGAAAGTCGTCCAGCATTGCAAGAAAATGTGCAGAATACCACGAAGAGGAGGTATTGGCGGAGTAACGAGCGTTCGATCGTCTCTAATGTTATTACAGCGTGTATTAAAGAGGCGGCGCTAAAAGAACTATAAGTATAATAATATTACCAGTGCCAATCAAAGGGCGGCAATTTATGTTAACGTCAACCTCGTGCAATAGGACGCATAAGGGAGGAACATGAAAATAAGCCGCATGGTTTACTGGAGTCGCCACGAAGGAAAGCTAATAATTTTGGGAGGAAACCCATCATTATAGACAGTTTCAAAATCATGTAAAACCTTTGATCCTTATGGAACACGAATTCTCTATCTTGGTCACTATTCACCTGATTCTAATAACTCAAAACATGTGCCCAATAACTATTCCAAACACTGCTGAAATTTTCTTCGAAACGTGTACACCGAAGTTTGACCAACGAGGTGCGTTCACATATTAATTTTTGTTTTTTGGTAAGAGCTTCATTTGTTAATCTACAGCAATTTTATCCTCTTCAAAATATTCCTCATTACATACTGTACACTTATGCCAGTGCTTTTTCCAATTCCCGAAACACTTTACGAACTGTTTCTTCGGGATAGTTTATAGGTCTCTTAACTGTGCATTTTTAACCTCATCGATGCTTGTAAAACCGCTGTCCTTTAAGGCCTACTTTGGAATATTTGTACCACTTGTATGCCATTGGTTTACTCATAACAGGTTCACCAAAAGCAATATTTAACATTTCTTATCAGAAAATTTAATGCAGTTTCTGTAATCTACTTTTATACAAAACAAATATTCGATGATGCTACCACAACATATGTAACCTTTTTGACAGCTGACAACAGGGTAAATACCCAGTATGCATAACATTGTACACATACTTTTGATACACGTTTATGAAGACAGTGATACAGAAGTAGTGCAAATCGGACTAATACAACAAACAAAACTATAAATTTCTGCTTACTTTTTAAACACTATTTGTGTTGCAAGAATTGTTAAGTTTCAAAGCAGTTGGGTTGTTTGGGGGAGAAGACCAGACAGCGAGGTCATCGGATTAGGGAAGGACGGGGAAGGAAGTCGACCGTGCCTTTTCACAGGAACCATCCCGGAATTTGGCTGGAGCGATTTACGGAAATCACGGAAAACCTAACTCAGGATGGCCGGACGCGGGACTGAACCGTCGTCCTCCCGAACGCGAGTCCAGTGTGCTAACCACTGCGCCACCTCGCTCGATGTAGCCGTGCGACATGTTGTTGAGAGGACATACAGAGTTGTACTTAGAGCAATTGTTTTATCATATACCACACAGTTAAAGGATGCAAATAACTAAGCAGTTCTTGGCTTTTGAGTCATTTCAAAATTAGACTCCACAGCTCGAAGTACCATAAAATTTTGCTAAGGGTGACTTTGACAGATTTTTTTTTTTTAATTCCTACTCTGCAATATTGTTATGTAGCATTTCCAACACGTTTACATCTACACAGCACTGCAAAAAGCTACTGGGATGGAATACAAATTACTTGCAAAAAAAAAGAGACTGTTTCTTGTGTAGTTTACATCGAAATAAAGGACAATCAATTTCATGACTAGTTCAAAATGTGAAAAACTTAACATGGTTGTCTGTGAGGCAAAGAAACTGAACAACAGACAGTTTATATTCTACTCTAGGAATAAATATGAAATCATGTGGGGAGTTAAAATGATAAAACATGCTATGCCGCCAGTCTAAAATTTAGCATATAATGGCAGTCTATAAATTTAAGACGTAAACACAAATTAAGAAATAACTTCAGGCCCAGAGGAAGTACTAGACAATTGGCTTGTGGTCGAAAAACACTTTCATAAAAGGCAGATCTATAAAATTCTGCTACAACTGTCATTATATTTGAAACAAAATATTTAGTTCAAAACTACTGACCAAATTTGCCTACTTAGCTTCAAGTCAGTGTTTACGTATGTTCGTACGTATGTAGCATTAAGAGATCATACAGTGTCATACGAGGAACAGGACATCAGAGACTACTCCAGCAGCATCGGAATTTCATAAACCATACTAAAAAGCTTCATTCCGCTCTAATTGCACATTTATATGTGCAGATGGACTCTGAAGTACCTGATATTCAGCTTTTCATGTGGTTTCCGTGATAACAATTTTCTTGGAGGTTCAGTACTGTATTCTCATGTTTGGTTCTTTATTATCGTATAACGTCCTTCGTCCCGGAAAATGAAAATTTGCACTTTAAATTGAACGAGGTTGAAAGTAGCCAATAGCGCGGAATTAAACACTCCGTTTCAAATAAATTAACTTCCTCAGCGGAAAAAAAATTAACTGAAGCAAATTTCTCTATAAAAGAGACAGAAATGCTTCATTAAGATATTAATGGTTGATTGTTTCTGCTTCTTCTTCTTCTGTAGTGGTCAATCCAAGAATTGGTTTGCAACAGCTACAATGGCAGCTTGTCTTCATTCTGTGCGTCTTTCAGCTTTTCTCTTTATTTCTTTATAGGTGTTACATCCCACATCTTTCACGATTTGATCCATGTACCTGAGCCGTGGCTTTTCGTCAACCTGTTATGAGCAAGAGCTGACAAGTGCAAGAATTATCGCACAATCAGCTTCGAAGCTCATTCATCGAAGCTTCTTACAAGAATAATATGCAGAAGAATGGAAAAAAAATTGATAATGCGCTAGGTGACGATCAGTTTGGCTTTAGGAAAAGTAAAGGCACGAGAGAGGCAATTCTGACGTTACAGCTAATAATGGAAGCAAGGCTAAAGAAAAATCAAGACACGTTCATAGGATTTGTCGACCTGGAAAAAAGCGTTCGACAATATAAAATGGTGCAAGCTGTTCGAGATTCTGAAAAAAGTAGGGGTAAGCTATAGGGAGAGACGGGTCATATACAATATGTACAACAACCAAGAGGGAATAATAAGAGTGGACGATCAAAAACGAAGTGCTCGCATTAAGAAGGGTGTAAGACAAGGCTGTAGCCTTTCGCCCCTACTCTTCAATTTGTACATCGAGGAAGCAATGATGGACGGAGCAAGGAGGACATCAAAAGCAGACTCGCTATGGCAAAAAAGGCATTTCTGGCCAAGAGAAGTCTACTAATATCAAATACCGGCCTTAATTTGAGGAAGAAATTTCTGAGGATGTACGTCTGGAGTACAGCATTGTATGGTAGTGAAACATGGACTGTGGGTAAACCGGAACAGAAAGAGAATCGAAGCATTTGAGATGTGGTGCTATAGACGAATGTTGAAAATTAGGTGGACTGATAAGGTAAGGAATGAGGAGGTTCTACGCAGAATCAGAGAGGAAAGGAATATGTGGAAAACACTGATAAGGAGAAGGGACAGGATGATAGGACATCTGCTAAGACATGAGGGAATGACTTCCATGGTACTAGAGGGAGCTGTAGAGGGCAAAAACTGTAGAGGAAGACAGAGATTGGAATACATCAAGCAAATAATTGAGGACGTAGGTTGCAAGTACTACTCTGAGATGAAGAGGATAGCACAGGAAAGGAATTCGTGGCTGGCCACATCAAACAAGTAAAAAAAAAAAAAAAAAAAAAAAAAAAAAAAAGTTTGGACCCTAGACGATATGTCTTAATAGATGGCCTGTTAATTGAAGTCTTCTTTTAACAATGAAACTCCAGAAGCTTCTCTTCTCACCTGCTCTTTCCAGAACCACTTCGTTTGCGATCTTGTCGATATATTTTATTTTGAGAATGCGTCTATAGCACCACATTTCTAATAATTTAGCTTCTGGTCTTCCTCTTTCCCGAGAGTCCATGTTTGACACCCATAGCATGCCAACTCCACACATATGATTTCAGAAATCTTTTCCTGATTTCAAGGCTGATGCTCTTAGATGCTCTTCTTGTTAAAAGCAGCCTTTGGTTGAGCAATTCCACTTCTCACTTCTGCCTTGCTCCTTCCATCCCTGGTAATATTACTGCCCAGATAAGTAAATTTATCAACTTGTTCAAGCAGTTCATTGCCTACATGAACTTGGACTTTCACTTGATCTTCTTTGTCGCATGCCATTACTTTTGTTTGTGCTTTATTAATTCTCATATTATATTCTTCCCCCATAACTTTATCCATTCTATCCAGTAGGACTACAAGATATTCTTCACTTTCAGCTAGGACAGCTATATCATCGGAATATCTTATATCTATTCGTTGCCCACGAATTACTACACCTGTCTGTGAATTTTCCCTTACTTTTTTCAGCGCCTCTTCAATGTATACGTTAAAGATAACAGGTGATAGCGCGCAACCTTGTCGGACACCTTTCCGTATCTGCACCTCTTCTTGTTTTGTCCGTCCACGGATAACTGCTGTCTCGTTTTTGTACAGGTTCCATATCATTTTTCTATCTTTATGGTCTATTCCTACTTTTTTTGATCGCTAATTACCTGGAAATAATATAAAATCTGAAAATTGAAACTACTAACTTATGTTGGTCTTTCATCGTTATGAGAATGTATATTAATTCACTTGATGGCTCCCGGCCACAGAAATCTGTTTTGTTTTCATTTGATGTGCGAGCTGTAAACATGGCCGGGTCACGTGGGGAACGATCTCCCCCCCCCCCCCTCCCCCCACTGTAACTCAGCTTGCTCTGCGCTTGCGCGAATCTGGCAGCTTGGCTGCGCCAGAAAAATTTTTACGGTTAGCTTCTGGATACTTGCTGCTGTTGCTCATACAGCAATCAACCACGCTCCAAGTAGCCAGAAGCGGGAGGAAGGCACTGCTGTTACGCGAATTCGCCTCTGCGCATGCGTACGAGGCCGCTGGGAACTGCCCATACGAACCTAGCCTGTAGAAGCGCCATGTGACCTAGACGAGTATTCAGAGTGGGGTCTGGCTAGGTCGCTCTTCAGTTTACCGACAGACTCTACCTTGCAGGACGGTCGCAAGTTCGTGGTGCAGCTGCCTGATGTCAATTCCGGGCGCCTCCCGTCGCCTTGCTCTGGTATCCTTTTTGTCGAACAAGACTATTTCTTCGAGACCATCGGAGGTGTAAGTGGTTTTGGTGCCTTCTTTTCGTGGAACCATTTGCGTTGTAGCGACTGTCACTTGTTGGTTTGTTGGTTGCCCTAATGTGTATTGTTAAAGTAAGAGCAGCCGGCAAGGTGTGTGATCGGAAGGAAACCAGCAGTCACTACTTCCTTTAAGCAAATCAGCGTCCCCAAAAGATGTACTAACTGTGAGCTACTGAAGGTATTAGGTCATAGTGTAGTTGTAATTTTCTGCATACCGAGCTTACACTATTGGCAGTAAATTGCATACCTATGCAAGGAAATTAAAGTGCACAAAACCTAGTTTGTGCTGCAGTTGCGCATTCGAATAACGCAATATTATCTCGAAATTATTTCCATTTCATCTTTGTACACATTGTCGGCCTTAATGATATGTGAAAATATTCTTGCCTAGTGTAAAAATCTGATATTTTAGACGTTTTATTGGAAGTAGTTACTGGTTTTCTTAAAATTATTATTTATTCGTTTTTAACATTGTAACTAACCTGTTTCTACGGCTTATTACGTTATTATTGGAAATGTAAATACTTACTGCTTGTGATATTGTAAGTAGGCTGTTTAGGTTTTCTTATTGGTAACGCCCCGTAGCGCTCTGTATGAAAATCGCTGGCTGTGCTGTGTGCAGTCTGTGGCTGGTTTGCATTGTTGTCTGCCATTGTAGTGTTGGGCAGCGGCAGCTGGATGTGAACAGCGCGTAGCGTTGCGCAGTTGGAGGTGAGCCGCCAGCAGTGGTGGACGTGTGGAGAGAGATGGCGGAGTTTTGAAATTTGTAAGAATTGATGTCATGAACTGATAATATATTATGACTATTAAGGTAAATACATTGTTTGTTCTCTATTAAAATCTTTCATTTGCTAACTGTGCCTATAAGTAGTTAGTGACTTCCGTAGTTTGAATCTTTTATTTAGCTGGCAGTAGTGGCGCTCGCTGTATTGCAGTAGTTCGAGTAACGAAGATTTTTGGTGAGGTAAGTGAAACGTATGGGTTAATGTTAGTCAGGGCCATTCTTTTGTAGGGATTATTGAAAGTCAGATTGCGTTGCGCTAAAATTATTGTGTGTCAGTTTAAGCACAATCTTGTACAATTTTTCTAAGAGGACGTTTCACATGTCGACCCTTAGCCGAGGATACCTCACTGGAATCTTCTGATTTTTTCTTGTAGTTTGTGTAGTTAGTGTAGCCTTTGTTTATTGCTAGCGCGTAATTGTAGAGAGAATTTCTTCTGTAGTTGCAGTCTTTCATTGTTGTACAGTAAAACAGTTGTGGCATGCATCTAGTTTTGCACGAAGTATTTCGCAGCTGCGCTTGCAACTAACTAGATATTATTTTCAGTGCTATATTAATGTGTTGTCTTATTTTTGCTCTTCAAATTGTGTTTTTCTGTGTTATCGTGTGAAATATTGTGACAATAATGGCGTGTGAAAAACGTAATACTAGGCTCCAAAGTAAACTGAGAAATGACAGTGAAGACGAAAGCAGTGTGTTAGCGCCACCATGTAATGTATTAACTAATGTTCAAAGTAGTAATTTGGTAATTGTTCATAGGGAAATGGAAAGGGTTGCAAATAATGGTGTAGGCAGTGAAACAATTAGTGAACAGGGAAGCATTATCGATCGATCGGTCGGCAACAGCTCGCCTCAGGATTCCACAATGACAGGACACAATCTTGCAAATAGTGTAGATTCAGGTTTTGCGTCCTCACCGTTTTCTCAAATAAGTCAAGTCACATTTTCTGTTTTTCAAACTGCGAATATTGCCGGTTCAAATGCATTGCCGAATAGCACTGAGGAACATGTTTCAGACACCAGTGCATTGTTATTACAATTAATGCAACAAATGGGACAAAAGCTTCAAAAGTTAGACACAATGGAACAAAATCTTCAAAAGTTAGACACAATGGAACAAAATCAGAGACAAACACAGCAAAAGCTTCAAACGTTAGACACAATGGAACAAAATCTTCAAAAGTTAGACACAATGGAACAAATGCTTCAAAAGTTTGACACCACACTTGAACAAACACGTGAAGATTTAACTAATGAGTTACATAACATTGAATCGAAATGTCAAAAAGTCTGTAATGACGTAAAAACACAAATTTGTAAGCATTTTCAACCTATTTTTTCGCGGCATGAAAATGCATTACAGAATCACGAAGCAGCCATAAAAGAACTGCAAACAATTGTTCATGAAAATCATGAGACCTTGCAAGCTAAAATTGACTCAGTTGCATCAACTGATTCGGTTACGCAACTTGCAAAAACTCAGGAAAACTTAAAGGACACAGTAGATACGATTTCAACACAAATGGACACTCTGAAACTTGGTTCAGAAAAACACACAGTAGAAATAATTTCACTATCGGATAAAATAGCCGAACTTTCAGATCAGTTCACTAACTTATCTACAATGGTAGATGATGATCTGAATGACACAAAACCTGTAGTCTTCACTGACACTGAAGAGTATGAACAAATTAGAAAATTCAAACAGAATCAAAATCAAATCAACACACAGTTGTTGTTGTTGTTGTCTTCAGTCCTGAGACTGATTTGATGCAGCTCTCCATGCTATTCTATCCTGTGCAAGCTGCTTCATCTCCCAGTACCTACTGCAACCTACATCCTTCTGAATCTGCTTAGTGTACTCATCTCTCGGTCTCCCTCTACGATTTTTATCCTCCACGCTGCCCTCCAACGCTAAATTTGTGATCCCTTGATGCCTCAAAACATGTCCTACCAACCGATCACTTCTTCTAGTCAAGTTGTGCCACAAACTTCTCTTCTCCCCAATCCTATTCAATACCTCCTCATTAGTTACGTGATCTATCCACCTTATCTTCAGTATTCTCCTGTAGCACCACATTTCGAAAGCTTCTATTCTCTTCTTGTCCAAACTAGTTATCGTCCATGTTTCACTTCCATACATGGCTACACTCCAAACAAATACTTTCAGAAACGACTTCCTGATACATAAATCTATATTCGATGTTAACAAATTTCTCTTCTTCAGAAACGCTTTCCTTGCCATTGCCAGTCTACATTTTATATCCTCTCTACTTCGACCATCATCAGTTATTTTACTTCCTAAATAGCAAAACTCCTGTACTACTTGAAGTGTCTCATTTCCTAATCTAATTCCCTGAGCATCACCCGATTTAATTTGACTACATTCCATTATCCTCGTTTTGCTGTTGTTGATGTTCATCTTATATCCTCCTTTCAAGACACTGTCCATTCCGTTCAACTGCTCTTCCAAGTCCTTTGCCGTCTCTGACAGAATTACAATGTCATCGGCGAATTTTAATACCTACTCCAAATTTTTATTTTGTTTCCTTTACTGCTTGCTCAATATACAGATTGAATAACATCGGGGAGAGGCTACAACCCTGTCTGACTCCTTTCCCAACCACTGCTTCCCTTTCATGCCTCTCGACTTTTATGACTGCCATCTGGTTTCTGTACAAATTGTAAATAGTCTTTCGCTCCCTGTATTTTACCCCTACCACCTTTAGAATTTGAAAAAGAGTATTCCAGTCAACATTGTCAAAAGCTTTCTCTAAGTCTACAAATGCTAGAAACGTAGGTTTGCCTTTTCTTAATCTTTCTTCTAAGATAAGTCATAAGGTCAGTATTGCCTCACGTGTTCCAACATTTCGACGGAATCCAAACTGATCCTCCCCGAGGTCCGCATCTACCAGTTTTTCCATTCGTCTGTAAAGAATTCGCGTTAGTATTTTGCAGCTGTGACTTATTAAACTGATAGTTCGGTAATTTTCACATCTGTCAACACCTGCTTTCTTTGGGATTGGAATTATTATATTCTTCTTGAAGTCTGAGGGTATTTCGCCTGTCTCATACATCTTACTCACCAGCTGGTAGAGTTTTGTCATGACTGGCTCTCCCAAGGCGCTGAGTAGTTCTCATGGAATGTTGTCTAATCCGGGGGCCTTGTTTCGACTCAGGTCTTTCAGTGCTCTGTCAAACTCTTCACGCAGTATCGTATCTCCCATTTCGTCTTCATCTACATCCTCTTCCATTTCCATAATATTGTCCTCAAGTACATCACCCTTGTATAAACCTTCTATATACTCCTTCCACCTTTCTGCCTTCCCTTCTTTGCTTAGAACTGGGTTGCCATCTGAGCTCTTAATATTCATACACGTGGTTCTCTCATCTCCAAAGGTCTCTTTAATTTCCTGTAGGCAGTATCTATCTTACCCCTAGTGAGATAAGCTTCTACATCCTTACATTTGTCCTCTAGCCATCCCTGTTTAGCCATTTTGCACATCCTGTCGATCTCATTTTTGAGACGTCTGTATTCCTTTTTGCCTGCTTCATTTACTGCATTTTTATATTTTCTCCTTTCATCTATTAAATTCAATATTTCTTCTGTTACCCAAGGATTTCTAGCAGCCCTCGTCTTTTTACCTACTTTATCCTCTGCTGCCTTCACTACTTCATCCCTCAGAGCTACCCATTCTTCTTCTACTGTATTTATTTCCCCTATTCCTGTCAATTGTCCCCTTATGCTCTCCCTGAAACTCTGTACAACCTCTGGTTCTTTCAGTTTATCCAGGTCCCATCTCCTTAATTTCCCACATTTTTGCAGTTTCTTCAGTTTTAATCTACCAATAGATTGTGGTCCGAGTCCACATCTGCCCCTGGAAATGTCTTACAACTTAAAACCTGGTTCCTAAATCTCTGTCTTACCATTATATAATCTATTTGATACCTTTTAGTATCTCCAGGGTTCTTCCACGTATACAACCTTCTTTCATGATTCTTAAACCAAGTGTTAGCTATGATTAAGTTGTGCTCTGTGCAAAATTCTACTAGGCGGCTTCCTCTTTCATTTCTTAGCCCCAATCCATATTCACCTACTATGTTTCCTTCTCTCCCTTTTCCTACTGTCGAATTCCAGTCCCCCATTACTATTAAATTTTCGTCTCCCTTCACTATCTGAACAATTTCTTTTATTTCATCATACATTTCTTCAATTTCTTCATCATCTGCAGAGCTAGTTGGCATATAAACTTGTACTACTGTAGTAGGTGTGGGCTTCGTATCTGTCTTGGCCACAATAATGCGTTCACTATGCTGTTTGTAGTAGCTTACCCGCATTCCTATTTTCCTATTCATTATTAAACCTACTCCTGCATTACCCCTATTTGATTTTGTGTTTATAACCCTGTAGTCACCTGACCAGAAGTCTTGTTCCTCCTGCCACCGAACTTCACTAATTCCCACTATATCTAACTTTAACCTATCCATTTCCCTTTTTAAATTTTCTAACCTACCTGCCCGATTAAGGGATCTGACATTCCACGCTCCGATCCGTAGAACGCCAGTTTTCTTTCTCCTGATAACGACATCCTCCTGTGTAGTCCCCGCCCGGAGATCCTAATGGGGGACTATTTTACCTCCGGAATATTTTACCCAAGAGGATGCCATCATCATTTAATCATACAGTAAAGCTGCATGTCCTCGGGAAAAATTACGGCTGTAGTTTCCCCTTGCTTTCAGCCGTTCGCAGTACCAGCACAGCAAGGCCGTTTTGGTTAATGTTGCAAGGCCAGATCAGTCAATCATCCAGACTGTTGCCCCTGCAACTACTGAAAAGGCTGCTGCCCCTCTTCAGGAACCACACGTTTGTCTGGCCTCTCAACAGATACCCCTCCGTTGTGGTTGCACCTACGGTACGGCCATCTGTATCGCTGAGGCACGCAAGCCTCCCCACCAACGGCAAGGTCCATGGTTCATGGGGGGGCAACACACAGTACAAAAGAGAAATGCGGGAAGTACAAGATCAGTTGGCTCAAGTAATACAAGAATTACATATTTCAGAGGACACTCGCGCTCCAATACGGGAAGAGGGACATAGAAATACAGAACAACCACAAAATAATCACACAGGACACTTCGGAAATTATGAAAGAAATTGGCAACGTACACCGAATTTTGAGATGGAAGCGCCGAAACGACGTAACAATGACCGACATGCGACTCGGCGACATGATGATTTGGCTATAAGCTGTTCATTACTACAGATAAATTCAAAACATTTAAGAATTCTGACAATGACATTCATCCACAAGCATGGCTTCATCAATTCTCTCATTGTTTCCCCTACCCCCCCCCCCCCCAACTGGTCATTAGAGCAGAGATTAGAATTTATGTGTAGTTATTTAGCTACCCGCCGAGACGATGATTTTGACTATAAGCTGTTCATTACTACACGTAAATTCAAAACATTTAAGAATTCTGGCAACGACATTCATCCACAAGCGTGGCTCCATCAATTCTCTCATTGTTTTCCTCCCAACTGGTCACTAGAGCACAGATTAGAATTTATGTGTGGCTACTTAGAGAATGAACCAGCTGTAAGAATGCGATCGGTCATTCACGATTGCCACAGTGAAGGAGAATTTTATCATGCCTTCCTCTCAGCATATTGGTCTCAAGCTACACAAGACCGAGTAAAACATAGCATCATAATGATGAAACATTTCGAACAATCTGAATTTTCCAGTCTTGAGAAATATTTTGAAGACATGTTACATAAGAAACAGTATCTTTCAAACCCATACAGCCCCTCAGAACTCATCCGCATTTGCTTAATCAAATTGCCTGAACATTTACGACATATTATTTTGGCAGGGCGTTGCAAAGATGACATTGAAGCATTTTAGAGACTGTTACAAGAATTGGAAATTGACACTAACCATCGCGGAACGTGGAAACAGGAACAGAACAATTACAGGTCACATCCGTCGCAGTTCCGCGATGAAAGAAATAACTGGACACGACAAGGCTATTCTCACAACACAAATCGTGACCAAAACAGACACCACCCATATGACAACCACTGGCACAGTAATAGTTACAGAGAAAGATCGCATTTCCATAGTAATGAATATCACAGATACAACCATAGAAACAGACAATATGGGAACCAAAACAATTATTATCAAGGGAGACAGAATAACGTCAGACACAACGGTCCAGCGCGCAGTTACGATCCAGGGAGAAATTCTCCACCACTTTTTTTGGGGGGGTCATCAGTCTACTGACTGGTTTGATGCGGCCCGCCACGAATTCCTCCCCTGTGCTGACCTCTTCATCTCAGAGTAGCACTTGCAACCTACCTCCTCAATTATTTGCTTGACGTATTCCAATCTCTGTCTTCCTCTACAGTTTTTGCCCTCTACAGCTCCCTCTAGGACCATGGAAGTCATTCCCTCATGTCTTAGCAGATGTCCTATCATCCTGTCCCTTCTCCTTATCAGTGTTTTCCACATATTCCTTTCCTCTCTGATTCTGCGTAGAACCTCCTCATTCCTTACCTTATCAGTCCACCTAATTTTCAACATTCGTCTATAGCACCACATCTCAAATGCTTCGATTATCTTTCTGTTCCGGTTTACCCACAGTCCATGTTTCACTACCATACAATGCTGTACTCCAGACGTACATCCTCAGAAATTTCTTCCTCAAATTAAGGCCGGTATTTGATATTAGTAGACTTCTCTTGGCCAGAAATGCCTTTTTTGCCATAGCGAGACTGCTTTTGATGTCTTCCTTGCTCCGTCCGTCATTGGTTACTTTACTGCCTAGGTAGAAGAATTCCTTAACTCCATTGACTTCGTGAGCATCAATCCTGATGTTGAGCTTAACGCTGTTCTCATTTCTACTACTTCTCATTACTTTCGTCTTTCTCCAATTTACTCTCAAACCATACTGTGTACTCATCAGACTGTTCATTCTGTTCAGCAGATCATTTAATTCTTCTTCACTTTCACTCAGGATAGCAATGTCAGCAGCGAATCGTATCATTGATATCCTTTCACCTTGCATTTTAATTCCACTCCTGAACCTTTCTTTTATTTCCATCATTGCTTCCTCGATGTACAGATTGAAGAGTAGGGGCGAAAGGCTACAGCCTTGTCTTACACCCTTCTGAATGCGAGCATTTCGTTCTTGATCGTCCACTCTTATTATTCCCTCTTGGTTGTTGTACATATTGTATATGACCCGTCTCTCCCTATAGCTTACCCCTACGTTTTTCAGAATCTCGAACAGCTTGCACCATTTTATACTGTCGAACGCTTTTTCCTGATCGACAAACCCTATGAACATGTCTTGATTTTTCTTTAGCCTTGCTTCCATTATTAGCCGTAACGTCAGAATTGCCTCTCTCGTGCCTTTACTTTTCCTAAAGCCAAACTGATCGTCACCTAGCGCATTCTTAATTTTCTTTTCCATTCTTCTGTATATTATTCTTGTAAGCAGCTTCGATGCATGAGCTGTTAAGCTGATTGTGCGATAATTCTCGCACTTGTCAGCTCTTGCCGTCTTTGGAATTTCATGGATGATGCTTTTCTGAAAGTCAGATGGTATGTCGCCAGACTCATATATTCTACACACCAACGTGAATAGTCGTTTTGTTACCACATCCCCTAATGATTTTAGAAATTCTGATGGAATGTTATCTATCCCTTCTGCCTTATTTGACCGTAAGTCCTCCAAAGCTCTTTTAAATTCCGATTCTAATACTGGATCCCCTATATCTTCTAAATCGACTCCTGTTTCTTCTTCTATCACATCAGACAAATCTTCACCCCCATAGAGGCTTTCAGTGTATTCTGTCCACCTATCTGCTCTCTCCTCTACATTTAACAGTGGAATTCCCATTGCACTCTTAATGTTACCACCGTTGCTTATAATGTCACCAAAGGTTATTTTGACTTTCCTGTATGCTGAGTCTGTCCTTCTGACAATCATATCTTTTTCGATGTCTTCACATTTTTCCTGCAGCCATTTCGTCTGATCTTCCCTGCACTTCCTATTTATTTTATTACTCAGCGACTTGTAGTTCTGTATTCCTGATTTTACCGGAACATGTTTGTACTTCCTCCTTTCATCAATCAACTGAAGTATTTCTTCTGTTACCCATGGTTTCTTCGCAGCTACCTTCTTTGTACCTATGTTTTCCTTTTCTTTTTAGAGATGTCCATTCCTCTTCAACTGCGCTGCCTACTGCGCTATTCCTTATTGCTGTATCTATAGAGTTAGAGAACTTCAAACGTATCTCGTCATTCCTTAGAACTTCCGTATCCCACTTCTCTGTGTATTGATTCTTCCAGACTAATGTCTTGAACTTCAGTCTACTCTTCATCACTACTATATTGTGATCTGAGTCTATATCTGCACCTGGGTACGCCTTACAATCCAGTATCTGATTTCGGAATCTCCGTCGGACCATGATGTAATCTAATTGATATCTTCCCGTATCTCCCGGCCTTTTCCAAGTATACCTCCGCCTCTTGTGATTCTTGAACAGGGTATTCGCTATTACTAGCTGAAACTTGTTACAGAACTCAGTTAGTCTTTCTCCTCTTTCATTCCTTGTCCCAAGCCCATACTCTCCTGTAACCTTTTCTTCTACTCCTTCCCCTACAACTGCATTCCAGTCGCCCATCACTATTAGATTTTCGTCCCCATTTACATCCTGCATTACCCTTTCAATGTCCTCATACACTTTCTCTATCTGTTGATCTTCAGCTTGCGACGTCGGCATGTATACCTGAACTATCGTTGTCGGTGTTGGTCTGCTGTCGATTCTGATTAGAACAACCCGATCACTGAACTGTTCACAGTAACACACCCTCTGCCCTACCTTCCTATTCATAACGAATCCTACACCTGTTATACCATTTTCTGCTACTGTTGACATTATCCGATACTCATCTGACCAGAAATCCTTGTCTTCCTTCCACTTCACTTCACTGACCCCTACTATATCTAGATTGAGCCTTAGCATTTCCCTTTTCAGATTTTCTAGTTTCCCTACCACGTTCAAGCTTCTGACATTCCACGCCCCGCCTCGTAGAACATTATCCTTTCGTTGATTATTCAATCTTTTCCTCATGGTAGCCTCCCCCTTGGCAGTCCCCTCCCGGAGATCAGAATGAGGGACTATTCCGGAATCTTTTGCCAATGGAGAGATCATCATGACACTTCTTCAACTACAGGCCACATGTCCTGTGGATACATGTTACGTGTCTTTAATGCAGTGGTTTCCATTGCCTTCTGCACCCTCATGTCGATGATCATTGCTGATTCTTCCGCCTTTAGTGGCAATTTACCACCCCAAGTCAAGAGTGTGCCCTTACCTCTATCCGCTCCTCCGACCTCTTTGACAAGGCCGTTGGCAGAATGAGGCTGACTTCTTATGCCGGAAGTCTTCGACCACCAATGCTGATGAGTTATCAAAATTTAGGCAGTGGCGGGGATCGAACCCGGGACCGAAAACGTTTTGATTATGAATCAAAGACGCTACCCCTACACCCCTAGACCAACACTTGACTGACAACAACGAAACTACAGGAACTACCGACATGACGACAGACGATATAATCATAATGACAGAAAGGAATTTCATCAGGACTGGAGGGATTGAAACAGAGCTGGGCCCTCTCGACAAGGTGAATTTGTAGAAGTTAGGTCTCCTAATCCCAATAATGGCGCGCGCCAACAAAGAGACAGACAATGACTCGCACCGCAGGCAGCCGCGTGCGCCGGCTGGCTCAGAGAAAAATAACATAAGCTAACCTTGAGCAAAATTCCAGTGTTCCTTACCGACGTAACCACATGATAATTGCGTTGAAACTGAAACTCTGCATACTAGGAAGAGTAAAAGACTGCACCACATTTCACATGTAAAACCATTTATTGAAAGATAATCTGCTTTCTAACTTTGTCTTCGCCATAAATAATTTCACTTCACATTTCTAGTATGCCTTGTCACACTGAGAAACTGTTAACATGCAACAATGTTTTGGAGTTAACTATCCAGTCTAGAACCTAGGGAATATTTTTAAACAGAAATTACGAATGCATTGTTATAGTGAATAGACGACACAGTGTTGTTATTTGTACATTCTTGCTTGTTAGTTGCACGATTACGTAACGACTATAAGGCTTACATAATAAGAACATATACTGTTAATGAGATTTTAATGCAACATTTTTGTTTAGTTGAAAAGACATTCTTTATTTGAAGTACTTTCTGTGAGATTAAAGATGACTTAGCATTTGGTTTCTTTGATAGCTACACGATTATATCACGACGCTACTAATGTGTGACACAATTTACATTGTGCTTTTGCGGTGTATCTGTTTTCTATCTGCAGAGTTTTCTGAAAGGAAAACATGTTTAGTAGTAACTTTGTGGTATAGCTACAATGAGACATCCTTTTCTGTAGCACAAAAATACGTTACAGTACAGTACTTACTTCATCACGGCAATAAGAGTAGTAACTACAATATCTATACGCAAAGCATTTCACTTTTGTTTACCATGAGGTAAGTACATTGACTTCTGCAGAACATAGCCTTCGGAGGACGATAACTACGACACTTCCACAGAGATTATCTTACAGCGAGACGCACAGTTTAGCGCTACAGTACACGTATTTGAGTGATTAATTTTGTACTTACAACATTTATTTTTAAAGATATTTGAAGTACAATGATACAAAGGTTTTCTGTGATAAATTTCATTCCATTGCTGTAATCTTTAACACCTGAGGATATAATTACATTAATCCTCAGGGACGCTGTGAATTATGCTGCTGAGGTATGTTTAAGCTGATGCTATATGAGTTATTTGATTATGCTACGTATCTGTTTGATGAAATATTGAAGATGTGTCGGTGAATATGTTGTTGTTCGGGTTTTCAGTCCTGAGACTGGTTTGATGCAGCTCTCCATGCTACTCTATCCTGTGCAAGCTTCTTCATCTCCCAGTACCTACTGCAACCTATGTCCTTCTGAATCCGCTTACTGTATTCAACTCTTGGTCTCCCTATAGGATTTTTACACTCCACAGTGCCCTCCAATACTGAATTGGTGATCCCTTGATGCCTCAGAACATGTCCTACCAACCGATCCCTTCTTCTGGTCAAGTTGTGCCACAAACTTCTCTTCTCCCCAATCCTGTTCAATACTTCCTCATTAGTTATGTGATCTACCCATCTAATCTTCAGCATTCTTCTGTAGCACCACATTTCGAAAGCTTCTACTCTCTTCTTGTCCAAACTATTTATCGTACATGTTTCACTTCCATACATGGCTACACTCCATACAAATACTTTCAGAAATGACTTCCTGACACTTAAATCTATACTTGATGTTAACAAATTTCGCGTCTTCAGAAACACTTTCCTTGCCATTGCCAGTCTACATTTTATATCCTCTCTACTTCGACCATCATCAATTATTTTGCTCCCCAAATAGCAAAACTCCGTTACTACTTTAAGTGTCTCATTTCCTAATCTAATTACCTCAGCATCATCTGACTTAATTCGACTACATTCCATTATCCTCGTTTTGCTTTTGTTGATGTTCATTTTATATCCTCCTTTCAAGACACTATCCATTCCGTTCAACTGCCCTTCCAAGTCCTTTGCTGTCTCTGACAGAATTACCATGTCATCGGCGAACCTCAAAGTTTTTATTTCTTCTCCATGGATTTTAATACCTACTCCAAATTTTTATTTTGTTTCCTTTACTGCTTGCTCAATATACAGATTGAATAACATCGGGGAGAGACTACAACCTTGTCTCACTGCCTTCCCAACCACTGCTTCCCTTTCATGCCCCTCGACTCTTATAACTGCCATCTGCTTTCTGTACAAATTGTAAATAGCCTTTCGCTCCCTGTATTTTACCCCTGCGACCTTCAGAATTTGAAGGAGAGTATTCCAGTCAACATTGTCAAAAGAGTTCTCTAAGTCTACAAATGCTAGAAACATAGGTTTGCCTTTCCTTAATCTTTCTTCTAAGATAAGTCGTAGGGCCAGTATTGCCTCACGTGTACCAACATTTCTACAAAGCCAAACTGAACTTCCCCGAGGTCAGCTTCTACTAGTTTTTCCATTCGTCTGTAAAGAATTCGTGTTAGTATTTTGCAGCTGTGACTTATTAAACTGATAGTTCGGTAATTTTCACATCTGTCAACACCTGCTTTCTTTGGGATTGGAATTATTATATTCTTCTTGAAGTCTGAGGGTATTTCGCCTGTCTCATCCATCTTGCTCACCAGATGGTAGAGTTTTGTAAGGACTGGCTCTCCCAAGGCCGTCAGTAGTCCCAATGGAATGTTGTCTACTCCGGGGGCGTTGTTTCGACTCAGGTCTTTCAGTGCTCTGTCAAACTCTACACGCAGTATCGTATCTCCCATTTGATCTTCATCTACATCCTCTTCCAATTCCATAATATTGTCCTCAAGTATATCGCTCTTGTATAGACCCTCTATATACTCCTTCCACCTTTCTGCTTTCCCTTCTTTGCTTAGAACTGGGTTTCCATCCGAGCTCTTGATGTTCATACAGTTGGTTCTCCTATCTCCAAGGTCTGTTTAATTTTCCTGTAGGCAGTATCTATCTTACCCCTAGTGAGATAAGCCTCTACATCCTTACATTTGTCCTCTAGCCATCCCTGCTTAGCCATTTTGCACTTCCTGTCGATCTCATTTTTGAGACGTCTGTATTCCTTTTTGCCTGTTTCATTTATTGCATTTTTATATTTTCTCCTTTCATCAATTAAATTTAATATTTCTTCTGCCAGCCAAGGATTTCTACTAGCCCTCGTCTTATTACCTACTTGATCCTCTGCTGCCTTCACTACTTCATCCCTCAAAGCTACCCATTCTTCTTCTACTGTATTTCTTTCCCCCATTCCTGTCAGTTGCCCCCTTATGCTCTCCCTGAAACTCTGTACAACCTCTAGTTCTTTCAGTTTATCCAGGTCCCATCTCCTTAAATTCCCACGTTTTTGCAGTTTCTTCAGTTTTAATCTACAGGTCATAACCAATAGATTGTGGTCAGAGTCCAGATGAATATATATATGTGTAATAAGGTAAGGAATAATGAGTAGTGGTTAGGGAGTCTGGTTTGTGAAAAAGGATGTTGGAAACAGAGAATCGTACTTTAAGAGTTATGAAATGTGTGTATATACGTGAATGTATCACTATGATGCTGAAAATTTTTTGGACACTATTATATTTAAAGGATTTTTTTCTACAGATTTGTAACGCAAATTCTCAATCTGTGAAAATATTTTTATATGAGACTGTCACTGTAGCGGAAACTGTTGTCGTAAATTTTTCAGTAAGAAAGGTAAGTGACCACTTGCACGTAATGCGTCATGGGCACCCAGCTCTGCGACAGTCGCATGGGGAAAAAACCATTAGTGTGTGCCTGTCAGAGGCACAGGTGGAGAGAAAAAAAAGAGGACATTATCCTCGCTATTGACATTCCTTTGTAGAAAGCATAGTAAATACGACACCCTCAAACTTGAAAACATGATTACACTGTAGAGTTCCTAATTTATGATATTTACTGAAATGAAATGATGAGCAACGTTTCATGTCTATTGTCTTGCTAGTTGGAAGATTGTTTACTGCATTATGAAATGCCTTATGGCTAGCGAATGACGTTTCACGCCTTCCTTTGCCTATTTTGTTTAATATCTAGTTTCTAGCTGCACTGTAGCATTGGTTAAAATAAAATTTAATAGATGTAGTAATATTTTATGCCTACAGATCTAGTAAAAAAAATTATGATCTACTTCCAAGAAAACGAGGGAACATAAATAGACATTTCCCTGCACAGGAACTGCATAAATAATTTTTTTTTACAGTTTGGTAACTTGTCTGCTAGAGTAAGTTCTCGTGATGCATCACCCTAGTGTAAGATGTGATGTAGGTATTAAACATGGTCATTTTTACTGTAGTATTTTTTCTGCTTGAGCTTTGTCATGTTTAGGTAAAAGTGATTGCATTTGCTGCTGCTGTTTGCCAGGCATAATGTTACTGAATTTGACTTTGTAGTACTCTGTTAAGCCAGTTTTACTACAGATTTATTTTTTTTGTTTGCTGCCCATTGCCTTATATTAGTTGTAATATTGCTGCTTGCTTTGACAACTTCCATTTTTTTTATTGCTTTATATTAGTTTTAATATTGCTGCTTGCTTTGATAACTTCCATTTTTTTCATTGCTGTTTGTATTAATTTTTTTGTGTCGCTGCATTGCCTCGTCCCTTAGTTTAGCATCTGAGCTCAGTAGATTTAAGTTAGCTTAAGATGGGGTAGGCTATAAAAGAGAACGAGTTGTAATGAATTGGAAGAAATGCATTGAGAAGCTATAAGAAAATGATTTGGCCACAAAAGTAGTGTACAGTGGAGGAAAACTATTTTTGAAAGAGGATGTAAACAAAATACAGAAAGCATGCTTGGATAGGATGTTTTTGGTGGAAACAAATGTTGAGATAAGACAAAAGATCTACAGAATGACGTTTTGGGTTGGACTGCAGTACCAAATGTCACATTGAAAACAAACCCTGTCCTGTATTTTGTGTTATTACGCTATGTGAATCTGTGTTTGTCCTTTCTTTAGGTGTTTAGGTAATAAGATTTCCGTTGTAGAATTTTTCTGATAATATGTTATTTTCTTTGTAAAGATGTTTAGACATTATTTATTCTGTTGTATTTTAATGCTCATGTGTGAAGTTGATGTTTTAATAATTATTCTGATCTTTTATGTATTTACTTATGTCATAATTCCTCTAACACTGATGTATATGTTCATTTCTATTCTTTTCTAAAGCCCGTTTTACTACAAAGGTTATCTGTATTGTTATGTTCTTTAATGATGTATTTTGTGCCTTTGTAATTGTATTTTTATGTTTTAAATTTATAATTGTATAGACACAAGTTCTTCAAATTAAGTATCATTTCACTGCGCACGTTTCTGTTGGTCATAGTATATGGATAATATGTGAGAAGTAGGGACAGTTAGTGTTTGCACATTTGTTGATAATTCAGTAAGGGACTGGTTAACAGCATTACTAGGCTAAGTACAATTCCAAAAACTTTGTGTGTCTACAAGTGGTGGTTGATGGACTTGCTATATTCTCTGCAAGACTCTTTGATGGTGATTGTGCACCTGCACAGTCGCAACATATGGCTGCTGGCTATCTCTACCAGGACTGAAGTGGGTCTACACGTTTGATGACTCACCAATACCATTATTTCTACAAGGACTGCAGTGGGTCTGCACCTCTGGTGGCCCACCAATACTGTAATCTCTACCAGGACTACAATGGGTCTACTCTGTATTGACCTACCTACCAATATTCTTCAAAACTTCGACTGACTCTGCTGTGGGTTTGCTCTGTTGTGGCCCATTACCTGTCTGCATGGCAAGAGTCAGCACTGTCTTTTCGTTGGAGGGACAACACTACTTCTTCAAGACTGCATGAAAATCCACTACTTCCGTGTGCATTTTCTTTTACTACTCAGACTTTGAGAAAAACACTGCAATTTTACTTTGATGAATGATCAGGACTGTCTTTATGGGCTGTGAGAAAATTTTAGCTTCTGACCAACATTGTAGCGATAAGTGTGTGCATTTCATTTCTTTGTTATTGTAATTATGGAAAAAATTTTCAAATCTGTATTGGCCACTGCCCAAAACAATGTGTAAATTTTTTTGTGGGGAGCATGTGGGCTATGTAAGTTGTTGTTTAGGTTTTGTTGTTGGTAACGCCACGTAGCGCTCTGTATGAAAATCAATGGTTGTGCTGTGTGAAGTCTGTGGCTGGTTTGCATTGTTGTCTGCCATTGTAGTGTTGGGCAGCGGCAGCTGGATGTGAACAGCGTGTAGCGTTGCGCAGTTGGAGGTGAGCCGCCAGCAGTACACGTTTCGCAGTACACCCGCGTGCCCACGTGGTTTGTGGAGACACAATTTCTAGGTATAGTGCCCAAAAGTCCAACTATCACATCACACAGTCATAAACAGTTAACATTATTTAAGACAAACATGAGATCGGACAGTTAGAGATGACGGTAGCCCAACAAACTCTAATGTTCTACCACGCGGTTGGCTCCCGACGGACGAAAGACACATAAAGCAAGGAGAAGTTACGAGAAGGCAAAGCTGTAAATATTTAGAAAGGTGAAAACTTATACAGGCACAGCTGAAGGCAAACAGACATTCATACAGAAGCGAATGCTCACTTCTTATCGACACCTTTGTGTGGCGCTCTTCCGGTGGATCCAAATCTGCTATAGAAATTTTCTAAAAGGAAAATCTGCCAAAGTTTTGCATTCCTTGCTGCGACAAGGCAAAGCAATCTTTCGGAGTTGAAAAGCGAGATCAAAAGCTAACAGCTCTCCTCTCGCCAAGTAACAGCGCACCACGCGATCAGTCTAACTGGAGCACGGCTGTGGACGTTTCCCGTACCGGCAGACTGCCTCCCTTTTTGTTCTCCAGCCTCTTCCACGCTCCGCGTGGACCGGAAAACCCAAAGATGCCATATCCGCCCCCAACCTAACGCAGGTGGATTTCTCACAAGTAGCGCAAATCTCTTTGCCTACTTGACCACTACTAGATTAGGCTATTCTGTACAACTGCTGCTGAATCTATATGACTATCGCAGACTTTCTGCAGCAGACTACTCCACCGTCTAGCAACGTGACACACAACCACATCCATCCATCCTCTATGAGAGTAAAGAGAAAAGAGAAACAAGGAAAAGAAAGAGGAATGCTAGTGAAAATGGGCTACCGGACTAATGAAAGGTGGCTGCAGGACCCTTTCAACTTATATTGATTGATTTTTGCGTGGTGTTTGCCGTCTTTTCTACGGCCTGTTTGTGTTCCAGTTTTTCTGCGAGTTGGGGTGCGTGGGTGTGGCGCCACGCCACGCTTCGGTGCACAGAAGCTGTGACGTGCCGTCTAACGGGAAGTGACTCCCGATTGGTCCCCGGCGTTTAGATGTTGTTTTGGACGGCTGGTGTGCTGCTTCCGGCATATTATGTTAAGTCACGTTTTATCCAGGGCAGTCTGGCGTCACTGATCGTTTGATAAACTCGCATGTATAATTAAAAAAATATATTCTGAAATTTGCTTGGCAATGAATTCTACTGACTGTAACGTCTTATTTGTGTTATTGATCAAAATATATATGGTGCCGCATTCCACATCTCTTTGAATCATTTCTGATGTAATTTACTGTTCGTTAAGTAATTGTAATTTCCTGCTTCCTTAATAAGGAAGCTGCCATTTTTCGATATTGTCTTAATGATGGCCACATGTTGGTTGTATGTTAGCTGTTTTTTTAAATGTGGTCTTGAATAAATTATTGATCTACTAGTTGTTGTGTTTCCATGCTAATCCAGACTTCCTAAGTCACAGCGGTACGTCGACGTTTTTCTACTCCCGGTTTTGTTGTCCTTGATGACAAACCAACCTGACATTACATTTCAGCGAGATAATGTCCGACCGCACACGGCGAGAGAATCCACTGCTCGCCAAACTCCACATTGGCCAACAACGTCGCCGGATCTCTCCCCAATTGAGAGCGTTTGCAGCAATATGGGCAGGGCCCTCAAACCAACTAGGGACTTTGCCGAAATCAGCCACCAATAGGATAGAATTTGACAAGATATCCTTCAGTAAGACATCCAACAATTCTATCAATCTGTGTCGAGCTTGCTTAAGGACCAGAGGTGGAGCAACGCATTATTTACTTGCTCAATTTGTGAAGCTCTTTCTTTTGAATAAACATCCAATTTTTCTGGGATTGTAATCATTTATTTGCGCATTTACATCACATCTACCGACTTGCGTTTCATTTGGCTTTGTTAGCACGAGTTTGTAGTGTCAAAGAAAGGATATCTTTGAATGCGAAGAAAAGGAGCAAAGACTGCAGTAGAAAGAATTCCAGTGTTCAGATGGAATACAGAAAACCCCATATCGTCGACCACAGTCCCATACAAAACCTTCACTTGTTTACTATTTTATGGTATTTATGCACCAGAAGCAAGTGTTGAGTGTGTTTCTGACATCCCGTTCTACATTTAAGTAGATCGTCTTCAGGGCCACGAGTGGCCTGCCGGGACCATCCGACCGCCGTGTCATCCTCAGTGGAGGATGCGGATAGGAGGGACGTGTGGTCAGCACACCGCTCTCCCGGTCGTTATGATGGTAATCTTGACCGAAGCCGCTACTATTCGGTCGAGTAGCTCCTCAATTGGCATCACGAGGGTGAAAGCGCCCCGAAAAATGGCAACGGCGCATGGCGGCCTAGATGGTCACCTATCCAAGTGACGACCACCCCCAGCAGCGCTTCACTTCGGTGATCTCACGGGAACCGGTCTAACCACTGCGGCAAGGCCGTTGCCACATTTATGTAGACATAAAATTAATTTAGAACTAATGTGTATTTATTTCATTAAGAATGGAAAGTTGCACAGGTCACACCAATATTCAACAAAGGCAACAGGTGTAATCCACTAATTTTCAGGCGTCTATCACTAACCTCGAAATGCGGCAGGTCTATAGAACATACTTCATTGTGTCCGAACATTATGAATTACCTTTAAGTGAACGGTCTATTGACACATTGTCAACACGGATTTAGAAAATATCGCTCTTGAGAAACACAGCTAATGTTTGCTCACGCGAAATGTTAAGTGCAATAACAAGGGATTTCAAATTTATCCTGTATTTCTTGATTTCCAGAAAGTTTTTACACTGTACCACACAAGTGCTTTCTAGTCAAGTTGCGTGATCGTGGAATATCGTCTCAGTTATTGATTCGTGATTCACTGTTAGAGAAGTCACAGTTCGCAGTAACTGACAGAAAGTCCTCGAGTGAAACAGAAGTGATTTCTGGCGTTCCCCTAGGTCGTGCTGTAGGCCCTCTGCTGCTCCTTATCTCTGTACACGATTGGGGAGACATTCTGAGTAGCCGTCTTAGGTTGTTTGCAGATGACGCTGTCGTTTATCGTCCAGTAAGGGCACCAGAAGATCGAAACAAATTGCAGAACGATTTAGAAAAGATGTCTGTGGCAATTGATCCTAAATAATGAAAGATGTGAGAGCATCTACACACCTGCTGAAAGGAATCCATTAAACTTCGATTACACGATGAATCAGTCTAATCTAAAGGCCGTAAATTCAACCAGGTATCTAGAAATTACAATTACTAACTACTTAAATTGGGAAGAAAACATAAAAAATTGCGCGGAATGTGAACCAAAGACTGCGTTTTGTCGGCAGGACACTTAGAAGATGCAACAGATCTACTAAAGAGACTGCTTACACTATGCTTGTTCGTCCTCTTTCTAAGTACTGCTGCGCGTTATGGAACCCTTACCAGATAGGATAAACAGTGTACATCATGGAGAAAATTAAGAGAAGGACAGAACGTTTTGTATTTTCGAGAAATAGAGGAGAGAGTCTCATGAACATGATAGAGGTTTGGAAAGGACATCATTAAAAGAAAGGCGTTTCTCGTTGCGCAGGATGTTCTCCACAGGGAGACACGTTTATCGTAATAAAATAAGCACGGAAATATATAGGTGTTCTTTTTTTCCGCTAGCTATTCGAGATTAGAACAATAGAGAATCATAGTGAAGATGGTGTGGCGATCCATCTGCCAGGCGCTTAAATGTAATTTGCAGAGTTGCCATATAGATGTAGAAGAGAGTCTAACACAATTCCCACCAAATCTGGTGAATGTTGGCAAGAACCGTGTACAAATTCGTGATCTCTGAAAGTTAATCTCGTGTGTATTCAATGAGCAGTCTTTATAGTGCATATAGTTCTTGCCTGATTTACCCGTGCCGGCCGTTGTGGCCGAGCGGTTCTAGGCGCTACAGTCTGGAACCGCGCGACCGTTACGGTCGCAGGTTCGAATCCTGCCTCGGGCATGGATGTGTATGATGTCCTTAGGTTAGTTAGGTTAACGTAGTTCTACGTTCTAGGGGACTGATGACCTCAGAACTTGAGTCTCATACTACTCAGAGCCATTTGAACCATTTTTTGATTTACCCGTTTCCATTTTCTCATCTGCTGGAAAAAAATGTTTACCAAAATTAAATCTGAGCGACCTTGGAAAGAGGAAAAGCACTTTTCTCGCTATTGAAATGGCAAGGAATATTTACGGTGCGTGTAAAATATTCAACCGAAGAGTGGACGATATCTGTTCATTTTTGTTATATTACAATAAAAATAAGGACATAGAAGAAAAAATTACGCTCCCAAACAGAATTAATGAAAACTCGCAGGTTCTGCCTCTCATCCACTATTCCTTTAACCTTCCGATCTTAATATAAACCACTGTGATATAGAATGTCATTTATTAACATAGGCAAATACCTTTTATAAATAACAACATATTCGTCACTAATATAAGCCCTCTTGAGGGTGCTTTCATTAGTTTCTTAATTCTCTGTCTACATGCGGACTCTTCTGTGAAATGTAGTTCACGATTACAATATGGCCCTTCTACAACAATCAGCTTTCGTAATCGGGTCATGCATATAGACCTCCATCTTCTGGAACTAATTGTTAAGTAATTACAGTCATTGCTTTTTACCTGCATTCGTACACATTTCCTAAGAATAATTATGTTGCTAATCCAAGGAGCGTTTCATGCTCGCAGCTGAATTACTGCACAACACCTTTAATTGGGTATATAATACTGGCTTAAAGCATGAAGATGGATCGATATCAAACGGATACATATGCAGATTGTGACCAAGAAAATGATGATAAGATAAGTATGAATGGAGATTAAATTGGAATAAATATTCAGTCAATACAGATGCAGGGACTGACACGTAGTGAGTACGTGGCTGGAGACAGGAAGGGCACTCTCTGGCCCTTGGAGTGGGAAACTGCTCCTAATGGCGGAGGAGCCACAAGGTGGCCAACGGCATAGAATGCAGAAGGCAACGGGAAACTACTCCATTAAATATTAATGGATTATCCCAAGTATCAACAGCTTATGCTGGAAAGCTCTTTGGTTAAAAACTCCGGAGGTAAAATAGTCCCCCATTCGGATCTCCGGGCGGGGATAACTAAAGAGATACCAAAATCCAAAAGCATTAACGTAAGAAGGATAGCAACATGGAACGTCAACTCACTTCTTAAATCTGGTAAACTGGAAAACTTGAAAATGGAAATGAAACGAATGAATATTGATGTACTGGGAGTCTCAGGAATGAGATGGCCAAACTCTGGCAACTTTTGGTCAGGGTATTACAGAATCATACACACTGGAACAGCACAAGACAATCCCGGGATTGCAGGAGTTGGAATTATCCTCAATAAAGAGATGGGGTTACGAGTAAAAGGATTTGTTCAACATAGTGAGAGGATAATTTATGTCTGATTGGAAACTAAACCAAGAGACACAATCATAATCCAAGTATACATGCCAACTACGAGGCACGTGGATGATGAAATCGACATGATGTATGACCACCTTGAAGAAGTAATTGGCAGAATTAAACGAGCTGAAAACCTTGTCATCATGGGATGCCGTTGTTGGGGAAGGTAAAGAAGAGGATGTGGCAGGGAATTTTGGATTAGGATTAAGAAATGAAAGAGGGGATAAATTTGTAGAATTCTGCCAAAGAAATAAACTTTGCATTACAAATACCTTCTTTAATCATCATCCAAGAAGAAGATATACTTGGAAAATGCCTGGTGACATTAACAGATATCAAATTGACTTCATATTAGTGAAGCGAAGATTTAAAAACCAAGTTAAGGACAGCAGATCATATCCAGGATCTGATGTGAAAAGTGACTAAATACTCGTTATGATGAAGACTGAACTAAAAATTCAAGAACATTAAAAAAAGAAGTACATGTAACTGGGATTTGACAGACCTGAAAAACGATAATACACTGAAGCACTATCAACTAGAAACAGACAAGAAAACAAATGCACAGGGCTGCAATGACATCCAAAGCATCTGGGAAAAAATAAAAACTGGTATTTTAGAAACAGCAGAAGAAGTAATAGGAAAAGAAAGAACAGAGAAAAAGAAGGAATGGATCACTAATGACCTACTAAGTATGATGGAAGAAAGAAGGAAATTAAAAAATTCTGGGAAGAAGGTAGACCAAGAGAAATAAAAGAGTATGAAAAATAGAATCAACAGAGAGGCAAAACAAGCAAGAGAAAAATACCTCGATGGTATCTGTATTTCAGTTGAGGACAACATGAGCAAGGGAAATATCGACAAGGCCTATAAATGTGTGAGACATTGCTTTGAAGACAGAAGAAACAAGTGTAGGGCTGTGATGGATGAAAATGGCAATATGTTGGATGACGATGATGAAGTTGCAAGAAGATGGAAACAATATATAGAAAAACTGTACAGCGGACCAGACCTGTCTGAAAACATCATGGAAGAAGAAACAGAAGTAGATGCACACAACATAGGTGAACCTATATTAAAGGAAGAGTTTGAACTAGCTCTGAAAAATTGAAAAACAACAAATCGCCTGGTATAGACAATATCCCAGCCGAACGTCTGACATCTGGAGGAGCAAAACTGAATCAGGAGTTGTATAGTCTTGTTTTCAACATGTACGAGCAGGGTAAAATTCCCACAGACTTTGAGAAGAACATTATGACCCCATTCCAAAGAAGGCAAATGCTACAAGATGTGAAAATTATAGGACGCTCAGCCTAGTTACCATAGGAATAGACCATAAAGATAGAAAAAATGATATGGAACCTGTACAAAAACGAGATAGCAGTTATCCGTGGACGGACAAAACAAGAAGAGGTGCAGATACGGAAAGGTGTCTGACAAGGTTGCGCGCTATCCCCTGTTATCCTTAACCTATACATTGAAGAGGCGCTGAAAAAAGTAAGGGAAAATTCACAGACAGGTGTAGTAATTCATGGGCAACGAATAGATATGATAAGATATGCAGATGATGTAGCTGTCCTGGCTGAAAGTGAAGATCTTGTAGTCCTACTGAATAGACTGGATAAAGTTATGGGTGAAGAATATAATATGAGAATTAATAAAGCAAAAACAAAAGTAAGGGCATGCGACAAAAAAGATCAAGTGAAAGTCCAAGTTCATGTAGGCAATGAACTGCTTGAACAAGTTGATAAATTTACTTATCTGGGCAGTAATTATACCAGGGATGGAAGGAGCAAGGCAGAAGTGAGAAGTGGAATTGCTCAACCAAAGGCTGCTTTTAACAAGAAGGAAAACATATTAACATCTAAGAGCATCAACCTTGAAATCAGGAAAAGATTTCTGAAATCATATGTGTGGAGTGTGGCATGCTATGGGTGTGAAACATGGACTCTCGGGACAGAGGAAGACCAGAATGTAAATTCTTTTGAAATGTGGCGCTATAGACGCATGCTCAAAATAAAATGTATCGTCAAGGTCACAAACGAAGTGGTTTTGGAAAGAGCATGTGAGAAGAGAAGCTTCTGGAGTTTCATTGTTAAAAGAAGAATGCAATTTACAGGCCATCTATTGAGACATAAAGGATTCCTGAACACAATCATAGAGGGATATGTCGAGGGAAAAAGACCAAGAAGAAGACCACGGCTCAGGTACATGGATAAAATAGTGAAAGATGTGGGATGTAACACCTATAAAGAAATGAAGAGAAAAGCCGAAAGACGCACAGAATGGAGACAAGCCGCCACTGTAGCTGTTGCAAACCACTCTTTGGATTGACCACAACAGAAGAAGACAAACGCAGATTTGAGGTAGAAAAAATTGATTAGCATGGCTATCTTCGGCAACAGATGTCAACATCTCTGACAATAGGTTATCCGTTTTGAGCTGACTGCAATTTAATTAAAAATTCTTTTGTATACGTTTATGGTATACTGTAATTGACATTTTTATATTTAATAGTGTTACATAGGACTACGGTTATTCGGCATTAAAGTATAAGCGAAAATGTATTTCTACATAAAAAAGGCCAATTTACAACGAAGGCTCATCTTTACACTATTAACTTGTTTGGATGTAAAGGCAATGGTGGTGAAATCTAAAAGGAATTTTTTTTATTTTATGAAGTTGCCAAGACCGTTAAGAGTTATAGTTCATTACTAATAACATGATGTAATACCTTTAAAAAAAATTGTTTGTTCTGTGGTAGCAAAGATGTGATGATTTTAGGAGTGCTGCTAAGTAAAAGTCAGTAAAGAAGTCTTAAACAGGCAAAGTGGCGTGTGTTCTTGATGACTTAAAATTGGACTAAATATAGTCAAGCAACATCTTTTGGGAACTTCCTGTAAGCAAACAAGGTTAGCATCAAAATTCCGCCTTTTTGGAGTGAAAAACCCGAAATTTGGTTCTATCAACTAGAAGCACAGTTCAGCATTTGCTAAATTGTCACAGAAGAAACTAAATTTAACCACCTTGTGTCACAATTAAAACCAAACTACATCGAGAATATTTATTCGCATCTGTGAATTCGCATCTGTGAATTCACATCTGTGAATATTTATTCGCACAGATGCGAATAAATATTCGTTGGCTAGGGAACGTCTTTCGCTTACAGGGAGCGAAAGGCTATTTGCAATTTGTACATAAACCAGATGGCAGTTCTAAGAATCGAGGGACATGAAAGGGAGTGTGACAGGTTTGTAGCCTCTCCCCGATGTTATTCAATCTGTATATTAAGCAAGCAGTGAAGGAAACAAAAGAAAAGTTCGGAGTAGGTGTTAAAATCCATGGAGAAGAAATAAAATCTTTGAGGTTCGCCAATGACATTGTAATTCTGTCACAGACAGCAAAGGACTTGGAACAGCAGTTGAACGGAATGGACAGCGTCTTGAAAGGAGTATATAAGATGGACATCAACAAAAGCAAAACGAGGATAATGGAATATAGTCGAATTAAGTCGGGTGATGCTACGGGAATTAGGTTAGGAAATGAGACACTTAAAGTAGTAAAGGAGTTTTGCTATTTCGGGAGCAAAATAACTGATGATGGTCGAAGTAGAGAGGATATAAAATGTAGACTGGCAATGGCAAGGGAAGCGTTTCTGAAGAAGAGAAATTTGTTAACATCGAGTATTGATTTAAATGTCAGGAAGTCATTTCTGAAAGTATTTGTATGGAGTGTAGCCATGTATGGAAGTGAAACATGTACGATAAATAGTTTGGACATGAAGAGAATAGAAACTTTCGAAATGTGGTGCTACAGAAGAATGCTGAAGATTAGATGGGTAGATCACATAACTAATGAGGAGGTATTGAATAGGATTGGGGAGAGGAGACGTTTGTGGCACAACTTAAATAGAAGAAGGTATCGGTTAGTAGGACATGTTCTGAGGCATCAAGGGACCACCAATTTAGTGTTGGAGGGCAGCGTGGAGGGGAAAAATCGTAGAGGGATACCAAGAGATGAATACATTAAGCAGATTCATAATGGTGTAGGTTGCAGTAGGTACTGGGAGATGAAGAAGCTTGCACAGGATAGAGTAGTATGGAGAGCTGCATCAAACCAGTCTGAGGACTGAAGACCACAACAACAACAATGCAGGCCTTGGCAAGTGTAGATGTGTCAGAAAAAGTCCTAAAGACACTTTGGCTAAAAATACTTCCAGTCGAAATTGTGCAGTACCTTCTCAGTTATCTGCTCTATACAGGGTGTTACAAAAAGGTACGGCCAAACTTTCAGGAAACACTCCTCACACACAAAGAAAGAAAATTTGTTCTGTGGACATGTGTCCGGAAACTCTTACTTTCCATGTTAGAGCTAATTTATTACTTCTCTTGAAATCCTATTAATCATGGAATGGAAACACACAGCAACAGAACGTACCAGCGTGACTTCAAACACTTTGCTACAGGAAATGTTCAAAATGTCCTCCGTTAGCGAGGATACATGCATTCACCCTCCGTCGCATGGAATCCCTGATGCGGTGATGCAGCCCTGGAGAATGGCGTATTGTATCACAGCCGTTCACAATACGAGCACAAAGAGTCTCTACATTTGGTACCGGGGTTGCGTAGACAAAAGCTTTCAAATGCCCCCATAAAAGAAAGTCAAGAGGGTTGAGGTCAGTAGAGCATGGAGGCCACGGAATTGGTCCGCCTCTACCAATCCATCGGTCACCGAATCTGTTGTTCAGAAGCGTGCGAACACTTCGACTGAAATGTGCAGGAGCTCCATCGTGCATGAACCACATGTTGTGTCGTACTTTAGAGGCTCATGTTCTAGCAGCACAGGTGGAGTATCCCGTATTAAATCATGATAACGTGTTCCATTGAGAGTAGGTGGAAGAACATGAGGCCTAAACGAAACGTCACCAACAATGCCTGTCCAAATCTTCACAGAAAATCTATGTTGATGACGTGATTGCACAATTTACAATTTGATCACGTTGGAATGACGAAACTAAAATGAGCTCTAACATGGAATTAAGCGTTTCCGGACACATGTCCACGTAACATCTTTTTTTATTTGTGTGTGAGGTATGTTTCCTGAAAGTTTGGCCGTACCTTTTTGTAACACCCTGTATATGAACATCCCAGAATCATCACATCTTTGCTATCAAAGAATAAACTAATTTTTTTAAAAAATATGTTACATCATGTCATCAGTTCAAACGGTTCAAATGGCTCTGAGCGCTATGGGACTTAACTTCTGAGGCCATCAGTTCCTTAGACTGAGAACTGCATAAGCCTAACTAGCCTAAGGACATCACGCACATCCATGCCCGAGGCAGGATGCGAACCTGCGACCGTAGCAGCAGCGCGTTTCCGGACGGAAGGGCCTGGAACCTCTCGGCCATAACGACCGGCATGTTAACAGTAATGAACTGTAACTATTAACGGTCTTCGCAACTTCGTAAAATATAAAAATTCCATTTAGATTTCATCACTGTTGCCTTTACATGTACATCTGTCCGATCCGTTTTCCTCTGTCGTTCATTGACTTAATTTTGCTCAAATGATGTAACCTACGAGGGTTGCCCAGAAAGTAATGCACCGCATTTTTTTCTTCAACAATCCTTTATTGAACATAACGAGAATTACACACTAGAAAGAATGGTGTTTTATGCATAGACCCTATTTTTCCACGTAATCTCCATTGCGTTCTATGGCCTTCCTCCAATGCTAAACAAGGGAATTTATGTCCTGTCCGTACCAATGCTGGTCCTGGAGGCGGAGCCAGTGCTACACTGTGTGAATCTCCTTTTCATCGTCCTAGAAATGTCTTCCACGAATGGCACCCTTTAATGTTCCAAACACGTGGAAGTCCGACGGGGCTAGGTGGTGTGTGACAGCTGTGGATGGTCTCTCCGACCGCTGCAAATCGTGGAGTTCCGCCTAACCACCTTCTGATGACCTCACCCTCCGTGCCCAGCGTCTAACCGTACTTCCGTCTACATCAGATGCTTCATAATCTTTGCACAAGCATCTGTTAATGTTCCCCACAGTTTCTTCTCTGCAGTGAGAAATTCAATGACAGCACGTTGCTTGTAACGTACATCACCTACAGACGCCATTTTGAAACTGTCCTGCAGTTGTGCTATCTGTTGGAAGTACCAGGAACTTGGCGCGCTCACTCAGGAGACTTCAAATAATACGTCCGTAACGTTTCGCATTCGTAGCATTGTTTTCGAACCAGAAAAATAAAAGCGGCCCATTACCTTCTGGCAATCCTCGTACAAGTAATGTTTCAAAAAACAGCTTTATCAGAAAACATATTCCTCTACGAATTCAGAGCAGACCGTTAGGTGATCCAACTCAGTCAATGTGTCATTATACGGAATGCGTAAAGATATAATCTTAAGAGTAAAATTATTCTTCTCTATTGACGTTTGACAGTTCGTTCATTTCTCCCACTTTGAACATATACTGGACATGATTTACGATTTAGAAAGACACTTTTACGTTAGATTTCGATCATGACAAAAGAGAGTTTTAATGGATCCACCTAACTAATATGATCAGTGTGTTGACGTTACAAAACATGGCGGCCGAATTGCTTTTTTCTGTCAGGCAGTTAACACATAGATAGAATCTGTGTTGATTATCCAGGATGTAACACTTGTAAGTGCAGATACTTCTATTGCTGATGGAGATCGATGAACTGAAGAGCATTACATCAGTGTTTACGACATTTTCAGACTAATACACTACTGGCCACTAAAACTGCTCCACCAAGAAGAAATGCAGATGATAAACGGGTTCAAATGGTTCAAATGGCTCTGAGCACTATGGGACTCAACTGCTGTGGTCATCAGTCCCCTAGAACTTGGAACTACTTAAACCTAACTAACCTAAGGACATCACACACATCCATGCGCGAGGCACGATTCGAACCTGCGACCGTAGCAGTCGCACGGTTCCGGACTGCGCGCCTAGAACCGCGAGACCACCGCGGCCGGCTGATAAACGAGTATTCATTGGATAAAAATATTATACTAAAACTGACATGTGATAACATTTTCACGCAATTTGGGTGTATAGATCCTGAGAAATCAGTACCCAGAACAACCATCTCTGGCCGTAATAACGGCCTTGATATGCCTGGGCATTGAGTCAAACAGAGCATCGATGGCATGTACAGGTACTGCTGCCGATGTAGCTTCAACACGATACCACAGTTCATCAAGAGTAGTGACTGCCGTATTGTCACAAGTCAGTTGCTCGGCTACTATTGACCAGATATTTTCAATTGGTGAGAGATCTGGAGGATGTGCTGGCCAGATCAGCAGTCGAACATTTTCTGTATCCAGAAAGGCCCGTAGAGGATCTACAACATACGGTCGTGCATTATCCTGCTGAAATGTAGGGTTTCGCAGGGTCGGGTCGTAACACATCTGAAATGTAACATCAACTGTTCAAAGTGCCATCAATGCGAAAAAGAGGTGACAGAGATGTGTAACCAATGGCACCCCATACCATCACGCCGGGTGATACGCCGGTATGGCGATGACGAATACACGCTTCCATTGTGCGTTCACCGCGAAGTTGCCAAACACAGATGCGACCATCATGATGCTGTAAACAGAACCTAGATTCGTCCGAAAAAATGACGTGTTGCCATTCGTGCACCCAGGTTCGTCGTGGAGTACACCATCGCAGGCGCTCCTGTCTGTGATGCAGCGTCAAGGGTAACCGCAGCCACGGTCTACGAGCTGATAGTCTATGCTGCTGCAAACATTGTCGAACTGTTCGTGCAGATGGTTGTTGTCTGGCAAACGTCCCCAACTGTTGACTCAGGGATCGAGACGTGGCTGCACGATCCGTTACAGGCATGTGGATAAGATGCCTGTCATCTCGACTGCTAGTGATACGAGGCCGTTGGGATCCAGCACGGCGTTCCGTATTACCCTCCTGAACCCACCGATTCCATATTCTGCTAACAGTCATCGGATCTCGACCAACTCGAGCAGCAATGTCGCTATACGATAAACTGCAATTGCGATAGGTTACAATCCGACCTTTATCAAAGTCGGAAAGGTGATGGTACGCATTTCTCCTCCTTACACGAGGCATCACAGCAACGTTTCACCACGCAATGCCGGTCAACTGCTGTTTCTGTATGAGAAATGGGTTGGAAACTTTCGTCATGTCAGCACGTTGTAGGTGTCGCCACCGGCGCCAACCTTCTGTGAATGCTATGAAAAGCTAATCATTTGCATATCACAGCATCTTCTTCCTGTCGGTTAAATTTCGCGTCTGTAGCACGTCATCTTCGTGGTGTAGCAATGTTAATGGCCAGTAATATAGCTATTACAAGTCCTTTTTTTAAGATGATTGGTACCTCCATGGACATGTGGGAAAGACGCTTGCTTTCACCGGGGCAGCAGGTCAGGTGTTGGTTAATGTATACTGACAGGGATGGTTTGCTTAGTGGTGCTGTTACGAGCAGAGAACATCAGTTAGCGAATTATGCTTCTGTTTGTGGAAAGATGCAGAGAAAAAAATACCAACTCACTAACATATGTACATATTAAGGTAGCACATATAAAATATCTTGTCTTGCATCCATTACAGCCTACATACGTCTTTGCTACAGCTCACAAAAATAGCCGACTTGCGAGTAGCATGCCTGGGTGCGTAGGAAATAAAACAGAATGGGAAGAGCCAACATGTTTCACTGTTGAATTAGATTCAGTGAAATGAAACGATTACAGATGGAAATCAAATCAGTGAAGGCGCAATGATATGAAAAGACAAGCACACCTCCCTCTTTAAAATAGTGCTTTGAAGTTGTTACGCGACCTGTTATTGGAAAGGGCCCGCAACATTTCAAAGGCCAGGAAATACCACCCAGCCAGTTGCAAAATACAGCTTCGTTATACCTTGACCATGGTTTCAACAGTTTTAAAACTGTCTTCCTCAGAAGGTGCTGTACATAGAACCACATTATTTGTATTTAATGTGGGAGTCATTGATTCTGTCTTGTACGCTTGTGTATCATCAACTCCTGAGATCATCGGTCCCTAGACATAGACATTACTTTAGCTAACTTAAACTAACTTATGCTGAGGACAACAGAGGACTCGAACCTCCGGCGGTAGGGGCCGCGCAAAATCACATTCGTCCACTTAATCGTCCGCCCCCGGCAGCTGACTGGTCAGCGCCACAGAATGTCAATCCTAAGGGCACCGGTTCGATTCCCGGCTGGGTCGGAAATTTTCTCCGCTCAGGGACTGGGTGTTGTGGTTATCATCATCATTTCATCCCCATCAACGCGCAAGTCGCCGAAGTGTCTTCAAATCGAAAGACTTGCACCAGGCGAACGGTCTACCCGACGGGAGGCCCTAGTCACACGACATTTACATTTATCCACTTAATCATCAGTGAAAATACACTCCTGGAAATTGAAATAAGAACACCGTGAATTCATAGTCCCAGGAAGGGGAAACTTTATTGACACATTCCTGGGGTCAGATACATCACATGATCACACTGGCAGAACCACAGGCACATAGACACAGGCAACAGAGCATGCACAATGTCGGCACTAGTACAGTGTATATCCACCTTTCGCAGCAATGCAGGCTGCTACTCTCCCATGGAGACGATCGTAGAGATGCTGGATGTAGTCCTGTGGAACGGCTTGCCATGCCATTTCCACCTGGCGCCTCAGTTGGACCAGCGTTCGTGCTGGACGTGCAGACCGCGTGAGACGACGCTTCATCCAGTCCCAAACATGCTCAATGGGGGACAGATCCGGAGATCTTGCTGGCCAGGGTAGTTGACTTACACCTTCTAGAGCACTTTGGGTGGCACGGGATACATGCGGACGTGCATTGTCCTGTTGGAACAGCAAGTTCCCTTGCCGGTCTAGGAATGGTAGAACGATGGGTTCGATGACGGTTTGGATGTACCGTGCACTATTCAGTGTCCCCTCGACGATCACCAGAGGTGTACGGCCAGTGTAGGAGATCGCTCCCCACACCATGATGCCGGGTGTTGGCCCTGTGTTCCTCGGTCGTATGCAGTCCTGATTGTGGCGCTCGCCTGCACGGCGCCAAACACGCATACGACCATCATTGGCACCAAGGCAGAAGCGACTCTGATCGCTGAAGACGACACGTCTCTATTCGTCCCTCCATTCACGCCTGTCGCGACACCACTGGAGGCGGGCTGCACGATGTTGGGGCGTGAGCGGAAGACAGCCTAACGGTGTGCGGGACCGTAGCCCAGCTTCATGGAGACGGTTGCGAATTGTCCTCGCCGATACCCCAGGAGCAACAGTGTCCCTAATTTGGTGGGAAGTGGCGGTGCGGTCCCCTACGGCACTGCGTAGGATCCTACGGTCTTGGCGTGCATCCGTGCGACGCTGCGGTCCGGTCCCAGGTCGACGGGCACGTGCACCTTCCGCCGACCACTGGCGACAACATCGATGTACTGTGGAGACCTCACGCCCCACGTGTTGAGCAATTCGGCAGTACGTCCACCCGGCCTCCCGCATGCCCACTATACGCCCTCGCTCAAAGTCCGTCAACTGCACATACGTTTCACGTCCACGCTGTCGCGGCATGCTACCAGTGTTAAAGACTGTGATGGAGCTCCGTATGCCACGGCAAACTGGCTGACACTGACGGCGGCGGTGCACAAATGCTGCGCAGCTAGCACCATTCGTCGGCCAACACCGCGGTTCCTGGTGTGTCCGCTGTGCCGTGCGTGTGATCATTGCTTGTACAGCCCTCTCGCAGTGTCCGGAGCAAGTATGGTGGGTCTGACACACCGGTGTCAATGTGTTCTCTTTTCCATTTCCAGGAGTGTAATAGCTCTCTACTGTAGAGTGCTCCTTTGTCTTATAACTTTTACAGACAAAGGAGAAATAACACAGCCAAACCGTTGCAAATAATTTGTAATAGATTGACTTAGGTTTTGAAATCTCTACATTGTGAGCATGCAATAATCAAAATTATACGAGCAGGCATGCTCAAGTCAAAAACTGCCCATCCAGCTGCCCGTGCGGTCTAACCCCCTGCTTCCCTAGCGGGAAGGCGTGACGGTCACCGGCACGAATCCGCCCGACGGGTTAGTGTCGAGGTCCGGTGTGCCAGCCAGCCTGTGGATGGTTTTTAGGCGGTTTTCCACCTGCCCTGGCGAATGCGGGCTGGTTCCCATTATTCCACCTCAGCTACACTGTGTCGGCGATTGCTGCGCAAACAGCATTTCCACGTACGCATACACCATAATTACTCATTACTCTTCCACGCAAACATTTGGTGTTACACTCGTCTGGTATGAGATGTTCCCGGGCGGGCAGGGGGAGAGTGTGTCCACTGAGGGCCGAACGACACAGTAACCCTGGGTTCGGTGTGGGGCGGCTGTGGGGTGGGTGGGCTGCTGTGGCCTGTTGTGGGGTTGTGGACCACTGAGGACTACAGCGAAAAGAAGCCTTTACATCGTTTCTAGGTGCCCGGTTTAATACAAGTCGAAAATTAATTTTTATGTAATCAGTACTCTGTAGAAAACTGCCTGACAAAAAAAAGGGAAGCTCCCAGAATGTGGTCGGATGTCACCGAAACTGCACAATTTTGGCGCGTACGTAAATTATTTGCGGCGCCATTTTCTATGACAGCAGAACCACCAGCAGAGTGCACTAGTTTATACATTTTCCACAGTGATGTTTTTATACTTCAAACTGTGCTGTAAGCTCTGACGTAGACATAATGTTACTTTATCTGTCGCTGTTAAACAAAGTACTGCCTTTTACATAATGTACTGAATAATGTTCATCATAATATTCGTCTATTTGAATGTTAAGTAGCCAAGTTGTACTTGCAGCTACTAGATGGCACTCTCAGTGAAATGTTCACCTGCCCGCAGGTGTTAACGAAGGGCGCCTCAGTCTGAAGCAAGACACATGCGAGCAGCCCGCAGTGGCTCGCCTTCCACACATTTTACTTCAGATTGTGGCTAAAGCTGTTTCGCTTTATATTTACCTTATACGTGACGTGTAAGTACTGCTTATTTTTGTACTGTACTGTACTGTTTTCAGTTTTCAAACTTTATTTCTATGCTTTTGCATAAGCGAAATGTTACCATGTCTGCTGTTGTCATATAAGACTTTGCCTGTGAGTTGAAGTACTAAATACTGTTCATTTTAACATTCAGCTGTCTATATTTTAAATGTCAAGTAGGATACTTATATTTACGGCTAACAGATGGCATTCTTGGTGTCAAGTTCACCTGCCCGCACTCGTTAACGCGAGCGTCTCAGTCCCTTGGTAGCTGAGGCTTTACGGGTACCAGCAGCCCACAGTGGCTCGCCTTCATGCATTCATTTGTAAAAAAATTTCGTGACTAAAACCCTTCTGGCCTGTTATTCATTTTATACAAGAGATGGAAGTACTGACTCTGTCTTGTATTGTTAGTCAGTTCCTACAGCCCGCAGCTCGTGGTCGTGCAGTAGCGTTCTCGCTTCCCGCGCCCGGGTTCGATTCCCGGCGGGGTCAGAGATTTTCTCTGCCTCGTGATAGCTGGGTGTTGTGTGATGTCCTTAGGTTAGTTAGGCTTAAGTAGTTCTAAGTTATAGGGGACTGATGACCATAGATTGTAAGTCCCATAGTGCTTAGAGCCATTTGAACCAGTTCCTACACTTTTATATAAAAAATTTCTTTTCCCATAAATTTGTAATTATGTTGTGGGTCACTTGAAGCATTTAAATTCTTATGAAGGCACTCTTTGAAGTGTTGAAACCTGCTTAATAATACTAAAAATTGTGACCCAGGATTTATTTGTTTCAACTTTAATTTATGAACGGTCTCTGAATGAAGCAGCCATGATTAAAACTTTGTAATATGAATGAGACATTTACTTCAGTACAGTTTTTTATTGATACTATAAAAAATACGTGGTTAAAGGGCCCATTTACATTTGACGTTCAAGTACAGGGATTGGTCAAAAATATGAATACAATGCTAGAAATGTGAAACGGCCTGCTTAAATCCGCAGGACAGAACAGGTAGCTGGAACTGTCGAAAGCGGCCAAAAGGGGGCTGTCAGTTACACTCAGCTGTCCAAACAATACAGAAAGATTTTTGGACTTAGTTATCGGCTGAATAGGTCACTCTAAAAAATGCTTCATATGGCTCTGAGCACTATGAGACCTAACATCGGAGGTCATCAGTCCCCTAGAAGTAAGAAGTACTTAAACCTAACTAACCTAAGGACATCACACACATCCATGCCCGAGGCAGGATTCGAACCTGCTACCGTAGCGGTCGCACGATTCCAGACTGAAGCGTCTAGAACCGCTCGGCGAAACGAGCCGACATATTGAAACCCCCTCACATCTGTGTCCGGCCGGCCGCGGTGGTCTAGCGGTTAAGGCGCTCAGTCCGGAACCGCGCGACTGCTGCGGTCGCAGGTTCGAATCCTGCCTCGGGCATGGATGTGTGTGATGTCCTTAGGTTAGTTAGGTTTAAGTAGTTCTAAGTTCTAGGGGACTGATGACCACAGCAGTTAAGTCCCATAGTGCTCAGAGCCATTTGAACCAGTTGAACATCTGTGTCCGCCCCCGGTAGCTCAGTGGTCAGCGCGACAGACTGTCAATCCTAAGGGCCCGGGTTCGATTCCTGGCTGTGTCGGAGATTTTGTCCGCTCAGGGACTGGGTGTTGTTGTTCTAATCATCATCATCATTTCATCCCCAGCGACGCGCAAGTCGCCGAAGTGGCTTCAGATTGAAAAGACTTGCACCAGGCGAGTGGTCTATCCGACGGGAGGCCCTAGCCACACGCCATTAATTAATTGAATCTGTGCCTCCCATTTGGAAATAAGTAATAGACTCCCTTCAGTATTCTATTGGTCGTATACTAACAGCACCTGTACTAATAAATTATCGTGCCATGTGTAGGCTGCAGCCGATGGCCTTGCCACAGTGGCAACACCGGTTTCCATCAGATCAATCAAGTTATGCTGGTTGGGCTTGGCTCGTACTCGGATGGGTCACTGCCCGGGTCTGCCGAGTGCTGTTGGCAACTGGGGTGCACTCAGCCCCTGTGGGGTCCACTGAGCAGCTACTTGATTCAGAAGTAGCGGCACTGACCACGTAAACAGGCGACGGCCGGGAGAGTCATATGCTGACCACATGACCTTCTGTGTCCTCATTCCATGATGTTGAGGATTGCAATGTTGTTGCTTTATTTTGTAATGTGAAAGCGGTGCTGATAGACAATAAAAGCGGGTTAAAAGATGCGAGCTATCTGAGGAAGCTAACGTTGCATTACTGAGCAACTGTTTCACCAGGTATCCAGTCCAGCTTACCAAATTTCCAACCAGACTAACATTAATTATAATCTTTTAATAGTCATACGAAAACACATATATAAAAAAAGATAATTTAAATAAAAATAAATAAATCAGTTTATATTTGGAAATTTATTTTAACATTGATCATTGAAATTTCAGCATATTAAACTTGTGTCATAACTAAGCTGGTGCCTTATTTAGGATTGTGAAAATGTGAGTTTGTAATCTTACAGAACACATCAAATGGGGAGCCAAGATTGGGAGACTGCATACAACACTACATTCATAAAATAACACACGAAGAACATTGAAACATATGCAAGAGGAAGTTAACCACAACCAACCGATTCAATTTTCATCTAAAGAAGTTACATTCGTAGCGCAATCCTGTCCGTCATGTAATTACCACACACTGGTATACTAAATTCATACTAACTCTCTGTGAAATCTTCCCGAAAAGAACAGCTGAGGGCTACTTTGATGATTACACCACATGCTTCACGTGGTCAACTTGGTTTACACAATGAGTGTAACTCCACAATAATTTTGATAATTAAAATAAATTAGATCGAAAAGCAATTTACAAAACAAAAACCTCGAACTGGCTACTATCGTCTTACTATTAACCTGATGGGTCAAACAATTGTATAAGCACTTGGTATTGGTCTCACAAAGTACACCCCACGTGCGTTCAACATAAAGAAAAGTTGCTATACAGAAAAATATTGTTAAGACGAGACGTTATAATCTCACGCACATTCGCATTTAAGATTGATGATCTTAGTTAGAGTTACTGATCAACACGTGGTTCCACTTTACTCACAAAGTAGTGACAAAGCAATTACTGGAAGATATTCTGAAGTTGACACTCGAAATACACTGCGTTGCAATTTAAGATAACATTAGATATTTTAGAGCTAAAACCTGAAATAAAGGTGATTAAATTTTCAGTTAGGTTGAACTTAAGTCCTACGGACTTAGCAGACACGCGCTTAGCCGGAGATCTTACCACTTCAGACGCTCGCCACGGACAGACTGACCTGCGCTCCTAACAATGGTGCTTCCTGATACAAAACGGAAGTGAGCAGAGGGGCAGCTTCCTATACCAACATGACAAGGGACGGACAGGACCATACTAAGAATAGAAACCTCTTTGCTTTTAAAGCATAGCTACCTGTTCCGACGTTGGTCCTACTGTTCTCTAGCAGACAGGCTTGCTGCTACCCTCAAGCATGCAACTAGAAATACATTTGCTCATTCATCCTCTCACACAGAAGGGAAGGAGGATGACAGTATCTTATCATATACAGTATATAAAAGAAAGCGGATGTAGGTTCCGTATGAGACTGTGTGACATGAATTGCATATAAACTGTGTTTTAAAGTGTAGTAGTGTGACAGATAGTTCTTGTTTATGTGTAAAAGTAACACGTTCCACTACTCAGTCTCCTCGCAGATAGTCAAAAAAACCGCTGTAAATTTAAAAAAGGAATTTATGCAGTAAATGACGATTTAAGAAATTAACATGAAAGGAATCCAACAGAGACCTTTCAGGATCACGCCTCCAAGAGCTATTCAGTTGACGTTTGCCTTTGTTCTGTGTAGGCTGCTACTAGCACCACGACACAATAAAGCTGCGTTTGGAATGGTGCCGTGACTCAGAAGCAGGGACTGTTGCTGATGGACGCCGAATCGCGGTTCTGTATCACCCTCGATAACCGTCGGCGGTTATGGAGATGACCTGCAGTGAGGTCCCTTTTTCCATTGCTTTGGAGAGACACAGCTGTGTTATTTATGGAATTATTGTTTGGGGAGATATCGGAAATGACTACACATCACAGAGGGTAGTGATTAAGTACTGCATACACGTTTGTTACAAGTCGTGCGACAGTATCTTGTTGCCATTTTTCTGCAGGACAATTCTCGTCCACACATGGCATTTGTCTATGCACAATCTACGTGATGTAAAGGGACTCCTGTGGCTAGAACATTTGTGGGTCCAGTTCGGCCGTCACCTCCATCCCATTGCCAGTATCTAGGACATCAAGGACGTGTTGCAACAGTTGTGGGCGAGTTTGCATGAGGACAAGATACACCGACTTTATACCACCCAAACCATCCAAATCAGTTCATGCATTCAGGCCACAGGGAGTGCTACGTCATTCCTTCTTATTTTCCTTTATTTAGTTTGACTCCATTTTGTAACCGCTAAAGTAGTATCACATTCGTTATGACTGAAATGTTGGTACACGTGAGGCAATACTGACCCTACGACTTATTTTAGAAGCTAGATTAAGAAAAGGCAAACCTACGTTTCTAGCATTTGTAGACTTAGAGAAAGCTTTTGACAATGTTGACTGCAATACTCTGTTTCAAATTCTGAAGGTGGCAGGGGCAAAATACATGGAGCGAAAGGCTATTTACAATTTGTACGGAAACCAGATGGCAGTTATAAGAGTCGAGGGACATGAAAGGGAAGCAGTGGTTGGCAAGGGAGTGAGACAGGGTTGTAGCCTCTCCCCGATGTTATTCAATCAAGCAGTAAAGGAAACAAAAGAAAAATTCAGAGTAGGTGTTAAAATCTATGGAGAAGAATTAAAAACTTTAAGTTTCGCCGATGACGTTGTAATTCTGTCAGAAACAGCAAAGGACTTAGAAGAGCAGTTGAACAGAATGGATAGTGTCATGAAACGAGGATAATGGAATGTAGTCGAATTAAGTTGGGTGATGCTGAGGGAATTAGATTAGGAAATGAGAAACTTAAAGTAGTAAAGGAGTTTTGCGATTTGGGGAGCAAAATAACTGATGATGGCCGAAGTAGAGAGAATGTAAAATGTAGAATGGCAATGGCAAGGAAAGCATTTCTGAAGAAGAGAAATTTGTTAACATCGAGTATAGAATTGCCATTCTGGCAATTCCAGTAGAACAATGGGACAGTCCACACGTCGAGAATTTCTACAAAATCCTTCAGAATGCACAATGGACGTGAATGGATGCAGGTGATCAGACAGGGTGCTTACGTATGTGTCAGAGTCGTGTCATGGGCCCCGTATCACTCCAGCTGCATATGCCCCACACCGTTACAGACCCTCCACCAGTTCCACCAGTTTAAACAGTCCCCTGCTGACATGCAGGGTTCATGGAATCATGAGGTTGTCTCCATACCCGTACACGTCCGTCCGCTCGATACAATTTGAAACGAGACTCGTCCGACCGATCAACATATTTCCAGTCATCAACAGTCCAGGCCAGGTGAGGCGTAAAGCTTTGTGTCGTGCAGTCATTAAGGGTACAAGAGTGGGCCTTCGGCTCCGAAAGCCCATTCTGCGATGTTTCGTTGAATGGTTCGCACACTGACACTTGTTACAGGCCCAGCATTGAATTTTGCAGTAATTTTCAGAAGGGTTGCACTTCTGTCATGTTGAATGATTCTCTTCCCATTCTTGCAGGATCTTTTTCCAGCCGCAGTGATGGTGGATATTTGTTTTACCGGATTGCTGATATTAACGGTACACTCGTGAAATTGTCGTACGGGAAAATCGCGACTTCATCACTACCTCTGAGATGCTGAGTCCCATAGCTCGTGGGCCTACTACACTATGTGATCAAAAGTATCCGGACACCTGGCTGAAAATAACTTACTAGTTCGGGGCGCCCTTCATCAGTAATGCTGGAATTCAATATGGTGTTGGGCCACCCTTCGCCATGATGATAGCTTCCACTCTCGCAGGCAAACGCTCAATCAGGTGCTGGAAGGTTCCTTGGGGAATGGCAACGTGCTGCAGTGACGAGAGGTATCGATGTCAGTCAGTGAGGTCTGGCACGAAGTCGGTGTTCCAAAACATCCCAATGCTGTGCAGCCAGTCCATTACAGGGATGTTATTGTTGTGTAACGATTCCGCCACAGACAGTGCATTATGAACAAGTGCTCGATAGTGTTGAAAGATGCAACCGCCATCCCCGAATTGCTCTTCAACAGTGGGAGGCAAGAAAGTTCTTAAAACACTAATGTATGCTTGTGCTGTAGTAGTTCCACGCAAAAACAACGAGGTATGCAATCCCCTCCATGAAAAACACGACCACACCATAACACCACCGCCTCTGAATTGTACTGTTGGCACTACACACGCTGGAAGAGGACGTTCACCGGGAATTCTCCATACCCACACTCTGCCATGGGATCGCCACATTGTCTACCGTGATTCGTCACTCCACACAGCGCTTTTCCGATGTTACGTCGTCCAATCCTTACACCAAGCGAGGCGTCGTTTGGCATTTAGCGGCGTGATGTATGGCTTATGAGCAGACGCTAGACCATGAAATCCAAGTTGTCTCACCTCCCGCCAAACTGTCATAGTACTTTCAGTGGATCCTGATGAAGTTTGGAATTCCTATGTGATGGTCTGGATAGATGTCTGCCTATTACAGATTACGACCTTCTTCAAATGTCAACAGACGAGTTCGTCATGTACGATTTTGTGCTCTACGTGTCCCTTGACATTTCCATTTCACTATCACATCGGAAAGAGTGGACCTAGGGATGTTGAGGAGTGAGGAAATCTCGCGTCCAGACGTATGACACAAATGACACCCAATCACCTGACCACATTCTAAGTCCGTGAGTTCCGCGGAGCGCCCCGTTCTGCTCTCTCACGATGTCTAACGACTACTGAGGTCGCTGACATGGAGTACCTGGCAGTAGGTGATGGACCTAATATGAAAAGCGTATGTATTTGGGGGTGTCCGGATACTTTTGATCACATAATGTATAATACCACGTTCAAATTCACTTAAATATTGATAAACTGCCATTGTAGCAGCAGTAACCGATGTAACAACTGCGCCAGACACTTGTTGCCACAGGCGTTGCCGACTGCAGCACCGTATTCTGCCTGTTTACATATCTCTGTATCTGACTTGATACGTTTGGTTCTACCAGTATCTTCGTCGCTTTAGCATATTTTCTGCAATATTTAGCCACTTACTAGCCGTTCTTGGGTGCAGTTTATTAATTCTACCAACTATGTAACACACTAACCAGTAACCAGATACAAATGATACATTTCATACTAAAATTTAATATTTCGTTTGGCCGGCCGGTGTGGCCGTGCGGTTCTAGGAGATTCAGTCTGGAACCGTTTGACCGCCACGGTATGGATGTGTGTGATGTCCTTAGGTTAGTTAGGTTTAAGTACACTCCTGGAAATGGAAAAAAGAACACATTGATACCGGTGTGTCAGACCCACCATACTTGCTCCGGACACTGCGAGAGGGCTGTACAAGCAATGATCACACGCACGGCACAGCGGACACACCAGGAACCGCGGTGTTGGCCGTCGAATGGCGCTAGCTGCGCAGCATTTGTGCACCGCCGCCGTCAGTGTCAGCCAGTTTGCCGTGGCATACGGAGCTCCATCGCAGTCTTTAACACTGGTAGCATGCCGCGACAGCGTGGACGTGAACCGTATGTGCAGTTGACGGACTTTGAGCGAGGGCGTATAGTGGGCATGCGGGAGGCCGGGTGGACGTACCGCCGAATTGCTCAACACGTGGGGCGTGAGGTCTCCACAGTACATGGATGTTGTCGCCAGTGGTCGGCGGAAGGTGCACGTGCCCGTCCACCTGGGACCGGACCGCAGCGACGCACGGATGCACGCCAAGACCGTAGGATCCTACGCAGTGCCGTAGGGGACCGCACCGCCACTCCCAGCAAATTAGGGACACTGTTGCTCCTGGGTTATCGGCGAGGACCATTCGCAACCGTCTCCATGAAGCTGGGCTACGGTCCCGCACACCGTTAGGCCGTCTTCCGCTCACGCCCAAACATCGTGCAGCCTGCCTCCAGTGGTGCGACAGGCGTGAATGGAGGGACGAATGGAGACGTGTCGTCTTCAGCGATGAGAGTCGCTTCTGCCTTGGTGCCAATGATGGTCGTATGCGTGTTTGGCGCCGTGCAGGTGAGCGCCACAATCAGGACTGCATACGACCGAGGCACACAGGGCCAACACCCGGCATCATGGTGTGGGGAGCGATCTCCTACACTGGCCGTACACCTCAGGTGATCGTCGAGGGGACACTGAATAGTGCACGGTACATCCAAACCGTCATCGAACCCATCGTTCTACCATTCCTAGACCGGCAAGGGAACTTGCTGTTCCAACAGGACAATGCACGTCCGCATGTATCCCGTGCCACCCAACGTGCTCTAGAAGGTGTAAGAACTACCCTGGCCAGCAAGATCTCCGGATCTGTCCCCCATTGAGCATGTTTGGGACTGGATAAAGCGTCGTCTCACGCGGTCTGCACGTCCAGCACGAACGCTGGTCCAACTGAGGCGCCAGGTGGAAATGGCATGGCAAGCCGTTCCACAGGACTATATCCAGCATCTCTACGATCGTCTCCATGGGAGAATAGCAGCCTGCATTGCTGCGAAAGGTGTATATACACTGTACTAGTGCCGACATTGTGCATGCTCTGTTGCCTGTGTGTATGTGCCTGTGGTTCTGTCAGTGTGATCATGTGATGTATCTGACCCCAGGAATGTGTCAATAAAGTTTCCCCTTCCTGGGACAATGAATTCACGGTGTTCTTATTTCAATTTCCAAGAGTGTATGAATCGGGATTCGAGGTCATGATCCTATCCTTTTTTTCAGTATCAGAATGGTCGATATTGTGTTCTGAATAACGCGTGTCATATAATGTCCAAATATCGACACGACCTAGGCTCTCTTTTCTGCACTTAAATGCCTATTCTTCACTCTCGAAATGTTCGATGTGATTGTCTTTCACACGCTGGGTTCAATTTAACACTGTATGCATTGTTTTTAGTATTTTAGGTCGCCGTTAATTAATATCTGATAGTTAATAAGCTAACTATTTTTATGCTGGAGCGTTGTTTGTATCAGTTACCCCCGCAACCGTCCAAGGATAAGATTCTCTTAATGTTCCGCACACACGCGTTTCACAATTTCATAAAATGCAGAATTACGTAAACTATAGCTTTCCGTTGGGTACAACTTTCGTAGGTTCCACAACCCTAATAGTTTCCCAAGAGTATTTTTCCCAGCTAACACAAAGTTGGAATTATGTTGTCAGAATCATTTTCACTTCGCCCGACAATAAACGTCTCTTGTCACCTCGTCACACGTAATGTATTCTAAACGTGCTTGAAGAGTCTTTAAATAATCTCCTTAACTAATTTCTCAGTCGCGTACCACTTTTTCATCGACTAGCCCGATCGCGATAACTGAAGGCAGAGAGCTTAATAATGTGTTACATGTTCTTTTATATGTGTTAAAAAACAAACGCTCCCCTATATCTTTCTGTCTCGCTTGGTCTTTGCTACTTTGCTTTTTATTACTTTTCATTATATTGCTTCTTAGTAATAATGTGCAGTTATTAAAGTTTCGTATTACTTTCCACTTTTTAATTCTTCCAAAATAAAGTATATTTACCCCCGATTTTAATTAATATGATACTAATTGACGCCCTTGCCCGCAAGGTACCGTTATAGGCAGCATGTCTGCAAGACCTTATTTGAGTGCTTACGATTGTGGACCAGTATTTGGGCTGCTCGAAGCCGGTCAGAGTGTCAATACTGTGGCCGCAAGATGGATGTGTCGAAAGTGTTACCTCGCGATTAAAAATGACCGCTGGAGGTGGCGAAAGCATGCCGGAAGTTGTATATGGACCACCACACGCCAAGAGGATCGATACGTGGCCCTAGTGGAAAAAATGAGCAGACCTCCCACCGCTGGGGAGATCACTGCGCTCTCGGTACACGTGTCTGCGAAATAACCATTTCGCGGCTATGCAATCAGCCTGTTTGTACGCTCGTAAGCCTGTTAAATTGGTCCCACTCGAACTATATCATCGTGAAGAAAGAGCTCTTTGGTGTAGAGAGCAAGCTCGTTGCAGTCAATGACAGTGATCTAGTGTGATGTTCTCCGATGACTCCCGCTCCACCGTGGCAAGTGATTCTGGCCACGAGTTACTGTGGAGACACAGGGAACACACTTACACACACACTGTCCTTGAGTGTCATCGGAATGGCCTAGGCGTTATAGTATCGCCAGGCATTATGCACAGTGGTCGAACACCGCTGCATATCTATGCGCGAGGTATTGTTACAGCACAGCGGTACTGCAGACAGATTATTCTGGGTCATGTCCTTCTGTTTAGGAGTGCGGTAGGTTCTGTTCATGGTCGAAAATGCCCGCCCACACAGGACCACTGAGGTGCCGGACGCACTTGAAAGTGAAGATGGTGAATGTATGGAGTGGCCTGAATTCTTCCTGGACCTTAAACCCTATAGAGTACGTGATGTTGTTGCATTAATTTGTTCTGAAAGCTGTGCTGATATTCAAGATAATAAATGTGGGTTAAAAGCTGTGATCTATCTGGGCAACTGTTTCACCAGATATCCAGTGTAGCTTACCAAATTCCCAACCAGACTAACATTAATTATAATATTTTAATAGTCATCTTACGACAACCGGTGATTTATATATATAAAGAGAATTTAAATAAATCAGTTTATATTTGGACATTTATTTTAACATTGATCATTGTTCCGTTAAAATTTCAGCATATTAAACTTGATTCATAGCTAAACTGGTGCCTTATTTAGGATTGTGAAAATGTGAGTTTGTAATCTTACGGAACACATCGAATATGGAGCCAAGATTGGGAGACTGCATACAACACTGCATTCACAAAATAACTCACGAATAACGTTGAAACATATGCAAGAGGAAATTAACCATAACCAACAGATTCCATTTTCACCCAAAGAAGTTACGTTCGTAGCGCAATCCTGTCCGTCATGAAATTACCACACGCTGGTATACTAGATTCATACTAACTCTCTGTGAAATCTTCCCGAAAAGAATAGCGGAGAGCTATTTTGATGATTACACCATATGCTTCACGTGGTTAATTTGGTTTACACAAAGAGTGTAACTCCACAGTAATTTTGATAATTAAAATAAATTTCATCGAAACGCAATTCACAAAAGAAAAACCTTGAACGGTTACTATCGTCTTACTATTAACCCGATGGATCAAAGAATTAAATAAACACGTGGTACTGGCCTCACAAAGTACACCCCATGTGGGTTGAACATAAAGAAAAGTTGCTATATTGAAAAATATTGTCAAGACGAGACGTTATAATCTCACGCAAATTCGCATTTAAGATTGATGATCTTAGTTAGAGTTACGGATCATCAACACGTGAATCCACTTTACTCACAAAGTACTGACAAAGCAACTACTGGAAGATATTCTAAACTTCACACTCGAATTACACAGCGTTGCAATTTAAGATAACATAAGATGAACCATGGACCTTGCAGTTGGTGGGGAGGCTTGCATGCCTCAGCGATACAGATAGCCGTACCGTAGGTACAACCACAACGGAGGGGTATCTGTTGAGAGGCCAGAAAAACGTGTGGTTCCTGAAGAGGGGCAGCAGCCTTTTCAGTAGTTGCAGGGGCAACAGTCTGGATGATTGACTGATCTGGCCTTGTAACAATAACCAAAACAGCCTTGCTGTGCTGGTACTGCGAACGGCTGAAAGCAAGGGGAAACTACAGCCGTAATTTTTCCCGAGGGCATACAGCTTTACTGTATGATTAAATGATGATGGCGTCCTCTTGGGTAAAATATTCCGGAGGTAAAATAGTCCCCCATTCGGATCTCCGGGCGGGGACTACTCAAGAGGATGTCGTTATCAGGAGAAAGAAAACTGGCGTTCTACAGATCGGAGCGTGGAATGTCAGATCACTTAATGGGGCAGGTAGGTTAGAAAATTTAAAAAGGGAAATGGATAGGTTAAACTTATACATAGTGGGAATTAGTGAAGTTCGGTGGCAGGAGGAACAAGACTTCTGGTCAGGTGCCTACAGGGTTATAAACACAAAATCAAATAGGGGTAATGCAGGAGTAGGTTTAATAATGAATAGGAAAATAGGAATGCGGGTAAGCTACTACAAACAGCATAGTGAACGCATTATTGTGGCCAAGATAGCCACAAAGCCCATGCCTACTACAGTAGTACAAGTTTATATGCCAACTAGCTCTGCATATAACGAAGAAATTGAAGAAATGTATGATTAAATAAAAGAAATTATTCAGATAGTGAAGGGAGATGAAAATTTAATAGTCATGGGTGACTGGAATTCGAGTGTAGGAAAAGGGAGAGAAGGAAACGTAGTAGGTGGATATGGATTGGGGCTAAGAAATGAAAGAGGAAGCCGCCTGGTAGAATTTTGCACAGAGCACAACTTAGTCATAGCTAACACTTGGTTTAAGAATCATGAAAGAAGGTTGTATACATGGAAGAACCCTGGAGATACTAAAAGGTATCAGATAGATTATATAATGGTAAGACAGAGATTTAGGAACCAGGTTTTAAATTGTAAGACATTTCCAGGTTCAGATGTAGACACTGACCACAATCAATTGGTTATGACCTGTAGATTAAAACTGAAGAAACTGCAAAAGGGTGGGAATTTAAGGAGATGGGACCTGGATAAACTGAAAGAACCAGAGGTTGTACAGAGTTTCAGGGAGAGCTTAAGGGAACAATTGTCAGGAATGGGGGAAAGAAACACAGTAGAAGAAGAATGGGTAGCTTTGAGGGATGAAGTAGTGAAGGCAGCAGAGGATCGAGTAGGTAAAAGGCGAGGGCTAGTAGAAATTCTTGGGTAACAGAAGAAATATTAAATTTAATTGATGAAAGGAGAAAATATAAAAATGCAATAAATGAAGCATGCAAAAAGGAATACAAACGTCTCAAAAATGAGATTGACAGGAAGTGCAAAATGGCTAAGCAGGGATGGCTAGTGGACAAATGTAAGGATGTAGAGGCTTATCTCACTAGGGGTAAGATAGACACTGCCTACAGGAAAATTAAAGAGACCCTTGGAGATAAGAGAACCACTTGTATGAACATCAAGAGCACAGATGGAAACCCAGTTCTAAGCAAAGAAGGGAAAGCAGAAAGGTGGAAGGAGTATATAGAGGGTCTATACAAGGGCGATGTACTTGAGCACAATATTATGGAAATGGAAGAGGATGTAGATGAAGATGAAATGGGAGATAAGATACTGCGTGAAGAGTTTGACAGACCACTGAAAGACCTGAGTCGAAACAGAGCCTCCGGAGTAGACAACATTCCATTGGAACTACTGACGGCCTTGGGAGAGCCACTCCTGACAAAACTCTACCATCTGGTGAGCAAGATGTATGAGACAGGCGAAATACCCTCAGACTTCAAGAAGAATATAATAATTCCAATCCCAAAGAAAGCAGGTGCTGACAGATGTGAAAATTACCGAACTATCAGTTTAATAAGCCACGGCTGCAAAATACTAACGCGAATTCTTTACAGACGAACGGAAAAACTGGTAGATGCAGACCTCGGGGAGGATCAGTTTGGATTCCGTCGAAATGTTGGAACACGTGAGGCAATACTGACCTTACGACTTATCTTAGAAGAAAGATTAAGAAAAGGCAAACCTACATTTCTAGCATTTGTAGACTTAGAGAAAGCTTTTGACAATGTTGACTGGAATACTCTTTTTCAAATTCTAAAGGTGGCAGGGGTAAAATACAGGGAGCGAAAGGCTATTTAAAATTTGTACAGAAACCAGATGGTAGTTATAAGAGTCCAGAGGCATGAAAGGGAAGCAGTGGTTGGGAAGGGAGTGAGAAAGGGTTGTAGCCTCTCCCCGATGTTATTCAATCTGTATATTGAGCAAGCAGTAAAGGAAACAAAAGGAAAATTCGGAGTAGGTATTAAAATCCATGGAGAAGAAATAAAAACTTTGAGGTTCGCCGATGACATTGTAATTCTGTCAGAGACAGCAAGGGACTTGGAAGAGCAGTTGAATGGAATGGACAGTGTCTTGAGAGGAGTATATAAGATGAACATCAACAAAAGCAAAACGAGGATAATGGAATGTAGTCGAATTAAGTCGGGTGATGCTGAGGGAATTAGATTAGGAAATGAGACACTTAAAGTAGTAAAGGAGTTTTGCTATTTGGGGAGCAAAATAACTGATGATGGTCGAAGTAAAGAGGATATAAAACGTAGACTGGCAATGGCAAGGAAAGCGTTTCTGAAGAGGAGAAATTTGTTAACATCAAGTATAGGTTTAAGTGTCAGGAAGTATTTTCTGAAAGTATTTGTATGGAGTGTAGCCATGTATGGAAGTGAAACATGGACGATAAATAGTTCAGACGAGAAGAGAATAGAAGCTTTCGAAATGTGGTGCTACAGAAGAATGCTGAAGATTAGATGGGTGGATCACATAACTAATGAGGAAGTATTGAATAGGATTGGGGAAAAAAGAAGTTTGTGGCACAACTTGACCAGAAGAAGGGATCGGTTGGTAGGACATGTTCTGAGGCATCAAGGGATCACCAATTTAGTATTGGAGGGCAGCTTGGAGGGTAAAAATCGTAGAGGGAGACCAAGAGATGAATACAGCAAGCAGATTCAGAAGGATGTAGGTCACAGTCGGTACTGGGAGATAAGAAGCTGGCACAGGTTAGAGTAGCATGGAGAACTGCATCAAACCAGTCTCGGGACTGAAGACCACAACAACAACAAGATATTTTAGATCAAAACCTGAAGTAAAGGTGATTAATTTTTCGGTTAGGCTGAACTCAAGAAATCCATTGTCCTGTGGACTTAGCAGAGACGCGCTTAGCAGGAGATCTTACCACTTCAGACGCTCGCTGCGGAGAGACTGGCGTGGGCCCCTACCGAGGGTGCTTAACAGATACAACGGAAGTGACCAGAGAGGCAGCTTCCTATACCAACATGACGAGGGAAGGACAAGACCATACTAGGAATAGAAACCTCTTTGCTTTTAGAAACCGTAGCTACCTGTTCCGACATTGGTCCTACTGTTTTCTAGCAGACAGGCTTGTCTGCTACCATTAAGCATACAACTAGAAATACATTTGCTCATTCATCCTTTCACACAGAATGGAAGGGGGATGACAGTACCTTATAATATACAGTATATAAAAGGAAGCAGATGTAGGTTCCGTATGAGACTGTGCGACATGAATTACATATAAACTGTGTTTTAAAGTGTAGTAGTGTGACAGATCGTTCTTGATTATGTGTAAAAGTAACACGTTCCACTGCTCAGTCTCCTCCCAGATAGTCAGAAACACCACAGTAAATTTAGAAGTGGAATTTATGCCGTAAATAACAACAAATTTAAGAAATTAACGTGACAGGAATCCAACAGAGACCTTTCAACTGATCTTATTAGTTGGTTTGGATCCAATAAAACTCTCTTTTGTCATTATCGAAATGTAACGTATAAGCATCTTTCTAAATTGTAAATAATGGCCAGTGTATTGAGAGGCACCCACATGCCTGGCTGATAATGTGGCACCAAGCAGTCAGGCCTGCAAGAAGAGTGGTCTGCCAAGCGAGTGGCCTCATTCTTATTTCTAGAGTAACATGAGCTCTAGTACAATTAAGTTAAAAGTTATTCTCCTGTTTGAATATTACGCAACGGAAACGGAAACGCACATCTGACTATTAGTAATTTACACAACTCTGACTGTACACTACTCACTGGCAATACGACATTTTCTTTCTTATTTAACGGCTTTGATCAACACGTGACCATCGCACTGAATATGAATGGCGCACACATTATAAATTCTGGATACCATGACAACATAAAATTCGAAGGAAAAGGCGACCAATCTTTTTGTTTTCACTATATTTTTTTAATTCCGATAAATTCTATTATTCTATTATTACATTTTTCTACAGCAATTACAAATGGGAAACTCCGCCCAGTGGGCATGGCTTTACATTGGTGATTCTCTATCTTATGGTCTCGTAACTGTCTAACACTACAGTGCACTTTCTGGATAGGATGGTGGATATTTTGCTGTATCTCACACTTCGACTCTTACACCCATCAACACGAAAATTTACTCCAGACCGAATGGTAAAAAAAGGAACAATCATAACCCACTGCCCCTGAACATATCTTGCTACTCTCCCATGCAAACCACACATACTTACATTACTTGAAATACATCACTCTGGCAATATATAATACAACACAAAGAATAGTCACAACGTTATAATCACACCACTTTAAGCTTTCCCTCTTCAATCAGTATTCATCCCAGTTTCACACGACACTGCCCCACTTCGTAACTTTTCTTTCCCACTATGAACTCTGGAGGATATATGCACGTCTTCCTGTGCAATGCAAGCCAAGTGGCGTTGCTGGATAGACGGCTGACTCACCTTGCTTCTCTCTCAGAGTATTATAGTTTGAATCAAGCGTCACACGGAACCATAACACGCAAAGTAATATTAAGAACATATTCGCCACACACGCGACTACTCAACTGATACCATGGACGAGTACTTCTCTTTATCCTTTGTCTCATACACAGATTGAGACTCGCACAGTACTCAACACGTGGAAGTACTCGTCTCTAGTTTCAAGTCCTGCACACGCCATTTCTTAAATATTTCCAACTTATAGTACACACACCAGTAATTCACCTTTACTCGGAAGTATTTCAACTTATTGCTACACGTGGTTTCATTGTCACCGTTGGTCACTTCCGAAGATTACTACGATCCCCTTAATATTACCTGCCTCACATTTAATTCTCCCCACAAAACTTCCTGAAATAGAGAAATTAATATTCCAAACTACTCTTAAGTATTCCACATGCATACCACTCTCTCCACTCTTTTTTCTTTACGGAGCACACCTAAGACAGGCCCTACCAACACAAGATCCAGCGCCCCAGTGCTGAAACATGGCCGTTCTTCAGGTCATCTCGCACCTCTGTCGAAGCGTGGGAGCACATTGCTACCGTATTGGTCAGCAACATTTCAGGCGCTCAAAGCTCAGGTAAATTTCATCTATTTGGTTTCACTAAAGGTGACCAAAGGACCATCTCAAAGATGATCATATATTGCACCTTCACTATCTGCGGTTAGCACACGATCATACATTCATTCATTTCACAGATCTCACCAAATTGAGTGTATAGATTTATTTTGTGGGAGTACACAGGTGATCAATTAAATAAATAAATTGTCATTCTTTCCTACACTGGCATCTGGCTTCGGTGTATTAAGTGAAATTGAGTTATTATTACAAAAAAATATTGTTCTGACAAGAATAACGAAGAACGTTGTACCTATTTTCAATGTCGTGCCTCTGAAAATTAAGGTACTAGACTGGGGCACAAGGTGGTATACAGTGAGGTTGCCTTAGTGTTATACTGCGCTCCAAAATATTAATTCAAATGGCCAATTCAAAATTAAGTACACATAAACCAGCATTAATTAACGAGGAGTGGCATCAGGTCGCTCTAAGGGATGACATCACTTAACTGAAAAGACAAATGCCGAAAGCGGCAGTAACATCAAACACCTTCTCCGTGTTTTAACCAGGAGTCACTTCCCGCTATACAAAGAAACATTTAACCAAGCACAACGAAGGAACCCCAAAGAGAAAATTCAAATAAAACCCCCAAAAGATTACAAAGTACAGGGAACGCAAACTAATTAAATTTAAAAGAATTAGCTCTCCCCAAAGGCAGTGTAAACGCGAAGGCCACACTTAAGAGGCCACCAAAATTCGTTACAAAAGGTCTTTAACTTTTGCTCCTTTTCTTTAAAGAAACACAAGGCTGCTTAACTTCTGCTGCACGTCCGGTATGGCTCGTGTAGGATACACCAGGCAGCAACCCAAGCTAGGCGGTCGCAAGGCACGGCGAGCAAAATCAGGAGAGCAGACAGGCAGGCAGCCAACACATATCCTCCATGCTGAACCGGCAGACCGCGTACAACCAACTCCACATATACGCGGTTGCTTCCCACCTCGTACCTCGCGGCGTCTCAGCAGGTAGTCCGAGCAAACGTCAACTGCCACAAGCCCCGCGAATGAGGAAAACAACAAGGCAAGCAAAGATAAGAAACATCGAAGGATCGATAATGGACATCCAGGAGACTGGCGCGCCAGTAACGAGCGCCACGGCTCAGATACCATACTTTCACTGTGATTGAGTTGTTTCGCCTAGGCCTCAGAGAGTACGACGATGATGGTTCAAATGGCTCTGAGCACCATGGGACATCAGTCCCCTAGAATTTAGAACTACTTAAACCTAACTAACCTAAGGACATCACCCATGTCCATGCCCGAGGCAGGACTCGAACCTGCGACCGTAGCAGCCGCGTGGTTCCGGACTGAAGCGCGTAGAATCGCTCGGCCACAGCGGCCGGCACAGTTAGTGATGTTAATACTGAAGGTGAGGATATCTGTCGTGTTCTCCTGAGTAAGAATGCACCCACTACTGATGTGATTCAGCACCCTGGATCTGTTGATAGTTGGGATGCATTAGCGTACCATTCTTCAGCTTCTACAGTTTGTCCCGCTCAGGTTGAACAACAAAGTGTTAGGTGAGTTACATGACACTATAATGATCTGACTATCGTAAGATTAATACTAGCCAAGGAGGACTAAGGTAGTGTAGTTTCAAGGCAAGTTCATAGAAGTCAAAATTCCTATGAAAAGGAGGTCAAGAATAATAGGGTACACTTCTGGGAGATAGGGGACGTTCACGGGTAACAATGTGAAGAAATTGAGGTTAGGAACAGGAGACAATGTAAAGGAACAGGGGTTAGTAGTATATAACAATATATGAAAAGTAATAATAGACAATTAGGCTAGTTGACAGACAAAATCAAAACTGTTTCTAAAGGTCAAAATGAGAGCTTTGATTGGTTAAGCAAACAGTTTGAAAGTGATAATGAGTTAACAATAATGATGACTGAAATAAGCACACTATTAAGTGAAGACTTTTGCAGGATACTGATCGTAAAATGTATGATGTTAAAGACAAGCTACTATTGAAGAAGGTCAAGGTCAGTTTTAGTTAGTTGTTAAGAATTCTCAAAATAAGTTTCAGAATTTAAGAAAGAAATGGGAAAAGAATAAAACGGGATTGTTATGCAAATACGCGACCAAATCTCAAGTAATACATCACCGTGCTAGAGTTAGAAAAGAATGTGCGAGAGTTAAAGCTTAATGGGGGAGGGGCGGGGGTGGGGGGTGGGGGAGGGGTGTAGGACGTCAAACGGGCTGACTTGGAGCAGGAGGGACACCACGGGACATTTTAATTCCCACTGTCTATACTTTTACAAATAAATTCACAAAACTTTGTCAGCATGACCAGGAAGGATTCAGAATTCACACTCATAGCAGTGGAAGTTTGAAAACATAACAAAAAAATTTTTTTTCCTGTGAAATTTCATCATTTTTTTCACTTACTATTTGTTGCTATAGGTACACTTTTCTTCATAAGTAAGGGAGATTCTTCGATGCATTGTCTGCTGACAAAGTTTTATGAATTTATTTGTAAAAGTATAGACAGTGGAAATTAAAATGTCCTGTGATGCCTCTCCTGCTTCAAGTTGGGCCCATTTGACGTCCTACCCCACTTAAAAAGTAAAGGTATATCTACACGATGTCTCTTTCGTCGTGCGCAATCGTAGACGTACAGGAATACCCAAAAATTTGTGGAAAGTACGCATGTATGCATGGGGGGGGGGGGGGGGGAGGTTATGCTGCGTTTCTTGTGATCAAAAGGCTACAGAAATAGAACAGACAAAAGCGACTGTAGGCAAAGAAGTTTCTAAGTAACAGACGTACGGAAATACGGAATGGTGACAACGTTTTGTCTGCAAATTTCAAGGGAAGTCACAGCGAGATTGTAGATTTTCTTCTTGGGAAACTGCAACCATAAGGCAGGCAATAAAATTTTGTTAGATAGTAAATACCAGTTTCAACCATTTATTGCTTATTAAAAAAAAGCATTTCAGCGATTATTCCTGAAACTGAGAAATATTCAAGGGAAGTTCTTAGTCGTTATGTGAAGTTTAATTAACCTTCAGTGCGTCATTTTTATTTTATTTGTTTACACATCTTTAATCGTGGGAGGTGATATACAAGGTGAAAAGTATTTACACCGACAAACTGTGGGAGGTTGTAGGGGACATCAAAACAAATATTTTTCCCTAATGTCATTTTTTTCTATGAGGATTATTTAAACCAGTGAACGCTGTATAACGCTCTTCAGTTGTATGCAACTGCTGTCCACCAGTGTAGTAGTGCATTGTTTCTCTTTACTAATGGAGCGATAGATCTGCATTGAGTACACTGATATGGCTGGTGCGTACTACGTAGCGCACCACAACAGACGAGCTGCACAGCTGGTTTATCAACAACAATATCCTAATCGCCGTAGGCCGCATCATACGACCTTTGCTGCTGTGTACCAACGTCTGCGTGAGACCGGGTCATTTAGCAGATTACCTGGACAGGGACGCCGTCGCACGGTAAGAACGCTGCAATTTGAGGAAGCTGTCTTGCAGCATGTGGAGTGGGATCCTTCAGTCAGCACTCGTGCAATTGCACGTGACATGGGGACGAATCAGACGAAGGTAAGAACAGTCCTTCGAGAGCAATTGTTACGTCCATTTCACTTACAGAGTGTCCACAACCTGGAACCAGTTCATTATCCAACCAGAGCACAGTTTTCGCAGTGGTACCTGGAACAGTGTGAAATCCATCCTACATGTCCATCCTCTGTGTTGTTTACCGCTGAAGCAACGTTCGGGCGTGATGGAGTCTTCAACATGCACAATTCGCAAGTTTGGAGTGAGGATAACCCATATGCCACAGTTACTAGAACTCATCAAGTGCGGTTCCTCGTTACTGTGTGGGTCGATGTTATTGGGGACTGTTTAACTGGGCCGTATCTGGTACCTAGGCCATTAAATTGTTGTGGACACGCTGCAAGTGAAATGGACGTAACAATTGCTCTCGAAGGACTGTTCTTACCTTCGTCTGATTCGTCCCCATGTCACGTGGAATTGCACGAGTGCTGACTGAAAGGTCCCGCTCCACATGCTGCAAGACAGCTTCCTCAAATTGCAGCGTTCTTACCGTGCGACGGCGTCCCTGTTCAGGTAATCTGGGCCCTATCTGCTACCTAGGCCATTAAATGGCAGGTACTATTAAAATTTTCTCGCCAGAGCATTGCCAGAATTGCTAGAAGAGGTCCCGCTCCCTACAAGACAACGCATGTGGTTCCAACATGACGGGGCGCCGGCACATTTCAGTCGTCGTGTGCGTCGATTCCTGGACCGACGGTTTCCAGAAACGTGGATTGGCAGAGGTGGTCCTGTACCACGGCCTGCTCGATCCCCGGAAATGTCACCTCTGGAGTTCTTTGTGTGGGGAGAGATGCGCAACCTTGTTTACGCAACTCCTGTTGCATCAGAAGAGGATCTGGTTGCATGGATAGTAGCAGCAGCAGGAACAATTCCGGATACTCATGGGGTTTTTGCCCGTGTCACACAGAACATGATGCGACGGTGTAACCTTTGTGTAAGTGTCAATGGAGGCATTTTTGAAACTCTACTGTAATTGTAATTGGGTTGTGTAAATGTGTTGTCTCTTGGACATGAAAAAATCAGAAAAGTATTTGTTGGTTTAATTAATTTGAATAGGGAAGTTAGCAGACTGCAAAGCGAGTTGATTGGTTGAGTAAAATACACTCCTGGAACGGCTTGCCATGCCATTTCCACCTGGCGCCTCATTTAGACCAGCGTTCGTGCTGGACGTGCAGACCGCGTGAGACGACGCTTCATCCAGTCCCAAACATGCTCAATGGGGGACAGATCCGGAGATCTTGCTGGCCAGGGTAGTTGACTTAACCTTCTAGAGCACGTTGGGTGGCACGGGATACATGCGGACGCGCATTGTCCTGTTGGAACAGCAAGTTCCTTTGCCGGTCTAGGAATGGTAGAACGGTGGGTTCTATGACGCTTTGGATGTACCGTGCACTATTCAGTGTCCCCTCGACGATCACCAGAGGTGTACGGCCAGTGTAGGAGATCGCTCCCCACACCATGATGCCGGGTGTTGGCCCTGTGTGCCTCGGCCGTCTGCAGTCCTGATTGTGGCGCTCACCTGCACGGCACCAAACACGCATACGACCATCATTGGCACCAAGGCAGAAGCGACTCTCATCGCTAAAGACGACACGTCTCCATTCGTCCCTCCATTCACGCCTGTCGCGACACCACTGGAGGCGGGCTGCACGATGTTGGGGCGTGAGCGGAAGACGGCCTAACGGTGTGCGGGACCGTAGCCCAGCTTCATGGAGACGGTTGCGAATGGTCCTCGCCGATACCCCAGGAGCAACAGTGTCCCTAATTTGCTGGGAAGTGGCGGTGCGGTCCCCTACGGCACTGCGTAGGATCCTACGGTCTTGGCGTGCATCCGTGCGTCGCTGCAGTCCGGTCCCAGGTCGACGGGCACGTGCACCTTCCGCCGACCACTGGCGACAACATCGATGTACTGTGGAGACCTCACGCCCCACGTGTTGAGCAATTCGGCGGTACGTCCACCCGGCCTCCCGCATGCCCACTATACGCCCTCGCTCAAAGTCCATCAACTGCACATACGGTTCACGTCCACGTTGTCGCGGCATGCTACCAGTGTTAAAGACTGCGATGGAGCTCCGTATGCCACGGCAAACTGGCTGACACTGACGGCGGCGGTGCACAAATGCTGCGCAGCTAGCGCCATTCGACGGCCAACACCGCGGTTCCTGGTGAGTCCGCTGTGCCGTGCGTGTGGTCATTGCTTGTACAGCCCTCTCGCAGTGTCCGGAGCAAGTATGGTGGGTCTGACACACCGGTGTGAATGTGTTCTTTTTTCCATTTCCAGGAGTGTAGCATTCAGAATCAAGCTACGTAATGTCTATGCTTTTTATTGTTTTAATAAATGTGTGTGAAAATTAATCGTGTTCTGTTTCAATTTGGTCACCGTCAATCTGCTAATCTAAGCGTGCAAGTGGTAGAAGATAAACACGCCACGATAAGACCACGAGGCATATTGCTGACACTCGCCTACTTCGTTAGAGCGACGAGTCAGATAATCTGATGGTGTGTGTACCGAAGGTTTTACAGTACACACACCACAGTAAGTAAATTGGTAGAGAATGAAGTTAGTTGCTCATAAGTCCCAAGGTAGAAAAGTTCACGAATCGTTAAAGACAAGAAGTAGCAGGTTTCAAGGCCTTTGACACGGTGGTGAGGGTGGCGGTGGTGCTTTGGAAGGGAGGGGGGGGGGGGAGGGGGGAGGAGCTGGTGGTTCTTTACTTTGCTTAGAGTGACCCTCGTCGGCAGCTGAAGTTCCGCCGTCCTCCACTTGCCGTCACGTCACGGCGCGGACGAGCGCCGCCGGGGCAGTGCACCGTGCTCCCTCTATTGGTCAACGGCAGAGCCGCCCGCTGCTGTCACCCCCCACACACCGCTTTGCCCGCTGGCAGCGCGGACGGCGCCAAATGAGCCGGACATGGCGCGGGAGCAGTGGACAGGAAACGCAGATAACCGAGTTAGCCGGCGCGGCTGGGTCGGCCAGCCGCCCCTTCCGAGCCATCGGGCAGCCGCCGCGGGACACCACCCCTCACCCCCACCGCCCCCACGTCTGATTCACGGCCGGCCCGGCCACCCCTGCGCTGACGGACTGCTTGGCGCGCCGCCAGATGGACGGGGGCGCTCCGTCTGCGCTCCCTGACCCGACACCCACACAACACGCCCACGCACTCACAAACACAAACACAAACAGGCGTGGCCAATTTATTACGTATACCTCCTGGACGCGACGTCAATAAGACGTATCTAGTGGCGCAAACTGCCCAAAAGACCATTTACAAACATGGCTCTGAGCACTATGCGACTTAAATTCTGAGATCATCAGTCGCCTAGAACTTAGAACTACTTAAACCTAACTAACCTGAGGACATCACACACATCCATGCCAGAGGCAGGATTCGAACCTGCGACCGTAGCGGTCGCTCGGCTCCAGACTGTAGCGCCAAGAACCGCACGGCCACACAGGCCGGCGACCATTTACACCACCTTTTACTTGTTGTTGTTGTTGTGGTTTTCAGTCCTGAGACTGGTTTGATGCAGCTCTCCATACTACCATATCCTGTGCAAGCTTCTTCATGTCCCAGTACGTACTGCAATCTACATCCTTCTGAATCTGCTTAGTGTATTCATCTCTTGGTCTTCCTCGATTTTTACTCTCCACGCTGCCCTCCAATACTAAATTGCTGATTCCCTGACGCCTCAGAACATGTCCTACCAACCGATCCCTTTTTCTACTCAAGCTGTGCCACAAACTCCTCTTCTCCCCAATCCTATTCTCTACATCCTCATTAGTTATGTGATCTACCTATCTAGTCTTCAGCATTCTTCTGTAGCACCACATTTTGAAAGCTTCTTTTCTCTTCTTGTCCAAACTATTCATCGTCCATGTTTCACTTACATACATGGCTACACTCCACACAAATACTTTCAGAAACGACTTCCTGATACTAAAATCTATGCTCGATATTAACAAATTTCTCTTTTTCAGAAACGATTTCCTTGCCATTACCAGTCTACATTTTATATCCTCTCTACTTCGACCATCATCAGTTATTTTGCTCCCCAAATAGTAAAACTCCTTTACTACTTTAAGTGTCTCACTTCCTAATCTAATTCCCAGACTTAATTCGACTACATTACATTATCCTCGTTCTGCTTTTGTTGATGTTCATCTTATATCTTTCTTTCAAGACACTGTCCATTCCCTTCAGCTGCTCTTCCAGGTCCTTTGCTGTCTCTGACAGAATTACAATGTCATCACCGAACCTTGAAGTTTTTATTTCTTCTCCATCGATTTTAATACCTACTCCGAAATTTTCTTTTGTTTCCTTTACTTCTTGCTCAATATACAGATTGAATAGCATCGGGGAGAGCCTACAACCCTGTCTCACTCCCTTCCCAACGACTGCTACTCTTTCATGTCCCTCGATTCACAACTGCCATCTCATTTCTCTACAGACTGTAAACAGCCTTTCTGTCCCTGTATTTTACCTCTCCATAATTTGTAAAGAGAATATTCCAGTTAATATTGTCAAAAGCTTTCTCTTTCTTTACGCAGCCCGCTCTACGACTACGTCAGGAGCTGTATCCATACAGCCGTCAGCCAAGTACACTACTGGCCATTAAAACTGCTACACCACGAAGATGACGTGTTACAGACGCGAAACTTAACCGACAGGAAGAAGATGCTGTGATACGCAAATGATTAACTTTTCAGAGCATTCACACAAGGTTGGAGCCGATGGCGACACCAACAACGTGCTGACATGTGGAAAGTTTCCAACCGATTTTTCATACACAAACAGCAGTTGACCGGCGTTGCCTGGTGAAACGTTGTTGTGACGCCTCGTGTAAGGAGGAGAAATGCGTACCATCACGTTTCCGACTTTGGTAAACGTCGGATTGTAGTCTATCGCGATTGCGGTTTATCGTATCCCGGCAGTGCTGCTCGCGTTGGTCGAGATGCAATCACTGTTAGCAGAGTATGGAATCGGTGGGTTCAGGAGGGTAACACGGAACGTCGTGTTGGATCCCAACGGCCTCGTATCACTTGCAGGCGAGATGACAGGCACATTATCGGCAAGGCTGTAACGGATCGTGCAGCCCGTCTCGATCCCTCAGTCAACAGTTAGGAACGTTTCCAAGACAACAACCATCTGTGCGAACAGTCCGACGACGTTTGCAGCAGCACGAACTATCAGCTCGTAGACAGTGGCTGTGGTTAACCTTGATGCCGCATCACAGACAGGAGCGCCTGCGATGGTGTACTCAACGAAGAAATTGGGTGCACGAATGGCAAAATGTCATTTTTTCGGATGAATCGAGGTTCTGTTTACAGCATCATTATGGTCGCATACGTGTTTGGCGACATCGCGGTGAAATCACATTGGAAGCGTGCATTCGTCATTGCCATACTGGTGTATCACCCGGCGTGATGGTATGGGGTGCCGTTGGTTACACGTCTCGGTCACCTCTTGTTCGCATTGACGGCACTTTGAACAGTGGACGTTACATTTCAGATGTGTTACGACCCGTGGCTCTACCGTTCATTCGATCCCTGCGAAACCATACATTTCACCAGGATAATGCACGACCGCATGTTTCAGGTCCTGTACGGGCCTTTCTGGATACAGAAAATGTTCGACTGCTGCCCTGGCCAGCACATTCTCCATATTTCTCACCAACTGAAAACGTCTCGTCAATGGTGGCCGAGCAACTGGCTCGTCACAATACGCCAGTCACTACTCTTGATGAACTGTGGCATCGTGTTGAAGCTACATGGGCAGCTGTACCTATACACGCCATCCAAGCTCTGTTGGCGTATCAAGGCCGATATTACGGCCAGAGATGGTTGTACTGGGTACTAATTTCTCAGGATCTATGCATCCAAATTGTGTGAAAAAGTAATCACATGTCAGTTGTTGTATAATATATTTGTCCAATGAATACCCGTTTATGATCTGCATTTCTTCTTGGTGTAGCAATTTTAATGGGCTGTAGTGTAAGAAAACAAGTGTCTCGCGCTGTTGTTAGATGGGTTACGCTGCTATAATGTGAGCGTATCGTGATTTAAGTATGTTTCAACGTGGCGCGTGCGAGATGGAGCATCTCCGAGATAGCGATGATGTGGATATTTTCCTGTACAACCACTCCACGAGTGTACCGTGCATATGAAGAATCCGGTAAAACATCAAATCTCCGACATCGCTGCAGTTGGAAAAAGTTCCTGCAAACTACAATGCAGGGCAATCAACAAGTGTCAGCGTGCGAACCATTCAAGAAAGCATCATCGATATGGGCTTTCGGAGTCGAAGGCCCTCACGTGACTGCACGACACAAAGTTTCACGCCTCTCCTAGGCCCGGCAACACCGACATTGGACTGTTGAAGACTGGAACCATGTTGCCTGGTCGGACGAGTCTCATTTCAAATTGCATACAGCGGATGGACGTGAACGGGTATGGAGACAACCTCATGAATCCATCGCGCCTGCATGTCAGCAGGGGACTGTTCAAGCCTGTGGAGGCTCTGTAATAGTGTGGGGCGTGTGCAGTTGGAGAGATATGGGACGCCTGATAAGTGTAGATACGCCTCTGATAGGTGACACGTTCTTGAGCATCTTGTCTCATCACTGGCATCAAAGTGCATTCCGATGGACGTGGGCACTTCCAGCAGACAATGCGACACCACAAACGTCCAGAACTGGTACCGAGTGGCACCAGGAACACTCTTCTGACCATAAACCCTTCCTCTGGCCGCCAGGCTTCCTAGACATGAACATTATTGAGCGTATCTAGGATGCATTGTTGAGAAGAGATCTCCAGACCCTGGTACGGATTTATGGAGAGAGCTACTTCAGACAATAATCGAGCCCCTGCCACGTCGTGTTGCAGCGTTTCTGCGTGGACGCGGTGGCTGATGCACCAGTTTCTTTGCCTCTTCGGTGTATATTCTATTTACCAAACTGCATAAAAATTGGTTTGACACTTTCCTAAAAGACGATCACCACACCTTCCCAGCTATGTAAGAGTAGACCATATGTGCCTTAATTTCAAAGAAATTGTGTCTGAGGCAGATGTAAGTTTCTGCCGAATAAATTAATAAAGGGATAAATTTGGATCGAACAGTAAACTTAGTTTCAGCATAAAGTTTACAATAGTAGTTTTTTGCGCATTACGCTCATTCGCACATTTAAATCAAAAATGTTAATGAAATAGACGACTGTGAGGTGGCTATAATGTCGCACATTACGAGCACTCATCCACATACACTCTTGGAAATTGAAATAAGAACACCGTGAATTCATTGTCCCAGGAAGGGGAAACTTTATTGACACATTCCCTGGGGTCAGATACATCACATGATCACACTGACAGAACCACAGGCACATAGACACAGGCAACAGAGCATGCACAATGTCGGCACTAGTACAGTGTATATCCACCTTTCGCAGCAATGCAGGCTGCTATTCTCCTATGGAGACGATCGTAGAGACGCTGGATGTAGTCCTGTGGAACGGCTTGCCACGCCATTTCCACCTGGCGCCTGAGTTGGACCAGCGTTCGTGCCGGACGTGCAGACCGCGTGAGACGACGCTTCATACAGTCCCAAACATGCTCAATGGGGGACAGATCCGGAGATCTTGCTGGCCAGGGTAGTTGACTTACACCTTCTAGAGCACGTTGGGTGGCACGGGATACATGCGGACGTGCATAGTCCTGTTGGAACAGTAAGTTCCCTTGCCGGTCTAGGAATGGTAGAACGATGGGTTCGATGACGGTTTGGAAGTACCGTCCACTATTCAGTGTCCCCTCGACGATCACCAGAGGTGTACGGCCAGTGTAGGAGATCGCTCCCCACACCATGATGTCGGGTGTTGGCCCTGTGTGCCTCGGTCGTATGCAGTCCTGATTGTGGCGCTCACCTGCACGGCGCCAAACACGCATACAACCATCATTGGCACCAAGGCAGAAGCGACTCTCATCGCTGAAGACGACACGTCTCCATTCGTCCCTCCATTCACGCCTGTCGCGACACGGCACCACTGGAGGCGGGCTGCACGATGTTGGGGCGTGAGCGGAAGACGGCCTAACGGTATGCGGGACCGTAGCCCAGCTTCATGGAGACGATTGCGAATGGTCCTCGCCGATACACCAGGAGCAACAGTGTCCCTAATTTGCTGGGAAGTGGCGGTGCGGTCCCCTACGGCACTGCGTAGGATCCTACGGTCTTAGCGTGCATCCGTGCGTCGCTGCGGTCCGGTCCCAGGTCGTCGGGCACGTGCACCTTCCGCCGACCACTGGCGACAACATCGATGTACTGTGTAGACCTCACGCCCCACGTGTTGAGCAATTCGGCGGTACGTCCACCCGGCCTCCCGCATGCCCACTATACGCCCTCGCTCAAAGTCCGTCAACTGCACATACGGTTCACGTCCACGCTGTCGCGGCATGCTACCAGTGTTAAAGACTGCGATGGAGCTCCGTATGCCACGGCAAACTGGCTGACACTGACGGCGGCGGTTTACAAATGCAGCGCAGCTAGCGCCATTCGACGGCCAACACCGCGGTTCCTGGTGTGTCCGCTGTGCCGTGCGTGTGATCATTGCTTGTACAGCCCTCTCGCAGCGTCCGGAGCAAGTATGGTGGGTCTGACACACCGGTGTCAATGTGTTCTTTTTTCCATTTCCAGGAGTGTACTTTGCCGTGACCTACAACCACCTTATGTAGTATTTGATAGGCAGTACATCGTATATATGAATATTTAAAGGAGACTGACATTCTAAACATTCATGGTGGTGTCTGTCTGTTCTATATCGTGTCTCCCTACCGCTTTCGCGCAACGACGCTCTGAGCGTGTTTTTTAGGGAATTGACTAGTTTGAACCTGGGACCTGCTGCTGGTAAGGAGACGCCAGACCACACATGACATGTAGAATTCAGAAGAGTTCTGTGAGACTAGCGATGATATAACCCAATACTAAATGATCTCAGCGTCAGCTCCACTGCACTCCCTGTAAAAGAATCTTAATACTAACTAAATTTAGTGGAAGGGGTTCAAGGCTTTCCCATTTTTAGTTAGCTGGTAAAATAACGCCGAAAAAGCAGTTTACCATTGGAAATTTAATTCTACTCACAAAACATTGTTTATAAATTGCACTATTGATAAAAGGAAGTGTTTTAATACAGGATGGTAAAAACCAACGGCGTTCAACAAAAATGTGAACGAATATTCCCTGAATGGGTTTCCAAGTTCTACAATGGATCGAAGGATGACCTATGCCATATTACATCTATAATCTAGGTTTAAATTGAGTTTGACATAAGAGAAAACTATCAAAATGGACTACAGTGACCCTCAATTATCTTTAATTACTTATCTAACTTGTCGTAAATTACAGTGGCTGATGTGGCTTCTCAATAACTATATAACAGAGAAATCATCGCGTTTCAGATTTTTTCTTCAAGTGGCAAATGTGAACACCATGAGCTTTAATTGACGATCGACACTAGTATTACGCAAAAAGGGGGTGTAACAGATGAGACTTCTGCAGTTCTGAGTGAAGCCTTATGCGATCAAAAATGCGGCATCGCGTCCGTTCATTACCTTGTCGGTGTTTAGGCAGCGTCAGGGCGGCGGCTGGGTGCACAGCTCCGTTCACCTCGCCATCTCGGAAGCAACTCTGTCCTCACTTCTCCTTACTACCATTTACTGAAGTTTTTTTTTTTTTAAAAAAAAAAAAAACTATCTGGCTGTGTTTTCATCTGACCAATCAGGGTTTCAATGTTAACCTTAAGCTCCGCCTACAAAAATTCTGTCCATCCAATGAGAAACGTTATACTTATTGTGGTGGGGCAATGTTTTTAAAGTTTGCAACGTAACAGAGACGCGAAAAAGTCGCACTTTAAAACTTGCAGGTGGTGTGGCCCTAGTGGTTAGCTGGCTACGTCGGTGTCCAGTCCGTGCCTTACCGTAGCGCCTTCTAGCTTAACCCGGTTCTGCTCTCGGCTTCTGTTCTCGTTTCTCCCCTCGGAACTGGGTCTGTCTCACGGTAGGAAGGTATGACATGCATTTAGGCATTCTTGTGTTAGTCTGTGGTGTTCCATTTGCTCACTCGTTACTCGTATTACTTTGGTTAATTTAATGTCACGATTTGTTGGGAGCTGTGTGACATACTACTGGATTTGCTTATCATGTCAGGGCTTTCATGGAAGGTGTAGGATTTGCCTGAAACCTTACAATATTGTCACCTAAGCCTTGTAAATATTTGTTAACACATATTGCACGAAAAGTGATGGAGTGTCTTTATTATCACACGGCGGTGGAAAGGAAACGGCAGACGGAACTCAAGCCCGGATGGAAGTCCCACACAGGTGTATTGCTCCTGCTTAAACATAGTAAGTAGCAAGACGGACGTCGTAGCTCCTAAGGGCTGGAGCACAACAGAGTCGCGACCGGCCGGTTTTTTAGCCGAACCAGAAGGATGATACTTCGGAAACAACGAACATCTTTGATGCAGGTGAGAGGAACGAGGAAGCGTCACCTCTGAAATAACGCAGGCTGGGTTATTTTCAAGAATTTCTTCTCAGAAGCGTACCGTTGTACGAGTATAGATTTTTCCTCGCAAACTTTCCGCTCTGGACGACAAAATGGTTGGTCGGCGTTCAGAAGAATCTCTAGAGAGGGAGAATATTCCTTAGTTTCTGGAATATGATTTGTTTTCGGAATTACGATGGTGGGGAGCTGAGCCTTTCTTGGAGACCGGTGGTGGAGAGACGAGGTCTCCTGTTGCGAGCGCTCGTGTGTGACGGTCGCTCTAACACAGTTTTGTTGAGACAGACGGCTTTCTGCCTTTGCTCTGAGGAGAGTTTATAGTTAGAACAGTTAGGCACTGTACTGTTGCGAACTTATGCGATTCTGGACTTCGCCTCCACGTTGGAAGCAGCGTTCGTCTTGACAATATTCTTCAATATAGCAACTTTTCTTTATGTTCGGCCCACGTGGGGTGTACTTTGTGAGACCAGTACCACGTGCTTATACAATTGTTTGACCCATCAGCTTAGTACTAAGACGATAGTAACCAGTTCGAGGTTTTTATTTTGTAAATTGCGTTTCGATGTAATTTATTTTAATTATCAAAATTACTGTGGAGTTACACACTTTGAGTGTCCAATAATCATCAAAGTAGCCCTCAGCTATTCTTTTCGAGAAGATTTCACAGACAATTAGTATGAATTTAGTATACCGGTGTGTGATTATTACATGACGGACAGGATTGCGCTACGAACGTAAGTTCTTTGGTTGAAAATTGAATCGGTAGGTTGTGGTTAATTTCCTCTTGCATATGTTTCAACGTTCTTTGTGTGTTACTTTATGAATGCAGTGTTGTATGCAGTTTCCCAATCTTGGTTCCATATTTGACGTGTTCCGTAAGATTACAAACTCACATTTTCACAATCCTAAATAAGGCACCAGTTTAGTTATGAATTAAGTTTGTTGTTGTTGTTGTTGTTGTTGTTGTTGTTGTCTTCAGTCCTGAGACTGGTTTTATGCAGCTCTCTATGCTACTCTATCCTGTGCAAGCTTCTTCATCTCCCAGAACCCACTGCAACCCACATCCTTCTGAATCTGCTTAGTGTAGTCATCTCTTGGTCTCCCTCTACGATTTTTACCCTCTACGCTGCCCTCCAATACTAAATTGGTGATCCCTTGATGCCTTAGAACGTGTCCTACCAACCGATCCCTTCTTCTGGTCAAGTTGTGCCACAAACTTCTCTTCTCCCCAATCCTATTCAATACTTCCTCATTAGTTATGTGATCTACCCATCTAATCTTCAGCATTCTTCTGTAGCACCACATTTCGAAAGCTTCTATTCCCTTCTTGTCCAAACTATTTATAGTGGATTAAGTTTAATATGCTGATATTTTAATGGTACAATGATCAATGTTAAAATAAATGTCTAAATATAAACTGATTTATTCCTTTTTTTAAATTGTCTTTATATATATATATATATCACCGGTTGCCGTAAGATGACTATTAAAAGATTATAATTTTAATGTTAGTCTGGTTGAGAATTTGGTCAACTAGACTGGATACCTGGTGAAACACTTGGTCGGTAATGCAAGAGTAACTTCCCCAGATAGCTCACAGCTTTCAACTCGTTTTTATTAACTTGAATATCAGCACCGCTTTCAGAACATCTTAATGCATCAACATTACACCCTGTTTCACCAGTCTGCCTAGCCAACTATGACCGACAGCTGTAACGAGGGTTTGGTTTCTCCTTGCATCACGATGATTCAAAGAGGAAGGAGCAAAAGCAACAGTGGAGAGATGAGTATCTACCACCTCCGCGCCGAAATGATCTCAGAAACAGTAGTTATCGGGCAAAGTGATAATGTCAAGTGAGCCTTTTTTGGAACCTCCGTGGTCTGGTGCTAACAGACCGTGCTCGCAGGGGGGGCAAATGGTAACAGGAGATACCACCGAAATCTCCCGACGACGCTACTCGAGGCTCTCGAAACAAGACTTAACAACGTCCCCGCTCACTGTGCATCAGTGTTACGTTTGAACAATTGAAAACAAAGAAAGTGGAAGTGAAACTGCATCGTTATGGATGCTCAAGGTAAATGAGCCGTGTATCGACTCGTGCTACACCTTGTATTCAGATTGCATTTGTTTTCCTTTTCTTCCCCTTACATGTTTGTTTGATACGTTGTCTGTCATTAAGTGGCTGCGTGGTTGTGTTTTCTCTCTGCTATCGATATCTGCATTTTTGCGTCATTGAAACTGCTATGGAGCAAGTGAAATCTCTGACTGGTGGTAACCTCGTGTGGTGGCGCGGAAGTAGGGGCGTGGCGAGCAGAGGGTGTGGTGGACACGGGAGGTCAGTGTGGCTCTCCAGCGCGAAGCAGGCGTGGTCGGTTGTACCGAGTCGCCACGTGATGTATGTCGGTTGTGTGTAACGAGCGGGTCAAGTTGACGGAAGAGCTCCCCGCGTGTTGGTTGTATACACAATCGCTCCACGAGTAGTTGCCGTTCATCTCACCTTGGTGGGACGTAAAGAAGCGTCTTTAAGTCCTCCGTTTCAGCACTGGAGTTTAAAAAGGAAACACCTGCCATGAAAGAGCGGTCACTACCCGTCAACGTTTCAGAGAAGACGTGAACTCCGGTGACAGAGCGTGTTGTCACGTGACCGTGGCGTGTTGGGTACGCTGGCGACGCGTGCGCTGTCGCATGTGTGGATCCTTGCCATCGGAGGTCGTGTACTGCCTGTTCGAGCATAATTGCAACTTAAGTTAGTGGAAGGTTTAATCATTAAGTGATAATTTTGCGTAACCGCCGTCTCTTCTGCCTTGTGGCCTCCAGCGACCGGGTTTCCTGTCCCCGGAACCGGTGTAATTGAAGACAGTGATCTTTCCTCCTGCTCTCGTTACTGCCCGATTGGAGGTGTAGTTTTGACAGTAATTGTTTCGCTATTCTGTCGTGGGTTATGAGTAAATCCATGCTTCTTGTTGGTTGATCATGTGGTCGCTCATTCAGGACTGTGTGGTGTAATGTTTCCTTGACGAGGTTAGCTCTAATTCTGTCAGCAAGTTTAGCCATCTTATAACAAGTTTTCGCTTGCTAAAAGTCGGTTCAGTGACCAGCCAGAGAGTGGCAATTGTGTTTACGGGCGTATTTAAATTGGTCAGTATTCTGTCTAGCCTGAGCATCCCAGAGTGGGTGATTTGTGGCCGCCTTACACGGGTCCGTCATATCTGTTATCGCTGATGACCTAAATGATGAGCGCCCAAAGCGCCCAGGACACTTTTGTTTAAAAACCTTTTTAAATTCCTCGATTCCTTTACTGCCAGTAATCATGTGTTTGCTGAGACTTTTGATTTTTTTTTAAATGGCGGTGTTGGTAGCTTCAGTACCTCACCGTAGCTTATTAACAAAGTTCGGTGTTTAGCCTGTTTACTAAGGTTCTCAATTTTTTAACTGTTATATTGCTATAAATTACTTTATTGCCGTTAGCGGCGTGTTTCGAAAGGCTGGTATTGCCATACTGTTAGCTTCCGTGTTTTTTATTTCTTTTTTTTTTTTTTTTTTACAAAATGAAATTTTAAACTGTTGTATTGCTATAAATGACTGGATTGCCGTTTTTAAGAGAAATTTTTAAACTGTTGCATTGCTGTAAATGACTTGATTGCCGTTAGCGGCGTGTTTTGAAAGGTTGTTGATTTCCGTACTGGTACTTCTATTTTTTTTAAAGAATTTTTTTTTAAATTTTTGTATTGTTATAAATGATTTGATTGCCGTTAGCGGCGTGTTAAAAGGTTTTTTATTGCCGTACTGTTAGTTTCTGTAAGAGATGAATAAAACATTTGTGTGTGAAAATCTACACTCGCCAGTCAACTATTAGAAATTTGGTCCCGTTTCCCAAATTGTGGTGTGGCTTCTAGTACCCGTAACCACTGTGTGTGTGTGTGTGTGTGTGTGTGTGTGTGTGTGTGTGTGTGTGTGTCAGCAACATTTCAGAGTAGTATAGCATCGGTTTTGCAGAGAATTCTACATGTAACCTGACAACACAAATAAATTCATGAATTAATAAATGAAAACACTTGCATCACAAGCAAATAAACAAATTTTCAGCAAACGGCAACAATTACTTAATAGACGAAGGTACTTATGTCTTACTGAAGATGCCAAAATAAACGTTCATCACAAAGCATTGCTTTTGGAAACATATGGACTTCTAGTGAAATTGTGTTGTAATCCTTTTTGTGTAAAAGGGCTTACAGGTTATTATTTTCTAAACAGCTGATCAGTTAGAAGCTATGATATAGAATATTAATCATAAAACGTGCTCAACAGACCGCAAACAGTTTGCAACAATATATCAGTACAACAGAATACAGATTTATCAAATCTATTGGCATCTTTCCTCTAGAATTTAAGGCGTGTCAGTGATTAATGCCAGACTTCCTGCAAAAGGAAACTGAATGAAACTCGAGATACGACTGGACATAACTTTATTGGTACTGGGGGATTTGATTCAAAAGATACCCAGTACAAGTAAAGCATGTTCTGGGTGTTTGAGCAGTAACAAAAATTGTAGATTTTGACATTACGACTTCAGAGTTGGATCGTGTAAGAAGTGATGCAGGAGTTTGAAAGAATGGCTGAATGTTGTCAGATGACATTTAGAATTTTCTACAAAACCAATGCTGTATATCATTGAAATGTTGTCTTGAATATCCATGAAGTTGCAGTTTTATCCAACTCACTTTGGACTTTGATTTCAGTTCCCCCCCATGAACCATGGACCTTGCCGTTGGTGGGGAGGCTTGCGTGCCTCAGCGATACAGATGGCCGTACCGTAGGTGCAACCACAACGGAGGGGTATCTGTTGAGAGGCCAGACAAACGTGTGGTTCCTGAAGAGGGGCAGCAGCCTTTTCAGTAGTTGCAGGGGCAACAGTCTGGATGATTGACTGATCTGGCCTTGCAACATTAACCAAAATGGCCTTGCTGTTCTGGTGCTGCGAACGGCTGAAAGCAAGGGCAAACTACAGCCGTAATTTTTCCCGTGGCCATGCAGCTTTACTGTATGATTAAATTATGGTGGCGTCCTCTTAGGTAAAATATTCCGGAGGTAAAATAGTCCTCAATTCAGATCTCCAGGCGGGGACTACTCAAGAGGACGTCTTTATGACGAGAAAGAAAACTGGCGTTCCACGGATCGGAGCGTGGAATGTCAGATCCCTTAATCGGGCAGGTAGGTTAGAAAATTTAAAAAGGGAAATGGATAGGTTAAAGTTAGATATAGTGGGAATCAGTGAAGTTCGGTGGCAGGAGGAACAAGACTTCTGGTCAGGTGATTACAGGGTTATAAACACAAAATCAAATAGGGGTAATGCAGGAGTAGGTTTAATAATGAATAGGAAAATAGGAATGCGGGTAAGCTACTACAAACAGCATAGTGAACGCATTATTGTGGCCAAGATAGATACGAAGCCCACACCTACTACAGTAGTACAAGTTTATATGCCAACTAGCTCTGCAGATGACGAAGAAATTGAAGAAATGTACGATGAAATAAAAGAAATTATTCAGATAGTGGAGGGAGACGATAATTTAATAGTAATGGGTGACTGGAATTCGAGTGTAGGAAAAGGGAGAAAAGGAAACATAGTAGGTGAATATGGATTGGGGCTAAGAAATGAAAGAGGAAGCCGCCTAGTAGAATTTTGTACAGAGCACAACTTAGTCATAGCTAACACTTGGTTTAAGGATCATGAAAGAAGGTTGTATACGTGGAAGAACCCTGGAGATACTAAAAGGTATCAGATAGATTATATAATGGTAAGACAGAGATTTAGGAACCAGGTTTTAAGTTGTAAGACATTTCCAGGGGCAGATGTGGACTCTGACCACAATCTATTGGTTATGACCTGTAGATTAAAACTGAAGAAACTGCAAAAATGTGGGAAATTAAGGAGATGGGACCTGGATAAACTGAAAGAACCAGAGGTTGTACAGAGTTTCAGAGAGAGCATAAGGGAACAATAGACAGGAATAGGGGAAAGAAATACAGTAGAAGAAGAATGGGTAGCTCTGAGGGATGTAGTAGTGAAGGCAGCAGAGGGTAAAGTAGGTACAAAGACGAGGGCTGCTAGAAATCCTTGGGTAACAGAAGAAATATTGAATTTAATTGATGAAAGGAGAAAATATAAAAATGCAGTAAAAGAAGCAGGCAAAAAGGAATACAAACGTCTCAAAAATGAGATCGACAGGAAGTGCAAAATGGCTAAACAGGGATGGCTAGAGGACAAATGTAAGGATGTAGAAGCTTATCTCACTAGGGGTAAGATAGATACTGCATACAGGAAAATTAGAGAGACCTTTGGAGAGAAGAGGACCACGTGTATGAATATCAAGAGCTCAGATGGCAACCCAGTTCTAAGCAAAGAAGGGAAGGCAGAAAGGTGGAAGGAGTATATAGAAGGTTTATACAAGGGTGATGTACTTGAGGACAATATTATGGAAATGGAAGAGGATGTAGATGAAGACGAAATTGGTGATACGATACTGCGTGAAGAGTTTGACAGAGCACTGAAAGACCTGAGTCGAAACAAGGCCCAAGGAGTAGACAACATTCCATTAGAACTACTGACGGCCTTGGGAGAGCCAGTCATGACAAAACTCTACCATCTGGTGAGCAAGATGTATGAGACAGGCGAAATACCCTCAGACTTCAAGAAGAATATAATAATTCCAATCCCAAAGAAAGCAGGTGCTGACAGATGTGAAAATTACCGAACTATCAGTTTAATAAGTCACAGCTGCAAAATACTAACGCGAATTCTTTACAGACGAATGGAAAAACTGGTAGATGCGGACCTCGGGGAGGATCAGTTTGGATTCCGTCGAAATGTTGGAACACGTGAGGCAATACTGACCTTACGACTTATCTTAGAAGAAAGATTAAGAAAAGGCAAACCTACGTTTCTAGCATTTGTAGACTTAGAGAAAGCTTTTGACAATGTTGACTGGAATACTCTTTTTCAAATACTAAAGGTGGCAGGGGTAAAATACAGGGAGCGAAAGGCTATTTACAATTTGTACAGAAACCAGATGGCAGTCATAAGAGTCGAGGGGCATGAAAGGGAAGCAGTGGTTGGAAAAGGAGTGAGACAGGGTTGTAGCCTCTCCCCGATGTTATTCAATCTGTATATTGAGCAAGCAGTAAAGGAAACAAAAGAAAAATTTGGAGTAGGTATTAAAATTCATGGAGACGAAGTAAAAACTTTGAGGTTCGCCGATGACATTGTAATTCTGTCAGAGACGGCAACGGACTTGGAAGAGCAGTTGAACGGTATGGACAGTGTCTTGAAAGGAGGATATAAGATGAACATCAACAAAAGCAAAACGAGGATAATGGAATGTAGTCAAATTAAATCGGGTGATGCTGAGGGAATTAGATTAGGAAATGAGACGCTTAAAGTAGTAAAGGAGTTTTGCTATTTAGGAAGTAAAATAACTGATGATGGTCGAAGTAGAGAGGATATAAAATGTAGACTGGCAATGGCAAGGAAAGCGTTTCTGAAGAAGAGAAATTTGTTAACATCGAATATAGATGTAAGTGTCAGGAAGTCATTTCTGAAAATATTTGTTTGGAGTGTAGCCATATATGGAAGTGAAACATGGACGATAACTAGTTTGGACAAGAAGAGAATAGAAGCTTTCGAAATGTGATGCTACAGAAGAATACTGAAGATAAGGTGGATAGATCACGTAACTAATGAGGAGGTATTGAATAGGATTGGGGAGAAGAGAAGTTTGTGGCACAACTTGACTAGAAGAAGGGATCGGTTGGTAGGACATGTTTTGGGGATTCAAGGGATCACAAATTTAGCATTGGAGGGCAGTGTGGAGGGTAAAAATCGTAGAGGGAGACCGAGAGATGAGTACACTAAGCAGATTCAGAAGGATGTAGGTTGCAGTAGGTACTGGGAGATGAAGAAGCTTGCACAGGATAGAGTAGCATGGAGAGCTGCATCAAACCAGTCTCAGGACTGAAGACCACAACAACAACGTAAAAACGCTGGGTATTTTCATTGGACAAACTGCGTACTCCTAGGTGGTCACAATTGTTGTGTTGAACTGCAGGATAGCGAGTATGTATTGAACAGATAAACATTTGTAAAATCCAGAGGCTGAACAAACTACTTTCTACATTAAGAAAATCAAAGACAAATAAAAACAGCTTTAACATTTTTTTTTTCAAATGCGCATGTTCAAAAAGTTCACTTTTTTCGCTCGTAATAGCACTCATCTATGTTTTGGAACTTCTTTTTTATCTCAGAAATGAAACAAACTTTTAGTGATCAAACAAAATTATTTATTTCTCTTTTCATTGGTGCGAAGAAAAAATAAAATCCGAGTGGACCCTTTTAGGGTTTGGCTTGCTGGAAATGAGACATAACTGATAAATAAATGTTTTGAAGCGACTTGGATAAATCAGCAATTATCTGAGCATTCAAGACGCCAATCGCACAGCCTTGAGAGTAGATGGCTGGCTACAAATGAGGAAAAACTCAGCGTCAGAAAGTCGTTCTCTGATAAGATACAAGCTGCCGAACTTGATTGGGAATTGTCACAACAAGATTTATGAGTTACTTCGACAGTGAATTGTGATAAATCTTGTGTATGTTGCGCTCAACTTCAGAAACTAGGGTGTTGTAGATGCCTAAAACGTTGAGCAGGATCACCAAGTTTCAACATGCGAGTCGCCCTGAATCCTGAGCATCAATAAAGCAAACTTGGTGATCTGGTATCTATCGCTGTATCGATGAACTACACAAAAGCGTGGCTTGTGATCTCGGCACACTGCTTATCAAGCTGTAATTTGGCATGGCTTCACATAAGATCCACACGTATCGCACGTCGATCAAAACTGGAGAGTGCGTCGAGAAGGCACTCTGTTTAAACGATCCTTTTCCAAATATTTAAAGCAATAATCTTCTGACGTAATAGTAGGGCCTACTGTATCAAAAAGTGAGAATGAAACAGGACACGGACTCGAACCCAGGTTCTTGTGCAACAATATTAATGTGACCGGATAAAAAACAGGTGGTCTTCAGTCCAAACTGGACAATTAATTTCAGAATAGTCAATATACTCTTCAGTATTCATAGTCAGGATGGAAAAGTAAAATGGATGCAGATGGCAACATCTCTGTGCTACTATCTCTGTAAATTTTACTACCATTACACATAACCGAATTAATAAAATTTACCACTTCATTACGTTTATTAGCTGAGCAGATCAGGAGACACAGTAGTCTATAATGAAATGGAAGGAATCACTGATCAACACGGTGCATAGAATTATGAGGATCCTAAAGGTCTTATGGCATTTGGTAATACGTGTTTCAGCACATTTCATACATAAAACAGTAAAGCGCATAAATTATACTGTTTAACACTTATTTATACAAAAGTAGTCAAAATTAAACCAAATATTTTATGCAGTTGTTTGAATTTAAGACCACTCAGTGCAATTTAAGTGCAGCAGAATAATTCAGATATGAAAGAATGATTTTACTCAAGATTTTGACTGTTGTAACAAATAAAACGTATTTAGAAGTTGAAATAAAAACTTTCATGAAATAATTTAACCAATAATACTGCTGTAATAGTATTTTATTCAGCTTTACTGGTGCCTATGAGCTGATTTTGACACTATGGTCATTTTAAAGCTATATGAAAAACATGCTAGATGTTCGTACATAATTTTTGTTCGGTACGTTTTAATTAGTTGTAAATTATGTTATAATTTTTGCTTTACAATTTCAAAGTACTTACGTCCTTAGCATACTTACTTCCTCAGCACATTTTTATCGCTGACGCAGTAATTTTTTTAATAAGTTCATGAAGTTTTATTAATCTGCAGTAGCTGAGCACTATTTTTGAGATGTTTAGTTAGTTTTTATAGATGACAGCTTCTGTTGACAGTTTGGCAACTATGTTCTACTGTTACATCTCTGGTATATTAATCTACGGATTTGTGTGATAGTATAGTTGTATTATTTACTGTCTGTATTGCAGGTAATGTTCGTTTCACAACACTTCCCGCACACGTGACATAATTTTGACGGCACGCTCAATATCGACAACAGCACGGTCTGTCATCGACTTCGTGACAATAGAGAATATGAATGTTATTGTTCTTCGTTTCAGTCGCAGTAATTTACGCTGTTCTCTGGAACCACAAGCTCGGAAATCGCCACATATTCGGAAACAGAGCCAAAAATTTGCGAGAGGCAATAATACCAATTTCATTGCAGTTCGGTTTAGTCGCAGCGTTTAAAGCTGCATTCGTAGGCTGTCGCCTAATCACACATTCGGAAATCGCTGCTTATCTTCTGTATATAAAAGGCAATGCACTGACTAACTGATTCATCATAGCCTCCCCCGAACCGCCAAGGATATAAACTTGAAATTTAGAGAAAATGTGTATCTCATACTACAGGCGTCGTTTGAGAAGGGATCTTTCGAAATTGCAACCATAAGGGGGTGAAACAACCGATGAAGTTTTTTTTGTGACAGGCCACTGTTAAAGTAATTTTGAAGCTAGACCTACGAAAACTATATTTAGTTTCTAGGTAAAAAATAGATTCGTGTTTCATCAATTTTTAAATTTAACCCTAAGGGAGGGGGGGGGGGGGGTGAAGTAATGAGTGAAAAATTTCCTTGAAATAAATATCATTATTAAATAACTATTAAAGTAGTCTTAAAACTACATTTATGAATATTGGTATTCGACTTCTCGGTTACAGACAAAAAAAGTGTTTCAGTGGTTCCGGAAGCTAAACCCCTGTGGGGGTGAAATAGAAGATGAATTTTTTATGAAAATTTTTCCACTGTTTTTTTGGAAATTTATGAAATTTGGTATTTCGCTTCTGCGTTCGATATAAAAAAATATTTATTAGGAGACGAAAGCTGCTATGGAAATATCTCCACAAAAACGCAAAAGGCGTGATTAACAAAAACTTTGGACTGGAGCTACCAGAATCGCTTTTTGATCAGAAGTGCATTCTGAAAAGGCCATACTTACATGGCATTAATTAGAATGGAAAGATTAGGTGTTTCCATTTGTCAAGAACATAAAAATTCCATTCAATAAAAACAAAAAACAAAAAAATCTCTGCAGGCATACAGTCTGTGCGGGCGACACAGAAGACGCTAAGCTTGTTCGTAAATAAACAGCGAAATATCTGTGACGGGGAAGCACAGGAATCTCATTGCTCCTCGATTCACACGCGGCAGTTCAAGCTGTCCTCTTGGGTTCGTGCCTAACAACACATTTGGAAGTCGCCACATATTCAGAAATAAAAACAAAATATTTGTGAAAAGAAAGAGTATTAATTTCATTGCTGTTCGTTCCAGCTTCCAACAACCCAACCACAACAAAGGTCAAAAATTAATTATGATTGTAGTGTTGCATTTTCGGGCAACAACAAAGTTATATTATGTGGCAGGTGTCATTAGAGCACAGTTAAAAAAGTCACTTCTTGAAATAATGGATAAACTAGGCACTCATCTTTTAGTGTTTCTCACGCTGTTCTCGTTGTGAACTCATGGCTCAATCGTCGAAAATCTAGGCAGTGATGATTCCAAGCTCGGATGCAAAGAGGCCTAGGTGTTATTCTGCGATATTCAAAAGTTTTATAGATGTGTTCCATAAAACATTCTTGAAGATTAAACTTTTGCAAGTTAGGACAATGGTGATGTAAAAAAGTAATCAGCACTCCGAATCTAAGTTACACTTCTTTTTAAAAAAGTGTTGCAATATCACGTAACTCGTTCCAAAACATCACTTCACAATATGAAACATACTTGAAAATATCTTCCTCACTGTTAAAGTTCACATTTCATAGACTGACTACGATTTGCGTCTTTTTAACATGACGACCAAAACTTGACACTCTAATAATCGCTTACGCGCGCAAAAATCAGAGTTACAAGTACGTCAAAGATCATAGTGACAAAGGAAAGAATACACATAAGAATAATATCATTGCAACATATACATATCGATGTATCGAAGTACCTCTACATTAATGAAATCAAATATGAATGTTGTCACAGAAATATGTTAACTGTTTTACAGAAACACGGTAGAATATTCCTGGTATCGAGAGGTTGAGGTGAGGTGCCGTAACGGTTGCGTAATTCAAGTACCATTACAGGCTGCAGCAATTAAGGCTGTGCTCTTTGGTTCCTGGTTAACCAAACGCTCGAAAATCGCGACGTACTCGGAAATAAATAGCAAAATATTTGTGACAAAGAAATACGAGCATATGAATTATTACTGTTCGTTTCAGTTGCAGCAATTAAAGTTGTCCTCTTAGGTTCCTGCCTAACCATAAACCCAAAGCATTCCACGCATTCGGAAATAAAGAGCCGAATATTTGTGAGAATAGAGAATATGGATTTTATTTTTGTCTTTTAAGTAAATTAAGCTCGTCTTTTAGGTTCTTGACTAACCACACACTCTGAAATCAGTAAATATTTATTTTATCCTTCATTCTCTTATCAGACGGAACTCTAAATAACATCGAATACTGGAGAACACACTAGTATTAGATTCATAAGGAAGTCCCAAAAGGAGTTAACGACGCTGATATGGAAAAAAAAAATCATGTGAGACGATGCGAACCTATATCTTCCGAACCCAGAAACAACGATGTTATTCATGACTCTAGCACTTATTAATGGATCTTTTGGCTCCTGTTTTCGTTAATATAGTATCTCTTGAAGGATTATAGCATCGAAGTGTTATTAACTGAAATTTAACAATAATGGTGACGTGTTTGCGATAAATTTTCAGTGCTCCGTTACTTCAAACGGCATACTGAAAACTATAATAGGGGAACCTGGCCTAAAATAACACACACTAAGCAAAACTGACACTGTACTCGATATTCATTTATATTTGTTTGTACAAAGTAGCAACACGAATATAACTAACAAACACATCTTTTAGTACACAAGATATTTTAAAAAAGAAAATATTTTTTGCAGAAAATGAGCATTGCAAAATTACTTCGGTGTTTCATTTTACCCTAGTTACTAGGGGTAAAATAAAACACGTGTAGGTCATTTTGTTGTTGTTGTTGTTACGGTCTTCAGTACTGAGACTGGTTTGATGCAGCTCTCCATGCTACTCTATCATGTGCAAGCTTCTTCATCTCTCAGTACCTAATGCAGCATACATCCTTCTGAATCTGCTTAGTGTATTCGTCTCTTGGTCTCCCTCTAAGATTTTTACCCGCCACGCTGCCCTCCAGTACTAAATTGGTCATCCCTTGATGCCTCAGAACATGTCCTACCAACCGATCCCTTCTTCTAGTCAAGTTGTGCCACATACACCTCTTCTTCCCAATTCTATTCAATACCTCCTCATTAGTTATGTGATCTACCCATCTAATCTTCAGCATTCATCTGTAGCACCACATTTCAAAAGCTTCTATTCTCGTCTTGTCCAAACTATTTATCGTCCGTGTTTCGCTTCCATACATGGCTACACTCCACACAAATACTTTCAGAAATGACTTTCTAATACTTAAATCTATACTCGATGTTAACAAATTTCTCTTCTTCAGAAACGCTTTCCTTGCCATTGCCAGTCAACATTTTATATCCTCTCTACTTCGACCATCATCAGTTATTTTGCTTCCCAAACAGCAAAACTCCTTTACTATTTTAAGTGTCTCATTTCCTAATCTAATTCGCTCAGCATCACCCGACTTAATTCGACTACATTCCATTATCCTCGTTTTGCTTTTGTTCATGTTCATATTATATCCTCCTTTCAAGACACTGTTCATTCCGTTCAACTGCTCTTCCAAGTCCTTTGCTGTCTCTGACAGAATTACAATGTCATCGGCGAACCTCAAACTTTTTATTTCTTCCCCATGGATTTTAATACCTGCTCCGAATTTTTCTTTTGTTTCCTTCACTGCTTACTCAATATACAGATTGAATAACATCGGGGAGAGGCTACAACCCTATCTCACTCCCTTCCCAATCACTGCTTCCCTTTCGTGCAACTCGACTCTTATAACTGCCATCTGGATTCTGTACAAATTGTAAATAGCCTTTCGCTCCCTGTATTTTACCCCTGCCACATTCAGAATTTGAAAGAGAGAGTATTCCAGTCAACATTGTCAAAAGCTTTCTCTAAGTCTACAAATGCTAGAAACGTAGCTTTGCCTTTCCTTAATTTTTCTTCTAAGATAAGTCGTAAGGTCAGTATTGCCTCACGTGTTCCAATATTTCTACGGAATCCCTATTAAAAATGTCATGTTATAAAGCATTCAGTCCTTCCATATGCCACATACGAATCTCTTAGCGGTCCTGCACATTCAGCATGTGTCCACATGGGACATTTTACACACCGCAGCCAATTCTCCCCAGGCTTAGAACGACTAAAAGGTCATTGCAGTAAATACATCTTCCTCGTCAGCATCTGCTTCAGTTTCATCCCTGAGTGTCAGCTGTCTTTTTGCATTTCTTCCCGCTTTTCTCTCTTCTAATGCTCGCTTTCCCGCAACCTTTGTTGTAAATTTAATAGATATGGACTACTGGTTAAAATTGGGGAACCATCTCGTTTTCTTTTGCTTCGAACATAAGATCCAGAAGCTGATGGGACTGGTAATATATCCTGTGAACTCGGATATGTTGGGAGGCGGAACAGTACGTTTCCCTTAGATCTGGTAGAGTGTTATCTGGACAATTCTCACTATTTTCATTAGAACCGTATGGAAGTGTAGGGTCTTCTTTTGATGTCGAGTCATTCTGGATACGTTGTTCTTTCGAATGTGTTGGCTCAACTGTATTCTCCACTGTAACTTCTCCATTGCCAGTTTCTTCGCGCTCTCCATCAATGTGTGTTACTAAAGAAGGCAAAAATTCGTACTCCGGAAATATTTGTGTGTGTAACGGCCAAATTCCGGTTTTCCTGAAACCACTTACTAATAGTAGCAGCTTTCCCATATTCCTCACAAAATATTCCAGCTACCTGAAATTGAGTTATGACCTTTCCATGATGATATTTTAACCACATTGTGGACTGACCATAGCAAGTCTTCAGGGTACCATAGAACCATCCGTCTAGAGGTCGCAGCTTGTGTGGGCAACGAGGAGGAAAATAAATCATAATTATGCCGTTTTCTCTCGCGTGAGTGGCCATTTCTAAGACTTTTCGCATACTATATCCATCTAATGGTAATTGCTTTACTTTTCCGTGTCCAGGTCAAATTTTATTTTTCGAGTAGTTAGCCACCGCTACGGCTTTGTCGTTGGCTTGTAGCAGGTCACTAAAACTGCAGGGCTGCGGCAGTAGTCGGCACATGAGCGGATGTGCCTCGTCCTGTACCTCTCCGCATCCGCAAAGAACGTCGACATCGTTAGTCAGCAGTCCCCAGATTAGTTTTGCATCTGGGTTCACCAGCCCTCAGCCTATTTAGTGTTCTCCACACGGTACAAGGAAGTTTGTTTCCAGGTGCCATTTGATCTTTTGGTATTATCTGCATTGCGGTTTCTTCATTCTCCCATTTACGGACTCTATTATCTTCCTGTGAACCGTCAAGCATCTTGGTTCTCGCAATAAAGCTATTTCTAGAGTTAAGCCTCCAAGCCTGAGTGACGCACCTATTTAGTGGGTGTCGAGCATCTGTTTCTTTCTTTGTTCTCTCAGAGTCTGCTGCCACCTGCCTTCAAATCTTGGATGGGGAAATTCCAGCAAGTAGGTACAAATTACCCGTTGGCGTGGGTCTGAGACAGCCTGTGACAATTCGTATTGTCTCGTTTGCACTTACATCAACCTGTTTAGCAAGTGCAAATGCTTCCGATACTGGCGCTGCAGAAACACACAAAGCAAGTGTTGATGTTCTCAGTACTGATGGTTGAGCTCCCCATTCATAGTTTGTCAGCCTGCGGATGATGTTATTCCTGGAGCAGACTTTAGCCTTGGTGTTTTGGCAATGCTGCTTGAAGGAAAGCGTTCTGTCAAGTACAGCCCCAAGGTATTTAGGAGTTGGACAGTACTTTAGCTTCTTACCATGCCATGTAACGTCGAACTCAGCTCCAGCATCTCTATTGCGCAGATGGAAAGCACATACTTGGGTTTTGTCAGGGTTTGGCTTGAGGTGATTGGCGTCGTAGCATTGAGCCAGTTCTTCAAGCGCTCTAGAGAGATTTCCAGATGTTGCATCAAAATTGGACCCCTGGACCACCACAACTGTGTCATCAGCATGTACGAACAGTCTTGCATCTTGAGGTACAAGTTGGTCATTAGTATACACATCATGAAGGATGGGAGAAAGTACACTTCCTTGTGGAAAGCCATTCTTCTGCAGTCGCCATCTACTGTTCTTACCATTTAGGGAGACATAAAATCTTCGATTCTGCAGAACACTACCAATAACCATCGTCAAACTACAGTCCCCTGTGATGTGATATAATTTGCGCAATAGCTTTCTGTGGTTTACCGTGTCGTATGCAGCAGTAAGATCTATGAAAGCTGCTCCAGTTAATTTTTTTTCAAACCCAGATTAAGTATTTGCCCACAACAAGATCTTCCTGGTCTGAAACCGGCTTGTTCCTTTATGAGCTTTCCATCTATACTTTCTGCCACCCAGTTGAGACTCATCCGCTCCAGTATCTTATAGAGATAGCATAGAAGTGACAATCGTCTGTAACTCTTGGGGTCCTTTATCTCCTTGCCAGGTTTTAGTAAAGCCACCACTCTCGCCTGCCGCCATAGTTTTGGAATATTCAGCTCTTTAATACAGGTGTTCATCATTTGTAGTAACCAGTTTCGAGCTCTGGGCCTGAACTGTTTTATCTGCTCCGTTCTAAGGTCATCAGTTCCAGCGGCCTTATTCAGTTTCATATTCTGGACGGCGTCTTCCATTTCAGTTGCTGTGAATGAAGCATTGAAGAATCCGTAATCTTTTTGTTCTTGGGGTAGAACTCTTTCCCTTTCTCTTTTCCCTTTAATTCTCCCATTCTTCAGAAGTTGGATAGCAATCTGATTTGCTGTTACCCCGTTGTTCTTATGCTGGTGGTCAGTTGGGTCCCCACTTAAGTTTTTCAGTACTTTCCATGCACGTCTGCTGTTTTGTTTCATGTCAGGATTCTCGACTAGCTTGCACCACCGTGATCTCTCATCCTCAGCAATAGCCTGCATTAGTTCCTCCCCAGCCTCCATCCTATCTTCGTTGAAGGGGTCTTGAGTGAACAGCTTTTGGTACCTGTCAAGTAAGACATTTCTGCTGCCGGTCAGACCCTGTATATACTGGGTACGGCAACCTCTTGGGATGTTTTTCTTTGAGATCCCTTTCACAAGATCGATAAATCTACCATACACATCTGGTCAAGGGGGGATTTCCTCAATCTCGTCGTCCAATTGCTCTTTAAATTTCTGCCAGTCTGCCTTTTTGAAATTAAACCGTCTTCGCCATTCACAGCACAAATGACGGTTCTATGTTGTGCACTTCGGATAGGTTCTTCAACAAGCTTCATGCACTGTGCTGCCAACTTCCTACTCACAAAGATTTTGTCAGGATTATATCCCCTTCTCCATCTTCTGCTGTTCAAGGATGCTGGCTGTTTTGGGTCATGAATGAATTGTAGGTCATTAGCGTCAGCCCAGGATTCAAGCTGTACACCATTTTCATCAGTCTCATTTTATCCCCATGCTTCACCATGGCAGTTGAAATCGCCCATGACTAAATTAATATGGTCATATGTAAAATTGTTTGGTTCATGGAAAACAAAGTCCACATCTGGTGGTTTGTACACAGACGTCACAGAGAACTTCTGGGCGCGAATGATAAGTACCTCAATGTTATTTGCTTCTGTCATTGTGGCTGATGTTACGCTGAGCCCGGGTCTGATGAAAATCGCACTCCCATACTTGTCGTGAGGTCTTTCAATGGCAAAATCCATCCCTGTTATTTTAGGTCTGTGGCTGGTGGCTCCCCGGTGTGTTTCTTACACCAACAATACGTCGCATTTATGCTTATACCATATGTCTGCTAATAAAACACTCTTATGACTGGAGAATCCCTCAATATTTATCGAGATCGTCACAAGGGGTAGTCTTGATAAAGGCCGTTGCATCTTGATGTTAATTTGGTTTTGAACTTGATCTGGTGTTAAAAGAATTACCCGGTGAAATCTTTCACCGTTTCCAGGGTACGTCCGATTGTGTCTGTCTTAGGCTCACAATCTTCTAGGAGGCTCCTTCTTTGTACCCCTCTAATAGTAATAAAACCTTGTTATCTTTGCTTCCATTTGCATACTTTTGAAAATATTGAAGCCAAGTGAGACATGAATCTCCCTTCATCCAGCCAGTCTCACTAGGCAGGCCTAGTGATCCTGTAGGTGCGCCATCTAAAAGCTCGTGCTTCCATCTTTTCCTTGGAAAAAGTAGAGTTGGCGGGATAAAGTTTCCTGATGAACTCATGCAGCATACAACAGTAACAGTCTTCTCTCTGCACTGGTGATGGTGCGAACTTGTTTTTTACCAGTTACCGCAAATAGTTTTTGAGGCTTCTGCACGGTTAAGAGCTGATTCGTCAACATTCCATACTCTGGCGGGCTCAATATTACTTATCTGTAATGTTTGTTCAAGAACGTTAAAAAAAATTTATACTTGCGGTTTGTTAAAAGACTGGGCTCTAGCTGCTTCAGTGGGCTCTGGTTTTCTCTTTCGCAATCCCCTAAGCCAATCCCAGCGTGCCATTTCATCTTTTCTGCTGAATCTGTGAGGTATTCTATTTTGCTCTGCTAACTGAAAAGCTAATTTTCGTATACAGTTACATGTAAGACCAAACATTCGGGATGCTAAATCTTTTATGTGATCGACCAGCAGTGTTTCAAGTCTCTTAGAAAATGTAGGGATGAATCGTCCCAAGCCTTTGTCTGCTCCAGTGATACGTTTGTTTTTTCCCATAACTCATCGACGTAACGTAGCTTTTGCAACATCAAATGTCTTTTAAGCTTTCAGCCATCCCATATCTTTTCTTTCAATAGCTTGAATAGCTTGTTTCATTGAGTGTTCGCTCTAAGACTGACAATCTGTCTCTCTTGTAGGTCCAAACCATTTGTGCTGAAAAGAAGCTGAGTATTACGCATCTATTGTTTTATGACAGCACACTTAAAGTTAGGCATACGATATTATTATATTGCATCAATTACTATCAGCCAGCAGCTGTAACCTAATCCTACAAATATTTCTGTATATAAAACATTTACAATATATAATTTCATTAACTTATCAACACTGTTTTGTTGTTTTTAGTATTCTAATTAATTTTAATACGTAAACACAACAATAAACATTCAAAATATACGATTTATTTGCCAGGGTAAAATGGCACACTATACATGGGTAGAATGACGCAGTATTTCATTATACCCAAGTAACTGGTGTCAGGTTTCCCTGGACAGCCATTTTGTACTCGGCACAACAGACGCATGACCAGCTTATGTTTATCAACAAAACTTTGCTGTCAACAAACAAAGAAAATAATAGTTCCGTCACCTTAACTTACATTTTTGATAACAATATAATAAAGCACGTGTTTAGAGCATTATGTGACTTACCGATATTAGATCAGCACCTGTTGATTACGATTTTGAGCTCTAGCGCGGGAAATAAACACAAGAGGCACACGCCATTATCACAGTACCGCTACTACAATAGATTTAAAGCTGAGAGTCACGGTATTCGAGAAACAAGTAGTGTGTCATTTTATCCTAGTATTTCATTTTAGGCCAAGTTCCCCTACAACCGTGTTCCACGCTTAATTTGCAAATTATGGACGTCATCTACTCATTCCTGAGAGAGCACTCTTATAACGGTCGATAAATCATTACGTGAAGTTTAATTATAGCAAAATTATAATAAATCTTTCCAAGAATGACATGTTTTTATAAATCTCCTATACGCGTGCACAGTCGTTTTGACAGTCCCGCATCGAACGCTAATGAAAGTCGATAACAGTTTCTGTGGTCGCTGACACTACGTATGACGTCAAAATAACGTCACGTATGCGAGATTTGTTGTCAAACGAGCGATACCCTCGTATAATCTTTACCCATATGCTGTGGTTTCAATATGGTTTATTAATCGATTTATCTGTATTACATCATCTTTATGTTGTTTAATGGTGGTGGTATCTTTCACTAATTCATCAAAAAGGATAATGAATTAATATGGAGAACCAGAAGCAGGAGTCGGATACGGATGTTGTGACTTACGTTAATAATGTTTTCCTAACACGCACGTATTCAGATTCGTACATATATTAATCCATTGCAATGAAACGACTGATTCGTGTTGTAATGTTGTTGCTTTAATTTGTTATGTGAAAGTGGTGCTGATAGACAATAAAAGAGGGTTAAAAGCTGTGAGCTATCTGAGGAAGTTAACGTTGCATTACTGAGCAACTGTTTCACCAGGTATCCAGTCTAGCTTACCAAATTTCCAACCAGACTAACATTAATTATAATCTTTTAATAGTCATACGAAAACACATATATAAAAAAGAGAATTTAAATAAAAATAAATAAATCAGTTTATATTTGGAAATTTATTTTAACATTGATCATTGAAATTTCAGCATATTAAACTTGAGTCATAACTAAGCTGGTGCCTTATTTAGGATTGTGAAAATGTGAGTTTGTAATCTTACGGAACACATCAAATGGGGAGCCAAGATTGGGAGACTGCATACAACACTACATTCATAAAACAACACACGAAGAACATTGAAACATATGTAAGAGGAAATTAACCACAACCAACCGATTCAATTTTCACCCAAAGAAGTAACGTTGGTAGCGCAATCCTGTCCGTCTTGTAATTACCACACACTCGTATACTAGATTCATACTAACTCTCTGTGAAATCTTCCCGAAAAGAATAGCTGAGAGCTACTTTGATGATTACACCACATGCTTCACGTGGTTAACTTGGTTTACACAAAGAGTGTAACTCCATAATAATTTTGATAATTAAAATAAATTAGATCGAAAAGCAATTTACAAAACAAAAACCTCGAACTGGTTACTATCGTCTTACTATTAACCTGATGGGTCAAACAATTGTATAAGCACGTGGTACTGGTCTCACAAAGTACACCCCACGTGCCTTGAACATAAAGAAAAGTTGCTATATTGAAAAACATTGTTAAGGCGAGACGTTATAATCTCACGCACATTCGCATTTAAGATTGATGATCTTAGTTAGAGTTACTGATCAACACGTGGTTCCACTTTACTCACAAAGTAGTGACAAAGCAACTACTGGAAAATATTCTGAAGTTCACACTCGAAATACACTGCGTTGCAATTTAAGATAACATTAGATATTTTAGAGCTAAACCTGAAATAAAGGTGATTAAATTTTCAGTTAGGCTGAACTTAAGAAATCCATTGTCCTGTGGACTTAGCAGACACGCGCTTAGCCGAAGATCTTACCACTTCAGACGCTCGCCGCGGACAGACTGACCTGCGTTCCTACCAAGGGTGCTTCCGTATACAAAACGTAAGTGACCAGAGGGGCAGCTTCCTATACCAACATGACAAGGGACGGACAGAACCATGCTTAGGATAGAAACCTCTTTGCTATTAGAAAGCATAGCTACCTGTTCCGACGTTAGTCTTACTGTTCTCTAACAGACAGGCTTTCTGCTACCCTCAAGCATGCAACTAGAAATGCATTTGCTCATTCATCCTCTCACACAGAAGGGAAGGGGGATGACAGTATCTTATCATATACAGTATATAAAAGAAAGCGGATGTAGGTTCCGTATGAGACTGTGTGACATGAATTGCATATAAACTGTGTTTTAAAGTGTAGTAGTGTGACAGATTGTTCTTGTTTATGTGTAAAAGTAACACGATCCACTACTCAGTCTCCTCGCAGATAGTCAGAGACGCCACAGTAAATTTAGAAGAGGAATTTATGCCGTAAATGACAACAGATTTAAGAAATTAACATGAAAGGAATCCAACAGAGACCTTTCAGTGTACTAGTAGAGTTCTAAAAAATCTTTACGTAGCCTCGAGGTGTTGACGACATTATCTGCTGTGGCTACGAAGTTGAACAGTCTTACTGAACCGCTGCTCTTCTTCCAATGTGCTCTAATGCAATACTTCTTGTCGACGTGAAATATTTTAAAGCATTCTACGGCATGCCACATTGCAATACACAAATATTATTTCCACCTGACGCTCGTTTAGGAGTGTTAGCAGATAATTTCCACTCCAGTATGTGGCTACTTCAATAGCTCGCCACAGACAGGCTGTAATACCGTTGATTCGCAAACCTAGCACCCTTACACATTTTAGATTGGCGCATTTATGTTTCACTGGCATTACAATTCTAAGATTCCTTATGCATGAACCAATGAAGTCACAAAAATGTTTGATAAATTTAACACACAAAAGAAACAGGCCTCGCAATAACATTCAATAACAGAAATGCAGGCTGATTATAATTAAAGTTAAGCTTTCAAAACGCTGTAGAAATATCAATTTGCAACGGAATAGTATCGGAGAGGGGGAAAACTTATGGCAGAAGAAAAGAATAGTGTGAAAATTGATCAATAGATAACGCTGTACGTGTCAGAGTACGTAAATGAAGACACCTCTCATGTGCATCACCGTAACACGTGTTGTTTGAACCTATCGGTAACAATCTAGCAGCCCGCCTCTGAATTGCCTCGATGTCTTCCTCCAATCCGACATGGTATGGATCCCAAACACTCGAGCAGTATCCAGAATGAGATTTTCACTCTGCAGCGGAGTGCGCTCTGGTATGAAACTTCCTGGCAGATTAAAACTGTGTGGCAGACCGAGAATCTAATTCGGGACCTTTGCCTTTCGCGGGCAACGTCTCTGCCAATTGAGCTATCCAAGCACGACTCACGATCCCGCCTCACAGCTTTAATTCAGCCATTACATCATCTCCTACCTTCCAAGCTTCACACAAGCTCTTCTGCGAACTTGGGTAACTCAGTTGGTAGAGCACTTGCCCGCGAGAGGCAATGTCCCGAGTTCAAGTCTCGGTCCAGCACACAGTTTGATCTAAAATTCTCCCAATAAAACGAAGTCGACCATTCACCTCCCCAAACACAGCTCTCACATACTACTTCCACCTCATGTTGCATTGCAACGTTATGCTCAGATACGTGTATTTAAACGATCGTGTCAAGCAGCACATTAATAATACCGTATCCGAACATTACAGATTTGATCTTCCTACTCGTCCTCATTAACTCACATTTTTTCACAGGGCTAGCTGCAATTCGTCATACTGTAACTAACCTGTTTCTACGGGTTATTACGTTAAGATTAGGGTCGCCACCGACTCTAACCATACAACTAATCAAAGGTTGGGCCGAGTCGGAAAATAAATTAATTTGATAACAGTCCAAAAACTCATAAAGATGTATACGTCGTGATATCGCGCATGGGGGATGCGATGTAAGTAATAGTATTTCCAGTGCACTGTTGAGGAGAGTCAAACATTTAAAATAAAATGGAAAATGCATCAACACTGTGCATAAGATCAGCTCCCAGCAACACACCTGAAAATAAGACTTAATCAAAAGAATTTGTTTTAAAATAAAAGGGGAAACTAATCACTGAGCCGGCCGCGGTGGTCTCGCGGTTAAGGCGCTCAGTCCGGAACCGCGCGACTGCTACGGTCGCAGGTTCGAATCCTGCCTCGGGCATGGATGTGTGTGACGTCCTTAGGTTAGTTAGGTTTAAGTAGTTCTAAGTTCGAGGGGACTTATGACCACAGATGTTGTCCCATAGTACTCAGAGCCATTTGAACAACTAATCACTGAACCTGTTCGTAAGGAAACGCGTTGGATGTGCTAACGGGAAAGCTACGAGGTGAGTGGCTTAGGTGCAAAAACGTAACCTCGGAACAGAAGAGAAAATTGTAGATAAAATCATTTATTTCTAAGACATGGATGTGAGGCATGTACACGATTCCTGATAACATTAATTCCTGAGACATTAAAGAAAAGCATCGATACATTCATTATAATCTACGCCTAAAATCATTGGTGTGAATCATTCACACAGCTGCTGTTGCCTGATAACTGATCGCAATAACTCGTGAAACGGTACACGTTTCGCAGTGCACCCGAGTGCCCACGTGGTTTGTGGAGACGCAATTTCTAGGTATCGTGGCCAAGTTGCAACAATATCACATCACACAATCATGAACAGTTAACATTCTTTAAAACAAACATGAGATCGGACAGTTAGTGACGACGGTAGCCCAACAAAGTCTAATGTTCAACCACGTGGTTGGCTCCCCACGGGCGAAAGACACATATATAGCGAGGAAAATTTACGAGAAGGCAAAGCTATTAATATTTAGAAAAATAAAAGCTTACACACGTACAGCTGAAGGCAAACAGACATTCATACAGGAGCGAGTGCTCACTTCTTATCGACACCTTTGTGTGGCACTCTTCCGGCGGATCCAAATCTGCTACAGAAATTTTCTAAAAGAAAAATCTGCCAAAGTTTTGCATTACTTGCTGCAACAAGGCAAAGCAATCTTTCAGAGTTGAAAAGCGAGACCAAAAGCTAACAGCTCTCCTCTCGCCAAGTAACAACGTGCCACGCGGTCAGTCTAACTCACCCTTCTTCGACTGGAGCACAGCTGTGGACGCTTCCCGTACCGGCGGCAGATTGCTTCCCGCTTTCTTCTTCAGCCTCTTGCACGCTCCGCGTGGCCCCGAAAACCCAAACGTGCCATTTCCGGCACCAACCTAACGCAGGTGGATTTCTCACAAGTAGCGCAAACCTCTTTGCCTACTTGACCACTACGAGAGTTGGCTATTCTGTACAACTGCTGCTGAATCTGCACGGCTATCGCAGACTTCCTGCAGCAGACTACGCCACCGTCTAGCAACGCGACACACAACCACATTCATTCATCACGCCACTATGAGAGTAAAGAGAAAAGAGAAACAAGGAAAAGAAAGAGAAATGGTAGTGAAAATGGGCTACCGGACTAATGAATACTGGCTACAGGATCATTTCAAGGAGTCGTCTTCTCGTAGGGTGGTCTGGAAGCTGCGACTGGAGCCATCTCGTCGTCTTCTACTGCGTTCCGTGAACCATTCTGCGCTTCCCGTTGCACTGCCGGAACACTTCATCCCACACGAGAAACAATTTCCCGCATGGATGCATCACATTCTGTCGTGCCAGTAATGGGCTACCGGACTAATAAAAGGTGGCTGCAGGACAGTTTCAGTACCAACTGGAAATTTTGTCTGAGTCGTATCTTCCAACAGTCACTCAACTTCGACAGCGTACTGTACACTACGGCATCATCAGCAAAAAATTACTTATCTATGTAGAGAACAATATCGGTTTCGTGTCAATAAAATTCTTCTGGGTTACAGACCGGATTGTCATTTATAAAATTCCAACGTTTCGGCGTCTGTTGCAAGACGCCTTCCTCAGGGTGTGTTGGTAACTGCTGAATGCGCGCAAGTGTGGGTACATATATACTATGGAAGAGTGTTGTGATTGGATGTGAGGATGAGGAGGAAGGGTACTAGGAGTTCATTTTATTGGCGTTTGCATTGCGTCTTGTTATTGGCGGAAATAGGCGTTTTCCATTGGAGTTTCCTTTACTGCGTGCCATTGGTGGAAATCGGCGAATAGGAGACTTAGCGGCGCCTGCAGCGTAGCGTTGTTTACTAACTGCCTAGTATCGACTAGGCCGCGTCAGCGCTCTGTGTACCATCCTCCGCTGTGGCCTACCGCACGCCTGTTGCTTTGCGCGAGCTGTCCTTCCGCAAAGCTGTCACAGCAGGCAGCCAAGACGCTGGAAGTCTGTACCCGTCTTCTCTGTTCATATTATCGGGTCGCTTGGCTATTTCTATAGCCTCTCTAATCTTCCTCCTCAAACTAAACGGCTGTTTCGCCAGTACTCGGGCCTCTCGAAATTCGATGTTCATCCTGCACTGCTCATGATGTGCTGATTTGCTGTATTGTTTGAGGCGGATATATCTCTCATGTTCAGTTAGCCTCGTGCTTATTGGACGCCCTGTCTCACCTACAAACACCAGTCCACATTCACACTCGATTCCATAAACTCCGGCGGCATGAAACTTGTCAATTGTATCTTTTGCCGAGCCCAGAATGTCTTTTATTTTGTTGTTGCTACGAAAAATCGGCTTAATACCTGCCCGACGGAGAATTTTTCCCAGACGTTCAGTAACCCCTTGTACATACGGTAGCACGGCGGTGTTCTTTGCTTCGTTCTGTATTTCCCTGTTGCCCTCCTCCTTCGGCGCCATGGTTTTGCGTATCAGCCTCATGTCGTAGCCATTAGCTCCAAAAATGGTCCTGAAGTTCTGCAGTTCAGCTTGCAGGTTGTATTCATCGCTGATCCTGTAGGCTCTCTTAGTTAAAGTTCGCAGGGCCGAATTCTTTTGCATAGGATGGTGGTGGGAGGATGCATGCAGGTACCTGTCCGTGTTGGTGGGCTTCCTGTAAACTCTGTGTCCAAGCTTCCCGTCTGGCTTACGATAAACTTCTACGTCGAGAAAAGGCAATGCCCCGTTCTTTTCAATCTCCATGGTAAAATGAATTTTGCTGTGCTGCTGGTTAAGATGTTCGTGGAAGTTCTGAAGCTCTTCTTCTCCGTGTGGCCAGATAACAAAGGTGTCATCCACGTATCGTAGCCAGCATTCCGGGCGTAATGGCGCGGACAGGAGTGCTGTTTCTTCGAATGCTTGCATAAAAATGTCTGCTGCAGCTGGCGAAAGAGGAGAACCTATAGCAACACCGTCCGTCTGCTCGTAAAAATCCCCTTTCCACCTAAAATAGGTGGTCGTCAAACGCCTATTTCCGCCAATAACAAGACGCAATGCAAACGCCAATGAAATGAACTCCTAGTACCCTTCCTCCTCATCCTCACATCCAATCACAACACTCTTCCATAGTATATATGTACCCACACTTGCGCGCATTCAGCAGTTAGCAACACACCCTGAGGAAGGCGTCTTGCAACAGACGCCGAAACGTTGGAATTTTATAAATGACAATGCGGTCTCCAACCCAGAAGAATTTTACTGACATTGACAACGGCCGCGGAAGCCTACGGTTACATTTAATATCGGTTTTGTTACACTTCATTGGTGCTCTCCTGACGATACCCTTGCGTCTGTTGAACACTCGTCGTCGAGGCCAACTACTGGGTTCTACTGTTTAAGAAGTCTTCGAGCCGCTCACATATTCCTTATGCTCGTACCATCGCTAACAGCATGCAGTGGGGCACCGTGTCAAATGATTTTCGGAAATCTAGAAATACGGGATCTGCCTGTTCTCCTTCATCCATATTTCGCAGTATATCACGCAAGGAAACGGCAAGCTGAGTTTTGCACGAGGGACGCTTTCTAAAACCATGCTTATTCGTGCACATAAGTTTCTGAGTCTAAAGAAATTTTATCATATTCGAACTGAGAATACGTTCAAGGTTTTCTGCAGCAAGCAAAAGTTAGGGGTATTGGTCTGTAATTTTGCGGCTCCGTTCTTATACGCCGGAGTCACCCTCGCTTTTTTCCATTCGTTTGCGAGTGCTGCACTAGAGATTCGCGATAAATGCAGGCTGGGTAAAGGGCTAATGATGTAGAGCACTCTTTCGAACTATCAGTTTAATAAGTCACAGCTGCAAAATACTAACACGAATTCTTTACAGACGAATGGAAAAACTGGCAGATGCGGACCTCGGGGAGGATCAGTTTGGATTCCGTAGAAATGTTGGAACACGTGAGGCAATACTGACCTTAGGACTTATATTAGAAGCAAGATTAAGAAAAGGCAAATCTACGTTTCTAGCATTTGTAGACTTAGAGAAAGCTTTTGACAATGTTGACTGGAATACTCTCTTTCCAATTCTAAAGTTGGCAGGGGTAAAATACAGGGAGCGAAAGGCTATTTACAATTTGTACAGAAACCAGATGGCAGTTATAAGATTCGAGGGACATGAAAGGGAAGCAGTGGTTGGGAAAGGAGTGAGACAGGGTTGTAGCCTCTCCCCGATGTTGTTCAATCTGTATATTGAGCAAGCAGTAAAGGAAACAAAAGAAAAATTTGGAGTAGGTATTAAAATTCATGGAGAAGAAGTAAAAACTTTGTGGTTCGCTGATGACATTGTAATTCTGTCAGAGACGGCAAAGGACTTGGAAGAGCAGTTGAACGGAATGGACAGTGTCTTGAAAAGAGGATATAAGATGAACATCAACAAAAGCAAAACGAGGATAATGGAATGTAGTCAAATTAAATCGGGTGATGCTGAGGGAATTAGATTAGGAAATGAGACACTTAAAGTAGTAAAGGAGTTTTGCTATTTAGGAAGTAAAATAACTGATGATGGTCGAAGTAGAGAGGATATAAAATGTAGACTGGCAACGGCAAGGAAAGCGTTTCTGAAGAAGAGAAATTTGTTAACATCGAATATAGATTTATGTATCAGGAAGTCGTTTCTGAAAGTATTTGTATGGAGTGTAGCCATGTATGGAAGTGAAACACGGACGATAACTAGTTTGGACAAGAAGAGAATAGAAGCTTTCGAAATGTGGTGCTACAGAAGAATGCTGAAGATTAGATGGGTAGATCACGTAACTAATGAGGAGGTATTGAATAGGATTGGGGAGAAGAGAAGTTTGTGGCACAACTTGACTAGAAGAAGGGATCGGTTGGTAGGACATGTTTTGAGGCATCAAGGGATCACAAATTTAGCATTGGAGGGCAGCGTGGAGGGTAAAAATCGTAGACCAAGAGATGAATACACTGCGCAGATTCAGAAGGATGTAGGTTGCAGTAGGTATTGGGAGATGAAGAAGCTTGCACAGGACAGAGTAGCATGGAGAGCTGCATCAAACCAGTCTCAGGACTGAAGACAACAACAACAACAGCACTCTTTGTGAAATCGAACTCGTGTTCCATCCGGACCCGGTAACATATTTGCTTTCAAATCGTTCAGTTGTTGCTCTACGCTAGGTATGCATATTATTATGTCGTACACACGGGAGTCTGACCGATGGTCAGATGACGGTGTGTCTGTACGATTCTCCTGTGTGAACGATTTGTTGAAGGTTAAATTTAAAATTTCGTTCCGCTTTGATTCAAAAGATACCCAGTACAAGTAAAGCACGTTCTGAATGTTAGAGCACTCACAAAAATTGTAGATTTTGACATTACCACTTCAAAGTTGGACCATGTAAGAAGTGACGCGGGAGTTTGAAAGAATGGCTGAATGTTGTCAGATGACATTTAGAGTTTTCTACAAAACCAATGCTTTACATCATTGAAATGTTGTCTTGAATAGGCATGAAGTTGCAGTTTTATCCAACTCCCTTTGGACTTTGATTTGAATTGTTTAACGTAAAAACACTGGATATTTTCATTGAACAAGCTGCCTACTCCTAGGTGGTCAAAATTGTTGTGTTGAACTGCAGGATAGCGCGTACGAAATGAACAGATAAACATTTCTAAAATCCAGAGGCTGAACAATCAATCTACTTTGCACATTAAAAAAATCAAAGACAAATAAAAACAGCTTTAACATTTATTCCTTTTTCCAATGCGCATGTTCAAAAAGTTCATACTTATTTTCGCTCGTAATAGTAGTCAAGTATGTTTTGGAACTTCTTTATTATCTCTGAAATGAAACAATCTTTTAGTGATCAAACCAAATTAATTCCTTCTCTTTTCAGTGGTGCAAAGAAAAATAAATCAAATCCGAGTGGACCCTTTTAGGGCATGGCTTGCTGCAAATGAGACGTAATTGATAAATAAATGTTTTGAACCGACTTTAAACTTGGATAAATCACTAATTATCTGAGTAATCAAGACGCCAATCGTACAGCCTTGAGATTTGATGGCTGGCTACAAATGAGGAAAAACTCAGCGTCAGAAAGTCGTTCTCTGATAAGATACAAGCTGCCGAACTTGATTGAGAATTGTCACGACAAGATATATGAGTTACTTTGACAGTGAATTGTGATAAATCTTGTGTATGTTGCGCTCAAGTTCAGAAACAAGGCTGTTGAAGATGCCTAAAAAGTTGAGTAGAATCACCAGGTTTCAACATACGAGTCCCCCTAAATTCTGAGCATCAATAAAGCAAACTTCGTGAGCTGGTATCTGTCGCTATATGGATGAACTGCACAAAAGCATGGCTTGTGGTCTCGCCATACGCTAGATATGCTTATTATTATGTCGTATATACGGGAGTCTGACCGATGGTTAGATGACGGTGTCTCTGTACGATTCTCCTGTGTGAACGATTTGTTGAAGGTGAAAATTAAAATTTCGTTCCGCTATCTTCAGCTGCCACGGCAGACTGGTCAAGAAATGAGTAGTCCCCCTCTCTCTGCCCGACTCCTCCTACCCCATATCTTCCTGTACCTCCTCCAGCTCCTCTCTGTCCGTCTATTACTTTCCCCTCTCTCTCACCTTGTCTGTTTATTGCTATTGCAAACGAAACCTTGATTGGGAACTGAAGTCACTTAAAATGAGTGGGTTAATTTTGTTTGGGATCACTGGTATATGGGGAATGAGAGAGTTTTCCTACTGTTAGATTTGCGATGCAAGTACCTTCAGTGACATTGTTTTGTACAGTTTTAATCTGTGAATGAGTAGCCGGCCGCAGTGGCCGAGCGGTTCTAGGCGCTTCAGACTGGAATCGCGTGATCGCTACAGTCGCAGGTTCGAATCCTGCCTCGGGCATGGATGTGTGTGATGTCCTTACGTTAGTTAGGTCTAAGTAGTTCTACGTTCTAAGGGACTGATGACCTCAGTTGTTAAGTCCCATAGTGCTCAGAGCCATTTGAACCATTCGAGCAGCCTAATCCGCGATTTCATAAGCTTTGAGGTGTTCCTCTGGAAGTTCTTTGAGAGCAGTGTGCTCTACTTTTAGTGAGTCTTGAGGACGCACGATGTAGTAATTTGGTTGTGGAAGCGTGCTTCCGCGGTGGGGCCGTCCGCTGTGAGCACGTGCCGGACACGTGAGGTGGCTGGCTGCCCGCTCCATTAGGCCGGCAGGGTCGTAAATCATACGGCTGAGCTGGACAGCGGTGAGATGTGTGTGTGTGCGTGTGTGTGTGAAGGGGGGTTGGAGGGGGCTGGAGCTACGGTCACGGGAAAGGGGACCGCACTGCTTTATCAGTGCTGTCTTGTCCCTTCCACCGTTGTCTGGGTGCCAGGGTTTCACGCGCAGGCAGAATCCCCTCTAACAGTGAACGGATCCAAGTTAGCGTATTTGCCTTTAGAGCGCTTAAACCACAGCCTTATTTTCACGTGTGTTGGTGTCTGGCGTTTCAGGTCGAAAGTTACGACTTTGTGGCTGCAGTTAGGTTTACTGCAACGATACAATATCTTCTTGTGGTGTGTGTACTGTAAGACCTTCGGTACACACACCATCAGGTTATTTGACTCTTCGCTCTAACGAAGTAGGCGAGTGTCAGCAATATGTCTCGTGGTCTTATCGTGGCGTGTTTATCTTCTGCTGTTAGGTCAGACGATAGAAATGCCACTTGCACACTTAGAGTAGCAGAGTGACGGTGACCAACTTTAAACAGAACTTGATTAATTTTCACACACATTTATTAAAATAATAACAAGCATAGAAATTACTTAACTTGATTCTGGATGCTGTTTACAATTGACAATTTGAAGTCCCTTTGGTCTTGGTACGTTAATCTTATTCTCCCTTATATCTGATACTTGACAAAGTGTCTATACATTTCTGTTCATGGCTATGTACAGGACTATGGTACTCTTATTAGGCGCAGACTGAAACTTGACTATAGACTGGTACAGACTAATGTAGACTGGTACAGACTAATGCAGACTGGTACAGACTATTGCAGACTGTTACAGACTGACTCATGGGAGATATGTACACTTGTTATAATACCTCACGCTTTCAGGCATCACTGCGCGAGTGTGATCTGCGAGGAGAAAAAGTTCTACGTTAGCAGCAATCTCATTGGCTGCGTTACATACACTCCTGGAAATTGAAATAAGAACACTGTGAATCCATTGTCCCAGGAAGGGGAAACTTTATTGACACATTCCTGGGGTCAGATACATCACATGATCACACTGACAGAACCACAGGCACATAGACACAGACAACAGAGCATGCACAATTTCGGCACTAGTACAGTGTATATCCACCTTTCGCAGCAATGCAGGCTGCTATTCTCCCATGGAGACGATCGTAGAGATGCTGGATGTAGTCCTGTGGAACGGCTTGCCATGCCATTTCCACCTGGCGCCTCAGTTGGACCAGCGTTCATGCTGGACGTGCAGACCGCGTGAGACGACGCTTCATCCAGTCCCAAACATGCTCAATGAGGGACAGATCCGGAGATCTTGCTGGCCAGGGTAGTTGACTTACACCTTCTAGAGCACGTTGGGTGGCACAGGATACATGCGGACGTGCATTGTCCTGTTGGAACAGCAAGTTCCCTTGCCGGTCTAGGAATGGTAGAACGATGGGTTCGATGACGGTTTGGATGTACCGTGCACTATTCAGTGCCCCCCGACGATCACCAGAGGTGTACGGCCAGTGTAGGAGATCGCTCCCCACACCATGATGCCGGGTGTTGGCCCTGTGTGCCTCGGTCGTATGCAGTCCTGATTGTGGCGCTCACCTGCACGGCGCCAAACACGCATACGACCATCATTGGCACCAAGGCAGAAGCGACTCTCATCGCTGAAGACGACACGTCTCCATTCGTCCCTCCATTCACGCCTGTCGCGACACCACTGGAGGCGGGCTGCACGATGTTGGGGCGTGAGCGGAAGACGGCCTAACGGTGTGCGGGACCGTAGCCCAGCTTCATGGAGACGGTTGCGAATGGTCCTCGCCGATACCCCAGGAGCAACAGTGCCCCTAATTTGCTGGGAAGTAACGGTGCGGTCCCCTACGGCACTGCGTAGGATCCTACGGTCTTGGCGTGCATCCGTGCGTCGCTGCAGTCCGGTCCCAGGTCGACGGGCACGTGCACCTTCCGCCGATCACTGGCGACAACATCGATGTACTTTGGAGACCTCACGCCCCACGTGTTGAGGAATTCGGCGGTACGTCCACCCTGCCTCCCGCATGCCCACTATACGCCCTCACTCAAAGTCCGTCAACTGCACATACGGTTCACATCCACGCTGTCGCGGCATGCTACCAGTGTTAAAGACTGCGATAGAGCTCCTTGTGCCACGGCAAGCTGGCTGACACTGACGGCGGCGGTGCACAAATGCTGCGCAGCTAGCGCCATTCGACGGCCAACACCGCGGTTCCTGGTGTGTCCACTGTGCCGTGCGTGTGATCATTGCTTGTACAGCCCTCTCGCAGTGTCCGGAGCAAGTATGGTGGGTCTGACACACCGGTGTCAATGTGTTCTTTTTTCCATTTCCATGAGTGTATTAATACATGGATTGGCCGAGGCAGAATTTGGTCTGTCTCTAAGGCAGCGCCATCTCGTAGTGCAGAGGCGGACGAGCGCTGCGCCTGCGCTGTTCTGCTTAGTGGGACGCTCTCTAGTGGGAAAGTTGTGTACGCGCTGACTATGTGGAACTATGTACACAACCTTCTTCTTCTTCTTCTTCTTCTTCTTGCAGCACCATAGGACCACAGGGAACCCATTCGTGGACTGCATTTTCCTCTTATTCTCCCAGAACCTCTACATTATTTCTCTTCTCTCTCTCCCACTCTTCTTCCGAGACCTTCAGTTTTCCTTTCTCCTGGCGGCTTTGCTGGTGTCATTCCAATCTTTTCCTTTATTCTTCTCTGTCATTGATCTCCGGCATATTTGTTGGTGTATATTTGTTCCTCCAATTTTTCTTTCCTTCGACCTTGACCCCCAGTTGCATCCATTCCTTCTGAAGTTCAACAATCCACTTCGTTTCTGTCTTTCCCCTTGTCCTCCCTGTTTTTTCTCACACTCTCTTCGTCATTCTGTCCTTACTCGTCCTAACTACATACCCAGAAAACCTTGCCCTTTTGAGTCTGATTTCCCCAAATATTGTTCTCATGTTCCGGTCCAATTCTTCCCTAAGTCTTCGCGTCCACCTCTCTACACAACTTTTGGGACCTAGTATTTTTCTCATTATTTTCCCCTCTTCTATCTCTATTTACTATGCCCCATTTCTTCCTAGTGTCATCGCCTCAGCAGCAGATAATACTCCATTCCTCACTGTTGCCTTTGAGTGGCTTATCTTTGCCTCTGTGGATATATTCTTTTTATTGTATACCTCTCTCGTCATGCAGAAGTCTGGCCTCATCCACTTTATCCTCTCTGTTATTCCCTCCTTGCTCCTGTTCCTTCCTGTTATAAATTCTCCAAGGTGTTTAAAGTTTCAGTCTCTTAGTGTTGCTAGCAGGTGGAAGACTTGCCTGATGACGTAATAGAAGAAGAAATGGAAGTTGGTGTGAAAGACATAGGGGATCCAATATTAGAGTCATAGTTTAACAGCACTTTGAGTGACGTGATATCGAGTAAGGCAGAAGAAATAGATATCCTATCGAAATTGCTAAAATCTCTGGGGGAAGTGACAACCAAACGACTATTTCAGCTGGCGTGTAGAACCTATGGCGATGGAAACGTACCATCAAACTTTCGCAAAAATATCAACACAATTCCGAACACAGCAAGAGGAGGCAATTTGCGAGCACTGTCAGCCTAAAAGCTTATCCGTCCAAGCTGCTGACAAGAATAATATAGAAATAAATGGGCACAAAAACTGAAAATTTGTTAGACGATGATCAGTTTGATTTTAAGACATGAATGTAACAAAGAGGAACTCTGAGGTTTTGCTTGATAATAGAAGCAACATTTGATAAAAATCAGCACACGTCAGTAGTCCTGACGAACTGGAAAAACCGTTCGATAATGTAAAACGGCGCAACACGTTCGATATTCTCAGAAAAAAAGAAGTAAGTTACGGAGAATGACGGGAAATATACAATACGTACAAAAACCAAGCCAGCATCATAAGTTTAGAAGACCAACAACAAGTTCTGGGGTTGAAAAGCGTGTATGGCACGGTAGCATAGTGGCACCCCTAATTTTCAAAGCTATACATCGAAGGAGCAATAGTGGAAATAAAAGAAACGTTCAAGAATGGGACCTGGAATACAGACGTAAATGATGTCACTGATAAGATTTGATTATGACATTGCTATCTCGTTGAGAGTGAAGAAGAATTACAGCATCTGTTGAATGGAATAAACAGTCTGATCAATACAGAGTATGAACAAAAGTAAACCGAGAAAGACAAAAATAATCAGGATTAGGAGAAATGAGAATAGCAATAAGTTTGAAATAAATGGTTGTAGCTCTGTCACTTGTAGGTTGTAGTGAGAGGTATCTATTTTAAATCTCTTGATGGTGACTAGTTTCGGACACCTGTGTCCATTTTCAAACCATCTGTTCTGTAAGTGTGACCTTGTTTTTATATTGGCAGGAGCGAGTTTCATGACCAACATACTAAAAATTCTGACCAATGGCGTATGAGGGTGCGTTGAAATGTCGCTTTTTACGGTCGTCATAAGTAACTCGAAAACCGCGGCCTCTAGCGAAAATGTATCCCAGTACATAATTAAACTATGTTCAATTTTCTACAGAAACGTCCTGTTCGTTTTCCCCTAGGGCTAACAGTCTGCGCGAAGAGAGCGAAGGAATATTGAAAACTTTTTGAGACGCACATGCACTGCAGTTATGTGATTTTCGCAGACTAAATTGGGATAGTTTCCAGACTTGATAAGTCAGAAGGTATAACACCAGCCATACTTCACTGTTCGTCACTAATTTGCCTGTCGTGACACTAAACTAGTGCTGCCCTCTATGAGGATTTTTGTCTTTTGACCGTGCGTTTGTCTAATGGATAAAAATGCATCGGACAGTATTTTTGAATATATTGTAATTAACAGCAAAACTAAACAGGATTTACTTTGGGGTAATGAAAGTAGAAAAGTTCATACAAATGAAACAATAAACGGTCACCAGCCTAAGGCATATTAATTTGAAACATTATGTTTAAGGAAATTGAATAAGGGTTGTTGAAGTGACTTTCATTAAGGTTTCCTTTGAGTAGAACATTGGATACACACTAACACAGGGTGCTCTAAGTTGCAGGTAGCAGTAGTTACCATTAATCCGCGAACAGTAATCACAGAAAGCAAGATACTACCCCACAGTTACAATTACTATCATTACATCACTCAGTACTGAGATGTTACTGAAGGAAACACTGAAATGAAGTCGGGCATGAAAATATTTCTGACTTAATTGAGATATAAATACCACAAATGAAATTAAATAATACAACATGTACACTTTGTATACTCCCATTCATGGAAATGCATCAGATTTCTTTAGTAGCGACAACATTCCATTTAACTTTCTAACAGGACAAGAGTATAGTGGGGATCCATAACCTGACACTGTCTCATTAGTCAAACTCTATGATTATTTCATACTCAAACTTCAATCCAACCAAAATTAATGTTTAAGTCCACTTGGAATGATTTATGTTTTCATCATTTAAAGGGGATAGGACCTCAAACGCGCCGACCTGGAGCAGGAGAGTCACCACAGGACATTTTACTTTCTACTGTCTATACTTTTACAAGTAAATTCATAAAACTTTGTCAGCATGACCAGGAAGGAGTGAGGACTCACTCTCATCGCAGTGGAAGTTCAAAAACATAGTAAAATACCTTTTTTACATGTGGAATTTCATCATTTTTTCACTTATTACTGGCTGCATTTGTTGCTATAGTTACACTTTTCTTTCTAACTAAGAGAGATTCTTCGATGAATTTTTCATAGCACACAAACAGTAGTTACAGGTGTATGAAATTTCAGAATTTTCTAATTCTATTAAAAAATTGTGGAAAAAATTGAGGTAATTAACTATAAAACTTGAGTTTTTTCTGAACATGAAGTTTAAAATGTAACAATTCATACATTTTTTATAAATTAATTATCTTCTAGAGTTTCATACATTTGTAACTATGGTTCGTATGTTGTGCAAAAGTCATCGAACAATCTTTCTTACTTAGGATGAAAAGTGTATCTATAACAACAAATGCAGCCATTAGTAAGTGAAAAAAAATGATGAAATTTCACATGTAAAAAAATGTGTTTTGTTGCGTTTTTGAGCTTCAACTGCTATGAGTATGAATCCTGAATACTTCCTCGTCATGCTGTTAAAGTTTTATGAATTTATTTGTAAAAGTATAGACAGCGGAAATTAAAATATCCTGTGACGCCTCTCCTGCTCCAACTCGGCCCGTTCGACGTCCTATACCCCTTACAGCAATTTACTCAACACTGAGCTCAATTAACTTCAAAAAAATTGTCCATGATAGCAATCAAGACTAAATTACGTTTCAAATACGTTTAATTTAGGTACCTGAGGAGCAGGTATTTTAGACAGTAACATTTACACTTACTAGCACTGAATTTTTGCACATTTAATACACAGAAACAAATCACTAGTTAGTTAGAAACAGGATACTCGTTTTTCTGCACACTTAGGAGGGGATCCTGCTTCGGTTCATGATTAGGATAAAGTTAGGGTTCAAAACACGGGGTTTATAGCACTTAAATTATTGCAAAATTGTTAGAGCTTTCGTGGCCACTTGTCGACAAACCCGAGACAGAAGCCAATAGGCACTTGAATTATTATTGAAAACACTCACACAAATTGTCTGGTCCTTGCTCTGATATACATCGTGAGCCTGAAAATGGTGGAGCAGTATCGAAGTAGTGGTGGCAAGCGACATGGCGGCTAATTATACTCACGGTACTTGATGTTCGAGTGCTCTGTACAATTTCTTCTTGGCGACGGATTTTTATCGTGTTAGAGTCATTCCGTATTGCCGAGAATACTGTGCAACGGCCAAATCCACATCCGAAGCTATTTTCTACACAAAACAGCTTCCAATTGCCTCCCTTGGCACACTCGACGTTTACCGTGCAACGGCTAGCCACTGACTGCGAACCGATCCCACCAAAGACCCACCCAGATAGATCGCCAAAACCACCTTTTACGTCGCAATAAGCCACTTCCCTACTGCTTTTACATTTCACAATACATGTTCCGTAAGCATGAATCAGCTCCCAATATACAACTGTTTCTCTACGAACATACATACATTATAAAATACCATTATTTTTAAACATCATTTAACTTTTTACATATATACATCACAAACTTTATCTTTCCTGTCACACATAAATGACCTTAATTAACAAAGAACAAACATTTCATAATTACGGATATACACTACCGGCCATTAAAATTGCTACACCAAGAAGAAATGCAGATGATAAACTGGTATTCTTTGCACAAATGTATTATGCTAGAACTAACATGTCATTACATTTTCACGCAATTTGGGTGCATACATCCTGAGAAATCAGTACCCAGAACAACCGCATCTGGCCGTAATAACGGCATTGATACGCCTGGCCATTTAGTCAAACAGAGCTAGGATGGCGTGTACAGGTACAGCTGCCCATGCAGCTTCAACACGATACCACAGTACATCAACAGTAGTGATTGGTGTAGTGTGACGAGCCAGTTGCTCGGCCACCATTGACCAGACGTTTTCGATTGGTGAGAGATCTGGCGAATGTGCTGGCCAGGGCAGCAGTCGAACATTTTCTGTATCCAGAAAGGCCCGTACAGGACCTGCGACGTGCGGTCGTGCATTAATCCTGCTGAAATGTAGGGTTTCGCAGGGATCGAGTGAAGGGTAGAGCCACGGGTCGTAACACATCTGAAATGTAACGTCCACTGTTCAAAGTGCCGTCAATGCGAACAAGAGGTGACAGAGACTCGTAACCAATGGCACCCCATACCACCACGCCGGGTAATACTCCAGTATGGCGATGACGAATACAAACTTCCAATGTGCATTCACCGCGGTGTCGCCAAACACGGATGCGACCATCATGATGCTGTAAACAGAACCTGGATTCATCCGAAAAAATGACGTTTTGCCATTCGTGCACCCAGGTTCGTCGTTGAGTACACCATCGCAGGCGTTCCTGTCTATAATGCAGCGTCAAGGGTAACCGCAGCCATGGTCTCCGAACTAATAGTCCATGCTGCTACAAACGTCGTCGAACTGTTCGTGCAGATGGTTGTTGTCTTGCAAACGTCCCCATCTGTTGACTCGGGGATCAAGACGTGGGTGCACAATCCTTACACCCATGGGGATAAGATGCCTGTCATCTTGACTGCTAGTGATACAAGGCCGTTGGGATCCAGCACAGCGTTCCGTATTACCCTCCTGAACCCACCGATTCCATATCCTGCTAACAGTCATTGGATCTCGACCAATGTGATACGATAAACCGCAATCGCGATAGGCTACAATCCGACCTTCATCAAAGTCGAAAACGTGATGGCACGCATTTCTCCTCCTTACACGAGGCATCACAACAACATTTCACCAGGCAACGCCAGTCAACTGCTGTTTGTGTATGAGAAATCGGCTAGAAACTTTCGTCATGTCAGCACGTTGTAGGTGTCGTCACCGGTGCCAAATTTGTGTGAATGCTCTGAAAAGCTAATGATTTGCATATCACAGCATCTTCTTTCTGTCGGTTAAATCTCACGTCTGTAACACTTAATCTTCTTGATGTAGAAATTTTTATGGCCAGTAGTGTACATTTACATAGTATAAACCTACGTCTAATCGATATTGATGTTACAAAGTGTCCTGCACTAAATTATTCCTCTCCAGAAATGTGTGTTTTCAAAGTAAAACAAGTTTAAGGATCAGATCACTTTTAGATCTTCCGCTACACGTCGGAGACAATGAGCCCTGGCCTTTGCTCCCTCCACGAGGCGGTCCAGCTGTTGGTTGCACTGTGTATATCTGTGACCCATGTTTTCATACAAACAGTCCACAAATTTTGTTCTCGACGCTGCAAGAATACGTTCAATTCTACCATTTGCGAGAAAACCACCTTTCCGCAACCGTTGTCCGATCGTCAATTTTACATCCAAACTGTCCGTTTTGGGACACCTTCCTAATGAAAGCTTTATCCACTATGTCCGCTCTGGAGCCCCTACAGGCCTGTAACAGCAGGTATTAAGCAGCCTGTACATATGAAGGAACATAAAAATTAGGTTACATGTTATTATGGCAGGCAAAGTAAGTTTCATTGATTGCTGCACTACATGTCAAAGAGACACAGATACATGACACTATTTCTCAACATAGTTGCATGTTACAGCGAAATGGACACCGATAGCTGCTTACAGGCGTTGACATACGTCAAGGGGGACAGATGAAAACGTGTGCCCTGACCGGGACTCGAACCCGGGATCTCCTGCTTACATGGCAGACGCACTGCCCATCTTTCTTCTTCTTTTTTTAAAAAAAAAATCTCATTTTTTCGGTTTCTTTCGTTGCATCTGCTCTGGGCGGACGTCGTAAGACATCCTTTTAAGTTCGTTGTTGATCGATTAACTCAGTTTTTTTTTTTATTATAGAGGGCAGCTAACCCTCTCTCCGAACACGTTGAGCTACCGTGCCGGCGTCCCAGCTGAGTCACCAGGGACACAGAGAATAGCGCGACTGCAGGGATTTATCTCTGGCACGCCTTCCGAGAAACCCACATTCTCAACGTATTGTCCCGCACTACATTCGTAGAGCCCCCGCCCATTATACTCATTACTCGCGGCGCGTTGCCGATTCCCGTAAGAGTTCGGGCACTGTTTGTGCATTCGCACAGAAGAAGAAGATGGTCAAGTGGCCGGTGAGCCTTATATATATAAGATGGTATCTGTTGCTTCGGACATATATACAAGTGTCTGTGAACACTGGTCGGAGCGTTCTACAAATCTTTCAATTCCTCGATTATAGAAATCCACTCCTTGATCACGGAGTCATTACAGAGTAGTTGGAAAGTCTAGCTTTAGGTCCGGAAATGCGTGGCTTCCGTGTTAAAGGCCATTTTATTCAGTCATACAGTGTTACGGAGACTGCAGCTTGGAGTGGACAAGCGGTGGCGCAACGTGGTGTACAGTTTTAGTTAGTTTGGTGTGTCACGTATGAATGTGTCGTGTGCTTTGTGGAATGCTTTTGTTAAATTTTTTGTTTAATTTACCGTCCAGTTTGTGTTTCATTCCCATGGACTCAGTAGCTCTTCCGCTGCTGCACCGCGTGCGTATCTTTGTAAACCGAGAGGATCCAATTCGCCGTAAACACCTCGCGTGTTCGCACTGAAGCCCCACCTTCATCGCGGAATATATGTGCTCATGTTTGGTAAATTTATTTACAAAATTACTGAGTTGTACTGAATTTCAGAAGTGTGCTTTGTTCTCTCAAACTGACCGTTAAAGCCAGTCACGCTGTGATCCAGTTAGCTTGAAAGTTTACCGTCTAACCTCCTTGCCTAGGGACGCCAGATGAAAGTTGATGTCGTCAAGCCCTGAATCAAAATTGCGCAACAGATAACTGGGGAGAGGAGCTTGAGAGCGCTACCTAGAGAGCGTGTGGGTCCCTGCATTCTATAGCTTTTATTTGAAATAAATTCCTTTAACTTGACTTCTTTGTGATTTTTAAGGTATGCTAAAGATGACAGTTGATAATGTATTTATTTTAAACATTATCACTCGATTTACAGCGATTGCAACAACTGTTCCAGTTTACGGATGTTACAATTTTACAACTTATACCTCGGGTATATTATATAGGAATCTGCACGCACTTTTCTACGGGCGAGACGGAATTGCGTTGGCCAAATGCATACCACCAAAGCCTCCCAATATTTTACATGGGGCATCCACTACGTGAGGAGGATAACGGGTAAACTGGGGACCAGATACATTAACACAGGGGGTCAAATTTACGAAATTAACGAGATCGTTCATTTCCTTACACAATCCGAAGCTGGAAATAAAAGAATTAGTACAAATATTCAAATACCTCTCTTCCATGCGTGAACATTGAGACAGACGCATCGAGGGCACGTCTACTCACTTACCCGTCTTCTGTAACACTCCCAGAACATGGCGGGCACCCGGAGGTCTTCCTGGGCCCCGGTGGAGGGGGTGGTCGAACCACTTGGCCGTGACCAACCTCTCCACCCCAAATCTTGTGACACTGGAAAGTCTTTGACTTTTACCTGCCTGTGCTGTCTCTCTGATCCCCTACCCAGGAGTAAGGTTGCCACTACTATACTACAGAACTACTTCCCAACAAAGATTTGGCCACGCTTTACGGAAAGATGTGAGGAGGATTAGGAAAGTTCATGTGCAGATTCACATTCACGTACAAGAATCATATAAATCATAGAATCATGTAAATACGTATTAAGGAGCGTGGCACATTTCCTTCCACCCGTCCACATGCGTTTTGTTGCACCCGCGGCCGGCCGCGTCGTGCAATAAAATTGGCTGCGGAGCCGCCTCTGTTTCTATTTCCCGGTGCGAGCGAGCAGCGAAACCTGCTGCTTATAGAGCGGAAACTACTGCACCGTTTCAAGCTTACATATGGTGTAGGGAAGCTTTCATCTGAATTATATCTTTCGTCATGTAAGTGATCAGTGTGAACGTGGTGTGTGTGATCTTGATAAATCGTAACCAGTAATTTAGCAGACTTTCTCCTAACGTGTCCAGCTCTTGCGTTGTATAATGTACCACGTGTCGAGATTCACTTCATTATTTAAATGTGTGAATCTGCACTCAAACTGCTGAACGACTGAGAAGATGAAACTTCTACGTTATTTGAGTCAGAAACAGCTGAATAAACCTGAACGTACTGAGTCTACTTTCTCTTTACGTTTTCTTATCATGTCAACACTGACCCACAATATTCTAGCACAACACAATCTGATTGCTCAAAAAAAAAAAAAAAAAAAAAAATTACAACCCGACTTCAAATAATTAATTCAAAAGAATGGCCCTGACTAAAAAGAAATCTTAACAATAACCTATACATTTCATTAAGCACTTACCTCACAAAAAGTTCAATACTGCAATACAGCGAGCGTCAATACTGCCAGCTAAATAAAAGCCACTAACTACTAATACGCATGTGGTTAGCAAAGATTTTGTTGAAAACCAAATAATGTGTTTTTTACCTTAATAATGTGACATTCAGTTCAAACACGAATATAAATCCTCATTGACATGCAGTAAAAGATACATTATTATGAAAAAATTTCAATCTCCAAGTCGGATACTTGCAGATCGTTAGCCTACGCTAACACTTCAGACCTCTACCCTCCCATCAGTGCTAACTTCTCACATCTAACATCCATCACTGCTGGCTGTTCAACCTCCAACTGCCCGACAGTACTTCCATCACTGCTGGCGACTAACTTCCAACTGCCCAACACTAGCGGCGGCTAGCTTCCAACAACGAGTCCAACCAGCCACAGAGTCTCTTACAAAGAAAGCGCAGTCAGAGATCCAATGCAAAGCGCTACACAGCGCTGCCAACACAGAAGCAGCGCAGTTACACACGCTCCAGCCTTCCAAGTAACTATGTTTTAACTTAACATCGGTGTGTCTCAAATACCGGCCGGGGTGGCCGAGCGGTTCTAGGCGCTACAGTCTGGAACAGCGCCACCGCTACGGTCGCAGGTTCGAATCGTGCCTCGGGCATGGGTGTGTGTGATGTCCTTAGGTTAGTTAGTTTTAAGTAGTTCTAAGCTCTAGGGAACTGATGACCTCAGAAGTTAAGTCCCATAGTGCTCAGAGCCATTTGAATTTTTGTGTGTTAAATAAATGTTGATTATTGCTAAATTCGCTGCTGTCACAACCAACAGCACCATTCTGCTGGCTCGTCAGGATCCTTAAAATCAGTCGGTTTGCAACTCCTCTTAATAATGTTTCAATTATATTTATCACGATTATTGTGTATCCAACACATGGATTGGTATTTTATTAAATCATCAAATGTTCTGTGAGGTGGTGCGTTTTTATCAGTTTAGTCAACTAATATTTAAATAAATTTGACTCACTAATCAGAAATTTTGTGTTTGGTACTTGTTCGAGGCCAACGAACGTAATCTCTATGTAAAGGTTTTTGTAATGCCATTTAGGCTGAAGATGAGGTATTCCCTCGAAACATGTAACAAAATAAATAAATAATACAATACTTAACGAAGGTTGTGAGTGGTAGCGGTAATAGGCACGGTCAAAAAATAGTCAAAAGGACTGCAAATTCTTCTAACGCAAGCTCTACTTGCATAGTCATTCTTGGGATTTGGGCAGTCATACAAGAGATATTGTACTGATCCTATCAGTACCCTGCAGTAGTAAAAGACTAGAGGTGTCATTCAATGTTCCTCCTAAATTGTATTGCTGTACGACTCATAGTTAAGGAGGTACGACGCCATAATAATTGAGACGAGTGAAAAACTAGCTTTCCTTTAAAAGGTTCACACACTACACAGACGTTAAAAGCTGTTTCCTACACGAGATTTCTATTCTTTAAAGAATGAGGGTGTGATGGGGGAGAGGGGGGGAGGGAGTTAATGATTGCATTCTTTGGGAGTTCATGGTTGTCTTTATCTTCCTGTTGGCGAACTGGGTTGATTTAACAACTTCAGCCCTTCGTTCTCTGTCGTTGTGACAAGGTGGAATGAAGCAAAAATCTTATTCCACCATATCCCAATGTCTTTTCCTTTCTTCTGCACACGTTCTTCCCCATTCTTTTAGTTTTTTGCCTGAAAACCTGCTAAATTAGATATTTTTTCTTAAATAAATTTGAGTGTCTTTAATATTGTTTCTCTCTATTTATGTAATTCATACTGTTGTTGGTTTCTTGTTCTACAAAGACAGGAACATTTGTTTCGTTAGCTTATTCTCATTCATTCAGCACAGCTGTGATCAGGTTAACCTCAGGTTTACCATTTTTTCTGATATTTTCTGTATATTTTGATAGTCAGTGTCACTGCTTCTCATTTTCCAACCATCAGTAGTTTGCACTGCCCCCGTATTTTTCTAATAACTCATCTTTCAAATAACTCTGCTCCGTCCAACTTATATTTTGTGTATTCATTTCTGTATTTAATTACAACACATAACTTTTTCAAAATCTTTCAGAGTTAAATGGTGACTTTCTCCATGCACTCCCATTGTTATTGACAGGCTTTTCCTCCGAGACAGATAAAGGCGTGACCTTGTGCTACCATGATTTGTACATCAACTAGTCTCCTGATAGCACACACTGGTAAAGATACCTCACAGTCTATGGCGCAGTGGTTAGCACACTGGACTCGCATTCGGGAGGACGACGGTTCAATCCCGTCTCCGGCCATCCTGATTTAGGTTTTCCGTGATTTCCCTAAATCGCTTCAGGCAAGTGCCGGGATGGTTCCTTTGAAAGGGCACGGCCGATTTCCTTCCCAATCCTTCCCTAACCCGAGCTTGCGCTCCGTCTCTAATGACCTCGTTGTCGACGGGACGTTAAACACTAACTACCACCACCACCACCACCACCTCACAGTCTATCAGTATTCCCGTACAAATCTTGTGCGGGTATTCGTAAACACAGTGTTTATTAGACAATTTGTAAAACAGCAGTTTGACTGGTTACTGTAATGTCATCGCACCGATATACTGGTCTGAATTCTAACCACTCGCGAATAAACCCCCTAACTCGGGACCTTTGCCTTTCGCGGGTAAGTGCTCTACCATCTGAGCTAGAGATGGTAGAGCACTTACCCGCGAAAGGCAAAGGTCCCGAGTTCGAGTCTCGGTCGGGTACACAGTTTTAATCTGCCAGGAAGTTTCATATCAGCGCACACTCCGCTGCAGAGTGAAAATCTCATTCTGGAAACCCCCTAAGCTGTGCAGTGGTAAGGCCAATGGGAAAAAACCTTCCGACATTTATCAGCGCGCTTCCTCTGTGAAGCTTAAGTTTATCTGCAGAAAGCAAACTGATAAGAAAAAAAAAACACGAGCTAAATACATATTCCTCGTTTCATCGTTTCGGGTGGGATGTCTCAGTGACAGGTGGATACTCCACGCTGATGTGCTGTGATAGAGCGAAGGAATTCTCCAGCATTAACATTGTTTAGACATTTCACACGGCTTATGTAGCAGTATGAAGCGCAGTCGTTTTAAAGGAAGAATGAGCCAGTAGTATGTTATCAATACGTAACTAAGTGCTCCCAGTAAAAATTTGCTTACCATCAGAGAAGATGACAATAATACTATATGACGTCACATTTAGTTTAGATAATGGCTTTAATGCGTCGACGAAGAATATACGCGAAGTTTCGTCTTGTGTATCATGTCCAGTTGCAGCCATTCATTGGTCATTAGATCCTGAAGTTCTGTCATATTTCTGGGAAGTTGGTTGCCTCTCTCTTCCGCTGTTCTGGTTCAGACTTTTTCTGTGACATTAAGATCGAGCGAAATCGTGTCCCATTCGTATTGCGATAAAGTGCGTCAGCGCTCATCAATCAAACGATAGACGTAACCCGTACACTCTTGCAAAATCGGCTGTTGTTGGAAAAGGTTAGCTCTTCGTCTCCGAGGATGTTGAAATAAACATCTTTGTTCATGCTCACAGTAACCTGAATGTGTTGGCCCACGCCATAGTACAAAAAATTACCGAACAAGCCCTGATCTGAATTACACCCGACACACACACTTTGGATTAACTGCCTCATTGGGTTCTCTTCGTCTTGAATGATTTCAAAAGCGAGTCGTCCGACTACACTAAACGCCTCCAATAAATATTGTTCTGCTTCTACGTTGTTTCATCTACATCTACATGGATACCCCGCAAATCACACTTAAGCGCTTGGCAGAGGGATCAAAGAACCACCTTCACAATAATTTTCCATTATTTCACTCTCGAACAGCGCGCGGAAAAGAGGAACACCTCTATCTTCCCCGGGCGAACTGTGATTTCCCTTATTATGATAACCGTTTCTCCCTATGTAGGTCGACGTCAACAAAATATTTTCGCATTCCGAGAAGAAAGTTGGCGAATGAAATGACGTGACAAGATTCACCCGCAACGAAAAACGCCTTTGTTTTATTGATGTCCACCTCAAATACTGTATCATGTCAGTGACACTGCCGCCTCTACATCTCGAAAATACAATAAGTGCTGCTGCTCTTTGAACTTTCTCGATGTGTTACGTTAATCCTCTTTGGTAAGGATCCCATACTGCGCAGCAGTATTCTAAACGAGGACGGACAAGCGTAGTGTAGGCAGTTTTTTTAATAGACCTGCTAATTTTCTAAGTGTTCTGCCAATGAAACGCATTTTCTATACGTTCTTTCCAGATCAAGTTTTTCGTGATTGTAATTTCTAGGTATCTAGTTGAATTTACGGCCTTAAGATTTGACTCTTTTATAGTGTAGCCGAAGTTTAACGGACTCCTTGTAGCACTCACATGGATGACCTCATGTTTTTCATTATTTAGGGCCAATTGCCAATTTTAGCGCCATACAGATATCTTTTCTAAATCAAAACAATGGTTCAAATGGCTCTGAGCACCATGGGACTTAACTGCTGTGGTCATCAGTCCCCTAGAACTTAGAACTACTTAAACCTAACTAACCTTAGGACATCACACACATCCATGCCCGAGGCAGGATGCGAACCTGCGACCGTAGCGGTCACGCGGTTCCAGACTGAAGCGCATTTAACCGCACGGCCACTCCGGCCGGCTTTTCTAAATCGTACTGCAATTTGTCATCATCTGCAACAACGGCTGCTCAAATTGTCTCCTAGATCGTTTACACAGGTAAGGAACAGCAGAGGACCTAGAACATGACCTTGGGGAACGCCAGAAATCATTTCTGTTTTACTCGATGACTTTCCGGCAATTACTACGAACCGTGGCGTCTCTGACAGGATATCACGAATCCAGTCACATCTTCTGGAAATCTATAAATACGGAATCAATTTAAAATTCCTTGCCAATAACACTCAACTCTTGGTGTGTGTAAAGACACCATAACGACGTTTTTTAAATCCGTGTTGACTGTGTGTCGCTAGGCCGTTCGCTTTCGACGTAGTTCATGATGTTCCGACATAATATATGTTGCAAAATCCTGCTGCATATCGATGTTAATGATATGGGCTTGTAATTTAGTGGATTACTCCTACTACCTTTTTTGAATATTGGTGTGAACTGTGCAACTTTCCAGCCTTTGGGTACGGATATTTCGTCGAGGGAGCTGTTGTATATGATTGTTAAGTATGCAGCTATTATATCAGCTCTAAAGGGAATGTAATTGGCAAACAGTCTGGTTGGGAAGAGTTCAAAAATGGTTCAAATGGCTCTGAGCACTATGGGACTTAACATATGAGGTCATCAGTCCCCTAGAACTTAGAACTACTTAAACCTAACTAACCCAAGGACATCAGACACTTCCACATGGCCTAGGCAGGATTCGAACCTGCGACCGTAGCGGTCACGCGGTTCCAAACTGAAGCGCCTACAACCGCACGGCCACTCCGACCGACTGAACGGAATGAACAATCTAATGAGTGCAGAATATGTATTGAGAGTAAATCGACGAAAGGCGAAAGTAATGAGAAGTAGCAGAAATGAGAACAGCGAGAAAGCATCAGAATTGGTCACGAAGTAGATGAAGTTAAGAAATTCAGGAACCTAGTTAGTAAAATAATCAATGACGGGCGCAGCTAGGAGGACATCAAAAACAGACTAGCACTGGCAAAAAGGGCATTCCTGTCCAAGAGAAGTCTGCTAGTATCTAACATAGGCCTTAATTTGAGGAAGAAATTTCTGAGAACGTACGTCTGTAGTACAGCATTGTATGGTAGTGAAATATGGACTGTGGGAAAACCGGAAGAGAAGAGAATCGAAACATTTGAGATGTGGTGGTTCTGCGCAGAATCGGAGAGGGGACAGGATGATAGGACATGTATTAAGACAGGAGGGAATGACTTGCTTGGTACTAGAGGCAACTGAAGAGGGCAAAAACTGTCGTGGAAGACAGTGGCAGGAATAGATCCAGTAAATAATGGAGGACGTACGTTGCAAGTGGTACTCTGAGATGAAGAGGTTGGCACAGAAGCGAAATTCGTGGCAGGCCGCATCATACCAGTCGGAAGAATGACACCCTAAAAGAAAAGGCCAGGATAAGGACGACACATACGGTTTATTAAGAACCAAGCTTTTCATCATAGCCTCACGCTAGCTCCCCTCATTTACTTCAGCGTTGCAGCTATGGCCATGAGTTGATCATTTGGGTTACTGGCATTCACTGGAATAACGCTCTATTCCATGATTACGACACTGTAGTGAATCTAGGTCCTAGATGCTCTAGCACAGTATATGAACTAGCCGAAGATGAACTCGAGACGCTAGTCTTCACCTGATGAGCTTCCTGCTGCTCATCACCCACAGCCTACTGATGGAGAAACTTTCGTCCAACAACACCACATCGAAGGGTGTTGCTAACACTGAACTTCAGAATGGAACCACCAAAAGGGTCTCTGAGGGTCTACATTCCTGTTCAACCTCCAGGCACATCAGGGTGCTGAAATCTGCTAGTCTGGCAGCAAGCAGGCCGACCAGTCACGCAACTACCGACACCAACTCTCTGGTGGGCCATCAAGACCATCATAGAATTTGGAGTGGGACCGTGAACACTCCAGCAGCCAACATGAGACACATTCCACACTGGGCCTAATACCTCGCCTGGGTGTTCTAGCGTTAAAAGGTTTTGCTTTCCGCATTTAACCAAATATAACATTTAGGATGATAATTTATGGCAATGTTTGCCGACAAGATAAAGAATGCAACCTTTAACACTAGACTGCGTACTCGCGGCTGTTCTCCTTGGCCGTTTTTTGGAACGACTTGGAAAGAGAGAAAAATTAATGAATGATCGCCGATGCGTCGGTTCTCGATTGTGTTCAGAAGACGTACAGATTGACTGTGCGAAAATAGTTTCTCAGATGACTTAACCAGGATTGCTTTCAAGCAATCAGACTCTTCAATGAAATTACCTGAGGGACCTATTTGAATAATAAAAAAATTGGAAATGAATGCAAAACAGTGAAATTTTATAAAAAAAGTTGTCAGATCGGAAATTGAACACATTAATGGTCTCCCAAATACAATCGAGACACCGCGATAAAGGGCGAACCTGTAACAGAGTTCATATAAACATAAACATTATTTGTGGTTAATTTAAAGAAAAGAATAAGCATAGATTTACTGTACAGTGAAGCATAAATATATTCTCAAAGAACAAAGGCGTTAAACTATAAACATTAACAAATTTACAATGAATATAAAACTTACATTTTTATGTTTTTCTCATACATGGGGCAGTTCAACAATCGCTGCTTTTGTATGTGTGATATTTTGTAAAAATTAAATGTCCTGGCGTGCGCGTAAGTATTTTTTATCGTCACAAGGTTTACAAAAGCGTTTTTTTTCTTAGTGATAACGTGGTTTTTCACACTAAATGAAATATAACTTGTAGCGGTGCTACACAACACGTCTTAACAAGTCGGCGACCAAACATCAAAGGCGACCGGAAGTACAACTAACTATGAAGACTCTAGAATTTTCCTAACAAATGATAAATTGTTCTTTCTTCTGTTTCGTAGCTTCTTGCTATCAAACGCTGCAGCAATGATTTTAAATATCTGCGCCTAGCGAGTCAGTGTCTAAAAGTACCTTTTAAACGCTGGCCGCGTGTCTTGGTATAGGCGAACGTTATAAACAGATTTCGTTTCTTTACTCTCGCGTTGTCATGCTTAGTATCATTACAAACTACAGCTCGATGGCTCCCCTTTACTCATATGCAAAATGTCTGAAATCCAACAATATCACAGTATGCAGATGCTGAGTCTACAGGTCTCAACTATTACGTTGATGCATCAGTTCATAACGTTTGTGTTTCGCATGTTGGTATTCTGGTTGCTATGGGTTTATTTATCGATTGCCATTTGACTTCACACACTCAATTTTTTTTATTTGGAGACAATGATTGGAGCTGTAGACGTTATAAAATGGAGTGCCATTAGGAAAAATCGGAACATTTCCGACATGTTCTTCTGTTTGGGTTCAATAGAGGGGTGACAGTAGTGGAGGCAACCAGAAACATTTGCGTCATGTTTGAAGGTTATCCCATTGGACAGAGCTTTGGAAGAAAACGAACTTTTTTTAAGAGAATCTTTTTCATATTAGTGGCTCTTCTCATCCAGGAAGGCATTCAGGGTTGATAAAGGTCGTTTAAACACATTAATCTACTATTACACACGTCATTGTACTTGAGAACTAGCAGATGTGATGAAGTACGATCATTCCACAACTGTGCGACATTTGCATGCAGTGGGGCAGCTACAAAAAATAGGGTGTACGGGTACTGCTTACTGTAGTCGAAAATCACAAAAATCAGTGGGTGGTGATATGTGCTGCTTGCTTGTCAGTATTTGGCTCATGAACAATACTGACTATTTCTATCCTATATCGTTACTGATGACGGGAAATAGTTTTTTACCCTAAGGTAGAGAAAAGAAAGGAGCGGTAGACCCCAAACAAAGTAGCAACAGCCTGTACAAAGGTCTCTGTGCATCGACAAAAGCTAATGCTATCCACATCCGATGGAACAGCGATGGTACAGGGTGTTTCAAAAATGACCGGTATATTTGAAACGGCAATAAAAACTAAACGAGCAGCGATAGAAATACACCGTTTGTTGCAATATGCTTGGGACAACAGTACATTTTCAGGCGGACAAACTTTCGAAATTACAGTAGTTACAATTTTCAACAACAGATGGCGCTGCAAGTGATGTGAAAGATATAGAAGACACCGCAGTCTGTGGGTGCGCCATTCTGTACGTCGTCTTTCTACTGTAAGCGTGTGCTGTTCACAACGTGCAAGTGTGCTCTGGACAACATGGTTTATTCCTTAGATCAGAGGATTTTTCTGGTGTTTGAATTCCACCGCCTAGAACACAGTGTTGTTGCAACAAGACGAAGTTTTCAACGGAGGTTTAATGTAACCAAAGGACCGAAAAGCGATACAATAAAGGATCTGTTTGAAAAATTTCAACGGACTGGGAACGAGACGGATGAACGTGCTGGAAAGGTAGGGCGACCACGTACGGCAACCACAGAGGGCAACGCACAGTTAGTGCAGCAGGTGATCCAACAGCGGCCTCGGGTTTCCGTTCGCCGTGTTGCAGCTGCAGTCCAAATGAAGCCAATGTCCACGTATCGTCTCATGCGCCAGAGTTTACATCTCTATCCATACAAAATTCAAACGCGGCAACCCCTCAGCGCCGCTACCATTGCTGCACGAGAGACATTCACTAACGATATAGTGCACAGGATTCATGACGGCGATATGCATGTGGGCAGCATTTGGTTTACTGACGAAGCTTATTTTTACCTGCTTCGTCAATAAACAGAATTGGCGCATATGGGGAACCGAAAAGCCCCATGTTGCAGTCCCATCGTCCCTACATCCTCAAAAAGTACTGGTCTGGACCGCCATTTCTTCCAAAGGAATCATTGGCCCATTTTTCAGATCCGAAACGATTAGTGCATCACGCTATCTGGACATTCTTCGTGAATTTGTGGCGGTACAAACTGCCTTAGACGACACTGCGAACACCTCGTGGTTTATGCAAGATGGTGCCCGGCCACATCGCACGGCCGACGTGTTTAATTTCCTGAATGAATATTTCGATGATCGTGTGATTGTTTTGGGCTATCCGAAACATACAGGCGGCGGCGTGGATTGGCCTCCCTATTCGCCAGACATGAACCCCTGTGACTTCTTTCTGTGGGGACACTTGAAGACCAGGTGTACCGCCAGAATCCGGAAACAATTGAACAGCTGAAGCAGTACATCTCATCTGCATGTGAAGCCATTCCGCCAGACACGTTGTCAAAGGTTTCTGGTAATTTCATTCAGAGACTACGCCATATTATTGCTACGCATGGTGGATATGTGGAAAGAATCGTACTATAGAGTTTCCCAGACCGCAGCGCCATCTGTTGTTGACAATTGTAACTACTGTAATTTCGAAAGTTTGTCTGCCTGAAAATGTATTGTTGTCCCAAGCATGTTGCAACGAACGGTGTATTTCTATCGCTGCTCGTTTAGTTTGTATTGCCGTTTCAAATATACCGGTCATTTTTTAAACACCCTGTATGAGGTACTCCGAATTGCTTCCCTAAGGTGCAAGCACCACTCCTGACATATATTGTCAACTATTGAGACGTTGAGCAAGAACAACGACCAGGAAAGCTATGCTGTGATCCTACACAAGGATAACAGCAGCCAGCATTCTGATAGACTGACAAAAAACGCTCTACAGGAGTTGGGTTTGGGAGTGATTTTCAGCCACCTTATTCACTCGATCTTGTGCCCTAAGATTTTCCTATTCTCCTCTCTCTAACGAACAACTTTCAAGTTACCTTACTTCCAGATAAAAATGAGCACCGAACATGGGGCGGCTGGACGAGATCTTCACCTCCAAACCATACGCTATCAACAGCCACAAACTCGTAAAGTTATTCCAGCCTTCAGAATGAGATTTTCACTCTGCAGCGGAGTGTGCTCAGATATGAAACTTCCTGGCAGATTAAAACTCAATGCCGGACCGAGACTCGAACTCGGGACATTTGCCTTTCGCCGGCAAGTGCTGTACCAAATGTGCTACCCAACTACGATTCACGACCCGTCCTCACAACCTTAATTCCGCCAGTACCTCGTCTTCTACCTTCCAAACTTCACAGAAGCTCCTCTGCGAATCGAGTTCGAGTCTCGGTCGGGCACACAGTTTTAATACTGCAGCCTTGCCAGACTGTTGTAAATAGTAAAGTATACTATACTATCGATGACTAAAATCTCTGTTATGGAAAAACGCTAGCAGTTTGTGCACCATTTCGAACAGAATCACAAACACAGCTGAATGAAACTGTTGTTGTGGTCTTCAGTCCTGAGACTGGTTTGATGCAGTCTATCCTGTGGAAGCTTCATCTCCCAGTACCTACTGCAACCTACATCCTTCTGAATCTGCTTGGTGTATTTATCCCTTGGTCTCCCTCTACGATTTTTACCCTCCACACTGCCCTCCAATACTAAATTCGTGATCCCTTGATGCCCCAGAACATGTCCAACCAACCGAACCCTTCTTCTAGTCAAGTTCTGCCACAAACGTCTCTTCTCCCAATCCCATTCAACACCTCCTCATTAGTTATGTGATCTACCCATCTAATCTTCAACATTCTTCTGTAGCACCACATTTCGAAAGCTTCTATTCTCTTCTTGTCTAAACTATTTATCGCCCATTTTCACTTCCATACATGGCTACACTCCATACAAATACTTTCAGAAACGACTTCCTAACACTTAAATCAATACTCGATGTTAACAAATTTCTTTTCTTCAGAAACGCTTTCCTTCCCATTGCCAGTCTACATTTTATATCCTCTCTACTTCGACCATCATCAGTTATTTTTCTCCCCAAATAGGAAAACTCCTTTACTACTTTAAATGTCTCATTTCCTAATCTAATACCCTCAACATCACATGACTTAATTCGACTATATTCCATTATCCTCGTTTCGCTTTTGTTGATGTTCATCTTATATCCTCCCTTCAACTGCTCTTCCAAGTCCTTTGCTGTCTTTGACACAATTACAATGTCATCGCCGAACCTCAAAGTTTTTATTTCTTCTACCTGGATTTTAATACCAACTCCGAATTTTTCTTTTGTTTCCTTCACTGCTTGCTCAATATACAGATTGGGGAGAGGCTACAACCCTGTCTCACTCCCTTCCCACCCACTGCTTCCCTTTCATGCCCTTCAACTGTTATAACTGTCATTTGGTTTCTATACAGATTGTAAATAGCCTTTCGCTCCCTATATTTTATCCCTGCCACCTTCAGAATTTGAAAGAGAGTATTCCAATCAATATTGTCAAATGCTTTCTCTAAGTCTACAAATGCTATAAACGTAGGTTTACCTTCCCTTAATCGTTCTTCTAAGATAAGTCGTAGGGTCAGTATGGCCTCACGTGTTCCAATAGTTCTACGGAATCCAAACTGATCTTCCCCAAGGACGGCTTCTGCTAGTTTTTCCATCCGTCTGTAAAGAATTCGCGTTAGTATTTTGCAGCCGTAAACTGATAGTTCGGTAATTTTCACATCTGTCAACACCTGCTTTCTTTGGGATTGGAATTATTATATTCTTCTTGAAGTCTAAGAGAATTTCGCCTGCCTCATACATCTGGCTCACCAGATGGTAGAGTTTTGTCAGGACTGGCTCTCCCAAGGCCGTCAGTAGTTCTAATGGAATGTTGTCTACTCCCGGGTTCTTGTTTCGACTCAGGTCTTTCAGTGCTCTGTCGAACTCTTCATGCAGTATCATATCTCCCATTTCATCTTCATCTACATCCTCTTCCATTTCCATAGCATTGTCATCAAGTACATCGCCCTTGTATGTACTTTAATTACGGTGTACTAGCGTCAAAGACGGTTCACAGTTTCTCTGTACTAGTATGCCCTTTGTTAACTGTAAATACACTCCTGGAAATTGAAATAAGAACACCGTGAATTCATTGTCCCAGGAAGGGGAAACTTTATTGACACATTCCTGGGGTCAGATACATCACATGATCACACTGACAGAACCACAGGCACATACACACAGGCAACAGAGCATGCACAATGTCGGCACTAGTACAGTGTATATCCACATTTCGCAGCAATGCAGGCTGCTATTCTCCCATGGAGACGATCGTAGAGATTCTGGATGTAGTCCTGTGGAACGGCTTGCCATGCCATTTCCACTTGGCGCCTCAGTTGGACCAGCGTTCGTGCTGGACGTGCAGACCGCGTGAGCCGACGCTTCATCCAGTCCCAAACATGCTCAATGGGGGACAGATCCGGAGATCTTGCTGGCCAGGGTAGTTGACTTACACCTTCTAGAGCACGTTGGGTGGCAAGGGATACATGCGGACGTGCATTGTCCTGTTGGAACAGCAAGTTCCCTTGCCGGTCTAGGAATGGTAGAACGATGGGTTCGATGACGGTTTGGATGTACCGTGCACTATTCAGTGTCCCCTCGACGATCACCAGAGGTTTACGGCCAGTGTAGGAGATCGCTCCCCACATCATGATGCCGGGTGTTGGCCCTGTGTGCCTCGGTCGTATGCAGTCCTGATTGTGGCGCTCACCTGCACGGCGCCAATCACGCATACGACCATCATTGGCACCAAGGCAGAAGCGACTCTCATCGCTGAAGACGACACGTCTCCATTCGTCCCTCCATTCACGCCTGTCGCGACACCACTGAAGGCGGGCTGCACGATGTTGGGGCGTGAGCGGAAGACGGCCTAACGGTGTGCGGGACCGTAGCCCAGCTTCATGGAGACGGTTGCGAATGGTCCTCGCCGATACCCCAGGAGCAACAGTGTCCCTAATTTGCTGGGAAGTGGCGGTGCGGTCCCCTACGGCACTGTGTAGGATCCTACGGTCTTGGCGTGCATCCGTGCGTCGCTGCGGTCCGGTCCCAGGTCGACGGGCACGTGCACCTTCCGCCGACCACTGGCGACAACATCTATGTACTGTGGAGACCTCACGCCCCACGTGTTGAGCAATTCGGCGGTACGTCCACCCGGCCTCCCGCATGCCCACTATACGCCCTCGCTCAAAGTCCGTCAACTGCACATACGGTTCACGTCCACGCTGTCGCGGCATGCTACCAGTGTTAAAGACTGCGATGGAGCTCCATATGCCACGGCAAACTGGCTGACACTGACGGCGGCGGTGCACAAATGCTGCGCAGCTAGCGCCATTCGACGGCCAACACCGCGGTTCCTGGTGTGTCCGCTGTGCCGTGCGTGTGATCATTGCATGTACAGCCCTCTCGCAGTGTCCGGAGCAAGTATGGTGGGTCTGACACACCGGTGTCAATGTGTTCTTTTTTCCATTTCCAGGAGTGTAGCTTATTTAAAGATATCTAGTTAGTTGTAAAGGAGGGCCTGAAATTCCGACCCTGGCGTGTAAAATAAATGAACAAACAGATGCGATCAGTTGTCTGTGCAGCAGGTTATTAACTGCGGGCCGCCCGGTGGAGATGATGCCTACGGCGCTAGGGACAAGCTGGTCTCGCCGTATTGCCGCCGCACTTAATGGCCTGGAGACGAGCGCCGGGGCGGCTTTGTCCCCCACGCGTTTGGCGACCCTGCCAGGACGCCTTCCCCCGGCGTCCCCTGTCCGTGTAGACACTTGTCGCGTCGCCCGGACACACAATCACTGCACTGCCGGCACGGGCGCGTAATCTGTGTAAGCGACACGACGCGCAGCATATTGGCGCTGCCGGCAGGCGCTGGATACTGGATACTGCCCGGCGGGGCCCCCGGCTCGTTTAGTCGCCCCCGCACACCCACACACACACACACTCCCTCCCGGCCAGCCCCGGCGCCGTGGGGCGCGCCGGCCACCCCACTTCCCCCCAGACCAATTCACTTAGTGAACTTCGCGGAAGGAAGAACCGGCGCGTGTGTGTCTCTTGCACGACGGCTTTGTTACTCCCCGAAAGGGGGGCACACCGCCTGCTGAACTGCGCTCGTGCAGCCAGCGTATGAGGGTGGTACCGTAAGTCCAGCAACAAAAATAAAGTTTGTTTCGTAAACAACTCTCCTTACGTCTCTACATAGTTCCCTTTCAGGGATACACACTGAGATTACAATGGGATAGCGATATGCCCATCTACAAATGGCAGCACTGTCATGTATACAAGGCATGAAAGTGCAGGGCATTGGTGGAGCCGTCAATTATACTCAAGTGCTTCATGTGAAAGGTTCTCAACGTGTTATGGCCACACAATGGAAATTAACGGGCTTTGAACGTGGAATGGTAGTTGCAGCTGGACGCTTGAGACACTCAGTTTCGAAAAGCGTTAAGTAATTCATCATTCCTGATCCGTCCGTTAATTCTGTTGGGAAGAGTGAACTAAGGCTGAGGCAACTTGGCTCGCAATTGTCTTACACCCTTCTTAATCCGAGCATTTCGTTCTTGGTCTTTGTTGTTGTTGTTGTTGATGATGATGTCTTCAGTCCTGAGACTGGTTTCATGCAGCTCTCCATGCTACTCCATCCTGTGCAAGGTTCGTCATCTCCCAGTACTTACTGCAACCTACATCCTTCTGAATCTGCTTAGTGTGTTCATCTCTTGGTCTCCCTCTACGATTTTTACCCTCCATGCTGCCCTCCAATGCTAAATTTGTGATCCCCTCACGCCTCAGAACATGTCCTACCAACCGGTCCCTTCTTCTAGTCACGTTGTGCCACAAACTCCTCCCCAATTCTATTCAATACCTCCTCATTAGTTATGTGATCTACCCATCTAATCTTGAGCATTCTTCTGTAGCACCACATTTCGAAACCTTCTATTCTCTTCTTGTCCAAACGATTTATCGTCCATGTTTCACTTCCATTCATGGCTACACTCCATACGAATACTTTCAGAAAGTTCTTGGTCATCCACTGTTATTATTCCCTCTTGGCTCTTGTACATATTGTATATGATCCCTCTCTCCCGATAGCTTAACCCTGCTTTCTTCAGAATTTCGAACATCTTCCACCGTTTTACATTGTCGAACGCTTTTTCCATGTCGACAAATCCTATGTAAGTGTCTTGATTTTTCTTTAGTCTTGCTTCCATTATTAACCGTAACGTCAGAATTGCCTCTCTCGTGCCTTTACCTTTCCAAAAGCTAAACTGATCGTCATCTAGCACATCCTCAGTTTTCTTTTCCATTCTTCTGTATATTATTCTTGTAAGCAGCTTCGATGCATAAGCTGTTAAGCTGATTGTGCGATAATTCTCGCACTTGTCAGGTCTTTCCGTCTTCGGAATAGTGTGGATGATGCTTTTCCGAAAGTCAGATGGTATGTCGCCAGACTGATACATTCTACACACCAACGTGAGTAGTCGTTTTGTTGCCGCTTCTCCCAAACGATTTTAGAAATTCTGATGGGATCTTATTTATCTCTTGTGCCTTCGTGATCTTAAATCCCTCAAAGCTCTTTTAAATTCTGATTCTATTACTGGATCCACTATCTCTTCTAAATCGACTTCTGTTTTTTTCTTCTGTAAGACAAATCTTCCCCCTCATAGACGCATTCAAAGTATTTTTTCCACCTATCGGCTAGCTCCTCTGCATTTAACAGTGGAATCCCATTGACTTTAGTGTTATAAACCTTGCTTTTAATGTCACCTAAGGTTGTTTTGACTCTCCTATATGCTGAGTCTGTCGTTCCGACAATCATTTCTTTTCAATTGCTTCACATTTATCATTTCGTCTTAGCTTCCTTGCACTTCCTGTTTATTTTATTCCTCAGCGACCTGTTTTTCTGTATTGCTGAATTTCCCGCAACATTTTTGTACTTCCTTCTTATTCTGCTATATTCACTTAACAGATTTTTAACTGATGTGTCAGTTCCTTGCTACGTGCTCTTGTGTAAGAGATAGACTTATTGCATAATGTCTTACAAGCTAACGAATTTGCTTGTCTCACTTCCTTTGGTTTTTATCATAGTCTTCTTCCTGAGGACTGGCTATTCTCACTCAGTGTCATAATGCACCGAAGAGCTGAACCATTTCTGATATACTGACTTGAATATTTGTCCCCCCCCCCCCCTCTCTCTCGCATGACTTGATTTTTCCTGTGGCAATGTCAAATAATTTTATTAAAAGTTCTGATTTCCTACCCCTTACTGTTTTGTGCGATAATAGTACACTGCCTGACAGAAAAAAGTGAAGCACCCAGAAGTGGTAACTTCGCTGTTTGAGAGGGTCTGTGAAGTTATAACAATCATTACAAAACAGAGTGGAATTTACAGGGAAACAGACAGTATGAGTTCACTTATTAGACCACTCTTGGCTGGATCCGTGCATTAATTCAGTTGGGAAGAGTGATGTAAAGCTGTGGCAACCTGGCTCACCATTGCTGTAACTGGCCCTTGACGTCCTGGATAATGGAACAGAGGTGGTGTTGATATCGGAGTTTGTCTCACACACTTTCTACTGGGGACTTGGGAAAACAAGAACAACCCTAAGAAAGGTTGAAAATCACCTGCTGTACATATTATTAGGGAATTTCGCCATTGGAGAACGATAAGCAGGCGATTTTCATTTTTTGTTAGCGTTTGTTTCGTAAATAAAACTGCCTTTTTCTATTGCAGCACGAAAAGACAGTTTTATTTACAATACAAGTATTTATATGCTTGGTGCGAAGGATGGCCACACAAACAAATTCTTGGGGTTCTTCTTATTTTCTCCCTGAAGGCCTTCTTTCTTAGGTCCACTTTGGTCGGTATGCTTTTGGTTCCATCTCTGGAATAAACTTTCACTTATTAATTTTGCGTTAGAATGTATCCTTGTCCGATGTGTTTATTACGTCAATTTTTGCTTGTCTCAAATCTTTCGTAACTTCAGTTACCCAAGGTATTGGTCCTTTAAGGATGTCCCATAATGCAATAGACGTTTAGTTAGTGTTTCCAGGCAGTCTGAGTATCAATAAAACTTCATTCGTCTCTTTCTGATGTCAGTTTCGACGTTTGATGCGTTTCCTGTATCCATCTAGTGTGAATCGTGGTCCCAGAATTTTTCTAATAATCTTTTTCTCTACTTCCTTAATTTCTTGTAAATCTCGTTTTCGATTAAATGAGTTTGTTTCAGTTGCATATGTGAATGTCGGTTTGAGAACTGTATGGTAGTGTCTGATTTTAGTGCCTTTTGACAGTCATTTCTGTTATACAAATTGGACATAATTCCAGACACTTTCTTAATCTTCTGCTGCCTTTTTTTGTGCTATTATATATATACAGGGTGAGTCTCCTAACGTTACCGCTGGATATATTTCGTAAACCACATCAAATACTGACAGACCGATTCCACAGACCGAACGTGAGGAGAGGGGCTAGTGTAATTGTTTAATACAAACCATACAACAATGCACGGAAGTATTTTTTTAACACAAATCTACGTTTTTTAAACGGAACCACGTTAGTTTTGTTAGCACAACTGAACATATAAACAAATACGTAATCAGTGCCGTTTGTTCCATTGTAAAATGTTAATTACATCCGGAGACATTGTAACCTAAATTTGACGCTTGAAACCTCCGACATTCAGTTGCGTGTTGTAACAAACACGGGCCACGCTCGGCGAGCAGCATCTGCAGGGACATGTTTACGATGACGACCGTGTTTACGAGTGTGGCTGTAGTGCACTGTTGTGGTTTGGTCTAGCTGTCGCAGTGTCCGCATGTAGCGCTTGCTGCTATTGTTATTCTGCATTCGTCTCCGCACGCAGACCAACTGTAGTACACCGTGTTACGTCTGTGATAGTGTAGTGTTGTAGGAACTGTGACCATGGTGTATTCGAACTCTGAAAAGGCGGAGACGATACTCATCTATGGCGAGTGTCGACGAAATGCGGGCTGAAGCCTGCAGGGTGTATCTAGAACGGTACCCGGACAGAGAGCATCCAACGTGCCGCACATTGCAAAACATCTACCGCCAACTGTATGCAACAGGTATGGTCGTAGCACGCAAACGGGTACGTAACAGGCCCGTCACAGGAGAAGCGGGTGCACTTGGTGTCTTAGCTGCTGTTGCCATGAACCCACACGTGAGTACACGGTACATTGCGAGAGCCGGTGGACTGAGTCAAAGTAGTGTCATGCGCATACTGCATCGTCACCTCATTCACCCGTTTCATGTGTCGCTACATCAGCAATTACATGGTGATGACTTTAATCATCGAGTGCAATTCTGTCAATGGGCATTAACAGAGAATGCGTTGCAGTTACCGATGAAGCGGGTTTCACAAACCACGGGGCAGTGAATCTACGGAACATGCATTACTGGTCCGTGGACAATCCTCGCTGGCTCAGACAGGTAGAGCGACAGCGACCGTGGACTGTAAATGTATGGTGCGGAATCATTGGCGACCACCTCATTGGTCACTTCATTGCAGGGGCCCAAACAGCTGCAACATACGTCGCGTTTCTACAGAACGATCTGCGAACGTTGCTCGAAAATGTCCCGACCCTTGACAGGATATTCGACGGGCGTTTCATAGAACGTAGAGGACGCATAAATTGGCCAGCCCGTTCTCCTGATCTTACACCTCTGGACTTCTTTCTGTGGGGTACGTTAAAGGAGAATGTGTACCATAATGTGCCTACAACTCCAGAGGATATGAAACAACATGTTGTGGCAGCCTGCGGCGACATAACACCAGATGTACGGCGGCGTGTACATCACGCCAGAGATTGCAATTGTGTGCAGCAAATGATGGCCACCACATTGAACATCTATTGGCCTGACATGTCGGGACACACTCTATTTCACTCCGTAACTGAAAACGGAAACCATGTGTGTACGTGTACCTCACCCCTCATGGTAATGTACATGTGCGTCAGTGAAGAAGACCAATGAAAAGGTGTTAGCATGTGGACGTAATGTGCTGTTGCAGTCTCTTCTGTACCTAAGGTCCATCACCGTTCCCTTTGGATCCCTACGTAATTCGGTGCTCTCCGATACACACGATCGAACAGCGGAGGAGTGGTACTCAAGCATCAACTTTAGGTTACAATATCTCCGGATGTAATTAACAGCCGGCCAGTGTGGCCGAGCTGTTCTAGGCGATACAGTCTGGAACTGCGCTGCTGCTACGGTCGCAGGTTCGAATCCTGCCTCGGGCATGGATGTGTGTGTATGTCCTTAGGTTAGTTAGGTTTAAGTAGTTCTAGGTTCTAGGGGACTGATGACTTCAGATGTTAAGTCCCATAGTGCTCAGAGCCATTTGAACCATTTTTGTAATTAACATTTTACAATGCAATAAACGGCACTGATTACGTATTTGTTTATATGTTCAGATGTGCTAACAAAACTAACGCGGTTCCATTTAAAAAAAAGTAGGTTTGTGTTAAAAAACATACTTCCGTGCATTTTTTATGGTTTGTATTAACCAATTACACTAGCCCCTCTCCTCACGTTCGGTCTGTGGAATCGATCCGTCAGTATTTTATGTGGTTTACGAAATATATCCAGCGGTAATGTTAGGTGACTCTCCCTGTATATACAAAGTGGTCAGAAAATGTGTGAATGCTTGTAGGGATGAAACTTCCTGGCAGATTAAAACTGTGTGCCCGACCGAGACTCGAACTCGGGACCTATGCCTTTCGCGGGCAAGTGCTCTACCAACTGAGCTACCAAAGCACGACTCACGCCCGGTACCAACAGCTTTACTTTTGCCAGTATCCGTCTCCTACCTTCCAAACTTTACAGAAGCTCTTCTGCGAACCATGCAGAACTAGCACTCCTGAAAGAAAGGATACTGCGGAGACATGGCTTAGCCACAGCCTAGGGGATGTTTCCAGAATGAGATTTTCACTCTGCAGCGGAGTGTGCGCTGATATGAAACTTCCTGGCAGACTCGGTCGGGCACACAGTTTTAATCTGCCAGGAAGTTTCATATCAGCGCACACTCCGCTGCAGAGTGAAAATCTCAATCTGGCTTGTAGGGATGTTACAGGGCAGGTTGTAATGAGACGCAAATGTTAAGAAAGAAATTCAATACGTCATTCCGTTTCCGAGTTATTTAGCGCTGAATTTAGCCAATCGGGGCGTCGCGCGCTCACATTCAAGCTGCCTGCCAGGGGCGGTGTTGCCAAACGAGTGCTTTGTCTCGTTAGCTCAAACTTGAATTTACGCGCGCGTCGATCTGATTGGCTAACTTCAACGCTAAATAACTCGGAAACGGAGCAACGTATCGAATTTCTTTCTTAACATTTATGTCTCAGTACAACCTACCCTGTGTGTGTGCGTGTGTGTGTGTGTGTGTGTGTGTGTGTGTTTGGTGTAGTTCGAGGTTTTCGGGTGCTAAACAGCATGGTCATCAGCGCCCAAACGCATAGAAACAGGAACACAGGCGGTGAAGGGACGAAGACGGACAGCGAACAAGGAGAACGGCTAAAAGACACAGACCTGACGCAGTTCCAAATCCTCACATACAGAGGCAAAACAAGACGAGAAGAAACGCACTAAGAAAAGGAACGGAAACACAAGGAAAAGAGAACAGAAATCGAAGTGAAACAAGTAGGTAATCGTGACTGGCGGACCACTTACCTAAAACCTGGGTGAGCCAGTCACCCAGCAGCACATTAAAATCCTCTCCCTAAAATCCGAGTGAAGAGCCTGCCCTGTAACATTCCTACAAGCTATTCACACATTTTCTGACCACCCTGTATATATGTATAAACATTGGGTATAGTTTGAGTGATTCAGATTCGCGTGTGCTACCTTTTCTGGTCACGACTATGCCTGCTTCTTCTCCGCATCGCGCAGGAAGGGCTCTACAAACCGCTGCTTTAATTTTTTTTTTTTTTGTTAGTTCTTGCAGTGCGCCTTATCAGAAAAAAATTTTGATAGACCATCTCTTTCGGTGTATTCTTCCTTTGAGGAAAACTTCAGGGAAGGTTTGGCCACATCGGATTCGACATCGCCATGTAAATACCTTAAATGGCACATGGCCAGAATCAGTTGATCCTCTGAAATAGATGACTGTCATCACAATACAGCCAAGGTAGAAAACGAAACTGTTTTTTAACACTAGGACCGCCGAGTGGTCAATTTGACCACTTTTTATATTTCATCATGTTATCATTCGGTCAATTTCTAATCTATGCTCTTGTGAGTTAATGACTTTTCCTAAATGTTTATGTAGATCATATTAATAGTCCAATATTTTTTTTGTCTTCATTAGTTTTCTTTGAATGACCGCTTATACTTAAAACCGCCGAGTGGTCACTTGGACCACATCACATGTATATTTGGAAACAGATTATTTAAAGATTGTTGTGCGTCACTCCCCAGATTTATTCTTGGCACTCGTCAACGATGTACTAAATATGTTTGTTACTGAAGTTTATTCGCATCGTCTGATTTTAAAAGCTCAATATACGTTAGATGAGTATGTGCCAAGCAAGATCGTAAGAGATGGGAAAGAGACACCGTGGTACAACAACCGAGTTAGAAAACTGCTGCGGAAGCAAAGGGAACTACACAGCAAACATAAACATAGCCAAAGCCTTGCAGACAAACAAAAATTACGCGAAGCGAAATGTAGTGTGAGGAGGGCTATGCGAAAGGCTTTCAATGAATTCGAAAGTAAAGTTCTATGTACTGACTTGGCAAAAAATCCTAAGAAATTTTGGTCATATGTCAAAGCGGTAGGTGGATCAAAACAAAATGTCCAGACACTCTGTGACCAAAATGGTACTGAAACAGAGGATGACAGACTAAAGGCCGAAATACTAAATGTCTTCTTCCAAAGCTGTTTCACAGAGGAAGACTGCACTGTAGTTCCTTGTCTAGATTGTCGCACAGATGATAAAATGCTAGATATCGAAATAGACGACAGAGGGATAGAGAAACAATTAAAATCGCTCAAAAGAGGAAAGGCCGCTGGTCCTGATGGGATACCAGTTCGACTTTACACAGAGTACGCGAAGGAACTTGCCCCCTTTCTTGCCGCGGTGTACCGTAGGTCTCTAGAAGAGCGAAGCGTTCCAAAGGATTGGAAAAGGGCACAGGTCATCCCCGTTTTCAAGAAGGGACGTCGAACAGATGTGCAGAACTATAGACCTATTTCTCTAACGTCGATCAGTTGTAGAATTTTGGAACACGTATTATGTTCGAGTATAATGTCTTTTCTGGAGACTAGAAATCTACTCTGTAGGAATCAACATGGGTTTAGAAAACGACGGTCGTGTGAAACCCAGCTCGCGCTGTTCGTCCACGAGACTCAGAGGGCCTTAGATACGGGTTCACAGGTAGATGCCGTGTTTCTTGACTTCCGCAAGGCGTTTGACACAGTTCCCCACAGTCATTTTATGAACAAAGTAAGAGCATACGGACTATCAGACAATTGTGTGATTGGATTGAGGAGTTCCTAGATAACAGAACGCAGCATGTGATTCTCAATGGAGAGAAGTCTTCCGAAGTAAGAGTGATTTCAGGTGTGCCGCAGGGGAGTGTCATAGGACCGTTGCTATTCACAATATACATAAATGACCTGGTGGATGACATCGGAAGTTCACTGAGGCTTTTTGCAGATGATGCTATGGTGTATCGAGAGGTTCCAACAATGGAAAATTGTACTGAAATGCAGGAGGACCTGCAGCGAATTGACGCATGGTGCACGGAATGGCAATTGAATCTCAATGCAGACAAGTGTAATGTGATGCGAATACATAGAAAGATAGGTCCCTTATCATTTAGCTACAAAATAGCAAATCAGCAACTGGAAGCAGTTAATTCCATAGATTATCTGGGAGTACGCATCAGGTGTGATTTAAAATGGGATGATCATATAAAGTTGATCGTCGGTAAAGCAGATGCCAGACTGATATTCATTGGAAGAATCCTAAGCAAATGCAATCCGAAAACAAAGGAAGTAGGTTACAGTACGCTTGTTCGCCCACTGCTTGAATACTTCTCAGCAGTGTGGGATCCGTAACAGATAGGGTTGATAGAGAAGATCCAGCGGCGAGCGGCGCGCTTCGTTACGGGATCATTTAGTAAACTCCAGTGGAAGGCTCTGCAGGAGAGACGCTCAGTAGCCCGATACGGGCTTTTGTTGAAGTTCCGAGAACATACCTTCACCGAAGAGTCAAGCAGTATATTGCTCCCTCCTACGTATATCTCGCGAAGAGACCATGAGGATAAAATCAGAGAGATTAGAGCCCATACAGAAGCATACCGACAATCCTTCTTTCCACGTACAGTACGAGACTGGAATAGAAGGGAGAACCGATAGAGGTACTCAGGGTACCCTCCGCCACACACCATCAGGTGGCTTGCGGAGTATGGATGTAGATGTAGATGTATAAGAGTGCAATATGTCATTTATTGTTTGCTATTGGGTTTCGCATAAACAAGACTGATTATTTGAGTAGTGGTCTCAGAGCAGTAAGCGTGGCTCAGATGTCACAGCGATACAAACCACGGCCACTTTCAGATGAAGAAATTGTCACACTTTTGTATGAATCGGATGTTGAAAATGATCCTGAAGTTGAGGACCTTGCGGAAGATTCTATAAATGAAGATTACCAACCTGTCGCTAATGTGGAGTTTGACAGCTCTGAGACCGAAGGTGAAGGTAATTTACATTCACTTATATTATTATTACTCTTATTATTATTATTGTTATTATTATTATTATTATTGTTACTATATGAATAATGATCACCACTATAATAGAGCTGACACTTCTACTGCTATTTCTGTTACTGCTATTTTATAGTGTGGTATGTTATCTTTATAATCGGTTGTAGCTTTCTAACTGTCTCTTTCCTCACGCAGTTGCTGAACCAGGACCAAGCAGTAATATAAACAATGCTAGAGAAGGGCCTACCCTGGGTAAAAAAGAACTGCTCCTTCTGTAAGTGGACCAATACAGAATCGACGTAGAAGAGGAGAACGAAGTGAGGTTTCACCTCCAGATCCTGGCTCAAAACTCCTGGGAAAGGGCGTGATCGCGGAGTGCACTGTAGCTGACTTCGGTGTTACTGCTCCAGGTAGGATAGGTCAACAGAATATTTTGAAAGAAACACGGGGACCTATTCCACACGCAAAGCGGCACGTCTCAAATGATAATGTTTCGAGTGCCTGGCGCCTTTTAGTTGATCAGTCAATGTTGAAACACACAAAGAAATGCACAGAAGCAGAGGCACAACGGCTTCTTGGAAATGATTCCTGGCGTTTGCATTTAGAAGAATTAGATGCATCTGTTGCTTTATTATATGTTCGTGGTGCACTAGGTGCCAGATGTATTGAAGTAGATGAGTTGTGGTCGAAAAAGTTTCACTGACACAATGAACAGAAACTCGTTTCGAGAAATTTTGAAATATCTGCGTTTTGGTGAAAAAAATAGACGGTCGGGACGTTTGAAAAGTGACAAATTTGCAGTTATATACATTACTTGGAACTACAGTCCTGGAAATTGAAATAAAAACACCGTGAATTCATTGTCCTAGGAAGGGGAAACTTTATTGACACATTCCTGGGGTCAGATACATCACATGATCACACTGACAGAACCACAGGCACATAGACACAGGCAACAGAGCATGCACAATGTCGGCACTAGTACAGTGTATATCCACCTTTCGCAGCAATGCAGGCTGCTATTCTCCCATGGAGACGATCGTAGAGATGCTGGATGTAGTCCTGTGGAACGGCTTGCCATGCCATTTCCACCTGGCGCCTCAGTTGGACCAGCGTTCGTGCTGGACGTGCAGACCGCGTGAGACGACGCTTCATCCAGTCCCAAACATGCTCAATGGGGGACAGATCCGGAGATCTTGCTGGCCAGGGTAGTTGACTTACACCTTTTAGAGCACGTTGGGTGGCACGGGATACATGCGGACGTGCATTGTCCTGTTGGAACAGCAAGTTCCCTTGCCGGTCTAGGAATGGTAGAACGATGGGATCGATGACGGTTTGGATGTACCGTGCACTATTCAGTGTCCCCTCGACGATCACCAGAGGTGTACGGCCAATGATGCCGGGTGTTGGCCCTGTGTGCCTCGGTCGTATGCAGTCCTGATTGTGGCGCTCACCTGCACGGCGCCAAACACGCATACAACCATCATTGGCACCAAGGCAGAAGCGACTCTCATCGCTGAAGACGACACGTCTCCATTCGTCCCTCCATTCGCGCCTGTCGCGACACCACTGGAGGCGGGCTGCACGATGTTGGGGCGTGAGCGGAAGACGGCCTAACGGTGTGCGGGACCGTAGCCCAGCTTCATGGAGACGGTTGCGAATGGTCCTCGCCGATACCCGAGGAGCAACAGTGTCCCTAATTTGCTGGGAAGTGCCGGTGCGGTCCCCTACGGCATTGCATAGTATCCTACGGTCTTGGCGTGCATCCGTGCGTCGCTGCGGTCCGGTCCCAGGTCGACGGGCACGTGCACCTTCCGCCGACCACTGGCGACAACATCGATGTACTGTGGAGACCTCACGCCCCACGTGTTGAGCAATTCGGCGGTACGTCCACCCGGCCTCCATCATGCCCACTATACGCCCTCGCTCAAAGTCCGTCAACTGCATATACGGTTCACGTCCACGCTGTCGTGGCATGCTACTAGTGTTAAAGACTGCGATGGAGCTCCGTATGCCACGGCAAACTGGCTGACACTGACGGCGGCGGTGCACAAATGCTGCGCAGCTAGCGCCATTCGACGGCCAACACCGCTGTGCCGTGCGTGTGATCATTGCATGTACAGCCCTCTCGCAGTGTCCGGAGCAAGTATGGTGGGTCTGACACACCGGTGTCAATGTGTTCTTTTTTCCATTTCCAGGAGTGTATTTTACAGAAAACTGTCAGTTGAATTACATACCTGGATCAAATGTCACCGTGGACGAACAACTTTTCCCCAGCAGAACCAGGTGTCCGTATTTGCAATAACTGCCGAATAAGCCTGATAAATTCGGAATCAAATTCTAGCTTGTAGCGGGTGTAGAAACAAAATTTCTTTGTAATGGGTACCCTTGTGTAGGAAAGAACGAACAGAGGGCACCTAATGGGAAACTCCCAGAACAAGTAGTAATCAAGTTGGTAGCTCCATATCGCAATAAGGGGCGAAATTTGACTACCAATACTTTTTTCACTACGGTCACACTTGGGGAGAGACAGGAAAAAGAGAAAACTAATCTTTTCGGCACTATCAACCGTACAAGAAAAGAAATTCCGAACACTATAAAAAAATTAACTCCTCTTTATACGTCTGTTCTCTTGAAAAGGGAAGGTGGTACTCCGACTGTCTACCAAGGGAAAAAGAACAAAAATGTTCTTCTGTATAGCACCATGCTCAGTTGTTAATGTACAAAATAATTCGAAACGCCTTCACGAAATAGTGAGCTTCTACAATAGCACAAAATTTGTTGTAGATGTCTTGGACCAGATGACGAGGAAATATTCTGCCCCATCTGGTACTGGTATTTCACAATATCCTTGATTTAGCAGTCATCAACGCATGGATCATTTTCAAGCTAGTGACAGGGATCAAAATAACTAGGAGGAATTTCATCCTAAATCTAGCAGAAGAATTAGAGCCTATATGGAAACCAGAAATCAGAAAAGGATGACAAGGGATGGAAAAGAAAAGGAAGAAACGGACGATAATGATGAAGAAAGAGAAGCGGAAATTCCTGCGAAAGTAAGAAAACGATGCCAAACGCTGAAATTCAGAAACGAGACACATTAAATGTGCAGTAAATGCAAGAGATATGTTTGTGGGCCGTGTACATGTAAAGTGCCCGCGCCCGGGTTCCCGGGTTTGATTCCCGGCGGGGTCAGGGATTTTCTCTGCTTCGTGATGACTGGGTGTTGTGTGATGTCCTCAGGTTAGTTAGATTTAAGTAGTTCTAAGTTCTAGGGGACTGATGACCATAGACGTTAAGTCTCATAGTGCTCAGAGCCATTTGAACCATTTTTTTTGTACACATAACGTAATAAAGACAGTAGTTTGTAATGCTTGTAAGTAGGATTAGCTACTGTGTATGGTCATATTTTATGATTGGTCTTTCTCTTAACATATTCATGGGTACTTAGTTTCTCCAGTAAGATTAATTTCTATTCATTATAAAAGTGCTGCAATGCAATTATTATGGTTTCAGATAAATATTGTGAACTATGTTCTTTAATATTAGTAATATTATGTTCCCATTGTTGTTGTAAAATACAATGATACTGTACTTAAAGTGATACATTTTTACCAACGTCATTAATACTTACATTAAACAGCACAGCATGTACTTACAAAGAAAGTTGTCACTTTGACCACATCGGCGGTTCTAAGTATAGTACTAGTTCCGGCGGTTCTAGTGTTAATAAAGTTAGTGGCTGTCGCATTATTTCATTTAAGTCACACAACAGCAGATCACTTCGAAACTTCAAGGCAGACTCGCTATCAGCGGTAGTAGGTTCTTTAAATCGGCGTATCGAGGCCCCTTACGCAGTGCGAGCGCACTTTTGCTCGCCGCGGAGGGCGAGCGGAGAGTTTCTGCCCCAGGAACACCTCCTCGGTAGATGGGAGACTAGGTAGGTGGGGTGCGAGCGCGTCTGTCTTCATTAGCCGCTAACGGCCGCCTTTAAGGCAGGCGCCGCCTTTACGGCGCAGCCGGGGCGCCGCAGGGGTCCGTCTGGGACCGCGTCCCTGCTGCTCCTGACACCCACTATCTCCACACCCTACTCCCCTCGCTCCTGCTCAACTTCTCCTCTCCGCCACCCACTTACTCTCCAACTTGACGCTGACGTCTGTGAAAACTGCAAGTCCCAAACGTCCGTTCGAGATAGTGTCCTTTAAATTGCGTCCAATGCAATCTGTGCCAAGGAATGGTCGAGGAACGATCGGCTAATCCCCCTGTCGGGCGTTCGCGAACGAACGGGTGCAAAGGAATGGTTCACCGAGATGAACGAAAGGACCGAGGAACGAATTCCAAGGAACGATCGGTTCATAGTTCACTTTAGTCGCGGCAGTCTACTTATAGTTCCCGGGAACGAGGAATGATCGGTTCATAGTTCACTAGTTCACTTCTGTTGCGGCGGTCACTTCGGCAGTTCTCGTTCCAGCCTCGGTCGCGTGCTCGCCTCAGTCTCGGTCTCCCTCGGCCGAACTCGTCGTTCTTCACACGACCACCTGTCTCAGTTTCACTGCCGACTGTTCCCAGTTAGTTCAGTATCCAGTTGCTCGTTTCGTTCACTGCGCTCGCCCATTTTACATGTGTTCCAAACTGTTCTCTCACTTGGCTCTGGCTATTCAGCGTCCACGACCGGTAATCAAAAAGTATTTTATAGTTACGTAAATTACATAAAAATCACGTTGTATGTAATAGGTACGTCTTTGCAGGTAACAAAAGGGCATATCAGCTCACTTCATTATATCGACGAACAGCAGAAGACGATTTTCGTGTATATTTCATATACAAAACATTACATTTAGGAAGGCTCTAATTATTTTTAAGTTTTGTTGTTTCCAATTTGCATTAACTGCTAGTCTGGTTTCTTTTTTTTTAAAAAAAGTGGGTTGTGGGTCATTTTGGATCAGTAGGAAAAGCGGTGCCTCCCCATTTGAAAAGACATAGAGTGCCGTAAAATGATATTTACTTATTATCTCAAAAATAGTTGTTCAGAAGGTGCTTTCAAACCAAAAATTTTACTACGGCGAACTTAATAATTATTATTATTACTGCTGCATTAACTTTAATAATGCAACATAAAAACATAATTTTTACTAAGCGTGTGACGCAAGTATGATGAGAAAACCACATTTTATTTTATGCTTCCATAAGGTCTTTACTTCGCCTAAGAACTCAGAGATAACGTGATGTATGTATAGCGTGTAAACGATCATTGTTTACAACGTAGCATAGCTATGTAGTGGAAGTCGAAACGAAGAATTTTATGCAAGACACTTGTGCTCTATTAAGTTGGGAAACAGCCACCAACAGGCTTACAAGACTACATGAGGTACAGCCCATGCGCGTCGCGTGAGATTTTCGTGTTCTCTTCTCCAGCTCTCTACACATCGTCATCGATTGCTTCGCAATTGTTGCTTGCATAGCTTGTTATTTCTTCTCTGCCTAATTATTAAATGTTTGTCTGTTTGTTGTATCTGCTTGTAACGGGCAACACATCGTCCGTAATTGGCGAGCAGCCTGTACTCGTGGCCGTTTTTCCGTGCGCCACCCTATATTATTTCCCTGCGATCAGCCACACAACGCTACAATTGGCTAAACGAGAGGTTCTGTAGAATCTCAGAAATTACTTCTAAAAGTGTCAGAATTCTGTAATGAATAAAAACTCTGTACTGCAGGGGGGAGGTAATTGCCCCCTCTTGGTGTCCTCCATCCTTCAGTCACCTACACTACTAGTTTTCAGGTTTTCATAAGAACCATATACCAAGCACAAATGAACGGCGAACGAGTAAAAATGAACGGTTCCCAAAAAGAACGATCAGCAATGAACTAGTTCCCAAGGATGAACGAGTTTGCCTATCTCTACTTCGTAAGTTGTCCTATAGGTAGGATAGCCGAGGATGGCTACGTGATGTAGGCTGCTGAGGAAGAGAACTGGAGATTCCTGAAAAAGAACTCTATAGCTGCGGGTCAGAAATGCCACGCATAATGTACTGTACTTCAACATGCGTGGTACACAGCGAAATTGTGTAATACTCCATGATGCTACTCCAGGCAGGTGTAAAATGAATATGCGCATCGGAAAATAGTAAACGCTAAAAAGATGATTTGGCCCTGTTTGACTGCCCCCTGAAGCAGATCTTAGGATCTCTTAATTCTATAAATTACAATCTAAACATAAATGAATGATGGAGGAAAGTAATCCTACTAAATGATAAATATTGTTCCTGGTTATATAAACTACTGACCATTAAAATTGCTACACCACGAAGATGACGTTTTACAGACGTGAAATTTAATCGACAGCAAGAAGATGCTGTGATATGCAAATGATTAGTTTTTCAGAGCATTCACACAAGGTTGGCGCTGGTGGCGACACCTACAACGTGCTGACATGAGGAAAGTTTCCAACTGATTTCTTATACAGAAACAGCAGTTGACCGGCGTTGCCTGGTGACACGTTGTTGTGATGCCTCTTGTAAGGAGGAGAAATGCGTACCATCATGTTGCCGACTATGATAAAGATCGGATTGTAGCCTATGGCGATTGCGGTTTATCGTATCACGATATTGCTGCTCGCGTTGCTCGAGATCCAATGACTGTTAGCAGAATATGGAATCGGTGGGTTCAGGAGGGTAATACGGAACGCCGTGCTGGATCCCAACGGCCTCGTATCACTAGCAGTCGAGATGACGGCATCTTATCCGCATGGCTGTAACGGATCGTGTAGCCACGTCTCGATCCCTGAATCAACAGATGGGGACGTTTGCAAGACAATAACCATCTGCACGAACAGTTCGACAACGTTCGCAGCAGCATGGACTATCAGCTCCGATACCATGGTTGCGGTTACCCTTGACACTGCAGCACAGACAGGAGCGCCGGCGATGGTGTACTCAACGACGAATCTGGGTGCACGAATGGCAAAACTTCACTTTTTTGGATGAATCCAGGTTCTGTTTACAGCATGATGATGGTCGCATCCGTGTTTGGCGACATCGCGGTGAACGTGCATTGGGAGCGTGTATTCGTCATCGCCATACTGGCGTATCACCCGGCGTGATGGTATGGGGTGCCATTGCTTACACGTCTCGTTCACCTCTTGTTCGCACTAAAGGCACTTTGAACAGTGGACGTTACATTTCAGATGTGATACGACCCGTGGCTCTACCCTTCATTCGATCCGTGCGAAACCCTACATTTCAGAAGGATAATGCACAACTTCATGTTTCAGGTCATGTACGGGCCTTTCTGGATATAGAAAATGTTCTACTGCTGCCCTGGCAAGCACATTCTCCAGATCTCTTGTCAATTGAAAACGTCTGGTCACTGGTGGCCGAGCAACTGGCTCCGTCACAATAAGCCAGTCACTACACTTGATGAACTGTGGTATCGTGTTGAAGTTGCATGGGCAGCTGTACCTGTACACCCCATCCAAGCTCTGTTTGCCTCAACGCCCAGGCGTATCAAGGCCGTTATTACGGCCAGAGGTGGTTGTTCTGGGTACTGATTTCTCAGGATCTATCCACCGAAATTGCTTGTAAATGTAAACACATGTCATAATATATTTGTCCAATGAATACCCGTTTATCATCTGCATTTCTTCTTGGTTTAGCTGTTTTAAAGGCCAGTAGTGTATTTATTGTAGATTTAAAAAAAACTTTGTATTATATAGTTGATATTTCCTAAGTGAAACTACTGATCAATTATTATGACTGCGCAATGTAATATCAATAACGTGAAATGACTGACAGCATTTACATGCCAAACACTAGAAGACATTAAAGATGATCAACAATGGTGTGGAACTTCAGTGGAAATAAACTAACATGATCACAGCTGTTTAGCTTTTATAGCCCGAATAAGCCGAAGTAATTTGTACTGCATCCGGTGTGTCGAAGTGATGGTTCTCGTTCTCGGCTGCGACGATGGAAGAACTCCAGCCACAAAGAAACTCTTACAAATACTAGGACGGCAGAAGGCGGTCCTCTGACTAATGTACTCTAATACCGTATTCTCCTCTCAGTGTTCGACAGACGAGAAACGTGGACTCCCAGCCACAAGGACGGAGTTTAGATAACGTCTCAATGCAAGTATAGGTAGAAGAAGTGCTCTCAATCACTGAACACTGCGTATTCAATGACGACTCCCTACCCGGAGTCGAATTCCAGAATCGTATATGTTCGCAACAGAACAGTACAGTGCCTAACTGTTCTAACTATAAACTCTCCTGAGAGCAAAGACAGCAAGTCCGTCCCTTAATAAAAAAAAATACCTGATACAGAGCCACCGCCACACACAGGCGCTCGCAACAGAAGACCTAATCTCTCCGCCACTGGCCCCCTAGCAAGGTTGGGCTGCCCGCCCTCGTAATTCCGAAAACGAATTATATTCCCGAAACCATGGAATATTCTCCCTCTCTACAGATTCTTCTGAATGCCGACCAACCATATTTTAGTCTTTTGTCGCCCAGCGCGGAAGGTTTGCGAGGAAAAACCTATACTCGTACAATGGTACGCTTCTGAGTAAAAATCCTTGGAAATAACTGAGCCTGCGTGGTTTCCGAGGTGCCGCTTCTTCGTTCCTCTCACCTGCGCCCAAGATTTCCAAATTTCTGCAGTATCATCTGGTTATCCTTCCGGCCGTACTACAATAGCGGCCGGTCGTCACGCTATTGTGCTCGAGATCTCAGGTGCCACGACGTCCGCCTAGCTACTTCCTGTGTTTAAGCAGGACCAACACCTGTGTGGGCCTTCCACCCAGGGCTTGGGTTCTGCCTGACGTTTCATCTCCACTGGCGTTCTAACCTCTACTACCACAGGCATTCATACATTAAGCCGATTTTATTATAAGACACTCCTTCACCTTTCGTGCAGCGAGCGTTAACAGTTATTTACAAGGCGTAAATGACAATGTCAGTCTCCTTTATACCGGGTGATCAGAAAGTCAGTATTAATTTGAAAACTTAATAAACCACGGAATAATGAGAGGTAAAAATTGAAACACATGCATGGAATGACACGGGGTTTTTATTAGAACCACTCCATATTGCTTGACGCGTGAAATATCTCTTGCGCGCCTCGTTTGGTGTTGATCGTGTGCTCAGCTGCCACGTTCGTCACGCTTGGCCTTCCAGGTCCCCAGACCTCAGTCCGTGCGATTATTGGCCTTGGGGTTAGCTGAAGTCGCAAGTGTATGATGATCGACCGACATTTCTGGGGATGCTGAAAGACAACATCCGACGCCAATGCCTCACCATAACTCCGGACATGCTTTACAGTGCTGTTCACAACATTATTCCTCGACTACAGCTATTGTTGAGGAATGATGGTGGACATGTTGAGAATTTCCTGTAAGGGACATCATCTTTGCTTTGTCTTACTTTGTTATGCTAATTATTGCTATTCTGATCAGATGAAGCGCCGTCTGTCGGACATTTTTGAACTTTTTTTTTGTTCTAATAAAACCCCATGTCATTCCAAGCATGTGTGTAGATTTGTACCTCTCTATATACATTGTAAGTAGGATGTTTAGGTTTTTTTATTGGTAACGCCAACGCCACGTAGCGCTCTGTAAGAAAATCACTAGCTGTGCTGTGTGCAGTCTGTGGCTGGTTTGCATTGTTGTCTGCCTTTGTAGTGTTGGGCAGCGGCAGCTGGATGTTAACAGCGCGTAGCGTTGCGCAGTTGGAGGTGAGCCGCCAGCAGTGGTGGATGTGGGTAGAGAGATGGCGGAGTTTTGAAATTTGTAAGACTGAATGTCATGAACTGCTATATATATTATGACTTTTGATGATATTAAGGTAAATACATTGTTTGTTCTCTATTAAAATATTTCATTTGCTAACTATACCTATCAGTAGTTAGTGCCTTCCGTAGTTTGAATCTTTTATTTAGCTGACAGTAGTGGTGCTCGCTGTATTGCAGTAGTTCGAGTAACGAAGATTTTTGTGAGGTAAGTGATATGTGAAACGTATAGGTTAATCTTAGTCAGGGCCATTCTTTTGTAGGGATTTTTGAAAGTCAGATTGCGTTGCGCTAAAAACTATTATGTGTCAGTTTAAGCACAGTCGTGTATAATTCTTCTAAGGGGACGTTTCAACATTATTCCGTGATTTACGCAGTTTTCAAATTTATACTGACTTTTTGATCACCCCGTAGTTCTCAGATGGGGACTGTATGAACTTCTCCTCAGCGATTTGGTTCATACTGACAGGGTGTGGAGAGCATGGCTAGGACTTCAACAAGTGTAAACAAAATAATGAAACTCTATTTTTCGAGAAAATCTAATTTGTAAATTTGGTTGGTGGGAGGGGTGGAGGGGGGTGCTTATCTACACAGATCAGCCGGAAAATTATGACCACAGGCTTACTACCGATGTAAACCAGTGCATGCGATATAACAGCGTCAACTGACGAGGAATGACTGCTAGTCAGACACAAGTACGGTTCATGTAGTACGCGGTGTTCAAAAAGTCTCTCCGCAGTGCCGTATGATTGTTAACCGCGCGTGCCGTATGATTTTGAGCCTGCCTGGGTTACTTCCCTTCAAGTGGACTCTCCCAACATTCCACTGTTTCGTTTATCTCAGCCAGCGTCAGCAGTACCATTGGTGTGTGTCGTTACGTGTTGACGTGAACGTTTAAGTTTAGTTCCTTTGTTCGTTTGTCTCGTTTTTGTCAGTGTTAAAATGTTAACCATTGAAGGACTTGTGTTTTTAGTCGAATAACCGTTCAAAGCTGGCGGTAAATACTCAGTTTCAGTTCGTCAAACATTTAATTCAGTTTTCCCGGGAACAACAAAAAATGGCTCTGAGCATCAGTGCCTTAGAACTTTAGAACTAGTTAAGCCTAACTAACCTAAGGACATCACACACAGCCTTGCCCGAGGCAGGATTCGAACCTGCCAAGGTAGCGGTCGAGCGGTTCCAGACTGTAGCACCTAGAACCGCACGGCCACACTGGCCGCCCCGGAGACAACAAAAATGGTTCAAATGGCTCTGAGCACTATGGGACTCAACTGCTGTGGTCATCAGTCCCCTAGAACTTAGGACTACGTAAACCTAACTAAGCTAAGGACATCACACACGTCTATGCCCGAGGCAGGATTCGAACCTGGGACCGTAGCAGCCGCACGGCTCCGGACTGCGCGCCTAGAACAGCGAGACCACCGCGGCCGGCCCCGGAGACAACACTCCCACATCGCGATAGTATGACAGATTTGATTAACGAGTTTCGAAGTACGGCTTCAGTGACAGATGCACCTAGAAGTGGTCGTCGTAGCGTTCTATCTGAGGATAAACTACTCAATATTTCCGATAAAATGTCCACAAGTCCGAACAAGTCAGTAGGAAAACTCGCCCAGGAAATCGATTTAGTGTCGGAACGGCCCACACAGCTGTAAGGAGTCAGAACTTGTCCCATACAAAGTGACTGTCGTAGAAGAACTGAAAAATACTGATCATGGCAAGAGACTGCATTATTGTCGATGGTCGAAAAATTTCGTTCAACAAAAAGAAAGGGATATCCTTAATGACACGTTTTTCATTGATGAGGCGTGATTTCCTTCATTCGGGTACATGAACTCGCAAAATTCTAGTATGTGGACTACTGCAAATCCATTGTGTAGTCATGGTGAATCACTTCATTCTGTGAAAATAGGAGTTTGGATTGAAATTTCTAGACGTCGGGTTGTGGGTCCCATATTTTTCAACGAAACAATAAACGCACAACGATGCTGCAGTGATATTCTGTACCCATCAATAGGAGAACTTGTGTTAAGTGAAATACAGAACGGTTATTTTCAACAAGATGGTGCAACCGCACATAAGCTCGCGTTTCAATGTCACTGCTTGCTTATGTTTTTGGTGATCGCAAAATTTTACAGGGACTTTAGCCTCCACGATGGCTTGACCTAACACCACCTAACTTTGTATTCTGGGGTGCAGCGAAAGCAACTGTCCATAAAAACCGTCCAAAATCCATCGTTGAATTGAAACCTGCATTATCCACTGTAACATTGTTGCATTAATGTGTTGTAAAGCGGTGCTGATAGTCAATAAAAGCGGGTTAAAAGTGTAAGTAAGCTGTTTAGGTTTTTTTATTGGTAACGCCGCCGCCACGTAGCGATCTGTATAAAAATCACTGGCTGTGCTGTGCGCAGTCTGTGTTTAATTTGCATTGTTGTCTGCCATTGTAGTGTTGAGCAGCGGCAGCTGGATGCTAACAGCGCGTAGCGTTGCGCAGTTGGAGGTGAGCTGCCAGCAGTGGTGGACGTGGGGAGAGAGATGGCGGAGTTTTGAAATTTGTAAGACTGTATGTCATGAACTACCATATATATTTTGACTATTAAGGTAAATACACTGTTTGTTCTCTATTAAAATCTTTCATTTGCTAACTATACCTATCAGTAGTTAGTGCCTTCCATAGTTTGAATCTTTTATTTAGCTGGCAGTAGTGGTGCTCGCTGTATTGCAGTAGTTCGAGTAACGAAGATTTTTTGTGAGGTAAGTGATTTGTGAAAGGTATAGATTAATTTTAGTCAGGGCCATTCTTTTGTAGGCATTTTTGTAAGTCAGATTGCGTTGCACCAAAAATATTGTGTGTCAGTTTAAGCACATTCGTGTATAATTGTTCAAAAAGGACGTTTCACATAGACCAGTCTTATATAATTGTTCTAAGGGGACGTTTCATATGTCGACCCTTAGCCGAGGATACCTCACTGGAATCTTCTGATTTTTTCTTGTAGTTTGTGTAATTAATGTAGATTTTTTTTATTGCTAGCGCGTAATCATAGAGGGAATTTCCTTTGTAGTTGTAGTCTTTCATTGTTGCACAGTACAACAGTTGTGGCATGCATGTAGAGTTGCACCAAGTATTTCGCAGCTGCGCTTGCAATTAACTAGATATTATTTTCAGTGCTATGTTAATGTGTTCTCTTATTTTTGCTCTTCAAATTGTGCTTTTCTGTGTTATCGTGTGAAATATTGAGTCAATAATGGCGTGTGAAAAACGTAATACTAGGCTACAAAGTAAACTGAGAAATGACAGTGAAGACGAAAGCAATGTGTTAGCGCCACCATGTAATGAATTCACAAATGTTCAAAGTAGTAATTTGGTAATAGTGCATAGGGAAATGGAGCGGGCTGCAAATAATGGTGTAGGCAGTGAAACAGTTAGTGAACAGAGAAGCATTATCGATCGATTGGTCGGCAACAGCTCGCGTCAGGAATCCGATATGACAGGACACAATCTTGCAAATACCGTACATTCAGGTTTTGCGTCCTCACCGTTTTCTCAAATAAGCCGAGACACCTTTTCTGCTTGTCAAACTGTGAATGTTGCCGGTGCAAATGCACTGCCGAAAAGCATAGATGATCAGATTCCAGACACTAATACATTATTATTGCAATTAATGCAACAAATGAAACAAAACCAGAGACAAACACAGCAACAGTTAGACACAATGGAACAAAATCTTCGAAAGTTAGACACAATGGAACAAAATCAGAGACAAACACAACAAAAGCTTCAAAAGTTAGACACAATGGAACAAAATCAGAGACAAACACAGCAACAGTTGGACACAATGGAACATAATCTTCAAAAGTTAGACACAATGGAACAAAATCAGAGACAAACACAGCAACAGTTGGACACAGTGGAACATAATCTTCGGAAGTTAGACACCACACTTGAACAAACACGTGAAGATTTAACTACTGAGTTACATAACATTGAATCGAAATGTCAAAAAATCTGTAATGACGTAAAAACACAAATTTGTGAGCATTTTCAACCTATTTTTTCGGGGCATGAAAACTCATTACAGAATCACGAAGCAGCCATAAAAGAATTGAAACTGTTGTTCGTGAAAATCACGACACCTTGCAAGCTAAAATGGACTCAGTTGCATCCACCGATTCGGTTACGCAACTTACAAGAACTCAGGAAAACTTAAAGGACTCAGTGGATTCGATTTCAACACAAATGGACACTCTGAAACTTGGTTCAGAAAAACACACTGAGGAAATGTGTTCACTATCGGAGAAAGTAGCCGAACTTTCGGATCAGTTCACTAATTTATCTACGAAGGTAGATGATAATTTGAATGACACAAAACCGGTAGTCTTTAATGACACAGAAAAGTGCGAACAAATTAGGAAATTCAAACAAAGTCTGAATCAAATTAGTACGCAACACCAAAGAGAAATCCGGGAAGTACAAGATCAGCTGACACAGGTAATACAACAATTACGTATTTCAGAGGACACTCGCGCTCCAATACGGGAAGAGGGACATAGAAATACGGAACAGCCACAAAATAATAACACAGGGCACTTCGGAAATTATGAAAGAAATTGGCAAGGTACACCGAATTTTGAGATGGAACCGCCGAAACGACGTAACAATGACCGATATGCTACCCGCCGAGACGATGATTTTGACTATAAGCTGTTCATTACTACACGTAAATTCAAAACATTTAAGAATTCTGGCAACGACATTCATCCACAAGCGTGGCTCCATCAATTCTCTCATTGTTTTCCTCCCAACTGGTCACTAGAGCACAGATTAGAATTTATGTGTGGCTACTTAGAGAATGAACCAGCTGTAAGAATGCGATCGGTCATTCACGATTGCCACAGTGAAGGAGAATTTTACCATGCCTTCCTCTCAGCATATTGGTCCCAAGCCACACAAGACCGAGTAAAACATGGCATCATGATGATGAAACATTTCGAACAATCTGAATTTTCCAGTCTTGTGAAATATTTTGAAGACATGTTGCACAAGAATCAGTACCTGTCAAACCCATACAGTCCGTCAGAACTCATCCGCATTTGCTTAATCAAATTGCCTGAACATTTACGGCGTATTATTTTGGCAGGCCGTTGCAAAGACGACATTGAAGCTTTTCAGGGACTCTTACAAGAATTAGAAATTGACACTGACAATCGCGGAACGCGAAAACAGGAACACAACAATTACAGGTCACATCCGTCGCAATTCCGCGATGAAAGAAATAATAACTGGACACGACAAGGCTATTCTCACAATACAAATCGTGACCAAAACAGACACCACCCGTATGACAACCGTTGGCAGAGTAGTAATAATTACAGGGAAAGGTCACCTCTCCGCGGTAATGACTATCACAGAGACAATCAGAGAAACAGACAATATGGGAACCAAAATAATTACTATCAAGGGAGACAGAATAACTTTAGACGCAACGATCCAGCGCGCAGTTACGATTCAGAGAGAAATTCTCCACCACGTGACCGACAAGAAAGAAACTATGGAATCTACCGACATGACGACAGACGATATGATCGTAACGACAGACCTGAATTGCAGCAGAACTGGCGGGAATCAAACAGAGCAGGGCCCTCTCGACAAGGTGAATTTGTAGAAGTTAGGTCTCCAAATCCCAATAACGACGCGCGCCAACAAAGACACAATAGGCAATGACTCATACCGCTGGCAGCCTCAAAACGTACTTATGAAACTGACGACGCAGCTGCCGTAGCTAGTAATTACGTTAAAATGGAAGACATTAGGGACATATTACTCCAGGAACACGACGTAAAACATAACAACATTGCATATCCTGTGGTTCACATTACTGTAAATGACGTAAAATTTACGGCAGTACTTGACTCAGGCAGTCCCATTTCAGTAATTAGTGAAGCAGCTTTTAGCAAATGCAACAAATCGAACGATTGCCCCACACTTCCGTTACGCAAGATTAAATTACAAGGTGCAGTCACTGGAAAAAGTGTAGATGTACACCAACAAACCAACTTAGAATTCTTTTGTCAGAGCCACAGCTTCTCTATGAACTTTCTTATTGTTCCATTGTTGTCGACGGAAATTATACTGGGAGTAGACTTTTTGAATGAATACAAAGCAATCTTAAACTTTCACGATGCTGAAATAAGTTTAGAGAAAGAAGGTAAGTCAATAGCTTTGAAATTTGAAGATTGGCTCTCAAACCATGACGAGGAAATTAATCGGCTTTACCTTCTGTTAGACAACAGTTCGGAATTTTCTACGGAACTAGACACTAACAGTCGCTCTGCAAGTACTGACAGGGATGATATCGACGGCACATTTGAAACTAATGAGTTAATTCAGAATAAAATTCAAACAATTGAGAATTGTAATGACACTGATAGTCAGGACCTTTTTCAGATTTTACAAGCACATTCCACAGTTTTTACTCACAAAACAGGAACAATCAAGGGATTTCAATACCAATTTCGTGTTCGTGAGCATACTAAATTTTGTGTTAGACCATACGTAATTCCAGCACATTATAGGGACCGTGTTAGAACAGAAATACAATCTATGCTTGACGACGGCATTATTGAGTCTGCAGTAAGCTCATACAACAATCCATTACATGTTGTTGAGAAGAAAAATGGATCGATCAGGCTTGTCTTAGATTCGAGACAAATCAATACTATCATTATTCCTGAAACAGACAGGCCGCAAACGTTGGAAGAACTTCTTCAAAATTTTAATGGTGTAAAAGTGTTGTCTTCCATTGATCTCAGATCCAGCTTTTATCAGATCGAACTTCATCCAGAATGTAGAAAATACACAGCTTTCCTTTGTTTCGGCGTTTGTTATCAGTTTCGGAAACTTTCTTTTGGTTTGAACATTTCCTCGGCAGCATTCATTCGCGGGCTAAATTCCATATTACCTCAGCTCTTAAAACGTCACATCACCTTATATGTGGACGATATTCTGATAGCAGAAGCCTCATGGGAACAACATAATCGCATCCTCAACAGCGTGTTACATATTTTTGCAGAATCTGGAATTACAGTTCACTTGGAAAAGTCTGAATTCGGTAGGACAAAAGTGAAGTTTTTGGGACATATTATTTCTTCTGAAGGCATTCAGCCGGATCCTGAAAAGTTAGAAGCAATCAGAGCCATTCCAGTTCCATCCACAAAAAAACAAGTCCGCAGTTTTCTAGGTCTCGTAAACTTTTACCGACGTTTTCTGAATATGCAAATTCTAGTTACACCAAAACTTTGTTCTCTCACTGGAAAAAATACTATTTGGAATTGGGACGAACAAGCACAGTTGGAATTCAATTCTTTGAAAGAATCGTTACTTAACGCGGCAATACTAGCTCATCCAGATCTCTCACAAGATTTTTGCCTTAGCACGGATTCTTCTAAAGTCGGTCTTGGTGCCCATTTATTTCAAGAAGCCACAGAAAATGACATTACTGTTCAGAAAACCATTGCTTTTGCTAGCCGAGTGCTAACAAAATCTGAAAAAAATTATTCCGTTACTGAATTAGAAGCTTTAGCTATCGTTTGGGCATTTAACAAATTCCGTTTCTTTCTTTATGGTAAGCACGTAAAAGTATACAGTGACCATCGTGCATTACAATTTCTTATGTCTTCAAAATTAAATCACGACAGGTTAAAACGTTGGGCATTGTTTCTGCAAGAATTCCACTTCACAATAGTCTACATTCCCGGCAAGGAGAACATTGTTGCGGACGCACTGTCACGCGCACCGGCTGGGCTTGAGAAAAGTAACACATAAAGCAACCTCGAGAGAAATTTCAGTATTCTTTACATCCAGAAAGTCGCCTTTGAAAACTTCATCACCACATCTTTAAAGGACATTGCTCATGAACAAGATAAAGATCCGATTTGGAAAGATATCAAAAGTAAATGGCATGAAAAGACACACACACAGATTCGGCATTATTATCTGGTTAGAAACAACATACTGTTCAAACGATGCACTGTTGATGACAAGCTATGGGTACTTTGCATTCCAGACGATTTTGTTAATAAGCTCATTTGGTACATTCATTTCAGCTATGCACATTTTGGTCCACGAAAATGTTATCATATTCTTCGAACGACTTGTTATTTTAACAACATGGAAAAGATAATTCGAAGAGTCTTGTCTATTTGTAAACTTTGTCAAAAGGCGAAACCATCTACTGTCTCTCATCGTGATCCATTGTTTCCTATCATTCCTTCTAAATTAAAAGAATTTGCTGCTGTTGATCTCTTGGGACCGCTTGTCAGAACATCTAATGGATTTTCGTACGTTCTAGTCGCTGTTGAACTTACTTCAAAATTTGTTTCTTTCACTCCGTTACGTAAAGCCACTGGACGGTCTGTATCCAACGCCTTTGTTAGAAATTTCTTACGTGAAGTTGGACACGTTAGTAAAGTAATTTCAGATAACGGACCGCAATTCAGATCTGCTGTTTGGTCACGCATGCTTCGTAACCATAAAATCAAATCTGTTTTTATTTCATTGTACTCACCACATTGTAACCCGTCTGAACGGATTATGAAAGAAATCAATAAACTTTGCAGACTTTATTGTCACAGAAAGCATCATCATTGGGACAGATATTTACACTTATTTCAAAACGTGCTGAATGAAATGCCTCATGACTCCACTGCTTTACCACCTGTTCTTGTACTGAAGAATAAAGAACCACCAAACAGAATCAGAGAGCTTGTACCTTTTCCGAATACACGTAAACTTCGACACAAAGACATTATTGACTTGTTGTTGTTGTTGTTGTCTTCAGTCCTGAGACTGGTTTGATGCAGCTCTCCATGCTACTCTATCCTGTGCAAGCTGCTTCATCTCCCAGTACCTGGCTATTAAAAATATAAATTCTGCTGCAGACAAAAGGAAAAAATTACACGGTAAAGCAAATGCAAAGAAATTATATATTGGTCAGAAAGTTCTCATTAAAGCTCATCCATTGTCACATAAGAAGAAACACTTGAGTCACAAATTCTTTCTAGTTTACAATGGACCTTACAGAATCCGACGTATACCACATGATAATTGCGTTGAAGTTGAAACTCTGCGTACTAGGAAGAGTAAAGGTTTACACCACATTTCACATGTAAAACCGTTTATTGAAAGATAATCTGCTTTTTAACTTTGTCTTTGCCATAAAACATTTCACTTCACATTTCTAGTATGCTTTGTCACACTGACAAACTGTTAACATGCAACAATGTTTGAAGTTTACTATCCAGTCTAGAACCTACGGAACATATTTAAACAGAAATTACGAATGCATTGTTATAGTGAACAGACGTCACAGTGTTATTGTGCGTGTACATTCTTGCTTGTTAGTTGCACGATTACGTAACGACCATAAGGCTCACATACTTAGAACATTTACCAGTATTGCTAATGGGATTTTAATGTAACATTTTGGTTTACTTGAAAATACATTCTGGATTTAAAGTACTTTCTGTGAGATACCAGATGATACAGTGGTTAGTTTATGTGACAGCTACACGATTTTATCACGACGCTACTAATGAGTGACAATTTACAATGTTGCTTTTGCAGTTTATCTGTTTTATATCTGCACAGTTTTTCTGAATTTTTCTGGAAAGTAAAACATGTTTTAGTAGTAACCTTGTGGTATAGCTACAGTGAGACAGCCTTTTCTGTAGCACAACAATACGTACAGTACAGTACTTACTTCATCACGGCAATAAGCGTAATAACTAAGATATCTATACGCAAAGCATTTCAATTTCGTTTATCATGAGGTAAGTACATTGACTTCTGCAGAACTTAGCTTTCGGAGGACAACAACTACGACACTTCCACAGAGAGTGTCTTACAGCAAGACGCACATTTAGCGCTACAGGACACGCATTAAACTATTTATTTTTCAACATATTTGAATTACAAAGAAAGTTTTCCGTGATACATTTCATTCCGTTACTGTAATCTGTAACACCTGAGGATATAATTACATTATCCTCAGGGGGGTACACGCTTACTTTGTGTACCATGTGTTTGGCAAGCACAAGGAGCCCTAGCTAATATGGTATTTGTTTATACAACTTTACACATCGGTACCATATTTCTCTAACACATAAATTACACAGCTATCTGATCATTTAACTGAGAGAGACAAACATTTACTTTACTACATCAGTGACAGATGTTTACGTAATTACACCATTGGATAACTTCACACTTACGAAGTTGTATTTTGTGAACTGTTCATATTTTTTCGGAACCATTGTGATACTATGAGAGCTTTGAATGACATATTTGGTATGGGATCACGATTTTTAAAGTACGGTTGAGGTATATGACACTTTTGACATGAGCAGAGAATTTTTTTTAGGTTTTGAACTTATTGGAGGAAGCTACACCGTTTTTGAGAATTGACTGAAATGCTATATTATTACGACGACGGTGTGTATTATGCTGTTGCGGTATGTTTATGATCAATAAGCTGATGGTATAAGAGTTATTTGATTATGCTATGTATTTATTATGATGAAATATTGATGTGTCGCCGCAAGATTGACGTGTCGACGAATATGTACATGTTTAATAAGGTAAGAAATAAGGAGTAGTGGTTAGGGACTCTGATTTATGAAAAGGATGTTGGAAACCAAGAATCGTACTTTAAGAGTTATGAAATGTGTGTATACGCGTGAATGTATCACAAGGCCGCCAAAAATTTTTGGACACTGTTATATTAATAGAATTTTGATTCTACAGATGTGTAACGCAAATTCTTGACCTGTGAAATTTTTTACATGAGACTGCCACTGTAGCGGAAACTGGTGTCGTAAATATTTCGTTAAGACAGTTAAGTGACCACCTGCACGTAATGCGTCGTGGGCACCCAGCTGCGCGACAACCACCTGACAAAAGAAAGCCATTAGTGTGTGCCTTTCAGAGGCACAGGTAAAAAAAAAAGGCCATTATCCTCTCTATTGACATTCCTTTGCAGAAAGCACCGCAAATACGACACGCTCATTACTGAGAAAGATACTTACATCTGACACCTGATTATAACAAACGTCTTTCTACGAAAGTTGAGAGAATTCTACTAACTTATAAAATGTCACATGACTATTGAATGACATTTTTATGCTTTGTCCATAGTTGCTTATTTCATTTGATATCTGTTTTCCAGCTGTGTTGCAGCTTTGGTTTTATAAAATTAAATGCATTTGCTAATGTGAACACTTTCTGTCGACAGATCTATTAAATAATTATTTTATGATCCACATTCTGCGAAAAAGGAGCTCTTGGAATGGAAAGAGCAATAAGAAACGACTAATAACAGTAACTATATATAATTTTCTTTTCAAGTACTTGGTAATTTATTTCATTGAATAAGTAGTGGTGCACCATTTTAATTATATAGACATTAAGATGTGAATATACATTTCCCTTATCTGCATTGTTGTCTTTAGCGTAATATTTTTTCTGCTTCAGCTTTGTCATGTTTAGGTATAATTTATAGCATTTGCTGCTGCTGCTATGTGCCAGGCATAGTGCTACTGAATGTCACTTTGTATTACTAGGTTAAGCCAATTTTATTACTGATTTATTTTTCTTGTTTGCTGCGCATTGCCTTATATTAGTTGTAATATTGCTGCCTTTTTTTGCCAATTTCCATTTTTTAACATTGCTGTTTGTGTAAATTGTTTTGTGCTGCTGCATTGCCTCATCCCTTAGTTAAGCATCTGAGCTCAGTAGATTTAAGTTAGCTTAAGAGGGGGTAGACTATATAAGAAACTAACTATGATGAATTGGAAGAAAAGCATTGAGAAGCTTTAAGAAAATGGTTTGGCCAAAAAAGTAGTGTACAGTGGAGAAAAACTATTTTTGAAAGAGGATGCGAACAGAATACAGAAAGCTGGTTTAGATAGGACTTATGGGAATAATGATGAACTAAGGGAGATCTCTATGCAAAATACTGCAGTAAAACAAACCCTGTCCTTTCCTTTTGTATTATCCCTCTATGTGTTTATGTACCCTTGTGTATTTGTCTTTTTCCTGTCTTTATGTGTTTAGCTAATAAGATTTATGTTGTAGAATTTTTCAAATACTATGTTATTTTCTTTGTAAATATGTTCAGACAGTATTTATTCTGTTTTGTTCTAATGCTCATGTGTGAGATTGATGTTTCAAAAGTTACTCTGATCTTTTATGTATGTACTTATGTCGTAATTTTTGTAACACTGGTGTATTTTCTATTTCGATTCTTTTGTAAAGCCTGTACTACTGCAAATGTTATCTGTATTGTTATGTTCTTTAAAGATGTATTTTGTACCTTTGTTATTGTATTCTCATGTTATAAAAAAGTAATTGACATCTTTCATCAAATTAAGTAACTTGTAAATTACATTTCACTGCACATGTTTCTGTTGGTCATAGTATATGGATAATATGTGAGAAGTAGGGACTGATAGTGTTTGCACGTGTGTTAATAATTCAGCAAGGGACTGGATAAAAGCATTGCTGGTTCTAAGGACATTTAAAAAATATTGTGAGTACACAAGTGGTGGTTATGGACTTGCTATATTATTCGCAAGACTCTTCAATGGTGATTGTGCGCCTGCGCAGTCAAACAGATGGCTGCTGGCCATCTCTACAAGGACTACAGTGGGTCTACACCTTTGATGACCCACCAATACCATTATTTGTACAAGTACTGCAATGGGTCTGCACCTCTGGTGGCCCACCAATACCATACTCTCTACCAGGACTACAGTGGGTCTACACCTTTGATGACCCACCAATACCATTATTTGTACAAGTACTGCAGTGGGTCTGCACCTCTGGTGGCCCACCAATAGTAATCTCTACCAGGACTACAGTGGGTCTGCTCTGTGATGACCTACCTACTGATAGGCTTCAACGTCGACTGACTCTGCTGTGGCCTATTACCTGTCTGCATGTCAAGAGTCAGCACTGTCTTTCGTATGAAGGACAACACTGCTTCTTCAAGACTGCTTAGAAATCCACTACTTCCAAGTGCAATTTCTTTTATTGCTCAGACTTTGAAAAAAAAAATACTGCATTTTTACTGTGATGAATGATGAGGACTGTCTATATGGACTGTGAGAAAATTTTAGCTTTTGACCAACATTGTATCGATAAGTGTGTGCATTTCATTCCTTTGTTATTGTAATTATGAAAAAAATTTTCAAATCTGTATTGGCCACTGCCCAAAACAATTTGTAAATTTTTTTGTGGGGAGCATGGGGGCTATGTAAGTAAGCTGTTAAGGTTTTTTTCATTGGTAACGCCGCCGCCACGTAGCGCTCTGTATAAAAATCAATGGCTGTGCTTTGCGCAGTGTGTGTTTAGTTTGCATTGTTGTCTGCCATTGTAGTGTTGAGCAGCGGCAGCTGGATGCTAACAGCGCGTAGCGTTGCGCAGTTGGAGGTGAGCCGCCAGCAGTGGTGGACGTGGGGAGAGAGATGGCGGAGTTTTGTAATTTGTAAGACTGGATGTCATGAACTACCATATATATTTTGACTATTAAAGTAAATACATTGTTTGTTCTCTATTAAAATCTTTCATTTGCTAACTATACCTATCAGTAGTTAGTGCCTTCCATAGTTTGAATCTTTTATTTAGCTGGCACTAGTGGTGCTCGCTGTATTGCAGTAGTTCGAGTAATGAAGATTTTTTGTGAGGTAAGTGATTTGTGAAAGGTATAGATTAATGTTAGTCAGGGCCATTCTTTTGTAGGGATTTTTGTAAGTCAGATTGCGTTGCGCCAAAAATATTGTGTGTCAGTTTAAGCACATTCGTGTATAATTGTTCAAAAAGGACGTTTCACATAGAACAGTTGTGTAAAATTTTTCTAAGGGGACGTTTCAAAATCTGTGAGCTGTCTGGGGTTAGTTAACCTTGCATTACTGCGCAACTGTTTCACCAGGTATCCAGTCTCGCTTACCAAATTCTCAACCAGACTAACATTAATTATAATCCTTTCATATATATATATATATATATATATATATATATATATATATATATATATATTTAAGAGAATTTAAATAAAAAGAAATAAATCAGTTTAGATTTGGAAATTTATTTTAACATTGATCATTAAAATTTCAGCATATTAAACTTGATTCATAACTAAACTGGTGCCATATTTAGGATTGTGAAAATGTGAGAATGTAATCTTACGGAACACATCAAATATGGAGCCAAGATTGGGAGACTACATACAACACTGCGTTCATAAAATAACACACTAAGAATGTTGAAACATATGCAAGAGGAAATTAACCACAACGAACCGATTCAATTTTAACGCAAAGAAGTTACGTTTGTAGCACAATCCTGTCCGTAATGTAATTACCACACACTGGTATACTAAAATCATACTAACTCTCTATGAAATCTTCCCGAAAAGAATAGCTGAGGGCTACTTTGATGACTACACCACATACTTCACGTGGTCAATTTGGCTTACACAAAGAGTGTAATTCCACATTAATTTTGATAATTTAAAATAAATTACATCGAAACTAAATTTACAAAAGAAAAAACCTCGAACTGGTTACTATCGTCTTACTATTAATCTGATGAGTCACACAATTGTATAAGCACGTGGTACTGGCCTCACAAAGTACACCCCACGTGGGTTGAATACAAAGAAAAGTTGCTATATTGAAAAATATTGTCAAGACGAGACGTTATAATCTCACGCACATTCGCATTTAAGATTGATGATCTTAGTTGGAGTTACTGATCAACACGTGGTTCCACTTTACTCACAAAGTAGTGACAAAGCAACTACCGGAATATATTCTGAGCTTCACACTCGAAGTACACTGCGTTGCAATTTAATTTAACATTAGATATATTAGAGCTAAACCTGAAACAAATGTGATTAAATTTTCAGTTAGGCTGAACTTAAGAAATCCATTGTCCTACGGACTTAGCAGACACGCGCTTAGCCAGAGATCTTACCACTTCAGACGCTCGCCGCAGACAGACTGACCTGCCGGGCTCCTACCGAGCGTGCTTCCGTATACAAAACGGAAGTGACCAGGGAGGCAGCTCCCTATATCAACATGACAAGGGACAGACAGGACCATACTAAGAATAGAAACCTCTGTGCTTCTAGAAAGCTTAGCTACCTGATCCGACGTTGGTCCTACTGTTCTCTAGCAGACAAGCTTGTCTGCTACCCTCAAGCATGCAACTAGAAATACATTTGCTCATTCATTCTTTCACACAAACGGGAAGGGGGATGGCAGTATCTTATCACATACAGAATATAACAGAAAGCGGATGTAGGTTCCGTATGAGACTGTGTGCCATGAATTACTTATAAACTGTGTTTTAAAGTGTAGTAATGTGACAGATCGTTCTTGTTTATGTGTGAAAGTAACACGGTTCACTGCTCAGTCTCCTCCCAGATAGTCAGAAACTGATGATGTCTTGCAGAAAATAAAGGCGAAACGCTTATGGGACTAAAATTGTGTTTTATTCAGTTGCTGTCAGACTTCTTTTCCTAATCTAATTCCCTCAGCATCACCCGATTTAATTTGACTACATTCCATTATCCTCGTTTTGCTTTTGTTGATGTTCATCTTATATCCTCCTTTCAAGACACTGTCCATTCCGTTCAACAGCTCTTCCAAGTCCTTTGCCGTCTCTGACAGAATTACAATGTCATCGGCGAACCTCAAAGTTTTTACTTCTTCTCCATGAATTTTAATACCTACTCCAAATTTTTCTTTTGTTTCCTTTACTGCTTGCTCAATATACAAATTGAATACCATCGGGGAGAGGCTACAACCCTGTCTCACTCCCTTCCCAACCACTGCTTCCCTTTCATGCGCCTCGACTCTTATGACTGCCATCTGGTTTCTGTACAAATTGTAAATAGCCTTTCGCTCTCCATATTTTACCCCTGCCACCTTTAGAATTTGAAAGAGAGTATTCCAGTCAACATTGTCAAAAGCTTTCTCTAAGTCTACAAATGCTAGAAATGTATGTTTGCCTTTTCTTAATCTTTCTTCGTAAGGTCAGTATTGCCTCGCGTGTTGCAGTGTTTCTACAGAATCCAAACTGATCTTCCCCGAGGTCCGCATCTACCAGTTTTTCCATTCGTCTGTAAAGAATTCGAGTTAGTATTTTGCAGCTGTGACTTATTAAACTGATAGTTCAGTAATTTTCACATCTGTCAGGACCTGCTTTCTTTGGGATTGGAATTATTATATTCTTCTTGAAGTCTGAGGGTATTTCGCCTGTCTCATACATCTTGCTCACCAGCTGGTAGAGTTTTGTCATGACTGGCTCTCCCAAGGCCGTCAGTAGTTCTAATGAAATGTTGTCTACTCCGGGGGTCTTGTTTCGACTCAGGTCTTTCAGTGCTCTATCAAACTCTTCGCGCAGTATCGTATCTCCCATTTCGTCTTCATCTACATCCTCTTCCATTTCCATAATATTGTCCTCAAGTATGTCGCCCTTGTATAAACCTTCTATATACTTCTTCCACCTTTCTGCCTTCCCTTCTTTGCTTAGAACTGGGTTGCCATCTGAACTCTTGATATTCATACACGTGGTTCTCTTCTCTCCAAAGGTCTCTTTAATTTTCCTGTAGGCAGTATCTATCTTACCCCTAGTTAGATAAGCTTCTACATCCTTACATTTGTCCTCTAGCCATCCCTGCTTAGCCATTTTGCACTTCCTGTCGATCTCATTTTTGAGACGTTTGTATCCCTTTTTGGCTGCTTCATTTACTGCATTTTTATAATTTCTCCTTTCATCAATTAAATTCAATATTTCTTCTGTTACCCAAGGATTTCTAGCAGCCCTCGTCTTTTTACCTACTTTATCCTCTGCTGCCTTCACTACTTCATCCCTCAGAGCTACCCATTCTTCTTCTACTGTGTTTCTTTCCCCCATTCCTATCCTTGAAACTCTGTACAACCTCTGGTTCTTCCAGCTGATCCAGATCCCATGTCCTTAAATTCCCACCTTTTTGCAGTTTCTTCAGTTTTAACCTACAGGTCATAACCAATAGATTGTGGTCAGAGTCCACATCTGCCCCTGGAAATGTCCTACAATTTAAAACCTCATTCCTAAATCTCTGTCTTACCATTATATAATCTATCTGATACCCTTTAGTATCTCCAGGATTCTTCCATGTATACAACCTTCTTTTATGATTCTTGAACCAAGTGTTAGCTATGATTAAGTTATGCTCTGTGCAAAATTCTACCAGACGGCTTCCTCTTTCATTTCTTGGCCCCAATCCATAATCACCTACTATGTTTCCTTCTCTCCCTTTTCCTACTGACGAATTCCAGTCACCCATGATTATTAAATTTTCGTCTCCCTTGACTACTTGAATAATTTCTTGTATCTCATCATACATTTCATCAATTTCTTCATCATCTGCAGAGCGAGATGGCATATAAACTTGTACTACTGTAGTAGGCATGGGCTTTGTGTCTATCTTGGCCACAATAATGCGTTCACTGTGCTGTTTGTAGTAGCTTACCCGCACTCCTATTTTCCTATTCATTATTAAACCTACTCCTGCATTACCCCTATTTTATTTTGTATTTATAACCCTGTATTCACCTGACCAAAAGTCTTGTTCCTCCTGCAACCGAACTTAAAATGGTTCAAATGGCTCTGAGCACTATGGGATTCAACTGCTGTGGTCATCAGTCCCCTAGAACTTAGACCTACTTAAACCTACCTAACCTAAGGACAGCACACACATCCATGCCCGAGGCAGGATTCGAACCTGCGACCATAGCAGTCGCACGGTTCCGGGCTGCGCGCCTAGAACCGCAAGACCACCACGGCCGGCACCGAACTTAACTAATTCCCACTATATCTAAGTTTAACCTATCCATTTCCCTTTTTACATTTTCTAACCTACCTGCCCGGTTATGGGATCTGACATTCCACGCTCCGATCCGTAGAACGCCAGTTGTCTTTATCCTGATAACGACATCCTCCTGAGTAGTCCCCGCCCGGAGATCCGAATGGGGGACAATTTTACCTCCGGAATAATTTACCCAAGAGGACGCCATCATCATTTAATCATACAGTAAAGCTGCATGTCCTCGGGAAAAATTACGGCTGTAGTTTCCCCTTACTTTCAGCCATTCGCAGTACCAGCACAGCAAGGCCATTTTGGTTAATGTTGCAAGGCCAGATCAGTCAATCATCCAGACTGTTGCCCCTGCAACTACTGAAAAGGCTGCTGCCCCCCTTCAGGATCCACGTGTTTGTCTGGCCCCTCAATAGATACCCCTCCGTTGTGGTTGCACCTACGGTACGGCCATGTGTATCGCTGAGGCAAGCAAGCCTCCCCACCAACGGCAAGGTCCATGGTTCATGGACCTACATTCACTCAACCTCGACAACTTATCTTACACCACGGCATCGTCAGCAAACAACAGCAGATTGCTGCCCAACTCGTCCGCCAATCATTTATGTACGTAGAGAACAATACCGGCCCTAGCACAATTATCTGGGGCCAGTCTTAATGATACCCTTGTCTCTAATGAACACTAGCCCTCTATTACTTAAGGAGTCTTCGAGCCACTCACATACCTGTGAAGCTATTCCATACGTTCATACCTTCGTTAACAGCCTATACTAGGGCACAGTGAAGCCTAACTAACCAAAGGACATCACACACATACATGCTTGAGGTAGGATTCGAACCTGCGACCGTCACATAGCGCCTAGAACCGCTCGGCCACTCTGGCCGGCGGTGGATAGCATATGGACACAAAATAAGGTTCTGAAATGAAGGTATTATTTGATGACGTGAATGTTTATTTTCATTTTTGTAGTCTTGTATTGTTGGTCGACTCAGCCTCGTCGCAGTCGAGTTTCTGATAATTATTCTATTGATTGATCTTCAGAGATAATTTATTGTACCATGGAAGTAATTAGATTAAATGAATATTCATATTAGATTCTATAATTGTTTTCCCTGATACATTCCTTCCTAATTGAAATTGTGGTACTCAGAGGTTCAGTCATGTTACATTGGCATTCTGCGTCAAGATTAGCAACCCAATTTTCGTGGAACTACTGTAGTTAGCTTTTAGCAGTATTTTTTTCTAGCTTTTGCGCGGTCTTGCTACTTTGCTTTTCCTGTCAGTACTTCCTTCCGCAGGTGAGATTCATAACACGGGATTGTTTCGTTTCTTTTCGAAATGTAGGTTGTGTCATTTTCTTTATTTTACCAGGACCATGTGCCAGTGCAGGAATTTTCTTGTGTTTCAGGTTACATTCTTATACAGGTCGACGTTACAGTTTTTTATATACAGTTACGTTTCTTTTAAACAGTTCGCACAGACTAAGTCTACTGATAGTGGAATTATTGTTTTGTTTATTTACTTGCTTATGAATGAGGTCGGTTTTGAAACACGCAGGATTCTTTTCAGTTTCATGTAAGTGATGTGCCGGCCAGAGTGGCCGAGCGGTTCTAGGCGCTACAGTCTGGAACCGCGCGACCGCTACGGTCGCAGGTTCGAATCCTGCCTCGGGCATGGATGTGTGTGATGTCCTTAGGTTAGTTAGGTTTAAGTAGTTCTAAGTTCTAGGGGACTGATGACCTCAGCAGTTAAGTCCCATAGTGCTCAGAGCCATTTGTAAGTGATGTGGCTTTGAGCTCAGCAGTACATTTAAGTTATTAGTTGACAGCTTTGTATTTACGATGACACACACAAGTAAAGGCAATGTAGGCCTGTTGGGAAGAAAGCTGCTAGTATAGGCAGGGCGTGTCACTGGTATAGATAAACACCAACGGCCTTTGAGCCTCGTGGAGTTTACTCCTTGCAGAGGCTGACCAAAGAAAAGGTGGCGAGTTGGAATCATGAGCATGTTAGTATATTCAGAAAGGAGAAATTCCGATCCCTGCCACATTCTGGCAATGAAAGATTTCATTGGTGACAAATCTAAATTTGTACCAATGCTGGGAGTCGAACCTACGTCTCCTGTTGACCAGGCAGATGCTTTAAGTATGCGGCATTCTTTTATTTTTTAGCCGCTACGCTATTTTCTTTCTCCCAAATAGCCCTTCCTTTCTCTCGCAGAAGTTCCTTCATAGGCCAGGCTTCAGGTGCCCATTTGGCAAGAGATTCTCGCGCATAACACTAGCGACCTCTCTCGTTGGATTTGTTCCCTAGCGTAAAGTTCACCTGGTTGACGCTAGGACACAGGCAAATTGATGTTAATGTTTTCTATTGTTTGCAGGTGTTTTAAAAGGTTCTGATATGTTTTATTTATTAAGACAGAGGGTTTGAAGAAGCACAACATTCAAAATCTTATCGTGCATGAGTACGTACCCCAGGTTGTAATGTGCGCGAGTGTCTCGCCCATGACACAGGTGCCCTCTCTCGGTGAAACTGCCTGCCCTAGTGCTTTCACACCCTCTTGACACTAGTCCACAGGCTAACTGCTGATAGAATTCTGCATTCGCATCGACCATCTGTTCGTAATTATGCTGTACAGATGCAGGTGTTATTTTACTTTTAACTACTGGTGCCGCCTTTGGCACGACTGTTTTATGCATCTCCATTGCAGGATGTGATTTTAGTAAGTGACTAAAGGTTTTTGTTCTTGTAATACTTTGGTAATTTTCATCGTTACTTAAAGCTATAAGCGTGTGTTTTTTTTTATTCTATCTCAGTTATGATGCTAAGTTTTTTTTGCTAATGAAAGTGCCTTCCTGTTCAGGTCTATTTTTGCTTCTGATGAAGGTATGTTTGAGTCGCTTGGACGCAAAACTGTCCATGTCCACTTAAAAAAAAAAATGAGCTGCCAACTCTGGATTGTAGAGCATGACATTTTACACATGCTTGAAATCTTATTTATGCTCAAAGCTCTCCATGTCCTATAGAAAACAGCTCACGAAAAGTGTAGTTAGATTCAAAACTGTCCATGTCCATCAGTAAGTTGGATGCAAAACTTGCCTTGTCCCTTTTGACAAATCGTACTGAAGGCTGGCGTCATGTGACTGTAATGCAAGATGGCTACCATAAGCATGTAAACATTGCACTTGTGTGGTCTATTACAGCTGTTTATTCTGAAAGTTACACACATTCTCAGAATATAAAAGTCCAAGGGGAGCCTAATTATAATTCTGAAATCAACACTTAGGACACACGAACTCGAGCTGCATTACGAACACGGTTGTTCCTACTAATGAAAATAAGCTGAGGATGTGTCAAGACTCCTAGAGAAACACTGTGGTGAGTAATGGAGGGAACGTGAATCCCTGCAGTGGTACACGACATTACTCGGTTCCAGCGGGTCAGGGGCATCAGTTGAATCAGCTGGAGAAGATGAAGACATTGTTCCAGATATGATGTATTAAGTGGATTGCAGTTTGTCAGTTGCTACACCATGTACCTTCAGAAGTACTGAAAGAAATTAAAACTGAATACACAGTTTTATGTTCACCCCGTGTCCTCTCCTCATGTACAACTAGTCAGGTTCAAAACTATCCATGTCCATTTCAGTTGCATGCAAAAGTGGCCATCTGCAAAGTCAGATGCAAAATTGTCCAAGTCCATTTTTATTTTGCTTATATCTTACATGCATTGAGTTGCTGATTTTTTTTTTCAATAGCCCAAATCGTTTTGTACTAATCCATACATATACACTCCTGGAAATTGAAATAAGAACACCGTGAATTCATTGTCCCAGGAAGGGGAAACTTTATTGACACATTCCTGGGGTCAGATACATCACATAATCACACCGACAGAACCACAGGCACATAGACACAGGCAACAGAGCATGCACAATGTCGGCACTAGTACAGTGTATATCCACCTTTCGCAGCAATGCAGCCTGCTATTCTCCCATGGAGACGATCGTAGAGATGCTGGATGTAGTCCTGTGGAACGGCTTGCCATGCCGTTTCCACCTGGCGCCTCAGTTGGACCAGCGTTCGTGCTGGACGTGCAGACCGCGTGAGACGACGCTTCATCCAGTCCCAAACATGCTCAATGGGGGACAGATCCGGAGATCTTGCTGGCCAGGGTAGTTGACTTACACCTTCTAGAGCACGTTGGGTGGCACGGGATACATGCGGACTTGCATTGTCCTGTTGGAACAGCAAGTTCCCTTGCCGGTATAGGAATGGTAGAACGATGGGTTCGATGACGGTTTGGATGTACCGTGCACTATTCAGTGTCCCCTCGACGATCACCAGAGGTGTACGACCAGTACAGGAGATCGCTCCCCACACCATGATGCCGGGTGTTGGCCCTGTGTACCTCAGTCGTATGCAGTCCTGATTGTGGCGCTCACCTGCACGGCGCCAAACACGCATACGACCATCATTGGCACCAAGGCAGAAGCGACCTTCATCGCTGAAGACGACACGTCTCCATTCGTCCTTCCATTCACGCCTGTCGCGACACCACTGGAGGCGGGCTGCACGATGTTGGGGCGTGAGCGGAAGACGGCCTAACGGTGTGCGGGACCGTAGCCTAGCTTCATGGAGACGGTTGCGAATGGTCCTCGCGGATACCCCAGGAGCAACAGTGTCCCTAATTTGCTGGGAAGTGGCGGTGCGGTCCCCTACGGCACTGCGTAGGATCCTACGGTCTTGGCGTGCATCCGTGCGTCGCTGCGGTCCGGTCCCAGGTCAACGGGCACGTGGACCTTCCGCCGACCACTGGCGACAACATCGATGTACTGTGGAGACCTCACGCCCCACGTGTTGAGCAATTCGGCGGTACGTCCACCCGGCCTCCCGCATGCCCACTATACGCCCTCGCTCAAAGTCCGTCAACTGCACATACGGTTCACGTCCACGCTGTTGCGGCATGCTACCAGTGTTAAAGACTGCGATGGAGCTCCGTATGCCACGGCAAACTGGCTGACACTGACGGCGGCGGTGCACAAATGCTGCGCAGCTAGCGCCATTCGACGGCCAACACCGCGGTTCCTGGTGTGTCCGCTGTGCCGTGCGTGTGATAATTGCTTGTACAGCCCTCTTGCAGTGTCCGGACCAAGTATGGTGTGTCTGACACACCGGTGTCAGTGTGTTCTTTTTTCCATTTCCTGGAGTGTATATACAACGTACAGTGTAGGGCAGTGTGTATTTACCCAGTGAAAACAGTTTTTCCACTTTTTCTCAAAACCGGTTATGGAGGACATGGACAGTTTTGCATCTAGGCGACTAATTTAGATATAACGAAATCGTGGTCAAGAATTCCAAATAATCTATATTCCGAAAGTGGCTCTTATCATTTACCGTGAAGATTTTTAACAGATGCTGCTTCAGCCATGTTTAAAATGTCGTAATAAATTTCCTTTAGTAAAGACAGATGAACGGAATTGAGGCATGCATTACTCTTGCTTGAATGAAACGTATTTCTTCTCAGTTAACAAGAAAGGGATCCTTTGTTGTCGACTGTATGGAGGAAATCCTGCACTAAAAAGCAATTTTTCTTCCAATTAAATAGAAGCAGTATTCGGTTGCTGAAGGTTCATCTTCCAAATGAACTTATTTTCTTTTTAATCCATGTACTTGTCACAGCTGCAAAATAATAACGCGAATTTTTTACACACGAATGGAAAAAATGGTAGAGTCCGACCTCGGGGAAGATCAGTTAGGATTCCTTAGAGATGTGGAACACGTGAGGCAATACTGACCTTACGACTTATCCTAGAAGAAAGATTAAGGAAAGGCAAACCAACGTTTCTAGCATTTGTAGACTTAGAGAAAGCGTTTGACGATGTTGACTGGAATACTCTCTTTCAAATTCTGAATGTGGCAGGTGTAAAATATAGGGAGCTAAAGGCTATTTTCAGTTTTTACAGAAACCAGATGGCAGTTATAAGACTCGAGGGGCACGAAAGGGAAACAGTGGTTGGGTAGGGAGTGAGACAGGGTTGTAGCCTCTCCCCGATGTTATTCAATTTGTATATTGAGTAAGCAGTGAAGGAAACAAAAGGAAAATTGGGAGTAGGTATTAAAATCCACATAGAAGAAATAAAAACTTCCAGGTTCGCCAATGACATTGTAATTCTGTCAGAGACAGCAAAGGACTTGGAAGAGCAGTTGAACGGAATGGACAGTGTCTTGAAAGAAGGGTACAAGTTCTACATCAACAAAAGCAAAACGAGGATAATGGAATGTAGTCGAATTAAGTCGGGTGATGCTGAGGGAATTAGATTAGGAAATGAGGCACTTAAAATAATAAAGTAGTTTTGGTATTTGGGGAGCAAAGTAACTGATTATGGTCGAAGTAGAGAGGATATAAAATGTAGACTGGCAGAGGCAAGGAAAGCGTTTCTGAAGAAGAGAAATTTGTTAACATCGAGTATAGATTTAAATGTCAGGAAGTTCTTTCTGAAAGTGTTTGTATGGAGTGTATCCATGTATGGAAGTGAAACATGGACGATAAATAGTCTGAACAAGAAGAGAATAGAAGGTTTTGAAATGTGGTACTACAGAAGAATGCTGAAGATTAGATGGATAGATCACATAACTAATGAGGAGGTATTGAATAGAATTGGGGAGAAGAGGAGTTTGTGGCACAACTTGACTAGAAGAAGGGACCGGTAGGTAGGACATGTTCTGAGGCGTGAGTGAATCACAAATTTAGCATTGGAGGGCAGAATGGAGGGTAAAAATCGTAGAGGGAGACCAAGAGATGAATACACTAAGCCGATTCAGAAGGCTGTAGTTTGGAGTTAGTATTAGGAGATGAAGAAGGTAGCACAGGATAGAGTCGCATGGAGAGCTGCATCAAAGCAGTCTCAGGACTGAAGTCCACAACAACAACAACTTGGTTTTCCTTTGTTGCTGACTTCTATTGCTACTTGGTGTGCCAGACGACGCCTTGGCACAGAGGTTAGACGCAACTGCACGGACTATCCAAGCACGCTTCCGCCTTCAGTCCAGATAATCATTCGCGGCGCAGTACCTAAGTGCTGTCATGTAGCCCTTTTTTCCTTGCGTCACATGTCGTACCTAACCACTGTACCGATGTGCTGCAGATGATTAATGCATGTGCCTAGTAAGCATAAATTGCCGGTTCAACTCCCGGCATTGGCCGAAATTTTCATTTCTCTAATGAATTATTTCATACTCCGAATGCGGCAGACATCGGAGTATCTCCTTCCTGAAGATCTTCTATGTCCGGGCGCCGGCTCAAACAAAGATGGAGTTGCTGCATAGTGGTTGGGCGGTGACTGGCTCCGGAAGTCAGAAAACAGAATCCAGTCGAAGAAGAGCCGTGTAGCTCCGTGTCGTTCTCTGAGCCTGATGGCGTGAAGTAGGAAAGTAATTGGTGGCTGGTTACTTTTGAGCACGCAGTGTGTATTACGGGTGGCCTGTTCTCGCTGCCTGACACTATATGTCACGAACTGACCGTGACTATGGAGTCAGAGAAACTGGAATTCGCATTGTGGTTCACCGAAAGTCATTCTTCTCGCACAACTTTCGCGAGTGGTACGGGTAAGGACGCAATGATAGTGGTACCTACTGAACCATCCGCCACACACTGTAATGGGGTCTACCGTGTGTAGGTGTATTTTAGCAGAAACTTAGAAACTGCTTTTAGCATTTACCATCTAATTATCTGACGTAGCGGGAGGCAGTCCACCAAGAGATGTATCACTGCTTCCCTAAAGGCGGGTGTTTTGGCTGGTAAGTGCTGAAGTCCACCGCAGGTGCCAGAAACGTTTAACACCGTTGTTGTTTGTTGTTGTGGTCTTCAGTCCTGAGACTGGTTTGATGCAACTCTCCATGCTACTCTATCTTGTGAAAGCTTCCTCATCTCCCAGTACCTACTGCAAACTACATCCTTGTGAATCTGCTTAATGTATTCATCTCCTGGTCTCGCTATACGATTTTACCCTATACGCTTCCCTCCAGTACAAAATTGGTGATCCCTGACGCCTTAGAACATGACCTACCAACCGATCCCTTCTTCTAGTAACGTTGTGCCATAAACTTCTTCCCAATTCTATTCAATAGCTCTTCATTAGTTATGTGACCTACCCATCTAATCTTCAGCATTCTTCTGTAGCACCACAATTCGAAAGCTTCTATTCTCTTCTTGTCTAAACAATTTATCGTCCATGTTTGACTTCCATACGTGGCTACACTCCATACAAATACTGTCAGAAACGACTTCCTAACACTTAAATCAATACTCGACTTTAACAAATTTCTCTTCTTCAGAAACGCTTTCCTTGCCTCTGCCAGTCTACATTTTATATCCTCTCTACTTCAACCATCATCAGTTATTTTGCTCCCCAAATACCAGAACTACTTTACTACTTTAAGTGTCTCATTTCCTAATCTAATACCCTCAGCATCTCCCGACTTAGCTCGACTATATTCCAATATCCTCGCTTTGCTTTTGTTGATGTTCATCTTATATCCTCGTTTCAAGACACGATCCATTCCGTTCAATTGCTCTTCCAAGTCCTTTGCTGTCTCTGATGGAATTACAATGTCATCGGCGAACCTGAAGGTTTTCATTTCTTCTCCATGGACTTTAACACCTACTCAATTTTACTTTTGTTTCCCTCACTGCTTGCTCAATATACAGATTGAATAACATCGGGGAGAGGCTACAACCCTGTCTCACTCCCTTCCCAACCACTGCTTCCCTTTCATGTCTCTCGACTCTTATAACTGCCATCTGGTTTCTGTACAAATTGTAAATAGCCTTTCGCTCCCTGTATTTTACCCCTGCCACCTTTAGAATTTGAGAGTATTCCAGTCAGCAGTGTCAAAATCTTTCAGTAAGTCTACAAATGCTAGGAACGTAGGTTTGCCTTTCCTTAATCTTTCTTCTAAGATAAGTCGTAAGGTCATTATTGCCTCACGTGTTCCAACATTTAACACCGTACAGTACAGAATACGCCATAGATAAGTTTAGATGTCAGCCAAAACGATCAAATTTATCTCTGGGAAAAACCGGCGCGGTGTATCATCGAAATCTATTACCACGTATTTATCTCGTAACAACGCTCCTATTGATGGCATTACCACCTGTCAGATTATGGGATATCCTGAGTGATGAGGTCAAAAGTGATAAAAATATCTGCCTCACTGGAGACGCTACCAGTTGGGAAACTCAGACATATTCGCAGACGATGATGTTATCTATAATGAAGTGGTGTCTGAAAAAACTACACAAATACCCTGTGAGATGTAGATAGCGACAGTCGTGCGAAGATTGGTAGCTTGATTAAATGTAGAGAAATATAAAATTTTGCACTTTACAAAACGAAAAAGCCTTAGTGCTCTATGCCCACAGTAAGTCACTGGCTGTTTAAATCGATCAATTCACGGAAATACTGGGCGTAAGACCTGGTTGTATCAAACGGAACGACCAGACAGTCTCGGAAGTAGGTAAAACAGATGGCAGACTGCGCTTGGTTGGTAGAATGCTACTGAAAAGCAGTCGGTCTACAAAGGAATTGCATACTGGGGACCCGACCGAACAGGAACGTATAGCTACAGAGAAGAGGAGCGCGAATGGTCTCAGACGTGTATCAAGTAAGGGAGGGGGCCGGTGTAAGAACTAAAGTTGTAGGTGGTTGATGACAGGCCCAAACTATCCCACAAGATTAGTTACAAACTTCCTAGTACCAAACTTAAGTGATGACTATAGGAGTATACAGGGTGTTACAAAATGGTACGGCCAAACTTTCAGGAAACATTCCTCACACACAAAGAAAGAAAATAAGTTACGGGAACATGTGTCGGGAAACGCTTACTTTCCATGTTAGAGCTCATTTTATTCCTTCTCTTCAAATCACATTAATCATGGAATGGAAACACACAGCAACAGAACGTACCAGCGTGACTTCAAACACTTTGTTACAGGAAATGTTCAAAATGTCCTCCGTTAGCGAGGATACATGCATCCACCCTCCGTCGCATGGAATCCCCGATGCGCTGATGCAGCCCTGCAGAATGGCGTATTGTATCACAGCCGTCCACAATACGAGCACGAATAGTCTCTACATTTGGTACCGGGGTTCCGTAGACAAGAGCTTTCAAATGCCCCCACAAATTGGAAGCTAAGAGGGTTGAGGTCAGGAGAACGTGGAGGCCATGGAATTGGTCCGCCTCTACCAATCCATTTGTCACCGAACCTGTTGTTGAGAAACGTACGAACACTTCGACTGTAATGTGCAGGAGTTCCACCGTGCATGAACCACATGTTGTGTCGTACTTGTAAAGGCACATGTTCTAGCAGCACAGGTAGACAATCCCGTATGAAATCATGATAGCCTGCTCCAATCAAGACATCACCAACAATGCCTGCCCAAACGTTCACAGAAAATCTGTGTTGATGACGTGATTGCACAACTGCGTGCGTATTCTCGTCAGCCCACACATGTTGATTGTGAAAATTTACAATTTGATCACGTTGGAATGAAGCCTCTTCCGTAAAGAGAACATTTGTACGGAAATGATGATTGACACATTGTTGGATGAACCATTCGCAGAAGTGTACCCGTGGAGGCCAATCAGCTGCTGATAGTGCCTGCACACGCTGTACATGGTACGGAAACAACTGGTTCTCCCGTAGCACTCTCCATACAGTGACGTGGTCAACGTTACCTTGTGCAGGAGCAACTTCTCTGACGCCGACATTAGGGTTATCGTCAACTGCACGAAGAATTGCCTCATGCTTTGCACCTGTCCTCGTCGTTCTAGGTCTTCCCCAGTCACGAGTCATAGGCTGGAATGTTCCGTGCTCCGTAAGACGCCGATCAATTGCTTCGAACGTCTTCCTGTCGGGACACCTTCGTTCTGGAAATCTGTCTCGATACAACCGTACCGCGCCACGGCTATTGCCCCGTGATAATCCATACATCAAATGGGCATCTGCCAACTCCGCATTTGTAAACATGCCACTGACTGCAAAACCAGGTTCGTGATGAACACTAACCTGTTGATGCTACGTACTGATGTGCTTGATGCTAGTACTGTAGAGCAATGAGTCGCATGTCAACACAAGCACCGAAGTCAACATTGCCTTCCTTCAATTGGGCCCATGGAGGTGAATCGAGGAAGTACAGTACATACTGACGAAACTAAAATGAGCTCTAACATGGAAATGAAGCGTTTCCGGACACATGTCCACATATCATCTTTCCGTTATTTGTGTGTGAGGAATGTTTCCTGAAAGTTTGGCCGTACCTTTTTGTAACACCATGTATTACAAACCCCTACGCATTGCTGCTGTAGGGATCTCGAAGGTTACATTAGACCAATGACAGCTGGCACAGAGGCGTTGCAGCAAACATTCCTCTCGTTCTCCATACGTCGAAGGAACGGGAAAAAGACTTAATAACTGGTGCACCGGGACGTACCATCTGCCATGCACTTGTAATGCTTTGCGGCGTATAGATTTAGATGTAATTTTTGAAGACTGAGTAACAATTACGGACCTGAATAAAATGTTCTCGGGTTTCCAACCGCGTCAGTTGTTTAAAACTACACCGAGCTTTCGGCCAAGCACTCCTTTGTCATTGTCAACGGTAAGACACTGCCCCCTAATACTTTCCACACAGTAATTTGCATGAGCCACGAATAATCATGTTAGCAGTGACAATTCTTTACCGCCAACCCGGCCTCCCCCTTAAAAATTTCCAATGGCCTTTTGACGTTGTGAGTATATTTTAGACATTCCTTTCTTCTTCATCTTTCTTCGCAGAAGGGCATTTAAGGACTACGCACCAATTTCAATGCCCCCTTATTTGTTGTTCTTTCTTTTTCCTCCAGTATTCTTTCATCTTTTCACTATGTATCCTTTTTCTCTCCTCGGACCATTTTGACCCTGTCTTCTTCTCCCTCTTGCCTTGAGATCCTTCCGTTTTTTAACACTTTCCTCTTGAAAATCTCTCTTTCTGTTGCTACTTTTTCACTTATGTTGTTTCTTTCCAAATCTTTCCTAACTTCATGAATCCAGGCTATTGTTGACTTCTTGTCCCAAAGATATTTAAAAATCTGTTTGGTTAACATGTTGCTGTTCATTCTGTATAAGCGTCCAAAGAATAGCAGTCGCCTCTTTCATAGTGTTTCAGTTATGTTTTCTAGGTTGCGATAAACTTCTTCATTGCTTCTTAATTTCCATACCTCTTACGTTTTTGGTTATATTTTTTTCGAATGATTTTCATTTCTAGGACTTTAAGTTTGTATAATTCGTATTTCAGAACTAAACATTCACTAGAATAAAGTTGTAGTGCTGTATCTTCAAATTTTTAGACAGACACCTTTTGTTGTAGACATTCCCAGTTATTCCATTGTCTCTCCATTTTATGTACACTTTCTTCTACATCGAATTTTTCTAATCCATTTTCTTGGATAATTTCTCCCAAATATTTAAATTTAATTACCCTTTTAACTTGCCAATATCTGTTGCTAGGGATTCCTGAGCATTTTTTATATTTATCATAAATTTTTTGTTTTCTGCAGATATTCTTAAACCTGCTTTGTTGGCTATTTCTTCTAAGAGATTGATTTGTATTCCAGCATTTATTAGGTTTTCAAAAAGAATGGCAAAATCATTCGCAAATGCTAAACGGTGAATTTCAGTACCTTTGTTTTTAGTTGGTGGTATAATTGGTGATAGCTTCCCTTCTTTCAGTTTTTGTTTCCATTCTCTTACTATTTTCTCTAGTACGCAGTTAAAGAGGTGTAGAGACAGGCCATCACCTTGCCATTCACCTGTTATTCTGTTGAATGCCTTCGATATTTCACCCTGAAACTTTACTTTTCATTTGGTGTCTGTGACCGTTTCACGAATAAGGTTTGGTAATTTAGATTTGATGCCAAATCCTCTGATCACTTTATCTAGTGTTTCCCCATCAACTGAGTCAAATGCCTTTTTATAATCTATAAATGTTACAACTATATGTTTGGAGTGTGTAAGTGTGTGACGAATTATGGACTTCAGGTTGAAAGTCTGTTTTGCACAATATCTGCCCTTTCCATATCCACTCTGATACTCTCCCAATTGGCTATCAAGAGTTCAAATGGCTCTGAGCACTATGGGATTTATCTTCTGAGGTCAGCAGTCCCCTAAAACTTAGAACAAGTTAAACCTAACTAACCTAAGGACAGAACACACATCCATGCCCGAGGCAGGTTTCGAACCTGCGACCGTAGCGGTCGCGCGGTTCCAGACTGTAGCGCCTAGAACCGCTCGGCTACTCCTGCCTGCTATCAAGTGTTGCTTCTACCTTATTTAATAATATTGTTGTAACTATTTTGTAATCCACTTGCAACAAAGATATACCTCTGTAGTTATTTACATTTTGCTTATCACCTCCTAGACATTCCTTTATTGATTTTAACACCCACAAAATGTGGTGACACTATACTTTGCTTTTTAACTTGTAGGTTCCTCTGCTGCTGCGGCTTGAAGCCCCGAAACCGGTCATCTTCCCAATAAAGAACAATTTTACCAGCTGTTAGCGCAGTTCTGCCTAATACCATGATCATCGTAACTGTCAACCAGACTTTTTGCAAACGTGGGCGGTACCGTTTCCGAGGTTTTAACCTGACTGCTGTGCTTTAAAACAGCGGACGATCTGATACACGCTCCAGAGTTTTGCATCGTGTATCGATTTCCTGTAGAAACCAATCGATGCAGTCTGACATCGACCTTCTCAGTTCTTAGTGCAGTCAGCGTTTCTAAGATAATTGACTGAATAGGAAAGTGCTGGGGCCAGAACAAACAGATCTGTATGAACGTTTGGTTACAGGACCCTTATGTACCTCTGAATGTGCTGGTGGGTGTCGTAAATCTACGTGTTTTCCGCCAGATGGTTCCAGTAGTAATCGTTCATCCTTATGTCCAGACCAGGAGTCACAAAGTACTAACGACTTTCTCGACAAATGTGGATTCAAAACTGACAGAAAAAATCTTCAGATGTCGTTTCGTCATCTTCCCACTCACACTTACATCGAGGACGGCATTTGGAGGGCACCGCTTTTCTATTTCCCTTGACACGCGGGGTCCAAACTTTCCACTGGATTCTTGGAAGCAAATATAGAGTTTGTCTGCCAATCGACCCTCCATTGATATAGCAACATCGATCGTCTAACTATGTGTTGCACAGGTAACTGATTGCAACATCGCGACAGTGTTTCTCTACCCTTTCATGGATAGTGTTCTGTCACAAGAAAGTTATAGTTGAACTGACTCTGATCACAGTTCCATACAGAACTAATATCGATGTTTTCTCTCGTGATATGCTCATTGACGTCAGCAACAAAAGTTTGAGCTCTTCCAATCAGCTCTTCTTCGTCATCCTTATCTTTTCGTGCTTGGAGCGTAGTGACACGGCGTGATGTCATCCTAAACTCCTTCTTCAAATTAGTAATAAATCCTAGTGAAGCTGTAAAGTTTGTACACCAGAGATTTCTTGGCTACGTCGAATGCCCAATGTTGTAAATGCCAATAATGAACGGCGGAACCGCATTCTCGCGTTTCATCGAATTTGTCCATTACACGCTCCTTGATGACCTTGAACAGCAGTGCACAATTTCCTTTGAAAACTGTATTTCCTTCTCTTTTCTTGGCCACGTAATCCAGTATGTTTTTAATATTGCTTTTAGACTTCACTTTAGGCTATCTTTTCAGAAGCTTGTCATATGTGTCGAAACCTCTTACGTAATAATCATCGTACATGTTCTCAAGTGTGTTGTCATCAAACGCCGTGATGGTACTTGCAACTTTAACCTTCTTCTCGGGAGACGGTTGGTATTCACTGTCACTGCTTCCATCGCCTCTTCCCGCACTTGCAGTAGCACTACCGTTTGCAATAAGTTGTTCGTCATTATCATCCCTATCATCATCATTACGTGTTAGTGTTACAACAGTATCTGTTTCTAACTTGTGCTCATATTTCTGCACTACAATAGATACCAGAAAACAGGCTTATGATTCGTCTTCAACACCAATACCATCTTCACGAAGAAGGGTTCTTCGTAACTTCATCTCAACCAATCGCAATACATTAGCAGGACTGGTTACCAACCGCCGAGCCATCTGACGCTTCAGTACACAAGTATGTGACAAAACGCAACTTCAGAGGCGCACTGCACCGTCCCTACTGGTCCCGACTGGTGTACCGGCAGGTCAGTGTGCAATGCGGCATGGCATACGCAGAGGCCTCTAGCGGACGACTGCAGAGTTTTGCAGATGCGGAAGTATCACTAGTGCAATAAGAGACCTTCACATTATTTCTCACACGATTTTGGTGCATTTGTGTTTGTTCGAGCCCAAGTACTTTCCTGGTGCGTGAAAATACCACTTGTTTACACGTTGTTTTAGCAGAAAAATGTGCCTAGCAATGTAAAAGTGTCAGGCCAGTCTGTAGTTAATCGCCCGCTCCCATATAAGCCAGAAATAAAACGTCGAACAAAACGTGATGTGATTATGTCGGTATCTAATTAGTTCTCCCAAGTATAAATATACGGTAGCTTCCTTTCACTCTTACATGGGAGCAACAAGAAAATAACGATGTAAAGAGAATGCGAATGTACGCTAATCATTTCTTTTTTAATCACTGTATTTTGTGCCTACTTTAATTACTACAACTGCATGCCTAAAAGACAATAAGGAAAGAACAAATGGGTATGTGAATGTTTGAAAAGAAGAACGACATACTCCATATTAAGTTACTCTCTAAAATGCGATACCCCTTGTGGTGAAACATTAGTTAATAAAGTGTAGCTGGACAATGTTCAAAACATGACTGAAAATATGTTCACTAAATAGAGATAAGAACATCTATGACTGACATGTCATCTAAAGTCAACGTAAAATTTTAAAATGTTAGGAATAAGGAAATGAAGTAATACACAATGCTATGCTTGTAACGTACAGTTGTTTTTCTACATTGTTCAGGTCTGATATTTACAGGTTCACAGAGAAAGCATCCTAGGTTTTGGAGGGAAAAGCCGTAATTGTAATGATCTGCACTACGGCAGAAACAAGAAGCACAACTTAATGAAAAATAATGTAATGTGTGTTCCAGCTCACAAGCGACACTGAAGCAGGTAGTTACTGTGACTTAGTATGGACAGAGGTTATATTCGACAACCGGAATAAATTAATAACTGGCTCCTTTTACCAACCCCCGGTCTCAGATGAAACAGTTGCTGAACATTTCAAAGAAAACTTGAGTCTCATCACAAATAGGTACCCTACTCAAACAATTATAGTTGGCAGTGACTTCGATCTACCTTCCGTATGTTGAGAAAAATACATTTTCAGACACTATTGTAGATAGAAAACAACTTCCGTAATTGTTCTAAAAGTTTTTCTAAATATTTTGAAGAATTAGTTCACGAGGCCATTCAAATTGTAAATGGTTACGAAAACACACTTGACCTCTTAGCCACAAATAATCCTGAGCGTCACGACGGATACAGGGATTAGTGAACACACAGTCATAGCGAGGCTCAATTCCGTAACAAAGAAATTCACCAAAACTAAATGTGAAATATATCTGTTTATAAAAGCAACTAAAAATTCGGTTGGCGTCTTTCTAAGAGACAGTCCCCAGTCCTTTGAAACTATGTAAGTGAAGACCACTCGAGAGATTCATACTAAACAAATTAATAAGAGACGGAACTGATCCCCCACGGTACACAAAACACGACAGAAAGCTGCTGCAGGAGCACCGAAAAAGGTACGTATAATTTAGACGAACGCAAAATCTCCAAGATTGGCGAAGTTTTACTGAGGCTCGAAATTTGGTGCGGATTTCAATGCGAGATGCACTTGATAGTTTCCACAACGAAGCTCTCTAGAGATGTGGCGGAAAATCCAAAGAGATTCTGGTTCTATATTAAGTAAATCAGCGGAATGGCTCAGTAAGCGATGAGTAGGAGGGGGAGGAGGGGTGGAGGAGGACACAAGTGACCCAACCCTTCGGAGCAGGGAAAATCGTGGAAAATGTCCGGCGTGGCAAATGTCCGCACACCACCGTGGACCCGAAAGGTTTGAAAACCCATGTTGTAACGCTGTTGCGAATGTTTAAAGAAAATGGCTCTGAGCACTATGGGACTTAACAGCTGAGGTCATCAGTCCCCTAGAACTTAGAACTACTTAAACCTAACTAACCTAAGGACATCACACACATCCATGCTCGATGCAGGATTCGAACCTGCGACCGTAGCGGTCGCGCGGTTCCAGACTGTAGCGCCTAGAACCGCTCGGCCACACTGGCCGGCCACGAATGTTTCACAGCAACAGGAGAAACAGGCTTGGAGCTTACTTGATTGATCTACTGTAAAAAGTGAGTGGGGGGTGGGGGCGGAAGGGGGGAGGAGTGGAGTACGTCCGTTCTGCCTGGAGAAGTTTATCGAGGTTGTTTTTATCAGTAGCAGAGGAGTGTGACGTTTCGGCGCTAGACTGCGGCGAAATCTTCAGGAGAGGGAGCGGCCGCGCGAGAGGCGTAGCACCTCCGGTACTCCGGGCCGGAAGCCGGCGCTAATGCACGGAAGTGACGTCACGGCTGCAGGCGCGTTCACACCCCGCCCGTCGCCGTCTCGTGTTGACCGTTCAATTAGCCACTTCGCGCCATCCGTGCCGCGCAACGCGAGTCGGAAGTCGCCCCCACAGGAAGGGGGTGCGCTGGAGGGGGTCGGAAGGGGGTGGCGTAATGTTTCCAGCGCGCGGAACGAAATGGTCGTGACCACCACGTGGATTAAAAAAAAATCCGACAGGCAACTCTCGAACTATGGTGCGCGACCGAAGTCAACAGGTTGTGGTGTGTGCCACAGGCATAGACTCAAAAAAACAACTCACAATAGTAATCGGGAAAGTCTGGCAGGCACAATATCGAAAGTAAAATTTATTGGTGAGATGTCTCTAACTTTTGAAACCTCCCCTTGGAAAAAATAATGAATGATGGTGCTGATAAACCCCTTACGTTATTTGATTTTCAAACAGCTGGGCAGAACTGAACGTACTCAGACATTTCTCTCTTTACTTATTCTGATCAACACTAAACAGATACACAATAATTTTAGCGCAACGCAATCTGACTTTCAATAATCCCTACAAAAGAACGACCCTGACTAACATTAACCTATACCTTTCACGAATCACTTACCTCACAAAAATATTCGTTTCTCGAACTTCTGCAATACAGCGAGCGCCACTACTGCCAGCTAAATAAAAGATTCTAACTACTGAAGGCACTAACTACTGATAGGCATAGTTAGCAAATGAAACATTTTGATAGAGAACAAACAATTTATTTACCTTAATAGTGTTCAAAAGTCATATATATTGTATTTATCAGTTCATGACATCCAGTCTTACAAATTTACTGTCTCTGATGGACACACGTCCAGATCATCCGCTCTCAAAGCTCCGCCATCTCTCTCCCCACATCCACCACTGGTGGCGGCTCACCTCGAACCAGTGTTGCCAACTCTAAAAAACCCGAGTCGATAGATTCAATATCAGAAGTCGCTAGAAAGTCGCTAAAACTGATTTTATTAAGGGTGTACTGAAAATTTCGCGCTGTGAATGGTACAATAAGCCAGTGGGAGGGGGGGGGGGGGTAATAAAATATTAATAAAAATTGTCTCATACGTAATTGCTATATTGTCTTAATTAAATGAGGCAGCGCTTGCAACAACAAAATTCATATAAAATATGCTAACGCTTAATTAAACATGTTATCATAATTGACGCAACACATAAATTGTTGTTTCAGTCACAGTAGTCAAATATACAAGAAAAATACAACTATATTTGTAACAAAAGAAAGCAAGAACTCAAATTAGGTTACAAAATATATACGTACCGGTATGTGAGCTATTCATCGTCGTCACTCAGAAGATCGAATAACTCTTCTGTTTCATGCTCTGACAAAACTGTAGTTGATGTAGAGGGTTGAACGTCGCTCAAAAGATGATGCAGTTCGACTGGTTTTGTCGCAAAAGAGTAACTTTTGTTCGTTCCAATAAGCTCCAATGCGTCTGACGGTATGTCGAAAGATGCATAATCTCTTTTTTGTGTTCAGCAGGTCTCTCAATATGATCAAAGCATTAATTGTCTTTAACGATAATCTGTTAGTTTTTATAATGTTTTTATAATGTTCATAGAACTGAGTATTCCTTCCACTTCCGCGTTTCAATGCGGTAGGCATAGACCAGTCATTGCTAGCTGTGAAATCAAAGAAAAAAGATTCTCCCCTGCGGCATTTTTATACTGCAAAACCTCAGTCCAAAATCGAATAGTGTTAATAGTGTTATTCCACCTAATGAAGTTGATATTATGCCATTCTTGCACCATACCGTCTATGAAATCGCCACTAAAGCCCAATTCTTTGGCTACATCCGCTACAGCACTATTTTTATTCTCTTTTAGTGTTTCTGCAACATTCAGCATTGACTTTTTTTTCAGAATCGTAACGTTACTTGGCAGTCTTTATTGAATTTATTTTATGAGTTTCAGACTAAACTGAATGCATCTCTTCTTCAAACAATCTTTATTTTCTTCAGACAAACTTGACTCAGACAATTTCTGTTCAAACATAAGCCAAGGTTCGGATTTGCATACATACTTTCGCTTGGCACTGGTATTGTCAACAAATCAACAGTTGGAAAAACTATGTTTTGTCCGTGACTACATGAGAAATACAAGCGTATCTAGTAATTTAGTGAGGTCATTGTCTTCGCCTTCAAAAGCTTTTATTGCTATTTGTACGTCTTTTAAAGCATGTTTAAGGTAAAACATATAAAGATGATTTGAGTCGTCACAATACATCTTGTACAAAACATCGGCAGTGTAACAATTGTCATTAACCATGACAAGTGAGAAATGTAGCTTTAGTTCTTCCCACTGCTCCAGAATTCTTCGTATTGCTGGTTCAATTGAAAGCCAACGTGTTGCAAAGACCTTTAAAATTTTTAGTTGCTGTTTTCCACAATTTATTGTCTCATAAACCCTCTTATATTGCTCTTGTCTTTTGGGTAAAATGGAGAACCATATGTAGGTTTCCCGTACAAGAAACTCTGTTTCTAGGTATGGTATTCACTGAGGCGTGCTAAACTGCAAGCTGAAGAGAGTGACAAACGCAACGGATCAATACCAAATTCTTCAAATCATGTTCTCTCTTGAGTTGTTCGGAAAGCCCAGTGTTTATTCCAACCATTGCAGAAGCATTATCTGTGCCGATTCCTACCATATTAGCGACTGGAAGTTTGAGATATTTCAAAGAATTCACAAGAACAGTAGCCAGATTTCTTGCATCTGCAGCTTCTACTACAGCGAATTTGATAAATGCTGATCTAATGGTTTGGTTGTTTACACTATAGTAAAGTATAACGATACCTAGCATTTTAGATATTGATACATCTGTGGGTTCATCTATTAGTACACTGTATTTTTGATTACCTATATCTTCAACCAATGATTGTGTAAAATATGGAGCCAAAACTTCAGTTATAATGTTAGTGCACTTTGTACTATGTAATTACATGTTTTTAGCGCCCTCATCACCGGAAACACCTTCTTGCACAGTATTCCTAAATGATCTACAGCTAAAATAGAACAATGTTCAGCAATAAATAAAGAAAGGGCGCCTTCCGCTCTGCTTGCTATTCTAACAATAGTTTCCGCACGATTTTCACAGGTAATGTGGTTTTGTGTGTAATCAATTTTTTCTTTATGCTTAATAGTTTTCGAATGTTTTCTAATATCGCACAATTTAGCATAAAACTCTGTTGCACATACATGCCATCAAGCCTTGGATAAGTCTCCAACGAATGGTTTCAGCCACCCATTGAATTCAGGTTCTGCTTCCCACGCATCTCGATATTTTTGAGCGTACTGCTTATTCTTCTGCGGTAAATCCATTATGTAAGCCACCACAACGTAAGTTTCACCAATTTATAATCACTGAAAATATATTACAACTCAGGCGAACTAGAGGTCATGAAACAATCTAGTCACTTGGTAACTCGATATCAGTCCTATTATTCATTGTTTAAAACATAATAATGTCTGAGATACCCCCACCGAATTGTTCTTGCGTAAGAATTTGACTGCGAGTTAACATTTCGAAAAATTAGAGTTTGCTGGGCAGAAATGTGTTTTATTATACTTAATGTTACCCATGTTTTTTTGTCAATTCGAAAAATAAAGGAAGTTCAAAAGTTGAAGAATTATAGATCGATATGCTATCGACGATAACAGGTTAATGGGTAATGAATAATGAATTGTTCTATAGTCAAGGTTTTCTTACTCTGTAGTCAATTCCCACATTCGGGTTTACTAAATGCTGAACAATGGTACATGATCTGCTAAGAACTTTATTTAGTAAATCTAGAGTAAAGACACTGTAGTACCCATTCTATAGTTAAAATCTTGGTGTTGTTAATGAAAATTGTGGTCCAAAATAGTTTTTATTTGTACTTCAAAAATCGTCAGTACTCGAAAAGACAACAGATAAGTCTCTAAAAATCATTTTTGTCGCTAAATTTTTTTTTGTCGCTAAGACGAAGGCAAAAGTCGCCATTTCTAGCGACAAAGTTGCTAAATTGGCAACACTGCCTACAACTGCGCAACGCTACGTGCTGTTAACCTCCAACTGCCCAACACTACAATAGCGAATATTCCAATAATGCCAACCAGTCACAGACTGCACACAGTACAGTCAGTGATTTTCATATAGAGCGCTACATGGCGTTACTAACACAAAAACCTAAACAGCCTACTTACACTTTCAAAATGAATACAGGTGTCATACAAGGTGAGGGTTTATTGCCACTTCTTTTCAACTGTCGTGGGGAAAACGGTGTTTGGAACGAAAAACTAGAAGAATTCAGAGCGTCACCATTCGTTTTAAAGGAAGGTAACAAACATGTTACGACACATTTCGTAGCACTTACGAATGACTTTGCTGTACCCTCAGAGAGCCTGACAGATGGAACATTGTAAGCTAATCTTATGGTAATGACAACCAACATGACTCGATTAAGAATCTCAGCAGAGAAAATTTATGATGAACATAGAAATAAATTGGGCGAGTAGAAAACGTAGAATAAAATTAAATATTTGGGGATCTTATTCAGTAAATAGTTTTAGAGAAATCTGCTTTTAAGGATAATCATGATGGAAGAAACATGTGCTACAACTAAAAATATCTACAACAGAAAGTATGTATCTAAAAAATTTAAATAAGGTACTACAACAAAGTACTGAAACCAGACTGTCTATATGCTATCGAGTGACTAGTAGTCTATTAAATTATAAGATTGAACAATTTATATTGAAAGAAGAGTTATAGCGAAAATATTAAATCTTCAAAAAATGAGCATTTACGAAATTAAGAATTACTTACTGCTCTTACTCTCCCAGCCCCACAAACAGCAGTCATTGTTTTCGCCTCGTCAAGTAGCATACGCCATAGCTTTTTGTCCTTGGCACCTTCTTGCCTTGCTCTAAGTATATGAACATCCTTGGCCACTTGGTCCCTCCATCTTGTTTTCCGTCTGCCTAATGGTCTTCGCCTTTTGGGTTTCTTCTCTGACACAATAACAAAGTAATGAGGAAATTTGTGAGAACATAGAAAACATGTCAAAACAAAAAAGAAGAGGAGATTACTGCTTTTTGGTCATATTTACATAGTGGTTAACACTGGGCTCAAAGAGAAGATATTCAAATATCTTATTGAAAAGAAATTTACAATCAGTGGGATTCAAGAGGTGAGAGAAGATTTGGAAAAAATAACATAAGAGATAAAGAAGCGTTGGAAAGAGAAAATTTTATTGACGATATTTTGAAATTGGAAGGATTTCAAGGCAAGAAGAAACACTAACACAAAGCAGTGTGAAGAAGAAACGCAATGAAACAATGAAGGAATACTGTAAGATAGGGAAAGAAGAATAAAAGATTAAGAATTGAAACTGGAACGTGGTCTCTAGAAGGCCTTAACGCAAGAACAAATTGAAACGCAATGTAATGAGTAATTTAAACTTGACGTTCCTTTCTTTTATTTCCGATGCGATTCAGAGTGCATTTTCCACCATAAGATGCCGGATCAGGTGTGTTGCTCCTGGAAACCAACAGTGGCGCAATATCTACGACGTTTGAAATGGTTTAGTATGCGAGGCGCTACGAGTGATTAAACGCCAGATCCCAAGAAAACATAACACCTCATCCAGAAAAAACACATATTTTAGAAAGTACTACAAATTGTTATTATGTATTTCTCTAACACATAAAAGTCTGAGACATTCGAATGGAGCAAAGCAACGGTACAGATGTAGGATTATGAACAGTTCAGTTTGAGATTTCAAATCACAGCTTCACACAGACTTTCACCCGACTGATTCAGCATAAATCATTAACCGAGTAAGGTGGCGCAGTGATCAGCACACGACTCGTATCCGGGAGAGCAACGGTTCAAACCCGCGTCCAGTCATCCTGATTTACGTTTTCCGTGGTTTTTCAAATTCGCTTCAGGCAAATGCCGGGATGGTTCCTCTAAATAGCTGGGGCCGATTTCCTTCCCGTTCCTTCATCCGAGATTGTGTTCCGTCTCTAAAGAGCCGGGGTCCCGTGTTCGATTCCCGGGGGTCAAGGATTTTCATCTGCCTCAAGTTGACTGGGTATTTGTGTTGTCCTCATCGTTTCATCATCACTCATCAATGTAGAGAGTTTGGACTGAGCAAAGGCTGGGAATTTGTACGGGAGGTGATAACCGCGCAGTTGAGCGTCCCAGAAACCAAACATCATCATCATCAACAACAACAACATCATCCCTGAAGACCTTGTTGTCGACGGCAAACTAATCTCCTCCCTCATCCTCAATATAAATTAAATAAAGCACAGTGGATGATATCAGGTGTTTCTCACAAGGGCTTTGGGGGGGAGGGGGGGCAAAAGGGGGCAGCAATCCCCCTCCCACCCAAACTCTCAGAAAAGGAAAAAAATATCATGTACTTAGGTGATTTTCTTTCAAGAAATGATTTAAATGGTATGTAAACATAGTTGGATCTGTAACTGACTTATGACTACTTCTAAGTTTCCATTCGTTTTGCTACACTACTGGCCATTAAAATTCCTACACCACGATGATGACGTGCTACAGATGCAAAATTTAACCGACAGGAAGAAGATGCTGTGATATGCAAATGATTAGCTTTTCAGAGTATTCACTCAAGGTTGGCACCGGTGGCGACAACTGCAACGTGCTGACATGAGGAAAGTTTACAACCGATTTCTCATACACAAACAGCAGTTGACCGGCGTTGCCTGGTGAAACGTTGTTGTGATGCCTCGTGTAAGGAGGAGAAATGCGTACCATCACGTTTCTGACTTTGATAAAGGCCGCATTGTAGCCTAACGCGATTGCGGTTTATCGTATCGCGACATTGCTGCTCGCATTGGTCGAGATCCAATGACTGTTAGCAGAACATGGAATCGGTGTGTTCAGGAGAGTAATTCGGAACGCCGCGCTGGATCCCAACGGCCTCGTATCGCTAGCAGTCAAGATGACATGCATCTTATCCGCATAGCTGTAACGGATCGTGCAGCCACGTCTCGATCCCTCAGTCAACAGAGGGGCACGTTTGGAAGACAACAAGTATCTACACGAACAGTTCGACGACGTTTGCAGCAGCATGGACTATCAGCTCGGAGACCATGGCTGCGGTTACCCTTGACGCTGCATCACAGACAGGAGCGCCTGCGATGGTGTACTCGACGACGAACCCGGGTGAACGAATGGCAATATGTTATTTTTTCGGATGAATCCAGGTTCTGTTTACAACATCATGATGGCCGCATCCGTGTTTGGCGACATCGCGGTGATCGCACATTGGAAGCGTGTATTCGCCATCGCCACACTGGCGTATCATCCGGCGTGATGGTATGGGGTGCCATTGGTTACACGGCTCGGTCACCTCTTGTTCGCATTGATGGCACTTTGAACAGTGGACGCTACATTTCAGATGTGTTACGACCCGTGGCTCTACCCTTCATTCGATCCCTGTGAAACCCTACATTTCAGCAGGATGATGCCCGACCACATGTTGTAGGTCCTGTACGGGCCTTTCTGGATGCAGAAAACGTCTGACTACTGCCCTGGCCAGCAGATTCCTCAGGTCTCTCACCAATTGAAAACGTCTGGTGAATGGTGGCCGAGCAACTGGCTCGTCACAATACGCCAGTCACTACTCTTGATGAACTGTGGTATCGTGTTGAAGTTATATGGGCAGCTGTACCTGTACCCACCATCCAAGCTCTGTTTGACTCAATGCCCAGGCTTATTAAGGCCGTTATCACGGCCAGAGGTGGTTGTTCTGGGTATTGATTTCTCAGGATCTATGCACCCAAATTGCGTGAAAATGTAATTGTTGTGGTTGGCAGGAGAGCCAACACCGTGTTACTAGAGGAGACCGAAAGGCACGCGATTTAGTTCACGCGGGCTTGCTTGAGGTCTGGAACAGGACAAGGAAATTAGAATTTAGAAGAAAACGGACGTAGCTGCTGGAATGCTTAACTCTAATCCATTAATGATGAACGTCGGTCGGGACGGTACATGATTCACAATATCGATAGTAACTGATAATGGCGCCTTGCTAGGTCGTAGCAAATGACGTAGAGGAAGGCTATGCTAAACTATCTTCTCGTCAATTGAGAACGTAAGTAGGCAGTGAACCATTGTTAGAAAAGTCGGCTGTACAACTGGGGCGAGTGCTAGGGAGTCTCTCTAGACCTGCCGTGTGGCGGCGATCGGTCTGCAATCACTGATAGTGGCGACACGCGGGTCCGTCGTGTACTACCGGACCGCGGCCGATTTAAAGGCTACCACCTAGCAAGTATGGTGTCTGGCGGTGACACCACAGTAATCACGTGTCAGTTTCAGTCTAATGTATTTATCCAATGAACTCAAGAGTACCTGTACAAGCCGAACACATAACATTCCCGCCCCCCACGACAGTGGTCGTGGCTAAACTTCCAAGACTTTTAAGGGAGAGGGTAAGGAGTCATTCCAATCCCGGGAGCGGAAAGACTTACCTTAGGGGGAAAAAAGGATAGGTATACACTCGCGCGCACACACACACACACACACACACACACACACACACACACACACACACACACACACACACACACGCTTGGTAAGTCTTGGAATCTTTGTTTTTAATATATATATATATATATATATATATATATATATATAAGAGAATTTAAATAAAAAGAAATACATCAGTTTATATTTCGAAATTAAATTTAACATTGATCATTGAAATTTCAGCATATTAAACTTGATTCATAACTAAACTGGTGCCTTATTTAGAATTGTAAAAATGTGAGTTTGTAATCTTACGGAACACATCAAATAGGGAGCCAAGATTGGGAGACTACATACAACACTGCATTCATAAAATAACACACGAAGAACGTTGAAACATATGCAAGAGGAAATTAACCACAACCAACCGATTCAATTTTCACCCAATGAAGTTACGTTCGTAGCGCAATCCTGTCCGTCATGAAATTACCACAAACTGGTATACTAAATTCATACTAACTCTCTGTGAAATCTTCCCGAAAAGAATAGCTGAGGGCTACTTTGATGCTTACACCACATGCTTCACGTGGACAACTTGGTTTACACAGAGAGTGTAACTCCACAATAATTTTGATAATTAAAATAAATTACATCGAACTAAATTTACAAAAGAAAAAACTTCGAACTTGTTACTATCGTGTTACTATTAACCTGATGGGTCACACAATTGTATAAGCATGTGGTACTGGTCTCACAAAGTACCCCCCACGTGGGTTGAGCATAAAGAAAAGTTGCTAAATAGAAAAATATTGTCAAGACGAGACGTTATAATCTCACGCACATTCGCATTTAAGATTGATGATCTTTGTTAGAGTTACTGATCAACACGTGGTTCACTTTACTCACAAAGTAGTGACAAAGCAACTACTGTAAAATATTCTGAAGTTCACACTCGAAATACACTGCGTTGCAATTTAAGATAACATTAGATATTTTAGAGCTAAACCTGAAACAAATGTGATTAAATTTTCAGTTAGGCTGAACTTAAGAAATCCATTGTCCTACGGACTTAGCAGACACGCGCTTAGCCGGAGATTTTACCACTTCAGACGCTCGCCTCGGACAAACTGCCCTGATTTCTTCCTGAGGGTGCCTCACAGATACAAACGGAAGTGACCAGAGAGGCAGCTTCCATACCAACATGACAAGGGACGGACAGGACTATACTAAGAAAAGAAACCTCTCTGCTTTTAGAAAGTGTAGCTACCTGTTCTGTCGTTGGTCCTTCTGTTCTCTAGCAGACAAGCTTGTCTGCTACCATCAAGCATGCAACTAGAAATAAATTTGCTCATTCATCTTTTCACACAGAAGGGAAGGGGGATGACAGTATCTTATCATATACAGTATATAAAAGAAAGCGGATGTACGTTCCGTATGACAGTCTGTGACATGAATTGCATATAAGCTGTGTGACAGATCGTTCTTGTTTATGTGTAAAAGTAACACGATCCACTGCTCAGTCTCCTCCCAGATAGGCAGAAACGCCACATTAAATTTAGAAGAGGAATTTATGCCGTAAACGACAACAGATTTAAGAAATTAGCATGAAAGGAATACAACAGAGACCTTTCAACACACTGTTACTGCCGCATTGGAATCACGCCTTTGAGCAGCAGTCTGAGGACGTCACGGGCAGACTGAGGCGTGAACAGTTGGGTTGCTGAGATTGTTTCAGTCTGGAACTGCCATCTGAGTCTTTATAGCCTCTGACGATGTCTCCGTCATTAGGACGCAGAACGTTACGTTCGATAATATTTCCAAGACCATAGCCCAATGCCATTGAAACGAAACGAAACGAGTGACTTAGGATGAGCAATTACAAAAATTTATTTCTAAGGAACTACGTTAGATATACCCGTGTGGGCTTGCTGCAAATGGTAGCTGAATTCGTAAAGTTTTTTTATAGATAGACTACCACTTCTCTAAGCAGCATTTTTTTCAAATTGCAGTGTAACCAGTTGAGTACCAGCTGTTGATTTCTAACTGAAACCACAATTTTGTTATTATTACTTCGTTTGTTTTGTACACTGAGGTACTTCTACGAATTTAGTGTAGCTGTGACTTATAGCGTTATACGAGGTGTAAATTTTAAGTTGAAAAACCAGAATAAATTGAAAAATAAGCTTCATACGAGAAAATGTGTAGAATCCAAAGTTGATTATTTTCGATGGGGCCATCTGCTGGTGCTAAAATTCGCCCGCCACCCCAGCCCCCTGGGGGTGGGGCGAGAGGCAACTTTAAAATTTCAAATGGGAACCCCCCACCCCCCATTTTTATTGTAGAATCAGATTCTACATAGATAACGACGTACATTTTGCCTTTAACATTTGTATTTATTCGTGGTAGTTGGCGCTGTAATCCAACAAAATCCATGTTCTAATTTCTGCATGGAAAATGGATTAGTTAATCAGTTCACTCGTTAGTAAGTAGGATATTTGGTTAGTTAGTTAGCTAGTCTGATGGTTTGGATTAAAAGTTGTGTGGCCTCATGACAACGAAACAAATAAAACTTATCCGAATCTGCGGAAGAAATTAATATTTGGGTCAACATTCGTAAAACTCTAATTGCACTCTCTCAAACCCCACCTTATGAGGAGAGTTTTAGTGAATCAAAATTTACTACGTAAGTTAGTATTTTTTTATTTATCGGTAACCATTTTGCACGCAAAGATGAGAACACGGATTTTCTTGAATTACAGCGCCAACTGTCAAGAATCAGAACAAATATTTAAGGCAAAATGTTCGTAGTATTTTGTGTAGAGTCTGATACTGCAATAAAAAATGGGGCTTCCCATTTGAAATTTTGAAATTGCCTGCATCCCCACATACAGGGGGCTCGGGTGGTGGGCTAATTTTAGCACCCGCAGATGCCCCCTCGAAAATAATCAACTTTGGAGTCTACAAATTTTTTCGTGTGAATCTTATTTTTCGATTTATTCTGGTTTGTCAACTTAAAATTTACACCTGTGTATATACATGGTGGTCCATTGGTCGTATCTGACGAAATAAGCGTCAAACGAAAACACTACAAAGAACGAAACTTTTCTAACGTGAAGGGGGAAACCAGATGGCGCTGCCATAGGTCAAAACGGGTACCAACTTCTCTTTTTTTTAAATAGGAGCCCCATTTTTGTTAAATATTGGTGTAGTACGTAAAGAAATATTTGCACGTCTTGGCCTCGCTCATTGCATGTCATAAGGAATTTTGTAGTGCGCCGATACTTTTGCACGTCGGTGTAGCCTCGCTATACAGAAAGGTGTCATTATTGTTCAAAATGACAGTGGACAGTCACCTGTACATCTACATCTACATCTACATGACTACTCTGCAATTCACATTTAAGTGCTTGGCAGAGGGTTCATCGAACCACAATCATACTATCTCTCTACTATTCCACTCCCGAACAGCGAGCGGGAAAAACGAACACCTAAACCTTTCTGTTCGAGCTCTGATTTCTCTTATTTTATTTTGATGATCATTCCTACCTATGTAGGTTGGGCTCAACAAAATATTTTCGCATTCGGAAGAGAAAGTTGGTGACTGAAATTTCGTAAAAAGCTCTCGCCGCGACGAAAAACGTCTATGCTGTAATGACTTCCATCCCAACTCGTGTATCATATCTGCCACACTCTCTCCCCTATAACGCGATAATACAAAACGAGCTGCCCTTCTTTACACCCTCTCGATGTCCTCCGTCAATCCCACCTGGTAAGGATCCCACACCGTTCAGCAATATTCTAACAGAGGACGAACGAGTGTAGTGTTGGCTGTCTCTTTAGTGGACTTGTTGCATCTTCTAAGTGTCCTGCCAATGAAACGCAACCTTTGGCTCGCCTTCCCGACAATATTATCTATGTGGTCCTTCCAACTGAAGTTGTTCGTAATTTTAACACCCAGGTACTTAGTTGAATTGACAGCCTTGAGAATTGTACTATTTATCGAGTAATCGAATTCCAACGGATTTCTTTTGGAACTCATGTGGATCATCTCACACTTTTCGTTATTTAGCGTCAACTGCCACCTGACACACCATACAGCAATCTTTTCTAAATCGCTTTGCAGCTGATACTGGTCTTCGGATGACCTTACTAGATGGTAAATTACAGCATCATCTGCGAACAACCTAAGAGAACTGCTCGGACTGTCACCCAGGTCATTTATATAGACCAGGAACAGCAGAGGTCCCAGGACGCTTCCCTGGGGAACACCTGATATCACTTCAGTGTTACTCGATGATTTGCCGTCTATTACTACGAACTGCGACCTTCCTGACAGGAAATCACGAATCCAGTCGCACAACTGAGACGATACCCAATAGGCCCGCAGCTTGATTAGAAGTCGCTTGTGAGGAACGGTGTCAAAAGCTTTCCGGAAATCTAGAAATACGGAATCAACTTGAGATCCCCTGTCGATAGCGGCCATTACTTCTTGCGAATAAAGATACCCTTCATCTATGGTTCGCAAGATATCATGTGAAAAAAGGGCGAGTTGCGTTTCGCAGGAGCGATGCTTTCTAAAGCTGTGCTGATGCATGCACAGAAACTTCTCTGTCTCAAGGAAATATTCGAACTGAGAACTGCAACTGTTCCTCGTCTCCTATCGTTCCCATCCACCATATGAACCACAGCCGGCAGAACTGCTTCACGGCTGCCGCCAAAGGACACCGCTCCATCTGATGCACTGTCTCCTCAGCATTGGGCACCGAAGGAAGGCCGAGGGTATCGCTTCGCGCCGCATGACAATTTGTTGCTTAGGGTTTATAGCGGAAGGAGACGGCGGGCGCGAGGTGAGATCGTTTGTGGAATTGGCAAATACATGTATCTCATTTGAGGCCCAGACTGATTACAGTGTCGAAACCAATATAAAATTCGTCACTATCACATGCACGGTGATCCTTGTGTATCTTTTCCCATCAGATTCATGGACCCCAAGGACAGCGTGGCCACAGCAGCCACCAGGGGGTACTATCACGACGCCGCAGGACCACCTCATGGACCCCAAGGACAGCGTGGACACAGCAGCCACCAGAGGGTGCCATTACGATACCGCGGGAGCACCTCATGGACCCCAAAGACAGCGTGGCGACAGCAGCCACCAGGGGACGCCATCATGACACCGCAGGACCACCGCATCGACCCCAAGGACCGCGTGGCCACAGCAGCCACCAGAGGGTGCGATCACGACACCGCGGGACCACCTCATGGACCACAAGGACAGCGTGGCCCGAGCAGCCACCAGGGGGCGCCATCACGACACTGCGTGACCACCTCATGGAAGCCAAGGACAGCGTGGCCCGAGCAGCCACCAGAGGGCGCCATCACGACACTGCGTGACCACCTCATGGACCCCAAGGACAGCGTGGCCACAGCAGCCACCAGGGGGCGCCATCACGACACTGCGGGACCACCTCATGGACCCAAAGGACAGTGTGGCCTGAGCAGCCACCTGAGGGTGCCATCACGACACTGCGGGACCACCTCATGGACCCAAAAGACAGCGTGGCCACAACAGCCACAATGGGGCGCCATCACGACACCGAGAGACCACCTCATGGACCCCAAGGACAGCGTGGCCACAGCTGCCACCAGGGGGTGTCATTACGACACTGCGGGACCACCTCATGGAAGCCAAGGACTGCGTGGCAACAGCAGACACCAGGGGGCGCCATCACGACTCCGCGGGACCACCTCATGGACCCCAAGGGCAGCGTAGCCACAACAGCCACCCGGGGGCGCCATCACCACACCGTGGGAGCACCTCATAGAACCCAAGGACAGTGTGGCCACAGCAGCCACCAGGGGGCGACATCATGACACCGCATGACCACCTCATGGAACCCAAGGACAGCGTGGCCACAGCAGCCACCAGAGGGCGCCATCACGACACCGCGGAACCTCCTCTTGGACCCCAAGGAAAGCGTGGCCACAGCAGCCAGCAGGGGGCGACATCATGACACCGCATGACCACCTCATGGAACCGAAGGACAGCGTGGCCACAGCAGCCACCAGAGGGCGCCATCATGACACCGCATGACCATCTCATAGAACCCAAGGACAGCGTGGCCACAGCAGCCACCAGGGGGCGACATAATGACACCGCATGACCACCTCATAGAACCCAAGGACAGCGTGGCCACAGCAGCCACCAGGGGGCGACATCATGACACCGCATGACCACCTCATGGAACCCAAGGACAGCGTGGCCACAGCAGCCACCAGAGGGCGCCATCACGACACCGCGGAACCTCCTCTTGGACCCCAAGGAAAGCATGGCCACAGCAGCCAGCAGGGGGCGCCATCACGACACCGCGGAACCTCCTCTTGGACCCCAAGGAAAGCGTGGCCACAGCAGCCAGCAGGGGGCGACATCATGACACCGCATGACCACCTCATGGAACCCAAGGACAGCGTGGCCACAGCAGCCACCAGAGGGCGCCATCATGACACCGCATGACCACCTCATAGAACCCAAGGACAGCGTGGCCACAGCAGCCACCAGGGGGCGACATCATGACACCGCATGACCACCTCATGGAACCCAAGGACAGCGTGGCCACAGCAGCCACCAGAGGGCGCCATCATGACACCGCATGACCACCTCATAGAACCCAAGGACAGCGTGGCCACAGCAGCCACCAGGGGGCGACATCATGACACCACATGACCACCTCATAGAACCCAAGGACAGCGTGGCCACAGCAGCCACCAGGGGGCGACATCATGACACCGCATGACCACCTCATAGAACCCAAGGACAGCGAGGACACAGCAGCCACCAGGGGGCGACATCATGACACCGCATGACCACCTCATAGAACCCAAGGACAGCGTGGCCACAGCAGCCACCAGGGGGCGACATCATGACACCGCATGACCATCTCATGGAACCCAAGGACAGCGTGGCCACAGCAGCCACCAGAGGGCGCCATCACGACACCGAGGAACCTCCTCTTGGACCCCAAGGACAGCGTGGCCACAGCAGCCACCAGGGGACGCCATCACGACACCGAGGGACCACCTCATGGACACCAAGGACAGCGTGGCTACAGCAACCACCAGGGGGTGCCATCACGACACCGCGGGACAACCTCATGGACCCCAAGGACAGCGTGGCCACAGCAGCCACCAGAGGGAGCCATCACAACACCGCGGGACCACCTCATGGACCCCAAGGACAGCGTGGCCACAGCAGCCACCAGAAAGTGCTATCACGACACCGCGGGACCACCTCATGAACACCAAGGACAGCGTGGCCACAGCAGCCACCAGGGGGCGCCATCACGACACCGCGGGACCACCTCATGGACCCAAAGGACAGTGTGGCCTGAGCAGCCACCTGAGGGTGCCATCACGACACTGCAGGACCACCTCATGGACCCAAAGGACAGCGTGGCCACAACAGCCACAATGGGGCGCCATCACGACACCGAGAGACCACCTCATGGACCCCAAGGACAGCGTGGCCACAGCTGCCACCAGGGGGTGTCATTACGACACTGCGGGACCACCTCATGGAAGCCAAGGACTGCGTGGCAACAGCAGACACCAGGGGGCGCCATCACGACTCCGCGGGACCACTTCATGGACCCCAAGGGCAGCGTAGCCACAACAGCCACCCGGGGGCGCCATCACCACACTGCGGGAGCACCTCATAGAACCCAAGGACAGCGTGGCCACAGCAGCCACCAGGGGGCGACATCATGACACCGCATGACCACCTCATGGAACCCAAGGACAGCGTGGCCACAGCAGCCACCAGAGGGCGCCATCACGACACCGCGGAACCTCCTCTTGGACCCCAAGGAAAGCGTGGCCACAGCAGCCAGCAGGGGGCGACATCATGACACCGCATGACCACCTCATTTAACCCAAGGACAGCGTGGCCACAGCAGCCACCAGAGGGCGCCATCATGACACCGCATGACCATCTCATAGAACCCAAGGACAGCGTGGCCACAGCAGCCACCAGGGGGCGACATCATGACACCGCATGACCACCTCATGGAACCCAAGGACAGCATGGCCACAGCAGCCACCAGAGGGCGCCATCATGACAGCGCATGACCACCTCATAGAACCCAAGGACAGCGTGGCCACAGCAGCCACCAGGGGGCGACATCATGACACCGCATGACCACCTCATAGAACCCAAGGACAGCGTGGCCACAGCAGCCACCAGGGGGTGACATCATGACACCGCATGACCACCTCATAGAACCCAAGGACAGCGTGGCCACAGCAGCCACCAGGGGGCGACATCATGACACCGCATGACCACCTCATAGAACCCAAGGACAGCGTGGCCACAGCAGCCACCAGGGGGCGACATCATGACACCGCATGACCACCTCATGGAACCCAAGGACAGCGTGGCCACAGCAGCCACCAGAGGGCGCCATCACGACACCGCGGAACCTCCTCTTGGACCCGAAGGAAAGCGTGGCCACAGCAGCCAGCAGGGGGCGCCATCACGACACCGCGGGACCACCTCATTGACGCCAAAGACAGCGTGGCCACAACAGCCACCACGGGGCGCCATCGTGACACCGCGGGACCACCTCATTGAACCCACGGACAGCATGTCCACAGCAGTCACCAGGGGGCGCCATCACGAAACCGCAGGACCACCTCTTGGACCCCAAGGAATGTGTGGCCACAGCAGCCACCAGGGGGCGCCATCACGACACCGCGGGACCACTTCATGGACCCCAAGGACAGCGTGGCCACAGCAGCCACCAGGGGGTGCCATCACGACACCGTGGGACCACCTCATGGACCCCAAGGACAAAGTGGCCACAGCAGCCACCAGGGGGCGCCATCCCGACACCGCGGGACTACCACATGGACCCCATGGTCAGTGTGGCTACACATGCCACCATGGGGCGACATCACGACACCGCGGGACCACCTCATGGTGCCCATGGAGAGCGTGGACACAGCAGCTACCAGGGGCGCCATCACGTCACCGCGGGACCACCTCATGGACGCCAAGGACAGCGTGGCCACAGTAGCCACCAGAGGGAGCTATCACGACACCGCGCGACGACCTCATGGACCCCAAAGACAGTGTGGCCACAGCAGCCAATAGGCGGTGCCATCACGACACCGCGGGACCACCTCATGGACCCCATGAAGAGTGTGGCCATAGCAGCCAACAGGGGGTGCTATCACGACAAAGCGGGACCACCTCATTGACCCCAAGGACAACATGGCAACAGCAGCCACCAGAGGGCGCCATTACGACACCGCGGGACCACCTCATGGACCCAACGGACAGTGTGGCCACAACAGCCAACAGAGGGTGCCATCACGACACCGCGGACCACCTCACGGACCCCAAGGACAGCGTGGCCACAGCAGCCACTAGAGGGTGCTATCACGACTCCGCGGGACCACCTCATGGACCCCAAGGACAGCGTGGCCACAGCAGCCACCAGGGGGCACCATAACGAAACTGCGGGACCATCTCATGGACCCCAAGCACAGCGTGGCCACAGCAGCCACCAGGGGGTGTCATTACGACACCGCAGGACCACCTCATGTACCCCAAGGACTGCGTGGCAACAGCAGCCACTAGAGGGTGCCTTCACGACTCCGCGGGACCACCTCATGGACCCCAAGGACAGCGTGGCCACAGCAGCCACCAGGAGGCGCCATCACGAAAGCGCAGGACCACCTCATGACCCAAAGGACAGCGTGGCCACAGCAGCCTCCAGAGGGTGCCATCACGACACCGTGGGACCACATCATGGACCCCAAGGACTGCATGGCCACAGCAGCCACCAGAGGGCGCCATGACGACACCGCGGGACCACTTCATGGACCAGAAGGACAGCGTGGCCACAGCAGCCACCAGGAGGTTTCATCACGACACCGCGGGACCACCTCATGCACCCCAAGGACAGCGTGGCCACAGCAGCCACCAGGGGGTGCTAACATGCACCCCGGGACCACGTCATGGACGCCAAGACAGCGTGGCCACAGCAGCCACCAGAGGGTGCTATCACGACACCGCGCGACCACCTCATGGACCCCAAGGACATCGTGGCCACAGCAGCCACTAGGCAGTGCCATCACGACACCGCGGGACCACCTCAAGGACCCCATGAACAGCATGGCCATAGCAGCCAACAGGGGGTGCTATCACGACAAAGCGGGACCACCTCATGGACCCCAAGGACAGCATGGCAAATGCAGCCGCCAGAGGGCGCCATTACGACACCGTGGGACCACCTCATGGACCCCACGGACAGTGTGGCCACAACAGCCAACAGAGGGTGCCATCACGACACTGCAGGACCACCTCATGGACCCCAAGGACAGCGTGGCCACAGGACATACCAGGGCGCGCCATCACGACACCGCGGGACCACCTCATGGACCCCGAGGACAGTGTGGCCACAGTAGCAACCACGGGGTGCCATCACCACACCACGGGAACACCTCATGGACCCCAAGGACAGCGTGGCCACAGCAGCCACCAGAGGGTGCCATCACGACACCGCGGGACCACCGCATGGGCCCCAAGGAGAGCGTGGCCATAGCAGTCACCAGGGGGCGCTATCACGACATCGCGGTACCACCTCATGGACCCCATGGACAGCGTGGCCACAGCAGCCACCAGGGGGCGCCAACACGTCACCGCGGACCACCTCACGGACCCCAAGGACAGTGTGGCCACAACAGCCACTAGAGGGTGCCATCACGACTCCGCGGGACCACCTCATGGACCATAAGGACAGCGTGGCCACAGCAGCCACCAGGGGGCACCAACACGAAACCGCGGGACCATCTCAAGGACCCCAAGGACAGCGTGGCCACAGGAGCCACCAGGGGGTGTCATTACGACGCCGCAGGACCACCTCATGTACCCCAAGGACTGCGTGGCAACAGCAGCCTCCAGAGGGCGCCATCACGACACCGCAGGACAACCTAATGGACCCCAAGGACAGCGTGGCCACTGCAGCCACCAGGGGGCGCTATCACGACACCGCGGGACCACCGCATGGACCCCATGGACAGCGTGGCCACAGCAGCCACCTGGGGGCGCCATCATAACACCGCGGGACCACCTCATGGAACCCAAGTACAGCGTGGCCACAGCAGCCACCAGGGGGCGCCATCACGAAACCGCACGACCCCCTCATGGACCCAAAGGAAAGCGTGGCCACAGCAGACTCCAGAGGGTGCCATCACAACACCGTGGGACCACCTCATGGACCCCAAGGACAGCGTGGCCACAGCAGCCACTAGGGGGTGCCATCACGATACCGCGGGACCACCTCATGGACCCCAAGAACAGTGTGGTCATAGCAGCCAACAGGGGGTGCCATCACGACAAAGCGGGACCACCTCATGGACCCCAAGGACAGCGTGGCCACAGCAGCTAACGGGGGGTGCCATCACGAACCCAAGGACAGTGTGGCCACAGCAGCAACCAGGGGGTGCCATCACGACTCCACGGGACCACCTAATGGACCCCAAGGACAAAGTGGCCAAAGCAGCCACCTGTGGGTGACATCACGACACCGCGGGACCACCTCATGGACCCCAACTACAGTGTGGCCACAGCAGCCACCAGGGGGGCCATTACGACACTGCGGGACCACCTCATGGACCCCAAGGACAGCGTCTCCACAGCAGACTCCGGAGGGTGCCATTACGAAACCGCGGGACCACCTCATGGACCCCAAGGACTGCATGGCCACAGCAGCCCCCAGAGGGCGCCATGACGACACCGCGGGAATACTTCATGGACCACAAGGACAGCGTGGCCACAGCAGCCACCAGGAGGTGCCATCACGACACCGCAGGACCACCTCATGCACCCCAAGGACAGCGTGGCCACAGCAGCCACCAGGGGGTGCCAACATGAACCCCGGGACTACCTCATGGGCCCCAAGTACAGCGTGGCCACAGCAGCCACCAGGAGGTGCCATCACGACACTGCGGACCACCTTATGGATCCCAAGGACAGCGTGGCCACAGCTGCCACCAGGGGGCGCCATCACGACTCCGCGGGACCACCTCATGGACCCCAAGGGCAGCGTAGCCACAACAGCCACCCGGAGGTGCCATCACCACACCGCGGGAGCACCTTATAGAACCCAAGGACATCGTGGCCACAGCAGCCACCAGGGGGCGACATCATGACACCGCATGACCACCTCATGGAAGCCAAGGACAGCGTGGCCACAGCAGCCACCAGAGGGCGCCATCACTACACTGCGGAACCTCCTCTTGGACCCCAAGGAAAGCGTGGCCACAGCAGCCAGCAGGGGGCGCCATCACGACACCGCGGGACCACCTCATGGACGCCAAAGACAGCGTGGCCACAGCAGCCACCAGGGGGCGCCATCGTGACACCGCGGGACCACCTCATTGAACCCAAGGACAGCATGTCCACAGCAGCCACCAGGGGGCGCCATCACGAAACCTTAGGACCACCTCTTGGACCCCAAGGAAAGTGTGGCCACAGCAGCCACCAGGGGGCGCCATCACGACACCGCGGGACCACCTCATGGACCCCAAGGACAGCGTGGCCACAGCAGCCACCAGGGGGTGCCATCACGACACCGTGGGACCACCTCATGGACCCCAAGGACAAAGTGGCCACACCAGCAACCAGGGGGTGCCATCACGACACCGCGGGACCACCACATGGACCCCATGGTCAGTGTGGCTACACATGCCAACATGGGGCGACATCACGACACTGCGGGACCACCTCATGGTCCCCATGGAGATCGTGGACACAGCAGCTACCAGGGACGCCATCACGTCACCGCGGGACCACCTCATGGACGCCAAGGACAGCGTGGCCACAGCAGCCACCAGAGGGAGCTATCACGACACCGCGCGACCACCTCATGGACCCCAAGGACAGCGTGGCCACAGCAGCCAATAGGCGGTGCAATCACGACACCACGGGACCACCTCATGCACCCCATGAACAGTGTGGCCATAGCAGCCAACAGGGGGTGCTATCACGACAAAGTGGGACCGCCTCATGGACCCCAAGGACAGCATGGCAACAGCAGCCACCAGAGGGCGCCATTACGACACCGCGGGACCACCTCATGGACCCAACGGACAGTGTGGCCACAACAGCCAACAGAGGGTGCCATCACGACACCGCAGGACCACCTCATGGACCCCAACGACAGCGTGGCCACAGCAGATACCAGGGTGCGCCATCACGACACCGCGGGACCTTCTCATGGACCCCAAGGACAGCGTGGCCACAGTAGCTACCAGGGGGTGCCATCACTACACCGCGGGACCACCTCATGGACCCCAAGGACAGCGTGGCCACAGCAGCCACCAGAGGGTGCCATCATGACACCACGGGACCACCGCATGGGCCCCAAGGACAGCGTGGCCACAGCAGCCACCAGGGGGTGCCATCACGACACTGCAGAACCACCTCATGGACCCCAAGGACTGCATGGCAACAGCAGTCACCAGAGGTCGGCATTACAACACTGCGGGACCACCTCACTGACCCGAAGGACAGCGTGGCCACAACAGCCACCAGAGGAAGCCATCACGACACCGCGGGACCACCTCATGTACCCCATGGACAGCGTGGCCACAGCAGCCACTAGGGGGTACCATCACGAGACTGCGGGACCACCACATGGATCCCATGTTCAATGTGGCTACAGCAGCCACCAGGGGGCAATATCACGACACCGCGGGACCACCTCATTGACCCCATGGACAGTGTGGCCACAGCAGCTACCAGGGTCGCCATCACGACACCGCGGGACCACCTCATGGACCCCAAGGACAGCGTGGAAACAGCAGCCACCAGGGGGTGCCTTCACGACACTGCTTGACCACCTCATGGACCCCAAGGACAGCGTCTCCACAGCAGACACCAGAGGGTGCCATTACGACACCGCGGGACCACCTCATGGATCCCAAGGACTGCATGGCCACAGCAGCCACCAGAGGGCGCCATGACGACACCGCGGGACCACTTCATGGATCACAAGGACTGTGTGGCCACAGCAGACACCAGGAGGTCCCATAACGACACCGCGGGATCACCTCATGCACCCCAAGGACAGCGTGGCCGCAGCAACCACCAGGGGGTGCCATGAAGAACCCCGGGACCACCTCATGGGCCTGAAGTACAGCATGGCCACTGCAGCCACCAGGAGGTGCCATCACGACACCGCGGGACCACCTCATGGATCCCAAGGACTGCATGGCCACAGCAGCCACCAGAGGGCGCCATCACGACACCACGGGACCACCTCATGGACCCCAAGTATAGCATGGCCTAAGCAGCCACCAGATAGCGCCATCGCGAAACTGCAGGACCAGCTCATGGATCCCAAGGACAGCGGGGCCACAGCAGCCACCAGACGGGGGCCATCAAGACACCGTGGGACCACCTCATGGATCCCAAGGTCAGCGTGACCACAGCAGCCACCAGGGTGTGCCATCACGACAATGCAGAACCACCTCATGGATCCCAAAGGACAGCATGACCACAGCAGCCACCAGAGGGCGCCATCATGACACTGTGGGACCACCTCATGGACCCCACGGACAGTGTGGCCACAGCAGCCACCAGAGGGCGCCATCACGACACTGTGGGACCACCTCATGGACCCCACGGACAGTGTGGCCACAGCAGCCACCAGAGGGCACCACCACGACACCGCGGGAACACCTCATGGATCCCAAGGACAGCATGGCCACAGCAGCCACCACAGGGCGCCACCACGACACCGCGGGAACACCTCATGGACCCCAAAGTCAGCGTGGCCGCAGCAGCCACCAGGGGGTGCCATCACAACACCACGGGACCACTTCATGGACCCCAATGGCAGCGTGGCCACAGCAGTCACCAGGTGGTGCCATCACAACACCGTGGGACCACCTCATGGAACCAATGGACAGCGTGGCCACAGCAGCAACCAGGGGGCGCAATCAGGACACCGCGGTACCACCTCATGGACCACAAAGACAGCGGGGCCACAGCAGCCACCAGGGGGCGCCATCAAGACACCGCGGGGCCACCCCATGTACCCCAAGCACAGCGTGGCCGCAGCAGACACCAGGGGGCGCCATCATGACACCTCGGTACCACCTCACGGACCCCAAGGAAAGTGTGGCCACAGCAGCCGCCAGGGGGCGCCATCACGACACCGCGGGACCACCTCATGGACACCAAGGACAGTGTGGCCACAGCAGCCGCCAGGAGGCGTCATCACGACACCGCGGTCCATTTCATGGACCCCAAGGACAGCGTGGCCACAGCAGCCACCAGGGGTAACCATCACGACACCGCGGGACCACCTCATGGACCCCGAGTACAACGTGGCTAAAACAGCCACCAGAGGGTGCCATCAAGACACTGCGGGACCACCTCATGGACCCCGAGGACAGCGTGGCAACAGCAGCCACCAGGGGGTGCCATCACGACACCGCGGGACCACCTCATGGACCCCAAGGACAGCGTGGCCACAGCAGTCACCAGGGGGCGCCATCATGACAACGCGGGACCACCTCATTTACCCCAAGGACAGCGTAGCCACAGCAGCCACCAGGGTTCGACATCACAACACCGCAGGACCAGCTCATGGACCCCATGGACAGCGTGGCCACAGCAGCCACCAGTTGGCGCAACCACGTCATCGCGGGACTACCTCATGGACCCCAAAAACAGGGTGGCCACAGCAGCCACCAGAGGGTGCTATCACGACACCGCCGGACCATCTCATGGACGCCATGGACAGCGTGGCCACAGCAGCCACCAGGGGGCGACATCACGACACCGAGGGACCACCTCATGGACCCCAAGGACAAAATAGCCGCAGCAGCCACCAGGGGCGCCATCACGACACCGCGGGGCCACCTCACAGACACCAGCGACAGCGTGGCTACAGCAGCCACCAGGGGTAACCATCACGACAACGCGGGACCACCTCATGGACACCGAGGACAGTATGGCAACAGCAGCCACCAGAGGGTGACATCACGACACCGCGGGACCACCTCATGGACCCCAAGGACAGGGTGGCAACAGCAGCCACCAGGGGATAATATCACGACAAAGTGGGAACACCTCATGGACCTCAAGGACACCGTGGCCACAGCATCCACCAGAGGGCGCCGTCACGCCACCGCGGGACCACCTCATGGACCCCAAGGACAGCATGGCAACAGCAGCCACCAGAGTGTGCCATTACGACACCGCGTGACCGCCTCATGTACCCCAAGGACAGTTCGACCACAGCAGCCACAAGGGGGTGCCATCACAATACCGCGGGACCACCACATGGACGCCAAGAACAGCGTGGCCACAGCAGCCTTCAGGTGGTACCATCACGACACCGCGGGTCCACCTCATGGACCCCAAGGACACCGTCTCCACAGCAGCCACCAGAGGGTGCCATCACGACACTGCGGGACCACCTCATTGAGCCCAAGGACAGCGTGGCCACAGCAGCCTCTAGAGGGCGCCATCACGACACCGCGGACCACCTCATGGGCCCCAAGGACAGCGTGGCCACAGCAGCCACCCGGGGGCGCCATCACGACACTGCGGGACCACCTCATTGACCCCATGGACAGCGTGGCCAGAGCAGCCACCAGAGGGCGCCATCACGACACCGCGGGACCACCTCATATACCCCAAGGCAGCGTTGCCACAACAGCCACCAGGGGCCGCCATCACGACACCGCAGGACCACCTCATGGACCCCAAGGACAACATGGCCACAGCAGCCACCAGGGGTATCCATCACGTCACCGCGGGACCACCTCATGGACCCCAAGGACAGCATGGCCACAGCATTCACAAGGGGGTGGCATCACGACACCGCGGGACCACCTCATGGACCCCAAGGACAAAGTGGGCACAGCAGCCACCAGAGGGTGCCATCACGACACCGCGGGACCACCTCATGGACCCCGAGGACAGCATGGCCACAACAGCCACCAGAGGATGCCATCACGACACCGCGGGACCACCTCATGGACCCCGAGGACAGCATGGCCACAACAGCCACCAGAGGATGCCATCACGACACCGCGGGACCACCTCATGGACCCCAAGGATAGCGTGGCCACAGCAGCCACCAGAGTGTGCCATTACGATACCGCATGACCGCCTTATGTACCCCAAGGACAGCGTGGCCACAGCAGCCACCAGAGTGTGCCATTACGATACCGCGTGACCGCCTCATGTACCCCAAGGACAGCGTGGCCACAGCAGCCACTAGGCGGTGCCATCACGACACCACGGGACCACCTAATGGACCCCAAGGACAGCGAGGCCACAGCAGCCACCAGGGGGTGGCATCGCGACAAAGCGGGACCACCTCATGGACCCCAAGGACAGGTTGGCCACAACAGCCACAAGGGGGTGCCATCACGATACCGCGGGACCACCACATGGACCCCAAGAACAGCGTGGCCACAGCAGCCTTCAGGTGGTGCCATCACGACACCGCGGGTCCACCTCATGGACCCCAAGGACACCGTCTCCACAGCAGCCACCAGAGGGTGCCATCACGATACCGCGGGACCACCTCATGGACCCCAAGGACAGCATGGCCACAGCAGCCACCAGAGGGCTCCATCACGACACCGCGTGTCCGCCTCATGGACCCCAAGGATAGCGTGGCCACAGAAGCCACCAGAGCTCGCCATCATGACACCGCGGGTCCACCTCATGGACCCCAAGGACACCGTCTCCACAGCAGCCACCAGAGGGTGCCACAACGACACCGAGGGACCACCTCATGGACCCCAAGGACAGCGTGGCCACAGCAGCCACCAGAGGGCGCCATCACGACACTGCAGGCCCACCTCATGGGGTCTTCGCCTCCTCCGCCTCCTCCTGTCCTACCGGTTAAGCTGCACTCACCCATGCCACCGCCGCCGCTGTGTTCTATATCTGGGTATGGGTTCTTTCTGGGTGCTTTCCGAGGGCGTTTCCAGCAGAGCGCAGTCCGGATGGCTGGGTGTGACTGGGACATCGCCTGTAGCCAGAGCTTCCGGTCCATCAGAGCGTCCACGCTCCTGCCTTCCCTTCCGTTCTCGTGCCCCATATACAGGTACGTCGACGGTCCACCGCTTTTCGGGGTGGGGGGGGGGGGGGGGAGTTTGTGTTGACAGGGGTTTGGGGTAGAGGGGATGAATGTTACGGCGTGATGGAGCCCCTTAGGGAAATGGAGGAAAGGTCGGGGAAGGATGCCAGTGTTCACCCTGTCTGCTTGCCGGGGGTCTCATCCCAGATGTGGAAGAGACCCTTCCGGCGGCGATAGAGAGCACTGGGTGCAGCCGACTCCAAATTGTTGCTCATGTCGGCACCAACTACTCCTGCCGTCTGGGTTCAGAGGTCATCCTCAGTTCATACAGTAGTTGGTGAAGGCGGAAAGCCTCGGTCGCAGGGTGGAATCTGAGCTAAACTTTTGTAGTATCGTTCCCAGAACCGATCGCGGTCTTCTGGTTTATAGCCGAGTGAAAGGCTTAAACCAAAGGCTCAGAAGATTCTGAGGATATCTGGGGTGCAAATATCTCGACCTCAGCTATCGAGTGGAGAAATGTAGGGTCCCCTGAATAGGTCAGGCGTCCACTACACGCAGTAAGCGGTTACAAGGGTAGCGGAGTACGTGTAGAGTGCACATGTGGGTTTTTTAGGTTAGAGAATTCCTTCCCTAGGCCCGACAAGACGCCTCTTGTGATGCGACAAGGTAGTATAAGGCAAAACGCAACAGGAAATAACAATATCAATGTGCTAATAGTAAACTGCAGGAGCGTCTATAGAAAGGTCCCAGAACGGCTCTCATTAATAAACGGTCACATCGTCCACATAGTACTAGGGACAGAAAGCTGGCTGAAACCAATTGTAAACAGTAATGAAATCCTAAACTCAGATTGGAATGTATACCGCAGAGACAGGCTGGACAGTGAAGGGGGAGGCGTGTTTATAGCGATAAGAAGTGCAATAGTAACAAAGGAAATTGACTGAGATACAAAATGTGAAACAATTTGGGTGAAGGTCACGGTTAAAGCAGGCTCAGACATGGTAATTGGATGTCTCTATACGCCCTCTGGCTCAGCAGCTGTTGTGGATGAGCACCTGAAGGGTTATTTGGAAAATATTTCGAGTAGATTTCCCCACCATGTTATAGTTCTGGGTGGATATTTTAATTTGCCGGATATAGACTGGGAGACTCAAACGTTCATAACGGGTGGCAGGGACAAAGAATCCAGTGAAATTTTTAAGTGCTTTATCTGAAAATTACCTTGAGCAGTTAAAGAGAGAACCGGCTCTTGGCGAAAACATATTAGACCTTCTGGTGGCAAAGAGAACCAAACTATTTGGAACAGTTAACGCAGAACATGGAATCAGCGATCATAAAGCGGTTACTGCATCTATGATTTCGGCCGTAAATAGAAACATTAAAAAAAAGGTAGAAAGATTATTCTGTTTAGCAAAAGTGACAAAAAGCATACTTCAGAGTACCTGACGGCTCAACACAAAAGTTTTGTTTTAAGTACAGGAACCAGAGGTTGTACAGAGTTTCAAGGAGAGCATAAGGGAACAATTGACAGCAATGGGGGAAAGAACCACAGTAGAAGAAGAATGGGTAGCTCCGAGGGATGAAGTAGTGAAGGCAGCAGAGGATAAAGTAGGTAAAAAGACGAGGGCTGCTAGAAATCCTTGGGTAACAGAAGAAATATTGAACTTAATTGATGAAAGGAGAAAATATAAAAATGCAGTAAATGAAGCAGGCAAAAAGGAATACAAACGTCTCAAAAATGAGATCGACAGGAAGTGCAAAATGGCTAAGCAGGGATGGCTAGAGGACAAATGTAAGGATGTAGAAGCTTATTTCACTAGGGGTAAGATAGACGCTGCCTACAGGAAAATTAAAGAGACCTTTGGAGATAAGAGAACCACTTGTATGAATATCAAGAGCTCAGATGGCAACCCAGTTCTAAGCAAAGAAGGGAAGGGAGAAAGGTGGAAGGAGTATATAGAAGGTTTATACAAGGGCGATGTACTTGAGGACAATACCATTTCGTCTCCATCTACATCAAGACGAAATGGGAGGTAAGATACTGAGTGAAGAGTTTGACAGAGCACTGAAAGACCTGAGTCGAAACAAGGCCCCCGGAGTAGACAACATTTCATTAGAACTACTGACGGCCTTGGGAGAGCCAGTCATGACAAAACTCTACCAGCTGGTGAGAAAGATGTATGAGACAGGTGAAATACCCTCAGACTTCAAGAAGAATATAATAATTCCAATCCCAAAGAAAGCAGGTGCTGACAGATGTGAAAATTACCGAACTATCAGTTTAATAAGTCACAGCTGCAAAATACTAACGCGAATTCTTTACAGACGAATGGAAAAACTGGTACATGCGGACCTCGGGGAGGATCAGTTTGGATTCCGTTGAAATGTTGGAACACGTGAGGCAATACTGACCTTAGGACTTATCTTAGAAGAAAGATTAAGAAAAGGCAAACCTACGCTTCTAGCATTTGTAGACTTAGAGAAAGCTTTTGACAATGTTGACTGGAATACTCTCTTTCCAATTCTAAAGTTGGCAGGGGTAAAATACAGGGAGCGAAAGGCTATTTACAATTTGTACAGAAACCAGGTGGCAGTTATTACAGTCGAGGGGCATGAAAGGGAAGCAGTGGTTGGGAAAGGAGTGAGACAGGGTTGTAGCCTCTCCCCGATGTGCAGTAAAGGAAACAAAAGAAAAATTTGGAGTAGGTATTAAAATTCATAGAGAAGAAGTAAAAACTTTGAGGTTTCCCGATGACATTGTAATTCTGTCAGAGACGGCAAAGGACTTGGAAGAGCAGTTGAACGGAATGGACAGTGTCTTGAAAAGAGGATGTAAGATAACATCAACAAAAGCAAAACGAGGATAATGGAATGTAGTCAAATTAAATCGGGTGATGCTGAGGGAATTAGATTAGGAAATGAGACGCTTAAAGTAGTAAAGGAGTTTTGCTATTTAGGAAGTAAAATAACTGATGATGGTCGAAGTAGAGAGGATATAAAATGTAGACTAGCAATGGCAAGGAAAGCGTTTCTGAAGAAGAGAAATTTGTTAACATCGAATATAGATTTATGTATCAGGAAGTCGTTTCTGAAAGTATTTGTTTGGAGTGTAGCCATGTATGGAAGTGAAACTTGGACGATAACTAGTTTGGACAAGAAGAGAATAGAAGCTTTCGAAATGTGGTGCTACAGAAGAATGCTGAAGATTAGATGGGTAGATCACGTAACTAATGAGGAGGTATTGAATAGGATTGGGGAGAAGAGAAGTTTGTGGCACAACTTGACTAGAAGAAGGGATCGGTTGGTATGACATGTTTTGAGGCATAAAGGGATTACAAATTTAGCATTGGAGGGCAGCGTGGATGGTAAAAATCGTAGAGGGAGACCAAGAGATGAATACACTAAGCAGATTCAGAAGGATGTAGGTCGCAGTAGGTACTGGGAGATGAAGAAGCTTGCACAGGATAGAGTAGCATGGAGAGCTGCATCAAACCAGTCTCAGGACTGAAGACAACAACAACAGTGATGAGGATCAGTGGACAAAGTTCAAAACCATCGTACAATATGCGTTAGATGACTATGTGCCAAGCAAGATCGTAAGAGATGGAAAAGAGCCACCGTGGTACAACAACCGAGTTAGAAAACTTCTGCGGAAGCAAAGGGAACTTCACAGCAAACGTAAACATAGCCAAAGCCTTGCAGACACACAAAAATTACACGAAGCGAAATGTAGCTTGAGGAGGGCTATGCTAGAAGCGTTCAATGAATTCGAAAGTAAAGTTCTGAGTACTGACTTGGCAAAAAATCCTAAGATATTTCGGTCTTATGTCAAAGCGGTAGGTGGATCAAAACAAAAATGTCCAGACGCTCTGTGAGCAAAATGGTACTGAAACAGAGGATGACAGACTAAGGGCCGAAATACTAAATGTGTTTTTCCAAAGCTGTTTCACAGAGGAAGACTGTACTGTAGTTCCTTCTCTAGATTCTCGCACAGATGACAAAATGTTAGTTATCTAAATAGACGACAGAGGGATAGATAAACAATTAAAATCGCTTAAAAGAGAAAGGCCGCTGGACCTGACGGGATACCAGTTCGAGTTTACACAGAGTACGCGAAGGAACTTGCCCCCCTTCCTGCAGAGGTGTACCGTAGGTGTCTAGAAGAGCGTAGCGTTCCAAAGCTTTGGAAAACGGCACAGGCCATCCCCGTTTTCAAGAAGGGACGTCGAACAGATGTGCAGAACTATAGACCTATATCTCTAACGTCGACCAGTTGTAGAATTTTAGAACACGTATTATGTTCGAGTATAATGTCTTTTCTGGAGACTAGAAAGCTACTCTGTAGGAATCAGCATGGGTTTCGAAAAAGACGATCGTGTGAAACCCAGCTCGCGCTATTCGTCCACGAGGCTCAGAGGGCGATAGACAGGGGTTCACAGGTAGATGCCGTGTTTCTTGACTTCCGCAAGGCGTTTGACACAGTTCCCCACAGTCGTTTAATGAACAAAGTAAGAGCATACGGACTATCAGATCAATTGTGTGATTGGATTGATGAGTTCCTAGATCACAGAACGCAGCATGTCATTCTCAATGGAGAGAAGTCTTCCGAAGTAAGAGCGATTTCAGGTGAGCCGCAGGGGAGTGTAGTAGGACCGTTGCTATCCACTATGTACATAAATGACCTTGTGGATGACATCGGAAGTTCACTGAGGCTTTTTGCAGATGATGCTGTGGTGTATCGAGAGGTTGTAACAATGGAAAATTGTACTGAAATTCAGAAGGATCTGCAGCGAAATGACGCATGGTGCAAGGAATGGCAATTGAATCTCAATGTAGACAAGTGTAATGTGCTGCGAATACATTGAAAGATAAATCCCTTGTCATTTAGCTAAAATAGCAGATCAGCAACTGGAAGCAGTTAATTCCATAAATTATCTGGGAGTAAGCATTAGGAGAGATTTAAAATGGAATGATCGTATAAAGTTGGTCGTCGGTAAAGCAGATGCCAGACTGAGATTCATTGGAAGAATCCTAAGGAAATGCAATCCGAAAACAAAGGAAGTAGGTTACAGTACCCTTGTTCGCCCACTGCTCGAATACTGCTCAGCAGTGTGGGATCCGTACCGGATACGGTTGATAGAATAGATGGAGGAAGATCCAACGGAGAACAGCGCGCTCCGTTACAGGATCCCCTGCAGGAGAGACGCTCAGTAGCTCGGTACGGGCTTTCGTTAAAGTTTCGAGAACATACCTTCACCGAGGAGTCAAGCAGTATATTGCTCCCTCCTACGTATATCTCGCGAAGAGACCATGAGGATAAAATCAGAGAGATTAGAAGCCACACAGAGGCATACCGACAATCCTTCTTTCCACGAACAATACGAGACTGGAATAGAAGGGAGAACCGATAGAGGTACTCAATGTAACCTCCGCCACGCACCGTCAGGTGGCTTGCGGAGTATGGGTGTAGATGTAGATGTAGATGTAGATCAAAGCGGCACCACGCCAGTCGGGAAGGCCAGGAAAGAGAAGGCTGTGAGAAGAAGTCAGCCAATGGCACAGTGAGTAGACCTCCCTCCGAGACTTAAGGCGAGAGCAGCGGCCCCTGTGTGAAGAGGGCTTGAGCGCAGCGACCTACTGCTGACGGCCCAGTTCAAGATTACTGACTTAGATAGCAGCGTCAATTTTAGTCACTTCGCTTGTACCTTCTATGTATCACAGATTTTTTATACTGAAGAAGAGTGGTTATTTGGTTTGTGGCTCTTTTCTTGCGACACATCTGTGTAGTTGCCAAAGCTAAGTATTGAAATTTTGAAACTTACTGTGTGAATATCAAGAACACAGATGGAAATCCGGTTCTAAGCAAAGAAGGGAAAGCAGAAAGGTGGAAGGAGTATGTAGAGGGACTGTACAAGGGTGATATGCGTGAGGGCAATGTTATAGAAAGGGAAGAGGATGTAGATGATAATGAAATGGGAGATATTATACTGCGTGAAGAGTTCGATAGAGCAGTGAAAGACCTGAGTCGAAACAAGGCCCCGGGAGTAGATAACATTCCATTAGAACTACTGACGGCCTTGGGAGAGCCAGTCATGACAAAACTCTACAAATCTGGTAGCAAGAAGTATGAGACAGGCGAAATACCCTCAGACGTCAATAAGAATATAGTAATTTCAATCACAAAGAAAGCAGGTGTTGACAGATGTGAAAATTACCGAACTATCGGTTTAATAAGCCACAGCTGCAAAATACTAACTCGAATTCTTTACAGCCGAATGGAAAAACTGGTAGAAGCTGACCTCGGGGAAGGTCAGTTTGAATTCCGTAGAAATATGGGAACACGTGAGGCAATACTGACCGTACGACTGATCTTAGAAGCTAGATTAAGGAGAGGCAAACCTACATTTCTAGCATTTGTAGACTTAAAGAAAGCTTTTGTCAATGTTGACTGGAATACTTTCTTTCAAATTCTCAAGGTGGCAGGGGTAAAATACAGGAAGCGAAAGGCTATTTATAATTTGTACAGACACCAAATGGCAGTTACAAGAGTCTAGGGACATGAAAGGGAAGCAGTGGTTGGGAAGGGAGTGAGACAGGTTTGTAGCCTCTCCCCTATGTTATTCAATCTGTATATTGAGCAAGCAGTAAAGGAAACAAAAGGAAAATTCGGAGTAAGTATTAAAATCCATGGAGAAGAAATAAAAACTTTCAGGTTCGCCGATGACATTGTAATTCTGTCAGAAGGCAGTTGAACCGAACGGACAGTGTTTTGAAGGAAGGATATAAGATGAACATCAACAAAAGCAAAACGAGGATAATGGAATGTAGTCGAATTAAGTCGGGTGATACTGAGGGAATTAGATTAGGAAATGAGACACTTAAAGTAGTAAATGAGTTTTGCTATTTGGGGAGCAAAATAACTGATGATGGTCAGGTAGAGAGGATATAAAATGTAGACTGGCAATGGCAAGGAAACCATTTGTGAAGAAGAGAAATTTGTTAATGTCGAGTATAGATTTAAGTGTCAGGAAGTCGTTTCTGAAAGTATTTGTATGGAGTGTAGCCATGTGTGGAAGTGAATCATGGTCGATTGACAGTTTGGACAAGAAGAGAATAGAAGCTTTCGAAATGTGGTGCTACAGAAGAATGCTGAAGATAAGGTGGATAGATCACGTAACTAATGAGGAGGTATTGAATAGGATTGGGGAGAAGAGGAGTTTGTGGCACAACTTGACTAGAAGAAGGGATCGGTTGTTAGGACACGTTCTGAAGTATCAAGGGATCACCAATTTAGTATTGGAGAGCAGCGTGGTGAGATGAATACACTTAACAGATTCAGAAGGATGTAGGTTGCAGTAGGTACTGGGAGATGAAGCAGCTTGCACAGGATAGAGTAGCCTGGAGAGCTGCATCAAACCAGTCTCAGGACTGAAGACCACAACAATAACTGATAGATTAAAACTGTGTGCTGGACTCGAACTCGGGACCTTTGACTTTCCCGGGCAAGTGCTCTACTAACTGAGCTACCCAACCACGACTCACGATCCGTCCTCACAGCTTTACGTCTTCAGTATTTCGTCTCCTACCTTCCAAACTTCACAGAAGCTCTTCTGCGAATCTTGCAGAACTAGTACTGCTGAAAGAAAGGATATTGCGGAGACATGGCTTAGCCACAGCCTAGGGGATGTTTCCAGAATGATACCTTATTATTAAAATTTTCGTTTTGTAATAAAACTCATCAATACCATTGGTTTGATTGTTTGTCTACCGATCCGATTGTGCAGGCTTCCTAGTCACTACAGTGTACTTAAATTTGCATGATACTTTTAACAAATAAAAATAAAATATTATAAGAACATATAATAATAATTTGTTATAATGATAATTGTTTGTTGTTTGGATAGGTAATTGAGATATTAAAATTTATTTCGCCTTTAAGTTTGGAATTGAATTTCTTAATGTTTCATAAAATCTTACGTCGCATTGTTCATTGAGGTTACACAATAAAGTAAATGTAATTTACGCCGTGAATTTATCGAGCTTCGCACGTCCGAAGATGTACGGAACCTAGACAGCGCTCATTATATATTTTTGGTAGACGAAGTCTGATATCTGACCTCAGCTTCAGTCATGACAATGTTGTGACTAAAACTACTAAAACAGAGAAAAACATACGATTAAATAAAACATATATTCATTACAACATATACATTACGATATGAATGACACTTACGTAAAATTATAGGTAAATAATTGCAGATAATTCACAAATTCTTATTAATTCTGCCCCTCTTTTCTGCAAATAAGTATCAATATGGCTAACTGTGGAGCCACACAGTCCTTCTAGGACAACGAATGACATAAGGGCGTAGATGCCTACTGGCTGTGACGACAGAGCGGTGTTAATTCCTTTATTTTACTTTCTCTTGTCTTAAAAATCAATACATATAATCTAAGTTCAGTAAATTAAATTGTTGAAAAATACACATATTTTATGCTGAAAAAAAAATTGGCCAACTCTCCGAGGCTTACGCCACTTAAAGTTTTTGTCACGTAAATTTGGGTTCGTTCTACTGCTTCCCTGATCTCGAAATAGAACCACTGGGGTAGTATGTAGTTTTGATACAAAATTTATTAAATTTTTGACCAATTTTTCTTGCTTTGTTAGGATTGTAATTTGCTTTAGGCGTTTCGAGTTCATGGAAGTTTCGAGATGTGGCATTTTGTCCATTTAAAAATACGAATTTGTTTTCGGATATATCACATGAAATGATGGGTAGCTGAAAAATGTATGGCTCAGTGGTTGCAAAGACAAATCACCTCCGTTAAAACAACTGGTTCTTCGTTTTTTGGAAGAACAAATAGTTTTGGTTGCAACGAAGACTGTTCTCTTGTATCGTTACAACTGGTTGCTGTATCACACACCCATAGATCTTTACTTTTTGCCAATTCCCTCTTGCATTCGTTGCTTAAAATGGTAATAAATATTCATTTTGTGAAAAATTTTAAGATTATATTCCAAAGCAAAAATATCCCCTTAAAGTAACTGTTTACGTTCTGCTAATTTCTTCCCCTACTCGTTGGTTATTTTGATAAGGTGAGGGAATCATCTGGAGTGCCCCAGTGAAGTGTGGTAGGTCCGCTGTTGTTTTCTATCTTCATAAATGATCTTTTGGATAGGGTGGATAGCAATGTGCGGCTGTTTGCTGATGATGCTGTGGTATACGGGAAGGTGTCGTCGTTGAGTGACTGTAGGAGGATACAAGATGACTTGGACAGGGTTTATGATTGGTGTAAAGGATGGCAGCTAACTCTAAATATAGATAAATGTAAATTAATGCAGACGAATAGGAAAAAGAATCCCGTAATGTTTGAATACTCCATTAGTAGTGTAGCGCTTGACACAGTCACGTCCATTAAATATTTGGGCGTAACATTGCAGAGCGATATGAAGTGGGACAAGCAGGTAATGGCAGCTGTGGGGAAGGCGGATGGTAGTCTTCGGTTCATTGGTAGAATTTTTGGAAGATGTGGTTCATCTGTAAAGGAGACCGCTTATAAAACACTAATACTACCTATTCTTGAGTGCTGCCCGAGCTTTTGGTATCTCAATCAGGTCGGATTGAGGGAGGACATAGAAACAGTTCAGAGGCGGGCTGCTAGATTTGTTACTGGTAGGTTTGATCATCACGCGAGTGTTATGGAAATGCTTCAGGAACTCGGGTGGGAGTCTCTAGAGGAAAGGAGGCGTTCTTTTCGTGAATCGCTACTGAGGAAATTTAGAGAACCACCATTGAAGCAGACTGCAGTACAATTTTACTGCCGCCAACTTACATTTCGCGGAAAGACCACAAAGATAAGATAAGAGAGATTAGGGCTCGTACAGAGGCATATAGGCAGTCATTTTTCCCACGTTCTGTTTGGGAGTGGAACAGAGACAGAAGATGCTAGTTGTGGTACGAGGTACCCTCCGCCACGCACCATGTGGTGGATTTCGGAGTATGTATGTAGATGTAGATAATTTTGTTAAAAAAGTTGAAAATTGTATTTCTTTTCGTATTTTTGTACTCATGAATTTTTGATGCATACGTTTCTACATGTGCTCTGATGGCATTTTATGTCTGTTCTGTCTCTCTTGTTACAGGTAGCGTAATTTAGGAGTCCTGCTGGCACAAGCCGCCCATGCAGCTGAAAGCGGAACGTGATGTGATGGCTTCATGAGACGCGGGCGACATTTTCGAAGTGCCTGCGATCGTATTCCCCAGGAACGAAGAGCATCAACGGACGCCATGAAGTGATACATCTGGAGCGAGTGACGGCATTATCGATAAAGTGTGTACAGCGTTTCAACACAGACCGCCGAAATCGATGTGTCCTGTTCCCAGAAAAACGGGCATGCCTCGGAATGCTGTGGTGAGATTTTTACACAACCAGCTGCATGTACAGTCGTGGACAAAACGAGCGAGACCCCTCGCCTTTTCGTTGTGCTGATCCGCACAGCTTTTAAAGTCTGCTACACATCATAACAGGCAAGGCGACGAGGTGCTACCAACATATTATGCAATTTCGCTCAGCCCTGGAGAAACTCGCGCTTCGAAGACGCCACAGCATCGTCTGCCGCGACTTCGTGGGAAACGAAATACCTCAGGTATAAATCCTTCCCCGGGCATGGATGAGTGTGAGGTTAGGTAGGTCTAAATAGTTCTAAATCCAGCGGACTGATGACCTAAGCACTTTAGTGTCATAGTTCTTAGACCCATTTTTTGACCTTCCTCGTAAATTTTCTTTACATAGACGGCCGTATCTTTCGATTGCGTTGACATAGCTCACTTTTTTTACACCACCAATGGACCGTACACCGCAGGAAGTGCGATACATTTCAGCTTATGATGTCCACCCGTACTCGAAGTAAACGGCTTTTAAGGGTTGGGTAGACAGATAGGCGGTCAAGAAAGTGAGACCAGTAGGCTTCCATTTTTACCGATTTACGGGACGAAATTCTAACAACGAATATACACTCCTGGAAATTGAAATAAGAACACCGTGAATTCATTGTCCCAGGAAGGGGAAACTTTATTGACACATTCCTGGGGTCAGATACATCACATGATCAAATTGACAGAACCACAGGCACATAGACACAGGCAACAGAGCATACACAATGTCGGCACTAGTACAGTGTATATCCACCTTTCGCAGCAATGCAGCCTGCTATTCTCCCATGGAGACGATCGTAGAGATGTTGGATGTAGTCCGGTGGAACGGCTTGCCATGCCATTTCCACCTGGTGCCTCAGTTGGACCAGCGTTCGTGCTGCACGTGCAGACCGCGTGAGACGACGCTTCATCCAGTCCCAAACATGCTCAATGGGGGACATATCCGGAGATCTTGCTGGCCAGGGTAGTTGACTTACACCTTCTAGAGCACGTTGGGTGGCACGGGATACATGCGGACGTGCATTGTCCTGTTGGAACAGCAAGTTCCCTTGCCGGTCTAGGAATGGTACAACGATGGGTTCGATGACGGTTTGGATGTACCGTGCACTATTCAGTGTCCCCTCGACGATCACCAGAGGTGTACGGCCAGTGTAGGAGATCGCTCCCCACACCATGATGCCGGGTGTTGGCCCTGTGTGCCTCAGTCGTATGCAGTCCTGATTGTGGCGCTCACCTGCACGGCGCCAAACACGCATACGACCATCATGGGCACCAAGGCAGAAGCGACTCTCATCGCTGAAGACGACACGTCTTCATTCGTCCCTCCATTCACGCCTGTCGCGACACCACTGGAGGCGGGCTGCACGATGTTGGGGCGTGAGCGGAAGACGGCCTAACGGTGTGCGGGACCGTAGCCCAGCTTCATGGAGACGGTTGCGAATGGTCCTCGCCGATATCCCAGGAGCAACAGTGTCCCTAATTTGCTGGGAAGTGGCGGTGCGGTCCCCTACGGCACTGCGTAGGATCCTACGGTCTTGACGTGCATCCGTGCGTCGCTGCGGTCCGGTCCCAGGTCGACGGGCACGTGCACCTTCCGCCGACCACTGGCGACAACATCGATGTACTGTGGAGACCTCACGCCCCACGTGTTGAGCAATTCGGCGGTACGTCCACCCGGCCTCCCGCATGCCCACTATACGCCCTCGCTCAAAGTCCGCCTACTGCACATACGGTTCACGTCCACGCTGTCGCGGAATGCTACCAGTGTTAAAGACTGCGGTGGAGCTCCGTATGCCACGGCAAACTGGCTGACACTGACGGCGGCGGTGCACAAATGCTGCGCAGCTAGCGCCATTCGACGGCCAACACCGCGGTTCCTGGTGTGTCCGCTGTGCCGTGCGTGTGATCATTGCTTGTACAGCCCTCTCGCAGTGTCCAGAGAAAGTATGGTGGGTCTGACACACCGGTGTCAATGTGTTCTTTTTTCCATTTCCAAGAGTGTAGCTACCTTAATTACTGAAGATGAGGGCCGCATAATAATTTCCCCAACTCTTTGTTCGAAATGTTCCAGTTGCAGTCGAGACATCAGCATATTAATCGTAGCTACGCTTTCGATCCATATCACGGTTACAGGAATACAAATAAAATCCATTTGTCTATACACGTGGTAATTCAGATCCCACTATTATTGCTACCGCGTTTTAGAAGTGCGAGCATTCCCATTGCTAGCTACCTTAAGGAACACTTCCGCTAATGAACATTTTCTGGCTGTGGCACCTCTAATGGAGATTTCGAAACATTGTGGAATACGTTTGGTAGCTACGTCGCCGTGTCTTTCTTGGGGTGGTGCAGAATTACCCTACTAAATTTACTCGCTAATAAGTTTTTTTGTTATTTCGATAAACATCCCGAATTACTGTCAGATAGGCGGTGACACGAAGGTAGACAATTCATGTTTTTGAGTCCAGGAAGCTCTATGCAACAGGAACTGCAGATCATTTTGCCGTTTTCATTGCGAATTTGCCGGCTTATTCATCTCTGGGGTAATAATAGAGGGCTGTTTGCCTGGTTGTCTGCTAGCATAGTGAAAGATGTTTGCTACTGCAAGGGAGGTCTGATTTGTTTTCGGTTGTAATCTCGATGGAGGCAGATAGACTGTCAGTAAAGGAATTTTATGAAATTCTCGCGCTCCCAATACGTTTTATTGCTACCTTTCTTCTGTACCGGCCCCCTGTGGATGTCGATATGAAACTCTTGTATAATTTCATACTTGTTACTGCCTATTTTTTCCGCTTCTGTCAACAATTGAATTAAGTGTGGCACTGAATGATTTTTAACTGAATTTCGTTATGAATCTTCACGAATTGCTAAATTTGCACACTTTCATGGTAGGTCTGCAACGGTGATCCAGTGCGACTGATCTGAAGGTTGAAACACACCATTTCGCGGCCGAATGCGCATAATATTTTGCTAATTCATAACGATCTGGGGTACTATGTCTTACTAAAACTTTTATGCTACCTCGATAAGCTGAAATTCATTTTTATTAGTACAGTTCATAATAATTAGCGTTTCTTCTTTCATTTATATCTTATATGTAGGTGCTGAGGTTAACACACTAATCAACATTAATATAGTCTTACACATGATTGAAAACAGTCTGACAAATTGTAAGTAGGCTGTTTAGGTTCTTTTTATTGGTAACGCCGCCGCCACGTAGCGCTCTGTATGAAAATCACTGGCTGTGCCGTGTGCAGTCTGTGGCTGGTTCGCATTGTTGTCTGCCATTGTAGTGTTGGGCAGCAGCAGCTGGATGCTAACAGCGCGTAGCGTTGCGCAGTTGGAGGTGAGCCGCCAGCAGTGGTGGACGTGGGGAGAGATATGGCGGAGTTTTGAAATTTGTAAGAATTGATGTCATGAACTGCTATATATACTATGACTATTAAGGTAAATACATTGTTTGTTCTCTATTAAAATCTTTCATTTGCTAACTGTGCCTATCAGTAGTTAGTGACTTTCGTAGTTCGAATCTTTTATTTAGCTGGCAGTAGTGGCACTCGCTGTATTGCAGTAGTTCGAGTAACGAAGATTTTTGTGAGGTACGTGATTTGTGAAACATATAGGTTAACGTCAGTCAGGGCCATTCTCTTGTAGGGATTACTGAAAGTCAGATTGCGTTGCGCTAAAAAAAATATTGTGTGTCAGTTTAAGCACAATCTTGTATAATTTTTCTAAGGAGACGTTTCAAAATTTCGGATGGTTTTCAATTTCACACCTGTCATAGTATGTTGGTAGCACTTGGTCGCCTTGCCTGTTATTCTGTGTAGCAGACTTTAAAGCTGTGCGGATCAGCATAACGAAAAGGCGAGGGGTCTCGTTCGCTTTGTCCACGACTGTACATACGTAAAAAGTCCATCTGCTGCAAGCATTGCAAATGATAGCCAGTGGAAATACTGTCGAAGATAGTGCTCCTAAAGAAGTTACTAAACAAAACCTTCCGAAATTCCTTCACCAAAGAAGACGAAGTAAATATTCCAGTACTAGAGTCAAGAACAGCTGCCTACATGACTAACTTAAAAGCAGATGTCTTCGGAATAGCAAGCAACTGAAATTAGTTAATAAAAGCAAATCTTCTGGTCACGACTGTACACCAATTACGTTCTTTCAAAGTATGCGGATTCAATAGCTCTAAATTTACCAATCACAAACAACCGCTCGCTCGACGAAAGAACCGTCCCAATGACTGGAAAGCTGCACAGGTCACACCAATATTCAAGAAAGGTGGTAGGAGTAATCCACTAAATTACAGGCCCAAATCATTAACATCGATGTGAAGCTGTATTTTGAAACATATATTTTGTACGAACATTATGAATTACCTCGAAGTGAGTGGTCTATTGACATAGAGTCAATACGGATTTTGAAAACATCGTTCTTGTGAAACACAACCAACTCTTCACTCACGCGAAGTGCTGAGTGCTATCGACAAAGGACTTAAAATGATTCCTTATTTCTACATTTCCAGAAGCCTTTTGGCACTGTGCGACACAAGCGGATTGTAATAAAATTGCGTGCTATGGCATATCGTCTCATTTATGCGACTGGATTCATGATTTCCTTTCAGAGGAGCCACAGTTCGTATTAATTAAGAAAAACAGAAATTTCTGCCGTTCTCCAAGCTAGTGTTATAGGCCTTCTGCTGTTTCTTATCTATATACATGATATGGGAGACAATGTGAGCAGCCGTCTTAGGTTGTTTGCAGACGATGATGTCGTTCATCGTCTAGTAAAGTCCTCAGAAAATCAAAACCAACTGCAAAACCATTTAGGAGAAATATCTGAATGGTGCGGAAATTGGCAGTTGACCCTAAACAATGAAAAGTGAGGTCATCCATATGAGTTATAATAGGAATCCCTTAAACTTCGGTTACATGATAAATCAGTCAAATCTAAAGGCTGTAAATTGCACTAAATACCTAGGAATTACAGTTACGAACAGCTTAAATTGCAAATAACACATATAACATGTTGTGGGGAAGGCAAAACAAAGACTGCGTTTTATTGGTAGGACATTTAGGAATTGTAACAGATCTACATCTACATCTACATGAAATCTACATGACTACTCTGCAATTCACATTTAAGTGCTTGGCAGAGGGTTCATCGAACCACAATCATACTATCTCTCTACTATTCCACTCCCGAACAGCGAGCGGGAAAAACGAACACCTAAACCTTTGTGTTCGAGTTCTGATTTCTCTTATTTTATTTTGATGATCATTCCTACCTATGTAGGTTGGGCTCAACAAAATATTTTCGCATTCGGAAGAGAAAGTTGGTGACTGAAATTTCGTAAAAAGGTCTCGCCGCGACGAAAAACGTCTATGCTGTAATGACTTCCATCCCAACTCGTGTATCATATCTGCCACACTCTCTGCCCTATAACGCGATAATACAAAACGAGCTGCCCTTCTTTGCACCCTCTCGATGTCCTCCGTCAATCCCACCTGGTAAGGATCCCACACCGCGCAGCAATATTCTAACAGAGGACGAACGAGTGTAGTGTAAGCTGTCTCTTTAGTGGACTTGTTGCATCTTCTAAGTGTCCTGCCAATTAAACGCAACCTTTGGCTCGCCTTCCCGACAATATTATCTATCTGGTCCTTCCAACTGAAGTTGTTAGTAATTTTAACACCCAGGTACTTAGTTGAATTGACAGCCTTGAGAATTGTACTATTTATCGAGTAATCGAATTCCAACGGATTTCTTTTGGAACTCATGTGGATCATCTCACACTTTTCGTTATTTAGCGTCAACTGCCACCTGACACACCATACAGCAATCTTTTCTAAATCGCTTTGCAGCTGATACTGGTCTTCGGATGACCTTACTAGACGGTAAATTACAGCATCATCTGCGAACAGTCTAAGAGAACTGCTCAGATTGTCACCCAGGTCATTTATATAGATCAGGAACAGTAGAGGTCCCAGGACGCTTCCCTGGGGAACACCTGATATCACTTCAGTTTTACTCGATGATTTGCCGTCTATTACTACGAACTGCGACCTTCCTGACAGGAAATCACGAATCCAGTCGCACAACTGAGACGATACCCCATAGCTCCGCAGCTTGATTAGAAGTCGCTTGTGAGGAACGGTGTCAAAAGCTTTCCGGAAATCTAGAAATACGGAATCAACTTGAGATCCCCTGTCGATAGCGGCCATTACTTCGTGCGAATATAGAGCTAGCTGCGTTGCACAAGAGCGATGTTTTCTGAAGCCATGCTGATTACGTGTCAATAGATCAATCTACTAAAGAGATTGCCTACACCAGGCTTGTCCGTCCTTTGTTGGGGTACTGCTGCGCGGTCTGCAGTCCCTACCAGACAGGATTAGCTGTGTACTTCGAGAAAGTCCAAAGAAGAGTAGCACATTTTGTATTATCGAGAAATAGGGGAGAGACTGTCACGGAGATGATATAGAATTTGTGATCGACATCATTAAAACAATGGCGTTTCTCGTTGAAGCGAAATGTTCTTAGAAAATTTCTACCTTTCTCCTCTGAATGCGAAAATATATTTTTGATACAGACCTACATAGGGAGATACGATCATCATGATAAAATGACGGAACTCAGTGCTCGCACGAAAGATATAGGTGTTCGTGTCCGCACGCTCTTCGAGAGCGGAGTAATAGAGAATTATCGTGAAGGTGGTTCGATGAACCCTCTGCCAGACACTTAAGGGTGAATTGGAGATTATCTATGAAGATGTAGACTTAGATGTAGATGTAGATATTTGATGAGTTTGCTAGGTACGTGCAGGTAGGATTCTATGCGGAAAACGACTACCTTATTACCGCTTGTTTTTCTGATGACGCGACGTTTCACATCTCCAGGACGGTTTAATGGACAACACAGTTATTCGACCATTCTTTTTCACAGAGTATACCATTATGGCAACATGAACATGTTACCTTGGGTAACAGAAATTTCAACTGTTCATTAAGATTGTGCAGCGCCGCACTGTGGTTATTTGTTAGCTAGTAAACCTAACTAACCTAAGCACACCACACACATCCATGCCTGAGGCAGGATTCGAACCTGCGACTGTAGCAGCAGCGCGGCTCCGGACTGAAGCGCCTAGAACAGCTCGGCTACAGCCCTTGAGTACACTTCGAGCTCTGTGACACGGTGCATTGTCCTGCCGATAGATGTTATCATGTCATGCCGAAGAGAAACAAACTATAGTTATCGGTGGATGAAATCTTGCCAGACAGAGATAACGGTAGAGACGGTCCAATATCATAGCCACCACGTTTATGAGACAAAGTCCCAGTTCGCTTTTTATGAGGTACTTGAAAATAAAGTGTTCATTTCTTTCAAGCCGGCCGCGGTGGCCGAGCGGTTCTAGGCGCTTCAGTACGGAACCGCGCTGCTGCTACGGTCGCAGGTTCGAATCCTGCCTCGGGCAAGGATGTGTGTGATGTCCTTAGGTTAGTTAGGTTTACGTAGTTCTAAGTTCTACTGGACTGATGACCTCAGATGTTAAGTCCCATAGTGCTCAGAGCGATTTGAACCATTTCTTTCAAATACTCTTAGGTTGTTACACTACTGGTCATTACAATTGTTAAACCAAGAAGAAATGCAGATGATAAACGGGTATACATTGGACAAATACATTATACATTTTCACGCAATTTGGGAGCATAGATCATGAGCAATCAGTACCCAGAACAACCACCTCTGGCCGTAGTAACGGCCTTGATACGCCTGGACATTGAGTCAAACAGAGTTTGGATGGCGTATACAGGTACAGCTGACCATGCAGCTTCAACACGACACCACAGTTCATGAAGAGTAGTGACTGGCCAGTTGCTCGGCCACCACTGAACAGACGTTTTCAGTTGGTGAGAGATCTGGAGAATGTCCTTGCCAGGAGAGCAGTCGAACATTTTCTGCATCCTGAAAGGCCCGTACAGGACCTGCAACATGCGGTCGTGCATGTATGCGCCTGTATGCGCTTCCAATTGTAAGTAGGCTGTTTAGGTTTTCTTATTGGCAACGCCACATAGCACTCTGTATGAAAAATCACTGGCTGTGCTGTGCGCAGTCTGTGGCTAGTTTTCATTGTTGTCTGCCATTGAAGTGTTGGGCAGATGGATGTTAACAGCGCGTAGCGTTGCGCATTTGGAGGTGAGCCGTCAGCAGTGGTGAATGTGGGGAGAGAGATGGCGGAGTTATAAAATTTGTAAGATGTCATGAGCTGCTATATTCATTATGACTTTTGAACACTAGTAAGGTAAAGACATTGTTTGTTCTCTATTAAAATCTCTCATTTGCTAACTATTCCTATCAGTAGTTAGTACCTTCCGTAGTTTGAATCTTTTATTTAACTGACAGTAGTGGCGCTCGCTGTATTGCAGTAGTTCGAGTGACGAAGATTTTTGTGAGGTAAGTGATTTGTAAAAGGTATAGGTTAATGTTAGTCAGGGCCATTCTTTTGTAGGGATTATTGAAAGTCAGATTGCGTTGCGCTAAAAAATATTGTGTGTCAGTTTAAACACAGTCATGTATAATTTTACTAAGGGGAATTTTTACAATGTGTATTCATAGCGATGTCGCCAAACACGGATGCGACCATCATGAAGCTGTAAACAGAACCTGAATTAATCCGAATAAATGACGTTTTGCCATTCGTGCACCCAGGTTCATCGTTGAGTACACCATCGCAGGCGCTCCTGTCTGAGATCCAGAGTTAAGGGTAACCGCAGCCATAGTCTCCGAGCTTATAGCCCATGCTGCTGCCAACGTCGTCGAACTTTTCGTGCAGACGGTTGTTGATATGCAAACATCCCCATCTGTTGACTCAGTGATCGAGACGTGGCTGCACGATCCGTTACAGCCATGCGGATAAGATGCCTGTCATCTCGACTGCTAGTGATACGAGGCCGTTGGGATCCAGCACGGCGTTCCGTATTAACCTCCTGAACACACAGAGTCCATATTCTGTTAACAGTCATTGGATCTCGAGCAACGCGAGCAGCAATTTCGCGATACGATAAACCGCATTCGCGATAGGCTACAATCCGACCTTTATCAAAGTCGGAAACGTGATGGTACGCATTTCTCCTCCTTACACGAGGCATCACAACAACGTTTCGTCAGGCAACGCCGGTGAACTGCTGTTTGTGTATGACAAATCGGTTGGAAACGTTCCTCATGTCAGCAATTTGTAGGTATCGCCATCGGCGCCAACCTTGTGTGAACGCTCTGAAAAGCTAATCATTTGCATATCAAAGCATCTTCTCCCTGTCGGTTACATTTCGCGTCTGTAGCACGTCATTTTCGTGGGGTAGCAATTTTAATGGCCAGTAGTGTAATATATCTTTCTGCCATCGTCACATTTGTGACTCATATGTAACAACCGGTTGTACGAGAGAGTAGTATACATTTAACTTGGTTATTCATGTATTTAGAGAATTCTTAAATTCCTGTAAGTTTGCATAATAAGATCTCTTTCCTGTTTGTATCCTTCGTCTAATGTATTGTTCCATATTATTATCACTGGTCAAGAGCACACCTAGATAATAGGAGATAGATTTAAAACATATATTATTCGCCTTCAGGTCATGTGGTGTTCTCCAAGCCATGGATTTGGACATTACCTTGAATTTTGTTTGTTATCGTTTACGGTATGTCCAATTTTGCTCTTCCTGATTCCATGACTTCGTACATCTCTTGCTGCAATTGCAATATCAGTGTTACCTTCCACGCCACAACGAAATAAGAGTATGTATATTTGCGTGTCTATATCTATGTGACTAACCTGCAGTTCACACATAAAGGTTTGGAAAAGGATTCACAGAACGACTTTAAGATTATTTCTCGACCATTTCACTCCCGAATAGAACGTGTGATTGTTACTTCCGCTATGATTTCAACAAAATATTTCAACATTCAGAAAAGGAAGTTGGTGATTGAAATTACTTGAAAAGATGTAGTCGCAACGAAAATCGCCGTTTTTTATTCATTGCCACTCCAGCTTGATCATACCGTGCTGATGATTTCAATTAATTCCATATTGACTGAAACTTGAACCATTTAACGGCCGTATGTGATGAATATCTGCACAAAGGTTGACAAATTGGTGCTTCAGTGTGAAACACATTCCAGTCACGCCAGTATACGGAACATTTGCTCATTAGTACCAGGTGATCAAAAAGTCAGTATAAATTTGAAAACTTACTAAATAACGGAATAATGTAGATAGAGAGGTAAAAATTGACACACATTCTTGGAATGACATGGGGTTTTATTAGAACAAAAAAAAAAACAAAGTTCACAAACTGTCCGAAAGATGGCTCTGGACAGCAAAACGTCAGTGACTGTGCATGACAATCGTGTATAAAAGGAGCTGTAACGAGAGAGAGAATCAGATACGCCAGCAGTCGCAGCATGTTGACGTTACCTGAAAAGGCGCTTTTAGTAAAGCTGTATTATCAGAATGGGGAATGTGCTAGTTCAGCGTTACGATCCTATCGCCATAGGAAGGGGATTCGAACGGGTAAAGGTCCGTTGACAAATGCAGCTGTGGCGAGAATGATTTCGAAGTTCGAAGCCACGGCTTGTTTAGACGATAGACCCTGTAGTGGCCGACCGAGCACAAGGCGTAATGCTGCTGAGACAGTTCAGGAAGAAATGGAGACTGTAGCGGGTTCGTCTATGCACGGGGAAGTCAGCGCTCGTGCAGTCGCACGTCGCACCGGCACTTACGCATACCCTCCGATGCTATCCGTACAAAATCCATCGGCACCAAGAACTGTCACCTGGCGATTTAGTGAAGCAGAGGGCATTTGCGATGTGGGCATTTCAAAAGATGGCGGAAGATGAAGATTGGTTGAGTAGCGTGTTGTGGACCGACGAAGCTCATTTCACGCTCCGAGGGTCTGTCAACGCCCACAACTGCAGAATTTGGGCTACCGAAAATCCTAGAACTGTCGTGGAAAATCCATTGCATTGAAAGTAACGCTATGGGTTGGATTTACCACAGCTACCGTTATCGGGCCTTTTTTCTTCGAGGAAATGCGTGATTCTGGATTTGTAACTGCTACCGTGACGGGTGAGAGGTACGCCGATATGTTACAGAATGGGATCATCCCCAGCGTGGCTGATAAACACCTGCTGGAACGTACGATGTTTATGCAGGATGGCGCTCCACTCCATATTGCTAGACACGTGAAAGATCTCTTGCGTGCGTCGTTTGGTGATGATCGTGTGCTCTGCCGCCACTTCCGTCATGCTTGGCCTCCCAGGTCCCCAGACCTCAGTCTGTGTGATTATTGGCTTTGGGGCTACCTGAAGTCGCAAGTCTTGGCGTGCATCCGTGTGTCACTGCGGTCCGGTCCCAGGTCAACGGGCACGTGCACCTTCCGCCGACCACTGGCGACAACATCGATGTACTGTGGAGACCTCACGCCCCACGTGTTGAGCAATTCGGCGGTACGTCCACCCGGCCTCCCGCATGCCCACTATACGCCCTCGCTCAAAGTCCGTCAACTGCACATACGGTTCACGTCCACGCTGTCGCGGCATGCTATGTGTTCAAGACTGCGATGGAGCTCCGTATGCCACGGCAAACTGGCTGACACTGACGGCGGCGGTGCACAAATGCTGCGCAGCTAGCGCCATTCGACGGCCAACACCGCGGTTCCTGGTGTGTCCCCTGTGCCGTGCATGTGATCATTGCGTGTACAGCCCTCTCGCAGTGTCCGGAGCAAGTATGGTGGGTCTGACACACCGGTGTCAATGTGTTCTTTTTTCCATTTCCAGGAGTGTACGTTCCAGAATCCTGCTGCATATAGACTTTAATGATATGGGCCTGTACTTTAGCAGGTTACTGCTACTACCTTTCTTGTATATTGGTGTGACTTGTGCAACTTTCCAGACTTTGGGTACGGATTTTCCGTTGAGCGAACGGTTTTATACGATTGTTAAGTACGGAGCTATTGCATCTGCATACTCTGAAAGGAACTTAAGTTGTATACAATTTGGACCAGAAAACTTGCTTTTATTAAGTGATTTAAGTTGTTTCACTTAATGTCTAACATGTTGAAAGCTGTTTGGGTTGGATAATTAATTGAAACCCTCAGCTTCCGACAGGTATAGTCGATATACCTCGATGGGGACAGCTGAAAATGTGTGCCCCGACCGGGACTCGACCCGGGATCTCCTGCTTACATGGCAGACGCTCTACCCATCTGAGTCAACCGAGGGCATAGAGGATAGTGCGCCTGCAGGGACTTATCCGTTGCACGCTCCCCGTGAGACCCACATTCCCAACTGACCACAATCTACATACGTAATTTACCTAACAGATATTTGCCCATCCACTCATTACTCGCGCAACTAAGGTGACGATTTCCGTAAGAGTTTGGCTGCGTAGCCTTTAAAAATATACTGGGTGATCAAAAAGTCAGTATAAATTTGAAAACTTAATAAAGCACGGAATAATGTAGATAGAGAAGTAAAAATTGACACACGTGCTTGGAATGACATGGGGTTTTATTAGAACCAAAGAGAAAAACAAAGTTCACAAAATGTCCGAAAGATGGCGCTGGACCCGCGAAACGTCAATGACTGCGCATGACAATGGTGTATAAAAGGAGCTGTAATGAGAGAGAGAATCAGATGCGCCAGCAGTCGCAGCATGTTGACATTACCTGAAAAGGCGCTTTTAGTGAAGCAGAATGGGGAGCGTTACGATCCTATCGCCATAGGAAGGGGATTCGAACGGGTAAAGGTCCGTTGACAAATGCATTTCGAAGTTCGAAGCCACGGGTTGTTTAGACGATAGACCCCGTAGTGGCCGACCGAGCACAAGGCGTAATGCTGCTGAGACAGTTCAGGACGAAATGGAGACTGTTGTAGCGGGTTCGTCTATGCACGGGGAAGTCAGCTCTCGTGCAGTCGCACGTCGCACCGGCATTCCATACACTATTGTTTGGTTGGCACTGAGACGTACGCTCCGATGCTATCCGTACAAAATCCATCGGCATCATGAACTTCTACCTGGCGATTTAGTGAAGCGGAGGGCATTTGCGGTGTGGGTGATTCAAAAGATGGCGGAAGATGACGATTGGTTGAGTAACGTGTTGTGGATCGACGAAACTCATTTCACGCTCCGAGGATCTGCCAACGCCCACAACTGCAGAATTTGGGCTACCGAAAATCCTATAACTGTCGTGGAAACTCCATTGCACGACTAGAAAGCCACGGTATGGGTTGGATTTACCACAACTACCGTTACCGGGCCTTTATTCTTCGAGGAAATGCGTCATTCTGGTTTTGTAACTACTACCGTGACGGGTGAGAGGTTACAGAATAGCATCATCCCCAGCCTGGCTGATAAACACCTGCTGGAACGTACGATGTTTAATCAGGATGGCGCTCCATCCCATATTGCTAGACGCGTGAAAGATCTCTTGAGCGCGTCGTTTGGTGATGATCGTGTGCTCAGCCGCTACTTTCGTCATGCTTGGCCTCCCAGGTACCCCGACCTCAGTCCATGGCTTTGGGGTTACCTGAAGTCGCAAGTGTATCGTGATCGACCGACATTTCTGGGGATGCTGAAAGACAACATCCGACGCCAATGCCTCACCATAACTCCGTACATGCTTTACAGTGCTGTTCACAATATTATTCCTCGACTACAGCTATTGTTGAGGAATGATGGTGGACATATTGAGCATTTCCTCTGAAGAACATCGTCTTTGCTTTGTCTTACTTTGTTATGCTAATTATTGCTATTCTGATCAGATGAAGCGCCATCTGTCGGATATATTTTGATCTTTTGTATTTTTTTTGGTTCTAATAAAACACCATGTCATTCCAAGCATGTGTGTCAATTTGTACCTCTCTATCAACATTATTCTGTGATTTATTCAGTTTTCAAATTTATACCGACCTTTGGGCAGCCGGTACTTGTCTAGCTGTGTGGTAACTAACCAAGATGTTCCTTTCAGTGCTCCCCGCCCCTTTTCCCCAAACTGCCGAGTTTTATTAGATTTCATTGCGCTCTTTTTGACGCCACGCAGCCGCCGTACATTAATACCCGCGCCTCTACGCGGCAATACACACGTTTGAGCAGGTCGGTGCTCGAGACACAAGCGCCGCCTAGCCATCTTTCACACAACAGCGAGCAGTGCGAGGAGTGTGGTTTTGGACGGCGAGCGAGGATCAACCAGGACCACAGCTTTGTCGGTAGTGGAAGCGGCCGATGGATTTAGCTGCACCCTTGACTGCCGTGGTGGACGGCAACGACAAGGAAGAGGCTGCTGGCTGGAGACTTGCTGCACTGTGTGACCAAAAGTATCCGGACACCCCCAAACACATACATGAGGTGCATGAGGTCAGCCTTCTGCATGACGAGAGAGGTATACAATAAAAAGAATGAATCCACAGAGGCAAAGATAAGCCACTACAAGGCGACGGTGAGGAATGCAGTATTATATGCTTCCGAGACAATGACACTAGGAAGAAATGGGGCAGAGCAACTACAGAAAGAAGAGAGGAAAATACTGAGAAAAATACTAGGTCCCAAAAGAGGTGGAGAGACCTAGGGAACAATTGTACCGGAACATGAGAACAATATCTGGGGAGAGCACTTGCCCGCGAAAGGCAAAGGTCGCGAGTTCGAGTCTCGGTCGGGCACACAGTTTTAATCTGCCAGGAAGTTTCATATCAGCGCACACTCCGCTGCAGAGTGAAAATCTCATTCTGGAAACATCCCCCAGGCTGTGGCTAAGCCATGTCTCCGCTATATCCTTTCTTTCAGGAGTGCTAGTTCTGCAAGGTTCGCAGGAGAGCTTCTGTAAAGTTTGGAAGGTAGGAGACGAGATACTGGCAGAAGTAAAGCCGTCAGGACCGGGCGTGAGTCGTGCTTCGGTAGCTCAGATGGTAGAGCACTTGCCCGCGAAAGGCAAAGGTCCCGAGTTCGAGTCTCGGTCGGGCACACAGTTTTAATATGCTAGGAAGTTTAATATCTGGGGAAATCAGACTCAAAAGGGCAAGGTTTGCTGGGCATGTAGTTAGGATGCGTATGAAAGAATGACGAAGAGTGTGGGAAACAACAGGGAGGACAAGGGGAAAGACAGGAACCAAGTGGTTTGTTGAACTTCAGAAAGACTGGTTGGAATTGGGGATCAAAGCCGAAGGAAAGGAAAATTGGAGGGACAAATATGCCGGAAATCAAAGAAGAATACAGGAAGATTAGAATGTCACCAGCGGAGCCGCCAGGAGAAACGGAAACTGAAGATCTCGGAGGAAGAGCGGGAGAGGAGAAGAGAAAGAATGAAGAGGTTCTGGGAGAAGAAGAGGAAAATGCACTCCACGAACGGGCTACCCGTGGTCCTACAGAGGCCGTAACGCAAGAAGAAGAAGAAGAAGAAGGAGAAGAAGAAGTGCATTGTGCGGCCACCCACTTCCAGGTACTCCACATCAGCGACCTCAATAGTCGTTAGTCATCGTGAGAGATCAGCATGGGGCGTTCCGCGGAACTCACGGACTTCGAACGTGGTCAGGTCTGTACGTCTGTATGCGATATTTCCACACTGCTAAACATCCCTCGGTCCACTGTTTCCGATGTGATAGTGAAGTGGAAACTTGAAGGGACACGTGCCGCACAAAAGCGTAGAGGCCGGCCTCGTCTGTTGACTGACAGAGACCGCCGACAGTTGAAGAGGGTCGTGAGTGTAATAGGCAGACATTTATCCAGACCATCGCACAGGAATTAGAAACTGCATCAGGATTCACTACAAGTACTACGACAGCAAGGCGGGAGGTATAAAACTTGGATTTCACGGCTGAGCGGGTGCTCATAAGCCACACATCACGCCGGTAAACGCCAAACGACGCCTCGCTTGGTGTAAGGAGCGTAAGCCTTGGGATGACTGAACAGTGGAAAAGCGTTGTGGAGTGACGAATCACGGCACACAATGTGGCGATCCGATGGAATGGTGTGGGTATGGCGAAAGCCCGGTGAACGTCATCTGCCAGCGAGTTTAGTGCCAACAGTAAAATTCGGAGGCGGTGGTATTATAACGTGGTCGTGTTTTTCATGGAGGGGGCTTACACTCCTTGTTTTGCATTGCACTATCACAGCACAGGCCTACATTGATGTTTTAAGCATCTTCTTGCTTTCCACTATTGAAGAGCAATTTGGGAATGGCGATTACGTCTTTGAACACGATCGAGCACCTGTTCATAATTCACGGCCTGTGGCGGAGTGGTTACACGACAATAACATGTCTGTAATAGACTGTCCTGTACGTAGTCCTAACTTCACTCCTATAGAACACTTATCGGGTGTTTTGGAACGCCGACTTCGCGCCAGGCCTCACCAACCGATATCGATACCTCTCCGCAGTGCAGCACACCAGTGCCATTCCCCAAGAAACTTTCCAGCATCTGATGGAACGTATGTCTGCTAGAGTGGAAGCTGTCATCAAGGCTAAGGGTCGGCCAACACCATACTGAACTCTAGCATTACCGATAGTAAGTCATCTTCAGCCAGGTGTCCGGATACTTATGATCACATAGTGAATATCGCGAGATCGAGCGCAGTTTGCTTCAGTTCTATCTGCCTGGCTGTTACCTGAAGAGACTGGGATTGCCTGTATGAGTGTGTTGCTAGACAGAACTCTTTTCTCTTGTGCAGGAGGTCTGCAGGTGTTATTAAGTAGTGTGCGCTGCTGTGTGTACTGAGTGAATTCAGCCTGATAAGCACACATTATATACCAGGTACTTGCCTTCCACTGTGCTTCATATCTATTTGAAGATGGTTGCTGTTTTTTCGGTCATGTCCGAAGGAACAGACACCATCTTCATATAGTTAAGGCTAACCGGCCATTGACCTTCTTCTTCTGTGCTGCATGCACACGCGTGGCCCGAACTCGGTAAGATTGTCTGCCGTGAGTAATGAGTTAATGGGCAGGGGCACTACGAATGTACTGTGTGGACACTGAATGTGGGTCTCACGGGGAGCGTGCAAGAGATAAAGCCCTGCAGTAGCACTATCCTCTGTCCCCTCGGTGGCTCAGATGTATAGAGCGTCTGCCATGTAAGCAGGAGCTCCCGCGTTCCAGCCCTAATCGGGGCTGACACTTTCAACTGCCCCGTTGATGTACACTCCTGGAAATGGAAAAAAGAACACATTGACACCGGTGTGTCAGACCCACCATGCTCCGGACACTGCGAGAGGGCTGTACAAGCAATGATCACACGCACGGCACAGCGGACACACCAGGAACCGCGGTGTTGGCCGTCGAATGGCGCTAGCTGCGCAGCATTTGTGCACCCCCGCCGTCAGTGTCAGCCAGTCTGCCGTGGCATACGGAGCTCCATCGCAGTCTTTAACACTGGTAGCATGCCGCGACAGCGTGGACGTGAACCGTATGTGCAGTTGACGGACTTTGAGCGAGGGCGTATAGTCGGCATGCGGGAGGCCGGGTGGACGTACCGCCGAATTGCTCAACACGTGGGGCGTGAGGTCTCCACAGTACATCGATGTTGTCGCCAGTGGTCGGCGGAAGGTGCACGTGCCCGTCGACCTGGGACCGGACCGCAGCGACGCACGGATGCACGCCAAGACCGTAGGATCCTACGCAGTGCCGTAGGGGACCGCACCGCCACTTCCCAGCAAATTAGGGACACTGTTGCTCCTGGGGTATCGGCGAGGACCATTCGCAACCGTCTCCATGAAGCTGGGCTACGGTCCCGCACACCGTTAGGCCGTCTTCCGCTCACGCCCCAACATCGTGCAGCCCGCCTCCAGTGGTGTCGCGGCAGGCGTGAATGGAGGGACGAATGAAGACGTGTCGTCTTCAGCGATGAGAGTCACTTCTGCCTTGGGGCCAATGATGGTCGTATGCGTGTTTGGTGCCGTGCAGGTGAGCGCCACAATCAGGACTGCATACGACCGAGGCACACAGGGCCAACACCCGGCATCATGGTGTGGGGAGCGATCCCCTACAGTGGCCGTACACCTCTGGTGATCGTCGAGGGGACACTGAATAGTGCACGGTACATCCAAACCGTCATCGAACCCATCGTTCTACCATTCCTAGACCGGCAAGGGAACTTGCTGTTCCAACAGGACAATGCACGTCCGCATGTATCCCGTGCCACCCAACGTGCTCTAGAAGGTGTAAGTCAACTACCCTTGTCAGCAAGATCTCCGGATCTGTCCCCCATTGAGCATGTTTGGGACTGGATGAAGCGTCGTCTCACGCGGTCTGCACGTCCAGCACGAACGCTGGTCCAACTGAGGCGCTAGGTGGAAATGGCATGACAAGCCGTTCCACAGGACTACATCCAGCATCTCTACGATCGTCTCCATGGGAGAATAGCAGCCTGCATTGCTGCGAAAGGTGGATATACACTGTACTAGTGCCGACATTGTGCATGCTCTGTTGCCTGTGTCTATGTGCCTGTGGTTCTGTCAGTGTGATCATGTGATGTATCTGACCCCAGGAATGTGTCAATAAAGTTTCCCCTTCCTGGGACAATGAATTCACGGTGTTCTTATTTCAATTTCCAGGAGTGTATATCAACGCCTACCGCAGCTTAGGATCTTGATTTAATTGTCATTTCGTGCTTCATATATGTCGATTCTCGATTCCTTAAGTTTTTCAGATGCATATTCTTCTGTCCACTGGATTTCGTGTCATTCGTTTTTGCTTTCTGTTCTATGCAAAAAGCCCGCTCCTTATTTAACTGTCACGTTGGAGGTGATGCTTATTTGGATTGTATTTTTATTATAAAAATTCTCTTACAGATGTGAAGTAGAGCTTGTTTCTTGCATAACGCTTCTGTGTCTAACTTTTAATATGTATGCGTTTTAAATCAATTTTTTATTCCGAAGTGGCATTGATACTTCGTGTGTTTTCACTGTAGTGAAATTTCACAGTGTTACGTGAGCATCTTGGTGTTGAGTAAATTGTTGTTGTTGAGTAGCTACAAAGCCGATTTGCTTGCCCATCATGTAACAGTTTTGGTATGAATAAAGTAACTGTCTTTTAAATCTGTAAACTGTGATATTTTTATGAGTAAATAAGCGTTCAGGACTTGTGTAAACAAAATAAAAATTATTTTAGTGAGGAGCAAGGACCATCACAGCTCAATCCAGTCCTACCACTCCATCTAGCGGCATACTCTTTTTATTAAATTCCTGTTTTCTTTTCTCAGTCAACCCTGTCTATGGGAGGGGGTATTATAATATGTTCAGACGTTTCCTCTAAGGCACACCAAACGAAATGGAGGTGTCATGTTTTGGTATGCCAGCTGTTAGCGATAAAAGAAGTCTGAGGATGGATATTGGACAAAGGGATTTTAAGCAAACAGTGACGAACATGCCCGCCCCCAGTTGCGTCACGTTCACTGCCTAGTATGCTTGTATTACTGAATGATTAACCGCACAACGGATATGACCCAACAAATAACGCAATTTATGATTTTGCATAACGAATAACGCCGGACTTAACAAGCACTTCAGGGAAGGGAACGCAACGGAAATCACTCAAAGCGAAATCGTACTGTGCACCTTTCATTCTGTCCACTACTTTCCCTAAATAATTTATAATACTGCATGTGTTGTTCTTCTTGTGGTGGTCTTCAGTCCTGAGACTGGTTTGATGCAGCTCTCCATACTACTTTATCCTGTGCAACCTTCTTCATCTCCCAGTACCTACTGCAACCTACATGCTTATAAATCTCCTTAGTGTATTCGTCTCTTGGTCTCCCTCTACGATTTTTTACCCTCCACGCTGCCCTCCAATGCTAAATTTGTGATTCCTTGATGCCTCAGAACATGTCCTACCAACCGGTCCCTTCTTTTTGTCAAGTTGTGCCACAAACTCTTCTCCCCAATTCTATTCAATACATCATTAGTTATGTAATCTACCCATCTTATCTTCAACATTCTTCTGTAGCACCATATTTCGAAACCTACTATTCTCTTCTTGTCCAAACTATTTATCGTCCATGTTTCACTTCCTTGGATGGCTACACTCCATGCAAATACTTTCAGAAACGATTTCCTCACATTTAAATCTATACTCGATGTTAACAAATTTCTCTTCTTCAGTAACGCTTTCCTTGCCATTGCCAGTCTACATTTTATATCTTCACTACTTCGACCATCAACAATTGTATTGCTACCCAAATAGCAAAACTCCTTTACTACTTTAAGTGTCTCATTTCCTAATCTAATTCCCTCAGCAGCACCCGACTTAATTCGACTACATTCCATTATCCTCGTTTGGCTTTTGTTGATGTTCATCTTATATCCTCCTTTCAAGACACTGTCCATTCCGTTCAACTGCTGTTCCAAGTCCTTCGCTGTCTCTGACAGAATTACAATGTCATCGGCGAACGTCAAAGTTTTTATTTCTTCTCCATAGGATTTTAATTCCTACTCCAGATTTTTCTTTTGTTTCCTTTACGGCTTGCTCAATATACAGATTGAATAACACCGGGGAGAGGCTGCAACCCTGGCTCATTCCCTTCCCAACCACTGCTTCTCTTTCGTGCCCCCAGACTCTTATAACTGCCATCTGCTTTCTGTACAAATTGCAAATAGTCTTTCGCTCCCTGTATTTTACCCATGCCTCCTTTAGAATTTGAAAGAGAGTATTCCAGACAACATTGTCAAATGCTAGAAACGTAGGTTTGCCTTTCCTTAATCTAGCTACTAAGACAAGTCGTAAGGTTACTATTGTCTCACGTGTTCCAACTTTTCTACGGAATGATCTCCTCCGAGGTCGGCTTCTACCAGTTTTTGCCATCGGTCTGTAAAGAATTCGCGTTAGTATTTTGCAGCTGTGACTTATTAAACTGATAGTTCGGTAATTTTCACATCTGTCAGCACCTGCTTTCTTTGGGATTGGAATTATTATATTCTTCTTGAAGTCTGAGGGAATATAGCCTGTCTCATACATCTTGCTCACCAGATGGTAGAGTTTTGTCAGGACTGGCTCTCCCAAGGCTATCAGTAGTTCTAATGGAATGTTGTCTACTCCCAGGGCCTTGTAGTGACTCAAGTCTTTCAGTGCTCTGTCAAACTCTTCACGCAGTATCATATCTCCCATTTCATCTTTATCTACATCCTCTTCCATTTCCATAATATTGTCCTCAAGAACATCGCCCCTGTATAGACCCTCTAAATAGTCCTTTCACCTTTCTGCTTTCTCTTCTTTGCTTAGAACTGGGTTTCCATCTGAGCTCTTAATATTTTCTCCAAAGGTCTCTTTAATTCTCCTGTAGGCAGTATCTATCTTACCCCTAGTGAGATGAGCCTCTATATCCTTGCATTTGCCCTCTAGGCATCCCTGCTTAGCCGTTTTGCACTTCCTGTCGATCTCATTTTTGAGACGTTTCTATTGCTTTTTGCCTGCTTCATTTACTGCACTATAATTCTGCATGTGGACTGACGTTTCGGGAGTAGGTGCATGTGGGCCGACGGAAAGTTGTCTGGGGGGGGGGGGGGGGAGGTATCAAAACTACTTACTTCTATTTATTTAAGCTAAAACGTAAGATTGCGAATGACAATACTTTGAAGTACATTTACGAATTAAAGCAGGGGCACATGACCAAAACTGTTTAATGGACAGGGTTCCCTTAACGTAACGTCATGGTGGAGCTAAGTACATGGATCTTTGGTTTGTGGGATCAGACTCGCATTAGAAATATCAAACATCCAAAATGGAGAGTAAAAGACCTGTAAATCAAACACATTCGTACATGAGAAGAGCGTGCAAAAATTTATTCTGCGTTCTGCTACTAGCGACGCAAGTAGAGAATGAAGGGAGGGGAGCAGTGGGCGCAGTTACGTCAAAAATCAGGAAAATGCTTGTAAGGTCTCAGGCAAATCCAACACCTTCCATGAAAACCCTCCTGACATGATAAGCAAATCTAGTAGTATGTCACATAGCTCCGAATAAATCGTGACATTAAATTAACCAAAGTAATACGAGTAACGAGTGAGCAAATGGAATGCCACAGACTAACACAAGAATGCCTAAATGCATGTCGTACCTTCCCACCGTGAGACAGACGCAGTTCCGAGGGGAGAAACGAGAACACAAGCCGAGAGCAGAACCGTGTTAAGCTAGAAGGCCCTACGATAAGGGACGGACTGGACACCCACACCGCCAGCCTGCCTGTAAGACTACCACCCGCACGTTTTAGCGTGAGACTTTTTCGCGTCTCTGTTACGTTGCAAACTTTAAAAACATTGCCCCACCACGAAAAGTATAACGTTTCTCATTGGACGGACAGAATTTTTCTAGGCGGAGCTTAAGGTTAACATTGAGACCCTGATTGGTCAGGTGAAAACATAGCCAGATAGTTTTTTTTAAACCAACTTCGGTAAATTGTAGTAAGGAGAAGTTAGGAGAGAGTTGCTTCCGAGATGGCGAGGTGAGCGGAGCTGTGCTGCCCGCCGCTGCCCTGACGCTGCCTAAACACCGACAAGGTAATGAACGCACACGATGCCGCATTTCTGAGCGCATAAGGCTTCACTCAGAACTGCAGAAGTCTCATCTGTTACACTCCCTTTTTGCGTAATACTAGTGTCGATCGTAAATTAAAGCTCATGGTGTTCACATTTGCCACTTGATGAACAGATCTGAAACGCGATGATTTTTCTGTTATATAATTATTGAGAAGCCACATCAGCCACTGTAATTTACGACAAGTTAGATAAGTAATTAAAGATAATTGAGGGTCACTGTAGACCATTTTGACAGTTTCCTCTCTTGTGAAACTTAATTTAAACCTAGATTATAGATGTGATATGGCATAGATCATCCTTCGTTCCATTGTAGAACTTGGAAACCCATTCAGGGAATATTCGTTCACATTTTTGTTGAACGCAGTTTGTTTTTACCATCCTGTATTAAAACATTTCCTTTTATCAATAGTGCAATTTATAAACGACGTTTTGTGAGTAGAATAAAATTTCCAGTGGTAAACTTAACTGCTTTTTCGACGTTATTTTACCAGCTAACTAAAAATAGGAAAGCATTGAACCCTTTCCACTAAATTTAGTTAGTATTAAGATTCTTTTACAGGGAGTGCAGTGGAGCTGACGCTGAAATCATTAAGTATTTGGTTATATCATCGCTAGTCTCACTGAACTCTTCTGAATTCTACATGTTATGTGTGGTCTGGCGTCTCCTTACCAGCAACAGGTCCCAGGTTCAAACTAGTCAATTCCCTAAAAAACACGCCCAGAGCGTCATTGCGCGAAAGTGGTAGGGAGACACGATATAGTACAAACAGACACCACCATGAATGTCTAGAAGCTTAACGAACAATAATTCTCTGCGGACACAGATGTTCGTTCAGGACAGAATTTCACACACCACAAAATGTGTAGCAATAACGTCAAAATGCTACGTGATCACGAAATCGTAGGGTTCTACTGCATAAAGATCATGATACAGACACAAAGGATCCCCCATGAAAATGTTACTAAACTCTACAAAAAAATCTCCTCTCGACACATGGTATATTAAACAAACAGTCTGGATGATTGACTGATCTGGCCTTGTAACACTAACCAAAACGGCCTTGCTCTTGTGGTACTGCGAACGGCTTAAAGCAAGGGGAAACTAGAGCCGTATTTTTTCCCGAGGGCATGCAGCTTTACTGTATGGGTATAGATTTAAGGGTCACGAAGTCTTTTTGAAAGTATTTGTATGGAGTGTAGCAATGTATGGAAGTGAAACATGGACAATAAATAGTTTGGACAAGAAGAGAATAGTAGCTTTCGAAATGTGGTGCTACAGAAGAATGCTGAAGATTAGATGGGTAGATCACATAACTAATGAGGAGATATTGAACAGGATTGGGGAGAAGAGAAGTTTGTGGCACAACTTGACTAGAAGAAGGGTTTGGTTGGTAGGACATGTTCTGAGGCATCACGGGATCACCAATTTAGCATTGGAGGGCAGCGTGGAGGATAAAAATCGTAGAGGGAGACCAAGAGATAAATACACTAAGCAGATTCAGAAGGATGTAGGTTACAGTAGGTACTGGGAGATGAAGAAGCTTGCACAGAATAGAGTAGCATGGAGAGCTGCATCAAACCAGTCTCAGGACTGAAGACCACAACAACAATGAATGAAGTACCTTTATTAAAAGCTGGTTAATGCTTAGGCGCTTGTATTTGTAACACGTAAACGCTGTAGGGAAGTCCCTCTGCAACTAACGTGGCATGGCGCGATGTAAAAGGTGGGTTTGGCGGTCTAACTGAGCGGCTCCTTTGTGTGAACGGCACGCAGTATGTGGCTGGCCTTACCACGGTACACCTCGACGGTGGTAACAGAGGCAGTTGGAAGCCGCATTAGAAGGGATTTGCCGCGGATGTGGATCTGGATATTTCTGGTATTCGCGGAATAATGAAATGGCTCTAATATGTTGAAAATCCGACGCCAAGAAGAGATTTTATAGAGCATTCGCACATCAAGAGCCGTTTTGCCTGCCGCTAATCTTCGCCACTGCTTCACGGACCTCATTCATTCAGTTACACAATGTATATTGGTATGGACAATTTAATTTGTGTGTTGTTTTAATTATAATCACATAAAACGTCAGTTCGTGTTTGAAACCATAACTTTAATCATCACGAAACTAGTTTTATAGGCAAATCCTTCTACTCCATAGATGAATATCTTAAGTAAAAATATCTGTTAGATTTCAGATTTGACAACACCTGCTCACAACAGTCAACATTAGGTATTTTGCGTATGATGAATTTATTTATAATGGATAACAGTGTTTCATTCTGACAGTGTGTTAAATCTGTAAATATTAGCTGTCCCAGTTTACTGCATTGTATTAACTTATTTTCGACTCTCTCCTGACCAATGATCAGGGTAGTAAGTATTATATTCAAATGTTTTATGTTTTTATGTCATACTTTCTGACATGTTCCACACCCACGAGAATCATTTAATTTTTCGGGTCTTTGGAATGAAAACTGAATCTAACCTAATCTACGCAGGGTCCTGACCTAAGTGATATTAAAACCGAGTATCCTGATTTAAATGAACAATTCTGTCATTCATGTGTTTAAAAGTCATTTTTTCATATAAAGTAAAAGGAGTAGTAAAAGTTAAAGAAAGAGTAAAATTTGGATGCTTTGTTTATGGATTACACCATGTAAAATTGTTAAGGTAGGAAGTTTAAGTGCAAAAATTTAAAGATCAATCAATATAAAAGTAAAACCTTAATTATTTAATGGCTGAAAACCGCAGAAGTGAATCTGGATAGGCTTTTGCTAAAGTGTCCTTAGTTTATTATAAAATATAGTTTTGTAGGATTACAGTGCAAGATTGTGAAAATATTATTGCCAAGACTACTTGCTTCACAGGTGATTAAAGTACAAGTACAAATAATTCTTTAATGTACCGTTTTTCGGTAGTAGTATTAGAAGTGAAGTTCTACACATTTTCGTAGATAACATAGTTTTGTTACCCATCATGAGTGGTTCCTTTTGGAGTTAATTAAGCCCAGTGTTGCATTTTATTACATTGCAAAGTAATTTAAGTTAATGATGAGCTTTTAGAGATAGTTTTTACTTTTGCAGTAATCAAAGTGCCTTGGACTAGTGAAACTATACCAGTTTATGGGTCCCCATCATATTGTCCTCCTATTAAGAAAAAATGAACTATATCTGTGACTAAGGAAAACTGATATATGCAGAGGAGTTTTACCGGTGTTTTTGAGATAGTATTCATCTTTATTTGTGTTATTCATGTTAGTCAAGATAGAAGCCCCTCGTGTCCTAAATTAGTTCTGCGATTCATGCAGTGATGTTTCGCTATTTTGATCAAGTAATGCTGTTGGTTGTGGCCGTCATTAATATGAGCTCGGTGCAATCTTGCTCACCATAATTTGCAGGTGTGTGTGGTATTGGTAACTGCTGCTACACACAGAACAGAGTACACTGTCTCAGTTTGTATCCTGTTTGCTATTCAAAGGTAAATCTCAACAAAAGTAACTTCAATATCTAATACCCAGTTTTCTCAAATATATATTTCCATATTAAAGTGCCTAATTAGGCTGGCGAAGATTAATTTTTTCATTCACTTCTAATTTTACCATTTCTGTTAACCCCCAATGTTGAGGCCGTTTGGTTTTACTGTTAACTTCACAAAATTCTAAATTATAGTCCGATATTCCTTTTAATTAGACACAAGCACGGTCGAACTTTGAAATCCTCTCAGAGGGTAACATTAGCGAGTTTCACAGCACATTAGTGTTATATGTTACTTCTCCCATGACAGAACTAAAAATTCAGTTATTAGGAAATAGTGCTATAACTTCTACAAACCACTCTATTACAGTGAAATACTTGTATCTACAATAGAACAAGACCGCTCACGAGAGCTGGTCGCTGTTACGTTGATGACCATGGTAGCTTCCCAGAAGCGTCTCCTCCTTCGAACAGGTCGATGGCAGAGAGGTTCTCATATATCTGACCTACTACCAGCCTACGAAGTTAGAACCTAAAGTTAATCTTTGACTGTGCTCTCAACCTTCGGTCATACCTAAACGTCCCCAACACATACGTTGGCGATGACTTCAAGCCCCGCATGAAGACTGTGATGCCTCGAGAAACATTTGAATTCCCTATACAGACATATTCATTCACTCATATCGGGGATAGAACACACAGGAACTGGAAAGGTTTTATGCTGTATAGTGTGTAGCAGGTGGAATGGTCAGTATTCAGGTTGATAACGGGTAAGATTATTTGAAGCAAAAGACCTCACGTGGACATCTGCGTTTTTCCCAGTAGTTCCAGGAAAACAAGACATTTAATGTACACTGCTATTGATTTTCTTTATTATTCGCTACATTGTCAGGTTTATACATGTACAACAGTTAGTAAATATTACAACTTGTGTTTTACAAAGTATCAATTGACAAATACGGATGTTTAACACGTTCTCCTCTACAGGTTACATTACAGCTTTTGCCCAGTTAACTAAAATTTTTCCAATTTTTCCACCTTCAGCTTCTGTGCATATCCACAATCTTGGAAGAACATTCTGTGTTCCTCGTATGAGTGGCTTTGTTTGTTCGCTACGGATGGCAGCAGCGACCAAGTATATGTTCTCGCGTATTCACCTTTCGTTTGTACAACTCAGACTTCATCCAACACCATAAACAAAAATATAATGGTGTAGCGTCTGCCGATCTCAGCGGCCAGTTAACTGTACTGGGGAGAAATCACAAAGGGAGTCCCACAAGGTTCAACTCTGGAGCCAGTCCTGTTCCTTATAAATGTGTTCCACTTCGAAAACCATCCGCATTAGGGCATATGTCAATATTCCTATATATCGACCATTCGTCTTGGGACACCCTACATAAGCAAAATAAATGAATAGATCGGCTCATTCCTACTCCACAGATTTTTTGAAACCTGAGTAGAGTATTGCGCGTCGTGAAAATCAGCTCTATAAATTCACGAGAAACGGCATGGATGCGAATTTTATGAAACAACTCTTCTCAACTCGTTTCAATACGATTCAGATTCGTAGTCAAAGAAGAGTTGTTTCGAGAGCTATTCCGTCCGTTGCAGTTACACATTTTGCTACTGAGATCCTTAGGGACTTTATTTCGATGGAGGTTAATGTTCCTCACGTTTTGTTTCCGAATTTAGTTCGAAGTAAAAACACTCGTTATGTAAAGACCAATAAATTCTTTCGCTCGTGTTCTACGCTGTTGGAGTGTCCAATGAAGAGACATCAGGACTTGCATGATTAATGGGTTACTATGCACGTGGCTGCGGATATCTCGGACCATTTTTTGATTTTTCCTGCAGTTCGCGTGCGTCAACCGCGCGTTAACTCCACTAGGGACAGTGCACATAGTATCACGCTATATTAGACACAGATTACTCGGAAATACTGCCTTTATCTTCTGGTTCGATATAACTGACACCATCACGCGTCTCGCACAGTGATAATCAGAATAAGACACAAGAGATTAGGTCACACGTGGAGGCATGTAGTCATCTTTCCCTCGTGCCATAGGCAAATGGAATGAGATAGCCTCCGTCCGCATTTCGTGGTCGTGCGGTAGCGTTCTCGCTTCTCGCGCCCTGGTTCCCGGGTTCGATTCCCGGCGAGGTCAGGGATTTTCTCTGCCTCGTGATGACTGGGTTTTGTGTGATGTCCTTAGGTTAGTTTGGTTTAAGTAGTTCAAAGTTTTAGGAGACTGATGACCATAGATGTTTAGTCCCATAGTGCCGATTTTTGAATGGGATAGGAAATTTTACTGATAAGTTACACGTAGTACGTCATTGTAGGAGTATGTGATAGCAAATTCAGACAAATTGAAACACAAATGTCACAGTAAAGCATGCCCAAATAGCCACATCAATAGAACAGCTACACAACTGAAATAAACAAATTACAGCCAAAAATAACTTGACATCTGAAACAGAAACAAACAAAATACTGTATTTTCTAGATCTCAACATACAACAACAAAAAACACAACTTCACAATATTCAGGAAACCGAGAACCCCAAGCACCACCATTCACAACCTGTCGAACCACCCACTGACACATAAACAAGCAAACTTCACATTGATAGTCAATCCATTAAACGGAACACCCATAAGCAAACAGAACTACACACACGAACTAAACACAATAAAACAAATAGAAGTAGAAAATGGTTATGATACCCATATGGTAGACAAATTAAACCAAAAAATACTACAGAAATGAACATACCACACACACACACACACACACACACACACACACACACACACACACACACGTCCTCACCCAACACAGAACGCAAAACACTACCAATGACGCCATGCAAGACACAACAGAGCAAGAAAGCGAAATTTCACATAGGGGAACTCGGAGCACAGCGGGATAGCCGGGCACAATGGTAAATTGCTCTTTTCTAGACTACACAGCGCTGCAGCCTGTTGTATGGGCATGTAACTATTTCTCAGAATGGAAAGTAAGTTAGGGCAGCCTTTTTTATTTAGTTTGAAATGCGAGATCTAAGTGAATTGTTCTCCGCAACGTTACCGAATGCGTTGTTCTAACGTTTGGTGAATTTCAACGCCAGGTAAGCTGTTAATTGTTAATTTTACACCCTAAAATGACACATTCCCTTAAAGTGCATGGCATTTGTTATACTTTAGTTATTTAATGCGTTTAAAAACGTCAGTTATTACACTCCATAAAAGTTGTTAACTTCAAAAGTACTCTTGGATCGGGACAGGACGGGGCAGAATGGGATAGGTCCCGCTCTGCCCCGTCATATTTTGAAACAAGCAGAAAGCAAACTGTCCAGAAAATAAACAATTTTTTCAGCCTTCAGTTGCAAAGTAATTTCTACTCGTTTACCTACGTTTCGATTCCAGTAATGGAATCATCTTCAGAACAAAAAATTAAAATATTTTGAGAGACAAACACTGGCCATGTCACAGATTAAAAATTAAAACAATAAAGACGCATAATCATAAGAGTATTTCTGTCAAAATTAAAACCATTAAGGCGAACGTAGACGGAGCTACGCCGGCCAGAAATAAGGACCACACGTGCCGCTCACGAGGTGTGTTTATAGCGATAAAAAGTGCAATAAAATCGAAGGAAATTGACGGAGATCCGAAATTTGAAACAATTTAGGTGAAGGTCACGGTTAAAGCAGGTTCAGACATGGTAATTGGATGTCTCTATAGACCCCCTAGCTCAGCAGCTGTTGTGGCTGAGCACCTGAAGGATAATTTGGAAAATATTTCGAGAAGATTTCCCCACCATGTTATAGTTCTGGGTGGAAATTTTAATTTGCCGGATATAGACTGGGAGACTCAAACATTCATAACGCGTGCCAAGGACAAAGAAATCAGTGAAATTTTTAAGTGCTTTATCTGAAAACTACCTTGAGCAGTTAAACAGAGAACCGGCTCTTGGCGAAAACATATTAGACCTTCTGGTGACAAAGAGACCCAAACTATTTGGAACAGTTAACGAGGACATGAAATCGGTGATAATAAAGCGGTTACTGCATCGATCATTTCAGCCGTAAATAGAAACGTTAAAAAAACGTTGAAAGATTATTCTGTGACAAAAAGCATATTTCAGAGTACCTGACGGCTCAACACAAAAGTTTTGCTTTAAGTTCAAATAGTGTTGAGGATCAGTGGACAAAGTTCAAAACCATAGTACAATATGCGTTAGATGAGTATGTGCCAAGCAAGATCGTAAGAGATGGAAAAGAGCCACTGTGGTACAACAACCGAGTTAGAAACTGCTGCGGAAGCAAAGGGAACTTCACAGCAAACATAAACATAAACAAAGCCTTGCGGACAAACTAAACTTACGCGAAGCGAAATGTAGTGTGAGGAGGGCTATGCGACAGGCATTCAATGAATTCGAAAGTAAAGTTCTATGTACTGACTTGGCAGAAAATCCTAAGACATTTTGGTCTTATGTCAAAGCGGTAGCTGGATCAAAATAAAGTGTCCAGAAACTCTGTGACCAATATGGTACTGAAACAGAAGATGACAGACTAAAGGCCGAAATACTAAATGTCTTTTTCCAAAGCTGTTTCACAGAGGAAGACGGCGCTGTAGTTCCTTCTCTAGATTGTCGCACAGATGACAAAATGGTAGATATGGAAATAGACGACAGAGGGATAGAGAAACAATTAAAATCGCTCAAAAGAGGAAAGGCCGCTGGATCTGATGGGATACCAGTTCGACTTTACACAGAGTACGCGAAGGAACTTGCCCCCCTTCTTGCAGCGGTGTTACGTAGGTCTCTAGAAGAGCGTAGCGTTCCAAAGGATTGGAAAAGGGCACAGGTCATCCCCGTTTTCAAGAAGGGACGTCGAACAGATGTGCAGAACTATAGACCTATATCTCTAACGTCGATCAGTTGTAGAATTTTGGAACAAGTATTATGTTCGAGTATAATGACTTTTCTGGAGACTAGAAATCTAGATACTGTAGGAATAAGCATGGGTTTCTAAAAAGACGGTCGTGTGAAACCCAGCTCGCGCTATTCGTCCACGAGACTCAGAGGGCCATAGACAGGGGTTCCCAGGTAGATGCCGTGTTTCTTGACTTCCGCAAGGCGTTCGATACAGTTCCCCACAGTCGTTTAATGAACAAAATAAGAGCATATGGACTATCAGACCAATTGTGCGATTGGATTGAAGAGTTCCTAGATAACAGAAAGCAGCATTTCATTCTCAATGAAGACAAGTCTTCCGAAGTAAGAGTGATTTCAGGTGTGCCGCAGGGGAGTGTCGTAGGACCGTTGCTCTTCACAATATACATAAATGACGTTGTGGATGACATCGGACGTTCACTGAGGCTTTTTGCGGATGATGCTGCGGTATATCGAGAGGTTGTAACAATGGAAAATTGTACTGAAATGCAGGAGGATCTGCAGCGAATTGACGCATGGTGCAGGGAATGGCAATTGAATCTCAATGTAGACAAGTGTAATATGCTGCGAATACATAGAAAGAAAGATCCCTTATCATTTAGCTACAATATAGCAGGTCAGCAACTGGAAGCAGTTAATTCCATAAATTATCTGGGTGTACGCATTAGGAGTGATTTAAAATGGAATGATCATATAAAGTTGATCGTCGGTAAAGCAGATGCCAGACTGAGATTCATTGGAAGAAACCTAAGGAAATGCCATCCGAAAACAAAGGAAGTAGGTTATAGTACACTTGTTCGCCCACTGCCTGAATACTGCTCAGCAGTGTGGGGTCCGTACCAGATAGAGTTGATAGAAGAGGTAGAGAAGATCCAACGGAGAGCAGCGCGCTTCTTTACAGGATCATTTAGTGATCGCGAAAGCGTTACGTAGATGATAGATAAACTCCAGTGGAGGGCTCTGCTGGAGAGACGCTTATTAGCCCGGTACGGGATTTTGTTGAAATTTCGAGAATATACCTTCACCGAGGAGTCAAGCAGTATATTGCTCCCTCCTACGTAGATCTCGCGAAGAGACCATGAGGATAAAATGAGAGGGATTAGAGCCCACACGGAGGCATACCGACAATCCTTCTTTCCACGAACAATACGAGACTGTAATAGAAGGGAGAACCGATAGAGGTACTCAATGCACACACACCGTCAGGTGGCTTGCGAAGAATGGATGTAGACGTATATGTAGACAGTCAAATAGCTGAAGCTGTTCAGCAAGATCACATACTCGCCAGTGGGGCACGTTTGTGCTCTAGAATGAATCTTGCGAACACTGGTAACCTCTAAACTCAGCGCAGTTACTGACGGCAGAGTGAGAGAGTGCACAGATAGGCTTTCCGAGCACAATCTGATCGCCAATGGCCGTGACAAACGAATCATTATATTGCAACCCCTCAGTATGCGCATACTGTACCCTGGTGCCATTTAACACAGCCGTTGAGGATGTTGTATTTTTTTCTGCAGCAGTTTATTAGTCATCACCTAAAGAGAGCACAGTGGCCACTTTGGAGCGCCATAGATGTTGCTGGACTTCTATCAGGTAGTCCACTGCTGATGAATGTCTTGGCAGTGAAGTGGTGTGTGTGTTTGTGTGTAGGTGGGTGGGTGTGGCAATCTTTTGTATGGATTGAGCATAGGAAGGTGGTCGACATGGAGATGTAATGCAATGGCAGAAAGGAGCTCTGTGGTTGGATGTGGCCATGACCACACCGTGTTGAAGCTGCCCTATTATTGGTGCATCAATGTAGACTGTCCAACATACACTACGTAATCAAAAGTATCCGGCCACCCCCAAAAACATACGTTTTTCAGATTGGGTGCATTCTGCCGCCACCTATTACCAGGTACTCCATATCAGCAACAGGAGTAGTCATTAGGCATCGTGAGAGGGCAGAATGGGGCTCACCGCGGAACTCACGGACTTCGAACGTGGTCAGGTGATTGGGTGTCACCTGTGCCATACGTCTGTACGCGAGATTTTCACACTCCTAAACATCCCTAGGTCCAATGTTTCCGATGTGATAGTGAAGTGGAAAAATTGAACGGACACGTAAAGCACAAAAGCATACAGGCCGACCTTGTCTGTTGGCTGACAGAGACCGCTTGCTTTTGAAGAGGGTCATAATGTTTAATAGACAGACACCTATCCAGATCATAACACAGGAATTCCAAACTGCACCAAGAGCCACTGCAAGTACTATGACAGTTAGGCGGGATGTGAGAAAACTTGGATTTCATGGTTGAGCGGCTGCTCATGCGCCACACATCATGCCGGTAAAAGCCAAGCGACGCCTCGCTGGGTGTAAGGAGCGTAAACATTGGACGATTCAACAATGGAAAAACGTTGTGTGGAGTAACGAATCACGGTACACAATGTGGCGATACGATGGCAGGGTGTGGGTATGGTGAATGCCCGGTGAACGTCATCTGCCAGTGTGCAATAGTGATAACCGTAAAATTCGTAGGGTTGGTGTTATGCTGTGGTCATGTTTTTCATGGATGGGGTTTACACACCTTGTTGTTTTGCGTGGTACTATCACAGCACAGGCCTACATTGCTGTTTTAAGCATCTTCTTGTTTCTGACAGCTGAGGAGCAATTCGGGGATTGCGACTGTTTCTTTCAACACGATCGAGCACATGTTCATAATTCACGGCCTGTGGCGGAGTGGTTACACGACAATAACATCTCTGTAATGGACTGGCCTGAGTCCTACAGAACACTTCTGGGATGTTTTGGAACGCCGACTTCGCGCCAGACCGACATCGATACCTCTCCTCAGTGAAGCACTCCCTGAAGAATGGGCTGCCATTCCCGAGAAACCTTCCAGCACCTGACTGAACGTATGCCTGGGAGAGTGAAAGCTGTCATCAAGGCTGAAGGTGGGCAAACACCGTACTGAATTCCAGCATTATCGATGGAGTGCGCCACCAACTTGTAAGTCATTTTCAGCTAGGTATCCAGATACTTTTGATCACATAGTGTATGTACAAGGAATGGCGGACCACTCACAGAAGTGTGACACTGTATAACAACAATGGTCATAAAAATCTTCTAGTCGACAAAGACCAGAGACGAGTGTCACGCCTCATTAATGAAAACCGGTGACAGGAGTTGCTGTTGTGAGTCATTCCAGTCAGGGGAGAGTTGGGAGAGAATATGTAACTTGTATCAAACCTCCCATTTCTAGTAGACGAGAAGGTTAAAATAAACTTTTCTTATGCTAAGTTATTGATGGTTCAGTTAGAAACAACATATAGCAGTTACAGGTGTCATATTTTTAGCACAAACTTCCATCACGAATATACGTAAGATTTCACTCACTCGTACACTTGGCCACATTGGCAAGTAAGAGTATGCCACATGTACTCAAAGAGTACGCAATAACATAAATCACAAGAAAATGCACAATGTCCTTCATAACCAGCGCAGTCTTCCGTGAGAAGCTTCTTGCAGACTTCATCAAACCCTGGGAAATGCAAGGCTTCAAACCCATCTCTGAATTTGGACCTGGTTGTTTCATATCATGGCGATTTATAGTGTAAAAGATATATGGAACATGAGACTAACTAACGAAGCGGTCTCGCGGTTCTAGGCGCGCAGTCCCGAACCGTGCGACTGCTTCGGTCGCAGGTTCGAATCCTGCCTCGGGCATGGGTGTGTGTGATGTCTTTAGGTTAGTTAGGTTTAAGTAGTTCTAAGTTCTAGGGGACTGATGACCACAGCAGTTGAGTCCCATAGTGCTCAGAGCCATTTGAACCATTTGAACTAACGAAGCAATTAACTGCTGGTATATCACAAAGCATGATATAGGCTTATGTACTTTGAAAACTTGAAAATGAAACTCAAAAGTAAAGTCAAGTACACGTTTATGGACTAGCAAAGAACACGTAGGTAAGTTTTTTGTAAACGTGAACACTAAAAATGTTGTACATATGAATTGGAAGCTGAAAATGTAATGAACAATAAGCAAACAAGCATTGATTTCGCAGTCGCAGTTTCATTTGCTATCGATACAAATACAGTAAAAGTGGAATTAAAGGGATTACGAAAGCATTATTTCTGTCATTTCTTTCTCTTTATGGTTATCCGGAATATAGGTGCAAAAATCAAATTACGTTAATCAGGCCAAATGTGTCGTATTAGTAGCTGAAATACGCATTCAAGAACAGAAAAACGTTGTAAATTGCCTTCCTGACTCTTACCTCATTCATGTAACCTCTGTAATTTTTAGTATTTCAAACAGTTGTTTCGTGCACATGACAGAAATAATGAACAAGAAGCAATCGTAAACAATAGTCTGCCAACGTTTTGGGTTATTTAAGATGGCGACAGGTCCCGCCCATTCTGGCTTCAAAACAATTTACGGCGTAGCCTATACTGCCATTTTTAATCTTTTTTATTTTTTTATTTTTTATTTTTTTATTTTTTATTTTTTATTTTTTTTAACCTCCATGGGGGAGCGCTCGTTTCAAAATTCCCGCAAACGTGAGATCATTTTGATGTTACAAGCAATATCGACGATGGTCTAACCGGCAGTCGACTTTCGTTGGCATTCGATACGGACCGCTCACAAGATCTCAGGCGCGCGTACTGCAGATTTACAAAAACACGTCATTCTTGGAATGATTTATCATAATTATTGCTATAATAAAACGACACGAAATGATTTATCGCCGGCCGCAGTGGCCGAGCGGTTCTAGGCACTTTAGTCTCGTCGCAGGTTCGAATCCTGTCTCAGGCGTGGTTGTATGTGATGTCCTTAGGTTAGTTAGGTTTTAAGTTGTTCTAAGTTCAAGGGATTGACGACCCCAGATGTTAAATCCCATAGTGCTCAGAGCCATTTGAACCATTTTTGAATGATTTGTGAAGGGTCAATACCTTCATATAAGAGTACTCTGTTGGAATGAGTTATTACCGATAATAACTTAAAACTTAAGAATGAAACACGCTTCTTTTATAAACTGCAATATGCCGTTTCATTGTAACGGAGCACTGAAAATTTATCACAGACACATCACTATTATCATTAAATGCCACTTATTAACACATTAACGATACGAGCCTTCAAGATATAACATGAAGACCGGAATCAAATAACGCATCTTCAAGTGGTAGTGCAACGAATAACATCGTAGTTTCTGGGATCGAAAGTTGTTGGTTCGCATCCTGACACGACGTAAATAGCGATTTCCGAGTGTGTGGTTAGGCATGAACATAAGAGGATAGCTTAGATTGCTGCGAGTGAATCGAGGAGCAATAATAATAATAATAATAATAATACTGTCACAAAGTCGACAGCCGATCATGAGGTAGTAAATGTTTCGCGTGACCTCAAAATGGCGTCAGGTTTGCGGGAATTATTGTGGAACGAGTATTACGCGCTACTGCATTATTACTCGTATGCACTTCAGTATAGCAAAATTTATGAATTTATAAATTACCAATAAATCTCTCTCTCCCACTTTTTCTTTCATTTCTGAGAAGTACTTAAACGTAAAAGGCATATATGAACATCTTTTGCTTTCTAATTCATTTCCCATTTAAACACTATGCCGCAGTTTGAATTTTAGATAGCTTGTCAGCTAGTCGTAATGTATAGCAAAGATAAAACGATCTTTGAATGTCAACGATAATGCTTGATAACTGTTAAATTTAGTTACTGAGTGTTATTTACTCGAAACAAACTCTCAAAATACCAATCCGGTTTACTTTCTATTATCTTTTTATCTGTCTTTTATGTTAACTAGCCGAAAAGGTCACACGGATTCCCAATTACGTATTTAGATTCATTAAAACCGGAATTTATGACCAACTAGCTATTGGTATTTTATGTTCAAAGTGAAACTCGTAACTTTGCTTCCTTTAGCACTAGCACATTACTGTATTGTTTATAAGAATCTTTACCTTATGACAAATTCAGTTACTGACTCTTATTATTATACCCGATTTAAGTAAATCCTATGTATATTACCTTTCTTTCTAGTTCATTTACGCCAACCTTGCGTCTTTTAATGTAAATTCTATGATACTGGTTTCGGAACTACCACGTCTATCTCTAATAATTATAATTCAGAACACGATCTCTCTTTTTCATTTCGATCACGTGGTGTTACTTTATTTGAACTTTCAGAACATTTGAATACAATTTTTTCGGCGTGGGTGATCGGATGCTAGCAACAACCAATACCCAGCAAATCCATAACAACACAATCGACAAAAGTTAAACAAAATCCTAAATGCCACCGCCCCTTTGACCCTGACAATCAACAATCAAAGCAAAGCTCTGCATCTTCAGGCACTGGCGTGACGCGACCCCTACAATCCTCTATTTGAAAATGGGCCACTCAACATTTTCCACTCTGCAAGTCTCATGTTACTCACGTGCCATTCCACTTGACTGCGTTGCGCACTAAACATCGGTTATGGATACGATCTTTTAACTGTTTGTGCTCTAATTTATTCTAACGTGCCCCAAGATGTCCACCGTATGTGTTAGTTACCTCACTCAATGCTCTTCAAAACAACCTACTCCACTTGTGGCAGACCAGCAAACTGGACGACAATACGCCGCGGACCAAAAAATGGGATACCTCCGACAGAACCACAACATTCAATTATTACTGTCGCATCAACACTTTGTTCTAACTATGCCTTCTGCAGCCTAATTCACAATTACTATATCGCCGATAGCGCTAAAAATCTAGGAAAAGATAAGCTCCATCACTAGCTCTCTCTCCCTCTTTCCAAGCATTAATCCCGACTGACGGGATCTGAAGTTATGGTTAGATGGACGTGGCATGTTAATTTTAAGGGGTGGCTGGATGTCCTTCCCGCTTCCACCCCCTACCTCCTGGGACAGAATCATCTGTCTGCGTCTAGTGTAAGACGTAGAATAGTGCGAACGTTTTCAAATGTATGTGAGTTTTGTAACTGCGGTAGAACGTGGGGACCAGCCCAGTATTCACCAAGAGGGATGTTGAAAACCACCTAAAAACCACATCCAGTCTGGCCGGCACACCAGCCCTCATTGTTAGTCCACCACCCTGATTCGATCCAGGGCCGGCGCACTTACCCGAGTCCACGATGCAGCACGTTGGCACTGTCGGCTGCCCTGGCAGGTCAACTCTGAGGCTTAATATTACCACGAAAACTCAAAATAAAGTAAATAATCCAAGATAGGTCAGCCGATTGTTTTCCCTTCACTCGATTTTTTTTTACAGTCGAATAAAGCAACCGAATGAAATTAGGCTGCAATCACTTGACTATCCAGATCTCAATAGTTTTACTTCATGTGAGACAACGGACTGACACAACTATTTGTCAGTTGTATAAAAGTATTCACTCAGTCTAGTTTGAGTGTTTTAGCTTACTTACTTGTTCACCCATTTCTGTAGGGAACGACAGTAGGGACGGGAAAAACTAACCGGTTAAAACCGAAACCGGTATTTTAGTTCTGGATAACCGGCATTTTTCCGTATTTTTTTGGTCTCAGTTTTTATCTTTTACTAATAACTAACAAGCTAAACTTAAATTAACTATACACCAGTGCTAATTGTTCGTTTTAAAAAAAACTTTTTTAAAGTACAACCAGTTTTTATTCGTTAAGTCAGCTTTGTTTTGAAATATTGCGTTATTGTAGTAAATGGAGAAAAATACAGTACTATTTTAAGAACAATGCTGAGGCCTGTTATCATGTGTAAGTAGGCTGTTTAGGTTTTTATGTTGGTAACGCCACGTAGCGCTCTGTATGAAAATCACTGGCTGTGCTGTGTGCAGTCTGTGGCTGGGTGGCATTGTTGTAATATTCGCTACTGTAGTATTGGGCTGTTGGCTGTTAACAGCGCGTACCGTTGCGCAATTGGAGGTGAGGCGCCAGCAGTGGTGGATGTGGGGAGAGAGATGACGGAATTTTGAGAGCGGACGATCCATCAGAGACAGTAAATTTGTAATACTAGATGCAATGAACTGCTATATATATTATGACTTTTGAACACTATTAAGGTAAATACATTGTTTGTTCTCTAACAATATCTTCCATTCGCTAAGTATGCCTATCAGCAGTTAGTGCCTTCCGTAGTTTGAATCTTTTATTTAGCTGGCAGTAGTGGCGCTCGCTGCATTGCAGTAGTTCGAGCAATGAAGATTTTTGAGAGGTAAGTGATTTGTGAAACGTATAGGTTAATGTTAGTCAGCGCCATTCTCTTCTAGGGAATATTGAAAGTCAGATTGCGTTGCGCTAAAAAATATTGTGTGTCAGTTTAGTGTTGATCAGAATAGGCAAAGAGCGAAATGTCTCAGTACGTTCAGTTTTGCTCAGCTGTTTGAAAATCAATAATAGGGGTTTACCAGCACCGTAATTCATAAATTTTTCGAAGGGGACGTTACACATGTGGTGCTGCCTGTTAGTTGGTATGCGTGTACAAGCAGTATGTAAAATTCGTACATTGAAGGCTTTCATGACCGCATGTTTCAGCTGCTAAGAATTTGTCCGGGCTGTATGGCCATGGTCCATGGAACTCTTCAATCCCTGACGTTTTGTCCAATTTTGGACATCTTCGGAGGTCCTCCTGGTAAAATTTGTCTCTAGTCTATACGGTAGCTTGTCGCTGTTGCGATCAGATGTATTACAAAATGGCGCCATCCCTATGAAGTGCAGTATCAATGAAATACAATGCTGTGTTTGCTTTAAAGCAGTGTTTTTCAACCTGTGGTTCGCGGTCCCCTTGAGGGTCGCAAACCCTTGCTTACGGGTTCTCGGTCGCAGAAGAAAGCAGCTGCCAACTTACACTAACGACAACACACACACCCATGCCTGAGGGAGGACTCGAACCTCCGACGTGAGGAACTGTACGGAACGTGACAAGACGCCCTGCGGCTGAAATCGCTGACGTACATTGTAAGTAGGCTGTTTAGGTTTTTTTTATTTGTAACACCACCTCTGTATGAAAATCACTGGCTGTGCTGTGTGCAGTCTGTGGCTGGTTGGCATTGTTGTAATACTCGCCATTGTAGTGTTGGGCAGTTGGCTGTTAGCGGCGCGTAGCGTTGCACAGTTGGAGGTGAGCCGCCAGCAGTGGTGGATGTGGGGAGAGAGATGGCGGAGTTTTGAAATTTCTTAGACTGGATTTCATGAAGTGCTATATATATATTATGACTTTTGAACACTAGTAAGGTAAATACAGTGTTTGTTCTCTATCAAAATCTTTCATTTGCTAACTATGCCTATCAGTAGTTAGTGCCTTCTGTAGTTTGAATCTTTTATTTAGCTGGCAGTAGTGGCGCTCGCTGTATTACAGTAGCTTGAGTAACGAAGATTTTTGTGAGGTAAGTGATTTGTGAAACGTAGAGGTTAATGTTAGTCAGGGCCATTCTTTTGTAGGGATTTTTGAAAGTCAGATTTCGTTGCGCTAAAATTATTGTGTGTCAGTTTAAGCACAGTCCTGTATAATTATTCTAAGGGGACGTTTCAACTTTTATTATGGTTCTAGGGGTCGCCAGAATATTTTTACTTGGAAAGGGGTCGCATATTAAAAAAGATTGAAAAACACTGCTTTAAAGTATCGGAAATGGGAGGATCCTCAACAAACTTGCGACATAAGGGTAAAACTTAAAGCATAACAGTTCATTCATTGAAACTTCCTGGCAGATTAAAACTGTGTGCTGGGCCGAGACTCGAACTCGGGACCTTTGCCTTTCGTAGGCAAGTGCTCTACCAACTTGTCTATGAAAGGCAAAGTTCCCGAGTTCGAATCTCGGTCCGCCACACAGTTTTAATGTGCCAGTTAGTTTGATATCAGAGCACACTCCACTGCAGAGTGAAAATCTCCTTTGGAGTTCATTCATTGTTTTTACACTAGTTAGAAATACAAAGCAGCAGATATGCTGCCCGTGTCTACACAACGAGCCTTTATCTGCTTTCAGCCCTTGAATCAAATCTGCATGGAGAATAATAGACTAGCTCAAACTCAGTTTTCACCTTTTAGCACTGGCTATTCGTAATATCCAGATAGTGCTATGAAACCGGTTACAACATGATTTATCTGTAGAGCTTAAAAAAATTAGAATCAATGGAAGTATACTGGTGTTTCTACTTCTTTTTTTTTAAGCAGCAACCACTTTGCCTATTTAATTTAATATTTTGATTCTATGTGTCTTGAAACCAAGGGAATTGAAATTTTTCAATATTTTCTTCCTTTTTTAATACTGTATAGGAATAAAAATTCCGAAAACAATTATTTTGAGCAGTTGTAACAGCCCAATTATACTGGCATTGAAAAATCGGTACAACCGAAAAACCGGTTGTTTCAGCGATGATAATTGCCATCCACCCCTAAACGATTGATGCGCTCCTTGGGGGTGCACTTCTCCCTCACTCACTCACTGCCGCCGTAGTTTATTGCATAGGATGATAAAAAAAACGAAAATCAGTTATTTCAGAAACCAATTATTTAGAGCGGTTTTAACAGATCGATTAAACTGGCGTTTAAAAATCAGTATAACCGAAAGACCGGTTGTCTCAGCGATGTTGTAAGCGATCTGTGTGTGCTTGCTTGTCACTCACTCACTGACACCGTAGCTCCTGTCAGTGCTAGGGTAACAGCCGCCGGGAGGAGGTGGCGCCGCGCCCGACACAGCACTGCAGAGACATGCACCGGCTAGCTAGACGCGCCACCTCCTTGCCACGGCGGGGACCCTGGCACCGTCAGCGGTAGAATGCTGACGTGGAGCATGCGGAGAGAACACAGCAGTCACATCCATCTCAATTACGCAAGTTATTTTCATTAATGGACATCATCACACCTTTTCAGTGAAACGGAATGGAAACAGTCGCGTCGGCCGGAGTGACCATGAGGTTCTAGGCGCTAAAGTCTGGAACCGAGCGACGGCTACGGTCGCGTCGCAGGTTCGAATCCTGCCTCGGGCATGGATGTGTGTGATGTCCTTAGGTTAGCTAGGTTTAATTAGTTCTAACTTCTAGGCGACTGATGACCTCAGAAGTTAAAAGTCGCATAGTGCTCAGAGGCATTTGAAACAATTTTTAAACAGTCGCAAAAACTGCCAGTTTTCCTTTCCTCTTCACAAGTAACAACCTAGTTCATAACACTTTCTGCAAACTTGACGTCATTTTTGTACACGCAATATCAACAGCAGTAATTGCATTCGAGTTCCGTTAGGGTTCGATCCGGGCCTCTCTCGCATGTCATTAGCGGCAGAAATATACTAACCAAAAGTGCCACTGGTTTGCAAGAAGTCTTGCGAGACGATTGTTGGTTACGCGCGAAATATTTGTGACAAAGAAGAAAATGTTCACTGGTCCTCGTTTCACTAGCACCAGTTTTAAGCTGTCCTCTTGTGTTCCTGCCTGCTACCTGCACACTCGGAAATCGTTGCATACTCCTAAATAAAGAGCCAAATCTTTGTCAGAAGGGAAAACACAAGTTTTATTACAGCTAGGTTCATTTGCAGCCTCTTAGGCTGCCTAACCACACACTCGAAAGTTGCCACATATACGGAAATAAACAGCCAGTTATTTATATCATCCTTTGTTCTCTAATCAGACGGAAATACTATATAACGGCGAATATTGCAAAACAAATTAGTATTACATTCATAAGAAACTCCTAGAATGTGTCAACAGCGCTCAGATTAAAAAAAAAAATTAAGCGCACAGCAGAATACGAACCTACATCCTTCTGCTCTCCAAATTACGACAGCATGGATTACCCAACCACTGATCCGTAACACCTTTAGCCTAATGTCTCAGTTATCATACAATCTCTTGAAGATTTGTATCGTTGACGCATTATTAACTGACATTTAATGATAAGGGTGATGTGTTCGTGACACGTTTTCAATGTACTGTTGCCTTGAAACGCCATTCTGAAAACTATCATACGAAACAGCTAATTACGACAAATGAATATGGTGCCTGCCACATCGATTGTAGATATCACAGTTTAGAATGTTGTTGATACTGTGTGTGACGTCAAAACGCATCACGTTTGCACACATACCCTTGAGAGAACTTGCTCAACTTTATACTCTCAACGAAGCTTCGTTAGTCACATGTTAATTGCTTATGAAACAGTTCAATGTACGTCAATCTATTTATCAGTTTTAAATGGTGAAATGAAGAATTAGTATTTCAGTACATAATTAAATAAGTATATATATTGCTTATCTGCAATTCCCTATTTGAAAATGGCTTACTCCTCATTTTCCACTCTGCAAGTCTCAGTTTACTCACGTGCCATTCCACTTTACAGCGTTGCACACTAAACATCAGTTATGGATACGATCTATTTAACTGTTTGTGCGCCAATTTAAACTAACGAACCACATGATGTCCACCGTATATGTTAGTTACCTCGCTTGATGCTCTTCAAAACAACCTACTCCACTTGTGACAGACCAGCAAACTGGACGACAATACGCCGTGGACCAAAAAATCGGATACTTCCGACAGAACCACAACATCGCCAACTATTCGCCAATTTCATGGCGTAACTGCTACCACGAAATCTCAAGGGGAAAAAAACCTAAATAATACAAGATAAGCTTTCAGGGTGGATTAACAACTCTTCTAAAAATATCAGAATTGCCGCACCCGTCAGCCACACAATTACTGCAAAGGGATAGCTGACTGTTTCCAACAACCGAGTGGCCAGATAATTGTTTTTTTTTCCTTCAGTTGATTTTTTTCAGTCAAATAAAACAACCGAATGTGAATGGGCTGCGGCCGTGCGTTTCTATGTGCTGCAGTCTGCAACCGTGAGAACGCTGCTGTCGCAGGTTCGAATCCTGCCTCGGGCATGGATGTGTGTGATGTGCTTAGGTTAGTTAGGTTTAACTAGTTCTAAGTTCTAGCGGACTAATGACCTCAGAAGTTGAGTCTCACAGCGCTCAGAGCCATTTGAATCATTTGACTAGGCTGCAACCACTTGACTATCCAGATTTGAATAGTTTCACTTCATGTGAGACAGCAAACTGACAAAAGTATTTGTCAGTTATGTCAGTTATATGAATGTTTTCACTCAGTCTAGTTTGAATGGTTTCGCTTACATATTTGTTCACCCCTTACCGTGGAGAGCGACAGTAGGGACGGGAAAAACTGACCAGTTAAAACCGATACCAGTATTTTAGTTCTGAATAACCGGCAATTTTCGGTATTTGTTTGGTCTCAGTTTTTATCTTTTACTAATAACTGGGTAAAAAAAAAGCGAAACGTAAATTAACCATAGCAGCATTGCTAAAATTTTTCGTTTTTAAAGAATTTTTTTTTGAAGCGCCAGCAGTTTTTATTCGTTAAGTCAGCATTGCTTAGAAATAGTGCGTTATTGTAGTAAATGGAGAAAAGCGCAGTGCTATTTTAATAATAATGCCAATAGAAATGAACAAGACACACAGGCCTAAGACAATAACGTCCCTGTCAACCTGTTAGTTGGTATACGTTATAGCGTCCCCAGCAAAATAATAATAATAAAAGACTTAAAAGGCGGTATTTATAAAGAAGAGACATTTAAAAATTGGGTAATATATATTTTCTCATTTATCCGCATTATAATAATTTTTTGTGTGTAAGTTTCGAGGGCAAAGAAATATGACAAAATGAATTAAGGAGACGACAAGATACGCTCTTTTGTTAATTTTTTAGTCATCTTCACTTCTTCTCTTGTCTTGATTGCGTGTAGACGGGCATCTTGTGTGTTGGCAAATGTTAGCATATTTGTACTAATTAAGCAGATAATATATTGACTTAATATTATTGTGCACTTTTAATTTGTAAGAGGTGATCCCGATTTCGTGTCCGCCTCCTTGATTTGACCTGCATTCGAGTAATTTACAGTTCAACAATCGCAGCGGCCGATGCAGCCAACGACGCCATTACATGGCGATATTAACTTATAAAAATTTAGCGGAAGCGAAAAACTCGCCCGCTATTAACATAATATACATTTTTCTCCACAGCCACCCGACGCTGCAGAAAATACGTAGCTTTAAGATTCTTATTTTCAGTGCCACAGCAGAGAGCCAGAGCCAGGACAACAACTACAATTCTATGGTTAACGGAGGCAAGAAGAAATACTCTCGCACGTGTGGGCCGCAATTGTAATTAAGAACTAAAGATTTTTTGCTTTAAAGTGAACTGACTAGCCGAGGAAATTAATATGAAATGTTTATTCCATTGTTCAACTTATATGCTCATGTCTTAAGATTCAGCGAGTCTAACATTCATTAACGTAACAAATAATTTATGATTAATATTGTTAAAAAGGAGAACTTCACATAAGCATTTAATCGTAAATCAAAATTGAATGAAATACCACTTTTATTAAGGCCCACCACATAAGCCGGCAACAATAAAAATAATAATAATATATTAAATTACGACGGCCGACGGACGCGAGAGCGTGTACAAGCAGTGTGTAAAATATGCCTCTGGTCTATACGGTAGTTTCTCGCTGTTGTGATCAGATGTCAGCTGTGTTACAGAATGGCACCATCCCTATGAAGTGCAGTATCAACCAACTACAATGCTCTGTTTGCTTTAAAGCAGTGTTTTTCGTCCTGTGGGTCGTGGTCCCCTTGGGGATGGCAAAGCCTTGCTCAGAGGGTCTCGGTAGCAGAAAAAACCAGTCGGAGCATGGCTGGCAATGTGTGTTTCGTGACTATCATCTGCTATGCCACCACGTGACAATACCTCACCGCAAATTACACATTGGGGGCTATTGTTCGTGACAGTAAAACAATACTGTCGTCATAAAGTTTTTTTCTTTTCGATTTTGATTCGCTTCCGCCACTGCTAATTGTACCAGATCTGTAGGGCTGCACAAATCTTTTAAGAAACTTGTCCATTTTATGCTCGCTCAGACCGAACTGCGCAGACAATAAATAATCACGTCAGTATTTGCTGGCGTTCTCGGTCAACTGATTGTAGTGACCGAAAATCCACGACTTTGCCCCCGCTGATCACTTCTCACCCACACCCCTCTACCGCGCCAAAGATCGTGATTATATCTCTGCCATAGAGCACTGCAACCTCTTTTCACATTGCACTTGATTACCCGATCAGTATGGTATCAGTACAAGGAAAATTAAATAGGTTCCCTTTGAAATCGCTGACAGACTTTTATTATAGTTCTGGGCGTCGTCAAAATATTTTTGTTTGGAAATGGGTCGTGTATTCAAATAGATTGAAAAACACTAGTTTAAGGGATCGGGAATGGGAGGAGCCACAACAAACTTGCGACATAAGGGTGAAACTTAAAATCTAACAGTTGTCGCGCTCGTCGGCCGTCGTAATTTAATATATTATTATTGTGTTGATTGTTGCCGACTTACGTGGTGGGCCATAACAAAAATGATATTTCATTTTATTTTGATTTGCAATTAAATGCTTTTGTGAAGTTCTCCCTTTTAACAATATTAATCTTAAATTATTTGTTACGTTAATAAATGTTAGACTCGCTGAATCTTAAAACATGAGCGTATAAGTTGAACAATGGAATAAACTTTTTATATTAATTTCCTCGGCTAGTCAGTTCACTTCAAAGCAAATAATCTTTAGTTATTAATTACACTTGCGGACCATACGCGCGCGAGAGTATTTCTACTTCCGTTAACCATTGCATTGTAGTCGGAGTCCTGTCTCTGGCTGTCGGCTGTTGTACTGAAAATAAGAATCTTAAAGCTACGTATTTTCTGCAACGTCGGGCGGCTGTGGAGAAAAAATTATATTATGTTAACGGCGGGCGAGTATATCGCTTCCGCTAAATTTTATAACATCGCCACGTAATGGCGTCGTTGGCTGCATCGACCGCTGCGCTTGTTGCACTGTAAATTGCTCGAATGCAGGTTAATTCAAGGAAGGTGGTCATAAATCGGGATCACCTCTTACAAATTAAAAGTGTACAATAATATTAAATCAATATATTATCTGCTTAATTAGTACAAATATGCTTACATTTGCCAGCTTTCGCAAGATGTCCGTCTACACGCAACCAAGACAAGAGAAGACGACTAAAAAATTAACAAAAGAGCATATCTTGTCGTCTCTTTAGATCATTTTGTTATATTTCTTTGCCCTCGAAATTTACACAGAGAAATTATTGTAATACGGGTACATGAGATAAATGTATATTATTCTATTTTAAAATGACTCTTCTTTATAAATACTGTTCTTTAAGTCTTTTCGTATTGTTTCACTGGGGACGCTATACAGTTCAATCACAGTTTTTATACTGGAAATATAACCGAAAAACCGGTTGTTTCAGCGATGATAATTGCCCGTCCGTGAATACACAACAAGCTTTTATCTGCATTTAGCCCTTGAATCAAATCGACATGGAGGATGGACTAGGTGAAACTCAGTTTTCACCCTTTAACACCGGCTATTCGTAATATCCATATAGTGCTATGATCCCGATTACAATATCATTTTTCAGTAGAATTTCAAATAATTAGAATCATTGGTGAATTTTTTTGTAGCAGTCAACCACTCTTTCACTGCCTGAGACAAGCAGCGAATAGTGGAGAGGCTAATTTTTCTTTCATTTGCCTTTAATTTAATATTTTGATTCTACGTGTCTTGAAACTAAGAGAATTGAAATTTTTCAATCTTTGTTCCTTTTTTACTACTGTATAGAGGATGACAGGAATGAAAAATCCGAAAGCAAGTATTTCGAGCAGTTGTAACAGCCCGATTAAACTGGCGTTTCTACCGTATCTTCCTTCGTCGTCGGCGTTGTTGCCGTAAGGCACCGTTACACCAAGTGGAAAGGCGCGTCGATCTTAGAGCATGAAATATGGTAACATTTAAGTCATTGACAACACACAACGATAACGGTAGCACCTGATTCCAGAATAGCTGCAGTAGTTCGGATCTACGAACTACCCCCTCTTGACCAGGTCCCCAAAAGTTAACTCGTAACGAGATCCCTTCGAAGTAAATTGTCATAACGATCGTCTATAACGGCTTCGTACAACGATAAGAAATGTTACAGTTTATGGAATTTATGGAATAATAACAGATACGACCAAACTGTCTTGTATCTTCTGTTTTATTTAACATAACTTTGTTCACAGTTTTATTTCGCATTCACCACTCATTCACACTCTGATGTGGAGTATATGCGAGTGCCTGAACCCAAGCTCCCAAGGTCCATGGAAACCCTTTGATGAACTGTTTTGGTTGCTCGACACCAACAATCAATGATAATGATACAGTATTTTTAATTAACTCTTCTAGTTTACCTACCGCATCCACGAATTTTTGTTAGGAGTAAGACAATTACACACTTTTCTCTCCGATCTGCAATTATTAAGAGTTCGTGTAAAAGTTAACGTTTTTCTCCTTTCCATAAATTGGGAGTCCGCTCTCCGCGATACAATAATAATAAAAAAAAACGGTCTCAATACCGCGTCCCTCGTGAGATGCGTATAGATTTATCCGGGAACTGACCGCCCTGTAGGTGTACTCAATTTAATGACCACACTTCGCTATCCGCAAATTTCGTGTAACTAAATGTCCTTTTGTTACTCTGATTGTATACCGTAGTTATTTAAAACTCGCCCCTATATTTTTTCACTATGCACAATTAGCACTTCTTTACTTGTTTATTTCTAAGAGTAAACGAAAAAATGACGCCGTATCATTTCTTTGTGCGTTGTTCCTTTCTTAGGGCCCAGTATTTCTTCATTCTTTCTTATCTTCTTCTCTCTTCTTCCGAGATGAAGGAAGGGTTTGGTCTTTTGTGTGGATTTGTCTTGGAACGTTATGTTTTCATCTTTAGTAATTAATTTAGCAGTTCGATCAATAAGTGAATTTTCTGAAATCTTTAATTCCACTAGTTCTTTCCCAGTTTCTTTAAACCAGTTGGGCTTCGTTTTTCGGTTACGTAAGAAGTCAGAGATTTGTTTAGTTAATGTTGGATATCATTCTGAGCAGATGACCATAAAAATTTATTCTCCTTTTTCGCATAGAATCTGAAAGTTTTTCAATTTTCTTGTAGAGAGTTTCATTTTTGATGTACATAATCTTATTGTCTTAAAATTTTGGCACAATGATTTTTTTTAAAAAATTTTCTTTCCTTAGCTCAAGTTTCTCCATTTGGCCTTTGAAATTCATGTTAAGTGTTTCTACTGCATACAGTTCTTCTGGCTTAATCACTGTCTTGTAATGTGTAATTTTGGACCCCCCATGTTGTATGTATTTTTTGATAGTTGGAAGGCCAATTCAAGTTTATTTTTTCTGGATTCCATTGCTTTGCTTTCCCCAGCATTCCAACTAATCCATTCTCCGAGATTTTTGAATTCTTTTGCTATTTCAATCTTCTGTTCTTGAACTTTGAGGTATTTACTTGAGTGCTTGATGTATATCAATATCTTAGTTTCTTCAAAGGAGATGCGAAGACCAATTTTGGCTGCTTGTTTCTTTAGTTCAAGGATTTGCTCCCGTGCTTCTTCCATTGTTTCAGCAAACAGGGCCATATCATCTGCAAAAGCAATGCAATTTACTTTAAGGTTTTTCTTTTTGCAACCCAGTCTTATACCACTCTTAATATTTGTGTCCCATTCTCTGACTACTTTCTCAAGTGCACAATTGAACATCAACGGTGGGAGCCCATCGCCCTGTCGAACTCCCGTTTTTATTTCAAAGGGTTCCGATAGTTTGCCCATAAATTTAACTTTCGAAAATGAATTTTTAAGGGTCGCTTTTATAATATCAGTTATTTTCTTATCCAAACCCATTTCTTCCAGGACTGATAACAGAGATTCTCTGTCAATCGAATCATATACTTTTTTGAAATCAATGGAGATTACTTATATCTTTGTCCTTGATTTTTGGTATGACATAATGTTTTTGAGGTTTCGCCCAGCCTTTATTCATGCAATATTATATATAAATAAAAACAGGACAGGAAGATCCATCTCTCTACAGTAACCAATAGATGCAAATATGCTATTCTAGTTCCAGTTCCGTTACATCTATCTTGACTCATATTGTTACACGTTGAAAAATCGGTATAACCGAAAAACCGGTTTTTTCAGCGATGATAATTGCCTCCACCCCTAACTGATTGATGCTCCTTGGAGGGTGCGCTTGTCACTCACTCACTCACTCATTGTCGCCATAGCTTCATCCTGCTCCTGTCAGGGCTAGGGAAACAGCCATGGCGAGGAGGTGGCGCTGTGGCCGACACAACACTGCAGGGGCATGCGCAGGCTAGCTAGACTCGCCACCTCCTCGCAACTGCTGCACCCCTGGCTCCGGCAGCAGCAGAACGCTGACGTGGAATATATGCGGTGGACACCCTACCTCATTCACTCAAGTTATTTTTTCATTAATGGACATCATCACACACCTTTTCAGTGTAACGGAATCCAGACAGTCGCAAAAAATTGCCAATGTTATTTTTATTTATTTATTGTTCTGTAGGACCAAATTAAGGAGAAGTCATGGAATGATCAATACATGAAATTATAACACGATAGTAGAAACAGACAAAATGAAATAAATATAAGTAACATAATCAGGCGACAATTCGTAAGTTTAAATAATGAAAATCAACAATGTAACACTGGAATTTGCTTAATTTTCCAGCTCTTCCAGGAGCTCCTCGACAGAATAGGAATAAGCCATGAGGAAACTCTTCAGTTTAGGCTTAAGTGTTTGGGCTACTGCTAAGATTTTTGAGTTCTTGTGGTAGCTTACTGAAAATGGATGCAGCAGAATACTGCACTCCTTTCTGCACAAGAGTCAAGGAAGTGCATTGCACATGCAGATTTGATTTCTGTGTAGTATTAACTTAGTGAAAGCTGCTAACTCTAGGCAATAAGCTAATATTGCTAACAACAAACGACATTGGAGAAAATATACACTGTGAGGGCAATGTCAGAACTCCCAGCCTATTGAATAGGGGATCTCGAACTTACACCACACACATAGCTCGAACAGCCCGTTTTTGAGCCAAAAATACCCTTTTTGAATCAGAAGAATTATCCCAACGAATAATAACATATGACATGTTGTTGTTGTCTTCAGTCCTGAGACTGGTTTGATGCAGCTCTCCATGCTACTCTATCCTGTGCAAGCTGCTTCATCTCCCAGTACCTACTGCAACCTACATCCTTCTGAATCTGCTTACTGTATTCATCTCTTGGTCTCCCTATACGATTTTTACGCTCCTACCAACCGATCCCTTCTTCTAGTCAAGTTGTGCCACAAACTTCTCTTCTCCCCAATCCTATTCAATACCTCCTCATTAGTTACTTGATCTATCCACCTTATCTTCAGTATTCTTCTGTAGCACCACATTTCGAAAGCTTCTATTCTCTTCTTGTCCAAACTAGTAATCGTCCATGTTTCACTTCCATACATGGCTACACTCCAAACAAATACTTTCAGAAACGACTTCCTGATACATAAATCTATATTCGATGTTAACAAATTTCTCTTCTTCAGAAAAGCTTTCCTTGCCATTGCCAGTCTACATTTTATATCCTCTCTACTTCGACCATCATCAGTTATTTTACTTCCTAAATAGCAAAACTCCTTTAGTACTTTAAGTGTATCATTTCCTAATCTAATTCCCTCAGCATCACCCGATTTAATTTGACTACATTCCATTATCCTCGTTTTGCTTTTGTTGATGTTCTACTTATATCCTCCTTTCAAGACACTGTCCATTCCATTCAACTGCTCTTCCAAGTCCTTTGCCGTCTCTGACAGAATTACAATGTCATCGGCGAACCTCAAAGTTTTTACTTCGTCTCCATGAATTTTAATACCTACTCCAAATTTTTCTTTTGTTTCCTTTACTGCTTGCTCAATATACAGATTGAATAACATCGGGGAGAGGCTTCAACCCTGTCTCACTCCTTTCCCAACCACTGCTTCCCTTTCATGCCCCTCGACTTTTATGACTGCCATCTGGTTTCTGTACAAATTGTAAATAGCCTTTCGCTCCCTGTATTTTACCCCTGCCACCTTTAGAATTTGAAAAAGAGTATTCCAGTCAACATTGTCAAAAGCTTTCTCTAAGTCTACAAATGCTAGAAACGTAGGTTTGCCTTTTCTTAATCTTTCTTCTAAGATAACTCGTAAGGTCAGTATTGCCTCACGTGTTCCAACATTTCGACGGAATCCAAACTGATCTTCCCTGAGGTCCGCATCTACCAGTTTTTCCATTCGTCTGTAAAGAATTCGCGTTAGTATTTTGCAGCTGAGACTTATTAAACTGATAGTTCGGTAATTTTCACATCTGTCAACACCTGCTTTCTTTGGGATTGGAATTATTATATTCTTCTTGAAGTCTGAGGGTATTTCGCCTGTCTCATACATCTTGCTCACCAGCTAGTAGAGTTTTGTCATGACTGGCTCTCCCAAGGCCGTCAGTGGTTCTAATGGAATGTTGTCGACATAAGCGTATCAAAATATGAGAAGTAGACTACTTTTCGTGTTGAACTGTCACTTATTTCAGATACTGTTCTAATGGTAAATAAAGCAGCATTTGGTTTCTGAACAAGATCCTGAACATGGGCTTTCAACAACAATTTCCTATCTATCCGAACGCTCGCCAAATAGCAAAACTCCTTTACTACTTTAAGTGTCTCATTTCCTAATCTAATTCCCTCAGCATCACCCGACTTAATTCGACTACATTCCATTATCCTCGTTTTGCTTTTGTTGATGTTCATCTTATACTCTCCTTTCAAGACACTGTCCATTCCGTTCTTGACGTTAAATACTGTAAATTACACGTACTTCCAATATTATTCTTGTGAGTTTCGTAGTATATCCTAAATTCACTCTTAGTCCATTAGTAACTAAAAATATCACTAAGGAGTATATATGTTGGTTCCTGTAGAGGCTTTTCAAGATGTTTGGTTATCAGTGTATTAGTCTGGTGCATAAGTTCGTAGAGTTTTTGTTTTGGATGTTGGTATTCCCGTGGTTCTGAATTTTTTTATTAATTGTCACTTCCGGTGTTCAGAGACAACTCCAACCATCACCCCAAAGCCTTGGCTGATCAATGTGGTTATTTTGTACCACTATCAGGTCCAGTATGTGTTTGTACCGATTTCATCTGCCATTATTTAGAAAGCAACGCCATGAGAAGAATACGATCATACCCATAACACTGCCAGACACACGGCGAATTGTATACAATGTTTCTTGCAACCTACTGGTCACAAGAGGCACAGACAAGGATGAAGGACGAGAGTATGCTCTGGAGGAACTTCCATAATGTTGTGGTTGTTGTGGTCTTCAGTCCTGAGACTGGTTTAATGCAGCTCTCCATTCTACTCTATCGTGTGCAAGCTTCTTCATCTCCCAGTACCTACAGCAACCTACATCCTTCTGAATCTGCTTAGTGTATTCCTCTCTTGGTCTCCCTCTACGATTTTTACCCTCCACGCTGGCCTCCAATATTAAATTGGTGATCCCTTGATGCCTCAGAACATGTCCTACCAACCGATCCCTTCTTGTAGTCAAGTTGTGCCACGAACTCCTCTTCTCCCCAATTCTATTCAATACCTCATCATTAGTTATGTGATCTACCCATCTAATCTTCAGCATTCTTCTGTAGCACCACATTTAGAAAACTTCTACTCTCTTCTTGCCTAAACTATTTATCGTCCATGTTTCTCTTCCATACATGGCTACACTTCATACAAATACTTTCAGAAACGACTTCCTGACACTTGAAAATCAATACTCGATGTTAACAAATTTCTCTTTGTCAGAAACACTTTCCTTGCCATCGCCAGTCTACATTTTGTATCCTCTCTACTTCGACCATCATCAGTTATTTTGCTCCCCAAATAGCAAAACTCCTTTACTACTTTAAGTGTCTCATTCCCTAATCTAATTCCCTCAGCATCACCCGACTTAATTCGACTACATTTCACTATTCTCGTTTTGCTTTTGTTGAAGTTCATCTTATATCTTCCATTCCGTTCAACTGCTCTTCCAGGTCCTTTGCTGATAGAATTACAATGTCATCGGCGAACCTCAAAGTTTTTATTTCTTCTCCATGGATTTTAATACCTACTCCGAACTTTTCTTTCGTCTCCTTTACTGCTTGCTCAATTTACAGATTGAATAGCAATGGGGAGAGGCACAACCCTGTCTCACTCCCTTCCCAACCACTGATTCCTTTTCATGTCCCTCTACTCTTATAACTGCCATCTGGTTTTTGTACAAATTGAAAGTAGCCTTTCGCTCGCTGTATTTTACCCCTGCCACCTTTAGAATTCCAGTCGACGTTGTCAAAAGCTTTCTGTAAGTCTACAAATGCTAGAAACGTAGGTTTGTCTTTCCTTAATCTTTCTTCTCAGAAAAGTCGTAGGGCCAGTATTGCCTCAAGTGTTCCAACATTCCTACGGAATCCAAATTGATCTTCCCCGAGGTTTCCGGAATGTACAGTCCCATAAAATACTTTGAGAAATGTCTCGAAAAAATGAATCCATGAACTGTTTATTTACACCGAAAGATCAGATTCCGATCTGCTGTGGCAAAGTTCCAAAGAGATACCTGAAAGCACTGTTTGAGCGCTCTGGAGATGACTAAGAGATGTTCAAACCCCTGCTCCAAGGCTTCAAGGTTATCAACTCCAATTTTGGCAATGACGACCCAGCACAGAACAATGAGTTACCTGTTGTTAGACCACAATGACATTTGACAGAACGCAGGGATGAGAGAGAGCAGTCACCAGCAACCTTATCATGCAAACCAGTCCAAATGGCGCAAATGCAGGAAAGACAACAACAATAATCATCGGAGAGAAAGGGTTCAGGACATCCAGAATAGCAAAGTGGTGAGATAGTGGAAGTACTATCATCCGACTCGCAACGTAACAAACCACAAATGCCAAGTAACTCGCAGTGATAAGAGTTGACCATGGGACGAGACCCCTTAGACAAACCCTTGGAAGACAACTGCGTAGATGTTCGTGCTGACAATGACATATTGGACAGAGGTGACCGTTTTTGAGCAAGGGAAAGTTGTGGGATCTTTCCTCAATAGGTTATTTGGTCCGTCTTCGGACTGTTAATGTACTTGATGTTGCTCTGTCTCTTGGAAGGAAATTGTATGCTAGACAATTTTGTGAATAGTTCTCATGGTCTTTTTCCTTGATTAAATGATTTTTCTAGGTACCTTGCTTTGTGTTTCGGGGTTATTTGAGTTTCTCTGTAGTGGTGTGTGTCTCACAGCATGAGGTATGCGCTGGAAGGCTTCAGTTAACATTCTGTATTGGATATGAAATGTACAATGAGAGACCGTGTGAACCATGAGCCTCTGTGATACATATAATATATAATTATCTCTGTCTTCTGCTCTCTTTTTAGTGTACGCAGACATAGAGTGTAAATTGGTTTGGTTTATGGATGTCCTCCCTCTTTTTTTTACATTAATGAAAGGTTTTTTTCTATTTTCTTCTCTCTTTCTCTCTCTCGGACCTCTTTCTCTACCGTCGTCCTGCACGGGAAAGGCGCCCACATTTTGGTCTTTGTAGTGCACAAATGTGAAGATGCTTCGTCCTGCAGAGCAATCAACAGTGCTGCAGCACAGATGAACACACAAGTTTTGTAAACAAAGGATTAAGATGGTTCAATTCCCTTTTCGACTCCATAATGTGTTGGTCAAAATATGCCACGAACCGATATGGTTATATGGAAGCAGTGCTTGCTGAATTAATTACTTGTGTCCACAGATACGCTGGATGTTTTGTGTAACAAATGTCACCCACGCTAGTCACTTATCTGAACCGCCAAGTTTTTTGGTGAATATTTGGGGACTCATTTACTGGACAAACGGCTGTGCCTGTTCCAAGACGAACTGATCTCACTGTACACTGTATGAGATAGGTGGCTAACATTATTTTTTCTCCATATCTCATTTAGCTAAGATCCTGCTACACGATTTTTTAGTGGTAAATCACTGTCATGGTAATAGCTTACAATATGTATTTTATTCACACCCACTCATGTTTACTCCAGAGATGTTGCGTTCAAGCACAAATGGTCAAGACGTTTCAGCAAGTGTAAATGACAACCCAAGCATTGCCACTTAATTAAAACATTCAGAAGCCTTGGAATAACATTAGCAACACTGGGAAGATATGTGACATAATAGACGACAACAAGAAGCAAATGGCGTAAGGTACTTCTGTTGAATATTATCTTCTGTTTCAGGTTTATCCCCTTACCTCACGCATAAGCTTCCATTTGATTATCTCTGTCTTCTGCTCTCTTTTCAGTGTGCGCAGACATAGGGTGTAAGTTGGTTAGGTTTATGGATGTCCTCTCTCTCTTCTGCTTCTTTTTTAATGAAAGTTTTTCTTCTCTCACTCTCTCCCTCTTTCTCTCTCTCTCTGTTGTCGTTTTGTGGGGATTACATGTATATTATTATGAGATTGTGTGTGTTTTTCCTCCTGAATTTAGTATTAAATTGTCACATGTACTTGCACTTTACACACCTACAAAAAGTTCTGTTATGGAGATATCATAATGCAGATGTGAGGAGAGAGGACACCTTGGGAATCATAATGACCATCTAGGAGTGCCAGTAGATTTTTTGTGGCATGGAAGTAGAGAGACTCAAAAGAATGATATACAGGGAATACAACTATCGTTCCACCTAATGGCATGGTGTCGGTAACGTACATCATGGGTTGCATGCACTGGTGATGTTTTTGGACGTCCAGTCAGTAACCCAGGTTGCGTGGAATGTCCTGTGTGCTGATTGACGCATGAGACAAACGCTATTCAGAAGTTTGTGTGACTCACGCTGATGAGGGGTGAATAAGGATACACCTGTGTCTGTAAAGTCATATCACTATTATGATATGCTTTTGTACAGATTCACTAGCCAATGTTGAAATTTGCTTTCACAGTTTCTGCTATTATTTTCTCATTATAAATGTACAGCAATCATTTTCACATAAACAAGGAAACCACCACTATCAACCTTTGATTTTCCTTTTAAGCCCACAAAAAGGAACCACTTTTAATTAATTTTGATTTCATAAGTTTTGAAATTCAGAACAAAAATTAAGATTCCGTGTAAAGTAGTAAGAGTGATCACTCAACTTGTGTAAGATCTTTTTTTTTTTGTAAATCGGTGAGAAAATATGTTTAAGTTTACTGCATTGTTTGTCAACCTTGGTAGCATAAACGATAAATTGGTATTTGTGAGCAAAAAGATGTTGGCACGATGATGGCACACACAAGAGTGACTTCGATGATGGCACAATCTAGGCATCTGAGGTGGCAATGAGATGGCGAAAAAGCGGAGCTTGTTCATGACTAGTCCTTACGAAGAAGTTTCAGTTTTTTTCTTTTTTAGCGGACCATACTACCATCCTTAAATTATGTGAAATGAACATATAAACCCTGTTTTTATACAGGGTGTTACAAAAAGGTACGGCCAAACTTTCAGGAAACATTCCTCACACACAAATACAGAAAAGATGTTACGTGGACATGTGTCCGGAAACGCTTAGTTTCCATGTTAAAGCTCATTTTAGTTTCGTCAGTATGTACTGGACTTCCTCGATTCACCGCCAGTTGGACCAATTGAAGGAAGGTAATGTTGACTTCAGTGCTTGTGTTGACATGCGAGTAATTGCTCTACAGTACTAGCATCAAGCACATCAGTACGTAGCGTCAACAGGTTAGTGTTCATCATGAACGTGGTTTTGCAGTCAGTGTAATATTTACAAATGCAGAGTTGGCAGATGCCCATTTGATGTACGGATTAGCATGGGGCAATAGCCGTGGCGTGGTACGTTTATAACGAGACAGATTTCCAGAACGAAGGTGTTCCGACAGGAAGACGTTCGAAGCAATTGATCGGCGTCTTAGGGAGCACGGAACATTCCAGCCTATGACTCGTGACTGGGGAAGACCTAGAACGACGAGGACACCTGCAATGGACGAGGCAATTCTTCGTGCAGTTGATGATAACCCTAATGTCAGCGTCAGAGAAGTTGCTGCTGCACAAGGTAACGTTGAACACGTCACTGTATGGAGAGTGCTACGGGAGAACCAGTTGTTTCCGTACCATGTACAGCGTGTGCAGGCACTATCAGCAGCTGATTGGCCTCCACGGGTACACTTCTGCGAATGGTTTATCGAACAATGTGTCATTCCTCATTTCAGTGGAAATGTTCTCTTTACGGATGAGGCTTCATTCCAACGTGATCAAATTGTAAATTTTCACAATCAACGTGTTTAGGCTGACGAGAATCCGTACGCAATTGTGCCATCACGTCATCAACACAGATTTTCTGTGAACGTCTGGGCAGGAACTGTTGGTGATGTCTTGATTGGGTCCCATGTTCTTCCACCTACGCTCAATGGAGCACGTTATCATGATTTCATACGGAATACTCTACCTGTGATGCTAGAACATGTGCCTTTACAAGTACGACACAACATGTGGTTCATGCACGATGGAGCTCCTGCACATTTCAGTCGAAGTGTTCGTACGCTTGTCAACAACAGATTCGGTGACCGATGGATTGGTAGAGGCGGACCAATTCCATGGCCTCCACGCTCTCCTGACCTCAACCCTCTTCACTTTCATTTATGGGGGCATTTGAAAGTTCTTGTCTACGCAACCCCGGTACCAGACTCTTCGTGCTCGTATTGTGGACGACTGTGATACTCTACGCCATTCTCCAGGGCTGCATCAGCGCATCAGGGATTCCATGCGACGGAGGGTGGATGCATGGATCATCGCTAACGGAGGACATTTTGAACAAAGTGTTTGAAGTCACGCTGGTACGTTCTGTTGCTGTGTGTTTCCATTCCATGATTAATGTGATTTGAAGAGAAGTAATATAATGGAAATGGAAAGTAACCGTTTCCGGACACGTGTCCACGTAACATATTTTCTTTCTTTGTGTGTAAGTAATGTTTGCTGGAAGTTTGGCCGTACCTTTTTGTAACACCCTGTATGGTTCCTATCTGTAGTTAGATGTCATTCCTTGTTCTTACTATTGCTTGTTGCCATGTCCCATGTTTCATGAATATTCTTATACTTAAATCTAGTTGTCTGTTATTCATGGCCGGCCGCTGTGGCCGTGCGGTTCTAGGCGCTTAAGTCCGGAACTTCGCTGCTGCTAAGGTCGCAGGTTCGAATCCGGCCTCGGGCATGGGTATGTGTGATATCCGTAGGTTAGGTAGGCTTGAGTAGTTCTAAGTCTAGGGGACTGATGACCTCAGATGTTAAGTACCATAGTGCTTAGAGCCATTTGAACCATTTTTTGTTATTCATGATATCTTTCATGTACACAGTTGGGAGTGGGTGTTGTTGCAGTAGTTGCGATGAGGAGACTTAGATGGCATACACTACTCTCGGGGCAGCCTGTAAGCCCGAGAGGGCGCGTGTCCAGGTGGCGGATAGGGGAATGCCTCCCATATATGGATGGTAGGAGGAAAATGAAATACTTACCGCGGAATAACAGGGAAACTGCCATCTTGCAGTCGGATGTTGGCCCATTAATGTCTGGGCCTACAGCTTAAAACTGTGGATCAGACCCTCGCGACAGGTCGGTTTACACACTTCCGTCACATCATCATGGCTCCATGTCGAAATATATAGGGATGGGAATGGAAAAGGCTAGGGCGTTCTCCCAGGCGATGCACTTCATCCAGGCCCGAATGGCGTGAGAAATGATCAAGGGTTACCGAATTCTTCAGAGCGAGGTCCGCTAAACGAGCGAGCTCTAGTGACAAAATTTGCCAATTTTAATTTCGGCTCTATGGCAGGAAGAGCACGAGAAATAGCGGGAGCCTTAAAAAGGAGTAAAATTGACATCTGCACAATGCAGGAGACCAGGTAGAGTGGAGCTAAGTCAAGAGATGTAAGTGGTTGGATATAAAATCATCGCCGCGCGGTCTAGGGAGTCTCGTCACAGTCCACGCCGTTTCCCCCTTCGGAAGTTCGAGTCCTCCCTCTGGCATGAGTGTGTGTGTTGTCCTTAGCGTAAGTTAGATTAAATTAGATTAGGTTGTCTGCAAGCTTAGGGACCGATGACCTCAGCAGTTTGGTCCCATAAGACCTTACCACAAATTTCCAATAAAATCATTTGTAATTTTAGCCTGAAATCAGTCAAAGGAGTTCTACATCTACATACATACTCCGCAATCCACCATACGGTGCCTGGCGGACGGTATCTCGTAACACAACTAGCATCTTCTCCCCCTGTTCCACTCCCAAACAGAACGAGGGAAAAATGACTGCCTATGTGACTCTCTGTACGAGCCCTAATCTCTCTTACCTTTGTGGTCTTTCGGCGAAATGTAAGTTTGCTGCAGTAAAGTCACCCTCAGATGCTGATTCTCTAAATTTCCTCAGTTGCCATTCACGAAAAGAACGCCTCCTTTCCTCCACAGATTCCCACCCGAGTTCCTGAAGCATTTCCGTAACACTCGCGTGATGATCAAACCTACCAGTAACAAATGTAGCAGCCCGCCTCTGAATTGCTTCTATGTCCTCCCTCAATCCGACCTGACTGGGATCCCAAACACTAGGACAGTACTCAAGAATAGGTTGTATTAGTGTTTTATAAGCGGTCTCCTTCACAGATGAACCACATCTTCGCAAAATTCTACCAATGAACCGAAGACGACTATCCACCTTCCCCACAACTGCCATTACATGCCTGTCCCACTTCATATCGCTCTCCAATGTTACGCCCAAATATTTATTCGAAGTGACTGTGTCAAGTGCTACAGTACTAATGGAGTATTCAGACATTACAGGATTCTTTTTCCTATTCATCTGCATTAATTTACATTTATCTATATTTAGAGTTAGCTGCCATTCTTTACACCAATCACAAATCCTGTCCAAGTGATCTTGTATCCTCCTACAGTCACTGAACGACGACACCTTCCCGTACGCAACAGTATCATCAGCAAACAGCCGCACATTGCTATCCACCCTATCCAAAAGATCATTTATGTCGATATAAAACAACAGCGGACCTACCACACTTCCCTCGGGCACTCCAGATGATACCCTCACCTCCGATGAACACTCACCATCGAGGACAACGTACTGGGTTCTATTACTTAAAAAGTCTTCGAGCCACTCACATACTTGGGAACCAATCCCATATGCTCGTACCTTAGTTAGGAGTCTGCAGTGGGGCACCGAGTCAAACGCTTTCCGGAAGTCAAGGAATATGGCATCCGTCTGATACACTTCATCCATGGTTCGCAAGATATCATGCGAAAAAAGGGCTAGTTGGGTTTCGCAGGAGCGATGCTTTCTGAAGCCGTGCTGATGCATGGACAGCAACTTTTCTGTCTCAAGGAAATTCATTATATTCGAGCTGAGAATATGTTCGACAATCCTGCAACAAGCCGATGTTAGGGATATTGGTCTGTACGTTTGAGGATCCGTCCTTCTACCCTTCTTGTATACAGGCGTCACCTGCGCTTTTTTCCAGTCGCTCGGGACTTTACGTTGGGCAAGAGATTCGCGATAAATGCAAGCTAAGTAAGGAGCCAATGCAGTGGACTACTCTCTGTAAAACAGAATTGGAATCCCATCAGGACCTGGCGATTTATTTATTTTCAACCCATTCAGCTGTTTCACAACCCCAGGGATGTCTATGACTATGTCCTCCATACGGGAATCTGTACGAGACTCAAACGGCGGTATGTTTGTACGGTCCTCCTGCGTGAAAGATTTCTCAAATGCTAATTTTAAAAATTCAACTTTAGTTTTGCTGTCTTCCGTTGCCAGGCCAGACTGATCTGTGAGTGTATGGAAGCCTTCGACACGCTTACCGATTTTGCGTAAGACCAGACTTTCCTTGGGTTTTCAGCAAGATCTTTTGCTAAGGTATGACGGTGGTAGTGGATGAACGCTTCGCGCATCGCTCTTTTTACAGCAGCTTGAAATTTCGTGACTTTGTGGCAAAAGCAGAGCGATTTGACGACCGGTTAATGAAAGTTTTCTTGGCTACAGACGAGGGGAATATACTTATATTTTCGTGTGACACTCCGCAAACAGGCTGCACGCAAAAGGACAAAATATGGCTTTTAGATGTTGCTTGATGATAACATCTTAGAAGTTCCACCTGAAGATACTTTCATCGTATCTGGTGATCTCAATGGTCATGTTGGTTCAAATGCAGATAAATACCGATGCCATGGTAGTAACGGGGCTGGACATAGAAATGTAGATGGGAGAGAATATTGAACTTTGCAGAAACACACGAACTAGCTATAACGAACACCTACTTCAAGGAGAAGACTTCCCATCTTTGGACAGACTACAGTGGTAACAACATGAGGCAGATAGGTCTCATTCTTGTACAGCGACACGACCTAAACTTAGTTTTGAATGCAAAAGCTATTCCACACACAACACCGCCCGCTAGTTGTCAAGTTGGGCATCAAACTTCCAAATCAAAGAAAGAGAGAATGCAATGACCCAGCACGTACTAAATGGTGGCGACTCAAAGAAGCAGAAAGAGACATTATTTCATCCATCACTCTTCCTCCTATTACTGACGTAGGAACAACATGGGATGCCCTGAAACACCGTGTCATAGCAGCAGCCCGGGAATAATTAGGCAGCCGGCCGCGGTGGTCGTGCGGTTCTGGCGCTGCAGTCCGGAACCGCCGGACTGCTACGGTCGCAGGTTCGAATCGTGCCTCGGGCATGGGTGTGTGTGATGTCCTTAGGTTAGTTAGGTTTAAGTAGTTCTAAGTTCTAGGGGACTTATGACCTAAGATGTTGAGTCCCATAGTGCTCAGAGCCATTTGAACCAATAATTAGGCACCACAAAACCAGGCCGACGTAAAATCGATCGCCAAACATCGCTCTGGACTGAGGAGGTGAAGAAGTCTGTGCACTTTAAAAAGCAGCTATGCTAGAAGTTCCCCGCCTATAAAACAGGTGAAAAGTGGAAGGCAGTTGCGGCAGCCAAATCACTCCACTTCAGCGCAGTCTGCGATAAACTAGAAACACCTACTAGAGAACGAGAAATCTATCGACTGGCGAAGCAACGCCATTAAGAAACTGCAGACATTGAAAAATTCTGTGGAATCAATGATGGAGAAGGCAAATTTATCATCAACAGAAAGAAAGTAGCAGAAAAAATGGTTCAAATGCCTCTGAGCACTATGGGACTTAACGTCTATGGTCATCAGTCCCCGAGAACTTAGAACTACTTATACCAAACTAACCTAAGGACATCACACAACACCCAGTCATCACGAGGCAGAGAAAATCCCTAACCCCGCCGGGAATCGAACCCGGTAACCCGGCGCGGGAAGCGAGAACTCTACTGCACGACCACGAGCTGCGGACGAAGTAGGAAAGCGATGGTGGAAATACTTTAAGGAAGTTTGCAATGTGGAGTTTCCACATTCTTCAATTCCAGTGTTAACTCCAGTAGACAGAGCCATTGCACCAGTCACCAAAGACGAGGTTGTCGAAGCATTATGGAAAATGAGAAATGGAAAGACAACGGGACCATGTGATCTTCCTGCAGATGTGTGGAAATCAAAACACAGGAATTCAGCCGAATGGTTGACGGATTTTTTTAATAAGATCATTGAGGAGGGAAAGATTCCATCTGACTGGACATGTAGCACAATTGAGAAGCAGAAGGGAAGTCCAGCTGAATCTAACAACTACCACCAAATACGCCTTTTGTCACACACCATGAAAGTATTCAAGAGAATCATCAATAAAAGCATCCGACAAATTATCAGTCTGTCCATCAATGATTGCGGATTTGTGAAGGGGTGTGGGACGAGGTAGATGCTATCCATGCAGCTCTCCTGCTTATCGAAAAGCACCTTGAGAATTTGAAACATCTACACTTTGCCTTTCTCGACTTCGAAAAGGCTTTTGACCGAGTGCCACACGAGTTAATTTGGCTCGCTCTGCGAGAGCATGGAGTACTGAAGAGCTCGTTAAGTGGGTCAGACTGCTCTACCACAAGCCCAAGAGAAAGACATAGTCAGCTGCCGGACTATCTGACGACTGCCCTATTTCCGTGAGAGGTCATGAGGGATCTGCTCTCTCACCGCTCCTACTTATCACTGTCACGGCTACCGTCACAAGAAACATGCAGAAAACCTCACCCTGAACATTACTGTATGCTGATCTACATCTACAGCTGCATCCATACTCCGCAAGCCACCTGACGGTGTGTGGCGGAGGGCACCTTGAGGACCTCTATCGGTTTTCCATTCTATTCCAGTCTCGTATTGTTCGTGGAGAGAAGGATTATCGGTATGACTCTGTGTGGGCTCTAATCTCTCTCATTTTATCCTCATGGTTTCTTCTCGAGATATACGTAGGAGGGAACAATATACTGCTTGACTCCTCAGTGGAGGTGTGGTCTCGAAACTTCAACAAAAGCCCGTACTGAGCTACTGAGCGTCTCTCCTGCAGAGTCTTCCACTGGACTTATTTATCTATCATCTGCGTACGCTTTCGCGATTATTAAATGATCCTGTAACGAAGCACGCTGGTCTCCGTTGAATCTTCTCTGTCTCTTCTATCAACCCTATCTGGTACGGATCCCACACTGCTGAGCAGTATTCAATCATCGGGCGAACAATGTTCTGTAACCTACTTCCTTTGTTTTCGAATTGCGTTTCCTTAGGATTCTTCCAATAAATCTCAGTCTGGCATCTGCTTTACCGACGATCAACTTTATATGATAATTCCATTTTCAATCACTCCTAATGCGTACTCCCGAATAATTTATGGAATTAACTGCTTCCAGTTGCTGACCTGCTATATTGTAGCTAAATGATAAGGGATCTTTCTTTCTGTGTATTCGCAGCACATTACACTTGTCTACATTGAGATTCAACTGCCATTCCCTGCACCATGCGTCAGTTCGCTGCAGATCCTCCTGCATTTCAGTTTAATTTTCCATTGTTACAACCTCTCGATATACCACAGCATCATACGCAAAAAGCCTCAGTGAACTTCCGATGTCGTCCGCAAGGTCATTTATGTATATTGTGAATAGCAACGGTCCTACGACACTCCCCTGCGGCACACCTGAAATCACTCTTACTTCGGAAGACTTTTCTCCATTGAGAATGACATGCTGCGTTGTGTTATCTAGGAACTCTTCAATCCAATGACACAATGGGTCTGATAGTCCATACGCTCTTACTTTGTTCATTAAACGACTGTGGGGAACTGTATCGAACGCCTTGCGGAAGACAAGAAACACGGCATCTACCTGGGAACCCGTGTCTATGGCCCTCTGAGTCTCGTGGACGAATAGCGCGAGCTGGGTTTCACACGACAGTCTTTTTCGAAAGCCATGCTGATTCCTACAGAGTAGATTCCTAGTCTCCAGAAAAGTCATTATATTTGAACATAATACGTGTTCCAAAATTCTACAACTGATCGACTTTAGAGATATAGGTCTATAGTTCCGCACATCTGTTCGATGTCGTTTCTTGAAAACGGGGATGACCTGTGCCCTTTTCCAATACTTTGGAACGCTACGCTCTTCTAGAGACCTACGGTACACCGCTGATAATGTGCTACTGGCCAGTGAAGACAAGAATGTGTAACTAAGTCCAAGCCTGGAATGACGGCCTTGCAGATATAGAACTACGGCTCAATGCGTTGAAAACATATTACCTTTCCACGGATTTAAATGACTCTGTAACCATAAGAAATAGTGGTGTTGACCTCCAAAAAGCAAGGACTTTAAAGTATCTGGGCTCGACAATTGCTGCAGACCAAGATCTCCGTGCAGAAATCTCCAACCACCTTGGCTCAAATGGCGTTCTGGTGCTGGAATACTATGCGACAAGAAAATTCCAAACAGGCTCAAATCAAAAGTATACCGACAGGCAATAAGTCCAGTTGCATTGTAAGGGGCTGAGTGCTGGCCTTCAACAAAGGAGGTAGAGCAAAGACTTGCTCTTACGGAGACGAAACTGATTAGGTCGACATCTGGATTAACGCTGCTTAACCACGTCACAAATAATGAAGTTTACAGGCTATACGGCGTTGACCAGTAGCAGACAAAATGAGAGAAAGCCGCCTATGTTGGTACGGGCATGTCCTTAGAGCAGACCCGTTTCAACCTAAAGGTAAGTGGGAAATGGCCAGCAGGAAGACCAAGACAGCGATGTGAGACGTTAACTTTTCCCGGCGAATCGAATGTTCAAATACACTAATGGAAATTGAAATAAGAACACCGTGAATTCATTGTCCCAGGAAGGGGAAACTTTATTGACACATTCCTGGGGTCAGATACATCACATGATCACACTGACAGAACCACAGACACATAGACACAGGTAACAGAGCATGCACAATGTCGGCACTAGTACAGTGTATATCCAACTTTCGCAGCAATGCAGGCTGCTATTCTCCCATGGAGACGATCGTAGAGATGCTGGATGTAGTCCTGTGGAACGGCTTGCCATGCCATTTCCACCTGGCGCCTCAGTTGGACCAGCGTTCGTGCTGGACGTGCAGACCGCGTGAGACGACGCTTCATTCAGTCCCAAACATGCTCAATGGGGGACAGATCCGGAGATCTTGCTGGCCAGGGTAGTTGACTTACACCTTCTAAAGCACGTTGGGTGGCACGGGATACATGCGGACGTGCATTGTCCTGTTGGAACAGCAAGTTCCCTTGCCGGTCTAGGAATGGTAGAACGATGGGTTCGATGACGGTTTGGATGTACCGTGCACTATTCAGTGTCCCCTCGACGATCACCAGAGGTGTACGGCCAGTGTAGGAGATCGCTCCCCACACCATGATGCCGGGTGTTGGCCCTGTGTGCCAACGGTGTGCGGGACCGTAGCCCAGCTTCATGGAGACGGTTGCGAATGGTCCTCGCCGATACCCCAGGAGCAACAGTGTCCCTAATTTGCTGGTAAGTGGCGGTGCGGTCCCCTACGGCACTGCGTAGGATCCTACGGTGTTGGCGTGCATCCGTGCGTCGCTGCGGTCCGGTCCCAGGTCGACGGGCACGTGCACCTTCCGCCGACCAAGTCCGTTAACTGCACATACGGTTCACGTCCACGCTGTCGCGGCATGCTACCAGTGTTAAAGACTGCGATGGAGCTCCGTATGCCACGGCAAACTGGCTGACACTGACGGCGGCGGTGCACAAATGCTGCGCAGCTAGCGCCATTCGACGGCCAACACCGCGGTTCCTGGTGTGTCCGCTGTGCCGTGCGAGTGATCATTGCTTGTACAGCCCTCTCGCAGTGTCCGGAGCAAGTATGGTGGGTCTGACACACCGGTGTCAATGTGTTCTTTTTTCCATTTCCAGGAGTGTAACTTACATGTTTGCTGCCGGGTGACGTCGTCGAACACCGCCGATATTTCGACAGAGGTTAGGAGAGAAGCTTATCGTGTGTTGACTGGGGCCCCCCCACCCAAGTGTAACATTACAACAGCTGAGGCGGCTGCTTACGTTCGCTTAGAATTGATCCTGATATTGCTATTTTACCTGCGGACAAGGGAAACGCCACCGTTTTGTTGAACAAGCACGATTACATTCTAAAGATGCACTGTCTACTTTCTGATTCGGCGTATCGCAAAATCGGTACTGACCCTACTAAGAGTGTTGAGAGAAAGACATATAAACTCCTGAAGAAAAGTTCTTTGTCACAGGAGACCATCAAGAGTCTTAATTCTTACTGTGCTGTACCACCCGGATTATATGGCCTCCCTAAGGCCCATAAAGAGGCTGTCCCGTTGAGGCCTATTGTTTCTAATATTGGTGCTCCTACATATCGTGTAGCTTGTTCGTTGAGCCCACTAGTAGGTAGGTGTGAACACCACATTAATAACTCTGCAGATTTCTTACGTCGATTGCAGGGTTTGCGTTTGAATGATATTTTAGTCAGTTTTGATGTGGTTTCTCTTTTCACTCGCGTTCCTCTCTCCGATTCGTTGCAGCTAATTGAGGTTAAGTTTGGTGTCGAGTTAACAAATTTGTTTCGACATGTGTTGACTTCCACTTATTTTTTATTCAGTGGTCAGTACTACGAACAGACTAATGGAGCTGCAGTGGGAAGCCCGTTGTCCCCTATTGTGGCTAATTTGTTTATGGAGGACTTTGAGGAACGTGCATTGGAGTCAGCGACCTTGAAACCTGCGTGTTTTTTTCAGATATGTAGACGATACTTTTGTTGTGTGGCCTCATGGCAGTGAGAATTTAAACCGGTTTTTGGAACATCTGAATTCAATCCACTCGAATATTCAGTTCACTATGGAGGTGGAAAAGAATGGATGACTTCCTTCCTTGATGTTTTGGTCAGAAGGGAAACTGATGGATGTTTGTAGGAGGCCCACCCACACTGACTTGTGTCTGCGAGCTGATAGTTGTCACCATCCAGCTCAGCGTGAAGGAGTACTTCGCACCTTGGTTGACAGGGCCCACGATATCTCAGACCCTGAAAGTTTGGCAGTTGAGCTAGCACATCTCGAAGTCACCTTTCGTCATAGTGGTTATAGCGAGAGGCAGGTCAAACGTGCGATGCGCCATCAGCCTTCTGTGCAACGGGTGAGTGACGATAGCAGCGAAGGGGCACCCAAGTCTACGGCCTTTTTGCCTTACGCAGGAAGCATTTCCAACAGGACTGGCCGTATTTTGCGGAAATATGATGTGAAATGTGTTTTTCGACCACCTTCTAAGATTAAGGCCCTGCTGGCGTCCGTAAAAGATGATCTTGGTTTGCGTAAGGCTGGTGTCTATCGTATTCCTTGCAGTTGTGGCATGTCATATATTGGTCAGACAATCAGGACTGTGGAAGACCGGTGTATTGAACATAAGCGTCACACACGCTTACAACAGCCGAGCAAATCCGCTATTGCAGAACATTGCCTTGACACCGGTCATCCTATGGAATACAACAACACGGAGATTCTGGCTTGCACGTCCAGCTATTGGGATATTGTTATTAAGGAAGCTGTTGAAATCAGACTATCAAGCAACCTTATTAACAGAGATGGTGTATTTTGTTTAAATGCTGCTTGGAATCCGGCTCTGTCTCCCATCAAAAAACAGAGGGACAGAATTAATGCTACCTCGCCTGTTGATTAATAGTAACTATCAATATTTCTGATGTTGGTTATGTTTGTGTTGACACTTGTTCTGTGTGTGGTGTCTTCCTTATTTCTCCTCTGTGAACCGAGGTATTAAATTTGCTTGCACATTTCTTCTACCTTGCATTTGTGCCTTGAGAATGGTAGGGTGTTGCTCCTGTCGAAATATCAGCTGTGTTCGACGACGTCACCCGGCAGCAAACCCGTACGTTATTTGAACAAGACAGCAAAGGCTTGGCACCCTGCATGAAGACCTCAAGATGTCAGGCCTTCACTCTGATCGGGGTCGTGCGGTAGCGTTCTCGCTTCCCGCGCCCGGGTTCGATTCCCGGCGGGGTCAGGGATTTTCTCTGCCTTGTGATGACTGGGTGTTGTGTGATGTCCTTAGGTTAGTTAGGTTGAAGTAGTTCTAAGTTCTAGGGGACCGATGACCATAGATGTTAAGTTCCATAGTGCTCAGAGCCATTAGAGCCACTCTGATCGGGCACAAGATCGCAAGAAGTGCCGATACCGACCGGAAACAGCAGACCCCACCAGCACGCGGGACGAGCGCTAAGGAAGAAGAAGAAGAAGAAGAAGAAGAAGAAGACGTTGCATAGACAGTGCAAAGGGGTGCATCAAACCAGACTGCAGATAAAAGACCACAGCAACAGTCTTTCAAATTTCTCAAACGTCGGCACATATAGTACGCCCCGTTGAAGCATGTAATGATGTTGACTATAAAAACCCTGCAGTCAACATCAGTGAGTTCCAGCAGATGATGATGTAAATAATGAAGCATTACTTTGTCTTAAAGAGTGCTTTGCTATATTTCAGGAATGGATATTTTAAAAGGAGAGGGTTTACGAAACAAAAAGAATTCGAAAGACTGTGAGTGCATACATTTTATTCATAACTGCATTATATACAACCACAATATTTTTTTTCTCACGGTATACAATTACAACGGTATAAATTATTCTAGACATTTCTCTTTTTCATTAGCATTACTTTATACAAATTCAACCTTAGTTTGTACACTTGCATTCAGCTGTCCAATCCACTAATCTCTATAACCACAGCAATAACCTATGACATTTGTTGTCTTTCTACATAGGAATGATATAGTAGAGTTGTATCTACCAGACTGACTGGATTAAACCTGAGCACACATCTGCTATGTACATTCGTTATTCACATAAATTCTTTATTGACATACTATAACACAAACTTTCGGTTTCAAGAATGATGCAAAACTGTGTTTTTGATATTGTCTTTCGCCCACCTACCCGCTCCCCAAGCGTAATGATCTAATCAACTTTTTCTCTCCTGTCTTCATAGCTCACTTCAGGGCCGAAATGATAGCTATTATGCCTGAATTGGTAGTTTTGCTGTTATGGAATCGTGCACTTCGGAGAAATACTACAGAAACCACTTCCCCTTTTTCATGGATAACTGTTGCTTCTGAACTGTGATGTTTGGTTTAGCAAATTGTATTCTGGTGGTTCGTGAGTCTTTCATATATAAATGGCGTTCTTGAGACAGAATGCAGTCTACAGTATAAGTGACTTATGGCTGTATACATAGAAATGAATAGGTATGGGTGTTTGTGCTGTGAATGGAAGCTGAAATAACGGTACTTTTGTAAAACCTCTTGAGTAAAGTAAGTTATAAGTTTTAAATATTTAAAAAATTTTATGTCACTGATTTCAAGAAATGTTGTGTAAAGAGTCACTGAAAGAGTATTAGGTAACGTCAAAAAGACACACCTCAACATTGGTTCATAGAGACACCCTAATCTCGTATGGAGCTATACAACCAAATACACTGTTGTAAGGCTTTTCGTTGATGTTATGGACAACTGTTGTTTTCTGTAAAACAATTTTACATAGAAAATAAAGCGGGATGTGGTATCCTTGAATCAGAGGTGTCCAGTATACCACATAAATATATTGTAGTCGCGATTCATTGGTTAGGCATAACGCAAACAATTGCAAAGGGCGACAGTAACACACCAGACACCAAAATGGAACATCGAAAGAAAATTTTGATGCACATAATTATTTTTATTCAAAACACCCTTTAAATAAGATGGTATGCTAAAGACTATGTTCAAAGAGTTTTGAAGGAATGCTGCATTGGAAACTAATTGTGAAATTTCGCATTACTTATTCGCATAGTCCAAGTTAAAATATGAGTGCAGTACGATTTGAGGTGTAGAGGTAATTTCATTGTAGCTTATTGACTGGAACTGAAGCGATCTGTATTTAGGATTCCTGCTAGGGAAAAGAACTGCAGCCCTTTAACAAATTGGCCTGTAGAGGTTTTAATGGAGATTTTAATATTTATTTCCATATTAAAACAAATACGTGCCTGATTTTGTCATACTTTCACAATTCATAGCCAGGTTTTAATGAATCATAAATGAAAACACTGAACAATGTTCAGAGGTGCATATGTGGCTGACAGAGTCATCAAGAAAGAGCCTCAGAAAATCTAAAGAAAGCAAAATCAGTTTATCTTACAAAGCCTGTCCGCTATTATTTCTTCAAGACATACACCGCTGAAAATGTGTAATCTAACAGCTTCAGTGCTGATAACGAAAGGACTGCTGTATCTTTCTCCTTGTTTGGGCATGCTTTCCATTTAATGTACATGGTTCAAAAATTCTTGCAGTGAAAATGGAGAGCGTGGACATGGTCGAAGTTTCCTGAAGAAAAGCTCTACAATAAGGAACGGACCTTTTTCCTTAAAAAGTAACTACTGGAATACAAATTTTATCGTAAGTATAATATTCTAATGTTTGTTATATTCCACTGCGAATCGCCCTTCCTTAAAATGTCCCTGGTGAGCCAAACGCCTTGGAGAATGACGAAATCTCCCTTTCCACTCCATTGCAGTGGAACTGCTCAGTACTGACTTGTTCTCTGGCAGCTGCAGCCACAGATATTAGTGCAGCATGTCATATCTCTGCTGTTGAACCTAGGGAAAGGGATTTCAAGGTATACCAGGACTACAGACACATTCAAACAAAGAATGAATTCTTAAAATCATTTTCAGAAGTGACGATTAAAGCTGTTCAGACTGCCCCTTGTAATTCAAATGTTTTACACAGAGCAAAGACTTTGAAGAGAGAGCGCAGTACCCCTCCCCCCCCCCCCCCCCCGCCCCCTTTCGGTAGCAGGATCTGTGCAATGTTAACTCGTTGCCTGACGACATAGAGTAAATATCTCTGGAGTGAACATTGCATTCTGCGCATGTTGTCAACATTAAACCAGGATTGTCACGTGATTTCGGGACTTCGCTGTGCATGTGTGCTTTCCGCAGCGTTTGAAGTTTATAATATCATGAGTTTTTCTTGTATTTCACCGTTTGTTGATAAAGTAATAGCGATGGTGAATTATTGTTGTTACTACAGATGCAAAGAAAAATATATGAAAGGAGGGAGAGCAACTTTTCATGGGTACATACCATGTAGCTCTAATTATAGTTATCATATTAGTAAGAGACACTGTATATGTTAACTATTTCGAGACACATTATAATTAAGGCTTGATTGCGTAGACCTATTGTTCTATGATTTTATGAGTATGTAACAGATATTACGGCTCGTACAAAAGCTTACAAGCAATGGCTTCCTCTCGTAAATTTGCTAGTGGAACAGGAAAGAGAATGCTTAGTTGTTTCAGCAAATACTATCCTCCATTCATTTATCAGTGACTTGTCGATTATGTATATAGATCACTCAGTCTACTATTTATTTAATAAACTGGGAGCAAGTACGTAAAATGCGTTAAATAAATACTTCAGAATGTCACCAGTAAGAAAAAATGTGCTTTAGGTCGTTAAAACGAAAAAATAAATACGAAGAATAGCAGAAAAAAGGACGAATTGGCAGGGATATGATCGCTAATGTGTGGCAAATTCGGTGTTTTTCGGACACTTGCAAAAGTACTAGCGCACTGTCAAGTCGTTTTGCAAGACTATCACCGCAAAAATGTACGTCATGCTCTGTGTTACTATAAAGTGCAGCATCATACCGAAAACTAGCAAAAATCGAGTACATCTGAACTGTGACACCTACTGCAAAGAAGTAGGATGTAATATGACATGCCCTTAAAAGTTCCGTAGCTGGTTTATTCCCGGTATCAAATGGATACTGATAAAATATCTGCGCAACATATATAAATAGTCCACGATATGTACGAAAAGAATCCGTCTGTATTAGGGATGTAGTGACATTCTAAATATACAGGGCGCTATACGGACCAACACACGACGTCCCGAGAACACGTGACCAGGCCGGCAATGTATGTTGACAACACAAAATCTGTTCTGCGCATGTGAAAGCTCACTCCAGAGATATTTACTCTGTGCCTGACGGCTGCGACCAGAAGTCTTAGCGCAGCGCGCAGTAGTATCTCTGGCGTTGTTTTGCGATCGCTCGCGGAGGGGGAGAGACGCGACCTCCGAAGTCCCCAGGCAGAAGACGCGAATATTTAGGGCGACTTCCGCCGTCCGCCGCTGAAGTATCGCTTCCGGCAGTTACGCGGCGTCCGCATTGTTTTCGCCCGCTTCCGGTCGACGGAGACCCCAGCGCTTGCCGAGGAGCGGTTAGACGCGGCCAATCTGGGCAGAAAAAAACTTTATTACCGCTCGCCGCCGACTCCGGATTATTTATGCTCGCCTCCTCCGGTGGTGGGAGGTAGGAAGGAATAGGGGAGGGGGGCAGAAAAGGGAAGGTACCGACAGGAAAGGGGGTGAGGACCGACGAAGGGTGGAACCGCTCAGAAAATGAAACGACAGATCACGTATATTTATGCCGCCCCTGGCGCTTCCTGAAAAAATTAGCCGCCTGCGACCCTCTGGGGCAGAATCTGGCCTTTTTGCGAGATTTTTTTTTTTTCCTCCCCAATTGGTCCCTGCGCTCCACTGGACAGGCCGGACTAGCGTTTCTGCCCGGATACGCTGAGGGGCTATGTCGCCCTCTGCTCGCAGACAAAGAGGGTGGCGCGCGATTGTCCAACTCGCTGCCGGCAACAAATATATTGGCGCTGGCGTCCTCGCTAAAAGTCGCTTCACACTTGATGGAACGGAGCGACAGAGCACTCGGCAATATGTTTTTCAGCGGCTTCACACTGGCGGAAAGGGTTGTCGACGTCAAGGTTTCTAGAGAAGAAATGTTTCGCGAAGACGCTGATGTGTGGGGCGCATCGCGTCTTCCAACACCGGATGTTAATCTGTTTCCAAACCGCTCACTCAGATCACGGTAGTACGTTTCGTGCTTTCGCGTCTCCGTGATACATTGCAAATCTTCCACGGCGACGTTGACATTTTTGCTACGACTGTTGTTTACAAGCGGCCAAATATCTAAAGGTGAAAAATGATTTAAGCTTTACAGTCAAAGACTATTTCTAATAGCGAAATAATCAGTGAAGCATGAGCAGCTACTTTTAAAACAAGATGAAGAAGGCACTGAGCATATCACCAGGTTATTTTTGGAGGACTATAAGAAATTGGGCCATCAGATCAAAATGTTTAGGAATGTGCTAATAGGAGAAGAAAATCATCATTTGATGGTGGAAGAAGTGGTGGGAACGTTTACACATACTGAGGAGCGCAAATATTTGAAAATAAAAATCACATAAGATGTTGAAAAAGACTAGGAAATTAATTCAACAATAAATTCTGGAAAGTTCACTCTTGGAATATTATATGGTACTTCGTGGGATCAATTGATTAGAAGAGGAATAAAGCAAAAAATTCTTCAAAACCATTATTAGGAGCATTATGATGTAATGATCATAAGCATAGGCTGTTGAATCCAAAATTAATAAAATATTGATGGCGACCGACATGTACGTTAAGAGATGGTGTCCAGGGAAATACAGGCAGGAAAGGGTCAGAAACAGTCATGAGGAAGAAAATGGATGTCAGAAGTTATGTTAAGGATTTTGCGGAAGGAAAATAATTTACATGGCAATGACAATCCCGCAAGTGGGAGGAGAGACCCACAACGGATTATGGAATGGGTTCCACCAGGAAGGAAGAAGACAGTACGACCTCCAGCTACATAGGTACCAGGAATTCAAACATTAATTAGAAGAAGCAATATTGAAGAAAATTTATGAAGATATGCACAAATCTAGAAGGAAAATTAAATTACTAGAAACTAAATACGTAGTAAAAGTGGGAATAATAATAATAAATAGTCAGGTCTACTTCAGGAGATAAAACAGTTCTTCCTGAGCTTTTTTTATACTTACAAGGAAAGAACACAATGGATGCTTCTATGTAGTGCCTTATCAATATCGTTTGACGTTTTGTATGTACATATTTTTGATACCAATAAATGCCGATGTTCTGAAATGTTTTTGACGCACTTTTCGTATTGCAACACTTGTTGACATTTTACCATACCAGTTAACCAAGAACATCAGTTATGAAGTTCGCTTTGGCCATTAACAGACTTATCATTGCTAGTTCCGTAATTCTGATGCTATATCGGCGGACATCTAGGGAGTAATCGGCTTCAGCAGAGGAGCATTGATTTTTTTTTTTTGGGGAGGGGGGGGGGGGAGCGTGGGAGGGGGAGAAGAGGCAGCCTAGGGGCCAAACAAACGTCGATTTTAGCAGTGTGTAGCGTATCTAAAAATTCACATTACACACCGTTTGGCCTTATTTTGGCAGAAAAGAGAGTGGAACTAAAGAGTCCATCCCGCCATTAGAAACCCACTGGTTTCGAAAATTTCAGGCGAGCAGTAATTTGTTGGTATGGAAGCGTGAACTCCTTCCCACTTACCTATATCTGATAGGTATCAAAAATAACCCATTCTCCGAGTGTCAGAAAAAAGGAGGAGAGAATGAAAATGGCCCTCCAACAAGTGCCCCACCTTGTGACATGAGGTTACTCACATACACCAATCCCTCTCTGATTTTATACGAATTCGAAACTTGTTTTAATGAAATTTTGTGTGCTGCCAGTAGTTCCTCAAAAATTCTATGTACCAGATGTGTGTTGACCATTGGCCAATAATCCGGTGGTCATCATGTTTCTACCAGGCAGTGCAGAGTCAATCAGTCTGACCAAGCAGAAGAGATCGTATGTGGTAATATGAAATGGTAAAATCATATGTTGATTATGCCCAATGTAAAAATATTGTAATAACGTTACATAATCATCCAAGAGGACGTGGAAAATTTTGCACAGCAAAAAGATAATGTGTCCAACAGTTGCAGAGCTAAAGACGCAGTGAGTCGTTTGGTCCACTACTTGCGAGTTAACGATGAAGGACATCAACTAATCAGCTATTATGCTGAGAGAATGGTAATGAAGGTTCCGAAACCTGGTCATTCCAATGCATCATTACTTAAAATGGAGTGTAAGTTTTTCATTTTACTAAATGTTGTTTCGTTATACTTTGACCGTTTTGTGAAAAGTGTGTTACATTTCATGACACCTTCCACTCTATTTTTATGTGTAGTTTGTGTAGACAACTGTATGCATTGGTAATTATCTTTTCGCCCTGTAATGACAACTCAGACAATGACAAACGCTTAATTCCAACATTTCTGCAAAATGCTTTGGGGAGCGGGTTAGGGACAAGTGAATCCATTCCTTGCTCACTCCGTACCCACCTTCGTCACTAATGATGGTGAAGAACAATTTATACCGGTGAGAAATAAAATACTGAAAGTAAAGACAGAAAACCGTCTATGTTAAAACGAAAGAAATATATATTATATATATGTATATAGATTTGTTGATCACATTCGAATCGAACAAATACAGTACAAAACAGTAAAAATTAATAAAAAAACATTTGTTGCACACTATTGACTATTCGCACGCCGAACAGTGTGCCGTATAAAAATGATAAGAAAAACAAAAAATATTAAAAAGAACAATAACAAGAAAAATAAAAATGAAGATTAAAGCGCGTAGTGTCCCATCGCAAAGACGACCACCGCTCACGTGTGAAAGAAAGAAGGAAAGAAAGAGAGAGAGAGAGAGAGAGAGAGAGAGAGAAGGCAAGAAAAATTAAAGAAATCTTAAACCCCAAAACTGCCAGTAAACAAAACCAAAACCAGGCTTCGTTACAATATAGGACAAACCTACGTCATTGTTGTCCAGCATCCGGGACGAACAAATGTACTAAAACATACATTGTTACTGCGGTACCTTGGTAGTGGCGCATCGTTTGTATAATAATACATATGTATAAGTATAAACTGGGCATAATTGTTGTCCTCTCAGGACGAACAATTGGAACACACACAAAGTTAAGTGATGGGGGACTAGCTTCGCTTCGCCCCACAACAAACAGACGAAGCACGACACAAACATTCACGCAAAATATTTACACCCTCACATAACACAGGGGCACATCGCGCCATTGTCCAGCCCGTGGGACGAACGGCACGCGAGACGAACGAGTTACCACGGCGCACACAGTCACACACGCTCTCATACACACACGAATATACACGTTCACACGATCAGGGGAACTCTGCACGTGTGACTAAGACGAACTTGACTTGAGATCTGGGGCGGTTCCTCTGAGATCCACAGCCGGTGAAGTCCTCGCTCCCACCTGCTGGCAGTTTTTGAACTCGGCTCTTCTTTATCTCCTTCACTTCCTCATCCTCGCTTTTTGTCTCTGCACTCGACGTGTTGGCCGCTTCAAAACCGTGCTGGCCTGCTGAATGAATGACGATCTGACCTTGGAAAGGGCGTAAGTAGAACCATTTTCCACAACCATGAAAATAAGTGGAGTCTGTTAAAGCTTTCTTTAGATTACAGCTTTCTGTTTATCGTTAGCCACGAGACCATTCCAGCGCACGAATGGCGCAGTATTTCCACCGTACAGTCGGTAAGTGTCTCCTGAATCAGTCCTGAAGCGAAATACAGGATTTTCTTTCAGACGCATGAATAAAAGCAATATTTCTAAACACAGCAGAGGTCTTCCCTACCTGTTGCTGCTTGGAATCGTGCTAACGTTTTCATTGTTTCCCATTGTTGGTTACTGCATGTTGTTGAACTATTGAAAGGTACGAGACCATTCCAGTCCACGAATTACGTACTGTTTCCACCACTCCGTCCAGCATGACTGAGTAGCACATATCTACAATGCTTCTCTGGTCTTTATAAAGTCGTCGAATTAATTTTACTCTATCGAGCTCGAAAATTCTTCCTGTAAGAAAATATGACATTTTTGCCGTATTTTAATCAGTTAAATAAGTCAAGCAGTATCTCCGAAGGCAAATCATTAATTCACATCAGCTGTTTCTTGAGACCACACTACAGTTTTCATCGTTTTCAGTTGTTCGTCGCTGGATTCTGCTGAATTTTTGAAAGATACGAGACCATTCCAGTCCACGAATGAGGTATTGTTTCCACCATTTCGTACGGTAAGGTTGAGTAGCACATCTGTAGAATGAATCTCCGGACTTCGGGGTATTTTTGAAGTGCTTAATTTTGTTTTAGGAAATTGGAAAGTTATTCGTGCCTGTTCAGAACCACAGAGCTTTCACCATCTTTCAGCTGAGTAGGTCAATCAAGAAGCACATCTAAAGGGAGTAGAATTTTTTCCCGCGCCCCTCATTTCTTGGATCCCTGCACCTGTTTGCTGCATTGCTCATTATTACAGTCAACTCTTTTCTTGTAAGCCGATATTTCTTTTCTCTGTCAGCATTCGAAAATTATACACCGAAATTTCTGTCTTAATTAAAAGTCTCCAATCACATTGGCTTTGCTTCATCACTTTACAAACTACCATATGTATCCTTCTTTGTTTTCTTTTTTCAAATTTTTGACCAAGGAAAGATAAATCCGATGAAAGCATGCAAATTTTTTAGATGGAATCAGGCACTTTTTGTTCGCAGACGGTATTGAGACTAGTGTACCAGAAGTTCTTTCGGAAGGCTGAACTCATGACGTTATGAAACTGAGACCATTCATGCCCAGAAAAAGCGCTTTCACCACCTTCCATCAGGCAAGCAGGCAACTTTGTTAAGATTTTATTTTCCACTGATCATTACTGTGATCCATTGCTTCTTTTAAGCCGATGTTCTTTTTTTTTTTTTTTTTCAACAAACGAGGTTTATGTATGGCAGTTCTGCTGACTCGTAATGAAATGCCACTTATGACACGGCATAGCTCCATCGTAACGTAAACGATACCTCGTGTCTTCTTAAAATTCGTCATTGAACACGAACGGTTCTGAACACCACTGCAGCAAGATATGAATGTCAACTTAGCATCTGGCGTTCTCTTATGCTACTGAGAAGGTGCAGTTCTATCGGATCGCTGAAAATGACGCGACAGATGTGGAAATCCATGTTGGTATGCAGTAGAGTATGAGAGAACGGTTCCGTAGCAAATCAAAAAAGGAGACTAGATATGTGACGGTGATCGATTTTCGCCCACATGAGGTTGGCTTCTTCGATGGGGAGCTTAGGTCGTACGGAAGGCTGAAGAAATGAGGTGCCAGGTGTCGTGGAAATACAGGTTTTCTGCGCGGTGGAGCGTGGCAGTCTTGTGGTACGGAAGGAGTGAATGGCCTCGTGGCAGTTCAACAGAGCTCTAGCGTCCATCCCGGTCAGGGCGTGGGTCACTGATGCGTAGAGTTGTTCCGTTCACTAGGCAGCGGCTGTGTGCGGCGGTGGAGGGTGCTTTGTACTGCTGGCACGAAGCGGCCGCGGCGTCGACGTCTGCGTCAGAGGGCTCACCACCAGGCGCGGTGGGGCGGCGGTGGCTGCAGCAGCGGCGCGTACTGCGGCGGTAGCTCCTGGGGGCCGCCCACGGCCTTGGCCGCCGCCCCCGCGGCACCGCCGCCCCCGCCGCCCACGCACGGCTTGCCGTCGCGCACCAGCACCGGCACCGCCACCCGCCGCGGCGACGGGACCGCCCCCGCGCCGCCCACGCCCGCCCCCGGAACACCTCCGGGCCCGCCGTCGTGCACGCAGCCTGTAACACGTGCGGACAGCTCTCTCAGAAATGGGGAAAAAAGACGCAACAGACGCGTGTCTGACGTCAAAGCACACATCGTCAAACCCTGGTAGAGGGTAAGCAAAGATACACGATGAAAATACCGGGTGATCAAAAAGTCTGTATAAATTTGAAAACTGAATAAATCAAGGAATAATGTAGGTAGAGAGGTACAAATTGACACACATACTTGGAATGACATGGGGTTTTATTATCATCATCATCATCATCATCGTCATTTAAGACTGATTATGCCTTTCAGCGTTCAGTCGGGAGCATAGCCCTCCCTTATAAAATTCCTCCATGACCCCCTATTCAGTGCTAACATTGCTGCCTCTTCTGATCTTAAACCTATTACTTCAAAATCATTCTTAACCTTCTCCTTGGTCTGCCCCGACTCCTCCTACCCTCTACTGCTGAACCCATGAGCCTCTTGGGTAACCTTCCTTCTTCCATGCGTGTAACATGACCCCACCATCTAAGCCTGTTCGCCCTGACTGCTGCATCTATAGAGTTCATTCCCAGTTTTTCTTTGATTCCTCATTGTTCCTCCTATTTGGCAATCAACCGGTTTATATTTCTTTCCCACTGACATTATTTTCGTTTTGGAGATGCTAATCTTCATACCATAGTCCTTTCATTTCTGATCTAGCTCTGAAATATTACTTTGCAAACTTTCAATCGAATCTGCCATCACAACTAAGTCATCCGCATATGCAAGACTGCTTATTTTGTGTTCACATATCTTAATCTCACCCAGCCAGTCTATTTTTTTCAACATATGATCCATAAATAATATGAAGAACAGTGGAGACAGGTTGCAGCCTTGTCTTACCCCTGAAACTACTCTGAACCACGAACTCAATTTACCGTCAACTCTAACTGCTGCCTGACTATCCATGTAAAGACCTTTAATTGCTTGCAAAAGTTTGCCTCCTATTCCATAATCTCGTAGAACAGACATTAACTTCCTCCTAGGAACCCGGTCATATGCCTTTTCTAGATCTATAAAGCATAGATACAATTCCCTGTTCCACTCATAACACTACTCCATTATTTGCCGAAAGTTAAAGATCTGGTCCTGACAACCTCTAAGAGGCCTAAACCCACTCTGATTTTCATCCAATTTGTCCTCTACTTATACTCGCACTTTTCTTTCAACATTACCTGAGAAGATTTTACCCACAACGCTGATTACCTCTGTAGTTGTTACAATCTTTTCTGTTTCCATGTTTAAAAATTGGTGTGATTACTGCTTTTGTCCAGTCTGATGGAACCTTTCCCGACTCCCAGGCCATTTCAATTATCCTGTGTAGCCATTCCACTGTATTTGATGAGTTCCGACTTAATTTCATCCATCCCAGCTGCTTTATTGCACTGCAATCTATTGACCATTTTCTCCACTTCCTCAAATGTGATCCTATTTCCATCATCATTCCTATCCCATTCTACGTCGAAATCTGAAACATTACTGATAGCATTTTCACCTACATTGAGCAACTCTTCAAAATATTCCCTCCATCTGCCTTAGGCATCCACACGATTCACCAGCAGTTTTCGTGACCTGTCCAAAATACTTGTCATTTCCTTCTTACCTCCCTTCCGAAGACTGCTAATTACACTCCAGAATAGTTTTCCAGCAGCTTGACCCATAGTCTCCAACCTGTTTCCAAAGTCTTCCCAAGATTTCTTCTTGGATGCTGCAATTATCTGTTTGACTTTTCTTTCTTCAACATAAATTTCTCTGTCTACCTGAGTTCTAGTATGTAGCCATTTTCGATACGCCTTCTCTTTTCTTTTACAGGCTGCCTTGACTGTGTCATTCCACCAAGCTGTTTGCTTCATCCTACTTTTACACACTTCCCTGTACCTTGTCCATTACTTTTCCAATGACTGTAACTGACTACATTCAACTAACTGGTACCTTTCTGAGAGAGCTTTTGTGTACTAGTGCCTGATTTCCTTATCCTGAAGTTTCTCCACTCTTACCCTCCTACATATGGACCTGAGCTCCTGCACTTTCGGCCTCACAATCCCAATTTCACTGCAGATTTTATTAAAACCGAAAAAATACAAAATTTCATATGGAGCTTCATCTGATCAGAATACACTACTGTCCATTAAAATTGCTACACCAAGAAGGAATGTAGATGACGGGTTTATACGATGCATACAAAAACCAAAAGGGGGCAATAGCACTGGAGGAGTTCGGATTGAACAAGGTGTACGATAGCGTTGCACCCTTTAACTCCTGCTGTTGGGTCTGTACGTTGAAGAAACAATGATGGAAATAAATGAAAGGGTCTAAGAGTGGGATTAAAACAGGATGAAAAAATATCAGTGATAAGATTTGCTGATGAAACGGCTATCTTCAGTTATGGTGAGGAAGAATTAGGGCATATGTTGAATGGAATGAACAGTCTAATGAGTAGAGAATGTGGAATGAGATAAACCGAAGAAAAAAAGGAGTAATTAGAAGTAGCAGAAATGAAAACCGAGAGAAGCTCAAGTTAAAATTTGATGTTCACGTAGTAGACAAAGTCAAGGAATTCTGCTGCCTTTGAAGCAAAATAAAACACGATACATTCAGCAAGTGTGACATAAAAGCAGATTAGCACAAACAAAAAGGGCATTCCTGTCAAAAGGAAGTATATTGATATCAGTCATAGGCCTTAATTCGAAGAAGGTATTTTTGAGAACGTATATTTGGAGTACAGCATTGTATGGCGGTGAATCGTGGACTGTGGGAAAGCGAAAACAGAAGTGGATCGAAGTATTTGAGATGTGATGCTACAAAAGAACGTTGAAAATCAGATGGACTGGCAAGGTAAGAGATTATGAGGTTCTCTGCAGTGTCGGAGGATAAAGGAACGAATTGAAAATACTGACAAGAAGAACTGACAGTATAACAGGACATGTGCTAAAACATCATGGAATATTCTCCTTAGTGCTAGACGTAGCTGTAGAGGTTAAAACTATAGAGGAAGACAGACACTGGGAAACACGCAACAAATAATTGAGGTCGACACAGAGATGAACGTGTGGGGGACTGCATCAAATCAGGCAGGAGTTTGATGACTCAACAAGTAAGTGAGTGAGAGTTTCAAAACAAACAAGGTAGAAGATATTTAAGACAAAAACAAAAAGGCTAGAGCAAAAAATTAGTGACAGAGATAAAAAGGACAGGGGGAGTTTTAGAAAATGGTATAAGATATTACAGACAGGGAGAGGGGAGCGAAAGAGAAGGAAATAGAGGCAAGAGTCAGAGATGAAAGACAGAGTGACAGAGAGAGAGAGGAAAAAGGAAGAATGAAGAAGTTTTAGAGGAAAGCGATTGAGGGGAGTAGAGAGAGAGAGAGAGAGAGAGAGAGAGAGAGAGAGAAACAAAAGAGTTTAAGGAAATGAATTCGAATGTAAAGTTCTATGTACTGACTTGGCAGAAAATCCTAAGAAATTTTGGTCTTACGTCCAAGCGATAGGTGGATCAAAATAAAATATCCAGACGCTCTGTGACCAAAATGGTACTGAATCAGAGAATGACAGACTAAAGGCCGAAATACTAAATGTCTTTTTCCAAAGCTGTTTCACAGAGGAAGACTGCACTGTAGTTCCTTCTCTACATTGTCGCACAGATGATAAAATGGTAGATACCGAAACGGACGACAGAGGGATAGAGAAACAATTAAAATCGCTCAAAAGAGGAAATGCCGCTGGACCTGATGGGATACCAATTAGATTTTACACAGAGTACGCGAAGAAACTTGCCCCTCTTCTTGCAGCGGTGTACCGTAGGTCTCTAGAAGAGTGTAGCGTTCCAAACGATTGGAGAAGGGAAAAGGTCATCCCCGTTTTCAAGAAGGAACGTCGAGCAAATGTGCAGAACTATAGACCTATATCTTTAACGTCGATCAGTTGTAGAATTTTGGAACACGTATTATGTTCGAGTATAATGATTTTTCTGGAGACTAGAAATCTACTCTGTAGGAATCAGCATGGGTTTCGAAAACGACGGTCGTGTGAAACCCAGCTCGCGCTATTCGTCCACGAGACTCAGAGGTCCATAGACACAGGTTCACAGGTAGACAGGGGTTCACAGGTAGATGCCGTGTTTCTTGACTTTCGCAAGGCGTTCGGTACAGTTCCCCACAGTCGTTTAATGAACAAAGTAAGAGCATATGGACTACCAGACCAATTGTGTCATTGGATTGAGGAGTTCCTAGATAACAGAATGCAGCATCTCATTCTCATTGGAGAGAAGTCTTCCGAAGTAAGAGTGATTTCATGTGTGCCGCAGGGGAGTGTCGTAGGACCGTTCCTATTCACAATATACATAAATGACCTTGTGGATGACATTGGAAGTTCACTGAGGCTTTTTGCGGATGATGCTTTAGTATATCGAGAGGTTGTAACAATGGAAAATTGTACTGAAATGCAGGAGGATCTGCAGCGAATTGACGGATGGTGCAGGGAATGGCAATTGAGTCTCAATGTAGACAAGTGTAATGTGCTGCGAATACATAGAAAGATAGGTCCCTTATCATTTAGCTACAATATAGCAGGTCACCAACTGGAAGCAGTTAATTCTATTAATTGTCTGGGATTAGGCATTAGGTGTGATTTAAAATGGAATGATCATATGAGGATCGTCGGTAAAGCAGATGTCAGACTGAGATTCGTTGGAAGAATGCTAAGGAAATGCAATCCGAAAACAAAGGAAGTAGGTTACAGTATGCCTGTTCGCCCACTGCTTGAAAACTGCTCAGCAGTGTGGGATCCGTGCCAGATAGGGTTGATAGAAGAGATAGAGAAGATCCAACGGAGAGCAGCGAGCCTCGTCACAGGATCATTTAGTAATCGCGAAAGCGTTACGGGGATGATAGACAAACTCCAGTGGAAGACTCTGCAGGAGAGACGCTCAGTAGCTCGGTACGGGCTTTTGTTGGAGTTTCGAAGAGTCAAGCAGTATATTGCTCCCTCCTACGTATATCTCGCGAAGAGATTAGGATAAAATCTGCCCACACAGAGACATACCGACAATCCTTCTTTCCACGAACTGGAATAGAAGGGAGAACCGATAGAGGAACTCAAGGTACCCTCCGCCAAACACCGCCACGTGGCTTGCGGAGTATGGATGCAGATGCACATGTAGAAAGAGAGAGGGAGAAAAATGAAAGAGTGAGGATGCTGGTGAAGGAAGAAAGAGACAAAGACAAAAGCAAGAGTTAGAGGAAATGAGAGAGAGATGAAGGAAACTGATAGAGTTAGGATACTGGCAGAGGAAAAGAGAGGAGATGAAGTGGAAGTGGAGCAGGCAGGCAGGCGGGCAGGCAGTGTACACACCTTGCTGGCCCTTCTCCTGCTGGGCGCGCTTGGTCTTGTAGCGGTGGTTCTGGAACCAGATCTTGACCTGCGTGGGCGTCAGGCGGATGATGGAGGCGAGGTGCTCGCGCTCGGGCGCAGACAGGTAGCGCTGCTGGCGGAAGCGGCGCTCCAGCTCGTACGTCTGCGCCTTGCTGAACAGCACTCGCCGCTTGCGCTTCTTCTGCTGCGGCTGCTGCGCCGGCTGGCCGCCGGCGGCTCCCTCGCCGCCCCCCTGCGCTCCCTGGTCCTCACCTGTTGAGGAACCCCGAACACACCAGGTCAGAGGCGTCTTCATTATCAGTAGCATTACACGAGGATCGCTCCAAAAGAAATTGTTTGATTGGTTTGGGGAAGGAGACCAGACAGCGTGCTCATCGGTTTAGGGAAGGAAGTCGGCCGTGCCCTTTCAGAGGAACCATCCCGGCATTTGCCTGGAGTGATTTAGGGAAATCACGGAAAACCTAAATCAGGATGGTCGGACGCGGAATTGAACCGTCGTCCTCCCGAATGCGAGTCCAGTGTGGTAACAACTGCGCCACCTCGCTCGGTCCAAAAGAAATGCACACTATTTTTGTAAAAAATACAGTTTTCATTCTGCATGTGTCAAAGTTTTACAGTGTGTAGATACACCTTTCCCGCTTGTTTTCAAAATTAGTTCAACCTGTTCCCGTGATTGGTGCCGTCACAGCATGTCTTCGAGATGGCTGCTACACTTGACGTTCCTCAGAAGCAACGTTCTGTCATAGAATTCCTGTGCTGTGAAACACCCACAAAAGGTTGAAAAAGGTGGATGGAGATGTTGCCGCAGATCGCAGTACAGTTAGTCTGTGGGCAAGCAGGTTACGTGATTGAAGCGGGCACGGCAATATTGAGGATTGTCCTAGCAGCAGCAGGCCTCGTACTGCACACACTCCAGACAATGTGCAGAGAGTTAAACGATTTGGTAGCTGCCGACAGTGAACGAATTGTCACGCTACGTTGGGATAGATAAAGGAAGTGTTTGCCGAATATTGTAAGGGTTGGCATTAAAATAGCTTTGTGCCAGGTGGGTTCCCAGGATGTAGACAGTGGCTCACAAAGGAACAAGAAAAACGGTATACAGCGAACTTTAGGAACAGTACGAAAATGGCGGAGATGAATTTCTTGGAAGAGTTGTGTCAGGTGATGAAACATGGCTCCATTATTTTTCGCCAGAGACGAAGAGGCAATCAATGGAGTGGCATCGTGCAAATTCACCCAAGGAAAAAAATTCAAAACCACACCTTCTGCTCGAAAAGTTATGGCTACGGTGTTTTTCGATTCCGAAGGACTCTTGGTTGTGGACATCGTGCCAAGTGGAACCACCATAAATTCTCATGCATATGCGATGACACTGAGGAAACTTCAAGCTCGACTGAGTCGTGTTCGACCACATCGGCAAAAGCAGGATGTTTTGCTGTTGCACGACAATGCATGGCCACATGTATGTCAAAAATCCATGGAAGTGATCACAAAACTCGGATGGACAACACTGAAACACCCGCCTTACAGTCCTGACCTGGCTCCATGAGACTATCATCTCTTTGGGAAACTGAAAGACTCTCTTCGTGGAACAAGGTTTGGAGATGATGACTCCCATCTGCACGCTGCCAAACAGTGCCTCCATCAGGTTGGTCCAGAATTTTACCGTGCGGGTATACAGGCGTTGGTTCCAATATGGCGTAAGGCAGTTGAGAGGGATGGAAATTATGTGCAGAAATGAAAATATTGTCCCTAAAGGATGTATCTACACACTGTAAAAGTTTCAAACATGTAGAATAAAAGATGGATTTTTAAAAAAATAGCGTGCATTTCTTTTGGAGTGACCCTCGTATCTTGGACTGACACTCTGTCAAATACGAACATGGTAACCAGACGCACACGGAGATTAAATGTCACGTCCGTCGTATACACATAATCTCATCTGGCTCACTCTTACCCATGCCTATATAGCGTGGACGTCCACTGTGCCAAAGTTTTATCATTCACTCCAAATCTTAGAACGACCCTCTCTCTATCCAACTAGCTTCTCCCACTTGTCACCTGTACCGCTTACAGTCAAACGCCTCCTCCAACACCTTAGACATCTCACGTAAACTTGACCTCCATCACTCTAGAGCATCTCTCATCCTTGAAAATGCTGGACCGATGCCGCATCTCCATCAACACGTCCCGTATTTCCTCGGTCTCCATGTTCATTCCTAATGTCGTTTCAATCACCTTCGCCTCCTCCAACCCGGTATATGAACTCAGCCCTGACATTTACCTTTCCTTCCAACCATAAGCTACCCTACCCACCCCACCCGAAACGAAGGCTCCAATTCATTCTTTTCTTACCCACCTGGCGTTCCACTCATCCACATTCAGGCTGTCTGTTACTTCCCACACTGACAACTCACCTCTTTTTGCATACAGCTTACTCCTCCACTTCCCACAGCAACCAAAATACAGGAAATCAGCTTTTCTCAATGTTTCTCACACAATCTTCACTTACCTGTGAAACAATTGCCTCTGTTCATATGTAATAAAAGTTGTTTGGATTATTAACACATGTGTGGGGCATAACAGCAGTTTTTATTCCACGCAATAACTCAGACACTCATGCCACGCGGAGAGGCCCGCGCTGTTTGAGGCGCCCTGTCACGGATTGCGCGGCCGGAGATTTGAGTCCTCTCTCGGGCAAGGGTGTGTGTGTGTGTGTGTGTGTGTGTGTGTGTGTGTGTGTGTGTGTGTGTGTGTGTTGTTCTGAGCATAATTTAGTTTAAGTAGAGAGTAATTTGGTCCCTTAGGAATTCACACAAACACTCAGAAGTCAGAATGGACAGCTGGGCACTCCAGAAGGCAATAGTCTCAGACTGCGTTCGCTAGAAACAAACACTGACGTAATATCACGCAGAGCACGTGTTGACCTATAGATATATCTGAGGATGTGGTCAAGCTTGTCGCCACACGTGACGAAACTCTTGAGCTAACTAGTACTATCCAGGGGAACCTCTTTTTCCCCGGCTTACAACTCTAGCATCTCTACATAGCACGGTCTCAACAAGTCTTTGAAAGTCCCCTGCAAAAATACTGAACCATGCTGCCGCTACATAATTGCGGGAGTGTTGCTTGCGGAGGACTGTGTGTACAAACTGACCTCTCCATTATGTGCCATAAATGTTCGATGAGATTCATGTCGATCGATCTGGGTGGCAAAATCCTTTGCTCGAATCGTTCAGAATGTTCTTCAAACCAATCGCGACAGTTGTGACCTGGTGACGTGTTTGGGAACATAAAGTCCATGACTGGCTGCAAATAGTCTCCAACTAGACGAACGTAATCATTTTCAGGCAGTGATCCATCCAGTTGGGAAAGAAGACTCAGTCCATTCCACGCAAAGACCATTATGGAGCCATTCACCATCTCGGATGGTGCCCTGTTTACAACTTAGGTCCATGGCTTCGTGGGATCTCCGCCACACTCGAATCCTACCATCAGCTCTTACCAGCTCTGGACTTGGTAAAGGCACTAGCGTCGGTTGTCTGTTGCCACAGCACATTAACGCCAAATTTCGCCACACTGCCCTAACAGATACGTTTTTCTGCGGTTATTTCACGCAGTGTTGCTTGTCTGTAAGCACCGCTGCGTTGCTCGTCGTGAGAGCTCATGACCGAAATTTGATATTCTCCGCACACTCTTCACACTGTGAATCTACGAATATTACACTACGGGCCATTAAAATTGCTACACCTTGAAGATGATGTGTTACAGACGCGATATTTAATCGACAGGAAGAAGATGCTGTGATATGCAAATGATTAGCTTTTCAGAGCATTCACACAAGGTTGGCGCTGGTGGCGACATCTACAACGTGCTGACATGACGAAAGTTTCAAACCGATTTCTCATACACAAACAGCAGTTCACCGACGTTGCCTGGTGAAACGTTGTTGTGATGCCTCGTGTAAGGAGGAGAAATGCGTACTATCAAGTTTTTCGACTTTGATAAAAGTAGGCTTAAAGCCTATTGCAGTTTATCGTATCGCGACATTCCTGCTTGCGTTGGTCGAGATCCAATGACTGTTAGCAGAATATTGAGTCGGTGGGTTCAGGAGGGTAATACGGAACGCCGTGCTGGATCCCAACGGCCTCGTATCACTAGCAGTCGAGATGACAGGCAATTTATCCGCATGGCTGTAACGGATCGTGCAGCCACGTCTCCATCCCTGAGTCAACAGATGGGGACGTTTGCAAGACAACAACCATCTCCACGAACAGTTCGACGACGTTTGCAGCAGCATGGACTATCAGTTCTGAGACCAAGGCTGCGGTTACCCTTGACGCTGCGTCACAGACAGGAGCGCCTGCGATGGTCTACTCAACGACGAACCTGGGTCCACGAACGGCAAAACAGTTATGTTTTTTTTTTTTTTTTTTGAATGAATGCAGGTACTGTTTACAGCATCATGATGGTCGCATCCGTGTTTGGCGACATCGCGGTGAACGCACATTGGAAGCGTGTATTCGTCATCGCCAGACTGGCGTATCACCCGGCGTGATGATATGGGGTCTCGGTCACCTCTTGTTCGCTTTGACAGCACTTTGAACAGTGCACGCTACATTTCAGATTTGTTACGACGCGTGGCTCTACCCTTCATTTGATCCCTGCAAAACCCTACATTTCAGCAGGATAATACAAGAACGCATGTTGCAGGTCCTGTACGGGCCTTTCTGGATACAGAAAATGTTCGACTGCTGCCCCGGCCAGCACATTCTCCAGATCTCTCACCAATTGAAAACGTCTGGTCAATGGTGGCCGAGCAACTGGCTCGTCACAATACGCCAGTCACTACTCTTGATGAACTGTGGTATCGTGTTGAAGCTACATGGGCAGCTGTACCTGTACACGCCATCCAAGCTCTGTTTGCCTCAATGTCCAGGCGTAACAAGGCCGCTATTAAGGCCATAGGTGGTTGCTCAGGTACTGATTTCTCTGGATCTATGCACCCAAATTGCGTGAAAACGTAATCACATGTCAGTTCTAGTATAATATATTTGTCCATTGAATACCCGTTTATCATCAGCATTTCTTCTTGGAGTAGCAATTTTAATAGCCAGTAGTGTAAATTCCCTTACGTTTTCCAAAATGGAATCTCCCATTCCATGCGTCTAGCTCCAACTACCATCCCACTTTTAAAGTCTGTTAATTCCTGTCGTGCGACCATGATCACATGAATCACCTGAGTACAAATGACAGCTACGCTAGTGCAGTGCTCTTTCGTACTTTGTGTACGCGATACTATCGCCATTTGTATTTGTGAATATCGCTGTCACGTGACTTTTGTCACCTCAGTGTGTAACTGCTTGAAACGTATCATTCACGCATGATTTCAGTGGCATTCATTGCATAGCAAGGAAACGCAGCTGAGGAACAGAAACAAGAACGTAACAACAAAAATTACTGTCATTCTGGAATTCACGATCCAAAACCTATAAAGACTGGTTACTTTTGTTAGTGTAAAAATTTCATTGTTGAACAGTGTTATTCGTCTAGTGTGCTTAGTACACAGGGGTTGGCAACTAGAGATGGGTAGTTCGCGAACGGAAGGGTGCAAAGGAACGGTTCACCAAGATGAACGACAGTACCGAGGAACGAATACCAAGGAACGATCGGTTCATAGTTCACTTCGGTCGCGGCGGTTTACTTACAGTTCCCGGGAACGAGGAACGATCAGTTCATAGTTCACTAGTTCACTTCGGTCGCGGCGGTCACTTGGGCAGTTCTCGCTCCAGCCTCGGTCGTGTGCTCGTCTCAGTCTCGGCCTCCCTCGGCCGCACTCGTCGTTCTTCGCATGACCACCTGTCTCAGTTCCACTGCCGACTGCTCCCAGTTAGTTCAGTATCCAGTTGTTCGTTTCGTTCACTGCGCTCGCCTATTTTACATGTGTTCAAAACTGTTCTCTCACTTGGGTCTGGCTATTCAGCGTCCATGGCCGGTAATCAAAAAGTATTTTATAGTTACGTAAATTACATAAAAATTACGTTGTATGTAACAGGTACGTCTTTTCAGGTAACAAAAGGGCATATCAGCTCACTTCATTATATTGCTGAACAGCAGAAGACATACTTATAACAAGGCAAGTTTATTGTTGTTCATATGTTTTTTGGTTTCATCGACTTGATTTAGCAACTAACTTTCAATAATTTGCTTAATTTTGTGTGTAAGAAAATACATATAAAGCGATTTTAGTGTATCTTTCATATACAAAACATTACATTTAGAAAGGATCTAATTATTTTTAAGTTTGGTTGTTTCCAGTCTGCATTACCTGCTAGATTTGATTCTTTGAGGAAAAAAAAAAGTGGTTTGTGGGTCATTTTCGCTCAGTAGGAAAAGCGGCGCCTCTCCATTTGAAAAGACATAGAGTGCCATAAAATCGTATTTACTTATTATCTCGAAAACATTTGTTCAGATGGAGCTTTCAAACCAAAAACTTTATTACTGCGAACTTAATTATTATTATTTTTGCTGCACCATAATAATGCAACTTAAAAACCTAATTTTTACTAAGCATGTGGCGCAAGTATGATGAGAAAATCACATTTTATTTTATGCTTCCATAAAGTCTGCTTCGCCTACGAACTCAGAAACAACGTGAAGTATACATAGGGTGTAAACGATTATTGTTTACAACGTAGCATAGCTACGTAGTGGAAGTGGAAACGAAGAATTTTATACAAGACACTTCTGGTCTATTAAGTTGGGGAACAGCCACCAACAGGTTTACAAGACTACATGTGCTATAGCGCATGAGATTTTCATGTTCTCTTCTCCAGCTCTCTACACATCGTCATCGATTGTTTCGCCATTGTTGCTTGCATTAGCTTGTTATTTCTTCACTGCCTAATTATTACATGTTTGTCTGAAACTTCCTGGCAGATTAGAACTATGTGCCCGACCGAGACTCGAACTCGGGACCTTTGCATTTCGTGGGCAAGTGCTCTACCAACTGAGCTACTGAAGCACGACTCACGCCCGCTACTCACAGCTGTACTTCTGTCAGTATCCGTCTCCTACCTTCCAAACATTACAGAAGCTCTCCTGCGAAAATCTCATTCTGGAAACATCCCCCAGGCTGTGGCTAAGCCATGTCTCCACAATATACTTTCTTTCAGGAGTGCTAGTTCTGCAAGGTTCGCAGGAGAGCTTCTGTAAAGTTTGGAAGGTAGGAGACGGATACTGGCAGAAGTAAAGCTGTGAGTATGGGGCGTGAGTCGTGCTTCGGTAGCTCAGTTGGTAGAGCACTTGCCGTGAAAGGCAAAGGTACCGAGTTCGAGTCACGGTCGGGCACACAGTTTTAATCTGCCAGGAAGTTTCATATCAGCGCACACTCCGCTGCAGAGTGAAAATCTCATTCTGATTACATGTTTGTCTGTTTGTTGTATCTGCTCGTAACGGGCAACACCACATCGTCCGTAATTGGCGAGCAGTCTGTAGTCGCGGCCGGTTTTCCGTGCCCCACCCAATAATACACTCGTGGAAATGGAAAAAAGAACACATTGCCACCGGTGTGTCAGACCCACCATACTTGCTCCGGACACTGCGAGAGGGCTGTACAAGCAATGATCACACGCACAGCACAGCGGACACACCAGGAACCGCGGTGTTGGCCGTCGAATGGCGCTAGCTGTGCAGCATTTGTGCACCGCCGCCGTCAGTGTCAGCCAGTTTGCCGTGGCATACGGAGCTCCATCGCAGTCTTTAAGACTGGTAGCATGCCGCGATAGCGTGGACGTGAACCGTATGTGCAGTTGACGGACTTTGAGCGAGGGCGTATAGTGGGCATGCGGGAGGCCGGGTGGACGTACCGCCGAATTGCTCAACACGTGGGGCGTCAGGTCTCCACAGTACATCGATGTTGTCGCCAGTGGTCGGCGGAAGGTGCACGTGCCCGTCGACCTGGGACCGGACCGCAGCGACGCACGGATGCACGCCAAGATCGTAGGATCCTACGCAGTGCCGTAGGGGACCGCACCGCCACTTCCCACCAAATTAGGGACACTGTTGCTCCTGGGGTATCGGCTAGGACCATTCGCAACCGTCTCCATGAAGCTGGGCTACGGTCCCGCACACCGTTAGGCAGTCCTTCGCTCACGCCCCAACATCATGCAGCCCGCCTCCAGTGGTGTCGCGACAGGCGTGAATGGAGGGACGAATGGAGACGTGTCGTCTTCAGCGATGAGAGTCGCTTCTGCCTTGGTGCCAATGATGGTCGCATGCGTGTTTGGCACCGTGCAGGTAAGCGCCACAATCAGGACTGCATACGACCGAGGCACACAGGGCCAACACCCGGCATCATGGTGTGGGGAGCGATCTCCTACACTTGCCGTACACCTCTGGTGATCGTCGAGGGGACACTGAATAGTGCACGGTACATCCAAACCGTCATCGAACCCATCGTTCTACCATTCCTAGACCGGCAATGGAACTTGCTGTTCCAACAGGACAATGCACGTCCGCATGTATCCCGTGCCACCCAACGTGCTCTAGAAGGTGTAAGTCAACTACTCTGGCCAGCAAGATCTCCGGATCTGTCCCCCATTGAGCATGTTTGGGACTGAATGAAGCGTCGTCTCACGCGGTCTGCACGTCCAGCACGAACGCTGGTCCAACTGAGGCGCCAGGTGGAAATGGCATGGCAAGCCGTTCCACAGGACTACATCCAGCATCTCTACGATCGTCTCCATGGGAGAATAGCAGCCTGCATTGCTGCGAAAGGTGGATATACACTGTACTAGTGCCGACATTGTGCATGCTCTGTTGCCTGTGTCTATGTGCCTGTGGTTCTGTCAGTGTGATCATGTGATGTATCTGACCCCAGGAATGTGTCAATAAAGTTTCCCCTTCCTGGGACAATGAATTCACGGTGTTCTTATTTCAATTTCCAGGAGTGTATTTCCCTGCGATCAGCCACACAACGCTACAGTTGGCTAAACGAGGTTGTGCAGAATGACAGCAATTACTTCAAAAACTGTGTAAGAAGTCTGTAATGAGTAATAGCTCTTTACTCCAGGGGGGAGGCAAGTGCCCCCTCTTGGTGCCCTGCATCCTTCAGTCACCTACACTACCAGTTTTCAGTTTTTCATAAGAACCATATACCAAGCACAAATGAACGGTGAACGAGTAAAAATGAACGGTTCCCAAAAAAGAACGATCAGCAGTGAACTAGTTCCCAAGGATGAACGAGTTTGCTAATCTCTATCGGCAACACTGACCTGGGTGGGCGCCCTGCTGGTGGTGGTGCAGCCGCTCCGAATCACGGCTGTCGCCGTCCTCGTGCACGTCCGGCGGAGCGCGCTGCAGCTGCGAGTCGGGGGCGGCGTCGTGGGGCGGCGGGGGCGGCGAGCCGTGCGCCTGGCCGTGGCCCTGCGTGCCCGGCGACGTGCTGTCCGGGCTCAGCTGCTGCGGGGGCGGCGGCACCGCGTGCGTCTGCTGGGGCACCGCCGCCAGCACGCCTGCCAACACCGCGGGCAAAAGAAACTACTCAGTACATGGTGCTTCCGAGTTTGTGAAGGCAGAGCTAAAATAGAGATAAATGACAAAATAAATGACGTGTGCGAGTGTAAAATCATCCGAGATACGAAGAAAGCGTAGGCTCCTGGATATGGTACTACGAGGGTATGCTGGAAAACAATCGCCGCGCGGAACTAGCCGAGCGGTCTGGGCTTCTGAAGTCATGGACTGTGCGGCTGGTCCCGGCGGAGGTTCGAGTCCTCCTTCGGGCATGGGTGTGTGTGTGTTTGTCCTTAAGATAATTTAGGTTAATTAGTGTGTAAGCTTAGGGACTGATGACCTTAGCAGTTAGGTCCCATAAGATTTCACAAACATTTTTTTAAATTTTTTTTAATTAATCGTTCCGCATATTTTATGTGAAAACTCGGCTTTTTAAATAAAATAAACTTTATTAACATTCTACACCTTTATTCTTCATGTTTACATATTTATTTCTCAACATAGTCACTCTGGTGACGAACACATTCTCCCCAACGAGACGTCAGTTTGTAGATAGCGTCACTCTGGAATGTTTGTTGACGAAGCCACAACTTCTCTTCAACTTGCATCGCTTCATCACTATGAAAGTGGTCGAAGGTTCAAATGACTCTGAGCTCTACGGGAACATCTGAGGTCATCAGTCCCCTATAACTTAGAACTACATAAACCTAACTAACCTATGGACATCACACACATCCTTGCCCGAGGCAGGTTTAGAACCTGCGACCGTAGCGGTCTCGCGGTTCCAGTCTGAAGCGCCTAGAACCGCTCGGCCACACCGGTCGACCTTAATCTAGCTTCTAAGATAAGCGGTAGGGTCAGTATTGCCTCACGTGTTCCAGCATTTTTACAGAATCCAAACTGATCTTCCCCGAGGTCGGCTTCTACCAGTTTTTCCATTGTCTGAAAACAATTCAAGTTAGTATTTTGCAGCTGTGAGTTATTAAACTGATCGGTAATTTTCACATCTGTCAACACTGCTTTCTTTGGGATTGGAATTATTATATTCTTCTTGAAGTCTGGGGGATTTCGCCTGTCTAATACATTTTACTCACCAGATGGTAGAGTTTTGTTAGGATTCGCGGATCGCACGAGGGAAAAACGACTGTCTGAACGCCTCAGTATGAGCTCTAATTTCCCTTATCTTTGAATAGTGATCATTGCGCGATTTGAAAGTTGGAGGTAATAACATATGCTCTACATCCTCGGTGAAGATCGGACTTCGGAATTTAGTGAGCAGCCCCTTCCGTTTAGCGCGTCGTCTCTCTATAAGTGTACAAACTTTCTGTGAGATATGTGACGCTATCGCGATGGCTAAATGTACCAGCCACCAATCTTGTCGCTCTTCTTTGGATCTTCTCAATCTCTTGAATGAGACCCATCTGGTAAGGGTCCCATACCGAAAAACAATACTCTAAGACGGGAGGAACTAACGTATTGTAAGCAATTTCCTTTGTTGAAGGATTGCATAGCTTCAGGCTTCTACCAATAAACCGCAAAGTAGAGTTCGCCTTGCCCGTTACTTGTGTAATCTGATCATTCCATTTGAGATCATTTCGAACCGTCACACCCAGATACTTGACGGATGTTACCGCTTCCAAAGTCTGGGCATTTATTTTGTACTCGTACATTAATGGGGATTTTCTTCTTGTCGTACGCAGTAGGTTACACTTACTAAAATCGAGAGATAACTGCCAGTCATTACACCACGCATTTATTTTCTGCAAATCCTCATTAATTTGTTCATAACTTTGTTGTGATACTGATTTCCTGTAGACTACAGCATCATCAGTAAACAGTGTAATGCCGCTGTTAATACCATCAACCAGATCGTTTATGTAAAGTGTAAAAAGCAGGGGACCTATTACGCTGCTCTGTGGCACATCTGAAGTTACACTTGTTTCTCGTGAAGTCATCGCATTCAGAACGACATACTGTTCTCTGCCTGTTAGAAAACTTTCTATCCAACCGCATATGTCATCTGATAGACCGTAAGTGCGCACGTTTTGGAGCAAGCTACAGTGCGGAACTGAGTCGAGTGCCTTTCGAGAAATATGGCATCAACCTGGGAGCCGCTACCTAGATCCTGTTGTATATCATGCACAAAGAGGGCCAGCTGTGTCTCGCATGACCGCTGTTTCCTAAAAGTGTGCTGGTTTCTGCAGATAAGCTTCTCAGCGTCGAGAAAGGTCATTATGTCTGAACACAAAATATGTTCCATGAGATTGCCTTCTTCCAGTCCCGTGGAACTTTCCGCTGTTTCAGTGATCTCTGATTGCTGAGAGATAAGAATGGTGCGATATTTGTAGCATAGTCAACATATAATCTTACGGGGGCCCCGTCTGGACTAGATGCCTTCCTGGCGTCTAAGGATCTTAACTGTTTCACAATCCCAGATACACTATACACTATGTCAGCCACCCTTGCGTTCACAGTTGGTTCCCAGCTCAAATGTAATGCGATACCTCGGCAAGAGTTGATTTGCGGCAAATGTTTTATATTAGAACAAATGAGCCCTCGGTCACAAACATTAAGTCAACATTGAGCAGGTTTCGACGCTACTATGAGCGTCGTCTTCAGAATTAGAGTAACTGTTCTAAAACATACTAGGTATATAATACATTAATAACCCTTGTTCACAGTATGAGCAGCCCTTAGCGGCAGCATTCGGGAGGACGACGGTTCAATCCCGCGTCCGGCCATCCTGATTTAGGTTTTCCATGATTTCCCTAAATCGCTACAGGCAAAGGCCGGGATGGTTCCTTCGAAAGGGCACGGGCGACTTCCTTCCCCGTCCTTCCCTAATGCGATGAGCCGATGACCTCGCTGTCTGGTCTCCTCCCACAAAACAACCCAACACCTTAGCGGCTCGCCATCTTACTTACAACTAGTTATGACGTCGCCTTTCTTGCTTAGATCTTTTTTAATATGTGGCTTGTAAGTACTGCATCTTTTCCAGTCAGTAAAAACTTTAATTTTATTAATGTATTAATGTTGCTGTTGTTGTTGTGGTCTCCAGTCCAGAGACTGGTTTGATGCAGCTCTCCATGCTACTCTATCCTGTGCAAGCTGCTTCATCTCCCAGTATTTACTGCAACCTACATCCTTCTGAATCTGCTTAGTGTATTCATCTCTTGGCCTCCCTCTACGATTTTTACCCTCCACACTGCCCTCCAATACTAAATTGGTGATCCCTTGATGCCTCAGAATATGCCTTACCAACCGATCCCTTCTTCTAGTCACGTTGTGCCACAAACTCCCCTTCCCCCCCAATTCTATTCAATACCTCTTCCTTCTTCTAGTCAAGTTGTGCCACAAACTCCTCTTCCTCCCAATTCTATTCAATACCTCTTCATTAGTTATGTCATCTACTCATCTAATCTTCATCATTCTGCTGTAGCACCACATTTCGAAAGATATTCTCTTCTTGTCCAAACTATTTATTGTCCATGTTTGACTTCCATACGTGGCTACACTCCATACAAATACTTTCAGAAACGACTTCCTGATACTTAAATCTATACTCGATGCTAACAAAATTCTCTTCTTCAGAAACGCTTTTCTTGCCATTCCCAATCTACATTTTGTATCCTCTCTACTTCGACCATCATCAGTTATTTTGCTCCCCAAACAGCACAACTCCCTTACTACTTTAAGTGTCTCATTTGCTAATCTAATTCCCTCACCATCACCCGACTTAATTTGACTACATTCCAGTATCATCGTTTTGCTTTTGTTGACGTTCATCTTATACCTTCCTTTCAAGACACTGTCCATTCCGTTCAAGTGCTCTTCCAAGTCCTTTGCTGTCGCTGACAGAAGTACAATATGAACGGCGAACCTCAAAGTTTTTATTTCTTCTCCATGGATTTTTATACCAACTCCGAATTTTTCTTTTGTTTCCTTTACTGCTTCCTCAATATATAGATTGAATAACATCGGGGAGATGCTACAACACTGTCTCACTCCCTTCCCAACCACTGCTTCCCTTTCACGTCAAATTTAATGCGATACCTCGGCAACAGTTGATTTGCGGACACATGCTTATTGGAGCTTTTTAGCTACTTTTGGCCTGTACTTTCTGTGTGTGTATCATAGACCATCACTTTTGAAACACATTGTGTGTGTTTTGTGTGTGTGTGTGTGTGTGAGGGGTGGCTGTGCAATACATCTCGGACGTGTCCTGGTTTGGTTGCGTTTCCCAAAAGTCGTCCCACGTTGTCCGCTGTCGCACTGTTTGCTCCCGATTTCATTCACACTGGCTGGGTGTGGGGATTCCCCGCACAGCTGAACACACCGCACGCCTTTGACGGCTACGCGCCTGTGTCCAGCAGTCCCTGCTCCGTCCCGCGGGATCTCACAGAAGACGCTGGAGCGGCTAACGGTGGGCGGGTCGCCCCACAAAGGCGGTTACACGGCTGTTGGCCGCCGCTTTGTGTGACGCAACCGGCGCTTCCGGGGCGGTGATGTACGACCTGCAGAGCCTCAAAGCCGGCCGCGGAACCTGTGCACCTCGCAGGACTCCAGAAAGGCGGCATCGGAAGCACGCCCGCCTGGCCACAAAGCCCCGACTCCTGACTCAATGCCCGCAGCTATCGTGTATAACACTCCGGCCGCGACTCCGACATCCGGCCGGGGACCCGACCGCGTAAAGAATGCCGCCGACTAATGACGGACGTGTGTGGTGATACCGTAGCACACGATACGACAGGTAGTTTCGACGGGGCGAGAAAGAGCTGCAGTACACCGGCCACGCCGTACACTTGTACAGGAGGATAGCGCGCACCGAGCCTTCATCGACGTTAGAGCTACTGACAAAATATCGACATACACTGAAGAATCAAAGAGAGGTACACCTGCCCCCCGCGAGCGCGCAGAAGCAACACGACGTACCGTAGACTCGAGTAATGTCTGAAGTAATTGCTGGTCTTAACTGAAACCATGAATCCTGCACGGATTTCTTGTGAACAGCATCACTGATGTGCTCAACAATTTTGATTTTATCCATACTGGATGAGAGGTCGTGGGTGTGAATGTCGATGCTAAAAAATATATCGGCTCAACCACTATAAAGTGTAAAACACTAAGCTTCCATCATCAGAATAATAAAAAGTAAAAGAACCTGTTAAAACTCGCTAAAATGGAACATGCACCAGGCACAATAAAATTGATAATAAAACATCGTGGCTACTTCCCTTGTTGCAGCCGTGTCTTCCGAGGTGCATCTCCACATAATCGTCAAAATATGAAAAACTCTAAAATGGTGTCGCCTATGGTGTTCAACGTCTAACCACATGGCTCTCTCCTCTATCGTCATTAACCGCCCGTGCGTCTTCGTTGATGCCACACACCACGTAGACAAATACGACACTGAAACGCTCTCGCGCAAGTAAACAAGGAAGTCACAGAGATGTCTATACAAACAGATAACGTATACATATTCCAAGGACCTCATGAAATGATGGTATCTTGCCAATTGCTAAAAAGGTAGTTACAAAAAGAAACCTGTGAAATGTTTGAAAAAGTTATTTGTCTCGCCAGTTAGCTGTTCATTCAGTGTGTTCTGATTATCCACGCTACGTATCGTAATTTCCAGCTGTTCTAGTAGATTCAGCTTTTTGCCTTTGTCCTGTCTATGTAAAATAACGAGATCCTGATCTATTCCCAACATGGGGTGTCCCGTTTCCCTAATATGCGCGGCTACAGCTGGCTTTTCGATATCATTAAGCCGGAAAGCATCGCTATGTTCTTTGTAACGTACTTTAAAGGACTTACCAGTTTGGCCTACATGGATTGCATTGCACGTGTTACACTGAAATTTTTTACTTGCGCGTGAGCTCACTCGCGTTTCAGTGTCGTGTTTGGCTACGTGGTGTGTGGTATCAACGAAGACGCACGGGCAGTTTACGACGATAGAGGAGAAGAGGAGGGAGCCATATGGTTAGATGTTGAACACCATAGGCGACACCATTTTAGAGTTTTTTATATTTTGACGACTATGTGGAGATGCGCCTTGGAAGACACGGCTGCAACAAGGGAAGTAGCCACGATGTTTTAATTTTATTATCTATTTCATTGTGCCTGGTGCACGTCCCATTTTAGCGAGTTTTAACAGGTTCTTTTACTTTTTATTATTCTGATGATGGAAGCTTGACTTCCGGAACGCGTCAGTCTTAGTGTTTTACACTATAAACAAGTGGCTGAGCCGATATATTTATAAACATGTGCTCAATAATGTTCCTGTCTGGGGAGTTTGGTGGAAGTGTTTCAATCGGAAGAGTGTTCCTGGAGCCACCCTGTAGCATTTCTGGACGTGTGGGGTGTCGCGTTGTCCTCCTGGAATTGTCCAAGTCCGCCGTAATGCACAACGGACATGAATGGATGCAGGTGATCAGACAGGATGCTTACGCACGTGTCACCTGTGGTATCTAGACGTATCAGGGGTCCCATATCACTCCAACTGCACACGACCCACAGCATTACAGAGTCTCCACCAGTTTCAAGAGTTCCCTGTTGACATGCAGTGTCCATGGATTCATGAGGCTGTTTCCATACCTGTACGCCTCCACCCGCTCGATACAATTTGAAACGAGAGTCGTCATCAACAGTCCAATGTCGGTGTTGACAGACTGAGAATAGCTGCAAAGCTTTGTATCATGCATCACCAAGTGTACACGAACGAGCGTCGCCTCCCTAAACCCATATCAATGTTATTTCGTTGAATGGTTAGGACTCTGACACTTGTTGATGGCGTAGTATTGAAATCTGCAGCAATTTGCAGAAGGGTTGCACTTCTGTCACACTGAACGATTCTCTGCAGTCGTTGTTGGTCGCGTTTTTCAAATTGTTCAAATAGCTCTGAGCAGTATGGGACGTATCATCTGAGGTCATGAGTCCCCTAGAACATAGAATTACTTAAACCTAACTAACCTAAGGTCATCACACACATCCATTCCCGAGGTAGGATTCGAACCTGCGACCGTAGCGGTCCCGCGGTCCCGGACTGAAGCGCCTAGAGCGTCTCGGCCACAGCGGCCGGCCGGTCCCGTTCTTGCAGATTTTTTTTCCGGCCGCTGCAATGTTCGAGATTCGATGTTTTCTAGAATTCCTGATATTCACGGTACACTTGTGAAATTATTGAGCGGGAAAATCCCCACTTCATGGCTACCAAGAAGATGCTGTATCCCATCGCTGGTGCGCTGACTATGCACCACGTTCAAACTCACATAAATCTTGATAACCGGCCATTGTAGCAGCAGTAACCGATCTAACAACTGCGCCAGACACTGTTTTATATAGGCGATGCCGACCGCAGTGCCTGTCTTATGCCTGTTTACATATCGCTGTATTTCAATACACGTGCCTATACCAGTCTGGTTCAAAATGGTTCAAATGGCCCTGAGCACTATGGGACTCAACAGCTGTGGTCATAAGTCCCCTACAACTTACAACTACTTAAACCTAACTAACCTAAGGACATCACACACATCCATGCCCGAGGCAGGATTCGAACCTGCGACCGTAGCAGTCGCGCGGTTCCGGACTGAGCGCCTAGAACCGGTCGGCCACAACGGCCGGCTATACCAGTCTGGCGCTTCAGCCTATATGCGAGGTACTACTATGCGAAATATCGCTATCAGAATGGCGGTATGGAGCGACGATGTTTTTTATTTTATATTACATTTCTTTCACAATTTACGCTTGATATTTGAAGTTCTCCCTTTGAAAGTGAAGTAAACCACAATTTTACTTCCCTGTGTGATGGAGCCTTACTACTTTTCGAGCTTTCATCACAAAAGAAGAAGTCCGATAGCACTGGGGGGGGGGGGGAGGGGGGGCAGTGTGAATGGAATAACAAGATTTCCCATGTGAAGAAATAGAACACCAGTTGCATTAACAAACAATTTTTAACCCAACTAGTGTCCTATTTCTTCACATCGGCATTCTGCAAAAACAGTTGGTCAGAGTGATGAAGAAAAATTTAAATGACAAGATTGGTCTTTGCGATGAGCGGAAACGTGTGAGAGGAAATGATGACGCAAAAGCGCCAGCGCTACCAACAGAAACTGCAACGTTTAGCTACACCACGCTACTTTAACACTACAACTGCTAGGGGTTAGCAGAAATGAAAAAAAATGTGAAGTGTTCTGGACAAATCCGATGTGTGACGCAACCGACCGACGGACACATCAGGCACCATTTATTGTGCCATTTACATGCAGTTAGTTACCAGTGTCAGCAAAGTTGTTGATGCCTAGCGTGACCGTGTGTTTCGCTTTCAACTCTTGAGCGGGACGGGTATGCTGTTAGTTTGTTGATGTACAGGATATCTAATAATAAATCAATACTTAAATATTTTTACAACGTGCAGCCCATATTTTTATAGGAAGCTACGTCGAAACTTTTCTTGTCAACATACAGGATGTAAACGGTACGGCGCCAAAATTATACAGGGTGATTCAAAAAGACCACAACTTTAAAAATGTGTATTTAATGAAAGAAACATAATATAACCTTCTATTACACATCATTACAAAGAGTATTTAAAAAGGTTTTTTCACTCAAAAACAAGTTCAGAGATGTTCAATATGGCCCCCTCCAGACACTCGAGCAATATCAACCCGATATTCCAACTCGTTCCACACTCTCTGTAGCATATCAGGCGTAACAGTTTGGATAGCTGCTGTTATTTCTCGTTTCAAATCATCCATGGTGGCTGGGAGAGGAGGCCGAAACACCATATCCTTAACATACCCCCATAGGAAAAAATCGCAGGGGGTAAGATGAGGGCTGCTTGTAGGCCAGTGACGAAGTGCTCTGTCACGGGCTGCCTGGCGGCCGATCCACCGCCTAGGGTAGTTGACGTTCAGGTAGTTACGGACAGATAAGTGCCAATGTGGTGGCGCTCCATCCTGCTGAAATATGAATTGTTGTGCTTCTTGTTAGAGCTGAGGGAACAGCCAATTCTCTAACATCTCCAGATATGTAGTCCAGTTACAGTAGCACCTTCGAAGAAAAAGGGACCAAAAACTTTATTGGCTGAAATGGCACAGAAAACGTTCACCTTAGGCCAGTCACGTTCATACTGAGTTGTTTCCCGCGGATTCTCAGTGCCCCATATACAGACATTGTGACGGTTGACTTTCCCGTTAGTGCGGAAAGTTGCTTCATCACTAAACACAATCTTTGAAACGTAAGATTCATCTGTTTCCATTTGAGCAAGGATAAAATCACAGAAATCGATTCTTTTAATCTTATCAGCTGCAGACAGTGCTTGAACCAATTTCAGACGATAAGGTTTCATAACTAACCTTTTTCGTAGGACTCTCCATACAGTTGATTGTGGAATTTGCAGCTCTCTGCTAGCTCTGTGAGTCGATTTTCCTGGGCTGCGAAAAAATGCTTGCTGGATGCGTGCTACATTTTCATCACTCGTTCTCGACCGTCCAGACCTTTTCCCTTTGCACAAACACCCATTCTCTGTAAACTGTTTATACCAACGTTTAATACACCACCTATCAAGAGGTTTAACACCATACTTCGTTCGAAATGCACACTGAACAACTGTCGCCGATTCACTTCTGCCGTACTCAATAACACAAAAAGCTTTCTGTTGAGCGGTCGCCATCTTAGCATCAACTGACGCTGACGCCTAGTCAACAGCGCCTCAAGCGAACAAATGTACAACTAAATGAAACTTTATAGCTCCCTTAATTCGCCGACAGATAGTGCTTAGCTCTGCCTTTTGTCGTTGCAGAGTTTTATATTCCTAAAGTTGTGGTATTCTTTTTGAATCACCCTGTACAGATAGCACATCTCGCAAAGCTTCACAAAATAATCTAGTAACATGTTAGCGTATTTCCTACGGTTGTCCCAGAAAAAACAGTTCGTCTCAGGACACTGGTTTTGGAAAAGTAGACACTTGGCCGGGCATGTACGTAAGAAATCGGTTCCTGTTATTGCCCGCTGCGCATACTGACATCGAGCGAGTGTAAATTGTAAACACATTACATAGAATGCCAGGCTATAATTAAATGATCAGACTCAGTTTCCATTTTTCCCCTAGCTAAATTATGTTTTCCTTACAAATACTAGGTCCAAACTTTAAATTCATTTTATTTGTCATCATTTGTTATGTGGTTCAACAAAAAAAAATTTCTTTACCCCTTTTTAGTTAATTCTTGTAATTTTCCTACGTAAACACTTTCTTATGTTTCTGTCTCCTGCACAAATACACTACTGGCCATCAAAATTGCTACACCTTGAAGATGACGGGCTACAGACGCGAAATTTAACCGACAGCAAGAAGATGCTGTGATATGCAAATGATTAGCTTTTCAGAGCATTCCCACAAGGTTGGCGCCGGTGGCGACGCCTAAAACGTGCTGACATGAGAAAAGTTTCCAACCGATTTCTCATACACAAACAGCAGTTGACCGGCGTTGCCTGGTGAAACGTTGTTGAGATGCCTCGTGTAAGGAGGAGAAATGCGTGCCGTCACGTTTCCGACTTTGATAAAGGTCGGATTGTAGCCTACCACGACTGCGGTTTATCGTATCGCGACACTGCAGCTCGCCTTGGTCGAGATCCAATGACTGTTAGCAGAATATGGAATCAGTGGGTTCAGAGGGTAATACGGAACGCCGTGGTGGATCCCAACGGCCTCGTATCACTAGCAGTCGAGATAACAGGCATCTTATCCGCATGGCTGTAACAGATCGTGCAGCCACGTCTCCATCCCTGAGTCAACAGATGGGGACGTTTGCAAGACAACAACCATTTGCACGAACAGTTCGACGACGTTTGCAGCAGCATGGACTATCAGTTCTGAGACCAAGGCTGCGGTTACCCTTGACGCTGCGTCACAGACAGGAGCGCCTGCGATGGTCTACTCAACGACGAACCTGGGTCCACGAACGGCAAAACAGTTATGTTTTCTTTTTTTTTTTTTTTTTTTTTTGAATGAATGCAGGTACTGTTTACAGCATCATGATGGTCGCATCCGTGTTTGGCGACATCGCGGTGAACGCACATTGGAAGCGTGTATTCGTCATCGCCAGACTGGCGTATCACCCGGCGTGATGATATGGGGTCTCGGTCACCTCTTGTTCGCTTTGACAGCACTTTGAACAGTGCACGCTACATTTCAGATTTGTTACGACGCGTGGCTCTACCCTTCATTTGATCCCTGCAAAACCCTACATTTCAGCAGGATAATACAAGAGCGCATGTTGCAGGTCCTGTACGGGCCTTTCTGGATACAGAAAATGTTCGACTGCTGCCCCGGCCAGCACATTCTCCAGATCTCTCACCAACTGACAACGTCTCGTCAATGGTGGCCGAGCAACTGGCTCGTCACAATACGCCAGTCACTACTCTTAATGAACTGTGGTTATCGTGTTGAAGCTGCATTGGCAGCTGTACCTGTACACGCCATCCAACCTCTGTTTGACTCAGTGCGCAGACGTATCAAGGCCGTTATTACGGCTGGGTACTGATTTCTCAGGATCTATGCAACTAAACTGCGTGAAAATGTACATGTCAGTTCTAGTATAATACATTTGTCCAATGAATACCCGTTTATCATCTGGTGTAGCAATTTTAATGGCCAGTAGTGTATATTTTAAACAGGGTATGTGAAACACAACTGCTCTTGACGCAGATCCTTGTTGATATATAGTCTGTTACCAAGTTTTATTGTCTATGTTGCGTCTGCTGTACTACAGTATTTAACTTCTGTGCTAGGGCAGAGTTTTCAAGCGTTCGGTTCGGCAGGCTTGGGGTCGGAATGAAGACGTTTTGGAGGCGAGCGCTAAGTGGAGAACGGCCGCTCCTGCCTCCGTGGCCCGGCACTTGCGCCGGCACTGGGAGCTGATTAGCGGCCGCTGCTGGCGCAGCACGCGACCGCTGTGGTCAGAGAGAGAGAGAGAGAGAGAGAGAGAGAGAGAGAGAGAGAGAGAGAGGCAGCCCTGCAGTCGATACGCACCCGCCGGAGCGACGTCTGTTGCGTGCGCAGCAGCCGGAGGGCAAACCAGAGGGGCAGAGGCGCTGCGCCGAGACCACGGCAATGCTCGGTTTACAGTAGCAAGTTATTGCAGCAATTCACTTGCGCGGAGGAACTTGCAGCGCGGTTTGCGAGTGTAAACACTTGCCGCGCGATCTGCGAGTGTAAACATATTACCAATAGGAGTAGCCATCGATGTGCAACTTCGAATCACATACTGATACCGTATCTCAAAGATGTGTTGCTAAACAACTTCATTGGAATAGGCCATAAACGCTTACATCTTCCACCCAAATTAATTAAACTGTACCACAACAGTATTTTAACATCAATAGTAGGATAACGGATCAGGGGTCTGGGCACACAGACACACGAGGGTTCAAAATGGTTCTAATGGCTCTGAGCACTATGGGACTCAACTGCTGTGGTCATCAGTCCCTTAGAACTTAGAACTACTTAAACCTAACATACCTAAGGACATCACACACATCCATGCCAGAGGCAGGACTCGAACCTGCGACCGTAGCAGTCGCACGGTCTCGGACTGCGCGCCTAGAACCGCGAGACCGCCGCGGCCGGCACACACGAGGGTCATGCCTGCTATGGCCATAAGAAGCTGAAACGTCCCCTTAGAACAATTATACATGACTGTGCTTAAACTGATACACAGTATTATTAGCGCAACGCAATCTGACTTTCAAAAATCCCTACAATAGAATGGCCCTGACTAACATTAACCTATACCTTGCACAAATCACTTACCTCACCAAAAATTATCGTTACTCGAACTACTGCAATACAGCGAGCGCCACTACTGCCAGCTAAATAAAAGATTCAAACTACTGAAGGCTCTAACTACTGATAGGCATAGTTAGCAAAAGAAAGATTTTGATAGAGAACAAACATTGTATTTACCTTAATAGTGTTCAAAAGTCATAATATATATAGCAGTTCATGACATCCAATCTTACAAATTTCAAAACTCCGCCATCTCTCTCCCCACATCCACCACTGCTGGCGGCTCACCTCCAACTGCGCAACGCGACGCGCTGTTAACAGCCATCTGCCCAACTCTACAATGGCGAGTATTACATCAATGCCAACCAGCCACTGACTGCACACAGCACAGTCAGTGATTTTCATACAGAGCGCTACGTGGCGTTACCAATAAGAAAAATAAACAGCCTACTTACAAAGCGTGCAGTGTAACATGCTCCTACGTTCAGCAGGGGCATACAGGACAACACCTGGAGGGGCGCTTCTTGTACTAATGGGGATCTGGCCACTGGACATTAAAATCCGTGAGCAGGCCGCCCGGTACTGGGCGAAGAAGGAGACAAGGGAGAAGATAGGGAAGATACTGGGGGTTTACGCTGGGGATAAAAATGCAATTAAAAAGACAGGAATCGACCTATGGCAGGAACAGTGGAATAACGTGGATACGGGGCGCAGAGCCTATGAGCTGTTACCGGACATAGAGGAGCGACTAAAGCTTACGTACTTCATGCCTACGACAGGAATGCTGCACTTTCTTATTGGACATGGGACCCTACCCGACATATCTATGTCGGTTTGGGAATCAGGCTACTAAAATGGCTCTGAGCACTATGGGACTTAACATATATGGTCCTCAGTCGCCTAGAACTCAGAACTACTTAAACCTAACTAAACTAAGGACATCACACAACACCCAGTCATCACGAAGCAGGCTACACCCGCGTTTGACTGTGGTGCTGTGAAAGGCACGCCAGAACATGTGGTGTAAGAGTGCCACCTCTTCAATGACGTAGGAAACGAACTTCGACAACAACTTCCGAATAACGACACGTACCATCTGCTAAGGCATGGCAACACCTTCAGCGTCTTGAACAAATGGACAGACGAAATTTCGAAAAAAGACCTTAAGAATTTTCTAAGGGACAACCATTAAAAATAACACCAACTCAGACTCCGTACAACTTTCCTGTTCCGCCGGGACGGGACTTGGCCAGCAGCTTCACGGCTGGAGTCCGCCTTGCTCTGGACTAGGGGGGGGGGGGGGGGGGGGGGGGAGCGTGTACAATAACCGCCGGATAGGACACGCACCAATTGTGAAACTACACTTAAAATAGATTAGTATGTAGCAAGGTAGGATAAGGTTTTTTAGGATAGACTGCAGCGATACCAAGTTACTGGCCAGCCCTGTGCCAGGGGCATACCCACTGGGATAAGCTCAGTGGGCCAGGCCAACATCCATCAGGTTTATAGAGAACTGGCACACCTGTAACGCTGCAGGCAGCGTAAGTTTTCCTACGTAGATTAAGTAGAATTAGGAACCCCATAGCGTAAGACCATTACCTAAGATTTACCTGTAGTGTAGAATAAATAGCTGTATTTCTGTGTATGAAATTAGGACCCACTAATGTATTCAGGTAGTGGGTTAATATGTATAATGTAATGATTTGAATAAAGAATTTTTATTTTTTCCTCAATAATACGATAAATTTTTTAAAAAAGCGGAACAGAAATGTATCAAACATCGCTTCAATACTTCGTTGAACATGTTTCTGATATTCATGAACAACTTTCGTATTTATCAATAATAACACGAAGCACTTGTCTTTCATCATGATGAACATCGTTTTACTGAGCAAAAAATAACAACAATAATCACTTATATTTTTATGTTTGTGCATGTAAATTGTACTTGCAATCAACTTACTTACAAAACAAAATTTATATTTTGTAAGGATATAAAATACAGAATGGACGAACACTGAACGATGTGAGGTTCTAATTACATTAAAAAAACCGACCGAACAAAAGTCGTCGGCTACACGTTCATTTATGTTCCTTTCCCTAACAGTTTTACTAATACTGTTTGTAGGCCTACCATTTACTACGTCATTTATGGAGTTTCGCTGTAGTGCAGTATAATAAATCTTAGGAGAAAGTAATGGTTTGCAATCATCTACGCCATCAAGCGTAAGCGAGGTAACTCAAGTGGCGTTGAGAGCCACTATATTGGTTCATCTGGTAGCTGTCTCTATGTCGTATCAGTATTCCTGTCCTTATGTAAACGTAACAACTTACTGTCTTGTAACTCGAAAAATGTCTTTGTCACAGCATTATATTCATGTTGCATATTTCCGTAAAAAATTATGAATTTGGTTCGAACCATTGTGCCTGTGTAAGTATGTTCCTGCACGCGTTAATTTGCAGCTCATTTGACGATGAGGCACTCCCGAAACGCATTATGGAAACGGAAGAGTTCCACTTGCGTCTAGTGGCTACTAATTGTGACCTATCAGCTTTTTATAGAATCGTAATAAAAATATTTACACCAGTCTTAAATCTAGGGTGAGCAGACGTCCGGATTAATCCGGACATGTCCTCCTTTTTAGCTCTTTGTCCGGGGTCCGGGTGGATTTTTAGTGTGTCCAGCTTTTTCGCAAAGTTGAGCGTAATACAGTTAAATTTGCAATTCGTCCCGTTCTATTGCTCTTTTCTTAAATACTTTAACTATTGGCACAGCCTTCTTGATAAACACGCACGAAAGCGGTGTTAGTATGTGGCAGCAGGATCGTCGATGTTACCGTTGGTCGACCTATAAGCGAATGCAAATATCGATTATTTAAAATTTTCGTTTCGTATCTTCGCTTTGTATTGGCTCGGCTTCCTGTAGTGCACGTGTGATTTGTGAGTGTAATTTTTAACCGAGTGAGTTACGTAAAATATTTGGCTATGCCTAAACGAAAGTGTACATTTTCTGATGTCCTTTCCTGCAAATATCCGGCTTTAAGAAAGGGAGAAATGAATTAGATATGTGGAGCTGGAACGTACGTCTCAGTGCCGGCCGCGGTGGTCTCGCGGTTCTAGGCGCGCAGTCCGGAACCGTGCGACTGCTACGGTCGCAGGTTCGAATCCTGCCTCGGGCATGGATGTGTGTGATGTCCTTAGCTTGGTTAGGTTTAAGTAGTTCTAAGTTCTAGGGGACTGATGACCACAGCAGTTGAGTCCCATAGTGCTCAGAGCCATATTTTTTTGAACGTCTCAGTGGCCAATAAAGGTAAGAAATAACTCGACAGATTAACTGTCATGGTTTTATTTCATTGTTTCATAGTCATTCAATTTATTTGTATTCGAAAGGTTAAAGCACGATTTACATGTCGTCAGCTGCTTCCTGAATTGTAGATGTTGGTAGCGGTGCGTCAAATGAAGGGAGGTGAATGGTCTTACGTTTTTCGATTTGTAAACAATTTCGTGTTGCTGACATAACAAAGCAATTGACGCCACACTGTCACCGCAATCAGTGTTTTTAATTTTTTTTTATATTGCTCAGTGAACCACCACCTGAGCATCAATAACAATTAACTACTAGTTTTATCGGTAATTCCCGGCAGTCACGTGACTTGTCCAAAGCTGACGGGTGGTATCCTCGTCTGCAGTTGACCCGTTTGATGTGTCCTCTTTTTTTCTTGCTTTGTCCTCCTTTTTGAAGCTGTTTGTCCTCCTTCCTAAACAATTGCATCTGGTCACTCTACTTAAATCTTTAATTCGGCGCTTGCGTGCATTTGTACTCCAAGCGGCAACCACGATTCCGGGAAGAAACTCAGCAACTGCGTAGCTTACAGTTCCTTACACGAGCTCTGTCACGTCCAAAACAACTGCAGAATTTCCCGAAACGTGACGTGTAAATAGCACGGCGCAGACCCGCGGGGAGCGCTGGATAACGTCCTACAGCCTCTGTCTGTAGCTATTCTCTACCTCTCTGCGGCGAACCCAGTGGTCAGGTAAGGCGCTGCGCCCTGAGCCAAGATGGCGACCGCAGAGAGAGCCCGGAAGGATAATCGATGGAGAACTGGCAAGGAGCGCGCCACGTGAGGTACGAGAGGGCAAGCTGGTAAAGTTGCCACTATGTAACACACACGGCTATTATATCACTGAAATTTCGTTAGATCGATATATACAGGGGTTACAGTATTGAAAGATGAGCGATCAAACAGATCATAAAATAATCGTCGATAAAGGTGAAAAAAAAAACAATAAGAGACAAAAAAACGTGAACAAATTGTTCTTGAGTTTCCAGCCGTGTCAAATAGTTAAATGGTATTCATATTTGTTGTGTTGGCAGAAGAGCCAATGGAGGCCGAAATGCACGCGTTTTAGCTCACGCAGGCTGGCGTGAGGAGAGAAGGACTATACTGACGTGAGGTCTGGAACATGACAAGGAATGAGAATTCAGAAAGCGGAGATAATTAGTTTGATACTTAACTTCAACCAATTAATGATGAACGTCGCTCTTGGCGGTACATGATTCACAATGTTATCTGTTCAGAACACATGCGTAGTAACTAAATATGGGGCTTTGCTAGGTTGTAGCAAATGACGTAGCTGAAAGCTATGCTAAACTACCGTCTCTGCAAATGAGAGCGTATGTAGACAGTGAACCATCGCTAGCAAAGTCGGCTGTACAACTGGGGCGAGTGCTAGGGAGTCTCTCTAGACTAGACCTGCCGTGTGGCGGCGCTCGGTCTGCAATCACTGATAGTGGCGACACGCGGGTCCGACGCATACTAAAGGACCACGGTCGATTTAAAGGCTAAAACATAGCAAGTGTGGTGTCTGGCGGTGACACCACAATATTCACTGCCTCACATTCACCGATGACATTGCAATAGCAGCAAACTCCGGGAAAGAAGTCAATAAAATGCAAGAGATAACAAAAGTCAATTTTTTTTAAAAAAGTACCAAGGAGACAAAATTTATGGTTACAGACAAGAAACGAGGTGAAAGTAGGACTGACATAAAAAGAGTGAGTACCTGAATTTGACTATTTCCGGAGCACTGAGGAAGAAAACAAAAGATTATTTGTAACGGTCAAATAATAAGTGATATGTTGTTTTACACCTTAACAGTCAAGATCGCAAATATAATTTCACTGGCTGGTTGCGTCTTCGCTACAAGTCGTCTTCACGTCTGTAATATAGAAAATAGCATCTTGAAGTGCGGAAGTTACACTGAACTGCTAAAGAAACTGGTACACCCGCATAATATCATGTAGGGTCATCGCGAGCACGCTGAAGTACCGCAACACGACGTGGCGAGGGCCCCAGGGAAGTGTGGTAGATCCGCTGTTGTTTTCTGTCTACATAAATGATCTTTTGGATAGGGTGGATAGTAATGTGCGGCTGTTTGCTGATGATGCTGTGGTGTACGGGAAGGTGTCGTCGTTGAGTGACTGTAGGAGGACACAACATGAATTGGATAGGATTTGTGATTGGTGTAAAGAATGGCAGCTAACTCTAAATATAGATAAATGTAAATTAATGCAGATGAACAGGAAAAAGAATGCTGTAATGTTTGAATACTCCATTAGTAGTGTAGCGCTTGGCACAGTCATGTCGATTAAATATTTGGGCGTAACATTGCAGAGCGATATGAAGTGGGACAAGCATGTAATGGCAGTTGTGGGGAAGGCGGATAGTCGTCTTCGGTTCATTGGTAGAATTTTGGGAAGATGTGGTTCATATGTGAAGGAGACCGCTTATAAAACACTAATACGACCTATTCTTGAGTACTGCTCGAGCGTTTGGGATCCCTATCAGGTCGGACTGAGGGAGGACATAGAAGCAATTCAGAGGTGGGCTACTAGATTTGTTACTGGTAGGTTTGATCATCACGCGAGTGTTACAGAAATGCTTCAGGAACTCGGGTCGGAGTCTCTAGAGGAAAGGGGGCCTTCTTTTCGTGAATCGCTACTGAGGAAATTTAGAGAACCAGCATTTGAGGCTGACTGCAGTACAATTTTAATGCCGCCAACATACATTGCGCGGAAAGACCACAAAGATAAGATAAGAGAGATTAGGGCTCGTACAGAGGCATATAGGCAGGCATTTTTGCCTCGTTCTGTATGGGAGTAGAACAGGGAGAGAAGATGCTAGATGTGGTACGAGGTACCCTCCGCCACGCACCGTATGGTGGATTGCGGAGTATGTATGTACATGCAGATGTAGAAAATAAACGCCTAATTTTACATAATCCGCGCCAGTTTTGTTTTGTCTACACCGTGCAGATACACAAGGTGCCAATCAGTGAACTATAGCAAATAAACTCCCTTAACTTCTGAACGGTTTACGTTAGGACGTTCAAACTGCACGGTTGGACGCGGGGCATGATGGGAATTAGTCCTTGTTTCATGGTTTGGTTTAGCGACGAAGCCCGATTTCATTTGGAAGGATTCTTCAAAAAGCAAAATTTCACGATCGAGAAGTTTCTTCGCCTTCAACGGGTGACTGTGTGGTGTGCCATGTCCAGTCACGGAATTATCAGTGCGATATTCCTTGATGGTAAGGTGACTACCAAACCATACATGAAGATTTTGGAAGATGATTTCATCCCCATTATCCAAAGTGACCCTCATTTCGTCAATATGTGCTTCGTGGAAGACAGAGCTCGACTCCATTGAGGTAGGAGATCGTTTGATGTCCTGGAGGAGAACTTTAGGGACAGCATTCTGGCTCTGGGTATACCCATAGGTCACTGGGATGGGCCTTGATTGGCCGCCATATTCTCCGGATCTGAGCACATGCCACTCCTTTTCGTTGTGCTACTTTAAAGACAAGGTGTACAGCAATAACTACAAAACCATTTCTGAGCTGAAAATTGCCATTTCAGCACGTCATCGACAACAATGATTTCCGACACTTCCGCGCGTCATGGGGAAATTCCCTATTCGTCTGCGCCACATTATCACCAATGATGCCTGGCATATCGGAAATGTCATAACCTACCTAGGAATACCTGTAGTGACGTTTACAAGTTGAATAAAGAGTGTGCACGCCGAGGTTTGTAACTAATTTGCGTTTTTTTCATATAGTCCAGTAATTGTTACGCTGTACACGTCTGATACTTCTACATCTACATCTACATTTATACTCCGCAAGCCACCCAACGGTGTGTGGTGGAGGGCACTTTACGTGCCACTGTCATTACCTCCCTTTTTTGTTGCGTATGGTTCGCGGGAAGAACGACTGCCGGAAAGCCTCCGTGCGCGCTCTAATCTCTCTAATTTTACATTCGTGATCTCCTCTGGAGGTATAAGTAGGGGGAAGCAATATATTCGATACCTCATCCAGAAACGCACCCTCTCGAAACCTGGAGAGCAAGCTACACCGCGGTGCAGAGCGCCTCACTCACAGAGTCTGCCACTTGAGTTTGCTAAACATCTCCGTAACGCTATCACGGTTACCAAATAACCCTGTGACGAAACGCGCCGCTCTTCTTTGGATCTTCTCTATCTCCTCCGTCAAACCGATCTGGTACGGATCCCACATGAGCAATACTCAAGCATAGGTCGAACGAGTGTTTTGTAAGCCACGTCTTTTGTTGATGGACTACATTTTCTAAGGACTCTCCCAATGAATCGCAACCTGGTGCCCGCCTTACCAACAATTAATTTTATATGATCATTCCACTTCAAGTAGTTCCGCACGCATATTCCCAGATATTTTAAAGAAGTAACTGCTACCAGTGGTTATTCCGCTAACATATAATCGTACAATAAAGGATCCTTCTTTCTATGTATTCGCAATACATTACATTTGTCTATGTTAAGGGTCAGTTGCCACTCGCTGCACCAAGTGCCTATCCGCTGCAGATCTTCTTGCATTTCGCTACAATTTTCCAATGCTGCAACTTCTCTGTATACTACAGCATCATCCGCGAAAAGCCGCATGGAACTTCCGACACTATCTACTAGGTCATTTATATATATTGTGAAAAGCAATGGTCCCATAACACTCCCCTGTGGCACGCCAGAGGTTACTTTAACGTCTGTAGACGTCTCTCCATTGATAACAACATGCTGTGTTCTGTTTGCTAAAAACTCTTCATTCCAGCCACACAGCTGGTCTGATATTACGTAGGCTCTTACTTTGTGTATCAGGCGACAGTGCGGAACTGTATAGAACGCCTTCCGGAAGTCTAGGAATATAGCATCTACCTGGGAGCCTGTACCTAATAATTTCTGGGTCTCATGAACAAATAAAGCGAGTTGGGTCTCACACGATCGCTGTTTCCGGTATCCATGTTGATTCCTACAGAGTAGATTTTGGGTTTCCAAAAACGACATGATACAGGAGCAAAAAACATGTTCTAAAATTCTACAACAGATCGACGCCAGAGATATAGGTCTATAGTTTTGCGCATCTCCTTGACGACCCTTCTCAAAGACTGGGACTACCTGTGCTCTTTTCCAATCATTTGGAACCTTCCGTTCCTCTAGAGACTTGCGGTACACGGCTGTTAGAAAGGGGACAAGTTCTTTCCGAATTGGTATCCCGTCAAGTGCAGTGGACTTCCCTCTGTTGAGTGATTGCAGTTGCTTTTCTATTCCTTGGACACTTATTTCGATATCAGCCACTTCTGTGTTATCCAACATTACCTTTCTCAATTAATCTACGAAACTTAGCTCTTTATAAAGAATAAAATCTTAACAGTGGAGAGAATGTTGACAGTCTGTTTTGCGGCCGTGTATCCACTATCGGTTCTAGTGCGGGGGGGAATAGCTTCGGCGACCCTGAGAGCAGGATTCGCTATCTGGGCTGTAACACGCGCCTAGTGCGTGATTCTGGCAACGCATTGTCGGAATGTTCACTATTACGTCGTCCGTTATGGTTTCCCGTCACGTGACGCAGCCGCTGCTAATTATACAGGGGCCAGTATCTTATCTCATCTATTTATCTATCTCCCTGGAAAGCTCGTACCCCTAGCCTTCACGGACGCCGAGACAGTTGCGTCGATTTGTATCTCTGTTGCCACCAAAAAGAACGTTTCTGGGGCGGATAATTCTGTACAATATTTTGAAATATACGGTTGATGAGGTAAGCTAAGAAAGTAGTTGTAGACGTCAATGGAAATAATGCGTTGGCCCTTATTAAATATTCCTTCTCGAACGCACATTTTATTAATATTTTGCTAAAATCCATACATGTCGCTTTTCGGAAATTTCATTTACAGATTTTAAAAAATGCAAGAAATTCGCCTAGAAACAGATATAGAGTATAGCGTCTACGTCTACATCTACATCCATACTCCTCAAGCCACCTGACGGTGTGTGGCGGAGGGTACCTTGAGTACCTCTATCGCTTCTCCCTTCTATTCCAGTCTCGTACTGTTCGTGGAAAGGATTGTCGGTATGCCTCTGTGTGGGAGCTAATTTCTCTAATTTTATCCTCATGGTCTCTTCGTGAGATAAACGTAGGAGGGAGCAATATACTGCTTGACTCCTCGGTGAAGGCATGTTCTCGAAACTTCAACAAAAGCCCGTACCTAGCTACTAAGAGTCTCTCCTGCAGAGTCTTCCACTGGAGTTTATCTATCATCTCCGTAACGCTTTCGCGATTACTAAATAATCCTGTAACGAAGCGCGCTGCTCTCCGTTGGATCTTCTCTATCTCTTTTATCGACCCTATCTGTTACGGATCCCACACTGCTGAGCAGTATTCAAGCAGTGGGCGAACAAGTGTACTGTAGCCTACCTCCTTTGTTTTCGGATGGCATTTCCTTATAATTCTTCCAATGAAACTCAGTCTGGCATCTGCTTTACCGACGATCAACTTTATATGATCATTCCATTTTAAATAACTCCTAGTGCTTACTCCCAGATAATTTACGGAATTAACTGCCTTCAGTTGCTGACCTGCTATTTTGTAGCTAAATGATAAGGGATTTATCTTTCTATGTATTCGCAGCACATTACACTTGTCTACATTGAGATTCAATTGCCATTCCATGCACCATGCGTCAATTCGCTGCAGATCCTCCTGCATTTCAGTACAATTTTCCATTGTTACAACCTCTCGATATACCACAGCATCATCGTCAAAAAGCCTCAGTGAACTTCCGATGTCATCCACAAGGTCATTTATGTATATTGTGAATAGCAACGGTCCTACGACACTCCCCTGCGGCACACCTGAAATCACTCTTACTTCGGAAGACTTCTCTTCATTGAGACTGCCATGGTGCGTTCTATTATCTAGGAACTCTTCAATCCAGTCACACAATTGGTCTGATAGTCCATATGGTCTTACTTTTTCATTAAACGACTGTGGGGAACTGTATCGAACGCCTTGTGGAAGTCAAGAAACACGGCATCTACCTGGGAACCCGTGTATATGGCCCTCTGTGTCCCGTGGACGAATAGCTCGAGCTGAGTTTCACACGATCGTCTGTTTCGAAACCCATGCTGATTCCTACAGAGTAGATTTCTAGTCTCCAGAAAAGTCATTATATTTGAACATAATACGTGTTCCAAAATTCTACAACTGATCGACGTTAGAGATATAGGTCTATAGTTCTGCACATCTGTTCGACGTCCCTTCTTGAAAACGAGGATGACCTGTGCCCTTTTCCATTCCTTTGGAACGCTACGCTCTTCTAGAGACCTACGGCACACCGCTGCAAGATGGGGGGCAAGTACCTTCGCGTACTCTGTGTAAAAGCGAACTGGTAACCCATCAGGTCCAGCGGCCTTTCCTCTTCTGAGCGAGTTTAATTGTTTCTCTATCCCTCTGTCGTCTATTCCCATACATACCATTTTCTCATCCGTGCGACAATCTAGAGAAGGAAGTACAGTGCAGTCTTCCTCTGTGAAACAGCTTTGGAAAACATGTCCGGATTACAGTACGTGCTTTATTTTTATAGATGATTGTCTGAAATTGGAAAGATAGTATAGCTTACAAATGTTCCTATTTTAATGTAATTAGGATGTACCCACCTGTACGTTTATCGTAACTAATTTTCAACTGTTGGTATTTATTCTCAACCTGTAACTTTTTTGTAAATTAATTTTTAATAACTTGGAACCCTCATTTACATTTGCTCTTAACTGTCAATGGTATTATTATTATCTTCGCTCTTCCACTTCACGATTGTCTTAATACATATGTAAGACGTGTATATTACTATTGTCTATTATCGAACCACAATTTATGAAAGATGTTTGTATTTTATTAATAGGATTAAGTAGGAATAATTATATTTGTCGTGTTGGAAATAACTGTGATAGCAGCGAATGTCTGCACCAAAGTATTGTTGGCAAGAGAGACCGCAAATTGATATAATTTTAAAAAGGCCGGGAGAGACCGCGTATGGATACATTTTAAGAAAAGAGCGGGAAAGACCGCGCATTGATACATTGTGTAATGGTTGCAGAGATTGTCTGCACCAGAAAGCATTGTTGGCGGGAGAGACCGCACTTTAGCGTTCGTTGGAAGTCATTAGTAAGCGAGAAGTGAAGCGAGTCGGTAGCAGGTCTGAAGCGAGAGGTTGAGAGGAGCAGTGTGCCTGCCAGCCAACAAATATGATTTACAAGAGATTATAAACGGATGTACAGAGATATTAGCTAATTATTATCATAAGAGGAACTAACATTATTGAATTATTATTTTGTTGAGAAACTCAAGACTACTGAAGGTATGTCTGCGCAATTCTAGTTGTAAGATTATTGTAAAAAGTGAGTCCCATTTGAACGTTTGTAAAATCATTTCATTCCCAACAGTAAATATCTGAAGAAACGTTTTCAGAATATAATTAATTTTTGCCAGCAATGTTGCATTTCTGATTATAATCCATCACAAAAAAACCATCAACGTAAAACTTTGCAAACATTTTATTGTTGTCAAGAAAAAGTGTAACTATGTCTTACGTAACTTCAGTACAATTAATTAAAGAGTAACGTCAGCTTTGCTATTGAAGAATAACGTCAGCTTTGGTATTAATACTGCCACTTATTATGAAAGCCCACCAGCAGCTAATAGAGTATAGTAACACAGAGTAAGTATATTCATGTCGCAGTTTGATGTAGCAGTCAGATGGCTAGCCAGTAACAGCAAAAAAGGTAAGGAACAGTTTTAGATTATTACTGGTAACGATTGAGGGCCACGACGACGACACATTCTATGTTTCGTCGAAATAATCAGAAAATAACTTTTAATAAGCAGCAATTAAATTTGTATGCGAAGATGGATAAAGAGAATTAATTTCAAAAGGGAAGATTTTATTTGTTATTATTAAGCAAGAGGAAGAAATCGAAAGGAAAGGTTTCATAGGTTATTGTAGAATGGAAGGTTGCGTAACAAAAGAGATATAGATGTGACGGGAAGGTTTCAAATATATATATATATATATATATATATATATATATATATATATATATATATATATATATATATATATTTATTTATTTATTTATTTATTTTAAATCGAAAAAAGGAAAATAAGAAAAATAAAACAGTTTACTGATGAATTTGTAAATTCTTTACATTAGGTACACTTGTAATTTTTGGTGTTATCTTGTTCCTCTCTCTTCCAGCGAGGGCTGCCAGAGTTTTGGTTCAAAATAGGAGCGACACTGAATTCCTGGTCTATTATTTCATGTTGATACCAGTAAATTTCTCTTTGTGGTACAAAATTTCGTCTGTGAATGCTTGATTCACTCGGTATGTTAAGGGTAAAATTTTTTTTATGTATTGGTACATTAGCGCCACTTGTTGACATTTTCTGCAAGCGCACGCTCTGCCCAGAGCTGCACATCCGTGATGATGATGATGATGATGATGATGATGACGATGACGATCATGACGATGATTTGTGTGGCGCTCAACAGCGCAGCCATTAGCCCCCGTACCAAGTCTCAGTTTCTATACAGTCCATTTTTTAAAAATCCAATCTAACCACTATCACGAATGATGATGATGAAATGATGAGGACACCAGAAACACTCAGCCCCCGGGTTGTAACGTCATGCTGTCGGTTTACGACGTTACATTTTACACCTATGCCATTTCACTCCGCGTGCATACTTTGCGATTCTGTATTTTATATTTTTATCTTCTTATAAATAACGAATCAATGTGATTAGGCTGTATAATGAGTGGAATATGTTCTCACTATGCGACTGATATGTTGTTGTTGTGGTCTTCAGTCCTGAGGCTGGTTTGATGCAGCTCTCCATGATACTCTATCCTGTGCAAGCTTCTTCATCTCCCCGTACCTACTGCAGCCTACATCCTTCCGAATCTGCTTAGTGTATTCATCTCTTGGTCTCCCCCTACAATTTTTACCCTCCATGCTGCCCTCCAGTACTAAATTTGTGGTCCCTTGATGTCTCAGAACATGTCCTACCAACCGATCCAATCTTCTAGTCAAGTTGTGCCACAAACTCCTCCCCAATTCTATTCAATACCTCTAAATTAGTTATGTGATCTACCCAGCTAATCTTCAGCATTCTTCTGTAACACCGCATTTCGAAAGATTCAATTCTCTTCTAGTCTAAACTGTTTATCGTCCATGATTCACTTCCATACATGGCTACACTCCATACAAATACTTTCAGAAACGACTTCCTGACACATCTATACTCGATGTTAACAAATTTCTCTTCTTCAGAAACGCTTTCCTTGCCATTTCCAGTCTACATTTTATGTCCTCTCCACTTCGACCACCATCAGTTATTTTGCTCCCCAAATTTACTACTTTAAGTGTCTCATTTCCTAATCTAATTCCTGTAGCATAACCCGACTTAATTCGACTACATTCCATTATCCTCGTTTTGCTTTTGTTGATGTTCATCTTATACCTTCCTTTCAAGACACTGTGCATTCCGTTCAACTGCTCTTCCAAGTCCTTTACTGTCTCTGACAGAATTACAACGTCATCGGCGAACCTCAGAGTTTTTATTTCTTCTCCATAGATTTAATACCTACTCCGAATTTTTCTTCCGTTTCCTTCACTGCTTGCTCAATATACAGATTGAATAAGATCGGGGAGAGGCTACAACCCTGTCTCACTCCCTTCCCAACCACGGCTTTCCTTTCATGTCCCTCGTCTCTTATAACTGCCATCTGTTTTCTGTACAAATTGTAAATAGCCTTTCGCTCCCTAAATTTTACCCCTGCCACCTTCAGAATTTGGAAGAGAGTATTCCAGTCAACATTGTCAAAAGCTTTCTCTAAGTCTACAAATGCTATAAACGTAGGTTTACCTTTCCTTAACGTTTCTTGTAAGATAAGTCGTAGTGTCATAATTGCCTCACGCGTTCCAACATTTCTATAGAATCGAAATTGATCTTCCCCGAGGTCGAGGGACTGATATGTATGCACTTTAAATTTCCGAAGGTATTTCATTTATGTTCCCTCTCCCAGACAATGACATCTCTCCTTCTCCCCTGTCCATCCATCTCCATCCGTTTCATCTTACAACCACTGCCCTAACCATATGAAACACTATTCCTCACCTCTGCCTTTCCCACCAACTGTATTTCCCACTATCTACATCATCTCCTATCCCTCACCTCCGTAGCTTTCATATCTAACAGACGCCTACCCTTCTACCCACATGGAACATACTTTCTCCTCTGACAGTACCTCTAACCCTAGTGCAGGTCCTTCAGATTTTAAGTGGAAGTGGAGTGGTTCCACGTTTTTATCAGAAGACTTTCCCCTTGCTGTAATTGTTTTAAAAGTATATCTTTCCACTGGAGGTATGAATTTAAAAACGCCTTCAGTCAAAACTTCTTGTGTTCTATTAACTACACGATGCATTTCGGGCCCTATAGGTACATCATCATGTGCAATTTTGTCGTAAAACACGCTTTAGCTCTTCTCTTGAATGAGGTGAAATGCGTATTCCTGTCACGAAAAGCTTTAATGTTAGGTTATGAATTTCGTAAGTCAAATGCGGAAAATACGTGCGAAATAGTGGACAAGATTAACATAATAGAAGAAAAGGGTTTTTAACGTTTTAGCACCAGATTTCGTATAAGTCACTTGATTCAAGAGGCACATTTGCAAAGACATGTTTGTAAACACTTCACAGATATTTTTGTACATGGTGTTGTCATAGAGTAAATATCTCTGGAGTGAGCATTGCGTTCTACGCATGTTGTCAACATTAAACCAGGATTGTCACGTGTTTTCGGGACTTCGCTGTGCGTGTGTGCTTTCTGCAGCATTTGAAGTTTATAATATCAAGAGTTTTTGTTGTGTTTCACCGTTTGTTGATACTGTAATAGCGATGGTTAATTACTGTTGTTGCTACGGATGCAAAGAAATATATGTGAAAGGAGGGATAGTAACTTTTCATTGATACATACCATCTAACTCTAATTACAGATATCACATTAGTAAGAGACACTGTATATGTTTAAAAATTGCGAGACGCATTATAATTAAGGCTTGATTCTGTAGACCTATTTTTCTACGATTTTATGACTATATAGTAGATATTACGGCTCCTACAAAAGCTTACAAGCAATCGCTTACTCTCGTAAATTTGCTGGTGGAACAGGAAAAGCAATGATTAGTTGCTTCAGCAAATACTCTCCTCCATGCATTTAACAGTGACTTGTCGATTATGTATATAGATTACTCAGTCTACTATTTATATAATAAACTGGGAGCAAGTACGTAAAATGCGTTAAATAAATACTTCAAAGTGTCACCAGTAAGAAAAATTGTGCTTTAGGTCGCAAAAACGAGAAAATAAATACGCAGAAATAGCATAAAAAAGAACGAATTAGCAGGGATATAATCGCTAATGTGTGGCAAATTCGGTGTTTTTCAGACGCTTGCAAAAGTACTAGCGTACTGTCAAGTCGTTTTGCAAGACTATCACTGCCAAAACGTACGTCAGGCTCTGTAATACTATAAAGTGCCGTATCATACCGTAAACTACCAAAAATCGAGTGCATCTGAACTGTGACACCTATCGCAAAGAAGCATGATAAAATATCACTTGCCCTTAAAAGTTACGTAGCTGGTTTATTACCGGTATCAAATGGATACTGTTAAAATGTCTGCGCAACATATATAAGTAATCCACGACACGCACGAAAAGAATCCGTATGTAGTAGGGATGTAGTGACATTCGAAATATACAGGGCGCTATACGGACAAACACATGACGTCCCGAGAACACGTGACCAGGCCGGCAGTGTATGTTGACAACACAAAATCTGTTCTGCGCATCTGAATGCTCACTCCAGAGATATTTACTCTATTGGTGTTGTCAAAGATAAACTTATTCGTAGTGCTAAAGATACAACTATTACACAATTGACATATGCAGGAAATAACTTTAGAATAGGTCTTTAAAATTACACAAATAACTATGGCTTGCGGAATCTGTTGGTACAGTTAACATAGATTCCGGTTTTTTGATTTTGTGGAGGTATATCTCCCGTTGCTCCGTTAAAACAGCAGATTCAGGGTCTTCTCATTGGCATCGTTATGTAGTGCTACCACATTGTTTTCTAGACTATTGATGACATATCTCGTTTCCAACATATGTTGTGGAATGACTGACTTTTAGAAGTTGGGTCTGAAAGCATTTACGTGGTCTTGGAAACGGGTTTTGAAGTTTCTGCCTGTTTTCGCTACATAGTAGGCAGGACAACTGGGGTATGATACTTTGTACACTCCGCGGTTGCTGTATGTATGCGTATTTCATTTTATGTTATGCGCGAGTAAGTTTCCTAACTTATAATTAGTTGAGAATGCAACTGTTAGATTTGTTTTTCTGAAAAGGTTAGCGATTTTATGTGATATGGGACCCAGGTATGGGATACTGGCAAAAATTTTCTTTTCTTTCACTGTGTTTCCATTCTTTGTCTTATTTTTGTGCATTTGTCTGTTTAAATTGTCAGTTGTTTAGGCTGTGTAGCTTGTGGCAATGATCTTTATTGTATCATCTCTTTCTTGAGGTGTTTTCTTCTAAATCACGGGAGTGTACTGTGAGTTGTATGGACCTAAATGCAGCGCGTTTCTTTGTAGTGGGATGGCACGATGAGTTGTCCAGTGTTATGTCTATGTATGTGCGTTTTCTGTGAATGCTGGTTGATGGTTGGTAATTTTAATATCCAAGAAATTTAAGCTTTTGCTTACACTGTTCATCTTTTCTAGTATTTCACTCATATTTTACGCGCTAGACTTACGAAATTCATGACCTAAAAAATGGCTCTGAGCACTATGGGACTTAACTTCTGAGGTCATCAATCCCTAAGAATTTAGAACTACTTAAACCTAACTAACCTAAGGACATCACACACATCCATGCCTGAGGCAGAATTCGACCCTGCTACCGTAGAGGTCGCGCGGTTCCAGACTGATGCGCCTAGAACCGCTCGTCCACCCAGGCCGGCTCATAACCTAACATTAAACATTTCGTGACAGGAATATGCATTTCACGTCATTCAAGAGAAGAACTAAAGCAAGTATTAAGACAAATTACACCTGATGATAGACCCACAATGTCCGAAATGAATCGTGTAGTTAATAAAACACGAGCAGTTTGTGAGTGAAGGCGTTTTTTAAATTCATACCTCCAACGTATTGAATACAGTAACGCTTGAAGCTGCGAAATATGGATTAAATTAAATTAACAAGTATATCTTTCCGTTTTTTAAGTGTCCGCCTTTGATTTTTAATTTAAAGTAGGAAACATCCCGAAATTCTCTTTTGTAGGCCGGCCGTAGCGGCCAAGCGTTTGTAGGCGCTACAGTCTGGAACCGCCCGACCGCAGGTTCGAATTCTGCCTCTGGCATGGATGTGTGTGATGTCCTTAGGTTAGTTAGGTTTAAGTAGTTCTAAATTCTTAGGGACTGATGACCTCAGATGTTAAGTCCCATAGTGCTCAGAGCCATTTTAACCAACTGTTTGTATTTCTCACTGAAGTATTTTTTATTTGCTTGCTTGAAGGCGGAGAATTGCACTGCTGGCAGCCCACGCCCCGCCCTTATGGGGTGAGACATTGTGCGTGGAGAGGGGGGGGGGTGAAATATCAATAAAGAAAAAAATATTAATTATACAACGTTGGAAAATTGTACTTTTATAAATTTTTCGTTTCAATGACATTTATCCTTTATTTGGCGTTTGCAGATCAGATGATAATAGCAAGCCTCTGTGAAACCGGTCAGCGTGAAATAAATAATATTTAGCGATACTGGCTTCAGAAGAAATTGCTTTCCATTGATACTTTGGTACTGAGGTTTTCGTGGATAGGCGGTGGTAGGCGTCACGTAGGATCCGTTGTGATTGAATACGAGGTGCCTCAGACGAGAATAATAGTCGATAGTTAGGCGTGGTGTGGCTGACTCACAGACAGTATGGCTTTACGGCGACAGCGTGTCCGCTGTTGGAGGCGTAAACACGGAACACAACAGACGCCGCGATCGAAATCTCCAGCGAGGCGTGAAGAGCGGCTTTGGAGCCCGGGTCGGACATTGTGAACGGCGCGGACGCTAGCGGGCGCGTGTAGTTTAGTTTTCGTTTAGCAGGCGTCGGCCGTTGCGTACAGATGTAGCCGCATTGTGGGCCGCCACAAAAGCCGTCATTGTCGCAGGACGTGTGCCCCACTCTCCAGGCCAGGTACCGGCGGGCCGACCGCCATTTTGGAAGGGCCGCGGGCCCGTGTGAAATCGCGCCGTGCCCTTTTGTGCAGCGAAGGGCGTGAGAGAAGCGCCGCAGTCCCTTTCAAGGGCGCGGCAGCGCACAGCTGTCTCCGAAAGGCGCAGCTGCACGCGCATCCGCGCGCGCTAGAATGGGTCACCGAGGGGGGCCGGCCGGCGCAGGGGTGGGGGACGGCGGTGGGCCAATGGGGAAGCGGCGGGGCGGGGCCAGGCGGGGTGAGGCCACGCCCCCCGCGGAAGCTGCTACCGATGCCTCCTGGACCAGCCGAAGCTCGCCGGACCAATTCGATGGGGTTCCCTCTGTGCAAAACTGTTGCACTAGCGAGAAGTGGCGTCCTAACTCCAAAAGAGAAGAAATAAAACCTGTGATACGAGGGCTATCCACAAAGTACATTACGCTTTGGAATTAAAAATAAATAAAGTATTGGAAGTTTTTTTTTATTATATGCAGATGAAAGCCACACTTAAATACTACTTTTCTACATAGTTGCTATTTAAATTAAGGCACTTATCGCAGCGATGGACGAGCTTGGAAATTCCTTCGTCGTAAAATTCGGCCGCCTGCGCCTTCATTGAGATTTGATTTCATTACTTTAGAGGTACTTCGAAACATCGATATGTATATATTGCAGTGATATTATTCTTGTGTGTATACTTCTTTTGTCACTATGATCATTGACGTACTTCTAACTCGGATTTTTGGGCGCGTAAGCGGTAACTAGAGAGTCAAGTTTTGGTCGTCATGCTAAAAAGACGCAAATTGTTGTCAGTTTATGAATTGTGATCTTTAACAGCGAGGAAGATATTTTCAAGTATATTTTATATTGTGACGTGATGTTTTGGAATGAGTTACGTGATATTGCAACAAAAGTAATAAAAACAAGTGTAACTTAAATTCGGAGTGCTGATTACTATTTTACATGACCATTGTCCTAACTTGCAAAAGTTTAATCTTCAAGAATAGTTTATGAAACACATCTATAAAACGTTTGAATATCGCAGAATAACACCTAGGCCTCTTTGCATCAGATCTTGGAATCATCACTACCTAGATTTTCGACGATTGAGCCATGAGTTCACAATGAGACCAGCGTGGGAAACACGAAAAGATGAGTACCTAATTTATCCATTATTTCAAGAAATGACTTTATTTACTGACCTCTAATGACTGCTGTCACATAATATAACTTTGTTGTTGCCCGAAAATGCAATATTTAGCAGCGTGAGCAACACTACAATCATAATTAATTTTTGACCTTTGTTGTGGTAGGGGTGTTAGAAGCTTGAACGGAATTCATATAGCTACTTTTTGAATGAAATTGCAGTCATCAAATTGTAATTTTTTTAATCATTATTCAGCTATTTTACACCATCGCGATCTCCGATTTATTGTCATTAACGACTGTAAAGGTTGAAAGAAAGTCATTAAATATCCGAAACGTCTGAATGGCACGTAGACATCGAAATTTTACGATGCATGTGTGGTCGTATATACAGGGTGTTTCAAAAATGACCGGCATATTTGAAACGGCAATAAAAACTAAAAGAGCAGCGATAGAAATACACCGTTTGTTGCAATATGCTTAGGACAACAGTACATTTTCAGGCGGACAAACTTTCGAAATTACAGTAGTTACAATTTTCAACAAGAGATGGCGCTGTAAGTGATGTGAAAGATATAGAAGACAACGCAGTCTGTGGGTACGCCATTCTGTACGTCGTCTTTCTGCTGTAAGCGTGTGCTGTTGACAACGTGCAAGTGTGCTGTGGACAACATGGTTTATTCCTTAGAACAGAGGATTTTTCTGGTGTTGGAATTCCACCGCCTAGAACACAGTGTTGTTGCAACAAGATGAAGTTTTCAATGAAGGTTCAATGTAACCAAAGGACCGAAAAGCGATACAATAAGGGATCTGTTTGAAAAATTTCAACGGACTGGGAACGTGACGGATGAACGTGCTGGAAAGATAGGGCGACTGCTTACGGCAACCACAGAGGGCAACGCGCAGCTAGTGCATCAGGTAATCCAACAGCGGCGTCGGGTTTCTGTTCGCCGTGTTGCAGCTGCGGGCCAAATGACGCCAACGTCCATGTATCGTCTCATGCGCCAGAGTTTACACATCTATCCATACAAAATTCAAACGCGGCAAACCCTCAGCGCCGCTACCATTGCTGCACGAGAGACACTCGCTAATGATATAGTGCACAGGATTGATGACGGCGATATGCATGTGGGCAGCATTTGGTTACTGACGAAGCTTATTTTTACCTGGACGGCTTCGTCAATAAACAGAACTGGCGCATATGGGGAACCGAAAAGCCCCATGTTGCGGTCCCATCGTCCCTGCATCCTCAAAAAGTACTGGTCTGAGCCGCCATTTCTGCCAAAGGAATCATTGACCCATTTTTCAGATCCGAAACGATTACTGCATCACGCTATCTGGACACTCTTCGTGAATTTGTGGCGGTACAAACTGCCTTAGACGACACTGCGAACACCTCGTGGTTTATGCAAGATGGTGCCCGGCCGACGTCTTTAATTTCCTGAATGAATATTTCGATGATCGTGTGATTGCTTTGGGCTATCCGAAACATACAGGAGGCGGCGTGGATTGGCCTCCCTATTCGCCAGACACGAACCCCTGTGACTTCTTTCTGTGGGGACACTTGAAAGACCAGGTGTACCGCCAGAATCCAGAAACAATTGAACAGCTGAAGCAGTACATCTCATCTGCATGTGCAGCCATTCCGCCAGACACGTTGTCAAAGGTTTCGGGTAATTTCATTCAGAGACTACGCCATATTATTGCTACGCATGGTGGATATGTGGAAAATATCGTACTACAGAGTTTCCCAGACCGCAGCGCCATCTGTTGTTGACAATTGTAACTACTGCAATTTCGAAAGTTTGTCTGCCTGAAAATGTGCTGTTGTCCCAAGCAGGTTGCAACAAACGGTGTATTTCTATCGCTGCTCGTTTAGTTTGTATTGCCGTTTCAAATATACCGGTCATTTTTGAAACACCCTGTATGAGGTACTACGAATTTCTTCGCTAAGGTGCAAGCACCACTCCTGTACCAGTTACATTATACGAAGTAAAAGTTGGCATTACGGCTGACATTATCACACACAGTCGCAATAGCTGTTTTCAGTTCATACTTAGATATCATTCTGACACGACTGCTAAGCAGGCGTTTCAGAAGCGATAGTCCAGACTCAGGGATACGACAGGAATGAGCATTTGTTCATTAGAAGAGTTATGATTTAAAGTAGCGAAGATGAAAAAGTGCTCATTGCTCTTAAAATATGCATTTTAGACCACACGTTTCCTGGAAAAAAAATTCTGTTTTGATCCATACTGCCACTTCCCAAAATAAGGAAAGCAAAGAGCTTGCAGTAGAAGAGATTTGTTTCGCCGTATCAAAGATCAAGAATTGCTAATAGCTCTTAGGGTTTGTGTTTTAGACGCCATGTTTACTTGACTTTTTCGTTCCAATGGTCATTCCTGTCATATTGACCATCACTTCTGAAACACCCTGTTTATGACGACGCGTGTAGCCTATAGTAATATTTCGACAACTACATTTTTATTCAGAGATGTCGGATATTAAATGATTATTTTTACCTTTGGGCTTGATAGTGATTATAAACCAGAAATCACGATTGTGTGTGTAAATGAATATAATAAACAGTTAAGCGGCGTCAATTTTATTCAGAAATTACATTTTGATCGTGGTCGGTAACGAAGGAAAAACATTATGGATTTCATGTAATCTTTCCATGTATTGATACTAAAGTGAATTACATTAGTAACTTTGTATATTGTATGAGTTGTAGAACTTACATGTAAAGATTTCAGTCAGCCACGACCAAAGGAAAATTAATTTGTTGCGTTTAATATATGAGACAATCAGGTTCAAAATGGTTCAAATGGCTCTGAGCAGGATTCGAACCTGCGACCGTAGCGGTCGCTCGGTTCCAGACTGTAGCGCCTAGAAGTGCACGGCCGCTCCGGTGATTAATCAGGAAGCGTGACAGAGACAGCTGAAGTCACAGAGGTCAGAGAGAATACAAACCAGAGATACAAATACTTCTGTTAAAAAGGTCCAGCTTCTACACTTACGTCTTGTGTTCTTTGAGTGGAGTTTGTAAAAGTACGTCGGTCTGAAGAAATCAGTAAGCGTATATGAGAAGCACAAAGCAGTGCAATCTTTGTAATGGAAATCAGTGGTGGGTTAAGAATATTAGCGTTATTCAGCATATGATAAATAATTACATAGTTACTTTTGCCTGCGAAGAAGTAGAATGAGTACATATTGTAGCAAAACTACTATGAAGCCGTGATTTCATAGAGTAGATTGTCTTTAGAGGACTAAATGTGCAGAAATAAACTATAAAATTTCATTGTCTGTGCACGTGCCAGGAAGTTCGACAGGTAAGCTTTTCTGTTCCGTAGAGAAACATTCCCGTCCATATATTGCTTCATTCAGATCGTTTTTCATTTTTCGGAGCAGTAAATCTGCTGGGAGAAGTTTTTTGCACGGTCAATTAAATGAAGCAACAACTAGCATTTTCCGCCTAATGAAATTACAGGAGTCGAATAACAATGACAGCGCATCGACGGTAAGATGTTATAAGCAGACAGTAGCTGCACGAAGAAGCGCTTCATTTGAGAAGGTAAAATCGTTGGTCTTGTCGGCCTGGACCTACACCCCTGCACATGAAAAACCATGAACAGTGATGCAAGAGTGCCAAACCGGCTTGTCGTTAATGATTGAAGACACTTAGAAAAGGCTGCAGTTAACAGTAACGTAAGTTCCGAGGAGTATCCACTATACGTAAAAATAAACAGGCAGTTTGAGCTCAAGAATACATTAGCATTTTATTATTGTGGTTTTCGGACACTATCCACTCAGTCAGCGCCAAATAAAAAGAATATATATTCTGAAAATAATTAATTTCAATGTAACAGTTATTCTCGCAGTTGAGATTGTCATTAGACACACATTTTTAATATTTGTTTGAGACACCACTGTACTGCAAATAAAATAGTTCCAATCCCCTAATTCGACCATGATTTTCAGGAAGCTTCCCTTCATTTGTTGTTGTTGCTGTGGTCTTCATTCCTGAAACTGGTTTCATGCAGCTCTCCATGCTACGTTATCCTGTGCAAGGTTCTTCACCTCCCAGTACCTACTGCAACCTACATCCTACTGAATCTGTTTAGTATATTCATCTCTTGATCTCCCTCTACTATTTTTACCCTCCACACTGCCCTCCAATGCTAAATTTGTGATCCGTTGATGCCTCAAAACATGTCCTGCCAACCGATCCCTTCTTCTAGTCAAGTTGTGCCACAAACTTCTCTTCTGCCCAATCCTATTCAATACATCTAAATTAGTTATGTGATCTACCCATTTAATCTTCTGCATTCTTCTGTAGCGCCACATTTCGAAAGCTTCTATTCTCTTCTTGTGTAAACTATTTATCGTCCATGTTTCACTTCCATACATGGCTATACTCCATACAAATACTTTCATAAACGACTTCCTGACACTTAAATCTATAACCTATGTTAACAAATTTCTCTTCTTCAGAAACGCATTCTTTGCCATTGCCAGTCTACATTTTATATCCTCTCTACTTCGACCATCATCAGTTATTTTGCTCCCCAAATAGCAAAACTCATTTACTACTTTAAGCGTCTCATTTCATAATCTAATTCCCTCGGCGTCACCCGATTTAATTCGACTACATTCCATTATCCTCATTTTGCTTATGTTGATGTTCATCTTATATCCTCCTTTCAAGACACTATCCATTCCGTTCAGCTGCTCTTCGAGTTCCTTGCTGTCTCAGCATTACATAGCTACAACTGTGCAGGAATATTTAAACGGCCGTACAAAGTAAACAACAAGGCGTTTGTTTCGGCTGGCTACGAGTTAACGTTAAATATTTTAATATAAGATAACAGTTCGAGATATCACGAATAATGAGAGAGAAAGAGGACACGGACAGGCTAGGTACGTATTAAAATAATTGGCTAGTACCGAGAGGCCTGCAGTGGGTAAGTATATTACGTGTATCGCGCATGTAAGCGTGGAGTGGTGTTGGTTGTCAATACCCAGGCGTAGTATCGATCTTGCAAAGCAGAGGCTATCTCGCCACACGCAGATAACAGCAGCGGACTGGAGATAAGGGTCGTTACACGGATTCGATCGTTAAGTGGAGAGTTAACACGGCTTTTTTTCCAGATTTCAACACGCCATTCCTCGCTACCAGAGTGATTCGGTTAGCGCAGGATCTTGTTCATTGTCTCAAAGAGGTGGTTCGCATTCTGCATTACCACGCGGGAGGGGTGTTTCACAAGAGGTTACGATGATAACAGGGTGCTCTCTGAAGGGTCAAAAATATGTCTACGAATTTCATTTGAAAGAAAATTAGCCCTCGGCACTAATTTTAGCCGGCCGCGGTGGCCGAGCGGTTCTAGGCGCTTCAGTCCGGAACCGCGCGACTGCTACAGTCGCAGGTTCGAATCCTGCCTAGGGCATGGATGTGTGTGATGTCCTTAGGTTAGTTAGTAGTTCTAAGTTCTAGGGGGCTGATGACCTCAGAAGTTAAGTACCATAGTGCTCAGAGCCATTTGAACCATTTTTGAACCACTAATTTTAAACAAATTAACCTGGTTTCGACACTGCTAGGAGTGTTTTCCTCAGAACTTAAAACAAAGAATGGTCTATATTCTATAGCATGCTCAGAGAATTATGACTAAACATGTATGATAGAGTATAAGTACGGAAACGTCGTGAAAGATTGGCAGACGTTTCCGTACGTATACTCTATCATACATGTTTAGTCATAATTCTGTGACCATGGTATCGAATATAGACGAATCTTTGATTTAAATTCTGAGGAAAACACTCCTAGCAGTGTCAAAACCAGGTTAATTTGTTTAAAATTAGTGACCGAGGGCTGATTTTCTTTCAGTTGTAACTATTCACGGTTTCTGAACGTCCACCGATGTGCAAGATTTTGTCTACGAATTTTTTACCAGTCCGATCAGTAATGGAATACACATTTTTAAAAGATGTAATTGTTGCCTTAACAGCTCAAATTATATATGTATAAATTCAACAACAGCAGTTACCACCTTCGCCCATTTTCATGTGTAGCGCCGCGAAAATTATGTGTTTTAGCGCATGTCAAAATTAGACAATACTATATTATGCACCTTGTTGCGTATACTTCTCCTTCCTTACTTATACCTCACGTACGATGATATACCCAAACTTTTTTATCATGGAGGCGTCTACATACTGAATATTCATAGGACCATAACATTGTTATTTTTAATGAATTTTATGGTTTTATAGGCAACAATAGAATGTATTCTTGGTTTTCAAATGGCGTATTAAAATGTCCTTTAAACTCGCCTTCTATGCGATTGATCTTCGTTGATCCATTATGGATCATGGGACGACGGTTGACATGAACTTGTTGATGCATAGATGTTTGCAAACCGCCTTCAGTCTGTGTCGCCTGACTACCAAGAGCTGTTGCAGGACGATTAGATTCACGGATCCAGTTATATGGCTCCTTCCGTGTATAGCGATTTTACCACTATGACGAGTGGGGCCTGAAGATAGCATCAATGCAATGCCGAAACTGGCAGCACATAGAAGTTCATAAAATAAAATCTTTTCTACAATACATACGGCTGTTGGTACAATATTGCATCAAGAAGTTTTGTGTGTATTGTCGTGTGGTAATGTGTTCGTAAAGAGCTGTAGCGGATTTCTTGTTACATGTTCTTGAGTCTGTTAAAAGTCGCGTGTTTAATTTAGGTTCGTCTCTCCAACTCCAAGTCAACATAGTGTACCTGAAACTTTCTGTAGTAACTAGAATGGCTGAAACGAATGACATTTACATTCGAATCTCACATATTTATTTATCAGAATGAACACTCGTTCATTTTATTCCTTCTCATTTTGGAACTGCCACTTTTGACTATGATAGGTCGCAGAATTTTTTGTAAGGATTCTCCTCTTTTTTTTCCTCCATTTTCTTTCTATTTTATGTACGCTGCATAGAGCGCTTGTGGATTTGTAACTGTGTTGCACAAATGGAGAATTTTTTTTAAATTTCTCGGCATAGTTGGAAACCTGATACGCCATCTGCAGCTTCTGGGATCTGGCGTTGTTAGCTTATTTAGTCAGTCCATTGGTCTAAACGACTTTTCCGGATCCAAGATATTTAAATTCTTGTACTTTGTTCATTTTCTCACTTATTGTAGTACTTTTAGTCAAAGATGGCACATTGGAGTGAAATTTATAGTTCAAATTAATTTTATTTATAGTACAGTACAAGAAAAACATAATCTGAACCGAAGGTCATACATATCCCATAGGATCGTACACTTATCATTTCCCGTCCCCCTCCTTCCCCTCCCCCCCCCCCCCGGGTTCATGAGGGTTCAAACCCAATCACGTGCATGCTGTCTCTGATCCGAACGCAGCCTAATGGCACTTCGTAAGCGCCCCCTCCCTTCTCCCTCACCACAGTAATATAGCAAGGGCTTTCCTACTCCGCTAAGCGTTATGGGATCGTAATGACTAATTTTTCGCCTTCTGGGAAAGTATTTATCTGCGCGCCTGGTATGTATAAATTTCAAACGATTCCACCTGACCCCAACATCCTACGCCATGGCCTGTGATGCAGATTTTTTTTCGCAAACGGAAACACAATGACTTATTCCTTTTCGCAGGAGTCATTTTCGGTTGGCCAGCGACTAGTCGGAATCAGGTTGTCTCACTTCCTTACTTTCTGGCATTTTCGGGCAATAACAAAGTTATATTATGTGGTAGGTGTCATAAGAGCACAGTTAATAAACTCATTTCTTGAAATAATGGATAAACTACGAACTTCCAGCATGCTGGAATACCTGTAGGTCACCAACATTTGTTAATCAGTAAAACGAAACTAATTATCATATGTATTGTCTGTAACTGCTCATTGCGCATTTTTGAAATGGTTTTCACACCACCGAAAATAACATTTTTGGCTATGCTACGATGATTTGGTAACGGGTCTCGACCCGAAACTAGTGAACGAATGAGTATGAAAAGTAAAATTAGCAACTTCTAACAACCTTACCACAACAAAGGTCAACAATTAATTATGATTGTAGTGTTGCTCTCGCTACTAAATATTGCATTTTCGGGCAACAACAAGGTTATATTATGTGGCAGGTGTCATAAGAGCACAGTTAATAAAGTCATTTCCTGAAATAATTGATAAACTAGACACTCATCTTTTCGTGTTTCCCACGCTGGTCTCGTTGAGAACTCATGGCTCAATCATCGAAAATCTAGGTAGTGATGATTCCAAGCTCGGGTTGCAAAGAGGCGTAGGTGTTATTCTGCGACATTCAAAAGTTTTATAGATGTGTTTCATAAACCATGAAACGTCCCCTTAGAAAAATTTATGAATTACTGTGCTGATAAACCTCTTACATTATTTGATTTTCAAACAGCTGAGCAGAACTGAACGTACTCAGACATTTCTCTCTTTACTTATTCTGATCAACACTAAACTGACACACAATATTTTTAGCCCAACGCAATCTAACTTTCAATCATCCCTACAAAAGAATGGCCCTGACAATAACCTATACCTTTCATGAATCACTTACTCACAAAAATCTTCGTTACTCGATCTACTGCAATACAGCGAGCGCCAATACTGTCAGCTAAATAAACGATTCTAACTACTGAAGGCCCTAACTACTGATAGGTGTAGTTAGCAAAGGTAAGATTTTGATAGAGATTACCTCAATAGCGTTCAGAAGTCAGTTCATGATATCCACTATTACAAATTTACTGTCTCTGATGGACACACGTCCATATCATCCGCTCTCAAAACTCCGCCATCTCTCTTCCCACATCCACCACTGCTGGCGGCTCACCTCCAACTGCGCAACGCTACACGCTGTTAACATCCAACTGCCCACTACAATAGAGAATTTTTCAACAATGCCAACCAGCCACAGACGGCACACAGCACAGTCAGTGATTTTCATACAGAGCGCTACATGGCGTTACCAACATAATAACCTAAACAGCCTACTTACAACCATTCTTGAAGAATAAACTTTCGCAAATTAGGACAATGGTGATGTAAAAAAGTTATCAGCATTCCGAATTTAAGTTACACTTCTTTTTTATTACTTTTGTTGCAATATCATGTAACTCGTTCCAAAACATCACTTCGCAATGTAAGACATACCTGAAAATATCTTCCTCACTGATAAAGTTCACATTTCAAAAACTGAGTACAATTTGCGTCTTTTTAACGTGACTACCAAAGCTTGACTCTCTAATAACAGCATACGCGCCCAAAAATCAGAGTTACAAGTACGTCAATGATCATAGTGACAAAAGAAAGAATACCCATAAGAATAATATCATTGCAATATATATACATATCGATGTATCGAAGTATCTGTATATTAATGAAATCAAATCTGAATGTTGTCACAGAAATATGTTAACCATACTACAGAAACACAGTAGTGTGGGATCCGCACCAGGTAGGGTTGATAGAAGAGATAGAGAAGATCCAACGGAGAGCAGCGCGATTCGTTACAGGATCATTTAGTAATTGCGAAAGCGTTACGGAGATGATAGATAAACTCCAGTGGAAGACTCTGCAGGAGAGACGCTCAGTAGCTCGGTACGGGCTTTTGTTAAAGTTTCGAGAACATACCTTCACCGAAGAGTCAAGCAGTATATTGCTCCCTCCTACGTATATCTCGCGAAGAGACCATGAGGATAAAATCAGAGAGATTAGAGCCCACACAGAAGCATACCGACAATCCTTCTTTCCACGTACAATACGAGACTGGAATAGAAGGGAGAACCGATAGAGGTACTCAGGGTACCCTCCGCCACACACCGTCAGGTGGCTTGGCGGAGTATGGATGTAGATGTAGATGCAGAATTTTGCTGGTATCGAGAGGTTGAGGTGGGGTGCCGTAATGGTTACGTAATTTAAGTACCATTGTAAGTAAGCTGTTTAGGTTTTCTTATTGGTAACGCCACGTAGCGCTCTGTATGAAAATCACTGGCTGTACTATGTACAGTCTGTGGCTAGTTTGCATTGTTGTCTGCCATTGTAGTGTTGGGCAGCTGGATGTGAACAGCGCGTATCGCTGCACAGTTGGAGGTGAGCCACCAGCAGTGGTGGACGTGAGGAGAGAGATGGCGGATTTTTGAGAGCGGATGTTCTGGATGTGTGTCCATCAGTAACAGTACATTAGTTAATAATGGATGTCATGAATTGCTATGTATTATGACTTTTGAACACTATTAAGGTTACATACATTGTTTGTTCTCTATTAAAATCTTTTCTATGCTAACTATGCCTATCAGTAGTCAGTGCCTTCAGTAGTTCGAATCTTTTATTTTGCTGGCAGTAGTGGCGCTCGCTGTATTGCAGTAGTTCGAGTAACGAAGATTTTTGTGAGGTAAGTGATTTGTGAAAGGTATAGCTTAATGTTACTCAGGGCCATTCTTTTTCAGGGATTATTGAAAGTCAGATTGCGTTGCGCTAAAAAAATATTGTGTGTCAGTTTAAGCAGAGTCATGTATAATTTTTCTAAGGGGACGTTTCAGCATTACAAACTTTGGAGTGGGTTTTCGTTGTTCCGGGGGTCTCACGCTTTTCGCGCGTCCTCGAACCTCCGGTATTGTTTCTTTGGCTCCCCGCTTACAGTCTCGTTAATCCGCGACTGTTTGCACAGCCACTTGTTGGTCGCACTGTAGCAGTAGGCCAATAGCCGTAATCCCGACAAGCACTGTAGAGAGCGAGGGAGATAAGGCAGTGAGAGGAGAGGGACTATCTATCTATCTCTTGAGCAACAAGTGGCGCTGACTTCATCGCGGATTACCGAGCAGCTACCAACCACTCCAGAACCCACCACTCCACAGCCGGGCTGGGACGGCTGACAGCCAGATACCGCCACACTCGCTACCTAGCCGTCAGCGCGAAGCAGTCGCGTCCAGTGCAGATCAGAAGCGGAGCGTGCGCTATAATGAGGGTTGCCCACATTAGAAATTGATGCTTCGCCGTTACCTTACAAGGGCAGGCCTCAGTCACGGCCAAGCGATTCGGCTCACACATACAGAAAAACAACCACGAAGGAATTACCCTAGACGACTGGGAAACGGTAGCTAATGTACAAACAAATTATTACAATTTCTATATACAGGGTGTTACAAAAGGTACGGCCAAACTTTCAGGAAACATTCCTCACACACAAAGAAAGAAATTATCTTATGTGGACATGTGTCCGGAAACGCTTACTTTCCATGTTAGAGCTCATGTTATTACTTCTCTTCAAAACACATTAATCATGGAATGGGAACACGCAGCTACAGAACGTACCAGCGTGACTTCAAACACTTTGCTACAGGTAATGTCCAAAATGTCCTCCGTTAGCGAGGATAAATGCATCCACCCTCCGCCGCATGGAATCCCCGATGCGCTGATGCAGCCCTGGAGAATGGCTTATTGTATCACAGCCGTCCACAATACGAGCACGAAGAGTCTCTACATTTGGTACCGGGGTAGCGTAGACAAGAGCTTTCAAATGCCCCCATAAATGAAATTCAAGAGGGTTCAGATCAGGAAAGCGTGGAGGCCATGGAATTGGTCCGCCTCTACGAATCCATCTGTCACCGAATCTGTTGTTGAGAAGCGTATGAACAATTCGACTGAAATGTACCGGAGCTCCATCGTGCATGAACCACATGTTAGGTCGTACTTGTAAACGCACATGTTCTAGCAGCACAGGTAGAGTATCCCGTATGAAATCATGATAACGATCTCCATTGAGCGTAGGTGGAAGAACATGGGGCCCAATCGAGACATCACCAACAATGCCTGCCCAAACGTTCACAGAAAATCTGTGTTGATGAGGTGATTGCACAATTGCGTGCGGATTCCGTCAGCCCACACATGTTGTTTGTGAAAATTTAAAATTTGATTGCGTTGGAATGAAGCCTCATCCGTAAAGAGAAGATTTGCACTGAAATGAGGATTGGCACATTGTTGGATGAACCATTCGCAGAAGTGTACCCGTGGAGGCCAGTCAGCTGCTGATAGTGCCTGCACACGCTGTACATGGTACGGAAACAACTGGTTCTCCCGTAGCACTCTCCATACAGTGACGTGGTCAACGTTACCTTGTACAGCAGCAACTTCTCTGACGCTGACGTTAGGGTTATCGTCAACTGCATGAAGAATTGCCTCGTCCATTGCAGGTGTCCTCGTCGTTCTAGTTCTTCCCCAGTCGCGAGTCGTAGGCTGGAATGTTCCGTGCTCCCTAAGACGCCGATCAATTGCTTCGAAGGTCTTCCTGTCGGGACACCTTCGTTCTGGAAATCTGTCTCGATACAAACGAACTGCGCCATGGCTATTGCCCCGTGCTAATCCATACAACAAATGGCCCTCTGCCAACTCCACATTTGTAAACATTGCACTGACTGCAAAACCACATTCGTGATGAACACTAACCTGTTGATGCTACGTACTGATGTGCTTGATGCTAGTACTGTAGAGCAATGAGTCGCATGTCAACAGAAGCACCGAAGTCAACATTACCTTCCTTCAACTGGGCTAACTGTCGGTAAATCGAGGAAATACAGTACATACTGACGAAACTAAAATGATCTGTAACATGGAAATTAAGCGTTTTCGGACACATGCCACGTAACATCTTTTCTTTATTTGTGTGTGAGGAATGTTTCCTGAAAGTTTGGCCGTACATTTTTGTAACACCCTGTATATAACTTAGCAAACGTGAAGAGTGTGGCGTACTACGACGTCAGCCTCGACCTCAATAACGCTTCAAACAGGAAGGTCTCGACAAATGCGAAAAAAAGGCCACATCTCAGATGTGTGCTGCAAGGTGAGTTAATAATGTCACTTAGGCACCAAATTTAACAACAATTGTACCCAACCCACCGTGGACGTGACACACGATGAGAAAATAGTCGCAGCGTCTATTACTCCCATTTCATCCCTTCTTTCGACGCCTCTGCGATGGAGGTCTCAGCAGAGACACCCACCGGTGAAATCACTAGGTTTTCATATGGGCCAGCCAGAGTGGCCGAGCGGTTCTAGGCGCTACAGTCTGGAACCGCGCGACCGCTACGGTCGCAGGTTCCAATCCTGCCTCGGGCATGGATGTGTGTGATGTCCTTAGGTTAGTTAGGTTTAAGCGTTTCTAAGTTCTGGGGGACTAATGACCACAGCAGTTAAGTCCCATAGTGCTCAGAGCCATTTGAACCATTTTTTCATATGGGTTGCTCAGGAAAACATTTCAGACACACCGTTGCTTAAAATCGACACGGAAAGGCCTCTTAGGGTGGTGCAAAGGGCGTCAATGAAAACCATCCCTTTCGCTGGGGCTTTCATTCCCACACAGCTGGCTGTCGGTGATGGTGAGATGAGCAACAGGAAGAAGTTCTTGATACCTTTTGGCGCTGCTGACGGTCGTTTTAACCCTTTTGTACAGACAACGTGCTGCTGCATCCATTGAAGGTCAGTGCGACCGCAATTTTTGCTCTCGTGTACTGATTAGAAACATTAGAAACTGTTCAAAACGACTCTCGCCTGCATCTCGTGGTCGTGCGGTAGCGTTCTGGCTTCCCACGCCCGGGTTCCCGGGTTCGATTCCCGGCGGGGTCAGGGATTTTCTCTGCCTCGTGATGGCTGGGTGTTGTGTGCTGTCCTTAGGTTAGTTAGCTTTAAGTAGTTCTAAGTTCTAGGGAACTTATGACCATAGATGTTAAGTCCCATAGTGCTCAGAGCCATTTGAACCAAAACGACTAGATTTTAAAGCGATCTGAAGCAGTAAGGGGTACTTACGCTTTTTCAACCCTCCTATTTTCGGCAACCCCTATAGCGTGATCGCGTGGGAGTGGAACATTAACATGCGCGTTAGTAAAATAACGAAGGATACTTGTAAGACCTCCTCCTTCAGTTCGACAACATCGCCGATGCAACCCACGCCACTCTACTGAACACGTTACAAATGTGCCTTCGAGACCGGTTCAACCTGGCGGCTGCTCTAGCGCGTAAAGGCAAGCAAACCGGAATCTAGTGTCGGCGGGTTGCCTAACCCTGCGCCTTCCCGCTAGGCTTCTCTACTGACGTGGACGAGCGCTTCTGGAAGACTACACGTATTTTTCTACGAGAAGGTGTAGCTCTGTGACGACATCCTTGTGCGACAACTACGACATCAGATTCACCTTCGGGTGACCCCTTGATGGCCGTGCGGGCGTGAGGGCACTTGAGGGCAACTTCTTCAAGGACGCCACCCAGCGATGACCATCCCCCATTAACGTCAGATCACGCCAAGGCAGCAGGAACAGCAGTCCGCTGCTTAGACTGCGTAACATCAAGCCCGAGGGGGCGCGTCCTTCCTGAATCGGATTGTTGTGGCCCAGATATCGGAACACACAGTGAGAATACAAGGACCTAGCGCGAAGCTATTAATATCACTAAACCGCTACCGCAGCCCTCAGTAGCCTAATCTGCCAGGAAGTTTCATATCAGCACACACTCCGCTGCAGAGTGAAAATCTCATTCTGCTACGTTCGCAGGAGAGCTTCTGTGGAAGGTAGGAGACGCGATACTGCAGAAGTAAAGCTGTGAGTACCGGGCGTGAGTCGTGCTTCGGTAGCTCAGAGGGTGCCGGCACGGTAGCTCAGTGTGTTCGGTCAGAGAGTTAGCAGCCCTCTGTAATAAAAAAAACTGAGCTAACCGATCAACAACGAACTTAAACGGATGTCTTACGACGTCCGCCCCGAGCATATGCAACGAACAAACGAGAGCAAAAAGAGATTTAAAAAAAAGAAAGAAAAAAAAAAGAAAAGGTGGTGGAGCACTCGCCCGCGAAAGGCAAAGGTCCCGACTTTCGATTCTCGGTCGGGCACACAGTTTTAATCTGCCATGAAGTTTCTACCTAAAAACAGTCAGTTTGATTGTTAATATTTCATATAATTACTGACCGTCTTCGAAAATTTTAAAAGTTGTTAAGTAATATAATCTTATGTCAAAAGTTTAACACAATAAGACAAGTATTGCAGTTACAAACTGTGTCTTTGTCGTGAGGAAGCGTAACTGACGGCGTGCAAATACCCAGACTATATTCATACAGTATTTGAGAGTGACGCCACTTAGCGGCTTACAACAAACTTTACACATAATTCCAAACCTTTACGAAACTTCTTATCACTGACAAACCTTCCCCTACCCACACCCACACCCACACCCACAGTACGCAGCTCGTGGTCGTGCGGTAGCGTTCTCGCTTCCCACGCCCGGGTTCCCGGGTTCGATTCCAGGCGGGCTCAGGGATTTTCTCTGCCTCGTGATGACTGGGTGTTGTGTGATGTCCTTAGGTTAGTAAGGTTTAAATGGTTCTAAGTTCTAGGGGACATGTTAAGTCCCATAGTGCTCAGGACCATTTTGAACCATACGCACATGGAACTTCCCCCATTCCCCCCCCCCCCCCCCCCCCCCCGCACACACACGCACTCAGAAAAGGCAGCAAGAAAAAAAGTTTGTTTACCACATTTTCGCTGTTCATGCAGTCAAACGTCTGCATCGGGCATTACGTCTTTACTATCGACAGTATCCAAAAATATCTGTGAATACATCTGTGAACGTATAGCAATGGATGACACACACCTGTGGAAATACGATGCCATGAACAGTTAGATGCGTAAAAAATTGACTTTTTCATAAGATAGAGTGAAATTACCCATCCTTTATTCATCCAGTGGTTCATAACGAAAACATATAGCTAATTCCCATAAACTTTAGGCATACCGATGATCTCCAAGATTTTTAAAAAATTCTTTTTGCTTGCATGCTTCCAGTAAAGTAAAAAAACTTGTAATCAGAAGTTTCAAGCTGTTCCAAACGTGGGAACTAGATTCTTTAAGGTATCGGGGGTTTACTGCTCTGATACTAATCAGCAAGTGCTTGAACAATATACTGCTAGGCACCGGTCCACAGTACTGTCGATGATGATGATGATGATGATGATGATGATTGGTTTGTGGGGCGCTGAACTGCGCGGTCATCAGCGCCCATACGAAGTCCCAATTTTTACACGGTCCAATTTTTTTAAGCAGTCCAATCTAGCCACTGTCACGAATGATGATGATGATGATGATGATGATGATGATGATGATGAACACTCAGTCCCCAGAAAGAGAATATACCCAACCCGGCTGGGAGTACAACTCGGGACCCCATGATCCACATGCAGCAGCGCTTGCCACTCGAACAAGAGATTTGGACAGTACTGTCGAACCGTCAGAGTGTCGAACAGTTACATTCAGTGATAATAAAGTAATGAGTTTATCTTATTTCACTGTGCATATTGTAAAATTTGCAAAACGTATGCTGACGTTTTATCCATTTAATAAGTGTTGAAGTGCGTGTGCCATCTTGTTCTCCTAGAGACACAATATCTTCCAACAAATTTAAGTTTACCATTCGTTTTCCCTAATACTGATTCTACGTGATCGTCAAATCTCTAACCGCTTCTATTGTCCCTAGATATCTAAACGATAGGACGTGCTTCAGATGTTCGTCATTAAATTTGTTTCAGATAAGATAGGGTTCTTTCCCTGTGTTACAGGCATTATCTTACGTTTATCTATTATTTATCGACAACTGCCTTCATAAAATCAGTTGTATTTTTGTCTTATGATGGTCCAACGATACTTCGCTGCACACAACAGCATCATTAGCAAACAGTCTGGTAGTGTTTGTGACAATACGTGATAATTCATTTGTGTCTACTGAAAATGTTAGGTAGTCTATTACACTTGCGTGGAGCGTACCCGATAATACTTTCGTTTCAGTTGAGCATTCGCCGTCCAGTATAGCCCCCTGGGTTGCGTTAATCAAATATCGCTCTATCCGACTCTAACATTTCTTTCTTTACCGCCTACATCGTAGCTACGATTTTTGTAATAACTCTAGAAAAGAATATCAATGAGTAACGTCAGCCTAAGGTTACGTAGACCACATACTTACAATATTATAAGGGGCAGTCAAATGATACGGACACGGATGTAAAAAAGTAGGTAAACTGCTTATTATTTCAAACGCAATGACTGTTAATAAGTTTATCCTACTGTGAGACAAGACGGTAAGTACCATCATGGAAGTCTGTTTGCAGTTTGCTACGGAACCGTGGTTATATCCATCCGTGCACCTCTTTGTCCGAAGCAAATCGACGCCATGAATGTCTTCCTTCGGGACTCCAAAAATATGGAAATCGAGTGCGGAGAGATCGTGACCGATCTCACATGTTGTCCAGTTTGTTTCTAGCGGGTTGCAGAAGTTTCGCTGGGAATCCCTTACAGAATATCGACACATTCCCGATATCTCCCCAAACGATTTCCATATTTTCGGAGCGCTGAAGAGAGACATTCGTGGCCGACGATTTGCTGGATACAATCATGATACCCTGAGCAACAGTAATCATTTTTCGATGACGGTGCTGACCTCCTTGTCCCACCGTGAGATATCGGTGTGATCAGTTATGACGATTACTTTTGAAATAATAAACCGTTTACTTACTTTTTTTACATTTGCCTCGTTTACATTTGAGTGCCCTTTATATCATTCACTTGTCCTTGCTTTCTTTGTCTCCCTATTTCCGAAGAAGGAGACGATGAACAAGAAGTGCAATTCTAGTACACCACAGAACTAGATCAGGCATACTGACTTTCTTGTCCACCATTAGTCGTTGTCTGATGTACAGAAATTTTAATTCGTCATTATTTTCAAGTCTGTAGCTACGGTGGCATATGCAGTACTTATACGAATATGAAGGAGAAATTTCATTCAAGGTCACCTACCAATTAAATGGTGCGAGACGGAAAGATATGAAAATAAATCACGGGCGATTTTCAAAATATCTTCGGTATCTTCCACATTTTATTAATCAAAATATGTGTTTTTTTATTCCCGGACTATCCTGGGCGTGATTAAGTTTTTGAGTGAAAACAGTTTCGTTTGCAAACTTGTTTTTGTTAATCACAATTACTTGTTTCGCCTTTGTAAGGTACTACCAGATTATCTAAAAATGTGACTGAGTAAGCTTCATCCATCAATTGCCGCTGAAGGAGTTAAATAAGAATAAGTAGCTATTGGCTATAACAACAGATCGTCAAATGTCTTGTTAAAAGTAAGATCTTCACATATCTGATAAGATATTTGACGACCGGATATTACATCGAGACGCTTCTTTTTCCTTATTTAATACCCTTCAGCGACAACTGATAGGTGAAGCTTGTCCAGCTTTATTTTTACATAATCTGATGAAATTGGGGTCAAAATACAGCTCATAAAGTGTCCACAAAGTCCCTCTAGCATATCGAAAGGATCATAACCTTCAAATTATCAAAGATAGAAAACCGTGGTTTGTTGCAATCCATTTAGCAGCACTCAAAGCTTATTTCCATCGTTGTAGATCTGACTCCGAATGCATCGAAGTAGCGACAGACCAAGACAAATGTCATATGGTATGCAGAACATAAATCTGTGACAACGGCACTGCGGAATTATGGACGCCGGTTGTTGTGGTCTTCAGTCCTGAGACTGGTTTGATGCAACTCTCCATGCTACTCTATCTTGTGCAAGCTTCTTTATCCCCAGTACCTACTGCAACCTACATCTTTTTGAATCTGCTTAGTGTATTCATCCCTTGGTCTCCCTCTACAATTTTTACCCTCCACGCTACCCTCCAACACTAAATTGGTGATCCCTTGATGCCTCAGAACAAGTCCTACCAACCGATCCCTCCTTCTATTCAAGTAGTGCCACTAACTTCTCTTCTCCCCAATCCTATTCAATACTTCCTCATTAGTTATGTGATCTACCCATCTAATCTTCAGCATTCTTCTGTAGCACCACATTTCGAAAGCTTCTTTCTCTTCTTGTCTAAACTATTCATCGCCCATGTTTCACTTCCATACACTCCACACAGATAGTTTCAGAAACAACTTCCTGACACTTAAATCAATACTCGATGTTAACAAATTTCTTTTCTTCAGAAACGCTTTCCTTCCCATTGCCAGTCTACATTTTATATTTTCTCTACTTCTACCATCATCAGTTATTTTGCTCCCCAAATAGCAAAACTCCTTTACTACTTTAAGTGTCTCACTTCCTAATCTAATTCCCTCAGCATCACCCGACTTTATTCGACTACATTCCATTATCCTCGTTTTGCTTTTGTTGATGTTCATCTTATACCCTCCTTTCAAGACACTGTCCATTCCGTTCAACTGCTCGTCCAAGTCTTTTGCTGTCTCTGACAGAATTACAATGTCATCGGCGAACCTCAAAGTTTTTATTTCTTCTCCATGGATTTTAATACCTACTCCGAATTTTTCTTGTGTTTCCTTTACTGCTTGCTCAATATACAGATTGAATAACATCGGGGACAGGCTACAACCCTGTCTCACTCCCTTCCCAAAGGCTGCGCCCCTCTGATGCCCCTCTACTCTTATAACTGACATCTGGTTTCCATACAAATTGTAAATAGCCTTTCGCTCCCTGTATTTTACCCCTGCCACCTTCAGAATTTCAAAGAGAGTATTCCAGTCAACATTGTCAAAAGCTTTCTCTAAGTCTACAAATGCTAGAAATGTAGGTTTGCCTTTTCTTAATCTTTCTTCTAAGATAAGTCGTAAGGTTAGTATTGCCTCACGTGTTCCAACATTTCTACGGAATCCAAACTGAGCTTCCCCGAGATCCGCTTCTAGCCGTTTTTCCATTCGTCTGTAAAGAATTCGCGTTAGTATTTTGCAGCTGTGACTTATTAGACTGATAGTTCCGTAATTTTCACATCTGTCAGCACCTGCTTTCTTTGGGATTGGAATTATTATATTGTTCTTGAAATCTGAGGGTATTTCGCCTGTCTCATACATCTTGCTCACCAGATGGTAGAGTTTTGTCATGACTGGCTCTCCCGAGGCTGTCAGTAGTTCTAAAGGAATTTTGTCTACTCCCGGGACCTTGTTTCGACTCAGGACTTTCAGTGCTCTGTCAAACTCTGCACGCAGTATCTTATCTCCCATTTCGTTTCATCTACATGCTCTTCCATTTCCATAATATTGTCGTCACGTACATCGCCCTTGTATAAACCTTCTATATACTCCTTCCACCTTACTGCCTTCCCTTCTTTGCTTAGAACTGGGTTTCTATCTGAGCTCTTGATATTCGTGAAAGTGGTTATCTTTTCTCTAATTTTTCTGTAGGGATTATCTATCTTACACCTAGTGAGATAAGCCTCTACATCCTTACATTTGTCCTCTAGCCATCCCTGCTTAGCCATTTTGTACTTCCTGTCGATCTCATTTTTGAGACGTTTGTATTCCTTTTTGCCTGCTTCACTTACTGCATTTGTTATTTTCTCCTTTCATCAATTAATTTCAGTATCTTTTCTGTTACACAAGGAATTCTACTAGCCCTCGTCTTTTTACCTACTTGATCCTCTGCTGCCTTGACTATTTCATTCCTCAAAGCTACCCATTCTTCTTCTACTGTATTTCTTTCCCCCATTGCTGTTCCCTTATGCTGTCCCTGAAACTCTGTGCAACCTCTGGTTCTTTCAGTTCATCCAGGTCCCATCTCCTTAAATTCCCACCTTTTTGCAGTTTCCAAGCATGTATGTCAATTTTTACCTCTCTATCTACATTTTTCCGTGGTTTATTAAGTTTTCAAATTTATACTGACTTTTTGATCATGTTAGTGTGGGTAAGAGAGGCTCTGACGACTTGTCGGACACGAGCGCTGCGCCGGGTGTGGAAGAGGCTTTGAAGGCAGTGGGGCGACAGCGCCGGCCGGTTCCGTGTTTGCAGACGGCTGCCCCGGGCTCGCAGCGTGGCAGCCAATAAGGCGGCATATTGGCGCTCGCTGCCTGCCTAACCGGGATTGATGGCCTCGTCCGGGCCGCGGCAGTGCCTGGGGGGAGGCGCATGAATACCAGATTGAGATAAATCATCGGATCGGGCGCGTGTCCGCAATAAGCGCGCCGGCTAATGACGGCACAATCGCGGCGGCTAATACAATGAACGCGGCCAGCGTCGGCTGGAGATATTGCCCCGGGCGGGCGTTAAGAGCCGCGGGGAGTCCCCTAATGAGCGGCCGGGGTCTGGGGGCGCACACACCCCCGCAACTTAATCGCTCGCCGTCACCACCCCCGCTCTGCCGCAGCAATATTGCCGGCGTCACTTCTCTGCCGCCTTATTAAACACCAGTGCCACAACAGGCCTGTTTCGTTCGCACTACATCTGCTTAGTGCTTAGAGCCATTGGGACCATTTGAGAGAATAATTTGTTGGCAGTGACCTACATACCGAGAAATGATCATCATAATAAAACAGGGGGAATCGGAGCTGTCACAGGAAGAGTTCGTTTTTTTCCCCCCCGCATGCCGTTCCACAGGGAAAAAGTAGAGAAATAGCTTTGGCTCGGTGAACCCGCTACAAAAGCACTCTACAGTGAACAGCAGAGTAATCATGTACACTACTGGCCATTAAAATTGCTACACCACGAAGATGACGTGCTACAGGCGCGAAATTTAACCGACACGAAGAAGATGCTGTGATATGCAAATGATTAGCTTTTAATAGCTGTCACAATAGGTTAGCGCCGGTGGCGACACCTGCAACGTGCTGACATGAGGAAAGTTTCAAACCTATTTCTATTACACAAACAGCAGTTGACCGGCGTTGCCTGGTGAAACGTTGTTGTGATGCCTCGTTAAGGAGGAGAAATGCGTACCATCACGTTTCCGACTTTGATAAAGGTCGGATTGTAGCATATCACGATTGCGGTTTATCGTATCGTGACATTGCTGCTCGCGTTGCTCGAGATCTAATGACTGTTAGCAGAATATGGAATCGGTGGGTTCAGGAGGGTAATACGGAACGCCGTGCTTGATCCCAACGGCCTCGTATCACTAGCAGTCGAGATGACAGGCATCTTATCCGCATGGCTGTAACGGATCGTGCAGCCACGTCTCGATCCCTAGTCAACAGATGGAGACGTTTGCAAGACAACAACCATCTGCACGAACAGTTCGACGACGTTGGCAGCAGCATGGCCTATCAGCTCGGAGCGTATGACGTGCGATAGCAGCGCATGTCGGGTGTTTCAAGCGTCAACTTCGCGTCTCAATATCTCGGGGTGTAATGGGAATATTGCGATGCAATCAACGCCACTGTGTATGTGCTTTGTCATGCTATGGACTGCTGAAGAAAAAATATAGGAGGTCCATTTAAAAAAAAAAACATAAGTTTGTGTTAAAAAACACATATGCTTTCGTTTTAGAATGTTTCCAAATATGTACATTCATGGGCCCCAGCCCTACATTGATACCGGTGAAAGTCGTTTTCCAATAGCTGTTATTGTTCCAGAGATATTTTGGGTGGACAAGATAGCTGGGACACCCTGTATAGGTGTTGTTGGAGGAGTAAAGAAAAAGGTCCATCAAGAATTGTGACACAAGAGGAGGATCTCACTACAGTCCAAGAGAAGACATATGCCGCAATACAGCCAAATATTCCGCGACAAAACCTGGTCCTCCCAAACCGAGCTATCCGGGTGTCCTGCCATTACCATAACGCGTATCAGGCTGTGTCACGGGTATTATTCCTCTCATTTATATCCGGTGAAAGCTCAGCCGTATCCGTGCTGCAAAGTCCACCCAAATGAGACTGCAGACCTCAGCCACATGACACTAGGGTGTTCACGCTATGCAAGTTCCTCAAGCCTTACCGAGCGAGGTGGCGCGTTGGTTAGACTTCGCAACACGCTTTACGGGGCAACATTATCGTTTCCCCTCCCCCCTCTCCTTTTCTTGCATCATTAGCGGAATGCTCCCTGCGAAGAACTGCTGTCAGTAAGCCTCAGCACAAGCGCTTCTTTAATCCGATTTTTTTTTGTCGTAATCATTTCGCGACATTCACAGTGCACGACGAAAAAAGTAAAGCACACGGAAGGGGTGAAGGAAACTATATAATGAAACTTCCTGGCAGATTAAAACTGTGTGCCCGACCGAGACTCGAACTCGTGACCTTTGCCTTTCGCGGGCAAGTGCTTTACCAATTGAGCTACCCAAGCACGACTCACGCCCCGTCCTCACAGCTTTACTTCTGCCAGTACCTCGTCTCCTACCTTCCAAACTTTACAGAAGCTCTCCGGCGAACCTTGCAGAACTAGCACTCCTGAAAGAAAGGATATTGCGGAGACATGGCTTATCCTATCTTTCAGGAGTGCTAGTTCGCAGGAGATCTTCTGTAAAGTCTGGAAGGTATGAGACGAGGTACTGGCGGAAGTAAAGCAGTGAGGACGGGGCGTGAGTTGTGCTTGGGTAGCTCAGTCGGTAGAGCACTTGCCCGCGAACGGCAGAGGTCCCGAGTTCGAGTTTCGGTCCAGCACACAGTTTTAATCTGCCAGGAAGTTTCATGTCAGCGCACTCTCCGCTGCAGAGTGAAAATCTCATTCTTGAAACTAAATAATACCTGAACATCGTGCACGCAGTTTATAGAGACACATACCACGCTAGCATTGTATGATTGGAAACTGGCACCTCGGTACTGTTATGTCCTGGTAGTCAATTCCTCCATACAACGTGCAGACCAAGTGGGCAGCTACCCAGCGAGGATGCTCTGCGTAAATGGCTCTTATAAACACTGAGATGTCTTCCTTGAAAAGTCTGCGTTGTTTGCTAGGCCTGTAAAAAAAATCGATATATCGATATTTCCACCAGAAAATAACGATATATGTCGGCGATACTTTCCACCATATGTATTGACATCAAAAAGGCAAAATGCAGGGTGAAAAGCAGTTAAACCGACAAACTCTGGGAGGTTGTAGGGGACATCAAAACAAATGTTTTTCCCCTATTGTCACGTTTTCCTATGAGGACTATTTAATCTGGTGGAGGCCATATTACGATATTCAGTTGTTAGACGGCGTATTACGTTCTTCAGTTGTAGCCAACTGCTGTCCACCAGTGTGGTAGTGCATTGTCTCTGTTTACTAATTTAGCGATAGACCTGGAGTGAGTACACTGATATGGTTGGTGCGTACTACGTAGCGCACCACAACGGACGAGCTGCACAGCGCGTTTATCAACAACAATATCCTAATCGCCGTATACCGCATCACACGACCTTTGCTGCTGTGTACCAACGTCTGCGCGATACCGGGTCATTTAGCAGATTACCTGGACGGGGACGCCGTCGCTCGATAAGAACGCTGCAATTTGAGGAAGCTGTCTTGCAGCATGTGGAACGGGGTCTTTCAATCAGCACTCGTGCAATTGCACGTAACATGGGGACGAATCAGACGAATGTAAGAACAGTCCTTCGAGAGCACTTGTTACGTCCATTTCACTTACAGCGTGTCCACAACCTGGAACCAGTTGATTATCCACCCAGAGCACAGTTTTCGCAGTGGTACCTGGAACAGTGTGAGATGCATCCTACATTTCCATCTCCTGTGTTGTTTACCGAGGAAGCAACGTTCGGGCGTGATGGAGTATTCAACATGCACAATTTGCATGTTTGGAGTGAGGGTAACCCATATGACACAGTTTCTAGCGCTCATCAAGTGCGGTTCCTCGTTACTGTGTGGGTCGGTGTTATTGGGGACTGTTTAACTGGGCCGCATCTGCTACCTAGGCCATTAAATTGTTGTGAACACGCTCTAAGTGAAATGGACGTAACAATTTTCTCGCCAGAGCATTGCCGGAATTGCTGGAAGGCGTCTAGCTCTCTACAAGACATTGCATGTGGTTCCAACATGACGGGGCGCCGGCACATTTCAGTCGTCGTGTGCGTCGATTCCTGGACCGACGGTTCCCAGAAACGTGGATTGGCAGAGCTGGTCCTGTACCATGGCCTGCTCGATCTCCAGATATGTCCCCTCTGGACTTTTTTGTGTGGGGAGAGATGCGCAATCCTGTTTACGCAACTGCTGTTGCATCAGAAGAGGATCTGGTTGCCAGGACAGTACAACGGCAGGAACAGTTCAGGATACTCCTGGGGTTTATGCCCGTGTCAGAGAGATCCGACGGCGTAGCCTTTGTTTACGTGTCAATGGAGGCATTTTTGAAAATCTAATGTAATTGAAATTGGGTTGTGTTAATGTGTTGTCTCTTGGTCATAAAAAATGGAAAAGTGTTTTTTGGTTTAATTGATTTGCGACCAGAGAAATCCCCCTCTAACGGTTTGAATACTCCTCTTAGGAAAAATTGACGTTAGAGAAAAATATTTGTTTTGATGTCCCCTACAACCTACCAGAGTTTGTCGTTTTAAATACTTTTCATCGTGTAGAGTGCAGATATTTTTATTTCATATTAGATTTTTGCACAATTTTCGTTAAATATTTGACGCTGTTGTTTTGAAATTGTAGTACAACATTATTTTACCCAGACAATAAAAAAATCAGCCTTCAGTTGCAAGGTAATTTTTTTTTTAGTTTACCCAGGTTTCGATGCCGAAAATTGTATCTTCTTCAGACCCTATAAATTACCTATACGGACATATATTAAACATTGAAATACATCAGCAATCTAATGATTTCATAATAATGAAAATCGTAATTCCTCTCCCGGCGTAGCTCCGTCTACGTTTTCCTAATTGTTTTTAGTACTGATTGGCATAATCTTATGATTATGCGTCTTTATTCTGTATCAGTTTTATTCTGTGACATGGCCCACGTTTGGCCCTCAAAATAATTTATTTTTTGTAAGTATCAATCTTTTGCTTCTTATGAAATCATTAGATTGCTGATATATTTCAATGTTTAATATATGTCCGTATGGGTAACTTATAGGTTCTGAAGAGGATACCATCATTGGCATCAAAACGTAGGTAAATTAAATAATTTTGCCTTGCAACTGAAGGCTCAATTTCTTATTATCTGAACAATTCACGGTTCCTGCAGCGCTGCATTATGTTAAAGATTTGTACATAATTTTAGTTTCACTGTGTGAAGGAGTCTTACTTCTTGAGCTTACATCACGTCCAATCTTTCTCTTTGACTGAGTGAAGCAAGAATATGTGGCACGAAAGAAGTGCCGACATGTACCAATAAATAAACGAGAAATGTTTTTATGTACCTGCATTTTTTTTCAGGTGACACTTAAAACCTCGATAATACATTGTATTTCTGTACCTCCGATGAAGCAGTTCGCCGAATAAACAGCGGACGCGCTAGTCAGACTTTTTTTTTTAATTATTGGCGATCGGGATTTTCCCATACATCCATGTCAACAGTGTAATGCCAGTTGCGACAGCACAGACCCAGTCACCGAGCGGAAGACGACTCTCCGACCTAGCGGGGAATCGAACGCGTACTCTACATCTACATGACTACTCTGCAATTCACATTTAAGTGCTTGGCAGAGGGTTCATCGAACCACAATCACACTATCTCTCTACTATTCCACTCCCGAACAGCGAGCGGGAAAAACGAACACCTAAACCTTTCTGTTCGAGCTCTGGTTTCTCTTATTTTATTTTGATGATCATAACCTTTAGTTATTAGTCAGTCATGTTGGCCGCGTAGCCACTGAGGCTTTTGCAGCGCTTATATCATTTTGGAACTGACTGTACCTTCAGAAAGCACCAGTTGCTTTTGATTTCCGCCCACAGTAACACCACAAAGCGTCACGCAATGTCGCAGCCGCTCTTAACGATGTGAATGCTTTCACGTCGCTCGATGCAAGCGTTAACTGTATAGGTCATCGCCTACGGGAGCACGCTGCCTTTGTGTCAGGCAAAATGCAGCCAGTCGCACGGTTTATACACGTCACAGGTGGATAAATGGTCGCGTGTGAATTTCAGGCAGTCCAGATATCCGCTACTTTCCCGAATTTCGTTTCTCGAAAACGTGGTGTTAGAGCAGAATACTGTTAGCCTCAACTCTGAGCAGTATTGCGCCGAAACAGTCTCCAGAGTTGTAGCTGCGTGATATGGAGTTAGGCTGATGAAAGAGAAAATGTTGTTGTTGTATTGTTGTGGTCTTCAGTCCCGCGACTGGTTTGATACAGCTCTCCATGCTACTCTATCCTGTGCAAGCTTCTTCATCTCCCAGTACCTACTGCAACCTATATCCTTCTGAATCTGCTTGGTGTATTCATCTCTTGGTCCACCCTCTACGATCTTTACCCTCAGCGCTGCCCTCCGATACTAAATTAGTGATCCCTCCATGTCTCAGAACATGTCCTACCAACTGATCCCTTCTTCTAGTCAAAATGTGCCACAACATCCTCTTCTCCCAAATTCTATTCAATATCTCCTCATTAGTTATGTGATCTACCCATGTAATCTTCAGCATTATTCTGTAGCACCACATTTTGAAAGCTTCTATTCTCTTTTTGTCTAAACTATTTATCGTCCACATTTGACTTCCATACATGGAAGCAGTGCTTAGGAAGGGAGTGAGACAGGGTTGTAGCCTATCCCCGATGTTATTCAATCTGTATATTGAGCAAGCAATAAAGGAAACAAAATAAAAGTTCGGAGTAGGTATTAAAATCCATGGAGAAGAAATAAAAACTTTGAGGTTCGCCGATGACATTGTTATTCTGTCAGAGACAGCAAAGGACTTGGAAGAGCAGTTGAACTGAATGGTCAGTGTGTCGAAAGGAGTGTATAAGATGAACATCAACAAAAGCAAAACGAGGATAATGGAATGTAGTCGAATTAAGTCGGGTGATGCTGAGGGAATTAGATTAGGAAATGAGACAGTTAAAGTAGTAAAGGAGTTGCGCTATTTAGGAAGTAAAATAACTGATGATGGTCGAAGTAGAGAGGATATAAAATGAAGACAGGAAATGGCAAGGAAAAAGTTTCTGAAGAAGAGAAATTTGTTAACATCGAGTATAGATGTGTCAGGAAGTCGTTTCTGAAAGTATTTGTATGGAGTGTAGCCATGTATGGAAGTTAAACACGGTCGATAAATAGTTTAGACAAGATGAGAAGCTTTCGAAATGTGGCGCTACAGAAGAATGCTGAAGATTACATGGGCAAATCACATAACCAATGAGGAGGTACTGAATAGGATTGGGGAGAAGAGAAGTTTGTGGCACAACTTGAATAGAAGAAGGGACCGGTTGGTAGGACATGTTCTGAGGCATCAAGGGATCGCCAATTTAGTATTGGAGGGCAGCGTGGAGGGTAAAAACCGTAGAGGGAGACCAAGAGATGAATACACTTAGCAGATTCAGAAGGAAGTAGGTTGCAGTAGGTCCTGGGAGGTGAAGGAGCTTGCACAGGATAGAGTAGCATGGAGAGCTGCATCGAACCAGTTTCAGGACTGAATACAGAATGAATAACATCGGGGAGAGGCTACAGCCCTGTCTTACTCCATTCCGAAGTACTACTTCCCATTCATGCCCCTCGACTCTTATAACTACCACCTGGTTTCTGTACAAATTGTAAATTTTACCTCGCCACCTTTATAATTTGAAAGTTACATTTAAATTAATCGTGAATGTTGAAGCTGCGAACCTAACGATATAGTTTTACTTAACTTTTAAAATAAATAAGAAGCGAACTTTGACAGTTGTCTGCTTAGTTACAGTGTTCTGCGACATCATCAGTAGTCACAAACTTAATAGCTGCTCACTAAACGTATTGTGGGTAAAGGGACATTTGAGATACATTGAAGAGCTGACTGTCTAGCTTCTACGAATAGAGTATCAAGCGGCGCTGCTCTTTGCGCGAGGGGAGAACGATCGCCAGGCTAGGGTTGGGATGGGAATCCGTCAGAGACTAACCGGCTGGCGCTGGGGGAGCCAGGCAGGTGAGTCACGGCCGTAATGGGCATGCGTCCATCACCATTACCATTACCTGGCCTGCAGCCGGCTGCTAGCTGCTCATCCATTACCACCCCCTGCTCCTGTTTAACAACGGCTCCAGCCTGCCCTCATCGGTTCCCAGTCTCGAGCTCTCTCCAACTGCGCGCTCCGCCCCAGGCAGACCCGATGTTTTTCTCGACCTGTTCACCACGTAGTCTACTCGTGGCAGGCTCAGCGTCTCAACATTCAGTTTTGTCGGACAGCCCTGGGTGCGTAAATGCTATCACACCTACTGGCTTACTTACTGGCATCTACAGGTTGGGCGAATTCTCATTGACTTTCTTTGAAGTAGCCCAAATACGAGGGTCGGTCAAAAAGTAATGCCTCCCATTTTTTTTCTACTTAAAAAAATTAAGTTAAGTGAAAAATTTGAATTTGGCGCCATTCCTCAAACCTTCTTCTGCAATCCACTGCAGTAGTAACTTTCTGTGTCAACAGGTGGCAGCACAGCAGAAGTTTGTAAGATGGCCGACATCGATGTTCGTTTGAGACAGCGTTGTGTGATTGAATTCTTGAATGCAGAAGGTGAAACGCCCATACGCATTCATGAAAGACTGAAGAAGGTGTATGGTGTTGTGACAGTGGATGTCAGCACTGTTAGACGATGGGTTCGTCGTTGTAAGGAAGCTGAAGGGCAAACACCGTTGACTGACGAAAAGCGGAGCGGCAGGCCGGTGAGTGCAGTGACTCCACACAACATTCAGCAAGTTGATGACATCATTCGTGGTGACCGTCAGGTGACTGAAGAAGAAGTGTGTCGCATTATTTCTCTTACTAAAGGCAGTGTGAACACGATTATTAAACAATTGGGGTACTCAAAAGTTTGTGCACGGTGGGTTCCAAGAATGATAAAGAGGCAAGGAAAACAATAGCCTCCCAACACTTGCAGCGCTTCCGTTTGGAGGGAGATGAGTTTCTGAAAAAAATTGTGACCGGGGACGAAACATGGGTGCATTTTTTTGAACCCGAATCAAAGAGGCAGTCAATGGAGTGGCGTCACACAAGCTCGCCGAGGAAGAAAAAATTCAAAACTGTGCGATCGGCAGGGAAAGTTATGGCAACAGTTTTCTGGGATACAGAGGGTGTGATTCTGGTTGATTTTTTGGAGCAGGGATGCACAATAAATTCTGTTCAATACGTCGCAACTCTCAAAAAACTTAAAGCACGTCTTCAGCGAGTTCGCCCAACAAAATCAATGGCAGATGTTCTTCTTTTGCATGACAATGCAAGACCACACACCAGTCGTCACACCTCTCACGAGATTGTCAAAATTGGATGGGAAGTTTTGCCTCATCCCCCATACAGCCCTGACCTGGCACCATCAGACTTCCATCTGTTCGGGCCACTAAAACAAGCTCATCGTGGGATTCATTTTGAAGATGAGGAGGCCGTCAAAACATCCGTGCGTCAATGGCTTAGGAAGCAGAGCTGTGATTTTTACCGTGCTGGGATACATGCCCTTGTTCAAAGATGGACCAAAACTGTAGAGATGGGCGGAGATTACATGGAAAAATGACAAAATGATCCTCAATGTTGTGGTTTTCAACCTATGTAATTGCATTTAAATTTCCTGACAATTAAACGTAGAAAAAAAATAGGAGGCATTACTTTTTGACTGACCCTCGTACTTATGAATTGACTGTTCATACTGATGTTCCCCATCACGCTGTAAACAGATACCTATACGCCTCCATATTCTTCTTGACTTATTCATGTTCGCTGTTCTAGTGCGAAATGCATCCTCAGCAGCATTGCGCAGTTTCAACTGAAAGAAAACAGCCCTCGCCGGCCAGAGTGGCCGAGCGGTTCTAGCCGCTACAGTCTGGAACCGCGTGACCGCTACGGTCGCAGGTTCGAATCCCGCCTCTGGCATGGATTTGTGTGATTTCCTTAGGTTAGTTAGGTTTAAGTAGTTCTAAGTTCTAGGGGACTGATGACCTCAGAAATTGTCCCATAGTGCTCAGAGCCATTTGATTTTAGCTCTTTACTCCCATGAAGTGGCTCTGGGACAACATCTATGGTCATCAGTCCCCTAGAACTTAGAACTACTTAAACCTAACTAATCTAAGGACATCACACAACACCCAGACATCACGAGGCAGAGAAAATCCCTGACCAAAAATCGGGTGTGCCTCCCCTGCTCCCATGAAGTGTTGAGTGCTATTGACGAGGTATTCCACATTGATTCCGTATTTCTGGGTTTCCGGGAGGTTTTTGACAATGTACCACACAAGTGGCTTGTAGTGACATTGCATGCTTATGGAATATCGTCTCAATTATATGACTGGATTAGTGATTTCCTGTCAGAGAGATCACAGCTCTTAGTAATTGAAGGAAAGTCATCGAGTAAAAACAATAGTGATTCCTGGCATTCCCCAAGGTAGTGTTATAGGGACTTTGTTGTTCCTTATCTATATAAAGAGAGACAATCAGAGCAGTCCTCTTAGGTTGTTTGCAGATGATGCTGTCATTTATCGACTAATGAAGTCATCAGAAGATCAAAACAAATTGCAAAATCATTTAGAAAAGATATCTGTATGGTGTAGAAAATTGGCAACTGACGCTAAATAATGAGAATTGTCTGGACATCCACATGACTGCTGAAAGGAAACTGTTAAACTTCCGTTACACGATAAATCAGTCAAATCAAAAGAACGTAAATTCAACTAAATACCTAGGAATTACAATTACTAACGACTTATTTTGGAAGGAATACATAGAAAATGTTGTGGGGAAGGCTAACCAAAGATGCGTTTGATTGGCAGGAGACTTAGAAAATGTAACAGATCTACTAAAGAGACTGCCTACACTACGCTTGTCCGTCCTCTTTTAGAATACTGCTGCGCGGTTTGGGATCCTTACCAGATAGAACTGACGGAGTACATCGAATAAGTTCAAAGAAGGGCAGCACTTTTGTATTTTCGCGAAATATGGGAGAGAGTGTCACTGAAATGATACAGGATTTGAGCTGGACATTATTGATACAAAGGCGTTTTCCGTTTCTGCGGAATCTCCTCACGAAATTCCAATCACTAACTTTCTGCTCCGAGTGCGAAAATATTTTGTTGACACAGACCTACATAGAGAGAAACGATCACTATGACAAAATAAGGGAAATCAGAGCTCGTACGTTCTTTCCCCGCGCTCTACGAAATTAGAATAATAGAGAACTGTGAAGGTGATTGGATGAACCCCGTGCCACTCAGTTAAAGGTGATTTCCAGAGTCCTTCTCTAAATCATCGCACAAACGAAAAAATGGGTGACATCGAAATAAGTGTCCTAGGAATAAAAAAGCAACAGGAATCACTCAACAGAGGAAATCCCACTGGACCTGACGGGATATCAATTCGATTCTACACAGAGTACGCGAAATAACTTGACCCCCTTCTAACAGCCGTGTACCGCAAAGCTCTAGAGGAACAGAAGGTTCCAAGTGATTGAAAAAGAGCACAGGTAGCCCCAGTCTTCAAGAGGGGTCGTCGAGCAGATGCGCAAAACTATAGACCTATATCTCTGACGTCGATCTGTTGTAGAATTTTAGAACATGTATTTAGCTCGCGAGTCATGTCGTTTCTGGAAACCCAGTATCTACTCTGTAGGAATCAACATGGATTCCGGAAACAGCGATCGTGTGAGATCCAACTCGCTTTATTTGTTCATGAGACCCAGAAAATATTAGATACAGGCTCCTAGGTAGGTGCCATTTTCCTTGACTTCTGGAAGGCGTTCGATACACTTCCGCACTGTCGCCTGATAAACAAAGTAAGAGCCTACGGAATATCAGACCTGCTGCGTAGCTGGATTGAAGAGTTTTTAGCAAACAGAACACAGCATGTTGTTCTCAATGGATAGACGTCTATAGACGTAAAAGTAACCTCTGGCGTACCACAGGGGAGTGTTATGGGACCATTGCTATTCACAATGTGTATAAATGACCTAGTAGATAGTGTCGGAAGCTCCGTGCGGCTTTTCGCGGATGATGCTGTAATATACAGAGAAGTTGCAGCATTAGAAAATTGCAGCGAAATGCAGGAAGATCTGCACCGGATAGGCACTTGGTGCAGGGAGTGGCAACTGACCCTTAACATAGACAAAAGTAATGTATTGCGAATACTCTGCAAGAGAGGCGCTCTGCATCGCGGTGTAGCTTGCTGTCCAGGTTTCGAGAGGGTGCGATTCTGGCTGAGGTATCGAATATATTGCTTCCCCCTACTTATACCTCCCGAGGAGATCACGAATGTAAAATTAGAGAGATTCGAGCGCGCACGGAAGCTTTCCGGCAGTCGTTCTTCCAGCGAACCATCCGCGAGTGGGACAGGAAAGGGAGGTAATGACAGTGGCACGTAAAGTGCCCTCCGCCACAAACCGTTGGGTGACTTGCGGAGTATAAATGTAGATGTAGATGTAGATCGTAGCGAGCGGTGGGCCGAACAGAGATACTGCATGTCAGTTGCAATGCTAAGATTCAATGGGATTGTTTCATCGGCGCCGAACCACGCCAGCGATGTGTGGTCATAGAGGTTGCGATACGAACGTACCCTAAGTGTTCAACACAAGAGAGCAACTGCTGTCCTCGGCGTTAGGCGGGAGACAACACTCGCAAAGTCAGTCCCAGATAAGTGCAGACGCTCCGGCACGTTGTTTCGACTGCTCCGTGTGGAGTATCAGTTTCAACTGAACCAGAGGCACTGCGAGGAAATGTTCAAATCGACGAGCCATTTAGTGCTTAAAGATGATAACCAGGCGAGGGTGGCGGTACTCACCGGGGTGGTGCTGGGCGAGCCAGTGTTGGTGCTGGTGGTGGTGTGGGTGGTGGTGGGCGGGCACCTCCCCCACAAACAGCCCGCCATACTGCTGAGCCTGTGCTGCCGCCTGCTGGCCGCACGGGTCACCACCACCTGAAACACAGAGGCCAGTGAGCTGTGCGTAGCGATGCCTGCACCAACTGCTGCACCCGTGTCAAGAAACACTCCACTGTGTCCGCCACATGCCGCTAGCGACAAAACAGGTGTAAGTGCAGATGTCTTTATCAGTGACGGGGAACAGTGTACTGAATAACGTTGCCTCAATGTGTACTTCTCCACCCTGACAGCTGAGTGGTCAGCATGACAGACTGCAGTCCTGAGGTGCCCGGGTTCGATTCCCGGCTGGGTCGGGGATTTTCTCTGCTCAGGGACTGGGTGTGGTCTTCATCATCATTTGAAACTTCCTGGAAGATTAAAACTGTGTGCCGGATTGAGACTCGAACTCGGTGCCTTTGCCTTTCGCGGGCAAGCTGTGAGGACGGGGCGTGAGTCGTGCTTAGGTAACTCAGTTGGTAGAGCACTTGCCCGCGAAAGCCAAAGGTCCGGAGTGCGAGTCTCGGTCCGGCACACAGTTTTAATCTGCCAGGAAGTTTCGTATCAGCGCACACTCCGCTGCAGAGTGAAAATCTCATTCGGGTTCATCATTTCATGCCCTTCCGGCGCGCAGGTCACCCAATGTGGTGTCAACTGTAATAAGACCTGCACCAAGACGGCCGGACCTGCCCCATGAGGGGTCTCCCGGCCAATGACGCCAAACGCTCATTTCCATTTCCAGTATGTACCGGGTGATCAAAAAGTCAGTATAAATTTGAAAACTGAATGAACCACGGAACAATGTAAAAATTGACAGACATGTTCGGAATGAAATGGGGTTTTATTAGAACAAAAAAAAAACTTCACAAAATGTCCGACAAATGGCGCTGGACACGAAAACGTCAGTGACTCCGCAGACAATCTTGTATAAAAGGAGCTGTAATGAGAGAGAGAATCAGATGCGCCAGGAGTCGCAGCATGTTGACGTTACCTAAAAGGCGCTTTTAGTGAAGCTGTATTATCAGAATGGGGAATGTGCTAATTCAGCGTTACGATCCTATCGCCATAGGAAGGGAGAATTCGAACGGGTAAAGGTCCGTCGACAATTGCAGCTGCGCTGAGAATGATTTCGAAGTTCGAAGCCGCGGGTTGTTCAGATGATAGACCCCGTAGTGGCCGACCGAGCACAAGGCGTAATGCTGCTGAGACAGTTCAGGAAGAAACGGAGACTGTAGCGGGTTCGTCTATGCATGGGGAAGTCATTGCTCGTGCAGTCGCACGTCGCACCGGCATTCCGTACACTACTGTTTGGTTGGCACTTAGGCGACACCTCCGATGCTATCCGTAGAAAACCCATCGGCATCATGAACTGTTACCTGGCGATTTAGTGAAGCGGAGGGCATTTGCGGTGTGGGCGATTCAGATGATGGCGGAAGATGACGATTGATTGAGCAACGTGTTGTGGACCGACAAAGCTCATTTCACGCTCCTAGGGTCTGTTAACGCCCACAACTGCAGAATTTGGGCTACTGAAAATCCTACAACTGTCTGGAAACTCCATTGGACGACGAGAAAGTCACGGTATGGTTGGATTTACCACATCTACCGTTATCGGGCCTCTTTTATTCGAGAAATGCGTGATTCTGGTTTTGTAACTGCTACCGTGACGGGTGAGAGGTACGCCGATATGTTACTGCCTGGCTGATAAACACCTGCTGGAACGTACGACGTTTATGCAGGATGGCGCTCCATCCCATATTGCTAGACGCGTGAAAGATCTCTTGCGCGCGTCGTTTGATCGTGTGCTCAGCCGCCACTTTCGTCATGCTTGGCCTCCCAGGTCCCCAGACTTCATTCAATCCGTGCGATTACTGGCTTTGGGGTTACGTGAAGTCGCAAGCGTACCGTGATCGACCGACATCTCTAGGGATGCTGAAAGACAACGTCCGACGCCAATGCCTCACCATTTACTTACTTTGTTATGCTAATTATTGCTATTCTGATAGGCTACAATCCGACCTTTATCAAAGATGGAAACGTGATGGTACGAATTTCTCCTCCTTACACGAGGCATCACAACAACGTTTCACCAGGCTACGCTGGTCAACTGCTGTTCGTATATGAGAAATCGGTTGGAAACTTTCATGTTGTAGGTGTCGCCACCGGCGCCAACCTTGTGTGGATGCTCTGAAAAGCTAATCATTTGCATATCAGGGCATCTTCTTCCTGTCGGTTAAGTTTCGCGTCTGTAGCACGTCATCTTCGTGGTGTAGCAGTTTTAATGGCCAGTAGTGTAGAAACGGATCTACCAACTTTCGTTTATGTCGTACAACTCCTTCTTGGTGATGGGTTTTTTTCCGTCAAGTATATGATTTATTCTGTTCCGGCGTAATCACAAGCGCCGGCACGAAGACGAAGGACGCACGAGAAGAGAAGGCTACGACACGTCAGCTAACAACTCGCTGACAAGGAGCGCAGCACGCAGTAGCGGCCATTACAAGAGGAGAATATGAGGGCCACTCCTGACAGCCCCGGTCGCACAGTAGTGGTTGGTTGGTTGGTTGGTTGGTTGTATGGGGAAGGAGACCAGACAGCGAGGTCATCGGTTTCATCGGATTAGGGAAGGATGGGGAAGGAAGTCGGTCGTACCCTTTCACAGGAACCATCCCGGCATTTGCCTGGAGCGATTTAGGAAAATCACGGAAAGCCTAAATCAGGATGGCCGGACGCGGGGTTGAACCGTGTCTAACCACTGCACACAGTACTGGACCGGCTCTTGCAGGCCGGGGCCGACAGAAGGAGACCAGCAGAGGACTACGACAGCAGTTGGTGGTGACCCATATCGATTGCTTATATGGACACAGTATATAGAGAGGGAGACTGACTATTTGCATGTCGCCCATCGCTTGCGACAAGTTCTTATAAATACAACGTATTGTCTATCTTCTTTATAGTAATGTAAACTATTAATGTGTCAGCCGTGTATTGACTGGTGCTACACCTTGTGCTTAGATTGCATTGGTTTTCCTTTTCTTCCACTGACATGTTTGTTTGATATGTTTCCTGTCATTAAGTGGTTGCTTGGTTGTCTTTTCCCTCTGCCATTGATATCTGCGTTTTTGCGTCCGGGAAACTGGTATGGAGGAAGTGAGGTCTTTGACCGGTTGTAACCTCGTGTGGTGGCGCGGAAGTAGGGGCGTTGCGCGCAGAGAGTGTGGTGGACAGGGGAGGGCAGTGTGGCTCTCCAGCGTGAAGCAGGCGTGGTCGGCTGTACCGTGTCGCCACGTGATGTATGTCGGTTGTGTGTAACGAGCGGGTCGAGTTGACGGAAGAGCTCCCCGCGTGTTGGTTCTATACAGAATCGCCCCACGAGTAGTTGCTGTTCATTTCGCCTTGGTGGGACGCTAACAAGCTTCTTTAAATCCTCCGTTTCAACACTGGGGTTTAAAAAGGAGACAACTATCGTGAAGGAGCGGTCACTACCCGTGAACGTTGCAGAGAAGACGTGAACTCCGGTGACAGAGCGTGTTGTCGCGTGACCGTGGCGTGTTGGGTACGCTGGCGACGCGTGCGCGGTCGGATGTGTGGATCCTTGCCATCGGAGGTCGTGTACTGCCTGTTCGAGCATAATTGCAAGTTAAGTTCGTGGAAGGCTTAATCATTAAGTAATAATTTTGCGTAACCAGCGTCTCTTCTGCCTTGTGGCCTCCGGGCATTGGGTATTATGTCCCTGGCACCGGCGTAAGTGAAGACAGTCATCTTTCCTCCTCCACTCGTTACTGCCCGATTGGAGGTGTAGTTTTGGCAGTTTAATTGTTTCGCTATTCTGTCGGGTGTTATGAGTAAATTCACGTTTCTTGTTGGTTGATCATGTGGTCGCTCATTCAGGACTGTGTGGTGTAAGTTTCCTTGCACGAGGTTAGCTCTAATTCTGTCAGCAAGTTAAGCCATCTTATAACAAGTTTTCGCTGGCTAAAAGTAGGTGCAGTGACCAGCCTGAGAGTGGCAATCGTGTTTACGGGCGTATTTAAATTGGTCGGTATTCTGTCTAGCCTGAGCGTCTCTGAGCGGGTGATTTGTGGCCGCCTTATAAGGGTCCGTGATATCTGTTATGTTCTAATGATATTCCAAGACACTTTTGTTTAAAAACTTTTTTTAATTCCTCCATTCCATTAGTACCATTAATCGTGTGTTTGCTGAGACCTTATATTTGTTTAAGGGCGGTGTTGGTAGCTTCACTACCTCACCGTACTTTATAAACAAAGTTCTGTATTTACTTTAGCAGCCTGTTTACTAATGTTCCTTAAAGTTTTTTAAACTGTTGTATCGCTATAAATTACTTGATTGCCATTAGCGGCGTGTTTAAAAGGCTGTTATTGCCGTACTGCTAGTTTCTGTAAGATATGAATAAAACACTTGTGTCTGAAAATCTCAACTCGACAGTAAACTACTAGAAATTTGGCCCCGTTTCCCAACTTGTGGTGTGGTTGTGGTAACCATAACCACTGTGTGTGTCAATGTGATTTGCTTGAACTACTGTATAGCTAACCGAGAACGCAGCACCCTTTAGACACCCTATAAGTGAGGAGTAGGCAGGACCCCACGTATTCGGTTTGTTACCGCAACTATCTACGTACCCAACAGCGGAAAAGCTGGTAATACGAAATCATCTAAATGTAGAAAAAACGCAGAGCTCTCAGAAAAATGCATAAGAACTATGATGTGGTTGCCATGAATGCAGAAACTGCCCTGGGTAGCATTTAGTTCTGGGCAAGCCCTGTAATAACAAAACTGGGTCCTAAACGCCATTAGCTGGTTGGCGTTTTTGGCACTATCAGTAAGGCGTTTTCGAAGGCATCTGGGACACGGAACGAAGCTGTCCAGTGCTTTAATTTCTGATGGATGATCTGGCGAACAACTTGCCCTTGATATTACGACACACGGAAAACGAGATAAGACTTTCTATCTTATCGTTCCTCGAGAGAGCCCAACGATATAGCAGATACGTCTTGTAGCAGCCTGTTGAGCACACAAAGAGAAAGAATATTTTAATGTTATACTTTTTTCGTCTGTATGCACCGCTGTAGTATTGTGTGGATGTGTGTTTCTCAGACTATTAGGTGCGAGATTTCATAACAAAACAGTTGAAAGGCAGCAGTAATTTACAGTGAATTCTGTGGATCTACTCAGCATTAGGTTGTATTTATAGCACTTGTTGTTATCCAGTATCAATTACAGTTTGTGACACAATGTGGCAGTTTTACGAGCACCAATTCCTGAAGAACTTGTGGCTGTCAATACCCGGCACTCACAGATTTAGCCACTTGACTGAGTAAATACTTTTCGTGAATTGTCTGCTTACTCATCTGGCGCTGCATAGTCATTCATTCATTGTGTGTACTCGCACGCTCTCGCCGGGAAATAGGTTCGAATAATTCCGCCCAGATGTACTTGAAAGTCACAAATAGGTTCAATTTAATCTGCACGAGAAGTAGTGTTGGTTACCTGCAGGAAATGCACCAGACATATGACTTCAGCAACAGAATTCACTCCTTTTTCCTGGTTTGTAATACCTTGCAGATCATTCACATATTGTTGTATGTATATTTCAGTTCGTTAGTTACCATCCTGGTAACACCAAAGTTCTGCCGCAGTCTTACGTTGCTACTGTTCTAAGAGTAGTGTCCAGTCACATTAATGTAATCACCTGTCAACAGCCTGAATATCCACATTTTGCAGCATGGAATGCTGTGAAACATGCAGAAAGACAATGAGTTTCTGGAATGCCCTATCGTGCAGAGATGGCGATGGCATACCACAGTCATTAACGCCTGTCGACACCACAGACATTACCGATGGCTCACTGTAAACCACGATAACCAGTAGGAGGCACTCGAGAATACACCCCCCTCCCTCTCAGTACAGCAGCGCCATCACGCTGATGTCAATATAGTGTTGAGCATGCAAGAGCTCTGCCCAGTTTGTGACCTCATCTAAAGCAGTCAGTTGTAGTGTAGGATCAACAAGTTTTTAAAGTTGCTAATTGTTGTGTACATAGTTCCGCGTAGTCAGCGCGTACACGACTTTCCCACTAGAGCGCGCCCCGCTAAGCACAACAGCGCAGGCGCAGCGCTCGTCCGTCACCGCACTACGAGATGGCGCTGCCTTAGAGACGGACCAAATTCTGCTTCCGCCGATCTGCATATTAATATGTAATGCAGCCAATAAGATTGCTACTAACGTAGAACCTTTTCTCCTCGCGGATCACACTCGCGCAGTGATACCTGAACATGCGAGGTATTATAACGAGTGTACAGACCTCCGATTAGTCAGTCTGTATTTGTCTGCACCAGTCTGTACGAGTCTGCATTAGTCTGTACCAGTCTATAGTCAAATTTCAGTATGCGCCTAATAAGATTACCATATTCCTGTACATAGCCATGAAGATAAATGTATAGACACTTTTGTCAAGTATCAGAGATATGTAAGAATAAGATTTAAGTACCAATACCAAAGGAACTTCAGATTGTCAGTTGTAAATAGCATCCAGAATCAAGTTGTTATGTTTATGCTTGTTATTATTTTAATAAATGTGTGTGAAAATTATCAAGTTTTGTTTAAAGTTGGTCACCGTCAATCTGCTACTCTAAGCGTGCAAGTGGCATTTCTATCATCTGACCTAACGGCAGAAAATAAACACGCCACGATAAGACCACAAGACATATTGCTGACAATCGCCTACTTCGTTAGATCGACAAGTCAAATAATCTGATGGTGTGTGTTCAAATGGTTCAAATGGCTCTGAGCACTATGGGACTCAACTGCTGTGGTCATTAGTCCCCTAGAACTTATAACTACTTAAACCTAACTAACGTAAGGACATCACACACACCCATGCCTGAGGCAGGATTAGGATCTGCGACCGTAGCAGTCGCACGGTTCCGGACTGCGCGCCTAGAACCGCGAGACCACCGCGGCCGGCCGATGGTGTGTGTACTGAAGGTCTTACAATACGCACATCACACAGATGAACCCGTAGTGCTGTACATGTCGAAAATTGTACCTCAGGATAATAGTTTCTTACTTAGTGCATCAAGTAAAGCTTTCATGGTCAAATGAAAATTGCAAACACCGACTACTCCCTTGGCAAAAAGGTCTGTCACAGTTAAGTAAATCTTTTATTCGCTTATCTAATAAAGTCAAATAATATTTCATGTGTTCCAGTTTGATGAGCTTTCTGTCAGAGCAGTCGAAGAACCTACACTTATGGCCAGACCAAAGTAGTTTCACCTGGTCACAACATGGAAAGTACCGATAGGTTTGTGTAGCCACGCCGACTCCAGTGCTGTGGGCATCTACACTAGGTTACTTGGCTGGGGATCTATGGCATGAACAGCCCAATCGATGTGATCCCATAGATTCTCTATTGAGTTTAAATCCAGGGAGTCTGGTGTCCAGGGGAGTACAGTAAACTCATCCCGATGCTCTTTGAACTATGCGAATAAACTGCGTTCTGTGTCCCCAAGGACAATGCATACTTGTTCTTAAATGACTCTGAGCACTCTGGGACTTAACATCTGAGTTCAACAGTCCCCTATAACTTATAACTACTTAAACCTAACTAACGTAAGGACGTCGCACACACCCATGCCCGAGGCAGGATTCGACCCTGCGACCATAGCAGTCGCGTGGTTCCAGACTGAAGCCCCTAGAACCGCTCGGCCACTACGGCCGGCTACATACCTGTGTTGATGCACTGTGCCTTCTAGAATGCCTGCGGAATGACATGCTCAGAACTACTACTCTTGCTTTTCTAGGTAACCCACGAGACAAAAAAAAAAATATATTAAGGTGTGAATGCCTCCTGTTAGAAGAAGCTGATGCTAAGACAATCGAGCATCGCCATCACTATTACTGCCAGCACCATTAGTACCACCAATAACACCAGCAATTTAGATGGTGCAGTAGTTAAGACACTGCATTTGTATTCGAGAGGACGCCAGTTCAAATTCCAGTTTGGACACCCAGCTATGCTTTCTCCACCATATCCCTAAATCGCCTATAGAGACTGTTGGAATGGTTCCTTTGAATGGGCATGACCAGTTTCATTCCTCAACCAATGTTCATGCCCTGTCTCTAATGGCCTCCTCATCTACAAGATGTTAGTTGCACTAACACTACCACCATCACCAATACAATCAAGATTAGGACCCACTATTCCTCTGTCACCATTAAACCAATACCATCATTTGTAAGAACTAATATTTCTGTGCTGCCTCTTCCTCCCCATCCCTCCACAACTACTTATTCTTCTTCTCTTTCTACTACTACTACCACCACCACCAATAATGATTATGCTATAATGACAAACACTAACACTTCCATTGCTACAAACACTAACATTTCTACCATTTCCCTATTATTGCCACAATACGTCCATTACTAAGGACGCCATCACTTCACTACCACTGCTGCCATGATTAACACATCATCACTATCACTTCCACTCATCACCACCACCATCGCTATTACTAACACTACTATCACTACCATTGATACTTCACTCTACTATTACATTTTCTACCTTGCAACTAGTGCGACAATTACTATGATTAATACCATCATCAGTACCATCATTATTACCTTTGCCACTATTAATATTACTCCCATTGCTACCAACATCAGCATTACTACAAACACCTTCAAAATTATCTCTGCTGCCTCAGTTAGTATTACCATCACTATTTACTTACTATTACCACTACAACCCCCAATTATTATTACTATCACTACTACTTCTACACTGCGAATACTATTGCCAAAATCTCTGTCCAAATAGGCATCACATGATGAAGGGGCATGTGGTTAGCACACCACTCTCCCAGCCATTGTCAGTTTTCGTGACCAGAGTGTTGCTCCTCAACTGGTCTCACAAGGGCTGAGTGCACCCTGTTTGGCAATATCACTCAGCAGACCCAGACAGTCACCCATCCAAGTTGCTAGCCAGGTTCCAGCAGCACTTAACTTTGGTGATCTGATTGAAACCGCTGTTACCACTGAGGCAAGACCATTACCATTACTACCATCACATCTATCATTAACATTACTCCCTTCGTGAATATCACCATTAATACAAAGACCAACACATTTACTATTACCATTATTGTTACTAACACTGCCCATAGTATAACTACTACAATAGTCATTTTCACCAGCAGTATTACTAATATCACCAACATCACCTCAATACCACAACAACAACATTACCAATGTTAACCCCATAACCACCATTGCCACAACCAGTACTACTACTCTTCCTCCTACCTCTTCTACTATAACTGCTACCTCAATGACTATCATTGCAACTAGCATATTTCCTACATTCCTCACTATTAACTCTACACTCTCTCCTACTTTTAGCATTACTGCAATACGTTCTTCAGTTCCTACAACAGTAACAACAACAGCAAACCACTATGCATATTTTCTGTATTTAATATTGCAAATATTATTGCTCGTTAGATAACTTTCAATACTGGTACCCCCCAATGAGAAATCTATTACTTTACTTTTAAATATCGATAAATTTATTCAGGGCTTCTGAAGAATATTAACAAATTCATGAGAAGGAGGATTTTTCTATCTATAATATTTATGCATAATATCCACATCTAAAATCAGCTCACATTAAATACGTGGAAAATATTTTCATCTGCACCGATACTAACAACAGAAGTACTTTAAAATGTTTTCAGGTCAGTACAAATAATTTTTTGTGATCTTCAGTCTGAAGACAGGTTTAACGCATATCTACATCCTGCCCTATCCTGTGCAAGCCTCTTCACCTCTGAACAGCTACTGCAACCTACATCCAACTTTTAATCTCCTCCCCCACCCTGGTTCAAATGGCTCTGAGCACTATGGGACTTAACATCTGAGGTCATCAGTCCCCTAGAACTTAGAACTACTTAAACCTAACTAACCTAAGGATATCACACACATCCATGCCCGAGGCAGGATTCGAACCTGCGCGGTCGCGCGGTTCCAGACTGTAGCGCCTAGAACCTCTCGGCCAACGAGGCCGGCTCACCCACCCTGCCTCGCACTCCGCCACACACAATCATGCCATGCGAAATTCACGATTCCCTGATGCCTCAGAATGCATTCCATCAATTCGTCTGCATCCTGTTTTCTAATTTTGTTGATGTTAATCTTATTGTCTCCTTTCAAGACACTATCCATTCCGTTCAACTGCCCTTCCAGGTGCATATCTGTCTGTGGCAGAGGTACAGTGTCATCGACAAAGATCAAAATCTTAATTTCTTCTCCCTTAATTTTAATTCTTCAAATTTTTCTATGGTTTCCTTTATTGCTCGCTCAACGTGCAGACAGAATAAAAAAGCAGTGCAAAAGGGCGTTCAGTAATCAGTGGAACGGCGACGCTCGCACCAAGGAAGAAACTGCCTCTGACAACTATTGTGTTTCCGTGCACCTGAGCATCAAGGGAATATGGACGCAGGATGAGCGAGGTCTATAAGTCTGTAGAGGGGTGACATGTTTAATTAGGAATTGGCCACGGTGCAACAGATGGTGAAAGCGTATGCCGCAGGGATACAGTGTGACGATTAATTCAGTAGTATTATTCTTCTACCATGTTATCAAGTTGCGTTATTGGAAGTGCTCAGAGTATCCGTATATCGGTGTGTAATCCTCTTGATTGATAGCTGTAGTTGTTACAGAATCTCTAGAGGCATGAGCATGAATTCTGATAAAAGCTCTCAGTATTCAAGGATATATACATACGGGATGAGGCAGGTGAGATAGGCGACCAACACATAATCAGAACGAATAAACATATGGAGATGTACACTACTGGCCATTAAAATTGCTACACCAAGCCAGTTGGTCGGCCACCATTGACCAGACGTTTTCAATTGGTGTCAGATCTGGAGAATGTGCTGGTCAGTGTAGCAGTCGAACATTTTCTGTGTCCAGAAAGGCCCGTACAGGACATGCAACATGCTGTCGTGCATCAAACTGCTGAAATGTAGGGTTTCGCAGGGATCGAATGAAGGGTAGAGCTACGGGTCGTAACACATCTGAAGTGTAAAGTCCACTGTTCAAAGAGCCGTCAGTGCGAACAAGAGGTGACGGAGACGTGTAACCAACGGAACCCCATACCATCACGCCGGGTGATACGCCAGTATGGCGATGACGAATACACGCTTGCGATGTGCGTTCATCGCGATGTCGCGAAACACGGATGCCACCATCATGATGTTGTAAACAGAACCTGAATTCATCCGAAAAAAATGACGTTTTGCAATTCGTGCACCCAGGTTTATGTTACTCACGCCTTTTGCGTTCTTGTGGACATATTTCCACAGCAACTTTCATTCCCCAACAAATATTTCTTTCGACATAAAAGTTTTCTGGGTTTGGTACCGCGTCATAATGTAAAAACTACTGCTGCTGGAGGAATAACCAGCGTTCGGCCACGGTTGCAGCCGCCTCTTCTGGGTCTAACGGTGCGTTCTAGCTATGCAGTGTCTTTTACATTTTGTTACCGAGCGAGGTGGCGCAGTGGTTAGCACACTGGACTCGCATTCAGGAGGACGACGGTTCAATCCCGTCTCCGGCCATCCTGATTTAGGTTTTCCGTGATTTCCCTAAATCGTTTCAGGCAAATGCCGGGATGGTTCCTTTGAGAAGGGGACGGCCGATTTCCTTCCCAATCCTTCCCTAACCTGAGCTTGTGCTCCGTCTCTAATGACCTCGTTGTCGACGGGACGGTAAACACTAACCACCACCACCACCACCATTTATATTTGGTTCTTAGTGTTCACTGCGCATGCCATTACGTCATAATTTTAAAAAGGAAGTTAATTTCATTGGTCACTTGAGGAAGAAGGAGAGGGAACTTTATTGTAATAGGTTATTGCGGTGGAGCAAGAACGTGACCTCACAGTCCATTGACTCTTGTGTTACGTGCCATGATTGGTGGTCACCGTCGAATGAGAAGTTGGTTGCCGTTTGCCAACTGCTGGACGTCGGCCGCGCGGCGGCAGTTAATCGCTGGCAGTGCTCGTGCTTCGTGTTGACAGTGCGGTCTGTTGGGCTCTGATTACTGGCAGCCATGATGGGGCAAGCCTGAGTCCATCCTCCCTGTTCACGTTGATAGGGTGTTTACGTATTTCGATAGCCTCTCTGATTTTGCGTTTCGTCATTATTGGCTGCTTGGCCAACACACAGGCTTCGCTGAATTTTATTTCTTTTCCGCAGTCTCGCTGGAGTTCTGCCACTGCGGATTTGTTGTGTTGACCTGGACGAATATAACGCTCGTGTTCCCGAAGGCGCGTTGCTATTGGCCCACCAGTTTCGCCGATGTATGCCTCTCCACTTTCGCATTGCACCTTGTAGACGCCTGCAGTGTGTAATGCATCCATCTTGTCCTTGGTGGAGCCTAGCACGTCCTGGATCCTGCGACCACTATAGAAGACAGGCTGCACCCCAACGCGGCGGAGGTGTTTGCCTATTCGGTCAGTGACGTTATTCACATAAGGTAAGCGCACTGTTGGCTGCAGTTTGTCTATTTCTTGCTTATCTTCCTTCCTTATGTTCGTCGACAAGGCTGTGTTTATAAACTTATGGCTGCAGCCATTGTCTAGAAACGTTGTGCTTAACCTTTTAAGCTCAGGTGTGATGTTTTGAGCATCACTTAGGCGCTGCGCACGGATTGCCAGAGAACGGAAGACAGAGTTCTTCTTCGCTGGGTGGTGGTAGGAGAAGTAAAATAGCAATTTTCATAAATTTAGCTTTACAATTTTTTTAATGTAACGATATATTTAAAAATATATGGTCCAGTGAAAGAAAACGGTGGAGAATGAGGAAAAACTGAAGACTCTGACAATTATACACACTGCCTGACGGCGTAGCGAGTGCGAAAATTAAGAGACTAAGATCGTACGAACATGCTAGGAGGAGAGGGGGAGAACACGGCAATAAAGGCTGTAATGGATGGAGAAGCTGAAAGAAAGAGACCACAGGGGTGGATGAGAATGAGATGGAAGGATAATACCATGGGAGACATGCAGATACTGGGACTGGGAGACGAAGATGCAGATGACAGGAAAGTGTGGAAGGCTGGACTGAGTGAGCCCAAGGACCGGCTGCGGTTTGTGTGGCCAGGATAAGTACGTAAGTAACGAAATATTTTCTTAAAAATTTTCATCTGTGTTACCCTGCGTTAGGGGTTGAATTTCCAGAAACAGTAAAACAGGATTTTTTTTTAAATTTCTAGGTGAAAATGTGATATACCAGTTGCCATAGATGTAACCTTAAAAATCCTTCAGTAGTTCTTTCACTAAGTGTTTTAACCCCCTTGATGGTCGAATGTCCAAAAAAAGGTGAAACACGTATTTTTTTTATTTTCTGGCCGAGAAACCAAATACCATTTTCGTAGTTCTAGGTTAAAAATTAACTTAATAGTGACATAGTTTCAAAAAGCCTTTCATACCCTATTTTGTCACCTTAAGGGTGGAATTTCGGACAGTCGCTTCTTAAACGATGCGTACATTATTAGATCCACACCCTCTCCAACCTTCAAGTTTCTGTCCTTAGCGGTTTGGGCTGCGCGATGGTAAGTCACTCAGACAGCTCAGTGCCCGTCGAGTCTAGCGAAGTAAGAAAACAAGTAAATCAGGGATGGCTCATGTGTTCATTATCACGGCTGTCATACCGAGTGCTCGAAATGCTGGCCTTGAGCACTGCAATGCGCTATAAAGTGATTCTGGAGGAACGATACTGCACGCTGAATCTCACCGGACCATGTCATTAGGATTTCATCCCTTCGGGATCATTATACAGATGATTGTGGGGACTCGGCTGTTCAATATCAAATGTCGAATGAAAAAAACTTTCAGCCATCTAAATTTCCAATTGTTATTTGAGCAGCCAGTTTCAGTGCTACGTTAGGCCATCTTCAGGCTCAGTGACCGACATGTAGGAAGAATCCCACCTCTTGTCCAGTCAAAGAAGTAGGGGAGAGCGTTGAGTGACTGGTATCCGTAGACTTCTTCTTAACTTAGCGATCCCTTAGATCAACACTTGGCAACTGTGAGACAAGAGTCTAACAGGTTGCCTGCGATGGAAATTTAAATGTCTGAAGGTGTTTTGATTCTTGTTTTAATGTTCAACACGTATAACAGTATAGAAGTGCTAAATTTGGTAGGTGTGGAGACCATTTTTAGTTTCATATCAGCGCACACTCCGCTGCAGAGTGAAAATCTCCTTCTGGCATTTTTAGTTTACTTTCCAATTCTTTCCATGTGTTCTTTTCACAAGGACTTTCATTATGGGCCATGTGGGTATCACAGTGGTTGCCTTAAGTCCGCTAGAATGTCTTCCAGTGACTGTAGCAACAGCATATCTTATGAACTCGAAATACTTGGTGTATTTAGATTTGCATCAATAAAACAAGGACCAATGATGAGCCGGAAAACACGTACCAAACGTTGATAGGCCAAGAGCGATATTTTTGTCCATTTATTTGAGTCAGTTCGGATTTTCAGCTGCCGATTACATCTACATCTACATTTATACTACATCTACATTTATACTCCGTAAGTCACCCAACGGTGTGTGGCGAAGGGCACTTTACGTGCCACTGTTATTACCTCCCTTTCCTGTTCCACTCGCGTATGGTTCGCGAGAAGAACGTCTGCCGCAAAGCCTCCGTGCGAGCACGAATCTCTCTAATTATACATCCGTGATCTACTCGGGAGGTATAAGTTGGGGGAAGCAATATATTCGATACCTCATCCAGAAACGCTCCCTCTCGGAACCTGGACTGCAAGCTACACCGCGATGGAGAGCGCCTCTCTTGAAAAGTCTGCCAGTTGAGTTTGCTAAACATCTCCGTAACAACAACAACAACAATGGAACATCAGCTCTAATAGTATTGCAACATTCGTCATAAATGATATTCCCTTTTTAAATTGCTGTATACGTGTTGAATGTCTCAATAGCTTTACAATCAAGACATCTGATTACTGCAACAGAAGGTCAGGGACTGATGGGCTTCAGGTACAGAGGTAAACACAAGAAGGATGCACGAGTTACTTAAATTTGGCATAAAGGAACAGACGTTGCTGGAACCTTTTATCGTGACGCCGCGGCAATGGTTTGTGGCGGTGTTACCTTGATACCATTTGATCATGTTATGCTGTTGACGTTCTCTTAGAAGCTTCTTCCCAATGTCACAGAAAGAAATATTTAGTTCAATTACAGAAAAACAAAGTCGGTGTCGTAGTTCGGCAGCTACAAACTATCAAAACTGCTTACGAACGGCGGAAACTACACTACTGGCCATTAAAATTACTACACCACGAAATGACGTGTTACAGACGCGAAATTTAACCGACAGGAAGAAGATGGTGTGATATATAAATGATTACCTTTTTAGAACATTCACACAAGGTTTTTCGCCCGTTGCGAGACCTACTACGTGCTGACATGTGGAAAGATTCCAACCGATTTCTCATACACAAGCAGCAGTTGACCGGCGTTGCCTGGTGAATCGTTGCTGTGATGCCTCCTGTAAGGAGGAGAAATGCTTACCATCACGTTTCCGACTTTGATAAACGTCGGATTGTAGCCTAGCGCGATTGCGGTTTATCGTATCGCCACATTGCTGCTCGAATTGGTCGAGATCCAAAGACTGTTAGCAGAATATGGAATCGGTGAGTTCAGGAGGATAATACGGAACGTCGTGCTGGATCCCAACGGCCTCGTATCACTAGCAGCCGAGATGACATGCATCTTATCCGCATGGCTGTAACGGATCGTGCAGCCACGTCTCGGTCCCTGAGTCAACAGATGGGGTCGTTTGCAAGACAAAACCATCTGCACGAACAGTTGGACGACATTTGCAGCAGCATAGACCATCAGCTCGGAGACCATGGCTGCGGTTAACCTTGACGCTGCATCACAGACAGGATCGCCTGCGATGGTGTACTCAACGACAAACCTGGGTGCACGAATGGCAAAACGTCATTTTTTCGGATGAATTCAGGTTCTGTTTACAACATCATGATAGTCGCATCCGCGTTTGGTGACATCGCGATGAATGCACATGCTACCAGAATCGCCTTTTGGACAGAAGTACATTGGGAAGAGACTGTGCTTATATGGCCCAAATAGAGTGAAAAGGTTAAGTGTTGCAACGTGCGAACAACATAAAAATTCGATTAAATGAAAAGAAAGAAATGAATTCTCTGCAGACATTGTTGTATACGGTTCTAGGCGCTTCGTTCGGAACCGCGCTGCTGCTACGGTCGCAGGTTCGAATCCTGCTTCGGGAATGGATGAGTGTGATGTCCTTAGGGTAGTTAGGTTTAATTGCTTCTAAATCTAGAGAACTGATGACCTCATATGTTAAGTCCCATAGTGCTCAGAGCAATTTGAAGCATACAGTCTACGCGAGCGGAGCAGCTGCCGCTAAGATGATTTGGTACGATACGGCAGCCATTTGTGGAACCTCTTCTCCTGACATCGGGACATTGGTTCGCGGCGCTGTTATCTCGATAGCAGATCAAGTCCCATAAATGTCATGTCGTCGAAGTTCTCTGTTCTGTTAGAAGCTTCTTTCACATGCCACAGAAAATTGCTTGCGAACGTCAGAAATTTCGCAATAATGTCCGCTGTAATTTGGCGAAAACCTCCCCACGCTACATTTATTCATTCTGGATACATTCGGAGTGGTCTGTCTTAGCTGCTTCTCACTGTATATATAGCCTTGAATAATGACAGTCTGTAAAAGCCGTCAGAGACTTCAGAATCACTGACACTTTTTCGCCGCGTTACCTGTCCACGTATTTTGTACCTACACGACTCTGAACGACGCAGCTTAAGGCGTTCTTTGTCTCCGTTGGTGGCAGTACTTTTTTTTTTTTTTTCTTAACACACGAGTCGCTTTGACTGCGTGCGATTGTGGCCAGATAGGGTATCTGGGGAAACCTTGAGGAATATTCTCGCGTCCTGTCTGTGCCTTATCGCTCTAATGAGCCGAAGCGTGTCCCTATCTCCGCAGATAATCTGGCAGGCAGTTTCAGCAAACAAATTCCTACATCCCAATTCGCGTTTGTGCCTCAAGATTCTGATCAGCAGGAAATCTGTTCTGACGCAATTCTAGAGATGGCCTCGTTAAAATGTCACTAGCTTTCCTTTTTACTTTCACACAGCCTTATTTGCCCAGATTCTGCTGCTTCTTGTAACAAACTGTAGCCCGATGCCTTACACTTTCAATTTGCAACCTGCTGAATAGTCATTCCCTTGTCTAGCCACTACATATAACTATTCTGCCCGTAAATGACGTTATCACGGCGAGTGCGGCACGAACTGAAATATAAATGAAACGGTTTTCTGCGTCAATCATTTGTTTGTTGAACCAACACAAGAAATTAAAGAGATATGAACACTTGTTATTGTTATTCTCGTGTTAGAAACATAGAGGTACATGTACATACACTTTAGACAGTTATGATTCGATTAGTTTTGACCGAAACTTGGCCACTTCCAGTGCATTTTCTGTTTCTTGTTGAAGATCATCTTCTCTACAGGACACTGTACACAATCGACACTGAAGCATGTGCCTCACTGAAACTTCCTGGCAGATTAAAACTGTGTGCCAGACCGAGACTCGAACTCGTGACCTTTGCCTTTCGCGGGCAAGTGCTTTACCATTTGAGCTACCCAAGCACGACTCACGTCCCGTCCTCACAGCTTTACTTCTGCCAGTACCTCGTCTCCTACCTTCCAAACTTTACAGTAGCTCTCCTGCGAACCTTGCAGAACTAGCACCCGTGAAAGAAAGGATATTGCGGAGACATGGCTTAGCCACAACCTGGGGGATGTTTCCAGAATGAGATTTCACTCTGCAGCAGGCTGTAGCTAAGCTATGTCTGCGCAATATCCTTTCTTTCACGAGTGCTAGTTCTGCAAAGTTTCGCAGCAGAGCTTCTGTAAAGCTTCGAAGGTAGGAGACGACGTACTGGCAGAAGTAAAGCTGTGAGGACGGGGCGTGAGTCGTGCTTGGGTAGCTCAGCTGGTAGAGCACTTGCCCGCGAAAGGCAAAGGTCCCCAGTTCGAGTCTCGGTCTGGCACACAGTTTCAATCTGCCAGGAAGTTTCATATCAGCGCAGACCCCGCTGTAGAGTGAGCATTTCATTCTATGTGCCTAACTGTCAGTTCTTCACCACAGTCACACCTACTACCATTTGAATAGGTGTACCCCCATCTTGATCTTACAACTCCGGATCTCAGTGTATTCAGGGATTTCCAAGTTGTCCATTCCCTGTCATGGCCTGGAGGTACAGCTTCAACAACTCATTTCCAACCAGAGAGAAGGTAGGTCGTAGCCTTCCACAGTTGTAACCTAGCTTTTTTAGCAGTGGTTCTAAGTTCCTTTGATGTCCTAAGGAAACTCTTCCTTCACTTCAGCCGTTGCGGAGGCGGTTCGTGCCCCTAGAGAGGATGGGTAACTTCCTGTTCGACTGCCTTTCTTTCCTTGTTCGCAGATATCTCTCTTCGAACAGGTGGTCGTACTATTCCTGCGAGGTGGTAAAGCCATTCCACTGGAGTGAATTGCAAGCAGCCTGTTATAGTTTTGCAGGTTCCGGTGAGAGCTGGGTTGAATTATAGCGAACAGGACAGGCATACTCTCCCACAGATGTTCATATTGTTTCCAGTTGACTACCCCATTGTGATCCGGCCAGATTGTTACTTGTGTAAACTTTAGACTTGGATTTCATGCAGTGCTTCTTAAAAGCGAGAGATTTGTCAAGTGCCATTCCTAGGTATTTTGGAGTCTTGTAGTGTTCCAGTTCGACCCCCGACAAAACTATTCTTAACTTGCCAGTGGCTTCCTTGTTTCTCAAATGAAATGCACACACTTGGGTCTCTGAAGGGTTTGGTTTAGGCTGGTTTGTGTTGTAGTATCTGGATAGACCTTCAAGGGCCTTAGTAGGGTTTTTCTCCGCTGCTTCAAAATCTATGCTATTGGGTGGCTACAGCGAAGTCGTCAGCATATAAGAAGTTCCCTGTGTTTGGAGCTATAGGTTGATCGTTCGTGCATATATGAAACAGGAATGGCACCAAAACACTTCCTTGCGGGAGGCCATTCTTGTGCTGAACAGAGATATTAATATGATATAGACACGTAATTACATACAACAGCTTCATGTATATCTCAGATCCTGGGGGAAAGTTAAGACGAAGGCCAAGAAAATCGGTTTTACATGTGCAATGAACTGTAGCAACTAGAACTTAGAACTACTTAAACCCAGCTAACCCAAGGACATCACACACATCCATGCCCGAGGCAGGATTCGAACCTGCGACCGTAGCAGTCTCGCGGTTCCGGACCGAAGCGCATAGAACCGCTCGGCCACTCCAGCCGGCGTGGAGTTCTGTAATTTCGTTCTTGGCAACATAGAGGATGTCAGTTTTTTTCCACACGCGTTTAGTGACGAAGCAACATCCCATTTAAATACCATTCCGAGGTATTCACCGTCAGTCACACTCGGTGATGGTACTAACAAATCTCTCATCTATCCTATCTTCTTTTTATATTCTTCTTAAAAACAACAAAATTTTATTTATATTTCAATCTCAAATTATTGTTATTTTGAATCATTCTTTGTAAATGTTGTAGATAAAAGAAAAGGAAAGAAAACTGTAAAAAGATGAAAAACGAAAATTGTAAGATGTACGACTTGTTTTAAACATCAGGTAACAGGTCTATAATTTGGCAATAAATAAATTAAAAAAATCCCATTTAAATGGAAAGGTGAACCGTCATAATGTGAGAATATGGGGTACGGAACAACAACCTGAAGCTGTACAACATGGGAGGGACTCTCCGAAATTTAATATGTTTTATGGAGTTTCACAGGAAAAGGTTAATGGTCCATTTTTTTTTTTTGCTGAGAACACTGTTACAGGAAGCACATATCCCGATAAGCTTGAGAACTTGCTTTTTCCTACTGTTGGAGACTGATTCGAACGACCTCATTTACCTCCTGGATGGAGCAGTGCTACAGTGGCATCTGGAAGTGCAGGAATTTTTAAATCAAAGGATTACAGAACGATGGATCGGTCGCACTGCACCAAATGATTCAGCCTTACATCATTGGCCTCCAAGGGGACAGGACCTGACTGTATGCGATTATTTCTTGTGCGTGCTTGTAAAAGACTGTATAAGTGCCTCCTTCACCAACAACAGTAAATGAACTGGGATATGACATAGCAGCAGTTATGGAAGCTATAACTCAAGACATGCTCGCTGCAACTTGGGAACAATTTGAATACCGCACTGACATATGCTGTGCATCTCACGAGGGGCGTATTGAACACCTATGAAAAGGTATGAAAAAAAAACTTTTTGAGTTTCCCATTCATCAAAAAACAAAATTAATTGCACATGTTAATTATATACAGAAAGATAGACGTGCAAAATCAGATGATTCTTTTTGATACACCATGTGTTTAGTCTGTAGATCTGGCAGAAGCTGTATGTCACCACGAGAGTGGAGGAAAAGCGAATACGTGTTCCTCAGGCGACGAATAGCCTTATATAACGCAACTGGTATCTTAAGCGATAAGGGCCACGCCAAATCTCGGCTCATCAGCGTTCGCTCAACAGCCGATAAGAGCTTAGCCTACCGCTGATTGCCGCTCTCCATGTGAAGCCAACTTGAAACTCCATTCGAAAGACGCATCAGCACTACACGTCGAAATCGCAGTCTGTAATGTTGTTTACGTCTGTACACCGCGAAACTAAAGCTCGAAGAAGACAAATTCAGGAAGACGTTGCAAAATTCAACTTTTGCAGTCCTGTCTTCCTCAGTTGCGTGTAATATTACGGTATATTGATAATTTTTACTTATGGACCGTCTGACAGCAACTGAATAAAACACAATTTTAGTGCCATACCCGTTTCGGCTTTATTTTTTGCAAGACATCATCAGTGGCAGGTTGCGTCGACAGTTTCTTACATATTACGCTCCTGTTGCATTTTTGGTGTTGTTCTTCTTCTTAGGCATGCCAATTTGCGGTTTTCGCCCCCATTCCACAGCACTATGAACTGAACGCTTGTTTCAAGCGTTCAGTTCATAGTGCTGTGGTATGGGGGAAAAAGCGCAAATTGGCATTCCTAAGAAAACAACACCAAAAATGTTCTGTTTACACCATCATGTTGGTCACATCCGAGTTTGGCGACATCGCGGAGAGTGCACATTGGAAGCGGGTACTCCTCATCGCCATACTGGCGTATCACCCAGCGAAATGGTATGGGGTGCTATTGGTTACACGTGTCGGTCACCGCTTGTTCGCATTGACGGCACTTTGAACAGCGGACGTTACATTTCAGATATGTTACGACCCGTGGCTCTACCCTTCATTCGATCCCTGCGAAACCCTACATTTCAGCAGGATAATGCACGACCTCATGTTTGCAGGTCCTATACGGGCCTTTCTGGATTTGTTCGACTGCTGCCCTGGCCAGCACATTCTCCAAATCTCTCACCAATTGAAAACGTCTGGTCAATGATGGACGAGCAACTGGCTCGTCACAATACGCCAGTCACTGCTCTTGATGAACTGCGGTATCGTGTTGAAGCTGCATGGGCAGCTGTACCTGTACACGCCATCCAAGCTGTGTCTGACTCAATGCCCAGGCGCATCAAGGCCGTTATTACGGCCAGAGGTGGTTGTTCTGGGTAGTGATTTCTCAGGATCTATGCACCCAAATTGCGTGAAAATGTAATCACAAGCCAGTTTTAGTGTAATATATTTGTCCAATGAATACCAGTGAACCATCTGCATTTCTTCTTGGTGTAGCAGTTTTATTGGGCAGTAGTGTACTTCTCTCAGAGCGTCACTTGCCCTCAGTGCTACCAGGCAGCATACCACCTCATAGTGGGCAGTGGTCAAAATCTTTTGGCTCATCAGTGTGTTAACACCATTGCTACAACAGATGTTCCAAATCACCACACTGGGCATAGATGCACTTCTGTGTACGACTGACGATACTGAGAATCGTCGGACGTAACACGTTGTTGTCAGTTTCGTTGATTTCTCGTCAAATGTTCTCATTCAGTTCATCAAAATTTTGGGAATTTGATGCACAAACTCTCCTTTAAGTAATTCCAAAGGAAAACATCGCTGCCAAGGAACTCCGGGGAACGTGCAGAACATGTTCCACTGCTGTAAACTGTGAAAAATGGTTCAAATGGCTCTGAGCACTATGGGACTTAACATCTATGGTCATCAGTCCCCTAGAACTTAGAACTACTTAAACCTAACTAACCTAAGGACATCACACAACACCCAGCCATCACGAGGCAGAGAAAATCCCTGACCCCGCCGGGAATAGAACCCGGGAAGCCGGGCGTGGGAAGCGAGAACGCTACCGCACGACCACGAGATGCGGTCAGTTTTAATTCATGAAGAATTCAACGACAAGATATGTGGTTGACACCAGATTGTTGAAATAACTTGCGCACCGCTTTTCTTTCGAACTGGGAGTAATTCTTCTTTCAATAGCGGCAATGGCCTATGGACTCCCAATAGAAGGCTGCCGATTTCGTTTTGCATTTGAAACCGATCCTGTTTTAAGGTATTTTTTAACTAAGTCTTGTGTGCTACGAATAGTTGGGATTTTGACGTTTGGTAATTTTGCTACGAGCACTTTACGTGTTGTGCAAACGACTGAGAATGGATTTTGGTCTGAAGCATAACGACGCTCTACAGGACTCAATGAGGCATTTTTCACAAGCACATCACTCATAATGCTGCACTGCAATGAAATATATACTGCCCTGACATCAAACCACCTAAAGAACTGCAGTAGTGAGGTATACTCTGACAGGAACAAATCGCAAAACCAAAAAATAATTAATGTAGAATAATGAAATTTTGAGAGCACATTTGTCAACGTAACAAATTTAAGGGGGGTAGGATGTCAAACGGGCCGATTTGGAGCAGGAGAGGCACCACAGGACATTTTATTTTCTACTGTCTATACTTTTACAAACAAATTCATAAAACTTTGTCGGCATGACCAGGAAGGATTCAGGATACACACTCATAGCAGTGGAAGTGCAAAAACATAAAAAAAATAATTTTAGATATGAAATTTAATCATTTTTTCACTTACTGCTGGCTGCATTTGTTGCTATGCGTTCATTTTTCTTCACAAGTAAGAGAGATTCTTTTATGATTTTTGCACAGCATACAAACCATACTTACAGGTTTATGAAACTCTAGAATTTTCCAAATCTATTAAAAACTGTGGTAAAAACTGAGATAATTAACTACAAAATTTTATTTGTTTCTAAACATAAATTTTTTCATAAATTAAATACATTCTAGGGTTTCAGACACCTGTAAGTATGGTTTGTATGCTATGCAAAATTCATCGAACAGTCTCTCTTACTTACAAAGAAAAGTGTACTTATAGCAACAAATGCAGGCAATAGTAAGTGAAAAAATGATGAAATTTCAGGTGTGAAAAAAATTATTTTGTTATGTTTTTGCACCTCCACTGCTATGAGTGTGAATCCTGAATCTTTCCTGGTCATGCTGACAAAGTTTTGTGAATTTACTTGTAAAAGTATAGACAGTAGAAAATAAAATGTCCTGTGGGGCCTGTAGATGGCATCAATGTAATGGCGAAACCGGTAGCACATATAAGTTCATAAAATAAAATATATTTCTACAATACATGCGGCTGTTGGTAAATTATTGCATCAAGAAGAAAATAATCATTTCTGCTTAATGATGTGTTCAGTTGGACCAGAGGACAAAGTCCATTCCGCGTAAAGACATCCCACACCATAATGGAGCCACTGACAGCTTTCAAAGTGCCTTATTGACAATTAGGGTTCCGTGGGAAATGCGCCACTCTTGAAACCAGTCATCATCTGTTAAAATGAAATCAGGACTCATCTGACCGTCCCACGATTCTCCAGTCGGCTAGGGTCTAAACGATATGTTTCGAAGCCCAGGCCATGTCGAGCTGCTGCCATAGCACTCGCATCAGTCATCTGCTGGTACAGCTCATTAACGCCACATTTCGCATCTCTGTTCGTCGTAAGTCCCATACCGATTTCGCAGAGGTGATTTGTTAGCAGTGACAGCTCTACGCAGAAACCGCTGTTCTCAGTTTTTAAGTGAAGACCTTCAGCGACTAAGTTGTCTGTTGCGAGAGGTAATACCTGAAATTTAGTATTCTCGGCACACTCTTGACAATGTCCATCTCGGAATATGTCCGCCCCGATAGCTGAGTGGTCAGCATGACGGACTGCCGTCCTACGGGCCCGGATTCGATTCCCGGCTGCGTCTGGAATTTTCTCCACTCAGGGACTGAGTGTTGTCTTCATCATGATTTCATCATCATCCAGCGTGCAGGTCGCCCAAAGTGGCGTGGAAAGGCAAAGGTCCTGAGTTCGAGTCTCGGTCTGGCACACAGTTTTAATCTGTCAGGAAGTTTCATATCAGCGCACACTCCACTGCATAGTGAAAATCTCATTCTGAAAACATCCCCCAGGCTGTGGCTAACCCATGCGTCCGCAATATCCTTTCTTTCAGGAGTGCTAGTTCTGCAAGGTTCGCAGGAGAGCTGTAAATATGGAAGGTAGGAGACCAGGTACTGGCAGCAGTGAAGCTGTGAGGACGGGACGTGTGTCGTGCTTGGGTAGCTCAGTTGGTATTGCCTGCGAAAGGCAAAGGTCCCGAATTGGAGTCTCGGTCCGGCACACAGTTTTAATCTGCCAGGATGTTTCATATCATCGCACACTCCGCTGCGGAGTGAAAATCTCTTTCCGCCACCTGTAAGATGTGAAGAAAGTTTTGAAGTTTGCGAATCTTTAAGAGTGGGACTGGAACACGGTAAACTGTGGAGGGTGAGAAGCGAGGAACGGCGTTAGTCGCTGGTACACGTAAAGACGACGTGCCCCGACGCGTCCTGGCACGGTCGCCAATTGCAGCGCCTCCGGCCTTCCGCTCGGAAGCGACGCAGTGGCGTGGCGCTGCCGCACCTCGTGACGGCCATCCCGTCCGCTCGCGGTATTGACTCGCTTCCGAGCCTGCCGCATGCCCCCGTTAGCGTTTTTGTGGCCGGCACGCCGATGTTGTGTCTGTGCGCGCTCGCCGTTGCTCGGCAACCGCTGCGTGTACACTATTTCACTGTTTTTTTTCGTAGGGTTCCGTCAAACATAACACGAACCCTGCTATTGTTGTTGTTGTTGTGGTCTTCAGTCCTGAGACTGGTTTGATGCAGCTCTCCATGCTACTCTACCCTGTGCAGGCTTCTTCATCTATCACTACCTACTGCAACCCACATCCTAAATCTGCTTAGTGTACTCATGTGTCTGTCTCTACGATTTTTGCCCTCCACGCTGTCCTCCAGTACTACTGTTACAGTATCTAAAACGGCACCTTCAATATGGCAGCTATCTAAGGCGAAAACGATAATACATCACACTACGACTTGTAAAAGCAGGAATTCTGCCACAGTCCTATAAAGTGAGCGATTCTCATACTGCAAAATTGTTAAGGCTTTCGTGGCCACTTGTTCACAAACTGCCTATTGGCTTCTGCCTCCGATTCTTCGGCCGACGTTCATCTAATGATTTTTCTGACGTTTCGCCAGCACGAGTGGCTGGCATTGTCAAAGCTTCACCCTCCATTGCCGGTGGTGAACAGGAGCCGAGCTCGCGGCCGCAGACTGTATGTAGCTGGCGCGCCAACGTCCGAGGGCTTCTCTGCGGTCATCTCCGGTGCGGTTCTCCTCTTGCTACCTGCGACGGTCGTTCGCTGCAGTACGGGAATCCAGGATCCGTTTACCTTAAGGCTTTCCTCTTTCTTGTTCAAACTGTTCGCGTGTTTTTGTATTTCTACAGCTTCTCTGAACAAGCGCGTGTGATACTGCTTCTCTACAGCCCCAACCTGCAATGTCGCTTATGCTCTTTGATCCTGGTGTTGATGGATCGTCCAGTCATTCCGACATAAACTTTTCCGCATGTGCATGGTATACGGTATATTCCCGCCATTGCAAGTGGGTCTCTTTTGTCCTTCGCCGATCTAAGACACTCTTTGATCTTCCTTTTCGGCTTCAAAATCGTCTTTACGCTACGTTTGCGCAATATACGGCCGATTCTGTCCTTCACTCTGTGAATGTATGGCAGAAAGGCCGTGCTCGACATTTCTTTTCTGGTTCCTTACTTCGCCGAGTGTTTGGCTCTGTTACACTTCTAATATAATTTGTGGAGTACCCATTGGCTCTGTTACACTTCTAATATAATTTGTGGAGTACCCATTGGCTCTGTTACACTTCTAATATAATTGCTCCATTGCTCCTCAGAACAGTTTCCAGGTGTTGCATTTCTCGTATGAGATGTTGCGACTCGCATATTCGTCCTGCTCTCGTTACGAGCGAACTAATCGTGCCTCTTTTCTGGCTCGCATGGTGGTTTGACAGTTTGTGCAGTTATCGGTCCGTGTGTATCGGTTTTCGATACACGCTGTGTCCCAGGTTTTTGCCATCCCTTGTGACCAGCACATCTACAAATGGCAGTTTCTTGTCCTTTTCTACTTCCATGGTAAATGTTATGTTGGCATCGAGGCTGTTAAAGTGTCTTACGAAGTCATCGAGCTGTTCTTCACCATGGCTCCACACCACGAAAGTATCATCGACGTAAACACACCTTAGGTTTGCAAGTCGCAGAGTCCAGTGCCTGGGCTTCGAATTGTTCCATGAAGAAGTTGGCCACCACTGAGCTAAGAGGACTGCCCATAGCGACGCCTTCCAGCTGTTCATAGAAATCTCCATTCCACGTGAAATAGCTCGTGGTGAAACATGCTTGGAAGAGCTTCTTGATGTCTTTCCCGTACTGCAGCGAACGGCCGTCGCAGGTAGCAAGAGGAGAACCGCACCGGAAATGACCGCGGAGAAGCCCTCGGACGTTGGCGCGCCAGGTACATATAGTCTGCGGCCGCGGGCTCGGCTCCAGTTCACCACCGGCAGTGGAGGGTGAAGCTTTGACAATGCCAGCCACTCGTGCTGGCGGAACGTCAGAAAAATCATTAGATGAACGTCGGCCGAAGAACCCGAGACAGAAGCCAATAGGCAGTTTGATTCTCATACTGTTATCTACACTGAGGAGCCAGAAAACTGGTACACCTGCCTAATATCGTGTAGGGCCCCGGGGAGCACACACAATCGCCGCAACAAGACGTGGCATGAACTCGACTAAAGTCTGAAGTAGTGCTAAAGGAAATTGAAACCACGAATCCTGTCCATCAGTTCGTAAGAATACGAGCGGTTGGAGATTTCTACCCAACAGCACGTTGCAAAGCATCGCAGATATGCTCAATAATGTTCATGTCTGGGGAGTTTGGTGGTCAGCGGGAGCGTGTAAACTCTGTTCCTGGAGGAACAAATTCAGGAGGTGTGGAGTGTCACATTGTCGTGCTGGAAATGCCCAAGTCCGTCGAAATGCACAATGGGCGTGAATGAATGCACGTTATCAGACAGGATGCTTACGTACGTGTCACCTGTCAGAGTCGTAGCTAGACTTATCAAGTGTCCCATATTACTCCAACTGCAGACGCCCCACACCATTACAGTGCTTCCACAGCTTGAACAGTCCCCTGCTGATATGCAAGGTCCATGGATTGGTGATGTAGTCTCCAGACCCGTAGACGTCATGTTTCCAGTCATTAACAATCCCATGTCGATATTTACGGGACCGGGAGAGGCGAAAAGCTTTGTGTCGTGCAGTCATGAAGGGTACACGAGTGGGCCTTCAGCCCCGAAAGCCCATATCGATGGTGTTTCGTTGAATCGTTCACACGCTGACCGTGGTTGACGGTCCAGCATTGAAACTTGAAGCAGTTCGGGGAAGGGTTGTACTTTGTCAAGCTGAAGGATTCTCTTCAGTCATCGTTGGTCCCGTTCTTGCAGGATCTTTTTCCGGTCGCAGCGATGTCGGAGATTTGATGTTTTACCGGATTCCTGATATTCACGGTACACTCGTGAAATGGTCCTAGGGGAAAAGCCACACTTCGTCGCTACCTCGGAGACACTGTGGCCCATCGCCAGTGCACCCACTATAACACAACGTTCAAACTCACGTAAATCTTAATATCCTGCCATTTAACCGATATAGCAACTGCACCAGACACTTGTTGTCTTATACACGGTGTTGCAAAAAGGTACGGCCAAACTTTCAGGAAACATTCCTCACACACAAATAAAGAAAAGATCTTATGTGGACATGTGTCCGCAAACGCTTAATTTCCATGTTAGAGCTCATTTTAGTTTCGTCTATATGTACTCCAACGTGGTCAAATTGAGATTTTGTGTGAACGTTTGGGCAGGCATTGTTGGTGATGTCTTGATTGGGCCCCATGTTCTTCCACCTACGCTCAATGGAGCACGTTATCATGATTTCATACGGGATACTCTACCTGTGCTGCTAGAACATGTGCCTTTACAAGTACGGCACAACATGTGGTTCATGCACGATGGAGCTCCTGCACATTTCAATCGAAGTGTTCGTACGCTTCTCAACAACAGATTCGGCGACCGATGGATTGGTAGAGGCGGACCAATTCCATGGCCTCCACGCTCTCCTGACCTCAACCCTCTTGACTTTCATTTATGGGGGCATTTGAAAGTTCTTCTCTACGCAACCCCGGTACCAAATGTAGAGACTCTTCGTGCTGGTATTGTGGACGGCTGTGATAACAATACGCCATTCTCCAGGGCTGCATCAGCGCATCAGGGATTCCGTGCGACGGAGGGTGGATGCATGTATCCTCGCTAACGGGGACATTTTGAACATTTCATGTAACAAAGTGTTTGAATCCACGCTGGTACGTTCTGTTGCTGTGTGTTTCCATTCCTTGATTAATAGGATTTGAAGAGAAGTAATAAAATGAGCTCTAACATGGAAAGTAAGCGTTTACGGACACATGTCCACATAACATATTTTCTTTCTTTGTGTGTGAGAAATGTTTCCCGAAAGTTTGGTCGTACCTTTTTGTAACACCCTGTATAGGCGTTGCCGACTGCAACGCCGTGTTTTGCGTGTTAGCATATCTGTGTATTTGAATACGCATGTCTATACCAGTTCTTTGGTGCTTCAGTGTATATTGCTTCACTTTTAACGTCATTTATTCAGCCTTTAACAAATGTTTAATGTTAACTGCCTTATTGACAATATTTTTTCCTATCTTAAAAAAATTGACAATATTTTGTTACTATTGTTTTACATTTTACATGACAGACATTTTGTTTTTTATTTCATATTCAGTCTGTTACAATGGTACAAAAACGAACTAGAATTTTTCGCTCATCCTGTTTTATAACCTACACACTGAAGGCACGCCAATAAGAGCTTACGTAAAATCGTTAATTTACGTTTACCGTCACAACAGTGAAATACTTTTGTAGTTTTTGCAATCTTGCAGACCTGAAGGTGGCACCTTAGCCCTGCCAATAGGCTTACATGCGATCGAGACAATAAAAATTTCATATCGATAGCTTTCTTTACATCCTATTTAAATGATGGTACCATGCACCCGTAGTCTGCAAAAGTTGCAAAAAGGGCAGCGATGTTGAAATAATGATACAGTGCTTCGTGGGAGAATCGGCAGCGTGATGTATAACAAGAATAAGAAAGATACAACAATGTTTATACAAAATAATGGTATCAGCTATGATGTATGGTTGAGAGATCTACAGGACTTTAACTATATCCGGACATCGAAAATTACGCTAGGCCTTCGGCAACAGTGGCTATGACGCTCACCAGACAAATGATTTTAAGCAAGAATCACTATTAGACCACCGACGAGGAGCAGGAAAAGAAACTTGCTTTCTTGCCGTTTTGTGGTTTCTTGTTGTTAAAAGTGTCATCACACCATCTGTAACACCATATTCTTTTCCACCAATTTTGTGATTTATATCCATTGAATTCTACTGGCAATGTTCCAACACATTTAAATGTGCCAGCATGTTTAAACCCAAAAACTTTATCTTTCCTACGATTAATAGACATTGATTAACATTCTTTCTCTTACATTTATTTCTTTAACACCATCCTTTGTTTTCTTAACACCACCTTTGGTTTTTATTTCTTCTTCATAATTCTTCAAAACATTTTGAATTTCTGATTAACTTAATGTGTAATCATCATACCCATTCTTGTTGTTGAATTGTTAATAAATGTTGAAGAAATGGAACGATTTGTTTTTCAACTTCTCTCTTTTCTTCAATAGCTTTCAAAACATTATCATCTATTCCTTCAAGTCCTTGTTTTACTTGCTCTCTTGCATCAATAACAAGTTGATCTTCTTTTTTATATCTTTCATATTCTTAAATTTTTCTTTCAAAACTTCTTGTTTCTTTTTATTTCGTTTACCTTGTATAACAAGCTGTCGATTGTATTTTATAATCATTTATGTAATGTAAAGACGTTAATATTTAATGATTATGTTTAATATTTTATGTTGATGTTAGAAACTGTTTAATTTGTGCTCTCTATTTACCATCATTTGATTTACGTGTTATGTCTATTGTTATAAAACCAAAATTGTCATTCCAACATTTATCACACAAATTTCTGAATTTGTCGTATCTTAAATCAACATCAACAAATTCACTACAAGTGTGATGTAGATATGTATCATCTTGTCAAAAAAGTTTTAAAAATTGAAATTATCTCTGACTAGTTGTTTTGGTATCTTTGAATACGACTGAGCTAAATAAAAGCAATCTATTCCTTTATCTCTACCTCTCTATCTATGAGATTAATATGACACATAGAAAAAATGCAATAGCTACACAAAAACGACGGGAGATAAAATCGATCTTCACGTCTCCGACAAAAATCAGTCAGTTTCCGAGACCAGTTAGAGAGGTAGCAGGTCTCAGAATAGCTGGGGTCTACAAGATACCTCGCGAGTGTGCCCAGTCTTACATCGGACTAACAGTACACACTGCGCAACAACGTAAGAAGGAGCATGGGAAGTTCTATCACTTTCGCAGCACACTGGTAGTCTTAGCACCTGGCAATGGCCAAATATTGCTTGGTCGAAATCTCGTGTAATTTTAATCACTTGACGCAACTGGAAACCCAAGAACTTTTTCTTCAGCGAAATCTGCTTTATCTGAGCATGCTTTAGAAAACGATCACCGGATAAAATCTGACGAAACCTCTGTCGTGACTTCTCACAAATGGCTTTTGGGACTGTGTAAATAAAGAAACCATTGAACTAAAATTCACGGAGAACATCCCAAATAGAGACGGTGGCCTATAGATCAGCACGCAGTGGGATTCAGCGATCGTGTTGTTGTACGGGAAATATCAAACGTGGATCGCATTCCAGTATATGACGAAACCGCTCCAGAGACGTCACAGCCAGCAGCTAGTGTATATAAGGTGGGCACCAGCACCACAGTGGTAGTCCTAGCACCTGGCAATGGCCAACTACTGATTGGCCAAAATCTCCTGTAATTTTAATCACTTGACGCAGCTGGAAATCCGAGAACTTTTTATTCAGCGAAAATAATATCTTTAAGAAAATCGAAAGTTCGCTGTAGGTTGGATGGGATGAACTATCTCCGGTCGGGGTGGCCGAGCGGTTCTAGGCGCTACAGCCTGGAACCGCGCGACCACTACGGTCGCAGGTTCGAGATGTGTGTGATGTCTTTAGGTTAGTTACATTTAATTAGTTCTAAGTTCTAAGGCACTGATGACCTTAGTCCCATAGAGCTCAGAGCCATTTGAAACATTTTTTTGGATGAACTATCAAGGGATAAGAATTGAGCGATAACTGGAGTGAATATATAAGAAACAGAATTATCATGTACAGAACGGACGAAAGAAGACGTGCTAAGGTGCAGTAAGTTGATGGACAAAGCGTGAAGAGTCATTAGAATTTTTCAGAAAAAGAAAAAAAATTGGTTCAAATGGCTCTGAGTACTGTGGGATTTAACATCTGTGGTCATCAGTCCCCTAGAACTTAGAACTACTTAAACCTAACTAACCTAAGGACATCACACACATCCATGCCCGAGGCAGGATTCGAACCTGCGACCGTAGCGGTCACGCGTTTCCAGACTGAAGCGCCTAGAACCGCACGGCCACAAGGGCCAACAGAAAAAGAAAAAAGTATCTTTCTGGACGAAGTTATATGCAAAACTATGAAGTGAAGAACGAGTAGAAGTAAATGATGAGGGAAAAGTTAGAGGAAGAGTTGTAGGAAATGGAACAACTAGCGGAAAAGCTATAGGTAGACAAACAGGAAGAGTGAGGTGATGAAGGATAGGAAAATGAGCAAGGAGGAGAATGTGAAGAAGAAGACAAGGATGGAGAGAAGAATGAAAAAGAGGAAAATGAAAAAGAAAACAAAGAACTGGAGAGGAAAAAAGTATGAGGTGAAGGGAGAAGACAAATTAGGAGAAGCCGAAGAACAACACAAAAAAGGAGAGGACGACAAAGAAGGAGAGGAGGAGGAAGGAGATAAGTAGAAAGATAAAGAAGGTTAAGAAGAAGAAGCAGAGGGAGAATGAGGAGAGGAGGATGAAAGATAGACGTGCATCAAGAAGAAGAGTTGGAGGAGGCGAGAGAATGAGAGGAAGAAAAACAGAGAAAGGAGGAGGAGGAGGAGGAGCAAGAAGGAAAGGAGGAAGTGGAGGAGGATGGGGAAGAGAACTTGTACACTTGTAATAACGGTGGGAGATTTCAACAATCCAGAAGTATCTACTTTATAGTTACAGGCGAAGGAATTGATGCAGTTTGAACTCTTAAAAAAAATTAAAGCAAGTTTGAGAAACTGAGCAGTGATTTGTGAGAGGGAGGGAGGGAGGGGGGTGCACTTTGCTTCCACAAAAAGCCCTGGTGTTTCCTTTGTAGCATTTATCACATAACTCCGTCTTCATCCCATGAGTGGCCTACCGGGACCATCCGACCGCCGTGTCATCCCTAGTGGAGGATGCCGATAGGAGAGGCGTGTGGTCAGCACACCGCTCTCCCGGTTGTAAGATGTTATTCGTGACCGAAGCCGCTAGTATTCGGCTGAGTAGCTCCTCAATTGGCATCACGGGTCTGAGTGCACCACGAAAAATGGCAACAGCGCATGGCGGCCTGGATGGTCACCCATCCAAGTGCCGACCACGCCCGACAGCGCTTAACTTCGCTGATCTCACGGGAGATGGTGTTACCAGTGCGGCAAGGCCGTTGCCATATGAGGCATAATTTATTTCATATCACTTTCTGGCTGTTCAAATATGACCAACAGTGACAGCAGCAGCAGCAGCATCGTCTGTGTCTGCTCAGCACAGGCAACTCGCGAGCCCCCTGCTGGGCGCCATGTTTAGTGGAGGTGTGGCGTGGTTGTGCTCACCTGCGAGGTGCGCATGCGCGTGGACGTGCGCATGGTGGAGGCCGGCGTGCTTGGCATGCTCGGCCGCGTTCAGGTCCAGGATGTCGCAGATGTGGAAGCCGCCCCCGCCGCCTCCGCCGCCCCCGGCCGCCCTCGGCACCACCGCCGGCGCCATCTTCATAGAGTCCAGCAACCTGGGCAGGAAAATCATAATAGTAACCTCACTCGTGAACATCACAATCTTAGCTTCAGCAGACGATCTCAGGACTCTGTGTGAGGACATTGAAACACTACGAAAACAAATACAAATTTTTAAAGAGACAGCAGAAAGGGTAGATTTAAAATATTACTGACAAACAAAATTTGTGACTATCAACAACACGGCATCTAGAATTTTAAAAACTCGACACTTGAAACCGGATTTCCTCGGTTTCAACACACCCTTAGAGGAAATAAATGGCACACCAGGAAGGAATTACCCGAACAGGACGGGTCAGTAAATGTCATGTAGATGTACAAATAAACGAACGATTACAATTTAAGAAACGTTAACTGATTTATTCAAGACATACAGTTTCACAAATTCAGCAAGTCAACAGTGCGTTACTTTACTGCAGCATTCCCCATACCCAGCGGTTCATGTTATCGAAGATACGATAATAAGATGGAGCCAAGTCCGGGCTGTATGGAGGATGGTCAAACACTTTCACGTCGAATATCCTGCAGGAGCGCTTTTGTTGCGCTTGCAGTATGCAGCCGAGAATTGTCATGAAAAAGGAAATGCCCGACAGCTTCCTGAAATCAGTCGAAACTATGAGAAGGACTTCACATTAGGTGGGAGAAATTTTCTGGACGCATTTGCGTGCTCGATATGCTCTCAGAACTGAAAAGTGCGATGTTACGCGGTACACGGGCATGCTAGAGTCACTGACAGACATGTCTGCTCTTCGCTTCACCCGATTTTTACTGTGGTTTTAATTTCGCAACCGACCGGAAGTTGTAGAAAAAACACCCTTCGTACAACACAGTCATAAAACCTGGCTCTCTTCATTGGGCTGAATCATTTATGCCGGCCGCAGTGGCCGAGCTGTTCTAGACGCTCCAGTCTGGAACCGCGCGACCGCTACAGTCGCAGGTTTGAATCCTGCCTCGGGCATGGATGTGTATGTCGTCGTTAGGTTAGTATTTCTAAGTTCTAGGGGACTGATGACCTCAGATGACAAGCCCCATAGTGCTCAGAGCCATTAGAACCATTTTTGAAACATTTGTTTTAACTGAAAGAGAGACGCTGAAGAAATCCAAAGGGAAGATCGAAAAGCACTGAGGAAAACCTTAGTCCAAATTATATTGAAGGAGGCGCAAACAGACAAAGAAAGAATAAAGAAATAGAGAAGCATGCCAATATGTTTTTTGAAGATATGTGAAAAGGCAGAAAAGAAATTTACGTGCGCAGAACGAATTAGATTAACTAGCGAGATTGTGAATTCTATCAACTACGCAGAAAGCTAATACTGAAACAATAATTGTATCGGTGCAGTAAAATAAGACCTGAAAGACATTCAAGACAGGCGAACATATACGCAGAAAATTGACGACGGGGCAATTGAGCTGGCAGAAAAATACAAGAGAACCGAAACAGTATATTTGGACTCTCTTTTATAAAAGCGCTTCCAATGTCGGACTGCTTTATAAATAATGGCGTTTAATTAAAGGTAGTTTTCCTCGGTTCTCATTTTTTTCACGTCCTATCTCTTGAACTTCGTGTTGTAGAATGATGCATAATTTCATAGGAAGATTCAGCTGTATATGAGGATACAGTGTGCAATATGTGTTGCGAATAGAGTTAGAGATAAAAAGAGTAATAAATTAAAACGCTATGTCTGATACTGAAGTTCCACTGCAGAAACACTGAAAGGGTAGTAAAAAATAAACATTTCTTTCTTTTCATTATTTTGTGTGTGTTTGTGGGGAGGGGGGAGCGGGTGTGAGGGTATCAGTCAGAAAAAGATTCGAGAAGATTTGAAGTTATGTGTAAATTCTTATGAAGTCTCTTAAGTGCTCTCATTCTCCAGTGTTCATGAATATAGCCTCGGTAAGTTGCACGGCGTGAGTTACACAACCGGTAGACATATACGCAGTTTAATAACAGAACTCTTTGGGAATCTGACTAACGACAGCTGTCAAGCAATATAAAAATACGCCTGTTTGCCCATCAGCTACTTTTTTCAACCCAAATATCGACCGGTTTGAGTCATGCACCGTCTTCACGCGTAACGGTTAAAATGGTTTAAGCCACAACGGCATATGTGTCATTACTTAAGTTGTCATTACTTAAGTAATGTGCAGAGCATGTCATGGATGTCAGTAACGACAGTGCACACAGCGCAGAACTTCTCTGTGTACACTTAGTATTAGTATGTTTTCTTCTAAAAGTATTGACATCCATAACATGCTCTACATATATAATGACAAATTTAGTGCTATGGTTTAAACCACTATAATCCTTATTTTTGATAGAGTCGGGAAAAAATGGTTCAAATGGCTATAAGCACTATGGGAATTAACATCTGAGGTCAACAGCCCCTAGAACTTATTGTTGTGGTCTTCAGTCCTGAGACTGGTTTGATGCAGTTCTCCATGCTACTCCATCCTGTGCAAGCTTCTTCATCTTCCAGTACCTACTGCAGCCTACATCCTTCTTAATCTGCTTATTGTATTCATCTCTTGGTCTTCCTCTACGACTTTCACCCTCCACGCTGCCCTCCAGTACTAAATTGGTGATCACTTGATGCCTCAGAACATGTCCTACCAACCGATACCTTCTTCTAGTCTAGTTGTGCCACAAACTCCTCTTCTCCCCAATTCTATTCACTACCTCCTCATTAGTTATGTGATCTACCAATATAATCTTCAGCATTCTTCTGTAGCACCACATTTCAAAAGCTTCTATTCTCTTCTTGTCCAAACTATTTATCGTCCATGTTTCACTTCCATCCATGGCTACACTCCATACACGTTCAGAAACGACTTCCTAACACTTAAATCAATACTCGATGTTAACAAATTTCTCTTCTTCAGAAACGCTTTCCTTGCAATTGCCAGTCTACATTTTATATCCTCTCTGCTTCGACCATCATCAGTTATTTTGCTCCCCAAATAGCAAAACTCCTTTACTACTTTAAGTGTCTCATTTCCTAATCTAATTCCCTCGGCATCAACCTACTTAATTCGACTACATTCCATTATCCACGTTTTGCTTTTGTTGATGTTCATCTTGTATCCCCCTTTCAAGACACCGTTCATTCCGTTCAACTGCTCTTCCAGGTCCTTTGCTGTCTCTGACAGAATTACAATGTCATCGGCGAACCTCATTTTATTTCTTCTCCATGGATTTTAGTACCTACTCCGAATTTTCTTTTATTGCCTGCTCAATATACAGATAGAATAACATCGGGGAGAGGCTAGAACCCTGTCTCACTAACTTCCTAACAACTGATTCTGTTTCATGCCCCTCGACCCTTATAACTGCCATTTGGTTTCTGTACAAATTGTAAATAGCCCTTCGCTCCCTGTATTTTACCCCTGCCACCTTCAGAATTTCAAAGAGATTGAAAGAGAGTATTCCATCAATATTGTCAAAAGCTTTCTCTAAGTCTACAAATGCTAGAGACGTAGGTTTGCCTTTCGTTAATCTTTCTTCTAAGATAAGTCGTAGGGTCAGTATTGCCTCACGTGTTCCAACATTTCTACGGAATCCAAACTGATCTTCCCCGGGATCGGCTTCTACCAGTTTTTCCATTCATCTGTAAAGAATTCACGTTAGTATTTTGCAGATTTGGCTTATTAAACTGATTGTTCGGTAATTTTCACATCTGTCAACACTTGCTTTCTTTGGGATTGGAATTATTATATTCTTCTTGAAGTGTGAGGGTATTTCGCCTGTCTCGTACATCTTGCTCACCAGATGGTAGGGTTTTGTCAGGACAGGCTCTCCCATGGCCGTCAGTAGTTCTAATGGAATTTTGTCTACTCCCAGGGCTTTGTTTCGACTTAGGTCTTTCAGTGCACTGTCAAACTCTTCACGCAGTATCATATCTCCCATTTCATCTTCATCTACATCCTCTTCCATTTCCATAATATTGTCCTCAAGAACATAGCCCCTATATACACCCTCTATATACTCCCTCCTTTCTGCTCTCCCTCCTTTGCTTGGAACTGGGTTTCCAACTGAGCTCTTGATATTCATACAAGTGGTTCTCTTTTCTCCAAAGGTCTCTTTAATTTTCCTGTAGGCAGTATCTATCTTACCCCTCGTGAGATAAGCCTCTACATCCTTACATTTGTCCTCTAGCCATCCCTGCTGAGCCATTTTGCACTTCCTGTCGATCTCATTTTTGAGACGTTTGTATTCCTTTCTGCCTGCTTCAGTTACTGCATTTTTTATTTTCTCCTTTCATCAATTAAATTCAGATTCTCGTCTGTTACCCAAGGTTTTCTACTAGCCCTCGTCTTTTGACCTACTTGATCCTCTGCTGCCTTCACTATTTCATTCCTCAAAGCTACCCATTCTTCTTCTACTGTATTTCTTTCCCTCATTCCTGTCAATTGTTCCCTTATGCTCTCCATGAAACTCTGTACAACCTCTGGTTCTTTCAGTTTATCCAGGGCCCATGTTGAATAATAATAATATTAATAATAATAATAATATAGTAGTGGCGGCAGCGGCCGTGTTGTATACGTTGCAACATCGGCATGCCCCACCTGTTGGTGTCATAGCGTGCTCCTCTTACGTAAGGCGATAGGCCTTATCTAATCTAACCGTTCGCGAGCGTCTGCGCTCGGGGGCTGTCTCCACCTGACAAACGGAGGAGGTCGCTACAAATGTCGCCTCGTAAGACACTTCCTGGTACCTGCTCGCTCCCAATAGCAACCTATATTTGGATCACTTGGAAAAGCTAGGTCGACATAATCAAAGCTATAACTACTGATTAAAACCTTGAGAAAGCGCATCGTGGCACTGCTTCACCGTGGTTTAAGATATATAAAAGATGTGAAGTCACTGGGATATCACACATTCTACACGAAGGAATAACTCTGGCGAAACTGTCAGTAATGTTGAGTTCTACGTTTTCTCAACGTCGACCAAAAAGAAACGTGAAAATGAATGAATGGATTTTTTTAATTGTATGTTTCAGTCTCAGCTCACACAAATAGGTTTCGATTTATGAGGGTCAGTCTAAAGGTAAAGAAGGTTTGTTTCTCCAGACATTGTATACTACCAGGTGTACCGGTATGAAATGAGCGTTAAGATACAAATGTGTCGATAGGGAACATTTGTTATTTGTTGTGAACAAGACTTAATTTTTTTGTTTGGTTGGTATGACATCTGTCAAAGATATTTAGTATACATCAAGTCATGGAACAAACAACATCATATGTTTTCATCGTGTCAACAATGTCGAATTGTGTACCAGAAAGTGATGATTTGAGGAAAGCATTAATTTTTTGTTTTCATTTGAAAAAAGAAGCAACATGAAAAAGATGGTTTCGACGGTTCAGAAATAATGATTTTGATGTAAGAAATGAAGAACATGGAAGACCAGCAAAAAATTTCGAAGACGCATAATTGCAAGCAACATTGGATGAAAATGATACTTTGAGTCAGAAACAAATGGCAGCAATGCTAAATGTTGCACAACAAACAATTTCTGGCCGTTTGAAAGCTATGGGAAAGATCCAAAAGTGTGGAAAATGGGTGCCACATGAATTGAATGAAAGACAGATGAAAAACCGAAATACCATTTGCCAAATTTTGCTTCAAAGAAATGCTCAATATGTGACATGTGATGTAACATTTTTTTCTGGAAGCTTGTTGGTTTTATTCACGATTCCAATGGACCGTCTCATTCCCCACTCTTTGGCTAGAAAAAAATATTCTTCAACATAATGTGCGTTCGATACAACGGATAATTCCTGATCATACATCGACACTAAAGCGTTCCAAATGCCTCATCTCCATCATTGCTCGTTTGCATCTGCCCGTACATGGGTACTGTTTTATTTTATTATTCCATCTTTGTGAAACGTTCCTCACCTATAAATAAAATCCAGGCTGTGATACTGCGGATATTTTCCAGTCTGTTGCAGAGGCAAGTGGCAGAACTGCGATAGGGGCTGGTGGTTTGCTGACCGAAGAGCTTGCAAGCTCTGCGGTGAGCAACAAACTGAAACACTCAGGTGGCCCACACTACAGCATACCACACGCATTCTGCACAAGTAAAGCGTTCCGTATCTCAACAGGTACTGCTTTACGGGACGTGTTAGTATAGGAACTTTTCCTCTAGCTTTGACCAGTACTACCTGCTGTAGGAATATGTGACATTTTTAAAACACTATGAAGCAGTGTGCGATTTGTGCTTTTACCAGGGGGGGGGGGGGGGGGGGTTAGTATAATTATATATGTTACTAGCTTGGACCGTGGCGTTACCCATGGTTAAACAGTTATTTATAAATAGATGTTAACGCCGAAACTCACTATTCCCGCGTATGCACTATCAGAAAAGCCATCCCTTGTTATATCTTTAAAAGTACATTATAGGTAAAGCTTATTTACAAAATCATCTACATACAGGTATACGAGGGGAATTCAAAAAGTAAAGGCACATTTGTGAAAATTTGTACTTATTCTGATGATAGAAAACTGAAACATACGTTATTTTTCATTTCATCAGAAAATACGTTTATCAGTTGCATTTGTCACCAATTTTGCACCGCAGCAATGACGTCTTCACCACTTTCAAACCTTCTTCCCTGTAGTGCTTCCGCTAAGGGTCCAAACATGTGAAAATCGCTTGGAGCCAGGTCTGGACTGTATGATGGATGTTCCAGCACCTCGAATCTCATCTCCTTTACTGCGTCGGCTCTTCGTATGGCAGAATGTGGGCGAGCGTTATCTTGGTGCAGGATGACACCTCTTCACAGTTTTCCACGACGTTTGGAGCTGATTGCAGGTTTTAGTTTCGTACGCAACACATCACATGCACCATACAATACAGACCTGGCTCTAAAGCCTCGTTTACGATGGGGCGACGTCTTGCAATATTGTGGCATGCTACGGAAATGTGGCGTGCGTCGTCTTGTCGTTTAGTTCTCAATGTTTTGAAATGCTTAACTACTACATAACATGTTTTCAAAATTAATAAGCAAACATATTAATAGTATTAATAGTAAGACTGTATTAAAAAATTCAGTGTTCGGCTCCTCAAATTTAAATTATATGCCAGCCGAAGTGGCCGAGCGGTTATAGGCGCTAGAATGTGGAACCGCGCGACCGCTACGGTCGCAGGTTCCAATGCTGCCTCGGGCATAGATGTGTGTGATGTCCTTGGGTTAGTTAGGTTTTAAGTAGTTCTAAGTTCTAGGGGACTGATGACGTCAGCAGTTGAGTGCCATAGTGCTCAGAGCCATTTCAACCATTTTTTAAATTATATGTAAAGTTTTACTCCAGTGCGTGGGAAATAAACATCCCAGGTTGGGATGCATAGACTAAAACCAGAGGAGAGGATGGCCTGATGCAGAGGGGGGGGGGGGGGGGGGGGGAAATACCCCCATCGACCCTGTTATGAAGTGGGGTACACGTACCTCCGTCACAACTGTACTGGTGGAATGCGAGTGAGCTGCGAGGTCTAAAGTACAGATTTTAGAGGCACCACTCCATTACATTCATTCCCATCTGACAGCTACTTACCGCCGAATCTAAATAAATCTGCGGCCCAAAGAGTGGCAGCATGGCGGACGTAGCACGGGACTTATGGTAAACAGTGAAGACCGGTAGTGAGCTGTGCAGATGGCGTGGAGTGGAGAGGTCCGCTTGGTCCTTCTCCTTGCATTCCGGTCCTCTCCAGACGGGCCAAAGCAAACAGGCGCAGGACGATTCTCCATGGCCCTCCAGGTTTGCTCGTACAAACAAAACAACCAGTCTCTTCCACCCTCCCCCTCTGCCTCTCTCTGTCTGTCTGTCTCTCTCTGTACCTCTGTCGCTCCCCATCGTTAACACATCGCTGTAATGGAGTGTGTGCCATGAAGGTGGAAAAGCGTAAAAACAAAAATAAAAAAAATAAAAACGCGGGTCATTCCGTTATCAAGGACGGTCGCCACACATCTACGTCTTTATCTACATGACTACTCTGCAATTCACATTTAAGTGCTAGGCAGAGGGTAAATCGAACCACAATCATACTACCTCTCTACCATTCCACTCCCGAACAGCGCGCGGGAAAAACGAACACCTAAAACTTTATGTTCGAGCTCTGATTTATCTTATTTTATTTTGATGATCATTCCTACCTATCTAGGTTGGGCTCAACAAAATATTTTCGCATTCGGAAGAGAAAGTTGGTGACTGAAATTTCGTAAATAGATCTCGCCACGACGAGAAACGTCTTTGCTTTGATGACTTTAAACGCAACTCCCTATCATATCTGCCACACTCCCTCCCCTATTACGTGATAATACAAAACGAGCTGCCCTTTTTTGCACCCTTTCGATGTCCTTCGTCGATCCCACCTGGTAAGGATCCCACTCCACGCAGCAATATTCTAACAGAGGACGAACGAGTGTAGTGTAAGCTGTCTCTTCAGTGGACTTGTCCTGCCAATGAAACGCAACCTTTGGCTGGCCTTCCCCACAATATTATCTATGTGGTCTTTCCAACTGAAGTTGTTCGTAATTTTTACAGCCAGGTACTTAGTTGAATTGACAGCCTTGAGAATTGTACTATTTATCGAGTAATCGAATTCCAACGGATTTCTTTTGGAACTCATGTGGATCACCTCACACTTTTCGTTATTTAGCGTCAACTGCCACCTGCCACACCATACAGCAATCTTTTCTAAATCGCTTTGCAACTGATACTGGTCTTTGGATGACCTTGTTGTTGTTGTTGTCTTCAGTCCTGAGACTGGTTTGATGCAGCTCTCCATGCTACTCTACCCTGTGCAAGCTGCTTCATCTCCCAGTACCTACTGCAACCTACATCCTTCTGAATCTGCTTAGTGTACTCATCTCTCGGTCTCCCTCTACGATTTTTACCCTCCACGCTGCCCTCCAATGCTAAATTTGTGATCCCTTGATGCCTCAAAACATGTCCTACCAACCGATCCCTTCTTCTAGTCAAGTTGTGCCACAAACGTCTCTTCTCCCCAATCCTATTCAATACCTCCTCATTAGTTACGTGATCTATCCACCTTATCTTCAGTATTCTTCTGTAGCACCACATTTCGAAAGCTTCTATTCTCTTCTTGTCCAAACTAGTTATCGTCCATGTTTCACTTCCATACATGGCTACACTCCAAACAAATACTTTCAGAAACGACTTCCTGATACATAAATCTATATTCGATGTTAACAAATTTCTCTTCTTCAGAAACGCTTTCCTTGCCATTGCCAGTCTACATTTTATATCCTCTCTACTTCGACCATCGTCAGTTATTTTACTTCCTAAATAGCAAAACTCCTTTACTACTTTAAGTGTCTCATTTCCTAATCTAATTCCCTCAGCGTCACCCGATTTAATTTGACTACATTCCATTATCCTTACTAGACGGTAAATTACAGCAACATCTGCGAACAACCTAAGAGAACTGCTCAGATTGTCACTCAGGTCATTTACATAGATCAGGAACAGCAGAGGTCCCAGGACGCTTCCCTAGGGAACACCTGATATCACTTCAGTTTTACTCGATGATTTGCCATCTTACGAACTGCGACCTTCAGGAAATCACGAATCCAGTATCACAACTGAGACGACACCCCATAGGCCAGCAGCTTTATTTGAAGTCGGTTGTGAGGAACGGTGTCAAAAGCTTTCCAGAAATCTAGAAATACGGAATCAACTTGAGATCCCCTGTCGATAGCGGTCATTACTTCGTGTGAATAAAGAGCTAGCTGCGTTGAACAAGAACGATGTTTTCTGAAACCATGGTGATTACGTATCGATAGATCGTTCCGTTGGATGTGATTCATAATGTTTGAATACAGTATATGCTCCAAAACCCTACTGCAAACCGACGTCAATGATTTAGGTCCGTAGTTCGATGGATTACTCCCACTACCCTTCTTAAACACTGGCGCGGCCTGTGCAATTATCCAATCTGTAGGTACAGATCTATCAGTGAGCAAGCGGTTGTATGTGATTGCTAAGTACGGAGCTATTGTATCAGCGTACACAGGTGCAGCGTACACAGGTGCAGATAAGTGCAAACCGGAATTAGAAAATGTTCTAAGTGTCTTTATTCGCAAAACAGGTTTTCAGAGCCATTGTGTTCTCAATAAGGGAGAACATTGTATAGAGATGATAACGTACCTAGGTACACATGACGTTTCCTCGCTTGGTGTTTCGGCACAGTGACCGATTTCAGAATCACGTGATAGAACGCAAATTAGAATCCGCCATTTTCTACCGTTTTAGTTGTTTGTGAGACAGGAGTTTCTATTTTGTGCAGCATTTGCAAATATACGAGTTACACGTAATTAAGTGGTGGAAAATGTATTAAAACTGTTTCGAGGGGTAATGTTAATTCCACAGACGTAGAGTTTCGTGGCCAACAGAATCCTGTACCTTTTTTAAAACTAGTCACATAACGTGTGAACGGATGCATCGTACGTTTGTTTTTGTGGCCATCTTCCGCAGCAGCTGTTAACATCTGTTATCATAGGTTATCTGTCTTGAGCCGACTGCAATGTAATTAAGAAGAATTAGACCAGACGCGTTCCGCTTTTATTTACTTAGCATCTTCTGTGGTATTGGTGTTTCTTTACACAGTCTGCACTTTCCCCCGTTGCTCCCAGTCGTTCATATCGAGGCTTAATTTCACATCTGGAGTTTTTGGAATTGTGCATTATTTCCTGTCCCGCACTATTTATAATGGACTTTTCAACTGTTTTTCATTCATCTTTGCCATGGAATAGGCATAAACACTGTGGCAATGATGAATGAAAAACAGTTAAAAACTCAATTATAAATAGTGCAGCGCAGGAAATAATGCATAATTCCTAAGACTCCAGATGTGAAATGAAGCCTGTCGATATCAACCACAGAACATGCCTTGCAAACAAAAGCGAAACCCGTCTTGTGTAATTCTTTTTAACTACACTGCAGTCAGCTCAAGACAGATAATCTACAATAACAGCTGCATCATACTTCGTCAGTCGTGTACCACCTTATACTTTGGAACATAACTTCTCTCTACCGTGAAAGATGTGATATTTGCAATATCTTTAACGTGCTAACTATTTACCGTGCCACGATAAAGGAAATTTTTGCGAGCTGCCCGAAGCTAAAACGTTAATTCCTGTACCTTTCAGCTTTCAGATATTTCGTCTGCTTGTGGGAGAAGACTAGTGGGAACAATACCAGGCCCTGTCACTACGTTTGGAATGTGTCACGAAGACCGATCAAACGATATACATTCGGGAGGACGACGGTTCAATCCCGCGTCCGGCCATCCTGATTTAGGATTTCCGTGATTTTCCTAAATCGCTCTAGGCAAATGCCGGGATGGTTCCTTTGAAAGGGCACGACCGACTTCCTTCCCCGTCCTTCCCTAATCCGATGAGTGCGATGACCCTGCTGTCTGGTCTCCTCCCCGAAACAAACCCAAACGATATACAGATTACGAAGACACAAAAGCACAAAAACCACTAGAATAAAAGCAGTGCGGACTGCGAGAAAATATTGACTTCCGATTTTAAGAATGTGACACATCTACAGCTATCCCTATGTTGTCATTTATTATACTGGTAGCTCTATAATACACCACTGACCATTAAAAGTGCTACACCACGAAGATGACGTGCTACAGACGCGAAATTTAACCGAAACGAAGAACATGCTGTGATATGCAATCTCAGAACCTTCAGACAAGGTTGGCGCCGGTGGCGACACCAATAACATGCTGACATGAGGAAAGTTTCCAACCGATTTCTCATACACAGTTGACCGTCGTTGTTGTGATGCCTCGTATAAGGAGGAGAAATGCGTACCATCACGTTTCCGACAATCATAAAGGTCGGATTGTAGCCTAGCGCGATTGCGGTTTATCGTATCGCGACATTGCTGCTCGCGTTGCTCGAGATCCAATGACTGTTAGCAGAATATGGAATCGGTGGGTTCAGGAGGGTAATACGGAACGCCGTGCTGGATCCAAACGGCCTCGCATCTCTAGCAGTCGAGATGACAGGCATATTATCCGCATGGCTGTAACGGATCGTGGAGCCACGTCTCTATCCGTGAGTCAACAAATGGGGACGTTTGCAAGCGAACTACCATCTGCACGAACAGTTCGACGACGTTTGCAGGAGCATGGACTATCAGCTCGAAGACCATGGCTGCATCACAGACAGGAGCGCCTGCGATGGTGTACTAAACGACGAACCTGGATGCACGAATGGCAAAACGTCTTTTTTCGGATGAATCCAGGTTCTGTTTACAGCATTATGCTGTTCGCATCGGTGTTTGGCGACATAGCGGTGAACGCACGTTGGAAGCGTGTATTCGTCATCTCCATACTGGCATATCATCCGGCGTGATGGTATGGGGTGGCATTGGTTACACGTCTCGGTCACCTCTTGTTCGCACTGACGGCACTTTGAACAGTGGACGTTACATTTCAGATTTGTTACGACCCGTAGCTCTACCCTCCACTCGATCTTTGCGAAACCCTACATTTCAGCAGGATGATGCACGACCGCATGTTGCAGGTCCTGTAGGGTCCTTTCTGGATACAGAAAATGTTCGACTGCTGCCCTGGCCACCACATTGTCCAGATCTCTCACCAACTGAAATCGTCTGGTCAATGGTGGCCGAGCAACTGACTCGTCACAATACGCCAGTCACTACTCTTGATGAACTGTGGTATCTTGTTGAAGCTGCATGGGCAGCTGTACCTGTACACGCCAGCCAAGCTCTGTTTGACTCAATGCCCAGGCGTATCAAGGCCGTTATTACAGCCAGAGGTGGTTGTTCTGGGTACCGGTTTCTCAGGATCTATGCACCCAAATTGCGTGAAAATGTAATCACATGCCATTTCTAGTATAATATATTTGCCCAATGAATACCCGTTCATGATCTGCATTTCTTCTTGGTGTAGCAATTTTAATGGCCAATGGTGTAAAAGAGAACGTAAGGACAGTTGTAGATGAGTCACATTCTTAAAATCGGAAGTTAATATTTTCTCGCAGTCCTTACTGCTGTTATTCTAGTGGTTTTGTGCTTTTGTTTCTTTTTAATCTGTATATCGTTTGATATATCGGTTGATTGATCTTCGTGATACATTCCAAAGATAGTACCAAGGGCTGGTATTGTTCCCACAAGGAGAAATATCTTAAAAGCTAGTCGCAGCTCGCACATATTTCCTTTATCGTGACAGGAGAAATTGCTAAGACGTTAAAGAAATTGCTAGTATCATAGTTTCTTCAAATTTCATACCGCGTCCCTCATTTACGCAGTGTTCTGCTACTGCCGATTTTTCCGGCTGTTGTAGCCTCGTTTGGCGGCGATGTTCCACACACCTGTCGTAAGCTGTGCGAATCGAACGACCGATGTAAGCCTTCTGACATTGACACGGAATTTTGTATACACTGGGTTTCCTAAGCCCCAAATCATCTTTCACAGAGCCGAGTAGTGCCCTAATCTTAGAAGGTGGACGGAAGACACTCTTAACGTTAAAATTCCTTAAAATTCTTCCTATCTCAAGCGATATGCCCCCAGCATAAGGGATAAAGGCCACTGACATATGTTCCTCTTGATGCACCTCCATAGCCCGACAAATCTGCTTCTCAGAGTATCTATTTTCCTTAAAAACAGCCTTCAAATGCGCAAGTTCTTGTATTAAGCTGTCCGCGTCGGAAATGGCATACGCTCTGCGTACCAAAGTCCTAAGGCCGCGTCTGCGTTGGTGTGATGGATGACAACTCTTAGGGAGGTGTTGATAATGGCGTCTTTGTTGCGTTAAAAATGTGCTACGCTAACGTCAGCTCACCACGTCCAGTTTCAAACTACCTATCGCACGACCGTCTGAGCGCGTATTTAAAGCAGACCTCATTAGCATACTCATAGTGATGCTCCTAGACAGACATCATGTTTCCGATGTAGAAAAATCGCCTACCAAGTTCCGTTTACGTCGCTCAACTCCTTGGTGTCGCGACTTTTTTTTCTGTAAGTGTAGTTTTCCTACTGTACTAAAGTGCGCGTCATTTACGACGACGGCCGAATATAGGTCCGTTCTGCGCATCTGACGTCACAAAACACAGCCAGCCAATGAACAGAGAACGACGTTGCCTGAGCTCGACTGCAGTGCAGAGCACAGACGAGTGTCTTCAGTTTTAGTAACATTCAGTGATAAGTAAAGCAATGTCTTGATAGCAGGCTTTCTTTTATAGAAAGTTTGGAAAAAGCATTCTTTATACCAATCGCTTCATATTCTATTAATTAATTGAACCAAACGAGCAATACGCCTCCTAATTTATGAAAGGTGTTTGTATCATTCTCACTAACCGCTTTTTCGCAACAAAGAACAGCGGTAGTTGTTTATTTCCTACTGTACTTCAGCGAAACGTGAGTAATTCATAGTCAAAGTCGGGAGGATGATGGTTCAATCCCGCGTCCGGCCATCGTGGTTTAGGTTTCCCGTGATTTCCCTAGATCACTCCAGGCAAATGCCAGGATGGTTCCTCTGAAAGGGCACGGCCGACATCCTTCCCCATCCTTCCCTAATCTGATGGGACCGATGACCTCGCTGTCTGGTCTTCTCCCCCAAGCAATCCATCATAGTCGTACCAACAGCGTTTGTCGGTATTTTGCGTGATATTTTAAAGTCCTCCGCCGGGAGAGCTATTAAATAACGAGTTGAGTTGGCGTGATGGTTAAAGTGTTCGCCGGCACGGTAGCTGAGCGTGTTCGGTCAGAGGGTAATGTGCCCTCTGTAAAAAAAAAAAAAAAAAATAAAAAATAAAAAATAAAAAAATAAATGGATGTCTTACGACGTCCGCCCCGAGCAGATGCAACGAACTAAAACGAAGAAAACGAAATTTTTTTAAAAAAATAGGTGTATGAGTTCAAGCCTTGTTCGGTGCTTAATATTTTCTTCATTTAAAAACAATATCGAAGTGTCTTACTTCACGAATTTTATTCGTTTGAATGTAATTTTTTGAAATTTCTAGTGGCAACTAAAATCGACCATACAGAAAATATATGCTATGTACTTTTACCTATGCAAACTCTTCAAAATTTCTTGCAATGGTTTACTACATGTAATGCTGCGCAAAAACTTCGTTGAACATCGAAACAAAATTAAGTCATTTATGGGAGGAAGATGTGTAAAAATCAAATTTTTGGGCCAAATAGTTTCTGTGAAATCGAACGATAAGTGTGTCAAAGCAGTCGGAACACCATGTGTCTGCACAGACGAGCTTTTCAGTGATGACAAAATCGCGCACAGCGCGGAATGCGGGGAGCTCGTCTCTGTAGCAGCGAAAGGGTTAATGCGGCCGTGGTGGCTTTACTTCATAAACTGCGCGCTCTCCCCTAAACGTAAGTTTGCGAACTGTACTATACTATACTATGGCGCTGCTTCTCTTGGCGCGTGCAACTGGCAACGCAGCAATCTCCCGCATCTGGGCGGTCATGCGCGAATCGCCAAGATAAAATAACTGAACTACAGCTGAAGTAGCGAAAGTTTTATTGTAAACATCCTGTACAGCAACTAGTCGATTCTGACCAGAATGGCTCTGAGCGCTATGGGACTTAACTTCTGTGGACATCAGTCTCCTAGAACGTAGAACTACTTAAAGCTAACTAACCTAAGGACATCACACACATCCATGCCCGAGGCAGGATTCGAACCTGCGACCGTAGCGAACGCGCGGTTCCAGACTGTAGCGTCTAGAACCGCTCGGACGGCGATTCTGACCAGGAAGTCGCTCGTGGAAGATAGGCTTTATGTGGGAGCCCAGCCTAGGTCTGCCGTCTACGAAGGCCGGACCGCCGGCTTGTGGAGCAGGTGCTGGTGACCTTGCCGCTAAGTGCCGTCGTTGGCGCCGAGCAGCCCTCGAGTTGTGGAGGAACGTCAGGTAGCAGCCGCGGGCTTCCGGCTCGTAAGCGGCGCTCAGCCTGCCCGCCCACGTACCCAGGCCCAGCTGATAATCGGCCGGGCCCGTGGCCGGTCACGTTCCAGTCCTCCAGGCCTCTCCAGCCGACACCTGACCCCGCGCAGGCACTCCAGCCGCGCCGCTTTACACCTGCCTAACAGCCTCTCCTGGCCGAGTCGTCGGTATTTCCCGAGGGCCGCGCTGAGTAGCTGCCGGAGTCTGGAATGCCTTCGCTGTTTCACCTCCAGTTCCATTCAGCACACGCTTCGAAAGCCGTAATTCCTCTATGAGAAATTCCCGAGGAAAGCTTTCGGTGGCCATTTTTATGTACTTACACTACGTAGCGTGGTCCACAACTCCCTCTGCCGCGGGGAGTGGTCGCCCGGTTAGAGGCGCCTTGTCACGGTTCGTGCGGGTTTCCCGTCGGAGGTACTATTCCTCCCTCACCGCATGGGTGTGTGTGTTGTTCTTACTAGGAAAGTACTCGGGCTCGAGCAAACACAAATACACCAAAATCGTGTGAGAAATAATGTGAAGGTATCTTATTGCACTAGTGATACTCCCGCATCTGCAAAACTCTGCAGTCGTCCGCTAGAGGCCTCTGCGTGTGTCATGCCGCATTGCACACTGAGCTGCCGGTACGCCAGTCGGGACCAGTAGGGACGGTGCAGTGTGCCTCTGAAGTTGCGTTTTGTCACATTATTTGTGTACTGAAGCGTCAGATGGCTCGGCGATTGGTAATCAAGCCTGCTAATGGCTGGTTCAGATGGCTCTGAGCACTATGGGACTCAACTGCAGTGGTCATCAGTCCCCTAGAACTTAGAACTACTTAAACCTAACTAACCTAAGGACATCACACACATCCATGCCCGAGGCAGGATTCGAACCTGAGCAGTCGCACGGTTCCGGACTGCGCGACTAGAACCGCGAGACCACCGCGGTCTGCAATCCTGCTAATGTATTGCGATTGGTTGAGATGAAGTTACGAAGAACCCTTCTTCGTGAAGATGGTTTTGGTGTAGAAGACGAATCATTCGCATGTTTTCTGGTATCTGTTATAGTGCAGAAATATGAGCATAAGTTAGAAGCAGATACTGTTGTAACACTAACACATAATGATGATGATGATGATAGGGATGATAATGACGAACAATTCATTGCAAACGGTAGTGCTATGGCAAGTGCGGGGAGAGGCGATGGAAGCAGTGACAGTGAATACCAACCGTCTCCCGAGAAGAAGGTTAAAGTTGCAAGTATCATCACGGCGTTTGATGACAACACACTGGAGAACATGTACGATGATTATTACGTAAGAGGTTTCGACACATACGACAAGCATCTGAAAAGATACCCTAAACTGGAGTCTAAAAGCAATATTAAAAACATACTGTATTACGTGGCAAAGAAAAGAGAAGGAAATACAGTTTTCAAAGCAAATCGTACACTGCTGTTCAAGACCATCAACGAGCGTGTAATGGCGAAACTCGATGAAGCGCGAGAATGCGGTTCCGCCGTTCATTATTGGCATTTACAACATTGGGCATTGGACGTAGCCAAGAAATCTTTGGTGTACAAACTTTACAGCTTCACTAGGATTTATTACTAATTTGAAAAAGGAGTTTAGGATAACATGACGCCGTGTCACTATGCTCCAAGCACGAAAAGATAAGGATGACGAAGAAGAGCTGATTGAAAGAGCTCAAACGTTTGTTGCTGACGTCAATGAGCATATCACGAGAGAAAACATCGATATTAGTTCTGTATGGAACTGTGATCAGAGTCAGTTCAACTATGAACTTTCTTGTGACAGAACACTATCCATGAAAGGGTAGAGAAACACTGTCGCGATGTTGCAATCAGTTACCTGTGCAACACATAGTTACACGATCGATGTTGCTATATCAATGGACGGACGATTGGCAGACAAACTCTATATTTGCTTCCAAGAATCCAGTGGAAAGTTTGGACCCCGCATGTCAAGGGAAATAGAAACGCGGTGCCCTCCAAATGTCGTCGTCGATGCAAGTGTGAGTGGGAAGATGACGAAACGACATCTGAAGATTTTTTCTGTCAGTTTTGAATCCACATTTGTCGAGAAAGTCGTTAGTACTTTGTGACTCCTGGTCTGGACATAAGGATGAACGATTACTATTGGAACCATCTGGCGGAAAACACGTAGATTTAACAATCATTCCGCCTAAAACTACAAAATATGCACAACATCTGGATGTGTATTTCTTCATGCAATATAAAATATATGCCAAGAGAATAACAGACCTCATTAAACTACGTTCCAGTAATATGCAGCCGAAATTGCACCACAGATTCTTTATCACGAATATGCACTCTGTCATTTACGATCAGTTATCTGCGGGAGTATACAGATCGATGGTACGTTACGCGTGGCAGAACGCTGTCTACGATATTGGTGAACCAGTGAACAACTTCAAAAGTGTCACTGACGTGGCGTTCAACACTGATATTGTAGAATGTGCAAATACGTCATGCGATCAACTTGCAGTCATTCGTATTGCTCTGAGCATTTTATTGACATTCCGCATTAACATTTATAGTTAAGATTGCTGCATTGCGAATGGCGTCTACAATTACATCTACAGTGATATCTAGAGCATGACTGCAGAGTTTTACAGCAAAACGACACCCACCAGCATATTCAGAGGTACATAGTGGTCCTGTAACCAAACGTTCATACAGATCTGTTTTTTCTAGCCCAAGTACTTTCCTGGTTAGCATAACTTAGCTTAAGTAATGAGTAAGGCTAGGGACCGATGAACTCCTTAGCAGTTTGGTCCCATAGGGATTCACACACATTTGAACCTTTGCCCGACAGAACTAAAGGACCAGTGTTTCGGAACCTCGTAACATCATGCCACTACGACCCCTAAGTCGAACTTGCCTGGAACCTTCCTCCGTAATTGTCCATAAGCGTGGCACATTAAGACGACGACGACATTATCGGCTTCGAAGAGCAAAAAAAAAAAAAAAAAAAAAAAAAAAAAAAAAATAATAAAAAATAAAAATAAAAATAAAAAAATAATAAAAAATAAAAAAAATAAAAAAATAAATAAATAAAAATAAAAAACCTCAGCTCAGACGTTTAGGTGAGATTTTGTTGGAAATTTGTCGCAAGGTCTTATGGGGCCAAACTGCGGAGGTTATTGGTCCCTAAGCTTACACACTACTGAAACTAACTTACGCTAAGGACAACACGCACATCCGCGCCCGAGGGAGTACTCGAAACTCCGACGGGGATCCCGCACGAACCGTGACAAGGCGCCTGAGACAGCTCGTCTACCCCGCGCAGCTTATGTGAGATGAAAGGTGGCTTAATGATGTCACATTGCCACCATATTTAACCACAATTCTGCCCAAAGCCACCACGGAAGCGTAACACGTTGAGTGAGTTGTCACAGTCCCTCTCATCCACGATTCACCGTTTCTTTTCACGTCTACGCGATTTCAGTTGTCTGGCTGCAAGCGCTTCTTGACAGGTTGTAGAGCTGAATTTGAATTAGATTTACTGCCCATTTAGAGACGTTTTGCCTTACGTTTTGTAACAGGTCGTTCATTTTATAGCTTTCCATGTGCATTACACACGCCAAAACAAGCTTTGCATCACCCCGGTTCCCAGAACTCCTGAAGATAGACGTTAACTAAGGATGTTGTATCACAGACAAACTCCCTTTCACCGTTCAGAGGTGCCGGCCGGTGTGGCCGAGCGGTTCTAGGCGCTTCAGTCTGGTACCGCGCGACCGCTACAGTCGCAGGTTCGAATCCTGCCTCGGGCATGGATGTGTGTGATGTCCTAAGTTAGGTTTAAGTAGTTCTACGTTCTAGGGCACTGATGACCTCAGATGTTAAGTCCCATAGTGGTCAGAGCCATTTGAACCATTTTGAACCGTTCAGAGATGTCACTAAACCCGCCCGTGCACGAGCAGACGGAGGGGATCCGACAGCCGAACAGTTCCAATCATTCCACGAGGAATGAGGTACACGGCTCGACTTGTTCGCAGTTCAATCGTGCATAGACGGTCAATACCGCGAATTGATCGCGTCCGCATTGTTACTTTGTGGCAGGAAGGGCTCTTAACAAGGGACGTGTCCAGGCGTCTCGGAATGAACGTAAGCGAAGTTGTTCGGACTTGGAAGAGATACAGAGAGAGATAAACTGTCGATGACATGCCTCACTCAGGCCGCCCAATGGCTACTACTGCAGTGGATGACCTTTACATACGGATTATGGCTCGGAAGAACCCTGACAGAAACGCTACCATTTTGAATAATGCTTTTCGTGCAGCCGGCCGGAGTGGCCGAGCGGTTCTAGCCGCTACAGTGTGGAACCGGTCGACCGCTACGGTCGCAGGTTCGAATCCTGCCTCGGGCATGGATGTGTGTGATGTCCTTAGTTTAGTTAGGTTTAAGTAATTCTAAGTTCTACGGGACTGATTACCTCAGATGTTAAGTCCCATAGTGCTCAGAGCCATCTGAACCATTTTTTAATATCCGCCCGGAGATTTTTAAACAGTATGAACCATTCGTAACAGCGAGTACGGCTTAAGCACCTATCACCGTAGGCTTTGTATCATTTTTTTGTCTCTTTAAAGGTTTTCTCGAGTTTCACGCCAAATTTTAATGCAGACGCTTTGCTCCTCTAATTCTGCCATCTCGAAATTCACTAAGCGTGTAACCCAACGTTCTTCTCGATACAGTACTGAACAATACTGCCGGCAGGAGTGTGCAGTAATGCCAACCGCATTACGCTCCAGCACACCACTGGCGTGAAATTAGGAATGTTTCAGAATAATTTGAACAGACCTCGTAGTTTACATACGAGCGGAATCTCTCTGGATTATCTGCCACTTTTCGAAACGAAATTTCGTTCTGAAAACGCTTACAAGCATGTCGCATTCAATTCCGCGCTAAATTTTGAGCTTCTGTACTTAACTCACGTGTCAAAATTCATATCACATTAGCTGGTCGGTACGAATCGCGCACCATAGTGAGCTGTAAGCATTGAAAGAAAAACTACAAAGCATTCCGCCCTCTCACACCCTCTAAGTGGCCGCGCCACATACCCTTCTGCCCGTGTGATAAGCGGGCAGCTGTACTTAGCTCAAGTCCGAATTCGCCGACCTTAATTAAAATTAAACAGATCTTAAAATATTACTGTCTCTGTAAGTATTTTTGTTTGTCGCTGACCAGGAAAACTGCACTCTTAGTTGACGTTTATGGATTCGGTTGAGTTCCTAGATAGATATTATTATAATACACACTTTCACGACCAAGGGACGGACACGGAGTTCAATAGATTCCATTATCCATAAAATTTAAGTAATAATCGTCACTATCGTTCATATGTAAATATTGCCACTATCCTTCAACTTTTAAGTTAAAAGTACGTATAGAACAATTTTGAACGTGGCTTAAGTTTGCAGCAACCGTATACACAAATTCGAAAAATATGTAAAAATCAGCTAAGTGGTTGCATAGGTTTTCTAAATACCTTGACCAGGTTTCGTCACCTCTAAGGGTGACTTCATCAGAAGGTAAGGTAATTACATGAAGAACATATCGTCATAGATGTACAGTGATTTAAGAGCTGAGTTGCTCAGGCCATACATTAAAATATAAAACATAATGTTCTTCAAAAGGTCAAACATTAAAACATAAGTAACACCGGTGTGGTGTGAGGAGACTTAGAGGTGACGAAACGTGGTCAAGGTATTTAGAAAACCTATGCAACCGGCTGGCTGATTTTTACATATTTTCCAAAAAAAAGTATGTATAGACATTGATAAAAATTCGAAGTGATGCAAAGACTGGCAGCTTGCTTCAAATGTTCAAAAATGTAAAATTGTACACCTCACAACAACAACAAAAATCGTATCCTATGAATATCAGCGACTCAGAGTTGATATCTGTTGCTCATACAAATACTATGTCATAACACTTAGGGACATGAAGTGGAACGATTACATATGCTCAGTCGTGGGTAAAGAAGGGAGCAGACTTCGGTTGATCGGTAGAATTAGCCTACAGAGCAGATCACTCGTATGACCCATTCTAGAAAACTGCTCAAGGCTGTGGGACAACATGCCAAATGGGACTAACACGAGAAATTGGAAGAATACAGAGAAGGGCAGCATGGATGATCACAGGTCAACCGACGAAGAGTGCCACTGAGGCCATGACTGGCAGTCTCTTGAAGATTCACGTAAACTACTCCGAGAAAGTTTCAAGAACCAGCTTTAAATGATGACTCTGGGGATATACCGGGTGACCAAAAATTTGAAAACTGAATAAATCACGGAATAATGTAGACAGAGACGTACAAATTGACACACATGCTTGGAATGACACGGGATTTTATTAGAACCAAAAAAAGGTTAAAAAAATGGCCGACAGATGGCGCTTCATCTGATCAGAATAGCAATAATTAGCATAACAAAGTAAGATAAAGCAAAAATGATGTTCTTTACGGGAAATGCTCAATTTTTCCACCATCATTCCTCAACAACAGCTGTAGTCGAGGAATAATGTTGTGAACAGCACTGTAAAGCATGTCCGGAGTTATGGTGAGGCATTGGCGTCGGATGTTGTCTTTCAGTATACCTAGAGATGTCGGTCGATCACGATACACTTCCAACTTCAGCCAATAATCGCACGGACTGAGGTCTGGGGACCTGGAAGGCCAAACATGACGATAGTGGCGACTGAGCACACGATCATCACCAAACGATGCACGCAAGAGGTCTTTCACCCGTCTAGCAATACTTCGTTTTTTTTTTTTTTTTTTTTTTTGTTCTAGTAAAATCCCATGTCATTCCAAGCATGTGGGTCAATTTTCACCTATCTACATTATTCGGTGGTTTATTAAGTTCTCAAATTTATACTGACTTCTTGATCATTCGGTACTACAATCCCGTACATATCCACCCCCTTCCCCCCGCTTAGGGATCGTGAGGACAACGTTAGATTATTACAGCACGCAAAGAGGCATTTTTAACTTCTTTCCCGCGCTTCAAAGCCGTAATAACTGGTGCAGTAGGGCATATTGTCTACTGTGCACTTCACAGTCGTTCGCAGAGTTTAGATGTAGATGTAGCTGTAGATTACTGCGAGTATTTGCAGATATAGACTTTCAGTGCATGTTCGCTTTTACGAGGGCTTTTGTCCACGAAGTACACTACTGGCCATTAAAGTTGCTACAACAAGAAGAAATGGAGATGATAAACGGGTATTCATTGGACAAATACATTGTACTACAACTGACATGTGATTACATTTTCACGCAATTTGGGTGCATAGATCCTGAGAAATCGGTACCCAGAACAATCACCTCTGGCCGTAATAACGGCCTTGATAAGCCTGGGCATTGAGTCAAACAGAGCTTGGATGGCGTGTACAGGTACAGCTGCCCATGCAGCTTCAACACGATACCGCAGTTCATTAAGAGTAGTAACTGGTGTATTGTGAAGAGCCAGTTGCTCGGCCACCATTGACCAAACATTTTCAGTTCGTGAGAGATCTGGAGAGTGTGCTGGCTAGGGCAGCAGTGGAACATTTTCTGTATCCAGAAAGGCCACTACAGGACCTGCAACATGCGGTCGTGCATTATCCTGCTGAAATGTAGGGTTTCGCGGGGATCGAATGCAGGGTAGAGCCACGGGTCGTAACACATCTGAAATGTAACGTTCACTGTTCAAAGTGCCGTCAGTGCGAACAAGAGGTGACCGAGACGTTTAACCAATGACACCCCATACCATAACGCCAGGTGATGCGCCCGTATGGCGATGACGAATACACGCTTCCAATGTGCGTTCACTGCGATGTCGCCAAACACGGATGCAACCATCATGATGCTGTAAACAGAACCTGGATTCATCCCAAAGAAGTGACATTTTGCCATTCGTGCACCCAGGTTCGTCGTTGAATACACCATCGCAGGCGCTCCTGTCTGTGATGCAGCGTCAAGGGTAACCACAGACCACGGTCTCCGAGCTGATAGTCCATGCTGCTGCAAACGTCGTCGAACTGTTCGAGCAGATGGTTGTCTTACAAACGTCCCCATGACGTGGCTGCACGATCCGTTACAGCCATGCGGATAAGATGCCTGTCATCTCGACTGGGATCCAGCACGACGTTCCGTATTACCCTCCTGAACCCAGCGATTCGATATTCTGCTAACAGTCATTGGATCTCGATCAACGCGAGCAGCAATGTCGCGATACGATAAACTTTAATCGCGATAGGCTACGATCCGACCTTTATCAGAGTCGAAAACGTGATGGTACGCATTCCTCCTCCTTACACGAGGCATCACAACGTTTCACCAGGCAACGCCGGTCAACTGCTGTTTGTTTATGAGAAATCGGTTGGAAACTTTCCTCATGTCAGCACGTTGTAGGCGTCGCCAACCTTGTGTGAACGCCCTGAAAAGCTAATCACTTGCATATCACAGCATCTTTTTCCTGTCGGTTAAATTTCGCGTCTGTAGAACGTCATCTTCGTGGTGTAGCACTTTTAATGGCCAGTGGTGTATTTATTACAACGTATATCCATATCCATATCCGCGCAGGCTATCTAAAGCAGATTCGCTGCGACCATTACTACATGTAACGTACCAGTGACGGCGATTTCTGATCCCGGTCCGAGTACAATGGCAGCTGTCATATCGAGAGATATGGCTCGCTCCCCTGGCCGCTGGCCGCTATCAATGTCCGACGAGCCCCGTATTTGTTGGTAGCGAGGGGAGTGACGTCTCTAACACACACACACACACACACACACACACACACACACACACACACACACGCACGCAGAAAGGCGACGGCGGGTAGGCACGGATGTACTGGGAAGCGGCAACTGCAGCCGATTGTAGCTCCCCCACACCCCACAGCTAGTTGCAGCTGCCGCTCCGATTAGCTTCCCCCGACACACACACACACACACACACACACACACACACACACAGCGGTACTATTACCGGCCAGTTAGCACACACTCTGCTCCACCGCCCCGGCTCCCTATTCCTGCTACCCGCGACACAGCCGTGTGCGCCGACCAGAAAAACGAGGCCGTTGTCACGCGAGACACACCACACTCTCTCTCTCTGTCTCTCTCTCTCTCTCTCTCTCTCTTTCTCTCCCCCCCCCCCCCCCTCTCTCTCTCTCTCTCTCTCTCTCTCTCTCTCTCTCTCACACACACACACACACACACACACACACAAGCAGCGCCCACGGGATCAAAAGAGGAATCCATTCTCTCTTCAAACAAATGTCCTGACCTACATCTAATAAAGCCGGTCCTCACACCACAACGTGTGTGATGAAATATCTCACACGTCCCCTGACTGCGACAAAACACAGTCGTATTAAATTAACGGAGGCTGCTAAAGGAAAAATGACTCTGAGCACCATGGGACTTAACATGGGAGGTCATTAGTCCCCTAGAACTTAGAACTACTTAAACCCAACTAACCTAAGGACATCACACACATCCATGCCCGAAGCAGGATTCGAACCTGCGACCGTAGCGGTCGTGCGGTTCCAGACTGAAGCGCCTAGAACCGCTCGGTCACTCCGGCCGGCGCTGCTAAAGGATGTCGAAAAGATGCCGAAACTGGACCGCTAATCCATAATGGGCAGAATTAGCAACAACATATTGCTGCGTTGAGGAGTACGCTGGACACACCCTCATTATTCTGGGGTGGCAAAAGTGATGGGATACCTAATGTTAATGTGTCGGACCTCCTTTTTGCAGCAGCAGCTGCGTGAGGCATGGTCTCAACAAGTCGGTGGAAGTCCTTTGCAGAAATACCCTACTGGCCATTAAAATGGCTACACCACGAAGATAACGTTCTACAGACGCGAAATTTATGCGACACCAAGAAGATGCTGTGATATGCAAATGATAAGCTTTTCAAGGGCATCCACACAAGGTTGGCGCCGGTGGCGACGCCTAAAACGTACTAACATGAGGAAAGTTTCCAACCGATTTCTCATACACCAACAGCAGTTGACCGGCGTTGCCTGGTGAAACGTAGTTGTGATGCCTCGTGTAAAGACGAGAAATCCGTACCATCACGATTCGGACTTTGATAAATGTCGGATTGTAGCCTCAAGCGATTGCGGTTTATCGTATCGCGACATTGCTGCTTGCGTTGGCCGAGATCCAATGACTGTTAGCAGAGCTTGGAATCGGTGGGTGCAGGAGGGTAATACGGAATGCCGTGCTGGATCCAAACGGCCTCGCATCACTAGCAGTCGAGATGACAGGCATCTTATCCGCATGGCTGTAACGGAACGTACAGCCACGTCTCGATCCCTGAGTCAACAGATGGGGACGTTTACAAGACAACAACCATCTGCACGAACAGTTCGACGAAGTTTGCAGCAGCATGGACTATCAGCTCGGAGACCATGGCTGCGGTTACTATTGGCGTTGCATCACAGACAGGAGCGCCTGCGATGGTGTACTCAACGGCGAACCTGGGTGCACGAACGGCAAAACGTCACTTTTCCGAACGAATCCAGGTTCTGTTGACAGCATCATGATGGTCGCATCCGTGTTTGGTGTGGAAGCGTGTATTCGTCATCGCCACACTGGCGTATCACCCGGCGTGATGGTATGGGGTGCCATTGGTTACACGTCTCGGTCACCTCTTGTTCGCATTGACGGCACTTTGAACAGTGGACGTTACATTTTAGATGTGTTACGACCCGTGGATCTACCCTGCATTCGATCCCTGAGAAACGCTACATCTGAGCAGGATAGTGCACGACCGCATGCTGCAGGTCCTGTATGGGTCTTTCTGGGTACAGGAAATGTTCGACTGCTCCCCTGGTCAGCACGATACCCTTCGCTATGCACCGTACGATGAGTTTAGGTATGGAGAGATATACGAGGCGTCTTCATTAATTAATCTAACATTTTTTTGTTTTTTTAGTGTGTTTGTTTTATTTAGGATTCCAATACAGCATATTATTCCCCACTCTTTTGGCTAAAAAACTCTGTTTTTCAACGTGATCTCTGTTCAATGGGACGACCTTACGCCAGCTTACTGGAAGGGTCTTTACGCTCACATGTCACATGGTACTATTCCACTGGCCGACGTCGGAGCCGACGTCCTGCTGCATCAGTAAAACCCCCTCATCCAGAGACTGCTTCCTGCAGAGTGCATCCTTCATTGGGAGAAATACACGGGAATCAGTCCAATAAAGTTTTATGAGCTGCTCTCGGGTGCGCAGACTTGTGTTGAGGCCTTCCGTTGCCTCGGAATTGGGCCGGTCGGGACGCAATGATGTCAGACTCCTCACCCAACGACTCACCGTGCTTCTGTTCACTGCCAGGTGTCCACATACATTCTGCAAGAGCCTGTGAATATATGTGATGTTTTCGTATCCTGTCAAAAGAAACTCGTTACGCACCTCCGTTATAGACGCCATTTTAAGGGCTACGTACAGAGCCACAACCTATCGGAACGTCTTGAACCTATAGGGGCTCAAGCGATAATATTGCGCAATGTACCATAACAAATTCTCCATTTTTGCCAACCAAAACTGACCGAGGAAAAATATGTTTCATTACAGGGAGCGAAAGGCTATTTACAATTTGTACAGAAACCAGATGGCAGTTATTAGAGTCGAGGGACATGAAAGGGAAGCAGCGGTTGGGAAGGGAGTGAGACAGGTTTGTAGCCTATCCCCGAAGTTATTCAATCTTTATATTGAGCAAGCACTAAAGGAAACAAAATAAAAGTTCGGAGTAGGTATTAAAATCCATGGAGAAGAAATAAAAATGTTGAGGTTCGCCGATGACATTGTAATTCTGTCAGAGACGGCAAAGGACTTGGAAGAGCAGTTGAACGGAATGGACAGTGTCTTGAAAGGAGGATATAATTTGAACATCAACCAAACCAAACGAGGATAACGGAATGTAGTCGAATTAAGTCGGGTGATTCTGAGGGAACTAGACTAGGAAATGAGACACTTAAAGTAGTAAAGGAGTTTTGCTATTTGGGGAGCAAAATAACTGATGATGGTTGAAGTAAAGCGGATATAAAATGTAGACTGGCAATGGCAAGGAAAGCGTTTCTGAAGAAGAGAAATTTGTTAACATCTAGTATTGATTTAAGTGTTAGGAAGTCGTTTCTGAAAGTACTTGTATGGAGTGTAGCAATGGATGGAAGTGAAACAAGGACGATAAATAGTTTGGACAAGAAGAGAATAGAAGCTTTTGAAATGTGGTGCTACGGAAGAATGCTGAAGATTAGATGGGTAGATCACATTAATGAGGAGGTATAGAATAGAATTGGAGAGGAGTTTGTGGCACAACTTGACGAGAAGAAGGGACCGGTTGGTAGGACATGTTCTGAGGCATCAAGGGATCACAAATTTAGAATTGGAGGGCAGCGTGGTGCGTAAAAATCGTAGAGGGAGACCAAGAGATGAATGCACCAAGCAGATTCAGAAGGATGTAGGTCGAAGTAAGTACTGGAAGATGAGGAAGTTTGCACAGGATAGAGTAGCATGGAGAGCTGCATCAAACCAGTCTCAGGACTGAAGACAACAACAACAACAACACTTATTGATCGCCCCTAATAGATGTACAATAAGGGATAGCTACACGATAATTTCCACCTGTTTCAATGAGGTTTTCCATGTGACAACAAGAACCAGGAAGCAGTGCAAGAAAGAATCACGATACTGTTGTGATGACACACTGGATAACTGATGGGTCGAAGACAGACGAAAGTGCTGGAGCCGGAGTATATGGAGTAAAGTCTAGACAGGAGTGCGCAGTCTTTCTACGGGAAATGGCTACAGTATTCCACGCGGTGACATTTGCTGTCACAATGTGCGCGGAGGAGAATCTACGTAGTACATACATTTGTATTCGTTCAAAGAGGCATGCAGCTCTGAAATCTGTATCAGACCTTGCAACAGGATTAAAGATCGGTGCAGAACGCCATGAAATTCGGGTGAGGCTGGGGTAAATCAGCTGTGGGTTCAAATGGTTGAAATGGCTCTGAGCACTATGGGACTTAACATCTGAGATCATCAGTCCCCTAGAACTTAGAACTACTTAAACCTACCTAACCTAAGGACATCACACACATCCATGCCCGAGGCAGGATTCGAACCTGCGACCGTAACGGTCGTGCGGTTCCAGACTGAAGCGCCTAGAACCGCTCGGCCACCACGGCTGTGGGTCGCAACTCGCTCGGGAGTCAGTGATAACGGACAAGATGTTAGGGCCAACGACTGTACTTGGGTATGTGTGTTTGTCCTTAAGATAATTTAGGTTAAGTAGTGTGTAAGCTTAGGGTCTGATGACCTTAGCAGTTAAGTCCCATAAGGTTTCTCACACAACTTTTTTTTGTACTTGTTGGACAGGAAGCTGTCCTAACTGTCGGTTAGGTGATGATAAAACATAAAATATGTAGGTGGACCTGCAAAGCAATACGTAGAACATAGTGACAAACTCAAAAACAAAACCGTGGCAAGTTAATGAGCCCGAAACCATGTTTAAATACAAGTTCTGTAATCCTCGGCTTGAACATGAGGCGTGGTAATTTTAATGACCGGCCTTGGGAGATTCTAGAAACATCAGTATATGATAACAATAGCGAAAGAAACTTTTTTTAAGTTTGAGTAACAAGTACACTGTTTTGGTTCTACAAATAAGAATGAAAATAAGAGAAAGAAACCTCTAAGAGCTAACCATGTGTCACATGAGACGAAACCGCAATGCATCTAATCTTCCAATGCTAAGCTCTGGAGGCCTAAAGAACGCAATGTGTGAGTCACTAATTCCTTATGAAATTGTGGCTAACAGAGACCTATTGAATGCAGTCTTACTTAATTCTAAGCGTACTGGTTGACTTTTGCAGAAAGACACAGAGAGATACTGCACACTAAATTGAGATACTGCACAATAAATTGTCAGAATTTAAAAATTTAAAACGTTGTCATAATCTAGTCGTTAAGAGGTATAACATTATATTAAATTTCGTCTAGTGTGTCATCCAGCAAACGTTAAACGTAATTTCAAACATTTTCTCAATTTTTTGTCGGTTACAGTCCCACAAATTCATGAAAGGAATTGAATTCATCGCTTACTAAATGTTCGATGTCATATGGTAAAACTTCGGCTTACAGAATGACGATTTAATTTTATCATGTCTTTACTAGGGTCAGTTGAAGAATGGGATACAACTCTTCTGCTTTGGCCAATGACGTCATATTTTAGTGATTGACATCAGTTTGTATATTTTCAATCTGTAGGCAATAAATCGGTTATTTCCTGTGGCAAAGCGTCATAATCGTAAATAGAAATAAATGGATGTGTTATTAAGACAAAGATGTTGCTTGCGCTTTTGGTCGCTAGTGTTAATTTTAAATCATTTGTGTACACATTTTGAATCATATCTTTGTCTGATAGCGATTCGCCAACTGCCGTTTTCTCTGCAATTAATTCGTACCCTGCACTAGGTCGATCAACTGAGGTACAGGACAGAAATTCTACGTTTGTCGCTTTCTTCGTCTTCGCTACAACTAGCAACTGTTCTCCTGAAGTAAGGTTTCAAATTCACGTTTATCGCTTTTTTCTCCATCGCTAATACTAGCACCATATTTTTCAGTTGGCCTTAAGAACAGGATACAAACTTTACGTTTATCACACTTTTAGCCTTCGCTGTTACTAGTATCCCATATAGATAAACTGAAGTACAGGATACAACGAATACATATATGTCAGCTGAGGTATTACAGGCCAATGACCCCCCACCCCCCATTTTTTTTTTTTTTTTTGCTTGCACTAGTATCTTATCCTTCAGCTAACGTGCGTAGATCAACTGAAAAATAGTATACTTGGACTCTTTCTACTACGGAAAAAGCGATATATGTATGTTCGAAATATGGACATACGTGTTATATATCCACTATCTGCTACATTTATTTGCTTGCCAACGTTCCTCTGTGTCTTTGCAGTGCATCGCTTATGGTAACGCTTGATGTTATTTTCCGATGCCAGCGGTTTGGATCGCATTGTTCTGAATGTATCGCTTACTAAATGTTCGTTATTTATGCGGTAAAACTTCGGCTTATACAATGACGTTTTAATTTATTTATTTTTGCCACTAACTGTATTCGTTACCCATTATACAGACAGTATCGACGTATACCATTGAAGGTTTCTACAAAATTGTGCTCGTGGTCGACAATGTTTAGAAGAAAATCTTTTTTCAGAAAAAGAAACATTGATCATTGTAATTACAATAGTACTTCGTACAGAAATATAAGGTAACTATAAATGTATTTAGCAATATTTTACATAGATTATCGTATGTAATGGAACTTGTTACTATTTCCGTTTATTTCATCCTTCCGAACGTCAATAGGTAATTAAAGTCTTACGTCTTGAACGATAAAGGTTATACGTGCTTAACGTCGAATATGTAATACATACTCAGTTGTGAGCTAATCAAACGTTTTAAGATGCTTTGTATACGGGAGTTCGATTCTTTAAGGAATCCTGAATGGAGGTCCACTGGGGAAATGTAGCACCTCAGAGATTCTGGAGTTCACTTTCTGGCACTGGGCTTCACTTGCTAAGGGCAGTTGAGATTAAATTTGAACGTTATCTTATGAATAGAGACGGACGGTTTTGCATATATTCTGCTTCGAATACTGCTGTCCCCGTGGTCAATCAATAGAGGGACGCAGTTATTGCTAAATGCTTGTCCGTTGATAGTTAATATTTACCATCGATATCTTCTACCTTTGATCACAATTTGCTTGCATGGTGAGGATGTGTTTCTGTGTGTTGTCTTTCCGTATGTACCGTATCTTCGCCGGCTTTTTCCGGCTATCGAGGACGTAAATTTGCTTGCACAACCCTCTCTCATTGATTCGTGCCTCGGAAGTGACGAAGTGTGAACCTGTCGAAACATCAGTGGTTGTCGAAGACACCACCGCACAGCATTCGCGTAATGTGTTTGAGCAGTCCATTTAGATTCGTGGTTGTGACGTAGTGTTTGCTTTATTATTTTTTCGTTCCCGCTTCGTTTGATATCGATTAGGAAACTACAATGCATAGGGCAATTAACCGAGGACTTAGGTAGGAATTCGTGGCTGACCGCGTCAAACCACTCAGAAGACTGATGACTCAAAATAAATAAATAAAATAAAAACATTTCTGCACCCGACTTATTTTCCTTTGTCGGCAACTGAAGGAGAAAAATAATATTGAAACTTTCTGATAGATTAACACCGTGTGATGGACTTATTTCTTTCTTCTTTGAACTAATAATAAAGTTTATACGCTGATGATGTAGAAACAGCATACAGTTACTGAACATGGGCTGAGATAATCTTTATGTTCATTGCTTTTGGCTAGTTTGAGTTAGAATTTAGAATGTTAAATTTTACTTGTGTGTCTTTTCTAGGCTTTTTATTCACATTCCGAGACATTTCCACTAATTTTTGATTAGTTTCTTTTCTCTTCTTTTCATTAATGCTTCATTGGCTAGCAACTATTCTAGCAACTAAGCTATCCAAGAACGACTCAGCGCCTCCACAGCTTTAATTCCGCCAGTACCTTATCTACTACCTTACAGAGTTCTCCTGTGCCTAGAAGGTAGGATATTGCGCAGAAGAAGCTTATCCACAACCAGTGTTATCGCTTCCAGAATGAATACCTTCTAGAATCAAAAATTATTTTTTGGTCGTGTTGTTCTGGTAGCAGTTGTAGCAAACCAGAAGCGCGCCCGCACTTCGAACCTAACTTTGCTCAGTAGAGTTGATAAAGTTTTGTTGCTCTCCACGACATTTACGCTACAAGCTTTTACGTAAAGCAGCAAAGGTATAGAAAACGTGTTGTAGATTCGGAAAGATTAAAGATTGCAAATCAGAGAAAAGAGGTAACAAATTTCTTATATTACATTGTAATACATTCAGAACACTGCGAACCTGCGGCACACGACTTACATAATCAACAAACAGTTTTTTTAGTCATTTCATTCACATCCACTGATATTAAAATTTTGTAAATCCAGTAAAACCGTTCGTTGCGGCTGCCGCACACAAAAAGCCATACTGAAATTTACGGTTGTTTGGTACCCCAGCATGCTGTCGTAGAGGCCATTCAATTGATCCCCTCTTTTTGGCAAGTTGTGGAACAAATTTCTTTTTTCTCAAATTCAAGTAGTTCATTTTCATTTGTTATTCGATCTATCCACATAATTTACAACATTTACTACATTCCAAAAGTTTCTGTGCTCTTCTGTGAATTGCCAAGTGATCTGTTGCACTGACGTACAAGGCTTAACACCAAAAAAATATTTTCAGAAAATATTTTCTACCTCTTATTTTTTTAAACTTTTTTAATTTTAATTTAATTTAATTATTTTTATTTTAAAAATATTTTCTTAAACTTGCGTTCGATGTTAACAATTTGGAAACGCTTTTCTCGCTGTTGCCAGTCTGCATTTTGTGTAATCTACTTACTCTATCACTTGTCTACTACTTTTAGTATCATATTTGGCTGTCTAATTCCCTCGGCATCTCCTGATTTACTTAGACTGTATCCCGCTACCTTCGTTTTACTTTTGTTGATGTTCATCTTATAACCTCTTCTCAAGACAATGCCCACATCCTTCGACTTCTCTTGTAAGTCCTTTGCCGCCTCTGGCAGAATTACAGTCATTTTGCCCTCTCTGAGTGAGTCGAAGAGAAATGAAAACTGCTATAATGGTACGACGATCTCTCTGCCATGCAGCACTGTAGAGCAGCTTGCGAGCCGTCCGTGCAGCTTTATGTAGATAACGGCTCGCACAGAGATGTTCAAGGAGTAATCCTTCCGGCACTCTAACCTTAACATTTTGCACGAAAAAGTACTCTTTGCCACGTTCCTCAGTGATTCACGTAGCATGAATATACGCACTGGGCTGCATGCTTTCATTGCTATTCTGTGCCTTGCTGCTCAAAGAAGCAATGGAAAACACGAAACAGAATTATGGAAGTGAAATAAAGTGCGTTCAAGAGGAACATATACCAATTCTAACTTTTTCAACCGAATCAGCCGTTCTCAGCAGATGTACAAGACAAAGCCTGAATCTGAAGGGAGCTCCCTTCGAATACGACTCCAGCGTCTTCACCTTTTCGCCGCCGCCATGTTTAGCGTTGAACAGACAAAGTACGCCGTGTTGCAATGGTACTAAGATTTTGTGAGAGAAAGCTGCAACGGAAATCTGTTTTGATAAGGGTACAAGCAATCGTAGATGCCCTATTAATTGATCCCCTCCTTTTCGCCAATTTGTCGCGCAAATTTCTTTTTTCCCTGATTCGCATAGTAATTCTTTATTTGATATTCGATCTATCCATATAATTTCCAACATTCTTCTGTGGTACTACATTTCAAAAGTTCCTGAACTCTTCTTCTTTGAACTGCTAATCGTCTACATTTTACTTACCTAAAATGCTACAGTCCAACAAATGTCTTCAGAAAAGACTTCCTAACTTTTAAACTTACGTTCGATGTTAAGAATTTGGTAATGCTTTTCTCACTATTGCCACTCTGCATTTTATACAATCTACTTCCTCAATCGCTGCTTATTTTGCTTGTGCAACAAATGACCGTTTTATGTTTGCATGATATTTAATCATTGCATACACACAGTGGATCAGGAAATACAGAAGTAACTATGGTTTAACGTGAATGCGTTCTTTTTCTCTGAAATTGAATAAAAATTCTTTTCTATCAGTAAAGTGGATGTCTTTTAACAAACAGCCACCTTTCGTAACCTACGATTTCTAATGGTTCTTTATCGCAGTCTAATGTCGCATTTTTTATTGCACTGATATCGGTTTCGTTCAAGTGCAGAACGTCTTCAGAATAAATAAATGGCATGATAAGTGTGCTCGTTTGTAAATAATCTAATACCCATATCTTGTAAGTACAGCATTGTATCCTATATCGTAGTAGTTTTATTTAATAGAATGTGGAAATTTCATTAGTTGCTGTCCTTAGTGAAAGTCAGTAATAATTACAGGAACTTTTGAATGAAACCGTCTCATGAGCATAGGATATGCAGCAGCAGAAATGAGAACATCGATGTGCTTAGCACCAAAATTGAGAACGAAGTCACTGAATCCTGCTTCCTAGTAAGCAAATTAACACCTGACGGGTAGAGCAACAAGGATATAAGAAGCATATTATCACAGACAACGAGGGCATTCCTCCCTAAAACAATTCTGCTGGTATCAAACATCGGCATTAATTGGAGGAACAAATTTCTGGGAATGCACTTTTGAATCACAGAATTGTGTTGAAGTGAGTCAGGGACTGTGTGGAAAGAAGAACAGAATCGAAGCATTTGACGTGTGGCACTAGAGAAGTAGGATGAAAATGAAATGGACTGATAAGGTAAGAAATCAGGAGGTTCTGCGCAGAATGAGCGACGAGAGGAACGTTTGGAGAACACCGCCTAGAGAAAGTGATAGGTTATAGTAACTGTGTTAAGACACAAGTGAATAGTACCGAAAATTGAAGTTCTGATGTTTACGATTAATTATACAACGAGGTCAATGCAATTTTGGTAAACATTTTTGGAATACAGTGATCAATAGATTATTATATTTTGACTAAAGTTCAGTCTTGATCACACCATTTATGACATGTCATTGAGACATAAATGGTGTGATCAAGACTGAACTTTAGTCAAAATATGAGGTCACTGCAACTTACAAAATTCGGAAGGTTCTTTTTCATACATGTGCACAAAGAAAAAATCATCTATGTATGTGGTAAAAGGAAGTAGATGCTTTCATATTCATAACTGTGATGATACTTTCTCTGTAACGCATTAAAATCTCCAATTCGCGAACACTGAAAATTGAAGTCTTACCCTGCGTTCCGACCCGGTGTTATGGTAGAAATGACACGTTAAAGTAGCAACGTTTCGTTGTAGCACATTCTAGAGGCGTTCATGCTTACATGGTTCCTTTGCAGTAACGCACGCATACCGGCTGCTACAATGAGGCAACTGTTACGACGATGAAGTTGTCAGCAGTGGAAATCAAAATATCGTTGAAACAAAGTCTGCCAATAACGTTGTATATTGGCGTCGATATTCAGCTTACATTTCTGCACTGACGGGTCGGGCTGTATGAAAGGAGCTAGGCAGACACAATTTTTGTGTAGACAAAGTAATAGGAAAACTGTGAACGTTGATAATGATTACTATATTGTTGTTTTGAAAGATACATTTAAATGTTCACTGAACGTAACCCCAAGTAATTTTAAGAGTTAGAACTGTGTTTTGATGCATTTACTGTGAAGATTTTGTAATGCAGATCATTTCGCATTTGAGATAGCTTTATGCAATGCAACGGCATTCATATTGTGTTGTCCTATTTATTTTTCAACGCACTGTATCAAGGATTCACTTCAAAAATCGAACAATTAAAGAGAAATCTCAAAATTAATTCAATAATATTCATAGTTATGACGCATCATTTGCTATGGGTCAGTTCTATGGCTAAAATTTCAGACAATGTTTTGCGTGCAGAATGTCACTCACAGAGGTCCACTGACTCAGCTGGTCGAATTTCGACCACAGACGATACTAGTTCTAGTAAATGTGTGTAGATCTGTAGTTAAGTCGACTGAGTAGCATGAAAAATACAGCAGGTAAAGAATGAACTTGTTGATCACATGCTGGTTGTGTTTCGGAATTATTTCTATGTTCAGACATCCAAGTGGAAAGGTAGCACAAGGACAGATCGCCGCGTGTAAGGGAATGACTTCCTTGGTACTAGAGGCAACTGTAGCGGGTGAAAACTGTTGGGGATGACACAGATTGGAAACCATCCAACAAATGATCGGAGACATTGTTTGGAAGGTCAGTATGATCTCTGGTGAAGATCTACTTTGGTCATGCAACAAATGACTGTTTTATGTTTCCATGATATTTGTGCATTCATTCTCTGTGTTATATTTTTGTATGATGAGCTTTTTTTTATTTTCTGAAATTGAGATAACATTGTTCTTCTCGTATGTATCCAGCCGAATGTTATCGAAATTGGTCGCCGTACCTTTATTTCGTAAGTAAGATAATACAACCACTCAAAAATTAGTCATAGCAAATATTATATATATTTGTGACATTTTTGACAGATACCACTTAAAGAGCACAGCGAAAAACTAATACCGAAAATAAACAGGAAATAGTTGACGACGGTATTATGTTTGTCATGTAATTAATGTAGGTTGCGGGTAACCACGATACACAAAAAAATTCAGTAAAAATTTTCCTTTGTCAACTACGAATTACGAGTTGCAGATGTATAGCTTCATAAGCATACATCTAGGACCAGATCGACTGTAATTAGAGAAGGAGGAAGAATTTGGGAGATACGACAGAGATTAGAATATGTAATACAGGTTGTTAACGAATATGGGTGTCTACGAAGAAATGAAAACTGTGTAAAATCAATGAGAGGAGCTCTCCGAAGGACATTCTGAATGCTGTGTTGCTGTCGGAAGCGACCTACTATTACGGGAGAACAGCCTTATCGTAGCGGAGCCACTACTATCGCGTATTGGGCAGATAGCAGTGTCGTTTAAAGATCCAGGGCGGAGAGCTTCCTGCGGGGAAAAAATGCGCGATGCGCCCGAAAAGGAACAGACGAGATACACAGACCTGGGGGGAAAATAATATCGCGAAGCGGTTCGCTTGTTGCTGCTTCCAAGTAAATGATTCCAGTCAGTCGGTGATAGCCGTGTCAAAGAGCTGGCGAACACTATTTTGTAAGACGTTGAACTGTCGTCAGCAGATTAAATTAGGATGGTCAGAATGAAACTGGGTCGGAAAATACACTCTGAGACAAAAAAGGCGACGCACCACAGAGGAATTGTCCGAATGGGACGGAAATCCTTAGATGCGATGTACTTGCACAGACAAACAAATGATTGCTGTTTCAGAAAACTTGGATGATTTATTCAAGAAAATAGGTTTGTTTATAAATAAATCTTCTGCTACCAGTCAAGATTTATCTTTATTTAACTTTTCGCACGACGCGTTTCGGGGAATGATTCCCATTTTTAAGTGCGTTTTTTTGTGTGTATTAAGCCATTTCTATTGATGTTGTCAGTGTGTGCTTCATTTCCTAGAGCTTTAAGTTTTCTTATGATTCATTTGTGGAAAGTCTCACACACACTAAACATCACACGTAACTAGTGTGTGAGAGACTCTGCAAAAATTGAGCATTAGAAAACTCATTTAGATTGCTTTGTTTGCGTTTGCGATCATTGCCTTATTAAATTCGTTTATTAACCAGAAGCTATGAACTATCTATAAAACTGAGAGAGGATATATACAAAGGCATGTAATCTACAGAACATTATCTCCCTGCGTGTTACCTAAACATAAACAGTATACAGTATTGATACCAAAACTGAAACCGTCGATGTTTAATTCAGGCTTTATACGAAAATTGTTTATCTGTAATGTGAAAAAGGGGTGTTGGGATAAAAATTTAAAAAGTGCAGACTTATTATACAAGGTGTGTCATATTTAATGGCGTAAACGCATACAGTTGAAGGAACATGATACTAGACGCAAAACAGTCTCAGTAAGCATAGGGTCGAAAATGCATACCCTGAGAGATACGAGCAGTTTTTCATCTTCGATACTGTGAGACATATCTAATCCACTGCGAGTTCTTTGCTTTCCATGTTTTACGAACTGGTAGTATGGACCAAAACAAGCAAAAAAGGTCCAGTAAACATGTACTCCAAAATAAATTCCTGAAGAGTTATGTGCACGTGCTCATCTTTGCTACTTTGAAACACAACTCTTTTAGTGATCAAGTGCTCGTAATTTTCAAGGTATGTGTTTTAGAGTACATGTTTGCTGGATTTGTTTTTCTTATTTTGGTCCGTACTACCACTTCCCAAAATATGGAAAGCAAAGAACTTGCACTAGAAGAGATTTGCTTTCCCAGTATCGAAGATGAAAAATTGTTCATAGCTGTCAGGGTATGCATTTTCGACGTTATGTTTACTCAGACTTTTTTGCTTCTCCCCGATGCTATTCAATATGTATATTGGGCTAGCAGTAAAGGAAACAAAAGAAAAGTTCAGAGTAGGTATTAAAATCCATGGAGAAGAAATAAAAACTTTGAGGTTCGCCGATGACATTGTAATTCTGTCAGAGACAGCAAAGGACTTGGAAGAGCAGCTGAACGGAATGGACAGTGTCTTGAAAGGAGGGTATAAGATGAACATCAACAAAAGCAAAACGAGGAACATGGAGTGTAGTCGAATTAAGTCGGGTGATGCTGAAAGAATTAGATTGGGAAATGAGACACTTAAAGTAGTAAAGGAGTTTTGCTATTTGGGGAGCAAAATAACTGGTCGAAGTGGAGAGGATATAAAATGTAGACTTGCAATGGCAAGGAAAGCGTTGATTATAGATTTAAGTGTCAGGAAATCGTTTCTGAAAGTACTTGTATGGAGTGTAGCCACGTATGGAAGTGAAACATAAAATAGTTTAGACAAGAAGAGAATAGAAGGTTTCGAAATGTGGTGCTAAAGAATAATGCTGAAGATGTGATGGGTAGATCACATAACTAATGAGGAGGTACTGAATAGAATTGGGGAGCAGAGGAGGTTGTGGCACAGCTTGACTAGAAGAAGGGATCGGTTGGTAGGACATGTTCTGAGGCATCAAGGGACCACCAATTTAGTACTGGAGGGCAGCGTGGAGGGTAAAAATCGTAGAGGGAGACTAAGAGATGAATACACTAAGCAGATTCAGAAGGATGTAGGCTACAGTAGGTACTGGGAGATGAACAAGCTTGCACAGGTAGAGTAGCATGGAGAGCTGTATCAAACCAGTCTCAGGACTGAAGACCGCAACAACAGCATCGAGTACTTAGAGCTGTATGCGGTTTTCAACATTGATTATGATACACTCTGTATAGTGCTGGAAAACGGACTTTCCTCAAAAAGAAAAAGGTAAAATTAAAAACAAATCGGAAAATAAAAACGTATCAAACATCTCTTGAACACTTCGTTGAGCGTATGTAAAACATGTTCCTGTCAGTCATAAACAACTTTTGCAGACCTATGATAACAGGAAACTCTGATGAAACCATGATGAAGAATTTTCTATTCATTACTTAACAACAATAATTGGATAAATTTTTTATGTTTGTGCATGTAAACTGTACTCGCTTCGTTACATAAAATCACAGAAGTTACGCGATCGGAAAATTTTTATGACTTATAAAATGGAATTTATGTTTTGTAAGAATGTAAAATCTACAATGAACGATGCGCAGTTCTATTTATGTGCAAAACAAATAAACAAACGAAAAACAGAAATGTCATCGGCTCCCGGCTTCTTTTCATACATTCATTTGTTTTTGGCTCTGAGCACTATGGGACTAAACATCTGTAGTCATCAGTCCCCTAGAACTTAGAACTACTTAAACCTAACTAACCTAAGGACATCACACACATCCATGCTCGAGGCAGGATTCGAACCTGCGACCGTAGCAGTCTCGCGGTTCCGAACAGAGAGCCTTAACCGCGAGACCACCGCGGACGGCCATTTGTTTTTCTTTCAGTACCAATGGTACCAGCACCACCGGCAATCCCACCATTTATTACGTTATTTGTGTACCGTATCTAAGGCACCGAACCGCAGATTTGGTAGAGCCCAACTCGAATACCAGGGCTATAGGCATGGCCATGCTAACAAACACACGACTAATTACGAAAGTGTATTTTTTCAAAGTGGGAATGAAATATTTCTCACTATCCCTCATTGATGCTGAAAAGTGTTGTGCAACCTATTTAATATGATAAAATAAGTTACTGCTCCACCGACTGCTCACAAGCGCACCTACTGACAGGGACAGGGCGGTTTTGGAGAGTAAAAATCTTCTTTATGAAAGACAATAAAAATTCAATAAACAGAGATCTTGCGAAGCTCTGCTCGCACTGTTCGCCCATGAGATCCTCAGCACGGTAGGCGAGAACGTCCAAATTCATATCGTGTCCCTTGCCTTGCGGAAGGCATTCGGTACATTTCCACAGTGCCGTTTCATGAACGAAATACGAGATTAGCGAGCATCGCGTCACTTCTGAGACTGGTTGCACGACTCCTTAGCAGATAGAAAGCTACATGTCGTTCTTAACGGAACGAAATTGTCAAACGGAGCCTAAGTTCGAGAGTATCCTAAGGCGGTGTTATGATGTTTGGTTTGTGGGGCTCTCAACTAAGCGGTCATCAGAGCCCGTACAAAGTACCAATTTTTTCACAGTCCCAATTTTTTTCACAGTCCAATCTAGCCATTGTCACGAATGAAGAGGATGATGATGAAATGATCAGGACAACGCAGATACCCAGTTCCCGGACAGAGAAAAATCCCCAACACGGCCGGGACTCGAATCCGGGACCCGTTTACCAGTACGTGTGTTTATGAGACCCAGAAAATATTAAATACAGGCTCCCAGGTAGGCGCTATTTTCCTTGACTTCCGGAAGGCGTTCGATACAGTTCCGCACTGTCGCCTGATAAAGTAAGAGCCTGCGGAATATTAGACCAGCTGTCTGGCTGGATTGAAGAGTTTCTAGCAAACAGAACAGTGCATGTTGTTCTCAATGGAGAGACGTCTACAGACGTTAAAGTAACCTCTGGCGTGCGACTTTTCACGGATGATGCTTTAGTATACAGAGAAGTTGCAGCATTAGAAAATTGCAGCGAAATGCAGGAAGATCTGCAGCGGATAGGCACTTGGTGCAGGGAGTGGCAACTGACCCTTAACATAGACAAATGTAATGTATTGCGAATACATAGAAAGAAGGAACCTTTATTGTATGATTATATGATAGCGGAACAAACACTGGTAGCAGTTAGTTCTGTAAAATTCTGGGAGTATGCGTGGGGAACGATTTGAAGTGGAATGATCATATAAAATTAATTGTGGGTAAGGCGGGTACCAGGTTGAGATTCATTGGGAGAGTCCTTAGAACATGTAGCCCATCAACAAACGAGGTGGCTTACAAAACTCTCGTTCGACCTATACTTGAGTATTGCTCATCTGTGTGGCATCAGAAATTTCTTCCATTTCATATAGCTATTGGTGGTAACGGTGTCTGAAGGGCATTACATAGTACACCGAAAAACACACAACCTTCGAATGGTACTACACGCCTATATAATAATAATGTTTCTCCGTATGCAGGGATCACACCAATTGGGCGAGTGCAGGAAGTGGAGGTGTGCACGGATAGCCGAAGTAGTAGCCGAAGGAGAGACTAAAGCGACGGAAATAAAACGAAGCAACGCAGCGTTGAGGAGACGAACTTAAAAAACCTTTGTCGCCCAGCGGGGGAAAATGTGATGGGACACTAGACAAGGATCAACCAGCGAAAATACGAGAACTAAATGATGCCAGCCGAGATGGCGAATTGGATGGTTCAGAACTGTGATATTAATGCGGTGGTGCCAACACCCATATTTCTTTTAGATTATACGGCGTTATATATTTTCATCTGCTACAGATTATAAGTTTAGATTTCCATATAAAAAAAACGAATATAGAAGGTAGCCAAATAGGACAAAAGATGAGTAGAGGATGGGCAATGAGGGGAAATAGGAGGCCCACAAATAAAAAAATTAAGTAAAAAACTAGTTAAGACGATCGATAGAGTAAAGTGGGAAATCCGGGGTTTCAGGTTCCAGTCTGCCACAGATTTTCATTTGTCAGTAAATCATTGTAGGCTGCAGTCTAATTGTGTTATGGAGTGGTAGTTGACCTTTAACGTAAATAATGTACCGATTTGCGCATTACTGGGTAAACGGATCCATTACGGTTCCATTACACCTGTGGCTACAAATCGTTGCAAATACGAGCAATAATTACCTTAAAACGCTTAGGAGTGACCGTCCGGTGAGTCCTAACAAGGTATGACTATATAAAACAAACTACAGTTAAAGCGGATGCGAGACACATTCGTAGGAAGAATGTTAAGAAAATGGTGAAAGAAGTAACAAACACTGTTTCTACCGATTCTTCACTATGTTTCATCAGTCTAGGACCCTTATCGAGTTGAGATGGACACGAGCCAACGAAGAGAGTTGGGTTTTGTCACGGGACCGTTTAGTGGACGCAAGAGCGTTACGGAGACACCCAATAAAATCCCGTCGTAAAAGCTACAAGAGAACCACTCCGCTTCGCAGAGAGAGCCGCTTTTGTAATTCTGAGAGTCTACGTTCAGAAATGAGACGGGAAACATATGTTCGCCTCACACACATCGCGCGAAATGGTCACGGTAATACCATCCGAGAAATTCTACTTATTTGCATGTCACCGTTCGGCGCATGGCGAAGGATACCTTGTACAACTACTAGTTATTTCCTTTCCCGTTCTACTTGCGAATGGAGCGAGGGAAAAATGACTACCAATATGCCTCCGTATGAGCGCTAATTTATCTTTGCGTGAATGGTGCTTTAAATTATGTCCATACATGTAGCGGGTGATCAAAAAGTCAGTATAAAATTGGATACTGAATAAACCACGGAATAATGTAGATAGAGAGGTAAAAATTGACACACATGCTTGGAATGACATAGGGTTTTATTAGAACCAAAATGCAGGATAGCGCTCTACCCCATGTTGCTAGACGCGTGAAAGATCTCTTGCACTAGTCGTTTGGTGATGATCGTGTGCTCAGCCGCCACTTTCGTCATGCTTGGCCTCCCAGGTCCCCAGACCTCAGTCCGTGCGATTATTGGCTTTGGGGTTACCTGAAGTCGGAAGTGTATCGTGATCGACCGACATCTCTAGGGATGCTGAAAGACAACATCCGACGCCAATGCCTCACCGTAACTCCAGACATGCTTTACAGTGCTGTTCACAACATTATTCCTCTACAGCTATTGTTGAGAAATGATGGTGGACGAATTGAGCATTTCCGGTAAAGAACATCATCTTTGCTTTGTCTTACTTTGTTATGCTAAGTATTGCTATTCTGATCAGACGAAGCGCCATCTGTCGGACATTTTTCGAACTTTTATATATTTTTTAATTGTTCTAGTAAAACCCCATGTCATTCCAAGCATGTTTGTCAATTTGTACCTCTCTATCTACATTTTTCCGTGATTTATTCAGTTTTGAAATTTATACTGGCTTTTTGGTCACCCGGTACATTAGAAACTGCATCATACAGTTTTCGCTGCTGCAAGATCACAAGCAGTCTGCACTGGAACGTAATGGCGCGGACTTTTCATCGGAACCACCGCTAGGAAATTTCATCAGTTGGGGAAACAAAAGGGAAAAGCTAATGTAAAATATGTCTTAATGTGAACTAGCCGTCTGAAGGGGAACCTGTCCGTTCGAAATCTGTAACGGCGCTATTTAAATTAATAAAGAGCATTGTAAAAAGAGGCTCAAAAATAGTTCAAATGGCTTTGAGCACTATGGGACTTAACATCTGTGGTCATCAGTCCCCTAGAACTTAGAGATACTTAAACCTAACTAACCTAAGTACATCACACACATCTATGCCCGAGGCAGGATTCGAACCTGAGACCGTAGCGGTCACGCGGTTCCAGACTGAAGCGCCTCGAACCGCACGACCACACCGGTCGGCTAAAAAGTGGCTGGCTGCTGTTCTATGTAACAGTCAACCTATATCTTATCTGGTTTTCGTGGTCCTTAGGCGTAGAGTATGTTGGCGGCAGGAAAATCGTTCTGCAGTCAGCCTCAAATACAGATTCTCCAAATTGTTTCAGCAGCGTTTCTCGGAAAGAACGTCACCCTCCCTCCAAGAATTGCCATTCCAATCCACGGAGCATTTCCGTAATACTTGCGCGTTATTCGAAACTACCGGTAAGAAATGTAGTAGCTCGCCTCTGAATTACTTCGATTTCTACCTTTAATACGACCTGGCAGTGGTCTCAAACACTCGAGTAGTAGATGCTAGTGTTCCATACGCCATCTCCTTTACAGATGATACACAGTTTCCTAAAATTGTCCAATAAACCATTCGCCTTCCCTGCTATCGCCCTTTCGCGCCCCTTTCGTTCCATATAGCTCTGTGACGTTACGGCTAGATATTTAATCTATGTGAGTTTGTCAAGCAGCGCACCGCTTTTGCTGTATTCAAAAGTTACAGATTTGTTTTTCCCACTCATTTGCAGTAACTTAAGTTATTCTGTTTAGAGCAAAATGCCATTCATTAAACCAAGAGTCGCACACTGATGACGCTATGGCGAACACTAGCAGATTGTTGCTCAGGCCCTATTTGGCAGATTCTTTACGGATCCAGAATGAGATTTTCACTCTGCAGCGGAGTGTGCGCTGACATGAAACTTCCTGGCAGGTTAAAACTGTGTGCCCGACCGAGACTCGAACTCGGAACCTTTGCCTTTTAATCTGCCAGGAAGTTTCATATCAGCGCACACTACGCTGCAGAGTGAAAATCTCATTCTGGATCCGTAAAGAATCTGCAAAATAGGGCATGAACAACAATCTGCGAGTGTTTGCAGAGTGAAAACCTCATTCTGGAAACATCCCCCCAGTCTGTGGCTAAGCCATGTCTCCGCAGTATCCTTTCTTTCAGGAGTGCTAGTTCTGCAAGGTTCGCAAGAGAGCTTCTGTAAAGTTTGGAAGGTAGGAGACAAGATACTGGCAGAAGTAAAGCTGTGAAGACCGGGCGTGAGTCGTGTTCGGTCGCTCAGATGGTAGACCACCGGCCCGCGATAGTCAAAGGTCCCGAGTTTGAGTCTCGGTCAGGCACACAGTTTTAACCCGCCAGGAAGTTAAATTATTCTGTTTAGGACAAAATGCCATATATTACACCAAGAGTCAGCCACTGATGACTCTGTGCCGAACACTAGCAGATTGTTGTTGCGACCCTATTTATCAGATTCTTTACGGATGTACACAACAAGAGCAGTCTTACCGCGCATCCGTACTGTACTTCTGACGATATATCTACATCTACATTTATACTCCGCAAGCCACTCAACGGTGTGTGGCGGAGGGCAATTTACATGCCACTGTCATTACCTCCCTTTTCTGTTCCAGTCACGTATGGTTCGCGGGAAGAACGACTGCCGGAAAGCCTCCGTGCGCGCTCGAATCTCTCTAATTTTACATTCGTGATCTCCTCGGGAGGTATAAGTAGGGGGAAGCAATATATTCGATACTTCATCCAGAAACGCACCCTCTCGAAACCTGGCGAGCAAGCTACACCGCGATGCAGAGCGCCTCTCTTGCAGAGTCTGCCACTTGAGTTTGCTAAACATCTCCGTAACGCTCTCACGGTTACCAAACAAGCCTGTGACGAAACGCGCCGCTCTTCTTTGGATCTTCTCTATCTCCTCTGTCAACCCGATCTGGTACGGATCCCACACTGATGAACAATACTCAAGTATAGGTCGAACGGGTGTTTTGTAAGCTACCTCCTTTGCTGATGGACTACATTTTCTAAGGACCCTCCCAATGAATCTCAACCTGGTTCAAAAATGGCTCTGAGAACTATGGGACTCAACTGCTGTGGTCATTAGTCCCCTAGAACTTAGAACTACTTGAACCTAACTAACCTAACGACATCACACACATCCATGCCCGAGGCAGGATTCGAACCTGCGACCGTAGCAGTCCCACGGTTCCGGACTGCGCGCCTAGAACCGCGAGACCACCGCGGCCGGCTCTCAACCTGGTACCCGCATTACCAACAATTAATTTTATACGATCATTCCACTTCAAACCTTTCCGCACGCGTACCCTTGTGTTAAAGCTAATAGATACATTAAGGTACCTGCTGGCTATAGTTGTATATTTACAAATTATGTCGGGAGAAAGCGAAGAATCAAATATCCTGTAGCGGAGTCGGTGACGTAGCCAGGTGTTAGTCAGCCCGAATCGCGGTGTAATGTGGTGTGGGAGTGTGCGTGAGTCCGTGGTACTGACCCTGGTAGAGCGGAGCGGTACCAGGCGGCTGGTAGAAGCGCAGGGCACCAGGGGTACCAAGCGGCGGCGGCCAGCAGCCGCGGCAGCGCCGTCGCGTCCAGAGGCGGCAGCGGGGGCGGAGGAGGCGGCGGGGGCGGCGCGGGGGCGGAGGCCGCCTCCGGGGGCGGCGCCGACCGGCGTCCCGGCGCCTCGGCCGCGTCCGAAGAGTCGCACTCGCTACCAGACATGGCGGCTACCTCGTCGTCATCGCCGCGCGCACAGCAGGCTGTCCTTCCCCGGGCTCGCTCTGGCCAACTCTCCCGCACAAACGACACTCCGGGCTCCTCACACACGAACTCACTCGACGCGCCGCACGCGCCTCGGTCACCGCCAACAGAAACTGCCCGCCGCGTTTCCCTCGGGGGTAGCTAGCCGCTGCGGCCCCCACCCCGCGCCGGCCACCCCCGTGCGGAGGGGCGGAGCCGGCCGCCGGGGCGCGTCAGCCCATTGGCCGACGCTCCGGCCGGACCACGCCCCTCGCTTCCCGACTGGTCCGCTGCGCTTTCGCCCGGTGCGCCGTAATCGATCACTCGCCGGTTACACCGCGCTCGATACCTGTTCTCCACCGCGGGGCAAGTCGCTCGTATCTACCACCGACTGAAGCATCTGCGTCCACACTCTGCAAGCCGCTGTAAAGTGCGCAGCAGAGGATACTTAGCGCGATACCGCCTCCGACGACGGTGGTCAGAGGTCGCCCGATAACAACGGCCGACAGCTTGGTCACAATGCGTCCGATTCCTTCGTTAGTGTTTGGCCAGGTCAAGGGGGTTAGGTTAGGTTAGAATCGGTTCTGATTTTAACCTCCAAGAGTGAGATGAATATCACGACGCCTCTGTGGTTCGACAAAAGTGCTGCAGGTTGCTATTAAAAAGACGCAGAATGTGTGTAAAAGGACTGTTCCTTTCTCGAAATGAATGTGGCGACTTCTAAATATTCTGTTCACAGTTACTAGATTTACAAAACAAGATAAAAACTCAAACATCCTGGTAGATTAAAACTGTGTGCCCGACCGAAACTCGAACTCGGGACCTTTGCCTTTCGCGGGCAAGTGCTCTACCAACTGAGCTACCCAAGCACGACTCACGCCCCGTCCTCACAGCTTTACTTCCGCCAGACCGGCTACATTGGGACCGCGCACGTAGTGGCGTGCTCAATTGAAAAGATCGGCCTTCTTCGGCCGATGTCGGTCGTCGTCGGAATCCACAGATACCGGTGCAACGGCGACCGCAGCCTTAGGGTTGCTTCCGGATCCAGTAAACTGTAGAGCGCAAGGGGAGAAAGACCGCTTAAACTGCGCTGTCTGAGCTATAATTAATTATCGCTTCTCTTCGCTGTCCCTACTTGATCATCTGCAGGGTTTTACAAAAAGGTACGGCCAAACTTTCAGGAAACATCCCTCACACACAAAGAAAGAAAATATGTTATGTGGACGTGTGTCCGGAAACGCTTACTTTCCATGTTACAGCTCATTTTATTACTTCTCTTCAAATCACATTAATCGTGGAATGGAAACACACAGCAACCTAATGTACCAGCGTGACTTCACTTTCTTACAGGAAATGTCCAAAATGTCCTCCGTTAGCGAGGATACATGCATCCACCCTCCGTCGTATGGAATCCCTGATGCGCTGATGCAGCTCTGGAGAATGGCGTATTGTATCACAGTCGTCCACAATACGAGCACGAAGAGTCTCTACATGTGGTACCGGGGGTTGCGTAGACAAGAGCATTCAATTGCCCCCATAAATGAAAATCAATACGGTTGAGGTGAGGAGAGCGTGGAGGCCATGGAATTGGTCCGCCTCTACCAATCGATCGGTCACCGAATCTGTTGGTGAGAAGCGTACGAACACTTCGACTGAAATGTGCAGGAGCTCCGTCGCGCATGAACCACATGTTGTGTCGTACTTGTAAAGGCACATGTTCTAGCAGCACAGGTAGAGTACCCCGTATGAAATCATGATAACGTGCTCCATTGAGCGTAGGTGGAAGAACATGGGGCCCAATCGAGACATCACCAACAATGCCTGCCCAAACGTTCACAGAAAATCTGTGTTGATGACGTGATTGCACAATTGCGTGCGGATTCTCGACAGCCCACACATGTTGATTCTGAAAATTTACAATTTTATCACGTTGGAATGAAGCCTCATCCGTAAAGAGAGCATTTGCACTGAAATGAGGATTGACACATTCTTGGATGAACCATTCGCAGAAGTGTACCCGTGGAGGCCAATCAGCTGCTGATAGTGCCTGCACACGCTGTACATGGTACGGAAACAACTGGTTCTCCCTTAGCACTCTCCATACAGTGACATGGTCAACGTTACCTTGTACAGCAGCAACTTCACTGACGCTGACATTAGAGTTATCGTCAACTGCACGAAGAATTGCCTCGTCCATTGCAGGTGTCCTCGTCGTTCTAGGTCTTCCCTAGTGGCGAGTCATAGGCTGGAATGTTCCGTGCTCCCTAAGACGCCGATCAATTGCTTCGAACGTCTTCCTGTCGGGACACCTCCTTTCTGGAAATCTGTCTCGATACAAACGTACCGCGCCACGGCTATTGCCCCTTGCTAATCCATACATCAAATGGGCATCTGCCAACTCCGCATTTGTAAACATTGCACTGACTGCAAAACCACGTTCGTGATGAACACTAACCTGTTGATGCTACGTACTGATGTGCTTGATGCTAGTGCTGTAGAGCAATGAGTCGCATGTCAACACAAGCACCGAAGTCAACATTACGTTCCTTCAATTGAACCAACTTGCGGTGAATCGAGGAAGTACAGAACATACTGACGAAACTAAAATGAGCTCTAACATGGAAATTAAGCGTTTCCGGACACATGTCCACATAACATCTTTTCTTTATTTGTGTGTGAGGAATGTTTCCTGAAAGTTTGGCCGTACCTTTTCGTATCACCCTATATACAGTCTTCTCTTAACATATATTGCTGAAATGAAATAAAATTATCGCATGGCCTGGATACCCCGTCTGGGGTAGTTTGGTCACCTAAATCCAAGTCATCACCTTTTCCGCCACTTCGGTGACATCCACTTCGGTGACATCCACTTCGGTGACATCCACTTCGGTGACATCCTCTTCGGTGACATCCACTTCGATGATGATGATATGAAATCCTGAGGACAACACTGACAACCAGTCCGTTCCCAGGATCTAGACGCAGCCACTCCAACCACTTGCTTCTAGGGTTCTGTTCTTCGATTGATAGAAACCGAATCCATAAAGGGTTCTTATACATAGGGTTCTCATACATAGGGTTCTTATACAGTGAAGAACCAAAGAGACTGGTACACCTCCCTAATATCCTGTAGGGCCCCCGCGAGCACGCAGAAGTGCCGCAGCATGACACGACATGGACTCGACTAATTTCTCAAATAATGATGGAGGGAACTGACACCATGCATCCTGCAGGGCTGTCCACCCCATAGGGGGTGGAGGTCTCTTCTGAACAGCACACTGCAAGGCATCCCAGATATGCTCAACAATGTTCATGTCTAGGGAGTTTGGCGGCCATCGGAAGTATTTAAACTCGGAAGAGTGTTCCTGGAGTCATTCTGTAGCAATTCTGGACATTTGTCCTGTTGAAATTGTCCAGGTCCGTCGGATTCCACAATGAACATCAATGGATGCAGGTGAGCCGTGTGACGGTACGTCACATAAATATTGGCATTATCAGCGGTTGTAAATCGTAGTTTACGTATTTTATGAATATAATTAGTGTAAAAGATGTAGTTAATCTTCTTGAAACAACTGATATGCAGCGATAACATCTTTATTTAATGTCGATGAAAATAAAAAAGGATCGAAAGAGACGCGATTGTACGGCCGAGGAGGAAGGACGTATTTTGTGGGAGACGCACTGTTTTGTTTCGCTATACGGAAAGCAGCCATTGAGCGGCTACACATATTTTGTGTAAGTTATTCGTATTTATTGCTAAAATAAACTTGTTATTATTGTTACAAAACTAATTTCTTTGTAATAGTTGTCACCTCAAATGCTCGCAGTGGCTATTTTTAATAAGCATTTTTTCAGAATTTGTGCTGCGAGAAGCTCATCTTCCGATGCAGCCTCTGGACTGCCATTACGCGCCGAAGTATTAATTTACTTTTCAGTGCTAACAGTAATTGTAAATGCGAGAGATTTCGTTACAAGAACCTTTTTAAATCTCAACAAATAATTAATTTACGTCAAAGTTCGCGTTTTTAAACTATACAGATTCCATGAGTTCAGTAAGTTTTATCTTGGCCACTCCACGGCAACAATCGAAATTCTCTCAAGCCTTGCTTCGCAATCAATAAATTACATTCAATTCAGTTAACGGCAACTATATTTTAGTCATCACGTTCAAAATCTAAAGTTGGTACATGATTAACTGAGGCCTTTCAAGAACCCGTTTCATATTTACTTACGCACGTAAGTAAAAGCGATAAGAATTGACAATATCCCTGAGAGAAAGAATCTTGCTGATAAATTGAAAATAAAAATATATAAAATATATATGTAATTTTTTTGTATATGACGTAACGAATGTCAACGGGCGTCACACCCGACAGGATGCTTACGTACGTGGCACCTGTCACAGTCGTATCTAGACGTAACAGGGGTCCCGTATCTCTCCAACTACACACGCCCCACACCATTGCACATCCTCCACCAGCTTGAACAGTCCCCTGCTGACATGCGGGGATGAGGTTGTCTCCATACCCGTACACGTCCATGCGCTAGATACGATCTGAAACGAGACTCGTCCGACCAGGCAATATGTTTGCAAAAACAGACATAATGTCTTTTGGGACAACAGCAATCAGTGAAATTATAATGTTACTTAAAAACCGTCTTGATTGCAAATATTTTTATTCATATGACCGGTTTCGGTTCATTCAGAACCATCTTCAGATCTGTAAAAATAGCCGGCCACGGTGGTCTCGCGGTTCTAGGCGCGCAGTCCGGACCCGTGCGACTGCTACGGTCGCAGGTTCGAATCCTGCCTCGGGCATGGATGTGTGTGATGTCCTTAGGTTAGTTAGGTTTAAGTAGTTCTAAGTTCTAGGGGACTAATGACCACAGCAGTTGAGTCCCATAGTGCTCAGAGCCATTTTGAGCCATCTGTAAAAATAATGATACTAATTTACTATTTCATGGAAGCAAATCTTTTTCATCCTATCTAATCAACATCAAATGTACCAGAGCGTACCTGATATTTCAGTTACAGGAGTAACCCGTCCACATCCAGCTACGTCACATAAAATTGGTTGGCAGAGTGCACGTCATTTATATTAATTATAACACTATTAACGACAGGTGGCGTCTGGTACATTTGTTACATTCCATTTGCACATATTATATTCAGTAGATCTTTTTTTTATTAATTAAAAATATTTAATTAAAATATGTAGATGTCAAGGTTAAAATCGGTACTTGTCAGCATTAATAAAAAACAGTAAAATTATCATTTTTATACGATCTATTAAAAAAAAACATAGGGCGATTTATATATCTATGGTGATGGTGTGAATTTGTTTTCCTCTACGGTCTGCTTCCGTAGTTCCCTCCATTTCGGTGTTGTGCCGCGGTCCGCTCAGTCGTCTGATGTCTATCGCCGCGGGCAAGAGGGCCGCACAGGAGGGCCCCGTCAACGACGCCAGGCGCTGCACGCGTCTCCCGGCTTCTCCACCGCGCACCATCTCTCTTCCCTCGCCCTGGATCTCCACACGCAACAGTTGTCATCTTAGTAGGTCGTCATAAATGCTAAAATAGGCGTTATGATTGAATTCGCTTTGCTCGTTGAGGATTAAATCCGGATCTTTATTTTTGTGGGTGTATATTTCAATTTCTTCCAAAATGTTAAAGAAACCGTCCCTTATGGGCTCTATGCAGGATGTCTAAATTGTGTTCAATGTTCGTGACTGAGTGCTTTGTCGCAGCCCTATGCGCCCCAAAAGCTGTTTTGTTTTGAGAGTAGGTGTGCTCCCTCAATCTGGTTTCAAAGTTCCTACCAGTCTGCCCTATATATTGTTTACAGCAGTCATTACATTTGATCTTATGTACACCTGAATCCTGAAATTTATTCCTACTATTACATATTCTATGCCGGAGCTTCAATTTTAACGTGTTATTTGTAGGGAACCCTATTTTAACGTCGGATTTACGAAAGCATCTTTCAATTTTATCTGTAATTCTTCCATTGTAAGTGAGAGCTACATATTTTTTCTTGTTGTTCCTCTTAACTACTACTTGACTTCCTTTTATTTGTTCCATTTGCCTCTTCTTTATCTTCCTATAAATATTCATCACCTGCTTACACGTATATCCGTTCGCTACGGCCACTTGTTTTTTTTTTTATAATAGATCGTATAAAAATGATAATTTTACCGGTTTTTATTAATGCTGACAAGTACAGATTTTAACCTTGACATCTACATATTTTAATTAAGTATTTTTAATTAATAAAAAAAGATCTACTGAATATAATATGTGCAAATGGAATGTAACAAATGTACCAGACGCCACCTGTCGGTAATAGTGTTATAATTAATATAAATGACGTGCACTCTGCCAACCAATTTTATGTGACGTAGCTGGATGTGGACGGGTTACTCCTGTAACTGAAATATCAGGTACGCTCTGGTACATTTGATGTTGATTAGATAGGATGAAAAAGATTTGCTTCCATGAAATAGTAAATTAGTATCATTATTTTTACAGATCTGAAGATGGTTCTGAATGAACCGAAACCGGTCATATGAATAAAAATATTTGCAAACAGGCAATATGTTTACAGTCATGAACGGTCCGATGTCGGTGCTGGCCGGGCCCAGGCGAGACGTAAGGCTTTGTGCAGTCACCAAGGATACACGAGTGGCCCTTCGGCTCCAAAATCTGATTCACACGCTGACACTTATTGATGGTGCAGCATTGAAATCTGCAGCAGTTTCCGGAAGGGTTGCACTTATATCACGTTGAACGATCAGTCGTCGTTGGTCCCGTTATTGTAGGATCTTTTTTCCGGCCGCAGCGGCCTCGAAGATTCAATGTTTCACCGGATTCCTGGTATTCACTGAACACTCGTGAAGTGGTCGTACGAGAAAATCCCCACTTCATGCTGGGCCCCATCGCTCTTGCGCCGACTGTAACATCACGTTCAAACTCAAATCTTGATAACGTGCAATTGTAACAGCACTAAATGATCTAACAACTGCGCCAGACACTTGTCTATATAGGCGTGGCAGACCGCAGCGCCATATTCTGCCTGTTTGCCTATCTCTGTATTAGAATACGCATGCCTATACCAGTTTCTGTGGCGCTTCATTGTACAAAGACAACTTACTGTTGCATTTATTTTCTGTATAGGATATCCAGTTACTGTAGAGTCTATTTTCGGTATTAAATGGCTTTATAAAGTATGAGTGAAATATCTAGCAACTTCTACATCACCTCATGAAGATCTAAAAGGGTCATACATGCCATTGATATTTCATTATTTCACAACTATAACTGATTGTATTCTGGAATCAAATAGGATCACTTGGTTATCCGTCCATCTGCCAGTCTGTTTGTCAGGCAGTCCGTCCAACTGTTAAGAACCCCTTTGTTTCTGATATCTCATGGGACTTAACTGCTAAGGTCTTCAGTCCCTAAGCTTGCACACCACTTAACTTAAATTATCCTAAGGACTCGAACCTCCGCCGGGACCACCCAGACAGTCCGTGACTGCAGCGCCATGACCGCTCGGCTAATCCCGCGCGTCTAAGAAACCTTTTCCCTCAGGAGGGATTAGAGGTAATGCTAATGGCGCTGTCGCAATGATAACACAGTTCCCGTCAGATCATCGAAAGGCGCTGTCGGGCTTGGCAAGCGCTTGGATGGGTCACCGTCCGTGCCTGCCGAGCGCTGTTGACAAGCGGGGTGGATTCAGCCGTTGTGAGGCGAAATGCGGAGCTGCATGGTTGAGCAGTAGCGGCTCCGGTCACGAAAACGGAGAGCGGTGTGTGACACCTGTCAGCTGAGAATGACACGGCGGCCGGTCGGTACCACTGGACTTTCCGAGGCCTCCTCGGGCAGATTTCTGTTTTAGTTAGCGGTTGAAATTTATGCCTCACAGTAAGGTCCACGGTGCTTTGGAGGTGTAAAAAATTTAGGCTTCTAAGTCAGTGGAATACAAAAAGAGGCAGACATTTTTATACATGCAATCTCACTCGTCAAAACCTATAGGCTACTTCCTGTTGACCTAGAATCAGGTAACTTCGTATGAAGAAAGATTTCACAGTAGAAGTAAAGTTAAAAAAAAACACGAAAATAGTTAATTTGTAATTATATCACATAAACAATGTTTTTCGCGATTACTATTTTACATTACATATGATACTGCGTGAAGAGTTTGACAGAGCACTGAAAGACCTAAGCCGAAACAAGGCCCCGGGAGTAGACAACATTCCATTACGACTACTGACGGCCTTGGGAGAGCCAGTCCTGACAGAACATTACCATCTGGTAAGCAAAATGTGTGAGACAGGCGAAATTCCCTCAGACTTCAAGAAGAATATAATAATTCCAATCCCAAAGAAAGCAGGTGTTGACAGATGTGAAAATTACCGAACTATCAGTTTAATAAGTCATAGCTGCAAAATACTAACACGAATTCTGTACAAACGAATGGTAAGACTGGTAGAAGCCGACCTCGGAGAAAATCAGTTTGGATTCCGTAAAAGTGTTGCAACACGTGAGGCAATACTGACCCTACGACTTATCTTAGAAGAAAGATCAAGAAAAGTCAAACCTACGTTTCGAGCATTTGTAGACTTAGAGAAAGCACTTGACAATGTTGACTGGAATACTCTCTTTCAAATTCTAAAGGTGGCAGGGGTAAAATACAGGGAGCGAAAGGCTACTTACAATTTGTACAGAAACCATATGGCAGTTATAAGAGTCGAGGGACGTGAAAGGGAAGCAGTGGTTAGGAAGCGAGTGAGACAGGGTTGTAGCCTCTCCCCGATGTTATTCAATCTCTATATTGAGCAAGCAATAAAGGAAACAAAATAAAAGTTCGGAGTAGGTATTAAAATCCACGGAGAAGAAATAAAAACTTTGATGTTCGCCGATGACATTGTAATTCTGTCAGAGACAGCAAAGGACTTGGAAGAGCAGTTGAACGGAATGGACAGTACCTTGAAAGGAGTGTATAAGATGAACATCAACAAAAACAAAACGAGGAAAATGGAATGTAGTCGAATTAAGTCGAGTGACGCTGAGTGAATTAGATTAGGAGCTGAGACACTTAAAGTAGTAAAGAAGTTTTGCTATTTGTGGAGCAAAATAACTGATGATGGTCGAAGTAAAGAGGACATAAAATGTAGATTGGGGCAATGGCAAGGAAAGCGTTTCTGAAGAAGAGAAATTTGTTAACAACGAGTATTGATTTAAGTGTCAGGAAGTCGTTTCTGAAAGTATTTGTATGGAGTGTAGCCACGTATGGAATTGAAACATGGACGATAAATAGTTTGGACAAGAAGAGAATAGAAGCTTTCGAAATGTGATGTTACAGAAGAGTGCTGAAGATTAGATGGGTAGATCACATGACTAATAAGAAGGTACTGAATAGGGTAGGGGAGAAGAAAAGTTTGTGGCACAACTTGACTATAAGAAGTGATCGGTTGGTAGGACTTGTTCTGAGGCATCAAGGGATCTCCAATATCACTTTGGAGGGCAGTGTGGTGGGTAAAAATCATAGAAGGCGACCAAGAGATGAATACACTATGCAGATTCAGAAGGATGTAGGCTGCAGTAGGTACTGGGAGATGAAGAAGCTTGCACAGGATAGAGTAGCATGGAGAGCTGCATCAAACCAGTCTCAGGACTGAAGACCACAACAAACATGAAATAATGAGTACTATCAACGGGGATGTCAAATTGATTCCTATTTTTCAGTATTCCAGAAGGCTTTTGACACCATTCCTCACAAGCGCCTTGTAATCAAACTGCTTGCCTATGGAGTATCATACCAGGTGTGTGACTGGATTCGTGATTTCGTGCCAGAAAGATCACAGTTGGTAATAATTGACAGAAAGTCGTCCAGTAAAAGAGTGATAACTTCTGTCGGTCCCCCGATGCAGTATTGTAGGTCCTCCACTGATCTACACAAACGACATAGGAGATAATCTGAGCAGTGCTCTTAGACTGTTTGCAGCTGATGCTGTCATTTACCGTCTTGCAAAGCCATGAGTTCATGAAAACCAATTGCAAAACGATTTAGACAAGGTATCTGTGAGAAATGTAACAATTGACTCTAAATAAGGAAATGTGTGGGGTCATCTACATGAGTACTAAAAGAAATCCGCCAAATTTCGGGTACAGGATAAAATATAAAGGCTGTAAATTCAACTAAATGCTTAGGGATTACAGTTACGGATAACATAAACTCGAACGGTAACATAGATAACGTTGTGAGGAAAGCAAACTAAAGACTGCAGTTTATTGGTAAAACACTTAGTGCAGCAGATCGGCTAAAGAGACAGCCTACACTACGCTTGTTCGCCTTATTACTGTCTCTACTGTCCTCGCTGTCGAAGCGCCGTTAAAAAATAATCTCCTCTTCCTCCTCCTACTTCTTGTGAAGTAGTGCTACTCTGCGTGAGAGCCGATCAGATAGGATTGACGTAGGGCATCGAAAACGTCGAAAGAAGGGCAGCTCGTTTTTTACTATCGCTAAATAGGGGTAACAGCGGTACGGATATGATACTTGAATCTTGGTGGTAATCATAAAAACACAATCGTTCTTCGTTGCGATAGGGTCTTATCGCGCAATTGCAATCACCAGCTTTCTCCTATGATTTCGAGAATACACTCCTGGAAATGGAAAAAAAGAACACATTGACACCGGTGTGTCAGACCCACCATACTTTCTCCGGACACTTCGGGAGGACTGTACAAGCAATGATCACACGCACGGCACAGCGGACACACCAGGAACCGCGGTGTTGGCCGTCGAATGGCGCTAGCTGCGCAGCATTTGTGCACCGCCGCCGTCAGTGTCAGCCAGTTTGCCGTGGCATACGGAGCTTCATCGCAGTCTTTAACACTGGTAGCATGCCGCGACAGCGTGGACGTGAACCGTATGTGCAGTTGACGGACTTTGAGCGAGGGCGTATAGTGGGCATGCGGGAGGCCGGGTGGACGTGCCGCCGAATTGCTCAACACGTGGGGCGTGAGGTCTCCACAGTACATCGATGTTGTCGCCAGTGGTCGGCGGAAGGTGCACGTGCCCGTCGACCTGGGGCCTGACCGCAGCGACGCACGGATGCACGCCAAGACCGTAGGATCCTACGCAGTGCTGTAGGGGACCGCACCGCCACTTCCCAGCAAATTAGGGACCCTGTGGCTCCTGGGGTATCGGCGAGGACCATTCGCAACCGTCTCCATGAAGCTGGGCTACGGTCCCGCACACCGTTAGGCCGTCTTCCGCTCACGCCCCAACATCGTGCAGCCCGCCTCCAGTGGTGTCGCGACAGGCGTGAATGGAGGGACGAACGGAGACGTGTCGTCTTCAGCGATGAGAGTCGCTTCTGCCTTGGTGCCAATGATGGTCGTATACGTGTTTGGCGCCGTGTAGGTGAGCGCCACAATCAGGACTGCATACGACCGAGGCACACAGGGCCAACACCCGGCATCATGGTGTGGGGAGCGATCTCCTACACTGACCGTACACCTCTGGTGATCGTCGAGGGGACACTGAATAGTGCACGGTACATCCAAACCGTCATCGAACCCATCGTTCTACCATTCCTAGACCGGCAAGGGAACTTGCTGTTCCAACAGGACAATGCACGTCCGCATGTATCCCGTGCCACCCAACGTGCTCTAGAAGGTGTAAGTCAACTACCCTGGCCAGCAAGATCTCAGGATCTGTCCCCCACTGAGCATGTTTGGGACTGGATGAAGCGTCGTCTCACGCGGTCTGCACGTCCAGCACGAACGCTGGTCCAACTGAGGCGCCAGGTGGAAATGGCATGGCAAGCCGTTCCACAGGACTACATCCAGCATCTCTACGATCGTCACCATGGGAGAATAGCAGCCTGCATTGCTGCGAAAGGTGGATATACACTGTACTAGTGCCGACATTGTGCATGCTCTGTTGCCTGTGTCTATGTGCCTGTGGTTCTGTCAGTGTGATCATGTGATGTATCTGACCCCAGGAATGTGTCAATAAAGTTTCCCATTCCTGGGACAATGAATTCACGGTGTTCTTATTTCAATATCCAGGAGTGTATTTTGTTGGTGTCCACCTACTTAGGGAGAAATGGTCATCATAATAAACCAAGAGAAATCAGTTCTCGCACAGTAAGATTCAAGTGCTTGTTTTCCCCCCATGCTGTTGGAGAGCAGAAACAGCGCGAAGGTGATTCGTTGAACCCTCGGCCAGGCGCCTAACTGTAGTTGCAAAGTGATCACGTAAATGTAGAAAGGACAAGATCACAACAAGTCAAAGTATCTGCAGTTGCCAATTTGAGAGCATGTTTATACAACGTCAAAATTAATAAAATAAATGAAGAATTACGATAGGAAATGGGAAAGCACACAAATTTAACCTTCAAATTTAAAAATTAATACATTGCTGAGAGCCTTATCCTGCTAGTGTCAGTATCGATAATACGAAAAAAATCGTCGATATTCTCGATTGGTGCCAAAATGGTTCAAATGGCTCTGAGCACTATGGGACTTAACTTTTAAGGTCATCAGTCCCCTAGAACTTAGAACTACTTAAACCTAACTAACCTAAGTTATCACACTCATCTATGCCCGAGGCAGTATTCGAACCTGCGACCGTAGCGGTCGCGTGGTTCCAGACTGTAGCGCCTAGAACCGCTCGGTCACCCCGGCCGGCTATTCTCGATTGTCTCGGCCTTGCCGCAGTGGTAGCACCGATTCCCGTCAGATCAACGAAGTTAAGCGCTGTCGGGCTGGGCTAGGACTTGGATGGGTGACCATCCGGTCTGCCGAGCGCTGTTGGCAAGCGGGGTGCACTCATCCCTTGTGAGGCAAATTGAGGAGCTACATGATTGAGAAGTAGCGGCTCCAGTCTCGTAAACTGACATACGGCCGGGAGAGCGGTGTGCTGACCACATGCCCCTCCATATACGCATCCAGTGAAGCGTCTGGGTTGAGGATGACACGGCGGACGGTCGGTACCGTTGGGCCTTGCAAGACTTGTTCGGACGGAGAGCTTTATATTCTCGATTTTTGGAACGGATTAACTATCTGCATAAATAATTAAGTTTGCACGGAAGGCTCGGAGTGCAAATAGTACTCGCACTTGCCCGATTTTTGTTTTTTTCAATAAAAATGTTCAGATGTGTGTGAAATCTTATGGGACTTAACTGCTAAGGTCATCAGCCCCTAAGCTTACACACTACTTAACTTAAATTACCCTAAGGACAAACAAACACACAACCATGCCGGAGGGAGGACTCGAACCTCCGCCTGGACCAGCCGCACAGTCCATGACTGCAGTGCTAAGTCCGCTCGGCTAATCCCGGGCGGCTTATTTTTTTTTTCGATCTGTACCTTCGTCGTTTTTTTCGTCAGTGCTTCTGTGCTGATGTATGTATACAGTGCGTTACAAAAAGGTACCACCAAATTTTCAGGAAACATTCCTCACACACAAATAAAGAAAAGATGTTATGTGGTTCAAAAAATGGCTCTGAGCGCTATGGGACTTAACATCTATGGCCATCAGTCCCCTAAAACTTAGAACTACTTAAACTAACTAACCTAAGGACATCACACAACACCTAGTCATCACGAGGAGAGGAAATCCATGACCTCTCCGGGAATCGAACTCGGGAACCCGGGCGTGGGAAGCGAGAACGCTACCGCACGACCACGAGCTGCGGACAGATGTTATGTGGACATGTGTCCGTAAACGCTTACTTTCCATGTTAGAGCTCATTTTACTACTTCTCTCCAAATCACATTAATCATGGAATGTAAACACACAGCAACAGAACGTACCAGCGTGACTTCAAACACTTTGTTACAGGAAATGTTCAAAATGTCCCCCCATTAGCGAGGATACATGCATCTACCCTCTGTCGCATGGAATCCCTGACGCGCTGATGCAGCCCTGGAGAATGGCGTATTGTATCACAGTCGTCCACAATACGAGCACGAATAGTCTCTACATTTGGTACCGGGGTTGCGTAGACAGGAGCTTTCAAATGCCCCCACAAATGAAAGTCAAGTCAAGAGGGTTGAGGACAGCAGAGCGTGGAGGCCATGGAATTGGTCCGCCTCTACCAATCCATCGGTCACCGAATCTTTTGTTCAGAAGCGTACGAACACTTCGACTGAAATGTGCAGGAGCTCCGTCGTGCATGAACCACATGTTGTGTCGTACTTGTAAAGGCACATGTTCTAGAAGCACAGGTAGAGTATCCCGTATGAAATCATGATAACGTGCTCCATTGAGCGTAGGTGGAAGAACATGAGGCCCAATCGAGACATCACCAATAATGCCTGCCCAAACTTTCACAGAAAATCTGTGTTGATGACGTGTTTGCACAATTGCGTGCGGGTTCTCGTCAGCTCACACATGTTGATTGTGAAAATTTACAATTTGATCACGTTGTCATGAAGCCTGATCCGTAAAGAGAACTTTTGCACTGAAATGAGGATTGATTGACACATCTTTGGATGATCCATTCGCAGAAGTGTACCCCTGGAGGCCAATCAGCTGCTGATAGTGCCTGCACACGCTGTACATCGTACGGAAACAACTGGTTCTTCCGTAGCATTCTCTATACAGTGACGTGGTCAACGTTACCTCGTGTAGCAGCAACTTCTCTGACGCTGACATTAGGGTATCGTCAACTGCACGGTGAATTGCCTCGTCCACTGCAGGTGTCCTCGTCGTTCTAGTTCTTCCCCAGTCGCGAGTCATAGGCTGGAATGTTCCGCGCTCCCTAAGACGTCGATCAATTGCTTCGAACGTCTTCCTGTCGGCAGACCTTCGTTCTGGAAATCTGTCTCGATACAAACGTACCGCGCCACGGCTATTGTCCCGTGCTAATCCATACATCAAATGGGCATCTGCCAACTCCGCATTTGTAAACATTGCACTGACTGCAAAACCACATTCGTGATAAACACTAACCTGTTGATGCTACGTACTGATGTGTTTGATGCTAGTACTGTACAGCAATGAGTCGCCTGTCAATACAAGCTCCGAAGTCAACATTACCTTCTTTCAATGGGGCCAACCGGCGGTGAATCGAAGAAGTACAGTACATACTGACGAAACTAAAATGAGCTCTAACATGGAAATTAAGCGTTTGCGGACACATGTCCACATAACACCTTCTCTTTATTTGTGTGTGCGTAATGTTTCCTGAAAGTTTGGCCGTACCTTTTTGTAACACCCTGTATATTTGACTGTGATGCACCTTCCTTCTATATAGGGAGATCCACACTTGTCGGAGCCTCAGCGTCACTTAAGAGTGAGCGTTTTTGAGCGTCGACGATGAGAGGAATTCCTGAGCATTCACACTACACGGCATATCAACGTCGAAAGAACGTCGTGACGTCATAGCTATTTCGAAGTTCATGCAAGATCGCCATAAAACACCGAAATTTAGTTTAAATTAGCTTGCAATTATTGCGGTTGCACTTGATTATGAGGAATAGAGAACAAAAAGAGTCTGTGTTAGAAAAAAAAATGTTAAAAATTCGAGGCTGTGAAGAAGAGTTGCACATTCTTTACAAGGTGCCGGAAGAGGGGGAGTCATCATTGCTGGAGCTCATCCATCCTCCTGCAGACACGTATTTAAAGAGCTAGAAATCTTCACTGTAGCCTCACAATATCTATATATATATATATATTCACTTATGAAATTTGTTATTAACAACGCGAACGAATTCAAAAATAATGGCAGTGCACATGGCTACAACACTAGGAGAAAGGATAATCTTCACTACTCAAGGTTAAATCTAACATTGACTCAGAAGGGGGTAAATTATGCTGCCACGAAAGTCTTTGGTCATGTACCTAATAATAGCATCAAAAGTCTGACAGACAGCCATATAGCATTTAAAAGGAAATTAAAAGAATTTCTTAAAGGCAACTCCTTCTACTTATTAGATGAATTTTTGGATATAGTAAGTGGGTAATTTCCCAACCTCCACGAAAAAAATAATTATTGAGTGTCATGTAATATTTTGTCTAATGTAATATCTTGTACAGACACCTTTTATTAACTTGTCACGTTCCACATCATTACGAAGTGTCGTATCATGACCTATGGAACAAGTACTAATCTAATCTAATCTAAATCATTCTATGAATATTTCATGAAGTCTAAGATTTTTAACCTATTAAGCAAGATACACAAAAAAAACCAAGAGAAATTCAAGATTCAGGCGACCGATATCACCTCGACAGAAGATAGTGGTTTGCCTAAGGTACGTCTACATGGGCCGTTTTTCTGAACTAAACAAAACAAATATGAAGGTGCTACTTGCTGGCAGTAACAGGGAAATATCACCGACTCAGTCAATGGTCCGTCGAAACATTCATCCCGAGAAACCATGACGTGACGGACGTAACGGTGAAGTTCCGTCAAGTGTGAGTCCGTCCACCTTAAGCTTAAATTTATTCACAGTTAACTATCGGCAGTTCTAATATATCAGCTCGAACCACTGAGAAGAGCTACAATCGTCTGTCGGCAAACTGCACAGTCAGCACCTCTTGAGGCTGGGGAAGAACTCCCTACCTGCCGTATAGGACGACTAAGAATCAGTTTGTCGTCTGCCTGTGCATTGTGGCTTGTGGTGGTTTGAGTGCTGACGTGCATCTCGTAAATTACTTACTCGTGTATTACTGTAGTTGCGACTTTCTGTATTCCATGTATTGCTAACACGTTTAGTAGAAAATAAACCGTGGCAAACGTATGTGAACGATTTGTTGATACTCATTTAAAAATCACCCTGCGGAAGGGTCGGTATAACATCGTGAAACAGACAGTAATCTGCTCCTTGAGAGAGTGGGAAATCTGCTCTTTCTTCAGTTTACCGACAGATTATAAGTAGGATATATTGTGTGCTGAAATATTAATGTCATTTATATCAGTTGTAAGACACGCGGCACTGGTATAATATTCTAATGTGTTTTGTATTTTACAAACCGATTTTCGGCCGTTACGCCATCGTCAGCTACAAAGATAAATGAGTGTACCTCTGTAAAAAAATGTTTTACGCCCGCTCTCTCGTTCGAGAGTGAATTTTCACTTTGCAATGGAGTGTGGACTGATATGCAACTTCCAGTTGGACTAAAACTGTGTTGTATATACTGAGTGTAAAGTTTAAGTTGAGAAACCAGAATAACTCGAAAAATAAGCTTCACACGAAAAAATGTGTAGAATCCAAAGGTGATAAATTTCGAGGGGGTCATCTGCTGGTGCTAAAATTAGCCGACTACCCCAGCCCCCTGGGGGTGGGGCGGGAGGCAGCTTTAAAATTTCAAATGGGAACCCCCATTTCTTACTACAGAATCAGATTCTACATAAAATAAAACTACGTACATTTTGTCTTAAACATTTGCTTTGATTCTTGGTAGTTCGCGATGCAATTCAAGAAAATCCATGTTCTCATTTTTGCGTGGAAAATGGTTACGGATAAATAAAAAATACTTATTTATTTCGTATTTTTTGATTCGCTAAAACTAAAACTCACTCCCCATAGGGTGGGGTTTGAGAGAGAGGAATTAGAGTTTTACAAATGTTGACCGAAATATTAACTTTTTCCTCAGATTGCGATAAGTTTAGTTTGTTTCGTTCATCTTTAGTTAGCGAGTGGTTTAGTCTTTTATTTTGTTTGCTCTCTGAGTTATTGAGTTCACTCGTTAGTAAGTAGGATGTTTGCTTACTTAGTTAGCTAGTGAGATGATCTGTTTGATAATGAAAAGTTGCGTGTCGTCATGAACATGAAACAAACAAAACTTATCCGAATCTGTGGGAAAAAATTAATATTCGGCTCAACATTTGTAAAACTCTAATTCTTCTCTCTCAAACCCCACCTGACGGGGAGAGAGGGAGAAAACAAAATTGGTTCAAATGCCTCAGAGCACTATGGGACTTAACATTGGAGGTCATCAGTCCCCTAGAACTTAGAACAACTTAAACCTAACTAACCTAAGGACATCACACACATCCATGCCCGAGGCAGGATTCGAACCTGCGACCGTAGCAGTCGCGTGGCTCCGGACTGAAGCGCCTAGAACCGCTCGGCCACCACGGCCGGCGGAGAGAGGGAGAGTTTTAGTTTTAGCGGATCAAAAAGTAAATAAGTATTTCATTTATCCGTAACCATTTCCCATGCAAAAATAAGAACATGGATTTTCTTGAATTACAGCGCCAACTACCAGCAATCAAATCAAAATGTACGTAGTTTTTTATGTAGAATCTGATTCTGTTCCCATTTGAAATTTTAAAGTTGCTTCCAGCCCCACCCCCAGGGGACTGGAGTGGTGGGCTAATTTCAGCACCAGTAGATAGATATTCTCCTCGAAAATAATCAGCTTTGTATTCTACACGTTTTTTCTTGTGAAGCTTATTTTTCGAGTTATTCCGATTTGTCAACTTAAAATTTACACCCTGTATACAGACTCAAGCGACAAATGAGAATGTGTAACAAGGCCAGGATTCGAACCCCGGTCCCCTGCTCACCAGGGAGATGTGCTAACCACTACGCCACTCTTGTATGACTGCACGGACTACCCTAGCAAGCCACTCTCGTCAGTCCAAATTCCCATTCACGCCTCAGCCAACTCGGTATTCCCATGTTAACGCGAACAGCATTCCAGAGGCTCTCCAAATGTACTGAAATAGCACCTCAGCGTCGAAGGGAATCCAGCCTGAAACGAGGCATAGGTGCTTTAATCAAGAAACTACACGGTTCCGGAGACCTTGAAGTCTATGATTTGAGACTAAGCGATGAAGGAAAATTTGTGCCAAGGCCAGGATTTGAATCCGGATCTCCTGTTCACTAGGCAGGTGCACTAACTGCTAGGGAAGTACTTAGGAGAATACGTATGTTTTTGGATAGGGTTCGCCTTTAGCAAAACACAATTTTGTTTTTAAAGGCAAACTTGTTTCACTGAAGTTGCTGCATCTTCAGTGGGCTTCTATTTTTCATCATCGTTCTATACTGTTTGTATAACTGTAACTATTAGTTTTTAAATCATAATTACAGTGCCTTGAAAGGAGGGTATAAGATGAACATCAACAAAAGCAAAACGAGGATAATGGAATGTAGTCGAATTAAGTCGGGTGATGCTGAGGGAATTAGATTAGGAAATGAGACACTTAAAGTAGTAAAGGAGTTTTGCTATTTGGGGAGCAAAATAACTGATGATGGTCGAAGTAGAGAGGAAATAAAATGTAGACTGGCAATGGCAAGGAAAGCGTTTCTGAAGAAGAAAAATTTGTTAACATCGAGTATAGATTTAAATGTCAGGAAGTCATTTCTAAAAGTATTTGTATGTAGTGTAGCCATGTGGGAGGTGAAACGTGGACGATAAATAGTTGGGACAAGAAGAGAATAGAAGGTTTCGAAATGTGGTGCTACAGAAGAATGCTGAAGATTAGATGGGTAGATCACATAACTAATGAGGAGGTATTGAATAGAATTGGGGAGAAGATGAGCTTGTGGCACAACGTGACTAGAAGAAGGGACCGGTTGGTAGGACATGTTCTGAGACATCGAGGGATCACCAATTTAGTATTTAGTATTTGAGGGTAGCGTGGTGGGTAGAAATCGTAGAGGAAGACCAATAGATGAATACACTAAGCAGATTCAGAAGGATGTAGGTTGCAGTAGGTACTGGGAGATGAAGAAGCTTGCACAGGATAGAGTAGCATGGAGAGCTGCATCAAACCAGTCTCAGGACTGAATACCACAATAACAACAACAACAATTACAGATATTTGAAAATTTACTAGATGGTGTGGTTTTCTGATGTGTTATGTTTCTACAGTGACTCTTTTTCTACGCGGTTTGTCATCCGTAACGACTTACACCATAAAGTAGATAAATTGTTTAAGCCAAATATTACGATTTGAAATATTATTATTTCTATGCGTGAAATTATTTAATTTTGTGTGTGTGTGTGTGTGTGTGTGTGTGTGTGTGCACGTGTGCGTGTGTTTACGTAACGTTTCACTTACATTTTCTTTTTCTTCATCTTCACCACTCTCAAACACTATATATTGAGTTGTCACTGTCACTGTTTCAGTGTTTACCAGCTGTAAAGACAAACATGGCGGGCAGTGGGACAGTTGACGGTGTTAAACCAAACACGGAAAAAAGAGCTCCAACCCCGAGATGATTGGTGGCGAGAATACCAAGTGGGCTGAGGTGTGACAGGCAATTTGGATTGAGGCGAGACGATTGTTGCAGTTGTGTAAAGCCAATGTGCCAGGGTGGCGTAGTGGTTAGCGCATCTGCCAAGTGTGTAGGTGACCTGGGTTCGAATCCCGGCCTTGGTACAGATTTGTTAACACTCTCCTTCTTACACTGCTTCTCAGCTTGCTGCCAGCTGCTTTACCTACAATTAACACTATGTTATCATTCTATTTCACAACCCTACAAATTTTTACAGAACTCCTACAACTGTCTATACGAGGGTTAGTTGAAAAATTGTAATTATCACCTCAATAAAATAAATGTACATAATTTATTTCTTGTTTCTAGACCCATGTCCTGGTACACATGGAAACGCCCCCAGCACCCTAGTACCACATTCTAAGAGCCAAATCAAATCGCTCCCGTTGTTGTTATAGCAATCCGTGACCGTTCTTCTTTCCCCCATGGACAAATAGTAAGTTGTTCAGAATTAGCAGGAGGCTTCATCTATCGACCTATTTCTCTTCTCCGCTTTGTAAATTGTACTGATAGCGTCAAACTCGATGTGATTAGATTCTTGAGTTTCTCCCGGCGTATTTGATAATCAAAATATCCACGGGTGTACTGCCGGTCTATAGTGTCCAACGGGCACAATATTTCGGCGATCAAACATGTCGCCATCATCAGGTGAACTGACGGACTGAGCTCCTGTGAACGTGCCGGCACGGAGCTCAGTCCGTCAGTTCACCTGATGATGGCGACATGTTTGATCGCCGAAATATTGTGCCCGTTGGACACTATAGACCGGCAGTACACACGTGGATATTTTGATTATCGATGTGATTACTTTGCTGGCTTAATAACTATTGCAGACGGATGCTGCACAGGTATTGTGCAAGCACCTTAATTTTTGCTGGGAATTGACGCCAGTGGTTTGGAATAGATCCTTTCTGGAGTTCCACAAGGCGTGTATATCGAAGGCATTTGGGGACTGTGTTCTGTAAATCTTCGCGTCCGCTATAAATGCAGGACAACACTGAAATCAGTGCCGTGATTTCCAGCGAACAACCCCCCCCCCCCCCACCCCAATCCCTCGCGGTCAATTCTGTGTGGAATATAACGGGTGATCAAAAAGTCACTATAATTTTGAAAATTGAATAAATCACGGAATAATGTAGATAGAGAGGTACAAATTCATACACATGCTTGGAACGACAGGGGTTTTTATTAGAACCAAAAAATATTAAAGTTCAAAACATGTCCGACAGATGGCGCTTCATCTGATCAGAATAGCAATAATTGGCATAACAAAGTAAGAGAAAGCAAAGTTGATGTTCTTTACGGGAAATGCTCAACATATCCACCATGATTCCTCAGCAATTGCTGTAGTCGTGGAATAATGTTATGAACAGCACTGTAAAGCATGTCTGGAGTTATGGTGAGGCATTGGCGTCGGGGGTTGTCTTTCAGCATTCCTAGAGACGTCGGTCGATCACGATACACTTGCGACTTCAGGTAACCCCAAAGCCAATAATCGCACGGGCTGAGATTTGGGGACCCGGGAGGCCAAGCATGACGAAAGTGGCGGCAGAGCACACGATCATCACCAAACGATGAGTGCAAGAGATCTTTCACGCGTGTAGCAATATGGGGTGAAGCGCCATCCTGCATAAACATCGTACGTTCTAGCAGGTGTTTATCAGCCAGGCTGGGGATGATACGATTCTATAACATATCGGAGTACCTCTCACCCGTCACGGTACCAGTAACAAAACCAGAATCACACATTTCCTGAAAAAAAAAAATGCCCTACAACGGTAGATGTGGAAAATCCAAGCCATACAGTGACTTTCTCGTCGTTCAATGGAGTTTCCACGACAGTTCTAGGATTTTCGGTAGCCCAAATTCTGCAGTTGTGGGTGTTGACAGACCCTCGGAGAGTGAAATGAGCTTCGTCGGTCCACAACACTTTACTCAAACAGTAGTCATCTTCCGCCATCTTTTGAAACGCCCACACCGCAGATGCCCTCCGCTTTACAAAATCGCCAGGTAACAGTTCATGTTGTCGATGGATTTTGTACGGATAGCATCGGAGGGTACGCCTCAGTGCCAAACAGTAGTGCATGGAATGCCGGTGCGACTGCACAAGCTCTGACTTCCCCGTGCATAGACGAACCCGCTACAGTCTCCATTTCTTCCTGAACTGTCTCAGCAACATCACGCCTTGTGCTCGGTCGGCCACTACGCTGTCTATCGTTTAAACAACCCGTGGCTTCGCACTTCGAAATCGTTCTCGCCACAGCTGCATTTGTCAACGGACCTTTACCCGTTCGAATCCCCTTCCTATGGCGATAGGATCGTAACGCTGAACTAGCACATTCCCCATTCTGATAATACAGCTTCACTAAAAGCGCCTTTTCAGGTAACGTCAACATGCTGCGACTGCTGGCGCATCTGATTCCCTCTCTCATTTCAGCTCCTTTTATACACGATTGTCATGCGCAGTCACTGACGTTTTGCTGTCCAGCGCCATTTGTCGGACATTTTGTGAACTTTTTTTTGTTCTAATAAAACCCCATGTCATTCCCAGCATGTGTGCCAATTTTTACGTCTCTATCAACATTATTCCGTGATTTATTCAGTTTTCAAATTTATACTGACTTTTTGATCACACGGTATATAGTTCTGCAACCAACGTCTTCTACAAGTCATCCATCGTTGGAAACAATAAGTCCCACACGTTAGTTTAATGAAGTCAGTATGATATCTTCGAGGTAATTTTACTACTACCCTTTCTGTGTAGTGACATCCGGCGTATGTGTGATAATACATAAAGTCTTTAGTATCGCCATATGGTGTCGTGGTGCACGCCAAAGAGCTTGCAAGTGAGCATTGCAAACGTGACTCAGAGGTGAAACAAACACTCTCAAGACTGGACTGGGTACTCGGCTACAGAATTAGCGCGACCTTTCTCCTTCGCACGAGTGCAGCACACTTGGGGGACATTCGCAGATTACTTTTTATCGCCAGCCCCGAGTAAATTTCCACTCGCAGACTCCGTTTTCTGCAGAGCTGATGGGAGCCACTTCACGATGCGTTCTCCACTCGCCCACGTGAGACTCAACTCCAGCCTTAGAGAACAGCAACTCAAGCGAGCGTGCGTGCCGTGGAGCACCCTTTTTTTATCAGTTTACCTTTTCCTCTTTATCGCTGTTCACATATGGCGATTCTGAAACTTATTTGCCCGTTGCTGAGTGCTACTCGTAGAATCATCACGTACCACTTGGCTGGGTTTATCAGACGTGCGACGATAAAACGGGACGCTGGATAGGGTGAGCAAAGAATTTGCTGGAACATTACAACAGCTCCCAAGAAAACGGAGGTGTCATTAGTTACATGCTTCACTGCTCACTTTTCATGTTGTTGTTGTTGTGGTCATCAGTCCTGAGACATTTTTGATGCGGCTATGCATGCTACTCTATGCTGTGCAAGCTGCTTCATCTCCTAGTATGTACTGCAGCCTACATCCTTCTGAATATGCTTAGTGTATTTATCTCTTGGTCTCCCTCTACGATTCTTATCCTCCACGCTGCCCTCCAATGCTAAAGTTGTCATCCCTTGATGCCTCAGAACATGTCCTACCAACCGGTCCCTTCTTCTTGTCAAGTTTTGCCACAAACTCCTCTTCCTCCCCATTCTTTTCAATACCTCCTCATTAGTTATGTGACCTACCCATCCAATCTTCAGCATTCTTCTGCAGCACCACAATTCGAAAGCTTATATTCGTTTCTTGTCCAAACTATTTATCGTCCATGTTTCACTTCCATCCATGGCTACACTCCATACGAGTACTTGCAGAAATGACACTCTGTCACTTAAACCTATACTCGATGTTAACAAATTTCTCTTCTTCAGAAACGCTTTCCTTGCCATTGCCAGTCTACATTTTATATCCTCTCTACTTAAACCATCATCAGTTATTTTGCTCCCCAAATAGCATAACTCCTTTACTACTTTAAGTGTCTCATTTCCTAATCTAATTCCCTCAGCATCACCCGACTTAATTCGACTACATTCCATTATCCTCGTTTTGCTTTTATTGATGTTCATCTTATATCCTCCTTTCATGACACTGTCCATTCCGTTCAACTGCTCTGCCAAGTCCCCTGCTGTCTCGGACAGAATTAGAATGTCATCGACGAACCTCAATGTTTCTATTTCTTCTCCATGGATTTTGATACCTACTCCGAATTTTTCTTTTGTTTCCTTTACTGCTTGCTCTATATACAGATTGAATAACATCGGGGAGAGGCTACAGCCCTTTCTCACTCCCTTCCCAACCACTGCATCGCTTTCATGCCTCTCAACTCTTCTAACTGCCATCTTGTTTCTGTGCAAATTGTAAATAGCCTTTCGCTGCCTGTAATTTACTCCTGCCACCTTTAGAATGTGAAGGAGAGTATTTCATTGTCAAAAGCTTTCTCTAAGTCTACAAATGCTAGAAACGAAGGTTTGCCTTTCCTTAATATTTCTTCTAAGATAAGTCGTAAGGTCAGTATTGCCTCACGTGTTTTAACATTTCTACGGAATCCGATAGACAACACTTTTCATAATACATCGCAATGACACGAAAAGGAGCAGTTTATAGACTCCACACTGAATAACACATTTAAAACTCTAAATCCGTCCGAACAGGTCTTGGAAGGCACAACGGTACCGACCGGCCGCCGTGTAATCCCCAGCGGACAGGCGTCACTAGATGCGAGTATAGAGGGGCATGTGGTCAACACACAGCTCTCCGTATGTCAGTTTACGAGATCGAAGCCGCTACTTCTCAATCAAGTAGCTCCTCAGCTTGCCTCAAAAGGGCTGAGTGATCCCCGCTTGTCAACAGCGCTCGATGGATCGGATGGTCACCCATCCAAGTGGTAGCCCAGCCCGATAGCGCTTAACTTTGGTGATCCGACGGGAACCGGTGTTACCACTGCTGATAGGCCGTTGGCCGAATAACAACACAGTTAAAGGATCATTTTTTCGTAACACCGTGGTTGTCTCCGATTTGTGTTAGAAACATGGCTCAAATGTGCTTGAAACCTCGCTCTGTAATGATATGGCGCCCAGCGACGTCTGCAGGGCCTCGGCGACGCTTAGAAACGTGTCGACACTTGAGGAAAAAATGACCAGACTTCATAAATTCATGTGAGATGTAAAGATGTATAACATCAACATAAAAAAAAGCATGAACGAGGATAATGGAATGTACTCTAATTAAATCGGGTGATGCTGAGGAAATTAGATTAAAGTAGTAAAGTAGTTTTGCTATTTGGGGAGCAAAATAACTGATGATGGTCGAAGTAGAGAGGATATAAAATGTAGACTGGCGATGGCAAGGAAAGCGTTTCTGAAAAAGAGAAATTTGTTAACATCGAGTATAGATTTAAGTGCCAGGAAGTCGCTTCTGAACGTCTTTGTATGGAGTGTAGCCATGTATGGACGTGAAACATGGACGATAAATAGTTTGAACAAGAAGAGAATAGAAGCTTTCGAAATGTGGTGCTACAGAAGAATGCTGAAGATTAGATGGGTAGATCACATAACTAATGAGGAGGTATTGAATAGAACTGGGGAGAAGAGGAGTTTGTGGCACAACTTGACTAGAAGAAGGGATCGGTTGGTAGGACATGTTCTGAGGCATCAAGGGATCATAAATTTGGTACTGGAGGGCAGCGTGGAGGGTAAAAATCGTAGAGGGAGACCAAGAGATGAATACACTAAGCAGATTCAGAAGGATGTAGGCTGCAGTAGGTACTGGGAGATGAAGAAGCTTGCACAGGATAGAGTAGCATGGAGAGCTGCGTCAAACCAGTCTCAGGACTGAAGACCACAACAACTGGGAGATGAAGAGATGAAGAAGCTTGCACAGGATAGAGTAGCATGTAGAGCTGCGTCAAACCAGTCTCAGGACTGATGACCACAACACCAACGACATGGATAATTCAATCCTACTCTACAGACATCGTGGAACTGCAACCCGCATGGACGTTGTTTTATTGGGGGAGGAAACTAAACAGCGAGGTCGTCTGTTCCATCGTATGAGGGAAGGATGGGGAAGTAAATCGGTCGAGTCCTTTCAAAGGCAACATGCAAAAATTTCCTTAAGCGATTTGGGGAAATCGCGGGAAACCTAAATCAACATGGCCGGACGCAGGTTTGAACCACCGTCCTCCCGAATGCGAATCCAGAGTGGTAACCACTGCGCCACCTCGCTCTGTCCACTGATCGTGACTGCACGCCTAAGGAGTGCAGTGCGATCACAGTTTTCGGACTGGTGGTCAGGATGGAGTCTGCAGGAACCGTTTGAAACCATTCTACGAAATTTTAACATGATCCAAAGCAGCAAAGAGCGTTTATGCGTTTTCAGCTCTTGTGCTTCACACTGTCCTGTAACGGGGTCATAGAGGGCAACGACTGTAATATATATTTGAATAAAACAGCAGGTGGTCTCTCTATGACCTACCTGTGCAGCAACACCCTCAGTGCCAGCAGTGCACCTTTGTTTAGAACGTAAAAAATGTACCTGTAGAGGCACAAGCTATTCAGCAATGCCTAAGCGCCGACAGTATAGGCAACCCTTTCGACATGCATTATACACTGAAGAACCAAAGAAATTGCTACACCTGCTTAATATCGTATAGAGCCCCCACGAGCACGAAGAATTGCCGCAGGACAACGTGGCATGGATTGGACTAATGTCTGAAGTTCTGCTGGAGGGAATTGACACGATGAATCGTGCAGGGCTGTCCATAAATCCATAGCAGTACCACGGGTGAAGATCTCTTCCCAACAGCACGTTCCAAGACATCCCGGGTATGCTCAATAATGTTCGTGTCTGGGGAGTCCGGTGGCCAGCGGAAATGTTGAAACTCAGCACAGTGCTCCTAGAGCTACTCTCTAGCAACTATGGCGCGTGGAGTGTCGCATTGTCCTGCTGGAATTGCTCACGTCCGTCGCAATGCAGAATTGACATGAATGGATGCAGGTGGTCAGGATGCTTACGCACATGTCACCTGTCAGAGCCGTATCTAGACGTATCAGGGGTCCGAGATCACTCCACGGCACACACCATTACAGAGCCCCCACCAGCTTGAACAGTCCCCTGCTGACATGTGGGGTCCATGGATTCATGAGGTTGTCTCCATAGCCGTACACGTCCATCAACTCGATACAATCTGAAACGAGACACGTCCGACCAGGCGACATGTTTCCAGTCATCAGCAGTGCATTTTCGGTGTTGACGTGTATATGCGGGGTGTAAAGCTGTGGCCGTGCAGTCATCAAGGGTACACGAGTGGATGTTCGGCTCTGAAAGCTGGTATCAATGATGTTCAGTGGTTCGGACGCTGACACTTGTTGACGGGCCAGTATTGAAATTTGCAGCAATTTGTGGAAGGGTTGCACTTCTGTCACGTTGAACGATTCTCTTCAGTCGTCGTAAGTCCCGTTCTTGCAGCATCTTTTTACGGCCCCAGCGATATGGGAGATTTGATGTTTTACCGGATTGCTGATATTCGCGGTGCACTCGTGAAATAGTCGTACGGGAAAATCATCGTTACGTGAGAGATGATGTGTCCCATCGCTCGTGCGCCGACTATAACACCACGTTCAAACTGACTTAAATCTTGGTATTCTGCCATTTAGCAGGAGTAACTGATCTAGCAACTGCGCCAGACACTTGTTTACAGGCGTTTCCGACCGCAGCGTCGTATTTTGCCTATTTATCTACATCTACATCTACATGACTACTCTGCAATTCACATTTAGGTGCTTCGCAGAAGATTCATCGACCCACAATCATACTATCTCTCTACCATTCCACTCCCGAACAGTGCGCGGGAAAAACGAACACCTAAACGTTTCTGTTCGAGCTCTGATTTCTCTTATTTTATTTTGATGATCATTCCTACCTATATAGGTTGGGCTCAACAAAATATTTTCACATTTGGAAGAGAAAGTTGGTGACTGACATTTCGTAAATAGATCTCGCCGCGACGAAAAACGTCTTTGCTATAATGACTTCCATCCCAACTCGCGTATCATATCTGACACACTCTGTCCCCTATTACATGATAACACAAAACGAGCTACCCTTTTTTTGCACCCTTTCGATGTCCTCCGTCAGTCCCACCTGGTAAGGATCCCACACCGCGCAGCAATATTCTAACAGAGGACGAACGAGTGTAGTGTAAGCTGTCTCTTTAGTGGACTTGCTGCATCTTCTAAGTGTCCTGCCAATGAAACGCAACTTTTGGCTCGCCCTCCCCACAATATTATCTATGTGGTCTTTCCAACTGAAGTTGTTCGTAATTTAACACCCAGGTACTTAGTTGAATTGAGAGCCTTGAGAACTGTACTATTTATCGAGTAATCGAATTCCAACGGATTTCTTTTGGAACTCATGTGGATCACCTCACACTTTTCGGTATTTAGCGTCAACTGCCACCTGACACACCATACAGCAATCTTTTCTAAATCGCTTTGCAGGTGATACTAGTCTTCGGATGACCTTACTAGACCGTAAATTACAGCATCATCTGCGAACAACCTAAGAGAACTGCTCAGATTGTCACCCAGGTCATTCATATAGATCAGGAACAGCAGAGGTCCCAGGACGCTTCCCTGGGGAACACCTGATATCACTTCAGTATTACTCGATGATTTTCCGTCTATTACTACGAACTGCGACCTTCCTGACAGGAAATCACGAATGCAGTCGCACAACTGAGACGATACCCCATAGGCCCGCAGCTTGATTAGGAGTCGCTTGTGAGGAACGGTGTCAAAAGCTTTCCGGAAATCTAGAAATACGGAATCAACTTAAGATCCCCTGTCGATAGCGGCCATTACTTCGTGCGTTGCACAAGAACGATATTTTCTGAAGCCATGCTGGTTACGTATCAATAAATCGTTTCCTTCGAGGTGATTCATAACGTTCGAATACTGTATATGCTCCAAAACCCTACTGTAAACCGACGTCAATGATATAGGTCTGTAGTTCGATGGATTACTCCTAATACACTTCATAAACACTGGTGCGTCCTGCGCAATTTTCCAATCTGTAGGTACAGATCTATCGGTGAGCGAGCGGTTGTATATGATTGCTAAGTAGGGAGCTATTGTATCAGCGTAATCTGAAAGGAACCTAGTCGGTATACAATCTGGACCTGAAGACTTGCCCGTATCAAGCGATTTGAGTTGTTTCGCAACCCCTAAGGTATCTATTGCTAAGAAACTCATGCTAGCAGCTATTCGTGTTTAAAATTCTGGAATATTCCATTCGTCTTTCCTGGTGAAGGAATTTCGGAAAACTGCGTTCAATAACTCCGCTTTAGTGGCACAGTCGTCGGCAACAGTACTATCGGCGTATTTCTCTTTATTTGAATACGTATGCCTGCAGCAGTTTATTTGGCTCTCAAAATGGCTCTGAGTACTATGGGACTCAACTGTTGTGGTCATCAGTCCCCTATAACTTAGAAGTACTTAAAACGGTCGTGTGAAACCCAGCCCGCGCTATTCGTCCACGAGACTCAGAGGGCCTTACACACGGGTTCACAGGTAGATGCCGTGTTTCTTGACTTCCGCAAGGCGTTTGACACAGTTCCCCACAGTCGTTTAATGAAAAAAGTAAGAGCATACGGACTATGAGATCAATTGTGTGATTGGATTGAGGAGTTCCTAGATAACAGAACGCAGCATGTCATTCTCAATGGAGAAAAGTCTTCCGAAGTAAGAGTGATTTCAGGTGTGCCGCAGGGGAGTGTCATAGGACCGTTGCTATTCACAATATACATAAATGACCTGGTGGATGACATCGGAAGTTCACTGAGGCTTTTTGCAGATGATGCTGTGGTGTATCGAGAGGTTGCAACAATGGAAAATTGTACTGAAATGCAGGAGGATCTGCAGCGAATTGACGCATGGTGCACGGAATGGCAATTGAATCTCAATGTAGACAAGTGTAATGTGATGCGAATACATAGAAAGATAGGTCCCTTATCATTTAGCTACAAAATAGCAGGTCAGCAACTGGAAGAAGTTAATTCCATAAATTATCTGGGAGTACTCATTAAGAGTGATTTAAAATGGAATGATCATATAAAGTTGATCGTCGGTAAAGCAGATGCCAGACTGAGATTCATTGGAAGAATCCTAAGGAAATGCAATCCGACAACAAAGGAAGTAGGTTACAGTACGCTTGTTCGCCCAATGCTTGAATACTGCTCAGCAGTGTGGGATCCGCACCAGGTAGGGTTGATAGAAGAGATAGAGAAGATCCAACGGAGAGCAGCGCGATTCGTTACAGGATCATTAAGTAATCGCAAAAGCGTTACGGAGATGGTAGATAAACTCCAGTGGAAGACTCTGCAGGAGAGACGCTCAGTAGCTCGGTATGGGCTTTTGTTAAAGTTTCGAGAACATACCTTCACCGAATAGTCAAGCAGTATATTGCTCCCTCCTACGTATATCTCGCGAAGAGACCATGAGGATAAAATCAGAGAGATTAGAGCCCACACAGAAGCATACCGACAATCCTTCTTTCCACGTACAATACGAGACTGGAATAGAAGGGAGAACCGATAGAGGTACTCAGGGTACCCTCCGCCACACACCGTCAGGTGGCTTGCGGAGTATGGATGTAGATGTAAATGTAGAACTAACTAACCTAAGGACATCACACACATCCATGCCCGAGGCAGGATTCGAACCTGCGACCGTAGCAGTCGCACGGTTCCGGACTGCGCGCCTAGAACCGCGAGACCACCGCGGCCGGCGTTTATTTGGTGCTTTAGTGTCGTTCGCTTGTGACCAGAAAACAATAATGCATAGGTGTAGTGGAACTCAGGTGTTTTCTTTTGATGGACAATCATTCTCGGAGGAAAGGAAGGCAGGTGTATACATTTCGTTTTCAATGATATATTTATTGATCATAACGAATATTCAGTAAGGGGCGACACGACGTGAGGCAGAAATAAGAGCCTGGCATCGACTACGACAGCTGCGGATCACGGAACTGATGTAATCCTGGGGAACGCTGGTCCTGTTATTTTGTAAGGCATCGGCCAGTTCCAAAACTGGTCCTCAATGGGGATACATGTAGCTTTGCCCTCGGCCTAGGTGATTCCACACATTTTCAAATGGATTAAAGTATGGGATGTTGGTAGGAAACTCCATGCGCGTGATGGCCACTTCGTTCAGACGACACTTTACCACCTAAGAGGTGTGCGGCCGAGCGTTGTCGTGCATCAGTCGCGGTTCAGAACCCGCAGCCTTCATAACCATGTATAGCTCCGTTATCTTATTCCAGCGGCGCTACACGTTCAGTGCTGGAGTCTTATGCTTCCCCAAACCATGACTGATCCCAATGATGTGCAGGCTGCAGGAAAACGACGTCCTGACGATTCGTTTCTTCCTCATAGTGAGCCCAAACACTGGACCTGCCACGAGACCCTCTGCGGAGAAGTCCGACCACCCGATGTTTAGGACGGGTGGTAGGGACAGAGCATCGAGTGACATTATACTGAGTGCACTATCCGAAAATTACCTCGAGCGATTAAACAGAGAACCGACTGGTGGAGATAATATCTTGGACCTACTGATAACAAACGGACCCGAACTTTTCTACTCTGTAAGTGCAGAACAGGGAATCAGTGCTCATAAGCCCATTGCAGCATCCCTGAATATGGAAGTAAATAGGAATATGAAAAAATGGAGGAAGGTTTATCTGTTTAGCAAGAGTAATAGAAGGCAGATTTCAGACTACCTAACAGATCAAAACGAAAATTTCTGTTCCGACACTGACAATGTTGAGCATTTATGGAAAAAGTTACAGGCAATCGTAAAATGCGTTTTAGACAGGTACGTGCCGAGTAAAACTGTGAGGGACGGGGAAAACCCACCGTGGTTCAACAAAAAAGTTAGGAAACTCCAGGAAGGGTCGTCGAGCAGATGCGCAAAACTATAGACCTATATCTCTGACGTCGGTCTGTTGTAGAATTTTAGAACATGTTTTTTGCTCGCGTATCATGTCATTTCTGAAAACCCACAATCTACTCCGTAGGAATCAACATGGATTCCGGAAACAGCGATCGTATGAGACCCGATTCGCTTTATTTGTTCATGAGACCCAGAAGTTATTAGATACAGGCTCCCAGGTAGATTCTATTTTCCTTGACTTCCCGAAGGCGTTCAGTACAGTTCCGCACTGTCACCTGATTAACAAAGTAAGAGCCTAAGAAGTATCAGACCAGCTGTGAAGAGTTTTTAGCATACAGAACACAGCATGTTGTTCTCCATGGAGAGACGTCTACAGACGTTAAAGTAACCTCTGGCGTGCCACAGGGGAATGTTATGGGACCATTGCTTTTCACAATATATATAAATGACCTAGTAGACAGTGTCGGAAGTTCCATGCGGCTTTTCGCGGATGATGCTGTAGTATACAGAGAAGTTGCAGCATTAGAAAATTGCAGTGAAATGCAGAAAGATCTGCAGCGGATAGGCACTTTGTGCAGGGAGTGGCAACTGACCCTTAACGTAAACAAATGTAATGTATTGCGAATACATAGAAAGAAGGATCCTTTATTGTATGATTATATGATAGCGGAACAAAGACTGGTAGCAGTTACTTCTGTAAAATATCTGGGAGTATGCGTGCGGAACTATTTGAAGTGGAATGATCATATAAAATTAATTGTTGGTAAGGTGGGTACCAGGTTGAGATTCATTGGAAGAGCCCTTAGAAAATGTAGTACACCAACAAAGGAGGTGGTTTACAAAACACTCGTTCGACCTATACTTGAGTACTGTTCATCAGTGTGGGATCCGTACCAGGTCCGGTTGACAGAGGAGATAGAGAAGATCCAAAGAAGAGAAGCGCGTTCCGTCACAGGATAATTTGGTAAGCGTGATAGCGTTACGGAGATGTTTACCAAACTTAGGTGGCAGACTCTGCAAGAGAGGCACTCGGGTGCATCGCGGTGTAGCTTGCTGTCCAGGTTTCGAGAGGGTGCGTTTCTGGATGAGGTATCGAATATATTGCTTCCCCCTACTTATACCTCCCGAAGAGATCACGAATGTAAAATTAGAGAGATTCGAGAGAACACAGAGGCTTTCCGGAAGTCGTTCTTTCCGCGAACCATACGCGACTGGATCAGGAAATGGAGGTAATGACAGTGGCACGTAAAGTGCCCTCCACCACTCATCGCTGGGTGGCTTGTGGTGTATAAATAGAGATGTAGATGTAGATGTAGATAGTCTGTGACACACCTAACATGTCCACATTTTAACACTGTGACACGCCATCCCAAAACAGTCTTGGATAATTTCAGCGGAAGACAATGTCTCCATGCCATATTTTTGTAACACAAAACAAATATTCCATATATTCTGTGCTGAGATGAACCAGCGTGTAAGGAACTTGTCGATAATAACAGATTTCCTGCCACATCTAACAACAATGACGGTAATACACAAAAGCAACACACTGCACTGTGCGAGAGCCGTCTGCAGAATAATTTTTCTCCATCAAAGCAAAACACCTGAGTTGCGCTACGATTCTGTACTAGCGTCTGATGGCAACACCGACTCAAAGGAAGGCCTCGGTGCTTGGTGACATCACGTCAGCTAGGCACGGCGAACGCCAGGTCTGTTGCAGGCAGAAATGCCTGGCCGTGCTCATCACTATAAATCTCTTATTTTTGGACAAACTGTTTGGTATTGTTTTGGATTCTGCAGTTTTATTTAGATGAAAGATTTTCTTACTATCGTAAAGGTACAAATGAAGATCACAGTTCTGTATTACTGAATCCTGTCGAAACAAACGTAGATCAACATGAGAAGATGCTTTGCCCCATTGCAAGCTTCGGAAATTTTACATTCAAGTAACTATATTTACTTGATCCATTTCGTTATCGAAACTTACCCCAACCCCCTTACAACGAACTCGTTTCTTTTATTTATTTATTTATTTTTGTTTGACATCGCCACTAAAAATGTGAACTAATTTACATGTGTGAATGTCCAACTGTTGCCAGTCATTATATTACAGTCGTTTTCAACGAAAGGAATTCTAAACAGGAAACAAAATAGCTTCATACACCGAAAATACTGCTGAGCTTAAACTTTTTTAAACATGCACATTAGAAAAGATAAATATTCCCCTCTTGCAACTGAAAGGAGAAACTTTATAAGATTAAAAAAACTATTTGATAAAACAAGTATCTCTCTTTTGCCTCTTCTTGTGTCCCCCACCCCCTCCCACAACGTGTACAATCGCGAGATATTTCATTAACATTCAGTGCTCCTCACCCCATAGTCAACCAAGATACCTAAATAAGAGCATCAATATGTTCGCAGTTTCTTGTAAAAGCAACCCAATACAAACGTAACTTCCTCAGATTAAAAATAAGGTAAAGAAGAACGAATTCTGTTGCTGCTGGACCATGTCATTCCTTAAAACAGGAGTACAGTATTTGTTAAGAAGTGTAATGAATTGCACAATTAATTAATTGCAGAAATCTCTCAGAACAATGTGTGTTGGCCAACTACCGCCAATAGTTTCACATTTTCCTGTGTCAGAGAGGGAGACACCACCATTATGAGTATGCCTGCAACAGACCTGGCGCTCGCCGTGCCTAGCTCACGTGACGTCACCAACAAGCGCCGAGCCCTTCCTTTGAGTCGGTGTTGCTGCTGGCCACATGCTGTGTGTCGAAAGGCTTGCCTATACCGTTGGCGCTTAGATATCAGTGAATAGCCAGTCTCTGTACACGTACGTTTTTAATGTGCACAACAAAGGTCTGTGCGGAGCATTTGGGGTGGAGGATCATTTGACATTTTACTCACACATGTGTAAATGTACCCCACTCCACCGTGACTGTGCTGCAGGGCAGTGCGAAGTACGAGGGCTATCCACAAAGTACATTACGTTTTGGAATTAAAAATAAATAAAGAATTGGAAAATATTTTATTATATACAGATGAAAGCCACACTTAAATACTACTTTTCTACATAATGACTGTCTTTTGGGACAGAAAAGGTGTGATTTTTGTGGATTTCCTGGAAAGAGGCACTACAATAAACTCTCTAAGGTATTGCCAAACTTTGCACAATCTCAGAAGAGCAATACAAAACAAGCGCAGGGGAAAGTTGGGCTCAAAGATCTTGCTGATTCACGACAACGCCCGGGCCCACACGGCAAATGCCACTCGTGAAGTTCTCGAATCTTTTAAGTGGGAGTTGCTTCCTCATCCGCCGTACAGTCCCGACCTGGCACCGAGCGACTTCCACTTATTCCCAGCAATGAAGAAGTGGTTGGCTGTGCAGCGTTTTTATGGCGACGCACAGCTTCAGGAAGAGGTAACCACGTGGTTGAAGGCGCAGGCGGCCGAATTTTACGACGAAGGAATTTCCAAGATCGTCCATCGCTACGATAAGTGCCTTAATTTAAATGGCAACTATGTAGAAAAGTAGCATTTAAGTGTGGCTTTCATCTGTATATAATAAAAAAATTCCAATTCTTTATTTATTTTCAATTCCAAAACGTAATGTACTTTGTGGATAGCCCTCGTAGAAGGGCAGTAAGAGCATGAAGACACTTGGCTGCTTCGGATCATGTTCGAATTTCGTCGAATGATTTTGAACAGTGCCTAGTTTCCCCACGCTGTACATAAGAACGAAAGCTGCAGTCGCTCTATACTCCAAGGGAGAGTGATCGCGTTCAGTGAGGTTGTAGGCCCACGATGTCCTTAGAGGAGAGTCGAATCGTCCAGAGCATGGCGACAGAGTCAAAGTGTACTATCAGTGTCGCCCACCGCTGTTGGCAACACTGCGAACTGTCGTTTTCGACAGTGCAGTGTGTGGGAATTCGACTTGTGACGACACTTTGCCGAGCTCGAGAGTGACTTCAGGGCGCCACAGCAAGGACGCAGACACCTTGGAGCCACAAATGTGTTATAGTGTGAGGCAAATACGGGGCTTAGAAAAAGTGATCCTTCACCTGCGCAGTGTATATCATTAAATTGCTAAGCCGGGTCATGGTGCTCCGTACCAGTTGCAAGTTGCCTATCCAACATCTTGCGGAGGCAACAAATATTAGATCTTTAATTACACTGGAAGTGCGAATTAAAAAACGCCTTCGGTCACAATTTTTCTCTTGAATGGGATGAAATGCATATTCGTGTATGAGGTTTGATGTTAGGTTACGAATTTACTAAGTCAAACGCAGAAAATATGTGTGACCTTGTGGATAACATCGGAAGTTCACTGAGGCTTTTTGCGGATGTTGTTGTTGTGGTCTTCAGTCCTGAGACTGGTTTGATGCAGCTCTCATTGCTACTCTATCCTGTGCAAACTTCTTCATCTCCAAATACCTACCTCAGCCTACATCTTTCTGAATCTGCTTAGTGTATTCATCTCTACGATTTTTACCCTCCATGCTGCCCTCCAGTACTAAATTGGTGCTCCCTTGATGCCTCAGAACTTGTCTTACCAAACGATCTCTTCTTCTAGTCAAGTTGTGGCACAAACTCCTCCCCAGTTCGAGTCAATACCTCCTCATTAATTACGTGATCTACCCATCTAATCTTCAGCATCCTTCTGTAGCACCATATTGTGAAAGCTTCTATTCTCTTCTTGTCTAAACTATTTATCGTCCATGTTTCACTTCCATACATGGCTACACTCCATACAAATACCATTAGAAACGACTTCCTGACACTTAAATCAGTACTCGATGTAAGCAAATTTCTCTTAATCAGAAACGCTTTCCTTGCCATTGCCATTCTACATTTTATATCCTCTCTACTTCGACCATCATCAGTTATTTTGCTCCCCAAATAGCAAAACTCCTTTACTACTTTAAGTGTCTCATTTCCTAACCTAATGCCCTCAGCAGCACCCGATTTAATGCGACTACATTCCATTATCCTCGTTATGCTTTTGTTGATGATCATCTTATACCCTCCTTTCAAGACACTGTCCATTCCGTTCAACTGCTCTTCCAAGTCCTTTTCTGTCTCTGTCAGTATTACAATGCCATCGATGAATCTCAAAGTTTTTATTTCTCCTCCACGGATTTGAATACCTACTCCGAAATTTTCTTTTGTTTCCTTTACTGCTTGCACAATATACAGACTGAATAACATCGGGGAGAGGCTACAACCCCTGTCTCACTCCCTTCCCAACCACTGCTTCCCTTTCATGTCCCTCGACTCTTATAGCTGCAATCTGGTTTCCGTACAAATTATAAATAGTCTTTCGCTCCCTGTACTTTACCTCTGCCACCGTCAGAATTTGAAAGAGAGTAATGCTGTGGTACATGGAGAGGTTGTAACAATGGAAAATTGTCTGAAATGAAATGCAGGAGGATCTGCAGCGAATTGGCGAAAGGTGCAGGGAATGGCAATTGAATCTCAATGTAGACAAGTGTAATGTGCTGCGAATACATAGACAGAAAGATCCCTTGTCGTTTAGCTACAATATAGCAGGTCAGCAACTGGAAGCAGTTAATTCCATAAATTATCAGGGAGTCGGCATTAGGAGTGATTTAAAATGGAATGATCATATAAAGTTGATCGTCGGTAAAGCAGATGCCAGACAGATTTATTGGAAGAATCCTAAGGAAATGCAATACGACAACAAACGAAGTAGGTTGCAGTACACTTGTTCGCCCACTGCTTGAATACTGCTCACTGGTGTGGGATCCGTACCAGATAGGGTTATTTTGTTTGTGAGTTCGATACAGGCAACAGCCTACACCTTGCAACGATGATGATGATGATGATGATGATGATGATGATATTCATCAATGAAAATCTGTGGGATTAGATCTGGTTCTCTAGCGACTGTGGTGAGTGAGCTTGGAGTACCGTTCTCGTATGGTGTTGAAAGCGCGGGAGAGGCAGAGGGCCCAGCGGGCTACGTACGGTACGCGGCTGTCAGCTGCACAATTAGTCGGCGAGGTCTCGAGTGCCGACCAGATTACGAGTGGCACTCCACACACGCTGGGCGCCGGCTCTGATGAAGCCACGTGCAAACACACTCGTGCAGCGCCAGTTATCACTGCAGCGGCTGCACGGCCCCGCTACCTCCGGTCATTCAGCTCGTCGTTCCTACAGCGCCGATTGAAACACCAGCTACTGTGTTCAAGAGCCAAAGCAACTACATCGTGTAGGGCCACCGCGAGCACGCATAAGAGCCGCAACAGCGCGTGGCATGGACTCGACAGATCTCGGAAGTAGTGCTGGAGGGAACTGACACCGCGAATGCTGCACGTCTGTCCGTAAATCCGTAAGGGGACAAAGATCTCTTGAAGGCATCCCAGATGTCCTCCATAATGTTCATGTCTTGGGAGTTTGGAGGCCAGCGGAAGTGTTTAAACTCTGGAGCCGCTCTGTGGCAATTCTGGAAGTGTGGGGTGTCGCATTATCCTGTTGGAAATGCCCAAGTCCGTCCGAATGCACAGTAGACATAAATGGATGCAGGTGATCAGGCAGGATGGTTACGTACGTGTCACCTGTCAGAAACTTATCAGGTGTCCCATACCACTCCAACTGCACACGCCCCCCAACTTTACTGAGGCTCCACCAGCTTGAACAGTCCCCTGCTGACATGCAGGGTTCATGGATTCCTCCATACCAGTACACGTCCATTCCCTCGATACAATTTGAAACGAGACTCGTCCGATCAGGCTACATGTGTACAGTCATCAACTGTCCAATGTCTGTGATCAGGGGCCCAGACAGGTTGGTTCAAATGGCTCTGAGCACTATGGGACATCAGTCCCCTACAACTTAGAACTACTTAAACCTACCTAACCTAAGGACAGCACACACATCCATGCCCGAGGCAGGATTCGAAGCTGCGACCGTAGCGGTCGCGTTGTTCCAGACTGAGGCGCCTAGAACCGATCGACCACTCCGGCCGGCGCCCAGACAGGGGGTAATGCTTTGTGTCGTGCAGTCATCAAGGGTACACGAGCGGGCTTTTGCTCTGAAAGCCCATATCGGTCATGTTTCGTTGAATGGTTCGCACGCTGACGCTTCCTGATGGCCGAGTATTGCATACCGCAGCAATTTGCGGGAGGGCTGCACTTCTGTCACGTTGAACGATTGTCTTGAGTCATCGTTGCTGCCGACGTTTCAGGACCTTTCTCCAGCCGCTGCAATGCAGAGATTTAATGTTTTACTGGATTCCTGGTATTCACTGTACATTCGTGAAATGGTTCAAATAGTTCAAATGGCTCTGAGCACTATGGGACTCAACTGCTGTGGTCATTAGTCCCCTAGAACTTAGAACTACTTAAGCTTAACTAACCTAAAGACATCACACACATCCATGCCCGAGGCAGGATTCGAACCTGTGACCGTAGCAGTCGCACGGTTCCGGACTGCACGCCTAGAACAGCGAGACCACCGCGGCCGGCAATGAAATGGTTGTGCGGGTAAATCCCCACTTCATCGCTACGTCGGAGATGCTGTGTCCCATCGCTCGTGCGCCGACTATAACACCACGTTCAGACTCACTTAAATCTTGATAACCTGCCACTGTAGCAGCAGTAACTGATCTATAAACTGCGCCAGCCACTTGTTGTCTTATATATGCGTTACCCACAGCAGCGTCGTATTCTGCCTGTTTACTTTGCTCTGTATTTTAATACGCATGCCTTTACCAGTTTCTTGGGCGCTGCAGTGTAAATGAATCTCGAACATCATCGTGCTGGCGATACGGTGCAAGCCACAGTGCAGTGATTTACGAAGCCGCTCGCTGTTCCTTTCAGTTCGGGCGGAGACAGAATGCAAGAGATTGATAAGGTTTTAATTGTCACCTTGGAATCATAAAGCTGCGACTGTGAAAGTTGGTCATGGTGCTAATCCTCCACACAATTACCACTCAAGGTGACACATTTTATCCATCATTGTGGTACTTACTAGGGGACCGTTCCAGGTGTAAGGAAACGATATTTAATTCTTCACACAATTACCTCTCAATGTGACACATTTTATCCATCATTGTGGGACTTACTAGCGAACAGTTCCCGGTGTAACGAAACGATCTTGATCAAACTTGATTGGTATGTAGAGGGTCAAAATAACGCAATACTTATTTTTTTCGTGATTACCAAGTTTTACATTTAAGGGTGAAATACACTCTCCGAAAAGTAATTTGACGGATTGGGTTTAGAGGGAATGTCTTCGCAAAATGATATACATAAAACGGTTTGCTTCTAATAAAAGTTCAAATGTAATTAATGTCTTTGAAAGCTGTATAATAAAATTTTATAATAAGCTGAAAGTTTGCGGAACACCGCACCTCTGTTAATTAATTTAGGAAAACGAAAACTTTTGTTACAACATAAATTAAAGAAGCTTTCATGGCACATCCATCCGAGTGTAGTAAAGCTGGTTTCTGAAATACCATTTTTGGAAAACGTGCTACTCACAGTGTGCTGCCTGTGTATTTTTGACAGACCTTATTAAAATATTAAAATGTTCACTATTACTCTAATTATTTGTTTTACTTAGTTTTTAAATTGTTATTTTACATTTCAAATTCATGTTGTTTTCGTTAGTTTACCATTTCACTTAGGTGTATTTTGTTTACTGAAAATAATAAGGAACTAGTCATTATAGGATGAAATCATTGCATTAGTGATTATGCATAAAGGAATACTTAAAACACGAAGTTTTCCTCGCGAGATTTGTCAGCCGAGAATCCATGGCGCGATCTAGGTGGTCCCACAGATTCTCAATTGAGTTTAAACCCAGGGAGTTTGGTGGCCAGTGGAATACGGTAAACACATCCTGGCGCTCTTAGAACCAAGGACAGGCACTGAAAGTTGTGTGGTAAGTTGCACTGTCCTGCTATTAGATGCCTTCGTGTCGAGGAAAAGACAATCTGCATGTACGGGTTATAATATTATTCGAAGTTACGTAATATGAAAGCTGTGACTACCCTTGGAAAGATATTCACCTATCTGTATATTAAATGATCAACTTACGAAATAAGACCTATTCTTTGAAAGACATTTGTTTTATATAATTTACGTAACTGTAAATATGCGCATCTAGCGCGGACGCTAATACACTCCTGAAAATTGAAATAAGAACACCGTGAATTCATTGTCCCAGGAAGGGGAAACTTTATTGACACATTCCTGGGGTCAGATACATCACATGATCACACTGACAGAACCACAGGCACATAGACACAGGCAACAGAGCATACACAATGTCGGCACTAGTAGAGTGTATATCCACCTTTCGCAGCAATGCAGGCTTCTATTCTCCCATGGAGACGATCGTAGAGATGCTGGATGTAGTCCTGTGGAACGGCTTGCCATGCCATTTCCACCTGGCGCCTCAGTTGGACCAGCGTTCGTGCTAGACGTGCAGACCGCGTGAGACGACGCTTCATCCAGTCCCAAACATGCTCAATGGGCGACAGATCCGGAGATCTTGCTGGTCAGGGTAGTTGACTTACACCTTCTAGAGCACGTTGGGTGGCACGGGATACATGCGGACGTGCATTGTCCAGTTGGAACAGCAAGTTCCCTTGCCGGTCTAGGAATGGTAGAACGATGGGTTCGATGACGGTTTGGATGTACCGTGCACTATTCAGTGTCCCCTCGACGATCACCAGACGTGTACGGCCAGTGTAGGAGATCGCTCCCCACACCATGATGCCGGGTGTTGGCCCTGTGTGCCTCGGTCGTATGCAGTCCTGATTGTGGCGCTCACCTGCACGGCGCCAAACACGCATACGACCATCATTGGCACCAAGGCAGAAGCGACTCTCATCGCTGAAGACGACACGTCTCCATTCGTCCCTCCATTCACGCCTGTCGCGACACCACTGGAGGCGGGCTGCACGATGTTGGGGCGTGAGCGGAAGACGGCCTAACGGTGTGCGGGACCGTAGCCCAGCTTCATGGAGACGGTTGCGAATGGTCCTCGCCGATACCCTAGGAGCAACAGTGTCCCTAATTTGCTGGGAAGTGGCGGTGCGGTCCCCTACGGCACTGCGTAGGATCCTACGGTCTTGGCGTGCATCCGTGCGTCGCTGCGGTGCGGTCCCAGGTCGACGGGCACGTGCACCTTCCGCCGACCACTGGCGACAACATCGATGTACTGTGGAGACCTCACGCCCCACGTGTTGAGCAATTCGGCGGTAAGTCCATCCGGCTTCCCGCATGCCCACTATACGCCCTCGCTCAAAGTCCGTCAACTGCACATACGGTTCACGTCCACGCTGTCGCGGCATGCTACCAGTGTTAAAGACTGCGATGGAACTCCGTATGCCACGGCGAACTGGTTGACACTGAGGGCGGCGGTGCACAAATGCTGCGCAGCTAGCGCCATTCGACGGCCAACACCGCGGTTCCTGGTGTGTCCGCTGTGCCGTGCGTGTGATCATTGCTTGTACAGCCCTCTCGCAGTGTCCGGAGCAAGTATGGTGGGTCTGACACACCGGTGTCAATGTGTTCTTTTTTCCATTTCAAGGAGTGTACATCGATTGCGTAGTCAAAGAAACGTTATAACAGAAGCTGAACTGACGTTCCGCTTCGATCTAAATAAAATATTACAGTAAAAAACTTTTGTAGATCTTCAGCTTTTTAATGTACTTCTGCTTGTAATGTGAAAACGTAAAGAAGGTCGACTTTAAGCTAGAGAAATGAGCGGTCTTGCCAGCGTGCAGACAACATTATTAATTAATAAAATTCAAGTAATTTATGTTCGAAACTGTAAATCGGCAAGTTATTGTTATGAAGGTGTCGAACAGTGCAAGAATTATCTTTAACGAAGGAGAAAAGTGATGACTGTAATTTGTGACAAAAACGTAAACCGAGGAGACAGCACAGGGCAGGCTGAAATCTGATCGCACCATACAGTTAGAAAAGCACTTATGTAAGTTATACTGTTTATAAATAAGCCCTAATTTGCTAGTGAGAATTGTTTGAATATATTTAGTGTTTACCAGATTTCGTATTCTATTCTTTTCCTTTATATTTTTTCATCTCCATGTCATATTATTTTTGTAAATATCAAACAGCCTTTACTGCAGCAGCCTGTTCGTGTACGGAAGGCCGCTCCTTGTCTTCTATACCACTCATAGCTGCCCCATTTATTAATGATTTCATTTGCAAATGCATTTTTTTTTACTGTTCATTGTTAAAGGTCCCTTAGGTGATTATAAATTTCATTCTGATTACGTAAAGGAATCCGGGTTGTTCTTTTTCAAATAATAGAAGTCTTTGCGTAATCAAAAACTGGCCTCCTCCTGACAACGATCAGGAGCCGACCAGAAGACGGACGTCTTCTACCTCTTTCGTGTCTCCTGTGGCAAAGCTGTGCCAAAATGGGAACACGACATTCTAGTATGAAACACAGATTTAAATTGAAAGAATTGAAATATACTTAACCCAAATTTCATTTATCATACTAGAGGGTGGACGTAGTCCCCAAGGATAGGTGCACCCACTGTGCCTTCCAGAATGACATTACCCAGCGAATGTCATGAAAACATTGTACGGACCATAACACTCCCTTCGAGCCTGGATAGTAGTTGTTTGGTGTTTTCTTTGAGATGGAGCGTTAGACACGATTCACCTGGAGAGGCCACCTTCCGGCACTCAGTGGATGTTCAGTTGCGGCAATGGAGTGAAAATTCGAGCCGTTCATCTGGGCGATCGGTTGCTCAACAGTTGCACGACTATTCGACAGTACACATCTCCTCCAGCGACCTTCACCCCTGTCAACTACGGGCCATATTACACACCAGTTGCCTCGGCTCCAAGATGCCACTCCAGGCGGGTGAAAAATGAATGTGCGCAAAGGAAAATACTGAACGCGAAAATCAAGGGGCATGAAAGTGAAGCAGTGGTTGGGAAGGGAGTGAGACAGGGTTGTAGCCTCTCCCCGATGCTATTCAATCTGTATATTGGGCAAACAGTAAAGGAAACAAAAGAAAAGTTTTGGAGTAGGTATTAAAATCCATGGAGAAGAAATAAAAACTCTGAGGTTCGCCGATGACATTGTAATTCTGTCACCAAAGGACTTGGAAGGGCAGTTAAAAGGAATGGACAGTGACTTGAAAGGAGGGTATAAGATGAACATCAACGAAAGTAAAACGAGGATAATGGAATGTGGTCGAATGAAGTCGGGTGATGCTGAGAAAATTAGATGAGGAAATGAGACACTTAAAATAGTAAAGGAGGTTTGCTATTTGGGGAGCAAAATAACTGACGATGGTCGAAGTAGAGAGGATATAAAATGTAGACTTGCAATGGCAAGGAAAGCGATGATTATAGACTTAAGTGTCAGGAAGTCGTTTCTGAAAGTATTTGTATGGAGTATAGCCATGTATGCAAATGAAACAGGGACGATAAATAGTTTGGACACGGAGAGAATAGAAGCTTTCGAAATGTGGTGCTACAGAAGAATTCTGGGTAGAACACATAAATAATGAGGAGGTACTGAATAGAAATGGGGAGAAGAGAAGTTTGTGGCACAACTTGACTAGAAGAAGGGACCGGTTGGTAGGACATGTTCTGAGGCATCAAGGGATCACAAATTTAGCATTGGAGGGCAGCGTGGAGGGTAAAAATCGTAGAGGGAGACCAAGAGATGAATACACTAAGCAGATTCAGAAGGATGTAGGCTGCAGTAGGTACTGGGAGATGAAGAAGCTTGCACAGGGTAGAGTAGCATGGAGAGTTGCATCAAACCAGTCTCAGGACTGAAGACGACAACATCAACAACAACCCTCAGAAGCAGATCTTTTGGATGTCTGAATGGTGATATTATTTCCTCTTTGTTAGTCTCTTACATGTAAATTAAGTGAATGGGTTGGGTTGTTTCTGGGGTAGGAGACCAAAAACTGAGTCATCGGTCTCATCGGATTACTGAAGGACGGGGAAGGAAGTCGGCCGTGCTCTTTCAAAGGAACCGTCGCAGCATTAGCCTGGAGCGATTTAGGGAAACCACGGGAAACCTAAACCAGGATGGCCGGTCGCGGGATTGAACCGTCGTCCTCCCGAATGCAACTCCAGTGTGCTAACCACTGCGCCCCTCACTTGGTAAAGTGAATGATTATGGGAACTAGTAACTGCAAAATGATAAATGTTGATTCTGATTATACAGGGTAAAAAGTATTTAAACCGACAAAGTCTGGGAGGTTGTAGGGGACATAAAAAAAATATTTTTCCCTATTGTCATTTTTTCCTATGAGGAGTATTTAAACAGGTAGAGAAAGATTTCTCTGGCGGCAAATTAATTAAACCAGCAAACACTTTTCCATTTTTTATGACCAAGAGACCACACATTGACACAACGCAATTTCAATTACAGTCGATTCTGCTACGTTGAAAGCAAAATAATCCATACGCACCAAGCAAGGAGGAAATAAAAAGGGACTATCATGGGCAAAAAGGGCATTCCTGGTCAATAGGAGTCTATACCATTAGGTGGACAGATAAAGTAAGGAACCTTACCGTACACCACGGCATCATCAGCAATATCCGGATATCTCTGTCGACCCTGTGAACCATATCGCTTATGTGTACATAGCAGGCCTTGAAAATTTGTGGAAATTTCCTGTGGGAAACGGGTGAGCTCATCGGTCCCTGGGGTTACACACTACTTGACCGAACTTTTACTTAAGCTAAGGACAACATACACAAACACACCCGCGGGACTCGAACCTCCGACGGGGGGAGCCGCGAGGACCGTGGCAAGGCGCCAGAGACCCCGTGGCTACCACGCGCGGCTCTGTGTATACAGGAAAATAGCGGTCCTACCACAGTTCTATGGGGCACCCCTATCTATACCCTTTTCTCTGACGAACACTCTCCCATCTATCTTCAAATATTCGCTTACCTACACTACTGGCCATTAAAATTGCTACACCAAGAAGATGGCTCGCTACAGACGCGAAATTTAACCGACAGGACGACGGTGCTGTGACATGTAAATGATTCGCTTTTCAGAGCATTCGCACAAGGTTGGCGCCGGTGACAACACCTACAACTTGCTGACATGAGGAAAGTTTCCAACCGATTTCCCATACATAAACAGCTCTTGACCGGCGTTGCCTGGTGAAACGTTGTTGTGATCCCTCGTGTAAGGAGGAGAAATGCGTGCCATCACGTTTCCTACTTCGATAAAGGTCGGATTGTAGCCTATGGCGATTGCGGTTTATCGTATCGCGACATTGCTGCTCGCGTTGGTCGAGATCCAATGACTGTTAGCAGAATATGGAATCGGTGGGTTCCGGAGGGTAATACGGAACGCCGTGCTCGATCCCAACGGCCTCGTATCACTAGCAGTCGAGATGACAGGCATCTTATCGTCATGGCTGTAAGGGATCTCCGAGTCAACAGATGGGGACGTTTGCAAGACAACAACCGTCTGCACGAATACTTCGACGTTTGCAGCAGCATGGACTATCAGCGCGGAGACCACGGCTGCGGTTACCCTTGACGCTGCATCACAGACAGGAGCGCCTGCGATGGTGTACTCAACCACGAACCTGGGTGCTCGAATGGCAAAACGTCATTTTTTCGGATGAATCCAGGTTCAGTTTACAGCATCATGATGGTCGCTTCCATGTTTGGCGACATCGCGGTGAACGCACATTGGAAGCCCGTATTCGTTATCGCCATACTGGCGTATCACTTGACGTGATGGTATGGGGGCCATTGGTTACACGTCTCGGTCACCTCTTGTTCGCATTGACGGCACTTTGAACAGTGGACGTTGCATTTCAGATGTGTTACGACCCGTGGCTTTACCCTTCATTCGATCCCTGCGAAACGCTACATCTGAGCAGGATAATGCACTACCGCATGTTGCAGGTCCTGTACGGGCCTTTCTGGATACAGAAAATGTTCGAATGCTGCCTGGCCAGCACATTCTCCAGATCTATCACCAATTGAAAACGTCTGGTCAATGGTGGCCGAGCAACTGTCTCGTCACAATACGCCAGTCACTACTCTTGATGAACTGTGGTATCGTGTTGAAGTCGCATAGACAGCTGTGCTTGTACACGCCAGCCAAGCTCTGTTTGACTCAATGCCCAGGCGCATCAAGGTCGTTATTACGGCCAGAGGTGGTTGTTCTGATACTGATTTCTCAGGATCCATGCACCCAAATGTAATCAACTGGTTCAACTGGCTCTGAGCACTATGGGACTCAACTGCTGTGGTGATTAGTCCCCTAGAACTTAGAACTACGTAAACCTAATTAACCTAAGGACGTCACACACATCCATGCCCGAGGCAGGATTCGAACCTGCGACCGTAGCAGTCGCACGGTTCCGGACTGCGCGCCTAGAACCGCGAGACCACCGCGGCCGGCAAAATGTAATCACATGTCAGTTCTAGTATAATATATTTGTGCAATGAATACCCGTTTATCATCTGCATTTCTTCGTGGTGTAGCAATTTTAATGGCCAGTAGCGTATAAAGGTTTGGTAAGGAACTATGAAATCAGCACATACTCCGTTTTAGAGTGAAAACTCAATATACGTTAAATGCAATACGAAGACCAAAAGTACTCAGCGATAAGAGGCGTGAGTTCTAGACAAACAATGCTGCTGTCAAATGTGGAAAACCAAGATTTAAATCATTCATGCTTTGTTCGTGAGAAACGAGATGGAAAAGATCGAAACGAAATGAGACACTTGTCGTCGGCGTGGAAGGCGCGTCAATAAACGAGGCAGATGAGTTATCCGCTGGGAAAGAGAAACCTGTCTTGTCAGCTATCACGTCTTCTGCGTTACGTCAGTGACTTGAAAGGCAAGCGGCTATGAATGGGATTCCCACACCGACCATATCACGTGGGCACTTGGCGTTCGCTTCATGAATGTGTGCGACAAGTTATCGTATCTGCGTGGAATTTCAAATATAAACAACGATTTGTCTTTAGTTTATCGTTTGTGACTGCGAGAAAAATACCAGTTACGTGCTGACTTCAGAAAGTTAATTACGCGTGTCTTCTAGCGCTTACAGCATTGAGCAAGAAGAGTGTCTCATTGTCAGAAGAGAGTACGTGTTCCAGGTTTCGTGCAACCACCGTATCTCTGCGGTACTGCTGAAAGGTACGTCACAGTGTGGGAGTGAAAGGGCGCAGTGACTGGAAACCTATTACAGAGCTGAAGCAGAGATTCATCGTGAAATTCTGATGGGATACGGCATGCCGCGTGCACTCGCAGCCAAATAGTGCCCACAATTTGACCATGGCCTTACAGACATGGCTGACGCTGATCGGGAAGGAAGACCATCCATGTCGACCAAAGATGTCAATGTCTCCACGGAGTCGAGGAACTGATTCGCGACAGCCGCTTGTTTTAGTAAAAGCTAACATATTAGCAATTGGAAGTAATCTGCCTTTGTAAAATGGTTCAAATGGCTCTGAGCACTATGGGACTTAACTTCTGAGGTCATCAGTCGCCCAGAACTTAGAACTACTTAAACCTACCTAACATAAGCATACACATCCATGCCCGAGGCAGGATTCGAACCTGCGACCGTACCTGTCGCGCGGTTCCAGACTGTAGCGCTTAGAGCCGCTAGGCCACTGCGGCCGGCACAGAGGTTGGAATCACGTATCTGGCATATAACTGTGGACGTAGGTCGCAAGTGCTACTCTGAGATGAAAATGTTGCCACAGGGGATTAGTTGCTCAAAGAACAAAAACGTCTGTTGACCAGGAACACAATTCGCCTGTGTTACTCCGCTTCGTCCGTCATGGGTTATTCCTTAACTTCGTAACCAAAAAATTTTGATGTTAAGTTTCTCTCTATTCTCATTTATGCTACTTGACGTTACTTGTATGTTTACCCACTGTACTCTCAGTCCCTATTATGTACTCATCAGACTGTTCGTTCCTTTCTAAAGATCCTGTAATTTCTCCTCACCTTCACGGAGGATAACAATGTGATCAGTGAATCTTATCACTGATATCCTTTCAACTTAAATTTTAGTCATACTCGTGAAACTTTGTTTTATTTTCGTCGTTGCTTCTTCGGCGCATAGATTTTTTAAATAACAGATGAAACAGACAATTAAATTCAATTAATGATGAAACCATCTTGGACGACGAGAGCTTATGAATGCTTCTCACCGCCATGACTGGACGCGGGAAAACCACGTTCTGGTGACACGTGCAGTATGAGTGGCCCTCAAAAAGCTTACGTGATGAATGGCATGGGCGGAGTCTCCAAGAGCGAACCGCTCTTCATTTTTTATCTGACTAGCAGGTGGATCTTCTTTGCCACTGTGAACGGCTGTGACTAGGATTACGCGAGTAGTGAACTTCACACTCTCGTATCATTTTCTCCTCGTATGATACAAATTAGTAAATACATTAATAGATACACTCAAAGAAGATCAGTTGCCTATACAGGATGTTACAGAAAAGAAACCTTTAATCGTGAAAGGGGTAAATAATTCCTGAAGTATTTGATGGAGCACTCAGTGCTCTAGATCTTCATGTCCACGTTTTATTCCTGTCTAACAATGTTAGTTCCTGATGTTCCCATTAGATGGCACTCAAGAATGAGTTATTTCAACAGTCATCACGGAGTAGTATAACGTTGCAGAACATATGGGGTGTCGTTTATGGTTTTATGAATCCAAATCCGCTACTACAGTTCAGAGACAATAAAAGGCACCTCCTTAGAGAGAAACAATCAGTTGGTACAATCGTTTCAGCGAAAATGGCTCTGTAACACATGTTGTTGCGGCCTTCAGTCCTGAGACAGGTTTGATGCAGCTCTCCATGCTACTCTATCCTGTGCAAGCTTCTTCATCTCCCAGTATTTACTGCAACCTACATCCTTCTGAATTTACTTAGTGTATTCATCTCTTGGTCTCCCTCTACGATTTTTACCCTCCACGCTGCCCTCAAATGCTAAATTTGTGATCCCCTGATGCTTCAGAACATGTCCTTCCAACCGGTCCCTTCTTCTTGTCAAGTTTTGCCACAAGATCCTCTTCTCCCCAATTCTATTCAATACCTCCTCATTAGTTATGTGATCTACCCATCTAATCTTCAGCATTCTTCTGTAGGACCACATTTCGAAAGCCTCTATTCTCTTCCTGTCCAAACTATTTATCACCTACATACATGGCTACACTCCATACAAATACTTTCAGAAACGACTTCCTGATACTTAAATCTATACTTGATGTTAACAAATTTCTCTTCTTCAGAAACGCTTTCCTTGCCATTGCCAGTCTACATTTATATCCTCTCTTCTTCGACCATCGTCACTTATTTTTCTCCCGAAACAGCAAAACTCCTTTACTACTTTAAGTGTCTCATTTCCTAATCCAATTCTCTCAGTATCACCCGACTTAATTCGACTACATTCCATTATCCTCGTTTTGCTTTTGTTGATGTTCATCTCATATTCTCCTTTCAAAGCACTGTCCATTCCGCTCAACTGCTCTTCCAAGTCCTTTGCTGTCTCTGACAGAATTTCAATGTCATCGGTGAACCTCAAAATTTTTATTTCTTCTCCACGGATTTTAATACCTACTCCGAACTTTTCTTTTGTTTCCTTCACTGCTTGCTCAATATACAGATTGAATAACATCGGGGATAGACTACAACCCTGTCTCACTCCCGTCCCAACCACTGCTTCCCTTTCGTGCCCCTCGACTCTTGTAACTGCGATCTGGTTTCTGTACAATTTGTAAATAGCCTTTCGCTCCCTGTATTTTACCCCTACCAGCTTCAGAATTTGAGAGAGAGTATTCCAGTCAACATTGACAAAAGCTTTCTCTAAGTCTACAAATGCTAGAAACGTAGATTTGCCATTCCTTAATCTTTCTTCTAAGATAATCCGTAAGGTCAGTATTGCCTCACGTGTTCCAACATTTAGGCGGAACCCAAACTGATCTTCCCCGAGGTCGGCTTCTACCAATTTTTCCATTCGTCTGCAAAGAACTCGTGTTAATATTTTGCAACTGTGACTTATTAAACTAATAGTTCGGTAACTTTCACAACACCTGCTTTCTTTTGGATTGGAATTATTGTATTCTTCTGCAAGTCTGAGGGAATTTTGCCTTACATCTTGCTCTCCAGATGGTACAGTTTTGTCAGGACTGTCTCTCCCAAGGCTGTCAGTAGCTCCAATGGAATGTTGTCTACTCCCGGGGCATCGTTTCGACTCAGGTCTCTGAGTGTTCCGTCAAACTCTTCACGCAGTATCATATCTCCCATTTCATCTTCATCTACATCCTCTTCCATTTCCATAATATTGTCCTCAAGTACATCGCCCTTGTATCTTCATAGGGTTCCGGATCAGCAATAGCCAGCAGTCTCTGACGCAACAACTTTCGTAGTTCAGGTTCTAAGTTCTAGGGGACTGATGACCTCAGATGTTAAGTCCCATGGTGCTCAGAGTCATTTGAACCATTTTTAAGGGGGGTAGGACGTCAAACGGGCCGACTTGGAGCTGAGGAGGCACCACAGGACATTTTAAATTCCACTGTCTATACTTTTCAAAATAAATTCATGAAACTTTGTCAGAATGACCAGAAAGGATTCAGGATTTAGACTTATAGTGGTGGAAGTTCAAAAATGTAACAAAATAATTTATTTTTTTACAATTTTATTTCACCTTTTTTCACTTACTATTGGCTGCATTTGTTGCTATAGGCACACTTTTCTTCGTAAGTAAGGGAGGTTCTTCGTTGAATTTTGCACAGCATACAAACCATACTTACAGGTGTATGAAACTCTAGAATTTTCCAAATCTTTTAAAAACTGTAGTAAAAATTGAGATAATTAACTATAAAATTGGATTTTTTTCTAAACATGACGTTTAAAATATAACAGCACATTCATTTTTTTCATAAATTAAATAATTCCTAGAGTTTCATACACCTGTAAGTATGGTTTGTATGCTGTGCAAAATTCATCGAAGGATCTCTCTTACTTACGAAGAAATGTGTACTTATAGCAACAAACGCAGCCAATAGAATTGAAAAAATGATGAACTTGACAAGTAAAAAAAATTATCTTTTTATGTTTTTGAACTTCCTTTGCTATGATTGTGAAACCTTAATCCTTCCTGGTCATGCTGACAATGTTTTATGAATTTATTCGTAAAAGTGTAGACAGTGGAAATTAAAATGTCCTGTGGTGCCTGTTCTGGTCCTAGACGGCCTGTTTGACGTCTCCCCCCCCCCCCCCCCCTGCCCTTCCACCCTTAATTCTCTTACACAGCGCTGCAGTGGCACGGTGTGCTCCTGTCGAAATATCAGCGATTGTCGACAGTGTCACCCGGCTGCATTCCCGTAAGCTATTTGAACATGCGCGATACGAAGGCACGTTTCGGTAAGAGCGGTAGTTTTGCCGGGGACGAGCTCTCGTGCACCCGCGCGGGCAGGTCCGGATCTGTGTGTGTGAGCTGGTGTGGGCCCATCCATCAGGGCAGGAAAACAGAGCCGTCGCCACGGCCCTAGAGCGTGGAGGAGGGTGGATCGACACCGGCAGTGCCGGCCCGTACCACGGGAGCCGGGCCACCTGCTCCCAGCCGCCGCCGAGGTAATTGTTTGGGAGGCACGGCACGGCCGCGGTCACGCACCCCCGGAAACCAGACGCGCGGCCCCCGCTGTCGGCAGTTTACGACCCATCCTCCCCCCCCCTCCCCCCCCCCCCCCACCTGCTCTCTGCCGCATTAGCCGCTCCAAATAACACACCGCCCACGCCACCTGCCCTCCAGGCACTCGACGACAGGTTCGCGGCACGCGATAGCTCGCCCAGAAGCGCTTCCTTACTTTCCCTCCACGTGGCTGAAGACACGGCTCAGCGCGGATGCGGCGACACGCAAATGTCGCTGAGCTGTATGCTACACTCGTGCTCGTAAATTAAGCATAACTGCAGAATGCAGGTGCGTTTGAGCAGTTACCAGAAAGCGCCAGACCGGGCGAGGTGGCGCAGTGGTTAGCACACTGGACTCGCATTCGGGAGGACGACGGTTCGATCCCGTCTCCGGCCATCCTGATTTATGTTTTCCGTGATTTCCCTAAATCGTTTCAGGCCAATGCCGGGATGGTTCCTTTGAAAGGGCACGGCCGATTTCCTTCCCAACCCTTCCCTAACCCGAGCTTGCGCTCCGTCTCTAATGACCTCGTTGTCGACGAGACGTTAAACACTAACAACCACCAACCAGAAAGCGCCAGACAACAGGCTGTACTGCGCATGCGCAGCTACGATGACGTAGGCAGCCCGTGCTTGGTGCTTGCTCTGCTCATAGGCTTCTCGTCGTATTTCTGGTGGGGCATCACGTGACCATGTGTAGCCGTGCGGCATGTTGTTGAGAGGACGTACAGAGTTAGACTTAGAGCAATTGTTTTACCATATCCCACACAGATAAAGGATGCAAATAAGGAAGCAGTTCTTGGCAAAATATCATTTCAAAGTTTGACTCCACAGTTCGAAGCCCCATAAAATTTTGCTAAGGTGTGACTTTGCAGGTCTTTTTTTTTTATTCGTTCTATGCAATATTGTTATGTAGCATTGTACAGGTTTACATCTACACAGCACTTCAAAAAGCTAGTGGGATGGAATACAAATTTATTGCAAAAAAAAGAGAGTTTTTTGCGTAGCTTATACCGAAATAAAGGACAAAAAATTTCATGACTGTTTCAAAAAGTGAAAAAGTTAACACGGTTGTCTGTCAGGCAAATAAACTGTACAACTAAAAAAATGGTTCAAAAAATGGTTCATATGGCTCTGAGCACTATGGGACTTAAAATCTGAGGTCATCAGTCCCCTAGAACTTAGAACTACTTAAACCTAACTAACCTAAGGACATCACACACATCCATGCCCGAGGCAGGATTCGAACCTCCGACCGTAGTGGATACACGGTTCCAGACTGAAGCGCATAAAACCGCTCGGTCACAGCGGTCGGCAAACTGTACAACTGACAGTTTATATTCTACTCTAGGAATACATACGAAGCCATGTGGGGTGTTAAAACGATAAAACACGGTATGCTGCCAGTCTAAATTTTAGCACAGAATGGCAGTCTATAAATTTAAGACGTAAACACAAATTAAGAAATAACTTCAGGCCTTGAGGAAGTACCAGACAAGTGCCTTTACAGACGAATCGAAAAACTAGTAGAAGCCGACCTCGGGGAGGATCAGTTTGGATTCTGTAGAAATGTTGGAACACGTGAGACAATACTGACCCTAGGACTTATCTTAGAAAATAGGTTTAGAAAAGGCAAACCTACGTTTCTAGCATTTGTAGACTTAGAGAAATCGTCTGACAATGTTGACTGGAATATTCTCTCTGAAATTCTGAAGGTAGCAGTGATAAAATAGAGCGAAAGGCTATTTACAACTTGGACAGAAACTAGATGGCAGTTATAAGAGTCAAGGGGTGTGAAAGGAAGGCAGTGGTTGAGAAGGGAGTTAGGGTTGTAGCATATCCCTGATGTTATTCAATCTGTACAATGAGCAAGCAGTAAAAGGAATGAAAGAAAACTTCGAAGAAGAAAGTACAGACAGAAGAAATAAAAACTGTTAACTTTGCCAGTGACATTGTAATTCTATCAGAGACAGCAAAGACTTGTATGAGCAGTCGAACAGAATGGACAGTGTCTTGAAAAGGGGTATAAGGTGAACACGAAGAAATACAAAACAAGGGGATGGAAAGAGGAGGAGATAAAGAGAGTGGGGGGGGGAGACGAACAGAGAAAGGAAAGAGGAGAAGGCAGAGGAAAGGAGGAGCAGATGAAGAAAAGGGAGAGGAGGATGTGGATGGGGAGAGGAGGAAATCAACAGGGAAAGGGAATAGGAGGAGATGGAAACACAGATTAGGGAGGAAGAGATGAGCAATGAGAATTGGGAGGAGGAGATATACAGGGAGATAGGGGGAGGAGATGAGCAGAGAAAGGGAAAGATTGGGAAAAAGAGGAGAGAGGAGGTGATGGAATTAGAAAACAGAGGAGGGAGGAAGAGATGGAGAGAGATACAAGCAGGAGGAGATGGACAGTGTGGGGGCTGGAGGAGGTAGACAGGCAGATGGAGTGGAGAAGAAGGAAGATAAGAAGAAAGGAAGAGATGGACAGACTGAGGTTGAAGGAGGAGATGGACTAACAGAAGATTGACATAAATATTACAAAGTAAATATTACATGCTTTTAAACATAATTTTTAGTATTTTGCCGGCCGGGGTGGCCGAGCCGTTCTAGGCGCTACAGCCTGGAACCGCGCGACCGCTACGGTCACAGGTTCGAATCCTGCCTCGGGCATGGATCTGTCTGATGTCCTTAGGTTAGTTAGGTTAAAGTAGTTCTAAGTTCTAGGGGACTGATGACCTCAGAAGTTGAGTACCATAGTGCTCAGAGCCATTTGAACCATTTTTTTAGTATTTCCTATTTTGTTTCATATCAAAAACAAAATGGGGGACCTGTTCTGAGCATTTTCCTCTGTCAGTACTCCAGCATCCGTCTGATAACATTCAGTCAGGCTGTTGATGGTGTGATACCTCCCATTTCCGGCAGTATATGAAACCCGGTGAGCGCGATACTTGGACATCGAGTGTTGGGCGAGTGCGGAGTGATCAGCAGCAGATGTAGACGTAGCAGGGAGCCTGAAGAGCCCGCACACCTGGCCGGCTGGAGGACCCCCCGCGCCTGAGCACCATTTGATGGCGCCCGCGGCTGATGGCTTTTGGATGGCCGCCGGTGCTGCCACCTCACCGGCCAGCTAATTATCCACCAGAGGTGAGAACGCTGGACGCCTGCGTTGGAGCAGACAAGTGGCCGTTGTTCCAGGGTTTTAAAACGCACTCGTCTCGGAACAGGTAAATACAGGTCCTGTATGGTTTTCGAGGGAATCTTATACGGTTCTTCCTGAAATAGTTGCAAACTCGGGTTAATGATGAGACAGGTGCCTAGCGTTCACACAAAGGGTTGATAGTCACTGACAATTAATTCTTGATGGAAACATGTTGCCTGGTCGGACGAGTCTCGTTTCAAATTGTATCGAGCAGATGGGCGTGTAGGGATATGGAGACAACCTCATGAATCCATGGACCCTGTATGTCATCAGGTGACTGTTAAAGCTGGTGGAGGCTCTGTAACGGTGTGGAACGTGTGCAGTTGGAGGGGTATGAAACCTATGATATGTCTACATACGACACTAGCAGGCGACACGTACGTACCCATCCTGTCTGATCACCTGCATCCATTCATGTCCATTAAGCATTCCTACGGACTTGGGCAATTCCAGCAGGACAATGCGTCACCCCGCACGTCCAGAATCGCTACCGAGTGGCTCCTGAGTATGACTTACATTTTGTTGCTTCACTGTGTGTGATCAATGAAATGGCATTACCCTCCCTTCTCCATAAGGTCACTCTGCTGCATCGGCACCTTGGGCTTCCACTTGGGTGGCGTCTGAAAATTTAGCTCAGTGGTGTGCTCATGCTGGGTGCAATATTGGCTGTCCATCTGGGTTGTCATTCCAATCTACATATTGTGAAACTAGCCATTCCTGACTTCCACTGCGGCACTGACTGGGGAAACTTTAAAAAATTTCTATCCATCCAGTATATCATTGGGCATAACAGAGCTCCTTTTAATTGGACGTGCCACTCTCGTGCATAGCATCGCAGGATGGGGTAAAAGGGACTCTCCAGTGTGTGTATGCATGTAGGTGAAGGACACATCTGACCACATCGCATTTGAGTGCCCCACATACACGGATCTAACAGCAGAATTAAGACATAACTTCAAATCTGGGGATGTTGGAGCTTTGCTCTTAAGTGAACTGGCCAGTGCAATATCCACAAAAATGTGGAATGGTTGTATGAAGTCCGGTCATAATTTCTTAATTACAGTCCCTGTACGGGCGCCAGTGTAAAATGACCTTTTTTTAAAATATTAATATTATGAATATTTATATATGTGTTTGGAGAGAGAGAGAGAGATTAATTTTTTTTGGGGATTTTTACTTTGAGTCGTAACTGGTACCTGAATTTTGGTTGCTGCCTCCTTGAATGATCAGCTTCTGCACCAGTTGTTGACGTATTGCAATTTGGAGGAAGTTATTGTCCTTTAAGGTTTAAAATACAACTCTGTTAGTTACTTGGCGGTATTGCAGATAGCTCTGAGCCCAAGTTTTCGTAGCTTTTCATACCTAAGGGACCACTGTTGTAAGTAAGATCAAACAGCAATCTGCTTTTCGTGAGAAAAGGAGATTGCTTGGCACACAAATTTCCTTCAAACTACACGTCCTGCTGCATCAAAATTAGTCACTGGAGTTCAACACCGTACTATTATACAAGAACATAAGCCAATTATTGTGATTAGGAAATTATGAGAGGTTGTTACTTATTGAATGAAAACTATAGAGAATGCATTTCTTTTCCGGTATTTTCGTGAACTTTGTACACTTACAATTCTTTCAATTGATAGACGGCGACAACAATGAAGTTCACCTCCTTTTCCAAAAACAAGACATTTTTATTCTTCACTTCCAGAAAGTATACATGAATGTTCGGCAACTCTTACACATACTTCACTCGGTTTTATCACTAAAATATCCATTTCCATTAAATGTAACAATACGTTCTGAGCGACGGCCTAGCAACACGTCCTCTTTCCACAAGATGCAGATTAACCGTCTTTTTTTTAAAATACAATCAATTTTTTTGTCCATACTCAAAGATTCTCTAATACTATTGTTGCTGGGATTGCGCGCCAAAGAGTTTCTTGCTGTCCAGCTGCGCTTCACTCAACTTCAAGTACTTTTTGAATCACATTTACATATTCGGTATTGACATACATTACTGAGCTTCTCGGACTAAAATCACGTAAAAATTAGTTGAAGAAAAAAAACGGTGAGGCATACATAACACTACAAAAAGAGGCGCAGAGTGTCGTTTTGTCAGGAGAGAAGCAGTAACATCAGATTGTGTCACTTAGGAGAACACAATGGCATCGAACGTGTAAAAAAAATGGTTCAAATGGCTCTGAGCAATATGGGACTTAACATCTGAGGTCATCAGTCCTCTAGAACTTAGAACTACTTAAACCTAACTAACCTGAGGATATCACACACATACATACATATCTGAGGCAGGATTCGAACCTGCGACTGTAGCGGTCGCACGGTTTCAAACTGTAGCGCCTAGAACATCTTCGCCACACCGGCCATCTGTAACGTGTCAACTGAGTGGCAAATCCATCACGGGTATTTCAATTCTTCTAAAGTCATAAAGAATAAAGTGCAATGACGAGGCAGGTTCTCATAAGACAGGTATTTCTGCATGCGGAATATTTTATCTCAGCGGTACGTGCCATCGATTTACTGAGCTCTGCGTCTGCCTCGATAGATGAGTGGTCAGCGCGACGGATGCCATACAAAGGGGTCCGGGTTCGATTCCCCGTTGGGTCGGAGATTTTCTCCGCTCAGGGACTCGGTGTTGTCTTCATCGTCGCATCCCCATTGACACGCAAGTCGCCGAAGTGGCGTCAACTAAAAAGACTTGCACCAGACGACCGGTCTACCGACGGGAGGCTATAGCCACACGACGTTTCATTTCACTGAGCTCTGTCTCTTCCATGAGTGATACAGCCGCGTCCTCATAGCCTTATTTTACGAACAGACACTACGTATGTTTTTATAATCCGTTGTAACTGACCATTTGCTTATACTCTACTGGTCATTAAAATTACCACACCAAGAAGAAATGCAGATGATAAACGGGTATTCATTGGACAAATATATTATACTAGAACTGACATGTGATTCCATTTTCACGCAGTTTGGGTGCATAGATCCTGAGAAATCAGTCCCCAGAACAACCACCTCTGGCCGTAATAATGGCCTTGATACGCCTGGGCATTGAGTCAAACAGAGCTTGGATGGCGTGAACAGGTACAGCTAACCATGCAGCTTCAACACAATACCACAGTTCATCAAGAGTAGTAACTGGCGTATTGTGACGAGCCAGTTGCTCGGCCACCATTGACCAGACGTTTTCAATTGGTGAGAGATCTGGAGAATGTGCTGGCCAGGGCAGCAGTCGAACACTTTATGTATCCAGAAAGGCCCATACAGGACCTGCAACATGCGGTCGTGCATTATCCTGCTGAAATGTAGGGTTTCGCAGGGATCGAATAAAGGGTAGAGTCACGGGTCGTAACACATATGAAATGTAACGCACGCTGTTCAAAGTGCGGTCAATGCGAACAAGAGATGACCGAGACGTGTAACCAATGGAACCCCATCCCATCACGCCGGCTGATACGCCAGTATGGCGATGATGAATACACGCTTCCAATGTGAGTTCACCGCGATGTCGCCAAAGACGGATGCGACCATTATGATGCTGTATACAGAACCTGGATTCATCCGAAAAAATGCCATTCGTACATCTGGGTTCGACGTTGAGTACACCATCACAGGCGCTCCTGTCTGTGACGCAGTGACAAGGGTAACCGCAGCCGTGGTCTCCGAGCTGATAGTCCATGCTGCTGCAAACGTCGTCGAAGTATTCGTGCAGACGGTTGTTGTTTTGCAAACGTCCCCATCTGTTGACACAGGGATGGAGACGTGGCTGCACGATCCGTTACAGCCATACGGATAAGATGCCTGTCGTCTCGAGTGCTAGTGATACGAGGCCGTTGAGATCCAGCACGGCGTTCCGTATTACCCTCCTGAAACCACCGATTCCATATTCTGCTAACGGTCATTGGATCTCGACCAACGCGAGCAGCAATGTCACGATACGATAAACCAGAATCGCGCTAGGCTACAATCCGACCTTTATCGAAGTCGGAAACGTGATGGTACGCATTTCTTCTTCTTACACGAGGCATCACAACAACGTTTCACCAGGCAACGGGGGTCAACCGCTGTTTGTGCATGAGATATGGATTGGAAACTTTCCTCAGGTCAGCACCTTGTTTGTGTTGCCACCTGCGCCAACCTTATGTAAATGGTCTGAAAAACTAATCATTTGCATATCACAACATCTTCTTCCTGTCGTTTAAATTTCGAGTCCGTAGTACGTCATCTTGGTTCAAATGGCTCTGAGCACTATGCGACTTCACTTCTGAGATCATCAGCCGCCTAGAACTTAGAACTAATTAAACCTAACTCCATGACCGAGGCAGGATTCGAACCTGCGACCGTAGGTCGGCCGGCTACGTCATCTTCGTGGTGTAAAAGTTTTAATGGCCAGTAATGTATTATTAAAGTTTATGTACTCCCTTTTGGTACTCCACGTTTGTGCCGTTTTCTGTTACTATTCCAGATCTGAAAACGGCTATTTAATCAGCTGAAATTAGCCATAACTTAACGCTATGTACTATCAACCTTTGATATTAAAAGATTTTATTAAAATTTTTTAACTGTCTAAGATTATCAATAGCTCTCACTTTCACCTAAATGCTGGACGGTGTGGCCGTGCGGTTCTAGGCGCTTCAGTCTGGAATCGCGTGAACGCTACGGTCGTAAGTTCGAATCCTGCCTCGGGCATGGATGTGTGTGATGTCCTTAGGTTAGTTAGGTTTAAGTAGTTCTAAGTTCTAGGGGACTGATGACCACAGATGTTAAATCCCATAATACTCAGAGCCATTTGAACTATTTTTTCACCTAAATCTTATTATGTATTTACGTTGCTGTAAGTGAAGCTAAGACACCACGAAGGGTTGACCCTAATACGTGGTTACTGGTGCATTATTAAGCTACAGGTAATTATTTGTAGGTTCTAGAAATACGTAAACTGCGAAAATATAGCGTCTTTGGAAAATTAGATGTTATAAACTTCTTCCCTCCATTGAGATACTTGTTGATTCTCTGTCCCGCGATCTCTTAGCTCGATATATGTCATACCACGTTCGTGTGTAGCGTGTGAGGAATCTACTTTCACATGTTAAGCCGAGTTCGGTCATCGACGGTAGCTTGTGGGTTCTGGACAAATGGGACGCTTCTCACCAGTGTTTGGCTGGAGTCTCCAGAAGTAGCCTGGAGCCCAACGACCTTGGAGGAATCTACTTTCAATGTTAGGCCGAGTTCGGTCACTGACGGTAGCGTAGTGCGGGTCTACACCCGTGGGACGCTTCCTCTGCTCACCAGTGTTCGGCTGGAGTCTCCAGAAGTAGCCTGGAACCCAGCGACCTTGGAGGCAGCGCCGGCCTTGCTTGCAGCCGCTGACTCGACGTGTGCTGAGCGGAATTTGATGAGCCGGAGGGGACCACCCACGCATGCCACCACCAACACACACACACACACACACACACACACACACACACACACATCAAGCTTCCGTTCCCTCACCTGCTCCCCTCACCTCACAACATCCTCCGCAGGCGGCCTCACACCCTGTCACCACACGCCAACGTCTTAAAGGAAAACTGATTTTGTTTTTCACTCTCGAAGTGAACATACAGATCTCAGAGTCTCTAGAGGAACCGAAGGTTCAAAATGATTGGAAAAGAGCACAGGTAGTCCCAGTTCTTAGAAAGGGTCGTCGAGCAGATGCGCAAAACTATAGGCCTATATCTCTGACATCGATCTGTTGAAAGGTCTCTGTTGGATTCCTTTCATGTTAATTTCTTAAATATATTGTCATTTACGGCATAAATTCCACTTCTAAATTTACCTTGGTGTTCCTGACTATCTGAGAGGAGACTGAGCAGTGAAACGTGTTACTTTTACACATAAACAAGAACGATCTGTCACACTACTACACTTTAAAACACAGTTTATATGTAATTCATGTCACACAGTCTCATACGGAACCTACATCCGCTTTCTTTTATATACTGTATATGATAAGATACTGTCATCCCCCTTCCCTTCTGTGTGAAAGAATGAATGAGCAAATGTATTTCTAGTTGCATGCTTGATGGTAGCAGACAAGCCTGTCTGCTAGAGAACAGTAGGACCAACGTCGGAACAGGTTGCTGCGCTTTCTAGAAGCAAAAAGGTTTCTATTCTTAGTATGGTCCTGTCCGTCCCTTGTCATGTTGGTATAGGGAGCTCCCTCTCTGGTCACTTCCGTTTGTATCTGTTAAGCACCCTCGGTAGGGGCCCAGGCAGTCTCTCCGTGGCGAGCGTCTGAAGTGGTAAGATCTCAGGCTAAGCGCGTGTCTGCTAAGTCCGTAGGACAATGGATTTCTTAAGTTCAGCCTAACTGAAAATTTAATCACATTTATTTCAGGTTTACATCTAAAATATCTAATGTTATCTTAAACTGCAACGCAGTGTATTTCGAGTGTGAAGCTCAGAATATATTCCGGTAGTTGCTTTGTCACTACTTTGTGAGTAAAGTGGAACCACGTGTTGATCAGTAACTCTAACTAAGATCATCAATCTTAAATGCGAATGTGCGTGAGATTATAACGCCTCGTCTTGACAATATTTTTCAATATAGCAACTTTTCTTTATGTTCAACCCACGTGGGGAGTACTTTGTGAGACTAGTACCAGGTGCTGATACAGTTGTTTGACCCATCAGGTTAATAGTAAGACAATAGTAACCAGTTCGAGGTTTTTCTTTTGTAAATTGCCTTTCGATGTAGTATATTTTAATTATCAAAATTATTGTGGAGTTACACTCTTTGTGTAAACCACGTAGACCACGTGAAGCATGTGATGTAAGCATCAAAGTAGCCCTCAGCTATTCTTTTCGGGAAGATTTCACAGAGAGTTAGTATGAATTTAGTATACCAGTGTGTGGTAATTTCATGACGGTTAGGATTACGCTACGAATGTAACTTCTTTGGGTGAAAATTGATTCGCTTGGTTGTGGTTAATTTCCTCTTGCATATGTTTCAACGTCCTTCGAGTGTTATTTTATGAATGCAGTGTTGTATGCAGTCTCCCAATCTTGGCTCCATATTTGATGTGTTCCGTAAGGTTACAAACTCACATTTACACAATCCTAAATAAGGCACAAGTTTAGTTATGAATCAAGTTCGATATCCTAAAATTTTAACGGAACAATGATCAATTTAAAATAAATGTCCAAATATAAACTGATTTCTTTCTTTTTATTTAAATTGTCTTTATATATATGTAAAATCACCGGTTACCGTAAGATGAGTACTAAAAGATTATAGTTAATGTTAGTCTGGTTGGTTGGGAATTTGGTAAGCTAGACTGGATACCTGGTGAAACAGTTGCGCAGTAATGCAAGGTGAACTTCCTCAGACAGTTCACAGCTTTTAACCCACTTTTATGGTCTTGAATATCAGCGCCGCTTTCAGAAGAAATTAATGCAACAACATTACACATGGCGACCCTGATCTGTGATTCCGCTAGTCTCTGGAATGTCTGAAACGTTATATATAAAATCACCGGTTACCGCAAGATGAGTACTAAAAGATTATAGTTAATGTTTGTCTGGTTGGTTGGGAATTTGGTAAGCTAGACTGGATACCTGGTGAAACAGTTGCGCAGTAATGCAAGGTTAACTTCCTCAGACAGTTCACAGCTTTTAACCCACTTTTATGGTCTTGAATATCAGCGCCGCTTTCAGAACAAATTAATGCAACAACATTACACATGGCGACCCTGTTCTGTGATTCCGCTAGACTCTGGAATCTCTGAAACGTTAGATTGCGAGCGTTGTATAATCTTAATTTTTTCCCTGCAGCGCTGAAACAACTTCGGCGTTGCTTCTGAGCAGACTTTCAAAAGATTCACGGCGTTGTTGAGCGGTGTTGTGTTGTTTGTCTTGTTTTGTTTTCTATATTTCTGTGTTTTATATGTATGTGTTTTTTTTTTCTCGCTTGTAAATTGCACTGACTTCGATCAAAGACATAAATTTGTTTTGCGTGTGAAAAAGAGCGCACTAGGTTGGGTACCTTTCGTGTGACTGTCGTAATTTTTGGGGGATACATTTATTCTGATTAGTGTGTTGCGTACCGGGTATAAATTGAACTTATGCAGACCAAGCTAAAAGTAAGCGGTCCAACAACTTAAGCAACATGGACCAAGAGGATAATTTGATTTCGAATATTAACATGTCGGACGGTTCCGAAAATGCAGTGGGGAATACTTCAGAGGAAATGCAAAACAGGATGAACGGGCTCACAGCAGAGCCAGAAATTAATGTGCCTCCAACTATCCAAATTGATTTGGCAGAACTCATAAAAGACCACTAGAGGCGCTAAATGGGAGAAGAGGCAACAAGCCACCTAGTTCCTTCCAGACCACTAGAGGCGCTATATGGGAGAAGAGGCAACAAGCCACATAGTTCCTTCCAGACCACTAGAGGCGCTATATGGGAGAAGAGGCAACAAGCCACCTAGTACCTTCCAGACCACTAGAGGCGCTATATGGGAGAAGAGGCAACAAGCCACGTAGTTCCTTCCAGACCACTAGAGGCGCTATATGGGAGAAGAGGCAACAAGCCACCTAGTTCCTTCCCGACCACTAGAGGCGCTATATGGGAGATGAGGCAACAAGCCACCTAGTTCCTTCCCGACCACTAGAGGCGCTATATGGGAGATGAGGCAACAAGCCACCTAGTTCCTTCCCGACCACTAGAGGCGCTATATGGGAGAAGAGGCAAAAAGCCACCTAGTTCCTTCCCGACCACTAGAGGCGCTAGGGGTCAAACAAAGCTGAAATTGACCAATGAGATCCGTCCAATGGCGGTTGTTGATATTCTGTCGTCTTGCTCTGTACTGAAGTCTACGGTTACAGTCGTCTTTGTATTTCTTTCACATTTACGTACTACTGATCTTCATTATAAACACATTTTATACTTTAAATTTCATGAAGTCCCCCGTGGAACTGAAGAGATTTCCTACTGAAAAAATGTCCACTATTAATCCTAAGGTTGTTGTTGTTGTTGTTGTGGTCTTCAGTCCTGAGACTGCTTTGATGCAGCTCTCCATGCTACTCTATCCAGTGCAAGCTTCATCAACTCCCAGTACCTACTGCAACCTACATTCTTCTGAATGTGCTTGGTGTATTCATCTCTTGGACTCCCTCTACGATTTTTACCCTCCACACTGCCCTCCAATACTAAATTGGTGATCCCTTGATGCCTCAGAACATGTCCTACCAACCGATTCCTTCTTTTGGTCAAGTTGTGCCACAAACTTCTCTTCTCCCCAATCCTATTCAATACTTCCTCATTAGTTTCAGCATTCTTCTGTAGCACCACATTTAGAAAGCGTCTATTAAGACATTTAATTTACAGTAAATAATCTTGTAGCCTATAAACAAAATATATTCTCTTTTATCATGTAATAAGCTGTGTGGTTGCCGTTTGTTTATTTAAATAGCTTTGATATGTCAGTAGTAGTTTTATTTAATGAAGAATGTTATGTTTTTTCAGAATATTCAGCACAACAAACTGACGTTGAAGTAGTCATGTGAATGCCCCGACTGTTCATTTGGATATTACGTGGTATCAATGGAGAAAGCTAGCAACAAGCATTTCCACAGGCTTCCAAAACAACCCCAAGAGTTGCTTCTCAAGTGGAAAAGTGTTTGTAAACTGTCATCTGATGTGAATTGTGCTACTTATTTTGTTTGTGAAGATTATTTTTTCAAAGAAGATTTTGTGAATAAAACTTGGCATAGGCTAAACAGGGGTGTGTTTCCAAAACATGTGGCAGGTGTTCCTTGTGAAATTACTAATATCAGTAGTGAATCAGGTGAAACTGTTCTTAATAGAGAATTAGGGCTACCATTACTACTGGTGTTATGGCAAGTATTCATTATGCTGTTGTTGTTGCGGTCTTCAGTCCTGACACTGGTTTGATGCAGCTCTCCATGCCATTCTATCCTGTGCACGCCTCTTCATCTCCCAGCACCTACTGCAACATACATCCTTTTGAATCTGCTTAGTGTATTCATCTCTTGGTCTCTCTCTACGATTTTTACCCTCCACGCTGCCCTCCAATACTAAATTGGTGATCCCTTTATGCCTCAGAACATGTCCTACCAACCGATCCCTTCTTCTCGCCAAGTTGTGCCACCAACTTCTCTTCTCCCCAATCCTATTCAGTACCTCCTCATTAGTTATGTGATCTACTCGTCTAATCTTCAGCATTCTTCTGTAGCACCACATTTCGAAAGCTTCTATTCTCTTCTTGTCCACACTATTTATCGTCCATGTTTCACTTCCATCCATGGCTACACTTCATACGATTACTTTCAGAAATGACTTCCTGACACTGAAATCTATACTCGATGTTAACAAATTTCTCTTCTTCAGAAACGCTTTCCTTGCCATTGCCAGTCTACATTTTATATCCTCTCTACTTCGACCATCATCAGTTATTTTGCTCCCCAAATAGCAAAACTCCTTTACTATTTTAAGTGTCTCATTTCCTAATCCATTTCCCTCAGCATCACCCGACTTAATTCGACTACATTCCATTATCCTCGTTTTGCTTTTGTTGATGTTCATCTTATATCCTCCTTTCAAGACGCTATCCATTCCATTCAACTACTCTTCCAAGTCCTTTGCTGTCTCTGACAGAATTACAATGTCATCGGCGAACCTCAAAGTTTTTATTTCTTCTCCATGGATTTTAATACCTACTCCAAATTTTTCTTTTGTTTCCTTTACTGCTTTCTCATTATACAGATTGAATAACATTGGGGAGAGGCTACAACCCTGTCTTACTCCCTTCCCAACAACTGCTTCCCTTTCATGTCCCTCGACTCTTATAACTGCCATCTGGTTTCTGTACAAACTGTAAATAGCTTTTCTCTCCCTGCATTTTACCCCTGCCACCTTTAGAATTTGAAAGAGAGTATTCCACTCAACATTGTCAAAAGCTTTCTCTAAGTCTACAAATGCTAGAAACGTAGGTTTGCCATTTCTTAATCTTTCTTCTAAGATAAGTCGTAAGGTTAGTATTGCCTCACGTGTTCCAGTATTTCTGAGGAATCCAAACTGATCTTCCCCGAGGTCGCCTTCTACTAGTTTTTCCATTCGTCTGTAAAGAATTCGTGTTAGTATTTTGCAGCTGTGACTTATTAAACTGATTGTTCGGTAATTTTCACATCTGTTAACACCTGCTTTCTTTGGGATTGGAATTATTATATTCTTCTTGAAGTCTGAGGGTATTTCGCCTGTTTCATACATCTTGGTCACCAGATGGTAGAGGTTTGTCAGGACTGGCTCTCCCAAGGGACTCAGTAGTTCCAATGGAATGTTGTCTACTCCGGGCGCCTTGTTTTGACTCAGGTCTTTCAGTGCTCTATCAAACTCTTCACGCAATATCGTATCTCCCAATTCATCTTCATCTACATCCTCTTCCATTTCCATAATATTGTCCTCAAGTACATCGCCCTTTGTATAGACCCTCTATATACTCCTTCCACCTTTCTGCTTTCCCTTCTTTGCTTAGAACTGGGTTTTCATCAAGGCTCTTGATGTTCATACAAGTGGTTCTCTTATCTCCAAAGGTCTCTTTAATTTTCCTGTAGGCAGTGTCTATCTTACCCCTAGTGAGATAAGCCTCTACATCCTTACATTTGTCCTCTAGCCATCCCTGCTTAGCCATTTTGCACTTCCTGTCGATCTCATTTTTGAGACGTTTGTATTCCTTTTTGCCTGCTTCATTTACTGCATTTTTATATTTTCTCCTTTCATCAATTAAATTCAATATATCTTCTGTTACCCAAGGATTTCTACTAGCCCTCGTCTTTTTACCTACTTGATCCTCTGCTGCCTTCACTACTTCATCCTATTCTTCTTCTACTGTATTTCTATCCCCCATTACTGTCAATTGTTCCTTTATGCTCTCCCTGAAACTCTGTACAACCTCTGGTTCTTTTAGTTTATCCAGGTTCCATCTCCTTAAATTCCCACCTTTTTGCAGTTTCTTCAGTTTTAATATACAGGTCATAACCAATAGATTGTGGTCAGAGTGCACATCTGCCCCTGGAAATGTCTTACAATTTAAAACCTGGTTCCTAAATCTCTGCCTTACCATTATATAATCTATCTGATACCTTTTAGTATCTTCAGGGTTCTTCCATGCATACAACCTTCTTTCATGGTTCTTAAACCAAGTGTTAGCTATGATTAAATTGTGCTCTGTGCAAAATTCTACCAGGCGGCTTCCTCTTTCATTTCTCTCCCCCAATCCATTATATGTATATAGTTCATTATACAGATGCTAATACCATAACTGGTGTAATGAACTACAATTTTTTATTTTGTGCTTGAGAAATGAAAAGTAAGTTTTGTGTTCATTTCACTGTTTTTATCCAACTTTCCTATTTTTGGTACTTAATATTGCTGTTTTCTCTTTTGTGTTGAAGCATTTACAATCGTAAGATGTAGGAACATATTTTTAAGAAATTAGTGGTCAGTAGCGCAAGTTTCTTGGGCAGTTACTCAGACTTTACAGTCCTGAAACCTTGTTGTAACAAATTTTAGAATTCTTCATTAATTAACACTGTGATAAACATTTCTTAATTGAACCTATTTAACTGACGATTATTCTCTTAATAATACGTCTTACTCTCCATTGACCCCACAGCTTGTAAGATCTCAAAGTATGACATTATTCAGGAATATTTGTAGTCCAATTTAGCTGCTACAATTTTTATTTAGTTTGTGGCAGTTGTTTAGACTACAAGCTTGTTGAGTCTTACTGTCAATTTCAATCGTTGTATGTAGTTGTTATGAAGCACAAAACATTTTGTAGTCTTTAAATGTTGATGTAAATCAATAAGTTTGCAAACTGACACACTTATTGGTTTCCATCAACATTGAAAGGCTTCAGAATGTTTTGTGCGTCACAAGAACCAGACGCAACACTTAAAACAGACAGTAAGTCGAAACAAGCTTGTAGTGTAAATGGCTGAAGCTAAAATAAATTGTAGCAGGTAAATTGGATTACAAATATTCCTGAATAATAGGTTTATCACTGCTGTATTGCAATGTGCTGTAGCTGATTTTATTATGATGCTAGCTAAAATAATTACGTATCACGCCCAGAAAACTGAGATAAGAAAATTACAAGCAAATAGAAAAAAAAACCTAAACGTACGTAAACTAGGAAGGATGCAACCCGCAATGTTTATTCTTTATTAGTTAACATCCAAACCACTAGAGGCGCTGCTGTCAGTCTGTGTTTCCTTCTTTTAACACAGCAGTTACGTTTCTCTCGTCTTGTTGTTCTGTGGGTGTGCGCATGAGCCGAGTCTGTCTGTAACGTGACGTGCTTTCGATGTTGTCGTTGTGGGGAGTTGTCGACACAATGTCACGATAGGATGTAGGTTGCAGTAGGTACTGGGAGATGTAGAAGCTTGCACAGGATGGAGAGCTGCATCAAACCAGTCTCAAGACTGAAGACCACAACAACAACAACAGACTGTTATTGCAGAAGGAAAATGGAAGGGAGTGACGAACACTGTGTGGATAACCTCCACACTAGGGACCATAACGAAGTCACGAGTTGGACAACTCAATCCCCTTTGACCTTGGTATCATTCTGGTGTACAGATGTTTGGGGTCGCGAACTGGGAACCAGGGAATGAGAAGCTCTGCTCAGCTTTTGGTTCAAGTGACGCGTGGGGTACCTGGGCCCGGGACACCCTCTGCCAGCAGCCTGGGAGTCGGCGCTGTCAGCCGAACCTTATCTCCGTACCCGTGCTCAGCTCCGCTCTGGCCAAACATCGGGCGGCAGCGGCGCAGCTGTGCGTTGATAACGAACGGGCCCACCTGGGCTCTACGGCCCTCGCGTCCAAATGTAGTCCGGCCGTGCAGAGTCAAGTTCCATCTGATCCCTCCGAATCACTTCAGGAGACTTTTCACTCTTATGCATGTCAGTGCTGAGACCCCACACTCAAAACTGTCCACCAACTGGGCCAGTGTTTCGTCTACGTCTACATCTACATCCATACACCGCAAGCCACCTGACGGTGTGTGTCGGAGGGTACCTTGAGTACCTCTATCGGTTCTCCCCTCTATTCCAGTCTCGTATTGTTCTTGGAAAGAGGGATTGTAGGTATGCCTCTGTGTGGGCTCTAATCTCTCTGATTTTATCCTCGTGGTCTCTTCGCGAGATATACGTAGGAGGGAGCAATATACTGCTTGACTCCTCGGTGAAGGTATGTTCTCCAAACTTAACAAAAGCCCGTACCGAGCTACTGAGCGTCTCTCCTGCAGAGTCTTCCACTGGAGTTTATCTATCATCTCCGTAACGCTTTCGCGATTACTAAATGATCTTGTAACGAAGGGCGCTGCTCTCCGTTGGACCTTCTCTATCTCTTCCATCAACTCTATCTGGTACGGATCCCACACTGCTGAGCAGTATTCAAGCAGTGGGCGAACAAGCGTACTGTAACCTACTTCCTTTGTTTTCGGATTGCATTTCCTTAGGATTCTTCCAATGAATCTCAGTCTGGCATGTGCTTTACCGACGATCAACTTTATATGATTATTCCATTTTAAATCACTCCTAATGCGTACTCCCAAATAATTTATGGAATTAACTGCTTCCAACTGCTGACCTGTTATATTGTAGCTCAATGATAAGGGATCTTTCTTTCTATGTATTCGTAACACATTACAATTGTCTACATTGAGATTCAACTGCCATTCCCTGCACCATGCGTCAATTCGCTGCAGATCCTCCTGCATTTCAGAACAATTTTCCAATGTTACAACTTCTCGATATACCACAGCATCATCCGCAAAAAGCCTCAGTGAACTTCCGATGTCATCCACAAGGTGATTTATGTATATTGTGAATAGCAACGGTCCTACGACACTCCCCTGCGGCACACCTGAAATCACTCTTACTTCGGAAGACTTCTCTCCATTGAGAATGACATGCTGCGTTCTGTTATCTAGGAACTCTTCAATCCAATCACACAATTGGTCTGATAGTCCATATGCTCTTACTTTGTTCATTAAATACCTGTGGGGAACTGTATCGAACGCCTTGCGGAAGTCAAGAAACACGGCATCTACCTGGGAACCCGTGTCTATGGCCCTCTGAGTCTCGTGGACGAATAGCGCGATCGTCTACCCACATCATCAGTCATTTGATGTCCACTGCCCCATAATGGCTCCGTTCTCATTCCTACATTAAAATCTACATTTTATCTTTGCAATTCACACTGAAGTTCCTGGCAAAGTGTTCAACCACTTCCAGTCTATTTCTCTACCGTTCTTCTCTCGAACAGCACCCGGGCTGAACACTTCAATCTCGCTGTACGATCCAGGTTACGATTATTAGTTCTCCTTATGTAGCTTGGCGCCAGTAAAATTTTTTCGCTTTCACGACAAAAAAAGTTGATAATTGAAATTTTGTGAAAAGATCTCGCTTCAAAGAAAAATTCCTGTGGTTTAGTTATGGTCGCCCCAACTCGTCTACCATATATGTAACACTTTAAAAACACCCTAAATAGTGCCGGACGAGTTAAATTGACGAAGGGTGTACAGATTAAAATTTACAAGACACGTAATAGTTTTCTCTCGGAATAACAGGCTTCGCTTCGTATTTTTGTGACCACGAAGATTTGGAATATCTCAAGTGCACTAATGTGATTCGCATTTGGGGATCGGACTTTTTAAATCAAATGGTATGCAGCTTCTAAGCAGTTACTACAATTCCTAGTTGTCTCGCTGACATGACCTCAATGGCGTCTAAACAAATATCGCCCAAGCCGATTACACGGTCACGCAAAAAGACTCACCGACATTTCCATCTCGGAACTTGTCAAGATCATATTAAAAGGATTAACGTTAATAAATAATGAAACTAGAGCCATTAATTGAATGAAATAGTTATTCGCATTTATATGTGTTTACAATAATACATCCATCCTAACAGACCTACGCCGAGACAGAAAAGGTAACGAAGCAAGTGACGCAAAAAGAAAGACAGTCAAATGATACACATCACATCACATGGGTATAATAGTTTATACCGTTCTTTCAAATCGTGAGACACTATGGATTCATATTTTATAAATAAAACTCTTTTCATTGCCAGTAATGGCTCACGAGTAATTTATTCTTTGTATTTGGTAAAATTAATTTAACGAGAACAAGAAAACAAAGGAAAAACAGTGATATATGGTCATGCACACTCATATTTCGCGATTAAACAATGCCTCCAGTTCTTTGAAGTTTTTCGTTATCCTCTGCCAACCCTACCTGGTACGGATCTCAAACCGAGTACTGATATTGCAAAAAAGGATGGACAAGCATAGTGGAGACAAAAAACCAACAGGTCTACCAAAGAGACTGTTGTGCCAATAAAACACATTTTTTGGTTCCTTCCCCGCAACTTTTCCTATGTGACCGTTCTAATTTAAGCTCTTCGTAACTGTAATTTCTAGGAGTTCAGATGAATTGAGAGGGTTGAGATTTATGTGATTTAAGTTGTAACCGAAATTTAACGGATTCTTTTTCGTACTCATGTGGTTGACTTCACATTCTTTTATTGTCCAGAGTCAAGTGCCATTTTCTGCACAATACAGATATCTGATCTAAACCATTTTGGATTAGGTTTTTATCTTCTGATGGCTTAAGAATAGCAGAGGGGAAAGGAAGATGTCACGTCTTACTCGATGATTTTCCGTCGATTACTAAGATGCGACCTTTCTGACAAGAAATCACCAATCCAGTCGCACAACTGAGACAACGTCCCATAGAGATGAAATTTGATTAAAAGCGGCTTGCGATGAGCGGTATCAAAAGCCTTCTTGACATATAGAAATAAGGAAACAACCTGAGGTCCCCTGTTGATAGCACTCGTCACTTCGCGTGAATAAAGAGTTAGTTGTGTCTCACAAGAACGAATTTTCTGAATAGTAAACACGTCTTAATAAACCATTTTCCTCGAGGTAGGTCATAGTGTTCCAACAGTATATGTTATAAAATTCAATTGCAAATCGACTTTATTAATATGGGTCTGTAACTCAGCGGAATATTCCTGTTTCCTTTGTTGGGTACTGGTGTGGCCTGCAAGTCTCTAGGTATGTCCACTGAAGCACCAAAGAAACTGGTGTAGCCAGTATTCAAACACAGATCCATGTAAACGGCCAGAATACGGCGCTGCGGTCGGCAACGCCTACATATGTCTGACGCAGTTGATAGATCGGTTACTGCTGCTACAATGGCAAGCTATCAAGATTTAAGTGACTTTGAACGCAGTGTTATAGTCGCCACACGAGCGATGGGTCACAGCATCTCCGAGGTAGTGACGAAGTGGCGGTTTTTTCCCGTACGACAGTTTATTAGTGTACCCTGAATATCAGGAATCCGGTAAAACGTCAAATCTCCGACATCGCTGCGGCCGGGAAAAGATCCTGCTAAAACGGGACCAACAAAAACTAAAGAGAATCGTTCAACGTGACAGAAGTGCAAGTCTTCCAGAAATTGCTGGAGATTTCAATGCTGGGCCACCAACAAGTGTCAGCGTCCGAACCATTCAACGAAACATCATCGATATGGGCTCTCGGAGCCAAAGGCGCACTTGTGTACTCCTGATGACTGCACGAAACAAAGCTTTACGCCTCGCCTGGGCCCATTAACACCGACATTGGACTGTTGATGACTGGAAACATGTTGCCTGGTCGGACGAGTCTCGTTTCAAATTGTATCGAGCTGGTCGACATGTCCGGGTATGGAGACAACCTCATGAATCCATGGACCGTTCATTTCAGCAAGGGGACTGTTGAAGCTTGTGGAGGTTCCGTAATTGTGTGGGGCGTGTGCAGTTGCCTTGATATGGGACTCCTGACACGTCTAGATATGACAGGCGACAGGTACTTAAGCATCCTGTCTGATCTCTGGCATCTATTCATGTCCATTATCCATTCCGATGGGCAATTCCAGCAGGACAATGCGACATACCACTGGTACAAAATGGCTACAGAATGGCTTAAGGAATACGCTTATGAGTTTAAATACTTTTACTGGCCACCAAACTCCCCAGACAGTATTGAGCATATCTGTAATGTCTTGCAACATGCTGTTGAGAAGAGATCTCCACCTCCTCGTACTCTTACTGATTTATGGAAAGCCCTGCAGGATTGATGTCAGTTCTCACCTGCACTACTTCAGAAATTAGTCGAATTCATATCACGTCGTGTCGCGGCGCTTCTCGGCGCTCGTGGGGACCATACACGATACTAGGTTTCTTTGGCTCTTCAGTGTATGTTCCGTCGAACGGGCAGTTATATATCACTGCTAAGCATGGAGGTATTATATAAGCATTCTCTGAAAAGAACTTGATTGGCGTAAGATCTGTAACAGAAGACTTGCCTTTATTACGTGTTTTAAGCCGCTTAGCCACCCCGATGATATCTGAACTACTCTTATTGGCTGTCGTTGTTGCTACGAATTCTGGAATATGTATTTTGTCTTCTTTGCTGAAGGAATTTCGGAAAACCGTACTTAGTAACTTTGCTTTAGTGCCAGTGTCATTGGTAAGATTACCATTGCTATCTTGCAGTCAAGTTACTGACTGTCTCTTGCCGCTGACGCAGTTCAAGTACGACCAAGATCTCAGTGGATCATCTGTCAGATTTCGAGACAGAGTTTCCTTATTGACTCTCACTGGACTCGCATTCGGGAGGACGACGGTTCAATCCCGTCTCCGGCCATCGTGATTCAGGTTTTCCGTGATTTCCCTAAATCGTTTCAGGCAAATGCCGGGATGGTTCCTTTGAAAGGGTACGGCCGATTTCCTTCCCAATCTTTCCCTACCTCGAGCTTGCGCTCCGTCTCTAATGACCTCGTTGTCGACGGGACGTTAAACACTAACCACCACCACCACCACCACTTATTGACTCTGTTAAAGCATCAAGTTCGCATTAAATTTGGAGCTTAAATAAAACGTCACCAGTCTACGAGATTTTGGCTGCATTTAAGCTTGGAATGCTTTTTTCGTTGCTTCTGCAACAGTGTTACGGCTTTTTTTAAAGTACAATGTGCGATCACTTCAATCTCTTATTAATTTATTTGGTATATATCCCTCAGATACTGCCGACAGTATTTCTTTGCATTTCCCATGCACTACGATCTTCAACCATATCTGTCCATGTCCTGCCTAGCTGAACTGTAATGGCAATCACCCCCTTTTCCGTTATGTCATCGTATTAGTCCTTCTTTCGCCATTGTTAAAAAAAGTGATAAGAAAGGCTTAAATATCTTTTGATATTAGGAAAAATAATATATTCAAGAGTAATCTCACATGTAAGGAAAAACAATTTATTCAGCAGATCACTATTTGGATGCCAGAGTGGTTGCTCTACAGGGAATGCAATTTACACATTCTAGTTGTTGTTGTTCTCTGAAGATCATTTTTGCTCGTTTTTCTCGAATAATTCGAAAACTACAACTCATGCGAAAGCGCATCACAGTAAAAGATTTGTTCTTTTTGTTGTGGTCTTCACTCCTGAGACTGGTTTGATGCAGCTCTCCATGCCACTCTATCTGTGCAAGTTTCTTCATCTCCCAGTACCTACCGCAACCTGCATCCGTCTGAACCTGCTTAGTTGTATTCATCTCTTGGTGTCCCTGTACGATTTTTACCCTCCACCCTGCCCTCCAGTACTAAATTGGTGATCCCTTGATGTCTCAGAACATGTCCTACTAACCGATCCCTTCTTCTAGTCAAGTTGTGCCACAAGATCCACTTCTCCCCGATTCTATTCAATACCTCCTCATTAGTTTTGTGATCTACCCATCTAATCTTCAGCATTCTTCTGTAGCACCACATTTCGAAACCTTCTATTCTCTTCGTGTCCAAACTATTTATCGTCCATTTTTCACTTCCATACCTGGCTACACTCCATACAAATACTTTCAGAAACGACTCCCTGACACTTATATCTATACTCGATGTTAACAAATTTCTCTTCTTCAGAAGAGCTTTCCTTGCCATTGCCAGTCTACATTTTATACCGTCTCTACTTCGACCATCATCAGTTATTTTCCTCCCCAAATAGTAAAAATCATGTACTACTTTGTGTCTCATTTCCTAATTTAATTCCCTCAGCATCATCCTACTTAATTCGACCACATTCCATTATCCTCGTTTTGCTTTTGTTGGTGTTCATCTTATATCCTCCTTTCATGACACTGTCCATTCCGTTCAACTGCTCTTCCAAGTCCTTTGCTGTCTCTGACAGAATTACAATGTCATCGGCGAACCTCCAAGTTTTTATTTCTTCTCCATGGATTTTAATACCGGTTCCGAATTTTTCTTTTCTTTCCTTTATTGCTTGCTCAATATACAGATTGAATAGCATCGGGGAAAGGCTACAACCCTGTCTCGCTCCTTTCCCAACAACTGCTTAACTTTCATACCCCTCGAGTCTTATAACTGCCATCTGTTTTCTGTACAAATTGTAAATAGCCTTTCGCACCCTGCATTTTACCCCTGCCACCTAAACAGTTTGAAAGAGAGTATTCCAGTCAACATTGTCAAAAGCTTTCTCTAAGTCTACAAATGCTGGAAACGTAGGTTTTGCCTTCCCTTAATCTTTCTTCTGAGATATGTCGTAGTGTCAGTATTGCCTCACGTGTTCCAACATTTCTGCGGAATCCAAACTGATCTCCGAGGTCGGCTTCTACCAGTTTTTCCGTTCATCTGTAAAGAATTCGCGTTAGTATTTTGCAGCTGTGACTTATTAAACTAATGGTTCGGTAATTTTCACATCTGTCAACACCTGCTCTGTAGTGCAAGCCTCAAATTAAAAAAAAAAATCGTCAGCTGGTATTTTTGTGAGCCGTTCAACGCATTATAAAAACTTTAGTTTCATGCAATTGATGCAGTTAGAAACATCTAGTCTGAGTCGTATTTAACAAACTGTAAGCGAAAGGTTGTGCTGAACTATTCAAACGGTGCTGGTAAGAGAGAGTATTTTAGCGATGGGAGAGATTATGAAGAGAGTGCAACAATGTTCGATTTTGGGAACCTCCCCCTGCCTCCCCCTCCTCCCATTTCTTACATAATACTTTTTTTTCACCACGAAACTAATGTAACGAATCACATTTCATGAGGAAGTCACAGGGCTTGTCCTGACAGAGTTGCAACATTTTCACTGTTGCTGAAGACGAATTACTGCACGACTGTATCAATGGGCTGTGTCGTTTTGTTTCGACACTCTGTTTGGTCGCCTGCTCGGTATAGGTTTAGGTGTCTATGGCATATTTCATGGGGGGGGGGGGGGGGAGGGGGGGGGGGTTTGGTCTCACCAGGTGGAGCAGATGCACATATGTATCGAGTGAGTTTGTGTTTGAGCGCGTGGCTTGCCCTCCGCGTGCCAGCTATCAGCTGGGCCATAAAGCAGCGACAGTAATCCCAGGACAGCGGGCGATAGGCGCTGCTCGTCGATAATCCGACACGGGAGGTTCTGATTCGTGCTGCAGGATTATCACGCGGACGGCGGCACTCCACTGGGGAGTGTCTGCCGGCGGGCCGCTATCTGGGCCCGACTCTCTAGGGAACATGTGGCCAGTTCTGTACACTCGCCCACGCACAGAGCATGCCCTGCTGCAGTTTGAAACGACTGCCTGCATACACACACCAGAAAAAGTTTTGTATCAGACCGGTGCCCAGAACTCCTAAAGATAGGACCCCTGACTGTGGGTATAGTACCACAGACACAGTCCCTCTACCTGTTCAGAGATATCACTAAACCCGCCCAAAGATGGGCACAACCGTGCAAGAGCAGCGCTTATTAGAGAGAGGGGGTCCGACAGCCAATCAGTTCTACATCTACATCCATACTCCGCAAGTCACCTGACGGTGTGTGTCGGAGGGTACTTTGAGTACCTCTATCGATTCTCACTTCTATTCCAGTCTCGTATTGTTCGTGGGAAGAAGGATTGTCGGTATGCCTCTGTGTGGCCTCTAATCTCTCTCATTTTATCCTCATGGTCTCTTCGCGAGATATACGCAGGTGGGAGCAATATACTGCTTGACTCCTCGGTGAAGGTATGTTCTCCAAACTTAACAAAAGCCCGTAACGAGCTACTGAGCGTCTCTCCTGCAGAGTCTCCCTCCGGAGTTTATCTATCAGCTCCGTAACGCTTTCGCGATTACTAAATGATTCTGTAACGAAGCGCTCTGCTCTCCATTGGATCTTCTCCCTCTCTTCCATCAACCCTATCTGGGACGGATCCCACACTGCTGAGCAGTATTCAAGCAGTGGGCGAACAAGCGTACTGTAACGTACTTACTTTGTTTTCGAATTGCATTTCCTTAGGAGTCTTCCAATGAATCTCAGTCTGGCATCTGCTTTACCAACGATCAACTTTATATGATGATTCCATTTTAAATCACTCCTAATGCGTACTCCCAGAAAATTTATGGAATTAACTGCTTCCAGTTGCTGACCTGCTATAGTGTAGCTCAATGATAAGGGATCTTTCTTTCTATGTATTAGCAGCACATTACAATTGTCTACATTGAGATTCAATTGCCATTCCCTGCACCATGCGTCAATTCGCTGCAGACCCTCCTGCATTTCAGTACAATTTTCCATTGTTACAACCTCTCGATACACCACAGCATCATCCGCAAAATGCTTCAGTGAACTTCCGATGTCATCCACAGGGTGATTTCTGTATATTGTGAATAGCAACGGTCCTACGACACTCCCCTGTGGCACACCTGAAATCACTCTTACTTCGGAAGACTTCTCTCCATTGAGAACTCTTCAGTCCAATCACGCAATTGGTCTGATAGTCCATACGCCCTCAGTTTTGTCAATTCCACCAGGAAGGAGGTACACGTCTCGTGTTGTCTGTAGTTCAACCATGCCTAGACGGTCAATACCGCGGTTCCATCGCGTCCGAGTTGTTACTTTGTACCAGGAAGGGCTCTCAAGGAGTCCAAAAGCGATGTTGTTCGGACATGGAGGAGATACAGAGAGAAACTGTCCATGACACGCCTCGCTCAGGCCGCCCAAGGGCTACTAATGCAGTGGGTGACCGCCACCTGTGGATTATGGCTCGGATGAGCCCTGACAGGAACGCCACCATGCTGAATAATGATTTCTTGCAGTCACAGGACGTCGTGTTATGACTCAAACTGTGCGCAGTAGGCTGCATGATCCGCAACTTCACTCCCGATGTCCTTGGTGATGTCCTTTTTTACAACCACAGCACCATGCAGCGCGGTACAGGTGGGTCCAACAACATGCAGAATGGACCACTCAGGATTGGCATCACTTTCCCTTCACCGATGAGTGTCGCATATGCCTTCAACCAGACAATCGTCGGAGACGTGTCTGGAGGTAACCCGGTCGGGCTGAACGCCTTCAACACACTGTCCAGCGAGTGCAGCAAGGTGGAGCTTCCCTGATGTTTTGGGGTGGTGTCATGTGGGGCCGACGTACGCCACTGGTAGTCATGGAGGGCGCCATAACGGCTGTACCATACGTGAATGCCATCCTCCGACCTATAGTGCAACCATACTGGCAGCATATTGGCGAGGCATTCGACTTCATGGACGACAATTCGCGCCCCCATCTTTCACATTACTTCCCTCAGAATAACGACATCTCTCGACTGAAGTGGCCAGCATGTTCTTCAGACATGAAGCCTATTGAACATGCCTGGGGTAGATTGGAAAGGGCTGTTTATGGACGACGCGACCCACCAACATCTCTGAGGGATTAACACCGAATCGCCGTTGAGGAGTGGGACAATCTGCTACCTTTCGCTCGCTTTTCGTCCACTATATATCTCATCGATGCAACCGTGCCAGTCGGTAATCCTATGCAGACGTACGGATAAAATGGTTGAAATGGCTCTGAGCACTAGAAAGTAGAACTACTGAAACCTAACTAACCTAAGGACATCACACACATCCATGCCCGAGGCAGGATTCGAACCTGCGACCGTAGCGTACGGATAATATCACAACCCCACATTCCGCGAAGTATTCGATTAGTGAGTAAAAAATATGGAGATGACAGCAGAACTTTTTAGATGGTCACCACCACAGTATGGATGTGGAGGGGCTCCACCGTTTCCATTTTTTTTATAAAAAATCATCAGACTCTGGAAGATTAGTAAACACTTGTTGGTTTCCGCCCCCGGTAGCTGAGTGGTCGGCGCGACAGACTGTCAATCCTAAGGGCCTGGGTTCGATTCCCGGTTGCGTCGCCGATTTTCTCCGCTCAGGGACTGGGTGTTGTGCTGTCCTAATCATCCCCATCGACGCGCAAGTCGCCGAAGTGGCGTCAGATCGAAAGACTTGCACCAGGCGAGCGGTCTACTTGTGCCCTTTCTCACCTTTCACTGACAGGTCTCAGCCACCAATCTTCCCATGGTCCAGTGAATCAAAAGGAAATGAAACCGTGAGAAACACCCGTCTGCCAAGCAATACATGATGAGTGCAGATACTGATGCAGTTTGTGGTGTAGGCTACGTAGAGTAGCAAGCTAACACCAGGGGTTCCAAAACTGCTCCGCGGAACACTCGTTTTCGAGGGAAGTGAACAACTTGGCGTTTTTATCGACAAAAATTTTCTTATTTTTTTGAAAACGTTATTGGTATTTCTGTGCTATTCCTTATGATTTAAAATTGAATTAATTGCCGAATAAAACAAGTTTTCCTCATTTCATTAACCTTCAAAATAAGCAAGATGTTCCATCAAAGTACCAGGATTCTCAAAGTTTGGTAGCCTATTGTATGGATGATAATAGGGGGAAGTCTTTCCTCCGAGTTTTTGGATGCGTCTTGTTCGAGATGAGTCACACGCCATACTAGAATTGAAAGGAGCCTCTGTGGAACTCAAATCTTATCTCTGGCGTTTTAATACCCGTTATTGCGCAACGATTACTCAGCTAATAGCTATGCATAACAAGACATAGCAGGATATCAAAACAAGTTGTGTGCTCTTCAGGTAAATGGCCACGGCATCCGTCAAATCAAATGTCACAGAGAAAACCAATTTACCTGAATTTTGGGTCATCAGACATAATTGGGTTAGGGTCGAGAAGATAAGCACAATCTGGAAAAGAGGAAACTGGAAGGAGGAGTCTGAGCAACCACTCGAAAAGATAATCGGTATTATTACAACAGAATTCAGAGTCATTTAGTCTGAGTAGGAATGGATTAGTCGTGTAATTCCTTGAGTAGTGAAGGTACAGTGGATTTAACGCGGCGTGTGCATGGTGTCTTCTGCAGTCGTGACAGCATATGGAATGATGGCCTCCGCTTCAGCATTTTAATTAGGACGTGCCTCTGTCGCATATCAGTCTACTATGAGTATGTCCGCACGGACAAACGTTCCAAGGGCACGAACAGTACGAGATCTCCTCAACACACAATATGAATGGTGGTCCACCACAAGGATCATTACTGGGGCCGAACCTTTACACTCTTTTCACAGCCGACGTACCAGTTATACACTGCAGCTAGATCTGTATACAGACTACAAGGCGGTCTTTGGGCATAGGACGAAGGTCCGGAGCATCAGACGATGCCACAGAGGCGCAAGTGATACAGTAATCCTTGAGCTGTCAAAAGAATATCATCCACACAATCCCGAAGACTGTGCTAAGTAAACATAAGAACAACCACACAAGACTCGTAGATGAGCTCTGATATTTGGGTATAAAAATAACTGATGATCGCCAAAAGAGAGGGTGTATTAAATAGCAAAAACAGCCTTTCTGAAGTAAATAAATATATCGAATATAAACTTAAGAGTTAGGATGTCATTAAACACAAACGTATCAGGTTGTTTTTATCGTCACTTACCGATGGCAGTTTAAGTTACAAGCTTACTGTGACCAGTCCAAACCAATTTTGTATACATTCAAACTGAAGCAATAAATGAAAATTTGTACCAAGGCCAGGATCCAAACCCAGGTCCCCTGGTTACTAGGCGGACGCGCTAACCACTCCACCATACAGGGGCTTTGAACAACTGCACGGACTACTCTAGCACGTCTCGCTCTTCACGCTTCAGCCCACTTGGTGTTCCTCTTAGCCCGAACAGCATTTTAGAAGCTCTGCCACTGTGTTGTAGCAGCACCTGAGCAGCGAACGAAATGGGAAACGCAGGTATAGGTGATATTCCAATGCAGTTGGAGTGCCTCGGCAATGCTGTTCGAGTGTAGAGGGAATACCAAGTGGGATGAGGTGTGACTGGGAATTTGGACTGAAGAGGGAGGCATGCTAGCGAAGGTCGTGCAGTTGTGCAAAGGCACTGTGCCAGGGTTGGGGAGTGTTTAGCGCATGTACCTAATGAACAGGAGAGCTGAATTCGAATCCATTTTCATTCGTCGCTTTTGCTGCATATATGCAGCGTAGGTGTTCGAGACTTGAAAAGTTCTCTGGAACAGTACAGCTTCACTTAAATAACAATCTATTTTGTTTTCCCCTCCGTTTCAGACTTTGAACTTCCATCATCAGGGGTATTTTGTCAATAAATAACACATGTGTGTGTTGTGTGTACTACTTTACTGTCAACAAACGTTTTCCAAACTACAGAGTTCTAGTGTTTCATTTTGCCTACCGAATGCGTAGGAAGTTCATAGGTCTGTAAAAACTTTTATTTCACATTTCTACCTATCGGTTCCTGATATCAAAACGTACAAAAGTTCATCCTCTACACATCTCTTATATCCTGTGTATATGATCTTTTGTAATAGATCGTGGTACAGTGACTACTTTACAAGATCCATAGCCGGAGGCCACTCTCAGTAAATTGTAACTGCGATATTGTCCTTCAACCTTGTCTCTTTCTGTTGACGTTAATGTGATATGAATTAATGGCCTCAAAATGAAGAAAGGTCTCTTTCCTGGGGATCTACTGCAATTGGTTGTACACTGATTGCTATACAAATCAGTAGTCCAGATGCCAGTCTCAACAGCTACAACAAGAATAGTGACTTGATCCTCCAGCTATGTCTTCGTCTTCTTCCTGTCCTTATACCATCTCTGCAAGAGGTCAGCGTAGTATTTGGGATTTGGCAAAGTTGATGGAAGAGGATGGCCTGATGCCCTTCTGGTCCCACCTTTTTCTCTCTCCCCCCCCCCCCCCCCCCCCCTCTACTCCGATGCCAACTGATAATATCCTTGAAGCAGTGTTTTTTTAGTTAACTGTAAATACTTTCAAATAAATTGAAACAATGGCTCCAAAATGAACCTCTATAGAACAAGGTTTATATGCTTACTGATATATACCAGCTAATCTTGAATTGATTACTGAATAAGTATCTCTGGTGGATGACAGTCTCCAAAACTACCACCAATAAAAGTGTCCTTGAACCTCTGTCTTTGTGTTCACTATGTTAAGTGAAGCAATGGTGCCAAAAATAACCCCTGTGGAACATATTTCGTATATGCTCTGCTCTGGTTAGAGTCACAATACAGCGCTTGACTCACAAATACCTTGGCAAATGCCTCTCAACAACGTTCCTTCACTGATTCTGTCCTTTGACTTGCGTTCTTTCGTTGACTGTAAATGCTATGTGAGACAGTGGCTCGAAATGAACCACTGTGGAAGACAAATCATAAAATTTCTAAGCTGTTGCGATAGATCTCGCACTGATTATAGAACAAGCACCTCTACCGCTACCATCAGAGATACTATCTGTAGATCTCTGCCTTATTGTTCATTATACTCCATCGCCAAGTGAGAGATTGGCGCCAAAATTAATTCCTGTGGAACGTATCCCAGGTTACCCAGTTCCACTCAGAGTCCAGAGATGGTGATCACACATGCAGTTACTAATGGCGAATGACACTCCCAGCAATTTTCCATCACCACAACTGTACTTGAATCTGTGTCTTTTTTTATGACTGCAACTATCATATGAAACAATGGCCCCAAAATGAACCTCTATGGAACAAAGTATATGCTTTCTGAGATATAGCAGCTAATCTTGAGTTGGTTACTGAATATGTATCTCTGGTGGATGACAGTCTCCACAACTACCAACAATGAAAGTGTCTTTGAACTTCTGTCTTTGGGTTGACTGTGTTAAGTGAAGCAATGGTGCCAAAAATAAGCCCTGTGGAACATATTCCGTATGTGCTCTGCTCCGCTTAGTCAGGGTACGGTCCTTGACACACAAATATCTTGGCAAATGCCTCTCAACAACGTTCCTTTACTGATTATGTCCTTTGACTTGCGTTCTTTCGTTGACTGTAAATACTATGTGTGAGACAGTGGCTCGAAATTGAACCACTGTGGAAGACAATTCATAAAATTTCTAAGCTGTTGCAACAGATCTTGCACTGATTATAGGACAAGCACCTCTACCGCTACCATCAGAGATACTGTCTTTAGATCTCTGCCTTCATCTTAGTTATACTCCATCGCCAAGTGAGAGAATGGCGCCAAAATTAATCCCTGTGGAACGTATCCCAGTTTACCCAGTTCGACTGAGAATCCAGGGATGGTCATTACTCACGCAATTACTACTGCCGAATGACACTCCCAGCAATTTTCCATCACCACAATTGTACTTGAATCTGTGTCTTTATTTAAGACTTCAAATATAACACAAAACAATGGCCCCAAAATGAACCTCTATAGAACAAAGTTTATATGCTCACTGAGGTATAGCAGCTAATCTTTACTGAATCGTTACTGAATAAGTATCTCTGGTGGATGACAGCCTCCACAACTACCACCAATGAAAGTGTCCTTGAACCTCTGTTTTTGTGTTAAGTCAAGCAATGCTGCCAAAAATAGCCACTGTGGAACATATTTCGTATATGCTCTGCTCCGCTTAGAGTCATGGTACAGTGCTTGACACACAAATACCTTGGCAAATGCCTCTCAACCATGTTCCTTCACTGATAATGTCCTTTGACTTGCGTTCTTTCGTTGACTGTAAATACTATGTGAGACAGTGGCTCGAAATGAACCACTGTGGAAGACAAATCATAAAATTTCTAAGCTGTTGCGACAGATCTTGCACTGATTATAGAACAAGCACCTCTACCGCTACCATCAGAGATACTGTATTTAGATCTCTGCCTTCATCTTAGTTATACTCCATCGCCAAGTGAGAGAATGGCGCCAAAATTAATCCCTGTGGAACATATCCCAGTTTACCCAGTTCGACTGACAATCCAGGGATGGTGATTACACATGCAATTACTACTGCCGAATGACACTCCCAGCAATTTTCCATCACCACAATTTTACTTGAATCTGTGTCTTTTTTTATCACTGCAAATATCATATGAAACAATGGCCTCAAAATGAACCCCTGTGGTAATCAAATCATTTGCTTGCTGAGATATTATGACACATACGGCACTGATTGCTGAACAAGTGTTTCTGCTGGATGACCCTTTCTACAGCTGCTACAAGCAGTGGTGTCCTTGAACCTCTTCGTGTACACTGTATGCATATCTTGTGAAACAATGGAACCAGAATGAACCATTGTGGAAGATGGCTCGTTGCTGAGAGCCGAGGCTCAGTGACCGTCACACGAGTAGCGACGCAGTGTGCCCCCTCTCGGGAGCTACTCGCACAGTTGGACCAGGCGACGAGGCCTGAGTGCAGGGCTAGGTATGAAGCGCCTACTCACCTGTAATCGTCGTGCGCCTCTGCTGGGCCGACGTGCCAGGGCGTGGGGTCGTAGCAGTCCTCGTAGCCGCTGCACATGCTGACCGCTGACCGCTGACCGCTGACTGCTGACAGTGTGGCCACACCACTCCGCTCGCGCCGACTGCCTCGTGCAGGTTAGCACTCTGTAACCGCGACCGTATCGCCCGCCGGCCTATCTATCGGCTGATAACGCCGGGCCGCATTGATTTGCCAGCTCCCGTGTCGCTCTCCCCGGCACACTACATCACCTCCACCCATCGCCTTCCAAACGGACCTTTAATCCTTCTTTTAAAATCTCTCCAACGCGCAGGAAAGCTGTCTCCAGCATCTGTTACTGTTGACTGCAATACAATAATCGCAATTGGGTAACTGATTCTATGCTGGCCGGAGTGGCCGAGCGGTTCCAGGCGCTACAGTCTGAAACCGCTACGGTAGCAAGTTCGAATCCTGCCTTGGGCATGGATGTGCGTGATGTCCTTAGGTTAGTTAGGGTTAAGTAGTTCTAAGTTCTAGGTCATGTCCTTAGGTTAGTTAGCGTTAAGTAGCTCTAAGTTCTAGGGGACTGATAACCTCAGAAGTTAATTCCCATAGTGCTCAGAGCCATTTGATCCATTTAAGTGATTCGCTGATCAAACCAGGATCCTCTCATGACCTGTCGTTAGTGTTCCACACTTTCATGTCAGTATTCATTTCGTGTTTGCTGATTTAGCGTCTTGTGGTTGTGGTCTTCTGTCCCAAAACTTGTTTGATGCTGCTCTCCATGCTACTCTATCCTGTGCATGCCTCTTCATCTCCGAAAAACTACCCTTCTCAATCTGCTTACTGTACTCATCTCGGTCTGCCTCTACGATTTTTACCCACCACACTTCCCTCTAGTACTGGTTTCCTTGATGTCTCAGAATGTGTTCTATGGACCAATCCTTTCTTCTAGTCAGGTTGAGACACAAATTTCTTGCCTGCCTAGTACGGTACCTCCTCGTCAGTTACGTGATTTAACCATCTAAACCTCAGCATCTTTTATAGCACCATAAAGCTATTCTGAAACTTCCTGGCAGATTAAAACTGTGTGCCGGACCGACACTCGAACTTGGGACCTATGCTTTTCGCGGGCAAGTGCTCTACCAACAGAGCTACCCAAGCACGATTCACGCCCCGTCCTCACAGCTTTACTTCCGCCACTACCTCGTCTCCTACCTTCCAAAGGTCCCGAGTTCGAGTCTCGGTCCGGCACACAGTTTTAATCTGCCAGGAAGTCTCATATCAGCGCACACTCCGCTGCAGAGTGAAAACTTCATTCTGGAAACATTCCCCAGGCTGTGGCCAAGCCATGTCTCCACAATATCCTTTCTTTCAGGAGTGCTAGTTCTCCAGGGTTCGCTGGAGATCTTCTGTAAAGTTTGGAAGGTAGGAGCCGAGGTAATGGAAAAAGTAAAGCTGTGAGGACGGGGTGTCAGTCGTGCTTGGGTAGCTCAGTTGGTAGAGCACTTGCCCGCGTAAGGCAAAGGTCCCGAGTTTGAGTCTCGGTCCGGCACACAGTTTTAATCTGCCAGGAAGTTTCATATCAGCGCACACTCCGCTGCAGAGTGAAAATCTCATTCTGGAAGCTTCTATTCTTTTCCTGCGGTTATCGACCACGTTTCACTTCCATAGATAGCTACAATCCAAACAAATATCTGCACAAAATTCTGCCTGATACTTGAGTCTATGCTCGATCTTAACAAACTTGTCTTCTTCAGAATCGCTTTTCATGTCACTGCCAGTCTAAATTTTTTATCCCCTTAGCGTAAGTTGGAGATATTCGACTCATTTTAGTGCCTGAAATATACGAGGGTAAGTCAATTATTATCTGCAAAGTAGTTATTAAATTTTATTATAGTAAAATAGGAGACGTACAAGAACATCATTTTTCGACACAGTCTCTTTGTGTTTCAACGCACTTGGTCCATCGTTGTACAAGCTTCCTGATTCCCTCATAAAATAAGGTTCTTGGTTGCGCTGCGAGCCAGGAATGCACCGCTTCTTTCACTGCTTCGTCCGAGGCAAATCGACGGCCCCTTAATGCCTCTTTGAGTGGGCCAACTAGGTGATAGTCAGAAGGGGAAAGATCGGGACTGTATGGAGGATGATCTGGTACTTCAAATTTGAGTTTCTGGAGCGTTTCAGCAGTGTGGGCAGCAGTATGCGGACGGGCCTTGTGAAACAACACAACAACTTTTGACAGCAAACCTCGGCGTTTTCTTCGAATTGCAGGCTTCAGCCTGGCAGTAAGCATCTCACTGTAACGTACACTGTTTACTGTTGGGCCCCTTTCCCCATAATGTTCCAGTACTCTGTAAGTAGGCTGTTTAGGTTTTCTTATTGGTAACGCCACATAGCGCTCGGTATGAAAAAATCACTGGCTGTGCCATGTGCAGTCTGTGTTTAGTTTGCATTGTTGTCTGCCATTGTAGTGTTGAGCAGCGGCAGCTGGATGCTAACAGCGCGTAGCGTTGGGCAGTTGGAGGTGAGCCGCCAGCAGTGATGGACGTGGGGAGAGAGATGGCGGAGTTTTGAAATTTGTAAGAATTGGTGTCATGAAGTGATATATATATTATGACTACTAAGGTAAATACATTGTTTGTTCTCTATTAAAATCTTTCATTTGCTAACTATACCGATCAGTAGTTAGTGCCTTCCTTAGTTTGAATCTTTTATTTAGCTGGCAGTCGTGGCGCTGGCTGTATTGCAGTAGCTTGAGTCACGAAGATTTTTGTGAGGTAAGTGATTTGTGAAACGTATAGGTTAATGTTAGTCAGGGCCGTTCTTTTGTAGGGATTTTTGGAAGTCAGATTGCGTTGCGCCAAAAATATTGTGTGTCAGTTTAAGCGCAGTCCTGTTTAAATTTTTCTAAGGGGTCGTTTCACAACTGGACCTTGTGCGTCTAAAAAATCCATAAGTATCAGTTTTCCTGCTCAGGGTTGGGCCTTGAACTTTTTCTTGCACGGCGCATTTGGAAGTTTCCATTCCATAGTCTGCCGTTTACTCTCCGGCTCGTAATGGTGGATCCATGTTTCGTCACCATTAATGATACTGCCTAAGAAGTTGTCCCCTTAGTTACCATAGCGACCCAAATGTTTTTTGCAGATGTCCAAGTGCGTTTGTTTACGCAACTGTGTGAGTTGTTGTAAGACGCATCTTGGACAAACTTTATGAAACCCAAGTCTATTGTGGATGATTTCATAGACAGAACCGTGTCTAATTTGCAGACCATGTGCCACTCCGTCAACAGTTAATCGTCTGTCTAAGAGAATCATTTCACGTGAATGCTCAGTGGTTTCTTCATTTGTGGCGGTAAACGGTCGTCCGACTCCTTCATTGTGCGTAACACTTGTGCGACCATTTCGGAATTTTTGAGTCCATTCGTAGACACTCCATTGTGGCAAAACACTCTTCCCGTACTGTACCGATGAACTTCGGCTTCTGGCATGCCTTCCGACCACAAAAAAACGGATCACTGGAGGTTGCTCTTCCTTGGTGCAAATAGACAGAGGAGGAGCCATAGCGGCAGCGCTAACGAAACTAACCTAGCAACTTGAAAATTGCTAAGATATAACAACCAATAAACAAAGAATGCGGCATCAACGTAAAACGACAGTACTACCAAAATAAACAAAAATATAACTAAACTGCGGCTAATAATTGACTTACGCTCGTATAGCAAATGAAATCACTCAACAGAGGAAAGTCCACTGGACCTGACGGGATACCAATTCGATTCTACAAAGAGTACGCGAAAGGACTTGCCCCCCTTCTAACAACCGTGTACCGCAAGTCTCTAGAGGAACGGAAGGTTCCAAATGATTGGAAAAAAGCACAGGTAGTCCCAGTTTTCAGGAAGGGTCGTAGAGCAGATGCGCAGAGCTATAGAGCTATATCTCTGACATCGATGTGTTGTAGAATTTTAGAACATGTTTTTTTGCTCGCGTATCATGTCATTTCTGCAAACCCGTAACCTACTCTGTAGGAATCAACATGGATTCCGGAAACAGCGATCGTGGGAGACCCAACTCGCTTTTTTTTGTTCATGAGACCCAGAAAATATTAGATACAGGCTCCCAGGTAGATGTCGTTTTCCTTGACTTCCGGGAGGCGTTCGATTTAGTTCCGCACTGTCACCTGGTAAACAAAGTAAGAGCCTACGGAATATCAGATCAGCTGTGTGGCTGGATTGAAGAGTTTATAGCAAACAGAACACAGCATGTTGTTATCAATGGAGAGACGTCTACAGGCGTTAAAGTAACCTCTGACATGCCACAGGGGACTGTTATGGGACCATTTCTTTTCACAATATATATAAACGACCAAGTAGATAATGTCGGAAGTTCCATGCGGCTTTTCGCGGATGATATTGTAGTATACAGAGAAGTTGCAGAATTAGAAAATTGCAGCGAAATGCAGGAAGATCTGCAGCGGATAGGCACTTGGTGCAGGGAGTGGCAACTGACCCTTAACATAGACAAATGTAACGTATTGCGAATACATAGAAAGAAGGATCCTTTATTGAATGATTATATAATAGCGGAACAAACACTGGTAGTAGTTACTTCTGTAAAATATCTGGGAGTATGCGTGCGGAACGATTTGAAGTGGAATGATCATATAAAATGAATTGTTGGTAAGGCGGGTACCAGGTTGAGATTCATTGGGAGAGCCCTTAGAAAATGTAGTACATCAACAAAGGAGGTGGTTTACAAAACACTCGTTCGACTTATACTTGAGTATTGTTCATCAGTGTGGGATCTGTACCAGGTCGGGTTGACAGAGGAGATAGAGAAGATACAAAGAAGAGCGGCGCGTTTCGTCTTAGGGTTATTTGGTAAGCGTGATAGCGTTACGGAGATGTTTAGCAAACTAAAGTGGCAGACTCTGCAAGAGAGGCACTCTGCATCGCGGTGTAGCTTGCTGCCCAGGTTCCGAGAGGTGTGCGTTTCTGGATGAGGTATCGAATATATTGCTTCCCCCTACTTATACCTCCCGAGGAGATCACGAATGTAAAATTAGAGAGATTGGAGCGCGCACGGAGGCTTTCCGGCAGTCGTTCTTCCCGCGAATCATACGCGACTGGAACAGGAAAGGGAGGTAATGACAGTGGCACGTAAAGTGCCCTCCACCAGACGCCGTTGGGTGGCTTGCGGAGTATAAATGTAGATGTTGATGTGGATGTATAAAAGACAATATATTAGAAATTTTTTTATTTATGTATGGATACTGATATTTGTTACTGCCACTTATGAGGTATTTATAAGCACATAGCACACAAAGACAAGGAAAAGATCATGCTGTCTTTCACTAATTCCGTGTGTCTACAGACCTATGGTGATTTGTGGAGCAACCAGTACAACAAAGAGACTCATGTCAGTCTCAACATCTTTATGTAATAGTAGTGCCCTTGAGCTTGTGTCCTCTCATTTGTTACATACTGTTCGAAACAATGGCTCTAAAACCAGCCCCACTGGATCACAGCTAATATTACTGCTGCTACAGTTCGATTAGCGAAGTACCTCCTTCATATGAACTCCTAATTTATCGTTCTCAACCGCCATCACTAGCTATCGTGTCTTCGTAGCGTATCCTCGAACTCATCATGTGTTCTCTATGAAAAACTGTCCCCAAAAATCATCACCTGTGGAGACACGCCAATTGCTTGGTTCTGCAATCTCGGTGTTTACGTTTTGTCATGAACTGTCGTCGAAATTCTCTCACCAGAGTGTTGGAAAACTGCTGTACGAGGAAAGATAAGAGAAAAGGATATAGGCTTTAAATTGTCCTTGGGTGTACAGCGTTGATACGGCAAGAATTGAGGCGACGAAACTTGCTGCTTCTTTGTTCTTTATTCGTGTCGAGAATACTAAAGACAGATATTTAAAATAAAAAATATGAAGCATGCACGGAAAAATTATTCAATTAACAATTTAAAACAAAGAAACCAAAACTGGAAAACATAAATAGGCATAATCAAATATTTACACTGTATACAATATTTATACAACGTCTGACCAGTTTTCGTCTACACTGATGGCATTACTTCTGGCCAGTGTCCATTCCAACTCTGGAGAAATCCGGACAAACTCGGCTCTCTATGAGGTAACTAGAAATTTGCTCCTCATCACACTTGCTCAGTGAGTTTCCATTTTGCACGATGCTCCATTTGTTGAGATCTTCCTTGGATCCTGCAACGCCTGCTCTCAGTCTTGAGGACTTCCACATACAGCATCCGTCTTGACGACCAGACGTAATTCTTCTTCAGTTTTAATACGTTCTATATGATAAGGATACCTCCGTTTCCATAGCTCAATTCTAGCATTTCGTGGATCTTTTTGGAGCAGAAGACTGTCTGAAACTTTTCCTGGACTTCAAACGAGCTGGTGGTGGCTGATTCTCATCAAGGAGATGGGCTGAGATGTTACAAACCGTTTGCTTCTCAATATCAGCAGCCACTTCACGTCTGATGTCAAGCTGGGCTATGCCTGCAAGTGAATACATCTTCCGTGTAGCCTGCAAGTTTCATTCAGGAGAAAGTCAATGTTTTTTTGCATGCGAAGGTTTGTACCGCGCAGGACCAGCATTTTCGGCAGCAGTATAACATAGGGCAGGAGTTCTTACCGTCTGAGGGTGGGCCCTCTATCCAGGTCTACTTTGCTTACACAGCAGACAGCTTCGCCTTGATGTTGACACGATGTGTCGTCAAGAATAGAGAGTGGTTTAAGGCAACACAGAGCTAAACTGGAACAGAAAATAAACAATTTTTTCAGCCTTCAGTTGCAAGGTCATTCTTAGTCGTTTACCTAGGTTTCGATTCCAGTAATGGAATCTTCTTCAGAACCTATAAATTAAACAACATACGGACATATATTACTCACTGAAATGCATCGTCAGTCTGATGATTGAATAATAAAGAAATCGCGATACTTACAAAAAATTAAATTATTTTGAGAGCCAAACACTGGCCATGTCACAGATTAAAAGTTAAAACAAAAGGACGCATAATCATAAGATTATGTCTGTCAAAATTAAAACCATTAAGGCGAACGTAGACGGAGCTATGCTGGCCATAAACAAGGACCACACGTGAGCGGCACGGAAACTAGGCGTCGCGAGCACTTCCGCGGCCAAGCGCATGCCCGAGGGCAGGCGCGAGGGACAAACTGTCTCAAAATAACTTATAGCAAATATACATATAAACAAAATGTGACTGAAAGCCGTCCTTTATATGTATATTTGCAAGTAAGCTGATTCTAAAGGACGTAGATTGGCAGTAGATATTCGGAGATGAAGAGGCCACACAGTTGCTAGTATGTACAGAATTTTTTCTTTAGACACGATCTTATGGATATTATTTACGTTTGATGAGGATAATACAAAACAATGAACCACTATAGTGAGAATAAATAGACAAGTTAGATTTACCTTACAGAGACATTAAAAAAGACGAATCTTACAACTAATGCAAAATTGAAATACACTCCTGGAAATGGAAAAAAGAACACATTGACACCGGTGTGTCAGACCCACCATACTTGCTCCGGACACTGCGAGAGGGCTGTACAAGCAATGATCACACGCACGGCACAGCGGACACACCAGGAACCGCGGTGTTGGCCGTCGAATGGCGCTAGCTGCGCAGCATTTGCGCACCGCCGCCGTCAGTGTCAGCCAGTTTGCCGTGGCATACGGAGCTCCATCGCAGTCTTTAACACTGGTAGCATGCCGCGACAGCGTGGACGTGAACCGTACGTGCAGTTGACGGACTTTGAGCGAGGGCGTATAGTGGGCATGCGGGAGGCCGGGTGGACGTACCGCCGAATTGCTCAACACGTGGGGCGTGAGGTCTCCACAGTACATCGATGTTGTCGCCAGTGGTCGGCGGAAGGTGCACGTGCCCGTCGACCTGGGACCGGACCGCAGCGACGCACGGATGCACGCCAAGACCGTAGGATCCTACGCAGTGCCGTAGGGGACCGCACCGCCACTTCCCAGCAAATTAGGGACACTGTTGCTCCTGGGGTATCGGCGAGGACCATTCGCAACCGTCTCCATGAAGCTGGGCTACGGTGCCGCACACCGTTAGGCCGTCTTCCGCTCACGCCCCAACATCGTGCAGCCCGCCTCCAGTGGTGTCGCGACAGGCGGGAATGGAGGGACGAATGGAGACGTGTCGTCTTCAGCGATGAGAGTCGCTTCTGCCTTGGTGCCAATGATGGTCGTATACGTGTTTGGCGCCGTGCAGGTGAGAGCCACAATCAGGACTGCATACGACCGAGGCACACAGGGCCAACACCCGGCATCATGGTGTGGGGAGCGATCTCCTACACTGGCCGTACACCTCTGGTGATCGTCGAGGGGACACTGAATAGTGCACGGTACATCCAAACCGTCGTCGAAACCATCGTTCTACCATTCCTAGACCGGCAAGGGAACTTGCTGTTCCAACAGGACAATGCACGTCCGCATGTATCCCGTGCCACCCAACGTGCTCTAGAAGGTGTAAGTCAACTACCCGGGCCAGCAAGATCTCCGGAGGTGTCCCCCATTGAGCATGTTTGGGACTGGATGAAGCGTCGTCTCACGCGGTCTGCACGTCCAGCATGGACGCTGGTCCAACTGAAGCGCCAGGTGGAAATGGCATGGCAAGCCGTTCCACAGGACTACATCCAGCATCTCTACGATCGTCTCCATGGGAGAATAGCAGCCTGCATTGCTGCGAAAGGTGGATATAGACTATACTAGTGTCGACATTGTGCATGCTCTGTTGCCTGTGTCTATGTGCCTGTGGTCCTGTCAGTGTGATCATGTGATGTATCTGACCCCAGGAATGTGTCAATAAAGTTTCCCCTTCCTGGGACAATGAATTCACGGTGTTCTTATTTCAATTTCCAGGAGTGTATTACCATAGAGTAGCATGGAGAGCTGCATCCAGCCAGTCTTCGCACTGAGAACCGCAACAACAACTTTGACTGTTGTAAGAAAATGGAGACATTGTTAAGGTTGTGTTCCACCTTGGCTTCAGAACAACTCTGGGACCGCCGAGGCGGCAAGAAGACATCGCACTTTCTCTTCAACAGTGGTGACCAAACAAACCGGAGTATTACTGCGATTGCTAAAGTCACATGTTCACAAACGCTAAATCTGCGGTTAAACAGACTCGCAGAATATCAGTGCTAAAATAGAGTCGGAATCTGTAGCAAATGAAATGGTTGTATGACCAGATTCCGTTGGGGGGGGGGGGGGGGGGAGGGGAGGAGTGCCCCATTGCCGCTCCTCGCCCTTTGCTCATGCCTACAAGCTATAAGCTAAGTGACCAGAAGACATGGCAAGATTTCAATTTAACTTTGTGCTCAAACACACAATAGGCAGATACGTAAACGACTGGAGTTCCAATTCTCTGTGACTGGTGGAACGGCCACCAGAGAAGATTACTGTCGTACGTGTGCAGTGCTGTCACCTGGCCTGGTAGAGTACATAAGGGGCGTGAATAGCGTCAGATGCCGATCATTGTGGACAACAAACATGGAGGTCCCAGAATACAATTGTCACTCTGCAGCGGAGTGTGTGCTTGAGTAGCTCAGATGATAGCCGACACGGTAGCTCAGCGTGTTCGGTCAGAGGGTTTAACTACCTTCTGTAATAAAAAAAACTGAGTGAACGGATCAACGAACAACCAGAATAAGTGTCATCGGACGTCCGTAACGAACAAAGTCAACGAACAATATAGAACAAAATGAGATTTAAAAAAAAAAAAAGATGGTAGAGTGCTTGCCCGCGAAAGCCAAAGTCCCGAGTTCCAGTCTCGGTCCGGGCGCACAATTTTGATGTGCCAGGAAGTTTCAAACATGGAGATGTCACGTACTCGTTTGAAACTGCGTTGCAGCACCTGACAGAGAAATAGGCTGTCCTTAATATTTTTCATAAATTTACGAAGAAAATCGGCTTTGCAGGTTTTCCAGCGTTTTATATGGTGCAGTTGATAAACAGACTCGCATTAAACGTGTATCGCTGTTGGTGTTGGTGTTGTTGTGGTCCTCAGTCCTGGTTTGGTGCAGGTCTCTGTTACTCTATCCTGTGCAAGCTTCTTCATCTCCCAGTACTTACTGCAACATACATCCTTTTGAACCTACATAGTGTATTCATCTCTTGGTCTCTCTATACGATTTTTAACCTCCACGCTTCCCTCCAATGCCAAATTTGTGATCCCTTGATACCTCAGAACATATCCTACCAACCGATCCCTTCTTCTGGTCAAGTTGTGCCACAAACTTCTCTTCTCCCCAATCCTATTCAATACTTCCTCATTAGTTATGTGATCTACCCATCTAATCTTCAGCATTCTTCTCTAGCACCACATTTCGAAAGCTTCTATTCTCTTCTTGTCCAAACAATTTATCGTCCATGTATCACTTCCATACATGGCTACACTCCATACAAATACTTTCAGAAACGACTTCCTGGAACTTAAATCTATACTCGATGTTAACAAATTTCTCTTCTTCAGAAACACTTTCCTTGCCATTGCCAGTCTACATTTTATATCCTCTCTACTTCGACCATCATCACTTATTTTGCTCTCCAAATAGCAAAACTCCTTTACTACTTTAAGTGCCTCATTTCCTAATCTAATTCCCTCAGCACCACCCGACTTAATTCGACTAAATTCCAGTATCCTCGTTTCGCTTTTGTTATTGTTCATCTTATACCCTCCTTTCAAGACACTGTACTTTCCGTTCAACTGCTCTACCAAGTCCTTTGCTGTCTCTGACAGAATTACAATGTCATCGGCGAACCTCAAAGTTTTTATTTCTTCTTCATGGATTTTAATACCTACTCCGAATTTTTCTTTCCTTTCCTTTATTGCTTGCTGGACATACAGATTGAATAACATCGGGGAGAGGCTAAACCCTGTCTCACTACCTTCCCAACCACTGCTTCTCTTTCACGTCCCTCGACTCCTATAACTGCCATCTGGTTTCTGTGTAAATTGTAAATAGCCTTTCGCTCCCTGTATTTCACCCCTGCCACCTTCAGAATTTGAAAGAGAGTATACCAGTCAACATTGTCAAAAGGTTTCTCTAAGTCTACAAATGCTAGAAACGTTGATTTGCCTTTCCTTAATCTATTTTCTAAGATAAGTTGTAGGGTCACATGTTCCAACATTTCTACGGAATCCAGATTGATCTTCCTCAAGGCCGGCTTCTCCCAGTTTTTCCATTCATCTGTAAAGAATTCGCGTTAGTATTTTGCAGCTGTGGCTTATTATAGTTCAGTAATTTTCACATCTGTCAAGACCTGAAAAAAGGAATCAACGATCAACTTGATCGGATGTCTTGTGACGTCCGCTCAGACCAAACGCAACGAAAAAAAAATGCCGTTATTCGTGAATTGGTTCAAATCTCTCCAGTACCATTTTTTGTTCTCTTTCAATGTGAAATACCTACACCTCGGAGTTGTAAAGCATCATCATTTTTATGAATAATGCACGTCTTCTTGTTTCTAATTACACATTGGACGCGAAATTCCTGCTTCCAATTCAAATACAAATTCTTAATTATCTATGTTTTATGAAAGACTGTTCATAAAAGTTCTTTAAATTAAGAAAACATTACAATTTAATTTTTTTTTTATTTGGCCTATGCCCATCGTTTTACACCACAGAGGTAAAAACGTGAAGAAGAATCATTTTCACAGCCTCGAGCACATCATATAAATGCAGCATTTTTACATTTGCTACTCTGCCATTACCATATGAACCCAGCAGAACTGATATGGAGCCAAGCTACGGGATTCGACCCGAGAAGTAACAAGACAGTTAAGCTGCGTCGGCCGATGTGGCCGAGCAGTTATAGGCGCTTCAGTCTGGAACCGTGCGACCGCTACGGGCGCAGGTTCGAATCCTGCCTCGGGCATGGATGTTTGTGATGTCCTTAGGTTAGTTAGGTTTAAGTAGTTCTAAGGGACTGATGACCTCAGATGTCAATCCTTTTTTAAAAAAAAAAATAGCTGCCAGACGTACTGGAATTAGCGCACGCAGCTTTTTCACACGTCACTGCCGAAAGCTGGCGGGATATAGAACGGCTCGTCATAAAAGAAGAAGAGAAAATGCGACGCCTCGCTGGCTTCCTGGATTCTGTAGTTGATAGGATCGTTATTAACGTAGCAGGTGACAGTTCCGGAACTGAAATGTATTTCTTGGATTCGTATAAGGAAGGAGCTACGAGATTGCCAAACGACTGACTGTAAGTAATACCTTCAGTGGTTCAAATGGTTCAAATGGCTCTGAACACTGTGGGACTCAACGTCTGAGGTTATCAGTCCCTTAGACGTAGAACTCCTTAAACCTAGCTAACCTAAGGACATCACACACATCCATGCCCGAGGCAGGATTTGAAACTGCGACTGTAGCGGTCGCGCGGTTCCAGACTGTAGCGCCTAGAACCACTCGTCCACTTATCTTCAGTGGCTTCAATATTTAACTATACGTTGAAATCCTGCAGTACGCTCCTACGTTATACACAGATTATGCACGAACATTTCCTTGTGGTTAAGTCAGGAATTTCCATAATTCTCCTTTTTAATTACAATAGTACGTGTGCTAAAAACGATAACTTGTTGCGGTTTTCGTATAGTCGTCTAAGGAGCATATTCTGGAAGATTTGGAGTGTATTTCATTCTGCTTAAAAATTACACTACTGGCCATTAAAATTGCTACACCACGAAGATGACGTGCTACAGACGTGAAATTTATCCTACAGGAAGAAGATGCTGTGATATGCAAATGATTAGCTTTTCAGAGCATTCACACAAGGCTGGCGCCGGTGGCGACACCTACAACGTGCTGACATCAGGAAAGTTTCCAACCGATTACTCGTACACAAAGAGCAGTTGACCGGCGTTGCCTGGTGAAACGTTGTTGTGATGCCTCGTGTAAGGAGGAGAAATGCGTACCATCACGTCTCCGACTTTGATAAAGGTCGGATAGTAGCCTATCGCGATTGCGCTTACCGTATCGCGACATTGCTGCTCGCGTTGGTCGAGATCCAATGAGTGTTAGCAGAATATGGAATCGGTGGGTTCAGGAGAGTAATACGGAACGCCGTGCTAGATCCCAACGGCCTCGTACCACTAGCAGTCGAGATAACAGGCATCTTATCCGCATGGCTGTAACGGATCGTGCAGCCACGTCTCGATCCCTGAGTCAACAGATGGGGACGTTTGCAAGACAACAACCATCTGCACGAACAGTTCGACGACGTTGCAGCAGCATGGACTATCAGCTCGGAGACCGTGGCTGCAGTTACCCTTGGCGCTGCATCACAGACAGGAGCGCCTGCGATGGTGCACTCAACGACGAACCTGGGTGCACGAATGGCAAAACGTCATTTTTTCGGATGAATTCAGATTGTTTACAGCATCTTGATGGTCGCATCCGTGTTTGCTGACATCGCGGTGAACGCACGTTGGAAGCCTGTATTCGTCATCGCCATACTGGCGTATCACCCGGTGTGATAGTATGGGGTGCCATTGGTGCCGACGGGGATCGGTCCAAAGAGAGAGAGAGAGTATCTATTTAGGGGACGTCCATTAATTACATGAGCTCGTATCCATTATTATAAATGGTAACTTATATAATCGATTCCGAGCATAGACAACATCAAAGTTCCCACCAGTTTTTATCGCCTGTGTAAACTAAATGCGTTTGAAGTGTGCTTTCCCAGGGTTTCCGGGTAGTGCCGTACAAGTGCCGGATTTCATTCGGTGAGTCCCCTGCGGCGCCGATCGGAATCACTGCGCATCAGTCTACATCTACATCTACATCTACATCCACACTCCGCAAGCCACCCGACGCTGTGCGGCGGAGAGTACCTTGAGTACCTCTATCGGTTCTCCGTTCTATTCCAGACTCGTATTGTTCGTGGAAAGAAGGATTTTCGGTATGCCTGTGTGGGCTCTAATCTCTCTGATTTTATCCTCATGGTCTCTTCGCGAGATATACGTAGGAGGGAGCAATATACTGCTTGACTCTTCGGTGAAGGTATGTTCTCGAAACTTCAACAAAAGCCCGTACCGAGCTACTAAGCGTCTCTCCTGCAGAGTCTTCCACTGGAGTTTATCTACCATCTCCGTAACGCTTTTGCGATTACTTAATGGTCCTGTAACGAAGCGCGCTGCTCTCCGTTGGATCTTCTCTATCTCTTCTATCAACCCTATCTGGTACGGATCCCACACTGCTGAGCAGTATTCAAGCAGTGGGCGAACAAGCGTTCTGTAACCTACTTCCTTTGTTTTTGGATTGCATTTCCTTAGGATTCTTCCAATGAATCTGTCTGGCATCTGCTTTACCAACGATCAACTTCATATGATCATTCCATTTTAAATCACTCCTAACGCGTACTCCCAGATAATTTATGGAATTAACTGCTTCCAGTTGCTGACCTGCTATATTGTAGCTCAATGATAAGGGATCTTTCTTTCTATGTATTCGCAGCACATTACACTTGTCTACATTGAAATTCAATTGCCATTCCCTGCACCATGCGTCAATTCGCTGCAGATCCTCCTGCATTTCAGTACAATTTTCTGTTGTTACAACCTCTCGATATACCACAGCATCATCCGCAAAAAGCCTCAGTGAACTTCCGATGTCATCCACAAGGTCATTTATGTATATTGTGAATAGCAACGGTCCTGCGACACTCCCCTGCGGCACACCTGCAATCACTCTTACTTCGGAAGACTTCTCTCCATTGAGAATGACATGCTGCGTTCTGTTATCTAGGAACTCTTCAATCCAATCGCACAATTGGTCTGATAGTCCATGTGCTCTTACTTTGTTCATTAAACGACTGTGGGGAACTGTATCGAACGCCTTGCGGAAGTCAAGAAACACGACATCTACCTGGGAACCCGTCTCTATGGCCCTCTGAGTCTCGTGGATGAATAGTACGAGCTGCGTTTCACACGACCGTCTTTTTCGAAACGCATGCTGATCCCTACAGAATAGATTTCTAGTCTCCAGAAAAGTCAGTCAATCAGTGACATTCTGCAATCGAAATGAATTTGTAGCAAAACTTTTACAACGCGTATGTTAAGAAGCAATTCGAAAAAAAAAACCGCCAGCTAGAAGTTGATTTGTAGTGACTTAGTGGCAAATATTACTATTTTTTGTTAATTAATTAATGTATTTTGGAAGGAGAAATTACTATTCTTATGGATACAAAGTATTTTTGCAATACTTAAAGGCTGTGCACTCCTTAAGATCAGAGACTTTAACACTTTCTCTATAAACGCGAAAGCAATTGCGTGGATTCTTGTTGATACACTTTTGCAATACACGTAAGCCACAGAAATAATATCGACCCACTTTTGTACTCAGTACTTCAGATATTGAAAGTAAGTGAAACTTAAGTCTTTGAAAGTATTCCGGTAAAAGTGCAAATAACGTAGTCTGTCTATGCAAGAAAAACAATCTCGCAACGTTAAGCATCCGTATTTATCTACACATAAAGTTTGAATTAGACACCACAAAAACCCAGTTTCAGTACTGCAAAATATCATCCATGTATCACCAATGCCGTTAAGGTTCAATATCTTTCAAATTTACAAAAGCATAAACTGAGAATCGATTATTTTGCCAGGCCGTTATCGATTCTGGACTTTTCACTGCTCTATACCTTTTGTAGAAAACAGTTGTGATAGTCACAGCTCAGAACTCCCATGGGATGGTAATATAACGTCCTGAGCGCTTTAGGTTGCGCTGTGTCACAAATAATTACTTAAAATTAAAATTTCCCCGTAATGGCGGTCAATAAGGACGCCATCAGCGTTTGGTAAAAATACTGAATACTAAAGAATGAGACAAATAGGAATTACATACCTAAAACCGCATTTAATGCCATGTCTCTGTTTGAGAAGAAATAAATTTTAGAGAATAACAGACCTGAGTACAACAATTCGCTATTTGGAACGCCGACTTCTTGCCAGGACTCACCGACCGATATTGATACCTCTCCTCAGTGTAGCACTCGGTGAAGAATGGGCTGACATTTCCCAGAAAACCTTCCAGCAATTGATTGAACGTACGACTGCGAGCGTGGAAGCTGTCATCGGTGATAAGAGTGGGCTACACCATACTGATTTCCAACATTACTGATGGAGGGCACCACGAATTTGTAAGTCATTTTCAGTCAGGTGTTCGGATACTTTTGATCACACAGTGTATGCAAGCAGACAATACGCCGCTGCGGCCGGCAATGCCTATATAAGACGAGTATCTGGGGCAGTTCTTAGATTACTTATTGCTGCTACAATGCAGGTTATCAACATTTAAGTGAGTATGAATGTGATGTTATTGTCGGCGTTCGAGCGATGGGCACAGCATCTGTAAGGTAGCGATTAAGTGGGGATTTTCCAGTATGACAATTCACGAATGTACAGTGAATATCAGAAATCCGCTAAAACATCAAATCTCCGATAAAGCTGCGGCCGGGAAAAAATCCTGGAAGAACGGGACCAACGACGACTGAAGAGAATCGATATGAGCTTTCGGGGGTCGAAGGCCCACTCGTATACCCTTGCTAACTTCACGACACAAAGCTTTACGCCTCGCCTGGGACCGCTCACCAACATTGGCCTGTTGATGTCGGGACGAGTCTCGTTTCACACTGTATCGAGCGGAGTAACGTGTTCGGATATGGAGAAAATCTCACGGATGCAAGGACCCTGCATGTCAGCAGGGGACTGTTCAAGCTGATGGAGACTCACTAATGGTGTAGGGCGTGTGCAGTTGGAGTGATGTCGGTCGCCAGATAAGTCTAGATACGACGCTGACAGGTGACACCATTCTGTCTGATCACCTGCATCCTTTCAAATCAATTGTGCACTCCGATGGACTTGGGCAATTCCAGCAGGACAATGCGGCACCCCACGTGTACCGAATTGTTACAGAGTGACTTCAGCAACACTCTTTCTAGTTTGAACACGTCCGCTGGCCACCACACTCCCCAAACATGAACACTATTAAGAATATCTGCGACCCCTTGCAACTTGCTGTTCAGAAGAGATCTCCACACCCTCTTTCCCCTACGGCTTTACGGACAACCCTGCAGGATTCATTGTGTCCATTCCCTTCAGCACCTCTTCAGACATTAGTCGAGTCCATGTCACGTCGCGCTGGGGCACTTCTGCATTCTCGCAGGGGCCTGCACGATATTAGACAGGTGTACCAGTTTCTTTGGCTCTTCAGTGTATTTAATATATAAATGAAAGGTTAACACTATTTTCACAGACCCTATTTGTCCTTCTGTCTGTCTCTGTCCAAATGCTACTCAAGATTGGCATGTTTGAAGTAACGTGTTTTCAATTGTGTATTAAATCCACTGTTGAATACAATTTCGAAATCTAGGTACTACATTTTTTATGTGAAATTAGAGATAAAATAATATAATTACCTTTAAGGTATACTATAACGAGTTTAATTGAATTAATTGTGGTGAAAGCGGGAAACTGGCACAGAATATCCAGTATTATAAAGTATAACATTTTGTTTTATAAAATAAATTGCGAGCAACCTGCATGGTATGAACCAAAAACACGAATATATCAAATAAACGTAATTATTTAAAAGTTATTAAGTAAATCACACATGAGGGGGAGAGGGGAAGATAGGCTCTCATCAGATCTCACGAAATCCCACCAAGGGCGGAGGGTTTTTTTTATTTTCCTTTTTTAAATGTCTCATGTAATGAATGGACTTCCGCTTCTGCGAAACGATACATTGAGTACTGTGTTAGACAGCCAGTCAGAGAAAAAGTTCTCACCCAGCTTTGACACTGATTGACAAATTTCGTGAGTTAGTCCAGAGGGAGCCCGCGGTCAGCTTTTGTGAAGAGAGGCCACATGGTCCGGAGCTCTAGGCATTTCCGATAATATCGAATAATAACGAGTTTTTTCGCAGGCTTTCCTAAAAGTTCATGATGATTCATGGATGACATCTACACAAACTTCGGATTTCTTGTCCGGAATTGAGGCTCCCTTTCAGGGGTACACTACCGCTCATTAATTTCAATAAACCTAGTAACTGACACCTAATTTCCCTTAAACAGCAAGTAATACCATGCTTATGGTTGAGTAAACTTGCAATAGTGCAACGTTGGTGAACATGTCAGACTTACGTGTTTAGTTTCGTCTTCACACACCATTATCCCGTGCGGTGTTACGCACGTACATACTACGTAGTCGCAATTCATGGAATCAGATGTGAATGCTGTAATGTCTCTTGTAATGCAGTATGAATGTAATATTCCGGCTACGAGTACCAGAGATGATGCTCTACCGGAATTTGATATGATAACGCTCTTTTTTGAAAAAAAGAGGAGCATATGTGTTTTGCTGTAATTGTTGGAAATAAGTAATGCCGATTGGTCATTGTGTTTTTTTGTTGAAGATAAGTTTGCATGTAGAAGTAATGTGAAGTGCAGAGGTCAACATGTAATCGCGAATATCAAGAGTAAAAATTGAATTTGTGAGAAAGGTAAATATCATTTGCAAACTTTTATTCGATGTTGGATGCCCGGACCTTAAAAAAACTATTAGTTTGTTTTGCAGTGCAGCGCATAGTGATTTCTTCGCGAATTAACAATACTGGGCGAATCTACTACTATCACAATCTGACAACGCGTAATATTTCGCCGTCAGCTTGTGTGTTCAAGACGTTCCCTAAGCGACCAGTTGGTTTGACAGAAGATACCGCCTTCTCATTTTGAAAGTGTTTTCTAGAAAATCTTACGGTGACTGCGAGTACTATCGTGGCCAAGAGAGGGACGGAGTCTTCATCACGAGTTGTAGCAGTTTTCTCCAGTCTTGCCTGGCGTTCTCTGAGAACTGGGGAAGCACAAGCCTGCGACCGCCAATTCGTCCTGTACCTAGCCCGTTCTCTCCTTACAGCAGCCACAAAGAATACTTATTCATCTATAGTCTTTTCTTCACAGATTTTTTTTGTCTTAGACAGGCGAAACTTATATATTGTAAGCGTCTAGGCAAAAAATTCAAGAGAGAGTTTTTTAATGCAGTTCCTGTCTTATCTTTGTCAAAGACAAAAAGTGAAAGAGCAGGAAAGTTAATGAATTAACTTTTCTTTTACGACGTAGAAGAGTTCATTTCAATACCGTAAACGTGATGCACGGCAGACACCGCTCAGTCGATCCCCAGTGTCAGATGTGTTGCCGTCGAATCAGGCGGAGCGCTGACTACGAAATACTCTGGCCGAACACATTCTACACTACTGGCCATTAAAACTGCTACACCACGAAGATGACGTGCTACAGACGCGAAATTTAATTGACGGGAAGAAGATGCTATGAAATGCAAATTATTACCTATTCAGAGCATTCACACAAGGTTGGCGCCGGTAGCGATACCTACAATGTGCTGACATGAAGTAAGTTTCCAACCGATTCCTCATACACAAACAGCAGTTGACCGGCGTTGTTTGGTGAAACGTTGTTGTGATGCCTCGTGTAAGAAGGAGAAATGCGTACCATCACGTTTCCGACTTTGACAAAGGTCGGATTGTAGCCTTTCGCGATTGTGATTTATCGTATCGCGACATTGCTGCTCGCGTTCCTCGAGATCCAATCACTGTTAGCAGAGTATGGAATCGGTGGGTTCAGGAGGGTAATACGGAACGCCGTGCTGGATCCCAACGGCCTCGTATCTAGCAGTCGAGATGACAGGCATCTTATCCACATGGCCCTAACGGATCGTGCAGCCACGTCTCGATTTCTGAGTCAAAACATGCGGACGTTCGCAAGACAACAACCATCTGCACGAACAGTTCGACGACGTTTGCAGCAGCATGGACTGTCAGCTCGGAGACCGTGGCTGCGGTTACCCTTGACGCTGCATCACAGACAGGAGCGCCTGCGATGGTGTACTCGACGACGAACCTGGGCGCACGAATGGCAAAACGTCATTTTTTCGTATTAATCCAGCTTCTGTTTACAGCATCTTGATGGTCGCATCCGTGTTTGGCGACATCGCGGTGAACGCACATTGAAACCGTGTATTCGCCATCGCCATACTGGTGTATCACCCGGCCTGATGGTATGGGGAGGCATTGGTTACACGTCTCGGTCACCTCTTGTTCACATTGAGGCACTTTGGACAGTGGACGTTACATTTCAGTTGTGTTACGACCCGTGGATTTACCCTTCATTCGAAACCTGCGAAACCTTACACTTCAGCAGGATAATGCACGAGCACATGTTGCATGTCCTGTAGGGGCCTTTCTGGGTACAGAAAATGTTCGACAGCTGCCCTGGCAGCACATTCTCCAGATCTCTCACAAATTGAAAACGTCTGGTCAATGGTGGCCGAGAAACTGTCTCGTCACAATACGCCAGTCACTTTTCATGATGAACTGTGGTATCGTGTTGAAGCTGTTTGGGCAGCTGTACCTGTACACGCCACCCAAGCTCTGTTTGACTCAATGCCCAGGCGCATCACGGTCGTTATTACGGCCAGAGGTGGTTGTTCTGGTACTCAGGATCTATGCACCCAAATTGCGTGAAAATGTAATCACATGTCAGTTCTAGTATAATATATTTGTCCAATCAATTTATGATCTGCATATCTTCTTGGTGTAGCAAATTTTAATGGCCAGTAGTGTAAGTTGGAGATGCTATCAGTACAAACCAAGTTAAGGAGCTAAGTCATTCATAGACAAACACGTAAAGTGGCTGCAATTGTCTACCAGTTTATGAAGAAAGAAGCGGTGCTAGGTTTTCCACTGAAATTAAACTCCACACTGAAACGAGTGGCAGAAGTAACTTGTGTATCGTTTGGTTCCGTTGGTGAATCACGAGAATCAGAAACTGAACAGAATTTTAATGAGCAAGGCGTTCGCTGCGTCGTGAAATATGTGATTACAACGTAATCTCCTACCTCATAGTGACCTAGCTGTAGATAACGCTCCTCACCACAACAAACAACTGACTCGTGCTCCAGATTCAAAGTCTATGTAGGGAGAAATGATGTCTTGGTTTGGGCAAGAGTCAAGAACGGAGTTTCTGAACGGAATTTGACGTTGAGAATGTATACGTTATTATCACTTACAGGCGAAGAAATTGCATCCACAGCAAAAGATGAGTGGAAGAAACAATGCCAGCACGTAAATAAAACTGAAGAGCAGCATATTGAAAATGAAGGCTTACTGGACCAAGCGCAGGAGATGACCAAAAATTTGGGAAGTGGTAGAAATTCGAACAGTGATAGCCATGAAAGTAAAAGCGATTCACTGAAAGCGAAGATAAATGTGAATCAGTTGATACTACCGGTTGAAATGAACAAGACACAGGTACTGAAAATCAAGAAACGTAGGGTGAAGCATTTTGCAAATGTGTTTGATGTGTCAAAATAGTGACAGTGGAAGAAAAACGTTTGTAAATTTGTGGTAAGAAAACTGTGGGACCAAACTGCTGAGGTCATCGGTCCCTAGGCTTACTCACTACTTACTCTAACTTAAACTAACTTAAGCTAAGGATAAGGACAACACAAACATCCATGCCCGAGGGAGGACTCGATACTCCGACGGGGGGGGGGGGGGGGGGGGGGGGGGGAGAGAGACCCTCGAACCCCCCCCCCCCCAACGGCTGACAGTGGAAGATCCACAGTAGTATCTCAAACGATGAATTCTGTTATTTGCAGTGTGCAGTTCTTAAGAATGAAGCTGCTGTTTGCTACAAAATTGTACGATCCACATGTCTATGCCTGTAGAATAAACCCGCTTACATTTCCTTATGTACGCTCGTGCCGTCTCTTACAGGGTGTTTCAAAAATGACCGGTATATTTGAAACGGCAATAAAAACTAAACGAGCAGCGATAGAAATACACCGTTTGTTGCAATATGCTTGGGACTACAGTACATTTTCAGGCAGACAAACTTTCGAAATTACAGTAGTTACAATTGTCAACAACAGATGGCGCTGCGGTCTGGGAAACTCTATAGTACGATATTTTCCACATATCCACCATGCGTAGCAATAATATGGCGTAGTCTCTGAATGAAATTACCCGAAACCTTTGACGACGTGTCTGGCGGAATGGCTACACATGCAGATGAGATGTACTGCTTCAGCTGTTCAATTGTTTCTGGATTCTGGCGGTACACCTGGTCTTTCAAGTGTCCCCACAGAAAGAAGTCACAGGGGTTCATGTCTGGCGAATAGGGAGGCCAATCCACGCCGCCTCCTGTATGTTTCGGATAGCCCAAAGCAATCACACGATCATCGAAATATACATTCAGGAAATTAAAGACGTCGGCCGTGCGATGTGGCCGGGTACCATCTTGCATAAACCACGAGGTGTTCGCAGTGTCGTCTAAGGCAGTTTGTACCACCACAAATTCACGAAGAATGTCCAGGTAGCGTGATGCAGTAATCGTTTCGGATCTGAAAAATAGGCCAATGATTCCTTTGGAAGAAATGGCGGCCCAGACCAGTACTTTAGGAGGATGCAGGGACGATGGGACTGCAACATGGGGCTTTTCGGTTCCCCATATGCGCCAGTTCTGTTTATTGACGAAGCCGTCCAGGTAAAAATAAGCTTCGTCAGTAAACCAAATGCTGCCCACATGCATATCGCCGTCATCAATCCTGTGCACTATATCGTTAGCGAATGTCTCTCGTGCAGCAATGGTAGCGGCGGTGAGGGGTTGTTGCATTTGAATTTTGTATGGATAGAGGTGTAAACTCTGGCGCAAGAGACGATACGTGGACGTTGGCGTCATTTGGACCGCAGCTGCAACACGGCGAACGGAAACCGAGGCCGCTGTTGGATCACCTGCTGCAGTAGCTGCGCGTTGCCCTCTGTGGTTGCCGTACGCGGTCGCCCTACCTTTCCAGCACGTTCATCCGTCATGTTCCCAGTCCGTTGAAATTTTTCAAACAGATCCATTATTGTATCGCTTTTCGGTCCTGTGGTTACATTAAACCTCCGTTGAAAACTTCGTCTTGTTGCAACAACACTGTGTTCTAGGCGGTGGAATTCCAACACCAGAAAAATCCTCTGTTCTAAGGAATAAACCACGTTGTCCACAGCACACTTGCACGTTGTGAACAGCACACGGTTACAGCAGAAAGACGACGTACAGAATGGCGCACCCACAGACTGCGTTGTCTTCTATATCTTTCACATCACTTGCAGCGCCATCTGTTGTTGAAAATTGTAACTACTGTAATTTCGAAAGTTTGTCTGCCTGAAAATGTACTGTTGTCCAAAGCATATTGCAACAAACGGTGTATTTCTATCGCTGCTCGTTTAGTTTTTATTGCCGTTTCAAATATACCGGTCATTTTTGAAACACCCTGTACCTCTTCGCTCGTTAGCTACACTGTAATACCTCTTCCCTTCCCTTTCTCTTCCCTTTCAGCGCATACAAGTGCCCTCGTCTGTTGGCATGAATTGTACCTGAAGTCGCATTTTTGTCTACCTGTGTGACGAATGCATGCTAATTCCATACTGCCCTGTTATTCTTTGTAGCGTTCGCTGAGTAATTTAAGCAAAGCCACGATACTTCCTATATGGTTACTGCACTCCAGTTTCTTAGTGACAGTTGACAGTGTACACATCATTATATGGCTCCAACAGTGAAGTTATCCGCTGAAATGGTAGCACTCGGAGAAGCAGGTTTATCTGTGACTCAAATTAGGAGATAATGTGTCGTGTCTATAGGGGGAGTGCAAACAACTCTTCACCGTGAGAAGACAACAAGTAGCAATAAGGACCTACCACGATCATGACAAGTTCACAACACAAATAAAAGTGATGACAAATTCATCAGATATGCCAGTAAGAGACATAGGTTCAAAACGGCAGCAGAACTTCACGTATAATTGGTAGAAATGAACAAGAAAACATACTTGTTGCAAAAAAAAAAAAAAAAAAATTGAATGATGCCGGCTTGAAGAGACGTATGGCATTGAAGAAACCCTTTTAGATTCCGTAAGTAAAAAAGAAGAGATTCAAATGGGCTAGGAAACACATGAGCAAAACGAAAGCTGAAATTTTAAATTTAGCATTTAAGAAATCTTTCACGCAGAAGGATCGTACAAACATACCGCCGTTTGAGTCTCGTACAGATCCTGTATGGAGGACATAGTGATAGACATCCCTGGGGTTGTGAAGCAGCTGAATGGGTTGAAAATAAATGAATCGCCAGGTGCTGATGGGATCCCAAATCGGTTTTACAGAGAGTACTGTACTGCATTGGCTCCTTACTTAGCCTGCACTTATCGCGAATCTCTTGCGCAACGTAAAGTCCCGAGCGACTGGAAAAAACCGCAGGTGACGCCTGTATACAAGAAGGGTAGAACGACGGATCCTCAAAATTAAAGACCAATATCCTTAACATTGGTTTGTTGCAGGATTCTCGAACATATTCTCAGTTCGAGTATAATGAATTTCCCTGAGACAGAGAAGTTGCTGTCCATGCATCAGCACGGCTTTAGAAAGCATCGCTCCTGCGAAACGCAACTCGCCCTTTTTTCAGATTATGTCTTGAGAACCATGGATGAAGGGTCTCAGACGGATGCCATATTCCTTGACTTCCGGAAAGCGTTTGACTCGGTGCCTCACTGCAGACTCCTAACTAAGGTACGAGCATATGGGATTGGTTCCCAAATATGTGAGTGGCTCGAAGACTTCTTAAGTAATAGAACCCAGTACGTTGTCCTCGGAGGTGAGTGTTCATCGGAGGTGAGGGTATCATCTGGAGTGCCCCAGGGAAGTGTGGTAGGTCCGCTGTTGTTTTATATCTACATAAATGATCTTTTGGATAGGGTGGATAGCAATGTGCGGCTGTTTGCTGATGATGCTGTGGTGCACGGGAAGGTGTCGTCGTTGAGTGACTGTAGGAGGATACCAGATGACTTGTAAAGGATTTGTGATTGGTGTAAAGAATGGCAGTTAACTCTAAATATAGATAAGTGTAAATTAATGCAGATGAATAGGAAAAAGAATCCCGTAATGTTTGAATACTCCATTAGTAGTGTAGCGCTTGACAGAGTCACGTCGATTAAATATTTGGGTGTAACACTGCAGAGCGATATGAAGTGGGACAAGCATGTAATGGCAGTTGTGGGGAAGGCGGATAGTCGTCTTCGGTTCATTGGTAGAATTTTGAGAAGATTTGGTTCATCTGTAAAGGAGACCGCTTATAAAACACTAATACGACCTATTCTTGAGTACTGCCCGAGCGTTTGGGATCCCTATCAGGTCGGATTGACGGGTGACATAGAAGCAATTCAGAGGCGGGCTGCTAGATTTGTTACCGGTAGGTTTGATCACCACGCGAGTGTTACGGAAATGCTTCAGGAAGTCGGGTGGGAGTCTGTGGAGGAAAGGAGGCGTTCTTTTTGTGAATCGCTACTGGGGAAATTTAGAGAACCAGCATTTGAGGCTGACTGCAGTACAATTTTACTGCCGCCCACTTATATTTTGCCGAAAGACCACAAAGATAAGAGAGATTAGGGCTCGTACAGAGGCATGTAGGCAGTCATTTTTCCTTCGTTCTGTTTGGGAGTGGAACAGGGATAGAAGATGTTAGTTGTGGTACGAGGTACCCTCCGCCATGCACCGTATGGTGGATTACGGAGTATGTATGTAGATGTAGATGCAGATGAAGAGTGGAAAAATGACTTATTCACAGATGAATTCGAGACTTTCGGCTCCAGACCGAGAACATCTGAAGAAGAAAGAGTGTCGCAGGAGTGAATTCTACCCAAGTCACACACTGCGTTCAGCCAGAACATTATCACCACCGACTTTCTATCGAAATAAACTAGTCCAGGCGATAGGAGTGTCACCTGGCGAGGAGTGGCTGCAAGTCAGACACACGCACGGTGCACGTAGTGTGGAATGGGGGAGGCGCGCTGTCTATCGAGTTTGACCGAGGGGAGATTGTGATGGCCTGGAGGCTCGCCACGACCGTTTCGGAAACTGCACGACCCGCCGGGTGCTGTGGTGGGTGTCTCCAAACCGAAGTGAAACCAGTTCCAGACGTCTCGCGGCTGTTTGGTCACCCCTCATTACAGATGTCGGACGTCGGACGCTAGGCAGAATGGCTTAAAAAAAAAAAAAAAAAAAAAACCTGCTGGACTGCGTGTAACAATTCGAGTCAAGATAGATGTAACGGTACTTGAATAGCGTATTTGCCTCTTTTGGTTACGGTAGAGAGATTGATCTTTCGGCCCTGTCTGTATATTTATATGTAATATTGCATGAATAAAGGGTGGGCGAGTGTAAAGCTATCATTAAAAACGCACGCCGCGCGATTTGTTACGATTTGGTCGGTCATATTAATAATAACGTGCTTTTGAATACAATTAAAATATAACAGCGATACCTGTTTAGTGTTATTGAAAATAATATGTAGTAAATTAATGAGTAAGGTAGCCGATCGTATAAGAAGAGGTAAAATTGGGCATCTTGACGTGTTTTGCTTCATATCGACGAAGCCGATGATACGGTGTCATTTTTTTTCGTTTACTCTTACAAATAAACAAGTAAAGAAGTGCTAATTGTGCGTAGTGAAAAAAATATAGGGGCGAGTTTTAAATAACTACGGTATACAATCAGAGTAACCAAAGGACATCACACACATCCATGCCCGAGGCAGGATTCGAACCTGCGACCGTAGCAGTCGCGCGGTTCCGGACTGCGCGCCTAGAACCGCTAGACCACAGCGGCCGGTTGTTATTATTCCATAAACTGTAACATTTCTTGTCGTTGTACGAAGCCTTTATAGGCGATCGTTATGACAATTTGCTTCGAAGGGATCTCGTTACAAGTTAAGTTTTGGGGACCTGGTCAAGAGGGGGTAGTTCGTAGATCCTAACTACTGCAGCTACCGTGACCGTTGTGTGTTGTCAATGATTTAAGGTTACCATATCTCATGCTCAAAGATCGACGCGCCTTTCCACTTGGTATAACGGTGCCTCACGGCAACGACAACGCTGACGACGAAGGAAGATACGGTAGAAGCGGACAAGTGTGTCTGAACACACAGCTCACCGAAACACTCCTAACGTTGAGCCTCCACAGCCAACGGCACATGCATGTGCCAGTGTTAACACCACGACACCGGCAACTACGATTGAAATGGGAATGTGGCCATCGGCACTCAACGTTGGCACTGTGGCAGAGCGTCGCATGGTATGGTGAGCCCCGATACCTTTTTCACCGTGCCGATGAGAGGGCTCGAATCCGTCGTCTTCCAGGGGTACAGCTTCTTGATACCTGTACTGTGGGACGTAGACAAGCTGGCGGCGGCTCTATTGTGCTCTGGAGATCTTCACGTGGGCAAACACGTTGAGCTTGTGCAAGGGGCACCACCATGGCCATGCAGCATAGTATACTGACTGCAGACCACGCACACGCCGTCATGACGGCCATATTCCCCGATGGCAGTGTCATTTTCCAACAAGATAATACGCCATGCCAAAAGGACAAGAGTGGTGCGAGCAACACACTAGAGAGTTCCATTTCATGTGCTGCCCCCTCCGCCTTCGCCATCCCCCCCCCCCCCCCAACTCGCCATATCTCAAACCGATGTAACACATCTGGGTTGTGATTGAATGTGGCGTCAGAGCTCATGATCCCCCTCCCCGAAATTAGGTGTCTTGTGTGAACAGATGTGGTGCCAGTCCCTCCAGCTGCCTGGCAACATCCCACTGGTTCAGTGCCACGACGCGAATGCCGGACATTTGCCACGCCAGACATTTGCCACACTTGCCCATTCGCCAGGTAGCGATCCCTCAGGTAAGGGACGCCCTTCCTCGTACTTCTTCTGTCCACTTTCAAAACGCCGTCTCCACATCTTACTCGATACAACCAGTATGTAAGGGACCTTCTTCTTCGACATATTGACCAAATACGGAGCTTCTTTTCCGAAATCGAAATACTTCTATCTTTTGGGAAACGAAAGCAATTCCGACAATTATGTCAGTATGTAATTAGTTCTACCAAGTATAAATATACACTCCTGGAAATTGAAATAAGAACACCGTGAATTCATTGTCCCAGGAAAGGGAAACTTTATTGACACATTCCTGGGGTCAGATACATCACATTATCACACTGACAGAACCACAGGCACCATTGAGTAGAAACTACTAGTAGTGATTTTCCAACAGAAAGAGGTTCCTACTCAACGGTCTGAAGATGACTACATTAGTGGTCGACACCGGTCACCTTGATATATAAACCTTGATCAAGACTGTTTTTAATAGTAAAACAAATTGAGTTTTATTTCAAACACGTACCCGGCCCATACGATTATACACTTCTGGAAATTGAAATAAGAACACCGTGAATTCATTGTCCCAGGAAGGGGAAACTTTATTGACACATTCCTGGGGTCAGATACATCACATTATCACACTGACAGAACCACAGGCACACAGACACAGGCAACAGAGCATGCACAATGTCGGCACTAGTACAGTGTATATCCACCTTTCGCAGCAATGCAGGCTGCTATTCTCCCATGGAGACGATCGTAGAGATGCTGGATGTAATCCTGTGGAACGGCTTGCCATGCCATTTCCACCTGGCGCCTCAGTTGGACCAGCGTTCGTGCTGGACGTGCAGACCGCGTGAGACGACGCTTCATACAGTCCCAAACATGCTCAATGGGGGACAGATCCGGAGATCTTGCTGGCCCGGGTAGTTGACTTACACCTTCTAGAGCACGTTGGGTGGCACGGGATACATGCGGACGTGCATTGTCCTGTTGGAACAGCAAGTTCCCTTGCCGGTCTAGGAATGGTAGAACGATGGGTTCGATGACGGTTTGGATGTCCCGTGCACTATTCAGTGTCCCCTCGACGATCACCAGAGGCGTACGGCCAGTGTAGTAGATCGCTCTTCACACCATGATGCCGGGTGTTGGCCCTGTGTGCCTCGGTCGTATGCAGTCCTGATTGTGGCGCTCACCTGCATGGCGCCAAACACGCATACGACCATCATTGGCACCAAGGCAGAAGCGACTCTCATCGCTGAAGACGACACGTCTCCATTTGTCCCTCCATTCACGCCTGTCGCGACACCACTGGAGGCGGGCTGCACGATGTTGGGGCGTGAGCGGAAGACGGCCTAACGGTGTGCGGGACCGTATCCCAGCTTCATGGAGACGGTTGCGAATGGTCCTCGCCAATACCCCAGGAGCAACAGTGTCCCTAATTTGCTGGGAAGTGGCGGTGCGGTCCCCTACGGCACTGCGTAGGATCCTACGATCTTGGCGTGCATCCGTGCGTCGCTGCGGTCCGGTCCCAGGTCGACGGGCACGTGCACCTTCCGCCGACCACTGGCGACAACATCGATGTACTGTGGAGACCTCACGCCCCACGTGTTGAGCAATTCGGCGGTATGTCCACCCGGCCTCCCGCATGCCCACTATACGCCCTCGCTCAAAGTCCGTCAACTGCACATACGGTTCACGTCCACGCTGTCGTGGCATGCTACCAGTGTTAAAGACTGCGATGGAGCTCCGTATACCACGGCAAACTGGCTGACACTGACGGCGGCGGTGCACAAATGCTGCGCAGCTAGCGCCATTCGACGGCCAACACCGCGGTTCCTGGTGTGTCCGCTGTGCCGTGCGTGTGATCATTGCTTGTACAGTCCTCTCGCAGTGTCCGGAGCAAGTATGGTGGGTCTGACACACCGGTGTCAATGTGTTCTTTTTTCCATTTCCAGGAGTGTAGATCCCTCTGTCTTTCGGTAGTTTCCTTTCACGCTTACTGATCGCGATGGAAATAGTCCATCGGCAGGGGAGCAACAAGAAAGGAACGTTGTAAAGAGAATTCGAATATACGCTACTCATTTCTTTTTGATCGCCGCATTTCTGCCTACTTTAATTACTACAACCGCATGCCCAAAAGACAATAAGGAAAGAACAAATGGGTATGTGAATGTTTGAAAAGAAGGACGACATACTTCATATTAATTTACTCTAAAATCCGATATCCCTTGCGGCAAAACAGTAGTTAATAAAATGTAGCGGGACAATGTTCAAAACATGACTGAAAGTACGTTCATAAACAGAGATAAGAACACTTATGATCGACATGTCATCTAAAGTCGACGTACAATTTTAAAATGTTACAAATAAGGAAATACAATAATAGACAATGCTATGCTTTTAACGTACGTTGTTGTTATACATTGCTTAGCTCTGGTATTTACAGGGTCACAGAGTAAGCATCATAGGTTTTGGAGGGAAAAGCCGTAATTGTAATGATTTCCACTACAACAGAAACAAGAAGCACAACTTAAGGAAAAATAATGTAATGTGTGTTCCAGCTCACAAGCGACATTGAAACAGGTAGTTCCTGTGACTTAGTATGGACAGAGGTTATATTCGACAACCGGAATAAATTAATAACTGGCTCCTTTTACCAACCCCCGGTCTCAGATGAAACAGTTGCTGAACATTGCAAAGAAAACTCGAGTCTCATCGCAAGTAGGTACCCTACTCATACAATTATAGTTGGTTGTCACTTCAATCTACCTTCCGTATGTCTACAAAAATACATTTTCAGACCCTCTTGTAGATAGAAAACAACTTCCAAAATGGTTCTAAATGCTTTTTATAAAATTATTTTGAACAATTGGTTCACGAGGCCATTGAAATTGTAAATGGTTACGAAAACACACTTGACCTCTTAGCCACAAATAATCCTGAGCTTCACGACGGGTACAGGAATTAGTGAACACACAGTCGTAGCGAGGCTCAATTCCGTGACAAAGAAATTCACCAAAACTAAACGCGAAATATATATATTTATAAAAGCAACTAAAACTTCGGTTGACGTCTTTCTAAGAGACAGTCTCCAATCCTTCCAAACTATGTAAGTGAAGACCATATGTGGCTTAAGTTCAAAGAAATAGTATCAACGGCACTCGAGAGATTCATGCCAAATAAATTAATATCAGACGGAACTGTTTCCCTGTGGTACCCAAAACACGACAGAAAGCTGTTGCAGGAGCACCGGAAAAGGCCCGTAAAATTTAGACTCCAAGATTGGTGAAGTTTTACTGTGGCTCGAAATTTGGTGCGGGTTTCAATGCGAGATGCATGTAATAGTTTCCACAACGGAACTCTCTCTAAAAATGTGGCGAAAAATCCATAGAGATTCTGGTCCTATGTTAAGAAAACCAGCGGAAAGGCTCAGTAAGTACCTTAACTGCGGGTCGGGCGGCGAGTGAGGAGGGGGGGGGGGGGGAGGGGCAGGAGGGGGAGGAGGGGGGGGGAGGGGGTGACAAGGGACCCAACCCTTCGGAGCAGGGAAAACCGTGGCAAATGTCCGGCGTGACAAATCTCCGCACACCCCACGACGCATCGCCGCTCTTATCCGTGCAGAAGGTGAGCATACCGGCTATTAGGCAGGTGCTCACATTATTCTGTCTGATTAATGTATTATGGATTGGGAGTGTTTTGTAGTAGGCAGATTCGGTGATAGTGTGAAAATAGAAGAGTGTACGTATCAGAAGCACTACCGTGGCATACTTCACTATCATACCATTTCATGTGTGTTACACTTAGTGAGAAAAAGACTTACAACAGGATAATGGCTAAAATATCGGTTTGGCGCTCTCTAAAAAGCACATTGCATCTAAGAAAAAGCTGAAGGTACTGAAAAATGTGATGTGACCATCCCGAGGTCTGGGATGAATTGGACAGAAATATCCGGAAAGTTCACGTAAGAAGTAATAAACATTTCTGGAATGTCGTTAAGGATGTGTGGAATCAACATAGACTCGCAATACCTACAAAAACATTGACTGCATAATGAGATTTTCACTCTGCAGCGGAGTGTGCGCTGATATGAAACTTCCTGGCAGATTAAAACTGTGTGCCGGACTGAGACTCGAACTCGGAACCTTTGCCTTTCGCGGGCTTGTGCTGTACCAACGTTTTTTTTTACCTACCAACGTTTTTTTTGCCTTTCGCGCTCTACCATCTTTTTTTTAATAAGAAAACAAATAAAAACCTCTTGTGCATGAAAATAAAAGACGACGTTCTTCATAAAATAACACCTTTGAAAATGGAAAACATAAAAGGTAGCTATATTTCCGCAAGGGCCTTCTATTTTTATTCTTTTTATTTTTTGTTAACATAAAGGCGTATACAGTCTCACCATCACCAACCAACTTTTTTTTGTTTTTGTTTTGGGGGAGCACAGGAGAAAGAAAACAAATAGGCTGCAGATAGAGAGCTATGTGTGAAAGGGATATACATGTATAAGGAGAAAAAAAAACTTAGAAGAGGAGGAGAAAAAAGAAGTGAAATAAAATAGGAATACTTTCCGCGCCATGCTCCACGTTGGCGCGCCATCAGAACAAAATGCATTCTATCATTGACCATTGAAGGGGAACGTGGGATCGTCCAGTCTTGGCTGGCACTGTTCGTTGAGATTCCAGCTCTGAGACGGGTTGGTGAAAATACTCTGTAAATAGATCGCGAAAGTGGCCCGATAGTGTCGATGTCGGCGAAGTGTGTGGTGATGTACTTGGAGGCGTGTCCAAAAGTCCGCCGTATCGACGATGTCATCCCAGAAGAGGTAGTTGACAGCCATGCCACTGATCCATGTGACGGCGTGCCACTTAGCCGGTGGAAAGTAGGTCGTGTCAGGATATATCATCATAGTAGGAGAAACATGATGTGGTGGTACTCGGAGGTAGAAAGCCACAATCTTCCGTACGAGGGTCCAGACAGCTGCTGCTGGCCGACACTCAAAACGATGTAAATCTGTATCTTCGACATTGCATTTGAGGCACAGGGGTGAGTCCACCAGTGCTATACGATGCAGTTTCTGTCTTGTAGTATACTTGCCGTTGACAAGAAGGTACCACATAGAGGTGGTGTCAGTGGTATGATATGGTTGGTGGATCGTTTTCCAAACTGTAGGCCATGAAACCTGGGGGTGACGTGTTTCGACGGGGTTGCGTGGTGGAGACTTTCGGAGAAGGCGGTAGATGTCGCGGGTGGTCGTCTTCCTGGTCCTGGGGAGCTCGGTGCATATGTAGCTGTACTCCAAAAAGAAACGGCCGATATGTGACATCGGAGGTGGGATGTGTGCCAAAGACGTCGGTGGGCGTCTCGAAACAGGTGCGAGCTCGGTGGTCAACATTCCGGTAAAACTAGCATTTTGGCTTTTCCATAACCAGAGCATAGTATTGTTGTAAAGTGCAGTAGTCCTGGCTCTCACATTAACCAGATCGAGGCCACCGTCCCGCTTCGGTAAGGTGAGAGCTTCATACTGGACTTTGAATATGTGTGCAGAACAAATGAAATAGCCGAAAGCCGCCTGTAATCTGGCCGCCATTGTCGCAGTGATGGGCAGAATCTGCGCTATATGGGGTATCCGGGCTGCCAGATGGGTATTGACGAAGGTGACTCTCTGGCACATATTCAGCGGGCGTAGAATGTGATTTTGTATGTTGGCCCGGATGCGTTGCAGCAGCGCCCGATAATTGATCGCCGAGGTGCGGCGAATGTCTCGCGTGTACACCAACCCGAGACAGCGAAGAGTGTCCACCAGTTGAAATGGGACGACGCTGTCTGCGGGAAGGCCGCGGCCGATCTTCATGGCGCATGATTATGCCACGTTCATAGCGCTCCCCGCCCCTTCACTGTAACGGGTAATCCACTGCATTGCAGCTTGTACGTCGGCCGCTGAACGTACGACGAGGGCCAAGTCGTCCGCGTAAGCTCGGCAGCGGAACATATGATCCCGGAGTGGAATACCTGTCAAGCGGCGCCGTAATCCGCAAATGAGTGGTTCCATCGCAATGGCATAAAGCACCGTCGACAAGGGGCAACCCTGCCGTGCTGAGCGCTCAATCCGTATAGGCTCTGTAAGTGTGCCTTTGACGAGAAGTCTGGACGTTGCTCCACGAAGGAGCCGCATAACCACTTGCGTGAACGTCGGGGGAATTGCCATTCGGTTCATCACTGCGTTCAGGAATGCATGACTGACGCGGTCAAACGCTTGTTTGAAGTCGATAGAGATTAAAGCGCCTGGCAGCCTCGAGTGTGTTGCCACAGCGATCACATCTCGATATTCACTGAGGGCTGTCTGTATATTACGATCGCCGCCTAAAGATGTTTGTTTGTGAGAAACAATGTCTCTTAAGACATGTTGAGTCGCACTGCTAGAAGGCGTGTGAAAATCTTGAAGTCGGAATTGAGTAACGTGATCGGCCGATAACTGTCGTGTTCCTCCTGCGGGTTTCGGGACTGGTACAAGTAAGCCTTCCATGAACGTTGGTGGCGGGTTCGCCGCGCCGGTCAAAAGTTCCCAGTACATGTCCCTCCATCGTGACATCATCAAATCTTGGAAGGTTCTGTAAAATTCGAGAGGTAAACCATCCGGGCCGGGAGATCGATTCAGAGACCCTTTGGCCACAGCGCCTTGGACGTCGTCGGTGGTCACTCCAGAAGTTAGGAGGGTTGCAGCTGCTGCGTTTAGAGTACCAAGTGTCTCCTGGGCAACCTCAGCAATGGCCTCTGCACCGGCAGGTACCTCTTGATATAAAAGTCTATAGTGCGTTGTGAATGCATCCGCAATGGTAGCTTGCGAAGTCAGCCGGCGTCCATCAGGTAAGTCTAAAGTTGTCATTAAAGCCTGTCGGCGTCGACGAACATTTTGAATGATATGATGCATAGAAGGTTCTTCACCGTTAATCCTATCTTGGCTGCGTGCTCGTACAATAGCTCCCTCTAGACGGCATCTGGTCAAGGTTAAAATCTTTGCCTTAATGCGTTCAGCTTCTTTTAGACGATCCGGGGATGGAGGTTGATCCATGAGTTCACGTAGAGCGCTATAGTAGAAATGAGTTGTATGGTGATTCCACCTGGCTTTGGCTCTGCCATAGTGTGTCAATGTGCGTCGGATGGCCGGTTTGGCGCACAGCAACCACCACTGCAGTTTGGTCTCGTAAAGCCTAATTCGTTGAGCACAGGTGTGCCACGTGTCGGTGACCTGTTGTCGACATTCAGGGTCCCGCAGTAGTGCTACATTGAGTTTCCAAGGTCCTGCACTGCGCCATATAGATTGTCGGCGTAGGTTCATGGTACAGCTGCAGATGTCATGATCCGAGAAGGCAGACGACGAACGTCCGCGTCGAGGAGAACTGATTTTAGAGCGTTAGAGATGCATGTTCTGTCAAGTCGGCTGGCGGAGTGGCTCGTAATGTGTGTATACCCCGGACGGTCGCCGTGTACCACTCGCCAAGTGTCGAGGAGACGAAGGCGGCGGACGAGGAAGCGAAGTTCCGGACATGTCGTGAAATGGGGGTATTGGTCTGTGCGGTCGAGAACACAGTTGAAATCTCCACCTACGATGAGATGATCGTATCGGCAGAGGAATAAAGGTGTGATATCTTCTGCGTAGAACTGGGAGCGATCCCTCCGTTTATCAGTGCCCGATGAGGCGTATAGATTAATGATTTTGAGTCCGTCAACTGTTATGGTCACCCCTCGCGCTCTTGGGAGGTATGCGACATCGGAAACTGGAATCCCTTCTCGGAGGAGCATGGCTGCGCCTGTGTGTTCCATAGCTGCACGGGCGGCGTACGTCTCATATCCATAACACACAGCCCAAGTTGCTGTCCTCAGTTCCTGTAACAGGGCGATGTCGATGTCCGCTGCTCTTAGCGTGTCACGGAGCAGTTGAAGTTTAGCGTGGGAGCCGATATTATTAGTATTGATAGTAGCTATTCGGTACGCCTGATGGGAGATTCGTGCTGCCGATAGGGTCGTAGCTGGTGAAGAATGTTGTGGTGGATGCTGGAAGTCCATAGAAGTCGCAGGAGTCGCCGTAGAAACTTCCCCCATTTTAGTGTTGGTCTAACGGAGGAACAGATCTCATTTCCGCATCAGATGGAGGTGGGAAATCCGTGTCATTCGCCCATGAAAAATGTCCGACAGGTTTGACATCGGCGAGAGGTGGCAGCGCCGGACGAGTCGGCTCAGTTGCGTCGGTGACAACAGGCGAGCTGTGTTCCATGGCTTCAGGGCGCGGGGCTTGCGCACGCTCTCTGTTGGACGGTTGACCGTCTTGTGGATGACGCGTCTCCGTGGCAGAGGAGAAAGTGTTACCGTGTTCTCCGTCAGAGTGATGTGCCGTCTCTTCGTCCTGCGGAGGGGGCTCAATGGTCGATTCTGATGTCTTGCGGTGTTTTTTTGTCGTTTGGGCGACTTCTGCTTTCGGCAATGAGTTTCGGTGTCTGAGGAAGGAAGAGATTCACGTCGTTCGGGTACAAAAGTCACGGGTGCTATGGTGCGGTCGTCATTCTCCAGAACACGGTCACTGGCATCCTTGTGATCTTGTAGCGTGGGTGTGTCCGGCTGTTGGACTTTTTCACGGGCGGCATCGCCGGTGTCAATGTGCTGGGACGCCTCCGGGTGTATCGTCTTGTGTGGGCTGGACGTGCAGTGTCGCCGCATAGGTGACTGGAAGGGTGGTCGTGGTTCTGTCGGTGTTCGTATCGTCGGGCCTTTGTTGTGTGATGCGGCGTTGCAGGCATTCATTACGGACACAACCGGAACATGTTCGAGGTTGTCCGTCGTAAATGACCACCGCACGGCAGCCGCCGATAGAAATGCACGATGGAACGTGCCGTTTGAGATCGATTCGGACTTGTCTCACACCATTGAGCACCGGATACGTCGTAAACTGTGTCCATGTCTCGGCTACGTGGCTCTGGACTTTTCCGAACGGGCTTAGCGCCGCGATGACTTCATCTTCGTTCACCTCGAAAGGCAGTTCGAATAGACGGATCGTCCGAAGGCCAAGTCCTGCATGGTCGACATCCACAGGCCCGACGTTTCCGTCGGGGTGCCGAAATTTTAGTCCATGTCGCGTCCTTTGAATAATCTCATTGCAGGCAGCGTCGGAAGTCATCTTGACATAAACGACGCTGATAATGATCGATAGGTGTATGCCGATGAGTTCGTCACGGGGGATCTTCACGTCTTCGCGTAGGAAGCGTTCGACGGCCCGTGCTTTTGGTCGTGCGTATTCATGAGAGAAGGTGAACTTAAGAGTGTTCTTCCCGTAAGAGTTGGCCATTAGAGCGTGTTCGACTGAGAATCGCTGTGACGACGATGTAAACAAAACACTCCGCGGGCGCAGCGGCGTGGACGGCCGAGCGCGGTGCTCACTGCTGCCCTGCCGAACGCAGACTGCCCACCAGCTGAGCTACCCAAGCATGACTCACGCCCCGTCCTCACAGCTTTACTTCTGCCAGTATCCGTCTCCTACCTTCCAAACTTTACAGAAGCTCTCCTGCGAACCATGCAGGACTAGCACTCCTGAAAGAAAGGATATTGCGGAGACATGACTTAGCCACAGCCTAGGGGATGTTTCCAGAATGGGATTTTCACTCTGCAGCGGAGTGTGCGCTGATATCAAACTTCCTGGCAGATTAAAACTGTGTGCCGGACCGAGACTCGGACTCTGGACCTTTGCCTTTCGCTGGCAAGCGCTCAGTTGGTAGAGCACTTGCCCGCGAAAGGCAAGGGTCCCGAGTTCGAGTCTCGGTCCGGCACACAGTTTTAATCTGCCAGGAAGTTTCATTGACTGTATGCCTCGAGTTTGTGATGCACTCATTAATTACAAGGGAGGTTGCTTTGATGAGCTAGCGGGTATTTATTCAAATCAGTGGGAAAGTTGAAAATCTGTGCCGGACTGGGATTCGAATCCAGCTCTCCTGCTTGCTAGGCAGATGCTCTGACTATTGAGCCAATCGGGCAAAGTGGTCATCGTAAGTGCACGGAGTTCCCTCGCGCGGCATCCTGTCAGACCCAAATTCTCAACTCATTATCGCACTACTAACGTAGTCCCCCATTCGGATCTCCGGGCGGGGACTACTCAGGAGGACGCCGTTATCAGGAGAAAGAAAACTGGCGTTCTACGGATCGGAGCGTGAAATGTCAGATCCTTTAATCGGGCAGGTAGGTTACAAAATTTAAAAAGGGAAATGGATAGGTTAAAGTTGGATATAGTGGGAATTAGTGAAGTTCGGTGGCAGGAGGAACAAGACTTTTGGTCAGGTAAATACAGGGTTATAAATACAAAATCAAATAGGGGTAATGCAGGAGTAGGTTTAATAATGAATAGGAAAATAGGAATGCGGGTAAGCTACTACAAACAGCATAGTGAACGCATTATTGTGGCCAAGATAGACACAAAGCCCATGCCTACTACAGTAGTACAAGTTCATATGCCAACTAGCTCTGCAGATGATGAAGAAATTGATGAAATGTATGATGAGATAAAAGAAATTATTCAGGTAGTGAAGGGAGACGAAAAATTAATAGTCATGGGTGATTGGAATTCGAGTGTAGGAAAAGGGAGAGAAGGAAACATAGTAGGTGAATATGGATTGGGGCTAAGAAATGAAAGAGGAAGCCGCCTAGTAGAATTTTGCACAGAGCACAACTTAATCATAGCTAACACTTGGTTTAAGAATCATGAAAGAAGGTTGTATACGTGGAAGAACCCTGGAGATACTAAAAGGTATCAGATAGATTATATAATGGTAAGACAGAGATATAGGAATCAGGTTTTAAATTGTCGGACTTTTCCAGGGGCAGATGTGAACTCTGACCACAGTCTATTGGTTATGACCTGTTGGTTAAAACTGAAGAAACTGCAAAAAGGTAGGAATTTACGGACATGGGATCTGGATAAGCTGAAACAACCAGAGATTGTACAGTTTCAAGGAGAGCATAAGGGAACAATTGACAGGAATGGGGGAAAGAAACACAGTAGAAGAAGAATGGGTAGCTTTGAGGGATGAAGTAGTGAAGGCAGCAGACGATAAAGTAGGTAAAAAGACGAGGGCTGCTAGAAATCCTTGGTTAACAGAAGAAATATTGAATTTAACTGATGAAAGGAGAAAATATAAAAATGCAGTAAATGAAGCAGGCAAAAAGAAATACAAACGTCTCAAAAATGAGATCGACAGGAAGTGCAAAATGGCTAAGCAGGGATGGCTAGAGGACAAATGTAAGGATGTAGAAGCTTATCTCACTAGGGGTAAGATAGATACTACCTACAGGAAAATTAAAGAGACTTTTGGAGAGAAGAGAACCACATGTATGAATATCAAGAGCTCAGATGGCAACCCAGTTGTAAGCAAAGAAGGGAAGGCAGTAAGGTGGAAGGAGTATATAGAAGGTTTATACAAGGGCGATGTACTTGAAGACATAATTATGGAAATGGAAGAGGATGTAGATCAAGACGAAATGGGACATAAGATACTGCGTGAAGAGTTTGACAGAGCACTGAAAGACCTGAGTCGAAACAAGGCCCCCGGAGTAGACAACATTCCATTAGAACTACTGACAGCCTTGGGAGAGCCAGTCATGACAAAACTCTACCAGCTGGTGAGCAAGATGTATGAGACAGGCGAAATACCCACAGACTTCAAGAAGAATATAATAATTCCAATCCCAAAGAAAGCAGGTGCTGACAGATGTGAAAATTACCGAACTATCAGTTTCATAAGTCACAGCTGCAAAATACTAACGCGAATTCTTTACATACGAATGGAAAAACTGGTAGATGCGGACGTCGGGGAGGATCAGTTTGGATTCCGTAGAAATGTTGGAACACGTGAGGCAATACTGACCTTACGACTTATCTTAGAAGAAAGATTAAGAAAGGCAAACCTACGTTTCTAACATTTGTAGACTTAGAGAAAGCTTTTGACAATGTTGACTGGAATACTCTCTTTCATATTCTGAAGATGGCAGGAGTAAAATACAGGGAGCGAAAGGCTATTTACAATTTGTACAGAAACCAGATGGCAGTTATTAGAGCCGAGGGGCATGAAAGAGAAGCAGTGGTTGGGAAAGGAGTGAGACAGGGTTGTAGCCTCTCCCCGATGTTATTCAATCTGTATATTGAGCAAGTAGTAAAGGAAACAAAAGAAAAATTTGGAGTAGGTATTAAAATTCGTGGAGAAGAAGTAAAAACTTTGAGGTTCGCCGATGATATTGTAATTCTGTCAGAGACGGCAAAGGACTTGGAAGAGCAGTTGAACGGAATGGACAGTGTCTTGAAAGGAGGATATAAGATGAACATCAACAAAAGCAAAACGCAAGATAATAGAATGTAGTCAAATTAAATCGGGTGATGCTGAGGGAATTAGACTAGAGAATGAGACAATTAAAGTAGTAAAGGAGTTTTGCTATTTAGGAAGTAAAATAACTGATGATGGTCGAAGTAGAGAGGATATAAAATTTAGACTGGCAATGGCAAGGGAAGCGTTTCTGAAGAAGAGAAATTTGTTAACATCGAATATAGATTTATGTATCAGGAAGTCGTTTCTGAAAGTATTTGTTTGGAGTGTAGCCATGTATGGAAGGGAAACATGGACGATAAGTAGTTTGGACAAGAAGGGAATAGAAGCTTTCGAAATGTGGTGCTACAGAAGAATGCTGAAGGTTAGATGGGTAGATCACATAACTAATGAGGAGGTATTGAATAGAATTGGGGAGAAGAGGAGTTTGTGGCACAATTTGACTAGAAGAAGGAATCGGTTGGTAGGACATGTTCTGAGACATCGAGGGATCACCAATTTAGTACTTGGGGGCAGCGTAGAGGAAAAAATCGTAGAGGGAGACCAAGAGATGAATACACTAAGCAGATTCAGAAGGATGTAGGCTGCAGTAGGTACTGGGAGATGAAGAAGCTTGCACAGGATAGAGTAGCATGAAGAGCTGCATCAAACCAGTCTCAGGACTGAAGACCACAACAACTAACGTAGTGCCCCTTGCCCATTATCCTCATTACTTGCGGCATTTCGCCGATTCCCGTAAGAGTTCGCGCCTGCTGTACATCGGCACTGAAGAGATCATTGGCCATCTCGCCTTAATTATGTATATATTTATGTGGCGTCTGTGTCATTACAATCTGTTCATTACACGACTTGAGGGGGGCAGGACGTGAAACGGGCCAACTTGGAGTAGGAGAGGCACCACAGGACATTTTAATTTACACTGTCTATACTTTTACAAATAAATTCATAAAACTTTGTTAGCCTGACCAGGAAGGATTCAGAATTCACACTCATAGTAGAGGAAGTTCAAAAAGATAACAAAATAATTTTTTTTACACGTGAAATTTTATCATTTGTTGCTGTAGGTTCACTTTTCTTCATAAGTAAGAGAGATTCTTCGATGAATTTTGCACAGCATACAAACCATACTTACAGGCGTATGAAACTCTAGAATTTCCCAAATCTGTTAAAAACTGTGGTAAAAATTGAGATAATTAACAATGAAATTAGAGTTTTCTCTAAACATGAAGTCTAAAACGTAACACCCATTAATTTTTCCATAGATTAAATAAATTCTAGAGTTGCATACACCTGTAAGTATGGCTTGTAAGCTGTGCAAAATTCATCGAAGAACCTCTCTTACTTATGAAGAAAAGTGTACCTAAAACAACAAATGCAGCCAATAGTAAGTGAAAAAAAATGAAATTTCACATTTAAAAAATATTATTTTTTCGTGTTTCTGAACTTCAACTGCTATGCGTGTAAATCCTGAATCCTCCCTGGTCATTCTGATAAAGTTTTATCAATTTATTTGTGAAAGTATACACATTGCAAATTAAAATGTCCTGTCTCCTTATCGGAGTCGGCCCGTTTGACGTCCTACCCCCCTTAAGGTGTCGTCCTTCAGAGTAAGCTCAAACCTTAAGTTGGCTATCAGACAGAGAGGAAATGTACTGTATGTAAAAGCTTATTTTCGTTATTTATTTTCTGGAGCCGTATGTTATGACATACTTGGTGCCAAATCTGAATGTATATACACTGAAGGGCCAAAGAAATTGGTACACCTGCCTAATATCGTGTAGGGCCCCCGCGAGCACGCAGAAGTTGACTGATTTCTGAAGTAGTGCTGGAGGGAACTGAAACTATGAATGCTGCAGGGGCGTCCATAAATACGTAAGAGCACGTGGGGGTGGGATCTCCTCTGAACAGCATATAGCAAGGCATCGCAGATATGCTCAACAATGTTCACGTATTAGGAGTTTGGTGGCCAGCGGAAGTGCTTAAACTCAGAAGAGTCTTCCTGGAACCACTCTGTAGCAATTCTGGACGCGTGGGGTGTGGCATTGTCCTGCTGGAATTGACGAAGTTCGTCGGCATGTACATGAATGCATTCACGTGATCAGACGGGATGCTTACGTACGTGTCACCTATCTGAGTCGTATTTAGACGAATGAGGGTTCCCACATCACTCCAACTGGACAACCCCACACTGTTACAGAGTCTCCACCAGCTTGAACAGTCCCCTGCTGACATGCACGGTTCATAGATTCATGAGGTTGTCTCCCTACCTATACACATCCATCCACTTCATAAAATTTTGAAACGAGAATCGTCGTACTAGGCAACATGTTTCCAGTCATCAATAGTGCACTGTCGCTGTCGATGGGCCCAGGCGAGGCGCGTAGCTTTGTGTCGTGCAGTCGTCAAGGGTACACGAGTGGGCCTTCCACTCCGAAAGCCCATATCGATGATGTTTCGTTAAATGGTTTCCACGCTGTCACTTGTTATGGCCCAACATTAAAATCTGCAACAATTCGCGGAAGAGTTGCACTTCTCTCACGTTGAACGATTCTCTTCAGTCATCGTTGGTCTCGTTTTTGTAGGATCTTTTCGCGGCTTCGCCGATATCGGAGATATGACGTTTTGCCGGATTCCTGATATTCACGAATACTCGTGAAACGGTCGTACTGCAAAATCCCAAATTCATCGCTACCTCTGGCCGTAATAACGGGCTTGATACGCCTGAGCATTCAGCCAAACAGAGCTCTGATGGCGTGTACAGGTACAGCTGCCCATGCAGCTTCAACACGATACCACAGTTCATCAAGAGTAGTGACTGGCGTATTGTAACGAGCCAGTTGCTCGGCCACCATTGACCAGACGTTTCCAATTGGTGAGAGATTTGCAGAGTGTGCTGGCCAGGGCAGTGGTCGAACATTTTCTGTATCCAGAAAGGCCCGCACAGGACCCGAAACATGCGGTCGTGCATTATCCTACTGAAATGTAGGGTTTCGCAGGGATCGAATGAAGGGTAGAGCCACGGGTCGTAACACATCTAAAATGTAACGTCCAGTGTTCAAAGTGCCGTCAATGCGAACAAGAGGTGACCGAGACGTGTAACGAATGGCATCCCATAGCATGACACCAGGTGATATGCCAGTATGGCGATGACGAATACACGCTTCGAATGTGCGTTCACTGCGATGTCGCCAAACACGGATGCAACCATCATGATGCTGTAAACAGAACCTGTATTCATCCGAAAAAATGAAGTTTTGCCATTCGTGCACCCAGGTTCGTCGTTGAGTACACCATCGCATGCGCTCCTGTCTGTGATGCAGCGTCAACGGTAACCGCAGCCACGGTCTCCGAGCTGATAGTCCATGCTGCTGCAAACGTCGTCGAACTGTTCGTGCAGATGGTCGTTGTCTTGCAAACATCCCCACCTGTAGACTCAGGGATCGAGACGTGGCTGCACGATATGTTACAGCCATGTGGATAAGATGATTACGAAGTCTTTCGCGACGGAGTCCTTGCATAAAAAGTTCTCGGTTTACTTGCCGCGTCAAATTTGGATAACATCCCAAGCTTTCGATGACTATCTCCGTCATCTTCGTTAGGGGTAAAACTGACGGTCGTGGACCGGTGAGGCTTCCGCTTTTATAAGCAGTGGACGGCTTCGCATTGGCTGGATGACGTCACGGTGAAAACGGCGCGTACCGAGGTGGCGGCCTCTATATCCATAGATTTTGTTTGCGCGCTTTATCCAGCGTTGCTTGCAGCGCCATCCATCGCAACAGGCGGAGAACTGCGAGGAACGGGAGAAGTCTCCCTCTGCGCTCTTTCTTTATCAATTGCGCTCTTCCGTGAATTGCTGAGTGCATAACCGGAGCCTCTGTTGAAATTATTTTCACAGAGTCTAATTTCAACTGCTTCCCTGATGACAGAGTCCCAATAGTTTGAAGCGTGAGCCAGTCGTCTTGTTTCATCGAATAAAATCTTATGTTTATTTAACAAACTGTGCTCAGCCACCGCTGATGTTTCTAGATACCTGTTTTTCAGGTGACGCTGATGCTCCACACAGCAATCGGCAACATTTCTTATAGACTGGCCCACATAATTTTTGCCACACTCGCAAGGAATGCTGTAAATTCCCGGTACTCTCAGGCTGAGACTATCTTTCACGGGTCGCAACATTTCCTTAATCTTCCTGGGTGGCCGGAAGACTGGTCTGATTCCCTGCCGGCTCAAGACTTTGCCGATCTTGCTGGTCGTTACATCGCAGAATGGTAGCCGCGTAATGTGTTGGACCTCTTGATCTGTTCGAATCGCGTCCTTCCTTGGTTGCTTCGCCAGAGTAGATCTGATATCACGATCGGAAAATCCATTTTTTTGTGAATACCGTCGTCAGATGGTTAATCTCGGAGCCGAGATGATCCTTGTCCGAAATAGTCCTTGCTCTGTGCACCAAGGTATTCAGCATTGCTCTCTTCTGAGCTGGGTGGTGAAAACTACGCGCGTTTACATATAAATCAGTATGCGTCGGTTTTCTGTACACAGAATGTCCGAGACGTCCATCTGATTTTCGCTCCACCAGCACATCTAAGAAGGGTAGCTTCCCATTCTTCTCCACTTCCACTGTAAATCGTATGTTCTGATGTATACTATTCAAATGTCCAACAAACTGCTGCAGTGCCTCATTGCCGTGTGGCCAGATTAAAAATGTATCGTCAACATACCTGAAGAAGCAGGATGGACGTAAGGTAGCACTGTTCAACGCTCGTTCTGCGAAATCCTCCGTGAAGAAGTTAGCTATGGCTGGTGACAGCGGCGAACCCATGGCTGTTCCGTCAGTCATTTCATAATATTTTCCACCATACATAAAATAGGTTGTCGTCAGAGTGCGTCGAAATAACTTCAGTATTTCAGGAGAGAAATGAGCAGCCAACAGTTTGAACGTATATTCCACCGGTACCTTTGTAAACAAAGAGACCACATCTAGGTTGATCATGATGTCATTCGGACCTATCTTTATCGGCTTTATGATGTCAACAAGCATTTTTGAGTTATTAATTTGATGGCTACAGTGGCCGACTATAGGTGCTAATAATTTGGTTAAGTATTTTGCCAACCTATGTGTAGGAGACCCAATAGCAGTAACAATAGGTCTCAACGGGACCTCATCCTTATGGACTTTGGGTAGACCATATAACCTGGGTGGCCTTGGTGCTCTTGGTCGTAGATTCTTGACTAGTTCTTCTGGCAAGCGAGAGTTCTTCAATAGCTCCCCTGTCCTCCTGCTAAGTGCTGCTGTGGGATCCCGTTTAAGAATCCAATATGTGGCATCCTCCAATAATAGGGCCACTTTCTTATGATGATCGGTAGCATTGAGGATAACTGTGGCATTCCCTTGTCGGCTGGTAGTACAACTAACTCTTCATGCTTCCCCAACGATTTCAATGCCAGTTTCTCCACTATGCTTACATTGGACTTAGGAGGCTTGGCTGTTGCTAAAATCCGACTAGTTGCAAGTCTTACCTCATCTGCTGCCTCTTCAGGAAGGTGCCCAACCGCTTGTTCTACTCCACTGGTAGCTTTTGTGGAGCTGGAGAAAAGTTTAGTCCCTTACTGAGAACTGAGATGGTGACGTCATCAATTTGCTTGTCGGAGAATTTGATAAGAGTGCGATGTGCGACGCTGGACCCAGAAACTCCTTTTCCCCGGTTTAGGCGCACAAATTTATCAGCCTGTTTTGCTGTAGTCTTGCTTAAATTAGCACGCTGATGAGCATGTCTACCCATTCCCAGTCCCAAGCTGACAAAACTGCAGACAAAAACAGATGGCAACTATCTAAGGAGCGAGCGTTGGCATCCAGTTCGTACCTCGTATGGTGTATCCTCTCCAGTCTATAAGAACTGTTGCCGATCGCTGTGTGGAACATCAGCGTCACCTGAAAAAAAAAAGGGATCTAGAAAAATCAGCGGTGGCTGAGCACAGTTTGTTAAATAAACATAAGATTTTATTCAATGAAACAAGACTACTGGCTCACATTTCAAACTATTGGAACGCTGTCATCAGGGATGCAGTTGAAATTAGAGTCTGTGAAAATAATTTCAGCAGAGACTCCGGTTATGCAGTCAGCAATGCACGGAAGCGCGCAATTGGTAAAGAAAAAGCGCAGAGGGAGACTTCTTAGATTCCTCGCAGTTCTCCGCCTGTTGCGATGGAGGGCGCTGCAAGCAACGCTCGATAAGGCGCTCAAACAAAATCTATGGATATAGAGGCCGCCACCTCGGCACGCACCGTTTTCACCGTGACGTCATCCAGCCAATGAGAAGCCGCCCACTGCTTATAAAAGCGGAAGCCTCAACAGTTCACGACAGTCAGTTTTACCCCTGACGAAGATGACGGAGGTACTCATCGAAAGCTTGGGATGTTATCCAAATCTGACGCGGCAAGTAAACCGAGAACTTTTTATCCAGGTGGATAAGTTGCCTGTCATCTCGACTGTTAGTGATACGAGGCCGTTGGGATCCTGCACGGCGTTCCGTATTACCCTCCTGAACCCACCGATTCCATATTCTGCTAACAGTCATTGGATCTCGACCAACGCGAACAGCAATGTCGCGATACGATAAACCGCAATCGGGATAGGCTACAATACGACCTTTATCAAAGTCGGAAACGTGATGGTACGCATTTCTCCTCCTTACACGAGACATCACAACAACGTTTCACCAGGCAACGCCGGTCAACTGCTGTTTGTGTATGAGAAATCGGTTGGAAACTTTCCTCATGTCAGCACGTTGTAGGTGTTGGACCGGCGCCAACCTTGTGTGAATGCTCCTACTCATTTCCATATCACAGCATGTTCTTCCTGTCGGTTAAATTTCTCGTCTGTAGCACGTCATCTTCGTAGTATAACAATTTTAATGGTCAGTAGTGTATGAAAATGCGTTTATTGTTACATTCGTCCGACACAATAGGATGCTTTAAAGGTTTCGGCATTATGGCTTAAATAACGGTGTGTAACATCACATAAATCAATTTTTAATCTCTCTATGTGTTTTCATCAACCTCACTTTACCTGCTATCAACAGACACATAGAAAACATCCAGGTAGACTTGGAGATAAAAATACTCTTAAGTAATAAATGAATAATCAAATGGTTCAAATGGCTCTGAGCACTATGGGACTCAACTGCTGTGGTCATTAGTACCCTAGAACTTAGAACTACTTAAACCTAACTAACCTAAGGACATCACACACATCCATGCTCGAGGCAGGATTCGAACCTGCGACCGTAGCAGTCGCACGGTTCCGGACTGCGCGCCTAGAACCGCGAGACCACCGCGGCCGGCAAATGAATAATCGAACTGTACACTGCACTGGTTTTGGGTAAATATTTTGCTTATTCTTCGTGAGTTTAATCCTTTTCATAATCTATCGCGTTTTCGTCGATCAGTTCATTTATTCTTCTTTTTCGTATTCTTCTCTACCTCAGAGATGCTATGTCCCACAGCTGGTGTGGGAACTAGTACACCACGTTCAAACTCACGTAAATCTCGATAACCTGCCAATGTAGCAGCTGTAACCGATCTAGCAACTGCGCTAGATAATAGTTGTCTTTACATGCTTTGCCGACCGCAGCGCGCCGTCTTTTGTCTGTTTACATATCTCTGTATTTGAATACGCATGCCAATACCAGTTTCTTTGGCGCTTCGGTGTATATCTTACCAGTTTGTAATTTAGAACCAATTAAAGAGAAGATTTTTTTGTTCAGCAACATATTTGGGATATATCATCAAAACGTATTGTTCAGTTTTTTTTCTATTAAAACTATGGTAATTTGTTTATAGTTCATTAATTAAGGTGTCAAAGTTATTAGTTAAATAACCTTACATCGCTCTTACACTGAAAGAATCCCTCTTCTTTTAATCCAAAATCTAACAATAACATCTTTCATCTCTGGGAATGGAGAGAGACGGCCTCTGTGGCCGAGCGGTTCTAGACGCTTCAGTCCGGAACCGCGCTTCAGGTTCGAATCCTGCCTCGGGCATGGATGTTTGTGATGTCCTCAGATTAATTAGGTTTAAGAAGTTCTAAGTCCTAGGGGACTGACGACCTCAGATATTAAGTCCCATAGTGTCTAGAGCCATTTGAACCATTTGATTGGAGAGACTCTATAGATGCACTAGCTTAAAATCTTTGATCCGACAGAATTTTACTCTACCACGTAAAGCCGAAAACCTGTTGTGAAAAGAAATAGTAAATACTGTAGAGTATTGCACTAGTGCTTTGTCTGTTTTCATTCAAAATGTGTGAAATATTCTACCAAGAAGCGACAGAACAGTCAATCAATGCATTTGTTTTGTTGTTGTTGTGGTCTTCCGTCCTGAGATTGGTTTGATGCAGCTCTACATTCTAGTCTATCCTGTGCAAGCTGCTTCATCTCCCAGTAACTACTGCAACCTACATCCTTCTGAATCTGCTTAGTGTATTCATCTTTTGGTATCCTCTACGATTTTTACCCTCCGCGCTGTCCTCAAATCCTAAATTCGTTGCACCTGTAGTTAGGCGAAGGTCGGTGGAGGAAGGCTACCGGTTGATGAGAACAGTTTGTAGCTCCGAGAGAATGTTTCTGCTGATAGTAAGTACACTACTGGCCATTGAAATCGCTACACCACGAAGATGACGTGTTACAGACGCGAAATTCAACCGTCAAGAGAAGATGCTGTGATATGGAAATGATTAGCTTTTCAGAGCATTCTCAAAAGGTTGGCGCCGGTGGCGGCACCTACGACGTGCTGACATGGGGAAAGTTTCCAAGCGATTTCTCATAAACAAACAGCAGCTGACCGGCGTTGCCTGGTGATACGTTGTTGTGATGCCTCGTGTAAGGAGAAGAAATTCGTACCATCATGTTTCCGACATTTATGAAGGGCGGATTGTAGCCTAGCGTGATTGCGGTTTATCGTATCGCGACATTCCTGCTCGCGTTGGTCGAGATCCAATGACTGTTAGCAGAATATGGAATCGGTGGGTTCAGGAGGGTAATAAGGAACGCCGCGCTGGATCCCAACGGCCTCGTATCACTAGCAGTCGAGATGACAGGTATCTTATCCGCATGGCTGTAAAGGATCGTGCAGCCACGTCTCGATCCCTGAGTCAACAAATGGGGACGTTTGCAAGACAACAACCATCTGCACGAACAGTTCGACGACGTTTACAACAGCACGGAATATCGACTCGGAGACCATGGCTGCGGTTACCCTTGACTCTCCATCACTGACAGGAGCGCCTGCAATGGTGTACTCGACGACGAACCTGGATGCACGAATGGCAAAATGTCATTTTTTTCCGCATGAATCCAGTTTCTGTTTACAGCATCGTGATGGTCGCATCCGTGTTTGGCGACATCGCGGCAAACGCACATTGGAGGCGTGTATTCGTCATCGCCATAGTGGCGTATCACCCTGCGTGATGGTATGGGGTGCCATTGGTTACACGTCTCGGTCACCTCTTGTTCACATTGAGGCACTTTGGACAGTGGACGTTACATTTCAGATGTTACGACCCGTGGATTTACCCTTCATTCGAAACCTGCGAAACCCTACACTTTAGCAGGATAATGCACAACCGCATTTTGCAGGTCCTGTACGGGCCTTTCTGGATACAGAAAATGTTGGACTGCTGCCCTGGCCAGCACATTCTCCAGATCTCTCACGAACTGAAAACGTCTGGTCAATGGCGGCCGAGCAACTGTCTCGTCACAATACGCCAGTCACTACTCTTGATGAATTGTGGTATCGCGTTGAAGCTGCATGGGCAGATGTACCTGAACACGGACCCAAGCTCTATCTGACTCAATGCGCAGGCGTATCAAGGCCGTTATTACGGCCAGAGATGATTGTTCTGGGTACTGATTTCTCAGGATCTATGCACCCAAATTGCTTGAAACTGTAATCACATTCCAGTTCTAGTATAATATATTTGCCCTATGAATACCCGTTTATCATCTGCATTTCTTCTTGGTGTAGCAATTTTAATGGCCAGTAGTGTATAAAAGATAGGAGCACACTGTGCATGTCACTGGACAGAGGAAGGTTCCAAGTATTCACACAACTGCGCTGTGTGAGAAATCATTTTGTGTATTCGCTTAGTCAATCGATTATTCGAGTGCAGCGTGCATTCTGCCCTCTATTCAGCAACATGCCGCCTCTGTATAAGCAGTTTTATGACCGGCATAAAAAGATACTGGGAAGTTGGCTGCGTATGCAAAAGAGAGAGGTCTGTTCGGCTACGCAAATCTGATGAAAATGTCGAACGAGCCACAAAAAGTGCTGGCCGAACACAGGAAGGACGTAGGTACAGCAACCACCGGTGTAACAGTTGTAAATTGTTGTAGCTGTGTGGGGAAAGTACCAGAGCTCCAAGCGATAGCAGAAAGCACTGATGCTCAAATCGTTATAGGCACTGAAATCTGGCTGAAGCCGGATGTAAGTTCAGCCTAAATTTTTGCGAAGAACCTAACAATGTTCCGCAAGGATAGGCTAAACATTGTTTGCGGTGGCGTGTTTGTTGCTGTTAGAAGTAGTTTATCTTGGCGCGAAACTGAAGTAGATCGTTCCTGAGGTCATTGTTGGCAACTGGAAGAAAATAATAATTTGATCCTTTTACCAGCCTCCCAATTCAGATGACACTATTGTTGAAAGGTTCAAAGAAAGTTGAGTTTATTACTTTTGAATATATTATGGGAGTGGCAGTGATCAGACAAATACTTACTATTAAAAACAGTCTTGATCACCATTTAGTTATCAAGGTGACCGGGTTCGACCACTAATGTGGCCATCCTCATACCATTGAGTAGAAACTACTAGTAGTGATTTTCCAACAGAAAGAGGTTCCTACTCAACGGTCTGAAGATGACCACATTAGTGGTCGACACCGGTCACCTTGATATATAAACCTTGATCAAGACTGTTTTTAATAGTAAAACAAATTGAGTTTTATTTCAAACACGTACCCGGCCCATACGATTATACACTTCTGGAAATTGAAATAAGAACACCGTGAATTCATTGTCCCAGGAAGGGGAAACTTTATTGACACATTCCTGGGGTCAGATACATCACATGATCACACTGACAGAACCACAGGCACATAGACACAGGCAACAGAGCATGCACAATGTCGACACTAGTATAGTGTATATCCACCTTTCGCAGCAATGCAGGCTGCTATTCTCCCATGGAGACGATCGTAGAGATGCTGGATGTAGTCCTGTGGAACGGCTTGCCATGCCATTTCCACCTGGCGCCTCAGTTGGACCAGCGTTCGTGCTGGACGTGCAGACCGCGTGAGACGACGCTTCATCCAGTCCCAAACATGCTCAATGGGGGACAGATCCGGAGATCTTGCTGGCCAGGGTAGTTGACTTACACCTTCTAGAGCACGTTGGGTGGCACGGGATACATGCGGACGTGCATTGTCCTGTTGGAACAGCAAGTTCCCTTGCCGGTCTAGGAATGGTAGAACGATGGGTTCGATGACAGTTTGGATGTACTGTGCACTATTCAGTGTCCCCTCGACGATCACCAGAGGTGTACGGCCAGTGTAGGAGATCCCTCCCCACACCATGATGCCGGGTGTTGGCCCTGTGTGCCTCGGTCGTATGCAGTCCTGATTGTGGCGCTCACCTGCACGGCGCCAAACACGCATACGACCATCATTGGCACCAAGGCAGAAGCGACTCTCATCGCTGAAGACGACACGTCTCCATTCGTCCCTCCATTCACGCCTGTCGCGACACCACTGGAGGCGGGCTGCACGATGTTGGGGCGTGAGCGGAAGACGGCCTAACGGTGTGCGGGACCGTAGCCCAGCTTCATGGAGACGGTTGCGAATGGTCCTCGCCGATACCCCAGAAGCAACAGTGTCCGTAATTTGCTGGGAAGTGGCGGTGCGGTCCCCTACGGCACTACGTAGGATCCTACGGTCTTGGCGTGCATCCGTGCGTCGCTGCGGTCCGGTCCCAGGTCGACGGGCACGTGCACCTTCCTCCGACCACTGGCGACAACATCGATGTACTGTGGAGACCTCACGCCCCACGTGTTGAGCAATTCGGCGGTACGTCCACCCGGCCTCCCGCATGCCCACTATACGCCCTCGCTCAAAGTCCGTCAACTGCACATACGGTTCACGTCCACGCTGTCGCGGCATGCTACCAGTGTTAAAGACTGCGATGGAGCTCCTTATGCCACGGCAAACTGGCTGACACTGACGGCGGCGGTGCACAAATGCTGCGCAGCTAGCGCCATTCGACGGCCAACACCGCGGTTCCTGGTGTGTCCGCTGTGCCGTGCGTGTGATCATTGCTTGTACAGCCCTCTCGCAGTGTCCGGAGCAAGTATGGTGGGTCTGACACACCGGTGTCAATGTGTTCTTTTTTCCATTTCCAGGAGTGTAGTTGGTGGTGACTTTAATTTGCTCTAGATATGTTGCCGAAAATACATGTTTAACTCCGGAGGTACGCACAAAACATCATTCGAAATTGTGCTGAACGCATTCTCTGAAAATTATTTCGAACGGTTAATTCATGAGCCGGCGCGAATAGTAAACGGTTGTAAAAACACACTTGACCTCTTAGCAACAAATAATCCTGAGTTAATAACGAGCATCAAAACGGATATAGGGATTAGTGAACACAGGGTTGTCGTAGCGAGAATGAATATTGTAACCCTCATTCCTTAAAAAATAAACTAAAAATATACCTATTTAAAAAAGCAGATAAAAATTTACTTGACGCATTCCTGAGAGACAATCTCCACTTCTTCCAAATTAACAAATGTAGACGAGATGTGGCTCGAATTCAGAGAAATAGTATCGGCAGCAATTGAGAGATTTATACAAAAAAAATTAACAAGCGACGGAGCTGATCCTCCTTGGTACACAAAACAGAACACTGTTGCACAAACATGCCAAATTTAAACAGACGCAAAATCCGCAAGATTGGCGATCTTTTTCAGAAGCTCGAAATTTAGCGCGGACTTCAATGAGAGATGCTAATAACAGTTTCCTCAACGAAACTGTGTCTCGTAACCTGGCAGAAAATTCAAACAGATTCTGGTGGTATCTGAAGTATATTACCGGCAAGAAATAATCGATGCCTTCTCTGTGCTATAGGAATGGAAATACTACCGAAGACAGTGCTGCCAAAGCAGAGTTACTTAACACAGCCTTCCGAAATGCCTTGACGAAAGAAGACGAAGTAAATATTCCAGAATCCGAATCAAGAAAAGTTGCCAACATGAGTAAGGCAGAAGTAAATATCCTCGGTGTAGAGAAGCAACTTAAATCACTTAATAAAAGCAAGTCTTCAGGTCCAGACTGTATGCCAATTAGGTTCCTTTCGGAGTATGCTAATGCATTAGCTCCATATTAAACAATCATATACAACCGTTCGCTCTACGAAAGATCCGTACCCAAAGACTGGAAAGTTGCACAGGTCACAGCAATATTCAAGAAAGGTAGTAGGAGTAATCCACTAAATCACAGGCCCATATCGTTAACGTCGATATGCAGCAGCATTTTAGAACGTATATTGTGTTCGAACATTATGAATTACCTCGAAGAAAACGGTCTTTTGACACAGAGTCAGCACGGGTTTAGAAAGAATCGTTCTTGTCAATCACAACTTGCTCTTTATTCGCATGAAGTGTTGACTGACACTGACAAGGGATTTCAGATCGATTCCGTATCTCTGGATTTCCAGAAGGCTTTTGACACTGTACCACACAAGCGGTTTATAGTGAAATTCCGTGCTTATGGAATATCGTCTCAGTTATGTGACTCGATTTGTGACTTCCTGTCAGAGAGGTCACAGTTCGTAGTAATTAACGGAAAGTCATCTAGTAAAAAAGAAGTGATTTCTAGCGTTCTCCAATGTAGTGTTATAGGCCCTTTGCTGTTGCTTATCTGTATGAACGATTTAGGAGACAACCTGAGCAGCCGTCTTCGATTGTTTGCAGATGATGCTGTCGTTTATCGACTAATAAAGTCATCAGAAGAACAAAATCAATTGCTAAAGGATTTAGAAAAAATATCTGAATGGTGTGAAAATTTGCACTTGAGCGTAAATAACGAAAAGTGTGAGGTCATCCACATGAGTGCTAAAAGGAATCCGTTAAACTACGGTTACACGATGAATGAGTCAAATATACAGGCCGCAAATTCAACTAATACCTAGGTATTCCAATTACGAACAACTTAAATTGGAAGGTTGTTGTTGTCTTCAGTCCTGAACTGGTTTGATGCAGCTCTCCATGCTACTCTATCCTGTGCAAGCTTCTTCATCTCCCAGTACCTACTGCAACCTACATCCTTCTGAATCTGCTTAGTGTATTCATCTCTTGGTTTCCCTCTACGATTTTTACCCTCCACGCTGCCCTCCAATGCTAAATTTGTGATCCCTTGATGCCTCAAAACATGTCCTACCAACCGATCCCTTCGAAGGAACACATAGAAAATGTTGAGGGGAAGGCTATCCAAGACTGCCTTTCATTGGCAGGACACTTAGAAAATGTAACAGACCTACTAAGGAGACTGCCTACAGTACGCTGGTCCGTCCTCTTTTAGAATACTGCCGTACGGTGTGGGATCCTTACCAGGTAGGACTGACGGAGTACATCGAAAAAGTTCAAAGAAGGGCAGCAGATTTTGTATTATGGCGAAATATGGGATAGAGTGTCACAGAAATAATGCAGATTTTGGGCAGGACATCTTTAAAAGAGAGGCGTTTTTCGTTGCGACGGAAACTTCTCACGAAATTCCAATCACCAACTTTCTCCTGCGAATCTAAAATATTTTGTTGAAAGCGACCTACATAGGGAGAAACTATCACCACGATAAAGTAAGGGAAATCAGAGCTCGTACGGAGAGATAAAGGTGTTCGTTGTCTCCGTGCGTTATTGTTGTTGTTGTTTTTGTGGTTTTCAGTCCTGAGACTGGTTTGATGCAGCTCCCCATGCTACTCTATCCTGTGCAAGCTTCTTCATCTCACAGTACTTACTGCAACCTACATCCTTCTGAATCTGCTTAGTGTATTCATCTCTTGGTCTCCCTCTACGATTTTTACCCTCAACGCTGCCCTCCATTACTAAATTGATCCCTTGATACCTCAGAACATGTCCTACCAACCGGTCCCTTCTTCTTGTCAAGTTGTGCCACAAACTCCTCTTGTCTCCAATTCTGTTCAATACCTCATCATTAGTTATATGATCTACCTATCTAATCTTCAGCATTCTTCTGTACCACCACATTTCGATAGCTTCTATTCTCTTCTTGTCTCAGTTATTTATCGTCCCGTTTCACTTCCATACATGGCTACACTCTATACAAATACTTTCAGAAACGACATCCTGACATTTAAATCTATACTCGATGTTAACAAATTTTTCTTCTTCGGAAACGCTTTCCTTGCCATTGCCAATCTACATTTTATATCCTCTCTACTTCGACATTCATCAGTTATTTTGCTCCCCGAATAGCAAAACTCCTTTACTACTTTGTCACATTTCCTAATCTAATTCCCTCAGCTTCACCCGACTTAATTCGACTACATTCCTTTATCCTCGTTTTGCTTTGGTTGATGTTCATCTTATACCCTCCTTTCACGACACCGTAAATTCCGTTCCACTGCTCTTCCAAGTCCTTTGCTGTCTCTGACTGAATTACAATGTCATCGGTGAATCTCAAAGTTTTTATTTCTTCTCCGTGGATTTTAATAACTACTCCGCACTTTTCTTTTGTTTCCTTTACTGCTTGCTCAATATACAGATTGAATAGCATGGGGGAGAGGCTAAAACCCTGTCTCACTCCCTTCCCAACTACTGCTTCCCCTTCATGTCCATCGACTCTTATAACTGTCAATAACCAAAAATATTTGTATTTTTAAAATTTTCTCTCATTGGTCATGTAATAGCCCCAGCTTTGGTAGTAAACGTAAACGTTATAGATAATGCACAGATGTTGGTTAGCGTGTGCTAAAAGATATTTTCAGGTTCTGTGCCTTGCTTACACATCAGTGCCCCTCTAAAACACATGATGTTCATAGAATTCAGTAACAGTTGACGAATATTTTAAAAAAAATTTCAGGTGGGCATAAAGTATCCTTCCCCCCCCCCCCCCCCTCTCTCTCTCTCTCTCTCTCTCTCTCTCTCTCTCTCTCTCTCTCTCTCTCTCTCTCTCTCTCTCTCTTTTGGTAATGTGCATTGTAGTAAAAGCGTTGGTATTGCTAGGAGCAAAAAAGAACTTGCTATGATGGGATAGACAGAAGTGCGGGTGAGCTTCCTTCATCCCAGCTATATCACTAAACTACAAAAATGTCCGTTTATTTCCATCTCTGATCACAAAAAGTTTTATTCTTTAGACTATTGGTTTCGATCAGTAATGAACATGTTCAGATCTGCAGCAAAATATGTAAAATTCAAACAGAACTAGTGAACAGTCTATTTCATAAAACAATAAAATAGAGCTTAATAGAACATGTAACTTCCTTACATACGGAAAAAGATGCGCTTAAAATGTGATGAAGCATACCTGTTTCCAAACGTGTCCTAATTTAACAAAGCCAAAGTGGAATCTTTAACAAATACAGTTGCCGGCTGGAGTGGCCGCGCGGTTCTAGGCGCTACAGTCTGGAACCGGGCGACTGCTACGGTCGCAGGTTCGAATCCTGCCTTCGGCATGGATGTGTGTGATGTCCTTAGTTTAGTTATCCACAAGGTCATTTATGTATATTGTGAATAGCAACGGTTCTACGACACTCCCCAGGGGCACACCTGAAATCACTGTTACTTCGGAAGACTTCTCTCCATTGAAAATGACATGCTGCGTTCTGTTATCTAGGAACTATTCAATCTGGTCACACAATTGGTCTGATAGTCCATATCCTCTAACTTTGTTCATTAAACAACTGTGGGGAACGGTATCGAATGCCTTGCGGAAGTCAAGAAACACGGCATCTACCTGGGAACCCGTGCCTGTGGCCCTCTGAGTCTCGTGGACGAATAGCACGAACTGGATTTCACACAATCGTCCTTTTCGAAACCCAAGCTGTTTCCTACAGAGCAGATTTCTAGTCTCCAGAGAAGTCATTATACTCTAACATAATATCGGGGGTAAGATAGATACTGACTACAGGAAAATTAAAGAGACCTTTGGAGAAAAGAGAACCACTTGTATGAATATCAAGGGCTCAGATGGAAACCCAGTTCTAAGCAAATAAGGGAAATCAGAAATGTTGAAGGTGTCTATAGAGGGTCTATAAAAACGTGATGTAATGAGGACAATATTATGGAAATGAAACAGGATGTAGATGAAGACGAAATGGGAGATATGATACTGTGGGACGAGTTTGACAGAGCACTGAAAGACCTAACTCGAAACAAGGCCCTGGGAGTAGACAACATTCCATCAGAACTATTGATAGCCTTGGAAGAGCCAGCCCTGACAAAACTCTGCTATCTGGTGAGCAAGTTGTATGAGATAGGCGAAATACCCTCAGACTTCAAGAATATAATAATTCCAATCCCAAAAATGTGAAAAATACCGAACAATCAGTTTAATAATTTACGGCTGGAAAATACTAACACCAATTCTTTACAGACGAATGGAGAAACTAGTAGAAGCCGAGCTGAGGCACAAATATCAGTTTGGATTCCGTAGAAATATTGGAACACGTGAGGCAATACTGACCCTACGACTTATCGTAGATTAATGAAGGGCAAACCTACGTTTCTACCGTTAGTAGACTTAGAAAAAGCTTTTGACAATGTTGACTGGAATACTCTTGTTCAAATTCTGAAGGTAGCAGGGGTAAAATACAGGGTCGAAAGGCTATTTACAATTTGCGGCCGTTACATGAGTCGAGGGGCATGAAAAAGCTGTTGGGAAGGCAGTGAGACAGGGTTGTAGCCTATCCCCGATGTTATTAAATCTATATAATGAGCAAGCAGTAAAGGAAGCAAAAGAAAAATTCGGAGTAGGACATAAAATCCAAGGAGAAGGAATAAAAACTTTGAGGTTCGCCGATGACATTGTAATTCTGTCAGAGACAGCAAAGGACTTGGACGAACAGTTGAACGGAATGGACAGTGTCTTGAAAGGAAGATGTAAGATGAACATCAACAAAAGCGAAACGAGGATGATGGAATGCAGTCGAATTAAAACGGGTGATGCTGTGGGAATAAGATTAGGAAATGAGACAAAGTAGTAAAGGAGTTTTGCTGTTTGGGGAGCAAAGTAGAGAGTACATAAAATGTAGACTGGCAATGGCAAGGAAAGCGTTTCTGAAGAAGACAAATTTGTTAACATCGAGTATAGATTTAAATGTCTGGAAGTCGTTTCTGAAAGTGAAAATATATGGAAGGGAAACGTGGACGATAAATAGTGTAGACAAGAAGAGAATAGAAGCTTTCGAAATGTGGTGCCGCAGAAGAATGCTCAAGATTAGATGGGTAGATCACATAAGTAATGAGGAGGTATTGAATAGAATTGGGGATAAGAGGAGCTTGTGGCACTACTTGACTAGAAGAAGGGATCGGTTGGTAGGACATGTTCTGAGGCATCAAGGGATCACAAATTTAGCATTGGAGGGCAGCGTGGAGGGTAAAAATCGTAGAGGGAGACCGAGAGATGAGTACACTAAGCAGATTCAGAAGGATGTAGGTTGCAGTAGGTACTGGGAGATGAAGAAGCTTGCACAGGATAGAGTAGCATGGAGAGCTGCATCGAGCCAGTCTCAGGACTGAAGTCCACCACCACCACCACAACAACAACAACAACAACAACAACAACAACAACAACAGTAAATGAAAGAAATACCCAAGATACCGCACTGTGAGGGTGTAAATTGGATACATTTTTATACTTTAAATGAAAAAAAAAATGTTTGGCGTGAATGCGACTCGAACATCGGCAAGTCTGCATAACCATTTCCCATAGCATTGCCTCGTCTCACTGAACTGATGGAACAGTTCTGGCACGGTGCAGAGTTCGTGCTGCCTATTCTCGGCCCTGCTGTGCGCAGTTACAGCGTAGCCTGTTTCTCGATTTTTTTTAAAAAAAATTTAAATCACATTTCTGTTAAACAGACGTTAGACACTGTTGGGCTGGGCTAGCACTTGGATCGGTGACCATACAGTCTGCCGAAGACTGTTGGCAAGCGGGGTGCACTCCGCCCTTGTGAAGCAAACTGAGGAGCTACTTGACTGAGAAGTAGCAGTTCCTGTCTCGTAAACTGACGTACGGCCGGGAGAGCGGTGTGCTGACCACTTGCCCCTCTACATCTGCATCCAGTGACGCCTGTGGGCTGAGGATGACACGGCGGCCGGTCGGTACCGTTGTGCATTCATGGCCAGTTCGGGCGGAGTTTTGTTTTTCAGTTAAACCTATTGGCTGCACCAGGGTTTGTCTTGAATTTGGATGAATAATAGCATGCCGACTGCGGTGTGTGGCATTTTTCTTCACCCAATTTAATACGATAGATGTGCTGTAAAAATGTGATGTTCTGTTTTCTTCCTCGCATTTTTTTCTCCTAGCTAATTGTGTCTTATCCTTTAAGAACTGGTAATTCAGAAAAACAGTTCGTACTCTCACCACACAGTGTCCAAGCAACGAAAAATGTTGTATATCTCAAATTTTGTAAAAAAAATAAAAATAAAAAAGCCTTTGAAAAATAAAAACCAAAAACGGAAAGAAAGGAGTCTTTTCACTCATATTGCATATAATTTATTTCAGTTTCAAGTTCTATACCTTAAAAGCGAGTGAAGTCACGAGGAACCGAAATTTGCTTCCAGGCACAATTCTCAAGGATACCCCAGTTTTAAGTGTATATCCGAATCCCATACATATTAAGTAATTGTGAAGCATCGCCAGGATCAATTGTACGTCATATGTGGAGGGTCAACTGCCAGTCCCTGCTACAATTTTCTAGCGTTGCAGTTCGGTAATTTAGACAGGGTGTTACAAAAAGGTACGGCCAAACTTTTAGGAAACATTCCTCACACACAAATAAAGAAAAGATATTATGTGGCCATATGTCCGGAAACGCTTAATTTCTATGTTAGAGCTCATTTTAGTTTCGTCAGTATGTACTGTACTTCCTCGATTCACCGCCAATTGGTCTAACTGAAGGAAGGTAATGTTGACTTCGGTGCTTGGTGTTGACATGCGACTCATTGCTCTACAGTACTAGCATCAAGCACATCAGTACGTAGCATCAACAGGTTAGTGTTCATCACGAACGTGGTTTTGCAGTCAGTGCAATGTTTACAAATGCGGAGTTGGCAGATGCCCATTTGTTGTATGGATTAGCACGGGGCAATAGCCGTGCCGCGGTACGTTTGTATCACGACAGATTTCCAGAACGAATGTGTCCCGACAGGAAGACGTTCGAAGCAATTGATCGGCGTCGTAGGGAGCACGGAGCATTCCAGCCTATGACTCGCGACTGGGGAAGACCTAGAACGACGAGGACACCTGCAATGGACGAGGCAATTCTTCGTGCAGTTGACGATAACCCTAACGTCAGCGTCAGAGAAGTTGCTGCTGTACAAGGTAACGTTGACCACGTCACTGTATGGAGAGTGCTACGGGAGAAGCAGTTGTTTCCGTACCGTGTACAGCGTGTGCAGTCACTATCAGCAGCTGATTGGCCCCCACGGGTTCACTTCTGCGAATGGTTCATCCAACAATGTGTCAATCCTCTTTTCAGTGCAAATGTTCTGTTTACGGATGAGGCTTTATTCCAACGTGATCAAATTGTAAATTTTCACAATCAACATGTGTGGGCTGACGAGAATCCGCACGCAGTTGTGCAATCATGTCATCAACACAGATTTTCTGTGAACGTTTGCGCAGGCATTATTTGTGATGTCTTGATTGGACCCCATGTTCTTCCACCTACGCTCAACGAAGCACGTTATCATGATTTCATACTGGATGCTCTAACTGTGCTGCTAGAACATGTGCCTTTACAAGTACGACACAACATGTGGTTCATGCACGATGAAGCTCCTGCACATTTCAGTCGAAGTGTTCGTACGCTTCTCAACAACAGATTCGGTGACCGATGGATTGGGAGAGGCGGACCAATTCCATGGCCTCCACGCTCTCCTGACCTCAACCCTCTTTGACTTTCATTTATGGGGGCATTTGAAAGCTCTTGTCTACGCAACCCCGGTACCAAATGTAGAGATTCTTCGTGCTCGTATTGTGGACGGCTGTGATGCAATACGCCATTCTCCAGGGCTGCATCAGCTCATCAGAGATTCCATGCGACGGAGGGTGGATGCATGCCTCCTCGCTAACGGAGGACATTTTGAATATTTCCTGTAACAAAGTATTTCGAGTCACGCTGGTACGTTCTGTTGCTGTGTGTTTTTCCATTCCATGATTAATGTGATTTGAAGAGAAGTAATAAAATGAGCTCTAACATGGAAAGTAAGCGTTTACGGACACATGTCCACATAACATATTTTCTTTCTTTGTGTGTGAGGAATGTTTCCTGAAAGTTTGGCCGTACCTTTTTGTAACACCCTGTATACAGGGTGTATAAAAAAGAATCATCCGATTTAAAAGAATTATTACTATCGTGTTATTTGTGATGTGTGTGTGAACAACGTACTGTTGGAAAGAGCGAACTCTCAAGTTGTACATGGTTCCCGCTAGGTAGCAGCAGTGTGCGTGCACTTCAGTTCTAGTAAAAATGGTGTCGGCACAACGCTTGTTATACGTTTTGCGCAATGCGAGTCAGTAATAAGTGTTTATCGTGACTTTCGTACTAGGTATGGTGTGGATCCTCCTACAGCACAGAGCATTAGACTATGGCATGAACAATTTCGAGAAACAGGTTGTTTGTGTAGAGGCAAATCGCCGGGCCCTCCCCGAGTGTCTGACGCAGACGTCCAACACATTCGCCATCGTTTTATATGGAATCCGCAGAAATCCGCTCGTCGTGCTGCTCAACATGCCCCTGATGTCCGTCTGGCTTATGTTGCGTCGACGTTTAAACATGAAACCACAAAAAAATTCAGCTACGGCAAGCTCTTCGTGAAGATGACAAACAACAACGTGTGGATTTCTGTAATTTTGTTCTTGGCAAGATGAAGAATGACAGTTTTCTTCCACGCTTAGTGTTTAGTGACGAGGGAACATTCCATTCAAATGGGAAGGTGAACCGTCACAGTGTGGGAATATGGGGTACGGAACATCCACTTGAAGCTGTACGACATGAGGGACTCGCCAAAATTTAATGTGTTTTATGGCGTTTCATCTACATCTACATGATTACTCTGCAATTCAACATTTAAGTGCTTGGCAGAGGGTTCATCGAACCACAATCATACTGTCTCTCTACCATTCTACTCCCGAACAGCGCGCGGGAAAAACGAACACCTAAACCTTTCTGCTCGAGCTCTGATTTCTCTTATTTTATTTTGATGATCATTCCTACCTCTGTAGGTTGGGCTCAACAAAATATTTTCGCATTCGGAAGAGAAAGTTGGTGACTGAAATTTCGTAAAAAGGTCTCGCCGCGACGAAAAACGTCTTTGCTCTAATGACTTCCATCCCAACTCGCGTATCATACCTGACACACTCTCTCCCCTATTACGTGATAATACAAAACGAGCTGCCCTTTTTTGCACCCTTTCGATGTCCTCCGTCAATCCCACCTGGTAAGGATCCTATACCGCTCAGCAATATTCTAACAGAGGACGAACGAGTGTAGTGTAAGCTGTCTCTTTAGTGGACTTGTTGCATCTTCTAAATATGCTGCCAATGAAACGCAAACTTTGGCTCGCCTTCCCCACCATATTATCTATGTGGTGTTTCCAAGTGAAGTTGTTCGTAATTTTAACACCCAGGTACTTAGTTAAACTGACAGCCTTTAGAATTGTACAATTTATCGAGTAATCGAATTCCAACAGATTTCTTCTGGAACTCTTGTGGATCACCTCATACTTTTCGTTGTTTAGCGTCAACTGCCACCTGCCACACCATACATCAATCTTTTGTAAATCGCTTTGCAACTTATACTGGTCTTCAGATGACCTTACTAGACGGTAAATTATTGCGTCATCTGCGAACAGCCTAACAGAACTGCTCAGATTGTCACCCAGGTCATTTATATAGATCAGGAACAGCAGAGGTCCCAGGACGCTTCCCTGGAGAACACCTGATATCGCTTCAGTTTTACTCGATGATTTGCCGTCTATTACTACGAACTGGAACCTTCCTGACAGCAAATCACGAATCCAGTCGCACAACTGAGACGATACCCCATAGCTCCACAGCTTTATTAGAAGTCGCTTGTGAGGAACTGTGTCAAAAGCTTTCCGGAAATCTAGAAATACGGAATCAACTTGAGATCCCCTGTCGATAGCGGCCATTACTTCGTGCGAATAAAGAGCTAGCTGCGTTGCACAAGAGCGATGTTTTCTGAAGCCATGCTGATTACGTGTCAATAGATCGTTCCCTTCGAGGTGATTCATAATGTTTGAATACAGTATATGCTCCAAAACCCTACTGCAAACCGACGTCAATGATATAGGTCTGTAGTTAAATGGATTACTCCTACTACCCTTCTTGAACACTGGTGCGACCTGCGCAATTTTCCAATCTGTAGGTACAGATCTATCGGTCTGTGAACGGTTGTATATGATTGCTAAGTAGGGAGCTATCGTATCAGCGTAATCTGAAAGGAACCTAATCGGTATACAATCTGGACCTGAAGACTTGCCCGTATCAAGCGATTTGACTTGCTTCGCAACCCCTAAGGTATCTACTTCTTCGAAAGTCATGCTAGCAGCTGTTCGTGTTTCAAATTCTGGGATATTCCATTCGTCTTCCCTGGTGAAGGAATTTCGGAAAACTGCGTTCAATAACTCCGCTTTAGCGGCACAGTCGTCGGTAACAGTACCATCGGCACTGCGCAGCGAATGTATTGACTGCGTCTTGCCGCTTGTGTACTTTACATACGACCAGAATTTCTTCGGATTTTCTACCAAATTTCGAGACAATGTTTCGTTGTGGAGCCTATTAAAGGCATCTCACATTGAAGTCCGTGCCAAGTTTCGAGCGTCTGTAAATTTTAGCGCAAGTAGTAGTGGTAGTAGTAGTAGTAGTTTCAGAGAAAAATGCGTATGGTCCATTTTTCTTTGCCGAGAACAGTGTTACAGGAAGCACATATCTGGATATGCTTCAGAACTTTCTTCTATGGCAGTTGGAGAGTGATTCGAACGACTTCATTTACCAACAGGATGGGCACCGTCACACTGGCATCTTGAAGTGCAGGAATTTTCAAATCAACGGATTACTGAACGATGGATTGGTCGCAATGGACTAAACAATTCAGCCTTACATTACTGGCCTCCGCGGTCACCGGACGTGACTGTATATGATTATTTCTTGTGTGTGTAAACTCCTAAGGGGCTAAACTGCTGAGGTCATCGGTCCCTACACTTACGCACTAGTTAACTAACATAAGCTAAGAACAACACACACACGCATGCCCGAGGAAGGACTCAAACCTCCAGCGGGATGGGACTGTTTATGTGCCTCAATTACCAACAACGAGTAAACGAACTGAGACATCGCATAACAACGGCTATGGAAGCTATAACTCAAGACATGCTCGCTGCAGTCTTGGAACAATTTGGAAACCTGATTGACATATGGCATCATCTCAAGTGGGGCATGTTGAATACTTATGAAAAAAAAAACTTTTTGAGTTTCCCATTCACCAAAAAACAAAATTCATTGTATATGTTTATTAGTTTCAGAAACACAGACGCACCAAATTGGATGATTCTTTTGATACACCCTATATATTGCGAAAAGTAATCGTCCTCTAACACTCCCTTGTACGCCCGAATTCTTTTACATCTGAAGATTTCTCTCTTCTCTCCGTTGCAGTAACACTAGGGAGCATCGTTTCTATTCAAAAACTAGCGCGCCACAGCGCCGATGATCCGCGTGTTCTCTGGTATAAATTCCCCCCCTCCCTCCCCCTTCCGCTATAGTTCAATTATTTTATCTTGGCGGTACGCGCATGCCCGCCCAGACTGCGTTGCCAGTTGCACGCGCCAAGAGAAGCAGCGCCATAGTATAGTTCGCAAACATACGTTTAGGGGGGGGGGGGGGGGGGGGGAGCGCGCAGTTTATGAAGTAAAGCCACCATGGCCGCATTAACCCTTTCGCTGCTACAGAGACGTGCTCCCCGCATTCCGCGATGCGCGCGATTTTGTCATCATTGCATTGCCCGCCTGTGCAGACACATGGTGTTTCGACTGCTTTGACACAGTTTATCATTCGATTTCATAAGAACTATTTGGCCCAAAAATTTGATTTTTACATATCTTCTTGACTGATACTTTTCTCCCATAAAAGACTTAATTTTGTTTCGATGTTCAACGCAGTTATTGTGCAGCGTTATATGTACTAAACCATTGCACGAAATTTAGAATAGTTTGCAGAGGTAAAAGTCCATAGCGTATACTTTCCATATGGTCGATTTTAGTTGCCACTAGAAATTTCAAAAAATTACATTCAAACGAATAAAATTCGTGAAGTAAGGCACTTCGATATTGTTTTTAAATAAAGAAAATGTTAAGCACTGAACAAGGATTGAACTTAGAACCTTTCACTTAGCATCCATACACTTTAACCATTACGCCTTTTTTTTTTTTTTAAAAAAAATCTCATTTGTTCGTTGTATCAGTTGGGGGCGGACGTCGAAAGACACCTATTTCAGTTCGTTGTTGATCCATCAACTTAGTTTTTCTTATTACAGAGTGCAGTAGCCCTCTGACCGAACACGCTGAGCTACCGTGCCGGCTGCTAACGCAGCTCATCATTCAATGCATCACCCGGAAGACTTTAAACTATCAGGCAAAATACCGAGAAACACTGTTGGTATGACTATGAATTACTCACGTTTCGTCGAAGTACAATAGGAAATAAACAATTACCACTGTTCTGTATGGCGAAAAAAGCGGTTAGTGAGAACGATACAGACACCTTTCCTTGCTGTCGCCTGAATTAGGAGGCTTATTGCTTGTTTGGTTTAATTAATTAATAGAATATGAAGCAACTGGTATAAAGAATGCTTTTTCCAAACTTTCTATAAAAGAAAGTCTGCTATCAAGACATTGCTTTTGTTCAATTACTTTATTTATGACTGAACGTTTCTAAAACTGAAGACACTCGTCCATGCTCTGCACTGCAGTCAATCTCTGGCAACGTCGTTCTCTGTTCATTGGCTGACTGTGTTTTGTGACGTCAGATGCGCAGAACGCTCACTTTAGTAGCGTACCGACTCCAGCGGCGCAAAGACGTCTAATTAAACTGTTGCTGAATTCTGTGAGCTATGTCGGTGGCCCGCGCGAACGTTCGCAGAAGGGTAATTTCTGTGAAACTAAAGTAAGTATGATACAATCACTGTCATAATAGTAGAAAATGTTATACATATTGGTATATTACTAACTTAGTACCTGCGTTTGTTTAAACTCATTTTTGCAGTCAGAGTAATTTCTTATTACAGATATTTCATTTTTAGATGGCGTGTTACATATAAATAATATGGATGCACAAATTGAAAGATAGCTGCTGGTGGATCCGAAGGTGGCGATGTTTTGACCGAAAGTGTAAAGGGAGAAATGTAAAATGGTGCAAGATGTTCGAAATCCTGAGAAAAATAGGAGCACACAATAGCGAAAGACGGGTAATAGGCTACACAATATGCACAAAACCAAGACAGAACAATAAGAATGGAAGATCAAGAACGAAGCAAACGCATAAAAAGGTGTAAGACAGCGATAAAGTCTTTCACCCCTACTGTTCAATCGATACAGCGAGAAAGCAATGGCGGAAATACAAGAAAGGTTCAAGAGTGGTATTAAAATTCGAGGTGAAAGGATGTCAATGATAAGATTCGCTGATGATGTTGCTATCCTCAGTGAAGGCGAAGAAGAATTACAGGATCTAATGGGTGGAACAAACAGGCTACTGAGAACAGAATATGGATTGGGAGTAAACAGGGAAAAGAAAGCAGTAGCTGAAATGAGAACAGCATGATGGTTAATATCAGGATTGCTGGTCACGAAGTAGATGAAGTTAAGGAGTTCTGCTATTTAAGTGGCAAAATAACCCATGATGGATGGGGCAAGAACGACATAAAAAGCAGAGCAGAGGCGGCAAAAAGGACATTCCTGACCAAGAGAAGTCTACTAGTACCAAGCATACGCCATAAGAAGTTTCTGGGAATGTACATTCGAAGCACAGCATTGTAGGGTAGTGAAACATGGACTGTGGGAAAACTAGAAGAGACGAGAATGAAGCAGTTGAGATGTGGTGCTACAGATGATTGTTGAAAGTTAGGTGGACTGATAAGGTAAGGAATGAGGAGGTTCTCTGCAAAATCGCAGAGGAAAGGAATATGTAGAAAACACTGACAATAAGAAGGGACAGGGTGAAAGGACATCTGTTAAGACATCAGGGAACAACATCTATGGTACTAGAGGGAGCTGCAGAGGGTAAAAATTGTAGATGAAGGCAGAGATTTGGACAGATCCAGCAAATAATTGAGGATGTAGTGCTACTCTGGTATGAAATGGCCGCACAGGAGAAGAATTCTTGGTGGGGTTCGTCAGAAGACTGATGACTCAAGAAAAAAAATTCAGGACGGCATGCAAGCTGTGACCACTTAAAGAATCAAATAAAGTGCCTGACATCGCCCACTGGATTTTGAGTCCATTACACGGCCTGGCATTCAGTATCACTTTTGACAAGAGGTTTACCACTGTGCCTGCATGCAAAGAACTGTTGAATCACGTGATTACCAGCATAGGAACACTAAAAAAGTATAAACCACAGATGTCTGAATTTCTCAAAACAGAGAAATAAACGACGCCATTTTCAGGTTTCAACCTTTCCACATGGTAGTCAGCTATGCGCCAAAGCGAAATAAGCAGATTTGCTATTATCTACATGCCACTATCATCATAAGATCGATGATGCTAGTGGTGACGCTAGAAAACTAGGATTCATCACATTTTATTACCACACAAAGTATTGCATCAACATTTTTGATGAAATATGTAGACAGAATGGCGTCAGTTGAAACACTCACTAATGACCTCTCACATTGTTTTACAGTTTTTTCAATGTAGTGGGCATACATGGTCTTGTTATACAGGGTGTTACAAAAAGGTACGGCCAAACTTTCAGGTAACATACCTCACACACAAAGAAAGAAATTATGTTATGTGGACATGTGTCCGGAAACGCTTACTTTCCATGTTAGCAAAAGAACGTACCAGCGTGGCTTCAAACACTTTGTTACAGGAAATGCCCAAAATGTCCTCCGTTAGCGACGATACATGCATCCACCCTCCGTCGCATGGAATCCCTGATACGCTGACGCAGCCCTGGAGAATGGCGTATTGTATCACAGCCGTCCACAATACAAGCACGAAGAGTCTCTATATTTCGTACCGGGGCTGCGTAGACAAGAGCTTTCAAATGCCCCCTTAAATGAAAGTCAAGAGGGTTGAGGTCAGGAGAGCGTGGAGGCCATGGAATTGGTCCGCCTCTACCAATCCATCGGTCACCGAATCTGTTGTTGAGAAGCGTACGAACACTTCGACTGAAATGTGCAGGAGCTTCATCGTGCATGAACCACATGTTGTGTCGTACTTGTACAGGCACATGCTCTAGCAGCACAGGTAGAGAATCCCGTATGAAATCATGATAACGTGCTCCATTGAGCGTAGGTGGAAGAACATATTGACGAAACTAAAATGAGCTCTAACATGGAAATTAAGCATTTCCGGACACATGTCCACATAACATCTTTTCTTTATTTGTTTGTGAGGAATGTTTCCTGAAAGTTTGGCCGTACCTTTTTGTAACACGCTGTATATCAGACGAATAACTCTGAAATGGAAGTCGTATGCCATTATTACAAGTTGGTTTCGTGCAAACAAGGCATTTTATTGCACGTCACACATCATAGTATCCAGACGTATCAAACTCACAGGGAGACTAGGTACTTCTCGTGTTTTCAGAACAACCTTTTCAACCTATTACGCCATTTCCTGGAGGAGCTGGCCGCAGTTCCTTTTGTAGTAGGGCTCGCGTTCGCAGCAGGTGTAAGCATCGCAGGAAAATGTTGGAAACGCATTTGTGGGGATCATCAAGCAGTTGTGTATCCTGAACGCATGCCAATAGAGTGAAGATGATTATGAAAAATTGATTACTGGTTCAATTAGATGATCAGAAAGCAGGAAACTCATAAATATTACTTTCGAAATTACAAAAACCTTTGCCTGATTTCATAAAAGAGATTTTTGATTGTTTAAAATTAAAAAAAAATTATATTTTGCTTATTTTATGTGAAAATGTGATAAAAATAAACATGTTTTGTTAATTCTATGAAATGTTTTCCTTAAATTATGTTCTTTCAGAAAAAAATTCTTGTTGGGCTACATAGGCAGTCCACACATGCACTCTGGTGTTAAGAAAGACATGATGTGCTCTGTTGTTGTTTGGAGCTCTTCAATCATGTCACACAGTTGGTATGATAGTTCATATCTTCGTACTTTGTTCATCAGGTGACAGTGTGGGACTGTACTGAATGCCTTCTGGAAATCAAGGAACACAGTATCAATCTGGGGGCCAGTGTCTACTGTTTTCTGGGTCTCGTAGATGAACAGAGCAAGCTCGATTCACCCGGTCATTGTTTTTGGAATCTATGTTGAATCCTGCAGACGAAATTTTTTGGCTCCGGAAGTGTCTCTATACCAGAATGAGATTTTCACTCTGCAGCGGAGTGTGCCCGACCGAACTCGGGACCTTTGCCTTTCGCAGGCAAGTGCTCTACCAACTGAGCTACCCAAGCACGACTCACGCCCCGTCCTCACAATTTACTTCTGCAGTACCTCGTCTCCTACCTTCCAAACTTTACAGAAGCTCTCCTGCGTACCTTGCAGAACTAGCACTCCTGGAAGAAAGCATACTGCAGAGACATGGCTTAGCCACAGCCTGGGGGACGTTTCCAGAATGAGATTTTCACTCTGCAGCGGAGTGTGCGCTGATATGAAACTTCCTGGCAGATTAAAACAGTGTGCCTTACCTAGACTCGAACTCGGGACCTCAGTGTCTCTATACGCGAGCATGAAACGTGTTCTAAAATTCGACAACAGACTGACGTCAGAGATATACGACGTGATCTGATATGTTTAGCAAATTTCCAGGAAAGAATGAAACATTTCTGTTGCACCTTCATGGTTGGCAAGCTTGACTGCTCCAAGAATTTCAACTATGTGCAGCATGCACTTTATTGTTGACAGTTATCTGAATTGGTCAGTCGTGTCGACTGTGAATGAAAATGGAGAAAACTGAGTTTCGTGCTGAACAGAATTGGATGACGTCCAGTGGACCCTGCACAATCACCGAATACCATTTACTTTCGGATAAACTGCTTTAAAAGTAGTCAGACAGGCACTGAAGATAAATTACGCTCTGCCCATTCAATTTAGATCACCATAAAAGGATCCACTGACAAAAGTCTGGATATGGTAATACAAGACCACCGAACTAAACTTCATGAGACTGCTGAGACTGTAGGCATCTGAGCTGAGTGAGTGCGTAACATCCTGCATGGAGAATTTGCTGTAAAGAAGCTTTATGTAATGTGGGTACCGATACTGTTCACAGTTGATTAAAAACGCATTCAGCATGACAATTCAACACAATATCTGGCAATGTTAAATCGCAAGCTGCGAAATGTTTTGACTGTTGATGAAACGTGGATCCGTCATTACACACCAGAGTAAAAACAATAGACAAGGCTGGTGAAACTGCACGGAAGACAGCAAAGAATATTTTGTCAGCTGGTAAGGTGATGTCTACTGTGTGGTTTTTTTTTTTTAATTCTCGTAGAATAGTTCTCATAGATTACTCGGAAACAGACAGAACCATAACTGGACTCTGCTATGCTTCATTGTTGGATCATTTGAAACTTTCGTTGTGTGAAAGAAGACTAAGGTTGGCACGCAAAAATGTATTCCTTCAGCAGGATAATGCACAGTCCCATTCATTAGCGACAACAATGGGCTTTTCGATGGTTCCTCATACGACTTATTCACCAGACTAGCCCCAAGTGACTTCTTTCTGTTCCGCAACATTAAGCTTTGCCAGGCCGGGAAGAAATGTTCATGAAATGAGGAAGCGATATTCCAGAGTTTTATAGAACCTGATTTTTGATGAGATGAAAAAGCTGAAGGATCGATGGATCAAGCGTATATCCCTCAAAGGAGACTATGTTGAGAAGCAAGCTCAGTTGTTTATGAAACAAACATTTTTTTCTCACTTTTTTACCAGACTTCCCAAACTACCCTCATAAGCCCTGGGTTTTTGTGACCCTTCTTGAAAAAGTGAATGACCAGTGCAGTTTTCCAGTCACTGAGAACGCTTCACTCCTCCAGTGACCTATGGAACATTGCTGCCATCCCTTTGTTGAGCAATTTCAGTCAATTTTCTATCTCGCAGTCACTTATTTCTGTACCTTTAATTTTTACATTCGTGCAACGATTCAAAGAAGAAACTGCAGCGTGATCTTACTGAGTGAAACAATTTTGGAAAAAATAATTTAGTATTTTGGGCTTCTCACAGACAACCTCTGTTTCGATGCCATTCTATTCATTGAGAAGACAGGCATACTGTTTCCTCAGCTGTGCTGGATCATAAAGTCACATTATGTACCTCAATGGGCTCGCTTGAAGCAAGAAAAGCATGTACACAGAGATGTAACGATGTCTAGAGTACCAAAAACTGCTAGGAAAGTGACCACTGCTGTGGCTTCCCTTGATACAACAGCAGCAGCAAAAGGAGTAATGACAGAGTGGTGCCCTCAGTGACAACACGAGAGACAGACCACCTCAAGTTTTCAAATGAGACCCCGTTTGAGTACAGGGGTGCCACTGGATACATTCTCCAGGTCTCTCACCAACTGAAAAACCCCAATATCCAATGACAAAAAAAGTGCAGCAATATTATACTACTTTTTGTCTTAATATTGCTACAACACAGAATAGTAAGGGGTAGAAAACGAACAATTTTTATTCGTATGTCCACAGGTAATTTCCAGCTACACCAGAGACAGAGGTTGAAGCAGAAAGCATGCCAGTATGACGCAAGTAGGTCAGGCCATTGGTGGCACATTAAAACACCATCCGCCCAATGAGAATACACATTCAGAAGAAAGAAGACGGTGACAGAAAATCAAGGGAAGTGAGACGAGCATATTTGATAGCTCATAATGCATGGTGCAAGAAATACTGTCACTTACACAAGAACTCGTGGCGAGGAACTGATGCGGCTGTTAACAACTTGCTAAGATATGGCAAAATAAGGAGGACACAAGCAGTCATTAAGAACTGAGCCTCAAGTAATAGCCTCACACTAGCTCCCTTTAAATATTATAGCTTTTCAGGGCTTATCCATTGCTCAATGGGATCAATGACATTCACAGTAACATTCACACTAATAGCACTCAATTCTGTGTTCATGGCACATCACAGTCTATGAACTAGCCAACAATGTGTTTGAGATGATGGTCTTCACCCTGTGAACTTCATGCTGCTCACCACCAAGCATCCACTCTTCGAGTAACTGTCTTCCAATTACTCCGCATCACAGGGTACTAACAGCACCAAACATCAACGTGGAAACCAACAATAGGGCCTCTTGGTGTCCACGTCCCTGTTCAACACCCACACACCTATGGATGCTGCAACTTTCGTGCCGGTAGGGAAGAGTTCAACCAATCACACAACTACTGAGACTAGGTACATCGCAGATGGGTCAACAGGGGTCGTCTTAAAATCTGGAGAGGGACTGAGGATACTCAAGCAGCCAGTGTGATGCCACTTCGTTCTGGGCAACACCTGTGCCTGCTTGCTAGCAACCTGCAGTCACTAATACTTCTTGGTGAGCAGATGCGGGCTAACTGGGATGATGTCAGCTATAATCCAACATGTAGCTGAATGAGCAACAGCCAAAGCTGGTGCAGGAGGGCAATGAATTGTAAACACAGTTAATAAAAGATTGATCTCTAATCACATTTTACTAGTGTTGAAGACATTTCACAGGTTCCCAACAGCTATCTTGACTCCACACACAGGTACCTCAGCTTGGGCCCCTCGGTAATATGTTGTTTTTGACAATTAAGGGAAAAAAAAGCCTACAAACAAGACTGTTTGGATTCTTCACCTTCAAGCAAGTCATAAAATGAAAATGTAATGTTTGAAAACTACCTTAAGCCACCTAAAAAATTTTTATGCATTATTCACAACATAAATTTTTGATACAGCAAGGCAGTAAGCACTTGACTGAGACTGACACATCAGCAATGTTTCAAAGGTGTTAAAAAAATGTACGTGGTGCAACCATTTTATACTCTTTGAAACTATGTCTTTTGCTTCATTTCTCATAATATTTTTATAGAAAAAATTTGAAAATAGAAATTTTTTGGGGTTTGGACAGCCAACAATGGTGAAAGTAAAAATCTGTGTGTGACACATGCCATGCCTGCTTTTTAATTTATAAAGTACTTTTCTCAAGTTTGATTGTTTACAGTATCTACGATAGACAAAAATCTATTGTTAATATCAGATTATTTTTTAATATGTACATTTCGGTACTCCTATTATTAACAGCATTCGTTACAGCTCATATTATTTGAACAGAACATGGATTGCTGACTCTTTCTGTCAATAATTTATGTGGCTAATAACACCTAAGTCCACCACTAGTATTCTCGTAGTAGTGTCCTTGCTTCCTGAGCATGGCGTACCGGGTTCGATTCCTGGAAGGGTCAGGGATTTTCCTGCCCCAAGATGACTGGGTGTTGTGTCACCTTCATCATCATCATTCATCCTCATTATGGTTGGAGGAAGGCAATGGCAAACCACCTCCATTAGGACCTTGCCTAGTATGGCGGTGCGAAACTCCTGCATTGTTCACCTACACTCTATCAAGCAGCACGGGACTTCATTTCCAATAAAGCATAAAAGTCTTTTAGCTGTAGTCGAGTTGGCATAGGTGATCCCTGACAGCTGGCAATGTTGTTGCCAGCTTTCAGCTGTGAAGTGCAAATGACTGAAGGTGAAACAATAGTCCTCTACTGATGTGTCGCCACAGAGGTGTTTATAGAATGATGTTGTACGACTAGCTGAGATAGGCATGCGGAAAGCCTGTGACAGATCTTCTTAAGCCATCTCAACTACAGTGTAAGATAGTTTCCAGACATTACATTTTACGATGTGTTTCAAAGTGTGTGGGTGTCACATGTTCCAGAATTTAAATTTTTTGATAATAGGCTTTTGTTTGTTAAGTCGTCAATAACAACATATTAGAGCACCAAGTAGTACAAAACAGTTGCGCTTTCTTGTCAGGGGCTCCCGACTAAAACATCTGGTCATGCCCTTGCTGAGTGGCTGGCATACCACTTCTCACCAGCCACTATGGTTGATGAATTCTAATATAGACCTGAAGCAATAGGGAATTATGTACTTATATCTGTCACCTGAGAACAGTTTGAATCAACGTACAACTATGTTAGAGCTGTTGTTGCTGCCTGAAGTATAACCACAAATTTAACATCTTTTTCCCACTATTTTTCATATGCAGGACTCTTTACGGCAATGCACCACCATTCCCACCTCAGCCTTCACTGGACATAATTACCCCACCAGCCCAGTTCAAAAGCAGATTTACCAGGCCATCACATTCAAGCCTGGTATTGATGATACCTTCAAAAAACAACTTAGGCATGCACCACTTGTCATGATACCTTCAAAAAACAACTTAGGCATGCACCACTTGTCAGTCAGTATTATCAAGTATTAATCAGCAACTTCGACAAGGCTATGACTTCCTAAAATCGTGCCCTGAAATGAAATCCATTCTGTCTGAGATTTTACACACCACAACTAGAATAACTTTCCATCGCACTCCCAATCCCCGCAACATCCTTGTCAGACCCTATGCTGCTTCTGTATCCATATCCCTCATGAGTCCTACCCCTGTGACCATCCCCACTGCAAGACTTTCCCTATGCACACTCCTACAACCACCTATACCAGGCCTGTAACTGGAAAAACATATACCATCAAAGGGAGAGACATGTGAAATGACAGGTCATATATCAGCTGTTGTGTAAACACTGTTTGGCCTTTTACACCAGTATGACTGCCACCAAGTTATCAGTTAGGATGAATTGGCACAGGCAGAGGATGTATACAATATTGTGTTGCAGAGTGTGCTCGACAACATGGCAGTTGTGACTTCACTGCTTGTTTCACCACACTTTCCATATGGATTCTTCTCCTAGATAACAGTTTCTCAGATCTCCATTGGTGGGAACTGGCACTACAACATGTCCCTGGTTCCCACCACCCACCTGGTTTTAGTTTACATTAATTTCTTTAGATTCAGTTTTCTTCACAGAAACTATTCCTTCCTGCACTCCCTTTTAGTATTTTACATCAACAGGGATGGATGACATTTTAATTTGTTACTTCTTTACTACTAACTCTATTCATGACACATTTTGCAGACAGTTTCCAAAAATACCACCGAATGTACCTGTACAAGCATATCATTTTACAGCACACAGTTCAGAAGACATGACATCACAAACATTGAGATGCAAGAAATTCAGCTTTTGAGTAAAAAGGAGTGCAAATTATGGAGAGTATAATCATCTGTGCTTGATAGTGAGAGCTTTTAGCAAATTAAAATAAACTTTAAACATAATTTCAAAACCGCTTTCTCACTTACACCCTTCATGTCAAATATGATGGCTATCCATAAAGCAATAGATGTTTTGAAATAAAAAATTAACAGTAGGGAAAATCTAAATGTTATTATATGTATTTTAAGGGTACATTTTTAAGCTGTTTTTCTACATAATCACCATTTAAATTGAGGCATTTACATACCATAGCACAAGCTTTTCGATACTGTCTCTGTAGAAATCTGCCGCCTGTGATTCACCCAAGAGTTTATACCAGCATGTACTTCGGTGCCAATATCAAAGCAGTGTGTAGCAAGCCACGCCTTTACAGTTGGAAAAAGGTGGTTGTTGCTTGGAACCAAATCTGGGCTGTGTGGTGGATGACCAAACACCTCCAATCCAAAACCTTGTAGGAGCTCATGCTACAAATGGCCATATGTGGACATGAGCTGCCATGAAAAAACAAAACTTTGGTGCTAGGATTTCCACGACACATTTCGTATCACCTGTCTTAACTTTGTCAGTGTTTGAGAAATTTCAATTTCTTTGCAGTTTTTTGTCAACAAAAATCTAATCACAGAACACATCTCACAAGTTATGGGATTTTCTACTGCAGTGCACATTTTAACATGCCACAAAAAGCAAAGAAGTAGAGACACAAACCACACACTACCACTGTCAGACGAGTACTGAGTGCAGGAATGTTGTGGCACCAAGTTGGTGGCTGTAGCGCTGCCCCCCACTGTGATGGACCAAAAGTCTGTTACTTTCTGGATGGCATTTGTCTTTAACATATTAACTGGTTACATGTAGAGGAATCAGAAGTTTGAAGCTGTTTTACACAATTTGATTCTTTAAAGAATTGAACTGCTCAGGGGAACAAAATGGTAAGTGCCAAAATCACAGTTTCTAGATACAGCACATCGTAAATTTCAATTGATCTGCAAATCTGAATAATTTTTTTGAACAGTCCTTTTATTCTGTAGTGATTCTAACATCTATCTTCTCCTATACAGACATAAATGAAACTCAGAACTGACAAATGAAATATACAAAAATTATTACATTACCATACAACATTAACAACACATAGTGATAGAACATCACATATTAAATTTTACAGTAAGTCTTCAACACTTTACTGAAACTGCAAAATCATTCACCACTCTCATTACTAATGTCTTTTTCATCCAAAACTGTTGGCTTTAGTGACAGGAAAAATCCATGGTGGACAGGAGGTATGTAATTTAGGAGTGACATGATGTCAGCAACTTTCTTCTTTTCAATAAGCCTTGGGCCATTGTATTTAAGTTGAAGCGTAGGGACTGGTCCTTGCCTTCCACGTTTCCTGAAGCTTATTTCATGCCAAATGTCATGACAAAATGTCTCGCTGATGAATAAAGATGACGGATATTCAGAGGTCACCTTCCACCTACATACTTCCCTTAGGTTGACGTCTCGATCATCAACTGTCTTCTTTCTGAAGACAAACGCTTCTTTAGAGTGTCGTATTTGATAGAAATTCTCTCTTTTCATATCATATACAAGCAATGGATTCTTCTTAGCTGACTTCTTGATGATCTCGCACCACTGATCTGGACTGTACACATCTTGTACTTGTCGGCGAACGTAATTTTCAACTGTCACGAAATCTCTATCAGATGGCAACAGTGTGTGCCCGCTCATGGGGAAGTGGTGTTCAAACACACAAAATCTACCAGTTGAAATTAATTATATCCAAAACAGTACCATGTTCCAGTTCTTATTTTGGCCACAGCAGTTATGAGATATTGCAATGAGAGTCTCTTCTTTTCCTCAAAGTAACGTAAAAGGTGGCTCAAAATTTCCTCTGATCCACGGGCAGCAGTATCATTTCACAAAAAGCAGTGCCCTTGCTTCTTGACACAATCATGAACATTGAGATTATACAACCAATTCTTCCTTTTGTAAAAAGCTGGACCACAACTTTACTTAGGAACTAGGAGAGTCTGCTGCAAGTCAAAAGTCACAACATGTAAATTACTGTCTGCTTATGCTTGTTTTGTCTGGATGGCAATGTTAGCTTGCCCTGCTTCTGCCCGACATTGGTGTAATTCCAACTGATGCTCCAGACTTCCTTTCAGTTGGGAGGTATCAGTGCTCTCAATTTGCACTTTGAGCATGTCACAAGTCTTACACATATCATTCTTTGGTGACTTTACTCCTATGTTATACTCTTCAGTGAAAATTCGCCTGTACTTGACTGCAGATACAGACTCATAGGACATCTACTTGCAGAAAACATTCTTATAGTGCTTGTAACAGGAGGCGATTGTTGCATCTGTGCCCCAGTACAATCTGTCACGACTGTTTGAGCATCTGTAATGACTCTCGTATTTCGGTATTTTGTCAATGTGTTCCCTGATATGGTTAACACTAGTTTCAGAGTAAGCATGCGGACGTACGGTGTGCTTGTCCCGCTTGTCCTCGGGTGGCGTGGTCGATCTGGATGTGATATTCTTCTGTGTATTTTCGACCAACCGTGATTGTTATGTACACCATGAGTGGCAAGAAAAGCTTTCTTGCATACTTTTATATCACTGCCACTAACTTTCACGCTGTAGGAAATAGTGCAGTTTCTCTGTGAATTTTCTCCAGCTGCTTTTCGGCGACGTGCAACAGTATTAGATTTCATTGCACCAAATAAGTATGCATTTTGAATGTTAAAATCACCTACTTCCCAAAATGTTCTGAATAGTTTCATCACATTCAAATCTCCTACTTTTTAGAAACATTTACGAGGGCATTGGCAATTAGGTCCCACAGTTGTTTTACTTACAGTTGCTCCTGTACGAGAAACATACTCTTCACCCAAATTAAGCCTCTTCTGTTTAATTTTGCATTGAGAAGAGACTCTCAGCCTTTTCCGAGATGACCTCTTTGTCTGTTCGAGGGCCCTTTCCTGAATGTTTTCTGCAGGTGCGATACACTGTTCATTGTTTTGGGCAATATGATCAGATTCGCTATTAACCAGTATAACAACAAAAATTGCTATTACCGCTACCATTATTATTATTACATGTAACAATATAAATGAGAAATGCGCATTCACACACCACTTAGCCAAAAAAATGTAGCATTCTAAAATAACCTCAAAATTAACGTACTTCAGGAACATAATGGTACATACATGCACTTAACATTATGTTCGTGAAACGTACTAAAGACATTATATTTACAAAATAACATACCTCTGAGTCATCTGAATCGTTAGGAATGTATTCTGGATCCCTCTCAAAGATATTAGTATCATTGGAAGTATATTCCTCGTCTTCTGCCATGTTCACTGTAGCCATAATCTCGAAGATGTTTTTACTTGCCGCCATTGTCTCCGTCACTTACCATTATGTTTCCGCAACAGACAGACAGTGGCACTTACCATTAAGCTCCGCCCTGACATCTGTTGAGTGAATTTTGAACTACTAGTAAGTTTACTGCATTGTGCATCCCACAGGTGGTGTCATTAGCCATCTACCGCAAAATACACGGCAATGGCGCTTTTCCATTATGTTCCCCTGAGCAGCTCATTTAAGGATTTACTAGTAAGGATAGGATTGAGAATGTTGCAGAGAAGAGGGAAATCATACAGGCCTCATGTTGATACGGTCCTATCTGTTCTGAGAATGAGTGAAAACAAAGATAAGGTAGGAGACGAGATACTGGCAGAAGTAAAGCAATGAGTACAGGGCGTGAGTCATGCTTCGGTAGCTCATATGGTAGAGCACTTGCCCGCGAAAGGCAAAGGTCCCGAGTTCGAGTCTCGGTCGGGCACACAGTTTTAATCTGCCAGGAAGTTTCATATCAGTGCACACTCCACTGCAGAGTGAAAATCTCATTCTGGAAAGATAATTTTCTCTACTTATAAATGGCTGACAGCAAAGGTAAGCACTGGACCAATGAAATTTGTCACACCACTCTTTTCTTATAGTTAGAAGAATCAATCTCATCTTGAGTCAAGAAAGATTTGACTTTCTGTCTGGTATCGCTGCTATTGTGACCACATCAGTCCTGCTACAAACAAGTAAAATGGTTTAGTGCCAAAAATTGTAGAGAATACTGAACCCTGAGTTTCCTCTATCGCCTTGTCAGTAATGGCACTCCCCCTTATTTAGCTAATATCTGAACAGCGCAGCAGGAACACTCATTCCCGACAAAATAAAATCCACTATAGACCACTGCATAACACAATTATCCCTGAGAATAATTTTCCGTATCCTTAACCTCTACAGTCATCTACTGAAAGTCTGTTCTTTTTAAAGAGTTCTTGTCGCCATCATTTCGCTCTTTTTCTCTTTCATTATCACTTTTTTTCTGATAACACTAAACACACCTTCAAATTTGCTATACAATATTATTGTTATTCTTAATGCCATTTATTATTACTATTATATTACCCATTATTATTATTATTATTATTATTATTATTATTTATTTTTGTTATTTGTGTTGGTAATTTTAACTGTTCTCATAATAATTTCTCAGAGGTATATGACTGAACAATAAGTATGAATAGAATTTTGAGAATGTTTTGTACTGCTTTTTGATACATGTTGTTCCTGGTCCCACATAAGTGAGGGTCTTAGGGACCTAATCTGGTCAGGGTAATGCACAATATAAAAATAGATTTTCTTATAAAATTATTTATAACAATTACTAATACACAAACACAAATAGATTTTGAACTTCATTACAACATTTAGCACACATGGAGTTACATTTACACATTTCGTTGCTACCGTGCTGTACTGTGCATTACAGCTTTCGTCACACTCAACAGTTTTCTCCTTTGTGCAGTTCACAAGTGTACAATACCAAGCACTGAAGGAGATTTTACAGTTAACAATGCTTTTAAACCTCATACAAATAAATTAATACTTAAAGTTAATGGCAATTTTTCAACACAGTGTAATACTTAATACCACCAAAGAGATGTGCAGAGTTTTCTGAAAAACATCCAACAGTAAATCTATGACAAAGCAATCTGTGAGCCACATGAAACAGTAGAGTTCAAACAGTATGTCAGATCATGGAGATACTCAAAAGAAGTAAACACAAGCTGATATAAAATAGACAGGTGTGACTACAGATGACATTGCCTATCTTCAGTAATAATGCCTCTCTGCTTTCTGATACACAATTTGACCCTTTAATTTTTACTTGTTGCTGATTTACCAGCACTTCCTCTGTCCTAACACTTGCCACTTGACAAAGAGGATCAAGGACAGGAAAGGAGGGCTCAATAGGCAACTGCTGAAATAGCAACCATTGGTGCTGAGATTATGGAGGCTCTAGCAGTAGAACACATCGAATTTCAGGCTTTGCAAACTATGCTATACATGAAGAAAGATAAATCTGTAATCAACCTAATGGTTAGTTTGAACAAGACAGTGGTTTAATAGAGTTGGTGCCATTGGCAGTGGTGTAACCTTGCCTTTCTCTAATCTTTCAACTAACTTACCTAGCCAGTTATGAAAGGATCCAGGTTTAATGCAAACACCAAACCTTAGTGAAAAAAAGGTAAATATGAAATGAGAAAGTTTAAGAAAATACTAATGGGTGATATAGGGATCCCAGGTACATGTAGCAGTGGTGTGAAATAGTATACACATTAGCTTCAGAATACTTATTCTGAACAACAAAACAATCTGTGAGTTAAAAAGCTAAAACATGGGCATAAATAAAAAATGAGCGAGTGGAATGAAAACAAATGGGGACAAGAAAGATCAGGGAGAAGAGTGGTGGAAGATCAAGTTTTGCCAACGAAGTGGTTTATGCATCTAGAAAGTATTGAGGGGCAGAAATAATGTGATCAATGGGACAACATAGCAGACAAACTGCTATATTGGAAACAGAATAAAGCATGGTAGATGAAGCAAGGACGACATAAGAAGCAGAAGACCACATGCAGAGACAGAATTTCTTACAAAAACCCCAAGTCCCCGTTTAAGAAAGAAATTGACGAGAATGTAAGTGTGTTGAAGAAAAATATGGAAACAGCATGAGAAATGTGTACTTGAACATAAATGCAGATGCTAGCATAGTCTACAGGCTGCCCTGTTGTATTTGAATACAATGGCACCTGTGCAATATCCTCAATATGTAGGAAGTGTCAGTCATGGCCGGCACACTATTTTGTATAGTTGTGTGTGTATTATGTCAGAGCTACACAAATTTGAACACATGCAAATTTTTGGTGATCAAATGAGTATGTTTCTGTAACCAAGGTAACCAAAGCATTCGGTGTTCCGAGAAGCACTGTACCGAAGACTTGTACTGCGCACAGGAAAATTGAAAAACATTATCCGCTAAGACACAACGTCAACAATAGTGTGTTCTTAATGGTCGTGACAAATGGTCATTGGAAAGCATAGTGTCATAGCATAAGAGGAAGTGGTTGCAAAAGTCACTGTAAAACTGAATGTTGCACTCACAAATCCTGTCAGCACAAAAACAACGTACAGGGAGCTTCATAAGAGGGAATTGCAGAGTGAGATGGAATTTCAAAACCACTCACCACTGATGGAAATGCCTCTAACAGGAAAACATGGTACCAAAGCCGTAAAACCAGGGTTACGGAGCAACGGAAGAAATTAATTTGGTCAGTAGATTGTTTTATACTGCTTCCAACTCCTGGCCAAGCTTACATCCCAAGAGTAAAATGTGGCAGGGGTTTGGAGATGGTATGGACAGTCTTGTTCTGATTTTTCATCTGCTCCATGGCTGCTGTGCAAGGTCACATTACTGCCAACGACTATGTAACCATTTTGTCTGATCATGTGCATCATGTGGTATAATGTTTGTTTCTCAGTGGTGATGCTGTGTTACAAGATGTCAGGGTCCCTGCTCCCAGAGCTTCCGTCGTCCAAGACTGTTTTGTGAGAGTGAAAATTAATTTTCACATCTCACCTCAACACCGCAGTCACCAGTATTTGAGCCTTTGTGGTCTGCTTTGGGGAGAAGGGTGCATGATCACCATCAACCTAAATCGTCATTACCGGAAGTTGCGACTAATTTGCAGAAAGAATGGCATAAGATTACTTAAAAAACCCATGCACAAACTGTATTTATTTATTCCGAAATAAATTATTTATTCATTCTGAGATAAGTGGTAGCCATTTTGAAAGCCAGCAGATTTCCTACACCACATTAAGCATTGTAATGCATTGTATTTGTGGTTTTTCCAATAATTTTCATCCATCCACTGTATATCTGGAGCACAATAATGAACGAAAGTTAGTTACAGTCTGTGGCAATCTGCAGGATAGAAGAGAAGATATCAGCAGCTTTTTTATTTAGCCTCTTGAATTACACAAGTTGCCCAAGTAACAAAGAAATTATAGTGGTACATTGGTAGCCTATTTTCTCACCAAAAGAGCTCTAGTGGTGTCCAACATTAATAATTGATTAATTAGAACAGGATGATATCAAAACATATTGCATTTTGTTGTGCGTGCTAAGGGGTGCCAGAACACAATCATATGACTAAAAAATAACTACCCAAATTCTCTAGACCTTTAAACTCACTGAATATTTGTGGAAACATAAAATTTACTGTGAGAAGTTTCTTATAAAAACTGATGAATAGTTGTGGGGAGCACTAGAGACATAATGGCTCCAGATATGCTGTCCACTTCCCCCTTTTGTCCTCTCCCTACATTTCTTTTGTCCTCTCCCTATTTCCGCTCCTTATCAAGAGCAAAAGGGATAATAACAAAAAATTTAAATGAAAACTATCAGATACTGTTTAAGTTAGTGAAGAAATACATACATATTGATCACATCAGCTCAGCATAAGCTAACATATTCATACAACCTGTGTCAGTCAGATTTTTCTCACAAGTGAGTCTGTGCCGTGAAAGTTGTGCAGCAGCAGGAAACCAGCAGAAAGGCATATCACTCTCTCCCCCCCCCCCCCCCCCCCCTCCTCCTCAAGGACAGATAGATCACATCAGGCTAGAATCCCACAGTGCACAACAGTGCTAATACAGCTCATTCTGGCATTATCATCTGTACCTGTAGGTCTCTCCTCTTTTCTGTCCCTGGATTTGCAAACCCCACCTGAGAATGCCACATCTAGGTCCTTGTGGAATACTAAGACACTTTTTTGTGTTTACTTCGCTTAGTAAAAACAGTTACAGATGCATTACAAGTTTTGCAATAAACACGTTCATGTTGCACAATGCCATTGGAACCCTTCTTTGTAATTGTAAGATCATGGTTATGATGATGATGATCATAATGATCCACCCGCTTAACGTCTGTTACAGGTGGGGGCGGAAGCATAAACTGATTATTTTGCCGAATACGTGAGACAGTCTTCACAGCTGTCGTTTGGGATCCCGAGGAATTTTCTGGCCAAACACAGGGGACGGTCTTCACAGATGTTGCCTGGGATCCGAAAGAACTTTCCAGCTGATCATGTGGGGCAGTCTCCACAGTTGTCATCTGTGATCCCGAGAAATTTCCCGGTTGAACACACGAAACAGTCTTCACAGTTGTGATCTGGGATCCTGTGAAATTTTCAGTCTTCCCAGTTGCTATTTGGGATCCGGAGGAATTTTCCAGCCGCTCATCAGTGACAGTACTAACAGGTGCAGACTGAAACCCAATCTGATGTTGCGACTGACTGGGTGTGGCACTCCCAAGAACTAGAGTCTGTGGAGTTACCGCTGGTGTGACCATAGGCTGCGATGAATTAGAATTTGGGACACCATTTGAAATCGGTGGTACAAATACAGGAAGTAGAAATGTCTCTTGACTGGGAATATTATGGGAACTCACGGGTTGGACTGCCGTCTGGACTGGTGAGGGGTTACTTACAACTGACAACTGGGAAGGTGTCGGAGCCGGTATCGCGTAGCACATTTGTCCATTTATGATCAGAGGAATGCAGAACATTTCACCTCCAGTTTGCTTGGGCATAAAATTGTTCGCAAACCCTGTGTTGGGGGCAGTTGCTGCTGAGTTTAGATTATTTTGCACCACGTTAGTAGGCAATTGGACAGGAGAGAGAAGAGTTGTGCCCAAGTTTGCTTCATTCTGAGAACTCACTGAGAACGTCTCTGGCTGCTTGTAAATATTTTTCTTCACTGTCAGCTGTTTACCTGCAGAACTGGAAGCAGATATGGCAGTATCTTGCAATGCAACAGTGTTATTAGTGCACTGTGGTTTCACTGAATTCATCACTGGTTGTGTGTATACAGCTTTCTCCATTCTAATCTGGTTGCTAGACAAGTTTCCCGTATTAAACGCTTCTTGCTTCTGTCGTTCTCTATTATTCAACGGTGACGGGCAAGGTTGTACTTCACTGTCTTCTTCGTGGAACGACCCGACAACTTCAGTGATGACAGGTGCAAATGGTGGAGGTGAATCGTGAAGTGCATTTGTTGGAGATTCAGTCTGCGAATCATCAGTTATCGAGTTTCCATTCGCACGTGCCATCGATGATGGGGGAGACAATACGTAAGGGCTCGTACGACACACAATGTGTGGCACTCGCGATGCTGCACCTCGAGAAAATACCTTTGCTGTAGAGGGATTGCGTACTTTCACATTTCGCTTCAACAAATTTGAGTCTTTGTTTTCTGGAAGATCCTTTGCACTTTGCAGTATTTGCTCTGACCTGTAATGAGCAACGGAGTGTTTGTTCAAGTCTGTCTTCTGATAGAAAGCCCTGGGGCATTGTTTACAGGCATACGGTTTGTACCCCGAATGAATCCTCATGTGTATCTTCAGAGAATAAGCGGAGGTAAACATCTTGAAGCACAGAACACAGCTGTATGGCTTTTCACCAGAGTGGGTGCGCATGTGCCTCTTGAGATTGGCAGCCAAGGTGTCCGTCTTCAAGCACACCCTGCAGATGAACGGCTTTCTCCTCGGCGGGTGAGACCTCACGTGTTTGCTCAGTTCTGCAGTGCAGGAGAAGGACATGGAGCAACTATTGCAGCCATACACATCCTGCACCACACTCTCGATAACAGTCGCCTGGGGAGGAGCTACAGAAACAATGAGTGGATTGCCACCATCGTCCTGTGCATTGTACCTGAAAAGAGAGGGCCCATTGTGAAAAATACAAACATTTCAAAGAGTAAGTCTGCAGGCTATCAAAGCTGATGTCAAAATGGTTCTAATGGCTCTGAGCACTGTGGGACTTAACTTCTAAGGTCATCAGTCCCCTAGAACTTAGAACTAATTAAACCTAACTAACATAAGGACAGCACACACATCCGTGCCCAACGCAGGATTCGAACCTGCGACCGTAGCGGTCGTGCAGTTCCATCTGTAGTGCCTAGAACCGCTCGGCCACCCTGGCCAGCAAAGCTGATGTCATTGAAAGTATAACTTTCTAGATTTTTTTTAGGCTGCATCACTCCTCTTCAAAGTTCTTCGTCACAATTGACACTGCAACCCCTCTGCTAGGATCTCACTCAGAGACCTTGTGGTGTCCAGTGTCAGCTGAACGCTGTGCAAGACCAGTGTCACACTCATTTACAAAAGAGAATTTTCCTGCACTTGTTCTGAAGAAGTGGAGTTATTGAGGGCAATTTTTAGGCTGCCATTGGCAGGCCACCATCATCAGACAAGTATAGCACGAACACTACAATGTGGCAGTATTATGCTGGGACATGTTTCATACTAAGGTTGGGTAATATACCGGTAGAAGTCAGGCCTGCTCTACCACATTTACAACACTGCCAACCTTAGCAAGTATTTATGCCACAGTCGTTACCAAACGATTTGTGTACACAGCTTTACTTTGTGCTATGTGGTACTCACTGTTTCCTTTTCTAATTTTGAAACGAGTGTCGAGGTTAATCCTGGTTCATCACAGGGTTTTAATACGATTCCCACGACAACAGAAGGGACTGGCAATCCCTATGACTGTGCACCACTTACGCTTTTGCAGAATGGGGTCGAGAAAGGCAGGATTTCTTCCCCTGCACCTCTCCTTCCTCTCAGGTGATCTAAGTTTCCATTTGTCTATGCTCACAGCTGAATGACACATTAAAGTGTCCCACATTTTAGCGATGAAAGGCAGAGAAAGGGAAGTGGAGCATTTACCAAAATATTACCATTGTGCTGCAAAAGCTAGCTTCTGGTAGTTATTTGTATTCCTCACACATTTAAAACTGAGACTGAAAACTGCAGTGGCGCAGCAAGAGGACTGCAGCTACAATATGTATTTCAACAACATATGAATGGTAGCGAAAGCAGGTAATCTCTACAGATAGTGTGTGAGAAGCAGTTGATACTTGGAAAAAAAGAAAGAAAAAAGAAAGAAATAATCCACCGAGATGATGACTATAGGCTTCCAGCTTCATGCCTTCCCGCTGTCCAAGAAGCAAGGAATACTAACACATCCAAGGCAACAATAATGTGCTTGTAAACATTTCTCCTCTCTTTTTATGCCACATGACAATGGTCCACCAATATAGCAAGCTGTAAAATTTTACCCAATAACTCTTGCTTTTCAGAAAACTGCAAGAAAGCTCCCTTTTGTAAGTGAATGTGAAATTGTTCCTATACTATGTTCAGCTTACAGGTGACACCAGAGTAGTCCTGAACGACATCTCAGGAGAGGGGTTGAAACAACTTATGAAGAAGAAATCTGAAGAAGAATTGACATGGCATAGCAAACTAGAAGATTTTACCTTCATGCTCAAGGACTGTCATAACATAAATGATCACAAATTGCCAAAAGCAGACGGAGTTGTCATTCAGTCAGGTCCAGTCTTTTCATATCAATAAACTCTATTCTATATTATTTTATGGATTTATTTCTTCATTATGGGTGGATAGCCTCTATGAATTATTTAATACAATTTTCCACTTCTGTCTTTTACTGCACTATTTTAACATCAGCTTTACGCCACTGTCAAGCATAAGATTCGATGTCATATTTGGGCATGGGAATAGCCTTAAAATGCTGAAATATGACATAATGTTCAATAGTTTTTAAATATCTTTGGAAAATGATGATTTGGCACAATATCTGCATGTCACAAACAAAAATCAACAAAAATCAATCAGCATATATCCATAAAACATTTGTCACGTAACCTATACTTATTTACAGGGCATGTGTCAAACGATGATGATTTGTATCTAAATAAATATTATACATTAATTGCATAAAAATTTCAGAATGCAGGGAAGTCCCCAATTTATCTATTAATGAATATATTAAAGGACTAAAGTGGTATACATTACCTGATCAAGAGTATCACGACACTTTAACCTGGAGTGTGTCCACGATTTGCCTTTATGAGGGCTCGAATGCTGCTGGGGACACTTTCAGTGAGGTGTCTGAATGTCTCTGGAGCAAAGTCAGTCCATTCTTCCTCAAGAGCCAAAGCGAGAGAAGATAGTGAGGTCAGATGCCGAGCTCCTGAGCGAAGTCGATGTTCTTACTCGTACTGACTGTGCTCCACGGATTCACGTCACGACTCTGTGCCGGACAGTCCATCGCAGGAATGTTATTGTCCACCTCACAAATACTGCTTTATGGTGTGATCATTGTTATGCTAATACAGTCAGTCACTGTTCCCAAAGTGCTCCTCGACTGCATGCAGTGAACAATGCTGTAAAATACGTTAATATCCTTCTTCATTTAGCATTTTCTTAACTGTGATAAGGGACAACACCCTAAACATGAAAAATAAACCATAACATCACCTCCTCCATACTTTACCCTCGGCATTACGCACGATAGCACGTAACGTTCTCCAAGCATTCACCAACACTGGACACTTTCTACTCATTTGCCACAGGTACAGAGTGATTTGTAACTCAGAGTCATTTATTTCCAGTCATTCGCTGTCCAGTGGTGTTGCTCTTTAGACAACCTCAAATGTCACTTAGCACTGACTACAAAAATGTGTGGCTTATGAGAAGCTTCTCAAACATTGTATCCATTCTTTGTAACTCCCCATGCACAGTCATTGTGCTAACTGGACTACTGGCAGCACAGGTGATAACTTCTGCTGATTTCACGCAGTGTTTTACAATCACCCTCGACAATGCTCGACAGTCCTTGTCTGCAAGTATATGAAGTCTGCCTGGTTCTGGTTGAGCTGGGGTTGTTCTTTCGTTTCCCATTCTGCAATCAAACTGTCGACACGTGATTTGGGGAGATTCACGAGGATTGTTACTCAGGCAACATTCGAGGACTAGTCCACGTTCCAAATCATTGAGCTCTCCTGATTCATCCATTCCGTACGGTTTCTCTACTGCCTACACAATTTTTATATTGGCGAGCCGCACTCTCATGACACCTAGTGTTCAATTTTGCATTACTTAATAGTGTCCAGACACTTTTGATCAGATAATGTGCTGCATTGTGCAGGAGTAATCTTTAATGCTGCTACAATTAATCAGAAAAAAACGTGTTTAATCAAATTAGGCACTAAGAGGTGACTTTGAGCAACAAATTAAAAGAAGTGAAGTGGACGAACTGTGATGCAGACAGTGGCATGTAAGAACATTGGTCATGAGCAGTTACAGCACTGCAAGATACCCTGTAGAAGCTGCTGGGATTCAGTAACCATGAAGCTGTGGAACTACCAATACCATGCTTCCAACCAAAAACACATTTTATTAAAACTTTTATCCAATCTGGATTTGGAAAACTGTGACTGTCTTGTTAAAGATTTCAGGAATTACTGCAACCAATTGCCATTTTTTCTTCAATTTTTTATCTATTCGTAACTGTCTTTGAACTGCCTAGCGATTCATCGTCAGATGACACAATTTAGTTTGGAGTATTGTGGGGGTCGTGCGTCTGTGGTAAATACAGAGACAAAAAAGTGAGCACTGCTTGTGCAAAGAATATTATGATTGTAAGATTAATTTGATGGTATTACTGTTTTTATTCTTGCAGCAGGCACTGCTCTGGAAAACATAATGTGTGCTTACCACTATCTTTAAATATCCAATGAAATAGGTACTTTTCCACTGATGGCAACTCCCACATACTTTACAAAATATAAACAAAATAAAGATTGTGGCCGTTGTTGTCTCCAAAGTGTTTTGTGGAGGCAGAGAATTTTCTTCGCTCGTTTTTCGTTTTGTGTGGCATTTGTAATAAAAATTATATTTACTAGATTACCTTCTTTATAAAAATTATTATTATGTTTTTACACTGCAAATTTTTTATGGTATTTACAAAAGCTACAACAAAGAGTTTAGGACAATATTTCTGTTAGTGAAGTTATGTTTGGCATGTTTCTCATTGCTCAATAAACAAGATTGTATACATATGGGGAGGGAAGGGGGGGGGAGGTGGGAAGTGGGTGGGTGGAATGGTAGGGAGGAAGGGAGGGAGGGAGAGGGGGGAGAGGGAGGGAGGGAGGGAGGGAGGGAGGGAGGGAGGGAGAGGGGGGAGGGAGGGAGAGAGAGGAGGTGTGTGTGTGTGTGTGTGTGTGTGTGTGTGTGTGTGTGTGTGTGTGTGTGTGTGTGTGTGTGTGGATGGTGTTTAGCTGCGGCACGTGAGAGGTGGGGAATGGGTATGGCAGTGGATGAGTACAGTATTTATTAGTTTTTCAAATTTAAGGACTCTTTAAAATTTTGTAAGAATGGGTTGTTTGCTAAATCAATGTGTTCATTTAAGATGGTGTGGGGTGTTTTACTGTTATGTATGAAAATTTCTAATTATTCCAAGAGGTCCATTTTTATTCCTTTGTCTACAGTGTGTAGAATGTAGAGGTTGGTTTTTATATCTGTGATTGAATAACTATTTTGGGCTAGATGGGCTGAAAAAGTGGATTTATTTAAATTTTTTAAATGGAGTGCGTCAGTGTGCTCTTTGTATCGGATTCAAAATTTTTGCCTGTCTGTCCTATCTACATCTCCATGGTTACTCTGCAATTCACACTTAAGTAGCTGGCAGAGGGTTCATCGAACCATTTTCATACTACTTCTTTACCATTACACTCTCGAATGGTGCATGGGAAAAAGGAACACCTAAATCTTTCCGTTCGAGCACTGATTTCTCTTATTTTATTATGAAGATCATTTCTCCCTATGTAGATGGGTGTCAACAAAATACTTTCACACTCGGAAGAGAAAGTTGGTTATTGCAACCTTGCAAATAGGTCTCGCTGTGAAGGAAACCACCTTTGTTTCAGTGATTGCCACCCCAACTTGTGTGTCATATCAGTGACACTCTCACCTCTACCGCGTGATAACAAGAAACGAGCTGCTCTTCTTTGCACTTTTTCGATGTCCTCTGTCGATATACCTGGTGAGGATCCCATACCATGCAGAAATATTCCAGCAGAGGACGGACAAGTGTAATGTAGGCTGTCTCTTTAGTGGGTTTGTCCCATCTTCTAAGTGTTTTGCCAACAAAGCACAGTCTTCACTTCGCCTTCCCCACAATATTATCTATGTGGTCTTTCCAATTTAAGTTGCTCATAACTGTAATTCCTAGGTATTTAGTCAAATTGACAGCCTTTAGATTTGTGCGATTTATTATTTACCCAAAATTTATCAGATTTCTTTTAGTACCCATGTGAATGACCTCACACTTTTCTTTGTTTAGTGTCAATTGCCACTTTTCACACCATACAGAAATTCTCTCTAGATCATTTTGTAATTGGAATTGATCATCTGATGATTTTACTACATGGTAAATTACGGCGTCATCTGCAAACAATCTAAGGGGGCTGCTCAGATTATCACCTAAATCATTTATGTAAATCAGGAACAGCAGAGGGCCTATGGAATGCCAGATGATATTTCTGTTCTACTCATTGATTAACCCTCTATCACTACGAACTGTGACCTCTCTGAGAGGAAATCACGAATCAAGTCACACAACTAAGACGATACTCCATATTCACACAATTTGATTAATAGTCGCTTGTGAGAAATGCTATCAAAAGCCTTCTGGAAATCTAGGAATATGGATTCGATCTGAGGTCCCTTATCGACAGCACTCATTACTTCATGGGAATAAAGAACTAGCTGTGTTGCACAAGAAGGATATTTTCTGAATCCGTGTTGGTTATGTATCAATAAGTCAATTTCTTCAAGGTGATTCATAATGTTTGAGTACAGTATATGCTCCAAAATCCTGCTGCAAATATGGGTCAGTGATTTGGGTCTGCAATGCAATGGGTTACTCCTATTTGCTTTCTTAAATATTGGTAAGACCTGTGCTACTTTTCAGTCTTTAGGAACAGACCTCTTGTCAAGTGAGTGGTTGTATATGATTGCTAAGAAAGACGCTATTGTGTCTGCATACTCTGAAAGGAACCTCATTGGTATACCATCTGGACCGGAAGACGTGCCTTTCTTAAGTGATTTCAGTAGTTTCGCAACACTTAAGATATCTACTTTTATGTCGCTCATGCTAACAGCTGTTCTGGTTCTGAATTCTGGAATATTTACTTCTTCCTTTGTGAAGGAATTATGGGAAACTGTATTTAGTAACTCCGCTTTAGTGGCACCATCATCGGTAACATTTTCATCGGTATCGTGCAGTAATGGTATTGACCGTTTTTTGCCACTTGTGTACTTTACATATGACCAGAATCTCCTTGGGTTTTGTACAATATTTTGAGACAATGTTTCATTGTGAAAACTATTAAAAGCATCTCTCATTGATGTCTGCACTAAATTTCTAACTTCCGTGAAACTTAGCCAATCTTGGGGATTTTGCATTATTCTGAATTTGGTACGCTTTTTTCATTGCTTCTGCAACAGTGTTCTGATGTGTTTTGTGTACCATGGTGGATCAGTTCCATTTCTTATTAACTTATGTGGTATGAAACTATCTATTGCTGTCGATACTGTATCTTTGAATTTGACCCCTATGTGGTCTACACTTACACAATTAGCTTGGAAGGAATGGAGACTCTCTCTTAGGAAGGCATCAAGTGAATTTTTATCTGCTGCTTCGAATAGATATATTTTGCAGTTATTTTGAGTGGTTTTGGTTGATACGGTTTTAAGCCTCACTACAATGACTTTGTGTTAACTAATCTCTGTATCCGTCATGATGCTCTCTATTAGATCAGGATTATTTGTGGCTAAGAGGTAAAGTGTGTTTTCGCAACCATTTACAATTCGTGTGGGCTCATGAACTAATTGTTCAAAGTAATTCTCAGAGAAAGTATTTAGTACAATTTCGGAAGATGTTTTCTGTCTTCCACTGGCTTTGAACATGTATTTTCACCTACAAATCAAGAGTAAATTGAAGTCTCCACAAATTATAACTTTACGAGTGGGGTACTTATTTGGAATCAGATTCAACTTTTCTTTGAACCGTTCAACTATTGTATCATCCGAGTCGGGGGGATCAGTAGAAAGAGCCAATTATTATTTTGGTACAGCAGTTGAGTATAGCCTCGACCCATAGTAATTTGCAGGAACTATCTATTTCAACTTCAGTACAAGATAAACTACTACCAACAGACACAAAAACACCGCCACCTACTTTATTTAATCTATCCTTTCTGAACACAGTTTACACCCCTTTCTGAACACAGTTTACGCCTCTGTAAAAATTTTGGCAGAATTTATCTCCGGCTTTTGTTTACAACTACAATACCGACTATTGCTTGGTCGATTCTCATCGTTTCTTTGCCCAGTACCCTTTGAGACTGGAGCCCTTTTTGATCCTTCCCGATACTGTCTAACCTAAAAAACTGCCCAGTCCATGCCACACTGTCCCTGATACCCGTGTAGCTGCCTCCTGTGTGTATTGGACACCTGACCTATTTAGCCGAACCTGAAACCCCACCAACCTATGACACAAGTCGAGGAATCTGCAGCCTACACGATTGAAGAACCGTCTGTAGCAGCAAGAACAGCTGTTACAACTTAATTTGCATATACCTGATTTGTGATATAGTGAGCTGGTTGTTTTAATGTTGTGAATTACTTTGTTTTGTATTTTGTTGTTTGTGTGGAAACTGATTTTGACTTTGTGTGGTTAAATAGTTTTGCAAGTTGATATGATTCATTATCAAAGAAAGGCATACAGACATATTTAGTTTCTTCTGGTACTGAGGAAAGGTTTGTTGATGGTATTTGCTTAGTTTTCATTTTTGCATCTAGTTTGTCATAAGCATTATTGTGGGCTATTGATTTTAAAATGTTTAGTTCCTTGGCTTTTACAGCAGATTGAGCATGAATTTTGTTTGCACGGTTGAGTGCTGATCTGAAAAATGCTAGTCTATGCTGATTTGGGTGGCATGGTGTATTATTTATAACAACATCTGTTGTGATGGGTTTCCTGTAAATTTTGAATTTGAATTTGGTGTTGTGACATGTTATGTTTAAGTCAAGAAAATTAATTCCCTGTTGTGTTTGGTGTTCAACAGTAAACTGTATTTTGGGATGTATATTATTTAGTTTAGTGGCTAAGTTTTCTATTTCAGTTGTTCCACTGTATATTATCATTTCAGTTGTTCCACTGTATATTATCAATGTGTCATCAACATAGCATTTGTAATAAATGACTCTGTCTTTTTCCATTGGATTATCTTTAAGGAATTTGTTTTCCAGGTCCTTAATATAGATGTTAGCTAGTAGGTCAGCTAAACTATTGCCCATTGCTAAACCGTCTGTCTGAATATAGATTTTGCTATTAAAGGAAAAGTAATTGTGAGACAACACTAATTTAGGTAAATCCACCAGTTCATAGATTTCTACATTACTTAGCTTATTATGATGCAATAAGTTGTCTTTGATTACCTGGAGTGTTTCTGTTACAGCATAGCGAGTAGAAGTCGACTCGCTATGGTTAAAGGGATGTTGGTGTCCAGGTTTACTATGTCGAGTGATGTAAATTTTGCTGTTGTGGGAACAGTGATATCTTTTATGCAGTCACTTAGTTCATAGCTGTTCAATATGGAGTAGTTGTTTGTAATGTGTAGGATTTACTGAAAATTTCATGAAGTTTTTTGTTTATTTTGTATCCAGAACATTTATTGAGTTGATTATTGGGTGTAGTGGGTGGGCTTGTTTATGAACCTTGGATTGTGATCTTGGCTTTTGAGCTGTTGGATTCATTATTACACAGTTTTTGGCTGCAGGCCTTTAATAAGTTTTTTATTTTATTTTAGTATTTTGGGGTAGGATCAGATTCTAGTTCAGTTACGTTATTTTTTTAAAAAATTCTAATGTTTTGTTAATGTACTCTGATTCATACATTATTACAGCTGTATTGCTTTTTTCAGCCTTAACCACAGAAACATTATCATCAACTAGTTTTTTATTAATTTGTTTTAATATTGTAACCTCATTATGAGTAATATTGTGGAGTTTTTTTGTTTTCATGATTTTCTTTATTATTTTGGTCATTTTCATTTAGTTTTGCTGATAGGCAGGCTACCTTAGTGTCAGTTATTAGGTCTTTGACAGTGTTTTCATCAAGTTTGGTGGAAATATTGTGTTTTAGCCCATTATTTAGCAAATTTAGTTCTGTGTTGTTGAAATTAAAGTTTGATGTGTTTACCACCCTCTCAGAAAAATTATGTTTTCCATCAGGTAAGTTGAAGCAGGAGTTGGTGGATTTTTTGGCAATGAGCTTTGAGAGCTTTTCCTTTTGTTTAGGTGAACTTTTCAACATTTCTTCATCAAAAGATTGTTGAACTAACTCTATGGATGTTACCATTTGGGACAGCATAAGGTGATTGATTAACTCTAAGTGCAGCCTGTTGATGTCTTTGTTGAGCAAGTCTTTTAGTTTATAATGAGACCTAATTTCATTTTTGATATATGTCTCTTCACATCTGCTTTTAGGTGCCTGAGCTGATTTACTCTTGTCACTGATTACAACTTTGACAAAATTAGGAGTAATGTTTTGTGATATGCACTGCTTATTGAATCGAATAACAAGAATAGTTTTCAATAACTGTATGTGTTCGTTGTTCCATTTTCCTGGCTAGGTAGCAAAATAAAACTATTATCCATTCTGGATTTGGAACACTGTCACTGTCTTTTAGAGGTTTCAGGAATTACTGCAACCAATCACCATTCTTCCTTCAATTTTTTATTTATTCATGACCAGTTTTGAATCGCCTGGGGATTCATCATCAGATGATACAATTTAGTTTGGAGTATTGTTGGGGTCGTGCATCTGTGCCAAATACAGAGACAAAACAGTGAGCACTGTATGTGGAAAGAATATTACGAATGTAAGATTAATTTCATGATATTAGTCACTGTTTTTTATTCTTGTGGCAGGCACTGCTCTGGAAAACGTAATTTGTGCTTACCACTATAGTTACATATCAAGTGAAACAGGCACTTTTCCACTGATGGCGACGCCAACATACTTTACAAAATATAAACAAACCAAAGAGTGTGGCCGTTGTCTCCAAAGAGTTTTGTGGAGGCAGAGAATTTTCTTTGCTCATTTTTTTTCATTTTGTGTGGCATTCATAATAAAATATTTATTTATTATGTTGCTTTCTTTATAAAAATTATTATGTTTTTACCCTGCAAAAGCTTCTTATGCTATTAACAAAATCTACAAGAAAGTGTTTAGGACAATACTTGTGGTACTGAAGTTATGTTTGGCATGTTTCTCACTGCTTAATAAACAGGATAGTATACATATGGGGAGGGGAGGGGGGAAGGGGACGAAGGCGGGATGGCAAAGGGGGAAAGGGAGGAAGAGAGAAAGGGGGGGGGGAGAGAGAGAGAGGTGTGTGTGTGTGTGTGTGTGTGTGTGTGTGTGTGTGTGTGTGTGTGTAAAAAGAGGTAGAGAGGATGGTGTTTAGGTGTGGTATGAGCGAGGCGGGGAATGGTTATGGAAGTGGATGAGTACAGTATTTATTAGTTTTTCAAATTTCTTGACTTAAAACATAACATGTCACAACACCAAACACAAATTCAAAATTTACAGGAAACCCACCACAACAGATGTTGTTATGCCACCTAAATTATCATAAAATAGCATTTTTCAGATTAGCACTCAACCGTGTAAACAAAATTCATGCTGAACCTGTAATAAAAACCAAGGAACTAAACATTTTAAAAACAATAGCCCAAAATAATGTTTATGACCCAACCATCGTTAACAAACTAGATGCAAAAATGAAAACTAAGCAAAAACCATCAACAAGCCTTTTCTCAGCACCAGAAGAAAGTAAATATGTCTGTTGCCTTTCCTGGGTAATGTATCATATCAACTTGAAAAATATTTAAATCACACAAAAATCAAAATCAGTTTCCACACAAACAACAAAATACAAAACAAAATAATTCACAACAATAAAACAACCAGCTCACTATATCACAAATCAGGTATATACAAATTAACTTGTAACAGCTGCTCTTGCTACTATATGGGACAGACAGGAAGAAATTTTGAAACCCGATACAAAGAGCACACTGACACACTCCATTAAAAAAATTTAAATAAATCACAGATACAAAAACCAACCTCCACATTCTACACACTGTAGACAAAGGAATAAAAATGGACCTCTTGGAACAATTAGAAATTTTCATGCATAACAATAAAACACCCCACACCATCTTAAATGAACACATTGATTTAGCAAACAACCCATTCTTCCAAAATTTTAGTCCTTAAATTTGAAAAACTAATAAATACTGTACTCACCCACTCCCATACCCTTTCCCCACCTTGCACATACTACAGCTAAACACAATTCTTTCTACCTCCTTTTTTACACCCACCCACACAAAATCCCCCCCCCCCCCCACCTCATGTTTCTCTCTCTCTCTCCTCCCCCCCCCCCCCCCCCACTTCCCATATGTACGGTATCCTGTTATTGAGCAATGAGAAACATGCCAAACATTACTTCACTACCAGAAATATTGTCCTAAACACTTTGTTGTAGATTTTGTAAATAGCATAAGAAAATTTTGTAGTGTAAAATCATAATAATAATTTTTGTAAAGAAAGTAACTTAATAAATATATATTTTATTATGAATGCCACACAAAATGAAAAATGAGAAAAGAAAATTCTCTGCCTCCACAAAACTCTTTGGATACAACAACGGCCACAATCTTTGGTTTGTTTATATTTTGTAAAGTATGTGGAGTTTTAATGATAGTGGTAAGCACACATTATGTTTTCCAGAGCAGTTCCTGCCACAAGAATAAAAACTGTGAATAATACCATGAAATTAATCTTACAATCCTAATATTCTTTCCACATACAGTGCTCACTTTTTCGTCCCTGCGTTCTCCAAAGATGCACGACCCCCAGAATACTCCAAACTAAATTGTACCATCTGATGATGAATCACCAGGCAATTCGAAACCGGTCATCAATAAATAAAAAAATTGCAGAAGAAATGGAGATTGGTTGTAGTAATTCCTGAAATATTTTATTAATCCAGTGACAGTTATGGAATTGTACAGGGTAAGTTGTGTTGTAACCCCCTCCCACCGGTTACTTCTCCACAGCCACAGCCTATGGGCTAAGTCATTTCTTTGCAATAGCCTTCCTTCCTAATCCATCATAAAGCATGAAGTACAACCTCAGTGTACTTTGGAAAGTAGAAGTGAGGGTACTGTCATAAGTAAACCTACAAGCACAGGTCGTGAGTTGTGCTTGGATAGCTCACTCAGTAAGAGCACTGCCTGGGAAAAGCATGGTTCCAGATTTGAGTCCCAGTGTGGCTTCTTCTTCTTCCTTCTTCTTCTTCTGTGCATTATTTCCCATGTGTCCTGATGCCAGCTTACTTAGTATTGTTACACCATTCTGAATGTACTTGCCTCATTTCAGGGTTCAGTCCTACCATTTTTCGGTCGTTCTTTAGGGTTCTAATCCATGCATTTGGTGGGTGTCCAGACCTTATTTTCAGTTCTTTTATGACAAGTACTGTCCTCGTCACAAAGTTAGGTTCATGCTGCATGACACCCCTGTAATTGCATGGGTGATTCTCTTGACGGTTTTTTGCTGTTTGCCACCTTCAATGAACTTCAGATGTGATTATTTCTTACTCTGTCTTCTCAGTTCACTCCCCCGGGTCAGTGAAGCATTCCTCTCTCTGTAACCTGGAGATTAAATTGTTCTGATCTGTGCACAGCCCAACATTCCGAACCCTATCTTAGAGATGGTCTTATCTCTCTCTTTGAGGTTCTTGAATTGATCAACTGGTTTTGTACAAGCTTTGTCTACATGTAGTTGTGGTTCAGAAGTGGTGTCCAATTCAGAGAAGTTATGATACATACACAGTGTTTTATTCCTACTTGTTCTAAGCCCTATGTTCTAGCACAGTGCACCAAGTGTTAATATCGTCTTTAATTTCTCCTGGAGATCCTGTTACTAGAACTATTCACCAGCATATATAAGTTTGTGTAAAGCTGGTTTCTGTAGTGTTCTGTGTCATTTCATGACCAGTTTGAGTTTGAAGCAAATCATTGGTGGCCCCCAACTTTTATCTCACATTCTTTGCCAGTATCTGCAGGACTTACAGCCTTTGTCTTGATGTTCTCATCTGTGTCCTTGAGAATACAGAAGTAGTAACCTGGGACCCATTGCATGTGAATAATACCATGAAATTAATCTTACAATCCTAATATTCTTTCCACATACAGTGCTCACTTTTTCGTCCCTGCGTTCGCCAAAGGTGCACGACCCCCAGAATACTCCAAACTAAATTGTACCATCTGATGATGAATCACCAGGCAATTCTACCCATACATGCCTTCTTGGGGTTCAGTTGGAAGCTGTAGATCTTTTTTGAGATCTCTGTATTTTCCGATTGGAATTCTAACAGTGTGAATAGCATCTACAGTGCTTGCCTCAGTGGGAAAACAACAATGGTTAGACATCACTTGTGTCTGGCATAAGGTTTTAATGTGGCAGGAAGTTTCAAACAATATTAGTGTCAAATCCACAGTTTCAGGCATGCTAGGCCGATACGGGCCAGTCTTGATGACAATTTAAGGCCTATGGGTGGTGGTTAGGAAGGGCTGATAACTAATTCACAGCTCTGGAATGCCTGGAGAAACTTCTGCTAAACTTGGTACACATATCTCTAGAATACACTGAACAATTTCAACCAAATTTACTACAATCTAGCCTTTTCCCCACAGCTTCATCTGCGTTATATCACATATAATGTGCACACCTACCTACCTCCCTCCCACCCCCCCCCCCCCCTCTCTCTCTGGATATGTGTGTGTGCGCGCGAGTGTATACCTGTCCTTTTTTCCCCCTAGGGTAAGTCTTTCCGCTCCCGGGATTGGAATGACTCCTTACCCTCTCCCTTAAAACCCACATCCTTTCGTCTTTCCCTCTCCTTCCCTCTTTCCTGACGAAGCAATCGTTGGTTGCGAAAGCTTGAATTTTGTGTGTATGTTTGTGTTTGTTTGTGTATCTATCGACGTGCCAGCACTTTTGTTTGGTAAGTCACATCATTTATAAACAAAGTTGATGTGACTTACCAAACAAAAGTGCTGGCAGGTCAATAGATACACAAACAAACACAAACAGACACACAAAATTCAAGCTTTCGCAACCAACGGTTGCTTCGTCAGGAAAGAAGGAAGGAGAGGGAAAGACGAAAGGATGTGGGTTTTAAGGGAGAGGGGAAGGAGTCATTCCAATCCCGGGAGTGGAAAGACTTACCTTAAGAGGAAAAAAGGACAGGTACACACTCACACACACACACACACACACACACACACACACACACATATCCATCCGCACATACACAGACACAAGCAGACATTTGTAAAGGCAAAGAGTTTGTCTATCGACCTGCCAGCACTTTTGATGTTTCCCTCACACACACACACACACACACACACACACATATATATATATATATATATATATATATATATATATATATATATATATATATATATATGAAAGAAACTTTCACATGGGAAAAATATATTAAAAACAAAGATTCCAAGACTTACCAAGCGGGAAAGTGCCGGTAGACAGGCACAATAAATAAAACACACAAACACACACACAGAATTTCTAGCTTTCGCAACCGACGGTTGCTTCTTTAGGAAAGAGGGAAGGAAGAAGCAACCGTCGGTTTGCGAAAGCTAGAAATTCAGTGTGTGTGTTTGTGTGTTTTATTTTTTGTGTGTTTTATTTATTGTGCCTGTCTACCGGCACTTTCCCACTTGGTAAGTCTTGGAATCTTTGTTTTTAATATATATCCTCCTCGCATCATTCTCTGTCCATCCCCTTTCCTCTTTCTGTTCATGTCCTCCTCCCCTACCTCTCACCTTCTCCCACCCCCTCGTCCACTACTCAACCCCTCTTTCCTTGTCTACATGCTTTGCGACTCCCACCTCCCCCTCTGCAACTCCTCCTCTACCCTTCTCAACCTCCCCCTGTGCATGCGCATTTGCACAGGTAGCCCCTATAAAGGAGGTCGATAAAGCAGGCTGGTACTGCTCCAACAACACGCCTCTTGTGCAGCACAGCCTATATGCCAAGGGCTTGGAAACTTTTCTTCCCATGGAGTATAGGCTACCATGCTAAGTGAGCTGATACTACTCCAACGCAATATACCTGTTGTGCAAGGTAGCCTACATGTCAGGGGCTGGGAAACCATTTCTTGCCCATGACATATAGGCTGGACTGCAAAGTAGGTCGATACGGCAAGTCAATACTACTTCCGTGTGAAACACCTTTCATGCAGGGCAGTCTATATGCAGAAGGGATTTACAAAACATGGATCTCTGTAAATATTAGAGCTAGAGCTCTATACACTCCCCTATGTAGGTCCCACCTGGACAAGGAGTTTGTGTCAGATTTAGCCAACTTTGGTCCAGGGGCCTGGAAGTAGTGCTTACACATACACAAATACGCCCAGCTCTTTCATACAGGATGAATCAACTAAAACTTGTACCGCAAATGTTGTGGAAATGGAAAGTGCCTCGGATGTGCAGTTTTCACAGAATGGATTGGTAGCCAGAGGCTCGTCTTATTAGCCAATCTACAGATTGTAATAACACTTAGAAAGCATATTTTTTGTGCAAACATACATTTTTTAATGGAACAATGCCTATTGGCATTAACAAACTAAAAGTTGGGTAAATCAGAATGTCAGTTGTGTTTGATGCACGATTCTAGTGTGAGTCGTTTACAAGATATCGTATTTTTAAAAGTTCCCACAATGATTCTTGCAAAATATCTGTGGTAGCACACTTTGAAGAACAACAGGAGTGCATACACTAGTTATGTGGATTCTGACCAGTAATGTGACAACTGATCGCCACAGGTTGTGTTCAAAATGACCACCAGCAGTGACTATAATTGCTTGCAGTCTGATATTGAACGACAGCTGCCCACATGATAGCATTGTATGAGCAGCCTGCAGCAACACCTCCTGGAATATCATCAGGTGTAGTTGGTATGTCCTTGTAGACTACATCTTTCAGCTTTCCCCACATACAAAGTAGTCTACAGGCATTAAATCCAGGGAACAGGCTGGCCGAGGTACAGGTCCTTACATCTAATCAAACAATTTGTGGAGACATGCAGTAGTACTTCATGCATTATGGGCTGGACAGGAATGTCTTCTAGCAACTGTGGAAGGTGGTCTGTTAGCAGGCTGAGATACTTGTTCATGTTCAGTGGTCTGTCTATGAAAAGCAGGCATATGAGCTGATGATTCATTATCCCACACCACATGTTTACACTCTATGGATGCTGATATTCCACCTGATGAAGCCAACAGGGATTGTCAACAAAAAATCAAAAGTGCAGGTTTCAGTGGTTTACCTGGTCATGACTGGTAAATGTGTCTTCATCACTAAACAAGATACATGATACATCTGGAGTATCCTGTATTAATGCCCACATACAGAAGTTAATGTAATTCTCATAATTGTTTCCATGCAACTCTTCATGGAGAGAATGGGATAGGCATGGGACCTATGTCAATGGAGAATGCACAGAACACTTGCCTGACCCCTGTCATGTCCTTTTCAAAGAGGCTAGCATGCGGATCAGCTGCAACAGTAGCAAGAACATTAATTTCCCCCTCTTCTGTCATCTCATTATCCTTCTGTTACATTGTCTAAGTGTTACACTATCACTTTCACATAACTGGTTGAAGAGGTTGATAAATAATTGCTGGGATGCTTGACATCTATAGGGATACCTTGCAGCATACACCATATAAGAATGAACAGCATTCTTCCTACACTCTCCATACACCATGAGTATATCAACTTTTTCTGTGTTGGTAAATCCCATCATCTACTCACAGCATATTCCTTGGAGTGTCACACACTATCAAGCAAGTTGCAGTGCACTAAAGGAACACACAAGCACACTGTAAGTAGACATAACATCATCATCCAAAGCAACTACGCAGGTTGAATGACAGAAGTAAGTCTCAGCATGGGAACTTTTCAAAATTCACTATCTGGTAAACGACTCGTGCTAGAACCCTGCAGCAAACAATGCTGATATTCTAATTTACCCACTTTTCATTTGTCAATAGGTACTGTTCCATTTAAAAAAGTATATGTTTGCACAGAAAACACTTTCTAAGTATAATTACAACCTGTTTATTGGTGAACATTACGAGCACCTGACTACTAACCCAATCTGTGAAAACTGCACATCAATAGCACTTGCCATTTCTGCAATATCTGTGGTGAATGTTTTATTACCTAGGAAAATATACTGTGGGGGAAAGATTATGTTGGTACACTGCTTTTGATTAAATTCATAAGTTCACCAGACAAAAATCATTCATCTCATCTTTGGAGACTGGCAATGATGTGCAATGGCAGAAGGAGCTATTGTGTTTTTGAATGTGCTCATAAAAGCACTGTGAATGAATTTGGTCAATTTACTGGTGTCTTGACACAGACTGACCAACGTGCCTACAAGGAATGCTGTATTACTCGCAGCTATATGACACGGTGTAGAGCAATGGTCGCAAAAAGATCTACTCAGATAAGGTACATCTTCTTACACAACATCTGCTGCACTTAATAGGTTATTATTTGGGCGTAACTGCATCATCAGGGCCATATAAAGTGCAACAATGTCTGATACAACCCAGAAGTATGGCTGAGACAAGTGGCATAGCACTTCACACACAACTGATAGAAGAACTTGTCTGGCAATTATGTTTGAAGATGCAACCACTCTCATTCTGGTTAGTGTTTCACAATTTTGTGTAGTATACCTGCAACAATCTCTGACCCACAGAGACTGACATTTTTTAATAATCATAAAGGTTATATACTTGACAGCCACTACAGAGTAACAAATCACTTTGGTCAAGCAATATGTTGCACAAGCATTACCCAACCCAACAAATGATCATTGTCACTATTGAATAAATGCACTAGTATAGCCCGCCTTCTGGATCTGAGTTTTATTTATGTGCATGCATTCTGGAGTGGATGAACACAGCTTATCTGCAAGTTAGAACAATGATAGCAATCTTATAATGTTCATGATATCTCCTGGGTGGACAGTTTATTCCCTGTCATTGGGCCGAGTCTTGGAGATATGATGTGAACTATGGGAGAAGAGCGGCTCTGACATTGCCAATGACATCACAGGGAAAAGAGGAAACCTGTTATCTGTATATTCAATTGGTATCTGTTAATTAAGACATGGTCTGTATTAATGTATTTGTGATGTTCTCTGTAACAAGCCAACTTTGTTATGTTTGGTCAATGTAATACAACATACCTCATTTATGAGAAGCATTATACTTTTTTCAAAAATTTTGATACTGGACTGCACTCTTAACTTCCACTAATAACTGCAGAACTTTCAGAAACAAAGTCCAGTTGAGAGACACTGATGAGGTCAAGAAATAAATAATACAAATTTATAGTGCTCAAACAATTATACGTCACCACTGAATGTCCGATGAAGTAGCATTGGAATATTTTCCCACATAGTTTGATGTGCACAAGCACAGTATACGCCACTGATGATGGGCTGTGAGCCTGAATAGTTGCCTGGCAAATAAAAAGTGCAGCTCAGGGTGTAAAACAGGAAGTCCTTTACAAAATACGAACAAATGGAAGAGCACCCAGCATACAAATGTTTCATATCCAGTCAGTGGTTGCATGTCCATTTCAACCAGTTTCTAAGCGAAAGTTACAAAGGGAACTCAGTGCAATAGACATCTGGAGTTGGCTTTTTTTTTCTTTTTCAAGTGTTTTCCCTCCTGTAAAATGACACAAGGTGTCCAGTGCACTGATAGCCCAATGAGATGTTTAGTCCATTGTCTTTGAAGAGTGTTATTCACTCCAGAGGTGGTTCTCAGATGTTTTGCAATGATTTTTGTTTTATGGGCATTAGACCATGTCAAAGGCATATTTATCTGCCTAAACTTTCATTCTCCTATGCTGGTAACATCATCACAGGCCATAACAACTCAGAAAGCAGCTGCAATCTCAAACAACCCCAGAAAGCCAAACAGTATGTACATATCTGCACAACAGTCGGTTTGTGACGTCATGATACTACTGCTTAAAATCGTGGAGTAGCACCAAAGTGCGTTACCAAGCTAGTAAAAGGGAAGAGTTGGTTCTGTATGTTTATTTATTGCTAAAGGCCACAACATGACTAATTGCAATCCTTGTTCTTTTCTGTTACAGTTATGTTCCTATGCCCTCTCTGTACAACCTAATTCAGTAATGACTGGATCCTGTTAAAACTGTACTATTGGAGAAACAAACTTGGTGATTCCCTGGTCCCAGAACACAATCTGCAACTGCTAGTTTATCCATGGGCAAATATTCAAACAGGGCAAAGTACATATGCATGCCACTTTCCACAGCAGCAGTATACAAAATCCACTGCACATGCCGCCAAGTATACACAGGAACTACAGAAAGATGGAACACTAGAGCTATTATTGTCCTGTGAGCAACTTGGATAAATCTACCATAGCAGATTGTGCACTGGGACTAGGGAACCACCAAATTTGTTTCTCTAATACTATGGTTTTATCAAGATCCAGCCATTACTGTGCTAGGATGGACAAAAGGAGCAGAGAAATTCTAAAGCACAAAAACAACTTCAACAGAAAAGACCAAGGATTGAAAACAGACAAATTAACCTTAGTGCTAAACAAAAGAAACAGCACTGACTATTTCCCATTACAAGCTCCATAACACACATTGAAAAGACTCCGCAATTTGAGGCAGCAGTCTCATGATGCCAGAAACCAAAGATTGTGAGGATATGCGTAAACAGTGTGGCATGCTGAACTTATTTGAGATTGTAACTGCTTTCTGTGTTGTCATACCCTCTGACGATGTCTCCAGCACTGGAAGACAAAACATTATGTTGCCTTCACATGCTCAATATATACTGCATAATAATACCGTGCAAACATGTGAGGCCTAGAATGGGACAATATTATTGTAATATATATACGGCTGGAACACATCAGTTAGAACTCTGGCTTCGTAGCGAGCATGTCAGTGCTGAAACCGATTGCGACTGCGATCAATATGTGCTTCAAAAATAAAAGCAAGACAAAGTGGTGTGAGCAAAGAAGTGGCTTCAAAGGTGTTCAACGCACAGCCATACTAACATGCTTAGAAAGCTTGCAGCAGAGCTGGATAACTTTCAGAATTTTTTAAGGATGAACAAGAAATCTTTCGATGAATTGGTGAACTTCATTACACCTTCTGTACAGAGAAAAGATACTGTTCAAATACACATTGGATTTCACTTCCCGCAACGTTGAAACAGATTTGGAAACCTGAAAAAATAACATAAATTTAGTAAATGATTGGAAGGAAGTGCCATTATGTGTTTCTCCAATAAATAATTCAAGCTTCTAAAACGAAGAAATAAGCAGTTGCGGTGTTATTTCCCCGCACTTTAACACTTTTGTTGAATGTTTCTACTGTTAATTTCTGAACAGTTATTAAATATGTAATCAAACTACTCTCCTGAATGAACATCAACAGATGATTCTTATGGTGCCAATCAATCACGAACTCTCAGCAGGAATTGCTGTGTATTGTATGATACCATCCTTATTGGACAATATTTTGTGTGAATGTCAATATTTTTAAAACTTTGCAGTCGCCTTCAATACATTGGACAAACCATCAATAACACTCTCAGACAGTATATCAGTACTGAGCAATAAGTATTGAGATGGTGAGGGGCCCTTTAGGAAGAGAACTATGACTTGGACTACAGCCTAAAGCCCTAAAACATAAACTGGGCAAATGCAAGTAGATCTCTCACTCAAGAGTGCTGCACAAATTTAGTTATGTTGAATGTTCATCCATACATTCTGATGAGGGAGTCTGCAAGTATCAAAATACAGAGTGACGTAAATAGCTGTATCTTTTTGCATTGACTTACAAGCTTAAATTTTCTACGTTAACAAGAGACCATAAACTTTCTGACATCAATTTCACCTCAATACCTCGGCCCGTTCCAGAGAAAAAGTGGTCTCAACATACTGACAAATAGGAAGGCAGACAACAAAGTGATCCTATATGGGCTCCATTTGACCAACTGAGGTACAGAGCCCTAAAGAATCACAAAGAATGCAAGTATATATAAATGTAAAAGATTGGAATAAATAAGTAAGTGAGCATTATCAGCTAATAAGCTATGGGGCATGTTCAAAAACTAAGTGTCCTAGATTTCTACATTCTTTTAGAAAAAGTGTATTTGGAAACAATTACAGGATATTGTTCATACACTTGCTGATTATTTTTCCCCGTAATCACCATCTCATTAAATGCATGTGCTGAGATATGGCACAAGCTTCTTTATGCCTCCCTTGAAGAACTTTCCCGCCAGTTCCTTCCCCCACTGCAGAATCTGTTTCTGTTTCTGCTTGTCAGTTGAAAATTTACTTCCACTCATGTGTGCCTTCAGGAAGGTGAAAAGTTGATAATCAGAAGACTCAAAGTCAGAGGTACATGCACACACAGTTGTAAACACCACAATCAAATAAGTCCAAGAGCACCTTGATGGATAAGGCTGTGTGAGGACAGGTGTTGTCGTGTAGCAAGCACACTCCTCTCACCAGCATTCCCCTCCTTTTGTTGTGAATGCTCCTTTTCAGTTTTTCTAGGGTCTCTCATATCACTGTGCATTGATGATCTTCCCCCGAGGCAGAAATTTGACTAAAGTTATGTCTTTTCAGGCCTAAAACATTTAGGCCATGATTATTTTTCATACAAAATTGTGGTTTTAAAGTTTTTGGCAGATGGGGTATTGGTGCAATGCCACTGTGACGACTGCCTTTTTCTCTCGGGTGTGCAATAAGCCACCCATATTTCACTTCCAGTGACAACAGAGCTCAGAAAATTCTCACCTTCCAGCGCAAAGTCACTCAAGAAACTCACGGGCACTACTGGCCCGATTTTTCTCGTACAGCACTGTCAGCTGTTTTGGGACCCATCCTGTACACAGTTTCCAGTATCCCGTTGCTTCTTTGAGAGCCTCATATAAGAGAGTTCTGGAGAGCTGTGGGAACATTGCAGGAATTTCATCCACCATCAATCGACAGCCTTCACGAACAATTTCCTCGATTTTTTGCACCACCTGATTAGTCAAAATTGGTGGTCCTCCACTCCTCTGTTTGTCATGAACATTTTTTCTGCTTCCATTGAACTCCTTACACCGCTTAAATATGCTAGTTCTATTCATAGCACCTTTCCCATAAACTGTTTCTATTCACGAAAACATTACAGTATGTGTTATTCCTTCCGTGAATAGGAAGTGAATAACAGCATGTGGCTCACTCTCGTTGGGATTTCTTACCAACATCTTTCATGCAGCTGGACAGTACAAAGTGAATATACAAACTACATGTTACTGCAATGCTCACTCTGGTCAGGGGATCCCCCTCTATCACTCAATGTTACCAGCCCCCAAAAACCAAAAAACAACAGCCCATTACGGTCAGAGTATACCTGCTTTCTGAACGTGCCTCATAGTGTGAAATAAAACAGTTTCAAGTGCCACTCATTTACAGGTGAAATATGTGACATGAAGACAACTTCACTCCACTGCAGAAAGAGATGCAACGAGGGTGAAAAACAGATGGTACAGACAGAAAAACAATAATTAAAAGGAACACTTGAATGTGCTTCCTAATCAGCACTTAAAAATTTTATCTCCACGCTGACAACAATTTGTTTGTGAGGCATTAATAGTAAATATCACTATCAGTCTAAATGTATTACTAGTTAAAGCCACTATTAAGAATAATGTGACTAAAATAATGAAGAGAAATGCAAACCTTTGAACCTTCTTGCCCGATACACAGTCCTCTTCACTCTGTAAGAAAACATGGAAAAGAAAACATTAGCAATCTAACAGATATAAAGGCAGCAACTGATCAAGTTATAACAGCAACATCAACTTCTCATAAATAAATAACACCAAAAGAATCATTCCAGAAAATACACTGATGAGCTGAAGCAATATGGCCACTGCCCACTGAGAGACTCAACATCAACTGGAGGCATTGCAAGCACTTGACATGGTAGGAGAGTATACAGCATATCACAAACAGTCTGTAAAGCTTGTAAGGATGTTGCGCAGGGGGTTGTGCTGAAAAATATTTGTTAGGAAAAAAATTCGATATGTTGCATCATTTCTGAGTTAAATAGCATTGAAGTTAGCCAATCAGCCCGTTGTGTGGCCCACCATACATAGTTAGGGTCAGTTGTCCTCCCAGAACAGGTGATAGCACACAAGACTGCTCAGCCTTTGGCTCAAGTTCGATCCTTACTACTGCACTGTGGCCAATTTTTGTATCACTATCTTGTTCAGTTTTAGGAAACCAAATGAATGCTACATTTGGCGACACCATCTCCGGTGAGTGATTAAATCTGAGAATGCAATGGCTTGACTCCCAAACTTCAATGCCAATTAAATTCAGAAACAGTGTAATGTATCAAATTTTTTTCTTAACAATTATTTTATTGCACGGATTGTTTCTGACCTCCCAGTATAAGTGGAGCAGAGACAAAAGGAGAATCAGTCCAGTGACAATATGGGTTGCAAATGGGGAAATCCACCAACGTAAGTGGCCCGGCATATGGAAACAAGTATCTCAGAAACAGCAAAGCTGGTCAGCTATATGCATGCTACTTCCCTGAGCATAATTGGAAAGTGGTTCGTGGATGGTGAAATCTCAAGTAGATGACAGAGTGATGGATGTGCACTACTCATCACAGGATACAAAGGTTGGGTGCTTGCCCACTCTGCAAAGTAGGACAGTCAGCAAGCTGTGGCAGATCTGATGACAAAATATAATTCTTGTATGGGCAAAAGTGTTTTGGAGTACACTGTTCAGCATAAATGTTGAATGTGGGGCTCTTCAGAAGATGATTTCTACTTTTTCCCAAGTTGACCATCATTATTAACTGTGGATCAATGGATGAGGTGTCCCACAGTTGGATGAAGCATATTTCTCATTACACCTGATTGACAGTTGTGTCCACACACACCATCACCCAAGTGAACGGCTGCTCAAAATGTGCAGCACATCACGGACACAGGTTGCACTTTAATGCTTTGGGAGACATTTGTTTGGGCTGCTGTGGTAGCTATGGTAATAATCAAATGCACAGTGGCAGCTGTGAACTACGTGAACATTATTGCGGATCATCTGCATTCACAGTTGATATCTTCACCAATGTGACAGTATCTAACAACATGATAGCTGACCATGCCACAAGGGCTACAGTGATTTCAGGAGCACAACAGTAAACTCATGTTGATGTCTTGTCCACAAAAATTTGCCTAATCTGAGCTCAATAAAGTACATCTATGAAGCTACAAGGCACCAGCTCTGCACCCACACACAAATAGCCAGTAATTTTCAGGAATTGCACAAATTTTGTGTAGATGTCTGGTACAACATAACTCTGCGAACCTACCATGGTCTTTTTGAACTCAAGCCATGCTTCATTGCTATACTGTGTATCAAAGTTGGACCAACACCTTACTAAGCATATAGTCATAATCTTTTGACACATCAGGGGAGGTGAATATAAATACTGAAACAAAGCATAACAGCCATTCAGCATAATCATACATCTGCAGGGTGTTCTAAATATCTAACTGAGTACGCTGATATATATGGAATCAATGTCTGTAAAATAACATAAAAATTTCTTTTGTATAGTGTCAGTTCTGTCAGAAATGTCCGAACCCAGGTCTCCTGCTTACTAGGGAAATGTACTGGTCACACCACCATCTGGACACCTTGGTCGCCACAACCACATGCACTACACTAGCATGCCACCTGTCAGACCAAAATTCTCAACTTATACCACACTCTACTGGGATAGTGCCCCTGCTCATTAGGCCCATTACTTGTGGCATCTCACTGATTCCTGTAGGTGTTCAAGGTTGGTGTGTTTTGAAGGAACAGATACCACGTATATATAATAAAGGTGCAATGACTGCCAATGAACTCTTCAGTGCAGATGGACACCAAGCTGACACTGTTACAGGAACAAGCAAAATTGCCATGAGTAATGAGACTAATGACCAGTGCACTATTTAAATAGTATGTGTTATACCATATTTGCCCGAATCTAAGCCGCACTTTTTTTCCGGTTTTTGTAATCCAAAAACCCGCCGCGGCTTAGAATCAAGTGCAAAGTATGCGGAAGTTCTGAAAAATGTTGGTAGGTGACACCACAACTAACTTCTGCTGCCGAATATATGTAGCGCTCAACAAGCATGCTTTGCAGGCACAAAGAGAAATTCTGGCACGAAAACCTCTGCGTCAGTAAATAAATTAAAAAAAAAAAAGGTGGAAGACGAGCTTTTTTTCTCCGCCCCGAGTTTTGACCACTGCATTTTTGTACATTATCCAACGAAGTAAATACAAATTCCGTATTGTTCATCTTCGAATGTAACTGCATTTCAATGTCCTATGAAAATCCAACTGGCAAGACTGTTGGGGATGTTTGTCAAGGTGGTCAACTCTATGTTCTGAATTTTTTCCTACCTGTGAGAAGAGATGGTTGCAAATAGGAACTTTTGTGAATCACATGCAGTATTCTCTTCACCATAAGATTAATACAAATATAAACATTTTGCCATGTATTCTTTCGTGTTTGCTGCTATCTCATTTAAATCTTGTCTGCCCAATAAACTACGAAACTAGACTAAGACCACAGCAAACGCGGAAGAATATACATATCATGTCATGTTTACATTCGTATTATTCTTATGCCTAATAGTGATACAGTGAGAAATGAAGCAAGGGCAATTGACTAGATTTTTAAATCTAAGATGACTCTAATTTCTGTGCTGAATGTAATCCACTAAAGAGGTGTCTGCAAAGATTTTCAAACGGAGAAAAATTTTCACTACACTCTCGTTCAGAACATCTTCTGTCATACGCAGTCTATTATTTGGTTCTTGCTGATCATTATCAAAGAAAGCAGCAGTGTAAGTAACAACATTTAGCAGTCTATTGCCATTGTTTCGCTAATGAGACTATTCCTCTCCCTCTCTCTCTCTTTTTTAATTGTAAGTGGAGGTAGGGCGCACAAAAGCAAGCCATGTCGCAATTGGCGACAGGTCATAAACACTCACTATCAGAATGCAACAAACAATCCATGACACAGTACAGTAATGCATTTTCAGCTTAGAGTGACGTAAACACCTATAACAAAGAGAACGGCACTTAGATCAAAGAAAAATAAGCAATCGATTCAAACCAGACGAAGCACGTGAAAAAGGAAGGGTACCCATATAAATAAGGACCCGCCTGACACATAGCAATGGCTACCTGGTAAAGCTTAGCTGCTAAGCTTACGACTCGAACCAAACTACTGTAGCTGCATCGTCATTCATTCGATCTAAATTGTGTCTCATATTACAATGGACAGACTTTGTTTCGATTTGGAGGCGCGGGCGAAAACTTTTCTCCCCCCTTGAATTTCGAGTCTCAAATTTCAGGTGCGGCTTAGATTCGGGAAAATTTTTTTCCTTGATTTCGAGTCTCATTTTTCAGGTGCGGCTTAGATTCGAGTAAATACGGTAAGTTGAGAATCTGGATTTGATGGGAAGCATACTAGGGTAGTCTATGAGGTTGACCACTGTGTCTGGATGGCATAGTGCTAAGCACATCTGCCTAGTGAGCAGCAGACCCGAGTTTGAATACTGGTTTGCCAAAATTTTCACCTTGCCTAACTGATATACATACATGCCCACTGGCAGCTAGTATCTTTCATTCCTTTGTGTCTTGAAATATTCCTTAATCATTGTAAACTAATTTTTCATTAGACCAACTTATTAAGCTCTCACTAAACATTCAAACTAACAAACTTCAGTCTAAATGTTTCCATTACAACAAAAACCACTGACAGATACGAACTCTGTGTAACAAATCATTTGGACCCATTCTGTATAAGAGAAGGAAGTAACTTCTACTTGACTAGTAATCTCCACGGCATAGTCTTCCAAAGGGGCACTTACAAGGGACACATTTTAGGGCACTGTGTGGCTGCAATAGTCTTGCTGTCAACTTCACTGCAATGTGGTTGCAGAAATGTGAATATTGCACCGTCGTCAGGCAACAGTGCTGAGGTATTAGAACATGCTGGTAGTTGCTGAAGTGTTGCCTGCACTGTTCACCAAAGATGCAGAAATTTTGTGTGGCCGAGCCATATCCACCTTTGTGCTTGGTACTCATCCGTGGCGACAATACCGAGTCACATAACCTTAGCAGCAAAACAATATCTTCAGAACGAAAGATGGTGTATATGTGAAGGAGCATTTGATTTGTTTGTTTCCTACAGTGATCAAGAAGTGGGGAAATGAGAGACTCATGCATTTAGTAAATGTGATATATTTATCTACATCCAAAGCTACAGAACGCAGAAGTAATAAAAAGAATTCCACTGACCAACTTTTACAGATTGTTCAGGGATATCATATGAGTATATTGATATAAGGATCTCTGGTGGCTCATTACAGGCTAATAATGTAATCATGAATTATTAAATTTTTTGGCACAATTACCTGTCATTCTAAGAAAATACATTCAAGTTAGTGGAAAAGCCTGTAATATGTAACTGCCAAAATATACAACACAAACCACAGGATATGGTTTCCTGTAGGTGACTACGGACAGCTGACACGGTTGGAGCTGCTGCGAGAACAGCTCAACTTTGCATCACTGTGGGACCCTTCCGTGGCATTCAGCAAACCGATACACGAGGTGATACTGGCCACCTTTTCATAAGTAACCCTATCCATAGTACTGCTGTGTATCACTGTTAACACACAAACAACATTGCCGGAGAGCAAAACCCTACACAGAAACAAGCAGTACTAAATGCAAACTTGAGGCCAACAAGTTACAGAGGGCATTACTGTTGTCAATGGCAGATACAGTGAGCTAGTGGAAACAAGGAACACAGTACATACCATTAACATTTGGACTGTTGTGCACTATTTTAAGTCCAATACAGAAACAAAGCTAATCGGGGCAAGAAACTAAGCAAAATGTAATAGCTCTGTAACGAGCTGCCAGAGACTGTGGATCCCTTGTGCCAAAATACTCAGAAGGTACCCACAAACAACATCTGAATATTTATCAATGGAGTTCTGGTTCACTCCATATACACACCATAATCTGAGGAAGGACATTCTCACTGTTACTGACATAGAAGAATGTCTGTAGTATGAGCCATAATTGTACTCTACCTAGGCTTTTTTAAGATTTCTAAACGTCTGAACATCTCTAAGTTATGCAGATGGAAACTGTCCATACAACATCTTCTTTGATCTCACAATCCTCCTGTCGCCAATCTCCACTAGCCCTTGCCCACACCCACCTTCAGCCCTACACTGTGACCCTGACATCACTCATTCTCCACTCACACTCTCCTCTCCAAAGTCTCCCTCTTCCTCCAGTCTGCCTACCCTTCCCAATCCACTCCTCTATAGGTTCGCACCATGCCCAAATTTACCCCCCCTCCCCCCCCCCCCCCCCCCTGGCAGCTAGAACGAGTGGAACAGTTTCACATTCCTATCTTGTGCACCTACTGCCTCTCCCTCTTAAAGGTAAGCCTCCCTTCCCTCCAACCCTCTCTCTCTCTCCTCACTTCCTTTCACCCCTTGTCCAATTCACCCCACACAAACCTTCAACTCAGATCTATACAATTTGTTCACAACATCCAGAATGAGGGTTGCCTATTCTCGGATTGGCTGAAGGCAGTAGACACTGGTCGACTTCAGGCCACAAGTGTTTAGTGTTGCTGCTGGTGATCTAACAATGCACTACCTATGTGAGCCATATGTATTATGAAGTGATTTTTGTGCCGTGCCACACAATGCCAAATCAGTACACACATGTGTGGCATCTAACAACCCTACCACAACAAAAGTCAAAATTTTAATAACGATTGTGGTGTTGCTCACGCTGCTAAATACTGCATTTTCGGGCAACAATGGTCATATTATGTGGCAGGAGTCATTAGAGCATAGTTAATAGTCATTTCATGTAATAATGAAAAAGTAGGCACTCATCTTTTTGTGTTTCCCACTCTGGTCTTGTCGTAAAATCAAGGCTCAATCTAGGAGGTTATGATTCCAAGCTCGGATGCAAAGAGGCCTAGGTTTTATTTTGCTATATTCAAAAGTTTTGTAGATGCACTTCTCAAACCATGCTTGGAGATTAAACCTTTCAAAGTTAGCACAATAGTGATGTAAAAAAGATAATCAGCACTCCGAATTTAAGTTACACTTCATTTTAATTGCTTTTATTGCAATATCATGTAACACGCAAAACATAACTTCACAATACAAAACATGCTTGAAAACATCTCTCTCACAGTCACTGTTAAAGTTCACATTTTATAAGCGGACTACGTTATGCATCTTTCCAACATGATGTCCAACACTTGACTTTCTCAAGGTCCGACTCTCTAACAACTCAACAACTGACTAACAATCGCTTACGCGCCCAAAAATCAAAGTTACAAATACGTCAAAGATCATAGTGACAAAAGAAGGAATACACATAAGAATAATATCATTGAAATATAAACATATCGATGTATCACAAATGAAATCAAATCTGAATGTTGTCTCAGAAATATGTTAAGTAGTTAACAGAAATACAGTAGAATATTACTGGTATCGAGAGGTTCAGGTGAGGTACCATAATGGTTACATAATTCAAGTACCATTACAGGCACCAGCACTGTGTAGTGAAAGAGCAGCTTGTTCCTTCAGAATTCTCATTCTCCCTCAATGTGTCTGTGAGTTGGACTTTGCTAGGCAGAGCTTACTCCCTCAGCTTCCCATACTCCCTGAGAACAAGGTCAGGACGTTGTGATCAAGTGTGTGTGTGTGTGTGTGTGTGTGTGTGTGTGTGTGTGTGTAGTTTTCTGAAGGGCATTCAGTGAAAGCTTAGCAATCCTATTTATGTGCATATCGAAGATCAGGGTTTGACATCCTGTCAACAACAAGATCATTAGAGATGGTATACAATTTTGGGTTGGAGAAGGATGAAGAAGGAAACTGTGTGTGTCATTTTTAAGAGAACTATCACAGTATTCACCTTACACAAGTTAGTGAAACCACAGAAAACCGAATATACAGACAGGGTTCTCAACTGGCAACCTCACAAATTCAAATCCAGTGTCTTACCACTGTGTTGCTGAGTGAGGTGGTGCAACATTCCCGTTGGTAACTCGAACTACTGAAGCCCAGTAGTGAGGTGCTGCCCATCGTCTGACAGCAAGATGTGGAGGATGTCGCCATGGGGTTTCACTCCTAATTTATACTTTACATCATAACAGCCTGTTACAATACCATCACAAGGAGCATGGTTGTCCACAAGCGATCATCAGCTTACCCTCAGGCAGGCACAACTACCACCAGCCCGGTGGCTCTATTGCTCACATTCTGCTTGTACTCGGGCAGGTGTGTACGCAGACAAGAAAAAGGTTGGTTGGTTGGTTTAAAGATTAAAGGGACCAAACTGCAAAGGTCATCGGTCCCTTGTTGCATAAAAACACAGAGCACAGTGAAACTATCCACCATTCAGGCGAAGCACTAAAATAAAAATTTCGGGGGAAGAGAAGCCCCAAGGTCAATGGTAAGACAAGACGGAAAACGGAGCACAGCAACAAAAACAACACAGAGAAGAAAGGCAGAAGGAATGAAAACTGTACAGCAGGGGACTGTGGCTGGTTGATCACGAAAATTATAGAACGAGCCAGCCACTCTGCAACATGTTAAAACCTCCAGCTTTAAAGATTAGGGTTGAGTCAAATTATAACAGACAAGAAAAAAAATTGCAGACTTTTCCCAGATCTCCTGGTTAAAAGTATACTTCTCCTGAGTGAAAATACTCTATACCTTGGGTGGAAGTACACTTTTTCATGTTAAAGAGACACTATATTTTCCCTCACAGCTGTAAAACTTATCAATCCTTTGAAAGGTACAGGTTTTTTACATCAGCATAAAACTTCCCAACATTTCTTGTTTATATTTTACTGCTGCAGCATTGCTCTACAGTTGTGAGCTAAGTAAAATCCATTGTTAGCATATCAGTTTTTACGAAACAAAATTACAAAAATTTAACTGAAAACTAAAGCAATGAAAAATTCCAAATTCTAAAAAATTTCCTGCATTTTACCTGGACGAAAAAAGTCACACATTTTTCCCTGATTTCCTGTTGTCCTGGGCCGTATGCACCTTGATGAGGCACGTGGCCACTCCTGCATACAGGCACTTGTCCAGGCCAGTACTACAGCATAGGCTACGGCCCTACCTCCTGACCTCTCACATGTCGGCTGTTTGCATACCCTGCCTGCAGATACACATTCGAGCAGAAACAGCATGGTATTTACCACACTTTTTTCACATACATCAGTTGAAAACAGTTGTATTCTGTCTGTATGACTGACATGAGAATGGGGCTCAGCTGACAAAAGTCTCTTGTACACTGGTCACTGTTGAGTGCTTCAGTTCATCAACAGAAGAGATGAGAAAGCAAAGTTTCTCAGCTGAATAAAGAATAGATGTCATACTTCTACTCAGTTTTTGGGAGAACAGACATACTCGAAAGTTATGATGGTATCTCCTAACACACACACACACACACACACACACACACACAAAAGTACATGCACAAAGATCACATTGGAGGTTTTTCAGTAAAAGTGACAAGGAAAGCAAACTTTTCAATGTCTGTGTGTGGGTGAGTATGTGTTCCCACACTAACAAGTGTGTATTAAACAACAGTATATTGGTTTCATTTGAGACCGCTAATTCTACAGCGTAAGCTATTATCTTACCCCTTCAGTGTCTGAATATACAGTAACTGCCTCTATCTGGAGCTCTTCTTCTTCCTTCACGTGTATATTTTCGCCCTGTAACATAAGCACTATTTCGTAAATCACACAACACAATGTGAAATGGCACATTCTTTAGCTATTTTATGAGAAAAGGCGGATTGTTTTTTTTGTTGGGTTGTGGGACGGGAGGGGGGGGGGAGGGGGTGGAATACGGAAATGTTTTATGTCCCATTGGCATTGAGTCATCAGAGATGGAGGACAATTTTGGATTGTTTCAAGGACAGGGAAAGTAACTGGCCATGCCCTTTTCAAAAGAACATCCTGGGTTTGCCTGGAGCACTTTAAGTAAATTAGGAAAAACCTAAATCATGACAGCCAGATGCCGATTTGAACCACGGTCATCCTGAATGTGAGTTCAGTGTGCTGGCCACTGTGCCATCTCACAATCAGTGTGTGGAAGGAGGAGAAGTTACATGGATCCTATGTTTTCTTTTAATTTATAGTTTACTGCACAACAGCACCATTTTTTTTTATCGGATTAAAACACAAGGGCACAAATGCTACATTACATCACTTCCTACTGACTTGCTTCACATACAACCTCCTCACACAACAATTCACCTTTTTCCATTTAAAAAAAAATATGAATGAATCCCCAACTACCAGTTACAATTTGGGCAGTAGTTTATGAAAGGCACAGATTTAACATTTTTTCACCCTGTACATATGATGAATTAAACAAAATACTTTGGTTTAATACACTTCAAAAATACCCAGCAAAATATAGCTCAACACAACCCTTACATTCAACAAACAACTCCAAAGAAAATTAAAATCACAATTCATGTGGCCCTCACATAAGACATGAAACTCTTTATACTGTGGCACACATTTCTCTCACATATTCCCTGGAAGTGGTTTACACGCGGACAAAATAATTAGAATTTAGAAAATGGCACCTTAAAATTTTCAAGAAAGAATTAAGTCATTCGAAACAAATTCTAACGTGTATAGTTTACCTGTAATTGAGCTAATAGGATGTAGATTTACAACATCAAAATGAAAACAACAGAACTGAATATCATATTGTTTACGGATGAACATACGTAGTCCACTTGGGTGCAGGCAATATTGTACCTCAGACTGTATCTGTCTCTATCCCTGGCAATATAATCTTCCAACATGTCATTATGGTCTTCAGTCTGGTTTGATGCAGCTCTCCACACTAATCTGTTCTGTCCAAGTTCCTTCGTCTCAGCGTCATAACTAGTAGAACCTACATCCCTTGAACCTGCATACAGTAATTGAGTCTTGGTATGCCTCTACAATTTTTAATCCTCACACTTTCCTCTACCTTAATGCCTCAGGATGTTCCCATAAACCTATTGCTTAGTCAAGTTGTGCTTTAATGATATTTTCTCCTTGGTTCAATTCAGTACTCCTCATTGGTTTAATCGATTTATCCATTAAATCTTCAGCATTCTCATGTATCATCACCACATTTCGAAAACTTCTTTTCTCTACCTGTCGAAGCTGTTTATAGTTGGTTCAAATGGCTCTGAGCACTATGGGACTCAACATCTTAGGTCATCAGTCCCCTAGAACTTAGACCTACTTAAACCTAACTAACCTAAGGACATCACACACATCCATGCCCGAGGCACGATTCGAACCTGCGACCGTAGCAGTCCTGCGGTTCCGGACTGCAGCACCTAGAACCGCACGGCCACCGCAGCCGGCTTGTTTATAGTTGTATAAGCCCACATGACAGGAGAACATCATTTAAATTTATACTTGATGCTCCAATATTTCTCTTTTTCAGAAAAGCTTTCCTCAATATTGTCAGTGTGCATTTCATGTACCTGTACAATTTGTTTTTGTCATCACTGGTTATTTTGCTGCCAAAAGAGTAAAACTCATACAATGAGGTGACAAAAGTCATGGGATAGCTATATGCACACATACAGATCTCGGTAGTACCACACAAGCAACACTGTGTGAAATAACCACAGATATCAATGTGGGACATTTGATGAACGTATCCTCAGGATGGTGTGGCAAAACTTGGCATTAATGATCTATGGCAGTATATGATAGATGCAAATGCCTTTGCTAATAGCACCAGTTCCTCTCCTGGGCTTGTGACTGTGTCTGTTGGAATGTAGCTGACTAGAAAATAGTGGCCTGGTCAGATGAGTTCCGATTTTAGTTGGTAAGCGCTGATCATAGGGTACAAGTTGTGCACAGACCTCATGAAGGCATGGACCCAAGATGTCAGCAAGGCACTGTGCAAGATGGTGGTGGCTCCATAATGGTGGAGGCTGTGTTTACACGGAAAGGACTGGGTTCTCTGCTCCCAACAAACTGATCATTTGACTGTAAATCATTATGTTTGGCTACTTGGAGACCATTAGCAATGGAATATTTATGGATGACAACACTCCCTGTCACCAGCCAAAATTGTTCATGATTGGTTTGAAGAACATTCTGGACAATTTGCCTGAATGGTTTCGCCACCAAGATCGCTCGACGTGAGTTCCGTCGAACATTTATGGGAAATAACCGAGATATCAATTTGTGCACAAAATTATGTACCGGCAATACTTTTGCAATTATGGATGACTATAGAAGCACCATGGCTAAATATATATGTTGGGGACTTCCAACAACTTGGTGAGTCCATGCCATGTTGTGTTGCTGCTCTATGATGGGCAAAAGGAGGTCCAACACTGAGGGTACCACATGACCTTTGTTACATCAGCGTATATTAAATTGTATCTCATTTCCTGTCCAATTCCCTCAGTGTTGCCTGATTTTATTCGATTACACTCCATCGCTTTTGTTCTACAGTTTGTCGGCATTCATCTTATAGCATCCAACAAGGTGTACCTTTACTTACGCGCAGAGTTCTGTACATTCTCTGTAGGAGTTACAAGTTCAAGCTAATAGATAAAAACCTTTTCTTTTATTCCTTGAACTCTGTGGGACCACATGAGCCATAAATGATTTTCACATGTAAACATTATTATGCATCTATTTTTCCATCAACCATAACTGTTCCTTGACAGTCTCACCACAGTGAGGAGCTTGGTGATTTGGACAACTGTGTGACAATGCAACTATATATATTACACTGAAATGTGCATGCATGCTATTTATTAGTCCCTAAAAACATTCTTGGCCTCATGTCAATCAAATTAGACACAGAACAGAGATAAGGTATAGATGACAGCAATATTCCTACTTTGTAATATTTAGCACCTGCGTAACTATCATTTCATATTTAGTGACTCCAGATATAACTCGGGTACCTTCAACTGAACTACATTCAAATCACATAGCAATATAAAAATTTATTTTTTACATCTCCACTGCATGTTTACCTTGTCCCCCCCCCCCCCCAAAAAAAAAAAAAATTAAAAAACATCAACCACATTAACCCTGTACAATGTAAGATATTCACATAAAGATCGTCACACAGGAACCTACCTCATCACTATCAGAGAACACAGTAACTGCTTCAATATGAGGCCCTTCCTCCGCATGCATGTTTACTTCCTCATCCTGCAACAGGCAGATAATTTATAAAGAATCATATACAACAATGGAGTGTTTCAAGATTTTTTTTAATCAGTAAAAGCAAGGATGAACATATCAAATGTTCTATGTTTTACAATCAGAAACTTCTAACTTGCTTTCCCCTCCCACTTACGGCTCTTGGGCATACTTCTTAATTTCTGAAAAGTCCCATTTCCATACACCTTGTTCATCTTTCACCATGTAAAGTAATCTCTGGTCTCAAAAGTACATCTAAATCTACATATGAGTGCTGTTCAAAAACTATGCAACCTTATTTTTTATTGTTGAAACCAACAACGGTACTGGGCAGGCATGCTCTCTGTATTTAAGCATACATAGTGTCTGAATTTTTTCATGACTATAGAAATAACCAGTCACTGTCTAGACAATGACAGGTGAGTAAGTGGCAGTCATCAGTTTTTGTGCTGAGGGCAAAATGGCAAAAAAGGCTGAACACTGTTATTGCAACCACTCGTTTTAAGCTTGGCGATTCTTAAGCTGAAACAATCCACAAGATTCGACAAATGTTTGGGGATGAAGCAATGGGTACCGCACAGATAAAGGACTGGTACAGCCACTTCAAAGATAGAAACTCATTAGTGAAAAGCAACACACGTTCAGGCAGGCCCTCAATACCCACAAATGAGGCTGTTATTGATCACCTAAGGACCCTGGTGTTACAGGACAGATAAATCTTGATCAGATAACCTGCAGATGAATAGTATTGGATGCATTCATTAAATTTTAACAGAATACCTGGACCTCAGGAGGACTCAGTAAAATTTGTGCCAAATTTGCTAACGAATGAGCAGAAACAATTTTGTTTCTAGATTGCACAGGACATGCTGGATACAGCTGACAGTAATCTCAACTTTCCTGACACAATCATCACTGATGAAGAGTCCTGGGCTTATGGGTACCACCCAGAAACAAAGTTCCAGTCAGTGCAACAGAAGCATCTATCATCCCTGAGGCCCAAATAAAGGAGCAGCTCCACAGCAATGTGAAAGTCATGCTGCCCAACTTTTACAACCCCAATGGCATTATCATTCATGAGTACACCCCAGCAGGTACTAATGTCAATAGGCGGTGCTACCAAGAGGTCCTGCGTCACCTTTGTGAAGCAGTTAGATGCAAATGACTGAAATTTGGGCAGTGGGGAGTTGCCACCTTCAGCACCACAATGCACCCCACTCACCACTCTCAATCAATTCAGAGTGTTTTGGTCAAACACAACAGAGCTTCAGTTTGTCAGACTCCCTATTTCCCTGGCCCAGCACAGAGTGACTTCTGACTTTTCCCTAAACTGAAAAAAAAGACTCTGAAAGGGTCTGTATTTCAGAACAGAGAAGACATCATCCAGAATTTGATTGAGCAGCTGTGCACCATACCAAAAGCTTTCCAGCAATGTCCCCAGCAGTGACAGCAGCACTGGGATGATTGTAATTTCATGAAAAGACCTTGATGTGATGAAACATGGCTCAGTCACAAGGAGAGCAATCTTCATATCAATATAAAAAGCTTCCAAAACAGATGGACATGCTGTATTGACGTATTTGATATCTCTGTGATTTGCTGACACAGCTATGACTCTCATTTTAGTGAACTTAGTGTTGCATGGGAGTGCCTTTACTGTGAATTTACCACCACATTTTCAATGACCACAAGGCAATGTGCCACATGTAGGGGCTTTATAATTCATGTAGCTGGTGATTTGAGGATGGCAATATAATGTTGCTGAAACTAGTAATCAGAATATGTATTAACTGCACCCTGGGCATTAAAACTTCTATTTTGGATAATTTTTACACTGAAACACGACTCTTTTTTAATGAAAGCCATCCCAACTCATCATAACCAAGACACTCTTCCCCCCTATTTTGGGACAATACAAAATGAGCTACCCTTCTTTGAACTTTTTCATTGTACTCCATCAATCATATCTGGTAAAGACTCCATAACATGCAGCAATTCACCAGAAAAGAGTAGACAAACGTTGTGCAGGAAGTCGCTTTAGTAGAACTGTTGGAACTTCCAAGTGTTCTGCCAACAAATCACAGTCTTTGGTCCACCTCACAACATTTCCTATCTTATGGTTCCAACGTACAGTGGCGGAAATATTTGTTGCATCACAATTAACAATTTTTGTTACAATCATTGAATAACAGAGCGAAATTTGACTGATTTCTCCTGATTTCTATCAGTAATGAATATACACAATACTTTTTGTCAATTTGTTTTTATTCTTAATTTTTGTTTCTATAAAAATGTTTGTTTTTTATAATTTAACACTTTCTTGAATAATGAGTGTAAGTGGTCATGTCAGCTATTCTGAAATATGAATACTAATGTTGAAAGAAACACTGCATATTAATGTTTTAACATAACACTGATGGATTTTAGTGTTTGTATTGCCTCATATAAACACACTGTTGCATTTAATACTTCGTTGTTCCACCACGCATCTTAATCACCGCTTGGTATTGTGAAGGCTTTGAAAGAATTAACTTTTTAATGTACTCCTCACTCAGTTCATGAAACCACATACACACACCAGGGTCTCCAACAGCTCCCATTTATTCCGTGGCTTATTTTTGGCGACAGCATTTCCCATAACCTTCAAACAGTTCTCAATAAGGTTGAGATCGGGCTGTTTCCAGGCCACTCTAATAGTCGAACCACATTTTGTGGAAGGAAAGATTTTACCTGAAATGTAGAAGTACATGATAATTAACCAAGAAAGTAATCTGCTTCGTGTTTGGTACAAATATTACTCACAGAACTCACATTCAAAGCAAGGAGTGGAGTCATCCTGAAAAATGCAATTGGAAACATCTCCAAACTGGTCTATAATGGTTGTCATAAGGTTCCTTTCAAGGATGCTTATGTAGGTATCTGCACTGACAGTGCCACTGATGAAGTCCAGATGACATACTCCATGACTGGAAATGCACCCCCCCCCCCCCCCCCCCAGATCATCTGCCCTTGCAGGTGTTTGACTGTAAGTGTTATGTGTGATGGCTCTTTTCCATCTGAGTCATGCAGATTAAATTTGGATTCATCTGAAAAGATTACTTTGTTGCATATCTCTAGAGTCCATGTCGCATGTGCCTTTGCCCACTGTAGTCGCTGTTGTCGCATTATCTTGGTCAATAAAGGCTTCCTTCTAGGACGATGGGCTGAGTGTCCAGCCTCCAGTAGCCTATTTCTGACATTTCTACTCGTTACTGAGATGTCGCACGTTTCTTCCCAGTCTCGCTTTAGTTCGGTTGATGATGGGCAATGATCGTCGAGCAAAAGCCTTTTCAATACCCCCTCCTGTTTGGCAGTGGGTGCCCTTTTCCGACCTCTTCGTTTCTCACGATCAACATTTCCTTTTTCCCTGTATTCCTTCAGTAACTTTAAAATCATAGACTGGTTAAATCCTGTCTTAGGGGCTAACTCTCTGGTGCTGAGAGCAACAGACGAATAAGCAAGTGTAGCAGCTTTCTTTTCTGGTGTTAATTCAACTGACCTGCCCATCTTCTCACTGCAAAGTCTCAACCCAAAATGGCAGTATAAATATTGCTTTCATTGTAAAACCAAACGACAACAACAAAGAGTTGTGTATTGTTGGAAAACATGTGCGAAGAAGTCAGATTATTAAGGCAAGAACATGTTGACAAAGCTTAGCAACAATGTGACTGGTATAACCTGAAGCAAACTGCTGCAAAAGACGAAGTAATTCATTGTGATGCAATAAATATTTCCACCACTGTAAGTTGTTTGTAATTGTAATCCCTGTGTATTTAGCTGAATCAGCAGCAGATTCATTATCAACTTCTATTCAAGAGTCTGTCTCCTGGAGACTGGTCAAGAGAGCATCTGCTCTCACAGTCAGCCACCATAGAAACTATGAGATGTACAAACAGTACATACTACCTCCTGTGCTTCAGGAAAATCATTCGATGCTTCAATTTGGAGCTCCTCTTCTTGCTTCACTTTCATCTCTCCATCCTGCAAGATAAAACCAATATTACATCTTACAAATTATCGAAGGTAACTTAAATCACCATTTAAAAGCTATACAGCTAGTGATAAAATTATTTTATCTGCTAAATACCTCATGTGAAACCTGTGTTATTAAGTTATGTCCTCTATAATACTTTTAGCGTGTTTTTCATTTTTAAATGTGAAGCTACTCAGCCAAAGAGCTAATAGAAACTGCATGAAAATATCCTCTGTTAACTTTGAAAGGAGGACCACAAATGGTCTTACGTGGAACTTACATATTTCTGCAAAATACAAATAGGATTTGAAAAGTGTACATATTTACACCACAAAAAATCCTAATAATATTGCAAAATTGGTTCATTACTTGAAATCTACTGTTCAGGATCCAAGCATAAGCTTTGAATGCTATGTCCAGTAATCTAATCCCTCTATTATTATGAAAGAATCGAAGAACAAATGGATCTCCCTAGAGGGAGATCGACAACATCTGCAGTTATCTGATGAAACAGATCATTGAAAACACACAGAATTTGAGAACCTACTTACGATTTGATCATTTGGAAAAAACCTTCCATGCAATTAATACAGAAAAACTGGGAGCAATATAACAAATAAAAAAGCATACTCACTTCATTTAACAAACACCTAAAAAACTTTCATGATGATGTAATAATCATGTTAGATATAAATGAGGAGCTGGCAGTGCCTTTCATCACTCAAAGGGGGTCAGGTGAGTGTGTGGGTGGGAGGGAGGGAGGGAGATATGGAGGGAGGGAGGGAGGGAGGGAAGGAGGGAGGGAGGGAGGGAGATATGGAGGGAGGGAGAGAGAGAGATGGAGAGTCACATGCGCGAGGTTGCAAGGGCTTATGCTCTCTCTCTCTCTCTCTCTCTCTCTCTCTCTCTCTCTCTCTCTCACACACACACACACACACAAACACACACACACACACACACACACACAATTTATTGTCTGAACGGAAAGTTGAGGTTCAAGCAGGTCTTAGAATAGACAGAGAAACTACTATGAATTATGTGTTTTAAGCAGATGATATCACAATTTTAACAAAAAAGAGGATGACCTGCAAAAAGGAATTTACCTTCTAAGCAGATTATCCAAAGACAACATTATGACTACATCTACAAAGAAACTAATGCAATAGCAAGTACAGTGGAGGGCACCATTAGAAGAAAAACAGAGGTGAACAATACTGCAGTATAACAGGTCAGTCATTTTAATTAACTGGGATGTGACATCACATACAGGTATGACAAAGATATAGGAAAAAAGTAGCAAAATTTGCAGACATATGAAGAACAATAAACAAGACACAAAAAATAACATGAATAAAGTTTTGCAAAGTAATAGCCATACCCCACTACAAGACAGAAGTGAGATGTGGGTTATCTCTGAACAACAAGAAAGTAAGATCCAGGCAGCTGAAATGAGATTTCTTAGGGTAGTAAAAGACTATAGCAGATCACACAGATTCAGAAACAACATTGGGAAAGAACTAAACATATTTATCATAAAAATCAAAACTGAAGGCGACAGAAGGAAATGGAGAGAACATCTCAACAAATTAAACTGCAGCAGACTTCCTTACGAAATCAGAAGTTATAATCCAGCAGGCCAAGGAAGGCCAATACAGAGATGAGCACTGTAATGGGCAAACGCTAATATCTTAAGTGCAGAAGAACAAAACTGGTTCACTGTAATTCTCAATTATAAGTATAATCTAATCTCTCACAAGTTCATGCTTTTTGATCGCCAGTTTTTCAACATTCCCCATACTTTAGCAGTGTATATCAAACTTGATAAAAATATAAAAATACAATACATGCAATTCTATGCTGCACAAAATCTGACCACACAGCTGGAAATAATGAATGTGGGAAAATGAATAAACAAGTCACAAGATTCCACATTTTTTTGTTGTTTATGTTGGCAAAGTCTGCACCTGTAGTCAAGTTGTCAGTATGTTTATCATGTGGAGGAGCCACATTCAATTCTTAATACTGTTACAGATTCTTCCTTGGTGAGAGGCTGGAACGGGGTGCACTTGGTCCCACGATTCCAACTGAAGGGCTGCATGACAAAGTAGTAATAGCACCAAGGTCTGCAAAGCAAACAACAGACTTTTCAAGGGACTTTAAAGAAATCACATGGCTAGCAGCCATGCACATTGGCACCCCACTTCATAGATTTGCAGAGGTGAGAGAACCCTGCATCAAATCTCAGTGTGTGTACACAGACAAGGAAGAAAGTTCCTAGATTTTTCCCAGTTAAGAATACACTTTTTGCCAGGGAGGAAGTGGTGGGGCAGTATGGACTGAAATTCAATGGAAAGAAGTATGAAGTGATGGCAAACTGAGGAATAAGATGGGAGTAGCAATGAATACCAATTTTAGAGGGAAAAGAAACCAGACGTTTTGAAGTATCTGAGGAATGTAATGGAGGACTGCAGGAGGAGTGAAAGCAGGCACATAGATTTCTGCAGAGGGTAAGAAATCTGGTATAGAGCAAGGATGTACCATGAAAAAGCAAAGAAATGTTTTGCCAAGTATACTATGCTCTAGTATGTGGTAATGTCTGCACGTTGCTAGGCACCGCCATATCAGGCAGCGATCCTTCAGCAGTTGCTACCACCACCCATCAGCCAACAACTCGAAGTATGCACAGTTTACATGTAGCCGTGCCAACAATATCACACAATTGCCTCTTCCTGCCTCACCATGTTTTGTCATTAAGGATCAGCCACTAGCCTGTGGCATACATTCCAGAATCTGCCACCATGAATGGCACCTGTTTCCCTGTAGTGAATCTCTAACACAAGTGTGCACACGATCCTCACAGTGGGTCTACTTGGGCACATTTGAACTACAGTGGCTTACTTAGGCCACAGCACAAGCTTCATGCTTCACTTCACTAGCTGCACCATAATGGTCATATTCTAGTACTCTGTGTCACAACTACCTTGGACCTACAACTGGACATTGCTTGGATTATTACAATTGGATCAATTGTTTGCAACATGTACTTTTGGTGCCAATAAATAGGTCTTACAGTATTTTGGGTGCCTTCACTGTGCAGTAGTCACTATAGTATGCATGTATGGTCTGCGTATTATGCTCTAGTATGCACATACGGATCATGAACAAGGGTAATGAAGAAAAAGCAAGTGAGCAGGATACAGGTTTGTGAGATGAAATTTCAAAGAAGGAATACAGGGCTAACTAGATAGAGTAAAGAATGAGATGGAGAGAGAAACAGTGAAAGAGAAACACATGCAAGAGACCATAGGAAAGACAAGATTAAGATTGTATGGACTTGTTGGCAGGATATCAAGAAACATTCATCAAATGAGAATAGAAGACATAACACACAGAGGAAGACAGAGAGACAGATGGATCATCTGAATGAAGGAAAGTGTGAAGAAGAGAGAGGAGACGACTGGGGCAGAGGGGAGAGAAACACGGTGAGTTGTCAGCAAAAGATGGAGACGATCATGTTCTGAGCAGATGCAACCAAGAGCTGGAAACTTTACAAGAAGAAAAAGAAAAATAAGATGGCTTATGTAAGTTTCATATTTTATTAACATGTTGGTAGTTTCTACTTTCCTACCAAAAAATTCAGAATCCTAGTTTGTTTCAATTTCTTCTGGTGAATTTACCCTAACTCATTTTCTAGTACATAAATAGATCCAAAACAGAAGTTAACCAAAGCATCTGAGTTGTGATAATACAGAATAATGTTTAAAATTATGTGGACTGATAAGATAAAGTATGAGGCGGTTCTTCACAGAATCGCTAGAAAAAGGAACATACAGAAAACACCGACGAGAATAAAAAGAGACAGAATGATAGGGCATATGACATCAGGAAATAATCACCAGCAGAGGGAGCTCTAAAACTACAGGTGAGGACATCGGGTGCAAATACTACTCTGAGATGTAAAAATTTAGCATAGGAGAGAAATTCATGGTGGGCCACATCAAGCCAATCAGAAAACTTTTGACTAAGAAAACTCTCTCTCTCTCTCTCTCTCTCTCTCTCTCTCTCTCTCTCTCTGTGTGTGTGTGTGTGTGTGTGTGTGTGTGTGTGTGTGTGTGTGTGTGTGTGTGTGTGTGTGTGTGTGTGTGTGTGTTCAAAAGTTTTTACATCAATATCTTAATCAGAAACATATTGCTTTATTAAATTCCCTTCTCCATTTGATAAAACTTTACCAAGAATACAAGAGCAATTACAGGACATGACAATAGTTTGATACACACACATGACACTGAACTGTAGACTATTACTTCAAATCACAAAACTGCTGCACCATATGCTGCAAATGTGGGATAGCAGCTGGCTGCTTAGATAAGATGGGAGAGCAGCTGATTGCTTACATTTGATAGTGGACCCACCCATAAAGCTGCCTTTGATAAACATCATCATGACATTGCCTAAACACCACACACAATTTGGTAACGTCTCCTTGCAAATAACAGTTATATCTGGAAGAGGCAACACCATAACCTGTCTACTAAGACAGCTTTCAGTTCCCATGGATTTCACTCTGAAATTTGAAGTTACTGTGCTCTTGACTGACTAGAGGTCCGCCATGGATTTTTGACTGTAGATGGGGTCCGCCAGCTGAAAAGTGTGATTCAAATTAAAACCTCACTTACTTATTATTACGTATATGAGGCAATACAGAAAAATTACAGATACATCATTTTTTGATGTAGTCCTCAAGACACGTAAACCAGGCATTCTACTGCTTCAGAAATGCATGAACACCTCATGAGAAGAATTCTTCTGGTTGTCAATGTAGTCAATCATGCACTCCGATTTTCCCTCACAATTTTGGACCAGATTTGAGTATGAATTACTGGTCGTTGTTAATCCTCTTTCCATGCAATGATCTAAAATTACACCTTTTGCACCCCAAAAGAGAGTTAGAATGAATTTTCATAACAATAGCTGAGTGCAAATTTGTTTTTACTTTCAGTGAAGAGCTACAGCACCATCTGATGCTTGATCTTTTTGGTAAGTTGGTGATAATGCACCCAGATCTCATCTTCTGTAAGAGTTCTGTCCATGAATCCGCTACCATTGACGAGAAAAGACACAAAAGTTCTCCACATAGATCTCTCAATTCAACCCATCTTGTGGACATTTTATTGAATTGGAGCAAATCGTGGACAATATTCTGTGCTGAACTAACAGTAATATAAAAAATAGTGGTATTTCATTTACAGTAATATGCCTGTTTCCTTCAAAAGCTCTCCCACTGCACAATGTTTTCATTTGGCACTACATGGTGCATTTGGACCTGGTGCGCACCATCTTTCACAGATTTTATGCCCTTTTAAACTTCTTGCAAAATTCATACGCTTGTTGCAGGGACACACATAAAATCAATGTACTGAGCTTTCATCCAACACAGTGTAAAATGACAATGGGGCAGCCTCCTTTGCCCTGTAAGCTTCCTTTCCTGTGCAGTAACAAGAGGCTGCCAACTGTTGGTCATTTGTCAAAACATAAGGATAACTAGTGCCAAATGACAAATCGATAGTATGAGTTTTAGGAATTTTACTGCACTTTTTATTTGAATTACCCTTACAGTTTATGGCAAACGCACAAATTTCAATATTACACTCCACAGTATTTTGCCTCCATAATAAATTCACAATTACCTCCTCTCCTGCAGAAAACAAAATAGGTGCCTCAATATGATGCTTCTCATCTGTTGTTTCTATCTCTTCAACCTGCAACATAAAGACAATCTGTAACTGACTCAAGTAATTAATTTGAAGGACAGTAAAACACTGGTGTTAAGTAATATTAATACATGGAGAGAAGGTCACTTTTGACGTAACAGTATCAATTGAAGCCACATACAGCAATCTGAATATTGACTTACAATCTTTCCAAACTAGAATTGGGCAGCAGCTCTGTGGTTCGAACACGGGGTGTATCAGCGACAAATCTGCAATGCTCAGCCTTGGATATAATTGTGTATAGCACAGCAGAATATGGTGCACAATCATGGATGAACAGCCATCATGTTAGTAAACTAGACACCCACCCACCCACGAGAATCATCACTGGCTGCATTAAATCTACTCCTATCGATTGGCTGCTAATATCCTGCAACATTTCTCCTGTGCAGCTGCACCAGCAAAAGCTCTCAGGTCACTAGTGAGTTGCTCCTGCCCATCCAGAAGGACACCGCTAGAGCGTGCTCAATAGGACTGAAGTCTCACCATCATACAATCAGGTTAGCTAATGATCTACACTCCAGCAATTTTAATGCCCAGTGTGAATGGGCAAATGTTTGGAGCAACACAGTGCCAGCAATTATTAATAAGCATATCAACATTGTTAATCTTAGCAGCTTTGGATTCCCATGTAAAGTTTGGTAAACTGTCAACAGAATATGTACAGGCTTTGGCAGAAGTGTGGATTTACTCTTTAAATAGGGTACACTGCCTACACCCCTATGTGACCGCAGAGCACAGTGCCAGATAATTATCCATATTGCTCAAGAGTGTCAAAAATGAGCCTGACAAGGGGACATGGTGGACCTGCTCATTATCCTCAGATGTGATAGAGTGAACTGAACAACTATAAGGTTTAATGCCTGTGTTACATTTGTGACATTACATTCACTTACCTTTTATCAGTGTAATGCTCCTGTATACGAGATATAAAAAAACAGTGAGACTGATTTTTTTTCTGCCAAAGGTTTTATTTGTTTCAATCAACAATATTCCCCCTTCAACATAGTTCCCTTCAGCAGCTGTACACCGGCGGAGTCATTGTTCTCAGTCTTGGTAACAGTACTGGAAGGCTTCAACTGGTAGGGCCTTTAACATGCCAGTCACATTCTTTTGGATGTTCTCCAGAGTTCCAAAACAACACCATTTTAAGACATTTTTCAATTTCAGAAAAAGAAAACAGTCACAAAGACTTATATCAGGTGAACTGGGCGGGAGGGGGCTTTGGAACAACAGAACTGCCGTTTTAGGTCAGGAATTTCATGACGAAAGCAGCTGGAATGGGGTGCTGTCATGCCGCAGCATCCACTTAGCTGCAATTTTGCAATTTACAGTCTTACTTGATTCACTATTTTTCTGAGCCTTTCAAGGACATCTTTGTACAACACTTGGGTGACCGTTTGTCCTGGAGGAACATATTCCATGCATTATACTGCTAGTGTCAAAAAACCAAATCAGCAATTCTTTGATGTTTGGTTTACTCATCTGAGCTTTTTTAGTCAAGGAGTTTGCTGCTTTGTCTCAGGATCGTACTCACTAATCCAAGGTTGATCACCTGTGATCACAGAACTGAATCATTCGAGTACATTTGCAATACTATCAAGAATGCTTCTTCGAATTTCTTTCTGTTCAGTTATGAGGTTTTGCAGCACAAGCCACCCGCCCAACACCTCCTACTCCAATCCTGTCACAGGCTTATCCTATCACATCAGGGGTCGGGCCACCTGTGAAAGCCGCCATATTGTATACCAGCTCTGCTGCAGCCACTGCATATAACCAGCTGTCCACCAGGATGGACGGCCACCACCAATCTGTGGCCAAGAACAAAGTAGACCATCCTGTGGCACAACAAGAAGCTGAACATTACATGCTCAATTTCAATGGCTGCTTCACAACATTAGCCATATAGATCCTTTCCTCCAACGCCAGAATTTCTGAACTACTCAGATTTGATTTATCCTTACAACATGCCCTCCATTCCCATCATTGACCTGGCTTCAATCTCATGTAACCCACTGTCCCCGCACCCAAGATTCCCCTTCTTCCATCCTGTCACCACCTCCCAATTCATGTCCTCACATAGCTTTCACCATATACCGCTTCCCAACGGCCACAACAACTATACTTGCCATGTCCCCTCCTGCATTCCTAGCCTATAAACTGGCCTCCCACTGATACACTAGCCGCCCACCCCATATTCCTCTCCTAACCTCATATCTCCCTCTCGCTCTACCTACCACACCCAACACTAGCCCCACCACAACCAACCCATCTGCCACCTGATGTCCGAAAGCTAACAAGTTTTCCTTCTTTTGTGTATGTCTAATGGTGACTCAATGCTTCTGCTTATAAATGAGTGGTCTCCTTTAATGTTAAAGGATTTATGTATATATATTTCTAATTCTTCCAACATGTTATGGCACGTCCCTTTGGTATTCTGTGTACAACTTGCAATGCATTTTTGGTGTGTTATGCTTTGTGGTTTTGTCATTTGAGATACAGGTAAAAGCTTGATTGATTGCTGTCACAATTTCTTGAGGGTTCTTTGAATCCAATGCTAAAACTTCATCCTATTTAGCCAATATAGAATTTAATACAGTCATTACAATGAATTTTGAGTGTGCCTGAGTTGACAAAAACCAGGATCTTGGCTTTTCCAGACTGAATTTTCATTTTTATATTGCTGTTTTTTTCAGAAAGCTACTTTTACCATTGTTTTACTTAAAATTTGTTTTATCTGATGTGATATTTGTCCAAAGTATATTTGTGTTATTATGTTGATCTTTGTTTAGTTCTGGTTCCTTTTGTTAGTTTTATATCTTCGCATAAGGTTTGGATTTTAGGTTTAGTGTGCTTTTCATAAAGTTTGTGAATATACTTGGGTTGAATTTATTTTGATGGGCTGTATAATGGTGTATTGTTAGCTCATTTTTACTGCTTGGTTTCCAGCAGTAAACTGATTACTCTATTGATCACCGAGTTGAAATTATCATATTTATTGTGAATTTAGGTGAGAAGAATTTCCTTTGATACTGTTGTCTGTAGTAGTTCATTTTCTGTTGATTTCAAACATGTGATGATTGTTATTTTTCCTGATGTTACGGTCAAGGAGGTTTACAGATTTGTTCGTTGGTTTCTGTTTCCATTTTAAATTTTATTTTTGGATGCAAGTTATTGTACTGTGAGCACAAATGGAGACATACTTATCAACACAGTAGAAGAAATAATTTTTAGCTCCAAAAGACCACCACTCAACAAAATTATGTAGTAGCAAATGTCTGCTTGTGTCTGTGTATGTGCGGATGGATATGTGTGTGTGTGTGCGCGCGAGTGTACACCTGTCCTTTTTTTCCCCCTACGGTAAGTCTTTCCGCTCCCGGGATTGGAATGACTCCTTACGCTCTCCCTTAAAACCCACATCTTTTCGTCTTTCCCTCTCCTTCCCTCTTTCCTGAAGAAACAACCATTGGTTGCGAAAGCTAGAAATTTTGTGTGTGTGTTTGTGTGTTATTTTATTGTGCCTGCCTACCGGCACTTTCCCGCTTGGTAAGTCTTGGAATCTTTGTTTTTAAATTATGTAGTACAATAGATATGTACACTAGACTCTCGCTAATTCAGCCATTCCTGGCACATATGGGTGCCGGATTGTCTGAAATTTATTTTATTCATTTATTTTGTTTTTTGTTTATTTCGAAAACATAGGGGATATAGTGTACTGTACTTTATTAAAGCGAAGAATACCATTTTAAAACATAGAGGATATACTTTATTAAATCCAAGAAAACTTAGTCCTTGTGTACTGTACATCATTATTCAGTCATATCACTTACAATGAAATATGTCCCTAATTCTTAATTGTCGCAATGATGATACGCAATGGTGGCATGCTTTATCACACAACCGCTTTACAAGCATTATATCCGTACTGCATGTGTCTGGTTAATGCATAATGTACTCCAGGAACACCTTGGCAGCTTCAGCAACAACAGTGTGAGAAATCTTCATGCTCTCTTCTCCTGTGTCCTCTTTTTCATCACTTTTATCTTTACTTTCTTCCACACTTTTGATTATTTCTTCATCTGTTAAAGTTTGGTATGTATCAAAGTTTTCCTCATTCAGTCACTAAGTAACATCTTCATTATCAATTTCTTCTCATCCTGGAAGTTTGCAGAACATGTCACTGTAAAAAGTAATTGATAATTCCGATTTGACTAGCTCCTTGCTGTCACTCACTACTGGATCCAACTCGGCATCAATGGATGGCCACAATTTCCTGCAGATCTCCATTATGGTAGCACTCTCCACTTTATCCCATACTTCGGCTGCTTGGAAAACAACATCACATATGTTAATTTCTTTCCACTCCTTCAGCATAGTCTCGATAGAGTTGTTTTTACTTTCGTTCAGCAAGGAGACGAGAAGTGAATGTCGATAATGGTGTTTAATTGATTCCCAAATTCCCTGGCCCATGAGCTGAATTAGGGCTGTCACATTGTGTGGGAGAAAGAGTGCTTGCATATAAGGATAGCTTTCAGCAGAAGCTTTTCCTTCTTTAGCTCTTTTCTCACTGCTGGTACAAACGTTTCATGGAACCACTAAGAGAATATTTGTCTGTCCCTCCACGCTTTCTTCTGATTGCAATACTGCACTGGTAGAGTATTTATGTCGGTGTGTTGAAAACAACGTGGATGTTGGGATTTTCCAATCACCATAAGCAGTAGTTTATGACCCCCATTTGCATTACAACGCGCCATTAATGTTATGCGCTCTTTCTGTTGCTTGTAGCCATGAGATTCCTTCTCATTCTTCGCAGCTAATGTTTTTGAACGAAGCATCTAGTAAAAAGAGTCCTGTTTCATCAACATTATACAAGGCATCAGCAATTAAATCTCCTTCCTCTATTATCTTCCATATCTTGCTTACAAACTCATCAGCATCCTTATTGTTAGCTGAGCGACTTTCCCTGGTGACTGTCAGCTACCGAATGCCATGTCGTATTTTCTAGCTTGATAGCCAACCTTCGCACACTGCAAACGAGTTACTATCGCCAAGTTGTTTGTTAAATGCAGCTGTTTTTCCTTTATAAACGGGTCACTGACTGGAATTCCTTTACTGCATTGTTGTATGAACCATGTATAAACAGCTACGTCCAGTTCATCATTCTTACTCTTTTGCATAACCTTCCGTTTTGCCAACTCACTATCCATTTGTGTTGGGTATTGCCAAATAACATCGTCTTTCTTTTTGATGTCATAAATAGTTGCTCGTCCAACACTGAACTCAGCAGAAATGGCTTTCTGCAAAGAACCTCGATTTAACTTATCTAAAATTTGAGTTACTGCTTGAGGTCTAGCGTAACGTGTTTCCTTTTAGAAGACATGATTCAGAACTGTAAAGAAAGCTACAATTTCAAATACAGTATATAAAGCATTGTTTATTGATGCACACGATAATTACTGAGAGGTCGGACTACTGAGGGCCTGATTAGTGAGAGTCTAGTGTATATGGCACTTTGGTACTAACAGATGGAAACAAGGAAGACATTCTAACAATACATCAAGTACTCAACAACTTGCATCCAAAAATAAATTTATAACATAATTAAGAAATTTTAGGGAACTGGCTTTCACAACAGACTGCCAGACAATCCTACTACCAGGACAATACATCTTGCATAAGGACCACAATGACAAAATAAGAGAAATCAGGGTTCATATGGAATCATACTGTCATTTTTCCCTCGCTCCATTTGTAATTGGTACAGGAACGATTAGCGCAAGGAACACACTGCTGTGTACCATACGGTGGCTTGCAGAGTATGTATATAGGTGTATATGTAATAACACAAGTGAATTTAGCAATTAACAACCACAGTACAAGAAATGAGATAATTTCGATATAGACCATTCATATTATGACATATTCTGACACATTCTACGCTGCAGGCCTGGCCACGAAGAAAATTCTCAACAGTGATGCCCAGAAAAAGACCCTCTTCCCTCCAGGGATTCTCATTTGATTTCACAGAGCATTTCCATAATACATGTGTGTTGATGAGACCTACTGGTAACAAATATAGCAGCACTCTCTTAATTGCTTTGATGTCTTTCTTTAATCTAAACTTGCATAGATCCCAAACGGTCAAGCAGTATTCAAGTTTATACAATTTCATGTCACTTTGCAATATTGAACCAAACTATTTAACTGAGCTGGCTGTGTCAAGCAGCACACCACTAATACTGTATTTGAATATTATAGGACATGATTGTGTCTCCTATTAAACTGCAACAACAGTGAGGAAAATTGGGCTTCAAATCAATCGTGACAAGACAGAATACATGGTTCTACACTGTAGACATAATGAAACTCAAGAACCACTTCCATCCTTACAGAGAACGGAAGGTTATCACCATCAAGTCAGACAGTTCAAATATCTGGGCACAGTATTCAGAGACGAACCATCGAGTAAAATAGATATACAGGCAAGACTACAGGCAGGTAATCACTGTTACCATGGCCTTAATGCTCTCCTCAAAACCAGAAGTTTGTCAAGACATTTCAAAATACAAATCTGCAAAACACTGCTACAGCCAGTAGTACTATACGGATGTGCCACCTGGAGAACAACCAAGCAAGATCTGAACAGACTGATGATATTTGAAAGGAAAGTTCTTCGGAAGGTTTTTGGACCAGTTTACAATAATGAGAGTGGAAAATGAAGGATTTGTCACAATACAGAGTTGTATGATATTTACAAAGAGCCAAACATTGTGGCTGTAATGAAGACATGACAACTCCAATGGGCAGGGAATATTGATCAAATGCAGGGCAACCTATGGCCGAAAACTGTACTCAACACCACGCCAACTGGCAGAAGGCCGTAAGAAGACCTACAACTCGATGGAATGACTTCAGAAAGTGGTATTGCTGGAAGAATGGCAGGAAGGAGCTGAAAACAGGTTGAAGTGGAGGCAATCTCTCAAAGTACAACGCGGTCCTTTGGGCCTGAGCGTGTAAACAAGAAAAGATTAATCTGCATCAACTTACATTTTTTCCACATTTAAAGCAAGTTGACATTCCAGGATGAGATTTTTACTCTGCAGTGGAGTGTGCGCTGATATGAAACTTCCTGGCAGATTAAAACTGTGTGCCGGATTGAGACTCGAACTCGGGACCTTTGCCTTTCGTAGGCAAGTGCTCTACCAACTGAGCTACCCAAGCACGACTCACGCCCCATCCTCACAGCTTTACTTCTGTCAGTACCTCATCTCCTACCTTCCAAACTTAACAGAAGCTCTCCTGCGAACCATGCAGAACTAGCACTCCTGAAAGAAAGGATATTGCGGAGACATGGCTTAGCCACAGCCTGGAGGATGTTTCCAGAATGTGATTTTCACTCTGCAGTGGAGTGTGCGCTGATATGAAACTTCCTGGCAGATGAAAACTGTGTGCCAGACTGAGACTCAAACTGGGGACCTTTGCCTTTCGCGGGCAAGTGCTCTACCAACTGAGCTACCCAAGCACGACTCATGCCCCATCCTCAAAGCTTTACTTCTGCCAGTACCTCGTCTCCTACCTTCCAAACTTACCAGAAGCTCTCCTGCGAACCATGCAGAACTAGCACTCCTGAAAGAAAAGATATTGCGGATACATGGCTTATCCACAGCCTGGGGGATGTTTCCACAATAAGATTTTCACTCTGCAGTGGAGTGTGCTATTGCCCGCAAAAGGCAAAGGTCCCGAGTTCGAGTCTCGGTCCGGCACACAGTTGTAATCCGCCAGGAAGTTTCATATCAGCGCACACACTGCTTCCGAGTGAATATCTCATTCTGGAAACATCCCCCAGGCTGTGGCTAAGTCATGTCTCTACAATACCCTTTCTTTCAGGAGTGCTAGTTCTGCATGGTTCACAGGAGAGCTTCTGTTAAGTTTGGAAGGTAGGAGACGAGGTACTGGCAGAAATAAAGCTGTGAGGATGGGGCGTGAGTCGTGCTTGGGTAGCTCGGTGGTAGAGCACTTGCCCGCGAAAGGCAAAGGTCCCGAGTTCGAGTCTCGGTTCGGCACACAGTTTTAATCTGCCAGGAAGTTTCAAGTTGACATTCATTACGCCATTACGATGGACATTACATTTCTGATGGAGATTCTGGGTCTTTGCACAGATTGTGCCAACCTAAGATAAGTAAGCGTTTAGCTGCCTCCCCCCTCCTTTCTCAGTCTCAATGTCTTTGACTGTAATGCCCATTCAGTTTGACTGTCTGGATACAGTTCTTTTGGTATCCTATTGTTAGAAGGTGTAATTCTTCAGTGAGGCTCTCCTTGTCCAACATTGTACAAGTTCTATGGCCCACAGTCTTCTGCACGGAGTTCCTTTGCAATGGATGGTAAAGAATCAAAAGTGTTGAGATAGAGGTCAGTGTGCTTGGAATCTGACACTCGATTTACAATGGCGTGCAAAACTTAAGGATGAAAGTAACTTCCGTGTGATGTGTCACTGCCGAGTAACATAGCTCAACTAAATTTGGATCATACATAAAAAGAACTGCAACAATATCGTACAGAAAGTAACAGAAAGAAATGTGTAATGACACAAACGTAAATGACACCTTTATCAAAACATTGAAATTCATGATGGTTCCCTTAACTTTACAAAATGTGGGGCATGTTTCTTAGTAGGGTGTGTGATCATGACAAATGGCAATGTATGCTCTGCAACGTGCTTCCATGCTCCTACATGGCTCGTAAGGAGTTCTTGTGGCAGGGCATTTCATTCTTCCATCAATGTGGTTGACAACTGCTGGATGGTCATTGGTGCATGTGAGCTGCTGTGTAATACATCTTCCCAATTCATGCCACACATGCCTGACAGGTTCTAATTTGGGGGAATGTGCAGGCCAGTCCATTCACCGAATGGCCTCTAATTCAAAAAACTCTTCCACCAGTGCTCTCCGATGCCATCACTGTTTGATGCCATCACACATTGTCATCCAGCCTAAAGAACTGTTGCTAGTATAGCAGCACATCTTTGAATACAATCAATGTCTACTGTCATGACTACTAGACAAGTGCTGCATACACAATAGCCTAGTATTGGTCACACTCTTGACTTGAGCCCTACCAACATATCTAAGTCTTCCATTCATTTTCCTTAACACTGATTTTACACGACTGTGTCATATCATATCACTTTTTAGCTTTAAGTACTTGTACAATACATGTCTTCAAGATGTTCATCAGAAATCTTGTAATTGGGAACTATTGCTTTATTCCTCTTTGATGCATGCATTATCTTGCATTTATTGACATTAAAAATGAGCTGCCATTCATTACATCAAGAGGAAATTTTGTTCTTTCTCTGCATTTTCTTATGACCATTCAATGAAAATATTTTACTGCAGCCATCTTCACCATCAGTAAACAGGTTGTGCTGCTGATCCCATCTGATAAATCATTAATGCCTTAAAAAAAAATTTCACTGTCCAGTACAACATACTGGGTTCTATTACTTAAAATGTCACTTTGATATTTTGATTACACAGAGTGGGCATATGATTGGTGAGTCTGAACAAACCAAATTCCTACGTCTTTAGACAGATGGTATGCTGACGTGGAAAGTCCGTGTTCAGTATCTTGTTCAAAAACTGTACTCTGCTATGTTTACCATTAGAATAGTATCTGTAATGAGTGTTGGTACAACATGAAAATTAGTCTCATTCACTTATGACATGTGACAGCAAATTCTGGGGTAACTCTTCCCGTTTTTGATTTGGAAACGGCAATTTGAGAAATATGCGATGTAAGATCGTGAACCTCAAGAGTCCAGGAATTTTCTTTAATCTCATTTGTTGTTAATAATATGAGCTTACTCTCAAGAACGAGCAGCTTTAACTCAGTTAAAACTAGCCAGTAATATAACCTGCATTTGGATCATGTCTCCCTGATTTATTTATTTATTTTTTTCAGAAAGGTATACAGTTCTGATGGATCAGCTTTCAATAAGTTACCGCAAAAATTAAAAAAAAAAGGAGTAATCTTTGCTATTTCAAGCCTAAATTGAAGATTTTTGGCATGGCTCACTCTTCCCATCCTGTCGGAGGTGCTCCAGGGAAAAAAATTACACTAATTCCTGTATTGTATTGTTGATTTTCCTAATATATACTCAAGCACTTTCTTGTATCCATAGGATTAACGTAAATTTTATTTTACTCATTATTAACTTTCCTGACGTTAATTTAACATAGTGACTCACTCCATAACCATGAAATTTGCTCCTACAGAACTAAACATACGAAAGAAAACAAAAACCCTAAAGAAGATGGTCAAATATCCTCAAGTCAATCACATATCTGTGAAGATACTCTACATGAGAGTATTTACAGTGGCAGTCTATGACATGGCTCAGTGCCAAATGCCATTTGGAAACCTTGTATAAAGCACATTGCATTTCACACAAGTGGTATTTCTTGAATCCATGCAAATACTTTCTGAAGCTTGTTTTGGTCTAGGAATTTTGAGTTAAAAATATGTCCTAGGATACTGCAACATACCAAATAGTTCTCCACCAGGAGATGAGACTCTACAGCAGCAGAAAGCTAATGTTACATATAACTGTTCAGAAGGATTTAACTGAATTTGGGGTGTCTTATGAAATTCCTTAATAACTGAGAAGTACAACTGGCTGGACTACAACAAGGGACATCTCAATGTGACTAACAGAACTATATATTTCACACGTAATGAATTCTAATACACCATCAGCACCATCTACATCAAATATGGTGAACAAAATCACAGAAAATATGTACACATTCCAAAATTAGTTTTGGTTGATAAAGACTTCCTGTATTATACAACACAGAATGTTGCATCAAGCACGTTTGGTTACCTCATTTCCTTGTTGAAATGGAGTGTCAGCTTCCTTGTTAAACACTTCTCCTGGCTTCATTTTTACCTCTTCAATCTGCAAAATAAAAATAATTAATAATGAAAATAACAGAGGTCAAAGTGAAATTCTTAAATTACTAATGAAAAGCTGATCATTTCTGGGTAAGAGGCAGTGTGAGTTTACAAGGTCAGTTCAAAAAGTAATCAACTTCATGTCTTTCAACATCAATATCATGGTAGTCCAGTTGTTATATCACAATAAAGAAAACATTTTTTATATGTTTTAGTAATGTGATGATCAAACAATGGAAAATCCAGGATGGAATGATGTGATGTGATGATGTTTTTTGCCTATTTATCTGAATACGGGGAAGCACACTATTAATGAATCACATAATGAAAATCTGAGAGTAACTTCAATATTCTGCAGTCTTTCTGGTTTTCCATTCTTTCTGCAGCCATATATAATTTTTAATTCCTTCAAACACTCATCTTGATCTTGTCACTTAGCTGGTATCTTCTTCTTGCTCTCTTACTTGTCCATTCACCAGTCCTTGTCAAGGATCCTTTATTCTGTAGTCTCTCCTTCCCTGGTTTCTCAACCTACTTATTTTCCTCCTATTTGTTGTTTCCCATCTTTAACCCTTCATTTCCAACCTGTGTAAAACAACCTCATTCTTTATTTTCTGCTTCTACTTCATCCTTTCCAATCTTCCCCAGATCCACTTATCAACAGTCTACAAGCATTTCTCTTCTCTTCGCTATGGTGTCCATGTTTAGGCACCACACAGGACAACACTCAATACACAACATTTCACTAACCCTTTTCTTAATCCTTCTTTTACTGAGCCACAGAATATATTATTCCTTTTGGAAATCATTTCTTTTGCAATGGCTATCCTCATTTTAATTTCTTGATTATACATGATGTTATTGGATATTTTGCATCCTAGGTACCCAAAGTTATCAACTTGTTTCAATAAATCATCACAAATTATCACATTTCATTTCCTTAATTGCCTTGTGAAAACCACTGTCTTAGTAGACTTCACGTTTATCTTCATTCCATATAATTCACAGCTAATGTGCAGTTCCTTTATGGATAGTTTTAATTATCTTCTCATTTTTATATGTAATTCCATGTCATCAGCAAGCCTTACACCTTTCCTCCTCCTGTCACCTGACTGCTTGGAAGCTGCTGTAAGCCAGATCATGTAAATAGGCATTAAACAGGTGACAGACAAGAGCCTCATCCAACCCCTCTCCCATTTTTAATTCCTTCAAACACTCATCATCTACGCTCACTCTTGCTTGTGTCATATACAGATTGCTTATTATTTTCCTTTCTTTCCGATTAATACCAATGTGCTTCAGGATACCTATGATTATTCCACCAGTTCTATCAGCAGATTTTTCCAAGTCAACAAAAAGACAAACTTCGCTACCTTCTTCTAGGTAGAGGTCTGCGTGGATAAGAAAAGTGCAATCCGCATCCGCAACGTCCTAATCCGCAACCGCATCCGCGGCAATTAATCTGCATCCGCAAGTTCCTTATCCGCATCAGCATATATTTAAGTTGTGAATGAGTAATTAACAGTAATAGACAGCAGTACTTAGAATTATCATATGTAATGACATAGTTATTGTCAGGGTGCTTTTTCTGCGACAACTTAACTACTTTTTATATATACTAAGATGATATCTGTTCATTCGGACATGTCCGAAAGAACAGGTAACATAGGTGACCATGCAGCTCGTTAGAATGAAACTACAATGAAATGAGCACCCTTAGTTGTTTACAGGCATTGACATACGCCAACGGGGACAGATGAAAATGTGAGCCCCGATCGGGACTCGAACCCTAGATCTCCTGCTTACAAGGCAGACGCCCTAACCATCTGATGGTAGACAGTGGGCATGTTTGCCACCTAGATAGCACTTCACAGGCCACACAAAAGACACAGTTGCGGAAACGCATTAGGCGCAGGTCTCTTGGGTACAGCTACGTCGGTCGTAGCCAGGGGCTGAGAACAACAGACATCCGCTCTACCCAAGCCCTGCAAGATTCCAAGAATGTCAACAGACTTGAAGTTTTCAACTAACATTGCTACATACGTATTGGGCAGATGCCTTGCTCATTATCAGCAGATGACCCGCGGGTATCCGCATCCGCGCAGACCTCTACTTCTAGGTATCTTTTATCAATTATTTGTAACAGACAAATTGCATATTTTCTCAGGAAAAACTGTTCTTCATCCGACACTCAACTTTAGAATAAATCCTCTGTTCATGAATCTTAGCAGAATTTTTGCCGAATACGTTATCAGACACCAGGAAGTTGCTGCTTTGTTCAGTCTCAACCATCCTTCCTTATGTTGACTTAAAGAAACCATTTTTTGCCACCAGTAATGAGACAGGATAGGAATTGTCAGTGTTGTTCACGACCCAATTGGTGATGAGCTACCAGAGATTCACACTGTATTTCTTTTATTTTATTTATTTTGGCTACACCTGATCTTTGAACCTTTCCCACTGCATGTAAATACTGCACGATGGTGGAATGGTCACAGTTTATCAGTTATTTGCCTGTTTGAAGTTCACTGACATGATCATTGTGGATTAATATGTTTAAACAGTCTTCATCAAACCCCGAAAGTCCTCGTGAATGTGGAGAGCCACTAATATCAAAACTTTCCTCTTTTAAACGAGAAAATCATTTTCTTGTTGTGCTCTGTCCAATGCCATTATCCCCAGACATGGTGCAAATGCTCCTGACTGCCTCTCATGCTGTCACTCCTCTGCTGAACTCAAACAGAAGAATACATCAGAAATGTTCCGATTTCTCCACTTGGCACTCCATGTTCTAGCACCCACAGCTCCACTCACTATCTGCTAATGATAAAATCACAATCTGTAATCTCAAATAGCGAGTGAACAACAAATAAAAAATGACAATCAATAAATAAACCCATAGCAACCAGAACACCCACACATAAAACAAAAACACTATGAACTTAAGCATCAACCTAATACTTAAGATAGTCTTGTAAGAGATGGGATCCTCAATGGAGCATGGAGCAGAATGTGATGAGGAAAGTTCTATAATGGCAGTAATGAGTAATTAATTGTCAAAGCATGTATGGACACAACAGGAAAGTGTGATGCACTTCCACATCTGTTTTGAAACATTTAGGCATGAAGTTATTAATATTCATGCATACCACAGTGCATTGACTTATCATGTGTGCCAGACTGTGCTACGTGGAATTATAGTGCTGTGCAATGTGTCTGATCATGAGCTGATCATCATGGTATCTGTAGCTGAGTTGATTGGTTATTGCTACAGATAAACTATTATTCATGCTCGTGAGAAATCAGTAGCTACTCTTATGTGATATGACTGTGAGAGAGATCCTAATGTGTATATAATATTGGTATATGAACAGTGTGGCCATGTGAAGTAGTATTTGAGAATAGGAATCAAATTCCACCAGAACTTCATTATTTTGAATAGTAAAATAGCACCAATTCCTTTGGTGCTGAACTGTCTCATTTATAGCATTGCTACTGCCCCAGAGAAAGAATCAGCATGCCATAAAACTGCAAGTAGACAACTTACATCACAATCAAGCATCCGCATCTCCTACCTGTACAGCGCACAGTGGGAACATTACTAATCATGCATACATAACGCAATTAATACTGGTGTGAGCTACTTACAAAAGGTATAAATCACTGTTAAAAAGAATGTGGGGAGAGGGGGGAAGGGGGAGAGAGAGAGAGAGAGAGAGAGAGAGAGAGAGAGAGAGAGAGACTTAACTCCTTAAAATAAATAACCGTTAATAATGATTTTCATATGGAGGATTGGTCAAAGATGACAAGAAAATGTTTAAAAATATTTCAGTTGTTTTTTTAATAATTTTTTGTACCTTTGTTTATCTCCAAAATTGGATGTTGTTGCCCCATGTACCAACACCCATTTAGAATGCAGCCAATTTGAATATGCAATGAAATGGCAATGTTAAATGCTGACTCACAGCGGAGCAAATACAGTTTAAACTCTGAAATTAATTGTAAAGTTGACTCATTCCACATCACAGTAAGAGGTTGCAATTATGATCCATGGCACATGCAAATGACTGACTAACTACAGCAGAAGTGAAATAGTAAACAGAGGTTGCACTGGTGTACACAGTTTCCACTTTCTGACTGTCAATGAAGTGAGCAGGAATCAGCCGGAGAACCGTGGAGATGACATGTGGGCGCATTGAGATGTATCAATAAGTTTCTCAACTGTATCAAAGGGAAAACTCTCTCAAGAAAACTACAAAATTATGCGACAAAATTGTTGGCCTTTGCCTGCCTCTATGAGAAATGACAGTGATGTACCTTCAATCATGGTGTATGCAATTTCATACAGTGCGCGTACATACAGTTCTCAGGCCCACTTACAGAGGGCACCTGGGCCAGCTCTGGGGAGCACTCTGGGGAGCTGCCAAAGAAACAGCATTATTTAAGTGATCACAAATTACTGCTACATCTATTCTTTATGCTATATTGTCCTGTCAATGTGTTCAGTGTTATGCACAAGGGGCACCACAACAGCTCATTTATCACTGCCAACTTTTCTTCCATATACTGAAGTTTTAGCCCAACCCAACACTTTGTTCAATAAAACAGTTACAAAAACCACTACACCCAATTTAGTTTTTGTTTTTTATGTAAAGCATCTTAAGGCTTCAGCTGTACATGTGCAACTTTATTTCTCAACCCGTTTCACTTGTTACAAGCGTTATTACTGGAGGACTAGAAGTAAAAACATAAATTTTTGTAGTATACACAGTCAAATGGAAAGTATAAATATTGTCTGTATGAAGAGAGAATCACCTACAATTCTTGCAAAGCTATCCAGTGAAAATTCACAATGTAGTTAATATGATATGGTGTGTTATCTTATGTTCAATATAAATAAATGTCACGCTGGAGAGCATACAAACAATAACACAGACTTCAATGGAATTCATACAGATATTGTCATTAATAGCAGATAAGAAACATATAAATTGTCAATATACCACCAAATATAGTATAATTAAAGAGTATCAAATGCAAAGGAACATCTATCATCACATAGCAATTACTCTATTATAATGTCAGAGGTTGGCAGCAGCTATAGGTAACAACAAAAACAGCATCCAAAACATCATTGTGTATCGGTGTCCAAATAATTCCTAGCCTGATCATAATGGTATCCAATAACAAGATCTTATTACCAAAATAGAAAATGATAATATGTAATTACAAAGGAGATAAACATTATAAGTAACAACTTCCTATGTCATTTTTACATACTGCATTATTACATAATGAAGTGATACTCTGGTCTTGTTTAAGAAAACATTACATTAATGTTTTTCCTTTAGTAATACAACCCATTTATATGCATTATGCACTATCAGGAAAACAAAAGTGCTTCTGTAACAGTAATCAGAAGCCAACAAAGGTAAACTTCCAAGAAATATACAAAGATCAGACAAACCCTATGTTACATTATCCTAACAAGTGAACATTAAACATCTATGGAGTATGACTAGCATATAAGGGCATTTACTCTAAGTATAAAAATACATACATTAATAATAGGTATTAAACTACTCATTTGCTTATTATCAACTAGTTGGCTTAGTAAGTTATGCAGCCATATCTGCATAATGTGGCACACATAGTTGAAATAAATACTATATACTCATACAACATCTACACCCATAAGTGGCATACTGCATAAACGGCCAGTATGAGGAAATTAAATGCAGGATTATGTACAAATTGTGCCCTGACAACATCACAACACATGTATACAAGGGCTGTTCAAATAGAAAGGTGACTTTTCAATGGGCAAAGTACATTTTATTATAGATCTTTTTTTCTGTTGGTACATGTCCCGAACATATGTTCACAGTTTTAAGTGTGCAGCATACTGCAACTGTTTTCGACAGGTGGAAAGATTAGATGTGTTTTAGTGTGCTCAGCAATTTTCGATTATTATAATGGAGCAAAGAATTTGCATCAAATTTTGTGTGAAAAATGAAATCAAGTGCTCTAAATCACTTGAAATGTTGACAGTTGCATATATGGTGAGTCTGCTCTAAGTATAAAAAATGTTTACAAGTGGTGCAAGTTCTTCTAAGATGGTCGAGAAGACGCCAATGTCAAACCTCGCTCCTCTGGACACCCCAGCACATCAACAACTGATTATAATGTCGAAGCTGTGAAGAAAATAGCTTTCGAAAATATTCTAATTACCACAAGAGAAGTTGCTGAGGATGTTGGCATACCAGTCGGCTCATGTCATGCAATTTTTTTGGATGTTTTGGGCACGAGACGTGGGTCAGCGAAGTTTGTTCCAAAACTTCTCAATTTTGATCAGAAGAGCCATCAAGTGAGCATCACTAAGGAGCTCTTGAATGACATCAGTGATGATCCTGATGGCCAAACAAAGATTAACATTTTTCAGACACTTCTACTGAATGGATGGAAGTAGACAAACAAAACAAATACTCCTATATTTCTGAAAGAAGAAATCGACAACAGCATGGATTACAGAAGTAAGGGAAGATCTAGAAAAAAACAACATCAAAGAATCGAAAATATCATAAAGAACCCATTTTAAAAAGAAAATACTAAATTTGGAATGCTTTCAAAGCAGAAGATATAAAAAATTGGGACAGAAAAAAGGAAAAGACTTCATGGGGAGAAAATCAAGGAATAGTGGAAAAATAGGAAACAACAAGGGAAGAAGAGGAACTGAAATTGTTAATGTGAACCTAGTCGGTCAATATGATTGTCAAAATAAAAATAAAAATTTTAAAAAAAGATAACAACACCCAACAAAGACAACAGATCCATAACCTCAAAAGTTCCTGTGGTGCCTCTCAAATTCCTTTGAGATCAAAATAAGAGTTAAGGAGGAGGCAATGGACAATCTACGATGTTTTTGAATGGGTCCTTAAAAAAAATCATGTGTATCTGGTGAACAAGATTGATAGTACCTGTCTACAGCCCGACAAGAATTGGAACTAAATCCAAGAGAATCATGGTAGACTGTCTAGCTTTTGCTGATGGTATTCCCATTCTTTAAAATGAAGTAGTAACTGCTACTATTCAAATAAAACTTTTCTGGGAAACCACTGAACAAACTGGCCTGCATATACCATTTGAGAAAAACATAAGTAATGACTAAAATCAAAGACGCCCCTCCAAAATTCCAGGCGAAATGTAGAGACATCAACAGATTAGGAAAATTTAAGTAACTGTGTGATATCATTAAGAAAAGTGAATCAGACAAGGAAGCATTTAAGGAATGAAAATAAAGTGAAATAGCCTACCAAATAGCACACAAAATGCCTTTCACAACACACTAAGATACATCTTTACGACATGGTTCTGAAGTCAGTAGTTATGTATGCAGCCAAAATCCTATCCCTGAATGCAATCAAAGTCCTCCTCAAAAAATTGGAGTGAAGAGAGTGCAGATTCATTAGGGCAAATAAGGACTCCAAATATGACACTAGCATCTACCCAAAAAAAAGGGTAGTCTATGGCACAATAGTGCTGTGGTACAACGTACGCAGTTAATGACACTGCCAACACACGGAACACATCACATGATACGTAAACATACGGCAAGGCTCTCATAATGAGCCAGTGATGCAGCAATTCGCTAACCAGAGGTGCATTCATTTGCTGTCAGGCACCCAAACAGTCACTGTGGAATTATCTATTCACAGCGTTTGCACCACCAGGCAGCAAATTGAGCTGGTGACCATAACCAGTGGCCACCATGCTGCCAGACCGTTCCAGTGTTTGTAGGACAGCCGTCATCATCAGCCCATCACTTATACACAATGCTACCAAACTGGAGGCTTCACCAACCAGTGCCAGTCGCCACTGCGAGAACCGTGACCACCAGCTGAAGACTCAACACTTGTTGCATCAGCGCCACCAAGCCACTATGCCACTACACAGAAGGTGCAGAATCTGTTCACCGTCGGCCCAGAGATTGACCCTTGGCCACGCCACAGGGCGAGGACACACATCTCTAACTTGTTGGTGTAGTAAAGAGTTTACATGCATGCCAATTGTCTCACTGTACTGATCTACCCCTCACAAAGGACTCCCACAGCTATTGTCGACCCATGATGCCCATAATGCCCAGATAAGGGGCCACTGCCATCCTGACCACTATAAGGATGGGCCACACACAGCAGTCACTGCACACCTGACCCACTACAATAGAAAAATTACAGATGCAATCGGTAAAAGACTTACACGATATTACAGCTGTTTCAAACCAATGGATGGGAACAGGCTGAGCAAGAATACATTTCACTTTTTTGACTCAAATCCCAAAACCACAATGTATTAGTTAAGAAATACCAAATGAGACCTCCAACTCATAAAATCAAACTCAAAGATGTTTACAATACAGTTCTCTTCCAAAAGAAGACAGTGGCAAATGGGCTACACTCAGCTGAGCAACCAAAAAGAAGATGTAGTGTCCCATGGACATAGAAGCATATGCACAAATAATAAAAGAAACCTGGACTTCAAAAAAGCAAAGTTCAATGCCAAATATAATGATACTTAATGTGGAACTAGATGGCCCCAGTGAAATAATAATAATAATAATAATAATAATAATAATAATAATAATTCATCTGTCCTTCTGGAAGATGGAACTATTAGTTCACAAAGCTATTATAGAGTACGTACTTTTATATTACTCTATTGGCAGTTCTGATTCTTCTAGTGAAGGTAAGTACTAGTCAGCAATTTTGTCTCACAATTTCTTAATTTTCAACAAGTTTTTCATTCTGACTGAATTATACGCTATAAATAAACATGAAATACAACCAGACTGAATGTAGCCATTGATTAATGTGCAATTTTTAATTGTGAGGCTATTTCATAATAATAATAACAAAATCTGTAGTATGCACATATGTAGATCACAAAAAAGAATACAATTCAACCGACAGGCCCTCAATATTCAGAATTTTAGAAGAGAGGATATTAGATCCCAAAACAGGAGAAATCATAAAACAAACACTAACTGGCATGAAATCTAAAGCAAAATTTATGGGAGAGATCTCAGAACTCTTTGACATACAAACAGGTATGAGACAAAGTGACAGACACTCTCCTATACCGTTCAACACAGTTCAAGACAAAGTTATGGAAGAATGAGAGAAAGAACTCAAGACGTGTGGAATTTGGAAGCCAAGCCGACTAGGCGTTGCCAAAACAACCTCTACATACCATAGCTTGCATTTGTGGACGACCTAACGATACTAAAAGAGGATGAGCAGACTGCAGTCAAACAGTTGGAAATACTCAAAGAACGTCCAGAAAAAGTAGGTTTACAAATTCACTGAATTATATTGTCCAAAAACAGAAACTGCAAACTTGAAAACAAAATATGGTAAAATAAACCGGGTCACATACTTTAAATACCTTGGAGAATTCATCGAACCGATAAGTATTGAAAACACTTTCAAAGAAACATCGCCTCCAAAAAATTGAAAAAGGGTCAAGGTTATCACAAAACCACTACAACAAAAAATCAGTGTCAAGAGGTACAAAAATTCAACACTACAATACTGTCATAAAACCAGTAATCCTCTATGCAAGTGAAACACTAACTATTAACAGAAAACAACAATTTGAACACATCAAAAAAGAAGATAAAAAGATCATCACAAAAATTCTAGGAGGAAGATATACCCAAGATGGTCATATAGGCTACAATCAATTAAAACAACAAAATTTTCAAACATCAAAATTGATATTAGGAAAAGGTGAATGAAATCTTTGGCCATCTCAGCCAACTATCATAAAATCGGTTGACAAAGAGAATAATTGATTATCTAACCTCACTTAAGAATTCCACACCTTGGCTAGATGAAATTTGAGAGAACTTAAATAATGCAAACATAAGACCAGCCGACACTCTAGAAAGACACACCTCAGACACAAAGTAAACGAATGGGAAGTTGTATCAGAGCAACCAAAAGAAAAACAGAACAGACCAAAGTGGTCAGATGAGCATAAACAAGCCTGTTCAGAAAAAATGTAAGTCTATTGGAAGAATAAGAAGAAAGAAAATTTGATCGAGTTATTTGCTTAAAGTCTTCCATTTCTGGGGAGAATTCGCCAATAATAATAATAATAATAATAATAATAATAATCAGCCATTTGACATCCATTGTGGGGTCAAGGGCTACTCAACACTTTCACAGTATTCACTTGTCTTTTGCCTTACCTCTTTGAATCTAGTAAAGAACTTCCTCAGAGCATTTCCTGTCTGCTCTGCAGGCTGCAATGACACAGTAAATTCAAGACAACATTGACATACAGTTAAGACACACACAAACAAACACACACATATGTTCAAGAAATAAAGGCACAACATAATTTAATTTCTTTTATTTATCAATCTGGTTTAATAATTCAGTTTGAAGAATCGCAATGTATTTGTAAACATTTTGTAAACATGACAATTAGTGCCATCTGTTAGTGGCATGGGGAACTAGTTGTGTAAAGGCCTTTAAACACTGGTGTGAAAAAACTCAACTGCCAAGTAACATAGCTCAATGAAACTTGGACCACACATAGAAAGAACTGCTACAGTATAGCACAGAAGGTAACTGAAAGAAACATGCAATGAGGCGCAAAGACAATAAGTACACTGAAGTTGCTACAATTTTCATAGTCCCCTGGACATTACAAAAGACAATCACCGTTGTTAATAGGATGTGTGATCACTACGAACGGCAATGCATGCACTGCAACGTATTTCAGCGCTAGCCACAAGGTCGGTAAGAAGTCCTAGTGGAAGGACATTCCATTTTTCCACCAGTGCAGCTGGCAACTGCTCGACAGTAGTCGGTGCACGTGGACGTGCCGCAGTACATCTCTTCGACGCACCTCCAATGTGTGCGATGGAAATTAAGTTAGGGGGGACATGCAGGCCAGTGCATTTGGCAAATATTCTCTCATTCCGAGAGCTCCTCCACCAAGACATTTTGATGCAGTCAAACATTGTCATCCATGAAAATAAAGTGAGGGCCGAATGCACCCCGAAAACATGCACATGAAGAACAATGTCACAATAACGTTGGCCACTATGTGTACTGTGTTCAAAAATTTGGACGTCAGTACACCCAAAAGAAACTATGTCTACCCACACCATAACACATGAATATCAAAACGATCATGTCTGACAATGCTCACGGGTGCATCATGTGTCCCCACCTCTCAGCACATGCGGGTGCATCCAGCAGTGTCAAACACGATTGTTTTGGTTGTTTAGGTTTCACGATGTGGAGAGGCATAACATCTTACAGGTGCAATGACATCCAAATCTTTGAATGTGGTCCACCCAGTGGTCAACATTATTGTGATACTGTACTCGTTCCCCACATGCCCTTTTTCAGGGGTGTATTTGGCTTGAATTCATTTTTATGGATGACAACGCATGGCCGCATTGAATAGCAGAGGTGGAGAAGCTCTGGGAATGAGAGGACATTCAGTGAACGGACTGGCCTGTCTGTTTTTAGGAATACACTACAATCCTGTAATTATCACTAACACAGTGATCCTTAGAACAACATTAGATTAATTATAACACACAAACAGGCATTAAAACAACCATTCTTCCCATGCTCAAAAAGAGAATGGAATGGGAAGAAACCCTAATAAATGGTACATGCACTTCACAGTGGTTTGCAGAAAGATGTAAACATACACGTAGAAAATCTGAAAGTGAAATCAAAGGCCTTGTTGATGAGTTTTTGAAAGACCATTTGAAAACAATGAAAGGATGTACAGTAAAAGAAATAAACAGAAGAGCAAAACTGTGATGGAGCGATTGTATAGAACTAAACAAAATTTATAAATGAAAACTCCTGTGTGTTTGGAAGGAAAGCTCACAATGCGTGTGGTTTTGACTTGGCAGTGCAACATGGATTTTTGATGCATAGAGATGCATTTTGGGAATTAGTGGGAGAGATGGACACTAGTGTATGGCATAAAACATCCTTGGACTTCTTGCCACATCAGTTCAGGGTAAAATCTCAAGCTTTCAACCATCACTTCCATTGGCTTCATCACCCTTGGTAGCCCCTGTGATTCTTTCTCTTAATAGCTATAGCTCCTTGTTCCAATGACATTATTGCATTTCACAATGATTCCTACGAATTTCTCTCTTCTTTTTGAACATGCCTGCACCACAGAGATCTGATTTCTCGTACTCTTCTCAGCACCTCTTCATTTACCGAGCGAGGTGGCGCAATGGTTAGACACTGGACTCGCATTCGGGAGGACGACAGTTCAATCCCACGTCCGGCTATTCTGATTTAGGTTTTCCATGATTTCCCTAAATCGCTCAGGGCAAATGCCGGGATGGTTTCTTTGAAAGGGCACGGCCAACTTCTTTCCCTAATCCGATGAGACCGATGACCTCGCTGTCTGGTCTCCTTCACCAAACAACCCAACCCCAATCTCTTCATTAGTAACTCTGTCTCTCGAACTCATCTTCATCACTCTTCCATAGCACAATATTCAGGTCTTATAGCTGTCTTTTGTTCTTGTGTTCCCACTGTGCAAGTTTTATAGCCATATATATGTATATGTGTGGATGGATATGTGTGTGTGTGTGTGTGTGTGTGCGCGAGTGTATACCTGTCCTTTTTTCCCCCCTAAGGTGAGTCTTTCCGCTACCGGGATTGGAATGACTCCTTCCCCTCTCCCTTAAAACCCACATCCTTTCGTCTTTCCCTCTCCTTCCCTCTTTCCTGATGAAGCAAACCGTTGGTTGCGAAAGTTTGAAATTTTGTGTGTGTTTTTTTTATTACCAGTGCTTTCACATTTGGTAAGTCAAGAAATCTTTGTCTTATATATATATATATATATATATATATATATATATATATATATATATTAAAAACAAAGATTCCAAGACTTACCAAGCGGGAAAGCGCCGGCAGACAGGCACAATGAACAAAACACACAAACACACACACAGAATTACTAGCTTTCGCAACCGATGGTTGCTTCTTCAGGAAGGAGAGGGAAAGACGAAAGGATGTGGGTTTTAAGGGAGAGGGTAAGGAGTCATTCCAATCCCGGGAGCGGAAAGACTTCCCTTAGGGGAAAAAAAAAAGGACAGGTGTACACTCTCACACACACACACACACACACACACACACACATACACACACACACACACACATCCATCCGCACATACACAGACACAAGCAGACATATTTCTGCTTGTGTATGTGCGGATGGATATGTGTGTGTGTGTGTGTGTGTGTGTGTGTGTGTGTGTGTGTGTGTGTGTGTGTGTGTGTACACATACACACACACGCGCACACACACACACACACATCCATCCGCACATACACAGATACAAACTAACCTACTTCACAATTTTCTCAGGGTTAGTCAACAGGTAAAAGTTTTAATTCTGCAATAAACCTTACCTCTTCCTCTTCTGAATCAAGGGTAATTTCTTCAATATCCTCTTTTTCTTTCTTCGGTTTTATTTCCATAAGCTGAAACACAATGACCATAACTATATATACAAGTAGTAAAGGTAACATTTTGATTATCCTTTAGCAATTATGTGGCACTGATAAAAGTAGGACCAAAGATGGTACATTACACTAAGGTGACAAAAATCACGATGTACTGCCTAATATCTTGTTGGATCTCCTTCTTCCTGATGTAGTGCAGCAACTCGACAAATCATTGGACGACCCCTGCAGAAATACAGAGTCGTGCTGCTTCCGTAACTGCAAAAGTGTTAGCAGTGCAGGATCTTGTGCACAAACTGGCCTCTCGATTATGCCCCATAAATGCATGCTGGAATTCATTCTGGTGACCTGGGTGGGCAAATCATTCGCTCAAACTGTGCAGAATGTTCTTCAGACCAATCACGTACAATTGTGGCCTGGTGACATGGTGCATTGTCATTCCTAAAAACGAAGTCCACAAATGGCTGCAACTGGTCTCCAAGTAGAAGAACATAAGCATTTCCAGTCAATGATTTGTTCATTGGGAAAAGAGGATCCAGTCCATTCCATTTTACACAGCAACCAGAGCCACCATCGGCTTGTGCAGCATCCTGTTGACAACTTGGATCCATGGCTTCATAAGGTCTGCACCACACTCAAACCCTACCATCAGCTCTTACCAACTGACATGAGGACTCAGCTAACCAGGTGTCTTAGAGTCCAATCGGTACAGTCACAAGCCCTGGAGAGGCACTGCAGGTGATTTCATGCCGTTAGCAAAGGCACTTGCCGTAACCCATTAACACCAAATTTCCACATTGGTTTATGTGGTTACTTTATGCAGTGTTGCTTATCTGTTAGCACTGATAACTCTATGCAAATGCCACTGCCCTCAGATGTCACACGAAGGTCATTGGCCACTGCGCTCGTGGTGAGAGGTAATGCTTGAAATCTGGTATCGTCGAAACACCCTTGATACGGTGAATCTCTTAATTCCTGTGATCACATCTGAAACTTTTTCATGTGAATTACCTGAGTACAAATGACAGCTCCGTCAATGCACTGCCCTTCTATATTTTGTGTATACGGTAGCTTCGTGATTTGTATACGTGCATATCACTGTCCAATGACTTTTGTCACCTCAGTGGAATGCAAAAGATATAATTTTTAGAATGACAGTGAATTCATATTGCTGTAGCAATCCACTGAAAAATATCAGTAATCATTGAAGCCAGAAAGCAGAAAATATCTGTTTCGGCATAATAACAATGAGATTCAGGCAAAAGTTACACATATTGTAAGACCTAAAACTGTACATTGCTTCACTGTGTTGTACAAATCCACCATAAAGGAGAATCTTAGGGGATTTGAAGTAACAGATAACTTAAAAAACTTCTGCTGGAGATTATTTCTGTACCCTGCCCTAACAATTAACTGCCACAAGCCTGTTACATTCCTTTCAACCCTTCCACTCACGTCCATGTGGGTCGGTTTGTAAAATTATTTTCTTTGTTTGTTTTCACTTCTCTGGTTCATACCTATTCACATCAGTCACATGAGTCTCTCCTTGTCAGAATCGTTGCATTTCGGATTCCAATTGTTAGCAGCAAACTGCTCTAAAAACAAAGTTCAGTAGGTTGGCAAGACTTGTCACGACAAGACAAGATATTTTGTTATTTTTCATTGTATTGTTTAAATGAATGACAATATTAATGTTTTCTCATCAGAAGAGAAGCAGTAACTACAACTGTACATTATTCTTTATGTTTATTTTGAAAGTATGTGTTTATTGTGGAACAAATACCAACTATCGCTTTAGTCTTTTGTTTTTGTTTTTTATCATATTTAACTGCAGAACTGTGTGCATATTAATTCTGAGATAAGAAATGTCAATAAAAAACACTTTCACTTCAAAACCAATGATTGCTTTTGCTTCTCAAATGCCAATTTATAAACATATTTTGCCAGAGAGTGAAATACTTAGTATTTTAAGCCAAATGTCAAGCTATAGTGATCTGTCTGAAGATGACAACACTAACACTGACCGTGCATTACAACTGCTGCTGAGTGATATAAAAGAAACATCTTCAGAGGAAAACAGTGACACAGAAAACTGTCTCAAAAGCAGAATGTTGTTGTTGTTGTTGTTGTTGTTGTTGTGGTAGTGGTGGTGGTGGTGGTGGTGGTGGTGGTCTTCAATCCAAAGACTGGCTTGTTGGAGCTCTCCATGCTACTCTATCCTGTGCAAGCCTCTTCATCTCCAAGTAACTACTGCAATCTACATCCTTCTGAATCTGCTTAATGTAATCATCTCCTGGTCTCCCTCTATGATTTTTACCTCCTCACCCCCCGCTTACACACACCTGTTTTAGAGTCCATTTTTCACTTCTATATATGGGTACTCTCCATAAAAATACTTTCAGAAAGGAATTCCTGACTCTCAAATCTATACTCAATGTAAACAAAATTCTCTTTTTCAGAAATGCTTTTCTTGCCATTGCCAGTCTATATTTTATATCCTCCCTACTTCAACCATCATCAGTTATTTTGCTTCCCAAATAGCAAAACTTGTCTGCTACTTTAAATGTCTCATTTTCCAATATAACTCCCTCACCATCACCTGATTTAATTCAACTACACTCCATTGCCCTTATTTTTATTTTATTGATATTCATCTTACATCCTCCTTTCAAGACAGTGTCCATTCCATTCAACTGCTCTTCCAAATCCTTTGCTGTCTCTGACGTAATTACAATATCATTCGCAAACCTCAAAGTTTTTATTTCTTCTCCCTGGACTTTAATTCCCACTCCAAATTTTTCTTTTGTTTCCTTTACTGCTTGCTCAATACACAGATTGAATAACATCGGGTGTAGGCTAAAACCCCGTCTCATTCTCTTCTCAACCACTGCTTCCCTTTTGTGCCTCTTGACTCTTATAACTGCCATCTGGTTTCTGTACAAATTGTAAATAGCCTTTCAATCCTTGTATTTTATCCCTGCCAACTTTATAATTTGAAAGAGAGTATTCCAGTCAACACTGTCAAAAGCTTTCTCTAAGTCTACAAATGCTATAAACATATGTTTGTCTTTCCTTAACCTATCTTCTATGAATGTCTGTAGGGTCAGTTTTGCCTCACGTGTTCCTACATTTCTCTGGAATCCCAACAGATATTCCCCGCGGTCGACTTCTACCAGTTTTTCTTCTGTAGAGAATTCGTGTTGGCATTTTGCAGCTGTGACTTATTAAACTGATGAACAGTAATTTTTGCACCTTTCAGTACCTGCTTTCTTTAGAATTGGAATTATTATACTCTTCTTGAAGTCTGAGGTATTTTGCCTGTTTCATACTACTTGCTCACCAGATGGAAGAGTTTTGTCATGGCCGGCTCTCCCAAGGCTATCAACTGATCTAATGGAATATTGTCTAATCTTGGGGCCTTGTTTTGACTTAATTCTATCAGTGATTTATCAACCACTGTCAAGCAATAATGAATCAGAAACTTTTCTTGCTGTGCCAAAATCATCATCAGTGAACCAATCTCTTGGCGCATGTTCACAACAATGAATAGTACGAAGTGAGTTACTCAAATTGAACCCTTAGCCCTCTCAATAAAGAGATTATTTAAATCACGTTAGGGTGGAGTGGAGAGGATTTCATGAAGGATGGATCTCATTTTGGGGCAGGATTTTAGGAAGTCGTATCCCTGCTGGAGTGACAGGATACTTCCCGGGACTGGATCAGACTCTGAATGTGGCTCTCCAGCAGGGATACGACTTCCTAAAATCCTGCCCCGAAATGAGATCCATCCTTCATGAAATCCTCCCCACTCCACCAAGAGTGTCATTCCGCCATCCACCTAACCTTCGTAACCTCTTGGTTCATCCCTAGGAAATCCCCAAACCACCTTCCCTACCCTCTGGCTCCTACCTTTGTAACCGTCCCTGGTGTAAAACCTGTCCTATGCACCCTCCCACCACCACCTACTCCAGTTCTGTAACCCGAAAGGTGTACACGATCAAAGGCAGAGCCACATGTGAAAACACCCACGTGATTTACCAACTGACCTGCCTACACTGTGACACTTTCTATGTGGGAATGACCAGCAACAAACTGTCCATTCGCATGAATGGACACAGGCAGACAGTGTTTGTTGGTAATGAGGATCACCCTGTGGCTAAACATGCCTTGGTGCACGGCCAGCACATCTTGGCACAGTGTTACACTGTCTGGGTTATCTGGATACTTCCCAATAACACCAACCTGTCAGAACTCCGGAGATGGGAACTTGGCCTTCAGTATATCCTCTCTTCTCGATATCCGCCAGGTCTCAACCTCCGCTAATTTGAAGTTGCCGCCGCTCATACCTCACCTGTCTTTCAACAACTTCTTTGCCTCTGTACTTCCGCCTCGCCTGACATCTCTGCCTGAACTCTTTGCCTTTACAAATGTCTGCTTGTGTCTGTGTATGTGCGGATGGATGTGTGTGTGTGTGTGTGTGTGTGTGTGTGTGTGTGTGTGTGTGTGTACACCTGTCCTTTTTTCCCCCTACGGTAAGTCTTTCCACTCCCGGCATTGGAATGACTCCTTACCCTCTCCCTTAAAACCCACATCCTTTCGTCTTTCCCTCTCCTTCGCTCTTTCCTGAAGAAGCAACCGTTGGTTGCGAAAGCTAGAAATTTTGTGTGTGTGTTTGTGTGTTATTTTATTGTGCCTGTCTACCGGCGCTTTCCCACTTGGTAAGTCTTGAAATCTTTGTTTTTAATATATTTTTCCCATGTGGAAGTTTCTTTCTATTTTATTTACATCATTAATTATTTATACTTATATTCTAGTAGAAACACAAAATAATAATAAAATATATAATTACATTTGCACAAGATAAATACACAGTTTATCAGTAGTCAAAGTCCTTCATACCTGAGATGCATACAGTGTAAATGAACTGTAATCCAAACATACTTGTGAGTTTCTTTTTCTTTTAACTTTTTTTCCTAAGCAAATTGTAGACTGTAAATTAAATTAAAACCAGAAGTTTGTGAATTTAAAGTGAAAACAATTGCAGGGCAGAAAGGAATGCATTATTTTTGCACGAACAGGTTGTAAATCAACACAATTAACACAGAAACTTTTGTAAAAGCCATTGCATTCACAACTGTACCAAATTCTCTGTCTTTCTACTGATGCTTGCTTAATATTTACATTACAACAGTGGCAGAAGCCGAAGAACAACATTTATTGGAAAACTCACACCTTGATCACATTCGATTTAATTGGCACAGAAAAGCATTTTTGTCTTTAACATTATAAGACAGTGATGAAGGGGAGGCATAGCCATTGTGATCTGATGGTAGCTGCAAAGGTGAAATAGATTATCTGAGCAAATAAAATAAAATGTCGTTAACACTGTGAATTCTACAATATATTTAGATGTCATGGTCACTGGCCTGCTTCAAATTTCAAAGGTACCTCATTTTATTTATCTGCCATTTCTAAGACGTAGTTGACGGGCATGGGGACAAACTACCATGTTGTCCAAGCATCGGTATATGGTGAGCAAACACAATTATCATATAAAACATTCTCAACATTCTCAGACTTTCTCTGCATAAATTCAAGTTAAACATCAAGCTTTCAACAATTACCTCCACTGACTTCCGCAGGAGCAACTGAATGTCAAAACTGCTGCTGTGGTGACATTATACAGCCCATGGTTGACTATGGGCTGTATAAGGTCACCATAGCAGCAGGTTCAACAGTCAGTTGCTCTTGACAAAGGCAATTAAGGTAATTGTTTAAATCCTGAGGTTTTAACCTGAACTGACATGGCAAGAAGTCTGAGAATATTTTATACATCCGTGTCATTACAAGAGACTTCATTCTCAAACATAATTGTTGTTTATTACAAGTAGTCACATATCAAATGCGTATAAAAATTGATAGGACCCCTACAAGATGAAAACAGCCTTTCTTCATTTAATACACCAGTTCCCAACATATCACTAAATTTAAGATATGTCGCGTGCAGCTGTTGGCTGCACTACCTTTATTTTATGGTAAAGCAGATGAGGAACGGTGGTGTTAAGTTGCTGATGACCAGTCTTTGCACCAGTGTCCTGGATTGAATTCCAAACCTCAATGCAGAGTATCACAAAGTGAGGACACGATACTGTGTCTGTCGGATGGGGACGTTACGCTCCAGCTTCCGAGATGCTACTGGAGAGGAGTAGGCTATGAGCCAGCACAGGGTTTCACCCTCCCCCTTCTCCCACAATCATCCAACCCCAGTGTGACACCACACTACACACACTCATTACAGCCACCTACACTTATCAGATACGAGGTGGAATCCAAAATCTTCAGGACTGGTGCTGCCATCTGGAAAGTGGGAGTAGTAGATCTTTGCACTGCTAGGTGGTGAGAACCACATATCTGATGAGTCAGTGTGCAGAGTGGCATTCAGCTGGGAGGACATTTTGCGTGTCCACAGTGATTTCCGTAATTCTCTGTGTTTGGTGTGTAGCGATTTTACGATGGATACGCGAACAGAACAGCGCTTGTGAATCAAATTCTGTGCGAATCTCGGGAAAAGTACGGTGGAGACCCTTGCAATGATTTAACGAGTGTTTGGGGGACAGGGCACATGCCATACACGTGTGTTTGTGTGGCATGCTCGGTTCAGGACTGGCCGTACAGATGTCGAAGATGATGCTCACACTGGAAGGCCCGTTAGCCGCACAACGGCAACATTGTTGCCAAACTTCTACAATTAGTTCGTGCTGATCGACGTCAAACCATTCGAGACCTTGAGAATGGAGTGGGTATTGGTTATGGGACATGTCAACGAATGTCGACTGATGAATTAGGCACGCATCGTGTCACCGCAAAATTTGTGCCAAGGATCTTGACTGATGATCAGAAGGCAGAGCATGTTGAAGTGTGTACGGACCTTCATCAGACCGCATCTGATGATCCAACCTTCTTGTCACGGGTTTCAATTGTCGAAGAGAGCTGGATTTACGGTTATGACCCAGAGACAAAGCAACAATTGTCCCACTGGAAGACCCAAAACAGCGAGAAAGGTGAAGAGCAAAGTGATGAGCATGATCATCATTTTCTTTGATACCAAGGAATTTGTGCACAAAGAATTCATCCCACCCAACCAAAAAGTAAATTCCGCATACTACTGTGACATTTTGCGACGCCTTCATGAAAATGTGCTGCAACGACGTCCCCAACTTTGGCGTCAAGGGAACTGCCTGCTGCATCACGACACCACACCCTGTCACGTCCTTGCTCACCAGGACCATTTTGGCAAAAAAACAACACGGTGGTTATACTCCACCCACAGAACTCGCCAGATTTGGCACCTTGCAACTTCGCGCTGTTCCCAAAACTGAAACTCAAGTTGAAAGGCCATTGGTTAGACACTCCAGAGAGGATTCAAGAAACATCGCTGGCAGTGATAAACACCCTCAAAGAACAGGACTTCCAGGAAACGTTTGACCAATGGCAGAAGCGCTGGGACCGGTGTGTATGTGCGGATGGGAAGTACGTCGATGACGATGGTGATCGTTAGTCCGAAGGTAAGGTTTTCAACAGATGGCAGCACCAGTCCCAAAAATTTTGGGTAGCACCTTGTACACTTGAACACACAGCTTTCACATGTCATGAATGTCAAGTGCCATTGTGCGCCAAGGGCAGAAATACTTTTCCAATTACAAGGGTGAGCCTGTCTTTTGGGGTCTCTGGGCCCACAATGCCATGTGACTTTACTCTAGTTAGAAGACATAAAAAATCTACTCAAGAGACTGCCTGCATTACAGTGCCCCTTGAGTATTGCTACACGGTGCGGGATCCTTATCAGAGTGAATTGATGGGGGACATTGCAAAAGTTCAGATAAGGGCAGCTTGTTTCATATTATCGAAAATAGGGGACAGACTGTCATGGATACGAGAGCTGGGATAGCAATAATTAAAACAAAGATGTTTCTCATTGTGGTGAGATCTTTTCACAGGATTTCAATCACCAACTTTTTCCTCTGAATGCAAAAATATTTTGTTGACTTGCACCGACACTTGGAGATACGTCCACTGTAATGAAAGATTTAAGTGTTCACCTTTTGCATGTGCTATCCATGAGTGGAACAGACAAGAAAAAGTCTGCACGCGGTTCTATGAACCCTCTGCCAAGCACTTACATGTGAACTACAGAGCAGTGATGCAGATGAAAACAGTTTGAAAGTGCAAGCAGGAAAAAACACACTGTCAAGTGGAAGTCAACTACAGTAATATAAATTTTAAAGCACTGGTAACTGTCACATTGGAACATCAGCAACCGATTGCTCCATGAGGAGTCTTTCTCAAAACTGTTTTTACACCAGCTGTGCTCCTGACAACTTGTCATAAGTTTTTTGTTTGTCTGCCACATTTCAGTGACTGGATAGCTTGGCGACCTATCCTCAAACATGTCACCTGTTGCTCAAAAATAGTCTAACAGCCAAAACTGACCAATGGTGGAAAATAAACAGTAATTGAGTGTTGGTGAAGAAATTTCACAGTTCTTAAAATGTCTTTGATGTACATATTCGCAGTGAGAAATTTTAGCAGAAAGTCCAGATGGCTTCGCAAACTTGTGAATTCCTCATGGAGAACAAACAATATAAATGGTATACTTCCCTTCAGCTCTTCAACTATGCTACTTTGCAGCTGAATGTGGCAGACCGGTGATGACCTAAATTAGCCTCATTTTTCGAGGGCTCTTTATACAGATTTAGTTGAAACAGGTAATTTCACTGCAATGCAGATGCAAAGATAACTGTGGTAAGAGATTGAATGAAATGCAATTATTTTGTGACGAGCCACGAGAAACCACGGGTCCTTTCTACCAAAATACTCATAAAATATCCCCGAACAACTACTGAAATTTTGTCAGTGGAGTTCTCATTCATTCTGTACGGTAACTCCTGTCGACACACAGTATGCAGAGTAAGGGCTGATGCTCACATTTTTCCAATTTTATTCCCTAACTTAGGAATAAATGTTTTCAGAATAACAACATACACCTCAATGGTGAATTAAATTTAATCTATGAAAATGTAATTACTTTGGTTACCTGCTCAGCTTCCAAGCAATGTTGTAACTTCTTAGCTGCTGCAAGTTCAATTTCACCTCCTTCCTCGAGAGGCCGATTCTCCACCTGTTGGGTGGAGGCTACATTTAACAGTAACATTGGAAAATTTCAGCTAGGTTAAAGAAAAAACATATTCACTAACATAAATGTTGTGCAAATAAAACTAGCTGTTATTAGAAAGTGTACTCAATGAAAATTGAAATTAGAAACTGGCTATGCTTGTGGGTTTTGTAACTTCCTACTAACACATGTTGATGCTGACATTTGTTCTCAGTTACAATGAGGTGGAAAAGTAATGGGATACCTCCTACCATTGGGTCGGACCTCCTCTCGCTCGGCTTAGTGCACCAGTTCGGTGTGGCATGGACTCGACAAGTTGTCACGATTCCCCTGCAGAAATACAGAGCTGTGCTGCTCCAATAGCCAACGGTAATTGCTAAAGTGTTGCTGGTGCAGGATTTCATGCACAGACTGACCTCTCCAATACGTTCCATAAGTGCTCAAAGGGATTCACATCGGGCATTCTGGATGGCCACATCATTTGTTCGAACTGTCCAGAATGTTCTTCAAACAAAACACGATGAACTGTGGCTTGATGACATGGTGCATTGTCATCCACAGAAATTCCATCACTGTTTGGTAACATGACGTCCTTGAATGGCTGCAAATTTTCTCCAAGTCTCCAATTAGCTGAACGTAACCATTTCCACTCAATGATCAGTTCAATTTGACCAGAGGACCCAGTCCATTCCATGTAGACACGGCTGCCACCATGTTGCACAGTGCCTTGTTGACAACTTGGATCCACGGCTTCATGGAGTCTGCACCACACTCAAACCTTACCATTAGCTCTTACCAACTGACCAGGTTACAGTTTCCCATTCAACTAAGGTCCAACTGATGTGGTCATCGCCCCAGGAGAGACGCTGCAGGCAATGTCACGCTGTTAGCAAAGGCATTTGAATTGGTCATCTGCTGCCACAGACCTTAATGCCTTAATCTTGCAGCACTGTCCCAATGGATACATTCGTTGTACATCCCACATTGATTTCTGTAATTATTTTGTGCAATGTTGCTGTTCCTTGTTTGTTAGCACTGACAACTCTCTGCTAACACCTCTGCTCTCGGCCGTTAAGTGAAGGCTATCGGCCACTGGTTGTCCGTGGTGAGAGATAATTCCTGGAATTTGGTATTCTTGGCGCACTCTTGACACTGTGGATTTTGGAATATTCAATACCCTAATGATTTCCAACCCTAACGATTCCCAAAATGGAATGTCCCGTGCATCTAGCACCGCTTTTTAAGTCTGTTAATTCCTGTCAAGCGGCGATAACAGTAACCTTTTCACACAAACCAAGCGAGTATAAATGCTGGTTCCACCAATTCACTGGTCTTTTATACCTTGTGTATGTGATACTGTGCCATCTGCATATGTGACTGTCATGCATGACTTTTGTCACCTCAATGTGTATCTCCACTCGATGTAAATGACTCTACTCACCGTAAACAGTGAATTCAGATAAATGAATGACCAATTGGCTCGAAAGATCAGAATAAACGAAGACAAAAATTAATTGGGAAATTCACACAGTGAGTTAAGTACTACAGAAAACTATTTTTAAGCTCTATGTTTAGGATTTGACAACTAGGATTTCAGTATGATCTAATCTGAAGTCTTTAGCAGTTCAACAACCTTCGAACCAATCAGAAGCAAACTATTTATTGATGTGTAAAGGAGGAGGTAGAGGATGAGTTCATCAGACACAGAGTTTAAGCTCAGATTAGAGGAGGAAACTGGGTGTGACCTGTGTAAAGGAATCATTCTATCATTCGCCTTGAGTGATTTAGTAAAGTTCAGGGTAAAACTGGGGCAGCCAAATGAACCACCATCCTCCCAAAAGTGAGTCCAGCAAATGGTATCACCTTTATGGACCTCAGATTTCTGTGTTTACGATTCTGAAATGCACAATTTCACTCTGACAATGGTTGACAGTGCAACTCAAATATTATATTCCTGGATCCAAGTAACCCACCAGGTTTTAATCTCTCTGAAGCTTTCAGGATGGCATTAGTTCATACAGAGTAAAATATTCATTTCAAAAACAACTGTTAAGCTGTGGCCGAGCCATTGTCTGTAGCTGGCATTCTAGTCTTGCCGATATCTAGAAGTTTGGGTACTATGAGAGGAAGGTAATCTGTGAGGACATGTCATGGGTCACAAGTCGTGCCTGGAAAGCTCAATCAGTAATACCAGTGCCCGGAAAATGTAAGGTTTTGAGTTCAAGTCCATGCTAGCAAATGGTTTTAATCTGCCAGAAAGTTTCAGACAATTTTCATTTGAACTGTTTCCCACTCTATTTTATTTACAATGGGGTCCACAGCCAACACAAATGTTCTGAAAGACAATAATATCCTCCAGTGCCTGTCATTGATTGGATAAAAATATTCATTTACTTTTCATTCATCAGGACACAAGCAATTCAGAGGCATGCTGCTAGTTTTGTTACCGGTAGGTTTGATCAATACGCAAGTATTACAGAGATGATCCAATAACTCAAAAACAAAGTCTTTTAGGGAAGACAGTGGTCTTTTGGTGAAACACCATTCAAGAAAATTTAGAGAGCCGCCTGACTGCAGAACGATTCTACTGCTGTAAAAATACATACTGTGTAAGAACCACAAATACAAGATATGAGAAATTTGGGCTTGTACAGAGCATTCTGAGAGTCTTTTTCCTTCACTCCATTTACAAGTGGAGAAGCAGAGAGAACGACTGTAGTCTGTTCAAAATTACTTTAGGACTGACATTTCGCAGGGGCACATGGAGGGCACAGAGCAGAACTGACATGTCCAGAATGCAATACAAGCATAATCACGCATTTCATTCAACTCACCCAAACTCGTATATTATTCAAGGTGTAAATATGAAACTATCATCAATTTGTTCTGGAAGAGTTACACTATGTTTTGATTTCAGTTTTACCTCCAGATACTTTTACAAAAATTAATTTTCTGACAACATTACCAAATTTTCAACACATGAGAAACTGTTTTGTTATTGAAGTTAGAAGACATTGTGCAAACAGAATCTTATGGCTACACCAGATTTTCATGTGTTTCAAATAAGGACTCTGTCGGAGATCTCTAATGCAAAATAATTTGAGTTAAATATGACACATAATGCTTTGCTTGCACACCGAGTACTAATCAACAGCCCACACAGTTTCATTAAGGGAAATAGATCACTAGGTTTGTAATGAACCTATTACCAATTTCTCTCATCTGCCTCTTATTTCTGACACAACAAAATATAAGATTATGTGGGTTTATCAATTTGAGAAAACTAATCTTACATATGTCAACTCATATTCTGAGAAGGAACAAAAGTGATTAAAAAGAAAAACATAAAGGAAAAAAAAGAAATAAAAACAGTGCCTCAGTACTGCAGCAATCACACTGTAAACAGTACTATTTATTTTGTGTGATAAAGACTGAATTCCCAAGATGAACTTCATTTGTAATTAGTTGCAAATAAATCTTCTTATTACAATTTAAAAACTTACAACAATATAATTTTGTTACATAGCTAACTACAACTGTAAATTGTGTACTGCAAAAATGCAGCTGAATCTAACAGTGCTCCATTTCTCTAGCGATAATGGAAAAATTCCAGACATCCCTTGTCCCTATGATGGATACCTGAAATATCACTATCACTGTTACTGTTGTTATTTAATGAAATAATCATCTCCTCCACTGAATTTTTCAAAACAGCTTCATTCTGTCAGCTCTTTTCATAATGCTCTGCATATGATTGCCAGCTTTTTTTTCCAGTATTCAGTGGTGTTGTTCCTAACAGCTTCTTTTGTGAGTGCTTCAACAGCAGAGGGTAAATTTATTATTATTCCTGGCAATTTAACGTTTGCTTTGGGCCCATATTAACTCTATTGGGTTGAAATGGCAGTGGTAAGGTAGTAGTCTAATGATTGTGCACCCATATGTTTTTACCAGTTCATCAATTTTGTACATGGACAATTGTGGTTTATGGAGAGAGATTTTTTTCTATAAGCTCCACCTTTTGAAAGTTATCACTTACATCGATGTTATGATACTGACGTCAGACATTCATTTCCTCCTACTGCTTTGCCACAGTAAGTGCCTCGTCAACAACAGCTGAATGATAAGGAACATTATCTACAATTATTGATGGTTTTCCCGGATTTTGTATGAGTGATTCTGCAAACAAATTCATCAATTTAAGGTGGTTTGTATCTTCACACACTCTCCTGCACTCTTTGATTTAAAAAGCAGGGGATTGGTTGGGAGAAAACCTTTCCAGATGCCTGCAGGAAGAAGAATAAATCTATCCAATTTGCCGGAAGGCATTGCCAGTGTTCCTTTAATTATGTCGTCTGTCTGTGCATGCTTGACAAAGTAGCCACAACTGAGTCAGCTTTCATCAAGCCACAACTTTGTCAATATTCACATTACGGATCTACCTTAAAATCTGGCATCGCCATGCAGCTATATCCAACAACTCCATCAACAGTTTATGGCCACGGAAATATCCATAGTGAAAGTCTACATCATGAAAAACTGTGAATAACTATGTGTAACTACCTTGTAAAAGTTCTGACATCTTAAGTGTAACCAATAATTTGCCTAGTGTCAGATTTTCCTTTCTGAATTAATATTCATAAACATGATGACAAATCACATCCTCCATACATAAATAGATATTAGTAAGTCACTTATCCATACATCTTTTCTCTGGGGTTTTAAATGTTGATATTTCTTCAGCTTCCTTTCATTTCTTGAACATTTCCTTCCCCAGTCTTCACACCAGTGTTTTTGTTTACAATCAAAGCTGCAGCAGTTCTATCTATTACCTTGTCGATGGAGAGCAGCGGACCAACACTATGTTTTTTTCAGTCTGAAAGTAGGCACATAACACGCAAACTATGTCTCTTGATTTTCCTCATTTGCCAATCCCCTGGCCAAGGGAGCATCCAACGTTTCCACTTTCAACTGACTTCCTGATGACATTGTTCAACTCTAAATTCGATTGAAAATCCTTAAAGAGCAATGGCAGATTATCACAGCAATTACAAAATATAGTTTAAAAATGCTGTAGGGCTGCTCAAAAATATTCATAGATGTTTTGTGAATTTCAAGATTATCTTATCATCTGATGACCTGATAAATAAATAAAAATTCCTTTGCACATATGGTAGGTAGTACGAGAGTCTCCTCATGGGCATCACAATAAGACAATTGAGAGTAATAAAATGACTTTAATATACCAGCCTTGTATTGTCAATTGAAGCTTAAGCTTAACTTAATGCCAACAAACTACACTGTCAAGAGACTTTTGGTGTGGAAGGGATGGCTGCTATCAAAATCCAGGTACTGTTGGTGGTTAGTTGGTTTAATGTGGACAGAGTTGTGGATACAAACATCAGAGAGGAGGAGGTCAACATTCAGGAAGGTGATATGCTGAGTTTTGGTGGATCAGGGGAAGTGGCTGGGAGAGAAGGTGTTGAGGTTGTGAAGGAATGAAGATAGGGTATCATGGCCCTGAATCTAGATCATGAAGATGTCACCAATGAATCTGAACCAGACTAGGGGTTTGGCATTTTGGAACGCTAGTAATGTCTCCTCTAGATGGCCCATTAATGGGTTGGTATAGGAGGGTACCCTGTAGGTGCCACCTTCTCTCCCATCCGCTTGACCTGGTACTCATCAACCTAGCACACGACCACCCTAGACGTTGACCACCTCCTCTTTGATGGCTCCATCAACACCTCTGTCCACATTAAACCTATCAACTACAAATATTATTACCTGCAGTTTGGCAGCTCTCATCCCCTTCACATCAATAAATGCCTTCCACAGAGCCTAGCCACCTGGGGATAGCGTAACTGCAGTGACAAGGATTCCCTTGCCCAGTATGCTGAGGGTCTCACCAAGATCTTCACAAACAGGCACTATCACCCAGACCTAGTCTACAAATAGAAACCCTGTGCCATTTTCCACACCCCCAGGAACCAGCCACAAAGGAGTGCCCTCTTCGTCACCCAGTACCACCCCAGACTGAAACAACTAAACCGTATCCTTCACCTACCATCATACCCTGAAATGAGGGACATCCTACATTCAATCCTTCCCACTCCTCCTGAAGTGGTGTCAATCACCTATTCAACTTTCACAACATCCTAGTCCATTCCAAACCCTTGCCACAAGGATAATATCCCTGAGGAAGACCCAGGTGCAAGACCTGCCCAATCCATCAGCAAAGCGCTTCCTATTCCAGTCCCATCACAGGCTTCCCTACCCCATCAAGGGCCATGCCACCTGTAAAAGCAGGAATGTCATATACCAAGCCTGCTGTAGTCATTGCACAGCTTTTTGTAGGGGTACACCAGCTGTACACCAGGATCAATGGTCGCCACTAGTCAGTGGCCAGGAGAAAAGTAGAACACTCTGTGGCAAAATGTGCAACTAAACATAACATGCTTGATTTCAATGGTTGCTTAACTACCTGAGCCATCTGGATCCTCCCCTCTACCACCAACCTTTCCGAACTGCACAGATGGGAGTTATCTTCACAACACATTCTCTGCTCTCATAATTATCCCAGCCTCAACCTACTGTAAGATATTGTTCCCACACCCTCCACCCAACAGTTTCCACCCTCTGTGTCCTTCACCTTCTCCCCATTCTTGTCTCCCACCCTCTTTGTGTGCTGCCCTCTGCCAATGCACCAGCCCATCTTTCCCCACACCTCTCCTTTTTCGCTCTGTTTTCCCCACCTCCATGCCCCACAACATCCCAATGCTGTACCTATGGGCAGTCTAGTCCCTGCACACTCTGCCCGACAGTACTACTCTCTCCTGTGTGTGTGTGTGTGTGTGTGCATTTCTCTTTTGATGAAGGCTGTGGTCAAAAGTTTTACGTAAGTACCTTTTAATTGTGCTTGTCTGCAACTTAACATGTCATCTTTATGGTAAGTAGTAATCATCTTTTCCTACTTTGTCAAGATGTAATTCTACAGAATGAGTATAATGACTCCCCTCACAAACTTTTAAATCAATCCAGATATGGTATAATTCAGAATTTTAATTTTTAAGAAAAATAGAATTTCTGAAAATAGAACACATTTGTTTTCTTATTTTGTTTTTCCAGTAGATCCAGGTAGAAGACTTCCATTATATTTATGATTTATATAGCATGTATTGTTTAATACCCACTGAAGGTATGGATTTTGGTGAAAATGTGAACCTCTAAATTTGTCACACACTACAGCCTGAGACGTTCGGCAGACTCCATGTTATCATAATTGAGGAGCCTTGTTCCAAAAGTTGATAAAACTGTCCAAAATTTAGATTTTTGGAGTTGCAAATCAAGCTGGATACTAAGCATGACTTGCTGAAATGGCTTCGTCAAACGCCAATATTTGCTGTTGTAATCCACAAGTTTTTTCAAAACTCGATATTTTCTCTCAGCCAGTTAAAGCAAACTCAATTAACACAAACTGTGCTTTGCTTCTGAGAAACCTGAAGCAAGAAAAACAATACAGAACATGACTGACAATAATAAAGTGACAGCGTTTTCTGCAAAAAAGAAAAAGAAAAATGCAACATAAACTGTAGGCAAGCCCTTGCTGCCAGAACCGACAATAGAAATAAATTAGTATGTACACAACAACATTAACTCTTGGTTATTGCACAGTTCAACCCAGATTTGTCAGCTAGGAGGGGCATCAAAAAAAGAAGCAAAAAGGGAGAATACTGTTTTGGTCAAGTACAGCGTAAGGAAAAACGTTCGCCAGATAGTATCTGTATGCGCTGCAACATTTCAAGCAACATAAGAGATATGCACAAACACATTCTCAAAATGAACAAGATCTAGTGAAAAAGAATCATTTAATAAAAAACTACAGGCTGCACCAACTGTGTGCAAAAACGTTGTGGGCAATAATGAAGGCACAAAATCCAAATGTGGTTAAAGAATGTTTTGATATACAACAGATTCAGCTAATACCAAACCTCTCAGGTAGATGAAGTAATCTATTCAAGACAGGTTTGGCTACACAATTTGTGCATTTTGATTCATTTCCGAGCACAGACAAAGGAGGGGATTGCTTTCTACATTTGGTTGGAAACAGAAGCACCAAAAGGATGCAACGAAGTAGCCTCTGCTCTATTGAATTTCTCATAAATCGTGAGGCGCCCCAGCCAGGAAATGATCCATTGTTTTCCAACTCCTGTACCAGTCAAAATTAAAAAATGCGTTATGACGTGCACACTAATGGTCTTCATGGAAGAAAGCAGATAATTTAATGAAATGGTACATATCACAGCTATAATCCCTACAGAGTGTTTGGTAGAATGGATAATGACTACAGCCAGTATTTTGTATCGCAATTCAATAGGATTTTTGCCTTGTTGCACTTTTGCTTATAAGCATTTCTGAAAAAGTATGAGTCAAGTCAAACAATGGCAAATCCAGGACAGAATGTAACAATATTATGAAAAGCATAGTTGCTACTCATCATATAGCGGAGATGCTGAGTTGCAGATAGGCACAACAAAAAGACTGTCAGTAAGGTCATAATTCTTTTCATAATACTGTGATGAGATTAAAGTGTTATATTGAAGTACAGTATTGGATTTCTATGCAGAGTGAACAATAAAATAGCTTTCTTCATAATTAATGTTAAAGATAGAAAATAAATGGGGGAAAAATCTACTTGAATGTTCAACATTAACAAAACTTTTAACTTTGCATTTATCGACTTCTGAAAAAACATGGACACTTTGCTCCATAAAAACACGGGAGAACTGCCGGATATCAGTAACTTCCTGCCACAATATTTCGGCGCAGAGTCTTCTGCCCATCTTCAGGTGAGTGCCACTGTAGTAGTACTGGCGAGTACGCGCTGAGCTCCGCTATTTATAGCCTTCTGAGGTGACATTGCGCATGCGCTGCTCAGTATGCGAGTTCATAACGGCTCCGTGTGCTGTGCCTCCAGCCCTCCGTTGTGAAAGCCTGGCGTATCAGTGTCAGGTCGATTTCCACCTTTATGCAAATAACTACATCCACTACGAAGTTTCTCTATAACAGGATTCCAAGCAGAGTTCAACTGATAACCGCTATCTCGATTGATGAGAGTCTCATTGTCAGACAATCTTATTTCCACAGATTCATTGATAATCGAGCTCCAAAAGTTTGATGTATGGGCCAAAATTTTTGTGTCTTTGTAATTCATGGAATGGTCTGTGGAAATACAATGTTCGACGAATGCGGACTTGGTGGGTTGGAGAAGGCGAGTATGTCGTTGGTGCACAGTTCGTGTTGTTTGCCCTATATACGATTTGCCGCATTCACACAGAATTTTGTAAACACCTGGTTTATGCAGGCCCAGATCATCTTTAACGGATCCCACCAGTGATGAAATTTTGGAAGGAGGGCGAAAGATGACTCTCACTTGATACTTTCTCAATATTCTGCCTATCTGTGAAGAAATATTCCCAATAAATGGAAGATAAACAGTCGACCTGAAAGCCTCTTCCTCGTCCTTGTTCCATCGTTTGTAGGTCTTCATCACTCTGTTCACTTGCCTAGGTGAAAAGCCATTCTTCAAAAATACTTTTTGCAGGTGTTCCAGTTCCGCTTGAAGACTGTCGGCGTCAGAGATAGCATGGGTACGGTGGACCAAGGTTTTGAGAACGCCCATTGTTTGTGCTGGATGCTGGCAACTAGTAGCTCGTAGATACAGGTCTGTATGAGTGGGCTTTCTGTACACCAAGTGACCAAGTGTGCCGTCACTCTTCCGTCGCACCAAAACTTCTAAAAATGGCAGACAACCATTTCTCTCTGTCTCCATGGTAAACTTTATGTTTTCATGTATCAACCATCTCTCTCTGTCTCCATGGTAAACTTTATGTTGTCATGTATGTTTTCATGTATGGAGTTCATGTGACGTAAAAATTCTTGGAGACAGTCCAGACCATGAGGCCACACTATAAAAGTGTCGTCAACGTACCGCCAAAATACTGTCGGTTTAAAAGTGGCAGAATCGAGTGCTCTCTCCTCAAAATCCTCCATAAAAAGATTGGCTACCAGGGGAGACAAAGGACTCCCCATGGTGACACCATCAGATTGTTCGTAAATTTCGTTATTAAATATAAAATATGTAGAGAAGAGAGTGTGCTCAAACAACGCTGTAATGTCTGCACCAAACATATTGCCAATTAGGTGTAGGGAGTCCACCAGAGGCACCTTTGTGAACAGTGAAACCACATCAAAACTGACCAATAAATCACTACTTTGCAGTTGAAGTGACTGAAGTCGATTGATAAAATCACCAGAATTCTTTATGTGATGTGCACACTTGCCTATCATTGGTTTGAGCAAAGATGCCAAGAACTTTGCTAGGTCGTAGGTGGCTGCTCCAATGTTACTCAAAATTGAACGTAATGGCACATTTTCCTTGTGGATCTTGGGCAGTCCATATAGCCTAGGTGGAACTGAACTGTTTGGTTTCAGTCTCTTGATGACCTCCTTCGGTAGAGAACTATTTGATAAAAGTTCTGCTGTTTTTCGCACTACTCGGCTCATGGGAGCCTTATCGATATTGCGATACGTTGAATCACATAATAAAACATTGATCTTATTAATATATTCATCCCTTGGTATGAGGACAGTAGCGTTTCCTTTGTCAGATTTTAAGACTACTGTATCCACATCTGCTCGTAAGTTACGGAGGGCTATCCTCTCCATGGGCGAGATGTTATTCTTCATTGGTGCACCCCTGGTCAATACACGGAAAGACTCTTGACGAACGTCCTCCGCTTCATCTGTATCAAGACGGCGAACAGCTTCTTCGATGGCACTGATGAAATCCACTAGCGGCGGTGCAACAGGTGTAGGAGCAAAATTCAGTCCTTTTGCTAGCACAGACACATTCGCGTCATCTAAAGTTTTCTCTGTAAAATTAACAACAGATCGTCGAGTTGGATCTTCCTGCTGCATCTGTTTAGAAAGTCTCTCAATCTTGGCAGTTTGCCTCGTCACAGCTTTATCATGGCTCCAGTTTGCTTTAGCCCATGTCACACCATCCACCCAGTCCCACGACAGAGAAGATAGTCTTGCTGCCAATTCCAAATGTATGTGGAACATGTCCTTTGATACAGAATCTAATTCACGCCGAGTAAAACGAATCCTTTCTCTCACCAAAGCCATGCTTGCTTTACGTTTGCGAGGCTGCTGAGCTCGTTGATATTCTTATTAAGTTGCAGAGACAAGGACATTATTCCCACGTTTGCTAAAATTGTGCATTTCATAAATACCACTGCTGCAAACAACATCAAACGTAAACCAAGCATGGCTTTGGTGAGAGAAAGGATGCGGGACATGGGGACCATCCTGGTATTCACCGAGGGGGATGTGGAAAACCAGCTAAAAACCACATCCAGCCAGGCCAGCATACCGGCCCTCGTCATTAATCCACCGGGCGGATTCGATCCGGGGCCGGCGTGCCTACTGGAGTCCAGGAAGCAGCGCATTAGCGCTCTTGGCTAACCTGGCAGGTTCCCCTCAGTTCTGAAATGATGAATGAAAATTTTAGAAAAGTAAAACATACAACTGGAAACATGCCTACTGGAGCTGTGTAAATGTTAAATTATCTTGTTTATTTAATTAGTACTTTGGTACGATATTTAAAAAAATATGTTTCCTAAGAAGTTTACTATTTTGTGTTTATCAAGTTTTGAAAAAATGCTCCTCGATTATTCTCACACTGATGCGCTGTTTAATAAAGCTTGCACCAGAATTAGGACTGCACAAAACCTTCTCCACATTAGTTTGCACGCATCAAGAAGTGTTAACAAGCCGATGAGCGAGAATGAGGAGTTCCACCACACACCCAATCTGCTGCAGGAATCAGTCCCAGGACAACTTCTTCTTCCTCCATATGTGCCTTGCTGCTATACTCAACTGGAGATTTTGCTCTTATTTCCTGAAACATAAACCAATAACAATTAACTGAAGCAGTATGTAATATATAGGAGGTTCTCTCTTTTTACAAGCCACACATCAGATTTTCAAGCACATAATATAGAGTTTTATTTTCTTAACATTTAAAGTGTCCTACACCACAGAAGACTGCACAATGTTAGAAGGCGACTTCATGGACTTCCTCACCTTCAATTTTTTTATACTTGTCTCGTTTGGGGCTCAGGTGATTTCTGACTGCTGTTAAGTGCCAAATATTAGCTTATTAACATAATCAATGGTAACTGAGTGTGTAACATAACAAACTATGGGGTCTCCAGGTAGGAAAATCAATAATGTAGGAAAAGATAGATCACTACGTACTGTAAAGATAACATGCTTAGTTGCAGACAAATTAAAAGAAATTTACATATACGCTTTCTGCCACAGCCTTCATCAGAAAAAATAAACACACTACTTTCATTCACACAAGCAACACATCTCATGCACACATGACTGTCAACTCTCGCAGCTTGGACCACAATGTTGTTTTAGTTGGTGGTCATGTGTGTGTGAGATTTGCTTGCTTGTGTGAATGAATTTTGTGTGTTTCTTTTTTTGATAAAGGCTCTGGCCAAACGCTTATGTGTAAGTGTCTCTTAATTGTGCCTGTCTGCAACTTAGCATGGTATCTTTACGGTAAGTAACAATCTATCTTTCCCTACTGTTAACGTAGCAGGCTAGTAATCATAAAGCTCATCGTTCTAATCTCAGCTGTGGCAATGCACACGAGGTGGCCAATAATATGGAAACAGCATGAAGAATCCACCCCTGAATGCAAATGCAGATGCTAGACGAGTGTGTAGGCTACACTGTTGTATTTCACCATGAGCAGCACCTGTGCAGTGTTCTCAAAACATTGCACATGTCAGTTGAGGTCAGTACAGTGTTCTGTGTAGTTCTGAGTGCATTATTTGAAGCCGTGTGAATTCGAATGTGGAATGAAGCACCAATCGAAGATTTATACAGCATACAGGAAAAGCAGAAAAACATTGTCTGCTAAGACACAACATGAATGAAAGTGTGTGATACAACAAACTATCACAGAAGAGGATTCTGACAAAAAATAACATGACAAAAGCTACAAAAGTAATGATAGAAGTGAATGTCACAGCCATAAACCCTATCAGCGTCAAAACAACACAAAGGGAGCTCTGTAAGCAGGGAACTGGAGGCTAGAATCCCAGAACCACAAGTAATGCAAATTCCCATAACAGGAAAACAAGGTGCCGAAGCCACAAAACCTGGACTACAAAGCAATGGAAGAAAGTCATTTGATCAGACGAGTCTTGTTTCACACCATTCCCAAATTATGTCTGTGTTTACATTCTAAGAGTGAAACATGGCAGGGGTTTGCTGATAATGTGGGCAACCATAATGTAGTATTCCACAGGCACCATAGTTACTATGCAAGGTCACATTACTGTCAAGTATTATGTCATTTTGGCTGATCAGATCCATCCCAATGAAAAATATTTGTTCTCCAATGGTGATGCTGTGAACCGAAATAACAAGGCCCCTGTTCACACAGATCGCATCATGTAGGATTGGTTTTGTGTGCATGAGGATAAACTGTCGTGTCTGCCCTGGCCTTTACAGGTGCCAAATCTCAATACTATTCAGCCTTTCTGGTCTACTTTGGAGAGAAGAGTGTGCAACTGCTGTCCACCTCCAGTTAGTTACTATGAGATGAAAATACAAGTATGCAAATAATTATAATTCTGTACGAAAATGTGAAACATCAAATAGAAATGAAATGTGTTTTTAATTCTAGAGACTGAACAGTATTATTGACATATAATATTTTTTTCATTTTTTCACAATAAATGTGGAATTCATATAAAAGTACAAACAAAGAGTTGCAAACAATGAGACTTCAACCAACAATTTTAAAATTACCAGATTTTTATGTTACCCATTCAGCTACTGGTGAGTGGTATGAGCTCAAGTGTTTTATACTTAACAGCAACTGGAAATTTTCATATCTTGATAGATGATTTTTTTCAGTTATTTTTTGAGAATTGTGTCTTCTCACTAAGAAATTGAGGTCTCATAATGATCTTAAAATCCTCCAACTATGAAGAAGATTGAAGAGGGCCAGTCTGTAAAGCTGACTAGAAGATGGAACTATCTTGGAATTTGGCCCACATTATAAGGAAAATTGAGAAAATAGATTCTGTTTGCATGAGGCACATGAAAGAATATATGCATGGTGCCTCACCTAACTCTGCCACCTCAAATATCTCTGGAACAACAATAGACATTCAAAAATGGTTTTCACCAGCGTGAACATATGGCAGGACCTTAGGAAACCAAATACTATGTGAAATTTTAAAACATAAATAAACAATACACAAACTTCTGTATTTTTAATTAGACACCACCCATTATTTCATATGCAATCAATAGCATGAAAAATCACAAAAATAATGGCATTGGTTGCATCTCAATATGTCAATTGCATTTCGAGAAATTGCGAAGTGAAGTTGATGCTAGAAATAAATGAAGTACAGAACTAGCAAACATCCTGAGCCTCAAGCATTCACCTCACACTGCCGGTTATCATGACGCAATTGACATACTACGCCAGTGGGGCATTAATGTATGGCATGGTACTGTATGAGAACACATCAATGGCCCATATTTCATTGATGGCACTCCTAAAGGGGGATAGTTTAGCCCCTTCTTGAGCTGTACCTTACTTGAACCGGTCCATAATGTGTCAAATAATGCGTTATCAGAATGATGGATGTCCTGCGCATAATGTTTATTGTTGCAAAATGACAATAAGAAGTACAATTAGTGGGAGCACACTTGGTTTCATGTTTCTAAATATCATAAGTTCCGAAATATGTGGCTTGTAAAGGATAGCAATGGTGTCACAGTTCCTGATGTAATGCATCACATGTAGTACTGTGCTCAAAGCAAGGGTTGCCTGCACTGGCACCTGTATCCTGCCGTAAATAAACCAATAACACCACAGCACACTCTACCTTCAGTGTACAAGTGTCTCCTAATCTGGTCTGCTGAACTGCTCTCATACTGTAATGTAATTCACATATGTTGCCACATTAAAACCTGTTTTCTTGCGGCTTGTAATATTTGCCATCATCTATTCGATATGCCGGCCTTCAGTAATGAAGAAAAACTTGATATTATTTTAATTAATGGCAAATATCACAGAAATGAAACCACAGCTGTGACACTGTATACTGAATGCTACTCAGATCAGCAGTGTCCATCATGTCGAATGACTGGCAACATCTGCAAGACACTCACGGAAACGGGAAGCTGAGCTCCCACAAAACGTCAACGTTCAACGCCAGCAACTGGCAATGGCAACGAAATTGCTGTTCTGACTGCTGTAGCACACAATCCTCAGGTGGGTGTGTGAGAAATTGCACGAGGTGTAAGAATAAGGTACAGGAGTGTGTGCAAAATTTTGCATTGGCATCAGTTTCATCCGTTCCATATCTCACTGCACCAAGAACTGTATGGGAAAGACTTTGAATCCCGCACTGAATTCTGTCATTTTGCACTTCAGCAGTTACAAGATAATCTAGTATTCCTAAGCAATACGTTATTTACGGACAAAGCTTCATTTACAAATTATAGTAATGTGAATCCACATGACACGCACTATTGGTCCATGCAAAATCCCCACTGGATTCACCAAGTTGCTCATCGACGAAAGTGGAGTGCCACTGTTTGGTGTGGTATCATTGCTAACTATATTGTAGGTCCCTATTTTTACCATCGAACATTGAATAGACAGCGATATGCATCATTTTTTCAACTCACACTAGCAGTCCTCGTGGACGATCTAGGACTCATCTATCAATGTGGTTCCAACATTGTCCTGCACACAATGCAAAAGTTGCCAGAGAAGTTCTAGATGCGACATTTCCAAATAGGTGGATGGGGCGAGGAGGTACTGTGCGAAGGCTGGCATGGTCCCCAGACTCGACGCCATTCGACTTCTTTCTCTGGGGCGCAGTGAGAGACAGTGTATCAAGAGCCCCCAATGACAGCAGAGGATATGCAACATCGTATTACTGCGATGTGTGCAACAATATCTGTAGAAACTCTACAATCTGTGCAACTCTCTCTCGTTACCCGTCTGCACATATGTATTGATGCAAATAGAGTGCACTTCGAACATCTGTTGACGTGACACAGTTTCATTGGTCAAGATGTGGGTCTATTTTCTATGCTGGATGTAATGCACAACAATACAATTTCTGTGGGCAACAGGGTACTAGTTAATGTGATTAGCAAAGTGAATTCAAGTGTGTTATATCTAATTGTAGCTCTAGTTGTCATTTCACTAGAATAAACATACATTTACAATTTGAAAAATGTAACTTTGCATTGGACATGTTACTTGTTTAATTTTGTGGATTGTGCATACCTTCCCATTGTGTGAGCCCCTGACACAGATAGCGTGAGGTGCACACTTGCGTCTCAGGATGTGCACTAGCTGTGCACTTCAAGATATCAACTTCGTTTTGCAATTTCTTGGAATGTAACTGACATATCACAATGCAACCAACGTCATTATTTTTGTGATTTTTCATGTTACTGATTGCATACGAAATAAATACAAAAAATTGTGTTGAAAATAGTATTTGTTTATGTCTTAAAATTTCGCATAGTATTTGGTTTCCTAAGGCCCTGCAGTACGTTCATGCTGGTGGAAACTTTTTGAATAGGATTGGGGAGAAGAGAAGTTTGTGGTACAACTTGACTAGAAGAAGGGATCGGTTGGTAGGACATGTTCTGAGGCATCAAGGGATCACCAATTTAGTATTGGAGGGCAACATAGAGGGTAAAAATCGTAGAGGGAGGCCAAGAGATGAATACACCAAGCAGATTCAGAAGGATGTAGGTTGCAGTAGGTACTGGGAGATGAAGAAGCCTGCACAGGATACAGTAGCATGGAGAGCTGCATTAAACCAGTCTCAGGACTGACGACCACCACCATCACCACCACAACAACAACAACAACACTGTTGTTCAATGATATCTGAGGTGGCAGAGTTAGGTGAGACACCCTGTGTAGTCACATCAACTGCATCTCAATATGTGTGGTTGGGTGAGTAGCTATTATGTAGCTACTGTTGGCCCATAGCTCTGTCGTTACATATCATGTTTGGGATGGCTACTGCTATTGCAAATTCTGCTGACTCTGAAATGATTTGTCTCCTAAGTGGGGGGGGGGGGGGGGGTAAAGGTGGTAAGATGGAGAAGAAGAAATATGCAGATGCTTGTAACTAAATTTGTACATTTCATAGACAGAATGAAAGACAGTGTTGTGAGACAATGGTGACACATAAGCCAGACAAAGTCAAGACTGGAGCAACTGAATTACATTCTCCGCCAGGGTTTCTACTACCTCTCGTTGTGCCCAGAAATGAGAGATGTCCTTCCCACCATCCTTCCAACCCTCCCACCCCCAAGGTGGTATTCCACCGCCCACCAAACCTACACATTATGCTCATCCATTCCTACACAACCCCTGCTCCCAGCTCCCTGCCTCATGGCTCATATCCCTGCAATAGACCTAGATGCAAGACTTGTCCAATATATCCTCCCACCACCACCTACTCTAGTACGGTCACAAACATCACATATCCCATTAAAGGTAGGGGTATTTGTGGAACCAGTCATCTGATCTACACAAACTGTGGCCAAAAACACAACTAGACCACACTGTTGCTGAGCAGGCCACCCAACACAACATTCTTCATTTCAATGACTGCTTCACAGCCTGTGCCATCTGGATCCTTCCCACCAACAACTTTTCTGAATTGTGCGCATGGGAACTGTCTCTGCAATAATTCCTTTGTTCAAGTAACCCTCCTGACCTCAACCTTTGTTAGTCGCTGTCCTTACCCATCTAGCTCCTCCCCTGTTCCCATTCCAGCACTACACAGCCCTCTCTTCCGCCATCACGCAAAGTCTTTTTACTTCTCTCCTTTTCCGCTTCTCTCCACTCCACCCTCACCCTCCATCTAACCTCCAAATTGCACCTAGCTACCCTAACCTCTCTCCACCTCATGTGTTTGTGTGTGTTTTGTAACAAAGGCCTTGTTGGGCAAAAGATTATTGTGTGACAGATTTCCTCCCCCCCCCCCCCCCCCCCCCTCCACCCTATCGGTGACTCTGCGACATGGTGAGTAGCAACTATCCTCGTCATAATATTGTTACATTACATCATGGATTTTCCATTGTTTTATTTTGCCTGACAGCTTTTCTTCCATTCTAACCCACAGCTGTTTTCCTTTGTTACTATTTTTCAATGAATTTCTATATTCAATGTCCTTCCTTCTTACTCTTCTTTCCCGTGTTTCTCTTGCTGCCTCACAAACCACATTGTGCGCTCTACTTACGAGCCACACTGTATCAACCATGCTCAACAGACAGCTACAAGACCACACAGATTGTTGATGTAGCATCTTATGTCCCACATTACTCCTACCGATATCATTAATCCTATACCTTCAAATCGATCACTCTACCTGTGTCACTCTCCCGTATTTTCGCGCATCTCTCCTGTGCCACATGATCTTGCATCTCATCCTACCAACCCCTCCTCCTCTCTATTCCAGTTCACACCTACTAATTTCGCCTAATCCAGTCACCTCTGCTGCCCCCCTTCTTCACACTTATCCACCCACAGACCTGCAACCAACAGTAAAAATCTTTTTATTTATAATTTTTCTTTGATCTCTTTGTGGCTTCACTCCAATGTCAGTTGGTTTTCGGCTTTCACTATCGACGCATTCCCTCAGATTGCATCTAGTTTCCCCTTATTTCTTCTGCTGCATCCATTTTGTGATTTTTCTCACACATTTGGGTGTTTTCTGCGAATTTTTGCACACATAATTCTATGTTGTTTACATATTTTTTGCATTATTTCCACCACCAAGGATCCTTGCTCCTTCCACCTGCATCAATACACAAAAGTTTCCTTATCCTTAGCCAGAACCCAGTCCCACATACCGTTCCTGCGTTGTTGCTTGTCTCATGGAATACCCTCAAATGGCCTTACCATCAAATTACCAATCTCTGGCTGCTACCCTGCCTTCCACAATGACCTCCAAGTGTCCAGATTCTGCCAATCCTTATCCCTCACCAAAACCATATCAATCAAGCCCAAACCTCCTTGCAATACCTTCTCTCCACCTGCAAAATTCTCTTACCATGCAATCCCAAATTCCTGGATCCCATAGCACACATTGAAACTCTTAGCCTCCAGGAACTAGACCAATATGCACAATGTCACCTCAAAAACCTCTCCGCCGTGCTCACTTCCTTCTCCCACCTTGGACTACCACTGTCCACCACCTCTAGAACAACCTCCAAACCTCCCCCACATCCCCTCATAGCTGAAAAATCCCACCTCACAGACCTACTATATTTACTCTACTCTCCAAAACTCCCTTCCACCACCACTTAGAATCCAGAACCAGACAGACACGAAACGTAGTCATGAACCTTTCCTCCAAAAGCCTTAGCCCCATAGAAATACCAGTCCCTTCAAAAGACCTCACCTTTTGCCCCACTCCCAGATTCAATCGGACAGGACTTGTTAAGGACCTTCTCTCCTTCTTCTGGTCCCTACACTTTTTCATCACCAAAGCTACCAATCAGACTCAACCAAAGAGCACTGTTGAACCCTGCCTCCATCCAACTGTGATACACCCCCACTGCCCCCAAATCTCCCCTGTAACTTCCCAGAATTTCTTAACCTTGAATGTTTCCTCACCATCATACCCGAATCCTTCAACATGCAAACTAACCTTACATCTGCAAAAAGAACTGGAATCCACCACCTACAAACTGATCCCAATCTTATAATCCTACCTGCTGACAAAGGCTCCACCACTGTTGACTTGAAGTGCAAGAATTACCTGGCAGATTCATCCGCCAACAAACGCTGCCACAGTGACCCTGTTCTAGATACCCAGCAGGATATTCAGTTTCTTCTCAAATCTTTAGGCCCATCCCAGAACCTCTCCTGAGACTCCATTTCTCTCCCTACCCCTACCACTTCCCACACTCCTACTTTATACATTTTTCCAGAAGTCCGTAAACCCAACCACCCAGGACGCCCCATTGTTGCCAGTTACTGTGCCTCCAATGAAAGAATCTTTGCTCTCACAAACCAAAACCTTCAGCCTATTACCTGCAACCTACCTGTTCCACTGACTCTCCACAGTTCCTGTTCCTTTATCACAGAGCGCTCTCGTTGCCACTACTGGTGCCACCTCCCTTTACACTAACATCTCTAATACCCATGGCCTTAGCACTATTAAACACTATCTTTCCTAATGTCCAACAGATTCCCCACCAACATCCTCCTTCCTTGTAGCCATGACCAACTATATCCTCGCCCATAATTACTTCTCCTTTGAAGCCATTACCAACAAACAAATCCAGGGTACGGCTATGGGCATCTGCATGACACCATCCTATGCAAACCAATTCAATGGCCATCTAGAGGAATCCTTCACAACACCCAGAATCCTAAATCCCTCACCTGGTTCATATTCACTGATGGCACCTCAGTGATCTGGATCAAGAGTGAGGGCACCCTATCCACATTCCTCGAGAACCTCAACACCTACTCCCACATTTGCTTCACCTGGACCTATGCAACCCAAGAAGCCACCTTCCTTGATACTGACCTCCACCTCAAAGATGGCATAAGTACCTCTGTCCATATCAAACACCAGAAATACATCCACTTCAACAGCTGCCACCAATTCCATGCCAAGAAGTCCCTTCCATACTGCCTAGCCACCTGTGGCCATTGCATCTGCAGTGACAAACGCCCCCTCTCAAAATACACTGAGGGTATCACAGTGGCCTTTACAGACTGTAATTAACCCCCCCTCCCTCCCTCCCCCCAAGCCTGTTCAAAACCAGATCTTGTGTGCCTTATCTTTCTGGAATTACATTCTCCGCCAGAGGTCCAACTACCTCTCGTCGTACCTTGAAATGAGAAATGCCCTACCCAAGGTGGTATTGCACCCGCCCACCTAACTTACACAATATCCTCTCCAACCCCTGCACAACCCCGCTCCCAACCCCTTGCCTCACAGCTCATATCCCTGTAATAGACTTTAATGCAAGACCTGTCCCTACATCCTCCCACCATCACCTACTCCTGTCCGGTCACAGACATCACCCTTCCCATCAAAGGAACCTGTGAAACCAGTCTTGTGACCTACAAGCTAAGCTGCAGCCACTGTGCTGCATTCTAGATGACATGGGCACGATAACCAACAAGCTGTCAGTTCGCACGAATGGCCACAGAGAAACTGTGGCCAAAAAACAACTAGACCACCCTGTTACTGAGCCCGACACAGCATTCTTCATTTCAATGACTGCATCACAACCTGTGCCATCTGGATCCTTCCCACCAACAAAAGCTTTCCTGAATTGCACACGTGGGAACTCTCGCTGCAACACTTCTAGCTCTTTCCCTGTTACCACTCCAGCACTACACATCAACCTATTCCACCTTTTTACTTCTCTCCTTTTCTGCTATCCCTCCCCTTCCACCCTCTCTTCCCTGCCCTCTGTCTAGACCTATTGACTGCATCTAGCTGTCCTACCCTCTCTCCACCTCAACCCTGCATGGTGCCACAGCAGCACTTTACCACCCACCACCCTTTCCCTGCTGTCACTACTCCTCCCCCTCCTCGCCCCAGCCTCTTTCTTATGCTCACCCGGTTGCCTCTCCCATCATGCAGCGCTGTTTGTAGTCTAGCTTCAGCTCCAAGAGACTGTGGTCATGTGCATGAGAGTTGTGTGTGTGTGTGTGTGTGTGTGTGTGTGTGTGTGTGTGTGTTGTGTCTATTTTTGACAAATCCCTTGCTATAAACGATGACTAACTGACAACCTCAGCTGCCGACAGGTGTTGTTGATATATCTCGATGTGGACAGCTGAAAATGTGTGCCCCGACCGGGACTCGAACCCGGGATCTCCTGCTTAAATGGCAGACGCTCTATCCATCTGAGCCACTGAAGACACAGATGAATAGCGCGACTGCAGGGACTTATCCCTTGCACGCTTCCCGTGAGACTCACATTCCCAACTGTCCACAATTCTACATATGAATTGTACCTTATAGACATTTGCCCACCCACTCATCACTCGCGCACGCTTTGGACAGTTGGGAATGTGAGTCTCACGGGAAGTGTGCAAGGGATAAGTCCCTGCAGTTGCACTATTCATCTGTGTCCTCAGTGGCTCAGATGGATAGAGCGTCTGCCATGTAAGCAAGAGATCCCGAGTTCCGAGTCCCGGTCGGGGCACACATTTTCAGCTGTCCACATCGAGGTATACCAACAACACCTGTCAGCAGCTGAGGTTGTCAGTTAGTCATCATTTATTCCAAGGAAAAGCTGCACGGTCATCAACAGTAACTGTTCCTTCGAGAACAAGTTACTGTCTTCATATATATAGTTAAAAGCAACCCAGCCATTGACCTTCGTCTGTGCGAATGCGCACAGGTTGCCCAAACTCTTACGGGAATTGCCAAAGTGTGCGCGAGTAATGAGTGGGTGGGCAAATTTCTATAAGGTACAATTCACATGTAGAATTGTGGACAGTTGGGAATGTGAGTCTCACGGGAAGCGTGCAAGGGATAAGTCCTTGCAGTTGCGCTATTCATCTGTGTCCTCAGTGGCTCAGATGGATAGAGTGTCTGCCATGTAAGCAGGAGATCCCAGGTTCGAGTCCCAGTCGGGGCACACATTTTCAGCTGTCCACATCGAGGTATATCAACAACACCTGTCGGCAGCTGACGTTGTCAGTTAGTCATCATTTATTCCAGGGAAAAGCTGCACGGTCATCAACAGTAACTGCTCTTTTGAGAACAAGTTACTGTCTTCATAAATCCCTTATCTGAAAGTTTATTATGTGACAGTCTTTTTGTTGTGCCTGTCTGAGACTCAGCAGCTCCACTACGTGAGGAGTAGCAACTATCCTTTTCATAATACTGTTACATTCCATAGTGGATTTTCCATTGTTAAAGTAATGCATACGATCAGGTGAGGATATGACATTCTGAAAAAAATAGAGGGGGGGGGGAGTGCGCATTAGGGAGGAAAATTTACAGAATATCATGAATTGATAATTATTGAACTTTTAAACACTATCCCTCATGTTTCATGAACAATTCGTGGACACAATCTTGGAGAACAAGAGAGGAAAACAATTATAAATAAAGGAGCTATGCATATAGAAAAGCCATAAAAATATCAATGACTGAAAAGAAATTCCATGAGCAATAACTAAAAGAAATGAACAAAAAAAGAACATTGCTTGACAACGCACAAAAGAGGAAAACTAAGCTAAATTGGACACACAATTTGGCATAATGATTTATGAAGGACATCTTAGAAAGAAAAATTGGAGGTAGAAGAACTACAGCCAGCCAATAGCATACATAAATACATAACTCTTACATTAATTTTCAATTATGACATAAAATTTTGTAGAAGATCCCTTCTTACGAAGGACCAATACAAAACACAGTTTATTTACTCACAATATACATATTTTAAGCTAGTTGTTAAAAACTGAACTATTTCATATTTTGACATCATTTGTCTTCTAATAGATAACTTCATTAAATCTTTTTAATATTTAACTAGACAAAACAGAGGAAGCTGATTAACTTGCTTCTTCAGTATGAACACGCTTTACAATACTGTGAGCAAAGCAGGAAAAACTAGCAATAAAAACTCTACTGAGAAAGACAATGTCAAGTTTCTGCGAGAGCAGCAACTCACTTTGTGTATAAAGTGTAAGACAGGAAAAAAATCTTCAGAACCAACCAGGTGTTCGCACACAGTTGGGGAGAATTATGAAATTACTTCCTCTTCTCCTCTATAGCTGTGCTTTATACCAAAAGCACCAGACTGGATGTTGGGTTCTTCCTTTATCTGAGATGTCGCCAACTGTAACAGTGCAAGGCAAAACTGTTAATACCTAAAAGCTGTTGTCTCCAGTATTTCCTTTGGTTTATTCACGTAGGGTGATGCAAGTCACTCAAGTGTATTGTTGAACTAGCTTTCATAACTCAAATAAAACATATCTAATTGAGAATCTACAGCGACAAGATTGGCACTTTAGTCTTGGAAGGTGACTAAATTGGGTTCTTGCACCCAGTAAAGATACTTCAGAAGCAAAAATGTGAGAACTCACTCTATAGCACACTATCCACAGGTTCTACAAGTGTCTTGAACATGAGCCCAAATTCAAGATAACCACACATAATTCATATGGTAAGTAATCAGGCCAACAATTCACTGGTTCATAGCAACCAGTTTCACATTTTAATCTCATAAAGACTCATATTACACAATTGCAAAAAAGAAAACAAAAGTCACCTGCTACCACTAGAAGTAGTCGTTAACAGTAATCCACAAAATGACACACTCAACTAAAGTTTGTTGATGTTCAGTTAGATAACAAGTTAAAATTGAGTAAATACATCTATAAACTAATCGAGAAGTTCAGTTTAGAATGTTTTGTAGTAGTAGTAGTAGTAGTAGTAGTAGTAGTAGTATTTCCTGAGTGTTTTGGTACAAGGGACTGATGGACTCCAGCAGTTCACTAGTGAATAATAATGTGATTATGAGTTATTCAGTTTGGTACCCCAATTAGCTTTGTTTCTGTGAAAATAGAATGAGGTGACAAAAGTCCTAGGAAAGGGATATGCACATGTATGGATGGCGGTGGTATTGCACACACAAGGCGTAAAAGGGCAGTGCATTGGTGGCATTATCATTTATACTCAGGTGATTTATATGAAAACATGACTGACATTTATGGCCACAGACTTTGAACACAGAAAGATAGTTGAAGTTAAGCACATGAGACATTCTACTTCAGGTATCGTTAGGGATTTCAATGAAATGAAATGATCATGTTGTATTGTTGGCCAGGAGACCCCATCCAGGGAAGTCCAGCTGCTGGGTTGCAAATAACTTCAGGTGATGCCACACTGGGCGACTTCCATGTCAACTAAATATTCTGCGAGCCACAGTGTCAAGACTGTGCTGGGAATACCGAATTTCAGGCATTACCTCTCACTGCTGACAACACAGTGGCAGACACCCTTCACTTAACGACTAAGAGCAGCAGTATTTACATGTAGAGTTGTTCAGTGCTAACAGGCAAACAACATTGTGTGAGCTAACTGCAGAAATCAATGTGGGATGCATGACAAACGTATCCATTAGGACAGTGTGGCGAAATGTGGCATGGGCTATGACAGCAGACGACTGAACCAAGTGCCTTTGCTAACAGCAAGACATAGCCTGCAGCGGTCCTCCTGGCCTTTGACCATATTGGTCAGACCTTCAACAAATTGAAAACCATGGCCTGGTCAGATGAGTCACAATTTCAGTTGGTAAGAGTTGATGGTAAGATTCAAGTGTGGTGCAGACCCGATGAAGCCATGAGCTCAAGTTGTCAACAAGGCACTGTGCGAGCTGGTGGAGACTCCATAATGGTGTGGGCTATGTTTACATAGAATAAACTGCATCCTCTGGTCCAGCTGAACCAATCACAGACTGGAAATTGTTATGTTTGCGTACTTGGAGACCATTTGCAGCCATTCATGGACTTCCCAAACAACAATGGAATTTTTATGTACGACAACGCATCATATCACTGGGCTACAATTGTTCGCCACTGGTTGGAAGAACATTCTCGAGCAGATGATCTGACACGAATCCCATTGAACATTTATGGGACATAATCAAGATGTGAGTTTGTATGCAAAATCCTGCACTGGCAACACTTCCACAATTATGCATGGCTGTAGAAGCAGAATATTTTTGAAAGGGACTTCCAATGACTGGCTGGGTCCATACCACATCAAGTTCTTACACTACACTGGGCAAAAGGAGGTTCCATGAGATATTTGGAGGTATCCAATCACTTTTGTCACCTCAGAGCACCTTCACACCCATGAAAATGCCAGTAATTTGCATTAACCAAAACATGGAATGACCTGTATTCTTGTAGACACCTGCATGAAGACACAGAAGCACTGTGATGTGGTTGCCATAGATGCAGAAATGCTGAGAATACCATCATTATACTACTCTTCCATTTTATTCAGTGAACCCATACTTGAGGTCCATATTGCCCAACCTTCTTCAGTATACCTACCCATAATGCTGTGTATTACTGTTGGTGTACAACTAACACTGCTGGAAAAACAAACCTAAGGCATAATCAAGCAGTACGTAACGTAACCCTGAGGGCAAAGAGTTAAGTGGATCTTACTGTTGTCAGCAATAAGTACTGAGTGTCTTTTGGCACTGTTGAGCAAATATTTATGGTAGTAAGGGTATGAAATCAAATGACATGCAATTACTCTGTAATGAGTCACTGGATACCACAGACCTCTTATATCAAAATAACCAGAAAACGTACGTGGGCAACCCATAAAATATTCGGGTTCACCCTGTATTCACTCGTTTACATACTCACAGGCCTAGTTGGACAAGGATGGGAGAAGTAGTCTTGGCTTTATAGTAGGAATAATCACAGGTTTGTCTGAAATAATGGAGAGAAACCACAGTGAACCTAAATCAGGACAGCCAGACGGTGATGTGGTGCCAGTTTGCTTAAAACAGCACAATCTCATTTGGGTTATCCCCAGCATATAATGCTGCTTCGTCTTTAATTTCCTGTAAATAATTTATTTCATAGTGTAAAAAGCTATAGTTACACTGTTAATTCATTTCTCAGTACCGATCACTGACCACACCTGTCGGCTGATACTCAGGCCATAACAATGTTATGTTTCAATTTTCTTTACTGTAACACCCTATTTGATTTCCTGTAAAATTGTGCTTATGGTTGATTTCGGGTCCTTGGTTAGGATGTTGCTGTCATCAATATACATTTGTGTTTTTGAACACAGGTAGAGGGGAAGAAGGAGAGGGAGAGCCCGAGGGAGAGAGGGAGGGAACTAAGATATAGTATGTGACTGGAATATTATATCACTTATTTGTGACTAGTGTAATCTATCATTTACTTTGTTCCTAATTTGTTTAGAGATGCATATAAAACAATTTGATTTATGTTTCAGAAATTTCTATTGATACAGTAGTAACACTCCAGCAGAGAGCAACAAAGTTAGCAAAGGGGATGACTGTGGTCAACAGAGAACGAAAATTTGACAAAGAGGCAATGATGATGTCTACATCCACATGATTACTCTGAAGTGTTTGGCAGAAAGTACATTGAAGAAACACTTTCAGATCATCAGAATGGAATCCATATCATACTCTTGTGTGCAGCGATTGTTGAATATAGAAAATCGAGAAAATAACAGTAAGCAATTGTATCATTTTATTACAATAGATCTAGATTATTGACACTTTAGAGTAATGTCACCTGTTACTATATGCACTGAAGATGACTATGTAATAGTTGAAATCTAGATCTGCTCTAATAAAACAATGTACTTCACAATGTATTTCTGTTCTTTTCTCCACTGTCTATTTTCAGACTATTTCTAGACCATACCACTCTCGATCAGCACATGGGAGAAATGAACATCTAAATCTTTCTGTGCGAAGTCCAATTTTATCATATTTTATTGTGATGACTATTTTTTTCCTAAATAGGTGGCAGTCAACAAAATATTTTCACATTCCAAGGTGGAAGATGGTGACTGAAATTTCATGAAAATACCTCACTGCAGCAAAAAAGCATTCATTTTAATTACTGCCAACCCAGTTCACTTATATCCATGACATTCTCTCCCATGTTTTGCGATGGAATTTTTTTTTCTGTCCTCTGTCAATGTTACCTCGTAAGGATCCATATCACATAGCAGTATTCAAGAAGAGGAAAGATAAGCAAACTGTGAGCAGTCTCTTTAGTGGATTTGTTGTGTTTTCTGCTTATAAAACACAGTCTTTGGTTCACCTTCTCAGTGCAATGGTTCCAATTTAATTTCTTTGTAGTAGTCCCTGGGCACTTAGTAGAATTTACAACCTTTAAATTTGTGTTGTTTGTCATGTAACCAAAATTTAATTTAATTTTTAAGTACTCCTGGGGACCCGCGACTTTTTATTGCTTAGGGTCAATTGCAACTTTTCACACCTTGCAAATATCTTGTCTAAATCGTCATTTCAAACTCCTGGTGACTTTCAGTCTCATTAGATGACTTCTCATCAATTTACGTGAATTGCAACCTTTCTGACAGGAAATAATAAATCCTATTCACAGTTACAAATCTGATTAAAAGCTGCTGGTGAGGAAAGTAGAAAGAAAGAGAATGGCAAGCTAATGACAGCAATTAGATCTATACAGCCTCAACAACATTGGTTTCTAACATTTACAAACATTCACATTGGAATCTGAAGACAATAAATCTCTATCTACAAATGTCACAACCAAGATTCTCCAGGTCAGAAAATGAAGATGCCTTTCAGATAACTGTGTTAATAATTTTATAAATCTACAGTCATAGACCAGACCTGCTAATTATGGGTATATTTAAATATAACGTATGTTGTTAATGCAAAATGTCACTGCTGACCACTCACTATTACTTAAGAGTTTCATGGTGGTTATGTTGTTACAATATGCTAAACGATAATTTGACATTAGATAACAGAACATTGAAATAGGCCTGCTTGTGGTAATCAAGAGAATTACATGAGTGCTTTATGTGGCTACCTACAAAGAAGCTCATAAATATTTAATTTCTTTGCGCATGCATCCACATACACAGTAAACAATTTTGAGATTAAAACAATTTTCCCAATTACGGATGTTTAAAAATAATGTCCCTTTATACCATTATCCATTTGTGCACTATCAGCTGATATTAGTGTGCAGCCATCACAAAGTGTTTCCTAAATTAAGCGGCACAACAAGGAATAAAATTTGAGCATTACTGACAAAGGAAACTAGCATTGTGCTGGCATACACCTTTGCCAGCACACTGGTCGACACAAGAAAAACACTGTATAGCAGGCACTGAATTAGGCGTGCCTATGACAGGAAAAGACCTTGACGTGCATAAGGCCGCTGCCACTGACTGAGCTGGCTCAATCTCAGTACTCAGTTCACATTGCACCTCAATATGTCACACTGTCCTCTACGTCATCACAGCTATAGTCGTCACCTTGCACCACAGCTAGCTGTGAGGGAACTTTAGTCACTGTATATAGTTGTGATACAGACACAGACAAGATTCAAGAATTAGTACATGTTACTTGATTGTTGTTAACCACAGAACTTCAGACTGGACATAATTGAAGTTAATACTCAATTAGTTTCTGTAATAAAGCATATTTTAACCACGAGTGCATTTTGTGTTGTAGTGAGAGGAAACTGGCCACCCACCTATCACACCACCCTCTCCTCATCCAGCCAGGAACCACAAAATATTGCAAGAGGGCACAGCCACAACAAGCACAAATGCTGTGCAAAAAGTATTTTTTTGGTAAGACTACTGAAATCATAGCCACTGGAATAACCTGGTGGTACTGATGGAGCTCTCATATTCGGAAGTTCCATTACATTCCCTTGTTATTCCAGTTGCTTTGAGGTGAAAATGGAACTCTAATTTTAGTAAGTAGCCTTGTCAAAAACATATTTTTAACATCATTTAATGGCACAGGGGCTGTAAGTAAACATAACACATGGTACAAATAGATACAGAAGATGTGTAAAACACATCTTAGCAGACTAGCATTAGCTTATAAATCAAAAGGTAAATGTGTGACGAGAGTAGAAGAAACAGAAACAGCCACTTGTTTAACACTAAAATTGTGCATGGGAGACTCCATGTTAAGTGGTCTACGCGTCCTCACATGACCGTCTACAATTTAGTTCAAATTCAGTGTGCAGGTTTGCTTAAGGACCAAAGGAATATTTCCAAATTTCTAGCTCCCAAGTTTTTAACACTTTGTCAACAAGGGCATTTTAAGTGAAGCATTCACAAATATGGTGACATTTCAAAAATTTTTGCCGTTTCTGAAGTGCTATAATTCAACAGCCAATTTTCGTTAAGATAAAAAACTAGACAAGACAAGTGAACAATATGCACTGTGCACATTCAGTAAGTTTTAAGTCATTTGGTTCACTATTTTGCTCCAATTTTGCTTGCCAATAAAGTGTATCATAACAAATTTTCTCCCAAGTTGAACTAGCTTGATCTCTTTATATAGAAGGTTTAGCAACCTGTTCCTTTGTGACCTTCTTGCCCAGTAGTTTAATTATAAATCTACTAAATTTTATCACTTCTGAGTTAATACTCTTTGGAGATAGACGTGAAGCTGCTGGAAAACAAATTTTCTGCCAAAGTAAGCTATTTTTGAGTCTTATTTTCTTAAAATGTATGACTGATCCATACTTGTTTTACCTATTGCTTGAAAGAACACTTTTTTCGTTATAAAATATCAAATTGTAATTATTTTTCCCCTTGAAGGTCTACAGTTATATAGTAAATTTGTCATGAAAATCAGTACTTTGGAGCACCATAAAAACCTAGGGTTTTTTAAAGTTATCATCAGGCACAATATAACTAAAACCTGCAATGGTAAATGGTGGTTTTTGCCACTACAATTTAGCATCATTATTGCAAAGGGTTCACATCTGATAGCCAGGTAAGTTCAGGCACGACCGAGGGACTTTTTTCAGTTTCACAAGCCTGTTAGTGACTTGCTTAATAAAGGTTTCCAAGCCTTGTGTGTCTTTCTTAAATTTGTTCCCAAGCCCTTGTGGAGTTTAGCAGAGTTTCCCAAGCCTCATGTTTGGGTATCTCCGTGACTTTCAAGCTGACATTCATGAAAAGGCAGCATTAGTGTTACACAGTGATTTAAAGTTCTCCATCAATTTTATTAATGACTGGTTGTGGGAAACTGCTGTTTATCCAGTGTTGTTGTACAGGGCATCTGCAGATTTATGATATTATAATGTAAGACACATGTGAATGAAAATATGCAAAATATCTTAAGGTTAATCCAATCAAAAGTGAAACCAAAATAGAAAATGTGAAATGCTATAGATTTTTGTCTTGATTGTGATAAACCCACTTCTGAAACTGTACAATATCTTACACCATAATGATGAATAGATCATATTTCTGCTGAAAGGAGCTAATGGACAGTCACTCAAAGTGGGGAAAAATTCATGACTTTTGATACATTATATTTTGATAGTGCTGTATTTCTTTGCTATTCAGTTGTTTCCAACGAATCATTTAGACATCTAAAAACAAATGTCTGCTTGTGTCTGTGTATGTGCGGATGGATGTGTGTGTGTGTGTGTGTGTGTGTGTATGTGTGTGTGTGTGTGTGTGTGTGTGTGTGTGTGTGTGTGCGAGTGTATACCTGTCCTTTTTTTCCCCCTAAGGTAAGTCTTTCCGCTCCCGGGATTGGAATGACCCTCTCCCTTAAAACCCACATCCTTTCGTCTTTCCCTCTCCTTCCCTCTTTCCTGAAGAAGCAACCGTTGGTTGAATTTTGTGTGTATGTTTGTGTGTCTATCGACCTGCCAGCACTTTTGTTTGGTAAGTCACATCATCTTTGTTTTTAGATATATTTTTCCCATGTGGAATGTTTCCCTCTATTATATTCAAATTCAAATACAATTTGAAATGCTTTTTAAATTACAAAGGAATAAAATAGAGAATTTATTAATAGTAACATCTGTACAAATTTTGCTACACATTCATAATTTCAAACAAAAATTATTTTGCTCTTTTAATTAACTATGACAAAAACTAAAAAAAAAGAAAACATTACAATGTATCACAGTGCCAGAAATTCTATTACATATGTAATGCTCTAATGACACAAGGAATTCCAAAATGTGTCTCAAAAAATGTTTGACACATTGCAGAAATGTGAAAACCAAAAGAAGTATGCACAATTCCGCAACTGATTGTCTCCTCACAAGAACTCATTAGCTGGTATCAATGGAATAATGATTGAGACAGAAAGATTTCATCTGTTACTGAATATGATTATCTGCAATGTGATAAGCTAGCTATTCATGTTTTTAGTCAGAAAATACTTTATAAGCTAAAAAATAAAATTCCTACACCAATTCTGATACCATACAGAACCACTGTGAACAGCAACAGTATATTAAGGAAGGACAAGAGTACAGCAATGAGTCACAATCCCATTAGTTTTTCATTGTTCTCGCATATCCACATTTCATCTATAAATAACTATCTTCAGTGCATCTGACTGAGTTGTAATCTATAGAGTTACCATCAGTATATGTCATCAATAAAGTTGTGTTGTGGCATGTACCAATAGGAGTTTGTTGGATTATAATTAAATCACACACACAAAAGAGATGAATACACCAAGCAGATTCAGAAGGATGTAGGTTGCAGTAGCTACTGGGAAATGACGAAGCTTGCGTAGGATAGAGTAGCATGGAGAGCTGTATTAAACCAGTCTCAGGACTGAAGACCACAACAACTACAACAACAACAATTAAATTAAATTCACTGAAGATGGATATTTATAGCTGAAATCTGCATATGCAAGAACGGAAATACTCTCTCTAATGGAGTTTGTCAACATTTAAAATACTTTAGCCAACATAACTTTCAGGAAAGAAGACTGTTGTCTTGCTTTACATTGGCATTTCTTTTGCAATCACAAGGAAAAGGAAATATTGATGTGTTGGGAGGAATGCTGAAGTATCATGTGTTGCAGTCTGAAAAAGCTATACAAGCTTTCATTACTGACTGCACATCTTTTGTACAAGTGTAAAATCAATAACTGATAGTCCCAGCAGAGAAGGTAACGAGCCATACTGACAAGTTACAGCAGTGTTGGAGTGATATCAGACCTCTTCCAAACACTCAGCAGTTCCGCAGTTTTTATGCCATTGGGAAATATACCGTTAAAATAGGTTTCCTGTCTGAGGCACACTCAAACTTATTGCAGCGTACAGTGTACAAAAAAGAAAAACTGTACATTCTTTCACAACCTGTTGCAATGCTGAAAACTTTTCACAGGCTTTTGGAAAGAGTGCTGTTGTTATCACTGAATCTGAATTAGCACATTTGTACAAGTTGTCAGAGAAGAATGTCAAATAATAACATTTAGTTAAATGCCTTCTGAGAGTAAGAAATCAATATGTATGGCCAGAAAAGTAGTGTGTACTTTACAAGAGCTGATGACAGAGTCTCAAGAAACATTAGCTTTTGTTCAAATTAAATTAAATCTTTTAAACTAAATTTATTCTCTTATCTGAGGTGTTGCACCTGTAATACTAAAATATTAAATACATAACATTTGTCTTATTTTAGACCATTTAGAGTAAATTTATTTAATGTTTGACATATTTTTGTAAATACTGTACCTTGTATTTATACAAATACCACAAGTTTCTATGTGTACTGAAGACATCACAGGTTTTACAAGAATTTCAAATACATGTATATTATCCTTGATTTTCTGAGTTATGTCAGTAACACTACATTTTTATCCTAATAGTGGGTAATGAGCACAGACTGCTTCAACAAAACTGAATATTGTTCATATTAATGTTTATCTATAAAAAATAACTTTTGACTATTATAGGGTCGACAGAAGCGTCCGATCCCATGCGTTGGCTTTGACCCGTGATATAAGGGTGTTGTTGTGTGTGACGTCATGACGGCGAGGAGTTTGGTTTGTGAGTGTGGCGTGTTTGTAGATATTGTCGTGTTGTGGTTTGTTGTGCTCTCTGGTGGTATGTTCAGGGTTTTCGTTTGTGTGGTGTAATGGGCTCAGTTTGGTTTTGCTCATCATCCAGAATTGTTCAAATGTCGGCTGTGTTTGTAGTGGAATTCGTTTCAGTTAGTTAACGATTTTGTGTGAACGTTAATTTAGTGTTGTTCGCTGTACATCATGTGGTAACTTTAGTAAAATTAATCGGTTGTTGTTTTTGTTCAGGAATGGATATGAGAGATAAAAAACCCAAAATAACCCAAAAACACCCCATTTCCCCCACTTGTCCCGTTAGTGTCATTAGGCTTTTTGTGGAAAGTGTGTGTGTTTGTTTTTAGATGTATTTTCGTCCTCATAATATGTACGTACCGACTTTATATGTGCCATATTGGAATCGTGGTTTATGGTCATTTCCGCCATATTTGTGACGTCATGGGTCAAAGCAGATGGGCAAGATCGGACGTTTCCGTATTTCCCAATTATTATTATGGCAAAGGAAGCTGAACCTAAACATTTTAGCACACTTATCACATGATTTTTCTGGTTTAAGTTTTCATCAACACAAGAACTCAGAATTTTCTCTGCTATTTATTGTTACTTGCTGATATACTACATTAATGAGGGGTGGGAGAGGGGGTGGGCATTTATGAAAGCTGTGGTTTTTTTACCCCTCCCAAAGTTTAAAGTTAGCCCACAGCTGGACCTCCTTTTATAACTGTACAACAGACGTTGAGTTACTGATGCCATGAGACACTAGGAGTAAGATGAATGAGGAGCAGTTTTGTAGTAGAAATTTCATTTCAAGTGGATAGCGAAATTGTGATCTGAATAAATGTCTCCAGTTTTTGGAGACAAATATCCCTGACACTCAATATTCACGTAGTTCAGAAAGTTTATAAGAGACTATGCCAATGACAGTGCTGTACATATATGTTTAGGGGAGCAAAGTCACTACCACCACTCACTGCAAGGGGTAAAATGAATGCAAGATGAGGAGAGAAAGTGGCGTGGGTACTGCAGCTAGTTGCAGGTAAGCAATAACACAGTACTTGACAGACAGTATGGTCACTACAATGAGCAGAAGCAGCTGCATCAAATTCTGACAAAATCTGAAGTCTACTATTCCGGAAATAGAAATTGTTAACATGTTGTTGTTGTTGTGGTCTTCAGTCCTGAGACTGGTTTGATGCAGCTCTCTATGCTACTCTATCCTGTGCAAGCTTCTTCATCTCCCAGTACCTACTGCAACCTACATCCTTCTGAATCTGCTTAGTGTATTCATCTCTTGGTCTCCCTCTATGATTTTTACCCTCCACACTGCCCTCCAATACTAAATTGGTGATCCCTTGATGCCTCAGAACCTACCAATCGATCCCTTCTTCTGGTCAAGTTGTGCCACAAACTTCTCTTCTCCCCAATCCTATTCAATACCTCCTCATTAGTTATGTGATCTACCTATCTAATCTTCAGCATTCTTCTGTAGCACCACATTTCGAAAGCTTCTATTCTCATCTTGTCCAAACTATTTATCGTCCATGTTTCACTTCCATACATGGCTACACTCCATACAAATACTTTCAGAAATGACTTCCTGACACTTAAATCTATACTCGATGTTAACAAATTTCTCTTCTTCATAAACACTTTCCTTGCCATTGCCAGTCTACATTTTATATCCTCTCTACTTCGACCATCATCAGTTATTTTGCTCCCCAAATAGCAAAACTCCTTTACTACTTTAAGTGTCTCATTTCCTAATCTAATTCCCTCAGCATCATCCGACTTAATTCGACTACATTCCATTATCCTCGATTTGCTTTTGTTGATGTTCATCTTATATCCTCCTTTCAAGACACTGTCCATTCCATTCAACTGCTCTTACAAGTCCTTTGCTGTCTCTGACAGAATTACAATGTCATCGGCAAACCTCAAAGTTTTTATTTCTTCTCCATGGATTTTAATACCTACTCCGAATTTTTCTTTTGTTTCCTTTACTGCTTGCTCAATATACAGATTGAATAACATCGGGGAGAGGCTACAACCCTGTCTTACTCCCTTCCCGACCACTGCTTCCCTTTCATGTCCCTCGACTCTTATGACTGCCATCTGGTTTCTGTACTAATTGTAAATAGCCTTTCGCTCCCTGTGCTTTACCCCTGCCACCTTTAGAATTTGAAAGAGAGTATTCCAGTCAACATTGTCAAAAGCTTTCTCTAAGTCTACAAATGCTAGAAACGTAAGATTGCCTTTCCTTAATCTTTCTTCTAAGATAAGTCTTAAGGTCAGTATTGCCTCACATGTTCCAGTGTTTCTACGGAATCCAAACTGATCTTCCCCGAGGTCGGCTTCTACTAGTTTTTCCATTCGTCTGTAAAGAATTCGTGTTAGTATTTTGCAGCTGTGGCTTATTAAACTGATTGTTCGGTAATTTTCACATCTGTCAATTGTTAACATAAAATAATCATTATGCCAACTAAATTAGATTTTGGTATTTTGTTGATGATAATTATGATGATCCAGTCATCAGTCTGAAGAATGGCTTCATGCAGCTCTCCATGTTATTCTATAACATGCAAGCCTATTCCTCTCTGCATAACAGCTGACACCCTCAGCCATTTGAGCATGCATACTTGGTCTCCTCCTGGCAACCTGACAATTCCTCGCTGCCACGGAATGAGCCTATCGACCAATCACTTATATTAGTCAAGCTGTACCAGTTTTCTTCTCCCCAATTTGATTCAGTACCTTTTCATTAGTAATTCACGCTACCCATCTTATCTTTGACATTCTTCTGTAGCACCACTTCTATCGCTTCTTACTAGAACTATTTGTCATCACTGCTCCACTTTGTGAAAAACTTTTCAGAAAAAAATTCCTAGCATTTAATTTTATTTCTGTATAAAAAAAAACTCTCTTTCTCTGAAATGTTTTCTTGTTACTATCGGTCATCATTAGCTGTTTTGCAACCAAATAGTAAAACTCAATAATTACATTCAGTATCTCACTTCCTAATTTAATTCCCACAACATTGCCTGACTTACCTGGACTACATTCTATTGCCCTTCATTTACTTTTGTTGATGTAATTACCTTACAATCTCCAGAAAAGTACCTAAAGTAAAGACTTCCTAATACTTCAATTTGTATTTAATGTTAAAAAATTTCTCTCTTCTAGTCACATGGCACATATCACTCATATAGGGATCGTGAGGACGAGAGTGGAATATTTACAGCACACATAGAGGCATTCAAACAATCATTCTTCTCACACTACATGGTGAATGGAATGAGAAGAAACCCTAATACCTGGTACAAAGGAACGTACCTTTTGCCATGCACTTCACAGTGGTTTGCAGAGTATATATGTACATGTAGATGATAGGTACCCAAAATCACAAACCAAAAAGTGTAAAGCATCTTTAATTGGTGTTCACTGAATGTCTTCTAAATAACTACATATTCTATTCCCTAAACATTGCCAAGTTTCTCGTTATAACATCACATTACTTGACTTCACCAACTCACAACCAAACCAACCACCTTTCATCCTAACCCAGACCTCAGCTGTATTACAAACCTGCACTTCACAACTTTAATGCTAAAAAATAGTAAAATAAATGTAGAAGCTGTGGTGACATGAATTTAAGAAAATCACAAATAACCCATGAAGCACATTGAATGACTTCAATTTTGATGGCCAAAATACATTACCATTTTATTTGCTTCTCACTGGTTACCTAAAACTATTCTTTCACTAGCTTATGACTTAACTTATTATATAGGTTAACCCTTTAACTGCTCTGGACGTGTTAACGCACGTGCCTTTGTACCTGCCCGTGTGTCGCGTACACACATTCAGAGCAGACAGGGACAGGTATAAAGGCGCACGCGTTAACAAGTCCAGAGTAGTTAAAGGGTTAAGGAAGGACAAATTTACATTTACAACACTCACATATTTACAGAAAAATTTTGATAATACTGAATGGAATACATTATTTGAAATCCCGAAGACAGCTTCAGTAAGATACTGGAAGCAAAAAGCTATTTACAGTTTCTTAAACCAGACTGCAGCTATTAGAATCAAAGGACATGAAATGGAAACAGTAGTTAAGGAGGGAGTGAGACAGGGGTGTACCGTATCCCCAACATTACTCAATATGTTCACTAGATAAGTAGTGTAGGAAACTAAGGAGAAATCTGTTGAGAGAAAGATGCAGGGTGAAGAAATAAAACTCTTATGTTTCCTAATAACATTGTAATTGTCACGGCAAAGGACTTGGAAGAGCAGTTGAACAGAATTGGTATTGTCCTGAAAAGTGGTTATAAGATGAATATCAACAACAGTGAAACAAGGTTAATGGAATGTCATCATTTAAATCAGGTGGTCCTGGGGGAATCAGATTATGAAATGAGACACCAGAGATATATAGACGAGTTTTGCTGTTTGTGCAGCAAAATTGCTGATGATGACCGAAGTAGAGAGGAGATAAAATGCAACGGCCAATAAAAGTATTTCTGAAAGAGAGATACTTTTATAACATCAAATATAAATTTAAATATTAGTAAGTCTTTTCCAAAGTTATCTGTATTGAGCATAACCTTGTACAGAAGTCAGGCAGTTGTGCATGATAAACGGTTCATAGAAGAAGAGAAGAGAACCTTCTGAACTGTCGCACTACAGGAGAATACTGATGAGCAGATAGATAGAGGAAGAATAGAATCAAACTAAGCAGAAAAGAAATTTCTGACCTGTGTGTATTTTTTTTTTTTTTTTTTTTTTTTTTTTTTTGAGGGGAGGGGGGGGGGGGAGGGGGTGTAATAGTACAGTGGTGAGAGGTGTCCGATTCCATCTGTCTGCTTTGACCCATGATGCCATCAATATGGCAGAAACGGCTACTTCCAACATATACAAAATGACAACAATGACGTCACTATATACACATGCCAACAAATGCAAACAAGAATAAAAATGACACAATAACATCTCATCCCCACAAATAAAATTAAACTAAGGGGACAACTATGGAAAATTGGGGTTTTTGGGTGGGAACAAAAGTATATATATATCCACACGGTCCTAAAACTATATATAGAAAAAAAATTAAATTGCAGCATTCCACTACACCAAAAAAATCACAGGAATCGGACATTTCCCTTGACCTATTTAGCTCAACCACAGCTTCTGATGTCAAAAAGCAAACACCAACAACACCAAAATATGGAATCGGACATTTCCCTTTTGGTATCAATAGCTGTGGTTAAGCTATATACTATCAATACCAAAAACCAACACTTCCAACTCCAAAAATTGGAATCCAAACCTCTACAGCTTAAAATCCAAATACCCCACATTCACGACATCAATTAAAACACAACTGACTGACAAAAATATACAACACGGGTCATTCCACGTCAAATCAACAAATGAAACTCTCTTTTCCACCTCACTCTCTTGGATTTAAATGAAATTAAGTATGCCTATAGTAGTCATAAACAGTACCACAAATTAATTTTTTCACATTTTTCTGATAAAAAGTTACGAGTAATGGACTTTCAAAAACTGAAGAAAATGACAAATTTTTGACTTGCGGAACAATGTTGTCCTCTTTATAACTCATGTTCTAATTAAGCTAGAACAATAAAATTTACTTCACTGGAAATTCTTTTGAAGAACTTTTATATTATACCAAACATCATGTATTTTTAAAATTCTCAAAAAATATAGGCTATGTGAAAGATACACTTTACATCTACATATTCTGAAAGTTTCAACTGTGGATGAGCATGGGATCACTATCAAAAGCAATTTTATGTTTACCACGAGTCTCCAAAATCACAGTCAGACAGGTGAATTTCTATTATTTTGCTACACATGTAAATATTACAGTGTTAGATTTTGTTACATGGGCCACAAATTGTACTTTTGAAACGAATAACTGCTTATTAAACCTTACTGCTAACTATTTATTAATAGCTGTAAAACCATGAAAAAAAGGAAGCTATCTCTCATTTTAAAGATCATATATAAAATGATTCTTTAGTGTTACTATCTGCAATCTATTCAGTATTTTATCTCTGGTTAATATTGTTAGCAATTTTCACCTATTGTTGAAAGTGTCCCACACATTCTTTTGTTGTGAGGCAGCTGTAGTGAAATTATGTGATTAACCCTGAAATGTGTTTTGAATCTAGCTTAAAGGTACTTTTGTACAAACCTCACAAGAGTCTGTAAGTTTGTATGCCTACAACCAGTTAATTTTTGCATACTATTAACATATTTTTTTATTTTTTATTTATTTATTTATTTATTTATTTTTTTTTTTTTTTTTTTACAGGAAGTGAAAGAATAGAGAAGTAATATTGTGTAGTATTGAATATAGAAAGCTGGGGCATTCAACCTCAAAAACATTTTTTTTAAATTAGTTTGTTCACTTGAGAAATATAAAATGCCTAAAATTTCAGCTTTGTGCTGTAATCCATTTAAAGAAATGGGCGACAATAACCACAAGAAAAACTTACGGCCTGTTTCACAATGGATAATAGCAACAAAATCTTTCTTCATTTTAAATCAAAAAGTGTGTGACAACTGCCGTAAAAAAATTGCACGAGTAGAAATTTGTGATACGGCTAGCACAGAAAATGATGATGATCTACTGTATTCTGTGGTGAAACAAGAAAGTTTTTATGTGATAGTGATGTACAAGACATTGCAGCAAGTGAGCTTTTAGAAAGGTGGAATGCTTCTTTGCAGTCCGTTGGTGAATCACCAATTAAGAAGAAACGACTGTGTGAAGCAAAATATCCTAAGGAAAAAAATAATTAAATTAACTTCAACAATTGAAACAAAGGTATTATTGCTTCCTTCCAAAAAAAGAAGAAGAGGTACATGATCATGCAGAATCTGAGATGATCAGTCAGCTAAAAGATAAATTTCATACACGTGCATGCCGAAGTAAACAGATGGAAATTCTTACCATTTTATCTAAAAGCTGGAGTCTTAAGGAGCTTCACGATGAATTTAACATGACAAACTACATGGATCGAAGAGTAAAAGATTTGGTGAAGGCCAAGAGAATTTTGTTTTCACCAAACCCAAAACCTGGCAAGACTCTTGATCAAACAACTGCTGATTTTGTTAGAAACTTTTATTGTTCTGGTGAGATAAGCAGGGCAACACCTGGGAAAAAAGATTTTGTGCTTGTGAGAGATAACGGAGAAAAACTGCAAGTACAAAAATGGCTAGTTTTAAGTAATTTGAAAGAAATTTACACGAACTGTAAAGATAACCATCCACAGCTCCACATTGGATTTTCGAAGTTTGCAGACCTACGTCCCAAAAAGTGTGTTTTAGCTGGAAGTAGTGGTACATATAATGTGTGTGTGTGTGTACTACCCATCAAAACTTCAAACTCATGCTGACTGGATGTAACATTCCTCAGCTGACAAAGGATGAAGAGAATCCAATAAAAACTTACAAAAACAGCATTGCAAGAGTTGCATGTAATTCGTCATTACCTGCTTGTCATTTTGGTGAATGTAAATTCTGCCCCGGCCCAGAAACATTTAAGACATATTTACAAGATTTGTTGAATAATAATGATATTGATAATATAACATATCAGCAATGGGTTTCCATTGATCACACATCTCTAGAAACAGTCATAAAATCATCTGACAACTTTATTGAATGTTGTTTTTTTTTTTTTTTTTTTTTTTTTTTTTTTTTTTTTTTTTTTTTTTTTTTTTTTATAAATTAAAATCGCTTACACGACATTCATTTGTTGCTAGTCAACAATCAACCTTCCAAAAGAGACTGAGAAATGAACTTGAAGAAGGCGAGGTCTTAACGATCCGTGACTTTTCTAAGAATTACTCCTTTGTCATCCAGGACGAAGTTCAAGGTTATCATTGGATAAACATGCAAGCAACGATTCATCCCATTGTTGCTTATTACAAGGATGGGAACAAACTCGAGCACACAAGTCTTGTAATCATATCAGAATGCCTAACACATAACACTGTTGCTGTGCATTTGTTCCATTCGTACTTGATGGGCTTCCTGACTGTTAACTTCGGTAGAAAACCAAGAAAAATATATTATTCCTTTGATAGAGCAGCAGCTCATTATAAAAACAGGAAGAACTTTATCAACCTCTGCCATCATGAAGAAGATTTCCAAACTGAAGCTGAATGGCATTTTTCAGCCACATCGCAAGGGAAGGGAGCTAGCTAGTGATGGTGTTGGTGGAACAGTTAAACAACTTGCAGCTCGAGCAAGTCTGCAACAGCTATACAGTGATCAAATGATGACACCAAAACAACTTTATATGTTTGCCAAGGATAACATAGAAGGAATGAACTTTCAGTATGCTACTAAAGATCACCAAAATGAAAATTATGGAGAGATTTGAGAAATGTTGCAAAACTGTAGGGACACAAAAACTACACATTTTTATTCCTTTTAGCAAGAACAAAATAATAACAAAAGTGTATTCAAACTCTGATGATAGTAAAATTAAACTGGTTACAGTTTCTGACAGTGATACAATACCGTTCAAGGACATAAAAGGATATGTTGCTTGTGATTATAATGGACACTGGTGGTTAACAACCGGGAGAAGTATGAAATCACAGTTAGTTTCTTACATTCACATGGACCGTCACCAACTTTTACATTTCCGTGTCATCCAGACATTCTTTCCATAAGCAGTAGGGAAGAAGTGGCAATCGTGAACCCTCAAACTGCTACAGAGCGAACATATATGCTATCCAGTGCAGAAATGTTGGTATGCAACAGGCTGATTAGTTCGAAGTATGAAGAAGTGCACTAATAGAACGCCAATTTGTAAATAACAGTAATTACGAACTGAATTTAGGTCTGATCTCAGGTATTCATATTTCTGAGTTTATTTATTTATTTAGAGTTTTCATTTTGTATTTATTAATTACAGAAGCATAAAACATATGTTCTTTTGTCAATTATAAGTTATTTTTAATTTCCACATTTTACAACAACATACAGCTGGTGAAAAGTAGGCCTAATATCTAAAATAAATTAGCTTTTACGAATTTTTGAAGCACCACCCTTAACGTAACTTTCAAAATATGTAGATGCACATTCAAATATATATATATTTACAATTTGATATATATACAGGGTGTTACAAAAAGGTACGGCCAAACTTTCTGCTAACATTCCTCACACACAAAGAAAGAAAATACGTTACATGGACATGTGTCTGGAAACGCTTACTTTCCATGTTAGAGCTCATTTTATTACTTCTCTTCAAATCACATTAACCATGGAATGGAAACACACAGCAACAGAATGTACCAGTGTGACTTCAAACACTTTGTTACAGGAAATGTTCAAAATGTCCTCCGTTAGCGAGGATACGCGCATCCACCTTCCATCGCATGGAATCCCTGATGCCTTGATGCAGCCCTGGAGAATGGCGTATTGTATCACAGCCGCAATATGAGCATGAAAAGAGTCTACATTTGGTACCAGGGTTGCGTAGGCAAGAGCTTTCAAATGCCCCCAGAAATGAAAGTCGAGAGGGTTGAGGTCAGGAGAGCGTAGAGGCCATTGAATTGCTTCACCTCTACCAATCCATCAGTCACCGAATCTGTTGTTGAGAAACATATGAACACGTCAACTGAAATGTGCAGGAGCTCCTCCATCGTGCATGAACCACATGTTGTGTCGTACCTGTAAAGGCACATGTTCTAGCAGCACAGGTAGAGTTTCCCGTATGAAATCATGATAGTGTGCTCCATTGAGCATAGGTGGAAGAAACTAAAATGAGCTCTAACATGGAAATTAAGCGTTTCCAGACACATGTCCACATAACATCTTTTCTTTATTTGTGTGTGAGGAATGTTTCCTGAAAGTTTGGCTGTACCTTTTTGTAATACCCTATAATGATGTTTGGTATCATATAAAAGTTCTTTAAAAGAGCTTTCCAATTAAGTAATTTTATTGTTCTAGCTTAATTAGAACATGAGTTGTAAAGAAAAGACATTGTTCCGTGGGTCAAAAATTTGTCATATTTTCAATTTTTGAAGGTCCATTATTCGGTAACTTTTCATCAGAAAAATGTGAAAAAATTAATTTGTGTCATGATTTATGAGTAATATATGTATACTTAATTTTAAAAAAAATCTGAGAGGGTCAGGTTGTAGCACTTGTTGATTTGACATGGAATTGCCCACACACAAAACATCGCAATTACTTTACAATGGAAAAAAAAATTGCATGCCTACACCGCCACACATAACATATTGAAAAAAGAAACTGTATGACAGACATCATATCATCACCAATCTCAGAACGTAATGATACACTCATTGTCGCATCCACAACTAACAAAAAGGCATTAAAAAAAATTGACTTCTTTCCACACACAAGACATCACAGTAATCACATCCTACAAAAATGCCAAAAACACACACAAAAACCATGTTTACATGATGACAAACAAAACTCAAATGAACCAAATACCACAAGTTAAACTCAGCACATCCACATCAAAGACAAGAGGGCACCATCAAACATAACAACATGACATCTACAAACACAACCAACTCAATAACTCCGCACCGTAATGACATCACACACCACACCATTACATTGTAGGTCAAAGTAGACGGGTGGAATTGGACACTTCTATTGACCTGTTAAGACTGGCAGCATTTCTGATCTAGAAATTAGCCATAAAGTTGCAGAGGGGTACTGTCACAGTGTCACACTTGTTCATGACTCATGACACCCCGTCAATCAGCAACTGAAACGGTTGTTACTTGGAAAAGAAAAGCAGGAAGGCAGGTGGATGTAATATCAACAAACAGAGGATTTCTTGGGCTCACATCATTCTGCAGCAAAAGTTTGCTTTTAGCAAGCAGCATAACACTTCCTGTCAAGAAGTCAGTGCTCTCTTGCTACATGAATAGCACTGCACAACTGCTGAAACCAGGTTTGATTACCACGGTTTTTCAATCCAACGGCAAAAGAAAGGATGTGTGTCTAAGGATCTTGTCTGAAAATCTCAGTCTACTAGGATGAGAATGACAATTACCGGAAACAGTAACAGTAACACAGAGGCTTAGGAAATCAGCTCATGTAACACAACAGTGCTCCCATACCTTAGTATAATAGCCGCACGGGACATTTACCTGTAGTAGAGTTCAAAATTCTTGCGTTCTCTCTCTCTATAACTTCAACCTATATGACTTTTCCTTGTTCCTGCAAAAGGAGTCTACCTAAGGATGGGAGTCAGAAGAGCAATGAGGGAAGACCATTGCCACCAGTAAGAAGAGATTTAGAAAGTGAAATCACAATGTTCCGACTTTTTAACAAATTAGTACTGCTACCAGTCAATTTACTATTCCAAAGTTCCTGCTGATCATGTTTATTTCTACAGCCAGTGAAGTACCAAAGCTGTTACCAATCAATGAATGTTTGTGGATGATTTGTCATAATTCTGAGTACATCAGTACAGTTATGGTTAGAAAAAAGAGCAATAAGTACGTTCTGCCAGGTGAAGAGACACACTATAATGAAAATTATTTTCAAATAGGAAAACAAACGGCTCTGCATTCCAGAATTTCCTTTGTTGAACCAAATGTGGTTTAACATCTCAGTACACATGAGAATCTGATGTCAGCACAAAATCAGATGAATGAACGAATAGTAATTTAAGGTAAAGCTCACACACATCTATTCAAAAATAAATCTAAATACTGTACATGTCAACGCTTTTATGCTTGGTTTACCAGACTGTCCTACAATTTACAAGACTGTCCTTTGCTACAACAATTTGCACAGATGAAAAACAATGGAAGACTGTGGATATTCTCATAAATAACTCTTGGTCTTTACTGTTAACGGAGTAAGAGAGGGCGGGGGGAGGCGTAGAATGACAGCTTTTAACATTTATATCACAGAAACTTATCAACATTTTTGACTTCTAAATTAAACGTATCTCAGTTTCTCTCGAATGATTACACAGACAGAAATTTGTCTAAAAGTTTCGTGGTGGACGACGCTTGATTTTTCCGTAGCTTACGTATGATATATATAAATTATGTGCACCAAAACGCTTCTCAGTGGTTTGTCAATTACCTATTACACTAGCCTATTTCTAATTTTACCTTGCAGTTAAATTTTCATGGCGAAAATTGTGTTAACTATGGCATTGTGCGTTACATAGGGCGCGAACACAAACATCCAGCTACGCTACAGACCAATGAATTATGATTTGATATTTACAGTTGTTGGCTTCGCCAACTCTTAGCCAAAATATCACCTCAGAACATAACACAGACCTCGGGCTACACTACAAATCAATCTGTCACCCGTACCACGGGTTCTGAATGGCTCAATATCACAGTCTAGTCGAAAATTCATTTCCGCTAACAGTTGTTCTACAGTTGCTAGCAATAATATTACTTACGCCTTCGTTGTATGTTACTTCCGAGAAACTTGTTATGTCAAAATTCTCTTCCATTTTCTTTTCTTCAAAGAAATGAAACGAGATGCTGTGCAAAAGTACACAAATAACGAACACAAATACATCAAATTTGTCATAAACCACAAACTTCACGGTTGTCACAACATGTTAACCCAAATTACCCAGACGTAAACACACAACACTGAATGTAATACAATCGAAATCGCAACGTTTTCGATATATGATAATGATATCGATACAGATAGCACCTATATCTTTAATAGCTATCGTTCACCAGCGATACACAGATGATTGCCTATAATTTTTCTGATTGGTTCATATTTGAAGCAGATATCCATCAGCATGTACGAGTTGTTTCATTTCGCGCCGGAGGAAAGCAGAGTATAAAAGTACACTATTTGTAGTCAAGAAGAATGTACTACATCCCGGCTTTGTCCATAGCGATATATTTCCAATGACATATCGATGATTGTTGCTGTGACGTCTTTGGTGCGTATTTTGAATAGCGTTTCTTCGTAGTGCTATTAGTTGTCATTATCCTCTTGATTTCGTGAAAAATATTATTTTTTGAAGTGCTGTGTTTGGGAAATGAGTTGCTATCTCCTCTATATTGTCTGGGGGTCTAGTGAAGCAGGGGATACAACCCATCCGGTTTGACCAATGACGTCATACAGTACTCATAGATAGTAATGTCTTCACTTCAAGCCATAGATAATAAAACAGTTCTGTGTTCCCGGTAAGTGGTATCATTGTACATTCAAATAACTGTGATTTTAAAAGAGATCGCTTCATATTGCGGAAAACATTCTTAGTGTGCTTTTATTTGTGGCGACGTCATTTATCCACTGCGCCAAAGACAGCGGGTGAAAGCTGCAGCTGATAGATATTTATCTTTGCCGTAGTCGGCTTGGTTACGAGTTGTTTATTCTTGTTAGTTTTTGATCTGTGCTTAAAAAATAAAATGTTTTCTCATCTCATGAAAAAGCTGTTACTTCATAAAATATAAAGGCTCCCATAGTGGTGACCCCGAAAAATCGTAGCAGAAGTATAAAGAAAATATATAAACCGACGAGAATAGTGAATTCAGAGACAAAAGCATGGGGCAGTGAAATCAAGATTGAAGACTACAGTCTGTTCGACCAAGGATAGCGGTCCACGCCCTTTGATTCGCCACAAAATGGAACGACAGATGTTAACGCAAAAGATGGGAGCACCTACGCGCGACACGGAAATGTTAAGCTTTCCGCGTTCTGGCCGACGCGCCCCCAGCTTTGGTTTACGCGGTCTGAATGCATATTTCGGCAGCGTTGGGTGTCTAACAACATTGACAAATTTAATATAGTGGTTTCACATTTAATTTAGAAGTGATAGAGCAAGTAGAAGAAATCTTGTCGCAACGAAATTACTTTGTGCTAAAGGAAGCTCTCATACAGCATTATACGTTGTCACCAGATTTGCGACTACAAAAAATTTTCGCATACGAAGATTTGGGCGACAAGACTCCGTCACAAGTACTCAAAGCCTTACGTACATTAGCCGGCCCGGAACTCCTACCTGAAGAGAGTTTACGTCTAATATGGCTTCGTAAACTTCCAGCCAACATCCATGCCGTCATTGCAGCAGAAACAGACTTACCATTGCAAGACTTAGATAAAAAGGCAGACGCCATCGCAAACACCTTAACCGAAGTTTCTGCGTGTCCCGATACAAACTACAGCCAGGATAGAGACCCAAGAACGTGTAGTGTGATGGAATCTAACGCCGGTGAGCCAGGAACATGCAATAATACTTCCCAACAGCAGTGCTCATCGACCGAGCCCACCATACAGCAACTGGCAGCACAAGTGGCAAAACACAACGTGTAAGTAACTTCACACCACCAGCAGCTACGAAGTCGCAGTTGGGAAAGACGAAGGAATGCTATCCAACAGGATTTGACAGATCAATGGTGCTGGTACCACAGACGCTTCGGTAACACTGCCCGTCAATGTATTCAACCCTGCAGTTACCCAAGCTTAAAAGGCGGGCGTTAAAGGGCACTAACGTTCGTCAACAACAACATAGGCGCCCGAGTGATAGCGTGATTCAAAGAGGTGAAAACGCCACGGTATCTGCAGTCAATCAATCACACCGATTGTTCGTGTTGGACCTCTCTTCAGGTTAGAAGTTTCTGATTGACACAGGTTCAGAAGTCAGTGTTTATCCAAGAAAGAGAGGTGATATACTCACGACAACAACGCAACATGTGCTGACTGCGGCAAACAATTCCAGAATATCTACCTATGGTGAGAAACAGTTGGAATTACATCTGAATTCTAACTTCCATCCAAAATGGACTTTTGTGGTTGCTGATGTGCCGAGTCCTATAATTGGAGCGGACTTTTTACGGAACTACCGACTTATGCCCGACCTGGTTTGGTGACAGTTCCCACAGAAGGGATATTGCCTACTGCGTCTTCCGCGTCGGTTCAAGTGCAGGGCGATGTGCCCGTGTCTTTCCGCACGAAGATTTCCGGCTCCTCTACCGCGTCATCCGCGTCGGGATATGGTGATACGATTTTGTACCCGCAACTAAGCGGGGCCCACACGTGTGCGTCACGCAAGAAGACACCCGACAGTCGTAACGATTCGTATACTGTAGGCAATATCAGAGCACTGTCGGAGGAATCACTTTTTCGTAAACTGCTTCAAGACTTTCCCGAACTTACCGAACCCGTCAACGCAACCAGGTAATGCAGACACAATACTCAACACCACATCAGCACGACACAAGGTCAACCCGTTGCCCTCCGCCCGCGGCGTCTGCCTCCAGAGAAGCTGCTCGCGGCGCGAGCTGAGTTCGACAGACTTCTAAAAACAGGTATTGTAAGTAGGTCTGATAGTTCATGGGCATCTCCAATTCACATGGTCCGTAAAAAAGACAATTCATGGAGAGTATGTGGAGACTACAGAGCGCTCAATGCCCGCACTTTTCCCGACCGCTACCCAGTACCCAATGTGACTGATTTTAACAGTACGATTAGCAATGCCAAAATATTTAGTGTGATTGATTGCACGAAAACATTTTCCCAGATTCCCATGGCTCCATCTGACATTAAAAAAAAACAACAGTTATCACACCCTTCGGTTTGTTTGAGTACAATTTTATGCCATTTGGCCTCAGAAACGCTGCCCAAACATGGCAAAGATTCATGCATGAGGTGCTTCGAGAATTAGCATTCGTATTTTGTTATATGAACGACATTTTAGTATTCTCTGGTTCTGTATATCAGCATGTCGAACATCTGCGGCAGCTTTTCCGCCGTCTGACAGAGTATGGCATAATTATTAACGTAACAAAGTGCACGTTTGGAAAACGCGAGGTTAAGTTCCTGGGATATTTGGTTTCAGCAGCTGGCCTGTCACCTTTGCCTGAGCGGGTTGAAGCAGTACAACAGATGTCCCTTCCCACAACTTACAAAGGACTTCGCAGATTTTTAGGCATGCTCAACCATTACAGACGTCACTTACCTAAATTAGCTGCCGCGCAAGAGCCACTCACAATGTTACTTGCAGGTAAAAATACAACAGGAAATCGTAAAATCCCATGGAGTCCAGATGCTGAAGCAGCTTTCCATGACTTAAAGAAATGTCTTTCTCGGGCAACACTGCTGGGACATCCAAGATTGAGCGCTCCTTTAGCGCTCATGGTTGATGCGAGCCAAAAAGCAGTGGGTGCAGCGCTACAGCAAGAAGTTGATGGCAGATGGCAGCCGCTCGCATTTTTCTCTAAAAATCTGACTCGACAGCAGCAAAAATGGAGTGCTATTGACCGTGAGTTGCTTGCTGTTTACTTAGCCATAAAGCATTTTCGCGCGTCTGTCGAAGGGAGGCACTTTGCAATTTTTACCAATCACAAGCCGTTAGTAGCTATATTTCAACGAGACACAGAGCTCAATTCACCACGTCAGTGCAGGCAAGTCGAGTACATTGCATAGTTCACAACTGACGTGCGTCACATTTCAGGAAAAGACAACCTGGTCGCAGATTGCCTGCCTAGGAATTGTGCAGTTTAAATTCAGTTTGTTGGACCCAGTTAGCGTCTAAAAAACGAGAAGATCCTTTCTTGCGCCGTCTAATAGAGGAACAGAGAACTGCGCTGCAGCTCAGACGTGTGTCGGTCCCAAATGTTCCAGACGGAATTTGGTGTGATGTAGCAAAAGGAAAGGAGCGACCTTACATACCAGAACAATATCGTCGCGAGATTTATAATGCACTACATAACCTATCACATCCAGGAGTACGAGCTACAGCCAAGTTAGTTTCCTCCAAAGTAGTGTGGCCTGGAATACAAAAAGATTGTCGTGCATGGGGGCGTGCATGCCTAACATGCCAGCGTAATAAAATCAGCAGACATGTCTTTGCACCTATTGCTGACTTCCCGACGCCATCTGCAAGATTTTCACATATACATGTGGACATTGTGGGCCCGCTATCATGCTCTTCACAACAACGCTATTTGCTCACAATCGTTGATCGTTTTACCAGGTGGCCAGAAGTAGTTGTAATACAAGACATTTCTGCGGAGTCGGTTGCAAAAGCACTGTTGCATTCATGGTTCTGCAGGTTTGGCGTTCCGCAAAACATAACAACACATCGTGGAAGGCAGTTTGAAAGCCAACTTTTCAATGAACTTTTACTACTGTGCGGATGCAACCATCTACGCACCACAAGCTATCATCCATCTAGTAATGGAATGGTGGAACGATTACACCGCACGCTCAAAGCTGCATTAATGTGTAGTTCCACTTCATGGCCTGAAGCACTACCGCTGGTCTACTCGGATTGAGAACGGCCGTGAAATAGGACTTACAATGCTCTTCCGCAGAATTGGTTTATGGCGAGCAATTGAGGGTTCCTGGAGAATTTATCGTTCCAGCATCTACACAGCCGTTCGCCCCTGAGCTATGCACGCAATTCGCGAGACAACTCAGCGTTAGAATGAGAAACATCAAACCCACTAACCCTGTCAGACATGGAGACCGGAGAGTGTTTTTACATAAAGACCTGCAAGCAACGTCCAACGTGTGGCTTTGGGATGATACGGTGCGCCCGCTGCTTGTTTCGCCTTACTCTGGACCATACAGGGTAATCACAAGAGGAAGCCACAGCTTCAAAATCGATAAGGATGGTAAAGAAGAGACAGTCTCAATTGAGCGGCTTAAACCTGCTTACTCCTTCCTCGATCTGCAAAATCACCCTCAAACGTGGAGGCCAAAGAAACAGCAGATAGTCTCGCCGAGCCCTCGGTTTCAGAAGAGGACAACGAAGCAGCAAGTGCAGAACAGGAGCAGCCATTGCCTGCACCAGATGTTTCCACGAGAGCTGGTAGAAAAATCAAGTGCAAGTTTCCCCACATACCTGGTGCACCCGGTTTCAAAAGGAGGGGGGCTGATGTGGCGACGTCATTTATCCACTGCGCCAAAGACAGCGGGTGAAAGCTGCAGCTGATAGATATTTATCTTTGCCGTAGGCGGCTTGGTTACGAGTTGTTTATTCTTGTTAGCTTTTGATCTGTGCTTAAAAAATAAAATGTTTTCTCATCTCATGAAAAAGCTGTTACTTCATAAAATATAAAGGCTCCCATATATTAAATTAATTGGTTGTTTCTAATTCATTCGGTTCTTAATTTCATTCATACTGATATTGAGGTAATTTGGACTATTAGTTTCTTATTTTAGAACAATTTTTAGTATCTCATTTTCGTTTGTAGGTATGGATTTATCAGTTGCTATGAACCTTGATGATTTACGAGAGGCTATGTGCGAAGACATGTTGTCCACGATCTGTTTTTTGCAATTGTGTGGTCTCATTGCTGAATGTGTTCGATGTCGTGAGTGCATCGAACATATGCGCCTCACAAGTGTATCTCATCGCCGTACTCACGACTTATTTGTATGGCGCCGCAGCAGAGATAGGTTGTGGCGATCTATTAGAAGATGGACGTGGTTCGAAAAATCTAAGCTCGCTGGAAAGACATTATGAAAATCACTTACTGTTGGTGTTTGAGATATCCTGTATGGCTGTGTGTGCATGAATGTCGTGTGAGTAAGCGTACAGTTGTGGATTGGTATTCTTTTTGTAGGGAAGTGTGTGAGGAGTACATGAAATATAGGGGGCCATTGGGGGGGGGGGATGTGGGGCGGGAGGGGGGGGGGAGGCGAGTGTTATGGTCGAAATTGACGAATCATATTTTGGCAAAAGGAGGAAGGACAACAGGGGGGAACCTCCGGTGGGATTATGGGTTTGGGGGCAGCAGTTTCAGGTCAGCAGTGTGACGAAGTAGTGTTCAAAGTAGTACCCATTCGAAGGAAGGAAGATTTGGTCAGCTTAATTGAAGATCACGTTGCAGACGGTTCCATTGTAATTTCAGACGGGTTTTCTTCATATAGGGATTTATTATAAAGGGGTTATCATCATCTCCTAGTAAATCACAATACCGATTTTAGATCATTATCCACAGGGGCTTGCACAAATAGTATAGAGGGTTTTTGGTCAGCGGTGAAATCTCTTGTAGAGAAAGGGTAACGCCAGATTTCCACACTTCAAAGTCACCTAGACGAGTATTTGTGCTTCGGTTATTTTAGGAAGTTCCCGTCTGGTAAGTTCACTTTTCCGTTTTCTTCTTTTACAGCATTTGACTATTTTGACGTATTTCATCGTTGTATTACACCAATACGTATGTTTTCGTGTAGTACAGTACGTAATAGAAATTTTGGAGCAGTGGTTCTTCTGTCGCTTCCCAGCACTAGAATCTGTACTAGCAATATTGAAGGCGAAAAGAACGACAGATGTAACATTGGTGAGATTTGCCAATATATGTCAACTGAAGATCAGGATACGTCAATTACAGAGACCAGTTAAAGACGCTGTAGGTCTCAAAACACCTGGAGTCTACGAAATACTGTGTGAGTGTAGCCACAAGTACATCGGACAAACAGTGTGAACTGTGGAACAACACAGGAAAGAACATGAGAGGTATTATCGCCTATGCTATCCAGAGAAATCTGTGTTAGCTGAGCATGCGTTAGAAAACGGTCACCACATAAAATGTGACGATACCTCTGTCGTGGATCGCACTAACGGCTTCTGGGACAGTTTAATAAAGGACGCTATTGAAAGAAAAATTACCGCAAACACCCTGAATAGAGACGGCGGCTTGCAGCTCAGCACTGTGGGATCCAGCGATCACGCAGTTGAAAAGGGCACATTGGACGCCGACTCAAAACATGCCCATATCTGGCAATGTCACGGGCACCTGTGACGTCACAGCCAGCAGCTAACGTATATAAGGGCGCACCAACAGCCCACTGGCAGTCATACCACTTGACAATGGCCAAGGAGTGCTTGGCCGAAATCTGGTGTAGTTTTAAGCAATTGACGCTGTTGGAACCCTGAGAACATTTTATTCAATTTTATCTCTGCGAGACTCTGCATTCATGTAACCCATGTAAACTTTGTATCCCAGGCTTCATGTATGGGTTAGTGCAGCAGGGGATACACATTTAAACTGAACAACAGGACACTAATGCTAGTGAAAACGAAGAAATCGACGTATACCTAACTTGTATCCCATGCTGCATTTAAAAAATACAGTTCGAATGAGGTACGACAAAAAACTCATATATATGTGACTACCACTATTTTACATCCATTTTTTCCTCTACATTTTCCAGAGAAATAATACGATACAAATACGTGACATCCTTAACTTGAAAATACTACTGGCATTTATATAAATCAACTATATTTTTCATCTCCCGTATTCCTTTGTTTCTGAACAGTCTTGCAGTCTTGTCAACTGTTTCATCTGTGTAATAAATGCTCTCTGGCCAATTATGACATCATTGGTCAAAGCCGATGGGTTGTATCCCCTGCTCCACTAGACCCCAGTCTGGAATTCCAGTGTCTTGCAAGATGTGGATGTTGTCTGGGTCATAGTGTTCCGTCCGACTTCGAAGATTGCGAGAGTACTGAAACCGAATTTCGCTCTTTGTACTAAAACTGGCAGTATAATGACTAAATTTTCGTGAAAAAGTTTAATCTCAACAACAAATTCTTGTAAATGCCGTGTATAAAGATATTAGACTTGTGATTGTTATTTATAGCTATTTATATTGTGGTGTGCGTACTGTAAGACCTTCAGTGTACACACCATCAGATTATTTGACTTGTCGCTCTAACAAAGTAGGCGAGTGTCAGCAATATGTCTCGTGGTCTTATCACGGCGTGTTTGTCTTCTGCCGTTAGGTCAGACGATAGAAATGACACTTTCACACTTAGAGTAGCAGATTGACGGTGACCAACTTTAAACAGAACTTGATTAATTTTCACACACATTTATTAAAATGATAATAAGCATAAACATTACGTAACTTGATTCTGGATGCTATTTACAATTGAAAATCTGATCTTGCTTTTGTCTTGGTTCATTAATCTTATTCTCACATATCTCTGATACTTGAAAAAGTGTTTATACATTTCTCTTCATGGCTATGTACAGGAATATGACTGGTACAGACAAATGCAGACTGGTACAGACTAATGCAGACAAATACAGACTCGTACAGACTAATGCAGACTGACTGACTGGAGGTCTGTACACTTGTTATAATACCTCGTGCATTCAGGTATCACTGCGCCTGTGTGATCCGCAAGAAGAAAAGGTTCTACATTAGCAGCAATCTCATATATTAATACGCGGATCGGCGGAAGCAGAACTTGTTCCATCTCTAAGGCTGCGCCATCTCGTCGTGTGGAGACGGATGAGCGCTGCGCCTGCACTGTTATGCTTAGCGGGGCGCGCTCTAGTGGGAAAGTTGTATACGCACTGACTATGCGGAACTATGTACACAACATATATATTTCAAAATAAAACTCAGACGTCAGTGGTACAGTGGGATTACTTTACTGCACTTATCTGCTTTTGACAGAGCCTCTCTGCTGGTCTTCAAAATTTATAAAAATATAAGTCAGTAGAACATTCTTTGTCCACTGTCTTTCAAAAACGAGTTATGTATGCCAAGAGATGTAGGATTCTATGTGTAAGTAGGCTGTTTAGGTTTTTATGTTGGTAACGCCAATTAGCGCTATATATGAAAATCACTGACCATGCTGTGTGAAGTCTGTGGCTGGTTTGCATATTTGGAATATTTGCTATTGTAGTGTTAGGCAGTTGGATATGAATAGCGCATAGCGTGGCGCAGTTGGAGGTGAGCCGCCAGCAGTGGTGGATGTGGGGAGAGAGATGGCTGAATTTTGAGAGTGCACGATCTGGATGTATGTCCACCAGAAAGAGTAAATTTGTAATACTGGATATCATGAACTTATATATATAACTTATACATATATATATATATATATATATATATATATATATATATATATTCGTCACTCGAATAACTGCAATACAGCAAGTGCCAATACTGCCAGCTAAATAAAAGATTCTAACTACTGAAGGCACTAACTATTGATAGGCAGAGTTAGTAAACGAAAGATTTTGATATATATATATATATATATATATATATATATATATATATATATATATATATATATATATGATGACTTTGATCATTATTAAGGTAAATACATTGTTTGTCCTCTATCAAAATCTTTCGTTTACTAACTCTGCCTATCAATAGTTAGTGCCTTCAGTAGTTAGAATCTTTTATTTAGCTGGCAGTATTGGCGCTTGCTGTATTGCAGTTATTCGAGTAACGAAGGTTTTTTTGAGGTAAGTGATTCATGAAAGGTATAGGTTATTGTTAGTCAGGGCCATTCTTTTGTAGGGATTATTGAAAGTCAGATTGCGTTGCACTAAAAATATTGTGTGTCAGTTTAGTGTTGATTAGAATAAGTAAAGAAAGAAATGTCTGAGTACGTTCAGTTCTGCTCAGCTGTTTGAAAATCAAATAATGTAAGCGGTTTATCAGCACAGTAATTCATAATTTTTTCTAAGGGGACGTTTCATATGTTGTTAAATACTTTTAACCCACCAGTGTGGAAATGTGAATAGTCTATGTTCTATACCCCATTTTAGACTGACATGCAGGGAAAATGTACTAATGTCTCTCACTACATGGAATATATATGCTTCGTCCAATATTGTGTATTAGGTTGTAGATTCCTTGTGGTTTGGCAAACAATATTGAAGCCAGAAACAGAGAATTTTCCTTTATTGTGCATTAGGTGTTGTGATTCGTTTCAGTTTGAACAGTTAATTATGAGTACTTCATCTGAGGATGAAAGACAGAGTCCTTCAGATTCTCGCAGTGTCAGGTTAGGCAACATATCAGGACGAATGAGTACAGTCATGAAGGAATTAAGGGTTCTGTCGTGTGAACTAGGAAAAGACTGCTACTGTAAATTAAAGTGTTTTGCGGTAGTAATTGCTCAACAAAAATCAAATATTATACGAAAGTTTAGTGATATTATGGTAGAGTGGACTGAATAATCATTGTATCATTACAATGCTTTTGCTTCACAGAATGCTATTAAGGAAGAATGAAGATAAAGCACAGCTTCAAGGGTTTAATTTCAACCACAGAGTAAGAGTGAAAGGTGATGACATGGTACATGAAATTCTTATATGTGAAAAAGCCTTCATGGCAGTACATGTAGTAGCATTAAGTTAGCAAATTCTTGAAGCTGGACAAGTCTGTTCATGCTGGAAGAGGTAAGCATGGAAATAGGCCATAGAAAATTAAGGAAGATGTAGGAATGCCAGCTTATGCTCACATTCATTCATTTAAGGATAGACCAAATCATTACAACAATGAAAAACCAATAGGTTGTATGTTCCAGTAGAAATATTGGTGAAAAAAATTACGTGAAATGTTCCAGGAAAAATAGTCAAATTTTGACATTTGATATGAAGTGCATAGAACAGTATTTAACACCAAATTCAATATGGCATTTAGGTAACCAAGAAATGTTGCATGCTAAAACTGCAACAAGTACACTGCTTAGATTAAAGTGCTGAATGCAGTGTTATCTGAAAATTTACATGATGACACACGGAAACAAGTCTTGAAAGAATTTAATAAGATCGACTTGCCTAGAAAGTCAAAGCTGAAACACTTAATTTCACTTTATTTCAGAAAAAGAAACGCTCATTTAATAAGCCAAAAGTCTCATGAAACAGAAGTAATCTGCACGGACTATCAAAAAAATATATGCTTACCGTACATAAGTACTAATGACATCTATTACATAAGGCAGTTGTCTGTTTGCTCTTTCAGTGTTCTCTGCTCTCAAATGCAACTTCAGTATGCTACTTTTAAATTGAATATATTGGAAGAAAATGGGCAAGTGAAGTTGTTCCTATATAAATCGCTTTGAGACAGAATTATTTGCAGAAGAACACCAAACACCTTTAAGAATTTGTGATTCATGTGAAACGTCCCCTTGGAAAAATTATGCAAGACTGTGCTTAAACTGACACACAATATTTTTAGCGCAACGCAATCTGACTTTTAAAAATCCCTACGAAAGAATGGCCCTGACTAACATTAACCTATACTTTTCACAAATCACTTACCTCACCAAAAATCTTCGTTAGTCGAACTACTGCAATATAGCGAGCGCCAATACTGCCAGCTAAATAAGAGATTCAAACTACAGAAGGCACTAACTACTGATACGCATAGTTAGCGAATGAAAGATTTTAATAGAGAACAAACAATGTATTTACCTTAATAGTCATAATATATATAGCAGTTCATCACATCCATTCTTACAAATTTCAAAACTCCGCCATCTCTCTCTCCACATCCACCACTGCTGGCAGCTCACCTCCAACTGCGCAACGCTACGCGCTGTTAACAGCCAACAGCCCAACACTACAATGGCAAATATTACAACAATGCCACCCAGCCACAGACTGCACACAGCAGAGCCAGTGATTTTTCATACAGAGCGCTACCTGGCGTTACCAATAAGAAAACCTAAACAGCCTAATTACATAGCCCCCATGCTTCCCACAAAAAATTTTACAAATTGTTTTGGGCAGTGGCCAATACAGATTTGAAAAAATTTTTCATAATTACAATAACAAAGAAATCAAATGCATACACTTATTGATACAATGTTGTTCAAAAGATAAAATTTTCTCACAGTCCATAAAGACAGTTCTGATCATCCATCACAGTGAAATTGCAGTGTTTTTTTTTTCTCTCAAAGTCTGAGCAGTAAAAGAGAATGCACACGGAAGTAGTGGATTTCCATGTAGTCTTGAAGAAGTAGTGTTGTCCTTCCAGTGGAAAGACAGTGCTGACTCTTGACATGCAGACAGGTAATGGGCCACAACAGAGCAAACCCACAGAAGAGTCAGTCGAAGTTTTGAAGAATATTGGTAGGCTGGTCATCACAGAGCAGACCCACTGTAGTCCTGGTAGAGATTATGTTATTGGTGGGCCACCAGAGGTGCAGACCCACTGCAGTCCTTGTAGAAATAGTGGTACTGGTGTCTGAAACATGTTCCTCAGTGCTATTCGGCAGTGCATTTGAACCGGCAATATTCGCATTTTGAAAAGCAGAAAATGTGTCTTGATTTATTTGAGAAAACGGTGAGGACGCAAAACCTGAATCTATAGTATTTGCAAGATTGTGTCCTGTCATTTCGGAATCGTGAGGCGAGCTGTTGCCGACCGATCGATCGATAATGCTTCCCTGTTCACTTATTGTTTCACTGTCTACACCATTATTTGCAGCCCGCTCCATTTCTTTATGCACAATCACCAAATTACTACTTTGAACATTAGTTAATTCATTACATGGTGGCGCTAATACACTCCTTTCGTCTTCACTGTCATTTCTCAGTTTACTTTGGAGCCTAGTATTACGTTTTTCACACGCCATTATTGTCACAATATTTCACACAATAACACATAAAAGCACAATTTGAAGAGCAAAAATAAGAGAACACATTAACATAGCACTCAAAATAAAATCTAGTTAATTGCAAGCGCGGCTGCGAAATAATTGGTGCAAATCTACCTGCATGCCACAACTGTTTTACTGTACAACAATGAAAGACTGCAACCACAAAAGAGATTCTCTCTACAATTACGCGCTAGCAATAAACAGTATCTACACTAATTATACAAACTACAAGAAAAAATCAGATGATTCCAGTGAGGTATCCTCGGCTAAGGGTCGACATATGAAAAATTATACATGACTGTGCTTAAACTGACACACAATATTTTTAGCGCAACGCAATCTGACTTACAATAATCCCTACAAAAGAATGGCCTTATACCTTTCATGAATCATTTACCTCACAAAAATCTTCGTTACTCGAACTACTGCAATACAGCGAGCGCCACTACTGCCAGCTAAATAAAAGATTCAAACTACAGAAGGCACTAACTACTGATACACATAGTTGGCGAATGAAAGATTTTAATAGAGAACAAACAATGTATTTACCTTAATAGTCAAAATACACTCCTGGAAATTGAAATAAGAACACCGTGAATTCATTGTCCCAGGAACGGGAAACTTTATTGACACATTCCTGGGGTCAGATACATCACATGATCACACTGACAGAACCACAGAACCACAGACACATAGACACAGGCAACAGAGCATGCACAATGTCGCCACTAGTACAGTGTATATCCACCTTTCGCAGCAATGCACGCTGCTATTCTCCCATGGAGATGATCGTAGAGATGCTGGATGTAGTCCTGTGGAACGGCTTGCCATGCCATTTCCACCTGGCGCCTCAGTTGGACCAGCGTTCGTGCTGGACGTGCAGACCGCGTGAGACGACGCTTCATCCAGTCCCAAACATGCTCAATGGGGGACAGATCCGGAGATCTTGCTGGCCAGGGTAGTTGACTTACACCTTCTAGAGCACATTGGGTGGCACGGGATACATGCGGACGTGCATTGTCCTGTTGGAACAGCAAGTTCCCTTGCCGGTCTAGGAATGGTAGAACGATGGGTTCGATGACGGTTTGGATGTATCGTGCACTATTCAGTGTCCCCTCGAAGATCACCAGAGGTGTACGGCCAGTGTAGGAGATCGCTCCCCACACCATGATGCCGGGTGTTGGCCCTGTGTGCCTCGGTCATATGCAGTCCTGATTGTGGCGCCCACCTGCACGGCGCCAAACACGCATACGACCATCATTGGCACCAAGGCAGAAGCGACTCTCATCTCTGAAGACGACACGTCTCCATTCGTCCCTACATTCACGCCTGTCGCGACACCACTGGAGACGGGCTGCACGATGTTGGGGCGTGAGCGGAAGACGGCCTAACGGTGTGCGGGACCGTAGCCCAGCTTCATGGAGACGGTTGCGAATGGTCCTCGCCGATACCCCAGGACCAACAGTGACCCTAATTTGCCGGGAAGTGGCGTCGCGGTCCATTACGGCACTGATCCTACGGCCTTGGCGTGCATCCGTGCGTCGCTGCGGTCCGGTCGCAGGTCGACGGGCACGTGCACCTTCCGCCGGCCACTGGCGACAACATCGATGTACTGTGGAGACCTCACGCCCCACGTGTTGAGCAATTCGGCGGTTCGTCCACCCGGCCTCCCGCATGCCCACTATATGCCCTCGCTCAAAGTCCGTCAACTGCACATACGGTTCACGTACACGCTGTCGTGGCATGCTACCAATGTTAAAGACTGCGATGGAGCTCCGTATTCCACGGCAAACTGGCTGACACTGACGGCGTCGGTGCACAAATGCTGCGCAGCTAGCGCCATTCGACGGCCAACACCGCGGTTCCTGGTGTGTCCGCTGTGCCGTGCGTTGATCATTGCTTGTACAGCCCTCTCGCACTGTCCGGAGCAAGTATGGTGGGTCTGACACACCGGTGTCAATGTGTTCTTTTTTCCATTTCCAGGAGTGTATATATAGCAGTTCATCACATCCATTCTTACAAATTTCAAAACTCCGCCATCTCTCTCTCCATACCCACCACTGCTGGCGGCTCACCTCCAACTGTGCAACACTACGCGCTGTTAACAGCCAACAGCCCAACACTACAATGGCGAATGTTACAACAATGCCACCCAGCCACAGACTGCACACAGCACAGCCAGTGATTTTTCATACAGAGCGCTACGTGGTCTTACCAGTAAGAAAACCTAAACAGCCTACTTACACATGTTTAGGGCAGAACAAGAATTAAACTGTCCCAAAGTATCTTAATTACTCTGCAAGTGAACTGAAACTTTTGGTGACAATGGGAGTAACTTACACTATTATAAGACACTCTTTCATGGAGTGTGATGATAATATGGGGCTCGTTAACATTATAAGAATCAGCAGAAGTTCCAATAGATTTGTTGCAGATCATAGTTGAAGCTTATGTAAACCTAAACCTTTTGATGTTGTCATGGTCAGTCAAAATATGACACGAAATTGTGGGTCATTTCCGAAGAAGAAATATTCGAGAAAATGTCCTTTCCTAACAAAACTCATCAGTAGTTATCAGAAAAACATCCCTGCCTAATTCAACACTGAGGAACTTAGAATGGAACTTGTATTTTATCAGTGGTGAGAGCTTCACAGCGACTTCAGCAGTCTTGAGAATACCCGTCTCCTGCTGACAGAGATAAAATATAAAAAAACATTAAAATCTTATTTTATATAATGCTAATAATAATAATAACAATAAAATGCCTTTACAGGCCTTCTGGCACCGTCAAAGGTAAAGTATCAGAATTCAAGGTTCTGAAGGAGTATTGCAGAGAAAAAGGTAGAGTGTTTTATGCAACTTTTTTCACTCAGTTGAGAAATGCATGTTGGAAGAAAGTGATGATATATTTTACACTTGTTACGACTTTATCTAATGAAGTTAAAATAGCAAAGAGAAACTGCTTGCCAATAATGAAATTTTCTCTCTGCAGTGGAGAGTGCACTGATATCAAACTTCCTGGCATATTAACACTGTCTGTTGGGCCGAGACTCGAATTTGGAACTTTGCCTTTTGTGAGAAAGTGCTGTACAGAGTTTTAATCAGGGTGGAAATTTCATTTCAGTATTTTTATTGTTTCAAACATAGTTTTTAATTTCAAAATTAGTTGACACAATGTTTAACAGATATATAGTTTTACTTCCATTATATTCTATTCTGATATATACAAGTAGCACGTTTTTCCTGGTAATACATTACTTTAAACATTACGCCAATAAAACTGCAATTTAAATATTTAATGAATCAGTCTATATTAAATTTAATGGATATGTTACAGTCAAAACCCGGTTTAGTTTGAATGTGTTCTTATTAGTTAAAACTAGTTTATACTGAGCCACTTTGTCAAAATGCATTTTGCATAGTTAAAAACTAGTTTTAACTGACTGCTTTTGACCAGCAGTAAATTCTAGTTGAAACTAAGGCTACCAGGATGACCTAGTTTCAGCTAGTAAGAATGGGTTCTAACTAAACGAGACAGAACTAGTTTTCTCTAAATTTAATTAGGGCAAATATTAAAATGAAGAGCAACTACATGTTGACTGACATAAAAAAGAGCATTTTTGTATTGTGCAATGCAATATTTATTGAGAATTTTGATCATACATCTAAGTCATTAATGTTAACTACAGCAATAAAAAAATAACCATACACACATTTTAAGGAACATTACAGAGCCATATTAACAGTATTAGTTACGAAAGTGGAAACAAAATATTCATACAGTAAAAGTATATTAATTAATCATACATTTGACTAAAGTTGCTACGCTGTTAATAAAAGAGAAACATACAAAAAATTTAACAATTAAATTTTGATTAAGTCCAACTGTCATGGCATTTTAAGTTTTTCATACAAAAGCACCTTTTTGAAATACATGCCTTCTTACACACCCTGCGAACAAATCCTTGTCCTGACCCTAAGGCTGCCATCTCAGCAGCAGTTTTTAATGATATCGTTGTCTCTGGCACGTCTTCCAGCACCAAGAAATTCTCTTTGGACACATTGTATTCAGATCTGGAAGAAAACTTTTAATTAGCTTGTTTGAAAGGTGATTAGGTACTTAATACATATTATAAAATATATTACAATGTATTAAAACTTTAAATATTAATTAATTACTTGAATAGTTAACAACATTTCCAGAGCATTATGAATGAAATAATGAATATATCTGACATTTGTCCTTAATTATTGAAATAAATTCACAAACACATACCTGCAACACAATTCATCGAGTATCCCATATTTCGTTCCAATCTTGTGCAAGCCCGGTTCAACTTTCTGAAGAACAACTCCTATAATATTGGGGAGATGTGCTTTTGCTCTGTCAATAACAGGAATCAGTATAATTATATTGTCACCAATTTCCACAGTGGCGTGTGTTGAATCTGAAGCCATCTTCATTCGTTTGGCCTGTTTCATCAGGTCTTCATGAGCATTTTCTCTAACTGTTCGTATTTGAGATTGTCGTTTTCTAATAGCTACAGCTTCTGGATCTTCGTGAGGAGCTGGAGTTATTTGAGGCTCTGCACTCGCACTAGCTATGGCTTCTGGATCCTCTTGATTGGCTTCTGCTGTTGTTGGAGACTATAATTGTACTTGACAAAGCTTCTGAGTCTTCTTATCTGGCTGCAGCTGTAATCTTTCCATTCCTACTAGCCGTAAACACTACCTCCTCTTAGTCGTGTGATAGTTCCAGTTCAACACGAGTCTGATTTACTGAGTCTATCACATTTTGCCCATATTTGCGTTTTGCCCATATTTGCGTTTTTCCTATATTTGTGATTTTCACATATTTGCGTTTTGCTCATGTTAGCGATTTGTCCATGTTTGCATTTTGCATATTTTTGCGGTTGGCCCACGTTTGCGTTTTCCCATATTAGTGTTTTTCCCATATTTGCATTCTTCCCATATTTCCATTTTTCCCATATTTGCATTTGTCAAATATTTGCGTTTTGCCATACTTGCGTATTTCCATATTTGCGTTTCTCCCATATTTGACTTCTTCCCATATCTGCGTTATTACCATATCGGCGGTTTTCCCATATATGCGTTTTTCCCATATCTGTATTTTACCCATATCTGCATTTATCCCATATCTGCATTATTCCCATTCTTGCGTTTCTTTCATAGTTGCGTTTTTCAAATGTTTGCGCTTTACCCATTTTTAGGTTTTCCCATCTGTGCGTTTTTCCCATATCTGCGTTTTACCCATATCTGCGTTTTTCCCATAGCTGTGTTTTTCCCATATCTGTGTTTTTCCCATACCTGTGTTTTTGCCATATCTGCGTTATTCGCATATTTTCGTTTTCTTCAGAGTTGCGTCTTTCACATATTTGTTTTTCCGAAGTTTGCGTTTTTCCCATGTTTCCTTTTTTCCCATGTTTGCATTTTTCCCATGTTTGCGTTTTTCACATATTTGCGTTTTTCCATATCTGTGTTTTTCCCATATCTGCGTTTTTCCCATATCTGAGTTTTTCCCTTATCTGCGTTTTTACTATATCTGCGTGTTTCCCATATCTGCGTTTTTCCCTTATTTGCATTATTCCTATGTTTGCGTTTTTCTAATGTTTGAGTTTTTCCCATGCTTGAGTTTTTCCCATATATGCATTTTTCCTATGATTGCGTTTTTCCCATATTTGCGATTTTCCCATATTTGAGTTTTTTCCCATATTTGCGTTTAACCCATATTTGCGTCTTTTCCATATTTGCGTTTCTGGCACATTTGCGTTTTGCCATTTTTTGCATTTTGCCCATATTTGGGTTTTTTCCGTATTTGCGTTATTCCCATATTTGCGTTTTTTCCCATATTTGCGCTTTTCCCATATTTGCATTTTTCCCATATTTGCATTTTTCCCATATCTGCATATTTCCCATATCTGCGTTTTTCCTACATCTGCGTTTAACCCATATCTGTGTTTCTCCTATATCTGCGTTTTCCCATATCTGTGTTTTTCCCATTCTTGCGTTTTTCAAATATCTGCATTTTTCCCATATCTACAGATTTCCCATATCTGCGTTTTTCCCATATCTGCATTTTACCCATATCTGCGTTTTTCCCATATCTGCGTTAATCCCATATTTGCGTTTTTTCCATAGTTGCGTTTCTCCTATATTTGCGTTTTTCCAATGTTTGCGGATTTCCCATGTTTAGGTTTTCAAATCTTTGCGTTTTTCCCATGTTTATGTTTATCCCATGTTTGCGCTTTTTGCATTTTTGCATTTTTCCCATGTTTGCGTTTTTCCAATGTTTGCGTTTTCCCCATGTTTGCGTTTTCCCCATGTTTACGTCTTTCCCATACTTGCGTTTTTCTTATTACTTGTGAACCCAACCTACCAACTGTATCCTTCCCCTAGTCAAGGTGTGCCACAAAATTCTATTCTCCCATATTTGCGTTTTTCCCGTATTTCCATTTTTCCCATATTTGCGTTTTTCCCATGTTGGCGTTTTTCCCATGTTTAGGTTTTCCCATCTTTACGTTTTTCCCATATCTGCGTTTTTCCCATATCTGCGTTTTCCCATATCTTCGTTTTTCCCATATCTGCGTTTTTTGCATATATGCCTTTTTCCCATATCTGCGTCTTTCCCATATCTGCGTTCTTTCCTTATCTGCGTTTTTCCCATATTTGCATTTTTCCCATATTTGTGTATTTCCCATATTTGCGTTTTCCCAAGTTCGAGTTTTTCCATATGTGCGTTTTTCCCATATTTGTGTTCTTCCAATTCTGCGTTTTTCCCATATCTGCGTTTTCCCCATTCCTGCGTTTTTCCCATATCTGCGTTTTTCCCATATTTCCGTTTTCTCCATGTTTGCGTTTTTTCCATGTTTAGGTTTTTCCCATGGTTGCTCTTTTCCCATGTTTGCGTTTTTCCCATATTTAGGTTTTTCCATCTTTGCGTTTTTCCCATGTTTGTGTTGAACCCATGTTTGCGCATTTCCCATGTTTGCGTGTTTCCCATGTTTGCGTTTTACCCATATCTATGTATTTCCAATATCTGCGTTTTTCCCATGTTTGCATTTTCCCATATTTGCGTTTTTGTCATATTTGCGGTTTTTCATATTTGCGTTTTTCCCATATTTGCGTTTATTCCATATTTGCGTTTTTCCCATATTTGCGTTCTTCCCATGTCTGCAATTTTCCCATATCTGAGTTTTTCCCATATCTCTGGTATTCCCATATATGCGTTTTTCCCATGTCTGCATTTTACCCATATCTGCCTTTTTCCCATATCTGACTTATTCCCATATTTGCATTTTTCCCATATCTGCGTTTATCCCATATCTGCGACTTCCACATGTCTGCGTATTTCCCCTTTCTGCGTTTTTCCCATATTTGCGTTCTTCTCATATCTGCGTCTTTCCCATATTTCTGTTTTTCACATATTTGCGTTTTCCCAATTTTACGTCCTCCCCTTATTTGCTTTTTTCCCATATTTGCGTATTTCTCATATTTGCGTTTTTTCCATTGTTTTCATTTTTCCCATGTTTGCATTTTGCCCATGTTTGCGTGTTGCCCATGTTTTCCTTTTGCCCATGTTTGCATTTTGCTCATGTTTGCATTTTGCACATATTTGCTTTTTTCCCATATTTGCGTATTTCCCATATTTGCGTTTTTCCCATGTTTGCGTTTTTACCATATTTGTGTTTTTCTCATGTCTGTGTTTTGCCCATATCTGCGTATTGCCCATGTTTGCGTTTTGCCCATATCTGCGTTTTGCGTATGTTTGCGTTTTGCCCATGTTTGCGTTTTGCCCATATTTGCGTTTTGCCTACATTTGCGCTTTGCCGACATTTGCGTTTTCCCATATTTGCTTTTTTTCCATATTTCCGTTTTTCCCATATTTGCGTTTTTCCCGTGTCTGCGTTTTTCTCATATTTGCGTTTATTCATATCTGCGGTTTTCCCATATCTGCGTTTTTCCCATATCTGTGTTTTATCAACATTGCGTATATCTGCGTTTTTCCATATCTGCATTTTTCCCATATCTGCTTTGTTTCCATATCTGCGTCTCTTTCATATCTGCGTTTGTCCCATATCTAAGTTTTTGCCATATCTGCGTTACTCCCATAAATGCGTTTTTCCTATATCTGCTTTTTTCCCGTATCTCCAAATTCCCTATATGTTCGTTTTTCCCTTATCTGCGTTTTTTCCATATCTGCGTTTTTCTCATATCTGGGTTTTCCTATATCTGCGTTTTTTCCATGTCTGCGGTTTTCCCATATCTGCGTGTTTCCGAAATTTGTATGTTTCCCATATTTGCGATTTCCCATATTAGCGTTTTTCCCAATTTCCGTTTTTCACATAATTACGTTTTTCCCATATTTGCGTTTCTCACATATTTGCGTTTTTTCCTAATTTGTTTTTTTCCCCTATCTACATTTTCCTGTATCTGTGATTGACCAACATTGCGTATGTCTGCGTTTTTCCATATTTGCGTTTATCCCATATCTGCTTTGTTTCCATATCTGCATCTCTTTCATATCTGAGGTTTTCCCATATCTGTGTTTTTTCATATCTTGGTTTTTTTCATATCTGCGTTTGTCCCATATCACTGTTTCTGCCATGTATGCCACACTCCCATAACTGCGTTTTTCCCATATCTGCTTTTTTCCCATATCTGCGAATTCCCTATATCTGCGTTTTTCCCATAGCTGCGTTTTTCCCATATTTGCGTTTTTCCCATATCTGCGATTTTCACATATTTCTGTTTTTCACATATTTGCGTGTTCCCCATATCTGCGTTTTTTCATATCTGCGGTATTCCCATATCTGTCACTTTCTCATATCTGCGTTTGTCCGATACCTACGTTTTTCCCTTATTTGCATCTCTTTATAGTTGCGTTTTTCCATTTTTTGCCCTTTTCCTATATTAGCGATATTTACATATTTGCGTTCTTCCCACATTTGCGTATTTCCAACATTTTCGTTTATCCCATATTTACGTTTTTCACATATTAGCGTTTTTCACATATTTGCGTTTTTACCATATTTACGTCTTCCCCTTATTTGCGTTATTCCCACATTTTCGTTTATCCCATATTTGCGGTTTTCACATATTTGCGTTTTTACCATATTTACGTCTTCCCCTTATTTATGTTTAGGTTTTCCCATCTTTACGTTTTTCCCATATCTGCGTTTTTCCCATATCTGCGTTTTCCCATATCTTCGTTTTTCCCATATCTGCGTTTTTTGCATATATGCCTTTTTCCCATATCTGCGTCTTTCCCATATCTGCGTTCTTTCCTTATCTGCGTTTTTCCCATATTTGCATTTTTCCCATATTTGTGTATTTCCCATATTTGCGTTTTCCCAAGTTCGAGTTTTTCCATATGTGCGTTTTTCCCATATTTGTGTTCTTCCAATTCTGCGTTTTTCCCATATCTGCGTTTTCCCCATTCCTGCGTTTTTCCCATATCTGCGTTTTTCCCATATTTCCGTTTTCTCCATGTTTGCGTTTTTTCCATGTTTAGGTTTTTCCCATGGTTGCTCTTTTCCCATGTTTGCGTTTTTCCCATATTTAGGTTTTTCCATCTTTGCGTTTTTCCCATGTTTGTGTTGAACCCATGTTTGCGCATTTCCCATGTTTGCGTGTTTCCCATGTTTGCGTTTTACCCATATCTATGTATTTCCAATATCTGCGTTTTTCCCATGTTTGCATTTTCCCATATTTGCGTTTTTGTCATATTTGCGGTTTTTCATATTTGCGTTTTTCCCATATTTGCGTTTATTCCATATTTGCGTTTTTCCCATATTTGCGTTCTTCCCATGTCTGCAATTTTCCCATATCTGAGTTTTTCCCATATCTCTGGTATTCCCATATATGCGTTTTTCCCATGTCTGCATTTTACCCATATCTGCCTTTTTCCCATATCTGACTTATTCCCATATTTGCATTTTTCCCATATCTGCGTTTATCCCATATCTGCGACTTCCACATGTCTGCGTATTTCCCCTTTCTGCGTTTTTCCCATATTTGCGTTCTTCTCATATCTGCGTCTTTCCCATATTTCTGTTTTTCACATATTTGCGTTTTCCCAATTTTACGTCCTCCCCTTATTTGCTTTTTTCCCATATTTGCGTATTTCTCATATTTGCGTTTTTTCCATTGTTTTCATTTTTCCCATGTTTGCATTTTGCCCATGTTTGCGTGTTGCCCATGTTTTCCTTTTGCCCATGTTTGCATTTTGCTCATGTTTGCATTTTGCACATATTTGCTTTTTTCCCATATTTGCATATTTCTCATATTTGCGTTTTTCCCATATTTTCGTTTTTCCCATATTTTCGTTTTTCCCATATTTCTGTTATTCACATGTCTGCATTGTGCCCATGTTTGTGTTTTGCCCATTTTACGATTTGCCCAATTTTGCGTTTTGCCCATAATTACGTTTTGCCCATATTTGCATTTTGCACATATTTGCTTTTCCCGTATTTGCGTTTTTCCCATGTCTGCGTTTTTCCCATATCTGCGTTTTTCCCATATCAGCGTTTTCCCCACATGTGTGTTTTTCACATATTTGCGTTTCTCCCATATTTGCGTTTTTCCCATATTTGCGTTTTTCCCACATTTGCGTTTTTCCATTATATCTGCGTTTTCCCCATATGTGCATTTTTCGCATATCTGCGTGTTTCCCATATCTTCATTATCCCCATATTCGCGGTTTTCCCACATCTGCATTTTTCCCATATTTCCGTTTTTCCCATATTTCCGTTTTTCCCATATTTGCGTTTTTCCCATATTTGCGTTTTCCCCGTTACTCATGAATCCGACCTACCAACCGTTTCCTTCTACTAGTCAAGGTGTGCCAAAAAAATTTTAGTCTCCCATATTTGCAATTATCCCATTACCCATGAACCCATGCTTCCAACTGACTCCTGCTTTCAGCCAAGTTGTGCCCCAAATTCCTCTACTGCCATATTTCCGTTTTTCCCATATCTGCGTTTTTCCCGTATTTGCGGTTTTCCCATATTTGCTTTTTTCCCATATCTGCGTTTTTCCCATATCTGCGTTTTTCCCATATTTGCGTTTTTCCCATATTTGCGTTTTTCACATATCTGCGTTTTTCCAATGTCTGCGTTTTTACCATATCTGCATTTTTCCCATATCTTCGTTTTTCCCATATCTGCGTTTTTCCATAGATGCGTTTTTCCCATATTTGCGTTTTCCCCATATTTGCGTTTTTCCGATATCTGCGTTTTTCCCGTATTTGAGTTTTTCCCATATTTGCGTTTTTCCGATATCTGCGTTTTTCTCATATTTGCGTTTTTCCCATATCTGCGTTTTCCCATATCTGCGTTTTTCCCACATCTGTGTTTTTCCCACATCTACGTTTTTCCCACATCTGCGTTTTTCCCATATCTGCGTTTTTCCCATATCTGCGTTTTTCCCATATCTGCGTTTTTCCCATATCTCCTTTTTTTGCCACATGTGTGTTTTTCACATATTTGTGTTTATCCCATTTTTGCGTTTTTCCCATATTTGCGTTTTTCCCATATTTGCGTTTTTCCCATATTTGCGTTTTCACCGTTACTCATGAATCCAACCTACCAACCGTTTCCTTCTACTAGTCAAGTTGTGCCAAAAAAATTTTAGTCTCCCATATTTGCAATTATCCCATTACCCATGAACCCATGCTTCCAACTGACTCCTGCTTTCAGCCAAGTTGTGCCCCAAATTCCTCTACTGCCATATTTCCGTTTTTCCCATATCTGCGTTTTTCCCGTATTTGCGGTTTTCCCATATTTGCGTTTTTCCCATATCTGCGTTTTTCCCATATCTGCATTTTTCCCATATTTGCGTTTTTCCCATATTTGCGTTTTTCCCATATCTGCGTTTTTCCAATGTCTGCGTTCTTACCATATCTGCATTTTTCCCATATCTTCGTTTTTCCCATATCTGCGTTTTTCCATAGATGCAGTTTTCCCATATTTGCGTTTTCCCCATATTTGCGTTTTTCCGATATCTGCGTTTTTCCCATATTTGAGTTTTTCCCATATTTGCGTTTTTCCAATATTTGCGTTTTTCCCATATTTGCGTTTTTCCCATATTTGCGTTTTCCCCGTTACTCATGAATCCGACCTACCAACCGTTTCCTTCTACTAGTCAAGGTGTGCCAAAAAAATTTTAGTCTCCCATATTTGCAATTATCCCATTACCCATGAACCCATGCTTCCAACTGACTCTTGCTTTCAGCCAAGTTGTGCCACAAATTCCTCTACTGCCATATTTCCGTTTTTCCCATATCTGCGTTTTTCCCGTATTTGCGGTTTTCCCATATTTGCGTTTTTCCCATATCTGCATTTTTCCCATATCTGCGTTTTTCCCATATTTGCGTTTTTCCCATATTTGCGTTTTTCCCATATCTGCGTTTTTCCAATGTCTGCGTTTTTACCATATCTGCATTTTTCCCATATCTTCGTTTTTCCCATATCTGCGTTTTTCCATAGATGCGTTTTTCCCATATTTGCGTTTTCCCCATATTTGCGTTTTTCCGATATCTGCGTTTCTCCCATATTTGAGTTTTTCCCATATTTGCGTTTTTCCGATATCTGCGTTTTTCTCATATTTGTGTTTTTCCCACATCTACGTTTTTCCCACATCTGCGTTTTTCCCATATCTGTGTTTTTCCCATATCTGCGTTTTTCCCATATCTGCGTTGTTCCCATATCTCCTTTTTTTGCCACATGTGTGTTTTTCACATATTTGTGTGTATCCCATTTTTGCGTTTTTCCCATATTTGCGTTTTTCCCATATTTGCGTTTTTCCCACATTTGCGTTTTCTCATTATATTTGCGTTTTTCCCATATCTGCGTTTTTCGCATTTCTGCGTGTTTCCTTTATCTTCATTTTCCCCATATTTGCGGTTTTCCCATATATGCATTTTTCCCATATTTGCGTTTTTCCCATATTTGCGCTTTTCCCATATTTGCGATTTCCTCGTTACTCATGAATCCAACCTAACAACCGTTTCCTTCTACTAGTCAAGGCGTACAAAAAAATTTTATTCTCCCACATTTGGGATTATCCCAATACTCATGAACCCATGCTTCCAACTGACTGCTGCTTTTAGCCAAGTTGTGTCCAAAATTGCTTTACTGCCATATTTCCGTTTTTTCCCATATCTGCGTTTTTCCCATATTTGCGGTTTTCCCATATCTGTGTTTTTCCCATATTTGCGTTTTTCCCATATTTGCGTTTTTCCCATATTTACAATTTAACCATATTTACATTTTTCACATATTTCCGTTTTTTCCCATATATGCATTTTTCCCATATTTGCGTTTTTCCCATATTTGCGTTTTCCCCGTTACTCATGAATCCGACCTACCAACCGTTTCCTTCTACTAGTCAAGGTGTGCCGAAAAAATTTTAGTCTCCCATATTTGCAATTATCCCATTACCCATGATCCCATGCTTCCAACTGACTCTTGCTTTCAGCCAAGTTGTTCCACAAATTCCTCTAGTGCCATATTTTCGTTTTTCCCATATCTGCGTTTTTCCCGTATTTGCGGTTTTCCCATATTTGCGTTTTTCCCATTATCTGCGTTTTTCCCATATCTGCGTTTTTCCCATATTGGCGTTTTTCCCATATTTGCGTTTTTCCCATATCTGCGTTTTTCCAATCTCTGCGTCTTTACCATATCTGCATTTTTCCCATATCTTCGTTTTTCCCATATCTTCGTTTTTCCCATATCTGCGTTTTTCCATAGATGCGTTTTTCCCATATTTGCGTTTTCCCCATATTTGCGTTTTTCCGATATCTGCGTTTTTCCCGTATTTGAGTTTTTCCCACAACTGTGTTTTTCCCACATCTACGTTTTTCCCATATCTGCGTTTTTCCCATATCTGTGTTTTTCCCATATCTGCGTTTTTCCCATATCTGCGTTTTTCCCATATCTCCTTTTTTTGCCACATGTGTGTTTTTCACATATTTGTGTTTATCCCATTTTTGCGTTTTTCCCATATTTGCGTTTTTCCCATATTTGCGTTTTTCCCACATTTGCGTTTTCTCATTATATTTGCGTTTTTCCCATATCTGCGTTTTTCGCATTTCTGCGTGTTTCCTGTATCTTCATTTTCCCCATATTTGCGGTTTTCCCATATATGCATTTTTCCCATATTTGCGTTTTTCCCATATTTGCGCTTTTCCCATATTTGCGATTTCCTCGTTACTCATGAATCCAACCTAACAACCGTTTCCTTCTACTAGTCAAGGTGTGCAAAAAAATTTTATTCTCCCACATTTGGGATTATCCCAATACTCATGAACCCATGCTTCCAACTGACTGCTGCTTTTAGCCAAGTTGTGTCCAAAATTGCTTTACTGCCATATTTCCGTTTTTCCCATATCTGCGTTTTTCCCATATTTGCAGTTTTCCCATATCTGTGTTTTTCCCATATTTGCGTTTTTCCCATATTTGCGTTTTTCCCATATTTACAATTTAACCATATTTACATTTTTCACATATTTCCGTTTTTCCCATATATGTGTTTTTCCCATGTTTGCGTTTTTCCCATATCTGCGTTTTTCCAATATCTGCGTTTTTCCCATATCTGCATTTTTACCATATCTTCGTTTTTCCCATATCTTCGTTTTTCCCATATCTGTGTTTTTCCCATATCTGCGTTTTTCCCATATCTGCGTTATTCCCATATCTGCATTATTCCCATATCTGCGTTTTTTCCATATTTGCGTTTTTCCCATATTTGCGTTTTTCCCATATTTGCGTTTTTCACATATTTGCGTTTTTCATATATTTGCATTTTTCACTAATCAGCGATTTCCCCATTACTCGTGAATCCAACCTACCAACCGTTTCCTCCTATTAGTCAAGGTGTGCCCAAAAAATATATTCTCCCATATTTGCGATTATCCCATTACCCATGAACCCATGCTTCCAACTGATTCCTGCCTTTAGTCAAGTTGTGTCCCATATTCTTCTTCTCACATATTTGCGTTTTTCCCATATTTGCGTTTTTCCTAAATTTACGGTTTTCCCAATAATTGCGTTTTTGTGACATCTGCATTTTCCAGATATCTCCTTTTTCCCCATAGCTGCGTTTTTCCCTTATTTGCGTTTTTCCCATATTTGCATTTTTCCCATATTTGCGTTTTTCTCATATTTGCGTTTTCCCCATTACTCATGAATCCAACCTACCAACCGTTTACTTCTACTAGTCAAGGTGTGAAAAAATCTTATTCTCCCATGTTTGCGATTATCTCATTACTCATGATCCCATGCTTCCAACTGATTCGTGCTTTTAGCCAAGTTTTGCCCCAAATTCTTCATCTGTCATATTTTTTGCGTTTTTCCCATATTTGTGTTTCCCATATTTGTGTGTTTCACATATTTGCGTGTTTCCTATATTTGTGTGTCCCCATATTTGCGTTTTCCCCATATTTGCATTTTTCCCATTACTCGTGAACCCAACCTACCAACTGTATCCTTCTCCTAGACAAGGTGTGCCAAAAAATTCTATTCTCCCATATTTGCATTTTTCCCATATTTCCATTTTTCCCATATTTGCGTTTTTCCCATGTTTGCGTTTTTCCCATGTTTAGGTTTTTCCATCTTCACATTTTTCCCATATCTGCGTTTTTCTCATATCTGCGTTTTCCCATATCTTCGTTTTTCCCATATCTGCATTTTTTTGCATATATGCCTTTTTCCCATATCTGCGTCTTTCCCATATCTGCGTTCTTTCCTTATCTGCGTTTTTCCCATATTTACGTTTTTCCCATATTTGCGTTTATCCCATATTTGCGTATTTCCCATATTTGCGTATTTCCCATATTTGCGTTTTCCCAAGTTCGAGTTTTTCCATATGTGCGTTTTTCCCATATTTGTGTTCTTCCAATTTTGCGTTTTTCCCATATCTGCGTTTTCCCCATTCCTGCGTTTTTCCCATATCTGCGTTTTTCCCATATTTGCGTTTTCTCCATGTTTGCGTTTTTTCCATGTTTAGGTTTCTCCCATGGTTGCGCTTTTCCCATGTTTGCGTTTTTCCCATATTTATGTTTTTCCATCTTTGCGTTTTTCCCATGTTTTTGTTGAACCCATGTTTGCACATTTCCCATGTTTGCGTTTTTCCCATGTTTGCGTTTTACCCATATCTATGTTTTTCCAATATCTGCGTTTTTCCCATGTTTGCATTTTCCCATATTTGCGTTTTTGTCATATTTGCGATTTTTCATATTTGCGTTTTTCACATATTTGCGTTTATTCCATATTTGCGTTTTTCCCATATTTGCGTTCTTCTCATGTCTGCAATTTTCCCATATCTGAGTTTTTCCCATATCTCTGGTATTCCCATAATGCGTTTTTCCCATATCTGCATTTTACCCATATCTGCCTTTTTCCCATATCTGAGTTATTCTCATATTTGCGATTTCCCATATTAGCGTTTTTCCCAATTTACATTTTTCACATAATTACGTTTGCGTTTCTCACATATTTGCGTTTTTTCCTAATTTGTTTTTTCCCGTATTTGCGATTTTCCCACATCAACGTTTTTCCCATATCTGCGTTTTTCCCATATCTACATTTTCCCGTATCTGTGGTTGACCAACATTGCGTATTTCTGCGTTTTTCCATATTTGCGTTTTTCCCATATCTGCTTTGTTTCCATATCTGCGTCTCTTTCATATCTGCGTTTTTCTCATATCTGTGTTTTTTCATATTTTTCATATTTTTTTCATATTTTGGTTTTTTTCATTTGTGCGTTTGTTCCATATCACCGTTTCTGCCAAATCTGCCACACTCCCATAACTGTGTTTTTCCCATATCTGCTTTTTTCCCATATCTGCGAACTCCCTATATCTGCGTTTTTCCCATAGCTGCGTTTTTCCCATATTTGCGTTTTTCCCATATCTGCGTTTTTCACATATTTCTGTTTTTCCCATATTTGCGTGTTCCTAATATCTGCGTTTTTTCATATCTGCGGTATTCCCATACCTGTCACTTTCTCATATCTGCTTTTTTCCGATACCTACGTTTTTCCCTTATTTGAGTCTCTTTATAGTTGCGTTTTTCCATTTTTTGACCTTTTCCTATATTAGCGATATTTACATATTTGCGTTCTTCCCACTTTTGCGTTTTTCCCACATTTTCGTTTCTCCCATATTTGCATTTTTCACATATTTGCGTTTTTCACATATTTGCGTTTTTACCATATTTACGTCTTCCCCTTATTTGCTTTTTTCCCATATTTGCATATTTCTCATATTTGCGTTTTTCCCATATTTTTGTTTTTCCCATATTTCTGTTATTCACATGTTTGCATTGTGCCCATGTTTGTGTTTTGCCCATAATTACGATTTGCCCAATTTTGCGTTTTGTCCATAATTACGTTTTGCCCATATTTGCGTTTTGCACATATTTGCTTTTTTCCCATATTTGCGTTTTTCCCCTATCTGCGTTTTTCACATATCTGCGTTTTTCCCATATCTGCGTTTTACCCACATGTGTGTTTTTCACATATTTGTGTGTTTCCAATATTTGCGTTTTTCCCATATTTGCGTTTTTCCCATATTTGCGTTTTCCCCACATATGTGTTTTTCCATTATATCTGCGTTTTTCCCATATGTGCACTTTTCGCATATCTGTGTGTTTCCCATATCTTCATTTTCCCCTATATGCAGTTTTCCCATATCTGCATTTTTCCCATATTTGCGTTTTTCCCATATTTGCGTTTTCCCCATATTTGCGTTTTTCCCATATTTGCGTTTTCCCCATTACTCATGAATCCAACCTACCAACCGTTTCCTTCTACTAGTCAACGTGTGCCAAAAAAATTTTAGTCTCCCATATTTGCAATTATCCCATTACCCATGAACCCATGCTTCCAACTGACTCCTGCTTTTAGCCAAGTTGTGCCCCAAATTCCTCTACTGCCATATTTCCGTTTTTCCCATATCTGCATTTTTCCTGTATTTGCGGTTTTCCCATATCTGCGTTTTTCCCATATCTGCGTTTTTCCATAGATGCGTTTTTCCCATATTTGCGTTTTCCCCATATTTGCGTTTTTCCGATATCTGCGTTTTTCTCATATTTGCGTTTTTCCCATATCTGCGTTTTCCCATATCTGTGTTTTTCCCATATCTGCTTTTTTCCCATATCTGCATTTTACAGATATCTCCTTTTTCCCCATATCTGCGTTTTTTCTATATTTGCGTTTTTCCCATATTTGCGTTTCTTCCATATTGGCGTTTTTCACATATTTGCGTTATTCCCATATTAGCGATTATCCCATTATTTATGAACCCATTCTTCCAACTGATTGCGGCTTTTAGCCAAGTTGTGTCCTAAATTCCTTTTTTCCCATATTTGCGTTTTTGCCATATTTGCGTTTTTCCCATATTTGCGTTTTTCCCACATCTGCGTTTTTCCCATATCTGCGTTTCTCCCACATCTGCGTTTTCCCACATCTACGTTTTTCCCACATCTGCGTTTTTCCCATATCTGCGTTTTTCCCATATCTGCGTTTTTCCCATATCTCCTTTTTTTGCCACATGTGTGTTTTCACATATTTTCGTTTTTCCCATTTTTGCGTTTTCCCATATTTGCGTTTTTCCCATATTTGCGTTTTTCCCATATTTGCGTTTTCCCCACATTTGCGTTTTTTCATTATATCTGCGTTTTTCCTATATCTGCGTTTTTCGCATTTCTGCATGTTTCCCATATCTTCATTTTTCCCATATTTGCGGGTTTCCCATATATGCATTTTTCCCATATTTGCGTTTTTCCGATATTTGCGGTTTTCCCATATTTGCGTTTTCCTCGTTACTCATGAATCCAACCTAACAACCGTTTCCTTCTACTCTTCAAGGTGTGCCAAAAAAATTTTATTCTCCCACATTTGGGATTATCCCAATACTCATGAACCCATGCTTTCAACTGACTCCTGCTTTTAGCCAAGTTGTGGCCAAAATTCCTTTGCTGGCATATTTCCGTTTTTCCCATATCTGCGTTTTTCCCATATTTGCAGTTTTCCCATATCTGCATTTTTCCCATATCTGTGTTTTTCCCATATTTGCGTTTTCCCATATTTGCGTTTTTCCCATACTTACAATTCAACCATATTTACATTTTTCACATATATCTTCGTTTTTCCCATATCTGCATTTTTCCCATTTCTGCGTTTTTCCCATATCTGCGTTTTTCCCATATTTGCGTTTTTCGCATATTTGTGTTTTTCCCATATCTGCGTTTTTCCCGTATATGCGTTTTTCCCATTTCTGCGTTATTCCCATATCTGCGTTTTTCACATATTTGCGTTTTTCACATATTAGCGTTTTCCCCATTACTCATGAATCCAACCTACCAACCGTTTTCTTGTACTAGTCAAGGTGTGTCATAATATTTTATTCTCCCATATTTGCGATTATTCCATTACTGATGAACCCTTTCTTCCAACTGATTCCGGCTTTTTGCCAAGTTGTGCCTTAAATTCCTCTTCTCCCATATTTGCGTTTTTCCCCCATCTTCGTTTTTCCCACATCTGTGTTTTTCCCATATCATCGTTTCTCCCATATCTACATTTTTCCCATATCTGCGCTTTTCCCATATTTTTAAGATATCTCCTTTTTCCCCATATCTGCTATTTTCCCATATTTGCGTTTTTCCCATATATGCTTTTTCCCATATTTGCGTTTTTCCCATATTTTCGTTTTTCCCATTACTCATTAATCCAATCTACCAACCGTTTCCTTCTACTAGTCAAGGTGTGGCAAAAAATTTTATTTTTCCATATCTGCTATTATGCTATTACTCATGAAACCATTCTTCCAACCGATTCCTGCTTTTAGTCAAATTGTACCCTAAATACTTCAACTCCAATATTTGCGCTTTTATCATATTTGCGTTTTTCCCATATTTGCGTTTTTCCCATATTTGCATTTTTCCCACATCTGTGTTTTTCCAGATTTGCGTTTTTCCCATATCTGCGTTATTCCCATATCTGCGTTTATCCCATATTTGTGTTTCTCCCATGTTTGTGTATCTCCCATGTTTGCATTTCTCCCATGTTTGTGTTTTACCCATATTTGCGTTTTCCCCATATTTGCGTTTTTCCCATAATTGCGTTTTTCCCATATTTGCGTTTTCCCCATATTTGCGTTTCTCCCATATTTGCGTTTTTCCCATTACGCATGAACCCAACCTACTAACCGTTTCCTTCTACTAGTCAAGGTGTGCAAAAAATTTTATTCTCCCATATTTGCGATTATCCCATTACGCATGAACCCATGCTTCCAACTGATTCCTGCTTTTAACCAAGTTGTGCCCCAAATTCTTCTTCTCCCATATTTGCGCTTTTCCCATATTTGCGTGTTCCCCATATTTGCGTTTTCCCCATATTTGCATTTTCCCCATATTTGCATGTTTCCCATATTTGTGTGTTTCCCTTTAATTGCGTTTTTCTAATATTTACGTTTTAACCATATTTGCCTTTTCCCATTTTTCCGTTTTTCCAATATTTGCGTTTTTCACATATTTGCCTTATTCCCATATTTGCGTTTTCCTCATATTGGCATTTTCCATATATTTGCTTTTTTCCATATTTGCGTTTTCCCCATACTTGCATTTTCCCCATATTTGCGTTTTTTTCATATTTGCGTCTTTCCGATATCTGCGTTTTTCCCATATCTGCGTTTCTCCCATATCTGCATTTTTGCCATATCTGCGTTTTTCCCATATCTGCGTTTTTCCCATATCTGCGTTTTTCCCATATCTGCGTTTTTCCCATATGTGCGTTTTTCCCATATCTGCGTTTCTCCCATATCTGCATGTTTCCCATATCTTCATTTTCCCCATTTCTGCGTTTTTCTCATATCTGCATTTTCCCCATATTTGTGTTTTTCCCATATTTGCTTTTTTCCCATATTTGCGTTTCCCCCATTGGTCATGAATCCAACCAACAAACCGTTTCCTTCTTCTACTCAAGGTGCGCCAAAAAAATTTTATTCTTCCATATTTGGAATTATCCCAATACTCATGAACCCATGCTTCCAACTGATTTCTGCTTTTAGTCAATTTGTGCCCCAAATTCCTCTTCTTCCATATTTGCGTTGTTCCCATATTTGGGTTTTCCCCATACTTGCGTTTTCCCCATATTTGCGTTTTCCCCATATTTGCGTTTTTCCCATGTTTGCGTTTTTCCCATATTTGCGTGTTTCCCATATTTGCGTGTTTCCCATATTTGCGTGTTTCCTATATATGCGAATTTCCCTTATTTGCGTTTTTCCCATATTTTCGTTTTTCCCATATTTGCGTTTTTCCCATATTTGCTTTTTTCCCATGTTTGCGTTTTCCCCATATTTGCGTTTTTCTCACACCTGCGATTTTTCCAAATCTGTGTTTTTCGCATATCTGCGTTTTTCATATATCTGCGTTTTTTTCCATATCTGTGTTTTTCCCATATCTGAGTTTTTCCCATATGTCCTTTCCTCCCATATCTGCGTTTTTCCCATATTTGCGTTTTTCCCATATTTGTGTTTTCCCCATATTTTCATTTTTCCATATTTGTGTATTTCCCATATCTGCGTTTTTCCAATATCTGCGTTTCCCGATATATGTGTTTTTCCAATATCTATGTTTTTCGCATATCTGCGTGTTTCCCGTATCTGCGTTTTTCCCATATCTGCGCTTTTCCCAAATCTCTTTTTTCCTTTATCTGCGTTTTTCCCATACTTGCGTTTTTCCCATATTTTCCTTTTTCCCGTATTTGCGTTTTCCACATTACTCATGAATCGATCCTACCAACCATTTCCTTCTACTAGTAAAGGTGTGCCAAAAATTTTTATTCTCCCATATTTGCGATTATCCCATTACACATGAACCCATACTTCAAACTGATTCCTTCTTTTAGCCAAATTGTGCCCAAAATTCCTCTTCTCCCATAATTGCAATTTTCCAATATTTGCGTTTTTCCCATATTTGCGGTTTTTCCATAAATACGTTTTTTTCACATGTGAGTTTTTCCCACATCTGCGTTCTTCCCACATCTGCGTTTTTCCCATATCTGCGTTTTACCCATATCTGCGTTTTTCACATATCTGCGTTTTTCCCATATCTGCGTGTTTCCCATATCTCCTTTTTTCCCTTATCTGGGTTTTTCCATATTTGCGTTTTTCCCATATTTGCGTTTTTCCCACATTTGCGTTTTTCCCATATTTAAGTGTTTCCTATATTTGCGTGTTTCACATATATGTGTGTTTCCAATATTTGTGTGTTTACCATGTTTGTGTTTTTTCCATATTTGTGTTTTTCACATATCTGCGTTTTCCTCATATCTGCGTTTTTCCCATATCTCCTATCTTCCCATATCTGCGTTTTTCCTATATTTGCGTTTTTCCCATATTTGCCTGTTTCAAATATTTTCGTTTTTCCCATATTTGCATTTCTGCCATATTTGGGTTTGCCCCATTACTCATGAATCCAACCTACCAACTGTTTCCTACTACTAGTCAAGGAGTGCAAAAAATTTTATTCTCCCATATTTGCGATTATCCCATTACTTATGAACCCATGCTTCAAACTAATTCCTGCTTTTAACCAAGTTATGTTACAAATTCCTCTTCTCCCCCAATTGCGGTTTTCCAGTATTTGCGCTTTTCCCATGTGTGCGTTTTTCCCGTATTAGTGATGTTCCCATATTTGCGTATTTCCCATATCTGCGTTTTTCCTATATCTGTGTTTTTGCCATATCTGCATTCTTCCCATATCTTCGTTTTTCCCTTATCAGTGTTTTTCCCATATTTGTGTTTTTCTCATATTTGCGTTTTCCCCATTACTCATGAATCCAACCTACCAACCGTTTCCTTCTACTAGTCATGGTGTGCCACAAAATTTTATTCTCCCATATTTGCGATTATCTCATTACTCATGAACCCATGCTTCCAACTGATTCCTGTTTTTAGCCAAGTTGTGCCCCAAATTCTTCTTCTCCCATATTTGCGTGTTCCCCATATTTGCGTGTTCCCCATATTTGCGTTTTCCCCATGTTTGCATTTTCCCCATATTTGCATGTTTCCCATATTTGTGTGTTTCCCTTTAATTGCGTTTTTCCAATATTTACGTTTTAACCATATTTGCCTTTGCCCATTTTTCCGTTTTTCCAATATTTGCGTTTTTCACATATTTGCCATATTCCCATATTTGCGTTTTCCTCATATTGGCATTTTCCATATATTTGCTTTTTTTCCATATTTGCGTTTTTCCCATATTAGCGTTTTTCCGATAACTGCGTTTTTCTCATATTTGCGTTTTTAGCATATCAGCGTTTTCCCACATCTGTGTTTTCCCATATCTGCGTTTTCCCATATCTGTGTTTTTCCCATATCTGCATTTTTCAAATATCTCATTTTTCCCCATATCTGCGTTTTTTCCATATTTGCGTTTTTCCCATATTTGCGTTTTTCCCATATTTTCGTTTTTCCCATATTTGCGTTTTTCCCATATTTGCGTTTTTCTCATATTTGCGTTTTCCTCATTACTCATGAATCCAACCAACCAACAGTTACTTCTACTACTCAAGGTGTGCCAAAAAAATTTATTTTCCCATATTTGCTATTATTCTATTACTCATGAACCCATTCTTCCAACTGATTCCTGCTTTTAGCCAAGTTGTTCCCTAAATTCCTCTTCTCCCATATTTGCGCTTTTCCCATATTTGCGTTTTTCCCATATTTGGGTTTTCTCATATTTGCGTTTTTCACATATTTGCGTTTTTGCCACATCTGCGTTTTTCCCAGATCTGCGTTTTTCCCACATCTGCGTTTTTCTAATATGTGCATTTTTCTAATATTTGCATTTTTCCCCATATCTGCGTTTTCCCATATTTGTGTTTCTCCCATGTTTGCGTATCTCCCATGTTTGTGTTTCTCCCATGTTTGTGTTTTTCCCATATTTGCGTTTTCCCCATATTTTCGTTTTCCCATATTTGCGTTTTTCCCATATTTGCGTTTTCCCCATACTTGCATTTTTCCCATATTTGCGTTTTTTTCATATTTGAGTTTTTCCAATATCTGCGTTTTTCCCATATCTGCGTTTTTCCCATATCTGCGTTTTTCCCATATCTGCATTTTTCCCATATCTGCGTTTCACCTATATCTGCGTTTTTTCCATATCTCTTTTTCCCACATCTGAGTTTTTCACATATTTGTGTGTTTCCCAAATTTGGGTTTATCCCATATTTGCGTTTTCCGCATATTTGCGTTTTTCCCATATATGCGTGTTTCCCATATTTGTGTGTTTCTCATATTTGCCTGTTTCACATATTTGCATGTTTCCTATATATGCGAATTTCCCTTATTTACGTTTTTCCCATATTTTCGTTTTTCCCATATTTGCGTTTTTCCCATATTTGCTTTTTTCCCATATTTGCGGTTTTTCCCATATTTGCGTTTTTCCCACATCTGCGATTTTTCCAAATCTGCGTTTTTCGCATATCTGCGTTTTTCATATATCTGCGTTTTTTTCCATATCTGTGTTTTTCCCATATCTAAGTTTTTCCCATATCTCCTTTCCTCCCATAACTGCGTTTTTCCAATATCTGCGTTTTTCCGGTATATGCGTTTTTCCAATATCTGTGTTTTTCGCATATCTGCGTGTTTCCCATATCTGCGTTTTTCCCATATCTGCGTTTTTCCCATATCTCTTTTTTCCTTTATCTGCGTTTTTCCCATATTTGCGTTTTTCCCATATTTACCTTTTTCCCGTATTTGCGTTTTCCACATTACTCGTGAATCGAACCTACCAACCGTTTCCTTCTACTAGTCAAGGTGTGCCAATAAATTTTATTCTCCCATATTTGCGATTATCCCATTACGCATGAACCCATGCTTCAAACTGATTCCTGCTTTTAGCCAAGTTGTGCCCCAAATTCCTCATCTCCCATACTTGCGTTTTTCCAATACTTGCGTTTTTCCCATATTTGCGGTTTTCCCAAATCTGCTTTTTTCTCTCATGTGCGTTTTCCCACATCTGCGTTTTTCCCACATCTGTGTTTTTCCCATATCTGCGTTTATCCCATATCTGCGTTTTTGACATATCTCCTTTTTTCCAATATCTACGTTTTTCCATATTTGCGTTTTTCCCATATTTGCGTTTTCCCCCAATTTTCTTTTTTCTCATATTTGTGTTTTTCCCATATTTCCGTTTTTTCCCATATTTACGTTTTTCCCATATTTACGTTTCTCCCATATTCGCGTTTTTCTCATATTTGCGTTTTCCCCATTACTGATGAATCCAACCTACCAACCCTTTCCTTCTACTAGTCAAGGAGTACAAAAAAATTTATTCTCCCATATTTGCGATTATCCCATTACTCATGAAGCCATGCTTCCAACTGATTCCTGCTTCTAGCCAAGTTGTGCCCCAATTCTTCTTCTCTCATATTTGCGTTTTTCCCATATTTGCGTGTTTCCCATATTTGCGTTTGTACCATATTTGCGTGGTTCCCATATTTGCCTTTTTCCCATATTTGCGGTTTTTCCATAACTGCGTTTTTTTCAGATGTAAGTTTTTCCCACATCTGCGTTCTCCCCACATCTGCGTTTTTCTCATATCTGTGTTTTTCCCATATCTGCGTTTTTCCCATATCTGCGTTTTTCCCATATCTGCGTTTTTCTCATATTTGCGTTTTTCCCACATTTGCGTTTTTCCCATATCTCCTTTTCCCCCATTTCTTTGTTTTCCCATATTTGCGTTTTTCCCATATCTGCGCTTTTCCCATATTTGCGTTTTTCCCATATCTGTGGTTTTCACATATCTGCGTTTTTTCCATATTTGAGTTTTTCCCATCTTTGCGTTTTCCCCATTACTCATGAATACAACTTACCAACCGTTTCCTTCTACTAGTCAAGGAGTGCAAAAAATTTTATTCTCTCATATTTGCGATTGTCCCATTACTCATGAACCCATGCTTCCAACTGATTCCTGCTTTTAGCCAAGTTGTGCCCCAAATTCTTCTTCTCCCATATTTGCGTTTTTCCCATACTTGCGTTTTTCCCATTTTTGCATTTCTCCCATGTTTGCGTTTCTCCCATGTTTGAGTTTCTCCCATGTTTGCGTTTTCCCCATATTTGCGTTTTTGCCTAATTTACGTTTTTCCATATTTGTGTCTTTCCCATATTTGCGATCTTCCCGTATTTGCGTTTTTCCCATATCTGCGGTTTTCCTATATCTGCGTTTTTCCCATATCTGTGTTTTTCCCATATCTGCGTTTTTCGGATGTTTGCGTTTATCCATACTTTTGTTTTTCCCATATTTTCGTTTTTCATGTATTTGCGTTTTTCCCATATTTGCGTTTTTCGAATGTTTGCGTTTTTCCCATATTTGTGTTTTCCCATTACTCGTGAATCCAACCTACCAAATGTGTCCTTCTACTAGTCAAGGTGAGCCAAAAAATTTTATTCTCCCATATTTGCGTTTATCCCAATACTCATGAACCCATACTTCCAACAGATTCCTGCTTTTAGCCAAGTTGTGCCCCTTATTCCTGTTCCCCCCTATTTGCGTGTTTCCCTTATTTGCGTGTTTCCCATATTTGTGTGTTTCCCATATTTGCGTTTTTCCCATATTGGTGTGTTTCCCATATTTGCGTTTTTCCCATATTTGCGTATCTCCCATATGTGTGTTTTTCCCCTATTTGCGTGTTTCCCATATTTGCGTGTTTCATATATTTGCATGTTTCCCATTTTTCGTGTATCTGATATTTGTGTGTTTCCCATATTTGCGTGTTTCCCTTATTTGCGTGTTTCCCATATTTGCATGTTTCACATATTTGAGTGTTTCACATATTTGCGTGTTCCCCATATTTGCGTATTTCCCATATTTGCTTTTGCGCCATATTTGCGTTTTTCCCATATCTCTGTTTTTCGCATGTTTGCATTTATCCCATACTTTTGTTTTTCCCATATTTGCGTTTTTCATATATATGCGTTTTTCCCATATTCACGTTTTTCTTATGTTTGCGTTTATCCCATGTTTGCAATTGTCCCATGTTCGCATTTGTCCCATGAACGCATTTGTCCATTGTTGGCATTTATGCCATGTTCGCGTTTGTCCCATGTTCGCGTTTGTCCCATGTTCGCGTTTGTCCCATGTTCGCGTTTGTCCCATGTTCGAGTTTTTCCCATGTTCGAGTTTTTCCCATGTTTGCTTTTTTCCCACATTCGTGTTTTTCCCACATTTGCGTTTTTCCCACATTCCCTTTTTTCCCACATCCGCGTTTTTCCCACATTTGCGTTTTTCCCATATTTGCATTTTTCCCATTTTTGCGTTTTTCCCATGTTTGCGTTTTTCCCATGTTTGTGTTTTTCCCATATTTGAGTTTTCCCCATTACTCATGAATCAAACCTGCCAACCGTTTCCTACTACTAGTAAAGGTGTGCCAAAAATTTGTATTCTCCCATATTTGCGATTATCGTATTTCTCATGAAACCATGCTTCCACCTGATTCCTGCTTTTAGTCAGGTTGTGCACCAAATTCCTCTTCGCCCATATTTGCGTTTTTACTATATTTGCGTTTTTTCCATATTTCCATTTTCCCCATATTTGCGTTTTTCCCATGTTTGCGTTTTTCCCATATCTACGTTTTTTCCATATCTGCGTTTTTCCCATACTCGCGTTTTTCCCATAATTGTGTTTTTCCCATAATTGCGTTTTTCCCATATTTGCGTTTTTCCCATATCTGCGTTTTTCCCATATTTGCGTTTTTTCCATATTTGCGTTTTTCCCGTATTTTTGTTTTTCCCATATTTTCGTTTTCCACATATTTGTGTTTTTCAGATATTTTCGTTTTCCCCATTACTCATGAATCCAACCTACTAACCGTTTCCTTCTACTAGTCAAGGTGTGCAAAAAAATTTTTTCTCCCATATTTGCCATTATCCCATTACTCATGGACCCATGCTTCCAACTGATTCCTGCTTTTAGCCAAGTTGTGCCTCAAATTCTTCTTCTCCCATGTTTGCGTTTTTCCCATGTTTCCGTTTTCCGAATGTATGCGTTTTTCCCATATCTGCGTTTTTTCCCATATCTGCGTTTTTCCCATATTTGCGTTTTTCCCACATTTGCATATTTCCCATATTATAGTTTTCCACACTACACATGAATCCAATCTTCCAACCGTTTCCTTCTACTAGTCAAGGTGTGAAAAATAAATTTATTCTCCTATATTTGCGATTATCCCACGCTCATGTCCATATGCTTCCAACTGATTCCTGCTTTTAGCCAAGTTGTGCCTCAAATTCTTCTTCTCCCATGTTTGCGTTTTTCCCATGTTTCCGTTTTCCGAATGTATGCGTTTTTCCCATATCTGCGTTTTTTCCCATATCTGCGTTTTTCCCATATTTGCGTTTTTCCCACATTTGCATATTTCCCATATTATAGTTTTCCACACTACACATGAATCCAATCTTCCAACCGTTTCCTTCTACTAGTCAAGGTGTGAAAAATAAATTTATTCTCCTATATTTGCGATTATCCCACACTCATGTCCATATGCTTCCAACTGATTCCTGCTTTTAGCCAAGTTGTGCCCCTTATTCCTGTTCTCCCACATATGCGTGTTTCCCATATTTGCCTTTTTTCCCATATTTGCGTTTTCCACATTATTCATGAATCCAAGCTACCAACCGTTTCCTTCTTAGAGTCAGAGTGAGCCAAAAAATTTTATTCTCCCATATTTGCGATTATCCCATTACTTATGAACCCATGCTTGCAACTGATTCCTGCTTTTAGCCAAGTTGTGAACCAAATTCCTCTTCTCCCATATTTTCGTTCCTCCCATATCTGCGTTTATCCCATATCTCCTTTTCTCCCATATCTGCATTTTTCCCATATTTGCGTTTTTCCCATATTTGCGTTTTTCCCATATTTGCGTTTGTCCCAAATTTGCATTTTTCCCATATCTGCAGTTTTCCGATATCTGCTTTTTTCCGATATCTGCATCTTTCCCATATATGCGTTTTTCGGATATCTGCCTGTTTCCCATATCTGCTTTTTTCCCATATCTGATTTTTTCCCATATCTGCGTTCTTCCTATATCTGCGTTTTTCCCATATTTGCATTTTTCCCCAATTTTCGCTTCCTCCTTATTTGCATGTTTCGCATATATGTGTGTTTCGCATGTTTGTGTGTTTCGTATATTTGGGTGTTTACCATATTTGCATGTTTCCCATATTTGCGTTTTTCCCAATTTTGCGTTTATCCCATATCTGCGTTTTTCACATATCTCCTTTTTTCCAATATCTACGTTTTTCCATATTTGCGTTTTTCCCATATTTGCTTTTTTCCCCAATTTTCTTTTTTCCCATATTTCTGTTTTTCCCATATTTCCGTTTTTCCCATATTTACGTTTTTCCCATATTTACGTTTCTCCCATATTCGCGTTTTCTCATTTTTGCGTTTTCCCCATTACTGATGAATCCAACCTACCAACCCTTTCCTTCTACTGGTCAAGGAGTGCAAAAAATTTTATTCTCCCATATTTGCGATTATCCCATTACTCATGAAGCCATGCTTCCAACTGATTCCTGCTTCTAGCCAAGTTGTGCCCCAATTCTTGTTCTCTCATATTTGCGTTTTTCACATATTTGCGTGTTTCCCATATTTGCGTTTTTACCATATTTGCGTGGTTCCCATATTTGCGTTTTCCCCATAATTGCGTTTTTTACATATTTGCTTTTTTACCATATTTGCGTTTTTCCCATATTTTCGTTCTTCCCATATTTGCGTTTTTCCCATATCTGTGTTTTTCCCATATCTGCGTTTTCCCATATTTGCGTTTTTCCTATATCTCCGTTTTTCCCATATCTGCGTTTTTCCCATATTTTAGTTTTTCCCATATTTGCGTTTTCCCCATTACTCATGAATACAACTTACCAACCGTTTGCTTCTACTAGTCAAGGAGTGCAAAAAATTTTATTCTCCCATATTTGCAATTATCCCATTACACATTAACCCATGCTTCCAACTGATTCTTGCCTTTAGCCAAGTTATGCCCCTGTTCTTCTTCTCTCATATTTGAGTTTTTCCCATATTTGCGTGTTCCCATATTGGCGTGTTTCACATATGAGTGGGTTTCCCATATTTGTGTGTTTACCATATTTGCATTTTTCCCATATTTGCGTGTTTCCCATATTTGTGTGTTTCCCTTATTTGCGTGTTTCCCATATTTGCGTGTATTCGATATTTGCGTTTTTCCCATATTGGTGTGTTTCCCATATTAGCGTTTTTCCCATATTTGCGTTTTCCCACATCTGTGTTTTTCCCATATTTGCGTGGTTCCCATATTTGCGTGTTTCACATATTTGCGTGTTTCACATATTTGCGTATTTCACATATTTGCGTGTTCCCCATATTTGCATGTTCCCCATATTTGCGTTTTTCCCATATTTGCTTTTTTGCCATATTTGCGTTTTTCCCATATCTGCGTTTTTCGCATGTTTGCGTTTATCCCATTCTTTTGTTTTTCCCTTATTTGCGTTTTTGATATATTTGCGTTTTTCCCATATTCGCGTTTTTCTTATTTTTGTGTTTGTCCCATGTTTGCGTTTGTCCCATGTTTGCGTTTGTCCTATGTTTGCATTTGTCCCAAGTTCACATTTGTCCCATGTACGCATTTGTCCCATTTTTGCATTTATCCCATGTTCGCGTTTGTCCCATGTTCGCGTTTGTCCCATGTTCGCATTTGTCCCATGTTCGCGTTTGTCCCATGTTCGAGTTTTTCCCATATTCGAGTTTTTCCCATGTTCGAGTTTTTCCCATGTTCGCTTTTTTCCCACATCCGCGTTTTTCCCACATTTGCGTTTTTCCCATATTCGCGTTTTTCCCATGTTTGCGTTTTTCCCATATTTGCGTTTTTCCCATGTTTGCGTTTTTCCCATGTTTGCGTTTTTCACATATTTGCGTTTTTCACATATTTGCGTTTTTCCCATATTTGCGTTTTTCCCATATTTGAGTTTTCCCCATTACTCATGAATCCAACCTACCAACCGTTTCCTTCTACTAGTCATGGTGTGCCAAAAAATTTTATTCTCCCATATTTGCGATTATCCCATTACTCATGAAACGATGCTTCCAACTGATTCCTGCTTTTAGCCAAGTTGTGCCCCAAATCCATATTGTCCCATATTTGCGTTTTTCCATATTTCCGCTTTTCCCATTTCTGCGTTTTTCCCACATCTGCGTTTTTCCCACATCTGCGTTTTTGCCACATCTGCGTTTTTCCCATATCTGCGTTTTTCCCATATCTGCGTTTTTCCCATATCTATGTTTTTCCATATCTCTTTTTTCCCATATCTGCGTTTTTCCCATATTTACGTCTTTATCATATTTCCGTTTTTCCCATTTTTGCGTTATTCCCATATTTGCGTTTTCCCATATTTGCGTTTTTCCCATTTTCTCGTTTTTCCCATGTTTGCTTCTGTCCCATGTTTGTGTTTGTCCCATTTTTGCATTTGTCCCATGTTCGCATTTGTCCCATGTTTGCATTTGTCCCATGTTTGCATTTGTCCCATGACCGCGTTTGTCCCATGTCTGCGTTTGTCCCATGTTCGAGTTTTTCCCATGTTCACTTTTTTTCCACATTCTCGTGTATTCCACATTCGCGTTTTTCCCACATTTCCGTTTCCCCATATTCGTGTTTTTCCCATATTAGCGTTTTCCCTACATTCGCGTTTTTCCCATGTTTGCTTTTTTCCCATTTTTGCGTTTTTCCCAAATTTTCGTTTTGCCCATATTTGCGTTTTGCCCATATTTTCGTTTTACCCATATTTTCGTTTTACCCATGTTTGCGTTTTGCCCATGTTTGCGTTTTTGCCCCTGTTTGCGTTTTTGCCCATGTTTGCGTTTTTTCCATGTTTGGGTTTTTCCGATATTTGCCTTTTGCCATATTTGCGTTTTTCCCATGTTTGCCTTTTTACCATGTTAGGGTTTTTCATATTTTTGCGTTTTTACCATAAATGCTTTGTTCCCATATTTGCGTTTTTCCCGTATTTGCGTTTCTCCCATATTTATGTTTTTCACATATTTGCGTTTCTCCAGTATTTGCGTTTTCCCCGTATATGCGAGTTTCCTTTATTTACGTTTTGCCCGTATTTGCGTTTTTCCTGTATTTGCTTTTTTCCCGTATTTGCGTTTTTCCTGTATTCTTTTTTACCCATATCTGCATCTTTTCCAAATTTACGGTTTTTCATATCTCAGTTTCTTCCATATCTCCATTTTTCTCATATCTATGATTTTCCCGTATCTGTGTTTTTCCAATGTCTGAGTTTTTCCCATATTTGCTTTGTTACCATATTTGCGTTTTACCCATATTTGCGTTTTCCTGTATTTGCATTTATCCCATATTTGCGTTTTTCCCATATATGCTTTTTTCCCATATTTGCGTTTTTCCTGTATTTGCGTTTTTCCTGTATTTGCGTTTCTCCCATATTTGCGATTCTTTCGTATTTGCGTTATTCCCTTTTTTGTGTTTCTCCCGTATTTACGTTTTTCCCGTATTTCCGTGTTTCCCTGTTTTGCGTTTTTCTTGTCCTTGCTTTTTGCCCATATATGCAACTTGCCCATATTTGCGTACTGCCCATATTTGTTTATTTCCCATATCTGAGTTTTCCCCTTATTTTCCTTTTTCTTATATTTGCGTTTTTACCATATTTGCATTTTTCCCATATTTGCGTTTTTCCCATAATTGTGTATTTCCCATATCTGCGTTTTTCCCATATCTGCATCTTTCCCTCTTCTGCGTCTTTCCCTTTTCTGCATTTTTCCCATATCTGCATTTTTCCCATACTTACGTGTTTCCCATATTTGCGTGTTTCCCATATTTGCGTTTTTCTCATATTTGAGTTTTTGCCATATTTGCGTTTTTCCCATATCTGCGTTTTTCGTATGTTTGCGTTTATCCCATACTTACGTTTTTCCCATATTTGCGTTTTTCCCACATCTGCGTTTTTCCCACATCTGCGTTTTTCCCACATCTGGCTCTTTCCCACATCTGCGTTTTTCCCACATCTGCGTTTTTCCCATACCTGCGTTTTTCCCATATCTGCGTTTTTCCCATATCTGCGTTTTTCGCATATCTGCTTTTTTCCCATATCTACGTTTTTCCATTACTCCTTTTTTCCCATATCTGCGTTTTTCTCATATTTACGTCTTAATCATATTTCCGTTTTTTCCGATATATGCGTTTTTCCCATATTTGCGTTTTTCCCATATCTGCGTTTTTGCCATATCTGCTTTTTTCCCATATCTGCGTTTTTCCATATCTGCATTTTTCCCATGTCTGCGTTTTTCCCATGTCTGCGTTTTTCCCATGTCTGCGTTTTTCCCATACTGCGTTTTTCCCATATCTGCGTTTTGACCATATCCTTATTTTTCCCATATTCGCGTTTTTCCCATATTTGCGTTTTCCCGTATTTGTGTTTTTCCCATATTTGTGTTTTTCCCATATTTGTGTTTTTCAGATACACTCCTGGAAATTGAAATAAGAACACCGTGAATTCATTGTCCCAGGAAGGGGAAACTTTATTGACACATTCCTGGGGTCAGATACATCACATGATCACACTGACAGAACCACAGGCACATAGACACAGGCAACAGAGCATGCACAATGTCGGCACTAGTACAGTGTATATCCACCTTTCGCAGCAATGCAGGCTGCTATTCTCCCATGGAGACGATCGTAGAGATGCTGGATGTAGTCCTGTGGAACAGCTTGCCATGCCATTTCCACCTGGCGCCTCAGTTGGACCAGCGTTCGTGCTGGACGTGCAGACCGCGTGAGACGACGCTTCATCCAGTCCCAAACATGCTCAATGGGGGACAGATCCGGAGATCTTCCTGGCCAGGGTAGTTGACTTACACCTTCTAGAGCACGTTGGGTGGCACGGGATACATGCGGGCGTGCGTTGTCCTGTTGGAACAGCAAGTTCCCTTGCCGGTCTAGGAATGGTAGAACGATGGGTTCGATGACGGTTTGGATGTACCGTGCACTATTCAGTGTCCCCTCGACGATCACCAGAGGTGTACGGCCAGTGTAGGAGATCGCTCCCCACACCATGATGCCGGGTGTTGGCCCTGTGTGCCTCAGTCGTATGCAGTCCTGATTGTGGCGCTGACCTGCACGGCGCCAAACACGCATACGACCATCATTGGCACAAAGGCAGAAGCGACTCTCATCGCTGAAGACGACACGTCTCCATTTGTCCCTCCATTCACGCCTGTCGCAACACCACTGGAGGCGGGCTGCACGATGTTGGGGCGTGAGCGGAAGACGGCCTAACGGTGTGAGGGACCGTAGCCCAGCTTCACGGAGACGGTTGCTAATGGTCCTCGCCGATACCCCAGGAACAACAGTGTCCCTAATTTGCTGGGAAGTGGTGGTGCGGTCCCCTACGGCACTGCGTAGGATCCTACGGTCTTGGCGTGCATCTGTGCGTTGCTGCGGTCCGGTCCCAGGTCGAAGGGCACGTGCACCTTCCGCCGACCACTGGCGACAACATCGATGTACTGTGGAGACCTCACGCCCCACGTGTTGAGCAATTCGGCGGTACGTCCACCCGGCCTCCCGCATGCCCACTATACGCCCTCGCTCAAAGTCCGTCAACTGCACATACGGTTCACGTCCACGCTGTCGCGGCATGCTACCAGTGTTAAAGACTGCGATGGAGCTCCGTATGCCACGGCAAACTGGCTGACACTGACGGGGCGGTGCACAAATGCTGCGCAGCTAGCGCCATTCGACGGCCAACACCGCAGTTCCTGGTGTGTCCGCTGTGCCGTGCGTGTGATCGTTGCTTGTACAGCCCTCTCGCAGTGTCCGGAGCAAGTATGGTGGGTCTGACACACCGGTGTCAATGTGTTCTTTTTTCCATTTCCAGGAGTGTATTTGCGTTTTCCCCATTACTCATGAATCCAACCTACCAACCGTTTCCTTCTACTAATCAAGGTGTGCAAAAAATTTTATTCTCCCATATTTGCCATTATCCCATTACTCATGGACCCATGCTTCCAACTGATTCCTGCTTTTTGCCAAGTTGTGCCTCAAATTCTACTTCTCCCATATTTTCGTTTTTCCCATGTTTGCGTTTCTCCCATATTTGCGTTATTCCCAAATTTGCGTTTTTCCCAAATTTGCGTTTTTCCCAAATTTGCGTTTTTCCCATTTTTGCGTTTTTCCCATATTTCGTTTTTCCCATATTCGCGTTTTTCCTATATTCGCGTTTTTCCCATATTCACGTTTTTCCCATATTAGCGTTTTTCCCATGTTTGCTTTTGTCCCATGTGTGCGTTTGTCCCATGTTTGCGTTTGTCCCATGTTCGCATCTGTCCCATCTTCGCATTTGTCCCATGTTTGCATTTGTCCCATGTTTGCATTTGTCCCATGTTTTCATTTGTCCCATGTCTGCGTTTGTCCCATGTTCGTGTTTGTCCCATGTTCGAGTTTTTCCCATGTTCACTTTTTTCCCACATTCGCGGTTTTCCCACATTCGCGTTTCTCCCATGTTAGCGTTTTCCCACATTCGCGTTTTCCCCACATTCGCGTTTTCCCCATGTTTGCGTTTTTTTATTTTTGCGTTTTTCCCATTTTTGCGTTTTTCCCATTTTTGCGTTTTTCCCATGTTTGCGTTTATCACATATTTGCGTTCTTCCCATATTTGTGTTTTTCCCATATTTTAGTTCTCCCCATTACTCATGAATCGAACCTACCAACCGTTTCCTTCTACTAGTCAAGGTGTGCCAAAAATTTGTATTCTCCTATAAATGCGATTATCCCATTTCTCATGAAACCCTGATTCCACCTCATTCCTGCTTTTAGTCAGGTTGTGCACAAATTCCTCTTCACCCATATTTGCCTCTTTACTATATTTTCGTTTTTCCCCATATCTGCGTTTTTCCCATACTTGTGTTTTACCCATACTTGTGTTTCACCCATACTTGCGTTTTTCACATATTTGCCTTTTTCGCATATTTGCGTTTTTCGCATGTTTGCGTTTTTCGCATGTTTGCGTTTTTCGTATGTTTGCGTTTTTCCCATGTTTGCGTTTCTCCCATGTTTGAGTTTCTCCCATGTTTGCGTTTTTCCCATGTTTGCGTTTTTCCCATATTTGCGTTTTTCCCATATTTGCGTTTTTCCCATTACTCGTGAATCCAACCTCCCAAATGTGTCCTTCTACTAGTCAAGGTGTGCCAAAAAATTTTATTCTCCCATATTTGCGATTATCCCAATACTCATGAACCCATGCCTCCCACTGATTCCCGCTTTCACCCAAGTTGTGCCGCCAATTTCTCGTCTCATATATTTGAGTTTTTCCCATATTTGCGTTTTTCCCGTATTTGCATTTTTCCAATATTTGCGTGTATCAGATATTTGTGTGTTTCCCATATTTGTGTGTTTCCCATATTTGCGTTTTTCCCATATTTGCGTTTTTCCCACATTTGGGTATTTCCCATATTTGCGTATTTCCCATATCTGCGTTTTTCCCATACCTGCAACTTTACCTTTTCTGCGTTTTTCCCAGAATTGCTTTTTTTCATATCTGCGTTTTTCGACATATCTTCGTTTTTCCCGTATGTGCGTTTTTCTCATGTCTGCTTTTTTCCCATATTTGCGTTTTTGCCATATCTTCTTTTTTCCCATACCTGCGTTTTTTCCCATCTTTGCGTTTTGCCCATATTTTTGTTTTACCCATGTTTGCGTTTTTGCCCATGTTTGCGTTTTTGCCCATGTTTGCATTTTGCACATGTTTGCATTTTCCCCATGTTTGCGTTTTCCCATATTTTCGTTTTTTCCATATGTGTGTTTTTTCCATAGTCATGTTTCTCCCATTTTTGCGTTTTTCCCATGTTTGCGTTTTTCCCATGTTTGCCTTTTTCCCATGTTTACGTTTTTCCCATGTTTACGTTTTTCCCATATTTACGTTTTTCCCATGTTTACGTTTTTTCCCATGTTTAAGTTTGCCCATGTTTGCATTTTTTCCATGTTTGCATTTTTTCCATGTTTGGGTTTTTCCGATATTTGCGTTTTGCCATATTTGCGTTTTTCCCATGTTTGCCTTTTTACCATGTTAGGGTTTTTCCCATTTTTGCGTTTTTACCATAAATGCTTTGTTTCCATATTTGCGTTTTTCCCATATTTGCGTTTCTCTCGTAATTGCGATTCTCCCGTATTTATTACGTTTTTCACATATTTGCGTTTCTCCCATATTTGCGTTTTCCCCGTATACACGAGTTTCCCTTATTTACATTTTGCCCGTATTTGCGTTTTTCCGGTATTTGATTTTTTCCTGTATTTGCGTTTTTCCTGTATTTTTTTTCCCATATCTGCATCTTTCCCATATTTACAGTTTTTCATATCTGAGTTTCTCCCATATCTCCGTTTTTCTCATATCTACGTTTTTCCCGTATCTGTGTTTTTCCAATGTCTGAGTTTTTCCCATATTTGCTTTGTTACCATATTTGCGTTTTTCCCATATTTGCGTTTTCCCGTATTTGCATTTATCCCATATTTGCGTTTTCCCCATATATGCTTTTCTCCCGTATTTACGTTTTTCCCGTATTTCCGTGTTTCCCTGTTTTGCGTTTTTCTTGTTCTTGCGTTTTGCCCATATATGCAACTTGCCCATATTTGCGTTTTGCCCATATTTGTTTATTTCCCATATCTGAGTTTTCCCCTTATTTTCCTTTTTCTTATATTTGCGTTTTTACCATATGTGCGTTTTCCCCATATCTGCGTTTTCCCCTTGTTTACCTTTTCCTTATAGTCGCGGTTTTCCCATATTTGCGTTTAGCCCATTTTTGCGTTTTTCCAGTGTTTGTGTTTTTCCCATGTTTGGATTTTTCCATGTTTGCGTTTTTCCCATGTTTGCGTTTTTGCCCATGTTTGCGATTTGCCCTTGTTTGCATTTTTCCCATTTTTGCGTTTTTCCCATATTTGCGTTTTGTCCATATTTGTGTTTTGCCCATATTTACGTTTTGCCCATATTTGAATTTTCCTATATTTGCGATTTTCCCACATTTGCGTACTTCCCATGTTTGCGCTTTTCCCATGTTTTCATTTTCCCCATATTTGCGTTTTTCCCATATTTGCGTTTTTCCCACATTAGCGTTTCTCCCGTATTTGCGTTATTCCCGTATTTGCATCTTTTCGTATTTGTGTTTCTCCCGTTTTTGCTTCTCTCCTGCATTTGCGTTTTTTCCATATTTGTGATTTTCCCATATCTGCGTTTTTCCCATATCAGCGTTTTTCCTATATCTGTGTTTTTTCAATATCTGCGTTTTTATCTTATCTGCGTTTTTATCTTATCTGCGTTTTTCCCTTATCTGCGTTTTTGCCATATCTGCGTTTTTCCCATATCTGCGTATTTTCTATATCTGCGTTTGTCCCATATCTGCGTTTTTCTTTTATCTTTGTTTTCCCCATATCTGCGTTTTTCCCATATCTGCGTTTTTCCCATATCTGCGTTTTCGCCATATCTGCGTCGTTCCCATATCAGCGTTTTTTCCATATTTGCGTTTTGGCCATATTTGCATTTTACTAATGTTTGCGTTTTGCCTGTGTTTGCGTATTGCCCATGTTTGCGTTTTGCCCACGTTAGCATTTTCCCATATTTGCGTTTTCCCCATATTTGTGTTTTTCCCATATTTTCGTTTTTTTATATTTGCGTTTTCCCCATATTTGTGGTTTTCACATATCTGCGTTATTCCCATATTTGCGTTTTTCTCATGTTTGCGTTTTTCCCATGTTTGCGTTTTTCCCATGTTTGCGTTTTTCCCATATTTGGGTTTTCCCATATTTGCCTTTTTCCTGTGTTAGCGTTTGTCATTAATTTGCGTTTTTCCTTTGGCGGCCACAGTGGTCTCGCAGATCTAGGCGCGCAATCCAGAACCGTGCATCTGCCACGGTCGCAGGTTCGAATCATGCCTCAGACATGGATGTGTATGATGTCATTAGGTTAGTTAGGTTTAAGTAGTTCTAAGTTCTAGGGGACTAATGACCACAGCACTTGAGTTCCATAGTACTCAGAGCCATTTGAATCATTTTTTGAGTTTTTCCCACATTTGCGTTTTTCCTATATATGCTTTTTCCAATACCTGCGTTTATTTACATATTTGCATTTATCCCATATTTGCGTTTTTCCCATATTTGCATTTTTCCAATATATGCTTTTTCCCCATATCTGCGTTTTTCTTGTATCAGCGTTTTAACAATATGTAAGTATTCTAGATATCTGCATTTTTCCCATATCTACGTTTTTCCCATATCTATGTCTTCCCCATATTTGCGGTTTTCCCATATTTGCGCTCTTCCCATATGTGCGTTTTTCACATATTTGCGTTTTTACCACATTTGCATTTTCCCCTTATTTGCGTTTTTCCCATAATTGCGTTTTTCCCATATTTGCGTTTTTCCCTTATTTACCTTTTTCTTACATTTGCGTTTTCCCATATTTGCGTTTTTCCCATGTGACTGTTTATCTCATATTTGCATTTTTACCAATGTGCGCTTTTCCAATAATTGAGTCTTTACCATATTTGCGTTTTTCCCTTATTTACCTTTTTCTTATATTGTTTTTTCCCCATATTTACGTTTTTGCCATGTTTGGCTTTTTCCCATACTTGCGTTTTTCTCATATTTGCGTTTTTCCCATATTTGCGTTTTTCCCATATTTGCGTTTTTCCAATATCTGCGTTTTTTTCCATACCTGCGATTTTGCCACAACTGCATTTTTCCCATATTTGCATTTTTCCCACATTTGCGTTTTTCCCACATTTGCATTTTCCCCTATTTGCGTTTTTCCCACATTTTCATTTTTCCCCTATTTGCGTTTTTCCCATATTTGCGGTTTTCCAGTATATCCGTTCCTCCCATATTTGCGTTTTTCTCATATTTGCGTTTTTCACATATTTATAGTTTACCCATAATTGTGTTCCTCCCATATTTGCTATTTTCCCATATTTCGGTTTTTCCCATATTTTCTTTCTTCCCAAATATGAGTCTTTCCCATATCTGCATTTTTCCCATATTTGCATTGTTGCCAAACTTGCGTTTTTCTTGTATTCTCGTTTTTCCCATATCTGCGTTTTCCCCATATCTGCGTTTTTCATAGATTTGCGTTTTCCCTAAATCTCCTTTTCCCCGTATCTTCGTTTTTTCTCATATCTGCATTTTTCCCACGTCTGCGTTTTTCCCAAATCTGTCTTCTCCATATCTGCTTTTTTCTCGTATCTGCGTTTTTGGAATATCTGCGTTTTCCCATATTTGCGTTTTTCCCATATTTGCGTTTTTACCATATCTCTCGGTTTTTCCCATATTTGCGTTTTTACCATATCTCTCGGTTTTTCCCATATTTGCATTTTTATTATATTTGCGTTTTTCCCATATCTTCGTTTTTCCCATACCTGCGCTTTTCTCATAGCTGCATTTTTTCCATATCTGCATTGTTCCCACATTTGCGTTTTTCCCATATGTGCGTTTTCCCATTTTTGCTTTTCTCCCATATTTGCGTTTTCCCCATGTTTGCTTTTTCCCCATGTTTACATTTTTCCCATGTTTACATTTTTCCCATATTTACATTTTTCCCATGTTTGCGTTTTTTCCACATTTCGGTTTTTCCGATATTTGCGTTTTCCTATATTTGCGTTTTTCCTATGTTTGCCTTTTGTACCATGTTAGCGTATTCCCATTTTTGCGTTTTTCCCATATATGCTTTTTTCCAATATTTGCGTTTTTCCCGTATTTGCCATTCTCACGTATTTACGTTTTTCACGTATTCGCGTTTCTCCCGTATTTGCGTTTTCCTCGTATTTGCGTGTATCCCTTATTTGCGTTTTCCCGGTATTTGCGTGTTTGCCTTATTTGCGTTTCTCCCGTACTTGCTTTTTTCACTTATTTTTGTTTTTTCCGTATTTGCGATTTTCCTGTATTCTTGTTTTTCCCATATCTGCGTCTTTCCCACATCTACATTTTTCCCATAGCTGCGTTTCTCCCAAATCTCCGTTTTTCCCACATCTACGTTTCTCCCGTATCTGCGTTTTTCCAATGTCTGTGTTTTTCCCATATTTGCTTTGTTCCCATATTTGCGTTTTTCTCATATTTGCTTTTTTCCATATTTGAGTTTTTTTCATAGATGCGTTTTTCTCATATTTGCGCTTTTCCCATATTTGCATTTTTTCTTTATTTGCGTTTTTCCCGTATATGATTTTATCCCATATTTGCGTTTTTCATATGTTTGCTTTTTGCATATATTTGCCCTTTTCCCATGTTTGCTTTTTCCCATGTTTACGTTTTTCCCATGTTTGGGTTTTTCCTGTATTTGCGTTTTTCCATATTTGTGTTTTTCCCACTTTTGCGTTTTTCTCATATATGCTTTTTTCCCATATTTGCGTTTTCCCATATCTGCGTTTTCCCCATATCTGCGTTTTTCATAGATTTGCGTTTTCCCTAAATCTCCCATATTTGCACTTTTCCTGTATTTGCATTTCTCTTGTATTTGCGATTCTCCCGTACTTACGTTTTTCCCGTATTTGCGTTTCTCCCGTTATTACGTTTTTCCGTATTTGCGTGTTTTCTTTTTTGCGTTTGTCCCATTCTTGCATTTTATATATATATGCGTTTTGCCCATATATGAATCTTGCCCATATTTCGTTTTGCCCATATTTGTTTTATTCCCATATCTGCGTTTTCCCCTTATTTACTTTTTTCTTATAGTCGCGTTTTTCCTATATTTGCGTTTACCCCATATTTGAGTTTGTCCAATGTTTGTGTTTTTCCCTTGTTTGCATTTTCCTCATGTTTCTGTTTCTCCCATGTTTGTGTTTTTCCCATATTTGCGTTTTTCCCATGTTTGCGTTTTGCCCATGTTTGTGTTTTGCCCATGTTTGCGTTTTGCCCATGTTTGCGTTTTGCCCATATTTGCGTTTTGCCCATGTTTGCGTTTTTCCCGTATTTGCGTTTTTTCCATATTTACGTTTTTCCTATATTTGCGTCTTTTCCATAGTCGTGTTTCTCCTATATTTGCATTTTCCCCATGTTTGCGTTTTTCCCATGTTTGCCTTTTTCCCATGTTTGCCTTTTTCCCATGTCTAGTTTTTCCCTTGTATAGTTTTTCCCATGTTTGCATTTTTTCCATGTTTGGGTTTTCCGAAATTAGCGTTTTCCCATATTTCCGTCTTTCCCATGTTTGCCTTTTTACCACGTTACCGTTTTTCCCATTTTTGCGTTTTTACCATATATGCTTTGTACCCATATTTGCGTTCTTTCCGTATTTGCGTTTCTCCCGTATTTGCGATTGTCCCGAATTTACGTTTTTCACATATTTGCGTTTCTCCCGTATTTGCGTTTTCCCGTATATTTTCGTTTTTCCCATGTTTGCCTTTTTACCATGTTAGCGTTTTTCCAATTTTTGCGTTTTCACCATATATGCTTTTTCCCATATTTGCTTTTTTCCCGTATTTGCGTTTCTCCAGTATTTGCGATTCTCCCGCATTTACGTTTTTCACGTATTTGCGTTTCTCCCATATTTGCATTTTCCCTGTATATGCATGTTTCCCTTATTTGCGATTTTCCTGTATTCTTGTTTTTCCCATATCTGCATCTTTCCCATATCTATTTTTTTGTCATATTTGCGTTTCTCCCATATCTCCGTTTTTCTCATATCTACGTTTATCCCGTATCTGCGTTTTCCCAATGTCTGAGTTTTTCCCATATTTCCTTTGTTACCATATTTGCGTTGTTTTAATATTTGCGTTTTCCCCATATATGCGTTTTTTCCCATAGATGCGTTTTTCTCATATTTACGTTTTTTTGGTATTTGCATTTTTCCTGTATTTGCGTTTCTCCCGTATTTGCGATTCTCTCGTATTTGTGTTTTTCCCTATTTTGCGTTTCTCCCGTATTTGTGTTTTTCCCGTATTTCCGTGTTTCCCTGTTTTGCGTTTTTCCCGTTCTTGCGTTTTGCCCTTTATGCGTTTTGCCCATATATGCGTCTTCCCCATATTTGCGTTTTGCCCATTTTTGTTTATTTCCCATATCTGCGTTTTCCTCTTATTTTCCTTTTTCTTATATTTACGTTTTTACCATATTTGCGCTTACCCCATTTTTGCGTTTATCTAATGTTTGTGTTTTTCTCATGTTTGCATTTTTCCCATGTTTGCGTTTTTCCCATGTTTGTGTTTTTCTCATGTTTTCGTTTTTGCCATGTCTGCGTTTTGCCCTTGTTTGCGTTTTGCCCATGTTTGCGTTTTTCCCATATTTGCATTTTGCCCATATTTGCGTTTTGCCTATGTTTGCGAATTTCCCATGTTTGCGTGTGTCCCATGTTTGCGTACTTCTCATTTTTGCATACTTCCCATGTTTGCGTACTTCCCATGTTTGCATTTTTCGCATGTTCTCGATTGCCCATATTTGCATTTGGCCCATGTTTGCGCTTTTCCCATGTCTGCCTTTTTCCCTTGTTTGCGTTTTTCCCATGTTTGCCTTTTTCCCATGCTTCCAACTTATAGTCAAGTTGTGCACAAATACCTTTTCTCCCATATATGTATCTTTCCCATATCTGCATCTTTCCCATATTTGCGTTTTTCCCATTTTTGCGTTTTTCCCATATTTGCATTTCTCCCATATTTGCATTTTTCTGGTATTTACGTTTTTCTCATATTTGCATTTTTCCAATAATTGCGTTTTTCCCATATTAGTGTCTTTCCCATATTTGCGATTTTCCCCTTATTTGCGCTTTTCCCCTATTTGCGTTTTTCCAGGTTTCTCGTCTTTCCCATATCTGCGTTTTTCCCACATCTTCGTTCTTCTCATATCTGAATTTTTCCCATATCTCTGTTATTCTCATAACTCCGTTTTTTCCATATCTGCATTTTTCTCATATCTTCGTTTTTCCCATATCTGCGTCTTCCCCATATCTACGTTTTCCCCGTATCTGCGTTTTTGCAATATCTGCATTTTTCCCATATCTGTGTTTTTCCCATATCCGCCATTTTCCCATATTTGCGTTTTTCCCATAGTTGCGTCTTTCCCATATTTGCGTTTTTCCCATGTTTGCGAGTTTCCCATTTTTGCCTTTTTCCCATTCTTGCGTTTTTCACATGTTTACGTTTTTCCGTTGTTTGCATTATTCCTATGTTTAGGTTTTTCCGATATATGCCTTTTCCCATATTTGCGTTTATCCCATAAATCCTTTTTTCCCATTTTTGCGTTTTTCCCACATGTGCGTTTTTCCCATATTTGCGTTTTTCCTGTATTCTCGTTTTTCCCATATTTGCTTCTTGCCATATTTGCATTTTGCCCATGTTTGTGTTTTGCCCATGTTTGCGTTTTGCCCATTTTTGCATTATGCCAATGTCTGCGTTATGCCCATGTTTGCATTTTCCCATATTCGTGTTTTTCCCATATATCCGTTCTTCCCATGTCTGCGTTTTTCTCATATTTGGGTTATTCCCATATGTGCGGTTTTAACATAATTGCGTTTTCCCCATTTTTCGTTTTTCCCTTATTTACCTTTTTATTATATTTGCGTTTTTCCCATATGTGCGTTTCTCTCATATTTGCATTTTTCCCATATTTGCATTTTTCCCATAATTGCGTTTTTCCCATATTAGTGTCTTCCCTTATTTACCTTTTTGTTATATTTCCATTTTTCCCATATTTGTGTTTTTCCCATATTTACATTTTTCCCATATTTAAGTTTTTCCCATATGTGCGTTTTTCTTACATTTGCCCATATTTACATTCTACCCATATTTGCGTTTCTCCCGTATTTGCGTTTTCCCCGTGTTTGCATGTTACCCTTAATGTGTTTTTCACATATTTGCGTTTCTCCTGTATCTCCGTTTTTACATATCTGAATTTTTCCCATATCTACGTTTTTCCCATATCTACATCTTCCCCATATCTGTGTTTTTCCCGTATCAGCGTTTTTCCAATATGTAGGTTTTTCCCATATCTGGGTTTGTCCCATATCTGCCTTTTTCTTATATCTGCGTTTTCCCCATATCTGCGTTTTTTCCATATCTGCTTTTTTCTCACATATGCATATTTTCCATATCTGCGTTTTTCCCGTACCTGCGTTTTCCCCAAATCTTTGTTTTTCCCATATCTGCGTTTTTCCCATATGTGCGTTTTTCTTACATTTGCCTTTTTCCCACATTTGCGCTTTACCTATATTTGCGTTTTTCCCATATTTCCATTTTTCCTATATTTGCGTTTTTCCCATATTGCGATTTTCCCATATTTGCTTTTTTCCTATATTCTCGTTTTTCCCATTTTTGCGTTTTGCCCATATTTGATTTTTGCCCATATTTGCTTTTTCCCATATCTGCGACTTTCCCTTATTTACCTTTGTCTTGTATTTGCGTTTTTACCATATCTGCGTTTTTCCCATATCTCCGTTTTTCCATATCTGAATTTTTCCCATACTGCGTTTTTCCCATATCTGCGTCTTCCCCATATCTGTGTTTTTCCTGTATCAGCGTTTTTCCAATATCTAGGTTTTTCCCATATCTGGATTTGTCCCACATCTGCGTTTTTCCCATATCAGCATTCTTTCCATATCTGCTTTTTTCTTACATATGCATATTTCCCATATCTACGTTTTTCCCATATCTGCGTTTTTCCCATATCTGCGTTTTTCCCATATTTGCGTTTTTCCCATATGTGCGTTTTTCTTACATTTGCGTTATTCCCAACATTTGCGTTTTTCCCATATTTGCGTTTTTCCCATATTTACGTCTTTCCCATATTTGCGTCTTTCCCATATTGGGTTTTTCCCATATTTGCATTTTGCCTGTATTCTCGTTTTTTCCATATTTGTGTTTTGCCCATATTTGCGTTAATGCCATGTTGTCGTTTTCCCATATCTGCGTTTTTCCCATATTTTCCATTTTCAAATATTTGCGTTTTTCCCATGTTTGCTTTTTTCCTATGTTTGCGTTTTTCCCATATTTGGGTTTTTCCCATATTTGCGTTTTCCCATATTTGCTTTTTTCCCATACCTGCGTTTCTCCAATAGCTGCATTTTCCAATATCTTCGTTTTTCCCGCACATGCGTTTTTTCCGTATCTCCGTTTTTCCCATATCTCCATCTTTTTCCCATATCTGCATCTTCCCCATATCTGCATTTTTCTTGTATCTACATTTTCCCATATGTGCGTTTTTCCCATATTTGCGTTTTTGCCACAGTCGCATTTTTTCCCACATTTGCGTTCTTCCCATATTTCCGTTTTTCCTACATTTGCATTTTTCCCCTATCTGCATCTTCCCCATATCTGCGTTTTTCCGATATATGCGTTTTTACAATATCTGCGTCTTCCCCATATTTGTGTTTTTCCCATATTGCGTTTTCCCCAAATGTGCGTTTCTCCCACATTTGCGTTTCTCCCGTATTTACGTTCTCCCCATATTTACGTTTCTCCCGTATTTGCGTTTTTCCCGTGTTTGCATGTTACCCTTTTTGCGTTTTTCACGTAGTTGTGTTTCTCCTGTATCTTGCGTTTTTCCCATATCTGCGTTTTTCTCATATCCGCGTTTTTCGCATATCTGTGTTTTTCCCATATACCCGTTATTCCCATATCCCCGTTTTTCCATATCTGAATTTTTCCCATATCTGCGTTTTTCCCATATCTGCGTTTTTCCCATATTTGCTTTTTTCCCATATTTGCGTATTTCCCATATTTGCGTATTTCCCATATTTGCGTTTTTCCCATATTTGTGTTTCTCCCGTATGTTCGTTTCTCTTGTATTTGCGCTATTCCTGTATTTGCTTTTTCCTGTATTTACGTTTTTTTCATAATTGCATTTTTCCCTTATTTGCGTTTTTCTTCTATTCTCGTTTAGCCACATATGCGTTTTTCCCATATTTTCGTTAATCCCATATGTGCATTTTTCTTACATTTGCGTTTTTCCCACATTTGCGTTTTTTCCCATATTAGCGTTTTCCCCATATCTGTGTTGTTCCCATATTTGCGCCTTTCCCATATTTGCGTTTTTCCCATATTACGTTTTTCCTGTATTCTCGTTTTTCCCATATTTGAGTTTTGCCCATATTTGCTTTGATGCCATGTTGCCGTTTTTCCCATATCTGCGTTTTTCCCATGTTTGCGTTTCGTCCATGTTTGCATTTTGCCCATGTTCGCGTTTTCGCATATTTGCGTTTTTCCCATATTTGCGTTTTTCCCATATTTGCATTTTTCCCATATTTGCGTTTTTCCCATATCTGCGTTTTCCCCATATCTGCGTCTTTCCCATATCTGCGTTTTTCCAGTACCTGCGTTTCTCCCATATCTTTGTTTTTCCCATATGTGCTTCCTTCCCATATTTGCAATTTTCCCATATTTGCGTTTTCCCATATTTGCGTTTTTCCTGTATTATCAAAAAAATGGTTCAAATGGCTCTGAGCACTATGGGACTCAACTGCTGTGGTCATTAGTCCCCTAGAACTTAGAACTACTTAAACCTAACTAACCTAAGGACATCACACACATCCATGCCCGAGGCAGGATTCGAACCTGCGACCGTAGCAGTCGCACGGTTCCGGACTTCGCGCCTAGAACCGCGAGACCACCGCGGCCGGCTGTATTATCACTTCTCCCATATTTTCGTTTTGCCTATGTTTGCGTTATGCCCATTTTTGCATTTTGCCAATGTTTGCGTTTTGCCGAGGTTTGCGTTTTCCCATTTTTGTGTTTTTCCCATATTTGCGTTTTTCCCGTATTTGCGTTTCTCTCTTATTTTCGTTTTTCCCATATTTGTGTATCTCACATAAATGCGTATTTCCCATATTTGCATTTTTCCCTTATTTAACTTTTTCTTATATTTGCGTTTTTCCCATATTTTGTTTATCCCGTATTTGGGGTTCTGCCATATGTGCCTTTTCCCATATTTGCGTTTTTCCCTTATTTACCTATTTCTTATATTTGCACCTTTTCCATATTTGCGTTTTTCCCATGTTTACATTTTTCCCATGTATGCGCTTTTCCCATGTTTGGGTTTTTCCGATATTTACGTTTACCCATATTTGTGTTTTCCCATATTTGCCTCTTTCCCATGTTGGCGATTTTGTCGTATTTGCGTTTTTTCCATATTTGCGTTTTCCCATATTTGCGTTTTACCCATATTTGCGTCCCTCACGTATTTGCTTTTCTGCCGGCCGCGCTGGTCTCGCGTTTCTAGGCGCGCAGTCCGGAACCGTGCGACTGCTACGGTCGCAGGTTTGAATCCTGCCTCAGGCATGGATTTGTGTGATGTCCTTAGGTTAGTTAGGTTTAAGTAGTTCTAAGTTCTAGGGGACTGATAACCACAACAGTTGAGTCTCGTAGTGCTCAGAGCCATTTGAACCATTTTTTTGGTTTTCTCATGTATTTGCGTTTTTCCCGTATTTGCATTTTTCCCTTATTTGCGTTTTTCATGTATTTGAGTTTTTCCTGTATTTGCGTTTTTCCTGTATTCTCGTTTCTCCCAAATTTGCGTTTTTCACAGATTTGCGTTTCACCCATATCTGCGTTAATCCTATATCTGCGTTTTCCGACATTTGCATTTTTCCAATATCTGTGTTTTTCCCATATCTGCGTTTTTTCAATATCTTCCTTCTTCCATATCTGCGTTTTTTCCATACATTTGCATTAATGCCATGTTGACGTTTTTTCCATGTTTGCGTTTTACCCATATTTGCTTTTTTCCCATATTTGGGTATTTTCCATATTTGCGTTTTTCCCATATTTGTTTTTCTCCCGTATTTTCGTTTCTCTTGTATTTGCGTTTTTCCCGTATTTGCTTTTTCCTGTATTTGCGTTTTTCCCATAATTGCATGTTTCCCTTATTTGTGTTTCTCCTGTATTCTCGTTTATTCCATATTTGCGTTTTTCCCATATTTGTATTTTTCCCATAACTGTGTTTTTCCTTTATCTGCGTTTTTTCCTTATCTGCCTTTTTCTTACATATGCATTTTACCCATATCTGATTTTTTCCCATACCTGCGATTTTCCAATACCTGCGTTTTTCCCATATCTGCATTTTTCCCATATTTTCATTTTCCCCATATGTGAATTTTTCTTACATTTGCGTTTTTCCCACATTTGCGTTTTTTCCCATATTAGCGTTTTTCCCATATTTGTGTTGTTTCCATATTTGCGTCTTTCCCATATTTGCGTTTTTCCCATATTGCGTTTTTCCCATATTGCGTTTTGCCCATATTTGTGTTGATGCCATGTTGCCGTTTTTCAAATATCTGCGTTTTTCCCATAATTGCGTTTTTCGCATATCTGCATTTTTCCAATATCTGCGTTTTTCGCTCATCTGCGTTTTTGCCATATCTTCGTTTTTCCGTATTTGTTTTTTCCCATGTTTGCGTTTTGCCTGTATTCTAGTTTTTTCCATATTTGCGTTTTGCCCATATTTGCGTTAATGCCATGTTGACGTTTTTCCCATATCTGCATTTTCCCCATTTTTCCATTTTCCCTTATTTGCGTTTTTCCCATGTTTGCTATTTTCCTATGTTTTTCCTATATTTGGTTTTTTTCCCATATCTGCGTCTTCCCCATATCTGCGTTTTTCCGCTATATGCGTTTTTACAATATCTGCGTCTTCCCCATATTTGTGTTTTCCCACATTTGCGTTTCTCCCGTATTTACGTTCTTCCCATATTTGGGTTTTTCCCATATCTGCGTTTTTCTCATATCTGCATTTTTCCCATATCTGCATTTTCGCACATCTATGTTTTTCCCATATCTCCGTTATTCCCATATCTCCGTTTTTCATATCTGAATTTTTCCCATAACTGCGTTTTTCCCATATCTATGTCTTCCCCATATCTGCGTTTTTCCCATATTTGCTTTTTCCCATATTTGCGTATTTCCCATATTTGCATTTTTCCTATATTTGTGTTTCTCCCGTATTTTCGTTTCTGCTGTATTTGCGGTTTTCCTGTATTTGCTTTTTCCTGTATTTACGTTTTTTCATAATTGCATTTTTCCCTTATTTGAGTTTTTCCTGTATTCTCGTTTATCCCATATTTGCGTTTTTCCCATATTTGTGTTTTTCCCATAACTGTGTTTTTCCTTTATCTGCGTTTTTTCCCTATCTTCCTTTTTCTTACATTTGCATTTTACCCATATCTGCGTTTTTCCTATACCTGCGTTTTTCCTATATTTGCAGCTTCCCCATCTTTGCGTTTTTCCCATATTGCGTTTTTCCCAAATTGCGTTTTTCCCATATTGCGTTTTTCCCATATTGCGTTTTGCCCATATTTGCGTTGATGCCATATTGCCATTTTTCCTATATCTGCGTTTTTCCCATATTTGCGTTTTGTCCATGTTTGCATTTTGCCCATGTTCGCATTTTCCATATTTGCATTTTTCCATATTTGCATTTTTCCCATATTTGCGTTTTTCCCATAATTGCGTTTTTCCCACATCTGCGTTTTTCCAATATCTGCGTTTTTCCAATATCTGCATTTCTCCCATATATTCGTTTTTCCCATATGGGCGTCCTTCCCATATTTGCTTTTTTCCCATATTTGCGTTTTTCCCATATTTGCGTTTTTCCTGTGTTATCACTTTTCCCATATTTGCGTTTCTCCCATATCTGCGTTATTCCCATATCTGCGTTTTTCCTATATCTGCGTTTCTCCCATATCTTCATTTTTCCAATATCTGCATTTCTCCCATATCTTCCTGTTTCCCGTATGTGCGTCCTTCTCATATTTGCGTTTCTCTCATAATTGCGTTTTTCTCATATTTGTGGGTCTCACATAAATGCGTTTTTTCCATATTTGCGTTTTACCATTATTTACCTTTTTCTTATATTTGCGTTTTTCCTATATTTGCGTTTATCCCATATTTGCGGTCTCCCATATGTGCGTTTTTCCCATATTTGCGTTTTTGCCTTATTTACCTTTTTCTTACATTTGCACATTTTCCGTATTTGCGTTTTTCCCATGTTTACGTTTGTCCCATGTTTTCGTTTTTCCCATGTTTGGGTTTACCCATGTTTGGGTTTTTCCCATGTTTGGGTTTTTACGATAATGCGTTTTCTCATATTTGCGTTTTTCCCATATTTGCGTTTTTCCCATATTTGCGTTCTTCCCATATTTGCTTTTCTCACGCATTTGCATCTTTCCCGTATTTGCAAGTGTCCCTTATTTGCGTTTCTCACGTATTTGCGTTTTTCCCATATTTGCGTTTTACCTGTATTCTCGTTTTTCCCAAATTTGCGTTTTTCACATATTTGCGTTTAACCCATATCTGCCTTATTCCTATATCTGCGGTTTCCGATATCTGCATTTTTCCATTATCTTCGTTTTTCCCATATCTGCGTTTTTCCAATATCTTCGTTTTCCCATATCTGTGTTTTTCCTATACATGCGTTTTTCCCATATCTCCGTTTTTTCCCATATCTCCGTCTTTCCCATATCTGCGTTTTTCCCATATCTCCGTTTTTTCCCATATCTGCGTCTTCTCCATATCTGCATTTTTCTCATATTTGCGTCTTTCCCATATCTGCGTCTTCCCCATATCTGTGTTTTTCCGGTACATGCGTTTTCACAATATCTGCCTCTTTCTCATGTTTGTGCTTTTCCCATATTTGCGTTTTCCCCTAATGTGCGTTTCTCCCATATTTGCGTTTCTGCCGTATTTAAATTTTTCAGGTATTTGCGTTTCTCCCGTATGTGCGTTTCTCCGCCGGCCGCGGCGGTCACGCGGTTCTAGGCGCGCAGTCCGGAACCGTGTGACTGCTACGGTCGCAGGTTCGAATCCTGCCTGGGGCATGGATGTATGTGATGTCCTTAGGTGAGTTAGGTTTAAGTAGTTCTAAGTTCTAGGGGACTAATGACCACAGCAGTTGAGTCCCATAGTGCTCAGAGCCATTTGAACCATTTGCGTTTTTCCTGTCTGCGTTTTTCCCATATCTGCATTTTACGCACATCTGCGTTTTTCCAATATCTCCATTATTCTCATATCTCCGTTATTCTCATATCTCCGTTTTTCCATATCTTAATTTTTTCCATATCTGCGTTTTTCCCATATCTACATCTTCCCCATATCTGTGTTTTTCCCGTATCAGCGTTTTCCAATATCTGCGTTTTTCCCATATCTGCATTTGTCCCATATCTGCGTTTTTCCCATATCTGCGTTTTTCCCACATTTGCAGTTTCCCATATGTGCGTTGTCCGATATTTTCGTTTTTCCGACATTTGTGTTTTTACCACATTTGCGTTTTTCACATATTTGCGTTTTTCCCTTATTTATCTTTTTCTTATATTTGCGCTTTTTCCGTATTTGCGTGTTTCCCATGTTTATGGTTTTCCCATGTTTGCGTTTTTCCTGTGTTTGGGTTTTTCCCATGTTTGCATTATTCCCATATTTGCGTTCCTCCTGTATTTGCTTTTCTCATGTATGTGCGTTTTTCCCGTATTTGCATGTTTCCCTTATTTGCGTTTTTCACGTTTTTGTGTTCTTCCTGTATTTGGGTTTTTCCTGTATTCTCGTTTTTCCCAAATTTGCGTTTTTTACAGATTTGCGTTTCACCAATATCTGCGTTATTCCTATATCTGCGTTTTCTGATTTTTGCATTTTTCCAATACTTTCGCTTTTCCCTTATCTGCGTTTTTACAGTATCTGCCTTTTTCCCATATTTGCGTCTTCCCCATATCTGCATTTTTCTCGTATCTGCGTTTTCCCACATTTGCGTTCTTCCCATAGTTGCGTTTTTCATATATCTACCTTTTTCTTATATCTGCATTTTTCCCACATCTGCGTTTGTCCCATATCTGCATTTTCCCATATTTGCGTCTTTCCCATATCTGCATCTTCCCATATCTGCGTTTTCCCGGTATATGCGTTTTTACAATATCTGTGTCTTCCCCATATTTGTGTTTTTCCCACATTTGCGTTTTCCCCAACTGTGCGTTTCTCCCATATTTGCGTTTCTCGCGTATTTACGTTTTTCCCGTATTTGCGTTTCTCTCGTATTTGCATTTTACCCGTGTTTGCGTGTTACACTTAATGCGTTTTTCACATATTTGCGTATCTCCTGTATCTTCCTTTTTCCCGTATCTGCGTTTTTTTCATATCTGCGTTTCTCCCATATCTGCAATTCTCCCACATTTGCGGTTTTCCCATATGTGCGTTTTTCCCATATTTTGGTTTTTCCGACATTTGTGTTTTTACCACATTTGCGTTTTCCCCATATTTGCGTTTTTCCCATATTTGCGTTTTCCCCATATTTGCGTTTTTCCCATATTTGCGTTTTTCCCATATTTGCGTTTTCCCCATATTTGCGTTTGCCCATATTTGCGTTTTGCCCATAGTTGAGTATTGCCCATAGTTGAGTTTTGCCCATAGTTGCGTTTTGCCCATTTTTGCTTTTTTCCCATATCTGCGTGTTTCCATATCTGCGTTTTTCCTATATCTGCGTTTTTCCCATAGCTGCGTTTTTCCAATATCTGCGTTTTTCCCATATCTGCGTTTTACTCATATCTGTGTTTTTCTCATATTTGCTCTTTTCCCATATCTGCGTCTTCCCCATATTTGCGTTTTCCCATATTTGCGTTTTGCCCATATTTGCGTTTTGCCCATATTTGCTTTTTCACATATTTGCTTTTTTCCCATATCTGCGTTTTTCCTATATCTGCGTTTTTCCTATATCTGCGTTTTTCCTATATCTGCGTTTTTCCCATAGCTGCATTTTCCCATATCTGCGTTTTTCCTATATCTGCGTTTTTCCCATAGCTGCATTTTTCCAATATCTGCGTTTTCCCATATCTGCATTTCTCCCATATCTGCGTTTTTCCCATTTGTGTTTTTTTCCTGTATCTGCGTCTTCCCCATATCTGCGTGATTCCCATAGCCGCGTTTTTCCGATATCTGCGTTTTTCCCATATTTGAGTCTTTCCCATATTTTCGTTTTTCACATAATTGCGTTTTTCCCATATTATTTCGTTTTTCCTGTATTCTCGTTTTTCCCATATATGCGTTTCACCCATATTTGCCTTTTGCCAATATCTGCGTTTATCCCATGTTTTCGTTTTTCCCATATATGCATTTTGCGCATATTTGCATTTCGCCCATATATGTGTTTTGCCCATATTTGGGTTTTGCCCATATCTGCGTTTTTCCCTTATTTACCTTTTTCTTATATTTACATTTTACCATATTTACGTTTTTTCCATATCTGCGTTTTTCCCATATCTGCGTTTTTCCAATATCTGCGTTTTTCCCATATCTGTGTTTCCCCAAGTCATCCATTTTCTTAAATCTGCGTTTTTCCCATACCTGCGTTTTTCCCATAGCTGCTTTTTCCCATATGTGCGTTTTTCCTATATGTGCGTTTTTTCCCATATGTGCATTTTCCCCTCATTAGCGTTTTTCCTACATTTGCGTTTTTCCCATATTTGCGTTTTTCCCATATTTGCGTTTTTCCCATATTCGCGTCTTTCCCATATTTGCGTTTTTCACATAATTGCGTTTTCCCATATTTGCGTTTTTCCTGTATTCTCGTTTTTCCCATATATGCGTTTTGCCCATATTTGCGTTTTTCCTGTATTCTCGTTTTGCCCATATTTGTGCTTTGCGCATATTTGCGTTTAGCCCATATTTGCGTTTAGCCCATATTTGCGTTTAGCTCATATTTCCTTTTTTCCCATATCTGCATTTTTCCCTTATTTACCTTTTTCTTATATTTACGTTTTTACCATATTTATGTTTTCCCCATATCTGCGTGTTTCCCATATCTGCATTTCTCCCATATCTGCATTTCTCCCATATCTCGGTTTTTCCCATATCTCGGTTTTCCCATATCTCGGTTTTTCCCATATCTCGGTTTTTGCCATATCTCGGTTTTTGCCATATCTCGGTTTTTGCCATATCTCGGTTTTCGCCATATCTGCGTTTTCCCCATATGTGTGTATTTCCCATATCTGCGTCATCCCCATATCTGCATGTTTCCCGTATCTGCATTTTTTCATATCTGCGTTTTTCACATACCTGCGTCTTCCCATATCTGCGTTTTTCCTATATTCGCGTTTTTCCCTTATGTGCGATTTTCACATATTTTCATTTTTCCCTCGTTTGCGTTGTTCCCACATTTGTGTTTTTCCCATATTTGTGTTTTTCCCATATTTGTGTTTTTCCCATATATGCGTTTTGCACATATTTGTGTTTCGCCCGTATTTGCGTTTATCCCATATCTGCGTTTTTCCCCTATTTGCTTTTCTTCCAAACTTGCGTTTTTCCCGTATTTGCGTTTTGCCCATGTTTCCATTTTGCCCATGTATACGTTTTCCCATATTTGCGTTTTTCCCATATTTGCGTTTTTCCCTTATTTGCATATTTCTATATTTGCGTCTTTCCCATATCTGCGATTTGCCCATATCTGCGTTTTTCCCATATCTGCGTTTTTCCCATATCTGCGTTTTTCCCATATCCTCATTTTCCCCATATCTGCGTTTTTGCGTATCTGCGTTTTCCCCATATATCTGTTTTTCTTGTATCTGCGTTTTTCCCGTCACTGTTATGTTTGCATATTTTCTTGAAGTTTCAACCTTTAATCTGTCCCGACCTCCATGACCAATGGCCTGATGAGCTTCTAAACATTCATGGTGGTGTCTGATTGTTCTATATCGTGTCTCCCTACCACTTTCGCGCAACGACGCTCTGAGCGTGTTTTTTAGGGAACTAGTTTGAACCTGGGACCTGTTGCTGGTAAGGAGACGCCAGACCACACATGACATGTAGAATTCAGAAGAGTTCAGTGAGACTAGCGATGATATAATCAAATGCTTAATGATCTCAGCTCAGCTCCACTGCACTCCCTGTAAAAGAATCTTAATTCTAACTAAATATAGTGGAAAGGGTTCAAGGCTTTCCTATTTTTAGTTAGCTGGTAAAATAACGTCGAAAAAGCAGTTAAGTTTACCATTGGAAATTTATTCTAATCGTTAATAAATTGCACTATTGATAAAAGGAAATGTTTTAATACAGGATGGTAAAAACCAACTGCAATTCAACAAAAATGTGAACGAATATTCCCTAAATGGGTTTCCAAGTTCTACAATCGATCGAAGGATGACCTATGCCATATCACATCTATAATCTAGGTTTAATTTAAGTTTCACAAAAGAGAAAACTATCAAAATGGTCTACAGTGACCCTCAATTATCTTTAATAACTTATCTAACTTGTCGTAAATTACAGTGGCTGATGTGGCTTCTCAATAACTACACTCCTCGAAATTGAAATAAGAACAGCGTGAATTCATTGTCCCAGGAAGGGGAAACTTTATTGACACATTCCTGGGGTCAGATACATCACATGATCACACTGACAGAACCACAGGCACATAGACACAGGCAACAGAGCATGCACAATGTCGGCACTAGTACAGCGTATATCCACCTTTCGCAGCAATGCAGGCTGCTATTCTCCCATGGAGACGATCGTAGAGATGCTGGATGTAGTCCTGTGGAACGGCTTGCCATGCCATTTCCACCTGGCGCCTCAGTTGGACCAGCGTTCGTGCTGGACGTGCAGACCGCGTGAGACGACGCTTCATCCAGTCCCAAACATGCTCAATGGGGGACAGATCCGGAGATGTTGCTGGCCAGGGTAGTTGACTTACACCTTCTAGAGCACGTTGGGTGGCACGGGATACATGCGGATGTGCATTGTCCTGTTGGAACAGCAAGTTCCCTTGCCGGTCTAGGAATGGTAGAACGATGGATTCGATGACGGTTTGGATGTACCGTGCACTATTCAGTGTCCCCTCGATGATCACCAGAGGTGTATGGCCAGTGTAGGAGATCGATCCAGTGTAGGAGATCGCTCCCCACACCATGATGCCGGGTGTTGGCCCTGTGTGTCTCGGTCGTATGCAGTGCTGATTGTGGCGCTCACCAGCACGGCGCCAAACACGCATACGACCATCGTTGGCACCAAGGCAGAAGCGACTCTCATCGCTGAAGACGACACGTCTCCATTCGTACGTCCACCCGGCCTCCCGCATGCCCACTATACGCCCTCACTCAAAGTCCGTCAACTGCACATACGGTTCACGTCCACGCTGTCGCGGCATGCTACCAGTGTTAAAGACTGCGATGGAGCTCCGTATGCCACGGCAAACTGGCTGACACTGACGGCGGCGGTGCACAAATGCTGCGCAGCTAGCGCCATTCGACGGCCAACACCGCGGTTCCTGGTGCGTCCGCTGTGCCGTGCGTGCGATCATTGCTTATACAACCCTCTCGCAGTGTCTGGAGCAAGTATGGTGGGTCTGACACACCGGTGTCAATGTGTTCTTTTTTCCATTTCCAGGAGTGTATATAAAAGAAAAATCATCGCGTTTCAGATCTGTTCTTCAAGTGGCAAATGTGAACACCATGAGTTTTAATTAACGATCACCATTAGTATTACGCAAAAAGGGGTGTAAGAGATGAGACTTCTGCAGTTCTGAGTGAAGCCTTATGCGCTCAAAAATGCGGCATCGCGTGCGTTCATTACCTTGTCGGTGTCTAAGCAGCGTCAGGGCGGCAGCGGCCGGCGCAGCAGCCATCCAGCCCGCCGTCTCGGAACTAACTCTACTCTAACTTCTCCTTACTACAATTTACCGAAGTTAGTTTAAAAAAACTATCTGGCTATGTTTTCATCTGACCAATGAGGGTCTCAATGTTAACCTTAAGCTCCGCCTACAAAAATTCTGTCTATCCAATGAGAAACGTTATACTTTTCGTGGTGGGGCAATGTTTTTAAAGTCTGCAACGTAACAGAGGCGCTAAAAAGTCTCACGCTAAAACCTGCAGCTAGTGTGGTCCTTTTAGCGTTATCGTAAGATCTATACTGCTCTTCTGGAGGGCTCTATCGTTTAACATGGGCTGGGGAGTGATCCTAATGTAACAGACACGCGAAAAAGTCTCACGCTGAAACTTGCGGGTGGTAGTGGCCTTTTTTGTGTTATCGTAAGATCTATACTGCTTTTCTGGAGGGCTCTAGCTTTTAACATGGGCTGGGTGTTGTCCTTGACATACCTGAGACGCGAAAAAGCCTCACGCTAAAACGTGCGGGTTGTATAGTTGTTCAGGTAGGCTCGCGGCGTGGGTGCCCAGCCGCTCCCTTTTCTAGCTTAACACGGTTCTGCTCTCGGCTTCTGTCCTCGTTTCTCCCCTCGGAACTGCGTCTGCCTCACGGTGGGAAGGTACGACATGCATTTAGGCATTCTTGTGTTAGTCTGTGGTATTCCATTTGCTCACTCGTTACTCGTATTACTTTGGTTAATTTAATGTCACAATTTATTCGGTGCTATGTGACATACTACTGGATTTGCTTATCATGTCAGGGTTTTCATGTAAGGTGTTGGATTTGCCTGACACCTTACAAGCTGCTTCAATAATGTCGAAAATTTGTTCATAGGTTCTTTTCTTGTCACCTACTTACTGGTCTCACAAATATTAATAACCTTGAATGGAGTTAATCTTCTGTACTGCTTCTGTGTCTTTTGCTCAGCTGATTGTGCTTCTTCAGTTTTGTCCACAAATTTATCATAAGGTTCTTTTCTCATAACATTGTAGTGGTTTTGTCTTTTGTCGTGTTCTTCAATCTGTAACATTCTTCTCGCAAATTCTTTTTTCCATCGCCTTTCTTGATTTAGATCTGCCACGATAAATATGTGCATCTGCATGTGTCTTATCTCCTCGACCGGCTTGTTTGTTGTGGCGAAGAGCGCCCAGTGGTGGGCTATTGTCTGCCGCTGCAGCGCTGCTACAGCAGCGAGTTTTGGCGGCTAGAACTGTTCCCATGCGTGGAATTCTTTCCGCGCCTCTAGCGCTTATTGTAGCGGCGCGTATTTGAGACGCTTATGTGCGATTGTTGAGAGGGCAAGTGATTATCTAACAACTGAATACCCAGAAATTCGAAGGTTTTCACAGTAGGAATGCTGTTTCAGAATTAAAAATTATTTATTACTAATTTTTATATAACGGTGGTTATAGTGGTAGATCACAGTTTCTTGAAAAATATTTATTAGAAATGACTCTTTGTATGGTATGGGTCAAAGCATGGTATTGCACACAATCCAACATCGCACTCTTCACAATACATACACATTTCTCTTATATTTTTCCTGTTGTCATCGAGTTTGCAGCAACACTCGTCATTTTCGTGTCGGCGTCTTCTTGTTTTCACTATCTGGAAAGTGTTTGGATATGTGCTCAATATTCCTATAAATATTGCATTGCACAGCACAAAAATGGTGTTCTTTATTTCAGTCAGCGTATAGCTGCTCTTAATTTTAATATTTGCCCCCAAATAAAATTATTGAAAACTAGTTCTGTCTCGTTTAGTTAGAACGCGTTATTACTAGATGAAACTAGTTTATACTGATAGCCTTGATTGATTTGATTGATTGATTTTAACAGGAAAGCTAAAAGAGCTTAGGTCTGACCCACCACTGCCTGCACTGAAACTAGGTTTATTGTGTGGTATCTAGTAAAGCCAACGAGTGCCCTTAGATAGTGCAAGAAGTCCCTCTACCAGTTTTTTGTTAGACACAATTTCTTCAGTTCTAGTTGTCCCAAAGATTCTTTATTTTTTACTCTCCAATGTCATGCATTCAAAGATTAGGTGTGATGCAGTTTCTTCACCCTCATGATAGATCCTACGATTAGAGTCCTCATTCATTATACCCATTGTGTGTAGGTGTTTTTTGAAGTTCCCAATTCCGATCATCAGTCCAGACATGAGTTTCATCTCTTTCCTGTTCAATCCTAGGATTACAGAGCTTCTTTTAAAACATGGCTTTGGCATCATTCCTGGACCCTGGTCCAATATCCTATGTGCTGTTTCCTAAGCCAATTCCATAGTTCTAATTTGCTCATAGCCGTGTTGATTGTCAAGACAGGTTCCGGGCCAATAAATGGAGTTGTTGCCCCCATCCTAGCCAATCTGTCGGTTTGTTCCTCAAATTCTACCGGCTTCCTTATAACGGTTTTAATTTCCAAATGTCTAACTCAAGGTCCCTCCTATATGTCTCCCAGTCTGTTTTCCTGGAATTTCTATAAGTCATGGTCTGTCTGATTCCCATTTCAACCTTGAATTTAATGCACATGTGGTCCAATGAGGATGGCTTCAACATCGCATGCCACTGTTTGACGTAGTTACCCATCGTCATGCAACCAAATGTTATGTCAATTACATCTTCTCGTCTGCTGTTCGTGAATCTAAGTTCATTGCCCCTATTCAGAACCTCCAAGTTGTTAGATAAGAGGAATTCAAGAAGGTATTCACCTCCACTGTTGGTGTCCTTGCTGCCCCACACTAGCTTGTGGGCATTGGCGACGCACCCTAACAGCAGTTGGTCACCTTGTTGATGGCAAGTCTCTACCAGTCTCCTCATCTCCAAGGGAGGGGGAGAACTGTCTTCATAAGGAAGGTATGCAGAGGCCAAAATAAATTCCCTTGTGATACCTTCCTCACATTGTTTCATTTTGATGGTCACTAAGTTCCTAGAGCAGAAATCCATCATTGTCATGAAAGAAATGCCATTTCTAACATAGATGCATGTTCTGGAGTTTCTTAGATTCCTAACATAAATCAGCTTACCTCCAGTGCGTCTGAGGCCTGATACACCCCCTTCGTGTAAACAGGGCTCTTGTATCAGGGCCACATTCACTTCCTGTCTCCCCAGGCAGCGGCTCAGGGTAGTAAAGGCCCCTCTACTGTGCCGCAGATTAGTCTGCAGCACCTCCAGGCTCTGTCTTACTGCCATATTTTAGGTCTTTGAGAACTGTGATGGTGACCTGCGAGAACTCTAGAAACAGTTTCAGGTCCGGCTCCCACATCGCCTTCAGGGACTTCTCACCAACCTCCACCATCAGGGTTCATCCTTCCAGAGCAACCTTCTGGTTAATCCCTCTCCAGTCTTGTGTCGGGACTTTTGTGTTCTGGGCCTCTATTTTCCTGAACAGTGTCTTGAGAGAGACTTGGGTACCCCTGATGATACCTTTGCGCTCTTAAGAATCTTCGCTGCCATCTTGACCAGTAGCTTCGGACCTTCCCATGGGGATATCATGAGCACCTTGTCCTTGAGCCATTCTACTGTGTGCATCCACTCACAGACAAAAATGAGTGCACCACTTTTTAGATAGACCCTCCTGAAGAAGGAACTGGGTCAGCGTCCCCCCACCTCCCCAATCTTCTCAAACAGGGCCATCTGTACTAGTTCCTCCTGCTGCGAGGTGATGGTCACCAGTGGATAACCTTCCTGGATAACTGCAATCCTAAAAACCGAGACTGCAGTACTAAAGGTCTGTTTTCCTGTTTCTCGCCTCGGTTTTGTTCTGTACTCGCTTATCCAGAGAGGAGGGAGTCTTTGATTCCTCCCTTATCCCCTTACTACCTGTCTTTGATGTTGTGGGGATCTGCATGTCCCCTTCAACCTGAGACAGTTTTTTCCTGGGGGTCTTAGATTCTAGTCCCTAGTTACAAGTAGAATTCACTGCTGGTCAAAAGTGAAAGTCACTTAAAACTAGTTTTAACTAGGCAAAATGCGATTAGATAAAGTGGCTCAGTATAAACTAGTTTTAACTAGTAAGAATGCATTGTAACTGAAAATGCGTTTTGACTGTAGCATATGTAACATGTCCTTCCAAATGACTTTTGTATTTATAATTTTGTCAGTAGAATGTAATTGTAGATTCTGGTGCACTAACGCAATTTTAAATTAATTCTGTATTTTATAAGTTACATGACTGATTTTTTAAAAATTCAGTATATTTTAATTAATTGCATTCACTTAGTTGAAACTTATTCAAAAATAGGAAAACAGATAGTTAGACTATTTAATTTTTTTAAAATATTTACGATGAGTTTGTGGGTGGTGATTTAAAGTTTGATCATATTAAAGAAATGTGTGGTAAATGTTGAAACGATGAATTTGGTTTTTAACAATAGATATGTCTAGAAAACCAGATGAAGGTAAATTTAGAAATAAAATATAACATTAGCAACTTAAACTTTAAATAAAAACATAATCATTAAAGACTAAAACAAAAACATTAAACATTAAATCAGAAACATTGAACATTAACATTAAAATTAATATTAAGATTAAACAGAAACACTAATATTAACATAAACATAATTAATGTTTTTTCTTCATTAATAAATGCTTGCAAAGTATGATGAAGAAGTTGTTAAACAAGCTAAACAAAAAGAAAGAAAGCTGAAGAATTAAATGAACTATTTAAGCTTTGGAAAAAGCAAGCAAGAAAAGTATATGAGAAATATAAAAAGGAAGTTCAATCTGTCATTGATGCTATTGAAAAAGTAAAACAAGGTTTTGAACGTTTAGCTGATAATGTTTTGAAAGCAATTGAAAAAATAGGGAAGTTGAAAAACAAATGATTACAAAGAATCATATAGAAGATTTTGGAGATATAACACCAACTAAACCATTAAAAGATTGGTTGGATGATATTCCTGGGAAATATGAATATATAATAAGTGAAACAGAAATTCAAGATATATTAAATAAATACTAAGGAAAAAAAGAATCAAGTAGTCATCAAAATGAAACTAAAAAGGTAAATGTTGGTTAAAGAATGTTAAGGTATATTAATCATTGTGAAGATAAAGTATTTGGCTTAATACCTGTTAGTTTCTTTCAGTATGTTGGTAATTTACATGTTGAATTCAGTGGCGATAAATTAACCATTGGTAAAAAAACATATTATGGTATAGATGGATTAATGAGACTTTTAACTGAAAAACAAATTACTGTAGATGATTTAAATGATAAGATGAATGGTGTAGATTTATCAGATTATGCAGATATTCTACTTAATTCTGGAGCATTGTATTCTGAAGATAATCCAAATAAAATAAGGTCAAGTAAAGGTAATAAATACAAATATTTAATAAAACCAATTGTTGGTGATTATTTGCCAGTTTTAAGAAGACCAGCTGTAGATGATTCAGAACTAAGTTCTAGTTAAAGAAAAGGGGAAGGTTTAGTTAAAGATATACAGATAAAACAATTAAAATTGTTTGGATCAATGATGTTAGACAATTAATTAATAGATCAGCAGTAATTCATCGTGAAGAACTAGCTGGAAATAATAATTTTCATAATGAAAAAGTTACTATTCAACAAATCTAAAAGGAATTCCATATTTAATTAGATTTTTGAATAATTTTCCACATACATTTTGGAAAAGTGATAAATATGGAAAAGGATTAGGAAACACTTTAATTAATAAATTACCATTTGAAATGCATCTTCCAGGTTATAGATTCTTTGGTCCAGATACAAAATTTGAAGAATGATTAGCTAAAGGAGATAAAGGTACAAAACCATTAGATGAAGGTTTTAAACAGCATAATACTGCTTACAGATGTAACAAAGATTTATAAAAAAGACATATAGCTGAAAAACAACTTCAGTTAGCTGCAAAAGAAAGAGTACATGCAAGTGATGCATCATTTGGTGAAAAAGTTCCAGCAACAGCTGTTATGGGAATAATGTATGGAAAACGAAAATTTGGTATGTATGTAGGCAAACCTGCTTCAGCTGGCACTTGAATTAATATTGATGTTGATGAAAATGGTTGCAGATTAAAAAACCTTTATAAATTTTTAATGAATTTAAAATGTTTATACATTTTTAATCTATATAAATTCATTATAAATTTTTATTCTATATGAAATTCTTTATAAAATTTTTAAGTATATAAATGAATAACTTTACAATTGACAATACTCTGTTACCTAGTGACAAAACTAAACCAAAATCAAGTAATGTTAAATAATGATCAATTAATTGCTATTGAACAATTTTAACATATGTTTTAAAAAGTAAGAAAGAAAGGAAAGTTGGTGGAAATGTACTTATTACGTTAGGTATTCCTGTTGCAAAACAATTAATGAGTATTTAACAAAAAAGAAAGAAAGAAAAGGACTAACACAACATGAAGGAGGATTTCTTCCATTGCTATTAGCTGCACTACCATGTTGTTGTTGTTGTGGTCTTCAGTCCTGAGACTTGTTTTTATGCAGCTCTCCATGCTACTCTATCCTGTACAAGCTTCTTCATCTCCCAGTAGCTACTGCAACCTACATCCTTCTGAATCTGTTTAGTGTATTCATCTCTTGGTCTCCCTCTACGATTTTTACCCTCCACGCTGCACTCCAATACTAAATTTGTGATCCCTTTATGCCTCACAACATGTCCTACCAACCGATCCATTCTTCTAGTCAAGTTGTGCCACAATCTTCTGGTCTCCCCAATCCTATTCAGTATTTCCTCATTAGTTGTGTGATCTACCCATCTAATCTTCAGCATTCTTCTGTAGCACCACATTTCGAAAGCTTCTATTCTCTTCTTGTCCAAACTATTTATCGTCCATGTTTCATTTCCATATATGGCTACACTCCATACAAATACTTTCAGAAACTACTTCCTGACACTTAAATCTATACTCGATGTTAACAAATTTCTCTTCTTGAGAAACGCTTTCCTTGCCATTGTCAGTCTATCCTCTCTACTTCGACCATCATCAGTTATTTTGCTCCCCAAATAGCAATACTCCTTTACTACTTTAAGTGTCTCATTGCCTAATCTAATGCCCTCAGCATCACCCGACGTAATTCGACTACATTCCATTATCTTCGTTTTGCTTTTGTTGATGTTCATCTTATATCCTCCTTTCAATGACACTGTCCATTCCGTTCAGCTGCTCTTCCAAGTCCTTTGCTGTCTCTGACAGAATTACAATGCATCGGCGAACCTCAAAGTTTTCATTTCTTGTCTATGGATTTTAATACCTACTCCGAATTTTTCTTTTTATTCCTTCACTGCTTGCTCAATATAGAGATAGAGTAACATCAGGGAGAGGCTAAAACCCTGTCACACTCCCTTCCCAACCACTGCTTCCCTTTGCTGTCCCTCAACTCTTATAACTGCCATCTGCTTTCTTTAAAAATTGTAAATAGCTTTTCGCTTCGCTCCCTGTATTTTACCCCTGCCACCTTCAGAAATTGGAAGAGAGTATTCCAGTCAACATTGCCAAAAGCTTTCTCTATGTCTACAAATGCTACAAACGCTGCTAGGAACGTAGGTATGCCTTTCCTTAATCTTTCGTCTAAGATAAGTCATAGGGTCAATATTGCCTCACGTGTTCCGATATTTCTACGGAATACAAACTAATCTTCCCCGAGGTCGGCTTCTACCAGTTTTTCCATTCGTCTGTAAAGAATTCGCGTTAGTATTTTGTGGTTGCACCTACGGTATGGCTATCTGTATCGATGAGACACGCAAGCCTCCCCACCAATGGCAAGGTCCATGGTTCATGGGGGGGGATGCATTGCCATTTTTAGCAACAATTGGTTCACTAGCTGAAGGATCTGCAGCCATTGCAAATTCAGTATTAAACAAAAAGAATAACGATAAAGAATTAGTAGAACATAAAAGACACAACTTGGAAATGGAGATAAAAGCTGGTAATTGAATAAAGAAAACAAAAAAAATTTCAATAAGTAATGGATAAATATGCTAATGCATTAAGTAATTTTGATATAGATGAACTTACTAAACAATTAAAAATTAAACACTTTAGTGGGTATACCAGAGTGATGAATAGTAAATAAACCATTAAAAATTGAATGTGGTATAGTTAATTTAGATACATCTCATAATCCTGGTAGTCATTGGATTTGTTACTATAAAAATAATTATAAAAAAGTTGTCTTTGATTTATTTGGTGTTAATATACCAAAACAACTATTTAACTATTTAGGAGAAAATGAACTATACTACAATACATAAAGAATACAAACTTTGATGAATTAATATGTGGTCATTTATGTTAAAATTGCTTTGTGAGAATTATATTTTTAATGATAAATGAGATTTAATAAATGGACATTTTTTGAAATAAGATACATCTAACTAAACAAACTAGCGAGTGCAGTTCAGAGTCTGCTTCAAAATATTTCACAAGGCTGGAAAATTCAGATTGTTCGAAATGTTTCATCATTATGATGCTACGTTTTACTCGGTCTTGTGTAGCTTGACACCAATATGTTGAGAGGAAGGCATGATAAAATTCTCCTTCACTGTGACAATCACGAATGACTGATCGCTTTCTTACAGCTGGTTCATTCTTTAAGTAGCCACACATAAATTCTAACCTATGCTCCAATGACCAGTTGGGGGGAAAACAATGAGAGAATTCATGGAGCCATGTTTGTGGATGAATGTCGTTGCCAGAATTCTTAAATGTTTTGAATTAACATGTAGTAATGAACAGCTTATAGTCAAAATCATCATGTCGGCGAGTCGCATATCGGTCATTGCTACTTCATTTCGGTGGTTCCATCTCAAAATTCGGTGTACCTTGCCAATTTCTTTCATAGTTTCCTAAGTGCCCTGTGGCATTATTTTGTGGTTTTTCCGTATTTCAATGTCTCTCTTCCCGTACTGGAGTGCGAGTGTCCTCTGAAATATGTAATTCTTGTATTACCTGTGTCAACTGATCTTGTACTTCCCAGATTTCTCTTTTGTACTGTGTATTGATTTGATTTTGATTTTGTTTGAATTTTCTAATTTGTTCATACTCTTCTGTGTCAGTGAAGACTATGGGTCTTATGTCGTTCAGATCATCATCTACCTTTGTTAATCAGTTAGTGAACTGATCCGAAAGTTCTAATAAATAAAACTTGTAATAAATAAAACTCTCTACTAGTCTTTTATGAAATATTTTAACCGAAAGTTTATATTGACAGTTCAGCCTTTTTTCTAATGTGTAGCTTTTTTTTGTCATGTCGTAGTTACAATTTTTTATATGTATGTCCTTTACTGGTGGTGCATCTACTTGGCCTTCTATGGTATACGAGCGAACATAATTCACTCCAAGTTATGCATCTGTGGTTATAATTATCGCATATGCCTTGTACATCTTGTGATGTCATAATGGTTCATTAACGAAAGTATGTTATTTTTACGACTCTTAGCTATTCACATCAGTTTACTTTACATAAACATTTTAATACTTCGAAACTTATTCGTTTTAGGATTTCTTATTTGTCTGATCCAAATCTGACCCCTGCTTATCCATGTTACAAGCCAATATTAAGTAATTTGTCATACTCTTCTTGTATTTCACACACCTCTCTGGTCATGTGTTACTGCTATATTTTTTTAAAATTTTGTATACTTTCAAAGATGACAGATTAATCTGTCGAAGCCATATATTGCAGTAACATATTTCAATTGTGCAACTGATGACTGAACTTAAACTTTAAAAATAGTTTTGATTTTTATTTTAAGTTTTTTGAATATTTTTTAGTTCATCTCAAATGTATAGATGAAATGACCAGCACTATTAAGCCAAAACATTATGATCACTGCCAACCACGACGTTGGTGCCACATGGTAGCGTTACAGGCGTGTGATGTGGTAACAGAAGTATGTTGACAGAGCAGATATGGATGGAGAATCACCGTAGCGAAGATATGAGCTGCAAATACGGAAATCCGTTGACATAAAAGGAATATCATTACAACAAAGAACATGTGAACGAGTATCTCGAAAACTTGTCGAATGTTCACATGCTCCTGTCGTCGTCAGCATTTATGGAAAGAGGATACTGAAACTACCACTATGTGCTAAATTGTTGGACATTCACAGCTCTTCACAGAACGTGGGATTTGAAGGCTTCTGTGCTCTGTAAAGTAGGGAAAATGGTGATCTGTGTCATGTCTGCCGAAAGAGACAATGCTGTGCACGCACAAGTGTTTTGGAGCACACCGTTTATTGTAAGTTATTGAACATAGAGCTCTGAAGCAGGCCACCCTTATATGTTCACATGTTGAACCTACGACATCATCAATAACTACTGCAGTGGACACATGACAATCGGGATTCGACTGTCAATGAATGGAAACATGTCGGCTCTTTGGGTGACAATGGTCATCTCCACAAATGTCGTTACTAAGATGAAGGCGGTTCCAAACGTGAAGCATGCCGCAGACGCAGGCTGGTGGGAGGAGTAATATAGTGTGGGAGACATTCTCCTGCACTGGCATGGGACCTATGGTAGTGATCGAAGACACACTGACAGCTATGAGCCACCTGCATCCATTCATGCTTGATGCCTTCCCCAGAAGCAATGTCATCTTTCAACAGTATAACTGTCCATGTCTCGAAGCCAGAACCGTGCTACTGTGTTTTGAGGAGCATTATAGTAAACCCACGTTGATATCCCAGCGACCAAATTCACTACACATAAATTCCATGGAACGCATCTGGATCAATATCAGGCGCCATCACCACATATGCTAATCAGGGGCTTGTTATTTACGTGATTTACATGATGTGTGTGTAGGCTTCTAATCACACAAACCTCCACAAACACAAACCTACCAACAAACTGTTGGAAACGTGATGTGCAGAATCACTGATGGATTTCGTTCCAAAGATGGATAAACAAGATGTTAAGCAGGTGGTCACAATGTTTAGGCCCATCAGTATTAAGCAGCGTTAATGTTTGTTACAGTGAAACACACAAAAATGCTCAAGGTTTAAGAGTAACACAGACCAACGAATTTTTTTTGGAAAAAGTTTTTTTTTACTTTGATGTCTGATCTTTATAGATTGTTATGAGCTGAATCCAAATATATCCATAGTTCTGTTGTTATCACCCATGGTTTCTGAGCAATATGCTTTTTACCGTATAGTATAAAAATCCTATGCTATACAGTAAATGGGGAAATAAATGAAATGCTTGGTTTCAACATAAGAATGGTTTGTATTTTCAGTAAACTACTTAATACAATGATATTTGTTAATAGAGGTTTCACTTGTCAGCTGGAATTGGTTTGTATTTTTTTTAATATTCTTGTGTAGCTTTTTCTATGATGAGCCACTTGCAGAACTTCTCAGTGAAGTGACCGACAGTGGTCCCCCATCATGTTGCTGTTCCAGCGGTCTTGGTAGCGTTTTTCCATCACTTTAATGTCCTGCTGAATACGTAATCAAGGTGTCTGTTCAAAAACTGAAATTTCAAGCTCATTAAACATCCTAAAGTTTTAAACATCTTTAACAGTATAGCTATAATAGAAGCATATTCCGCATCTTATCCATGTCCTAAGAACTTTGTAATGACTTGCACTTTCTCATTTAAGGCTGTTGAAGATTCAAAATTAACATCAAACATCAATTTTCTAACATCACATCCGACAAAGACGCCTTCTTTTAGTTTAGTGTCTGAAAGGTGTGGAAACTTTTGGCAGAGATATTTAAAATATGGTCCATTTTTAGGCAAAGCCTTTACAAAGTGTTTCATTAGGCCTAACTTTGTATGTAGAGGTGGTAGGTGTACGTTTTTTGATTCTAAAAGGTTTTTGCATAGAATGTTCTTCTCGCCAGGTTTTAAAGGCTCCCTCACAGGCCAGTACTTTCTGCACCAATGTTCATCCCTACCCCTACTGTCCCACTCACACACGAAACATGGAAATTTGGTAAAGCCACCTTGCTGACCAAGGAGCATGCATATTACTTTTAGATCGCGACATATCATTCAATTATGAGCAGAATAGCATGTTTTACGTAGCACTATTTCTAGGTTTTCATAGCTTTCTTTCATATGTACAGAATCTCAAACAGGTAAAGAAGCCTACATATTACCATTGTGTAATGAAACAGCCTTCAATCTAGTTTTGGGTGAATCAATAAAGAGCCTCCAGTCTTCTTTTTTGTATTCAATACCAAACTCATTCATCAGACTGGGAATGTCTGAGCAGTACACTAAACCACTTTCTTGTTAAAAAAAAACCATGGAAAAATGGTGCTCTCTCTTGCTATACGTGTATATGCTGGTTCCAACTGCCAGCAAGTTACTTTCTTTTAATCTAGAGCCAAGCAATTCAGTTTTTTCTTTTCTTAAGCCCAGATCCCTAACCAAATCGTTAAGCTAGGTCTGAGTAAACAACTTGGGCTCTAGACTTTCTATAGTACAATGGAATTCGTCATCATCTGGTTCATCTAAATGACATTGTACATCAGAAAATATTCTCTTGGAATAGAATTTAAATCATCTGGTGGTTCAGGAACCAGCAAATTTTCACCATCTACACCGGTCAGATGGCTGATGGAAGGTTATGGTAGCTTATTAACTTCTTGATTTTCGAATTATGACCAGTAATATCAACAATGAAAAAGTAACAATCATCAGAATGATTTCTTGGCTCCCTTCATAGAATAGGAACAGCAAATCTAAAGGTTTTTTCCTCCTTTTCGGACCATTTTCTCAGATCTTCAACACTCAGAATATACCTTACGCAGCGCCCAAGATTTGTATTGATCATAAAGTTTATATCCAAAGTATGATAGATAAATCGTTTTCACGAAGACTGTAATGTTCTTTTGGTGTTTTATAATCACAAATTGACTATAAATATAACAAAAACTGATGGCAGTATTTTTACAACCATGATTAAACATTGTACTGAGCATGTGTACAGGAAATGGGAAAGTGAGGTTATATTTACAGCAAACAAAACACCACCTGTTAATACAAAATTGGAATCAAACTGTTTCCATCAAATGTTTTTCAGCACTGCTACCAACGTCATCTACATTCATTACACCTCGTTTTTAAATTGATCTAACTATATAAAAGCTGTTAAATTGTTTGAAAATCGCTTAATTTAATAAATTTAACTGTAAAATGTGAAGAAATGATAGGTGATACAGTTGTTTAAGTATCATATTTGAATTTCCCACCCTAAAAAACATAAGACTAGGTATTTTCTGGCAAAAAGTTTTTCCATTGTTGGCATGTGTAATTTAAGAAAAGGAATAATTACCAAATAACAACAAGGAAAAAAAAATAACAAGGCTCAGTCGCAATCAGCAGCAAACATATTACAAGGAACTACAGAAGTATAAAAATAAAGTATTAAGAAAAACAAATAGTGTTAAAGCATTTCAATAAAACTGCACCTGTATCATGTTTGAATATGATTGAACTACAATGATTTCACTACTATTGCACGCATCCTCCATGAGGATACTACTTATTATTTGTAATGATTGCATTATATGTACTGATGAGCCAAAACATTAGGAGTGCAGCAGCCTTGATTAAATGTTAACTTCACAAAGTCGGTCTTTAACCCTGTTCAGTGCAATATTCTGGTGCACCAACATTGATCAAAGCGAAATGAAGGATTTGAACACATTTATCTTGGATCATGGTTCACTTCTGGTTTTCCCAAGATGACCACAGTTTTATAAGTGTACATTATTAAGGGGATGTTATCCTTTGATGTACTAAGACAGACTCAAGGCATCATATACTAAGCACTATACATAAGATGAACCCAGAAAGTTTATTAATTTGTGAATCAAACTTACTATGAGTAGAATTAAATTCAGCCTCCACTTCTGTTGTTTTCTTGTAACAAGGAGATCATGTGACAGTCGGATTTTTGTAATTTTTAACATTTATTGTACACAAAGTTCAAAACTCAAATGTATCTCTCAGAAAGCAGTTAGATGGAACTCTCGAAAATTATCGAGAAAATGTACTTCCAATTTCTGTGATCAAGTCTAATGTGCTACAATAAAATAGCTTTTTTTCCCCACAAGCAGTGTGGCTCTGTGGAACATGCTTGCTCACTGATGAGGGCATGGGTTCGATTACAGCTGGATTCCAATTTTTAAACAAAGCTGCATATTCTATGAACACTTACGTGAAGTGTAAAGTACAAAAAGGTAGAAAAAATCATTAGCTGTTTGTTAAGTGTACAATCTTAATTAATAATTTTTTTATAAAAGATCAATGATTAAGAATTTTTGTTTGCTATGAAAACTGGATTTTTATACGCAGTGTATAGTTAGAAGCGCATTTTTCATAAAAGTGGCAATATGATATGTAATTAGCATATATTTGACTAATTTTATACTTAAATGGCCTGTTTATGCGAATTGAATGGAAGAAAACTGAAAAAGCAATGACTGAAACGAGACACTGCACATATCACACCCTGGCAAGTAAGTGGCACAATCGAAAAACGGCATCTTTAGTTCATTTAATAGAAAAATACGTGTTAAGTATCGTAACATACACGAAAAATATAACTGAATTTACTGCCAGATACATTTAGCTGAAACTGAAAGTAAACTTTGTAACAGGCACAGATGTGTGTGCAGATGAGTTGTAGTCATGGAAGATCCAGTCTCCTGCCTGCCGCAAATCGGATCTTTTCTGATTAACACTGTTGCACAATCTTCTTAAAAGTTACAAATAAAAGGTCTGATTGATGGTCTGACCTGGGGGAATAAACTCTGAATGAACTATGCTTTTGGCATCAAAAAGTTAAAATCAGCGTTGTTTTGACATTTGATTTGACTTGACGATTTATTTATTTATTTATTTTTGGACAGTGTGACAATCATATCTTCCATTGGCTTGACAATTGCTTTGTTTCTCTGTCGAACCATAACACTGTAAATCATTGACTCATCACCAGTCATGACCTTAGACAGAAAACATGGATCAGTTTCAGTCTGTTACTGTAATGCACAACATGTTTCAACACGACTTTCTTTTTTATTGACAATCAGAATCTGAGGAACAACTTGGCAGCAATCCTTTCCATTCCCAAATCTTTCGTTAAGATTCGCTGAATCGAGCTTCAATATAACCCACTAATCTCTGACAACAGATCAGTTGTCTGTCGATGGTATGTGAGCAAACGTACTCGAATTTTTTCAATATTTTCTTCTATTCGTGCAGCTGATGGACGTTCGGAACGTTTATCATCAGTCGACATGCTCTCATTTTTAAATCGACCAAATCACTCGTACACTTGAGTTTTTGCCATAACGTCATCTTGGAAACCTGATTTCAACATTAAAACAGTTTCGGCAGCATATTTACTGAGTAGAAAACAAAATTTCACAGCTGCACGTTGTCACCGTAAACGAAACAAGAACAAAACAGCGCTAGTAGAAACAATCACTACAGATGAACAGAAAAAGCCAGGTCGACAACACAGATGGCACTCAACTGGCATTGAGTTTCGTTTTACACGCCTAGAGGCAGAAATGCGTACTACACAAGCTGCACCTACGGCAATGGTATTCTAGTTTTGTTTGGGTATCCCTTCGTATATGTGATGTAGGTTTTCTCGGTATATTCCAATGATAAAACATTCTTGGGTGATCAACCGAGTCGTGTCGTCGACTTGTTGCAGTGTTCGGATGAGTTTCATACCCATCATCTTCGCACCCATCATCTTATCTTGAAGATAATGGGTATGAAACTCACCGAAACGTTGCGATAAGACGACGCCACCACTTGGCTAATCACCGGAGAAGATTTCTTCATTGTTATGTAGTTAAGACACATTCGAATGTTGAGCTGTCTGTTCTGTTCAGAACTTTGCTACTGACATTTTGGAGGGGAAATTCCGGTAAGAAAGTGTGCCTTCTGTAATGGAGATTGGTTTAGGTACCCTCTGTTACATCTACTTCGACATCTATACTCCGCAAGTCACCTCCTGGTATCTGGTGGAGGGTAATTCGGGTACCAATGTGACTTCTCCCTTTTTCTGTTCCAGTCACGAATGGTTCGAGGGAAGAACAATTGCTGGTAAGCCTCCGTGTGAGCTGTAGTAACTCTAATTTTAATTTCTTCGTCTTTTCGCGAAGTATACGTAGGAGGAAGCAATATAGTGACTGACTCTTCTAGGGATGTGTGTTCTCAGAGCCTTAACAGTGAACAGCAGCATGATGCAGAACACCTGTCTTCCAGTGACTGCCACTAGAGTTGGCTGCACATTTCCGTGACGCTTTCGCGCTTGCTGAATAGACCTGTAACGAAAGTGTTACTTTTCTTTGGATTTTTTCCCTTTTCCTCTATCAGTCCTATCTGGTGTAGATTCCAGACTTCAGTAATATTCAAGTACTGAGAGGACGAGGGTCGTGTAAGCTATCTCATTTGTACATGTACCATATAGGCCCTATTTGAAGATTCGTCCACTCAATCTCTTCCTGGCATCTGCCTTACCTGTGATTAGTTTTATGTGCTTGTTCCACTTTAAATCAGTCCATATGCATGATATTTAATGGTTGTGACTGCTTCAGTGATCGTTCTGCAATTTCGAAAAATCATACAATAATAGGCATTTCTACCAATTTGTGTGCGATATCTTAAATTTGTTTATCATGAATTTCAGTTCCCAATCTGGACACCAAGTGTCGATCTTCTGCATGTCTTCCAGTATTTCTCCGCAACTTTCTAACAGTGCGACTTCTCTATAAACAACATAAGCTGTTGGAACTTCCAATGTTATCCAGTAGGTCCACTAGATCGTGCTGGAGAGACGCTTGTTGACCAGACGGCAAAAGAGGTAGAGCGTGGGAAGGTGAAGGCGGGGTCAGCCGACGCATTCGGCCAATAGTTTGGCCAGCAGTCAGCAGATGAACTGCGCCACATCTCGGGTCTATTAGTGGCCGCCTGCCAGAAGGAGCAAAAATTAGACCTACAGTGAACGAAAAGAAGACCAAATACATATTAATGTACATTTCGATAGCAGGAAGGACACCACATGGCCAGAAGGCCACTAATAAAGGTTTTAAGGGTATCCTCTTAACTAACGATTATAATATGAGACACTATACTAGAGAAAGGATACAAGCAGGAAACAGAGCACATTATGCAAACTTACAGGTATTCAAGAATTCTCAAATTATACTATAGATCAACTTAATATTTTACCATTACCTCGTGCAACCATTTGTTACAAATGGCTCAGAAATGTGGACAATTTCAGAAGAAAATGTGAAAAACCTAAGCGTTTTTGAAGGGACAACCCTGCGAAAAAGTTAGGGGCCCGTGAGAGAGGAATAGGGTTGGGCAGTAAGGTGCAACCATGAAATATGAGAGCTTATACAAGGGAAAGATGTAATAAAAGTTGTTAAACCTCAAAGAATACGTTGGTTAGGTCATATGGAGTGGATAACAGGTAAGAGGATGTCCAAACGAATAACGAAAGGCACATTGTGGTCCACCAGAAGGAAGGGCTGACCAAGAGCTAGATGGCTAGACAATGTGTTGGCTGGCCTAACCAAGATGGGGAGCTGAGGATGGAAGAGAAAAGTAGAGAACAGAGATTTATGGCGAATCATTGTTGAGAAGGCCAAGGCCCATCAAGGGCAGTACTGCTAAAGACGACGAAGAATCCATGGTCCAACAGAAATGTGTTTATAAAAATAGGTGCTTGATATTAACCTTCATATATTCTTGTGGCTCCCAATCCTTCTATGTAATATGCAAACTCTGCACTCAAGTGCAGTTTAAGATACTATAATTAGCGCATACCAAGAGTCGACCACTCCATTCTCTGACTGCAACTGTGGCATTACGTTCTCATAGTCACAAATTTTGTAGTTCTTCAAGTTCACAAATCTCGCATGTCTCTTAGTATGACTACATGTTTCAGAGAGTGAACAGAATTACTGTAATACATGTGTATTAAGAAAACAGCTGATTTAAAGGGCAAAAGCATTGGAACCATAGGGTATGAGTACATATGGTTTCCCATGTAATTTGTTTCTCATGCAAGTACCAATCAAAATAAAACATTGGAAAACCCCTTTTATGCACTGATCTTAGTGACAAATACTAAAATAAAGCAGTCATAGGCCAACAGGCTGATTTGAAATAAACGTTTTTTATTTGGCAAAGGTCCATTGGGAGGTAGCATAACTGCTATGTTTTTCGAGTTGCCATATAAGAACGGACGTAGAGGGCAGCTACCGTTGACGTCCAGTTGTGTGAGTCTTGCTTTAAATGACCTTTTTTTTTTCTTCACATGCATAAATCGTTTCAGTTGGTCATGGACATATTCAGTCCCAGGTCAATAAGCTATCACTTCCGACCTATTTATCAACGATTGTAGTAGTATTAACTACAATCACATACTTATGAAATGTGTATGAATCACATAAAAATCCATGAAAATAATGATTTAAGTTACACAGATGCAAACAGAGCTATTTTTGTGGCATCAGGTAGAACAGTATTAAATTACATAATGGGAATAGAATATAATATTAATGAAGATTTCAAAATTGTATTATTATTATTATTATCTGAAAGAAGTAATTTCATGTGATGTACTGTTGGTTCCAAGAAACAAATACTTTCTTTTATTAGAGATAAGATATCCCCCAGCCTGGGTTTGTCAAATTATCTTGTTTTCTTCCATTTGTTAGCAAATAATTTTCTTTTTCTTTTAATTTGTAAGCTGTTAACCGAGCAATGCAAGTTGTGCGTTATTAATCCAAGACTCATGCTGGTGTATGTTACTGAACTTTGTGTACTTGTACGGTGAATTAATTCAGATATAGGTTGTACTTTTTTCGTTACAAGCATAAGAACCAGTCATCTATAATTGTATTATATTTCACCAGTCAACAAAAATACACTCCTGGAAATGGAAAAAAGAACACATTGACACCGGTGTGTCAGACCCACCATACTTGCTCCGGACACTGCGAGAGGGCTGTACAAGCAATGATCACACGCGCGGCACAGCGGACACACCAGGAACCGCGGTGTTGGCCGTCGAATGGCGCTAGCTGCGCAGCATTTGTGCACCGCTGCCGTCAGTGTCAGCCAGTTTGCCGTGGCATACGGAGCTCCATCGCAGTCTTTAACACTGTTAGCATGCCGCGACAGCGTAGACATGAACCGTATGTGCGGTTGACAGACTTTGAGCGAGGGCGTATAGTGGGCATGCGGGAGGCCGGGTGGACGTACCGCCGAATTGCTGAATGGAGGGACGAATGGAGACGTGTCGTCTTCAGCGATGAGAGTCGCTTCTGCCTTGGTGCCAATGATGGTCGTATGCGTGTTTGGCGTCGTGCAGGTGAGCGCCACAATCAGGACTGCATACGACCGAGGCACACAGGGCCAACACCCGACATCATGGTGTGGGGAGCGATCTCCTACACTGGCCGTACACCTCTGGTGATCGTCGAGGGAACACTGAATAGTGCACGGTACATCCAAACCGTCATCGAACCCATCGTTCTACCATTCCTAGACCGGCAAGGGAACTTGCTGTTCCAACAGAACAATGCACGTCCACATGTATCCCGTGCCACCCAACGTGCTCTAGAAGGTGTAAGTCAACTACCCTGGCCAGCAACATCTCCGGATCTGTCCCCCATTGAGCATGTTTGGGACTGGATGAAGCGTCGTCTCACGCGGTCTGCACGTCCAGCACGAACGCTGGTCCAACTGAGGCGCCAGGTGGAAATGGCATGCAAGCCGTTCCACAGGACTACATCCAGCATCTCTACGATCGGCTCCATGGGAGAATAGCAGCCTGCATTGCTGCGAAAGGTGGATATACGCTGTACTAGTGCCGACATTGTGCATGCTCTGTTGCCTGTGTCTATGTGCCAGTGGTTCTGTCAGTGTGATCATGTGATGTATCTGACCCAAGGAATGTGTCAATAACGTTTCCCCTTCCTGGGACAATGAATTCACGGTGTTCTTATTTCAATTTCCAGGAGTGTATGTGACAAAATTTCATTCTAACCTGCCACACTGCTGCGCACATCATGGCTTACTGGCAAAATGATCAAAAGTGTGAAAGAAGATTTTAATAGTCGTGGAGGGCTCTTCATTGACGTGTGTGCATCAACCAGCCACTCATAAACACCTTACAATACTCTACATGTACTTAATAGGTTGTTTAGGAGTCAACATAACACAAAAAACTTTTCGCTCGAAATTGCTTTATAATACTCAAGGGTTCATAATTCAGCTAATTTCCCAACAAATAACGTATTATTTTCAAATAAATAACAGCTTCAAGCTGAAAAGTGTCTTCTTTCAAGAAATGTATTGTAGCTGTGGACTCAGTCACGAAAAAAAATGTGATTCCTACTTATTTTTATACGTTGTCATAATGAGACTGTATAAAGAACAGATAAATGGCACAGTGGTTAAAACCTTCGACTGGTATTCAGCTTCTTCCTCTCCTGCGCCAACCTCTACCTCTCAGAGTAGCACTTGTGCCCTCAATTATTTCTTGGATATATTGCAATCTCTGTTTTTACCATCTACTGTTCCCTTTAGTACCTTCTTACCACATCTCCTATTGTCCTGTTCCTTCTTCTTTCCAGTGCTCTTCCATATGTTCCTTTCCTCGCCGATTTCGCGGGAAACCTCATGTCGACCTAATTTTGCACATCCCTCTGTAGCACCTCACCTCAAACGCATCGACTCTTTTCGTTTCCAGTTTTCACACAGTCCATGTTTCACTTGCATACAACGCTGTACTCCAAAAGTACATTCTCAGAAATTTCTTCCTCAGTTTAAGATTGATGTTTGACGTTAGAAGACTTCTCTTGGTCATGAATGTCCTCTCCACCTAAGCTAACGTGCTTTTAATGTCCTCCTTGCTTCGTCCATCATGTGTTGCTTCCAAGTTAGCAGATTTCCTTATCTTCATCCATTTCTTCACCACCAATCCTGATTTTTAGTTTCTCACTGATCCCATTTTTGCCTTTTCCAATTACTTCAGTCTTTCTTTGATTTTCTATTAATCCATATCTTGTAGTCATTAGACTGCTCATTCTATTCAACATATCCTATAATTCTTAATTTTCACTGAGAATAGCAATATCATCAGCGAATCTTATCACTGATATCATTTCACCCTGAATTTTAATCCCAGTTTTGAACCCTTCTTTTATGCTTCTTCGATGTAGAGACTGAACAATAGGGGCGAAAGACTACATCCCTGTCTTAAACAATTTATAATTCGAGTACTTCTTTCTTGGTCTCACACTCTTGTTGTTCCCCCTTGTTTCTCATACATTTTCTATATTACCGGTCTTTCCCTACAGCTTACCCAAAATTTTCACAGAATTTTGAACATCTTGCACCATTTCACATCTTCGAACGCTTTTTCCAGGTCGACAGATCCAATGAACGTGTCTCGATTTTTCTTCAGTCTTGCATCCATCATCAACCACAATGTCAGAACTGCTTCTCTGGTAGCTTCATCTTTACTTACGCCAATCCGTTCGTGAACGAACAAACCTATAGCAGTTTTTCATGTATTATTCTTATTATCAGCTTGGATGCTTGAACCGTTAGGCTGAAACGACAATTTTCCTATATATGATTGTGTGGATGGTATTTTTCTGAAAGACTGGTGCTATGTCTCTAGACTCATAGATTTTACACGCCAACTTGAATAGTCGCCTGACTGCCACGTTCGCCAATGATTTTAGAAATCCTGAAGGAATGTTTATTACCCCTTCTGCAATCTTTGATCGCAAGTGTTCCGAATACCATGGACCGCTAGCTTCTTAAGCCATTCATACGTACAAGTATGCTTTATGTTGTTATTGTGCTCTTCAGTACAAAGATTGCTTTGATACAGCTGTCCACTCTATTCTCTGCATAAATATCACATCCCGTGTTCATTTGATCTTGCCTCCTGTAGCCAGTCGTTGGTTCACCTTTACAACTTTTATCAACGATATTCTAAACATGGTACTGATCAAATCTATAAGAGACAGTCAAACGAAAACCGAACACCAGCCAAATGAGACTATGGTAGGATTTGATTCAAAAATAATCTCCACACCCATTAAGATATGTATCCCACTGGGAGACAAAACTATCATTCCCTGTTTCATACAACGCAGTCGGCAGCTGACGACAGCTCACTCATGCACTTCCTCGTCTGACTGAAACCGATAACCACGCATGTCCTTCTTCATGTCACCAATGAAGTGAAAATCACACAGTGAAAGATTCGGACTGTTCGGAAGATGATGTAATTTTTCCCAACCAAATCGCTGAAGTGTAGCCTTTGTCTGGTTTGCAGTGTGACGGCGAATACTATCGCGCGACAAGATGACCGTCCGACGGCATTCCGGGGCGTTTTGACTTCGAGGGACGTCAGTTTCTTCAAAGTGCCTTCGTAACACTGTGCGTTGATTGTGATTCCAAGCTCGAGAACTTGGCGAGCAGAGGGACCCTGTCTAAACACATACTGATAAAATCTATAAGTGACAGTCAAATGAATACAGAACACCAGCCACAGTGGGGCCATGGAAGTGTTTGATTTAAAAATAATCACCATATGCGTTAAGACAATTATCCCACTGCGAGATGAGGCGAACAATTTCTGTTTCATAGAACATGGTTACTATCAATGGATCAACTGCACTCATTCATGCACTTCCTCATCTGACTGCAACCGATGTCCACGCATGTCCTTCTCCAAGTTACGAATGAAGTGAAAATCACATGATGAATGAATTGGGCTGTGTGGAGGATGTTCCATTGTTTCCCAACAAAATCGCTGAAGTGTAGCTTTTGTCCCATTGGCAGTGTGGAGGCGGGCATTAGCGTGCAACAGGATGACTCCGTCCGACGGAATTGCTGGGCTTTTTGACTTTATGACACGTCACAGTTTCTTCAATGTGTCTTCACAGCACTGTGAATTGATTGTGGTTCCATGCTCGTTCACTTGACGAGCAGAGAGCCCATGCAGTCGATGAGGAAGGACATAATGACCTTACCGGAACTTGTGTGAACAGATTTGGATTTCTTTGGCGAGGGAGATGTGGGATGTTTACACAGCTGGCTTTGCAGTTTGCCTTCGGGCTGCTGTAATCTCGTGGACAGAAGCACCGTGTTGCACGATAATGCCCACATTGAAAGAAACCTCGCAGTATCATCTATACAGCCTGGATCTTTCGCCATTTGATTATCACATGGTTGGTGACCTAAAGAAAGACATGCGTAGACAACGGATTCAGTTGGACCAGGGAACGCAAGAGCGTGTACAGTTGTGGATCCATCAGTGGCCGACCATGCTCTGCAAAACAGGAACTGATCGTATCATCTCCAACTGGTATTAATGGCTTAATGCGTGTGGTGATTGCTTTTGACTTCTTAAGTAATAGAAACCAGTACGTTGTCGTCGATGATTAGTGTTCATCGGAGGTGAGGGTATCATCTGGAGTGACTCAGGGAAGTGTGGTAGGTCCACTTTTGTTTTCTATCGACATAAATGATCTTTTGGAAAGGGCGGATAGTAATGTGCTGCTGTTTGCTGATGATGCTGTGGTGTACGGGAAGGTGTCGTCGTTGAGTGACTGTAGGAGGATACAAGATGACTTGCACAGGATTTGTGATTGGTGTAAGGAATGGCAGCTAACTCTAAATGTAGATAAATGTAAATTAATGCAGATGAATAGGAAAAAGAATCCTGTAATGTTTGAATACTCCATTAGTAGTGTAGCGCTTGACAAAGTCACGTCGATTAAGTATTTGGGCGTAACATTGCAGAGCGATATGAAGTGTGACAAGCATGTAATGGCAGTTGTGGGGAAGGCGGATAGTCGTCTTCGGTTCATTGGTAGAATTTTTGGAAGATGTGGTTCATCTGTAAAGGAGACCGCTTGTAAAACACTAATACGACCTATTCTTGAGTACTGCTCGAGCGTTTGGGATCCCTATCGGGTCGGATTGAGGGAGGACATGGAAGCAATTCAGAGGCGGGCTGCTAGATTTGTTACTGGTAGGTTTGATCATCACGCGAGTGTTCCGGAAATGCTTCAGGAACTCGGGTGGGAGTCTCTAGAGGAAAGGACGAGTTCTTTTCGTGAATCGCTACTGAGAAAATTTAGAGAACGAGCATTTGAGGCTGACCGCAGTACAGTTTTACTGCCGCCAACTTACATTTCGCAGAAGGACCACAAAGATAAGATAAGAGAGATTAGGGCTCGTACAGAGGACTGGTGTTGTTAGGAGAGAACTCAGAAGAAAAAATGGAAATAGCTAAACTAAAAAAAGAGGGCAAAGGCCGTTGTAAAATAAGTGGCAGATCAAGAAATACATCAAAACGAAGAGTGTGTGCAAAATGTAACGCAAGGGTGTGTATTGAACATTCAAAACCTAGTGCTGTTTGTAAGGGAAAAAAATGGTTCAAATGGCTCTGAGCACTATGGGACTCAACTTCTGAGGTCATCAGTCCCCTAGAACTTAGAACTAGTTAAACCTAACTAACCTAAGGACATCACACACATCCATGCCCGAGGCAGAATTCGAACCTGCGACCGTAGCGGTCTCGCGGTTCCAGACTACAGCGCCTAGAACCGCACGCCCACTTCGGCCGGCTGTTTGTAAGAACTGTACGTGATTTTTTATTGTACATATTTACTGTGATTACTTCTTCATTAAAGTTATTTTGAATATTTTAATTACTTCTTGTGTAATGTAGCATGTTGCGAGTAATAAATGGGTGTAGTGACAAAAATTCATTTTGCGTTTAAAAAATTAAGTGTTTGATTCCGTCCCTCGTTTCAAAAGTATTACTAACGAATTTACTCATGCATCGAAGAGAACGTAAAAACAAATAAAATCATTAAATAGAGAAGACACGTATTTTTAACAAAAAGAACTGGTGGAGTACATTTGTACAATGTGTCCTCAAAACCTGCGTGAGTAGCGGAAGGTTGTGAGGGAAATAATGTATATAACTCAATATTATCACACAAGTCGTCAGAGAATCATAACTGAAAAAGAGAAAATGAAGCTTTAAGCTCCTATTTTGTTACCTTTTAGAGGTGATCTCTCCTCGTGTTTTAACGTTAAGGATGTGAGTGGTTCAAGCCTTTCGATTTCTATAAGAAGATGAAGCTGTATTTTGTGTAATCTATGTGTAAAGTACACAGTGTGGAATATGTCCGGGTGTATGAATTAACTCATAATCAATTACTGTAATAAATGTCAGTTCTGAACCAAAAAGACTTAGCAAAAGTTTCGTCTCCTTTTTTTGCTAACACGGGAATAACAATTGAAAGGAGTGGCGGTATAATAGACCTTATAAGAAATCACCAGAAGAATAAAAGGTAAAAACCCGAAATTTACATTATTTGCGGATAGCGGACTGTGTGAGTGCGAAATCGGAAGATAGACAACTCAACATAGCCTTGGACTATTACGTAAAAAGTACTACCTAATAACCTTTACACATATAATTTTTTCTTTGTAATGCCATATATTGTACTTGCTAATTCTAATTTTTTTATTCACCTTCATGTTTCCTAAAAGATTTTGGGACCTTATTAGTTCAACAGAAGTATGCTGAGTAATATTCGTTGTTATGTGAACGAGTAAGTTTCTTTCGATACGCTTTATCTACAAGAGGGCTTGTACATGTCACAATAAGATATTTTTTACTTTCTTGTTTCAAGCCTAAGAATTCTGTTCCTGAATAAAAATAGTGATGAAGTCAGAATGACCTTAGCTTTCCACTAAAAAGTGGGAATGATGAAATAATATTTATCTTATGTGGAAGCCTATTATAAATTCGTGTCGCACTATTGGTAATGGAACTTGTGTAAGATTATGTCCTTATTGGCTGGTCATGGAACATTGTTTTTGCTTGGTAATACGTTTATGGATACTGTTGTTTTTATTTACGTATACTACAGACAGTACGAAATGACCAAAGTATGGACAAGAAAGAAAAAGTGCGTTTTAATAGAGATAACAGAGGTTTTTTATTCCCTTCGATTTTCGTACAAAAACTGCTTCATTTGAGCGCCAGATGCAGCCGACATCCTGTGCTTGAGAACGCTTCAGCTCTTTGTCCATTTTGAAAAGTCTCATGTGCTATGCAGTTTGCTCCGTAAATTTACACTGGAGCGCAAAGCAGTCGTGTATACCAAATTGAGGCACATGTGCCATATGCACAAGTCGGATTGATTCTCAGCATTCAGCAGCACTGGGTAGATGAAGTCAGCGTGTTGCACGTTGAGTGACAACCCCTGCGACAAACGCTTCAATGGCGCCGTAGTCGCCATCATCGACACTGAGACCACCATTGCCACTCAGGGGCGTTATGTGAGGAATATGTTACGAAAGTTGTGTGAACATCTTAACACCAACTGCTGTCTGTAAAAAAATCTCAATGATTTGTATACATCCCACTATTTAAATATACAGACACATTGATTTGCAATTGGATCTCTGATGGAAAAATTTATTAGACATATCAGAAACAGATATAATCAGTGTGACAGGAAAACTGTTTGAGAATGTAGTTATATATGGCGACATTCTTGGATCAATGTTTCTTTTCTTACTCCATCAAATTAGTCTGTATGCCAACTTTATAACGACAGGACCCACTATAAGGCGGTTATAATCAATTCGAGTGCAGCTATTCACAGCCGTCCAATTTTAGCTGTAATTATCATATGACAGTGAAACTTGGCAGATATTCTAATGCGTTAATGCGGAACCGATATGTGCTGGAAAAAATTTGTCCACCAGGTGCAAATCTGTCGCTATGAATGCAAGAAATATGTATAGTAATGTTTCCATATATAACAAATTAAGAACAGGATGTGGGCAGAAGAGGTCACACAAGGGGGGGGGGGGGGGGGGGGGGAAGGCATAATGCTGATTTTATTATTAATTGCTGCTTATATAATTTGCTCAATATGAGCACAAGAGACATTGATGAGATGTCGTACAGTACCAGATTTGCACCTGGGGGCCAAAACTCGAACTAATTTTTTTCCAGTGCGAACCGTTTCCGCATTAACGTGTTACTATATCTACAAAATATCGATGCTACGCGATAATTACAGCCCACACTGTACCTCCATGAATAGCTACACTTTAATTGTAACCAACTGGTACACCGACTGTTAACTCCTGACAATGATGGCAGAATAAATCGTTGAAATCTTGAGTATACAAACTAATCCGGCGCAGCAAGAAGACCAGGAAATAGGTATCAAATAAAAATTGTTTTTCTTGTGTAGCCCCATTCCAGTTCCTGGCAGCTGTCGCGTCTCATCCCATTTCTTTATTGAAATATAGTAGTCGCACTTTACTCCATATTTGAATTGATTAGCTAATAGAAATGGCGCCGAATGAGAAAAAACTTTACCACAGATGTGCACTACAACCTGAGTGTCTCTTTGCTTCGCAATTGTGGACAAAACCACAATTTTAAGCAATTTACAGTACTTAACTTTCACTTAATGGGACTAATACTCTGGTGACACACGAACGTTCCTAGAAGAGGCTAGCTTGTGGACTGTCAGTAGGTTGAGAGTTCACACAGAAGTCAAGTCCTTGGTTTGGATGATGCACCTCCAATAGTCACTGGCTATGGGCTTGACATGCATGGTGAACTTTGGGCTGCTCGCTATGGTGTTTCCATAGTGCTTCAACAGCACTGTCACGGGCTGTGTTGGATGTCAGTAAAAGGAAAAGACCCACAGGCTCAGTGGAACCACCTCCACCAACTACATCGTCAAGACCGCCACTGTGATACAAGGGGATTAAAAGAGAATTTTATGAAGGAGGCGAATGGACTAGAATAAGAGGTAAGACTTAAATTGTCTATGAACAGTTTTTGAGCAATCTATGCAGTACTGGGACCTTTGGGTACTGTTTACTCCGCTGGCAAAGGAACATTGATGATTAAGCCAATAGGACAACAATCCATGGAAGAGGTTAGGTCGTGGAGATCAGTTACCCCTCTACATGTTAAGCACCCACACATATGGCAGGCCCTTGGATAGAATCACACATCTCCTGTAGTATGCGACTATGAGCTCGAGATGCCAGCTGAAGTCGAGACCATTCTGCAGGGTTGTATTGAATATTAGTGGAGAAGCAAAATCATACAGCTTCAATACAAATATTTAAAGCACCAATACTGCCAAGACTACTGCTGTCATGTAATGTGGAAGGTACAGTTAATACATCATGGAACAACTTTTGTTGAATATGAAGAATGTTGAAATTTTGTCAACATTCACAGTGACAGAGATATGCAGTCGTAATGATTTGCAGTTAGAGTGGTGAAAGTAAAGTATGTGGCGCTCAACCCATGAATGGGCTTCCAATTTGACTGCAGGTAGTAGGGTGCGACGTTTTGTTTGCTGGAGCGCTATGGGATGGAGTGGGGGGGAAGGTGTATGGGGAGGATGGAGAGCCCATCATCCCAGCATCTTTTAGTACCAGTAATGATACCCATACTGAGTTTTGTAGCAGATCATTGGACCTGGAACCATTCTGGAGCGAGGAAAAATCCCCACTCCTACGCAAGATTGAAGGCAGCTCCTACAGTGCCAGAGTCTAGTACTCCACCAACTAGACCACCAGTACACCCAGTCAGATTGGGTAATAATAAGTAAAAATTATTAGTCAATCACAAACAGTCGTAATCAGCATGAAAATAATGGTTGTTCACAATTTATGTTCATCACAATTCGATGCAGCTTGAGAATCTTCTCTTATTTCTTTATTGAAACACTCAGTTACACATTTTAGTTTATCAACCAATAAAGGTAGTTCTCAATAAGTAAAAACATTGCTACAAGTACATACTACAATGTGAAGATTTTCAACTGTTCTACAGTAATGGATGAAATCTTCATAGTACCGCAACCTTTGCCCGGTGGGACAGTTTACTCTCCTTTCACATGACACAGGATAGCTGATGATCAAACCAGCAAGCCTACAATTTCTAGAGAATGCTAGACTATGGATGATCAGTCAATGCCATACACGTTATGAGTCAATTATGATGACAGGTAATTGGTTAGGACGATGCATCTCCTGCAACATGTAGCTAAAATCTTGACATGCTCCATGGAACCTGGAAAGCTACATGCAGTGTGCATCCAGTGATACTAACAGGACTGGCCCCAAAGCCTCAGTGGATCTCCATCTGCAGTATCTTCAAGACCACCTCTGTCACTGGATATATTGCCTATTAAGATTCACAGTCTTTTTTCATATTTACACTGACACAGATGTACATTCACAGTCACACTAGTTTGAAATTAGATATAATAATAATAAAATTATTAGTCCTATCACGTGATCAGCATGACAATAAGGAACATCGCTGATATTTTTGCATTATGATTAATTGTAGGCAGTGCATCTAATCTCTTATTTGTTCTGAAATGCTAATGCAATGCTGAAGGTCACATTTCAGTTCATTAACATAATTAGAATGGTTCTCAAGGAGTAATAGTGTGTCTGTCAGAGTCCACTGCACACTGAAGTGTACAATTGTTCCCCAACATTGGACAAAATCACAGTTTTTATGTTACACTTAGAACACTGGAACTTTTGCCCTTTGGGACTGATCAGTCGTCTGCCTCACCATCGTTGACGATGAAACCAAGAACAGATTGGTCGCTGGAAGTGTCTAGGCCGTGGATGATGAGTCGACCCCATCCATGGTCACGCTGCGAACAGGCGGCAAGTCCTCAGTCAGAATGACACAGCTCCTGTACGTGGTTATGGGCTCGATGTGCCCATTAGATTCTGGACCGCTGGACGTGTTAGCATGGCGATCCACAAGCGCTGTAATGGGTGGCGTGGGACGGCAGTAGAGCGAACGGGCCCAAAGACTCAGTGGAACCATCTCCACCAGCACCAGTGTCGACACAACCACTGCCACATAAGGGGGCTCGCATTAGCAACAGGTCATCAAAATGCGCTGAACATGCAAAAGGTGAAATCCAAAAATTTCTAAAATACAAATTTTGTCATTAACTGTAGCTAACTGAGAATGAGATCACTCATTACTCCAGAGCTTACACCTCTCCCATGCCCAATGGATACGTAAATTGATGCTTGACGTTGACCCACAAAGGGAGAATCAGCAAAATTTTGCTGCATGCGTTTTTGGCTATCACTGAGACACTCTCAGAGTGATCTAACTCCTCAGAGCCTACATGACAGATATTGCAAAAAATATTTGATGCCTTTGGCCAAAGGTGTTTACAAACAGGGGTGGTGTGAGGGGCTACAGAGAGCAAATGCCTCCTCTTCAGTTTTATATGTTAGGGGTAACGTAGTAGCTGAAAGAAATGACCATATTATACTGTGCTGCCGCAGTCAAGTGGTCAACATAGTTGAACACCATGCAGAGGACCTAGGTTCGATTCCCAGTGATGCTTGGAGGACTGGAATGGTGTCCAGAATGGGAGATGTTTTCGTATTATACTGCATGTTTCTTCAGTCATGCTTCATCTGTATACCCAAATGTAACAGATGGGAAAGAAAACGTGTGATATACTAAGGTCAGAAAGATGTTCTCACCAGAAGTTGACGACTTATCAATCTCTATAGGTTCAACACAGTGCAGCATGCACTCAGAGTGTTACCAATTCGGCAAACAAGTTCACATGGTGCATGAGATGGTGTTAAAATGAGGAGGTGAAGAAAGTCTTGTATCAGTGGTAGGCTGTTAAAGAGTCAGTTCTACAGGCTAATGTGAAGATAATTTTGGGAAGTTTTTGACAGCCATTTAGTCATATGTTGGGCCTGCGATGCACATTATGCAGTCGACACAGAAAAGTAACTCCAAAACACTTTTAAGGTTGGTTGTTTCAGTTCACATTAAAAAATTGAAGAACTGAAAAAAATGCCAGAAATCCATTAGCATGATCAGGCTTTGTAAACAGATACCGCCACAGATGACTTCAAATTCAAATAAAGATTTTAAACCTATTTCTTGTATTTCAGCTTTGAGGAGTATTACTCAGTGGAATTTCCTTTTAGTTTTAATTGTTAGTATCCAACACGAATTTCACTTTTTTCCCAATTTTTCGACCTTTCCCATTCAACCTGACATCATTAATAAATACTTGTGAATATTTTCTAGTTTCATTTCAATTGATAGAAAATGTTGTGATTTAGGATCAGTAACCCAAGAAGGTAATATCCATTACTATATTAATACCCTAAAAATATCTTGAGGGAAATCATTTTCCTGTGTAGGCCGTTTCTGCTTTGAAATAAACACTTCATTTCATGACTTTTCTATTTGTTAATTTCGTCTCTTCAGCATTTTCAAGCTACCTGATAGTAAAACAATATCAAAAGTTAGAGCAACATCAAGATCACAAAAATTAAAATCAAGAATATATTAAAAAAATTTACTCACTTCTGTTATTCATGTCACAGTAAAAAAGTGTAGTCACATCATGTCTTATCTTTCACAAATTTGTGTGGAATAAGCTGCATCTAATGGTGTTGTTCATAATAAATATGGTCGCATGTTAGTATCAAAGTAATCTACCTACAGAGAAATAGGCATGACTCACCTTCAGACTTATCAAATCAGATATATCTATAATGGCAGTTTTGGAATCTTGTACCTCTTGGATAAATTTCTGCAGATGCAGATGCATTTGAACTACAAAAGATTGTTTCAGAGAGACGGGGAGGGTGAGGAAAAATAACAATATTCCAGGTCATGTTGTTTGCTTGGCCATCATCATCTTGGATCACCCAGAATGACCTCATTGTCCACATCCAAACAAATGGCTATTGCTGATACAGTTGCCTCATTTATGCTGTTTAAAAATTAAAGCAACTTCTAAACTATTCATGCTAATTAAGGCTGTAGAAGCATGATCTTTTCCGAATGTACTGCTGATCAAATAGTTGTTCTATTATTGGAGTCTAAAGTCTTTGTTAATCAGTTCTTTTGGTGATACCATCATATAAACTTTCATCCCATAACAGATATTTCTTTCTATCTAACAGAGAATGAAATAACAATTTTCGTAGATTTAGCTTTAAAAGTTTTGGCTAAATGTTTTCCTACAATTTTTTCCCTCTTTTTCAGCCCCCTTAGGAGTTGAATTTAACTGAGGAGTCAAATCTCAGTTTTCATAGCTGTAACTTTAAAAGTGCATTAGTAGTTCTTTAATACTGATTTATTTTTTAAAAAATTTCACCCACTATTTTATTCCTTAATGTTCAAATTTCAAAAACGGCTGAAGTAAGTATTTTTGCATTTCTGACTGACAAACCAAATACCAATTTTTGTACTTATAGCTTCCAAATTGCCTCAATATAAACATATTTTCAAAAAGCCTTCCATCCTCTATTTCACCGCCTTAGGAGAGGAATTTTGACAACCCCTTCTTAAACGATGCCTACAATATAAGATCTGCACCCTCTCGAAATTTTAAGTTTCTATACTTAGCGGTTTGGACTATGCAATGATGTCTCAGTGATTGAGTTTGGCCCTATTTCACCACCCACTCTGGGTCTGAATTTCCAAAAACAGTGAAAGATGTATTTTTTTCCAACTGCGAAGCTACAATCAAATTCTCATACATTTAGCTTTAAGAATGATTTTATAATGAAATATTTCATAAAATCTTTATTCCTCTATTAAAAACGCTTTAGTAGTTCTTAAATCATGATTTATTTTAAAAAATTTTCGCCGTCTATTCCACCCCAACAGGGGTTAAATTTCCAAAAATATTGAAACACGTATTTCTTTATTTCTGACTGAGAAACCAAACAATAGTTTTCATAGGTCTAACTTCGAAACTGACTTAATAACGACATTTTTCAGAAAGCCTTTCATCCCCTATTGCACTCCCTCACAGATGTTGTTGTTGTTGTTGTGGTCTTCAGTCCTGAGACTTGTTTATGCAGCTCTCCATGCTACTCTATCCTGTGCAAGCTTCTTCATCTCCCAGTACCTACTGCAGCCTACATCCTTCTGAATCTGCTTAGTGTATTCATCTCTTGGTCTCCCTCTTCGATTTTTACCCTCCACGGTGCCCTCCAATACTAAATTGGTGATCCCTCGATGTCTCAGAACATGTCCTCCCAACCGATTCCTTCTTCTAGTCAAGTTGTGCCACAAGCTCCTCTTCTCCCCAATTCTATTCAATACCTCCTCATTAGTTATGTGATCTACCCATCTAATCTTCAGAATTCTTGTGTAGCACCATATTTCGAAAGCTTCTATTCTCTTCTTGTCTAAACTATTTATCGTCCATGTTTCACTTCCATACATGGCTACACTCCATACAAATACTTTCAGAAACGACTTCCTGACACTTAAATCTATGTTTCACTTCCATACATGGCTACACTCCATACAAATACTTTCAGAAACGACTTCCTGACACTTAAATCAATACTCGATGTAAACAAATTTCTCTTCTTCATAAACGCTTCCCTTGCCATTGTCAGTCTACATTTTATATCCTCTCTACTTCGATCATCATCAGTTGTTTTGCTCCCCAAATAGCAAAACTCCTTTACTACTTTAAGCGTCTCATTTCCTAATCTTATTTCCTCAGCATCACCCGAGGTAACTCGACTACATTCCATTATCCTCGTTTTGCTTTTGTTGATGTTTATCTTATACCCTCCATTCAAGACACTGTCCACTCCGTTCAACTGCTCTTCCAAGTCCTTTGCTGTCTCTGACAGAATTACAATGTCATCGGCGAACTTCAAAGTTTTTATTTGTTCTCCATGGATTTTAATACCTACTCCGAACTTTTCTTTTGTTTCCTTTACTGCTTGCTCAATATACAGATTGAATAACATCGGGGATAGGCTACAACCCTGTCTCAGTCCCTTCGAAACCACTGCTTCCCTTTCATTCCCCTCGACTCTTATAACTGTTCAATGGTTCAAATGGCTCTGAGCACTATGGGACTTAACATCTTAGGTCATCAGTCCCCTAGAACTTAGAACTACTTAAACCTAACTAACCTAAGGACATCACACAACACCCAGCCATCACGAGGCAGAGAAAATCCCTGACCCCGCCGGGAATCGAACCCGGGAACCCGGGCGTGGGAAGCGAGAACGCTACCGCACGACCACGAGATGCGGGCACTCTTATAACTGTCATCTGGTTTCTGTACAAATAGTAAATAGCCTTTCGCTCTCTGTATTTTGCCCCTGCCACCTTCAGACTTTGAAAGAGAGTATTCCAATCAACATTGTCAAAAGCTTTGTCTAAGTCTACAAAGGCTAGAAATGTATGTTTGCCTTTCCTTAATCTTTTTTCTAAGATAAGTCGTAGGGTCAGTGTAGCCTCAGAGAGAGAATTTCAAAAACTTTGAATGACGCCTACAATGGAAGACCCACACCTTATCAAAATGTAAAGTTTCTGTCCTAAGCGGGTCGGGTTAGTCGATGTTGAGTCAGAGAGTGAGTAAGCCAGTCAGCCTGGTACATACAGAGATAACCTCGGCGACCGTCGCAGACTTGCCCCTCCAGCGCCCAAACGAATGGCTACAGGTGGTACTCACAGTTGGCCCACGTAGTGGGCGTCAGCGGGACGGTGCAGGGCACGTTCTTGGCTATGAGATTCGCTATCGAGGTCTGCAGCACGTCCAGGATGACGATCAGCTGCAGGGACATGAACTTGGCCGTCGCCTTGAAGTCGCTCAGGATGCTGTTGAGCACGCGGACCGTCATGTTGGTGCCCCACACGGCCAGCATCATTGAGCCCACGAAGAGCGGCTGCAGGTACGGCAGCGCTTTGGTGTACGTCTCCTGCAACATAGGCCAGAGGAGCACGCTCGACGAGCCCTCTCGACATTCTAGAACGCTCCGTTCACTGTACGCCAATGAAGACTTCCTCACAGAACTTCATTGATGAAATCTTACTGGGTCATCAGCCGAGTCATAGCGTCGTGTTTGCCACAAGGTTAAGACGAGTTTCTGTTAGGACATGCTATGGCGACCCTTGCCAGGCCGGCCAGCCGCGCAGTCTAGAAAGTTCTAGAGCTCAATCATACAATTACAGAAAGAAAATCTCTCTGAGTGCACCAGTTAGCCAGATGTCTACCGAAAACATCAAGTTACACATTTTATGAAATAATCTAATTTTGACAATTCTTTCCCTATGACTGAACTGATTTTAACATTAACATTTCTATGTGATTGTTGTCAGATAGCTACACAAATGAAATAATAAATTTTTCTGTACATTTCCTGAAATCGATGATACCAATGGCCATTAAAATTGCTACACCACGAAGATGACGTGCTGCAGACGCGAAATTTAAGCGACAGGAAGAAGATGCTGCGATATGCAAATGATTACCTTTTCAGAGCATTCACACAAGGTTAGCGCCGGTGGCGACACCTACAACGTGCTGACATGAGGGAAGGTTCCAAACGATTTCTCATACGTAGACAGCAGTTGACCGCCGTTGCCTGGTGTAACGTTAATGTGATGCCTCGTGTGAGGAGGGGAAATGCGTACCATCACGTTTCCGACTTTGATAAAGGTCGGATTGTAGCCTATGGCGATTGTGCTTTATCGTATCGCGACATTGCTGCTCGCGTTGGTCGAGATCCAATGACTGTTAGCAGAATATGGAATCGGTGGGTTCAGGAGGGTAATACGGAACGTCGTGCTGGATCCCAACGGCCTCGTATCACTAGCAATCGAGATGACAGGCATCTTATCCTCATGGCTGTAAAGGATCGTGCAGCCACGTCTCGATTCCAGAGTCAACAAATGGGGACGTTTTGCAAGACAACAACCATCTGCACCAACAGTTCGACGACGTTTGCAGCAGCATGGACTATCAGCTCGGAGACCATGGCTGCTGTTACCCTTGACGCTGCATCACAGACACGAGAGCCTGCGATGGTGTACACAACGACGAACCTGGGTGCACGAATGGCGAAACGTCATTTTTTCAGATGAATCCAGGTTCTGTTTAGAGCATCATGATGGTCGCATCCGTGTTAGGCGACATCGCGGTGAACACACGTTTGAACAGTGTATTCGTCATCGCCATACTAGCGAATCACAAGGCGTGATGGTATAGGGTGCCATTGGTTACACGTCTGGGTCACCTATTCTTCGCATTGACGGCACTTTGAACAGTGGACTTTACATTTCAGATGTGTTACGACCCGTGTCTCTACCCTTCATTCGATCCCTGTGAAACCCTACATTTCAGCAGAATAGTGCACAAACACATGTTCTGGATACAGAAAATGTTCGATTTCTGCCCTGGCAATCACATTATTCAGATCTCTCACCAATTGAAAACGTCTGGTCAATGGTGGCCGAGCAACTGGCTCGTCACAATACGTCAGTCACTACTCTTGATGAACTGTGGTATCGTGTAGAACCTGTATGTGCAGCTGTACCTGTAAACACCATCCAAGCTCTGTTTGACTCAATGTCCAGGCGTTTCAAGTCCGTTATTATGGCCAGAGGTGGTTGTTCTGGGTACTGATTTCGCAGGATCTATGCACCCAAACTGCCTGAAAATGTAAGCACATGTCACTTATACTATAATATATTTGTCCAATGAATACCAGTTTATCATCTGCATTTCTTCTTGGTGTAGGAATTTTAATGGCCAGTAGTGTACGTTACCAGTAATTAAAGATTCCTCTTAATTGTATTCAAATGAGATGTGAATTGGGTGTGTTACCTTTTTATATATCTCATACAGAATGCTACTTGACACAACACAGAGCATCGAAAGCTGTATTTTAACATCTGCTATACTGTGAAAAGCGTGAGACCAAATACTTCATGTAAGTGTCCTTATGTATGTATGTACACTCCTGGAATTTATTGTCCCAGGAAGGGGAAACTTTATTGACACATTCCTGGGGTCAGATACATCACATGATCACACTGACAGAACCACAGGCACATACACACAGGCAACAGAGCATGCACAATGTCGGCACTAGTACAGTGTATATCCACCTTTCGCAGCAATGCAGGCTGCTATTCTCCCATGGAGACGATCGTGGAGATGCTGGATGTAGTCCTGTGGAACAGCTTGCCATGCCATTTCCACCTGGCGCCTCAGTTGGACCAGCGTTCGTGCTGGACGTGCAGACCGCGTGAGACGACGCTTCATCCAGTCCCAAACATGCTCAATGGGGGACAGATCCGGAGATCTTGCTGGCCAGGGTAGTTGACTTACACCTTCTAGAGCACGTTGGGTGGCACGGGATACATGCAGACGTGCATTGTCCTGTAGGAACAGCAAGTTCCCTTGCCGGTCTAGGAATGGTAGAACGATGGGTTCTATGACGGTTTGGATGTACCGTGCACTATTCAGTGTCCCCTCGACGATCACCAGAGGTGTACGGCCAGTGTAGGAGATCGCTCCCCACACCATGATGCCGGGTGTTGGCCCAGTGTGCCTCAGTCGTATGCAGTCCTGATTGTGGCGCTCACCTGCACGGCGCCAAACACGCATACGACCATCATTGGCACCAAGGCAGAAGCGACTCTCATCGCTGAAGACGACACGTCTCCATTCGTCCCTCCATTCACGCCTGTCGCGACACCACTGGAGGCGGGCTGCACGATGTTGGGGCGTGATCGGAAGACGGCCTAACGGTGTGCGGGACCGTAGCCCAGCTTCATGGAGACGGTTGCGAATGGTCCTCGCCGATACCCCAGGAGCAACAGTGTCCCTAATTTGCTGGGAAGTGGCGGTGCGGTCCCCTACGGCACTGCGTAGGATCCTACGGTCTTGGCGTGCATCCGTGCGTCGCTGCGGTCCGGTCCCAGGTCGACGGGCACGTGCACCTTCCGCCGACCACTGGCGACAACATCGATGTATTGTGGAGACCTCACGCCCCACGTGTTGAGCAATTCGGCGGTACGTCCACCCGGCCTCCCACATGCCCACTATACGCCCTCGCTCAAAGTCCGTCAACTGCACATACGGTTCACGTCCACGCTGTCGCGGCATGCTACCAGTGTTAAAGACTGCGATGGAGCTCCGTATGCCACGGCAAACTGGCTGACACTGACGGGGCGGTGCACAAATGGTGCGCAGCTAGCGCCATTCGACGGCCAACACCGCGGTTCCTGGTGTGTCCGCTGTGCCGTGCGTGTGATCATTGCTTGTACAGCCCTCTCGCCGTGTCCGGAGCAAGTATGGTGGGTCTGACACACCGGTGTCAATGTGTTCTTTTTTCCATTTCCAGGAGTGTATTAAACCAGGGATCTAGAAACGACAGAGATGCTTCGTCCCACCGTAGTCCTCAGTGGTACACAATCCCAAAACAGGCTATAGCAGTCCACCTACCCCATCGCTGCCCCACACCGAAACCAGGGTTATTGTGCGGTTCGGCCCCTAGTGGACCTCCGCTGGAACGTCTCATACCAGACGAGTCTAACTGCAAACGTTTGCGTGTTAGAGTAATTATGGTGTACACGTAAGTGGAGAAAGTGTTTGCGCAGCAATCGCTGAGATTGTGTAACTGGGGAGGGGAACCAGCTCGCATTCGCCGAGATAGATGGAAAACTGCTTTGAAAACCATCCACAGACTGGACGGCACACCGGACCTCTCGAGACTAACTCGCTGAGAGGATTCGTGCTAGGGACCGTACGCCTTCCCACTCGGGAAACAGCGTGTTAGACAGGGCAGCTAGCAAGGCGGGCACAATATTTGTGGTAGCACACACTAAAGAACAACACAAGCGCATAGAGAAGTTATGTGCTTTCTGACCAGTAACGAGACAACTGACCATCACAGGTTGTGTTCAAAATGACCACCATCACTGGCAATACACGCCTACGCTCTGGTATGGAACGACTGCGGCACACATGCTAGCCTATGAGTGGAGATGTCCGAGCTGTCCGAGCAGGCTACCGTAATACGTTGTTGCATATCACCTGGTGTAGTTCGTATGTCCTCGTAGACAGCGACTTTGAGCTTTCCCCAAAGAAAAATTCTACAGGCATCAAATCCGGGGAACGGGCTGGCCAAGGTTCAGGTGCTCTGCATCCAGTCCAACGATTGGGAAACAATTCGTGAAGACATGCTGCATTACTTAGAGCACAATGGCTGGACAGCCATTATGTTGTTGCTACAGGTTCTACAGACGAAGGAGGCTGCGATACTTCTGCGTGTTCAGTGTTCCGTCTATGAAAAACGGGCCTATGAGCTGCTGGTTCACTATCCCACACCACACATTTACACTCCATGGAAACTGACATTCCATCTGACGAAGCCAACGGGGATTGTCAACTTGGCGGTCTGTCTGGCCATGATTAGCAAATATGGCTTCGTCTGTAAACAAGATATGTGATACATCTGGAGCAATTTAACACGATTCTCATAATCGTTTCCATGCAGATCTTGATCGGTAGATTTGCGATAGGGGTGGAACCTATACCAGTGGAGAAAGCTTAGGACACGTATCTGACTCTTGTCACTATTTCGTGCGATTTCTCGGGAGCTAACGTGTCGATCAACTGCTACAGCGGCGAGGAAATTAAGTTCCACCTTTTCTGCCGTCAGTTGTTTGCTTCTGTTACACTAGTACTTTCACGTAGCAGGTTGATTAATTGCCGAGATGGTTGACGTCTATTGGAATATCTTGCAGTGAACACCGTACAAGAAAGAACTGCATTCTTCCTACACTCTCGATACAGCATGAGCATGTCGGCGTTTTCTGTGTTGGTAAATCCTATTGTCCACTCAAGACTGATTGGAATGTCACACATTAACTGACAAGCATATCGCGATGCGCTCAAGGAACTCTCAAGTATATTGTATACAAACATAACTTCGCTTCTAGCCACTAGGCAGATTGAATGGCACAAGCAAGTGTAGGTGCGGAAACTTTTCAAAATACGATATCTCGTATACGTTTCGCACTAGAATCCTGCAACAAGCATCAATAAATTTTCATTTGCCCTAATTTTAGCATATTAATGTTAATAGGCATTGTTTTACTTAAAGAGTGTATGTTGGCAAAATAATCACTTTCTAAGTATTATTACAACTGTTGGCTGGCTAACAATACGAGCCCCTAACTACCAATCCATTCTGTGAAAACCACACATCAATAGCATTTTCCATTTCGGGAATATCTGCGGCGCAAGCTTTAGGTGATTCGTCGTGCACAAAATTTTGAAAGAATACTGAAATCGAAATACGGTGCTTTGACTTTGAAGCAGCACAAGATCACTCTTCGACTTACATAACGGTAAGGACAATACAAATAGAACAAACTGCAGCCGTAATTCAACGTCATGAAAGACCATAAACTTTTCCAATACACAAACGGTTTTCGCCATTGCACTAAGGATCCTATTGCAGCACGGGAACTCTATAAGATGCTTCTTCGAGATGAGAGTTTACAGTTGGATAAAAAACTGTCTAATCATCTCATACATGAAACTTCCTGGCAGATTAAAACTGTGTACCCGACCGAGACTCGAACTCGGGACCTTTGCCTTTCACGGGCAAGTGCTCTACCAACTGAGCTACCGAAGCACTACTCACGACCGGTACTCACAGCTTTACTTATGCCAGTATCCGTCTCCTACCTTCCAAACTTTACAGAAGCTCTTCTGCGAAACATGCAGAACTAGCACTCCTGAAAGAAAGGATACTGTGGAGACATGGCTTAGCCACAGCCTGGGGGATGTTTCCAGAATAAGATTTTCACTCTGCAGAGGAGTGTGCGCTGATATGAAACTTCCTGGCAGATTAAAACTGTGTGCCCGACCGAGACTCGAACTCGGGACCTTTGCCTTTCACGGGCAAGTGCTCTACCAACTGAGCTACCGAAGCACGACTCACGACCGGTACTCACAGCTTTACTTATGCCAGTATCCGTCTCCTACCTTCCAAACTTTACAGAAGCTCTTCTGCGAAACATGCAGAACTAGCACTCCTGAAAGAAAGGATACTGTGGAGACATGGCTTAGCCACAGCCTGGGGGATGTTTCCAGAATGAGATTTTCACTTTGCAGCGGAGTGTGCGCTGATATGAAACTTCGTGGCAGATTAAAACTGTGTGCCCGACCGAGACTCGAACTCGGGACCTTTGCCTTTCCCGGGCAAGTGCTCTACCAACTGAGCTACCGAAGCACGACTCGCGGCCGGTACTCACAGCTTTACTTCTGCCAGTATCCGTCTCCTACCTTCCAAACTTTACAGAAGCTCTTCTGCGAAACATGCAGAACTAGCACTCCGCTGCAGAGTGAAAATCTCATTCTGGAATCATCTCATACATCTTGTACGTGCAGGGTAAATACAGGGTGTTACAAAAAGGTTGGGGCAAACTTTCCGGAAACATTCCTCACACACAAATAAAGAAAGGACGTTATGTGGACATGTGTCCAGAAACGCTTAATTTCTATGTTAGAGATAATTTTAGTTTCGTCAGTATGTACTGTACTTCCTCGATTCACCGCCAGTTGGCCCAATTGAAGGAAGGTAATTTTGATTTCGATGCTTGTGTTGACATGCGACTCATCGCTCTACAGTACTAGCATCAAGCACATCATTACGTAGCATCGATAGGTTAGTGTTCATCACGAACGTGGTTTTGCAGTCAGTGCAATGTTTACAAATGCGGAGTTGGCAGATGCCCATTTGATGTATGGATTACCACGGGCAATAGCCGTGGCGCGGTACGTTTGTATCGAGACAGATTTCCAGAACGAAGGTGTCCCGACAGGAAGACGTTCGAAGCAATTGATCGGCGTGTTAGGGAGCACGGAACATTCCAGCCTACGACTCGCGACTGGGGAAGACGTAGAACGACGAGGACACCTGCAATGGACGGGGCAATTCTTCGTGGAGTTTACGATAACCCTAATGTCAGCCTCAGAGAAGTTGCTGCTGTACAAGGTAACGTAGACCACGTCACTGTATGAAGAGTACCATGTACAGCGTGTGCAGGCACTATCAGCAGCTGATTGGCCTCCACGGGTACACTTCTGGCAATGGTTCATCCAACAATGTGTCAATCCTCATTTCAGTGCAAATGTTGTCTTTACGGATGAGGCTTCATTCCAACGTGATCAAATTTTAAATTTTTACCATCAACATGTGTGGGCTGACGAGAATCCGGACGCAATTGTGCAATCACGTCATCAACACTGATTTTCTGTGAACGTATGGGCAGGCATCGTTGGTGATGTCTCGATTGGGCCCCATGTTCTTCCACCTACGCTCAATGGAGCACGTTATCATGATTTCATATGGGATACTCTACCTGTGCTGCTAGAACATGTGCCTTTACAAGTACGACACAACATGTGGTTCATGCACGATGGAGCTGCTGCACATTTCAGTCGAAGTGTTCGTACGCTTCTCAACAACAGATTCGGTGACCGATGGATTGATAGAGGCGGACCAATTACATGGCCTCCACACTCTCCTTTTGACTTTCATGTGTGGGGGCATTTTAAAGCTCTTGTCTACGCAGCCCCGGTACCAAATGTAGAGACTCTTCGTGCTCGTATTGTGGACGGCTGTGATACAATACGCCATTCTCCAGGGCTGCATCAGCGCATCAGAGATTCCATGCGACGGAGGGTGGAAGCATGTATGCTCGCTAACGGACGACATTTTGAACATTTCCTGTAACAAAGTGTTTGAAGTCACACTGGTAGGTTCTGTTGCTGTGTCTTTCCATTCCGTGATTAATGTGATTTGAAGAGAAGTAGTAAAATGAGCTCTAACATGGAAAGTAAGCGTTTCCGGACACATGTCCACATAACATATTTCCTTTCTTTGTGTGTGAGGAATGTTTCCTGAAAGTTTGGTCGTACCTTTTTGTAACACTGTGTATAAGAGATCTTCATCCAAAATGGTTTCATCAAAACGCACACACCTCTAAAACTGATTTCTATTGTGAAAGAAACTATTTAACCAAAAAACCATTCATCAGGAGTTTCATGGACAGCTTTTTCCTGTCGTTTTCTGTAGTAAGTTGAATGACCGAAATATGCGTAAAATTGTCAGCATTTAGAAGTAATGAACTTCATTTTTTTAAATTTTCAGATAGATTTGCATGCGAAATTTATATTTTAAATGGGTTAATATGTATTTAATGAATTGTTGAGTGTTATATTCGTTTCACTCTCATCTGTTAATGGCTGGCTGCACCGGCTCAGAAGTTCTGTTTCTCGAGTAAGTGTTGATTGATTCTAGGCGTGAACCTTGGCGTCCGTATCAGTTGGTGGCTGATCAAAAACTAGTCATCTTTTTCGACTGTAAAGATCTTCAGGGCAATGATGTGCATGATGTCGTAAAGGTTTTGATAAAAATGATCTTGTTTCTTTTCACTTAGGATGATTCGACAATCTCTGAACATATTAATGTAGCTGTCCCCGTTTCTGATAGAAGGCATCTAATTCTAGCACGCAAGTTCTCTGCTCCTGTGACGGATTTATGTCTTTAATTAATTTAATTATTGTAACGAGCGTATTATGAGAGTAGGCTATTTGAAGGCAGCGACGCACTGAGGATCTACCCAAAACGCATTGTTCTTCGTACAATTTGTAATAATTAAATTTCAACTAACAATATAATTATCTACGATTAACATTTTTAGCAAGGGGCAATATAATATTCTTAAGATGTAGTAGCCTGTTGTTCGTTTAGCAACAGCCGCATGGTAGTGTTCGGTCAGAGGGCAGCTAGCCCTCTGTAATAGAAATAACTGAGTTAATGGATCAACAACAGGCTGAAACGGGTGTCTTTCGAAGTCCGCCCAGAGCAGATACAACGAACGAAATAGAACAAAATGAGATTAAAAAAAACTAATGAGTAGCGTCTCTGCCCTGTAATGAGTTTTTGATGCAGGGCTTCGCGTCTAAAGGCTCCCAACTTTCCCCCTAACATTCGCGTTTTTATTTAGTTCTGATACTTTATTATTAGTTTAATATAAGTGTATGCTATAATATTTGATGTTATGTAAATATAAGTTCACTAAGTTCACCTTCTTTTGAGGGGTGACTTCGTTCGATTGGCTTAGTTACATGACAGCTTGCGCTACTTGTATAAAGATATTTTGCTCCTTTTTCTTTTACACTCCGTAATATACATGTGGCAAAGATTCTGCTACTGGGTAGCAACAGTGATCACGTAGGACTGGCCTTGGGGTTTTACTAAAATGTGGGAACGATGGAATAATGTTTATCTTATGCAGAGAAGTATTCCAAATTTGTACCGCATTGTTTGTAATGGAACTGTGTCCTTATTGATTGGACATGGTACTTTCCTTTTCATGGACGATGGAGGAAATGTGCGTTTTAATAGAGCTAACGTGGGAATTTTATGCGCGCCCGATTCGTAAACAGTGTAATTTATGAACTAGAAACATCCCTCAGACTGCCGCTGGGGTGCGTTGCGATCGTGTATACCACTTTCGGGCCCACGTGCCGTGTGCACGAGTCGCATCGTTCCTGAGCGTTCAGCAGCACGGTGAACGTGGCACGCTCAACGCTCAACGTTCGGATGCACGGTCCGTGCGCCGACGGCTTAAGGATGCAAGATAGATCCAGCTACGAAATTCGAAGTCTACGAGCCGCGTTCAGTAAGTAATGAAACACATTTTTTTCCTTGTACATTTCGGTTGAAGAAGTGCAGCATTTGCCGTGGAACATCATGGAGTGTTCTCGCTTCAGCCCCTGTCGTCTCGTGAAGTTCAGATACATGCCGACAGTATATGTAGTCCTCAAAATGGGGTCTGTGACGGGGGTGCATTCCAAGCAGAGACCGGCCACTGCGTTTCTTTTGGTCAAAAACGAGACCATCGCAGATATTCATATGCGCTGGCGGAATGTCAATTTTGACCGGACACCGAAAAAAAGCCCGGTTAGTCGTTATATATAAAGAACTTCGAGGTGCATTCAAGTTCTAAGGCCTCAGATTTTTTTCTCCGGACTGGAAAGAGATAGAAACATGCGCATTGTTTTAAAATGAGGCCGTGTTCATTGTCAATACGTCCCAGAGATGGCAGCATCATACGGCAGATGGAATTTTACCGCCAGCGGCGAGAATGAGAACTGTTTTAAATACTTAAAATGGCGACGTTTTCCTTACTTGAACAGCGTGCAATCATTCGTTTTCTGAATTTGCGTGGTGTGAAACCAATTGAAATTCATCGACAGCTGATGGAGACATGTGATGATGGAGTGATAGATGTGTCGAAAGTGCGTTCGTGGATGCGACAGTTTAATGAAGGCAGAACATCATGTGACAACAAACCGAAACAACCTCGAGCTCGCTCAAGCCGGTCTGACGACATGATCGAGAAAGTGGAGAGAATTGTTTTGGGGGATCGCCGAATGACTGTTGAACAGATCGCCTCCAGAGTTGGCAATTCTGTGGGTTCTGTGCAAACAATCCTGCATGACCACCTGAAAATGCGAAAAGTGTCATCCAGGTGGGTGCCACGATTGCTGACAGACGACCACACGGCTGCCCGTGTGGCATGTTGCCAAGGAATGTTGACGCGCAATAACTGCATGAATGGGACTTTCTTTTCGTCGGTTGTGACAATGGATGAGACGTGGATGCCATTTTTCGATCCAGAAACAAAGCGCCAGTCAGCTCAACGGAAGCACACAGATTCACCGCCACCAAAAAAACTTCGGGTAACCGCCAGTGCTGAAAAAATGATGGTGTCTATGTTCTGGGACAGCGAGGGCGTAATCCTTACCAACTGCGTTCCAAAAGGCACTACAGTAACAGGTGCATCCTACGAAAATGTTTTGAAGAACAAATTCCTTCCTGCACTTCAACAAAAACGTCCAGGGAGGGCTGCCCATGTGCTGTTTCACCAAGACAACGCAACCCCACATCGAGCTAACGTTACGCAACAGTTTCTTCGCGATAACTTTTGATTCCTCATGCTCCCTACTCACCTGACCTGGCTCCTAGCGACTTTTGCCTTTTTCCAACAATGAAAGACACTCTCCGTGGCAGCACATTCACCAGCGGTGCTGCTATTGTCTCAGCGATTTTCCAGTGGTCGAAACAGACTCCTAAAGAAGCCTTCGCCACTGCCATGGAATCATGGCGTCAGCGTTGTGAAAAATGTGTACGTCTGCAGGGCGATTACGTCGAGAAGTAGCGCCAGTTTCATCGATTTCGGGTGAGTAGGTAATTAGAAAAAAATCGGAGGCCTTAGAACTTGAATGCACCTCGTAGCATACAGCCAACGAGCAGTGCTATAGCAATTGTAACACTGTAAATAAACAAGTCTAATGGCGGTACTGACTTTAAAGAAAAGGAGACTAAGTCGAGAAGTAAGGTGAGTTGTTTTCGAAACAAACATTTTTCTTGTTTTTTACCAGGCTTATGAAACAACCCTCGTACTGTATTTCATGCTACAGCTAGAAGGGCATAATATGTTCCCTAACTAAAAATACATATAGCAGCTATTGTGCATTAGTTCTACCTTAGACTGACACACACATGAGACACTGGAAAAAAGAAAGATTATTTGTGAATCGACTGATTACAATTGATACAGGTGGACTCCGTGATGACGTCACAAACTTTCAGGGATGACAGAGAAGAATTTCACACAAGGGACCATGATCCGGAAATGATCGAGTTGAAAGTTATAAGCGATAATCGTTCTGATAACTCTGGTAGTGGAATAACTATACCGGCACTTTTGCAGGTAGGCAGTCCTGCACCAGGCAACGGCCTTGGCTCAGTGGATACACCGATTCCCGTGAGATCACCGAAGTTGAGTACTGTCGGGAGTGGCTGGCACTTGGATGAGTGACCATCCAGCCACCTTTGCCGTTGTCATTTTTTGGGGTGCACTGAGCCTCGTGATGCCAATTGAGGAGCTACTCTACCGAATAGTAGCGACTCCGGTCAAAAAAAAAAAAAACATCATAACGAGCAGGAGAGCAGTGTGCTGACCACACGCCCCTCTTATCCGCCTCCTCAATTGAGGATGACACGGCGGTCGGATGGTCCCGATGGGCCACTTGTGGCCTGAAGATGGAGTGCAGTCCTGCAACATATTCCGCTTATTATTCGTCAACGGATACGGTTCTAACATGATGGGGGACTTTGGACTGAGGGTTCGAGAACATCTGTATCACACATTCCACGTAAAGTGAACAAGCAGGGGAGGTCCTGTTTCGTGCCCAACACGAGCACCTTGTCTCACCCCGCTTCATTTCTTTTTATGAGGCCATGCAAACAGTCTTGTGTACTACATCTTATTAGAAGTCAAGATCGCTTGCTGTGAAATACAGTATCCTGGTGGAATGACGAACTGATCGGCTGTCGGACCCTCTCCGTGTAATAGACACTGCTCATGCACGGTTGTTTACATGTTTGGGCGGATTTAGTGACATCTTTTAACGCCAGAAATGCATATCCTCCTATTTCCATCTATTGTACTATAATTTTTTTACTTTATTTTGTTACCTGAAGATATGACATTTATGAGTCTTTATATATTGTAATTATTTTACTATTATATATGTCGATGTATAATTGGTTTGTTTTGTAAATACTATTTGGGTTTTTACGCTGGGTCTTGCCTAGGGAAAACTATGCTATCGAACGGTTACATCGATAGGTCGTGTGGAGAAACAACGTGTTTAGGATCTTTGGTAGGGTTAACTCTGCCACGTGGAGTGCGGGCAGAGCTGAGTCTGGCTGGAGTAGGGCGGTGGAGCAGGTGTGTTGAGTGACGCTCCCGAGAGTTGCCACGCTTTCGGGGTTTGACAGCATGTAATTGTGCTCGACTTGCTATGATAGTTTCTGGCATGGTGTCGCGGACGGGAAACATTAGCTGGCACACATCGAGAGCCCGTTTCGCTTGGTCACCATGTCGAGAAGAAGGCATGCCAACATCCAGCTTCTGCAACAGCTACGGCCGACATAAGTGATCGTCGCCACCTCCTCTATCGACGACTTTAAACCTTCAATCAACCAACAAGGAAGACTGAAAGCACGTAGAGTTTTAGAGGTGTATGGCAGACCTCAGCTTTTCAAACTCTTCCATTAGCATCAGTAAAATACAGCAACTTAGCATGAACGTTTGTTGCTGATTGTCCCATTTGCATTACCCTTCATTTTCTTAAATGAAGTCAAGTGTCGTTGAAATTCAAACGCCAGAATTAAAGTAATATCGTTCGATTTCACTGCTTTAATTTCAAAGTTCAGTTAAAGTATTCATAGCTGGCTACAATATTTTGATTACAGAAGCACCTGTGACCTGTGACCTGTGACTGCAGCTCAGCTTGGTATGAACTAAATTTTGCTACTGTTAATTGCTCAGAATCATTTAATTCCAGTTAAAAGTTAAATCTCTTATTTCTAAATTGTGTAGATTCAAATAGCTTTTGGAATGATTGTTGAGGTAGCCCAAGACTAACCTAATTTTATTGAATTTCGTAGTGCTTCAGAAACCAAGTTCACTATTAATTTGTCACTAAATTAACTTTCAATTTTCCAGTTTTATTAATTCTTTTGCTAAATTAAGTCAGAGTGTAGCGAAATTTATTACTTGTGACAAAAATTCAGTTTTCACACAACACGTGTCAACCTTCAGTTGCCATGCTTTTAGTGCTAATTATATGTGCAATAACCTTTCTTTTTCACTTTAAATGCGAACATTTTTAGGTTAGGCTTCACTGTGACTGTTACTGACATTAAATGAAACAACAAGTTCACTGTTACCAGTGTGACCACTGAAGGCAGTGTCACAAGTTCTTCCAAAAATCGTAATACAACACACACACAAATGTAATACTTACTAATGTAATTCCACCCGATGATGGAGGTTTAAACCTTCGAAACGCGTCGTGGAAATAAATAAAACGGTGACTGGTAACAGTGAACTTTCTTTTTCAGCTATTATAGTAGTTGTCCATAGGACTGGCGACCGTAATTTTCCCCAAATCTCAAATATCTAATTAGCGCCAGTTAATTGTAAACGTAACGACCTGACATTTACTTTCTTTATTAACTTTACCCTTATTCATAATTAATTTCCACCAGTTTCATTTGCATTTTTTCTTTCATTTAGATGTAACCCTTTCCTCCCTCTTTACCGACAGATTAACTTCAGTGACGACTGCTTTTCCCAAATTTCCATTAGGTACACGAGGTTTAATTTTTACTGTTATTAAGGTCAATAAGTGAGTGGGAGGTTACAATCTCTGAACAGTCAAAGGGACTGTGTCTGTGATACGATATCCCCAGTCAACGTCTGTCTTCAGGGAACTAGAGTGATGCAAAACTTTTTTTTTTATGTATACATCTGAATCTACGTAGATACTCGAAAGCCACAGTGCGGTGCATGGTGGAGTGTACCCTGTACATACAGTAATCCTGTTTCACTCGCAAATAACGGCAGGGAACAGCGCCTGTCTATATGCCTCCGTATTACCTCCCCTTATCCTTATGGCCATTACATGCAGTGTACAACGGCGGCCGTAGAATCGTTCGGCAGTGAGCTTCAAATGTAGGTTCTCTAAATCTTCTCAACAGTTTCTCTCGAAACGAGCGTCGCCTTCCATCCATGGTTTGCAATTTGAGTTCCCGAACCGTCACCATGACACGTGTTGTTCGAATCTACTGGTAACAAATATAGCATGTGACGTCTGCGATTCTACCCTGTCACTAAGTATCGCCAAAATACCCGAAACGTACCGTGTTAACTCTTGTTGTTGTGGTCTTCGGTACTGAGACTGGTTTGATGCAGCTCTCCATGCTACTCTATCCTGTGCAAGCCTCTTCATCTCCCAGTACCTACATCCTTCTGAATCTGCTTTGTGTATTCCTCTCTTGGTCTCCCTCTACGATTTTTACTCTCCACGCTGCCCTCCAGTACTAAATTGGTGATCCCTTGATGCCTCAGAACATGTCCTACCAACCGATCCCTTCTTCTAGTCAAGTTGCGCCACAAACTCCTCTTCTCCCCAATTCTATTCAATACCTCCTCATTAGTTATGTGGTCTACCAATCTAATCTTCAGCATTCTTCTGTAGCACCACATTTTGAAAGCTTCTATTCTCTTCTTGTCTAAACTATTTATCGTCCGTGTTTCCATACTCCATACAAATATTTTCAGAAACGACTTCCTGACACCTAAATCAATACTCGATGTTAACAAATTTCTCTTCTCCAGAAAGGCTTTCCTTGCCATTGCCAGTCTACATTTTATATCCTCTCTACTTCGACCGTCATCAGTTATTTTGCTCCCCAAATAGCAAAACTCCTTTACTACTTTAAGTGTCTCATTTCCTAATATAATTCCCTCATCATCACCCGACTTAATTCGACTACATTCCATTATCCTCGTTTAGCTTTTGTTGATGTTTTTCTTATATCCTCCTTTCAAGACACTGTCCATTCCGTTCAACTGCTCTTCCAAGTCCTTTGCCGTCTCTGACAGAATTACAATGTCATCGGCGAACCTAAAAAGTTTTATTTCTTCTCCTTGGACTTTTAATACCTACTCCGAATTTTTCTTTTGTTTCCTTTAATGCTTGCTCAATATACAGATTGAATAGCATCGGGGAGAGGCTACAACCCTGTCTCACTCCCTTCCCAACTACTGCTTACCTTTCATGTCCCTCGACTCTTGTAACTGCCATCTGGTTTCTGTACAAATTGTAAATAGCCTTTCGCTCCCTGTATTTTACCCCTGCCACTTTCAGAATTTGAAAGAGAGTATTCCAGTCAACATTGGAAAAAGCTTTCTCTACAAATGCTAGAAACGTAGGTTTGCCTTTCCTCAATCTTTCTTCTAAGATAAGTTGTAGGGTCAGTATTGCCTCACGTATTCCAACATTTCTACGTAATCCAAACTGATCTTCCCCGAGGTCGGCTTCTAACAGTTTTTCCATTCGTCTGTAAAGAATTCGCGTTAGTATTTTGCAGCTGTGACTTATTGCAGTCAAAATCAGGTTGTATCTAAACAGACGTTTCTCCAAATTTTACTTCCCAACACATTATCTGACCGCGCATTTATCCCAGTTTAGCATAGAATAGCCATATTAAATAAGATTTAATGACACTGGCAAAAAATTGCTTCTAACACCAATAAACAAAAGAATACCAAAGTTGAGTGATGAACCCAAGAGAAACGTTATGTGAATGTCAGCAAAAAGGAAAAAATTACAAATTAAAATTGTTTGCAATAATTTTGAGTCTTTGAGAGGAGAGCGCTGCTTTTAAACCTTATCTTGTGTGTTGTGACGTTGGTCGCGATATCGACGGCAGCTGGATGGTCCTGGTGAAACGCTGAGATCTGCTCCCTAGTCGTGTGATTGCAGCTGATGATTTTTCCTCGTAATCGGGCGGGAGGTGGAATTCATTAAGCTGTAAATCTGATTACAGTGGCGTTTTGCAGGACACAGGCTGGTCGATGTAATTATTGTTACAGATGTCCGTATGTGCCCAGTTTTAATGTTTCTGGCGCACACAATTTAAGTTTACTTATGCCACACACAGTTTACAAAACTTTCCGACCGCGAATTCTGTAGAAAGTCAGTTCGTATTATGAGTGCCGCGATCGCGAGAACCGTCCTGGGCGGGAATGTACTCAAATGCAATAGACAGTTCGCAAAAGTTCAGAACGACTGTTACTGATTATAGGCGTCCGATAGTTCATCGAAACGCGAACAAATACATAAGTTTACAGTACTTGAGTGTACGAAAACACAGTCAAAGTACAAGCGCAGTTCAATTCACAGACACAGAGCTACATTACCGCCCATTCTCGGTTGCATTGTCATAGTTACTTCGTCTCACGGCACAGTCTCAATATTTACTTCGAACAGTTTCTGCACCCACTATTATCATATCAGGTCCCGGTATAAAACAGTCTTTGAAAACGTACATCGCTTGCCACTAAACTCAATCTTCACTAGCTCGTCACGAGTCCCACAGTAAAACATGTGCCTGCTTCTCTAGCTACCCAACAACACACCCGCTTTGTTGGATCGACTATCGATATTGCTCTCTCTCAATACTCTCGTCCACGGTTTGTACAACATAAAAGTAAATTGCATATGTCTTTACACAACTAGTTTCTACCAAACTTATTACAGTAAACGATATACAAAAAAATTTAAAGCTTTCCACAATCAATAAACTCTAAACATATTTATCTACTTACAAAAAAGAAATAATTTCCAGTTACATATTGCATCTAGAAAACAACTTTTATCTCTATATTACAGGACAAACGAAAAATGCGCTACAACATCAAAGATATACGAGTGCTGTCCAGAAAGTAAGTTACGATCGGTCGCGAAATGGAAACGACTATGAAAATCCGATAAAGCTTTGCAAATATGTGTTGGGCAGTGTCTCTAGTATGACTCTAGGTAGAATTATGTCGGTCTTTTCATTCCTGAGCTCTTAGTGAGCGCGTAAACATATAAAAAATAATGTCTCCCGCCAAGTACGAGGGCCTGGTGAGAATTTTCCCCTGAAGCTATGCAACCAACATTACATAACTGTCATGCGGTTTCAAGACAATTCTCAGCTTCATTCTGCAGGGGCAATGAAGATGTACCTGCATCGTTTCGATTGGAAATGTTTGGTTACCCACAATACAGCCCGTAATTGTCTCCCACTGAGTTTCATCTCTGCTCAAACAAACCGCTGGCTATGAAGACAACATTTTGGCACAGACAACGAGCTTTAGGCCAGCGTAGAGAATTGGCGGAAAGCACTGGCGGCTGCCTTCTATGATGAGGGTATTGGAAAGTTGGTACAACGCTACGACGAATGTCTGAGTCAGAACGGCGACTGCGTAGAGAAGTAGCTGAAAGGTGTAGCTAACTCTTACAAATGAAACATCTCTGATTTTCACTGTGATTTTCATTTCGCGATCAATCGTAACTTACTTTCTGCCCTCGTATGGACGGAAAAAAGGAAAAAAACAACAAGATTAATATATATCTATCGCAAATGACTATGTCTTCACAAGCAGCCTGCCTCTAAACTGTTTCAACGAATTTATTTAATCCGACCTGGTACCGATCCCAAACCCTCGATCAGTACTCAAGAATAGGTCGCAGCAGCGCCCTGTGTCCGGACGCTTCTCCAGGTGGACCACTCTTTCCTAAAATCTTCCCAATAAACCGAAGTCGACCATTCACCTTCCCTACCACAGTTCTCACATGAAATTACGATTCTCAAGGCCCACACCTCTCCAACTCCTGGAATGGTGTGGGGATATGACAATAGGGCTGATTTGGTGATTGTTGAAGGGAGGCTGAATGCTCGCCTTTACGTGGCAAGAACGTTAAACGCTGTTGCGATACCTTTCATGGCCAGGGTACCTAACGTCATATTCACCAGGATAACGCAACACCCCGCTGCAGTTAAAAAAACAGTTGCCGTGAGGAATTTCAAGGTCCTTGATTGGCCTGTCCGGTCTATCACTATATAGACTACTGGCCATTACAACTGCTACACCAAGAAGAAATGCAGATGATAAACGGGTGTTCATTGGACAGATATATCATACTAGAACTGACGTGTGATTATATTTTCACGAATTTGGGTGCATAGATCCTGAGAAATCAGTACCAAGAACAACCACTTCTGGCCGTAGTAATGGCCTTGATACGCCTGGGCATTGAGTCAAACAGAGCTTGCATGGGTTGTACAGGTATGCAGCTTCATCACGACACCACAGTTCATCTAGAGTAGTGACTCGCGTATTGTGACGAGCCAGTTGCTCGGCCACCATTAACCAGAAGCTTTCAGTTGGTGAGAGATCTGGAGAATGTGCTGGCCAGGGTAGCAGTCGAACATTTTATGTATGCAGAAAGGCCCCTAAAGGACCTGTAACATGCAGTCGTGCATCATCCTGCTAAAATGTAGGGTTTCGCAGGGATCGAATGAAGGGTGGATCCACGGGTCGCAACACATCTGAAATGTAACGTCCACTGTTCAAAGTGTCGTCAACGCGAACAAGAGGTGGCCGAGACTTGTAACCAATGGCACGCCATACCAGCATGCCGGGTGATAAGCCACTATGGCGATGACGAATCCACGCTTCCAATGTGCGTTCACCGCGATGTCGCCAAACACGTATGCGACCATAATGATGCTGTAAACAGAACCTCGATTCATCCGAAAAAATGATATTTTGCCATTCGTGCACCATCGCAGGCGCTCCTGTCTGATGCAGCGTCAAAGGTAACCGCAGCCATAGTCTCCGAGCTGATAGTCCATCCTCCTGCAAACGTCGTCGAACTGTTCGTGCAGATGGTTGTTGTCTTGCAAACGTCCCCATCTGTTGACTCAGGGATCGAGACGTGGCTGCACGATCCGTTACAGCCATTCGGATAAGATGTCTTTCATCTCGATACGAGGCCGTTGGGATCCAGCAAGACGTTCCGTATTACCCTCCTGAACTCACCGATTCCATATTCTGATAACAGTCATTGGATCTCGACCAATGCGAGCAGGAATGTCGCGGTATGACAAACCGCAATCGCGATAGGCTACAATCCGACCTTTATCAAAGTCGGAGACGTGATGGTACGCATTTCTCCTCCTTACACGAGGTATCACAACAACGTTTCACCAGGCAACGCCGGTCAACTGCTGTTTGTGTATGAGAAATCGGCTGGAAACTTTCCTCATGTCAGCTCGTTGTAGGTGTCGCCACCGGCCCCAACCTTGTGTGAATGCTCCGAAAAGCTAACCATTTGCATATCACAGCATCTTCTTCCTGTCGGTTAAATTTCGCGTCTGTAGCATGTCATCTTCGTGGTGCAGCAATTTTAATGGCCAGTAGTGTAGTAAATCTGGCAGGAGATTGGAACACATATATAGCAGCAGCCTTCACGAACTGAGACAGCGAGGCTTTCAGCTACGGCAAGAAATATGACAATCGGAGGCTGTCTTCTTCGATCCCTAAACGACTGGAATAGTGCCTTTATGATTCACACGCTTGATTTTGGACACTATTCCCAAATCGAATGTAATTTTAATCATTTGATAGCAGTTATACAAAGAACATCTCCAGAAAGTTTGATGAATATCGGACCGGTGCATCGTGGTGTAACACTCATTTCCATCAGTGTGCTTGAACTCTCAGTAGGTATTGAAGAGCTGTGCTCACCTTGTCCTCAGCAACCATGACGAAACTGATGACGTACAACAGCCACTGCACCAGGGGCAGCTGGAATACCAGCAGACGTAGTCGTGAAACACTTTTCCTGAAACAGAATGACGATCAGGTGACATTTGCTGTTCTCCATCGGTCAGCAGCAAACAAGTTGAGTAGCGTTCAAAAGTTTTCGATCACCTATCATAACTACGGATTTTTGTTTAAAGCAGGGATTTCGTTTTGAACATTCCATCACACCTCCATTCTGATAACAAACCAAGCATAAACATATAAAGACTAAGCGCAACTGTTGTGTATTTCAAAAATCGCTATATGTGTTTGAATTCCTAAAGGACCAAACTGCTGAGGTCATAGGTCCCTAGTCTTACACACTACATAAACTAACTTATGTTAAGAACAACACCCACTCCCATGCCCCAGAGAGGACTCAAATCCCGGCGCCTTAAACCGATCGGCCACCTCGCGCGGCTGTTATGTACCGGGTGATAAGTGTCGGACGTTCCATGCGGCTTTTCGTGGATGATGCTGTAGTATACAGAGAAGTTGCTGCATTAGAAAATTGCAGCGAAATGCAGGAAGATCTGCAGCGGATAGGCACTTGGTGTAGGGAGTGGCAACTGACCCTTAGCATAGACAAATGTAATGTATTGCGAATACATAGAAAAAAGAATCCTTTATTGTATGATTATGTGATAGCGGAACAAACACTTGTAGCAGTTACTTCTGTAAAATATCTGGGAGTATGCGAGCGGAACGAACTGAAATGGAATGATCATATAAAATTAATTGTTGGTAAGGCAGGTGCTAGGTTGAGATTCATTGGGAGAGTCCTTAGAAAATGTAGTCCATCAACAAAGGCGGTGGCTTACAAAACACTCGTTCGACCTATACTTGAGTATTGCTCATCAATGTGGGATCTGTACCAGGTCGGATTGACGGAGGAGATAGAGAAGATCCAAAGAAGAGCGGCGCGTTTCGTCACAGGGTTATTTGGTAAGCGTGATAGCGTTACGGAGATGTTTAGCAGACTCAAGTGGCAGATTCTGCAAGAGAGCCGCTCTGCATCGCGGTGTAGCTTTCTGTCCAAGTTTCGAGAGGATGCGTTTCTGGATGAGGTATCGAATATATTGCATCCCCTACTTATACCTCCCGAGGAGATCACGAATGTAAAATTAGAGAGATTCGAGCGCGCACGGAGGCTTTCCAGCAGTCGTTCTTCTCGCGAACCATGCGCGACTGGAAGAGGAAAGGGAGGTAATGACAGTGGTACGTAAAGTGCCCTCGGCCACACACCGTTGGATGGCTTACGGAGTATAAATGTAGATGTAGATGTAGACGAAAGTCAGTATAAATTTGAAAACTGAATAAATCACGGAATAATGTACATAGAGAGGTACAAATTGACAAACATGCTTGGAATGACCTGGGGTTTTATTAGAACCAAAAAAATACAAACGTTCAAAAAATTTCCGACAGATGACGCTTCATCTGATCAGAACGGCAATAATTAGCATAACAAAGTAAGACAAAGCAAATATTATGTTCTTTACAGGAAATGCTCAATATGGCCACCATCATTCCTTAACAATAGCTGTAGTCGAGGAATAATGTTGTGAACAGCACTGTAAAGCATGTGCGGAGTTATGGTGAGGCATTGTCGTCGGATGTTGTCTTTCAGCATCCCTAGAGATGTCGGTGGATCACGCTACGCTTGCGACTCCAGGTAACCGCAAAGCCGATAATCGCACGGACTGACGTCTGGGGACCTGGGAGGTCAAGCATGACGAAAGTGGCGGCTGAGCACACGATCATCACCAAACGACGGGCGCAAGAGATCTGTCGGACATTTAGTCAATTTTTTTTGTCTAATAAAACCACATGTCATTCCAAGCATCCGTGTGTGTCAAGTTTTACCTCTCTCTCTACATTATTCCGGGGTTTATTAAGTTTTCAAATTTATACTGACTTTTTGATCACCCAGTATTTGACTGGTTGTTTGCGTAAAGCAATGCTGAATAGGATCCATTCGAATAGGTCGTAGTCCTTCAGCTATATGTGTAGCAACCAGTTTGCATTAGTTTACGGTAGATTGTGTTTGTACACCTGGTCAGGTACTACATACCATGTTACCTCCTAATGGGACAGTAGCAGGAGACTGGAATTGAAGAACATGCTGTAATTGTAGCTCTGCATCAGCAAGGCTATTCTCGTAGGACAATATTTGGCGTAGTCCAGTCTACAGTGGTGTATTCATTGCAGTGGTTCAAGCAAACTGGTGCCAAAGCATGTGTGTCGCCATCTGCAAGAGCCCAAGTAACATCTTACAAGGCAAATCAGTTCATGTATGTAAAGAGTAATTGCCGGAGGAGTTGTACTATATCTGAAATTGGCGAGGAAGTAAATAGTGCGCGGGCAGTCTCAATCTATGTCTCAGCAGTTTAACGCCGTCTTCGCGAGAGTGGTTTAAAGGACCACATAGCGGACAAAAACCCTTATTGTGCAAACAAACTAAGGTGAAATGATTGCAGTGGGAACACCAACATAAAAGGTGGAGTGTGGTCCAAGGTACTATTCACTGGCGAATATAAGTCTGAAGTATTTGGAAGCCATTGTCGAATGATTGTTCGTCGACTTCGTGGGGAATGTATGGAGTGTCAGGGTGTGAGACCAACGATTAAGAACGGTGGAGGGTCGGTTACGGTGTGTGAATGTTTTGTGGGTGATAAAGTGGATGATCTAGTGAGAATTGATGGAACGTGAAAGAAGGAAACATATCACATAGTACCGATCAATAATGCACTCCCATTTGAGGAGAGAGTTACTGGGATTGGATTTTTCCTGCGGCATGACAATGATCCCAAACATGCTTGTAAATTGTGCAGAGGATATGTAAATAGAAAAGATAAAGGAGTGGAACTGAAGAATATGATCCAGGCAAGTCAGTCATCTGATTTAAATGCCATTAAACTCTTACAGGATTAACTTGACAGAGGCCAGGAAACTAAGGTCATCTAATGTTGAAGATCTACGGAATAATTTCCGACGTGTTTGACTGTAATATCTGTACAAACACTGATGTTCTTGATTTGGTTTCCAGTGCTACTCTGTCCTGCGCGAGCTGCTTCATCTGCCTGTACCTACTGCAACCTATACACTTCTGAATCTGTTTACTGCAGTCGTCTCTTGGTTTCCCTCTGAGATATTTTCCTCCCCCCTCCCCCCACCCACACCCACACAGGCTTCCCTCCACTACTAAACTGGTGATCCCTTGATGTCTCAGAATGTGTCCTACCAACCGATCCCTTCTTCTAGTCAGGTTGTTCCACAAATTTGTCTTCCCCCAATTCAGTACCTCCTCACTAGTTATGTGATCGACCCATCTAATTTTCAGCATTCTTCTGCAGCGCCTCATTTCAAAAGGTTCTATTCTCTTTTTGTCTAAACTGTTTATCCCCCTTTCTCAGTGGCATACATGACTACACTCCCTACAGATACTTTCAAGAAAGAGTTCCTAACAAATCTATACTCGACGTTAAAAAATTTCTCTTCTTCAGAAACACTTTTCTTCCATGGTCCACATAACGTTCTACGAAATGGCCTCTTACCTACGCATATTGTACTCGTTATTTTTCTTCTTTTTCTTCTTCATCTTCTTCTTCTCCTCGTCCTCCTCCTTCTTGTTTCATCGTGCTCTAGGTCATAGACCCGTTCCGATTTCTGAGTATCCAACTATGTTTTTCTTGGTCCTCTTATGGATGATGTACCTAAAAGACTGAAATAAGGGTTGAAACTTCCTGGCAGATTAAAACTGTGTGCCGGACCGAGACTCGAACTCGGGACCTTTGCCTATCGCGGGCAAGTGCTCTACCAACTTTTTTTTAATCTCATATTGTTCGCTTTGGTTCGTTGTATCTGCTCGGGGCGGACGTCGTAAGACATCCGTGTAAGTTCGTTGTTGATCGATTAACTCAGTTTTTTTTTATTACAGAGGGCAGCTAGTCCTCTGACCGAAGACGCTGAGCTACCGTGCCGGCTGCCAACTGAGCTGCCCAAGCACGACTCACGCCCCGTCCTCACAGCTTTACTTTTGCCAGTACCTCATCCCCTAGCTTCCAAACTTTACAGAAGCTCTCCTGTGAACCATGCAGAACTAGCACTCCTGAAAGAAAGGATATTGCGGAGACATGGCTTAGCCACAGCCTGGGGGATGTTTCCAGAATGAGATTTTCACTCTGCAGCGGTGTGTGCGCTGAAATGAAACTTCCTTCTAAGCCATGTCTCTGCAATATACTTTCTTTCAGGAGTATTAGTCCTGCATGGTTCGCAGGAGAGCTTCTGTTAAGTTCGGAAGGTAGGAGACGAGGTACTGGCGGAAGTAAAGCTGTGAGGACGGGGCGTGAGTCGTGCTTCGGTAGCTCAGTAGGTAGAGCACTTGCCCGCGAAAGACAAAGGTCTCGAGTTCGAGTCTCGGTCCGGCATACTGTTCTAATCTGTCAGGAAGTTTCATATCAGCGCACCCTCCGCTACAGAGTGAAAATTTCATTCTGAAATAAGAGTTATTGTGGTAGTTTTCGATCTGGCACTCTTTGAAGATGTTCTAGCCAGCTTTGTCGATTAGACTGCAGCTGCTCATTTTTAATACGTCGTTTCTTTGTTTGTCTAATCTTGTACAGCCCTTAACTCCTCCGAACAATTTCATTTCCGCCACTTGAATTCTACTTCCTTGCCTTTTTGGTTTAACTTTTAAATGCAGTCTTCCGCTTTTTTATGGTGAATACTTTATCGTACTACGAAAATCACGTTACGCTTTGCCACCTTATTATTTTGTTTGTTTTTATATTACGCTGTTTTATGATGCATACTCTGTCCTTTCGAAATATATCTCAATTAACATAGTGCCGGAAAATATATGACGCTCTCAAGAACTGTTCAATGGCTTCTGAGTATAATATGTGCATAGCGGACGGTTGTAGAGATAGCAACTCATTTCAAAATGATGGAGCACAAAAATCAGTCTCCCTTTTCTTTCAGATTCTATTAAAACAAATCTAGATTTCGGCGAGTGCTTACTCATTATCAGTGCACTATTTCATAGTTTCAATACTTGTCCTGGTACATCAGTCCCTCGTTGTCCGGGCTTCTGTCACAGTTCATTTTCGAACTAGCTACTAACAAAAATATTGTACCGTTACCGATTACACAAATCACTGCCAGTTGAAGTTCACTGGCACCGTAGACTGCAGTGACGGACCATAGACTAGACAGCCTTCTGGGTTCTACATCTACATCTATACTCCGCAAGCCACCCAACGGTGTGTGGCAAAGGGCATTTTACGTGCCACTGTCATTATCTCCCTTTCCTGTTTCGGTCCCGTATGGTTTGCGGGAAGAACGACTGCCGGAAAGCTTCCGTGCGCGCTCGAATCTCTCTAATTTTATATTCGTGATCTCCTCGGGAGGTATAAGTAAGAGGAAGCAATAAATTCGATACCTCATTCAGAAACGCACCCTCTCGAAACCTGGACAGCAAGCTACACCGCGATGCAGAGCGCCTCTCTTGCAGAGTCTGCCACTTGAGTTTGCTAAACATCTCCGTAACGCTATCACGCTTACCAAATAACCCTGTGACGAAACGCGCCGCTCTTCTTTGGATCTTCTCTATCTCCTCCGTCAACCCGACCTGGTACGGATCCCACACTGATGAGCAATACTCAAGTATAGGTCGAACGAGTGTTTTGTAAGCCACCTGCTTTGTTGATGGACTACATTTTCTAAGGACTCTCCCAATCAATCTCAACCTAGCACCTGCCTTACCAACAATTAATTTTATATGATCATTCCATTTCAGTTCGTTCCGCACGCATACTCCCAGATATTTTACAGAAGTGACTGCTACAAGTGTTTGTTCCGCTATCACATAATCATACAATAAAGGATCCTTCTATCTATGTATTCGCAATACATTACATTTGTCTATGTTAAGGGTCAGTTGCCACTACTTGCAGCAAGTGCCTATCCGCTGCAGTTCTTCCGACACTATCTACTACGTCATTTATATGTATTTGTTATGACGGGCGGCAGGAAGACAGTAATGATGATGGTGGTTGGTTTGTGAGGCGCTCAACTGCGCGGTCATCAGCGCCCGTACAGACTACCAATTTTGATACAGTCCAATACTTACTCAATCCAATTTAGCCACTGTCAAGAATGCTGATGATGATGAAACTATGAGGAACAACCATCCCCGGGCAAAAGAAGGGGCAGCAATGCTAGTCACTAGACCACGAGAGGCAGACAGTGTTGGCAAGCTAGAGAATCCCAGCAACCCACGTTTGTCGCCTCGATGCACTGCTGCTGCCTGCTGAATCCATTGTTGCCACATAGTTTCACGGGACTGGAAGGAGAAGGCCCAGGTCATAGCAATATACAAAAAGCGTAAAAAATCGGATGCACATAATTACCGAGCAATTTCACTGACATCGATTTGTTGTAGAATCATGGAGCGTATTTTGTGCTCAGACGTAATGACTTTTCCAGACAACCGCAGAAACCAGAACGGTTTTAGGAAGTAGCGGTCATGCAAGACACGGCTGGCCCTCTTTGTGCATGATATACAACAGGCTCTAGATTCCGGCTCCCAGGTTGATGCCATATTTCTCGACTTTCGAAAGGTGTTCGACTCAGTTTCGCCGGCCGCGGTTGCCGTGCGGTTCTGGCGCTGCAGTCCGGAACCGCGGCACTGCTACGGTCGCAGGTTCGAATCCTGCCTCGGGCATGGATGTGTGTGATGTCCTTAGGTTAGTTAGGTTTAATTAGTTCTAAGTTCTAGGGGACTTATGACCTAAGATGTTGAGTCCCATAGTGCTGAGAGCCATTTTTTTGACTCAGTTTCGCACTGTCGCATGCTCAAAGAAGTGCGCGCTTGCGGTCTATCCGATGACATATGCGGTTGGACAAAAGTTTTATAACGGATAGAGATCAGCATGTCGTCCTCAATGAGGAGACTTCCACAGGAACAAGTGTAACATCAGGTGTGCCCCAGGGCAGCGTATTATGATTTACATAAACAATCTGGCTGATGGTATTGTCAGCGGCGTTAGGCTGTTTGCCGATGATGCTGTAGTCTACAGGAAAGTAGTATCACACGAAAGTTGTGAGCAAATCAATGAGGATTTGCAAAAAAATTAATGCGTGGTGTAATGACTGTCAGTTATCTCTCAGTATTAGTGTGTAACTTACTGCCTATAACAAGGTGAAAATCCTCATTAATGTACGAGTACAAAATATTTGCCCAGTCTTTGGAAGCGGTAACATCCGTCAAGTATCTGGGTGTGACTATTTGAAATGATCTCAAATGGAACGATCAGAGTACACAAGTAACGGGTAAGGAGAACTCTAGATTGGTAGAATCCTGAAGCGATGCAGTCCTTCAACGAGGGAAATTGCTTAGAATACTTTAGGTCGTCCAGTCTTAGAGTATTGTTCGTCTTTACCTGTTGGGTCTGATTCAAGAGACTGAGAAGATCCAAAGAAGAGCGGCAAGATTTGTGCCTCGTACATTTAGCCATCGCGAGAGCGTTACAAATCTCATAGAAAGTTTGAAGTAGGACACACTTGCTGATATACGACGCGCTAAACAAAGGGGCTGCTCACTAAATTCCAAAATACGATCTTCGCCGAGGATGTAGAGCATATTCAAATCGCGCAATGATCACCATTCAAAGATACGGGAAATTAGAGCTCGTACTGAGGCGTTCAGTCTTTTTTCCCTCGCGCGATCCGCGAGCGGAACAGAGGGGGGAAAATATGACTTTGGCGGGAATAGTGGTGGTGGTGGTTAGTGTTTAACGTCCCGTCGACAACGAGGTCATTAGAGACGGAGCGCAAGCTCGGGTTAGGGAAGGATTGGGAAGGAAATCGGCCGTGCCCTTTCAAAGGAACCATCCCGGCATTTGCCTGAAACGATTTAGGGAAATCACGGAAATCCTAAATCAGGATGGCCGGAGACGGGATTGAAGCGTCGTCCTCCCGAATGCGAGTCCAGTGTGCTAACCACTGCGCCATCTCGCTCGGCGGGTATAGTGCCCTCCGCCACACACCGCTCGGTGGCTAGCGGAGTATGTATGCAGATGTAGATGTAGCTAGAGACAGGTCTCCCGCGATATCCAATATACGGCCTTTGTAAGACTGGCGGGAATTTTAAATCAAACACTGGTCGTTTTTATAGTCATTTCAAGTATATGATGCAGCTGAATTTTGGAGGAAAGTTTTCGAAGGAAAAAGTGTGTCTTATAGTCCGTAAAATATGGTATTAAAACAAAGACTCTGGTAAATTACATTATCAGATCAACAGTGTCCGGACATCTATTGTTGTTGTCGTGGTCAGCACTCCTGAGACTGGTTTGATGCAGCTCTCTATGCTACTCTATACTGTGCAAGCCTCTTCATCTCCCAGTACTTACTGCAACCTACATCCTTCTGAATCTGCTTAGTGTATTCATCTCTTGGTCTCCCTCTACGATTTTTACCCTCCACGCTGCCATCCAATGCTAAATTTGTGATCCCCTGATGCTTCAGAACATGTCCTACCAACCTGTCTCTTCTTGTCAAGCTGTGCCACAAACTCCTCTTCTCCCCAATTCTATTCAATGCCTCCTCATTAATTATGGGATTTATCCATCTAATCCTCAGCATTCTTCTGCAGCACCATATTTCGAAAGCTTCTCTTCTCTTCTCTTCTTGTCCAAATTATTTATCGTCCATGTTCCACTTCCATACATGGCTACACTCCATACAAATACTTCCAGAAATGACTTCCTGACACTTAAATCTATACTCGATGTTAACAAAATTCTGTTCTTCAGAAACGCTTTCCTTGCCATTCCCAGTCTACATTTTATATCCTCTCTACTTCGATCATCATCAGTTATTTTGCTCCCCAAATAGCAAAACTCCTTTACTACTTTAAGTGTCTCATTTCCTAATCTAATTCCCTCTAGCATCACCCGACTTAATTCGACTACATTCCATTATCCTCGTTTTGCTTTTGTTGGTGTTCATCTTATACTCCCCTTTCAAGACATTGTCCATTCCGTTCAACTGCTCTTCCAAATCCTTTGCTGTCTCTGACAGAATTAGAATGTCATCGGCGAACCTCAAATTTTTTATTTCTTCTCCATGGATTTTAATACCTTCTCCAAATTTTTCTTTTGTTTACTGCTTGCTCAATATACAGATTGAATAACATCGGGGAGAGAACACCTATTAGTTGATATGGATACAGGGAGTGTCCACCCTTTGCGTTTATGGTTGCTTGCACTCCGCTGGGATTACTTTCAGTGAGGCGTCTAAATGTCTATGGAGCAAATTCTCCCTCAAGAAGTTAGTGATGTTGGACACTGGCGTCTGGAATGAAGTCGACATTCTAACCCGATACTAACGTGTTCCATTGGGCTGAGGTCGGAGCTCTGGCCAGGACAGTTCATTTCAGGAATGTTACTGATCACAATCCATTGCCACACAGATGCTGTGAGTCACCGTCTCTGACGTGCTCCTCAGTTGTATGCATCTACATCTACATCTACATGGACACAGCAAATCACATTAAACTGCCTGGCAGAGAGTTCCTCGAACCACCTTCACAATTCTCTATTATTGTAATCTCGTGTAGCGCGCGGAAAGAACGATCAATATCTTTCCGTACGAGCTCTGATTTTCCTTATTTTATTATGGTGATAGTTTCTCCCTATGTAGGTCGATGTCAACGAAATATTTTCGCATTCGGAGGAGAAAGTTGGTGATTGGAATTTCATGAGAAGATTCCGTCGCAACGAAAAACGCATTTGTTTCAATGATGTCCAGCCCAAACCCTGTATAATTTCAGTGACACTCTCCCATATTTCGGGATAATACAAAACGTGCTGCCCTTCTTTGAACTTTTCCGATGTACTCCGTCAATCCTATTTGGTAAGGATTCCAAACAGCGCATCAGTATTCTGAAAGAGGACGGACAAGCGTACTGTAGGCAGTCTCCTTAGTAGATCTGGTACATTTTCTAAGCGTCCTGCCAATAAAACGCAGTCTTTGGTTAGCCTTCCCCACAATGTTTTCTCTGTGTTTCTCCCAATTTAACATGTTCGTAATTGTAATTCCTAGGTATTTAGTCGAATTACGGCCTTTAGACTTGACTGATTTATAGTGTAAGCGAAATTCAACTGATTACTTTTAGCACTTACGTGAATGACCTCACACTTTTCGTTATTTACGATCAACTGCCAGTTTTCGCACCATTCAGATATCTTTTCGAAATCGTTTTGCAATTTGTTTTGATCTTCTGATGACTTTATTAGTCGATAAACGACAGCGCCATCTGCAAACAACCTAAGACGGCTGCTCAGATTCTCTCCAAAATCGTTTGTATAAGTAAGGAACAGCAAAAGGCTTGTAACACTTCCTTGGGAAACGCTAGAAATCACTCGATGACTTTCCGTCAATTACTACGAACTGTGACCTCTCTGACAGGATATCACGAACCCAGTCACGTAACTGAAACGATATTCCATAAGCACGCAATTTCACTACAAGCCGCTTGTGTGGTACAGTGTCAAAAGCCTTCCAGAAATCCAGAAATACGGAATCGATCTGAAATCCCTTATCAATAGCCCTCAGCACTTCATGCGAATAAAGAGCTAGTTGTTTTTCACAAGAACGATGTTTTCTAAACTCATGTTGACTGTGTGTCAATAGTTCGTTTTCTTCGACGTAATTCGTAACTTTCGCACACAATGTATGTTCCATAACCCTGCCGCATATCGACGTTAACGATATGGGCCTGTAATTTTACTTTTGTTAAGTGATTTAAGATGCTTCACTACTCCGAGGATATTTACTTCTGAGTTACTCGTGCTGGCAGCTATTCTTGATTCAGATTCTGGAATATTTACTTCGTCTTCTTTTGTAAAGGCATTTCTGAAGGCTGTGTTTAGTACCTCTGCTTTGGCAGCACTGTCTTCGAGAGTATCTCCATTGCTATCGCGCAAAGAAGGCATTGATTGTTTCTTGGCGCTAACATACTTCACATACGACCAGAATGTTTTTGAGTTTTCTGCCAGGTTACGAGACAAAGTTTAGTTGCTGTTATAAACATCTCGCATTGAAGTCGCACTAAATGTCTAGTTTCTGTAAAAAATCGCCAATCTTGGGGATTTTGCATCTGTTTAAATTTGGCATGTTTGTTTCGTTGTTTCTGCAACAGTGTTCTGACCCGTTTTGTGTACCAAGGAGGATCAGCTCCGTCGTTTGTTAATTTATTTGATATAAACCTCTCCCCCCCATGAGCCACGGACCTTGGCGTTGGTGGGGAGGCTTGCGTGCCTCAACGATACAGATGCCGTACCGCAGGTGCAACCACAACGGAGGGGTATCTGTTGAGAGGCCAGACAAATGTGTGGTTCCTGAAGAGGGGCAGCAGCCTTTTCAGTAGTTGTAGGGGCAAGAGTCTGGATGGTTGACGGATCTGGCCTTGTAACACTAACCAAAATGGGCTTGCTGTGCTGGTACTGCGAACGGCTGAAAGCAAGGGGAAACTACAGCCGTAATTTTTCCCGATGGCTTGCAGCTTTACTGTATGATTAACTGATGATGGCGTCCTCTTGGGTAAAATATTCCGGAGGTAAAACAGTCCCCCATTCGGATCTCCGGGCGGGGACTACTCAGGAGGACGTTGTTATCAAGAGAAAGAAAACTGTTGTTCTACGGGTCGGAGCGTGGAATGTCAGATCCCTTAATCGGGCAGGTAGGTTAGAAAATTTGAAAAGGGAAATGGATAGGTTAAAGTTAGATATAGTGGGAATTAGTGAAGTCCGGTGGCAGGAGGAACAAGACTTTTGGTCAGGTGAATACAGGGTTATAAATACAAAATCAAATAGGGGTAATGCAGAAGTAAGTTTAATAATGAATAAAAAATAGGAGTACGGGTAAGCTACTACAAGCAGCATAGTGAACCCATTATTGTCGCCACGATAGACACGAAGCCCACGCCTACTACAGTAGTGCAAGTTTATACGCCAACTAGCTCTGCAAATGACGAAGAAATTGATGAAATGTATGAGGAGATAAAAGAAATTATTCAAATAGTGAAGGGAGACGAAAATTTAATAGTCATGGGTGACTGGAATTCAAGTGTAGGAAAAGGGAGAGAAGGAAACATAGTAGGTGAATATGGATTGGGGCTAAGAAATGAAAGAGGAAGCCGTCTGGTAGAAATTTGCGCAGAGCATAGCTTAATCATAACCAACACTTGGTTTAAGAATTATGAAAGAAGGTTGTATACATGGAAGAATCCTGGAGATACTAAAAGGTATCAGATAGATTATATAATGGTAAGACAGAGATTTAGGAACCAGATTTTAAATTGTAAGACATTTCCAGAGGCAGATGTGGACTCTGACCACATTCTATTGGTTGTAAACTGTAGATTAAAACTGAAGAAACTGCAAAAAGGTGGGAATTTAAGGAGATGGCACCTCGATAAACTGAAAGAACCAGAGGTTGTACAGAGTTTCAGGGAGAACATAAGGGAACAACTGACTGGAATGGGGGGAAAGAAATACAGTAGAGGAAGAATGGGTAACTTTGAGGGATGAAATAGTGAAGGCAGCAGAGGATCAAATAGGTAAAAAGACGAGGGCTAGTAGAAACCCTTGGCTAACAGAACAAATATTGAATTTAATTGATGAAAGGAGAAAATATAAAAATGCAGTAAATAAAGCAGGCATAAAAGAATACAAACGTCTCAAAAATGAGATCGACAGGAAGTGCAAAATGGCTAAGCAGGGATGGCCTGAGGACAAATATATGGATGTAGAGGCTTATCTCACTAGGGGTAAGATAGATACTGCGTATGGGAAAATTAAAGAGACCTTTGGAGAAAGGAGAACCACTTGTGTGAATATCAAGAGCTTTGATGGAAACCCAGTTCTAAGCAATGAAGGGAAAGCAGAAAGGTGGAAGGAGTATACAGGGACTATACAAGGGCGATGTACTTGAGGACAATATTATGGAAATGATGTAGATGACGATGAAATGGGAGATATGACACTGCGAGAAAAGTTTGACAGAGCACTGAAAGACATGAGTCGAAACAAGGCCCCTGGAGTAGACAATATTCCATTAGAAATACTGACAGCCTTGGGAGAGCCAGTTCTGACAAACCTCTACCATCTGGTGAGCAAGATGTATGAGACAGGCGAAATAACCTCAGCCTTCAAGAAGAATATAATGATTCCAATCCCAAAGAAAGCAGGTGTTGACAGATGTGAAAATTACCGAACTATCAATTTAATAAGTCACAGCTGCAAAATACTAACGCGCATTCTTTACAGATGAATGGAAAAACTAGTAGAAGCTGACCTCGGGGAAGTTCAGTTTGGATTCCGTACAAATGTTGGAACACGTGAGGCAATACTGACCGTAGGACTTACCTTAGAAGAAAGATTAAGGAAAGGCAAACCTACGTTTCTAGCATTTGTAGACTTAGAAAACGTTTTTGACAAAGTTGATTGGAATACTCTCTTTCAAATTTTGAAGGTGGCAGGGGTAAAATACAGGGAGCGAAAGGCTATTTACAATTTGTACAGAAACCAGATGGCAGTTATAAGAGTCGAGGGACATGAAAGGGAAGCAGTGGTTGGGAAGGGAGTGAGACAGGTTTGTAGCCTATCCCCGATGTTATTCAATCTGTGTATTGAGCAAGCAATAAAGGAAACAAAAGAAAAATTCGGAGTAGGAATTAAAATCCATGGAGAAGAAATAAAAAATTTGAGGTTCGCCGATGACATTGTAATTCTGTCAGAGACAGCAAAGGACTTGGAAGAGCAGTTGAACGGAATGGACAGTGTCTTGAGAGGAGGGTATAAGATGAACATCAACAAAAGCAAAACGAGGATAATGGAATGTAGTCGAATTAAGTCGGGTGATACTGAGGGAATTAGATGAGGAAATGAGACGCTTAAAATAGTAAAGGAGTTTTGCTATTTGGGGAGCAAAATAACTGATGATGGTCGAAGTAGAGAGGATATTATATGTAGACTGGCAATGGCAAGGAAAGCGTTTCTGAAGAAGAGAAATTTGTTAACATCGAGTGTAGATTTAAGTGTCAGGTAGTAGTTTTTGAAATATTTGTATGGAGTGTAGCCATGTATGGAAGTGAAACGTGGACTATAAATAGTTTAGGCAAGAAGAGAATAGAAGCTTTCGAAATGTGGTGCTACAGAAAAATGCTGAAGATTAGATGGGTAGACCACATAACTAATGAGGAAGTATTGAATAGAATTGGGCAGAAGACTAGCTTATGGCACAACTTGACTAGAAGAAGGGATCGGTTGGTATGACATGTTCTGAGACATCGAGCGATGACCAATTTAGTATTGGAGGGCAGCGTGGAGGGTAAAAATCGTAGAGGGAGAACAAGAGATGAATACACTAAGCAGATTCAAAAGGATGTAGGCTGCAGTAGGTACTGGGAGATGAAGAAGCTTGCACAAGATAGAGTAGCATGGAGAGCTGCATCTAAGCAGTCTCAGGACTGAAGACCACAACAACATAAATCTCTCAATTGCTGCCGATACTATCTTTGAATTCAAGCCACATCTGGTCTACACTTATTAATTTGGAATGAGTAGAGATTGTCTCTCAGGAAGGCGTCAATTGAATTTTTATCTGCTTTTGTGAATAGGTATATTTTTCGCTTATTTTTGGAGGATCTAGGGGATTCCAGTATTCAATCTCGCTACGACAACCCTGTGTTCACTAATCCCTGTATCCGTTTTGATGCCCTTGTTAACTCAGGATTATTTGTTGCTAAGAGGTCAAGTGTGTTTTCACAATCGTTTACTATTCGCGTGGTCTCATGTGACTGCTCGAAATAATTTTCAGAGAATGCATTTAGCACAATTTCGGATGATGTTTTATGCGTACCTCCGGAATGAAACATGTGTTTTCGCCAACATATCGAGGGTAAATTTAAGTCACCACCAACTATAATCGTATGATTCGGGTGCGTGTTTGAAATGAAACTCTAGTTTTCTTTGAACCTTTCAGCAACTGCATCATCTGGATTGGGAGGTCGGTAGAAGGATCCAATTATTATTTTGTTCCGGTACACAGTACTGTAAAATATCGCCCTCTTCTTCCGTATTTAACCTTTTGCTGAAGTGCAAAAACAGAAGTGCATCCTAAATACGAGAGACACCCTACGCCGTAACACCACCCCCTTTATATTTCATTGCTGACGCTACACCTGATGGCATGTAACGCTCTCCAGACATTCGCCACTTAAACACTACCACCGCATTGCGACAGGGTGTAGCATTATTTATCACTCCAGATCACTCGTTTCCAGGCGTCCATTGTTTAGTGGCGTCGCTTAGCATTGTAAATGTCGTGTGACTAGGGCCTCCCATAGGGTAGACCGTTCGCCGAGAGCAAGTCTTTCGATTGGACGCCACTTTGGCGATTTGCACGGCGATGGGGATGAAATGATGTTGATTAGGACAACACAACACCGAGTCCCTGACCAGAGAGAATCTCCGACCCAGCCGGTGATCGAACCCGCGCCTTTACGACTGACATTCTGTCGCGCTGACCACTAAGATACCGGGGGCGGTTGTCACTTAGCATTACTTAGCACTGACTACAGAAATACCTGGCTTATGAGGGACAAGTCGACCGTCGTATCCTATTCTTTTTAACTCGGTATCATTGTGACAGTTTGGTTACTAGTAGCACATTGAAACTTAAAGAGAGACGCCGTCTGCTGATTTCATGCGGTTTTAACAACTCCATTCTGCAGTGCTTCATGGTCCCGTTCTATTAGTACGTGAAGTTTGACTGGTATCGCTTTAACTGCGGTTCCTCCTTCACGTTTTCGCTTAATACGAGGTCTGTTCAAAAAATTCATAATTTCGCGCCAATGGTGTGTTGGAGCGAAATGCGGTTGGTCTCCCTGCACACGCCTTTGTTTAATGTATAACCGCCAGAAGTTTCATTGTTGTATGTTTGTTAGTTATTGTCCAGTGCTGTATTGAGTAGAACGTTGTAGAGCTGGGCAACACGATTCTTTTTTCCGATTCGATTCCTACGATTCAATCTCACAATCCGAATCGGTTCCTACGATTCGTTCACGATTCATTCTAGTCTGCGATGGCACGATTCTTACGGAATGCAAAAAGTTCTACATCTTACTCACAGATGGCAGGACTTGTCTGAAATTGTCAATGGGGTTAGAATCGAACTGCGTCATGATATGCCAGAAATAGTTTATTTATGAGTAAACATGCATAAGACTTTACAAGTGTGATTCTCGATTTATACGTGTAATGCCTTAATTGATGAAAGGTCACGTTTGATTTGATTGCATCTATTGTTTTATTTCAGTATGCCAGGAAAGAGGAGTCGATTTGTGCGAAATATGGTGCAAAATTACGTGGTATGCCAGTTTGGTTGTGTGGCTTGAACGTATCTAATACAGACGTCTGTTTTATAGTAACAAAATCTATCAGTGTGGCAGACGTGGTTTGGCTCATATCATCCTATGTTTTTCTGTGCTGTCTTTCCAATTCATAACGCAGCTGACAGCCCTCCCACAAGGCAAATTTAACATAACTTTCATTTCTTCTAAATACAAAGCATAGGCATTTTGCTTTTAATTTGTCTGAGAACTTGCCGCTGTCACTACTATTTACGTTAGAAGACGACACCGCCAAGTGTCAGCTTGGTTTTCACGAGTAATATTACGGCCCACGGACTTCGTTTGTTCGTTCCGAGCTTCATTTGTTCACACGCATCCTCCACTTGACTGCCATCTGGCGGTCGTAATCATTCGGCACCACTCGCCATGATTCGGAAGTTGCCGTCGAAGCATAGCGTACTAAGAATCGATGAATCGTTGGAACTTAGAATGAACGACTCATTCACGAATCGCCACAACTCTAGAATGTTGTGTCGCACAGTTTGTGAATTTCTAGATAGCAGAGATGATCCTTAAGAGGATCGTAACTGGTGATGAGACGTAGGTTTACGGTTATGATGTTCAGACCAAGTTTCAGTCTACACAATGTGTCTGGAAAGGTTCTCCACTATCAAAAGGACCTCGTCCAGTCAGGTCAAATATATGAGCCAAGCTGATAGTTTTCTTTAACTTTGAAGAATTATGTTGTTGTGGTCTTCAGTCCTGAGACTGGTTTGATGCAGCTCTCCATGCTACACTATCCTGCGCAAGCTTCTTCATCTCCCAGTACCTACTGCAACCTATATCCTTCTGAATCTGTTTAGCGTATTCATTTCTTGGTCTCCCTCTACGATTTTTACCTTAGTTCATCATGAATTCGGGCCACAGGGACCAACTGTTATAAAATTAATCAAAAACATTTTCGATGGCAGTCGATGTTAACTTCTGACCGGTTTCGGATATTTAATTACAGGCCAACATCAGAGTTTGCACTGTAATAACAAAAGTAAAATTGCTATATTACATTGAGAAGCCAATGATGTAAACCGATGCATCGTTACCCATCTGGGTAAGGGCGATGGCACCTAATCCGCCGTGGAAGCCTCAGTCACTGCAACTGGTGCTGATGGTTAAGCAGCCACTAACTACAGGGTGTTCAAAAAGTCTCTCCGCACTGCCGTATCATTGTTAGCCGCGCATGCCGAATGCCGCAGCAAATATAACGAAATGAAACTTAATGAAATACAAGTTATTAATTTATTGAATATTCATTTTTACTTACAAATTTTCACATTAAATGTTGATGAATACGCAGTTCAATTCGTCTAAGCATGTTTTCAAACACAAGCTAAGACATTTCTTCTGTACCACAAGCAGTGAAAGTGGGTTTTGCAATTTTCAATTCATCGATGGATTTTGGATGGTCTTTATAGACAGTTGCTTTCGCTGCACCCCAGAAGAATAAGTCTGGTGGTGTTAGGTCAGGCGATCGTGGAGGCTAAAATCCCTGTGAAATTATGCGATCACCAAAAACATCAGCATTGAAACGCGTGCTGTATGCGCGGTTGCACTAGCTTGTTGAAAATAACCGTTCAATATTCCACTTAATACATGTTCTCCTATGAGTGGGTACAGAATTTCACTGCAGTATCGTTGTGCGTTTACTATTTTGTTGAAAAATATGGGACCCACAATTCGACGTCTAGAAATTGCAATCCAAACTCCTATTTTCACAAAATGAAATAGTTTCTCATGAACACACAGTGGATTTGCAGTACTCCACATGCGAGAATTTTGCGAGTTCATCCACATGGATAAATGAAACCACGCCTCATCAGTGAAAAACGTTTCATTAAGAACATCCCTTCCATTTTTTTGAACGAAATTTTTTAGCCATAGACAATAATGCAGTCTCTTGCCATAATCAGTATTTTACAGTTCTTTCACGACTGTCGGGAAAAGTTCTAATTTTTTCCTTAGAGCTGTGTGGGCCGTTCCGACACCACCATCGATTTCCTGGGCGAGTTTTATTACTGACTTATTCGGACTCATGGACATTTTTCGGAAATAACGACTAATTTATCCTCAGACAAAACGCTAGGACGATCGCTTCTCGGTGCATCTGTCACTGAACCCGTACTTTGAAATTTGTTAATTAAATCTGGCACAGTTTCGTGAAGTGGAAGTGTTGTCTCCGGGAAAATTGAATTACATGTTTGGCACGAACTGAAAGTGTGTATTTACCGCCAGCTTTGAACACTTGTTCGACTAAAAACACACGTTCTGCAATGGTTAGCATTATAACAGTGACGAAAGCGAAACAAACGAAAAAAGGAACTAAAGTTAAACGTTCACATCAACACGTAACGCACACACCAACGATACTACTGATGCTGGCTAAGATAAACGAAGCGGTGGAATGTTGGGAGAGTCCACTTTAAGGGAAGTGACCCAGGCAGGCACGCACGGCTAACAATCTTACGGCACTGCGGAGAGACTTTCTGAACACCCCGTCCATCGCGTAGAGAGAGGACGCTCCAGAGCCAAAGGCATTGGCGTCATCCAGTTGCCAACAACTTACACATCGTTTTGAGTCTTCATTTTTAAGTTGATGTTGTGGGCTTCAATCCTGAGACTGCTTTGATGCAGCTCTCCATGCTACTCTATCCTGTGCAAGCTTCTTCATCACCCAGTACCTACTGCAGCCTACATCCTTCTGAATCTGCTTAGAGTATTCATCTCTTGGTCTCCTCTACGATTTTTACCCTCCACGCTGCCCTCCAATACTAAATTGGTGATCCCTTGATGCCTCAGAACATGTCCTACCAACCGACCCCTTCTTCTAGTTAAATTGTGCCACAAACTCCTCCATAATTATATTCAATACCTCCTCATTAATTATGTGATCTACCCATCTAATCTTTAGCAGTCTTCTGTAGCACCACATTTCGAAAGCTTCTGTTCTCTTCTTGTCCGAACTATTTATCATCCACTTTTCATTTCCATACATGGCTACACTCGATAAAAATACTTTAAGAAACGACTTCCTGACTGTTAAATCTATACTCGATGTTAGCAAACTTCTCTTCTTCACAAACGCTTTCCTAGCCATTGCCAGTCTACATTTTATATCCTCTCTACTTCGACCATCATCAGTTATTTTGCTCCCCAAATAGCAAAACTCCTTTACAACTTCAAGTGTCTCATTTCCTAATCTAATTCCCTCGGCATCACCCGACGTAAATATACTACATTCCATTATCCTCGTTTTGCTTTTGTGGATGTTCATCTTATACCCTCCTTTCAAGACACTGTCCATTCCGTTCAACTGCTCTTCCAAGTCCTTTGCTGTCTGACAGAATTACAATATAATCGCTGAACTTCAAAGTTTTTATTTCTTCTCCATTTTTAAGTATTTATCTTCAAAATTTAACTACTCAAGAAACGAGTTCATCATTAATTAAAACTTCTGGGCTGAATTGCCCTGGTCCATACATAAAACTTCTTCTCCTTCCTGACGTTTCGTTGCCTACTGCGGGCAACATCTTCTGAGGTGAGTCGGCGACTGGCTGCTAGGCGCTGGAGGTCCCGCTTATATAGAGCGCTTAGATGGCGCCACCACTCGTCACGTGCTTTCGACTTTAAAACTATCTCTGGCTAGTGCCATCTCTCTCGATTGCAGGTAGTCGATTGTCACTTCGTTGGTACATAGTCGACCGCCATATCGTGTCTAGTTTTAATCCTTCTTCTTTTCTATTAAAATTATTTCCGTGCTTGTAGATCTCTGTAGCTTCTCTATACATGCGAGTATAATAATGTGAGGTCCTAGCTATCACGTTTGTCTCACTAAAGTTTATTTCGTGATCACCGTCTTTGAAAACGTGTTCCGCTACAGCTGATTTCTCAATCTGTCCCACTCTACAGTTCCTTTTGTGTTCCGTTAGGCGGGTATTAACACTGCTTTTAGTTGTTCCAATAAACCATGCCTCAGCTACACGGAATTTTATACACACCTGGGGTAGCGAAGGGGTGTCGTGCGTCTTTCACCGATCTTAAACTTTCACTAATTTTCTTGGTAGGTCGAAGGATTGTCTCCACTTGAAACTTGGCCAAAACCTTGCCAATACTGTCCGGAAGTTTTAATTAATGAAGACGCCGGCAGTGAAAGCTTACATGCTATGATTAAACGAGTTTTTATTCATTTGTGGTTCATAATCCATGTTACTGTTGATCGATAGTACTACCGGACGTGTTGCGACGCCTGCAACGAGATGCGAGAAGGAAACGGTCTGAAATGTGGAGAGACAATTCACGGCTCCTGCACCACGATAGCGCACGAGCAAATTCATCCCTGCTGGTGCGTGTCTGTTGCACAAGAAACGAAATCACTGTGCTACCTCATTCTCCATACTCCCCGGACCTGGCCCCTGGGGAGTTTTCTTTATTTACAAAGTTGAAAACCCCGTTGAAAGGACGGAGATTTGCAACGACGGACGAGATAAAAATAAATTCGCAGACGGTACTTCGCGCGATCCAGCAACAGGCGTACCAAGAGTGCCTGCTTCCCGAAGTGGAAACAGCGTTGGCGGCAGGGGGGGGGGGGGGGTATCAACTGTGGAGGAGAGTATTTACAAGGTCACCATGCACAGTAAGTGGTAGATGAGTGCAGAAAAATTTGTGGACAAAGTTCCGGAATTTTTTGAACAGACCTCGTAGTTACATGTACCGACTCGACAGAAAATCCTAGGAAGTTCTGGTCTTGCGTTAAATCAGTAAGTGGCTCGAAACAGCATATCCAGACACTCCGCGATAGTGATGGTATTGAAACAGAGGATGACACGCGTAAATACTAAACACCTTTTTCCAAAGCTGTTTCACACAGGAAGACCGCTCTGCATTTCCTTCTCTAAATCCTCGAACAAACGAAAAAATGGCTGACATGGAAATAAGTGTCCAAGGAATAGAAAAGCAACTAGAATCACACAACAGAGGAAAGTCCACTGGACCTGACGGAATACATATTCGATTCTACACAGAGTACGTGGAAGAACTTGCCCCCCCTTCTAACAGCCGTGTACCGCAAGTCTCTAGAGGAACGGAAGGTTCCAAATGATTGGAAAAGAGCACAGGTAGTCCCAGTCTTCAAGAAGGGTCGTCGAGAAGATGCGCAAAACTATAGACTTATATCTCTGACGTCGATTTGTCGTAGAATTTTAGAATACTTTTTTGCTCGCTGTGCATGTCATATCTGTAAACCCAGAATCTATTCCGTAGGAATCAACAAGGATTCCGAAAACAGCGATCGTGTGAGGCCCAACTCGCTTAATTTGTTCATGAGACCCAGAAAATATTAGGTACAGGCTCCCAGGTAGATGCCATTTTGCTTGACTTCCGGAAGGCGTTCGATACAGTTCCGCGCTCTCGCCTGATAAACAAAGTAAGAGCCTACGGAATATCAGACCAGCTGTGTGGCTGGATTGAAGAGTTTTTGGCAACAGAACACAGCATATTGTTCTCAATGGAGAGACGTCTACAGACTTTAAAGTAACCTCTGGCTTACCACAGGGGAGTGTTATGGGACCATTGCTTTTCACAATATATATAAATGACCTAATAGATAGTGTCGGAAGTTCCATGCTGCTTTTCGCCAATGATGCTGTAGTATACAGAGAAGTTGCAGCTTTAGAAAATTGTAGCGAAATGCAGGAAGGTCTGCAGCGGATAGGCACTTGGTGCAGGGAGTGGCAACTGACCCTTAGCATAGACAAATGTAATGTATTGCGAGTACGTAGAAAGAGGAATCCTTTGTTGTATGATTATATGATAGCTAAACAAAGACTGGTAGCAGTTACTTCTGTAAAATATCTGGGAGTATGCGTGCGGAACGACTTGAAGTGGAATGGTCATATAAAATTAACTGTTGGTAATGCGGGTACCAGGTTGAGATTCATTGGGAGAGTCCTTAGAAAATGTAGCCCATCAACAAAGGAGGTGGCTTACAAAGCACTCGTTCGACCTATACTTGAATATTGCTCATCAGTGTGGTATCCGAACGAGATCGGGATGATAGAGGAGATAGAGAAGATCCAAAGAAGAGCGGCGCGTTTCGTCACAGGATTATTTGGTAAGCGTTACGGAGATGCTTAGCAAACTCAAGTGGCAGACTCTGCAAGACAGGCGCTCTGCATCGCGGTGTAGCTTGCTCGCCACGTTTCGAGAGGGTGCGTTTCAGGATCAGGTATCAAATTTCTTGCTTCCCCCTACTTATACCTCCCGAGTAGATCACGAATGTAAAGTTAGAGAGATTCGAGCGCGCACGGAGGCTTTCCGGCAGTCGTTCTTCTCGCGAACCGTACGCGACTGTAACAGGAAAGGGAGGTAATGGCAGTGGCACGTAAAGTGCCCTCCGCCACACACCGTTGGGTGGCTTGCGGAGTATAAATGTAGATGCAGATGTACATCATCAACAGACGATTTGGGCAGCCTTAGAACGGCTGACATTTACCTGATGGATTTCTTGCTCACTTAGCATCCAATGACAAGTCGACTTTCAAAGTCACTGACAAGGGAACCTCCCCATCGCATCCCCATCAGATTTAGTTATAAGTTGGAACAGTGAATATGACTTGAAAAACTGAACACAGATCCATCGAGAAAACAGGAAGAAGTTGTGTGAAACTATGAAAAAATAAGCAAAATATACAAACTGAGTAGTCAATGGGCAACGTAAGAGACATCAAGGATAATGTGCGCTCAAGAATGCCGTAGTCTAGTGGTTAGCGTGAGCAGATGCGGAGCGAGAGGTCCTTGGTTCAAGTCTTCTCTCGAGTGAAAAGTTTAAATTTTCAGAGAATTATCAGAGTTCAGGCAGTCACACATAATCAACTTCGTTCTCCAAAATTCCAGGACATGTGCAGATTTGCATGGATATATGCAGGATTTGACGGTCTACACACGGAAAATTTTGAAAACGTTAGAAACATATGTTTTGACAGAGCACAGAGAAAACTGTTCGACTGTGGCACTGTTGCATTCATTTGTTGCAGTTTATGTGACACACTCTTATGTTTTCATCACATACACAAGAAAACCTAAATCGGGCAAGGTAGAAAAATCTCTTTACCCATTCACCACGTGTACAAGTTAGGTGGGTCGACAACATATACCTGTCATGTGACGCACATGCCGTCACCAGTGTCGTATAGAATATATCAGACGTGTTTTCCTGTGGAGGAATCGGCTGACCTATGACACTGCGATCAAATGCTTTCGGTTCCTTTATTTATGAAATATCCAGGTGCACTGCTATGTAAGTTGTTTGTGTTTTATTTTATTCACAATGAGCCCATTTCGGCAACTTGCCATCGTCAGGTGCTCTGTAAATACATGGATAAGTGATGGTCTTATTATAATGGTTTTGTAACTACGAACTGAGAATTTATAATATATTCTTAGGTGTTTTACCTTACATGTGACATCGTTGCTGTCATGTCCTGTCTGTTTTGTAATTATTGATTCTTCCAGGTGTAGAGTGGACATATAAATCAGATGTTACTACGTTACTTTTCTGACAGTTAGATGACAGTGGGTCAGCGATGTCATATGTTTACATAGTTACCACTATAAACAAAGGATGTATGAAAGTCAGTTGTTTATTATAACTATTTTTCATGTAGGTTTGTTTCTGATTACGTTTTTGCCTAAAGTTAGTTTTAGTTTTATTTTACGTTTTTAATTTTTCGTAATAATTGTCATCTATGATTTATGTTGGTGTTCTGTCTCTGTTTTGCACTACTCATGTTATCGCTGTTGCTATGGATATGTGTTGTTTAGAGTCGCTGATATTAAATTTACCCGTTTTCCCGATTTATAATGTGAATAAAGTTTTCTATATAATTTTTGTGCTTTAGGTCGGTTTGTTCGTTCAGTAAATTTGTTGGGTTGCTGTATGCATGTGAATATATCTCTATTTCCTCCAGGATGTTCAACAGTGTTCCCTTTTGCGTGATATGTAGGATTTCAAGTGCTTCGTTTATGGGTTTTACATAGTGTTTCTCAGCTTGTAAATGTTGAAAAAATGTAGATGGGTTGTTTTCACTTTCTCTGGTGTGCTCTTTATATCTAATTTTGAAGTTTCTACCAGTTTGCCCTGACGATGGCAAGTTGCCGAAATGGGCTCATTGTGAATAAAATAAAAAACAAACAACTTACATAGCAGTGCACCTGGATATTTCATAAATAATTATGTCATTAAAAGACATATTTCGCGCTGCGGGCCCCAAAGAACAGAAGCTTTCGGTTCCCTTTGGCGAGGCACGTCCTTTCGTCTGCTTATCGCACGGTTTTGCGGTGTGGTCGCAAAACACAGACACTAAACTTATTACAATGACCAGAGACGTCAATGAACGTACGGACAGATCATAGCTTTGCGAAAATAAAGAAAGTAAACTTTTCACTCGAGGGAAGACTTGAACCAAGGACCTCTCACTCCGTAGCTACTCACGGTATCCACGGGACCACGGCGCTCCATGGACTACTCAGTTTGTATATTTTGCTTATTTTTTTCGTAGTTCCACACAACGTCTTCCTGTTTTCTCGATTGATCTGCGTTCAGTTTTTCAAGGCCTATCCACTGTGCCAACTTATAACTAAATCTGAGGGGGGTGCGATGGGGAGGTTCCCTTTTGAGCTCTCCTAACCAACCCTTCCCCCTGCTACTGCATCTCTACTGATCCCCCGCCCCCCTCTAATGGCAACTAGCGGTCAATTCCGCATTACGTATGGGTGCCCGATACAGATAGTGTATCCCTGTGCACTCACCTGGTGACAGGGACGGGCTTGCAGCAGTAGCGGCAACATGGGAAACAGCAGCAGGGCCCCGTGACTGGCTGTATGGTGGCTGTGGACAGCCGCTCGGACAACTCCTCCTCGCCGCCCAGGTAGGCCACCAACAGCGAGAACATCTGGTAGAGGCACACCACGAACATGCCCTGTGTCACCACCTGCACCAGGAAGTGCGCGCGGGGTACCAGCACTGCCAGATACGTGATGGTGGCCGACACCTGCAACACATGACGTATACTTATACGAGAGGGGAGGGGCTAGTGTAATTGGATAATACAAACCATAACAAAATGCACGGAAGTATGTTTTTAAACACAAACCTACGTTTCTTTTAAGTGGAACCCCGTTAGTTTTGTTAGCACATCTGAACATACACTCCTGGAAATGGAAAAAAGAACACATTGACACCGGTGTGTCAGACCCACCATACTTGCTCCGGACACTGCGAGAGGGCTGTACAAGCAATGATCACACGCACGGCACAGCGGACACACCAGGAACCGCGGTGTTGGCCGTCGAATGGCGCTAGCTGCGCAGCATTTGTGTACCGCCGCCGTCAGTGTCAGCCAGTTTGCCGTGGCATACGGAGCTCCATCGCAGTCTTTAACACTGGTAGCATGCCGCGACAGCGTGGACGTGAACCGTATGTGCAGTTGACGGACTTTGAGCGAGGGCGTATAGTGGGCATGCGGGAGGTCGGGTGGACGTACCGCCGAATTGCTCAACAAGTGGGGCGTGAGGTCTCCACAGTACATCGATGTTGTCGCCAGTGGTCGGCGGAAGGTGCACGTGCCTGTCGACCTGGGACCGGACCGCAGCGACGCACGGATGCACGCCAAGACCGTAGGATCCTACGCAGTGCCGTAGGGGACCGCACCGCCACTTCCCAGCAAATTAGGGACACTGTTGCTCCTGGGGTATCGGCGAGGACCATTCGCAACCGTCTCCATGAAGCTGGGCTACGGTCCTGCACACCGTTAGGCCGTCTTCCGCTCACGCCCCAACATCGTGCAGCCCGCCTCCAGTGGTGTCGCGACAGGCGTGAATGGAGGGACGAATGGAGACGTGTCGTCTTCAGCGATGAGAGTCGCTTCTGCCTTGGTGCCAATGATGGTCGTATGCGTGTTTGGCGCCGTGCAGGTGAGCGCCACAATCAGGACTGCATACGACCGAGGCACACAGGGCCAACACCCGGCATCATGGTGTGGGGAGCGATCTCCTACACTGGCCGTACACCTCTGGTGATCGTCGAGGGGACACTGAATAGTGCACGGTACATCCAAACCGTCATCGAACCCATCGTTCTACCATTCCTAGACCGGCAAGGGAACTTGCTGTTCCAACAGGACAATGCACGTCCGCATGTATCCCGTGCCACCCAACGTGCTTTAGAAGGTGTAAGTCAACTACCCTGGCCAGCAAGATCTCCGGATCTGTCCCCCATTGAGCATAACTGGGACTGGCTGAAGCGTCGTCTCACGCGGTCTGCACGTCCAGCACGAACGCTGGTCCAACTGAGGCGCCAGGTGGAAATGGCATGGCAAGCCGTTCCACAGGACTACATCCAGCATCTCTACGATCGTCTCCATGGGAGAATAGCAGCCTGCATTGCTGCGAAAGGTGGATATACCCTGTACTAGTGCCGACATTGTGCATGCTCTGTTGCCTGTGTCTATGTGCCTGTGGTTCTGTCAGCGTGATCATGTGATATATCTGACCCCAGGAATGTGTCAAAGTTTCCCCTTCCTGGGACAATGAATTCATGGTGTTCTTATTTCAATTTCCAGGAGTGTAGTTATCGTCCATGTTTCACTTCCATACATGGCTACACTCCATACAAATACTTTCAGAAACGACTTCCTGACACTTAAATCTATACTCGATGTTAACAAATTTCTCTTCTCCAGAAACGCTTTCCTTGCCACTGCCAGTCTGCATTTTATATCTTCTCTTCTTCGACCATCATCAGTTATTTTTCTCCCCAAATAGCAAAACTCCTTTACTACTTTGTCTCATTTGCTAATCTAATTCCCATAGCATCACCCGACTTAATTCGACTACATTCCATTATCCTAGTTTTACTTTTGTTGATGTTCATCTTATACCCTTCTTTCAAGACACTCTCCATTCCGTTCAACTGCTCTTCCAAGTCGTTTGCTGTCTCTGACAGAATTATAATCTCATCGGCGAACCTCAATGTTTTTATTGCTTCCCCATCGATTGTAATACATACTCCAAACTTTTATTTTGTTTCCTTTAGTGCTTGCTCAATATACAGATTGAATTGCATCGGGGAGAGGCTACAACCCTGTCTCACTCCCTTCCTAACCACTGCTTCCCTTTCATACCCCTCGACTCTTATAACTGCCATCTGGTTTCTGTACAAATTGTAAATAGCCTTTCGCTCCCTGTATTTTATCCCTGCCACCTTCAGAATTTCAAAGAGAGTATTCCAACCAACATGGTCAAAAGTTTTCTCTAAGTCTACAAATTCTAGAAACGTATGTTTGTCTTTCCTTAGTCTTTCTTCTAAGATAACTCGTAGGGTCAGTATCGCCTCAGGTGTTCCAACATTTCTACGGAATCCAAACTGATCTTCCCCGAGGTCGGCTTCTACCAGTTTTTCCATTCGTCTGTAAAGAATTAGTATGAAGTATCGCACTTTATTCAATATGATGTGCACACTGTAAGACAAAAAAGAAAGACCCACCACAAAGGAATCATCCGAATGGGATGGAAGTCCGTAGGTGTGATGTACAGACAAACAAATTATTAAAATTTCAGAAAAATAGGCTGAGTTGTTTGAGAGCGAAGCCCTCACAGATAGAGTACGTCAGTAAGCAAATATTCGGCTTGGCATTGATTGATAGAGTTGTTGAACGTCCTCCTGAGGGTAAATGTTCCAAATTCTGTACAATTGGCGCATTAGATCGTCTTTTTTTTCTTTTTTTTGTCACTTTTCATTCCCTCCCCTGATGGAGGAAGGCGGGCTGTTTGAGGGCATTCTGGCGTCCCTTTTCAGCCGTGGGGCTTTTACATAGTTATTTTTATTTGACGCAATTTATTTTTCCTGCAAGTGCATTGTTATATATGGTTGACCATTTCGTTACTGCAGGTTTTTATCAAAATGAAAACAACATAAATATATTAACATAATAAAATTTTAAGTATACAGAAGAATGAAGTACACAGTGTATATAGCAATAAAGAGAAGAGACATATACAGTACAAAACTATTGGAATACAAAAAGACATAAAATACAAATTTATGTTCACATGATAGGAATTTATTGGATGATTGAGTTAAATATATGTATTGTGTATATGTTTGTGTGTGTGGTTGATAATGTGGTGTGAGAAGTATATATATATATATATATATATATATATATATATATATATATATATATATATATATATATATATAAACCTATTATGTTGTGTATTACGGGTTCCGATTGTAGCTGGATCTACAATTTTTTTGTTTGGTGAATAGTTTAATTTGAAATATATATAATAACTAGGTATATGTATTACATTATTTATCCTGTTTTATCCTGAGAGAGGGTGAGCGGTGTTTGTTGTTGCGTAGATTGTTTGTGTTTCCTGTGGCGGTTTGTTCTGTGTTTGCGCGTCCGCGTGCGTTTGTGGTTAATCTGCTATTCTTTCGTCAAGGTGGGTTGGTATCGTTGTGTCTGCAGTTAAGGGTAGCAGGATTGGGATGAGGTCATGGAATGTTTTAGCTGTGTTTTGGGCTATTGTGCGTGATGGGGGAATGTATTTGTACTTAGTTTTTCTGCGTCCTCTTGCTTTAATAGTGAGAATATCCTACATATCCGGTCTGTTGGGGAGAATGTGTTTTCTATATTTCACCCTAAGTTTGTCCATTCTGGTTTGGAGTGGTTCTATGCTTGAGCTTGTGTATACTTCATTGCTGGGGGTTGTAGGGGGTAGCTTGGTGATGATGCGTATTAGTCTTCTTCCTGTTTTGTACAGTTTTCCGCTATGTAATCCCGCGAGTGGGGCGACTGCGTATTCGAGTATTGGCCTTATAAATGTTTTGTATGTATGTAGGGCTGTTTCGTCGCTGCAACGGAAGCGTCCTTGAACCTGTCTCAGTCGTGTTTTGTTCAGAAGGTGATTTAAGTGTGTTTTCGAGTTCAGGTGTCGTCAAAATACCGAACTGTCTAACGAACCTGCGAAAGATGCTCCAAACTTTCTCAATTTGGAAGAGATCCATTGGCCTTGCTAGCCAAAGTAAGATTTGGCAACCACGAATGCAAGCAGTATTATCTTAGCACAGGTTGGCTAGCCATGAATGGCAACAAAAGCAAGTGTAGAATATCGTGGGCGTTTCACTGTGTTGTAAGGGTGCCACAGATGACAACCAAAGCGGTCCTGATATGAAAAGGCACCCCAGACCCTCACCCCTAGCTGTTGTGCCCATGGCGGCCGATGGTCAGGTTGGTAACTAACTACTGTCCAGGACCTCTCCTGGTACATCTTCGCTGGTGATCGGGGCTCAGTCCTAAGCGGGTGGCACCCGTGAAGACAATTCCACTCCAGTCAATGTGACTCCAGGTGGACTGGACAGTCCAACTTGACTGTCGCCAGCCAAACGACCCAACAACTAGGAGTGAAGCCCTGGGGTGCCATTCCTTCTCGTAGCGGGACCCATTTGGTCGTGACCTTCTTCACCCTTAATGCCAACGATTCTTCCCTCACAAGGAGAAGTCTCGAGTGGTGCGATCGGCACTTTGAAATTATCTGTACAACGACGTAGATTAAGATCCCAGGTATCACACACTGGAGCCATACAGTCTAGTGGGCCCTAGTTTTCAAGTAAATGACAAAATTTTGTGCAACACGTAAGGATCTTAAAAAAATATAAGTTCAGTAATGCTGTTACGTGGTGTAATGATTTGGATAACAGTTCCTCGTGTAGGAGGTTGTGGGTTCAAATATCGTCAGGTGGTCACATTTTATTTTATTTTTTAATCTTCATCGAAATTACTTCGAGCATTATTTTTATTCAGTTGCTTAGTTTAAACGCATTTTTTAAATTTCTATACCTTTGTCACATCATTTTAATGACCGTTGGAACTTTTTAATTTGTTTTATTTTTCTTTACATCATTCTTTTTTCAGCCGAAATTTTTATAAATATGAATATAATTATATTTATATATTATAATATTCAATTATTTAACGATTTTGATCTATCTTAAAAACAATATAATCTTTGATTTTATCCATACTGGATGAGAGGTCATGGTTGTGACTGTCCAATGTTAAAAAATAGATATCGGCTCAACCACTTGGTTATCGTATTAGGCACAGACTGAAACTTGACTATAGACTGGTACAGACTAATGCAGACTGACTAATTGGAGGTCTGTACACTCATTATAATACCTCGTGCATTTAGGCATCACTGTTCGAGTTTGATCGGTGAGGAGAAAAGGTTCTACGTTAGCAGCAATCTCATTGGCTGCGTTACATAATTAATACGCGGATCAGCGGAAACAGAATTTGGTCCGTCTCTAAGACAGCGCCATCTCGTAGTGCGGAGACGGACAAGCGCTGCGCCTGCGCTGTTGCGCTTAGCAGGGCGCGTTCTATTGGGAAAGTTGTTTACGCTCTGACTACGCGGAACTATGTACACAACAGAAGGCTGTTTAGGTTTTTATGTTAGTAACGTCACCTAGCACTCTGTATGAAAATCACTGGCTGTGCTGTGTGCAGTCTGTGGCTGGTTTGCATTGTTGGAATAGTCGCTATTGTAGTGTTGGGAAGTTGGATGTGAACAGCGCGTAGCGTTGTGCAGTTGGAGGTGAGCTGCCAGTAGTGGTGGATGTGGGGGGAGAGTTGGCGGAGTTTTGAGAGCGGATGATCTGGACGTGTGTCCATCAGAGACAGTAAATTTGTAAGACTGGATGCCATGAACTTCTATATATTTTATTACTTTTGAACACTATTAAGGTAAATACATTGTGCTCTATCATAATCTTTCATTTGCTAACTATGTCTATCAGTAGTTAGTGCCTTCAGTAGTTTGAATCTTTTATTTAGCTGGCAGTAGTGGCGCTCGCTATATTGCAGTAGTTTGAGTAACGAAGATTTTTGTGAGATAAGTGATTCATGAACGGTATAGATTATTGTTAGTCAGGGCTATTCTTTTGTAGGGGTTATTGGAAGTCAGATTGCGTTGCGCTAAAAATATGTGTGTCAGTTTAGTGTTGATCAGAATAGGTAAAGAGCGAAATGTCTGAGTACGTTCAGTTCTGCTCAGCTGTTTGAAAATCAAATAATGTAAGAGGTTTATCAGCACAGTAATTCATTAATTTTTCTAAGGGACGTTTCAAGTCGTAACGTAACTGAGTAGACAGTTCTCGCTTGCCAACAAGTAGGCGTTCTTAGTCACACATCTGATTGTTACAAAGTTTCATCATCTACTAAAAAGCATGTCACTGAGCCACGTGATATCGCTTATCGATGCTCAAAGCTCTACAATTACTTGGGCGCTTATCGCCACTTGTCACGTGCTAGATGTGAGAATCACAAGTGCTCCACCTGGCGATATCAAGAATTTGAGGAAAGATGTTTCTCTTCGCGACAGAGAGAACGGGTGCCTTTATACACAGAGGAATCGTGCTCTTCAGAGAGTGTCCCCAGAATCCCCCCCAGAGCATGATGATGTACTGTCTCTCAAGTTTTGTTGGCGTGACTCATGAACCGTGTGCTTCCAGGTTTTCTGACAAGTTATTGTTTCTATTTTATGTACAATACCAGCTGAAAAATACGGCTATGTGTGGGTGATAGTTTCGCCAGTATTCCATTAGAAACAAAGCCCCACATTTACTCCTGTGATAGACTCGGTAAGAGATAATCCTGGACGGTTTCTGTTCGCTGGAAGCAACATTCTTGCGTCTACAACGACATTTTGTAATCATTTCTCCATCGACGCCTCTTCATCTCTCTGTGGACGGCTATTGATTTCGTCTACAGCCTTATTCACTTCGCAATTGAAACCTGTCAAAAGCCCTGCCAGATGTTAGACATTTCCTTCAGTTGACTTGGCTTTGTCTTACTAGTAAAGAATATATATACTAAAACTTCGTGCATAATGCAGCAGTTTCTCAAACATATTTGACGCCATATTAAAATATTCACTTAATATGACGTCAAAAATTCGGAGTAGGTATTAAAATCCATGGAGAAGAAATAAAAACTTTGAGGTTCGCCGATGACATTGTAATACTGTCAGAGACAGCAAAGGTCTTGGAAAAGCAAATGAACGGAATGGACAATGTCTTGAAAGGAGGATATAAGATGAACATCAACAAAAGCAAAACGAGGATAATGGAATGTAGTCGAATTAAATCGGGTGATGCTGAGGGAATTAGATTAGGAAATGAGACACTTAAAGTAGTAAAGGAATTTTGCTATTTGGTGAGCAAAATAATTGATGATGGTCGAAGTAGAGAAGATATAAAATGTAGACTGGCAATGGCAAGGAAAGCATTTCTGAAGAAGAGAAATTTGTTAACATCGAGTATAGACTTAAGTGTCAGGAAGTCGTTTCTGAAAATATTTGTATGGAGTGTAGCCATGTATGGAAGTGAAACATGGACGATAAATAGTTTGGACAAGAAGAGAATAGAAGCTTTCGAAATGTGGTACTACAGAAGAATGCTGAAGATTAGATGAGTAGATCACATAACAATGATGAAGTATTGAATAGAAATGGGGAGAAGAGGAGTTTGTGGCACAACTTGACAAAAATAAGGGACCGGTTAGTAGGACATGTTCTGAGGCATCAAAGGATCACCAATTTAATACTGGAGGGCGGCGTATAGTGCAAAAATCGTAGAGGGAGACCAAGAGATAAATACAATAATCAGATTCAGAAGGATGTTGGTTGCACTAAGTACTGGGAAATTAAGAAGCTTGCATTGGATAGGGTAGCACGGAGAGCTGCATCAAACCAGTCTCGGGACTGAAGACCACAACAACAACAATGCCGTAAAAACATTTTTTTTTCATATATATGAAAAAGTTTTGCATCACCCCGGTTCCCAGAAGTCCTGAAGATAGACGTTGACTGTCGATATTGTATTACACAGTCCCTTTGACTCTTCAGTGATATCACTAAAGGCACCCAAAGATGTAAACAACCATGCATGAGCAGCGCCTATTAGACGGAAGGGGTCCGACAGGCGATCAGTTCCAGTCATTTCACCAGGAAGGAGGTACAAGACTCGTGTTGTCTGTGGTTCAACCATGCCTAGACGATCAGTACCGGGACTCGATCGCGTCCGCATTGTTACTTTTTGCCAGAAAGGGCTCTCAACATGGTAAATGTTCAGTCGTCTCAGAGTGAATCCAAACGATGTTGTTCGGGCATGGAGGAGACACAGAGACACAAGAACTGTCGACGACATGCCTCGCTCAGGCCGCCAAAGGGCTAATACTGCAGCGTATGACCGCTATCTTCAATTTATGGCTCCGAGGAACCCTGACAGCAACGCCACCATGTTGAATAATGCTTTTCATGCAGGTACAGGTCGTCGTGTTACGACAAACTGTGCGCAATAGGCTGCATGATTCGCAACTTCACTCCCGACGCCAATGGCGTGGTCCATCTTTGCAGCTGCGACACCATGCAGCGCGGTACACATGGGCCCAACAACATGCCGAATGAACCGCTCAGGATTGGCATTGCGTTCTCTTCACCGATGAGTGTCGCATATGCCTTAATCCACACAATCGTTGGAGACGTGTTTGGAGGTAACACGGTCAGGCTGAACGCCTTAGACACACTGTCCAGCGAGTGCAGCAAGGTGGCGGTTAGCTGGTGTTTTGGAGTGGCATTATGTGGGGCCGACGTACGTTGCTGGGGGTCACCGAAGGGGGATACGTGGATGCCATCCTCCGACCGACAGTGCAACCGAATCGGCAGCATATTGGCGAGGCATTCGTCTTCATGGACGACAATTCGCTCCCCCATTGTGCATATCGTGTGAATAACGACCTTCAGGATAACGATATCGGTCGACTAGAGTGACCAGCTGTTCTCCAGGTATGAACCCTATTGAATATGCCTGGCATAGATCGAAAAGAGCTGTATATGAACGACGTTATCCACCAACCACTCAGAGGGATCTACGCCGAATCACCGTTTAGGAGTGGGGCAATCTGGACCAAGATTGCCTTTATGAACTTGTGGATAGTAGCCCACGACGAATACAGGCATACATCAACGGAAGAGGACGTGCTACTTAACTATTAGAGGTACCGGTGTGTACAGCAATCTGGACCACCACCTCTGAAGGTTTCGTTGTATGGTGGTACAACATCCAATGTGTGGTTTTCATGAGCAGTAAAACGGACAGAAATGATATTCATGTTCATCTCTGTTCCAATTTTCTGTACAGGTCCTGGAACCCTCGGAACCGAGGTGATGCAAAACTTCATATATAGGGTGTTCAAAAAAGGTACGGCCAAACTTTCAGGAAACATTCCTCACGCACAAATAAAGGAAAGATGTTATGAGGACATGTGTCCGGAAACGCTTAATATATATATATATATATATATATATATATATATATATCACACGTATATATCTTGTACGAGCTGTAAATAAATAGTTACCACTATTAAAATTCCAACCCTCATATATATATATATATATATATATATATATATATATATATATATATTAAGCGTTTCCGGACACATGTCCTCATAACATCTTTCCTTTATTTGTGCGTGAGGAATGTTTCCTGAAAATTTGGCCGTACCCTCATATATATATATATATATATATATATATATATATATATATATATATATATATATGAGGGTTGGAATTTTAATAGTGGTAACTATTTATTTACAGCTCGTACAAGATATATACGTGTTTCAAAGTTTTACTGACCTTCAAAGTAGTCACCAGCATTGTGTATAACCCGTTGCCAGCGATGTGGAACTCGCAGGATAGTCTTAGCAGTGCCAGTTGAGCAGCGCGTTTATTGCCCGGCGAACTTGTAGCAGTTCTGAAGCGAATGCCGTGAAGGGTTTTCTTCAGTTTAGAAATCGAGTTGAACTCACCGAGTCTTAAGTCAGGGGAGTGCTGTAGGTGGTATAGCACTTACCAGCCCCATCAGTCAGACAAATCAGTAACTGCTTGCACTGTACGGGGTTGAGCATTGTCCTGCAAAATGATGGTCAGGTCCTGCAGAAAGTGTCATCACTTCTAAGCTGGTCGTAGGTTGGGTTGCAAAAATGAATAGCTTGAACAGTCCCCTACTGACATGCAGGGTCCATTGATTCACGTGGTTGCCTCCATACCATATATGCCCATCCGCTCAATATAATTTCAAACAAGACTAGTCGGCCCAGGCAACATGATTCCAATCATCAACAATCCAATGTCAGTGTGGACGCACCCAGCTTTATGTCGTGCAGTCGTCAAGGGCACACGAGTGAGCCTTCGGCTCCGAAAGCTCATATCGATGATGTTTCGTTCTATAGTTCGCACGCTGACACTTGTTGATGGCCCAGCACTGAAATCTGCAGTAATTTGCAGAAGGGCTGCACTTTTGTCACGTTGAACGACTCTCTTCAGTGGTCGTTGGTCCGTTCTTGCAGGATCTTTATCCGGTCACAGCGGCGTTCGAGATTTGATGTTTTATCTGATTCCTGATATTCATTGTACAGTAGTGAAATGGTCGTAAGGGAAAATCCCCTCTTCATCGCTTCCTCGGAGATGCTGTATTCCATCGCCCGTCCGCCGACTGTTGCACCACGTTCAAACTCACTTAAATCTTGATAACCTGCCATTTTAACAGCAGTAATTGATCTCGCAACTGCGCCAGCCACTTGTCTTATATAGGCGTGCCGAACACAGCACCGTATTCTGGCTATTTACATATGCCGACTGCAGCGCCGTATTCTGGCTGTGTACATATCTGTTTTTGAATACGCTTGCCTATACTTGTTTCTTAGGCGCTTCAGTGTATTTTCCGTTAGACAGAGATATCACTGAATAGCACCTCTACGTAACACATACTTAAAACGTGCACCCCGGTTCTTAACTATCTCGTGGCTGCTGTGGACGAACAGAGCCAGTTCACTTTCACAAGATGGTTGTTTGCATAATGCAGCATTATTCCTGCACAGTACCTACAGAGAATGTAATTAAAATATCTAAATTATTTTCGGAATCGGGTGATTTGTAGCACTGAACAGTAACTTCGAACTGTCACTCCTATCTTTTATTGAATTACCGAGCAAGTGTCAGCTGTGTTTGAGAAACTTTTGTCTTTGCGTTCTCATATATCTAAACTTGTGACTATCAGAGACCATTCATTCATTTATCACATTACATCAGAAGTAGTTCGGGTGATATCGTTGTTTCGAGGAATAAGCTCTTGCGTCATGGAACAAGAAGTTACTAGCACGCGCATAGGGAGATAACGGCAACGTTTACTGCACAGGCGAGAAGGATGAAGGCAGACGAATCCGAGAAAGAAGAACAGAAACAAAAAAAGGTCTGTGGCTTCGGTAGTATCAATATGGATTTAATTAAAGGATTGTCCAGATAAGGAAAAAAGCACGAATTAATAATCAGTCGTGGCTCCTGAAAATGGTTCTTCAAGTTGGATCCTGCTATAGTAATATCTATATTTAAAAATTGGCCACGTGGGAGTAGGGCTTGCACTCTGTGTGTGCCGTACAAACCTAATTATGTGTATAGACAGTTCATGCAGTCCGGGAATCCAGAATCTCGACAATTTCTACCTGTTATCGACATACATACAGACGACGTATAGGATACTACGACCATCGAGAATGTTTTAAATTCAAGACTGAAGTCGGATAACAAATGAAAAAGAAATACTTTTTCCTGTGATATAATTACAGACTAATAATTTTTTTTTCCTTTCTTGTATCGTGAAAGCTTGCTTCTTGCAAAATGTAATGATTTTAGGTCAACGGCAGGTACTCTATAGGTTTTCATGAGCGAGTATCAGAATATATGGCACAAACGGCCGTGTCATTTGACTTCATTGACTTAGAAGCTAACGTTTATTATACTGCAAAGGGGTCGTAGATCTTAGTATGCGACATAAATTTCAACATGATACGTCTTCTCGTTCCTGAGAAAAAGGATACTATAAGGGTTCCGTTTTCACCGATTGAGGTACGAAAAACGAAATGGAATAATGTACCGAGGACTGAAACATACAAAATATGTCCATTGTCAAATGTGAAGAAACACGTGTAGATTCGTGTCGACATCAAAGGATTATATTTCATGTGTTTACCTCATGAGCGTATGTTAAGCGCATGTTGGTGTTGGTTATTCATGTAAGTGAGATTGAATTACGTTTTGGTTAAATTCTATTTTCTGTGTATAAGTATAATAGAAATAGTGAACATCCTGACTACATCTATACAACAGAAATTCTCTACAGGTGAATTAATGAATAAATTAATAAATAATACAACTGTACATTCAGATGAAAGCGACAAATAGCTAGTAAAGTACGTACTGGTAAATTATGTACCATTCTACAGTAAATGTAACGTATGGATTTCCAGTACAGGGCATAGTTTCATTTTTGAATACATAACTTATGTATATGTGCAATAGTTTGTATATCAAACTTGTTGACAGTATCTTTTGAATATGTATTGTAGCTTTAGTTTGGGTAACGCTATTCCGAATTATTCTGATATCATTACAACAGTTTCTTTTAAATTAAATATACTGAACACTATTTCATATAAGATTAGAGTTTATCTAGTTTTATTTAACCACTGCATGCAATGAATGTTATAACCGTAATTATACCATCCTGTTTTAGAAAACATTTCCGTAATTCTGTCAATAATTCAGACGGAGACTCACCATAATTTGCGCGAATTAGTGAAGTCTAGTTTTGTCTAGCGCTTCATCACGAAATTACAAGACGCTATAACTGTTTTTGTGTTTGCCGCTACTGGAAAGGTTGACTTGTGCCATAATGATTTATGAAGATAATGAGTTGTATCAAAGCTGATTTAGATTTCAAAGTCCACCTGAAGATGGCCTGTTAACGATTGAAACCTGTTGTGTAATGAATTTTGGGGTAATACAGCTGTTTGCTAACATGAGTTTCCGACATCTCCTAAAAGCCTTAAAATAGTGAGGTTTCATTGTATTTTGATAAGATTATTTTTCGGAAATTATTACGCAAAGAGCTTTCCTCAGAAAAAAAGACGTGGCATAAGAATATGGTTCATTACTAGCGGTATGTTGTTACACTGTCGTAACATACGAGTGCCTCCCGATTATATTTTCTGCTACATCTAAATCTACATTTATACTCCGCAAGACACCCAACGGTGTGTGGCGGAGGGCACTTTACGTGCCACTGTCATTACCTCCCTTTCCTGTTCCAGTCGCGTATGGTTCGCAGGAAGAACGACTGCCGGAAAGCCTCCGTGCGCTCTCGAATCTTTCTAACTTTACATTCGTGATCTCCTCGGGAGGTATAAGTAGGGGAAAGCAATATATTCGATACCTCATCCAGAAAAACACCCTCTCGTAACCTGGACAGCAAGCTACACCGCGATGCGGAGCGCCTCTCTTGCAAAGTCTGCCACTTGAGTTTGCTAAACATCTCCGTAACGCTATCACGCTTACCAAATAACCCTGTGACGAAACGCGCCGCTCTTCTTTGGATCTTATCTATCTCCTCCGTCAACCCGATCTGGTACGGATCCCACACTGATGAGCAATACTCAGGTATAGGTCGAACGAGTGTTTTGTAAGCCATCGCCTTTGTTGATCGACTACATTTTCTAAGGACTCTCCCAATGAATCTCAACCTGGTACCCGCATTACCAACAATTAATTTTATACGATCATTCCACTTCAAATCGTTCCCAACGCATACTCCCAGATAATCTACAGAAGTAACTGCTACCACTGTTTGTTCCGCTATCATATAATCTTACAATAAACAAGTTAAAACAGTACAACTCGTCCCTGCATTTTAGAGACTGTATTACTAAATTACACTCCTGGAAATTGAAATAAGAACACCGTGAATTCATTGTCCCAGGGAGGGGAAACTTTATTGACACATTCCTGGGGTCAGATACATCACATGATCACACTGACAGAACCACAGGCACATAGACACAGGCAACAGAGCATGCACAATGTCGGCACTAGTACAGTGTATATCCACCTTTCGCAGCAATGCAGGCTGCTATTCTCCCATGGAGACGATCGTAGAGATGCTGGATGTAGTCCTGTGGAACGGCTTGCCATGCCATTTCCACCTGGCGCCTCAGTTGGACCAGCGTTCGTGCTGGACGTGCAGACCGCCTGAGACGACGCTTCATCCAGTCCCAAACATGCTCAATGGGGGCAGATCCTGAGATCTTGCTGGCCAGGGTAGTTGACTTACACCTTCTGGAGCACGTTGGGTGGCACGGGATACATGCGGACGTGCATTGTCCTGTTGGAACAGCAAGTTCCCTTGCCGGTCTAGGAATGGTAGAACGATGGGTTCGATGACGGTTTGGATGTACCGTGCACTATTCAGTGTCCCCTCGAAGATCACCAGAAGTGTACGGCCAGTGTAGGAGATCGCTCCCCACACCATGATGCCGGGTGTTGGCCCTGTGTGCCTCGGTCGTATGCAGTCCTGATTGTGGCGCTCACCTGAACGGCGCCAAACATGCATACGGCCATCATTGGCACCAAGGCAGAAGCGACTCTCATCGCTGAAGACGACACGTCTCCATTCGTCCTTCCATTCACGCCTGTCGCGACACCACTGGAGGCGGGCTGCAAGATGTTGGGGCGCGAGCGGAAAACGGCCTAACGGTGTGCGGGACCATAGCCCAGCTTCATGGAGACGGTTGCGAATGGTCCTCGCCGATACCCCAGGAGAAACAGTGTCCCTAATTTGCTGGGAAGTGGCGGTGCGGTCCCCTACGGCACTGCGTAGGATCCTACGGTCTTGGCGTGCATCCGTGCGTCGCTGCGGTCCGGTCCCAGGTCGACAGGCACGTGCACCTTCCGCCGACCACTGGCGACAACATCGATGTACTGTGGAGATCTCACGCCCCACGTGTTGAGCAATTCGGCGGTACGTCCACCCGGCCTCCCGCATGCCCACTATACGCCCTCACTCAAAGTCCGTCAACTGCACATACGGTTCACGTCCACGCTGTCGCGGCATGCTACCAGTGTTAAAGTCTGCGATGGAGCTCCGTATGCCACGGCAAACTGGCTGACACTGACGGCGGCGGTGCACAAATGCTGCGCAGCTAGCGCCATTCGACGGCCAATACCGCGGTTCCTGGTGTGTCCGCTGTGCCGTGCGTGTGATCATTGCTTGTACAGCCCTCTCGCAGTGTCCGGAGCAAGTATGGTGGGTCTGACACACCGGTGTCAATGTGTTCTTTTTTCCATTTCCAGGAGTGTATTAAAATTACTGACACTTCTTGATAAGCTGATTTATTTGGTGAGCATCATCAGTTGTGCTTCCGCCCCGATAGCTGAGTCGTCAGCGCGGCCGTGTGTTACGCCAAGCGGCCCGGGTTCGATTCCCGGCTGGGTCGGAGATTTTCTCCGCTCAGGGACTGGGTGTTGTGTTATCCTCCTTATCATTTCATCGTCATCAGTGGAAGGCAACGGGAAACCATCCCTGGAATCACTTCCCTGGACACTCATGCGGTGGACCTCTCCGACGAGGCTTCCCCCATGTCAAGACCTGCCGTAAGGCAGAACACAGAGTGAGTGATCAATTGTGCAGTGCACTGTGCTAATAATGAAGTATGTTGCCCATTACATGAACACCTTTATGTTGAGAGAAAGAGTGCTGTCATTTTCATGTTGTTTCTAATGCGGTCTTTAGTCCTGAGACTGGTTTGGTGCAGGTCTCCATGCTACTCTATTCTGTGCAAGCTTCTTCATCTCCCACTACCTACTGCAGCCTACATCCTTCTGAATCTGCTTAGTGGATTCATCTCTTGGTCTCCCTCTATGATTTTTAACCTACACGCTGCCCTCCAGTACTAAGTTGGTGATCCCTTGATGCCTCAGAACATGTCCTACCAACCGGTCCCTTCTTCTTGCATAGTTGTGCAACAAACTCCTCTTCTCCCCAATTCTATTCAATACATCCTCATTAGTTACGTGATCTACCCATCTAATCTTCATCATTCTTCTGTAGCACCACATTTCGAAAGCTTCTATTCTCTTCTTGTCCAAACTATTTATCGTCCATGTTTCACTTCCATACATGGCTACACTGCATACAAATACTTTCAGAAACGACTTCCTGACACTTAAATCAATACTCGATGTTCACAAATTTCTCTTCTTCAGAAATTCTTTCCTTGCCATTGCCAGTCTACATTTTATATCTTCTCTACTTCGACCATCATCAGTTATTTTGCTCACCAAATAGCAAAATTCCTTTACTACTTTAAGTGTCTCATTTCCTAATCTAATTCTCTCAGCATCACCCGACTTAATTCGACTACATTCCATTATCCTCGTTCTGCTTTTGTTGATGTTCATCTTATACATTCCTTTCAAGACACTGTCCATTCCGTTCAACTACTCTTCCAAGTCCTTTGCTGTCTCTGACAGTATTAAATTGTCATCGAAGAAGCTCAAAGTTTTTATTTCTTCTCCATGGATTTTAATACCTACTCCGAATTTATCTTTTGTTTCCTTCACTGCATTCTCAATAGACAGATTGAATAACATCGGGGAGAGGCTACAACCCTGTCTCACACCATTCTCAACCACTGCTTCCCTTTCATACCCCTCGACTCTTATAACTGCAATCTGGTTTCTGTACAAATTGTAAATAGTCTTTCGCTCCCTGTATTATATCCCTGCCACCTTTAGAATTTGGAAAAGAGTATTCCAATCAACATTGTCAAAAGCTTTCTCTAAGTCTTCAAATGCTAGAAACGTAGGTTTGCCTTTCCTTAATCCTTCTTCTAAGATAAGTCGTAGGGTCAGTATTGCCTCACGTGTTCCAACATTTCTACGGAATCCAAACTGATCTTCCACGAGGTCGGCTTCTGCCAGTTTTTCCATTCGTCTGTAAAGAATTCGCGTTGATATTTTGTAGCTGTGACTTATTAAAGTGACAGTTCGGTAATTTTCACATCTGTCAGCACCTGCTTTCTTTGGGATTGGAATTATTATATTCTTCTTGAAGTCTGAGGGAATTTTGCCTGTCTCATACATCTTTCTCACCAGACGGTAGAATTTTGTTACGACTGGCTATCCCAAGGCTGGCGGTAGTTCTAATGGAATGTTGTCTACTCCCGGGACCTTGTTTCGACTTTCATTTTCTAGTAAGTTATATATGCTCTTCTCCACGACACAGTTTATTTCGAAAGTTTGGCTGGTTGATTTGCTGAAGGGGACGAAACAGCGAGGTCATATCGGTCCAATGGGATTAGAGAAGGAACCATCCCAACATTTGCCTGAAGCGATTTAGGGGAATCACGAAGAACGGAAATCAGGATGGCTGGACGCTGGTTTGAACCCTCGTCCTCCCGAATGCAAGTCCCAATGTGCTGACCCCGTTCGGTCACATTAAACGCAGAAGAATTGTCAGCCAGGGAGGTCGCTCAACGTGTGCACTGGAGTCTTAATGATGCGGTGCCTATGTGAAATAGGTTAAAATTGACAGGTGGTGCTGAGGAGTTACACCGCACAGGCTATCCACGCCCGACAGGTACCCTTTCGAGTAAAAGAAACCGACTTCTGAGTGCTCCAGAACTGTTTTCGGCGCGAAAGAGCTTGTCCCCCTTGCCGTGTACCGCAACTCTCTAGAGAAACGGAAGGTTCCAAATGATTGGAAAAGAGCACAGGTAGTCCCAGTCTTCAAGAAGGGTCGTCGAGCAGATGCGCAAAACTATAGACTTATATCTCTGACGTCGATCTGCCGTAGAATTTTAGAACACTTTTTTGCTCGCTGTGCATGTCATTTCTGGAAACCCAGAATCTACTCCGTAGGAATCAACATGGATTCCGGAAACAACGATCGTGTGAGACCCAACTCGCTTTATTTGTTCATGAGACCCAGAAAATATTAGATACGGGCTCCCAGGAAGATGTTATTATCCTTGACTTTCGCAAGGCGTGCGATACAGTTCCGCACTGCCGCCTGATAAACAAAGTAAGAGCCTACGGAATATCAGACTAGCTGTGTGGCTGGATTGAAGAGTTTTTATCAAACAACACAGCATGTTGTTCTCAATGGAGAGACGTCTACAGACATTAAAGTAACCTCTGGCGTGCCACAGGTGAGTGTTATGGGACCATTGCTTTTCACAATGCATATAAATGACTTAGTAGATAGTGTCGGAACTTCCCTGCGGCTTTTCGCGGATAATGCTGTAGTATACAGAGAAGTTGCTGCATTAGAAAATTGCAGCGAAATGCAGGAAGATCTGCAGTGGATAGACACTTGGTTCAGGGAGTGGCAACTGACCCTTAACATAGACAAATGTAATGTATTGCGAATACATAGAAAAAAGAATCCTTTATTGTATGATTATGTGATAGCGCAACAAACACTGGTAGCAGTTACTTCTGTAAAATATCTGGGAGTATGCGTGCGGAACGATTTGAAGTGGAATGACCATATAAAATTAATTGTTGGTAAGGCGGGTACCAGGTTGAGATTCATTGGGAGAGTCCTTAGAAAATGTAGTCCACCAACAAAGGCGGTGGCTTACAAAACACTCGTTCGACTTATACTTGAGTATTGCTCATCAGTGTGGGATCTGTACCAGGTCGGGTTGACGGAGGAGATAGAGAAGATCCAAAGAAGAGCGGTGCGTTTCGTCACAGGGTTATTTGGTAAGCGTGATAGCGTTACGGCGATGTTTAGCAGACTCAAGTGGCAGATTCTACAAGAGAGCCTCTCTGCATCGCGGTGTAGCTTGCCGTCCAACTTCGAGAGGGTGCGTTTCTGGATGAGGTATCGAATATATTGCTTCCCCCTACTTATACCTCCCGAGGAGATCACGAATGTAAAATTAGAGAGATTCGAGCGTGCACAGAGGCTTTCCGGCAGTCGTTCTTCCCGCGAACCATACGCGACTGGAACAGAAAAGGGAGGTAATGACAGTGGCACGTAAATTGCCCTCCGCCACACACCGTTGGGTGGCTTGCGGAATATAAACGTAGATGTAGATGTGTCGCACCGAACTGTTAGGAGACGATTGCATGATGCGAATCTCCATTTCCGACGACGCCAATGGCGTGCACCCCGTCGTACATAACAAAACCATTAGAGATGGTCAAGAAATCATCCACAATTGACGCCCCAGGGTTGGCTTCGGTTGTTGTTTATGGACGAAAATCGGATCTGTTTGTACCCTGATAACAGCGCGCAACGTTTTCGCAGACAGCTCGTAATACTTTACGCCTCAAACACTGTGTTCTACATGGGCGACAAGAAACAAGATGGTGGTGGAGTAATGTCCTGGCGTGCGTTACATGGGGGCATCGTATACCGCTCGTGGTTGTTGAGGGAAATCATACTGGTCTATGGTACAGGTACGTGATTCTGTAACCAACTGTGGGATTACGTCACCAACACTTATTTGGAAATTTCATTTTCATGGATGGTAACTAGCACGCTCATTGTTCTGTAGAAGAACTTCATGTGCTGAAATTTTAAATTTAGCATTTGAGAAATCTTTCACGCAGGAGAATCGTACAAACATACCGCCGTTTGAGTCTCGTACAGATTCCCGTATGGATGACAAACTGATAGACATCCCTGGGGTTGTGAAGCAGGTGAACGGGTTGAAAATAAATAAACCGCCAGGTCCTGATGGGGTTCCGTTTTACAGAGAGTACTCTACTGCATTGGCTCCTTACTTAGCTTGCAATTATCGTGAATCACTTGCCCAACGTAAAGTCCCGAGCGACTGGAAAAAAGCGCAGGTAACGCCTGTATATAAGAAGGGTAGAAGGTAGGATCCTCAAATCACAGACCAATATCCTTAACATCGGTTTGTTGCATGATTCTCGAACATATTCTCAGTTCGAATATAATGAATTTCCTTGAGACAGAGAAGTTGCTGTCCATGCATCAGCACGGCTTTAGAAAGCATCGCTCCTGCGACACGCAACTCGCCCTTTTTTCACATGACATCTTGCGAACCATGGATGAAGGGTATCAGACCGATGCCATACTCCTTGACTTCCGAAAAGAGTTTGACTCGGTGCCCCACTGCAGAATCCTATCTAAGATACGAGCATATGGGATTGGTTCCCAAATATGTGAGTAGCTCGAAGGCTTCTTAAGTAATAGAACCCAGTACGTAGCCCTCGATGGTGAGTGTTCATCGGAGGTGAGGGTATCATCTGGAGTGCCCTAGGGAAGTGTGGTAGGTCCGCTGTTGTTTTCTATCTACATAAATGATCTTTTGGATAGGGTGGATAGCAATGTGCGGCTGTTTGCTCATGATGTTGTGGTGTACGGGAAGGTGTCGTCCTTGAGTGACTATAGGAGGATACAAGATGATTTGGACAGGATTTGTGATTGGTGTAAAGAATGGTAGCTAACTCTAGATAAATGTAAATTAATGAAAATGAAAAGGAAAAAGGATCCTGTAAAGTTTGAATACTCCATTAGTAGTGTAGCGCTTGACACAGTCACGTCGATTGAATATTTGGGCGTAACATTGCAGAGCGATATGAAGTGGGACAAGCATGTAATGGCAGTTGTGGGGAAGGCGGTTAGTCGTCTTCGGTTCGTTGGTAGAATTTTGGGAAGATATGGTTCATCTGTAAAGGAGACCGCTTATAAAACACTAATACGAGCTATTTTTGAGTACTGCTCCAGCGTTTGGGATCCATATCAGGTCGGATTGAGGGAGGACACAGAAGCAATTCTGAGGCGGGCTGCTAGATTTGTTACCGGTAGGTTTGATCATAACGCGAGTGTTACGGAAATGCTTCAGGAACTCGGGTGGGAGTCTCTAGAGGAAAGGAGGCCTTCTTTTCGTGAACCGCTGCTGAGGAAATTTAGAGAACCAGCATTTGAGGCTGGTTGCAGTACAATTTTACTGCCGCCAACTTACATTTCGCGGAAAGACCACAAAGATAAAATAAGAGAGATTAGGGCTCGTACAGAGGCATATAGGCAGTCATTTTTCCCCTCGTTCTGTTTGGGAGTGGAACAGGGAGAGAAGATGCTAGTTGTGGTACGAGGTACCCTCCGCCACGCACCGTATGGTGGAATGCGGAGTATGTATGTAGATGTAGATCTGAATTCACGAAACATCGCCACAATACTCACGTGTTTATAGAACCTACCGGTAACAAACCTGACGTGCTTCGGTGTCTTCTTTAATCCAACCTGATGGGGATCCCCAACACTCAAGCGAAACTCAAGAATGAGTCGCATTAGGGTTCTATGCGTGCTCTCCACGACAGATGAAATTAACTTTCCTAAAATTCTTCCAATAAACCGAAGTTAACCATTCACTTCGCTACTACGGTCGTTACATGTTTGTTCCATTTCAGATGGCTTTGCAGCTTCATGCTTAGACACATTGATCAACGAAAACAACATGACCAGCGCCCACCGTGACATTGGATACCACCTGGTGGCGTTAGGGTCACGTGACACGGTAGCAATAGTCAATCATTATCCGCAATTTAGTTACATTTTTATTTATTTTGGAGTAGACAACATTCCATTAGAACTAATGACAGCCTTGGTTCAAATGGGTCAAATGGCTCTGAGCACTATGGGACTCAACATCTGAGGTCATCAGTCCCGTAGAACTCCGAACTACTTAAACCGAACTAACCTAAGGACACCACACACATACATGCGACTGTGGCGGTTTCACGGACAGCCTTGGGAGAGCCAGTCCTGACAAAACTCTGGCATCTGGTGAGCAAGATGCATGAGATAGGCGAAATACCCTCACACTTCAAGAAGAATATAATAATTCCAATCCCAAAAAAGCAGGTGCTGACTGATGTGAATATTACCGAACTATCAATTAAATAAGTCACAGCTGCACAATGCTAACTCTAATTGTTTACAGACGAATGGAAGAACTAGTAGAAGCCGACCTTGGGGAAGATCAGTTTGGATTCCGTAGAAATGTTGGAACACCTGACGCAATACTGACCCTACGACTGATCTTAGAAGAAAGATTAAGGAAAGGCAAAGCTACGTTTCTAGCATTTGTAGACTTAGACAAAGCTTTTGACAATGTTGACTCGAATACTCTCTTTCAAATTCTGAAGGTGGCAGGGGTAAAATACAGGGAGCGAAAGGCTATTTACAATTTGTACAGAAACCATATGTCGAGGGACATGAAGGGGAAGCAGTGGTTGTGAAGGGAGTGAGACAGGGTTGTAGCCTCTCCCCGATGTTATTGAATTTGTATATTGAGCAAGCAGTGAAGGAAACGAAAGAAAAGTTCGGAGTAGGCATTAAAATCCATGGAGAAGAAATAAAAACTTTGAGGTTCGCCGATGACATTGTAATTCTGTCAGAGACAGCAAAGGACTTGGAAGAGCAGTTGAACGGAATGGACAGTGTCTTGAAAGGAGGGTATAAGATGAGCATCAACAAAAGCAAAACGAGGATAATGGAATGTAGTCGAATTAAGTCGGGTGATGCTGAGGGAAATAGATTAGGAAATGAGACACTTAAAGTAGTAAAGGAGTTTCGGTATTTGGGGAGCAAAATAACTGATGATGGTCAAAGTAGAGAGGATATAAAATGTTGACTGGCAATGGCAAGGAAAGCGTTTCTGAAGAAGAGAAATTTGTTAACATCGAGTATAGATTTGTCAGGAAGTCGTTCCGAGGCATCAAAGGATCACCAATTTAGCACTGGAGGGCAGCGTGGAGGGTAAAAATCGTAGACGGAGACCAAGCGATGAATACGCTAAGCAGATTCAGAAGGTTGTAGGTTGCTGTAAGTACTGGAAGATGAAGAGGCTTGCACAGGATAGAGTAGCATGGAGAGCTGCATCAATCCAGTTTCAGGATTGAAGACCACAACAACAACAACATTGGTAGTACTGTCATTTTACATTGATGACGCATTCTTTGTTTATTTCTTGTTATATCTTTGCAATTTTCAAGCTGCTGTGTTAGTTTCGTCATCGCTGCCGTGCTGTTAACCATGGCCGCTCCGCTGTCTATTTGTGCCAAAGAAGAGCAGCGTTCAGTGATCCGTTTTTTGTGGCCGGAAGGCGTATCAGGAGCCGTAATTCATAGAAGATTTTAGGTACAGTACGGGAACAGTGTTGTGGCACAACGGAGTGTCTACAAATGGATTGAAAAATTCCAAAATGGTCGCACAAGTGTTACGCACGGTGAAGGAGCCGGACGACCGTTTACTGCCACAAATGAAGAAAGCATTGAGTGTTCATGTGAAATGATTCTCTTAGACAGGCGATTAACTATTGACGAAGTGGCACATCGTCCGCAAATTACAGTTCTGCCTCCGATATCATCCACAACAGACTTGGGTTTCATAAAGATTGTGCAAGATGGGTTCCAAGATAACTCACACAGTTGCTTAACCAAAGCGCTTGAACATCTGCAAAAAACATTTGGATCGCTACGGTAACGAATGGGCCAACTTCTATGACAGGATCATTACTGGTGGCGAAACAGGGATCCATCATTACGAGCCGGAGAGTAAACGGCAGAGTATGTAATGGAAACATCCAAATTGGCGGTGCAAGAAAAAATTCATGACCCAACCGTCCGCAGGAAAACTGATGCTTACGGTTTTTTGGGACGCACAAGGTCCAGTACTGCAACATTACGGGGGAAAGCGGCACAACAGTAAACAGTGTACGTTACAGTGAGGTGCTTACTGCCAGGCTGAAGCCTGCAATTCGAAGCAAACGCCGAGGATTGCTGTGAAAAGGTGTTGTGTTGTTTCACAACGCCCGTCCGCATACTGCTGCCCCACTGCTGAAACGCTCCAGAAACTCAAATCTGAAGTACTGGATCATCCTCCATACAGCCCCCATCTGACTATCACTTGTTTGGTCCACTGAAACAGGCATCCAGGGGCCGTCGATATGCCTCGGACGAAGCAGTGAAAGGAGCGGTGCATTCCTAGCTCGCAGTTTACCCGACAACCTTGTTTTATGAGGGCATCAAGAAGGTTGTACAACGATGGACCAAGTGCGTTTAAACACAAGGTGACTATGCCGAAAAATGATGTTCTACATCTACATCTACATCCATACTCCGCAAGCCACCTGACGGTGTGTGGCGGAGGGTACCCTTAGTACCTCTATCGGTTCTCCCTTCTATTCCAGTCTCGTATTGTACGTGGCAAGAAGGATTGTCGGTATGCTTCTGTGTGAGCTCTAATCTCTCTGATTTTATCCTCATGGTCTCTTCGCGAGATATACGTAGGAGGGAGCAATATACTGCTTCACTCTTCGGTGAAGGTATGTTCTCGAAACTTTAACAAAAGCCCGTACCGAGCTACTGAGCGTCTCTCCTGCAGAGTCTTCCACTGGAGTTTATCTATCATCTCCGTAACGCTTTCGCAATTACTAAATGATCCTGTAACGAAGCGCGCTGCTCTCCGTTGGATCTTCTCTATCTCTTCTATCAACCCTACCTGGTGCGGATCACACAGTGCTGAGCAGTATTCAAGCATTGGGCGAACAAGCGTACTGTAACCTACTTCCTTTGTTGTCGGATTGCATTTCCTTAAGATTCTTCCAATGAATCTCAGTCTGGCATCTGCTTTACCGACGATCAACTTTATATGATCATTCCATTTTAAATCACTCCTAATGAGTACTCCCAGATAATTTATGGAATTAACTACTTCCAGTTGCTGACCTGCTATTTTGTAGCTAAATGATAAGGGACCTATCTTTCTATGTATTCGCATCACATTACACTTGTCTACATTGAGATTCAATTGCCATTCCGTGCACCATGCGTCAATTCGCTGCAGATCCTCCTGCATTTCAGTACAATTTTCCATTGTTGCAACCTCTCGATACACCACAGCATCATCTGCAAAAAGCCTCAGTGAACTTCCGATGTCATCCACCAGGTCATTTATGTATATTGTGAATAGCAACGGTCCTATGACACTCCCCTGCGGCACACCTGAAATCACTCTTACTTCGGAAGACTTCTCTCCATTGAGAATGACATGCTGCGTTCTGTTATGTAGGAACTCTTCACTCCAATCACTCAATTGGTCTGATAGTACATATGCTCTTACTTTGTTCATTAAACGACTGTGGGGAACTGTATCGAACGCCTTGCGGAAGAAACACGGCATCTACCTGGGAACCCGAGTCTATGGCCCTCTGAGTCCCGTGGACGAATACCGAAAGCTGGGTTTCACACAATCGTCTTTTTCGAAACCCATGCTGATTCCTACAGAGTAGATTTCTAGTTTCCAGAAAAGTCGTTATACTCGAACATAATACGTGTTCCAAAATTCTACAACTGATCGACGTTAGAGATGTAGGTCTATAGTTCTGCACATCTGTTCAACGACCCTTCTCGAAAACGGCGATGACCTGTGCCCTTTTCCAATCCTTTGGAACGCTACGCTTTTTTAGAGACCTACGGTACACCGCTGCAAGAAGGGGAACAAGTTTCTTCGCTTACTGTGTGTATAATCGAACTGGTATTCCATCAGGTCCAGCGGCCTTTCCTCTTTTGAGCAACTTTAATTGTGTCTCTATCCCTCTGTCGTCTATTTCGATATCTACAATTTTGTCATCTGTACGATAATCTAGAGGAGGAACTACAGTGAAGTCTTCTTCTGTGAAACAGCTTTGGAAAAAGACATTAGGATTTCGGCATTTAGTCTGTCATCCTCTGTTATAGTACCATTTTGTTCACAGAGTGTCTGGACATTTTGTTTTGATCCACCTACCGCTTTGACATAAGACCAAAATTTCTTAGGATTATCTGCCAAGTCAGTACATAGAATTTTACTTTCGAATTCATTGAACGCCTCTCGCATGGTCATCCTCACACTACATTTCTCTTCGCGTCATTTTTGTTTGTCTGCAAGGCTTTGGCTATGTTTATGTTTGCTGTGAAATTCCCTTTGCTTCCTCAGCAGTTTTCTATCTCGGTTGTTGTACCACGGTGGCTCTTTTCCATCGCTTACGATCTTTCTTGGCACATACTCATCTAACGCATATTGTACGATGGTTTTGAACTTTGTCCACTGATCCTCAACACTATCTGTACTTAAAACAAAATTTTTGTGTTGAGCCGTCAGGTACTCTGAAATCTGCTTTTTGTCACTTTTGCTAAACAGAATAATCTTCCTATCATTTTTACTACACTCCTGGAAATGGAAAAAAGAACACATTGACACCGGTGTGTCAGACCCACCATACTTGCTCCGGACCCTGCGAGAGGGCTGTGCAAGCAATGATCACACGCACGGCACAGCGGACACACCAGGAACCGCGGTGCTGGCCGTCGAATGGCGCTAGCTGCTCAGCATTTGTGCACCGCCGCCGTCAGTGCAGCCAGTTTGCCGTGGCATACGGAGCTCCATCGCAGTCTTTAACACTGGTAGCATGCCGCGACAGCGTGGACGTGAACCGTATGTGCAGTTGACGGACTTTGAGCGAGGGCGTATAGTGGGCATGCGGGAGGCCGGGTGGACGTACCGCCGAATTGCTCAACACGTGCGGCGTGAGGTCTCCACAGTACATCGATGTTGTCGCCAGTGGTTGGCGGAAGGTGCACGTGCCCGTCGACCTGGGACCGGACCGCAGCGACGCACGGATGCACGCCAAGACCGTAGGATCCTACGCAGTGCCGTAGGGGACCGCACCGCCACTTCCCAGCAAATTAGGGACACTGTTTCTCCTGGGGTATCGGCGAGGACCATTCGCAACCGTCTCCATGAAACTGGGCTACGGTCCCGCACACCGTTAGGCCGTCTTCCGCTCACGCCCCAACATCATGCAGCCCGCCTCCAGTGGTGTCGCGACAGGCGTGAATGGAGGGACGAATGGAGACGTGTCGTCTTCAGCGATGAGAGTCGCTTGTGCCTTGGTGCCAATGATGGTCGTATGCGTGTTTGGCGCTGTGCAGGTGAGCGCCACAATCAGGACTGCATACGACCGAGGCACACAGGGCCAACACCCGGCATCATGGTGTGGGGAGCAATCTCCTACACTGGCCGTACACCTCTGGTGATCGTCGAGGGGACACTGAATAGTGCACGGTACATCCAAAGCGTCATCGAACCCATCGTTCTACCATTCCTAGACCGGCAAGGGAACTTGCTCTTCCAACAGGACAATGCACGTCCGCATGTATCCCGTGCCACCCAACGTGCTCTAGAAGGTGTAAGTCAACTACCCTGGCCAGCAAGATTTCCGGATCTGTCCCCCATTGAGCATGTTTGGGACTGGATGAAGCGTCGTCTCACGCGGTCTGCACGTCCAGCACGAACGCTGGTCCAACTGAGGCGCCAGGTGGAAATGGCATGGCAAGCCGTTCCACAGGACTACGTCCAGCATATCTACGATCGTCTCCATGGGAGAATAGCAGCCTGCATTGGTGCGAAAGGTGGATATACACTGTACTAGTGCCGACATTGTGCATGCTCTGTTGCCTGTGTCTATGTGCCTGTGGTTCTGTCAATGTGATCATGTGATGTATCTGACCCCAGGAATGTGTCAATAAAGTTTCCCCTTCCTGGGACAATGAATTCACGGTGTTCTTATTTCAATTTCCAGGAGTGTATTTCTATTTACGTCTGAAATCATCAATGCAGTAACCGCTTTATGATCGCTGATTACCTGTTCTGCGTTACTCTTTCAAATAGTTGGGGTCTGTTTGTCACCAGAAGATCTAACATCGATGATCGATGATCGTCTCCACAAACGCTGTCATCGAGGTGAACGGCTGCTCGAAACGTTCAGCGCGCCAAGAGTGGTGGGAGCAGTATTATACTGTGTGATACATTATGCTGCTCTTGCATGGGACCTGTGGTAGTAAACGAAGACACGCTGACAACTGCGAACCAGCTTTATCCCTTCCCCGATGGCGATGTCGTCTTTAGCATTATCTCGGAACCAGAGCCGTGCTCAAATCGGTTGAGCAGCCAATGAATTCACGTTGATACCTCGGCAACCGAATTCACCTAATGTCAATCCTAAGGAAGCCCTCTGGGTGACCAAGCGGGTTGGCGCAGTAGTTAGCGCACTGGGCTCGCATTCGGGAGGTCTATGGTTCAATCCCACGTGCGGCCATCTAGATTTAGGTTTTCCGTGATTTATAAAACTTTGAACATAGCTGCTAATAAGCCCTCGGTCACAAATATTAAGTCAAAATTGACCAGGTTTCGACGCAAATATGAGCGTCGTTTTCAGAATTAGACTAACTGTTCTAAAACAGGTATATAATACATAAATAAAATTAAAGTTTGTACTGACTGGAAAAGATGCAGTACTTACAAGTCAAACATTAAAAAAGATCTAAGCCGGAAAGACGACGTCATGAATAGTTGCGAGATGGCGAGCCGCTAAGGGCTGCTCGTACTGTAGTGAACAAGGGTTGCAGCCAGACTGAGATGCCCACGTTACAAAGTGTGGGCAAGTAAACATGGTGTTGCTTAGTGCTTACGTTATGCCTGAATCAGCTGCATCACAATATCATGTGTCTACTTTTGAATGTACAGTAGCCTAGTTGTTTCTGCGGCTACTAGATGGCGCTCGTAGCAACACCATGTTTACTTGCCCACACTTTCTGACGTGGGCACCTCAGTCAGGTTGCAGCCCTTGTTCACAGTTCGAGCAGCGCTTAGCGGCTCGCCATCTCACAACTATTCATGACGTCGCCTTTCCGGCTTAGATCTTTTTTAATGTGTGATTTGTAAGTACTGCATCTTTTCCAGTCAGTACAAACTTTAATTTTATTAATGTATTATATACCTAACACGTTTTAGAACAGTTAGTCTATTCCTGAAGACGACGCTCATAGTAGCGTCGAAACCTGGTCAATTTTGACTTAATATCTGTGACCGAGGGCTTATTTGTTCTAATATATTTCCGTGATTTCCCTAAATCGCTCCAGGCAAATGCTCGGATGGTTCCTTTGAAAGGGCACGGCCGACTTCCTTCCCCGTCCTTCCCTCATCTGATGAGACCGATGGCCTCGCTGTTTGGTCTCTTCCCCCAAACAAGTCAACCCAACCCGTCTGGGTGGCTATCGGGCGCCATCGGCGCGTACGCAAATCAGCGGCCGGCTGGTATTTACCTGAATTACATGACCTGTGCGTAGATATCTAACACCACATACCTCCACAAACCCTTCCCATAAACTTTAGGATCCCTGATACGCGTAATAAGTGATTATCTCGTTCCAGAGACGGACAAACAAGCTACTAAGCAGATGGTCATAATGTTTTGGCTCATCAGTGTATTTAACAGAAGTGACTGTGTCGAGCAGCACGTCACTGGTTCTGTGTATTCGAGCACTACGGGACAGTTTTTCTTAATCATCCGCATTAACTAAAATTTTTCTACGTATAGAGCAAGCTGCGATTCACCCCAACAACTAGAAATTTTGTACCCTTGCAAGACGTCGTGGTCTCCTGACCTTCATTACTTACATATTCTGCCCTCACAATCATAATCCGCACATCAAGACGCTTCATTCGAACCCGAACTCGATAAGATAAAAGTGTTGTATGAATTCATATAAACCATATGCAAATAACAAGTAAGGGCACCAGGGTTGAAATACTCGAGGCTGGCGTACACACATACATTCCAGACACGATGGTCACAGGAGCTTTTAGTTCGAGAGAGACATACCACACACCAGGAGGCCGGTCCCTACAGAGGACGTGTGAATCTCGGCCGCCCGTGGAGCAGACAGCGTGTGCCCGAGTGAAAGGGGAACGACCCTGTGTTCGGCTTAAAAGCAAATTCCACTACATTGTGTGGCAGCATCCAACCTACACATTTTTTACACATAGCATGCAGTTTCAGAGATTTTCACAAGGATACAGCGAACGCCAGACGCCGATATTACAGATTTCCGAATTGGTCACCTTAAACGAAACGTCATTCTCCCGTTTTAGAAGAGCAATGCTGATTGGCAGACGGTATTTCTGACGCTTTGAGCTGAAGGACTAATGGAAGTGACCGAAATATATACTCCTTCATCTCTGACATGGAGAGGCACAGTTCCGTTGTCGCTCTTGGAGCGAGGAACAAATCTCTCCTCAGTACTTCACTGGGAGAGCACCTCTGTCAAGAGCGAATCAAAGTGCGACTCTATATTGAGTCCTTGCAATTAAGCGTTGTTCACTGTGTTGGCCAATACACTTATTGTGCAATGTGAACGGACAGAGTTATAGTTAAACGCCTGCGAGCGAATTTTTGAGTGGCGTAGCGGTGGACTGGTTATCTGACCGGTGTTCCACGCCAATAGTTAGACTAGGGCCGAATAGGAATCCTTCACTTCATCAAGGCATAGGGAGAGTTTGATTGGCGACGGTCTATCCAGATAGAACGAGAGTTATCTTATTTGTCAACAGCGAGCGGCACAGACAGCAGTCATCACAGCATATGGTATTGTGCGCTACAGCTATTGCATGTCCCATATTTCCTCCACAACAGTACACTTCACTGCATTTCACACACGACAGCCTCAACCGTACCTAGCAGGATTCTAAAGGATAATTATTCAAGTTGAGTAGGCGCGCCTCTCAGCCATTCTGCCAAGTCAATAACAATCTTTGTATAGAAATTTCATTAGCGAATCCTATCCTTGAGAGGTAACTTCACACTCCGAAAAGAACCACGATATAACTTGTTTAATTCATAACTAAAAGTGCCATTGTGATTTCTCATAATTTTTGCAAAATAAATAATAATTTTCGATAGTTTCATGTTTTTCTTACACTAACTAGCACTACTCCAGTACCCAAGTATCCCACTAGTTACGTAAGAAATTTTGTGAATCTTTGTGTCGTTTCCTTACAGTGGACAGCTCCAGAAGATATTTATTGGTGAAAGTTTTTCAGCTATTTCTCTTTAGAGCGTTAGGAGCGTCTGTCTGACTTCTGTACTAGTGTAGTGGTGGAAATTGCATCTTGCAGGAGCCACAGGGTAAAGAGTACATCTCAGATTAATCCGTTGCACAGAATAACAGAATAGCAGATCAACCCCAAACCACAGACCCTGTAAGTGCGTGCAGTTTCATTTCGTCTCCATCTTTTTTTAACCAGGGAGACAGAGTAAGTAGGTGACCAAAGCAAATTTTCAGCGTACTCACCGGGTATATGGAGATGACGAAGGCAGTGTACCCCCTGAGGACACGCGGGGTGTGTCGCCTCACGTAGTGCATTGTGTTGCCGTAGATGGCGTACACCGCAGTCACGGCCAGCGTGCAGATCACAATGGCGGATATGATGGCAGCGTGGGGCTCTGTGAACAGAGGAAACAGGGTCCGTGGTCGATATGTGGGCAGACAGCTAGTGGGTTGGTGGTAAGGCACCGACAACTGAAAACACATCATGGACAATTACACTAATGTGGCATTCCAGACGCATCTGCTGCAAATACACGTCTCGATTTTGCCGCCGCACCCAATTGTCCCACACTATTTCATCGATGCAACTGTTCAATATCTTTACCCCTTCTCCATAACGACCGCCTTCTTTCGCGACAACCTCAGTGAAGCCAATTACTTCTCACTTTTCCGAGGTCTTCTCCGTCTCTCATGACCCCTACTTTGATTATTCCCTTTTCTCCACTGCCATGGAACGCGCAATACCTCGGCCGCTCCACTTGATCCAAGTCTCCAGTACCAGGAGCAGGAGCAGTTGCCCCCCTCTGACTCCAATCACAGCACACGACATTTATCCTCCAGTCCAAACACAACGCGGCCCTGGTCATGACTGTGTCACCTACTGCCACCTTAGAGAAAGCCCCTTCTCCTTTGTCCTTGCCAATATAACATCATCCTCTCTAAGGGCTTCTACCTCCATCTGCAGAAGCCTTCCCACATCCTCCAGTCCAAACTCAACGCGGCCCTGGTCATGACTGTGTCACCTACTGCCACCTTAGAGAAAGCCCCTTCTCCTTTGTCCTTGCCAATATAACATCATCCTCTCTAAGGGCTTCTACCTCCGCCTGCAGAAGCCTTCCCACATCCTCCAGTCCAAACACAACGAGGCCCTGGTCATGACTGTGTCACCTACTGCCACCTTAGAGTAAGCCCCTTCTCCTTTGTCCTTGCCAATATAACATCATCCTCTGGTCATGACTGTGTCATCTACTGCCACCTTAGAGAAAGCCCCTTCTCCTTTGTCCTTGCCAATATAACATCATCCTCTCTAAGGGCTTCTACCTCAACCTGTGGAAGCCTTCCCACATCCTCCAGTCCAAACACAATGCGGCCCTGGTCATGACTGTGTCACCTACTGCCACCTTAGAGGAAGCCCCTTCTCCTTTGTCCTTGCCAATATAACATCATCCTCTCTAAGGGCTTCTACCTCCACCTGCAGAAGCCTTCCCACATCCTCTTATCCCTCAAACCCAACAAACCTAGTTCCATCGCCTCTTCCTATCCTATCTGCCTCACCATCTTCATTCAGTAAGGTCTTCGAATTCATCCTCTCCCATCATATCCATCAGCACCTTAATCAGCACCATCTCCTCCCCCTTACCCAGTGTGACTTCCGACCCTCGTTCTCCACTAAAGACCAACTCCTTAACCTCATCCACCTTCTCTCCCTCCTGCTTACCTCCCATCGCCCCAACATTTTTGTTTCCCTCGACCTCCAAAATGCCTTTGACTGCATATGGCATCCCAGTCTCCTCTTTAAATTCCGCTCTGCCTATCAATTTTGTCAGTCTGGTCGCTTCCTTCCTATCCCGCTGTCCTTCCTACACCACCCTCCACAACACCAACTCCTGCATCTTTTATCCCACTGCTGGTGTCCCCCAGGGCTCCGTCCTCTCCCCTCTATCTCCTGCCAATATGCCCAAGCCATCCCCACCAATCTACATTCTCCAATATACTGATGACACCGCCTTCCTGGCTCTCTATTACACCCTTCAACGGTCCCAAAGCATCCTCCAAACCCACCTTGACCAGTTCGCCACTTGGTGTAACCAGTGGTTCCTTTGTCTCAACCCCTCCAAAACCCAGGCAATTGAGATCACACCACCTGTTACTTCCATCTCCATGATGATTTCTCCCTCACCATTTATTGTCTCTTCATCTAGCTCATCCCCACCCTGAGGTACCTTGGCCTTACCCTCGACCATCAGCTCACCTGTACCCTTCACCTTCTGACCATCCAGCAGAAAGCCCATTCCTGCCTCCACGTCCTGAAACTCCTGTCTGGCCAGACATGAGGACTGCATCCTTCCACCATCCTCCCCACCTACAAATCTCTCATCCATCCTATCCACTTTTATGCCAGAGTTGCTTGGATCTCCACACCCACCCGGTTTTACAAGGCCCTCCAAATCCTTGAACGCCATGCGCTCCAATTTCTGTATCTGCCTTCCTTCCCTCACACGACTCCTGTATGACTTCATCCCCTTCCCCCACCTCCTCATTTTCCTTAAACGTCTCTGCATCCTTTACACTGTCAGTAGGCTTGAGCGCCTCCAACCCCTCGTTTCCTCCTTCCTCTCCACCCCCTGTACGTTGCTGCATCTCTATCGTTGCATCCCTCCCTCTCTCCTCCTCCACACCCTCTATTTTCTTCATCAGGCAATGTCCAGCACCTCCTGGATGTTGAAATTCGCCGTGACATCTACCCTTCCTTCCAACTGTAACCTGGCCTTTTCTCCCCCCCCTCCCCAGGGCCCCCTTTTTCCTCTTCCCTCCTTCCCCCAAAGCGGATTTTTCTCCTTCCCTCCCTAAGTCCCTGCATCTGCTCGTCGACTGCTTCCCTCACACGTCCTTCCCTCCCTGGCCCTCTACGGAGCGCCCAACGCCTGTCTCTCCACCATCTCGTTCCCTCCCTCCCTTCTCCCCCTCTCCTCCCCTCCTTCTTCCCTCCTCCCTTGTCTGTATTCCCCTTGGCAGATCCTCTCAGTTTCCTCATCGTCATCAGTGTACTTCGTCAGTCTTGTGTTTGGTGGTGTTATCCCTTGACGTCAAGAGCTGTGATCTTAATTGTGTGCTGGACTTGTACATAGTGTTCTTGTCAGCGATTGTTATGTGCTAGGCCGTCCGTTGATACTTTTAAGATCCAATTGTTTTGTGTGCATCATTTTTTACGGATTTTGTCTCTTTTATACAGTCGCCCCCCTTTTGTGGTCTGTTCTCTTCCATGATGTTCCCCTTTTTAGTATCTATGTACACCATAGTCTCACCTTTATGTTGTTTTGAATGTGTTCTATGGTATGATTAATGTCTTTTGGCTGAAGAGCAGCGTATATACTGCTGCTAGCTCGCCGTATGAGGCACTGAAATACAATAAAGAAAAAAATTCGACGTCTTCTGGTGGTGGTAGGGTATGGAGTGTCACTGAGTACTAAAGACGATCACCTCTGGCTTGCGCAGTTGGTACTTTAGACAGCAGCCATTACATTTCTGTCGTATTACAGCCAGCCCTATCATCAGAGTCTCCAGGATCTTACCTTTCAACAAGATGATACAAGATTGCGTATTGTCCGTTCTCTTCTGACGTAGCTCGATACAGAGGATTTCCAACTATTTCCCTCGCCAGCACATTCTTCACATATCTCACCGAAATGGTTACGGTCATGTGAACCGTTCGCCAGTGACTGCGATCGGTGACCTTCGCCACAGAATTGAAGCAGAAGGGAATAACTTGTCGTATCTGCCACCCAAGCTATGTTCGAATCAGTCATCGGCCAAGTTGGAGCTATGAGGGCTGTCCAGAAAGTAAGTTACGATTGATCGCGAAATGAAAATCACAGTGAAAATCAGAAATGTTTCACTTGTAACAGTTAGCTAACCCTTCCAGCTACTTCCCTACGTAGTCGCCGTTCTGACTCAGACATTCGTCGTAGCGTTGTACCAACTTTCCAATACCCTCATCATAGAAGGCAGCAGCCAGGCTTTCCACCTATTCTCTACGCTGGCCTAAAGCTCGTTGTCTGAGCCAAAATGTTGTCTTCATAGGCAGGCGGTTCGTCTGAGCAGAGATGAAACTAATTGGGAGACAATTACGGGCTGTATTGTGGCTAACCAAACATTTCCAATTGAAACGATGCAGGAACATCTTCACTGCCCCTGCAGAATGAGGCTGAGAATTGTCTTGAAGAAACCGCACGACAGTTATGTAATGTAGGTTGCATAGCTTCAGGGGAAAATTCTCGCCAGGCCCTCATACTTTGCGGGAGACACTATTTTCTAGAACATCTTTACGCGCTAACTAAGAGCTCAGGAATGAAAAGAGCGACATAATTGTACCTAGACTCATACTAGGGACACTGCCCAACCCATCTTTGCCAAGCTTGATCGGATTTTGATAGTCGTTTCCATTTCGCGTCCGTTCGTATTATTGCTGCCAGTTGGGACTGGACTAAACTATTTTTCGTATCTGGAGAACCGTAGATCACCTACAAATTTAATAATGTATTCCTGTTGCTAAATGACTGCACACAATTTTTCTGTTCTTTCTGGCTTTGCAGTCTTAAAGAATAACAGTGCTATAGGTGCAATAGAATTACCGAATTAGTGGAAAAGCTGTGTGGTCGAATTATAAAAAACGCCTGGTGAATGAAATCGTAATATTAAAGGACCAAAGTTGCTTCACTTTAGGGGGATCCAGTGTAGATAACATGTTGTTGTTGTTGTGATCTTCAGTCCTGAGAATGGCTTGATGATGCAGCTCTCCATGCTACTCCATCCTGTGCAAGCTTCTTCATCTCCCAGTACTTACTGCAACCTACATCCTTCTGAATCTGCTTAGTGTATTCATCTCTTGGTCTCCCTCTACGATTTTTACCCTCCACGCTGCCCTCCAATACTAAATTGGTGATCCCTTGATGCCTCAGAACATGCCGTACCAACCGGTCCCTTCTTGTCAGGTTGTGCCACAAACTCCTCTTTTCCCCAATTCTATTCAATACCTCCTCATCAGTTGCGTGATCTACCCATCTAATCTTCAGCCTTATTCAGTAGCACCACATTTCGAAAGTTTCTATTCTCTTCTTGTCCAAACTATTTATCGTCCATGTTTCACTTCCATACATGGCTACACTCCATACAAATACTTTCAGAAACGATTTCCTGACACTTAAATCTTTACTCGATGTTGACAAATTTCTCTTCTTCAGAAAAGCTTTTTTTGCCATTTCCAGTCTACATTTTATATCCTCTCTACTTTGACCATCATCAGTTATTTTTCTCCCCAGATAGCAAAACTCCTTTACTACTTCAAGTGCCTCATTTCCTACTCTAATTCCCTCAGCACCACCCGACTTAATTCAACTACATTCCATTATCCACGTTTTGCTTTTGTTGATGTTCATCTTATAGCCTCCTTTCAAGACACTGTGGGGCGGCGAAGAAGTTGTCGAATGAGTTGTTTGAATGTTCATTTCACGTAACAGACTATTGCCGATGCAACATATGTGGGACGGCGAAGAAGTCGTTGTTTAATGTTGAATGAAAGTTGAACATTGCCACCTTAAATCACGCGAGCCTGGCAACTAATTTGGTGGCCAGTCAGAAAGCGAAAGGAAACTTAGTGACCTTAGTTCCCAGTCTGCACGGCCACATTCCTGTACAGCCCAGCTAAACGAAAAATATCCATAGTTCTTCACGGGATTAGGGCTGCTTCAATAAAATTTAAAGTTCCAAACAAGATTTTATTATCTTAAAGGCTCACACAAATTACTCGAAACTTCTGAAAATGCTAAAGACATTAAATATTGTTAATTCAGCCAATCGCTTAATAGTTCAGAGGCGACTTCTACAGCAAGTTCCTCCCGAATAGTTCATTACTCTAACTAACGGTGCTCTATTAATAGTTCGCAATAATGTTAAAAAAAAAAAGATTAATGCTCGCCTTAAAAGTGGAGTTAGTCACCACTTGCCACGCGGAATTATACTTCACACAGACGGCACAATAACAGTTTGTTACCGAAGTCTAAACGATCCAGGACGGTGTACAGTCCTCGCGATTTTCAATGTCCGTTTACATTGCTAAGTACGCGCATGTCACAGCCCGCTATGACGTCACCCGAGGCGAGGCGCGATCGGACGTTAAGCTCGCGTGGACTAGGCGTTGGTCTAATGCGGAGTGAGCTTACTACTGCCTCTGCCGCTCTTTTTATATAGCTCCGGCGCGTACCGCCAAGAGAGCATCTGTTCTTTCCGTTCCTATGCAGATGCCTGCAGCCTCCAAATGATCGCTATCTCAGGCACATAATCTTAAATATCACATTTAATAATAGCTTTACAAACTTCTCAATTTTTGTATACATACATCTGAGCAGTACAGAAGCACGTAGAAAATCTCAGCCCGCTAAAATTAAAACTTTACTCTCTAGAATTTTTACAATGGAACTAACGGTAGATTGTTACCTCTGAACCATAGCTTTATCAAGACTTGTATCAGCTGTTAATTATGCTACAAGACTAAAACTTGGTGTAGCTTTGTTAATTGTCCTATCTGATCATTGGTCTTAAAGAATTTGTTTTATCATTAAAATTTAAAGTACTTAATCTATAATGCTTATGTACATTTTACTCACAAAAGTAGTTTTTACTAAATTACTAAAAAAACTAGAAGAGGTAACTGATTGTGGTATTTCCATTATTATTATTAGGGTGAACTGAAGCATCCTACCAATTTTCAATATTGTAGCTCTATTATTTCGCGCCTCTGATTTTTCCGAAAAACGCGGATTCTGGAGTCAATTTTAGTTTTATGGTTTTGGAAACCAGCACCACTCATTAATGACTTCTTACTGCACCTTCTCACCAAATTTTGGCTTCCTAGCGTCATTATTTAGCGCCTCCTATTTTTCTTTCAAAACGTGAATTTTACGTAAACTACTAATTTTATAACATTAAGATTTGTTACCTGAAACATTATTACATAGAACTATACTTTAACAAAGTTTTACACACAAATCTTAATTTTTACTTTTATGTTAAATGTGGTGCAATACTATATGCAGGCGCGTTACGATGACGTGACGCTACTAGCAGTGAACTAGGGTAAGTCCCGTGCACTCGCTCGCCTCTGTATCTTATACATGATACAGCGCTTGCTTTGCTTCAACACTGTCCATTCCGTTCAACTGCCCTTCCAAGTCCTTTGCTGTCTATGACAGAATTACAATGTCATCGGCGAACCTAAAAGTTTTTATTTCTCCTCTATGGATTTTAATGCCTACTCCGAATTTTTCTTTTGTTTCCTTCACTGCTTGCTCAATATACAGATTGAACAACATTGGGGATAGGCTACAACCCTGTCTCACTCCCTTGCCAACCACTGCTTCCCTTTCATGCCCCTCGACTCTTATAACTGCAATCTGGTTTCTGTTCAAATTGTAAATAGCCTTTCGCTCCCTGTATTTTACCCCTGCCACCTTCAGAATTTGAAAGAGTGTTCCCGTCAACATTGTCAAAGGCTTTCTCTAAGTCTACAAATGCAAGAAACGTAGGTTTTCCTTTCCTTAATCTAGCTCCTAAGATAAGTCGTAGGGTCAGTATTGTCTCATGTGTTCCAATATTTGTACGGTATGCAAACTGATCTTCCCAGAGGTCAGCTTCTACCAGTTTTCCCATTCGTCTGTAAATAATTCGAGTTAGTATTTTGCAGTTGTGAATTATCAAACTGATTGTTCGGTAATTCTCACATCTGTCAACACTAGCTTTCTTTGGAATTGGAATCATTGTATTCTTCTTGAAGGCTGAGGGTATTTCGCCTGTCTCACACATCTTGCTCACCAGATGGTAGAGGTTTGTCAGGACTGGTTCTCCCAAGGCTGTCAGTATTTCTAATGGAATATTGTCTACACCAGGGGCCTTGTTTCGACTAAGGTCTTTCAGTGCTCTGTCCAACTTTTCTCGCAGTATCATATCTCCCATTTCATCGTCATCTACATCCTCTTCCATTTCCATAATATTGTCCTCAAATACATCGCCCTTGTATAGTCCCTGTGTACTCCTTCCATCTTTCCGCTTTCCCTTCATTGCTTAGAACTGGGTTTCCATCAAAGCTGTTAGCACCTGCTTTCTTTGGGATTGGAATTATTATAGACGATAGACATAGATGGGGATTATGTACTGCTTTGACATTTGTCAATAATCAAATAATATTGGCTCCCAATGACTATGATATAGAGTATATGAAGAATAAAGTATGATTAGAAACATTGGAAATGGGAATGATCGTACGGCGTCAGTGACCGGGAGTTCCGAGGCGAGAAGTTCGGCCGCCAGGTACAGGTCTTATTGAGTGCGACGCCACATTGGGCGACTTGCTCGTCGACTATGGGGATGAGATGATGATGGTGACACCACAACACCCAGTCCCTGAGGGGAGGAAATCTCCCACCCCAGTCGGGAATCCACCCCTGGCTCCCGTGCGTGGTCATTCAGCTTGTAACGGTACTTTAATTATGTAACTGTTAAGGCACCTCACCTCAACCTCTCGATACGAGCAATATTCTACTGTGTTTCTGTAAATTAGTTAACATATTTCTGGGACAACATTCAGATTTGATTTCATTAATGTAGATGTACTTCGATACATCGATATGTATAAACTGCAATGATATTATTCTTATATGTATTCTTTCTTTTGTCACTACGATCATTAACGTACTTGTAACTCTGATTTTTGGGCGCGTAAGCGGTTATTAGAGAGTCATTCTTTAGTCGTCATGTTAGAAGACGCAAATTGTAGTCAGTTTATGAAATGTGAACTTTAACAGTGAGGAAAATATTTTCAAGTATGTTTTATATTGTGAAGTGATGTTTTGGAACGAGTTACGTGACATTGCAGCAAGAGTAATAAAAAAGAAGTGTCACTTAAATTTCGAGTGCTGATTACTTTTTTTTACTTCACCATTGTCCTAACTTGCGAAAGTTTAATCTTCAAGAATGGTTTATTAAACACATCTATAAAACTTTTGAATATCGCAGAATAACAGCTAGGCCTCTTTGCATCCGAGCTTGGAATCATCACTAACTAGATTTTCGACGATTGAGCCATGAGTTCACAACGAGACCAGCGTGGGAAACACGAAAATATGAGTGCCTAGTTTATCCATTATTTCAAGAACTGACTTTATTAACTGTGCTCTAATGACACCTGACCAGAAGTTGGGAAGGAAAACATAGGTACAAAGAAGGTAGCTGCGTAGAAACCATGGTTAACAGAAGAAATACTTCAGTTGATTGATGAAAGGGGAAGTACAAACATGTTCCGGGAAAATCAGGAATACAGAAATACAAGGAGCTGAGGAATGAAATAAATAGGAAATGCAGAGAAGCAAAGACGAAATGGCTGCAGGAAAAATGTGAAGACATCGAAAAAGATATGATTGTCGGAAGGACAGACTCAGCATACAGGAAAGTCAAAACAACCTTTGGTGACATTAAAAGCAACGGTGGCAACATTAAGAGTGCAACGGGAATTCCACTGTTAAATGCAGAGGAGAGAGCAGATAGGTGGAAATAATACATTGAAAGCCTCTATGAGGGTGAAGATTTGTCTGATGTGATAGAAGAAGAAACAGGAGTCGATTTAGAAGAGATAGGGGAGATCCAGTATTAGAATCGGAATTTAAAAGAGCTTTGGAGGACTTACGGTCAAATAAGGCAGAAGGGATAGATAACATTCCATCAGAATTTCTAAAATCATTAGGGGAAGTGGCAACAAAACAACTATTCACGTTGGTGTGTAGAATATATGAGTCTGGCAACATACCATCTGACTTTCGGAAAAGCATCATCCACACAATTCCGAAGACGGCAAGAGCTGACAAGTGCGAGAACTATCGCTCAATCAGCTTAACAGCTCATGCATCGAAGCTGCTTACAAGAATAATATACAGAAGCTATAGGGAGAGACGGGTCATATACAATATGTACAACAACCAAGAGGGAATAATAAGAGTGGACGATCAAGAACGAAGTATTCGTATAAAGAAGGGAGTAAGACAAGGCTGTAGCCTTTCGCCCCTACTCTTCAATCTGTACATCGAGGAAGCAATGATTGAAATAAAAGAAAGGTTCAGGAGTGGAATTAAAATACAAGGTGAAAGGATATCATTGATACGATTCGCTGATGACATTGCTATCCTGAGTGAAAGTGAAGAAGAATTAAATGATCTGCTGAACGTAATGAACAGTCTAATGAGTACACAGTATGGTTTGAGAGTAAATCGGAGAAAGACGAAGGTAAAGAGAAGTAGTAGAAATGAGAACAGCGAGAAACTTAACATCAGGATTGATGGTCACGAAGTCAATGAAGTTAAGGAATTCTGCTACCTAGGCAGTAAAATAACCAATGACGGACGAAGCAAGGAGGACATCAAAAGCAGACTCGCTATGGCAATAAAGACATTTCTGGCCAAGAGAAGTCTACTAATATCAAATACGGGCCTTAATTTGAAGAAGAAATTTCTGAGAATGTATGTCTGGAGCATAGCATTGTATGGCAGTGAAACATGGACTGTGGGAAAACCGGAACAGAAGAGGATAGAAGCATTTGAGATGTGGTGCTATAGACGAATGTTGAAAATTAGGTGGACTGATAAGATAAGGAATGAGGAGGTTCTATGCAGAATCGGAGAGGAAAGGAATATGTGGAAAACACTGATAAGTAGAAGGGACAGGATGATAGGACACCTGTTAAGACATGAGGGAATGACTTCCATGGTACTAGAGGGAGCTGTAGAGGGCAAAAACGTCAAGCAAATAATTGAGGACGTAGGTTGCAAGTGCTACTCTGAGATGACGAGGTTAGCACAGGAAAGGAATTCGTGGAGGGCTGCATCAAACCAATCAGTAGACTGATGACGAAAAAAAAAGACACCTGCCACACAATATAATGTTGTTGTTGCCCGGAAATGCAATATTTAGCAGCGTGAGCAACTGTACAATCATAATTTTTGACCTTTGTTGTGGTAGGGTTGTTAGAAGCCACTGGAGTGGACATTAGAAACACTGAAAACCGGGCATGCAGAGGGAAGTAACATACAAACGTGAAACTTTGCAATTAAGTACAGTGAGACCCGATATAAGAATCACCCAAGTCTGGTGACAGTGAGCATGCCTATAGACACAGCAGTGGCGTTGCAATCGGGCAGAGACACATGGTCGACAACTCACACACGTGACGATCACATCCCGACTCGGGGCTATGTTAGTAGGTGCAGAATGTGGGCCAGTCGACGCGTCGTGTTTCTCACCAGGTCTATCGTTCAGTTCCGTCAGCCGATGTTGGCAGCAATGGACGCCACATGGCACCAACTTGCGACGTACCAGGTCTGGAGCGACCAGGAAGGTGATGAGGCGAGAGGATCGATGGATCATGTAGCGATCAGGGATGCTGCAGTGGCTCGCTCCACGATACACGGAGATCTACAGATGCTGAGTGATCCGCAAGCCATTTCTAGACGCCTTGCGGATGTGAATTTTGCAATCTAGTCGCCCTTTCCGTATACGGTAGCTAACACCGAGACATCTTGCCTAATGGTCTGGGGTGCCATAGCCCACGGTAGCTGGTTGCTTCTATACTACTGGCCATTAAGATTGCTATACTAAGAAGAAATGCAGATGATAAACGGGTGTTCATTGGGCGAATATATTATGCTACAACTGAAATGTGATTACATTTTCACGCAGTTTGGGTGCATAGATCCTGACAAATCAGTACCCAGAACAACCACCTCTCCGTAATAGCGGCCTTGATACGCGTGCGCACTGAGCCAAACAGAGCTTGGATGGCGTGTTACAGGTACAACTGCCCATGCAGCTTCAACACGATACCACAGTTCATCAAGAGTAGTGACTGGCGTATTGTGACGAGCCAGTTGCTCGGCCACCATTGACCAGACGTTTTAAATTGGTGAGAGATCTGGAGGATGTGCTGGCCAGGGCAGCAATCGAATATTTTCTGTATCCAGAAAGGCCCGTACAGGACCTGTAACATTCGGTCGTGCATTATCCTGCTCAAATGAAGGGATCGAATGAAGGGTAGAGCCACAGTTCGTAACACGTCTGAAATGTAAAGTCCACTGCTCAAAGTGCCGTCAATGCGAACAAGAGGTGACCGAGACGTGTAACCAATGGCACCCCATACCATCACGCTGGGTTATACGCCAGTATGGCGATGACGAATACACCCTTCCAATGTGTGTTTATCGCGATGTCGCCAAACACGGATGCGACCATCATTATGCTGTAAACAGACCCTAGATTTATCCGAAAAATGACGTTTTGCCATTCGTGCACCCAGGTTCGTCGTTGAGTACACCATCGCAGGCGCTCCTGTCTGTGATGCAGCGTAAAGGGTAACCGCAGCCATGGTCTCCGAGCTGATAGTCCATGCTGCTGGAAACGTCGTCGAACTCTTCGTCCAGATGGTGGTTGTTTTTCAAACGTCCCCATTTGTTGACTCTCGAATCGAGACGTGGCTGCACGATCCGTTACAGCCATGAGGATAAGATGCCTGTCATCTCGATTGCTAGTAATACGAGGCCGTTGGGATCCATCACGGCGTTCCGTATTACCCTTTTGAACCCACCAACTCCATATTCTGCTAACAGTCATTGTATCTCGACCAACGCGAGCAGCAATGTCGCGATACGATAAACCGCAATTGCTATAGGGTATAATCCGACCTTAAAGTCGGAAACGTGATGGTACGCGTTTATCCTCCTTACACGAGGTATCACAACAACGTTTCACCAGGCAACGCCGGTCAACTGCTGTTTATGTATGAGAAATCGGCTGGAAACTTTCCTGATGTTAGCACGTTGTAGGTGTCGCCACCGGCGCCAGCCTTGTGTGAATTGTCTGAAAAGCTAATCATTTGCATATCGCAGCATCTTCTTCGTGGCGGTTAAATTTCGCGTCTGTAGCACGTCATCTTCGTGGTGTAGCAATTTTAATGTCCAGTAGTGTACTTTCGGAGTTATTCTTGGTTGCAATAGTTAATGCTTCGCCCTGTATGTTCTGTGTGAATTTTAAAACGTCCATAAGGATATCTCAAATCAATGCTTACTTAGGGAATGTGGTGGACAGGCAGTCAAAAATTAGCTACCGCGTTTTAGATAGGTTGCAGACCTAGCGGAGGTGTGTCTTGTGCGGCCACATACTGAGTACTACAAAACTTTCACTAACCGGAGTCCTGAAAAACTAAGTGAAAACCATTATGTCTCGTTGACGTCAAAGGTAGCGATTTTAGCTTGTGAGTGCATTCCAGAGTGGCAGGATGATGGCTATCCAAGAAACATATTTCCCATTTCGTCTCGGACAGTGCACATTGCTGTGACAATTCCGAGTGAGTTATTTTGTGGATTTGAATAGAGACTGGTATATCTCTCGCACTTGTGGCTGACAATCTATGAAAGAAGCAGTGTATTACACGGTGTGTACAATATCACGCAAATTACTTGCGTTACTATAGGTAAGACTGTGCATTGAATTACCGCTATCTCTCATGTCTCCAAATCTTATCTGTGCGTATGTTTACTAGGTTGTCATTTCGGGAATAGCTTATCAGAAGATGTTTGCTATTGATGCATTAGCATGGCATTTAAGACTTGACCTAGAATCAATATGATTTTTACTCTTTAGTGTACGTAGCGCGGAGAAAGAAAAATACCAGGTGTACCGGTACGAAATGAGCGTTAGGATACAAATGTGTCGATAGGGAACATTTGTTGTGAACGAGCCTTAATTTTTTTGTGTTTGGTTGGTATGACATCTGTCAAAGATATTTAGTATACATCAAGTCATGGAATAAAAAACAACATCATATGTTTTCATTGTGTTAACAATGTCGAATTTTGTACGAGAAAGTGATGATTTGCGGAAAGCATTAATTTTTTGCTTTCATTTGAAAAAAAAAGTGCTGCAGAGTCGTATCGGATGCTTGTCAAGGCATATGGTGATCATGCAAAAGATGGTTTCAACGGTTCAGAAATAATGATTTTGATGTAAGAAATGAAGAAGGTGGAAGACCACCAAAAAAGTTCGAAGACGCCGAATCGCAAGCAATATTGGATGAAGATGCTACTTCGAGTCAGAAGGAAATGACAGCAATGCTAAATGTTGCACGCCTAACAATTTCTGACCGTTTGAAAGCTATGGGAAAGATCCAAAAGTGTGGAAAATGGGTGCCACATGAATTGAATGAAAGACAGATGGAAAACCGAAAAACCATTGGCCAAATTTTGCTTCAAAGACATGAAAGAAAATCAATTTTGCGTCGAATTATTACTGTCGATGAAAAATGGATTTATTTTAAGAATACTAAACGGGAAAAATCATGGGTTAATCCGGGAGAACGATCAACATCCACTGCAAAACCATATCGATTCGGCAAGAAGACAATGCTCTGTGTTTGGTGGTATCAGAAAGGTGTGGTGTATCATGAGATTCTAAAACCCGGTGAAACTGCGAGTACTAATCGCTACATACAACAAATGATCGATTTGAACTATGCCTTGATCGAAAAAAGACCAGAATGGGCCAGAAGACATGGCAAAGTAATCTTTTTGCACGACAATGCACCTGCACTCAAAGCTAAACTGGTTCAGCATACAATCAAAACACTTGGCTGGGATCTGCTAACCCACCGCCGTATTCACCAGACTTGGCCCCTTTCGATTACCATTTGTTTTCATCAATGTGACACGCATTGGCTGAGGAACACTTCGATTCCTACCAAAAAGTCGAAAATTGGGTGTCTGATTGGTTTGCTTCAAAAGACGAAAATTTATATTGTCGTGGTGTCCACAAATTGCCAGAAATGTGGTTAAAATGTATAGAAAGCAATGGTCAGTACTTTGAATACAATGCTTTTATTTTTCAATTCAAAATTAGTGTTTCATTTTCACCAAAAAAACCGTTCATTTCATGCCGGTGCTCCTGGTATACGTTTGTTTAGAGGCAAAACACTCAGGCAGCTCTTCTGCTAGAGAAATTTAAAAAAAACCGTATTTTGTGTAATCTCCGGACTGACGAAGAGAAGTGTAAGTATCAAACGTAGGCCTTAATTTGAGACAGAAATTTCAGAGAACGTAGGTCTGGAGGACAGCGTTGTATGACAGCGAAACATCGACGGTGGGAAAGCCAGAGCAGAAGAGAATGTGGTGCTACAGACGAATTTTGAGAAGTAGATGGACCGATAAGGTAAGAAATCAGAAGGTTTTCCGCAGAACCGGCGAGGAAAGCAATACATGGAAAACACTGACAAGAAGAGTGTACAGTATGATAAGACTTCGGTTCAGACGTCATGGAATAACTTCCATGGTAGTAGAGGAAGCTCCAGAGGGTAAAAACCCTAGAGAAAGACTGAGATCGGAATACATCCGGCAAATAATTGAGGACGTCGGTTGCAAGTGCGACTCAGATGGTTGGCACAGGAGCACAAGAAATGAATTCGTGGCGGGCCGCCTCGGATCAGTCGGAACATTGGTGACTAAAAAAAGAAGTAAGAATGTTACTGTTAGAGGGGGACGAGAACGGGGTTACCGTATTTGCTCAAGCCATAGGCAACATGCACAAAAAAGTAGCGTTTACTACAGAAATAGAAGACGCGGGCTCAATTAACTATTTAGACCGTACCATTAAGAAGGTTCACAACAGACATAAATTTTCGATTTTCAGAAAGCCTACATGTACAGATACTACTATTGGAGCCAGTTCATGCCATCCGCCTCGATATAAAAGGGATTTTTTCACCTCTATGACCCACCGACTTTTTAGATTACCATTGGCCTACAGTGGAATACGCCTGAACTTAGTATATTGAAGCAAATTGCAGTAGTCAACGGTTTTTCAGCTAAAAATGTTATGCGCCCATACAATAGGATAAAAAAAAACAAAGTAAATAATAGGCCGACTCACAATCATCTAGAAAAAAGAAAGAATAAAGAAAACTTGAAAACTATTCCAATGAAATTTTACGGAAAAATGTCCCAACAAATAGAAAAGTGTTTGAATAAAACTAAGGTTAGATGTGGTTTTCAAGTTAACAACACTCTGAAACTTCGTTTACAACACAGTTTGAGTAAAGACTGATAAATTTGACGGTTCTGGGGTTTACAAAATCGTTTGTAGTAGTTGTGACAAATTTTACGTCTGTCAAACTGACTCCTCTTTTAAAACTAGATTCAGGGAGCATTTGCAATCACATAACAAAACTGCATTAGGAATGCATTAGCAGAAATCGGCCACACTGTAGACAATATTGAGAGTTGTATGCGTATGTCACATAGGGCAGAAAAGGGTCGCGCTCTCGACATTTTGGAGGAGTTTGAAATTTACAAAGCCAAAATGCATGAGCCCGCTAGGGTACTCAATGGACAAAGCGATTTTGTACCCAACACCTACTTTGCTTTGTTTGATAACACGCTACGATAACCAAACATTGCCTCGTGTATTTATACCTAGCCTTACTTGATGAGTTATGTTGAGAACAGAAGGCATTTCCCTTACTTCCGCACAGTAGTCACTCTAATCTTTTAACTGATTATCTCCCACCTACTCATGGAACGTATAGCCAAACTATATAATTTTATTTATTGAATGCTTATATGTTGTTTAAAAGTTTTCTGTGGGAGACATGTCACGATGTATGCAAAGCCCTCTACTGGTTAAGTTCTTAGGATCGGTGCGCGCCTACATAAGATCCTAGCGGCCGACCCAACACAGGGTGCTGTTCATTGATCTGTCTCTTCCTGCTGTCATATAGACATTTTATCTTTCATAAGCAATTTATAGGTTGCCACAGGCAATGTGTTACTCTATATTAATTGTTGACCGTAAATTCACCATAAAAAAGGGGTTGGACCTATACTCTTCATATATTTTCTTTTAATAGTTTTACATGGGTACCTGAATTCACATTTTAATGTATCACAATTGGTTTCTATGATAGTCATCAATTTTAATAAGTCTGCTACATGCATTTTATCTAATGTGCTTTTATCAGATTATGTTTTTGTGTAAATGGTGACTATATATAAGCAAGCCCACAGTAGCGACATCTAGGCAGGGTATGGACAAACAGATTTCTGGAGGCTACTGTACCTCAGTAGCTAGTTGGAAATACTATGTGCACGATGTGGCCTATTCTACATCATATTTTAAATCTATGTGACGATGCTATGCTGATTATATTTGTATGTGTTGACGATGCCATTATGGCCGTATCACTTTAGGACATGGTGTAAAAAAGGTACGTTATCCCATATTTTATCTGTACATTTCCCTGGTGTATGACAGTATAGTGTGATCATATTGCTGTTTTATGTTAAAAGACACGCTGCTCACTAGATGTATATATTTATATAGTTTAGATCTGAAGATGGTCATTACAGACTGAAACCGGTCATCGTCTAAAGAATTCATTTGTGATCAGAGACTGGAATAAAAAAGCATTTTAAAAATGAATAGTTTTCTCGGAAATGAATATGATATACTCAGAAAACTGCGTGATTTTATCATCAATATGGGAAAAATCTCCTTTGTTCGTGACTATGAAACGTGAAAGCTTGTATACTTTCCCTGTAATTATCTCATTATCTCCTATGGTCTCATATTTTAAAATAATTTAGTTAATAAACAAAGCATTATCCTGGCCCAGTATAAGGTTATCAGAACGATTTCGAAATTAGTTTCTCTAGCGTCTGAAGTTAATTCCGGTTTCGTAACATGGATATGGAATTTATATCTACAACTGCAGATCAATTCGGTAGACGAACGTGGGAAATTAATGAACTTGATGGTTGTACATTTGTTTAAAACGAGTCCTATGTCTGATGAGGGGCAAAACACTTTCTAAAAACTCTTACTGGTTCTCTCTCTATACCTCTCTGGGTGAACAAATGGGCATCGTTGGGGAAACATAAGTTTAGTTTTACTGCTATATTGCTTTATGTATAGCAATGCCCATATTGTTACACGTATATTCAGTTTGCCAGCCGCGGTGGCCGAGTGGTTCTAGGCGCTCACTCCGGAACCACGTGACTCCTACGATCGCAGGTTCGAATCATGCCTCGGGCTTGGATGTGTGTGATGTCCTTAGGTTCGTTAGCTTGAAGTAGTTCTAATTTCTAGGGGACTGATGACCTCTGTTGTTAAATCGCATAGTGCTCAAAGCCATTTGAACCAGACAGTTTCCGCAAACTTTCATATAAAACATCCAACACATCATGCCAACTTTAATCAGTAGTTGCAACGATGCTTCGTGACAACGGTTAAACCAAACACAATAGACCAGCGATGAGAAACGTCGACATGGCAAAATAAATTTGTAAGAAATGACGTACAAATGTTACAAAACTCCAATACTTCAAGACTCATTTCTTCACGAGAGAGTAAATACAATACGTACATAAACGTTAGCAACAAAAGCAAACAGAAAGCTTTTACTTTCCTGAAAGTTATCCTCAAGCGTCTCGAAATTCAAATTCTGTTTTCCCTTCACATGTGCTTCATCATGTGATTTGCTGTTAATAATACGGACTAGTTTGCTAAACTCCTTGATGTTGATCATAATACATACTAATATTATACATGTGAAAGTAACTCTGTTACGCTTTCGCGACTAAACTGTTCAATCGATCTTTATGAAATTTTCTATAGACGTAGGTTAAATGTAGAGCCTATTGTAGTACAAGATATTTATTGATTTTAACGGTATAACGCAAATACGGAACAATAGCCACTCTTTAAAAAATGTTTTCCTCTTTGACTTTTGAACTTTATTATATTTCTGAAAATGTTTGTGAAGTTTGATGTGTTCTACATAATACGATACAAAGTTATGAATATCAGCCAGCTGCACTGCTCTTTACATGGTTTTTAGTTTATAAATCACTAATGGTGAGCCCATTTCGGCAAGTTGCTATCATCAGGTGCTATGTAAATATATAAGTGACAGAGTAAATATCTCTGGAGTGACCATTGCGTTCTGCGCATGTTGTCAACATTAAACCAGGATTGTCACGTGTTTGCGGAATTTGGCTGTGCGTGTGTGCTTTCCGCAGCTTTTGAAGAATATAAATCAAGAGTTTTTGTTGTGTTTCACCGTTTGTTGATAGTGTAATAGCGATGGTGAATTACTGTTATTGCTTCGGATGCAAAGAAAAATTTGTGAAAGGAGGGATAGTAACTTTTCATGGGTACATACCATGTAGCTCTAATTATAGTTATATTAGTAAGAGACACTGTATATGTTTAAAAGTTTCGAGACTCATAATTAACGCTTTGTTTCTGTAGACCTATTTTTCTACGATTTTATGACTACATAATCGATATTACGGCTCGTACAAAAGCTTACAAACAATCGCTTCCTCTCGTAAATTTGCTACTGGAACAGGAAAGGGAATGGTTAGTTGTTTCAGCAAATACTATCCTCCATGCATTTATCAGTGACTTGTCGATTATGTATATAGATTACTCAGTCCACTATTTATCTAATGAACTGGGAGCAAGTATGTAAAATGCGTTAAATAAATACTTCAACGAGTCTCCAGTAAGAAAAATTGTGCTTACGTCGCAAAAACGAGAAAATAAATACGCAGAAATAGCAGAAAAATGGATGAATTAGAAGAGATATAATCGCTAATGTGTAGTAAAATCGGTGTTTTTCGGACACTTGCAAAAGTACTAGCGTACTCGCAAGTCGTTTTGCAAGATAATAACTGCAAAAATGTACGTCAGGCTCTGTAATACTATAAAGTGCCGTGTCATACCGAAAACTACCAAAAATCGAGTGCATCTGAACTGTGACACCTATCGCAAAGACGCAGAATGTAATATCACTTGCCATTAAAAGTTACGTAGGTGGTTTATTCCCGGTGTCAAATGGATACTGTTAAAATGTCTGCACAACATATATGAATAATCCACGACACGTACGAAAAGAATCCGTCTGTACTAGGGATGTAGTGACATTCGAAATATACAAGGCGCTATACGGACAAACACATGACGTCCCTAGAACACGTGACCAGGCCGGCACTGTATGTCGACAACACAAAATCTGTTCTGCGCTTGTGAATGCTCACTCCAGAGATATTTACTCTATGGTAAGTGATGGTTAATATAATGATCTGTAACTATGCTAAGAAAAGTTATACATTCGTGTGGTGTTTTTTACCTTAAATGTAATGTCGTAGCTGACATGTCCCGTTTTTTTATTATTAGTTTCTCCTTAGATGCACATTGGAGACGTATATCTGAATTTAGTCGGCGTTTAAGTAAACTGTTTTACTCTTGACGGCTTGGGTAACAATGTATCAGCGATATTGTATTGTTACGTAGTTACCGTTATGAGGAAGTGATGTGTGGTAATCCGGCTGTTTTTAATTGTTTTTATAGGTTTGGTTCCAATTATGTTTTTGTCTGTAATTTGTTTTAGAGTTAGTTGAGTTTTATGTTATATTCTTATTTTCTCGTAATAATTTTGTTATTGTCTGTGTTTGTGATGTTTCCTTGGTGTTATGTGTCAGTTGTATACTTTTCATGTTGTTACGCTGTTATTATGGATATTTAATTCACATTATAAAGCAAGAAACGGTTAAAGTAATAAATCACAGGCACTAAACAGTACATATCCATAGTAACAGCGATAGCAAAATGAAGAGTATACAACAGACACAACACCAAGGAAACATCACAAACATAGACAATAACAAAATTATTACGAGAAAATAACGATATAACATAAAAATCTCAGCTAAAACTGTCCGCCCCGATAGCTGAGTGGTCAGCATGACGGATTGCCGTCCCACGGATCTGGATTCGATTCCCGATTGGGTTGGGTATTTTCTCCGCGCAGGGACTGGGTGTTGTGTTGTCTTCATCATCATTTCATCCCCATCAAGCGCACAGGTCGCCCAGTGTGGCGTCGAATGTAATAAGACCTGCAGCAAGGCGGCCGTACCTGCCCCGTAAGCTGCCTCCCGGCCAATGACGCCAAACGCTCATTTCTATTTCAACTAGCACACTCAGAAAAATACCCGGAAAAAGTATAATTAGAACCGAACTAAATAATAAAAATAGAGCCAAATTTCCACACATCACTTACTTATAATGTTAACTAATATCGTTGATACACTGTCATCCAAGCTCTCAAGAGAAAATAGCATACGTAAAAACCGACTAAAGTCGAATATACGTGTCCAACGTACATCTAAGGAGAAACTAACAATTTTTGAAAAAGACAGGATATAGCAGCAACGATATTACATGTAAGGTAAAATCACCAAATGAACGTATTATAAATTGTGAGACCTGAGTTTCTCCTGGCGTATACAACTCTCAAATAACTTCCGGGAATTCAGCCAGGTAACACTTTCAGCGACCGCCGATATATCGGCGGGAGAACACCCCACCATTTTTAAGACAAACTTCAACGGACAGGCGGCGTACATGGAAATTTAAAACTTCGCTTCTCGGACTGAAACAGGAAAGATAACACACACACTGAACACTAGTGACACCAAAGATGACGAAAGTCAGAGATATCGATAGTGAGACTATGAATTTTCAGGTGAGGTAGCATTGACTCTGTCCCTCTGTTTTTTGACAAGGGAGAGAGCCGGATTCCAAACAGAGTTTAAACAGAAACCCTGTTAACGAGGTTGCTCGCTAATTTAATTTCAACTGCCTCCCTAATAAGACTGTCCCAATAGCTGGACGTGCAATCCTATAGACATAACGTGAAAATACAACAAACGTGTCACAATAAAAATGCAAAAATATATGGTGAGAATATGAATTACCTTACCTAATGTGAAAATCTTGGTTATGTGAATTGACAGCGTTAATAATTAACCATATGTTGTAACAGTTCCAATTTTGTCACATGTATGTACAAACGATCGGCAGCAGTGAGCTACAGCGCCCATGAGTGTATGTAAACAAGTTATCGTTTACAACATTCGTATCAAGAACATGTACGTTTCTGTGCGGCAGCTGTCATCCAACTGGTCGAGATGTAATGTCATGGCCACACCAAAACTGGCTGACAGATAGCGCTGCCATCCAATTAAGTTAATACGCAAGTGACAGTAATGTTGTTGTTGTTGTTGTTGTTGTTGTTGTTGTGGTCTTCAGTCCTGAGACTGGTTTGATGCCGCTCTCCCTGCTACCTTATCCTGTGCAAGCTTCTTCATCTCCCAGTAGCTACTGCAACCTACATCCTTCTGAATCTGCTTAGTGTATTCATCTCTTGGTCTCCCTCTACGACTTTTACCCTCCACGCTGCCCTACCAACTGATCCCTTTTTCTAGTCGTTGTGCCACAAACTCCTCTCCTCCCCAATTCTATTCAGTACCTCCTCATTAGTTATGTGATCTACCCATCCAATCTTCAGCATTCTTCTGTAGCACCACATTTCGAAAGCTTCTATTCTCTTCTTGTCCAAACTAGTTACCGTCCATGTTTCACTCCATACAGATACTTTCAGAAACGACTTCTTGACACTTGAATCCATACTCGATGTAAACAAATTTCTCTTCTTCAGAAACGCTTTCCTTCGCATTGCCTGTCTACATTTTATATCCTCTCTACTTCGGCCATCATCAGTTATTTTGCTCCCCAAATAGCAAAACTCCTTTACTTCTTTAAGTGTCTCATTTCCTAATCATTTCATCAGCATCAACCGACTTAATTCGACTACATTCCATCATCCTCGTTTTGCTTTTGTTGATGTTCATCTTATATCCTCCTTTCAAGACACTATCCATTCCGTTCAACTGCTCTTCCAAGTCCTTTGCTGTCTCTGACAGAAATACAATGTCATCGGCGAACCTCAAAGTTTTTATTTCTTCTCCATGGATTTTAATACCTACTCCGAATTTTTCTTTTGTTTTCTTCACTGCTTGCTCAATATACAGATTGGATAACACCGGGGAGAGGCTACAACCCTGTCTCACTCCCTTCCCAACCACTGCTTCCCTTTCAAGTCCCTCGACTCATAACTGCCATCTGGTTTCTGTACAGATTGTAAATAGCCTTTCGCTCCCTGTATTTTACCCCTGCCACCTTTAGAATTTGAAAGAGTGTATTCCAGTCAACATTGTCAACAGATTTCTCTAAATCTGTAAATGCTAGAAACGTAGGTTTGCCTTTCCTTAATCTAGCTTCTAAGATAAGTCGTAAGGTTAGTATTGCTTCGCGTGTTCCTATCTTTCTACGGAATCCAAACTGATATTCCCCGAGTGTCGGCTTCTACGAGTTTTTCCATTCGCCTGTAAAAAATTCGCATTAGTATTTTGCGTCCATGACTTATTAAACTAATTGTTCGGTAATTTTCACATCTGTCAGCACCTGCTTTTTTTGGGATTGGAATTATTGTATTCTTCTTGAAGTCCGATTGTTATTCGCCAGTATATCTTGCTCACGGGATGGTAGAGTTTTGTCAGGATTGGCTCTCCCAAGGCCGTCAGTAGTTCTAATGGAATGTTGTCTACTCCCGGCGCCTTGTTTCGACTCAGGTCTTTCAGTGCTCTGTCAAACTCTTCACGCAGTATCGTATCTCCCATTTCATCTTCATCTACATCCTCTTCTATTTCCATAATATTATCCTCAGGTACATCACCCTTGTATAGACCCTCTACATACTCCTTCCACCTTTCTGCTTTCCCTTCTTTGCTTAGAACTGGGTTTTTCCTATGTAAAATGCAGGGCAACTGTTACATTGTAATTTATATATTCCACTGTGTTGTGCTATTGGCTTGTTTGTGTTCACTGTGTGAGGTAAGTGGTATTAAAGTTGCTGTTTGTGGAGAAAAACTGGAAGAACCTTCCACACACGGCGTAAGGAACACACCGACGCCTTTCGATTAAACCATTTTGAAAAATCTACAACAGCTAACCACATTTATATTAATAAACACAGACTTGACGACATCCACAACAACATAACTGTACTTCACACAGAGCGCAACAGTAAAAAACGTAATGTACTAGAATAGTTAGAAATAATGCTACACAAAGAAAAATATTCCGAAAACTTGTTGAATGAACAAACAGAGTTTTTAACAGCCACAATTTTTTCTACACCTTTAAAAGTTTATTTTTCCCTGAGGAATCAAATCTATAACAGTACAAACAGCTGGCAACCTACAACATGGTGCCAGATAATTATTATAATAATACCTGTATGCTAATAATACTATATCATATTATCTTCTGTGAAACAAGTAAATCGATTATATTTAGAATTAGAACATCTGTATGAACGAGAATCTCTGGCATGTTTACGTTCTGCTACTACAATGTGCGAAAAAAGTGTGTGACTATGGTATATCCCATTATGTACTGCAAAATTAAAGATGTATATTGTGTAAACCAACTGCACAACAGAAGCAGACATCACACTATGTAAAACTGTAAGTTTTTTCATATTATTAACGCTGTTAAACATATATCTACAATATACCATGTTGTAACACAAAAATGTAACATCAACAGGCAAACAACTAAAAAACCTGCTGTAAACCACTAAAAAGCACCTGAAGATGAGCCTCCACGGCTCGAAATGCATAGTGCAGTAGATAAACGTAACTTGTGACTGAAGGCGGTTTGCTCTTCATTTTACGAAAGTTAAACAGTCGTGGACGAAACACTGAAAAACAATGGATAAAATTAAGTCAATACTGTCGTTTGTGGACGCGTGCTGATCTCATTTGTGAAGTGACTATTGGTGTAAAGATTCGCGAAAGATGAAGTTTTGCGTACGAAATGCTATGACTATTGAGAAGAAAGACGGTGCACTGCTAGTTAAGTTGTTCTATCAGAACGGCAGCAGTAGCAGCTTTGCATTACATGAATATTGCCGACAGAAACAACTGTGAAGTCAATAAATGGACTGAAGAATGTGATCAAGAAATTTGAAGAAACAGGTGCATTAATCGGTTCAGCAGTGAGTCAGGCAGTCCAGTCACATGCCAGTTTTTGGTGAAGTTGTTGAAGCCGGTCATGCAGCACGTAAGGTTTGGAGGTCAGAACAACTGCGTTTGCTGTAAATAACTTTGGTTTAATGTTGCCATCTTATCACAGAAATACATGCATTTACCCAGTTTACAATCTGACAATCTTATGACAGTTGTCAAACGAACGCATTTCGTCCTCAGAAAGTGAAATAATCCTAAACCCCACAATCGCAAATTTTAACTAGAAGTTAACTAGAAGCATTAAAGAAAACCACAACAAAGCCAAAAGAAAAATATGTCAGCTTGCCATTTATAGGAAAACTGTCATATAAAATAGCAAACCTGTTCCGAGCAACAGATATCAGAATCAGCTACCATACAAATAACAAAATAAAGGACAAAGCTATCCTTAACATTAAAAATAATACCAAACCGTACAATCAATCAGGAATATACAAACTTAACTGCAACTCATGTCCAAAAACATACATAGGCCAAACAGGGAGAAACTTCAACATACAGTTTCGTGAACACATGAATGCTCTTCGCTTAAAAAACTTACATAAATCCACATTTGCCCAACATGTAGCAGAAGAAGAACATCAAGTAACAGACATATCCCATAACCTACAAGTTCTCCACCTAGCCAACAAAAGAAAAAGAATGAACCTCCTAGAAGAAATCGAAATTTATTCACGTAAACATGCATCCCCTTCTGACATACTTAACGACCAAACACAGTTATCAAACCGGATATTTCTCAAAAACTTCCACACACTACTTATCAAACCACTTACTAAGGACAATCAAGAAATAACATAATTTAATATAAACCCAACAAATGCATGTAATAATATACAACATAAAAATCTTAATTCTATCTTTGTTATATTGTAAATGTATGAATTACTGCTTTGTATAAATGTGTTATGTTAGTTTATTATATTCAACACTGACTAAGTAACTTAAAAAAAACAACGAAATTGTATACATCGTACTTACATCACCCAAGTCAATGTTTAGTAAGCAGTAGCTTATCTAGAACCTCGAAACTTTCGTAAAATATAACTCTGTTCATAGATAAACTGCTTGTATGTGAAGAAAAACTGTCAGTCGACAACATGGCGGATAAAGCAGTGCGCCTGCGTAAAATAAGTGACAAAAAGTGTGTGTTGTCATAAAAAAGAAAAAGCCAATGAAAAACAAGGAGAGGAGAATATAAGTAAAATGGACAACTGATAGTGTATAACTTTAAACTCGCGAAATTGAAGTAAATTATTGGAATCGTTGCTTTTGCACAGTCCAGCTGCAGCATCCAATCTGCTGTCGAGATTGTACCACTGTAGAAACTGAAGATACATGTAATTTGCCAGATGAAGATGGGTGCAAACCCGAAATGCATATTGGCATAAATAAAACGCATAAAAAAGTGGCTGGTCGCTGTATTTTGATAGTAAAATTATTCTTACGACTACGTCATGATGTTGGCCAGTGCTGCGATAAATCATCCGATTCCAGTTCAAAGTTCGGTTCTATCTAGGATCACAACTCTACGGAGGATGGTTAGTTTTGTGACAAGTTGAGCAAAAGATTACCAAAGGTCGCACGAGGTTACAGTAGATGCAAGCTGGTGAACCAACAAGTTTACGCTACAGCTCGCGGTATTTACCTTAGCTCCAGTGAGCTATCCTCTGTGTGGCTGCTCTCATCCACTGAAATTCCTATAAAAACTAAATAAGCCTTTGCTGATTTTTCCACAGAAACTCTCCCATGTTCCTTTTTATGTGAGAACACATGTATTCATCCCTAGTCTTGGAATATGGCAATATGCACGCGGACGGGTGGAGCAGCATGCGTATTAAAATGCCCTCTCAGTCCTCGCAGGTACAGTTAACTAACTGGCTGGTTCGTTTCTCCACAGTGGGAGCTCAACTACGCTACAGCTAATATCTAGCTGAATGTCAGCCACAGCGAACGGAGTGTTCATTCAAATTTCTCCTGTGCGTCGTACAGAGCGTTGTTGTTGTTGTAGTCTTCAGTCCTGAGACTGGTTTGATGCAGCTCTCCATGCTACTATATCCTGTGCAAGCTTCTTCATCTCCCAATACCTACAGAAGCCTAAATGCTCCTGAACCTGCTTAGTGTAGTCATCTACGATTTTTACCCTCCACGCTGCCCTCCAGTACTAAATTGGTGATCTCTTGATGCCTCAGAACATGTCCTACCAACCGATCCCTTCTTCTGGCCAAGTTGTGTCACAAACTCCTCCCCAATTCTGTTCAGTACCTCATTAGTTATGTGATCTACCCATCTAATCTTCAGCATTATTCTGTAGCACCACATTTCGAAAGCTTCTCTTCTTGTCTAAACTATTTATCGTCCATGTTTCACTTCCATACATGGCTACACTCCATACAAATACTTTCAGAAACGACTTCCTGACCCTGACCCTCCACGCTGCCCTCCAGTACTAAATTGGTGATCTCTTGATGCCTCAGAACACGTCCTACCAACCGATCCCTTCTTCTGGCCAAGTTGTGTCACAAACTCCTCCCCAATTCTGTTCAGTACCTCATTAGTTATGTGATCTACCCATCTAATCTTCAGCATTATTCTGTAGCACCACATTTCGAAAGCTTCTCTTCTTGTCTAAACTATTCATCGTCCATGTTTCACTTCCATACATGGCTACACTCCATACAAATACTTTCAGAAACGACTTCCTGACACTTCCATACTCGATGTTAACAAATTTCTCTTCTTCAGAAACGCTTTCTTTGCCGTTGCCAGTTTACATTTTATATCCTCTCTACTTCGACCATGATCAGTTATTTTGCTCCGCAAATAGCAAAACTCCTTCACTACTTTAAGTGTCTCCAGACTGCTTCCTCTTTCATTTCTTAGCCCCAGTCCATATACACCTACTACATATCCTTCCCTCCCTTTTCCTACTGTCGAATTCCAGTCACCCATGACTATTAAATTTTCGTCTCCCTTCACTACCTGAATAATTTCTTTTATCTCATCATACATTTCATGAATTTCTTCATCTGCAGAGCTAGTTGGCATATAAACTTGTACTACTGTAGTAGGCGTGAGCTACGTGTCTATCTTGGCCACAATAATGCGTTCACTATGCTGTTTGTAGTAGCTTACCCGCACTCCTATTTTTTTATTCATTATTAAATCTACTCCTGCATTACCCCTATTTGATTTTGTATTTATAACCCTGTATTCACCTGACGAAAAGTCTTGTTCCTCCTGCCACCGAACTTCACTAATTCCCACTATATCTAACTTTAACCTATCCATTTCCCTTTTTACATTTTCTAACCTACCTGCCCGATTAAGGGATCTGACATTCCACGTTCCGATCCGTGGAACGCCAGTTTTCTTTCTCGTCATAAAGACGTCCTCTTGAGTAGTCCCCGCCTGGAGATCTGAATTGGGGACTATTTTACCTCCGGAATATTTTACCTAAGAGGATGCCATCAACGTTTAATCATACAGTAAAGCTGCATGTCCTCGGAAAAAATTACAGCTGTAGTTTCCCCTTGCTTTCAGCCGTTCGCAGTACCAGCATAGCAAGGCTGTTTAGGTTAGTGTTACAAGGCCAGATCAGTCAACCATCCAGACTGTTGCCCCTGTAACTACTGAAAAGGCTGCTGCCCCTCTTCAGGAACCACATGTTTGTCTGGCCTCTCAACAGATACCCGTCCGTTGTGGTTGCACCTGCGGTACGGCTATGTTTATCGTTGAGGCACGCAAGCCTCCCCACCAAATTTGTTAACATCGAGTATATATTTAAAAGTCAGGAAGTCGTTTCTGAAAGTATTTGTGTGGAGTGTAGCCATGTATTGAAGTGAAACACGGACGATAAATAGTTTAGACAAGAAGAAATAGAAGCATTTGAAATGTGGTGCTACAGAAGAATGCTGAAGATTAGATGGGTAGATCACAAAACTCATGAGGAGGTATTGGATAGGATTGGGGAGAAGAGAAGTTTGTGGCGCAGCTTGACTAGAAGAAGGGATCGGTTGGTAGGACATGTGAGTCATAAAGGGATCACCAATCTAGTATTGGAGGGCAGCGTGAAAGCTAAAAATCGTAGAGGGAGACCTAGAGATGAATACACTAAGCAGATTCAGAAGGATGTAGGTTGTAGTAGTTACTGGGAGATGAAGAAGCTTGCTCAGGATATAGTAGCATGGAGAGCTGCATCAAACCAGTCTCAGGACTGAAGACAACAACAACAACAACAACTGCAAATGAACGAGCGCTGTGTGGCCACATGTGGCCATTTCAAATGAATCACATTTTACGCTGTATCAGACAGAAAGCCGTTGCCATGTACAGCGTGAAACATCCGAAAGCAAACATCTTGCAGCCATCGTTAGAAAGTCCAGGCCAGGGCAGGGAGCGTCACGGTCTGTGGAGTTTTTTCGTGACGGTCTCAGGATCATCTCGTCATTCTGAAAAGCTAATAGTACAAGTATGCATTATGCTCGCGAGCCATATGCACCTCTACGTGCGGCCTGTTTTTCGTCTAGTCTATGGTATCTACCAGCAGCAAATGGCTCTGAGCACTATGGGACTCAACTGCTGTGGTCATCAGTCCCCTAGAACTTAGAACTACTTAAACCGAACTAACCTAAGGACATCACACACATCCATGTCCGAGGCAGGATTCGAACCTGCGACCGTAGCAGGCCACGGATCCGGACTGCGCGCCTAGAACCGCGAGACCACCGCGGCCGGCTACCAGCAGCACAATGCAACATGTCGGACAGCTCGCAGTGTATGAGCGTGGTCCAAAGACCACCTATATGAGATTAACGTACTTCGCTGGCCCCCAAACTACCCGGATATAAACGCAATCTAGAATCAGTGGGACAACCTTGAACGGAATGTTCGCGCCACGGATCCTCAACCGAGAAACCTAGCGCAGCTGGTCACAGCGCTGGAGTTGGCATGGCTCCACATCCCTGTCGGTGCGTTCCAGAACCTCACTGATAAGGGGCGGCCACTACGTTTGGAACGCGGATTTAGTGCATACTTCGTACACTATATATATGTATACTCCTGGAAATGGAAAAAAGAACACATTGAAACCTGTGTGTCAGACCCACCATACTTGCTCCGGACACTGCGAGAGGGCTGCACAAGCAATGATCACACGCTCGGCACAGCGGACACACCAGGAACCGCGCTGTTGGCCGTCGAATGGCGCTAGCTGCGCAGCATTTGTGCACCGCCGCCGTCAGTGTCAGCCAGTTTGCCGTGGCATACGGAGCTCCATCCCAGTCTTTAACACTGGTAGCATGTCGCGACAGCGTGGACGTGAACCGTATGTGCAGTTGACGGACTTTGAGCGAGGGCGTATAGTGGGCATGCGGGAGGCCGGGTGGACGTACCGCCGAATTGCTCAACACGTGGGGCGTGAGATCTCCACAGTACATCGATGTTGTCGCCAGTGGTCGGCGGAAGGTGCACGTGCCCGTCGACCTGGGACCGGATCGCAGCGACGCAAGAATGCACGCCAGAACCGTAGGATCCTACGCAGTGCCGTATGGGACCGCACCGCCACTTCCCAGCAAATTAGGGACACTGTTGCTCCTGGGGTATCGGCGAGGACCATTCGCAACCGTCTCCATGAAGTTGGGCTACGGTCCCGCACACCGTTAGGCCGTCTTCCGCTCACGCCCCAACATCGTGCAGCCCGCCTCCAGTGGTGTCGCGACAGGCGTGAATGGAAGGACGAATGGAGACGTGTCGTCTTCAGCGATGAGAGTCGCTTCTGCCTTGGTGCCAATGATGGTCGTATGTATGGTTGGCGCCGTGCAGGTGAGCGCCACAATCAGGACTGCATACGACCGAGGCACACAGGGCCAGCACCCGGCATCATGGTGTGGGGAGCGATCTCCTACACTGGCCGTACACCTCTGGTGATCGTCGAGGGGACACTGAATAGTGCACGGTACATCCAAACCGTCATCGAACCCATCGTTCTACCATTCCTAGACCGGCAAGGGAACTTGCTGTTCCAACAGGACAATGCACGTCCGCATGTATCCCGTGCCACCCAACGTGCTGTAGAAGGTGTAAGTCAACTACCCTGGCCAGCAAGATCTCCGGATCTGTCCCCCATTGAGCATGTTTGGGACTGGATGAAGCGTCGTCTCACGCGGTCTGCACGTCTAGCACGAACGCTGGTCCAACTGAGGCGCCAGGTGGAAATGGCATGGCAAGCCGTTCCACAGGACTACATCCAGCATCTCTACGATCGTCTCCATGGGAGAATAGCAGCCTGCATTGCTGCGAAAGGTGGATATACACTGTACTAGTGCCGACATTGTGCATGCTCTGTTGCCTGTGTCTATGTGCCTGTGGTTCTGTCAGTGTGATCATGTGACGTATCTGACCCCAGGAATGTGTCAATAAAGTTTCCCTTTCCTGGGACAATGAATTCATGGTGTTCTTATTTCAATTTCCAGGAGTATATATATATATATATATATATATATATATATATATATATATATATCAATTTCCAGGAGTGTCTATATATATATATATATATATATATATATATATATATATATATATATATATATATATATGTGTGTGTGTGTGTGTGTGTGACCATATTAACCGTGAAGCGGCGGCTGGCAAGCGGTGGCGGCCTCGGTCAGAGCGTTAGCTCACCTTTCTAATAAAAAAACTGAGCGATGTGACCATCGCACAAAACGAACGGGTATGATCGGACGTCCGCCCTGAACAAATTCAACGAACAATATAAAACTGAATTTTTGTTTTAAGTGGTTGGCGTTCAAGCCGTTGGATCGGTGGATCGAGTTCCGTTCGCCAGTATTCTTATTTACAACAGTCATTTTCTTTATTATTTATATTACAATTGATATAATGGGGAACATGCGTGTTATCGGATGAAATTTTATTAAATTTACAATGTTATTTGGCAGTCTACCAATTTTTATCATCACAAATAACGTAATATTCATAACTATCGACTAGTAAATGGCCAAACGCATAAAGTGATAATGAAAATGTATGCTTGTTCGTGATTTGAGACCTCCCTTATACCTGGAAGGAGCCCTTAGGCTTGTTACCTCCAGGTCGCCACTTCGGCGACTTGCGCGTCGATGGGGATGATATTGTGATGATTAGGACAATACAATGCCCAGTCCCTGAGCGGAAAAAATCTCCGACCCAACCGGGATTCGAACCCAGGCCCTTAAGATTGACATTACGTCGCGCTGACCACTTTTTTTTTACCTTGTAATCTCATTTTGTTCGTTATTGTTCATTTCAATTGTTCGTGGCGGACGTCACCTGACGCCCATTGAAGTTCGTTACTGATCCAGTCACTCAGTTTTTTTTTTTTATTACAGACGGCAGCTAACACTCTGACCGAACACGCTGAGCTACCGTGCCGGCGTCCACTCAGCCACTGGGGGCGGACAATATACTTAGTATTCCTTATCTTGAAGCTGCGAGAAAGGAGGACAGGCGGAAGCAGAGACGATGCTGAGGGCAGACGAAACTAGGAGAGATATTGTTACGTGAAGTAAATATTAAGAGGAGAGCCTTGCGAAAATGCAGACGTCCGCAGATGCGGTCCTAGGGCGCTAGTTACTCTTCGGGGAATTAACATGTAACGTCATATGTCGTCTAGACGCTGTGGTAGCTTGCCATCTGTAGAACTTAGCAACCAACAGGCACGTACTAGCGTATAAAGCCTGCTTGATACCAGCCCTGAGAACAGCAACGTCAATGAGTTCACAAGGGTTAGAAAGAGAGCGAAAACTCCAAAAAATGTTGACCTAGCAGTCTACTACGGGCAGCCCGAGTGGCGGGGATAAATGACGAATAACAATGTTGCAAGCCTTATGGGGCAGAGCAGTTAAGTTTAGCTTTCAGCTGAACAATGTTGATACCAAATACGGGCTTAGTTAGTGCAACTGCATTAACATCCCTGCCTTAGGAGCAGTAGAGGGGACCTAAGTAAACCGTGATTGGCAGGCGCCTGCAAGAGACCTGCGGGTTTGGCTGGGTGGGTTTAAGTGGGACAAATAGTGCCCCCACGCGACTCTATAAAACCCCTAGTTTCCGCATTTTGGCAGAGTTCTCAGTCAGACGATCTGGGCGCCGAATCCGCGTCCGTCGACTCCAGCCTCGGTCCAGCTCCGCGTAAGTCAGCTCTCTCACTTGCACTGCTTCAGTGAACAGTGTCACATTCAGTATGTCTTGTTTTGCAACTAAGTTGTTGCCTTAAGATGCTCCTAGTGTTTGCTACTGTGGTTACTATCCACTCCTGGGGCTTCTGCACTGGCTTCTATTGTAACGGTGTTATACACGCTTTTTCTAATCCTAGAACTAGCCTCCAGTGTATTAGTTACTCCTGTCTGGAATAAACAACTATTTCAAAACCCTGTTTGTCCAAGAGTCTCCACAGCGAGTTCCCTACCGAGCCTCGCCACCTGCATTTCTAGTAAATGCCTGCACCAGTGTTGGCTCAGATAGAAGAAAACAATCAAATGCCCTCACCGTGAATTGTCCTTCTGCCTTCTGCTCTGCACCGTTCGGGAGCGCAGACCGACCAGTAACCCCTTTTGTCCCTCTCCCTCCTATGTCAGGACACGACAAAAGGAATAAAATGTGTTATATTGACAGGCATCGGAAAATCATTTTTCATGTCAGAGATCATTTTCTACTTCTCTTCAGACTATCATTAATTATGAAAAACACACAAAAACCGGACATACCAGCATTACAAGAAACTTTTCTTACATATGTTGAAAATACTGTCTTGGTTACGTTTGGTCAGAGTGTGCAGTACATTGTAATTCTTAGATTCACTGCCATTGTATGTTGAACATCTACATCTACATGATTACTCTGCAATTCACATTTAAGTGCTTGGCAGAGTGTTCACCGAACCACAATCATACTATCTCTCTACCATTCCGCTCCCGAACAGCGCGCGGGAAAAACGAACACCTAAAACTTTCTGTTCAAGCTCTGATTTCTCTTATTTTATTTTCATGATCATCCCTACCTATGTACGTTGGGCTCAACAAAATATTTTCGCATTCGGAAGAGAAAGTTGGTGACTGAAATTTCGTAAATAGATCTCGCCGCGACGGAAAACGTCTTTGCTTTAATGACTTCCATCCCAACACGCGTATCATATCTGCCACACTCTCTCCCCTATTACGTGATAATACAAAACGAGCTGACCTTTTTTGCATCCTTTCGATGTCCTCCGTCAATCCCACCTAGTAAGGATCCCACACCGCGCAGCAATATTCTAACAGAGGACGAACAAGTGTAGTGTAAGCTGTCTCTTTAGTGCACTTGTTGCATCTTCTAAGTGTCCTGCCAATCAAACGCAACCTTTGACTCACCTTCCTTACAATATTATCTATGTGGTCTTTCCAATTGAAGTTGTTCGTAATTTTTACACCCAGGTACTTAGTTGAATTGACAGCCTTGAGAATTGTACTATTTATCGAGTAATCGAATTCCAACGGATTTCTTTTGGAACTCGTGTGGATCACCTCACACTTTTCGTTATTTACCGCCAACTGCCCCCTGCCACACCATACAGCAATCTTTTCTAAATCGCTTTGCAACTGATACTGGTCTTCGGATGACTTTACTAGACGGTAAATTACAGCATCATCTGCGAACACTCTAAGAGAACTGCTCAGATTGTCACCCAGGTCATTTTTATAGATCAGGAACAGTAGAGGTCCCAGGACGCTTCCCTGGGGAACACCTGATGTCCCTTCAGTTTTACTCGATGATTTTCCGTCTATTACTACGAACTGCGACCTTCCTGACTGGAAAGCATGAATCCAGTCGCACAACTGAGACGATACCCCGTAGACCCGCAGCTTGATTAGAAGTCGCTTGTGAGGAACGGTGTCAAAAGCTTTCCGGAAATCTAGAAATACGACTAACTTCACTGCTCTACTAGCATCAACTACATAGCATCAACTGTCTAGTGTTCATCGTGGACTTCGTTCCTGGAGCTATGCAGTGGAAGTGTATTGACATGCGTAGTTCGAAGATGCCCATTTGCTGCACGGGTGAGCAGTCGGTAAAGGCCGAGGCGTTCAACGTTTGTATCGAGGCAGAGTTTCAGAACGACGGTGCCATGTCAGGAGGACGTTTGAAACAACTGATCGTCTTCTTGGGAAGCATTGGACGTTTAAGCCTACTGCTCGCGACTGGGAGAAGCCTAGAAGGACGAGGGCACCCCAGCTGGAAGAGGAACTTCTTCGTGCAGTTGATGACAACTCTAGCGTAATTGTAAGACAGTTAGCTGCAACAAGTAATGTTGAGCACAAGAGTGGAGAGTGCCACATGAGAACCTGCTGCTGCATCCATACCAAATACAACTTGTGCAAGCACTGTAAGCAGCTTCTATCACTCCTCGGGTGTTGTGTACATAGTTCCACGTAGTCAGCGCGTACACAACTTTCCCACTGTGTGTGCTTGTGTGTGTGTGTGTGTGTGTGTGTGTGATATAATTTTTTTTTCCTGTGCTGAGGGTGTGGACACACACACACACACACACACACACACACACACACACACACACACACACACACACACACCGCACAAAAAAATTGTATCACACCAAAACACACACACACACACACACACACACACACACACACACACACACACACACACAGAAATGTATACACGAACACATCACAGATACTTCAATAATTACACTCGAAAGTTTGGCAATAACATTCGATCTTTGGTAAAAACATTTGGCAGTCAGCAACAGAAACGAAAATATTGCATTGAAACAAGGGTTCAGTTCATAGTGCTGTGGTATGTGGGGAAAAAACCGCAAATTGGCATTCATAAGAAGAAGAACACTACCAAAAATGCAACAGGAACGTAATATGTAAGAAATTGTCCACGCAACCTGCGAGTACAGTTCAAAACATTACTACTTAATAGGAAATACCAACCGCCAGAACTGTTTATAACCTATAGGCACAGTGTCAAAAATGTAAATTAAAATAGCTAACATATGTACATAGTCCAGGCCACTGATGATGCCTTGCAGAAAATAAAGGCGAAACGCGTACGGCACTAAAATTGTGTTTTATTCAGTTGCTGTCAGACGGTCCATAAGTAGAAATTATCAATATACCATAATATTACACGCTACAGAGGAAGACAGGACCAAAAAAGTTGAAGAACTCTGGAATAACCACGCCCATTATATTACAGTACTGCATAACGTCTCCAGCTTCGGAAGATACTGAAATGTCTTCTAAAGCAACGACGATTACCAATGTCCCTGTGCACTGACCGTACCCTCGTACACCCATCTGTCCAACCAAATATTCCTGATTTCCCAGCTCGCCATACTAGAGACCATCTGTTTTGTACACTTACAAAGTCTTTTTACATCTGCCGCTATCATTATTATTATTATTATTATTATTATTACTATTGCCAGTATTAATTGCAGCAGCAACAATCGTACAAGTACTGTCAGTTTTGGTTTTATTAGTTTATTGTGTTATTTTCTCATATTCTCATTATAAACACTCAAATCGTTTGAATAATACAGTATTTGTCATATTATTTCTTACGTAAATATGTAAGAGAGGGCCTGTTGGCCCTAATCAGATCATTTTAAATAAATAAATAAGTATATAGTAATACTATTCATAACGTCAAGTGGAAGATTTTTTCCAAATATTTCTTTGCGTTTTTTTGACAAAATTTAGTATTGTAGGGAAGCGTAGGAGGTAAAAATCGTAGACGGAGACAGAGATGAATACAGTAAGCAGATTCAGGAGGTTAATCAGAGAGGCTTGCACAGGATAGAATAGCATGGAGAGTTGCATCAAAGTAGTCTTTCGACTAAAGACCATAACAACGAACTAGGACCTGGAAAGATCAGCAGGTACTTGCGGCATAATGAAAGAAACTTAACAACTTTTTCATAATGTGGGGCCACAGTCACAACATATTTCTTTACAGTCAGTACCGCCATTAGACTGCTGTTTATTTACAGTGTTACATTTAACCTTTCACAATCATGATTTCGGCTTCAAAGTGCCACTTAAAACACTTGATAATGGCACTCTGAAGCCGAAATCAAGAAAGTGAAAGGTTAAATGTAACACTGTAAATGAGCCACATTTTTTGGCGGTACTGACGTTAAAGAAATTAAAGAAACTGTTTTCACCAACTTGTGGAAGCTACTTCCGGAAGTAGGCGGAACTTGCGGAAGTCGACTTGCTTGATGGTGTTTCCACCAAAGAACTTGAAGAAATAGCTTTTGCGAGCGATTTTCGGAAGTTTATTTCCTAGTGGGCGCAGACATTAACTCCGGACCGCGTTAGTAAAGGGAATATTTTTAAAGAGCCTTCTGCCATATAAATTATTGTAAATGGAAATGTGTGAAATTATTGTAAATAGAAATGTGTGATTAAGGCCTCCCGTCGGGTAGACCGTTCGCCGGGTGTAAGTTTTTCGATTTGACGCCCTTTCGGAGACTTGCACGTCGATGTGGATGAAATGATGTGATTAGGACAACAGAACACCCAGTCCCTGAGCGGAGAAAATCTCCGACCCAGTCGGGAATCGAACCCGGGCCCTTAGAATTTACAGTCCCTCGCGCTGACCACTCAGCTACCGGGGGCGGACATATAAATAATTAATGACTGGTCATTTACTTATCACAATCGTGATTTAGACTTTATAGCCGTTCTCAAGTTGAAATGTCCGACCAGCCAAAATGATACACTTTATTTCGGGGTGGCGTGTCATTTAAGCAGGCTGGACATTTTGTGATGCTTCAGCCTGGCTATAAATCATGTATGGTAGAAAAAAAGTGGTTAGCAGTTTCCAGTGAACTGGCGGAAATTTCTTTCAAAAAGAAATACCGGGTGATCAAAAAGTCAGTATAAACTTGAAAACTGAATAAATACCGGGATAACGTATATAGAGAGGTACAAATTGACACACATGGCATGGGGTTTCATTAGAACCAAAAAAATAGAAAAGATCAAAAAATGTCCAACAGATGGCGGTTCATCTGATCAGAATAGCAATAATTGGCATAACAAAGTAAGACAAAGCAAATATGATGTTTTTTACAGGAAATGCTTAATATGTCCACCATCATTCCTCAACAATAGCTGTAGTCGAGGAATAATGTTAGGAACAGCACTGTAAAGCATGTCCGGAGTTATGGTGAGGCATTGGCGTCGGATGTTGTCTTTCAGCATCCCTAGAGATGTCGATCGATCACGATACACTTGCGACTTCAGCTAAACCGAAAGCCAATAATCGCACGGACTGAGGTCTGGGCACCTGGGAGGCCAAGCATGACGAAAGTGGCGGCTGAGCACACGATCATGACCAAACGACCCGCGCAAGAGATCTTTCACGCGTCTAGCAATATGGGGTGGAGCGCCATCCTGTATAAACGTCGTACGTTCCAGCAGGTGTTTATCAGCCAGGCTGGGGATGATGCGATTCTGTAACATATCGGTGTACCTATCACCCGTCACGGTAGCTGTCACTGACGTTTTGCTGTCCAGCGCTATCTGTCGGACATTTTGTGAACTTTGTTTTTTTTTGTTCTAATAAAACCCTATGTCATTCCAACCATGTGTGTCAATTTTTACCTCCCTATCTACACTATTTCGTGGTTTATTAAGTTTTCAAATTTATACTGACTTTTTGATCAACCGGTACAAAACTTTGGTCCCTCACCAAGGACAAATCATTAAATGAAGGGATCACTTATAAGTACAGCAAAGTACAAACGAACTTCTTCAGAAACCGATGTGTAACAGGATCAAGAGTGTACTTACTGGCGTAGTACTGGTGAGTGGACGGTATCTCCACGTTGGTGCAGTCGGTGACGTTGACGGTGATGAGGTCGACGTCCCTGGTGAAGCTGGCGATGAGCGAGTCAATCTCCGTCCTCATGTCTCCACGCTCGGGTATCGTGTACTGCATTTTGGGTTCCGTCGGTACAGACTGTGTCAGGATATCAGCGCACCTGTGCTTACCATGGGGAGATCTCACGCTGACGGTACGTTTCCCAGTTTGTACCACCAGAACGGATGAGTCTATGAGTCACGAATATCCAGCATATGACTGAGCACGGATGGATCTCCAGGAGATCACCTAGTTCAGAGAGCCAGACTTGGCCACTGAATGGACTGTTGTCTGCAACCAGCGAACGTACTATTCCATTATTCTCTGAGATACTCCTCCAAGCTGTATCATTTCCTACTTTTTTCTGCCAAGTACATCCGCGTGTTGCGCCGTTCACTTCATTCACATGTCTTAACGCTCGAAGAATGAGGCAGGGGTCCCAGATATCAGTCTTCTGCTCTGGGCCGTTTCCTTCATTTGGTCGTCCCTGTAACAAGAAGCAAACACACTAATTTTAGAAGATCATCCATTATTTTGACAAAAAAATTATTGGTCAACGAAGCACTAGCACTAGGTAGTGATACGAGTAACTATGTGTGAAATGTGATGGAAGATGAAAACATGAAGACAGTAACATGCGAGATAAAACATACTTATAAGCTAAAAAAATCATAGGTCTTATAGAACACGTCACAAATTCTCATTCGTAACGTAAGTAGGGTGTTTAGGTTTTTATGTTGGTAACGCCATGTACCGCTCTGCATGAAAATCACTGGCTGTGCTGTGTGCAGTCTGTGACTGGTTTGCATTGTTGGAATATTCGCTATTGTAGTGTTGGGCAGTTGGATGTGAACAGCGCGTAGCGTTGCGCAGTTGGAGGTGAGCCGCCATACAGTGGTGGATGTGGGGAGAGAAATGGCAGAATTTTGAGAGCGGATGGTCTGGACGTGTTTCCATCAGAAAGAGTATATTTGTAATATTGGATATCATCAACTGATATGATGACTTTGGCACATTATTAAGGTAAATGCATTTTTTGCTCTTTATCAAAATCTTTCATTTGCTAACTATGCCTATCAGTAGTTAGTGCCTTCAGTAGTTTGAATCTTTTATTTAGCTGGCAGTATTGGCGCTCGCTGTATTGCAGTAGTTCGAGTAAAGGAGATTTTTGTGAGGTAAGTGATTCATGAAAGGTATAGGTTACTGTTAGTCAGGGCCATTCTTTTGTAGGGATTATTGAAAGTCAATTTGTGTTGCGCTAAAAATATTGTGTGTCAATTTAGTGTTGATCAGAATAAGTAAAGAGAGAAATGTTTGAGTACGTTCAGTTCTGCTCAGCTGTTTGAAAATCAAATAACGTGGAGGATTTCCAGCACTGTAATTTATAAAAATTTTCAAAGTGGACGTTTCAGTAAAATCGATAAAAAAAACTATGAACATCGAATCACCAATCCGAAAATTTCATGATATGCACCAAAATGCAAGGCAAATGGATTATCATAAAATTTTGACGTCAAATTCAGTACTTATCTTGGAACTAAACAAGCTATAAAAGTTGCCTACCCAAACCACGAAAGTCAAGAAGCGGATAACCTTAAGATTGCAAATACGTTTGGAGTAAAGGAAACCACTCACCGAAGAAGCAGAACCGTTGAGCAATCGATAGGCCTACACAAAAAGCAAGAAAACTTGCTAACTTCCGGAGTAACACTTTTTCGAACTTGAGTAAAATAGACACACACACACATGCAATCGCACGCACACACACGCGCAAACACAAGCCTACGAACCATGTAGAGGCATAGCCATACGTACACGTGATTTTGTGTACCTGTGTGAATGCATGTGTCTGTGTCCAGAGTGTGTGTGTGTGTGTGTGTGTGTGTGTGTGTGTGTGTGTTTTCTCTGTGTATTTTACCTTATTTCGAAGAGGACTCCTCCGAAAGCTGTTCCTTTTTTTTTTTGAGTATGATTATCCACAACACAGCGCTTCTGTTTTCGGTGAGTGGTCTCCATTGATCCAGAAATATTTGCATTCCACCAGAACTTTCCTACAACTTCTATAGCAATTTGAGACTGCAGAAACACTACCTGATCCAAAATGTCTGGACATTTGTCATTGGAGATCAATATGGGGTGTGCCCACACTTTATGAAGGCTTGATCTACACTCCTGGAAATTGAAATAAGAACACCGTGAATTCATTGTCCCAGGAAGGGGAAACTTTATTGACACATTCCTGGGGTCAGATACATCACATGATCACACTCACAAAACAACAGGCACATAGACACAGGTAACAGAGCATGCACAATGTCGGCACTAGTACAGTGTATATCCACCTTTCGCAGCAATGCAGGCTGCTATTCTCCCATGGAGACGATCGTAGAGATGCTGGATGTAGTCCTGTGGAACGGCTTGCCATGCCATTTCCACCTGGCGCCTCAGTTGGACCAGCGTTCGTGCTGGACGTGCAGACCGCGTGAGACGACGCTTCATCCAGTCCAAAACATGCTCAATGGGGGACAGATCCGGAGATCTTGCTGGCCAGGGTAGTTGACTTACACCTTCTAGAGCACGTTGGGTGGCACAGGATACATGCGGACGTGCATTGTCCTGTTGGAACAGCAAGTTCCCTTGTCGGTCTAGGAATGGTAGAACGATGGGTTCGATGACGGTTTGGATGTACCGTGCACTATTCAGTGTCCCCTCGACAATCACCAGAGGTGTACGGCCAGTGTAGGAGATCGCTCCCCACACCATGATGCCGTGTGTTGGCCCTTCGTGCCTCGGTCGTATGCAGTCCTGGTTGTGGCGCTCAACTGCACGGCGCCAAACATGCATACGACCATCATTGGCACCAAGGCAGAAGCGACTCTCATCGCTGAAGACGACACGTCTCCATTCGTCCCTCCATTCACGCCTGTAGCGACACCACTGGAGGCGGGCTGCACGATGTTGGGGCGTGAGCGGAAGACGGCCTAACGGTGTGCGGGACCGTAGCCCAGCTTCATGGAGACGGTTGCGAATGGTCCTCGCCGATACCCCAGGAGCAACAGTGTCCCTAATTTGCTGGGAAGTGGCGGTGCGGTCCCCTACGGCACTGCGTAGGATCCTACGGTCTTGGTGTGCATCCGTGCGTCGCTGCGGTCCGGTCCCAGGTCGACGGGCACGTGCACCTTCCGCCGACCACTGGCGACAACATCGATGTACTGTGGAGACCTCACGCCCCACGTGTTGAGCAGTTCGGCGGTACGTCCACCCGGCCTCCCGCATACCCACTATACGCCCACGCTCAAAGTCCGTCAACTGCACATACGGTTCACGTCCACGCTGTCGCCGCATGCTACCAGTGTTAAAGACTGCGATGGAGCTCCGTATGCCACGGCAAACTGGCTGACACTGACGGCGGCGGTGCACAAATGCTGCGCAGCTAGCGCCATTCGACGGCCAACAGCGCGGTTCCTGGTGTGTCCGCTGTGCCGTGCGTGTGATCATTGCTTGTACAGCCCTCTTGCAGTGTCCGGAGCAAGTATGGTGGGTCTGACACACCGGTGTCAATGTGTTCTTTTTTCCATTTCCAGGAGTGTATATTTGGCACACTTGGATTGGGGTGGCTGAAGGTCTGTGGAAAAATGGTATCTCATTGTTTCTCAAGAGCCTGAGAAGATACTCATGCTGGACGCTAGAGTGGTGGAGCTAAGTCGACGGTTGACTCACCCCAACGGCGTTCCATTCGGTTCAGGTTGGGACTCTGGACAGACCAGTCAATTTCAGGATCGTTAAGAGTCAACAAACCACTGCCCCACATATGCTGCTTTATGACATGGTGCATTGCATTGCTGATACAAACAGTCATCGTCTCCAGACCGTTTCTCTGTTGTACTCAGTAAACAATGTTGTAAAAGTATATTGATATCCTGCCACATTTAAGGTTTTCTTAAGCGCAATAAGGAGACTGCACGCTAACCACAAAAACACACCCACACCGTAATCTCACCTCCTCCAAATTTCTTTGTTGGCAGGTTACTTTCTCCAGGCATTTCCCAGACCCAACGCTTACTCCAGATTGCCACAAGGTCTAGCGTGACTCATCGCTCCAGATCACTCGTTCCAAATCATCCATTGTCCAGGGCCGTCGCCAGCCGTTGTGGCCGAGCGGTTCGAGGCGCTTCAGTCCGGAACCCCGAGACTGCTATGGTCGCAGGTTCGAATCATGCCTCGGGCATGGATGTGTGTGATGTCCTTAGGTTAGTTACGTTTAAGTAGTTATAAGTGTAGGGGTCTGATGACCTCAGATGTTAAGTCCCATAGTGCTCAGAGCCATTTGAACCATTTTTGAACTACTGTCCTTCAAATATTTTTTAAATTGTTGTATTGCTATAAATTACTTGATTGCCGTTAGCCGCATGTGTAAAAGGCTGTTTATTACCATCCAGTACCGTCCCTCTTCACACCACCTCAAGTGTCGCTTAGCACTGTCTCCAAAAATGTGTGGCTCATGAGGACCTGCACAGCCATTGCACAGAATCCCTTCGCACAGCCCATTGTGCTTGCTGAACTTCCAGTAATATTTTGGAACTCACAACTGAATCCTCCCGCTGATTTCATGCGATTTTTTCACAACATTGCTCCACAATGCTCAGCGTTCCCTGTCTGTCAATACATGAGGTGTGTCCAGTCTCGTTTTACCTGTGGTTGTTCCTTGACGTTACCACTTCACATTCCCATCACCAAAGACAACCTGGGCAGCTTATAAGTGTTCAAATGTCCCTGATGGATTTGTAACCCGTGTGACATCCAATGATTAGACCTCATTCAAAGTCACTGAAATCTCCTGACCAACCCAGTCTGCTGTCACTGCGTCTCTACTGATAACAGTGTACTATCCGCCTCCTTTTATACTGACTGGACTGCCAGTAGTGGCATCTGGTGGTCACTTTCACTTTACACAGTGGTGTCCAGATACACACATCAAAAAAAAGTTTTGCATCACCCCTGTTCCTAGAACTCCTGAAGATAGACGTTGACTGTGGATTTGTATCACAGACACAGTCCCTTTGACTGTTCCGAGATGACACTAAACCTGCCGGAAGATGTAAACAACCATGCATGAGCAGCGCCTGTTAGAGGGATGGGGTCCGACAGCCGAACAGTTCCAGTCATTCCACCACGAAGGAGGTAGAGGACTCGTGTTGTCTGTAGTTCAACCACGCCTAGACGGTCAATACCGCGATTCGATCACGTCCGAATTGTTACTTTGTGCCAGGGAGGGCTCTCAACATGAGAAGTTTCCAGGCATCTCGGAGTGAACCACAGCGATGTTGTTCAGACATGGAGGAGATACAGGGAGACAGGAACTGTTCGATGACATGCCTCGCTCAGGCCGTCCAAGGGCTACTACTGCAGTGGTTGACCGCTACCCATGGATTATGGCTCGGAGGAACCTTGTCACCAACGCCACCAAGTTGAATGATGCTTTTCGTGTAGCCACAGGACGTCGTGTTACGGCTCAAACGGTGCGCAATAGGCTGCATGATGCGCAACTTCACTCCCGACGTCCATGGCAAGGTCCATCTTTGCAACCGCGACTCCATACAGCGCGTCACAGATGGGCCCAACAACATGCCGAATGGACCGTTCACGAATGGTATCGTTCCCTTCACCGATGAGTATCATATGCAGTCAACTAGACAATAGTCAGAGACGTGTTTGGAAGCAACCCTGTGAGGCTGAACGCATTAAAATACTGTCCAGCGAGTGCAGAAATGTGGAGGTTCCTTCATGTTTTGGGGTGACATTATATGGGGCCGACGTACTCCGCCGGTGGTTATGGAAGGCGCCGTAACGACTGTACGATACGTGAATGCCATCTTCCAACGGATAGTGCAACCATATCGGCAGCATATTGGCGAGGCATTCGTTTTCATGGACGACAATTCGCGCCCCCATCGTGCACATCTTGTGAATGACTTCCTTCGAAATAACGACGTCACTCGACTAGAGAGGTCAGGATGTTCTCCAGACATGAACCCTATCGAACATGCCTGGGATAGACTGAAAAGGGCTGTTTATGGACGACGTGACCCACCAGTCACTTTGAAGGATCTAAGCGGAATCGCCGTGGAGGATTGGAACAATCTGGACCAACAGCGCCTTGATGAACTTGTGGATAGTATGCCACGACGAATACAGGCATGCATCAATGCAAGAGGAGGTGCTGCTGGGTATTAGAGGTACCGGTGTGTACAGCAGTATGGACAACCGGCTCTGAAGATCTCTCTACATGGTGGTACAACATGCAATGTGTGATTTTCACGAGCAGTGAAAAGGGCGGGAATGATGTTTATCTTGATCTCTATTCCAATTTTCTGTAAAGGTTCCGGAACTCTCGGAACTGAGGTGAGGCAAAAATTTTTTGATGTGTGTATTTTTGAGATAAGAATCTTAACTGGAATGCCTACACACTATAATCAATAAAGTTCCTTAGTTCAACATCATTTGCATACTGCCATATGCGATTAAAACAAAATACAGGTAAGTGCGAAGAAGACTCTCGCACCGAGGATTCTATGCAAACTTAATTATAATTGAAGATAGTTCATCGGTCCCTGAAATCAAGAATGTCGACGATTCTTACCTGTTATCGATATCGATGCTGGCAAATACTTGATATAAATGGTCATATCTTTTTGAGTGCACGGACGTCGACGCTTAAATTTTGTACACCACTAAGAGACCCGTTCCTGAGAGAAAGGGGTCTTAACAAACGAACAGTCGGATAGCATGACAAAATAAATATTTGTTTCGTGTGATACAAATAAAAATTAACAATTATCTTATTTACTTTTACTGTAAAACTTATTTACTTTTACTTTACTTTTTGCAGAATTTCGTGATTGTAGGTCAACGGGGAGTACCCTATAGGTTTTGATGAGTGATAGAGCGCGTGTCAGAATATGTGATGTAAATGGCCGTATCTTTTGATTACACTGACGTAGAAACTTAACTCTTTTACATCGGCAAGAGACCGTAGACCTTGGTGTGTCACATACGTTTCATTTCGATACCTCTACCCTTTCCTCAGAAAAAGGGATCTTTGGACACGCAGGCAGTCAGACGGGCAGACGGACAATAAAGCGATACTATGAAACGCGTTAGTTCTTAGTAATCGAGGTCAGGAACCCTAAAACTGAAGCAACCATTTCATTATACATATTCAATTTACTATTCATCTGCGGTGCCATTTTTTGAGGAACTCCACTCACAGGGCTGGTATTCTCAACACAGGACAGTAAAACAAAAGTTATATCTTCTACGACATCTTGCAAAGATTTCAGCTAGAAACTATTCATTCTCAATGCACTATCATTTTTGATCAGTGCATACAACAGTAGTATTTAATGAACTGTGGACGAAGCCCAACCAACAGGCATTACACGTATTGATCAAAAGTAATATTGCATTGAGAATGGCTGGTTTCTAGCTGAAATCTAGAACTGCCAATAAAAGCTGCGCAGGATTAGCCGAGCGGTCTCAGGCGCTGCAGTCATGGACTGTGCAGCTGGTCCCGGCGGAGGTTCGAGTCCTCCCTCGGGCATGGGTGTGTGTGTTTGTCCTAAGGATAATTTAGGTTAAGTAGTGTGTAAGCTTAGGGACTGACGACCTTAGCATTAAGTCCCATTAGATTTCACACACTTTTTTTGCCAACAAAATTTAAAAAGGACGACTGCGACACACACAGTGGTTGCGGTTGCTACAAGCCACACCACAAGTTGGAAAACGGGGCCAAATTTCTAGTAGTTTACTGTCCAGTTGAGATTTTCACAAATGTTTTATTCGTGCCTTACAGAAACTAGAAGTACGGCAATAAACAGCCTTTTAAACACGCCACTAACGGCAATCAGGTAATTTATAGCAAACCAACAATTTAAATTTTTTTTAAAAAACACAGAAGCTAGCAGTATGGCAATAAACAACCTTTTAAAACACGCCGCTACCGGCAATCAAGTAATTTATAGCAATACAACAGATTTAAATTTTTTTAAAAAAAAAACATAGAAGCCAGCAGTACGGCAATAAACTACCTTTTAAAACACGCCGCTAACGCCAATCAAAGTAATTTATAGCAATACAACAATTTAAAAAAATTAAAGAACATTAGTAAACAGGCTACTAAAGTAAACACAGAACTTTTTAAATCAGGTACGGTGAGGTAGTGAAGCTACCAACACCGCCATTTAAAAAAATTAAATTGGTCTCAGCAAGAACACGATTAGTGGCAATAAAAGGAATCTACGAACTTGGAGGAATTAAAAAAAAATTGAACAAAAGTGTCCTGGAATATCATCAGAACATAACAGATATGACGGACCCGTGTAAGGTGGCCACAAATCACCCACTCAGAGACGCTCAGGCTAGGCAGAATACTGACCAATTTAAATACGCCCGTAAACACAATTGCCACTCTCAGGCTGGTCACTGCACTGACTTTTAGCCAGCGAAAACTTGTTATAAGATGGCTTAACTTGCTGACAGAATTAGAGCTAACGTCGTGCAAGGAAACATTAACCACACAGTCCTGAATGAGCGACCACTTTATCAACCAACAAGAAGCATGAATTTACTCATAACCCACGACAGAACGGCGAAACAATTAAACTGCCAAAACTACACCTCCTATTGAGCAGTAACGAGAGGAGGAGGAAAGATCACTGTCTTCAGTTACACTGGTGCCAGGGACAAGAAACCCAATCGCCGGAGGCCACAAGGCAGACGAGACACTGGTTACACAAACTTATTACATAATGATTAAACCTTTGAGTAACTTAACTTGCAGTTATGCTCGAACAGGCAGTACACGACCTCCGATGGCAAGGATCCACACATCCGACCGCGCACGCGTCGCCAGCGTACCCAACACGCCACGGTCACGCGACAACACGGTCTGTCACCGGTGTTCACGTCTTCCTGCAACGTTGACGGGTAGTGACCGCTCTTTCATGTTAGGTATCTCCTTTTTAAACTCCAGCGTTGAAACGGTGGATTTAAAGAAGCTTGTTAACGTCCGACCAAAGCGAAAATGAACAGCAACTACTCGTGGGGCGATTCTGTGTACAACCAACACGCGGGTAGCTCTTCCGTCAACTCGACCCGCTCGTTACACACGACCGACATACATCACGTGGCGACTCGGTACAACCGACCACGCCTGCTTCGCGCTGGAGAGCCACACTGCCCTCCCGTGTCCACCACACTCTCTCAGCGCGCAACGCCCCTACTTTCGCGCCACCACACGAGGTTAGAGCCGATCAAAGATCTCACTTCCTCCATAGCAGTTTCCCGGAAGCAGAAACGCAGATATCGATAGCAGAGGGCTAAGACAACCAAGCAGCCACTTGCAATTTAAACACAAGGTGTAGCACGAGTCAAAACACGGCTCAGACTGATATCTGAAATCTATTATTTACAAGTCAACATAACAGTCTCTGCGTGCAACAGCCTGTGGATGGAGCGTTACCTACTCTTGCACAGACTTCGTCAAAAAACTTGCTATTTGTTGATGTAAAAGAGTTAAGCTTCTACGTCAATGCTATCAAAAGATACGGCCATTTACATCACTGTTTCAGAGAACTAGGTATGCTCGCCCTCGGACGCCACTGTGAAATTCCCTGTAAGTCAACAGTACAAAGTTGTCGCTTACACAATTTGATACCGTACATGTTTCCGGTAGAAAATGGATGTCAAAGAAAGGAAGTTTGGCAAAGCCGTAAACACGTCTACAGCGTAGCTACACTGACCATTTACAGCAGTCTGGCTTGAAGCCTCATTGTGAGTCGCTCTATTGACTCTGAGCTGTGCTCTACTGGTCGCTGAGGATCTGCCTACTGCACAGTTAATGTACATCACACGGTCCAGTCTCACTAATGTAACCAACGCCTACATTCGACACCAGCGTTCAATAACCACTGACAGGGAGCATATGGCAGTACGAGCAGAGGAGGTATATACACTATGCGATCAAAAGTATGCGGACATCTGGCTGAAAATGACTTTCAAGTTCGTGGCGCCCTCCATTGGTAATACTAGAAATCAGTATGGTGTCCATTATAATTATTCGGGCTGTTATGCCGTGGTCGGTTGATGAATTTGGTCTCAATTCCAAACGTTTCGTCTCCGACTGCGGGATACATCTTCAAGGGGGTCTGTAGCTCGATGCAAGGTCCAACACACCCGCTGGCTCTCTACTTACTGCCGCTAAATTCCGTGTCCGCGCGCTCCCGTACCGCGGTGTGACGTCACGTGTTTTGAAAACGTCAGTGCAATTGGCCGCTGTCCGGCGCCGTCGATTGCCGTTGCGATCACCCAGTAGTGGACGGGTGGTACACATCTTCTTTAACACCGGCATCCATATACCGTTTAATTTCACGCCCTCCTCCTTTCAGTTGAAATTATTTGGGTGTTTAGCGATTTCGACTGCCTCCCTGTAGGGCCTTTCGTAATATCGGCTTGTGGCCGCTAGTACTTGCGTCTCCTCGAAACGAATATGGTGGTTCCCTGGCTGGAAAGCATGCTCCGCAACAGCTGATCGTTCCGTTTCTCCTCTTCTACCACTGCCCTTGTGCTCTTCCAAATGTTTAGAAACCGTTCTTTTAGTTGTACCTACGTAAACATCACCACAGCTGCGTGGGATCCTATACACTCCAGCTTTTTCCAGAGGTTTGCGAGCGTCCTTGGCAGGCTTGAGGTATTCCTGTATCTTCCTGGGGGATTGTAAATTACGGTAATATTCCGCTTCGTCAAGATCCTCCCTATTCTTTCCGTTACATTTTTTAACAAACGGCAGGAAAACCTTAGATTTTGCAGTAGCCTGTACGTCAGTATGATTTCTGCGTGGCTGCTTCAACGCACGTTTTATTTCGGTGGACGAATATCCGTTCTTCATTAGTGCATTGTGGAGATGTTCCATCTCAGCGTCGAGCAACTCAGGTTCACAAATATTCTAGCTCTGTCCGCTACCGTCTTGATAACACCCCGCTTCTGTTGTGGGTGGTGGTTCGAATCCCGGTACAAATAACGGTCCGTGTGCGTGGGTTTGCGGTATACTGAGTGGCCCAAACTACCATTTTCGTTTCTAAAAACAAGCACATCGAGGAAATGTAATTTGTCGTCTACCTCCTCCTCCATTGTAAACTGAATTCTCGAGTTTATGCTGTTTAGATGTTCGTGGAACCGGCTTATTTCCTCCCTACCATGTCTCCATGTCGCGGACACGGAATTTAGCGGCAGTCAGTAGCAACCCAGTGGGTGTGTTGGACCTCCCATCGACCTACGGATCCCCTTGAAGATGTCTCCCGCAGTCGGAGACGAAACGTTGGGAGTTGAGACCAAATTCATCAACCGACCACGGCATAACAGCCCGGATAATTATAATGGACATGATATTTCCGGCCGTGTAAGTCTACATTTTAGAATCAGCGTGGTGTTGGCCCACCTTTAGCTTTGATGACAGCATCCACTGTCGCAGGCATACATTCAATCAGGTGCTGGAAGGTTTCTTGAGGATTGAAAGCCCATTCTTCACGCAGTGCTGCACTGACGAGAGCTATCGATATCGGCCGGTGAGGCCTGACAGGAAGCCGGCGTTCCGAAACATCCCAAAAGTGGTGTACAGGACACAGGTCAGGACTCTGTGGGGGCCAGTCCATTATAGGGGTATTATTGTCGTGTAACCACTCCTCCACAGGCCGTGCGATATGAAGAGGTGCTCGATCGTGTTGGGAGATGCAATAGCCATACCCGAATTGCTCTTCAACAGTGCGACGGAATAAGGAGCTTAAGACATCACTGTAGGTCTGTGCTGTGATAGCGCCACGAAAAACGACAATGGGTGAAAGCCCCCTCCAAGAAAAACACGACCACACCATGAGACCACCTCCTCCGAATTTTACTGTTCCCACTACACGCACTAACAGATGACGTTCACAGGGCATTCGCCATACGCACACCCTGCCATTGTATCACCACATTGTGTACCGTGATTCGCCACTCCACACAACGCCTCCCCACAGTTCAATCGTCCTTACACCAAGCGAGTCGTCGTTTTGCATTTACCGGCGTGATGTGTGGCTCACGAGCAGCCGCTCAACCGACAAATCAAATTTTCTCACCTCCCGACTGACTGTCATAGTACTTGCAGTGGATATTGTGGAATTCCTGTTTGGTGGTCTGGATATATGTCTGCCTATTACACGTTACGACCCTCCTCAAATGTCGGCGGTCTCTGTCAGTCAAGAGACAAGATGGGCCTGTACTCTTTTGTGCTGCTGTACGTGTCCCTTCACGTTTCCGCTTCAGTATCATATCGGGAACAATGGTTCTAGGGATGTTTAGGAGCGTGGAAATGTCGCGTACTGTGTATGACACAAGCGACACCCAATCACCTGTCCACGTCCGAAGTCCGTTGAGTTCCGCGGAGCGCCCCATTCTGCTCTCTCACGATGTCTAACGACTACTGAGGCCGCTGATGTGGTGTACATGGCAGTAGGTGGCAGCACAATGCACCTAATATGAAAAACGTACGTTTTTGAAGGTGTCCGAATGCTTTTGATCAAATAGTGTCTCGCGTCGAGGGGATGTGGAAAACAATTCAGAGTTTCTCGTAGAGCAGAAACGGAGCGAATTAACTTACGTCCAAAGGCTGTGATCATTGGCTACGGATCGAAGGACTGGCCGGCCGCTGTGGCCGAGCGGTTCTAGACGCTTCAGTCCGGAACCGCGCTGCTGCTACGGTCACACATTCGAATCCTGCCTCGGGCATGGATGTATGTGATGTCTTCAGGTTATTTAAGAGTAAGTAGTTCTAAGTCTATGGGACTGATGACCTCAGATGGTCCCATAGTGCTTCGAGCCATTTGAACCACTTCGAAGCACCTCCGAAACGGCTATGCTCCTAAACTTTCTGCGTGCAGCCGTGCTTTAAGTATAGCGTGCATGGTAGAACGGCACTGTCCAGAACTGGCCGCGAGGCAACTGCGCAGCATCGCAGGCCACAGACAGCAGGGATGGACGACGGCTGTGAGTACGCGTATGGACGAGCAAACACGTGACTGTCCAGGAAACTGATCACTCAGATGAGTCAGGGGACCACCAACAGTGTCTCCTCAAAGATCGTTCAACAAATGTTGCTGCGTTTGGGCCCCCGTAACTGGTTGTGCCATATCTGGCGCGTTGCGTGTCCGGCACTGTCGATACCGACTTGTATTTCTGTTTCCGCCTGGTTCGGCCTGCGCAGGCGCTGAGGCGGCTGCTGCCCTCTGGAGCGTTTTTCGCTCGGCTCGGCAGTTGGATTCGCACCGAGCTGGCGGTATTTGGCCTTCCGCCCCGGCACGGAGGTGTGGTCTCGTTGTTGGCGGGCCCTCGTTGGTTTGGACGTTGGGCGGTGTGGCGGGTCGGTGACGTGCTGTAGTGGACAACTGATGGAGTCCCGCACGCGATCCCTCGAAGTACTCCGCCTCTGAAAAGGCTGCCGCGATATCGCTCGGGTTTCCGCACCCAGGAGTTGTAAGGACTGCAGGGCAGGCTTTCTGTGTGTTTGCTCTGTCCGGTCTGCGTGGCGGGGTTCGTTTCACCTTACTTCAGCTGTTGTTCGTATTTTCTGCGTGATTCCGTTTTGGCCAGAGTCTAGGGGTCCAGTTTTCTGCTGGTGTGTACCCGGTTGTCGCCCCCGTTTTCCCGCCCGAGGGGCAGCCGTATCTGTTGGTGGGGATTATTTGGCAGTGTGTGTCTTGCGCGGACCCGGTGTACTCAAGCGCCCTGATTCTGAGTTGAAATTACTGTGGTCAGGTTGGCTCGGTTGCTGGAGTGTGTGTTGTTGGTTTTCTGGCTTGCTGCGATCTGCGCCTCTTCTGTTTTGTGATGTGGCAGCAGTCTGATATTTTTATGTGTGCTCGTTAAGTTGCTAGCAATTGCTTTTACCCGTGTGCTTACTTATTTTTATTTAAATTGCTGGGCATTGTCATTTGCCTGTTCTGTTACCTTTATTTATTTATAGTGTCAATTAAGCCTAAGACGAAAGCAATTGATTTTAGCCTCGTGTGTACTTAATCCTATTTAAATTCTTGGGCATTGCCATTTGCTTGTTATTTTACTCTTATTTATTTGTTGTGCCAGTTAGCCCTAAGATGATGTCAGACCTTGGTATCTGTCAACAGTATTTTGGCTACTAGCGCTCAGGTGCAATATTGCCGGGTCTATCCCGGATTTGTCGTTAACTGAGAGCCTTTATACTGTACTTTTAGTAGTAGGTTTGGCAAGTGATCTTGCGTATAGTATTTATTGTGTCCCCCCCCCCTCTTCCTCCTTCGTGTAAACTGATTTTGGTAAGATTGCTACGTGGCCTGTGTTCTTTCATTACATTTCATGTACTGCCGCAGTTGTAACATGTTTTGACCGGGAAGCGCCCCATGTTGGCTAGAGTTTGAACGTGGTCTGCGCTGTTGAAATCAGCAAACTTTCTGTAAGGAAGCAAATGTTGGGCCTTGCCGTACGTATATCTATTATTTGAGCTAGTCATGTACGTGTTTTGTGTTAAGGGCTTTAGGGCATTTTTAATTGAGATACCTCTTGGAAATTTTATCACTCTTTTAAAGAAGGTAAAGGAAGGAGTGACTTCGACCGAAAATTTAATTGTAAATTATACATTTGTGCTTCACATTATAAAATTTAACTGTATTAGGTGAAAGTATGAAGTTTAATGCACAATGATTATTTGCTAATGTATCAAAGTGTAAACAGTTTTGTTTGGCAGTGATTCAAACGACACAAATAAGTTTCTCTGTTCACCTGTAGCATATAACATTTTTATTACCTCATATTGTAAGCAGCTTGATTTGTTTGTGTCACTGTAATTTGTAAGCAACAGAGTAATTTGTTACAATTAATTAATTGTTTTGGGGAAATAAACTTTGAATTGTATGCTCCGTTTTCAGTAACCGAATCCCATCCAAATCGTCCGCTCACTAGTGTCTGGTTCATGCATTCATTGTGGCTGCTGCTCATCGGGGGACAAAGGCTGGCTTCTTAGATAAATCACATTTCCTGCTCCATCGGCGTGAAACGTCTGAAAGACGCCCTGCAACAATCGCCAGAGTAGAATGTTTTCGTGGTTTCCCTTGGTGGTCTCGTCATTCTGGAAGGCACAGTGAATCAATAGAAGTATGTATCCAATCTTGGGGACCATGTCCTATATGCAGTTTGTTTGTTCCTCGGCACGATAGCATCTACCAGGAGGACAATCCAACATATCTCGCAGCACGTAGTGCACGTGCGAGGTTCAAAGAGCACCTCTACTCTCCTGGCCACCAGCATCTCCTGATTTAAATCCAATCGACAATTTGTTGGACCACCTTGGTAGACTGTCTGCTCCATGGATCCTCCACCGAGAAACCTAGTGTAGCAGACCACAGCACTGGAGTCACTGTCTCCCAGAATCTCGCTGTCTCTCTTCCTGCACGTCTCGCGGTGGTCCACACTCCAAAAGGTGTTTGTTCAGGCTTGAACAGGTGGTCACATTAATGTGACTGGACAGTGTACTTGAAGAAGTCGTCGATTTCGGTTAGAGATACTTTGAAGTCTTCGTAGTAAATGGGTGAAACATAGAGGTTTTGAGTTTCATAGTTTTGTTGTTGAGAAGGTTAGAGCTACTTTAGATGGTAGAGTTGGTGTGCGCCTTCAGTAGCTGGCTACAGCTAGTTGTGTGAAAGATGCGCTAATTTGCAGTAGTACAGTCAAAGAGACAGGGGCGTGAGGCGTGCTTGGGTAGGTCAGCTGGTAGAGCGCTTGCCCGCGAAAGGCAAAGGTCCCGAGTTCGAGTCTCGGTCGGGCACACAGTGTTAATCTGCCAGGAAGTTTCATATCAGCGGACACTCCGCTGCAGAGTGAAAATCTCATTCTGGAAACATCCCCCAGGCTGTGGCTAAGCCATGTCTCGGCAATATCGTTTCTTTCAGGAATGCTAGTTCTGCAAGGTTCGCTGGAGAGCTTCTGTAAAGTTTGGAAGGTAGGAGACGAGGTACTGGCAGAAGTAAAGGTGTAAGGACGGGGCGTGAGTCGTGCTTGGGTAGCTCAGTTGGTACAGCGCTTGCCCGTGAAAGGCAAAGGTCAGGGTTCGAGTCTCAGTCCCGCAGACAGTTTTAATCTGCCAGGAAGTTTCAAGTTGAGATTTGCTGATACAAAAGCGTTCCGTCACTCATAAATACGTCTGGCTATCATGCACTAGATGTAACTCAATTATATTATTTACCGAGGTCATCTCTGGGAGGACATAGTAAGTAACTTCTATGACAAAGATGAAATTGGTGCCTCCTTGAGTGGAATAACAGTAAAGAAATTTATTTCCAACTCTTTACACCAGTCTCTCAACTTTCAGAAATGTTTATAGTGCATAAAAATGCTGATTAATTACTTTTTTCCATCTCATGACAGAAATTAACCTCAAAGTACCAAAAAAACAAACTCATCGTATCTTCAAACACTAAAATACGTTACAGTTTTACAAACACAAGTAGTGATAAAATTCAAAATTTTGCATGGATCTTGTGCAACTTTGTAATGAAACTCAACTGAGCCACTTCAAAGTACTCACAAAATAATGTGACTCATTACAGTGAATCCATGACAGAAATACTATATATATACGTCATTAAGATTTCTTAAAGACCTGAAACTTACTATGTATCTGATTATGTTGCTTAGTGAACCACAAATATGAGCAACGGAGAATGTGTTCAGTTTGCAGCTCCCCTGACCGTGCGTGTGCTCAGTGCTCGCAGTGGTCCAGCTACCGCCCAGAGACGCCAGTTTGTGAGACGTGTGCCGAGATAGAATGTGTTGATATTTCTGTGGAGCCCGGGACCCTTGAGGTAACAGACTTCGGAACGCGCTTTTCCACAAGAACGATACACTTTGCCTGTCGGCCGCAACGTGCGATCTACTACTGGGCAATTGTTCATACCACAAGGCGATCTTGCAAGTTCCTGGGAGGAAATAAACACTATTCTGACTGGCTACACTCTGCTGCCGAAAAAAAAGCGAGCAACAAGTAATCGCGTCTTCGAAGGTAATACACCTGTTTATCCGCATCAAAAAATCGATTGTTTATTTTTCATCTTAGATTAATATTTAGAGTTTTTCAACAAAGTGGTGATCAAAAAAACTGAACTAAACATCATGAAGCTGTTTAGAAATCAAATTAGAGATCTTTCGCTGTGTTCTACAACTATGTTTCCGCTAGTTTCACACGTCATTGTTGTCATTAGACTCCTGTTCGAAAAAATATAATATACCCTTGTAAATCAATATCTTTGATTCTGGAATGCTATTTTACTTATACGCTTTATGTATATACACTGAATAGCCAAAGAAACTTGTACACCAGCCTAATATCGTGTAGGTCCCCCTCTAGCACGCACAAGTGCCGCAGTACGGAGTCGTGTGGACTGAATCAGTGCTGCAGGGAAGTGACACCATGAATCCTGCAGGGCTGTCCATGAATCCGCAAGAATACGAGGGTGTGGAGATCTCTTCTGAACAGCACGTCACAAGGCATCACAGATAATATTGTTCATGTCTGGGGAGTTTGTTGGCCAGCGTTACTGGAGCCACTCTGTAGCAATTGTCAACTATGGGGTGTCGCATTGTCATGCTGGAATTTCCCAAGTCCGTCGGAATGCACAATGGACATGAATGGATGCAGGTGATCAGAGAGGATCCTTACGCACCTGTCAACTGCCAAAGTCGTACCTACAGGGTGTTTCAAAAATGACCGGTATATTTGAAACGGCAATACAAACTAAACGAGCAGCGATAGAAATACACCGTTTGTTGCAATATGCTTGGGACAACAGTACATTTTCAGGCAGACAAACTTTCGAAATTACAGTAGTTACAATTGTCAACAATAGATGGCGCTGCGGTCTGGGAAACTCTATAATACGATATTTTCCACATATCCACCATGCGTAGCAATAATTTGGCGTAGTCTCTGAATGAAATTACCCGAAACCTTTGACAACGTGTCTGGCGGAATGGCTTCATATGCAGATGAGATGTACTGCTTCAGCTGTTCAATTGTTTCTGGATTCTGGCGGTACACCTGGTCTTTCAAGTGTCCCCACAGAAAGAAGTCACAGGGGTCCATGTCTGGTGAATAGGGAGGCCAATACAAGCCGCCTCCTGTATGTTTCGGATAGCCCAAAGAAATTACAAGATCATCGAAATATTCATTCAGGAAATTAAAGACGTCGGTCGTGCGATGTGGCCGGGCACCATCTTGCATAAACCACGAGGTGTTCGCAGTGTCGACTAAGGCAGTTTGTACCGCCACAAATTCACGAAGAATGTCCAGATAGCGTGATGCAGTAATCGTTTCGGATCTGAAAAATGGGCCAATGATTCCTTTGGAAGAAATGGCGGCCCAGACCAGTACTTTTTGAGGACGCAGGGATGATGGGACTGCAACATGGGGCTTTTCAGTTCCCCATATGCGCCAGTTCTGTTTATTGACGAAGCCGTCCAGGTAAAAATAAGCTTCGTCAGTAAACCAAATGCTGCCCACATGCATATCGCCGTCATCAATCCTGTGCACTATATTGTTAGCGAATGTCTCTCGTGCAGCAGTGGTAGCGGCGCTGAGGGGTTGCCGCATTTTAATTTTGTATGGATAGAGGTGTAAACTCTGGCGCATGACACGATACGTGGACGTTGGCGTCATTTGGACCGCAGCTGCAACACGGCGAACGGAAACCCAAGGCCGCTATTGGATCACCTGCTGCACTAGCTGCGCGTTGCCCTCTGTGGTTGCCGTACACGGTCGCCCTACCTTTCCAGCATGTTCATCCGTCACGTTCCCAGTCCGTTGAAATTTTTCAAACAGATCCTTTATTGTATCGCTTTTCGGTCCTTTGGTTACATTAAACCTCCGTTGAAAACTTCGTCTTGTTGCAACAACACTGTGTTCTAGGCGGTGGAATTCCAACACCAGAAAAATCCTCTGTTCTAAGGAATAAACCATGTTGTCCACAGCACACTTGCACGTTGTGAACAGCACACGCTTACAGCAGAAAGACGACGTACAGAATGGCGCACCCACAGACTGCGTTATCTTCTATATCTTTCACATCACCTACAGCGCCATCTGTTGTTGAAAATTGTAACTACTGTAATTTCGAAAGTTTGTCCTCCTGAAAATGTACTGTTGTCCCAAGCATATTGCAACAAACGGTGTATTTCTATCGCTGCTCGTTTAGTTTTTATTGTCGTTTCAAATATACCGGTCATTTTTGAAACACCCTATAGGTGTATCAGTGGTCTCATATCACTGCAACTGCACACCCCGCACACCATTACAGAGTCTCCATCAGCTTAAACAATCCCCTGCTAACATGCAGGATCCATCCGTTCGATACAATCTGGAACGAGACTCGTCTGGCCAGGCAACATGTTTCCAGTCATCAACAGCCCAATGTCGGTGTTGATGGGCCCAGGCAAGGCTGCCTTTGTGTCGTGCAGTCATCAATGGAACACGAGTGGGCTTTCGGCTCCGAAAGCCCATATCGATGATGTTTCGTTTAAATGGTCCACATACTGACACTTGTTGATGGCCGAGCATTGAAATCTGCAGCAATGTTTGCGGAAGGGTGGCACTTCTGTCACATTCAACGATTCTCTTCAGTCGTCGTTGGTCCCGTTCTTGCAGGGTCTTTTTCCGGCAGCAGCGATGTCGGAGATTTGATGTTTTACCTAGTATTCGTGGTAGACTCGTGAAATGGTCGTACGGGAAAGTCTCCACTTCATCGCTACCTCGGAAATGCTGTGTCCCATCACTCATGCGCTACGTTCAAACTCACCTAAATCTTCATAACCTGCCACTGTAGTAGCAGTCACCGATCTAACAACTGCTCCAGGCACTTGTTGTCTTATATAGCCGCTGCCGACCGCACCACCGTACTCATCCTGTTTACATATAACTGTATTTGAACACGCATGTCAATGCGAGTACCTTTGCCGCTTCTGTGTATATGTGTATGTGGTGTCTGTGCTTTCGGACATCACATACACATATATGTAATTAAAGAGTGAACGGCCAATGATCTCGTCAGTGCAGAAACACACTAACTCTTTATAAGATGCGGTGAAATGAGGATAATGGGTGAAGGCAATGCATTAGTCTGGCTGAGTTATGAATTTGGGATTGACAGGAGGTGTAATAAGGGTATTCCGTGCTGTTGCAGTGACCACTGCCTGGATGATGCAGTTGGTCAGTGCTTCTGTCGAGTAAGCAGGAGACCTGGGTTCGAATCTTGGTCCATTGATTAAAACCAATGCCCGCTTGCAGCCAATTACTGTGTGTGTAACTTTTCTGTAGTTGGACTTGCTACTATTTTGTCATTGTCGAAAGTTAGTATGCCTGCAATTTGTTTTACTGTGGGGCACTTAGTAGGTGTGAAGTTTCAGAGCTGCTATGATAATAATCTAGGTTTAATATGAGGCAGTCACTGTTGGCAGTTGATTCCATGACAGTGCCCAAAGCAAAACAGAGCGTTCTGGAGGCAACTATAGACCCCGGAGTAACAAGAAATGAAGAGAGACGATGACAGAAATGTAAACCAACAAGGTTATACAACTGGAGTGTATTACAAACAACAGAGATGGTTCATAGATGAAATATAACTTTGAATCGGGTTTCTCAAGAATTAAATTTTCTGGCACGTTTATTTTATGCACTAAAAATGTTTTTGAACTAGAGGACTAAAGTTTTGGGGCATGTCTGGAAGAAAGCTGACTACTGACACTAACGTACTAAATACATACTGATTGCTTACAAAAACTAACAGTAATTTTGATTATCAGATATAAGGCCACGCAAGGTAGCCACGCGGTCGAGGCGCCTTGCCATGGTTCGCACGGCTCCCCCTGTCGGAGGTTCGACGCATGGGCGTGTGTTGTCCTTAGAGGGAGTTAGTTTAAGTTAGATGAAGAAGTGTGTAAGCCTAGGGGTCGAAGACCTCAGCAGTTTGGTCCCATAGGAACTTACCACAAATTTCCAAATTTCCAACGAAATACACTCCTGGAAATGGAAAAAAGAACACATTGACACCGGTGTGTCAGAGCCACCATACTTGCTCCGGACACTACGAGAGGTCTGTACAAGCAATGATCACACGCACGGCACAGCGGACACACCAGGAACCGCGGTGTTGGCCGTCGAATGGCGCTAGCTGCGCAGCATTTGGGCACCGACGCCGTTAGTGTCAGCCAGTTTGCCGTGGCATACGGAGCTCCATCGCAATCTTTAACACTGGTAGCATGCCGCGACAGCGTGGACGTGAACCGTATGTGCAGTTGACGGACTTTGAGCGAGGGCGTATAGTGGGCATGCGGGACGCCGGGTGGACATACCGCCGAATTGCTCAACACGTGGGGCGTGAGGTCTCCACAGTACATCGATGTTGTCGCCAGTGGTCGGCCAAAGGTGCACGTGCCCGTCAACCTGGGACCGGACCGCAGCGACGCACGGATGCACCCCAAGACCGTAAGATCCTACGCAGTGCCGTAGGGGACCGCACCGCCACTTCCCAGCAAATTAGGGACACTGTTGCTCCTGGGGTATCGGCGAGGACCATTCGCAACCGTCTCCATGAAGCTGGGCTACGGTCCCGCACACCGTTAGGCCGTCTTCCGCTCACGCCCCAACATCGTGCAGCCCGCCTCCAGTGGTGTCGCGACAGGCGTGAATGGAGGGACGAATGGAGACGTGTCGTCTTCAGCGATGAGAGTCGCTTCTGCCTTGGTGCCAATGATGGTCGTATGCGTGTTTGGCGCCGTGCAGGTGAGCGCCACAATCAGGACTGCATACGACCGAGGCACACAGGGCCAACACCCGGCATCATGGTGTGGGGAGCGATCTCCTACACTGGCCGTACACCTCTGGTGATCGTCGAGGGGACACTGAATAGTGCACGGTACATCCAAACCGTCATCGAACCCATCGTTCTACCATTCCTAGACCGGCAAGGGAACTTGCTGTTCCAACAGGACAATGCACGTCCGCATGTATCCCGTGCCACCCAACGTGCTCTAGAAGGTGTAAGTCAACTACCCTGGCCAGCAAGATCTCCGGATCTGTCCCCCATTGAGCATGTTTGGGACTGAATGAAGCGTCGTCTCACGCGGTCTGCACGTCCAGCACGAACGCTGGTCCAAGTGAGGCGCCAGGTGGAAATGGCATCGCAAGCCGTTCCACAGGACTACATCCAGCATCTCTACGATCGTCTCCATGGGAGAATAGCAGCCTGCATTGCTGCGAAAGGTGGATATACACTGTACTAGTGGCGACATTGTGCATGCTCGGTTGCCTGTGTCTATGTGCCTGTGGTTCTGTCAGTGTGATCATGTGATGTATCTGACCCCAGGAATGTGTCAATAAAGTTTTCCCTTCCTGGGACAATGAATTCACGGTGTTCTTATTTCAATTTCCAGGAGTGTATAAACACTTCTACAGTAAAAACTTGAAATGACAAAAAATTGAAATGACATGACTCTAGTCTACTTTGTAGATAGACATGTTGTTCACATGTACCTAAAGTTTCAAGCATCTAACTAAGATAGTTACTCACTGAAGAGATTCCCAGTATAGACCAGCATATAGAATGTACCGGGTGCTCAAAAAGTCAGTATAAATTTGAAAACTTAATAAACCACGTAATAATGTAGATAGAGAGGTAACAATTGACACACATGCTTGGAATGACATGGGGTTTTATTAGAATCAAAAAAGGAAACAAAGTTCACAAAATGTCCGACAGATCTCTTGCGAGCGTCGTTTGGTAATTATCGTGTGTTCAGCCACCACTTTCGTCATGCTTGGCCTTCCAGGCCCCCAGACCTCAGTCCGTGCGATTATTGGCTTTCGCGTTACCTCAAATCGCAAGTGTATCGTGATCGACCGACATCTCTAGGGATGCTGAAAGACAACATCCGGTGCCAATGTCTCACCATAACTCCAGACATGCTTTACAGTGCTCTTCACAACATGATTCCTCGACTACAGCTATTGTTGAGGAATTATGGTGGACATATTGAGCATTTCCTGTAAAGAACATCATCTTTGCTTTGTATTACTTTGTTATGCAAATTGCGGTGGTCTCGTGGTTCTAGGCGCGCAGTCCGGGACCGCGTGACCGCTACGGTCGCAGGTTCGAATCCTGCCTCGGGCATGGATGTGTGTGATGTCCTTAGGTTAGTTAGGTTTAAGTAGTTCTAAGTTCTAGAGGACTAATGACCACAGCAGTTGAGTCCCATAGTGTTCAGAGCCATTTGAACCATTTGTTATGCTAATTATTGGTATTCTGATCAGATGAAGCGCTATCTGTTGGACATTATTTGAACTTTTGTATTTTTTTGGTTCTAATAAAACTCCATGTCATTCCAAGCATGTGCGTCAATTTGTACCTATTCCGTCATTTATTTAGTTTTCAAATTTATACTGACTTTTTCATCACCCGGTAATTTACTTGTAGTTATAAAAAACTGTAATAAAGTTAGCAAAAATAATAATGTGATAAATTGTATATCAAAATGTTCAGCAGGAAACACTCCTACAGAGTTCATCCTACTAAGAATTTAAGTTTTTTTTTAGTTAGAGCCCTGTAAACTTTATGAAAATTGTTAGTATTTTTTCCAGGTGTTCGCAGGAAAGTTACCTAAAAGCTGTAAAAAATAACGTGCCTGGATAGAACCCTATCATGAGATAGCCTTCGAAACTGCTCTCGTCCAATCAGCTAGAAGTTAGTTTCCTGAAACGAACATTGTGGGTTGCAATTATCATATTAATCAATGTTTGTCGGAAGAAGTTCAGTGTTGTGTCCTTGTTCTTTCCTACACGGAAAACGAAGCAATACGATGTCGCGTTAGATAGTATTCAGTTCTGACACATTTTCCACTGAAAACGTTGGATGATGGTTGGCTGTGTGTTCAGGAGAGCACAGACACACATCTCAAAATTATTAGCTTCACGACCTCCACGATTATTTTCTAGACCAGTAGCTCGATAACGAGCATATGTCAAGCCATACAGAGAATTCCAGTGGAAGGAGCCATCGCACTAAGGACACGGATGGAAGCTAAGGACAAATGCATTAATATCATAAGTTCATCCAAATGTTTCCTCTCTAGTATAAAATCTTCGTGAAGACGTAGAGTAGCACGGCCACCAGATTGACCGATTAATTTTAAATTCGATGGGAATGGAAGAATGAAGGCACCTAATGATACCGACGAGAGTATAGCTAAGGATTTAAAAAGACTCCACACTGACGAGTTTTAAAATCATTTTAACTTGTGTGGCATATGCTCAAAAATTACAGTAAAGAATGAAATATCTCAACCATATGAAATCATACAGCTAGTGAAAAGAATTTTAATGCACGTTCTACACATTGGAAATCTTGAAAACACCGAGTATAGTAAATAAGTTTAATGGGAGACGTAAAGAATCTCCTTTTGGTGTTACCTGGAAACCACACAAAGTCGGCTGAATGTCTCTTACAGTTTGTAAGATATTCGCTAATGGAGACCGACGAGAGTAAATACTATGCCTCTTCTATAGAATCACTGGGATATTCTTAGAATCAAAATCTGTTACGAGTGGACATCGAATACAAAATCGTTGTAGTGGAAACATAGGTAAATGACAAGCAACTAAGTCCATTAATTCCCCCCCTCATAAATACGTCTTGCTTTAACACGTAAAACAAAAATTTTAAACATTATTTTACCCATGTTCGCAGTTCTTTCAACCTTTCAACATCAGGGTTTCCCGGTAGGAAGGGTTAGTATTCAGGGATATGACACGAACGATCATTAGAAGCGAAAAAGTGCAATTAACATGGTCTCTAAAACGCATACCTTGAGACCTATGGGTACGTTTTCATCTTAGATACTGCGAAACAGGTCTCTTCTACTGCGAGCTTCTTGCTCTTCGTATATCGGGACGAGATACTATGAAGCAAAGCAATAAAAAGCCTTATACGAGAAAGAAATGAACATTTTTTTAAAATTCTACTTGTTTGAAAGTTTTACAGTGTGTAGATACATACTTTAGGAACAATATTTTCGTTTCTCCATATAATTTCCATCCCTGTCAACTGCCTTACGCCATATGGAACCAGCGCCTGTATACACGCACAGTAAAATTCGTTGATGCCACACACCACGTAGCCAAACACGAAACTGAAACGCGAGTGAGCTCTCGCGCAAGTAAACAAGGAATTCACAGGTATGTCTATACAAACAGATAACGTATACATGTTCCAAGGACCTCATGAAATGATGGTATCCTGACAATTGCTAAAAATGTGGTTACTAAAAGAAACCAGTGAAATGTTTGAAAAAGTTATTTGTATCACCAGTTAGCTGTTCATTCAGTGTGTTCTGATTATCCACGCTATGTATCGTAATTTCCAGCTCTTCTAGTAGATCCAGCTTTTTGCCTTTGTCCTGTCTATGTAAAATAACCACATCCTGATATATTCCCAACATGGGGTGTCCCGTTTCCCAAATATGCGTGGCTACAGCTGACTTTTCGAAATTATTAAGCCGGAAAGCATCGCTATGTTCTTTGTAACGTACTTTAAAGGACCTACCAGTTTGTCCTACATAGATTGCATTGCACGTGTTACACTGAAATTTTTTACTTGCGCGTGAGCTCACTCGCGTTTCAGTGTCGTGTTTGGCTACGTGGTGTGTGGTATCAACGAAGACGCACGGGCAGTTTACGACGATAGAGGAGAAGAGGAGGGAGCCATGTGGTTAGATGTTGAACACCATAGGCGATCCCAATTTAGTTTCTTACATTTTGAAGACTATGTGGAGATGCACCTTGGAAGACACGGTTGCAACAAGGGAAGTAGCCACGATGTTTTAATTTTATTATCAATTTTATTGTGCCTGGTGCATGTTCCATTTTAGCGAGTTTTAACACGTTCTTTTACTTTTTATTATTCTGATGACGGAAGCTTGACTTCCGGAACGCGTCAGTCTTAGTGTTCTACACTATAAACAAGGGGCCGAGCCGACATATTTTTAAACATGGAAACATGTTGCCTGGTCGGACGAGTCTCGTTCCAAATTGTATCGAGTGGTTGGACGTCTGAATCCGTGGACCCAGCTTGTAATCATGGGACGGTTCACGCTGGTGAAGGTTCTGTAATGGGGTGGGGCGTGTGCAGCTGGAGTGATATTGGATCCCTGACACATGTAGATACGACTGTGACAGGTCACATGTTCGTAAGCATGCTGCCTGCTCCCGTGCGCGCATTCATGTCCTTTGTGCATTCCGACGGACTTGAACAATTCCAACAGGACAATGCGACACCCTACACGTCCAGAATTGCTACAGAGTGGCTCCAGGAACACTCTTCTGAGTTTAAACCCTTCCGCTGGCCACCATACTCCCCAGACATGAACATCATTCAGCATATCCGGGATGCCTTGTTACGTGCTGTCGAGAGAGATCTCCACTCCCAAGTAATCTTACGGATTTATGGACAGCCCTGCAGGATTCGTGTAGTCTGTTGCCTCCAGCACTACTGCAGACATCAGTCGATTGCATGCCACGTAGTGTTGCAGCACTTCTGCGTGTCCGCGTCAGCCCTACACGATATTAGGCAGGTATACAGTTTCTTTGATTCTTCAGTGCGGTTTTAATTCATTGTACACCAATTAAGGAGAACGTGAAATATTTACAAACGCTGCACAAAACACGACCTCATCCCTAGGAACACGAAAAGAACCTTAGCAGTTGGCTGAGTCTGCGTTCGGACGTCTGTAGTTCATGTTCATTTACGTGATTCTGAAATTGGTCACTGGTTCGTAAGTAGACTGTCTTCTATGTACGACAGTCTCCTTTGCTTACTTTTTTTCTTCACAGGAGAACAACAAGACCAATATCTGAGAATTTTGGTGGTGTAACATCTACATCTACATCTACATCCATACTCCGCAAGCCACCTGACGGTGTGTGACGGAGGGTACCTTGAGTACGTCTATCGGTTCTATCTTCTATTCCAGTCTCTTATTGTTCGTGGAAAGAAAGACTGTCGGTATGCTTCTGTGTGGGCTCTAATCTCTCTGATTTTATCCTCATGGTCTCGTCGGGAGATATACGTAGGAGGGAGCAATATACTGCTTGACTCCTCGCTGAAGGTGTGTTACCGAAACTTCAACAAAAGCCCGTACCGAGCTGCTGAGCGTCTCTCCTGCAGAGTCTTCCACTGGAGTTTATCTATCATCTCCGTAACGCTTTCGCGATTACTAAATGATCCCGTAACGAAGCGCGCCGCTCTCCGTCGGATCTTCCCTATCTCTTCTATCAACCCTATCTGGTACGGATCCCACACTGCTGAGCAGTATTCAAGCAGTGGGCGAGGAAGCGTACTGTAACCTACTTCCTTTGTTTTCGGATTGCATTTCCTTAGGATTCTTCCAATGAATCTCAGTCTGGCATCTGCTTTACCGACGATCAACTTTATATGATCATTCCATTTTAAATCACTCCTAATGCGTACTCTCAGATAATTTATGGAATTAACTGCTTCCAGTTGCTGTCCTGCTATATTGTAGCTAAATGATAAGGGATCTTTCTTTCTATGTGTTCGCAGCACATTACACTTGTCTACATTGAGATTCAATTGCCATTCCCTGCACCATACGTCAATTCGTTGCAGATCCTCCTGCATTTCAGTACAATTTTCTTTTATTACATCCTCTCGATATACCACAGCATCATCCGCTTAAAGCCTCAGTGAACTTCCGATGTCATCCACCAGGTCATTTATGTATATTGTGAATAGCAACGGTCCTACGACACTCCCCTGCGGCACACCTGAAATCACTCTTACTTCGGAAGACTTCTCTACATTGAGAATGACATGCTGCGTTCTGTTATCTGGGAACTCTTCAAGCCAATCACACAATAGGTCTGATAGTCCATATGCTCTTACTTTGCTCATTAAACGACTGTGGGGAACTGTATCGAACGCCTTGCGGAAGTCAAGAAAAACGGCATCTACCTGGGAACCCGTGTCTATGGCACTCTTAGTCTCGTGGACGAACAGCGCGAGCTGGGTTTCACACGACCGTCTTTTTCGAAACCCATGCTGATTCCTACAGACTAGATTTCTAGTCTCCAGAAAAGTCAGTATACTCGAACACAATACGTGTTCCGAAATTCTACGACTAATATACGTTAGAGATATATGTCTGTAGTTGTGCACATCTGTTCGACGTCCCTTCTTGAAAACGGTGATGACCTGTTCCCTTTTCCAATCCTTTGGAACGCTTCGCTCTTCTAGAGACCTACGGTACACCGCTGCAAGAAGGGGGGCTTGTTCCTTCGTGTACTCTGTGTAGAATCGAACTGGTATTCCACCAGGTCCAGCGGCCTTTCCTCTTTTGAGCGATTTTAATTGTTTCTCTATCCCTCTTATGTCTATTTCTATACTACAGTGAGCAGGAATAGTGTTATTTTATTTTGCTAACACATATTCATTTATCGCGGCTCAAAGAAAGTTGCACGCTACGTTTGGTGGGCGAAAGGCAATGCTGCGGTATGTTTAATTCCACACAGCCAATGCAGTGTGAGCGACGTGAAACATACGGGTAGGGAATAGATCTGTACGCGGTGAAGAAACCGTTGTAAACGAGAGACCTGCGATCACAAGCAGTCCAAAGAAATTAGAAAATAGGTTGTCTCAAGAAATGTCTGTCAATAGAGAAACAGTGAGCAAGATAACTTGTTTGCCTATAAATTTAAGCTATCGCAAAGTTTATTTTCAAATTTGTCTGGCGCTCTGAGACACCGAGCGTTTCTAGGCGCTTCAGTCCAGAACCGCGCTGCTGCTACTGTCGCAGGTTCGAATCCTGACTCGTGCATGGATATGCGTGATGTCCTTAGGTGAGATAGGTCTAAGCAGTTCTAAGTTTAGGGGACTGATGATCTCAGATTGTAAGGGTACAGTGCCCTTACGTAGCATCGATTATGCACTATGCAGAGATCATACATGGTTTAAGCAAAGACTGCAGTGCAGTCAACAATGTGCGAGTGGGTAAGTAGTAGTCGAGTGTTGGAGTCCGTGGGTGGAAGTCGGGTGTGAGAGGCTAGAGAGAGAGGTTGCTCGGTAGCGAGGTCGGAGATGAGTGGCAGAATGGCACACAGTGTTTGATGTTCATAAATGTTTATAAATTGAGTGATTTAATTAATAAATTCCAGCATTTAAGAAAGGAGATGTTATCATTTAGTAGTTTTCACAACAACGGAAGTGGACAACAATGAGTCTCATGACAAGAAGGAAAGATATATATTATGCTAAAATTATTAAAATATAAATTCACCTATAGCGTATGCGAATAATATAGTTCGGTGCGAAACTGGGGGAGGTTACATATGGCGACGCGTGTGTCGGACTTCGATCCCACAGCAATATTTAGAAACGATGGAGAAGACAACACAGCAAACGGTGAGACCGCAATATTTCAGCACAGCAGCGCTTCGAAATTAAGTGAACTCAACGTTGTGTAGCAATGAACAGGAGTAGGAATAATCAATACTATTACTGACTTTTAAGTAGCGAGTGAACTTTTCAATTTAGAGCAAGCATAAGTTATAACCAATAGTGATTGTTGTGAACAGTGTTAATATGACTAATTCAGAACAAAACGGTAGTGTTACTAAAGACGAGGGATGACAATTTAATAACGTGGTTGACGGAGAACAAATTAATGTGATGGAAAACACTACAGTTAATTCGACAGAGGACAGTGGTATTCTTAGTTTTGATTTTCCTAACAGAAGTTCAGCACCGATGGTTATCCAGCAAACAGAAACTGCTATTGTCAGTAAAGATTGTATATCTCAATTTTTAGAAGCAATCCGAAATGTTCATGAGGAAAATAGACAGGCGCGTGTAGAAATAAAAGCCTTTCATGAAGAAAATAGACAGGAGCGTGTGGAAATAAAAGCTTTTCATGAAGAAAACAGACAGGCGCATGTAGAAACAAGAGCGTTTCATGAGAAAAATAAAAATTTGCGTGAGGAAATAACAAAATTTAATGTGGAAACAAGAGAGTTCCATCAGGAAATCAAAAATGATTATCAGTCACTAACTAATGCGATTAGCAATTTGCGAACGGAACTCACCGGCTCATTTGAACAAAAGCATGATGAGCTTTGAAAAGAATGTCAAGACAAACATGAGGCCATTGGCAGCGAAATTACAGATCTTAAAATTCAGGTTAACGGATGGTGTAGGCAAACGGAAGATTTTATTTGCAAAGTTAATGACCAAGTTAAGGCTCAATATGACGTAATCGTCAAAAGTTCTTGTAAAGCCAACAAAGAGTCGATAATTAAGATGGTTAACGGCGTACAAACGCGATGTGATTAACTAAGTAATGAGGTACATGAGATACGACAAAAAGTAACGAACAACGACGCAATGTCAAATGGAATTAATAAAGAGATTTTGTGCGATGAAATTAATGCAGTATTACGTGAACCAGATAACAATATTGTTGGTTTGCCGCAAGCAATTGTTGACAATTCACTGAGAGGTCGAAAATTTCATGAATATAAACCGAAAAAAGGCATCCACGCAGTTGCGTTCATTAGACAATTCAAACATGCGTTTCCCAGGCATTATACGGAACGTGCTAAAATTGATACTTGCGCCAGCCACATGAAGGGTGAGGCACATATTTGGGGTATAAAAGTATCCGACAATTGCACCAAGTATGCAGGATTTGAAACAGCGTTTTAAAAAAAAAATTTGGTCGAAAGAAAACCAGTGGGACGTAAAATAAAAAATTCTCAACCCGCCAAATTATGCAAGACATCACGGTACAACGCTTGAGTTGATACAAAGGTACTCGAACGACAATGAATACATGGACAATCCGGTTAAAGAAGAAGAGCTAATGCTTATATTAAATCCAGAAATTGCCATTTTTGGTGCTTGAGAAGTTAGCGCTCACACCACGGTTATCAATGGAGCAAGTGTGTTTTGCTAATTGACCGAATGGAATTGCTCAACGCCGAACGCGATCAGCGTAAGCGACACAGTAATAACAATTACCTGAATCGTCATAACGGCCCAGAGCGGGAAGGAATCCCAAGTTGTGAACGACCGTAAATATTTGATCGCCGAGACGATGATAGACACAGGAGAAACGAATACAATGTACAAGATGAATTTAGGTCAAATCATCCGCCGAATCGGCCACACAATGACAGAGACAGAGGACAGTATCGATCGCCAGAACGTGCAAGAAGCCGCGATCTGAACAGTTAAACCAAGCAAAGTTTCGGAGACGACCCGCTCCGGAACAGGGACAAGAGTCGGATATTATGATGAATGCATAGTGCATAATACATAAGGGTACTGTACCCTTACAAGAACTCACGCAGTGCTTAGACCCAATTGGAGCATTTGAGCACCATGATTCGATTCAATTTGGAGGAAGGCACGTTATGAATGATGAAGCACATTCGATTGGTACGGTTACTTGAATAAACACAAAGTGGGATAATGGACTGGACGAAAACCCCTATTGGACTCACGAACGTCCTCCACACAGTGCAAAAGTTACTGTACGGTGCGCAGTATCAGGCTCGTGTTTTAAAGGCACATATCCTTTTTGAGAACAAAAATGGTGTTGCTGTAACTGTTAATGGCGGTCATTCTACGCAAATGATTACAGAAGCTTTTGTTTCTGAGCTGCGGCATCGGAAGCGCAATTTTTGGACACGTTGTTTCCGCAAGATGGTTCAACAAAGAGGACAGTTATTAAATAAGGTAGTTATTGCAAAAGAAATTTACCAATCACCAGTTCGAGGTTTGGCGACACTAGATGGCCTACCGATTCCCAAGACTTCATTTCTCCATATTTTGTATGGCGTTATTAAAAGTGTAAAGTCCACGTCAATTAACTAAACAAATGAAAGCAGCCATTAGAAATGAAACTGAAATGATATCAAGTAGAGGACAAGCAAAATTTATGGATGAAAGGTTAGTTCGTAGTCAAAAATGCATACAATCCAATGAAGGATACCTGCAGTCTGTAGTATAAAGAAAATTACACTGTTTGTTATCATTACGTATTATAAAAACGGATGTGACTATGTGTGTGTAAGTATGGTTCACAGTTCCTCCTAAACCACTGGACCTATTGCAGCCAAACTTGGCACACATGTACATTACTGTCACGCAATAATCGCTGTGGGGATAAGAGCAAACCTACCTATCCAAGGGCTTTGGGTGAGGGTGATAGCCGTACCTCGTGACATGAGAATTTCCAGACTGTATTCGTCCGATATTTGAGAATCACATAACTAAGCGACTTGCAACAAACTTTACACATAATTTCAAAGCTTTCCGACACTTTTTTCATTCTGACAACCCCTATAAAACTGTGAAAGGAAATCCTTATCGCTTACTTCTTTGAAGGGCATTCTTGCAATAAAAGTACCACATGAGGCATGAGTTATGCTTTATTACACTACAGGCCATTACAATTGCTACACCACGAAGATGTCGTGCTACAGACGCGAAATTGAACGGACAGGAAGAAGATACTGCGATATGCAAATGATTAGCTTTTCAGAGAATTCACACAAGGTTGGCGCCGGTGGCGACACCTACAACGTGCTGACATGAGGAATGTTTGCAACCGGTTTCTCACACACAAACAGCAGTTGACCGGCGTTGTCTGGTGAAACGTTGTTGTGATGCCTCGTGTAATGAGGAGAAATGCGTACCATCACGTTTCCGACTTTGATAATGATCGGATTGTAGCCTATCGCGATTGCGGTTTATCGTATTTATTCGCGTTGGTCGAGATCCAATGACTGTTAGCAGAATATGGAATCGGTGGGTTCAGGAGGGTAATACGGAACGCCGTGCTGGATCCCAACGGCCTCGTATCACTAGCAGTCGAGATGACAGGCATCTTATCCACATGGCTGTAACGCATCGTGCAGCCACGTCTCGATCCCTGGGCCAACAGGTGGGGATGTTTGCAAAACAACAACCATCTGCACGAACAGTTCGACGACGTTTGCAGCAGCATGGACTATCAGCTCGGAGACCATGGCTGCAGTTACCCTTGACGCTGCATCACAGACAGGAGCGCCTGCAATGGTTTACTCGACGACGAACGTTGGTGCACGAATGGCAAAACGTCATTTTTTTCGGATGAATCCAGGTTCTATTTACAGCATCATGATGGTCGCATCCGTGTTTGGCGACATTGCGGTGAATTCGCATTGGAAGTGTGTATTCGTCATCACCATACTGGCATATCACGCGGCGTGATGGTATGGGGTGCCATTGGTTACACGTCTCGGTCATCTCTTGTTCACATTGACGGCACTTTGAACAGTGGACATTTCAATAAATGGTTCAAATGGATCTGAGCACTATGGGACTCAACATCTGAGGTCATCAGTCGCCTAGAACTTAAAACTACTTAAACCTAACTAACCTAAGGACATCACACATATCCATGCCCGAGACAGGATTCGAACCTGCGACCGTAGCGGTCGCCCGGTTCCAGACTGTAGCGCCTAGAACCGCTCTGCCACACCGGCCGGCGTGGACGTTCATTTCAGATGTGTTACGACCCGTGGCTCTACCCTTCATTCGATCCCTGCGAAACCCTACATTTCAGCAGGATAATGCACGACCGCATGTTGCAGGTCCTGTACGGGCCTTTCTGGATACAGAAAATGTTCGACTGCTGCCCTGGCCACCACATTCATCAATTGAAAACGTGCTCGTCAATGGTGGCCGAGCAAGTGGCTCGTCACAATACGCCAGTCTCTACTGTTGATGAACTGTGGTATCGAGTTGAAGCTGCATGGGCAGCTGTACCTGTACACGCCATCCATACTCTGTTTGACTCAATGGCCAGGCGTATCAAGACCGTTATTACGGCCAGAGGTGGTTGTTCTGGGTACTGATTTCTCAGGATCTATGCACCCAAATTGCCTGAAAACGTAATCGCATGCCAGTTCTAGTATAATATATTTGTCCAATGAATACCCGTTTATCATATGCATTTCTTCTTGGTGTAGCAATTTTAATGGCCAGTAGCGTATTACTTTTTTTTTACTACTAATTGTTTTTGCTGTACATTTTGCAGATTAAGATGCACATAAAGCACTGAATGGAACTGCAAAATTATATCATTGTGCAACATGTAATTCAGGAGATATAACGCCATAAACCATGAGATGCGTGAAAAACTGCCGCATGGGGCATGACGTTGTAATTTATTACTTCATTGCTGGTAACTCCATTTGCAAACAGTATCCACATATGTCGCTGAATGGGTCTATAATATTATGTGATTATACGAGATAGGTCAGGAGATATGAAGTCATAAACGTTACGCACAAGGCCAATCACTGCATGTTACGGGCGTGGAAGCACAGCTGTAAATAAATACTTGAGAAGCCCGGGTTTCTCTTCTAGTTTTCCAATATTTCCATCCACTATAGCAGTAAACAGTTCAATTTTATAGCTGCAAGTTCAACGTGAACAAGATTACACAAAATACAAATGCGGTCGTTAATTATCCGTCGCTCTGTACTCACAACAGGAAGGCCTGCAGTGGTGTAAGACGGCAGGGCTGGCACCGACCCAGTAACAGATCCGGGAGTGGAGCCGTCTGCTAATCTCGCTCTCTGATGACTGATAGCTCGCGACAACGCCGCCTCCACTTCACTATCAGCACTCGCTCTGCCGGCGTCGAGATAAGCGGGCCACCACACCCGGGCTTGTCCGTGATCACTGTCGCTGATACCGACTGTCCCACCAAGTCAGCTGGTCGCTTCTTATCGTTGAATGGGAGGAGTTACCCTAAGTCTCGCTTCGAAAATGCACTTCTGGCCATTAAAACTGCAATAACAAGAAGGACAGAGAAAAAAACCAATTCTGCATACTTTGCTACATCTACATCTACATACATACTCCGCAAGCCAAGTGACGGTGTGTGGCGGAGGGTACCCTGAGTACCTCTATCGGTTCTCCCTTCTAATCCAGTCTCGTTCGTGGAAAGAAGGATTGTCGGTATGCCTCTGTGTGGGCTCCAATCTCTCTGATTTTATCCTGATGGTCTCTTCGCGACATATATGTAGGAGGGAGCAAATCACTGCTTGACTCTTCGGTGAAGGTATGTTCTCGAAACTTCAACAAAAGCCCGTACCGAGCTCTCCTGCAGAGTCTTCCACTGGAGTTTATCTATCATCTCCGTAACGCTTTCGCGATTACTAAATGATCCCGTAACGAAGCGCGCTGCTCTCCGTTGGATCTTCTCTATCTCTTCTATCAACCCTGTCTGGTACGGATCCCACACTGCTGAGCAATATTCAAGCAGTGGGCGAAGAAGCGTACTGTAACCTACTTCCTTTGTTTTCGGATTGCATTTCCTTAAGATTCTTCCAATGAATCTCAGTCTGGCATCTGCTTTACCGACGATCAACTTTATATGATCATTCCATTTTAAATCACTCCTAATGCGTACTCCCAGATAATTTATGGAATTAACTGCTTCCAGTTGCTGACCTGCTATTTTGTAGGTAAATGATAAGGAATCTATCTTTCTATCTATTCGCAGGACATTACACTTGTCTACATTAAGATTCAATTGCTATTCCCTGCACCAAGCGTCAATTCGCTGCAGATCCTCCTGCATTTCAGTACAATTTCCCATTGTTACAACCTCACAATATACCACAGCATCATCCGCTTAAAGCCTCAGTGAACTTCCGATGTCATCCACCAGGTCATTTATGTATATTGTGAATAGCAACGGTCCTACGACACTCCCCTGCGGCCCACCTGAAATCACTCCAACTTCGGAAGACTTCTCTACATTGAGAATGTTGCGTTCTGTTATCTGGGAACACTTCAAGCCAATCACACAATAGGTCTGATAGTCCATATGCTCTTACTTTGCTCATTAAACGACTGTGGGGAACTGTATCGGACGCCTTGCGGAAGTCAAGAAAAACGGCATCTACCTGGGAACCCGTGTCTATGGCCCTCTGAGTCTCGTGGACGAACAGCGCGAGCTGGGTTTCACACGACCGTCTTTTTCGAAACCCATGCTGATTCCTACAGAGTAGATTTCTAGTCTCCAGAAAAGTCATTATATTCGAACATAAAATTTGTTCCAAAATTCTACAACTCGTTCAAATGGCTCTGAGCACTATGAGACTTAACATCTATGGTCATCAGTCCCCTTGCACTTAGAACTACTTAAACCTAACTAACCTAGAGGTTCAGGGCACTCTCTTGTACTAGGGGTGGGAAATTGCCCCTGAAGGCGGAAGAATCAGCAATGATCAACGACTTGAGGATGCAGAAGGCAATGGAAACCACTGTATTAAAGACACGTAACGTGTATCCACAGGACATGTGGCCTGTTGTTGAAGAAGTGTCATGATGATCTCTCCATTGGCAAAAGATTCCGGAATAGTCCCCCATTCGGATCTCCGGGAGGGGACTGCCAAGGGGGAGGTTACCATGAGAAAAAGATTGAACAATCAACGACAGGATAATGTTCTACGAGTCGGGGCGTGGAATGTCAGAAGCTTGAACGTGGGTGGGAAACTAGAAAATCTGAAAAGGGAAATGCAAAGGCTCAAGCTAGATATAGTAGGGGTCAGTGAAGTGAAGTGGAAGGAAGACAAGGATTTCTGGTCAGATGAGTATCGGGTAATATCAACAGAAGCAGAAAATGGTATAACAGGTGTAGGATTCGTTATGAATAGGAAGGTAGGGCAGAGGATGTGTTACTGTGAACAGTTCAGTGACCGGGTTGTTCTAATCAGAATCGACAGCAGACACACACCGATAACGATAGTTCAGGTATACATGCCGACGTCGCAAGCTGAAGATGAACAGATAGAGAAAGTGTATGACGATATTGAAAGGGTAACGCAGTATTTAAAGGGGGATGAAAATCTAATAGTCATGGGCGACTGGAATGCAGTTGTAGAGGAAGGAGTAGAAGAAAAGGTTACAGGAGAATATGGGCTTGGGACAAGGAATGAAATAGGAGAAAGACTAATTGAGTTCTGTAACAAGTTTCAGCTAGTAATAGAGAATACCCTGTTCAAGAATCACAAGAGGAGGCGGTATACTTGGAAAAGGCCGGGAGATACGGGAAGATTTCAATTAGATTACATCATGGTCAGACAGAGATTCCGAAATCAGATACTGGATTGTAAGGCGTACCCAGGAGCAGATATAGACTCATATCACAATATAGTAGTGATGAAGAGTAGGCTGAAGTTCAAGACATTAGTCAGGAAGAATCAATACGCTAAGAAGTGGGATACGGAAGTTCTAAGGAATGACGAGATACGTTTGAAGTTCTCTAACGCTATAGCTACAGCAATAAGGAATAGCGCAGTAGGCAACACAGTTGAAGAGGAATGGACGTCTCTAAATAGGGCCATCACAGAAGTTGGGAAGGAAAACATAGGTACAAAGAAGGTAGCTGCAAAGAAACCATGGGTAACAGAAGAAATACTTCAGTTGATTGATGAAAGGGGAAGTACAAACATGTTCCGGGAAAATCAGGAATATAGAAATACAAGTCGCTGAGGAATGAAATAAATAGGAAGTGCAGGGAAGCTAAGACGAAATGGCTGCAGGAAAAATGTGAAGACATCGAAAAAGATATGATTGTCGGAAGGACAGACTCAGCATACAGGAAAGTCAAAACAACCTTTGGTGACATTAAAAATGGTTCAAATGGCTCTGAGCACTATGGGACTCAACTGCTGTGGTCATTAGTCCCCTAGAACTTAGAACTACTTAAACCTAACTAACCTAAGGACATCACACACATCCATGCCCGAGGCAGGATTCGAACCTGCAACCGTAGCAGTCCCACGGTTCCGGACTGCGCGCCTAGAACCGCGAGACCACCGCGGCCGGCGGTGACATTAAAAGCAACGGTGGTAACATTAAGAGTGCAACGGGAATTCCACTGTTAAATGCAGAGGAGACAGCAGATAGGTGGAAAGAATACATTGAAATCCTCTATGAGGTTGACGATTTGTCTGATGTGATAGAAGAAGAAAAAGGAGTCGATTTAGAAGAGATAGGGGATCCAGTATTAGAATCGGAATTTAAAAGAGCTTTGGAGGAGTTACGGTCAAATAGGGCAGAAGAGATAGATAACATTCCATCAGAATTTCTAAAGTCATTGGGGGAGGTGGCAACAAAACGACTATTCACGTTGGTGTGTAGAATATATGAGTCTGGCGACATACCATCTGACTTTCGGAAAAGCATCATCCACACAATTCCGAAGAGCAAGAGCTGAAAAGTGCGAAAATTATCGCACAATCAGCTTAACAGCTCATGCATCGAAGCTGCTTACAAGAATAATATACAGAAGAATGGAAAAGAAAATTGAGAATGCGCTAGGTGACGATCAGTTTGGCTTTAGGAAAAGTAAAGGCACGAGAGAGGCAATTCTGACGTTACGACGAATAATGGAAGCAAGGACAAAGAAAAATCAAGACACATTCATAGGGTTTGGAAAAAGCGTTCGACAATTCGACAATATAATATGGTGCAAGCTGTTCAAGATTCTGAAAAAAGTAGGGGTAAGCTATAGGGAGAGACGGGTAATCCACAATATGTACAACAACCAATAGGGAATAATAAGAGTGGACGATCAAGAACGAAGTGCTCGTATTAAGAAGGGAGTAAGACAAGGCTGTAGCCTTTCGCCCCTACTCTTCAATCTGTACATCGAGGAAGCAATGATGGAAATAAAAGAAAGGTTCAGGAGTAGAATTAAAATACAAGGTGAAAGGATATCAATGATACGATTCGCTGATGACATTGCTATCCTGAGTGAAAGTGAAGAAGAATTAAATGATCTGCTGAACGGAATGAACAGTCTAATGAGTACACAGTATGGTTTGAGAGTAAATCGGAGAAAGACGAAGTTAATGAGAAGTAGTAGAAATGAGAACAGCGAGAAACTTAACATCAGGATTGATGGTCACGAAGTCAATGAAGTTAAAGAATTCTACTACCTAGGCAGTAAAATAACCAATGACGGGCGGAGCAAGGAGGACATCAAAAGCAGACTCGCTATGGCAAAAAAGGCATTTCTGGCCAAGAGAAGTCTACTAATATCAAATACCGGCCTTAATTTGAGGAAGAAATTTCTGAGGATGTACGTCTGGAGTACAGCATTGTATGGTAGTGAAACATGGACTGTGGGAAAACCGGAACGGAAGAGAATCGAAGCATTTGAGATGTGGTGCTATAGACGAATGTTGAAAATTAGGTGGACTGATAAGGTAAGGAATGAGGAGGTTCTACGCAGAATCGGAGAGGAAAGGAATATGTGGAAAACACTGATAAGGAGAAGGGACAGGATGATAGGACATCTGCTAAGACATGAGGGAATGACTTCCATGGTAGTAGACGGAGCTGTAAAGGGCAAAAACTGTAGAGGAAGACAGAGATTGGAATATGTCAAGCAAATAATTGAGGACGTAGATTGCAAGTGCCACTCTGAGATGAAGATGTTAGCACAGGAAAGGAATTCGTGGCGGGCCGCATCAAATCAGTCAGTAGACTAATGACCAAAAAAAAACCTAAGAAAATCACAAAACACCCAGCCATCACAAGGCAGAGAAAATCCCTGACCCCGCCGGGAATCGAACCCGGGAACCCGGGCGTGGGAAGTGAGAACGCTACCGCACAACCACGAGATGCGGGCAGTTCAACAACTGATCGACTTTAGAGATATAGTTCATCTGTTTGACATCTCTTCTTGAAAATGGGGATGACCTGTGCCCTTTTCCAATCCTTTGGGACGCTACGATCTTCTAGAGACCTACGATACACCCCTGCAAGAACGGGGGCAAGCACCTTCGCGTACTCTGTGTAAAATCTAAATGGTATCCCATCAGGTCCAGCGGCTTTTCCTCTTTTGAGCGATTTTAATTGTTTCTCTATACCTCTGTTGTCTATTTCGATATCTACCATTTTGTCATCTGTGCCACAATCTAGAGAAGGAACTACTACGCGTACAGTACAGTGCAGTTTGCAAGTAGGTCAGGGTAGCACGGGAAACATCCCGTATTGCGTTATCTTGTTGAAAGACAACATCACAGCGGCCTTGAATATGGAAAACGCCCGCAGCCTTAACACGTTCGAAATACATCAGTGTGCATAACTTCAGGACGAAAATCACTTTCGCAATATGTGTCACTGCCAAATTACATGGAGGAAACATTTATCATACAGAGAAGGAGCTGCTGCAGTGTAGTACAGGAGGCAGCTGACAAAAAAACACAATGGGACCACCAAAAATGAGACGTTTATTCAAAGGCAATAACTGCACTGAATTCATCGCCGTTCATGACGGCAACCTGGACATTACAAAAAGCAGGACAAGTTTCTTAATATGGTGTGACGTCACTACGAGCGGCATTGCATGGCCTGTAACGAGCTCCCGTGCTCGAGACTCGGTTGTTGTTGTTGTTGTTGTGGTCTTCAGTCCAGAGACTGGTTTGATACTGGTCTCCATGCTCCTCTACCCAGTCCAAGCTTCTTCGTCTCCCAGTACTCACTGCAACCTACACCCTTCTGAATCTGCTTAGTGTATTCATCTCTTGGTCTCCCTCTACGATTTTTACCCTCCACGCTGCCCTCCAATACTAAATTGGTGATCCCTTGATGCCTCAGAACATGTCCTACCAACCGATCCCTTTTTCTAGTCAAGTTGTGCCATAAGCTCCTCTTCTCCCCAATTCTATTCAATACCTCCTCATTAATTATGTGATCTACCCATCTAATCTTCAGCATTCTTCTGTAGCACCACATTTCGAAAGCTTCTATTCTCTTCTTGTCTAAACTATTTATCGTCCATGTTTCACTTCCATACATGGCCACACTCCATACAAATACTTTCAGAAACGACTTCGTGACACTTAAATCTATACTCGATGTTAACAAATTTCTCTTCTTCAGAAACGCTTTCCTTGCCATTGCCAACCTACATTTTTATCCTCTCTACTTCGACCATCATCAGTTATTTTGTTCCCCAAATAGCTAAACTCATTTACTACTTTAAGCGTCTCATTTCCTAATCTAATTATGGGTTCTGTAGAAATTGTAAATAGCCTTTCGCTCCCTGTATTTTACTCCTACCACCTTCAGAATTTGAAAGAGAGTATTCCAGTCAACTTTGTCAAAAGCTTTCTCTAAGTCTACAAATGCTAGAAACGTAGGTTTGCCTTTCCTTAATCTAGCTTCTAAGATAAGTCGTAGGGTCAGTATTGCCTCACGTGTTCCAACATTTCTACGGAATTCAAACTGATCTTCCCCGAGGTCCGCATCTACCAGTTCCTCCATTCGTCTGTAAAGAATTCGCGTTAGTATTTTGCAGCTGTGACTTATTAAACTGATAGCTCGTTAATTTTCACATCTGTCAACACCTGCTTTGTTTGGGATTGGAATTACTGTATTGTTCTTGATGTCTGAGGATATTTCGCCTGTCTCATACATCTTGCTCACCAGACGGTAGAGTTTCGTCAGGACTGGCTCTCCCAAGGCCGTCAGTAGTTCTAATGGAACGTTGTCTACTCCCGGGGCCTTGTTTCGACTCAGGTCATGCAGTGCTCTGTCACACTCTTAGCGCTGTATCGTATCTCCCATTTCATCTTCATCTACTTCCTCTTCTATTTCCATAATATTGTCCTCAAGAACATCGCCTTTGTATAGCCCCTCTATATACTCCTTCCACCTTTCTGCTTTCCCCTCTTTGCTTAGAACTGTGTTTCCATCTGAGCTCTTGATATTCATGCAAGTAGTTCTCTTTTGTCCAAAGGTCTCTTTAATTTTCCTGTAGGCAGTATCTTACGCATCTAAATCCTTAGATTTGTCCTCTAGCCATCCCTGCTTAGCCATTTTGCACTTCCTGTCGATGTAAATTTGAGACGTTTGTATTCCTTTTTGCCTGCTTCATTTACTGCATTTTTATATTTTCTCCTTTCATCAATTAAATTCAGTATCTCCTCTGTTGCTCAAGGGTTTCTATTAGCCCTCGTCTTTTTACCTACTTGATCCTCTGCTGCCTATTTCATCTCTCAAAGCTACCCATTTTTCTTCTATCGTATTCCTCTCCCCCATTCTTGTCAATCGTTCCCTAATGCTCTCCCTGAAACTGCCTACAACCTCTGGTTCTGACAGAGGTCGCATGTCCTTAAATTCCCACCTTTTTCCCACACCGTTGGTAAGGAACTCTTGTGGCCGTGTATTCCATTCCTCTACCGCCGAGTATCAAGTGTTGTAATACACTTTGAGACCCTCGGCTCTTGTTGGCCGCGTGTCAGCGGTGCACGAATGACGAGTCGGCACTGTATAATACCGACAATGTCTTGGCATTTCAAATCGCAGAGCGAGGAATTTCATGTTTTTACACAAAAAAGATGGTTATGTTACACAAAACTTTTAGTGTTGACACTGAATTCTGTCAGCACATCTACATCTACATTTATACCCCGCAAGCCACCCAACGGTGTGTGGCGGAGGGCAATTTACGTGCCACTGTCATTACCTCCCTTTCCGGTTCCACTCGCGTATGGTTCGCGGGAAGAACGACTGCCGGAAAGCCTCCGTGCGTACTCGAATCTCTCTAATTTTACATTCATGATCTCCTCGGGAGGTATAAGTAAGGGTAAGCAATACATTCCTCATCCAGAAACGCACCCTCTCAGAACCTGGACAGCAAGCTAGACCGCGATGCAGAGCGCCTCTCTTGCAGAGTCTGCCACTTAACTTTCCTAAACATCTCCCTAACGCGATCGCGCTTACCAAATAACCCTGTGACGAAACGCGCCGCTCTTCTTTGGATCTTCTCTATCTCCTGTGTCAACCCGACCTGGTACGGATCCCACACTGATGAGCAATACTCAAGTATAGGTCGAACGAGTGTTTTGTAAGCCACGTCTTTTGTTGATGGACTACATTTTCTAAGGACTCTCCCAATGAATCTCAACCTGGTACCCGCCTTATCAACAATTAATTTTATATGATCATTCCACTTCAAATCGTTCCGCACGCATACTCCCAGATATTTTATAGAAGTAACTGCTACCAGTGTTTGTTTAGCTATCATATAATCATACAATAAAGGATCCTTCTTTCTATGTATTCGCAATACATTATATTTGTCTATGTTAAGGGTCAGTTGCCACTCCCTGCACCAAGTGCCTATCCGCTGCAGATCTTCTTGCATTTCGCTGCAATTTTCTAATGCTGAAACTTCTCTACATACTACAGCATCATCCGCGAAAAGCCGCATGGAACTTCTGACACTATCTACTAGGTCATATATATATATATATATATATATATATATATATATATATATATATATATATATATATTGTGAAAAGCAATGGTCCCATAACACTCCCCTGTGGCACACCAGAGGTTACTTTAAAGTCTGTAGACGTCTCTCCATTGAGAACAATATGCTGTGTTCTGTTGCCAAAAACTCTTCAATCCAGCCACACAGCTGGTCTGATATTCCGTAGGCTCTTACTTTGTTTATCAGGCGAGAGTGCGGAACTGTATCGAACGCCTTCCGGAAGTCAAGGAAAATGGCATCTACCTGGGAGCCTGTATCTAATATTTTCTGGGTCTCATGAACAAATTAAGCGAGTTGGGTCTCACACGATCGCTGTTTCCGGAATCCATGTTGATTCCTACAGATTATATTCTGGGCTTCCAGGAACTACATGATACGTGAGCAAAAAACATGTTCTAAAATTCTATAACAGATCGACGTCAGAGATACAGGCCTATAGTTTTGCGCATCTCCTCGACGACCCTTCTTGAAGACTGGGACTACCTGTTCTCTTTTCCAATCATTTGGAATCTTTCGTTCCTCTAGAGACTTCCGGTACACGGCAGTAAGTTCAATTTTTAGAGAATACGGAAATAGAAAATGGCAAGGACCTGTCTAAGTACGAAACTCAAAGCGAAGCCATAAGGCTGCAACGTTGCACTAATTTTGCCGAGGTCTTACAGACATTTCATGAATGGTGATTTAATAAAACAGTATTGGGTAGTTGCAGCTGCAATATTTCCGCCCCCATCAGATCACATTGGCATCTTGCCGTTATCAGACATGACAATCATATGTCTCACACTGCTTGCAGACGACAGTGTTCTGAGCAGCTCGTAAAATCTGATTTAAGAGTCTGATGCATATTCTTTAGCCCCCTGTGAAACTGGAGGCAACTCAGCTGGATGTAACATTCTTACAAGGGAACCTCCCCATCGCACCCCCCTCAGATTTAATTATAAGTTGGCACAGTGGTAGGCCTTGAAAAACTGAACACAGATCAATCCAGAAAACAGGAAGAAGTTGTGTGGAACTATGGAAAAAATTAAGCAAAATATACAAACTGAGTAGTCCATGTGCAACAGAGGCAATATCAAGGATTATATGAGCTCAGGAGCGCCGTGGTACCGTGGTTAGCGTGAGCGGCTGCGGAATGAGAGGTACTTAGTTCAAGTCTTTCCTCGAGTGAAAAGTTTAATATTTTATTTTCAGACAGTTCTGCACAGGTACACAGAGCAGTTTTACGTGATCGTGTGTCAATTATCAAAGTTCAGGCACTCATACATAATCAACTTCGCTCTCCAAAATTCCAGGACATGTTCTGATTTGCTTGGACATAAGCAGGATTTGACGGTCTACACACGGAAAAACTTGAAAACGTTAAAAACATATGTTTTGACAGAGCACAGGGAAAACTGTGCGACTGTGAAACTGTTGCATTCATTTTTTGCAGTTCATGTGTCAAACTCTTATGTTTTCATCACTTTTTTGGGAGTGATTGTCACATCCACAAGAAAACCTAAATCGGGCAAGGTAGGAGAATCTTTTTACCTATTCGCCAAGTGTACAAGTTGGGTGGGTCGACAACATATTCCTGTCATGTGACGCACATGCCGTCACCAGTGTCGTATAGAATATATCAGACGTGTTTTCCTGTGGAGGAATCGGTTGACCTATGATCTTGCGATCAAATGTTTTCGGTTCCCATTGGAGAGCACGTTCTTTCGTCTACTAATTGCACGGTTTTGCGGTGTGGTCGCAAAACACAGACACTGAACTTAATACAGTGAACAGAGACGTCAATGAACGGACAGATCATAACTTTGAGAAAATAGAGAAAGTAAACTTTTCACTCGAGGGAAGACTTGAACCAAGGACCTCTCATTCCGCAGCTGCTCACGCTAACCACGGGACCACAGAGCTCCTGAGCTCAGAATGTCCTTAATGTTGCTTATGTTGCGCATCGACTACTCAGTTTGTATGTTTTGCTTATTTTTTTCATAGTTCCACACAACTTCTTCCTGTTTTCAAAAATGGCTCTGAGCACTATGGGACTCAACTGCTGTGGTCATCAGTCCCCTATAACTTAGAACTACTTAAACCTAACTAACCTAAGGACATCACACACATCCATGCCCGAGGCAGGATTCGAACCTGCGACCGTAGCAGTCGCACGGTTCCGGACTGCGCGCCTACAACCGCGAGACCACCGCGGCCGGCACTTCCTGTTTTCTCTATTGATCTGTGTTCAGTGTTTCAAGACCTATCCACTGTGTCATCTTATAACTAAATCTGAAGGGGGTGCGATGGGGAGATTCCCTTGTTAGCAGCAGTGAAGATAGTGTAGAAAACGTAGGTTTCTTGCGGAAAATTATTGGTTTGTATGTTTGAAAATTGATCCTCAGTCATTTGGGACATAACTCAGAACTTTTAGCGTAACTGGAAGGGAAATGAAAACTATTTCACTATGCAATGCCCGCAGATATGCAGCTAGAAATAACTGATCCTCACTGCTGCAGAGAATATAACGAATTCCAAATTTTTCCAAGTATTTCCCTCAGGATCGGTTTCCTCGTTTGCACAAGTCTATCGACTATCAGAAGTAGCCTACGGTACTTTTCCTAGTAGCTTTGGTCAGTTAAGATCATACCCGCGTTCCCTGTACGTTGAGTGTTTTGCACACATATCGGGCGTTACCATCTTTCGATGGCTTTGTTTGCGTGTGCGATCGAAAATTGTTGATCTGTAACGTGAAACAGAGTAATGTTATAGCAAAAATAAAAATAATCCAATACAGGTTTATCAAGTAGCGCTAGAAAATACAAGCTTCTAAAAAAAAAAGTTAAATTAAAAAAAACTTGTGAAACATAACTTCAGTACTTCGTCGAGTATATATAAATATGTTTCTGTTATTCATCAACACCCTTCGCACTTATCAGTAATAACGCAAAACTCTTGCCTTTGACCATTATAAATAACGTTCTATTGAATAGAAAATAACAACAACAATTAAATATATGTGGAAGTCATTGATATGGTGATGGAAAAACGGACCAGTCACAGTGGACGAAATCGCCAATACTTCACATATCAGTTACGGTTCAGCGTATTCCATCTTACACGAGACATTAAATTTTCGGAAAACATGTGCAAGGTGCGTACCGAAATAATTGCCAGCGTAGCATAAGGCACCAAGGATAGACATCTCTCGTAACCGTTTGGCCCATTACGGTTGTGAGGAAGATGGATTTTTACAGCAAATCGTTACTGTAGACGAAATAAAGGTTGTACCATCACGAACGGGAAAGTAAGGCTGGTCTGGAAACACCCATCGTCACCTGAAGTTAAGTAATTGAAACGTCAACCATCAGCAGGTAAGATTATGCTGACACTGTTCTAGGACCTAGAAGGCATGTTAGCCATTAATTTGATCCCAAGAGACGAAATTGTGGACAGTGAGAACCGTTGAGATGTGTTGCGAACTAAAATGAAACCTGCAATCAGATCCATGTCGCGGAAAAGTACGATAAGGTGTCATCCTGCATCAAGATAAGGCTAGGCCACATTCTGCCAAATAGACGGCGGAAACAATAAAGGATTTGGGAACCGAATTGCTAGAACACTGACAACACAGTCCAGACCTGGGCCCAGGCGATTTCCATACGGTTGGACCATTGAAGGATACACTAAGGGGAGGAAGATTCGCAGCCGATGCACAAGCCATCGATGTGGTGCAAAATTGGTTACAGGTGCAACAAAAAAACTTTTTTTTCGATGGAATCAAAAAACTTGTGAAACGATGGACAAAATGCGTTGAGGTGAGGGAGGTTATATAGAAAAGAAATGTATGTTTAAGTTTTCTATCATTAGAATAAATATTCCTTTTCTCAGAAGTCCCTTTACTCTGTGACTTCCCCTAATAAATTCTGATTTCAATACTGGATCCTTTATCTGTTCTATATCGACTCCTGTTTCTTTTTCTATCAGGCCATCAGATAAGTCTCCCCTTTATAGAGGATTCTTTCCACCTATCCACCCTCTCCTCTGCATTTAGCCATGGAATCCCCACAGCTCTCTTGATGTTACGACCCTTGCCTTTAATTTCCGCGAAGGGTTTTTTCAGTTTTCTAGATGCTGAGTCAGTCCTTCTGACAATCATTTCTTTTTCGAATTCTTCACATTTTTAAGGGGAGCCGGAGGTGCCTATGCTACCCATGTTAAAATCACTAAGTTTGAGGAACATTTATGAATAAACTACTAAATAGAAAAATTTGAATTTTTTTACATATAGAGTGGTTTAGTATTGCAGTTATGACAGAGAGATTTTGGAGTATCTTTTCTGGTTTCCTTCCAATTATTTTTTATTAATGACCCAATTTTTTTACAAATAATTGATTTATAGAATGAGATTTTCACTCTGCAGCGGAGTGTGCGCTGATATGAAACTTCCTGGCAGATTAAAACTGTGTGCCCGACCGAGACTCGAACTCGGGACCTTTGCCTTTCGCGGGCAAGCGCTCTACCATCTGAGCTACCGAAGCACGACCCACGCCCCGTACTCACAGCTTTACTACTGCCAGTACCTCGTCTCCTACCTTCCAAACTTTACAGAAGCTCTCCTGCGAAACTTGCAGAACTAGCACTCCCGAAAGAAAGGATATTGTGGAGACATGGCTTAGCCACAGCCTGGGGGATGTTTCCAGAATGAGATTTTCACTCTGCAGCGGAGTGTGCGCTGATATGATGGTAGAGCGCTTGCCCGCGAAAGGCAAAGGTCCCGAGTTCGAGTCTCGGTCGGGCACACAGTTTTAATCTGCCAGGAAGTTTCAATTGATTTATAATTAAACTGATATGAAACTACAGAACATATTGCCAAGTGGCTGTGTTACAATATAAGTTGACCACTAGGAGTGCTGTATAAAAATTTCATCTCTCTAGCTTGAGTGGATTTTGAGAAAATGTTCCTTATATTCGAAAAATTATAATTTATAGGAAATGGCTATCAAAGTTTCTCAATACATTCCTGCACTATAGGACGGATTATCAGGGTCTTCTTCTTCATCCTCCAAAAGCTTCCTCTTCTGTCTTCTTTTCTGGCATGTTGTTCCATCATACTTCATATGCCTTTCTCTTCTTTCTGCTCCTCTTATCCTTTCTCTGTGCTCATGCAGTGTTCACCCCAGCTGTAAATCCTAATGCCTTCACACTGTTCCCTTGGTTGTAGGTTGCTATTGCATCATAAATGCCAAAGTGCAGTGTTTTTATGCTTACAAACACACTTTTAGGAGTCACTTTCAAAATCAAATTGTTTACGCTGTCATTAGTATTCTGTGTCTTTCCGTGTAGACATTTGTGTAACAATTCTGGCTGTGCTAAGTCATGAAAAATTGGTTTTATTGCATTTATCACAGCTGCTGGCAAACCATGTTTTGCATTATATTTGCACCAGGAATCTTTTGGGCACAGGCTGTGTTGAGGGTATTCATTGGAAGAGGCAGTGTGAAGGAACAATGCCCACACTGATTTTCGCATGTCACTAACATTACTAGTATTTTGCCTTATAGTATACCCATAGTATCTCTGTAGACGTTCAATCACCTCATCAATAAGCCTGCCTCTCCCTCCTGTTGTCTTTCCATCACTGAGCTTGCTTGAACCCAAAGTTTGAGTCTTGAAAGCTGTGCACCCATACACTTTTGCACATGCCCAATGCATTCCAACTTTTCAACTACAAATTCATTTCCATATGGTTTCAGTTCCTTTATAGTCTTGAAACCTTCGTAGTCACCATCCCCAAGGTAGTATTTGTACCCAACGTTGTATCTGGGAACTGAACGTTGAAAAATTTGTTTCACTCCATCCACTTCCATTGCTCCACTTGATCCACTAAAATTTGCCTCACAGGTTCCACTGTGCTCTCCTTTGATTTTATTTTTGCACCTACAATGTTTTGATAATATTGCAACATCTATCACTTTTGCACTATCACCACAAGTAGCAGTTACAACCTCATTCAGGGATTTATGACCCCTCTTTTGCCAGGAACCATCTAATGCCACTACCAAATCCCTAGAACCACTGTTCATTTCTACAGATTCCTCCACTGCTTCCTTAATGGTTTTCAAAGCCACATCTTCAACAGAGGATTCTACCAGTTCACAGTAGTACCCAAATTTGCTTGGAGGCGATGGCAAGTTCATAATACCACAAAACAGTTTCCCAACAGCAGCCCCTTTTCCAATGGATCGAAGACCACACACAAGTCGAACATTCACATCAAACACTCTAGAACGTCCATTTTCACCAAAGAGAGTGGCATGCGAATTGTAGAAAGTCACTTGATACTTGCAACATGCACAGATTATCTTCATCTCACAAGCTAAACCAAAGTGCTTTGTTATCTCTAGTTCCACTCCTACACTTGAACACATTTTGCACAGAACACTTTCTTTCAGCACAGAAGATAATAATCCAATATTCAGTACTCCGTTAATATCATCACTGTCACTAACATATTCACGAAATCTGTCACTTCCACCAGTCAGCTAGAAGATGTCACAGGGCTACGGCCGGCCATGTGTTGCTTAGCAGAAGAACGCACTGTTTCAGTAATTGTGGTATCGCAACTTGGTATTAGTGTTAATTTTCATTTCCGTACGTTCTTTTTCTTCTTATATACACGGTTACTAAAACGTGGCATCGTAACCAGAACAACGCTTTACACAAGAAGTATAATACTACCAACAACAGGCGCAACACTGAACTAATTCGAAACGGTAAACAGCAAGGAGACGATGTTCCGCGCTCTTAGCGCTTCATTTGTCACAGAAAACAATGTAGCCAACCCTTGCAGACTCGCCGTATGCGTAACATAAGGCGCTGTATGCGTAACAGGCCGAGAAAATCCCAAGCAGTTCGCCTGGAAGTCACGAGAGGGTGTTAGATGCATTCAGCGGCCGCCCATTTCCTCTGCAGGCGTGGGTGGAAAATGCTAATAACTCCACTTCTAGGGCAAGTAGAACAATAATTCAAAGTTTAGATGAAAGAGGAATGTTTCAATTAATTTTCAGTAGCAAAACAATCGTAATTTTTTGGATTTGACCACCTCCGGCTCCTCTTAAAGCAGCCATTTCGCCGTAGCTTCCCTGCACTTCCTGTTTATTTCATTGGTATGTGACTTTGTATTCCTGAATTTTCTGAACATTTTTGTACTTCCTTCTTTCATCGATCAACTGAGGTATTTCTTCCATTACCCATTGCTTTTTTGCAGTTCTCTTATTTGTTCCTTTGTTTTTCTTTACCACTTCTGTGATTAGATATATCTATTCCACTTCAACTGAACTGCCTATTGAGTTGTTCCTTATCGCAGTTTCTATAGCCTCAGACACCTCCAGGTGTCTCTTCATCCCTTAATACTTCTACATTCCGCTTCTTTGCGTATTGGTCCTTCCTAAGTAGTGTCTTAAATTTCAGCCTGCTCTTCTTCATCACTAAATTGCGATCCGAGTCTACATCTGCTCATAGGTTTGGCAATATCTCATTTTGGAATCTCTGTCTGACCTTAATATAACCTAACTGAAATCTTCTCATACCTTTCGGCCTTTTTCACCAGAATTGCTATTGCTATTGTTGAATAGACCGTTCCTCTTACTAGCTGAAAATTATTGCAGAACTCAGTTAACTTTTCCGCTCTCGCATACCTATTACCAAGCCCGTTTTCTTCCATAACCCCTTCATCTACTCCTTCCCCTACAACCGCATTCCAATCCTTCATGATTAGCAGGATTTCATTCTCTCTATGTATTGAATTACCCGTTAAATACCCTCATATACTTGCTCTACTTCATGTCTTTTTCTAGCTACTTTGGCATGTATACCTGAACTGTCATCGTCGGTGTCGATTTGCTGTCTATACTGGTGAGAACAAGCCTATCACTGAACTGTTCACAGAAACACACTCTCCGGACTACCTTCCTATTCACAACTAATCCTACTCCAGCTATACCACATTCTGCTGCTGTTGATATTACCCTACACTCATATGACCAGAAATCTTTGTCTTCTTTCCATTCCACTTCAGTGACGCCTACCACATCCAAACTGAACCTTAGCATTTCGCTTTTCAGATTTTCTAGCTTCCCTGCCATGTCAGACTTCTGACATTCCACGCCACCGCTCGCAGAACTTTATCCTTTCGTCGGTTATTCGATCTTTTTCTCGTGGTCACCTCCTCCTTAGCAGCCTCTTCCCGGCAATCCGAATTGGAGACTAGTCCATAATATTTTGGCCCACTTTATACTTTTAGTGTAATCATGTTTCACTGTGGACCTTGTTAAGACTGTTCGTTCCCTGGCTCTTAATACAGAAAAGTGCAAGTTAACGTGAACGAGTAGGAAAAGCAAACCCGGTAATGTTGGGATACAGCATCAGTAGTGTCGTGCTTGACGCAGTTACGTCGTTTTAATATCTGGGCGTAACGCTGCGAAGCGATATGAAATAGAATGAGCATGTGAGGATTGTGATAGAAAAGGCGAATGGTTGACTTCGGTTTTTTGGGAGAATGTTGGGAAAGTATGGTTCACCTGTAAAGGAGACCGGATAAAGGACGCTAGTGCGACCTACTCTTGAGTACTGCTCGAGTGTGTGGTATACGCACCAGGTCAGATTGAAGGAAGACACCGAAGCAGTTCAGTGGTGAACTGCTAGGTTTGTTACCTGTAGGTTCATCTACATCTACTCTACATCTACATCCGTACTCCGCAAGCCACCCGACGGTGTGTGGCGGAGGGTACCCTGAGTACCTCTATCGGTTCTCCCTTCTATTCCAGTCTCGTATTGTACGTGGAAAGAAGGATTGTCGGTATGCTTCTGTGTGGGCTCTAATCTCTCTGATTTTATCCTCATGGTCTCTTCGCGAGATATACGTAGGAGGGAGCAATATACTGCTTGACTCTTCGGTGAAGGTATGTTCTCGAAACTTTAACAAAAGCCCGTACCGAGCTACTGAGCGTCTCTCCTGCAGAGTCTTCCACTGGAGTTTATCTATCATCTCCGTAACGCTTTCGCAATTACTAAACGATCCTGTAACGAAGCGCGCCGCTCTCCGTTGGATCTTCTCTATCTCTTCTATCAACCCTACCTGGTGCGGATCCCACACTGCTGAGCAGTATTCAAGCATTGGGCGAACAAGTGTACTGTAACCTACTTCCTTTGTTGTCGGATTGCATTTCCTTAGGATTCTTCCAATGAATCTCAGTCTGGCATCTGCTTTACCGACGATCAACTTTATATGATCATTCCATTTTAAATCACTCCTTATGCGTACTCCCAGATAATTTTTGGAATTAACTGCTTCCAGTTGCTGACCTGCTATATTGTAGCTAAATGATTAGGGACCTATCTTTCTATGTATTCGCATCACATTACACTTCGCTACATTGAGATTCAATTGCCATTCCGTGCACCATGAGTCAATTCGCTGCAGATCCTCCTGCATTTCAGTACAATTTTCCATTGTTGCAACCTCTCGATACACCACAGCATCATCTGCAAAAAGCCTCAGTGAACTTCCGATGTCATCCACCAGGTCATTTATGTATATTGTGAACAGCAACGGTCCTATGACACTCCCCTGCGGCACACCTGAAATCACTCTTACTTCGGAAGACTTCTCTCCATTGAGAATGACGTGCTGCGTTCTGTTATCTAGGAACTCCTCAATCCAATCACACAATTGATCTGATAGTCCGTATGCTCTTACTTTGTTCATTAAACGACTGTGGGGAACTGTGTCAAACGCCTTGCGGAAGTCAAGAAACACGGCATCCACCTGTGAACCCGTGTCTAAGGCCCTCTGAGTCTCGTGGACGAATAGCGCGAGCTGGGTTTCACACGATCGTCTTTTTCGAAACCCATGCTGATTCCTACAGAGTAGATTTCTAGTCTCCAGAAAAGACATTATACTCGAACATAATACGTGTTCCAAAATTCTACAACTGATCGACGTTACAGATATAGGTCTATAGTTCTGCACATCTGTTCGACGTCCCTTCTTGAGAACGGGGATGACCTGTGCCCTTTTCCAATCCTTTGGAACGCTTCGCTCTTCTAGAGACCTACGGTACACCGCTGCAAGAAGGGGGGCAAGTTCCTTCGCGTACTCTGTGTAAAATCGAACTGGTATCCCATCAGGACCAGCGGCCTTTCCTCTTTTGAGCGATTTTAATTGTTTCTCTATCCCTCTGTCGTCTACTTCGATATCTACCATTTTGTCAACTGTGCGACAATCTAGAGAAGGAAGCACAGTGCAGTCTTCCTCTGTGAAACAGCTTTGGAAGAAGACATTTAGTAATTCGGCCTTTAGTCTGTCATCCTCTGTTTCAGTACCATTTTGGTCACAGAGTGTCTGGACATTTTGTTTTGATCCACCTACCGCTTTCACATAGGACCAAAATTTCTTAGGATTTTCTGCCAAGTCAGTACATAGAACTTTACTTTCGAATTCATTGAAAGCCTCTCGCATAGCCCTCCTCACACTACATTTCGCTTCGCGTAATTTTTGTTTGTCTGCAAGGCTTTGGCTATGTTTATGTTTGCTGTGAAGTTCCCTTTGCTTCCGCAGCAGTTTTCTAACTCGGTTGTTGTACCACGGTGGCTCTTTTCCATCTCTTACGATCTTGCTTGGCACATACTCATCTAACGCATATTGTACCATGGTTTTGAACTTTGTCCACTGATCCTCAACACTATCTGCACTTGAGACAAAACTTTTGTGTTGAGCCGTCAGGTACTCTGTAATCTGCTTTTTGTCACTTTTGCTAAACAGAAAAATCTTCCTACCTTTTTTAATATTTCTATTTACGGCTGAAATCATCGACACAGTAACCGCTTTATGATCGCTGATTCCCTGTTCTGGATTAACTGATTGAAATAGTTCAGGTCTGTTTGTCACCAGAAGGTCTAATATATTATCGCCACGAGTCGGTTTTCTGTTTAACTGCTCAAGGTAGTTTTCAGATAAAGCACTTAAAAATATTTCACTGGATTCTTTGTCCCTGCCACCCGTTATGAACGTTTGAGTCTCCCAGTCTATATCCGGCAAATTAAAATCTCCACCCAGAACTATAACATGGTGGGGAAATCTACTCGAAATATTTTCCAAATTATTCTTCAGGTGCAAGTCTTACGAATATGCTTCGGGAGTTCAAGGAGACAAGAAGGCATTCATTTCGAAGAAAACTACTGAGAACGTTTAGAGAACTGGTCTTTGCAGCTGACTGCAGAACGATCCTACTGCCGCCAGCAAACATTTCGCGTAGGGTCCACAGAGATAAGATGCGACGAATTAAGGCTCATACGGAGGCATGTGGACAGTGGTTTTTCCCTTGCTCTGTCTGTGAGTGGAACAGGAAAGGAAGCGACTATTTGTGGTAAAGAGTACCCTCCGCCACGCCTCGTACGGTGGCTTGCGGAGTATGTATGTAGATGATCCGGGTAATTTACGACGTGGTGGTGGTGGTTACTGTTTGACGTCCCGTCGACAGCGAGGTGATTAGAGACGGAGCGCAAGCTCGGGCAAGGGCAGGATGTGAAAGGAAATCGGCCGTGCCCTTTCAAAGGAACCATCCCGGCATTTGCCTGAAACGATTTTAGGGAAATCACGGAAAGCCTAAATCAGGATGGCTGGAGACGGGATTGAACCGTCGTCCTCCCGAATGCGAGTCCAGTGTGCTAACCACTGCGCCACTTCGCTCCGTTTCACGACGTCGTCACCTGCTGAACATCTGTGGAGCACTGCTTACTTCAAGGCACCTTCAATTGACAACGTAGCTGATGGGTTCAAGAATGATCAGTCGAACTCTATGAACCCCTTGTGGTTAATGCGTGTGATTTTGCAGTGAAAAAACGGTACAGTCACAGCACGAAAGGTACAAATGCGTCAACAAGCTAATCTATTGAACATACACTATGTGATCAAAAGTATCCGGACACGTCGCTGAAAATGAGTTACAAGTTGGTGGCTCCCTTCGTATGGTACTGGTCCACCCTTAGCCATGATGACAGCTTCCGTTCTCCCAGTCATACGTACAATCAGGTGCTGGAAGGTTTCTTGGGGAATGGAAGACCATACTTCACAGAGTGCTGCGCTGAGGAGAGGTATCGATGTCGGTCGGTGAGGCCTGGGACGAAGTCAGCGGTCAAAAACATCCCAAAGGTGTTCTGTAGGATTCAAGTCAAGACTCTGTGCAGGCCAGTCCATTACAGGGATGTTATTGTCGTGTAACCACTTCGCCACAAACTGTGCATTATGAACAGGTGCTCGATAGTGCTGAAAGATGCAACCGCCATCCTCGAATTGCTCTTAAACAGTGGGCTAGCAAGAAGTTCCTTAAAACATCAGTGTAGGCCTGTGCTGTGATGATGCTACGCAAAGCAACAAGGGGTGCAAGCCCCCTCCATGTAAAACATGACCACGCCGTAACACCACCGCCTCCGAATTTTACTGTTGGCACTTTACACGCTGGCTGATGACGTTCATACCAACACCCTGCCATCGGATCGCCACATTGTGTGCCGTGATTCGTCACTCCACACAACACTTTTCTACTGTTCAATCGTCCAGTGTTTACGTTCCTTACACCAAGCGAGTCGTCGTTTGGCATTTACCGGCTTGATGTGTGGCTTATGAACAGCCGCTCGACCATGAAATCCAAGTTTTCTCACCCCACGTCCAACTGTCACAGTACTTGCAGTGGATCCTGATGCAGTTTGGAATTCCTCTGTGATAGTGTGGATAGATGTCTGCCTATTACACATTACGCCCCTCTTCAACTGTCGGCGGTCTCTGTCAGTCAACAGACGAGGTCGGCCTGTACGCTTTTATCCTGTACATGTCCCTTCACGTTTCCGCTTCACTATCACATCGGAAACAGCTTACCTAGGGATGTTCAGGAGTGTGGAAATCTTGTGTACAGGCGTATGACACAAGTGACGCCCAATCACCTGAACACGTTCGACGTCCGTGATTTCCGCGGAGCGTCCCATTCTGCTCTCTCACGATGTCTTAATGACCACTGAGGTCTCTGATATGGAGTACCTGGCAGTAGGTGGCAGCACAATGCACTTAATAAGAAAAACGTATGTTTTTCGGGGCGTCCGGATAGTTTTGATCACATAGTGTATATTGGTTTAGTAGCTCAGAAATCCGGCGTCGCCTCACCATTCATTTATACCTGTGCCCGAGAATTCGTATAAATGGAATTTATTTTTGACTTTTAAAGCTTTTTTATGCGCAAGTTTGAGGCAGTATGACCGGACGTGAACGAAGAATTTGTTTGCTTCACATACATGGGAGAGAGCCACCTATAACTGGCTGTGTACAAAGCTACTGGCACTAACGTCCGAGCACGCCGCAGATAGCATGTGGCCTTGCGCTTTGTTTATCATCATGTCGTACGGTGAGCCTACAGCGAATTGTGCACGTTAAAAGCGAAAAGCCTATAAAAATTCGCTCGTCTAGCCATTTATCGCAAGAACTTCCACTTTTATGATATTACGTTGGAGACAAAGTACTTGAAGCCTCTGTTAGTGAAGAGGCTTCTGAGAAGCGAGATAACACATGACGCTCTCAGTCGGAGTTACGTCGCATCTCGCTTTCGGGAGAAGTTTCGAAATAGAGAGTCAAGGCCTGATGTTTCTGATAGTCAATGGATTCTTGAGGCTGCACAGTCTTCACCCTTTTAGCCATTATGGATTATTCAGAAATACTTGACTGATTTCTACGCATTTTTGTGCGTAAACAAGACGAAATCAAAAGTAATGAGTAGGCACTCATATCAGAAAACAAATTGAATAAAGTGGTCTTTCCGATACAACATGTCGAAAGAAGCAAAGCAATGTCGTTAAGATTTTAATACCCAAAGCGGGATCAATAACTGGGATATCCTAGCCAAGAGAGTTTGTTGTTAGTTTGTATTCGCAAAGATAAAATGCAGCCTTAATTCTGTCAATGACTTAAACGCCCCGAAATAGATTTGCCACTGATTGAATTTCTTATTATGAGAGTATTAAAGGCGATCTACACTCCTGGAAATGGAAAAAAGAACACATTGACACCGGTGTGTCAGACCCACCATACTTGCTCCGGACACTGCGAGAGGGCTGTACAAGCAATGATCACACGGACGGCACAGCGGACACACCAGGAACCGCGGTGTTGGCCGTCGAATGGCGCTAGCTGCGCAGCATTTGGGCACCGCCGCCGTCAGTGTCAGCCAGTTTGCCGTGGCATACGGAGTTACATCGCAGTCTTTAACACTGGTAGCATGCCGCGACAGCGTCGACGTGAACCGTATGTGCAGTTGACGGACTTTGAGCGAGGGCGTATAGTGGGCATGCGGGAGGCCGGGTGGACGTACCGCCGAATTGCTCAACACGTGGGCCGTGAGGTCTCCACAGTACATCGATGTTGTCGCCAGTGGTCGGCGGAAGGTGCACGTGTCCGTCGACCTGGGACCGGACCGCAGCGACACACGGATGCACGCCAAGACCGTAGGATCCTACGCAGTGCCGTAGGGGACCGCACCGCCACTTCCCAGCAAATTAGGGACACTGTTGCTCCTGGGGTATCGGCGAGGACCATTCGCAACCGTCTCCATGAAGCTGGGCTACGGTCCCGCACACCGTTAGGCCGTCTTCCGCTCACGCCCCGACATCGTGCAGCCCGCCTCCAGTGGTGTCGCGACAGGCGTGAATGGAGGGACGAATGGAGACGTGTCGTCTTCAGCGATGAGAGTCGCTTCTGCCTTGGTGCCAATGATGGTCGTATGCGTGTTTGGCGCCGTGCAGGTGAGCGCCAAAAACAGGACTGCATACGACCGAGGCACACAGGGCCAACACCCGGCATCATGGTGTGGGGAGCGATCTCCTACACTGGCCGTACACCTCTGGTGATCGTCGAGGGGACAGTGAATAGTGCACGGTACATCCAAACCGTCATCGAAACTATCGTTCTACCATTCCTAGACCGGCAAGGGAACTTGCTGTTCCAACAGGAGAATGCACGTCCGCATGTATCCCGTGCCACCCAACGTGCTCTAGAAGGTGTAAGTCAACTACCCTGGCCAGCAAGATCTCCGGATCTGTCCCCCATTGAGCATGTTTGGGAGTGGATGAAGCGTCGTCTCACGCGGTCTGCACGTCCAGCACGAACGCTGGTCCAACTGAGGCGCCAGGTGGAAATGGCATGGCAAGCCGTTCCACAGGACTACATCCAGCATCTCTACGATCGTCTCCATGGGAGAATAGCAGCCTGCATTGCTGCGAAAGGTGGATATACACTGTACTAGTGCCGAGATTGTGCATGCTCTGTTGCCTGTGTCTATGTGCCTGTGGTTCTGTCAGTGTGATCATGTGATGTATCTGACCCCAAGAATGTGTCAATAAAGTTTCCCCTTCCTGGGACAATGAATTCACGGTGTTCTTATTTCAATTTCCAGGAGTGTAGATTTGCCACTGATTGAATTTCTCATTATGAGAGATCTATTTTAATTGTTAAAAACCGTTCAAAAGCCAAGATCCTACAAAAAAAATTTATTCGAGATCATCTTAGCTATCATCTTCAGGCCGTAAACATTTTTTTTGGTGGTAAACCATGCTCATTTTACGCTAAACCCCATGCCAAAGACGTCAAGTGGATAAAATGCAGCTTATTATTAACGTTAGTCATCGCTGAAATATTTGAAAACACACAGCAGCTTGTCCAGGAGGACATGTCCACATACTTGCTGCATGATATAAATATGGTACACAACAGCACATCTATTTACTAGTGCCGGACACGTCCCAAGCAGTGCAAACCCACTTAAAACGGTGTGCAAGGTATATTCGCACTGTTTTGATGTGAAGGCCAGATTAAAGGTAGACTCAACATTTCTGTCGTCCGACCAGGGTTCGATTCCGCAAACTCTCGGTTGTAAATATTGGGTTGGTGCTTAAGTTCGCAACGTTTTTCCAAAGTTGACATCTTGTGCATGCGTTTCAGAGTAAAATAAACATGTTAAGACCTGAAGATGACAGCTAAGACTGCTGAAACCGATTGTCCTGAATAAAAAAAATTATTTTGTTCGATCTTGGCTTTCGACTGGTTTTCAATCTGTCGGTGATTTTAATCTATCGGTGACGTCTATTGATTATTTAATGTACTAAAAAACTAGCAGCACCATCTATTTGTTCTTTGGTGTTCTACGCCATAACAATTAATCGTCCGAAGTAGTAACCTGAGCAAACAATTTTAAATAAAGCTAAAGGGGGTGGGGGGGGGGGGGGGGTAGGACGTCAAACGGGACGACTTTGAGAAGGAGGGGCACCGGTGGACCTTATAATTTGCACTGTCTATACTTTTACAAATAAATTCATAGAACTTCGTCAGCATGACCAGGAAGAATTCAGGATTCACACTCATAGCTGTGGAAGCTCAAAAACACGAAAAAATAATATTTTTTAAACGTGAAATTACATGATTTTTTTCACTTACTGTTGGCTGTATTTGTTGGTGTAGGTACACTTTTCTTCATAAGTAAGAGAGATTCTTCGATGAATTTTGCACAGCTTACAAACCATACCTACAGGTGTATGAAACTCTAGAATTTATTTAATCTATGGAAAAATGAGTGAGCTGTTACGTTTTAAACTTCAAGTTTAGAGAAAACTCGAATTTTATAGCTAATTATCTCAATTTTTACCACATTTTTTAACAGATTTGGGAAATTCTAGAGTTTCATACACCTGTAAGTATGGTTTGTATGCTGTGCAAATTTCGTCGAAGAATCTCTCTTACTTATGAACAAAAGTGTACCTACAGCAACAAATGCAGCCAATACCAAGTGAAAAAATGATGAAATTTCACATGAAAAAAATTGTTTTGTTATGTTTTTGAACTTCCTCTGCTATGAGTTTGAATCATGAATCTTTCCTGGTCACGCTAACAAAGTTTTATGAATTTATTTATAAAAGTATAGACAGTGTAAATTAAAATGTCCTGTGGTACCTCTCCGATTCAAGTCGGCACGTTTCATGTCCTACCCTCCTTAAAATCACGATTTTTTTCCATGATCCTGTTTTGATGAAATAAAGCATATATGTAGTACCAAGCTGCGATCAAGTTACACGTGGAAACCTCATGAAAATTCGTGTAGTAGTTTTGGAGATTAGCGCGTTCACACAGACAGAGAGAGAGCCAAGGCGGTCTTACAGTATTGATGAGGAAGCCACGGCGTGGAAACTCTCAAAGGAAGAACAGAGCAGCGCCCTGCACTGCACGTGGTGAGAGATAGGCCGACCCTCCAGCAGAAGACTGGACAGACTCCAGGAAACGTCACACGCTGTGGCAGACACGAGCATCGCTCCACCTTTGAAGCAGAAAAGTTTATGTGAATTTTGTAAACAACAATAATTCAAAAAATGGTTCAAATGGCTCTGAGCACTATGGGACTTAACATCTGTGGTCATCAGTCCCCTAGAACTTAGAACTACTTAAACCTAACTAACTTAAGGACATCACACACATCCATGCCCGAGGCAGGATTCGAACCTGCGACCGTAGCAGTCACGCGGTTCCGGACTGAGCGCCTACAACCGCACGGCCACCGCGGCCGGCAGACAACAATAATTAGGTGTGGTTCAGTGGCGTTCCCAAGTATGTGTGGCTCGAAGACTTCTTAAGTAATAGAACCCAGAACATTGTCCTCGATGGTGAGTATTCATCGGAGGTGAGAGTATCATCTGGAGTGCCTATCTACAGAAATGAATTTTTGGATACGGTGGATAGGAATGTGCTGTTGTTTGCAGATGATGCTGTGGTGTACGGGAAGGTGTCATCGTTGAGTGACTGTAGGAGGATACAAGATGACTTGGACAGTATTTGTGATTGGTGTAAAGAATGGCAGCTAACTCTAAATATAGATAAATGTAAATTAATGCAGATGAATAGGAAAAAGAATCCTGTAATGTTCGAATATTCCATTAGTAATGCAGCGCTTGACACAGTCACGTCGATTAAATATTTGGGCGTAACACTGCAGAGCGATATGAAGTGGGACAAGCATGTAATGGCAGCTGTGGGGAAGGCGGATAGTCGTCTTCAGTTCATTCGTAGAATTTTGGGAAGATGTGGTTCATCTGTAAAGGAGACCGCTTATAAAACACTAATACGACCTATTCTTGAGTACTGCTCGAGCGTTTGGGATTCCTATCAGGTCGGATTGAGGAAGGACATAGAAGGAATTCAGAGGCGGGCTGCTAGGTTTGTTACTGGTAGGTTTGATCATCACAGGAGTGTTACGGAAATGCTTCAGAAACTCGGGTGGGAGTCTCTAGAGGAAAGGAGGCGTTCTTTTCGTGAATCGCTACTGAGGAAATTTAGAGAAGCAGCATTTGAGGCTGACTGCAGTACAATTGAACTGGCGCCATTTCGCGGAAAGACCACAAAGGTAAGATAAGAGGGATTAGGGCTCGTACAGAGGCATATAGGCAGTCATTTTTCCCTCGTTCTGTTTGGGAGTGGAACAGGGAGAGAAGATGATAGTTATGGTACGAGGTACCGTCCACCACGCACCGTATGATGGATTTCTGAGTATGTATGTAGATGTAGATGTAGTGGCTAGCGCTACTGCCTCTGGATCACGGGGTCCCGGGTTCGATTTTCGGCAGGGATGGGAATTTTCTCTGACCGGGTGTTTGTGTTGTCCTCATCATTGCATCATCATTCGTGACAGTGGCTAGATTGGACTGTGAAAGATTTGGTACTTTGTACGTGTGCTGATGACATCGTAGCTGAGCGCCCCACAAACCAAACATCGTCATCTTTAGATTGTACGCCGATTCGGTGACCTGCGTGTCCCTGACCTACAACAGTATTGCTAAGGAGAAAGGGGCCTACAATCTAATATGGAATCCGAACCACGAGTCCTTCCGTATTCACTGCTAAGAAGTGAAGGCAACGACAAACAAAATTTCTGTCATCTGGACAGGATTCGATTCGGAAAACTCTCGGTTCCAGGCACGCTCTTTACTGCCAGATTACTGCTCCTAACATTTTCTTTTTGTACTACTTATGTTAGAAGAACGATTAAGGAAAGGCAAACCTACATTTCTAGCATTTGTAGACTTAGAGAAAGCTTTTGACAATGTTGACTCGAATACTCTCTTTCAAATTCTGAAGGTGGCAGCGGTAAAATACAGGGAGCGAAAGGCTATTTACAATTTGTACAGAGATGGCAGTTATGAGTCGTGGGGCATGAAAGGGAAGCAGTGGTTGGGAAGGGAGTGAGACAGGGTTGTAGCCTCTCCTCGATGTTATTCAATCTGTATATTGAGCAAGCAGCAAAGGAAAGAGAAATTCGGAGTAGGTATTAAGATCCACAGAGACGAAATAAAAAGTTTGAGGTACACCGATGACATTGCAATTCTGTCAGAGACAGCAAAGGACTTGAAAGAGCAGTTGAATGGAATGGACAGTGTCTTGAGAGGAGGATATAAGATGAACATCAACAAAAGCAGAACGAGGATAGTGGAATGTAGTCGAATTAAGTCGGGTGATACTGAGGGAATTAGATTAGGAAATGAGACACTTAAAGTTGTAAATGAGTTTAGCTATTTGGGGAGCAAAATAACTGACGATGGTCGAAGTAGAGAAGATATAAAATGTAGACTGGCAATGGCAAGGAAAGCGTTTCTGAAGAAGAGAAATTTGTTAACATCGAGTATAGATTTAAGTGACAGGAAGTCGTTTCTGAAAGTATTTGTATGGAGTGTAGCCATGTATGGAAGTGAAACGTGGACGATAAATGGTTTGGACAAGAAGAGAATAGAAGCTTTCCAAATTTGGTGCTACAGAAGAATGCTAAAGATTAGATGGGTAGATCACATAACTAATGAGGAGGTATTGAATAGAATTGGGGAGAAGTGAAATTTGTGGCACAACTTGACAAGAAGAAGGGATCGGTTGGTAGGGCATATTCTGAGGTATCAGGGGATCACCAATTTAGTATTGGAGGGCAGGGTGGAGGGTAAAAATCGTAGAGGGAGACCAAGAGATGAATACACTAAGCAGATTCAGAAGGATGTAGACTGCAGTAGGTACTGGGAGATGATGAAACTTGCACAGGATAGAGTAGCATGAAGAGCTGCATCAAACCAGTCTCACGACTGAAGACCACAACAACAACAACAAATATTGGGTGGGTGCATATTTTCGCAGTGCATTCCATAATTTTAATAAACGCAACATATAAACGTAACAGAACCTTTCCTCATCAATAATACATTCTCCTTCACTATTTACAATTGTCTTCCAACGCTAAGGTAACTTTTCTATTCTGCGACTGTAGAAATAGTGTGGTTTTGAGCCAAAGAACTCGTCGAGCCATGTTGGAAGTGCATTTTCATCCGGAGAGGGAAGTCCTTGGACGTTGTTCCATAAAGAAAGTAAAAGGTGATAATCTTGAAGACGCGAGGTCTGGTGAATAAACTGGATGCGGTATGACTTTCCTACCCAACTCCTGTACAGTGTTTTTTGTCAGTCTGACAGAATGCAGGAGGGTGTTATCATGGAGTAGTGTCACTTCACGCACTCTTCCTGGTCGTTATTCTTGGACTGCGCCTGCAAGACGTCTCAGCTAATGACAGTAAATGTCAGCCCTCATTGTTACACATCGCGGAAGCAATCCACAGTACGCCACACCGCCGCTGTTCCATGCATGACATTATGTCTGCGTATGGGTGAAGGTCTTTGTACGGGAAGTTGCTGCATAGTCTTGGCTCAACCACTCAATTCTTTTCCTTGAGTTAGCATAAAGACACCATTTCTCATTACCAGTAACAATACAGGATAGGAAAGATCGGTGTCCTTCACGAGCCAACTGACGATGAGCAAGCGGAGATACACTACTAGCCATTAAAATTGCTACACCACGAAGATGACGTGCTAAAGACGCGAAATTTAACCGACAGGAAGAAGATGCTGTGATATGCCAATGATTAGCTTTTCAGAGCATTCACACAAGGTTGGCGCCGGTGGCGACACCTACAACGTTCTGACATGAGGAAAGTTTCCAACCGATTTCTCATACACAAACAGTAGTTGACCGGCATTGCCTGGTAAAACGTTGTTGTGATGCCTCGTGTAAGGAGGAGAAATGCGTACCATAATGTTTCTGACTTTGATGAAGGTCGGATTGTAGCCTATCGCGATTGTGGTTTATCGTATCGCGACATTGCTGCTCGCGTTGGTCGAGATCCATTGACTGTTAGCAGAATATGGAATCGGTGTTTTCAGGAGGGTAATACGGAACACCGTGCTGGATCGCGACGGCCACGAATCACTAGCATCTTATCCGCACGGCTGTAACTGATCGTGCAGCCACGTCTCGATCACTGAGTCAAGAGATGGGGAAGTTTACAAGACAACAACCATCTGCACGAACAGTTCGACGACGTTTGCAGCAGCATGGACTATCAGCTCGGAGACCGTGGCTCCGGTTACCCTTGACGCTGCATCACAGACAGGTGTACTCAACGATGAACCTGGGTGCGCGAATGGCAAAACGTCATTCTTTCGGATGAAACTAGGTTCTGTTTACCTCATCATGATGGTCGAATCCGTGTTTGGCGACATCTCGGTGAACGCACATTGGAAGCGTGTATTCGTCATTGCCATACTGGCGTATCACCCGGCGTGATGGTATGGGGTGCCGTTGGTTACACGTCTCGGTCACCACTTGTTGGCATTGACGGCACTTTGAACAGTGGACGTTATATTTCAGATGTGTTACGACCCGTGACTACACCCTTCATTCGATCCCTGCGTAACCCTACATTTCAGCAGGATAATGCACGACCGCATATTGCAGGTCCTGTACGGGCCTTTCTGGATACAGAAAATGTTCGACTGTTGCGCTGCCCAGCACATTCTCCAGATCTCTCACCAATTGAAAACGTCTGCTCAATGGTGACCGAGCAACTGGCTCATCACAATTCGCCAGTCACTACTCTTGATGAACTGTGGTATCGTGTTGAAGCTACATGGGCAGTTGTACCTGTACAGGTCATCCAAGCTCTGTTTGACTCAATGTCCAGGCGTATCAAGGCCGTTATTACGGCCAGAGGTGGTTGTTCTGGGCACTGATGTCTCAGGATCTATGCACGAAAATTGTGTGAAAATGTAATCACATGTCAGTTCTAGTATAATATATTTGTCCAATGAATCCCCGTTTATCATCTGCATTTCTTGTTGGTGTAGCGATTTTAAGGCCAGTAGTGTACATATATGGCCACCCACTAATTTTTGTGATTTTGGCTCAGAGGACGCACTACACTTACACCCGATTTTTGAACCTTTGTAAGGTGTCAGGCAAATCCAACACCTTACATGAAAACCCTGACATGATAAGCAAATCCAGTGGTATGTCACATAGCTCGGAATAAACCGTGACATTAAATTAACCAAAGTAATACGAGTAACGAGTGAGCAAATGGAATACCACAGACTAACACAAGAATGCCTAAATGCATGTCGTACCTTCCCACCGTGAGGCAGACGCAGTTCCGAGGGGAGAAACGAGGACAGAAGCCGAGAGCAGAACCGTGTTAAGCTAGAAAAGGGAGGGGCTGGGCACCCACGCCGCGAGCCTACCTGTACAACTATACAACCCGCACGTTTTAGCGTGAGGCTTTTTCGCGTCTCAGGTATGTCAAGGACAACCCCCAGCCCATGTTAAAAGCTAGAGCCCTCCAGAAAAGCAGTATAGATCTTACGATAACACAAAAAGGGCCACTACCACCCGCAAGTTTTAGCGTGAGACTTTTTCGCGTGTCTGTTACATTAGGATCACTCCCCAGCCCATGTTAAAAGATAGAGCCCTCCAGAAGAGCAGTATAGATCTTACGATAACGCTAAAAGGACCACACTAGCTGCAGGTTTTAGCTTGAGACTTTTTAGCGTCTCTGTTACGTTGCAAACTTTAAAAACATTGCCCCACCACGAAAAGTATAACGTTTCTCATTGGATAGACAGAATTTTTGTAGGCGGAGCTTAAGGTTAACATTGAGACCCTGATTGGTCAGATAAAAACATAGCCAGATAGTTTTTTTTAACTAACTTCGGTAAATTGTAGTAAGGAGAAGTTAGAGAGAGTTGGTTCCGAGACGGCGGGCTGGATGGCTACTGCGCCGGCCGCTGTCGCCCTGACGCTGCTTAACACCGACAAGGTAATGAACGCACGCGATGCCGCATTTTTGAGCGCATAAGGCTTCACTTAGAACTGCAGAAGTCTCATCTGTTACACCCCCTTTTTGCGTAATACTAGTGTCGATCGTTAATTAAAACTCATGGTGTTCACATTTGCCACTTGAAGAACAGATCTGAAACGCGATGATTTTTCTTTTATATAGTTATTGAGAAGCCACATCTGCCACTGTAATTTACGACAAGTTAGATAAGTTATTAAAGATAATTGAGGGTCACTGTAGACCATTTTGATAGTTTTCTCTTTTGTGAAACTTAAGTTAAACCTAGATTATAGATGTGATGTGGCATAGGTCATCCTTCGATCGCTTGTAGAACTTGGAAACCCATTTAGGGAATATTCGTTCACATTTTTGTTGAACGCTGTTGGTTTTCCATCCTGTATTAAAACATTTCCTTTTATCAATAGTGCAATTTATAAACGATGTTTTGTGATTAGAATAAATTTCCAATGGTAAACTTTTTTCGACGTTATTTTACCAGCTAACTAAAAATAGGAAAGCCTTGAACCCTTTCCACTATATTTAGTTAAAATTAAGATTCTTTTACAGGGAGTGCAGTGGAGCTGACGCTGAGATCATTTAGTATTTGGTTATATCATCGCTAGTCTCACTGAACTCTTCTGAATTCTACATGTCATGTGTGGTCTGGCGTCTCCTTACCAGCAACAGGTCCCAGGTTCAAACTAGTTCCCTAAAAAACACGCTCAGAGCGTCGTTGCGCGAAAGTGGTTGGGAGACGCGATATAGTACAATCAGACACTACTATGAATGTTTAGACCTTGCAAGTATCGCACGGTGGTAGACTGATCACAGTTCATCACATTTCCCAGTTCTCAAGTACGTGTGGGTGGGTCATTGTGGATTAATGCGATTGAACGATCTTCATCAAACCGAAAGTCTTCCCGAACGTGGAGAGTCACTAGTGCGAAAACAATCCTCCTCAAAACGAGTAAACCATTTTCTTGCCATTCTCTGTCCAATGAAGTAATCCGCATTGTCGGTGCAAATGTTTCTCGTTGCCTGCATTGCTGTCATCCCTCTACTGAACTCAAGCGCCGGCCGCGGTGGTCTCGCGGTTCTAGGCGCTCAGTCCGGAATCGCGCGATTGCTACGGTTGCAGGTTCGAATCCTGCCTCGGGCATGGATGTGTGTCATGTCCTTAGGTTAGTTAGGTTTAAGTAGTTCTAAGTTCTAGGGGACTAATGACCACAGCAGTTGAGTCCCATAGTGCTCAGAGCCATTTGAACCATTTTTAGTTACGTTTTATATATAGTGATATAGTGTTGTACACAATTTCTCCGTTTTAGAATCGACCGCTTGCCGACAGGGTGTTTACTTACGGAAAGGAAAGCGGCAACGGGGGGCGTGAAGCAAGGTTGTATCAGATGTATCCCCGCCGACAACAACCACAGCATTCAGTGTTTGCAACAGTGTTTCACCGTTTGTGTGAGACATGGTCGTTTAAGGAAGCAAGAAAACATGAAGGGCATACCCGAAATGTTCGGACACCAGAATTGAATGAAAATGTGATTAACGCTGTGGAAGGCGACCGCCGTGTCAATTCCAGGCAGTAGATGTGGAACATTCTCCGTGACAACCGTGATTAACGTTATCAGTTACAGCGTGTGCAGGACTTACTAGTGGCAGACTTTCTACTATTTGGACAATTTTATCACTGGTTTCTTCACCAGGTGACCACGGTTCCGGGATCTGCGACATTGATCCTATTCATAGATGCCGCCTCCTCTAAGCGGAGTGTATCTTCGACTTTCATAACAGTCTTCTGTGGGATAGTATGCGGAAGACAAATGGTATGGTGACACCAAATCATCAACATCGCTACAGTCGGAATGTGTGGGACGGGATAATTGGCGATCTTATTTGGCGACCAGTCTTCCTTCCACATCAGCGTTTCTTGCGGGTGACTTTGCCTCCCCTGCTGGAAGATGTGCCACCGATGATCCGAAGGGTTATGTGGCTGCCACATGATGGTGCTCCAGCCCACTTCGCCGTTAACGTCCGGACGCATCTCAATCGTGTCTTCCTTGGTCGATGGATCGGACGAGGGGGTCCAGTTGCGTGGCCTGCTCGTTCACCGAATCTCAATGCGTACTATTTCTGGTTATGGGACCATCTCAAAAGCATCGTGTATGCAGAGCGCACTCCAGACGTGGAGACACTGGAGCAGCGTACTCATGTTGCCTTTCACACTGTTCTGATACAGCCTGGAGAATATGAACGTTGAGGCATCAAGGTTGTGTTGAGACACATGCGAACCATTTACGCATACTGTGTCTGTGGTTGCAAGGTACGTGAGCCGTTTATCGACTCGTGCTACACCTTGTGCTTGGATTGCATTGGTTTTCCTTTTCTTCCCGTGACATGGTTGTTTGATATGTTGTCTGTCATTAAGTGGCTGCTTGGCTGTCTTTTCCCTCTGCTATCGATATCTCCGTTTCTGCTTCCGGGAAACTGCTATGGGGGAAGTGAGATCTTTGACCGGTTGTAACCTCGTGTGGTGGCGCGGAAGTAGGGGCGTTGCGCGCAGAGAGAGTGTGGTGGACACGGGAGGGCAGTGTGGCTCTCCAGCGCGAAGCAGGCGTGGTCGGTTGTACCGAGTCGCCACGTGATGTATGTCGGTTGTGTTTAACGAGCGGGTCGAGTTGGCAGAAGAGCTCCCCGTGTGTTGGTTGTGTACAGAATCGCCCCACGAGTAGTTGCTGTTCATTTCGCCTTGGTGGGACGTTAACAAGCTTTTCAAATCCTCCGTTTCAACACTGGAGTTTAAAAAGGAGACACCTAACATGAAGGAGCGGTCACTACCATTCAACGTTGCAGAGAAGACGTGAACTCCGGTGACAGAGCGTGTTGTCGCGTGACCGTGGCGTGTTGGGTACACTGGCGACGCGTGCGTGGTCGTATGTGTGGATCCTTGCCATCGGAGGTCGTGTACTGCCTGTTCGATCATAATTGCAACTTAAGTTAGTGGAAGGTTTAATCATTAAGTGATAATTTTGCGTAACCGCCGTCTCTTCTGCCTTGTGGCCTCCAGCGACCGGGTTTCCTGTCCCTGGCACCAGTGTAATTGAAGATAGTGATCTTTCCTCCTCCTCTCGGTAATGCCCGATGGGAGGTGTTGTTTTGGCAGTTTATATCTGCCTTGCGACTGTTGACGTTCCGATTACCTGCTCTGGTCTGTAACGTAGTTGTCGGCAATGTATTTTCCTCGTCGTGTTGATGCTGTCCAGCACGGCGTGTAGTTTGACAGCTGAGGTGTTGTTGGTAGTTTTGGGCGTTAATTCTGACTTGGCTGGATTGGACACCAGTATCCAAAACGTTGTGCTATTGACATCTTGTTGTTGTTTTGCTGGGCGGGTGGAGCAGAACTGATCTTTTTGGTTGGTTTGTCAGCTAGCTTAAGGTTGGGTTGCCTTCCGATTAAGAAGTTGTCGGTCTGGCTGCCTGTCTCACCTAACGAGCGTTAGTGTTACATTCCCAGGCCGATCCTTGGAACCTTCTGAGCGGCGCTCCTTGTGTTTTACATAGTGATTTTGCTTTTAGTCTTAAGTACTCTGTGTGGCGTTCAGCTGAGTTTTAGCTTACTGAAAATTACAAGGCTTTTCTTCTAAGGCCTTAAGCCGTAAAAAACTAGTTTCTTGTTGGCTTTGTGGCCTTCAGCCGAGTTTCAGCCTTTCAAAATTAAAACTGAAATTTCCTTATGCCTAGATTTTCAGCCGAGTTTTCAGCCTCGTCAAAGGAAAAGTTGATAAATTATGTCTAGGTGTTAAGCTATAGGAAATATTTTCTGGTTTGTATGTGGCCCTCAGCCGATTTTTCCAGCTTAAATTAAAAATAGGAAATTTGTTTGTCTGGGCTTTAAGCCGTGACCTTGTTTGGGTTTCGTATGTGGCATTCAGCCGTGTTTAACCTCTTAGCCACAAACAATCCAGAGCTGATAGAGAGCATCATGACTGATACAGGGATTAGTGATCACAAGGTCATTGTAGCTAGGCTCAATACCATTTCTTCCAAATCCATCATAAACAAACGCAAAATAACTTTATTTAAAAAAGCGGATAAAGTGCCACTACAAGCCTTCCTAAAAGACAATTTCCATTCCTTCCGAACTGACTATGCGAATGTAGACGAGATGTGGCTCAAATTCAGAGATATAGTAGCAACAGCAATTGAGATATTCATACCTCATAAATTGGTAAGAGATGGAACGGATCCCCCGTGGTACACAAAAAAGGTCCGAACGCTGTTGCAGAGGCAACGGAAAAAGCATGCAAAGTTCAGAAGAACGCGAAATCCCGAAGATGGGCTAAAATTTACAGACGCGCGAAATTTGGCACGTACTTCGATGCGAGATGCCTTTAATAGGTTCCACAACGAAACATTGTCTCGAAATTTGGTAGAAAATCCGAAGAAATTCTGGTCGTATGTAAAGTACACAAGCGGCAAGACGCAGTCAATACCTTCGCTGCGCAGTGCCGATGGTACTGTTATCGACGACTGTGCCGCTAAAGCGGAGTTATTGAACGCAGTTTTCCGAAATTCCTTCACCAGGGAAGACGAATGCAATATTCCAGAATTTGAAACACGAACATCTGCTAGCATGAGTTTCTTAGAAGTAGATACCTTAGGGGTTGCGAAGCAACTCAAATCGCTTGATACGGGCAAGTCTTCAGGTCCAGATTGTATACCGATTAGGTTCCTTTCAGATTACGCTGATACTATAGCTCCCTACTTAGCACTCATATACAACCGCTCGCTCACCGATAGATCTGTACCTACAGACTGGAAAATTTCGCAGGTCGCACCAGTGTTCAAGAAGGGTAGTAGGAGTAATCCATTTAACTACAGGCCTATATCATTGACGTCGGTTTGCAGTAGGGTTTTGGAGCATATACTGTATTCAAACATTATGAATCACCTCGAAGGGAACGATCTATTGACACGTAATCAGCATGGCTTCAGAAAACATCGCTCTTGTGCAACGCAGCTAGCTCTTTATTCGCACGAAGTAATGGCCGCTATCGACAGGGGATCTCAAGTTGATTCCGTATTTCTAGATTTCCGGAAAGCTTTTGACACCGTTCCTCACAAGCGACTTCTAATCAAGCTGTGGAGCTATGGGGTATCGTCTCAGTTGTGCGACTGGATTCGTGATTTCCTGTCAGGAAGGTCCCAGTTCGTAGTAATAGACGGCAAATCATCGAGTAAAACTGAAGTGATATCAGGTGTTCCCCAGGGAAGTGTCCTGGGACCTCTACTGTTCCTGATCTATATAAATGACCTGGGTGACAATCTGAGCAGTTCTCTTAGACTGTTCGCAGATGATGCTGTAATTTACCGTCTAGTAAGGTCATCCGAAGACCAGTATCAGTTGCAAAGCGATTTAGAAAAGATTGCTGTATGGTGTGTCAGGTGGCAGTTGACGCTAAATAACGAAAAGTGTGTGATGATCCACATGAGTTCCAAAAGAAATCCGTTGGAATTCGATTACTCGATAAATAGTACAATTCTCAAGGCTGTCAATTCAACTAAGTACCTGGGTGTTAAAATTACGAACAACTTTAGTTGGAAGGACCACATAGATAATATTGTCGGGAAGGCGAGTAAAAGGTTGCGTTTCATTGGCAGGACACTTAGAAGATGCAACAAGTCCACTAAAGAGACAGCTTACACTACACTCGTTCGTCCTCTGTTAGAATATTGCTGCGCGGTGTGGGATCCTTACCAGGTGGGATTGACGGAGGACATCGAAAGGGTGCAAAAAAGGGCAGCTCGTTTTGTATTATCACGTTATAGGGGAGTGAGTGTGTGCAGATATGATACACGAGTTGGGATGGAAGTCATTACATCATAGACGTTTTTCGTCGCGGCGAGACCTTTTTACGAAATTTCAGTCACCAACTTTCTCTTCCGAATGCGAAAATATTTTGTTGAGCCCAACCTACATAGGTAGGAATGATCATCAAAATAAAATAAGAGAAATCAGAGCTCGAACAGAAAGGTTTAGGTGTTCGTTTTTCTCGCTCGCTGTTCGGGAGTGGAATAGTAGAGAGATAGTATGATTGTGGTTCGATGAACCCTCTGCCAAGCACTTAAATGTGAATTGCAGAGTAGTCATGTAGATGTAGATGTTAAGTATTTTACCATAAAGCCATTAGCATATTTTAGTTGAAATTTAAAAACTCTTCCCTTTAGGCCTTAATCCGTAAAGTTGTTTTCTGCATGTTGTGTGGTCTTCAGCCGAGCTTTAATCTCTCTTAAATTAAATATTCCAAATGCATTTCTTGCCCTTAAGTCATAAGATAGTTAATAGGCGCCTTGAGCCGAGTTTTACAGGAAATAATTTAAGATAAGGCCTTCAGCCTTTTCAAACTGAAAGCTCTTCTTCCCAGGCCTTAAGCCGTTAAATTGTTTTGTTGATATGCGGCCTTCAGCCGAGTTTTCAGCCTATTTAGAGTGAACATTGAACATCTTTGTCCCGTCCTTAAGCCGTAACACTGTTCTTGATTAAAGTGAGGCCTTCAGCCAAGTTCTGTGGGAAAAATTTAAGCTAAGGCTTTCAGCATATTTATATTGAAGATAAATATTTTTTTCTAAAGAAATGAAACCTCCAGAAGAGCTATTGTAGCTCAATTCCTTGATTAGGTCTTGTGCCTTGGATTTTCGATGTGGCCTTCAGCCGATCTAAATTAAATCAAAGGAGGTCTTTCGTTAAAACCTTAAGGGTTTTGATTCTTGCTTGTGTGATTGTGTTTTAAGGAATAAAGTTTATATGTTGAGTGCAATTGACAATAAGTTATTTTGGCACCTTTCCACAAATTTGACCCCATCCACTCTCTCCTGCAAGCCCAGGGATGTCAAACGCATAACAGACAACGAATCGTTTCTGAAATAAACTTGTGCGAGGGCTGTCCAGAAAGTAAGTTATGATCGGTCGCGAAATGGAAACGACTATGAAAATCCGATAAAGCTTTGCAAAGATGTGTTGGGCAGTGTCTCTAGTATGTCTCTAGGTAGAATTATGTCGCTCTTTTCATTCCTGAGCTCTTAGTGAACGCGTAATGATGTTATAGAAAATAGTGTCTCCCGCCAAGTACGAGGGCCTGGTGAGAATTTTCCCCTGAAGCTATGCAACCAACATTACATAACTGTCGTGCGGTTTCTTCTTCAAGACAATTCTAAGCCGCATTCTGCAGGGGCAATGAAGACGTTTCTGCATCGTTTCAATTGGAAATGTTTGGTTACCTACAATACAGCCCGTAATTGTTTCCCACTGAGTTTCATCTCTGCTCAAACGAACCGCTGGCTATGAAGACAACATTTTGGCACACACAACGAGCTTTAGGCCAGCGTAGAGAATTGGCGGAAAGCAGTGGCGGCTGCCTTCTATGATGAGGGTATTGGAAAGTTGGTACAACGCTACGACGAATGTCTGAGTCACAACGGCGACTACATAGAGATATAGCTGAAAGGTGTAGCTAACTGTTACAAATGAAACATTTCTGATTTTCACTGTGATTTTCATTTCGCGATCAATCGTAACTTACTTTCTGGACAGCCCTCGTATATGTTTATCGCGCCTAATGTACGGTAACCCAACCAGAACGTCTGTAGAGCGGGTTGCTTACGAAACTGATTAAGGAACCTTACACCTCTAGCCATTAAAATTGCAACGTCATGATGCCAAGGCCCCGGGAGTAGACAACATTCCATTCGAACTACTGACAGCCTTGGTAGAGCCAGTTCTGACAAAACTCTACCATCTGGTGAGCAAGATGTATGAGACAGGCGAAATACCGTCAGACTTCAAGAAGAATATAATAATTCTAATCCCAAAGAAAGCATGTGTTGACAGATGTGAAAACTACCGAACTATCAGTTTAATAAGTCACAGATGCAAAATACTAACTGGAATTATTTACAGATGAATGGAAAAACTGGTAGAAGCTGACTCGGGGATGATCAGTTTGGATTTCGTAGAAATTTTGGCAATACTGACCTTACGACTTGTCTTAGAAGAAAGATTAAGGAAAGGCAAACCTACGTTTCTAGCATTTGTAGACAATGTTGACTGGAATACTCTCTTTCAAATTTTGAAGGTGGCAGGGGCAAAATACAGGGAGCGAAAGGCTATTTACAATTTGCACAGAAACCAAATGGTAGTCACCAGAGTCGAGGGACATGAAAGGGAAGCAGTGGTTGGGAAGGGAGTGAGACAGGGTTGTAGCCTATCTGCGATGCTATTCAATCTGTATATTGAGCAAGCAGTAAAGGAAACAAAAGAAAAGTTCGGAGTAGGCATTAAAATCCATGGAGAAGAAACAAAAACTGTGAGGTTCGCCGATGACATTGTAATTCTGTCAGAGATAGCAAAGGACTTGGAAGAGCAGTTGAACGGAATGGATAGTGTATTGAAAGGAGGGTATAAGATGAGCATCAACTAAAGCAAAACGGGGATGATGGAATGTAGTCGAATTATGTCGGATGATGCTGAGGGTATTAGATTAGGAAATGATACATTTAAAGCAGTAAGGGAGTTTTGCTATTTGGGGAGCAAAATAACTGATGATGGTCGAAGTAGAGAGGATATAAAATGTAGTCTGGCAATGGCAAGGAAAGCGTTTCTGAAGAACAGAAAATTGTTAACATCGAGTATAGATTTAAGTGAGAGGAAGTCGTTTCTCAAAGTATTTGTGTGGAGTGTAGCCATGTATAGAAGTGAAACATGGACGATAAATAGTTTGGACAAGAAGAGAATAGAAGTTTTCGAAATGTGGTGCTACAGAAGAATGCTGAAGATTAGATAGGTAGATCACGTAACTAATGAGGAGGTATTGAATAGAATTGGGGAGAAGAGGAGTTTGTGGCACAACTTGACCAGAAGAAGGGGTCGGTTGGTAGGAAACGTTCTGAGGCATCAAGGGATCGTCAATTTAGTATTTGATGGCAGCCTGGAGGGTAAAAACGTAGAGGGAGACTCAAGAGATGAATGCACAAAGCAGATTCAGAAGGATGTAGGTTGCAATAGGTACTGGGAGACGAAGAAGCTTGCATAGTATAGAGTAGCACGGAGAGCTCAGGACTGAAGACCACAACAACAGCAACATGTTGAGTGCAACTGACAGTAACTTATTTGGGCCCCTCTCCACAAATTTGACCTCATCCGCTCTCTCCTGCATGCCCAGGGATTTCAAACGCATAACAGACAACGAATCGAAAAAAAAATGGTTCAAATGGCTCTGAGCACTATGGGACTTGAGATCTGTGGTCATCAGTCCCCTAGAACTTAGAACTACTTAAACCTAACTAACCTAAGGACATCACACACATCCATGCCCGAGGCAGGATTCGAACCTGCGACTGTAGCAGTCACGCGGCTCCGGACTGAGCGCCTAGAACCGCGAAACCACCTCGGCCGGCGACAACGAATCGTTTCTGAAATAAAATTGTATATGTTTATCGCGCCTAATGTACGGTAACCCAACCAGAAAGTCTGTAGAGCGGGTTGCTTACGAAACGGACTTTACGCCTCGAGCCATTAAAATTTCAGCGTCATGATGCCAACTCGCAACTACCGTTAAATTAGCTTGTGTAACAATAACGTCATCTATAAGGGGCACTCAAAAAGTTTCCGTTCGAGGGGCATACAGTCTAGAATCGGTATGCCAATCAGGCAAAATGACCATGAGTAGCGAGGCAATCATCCCACAAAGCACCAGGCTGAAGACACTCGTTCGGTAAAACACCGCGTCCTGCTGCAAATCGACAGGAATCGTCGACTCTTCAAGGCTATTTTTTTAAGGTACTCAAGGCGCGATATATACATGTGGAGAGATCAGGGCTAGACTGATTTTTCCTCGTCCTCATTTAATAGATTTACCTATATATTTGAAATTTTTAACAAAAAGTGTCATCCACTTGAGCTGACGTAGCTTTCGGTATAAGACATTTGCGATCGGGGGCGTCTCTCAAAGCAGCAGCACACACTGTCGCAGTTTTCCCGGAATTTTCGTCTCAGTTGAACGCCGTAATTTCTCCAGCAGTGCGCAGTACAGTTCCGCAGTGACTGTGACACCAGGTTCATTGGAATGAATGAACAGTGGGTCCTGGTAATGAAGGAAGAGGCTCAGCATCATCTTTGCGGAGTGTGGCTGGCTACTGAAGTTCTTGCGACAAGGAGACGATGGATGAAACCACTGCTTACGACTTCGGTCTCCAGTGGTGGCACCAGCTTTCGCGACTGCAACAATTCGCTCAACGAACATGTTGCCTTGAACACTAAAGCGCATCAGATACTTCAGGCACAGTTTGCGTTTTGTTCGGCGCTCAACGCCTGGCTGCAGACCTTACGGTAGCCTAATTCCTGCAGGATAAAGTGTTGCAGACTTCCAAAGCTGATGTCAAGATTCTTTGCTAGAGCACGAATGGCTATGTACCCGTCCGCTCTAATCGAATCGCCAACCTTCCGCTTACTGCTGTCCTCCCAGATCGTTCGGCGTGCTGTGCCGAATCGCGACCTGCACGGAACTAGGGCGCACCATTCCAAAGTGTTGGTTCACCACATGGACGCTGATCCTTTTGATCACATATTCGTAAGACTATAAGGTGTCAAAGTATGGAAAAAAAAAAGATTTTTTGGAACCTCGAAACCGGAAGTTTTATGTCTCCACGCTCGTCGTCGAATATGAGTGTCTAGGAATCCTACAGCGGTCGGCACACGGACCGTGCTGTCGAACGTTAACGTTGAGCGTGCCAAGTTCAGCGTGCTGCTGAACGCTCAGGAACGATGTGACTTGTGCACACGGCACGTGGGACCCAACGTGGTATACGCGATTGCAACGCACTCCAGCGGCTGTTGAGGGATGTCTCTAGTTCGGAGTCACACTGTTTATTCAATCGACGCGCATAAAATTCCCACGTTAGCTCTACTAAAGGGCACATTTCCTCCATAGTCCACGAAAAGGAAAGTACCGTGTCCAATCAATAAGGACACGGGCTTATAAAAGTTCCATTACAAACAGTGCGTTACAAATTTGGAATACTTCTCCGCATAACATAAACATTCCATCATTCCCACTTTTTAGTAAAACTCCAAGGTCAGTCTTACTTGATCACTGTTCCTACCCAATCTTTGCAACATTTGAATTACGAACCGTAAAAGAAAAAGAAGCAAAATGTCTTTATCAAGTAGCGCAAGCTGTCCTGCACATTATGCCAATCGGACAAAGTCACCCGTCAAACAAATGTGAACTTATATTTACATAACATCAAATATTATAGTACATACTTACATTAAACTAATAATAAAGATCAGAACCTAATAAAAACGCAAATGTAAGGAAAAACATTTGGTAGTGTCAAGACTCGAACCGGCGCCGCACTAAACAACTGAGTACTTTTTTACTCATTACGCTAAACCAACATCGCGCCCCTTGCCCCTAAATACACTCCTGGAAATGGAAAAAAGAACACATTGACACCGGTGTGTCAGACCCACCATACTTGCTCCGGACACTGCGAGAGGGCTGTACAAGCAATGATCACACGCATGGCACAGCGGACACACCAGGAACCGCGGTGTTGGCCGTCGAATGGCGCTAGCTGCGCAGCATTTGTGCACCGCCGCCGTCAGTGTCAGCCAGTTTGCCGTGGCATACGGAGCTCCAACGCAGTCTTTAACACTGGTAGCATGCCGCGACAGCGTGGACGTGAACCGTATGTGCAGTTGACGGACTTTGAGCGAGGGCGTATAGTGGGCATGCGGGAGGCCGGGTGGACATACCGCCGAATTGCTCAACACGTGGGGCGTGAGGTCTCCACAGTACATCGCTGTTGTCGCCAGTGGTCGGCGGAAGGTGCACGTGTCCGTCGACCTGGGACCGGACCGCAGCGACGCACGGATGCACGCCAAGACCGTAGGATCCTACGCAGTGCCGTAGGGGACCGCACCGCCACTTCCCAGCAAATTAGGGACACTGTTGCTCCTGGGGTATCGGCGAGGACCATTCGCAACCGTCTCCATGAAGCTGGGCTACGGTCCCGCACACCGTTAGGCCGTTTTCCGCTCACGCCCCAACATCGTGCAGCCCGCCTCCAGTGGTGTCGCGACAGGCGTGAATGGAGGGACGAAGGGAGACGTGTCGTCTTCAGCGATGAGAGTCGCTTCTGCCTTGGTGCCAATGATGGTCGTATACGTGTTTGGCGCCGTGCAGGTGAGCGCCACAATCAGGACTGCATACGACCGAGGCACACAGGGCCAACACCCGGCATCATGGTGTGGGGAGCGATCTCCTACACTGGCCGTACACCTCTGGTGATCGTCGAGGGGACACTGAATAGTGCATGGTACATCCAAACCGTCATCGAACCCATCGTTCTACCATTCCTAGACCGGCAAGGGAACTTGCTGTTCCAACAGGACAATGCACGTCCGCATGTATCCCGTGCCACCCAACGTGCTCTAGAAGGTGTAAGTCAACTACCCTGGCCAGCAAGATCTCCGGATCTATCCCCCATTGAGCATGTTTGGGACCAGATGAAGCGTCGTCTCACGCGGTCTGCACGTCCAGCACGAACGCTGGTCCAACTGAGGCGCCAGGCATGGCAAGCCGTTCCACAGGAGTACATCCAGCATCTCTACGATCGTCTCCATGGGAGAATAGCAGCCTGCATTGCTGCGAAAGGTGGATATACACTGTACTAGTGCCGACATTAAGCATGCTCTGTTGCCTGTGTCTATGTGCCTGTGGTTCTGCCAGTGTGATCATGTGATGTATCTGACCCAGGAATGTGTCAATAAAGTTTCCCCTTCCTGGGACAATGAATTCACGGTGTTCTTATTTCAATTTCCAGGAGTGTATATAAATATAATTAATGCAGATGAATAGGAAAAAGAATACCGTAATGTTTGAATGCTCCTTTAGTAGTGTAGCGCTTGACACAGTCACGTCGATTAAATATTTGGGTGTAACATTGCAGAGCGATATGAAGTGGGACAAGCATGTAATGGCAGTTGTGGGGAAGGCGGTTAGTCGTCGGTTCGTTGGTAGAATTTTGGGAAGATATGGTTCATCTGTAAAGGAGACCGCTTATAAAACACTAATACGAGCTATTTTTGAGTACTGCTCGAGCGTTTGGGATCCATATTAGGTCGGATTGAGGGAGGACACAGAAGCAATTCTGAGGCGGGCTGCTAGATTTGTTACCGGTAGGTTTGATCATAACGCGAGTGTTACGGAAATGCTTCAGGAACTCGGGTGGGAGTCTCTAGAGGAAAGGAGGCCTTCTTTTCGTGAACCGCTGCTGAGGAAATTTAGAGAACCAGCATTTAAGGCTGGTTGCAGTACAATTTTACTGCCGCCAACTTACATTTCGGGGAAAGACCACAAAGATAAAATAAGAGAGATTAGGGCTCGTACAGAGGCATATAGGCAGTCATTTTTCTCCCGTACTGTTTGGGAGTGGAATAGGGAGAGGAGATGCTAGTTCTGGTACGAGGTACCCTCCGCCACGCACCGTATGATGCATTGCGGAGTATGTATGTAGATGTACCTCCTCTCACGAGTCAGTCGTTTACGGCCACCACAGGTCTCTTCCGTTCCAATCAGCTGGTCCTATATTTCTACCTTCCAATGCTTCCTGTATGCATTTTCCCCAGCTTGCAGCTGCCCTTCCTTTCCTCCTCCTTATGGAAGACCTAGTTCAAAATCTCCCTTGGCCACCTTTGGTCAGGCATTCTCTGTGCGCATCCGTACCACGGAAGCGTTCTATCCTCCAAAGTTTTTGTTATGGAACGCTTTATCTCCGTCCATCTCCATACATCATTTCGTAGCCCATGTTTCCTCGTTAGCTGCGACTTCTTCTCGTACAGTCCATTTCCACTGTTCTAATTTTGTCCTTAACGTGTTTGAGGTCACATCTCAGCTCCATATGGAACTCTCCACCACATTGTAAAATTATCTTCTCCTAGTGTCCTACAGAATATTATTATTACGTACTATGTCATTCAGAGCTTTAGTAGCTCTCCTCCGCATTGCTATTCTGGAACTAACATCCTTGACACATGTACTGGAGTTATATACAATCGGACTGCACGGGATTAGCCGAGCGGTGTAAGGCGTTGCAGTCATTGACTGTGCGGCTGATCCCGGCGGAGTTTCGAGTCCTCCCTCGGGCATGCGTGTATGTGTTTGTCCTTAGGATAATTTAGGTTAAGTAGTGTGTAATCTTAGGGACTGATGACCTTAGCAGTTAAGTCCCATAAGATTTCACACACATTTGAACATTTTTATCTACTATTGTTCCAAAATATTTGTTAATTCTGCAGGTTATTATTTGTTCTCCTCTGCAAATTTTCAGAAAATGATGTCCCATACACATACACTTCCTCTTGTCCAGATTTATTCCCATACACCATTCGCGATACATCTTTCTAAGCTTGGTCAGCATGTATTCCGTATCTTATTCATCTCGAGAGAATATTACCTTCCCATCCTCAAATATAAAACATGGAAGAGCATTGTTACCAATTTTTATTCTCACACCTGAGTATTTCCTGTACCAATCAATCAGTCCCTCTTTCAAATAAATGTTAAACCAAAAAGATACCGTTCCACAATCTTGCTTGATTCTGAAAAGGCTGATATTTGGCAAAACGTTGTCACTAGATTGAATTTCTGTTGGCGGAAAACCAAAGCTTCACAGACATTCATAGACGCTTGCAGAATACCTACGGACAACTGGCAGTGAACAAAAGCACTTTGAGTAGTTAGGCGAGGCGTGTGCCATCATCATCGCACGGTCGTGCAATCCTGTCGGATCTCCATCAGTGACGCCTGCAATGTTGGAACGTGCGGAGACTCTCATTCGAGGTGATCGACGAATCGCAGCCAAACACCTTGCTGGTCAACTGGACATGTCTGTTGGCAGTGGTGACACACTCGTTCACGAGATTGCGGTACTCAAGCTGTGTGACCGCTGCATTGCTCGCCGCCTAACACAAGACTGTGCGGAATTGCTTCCGTGTTACGAGACTGATGGTAACAATTTCTTATCGAACATCGTCACTGACCGTGAAACATGGGTTCATCACTTCGAAGCGGAAATAAAACTGCAATCCAGGGAGGGGCGCCATATCAACTGTCTCCGGAGAGAAAAGTTCGATACCGCAACCCTCAGCCAGTCTTCTGGATCTTGACGGAGTTATTCTATTTCATGTCCTCCGTCATGGTGCAACGATCAACTCTGAAGTGTATTGTACTACTCTCAGGAAGTTGAAAACACGGCTTTAGCGTGTTGGTCACAATAAATATGTAAACGAACTTCTCCTCCTCAATGACAACACAAGGCCTCACGCAAATCCACCATAGCCTGTATCTCACACTTTCCAACTTCCACATCTTTGGCCCTATGAAGGAAGCAATCCGCGTGAAGCATTACGTGTGTGATGGAAAAGTTACTCACGCAACAAGACGTTGGCTCCGTCCTCGACCAGTAGAGTGGTACCATGCGGGAGTACAGGGCCTCTTCCGTCTCATATGCGACAGTCAGCTTTGCAACAGCTGATCTAGAATGATGCTCGCCATACTTCGTGAAAATTTCCTATATTTTCCTATGGATAATTTCCATGTCTGTTTTTCTTTAAAAGTGTAAAACTGGAACGACACATATGTTAAACACGCTCAAGGAGCTTTTTTTTCATTTAACTTGGATTTCAAAATCCTGTTGATATATGTACTCACGATATGTTGTTTTATGGTTTTGTGCATCATTTGCCTTTTCCGAAGAACTGCAGAAACCGACATACATTCTTTTTTTTTTTTTTTTTTTTTTAAGAAACTCCAGTATCACTGTTGTACAACTATTTTTATTAGCCGTCTAGAACATACTGTTACACAACAAAAGATGCTATGAGCCTGTAAGTTATGATGCACTAGTTAGATCTCAAGAATGGTTAAGTATCCAGTGATCAAAAAGTGAGTATAAATTTGAAAACTGAATAAATCACGGAATAATTTAGATAGTGAGGTACAAATTGACACACATGCTTGGTATGACATGGGGTTTTATTAGAACTCAAAAAAATACAGAAATTCAAGAAATTTCAGACAGATGACGCTTCATCTGATCAGAATAGCAATAATTAGCATAACAAAGTAAGACAAAGCAAAGATGATGTTCTTTACAGGAAATGCTCAATATGTCCACCATCATTCCGCAAAAATAGCTGTAATCGAGGAATAATGTTGTGAACAGCACTGTAAAGCATGTCCGGAGTTATGGTGAAGCATCCCTAGAGATGTCGGTGGATTACGATACACTTGCGACTTCAGGTAACCCCAAAGCCAATAATCACACGGACTGAGGTCTGGGGACCTGGGAGGTTCATTTGGCTCTGAGCACTATGGGACTTAACATCTATGGTCATCAGCCCCTAGAACTTAGAGCTACTTAAACCTAACTAACCTAAAGACATTACACAACACCCAGTCATCACGAGGCAGAGAAAGACCTGGGAGGCCAAGCACGACGAAAGTGGCAGCTGAGCACACGATCATCACCAAACGATGCGCGCAAGAGGTCTGTCGGACATTTTGTGAACATCGTTTTTTTTTTGTTCTAATAAAACCCCATGTCATTCCAAGTGTGTGTGTCAATTTTTACCTCTCCATCTGCATTATTCCGTGGTTTATTAAGTTTTCAAATTTATACTGACTTTTTGATCACCCAGTATATACCTCAACTTAAACACTAGAAATATCCCCCCCCCCCACGTGATGAATTCTTTGTGCCCAAGAAGAAACTATTGTTTTCATACAGACTGCATAATTAAAAGGTAATCAGAAACTTGTAACACCGAAAATGCAGTATGCTACCGATATATAAATTTTTTTCTGAATTGTATGTAAATATTTGGAATTTAAATATATTCCTTTAATATGCAAGGACATTGCTTCACTGTATGTGTACATTTAGGTATAAGTCTGTTGACGTTTCATTGTATTTATCTGTGTTTTACTGTGAAACTTATAAGCCCTAGGAGAATGCCATAGGAATTGTTATTTGCATCGACTAGCAACGATAACAGCAGTGGTTGTGCGTTGTAAAATCTTTGGGTAGGCAGTTGTTGCATGAAACGTTAGCGACAGCCTCTGACATTTGCACAAGCCCCGCCCATTTACCCCCCTCCACACCTACCCCCCTCCACACCTGCCCCCCGCCACACCCACCAAAAGCGCATCAATATGATCTTTGGTAGTCCTCGTCGCTGTCGTGTTTTTGTTCGTCGTTTTTTGTTTTACCGCGGTTGTTCATACTAGCAGTGTTGTGCTGTTAGTACTTCTTAGCAGTTTGTGTAATACTGTCAAAATGAAACACAGATATGCACTCTCAATAAAGTTATCATACACAAGGTACCTAATGTTGAGTGTTGTGGCCAACTGTTGTCAAAACTGATACCTAACAGACATTAAAGTGCGATAAGACGTGTTGGAATGACACTGACGAAATTATGTAGATATGTTTAACAATAGGGAGCTCTAAAGCTCTCAAACACTGAAGAAGAACTCAAAGTAATCTCGTGTCTGCTACAAGCAAGCAGTCATAAGAGTTCACAAGTAAAAATTCACCCATGACACAGGCAAATATTAATGAAGAATGTCACTGTATAAATATCTGACTGCTTGCATTACGCATTTCTACATTATCCCACTCTTATATTCTTTTTTCTTAATGTGGTAATCAGGAACAAACCAAGATATCGACTTCGCCTTGTTTATGCACAACATTGACTTCAGACAATCGAGATAATGGACAGCATCCTCGGCGATAGTACCAATTAATATTTCCCAACAGAATTTCTTACACTACGCGAGGTGGCGGAAATTTGCGCACACTGCAGTTAACAAATGTCAGATTTTTTGATATAGTGCAGACGAAAGCTCATGAAATAAAAAAAGACAGTGTGGATACAATTTTTATTTTTCATTCTTATTTATGCTTTTTCAACTCGCATATTCAATGAACATATTTCTAATTCTTTTCACAATGGTACTGGAAAAACTTTATTTCGTACTAACTACTGATTTTCTCCCTTATTTTGACTGGCATATCTGTGATACGAACAACTCTGATGTTGGAACATGCGGCAGACCATGGGTAAAAAGTATTAACGGCTAAGCCAGCAGCACAACTGAATGTGATTTGATTGGTAAGATTTATTTAATTAATAATCAGTTAAACCCAGGGCGATTGTGTCCTCATTGCCCCGTTGTTCCTTTTTTTTCCTAATATGCTAACTGAGCGTCACAAGAAACAAATTGAATAGTTACAGCCAGTTTATTAATGAATAAGTTCTCTTTCAAGAATTTTAGGCTCAGTCTACTTTCAATTAACTGTTGTGTAACAGAGGCTTCAGTATGTGACTAAAGTAAAGCACTTTCATTTTTCAAGTTCGAGAATCAATCACTGAAAAATTCCAAATCTAAAAAAATGCACAAATTAAGAGTGCGGAAGTTTTATTTATTTTACATATAGCTTGGAGCACATGGCTGTTTGGTTTGGTACATATTGTAGTATTTAATTCTGTTCCAGTCAGTAATAAAGGCCCAGTTGTTCAGACAATATGAAATCCAATTTGCAAAATAAGTAACGGCAAAGTCAAAAAAAAACTTGCCTTTTTTTTCTAAATTTCTTTGAAGAAGTTATGCTGACGCCACTGAAAGTCATTGTTCACGTAACGAAGTTCAGTACTAACATGCAGTTTAACTGCATGTTTTCAAATCATTACTCAATTGCCTTTTTCAAAATTTAATGCCAAACATAACGTAAGAAGGACTCCTCAGGAGTTTTTATCATTACATACTCACTTAAAATTAGTGTAAAGAACCAAAAACAAAAAAAGAAAACGTGGCAACCTTTACTTGCCACGTCAGTGTTTAATAATACATGTTTGGCTTTCCCATCATCTCGCACAGGATTTTGGATGTAAATTGCCCTAGAGAGCTAGCGAGCGTTAATTACTTCCTTTTCGTTCATTAGTGTAACTTTTGGATTCATGATCAGTGGTACCCCTTTCTGTCTAGTGGCGTTCGTGAGTGAATGCACATAATACATTTTCATTTTCCAAATTATAGCCCTGTTCGATTTAATTACTTTTAATTTCAGTAGAATTTCCATCAGAAGGGTCGGTTGTACTTTCCTCCTACTTATCAGTATCACTTCTTCGGGAAAGATAGCCTTATACAATTAGAAAAAAATCCATCAGGCATGCACGCGATTCACGGTCATTTTATATCACAAGCAGGATAGGTCGATTAGTAAGAGGGAGGTTGCAAACTTTTCTATAAGTAAGAAAAGGAGTTATAGGATTTGTTATAATTCTTTGTTGAAAACAAAGTACATGTTCACAGTTAAGTTCCAGAGCTTACAACAGCTCTACATTTATTGCTACCTTGAATGCAAATGCACCGCATTTATCATTGTACATAACCGCAGTGTACTTTTGATGTTTTTTATCACAAATATGAATTTTGACGTTGTTTTAAATTTTGCATGAACAGTAAAAGTCAACTTCTGAGACTGCATACTGAGATAAGTCCATGCATTTTACCAAATATAACATAAAGGAACTACTAACTATGGCCATCAAAAGTTTCGAAAACACTTCTCTGCTTTTTTATTTTTTATTTTTTTTTCAAGACATAAATCACAGAGTTATGTAGTGCAGTATTACAGAGATGTGAAAACCATTTGGACTTCTTGCACACAGCTGATTACGCTATAAGAAAGTTTACTTTGACAGTTGCAATTCCTGTTTACATTTTTGGCTATATATTAAATAATCTAGCGCCATTGATTGGCAGTGTTCATAGTTACACTCTGTGGTACAGACTATCTAATAAGTGAACAAAACAATCATTGATCTGTTTATATTGCACAAAGAGATTCCGTTATCATGATACACAATATCCGGGGATGATCGTAAGGCGGAAGGGCCATTCTCCGGCAACGAAGGTTGAGAAGCCGAATATGGATGGTGGTAACTGGCAGTGTAATACGAAAAAAAATACAGGGTGTTACAAAAAGGTACGACCAAACTTTCAGGAAACATACCTCACACACAAAGAAATAAAATATGTTATGTGGACATGTGTCCGGAGACGCTTACTTTCCATGTTAGAGCTCATATTATTACTTCCCTTCAAATCACATTGATCATGGAATGGAAACACACACCAACAGAACGTACCAGCGTGACTTCAAACACTTTGTTACAGGAAATATTCAAAATGTCCTCCGTTAGCAAGGATACATGCATCCACCCTCCGTCGCATGGAATCTCTGATGCGCTGATGCAGCCCTGGAGAATGGCGTATTGTATCACAGCCGTGCACAATACGAGCACGAAGTATCTCTACATTTGGTACCGGGGTTAGGTAGACAAGAGCTTTCAAATAGATGAAAGTCAAGAGCGTTGAGGTCAGGAGAGGGTGGAGGCCATGGAATTGGTCCGCCTCTACCAATCCATCGCTCACGGAATCTGTTGTTGAGAAGCGAACGGACACTTCGACTGAAATGTCCAGGAGCTCCATCGTCCATGAACCACTTGTTGTGTCGTACTTGTAAAGGCACATGTTCTAGCAGCAGGGGTAGAGTATCCCGTATGAAGTCATGGCGGTGAATCAAGGAAGTACAGTACATACTGGCGAAACTAAAATGAGCTCTAACACGGAAATTAAGCGTTTCCGGACACATGTCCACATAACATCTTTTCTTTATTTCTGTGTGAGGAATGTTTCCTGAAAGTTTGGTCGTACCTTTTTGTAACACCCTGTAGATCTCTGTTTGTGTAACGTGAAATACGTTGTATCATGTATACAGATGATGATACAGTAGGGTAAACTAAACGACGAAATTGTAGCCCTACATCCTCAAGGATCTCAACTTCAAGGTCAGAAAATTCAGTCGATGTGATTTTACAAAATTGCTTAGGCTCTCGTGGCCACTTGTTGACAAACTGCTTATTGGCTTTTCTCTCGGGTTCTTCGGTCGACGTTCATCTAATGATGTTTCTCACGTTTCGCCAGCACGAGTGGCTGGCATTGCCAAAGCTTCACCCTCCATTGCCGGTGGTGAACTGGAGCCGAGCTCGCGGCCGCAGACTGTATGTACCTGGCGCGCCAACGTGCGAGGGCTTCTCTGCGGTCATTTCCGGTGCGGTTCTCCTCTTGCTACCTGCGACGGTCGTTCGCTGGAGTACGGGAAGCCAGGATCCGTTCACCTTAAGGCTTTCCTCTTTCTTATTCAAACTGTTCGCGTGTTTTTGTATTTCTACAGTTTCTCTGAACAAGCGTGTCGGCGAATTTTATTACGCGGTCGGTCTCATTCAGTGCGTGCTCTGCCACGGCCGATTTCTCCACCTGCCCCAACCTGCAATGCCGCTTATGTTCTTTGATCCTGGTGTTAATTGATCGTCCAGTCATTCCGACATAAACTTTTCCGCACGTGCATGGTATACGGTATATTCCCGACATTGCAAGTGGGTCTCTTTTCTCCTTCGCCGATCTAAGACACTCTTTGATCTTCCTTGTCGGTTTCAAAATCGTCTTTACGCCATGTTTGCGCAACATACGGCCGATTCTACAACAACCATGCAGTCACTTAATGACTGACAACATATCCAACAAACATGTCAGGGGAAGACAAGGAAAACCAATGCAATCTAAATACAACGTTTAGCACGAGTCGATACACGGCTCACCAAGATTTCAGATGTTCCCATTCCGACAGATACTACTAATGGAGGCAGGGACTAGAAATGTGAGCTGTCAAATCGCCAAACTGGAGACAACTCTAGAGACTTACACAAAGTAGCCAAGGGCAACTTGGTCTAAAACTGACGAACACACGTGAATGGTTTCATCAGATGGTGGAGGTCTTTGCGCTTTTCTGAGCATTATTCTACATATCTGGTTCCTGTTGCTCGAAAAGATATTAGGCTGGATCACGTGACTATGGTGATTGAGTTGACTGGACGATCTCTGGCGCGCTGTATCCCGTTGTGATGCCTCGGCTGCGTGGTGACCACAGCACTGGCGACTTCCGGACCTCCGCCAGCCTCCGCATCAGCCTGTGCATCTCCTCGTGGCTGGTACCCTAGCGTCACCACCGGCGTAGACTCGCGGCAGTACAGCCTGCGGGCCCATAGGCTCAGCACCACCAGCTCCAACAGCAGCAGACACGACAGCGTCACTGGAAGCAAACACGATGCACATCCAGCAGTGTAATGGCTGTAGTACGAATGATGATGCACATGCAAAACCGTAGCTGTATAGTGATCTGTGGCGGCTCATATCGATATTGCCTCTCTGGTGGTTTATCTTTCCAGCCACGGTCAGGGCGGTAAGCAGCGCTCTCTGGGGCCTACGCGAGGAGTAACGAGACGAGGTCCTGTGGGGGGTGTGCTTCGGGACGTGGTGGAAGCCGGTTGTTGGGTTGACTGAGTTAGTGTGGGACCGGACCTATCGCATGGAGATATACAAGTTGGATCTGAACGGAAGGCGCCGTAGCAAGCAGCAGGAAGTGGGCGTCCTGTAGTTTGTGTGAAGGAGTAACGAGTTTTGCATTGGATGTTCCAGTGGTTCCGGAGAGTTTCGGTGGCTGCTTTCGGAGAAGAGAATTGGTAAGAGCTTGTGTCTACGCTCTTTTCCGTACGATGTTGCTGCCTGCCGTTATAAACGGGTGAAAATTAGGCGTTTTTATTGACTATATTTGTGATTGAGTCGCACTTGTGCTGTGACGATTTAGAGGGGAAAACTGTGGTGGTTTCATTAGGTCTGGTTCTTTGCTGTGCAACTAAGGGAGTCAGTTGTTTGGGGTAACTGAGGGAGCACCATTATGTTGGTCTAAGAGATACGTTCTCCACGTTTGTCTGTGGCTTTGCGAATCGAAATCGTGGGGTAGTACACGTGTGAGTAACTTGCTATTGTATTGATGGTTATGTTGTAAAGACTGTTCTCTGGTGTGTTAAATCGCGCGCTGATTTGTAACCAATCTAAGGAGAAGTTACCATTGCTACTTTCTTATGTTCTATTTTCATTATGATTGACGTTGTTTGTCTTTTGAATGTGCATGTGTTCACGTTTAAAAAAAATTACTGCTACTATTCATAAGGGTTGTCTAGTAAGGAAATTGCTTAAGCTTTTATCATATGCTGGTCTGTTTGCCTATCACATTGGCTTTCTATGCAGTAACAGAAGGAATGTGTATGGTGGTTCAAGACTGTAGGCTGACTAGTATTTGACCTTGTGTTGAGGTTAAGGGCGAGACCAGCATCCCGCAAACACGCACGCTGCGCATGGTCAAATGTTCCGCTATTGGGGAGCCGGCTCTCTGTTCTTGGATTTTGTAAGGATACGTGATGACAGCATCGCTGTAGTTTTTCGCGTGCTAAATTGCGGGGTGTCGGTGCCGTCCTATGGCTAGACTTGTGATGTATATTATGTTGAAAGGGAATTAACTGTACCAAACTTAAGAGAACTTTAAGTTTGTTTTAGGTCTCTACATGGAATGATGTTGATATTTTGTCGACTGTGGCAATAACTTCCTGTGTGGTGATATCCTCTGAGGGACTTATATTGTACTGTTGCAGTTGCAGTCTATGTGAAACGTGCTGCTTAGAACTTGAGACTGCAGCTCTCTGATGTTATATATTACTGTTTAATCTTCAATGTCTTGGATGTAATATAGTTGTTGAGGATTATGTGATTTTGATCACTGATTCCTGAAAGGAAGTATTTCGTTTTAAAATATGTGCTTGGTCAGAGCCTATTTAAATATGATTTTAACTCATCTTTCAAATTTTCTAGTCTTACTTTCTTAAACGGTTTTTCAGTTAAATGATTGCTATATGCTGTTTAAATGTTTCAGTGAATTAAAGAAAAAGAAAATTATTTTCTAATTTGTACTGATTGTTCCTTTTGGGTAATACCTGACTTATGTGTTCAATAAATGAGTGTCTAGTCAATGGTGATGCACTGTTCTATTGCTAGCCTACCCCTTCCACTCAACAGCCTATTGAGCTGCTTTGTGTCTAAATTGTGTTCAGAGCACACCTCTGACCTGACACCTCATATAGGCTCTGACTGGAAGATCTTCATTAGTTACAAAAACAAACACTTGCTCCTGAGAAAATATTAGATACAGGCTCCCAGGTAGATGCCATTTTCCTTGACTTCCAGAAGGCGTTCGATACAGTTCCGTACTGTCGCCTGATAAACAAAGTAAGAGCCTACGGAATATCAGACCAGCTGTGTGGCTGGATTGAAGAGTTTTTAGCAAACGGAACACAGCATGTTGTTCTCAATGGAGAGACGTCTGTACTCTTCTAAGCACCTCTTCATTTGTTACTTTGTCTGTCCAGCTGATCTTCATCATTCTTCTATAGCACCACATCTCCAGGGCCTCTAGCCGTCTTCTCTCTGCTCTTCCAACTGTCCAAGTTTCACATCCATATAGGGCCACACTCCAAACGAAACCTTTCATGATGCGTTTCCTTATTTTCAGACTGATGTTGTTGCTGGTGAGTAAGTTCCTTCTCCGATTAAATGCAATTTTGGCCTTTTGTATTCTGGTCGCAATTTCTTTCCGGCTTCTACCATCCCTTGTGATTTTGCTTCCCAGGTAAGTAAATTCCTGTATCACTTCCAGCTCCTCTCTTCCAATTCTAATTCTCAGAGGTTCATATTCTGCTCCTGTACTGCATACCATCACTTTAGTCTTTTTCTTGTTTATTCTCATTCCATACTGATTGTATAGAATTTTTTCCGTTGTTCTGAGGACTTCCTCTAGATCTTCTTCTGTCTCCGTCACTATAGCAATATCATCTGCATAACGTACCATGTCTATCTTCTGCCCATTAATTTTGATCCCCACCTCAGTAGTTTCTCGAACTTGGTCTATAGCTTCCTGGATGTAAGCATTGAATATAAGAGGAGAGAGAGCACATCCTTGCCTTACCCCTTTTCTAATATTTGCTTGTTGTTCCTGGTGACAGTTCCTAATCACTGCCACCTCATTCTTATAGAAACTGAGTATCACGCGGATGTCTTTGTACTTTATTCCAATTTTCCTCAGCACTCTGAACATCTCTTGCCAGATAACGTTATCAAATGCCTTTTCCAGTACCCGTGAAAAGTTACTATCCCTACTTTCACATATTTTTCTTTGCATCTGTAGCGACAACAGTAATTCACCATCGCTATTACACTATCAACACAACAAAAACTCTTGATATTATAAACTTCAAACTCTGCGGAAAGCACACACGCGCAGCGAAGTCCCGAAAACACGTGACAATCCTGGTTTAATGTTGACAACATGCGCAGAACGCAATGCTCACTCCAGAAATATTTGCTCTATGGGAGGAACCTGTGACGCTATGTTTAACGCAGGGTTGCATTCATCTCACTCTGGGTGAGGAGAACCCTACGTAATAGTGACGTAACAATACGTCATCGTGACGTAAATAACCTAAATCGACTACATGACTGCGTATATCGACCTTTGCGGTTGTACCGATAACGTCAAAACTAAATGTAAATACATGTGCACAAACGAAGTGACAGGAGTTATCTGTTACGCTCATCCCAGTTGAATTAATTATTAAGCTATAATCCCAACAATTTGGGATAGCATTATCTGTTTCAGGAACATAATGTCTGAACGAAGGACCCATAACGCAAGTAAAAAAAAGGCTTTCAATCAAATTTTTTTTTTAATCTGATGAACCGCGCATAAATCGTGTGGATAGAAACGTGAAATAATTAAATATTAAGCTGCAATCAAAATAATGTGGGATGTTATTGCGTGTTTCATGAACATAACGAATATCTGAATGAAGGAATCATAACGATAACGAAAGTGTCTAGGCATATTTTCGTCCGATTAATCGTACTTAAATCATGTGGATGAAAACGTGAAGTAGGGAGAAATTAGAGTGTTTCGTATTTTTATAAAAGCCAATGAATTGTACATAATTCATGTGGGCAGAAACGTTAAATTGAGAAACTGAAGTTCGAAGTAATTCCGAATGTTGCTGGAAATATTAAACCATATAGTTCCATTTAATTTTGCCTTCATGTAGTAAATCAACTAAGAACAACGAATAGTGCAGATTCAAGGCGCACACAACAGTCTGTATGACAACTCGTGAAACACATGATGACGCGAGCCTACGTCACGTTGACGTAGGGCTCTCCTCACCTAGCGTGAAATGAATGCTACCCTTTAACGCATAGGTAGCTTTCATTTGTCAAGATTGTAAGCAGGACGCCATTAGGCGCTGCTTATAAAGAAAGGTGTGTGATCTTGTGATTATTCGCTTTCAAATATAGTTATTTCATGAGAAATCGCATATTATTAGAAAGCTTGCATGGTATTTTACCCATTTACTTCAGACATTTTCAGCTTTTCAAGTAGCGTTCGTGGTGCAGGGCTGCGACACGGCAGAACGAGCCGCCGACGCGGCATATTCAAATCTGATAATAACGGCAACCATACCGCAATAAGCGGTCAGGCAAAAAAGTGAATTTAAAATTGTTCCTTACAGCAGTCCGACATCGGAGTGCCAACCAGCAGATTTTACCTTGTGTTTCACAGGCGGACGTCCCCATCTGTTGACTCAGGGATCGAGACGTGGCTGCACGATCCGTTACAGCCATGCGGATAATATGCCTGTCATCTCGACTGCTATAGTGTGAGTCATTTACGACAGCAGCGACTGTAGGTTCGTTCTGCGCATCTGATGTCGCAAAACACAGCCAGCCAATGAACAGAGGACGACGTTGGCAGAGCTCGACTGCAGTGCAGAGCACGGACGAGTGGCTTCAGTTTCAGAAACGTTCAGTCATAAATAAAGTAGTTGAACAAAAGCATTGCCTTGATAGCAGACTTTATTTTATAGAAAGTTTGGAAAAAGCGTTCTTTATACCAATTGCTTCATATTCTATTAATTAATTAAACCAAACAAGCAATAAAGCTCCTAATTCAGGCGATAGCAAGGAAAGATGTTTGTATCAATCTCATGAACCGCTTTTTCGCAATAAAGAACAGTGGTAATTGTTCATTTCCTATCGTACTTTGACGAAACGTGAATAATTCATAGTGCAACAGTGTTTGTCGGTATTTGGCGTGATGGTTTAGAGCCCTCCAGGAGTTGCAAACGTGTTCGAACTGTTCGTGCAGATGGTTGTTGTCTTGAAAACGTCCCCATCTGTTCACTCAGGAATTGAGACGTGGCTGCGCGATCCGTTACAGCCATACCGATAAATTGCTGTCATCACGATTTCTAGTGATACGAGGCCGTTGGGATCCAGCACGGCGTTCCGTATTACGCCCCTGAACCCACCGATTCCATATTCTGCTAGCAGTCATTGGATCTCGACCAACGCAGGCAGCAATGGCGTGAAACGATAAACCGAAATCGCGATAGCCTACAATCCGACCTTTATCCAAGTCGGAAAGCATTTCTCCCCCTTACACGAGGCATCACAACAACGTTTCACCGGGCAACGCCGGTCAACTGCAGTTTGTGTGTGAGAAATCTGTTGGAAACTTTGTTCATGTCAGCACGTTGTAGTTGTCGCCACCGGCGCCAACCTTGTGTGAATGCTCTGCAAAGTTAATCATTTGCATATCACAGCATGTTCTTCCTCTAGGTTAAATTTCGCGTCTGTAGCACGTCATCTTCGTGGTGTAGCAATTTTAATGGCCTGTAGCGTACACGTGACAATAAGCGTTTGAGTATCCAAGCGTGTAGTACACTTCAAGTTAATTTGTCTGGCTCTGAGCACTATGGGACTGAAGATCGTAGGTGATCAGTCCCCTAGAACTTAGAACTACTTAAACCTGACTAACCTAAGGACATCACACACACCCATGCCCGAGGGAGGATTCGAACCTGCGACCGTAGCTGTCGCGCGGTTCCAGACTGAAGCGTCTAGAACCGCTCGGCCACTCAGGCCGACTCAAGTTAACTTGATGTTTGTTGTATCCCCATTTATGATGCTGCAATTTTAATGAATCTTTAGCGTGTCAGTGAATACTTTTGCCAGGAATTCTCCATTTGCGTCGACTTCACAAAAGCAGACTGTGGTGACTGTAGGTGTACAAGCGACGCTACTCACAGTTGGTCCACAGAGTGGGTGTCAGCGGCGCGGTGCAGGGCAGGTAGTCTGTGACGACGTCGCCGACGATGGACAGGAGGGCGTGCAGCCCGACGTGGGTCTGGAGCGCCGCGAACTTTGACTTGGGGTGGAAGTCACCGGAGACACTGTTCAGCATCCCAGTCAGCATGTTGGTGGCCCAGGCGGCCACCAGAATGGACACGAGGAACAGCACCTGCATCCAGGTGTTCACCACCTCCAGGACTTCCTGTAAACAAAGGGGACACATCGATGCATTGCCGTATTTGATGTATGTATGTGTGTGCAGTCACCTTGTCAAAACTGGGTGTGAGAGCTAGGCGTGCTCTGTCACATACACACTGCCAGAAAAAACTCATCTACATCTGCATTTATACTCCGCAAGCCACCCAACCGTGTGTCGCGGAGGGCACTTTACGTGCCACTGTCATTACCTCCCTTTCCAGTTCCAGCCGCGTACGGTTCGCGGGAAGAACGACTGCCGGAAAGCCTCCGTGCGAGCTGTAATCTCTCTAATTTTACATTCGTGATCTCCTCGGGAGGTATAAGTAGGAGGAAGCAATGTATTCGATACCTCATCCAGCAACGCACTCTCTCGAAACCTGGACAGCAAGTTACACTGCGATGCAGAGCGCCTCTCTTGCACAGTCTGCCACTTGAGTTTGCTAAACATCTCCATAACGCTATCACGCTTACCAAATAACCCTGTGACGAAACGCGCCGCTCTTCTTTGGATCTTCTCTATCTCCTCTGTCAACCAGACCTGGTACGGATCCCACACTGATGAGCAATACTCAAGTATAGGTCGAACGAGTGTTTTGTAAGCCACCTCCTTTGTTGATGGACCACAATTTCTAAGGACTCTCCCAATGAATCTCAACCTGGTACCCGCCTTACCAACAATTAATTTTGTATGATCATTCCACTTCAGATCGTTCCGACACTATCTACTAGGTCGTTTATACATATTGCGAAAAGCAATGGTCCCATAACACTGCCCTGTGGCACGCCAGAGGTTACTATAACGTCTATAGACGTCTCTCCATTGAAGGCAACATGTTCTGTTCTGTTTGCTAAAAACTCTTCAATCCAGCCACATGGAGAACAGTGTAATTTTATTGACAAGTAAGGTGATACATAGTTTATCATACACTGAAGCGCCATTGAAACTGCTATAGGCATGAGTATTCAAATACAGCTATATGTAAACAAGCAGATTACGGCGCTGCGGCCGGCAAACCCTGTATAAGACAACAAGTGTCTGTTGCAGTTGTTAGATCGGTGCAATGGCACGTTCTCAAGACTTACGTTAGTGTGAACGTGGTGTTGGCGCACGAGCGATGGGATACAGCATCTCCGAAGTAGCGATAAAGTGTATATTTTCCCATACGACCATTTCGCGGGTGTACCGTGAATATCAGGAATCGGGTGAAACATCAAATCTCCAACATCGCTGCGGCCGAGGAAAGATCTTGCCAGAATGGGATCAACGACAACTGAAGAGAAATGTTCGACGTGGCAGAAGGACAGCCCTTCCGCAAATTTTTACTATTAAAAACAGTCTTGAACACGATTTATATTTATTAAAGTGATCGTTTTCGACCACTGCTGTGGTCATCTTCAGACCTACAAGTAGTATACAAAGCTTCAATTAGAGGGCTACATACATTAAAGTAAATACATAAAGTTATAAAGCTATAAAACGATTAATTACCATTGAGTAGGAACCTCTTTCTGCTGGATAATCACTACTGGAGAAACCAGTGCACGTCTTACTATATATAATGGAAGCTCCGCCCACTTCTGAGATTATGATGTCATTACTAACCAATGAGTTATAAGTCGAATAACAATGTAAAATTTCTTAGTTAAAAGAACATTGTCAAGAAATAAAAATAAACACATACTAAACTTAGCTTATTAAACAGCTAATGTCAACTAAGAAGCGTTAAAAATGTGTAAATATGTAGGATAAATGAACTTCGATTTGACAGTACATGGGTTGCCCTCTCAAGGCCTGTTTGTGAACCATTTGGAACCACGGGTTGCCATGGTGAAGTTGGACGCCGTTCCAAAGATGTGGCAGCAGGCTTCTTTCTAAGTTGTTGTGAAAGAGAGATGGCGAAGATTGTGACGTCAGACGATGTATTATTGTGCAGCAACATGTCTTTATTGAAACGATTTTAGAGAGTAGGCTGCAATAATCTTTAGCTGACATCTATACTACATGCTGCACAAATACGATACGAAGTAGTTGTCCATATTTATGAAATATTGTCTATGAAGTTCGTATGTAGATGGTATTTTTTATTATTTTTTATTACATGGGACAATTTATAAAAAGGCGTTGATATTCCTTAAGTTGTATGTCAGTCTTATAAAACAACTAAAAATAATAAAAAGAAATGGAAGGAATTTAAAATTATAGTAGTATGAGCGGTAAAAATGATGTGAATTAGCAATATGCAATCTAAAAGCATAAGCAAACATTTTAAAACAGATAGTCAGTCATAAAATAATGTTTGGTGAAATAAATTTACAAAGTAAGGAGAAAATATTTCTTAAAGTCTTAATAATTTTAAAAAACACAGGACAGAAAAAAATGGTTCAAGTGGCTCTGAGCACTATGGGACTTAACTTCTAAAGTCGTCAGTCCGCTAAAACTACTTAAACCTAACTAACCTAAGGACATCACACACATCCATGCCAGAGGCAGGAACGAACCTGCGACCGTAGCGGGCGCGTGGTTCCGTACTGAAGCGCCTAGAACCGCTCGGCCACCCCGGCCGGCAGGACAGAAGAGTGAACATTCTAAAGCAGATCATCGAAAAGCTCAAACAAATTTTTTTTCTTGGAATTGAAGTTGTTCGTTTAAAACTACTTGTGAGAAGTGAAAAGATTTTTATTTCTTCCGCAAATTGCTACAGATTTCAATGCTGGGCAGCAACAAGTGTCATCGTGCGAACCATTCAACTAAACATCATCGACATGGGATTTCGGAGCCGAAGGCCCACTATCGTATACCCTTGATGCTTGCATGACATAAAGCTCTACGCCCGTCAACATCGACGTTGGACTGTTGATAACTGGAAACATGTTGCCTGGTCGGGCGAGTCTCGTTTCAAACTCTATCTAGCGGATGGATGTGTACGGGTATGGAGACAACCTCATGAATCCATGGACCCTGTATGTCAGTAGGGGACTGTTCAAGCTGGTAAAGGCTCTGTAATGGTATGAGGCGTGTGCAGTTGGAGTGATATGGGACGCATGATACGTTTAGATACACTCCTGGAAATGGAAAAAAGAACACATTGACACTGGTGTGTCAGACCCACCATACTTGCTCCGGAGGGCTGTACAAGCAATGATCACACGCACGGCACAGCGGACACACCAGGAACCGCGGTGTTGGCCGTCGAATGGCGCTAGCTGCGCAGCATTTGTGCACCGCCGCCGTCAGTGTCAGCCAGTTTGCCGTGGCATACGAAGCTCCATCGCAGTCTTTAACACTGGTAGCATGCCACGACAGCGTGGACGTGAACCGTATGTGCAGTTGACGGACTTTGAGCGAGGGCGTATAGTGGGCATGCGGGAGGCCGGGTGGATGTACCACCAAATTGCTCAACACGTGGGGCGTGAGGTCTCCACAGTACATCGATGTTGTCGCCAGTGGTCGGCGGAAGGTGCACGTGCCCGTCGACCTGGGACCGGACCGCAGCGACGCACGGATGCACGCCAAGACCGTAGGATCCTACGCAGTGCCGTAGGGGACCGCACTGCCACTTCCCTGCAAATTAGGGACACTGTTGCTCCTGGGGTATCGGCGAGGACCATTCGCAACCGTCTCCATGAAGCTGGGCTACGGTCCCGCACACCGTTAGGCCGTCTTCCGCTCACGCCCCAACATCGTGCAGCCCGCCTCCAGTGGTATCGTGACAGGCGTGAATGGAGGGACGAATGGAGACGTGTGGTCTTCAGCGATGAGAGTCGCTTCTGCCTTGGTGCCAATGATGGTCGTATGCGTGTTTGGCGCCGTGCAGGGAGCGCCACAATCAGGACTGCATACGACCGAGGCACACAGGGCCAACACCCGGCATCATGGTGTGGGGAGCGATCTCCTGCACTGTCCGTACACCTCTGGTGATCGTCGAGGGGACACTGAATAGTGCAGGGTACATCCAAACCGTCATCGAACCCATCGTTCTACCATTCCTAGACCGGCAAGGGAACTTGCTGTTCCAAGAGGACAATGCACGTCCGCATGTATCCCGTGCCACCCAACGTGCTCTAGAAGGTGTAAGTCAACTACCCTGGCCAGCAAGATCTCTGGATCTGTCCCCCATTCAGCATGTTTTGGACTGGATGAAGCGTCGTCTCACGCGGTCTGCACGTCCAGCACGAACGCTGGTCCAACTGAGGCGCCAGGTGGAAATGGCATGGCAAGCCGTTCCACAGGACTACATCCAGCATCTTTACGATCGTCTCCATGGGAGAATAGCAGCCTGCATTGCTGGGAAAGGTGGATATACACTGTACTACTGCCGACATTGTTCATGCTCTGTTGCCTGTGTCTATGTGCCTGTGGTTCTGTCAGTGTGATCATGTGATGTATCTGACCCCAGGAATGTGTCAATAAAGTTTCCCCTTCCTGGGACAATGAATTCACGGTGTTCTTATTTCAATTTCCAGGAGTGTACGACTCTGACAGGTGACATGTGCGTCAGCATCCTGTCTGATCACCTGCATCCATTCATGTGCACTGTGCATTCCCATGGACTTGGGGAATTCCAGCAGGATAATGCGATACCCCACACGCCCAGAATTGCTACAGAGTGTTTTCAGGAACAGCAGTCTGAGTTTAACCACTTCCGCCGGCCTCCAAACTCCCCAGATTGACCGTATCTGGGATGTCTTGCAACGGGCTCTTCCGAAATGACCTCCACCCGCCTCCTCCTCGTACTCTTACGAATTTATGGATAGCCCTGCAGGATTCATGGTGTCAGTTCCCGCCAGCACTACTTCAGACAATAATCGAGTCCTTGCAACATCGTGTTGCGGCACTTCTGCGTGCTCGCGGGGGCCCTACACAATATTAGGCAAGTGGACCAGTTTCTTTGGCTGTTCAGTGTAGTAGAATACATGATAATAAGATTCGTGTGTTATCTAATGGGGCAGCACACAGTGGACGCAGGGTCTCAGCAATGATGGCAGTAGACACACGCAGACCAGCTTATGTGCGAGACCTGTTTACCGCCGGCGGTTCTAGGTGCTACAGTCTGGAACCGCGAGACCGCTACGGTCGCGGGTTCGAATCCTGCCTCAGGCATGGCTGTGTGTGACGTCCTTAGGTTAGTTAGGTTTAAGTAGTTCTAATATCTAGGCGACTGATGACCTCAGAAGTTAAGTCCCATAGTGCTCAGAGCCATTTGAACCACTTTGAACACTGTGTAAGTAGGCTGTTTAGGTTTTCTTATTGGTAACGCCACATAGCGCTCGGTATGAAAAAATCACTGGCTGCGCCGTGTGCAGTCTGTGTTTAGTCTGCATTGTTGTCTGCCATTGTAGTGTTGGGCAGCGGCAGCTGGATGCTAACAGCGCGTAGCGTTGCGCAGTTGGAGGTGAGCCGCTAGCAGTGGTGGACGTGGGGAGAGAGATGGCGGACTTTTGAAATTTGTAAGAATTGGTGTCATGAACTGATATATATATTTTGACTATAAAGATAAATACATTGTTTGTTCTCTATTAAAATCTTTCATTTGCTAACTGTGCCTATCAGTAGTTAGTGACTTCCGTAGTTTGAATCTTTTAGTTAGCTGGCAGTAGTGGCGCTTGCTGTATTGCAGTAGTTCGAGTAACGAATATTTTTGTGAGGTAAATGATTTGTGAAACATATAGGTTAATGTTAGTCAGGGCCATTCTCTTGTAGGGATTATTGAAAGTCAGATTGCGTTGCGCTAAAAACTATTGTGTGTCAGTTTAAGCACAGTCTAGTATAAATTTTTCTAAGGGGATGTTTCAACTGCATTGGCATACTAGGTGGCCGACCCGGTACTCTGGCAGAATCTGAGCGCACACAGCTCAGCAAAGGACTTGGAAGAGCAGTTGATTGGAATGGACAGTGCCTTGGAAGGAGGATATAAGATGAACATCAACAACAGCAAAACGAGGATAACGGAATGTAGTGGAATTAAGTCGGGTGATACTGAGGGATTTAGATTAGGAAATGAGATACTTAAATTAGTAAAGACGTTTTACTATTTGGGGAGCAAAATAACTGATGATGGTCGAAGTAGAGAGGATATAAAATGTAGACTGGCAATAGCAAGGAAAGTGTTTCTGAAGAAGAGAAATTTGTTAACATCGAGTATAGATTTAAGTGTCAGGGAGTCGTTTCTGAAAGCATTTGTATGGAGTGTAGCCATGTATTGAAGTCAAACATGGACGGTAAATAGTTTGGACAAGAAGAGAATAGAAGCTTTCGAAATGTGCTGCTACAGAAGAATGCTGTAGATGGATAGATCACGTAACTAATGAGGAGGTATTGAATAGAATTGGGGAGAAGAGGAGTTGGTGGCGCAACTTGACAAGAAGAAGGTATCGGTTGGTAGGGCATGTTCTGAGGCATCAGTGGATCACATATTTAGCATTTGAGGGCAGCGTGGAGGGTAAAAATCGTAGAGGGAGACCAAAAGATGAATACACTAAGCAGATTCAGAAGGATGTAGGTTGCAGTAGGTACTGGGAGATGAAGAAGCTTGCACAGGATAGAGTAGCATGGAGAGCTGCATCAAACCAGTCTCAGGACTGAAGACCACAACAACAACAACAATGTCAGCTACCCTGTGATCTTTCTCAAACAATGTTACGTAAAGTATTCGGTGAATCATTTTTATCCTACTGTTTCTCATAACAAAAGTCATGGGATATTCCTAATAACATGTCTGGCCTCCTCTTGTTCAGCATAGTGTAGCAACACGACGTGACATGGACTCTACAAGTCGTTGGAAGTCCCCTGCAGAAATACTGAGCCAGCTGCCTCTACAGCCGTCCCTAATTTCCAAAGTGTTGCCGAAATAGTATGTTGTGGACGAATTGCTCTATCGATTGCGTCCGAAAAAATGATCGATAGGATTCATGTCTGGCGATCTGGGCAGCCAAATGTTTCGTTTGGATTGTCTAAAATGTTCTTCAAACCAGTCACAAACAATTGTGGCCTGGTGACTCGACTTCTAAACTCATTATATCTTAATGAAAGTGTTTCAGTTAAAGTGAGAGGAGGAAGTACAAACTGGATCAGACTATGAAAAGGAGTAACACAGGGATGCTGTCTATCACCTACTCTTTTCGACCTCTACTTGTAAAATATGATTGACCAATGCTCATTAGATGACGAAGGAGTAGAAATTGGAGGAAGAAGAGTAGAGTGTTTGAGGTTTGATGATGACATGGTCCTTCTAGCCACAGGGGAAAAAGAATTACAGGATTTGGTGGACACCATTGAAACTAACGGAAAAAATATGGAATGAAAATTAACACAAATAATACAAAAGTATTGGCACTAGGAGGAAATAAGGAAATAAAAATTATGCTGAATGGAGAAATACTAGAACAGGTGCAAAGTTTTAAGTATCTTGGAAGCAGGATAGACACCGACTGGAAGTGCACCACAGAAATTAAAACATGAGGATAGCAATGGAAAAGTGGCATTTTATAAGAAAAGTAGAATTTTCTGCAGCGGTCTGGACAGAGAACTCAGGAAGATACTCATAAAATGTCTTGTATGGAGTGTTCTTCTATATGGCGCTGAAACATGGGCTATGAGGAAAAAAGACAGAGAAAGGCTGGAGGCTTTTGAGATCCGAACATGGCGGAGGATGGAAAGAATAAGACGGCTGGACAGAGTAAAAACTGAAGAGGTATTGAGAAGAGTGGGAGAGAAAAGACAGTTACTAGATGTAATAAAGAGAAGAAAAAGGGTTTGGATTGGGCATATATTAAGAAAGAACGACGGACTGATCAAAACAGTCTTAGAAGGTTATGTAGAAGGGAAAAGGAAGCGAGGAAGGAAGAGATTCCAGATACTGGATGACATGATGGGCGGTACAACATACCGCAGCCTTAAAAAGGAAGCAATGGATCGCAGAAAATGGAGAGGCAAAGGACCTGCTAATATAGCAGATAACCGATGACGATGATGATGATGACTTGACGCATTGCCATCCACAAAAATACCACCATTGTTTGGGCTGCAAATGGTCTCCTAGCAGCCGAACATAATCATTTCCAGTCAACGATCGGTTCCGTTCGACCAGATGATCCAATAAATTCCTTGTAAACACAACCAACACCATTATGGAGCCACCACCAGTGCCTTGGTCGCACCTTAGGTACATGGCTTAGTGGTGTCTGCACCACACCTGAACCCTAATACCACTTCTTAGCAACTGAGTTCGGGACTCGTCTTACCACGCCACTGTTTCCTGGTCGTCTAGGATCCAACTGATATGGTCGCGAGCCCAGGAGAGGCACTGCAGGGGATGTCAGCTGTCGGAAGAGACACTCGCGTTGATCGCTGCTGCCACAGTCTATTTACGTGAAATTTCTCCTCACTGTCGCAACGGATATGTCGTTCGTACGCCCCACACTGATTTCTTCCGTTATTAACTTTATTGTTGTTTTTCTGTTAGTACGGGAATCTCTGCGCTAACGCTCGGTCGTTAAGTGAAGGCTCTTCGTGGTCAGAGGTAATCCTGAAATTTGGTATTTTGGGCACAGTCTTGACACTGTTGGTTTCGGAATATTGAATTCCCAATCATTTTCCGAAATGAAATGTCCCACTAGCAACTCAGAGTCTGTTAATTCCCGTCATGCGGCCATAATAACGTCGGAACCTTTTCAGAAGCCGTGCGGTCTGAGACGCCTTGTCACGATCCTCCCACGGGCATGCATGCGTGTGTTGTCCTTAGCGTAAGTTAGTTTAGGTAGTGCGTAAGCTTAGCGACCGATGATCTTAGCAGTTTGGTCCCATAAGACCTTGCCACAAATTTACAATTTTCGTTTTCACATGCAACGTCTGAGTACAAATGACACATATGCCAATGCACCGAACCTTTCTTACGAGTGCCTTGGGTACGCGATACTAGCGCCATCTGTATACGTGCAACTCGCTCTGCCGCGTCTTCTGTCAGCTCAGTGTTTATCAACTTGATAACGAACAGTCTATCTTTTCGTTAACGGTTGTAAGTAGGCTGTTTAGGTTTTTATGTTGGTAACGTCACCCAGCGCTCTGTATGGATATCACTGGCTGTGCTGTGTGCAGTCTGTGGCTGGTCGGCATTCTTGGAATATTCGCCATTGTAGTGTTGGGCAGTTGGATGTTAACAGCGTGTAGCGTTGTGCAGTTGGAGGTGAGCCGCCAGCAGTGTTGGATGTGGGGAGAGAGATGGCGGAGTTTTGAGAACGGGTGATCTGGACGTGTCTCCATCACAGAGAGTAAATTTGGATGTCATGAACTGATTATAATGACTTTTGAACGCTATTAAGGTAAATACATTGTTTGTTCTCTATCAAAATCTTTCATTTGCTATCTGTGCCTATCAGTAGTTAGAATCTTTTATTTAGCTGGCAGTATTGGCGCTCGCTGTATTGCAATAGTTCGAGTAACGAAGATTTTTGTGCGGTAAGTGATTCATGAAAGGTATAGGTATAGTCAGTCAGGGCCACTCTTTTGTAGGGATTATTGAAAGAAAGAGTGCGTTGCGCTAAAAATATTGTGTCTCAGTTTAGTGTTGATCAGAATAAGTAAAAAGAGAAATGGTTCAAATGGCTCTGAGCACTATGGGACTCAACTTCTGTGGTCATAAGTCTCCTAGAACTTAGAACTACTTAAACCTAACTAACCTAAGGACATCACACGCATCCACGCCCGAGGCAGGATTCGAACCTGCGACCGCAGCAGTCCCGCGGTTTCGGACTGCAGCGCCTAGAACCGCATCACCACCGCTGTCGGGCCTTGGAAGGATATTCATTTCGTAAGCAGATAGACATGATTTTTATGTATGGCCATATGAATGATAATGCACGCGAGGCTGCGTGGCTATATCAAACGGCATTTCCATCCAAAAGGCAGCCGAGCCGTCCAACCTTTGGTCGTGTGTATCGTCATGTTGCTGAGACAGAATCCGTACCACCCCAGATTGTTTGCCGAGAAAGATGACGTGTTGCTTGTGGACATGACCAGGGAGAGCATTCCACAGGTTGTCGAAGAAGACCCACGTATCGAGGCAAGAGAAGCGACCCTAGCATGTAGTACATCTCCAACTTCAGCTTGAATTATACTTCGTGGAGTTCGCTTCAGAACTGTTCCAGAGATTCGACATGCAGTAGACCGCTCCATTCGCACCGCAAACAGAACAAGATCTGCTAACGGCATAGTACGCCTTCCACATCGCTGGCAATGGGTTCTACACAACGTTGGTGACTACTTTGATGGACAGTAACAGGTGCAAAGATGTAACTCTTTTGTATTGGTTGTGAATAAATAGTTGCCACTATTTAAGTTCCAACCCTCCTATGAATATAAATCCGTCCAGGTGATAGCAGAGCCACCTGGCGACGCTGCTGCTCAGACACACGAACGGTGCATGTACACTACTGGCCATTGAAATCGCTACACCAACAAGAAATGCAGATGATAAACGGGTATTCATTGGACAAATGTATTATACTGCTACTGACATATGATTACATTTTCACGCAATTTGGGAGCATAGATCCTGAGAAATCAGTACCCAGAACAACCACCTCTGGCCGTAATAACGGCCTTGATACGCCTGGGCATTGAGCCAAACAGAGCTTGGATGGCGTGTACAGGTACAGCTGCCCATGCAGCTTCAACACGATACCACAGCTCATCAAGAGTAGTGACTGACGTATTGTGACGAGCCAGTTGCTCGGCCACCATTGAACAGATGTTTTCAGTCGGTGAGAGATCTGGAGAATGTGCTGGCCAGGGCAGCAGTCGAACATTTTCTGTATCCAGAAAGATCCGTACAGGACCTGCAACATGCGGTCATGCACTATCCTGCTGAAATGTAGGGTTTCGCAGGGATCGAATGGAGGATAGAGCCACTGGTAGTAACAGATGTGAAATGTAACGTCCACTGTTCAAAGTGCCGTCAATGGAAACAAGAGGTGACCGAGATGTATAACGAATGGCACCCCATACCATCAGGCCGGGTGATACGCCAGTATGGCGATGACGAATACAAGCTTCCAATGTGCGTTCACCGCGATGTCGCCAAATACGGATGCGACCGTCATGATGCTGTAAACAGAACCTGGATTCATCCTAAAAAATGACGTTCTGCCATTCGTGCACCCAGGTTCGTCGTTGAGTGCACCATCGCAGGCGTCTGTGATGCACCGTCAAGGGTAACCGCAGCCACGGTCTCCGAGCTGACAGTCCATGCTGCTGCAAACGTCGTCGAACTGTTCGTGCAGATGGTTGTTGTTTTGCAAACATCCCCATCTGTTCACTCAGGGATCGAGGCCTTTGGGATCCAGCACGGCGTTCCGTATAACCCTCCTGAACCCATATTCTGCTAACAGTCACTGGATCCCGACCAACGCGAGCAGCAATGTGGCGAAACGATAAACCGCAATCGCGATAGGCTACAATCCGACCTTTATCAAAGTCGGAAACGTGATGGTACGCATTTCTCCTCCTTACACGAGGCATCACAACAACGTTTCACCAGGCAACGCCGGTCAACTGCTGTTTGTGTATGAGAAATCGGTTGGAAACTTTGCTCATGTCAGCATGTTGTAGGTGTCGCCACCGGTGCCCACCTTGTGTGAATGCTGTGAAAAGCTGACCATTTTCATATCACAGCAACTTCTTGCTGTCGGTTAAATTTCGCGTCTGTAGAACGTCATCTTCGTGGTGTAGCAATTTTAATGGCCACCAGTGTAATATCAGTGGGTGCGCTGTCAGTGTGTAGAATGGGGAAGGCGACTGACCTATCTGTCTGACCGAGGGCAGATCGTGATGGCCCGCAGGCTCGGCAGGAGCATTTCGGAAACTGCAGCGTGAATTGGAGTGGCAAGCATTAAAAAGAAACAAAGGCGTTTTTCGTTGCGACGGCACCATCTCATGAAATTTCAATCACCAGTTTTCTCCTCCGATTGCGAAAATATTCTGTTGGCACCCACGTACATGGGGAGAAATAATCATCACGATAAAATAAGAGAAATCAGGTCTCGTACAGAAAAATTTAAGTGCTCGTTTATCCCGCGTGCCGTTCGATAGTGGAACGGTAGAGAGACAGCTTGAAGGTGACATGTTCAACTTTTTAATCCTGTCTTCCTCAGTTGCGTGTAATATTACGGTATATTGATAACTTTTACTTATGGACCGTCTGTCAGCAACTGAATAAAACACAATTTTAGTGCCATACGCGTCTCGCCTTTATTTTCTGCAAGGCATCATCAGGGGCCTGGAATATGTACGTATGTTAGCTATTTAATTTACACTTTTGTCACTGTGCCTGTAGGTTATAAACAGTTCTGGTGGTTGGTATTTCCTATTAAGTAGTAATGTTTTGAACTGTACTTACAGGTTGCGTGGACAATTTCTTACATATTACGCTCCTGTTGCTTTTTTGGTGGTGTTCTTCTTCTTATGAATGCCAATTTGCGGTCATTGTCCCCACATTCCACAGCACTATGAACTGAACTCTTGTTTCAATGCAGTGTTTTGGTTTCTATTTCTGACTGTCAAACATTCGATCTTTGGCAAAAACTTTTGACAGTCGGCAATAGAAACCAAAACACTGCATTGAAACAAGAGTTCAGTTCATAGTGCTGTTGAATGTGGGGACAAAGACCGCAAATTGGCAATCATAAGAAGAAGAACAAAAACACCAAAAATGCAACGGGAGCGTAATATGCAAGAAACTATCCACGCAACCTGTAAGTACAGTTCAAAACATTACTACTTAATAGGAAATACCAACTACCAGAACTGTTTTTAACCTATATGCATAGTGACAAAAATGTAAATTAAATAGTTAACATATGTACATATTCCAGGCCACTGATGGTGCCTTACAGAAAATAAAGGCGAAACGCATGTGGCACTAAAATTGTGTTTCATTCAGTTGCTGTCAGACGGTCCATAAGTAAAAATTATCAATATACCGTAAGCTTGAAGGTGGTTCATTGAACCCTCTGCCAGGAACTTTATTGTGAATAGCAGAGTAATCACGTAGATGTAGATGTAAATGTAGACTTTCCGGATGTTCGAGGAGTGTTGTGATGAGTGTTTTCAACACGCGGTGAAACAAAGATAGAATCACGTCCTGGGAGTATCGTACACTGGTTGCTGACCATGTGTACTCTTTCATGACCATCATGATTCTCGATGGCAGTCTATTTTTCAACAAAACAAAGCGCCATGTCACAAGCCCAGGAATGTGACGTAGTGGCTCGAGGAAAGCGGTGGCTAGTTCCAATTGATGCGCTGGCCGCCAACTCGCCAGATCTGAACCCGATCGAACACATCTGAGATGTGATTGAACGTGGCGTCAGAGCTCATTACCACTGTTCCCGGAATTTATTAGAATTAGGTGACTTGTGCGTGAAGATGTGGTGACAACTCCCTCCAGCGACCTACCAAGGTCTCATTGCTTCCACGCCACGACGCGTCACCGCTGCTATCCGTGCCAGAGTTGGACATTCCGCCTATTAGGTAGATGGTCATAATGTTCTGGCCTGGCTGATAAGTGTAGACGTTACTCGTAACTGACAATGCTTCCTCAAATGAAAAATCTTAACACTTCAGTTGTAATTTTGGGTCGACCGAAGCGTCCGATCCCACCCGTCGGCTTTGACCCGTGACGTGAGGCTGTTGTGGTGTGTGACGTCACGACGGCGCGTATTTTAGTTTGTGAGAGTGGCGTGTTTGTAGGTGTCGTTTTGATGCGATCGGTGGTGCTCTCTGGTGGTGTGTTAGGTGATGTTTTTGGTTTAGTTTGCGAGTGTGGCGTCGTATATGAATTTTGGTAAATTCCTTTTTTTATGTCTTTGGTAGGTATGGATATGACTGACAGGGTCAACAGTTTTCGGATGTCGGCTATGATGGGGGACAGTGCGTTGTCTCTAGTAAAATTTCTTCAGCTATTCTGATTTTTGGATGAAGACGTGAAGTGTTCAGTGTGTCGTGAAGAACTGAGGCTTACTTAAAGTTCCGGCGCCTCGGACCAGGGACGGCTGTATGTGGAGATGTCGTAAGGTTAACAGGTCGAGGGAAGTGTTCGATCCCAATTTATGGGATCGGGAGCTGCTGTTGGGCTATATGGGGGTGAGTGTCTAAATTTCTTTATATTTAGTTTGCCCCCACCCAAAACCCCCCTATTTCCCGCGCTTGTCCCATTAGTGTCATTAGTCTTTTTGTGGAACGTGTGCGTGTTTGTTTTTCGATGTATTTTCGTCTTCATAATGTGTATGTAACGACTTTATATGCGCCATATTGGAATCGTGGTTTATGGTCGTTTCCGCCATATTTGTGACGTCATGGGTCAAAGCAGACGGGCGGGATGGGACGTTTCCGCATTTCCGCAATTTTGATGCAGTCCTGTAATCCACTGTATTTTTAATAGTGATCGAGTGGAAAGGGATCTTACCAAATGATTTTCACCCAACGCTCTGTGCAATATGCAAATAATGCACAGCAAATCGTGTACCTGTTCCTGTTCAGAGTAATGTGGCGAATTTCTTCACCTTAAATGTCTTTTGATATTTGTAATCTGTTTTCTCCTTAAGGAAGAGTCTCATGTGGTTCAGAAAATAATGACCAACATCTTCTCGTAACCATATTATTCGCAGACAAACAGGCTTCAAATTTGTTATTTATAACAGAATAGTGTTTTTGTTGCAGAGTAGATTTGAGGCAATAAAACTCTCTCGCAACTGTGGAGCTGTGAACACACTGTAAGGAATGAGCCAAACTCTCCATTACATTGAAAACAATATATCCAACTAGATATTGTGTAAGCACTCAGATATCAAGAGTAACAATCTGAGGGCGAAATATGGGGAGCGCGATTGTAAGCATTGTTGTGAGACGAGGTCTGTCTGGGGGAGTGGAAGTAGTATTGGCAGATCTTACCACACTGAAAGCCTGATTTCATTTATATGCCCCGGAGAGATTTATATGGCTTAACTACGCTTGAAGATGGAATTAAAGATAAAATTCGCAAGCATAGCGTAAAGCGCAATTTCAGGGTTAGGGACGTGATTGTTAGTCCGAGTTTGCAAAAATCGCATGTTTTGCTTGTCTGTTAAGGAACCCTTTTTATCCTCCAAATAATAATAATTGATCTCTACATCTAATTAATAAATATGCTGCGATTATAAAATGTTAATGTAAAAAACTGGTTCAAATGGCTCTAAGCACTATGGGACTTAACATCTGTGGTCATCAGTCCCTTAGAACTTAGAACTACTTAAACCTAACTAACCTAAAAACATCACACACGGCCATGCCCGAGACAGAATTCAAACCTGCAACCGTAGCAGTCACGCGGTTCCAGACGGAAGCACACAGAACCGCACGGCCACACCAGCCGGCTTTTAATGTAACTTTCACGCTGAAATTATTTGTTAATCTGGCACTCAGCTATTATTGATACCTGTATGATTATTATTGTCATTGTCTATTATTATTTTCTGAAGTTTTAAATAGACTAAATTAATACAATCCCTTCTCACAAGTTACCTAATACACTACTGGCCATTAAAATTGCTACACCAAGAAGAAATGCAGATGATAAACGGGTATTCATTAGATGGTTGTTGTCTTGGAAACGTCCCCATCTCCTGACTCAGGTATCGAGACGTGGCTGCACGATCCGTTACAGCCGTGCGGATAAGATGCCTGTCATCTCGACTGCTAGTGGTACGAGGCCGTTGGGATCCAGCACGGAGTTCCGTATTACCCCCCTGAACCCACCGATTCCATATCCTGCTAACAGTCATTGGATTTCGACCAACGCGAGCAGCAATGGCGCCATGCGATAAACCGCAAATGCGATAGGCTACAATCCGACCTTTATCAAAATCGGAAACCTGATGGTACGCATTTCTCCTCCTTACACGACGCATCACAACAACGTTTCACCAGGCAACGCCGGTCAACTGCTGTATGTGTATGAGAAATCGGTTGGAAATTTTCCTCATGTCAGCACGTTGTAGGTGTCGCCACCGGCGCCAACCTTGTGTGAATGCTCTGAAAAGCTAATCATTTGCATATCACAGCATCTTGTCCCTGTCGGTTAAATTTCGGGTCTGTAGCACGTCATCTTCGTGGTGTAGCAATTTTAATGGCCAGTAATGTATATCGTAGTTGCTAATATGTGTTTACCCTGACGTCTTTCTGAATCCTGTCGACTACTCGTCAAGCGGAAAACAGATTATCAGTATCTTCGATGAATCAGAAGATATTTGGGATGAATAAGCTCAGTCTTCCAGTTATAGGATCAAAAATATGGTGTATCATTTGACGTGAATTTTTTTCACATTTCTCAGGTCGTGAAGGTGCGTAAGGAAATAATTTGGCATGTTTAAAGTACCGCCTGTTCGTTGTTACAAGGTCCAGTCATACACTCTTGGAAAAAGAGAACACATTGACACCGGTGTGTCAGACCCACCATACTTGCTCCGGACACTGCGAGAGGGCTGTAGAAGCAATGATCACACGCACGGCACAACGGACACACCAGGAACCGCGGCGTTGGCCGTCGAATGGCGCTAGCTGCGCAACATTTGTGCACCGCCGCCGTCAGTGTCAGCCAGTTTGCCGTGGCATACGGAGCTCCATCGCAGTCTTTAACACTGGTAGCATGCCGCGACAGCGTGGACGTGAACCGTATGCGCAGTTGACGGACTTTGAGCGAGGGCGTATAGTGGGCATGCGGGAGGCCGGGTGGACGTACCGCCGAATTGCTCAACACGTGGGGCGTGAGGTCTCCACAGTACATCGATGTTGTCGCCAGTGGTCGGCGGAAGGTGCACGTGCCCGTCGACCTGGGACCGGACCGCAGCGACGCACGGATGCACGCTAAGACGGTAGGATCCTACGCAGTGCCGTAGGGGACCGCACCGCCACTTCCCAGCACATTAGGGACACTGTTGCTCCTGGGGTATCGGCGAGGACCATTCGCAACCGTCTCCATGAAGCTGGGCTACGGTCCCGCACACCGTTAGGCCGTCTTCCGCTCACGCCCCAACATCGTGCAGCCCGCCTCCAGTGGTGTCGCGACAGGCGTGAATGGAGACGTGTCGTCTTCAGCGATGAGAGTCGCTTCTGCCTTGGTGCCAGTGATGGTCGTATGCGTGTTTGGCGCCGTGCAGGAGAGCGCCACAATCAGGACTGCATACGACCGAGGCACACAGGGCCAACACCCGGCATCATGGTGTGGGGAGCGATCTCCTACACTGGCCGTACACCTCTTGTGATCGTCGAGGGGACACTGAATAGTGCACGGTACATCCAAACCGTCATCGAACCCATCGTTCTACCATTCCTAGACCGGCAAGGGAACTTGCTGTTCCAACAGGACAATGCACGTCCGCATGTATCCCGTGCCACCCAACGTGCTCTAGAAGGTGTAAGTCAACTACCCTGGCCAGCAAGATCTCCGGATCTGTCCCCCATTGAGCATGTTTAGGACTGGATGAAGCGTCGTCTCACGCGGTCTGCACGTCCAGCACGAACGCTGGTCCAACTGAGGCGCCAGGTGGAAATGGCATGGCAAGCCGTTCCACAGGACTACATCCAGCATCTCTACGATCGTCTCCATGGGAGAATAGCAGCCTGCATTGCTGCGAAAGGTGGATATACACTGTACTAGTGCCGACATTGTGCATGCTCTGTTGCCTGTGTCTATGTGCCTGTGGTTCCGTCAGTGTGATCATGTGATGTATCTGACCCCAGGAATGTGTCAATAAAGTTTCCCCTTCCTGGGACAATGAATTCACGGTGTTCTTATTTCAATTTCCAGGAGTGTATTAACGTGATCACCGCCTATGTTCGACGGCAACGTGTAGTAACAACTCACAGTTGGCAGGTGGCAGCAGCAGCAGTGGACGGTATATAGCGTGCTGCAGGTGAGACGTGGAAAACAGTGCAGTCGTTGTGATGACGCAGAAATGGAACGATTTATCTGACATCCAAGAAAGGGCACAATCATTTGCTTTCAGCCACGCGGGGTAGCCGTGTGGTCTCAGGCGCCTTGCTACGGCTCTCCCCGTCGGAGGTTCGAGTCCTCCCTCGTCCATGGGGGTTGTCCTTAGCGTAAGTTAGATAAAGTTAGAGTAAGTAGTGTGTAAACCTAGGGACAGATCTACATCTACATCTACATACATACTCCGCAATCCACCATACGGTGCATGGCGGAGGGTACCTCGTACCACAACTAGCATCTTCTCTCCCTGTTCCACTCCCAAACAGAACGAGCGAAAAATGACTGCCTATATGCCTCTGCACGAACCCTAATCGCTCTTATCTTACCTTTCTGGTCTTTCCGCTAAATGTAAGTTGGCGGCAGTAAAACTGTACTGCAACCAGCCTCAAATGCTGGTTCTCTAAATTTCCTCAGTAGCGATTCACGAGAAGAACGCCTCCTTTCCTCCAGAGACTCCTACCCGAATTCCTGAAGCATTTCAGTAACACTCGTGTGATGATCAAACCTGCCAGTAACAAATCTAGCAGCCCGCCTCTGAATTGCTTCTATGTCCTCCTTCAAACCGACCTGATAGGGATCCCAAACGCTCGAGCAGTACTCAAGAATAGGTCGTATTAGTGTTCGGACATACTAATTGTGATTTATCGTGTTACAGACGACTCACCTCTCGTTCGAAGAGGACGATGCATGTCGCCAGGTAGATCATCCACTGCACCACCGGCAGTTGCAAGACCAGCAAACGCACGCGCTTAACGCTGCCCCTGAAAGGAGAAAGAAGTGTGTTTGTTCTCACAAAATTTCCTTGGACTGTTTGGTTGCAAGTGGGAAACTGTTATTTTTAGCACAGTGAAAGAAGTAAGGTAGCCTCCAGCTTGCACCACATGGGTGGCTTGCTTAATTCGTATGAAGAAATAGTTGAACACTCAATAATGCAGAACTAAATTTTATTTATTCCTTGTGGAGTAAAAAGAAATATCTCTCTTACCCTAAAAGGTAAGAGGAAAGCCGTGAGACATTATTGAACGGGAATTTTCTAACGATGTCTTCAGTACACAGGATTTAAGAGCTTCTATAGACCAACTAGCATTAGCATCTATTCTCCTGAAGGACTAATACGATATGAAAATAATATCGATCTCATGCCATGTGGGATTATGTTAATGGCTAAGTTAATGGACCTCAAATGCCGGCCGGTGTGGCTGAGCGGTTCTAGGCGCTTCAGTCTGGAACCGCTCGACCGCTACGGTCGCAGTTCGAATCCTGCCTCGGGCATGGATGTGGGTGATATCCTTTGGTTAGTTAGGTTTAATTACTTCTAAATCTAGGGGCTGATGACCTCAGATGTTAAGTCCCATAGTGCTCAGAGCCATTTGAACCATGTGGTCCTCAAATATCAACGCTGCAAGAATTAAAGGAACATATCATTGCTTCTCTGATGGACATTGACGGAAACATGACACTGAACATATGGACGGAAATGCATTGCGATTTGGATGTGTGCCGGATGACCAAGGGCTCAAATATTGAACATTTGTAGAATGCGTAGTTTCTCGGTGAGTGTACCTAACTTTTCATGTATCACCTCTCTTTGCACATTGTACACATGTAAAGAAACGCTGTTTATATATACAGGGTGTTCCCAAACTATTTGTCCAAATTAGTAAAAGAGGTAGAGACCAGCAAAACAAACATACCGGGTGATCAAAAAGTCAGTATAAATTTGAAAACTGAATAACTCACGGAGTAATGTAGATAGAGATCTAAAAATTGACACGCATGCCTGGAATGACATGGGGTTTTATTAGAACTAAAAAAATGTTCACAAAATGTCCGACAGATGGAAACGCGTGATTCTGGTTTTTTAACTATTGCCGTGACGGATGAGAGGTACGCCGATATGTTACAGAATCGCATCATCCCTAGCCTGGATGATAAACACCTGCTGGAACGTACGATGTTGATGCAGGATGGCGCTCCACCCCCTATTGGTAGACGTGTGAAAGATCTCTTGGGCGCGTCGTTTGGTGATTATGACGTGCTCTGTCGCCATCTTCGTCATGCTTGGCGTCTCAGGTCCCCAGACCTCAGTCCGTGCGATTATTGGCTTTGGGGTTACCTGAAGTCGCAAGTGTATCGTGATCGACCGACATCTCTAGGGATGCTGAAAGTCAACATCCGGCGCCAATGCCTCACCATAACTCCGCACATGCTTTACAGTGCTGTTCACAACATTATTCCTCGACTACAGATATTGTTGAGGAATGATGGTGGACATATTGAGCATTTCCTGTAAAGAACATCATCTTTGCTTCGTCTTACTTTGTTATGCTAATTATTGATTTTCTGATGAGATGAAGCGCCATCTGTCGGACATTTTTTGAACGTTTGTATTTTTTTTTGTTCTAATAAAACCCCATGTCATTCCAAGCATGTGTGTCAATTTGTACCTCTCTATCTACATTATTTCGTGACTTATTGAGTTTTCAAATTTATACTGTCTTTTTAATCACCCGGTATTTAGTTATGTTACACAAGGTACTTGATGGCAATTTGTGATACAAGGGACGATTTACACAGAAAGTACTAATGTAACTTTGCAAGCTATTTAGAGCAGTGCTCCAGCACCTCGAATGCGCCACTAATGTCCCGTATGCCCACAGTACATCATCAGACCACTGACAGTCATGTCCGTTTGAAGATTACTGGCATGTCCACAACAGTACCATCAGATTTCGTCGCTCTAGCGACGACGTCTTGTTGTGGTTCCAAAAAAATGGTTCAAATGGCTCTGAGCACTATGGGACTTAACTTCTGAGGTCATCAGTTCCGTAGAACTTAGAATTACTTAAACCTAAGTAACCTAAGGAAATCACACACATCCATGCCCGAGGCAGGATTCGAACCTGCGACAGTAGAGGTCGCTCTGTTCCAGACTGTAGTGCCTAGAAGCGCTCGGCCACCCCGGCCGGCGTTCTGGTTCCACAACGATTTCATCCAGCAACTGGTTCATATACCACCAGAGGAAAAAAGTCCAGTCACGTGAAGATAGATGACATGGCTGGTCAGATCGCAGGTCCACCTCAACTGATCCATCGTCCTGGAAGTACATTCTTTGTCTAACAATCACAGGTAGGTCTTCCAACAGTGGTGGCAACACATGTTCCACAAAGATACGTTAGCGTCAAGAAGCAATCGGTCGATCTAGAGCAGTTGTCAGAGAGGCACCTGGACCTCCAGATTCATCATTATTATTGATCCGATGTGCGACTGGTGCTTCAGTGACCGTAAGAACCATTAGTAGGTGGCTCACAGAGAGAGGGCTGAACTCACGACGCCCCTTGCACCGACTACCAGTGGCTTCTGTACAACAATCAGTCCGTTTGAGGTGGTGCCGGGCACATTCTGACTGCAATCTCATCGACTGAAACAGAATAGTCTTCATTAATGTCCCGCTTCGAATTGAGCTGCATGACCGGCGAAGACTTGTTCGGAGACGCCTCACACGGAGGTGGGAGACCAACCTGAATGTCGCCCGACATATCGCCCGACAATCAGCAGTGTTGGTTTCGAGTGTCATTCCATTTGATACCAGGACACTTTTGGTTACCATCCGCAGAGCACTTGCAGCACAGTGGTACGTCGACGACGCTCTACGCCCCGTTTTGTTGCCCTTCATGGAGAGCCATCCTGGGCTTACATTTCTGTCAAATAATGCCCCTCCACACACGGAAAGAGATTCTACTGCTTCGTGCTTGCCAAACTCTACGTTGGTCATGAAGATCGCTGGATCTCTCCCCAATTGAGAATGTTTGGAGCATTACTGGCAGAACCTTCTGACCAGCTCGGGATTGTGACGATATGACGCGCAAATCGGATACAATGTGGGACGATATGCCTCAGGAGGACTGCAACAACTCTGTCAATCAGTTCCAAGTCCAATAACTGCAACCGACTTGCTCAATTTGTGAAGCTCTCTCTCTTCAATAAATCATCCAGTTTTTCTGATACTGTAATCATTTGTTTGTCTCGGTACGTACTTAGATCTGCCGATTTCCATCCCATTCGGATAATTCATTCATGGTGCACCTTTTTTTCCCTCAGAGTATATACAGGGTGTAAATTTTAAGTTGACAAACCAGAATAACTCGAAAAGTAAGCTTCACATGAAAAAACGTGTAGAATCCAAAGCTGGTTATTTTCGGGGTGGACATCTGCTGGTGCTAAAAGTAGCCCGCCACCCCATTTTTTATTGCAGAATCACATTCTACATAAAAAAAACTACGTACATTTTGTCTTAAAAATTTTTGTTTTGATTCTTCGTAGTTGGCGCATTAATTCAAGAAAATCCATGTTCTCATTTTTGCGTGGAAAATGGTTACGGATAAATAAAAAATACTTATTCACTTCGTAAATTTTGATTCGCTAAAAGTAAAACTCTCCCTCTTTCCCCATAGGGTGGGGTTTGAGACAGAGGAATTAGACTTCTACAAATGTTGACCCAAATATTAATTTTTTTCGCGGATTAGGATACGTTTTGCTTGCTTGGGTCAACATTTGTAAAATTCTAATTCTGCTCTCTCTCAAGCCCCACGCTATGGGGAGCGAGGATCAAAATTTTGTTTGGTAGATGTTTTTAGCGCTGGTATCAACCGAGATGTTAAAGTAAGTACGTTTTCTTAATTGGCATCGTATACTTCTTATGACTGATTTCGATAGCTCTTGAAAAGGGACTCATAGTGATGTAGGGTGTGATAATGTTGACGTTGAAAACGACAGTTAAAAAAAAATCGAGAAATATACTAGAACCCGAGAGCACGGTGGCCTGAATCGGCATTACCGGTGCAAACACCGCCAATCAGAGCTCTCGTGCTACGCTGTCTCAGAATGTCAACACATCTGCCTGTTTACTTGTCTGCACCAACATTCGTTGCCTGCAGACACGTACACCAATGAGGAGAAGCTGGCTATACTACACTACTGGCCATTAAAATTGCTACACCACGTAGGTGACGTGCTACAGACGCGAAATTTAACCGACAGGAAGAAGATGCAATGATATGCCAATGATTAGCTTTTCAGAGCATTCACACATGGTTGGTGCCGGTGGCGACACCTCCAACGTGCAGACATGAGGAAAGTTTCCAACCGATTTCTCATACACAAACATCAGTTGACGGGCGTTGCCTCGTGAAACGTTGTTGTGATGCCTCGTGTAAGGAGCAGAAACGCGTACCATCACGTTTCCGACTTTGATTGTAGCCTATCGCGATTGCAGTTAATAGTATCGCGACATTTCCGCTCGCGTTGGTCGAGATCCAATAACTGTTAGCAGAATATGGAATCGGTGGGGTCAGGAGGGTAATACGGAACACCGTGCTGGAACCCAACGGCCACGTATCACTAGCAGTTGAGATGACAGGCATCTTATCAGCATGGCTGTAACGGATCGTGCAGCTACGTCTCGATCCCCGAGTCAACAGATGGGGACGTCTGCAAGACAACAACTAACAACTCGACGACGTTTGCAGCATCATGGACTATCAGCTCGGAGACCATGGCTGCGGTTACCCTTGGCGCTGCATCACAGACAGGAGCGCCTGCGATGGTGTACTCAACGGCGAACCTGGGTGAGCGAATGGCAAAATGTCTTTTTTTTTTTTTTTGGATGAATTCAGGTTCTGTTTACAGCATAATAATGTTCTGTTTACAGCATCATGATGATCGCATCCGTGTTTGGCGGCATCGCGGTGAACGCACGTTGGAAGCGTATTTTCGTCATCGCCATACCGGCGTGATGGTATGGGGTGCCATATGTTACACGTCTCGGTCATCTCTTGTTCGCATTGACGGCACTTTGAACAGTGGACGTTACATTTCAGACGTGTTACGACCCGTGGCTCTACCCTTCATTCGATACCTGCGAAACCCTACATCTCAGTAGGATAATGCACGACCGTATCAGGTCCTGTACGGGCTTTTCTCGATACAGAAAATGCTCGACTGCTGCCCTGGCCAGCACATTCTCCAGATCTCTCACCAATTGAAAACGTCTGGTCAATGGTGGCCGAGCAACTGGCTCGTCACAATACGCCAGTGACTACTCTTGATGAACTGTGGTATCGTGTTGAAGCTGCACGGGCAGCTGTACCTGTACACGCCATCCAAGCTCTGTTTGACTCAATGCCCAGGCGTATCAAGGCCGTTATTACGGCCAGAGGTGGTTGTTCTGGGTACTGATTTCTCAGGATCTATGCACCCAAACTGCGTGAAAATGTAATCACATGTCAGTTCTAGAATTTTTGTCCAATGAATACCAGTTTATCACCTGCATTTCTTCTTGGTGTAGCAATTTTAATGGCCAGTAGTGTATTTTTATATGGAGTATGCGAAAGGAATGCCGTAAAAACAGTACAGCGGCACAGGGCTATCTATCCTGATCGCCAGTGTGCAAGGGGCCAGTCAATTGCGCGAATTATTAAGACGTTAGTGCGAACAGGCTGTCTGAACGTGAGAAAGAGGACAGGAAGGAGGATTGCAACTGGCAGAGAACACGAGGAAGCTCTTCTGGCTACGACGCTAATGAATCCGCACAGGGCCACTAGACGTGAAAACGAAATGACGCTATGGCATCATAGGCCGGGTAGCCCCACCGTAGGAGTTGGGCCGCCAGGTGGGAGTCTTATTTCACTCGACAGACACATTGGGCGACATGCGCGCCGATGACGAGGAGGACAACACAACGGGTGCGGAGAAAATCTCCAAGGCGGCCGGGAATCGAACCCGGGCCCGTTTACTTGGGAGGGGAGCGCGTTACTAAGCAGCTAAGCAGGCGGACCCTACGAGACATACAGCCGACGAATGCGGAATCAGTCAGACGAGTGTGATTCGCATCCTGCATCGACAGAATTTCCATTCCTGTCATCTGTCACTACACCAGGCACTTGGCGAGAGTGATTGTCGGTTTGCAATTCAGCAAATGTGAGACGACCCTCCGTTTTTCAAACGTGTGCTCTTTACCAAAAAAGCAACGTTTGCTAACCGCGCAACTGTAAATTTGCGTAAAATGCGCTACTGGGCAGCTGAAAATCCACACGGGCTCAATCACATGTGACACAAACGGCCGTGGAGCGTAATCATATGGTGCAGCACATTGTGGAACCTTACTTCATGTCAGAGGTTTTAAATGGACATTAGTCTGTTACTTTCTGACGAACATTCTGCCGGTTCTTCTAGAAGGGCTGTTGTTGTTGTGGTATTTAGGGCTGAGACTAGTTTGATGCAGCTCTCCATGCTGCTCTATCCTGTGCAAGCTTCTTCATCTCCCAGTACCTACGGCAGCCTACATCCTTCTGAATCTGCTTAGTGTATTCATCTCTTGGTCTCCCTCTACGATTTTTACCCTCCACGCTGCCCTCCAGTGCTAAATTGGTGAGCTCTTGATGCCTCATAACATGTCCTACCAACCGATCCCTTCTTCTGGTCAAGTTGGGTCACAAACTCCTCTTCTCCCCAATCCTATTCAATACCTCCTCATTAGTTATTTGATCTATCCACCTAATCTTCAGCACTCTTCTGTAGCACAACATTTTGAAAGCTTCTATTCTCTTCTTGTCTAAACTATTTATCGTTCATGTTTCACTTCCATACATGGCTACACTCCATACCAAAACTTTCAGAAACGACTTCCTGACACTTAAATGTATACACTCGATGTTAACAAATTTCTCTTCTTCAGAAAAGCTTTCCTTGCCATTGCCAGTCTACATTTTATATCCTCTCTACTTCGACTATCATCAGTTATTTTGCTCCCCAAATAGCAAAACTCTTTTACTACTTTAAGTGTCTCATTTCCTAATCTAATCCATCAGCATCACCCGACTTAATTCGACTACATTCCATTTTCCTCGTTTTGCTTTTTTTGATGTTCATCTTATACTCTCCTTTCAAGACACTGTCCATTCCGTTCAACTGCTCTTCCAAGTCCTTTGCTATCTCTGACAGAATTACAATGTTATCGCTGAAACTCAAAGTTTTTATTTCTTCTCCGTGGATTTTAATTCCTACTCCGAATTTTTCTTTTGTTTCCTTTACTGCTTGCTCAATATACAGAATGAATAACATCAGGGAAAGGCTACAACCCTGTCTCACTCCCTTCCCAACCACTGCTTCCCTTCCATGCCCCTCGGCTCTTATAACTGCCATCTGGTTTCTGTACAAATTGTAAATAGCTCTTCTTTCCCTGTATTCTACCCCTGCCACCTTCAGAATTTGAAAGAGAGTATTCCAATCAACACTGTCAAAAGATTTCTCTAAGTCTACAAATGCTAGAAACGTAGGTTTGCCTTTCCTTAATCCTTCTTCTAAGATAAGACGTAGGGTCAGTATTGCCTCACGTGTTAGAACATTTCTACGGAATCCAAACTGATCTTCCCCCAGGGCGGCTTCTACCAGTTTTTCCATTCGTCTGTAAACAATTCGTGTTAGTATTTTGCAGCTCTGACTTATTAAACTGATAGTTCGGTAATTTTCACATTTTTCAACACCTGCTTTCTTTGGGATTGGAATTATTATATTCTTATATTATATTCTTCACTTCTTCTTATATTATATTCTTCACTTAAAGTAGTAAAAGAGTTTTGCTATTTAGGAAGTAAAATAACTGATGATGGTCGAAGTAGAGAGGATATAAAATGTAGACTGGCAATGGCAAGGAAAGCGTTTCTTAAGAAGAGAAATTTGTTAACATCGAATATAGATTTAGGTATCAGGAAGTCGTTTCTGAAAGTATTTGTTTGGAGTGTAGCCATGTATGGAAGTGAAACATGGACGATAACTGGTTTGGACAAGAAGAGAATAGAAGCTTTCGAAATGTGGTGCTACAGAAGAATACTGAAGATAAGGTGGATAGATCACGTAACTAATGATGAGGTATTGAATAGGATTGGGGAGAAGAGAAGTTTGTGGCACAACTTGACTAGAAGAAGGGATCGGTTGGTGGGACATGTTTTGAGGCATCAAGGGATCACAAATTTAGCATTGGAGGGCAGCGTGGAGGGTAAAAATCGTAGAGGGAGACCGAGAGATGAGTACACTAAGCAGATTCAGAAGGATGTAGGTTGCAGTAGGTACTGGGAGATGAAGCAGCTTGCACAGGATAGAGTAGCATGGAGAGCTGCATCAAACCAGTCTCAGGACTGAAGACAACAACAACAACAACAACATATTCTTCTTGAAGTCTGGGGGAATTTCGCCTGTCTCGTACATCTTGCTCACCAGATGGTAGAGTTTCGTCAGGACTGGCTCTCCCAAGGCTGTCACTAGTTCTATTGGAATGTAGTCCACTCCTGGGGCCTTGTTTCGACTTAGGTCTTTCAGTGCTCTGTCAAACTCTTCACGCAGTATCATGTCTCCCATTTCATCTTCGTCTACCTCCTCATCCATTTCCATAATATTGTCCTCAAGAACATCGCCCCTGTATTGAACCTCTATATACTCCTTCCACCTTTCTGCTTTCCCTTGTTTGCTTAGAACTGGGATTCCATCTGAGCTCTTGATATTCATGCAAGCGGTTATCTTTTCTCCAAAGGTCTCTTTAATTTTCCTGTAGACAGTATCTATCCTACCTAGAAGAGCTAGCACTGGATATTCTACAGGGCCTGTGGCTGCAACACGGCGGTTGTTCAGTCAACACGTCCTGTTGTGCAGTGCAAATACTAAATGAGAACTTTCACGGACGTTGGATCGGAGGAAATTCTGTTGTCCAATAGCCTGCGAGGTCTGCCGATTTGACAGTTTTTGATTTCTTTCTTTGAGAAGCACTCAAAAGTGCAATCTATGACGAAGCCGCAACTAGAACAGATGATATGTGTCGTCGAATCTATCTATCTATCGTATCATCCACTGTAATTACATTTTTCGGACGGAGATCGCAAATGTACTTTTCAGTCCATGGTCAACAGTTTGAACACTCGCTCAAATGTGGGACAAAAAATTTTAAGAGGTAATTTATGATATGTTATTTATTATTGTCAGAAAATTTGTGAGAGTGGGGTTGATATGAGATTCTGTTATTCTGCGCAACGGATTAATCTGAGATGTACCCTTTACCCTGTGGCTCATACGAGATACAATTTCCACCCCCACACTACTACAGAAGTCAGACAGACGCTCCTAACGTTCTAAAGAGAAATGCGTGAAAAACTTTAAACAATAAATATCTTCTGGAGTCGTCCGCTGTAAGGAAATGACACAAAAATTCACAAAATTTCTTACGTAACTAGTGGGATACTTCGGTATTGGAGTAGTGCTGGTTAGTGTAAGAAAAACATGAAACTAACGAAAGTTATTATTTATTTTGCAAAAATTCTGAGAAATGACAACGGCACTTTCAGTTATGAATTGAACAAGTTATATCCTGGTTCTTTTTGGAATGCGAAGGTACCTCTCAATAATAGGATTCGGTAATGAAATTTCTATACAGAGTTTAAGACGGTTGTTGACTTGGCAGAAAGGCTGAGAGGCGCGCCTACTCAACTTGAATAATTATCCTTTAGAATCCTGCTAGGTATGGTTAAGGCTGTCGTGTGTGAAATGCAGTGAAGTGTACTGTTGTGGAGGAAATATGGGGCTCGCAATAGCTGTAGTGCACAATACCGTAAGCTGCGATGACTGCTGGCTTCGCCACTTGCTGCTGACAAATAAGATAGCTCCCGTTGTATCTGGATTGATCTTCGCCAATCAAACTCTCCCTACGCCTTGATGAAGTCAAGGACTCCTATTCGCCCCTAGTCTAACTATCGGCGTGGTACACCGGTCAGATAACCAGTCAACCACAATGCCACTAGAAAAATTCACTCGCAGGTGTTTAACTATAAATTTGTCCATTCACACCACTTAATAAGTGTGTCGGCCAAGACAGTGAACAACGCTTAATCGCGAGGACTCAATATAGAGCAGCACTTCGATTCGCTCTCGACAGAGGTGCTCTCCCAGTGAAGTACTGAGGAGAGACTTATTCCTCGCTCCAAGAGCGATAACGGAACGGCGCCCCTCCACGCCAGGCGTGAAGGGGTATATCTTTCGGTCACTTACATTACTCCTTCAGCTCAAGGCGTCAGAAATATCGTCTGCCAGTCAGCATTGCTGCTCTAAAACGGGAGAATGACGTTTCGTTGAAGGCGACCAAGCCGGAGAGCTGTAACACTGGCGTTTGGCGTTTGCTGTCTCCCTGTGAAAACCTCTGAAACTGCGTGCTATGTAGGCTGGCCGTTCCCACACAATGACCTACACTACGGTGTACGACTACGCAGCCTGCTCCGATACGCCTGCATGGCAATGTTTCAATCGCAAATGCTTTTTCCACCCACCGTGCTCTCAAATTCTAGGACACTTCTCGAATTTTTGTCGTGTGTCGAGGGCCTCCCGTCGAGTAAACCGTTCGCCTGGTGCAAGTCTTTCGATTTGACGCCACTTCGGCGACTTGCTCTTCGATGGGGATGAAATGATGATGAATAGGACAACACAACACCCAGTCCCTGAGCGGAGAAAATCTGCGACCCAGCCAGGAATCGAACCGGGGCCGTTAGGATTGACATTCTGTCACGCTGACCACTCAGCTACCGGGGGCGGACCAAGTCAACATTAACAAACGCTATATCGCTGTAATTCTCTTGACCGGAGCTATCAAATTCAGTCATAAAAAGTATACATTTCATTTTTAAAAAAAGTACTTACGAGGGCTTTTCGGAAACTAACGAACGATAGCTCGCGAAATGGAAACCACAGTGAAAATCAAAACTGTTGTATTTGCAACGGTAAGCTACACCTTCCAGCCACTTTACACAGTCGCCGGTCAGACTTACACATCTGCCATAGCGTTGTGCCAACTTTTCAATTCCCCCGATATAGAAGACTGCCGCCAGTGATTTTCGACAGTTTTTTACTCTGGACTGCGGCTCGTTGTCTGTGTCAAAATATTGTCTTCATAGCCAGCGGTTCATTTGAGCAGAGATGAACCTCGGGGGTAGCCAATAACGGGCTGTATTGCGGCTGATCAAACACTTCCCATCGAAAACGCTGCAGGAGCATCTTTATTGCCCCCTGCAGAGTACGTCCGAGAATTGTCGTGTCGAAAGAACCGCATGACAGTTATGTGGATTGCATAGCTTCAGGTGAAATCTCTCGCCATCTTTACGTTCTCGCTGTGAGCTCAGAACTGAAAAGACCGACACGATGCGTTCGACGGCTCATCAGATTTTCACTGTATTTTCCATTTCCTTACTTTCCGAATAACCATCGTACTTCAGTATCTCCGTTGATACACGCGCTAACAACATCAACCAGACAAGAAAACACGTGCCCCGCCACGCTGTGACATTTGTCGAAAACTGCTTTTCAATATGTGTAACTGTTCACGAAATAAAAGAGGTGTTACACATCACGTGACTCACCCTGTATATCAGAAATAGGTCTTACAATCCTGTAAGAATGAGGCATTAAGAGAAACGATGCAGACGTTACAGCCTTACGGAAAGAATACAAAAAATACAGTTAGGATGCCATTGCTTTTTCTGCCATTGTTTTTTCTTGTGTACATTAATGATCTCTCATCAGTTACACAGCCAGAAGCAGAGTTCGTTTTGTTTGCAGATGACACAAGTATTGCAATAAATAGTGTGTCGAGTTTAGTTCTAGAAAGACCTGCTAATGATATTTTCATAGATATTAATAAATGGTTTAAAGCCAACTCACTGACATTAAACTTCGAAAAGACTCACTATATGCAATTCAGAACCTGTAAGAGCTTTCCACCCAGCATATGCATAAAGTATGAAGAAGAGCAAGAGAAGAGGTTGACAGTCTGAAATTCCTGGGATTACAACTTGACAATAAATTCAGTTGGGAGGAGCACACCACAGAACTGCAGAAACGCCTTAACAAATCTGTATTTGCAGTTCGAGTGTTAGCAGACATAGGCGACTTAAAAGCGAAAAAGCTTGCATACTTTGTCTACTTTCATTCCATAATGTCATATGGTATAATATTTTGGGGTAACTCTTCAAGTCAAACAAACGTTTTCAGAGTCCAAAAGCGTGTAATACGTATTATTTGTGGAATAAATTCACGGACGTCCTGTAGAAATTTCTTCAAAGAACTGGGTATACTAACTACTGCCTCTCAGTATATTTACTCCTTAATGAAATTTGTCCTAAATAATATATCTCTTTTTCCAACAAACAGCTCAGTTCATGCATATGATACCAGGAAATAAAATGATCTGCTCAAGGACTTAAAAGCACTTACTATAGTTCAAAAAGGGGTCCAGTACTCAGGAACGCCCATCTTCAAAAATTTGCCAGCAAAGATAAAAAAATTAGTTACAAATAAAAATCAGTTTAAAAGGAGTCTGAAACACTTACTAGTGGCCAACTCCTCCTACTCCAGTGATGAATTTTTTAACAGAAACAAATGATGTATTGTATATATTCATACTATTAGTTTTGTTATTTCAGCTTTAAAAAATAATTGACATGTCCCACACCCACGAGGATCGCATCAGCACGGATCTATGGAACGAAAAACTAATCTAATCATGGCATGTCAAAAGGAAGAACTTTCGTGGCAGTCTCCTGGGGAGGAGAAGAAGAGGAAGACCAAGAAAACGGTTGCTACGTGACGGCCAAGAAGCGATAGAGAGAAGAGGAACAAATGAGGATGTGGCAGGAAGGCGAGATGGAGGTGTTTGACGACAGAGAGTCGGGATGTGGCAGCAGCTCCGCGACGACGTGTCTATTCACACTAGAGCCAGTCACTGCAACACAGTAACCAAGCCTGAAATACTTTATGCTGGCGAGACACTAACACTCCAACGAAAAGCGACATGCAAAGCATACTTAATGAGCAATGCAAATTCTCGGCCTGTAGTCCACAGAACAGAGATACAGATTACACTCTAGGAAAACCAAAGATAAGATGTCAAACCTAAAAACAGATAGAGACTCAGTGAAAATTCTGTCAGAGATGGAAATTATATACACTACTGGTGATTAAAATTGCTACACCAAGATGAAATGCAGATGACAGACGCGTATTCATTGGACAAATATATTATACTAGAACTGACATGTGATTACATATTCACGCAATTTGGTTGCATAGATCCTGAGAAATCAGTATCCACACCAACCACCTCTGGCCGTAATAACGGTCTGGATACGCTTGGGCATTTAGTCATACAGAGCTTGGATGGCGTGTACAGGTACAGCTGCCCATGCAGCTTCAACTCGATACCACACTTCGTCAAGAGTAGTGACTGGCGTATTGTGACGAGCCAGTTGCTCGGCCACCATTGACCAGACGTTTTCAGTTGGTGAGAGATCTGGAGGATGTGCTGGCCAGGGCAGCAGTCGAACATTTTCTGTATCCAGAAAGGCCCGTACAGGACCTGCAACATGCAGGGATCAAATGAAGGGTAGAGCCACTGGTCGTAACACATCTGAAATGTAACGTTCACTGTTCAAAGTGCCGTCAATGCGAACAAGAGGTGAGTGAGACCTGTAACCAATGGCACCTAATACCATCACGCCGGGTGATACACCAGTATTGCGATGACGAATACACGCTTCGAATGTGCGTTCACCGCGATGTCGTCAAACACGGATGCGACCACCATGATGCTGTAAACAGAACCTGGATTCATCCAAAAAATTGACGTTTTGTCATTCGTGCACCCAGTTTCGTCGTTGAGTACACCATCGCAGGCGCTCCTGTCTGTGATGCAGCGTTAAGGTTAACTGCAGCCATGGTCTCCGAGCTGTTAGTCTATGCTGCTGCAAACGTCGTCGAACTGTTCGTGCAGATGGTTGTTGTCTTGCAAACGTCCCCATCTGTTGACTCAGGGATCGAGACGTGACTGCACGATCCGTTACAGCCATGCGCATAAGATGCCTGTCATCTCGACTGCTGGTGGTACGAGGCCGTTGGGATCCAGCACGGCGTTCCGTATTACCCTCCTGAACCTACAGCTTCCATATTCTGCTAACAGTCATTGGACCTCGACCAACACGAGCAGCAATGTCGGGATACGATAAACTGCAATCGCGATAGGCTACAAGCCCACTTTTATCAAAGTGGGAAACGTGATGGCACGCATTTCTCCTCCTTACACGAGGCATCACAACAACGTTTCACTAGGCAACGCTGATCAACTGCTGTTTGTGTATGAGAAATCGGTTGTAAACTTTCCCCATGTCAGCACGTTGTATGTGTCGCCACCGGCGCCAATCTTGTGTGAATGCACTGAACAGCTGATCATTTGCATCTCAGAGCATCTTCTTCCTGTCGGTCAAATTTCGCGTCTGTAGCACCACTCCATCATGGTGTAGCAATTGTAATGGTCAGTAGTGTACGAGAGTAGTTCTATAAGTAATGCAAAAAATTATTTTTCCCTGGCCAATTTCGGTTAAAAAAGTGCAAAATCTGTCGTGGCATATCGTGGATTATTCCCGCTGCACTCAGGATGGTTTCATAAAGTTCAGATGGGTGGCAGAGGTATAAGTAACCTTCAAAACGGCGTATGTAACGTAGTTTGCGTTACAAGTAGAGAGCTGTTTTTTAGTTTGTTTTGGCAGAGAACCGGAGCATCACAAACACTCTTAGGCGCTTTCAGAATGACTATGGAGACCGGGCAGACATCAAAAGCACAGTGAGTCGTTGTGCGAGCCGCCTGCCATCGTCGCAACAAGGTGCTGCAAACATGTCTAGTCTCCCGCACACCAGCTGGCCACACACAGATGTCACTCCTGCATTGTTGGAACGTTCGGACACTCTCGTTCGAGGCGATCGATGGATTACAAACCACTCACCACTCAACATGGACTTCTGTGTTGGCAGTGCTGAAACACTCGACCAGGGATACTCAAAGCTGTGTGGTCCGCTGCTCGTGGTAGGCGTTGCTGCCACAGGATCACAGGGTCCTGTGTTCAATTCCCGGCCGGGTTGGGGATTTTCTGTGCCCAGGGACTCGGTATTTGTGTTGTCCTCATCATTTCATCAACATTCATGAAAGTAGCGAGAGTGCACTGACTAAAATCTGGAAATTTGTACGGGCGCTGATAAACGTGCTATTCAGCACCCCACAAACCAAACGTTCAAAATGGTTCAAATGGCTCTGAGCACTATGGAACTCAACTGCTGTGGTCATCAGTCCCCTAGAACTTAGAACTACTTAAACCTAACTAACCTAAGGACATCACACACATCCATGCCCGAGGCAGGATTCGAACCTGCGACCGTAGCAGTCGCACGGTTCCGGACTGAGCGCCTAGAACCGCGAGACCACCGCGGCCGGAAAACCAAACGTCATCATCAAAGGTGAGTGCCCACTTTGTACCTCGCCACCTAACAGAATACAATACAGAGGAACAGAGGACCATCTGCGCACAATTGCTTGTGTGTTATGAGGCTGATCGTGACAATTTTTTGTCGAACATCCCTACAGCAGATGAAAATGGGTTCACGACTCTGAACCGGAAACAAAACTGCAATCCATGGGATGGCCCCACGCTACCTCTCCTCCAAATAAAATGTTCAAAGCTGCACTCTCAGCCGGTAGAATCACGGTGACCGTCTTCGCCGGCCAGTGTGGTCGTGCGGTTCTAGGCGCTTCGGTTTTAGGTTTGAATCCTGCCTCAGGCATGGATGTGTGTGATGTCCTTAGGTTAGTTAGGTTTAAGTAGTTCTAAGTTCTAGGGGACTGATGACCACAGCTGTTAAGTCCCATACTACACAAAGCTATTTGAACCATTTTTTGACAGTCTTCTGGGGCTCTGAAGTGATTATTCTCTTTAAGTCCTCCCCCACGATGCAATGATCAACTCTGCAGTGTAATGCCAATCGTCAGGAAATTGATGAAACGACCTCAGCGAGTTTTTCGCCACAGAAATACAAAAGATTTTTACTTTCTCCAAGGCTACGCAAGAGCTCTGACGAGTCAGCACACCTGAGAGGAGCTGATAAAACTTTATCAGACTGTTCTTCATCATCCACCATACAGCCCAGCTCTTGCTCCTTTCGACTTCTATCGGTAGGCCTATTTGGCCTAATGAAAGATGCACTCCGCAGGAAGCAGAATGTGGATGACGGGGAGGTTTTGATGCAGAAAGACACTGGCTCCAATGTCGACCAGTAGAGCGGTACCACGTGGGCACACAGTACTTCCCAGTAAGGTAGCGTAAGGGGGACGCACTGAATCGAAATTTTGTTGGAAAGTGGAGTTTTGTGGCTAAAAGAGCGAGAATTACTATGCTACATTTAAATCCTGAATAAAACAAACCTGCTTTCAGAAAAGAAGATGTGGTGCACTAAACTGCGCGTCATTTACGACGGCGGCAGACTTTAGGTTCGTCCTGCGCATCTGACGTCACAAAACACAGTCAGCCAATGAACAGAGAACGACGTCACCAGAGCTCGACTGCAGTGCAGAACACGGACGAGTGTCTTCAGTTTTAGAAAGGTTCAGTCATAAATAAAGTAATAGAAGAAGCAATGTCTTGATAGCAGACTTTCGTTTATGGAAAGTTTGAAAAAAGCGTTCTTTATACCAATTGCTTCATATTCTATTATTTAATTAAACCAAACAGGGAATAAGCCTCCTAATTCAGGCGATAGCAAGAAAAGGCGTTTGTATCATTCTCACTAACCGCTTTTTCACAATAAAGAACAGCGGTAATTGAAACTTCCTGGCAGATTAAAACTGTGTGCCCAACCCAGACTCGAACTCGGGACCTTTGTCTTTCGCGGGCAAAGGCCCCGAGTTTCATTCTCGGTCGGGCACACAGTTTTAATCTGCCAGGAAGTTTCATATCAGCGCACACTCCGATGCAGAGTGAAAATCTCATTCTGGAAACAGCGGTAATTGTTTATTTTCTATTGTATATCGACGAAACGTCAGTAATTCATAGTCATACCAAGAGTGTTTGTCGGTATTTTGCGTGATATTTTAAACTCCTCTGGGATCTGTATTGAATGATAACCTGCGTTAGTGTAATGGTTAAAGAGTATGGCTGTTGAGCAAAAGGTTGCCGGCACAGTAGCTCAGCGTGTTCGGTGGTCAGAGGGTTAGGTGCCCTCTGTAATAAAAAAAAACTGAGTTATTGGATCAACGACGAACTGAAATGGGCGTCTTGCAATATCCGTCCCAATCAGATACAACGAATAAAAAAAATCATAATAATAAAGAAATTAAAAAAAGGTTCTGAGTTGAAACCTTGTTCGGTGTTTAAAATAATTTTTTGAAATTACTAGTGACAACTAAAATCAACCATACAGAATGTATACGCTATGGACTTTTACCTCTGCAAGCACTTCAAAATTTCGTGCAATTGTTTACTACATCTAATGCTGCACAATAACTGCGTTGAACATCGAAACAAAATTAAGTCATTTATGGGGGGGAAGCTATCAGTCAAAAAGATGTGTAAAAATCAAATTTTTGGGCCAAATAGTTTTTGTGAAATGTTAGTGTCAAAGCAGTCGAAACACCTTGTGTCTGCACAGGCGAGCAGTCCAGTGATGACAAAATCGCGGAATACGGGGAGCACGTCTCTGTAGCAGCGAAAGGGTTAATGCGGCCGTGGTGGCTTTACTTGATAAACTGCGCGCTCCCCCCTAAACGTAAGTTTGCAAACTATACTATGGTGCCGGTTCTCTTGGCGCGTACAACTGGCAACGCAGCAATCTCCCACGTCTGGGCGGGCATGCGCGAACCGCCAAGATAAAAGAATTGAACTATACCTAATGAAGTCCACTCGTATGTCCCGATCTGTGTTTGTGTGTGTGTGTGTGTGTCTGTGTTTGTGTGTGTGTGTGTGTCTGGATATACCTGGGGGCTTGACGGACAGCACAGCTTTTGAGGACACACGTACCTGGTGACGGGCAAGGGCTTGAGGCAGCGGCCGCAGCAGGAGCAGCAGCAGCAGGGTCCGGTGACCGGGCGCAGTGTGGTGGCCACCAGCTGTGAAGACAGCTCCTGCTCCTTGCTGTCGAAGTGGCAGACGAGCAGCGAGAACAGCTGGTAGAAGCACACCACGAACATGGCCTGCATCACCAGCTGCACCATGGGGAAGGTGCGCGGCACCAGCACCGACACGTACGCCACGGACGCAGACACCTGTCCGACAGACCGTTCCCACTGCATCCAAGGTTCTGTAGGCCTGTCCAGCCAAACTACACTACTGGCCATTACTATTGCTACACCACGAAGATGACGTGCTACAGACGCGAAATTTAACCGACAGGAAGAAGATGCTGTGATATACAAGTGATAAGCTTCTCAGAGCATTCACACGAGGTTGGCGCCGGTGGCGACACCTACGACGTGCTGACATGAGGAACGTTTCCGACCGATTTCTCATACACAAACAGCAGTTGACCGGCGTTGCCTCCTGAAACATTGCTCTGATGCCTCATGTAAGGAGGAGAAATGCGTACCATCACATTTCCGACCTTGATAAAGATCGGATTGTAGCCTATTGCGATTGCGGTTTATCGTATCGAGACATTGCTGCTCGCGTTGGTCGATAACCAATCACTGTTAGCACAATATGGAATCGGTGGGTTCAGGAGGGTAATACGGAACGCCGTGCTGGATCCCAAAAGCCTCGTATCATTAGCAGTCGAGATGACAGGCATCTTATCCGCATGGCTGAACGGATCGTGCAGCCACGTCTCGATCCCAGAGTCAACAGATGGGCACGTTAGCAAGACAACAACCATGTGCACGAACAGTTCGACGACGTTTGCATCAGCATGGACCATCAGCTCGGAGACTGTGGCTGCAGTTACCCTTGACACTGCATCACAAACAGGAGCGCGTCTGATGGTGTACTCGACGGCGAACCTGAATGCGCTAATGGCAAAACGTCACTTTTTCCGATGAATCCAGATTCTGCTTACAGCATCATGATGGTAGTATCCGTGTATGGCGACATCACAGTGAACGCACATTGGAAGCGTGTATTCGTCATCGCCATATTGGCGTATCTCTACGTGATGGTATGGGGTGCCGTCGGTTACACGTGTCGGTCCCCTCTTCTTTGCACTGACAGTGGACGTTACATTTTAGATGTGTTACGACCCGTGGCTCTACCCATCATTGTCCGCAGCTCGACGTCGTGTGGTAGCGTCCTCGCTTCCTGCGCCCAGGTTCCCAGGTTCGATTTGCGGCGGGGTCAGGGATTTTCTCTGCCTTGTGATGACTGGGTGTTGTGTGAAGTCCTTAGGTTAGTTAGGTTTAAGTAGTTCTAAGTTATAGGCGACTGATGACCATAGCTGTTAAGTCCCATAGTGATCAGAGCCATTTTTTTCTACTCTTCATTCGATCCCTGCAAAACCCTACTTTTCAGCAGGATAATGCACGACTGCATGTTACAGGTCCTGTACGGGCCTTTCTGGATACAGAAAATGTTCGACTGCTGCCCTGTCCAGCACATTCTCCAGATCTCTCACCAACTGAAAACGTCTGGTCAATGGTAGCCGAGCAACTGGCTCATCACAATATGCCAGTCGCAACTCTTCATGAACTGCGGTATTGTGTTGAAGCTGTATGGGCATCTGTACCTGTACACGCTATCCAAGCTCTGTTTGACTCAATGCCCAGGTGTATCAAGGCCGTTATTACGGACAGAGGTGGTTGTTATGGGTACTATTTTCTCAGGATGTATGCACCCAAATTGTGTGAAAATGTAATCAAATGTCAGTTCTAGTATAATATATTTGTCCAATGAATATCCGTTTATCATCTGCATTTTTTCTTGGTGTAGCAGTTTTAATGGCCAGTGGTGCACTTCTAGATTTATACCCTAGGACTCAATCTGAAACACATCTGTGGGTAGGTCCATCTATCCAGTCTTGCGTCCTTTCTCCAGTCAACTGCAGGTCGGGACTGGTGGTACGGTTCATCTTTAGTCATGCAGACAACTATCTGTGCTTGTGAACAGAGTGATTCAAAATTCTTATTACAGGCATCTGGAGGTTGTAGAGGGGATTTTGTAGATGAAGTTTTGATAAGGAACCCATGTCCCGAAATGTACCATTTGGATATAAAATCAGTTTGAACATCGGATCGTGTTCAAATCTCCCATTTCACGGCAAGGACATAAACTTAAAAGAGGACGTCGTCACCAGACTCTGGAACTCAATACGTAACACCTTCGCCTGACCGCAACAACGTGATGATGGAGATGGAGAGGGTTTTATGAGCGCACAACGGCAAGGTCTTCAGCACCCGCTCAGAAACAAATTGAGACGGGTGTCAAGAAAAGACTCAGAACAGTAAGAGAAAAAAGAATGTAAAGCACAGGTAACAATGCTGGAAAAATATGTGCCTACCCACACCGAAATATGGGACGAAGCATGCCGTCAGCAGTAAAACATGGAGAACACAGGAAGAAAGTGGTAGAGGGAGCTAAAACAACACAGCAGATGGAAGTGGCTGGCTGACCGCAAAGAAAAAAGGGAGGAGCCAGCCACTCTGCAATACGCTAAAACCTCCAGCATGAAAGTTTAGGCCAGAGTAAAGACACAACACAACGTTGTTTGAGCACACTCTTTCCTCTACATATTTTATATTTAACAATGAATTTTACGAACAATCTGACGGTGTCGCCATGGGGAGTCCTTTGTCTCCCCTGGTGGCCAATCTTTTTATGGAAGATTTTGAGAAGAGAGCACTCGACTCTGCCACTTTTAAACCGACAGTATTTTGGCGATACGTTGACGACACTTATAGTGTGGCCTCATGGTCTGAACCGTCTCCAAGAATTTTTACGTCACATGAACTCCATACATGAAAACATAAAGTTTACCATGGAGATAGAGAAAGATGGTTGTCTGCCATTTTTAGACGTCTTGGTGCGACGGAAGATGGCACACTTGGTCACTAGGTGAACAGAAAGCCCACTCATACAGACCTGTATCTGCAAGCTATTAGTTGCTACCATCCAGCACAAACAATGGACGTTTTCAAAACCTTGATCCACCGTGCCCAAACCATCTCTGACGCCGACAGTCTTCAAGCAGAACTGGAAAAATAATTTCTGAAGAATGGCTTTTCACCTAGACAAGTGAACAGAGTGATGAAGACCTACAAACGAGGGAAAAAGGAAGAGGCCTTCAGGTCGACTGTTTATCTACCATTTATTGGCAATGTTTCTTCACAGATAGGCAGAGTATTGAGAAAGTATCACGTGAGAGGCATCTTTCGGCCTGGGATCCGTTAAAGACGACCTGGGCCTGCGTAAACCAGGTGTTTACAAAATTTCGCGTGAATGCGGCAAATCATATATAGGGCAAACAACACGAACTGTGCAGGAACGCATTGCGGAACACCAACGGCATACTCGCCTTCTCCAATCCGCCGAGTCCACAATCTCTGAACATTGTATTTCCACAGACCATTCCATGAATTACAACGACAGAAAAATTTTGGCCCATACATCAAACTTTTGGAGCTCGATTATCAACGAATCTGTGGAAATGAGATTGTCTGACAGCGAGACTCTCATCAATCGAGATAGCGGTTATCAGCTAAACTCTGCTTGGAATCCTGTTATAGAGAAACTTCGTAGTCAACGTAGTCATCTGCATAAAGATGGAAATCGACCTGATATCGATACGCCAGGCTTTCACCGTGGAGGGCGCGAGGCGCAGCGCACGGAGTTGTTATGAACGTGCACACTGAGCAGCGCATGCGCAGTGTCACCTCAGAGGGCTATAAATAGGGGAGCTCAGCGAGTACTCGCCAGTACTACTACAGTGGCATTTACCTGAAGATGGCCGGAAGACTCTGTGCCGAAATTTCATGGCAAGACGTTACTGATATCCGGCAGTTCTCCCGTGCTTTTATGGAACAACACAGATCTTTAAAACCCTAGACACACACGTCTCATCATCAGCTAAAACACAGGGCAGACCCCATCAACTGGTGTTTCTGCCCTTGCATCACGGTATAAAATGCAGTCTGTTAAAATGTGGCGGACAGAGATGTGCACACCACAAGTATCACAAAAAGGCGGATCCTCCCGCAGTAATACAAAGCTATGTGTGAGAGGACAGTGCCCAATCTGAAGACGGGTGAGGTTCACTTCCTCCCGCCTGAGCAAGTGGCAGGAGGAACGCCATCGCCGAGTTTTTGACTTCACCAGCCGCAATTTATTGGCCGTCACCGCCAGCCATTCTTCCTCTAACAACTTCATGCACTTCCTGTGGAGTGCAGAACAGCCACGAGAAACTGGTTTGTCCGAAACTAGGAGCATTGTCTGTGATGCTTCACAGACACATTGCACTCTCAGCTTTGAAGAGGATGTCCTCCATCACGTAGAAGAGAACTTAAGCACAGGGACTCAAAACAATGCCCACTCCATGTGCTCCTACAGCACACAATTCAGAGCTCATTATCTGGTGGTGGTGGATATAATGTTATGGTCGCTCAACAGTGTAGTCTTTAGCGCCCGAGCTCATTATCTCGACCGTGTGTGCCATGAAGCGGCATGTGGGTCAGCAGCCCGTGGTCGTGCGGTAGCGTTCCCGCGCCCGGGTTCCCGGGTTCGGTTCCCGGCGGGGTCACGGATTTTCTCTGCCTAGTGATGACTGGGTGTTATGTGATGTCGTTAGGTTAGTTAGGTTTAAGCAGTTCTAAGTTCTAGGGGCTGATGACCATAGACGTTAAGTCCCATAGTGCTCAGAGCCACGGAAATATTACCGCTGCAACTACCCAGTACTGTTTTATTAAACCACCATTCATGAAATGGCTCCAAGAAACCTTGGCAAAATTAGTGCAACTTTATGACTTCGCTTTGAGTTTTGTACTTGGTCAGGTCCTTGCCATTTTCGATTTACGTATTTTCTAAAAACTGAAATTACTGCCGTCTACCGCAAGTCTCTAGAGGAACGGAAGGCTCCAAATGATTTGAAAATAGCCCAGGTAGTCCCAGTCTTCAAGAAGGGTCGTCGAGCAGATGCGCAAAACTATAGACCAATATCTCTGACGTCGATCTGTTGTAGAATTTTAGAACATGTTGTTTGCTCACGTATCATGTCGTTTCTGGAAACCCAGAATCAGATCGGTAGGAATCAACATGGATTCCGGAAACAGCGGTCGTGTGAGACCCAACTCGTTTTATTTGTTCATGAGACCCAGAAAATATTACATACAGGTTCCCAGGTAAATGCCATTTTCCTTGACTTCCGGAAGGCGTTCGATACAGTTCTGCACTGTCACCTGATAGACAAAGTAAGAGCCTACGGAATATCAGACCAGCTGTGTGGCTGGATTGAAGAGTTTTTAGCAAACAGAACACAGCATGTTGTTATCAATGGAGAGACGTCTACAGACGTTAAAGTAACCTCTGGCGTGCGACAGGGGAATGTTATGGGACCATTGCTTCTCACAATATATATAAATGACCTAGTAAATAGTGTCGAAAGTTCCATGCGGCTTTTCGCGGATGATGCTGTAGTATACAGAGAAGTTACAGCATTAGAAAATTGTATCGAAATGCAGGAAGATCTGCAGCGGATAGGCACTTGGTGCAGGGAGTGGCAACTGACCCTTAACATAGACAAATGGCCTGTAGGTGGCAGCATAGTGCAGATGCACACACACACCGTCGCCGTATCAGTATAAAGATGGCCACCCCACTTGCGACTTGCACCAGGGAAGAACAGTGTTCTGTTATTCATTGCCGGCCGGGGTGGCCGAGCGGTTCTAGGCGCTGCAGTCTGGAACCGCCCGACCGCTACGATCTCAGGTTCGAATCCTGCCTCAGGCATGAATGAATGTGTTTGATTTCCTTAGGTTAGTTAGGTTTATGTAGTTTTAAGCTCTAGGGGACTGATGACCTTAGACGTTAACTCCCATAGTGCTCAGAGCCATTTGAACCATTTGTTATTCGCTTTTTGCGTAGTGAAGATGTGAAACCTATTGAAACTCATCGACGAATGAAGCTTCAGTACGGTGATGCATGTTTTGTCACAGCAGCATGTCTACGAATGGAGTAGGAAGTTCGCAAATGGTGTGACTTCAGTGGAAGATGCTCCTCGTCCAGGTCAGGCACAACGAGTTGTGACTCCGCAGAACATTGTGGCAGTTGAAGCCATAGTGAAGGGAAACAGCCGAGTGACACTGAATGACTTTGCACCATCATGGGTCATCACACCACATTGTGCATGATGTGCTCCAGTTTCACAAAGGGTCTGAAAGACGGATGCTACGGCAGCTGACTCCTGAAATGACAGAACGACGTGTTGATGCTTGTGAAGAACTTCTTCGGCGCTTTGAACGAGAAGGTGATAGCTTGCTTGCAAGAATCGTTACTCAGGACGAAACCTAAGTTCACTTCCACCAACCGGAAATGAAGAGAGCGAGCAAGGAATGGCGCCATTCCTCAACACCAAAACCAAAGAAGTTTTGAACAGAACCATCAGCAGGGAAGGTTATGCTGGCTCTTTTCTGGGACGAAAAAGGCGTCATTTTGGAGCATTACATACCTAGAGGAATCACTGTCACCAGTGCATCAGATCTCCTAAAATATCATCTGCGGTCTGCAATCAAATTAAAGCGACGTGGACTGCTGTCAGAAGGTGTCCTTTTGCAACATCACAATGCAAGGCCCCACACTGCCCGTACAACAGTTGCAACGTTCACAGACCTGTATTTTGAGTGTCTTCCTCATCCACCATACTCACCAGACCTTGCCACAAGTGATTTCCACATGTTTGGAACACTCAAAGACGCAATGGGAAGAAAGAAGTGCCGTTCTGATGAAGAGGTACGCCACGCGGTGCACGGGTGGTTGCGCGGACTACCAAAAGAATTTTTTTCTGAAGGAATTTATGCATTCTGTAAGCGCTGCAGGACTTGCATTGGGCGTGGGGGAGATTATGTTGAAAGGTGACACAGCTTTGTAGCACTTCTGCACAATAAACAATACTGAAAAGGTTTTCATCTGATTCACCCTCGTAATATCATCCCAATTATCCAAAGTCACCCTGACTTCACGTAAGACGGATCTCGACCCCATCGAAGCAGGAGAGTGTTTGATATCCTGGAGGAGCCATCCTGGGGGGGGGGGCATATTAAAGAGAAGGTTTACAGCAATAACCATTGCTGAGCTGAAAACAGCCTTTCAGGAATGAGATTTTCACTCTGAAGCGGAGTGTGCGCTGATATGAAACTTCCTGGCAGATTAAAACTGTGTGCCGGACAGAGATTCGAACTCGGGAACTTTGCCTTTCGCGGGCAAGTGCTGTGAGGATGGTGCGTGAGTCGTGCTTGGGTAGCTCAGTTGGTAGAGCACTTGCCCGCGAAAGGCAAAGTTCCCGAGTTCGAGTCTCGGTCCGGCACACAGTTTTAATCTGCCAGGAAGTTTCAGCCATTCAGGAGGTCATCGACAGCATCGATATTCCGACACTTCAGCGGTCATGCAGGACTTGGCTATTCGTCTGTGCCACTTCATTGCCAGTGACGGCACGCTTATCGAACATGTCATATCCTGAATCCAAATATCTGTAGTGACGTTTACATGTTGAAAGCCGTAGTTTGTAACTAATTCAATAATTATCCCCCTGTCGATACATAGTTTCGTATACGTCTACATGGATACTATGCCAATCACTTTTATGTGCCTGGCAGAGGTTTCACTGTACCACCTGCACTCTTATTCCACTCTCGTAAAGCGCACGGAAAGAATGAACATTTATATCATTCCGTACGAGCTCTGATTTCCCTTATTTTATCATGGTGATCGTTTCTCCCTAGAAGGTTTACAGCAACTCACCCTTAACATAGACAAATGTAACGTATTGCGAATACATAGAAAGAAGGTTCCTTTATTGTATGATTATATGATAGCGGAACATACGCTGGTAGCACTTACTTCTGTAGAATATCTGGGAGTATGCGTGCGGAACGGTTTGAAGTGGAATAATCATACAAAATTAATTGTTGGTAAGGCGGGTATAAGGTTGAGATCCATTGGGAGAGTCCTTAGAAAATGTAGTCCAACAACAAAGGAGGTGGCTTACAAAACAATCGTTCGACCTATACTTTATTGCTGATCAGTGTGGGATCCGTACCAGATCGGGTTGACGGAGGAGATAGAGAAGATCCAAAGAAGAGCGGCGCGTTTCGTCACAGGGTTATTTGGTAACCCTGATAGAGTTACGGAGATGTTTAGCAAACTCAAGTGGCAGACTCTGCAGGAGAGGCGCTCTGAATCACGGTGTAGCTTGCTCACCAGGTTTCGAGAGGGTGCGTTTCTGGATGAGGTATCGAATATATTGCTTCCCCCTACTTATACTTCCCGAGAAGATCACGAATGTAAAATTAGAGAGATTCGAGCGTAAACGGAAGCTTTCCGGCAGTCGTTCTTCCCGCGAACCATACGCGACTGGAACAGAAAAGGGAGGTAATGACAGTGGCACGTAAAGTGCCCTCCGCCACACACCGTTGGGTGGCTTGCGGAGTATAAATGTAGATGTAGATGTATGTAGGTCGGCGTCTATAAAATATTTCCGCATTCGTAGGAGAGTGTTGGTGATTGGAATTTCGTCAGAAGATTGCTCCGCAACGAAAAACGCCTTTCTTTTAATGATGTCCATCCCAAATCCTGTTTCATCTCAGTGACACTCTCTCCCATATTTCGCGATAATACAAAACGTGCTGTCCTTTATTGAACTTTTCCGATGTATGCCGTCAATTCTATCTGCTAAGGATCCCACACCGCGTAGAAGTATTCTAAAAGAGGACGGACAAGCGTAGTGTAGGCAGTCGCCTTAGTAGGTCTGTTACATTTTCTAAGTGTCCTGCCAATAAAACGCAATCTTTGGTTAGCCTTCCCCACAACATTGTCTATGTGCTCCTTCCAATTTAAGTTGTTCGTAATTGTAATTCCTAGGGATTAAGTTGAACTTACAGTCTTTATATTTGACTGATTTATCGTGTAACGGAAGTTTAACGGATACCTTTCAGCACTCATGTGACTGCCCTCACACTTTTCGCTATTTATGGTCACCTGCCAACTTTCGCACCATACAGATATATTTTCTAAACTGGTTTGCAATTTGTTTTGATCTTCTGATGACTTTACTAGTCCATCAACGATAGCGTCATCTGCAAACAACGGAAGAGGCTACTCAGATTGTCTCCCAAATCGTTTATATAGATAAGGAACAGCAGAAGGCCTATAACACTACCCTGGAGAACGCCAGAAATGACTTCTGTTTTACTGGATGACTTTCTCTCACAGTAAGACACGACTCCAGTCACATAACTGAATCGATATTCCATAAGAAAGCAATTGTACTACAAGTCTGGCACAGTGTCAAAAGCCTTCCAGAAATCCAGAAATACGGAACCAGTATGAAATCTCATGTCAATAGCACTCAGCACTTCACGCGAGTAAAGAACTAGTTGTGTTTCACAAGACAGATGTTTTCTAAATTCATGTTGACTGTGTGTCAATAGCCAGTTTTCTTCGAGGTAATTCATAAGGTTCGAACACAATGTATGTTCCATAACCCTGCCGCATATCGACGTTAACGATATGGGCCTGTAATTTTACTTTTGTTAAGTGATTTAAGATGCTTCACTACAACAGAGCATGCACAATTACGGCACTAGTACAGTGTATATCCACCTTTCGCAGCAATGCAGGCTGCTATTCTCCCATGGAGACGATCGTAGAGATGCTGGATGTAGTCCTGTGGAACGGCTTGCCATGCCATTTCCACCTGGCGCCTCAGTTGGACCAGCGTTAGTGCTGGACGAACAGACCGCGTGAGACGACACTTCATCCAGTGCCAAACATGCTCAATGGGGGACAGATCCGGAGATCTTGCTGGCCAGGGTAGTTGACTTACACCTTCTAGAGCACGTTGGGTGTCACGGGATACATGCGGACGTGCATTGTCCTGTTGGAACAGCAAGTTCCCTTGCCGGTCTAGGAATGGTAGAACGATGGGTTCGATGACGGTTTGGATGTACCGTGCACTATTCAGTGTCCCCTCGACGATCACCAGAGGTGTACGGCCAGTGTAGGAGATCGCTCCCCACACCATGATGCCGGGTGTGGGCCCTGTGTGCCTCGGTCGTATGCAGTCCTGATTGTGGCGCTCACCTGCACGGCGCCAAACGCGCATACGACCATCATTGGCACCAAGGCAGAAGCGACTCTCATCGCTGAAGACGACACGTCTCCATTCGTCCCTCCATTCACGCCTGTCGCGACACCACTGGAGGCGGGCTGCACGATGTTGGGGCGTGAGCGGAAGACGGCCTAACGGTGTGAGGGACCGTAGCCCAGCTTCATGGAGACGGTTGCGGATGGTCCTCGCCGATACCCCAGGAGCAACAGTGTCCCTAATTTGCTGGGAAGTGGCGGTGCGGTCCCCTACGGTACTGCGTAGGATCCTACGGTCTTGGCGTGCATCCGTGCGTCGCTGCGGTCCGGTCCCAGGTCGACGGGCACGTGCACCTTCCGCCGACCACTGGCGACAGCATCAATGTACTGTGGAGACCTCACGCCCCACTTGTTGAGCAATTCGGCGGTACGTCCACCCGGCCTCCCGCATGCCCACTATACGCCCTCGCTCAAAGTCCGTCAACTGCACATACGGTTCACGTCCACGCTGTCGCGGCATGCTACCAGTGTTAAAGACTGCGATGGAGCTCCGTATGCCACGGCAAACTGGCTGACACTGACGGCGGCGGTGCACAAATGCTGCGCAGCTAGCGCCATTCGACGGCCAACACCGCGGTTCCTGGTGTGTCCGCTGTGCCGTGCGTGTGATCATTGCGTGTACAGCCCTCTCGCAGTGTCCGGAGCAAGTATGGTGGGTCTGACACACCGGTGTCAATGTGTTCTTTTTTTCCATTTCCAGGAGTGTACGTTCCAGAATCCTGCTGCATAAAGACTTTAATGATATGGGCCTGTACTTTAGCAGGTTACTGCTACTACCTTTCTTGTATATTGGTGTGACTTGTGCAACTTTCCAGACTTTGGGTACGGATTTTCCGTTGAGCGAACGGTTTTATACGATTGTTAAGTACAGAGCTATTGTATCTGTATACTCTGAAAGGAACCTAAGTTGTATACGATTTGGACCAGAAAACTTTCTTTTATTAAGTTTAACATTGTTTGGGTTGGATAATTAATTGAAACCCTCAGCTTCCGACAGGTATAGTCGATATACCTCGATGTGGACAGCTGGGTCTGTTCTGGACCCTGTCATCGAGACATAAAAATGAGCTTCCAGAATTATTGTACATCCACAAGCTAAGCACAACTCTTAATAGAGATGATCAGCTATAGGTAGTTTTCCACACAAGAATCGAACTCGCAGAAGCAACGACCTTTGAAGCCATCGTTATTCGCTTTCCGTTGTGTCAGGCACCACTACCCGGGATCTCCTACTTACATGGCAGACGCTCTATCCATCTGAGCAACCGAGGACGCAGATAAATAGCGCGAGTGCAGGGACTTATCCGTTGCACGCTCCCCGTGAGACTCACATTCCCAACTGACCACAATCTACATACGTAATTTACCTAACAGATATTTGCCCATCCACTCATTACTCGCGCAACTAAGGTGACGATTTCCGTAAGAGTTTGGCTGCGTAGCCTTTAACAATATACCGGGTGATCAAAAAGTCAGTATAAATTTGAAAACTTAATAAACCACGGAATAATGTAGATAGAGAAATAAAAATTGACACGCGTGCTTGGAATGACATGGGGTTTTATTAGAACCAAAAAAAAAACAAAGTTCCCAAAATGTCCGAAAGATGGCGCTCGACCCGCGAAACGTCAATGACTGCGCATGACAATCGTGTATAAAAGGAGCTGTAATGAGAGAGAGAATCAGATGCGCCAGCAGTCGCAGCATGTTGACATTACCTGAAAAGGCGCTTTTAGTGAAGCAGAATGGGGAGCGTTACGATCCTATCGCCATAGGAAGGGGATTCGAACGGGTAAAGGTCCGTTGACAAATGCATTTCGAAGTTCGAAGCCAGGGGTTGTTTAGACGATAGACCCCGTAGTGGCCGACCGAGCACAAGGCGTAATGCTGCTGAGACAGTTCAGGAAGAAATGGAGACTGTAGCGGGTTCGTCTATGCACGGGTAAGTCAGCGCTCGTGCAGCCGCAAATCGCACCGGCATTCCATACACTACTGTTTGATTGGTGTACCCTCCGATGCTACCCCTACAAAATCCATCGGGATCATGAACTGTTACCTGGGGATTTGGTGAAGCGGTGGGCATTTGCGGTGTGCGCGTTTCAAAAGATGGCGGAAGATGACGATTGGTTGAGTAACGTGTTGTGGACCGACGAAGCTCATTTCACGCTCCGAGGGTCTGTCAACGCCCACATCTGCAGAATTTGGGCTACCGAAAATCCTAGAGCTGTCGTGGAAAATCCATTGCATTGAAAGTAACGCTATGGGTTGGATTTACCACATCTACCGTTATCGGGCCTTTTTTCTTCGAGGAAATGCGTGATTCTGGATTTGTAACTGCTACCGTGACGGGTGAGAGGCACGCCGATATGTTACAGAATCGCATCATCCCCAGCCTGGCTGATAAACACCTGCTGGAACGTACGATGTTTATGTAGGATGGCGCTCCACCCCATATTGCTAGACGCGTGAAAGATCTCTTGCGCGGGTCGTTTGGTAATGATCGTGTGCTCAGCCGCCACTTTCGTCGTGCTTGGCCTCCCAGGTCAATCCGTGCGATTATTGGCTTTGGGGTTACGTGAAGTCGCAAGTGTATCGTGATCGACCGACATCTCTAGGGATATTGAAAGACAACATCCGACGCCAATGACTCAGCATAACTACGGACATGCTTTACAGTGCTGTTCACAACATTATTCCTCGACTACAGCTATTGTTGAGGAATGATGGTGGACATATGGAGCATTTCCTGTCAAGAACATGATCTTCGCTTTGTCTTACTTTGTTATGCTAATTATTGCTCTTCTGATTAGATGAAGCGCCATCTGTCGGGTATTTTTGGAACTTTTGTATTTTTTTGCTTCTAATGAAACCCCATGTCCTTCAAAGCATGTGTGTCAATTTGTATCTCTCTATGTATATTATTCCGTGATTTATTCAGTTTTCAAATTTATACTGACTTTTTGATCACCCATTGTATGAAGACAGTAACTGTTCTCGAAAGAACAGATACCACTGATGACCGTGCAGCTTCTCTAGAATAAATGATAGTTAACTGAAACCCTCAGCTGCCGACAGCTGTCCCCATCGCGGTACATCAACAAAACCTGTCGGCAGCTGAGGGTTTCAATTAACTATCATTTATTCTAGAGAAGCTGCACGGTCATCAGTGGTATCAGTTCTTTCGAGAACAGTTACTATCTTCATATATATGTTTGGGATTGAGTATTGGAGGTTGACAATGGATGAAGCAACGTTGGGCTTTAGGCAACCGGGAAAGACATTTGGTTACTTCACAACGACCCGGTTTTCGATGGTCAGAAGTTCGCTTCAGGCAGTCTAGGGAAAACCACAAATATGGGGCCCTTTAGGTTCACCCCCACCTCTCTCCCATAGCACCAGCTGCCTCTCTTCATCAGAGGAGGCGCGAGCAGGTGAACCTTTATGGCAGTGTCCACGTGACGGCTCGCCGCCTAGTATGTCTGTCTTACCGGGTAGATGGAGATGACGAAGGACGTGTAGCCCCGGAGCACCTGGGGCGTGTGGAGCTGCACGTAGCGCATGGTGCTGACGTAGACCGCCCCCACCGCGATCGTGGCCAGCGTGCTTAACGCGACCACCGGCACGATCACCGCCAGAGGGCCTGCGGCAGAGAAACAGTGTCCTCAGCTGCATTGAAAATGCTGGTCAGGAAGGGTAGAAATTGATTACCGGGAGGGGATCATATGTAGTAGTGGAAATCAGTGAAAATTAATGTTGTCGTCTGGGATAGATGCACACATTGTATACTCAGTAGTATGGGATCAAGTTGTAAGTTGGCTGTTTAGGTTTTTATGTTGGTAACGTCACGTAGCGCTCTGTATGAAAATCACTGGCTGTGCTGTGTGCAGTCTGTGGCTGGTTGGCATTGTTGGAATCGTCGCTATTGCAGTGTTGGGCAGTTGGATGTTAACAGCGCGTAGCGTTGCACAGTTGGAGGTGAGCCGCCAGCAGTGGTGGATGTGGGGCAGAATTTTGAGAGCGGGCGATCTGGACGTGTGTCCATCAGAAAGAGTAAATTTGTAATATTGGATATCATGAACTGATATATATATGATGACTCTGGCACATTATTAAGGCAAATACAGTGTTTGCTCTCTATCAAAATCTTTCATTTGCTGAATATGCCTATCAGTAGTTACGGCCTTCAGTAGCTTGAATCTTTTATTTAGCTAGCAGTAGTGGCGCTCACTGTATTGCAGTACTTCGAGTAACGAAGATTTCTGTGAGGTAAGTGATTCATGAAAGGTATAGGTTATTGTTAGTCAGGGCCATTCTTTTGTAGGGATTATTGAAAGTCAGATTGCGTTGCGCTAAAAATATTGTGTGTCAGTTTAGTGTTGATCAGAACAAGTAAAGAGAGAAATGTCTGAGTACGTTCAGTTGTGCTCAACTGTTTGAAAATCAAATAGCAAGAGGTTTTCCACCACTGTCATTGTTAAATATTTCCACGGGTCTGTTTCACAGTGTATTGACAAATGCATTTCCTGTCTGTAGTAGGTGTATAAGGAGCGACTCGCCAGCCGAGAGCGCTAATGCGGTGCTACCTGGACTCGGGTAGGCGCGCCGGCCCAGGGTCGATTATGCCTGACGGAATAAAGACGAGGGTCGGAGTGCCAGCCAGCCTGGATGTGGTTCTCAGGCAGTTTTCCACATCCCGATAGGTGAATACCAGGCTGGTCCCCATGTCCTGCCTCAGTTACACGACTCATAGATATCTGATGTTGTTCAAATGTGTGTGAAATCTTATGGGACTTAAGGGTAGGACGTCAAACGGGCCGACTTGGAGCAGGAGAGGCACCACAGGACATTTTATTTTCTACTGTCTATACTTTTACAAATAAATTCATAAAACTTTGTCAGCATGACCAAGAAGGATTCAGGATTCACACTTATAGCAGTGCAAGTGCAAAAACATAAGAAAATAAATTTTATTTGGATATGAAATTTCATCATTTTTTTCACTTACTGTTGGCTGCATTTGTTGCTATAGGTACATTTTTCTTCACAAGTAAGAGAGATTCTTTGATGAATTTTGCGTACAGCATACAAACCATACTTACAGGTTTATGAAACTCTGGAATTTTCCAAATCTATTACAAGCTGTGGTAAAAGTTGAGTTGATTAACTACAAAATTTGATTTTTTTCTAAACATTAAGTTTAAAAATTAACAGCTTATTCCTTTTTTAATAAATTAAATAGATTCTAGAGTTTCAGACACCTGTACGTATGGTTTGTATGCTGTGCAAAATTCATCGAACAGTCTCTCTTGTTGTTGTTGTTGTTGTGGTCTTCAGTCCTGAGACTGGTTCGATGCAGCTCTCCATGCTACTCTATCCTGTACAAGCTTCTTCATCTCCCAGTACCTACTGCAACCTACATCCTTTTGAATCTGCTTAGTGTATTCATCTCTTGGTCTCCCTCTACGATTTTTACCCTCCACGCTGCCCTCCAATGCTAAATTGGTGATCCATTTATGAAGAAATGTGTACCTATAGCAACAAATTCGGCCAATATTAAGTGAAAAAATGATCAAATTTCACATGTAAAAAAAAATTATTTTGTTATGTTTTTCAACTTCCGCTGCCGCGAGTGTGAATCCTGAATCCTTCCTGGTCATGCTGACAAACTTTTATGAATTGACTTGTAAAAGTATAGACAGTGGAAATTAAAATGACCTGTGGTGGCTCTCCTGCTCCAAGTCGACCCGTTGGACGTTCTACCCCCCCCCCCCCCCCCCCCTTAACTGCTAAGGTCATCAGTGCCTCAGCATACACACTACTTAACCTAATGTCCTTGGACTCTAACCTCCGCCGGAACCAGCCATATAGATATTTGAAAACGTTTTCATGGCCTACACTAGAGACAGATAGCTGGGGTATACTAATTCCGTCGTGGGAGGTATGGGGTGGCGACAGGAAGGTCATCCGGCCACCTTCCATCACTTACATCGCCAACTCCATAGTTACAAGGCCGATCCTATGTTGCAGTGGGACAAAGGCCCAAGCAAAAGAAGAAGACTATGTATATAAGGATCCATCAACGACTCTACTTCTTCAACATAAGTGAGCCGTGTATCGGCTCGTGCTACACCTTGCGTTTAGACTGCATTGGTTTTCCGTTTCTTCCTCTGACATGTTTGTTTGATATGTTGTCTTTTCCCTCTGCTATCGTCTGCGTCTTGCTTCCGGGAAACTGCTATGGAGGAAGTGAGATCTTTGACCGGTGGTAACCTCGTGTGGTGGCGCGGAAGTAGGGGCGTGCGCTCAGAGAGAGTGTGGTGGACACGAGAGGGCAGTGTGGCTCTCCAGCGCGAAGAAGGCGTGGTCGGCTGTACCGAGTCGCCACGTGATGTATGTCGGTTGTGTGTAACGAGCGGGTCGAGTTGACGGAAGAGCTCCCCAAATGTTGGTTGTATACACAATCGCCCCACGAGTAGTTGCTGTTCATTTCACCTTGGTGGGACGTTAACAGGCTTCTTTCAATCCTCCGTTTCAACACCGGGGTTTAAAAAAGAGACACCTAACATGAAGGAGCAGTCACTACCCGTCAACGTTGCAGAGAAGACGCGACCTCCGGTGACAGAGCGTGTTGTCGCGTGACCGTCGCGTGTTGGGTACGCTGGCGACGCGTGCGCGGTTGGATGTGTGGATCCTTGCCATCGGAGGTCGTGTGCTGCCTGTTCGAACATAACTGCAAGTTAAGTTAGTGGAAGGTTTAATCATTAAGTAATAATTTTGTGTAACCAGCGTCTCTTCTGCTTTGTGGGCTCCGACGACCGGGTTTTCTGTCCCCGGCACCGGTGTAATTGAAGACAGTGATCTTTCCTTCTCCTCTCGTTACTGTCCGATGAGAGGTGTAGTTTTGGCAGTTTAATTGTTTCGCTATTCTGTCGTGTGTTATGAGTAAATTCATGCTTCTTGTTAGTTGATTATGTGGTCGCTCATTCAGGACTGTGTGGTGTAATGTTTCCTTGCACGAGGTTAGCTCAAATTCTGTCAGCAAGTTAAACCATTTTCTGGCAAATTTTTGCGGTCTAAAAGTCGGTGCAGTGACCAACCTGAGAGTGGCAATTCTGTTTACGGGCGTATTTAAATTGGTCAGTATTCTATCTAGCCTGAGCATCCCTGAGTGGGTGATTTGTGGCCGCCTTACACGGGTCCGTCATATCTGTTATGTTCTAAAGATATTCCAGGACACACTTGTTTAAAAAAAATTTTAAATTCCTCCAAGTTTGTAAATTACTTTTATTGCCATTAATCGTGTGTTTTTTTGAGACCAGTTTAATTTTTTAATGGCGGTGGTGGTAGCTCCACTACCTCACCGTGCCTTATTAACAAAGTTCTGTATTTACTTTAGTAGCCTGTTTACTAATGTTCTTTAAGAAAATTTTAAGCTGTTGTATTGCTATAAATTACTTGAGTGCCGTTAGCGGCGTGTTTAAAAGGCTGTTTATTGCCGTACTGCTAGTTTCTGTAAGATGTGAATAAAACATTTGTGTGTGAAAATCTCAACTCGACAGTAAACTACGAGAAATTTGGCCCCGTTTCCCAACTTGTGGTGTGGCTCGTAGTAACCGTAACCACTGTGTGTGTCAATAAGCTTCAATCATTTTTACCAAGTTTTTATTGACTTTCTTGTCTATCTCTCTATATTGTACAATCCTTGCAGTTGATTGTAAACTAAGTTGTTGATGTACTAGGGACTTGAAGTTTTAAAAATAGATCGGAACAGGATGATAATATTAACTGGCTTCCTTCTCTGCCTGATCCATAGGGGTGAGGGTGGGTGTGGAAAGGGCTGATGACACCTGACATCTCGAATGCAATGCTGGTCCAGCGTGTTTTTCAGGTAGCATCATTAGGCCCTCCAGGAAGACACGGCTGAGCAGAAAAGAGAGGGGAGGGGGGGGGGGGGGGAGGAGATCGTTGTCATTTTCTTGTCTGTCTTTCTGTTCGATATGTAACTTTTAAAAAATTTATAAAAGTTTGTGATTTCGTTGAATGAATGTCTGAACTGTAAAATGGGTACTAAACTCGAATTATCGTGTTGTGTGTTGTAACTGCAAGTGGTGTGCTAACTGTGTTATTGTTTCTTAGCAAAAACTATATACAAACATTTTGGGCACTGTAACTACCAATTGTTTCTGAAGAAGGGAAATTTGTTAACATCGAGTATAGGTTTAAATGTCAGGAAGTCGTTTCTGAGAGTATTTGTATGGAGTGTAGCCATGTGTGGAAGTGAAACATGGACGATAAATAGTTTGGACAAGAAGAGAATAGAAGCTTTCGAAATGTGGTGCTGCAGAAGAATGCTGAAGATTAGACGGGTAGATCACATAACTAATGATGATGTATTGAACAGAATTGGGGAGAAGAGGAGTTTGTGGCACAACTTGACTAGAAGAAGGGATCGGTTGGTAGGACATGTTTGAGGTATCAAGGGATCACAAATTTAGCATTGGAGGGCAGCGTAGAGGGAGACCAAGAGATGAATACACTAAAACCACAGATTCAGAAGGATATAGGCTGCAGTAGGTACTGGGAGATGAAGAAGCTTGCACAGGATAGGGTAGCATGGGGAGCTGCATCAAACCAGTCTCAGGACTGAAGACAACAACAACTCCCAATATCAATAAAGAAATACAGTCACTGCAAAATACATTCAGCCCCTTAGGCACTGAATCCTCTGGCCCTGTCCTATACTGATAACTTTGATCCTTGTGCACATAACAAATAAATGAAATTCTTTTACCTCTAAAGCAGCAACGGTGGAACGCTACATAGTCTGGTCTCGCATAGAAAATATAAATATACTAGCTACAGGCTCAGCGGTGCGAAGTGCTGGCTGTAATACTTTGAAATGCACATGGAATTGTTTTGGCTGATTAATAAAAAGATTTATGAAAAATCCAACTTCTTTGAAAAAATATGACCTTGACAGGGAGGCGGTACTGATTATGGTGAATTACTAACATTGAGTTTTTTTTAGCAAAAATTATATTCCAAGTTAAATTTGTCTTTGCAGAAACATCTGACTACTGAAGTTACATTACTCGCAGTTGATTCACAAACAAAGAGATTTAAACAGCAAGTATTAGTTAAGCTCACTAATCCCACATAAATGCAAATCATCACATTACATAAAGCTCTATTAACAAGTCTTAAAACCATTACAAATGTGAAACATGTATCTGGCCTTTTTATAAAATCAGCTAACGTACATTCTGGGATTACTCAACAATTACAAATTATCGGTCAACTCATCTATACTAACGACCCGGCAAAATAAAAATCATGATTATTTAGCATCTTTACCTTGCTTGCATGAAGACTAATGCTTCCATGTTCATCAATATTGACATACCTTCATTAACCTAACACTCGGCGCTTCACACAGCACACCACAAAAACTGCCTACTCCATCGTATTTCGCTCACAGGCAGCTACATACAATCGTGCTCCAAGCACTCTCTTACTCCAACACTACAATCTCAGACTGGAAACAATGTCTTTGGCTCAACGGTCGTGCGCATTCAGCAATCCGCTTTATAAAGCCTGTCAGAGACTCACAACGTTGATAATATCATAGTTTCCGTTTAGTTTACATTAATATTCATGTCATGTTCGGGTCCCACATACATGCTCCAGTAGAGTCCTTTCAGCAACAAATTTGGTAATTTATTTTAAACTACCTTCTTGATGAGTTACAGACTTGGAATTTCGATTTGGCACAGAACTGTATGACAGTGCAACATTAATTCGCTTTCTTGTCTGGTGTGTGGCAGAGGGTACTTTGTGTACCACTGCTAGTTTCCCCTTCTGCTCCAGTCGCCGAGTGTTTCGCAGGAAGGGCGACTGCTGGTGAGCCTCAATCTGAGTTCGAATCTCCCATTTTTATATTCACGGCCTTTCGTGAAATATATGTAGGAGGAAGCCTAATATTGGTTGAGTTCGTGAAGAGAAGCTCAAGTGAACCTGAAACTTACTCATGTCCCCCCTTGTAATCTCTTCAAATTGTATGAACTCGACCAAAAAATTTCACGCGGGCAACAGTAAAAAGCAGAAAATAATTACTTGAGTAAAAATGAATTTCTAATATAGCACATTTTTAAACCTGACTAAAAAGTACAAAATAATTTCTCCTTGTTCCGCACGGAATCATAATCTCATGCAGATAATCCTGAAGATTAATGATTATGAATTTTTAACAGCTTTGAAAATACTCGTCAAATTTAAAATCGGAAAACTTGGGGCGAATCCAAAACTTAATTGATGCATGAGTAGTTCACCTCCTTACTATTGTAGTACTTACTAGTTGATGTATGAATTGTTCAAACCCTTACTGTTGTGACTGACAATTCGCAATTTTTCACAAACACAACTTTTATTGATGTAAGTTCATAAGGTTGATGACTGAACGTACAAACGAAAGGTAATAATAACGAAAAAAGTCTCCTAATTGAGGCAAACAAAAGTTCAATAATAATTTTCCACCAAGGTTCGTGGTAACACACAAACACACTTGTAGTAGTCCAATTCCGAGACGAAGGCATAATCTTCAACGGTCGCAGTACACGAGGTCGGCATCCGGCGTGGACTGAACTTCAGGTCTGGTCCTAAGTCATAAATAGCTGTCTCTAGCCAATCAGGTTTTGGCGTAGCGATACTTCCTGCAGGCCGTGGATCGAGCTTTCCCTGCAGGAAGTAGTGCTCGGAATGTCTATTTCCATTATCTTGTATGTAAATAGCCCGTGTTTGCCATGGTGCTTTTGGGTACGCCTTGGGTATAGACAACCTCGTGCTCTCTGGTGCTATATAGGTTGCCAGCCCTTAGGCGCTACCGTGGCTTCGGTATAACGCTTACAATTAAGTAGTGCATGTGTCCTATGGTTTTTGTTATAAATCTTATACCGGTATGCATTTTCATACTTATCAAAAATTCACTATCTCTTTATGCAGTTAGCAATATGAATGGCGATAGAAGAAATTATTTTACACTTTCTAATCTGATTTAAAAAGTGGGATTACAAAAATTCATTTTTATTTTAATATACCGACTGGAAAAATATTGCATCACAAAGAGATATGCGATCTAAATGAAAGTTGGTAGGTGTGTTTCTATATATCTACATCTATATCTACATTTATACTCCACAAGCCACCCAACGGTGTGTGGTGGAGGGCACTTTACGTGTCACTGTCATTACCTCCCTTTTCTGTTCTATTCGCGTATAGTTCGCGGGAAGAACGACTGCAGGAAAGCCTCCGTGCGCGCTCGAATCTCTCTAATATTACATTCGTGATCTCCTCGGGAGGTATAAGTAGGGGGAAGCAATATATTCGATACCTCATCCAGAAACGCACCCTCTCGAAACGTGGACAGCAAGCTACACCGCGATGCAGAGCGCCACTCTTGCACAGTCTGCCACTTGAGTTTGCTAAACATCTCCGTAACGCTATCACGGTTACCAACTAACCCTGTGACGAAACGCGCCGCTCTTCTTTGGATCTTCTCTATCTCCTCTGTCAACCCGACCTGGTACGGATCCCACACTGATGAGCAATACTCAAGTATAGGTCGAACGAGTGTTTTGTAACCCACCTCCTTTGTTGATGGACCACAATTTCTAAGGACTCTCCCAATGAATCTCAACCTGGTATCTGCCTTACCAACAATTAATTTTCTATGATCATTCCTCTTCAAACTGCTCCGCACGCATACTCCCAGATATTTTACAGAAGTAACTGCTACCAGTGTTTGTTCCGCTATCATATAATCTCAAAATAAAGGATCCTTCTTTCCATGTATTCGCAATACATTACATTTGTCTATGTTAAGGGTCAGTTGCCACTCCCTGCACCAAGTGCATATCCGCTGCAGATCTTCCTGCACTTCACCACAATTTTCTAATGCTGCAACTTCTCTGTATACTACAACATCATCCGCAAAAAGCCGCACGGAACTTCCGACACTATCTACTAGGTCATTTATATATCTTGTGAAAAGCAATGGTCCCTTACCACTGCCCTGTGGGACGCTAGAGTTTACTTTAACGTCTGTAGACGTCTCCACATTGAGAACAACATGCTGTGTTCTGTTTGCTAAAAACTCTTCAATCGAGCCACACAGCTGGTCTGATATTCCGTAGGCTCTTAGTTTGTCTATCCGGCGACAGTGCGGAACTGTATCGAACGCCTTCCGGATGTCCGCCTTCGGAAAGATGCCTACTCAGACATCTCGCTGCTCGGAGTAGCCGCGCGGTTTGAGGCGCCATGTCACGGACTGCGCGGACGCTTCTGACGGAGGTTCGAGTCCTCGCCCGGGCACGGGTGTGTGTGTGTGTTGTTCTTAACATAAGTAGGGAGTAAGTCTAGGGACCGATGACCTCAGCAATTTGGTCCCTTAAGGATTTAAACACATTTGAACATTTCAGATTTCTCGCCAGTCACATAGGAGTGGCGAAAGCAGCGCCACAGTGAGGATGCAAATCAGGTTTCCTTTAAACAGACACTGAAACGGGCGTCAGGATTAGTTAGTTTTTTGTCTGGACCTGATGAGTTGGTGTTAGTCTGTCTCGCGTTCGTCGGCTGTCGTAATTTAATATATTATTATTGTTATTATTATTTTTATTGTTGCCGATTTACGTGGTGGTCCTTAATAGAAATGATATTTCCCTCGATTTTGATTTCCGATTAAATGCTTTTGTGTTCTCCTGTTTAACAATATTAATCTTAAATTATTTGTTACTTTAACGATTGTTAGACTCGCTGAATCTTAAAACATGAGCATATAAGTTGAACCATGGAATAAACTTTTCATATTAATTTCCTCGGCTAGTCAGTTCACTTTAAAGCAAAAGATCTTTAGTTATTAATTACAATTGCGGCCCACACACGAACGAGAGTATTTTTTCCAACCTCCGTTAACCATTGCACTGTAGTCGGTGTCCTGGCTCTGGCTCTCGGATGTGGCACTGAAAATAAGAATCTTAAAGCTACGTATTTGCTGAAACTTCGTTCGGCTGTGGAGAAATGAATATTATGTTAAGAGCGGGCGAGTTTTTCGCTTCCGCTAATTTCTTATAAGTTTAATATCGCCACGTAATGGCGTCGTTGGCTACATCGGCCGCTGCGCGGCTGTGGAGAAATGAATATTATGTTAAGAGCGGGCGAGTTTTTCGCTTCCGCTAATTTCTTATAAGTTTAATATCGCCACGTAATGGCGTCGTTGGCTACATCGGCCGCTGCGAGTGTTGAACTGTAAATTACTTGAATGCAGGTTAACTCAAGGAAGGCGGACATGAAAAAGGGATCACCTCTTACAAATTATAAGTACACAATAATGTATTATCTGATTAATTAATACAAATGCACTCCTGGAAATTGAAATAAGAACACCGTGAATTCATTGTCCCAGGAAGGGGAAACTTTATTGACACATTCCTGGGGTCAGATACACCACATGATCACACTGACAGAACCACAGGCACATAGACACAGGCAACAGAGCATGCACAATTTCGGCACTAGTACAGTGTATATCCGCTTTTCGCAGCAATGCAGGCTGCTATTCTCCCATGGAGACGATCGTAGACATGCTGGATGTAGTCCTGTGGAACGGCTTGCCATGCCATTTCCACCTGGCGCCTCAGTTGGACCAGCGTTCGACGCTTCATCCAGTCCCAAACATGCTCAATGGGGGACAGATCCGCAGATATTGCTGGCCAGGGTAGTTGACTTACACCTTCTAAAACACGTTGAGTGGCACGGGATACATGCGGACGTGCATTGTCCTGTTGGAACAGCAAGTTCCCTTGCCGGTCTAGGAATGGTAGAACGATGGGTTCGATGACGGTTTGGATGTACCGTGCACTATTCAGTGTCCCCTCGACGATCACCAGAGGTGTACGGCCACTGTAGGAGATCGCTCCCCACACCACGATGCCGGGTGTTGGCCCTGTGTGCCTCGGTCGTATGCAGTCCTGATTGTGGCGCTCACCTGCACGGCACCAAGGCAGAAGCGACTCTCATCGCTGAAGACGACACGTCTCCATTCGTCCCTCCATTCACGCCTGTCGCGACACCACTGGAGGCGGGCTGCACGATGTTGGGGCGTGAGCGGAAGACGGCCTAACGGTGTGAGGGACCGTAGCCCAGCTTCATGGAGACGGTTGCGGATGGTCCTCGCCGATACCCCAGGAGCAACAGTGTCCCTAATTTGCTGGGAAGTGGCGGTGCGGTCCCCTACGGTACTCCGTAGGATCCTACGGTCTTGGCGTGCATCCGTGCGTCGCTGCGGTCCGGTCCCAGGTCGACGGGCACGTGCACCTTCCGCCGACCACTGGCGACAACATCGATGTACTGTGGAGACCTCACGCCCCACGTGTTGAGCAATTCGGCGGTACGTCCACCCGGCCTCCCGCATGCCCACTATACGCCCTCGCTCAAAGTCCGTCAACTGCACATACGGTTCACGTCCACGCTGTCGCGGCATGCTATCAGTGTTAAAGACTGCAATGGAGCTCCGTATGCCACGGCAAACTGGCTGACACTGACGGCGGCGGTGCACAAACGCTCCGCAGCTAGCGCCATTCGACGGCCAACACCGCGGTTCCTGGTGTGCCCGCCGAGCCGTGCGTGTGATCATTGCTTGTACAGCCCTCTCGCAGTGTCCGGAGCAAGTATGGTGGGTCTGACACACCGGTGTCAATGTGTTCTTTTTTCCATTTCCAGGAGTGTATGCTTACATTGGCCAGCTTTCGCAAGATGTATGTCTACACGCAACCAAGACAAGAGAAGAAGAGAAGATGACAAAAAAATTAACAAAAGAGCGTATCTTGTTGTCTCTTTAGTTCATTTTGTTATATTTCTTTGCACTCGAAACTTACTCAGAGAAATTATTATAATACGGGTATATGATAAAAAATCTGTATCATTCAAGTTTTAAATGTCTCTTCTTTATAAATAGCGTTTCTTACGTCTTTTCGCACCGCTTCACTGGGGACGCTATATCTGCCTTTAAGACGACAAAGGCATCATTATCAACACCTCACTGAGTTTTCGTATAGTAGGACTACGAGAAGCTGCATGTTCCTTCTGCGATACTGCAGGAAGACTTAGAAGGGATGCAGGCAACTTACATGATACCTGGTAGCAGTGGTCACAAGAATGTATGGTGTGCCAAGTGTCACAACCGAAAGGAAAGACCACTGTGTTCGCCGGATGATTCCGGCGCAGCGAACTGAATCTGCAGCTGCAATCTGAGCAGCAGCTGGCACCACAGTGACACAACGAACTGTTACAAATCGGTTACTTCGAGGACAGCTGTCAAACATTATGAATCATCTCGAAGGGAACGATCTATTGATACGTAATCAGCATCGTTTCAGAAAACATCGTTCTTGTGCAACGCAGCTATCTCTTTATTCGCACGAAGTAATGGCTGTATCGACAGGAGATCTCGAGTTGATTCCGTATTTCTAGATTTCCAGAAAGCTTTTGACACCGTTTCTCACAAGCGACTTCTAATCAAGCTGCGGGCCTATGGGGTATCGTCTCAGTTGTGCGACTGGATTCGTGATTTCCTGTCAGGAAGATCGCAGTTTGTAGTAATAGACGCCAAATCATCGAGTAAAACTGAAGTGATATCAGGTGTTCCCCAGGGAAGCGTCCTGGGACCTCTACTGTTCCTGGTCTATATAAATGACCTGGGTGACAGTCCGAGCAGTTCTCTTAGGTTGTTCGCAGATGATGCTGTAATTTACCATCTAGTAAGGTCATCCGAAGACCAGTATCAGTTGCAAAGCGATTTAGAAAAGATTACTGTATGGTGTGGCAGGTGCCAGTTGACGCTAAATAACGAAAAGTGCGTGGTGATCCACATGAGTTCCAAAAGACGTCGGTTGGAATTCGATTACTCGATAAATAGTACAATTCTCAAGGCTGTCAATTCAACTAAGTACCTGGGTGTTAAAATTAGGAACAACTTCAGTTGGAAAGACCACATAGATAATATTATGGGGAAGGCGAGCTAAATGTTGCGTTTCATTGGCAGGACCCTTAGAAGATGCAACAAGTCCACTAAAGAGACAGCTTACACTACACTCGTTCGTCCTCTGTTAGAATATTGCTGCGCGGTGTGGGATCCTTACCAGGTGGGATTGACGGAGGACATCGAAAGGGTGCAAAAAAGGGCAGCTCGTTTTGTATTATCACGTAATAAGGGAGAGAGTTTGGCAGATATTGATACGCAAGTTGGGATGGAAGTCATTAAAGCAAAGACGTTTTTCGTCGCGGCGAGACCTATTTACGAAATTTGCCATCAACTTTCTCTTCCGAATGCGAAAATATTTTGTTGAGCCCAACCTAAATAGGTAGGAATGATCGTCAAAATAAGAGAAATCAGATTTCGAACAGAAAGGTTTAGGTGTTCGTTTTTCCTGCGCGCTGTTCGGGAGTGGAATGGTAGAGAGATAGTATGATTGTGGTTCGGTGAACCCTCTGCCAAGCACTTATATGTGAATTGCAGAGTAGTCATGTAGATGTAGATGTCACGTGTATTCCAGTGACCCCATACCACCTTCATTTGCGATTTCAGAGGTGTCAAGCGAGAGCTCATTGGGGGGCAGGGTGGAGGCGTGTTGTGTTTGAACCGTATCATCTTCATCTTTGCCTAGGTGTGGTGTGTCGTCTTTCGGAGCCTTAGCTTTGCTCTGCCGCGATTGGTCCGTTTGCTTTTAAATTTCGGAGGGCGCTCCGTTCTGAGGAGAGACCTGCTGACGACGAGAGTATCGAGTACTGCTGCTGGAGTGAGACGGGGAGTTTAGTTTCCGGTGGTGTGGCAGCGCAATGTTGCGGGAAAGGTGGTATAACTTCCTGTGAACGTACGCGATTGCTACGAGCGTGTGTACTCGGGACGGCGGCAGTCCTTCTGGACGGGCTGTGTGGTAAGAAAACTCGGCATGGCAACTGTTGACGGGGCATGACTGCGTTGTAATGGCGAAACTGGGGCGACTGACATAACTCGAGTTGGCGCTGGTTGCAACCTGTCGCCGAATGCTTGTCTGCTTTCTGGACTAACGGTGAGAATTTCTTGACTTCATGTGTCTCACTCAATTTCTGCCCGTGTCGTCAGGTGTGTTTTCCTCTAAGGCCGTGTGCCATGGTGTTTCACAATTTTAGTAGGTTCAGGCGCGCACGAAATCCCGATTCTGTGATCTGCTTTTGTAATGTCAAGTGTAACTACCACTAGAAAAGAGTGTTAACTCTCTGTGCCTCAATAACTGAACCTAAAATATTATCTGTGGTTGAAATTTTATTCTGACCCAAGTGCAATAACGATCTCGTTCAAATGGCTCTGAGCACTATGGGACTTAACAGCTGTGGTCATCAGTCCCCTAGAACTTAGAACTACCTAAACCTAACTAACGTAAGGACATCACATACATCCGTGCCCGAGGCAGGATTCGAACCTGCGACTGAGCGCCTAGAACCGCTAGTCCTCCGCGGCCGGCAAACGATCTTGTATTTTACAATTTGTTGAGTGGTATTATTATTTCGTACTGGCCGCCACATTTACTAAGTCAAAGATTTACCAAGGTCAGTGGGCGTCATTAACAGTTCCTGCCTAGATAGGCGTTATATTTTGAACCATGTGTTTCAATGTTTAATACTTTTATGTGTTATAGAGAGTTGCTGTCATGCCCTATGTGGACGATTCGCCACGTTAGTGAAGTTTCTAGTTGTTCTGCTGGGCTGTGCCATATTGCTAAAGCAGGCAGTCCTAAAGTGAGCGTCATTTACGATGGCGGCCGAGTTTACTTTCGTACTGCGCATCTGACGTCACAAAGCACAGTCGGCCAATGAACAGAGAACGACGTTGCCAGAGCTTGACTGCAGTGCAGAGCATGGACGAGTGTCTTCAGTTTTAGAAACTTTCAGTCATGAATAAAGTAATTGCACAAAAGCATTGTCTTCATAGCAGGCTTTCTATAAAAGAAAGTTTTGAAAATTCCTTCTTTGTACCAACTGCTTCATATTCTATTAATTAATTAAACAAAGCTGGCAGTAAGCCTCCTAATTCAGGCGATAGCAAGGAAATTCATTATCGCCAACCCCTTTTTTGCAATAAAGAACAGCGGTAATTGTTTATTTCCTATTGTACTTCGACGAAACGTAATTCATAGCTTCCCCCCCATAAATGACCTAATTTTGTTTCGATGTTCAAAGCAGTTATTGTGCAGCATTAAATGTAGTAAACCATTGCACGAAATTTTGAAGAGTTTGCAGAGGTAAAAGTCCACAGCTTATACTTTCTGTATGGTCGATATTAGTTGCCACTAGAAATTTCAAAAAATTACGTTCAAACAATATCGAAGTGTTTTACTTTAGGAATTTTAATTCATGAAGTAAGACACTTCGATATTGTTTTTAAATGTAGAAAATATATGCACCGAACAAGATTTGAACTCGGAACTTTTCCTTAGCAGCAAAACACGTTAACCATTACACTAATGCAGCTTGTTGTTCAAAAGAATTCTTGGATAACTTAAAAAAAACACGCAAAATACCGACAATTTTCACAGCAACTGCTTTCTTTGGGATTGGAATTATTATATTCTTCTTGAAGTCTGAGGGAATTTCGCCTGTCTCATAAATCTTGCTCACCAGATGGTAGAGTTTTATCAGGTCTGGCTCTCCCAAGGCCGTCAGTAGTTCTAATGGAATGTTGTCTACTCCCGGGGCTTTGTTTCGACTCAGGCCATTCATTGCTCTATCAAACTCTTCACGCAGTACCATATCTCCCATTTCATCTTCATCTACATCCTCTTCCATTTCTATAACATTGCCCTCAAGTACATCGCCCTTGTATAGACCTTCTATATACTCCTTCCACCTTTCTGCTTTCCCTTCTTTGCTTAGAACTGGGTTTCAATCTGACAAGTGAGCTCTTGATATTCATACAAGTGGTTCTCTTTTCTCCAAAGGTCTCTTTAATTTTCCTGTAGGCAGTATCTATCTTACCCCCAGTGCGATAAGCTACCTACCTTACGTTTTGGTTAAGTTTTCCCATACCACGACATATCACACGTATCAGACATGCTGGACGCACACTGGAGTTACGCTCTGGGGTGTGGTTTCGTATGACAGCAGGAACACTCTAATGGTTATTCCACGCTCCCTGTCTTCAAATTTGTACGTCAGTCTGGTCATTCGACCTGTTGTGCCGCCATTACTTTCCAACAGGGCAACTCGCGTCCACATACAGCTCTTACGACCAACACGCGCTACAAGACGTCGACATGTTGCCTCGGCCTGCTCGATCAACAGGTCTGTCCCCAGTCGAGCACACATGGGATATTATCGGACGGGTACTACAGCGTCGTCCACAAACGGCATTAACTGTTCCTGCGTTGACCGACCAAGTGAAACAGGCATGGAACTCCATCCCGGAAGCATACACACGTCACCTGTACAACACAGTGCATGCACGTTTGTATGCTTGCATTCAACAGTCTGGCGGTTAGACCTGTCATCAATGTACCAACATTTCACATTTGCAATGGCTTATTTCGTGATTACATTAATCTATGGTCGTAGTCCACGGAACTCTTCTATCCTCGGCAAAACACAGCACAAGCAGAAGCACTTCCGAAAAATGTCCAACGTAGCTTTGGATGAAACGTCAGGGATAGAAGAGTTCCATGGACCACGGCCACACAACCTGGAAGAATTCTCGGCAGCTGAAGCATCCGGTCGTGAAAGCCTTCATTGTATGATTAACAAAATGTTCGAATGTGCGTGAAATCTTATGGGACTTAACTGCTAATGTCATCAGTCCCTAAGCTTAGACACTACTTAACCAAAATTATCCTAAGAACAAACACACACACCCATGCCCGAGGGAGGACTCGAACCTCCGCCGGGACCAGCCGCACAGTCCATGACTGCAGCACCTGAGAACGCTCGGCTAATCCCGCGCGGCGTATGATTAACCTGTTGTATTGCAATGTTCATCGTTTAAATATGTTATCTAGACAAATATATTCTCGAAATTTTATTACTCTACATTAATAATTTTCTTTCTGCGTGAAAAGTTTGACGGAACACTGAAAGACCTAAGTCGAAACAAGGCCCCGGGAGTAGACAATATTCCATTAGAACTACTGACAGCCTTGGGAGAGCCAGTCCTGAGAGCAAGATGTATGAGACAAGCGGAATTCCCTCAGACTTCAAGAAGAATATAATAATTCCAATCCCAAAGAAAGCAGTTGCTGTGAAAATTACCGAACTATCAGTTTAATAAGTCCCAGCTGCAAAATACTAACGCGAATTCTTTACAGACGAATGGAAAAACTAGTAGAAGCCGTCCTCGGGGAAGATCAGTTTGAATTCCGTAGAAGTGTTGGAACACGTGAGGCAATACTGACCCTACGACTTATTTTAAAAGAAAGATTAAGGAAAGGCAAACCTACGTTTCTATCATTTATATACTTAGAGAACGCGTTTGACAATGTTGATTGGAATACTCTCTTTCAAATTCTGAAGGTGGCAGGGGTAAAATACAGGGAGCGAAAGGCTATTTACAATTTGTACAGAAACCAGATGGCAGTCATAAGAGTCGAGGGGCATGAAAGGGAAGCAGTGGTTGGGAAGGGAGTGAGACAGTGTTGTAGCCTATCCCCAATGTTACTCAATCTGTATATTGAGCAAGCAGTAAAGGAAACAAAAGAAAAGTTCGAAGTAGGCATTAAAATCCATGGAGAAGAAATAAAAACTTTGAGGTTCGCCGATGACATTGGAATTCTGTCAGAGACAGCAAAGGAATCTGAAGAGCAGTTGAACGGAATGGACAGTGTCTTGAAAGGAGGGTATAAGATGAACATCAACAAAAGCAAAACGAGGAGAATGGAATGTAGTCGAATTAAGTCAGCTGATGCTGAGGGAATTAGATTAGGAAATGAGACACTTAAAGTAGTAAAGGAGTTTTGCTATTTGGGGAGCAAAATAACTGATGATGGTCGAAGTAGACAGAATATAAAATGTAGACTGGTAATGACAAGGAAAGCGTTTCTGAAGAAGAGAAATTTGTTAACATAGAGTGTAGATTTAAGTGTCAGGGAGTCGTTTCTGAAAGTATTTGTATGGAGTGTAGCCATGTATGGAAGTGAAACATGGACGATAAATAGTTTAGACAAGAAGAGAATAGAAGCTTTCGAAATGTGGTGCTACAGAAGAATGCTGAAAATTACATGGGTAGATCACGTAACTAATGAGGAGGTATTGAATAGAATTGGGGAGGAGAGGAGTTTGTTTCACAACTTGACTAGAAGAAGGGATCGGTTGGTAGGACATGTTCTGAGGCATCAAGGGATCACCAAATTAATACTGGAGGGCAGCGTGAAAGGTAGAGGGAGACCAAGAGATGAATACACTAAGCAGATTCAGAAGTATGTGGGCTGCAGTACGCTTTGGGAGATGAAGAATCTTGCACAGAATTGAGAGTAGCATGGAGAGCTACATCAAACCAGTCTCAGGACTGAAGACCATAACAACAACAATAATAATTTTTTGATGTTGCGATTTTTTTCCGTCATTGTAATTAATTATTGCTACGTAACGTAATTGCAGGTACTGGACGCGTCAAGTGAACGAAAGCAAGGCGGTCCAGCGCACTCACCAGCGTAGTATTCTCCAGTGCTTGGAAGGGGCACGCTGGAACAGTCCACCGGCTGCTCGTTGGTGGATCTCGTTCCGTTCAGTAACTCATCGTTCATCGGCAGGTGGCTTAGTGTGAGCTCTTCGTACTGCATCCTCAGTTGCTACCTGGATAGACATAGAAAAGGAAAGAACTTCAGTCATGCAGGAACGGTACTCGTCAGCTAATTAGTTAGTTTCGTAATATAGTTACGAGGGGGGTACCCAAAAAATGGAATTATTTTTTAAAAGCTATATATTTTCTAAGATTTTTGCAAAACAGTTTTATCCTTTCACGATACTCTCCATTACAACTACACCTTTTGTCCCACTGGTGCTTCCACATTTCGAAACATTCGCACAGATTAAGAAGATGGTTAAGTTGCCGGTTAGCCTCAACTATATTTATACTAAGATGGTATCTGTCCGAAAGAACAGACACCATCGGTGACCGTACAGTTCGTTAGATTGAAGACTACAATGAAATTAACACCCTTAGCTTCTTACAGGGGTTGACATACGTCAACGGGGACAGATGAAAATGTGTGCCCCGACCGGGACTCGAACCCAGGATCTCCTGCTTACATGGCAGACGCTCTATCCATCTGTTTTCTCGCTCTTGTTCGTTGTATCTGCTCGTGGCGGACGTCATAAGACATCAGATTAAGTTCGTTGATGATCGATTAACTCAGTTTTTTTATTACAGAGGGTACGTAACCCTCTGACCGAACACGCTGAGCTACCATTCCGGCACTCCATCTGAGCCACCGAGTACACAGATGATTGCGCGACTGCAGGGATTTATCTCTGGCACGCCTCCCGCGAAACCCACATTCTCAACCTATTGTTCCGCACTACATTCGTAGTGCACCGGAGTCCCGGTCAGGGCACACATTTTCATCTGTCCCCGTTGACGTACGTCAACGCCTGTAAGCAGCTAAGGATGTTCATTTCATTGCAATTTCATTCTAACGAACTGCATGGTCACCAATGGTATCTGTTCTTTCGGTCATGTCCGAAAGAACAGATACCAGTATATACAGGGTGTTTCAAAAATGACCGGTATATTTGAAACGGCAATACAAACTAACCGAGCAGCGATACAAATACACCGTTTATTGCAATATGCTTGGGACAACAGTACATTTTCAGGCAGACAAACTTTCGAAATTACAATAGTTACAATTGTCAACAACAGATGGCGCTGCGGTCTGGGAAACTCTAGAGTACGATATTTTCCACATATCCACCATGCGTAGCAATAATATGGCGTAGTCTCTGAATGAAATCACCCGAAACCTTTGACAACGTGTCTGGCGGAATGGCTTCACATGCAGATGAGATGTACTGCTTCAGCTGTTCTATTGTTTCTGGATTCTGGCGGTACACCTGGTCTTTCAAGTGTCCCCACAGAAAGAAGTCACAGGGGTTCATGTCTGGCGAATAGGGAGGCCAATCCACGCCGCCTCCTGTGTGTTTCGGATAGCCCAAAGAAATCACACGATCATCGAAATATTCATTCAGGAAATTAAAGACGTCGGCCGTGCGATGTGGCCGGGCACCATCTTGCATAAACCACGAGGTGTTCGCAGTGTCGTCTAAGGCAGTTTCTATCGCCACAAATTCACGGAGAATGTCCAGATAGCGTGATGCAGTAATCGTTTAGGATCTGAAAAATGGGCCAATGATTCCCTTGAAAGAAATGGCGGCCCAGACCAGTACTTTTTGAGGATGCAGGGACGATGGGACTGCAACATGGGGCTTTTCGGTTCCCCATATGCGCCAGTTCTGTTTATTGACGAAGCTGTCCAGGTAAAAATAAGCTTCGTCAGTAAACCAAATGCTGCCCACATGCATATCGCCGTCATCAATCCTGTGCACTATATCGTTAGCGAATGTATCTCGTGCAGCAATGGTAGCGGCGCTGAGGGGTTGCCGCGTTTGAATTTTGTATGGATAGAGGTGTAAACTCTGGCGCATGAGACGATACGTGGACGTTGGCGTCATTTGGACCGCAGCTGCAACCCAGTGAACGGAAACCCGAGGCCGCTGTTGGATCACCTGCTGCACTAGCTGCGCATTGCCCTCTGTGGTTGCCGTACGCGGTCGCCCTATCTTTCCAGCACGTTCATCCGTCACGTTCCCAGTCCGATGAAATTTTTCAAACAGATCCTTTATTGTATCGCTTTTTGGTACTTTGGTTACATTAAACCTCCGTTGAAAACTTCGTCTTGTTGCAACAACACTGTGTTCTAGGCGGTGGAATTCCAACACCAGAAAAATCCTCTGTTCTAACGAATAAACCATGTTATCCACAGCACACTTGCACGTTGTGAACAGCACACGCTTACAGTAGAAAGACGACGTACAGAGTGGCGCACCCAGAGACTGCGGTGTCTTCTATATCTTTCACATCACTTGCAGCGCCATCTGTTGTTGAAAATTGTAACTACTGTAATTTCGAAAGTTTGTTCCACCTGAAAATGTACTGTTGTCCCAAGCATATTGCAACAAACGGTGTATTTCTATCGCTGCTCGTTTAGTTTTTATTACCGTTTCAAATATACCGGTCATTTTTGAAACACCCTGTATATAGTTAAGGCTCACCGGCCACTTGACCATCTTCTTCTTCTGTGCGGATGCACAAACAGTGCCCGAACTCTCACGGGAATCGGCAACGCGCCGCGAGTAATGAGTATAATGGGCTGGGGCGCTACGAATGTAGTGCGGGACAATACGTTGAGAATGTGGGTTTCGCGGGAGGCGTGCCAGAGATAAATCCCTGCAGCCGCGCTATCCTTTGTGTCCTCGGTAGCTCAGATGGATAGAGCGTCCGCCGGCACGGTAGCTCAGCCCTCTGCAATAAAAAAAAACTGAGTCAATCGATCAACAACGAACTTAAACGGATGTCTTACGACGTACGCCCCGAGCAGATGCAACGTACCGAAGCGAACAAAATGAGAGTAAAAAAAGAAAAAGAAATAAAAAAATATATAGATAGAGCGTCTGCCATGAAAGGCACGTGGGGAATCGGAAATATGCTTTCATAATAATTTTCCTCCTCTATTTCACGCCTGTAGAGGTTCGGTTTCGAAAAACACTGAAATATGTACACTTTGTTTCTAGCTGAGAAGCCAAATATCAATTTCTGTAAATGTGCCTCTAAAAATGCTTTATTAGTAATTTGTTTTCCAAACTAACTTTCACGTATAGTTTTACACTCTTAGTGGTTAAGTTTCCAAAAATGATGAAGCACATATTTTTTGTTATTTCTGACTGAGTGGTTCTAGTTTCAAAATTGCCTTGATAGCGACATATTCCCTTGAGGAGTGTAGTTTCGAAAAATCTCGCTTTAAACGTTGCCCACACCATGAGATCAACATTCAACTGCAGATTTAAAGTTTGTATCATTAGCAATTCGTCAGTCAGTCATTCATTAGCAATGAGTCAGTCAGTCAGGACTTTTTCTTTTATATGTGGGGACAAATAGCGACCGAATTTAAAAATTAAATCTCTATCGTAATCTTCTCATTAAGAGGTAGAATCTTTTGTGAAAGTTCGACACAGTGACACACGTGTTGCAGTTATAAACTGTTCACATCCCTTGAGGTAGCGTAATCCATTGCGAGCAAATACCCGGAATATATAGTCATCTAGTATTTGAGAAAGAGAGCACTTAATAGCTTGCAACAAACTTTGTTCGCAAGTGCAAATCTTTGCGAAACTTTTTCCCGCTTAAGATCCCTCCGTCCCTCCACACAAAATGCTGACAGGAAAAAAGTTTATCACTTACTGTATTTTCACTGTTCTAGCAGTAAAACACCTGCACGTCAAGCTTACGTATTTATTTCTTCTTTATTACTAACTCCATTAGCAACACATTTCACTGTCTCCACACATGGCGCGTGTAGCACGGGAGGTGGTTCAGGGAATATGATACCATAAACGTTGCGTAAAAATATTTCTTTGCTTAACAATAAATGACGACATGTTAACTGACCTGGTTTACCAGTCATTTGCACCATCGCACACACCATTATTAGAATCAAAGCTTCAGTCACCAGTTCAATTTATAATATACGAAAATGTATGCAACTACGAGAACAAACAAAATTAGGTACTGCTTGCCGTCATGTCCAGAATAGAGAGTGTTCATTAACAGAATAGAAGGATGAAACAAGCCCTGGGAGACAGATTCCCGCCAGCGATTTAATAACGTTCGTTCGGAAAGTTGCTGTGGGCTGGACTACATTACGTTGGAAGTTCGAAACATAGCTGGCAGAACACAAGTTTCATAGAGACTCCGTAGTTTCTTGATTTATTCTAGTGCTGCTTTACAATTAACTGTTTGATTCAATAGATGAAAGCTACTGAGTGCAATGTGTGGTGTTTAGATGCCCAGTTTGTTTTTAAATTATGATGCTTTTAACTGGGGAATGTGTTTTTCTAGGTGAACATCAAATTTCATAAGGAGATAAATACACTGATTTCCTGCACTTGGCATTTGTACCCAGCTGTTCGCCGGAAATTTCGAGAGACAGCCCAGTTTTATGATATGCCGAATGAAGGCAGCCTAAATGAAATGAACAAAACTTGTTGGATATTCCTGATTGTATGCAGCAGAGCCCAACAAAATCATTGCGCAAGCTGCCACAAGTAAAAAGATATCGGTCTTGCAACCGCGCATAAAAGCGGTGAGACAAACATTGATAAACGAATCCATTACCGGAAATGGTTAACATCTTTTATTGCGAGGAATAAAACTGATATTCTTGATTGCCCTCATCTCTCTAGGCATGTTAACACGCAATATACACGCTTACGGTCGAATCCTCATGTAGTGCTTGAAAGGCCACTGAATGACTAGAAATTTGGCCTGTAGGTAGCAATATACACACGGCGCATTATTGGACCTTTGTTTTGAAGAAACCGTCAACATTAAACGTTGTTGCTCTATGATAGACGATTCCAGCTAGAGGCAGACAAAATCAACTAACATGGTTTCACACAGTTAACAACACTATGCATCTTCTGGGAGAATTTTTTGGGGAACGATCATTCAAAAAAAATCTGTGGCTCAATCGCTCGCCGGACTTTACTACATCAGACTTTTGTCTTCAGCAACCTCTGTAATGCATCGCCCACGCACGGCTTGTGGTTTAACAACTGACATAACTGCAGACGTGAAACGCATATCACAATAGTGCACAAAATAGCTGCTTATAATAAGTAATCTTTATCGTCATTGCCAAGTGCGTGTAGATTAATGTGACGTCCATATTACGGCGTAAACTGTCTTATAACTCTCACTCTTTTAATTTGTTGGTAAATGATGTAAATATGTTGAAAATGAAATGTTAATTTGGATGTGACAGCAGAATGTCAGTAACATGGAAGTTACATCACTCTACACGCGCTTGAAAATGCCGATAAAGACCGAAACAGTCTGTCGTGAAAAAAGATTACTTATTGTAAGCAGCTATTTGGTGCATCTACACTGATAATCGTGTCGTTATCAAACATATTTTATGCTGCTCTCCTTAAAGAAGCAAAATATCACAATAATATCTACGGAATGCGTTTTCCAATAAAGTTCAGATGCACTTGCCTGCGAAAGGCAAAGGTTCCGAGTTCGAGTCTTGGTCCGCCACACAGTTTTAATCTGCCAGGAAGTTTCATATCAGCGCACACTCCGCTGCAGAATGAAAATCTCATCCTAGAAAATTAAGATGGTTCAGACTAACATAGCCGTCTGAGGACGTCATCACCAACTTACGTTGTAATTGCACAGCAACTTTCCCAACACCCTGTATCTTCGTCGACAAGGATTATATTCATCATAACAAAGATGGAATAATGAAGCAAACGTTACGTAAATTTACGTCGGACAGTGACTGAATGCATTCTGGATAACTTGCGCTCCGTTTTAAGCAAAATGTTTTTCACGAATCTCAGTGTTTATGACATTACATTTCCTGAACTATGTGTCTTACAATGACACAATTTTGCAGGTAGATTCAGTGGTTTAAGTGTTCTATAATACGCATTTTACCGTGGCGTCCAATAAGCTGCTGGCAGCGAGGTATTCTATAGTTATCCTCACATACCAGCGGAATTAAGCAATAAAGGATCTGCAGAACATTCAATGAAGCTACAATAAAATAATCATAAAACAGGACGCCACAGCGCCTGTTGCGTTTAGCGCAGTTTCCCTATTTTTTATTTGTGTTTCAACATCGTCAAACACAACCATCCATTTTTCCTGTTTAACCATGCGGATGAAAAGAAATGTCTGAGTGACTTCAGTGGTTCGAATCTGTAGGTAGCAATCAATACGACAAAGTCGAAGTTACAATAAAAGTCAATTGTGAACTCGGATAGCAGTGACGTGTTGAAACGAGCGACAATGGAATACGAGTATAGCCTGTGCTGCAGTATGAATGAACGGAGCACACGCCTCGTAAGGTGTTACCTTTCTGCCCCTGTTGTACCGCCAGCCAGTGAGAAGCTTGCACTGCTTCGTCCGTTACCTCGCCGGGCCTCTTTATACCCCGTATCACTTCCCCTGCGGTTTGTGTGCGTTCAGTTCGTGGAAAGCGCTTAAACAACAGAGATCGTCGAGAGCGATAACATATGAGGATTGCTACAGAGCAAATTAGCGAGATACCAGTTTCGCGTTATCACTGCTCATGGAGAATACCTGTTCTTCTATCGTACCTGTTCATCGTGATGGGTGATTCATCGCGGGTAAAGTTCTCTGCCGAGTACGTGCTCTGCAGAATGAGACGGACAGAGTAAAGTAACATATTAAGTACTCGGTTGAAATGAATGAGTGTAGGGGCATGTTGTCAGAGGTCTCCCAGTCGTGCACAGAAAGTTGGACAGTTTAATATCAGATTTACTTTTTTGGTTTGACTCCGTCCTAACAGGCCATGAAGGCTCAATGGTACCGACCGGCAACCGTGTCATCCTCAGTGCACAAGCGGATATGGAGGGGCGTGTGGTCAGGACACCCCTCTCGCAGCCATATGTCAGATTACGAGACCAGAGCCGCTGCTTCTCAATCAAGTAGCTCCTCAGTTTGCCACACAAGGGCTGAGTGCACCCCGCTTACCAATAGCGGTCGGCAGACCAGATGGTCACCCATTCAAGTGCTAGCCGAGCCCGAGAGCGCTTAACTTGGCTGACACGACGGGAACTGATGTTACCATTGCGGCAACGCCGTTGGCAATTTAAGATCAATACTGGATATAAATGGTATAACGGCCTGTTTGTAGCATTTAGACTCTTCTGTTTAAAGGTCCTCATTTCATCTACATCTACATACATACTCAGAAATCCATCATACGGTGCGTGGCGGAGGGTACCTCGTACCACAACTAGCATCTTCTCTCCCTGTTCGACTCCCAAACAGAACGAGGGAAAAATGACTGCCTATATGCCTCTGTACGAGCCCTAATCTCTCTTATCTTTGTGGTCTTTCCGCGAAATGTAAGTTGGCGGCAGTAAAATTGTACTGCAGTCAGCCTCAAAGGTTCTCTAAATTTCCTCAGTAGCGATTCACGAAAAGAACGCCTCCTTTCCTCTAGAGACTCCCACCCGAGTTTCTGAAGCATTTCCGTAACACTCCTGTGATGATCAAACCTACCAGTAACAAACCTAGCAGTCCGCCTCTGAATTGCTTCTATGTCCTCCCTCAATCCGACCTCACAGGGATCCCAAACGCTCGAGCAGGACTCAAGAATAGGTCGTATTAGTGTTTTATAAGCGGTCTCCTTTACAGATGAACCACATCTTCCCAAAATTCTACCAATGAACCGAAGACGACTATCCACCTTCCCCACAACTGCCATTACATGCTTGTCCCACTTCATATCGCTCTGCAATGTTACGCCCAAATATTTAGTCGACGTGACTGTGTCAAGCGCTACACTACTAATGGAGTATTCAAACATTACCGGATTCTTTTTCCTATTCATCTGCATTTACATTTATCTATATTTAGAGTTAGCTGCCATTCTTTACACCAATCACAAATACTGTCCAAGTCATCCTGTGTCCTCCTGCAGTCACTCAACGACGACACCTTCCCGTACACCACAGCATCATCAGCAAACAGCCGCACATTGCTATCCACCCTATCCAAAAGATTATTTATGTAGATATAAAACAACAGCGGACCTTCCACACTTCGCTGAGGCACTCCAGATGATACCCTCACCTGCGATGAACACTCACCATCCAGGACAACGTACTGGGTTCTAAAGAAGTCTTCGAGCCACTCACATACTTGGGAACCGATCCCATATGCTCGTACCTTATGTAGGAGTCTGCAGTGACTAGACCACGAGCTGCGGACTGCAATCTAAAGACCTGCACACGGCCATTGAACCACACCTAATTATTGTTGTTTACAAAATTCACATAAACTTTTCTGCTTCAAAGTTGGAGCGAGGTGGCGCAGTGGTCAACACACTGGACTTGCATTCCAGGGGACGACGGTTCAAACCCGCGTCTGGCCGTCCTGATTCAGGTTTTCCATTATTTCCCCAAATCGCGTGAGGCAAATGCTGGGTTGGTTCCTTTTAAAGGGGAGGCTGACTCCCTTCCCCGTCCTTCCCTCATCTGATGGAACCAGTGACCTCGCTGTTTGGTCTCCTTCCCCATGTCAACCAACCAACCTATGCCATGTCACGTAACCACCAGCAGCACGCTCTGTATCCCTGTGGTGTGACAGCATTTAGAACAGCATTCAACAACGGATCTCGAATGCCTTCGCAGCAATCAGACCGATGATTGCTTCAAGGTCCCTGGAACAGACACTTGCTGCATCTGCAGCCTATCAGTCCAAACTCTCACTAGGAACCATCTCTGGACGCTTAAATTCTGATCTCTACTGGACTTCTTCAGGTTTTGGCCTTATACCAACCAACTACTCTCTGTGGAAGTAAGAAGTGAACGTTCCGAATGAACCTGGCCTTGTACCATTTTGTTGCTAATTTTGGGCATTGGCCACTTAATCATCATTTGCTTTTCTTGCTAGGACACAAATTACAGAACGAACTTTCATTTCTAAATTGTTTACCCCAAGGAGTAGATTCTGTTTATTTACTAAATAATAAACTTGTTCTAAATTGTTTATCTGGGTAGTATTCTCACTGCGCCTCCAATGGCGCAAGAAACCTCTGTTGTATCCAGTTTCACTAAAATATCCTAATTTCTGGCAACTTTTACTAGTTATGACTCATATTTTACTTCCGTTTTACGAGCTTTTTGTGAATCGTCGTTTTCGAGTAAGATATTGATCATAGTTTTGCGTCCAATCATTTATTAAGCTTAGTATAATTGTTATTGAAGAACAAAAATCTAGGACTTTTTCGAAAAGAAAGTATCTTTAAGTCAAAAATAATATAGAGTGCCCATGTCTACACCTGTTCCTCTATCGACTGAAAAGATCATTCTAGTAATAATAGTAGCCCAGTGAGGATGATGGGAACCAACAAGGGTAGATTTCAGTCTTTAATATAACTGTTCATGCTATTCAGCTATCATTAACTGTAAGGTAACGGTGCGCCTGGATTGGTTTATGGGGAGCAAATATTGATGATCTGCTCACAGACCAGCATTGTAGACTGCATGCTGAGTCTAGGGCTGCTCCCCCTTTGACTAAGTATACCACAGGGCTCACAAACACTGGGAGAGACCTGAATGAAGATATTAGCCTGTGGTCACTGCTGTGAAGTGGTCAGAAAGCGAATTAGACATATTGTTATCACGGTTTGGCATTTGCTAATGCTCAGGCTTCTGCTGAGCTGCAGTGAACACAGCTTTGCCCAGATATAGCACTGCCCACATGGCTCACCAAACTCTCAGATCTCTCGGAAGCTAGTTTTCACCATCGCCAACCTCACTTTGATTTGACTAACTGCCTTTCCCATTCAAGTGAGGTTTAAACTCGGAAATGTCGCGGAAGTCACTCCTGACTTTTGCAGTTAGTGCCCTTATCAATCTATCCACTTAGATTCTTTGTCCCGTGCAAACTTTAAGTCCCCATTCCTTACACAGCGTATATACTTTCAGTAGGGTCCTAGCAACTCGTCTCTTGTAGAGTGCCTAAACGATGCTGCTTTCTTCGATACCTATACAACAATTCCAGCAAATCACATTGATAGTTTTTATTGCAAAAAGTAGAATGACAATACTTAACTTCGGTTTACAATGGTGTCGCAATCGATGGGCGACAAACAAATAATCAGTGTCCTTCACTAATTACAATGTCCAGGCAAGTTAAATACTTGTTTTGCAAATCATAGTGCCTTTTCCTGCTGCTATTTATTTTATTTAATCCATACTCGTTTCGCCTTCTACTGTTTTAAGGCATCATCAGTGGGATCCATAATGATACAGTTTTGTTAGTTATAGATTATCAAACAGTTCACTTTGCGATATTTTGTAAAAAAATGTAATTACTTACGATTTGCTGACTTGTGTTTCCTCACATCTGATCTGGAGGTTGCCCTACCACTTTTATCACTGTTCTATATCCACCTCTTCGTGTTTCCGCCATCCACACACTGTTCAGCATGTTTGTAACTCTTTTTTGTGGTGGACTACCGCTCTTCTATCACTCGATACAACTATTTCGTCGTACACTTCTTTTCACAGCGTAAGTATTGCATTACGTGTTTCCTCGTCTTTGGTATGTTTACCTATGTGTCGTCAAGCTAACGAGGTATATGTTCGTTACTACCTTCTGTTTACGTTGTTTATACCGTCTCTCTGCGAATGGGTGAAAGAGAGAGAGAGAGAGAGAGAGAGAGAGAGAGAGAGCTGGGGGGGGGGGGGATAGAGCTGATTTTTTGGGGGGGGGAGGGGGGGGGGTGGCGTGTGTGCTAGCTGTTAGCGAGTGACAGCTGTTTTGACTTTCCGTTTCAATATTCTGGGGAGAGGTCATGGATGAGTGAGTGTATAGATGTTGGGTTCTATTGTTATTACATTGAACACTGTCTATATATTTATCCTTTTTGCGAACATTATTCTATTATTTTATCTATTAATGTAAATAATGAATTGTTTGGCATGTGTACTTGGTTATTCAACAGAATTTTCCTCTCTGCTTTCGTTTTATGTATGTGGTAATTTTCTAGCATGGCCAGAAGGTGCTTTTTATTGTTGATTCTAATTACTGTCGTGCCATCTTCTCTAGTGGTTGGTTTGTGGTCCTTTTCTCTCAGGTGTTCTGCAAATGTGGAGTGGATTGTCCAATATTTCCATGCCCTCATGTGTTCCTTGTATCTGACATCAAATGTTCTCCCTGTTTTCCCTATGTATGTGCCTTCACAAGTGCTACATTGTAACTGGTATATACCTGCTTTCTGGTATATGTTTCTTTTTTTGTCAGTTTTCGGTTGTATTTTTGTGTAGAATTGTCTGTTTTGTATGCTATGTTTATTCCCTATCTTTTGAAAATGTTGGTGATTTTATGGGTGAGTTTGTATTTGTATGTCATTGTGTACCATCTTGTGTTTTCTTTCATTTTTTTCTGGTTATTCTGTGCAGTTGTTACGGGACTGCGTGTTTGTGTTGGGTTCTGTTGTATTGTTATCTGTGGTTTGGAGCTTTGTGCTTTTATTTTATTTTTAATTTTGTTGCTTAGCTTTGTGACTGTATTATTATTGTAACCATTATTTTGTGCTATCTGCATTGTTATGTCCAGTTCTTTTTGGTAGCTTTCTTTGGTGAGTGGTACTGTGTTGAGTCGCAATACTTACGCTGTGAAAACATGTGTACAACGAAATAGTTGTATCGAGTGATAGAAGAGCGGTAGTCCACCACGAAAAAGAGTTACAAACATGCTGAACAGTGTGTGGATGGCGAAAACACGAAGAGGTGGATATAGAACAGTGATAAAAGTGGTAGTGCGACCTCCAGACCAGATGTGAGGAAACACAAGTCAGCAAATCGTAAGTAATTACATTTTTTTTACAAAATATCGCAAAGTGAACTGTTTGATAATCTATAACTAACAAAACTGTATCATTTTGGATCCCACTGATGATGCCTTAAAACAGTAGAAGGCGAAACGCGTATGGATTAAATAAAATAAATAGCAGCAGGAAAAGGCACATTGATTTGCAAAACAAGTATTTATATGCTTGCTGCAGAAGATGTCCACACAAACAAACGTGTTATCCAGGCAAGTTATTCACACCCACTCATAATTCACTGCTATCGTTAATATCACAGCTCTTCAAGGCCTCTCTGATAGTGTCCGTCTTCTACTGTCTGGGTGTAAAAGTCCTGGTCTACTACTGTCCAGCTGAGACTAGTTTTTTCTCCTCTTTATTGTAATTTCATTCCCCTGTCCCATATGGTCAGGGGAGGGTTGGCAATGGCACAACCGACTGCTCTTCAGTCGAATAATATGACAGCTAATAAAAGGAGAAAATTATACATATAAAGGCGATAAAAAAGGGGACATAAAAACAGAGTAACGGGAGACAATCGAGGTAAAATATACACCGACACGGAGGTGTTCATGGGGCGAGAATTAAAAAAGTCTACATAAACCACTTTGAACATGGCTGACGTTTGCAGAAACCGTATACACAAATTTGAAAAATATGTAAAAATCAGCCAACCAGTTGCATAATTTTTCTATATACCTTGACCAGGTTTCGTCGCCTCTAAGGGTGACTTCGTCAGAAGGTAAGGTAATTACCTGTGTTTAGAATATTCTTTCTTATGTCTTTGTGAGACAGTTGGCGACTCGTAGAGCACAAAAAAGACACTCAAGTCACACACACAGGTTAAATGTTGGCCACAGTATTAAAACTCTCCAGAACAAAAACACTTTAAAACCACTTTAAGAGATGAAGCACACATGACGAAGAAAAAACGCCTGCAGGAGGTACCTGCCGAGGGAGACGCCTGAGGGAATGGAAAAAGAGGGATGAGCAAGGTGCAGCAGAGGGAGGGGGTGGGATGAAAGGAATAGGGGGGTCAGGGGGTGTACTGAGAGGCAGGAGACAGGTGGGTGGGAGATGAAGAGGGGAGACAAGGCAGGAGGGAGTGCAGAGGCACTGAAGGGGAGCACAGGAGAGGGGTGGGGTGTAGGAGGGGAAAAGCCACTCAGGAGAAGGGGGGAGAGGGAGCCCTGAGGTGGAGGCAGGAGGATGGTGGTAGTGGGGGTAGGCATCAGGAGGAAGTTCATGATCCGGGGGGTGTAGACACTGGAAGTTGCATTGGGAAAGGTGGCGGAGGGTGTGGAGATGGAGAGAGGGTGGGACAAAACAGTGAAGGAGTGGCAACAGGCTGGAGGTGGAAAGGAAGGGGAAGATCGAGGGGGTGGGGGGGGGGGATCGAGTTAGCAGGCAATATACAGGGTGCAGGTGTGTTCAAGGAAAAGGAGATGGTGGCGGAAGGGGATGAGGTCTTAGAGGATGTGTGTGGGGGACGGCAGGCTGATACAGAAGGCAAGGTGGAATGCATGGTGCTCGAGGATTTGGAGGACGTTATAGAACCTGGGAGGGGCGGAAATCCAAGCAACGCTGGAATAACAAAGGATGAGGTGTATCAAGGATTTGTAGCTGTGAAGGACGGTGGAAGGATGGCTGCTCCTGTCATGGTTATGTCCTAGTCAGTAAGCTATTGGCTGACATCCTCTCACCGGCCTCTCTGCTTTTGCATTTTTCATCCACGTGCTGGCACTTGTCATTAAGCCGCAACACTTTCTGCCTGAGGAATTACATAAAACTGTCTGCATCCTAGTGCTGGATATACACTACTGGCCATTGAAATTGCTACACCAAGAAGAAATGCAGGTGATAGACGGGTATTCATTGGACAAATACATTATACTAGAACTGACATGTGATTACATTTTCAAGCAATTCGGGTGCATACATCCTAAGAAATCAGTACCCAGAACAACCACCTATGGCCGCAAGATGGCCTTGATACACCTGCGCATTGAGTCGAACAGAGCTAGGATGGCGTGCACAGGTACAGCTGCCCATGCAGCTTCAACACAATATCACAGTTCGTCAAGAGTAGTCACAGTTGCTCGGCCACCATTGACCAGACGTTTTCGATTGTTCAGAGATCCAGACAGTTTGCTGGCCAGGGCAGCAGTCGAACATTTTCTGTATCCAGAGAGGCCTGTACAGGACATGCAACATGCGTTCGTGCATTATCCTGCTGAAATGTAGGGTTTCGCAGGGATCGAATGGAGGGTAGAGTGACGGCTCGTAACACATCTGAAATGTAACGTCCACTGTTCAAAGTGCCGTCAGTGTGAACAAGAGGTGACCGAGACGTGTAACAAGAAGCACCCCATACCATCACCCTGGGTGGTATGCCAGTATGGCGATGACGAATACACGCATCCAATGTGCGTTCACGGCGATATCGCCAAGCATTCGCCATTTGTGCACCCAGGTTCGTCGTTGAGTACACCATCGCAGGCGCTTCTGTCTGTGATGCATCGTCAAGGTTAACCGCAGCCATGGTCTCCAAGCTGATAATCCATGCTGCTGCAAACGTCGTCGAACTGTTCGTGCAGACGGTTGTTATCTTGCAAACGTCCCCATTTTTTGACTGAGGGAGACTGAGGGATCGAGACGTGGCTGCACGATCCGTTACAGCCATGCTGATAAGATGCCTGTCATCTCGACTGCTAGTGATACGAGGCCGTTGGGCTCCAGCACGGCGTTGTGTATTACCCTCCGGAACCCACCGATTCCATATTCTGCTAACAGTCATTGGATCTCGACAAACGCGAGCAACAAAGTTGCGATACGATAAACCGCAATCGCGATAGGCTACAATCCGACCTTTATCAAAGTCGGAAACGGGATGGCACGCATTTCTCCTCCTTACACGAGGCATCACAACAACGTTTCACCAGGCAACGCCGGTCAACTGCTGTTTGTGTATGAGAAATCGGTTGGAAACTTTCCTCATGTCAGCACGTTGTAGGTGTCGCCACCTGCGCCAACCTTGCGGGTATGCTCTGAAAAGTTAACCATTCGCATATCACAGCATCTTCTTCCTGTTGGTTAAATTTCGCGTCTGTAGCACGTCATCTTCGTGGTGTAGCAATTTTAATGGCCAGTAGTGTACACGTGACAATAAGCGTTTGAGTATCCAAGCGTGTAGTACACTTCCATTTCTGTATGTTTCCACTAGGTCGTAGCATCTGCTAAGGAATAACTAGTTGTCGCAGTGTCTGCATTTTTAATATTTTGGAGTGCAATGTATTTAGGACATGCTGTAATAGAGTAGTACTCCACACACTAGCGAGTAAGTGATTCTTTATTTCATCACACCAATAAAGGGATCAATTTGTTGCCGTGTAGAGAGGGGCTACATTCATCATGGCCTGTACTTTGGCCGGCCGCGGTGGCCGAGCGGTTCTAAGCGCTTCAGTCTGGAACTGCGCGACCGCTACGCTCGCAGCTTCGAATCCTGCCTCGGGCATGGATGTGTGTGATGTCCTTAGGATAGTTAGGTTTAAGTAGTTCTAAGTTCTAGGGGACTGATGACTTCAGACATTAAGTCCCATAGTGCTCAGAGCCATTTGAACCATATGAAGCCTGTACTTTCACATTCAAATGGCAATGATTCCATAAGTTTTATGTGTTTAATATTAATTTTACACCACAACGGTGGGGTATCTGGTGAGAGGCCAGGCAAACGTGTGGTTTCTGAAGAGGGCAGCAGCTTTCCCAGCAATTTCAGGGGCAAGAGTCTGGTTGATTGACGGATCTGGACTTGTAACATCAACCAAAACGGCCTTGTTGTGCTGGTACTGCAAACGGCTGAAAGCAATTGGAAACTAATTTTTGCAGAGAGTACGCGGCTTTACTGGACAAAATAGCATGGAGAGCTGCATCAAACCAGTCTTTGGACTGAAGATCACAACAACATCAATTTTACTAAGGATTTAGATATTTTAGTTATTTTGTAACTTAGCTAATATTCAGTTTGATCATGTTGTAACACCACGGTCTGGAAAAAGTAATCGGAAGTGGTAAATTAGCGACAAGAAGCATTGCACTGGTCGTCTCGGGTTGGAAGCCGTCCGTGTAGTGACGTCCAAAAACCGGCAGGCAGACAGGTTGGATACCAAAGGCTGTTGATCCCACAACAAAACAGTACAGCGGTGCAGTAGCCGCCGCAGTGAGCGACGCAATTTCAATACGCTAAAGCCGTCGGCACACGGACCGTGCTGTCGAACGTTAACGTTGAGCGAGCCGAGTTTCAACGTGCTGCTGAAAGCTCAGGAACGATGAGACTCGTGCACACGGCACGTGGGCCCCAACGTGGTATACGCGATCGCAACGCACTCCAGTTGAGGGATGTTTCTAGTTCGGAAATCACACAGTTTACTCAACGGGCGCGCGTAAAAGTCTCACGTTAGCTCTATTAAAACGCACATTTCCTCCATCGTTCACGAAAAGGAAGTACCATGTCCAATCAATAAAGTTCCGTTACAAACAGTGCGGTACAAATTTGGAATACTTCTCCACATAAGATAAACTTTATTCCATCATTCCCACATTTTAGTAAAACCCCAAGGCCAGTCTTACGTGATCACTGTTGCTACCCAGTAGCGGAATCTTTGTCACATGTATATTACGATGTGTAAAAGAAAAATGAGTAAAATACCTTTATACAAGAAGCGCAAACTGTCCTGTAACTAGGCCAATCGAACAAAGTCACCCGTCAAAAAAAGGTGAACTTATATTTACGTAACATCAAATATTATAGCATACACTTATACCAACCTAATAATAAAGTATCAGAACCTAATAAAAACGCAAATGTCAAGGAAAAAAAAATTGATAGTGTTCAAAGAACTTCCCCGCAGACAGTGACGCGACTCCTTATGCGACTTTTTTTTTTCGTTCTTGATCGTTGTGTTTGCTCGTTGCGGACGTCACAGGACATCCGTTTAAGTTCGTTTGTTGATCCTCCTACTCAGTTTTTTATTACAGAGGCCAACCAACTCTCTGACCGAACACGCTGAGCTACCGTGCCGGCTTACGCTGAAGCAACAACACGATTTGTATCTAATCATATTATCTGAGCCCTTGCTGAAAACGTTAATCGTAGATAATTATGTTAGTAATTGAAATTTAACTATAACAAATTGTATTAAGAACAATGCGTTTTGCGTGGATCTTAAGCGTGACGCTGACTTCAAATAGCCTACTCTCAAAATAAGCAAGTTACAATAATTCTTTTGCCACGAATATGAGGTTTCTCATTATTTTATTGGAACGAATCACAGAGTTAACAATGGGTTTTCCAGTAATTCTCAATTTTATGGTGCTCATAAACGGCATATATATACATATAGGCTTGAAATGAATGCCAGTATGGCGCCTCACAACTCTGTACTGAAGGGAGACGGCGTGCGTGTGACGTAGGTGGCGTTGTGCCATCTCATTGGTCAACGCTCAGACTATCTGACAGGCCAGATATTGCTCGGAAAGACTCCCGAACGTGCTACTCCAAGCTATGACGTCAGAAACTCGGCACGCTCAACGCTCGGATGCACGGTCAGTGTGACGACGGCTTAAGGACTCCTCTCTGTTCTGAACGACATGACTAGCAGTGAGCCTTAGGGAAGCAAATGTGCTGGAGGGTGGTGTAAATAATAGAATATTGAGCATGGCTGCAGCAGCGACTGTGTATGAAATAAAAACAGCCACCACTTGCGGAAGGTAGTAGTCAAAAGCTCTTCATCTAGGTTTCAACCCGTATAAATGGACCTCCTTCAGAAGTCTTATTACGTTTCACTTGCTGACCATGATGTGCCGCCAATAGACTTCGTCATAATTAAAACTGACAATCAACAGCCGTCCCTCTTTGTCATACACTCTAATACAGATATTAGATGTGATGTGCGTGACGAGTAACCGATGTTGCCTGTTTATACGTTTGAGGTCACACACGCCACATCTAATATCTGTGTTACTATACAAAGCCAGACGGCTGTTTTTACGATTGTCAGTTTTAATCATGACTAAGTCTATTGGCGGCGGCTCATACACGAGAAAGGTAATAAGACTTCTGAAGAACGCACATTTATATTGGTTCAAACCCTAGGTCAATAGCTTTTGACTACTACCTTCCGCAACGTGACTGTTTTTATTCCATTAACTCCCGTTTATCCGAAACGATCGGGATTGCGGCTGGTTCGCATAACGAAAATTTCGGATAAACCGAAAAGTACTCAAGCGTGAAATACCCCGAATTTCGTCAATAGCGCGAAATATGATCGTAAATTTGACTGAAAAATCTGTGTTGGCTTGTTAAGAAGGCATCAAAGTATGATTGAAAACTTAAAGTTTTTAAATGCTGAATAACAAACTAGTTTATTTTGCGTTCTTACAGAAAAAATCCGTCTTATTTGGCAGCGGGAAAATTTTATTACTTACTCTTTTGAATAAAAAATAAACTACTCTATACAATTATGAAACAAATCTAGATATTGCTCAAAGGAACTAAAAGTTTGTCTAGAGGAACTTTAAAGCAAAAAAACAAAAAACTTTTAACTTATGAACGGTGAAGTTCTAGGACGCTTCATTAGAATTTAGGTTTTGGTAGAAAGTCTGTAACGTTTTATTGTTGTTGTTTTTTTTATTTTTGTTTTCTGGCTTGAGATACTCTTGTCACGGCAATATACGTATCTCCAACGTTGGAAAAAAACGATTTCGGGATACGCCTGATTTACAACAGAACGGTTTGGATCGCTTCGTAACCGACTGTGTGAGGAATCTTTTTCTCTGCTTCGTCATCAGAGACATATTCTTCTGACGCTTTCTGATTGGTCACAACTTGGACGAGTCCTTCCTCAGTCAAATCAAAAAAGTCGTTTCCCATCTGCTCTTCAACGTCTTCGCAGTAGCTTCTCCAGTGAATTCACCAAAATTACGTCATTTTCATCTGTTTCTGGCACGTCATCTTCAGTTCCGGTCCCGCCTCCTTCTTCCCACCACCGATGAATTGTCTTATGATCTAAGAGTTTTTTCCACGATCTAAGGAGAGAAATTGGAGGAATTAGATTCAAAGCTTCAGCAATCCAACGAATAACACTTAAAACACCTTTTTTTTAAGAGCTTGCACAAAATCTTCTACATCTACATCTACATCCATACCCCGCAAGCCACCTGACGGTGTGTGGCGGAGGGTACCTTGACTACCTCTATCGGTTCTCCCTTCTACTCCAATCTCATAGTTTTCGTGAAAAGAAGGATTGACGGTATGCTTCTGTGTGGGCTCTAATCTCTCTGATTTTATCCTCATGGTCTCTTCGCGAGATATACGTAGGAGGGAGCAATATACTGCTTGACTCTTCGGTGAAGGTATGTTCTCGAAAACAAAAGCCCGTACCGATCTACTGAGCGTCTCTCCTGCAGAGTCTTCCACTTGAGTTTATCTATAACCTCCCTAACGCTTTCGCGATTACTAAATGATCCGCTATCGAAGCGCACTGCTCTCCGTTGGATCTTCTCTATCTCTTCTATCAACCCTATCTGGTACGGGTCCCACAGTGCTGAGCAGTATTCAAGCAATGGGCTAACAAGCGTACTGTAATCTACTTCCTTTGTTTTCGGATTGCATTTCCTTAGGACTCTTCCAATGAATCTCAGTCTGGCATCTGCTTTACCAACGATCAACTTTATATGATCATTCCATTTTAAATCACTCCTAATGTGTACTCCCAGATAATTTATGGAATTAACTGCTTCCAGTTGCTGACCTGCTATATTGTAGCTAAATGATAAGGGATCTTTCTATGTATTCGCAGCACATTACACTTGTCTACATTGAGATTCAATTGCCATTCCCTGCACCATGCGTTTTTCGCTGCAGATCCTCCTGCATTTCAGCATCAGTCGCACAGACTAAGTATTCCAGCAGCTTGCATCTGCAATGTTTTTTCATCGTCTCGAGAACACCGTGGTACATCGGCTGACATAGAGACGTGGCGTTTGGTGGGAGAAAAAAAAATGGTTCAAATGGCTCTGAGCACTATGGGTCTCAACATCTGTGGTCATCAGTCCCCTAGAACTTTGAACTACTTAAACCCAACTAACCTAAGGACAACACACACATCCATGCCCGAGGCAGGATTCGAACCTGCGACCGTAGCAGTCACGAGGTTCCGGACTGAGCGCCTAGAACCGCGAGACCACCGCGGCCGGCTGGTGGGAGAAATACAGCTTTGTATCCCCATCTTGACGATCATCTGGGTGAGAAGGAGCGTTGTCCACAAGAAGTAGCGCTTTTTGAGGAAGTCCAGTGTCCTTCATGTATTTTTCTACAATTGGAAAAAACTCTGCCCGGAACCACACTTTGATGATGGCACCGTTCATCCATGCCTTAGGCTGAATCTGGTAAAACAACGGCAAATGTTTGTCAGCTTGTTGCCGTCCAAATATTCTTGGCCTTTTGGATTTGCCAATTAAAGTAAGGCGCGGTTTACGATTGCCAGTGGCATTACTGCATACGAGGAAGTAACTCTTTCTTTGAAACTTCCTGGCAGATTAAAACTGTGTGCCGGACCGAGATTCGAACTCGGGACCTGTGCCTTTCGCGGGGAAGTGCTCTACCAACTGAGCTACCCACGCACGACTCACGCCCCCTCCTCACAGCTTTACTTCTGCCAGTATCCGTCTCCTACCTTCCAAACTTCCCAGAAGCTCTCCTCCTAACCTTGCAGAAGTAGCACTTCTGAAAGAAAGGATACTGCGGAGACATGGCTTAGCCACAGCCTGGAGGATGTTACCAGAATGAGATTTTCACTCTGCGGCGGTATGTGCGCTGATATGAAACTTCCTGGCAGATTAAAGCTGTGTGCCAGACCGAGATTCGTACTCGGGATCTTTGCCTTTCGCGGAAAAGTGCTCTACCAACTGAGCTACCCAAGCACGACTCACACCTTTACTTCTGCCAGTATCTCGTCTCCTACCCTCCAAACTTTCCAGAAGCTCTCCTCCTAACCTTGCAGAAACGCAAAGGTCCCGAGTTCGAGTCTCGGTCCTGCGCACAGTTTTAATCTGCCAGGAATTTTCATATCAGCGCACACTCCGCTACAGAGTGAAAATCTCACTGTGGAACTCTTTCTTTGTTTTTTCTTCTCTAGAGGCAAAGATTTTTGTTGGCAACCTTTTGTAATTCAACCCGGTTTCATCACAGTTGTAAAGTTGATCAACAGTGCAACCCCGTTTGTCGATGTTTGTGTGCAGTTTCTTCTTAAAATCGGCGATAGCGGCTTCGTCCCCAGATAATTATTCGCCACTGACGCCAATTTCACGAATGCCATGCCGCTTCTTGAACCGATCCCGCCAGATATCACTAATTCCGAGGAATTCGTGCTCCTTTCCTGACGAAGCAGAGGACCTGAAACTGGCTCACCTTTGGCTCTTTGATGTTCGTGCCACAAAAATAAGGCCTTTTCCAACTGAGGATGTGCACCGCTTCTCATTATTTTTCAAGATTTCATTGCGCTGCCTGACGCTTGGAAGTAACTACATTTTTCAGCTTCTGGTCGATTTGTCTTCCAATCAGTAATCGCACTCCTACCGACGTTCAAAGCAGCAGCAACTTTCGCGGTTGCCTCACCAGCATCAATTTTCTGCTTAGCGCGAAGCTTTTGCTCCAACGCGATCACATTCTCTTTTCGTTTCGCGACTGTAATCACGTTCAGCGTTTTTTTTTTTTCTTTTTTGCCGACACTCGACTGATTGGTTTTTTGTTTTTGGCCACTTTTATCTCTGGAGATTTTAAAGCAAGTGGCGTGAGCACGCAATGTTAAATCGAAAACACACAGACGCCCGCCTTGATAACACTTGACACGCAACTAGACAAAAGCTTTAGACTTTTGAAATCAGGCTGTGGCAGCCATCGAATGAAAACATTCGATACTGTATTGTGTTTTCTTATAGGACAAATATCCAAGGAGTTCCACCTAATAATATCCAAACGGCAGACTCTGTAGACAATTCATTAAATTGCCAATACTAAACTCTTTAAAATAACAACGAATTCATATAACTTACAAAACTTAACACATGGTTAAAGAGTGAGCTTTAAAAACAATAAGGGCGGCTTGCCACCATAAAATCACGAACCTGTTACAATAGTGCTTTTAGAGTTTATCCAAAAGACAAAATCCAATCATAAGTTAACTCTGAATTACAATTTAAAATGATTTATATAAAAAACTTTGAGAAAGATAATGGCGCTTGGCACCATAAAATGAAAGAAGCGCAACACACAACCAGTAAATATAATAACAAAATAATAATTTGATACGACCAAAGGGCGAGGGCAACTCCCAACGCAATCACAGACGAGCGAGCTCTCAACACTTCGGAGCCTTCCCACTAGAAACGGTCCCCGAGATAAACCGCTGAGAGCTCCCCGACACGCCTCCCACAACTTCTAATCAATTACTCACCTTGGTTATGTTCTGTAACACACGACAGATAATATCAACACAAGATAAAATTCAGAAATACAGTATAACATCCCGACAACACATGATAACCACGGCGCCGTTAACTCGGGCGCTCTTAATAAGTGCCGGAAGCCAACACACACAAATCTCAAACAATTCTCGCTTCCTAAAACGAAACAATAAAAGCCAAGCGCACGTGAATAGTCAAACCACGGTCTTAGAAGTGCCTTAACGACACCAAACGCGACTATTCCACCAAGATAATAATAACACAGTAAAAAAAACAGAACATACCACTAAATGCTGTTACACAACCAAATTGAATAGATCGTGTTGTGCAGGTCCCAGAAGACCACATATACCTGGCAGCAGTAATCCACTAGGTATATACTGTATAAAACCGCCCTTCTTAGGCAGACTTTACCTAACACATCGACTGCAAAATGTGCCATACATGAACGCAACTCTGGGCAGTTGAGCAAATAAATTAGTACCAACAAATATCGTAACGAGCCACACACACAGCAAAAAGTTCCGACAACACCGTCCCACACCGGAAAGTTCAGAAACCGCTGCTGGAGCTTCCAGGGGAAAATCTGAAGAGCCAACCGAGTCCACGCCCTAACCTGGCAGACGACTCCAAAATTCAGCAACTGGTTGTCTCCGGGACAGAGTATCACAGGACCCCACCGGACCTCCACATCAGACAGGCACGCAGAACAAGTGCGCCGACTCCAATGAATCACCACCGCATGGCCAGCACAGCGGCGAGTCGCCTCCGCCCCAGACCACTCTGCTCATACCGCGAGGCGCAACAACCTTAGCCTAGTCACCAGCAGGTCAGGCAGAGCGAACTTCACGTTCCGTGCAGTACCCGGAAAAACCGACTACCCTCTCGTGGAACAGATGTGCAGAACTATAGACCTATATCTCTAACGTCTATCAGTTGTAGAATTTTGGAACACGTATTATGTTCGAGTATAATGACTTTTCCGGAGACTAGAAATCTACTCTGTAGGAATCAGCATGGGTTTCGAAAAAGACGATCGTGTGAAACCCAGCTCGCGCTATTCGTCCACGAGACTCAGAGGGCCATAGACACGGGTTCACAGGTAGATACCGTGTTTCTTGACTTCCGCAAGGCGTTCGATACAGTTCTCCACAGTCGTTTAATGAACAAAGTAAGAGCATATGGACTATCAGACCTATTGTGTGATTGGATTGAAGAGTTCCTAGATAACAGAACGCAGCATGTCATTCTCAATGGAGAGAAGTCTTCCGAAGTAAGAGTGATTTCAGGTGTGCCTCAGGGGAGTGTCATAGGACCGTTGCTATTCACAATATACATAAATGACCTTGTGGATGACATCGGAAGTTCACTGAGGCTTTAAGCGGATGATGCTGTGGTATATCGAGAGGTTGTAATAAAAGAAAATTGTACTGAAATGCAGGAGGGTCTGCAGCAAATTGACGCATGGTGCAGGGAATGGCAATTGAATCTCAATGTAGACAATCGCAATGTGCTGCGAAAACATCGAAAGAAAGATCCCTTATCATTTAGCTACAATATAGCAGGTCAGCAACTGGAAGCAGTTAATTCCATAAATTATCTGGGAGTACGCATTAGGAGTGATTTAAAATGGAATGATCATATAAAGTGATCGTCGGTAAAGCAGATGCCAGACTGAGATTCATTGGAAGAGTCCTAAGGAAATGCAATCCGAAAGCAAAGCAAGTAGGTTACAGTACGCTTGTTCGCCCACTGCTTGAATACTGCTCAGCAGTGTGGGATCCGTACCAGATAGGGTTGATAGAAGAGACAGAGAAGATTCAACGGAGAGCAGAGCCCTTCTTTACGGGATCGTTTAGTAATCGCGAAAGCGCTATGGAGATGATAGATAAACTCCAGTGGAAGACTCTGCAGGAGAGACGCTCAGTAGCTCGGTACGGGCTTTTCTTGAAGTTTCGAGAACATACCTTCACCGAGGAGTCAAGCAGTATATTGCTCCCTCCGACGTATATCTCGCGAAGAGACCATGAGGATAAAATCAGAGAGATTTGAGCCCAGACAGAGGAATACCGGCAATCCTTCTTTCCACGAACAATACGAGACTGGAATAGAAGGGAGAACCGACAGACACCGTCAGGTGGCTTGCGGAGTATGGATGTCTATGTAGATGTACAGTGCGCGCTCTGAACAAGATCACAGGTTAGCGGCGCGCGACGTATCAGATACATGTATCCACTCTCACCTGTCGTATTCAAACTCACGCAGCAACACAACAGTGCGTTGTACTTTCACTGTCAACGTGCTAATCGCGGAGCTTCGTCTGATTTACTGACAACAGGCGGAAAGGGTTTGACGCCGCTCTCAAAATGTCGGTTTCGATAGAAGTAGGTCGCGCTGCATACCATGAAACCACGCAGTACGAACAAGATACAAGCCAATACTTCAACCAACATACACACGAATTGGCGACACACTGACTTTTGACACGCGCAAGTGCACTGATTAGCAGTAAACTGCCGCAAAACACCAGCGAATGCATGGCTCCAGGTGCAGACAACTTGAAACTTGTCAGGAGTCAAGTCTAGCTAGCCAAAAGTGTAGCTGTGAGATGCGTCAGACAGCGCCAATGCGGGCCGCGAATATCGGAGAAATTTGTTCGGATAAAGCGGATTTCGGATAAACGCGATTCGGATAAACGGGAGTTTACTGTAGTAGTGTATTTGGAGGCAGGGCCGATTCGTCATTGACTCGTCATCCAGTCGTCAGTTCTGCAGCACCGCGACGACTACAGGGCCGTACCGAGCTGCAGAACAATGGAGCACTGTCAGCAGCAGGCACGGGTTCGAGTCCAGGCTGCACACAGCAGAGCCGACAGCTTGCCGCCATATTACTGCTACCAGGAGCAGCAGGCAGAATCCTGAGCAGAGCAGACACCACGTCCCCCCCCCCCCTCCCCCCTCCGTGGTGAATGCGCGTCAGTCACACTTGAGCGGCCGCCATTACTGAGAGAAGCAGTGCGCCGCTGACGTCAGAGCCTTGGCTAAGACTCCCATAACCTGAGCCGAACTGTCTGCCACGTTTTCCCCACAGTATAGAATATTCTACTTGTTTAAGTACGAGTCACGATGCGACTGGAGGCTTATACACTACTGGCCATTAAAATTGCTACACCAACAAGAAATGCAGATGTTAAACGTGTATTCATTGGACAACTATATTACACTAGAACTGACTTGTGATTACATTTTCACGCAATTTGGTTGCATAGATCCTGAGAAATCAGTACCCAGAACAACCACTTCTGGCCGTAATAACGGCCTTGATACGCCTGGGCATTGAGTCAGACAGAGCTTGGATGGCGTGTACAGGTACAGCTGCCCATGCAGCTTCAACACGATACCACAGTGCATCAAGCGTAGTGAGTGGCGTATTGCGACGAGCCAGTTGCTCGGCCACCACTGACCAGACGTTTTCAGTTGGTGACTGATCTGGAGAATGTGCTGGCCAGGACAGCAGTCGAACATTTTCTGTATCCAGAAATGCCCGTAGAGGACCTGCAACATTCGGTCGTGCATTATCCTGCTGAAATGTAGGGTTCCGCGGGGACCGAATGAAGGATAGAGCCACGGGTCGTAACACATATGACATGTAACGTCCACTGTTCAAAGTGCTGCCAATTCGAACAAGAGGTGACCGAGACGTGTAACCAATGGTTCCCCATACCATCACGCCAGATAATACGCCAGTATGGCGATGGCGAATACACGCTTCCAATGTGCGTTCACCACCATGTTGCCAAACAAGGATGGGACCACCATGATGCTGTTAACAGGACCTGGATTCATCCGAAAAAATGACGTTTTGCCATTCGTGCACCCAGGTTCGTCGTTAAGTACACCATCGCAGCCGCTCCTGTCTGTGATGCAGCATCAAGGGTAACCGCAGACACGGTCTCCAAAGTGATAGTCCATGCTGCTGCAAACGTCGTCGAATTGTTCGTTCAGATGGTTGTTGTCTTGACTCCAGGATCGAGACATGGCTGCAAGATCTACATCTACATCTACATTTATACTCCGCAAGCCACCCAACGGTGTGTGGCGGAATGCACTTTACTTGCCACTGTCATTACCTCCCTTTTCTGTTCCAGTTCCATGGTTCGCGGGAAGGACGACTGCCGGAAAGCCTCCGTGCGAGCTCGAATCTCTCTAATTTTACTTTCGTGATCTCCTCGGGAGGTATAAGTAGGGGGAAGCAATATATTCGATACCTCATCCAGAAACGCACCCTCTCCTGGCGAGTAAGCTACACCGCGATGCAGAGCGCCTCTCTTGCAGAGTCTGCCACTTGAGTTTGCTAAACATCTCCGTAACGCTATCACGGTTACCAAATTACCCTGTGACGAAACGCGCCGCTCTTCTTTGGATCTTCTCTATCTCCTCTGTTAACACGACCTGGCACGGATCCCACACTACTGAGCAATACTCAAGTATAGGCCGAACGAGTATTTTGTAAGCCACCTCCTTTGTTGATGGACTACATTTTCTAAGGACTCTCCCAATGAATCTCAACCTGGTACCCGCCTTACCAACAATTAATTTTATATTATCATTCCACATAAAATCGTTCCTCACGCATACTCCCAGATATTTTACTGAAGTAACTGCTACCAATGTTTGTTCCGCTATCATATCATCATACAATAAAGGATCCTTCTTTCTATGTATTCGGAATACATTACATTTGTCTATGTTAAGGGTTAGTTGCCGCTCCCTGCACTAAGTGCCTATCGGCTGCAGATCTTCCTTCATTTCGTTGCAATATTCTAATGCTGCAACTTCTCCGTATACTACAGCATCATCCGCGAAAAGCCGCATGGAACTTCCGACACTATCTACTAGGTCATTTATATATATTGTGAAAAGCAGTGGTCCCATAACACTCCCCTGTGGCACACCAGAGGTTACTTTAATGTCTGTAGATGTTTCTCCATTGAGAACAACATGCTGTGTTCTGTTTGCTAAAAACTCTTCAATCCAGCCACACAGCTGGTCTGATATTCCGTAGGCTCTTACTTGCTTTATCAGGCGACAATGCGGAACTGTATCGAACGCCTTCCGGAAGTCAAGGATAATATCATCTACCTGGGAGCCTGTATCTGATATTTTCTGGGTCTCATGAACAAATAAAGCGAGTTGGGTCTCACACGATCGCTGTTTCCGGAATCCATGTTGATTCCTACAGAGTAGATTCTGGGTTTCCAAAAACGACATGATACTCGAACAAAGAACATGTTTTAAAATTCTAAAACAGATCTACGTCAGAAATATAGGTCTATAGTTTTGTGCATCTGCTCGACGACCCTTCTTGAAGACTGGGACTACCTGTTCTCTTTTCCAATCATTTGGAATCTTTCGTTCCTCTAGAGACTTGCAGTACACTCCTGTTAGAAGACTGGCAAGTTCTTTCGCGTACTCTGTGTAGAAACGAATTGGTATCCCGTCAGGTCCAGTGGACTTTCCTCTGTTGAGTGATTCCAGTTGCTTTTCTATTCCTTGGACACTTATTTCGTTTGTGCGATGATTTAGAGAAGGAACTGCAGTGCGTCCTTCCTCTGTGAAACAGCTTTGGAAAAAGGTGTTTAGTATTTTAGCTTCACGCGTGTCATTCTCTGTTTTAATGCCATCATCATCCCGTAATGTCTGAATATGCTGTTTCGAGCCACTTACTGATTTTACGTAAGACCAGAACTTTCTAGGATTTTCTGTCAAGTTGGTACATACAATTTTACTTTCGAAGTCACCAAACGCTTCACTCATATTCCTCCTTACGCTAACTTTGACATCGTTTACCTTCTGTTTGTCTGAGAGGTATTGGCTGCGTTTAAACTTGGAGTGAAGCTGTCTTTGCTTTCGCAGTAGTTTCCTAACTTTGTTGTTGAACCACGGTGGGTTTTTCCCTTCCGTCACAGTTTTACTCGGCACGTACCTGTCTAAAACTCATTTTACGATTGCCTTGAACTTTTTCCATAAACACTCAACATTGTCATTATCGGAACAGAAATTTTCGTTTTGATCTGTTAGGTAGTCTGAAATCTGCCTTCTATTACTCTTGCTAAGCAGATAAACCTTCCTCCCTTTTGTTATGTTCCTATTAACTTCCATATTCAGGGATGCTGCAACGGCCTTATGATCACTGATTCCCTCTTCTGCACTTACAGATGAGAAAAGTTCGGGTCTGTTTGTTATTAGTAGGTGCAAGATGTTATATCCACGAGTCGGTTTTCTGTTTAATTGCTCGAGGTAATTTTCGGATAGTGCACTCAGTATAATGTCACTCGATGCTCTGTCGCTACCACCCGTCCTAAACATCTGAGTGTCCCAGTCTGTATCTGGTAAAATGAAATCTCCACCAAAGACTATAACATGGTGAGGAAATTTATGTGAAATATATTCCAGATTTTCTCTCAGTTGTTCTACCACTAATGCTGCTGAGTCGGGAGGTCGGTAAAAGGAGCCAATTATTAACCTAGCTCGGTTGTTGAGTGTTATCTCCACCCATAATAATTCACAGGAACTATCCACTTCTACTTCACTACAGGATAAACTACTACTAACAGCTACAAACACGCCACCACCGGTTGCATGCAATCTATCCTTTCTAAACACCGTCTGTACCTTTGTAAAAATTTCGGCTGAATTTATCTCTGGCTTCAGCCAGCTTTCCGTACCTATAACGATTTCAGCTTCGGTGCTTTCTATCAGCGCTTGAAATTCCGGTACTTTACCAATGCAGCTTCGACAGTTTACAATTACAATACCGATTGCTGCTTGGTCCCCGCATGTCCTGATTTTGCCCCGCGCCCTTTGTGGCTGTTGCCCTTTCTGTACTTGCCGGAGGCCATCTAACCTAAAAAAAAAACGCCCAGTCCACGCCACACAACCCCTGCTACCCGTGTAGCCACTTGCTGTGTGTAATGGACTCCTGACCTACCCAGCGGATCCCGAAACCCCACCACCCTATGGCGCAAGTCGAGGAATGTGGAGCCCACACGGTCGCAGAACCGTCTCAGCCTCTGATTCAGACCCTCCATTCGGCTCTGTACCAAAGGTCCGCAGTCAGTCCTGTCGACGATGCTGCAGATGCTGAGCTCTGCTTTCATCCCGCTAGCGAGACTGGCAGTCTTCACCAAATCAGATAGCCGCCGGAAGCCAGAGAGGATTTCCTCCAATCCACAGCGACACACATCATTGGTGCCGACATGAGCGACCACCTGCAGATGAGTGCACCCTGTACCCTTCATGGCTTCCGGAAGGACCCTTTCCACTTCTGGAATGACTCCCCCCGGCATCCACACGGAGTGCACATTGGTTTTCTTCCCCTCTCTTGCTGCCATATCCCTAAGGGGCCCCATTACGCACCTGACGTTGGAGCTCCCAACTACCAGTAAGCCCACACTCTGCGACTGCCCGGATCTTGCAGACTGAGGGGCAACCTGTGGAACAGGACAAGCAGACATCTGCGGCCGAACATCAGTATCAGCCGGAGACAGAGCCTGAAACCGGTTCGTCAGACAAACCAGAGAGGCCTTCCCTTCGGCCCTCCGGAATGTCTCGCCCCCTGCCGCACCTCGAGACGACCTCCCACTCCACCACAGGTGAGGGATCAGCCTCAATGTGGGCAGTATCCGGGGCAGCCACAGCCGTAGTCCGAACGGGGGATGTGTGGGGAGAGCTGGCCGTCCCCGACAAACCCCCATCCGGACCCCCCACAGTGATGCCCATTGACAACAGCCTCAAGCTGTGTGACCGAAGTCAACACTGCCTGAGGCTGGGAGCGAAGGGATGCCAACTCAGCCTACATCCGAACACAGTCCCCATCCATGCTAAAAACAGTTGTGCAAAGAACGTCTGAATTAATCTACAGAGAGCACAAACAAATCGACACAAAATTTAAACGGTTATTAAAATACAAGATTGCCTAGTAAATGCAGTAATGCTGCTACTTGCGCACTGCTGACACACTGCTTGGCGGCGGAAGGGGACGACGCGATTTTACACTATTCAGGTACTAAAAACGCGATGCTACAACTCTCAAATACTATAATACGCCCGAAATTTATGAATTAAACAATGCAAGTACCGAAAACACGCAAATAAATTAAGAATTAAATTATGTAACAAATGAGTGAGCTAGGAGTATACGACTTTCTGCTGGCAGCTGCTTATCCAACGGCGGCAGGGAGAACACTGCCTTTACAGCCTGACGAATAAGATGCCTGTCATCTCGACTGCTAGTGATACGAGGCCGTTGGGATCCAGTACGGCGTTCCGTATTACCCTCCTGAGCCCACCGATTCCATATTATGCTAACAATCATCGGATCTCGACCAACGCGAGCAGCAATGTCGCGATACGATAAACCGCAATCGTGATAGGCTACAATCCGACCTTTATCAAAATCGGAATCCTGATGGTACGCATTTCTCCTCCTTCCACGAGGCATCACAACAACGTTTGACCTGGCAACGCCGGTCAACTGCTGTTTGTGTATGAGAAATCGGTTGGAAACTTTCCTCATGTCAGCACGTTGTAGGTGTCGCCACCGGCGCCAACCTTGTGTGAATGCTCTGAAAAGCTAATTATTTGCATATTACAGCATGTTCTTCCTCTCGGTTAAATTTCGCGTCTGCAGCACGTCATCTTCGGGGTGTAGCAATTTTAATGGCCAGTAGTGTGATTGCACTGAAGGGCCAAAGAAACTGGTACACCTGACTTATATCGTGAGATAGCGCCCCCGCGACCACGCAGAAGCGCCGGAACACCACGTGACATCGACTCGACTAACGTAATGATGGAGGTAACTGACACCATTAATCCTGCAGGTCTGTCCATAAATTCGTAAGAGTACGAGGAGGTAGAAATCTCCTCTGAACAGCACGTCGCAAGGCGTCCCAAATATGCTCAATAGTGTTCATTTCCGGAGACCTCGGTACCCAGCGGAAGTGTTTAAAACTCAGAAGAATGTTCCCGGAGCCACTCTGTTGCGATTTTGGACGTGTGGGGTGTCGCATTGGCAGGCTGGAATTGTCCAAGTCCGTCGGAATGCACAATCGACCTGAATGGATGCAGGTGATCAGACAGGATGCTTACGTGCGTGTCACCTGTCTAGACATATGAGGTGTCCCATATCACTCTGGCTGCACACGCCACACACCATTACAGAGCCTCCACCAGCTTGAACAGACCCCTGTCGACATGCAGGGTCCGTGGAGCCAGGAGGTTGTCTCCATAACCGCACCCGTTCGATACAATCTGAAACGAGACTCGTGTGAACAGGCAACACGTTTACAGTCATCAACAGTCCAATATCGGTGTTGAACGGGCCCAGGCGAGGCGTAAAGCTTTGTGTCGTGCAGACATGAGGGGTACACGAGTGGGCCTTCGGCTCCGAAAGCCCATAGGTGTCTCGTTGAATGGTTCGCATGCTGACACAGCATTGAAATCTGCAGCAATCTGCGGTAGGTGAGTCGTGGCGCTCGTTACTGGCGAGCCAGTCTCTTGGATGTCCATTATCGATCCTTCGAAGTGTCTTATCTTTGCTTGCCTTGTTGTTTTCCGCATTCGCGAGGTGAGTGGCAGTTGACGTTTGCTCGGGCTACCTGCTGAGAAGCCGCGAGGTACGAGGTGGGAAGCAACCACGTATATGTGGAGTTGGTTGTACGCGGTCTGCATGGAGGATATGTGTTGGCTGCCTGCCTGTCTGCTCTCCTGATTTTGCTCGCCGTGCCTTGCGACCGCCTAGCTTGGGTTGCTGCCTGGTGTATCCTACACGAGCCATCCCGGACGTCCAGCAGAAGTTAAGCAACCTTGTGTTTCTTTAAAGAAAGGGAGCAAATGTATAACACCTTTTGTGACCAATTTTGGTGGCCTCTTAAGTGTGGCCTTCGCGTTTACACTTCCTTTGGGAAGAGATAATTCTTTTAAATTTAAATAGTTGGGGTTCCCTATCCTTTATAATCTTTTGGGGGTTTTATTTGAATTTTCTTTTTGGGGTTCCTACCTTGTGCTCGGTTAAATGTTTACTTGTATAGCGGGAAGTGACTCCTGGTTAAAACTCGGAGAAGGTGTTTGATGTTACTGCCGCTTCCGGCATTTGTCTTTCAATTAAGTGTTGTCATCCCTTCGAGAGACCTAGTGTAAATTATGCTGGTTTATGTGTACTTAATTTTGAATGGGCCATTTGAATTAATATTTTGGAGCGCAGTATAGCACTAAGGCAACCTCATTGTATACCACCTTGTGCCCCGGTCTAGTACCTTAATTTTCAGTGGCACGAGTCAGCTCCACTACCGGTTTTACTGATGTGCTCCCTTCAAAATCTTGTATAAGTTTGCCTCATGTGTGTCTGGGAACACAGAGATGAGCTTTAGTGTGACTTCAGTGCTAGTCAGTTAATGGAATCTTCATTTTCGCTTGGCTTCCACTGAAGAATTTGAGTGGAGTGTAGTGTGTTTGATTTGTTATTCGTATAATTACTGTAAGTTTGTTTGTTTAATGAGGAGCAAGACATTTAAATACTGTTGGTATTAACTCCCCTAGTTGCGGGGTGTTGCTAATTCGTTCCAAATGGCCTACTATTTATTCAATGGCAAGGCTGCTGATTAGTTGGTTACTGTGAGTACAAATTCACGCTATTTATTTGTTACCGAAATTGTTGAAGTGTCTGTGTCATGATTCAGTCACTAGCTACGTGTTTGAGCTAAACTGATATAAACCTTACATTGCCTCATTAAAATTTGTTGCCAGCAGAAACCCTTAAGACAACTAAGTTTCGTCACTGCTTATGTTAACCTTGTAGCATTTCTGCCACGTTGGACGATTCTCTTCAGTCGACGCTGGTCCCGTTGTTGTAGTATATTTTTCCAGCAGCAGCGATGTCGGATATTTGATGTTCTACCGGATTCTCGATATTCACGGCACACTCGTGAAATGGTCGCACGGGAAAATCCCCACTTCATCGCTACCTCGGAGATGATGTGTCCCATCGATCATGCGCCGACTATAACACCACCTTCAAACTCACGTAAAACTCGATAACCAGCCTTTGTGGCAGTAGTAAGCGATCTGGCAACAGCGCCAGACACTTGTTGCTTTATACAGGAATGATCGACTGCAGCGCCGTATTCAGTCTGTTTACATATCTGTGTATTTGGATACGCATACCTATACCAGTTTATTTGCTACTTCAGTGTAAAGTAATGACGAATTCAGTGTAAAAATGGGTGGTTGCTCAGCTATGAATTGCACTGATCATTACAAAAATGGTTTTTCGTGTTTAGATTTTCTAGCGACCCTGAATGAATAAAAAGATGGGCCATAGCCTGCGGAGAGACAATAGGCAACCACCAGACTTTCAGCTGTGTATTGTAAATACACATTAATAAAAATACCTATAAACATGAATCCAGGTGTACGCAACTGCGTTTCTTCCCAGTCGGAAACGGTAGTGAAGCAGTTCGTCTCAAAATTTTTAGATTCGTGAGATATTTTCTCAGTTGGTAAATTGGAGAGCAATATTTTTTATGTATCTAATAGAAATCCTAGGGTATCAGAAGAAATATTGAATTTAATTGATGAAAGGAGAAAATATAAAAATGCAGTAAATGAAGCAGGCAAAAAGGAATATAAACGTCTCAAAAATGAGATAGACAGGAAGTGCAAAATGGCTAAGCAGGGATGGCTAGAGGACAAATGTAAGGATGTAGAGGCTTATCCCACTAGGGGTAAGATAGATACTGCCTACAGGAAAATTAAAGAGACCTTTGGAGAAAAGAGAGCCTCTTGTATGAATATCAAGAGCTCAGATGGAAACCCAGTTCTAAGCAAAGGGGGGAAGGCGGAAAGGTGGAAGGACTATATAGAGGGCTTATACAAGGGCGATGTACTTGAGGACAATATTATGGAAACGGAAGAGGATGTAGATGAAGACGAAATGGGAGATAAGATACTGCGTGAAGAGTTTGACAGAGCACTGAAAGACTTGAGTCGAAACAAGGCCCCGGGAGTAGACAACATTCCATTAGAACTACTGACGGCCTTGGGAGAGCCAGTCATGACAAAACTCTACCATCTGGTGAGCAAGATGTATGGGACAGGCGAAATACCCTCAGACTTCAAGAAGAATATAATAATTCCAATCCCAAAGAAAGCAGTTGTTGACAGATGTGAAAATTACCGAACTATCAGTTTAATAAGTCACAGCTGCAAAATACTAACGCGAATTCTTTACAGACGAATGGAAAAACTGGTAGAAGCGGACCTTGGGGAAGATCAGTTTAGATTCTGCAGAAATATTGGAACACGTGAGGCAATACTAACCTTACGACGTATCTTAGAAGAAAGATTAAGAAAAGTCATACCCATGTTTCTAGCATTTGTAGACTTACAGAAAGATTACGACAACCTTGACTGGAATACTCTCTTTCAAATTCTGAAGGTGGCAGGGGTAAAATACAGGAAAAGTAAAGCTATTTGCAATTTGTACAGTAACCTGATGGCAGTTATGAGTCGTGGGGCATGAAAGGGAAGCAGTGGTTGGGAAGGAAGTGAGACAGGGTTGTAGCCTCTCCGCGATGTTATTCAATCTGTATATTGAGCAAGCAGTAAAGGAAACAAAAGAAAAATTCGGAGTAGGTATTAACACCCATGGAGAAGCAATAAAAACTTTGCGGTTCGCCGATGACATTGTAATTCTGTCAGTAAAGGACTTGGAAGAGCAGTTGAACGGAATGGACAGTGTCATGAAAGGAGAGTATAACATGAACATCAACAAAAGCAAAACGAGGATAATGGAATGTAGTCAAATTAAATCGGGTGATGCTGAGGGAATTAGATTAGGGAATGATACACTTAAAGTAGTAAAGGAGTTTTGCTATTTAGGGAGTAAAATAACTGATGATGCTCGAAGTAGAGAGGATATAAAATGTAGACTTGCAATGGCAAGGAAAGCGTTTCTGAAGAAGAGAAATTTGTTAACATCGAGTATAGATTTAAGTGTCAGGAAGTCGTTTCTGAAAGTATTTGTATGGAGTGTAGCCATGTATGGAAGTGAAACATAGATGATAATTAGTTTGGACAAGATGAGAATAGAAGCTTTTGAAATGTGGTGCTACAGAAGAATGCTGAAGGTTAGATGGGTAGATGACATAACTAATGAGGAGGTATTGAATAGAATTGGGGAGGAGAGGAGTTTGTGGCACAACTTGACAAAAAGAAGGGACCGGTTGGTAGGACATGTTTTGAGGCATCAAGGGGTCACAAATTTAGCATTGGAGGGCAGCGTGGAGTGTAAAAATCGTAGAGGGAGACCAAGAGATGAATACACTAAGCAGATTCAGAAGGATGTAGGTTGCGGTAAGTACTGGGAGATGAAGAAGCTCGCACAGGATAGAGTAGCATGGAGAGCTGCATCAAACCAGTCTCAGGACTGAAGACCACAACAACAACATACGTCTTATCATAAACATACAACAAAAACTGAGTAATAATTAACCCCATTTCATACATAAGCACTGTAGAACGAGAGCTAATTCAGATTTTGGGATTGGTCATTGTGTGGGAAGCTGCACTTGTGACAAAACCTTCAGAGAATTAAGTTTTTACCACAATTCAACAAGCAAAAAACCCATCAAAATGCGTAGAATGAATACTGGCTAAATGATAGATGAAACTATTAACAAAAATTCGTTTCACTGTGAGACGAAACTATACTTTCCCCCACCTCTGTACAATAAAAATGGAGCATTTCCTAAAATAGCTCCTTTTGAATAAACACATCTTTTACAAGTGGCTATATATAGGCAAAACTAATAAAGAGCCACAGGTTATTACTGCACAACACTCATATTTGAAAACATTGGTACCGAGCTCTTAACTCGTTACACTTAATATTTGCAAAGTACCACACAAGTTCCGAGCCTGCTTTTCTATGGCCACGTAGTGTTACATTTCCATTTTTCTGTTATATGGAAACGGCTTTCTAAATATCTCCATAAACATTAATTACTGTTTGGTTCATTACATTCGTGAAATGTCATATATTTTATGAGAAATACCGCAAAAAGTTACTTTAATACACTTGAAAGGTCTCTGTTGGATTCCTTTCATGTTAATTTCTTAAATCTGTTGTCATTTACGGCATACATTCCACTTCTAAATTTACTGTGTCGTTTCTGACTATCTGCGAGGAGACTGAGTAGTGGAACGTGTTACTTTTACACATAAACAAGAACGATCTGTCACACTACTACACTTTAAAACACAGTTTATATGTAATTCATGTCACACAGTCTCATATGGAACCTATGTCCGCTTTCTTTTATATAGCGTATATGATAAGATACTGTCATCCCCCTTCCCTTCTGTGTGAGAGGATGAATGAGCAAATGTATTTCTAGTTGCATGCTTGATGGTAGCAGACAAGCCTGTCTGCTAGAGAACAGTAGGACCAACGTCGGAACAGTTAGCTATGCTTTCTAAAAGCAAAGAGGTTTCTATTCTTAGTATGGTCCTGTCCGTCCCTTGTCATGTTGGTATAGGAAGCTGCCTCTCTGGTCACTTCCGTTTGTATCTGTTAAGCACCCTCGGTAGGGGCCCAGGCAGTCTGTCCGTGGCGAGCGTCTGAAGTGGTAAGATCTCTGGCTAAGCACGTCTCTGTTAAGTCCGTAGGACAATGGATTTCTTAAGTTCAGCCTAACTGAAGTTTAATCACCTTTATTTCAGGTTTAGATCTAAAATGTCTAATGTTATCTTAAATTGCAACACGGTGTGATTCAAGTGTGGAGTTCAGAATATCTTCCAGTAGTTGCTGTATCACTACTTTTTGAGCAAAGTGGAACCACGTGTTGATGATTCGTAACTCTAACCTAAGATCGTCAGTCTTAAATGCGAATGTGTGTGAGATTATAACACCTACACTTGCTAATATTTTTCAATATAGCAACTTTTCAACCCACGTGGGGTGTACTTTGTGAGACCAGTACCACGTTCTTATACAATTGTTTGACCCATCAGGTTAATAGTAAGACGATAGTAACCAGTTCGAGGTTTTTCTTTTGTAAATTGCGTTTCGATGTAATTTATTTTAATTATCAAAATTACTGTGAAGTTACACTCTTTGAGTAAACCAAGTTGAGCACATGAAGCATGTCCAATAATCATCAAAGTAGCCCTCACCTATTCTTTTCGGGAAAATTTCACAGAGAGATTATAATTTCATGACGGACAGGATTGCGCTACGAACATAACTTCTTTGGGTGAAAATTGAATCGGTTAGTTGTGGTTAATTTCCTCTTGCGTATGTTTCAACGTTCTTCATGTGTTGTTTTATGAATGCAGTGTTGTATGCAGTCTCCCAATCTTGGCTCCATATTTGATGTGTTCCGTAAGATTACAGACTCACATTTTCACAATCCTAAATATGGCACCAGTTTAGTTATGAATCAAGTGTAATATGCTGAAATTTTAACGGAACAATCATCAATGTTAAAATAAATGTCCAAATATAAACGAATTTATTTGTTTTTATTTAAATTGTCTTATATATATTTATATATATATCGCGGTTATCGCAAGATGAATACTAAAAGATTATAATTAATGTTAGTCTGGTTGGGAGTTTGGTAAGCTAGACTGGATACCTGGTGAAACAGTTGCTCAGTAATGCAAAGTTAACTTTCCCAGATAGCTGAGAACCTTTAACCCGCTTTTATTGTCTTGAATATTAGCACCGCTTTCAGACCAAATTAATGCATCAACATTACACACTGAAGAGCCAGAGAAACTGGTATAGGCATGTGTATACACATACAGAGATATGTAAACAAACAGAAGACAAGTGTCGGGCGCAGTTGTTAGATCGGGTACTGCCGCCACAATGGCAGGTTATCAAGATTTATAGGAGCGTGAACGTGGTGTTGTAGTCCTCAAGCGAGCGGAGGTACACAGCAACTCAGAGGTAACGATGAAGTGGGGATTTTCCTGTACGATCATCTCCGACATCGCTGTGACCGGAAAAAGATCCTGCAAGAACGGGATCCACGACGACTGAAGAGAAGTACAACTCTACCGCAAATTGCTGAGATTTTACTGCTGAACCATCAACAAGTGTCAGCGTGAGAACCATTCAATGAAACGTAATCGATACGCACTCTCAAAGCCGAAGGTCCACTCGTGTACTCTTAATGACTGCATGATACAATGGTTTATGCTTTGCCAGTGCCCGTCAACACTGGCATCGGATAGTTGATGACAAAAACATGTTGCGTGGTCGGACGAGTCTCGTTTCAAATTGTATCGTGCAGATGGACGTGTACGGGTATGGAGTCAACCTCATGAACTCTGCATGTCAGCAGGGGGCTATTCAAGCTAGTGGAGGATCTGTAATGATGTGGGTTGTATGCAGCTAGATGATATGGGACCCTTGATTCGTCTACATATGACTCTGACAGATGACACGTACGTAAGCATCCTGTCTGATCACCTGCATCCATTCATGTCCGTTGTGCAGTCCGACTGACTTGGCAATTCGTCAACCCACACGTCCTGGATTGATACACACTGGCTCTACGACCACTCTTCTGAATTCAAACACTTCCACTGGCCACCAAACTCCTCAGACATTATTGAGCACATGTGAGATGCCTTGCAACGTGAAGTTCTGAAGGCATCTCCACCCCCTCGTACTCCTACGGATTTATGGACAGCCCTGCAGGGTTCATGGTGTCAGCTCCCTCCAGCACAACTTCAGACATTAGTCGAGTACATGCCACGTCGTACTGCGGTACCCCTGCGTGCTCGCGGAGGCCCTTGCGATATTAGGGTGGTGTACACACTTCTTTGGGTCTTCAGTTTATACAGGGTGAAAAGTATTTAAACTGACAAACTCTGGGAGGTTGTGGGGGACATCAAAACAAATATTTTTCCCTAATGTCATTTTTTCCTATGAGGAGTATTTCAACCGGTAGAAGAAGATTTCTCTGGCGGCAAATTAATTAAAGCGACAAACATGTTTCCATTTTTTTATGACCGAGAGACAACACATTAACACAACCCAATTTCAATTACAGTAGATTTTCAAAAATGCCTCCATTGACACGTAAACAAAGGTTACACCATCGCATCATGTTCTGTCTGACACGGGCAAAAATCTCAGGAGTTTCCTGAATTGTTCTACTGCTGCTACCATCCGGTCAACCAGATCCCCTTCTGATGCAGCAGGAGTTGCGTAAACAAGGTTGTGCATCTCTCCCCACACAAAAAAGTCCAGAGAGGACATATTTGCAGATCGGGCAGGCCGTACTACAGAACCACCTCTGCCAATCCACGTTTCTGGGAACCGTCGGTCCAGGAATCGACGCACAAGACGACTGAAATGTGCCGGCGTCAAGTCATGTTGGAACCACATGCGTTGTCTTGTAGAAATCGGGACGTTTTCCAGCAATTCTGCCAATGCTCTGGTGAGAACAGTGCCTACCATTTAATGGCCTAGGTAGCAGATACGGCCCAATTAAACAGTCCCCATAACACCCAACCACACATTAACGAAGAACCGCACTTGATGAGCGCTAGTAACTGTGGCATGTCGGTTATCCTTACTCCAAACATGCGAATTGTTCATGTTGAAGACTCCATCACGCCCGAACGTTGCTTCATCGGTAAACAACACAGAGGATGGAAATGTAGGATGCAGTTCACACTCTTCCAGGTACCACTGCGAAAACTGTGCTCTGGGTGGATAATCAACTGGTTCCAGGTTGTGGACGCGCTGTAAGTGAAATGGACGTAACAACTACTCTCAAGGACTGTTCTTACATTCGTCTGATTCGTCCCCATGTTTGTGCAATTGCTCGAGTGCTGACTGAAGGATCCCGCTCCACATGCTGCAAGACAGCTTCCTCAAATTGCAGCGTTCTTACCGTGCGACCGTCTCCCTGTCCAGGTAATCTGCTAAATGACCCGATCTCACGCAGACGTTGGTACACAACAGCAAAGGTCGTATGATGCGGGATACGGCGATTAGGATATTGTTGTTGATAAACCTGCTGTGCAGCTCGTCCGTTGTGGTGTGCTACTCACCAACCATATCAGTGTACTCACTCCAGGTGTATAGCTCCATTAGTAAACAGAGACAATGCACTACTACATTAGTGGACAGCAGTTGCCTACAACTGAAGAGCGTAATAAGCCCACTAACAACTGAAGATCGTAATACGGCGTCTAACAACTGAAGAGTGTAATACGGCCTCCACCGGCTTAAATAATCTTCATAGGGAAAAATATTTGTTTTGACGGTCCCTACAACCTCCCAGAGTTTGTCGGTTTAAATACTTTTCACCCCGTATGTCACAATGGTCCCTTGACGCTATAAACAACGTCGGGTTTTACGTCTATGCTCTTAAAAGATATGGCCATCTACATTACAAATTTTCATACTCGTAAACTCACTCATCGAAACCTATAGTGTACTTCTCGTAGATCTAGAATGATGGAGTTTGGCAAGAAGGGTACCACAGTACAAGAAAAGGTAAAAATTAGAAAAATGTTAATTTGTAATCATACCACTGGAAAAAAAATTCTTTTGTCGTTTATTATTCAACCTCGAATTTGGAATTAAAACATTCTCGAAAGTCTTGGACTCGCTGGGATCGATATCTTGCCAATATCATGGTCAGCAATAAGTACATGTACACCTACATGGACACTCTGCAAACCACATATAAATGCCTGGCAGAGGGTTCATCGAACCACCTTCACGATTCTCTATTATTCCAATCTCGTATGCACGCGAAAAGAACGAACACCTATATCTTTCCGTACGAGCTCTGATTTTGTCGTGGTGTTCGTTTCTCGCTGTGTAGGTTAGTGTCAACATAATAATTTCTTAATCAGAGGAGAAAGTTGGTGAATGGAATTTCGTGAAAAGATTCCTCCGCAACGATAAGCGCCTCTCTTTTAATGATGTTTAGCCCAAATCCTGTGTCATTTCTGTGACACTCTCTCCCATATTCCGCGATAATACAAAACGAGCTGCCCTTCTTTGAACTTTTTCGATGTACTCCGTCAGTCCTATCTGGTAAGGATCCCACACAGCGCAGCAGTATTCTAAAAGAGGAAGGACAAGCTTAGTGTAGGCAGTCTCCTTAGTAGGTCTGTTACATTTTCTAAGTATCCTGCCTAAAAACGCAGTCTTTGGTTAGCCTTCCCCACAACATTTTCTATGGTTCCTTCCAATTTAAGTTGTTCGTAATAATAATACCCAGATATTTAGTTGGATTTACTGCTTTTAGATTATACTGATTTATCGTGTAACCGTAGTTTAACGAATTCCTTTTCGCACTCATGTGGATGACCTCACACTTTTCGTTAATTAAGGTCAACAGCCAATTCTCTCACCATTCAGATATCTATTCTAAATCGTTTTACAATTTGTTTTGATCTTCTGATGACGTTATTAGTCGATAAACGACAGCGCAGCGTCATCTGCAAACAACCTAAGACGGCTGCCCTGATTGCCTCACAAATCGTTTATATAGATAAGGAACAGCAGAGGATCTATAACAATACGCCAGAAATCACTTCTGTTTTACTCTATGACTTTCCGTCAATTACTACTAACTGTGATCTCTCTGACAGGAAATCACAAATGCAGTCACATAACTGAGACGATATTCCATAAGCACGCAATTTCAGTACAAGCCGCTTGTGTGGTACAGTATCAAAAGCCTTCCGGAATTCCAGAAATACGGAATCGATCTGAAATCCCTTGTCAGTAGCAGTCAATAGCTAGTTGTGTTTCACAGGAACGATATTTTCTAAACCCATGTTGACTGTGTGTCAATAGACCGTTTTCTTCGAGGTAATTCATTACGTTCGAACACAATATACGTTCTAAAATCCTGCTGAATATCGACGTTAACGATAAGGGCCTGTAATTTAGCGGATTACTCCTACTACCTTTCTTGAATATTGGTGTGACCTGTACAACTTTCCAGTCTTTGGGTACGGATCTTTTGTCAAGGGAACGGTTGTATATCTTCGAAATCCAGGATGGATGAACTTTCTATAAACATAATTAAGTTAGTATTGAACCGTAAAAGCGCGTGTCGTTATCGCACCTGGCCAATTCTTCCCCCTTAAAGCTTATCCATCTGGTACTCACACTTTCATGGCTGGTCAAGCTCTGCTCATAAAATTCCATTGCATTCGTAATTTCGGACCAATGGTATGTTGGAGCGAAATGCGGTTGACATCCATGCACACGTCTGTGTTTAACGTGTAGCTGCCAGGAGTTTCGGCCGGCCGCTGTGGCCGAGCGGTTCTAGGCGCTTCAGTCCGGGGCCGCGCCACTGCTATGGTCGCAGGTTCGAATCCTGTCTCGGGCATGAATATGTGTTACGTCCTTTGGTTAGTTAGGTATAAGTGGCTCTAAGTTCTAGGGGACTGATGACCTCAGACGTTAAGTCCCATAATGCTCAGAGCCATTTGAGCCATAAACCGTTGAATCATGAAAAATTTATATTGCTTCTATCCAGAACGAAACTATGCAACAAATGAAACATTAATGAACCTATCCTCTATTGACCTAAGAACAAGAACCGTTGGATCATGCCCTCAATCACCTCGTGCCTAAGTCCGCTAGTTGAAACACATTAATCTGAAAAATTTCTAGAAATAAAATATCACTGAATGTCTCTCAGTATTAATTCACACCCGAACATACTTCATAATCAATGTTACCCCAAAAGACCTACATTATGAATAACTTTTAGCACCATCCATGATGAGCGCCGCACCCCTGCGTCCGTCTCGTTAAATCGGCGGCCCCAGAGTGTCCTAACATGGCGCGTTCCAGGACCAACCGCCAACCGTTCAAAAAAACTGGTGGTGGGGGTAGGACCTCAGTGAGAACCAACCTCACAAACTCTGCCCTGCTCACCCCCACTATCTTTGGAATCACGAACTGTCTGCCGAATCTGCTCACTTTCTTATGCTGGTGCTAAACTTCGACCATAGATACTAGCAGACTGGCCTTGCTGTGCAGAAGCAACAGGGCTGGTGTGGCTCCAACATAAACCGCGTGACTGTTGGCAAAACGTGGCGGGATTTCAAATCAGCGGTCTGCCATCCTATGTTTGTGTGGAATTTACCCACATTTCTCAATTGACTGCCAAACGCTTCCAACAAAAATTACATTTTTATTTGCGAAAAATTATGTCAGAACAACATTTGACCTGGATTTACTCACAGTACCATTTATAAAATCTAACAAATACATCTAACGCCCCTCTGGTGGGCAGCGGGACAAAATTACTATAAACTATCAATTAAAGTAAAATGTCGTTCAAATTCTTTTAAACAGTAAGAGTGGACTCGTGTCAAAACTTTAAATATTGGATTCGCCGTGTTTTGAGCTGTAGTCACTTATAAAAGAAAATGGGATATGGGAATTATGGTCCACAGCTCGTGGTTGTGCTGTAGCGTCCTCGCTTCCCGCGCCCGGGTTCCCGGGTTCGATTCCCGGCGGGGTCAGGGTTTCCTCTGCCACGTGATGGCTGCGTGTTGTGTGACATCCTTAGGTCAGTTAGGTTTAAGTAGTTCTACGCTCTAGGGCACTGATGACCGTAGATGTTAAGTCCCATAGTGCTCAGAGCCATTTGAAACATTTTTTTTTTGGAGGGGGGGTGGAATTATGTCAACTATAGGTGCCAAAATTGCCGACTTTAGGAGCAGGTCTATTTTAGAGTATCAATTTTAGGTGAACTTCAGAGGTTCAATTCCTACCATTTTTACAAAAGTTTAAACTATCAGTATAAAAAAATCATATTTTAGATGAAAGGTGAGACTTTGAAGTTTCATAAAATAATTTTGGAGCCTACATTTATTTCATAGTACTAGAAGGTAGAAAAAAATTCTCTTCATGTGTCGACTAAAGGTGCTCTAACCTTATTATAAGCTCACTTGTATACACGAAAAGGCGCGCATGTGCAGATGGCTTAAAGTTTTTCCGTTTCAGGGCCTGTAGCCAAAGCTGCCTTCCATTGTCATCCTTAGGGAACCTATGAGTAGGAACGAGAAACAGTATGCTTACTTCAGTAACAGAATTATCACAGATACTTTCTAAAATGTAATACGAGTCTGACTTTACAGGAATCACTTTCAGCACTTTAATTTACGTGATACTCTATTTCAAGTGTAAAAAACATATAAAAGTCACTTCAGCAGATTTCAATAAACGCATCTGCACTGCCATAGAAACACTTACACGTGAAATGTAATGCCATTTCCCCGACAAAAAGCTGAGTACAGCCATAAGCGCAACACGAAACAACCATGTTTTGCCAACATTCACGTGACTTCACCCCAGAGATGTTGGAGCCACGAAAATGACGTCAGGGCCAATCTATTATATTTATGGTCGAAGGTGCTAAACTACCCTACTGCTACCATCTTTGACTAACCCAGATTAGTGTATATTCCATACATAATTACGTTTATCCATCCACATACATCATGGGATCAAAGGACAAGAGAGGAGGTGTGACACCAACAGAAGAAAAAATATACACAGAAGCATTCTTGAATCCAGAAGTTAATTAGCTAACATTGAAAGGACGCTCTCGGCGTAAAATGAATGATTAAACAAGTAGAAATTGATAAGTCGGTTAAATGAAGCGTAAACCTGTGACGTTTCAAATTTCAGGTTATATTGTTAAAATCCCAATTTGGTTGGAGGGCCCTTTCCATGACGCTCCTATTGTTTTCAATGGGTGACCAATCCAGCGGCCTTGCTGGACAAGGTAGGGTTTATGAAGCATGAAGGCAAGGAGCAGAAACTCTCGCCGTGTGCGGGTGGACATTATCTTACTGAAGTCTAAACCTATGATTGCTTGTCATGAAGGGTAACAAAGCGGAGCGTAAAATACGAGGGGGGAACCCAAAAGAAACGGGACTCCGAGGGCGCTGCCACTCGTAGACGTAGTGCAGGGTTCTCACGCTAGATGGTGTTAGTAGAGACCTCCATGAAACAGCTGTGCAGACGGTGTCAGTGTGGAGCTGAACGTGCAAGTGTGGTATTGTGTTTCTCTAGCTGTTGGCCGGTTACCTCTACGAAGTCGTTATGGCAGCATTTTTGTTTTCTCCTTAAAAAAAACCTGCAACGGAGACACACCAAACGCTGCAGGAAGCTTTCCAGGAGGACGCTATGAGCCGCACACAGGTTTCCGCGTGGTTTGGGCGCTTTAATCGTGGTGAGATGTCTCTTGGAGACCAAGCTCGTTCTGGACGCCCTTCAACATCGCGAAATGAGAACATTGAAAAGATCCGCCAAAAGATCAACGAGGATCGTCACCAAACGATCGACCAAATTTCAGCAGAGACAGGAATCAGTTGGAGCATTTTGAATGAAGATTTGCACATGAAACGTGTTGCTGCTGAATTTGTTCCGCACCTTCTCACACAGGAGCGAAAAACCATCCGCAAGAATGTGTGTCAGGACTTGGTAACAGAGATTGCACGTGATCCAAACTTCTTGATCAAAGCCATTAAAGGGGAAGAGAGTTGGTGTTACGGGTATGACCCAGGAACCAAGCAAGCGTCAAGACAGTGGAGGACTCCCAACTCTCCCAGACCAAAAAAAAAACAAGGCAAGTGAGGTCAAATTTGAAGACGATGACAATTGTCTTTTTTTATGTTCGTGGCATTGTGCATCGGGAATTCGTACCCCCTGGCCAGACTGTTAACCAGCACTTTTACTTGGATGTTTTAAGGTGTCTGCGAGAGGATGTGAGGAGGAAACGCCGGAACTGGCGATCAGGAGACAGGTTTCTGCATCACGACGACGCTCCAGCACACACGGCCTTACGAGTGACCCACTATTTGGCATCTCAGAGGTGGTCTGTCGTTCCCCACGCTCCGTATTCGCCGGACCTAGCCCCGTGCGACTTTCTCCTATTTCCACGAATGAAAAAAAAAACGCTAACAGGGGAGCGTTTTGACGATGTGGAGACGGTAAAAACAGCTTCGCAAAGGACACTGGACAATATGAAACTTGAAGAGTCCCAAACATGCTTCCAACAGTGGGAAAAGAGGCAAGTGCATCGTATGTAATGGAGAGTATTTTGAAGGTGACTGACATAATTTTGTAAAGAGTTTCATCAATAAATTTTTTATGAGAACAATACGGTTTTTTTGGATCCCCCCTCCCCTCGTATAGCCGACGTCCAGCTGTGCTGTATGGGTGCCGCCGATGACAACCAAAGATGATGATGAAGAGTATGTTTGGTTTGTGAGGCGCTCAACTGCGCGGTTATCAGAGCCCGTACAAATTCCCAACCGTTGGTCAGTCCAATCTCGCCACTTTCGTGAATGATGATGAAATAATGAGGACAACACGAAAACCCAATCATCTCGAGGCAGGTGAAAAATCCCTGACCCCGCCAGGATACGAACCCGGGTCCCCATGCTCGGGAAGCGAGGACACGACCGAGAGACCACGAGCTGTGGACGACAACCGAAGAGTTCCGCTTTGAAAAGGAATGGCACCCTAGACTATCGCTCTTGGTTGTTGGGCAATATGGCGGGCGACTGTCAGGTTGGAGAGCCGCTGTCCGGGAGGTCTCCAGAAACGTCTTCGGCCTGGAATCTCACTGACCGGAGTAGAAATCTCCTGATTAATGAGTCCTGCTTCGAACTGAGCACCGATGACCAACGAAGGCGTGACTGAAGATGCCCTCTGATGTCAACACGACTGTCGCCTGCCGTACCGCCAGAGAACCAAGAGCGATGCTCTGGGACGTCGTTTCACTTCATAGCAGGACCTCTTTGGTTCTCATCCACGGCAGCCTTACAGCACAGTAGTAGGACCACGATATCCTGCGCTCCTTTTTAGTGACATTCATGTCAAGCCATCCTGGGCTTACATTTCGAGCAAGCAGTAAAGGAAACAAAAGAAAAGTTCGGAGTAGGCATTAAAATCCATGGAGAAGAAATAAAAACTTTGAGGTTCGCCGATGACATTGTAATTCTGTCAGAGACAGCAAATGACTTGGAAGAGCACTTGAACGAAACGGAGAGTGTCCTGAAAAGAGGTATAAGATGAACGTCAACAAAAGCAAAACGAGGATAATGGAATGTAGTCGAATTACGTCGAGTGATGCTGAGGGAATTACGCTGCAGGAAATGGAAAAAAGAACACATTGACACCGGTGTGTCAGACCCACCATACTTGCTCCGGACACTGCGAGAGGGCTGTACAAGCAATGATCACACTCACGGCACAGCGGACACACCAGGAACCGCGGTGTTGGCCGTCGAATGGCGCTAGCTGCGTAGCATTTGTGCACCGCCGCCGTCAGTGTCAGCCAGTTTGCCGTGGCATACGGAGCTCCATCGCAGTCTTTAACACTGGTAGCATGCCGCGACAGCGTGGACGTGAACCGCATGTGCAGTTGACGAACTTTGAGCGAGGGCGTATAGTGGGCATGCGGGAAGCCGGGTGGACGTACCGCCGAATTGCTCAACACGTGGGGCGTGAGGTCTCCACAGTACATCTATGTTGTCGCCAGTGGTCGGCGGAAGGTGCACATGCCCGTAGACCTGGGACCGGACCGCAGCGACGCACGGATGCACGCCAAGACCGTGGGATCCTACGCAGTGCGTAGGGGACCGCACCGCCACATCCCAGAAAATTAGGGACACTGTTGCTCCTGGGGTATCGGCAAGGACCATTCTCAACCGTCTCCATGAAGCTGGGCTACGGTCCCGCACACCGTTAGGCCGTCTTCCGCTCACGCCCCAACATCGTGCAGCCCGCCTCCAGTGGTGTCGCGACAGGGTTGAATGGAGGGACGAATGGAGACGTGTCGTCTTCAGCGATGAGAGTCGCTTGTGCCTTGGTGCCAGTGATGGTCGTATGCGTGTTTGGCGCCGTGCAGGTGAGCGCCACAATCAGGACTGCATACGACCGAGGCACACAGGGCCAACACCCGGCGTCATGGTGTGGGGAGCGATCTCCTACACTGGCCGTTCACCTCTGGTGATCATCGAGGAGACACTGAATAGTGCACGGTACATCCAAACCGTCATCGAACCCATCGTTCTACCATTCCTAGACCGGCAAGGGAACTTGCTGTTCCAACAGGACAATGCACGTCCGCATGTATCCCGTGCCACCCAACGTGCTCTAGAAGGTGTAAGTCAACTACCCTGGCCAGCAAGATCTCCGGATCTGTCCCCCATTGAGCATGTTTGGGACTGGATGAAGCGTCGTCTCACGCGGTCTGCACGTCGCCCAGCACGAACGCTGGTCCAGCTGAGGCGCCAGGTGGAAATGGCATGGCAAGCCTTTCCACAGGACTACATCCAGCATCTCTACGATCGTCTCCATGGGAGAATAGCAGCCTGCATTGCTGCGAAAGGTGGATATACACTGTACTAGTGCCGACATTGTGCATGCTCTGTTGCCTGTGTCTATGTGCCTGTGGTTCTGTCAGTGTGATCATGTGATGTATCTGACCCCAGGAATGTGTCAATAAAGTTTCCCCTTCCTGGGACAATGAATTGACAGTGTTCTTATTTCAATTTCCAGGAGTGTAGATTAGGAAATGAGACACTTAAAGTAGTAAAAGAGTTTCGCTATTTGGGGAGCAAAATAACTGATGATGTTCGAAGTAGAGAGGATATAAAATGCAGACTGGCAATGGCAAGACACTACTGGCTAGAAACTAAACATCTATGGTCCATAGCACGCTAACACAACAGTACTGGTGAGCGCCTGCAACACAGCTACTACTGGTAACCCCAGATGCTCGACCCGCCGAAAAACAGGCAACCGCAGGGAAACCGTACTGTACACAGCACGCAAACCAGCCACACACGCTCCCTACACCGTCTGTGAGCCGATCTATGACCGATCGCCCACTAATGCACAGGACCTTGAACTGTTGCACATACGCAGCAACTGCAGCCAGCCCCGCAGCGAGCTCCAGCAACGACAAAGGTAACGATGCACGATACCTCGCACTAACACAACCACACCTTGCACGCACTGTCGCAGATAGCAAGCCACTACTGCCCTTACTACCCGTCCTACTGTCGCTGAGGTTTCTTTCCCTTGGCTCTTGCTTTGGCAATTTTTTTCCTCTGCCATTACAACCGCTACCCTTCGATCGCTTTCGTCCACTCTCTATCTCCTGATGGACCATGTTAATGAGTAATGTTATCCAGACGCATGGATAAAATCACAGCCAGCATCCTGTGACCCCTGATTCAAAAACTAACATGTTATACGGAGGTGACAATAGAACTTTTGGTTTGGTGACCACGTTGGTGTGGGCGTGGAGGGGCCTCATCCTTTGTGACCAGGAAAGCGTTTCTGAAGAAGAGAAATTTGTTAACATCGAGTATCGATTTAAGCGTCAGAAAGCCGTTTCTGAAATATTTGTGTGGAGTGTAGCCGTGTATGGAAGTGAAACATGGACGATAAATAGTTTAGAGAGGAAGAGAATAGAAGCTTTCGAAATGTGGTGCTACACAAGAATGCTGAAGATTAGATGGGTGGATCACATACCTAATGACGAGGTATTGAATAGAATTGGGGAGAAGATGAGTTTGTGGCACAACGTGACCAGAAGAAGGGATCGGTTGGTAGGACATGTTCTGAGGCATCAAGGGATCATCAATTTAGTACTGGAGGGCAGCGTGGAGGGTAAAAATCGTAGAGGGAAACCGAGAGATGAATACACCAAGCAGATTCAGAAGGATGTAGGTTGCAGTAGGTACTGGGAGATGAATGAGCTTGCACAGGATAGAGTAGCATGGAGCGCTGCATCAAACCAGTCTCAGGACTGAAGACCACAGCAACAATACCCGCCTGCAAACTGCCATTTTCTACTGCTTGTGTCCGTGTTTTCATAACTCTACTTTGACCAGTGAGGTTTCGGATGTCTCTCTAAATGAGGACGTTCGGAGTATTATGTGCAGGATATGCCAAACAGTTCAGGATTTTGACGATTCGACACAACAGTTCGGCAGAATGTGGCACGATTTCGCTCGGGAGGACATCCAACAACAAGCCGAACAGTTTGTTGCAAAAGAGCCATCTGTGGACCGACGCTTTACTGACCAATTTCTGAAACTCTTACTCTCGAATAAACCATCCACTCTTTCTGAAATTTCAGTGATTTGCTTGTTATACATGTTCATCACATCTGCCGATTGGATAACTGCATCGTGGTGCGGCGTTTTTTTTTTTTTTTTGGCTTAGAGTGTAGTACCTGCGAACGTTGAGGGCAACAGAAAACCACCACATACTAGACATACGTAGTCAACAGCTGTCCGAGGCTGTTTATTTCTTTCTTGATAATAGTTACTTGTAACGTGAGTCAGAGGTCTAATCTCACTGTGTGAAGTTTATAGTGACCAGAAACTCCTGTATCTCCGGCGATCGCCGTGGTTGTTCATTCATAGCGGTGATTGGTTAATTTCCCACGAAAAGGACATGGCTGAAATCAACACTGACACATCTCTTTTATCTCCAATCACAAAGATTTATATCTTTCACCGAAATATCAGGGAGCAAGCTTAAAGAGACGACGCTGAAGTAGCGACTGCGCAAGTTATCGCTCGTAAACATCGGCGCCATTACGCCGGATGCTCCCGTACTCGCGACCACTGCAGAAGAATGCCCACTTCAGCAGCCAGAGATCAAAGGGTCAGAGATCAAAGGGTTCTCAGCCCACCGGAAGGAATATGAGTCACCCCTTTGAAAGGCCGCCACGGTCACTTCTGGTGCTGTGTAGATAGTGTAGAACTGCTACCAGGTTGTCACGTGACCTCACACTGCTTCCGTCAGCCAGGGCAGTGAAGCGTTGTCTGTGTTGCAATCGGGCCTGTGGAATCGACGCAGTAAAATGGGAAGACCTGAGACACAGACTCGAGCAGTCGCGTTTGTACGAGCAAATGCCCACACCGTGAATGAGGTTATTAGATTTGTTGGTCTGTCAACAAAAACTATTCAACATCTACATCTACATACATACTCCGCAATCCACCATACGGTGCGTGGCGGAGGGTACCTCGTACCAGAACTAGCATCTTCTCTCCCTGTACCACTCCCAAACAGAACGAGGGAATTATGACTGCCTACATGCCTCTGTACAAGCCCTAATCTGAGACCTGAGTTTCTCCTGGCGTATACAATTTTCAAATAACTTCCGGGAATTCAGCCAGGTAAAACTTTCAGCGACCGCCGATATTTCGGCGGTTGAACACCCCGCCATTTTCAAGGGAAACTGCAACGGACAGACGGCATACATGCAAATTTAAAACCTCGCTCCTCGGACTGAAGCAGGAAAGATAACACACACACTGAACACTAGTGACACCAAAGATGACCAAAGTCAGATATATCGATAGTGAGTATGAATTCGCAGGTGAGGTAGCATTGACTCTGTCCCTCTGTTTCTTGACAAGGGAGAGAGCCGGATTCCAACAGAGTTTAAACAGAAACCTGCATTCCTGTTAACGAGGTTGCTCGCTAATTTAATCTCAACTGCCTCAAATAACACTGTCCCAATAGCTGGACGTGCATGCCAATATCTCGGTGTTATTAACTAACATGGGGTGACCAGTATCCAAGCAATGTTCGGCAATAGCAGATCTACTTGGCTCCTGTAATGTTGTGTGCCGTTTATGCTCAGTACATCGGTCCTCCACGGTCCTGATAGTTTGACCAATATATGCCACGCCGCAGCTACAAGGAATACGATATACACCCGCCTTACGCAGTCCAAGATCATCCTTAACGGAACTCAAAAGCGCTCTCATTTTAGATGGAGGTTGGAAAACAGATTTCACATCGTATTTCCTTCCTACGTAAGGCAAAAAGGCAGTAGACTTAGGTGTCGACTCAGAATTATCATCAATCACCCGATGTACATCTACATCTACATTCTACATCTACATTTATACTCAGCAAGCCACCCAACGATGTGTGGCGGAGGACACTTTACGTGCCACTGTCATTACCTCCCTTTCCTGCTCCAGTCACGTATGGCTCGCGGGAAGAACGACAGTCTAAAAGCCTCTGTGCGCGCTCGAATCTCTCTAATTTTACATTCGCGATCTCCTCGGGAGGTATAAGTAGGGGGAATCAATATATTCGATACCTCATCCAGAAACGCACCCTCTCGAAACCTGGCGAGCAAGCTACACCGCGATGCAGAGCACCTCTCTTGGAGAGTCTGCCATTTGAGTTTGCTAAACATCTCCGTAACGCTATCACGCTTACCAAATAACCCTGTGACGAAACGCGCCGCTCTTCTTTGGATCTTCTCTATCTCCTCCGTGTTTTGTAAGCCATCTCCTTTGTTGATGGACTACATTTTGTAAGGACTCTCCCAATGTATCTCAACCTGGTACCCGCATTACCAACAATTAATTTTATATGATCATTCCACTTCAAATCGTTCCGCACGCATACTCCCAGATATTTTACAGAAGTAACTGCTACCAGTGTTTGTTCCGCTATCATTTAATCATACAATAAAGGATCCTTCTTTCTATGTATTCGCAATACATTACATTTGTCTATGTTAAGGGTCAGTTGCCATTCCCTGCACCAAGTGCCTATCCGCTGCAGATCTTCCTGCATTTCGCTACAATTTTCTAATGCTGCAACTTCTCTGTATACTACAGCATCATCCGCGAAAATCCGCATGGAACTTCCGACACTATCTACTAGGTCATTTATATATATTGTGAAAAGCAATGGTCCCACAACACTCCCCTGTGGCAAGCCAGAGGTTACTTTAACGTCTGTAGACGTCTCTCCATTGATAACAACGTGCAGTGTTCTGTTTGCTAAAAACTCTGCAATCCAGCCACACGGTTGTTCCATAGCGCAACCCACGTTCAATCTGTCTATCACTATAACCATTTTGACGAAATGAAACTTCAAGATGGGACAGCTCAGCTGGCAAAGTCTCAGCGTCAGAAACGACATGTGCCCTGTGTACCAAGGTACGAAGTACCCCTTCACGCTGAGCCGGATTGTAACAACTATTAACCTGTAAGTACAAGTTGGTGTGAGTACGTTTCCTGTAGGCTGCATGTCCCAATGATCCATCATCCTCCCTCCTAACCAACACGTCAAGAATGGGAAGGCAACCATCCTCTTCCACCTCCATCGTAAAACGAATGTTCGGCTGGATCTAGTTCAGATGTTCTAGAAAGACATTCAAATTCTCCCTACCATGTGGCCAAACAACGAAGGTATCGTCAACGTATCTAAAGAAACAGAAGGGTTTCAAAGGTACCGACTCCAATGCACGTTCCTCGAAGTCTTCCACAAACAAATTTGCGATCACAGGAGACAACGGACTACCCATCGCAACTCCATCTGTCTGCTCGTAATACTGGTCTTTAAATAAAATGTAAGTGGATGTCAACACATGCCGAAAGAGATTAGTTAATTCAGCACCAAATCTGGCCTCAATTAACCGCAACGAATCAGACAGAGGAACACGAGTGAAGAGAGAGACCACATCAAAACTCACTAAAATATCAGAGTCATTCAACCTCAGTCCCTCCAAACGACGTAAAAAATCAGCTGTGTTCCTGATATGATGTTCACACCGACCTACTTGTGGACTCAAAAGAGAAGCAAGATGCTTGGCTACACGTTATGTCGGAGAGCCGATGTTACTCACTATAGGACGGAAAGGAACCCCTTCCTTGTGAACCTTTGGAAGGCCATGTAACCTATGGGGAACAGCATTATAGGTGTTAAGTCTCTTGATAGTGTCCTGCGACAAACCGCTTTTCTTCAGGAGGCTGTTGGTCTTTCTCTCAACACGTTTTGTGGGGTCAGCATCGATTCTACGATACGTTGAATCAGATAGTAAACGTTGCATCTTTCATACATTACCATGTTTATTTAAAACAACGGTGGCATTGGCCTTGTCTGCAGGTAAAATAACAATACAACTCTGAGAGAGCGTAAAGCAGGCCTCTCTGCTGCTGTTACATTACTCTTGGGTGCACGAGCCATAGTCAAAACACGGCATGCCTCCCTCCTAACCTCCTCTGCAGGGTCAGGAGGTAATTTGCAAACTGCCTGTTCAATTGAACTAATAAAATCAACTACCGGCAAACTCTTCGGAGTGGGTGCAACATTTAAACCCTTCCCTAGCACGGATAAGGTTGCGTCGTCAAAAGATTTCTCTGTGTGATTTATCACAGAACGTCGAGATATAACATCCGACTCCGCGCGATGAAAACGTTCAATCTTGGCCAAATGCCGGGCAGTGACGGAGTTGTATTCCCAGTCAGCTTGAGTCCATTAGGCACCGTCCAACCAATCCCAAGTGAAATCAGACACTTCAGATGCAACCATTAAATGAAAACGATAAAATTCTTTGGAAACAGAATGCAAACGTCGACGAGTAAAACGAATCCTTTCACGAACAAGAGCACGTTGCTTGATGCGATTGGCGGCAGGAGAATTAATATGGTGCACAAACTTGGCAAATTTAGGGACATGACTTTCATCACGACACCTCAATAAAAACGACAAAGCACATTGTAGTCTAACAAGACAGGTAGAAGTTTATCCAGCTTACGCAAAAATCGATAAATTTCCTCCCTTTAGAGGTAAACAATGTGAGACCTGAGTTTCTCCTGGCGTATACAACTTTCAAATAACTTCCGGGAATTCAGCCAGGTAACACTTTCAGCGACCGCCGATATTTCGGCGGGAGAAACCCCGCCATTTTCAAGGGAAACTGCAACGGACAGGCGCTTTACATACAAATTTAAAACTTCGGTCCTCGGACTGAAGCAGGAAAGATAACACACACACTGGACACTGGTGACACCAAAGATGACCAAAGTCAGAGCTATCGATAGTGAGAGTATGAATTCGCAGGTGAAGTAGCGTTGACTCTGTCCCTCTGTTTTTGGACAAGGGAGAGAGCCGGATTCCAAACAGAGTTTAAACAGAAACCTCCATCCCTGTTATCGAGGTTGCCCGCTAATTTAATCTCAACTGCCTCCCTAATAACACTGTCGCAATAGCTGGACGTGCAAGCCAATATCTCGGTGTTATTATATAACATTGGGTGACCAGTATCCAAGCAACGTTCGGCAATAATCTGTCTTATATTATCTTTGTGGTCTTTCCGCGAAATGTAAGTTGGCGGCAGTAAAATTGTACTGCAGTCAGCCTCAAATGCTGGTTCTCTAAATTTCCTCAGTAGCCATTAACGAAAAGAACGCTTCCTTTCCTCTAGAGACTCCCACCAGAGTTCCTGAAGCATTTTCGTAACACTCGCGTGATGATCAAACCTACCAGTAACAAATCTAGCGGCTCGCCTCTGAATTGCTTCTATGTCCTCCCTCAATCCGACCTGATAAGGATCCCAAACGCTCAAGCAGTACTCAAGAATAGGTCGTACTGGTGTTTTATAAGCGGTCTCCTTTACAGATAAACCACATCTGCCCAAAATTCTACCAATGAACCGAAGACGACTATCCGCCTTCCCCACAACTGCCATGCTTGTCCCACTTCATATCGCTATGCAGTGTTACACCCAAATATTTAATCGACGTGACTGTGTCAAGCGATACACTACTAATGGAGTATTCAAACATTACAGAATTCTTTTTCCTATACATCTGCATTAATTTAAATTTTTCTATATTTAGAGTTAGCTGCCATTCTTTACACCAATCACAAATCCTGTCAAGTCATCTTGTATCCTCCTACAGTCACTCAACGACGACACCTTCCCGTACACCACAGTATCATCAGCAAACAGCCACACATTGCTAACCACACTATCCAAAAGATCGTTTATGTAGATAGAAAACAACGGAGGACCTACCACACTTCTCTGGTGCACTCCAGATGATACCCTCACCTCCGATGAACACTCACCGTCGAGGGCAACGTACTGGGTTCTATTACTTCGAGCCACTCACATACTTGGGAACCAATCCCATATGCTCACACCTTAGTTAGGAGTCTGCAATGGGGCACAGAGTCTGACACTTTGCGGAAGTCAAGGAATATGGCATCCATCTGATTCCCTTCATCCATGGTTCGCAAGATATCGTGTGAAAAAGGGTGAGTGGCGTTTCGCAGGAGCGATGCTTTCTAAAGCCATGCTGATGCATGGACAGCAACGTCTCTGTCTCAAGGAAATTCATTATATTCGAACTGAATATATGTTCGAGAATCCTGCAACAAACCGATATTATGGATATTGGTCTGTAATTTTGAGTAACTGTCCGTCTACAAGGAATGGTGTATCACTCGCAGACATCTAATATGATGTATCAGAAACAGACATACACTGACTGAAATAAAGTCGCAGTATTGCGTTAAATATTCGAACGATGGTGAGCGTTAGTTACCTTTGAGATTGGGCGTGGTGAGTCGATGTTAGCCAAGAATGCCTTTAAGGGGGGCAGGACGTCAGACGGGCCGACTTGGAGCAGGAGAGGCATCACAGGACATTTTAATTTCCACTGTCTGTACTTTTACAAATAAATTCATAAAACTTTGTCAGCATCACCAGGAAGGATTCAGGATTTACACTCATTTCAGTAGAAGTTCGAAAACATAAGAAAATATATATATATTTTTTTACATGTGAAGTGTACTGTTGACTGAAGAAAATGGCTCTGAGCACTATGGGACTTAACATCTGAGGTCATCAGTCCCCTAAAACTTGGATCTACTTAAACCTAACTAACCTAACGACGTGACACACATCCATGCCCGAGGCAGGATTCGACCCTGCGACCGTAGCGGTCGCTGGATTCCAGACTGTAGCGCCTAGAACCGCTCGGCCATTACGGCCGGCGTTGGCAGAAGAGCCAACACCGTGTTAAGAATGAAGGCCGAAATGCACGCGTTTTAGCTCACGCAGGCTTGCGTGAATAGGGAAGAACTATACTGACGTAAGGTCTGGAACATGACAAGGAACGACAAGGAATGAGAATTCAGAAAGCGGACGTAATTAGTTTGATACTTAAACTTTAATCCATTAATGATGAACGTCGCTCTTGACGGTACATGAGTCACAATATTATCTGTTCAGAATACATTCTTGAAGATAGTACTATACAGAGTGTTACAAAAAAGGTACGGCCAAACTTTCAGGAAACATTCCTCACACACAAACAAAGAAAATATGTTATGTGGACATGTGTCCGGAAACGCTTAATTTCCATGTTAGAGCTCATTTTAGTTTCGTCACTATTTACTGTACTTCCTCGATTCTTCGCCAGTTCGCCCAATTGATGGAAGGTGATGTTGACTTCGGTGCTTGTGTTGACATGCGACTCATTGCTCTACAGTACTAGCATCAAGCACATCAGTACGTAGCATCAACAGGTTAGTGTTCATCACGAACATGGTTTTGCAGTCAGTGCAATGTTTACAAATGCGGAGTTGGCAGATGCCCATTTGATGTATGGATTAGCACGGGGCAATAGCCGTGGCGCGGTACGTTTGTATCGAGACAGATTTCCAGAACGAAGGTGTCCCGACAGGAAGACGTTCGAAGCAACTGATCGGCGTCTTAGGGAGAACGGAACATTCCAGCCTATGACTCGCGACTGGGGAAAACCTAGAACGATGAGGACACCTCTAATGAACGAGGCAATTCTTCGTGCAGTTGACCATAACCCTAATGTGAGCGTCAGACAAGTTGCTGCTGTACAAGGTAACGTTGAACACGTCACTGTATGGAGAGTGCTACGGGAGAACCAGTTGTTTCCGTACCACGTACAGCGTGTGCAGGCAGTATCAGCATGTGATTGGTACACTTCTGCGAATGGTTCATCCAACAATGTGTCAATCCTCATTTCAGTGCAAATGTTCTCTTTACGGATGAGGCTTCATTCCAACGTGATCAAATTGTAAATATTCACAATCAATATGGGTGGGCTGTCGAGAATCCGCACGCAATTCTGCAATCACGTCATCAACACAGATTTTCTGTGAACTTTTGCGCAGCCATTTTTGGTGATTTCTTGATTTGGCCCCATGTTCTTCCACCTACGCTCAATTTATGATTTCATACGGGATACGCTACCTGTGCTGCTAGAACATGTGCCTTTACAAGTACGACACAACATGTGGTTCATGCACAATGGAGTTCCTGCACATTTCAGTCGAAGTGTTCGTGCGCTTCTCAACAACAGATTCGGTGATCGATGGATTGGTAGAGCCGGACCAATTCCATGGCCTCCACGCTCTCCTGACCTCAACCCTCTTGACTTTCATTTATGGGGGCATTTGAAAGCTCTTGTCTACGCAACCCCGGTACCAAATGTAGAGACTCTTCGTGCCTGTATTCTGGACGGCTGTGATACAGCGCATCAGGGATTACATGCGACGGAGGGTAGATGCATGTATCCTCGCTAATGGGGGGACATTTTGAACATTTCCTGTAAGAAAGTGTTTGAAGTCACGCTGGTACGTTCTGTTGCTGTGTGATTCCATTATATGATTAATGTGATTTGAAGAGAAGTAATAAAATGAGCTCTAACATGGAAAGTAAGAGTTTCCGGACACATGTCCACATAACATATTTTCTTTTTTTTGTGAGTGAGGAATGTTTCCTGAAAGGTTGGCCGTACCTTTTTGTAACACCATGTAGTATCTGAACATGGCGCCTTGCTAGGTCGTAGCAAATGACGTAGCTGAAGGCTATGCTAAACTGTCATTTCTGCAAATGAGAGCGTATGTAGACAGTGAACCATCGCTAGCAAAGTCGGCTGTACAACTGGGGCGAGTGCTAGGGAGTCTCTCTAGCCCTTGCCGTGTGGCGGCGGTAGGTCTGCAATCACTGATAGTGGCGACACGCGGGTCCGACGTTTACTAATGGACCGCGGCCGACTTAAAGGCTACCACCTAGCAAGTGTGGTGTCTGGCAGTGACCCCACAAGCGTCGTCAGTGGTGTCAATCGAGAGCGCACTGGAGGGCAGGGTCGAGTTTGTTGTCTTTTCTGATGACAGCTGGTTCTAACCAGCGATGGCCGTGTGTTGATTATGACTAGACCTGGGGTGTTCGAGCTATTTTAAGTACAATGGTGAATTCTATGAACAGGCTGACGGCCTTGCTATGGGTTCACCCATTTCGGCAGTTGCAACTGACGTTTTTCTTTAACATTTTGACCAACAGGCGTTAAGCAGTGCTCCTCTGAAGCCTTCTTGCTGGCTCCGCTACGTGGACGATACATCTGTATATGGCCACACGGCGAGGAAGAACTTCATGCGTTCCACAATTTCTTAAATGGTATTCACCTGAAGATAAAATTCATCTTGGAGGTTGAGAGTGACGTCGGTCTCCCATTCCTAGATGTGTTGGTATACAGAAGATCTGATAACATTCTAGATCACAGAGTGTACAGAAAGCCGGCTAAAACAAACAGGTATTTACATGCCATTTCGCACCACCACCCAGCCCAGAAGCAAGCAGTACTCAACACTCTGTCTTCATGTGCCTTCCGTATCAGCGATGACGACAACTTAGAATCGGGCTTGAATTTTTTAAAGAGGACATTGAAGGCAAATGGGTATGATAGTTCTTAAATCGACAGGGCTTTTAGGCGGAATGTTTATACCGCTAATATGAATAACGAGGAACCGCCTTCTCACTCCGTCAGGTTACCGTTCGTTTCTGGGGTCACTGATCGCATAAGCAGAATTTTAAGGAACAATAGTATTCAGACATCTTTCTTTAGTCAAAACAAAATAAAAGATTTTTTCCGACGGAAAACGGATGCACCTAATTACCTCCACAATGCAGGCGTCTATCAAGTGTGATGTGGCTGCGGCAAAGTGTATACAGGGTGTTACAAAAAGGTACAGCCAAACTTTCAGGAAACATTCCTCACACACAAATAAAGAACAGATGTCATGTGGACATGTGTCCGGCAGCGCTTACTTTCCATTTTAGAGCTCATTTTAGTTTCGTTCACCTACGCCCAATGGAGCACGTTATCATGCTTTCATACGGGATACTCTACCTGTGCTGCTACAACATGTGCCTTTACAAGTACGACACAACATGTGGTTCATGCGGGATGGAGCTCCTGCACATTTCAGTCGAAGTGTTCGTACGCTTCTCAACAACAGATTCGGGCCGGCCGGAGTGGCAGTGCGGTTCTAGGCGCTACAGTTTGGAGCTAAGCGACCACTACGGTCGCAGGTTCGAATCCTGCCTCGGGCATGGATGTGTGTGATGTCCTTAGGTTAGTTAGATTTAATTAGTTCTAAGTTCTAGGCGACTGATGACCTCAGAAGTTAAGTAGCATAGTGCTCAGAGCCATTTTTTGAACAGATTCGTTGACCGATGGATTGGTAGAGGCGGACAAATTCCGTGGCCTCCACGCTCTCCTGACCTCAACCCTCTTAACTTTCATGTATGGGGGCATTTGAAAGCTCTAGTCTACGTAACTCCGGTACCAAATGTAGAGACTCTTCGTGCTCGTATTGTGGACAGCTGTGATACAATACGCCATTCACCAGGGATGCATCAGCGCATCAGGGATTCCATGCGAGGGACGGTGGATGCATGTATCCTCGCTAACGGAGGACATTTTGGGCATTTCCTATAACAAAGTGTTTGAAGTCATGCTGGTACGTTCTGTTGCTGTGTGTTTCCATTCCATGATTACTGTGATTTGAAGAGAAGTAATAAAATGAGCTCTAACATGGATAGTAAGCGTTTCCGGACACATGTCCACGTAACATATTTTCTTTCTTTGTGTGTGAGGAATGTTTCCTGAAAGTTTGGCCGCACCTTTTTGTAACACCCTGTATAGGCGAATCGGGAAGAACTATTAAAGAACGCATTAACGAACACGAACGGCACATGCGGCTAAATCAAAGTGCAAAATCGGCAGTAGCGGAACTTCACGAGAATTGTGGCTCTGACATCAATTTTAATAACGTACGCGTACTGGCTAAAGAAACAAACATTTATAGGAGAAAGGTCCTAGAAGCGGTTGAAATTTCTAAGAATTCATCTAATTTCAATAGAGAGGACGACTATAGGTTTCCGGCATCGAGGCTCCCCGCCATCGAGGAAGTAAATACGCAGCCGCGGTGTGTGAGCGGCAGAAACAACACGCTGCATGTCACCTCGGTGGACAATAATATTTTAGGTAAATATTTTTCCCTCTCTTGCTCTCACCGTTTCGAATCTAGCCACTGATGACGACCAACCAATAGCTGTAGCAGGCATTTCAACCAATAACCCTTCTCCAGCAAAAGTGTGGAACACTGCCTTTCTATCCAATGACGATGACCGCCAATGGTATCCACAGGAGATGAGCTACCAACGCCCCTTCTTCTGTATTAGCCTATGACTACGGCTCACCAATGGTAGTCACATGAATTTGAACCAATACTGTCACTTCTACAGCACGAACGCCAGAAAATTCCGCCTTTATAAGTGGACGCGACACTCGTCTCTGACAGTGTTCTAGCAGTAGTGGACACCAAAAGATACTGAGGAAGATCCCAGCAGAGGGGTCGAAACGTCGAACATTTTAGAAGAATCATGACGCGGCCTAATAACCCAGAAGATTTTAACTTTAGTGACAACGGCCACGAAAGCCTGCTGACTTACATGGGACTAGCCGCGCTGGATTAGCCGAGCGGTCTTAGGCACTGCAGTCATGGACTGTCCGGCTGGTCCCGGCGGAGGTTCGAGTCCTCCCACAGGCATGGGTGGTTGTGTTTAGGTTAAGTAGTGTGTAAGCTTAGGGACTGATGACATTAGCAAGTCCCACAAGACATAGGACTAGACCAGTCGAGATGCTGGAACCAACCTGTCTGGGTGCTAGACACACAGGCGTTACGGTCTGGAGTGCGATTTCGTATCAAACCACTCTCCTGATTACCCCAAACCCCTCACGGCAAATTTGTGTGTCAGCCTAGTAATTCGAACTGTTGTGCTGCCATTCATGCATTCCAGGAGATGTTTTCCAGCAGCATGAAGGTCGCCCACGCACCGCTGTTGTAAGCGGTATCACCATTGATGACCCTCGTGTTCAGCGTCACACGCCATATATGCCAGTGTTTTGGTGGGACGACTGTCAAATCCACTCAACTCTCGAATCACAGTATCCCAGGAAGTACACAGCAGCAATCCACCGACTTTACTGAGGGAGTTGTCCAATATCCTGATAGCTACTATAAGTGGCGTTCAAAAAGAAAGCAGCCCGGGGCATAATTACAGAAACCAGTAACTGTATATTAGAAGTATTGACCCTGGCTACTGAGATACTCGTCCCGCTGTTTGACAAGGCGGTGAACGGCTGTCTCGTAAAATTCCCGGCGCTGCGATGCTAAGAAGTTCCGCACACTGCTGGACGTCGCCATCAGAAGTGTCCCCCTTAAAGGGGGACACTTCTGATTCATTCCTGCAGCACGGGACGACAGTGATTGCCCAGCGTCACTCGCAAACCTTGACCACATTTCGCCAAGCGATCAAATCAAAACGACCAGGTAATCTAACGCGTGGGGGTCATCTACATCTACATCTACATTTATACTCCGCAAGCCACCCAACGGTGTGTGGCGGAGGGCACTTTACGTGCCACTGTCATTACCTCTCTAAACATTCATGGTGGTGTCTGTTTGTTCTATATCGTGTCTTCCTACCACTTTCGCGCAACGACGCTCTGAGTGTGTTTTTTAGGGAATTGACTAGTTTGAACCTGGGACCTGTTGCTGGTAAGGAGACGCCAGACCACACATGACATGTAGAATTCATAAGAGTTCAGTGAAACTAGCGATGATATAACCAAATACTAAATGATCTCAGCGTCAGCTCCACTGCACTCCCTGTAAAAGAATCTTAATACTAACTAAATATAGTGGAAAGGGGTCAAAGCTTTCCTATTTTCAGTTAGCTGGTAAAATAACGTCGAAAAAGCAGTTAAGTTTACCATTCGAAATTTTATTCTATTCACAAAACATCGTTTATAAATTGCACTATTGATAAAAGGAAATGTTTTAATACAGGATGGTAAAAACCAACTGCGTTCAACAAAAATGTGAACGAATATTCCCTGAATGGGTCTCCAAGTTCTACAATCGATCGAAGGATGACCTATGCCATATCACATCTATAATATAGGTTAAATTTAAGTTTCACAAAAGAGAAAACTATCAAAGTCGTCTACAGTGACCCTCAATTATCTTTAATTACTTATCTAACTTGTCATAAATTACAGTGGCTGATGTGGCTTCTCAATAACTATATAAAAGAAAAATCATCGCGTTTCATATCTGTTCTTCAAGTGGCAAATGTCAACACCATGAGTTTTAATTAACGATCGACACTAGTATTACGCAAAAAGGGGGTGTAACAGATGAGACTTCTGCAGTTCTGAGTGAAGCCTTATGCGCTCAAAAATGCGGCATCGCGTGCGTTCATTACCTTGTCGGTGTTTAGGCAGCGTCAGGGCGACAGCGGCCGGCGCACCAACCATCCAGCTCGCCGTCTCGGAACCAACTCTCCTCTAACTTCTCCTTACTACAATTTACCGAAGTTAGTTTAAAAAAACTATCTGGCTATGTTTTCATCTGACCAATCAGGGTCTCAATGTTAACCTTAAGCTCCGCCCACAAAAATTCTATCTATCCAGTGAGAAACGTTATACTTTTCGTGGTGGGGCAATGATTTTAAAGTTTGCAACGTAACAGAGACGCTAAAAAGTCTCACGCTAAAACCTGCAGCTGGTGTGGTCCTTTTATCGTTATCGTAAGATCTATACTGTTCTTCTGGAGGGCTCTAGCTTTTAACATGGGCTGGGGGGTGGTCCTTGACGTACCTGAGACGCGAAAAAGTCTCACGCTGAAACGTGCGGGTGGTGAGCCCTAGTGGTTAGCTGGCGACGTGGGTGTCCGTCCCTTATCGTAGGGCCTTCTAGCTTAACACGGTTCTGCTCTCGGCTTCTGTTCTCGTGTCTCCCTTCGGAACTGCGTCGGTCTCTCGGTGGGAAGGTACGACATGCATTTAGGTATTCTTGTGTTAGTCTGTGGTATTCCATTTGCTCACTCGTTACTCGTATTACTTTGGTTAATTTAATGTCACGATTTATTCGGAGCTATGTGACATACTACTAGATTTGCTTATTATGTCAGGGTTTTCATGGAAGGTGTTGCATTTGCTTGACACCTTACACCTCCCTTTCGTGTTCCAGTCGCGTGTGGTTCGCGGGAAGAACGACTGCCGGAAAGCCTCCGTGCGCGCTGTAATCTCTCTAATTTTACATTCGAGATCTCCTCGGGAGGTATAAGTAGGGGGAAGCAATATATCGATACCACATCCAGAAACGCACCCTCTCGAAACCTGGACAGCAAGCTAGACCGCGATGCAGAGCGCCTTTCTTGCAGAGTCTGCCACTTGAGTTTGCTAAACATTTCCGTAACGCTATCACGCTTACCAAATAACCCTGTGACGAAACACGCCGCTCTTCGTTGGATCTTCTCTATCTCCTCCGTCAATCCGACCTTGTACGGATCCCACACTGATGAGCAATAGTCAAGTATAGGTCGAACGAGTGTTTTGTAAGCCACTTCCTTTGTTGGACGTTTTCTAAGGAATCTCCCAATGAATCAACCTGGTACCCGCCTTACAAATAATTAATTTTATATGATCATTCCACTTCAAACTGTCCCGCACACATACTCCCAGATATTTTACAGAAGTAACTGCTACCAGTGTTTGTTCAGCTATCATATAATCATACAATAAAGGATCCTTCTTTCTATGTATTCGCAATACATTACATTTATCTATGTTAAGGGTCAGCTGCCACTCCCTGCACCAAGTGCCTATCCGCTGCAGATCTTCCTGCATTTCGCTGCAATTTTCTAATGCTGCAACTTCTCTGTATACTACAGCATCATCCGCGAAAAGCCGCATGTAACTTCCGACACTATCTACTAGGTCATTTATATATATTGTGAAAAGCAATGGTCCCATAACACTCCCCTGTGGCACGCCAGAGGTTACTTTAACGTCTGTAGACGTCTCTCCATTGAGAACAACATGCTGTGTTCTGTTTGCTAAAAACTCTTCAATCCAGCCACACAGATGGTCTGATATTCCGTAGGCTCTTACTTTATCAGGCGAGAGTGCGGAACTGTTTCGAACGCCTTCCGGAGGTCGAGGAAAATGGAATGTACCTGGGAGCCTGTATCTAATATTTTCTGGGTCTCATGAACAAATAAAGCGAGTTGCGTCTCACACGATCGCTGTTTCCGGAATCCACCACAGCGCAACAGTCCTGGCACTCCGGCAGAAATGCAAATGGCACTTTCCATACAATCCAGACCTCTCTCTCTCTGTGATTACGCCATTTTTGCCCCCTTAAAAAGGCTCTGAGGGGGAAACGATTCAACTCGGACGACGACTTCCAGCTGTACGTGCGGAACTGTTTAACATCGCAGCCCCGGGAACTTTGACACAGCCAACCACCACCTTGTGTCACAGTGGGACAAGTCTCTCAACAGCCAGGGTCAATGCTTCTAACATACACTTACTGGTTTCTGTATTTATGCCTCCGGCTCGTTTCTTTTTAACGCCCTTGATCACACTATCTCAGAAGACGTTGGTCCACCTAATAATAGAAGTCACGTTGGATGCAGTTCGGTGTCCATTTTCCAGAACATGTTCCGTCACAGCTGATTTTCGGGAGCAGTGTTCTGTTCCACGCGGCACTCTTCAATAATGCGGTCATACTGACCGACACGAAACTACCCACGCCCTTAAAGTATTTTGTATGTCTAGGAGTTCTGGAGGCCAACATCGTTGACACACACAGTGGTTACGTTTACTACAACCACACCACAAGTTGGGAAACGTTGCCAAATTTGTAGTAGTTTACTGTCCAGTTGAGATTTTCACACACAGATGTTTTATTCGTATCTTACAGAAACTAGCAGTACTGCAATAAACAGCCTTTTAAACACGCCGCTAACGGCAATCAAGTAATTTACAGCAATACTACAATTTAAAACAATTTCTTTAAAAAAGTACATAGAAGCTAGCAGTACGGCAATAAACAACCTTTCAAAACACGCAGCTAACGGCAATCAAGTAATTTGTAGCAATACAACAGTTTAAAAATTTCTTTAAAAAAACACACAGAAGCTAGCAGTACGGCAATAACAGCCTTTCAAAACATGCCACTAACGGCAATCAAGTAATTTATAGCAACACAACAGTTTAAAAATTTAAAGAACATTAGTAAACAGCCTACTAAATGCAGGACTTTGTTAATAAGGTACGGTGAGATAGTGAAGCTACCAACACAGGTCTCAGCAAACACACGATTAATGGCAATAAAAAGAAGTTACAAACTTGTAGGAATTTTTAAAAAAATTTAAACAAAAGTGTCCTGGAATGTCATCAGAACATAACAGATATGACGGACCCGTGTAAGGTGGCCACAAATCACCCACTCAGGGATGCTCAGGCTAGACAGAATACTGACCAATTTAAATACGCCCGTAAACACAATTGCCACTCTCAGGTTGGTCACTGCACCGACTTTTAGCCCGCAAAAATTTGCCATAAAATGGTTTAACTTGCTGACAGAATTTGAGCTAACCTCGTGCAAGGAAACATTACACCACACAGTCCTGAATGAGCGACCACATGATCAACCAACAAGAAGCATGAATTTACTCGTAACACACGACAGAAGAGCGAAACAATTAAACTGCCAAAACTACACCTCCCATCGGGCAGTAACGAGAGGAGGAGGAAAGGTCACTGTCTTCAATTACACCGGTGCCAGGGACAGGAAACCCGGTTGCCGGAGGCCCCAAGGCAGAAGAGACGCTGGTTACACACAATTATTAATTAATGATTAAACCTTCCACGAACTTAACTTGCAGTTATGCTCGAACAGGCAGTACACGACCTCCGATGGCAAGGATCCACACATCCGACCGCGCGCGTGTGGCCAGCGTACCTAACACGCCACGGTCACGCGACAACACGCTCTGTCACCGGAGTTCACGTCTTCTCTGCAACGTTGACAGGTAGTGAGCGCTCCTTCATGTTAAGTTTCTCCTTTTAAACTACAGTGTTGAAAATGAGGGTTTAAAGACGCTTGTTAACGTCCCACCAAGGCGAAATGAACAGCTACTACTCGTGGGGCGACTCTGTATACAACCAACCCGCGGGGAGCTGTACCGTCAACTCGACCCGCTCGTTACACACAACCGACATACACCACGTGGCGACTCGGTACAGCCGACCACGCCTGCTTCGCGCTGGAGAGCCACACTGCCCTCCCGTGTCCACCACACTCTCTGCACACAACGCCCCCACTTTCGGGCCACCACACGAGGTTAGAGCCGATCAAAGATCTCACTTCCTCGATAGCAGTTTCCCGGAAGCAAAAACGCAGATATCGATAGCAGAGGGAAAAGACAACCAAGCAGCCACTTAATGACAGACAACATATCAAACAAACATGTCAGAGGAAGAAAAGGAAAACCAATGCAATCTAAACACAAGGTGCAGCTCGAGTCGATACACGGCACAGCACGCTACTTGCCGCCACTACCCAGCACAGAAACAGTCTGATCTTGGGACCTTGGATCATCAGTATGAAACCGTTTCAGACGACGAAAACTGAAAGAGGAGGGGAGACACAGAGCCACTTACGTAAAGTTTTCGAGTAAGACGGTTAGTCAGCCAATGTGGCAAGGGCAAGGGGTTCTGGGCGCTTCATTCCGGAACCACGCGACTGCTACGGTCGCAGGGTCGAATCCTGAATTGGGCATCGAAATGTGTGATGTCCTTAGGCAAGTTGGGTTTAAGTAGTCCTCAATCTAGGAGACCCATAGTTCTTAGAGCCATTTGAACCATTTGAAGATCGTTAAACGACAGACAAATTACGCAAGCAGTTTCATCCGAGCTACGAAAGCAGGTCTCCGTAGAAGATACGAAGAAAATTTCGTTTTTACTGTTCTGTGGCTCAGTAACACAGATGATTAGCCGAGCCCAGTAGAGTGTTCAGGCTCCCAACAAAGGTCCAGCAACTGATGATGCCTGTGAAAGACGATTGAGCCGTGTATCGACTCGTGCTACACCTTGTGTTTAGATTGCATTGGTTTTCCTTTTCATCCCCTGACGTGTTTGTTTGATATGTTGTCTGTCATTGAGTGGTTGCTTGGTTGTCTTTTCCCTCTGCTATCGATATCTGCGTTTTTGCTTCCGGGAAACTGCTATGGAGGAAGTGAGGTCTTTGACCGGTGGTAACTTCGTGTGGTGGCGCGGAAGTAGGGGCGTGGGCTCAGATAGTCTGGCGGACAAGGGAGGGCAGTGTGGCTCTCCAGCGTGAAGCAGGCGTGGTCGGCTGTACCGAGTCGCCACGTGATGTACGTCGGTTGTGTGTAACGAGCGGGTCGAGTTGACGGAAGAGCTCCCCGCGGGTTGGTTGTATACAGAGTCGCCCCACGAGTAGTAGCTGTTCATTTCGCCTTGGTGGGACGTTAACAAGCGTCTTTAAACCCTCATTTTCAACACTGTAGTTTAAAAGGAGACACTTAACATGAAGGAGCGCTCACTACCTGTCAACGTTGCAGAGAAGACGTGAACTCCGGTGACAGAGCGTGTTGTCGCGTGACCGTGGCGTGTTAGGTACGCTGGCCACACGCGCGCGGTCGGATGTGTGGATCCTTGCCATCGGAGGTCGTGTACTGCCTGTTCGAGCATAATTGCAAGTTAAGTTCGTGGAAGGTTTAATCATTAATTAATAATTGTGTGTAACCAGCGTCTCTTCTGCCTTGGGGCCTCCGGCAACCGGGTTTCCTGTCCCTGGCACCGGTGCAATTGAAAACAATGATCTTTCCTCCTCCCTGATGGGAGGTGTAGTTTTGGGCAGTTTAACTGTTTTGCCATTCTGTCTTGTGTTATGAGTAAATTCATGCTTCTTGTTGGTTGATCATGTGGTCGCTCATTCAGGACTGTGTGGTGGAATCTTTCCTTGCACGAGGTTAGCTCTAACTCTGTCAGCAAGTTAAGCCATCTTATAACAAGTTTTCGCTGTCTAAAAGTCGGTGCAGTGACCAACCTGAGAGTGGCAATTCTGTTTACGGGCGTATTTAAATTGGTCAGTATTCTGTCTAGCCTGAGCATCCCTGAGTGGGTGATTTGTGGTCGCCTTACACGGGTCCGTCATATCTGTTATGTTCTAATGATATTCCAGGACACTTTTGTTTAAATTTTTTTAAATTCCTACAAGTTTGTAACTTCCTTTTATTGCCATTAATCGTATGTTTGCTGAGACCTGTTTAATATTTTTTTATGGCGGTGTTGGTAGCTTCACTACCTCACCGTGCCTTATTAACAAAGTTCTGTATTTACTTTAGCAGCCTGTTTACTAATGTTCTATAATTTTTTTAAATTGTTGTAGTGCTATAAATTACTTGAGTGCCGTTAGCGGCGTGTTTAAAAGGCTCTTTATTGCCGTACTGATAGTGTCTGTAAGATACGAATGAAACATTTGTGAAAATCTCAACCTGGCAGTAAACTATTAGAAATTTGGCCCCGTTTCCCAACTTGTGGTGTGGCCTGTAGTAACCGTAACCACTGTGCGTGTTACGTGCAGACACCGGTCAGTGTGAGTGTGTTTGCGGTAAGCGCTGCGGCGAAGGCACCCGTTGGACTTACAGCGGACAAGAACGTCCAGAAACAGCAAGGCACCGTCCTTCTCTGCTTCCGTCGTGAACCTTATGTGATAGTGGAAGTCTTCCAGCTTTTCATGTCCACGAGACCGTACTACGAAGGCATCGTCGACGTAGCGGTAGAAATAAGTTGTGCTTGTAGGAGCGATGTCCGAGGCGATGTCCTCGAAATGCTCCATGCATCCGACGAGATTTCTGTTATTAATCGGACCATCAACTTCTGATGCAGCGTAATAAGCGAAAGACTATCGGACAACACGCTCAGTAAAGACGGTGGATTGGATTTGAGTGCCACCTGGGATCCTGTGATAGGGGAGTCGAAGAGGGCGCGTCAGTCGTTCCACCAAAACGTTAGACACATAAGGTGTGTGGCACCAGCACCGACTCAAAGGAAGGCCTCGGTGCCTGGTGACGTCACGCCAGCTAGGCACGGCGAACGCCAGGTCAGTTGCAGGCAGAAACGCCTGGGCGTGCTCATCACTATATATCTCTTTTTTTGGACAAAATGTTTGGTATCGTTTTGGATTCTGCAGTTTTATTTAGATGAAAGATTTTCTTACTGTCGTAAAGCTACAAATGAAGATCATAGTTCTGTATTACTGAATCCTCTCGAAACAAATGTAGATCAATATGAGAAGATGCTTTGCCCCATTGCAACCTTCGGAAATTTTACATTCAAGTAACTACACTCCTGGAAATTGAAATAAGAACACCGTGAATTCATTGTCCCAGGAAGGGGAAACTTTATTGACACATTCCTGGGGTCAGATACATCACATGATCACACTGACAGAACCACAGGCACATAGACACAGGCAACAGAGCATGCACAACGTCGGCACTAGTACAGTCTATATCCACCTTTCGCAGCAATGCAGGCTGCTATTCTCCCATGGAGACGATCGTAGAGATGCTGGATGTAGTCCTGTGGAACGGCTTGCCATGCCATTTCCACCTGGCGCCTCAGTTGGACCAGCGTTCGTGCTGGACGTGCAGGCCGCGTGAGACGACGCTTCATCCAGTCCCAAACATGCTCAATGGGGGACAGATCCGGAGATCTTGCTGGACAGGGTAGTTGACTTCCACCTTCTAGAGCACGTTGGGTGGCACGGGATACATGTGGACGTGCATTGTCCTGTTGGAACAGCAAGTTCCCTTGCCGGTCTAGGAATGGTAGAACGATGGGTTCGATGACGGTTTGGATGTACCGTGCACTGTTCAGTGTCCCCTCACCAGAGGTGTACGGCCAGTGTAGGAGATCGCTCCCCACACCACGATGCCGGGTGTTGGCCCTGTGTGCCTCGGTCGTATGCAGTCCTGATTGTGGCGCTCACCTGCACGGCGCCAAACACGCATACGACCATCATTGGCACCAAGGCAGAAGCGACTCTCATCGCTGAAGACGACACGTCTCCATTAGTCCCTCCATTTCTCGCAAATAAAAAAGTAATTTTTGTTGGAAGCGTTTGGCAGTCAAATGGGAAATGTGGGTAAAATACGATGAAAACATAGGATGGCAGACCGCTGATTTGAAATCCCGCCACGTTTTACCAACAGTCACGTGGTTTATGCTGGAGCCACACCAGCCCTGTTGCTTCTACACAGCAAGGCCAGTCTACTAGTATCTGTGGTCGAAGTGCGGAGCGAGCTTTCTGTGTGTTGGGGTTCGACAATAGCAAGTGTTCTATAGCTGTTTAGAATCAAGAACGGTAAGAAGCCACCGACAAGGAAGGCCATTTACCACTAGCACAACAAATTCGTTACGACTGGTTGCTTGTGCCCAACAAAGAGAAGCAAACGTCCCAGTGTGAGTCAAGTGAATGTGGAGCCCGTACGAGAGACTTGGACATGCTGCAGCAATGGCTGATGCTTCAAATGCAATCGGATTCTCAGTTCGTCTTTCAGCAGGATTTTAATCGTGAAGTTCGTGGATACCTGAACACGGAGCTGCGGAATCGATGGATCGACCGTGCTACAGAGGGGGACAGCTGTTTCATGAAATGGCCTCCCCGATCACCAGATCTCACTCCGTGTGACTTTAAAGATCTGGTGTTCGTACCGCCTCTGCCACATGACGTAGCAGAGCTCCGGGAGAGAATACGGGAAGCGACTGCCGCAGTCAACGATGCCATGCTGGGACGTGTATGGCAAGAATTCGATTACCGTATTGACATCTGTCAGGCCACTCGAGTTTCACACATCGAATGTTTGTAAAAAAAAAAAAACTTTCAGAGTTTCTCTTCAAAATTGTTGTGTACATAGTTCCGTGTAGTCATCGCGTACACAGCTTTCCCACTAGTGCGCCCCGTTAAGCACAACAACGCAGCCGCAGTGCTCGACCATCTCTGCACTACGAGATGGCGCTGCCATAGAGACGGACCAAATTCTGCTTCCACCGATCCCCGTATTAATATGTAACACAGCCAATGAGATTGCTGCTAACGTAGAACCTTTTCTCCTTGCGGATCACACTCGTGCAGTGATACATAAACGCACGAGGTATTATAACAAGTGTAGAGACCTCCAATTAGTCAGCCTGCATCTGTCTGTACCAGTCTGCATTTGTCTGCACCAGATTGTACCAGTCTATAATGAAGTTTCAGTCTGCTCCTAATAAGATTACCACATTCCTGTACATAGCCATAAAGATAAATGTATAGACACTTTTGTCAAGTATCAGAGATGTATGTGAGAATAAGATTAACGGACCAATACCAAAGAAACTTCAGATTGTTAATTGTAAATAGCATCCAGAACCAAGTTAAGTAATTTTTATGCTTGTTATTATTTTAATAAATGTGTGTGAAAATTAATCAAATTCTGTTTATAGTTGGTCACCGTCAATCTGCTACTCTAAGCATGCCAGTGGCATTTTTATCGTCTGACCTAACGGCAGAAGATAAACACGCCACGATAAGACCACGAGACATATTGCTGACACTCGCCTACTTCGCTAGAGCGACAAGTCAAATAATCTGATGGTGTGTGTACTGAAGATCTTACAGTACGCACGCCACAAAAATGAAATATGTATGATATCTGTACAATGTTTAGATCTTGTTGCAACAAATAATTGAAAGTGTTCCTAGACTTTATGTACACCCTGTATTATTCCTTTAGGCTCCCAATTATCACTTGTATTTGTCGCGTTTGGGAAAATATACAGTCGGATATGGCGTAGACGTTTTGCGCACTTATCCTGTAGTAGGTAGACCTTCTGTTCATCTTGTTCCTTGTACTGGGTTGTCTTAGTCAAATATACAGGGTGTTACAAATAGGTACGGCTAAACTTTCAGGAAACATTCCTCACACACAAAGAAAGAAAATATGTTATGTGGACATGTGTCCGGAAACGCTTACTTTCCATGTTAGAGCTCATTTTATTACTTCTCTTCAAATCACATTAATCATGGAATGGAAACACACAGCAGCAGAACGTACAAGCGTGACTTCAAACACTTTGTTACAGGAAATGTTTAAAATGTCCTCCGTTAGCGAGGATACATGCATCCACCCTCCGTTGCATGGAATCCCTGATGCGCTGATGCAGCCCTGGAGAATGGCGTATTGTATCACAGCCGTCCACAATACGAGCACGAAGAGTCCTATATTTGGTACCGGGGTTGCGTAGACAAGAGCTTTCAGATGCCCCCATAAATGAAAGACGGTATTGGTCAGGAGAGCGTGGAGGCTATGGAATTGGTCCGCCTCTACGAATCCATCTGTCACCGAATTTGTTGTTGAGAAGCATACGAACACTTCGACTGAAATGTGCAGGAGCTCCATCGTGGACGAACCACATGTTGTATCGTACTTGTAAAGGCACATGTTCTGGCAGCACAGGTAGAGTATCGCGTATGAAATCATGATAACGTGTTCCATTGAGCGTAGGTGGAAGAACATGGGGCCCAATCGAGACATCACCAACAATGCCTGCCCAAACGTTCACAGAAAATCAGTGTTGATGACGTGATTGCACAATTGCGTGCGGATTCTCGTCATCCCACACATTTTGATTGTGAAAATTTACAACTTGATCACGTTGGAATGAAGCCTCATCCGTAAAGAGAACATTTGCACTGAAATGAGGATTGAAACACTGTTGGATGAGCCATTCGCAGAAGTGTACCCTTGGGGGCCAATCAGCTGCTGACAGAGCATGCACACGCTGCCAGGGTACGGAAACAACTGGTTCTCCCGTAGCATTCTCCATACAGTGGCGTGGTCAACGTTACCTTATACAGCAGCAACTTGTCTGACGCTCACATTAGGGTTATCGTCAACTGCACGAAGAATTGCCTCGTCCATTGCAGGTGTCCTCGTCGTTCTAGGTCTTCCCCAGTCGCGAGTCATAGGTTGGAATGTTCCGTGCTCCCTAAGACGCCGATCAATTGCTTCGAACGTCTTCCTGTCGCGACACCTTCGTTCTGGAAATCTGTCTCGATACAAACGTACCGCGCCACGGCTATTGCCCCGTGCTAATCCATACATCAAATGGGCATCTGCCAACTCCGCATTTGTAAACATTGCACTGACTGCAAAACCACGTTCGTGATTAACACTAACCTGTTGATGCTACGTACTGATATGCTTGATGCTTGTACTGTAGGGCAATGAGTCGCATGTCAACACAAGCACCAAAGTCAACATTATCTTCCTTCAATTGGGCCAACTGGCGGTGAATCGAGGAAGTACAGTACATACTGACGAAACTAAAATGAACTGTCACATGGAAATTAACCGTTTCCGGACACATGTCCACATAATATCTTTTCTTTATTTGTTTGTGAGGAATGTTTCCTGAAAGTTTGGCCGTACCTTTTTGTAACACGCTGTATCTCAAACCAGTGACATGCTTCCGGTGGTACATCGTACGGTCCTGTTAGTTCAATTTTGTGCGTGGTCATCGATAAGGATTTAAATGCTCGATCAAACGGTATATCATTCCGTATAGGGCTGGGCAGAATTCTGTCTTGGTGCATGCATTGTTTTCCGCGTCTAAAGATTTGTGATGATTTTAAGTCACTGGTGATTAAAAGCCTTAACGTATAAAGAACGGAATGATAATCAGCTCTAATAACCAGCTTTTTAGTTATGCAGCTTTTAAAATGCAACACAGTTTCATGTGAAAACGCGTGATTTTTCGCACGCCAAATCAGAATGGTTAAATATTTTTGCAAAAGATTCTCATACGTAACGTAAGGACATATCTTTCATTTGCATATATGTATGACTTCAAACCGACTCAGCATGTGCAATTCGGGTAAAACTGGATTTTACGTGCAACTTTAGACAGCTACGCCGAGAAAACGGATAAAACTTTCATGAAATAACAGGAATGCCCTTAATTACGTATGTTTCTACCTTCTTCCAAAATTCGAAGCGATTTGCACAAGTTTGCTACGCAAACGTTTCTACGTATTCACTTCTCGTAACAACGAATTTTACGTCCTGCATGTACCGGGTGATCATAAAGTCAGTATAAATTTGAAAACTGAATAAATCACGGAATAATGTAGATAGAGAGGTACAACTTGACACACATGCTTGGAAGGACACAGGGTTTTATTAGAACCAAAAAAACCAACGTTCAAAAAATGTCCTACAGATGCCGCTTCATCTGATCAGAATAGCAATAATTAGCACAACAAAGTAAGACAAAGCAAAGATGATGTTCTTTACAGGAAATGCTCAATATGTCCGCCATCATTCCTAAACAATAGCTGTAGCCGAGGAATAATGTTGTGAACTGCACTGTGAAGCATGTCCGGAGTTATGGTGAGGTATTGGCGTCGGATGTTGTCTTCCAGCATCCCTAGAGATGTCGGTCGATCACGATACACTTGCGACTTCAGGTAACCCCAAAGCCAATAATCGCACGTATTGACCTGGGAGGCCAAGCATGACGAAAGTGGCGGCTGAGCACACGATCATCACCAAAAGACGCGCGCAAGAGATCTTTCACGCGTCTAGAAATATGGTTTTTTGTTGTTGTAATAAAACCCCATGTCATTCCAAGCATGTGTGTCAATTTTTACCTGTCTATCTACATTATTCCGTGATTTATTAAGTTTTCAAATTTATACTGACTTTTTGATCACCCGGTACCTCGACAAAGGAGAATAACGACTGAATAAAAAATTAGTTTTGATTTTATCCATTTATCTGCCATAGAGAAAAGTTTGAACCGAGTCGTGCAAGTTTAAAGTCTAGAAATGGCGCACTTCATATCCTCCCAGAAAAACGCACTTTTTTGGACATAACTTCAAACGAAGCTACATTTTTTTCAGCCGGTTAAAACTTACCTTAGACTAAGGTCCACTAGGCACGTAGACCATGTTTGAACCATCAGTCGCTCTCCAGTCCAGAGATATTAAAGGGTGTTTGTTTATACACGAAAAATATGAATGGTGCCATTAACTAAGCATTACTTTCAGCCCAATTAAAATCTTTTGCAGTAGCTATTAATCGATTCACACAATTTGCTGGACGCCATTTCCGGTTCGTCGTTCAGAGCTTGCTTGATATACTGTAACACAGCTATAGTGAGGCAGCTGCGTAAATGCTATACAAATGGCCGCTAGTCTGGGCCAAACAAAAACCATTTCAACCGATGTTTCAAGCTCAAATAGCAACCGAGCGCCAAGACCCCCTCCCAAACCGTGCTTCTGCGTGGGGCCATTTCGTATACACTGAAGAGCTGAAGAAATTGGTGCACTTGCCTAATATCGTGGAGAGCCCCAGCGATCACGCAGAACAACCACAACATGATGAGGCATGGACTCGACTATGTCTGAAGTAGAGCTGGGGAGTCTAACACCATGAATCCTACAGGGCTGTCCATAGATCCGCAAGATTACGACGGGGTGGAGATCTCTTCTGAACAGCACGTTGCAACGCATCCAAGATATGCTCAATAATGTTCATGTCCGGGGAGATTGGTGGCCAACGGAAGTGTTTGAACCAAAGAGAGTGTGCCTGGAGCAACTCTGTGGCACTTCTGGGCGTGTGGAGTGTCGCATTGTCCTGCTGGAGTTGCCCACGTCCGTCGGAATGCACAATGGACATGCAAGGACGCAGGTGATCAAACAGGATCCTCACGTAAGTGTCACCAGTCAGAGTCGTATCTAGACGTATCAGTGGTCCCAAATCACTCCAACTGCACACGCCCCACGCCATTACAGAGCCTCCACCAGTTTGAACAGTCCCATGCTGGGCCGCAGGTTCCATGGATTCATTAAGTTGTCTCCATAACCGTACACCTCCCTCTGCTCGATACAACTTGAAACGAGACTCGTCCGACCAGGCAACATGTTTCCAGTCATCAACAGTCCAATGTCGGTGTTGACGGGCCCAGGCGAGGCGTAAAGCTTTGTGTCGTGCAGTCATCAAGGGTACTCGAGTGGGCCTCTGGCTCCGAAGGCCCATAAAAATGGCTCAAATGGCTCTGAGCACTATGGTACTTAACTTCTGCGGTCATCAGTCCCCTAGAACATAGAACTACTTAAACTTAACTAACCGAAGGACATCACACACACCCATACCGGAGGCAGGATTCGAACCTGCGACAGTAGCGGTCCCGCGGTTCCAGACTGTAGTGACTAGAACCGCTGGGCCACCCCGGCCGGCGAAGGCCCATATCTATGATATTTCGTTGAATGGTACGCACACCGAAACTTAATGGTGGCCCAGCATTGAAATCTGCAGCAATTTGCGGAAGGGTCGTAATTCCGTCGCGTTGAACGATTCTCTTCAGTCGATCCCGTTATTCCAGAATCTTGTTCCAGCAGCAGCGATGACGGAGATTTGATGTTTTACGGATTCCTCATATTCACAGTACACTCGTGAAATTGTCGTACGGGGAAAATACCCACTTCATCGCTACCTCGGAGATGTTGGACCCATCGCCCTAACACCAACTATAACACCACGTTCAAACTCACTTAAATCTTGATAACGTGCCATTATAGCAGGGCTAACTGATCCAACAACTGCGCCAGACACTTGTTGTCTTTTAGAGGCGCTGTCAACCGCAGCGCCGTATTCTGCATGTTTACATATATACTAAGTCATCGAAAGTATTCGGACACCCCCAAAAATTATCTTTTTTCATATTAAGTCCATTGTGCTGCCACCTACTACCAGGTACTCCATATCAGCGACCTCAGTAGCCATTACACATCGTGAGGGACCAGAATGGGGCGCTCTGCAGAATTCACGAACTTTGAACGTGGTCAGGTGATTGGGTGTCACTTGTGTCATATGTCTGTACGCAAAATTTCCACACTCCTAAACATCCCTAGATCCACTGCTTCCGATGTGATAGTGTAGTGGAGACGTGAAGGCACACGTACAGAGAAATAGCATACAGGCCGACCTCTCTGTTGACTGACAGACCGCTGACAGATGAAGAGGGTCGTAATGTGTAATAGGCAGACATCTATCCAAACCATCACACAGGAATTCCAAACTGCATCAGGATCCACTGCAAGTACTATGACAGTTAGCCAGGAGGTGAGAAAACTTTGATTTCGTGGTCGAGCGGCTGCTCATAAGCCACCCATCATGCCGGTAAATGCCAAAAGACGCATTGCTTATTGTAAGGAGCGTTAAATTGGAGGGTTGAACAGTAAAAAGACGTTTTGTGGAGTCACGAATCACGGCACACATGTGGCGATCAGATGGCAGGGTGTGTATGGGGAATGCCGGGTGATCGTCAACTGCCAGTGTGTGTAGTGCCAACAGTGAAATTCGGAGGCCGTGGTGTTGTGGTGGGGTGGTGTGGTGGTGTTTTTCATGGAGGGGGCTTGCACCCCTTGTTATTTTGCTTGGCACTATCGCAAGACAACCCTACATTGATGTTTTAAGTACGTTCTTGCTTAAAACAGTTGAATAGCAATTTGGGGATGGCGACTGCATCAATCAATATGATCAAGGATCTGTTTATAACGCACTGCCTGTGGCGGAGTGGTTACTCGACAATAAAATCCCTGTAATGGCCTGGCGTCCACAGAGTCCTGGCGTGAATCCTATGGAACACCTATGGGATGTTTTGGAACGCCGTGCCAGACCTCACCGACCGACATCGATACCTCTCCTCAGTGCAGCACTCCGTGAAGAATGGGCTGCCATTCGCCAAGAAACCTTCCAGCACGCGACTCAACGTATGCGTGCAAGAGTGGGAGCTGTCATCAACCCTAGTCACTTTCAGCCAGGTGTCCGGATACTTTTGATCACATAGTGCATCTGTGTTTTAACACGCATTCCTATACCAGTTTCTTCGGCGCTTCAGTGTATATATGTTAGACCGTTTTCACGCTGTAACGGTAAGCGAGGTGATGTATGAATATGTGTTAACTGAAAATAAAAATTTAAAAAGAAAAGTGAATACTAAACAGAAAATTTGACGATAAGAGGTATTTTAAACAAGATTGTAAATAAGGAACTAAGGACAGAAAGGATCAGTTGAAATAAATACTATCGCACTACAAAATTTACACTATATATATATTCAGTTGCTCCACAACTACGCTTTACAAAAAAATTGCTCTAAGCACTATAGGACTTAACATCTGAGGTCATCAGCCCCTAAACTTAAAACTACTTAAACCTAAATAACACACATCCATGCCCGAGGCAGGATTCGAACCTGCGGCCGTAGCAGCAGCGCGGGTCCCCGGAGTGAAGCGCCTAAAACCGCTCGGCCACAGTTGGCCGGCTACGCTTTAGATTTTTGGCTGTGTATTTGGACGCGTTATTGTCTTGGAATATGGCAGTGTGTGACAGCAATATGCTAGCACTTCATTGCCGACGATGTAGAAATACTCGCTCGTAGTAATCCAGCCGGTGAGGATAATGACAGGACCAGCTGAATACTACTGTATAGTAGTTCAAATCACAACGGGGCGAGTAGAACTGTAGGCTTGTTTTGGGGTTCTCCATAAATAAACCGGGCAGTCTATAGGAAAACATACCATACATACCATACCACGTTATTCCACTTACGAAGTATCCGCGTTCTATGACAATGACACTACTCCTTTCGCAGCTTTTCGTTGGCTTCGGTGATCATTTCGTAACTGCTGCCCTTCCGTGATTGTTAGCTTTAAGTTCCAGCTGTAGTGCTTTTGTCGACATTGTGTTACCCAAGTGAGTGTTGACTTCCGCTGTGTTGACTGTCCGCTTTGTGTCTGTTAACTTCTTTCGCCCACCACTCCTCTTCATCGATGATGTTCCACTATGTTTTGTGTATTATGCCATTATCGTGGCTCTTGTCGCTTGTCCAAGTTAAGCAGGTAAGCCGTTTTCGTTACGCGCAACAAGGAAGTCTGACAGACGAGACGTTTCACCCGTCACTTGTCTTAACCGACGCTGAACAAAGAGTATCACACCTCTTATTCAAAAACAAATAACAGATTTTAGTTCTTTATTACGGACAAAGTACACTGAAGCTCCAAAGAAACTGGTATAGGCATGCATATTAAAATATACAGGGTGTTAAAAAGATACGGCCAAACTTTCAGGAAACATTCCTCACACACAAATAAAGAAAAGATGTTATGTGGACATGTGTCCGGAAACGGTTAATTTCCATGTTAGAGCTCATTTTAGATTCGTCAGTATGTACTGAAATTCCTCGATTCGCCGCCTCTTGTCCGGAGCTCGTGGTTGTGCGGTAGCGTTCTCGCTTCCCATGCCCGGGTTCCCGGGTTCGATTCCCGGTGTGGTAATAGATTTCCTTTCCCTCGTGATGACTGGGTGTTGTGTGATGTCCTTAGTTAGGTTTAAGTAGTTCTAAGTTATAGGGGACTGATGACTATAGATGTTAAGTCCCATAGTGTTCAGAGACTTTCTTTTTTCGTTTTTTTTTTTTTTTTTTTTGCCGCCAGTTGGCCTAATTGAAGGAAGGTAATGTTGACTTCGATGCTTGTGTTGACATGCGACTCATCGCTCTACAGTACTAGCATCAACCACATCAGTACGTAGCATCAACAGGTTAGTGTTTTTGCAGTCAGTGCAATGTTTACAAATGCGGAGTTGGCAGATGCCCATTTGATGTATGGATTAGCACGGGGCAATAGCCGCGGCGCGGTACGTTTGTATCGAGACACATTTCCAGAACGAAGGTGTCGCGACAGGAAGACGTTCGAAGCAATTGATCGCCGTCTTAGAGAGCACGGAACATTCCAGCCTGTCACTCGCGACTGGGGAAGACCTAGAACGATGAGGACACCTGCAATGTACGAGGTAATTCTTCGTGCAGCTAATGATAACCGTAATGTCAGCGTCAGAGAAGTTGCTGCTGTACAAGTAACGTTGACCACGTCACTGTATGGAGAATGCTACGGGAGAACCAGTTGTTTCCGTACCATGTACAGCATGTGCAGGCACTATCAGCAGCTGATTGGCCTCCACGGGTACACTTCTGCGAATGGTTCATCCAACAATGTGTCAATCCTCATTTCAGTGCAAATGTTCTCTTTACGGATGAGGCTTCATTCTAACGTGATCAAATTGTAAATTTTCACAATCAACATGTGTGGGGTGACGAGAATCCGCACGCAATTGTGGCAATTGTGCAATCACGTCATCAACACCGATTTTCTGTGAACGTTTGGGCAGGCATTGTTGGTGATTTCTTGATTGGGCCCCATGTTCTTCCACCTACGCTCAATGGAGCACGTAATCATGATTTCATACGAGATACTCTACCTGTGCTGCTAGAACATGTGCCTTTACAAGAACGACACAACATGTGGTTCATTCACGATGGTGCTCCTGCACATTCCAGTCGAATTGTTCGTACGCTTCTCAACAGACTCGGTGACCGATGGATTGGTAGAGGCGGACCAATTCCGTGGCCTCCACGCTCTCCTGACCTCAACCCTCTTCACTTTCATTTATGGAGGCATTTGAAAGCTCTTGTTTACGCAACCACGCTACCAAATGTATTGTGGACGGCTGTGATACAATACGCCATTCTCCAGGGCTGCATCAGCACATCAGGGATTCCATGCAACGGAGGGTGGATGCATGTATCCTCGCTAACGGAGGACATTTTAAACATTTCCTGTAACAAAGTGTTTGAAGTCACGCTGGTACGTTCTGTTGCTATGTGTTTCCATTCCATGATGAATGTGATTTGAAGAGAAGTAATAAAATGAGGTCTAAGATGGAAGGTAAGCGTTTCCGGACACATGTCCACATAACATATTTTCTTTCTTTGTGTGTGAGGAATGTTTCCTGAAAGTTTGGCCGTGCCTTTTTGTAACACCCTGTAGATGTATGTAAACAGGCGGAATACGGCGCTGCGGTCTGCAACGCCTGTACAGGGTGGTCCATTGATAGTGACCGGGCCAAATATCTCACGAAATAAGCGTCAAACGAAAAAACTACAAAGAACGAAACTCGTCTAGCCTGAAGGGGGAAACCAGATGGCGCTATGGTTGGCCCGCTAGATCTCGCTGCCATAGTTCAAACGGATATCAACTGCGTTCTTTTAAATAGGAACACACTTTTTTTTATACATTCGTGTAGTACGTAGAGAAATATGAATCTTTTTGTTGGACCACTTTTTTCGCTTTGTGATAGATGGCGCTGTAATAGTCACATACAGTTGGTAACAGGTGGGTTTTTTTAAATTAAAATACAGAAAGTAGGTACGGTTGAACATTTTATTTCGGTTGTTCCAATGTGATACATGTACCTTTGTGAACTTATCATTTCTGAGAACGCATGCTGTTACAGCATGATTACCTGTCAGTACCATATTAATGCAATAAATGCTCAAAATTATGTCCGTCAACGTCAGTATATTGGCAAAACGTGTAACGACCTTCCTCTCAACAGCGAGGAGCTCGCCTTCCGTATTGTTCGCACATGCATTGACAATGCGCTGACGCATGTAGTCAGGCGCGGTAGCAAATATCGTACAACTTCCCGCACAGAAAGAAATCTGGGGACGTGCGGGCCATGGTATGGTGCTTCGACGACCAATCCACCTGTCATGAAATATGCTATTCAATACCGCATCAACCGCACGCGATCTATGTCCCGGACATTCATCATGTTGGAAGTACATTGCCATTCTGTCAAGCAGTGAAACATTTTGTAGTAACATCGGTAGAACATTACGTAGGTAATCAGCATACATTGCACCATTTTGATTTTATCGATAAAATGGGGGCCAATTATTCTTCCTCCCATAATGCCGCACAATACATTAACCCGCCAAGGTTACTGATGTTCCACTTGTCGCAGCCATCGTGGGTTTTCCGTTGCCCAATAGTGCATATTATGCCGGTTTACGTTACCGCTAAATAGAACGCGTGCAAAAAATCTCTCATTGTCCAGTAATTTCTCTTGCGCCCAGTGGCAGAACTGTACACGACGTTCAAAGTCGTCGCCATGCAGTTCCTGGTGCATAGAAATATGGTACGGGTGCAATCGATGTGGATGTAGTATTCTCAACACCAACGTTTTAGAGATTCCCGATTCTCGCGCAGTTTGTCTGTTACTGATGTGTGGATTAGCCGCGACAGCAGCTAAAATACCTACTTGTGCATCGTCATTTGTTGCAGGTCGTGGTTGACGTTTCACATGTTGCTGAACACTTCCTGTTTCCTTAAATAACGTAACTATCCGGCGAACGGTCCGGACACTTGGATGATGTCGTCCAGGATACCGAGCAGCATACATATCACACGCCCGTTGGGCATTTTGATCACAATAGCCATACATCAACACGATATCGACCTTTTCCGGAAATGGTAAACGGTCCATTTTAACACGGGTAATGTATCACGAAGCAAATACCGTCCGCACTGGCGGAATGTTACGTGATACCACGTACTTACTCTTTTGTGACTATTACAGCGACAACTATCACAAAGCGGAAAAAGTGGTCCAGCTAAAACATTCGGATTTCTTTACGTACTACTCGAATATGTAATTTAAAAAATGGGTGTTCCTATTTTTTTAAAAAACGCATTTGATATCCGCTTGACCAATGGCAGCCCATCTAGCGGATATTATATCTCTTAAAAAAAGTGTAACTAATATATTTTAGAGGAAACACTCTCCTTGTAAATTTGTTTGTTCTTTGATTTATCGTGATCTGTTACTCATTTTTACGTTCAGCTTTCAAAAAGTACAAAAGAGATATAATAAGCCAAATAAAGAATTTCGTATATTACCAATTACGTATTATTTCTGGTTTTATCGAGCGCCAGGCTCCCTACAAACTACTGTAAAAGCAATAGCGTAGTATTACTCAGCTCCAGTTCACTGATCTGAAATTACTCCTATCACAGAAAAGAGACAAGTTTTAATAAAATTATTTCACTGGATTCCTTCAATTAATCTCACTGAATATTTTTACATAATTTCTTCCGCTCCGGCTATCAGACATTGTTCTGTGAAAAAATATTTTTAATGTACCGCGTAATGGCGGCTAATTGTTAACAGTTAGAGATCACTGTTACGCGCTCTGCAGCAGCTGGAAACATGCTAAATAATTTTCATTAAATATTCTTTTCATAAGATAAATGTGGCGTAGGTTCTTGAAATAACACACGGAGATCACTTTATACTAATATATTCTTACTAGGACACAGTTTACACCATTAAACATCTGTAATTACGTTACGGCAGAACCAAATGCTACCGCACCACAATAGCTTCCGTACCTTATTCCAGCTAACACCGGAACGAAGAGAACAAAACAGACTAGACAGAAGAATGAGCGTTGCAATGTGTTTTATACTCTTGCAAAGATAATAATACTTCTTTTAATTACTTACACATTGTAATCTCATACAATGAAAATAATGTCTTTTCTGCATCTATCGATCTATACGGACGTTGAAGTAACCACTGGGGTACCACAGGGATGTGTTATGGCACCATTGCTTTTCACAATATATATAAATGACCTAGTAGATAGTGTCGGAAGTTCCATGCTGCTTTTCGCGGGTGATGCTGTAGTATACAGAGAAGTTGCAGCATTAGAAAATTGCAGCGAAATGCAGGAAGATCTGCAGCGGAGAGGCACTTGGTGCAGGGAGTGGCAACTGACCCTTAACATAGACAAAAGTAATGTATTGCGAACACATAGAAAGAAGTTACTTCTGTAAAATATCTGGGAGTATGCGTGCGGAACGATTTGAAGTGGAATGATCATATAAAATTAATTGTTGGTAAGGCGGGTACCAGGTTGAGTTTCATTGGGAGAGTCCTTAGAAAATGTAGTCCATCAACAGAGGAGGTGGCTTACAAAACACTAGTTTGACCTATACTTGAGTATTGCTCATCAGTGTGGGATTCGTACGTGGTCGGATTCACGGAGGAGATAGAGAAGATCCAAAGAAGAGCGGCGCGTTTCGTCACAGGGTTATTTAGTAAGCGTGACAGCGTTACGGAGATGTTTAGCAAACTCAAGTGGCAGACTCTGCAAGAGAGGCGCTCTGCATCGCGGTGTAGCTTGCTGTCCAGGTTTCGAGAGGGTGCGTTTCTGGATGGGATATCGAATATATTGCTTGCCCCTACTTATACCTCCCGAGGAGATCACGAATGTAAAATTAGAGAGATTCGAGCGCACTCGGAGGCTTTCCGGCAGCCGTTCTTCCCGCGAACTATATGCGACTGGAACAGAAAAGGGAGGTAATGACAGTCTTCCGCCACACACCGTTGGGTGGCTTGCGGAGTATACATGTAGATGTAGATGTAGTCTGGATATATGTTGCCTGGTCGGACGAGTCTCATTTGAAATTATATCGAACGGATGGACGTTACGGGAATGGAGACAACCTGATGAACCCATGGACCCAGCATGTCAGTAGTGGAGGCTCTGTAATGGTATCGTGTGTGTGTGTGTGTGTGTGTTGTTGTTGGAGTAATATGTGACCCCTGATACGTCTAGATACGACTCTGACATGTGACACGTACGCAAGCATCCTGTGTGATCACTAGCATCCATTTATGTCCATTGTCCATTCCGAAGTACTTGGGCAATTTCAGCAGGACAATGCGACACCCCACACGTGCAGAATTGCTACGGAGTGGCTCCAGATACACTCCTCTGAGTTTAAAAACTTCCGCTGGCAACCAGGCTCCCAAGACATGGACATTATTGAGCATATCTGGGATGCCTTGCAACGTGCAGTTCAGAAGAGAGGTGCACCCCGTCGTAATCATACCGATTTACGGACAGTCCTGCAGGATTCATAGCGCCAATTCCCTCCAGCTCTACTTCAGACATTAGTCATGCCACGTCTAATTGCGGCACTTGTGCGTGCTCGCTGGGGCACGTGTATGTTTCTTTGGCTCTTTGGTGTGTGAAAGAGAAAAACACATTGCGTGTTTTATGTTCGCGTAGAAACTACGCCGTGCACTCAACACGACCACCCTGCGTTGCTCGAGAAATGGTACTCCATTTCTTTCGACACACTTATCAACAGGTCCTTGTTTATTGAATCGACAGCTTCAACAATTTGATTTCTCAGCTCTTGACGAGGAGGGCAAAGGCCCTGTCTTTTATTTATTTATTTATTTATGCATTTATTTTACCTGGCAAGATTAGGGCCTTCAGGCCCTCTCTTACACCTAACCAGGCATACTCAGATTGAACGAGTTACAGTTTCTACATTACATTAAGGACATATGACGTATTATGCAGTATTGATGTTAAAGAAAAAATAGATATTATAACAGTAGTAAAATGATAATTATAACAATAAAAAATAATTATAACAATCCAGAATAATAATAATAATAATAATAATAATAATAATAATAATAATAATAATAATAATGACTATGTATATGAAAGTAAACATACTTTTCTTTTGTGAATGTCAGTCCCATTGTTAGTTGGGAATTCTCATCGAGCAGAGACATAAGACGATAGAATGGGGTGAAAGAGATATATAAGAGGTAGATAGATTAGAGGAAGAGAAATAGAATGGTAAAATTCGAAGCTGTGATGGAGAGGAGAGAGAAAGAGATGGGAGGGGCACAACAGTGGTGGCTATACCGTCCCTTATATGTAAGTTTTGAGTTCCCTCTTGAATGTTGAGTAGTTCTGGATAAGACGCAGATCACAGGGGAGCGCGTTCCATAGTCGTATGGCTGAGATGGAGAATGACACGGAGAAAGATTTTATGTTATGTAAAGGTACAGCCAAGATGATAGACGTATCCGATCTGGTGTTGCGATTGTGGAATGATGATAGGTGTTTAATGTGAGAAGATAAGTATTGGGGGCACCAGTGGCTAAGAAATCGATGAAGTAAGCACATCGAGTGGAGATCGCGTGCCTTATGTGGGCGTATCCAACCTAGCTGCGAGTATGAAGGACTGATATGATCATACAACCGAATATTGCACACGTATCTAACGCAAGCATTCATCACTAGCTCGAGGCATCTAGAATTTTCACTATTTGTGCCGTGTTGAACTACATCGCAGTAGTAAAGATTAGGCAAGACTAGTGTTTGGACTAATTTTTGTTTAACATGGGTTGGAAATATTTTTCTAAATGTTTGATTTGCACGTAGGGAGGAGAGCGATTTCCGGCAAGCTGTGACTGTTTGTTCTTCCCAGTTTAGGTGTTCATCCAAGATTATTCCAAGGTCTTGTACTGTTTTTTGGTATGGTAGTTGGGTACCATTGAGGAGTATTTTAGGGACCGTTTCGCGAAAGTACCGGCTGATTAACTTTGGATGAGATATAAGTATGACCTGGGATTTCTTGGGGTTTAGTTTCAGACCTAGGTTCTGTCCCATCGAGAAACAGAGCAAAGATCTGCGTACATACTCGCTACTGCGCCAGCAATGTTTTTGGGGCTTACACTTATGTACAGTTGGATGTCGTCGGCTTAAAGGTGGTAGTTGCAGGAGTGAATCACTGAAGAAATATCATTAATGTACAGTGTACCCTCACAGAAAAGATTGCAAGGTGAGATGTCTGGTGACATGGGTGGCGAAAGCGATGAACACCACTTAGTTGTCCATCTCTTCCAATCCAACGTTGTGGGTTGGTTTTAAGATAACGCCGCACCTCAAGTCGAAAGTGAGACGGGGCGACAAATAAATATGAAATCAATGGATCTTCGTGAAGATGAGAAAACAACCAATTTCGCCGGTTGTTCAGGGATGACACTCCCGTCACAGTTCTCTCCGCAAAAAAGATAGGTAAATTTTTTGAAACAGAGGATGAACAGGCTAAAGGCCGAAATACTAAATGTCTTTTTCAAAGCTCTTTCACAGAGGAAGATTGCACTGTAGTTCCTTGTCTAGACTGTCGCAGAGATGACAGAATGGTATATATCGAAATAGACGACACAGGGATAGAGAAACAATTGAAATCGCTCAAAAGAGGAAAGGCCGCTGGACCTGATGGGATACCTGTTCGATTATACAGAGAGTACGCGAAGGAACTTGCCCCCTTTCTTGCAGCGGTGTTCCGTAGGTCTCTAGAAGAGGGTAGCCTTCCAAAGGATTGGAAAAGGGCACAGGTCATCCCCGTTTTCAAGAAGGGACGTCGAACAGATGTGCAGATCCATAGACCTATATCTCTAACGTCGATCAGTTGTAGAATTTTGGAACACGTATTATGTTCGAGTATAATGACTTTTCTGTAAACTAGAAATCTACTCTGTAGGAATCACCATGGGTTTCGAAAAAGACGATCGTGTGAAACCCAGCTCGCGCTATGCGTCCACGAGACTGAGAGGGCGATAGACACGGGTTCCCAGGTAGATGCCGTGTTTCTTGACTTCCGCAAGGCGTTCGATACAGTTCCCCACAGTCGTTTAATGAACAAAGTGAGCGTATGGAGTATCAGACCAATTGTGCAATTGGATTGAAGAGTTCCTAGATAACAGAACGCATCATGTCATTCTCAATGCAGAGAAGTCTTCCGAAGTAAGAGTGATTTCAGGTGTGCCGCAGAGCAGTGCCGTAGGACCGTTGCTATTCACAACATACATAAATGGCCGTGTGGATGACATCGGAAGCTCACTGAGGCTTTTTGCGGACGATGCTGTGGTATATCGAGAGGTTGTAACAATGGACGATGATCTGCAGCGAATTGACGCATGGTGCAGGGAATGGCAATTGAATCTCAAAGTAGACAAGTGTAATGTGCTGCGAATACATAGAAAGATAGATCCCTTATCATTTACCTACAATATAGCAGGTCAGCAACTGGAAGCAGTTAATTCCATAAATTATCTGGGAGTACGCATTAGGAGTGATTTCAAATGGAATGATCGTCGGTAAAGCAGATGCCAGACTGAGATTCATTGGAAGAATCCTAAGGAAATGCAATCCGAAAACAAAGGAAGTAGGTTACAGAACGGTTGTTCGCCCACTGCTTGAATACTGCTCAGCAGTGTGGGATCCGTCCAAGATTGGATTGATAGAAGAGATAGAGAAGATCCAACGGAGAGCAGCGCGCTTCGTTACAGGATCATTTAGTAATCGCGAAAGCGTTAAGGAGATGATAGATAAACTCCAGTGGAAGACTCTGCAGGAGAGACGCTCAGTAGCTCGGTACGGGCTTTTGTTAAAGTTTCGGGAACATACCTTGACCGAAGAGTCAAGCAGTATATTGCTCCCTGCCACGTATATCTCGCGAAGAGACCATGAGGATAAAATCAGAGAGATGAGAGCCCAGACAGAGGCGTACCGACAATCCTTCTTTGCACGAACAATACGAGACTGGAATAGAAGGGAAAACCGATAGAGGTACTCAAGGTACCCTCCACCACAGACCGTCAGGTGGCTTGCGGAGTATGGATGTAGATGTAGATGTAGATGTAGAAGAGAAGCGGCAAAAAACGAAATGAAGTATGTCTCTTTCATGTTTGACGAGAACGCCGGCTTTTTGTGACCCCCAAATTCTTGCATCATTGCACTTTACGCCATAAAGTATTCGTCTGAAAAGATGAGTCGTTCGGAAAATGAGTGTCCTCTAATATCCTGGAGAACTTAAATGACAAATTCGTACTTCTGTTATGGACGCTGGAACGGAATTGCAACAGCAACTGGAAATTTTAAGGTTTGAAGCACAGGTGTCGTTTCAGAACTGGCCACACCGTTGTGTGAGGAAGTGGAAGTTTCTGGCCTACACGTCTTGTGAACTTCCGCGGGCTCCGTGTGAGCTCATCTCGGATACGCTCGACAACTTCATGAGACGTGCGTGGCCGACCACAGTTCTTCCCCTTTCATAATTAACCAACTTCAAAACAATTTGAGTGCCGCTCGTAATCATGCTTGTGAACAGGCGACCTCGTGTCGAATCGACGGAGGCGTGGGCGCTGCACTTGGACAATGCACAAATTCCAGCTTACAAAATGATTTACCGCCATGTTGCTACAAACAAACGACAGTGCTGCTACGTCATAATTTAGAACCTTCCTGTACCCAGTGACATGTGTTTCCTACGACTTATCTTAGAAGGTAGATTAACGAAAGGCAAACCTACGTTTCTAGCATTTGTAGACTTTGAGAAAGCTGTTGACAATTTTGACTGAAATACTCTCTTTCAAATTCTGAAGGTGACAGGGGTAAAATACAGGGAGCGAAAGGCTATTTACAATTTGTACAGAAACCAGATGGCAGTCATAAGAGTCGAGGGGCATGAAAGGGAAGCAGTGGTTGGGAAAGGAGTGAGACAGGGTTGTAGCCTCTCCCCGGTGTTATTCAATCTGTATACTGAGCAAGCAGTAAAGGAAACAAAAGTTCGGAGTAGGTATTAAAAGCCATGGAGAAGAAATAAAAACTTTGAGGTTCGCCGATGACATTGTAATTCTGTCAGAGACAGCAAAGGACTTGCAAGAGCAGTTGAACGGAATGCACAGTGTCTGGAAAGGAGGATATAAGATGAACATCAACAAAAGCAAAACGAGGATAATGGAATATAGTCTAATTAAGTCGGGCGATGCTGAGGGAATTAGATTAGGAAATGAGACACTTAAATTACTGAAGGAGTTTTGCTATTTGGGGAGCAAAATAACTGATGATGGTTGAAGTAGAGAGGATATAAAATGTAGACTGGCAATGGCAAGGAAAGCGTTTCTGAAGAAGAGAAATTTGTTAACATCCAGTATTGATTTAAGTGTCAGGAAGTCGTTTCTGAAATTATTTGTATGGCGTGTAGCCATGTATGGAAGTGAAACATGGACGTTAAATAGTTTAGACAAGAAGAGAATAGAAACATTCCAAATGTGGTGCTACAGAAGATTAGATGGGTGGATCACATAATTAATAAGGAGGTATTGAATAGAATTGGGGAGAAGAGGAGTTTGTGGCACAACTTGACCAGAAGAAGGGATCGGTTGGTAGGACATGTTCTGAGGCATCAACGGATCGCCAATTTAGTACTGGAGACCAGCGTGGAGGGTAAAAATCGTAGAGGGAGACCAAGAGATGAATACAGTAAGTAGAATCAGAAGGTTGTTGGCTGCAGTAGGTACTGGGAGATGAAGAAGCTTGCACAGGATAGAGTAGCATGGAGAGCTGCATCAAACCAGTCTCAGGACTGAAGACCACAACAACAACAACAGTTTGTAATAAACAATAGAAATCTTTTCTTTCTTTTTTAATCATGCAGTACACTGAAAGATAGCCTCCAAAGGCTGGCTACGTTACCGCAGCCACTTCGCAGTATTTACAAATACGCAGTGCTGCTAACGTGTAAGACTATGTACTATATTGCATGGCGTTCATATTATTTTGTCCACTCACTGTAATCCTTCCATAACCAGATGGTTAAATACGGAGAACCTGTTCTGCTGCCAACATTGCCTCTCTCCCGTAGCGAATGTGAGAATAAGTAAGATCGGGACGTGTGGAAAGGCATTTTTGCCTCGCTCAGTGTGCGAATGGAATAGTAACAGAAAATCGGAAATATTGGTACCATGCATGTATCTATTGATGGTGTGTTAGATGACGATCTGATCGGCTTTAGGAAAGGTAAAGGTGCCAGAGAGGCAATTCTGACGTTGCGGTTGGTAATGGAAGCAAGATTAAAGAAAAATCAAGACAAGTTCATAGGATTTGTCGACCTGGGAAAAGGGTCCGACAAGGTAAAATGGTGCAAGATGATCGAAATTCTGAGCAAAATGGGAGTAACCTATAGGGAGAGACGGTGTAACAGCATAGCTTAGGCACTACATCTTTTTGTTGATTCATTTAGCTTTCTATTTTGTTCAACATCCCATCGTTGAACTTCTGTAATTAGTGTACGATTAATTCGATACTGTAATGAAGTGTAATCCTTGTAATATGCACAATATGAGTAAATGATCTTGTATCTTCCTCATATAATCTCTTTGGTTATCTTTAAAATTTAATAAATTTATTTAAATAATTTTGTTTGGAGCTACCTATATGTCCAAATGATATGTTTTGTTTAAAATGATTGTTTGCTGTTATGTAAACTGCTGACCTTCACTTAGGATTCTTAGTTATTCTATATGCAAAAGGTAGTGTGGTTCCCCTCGCGAACGGAACTTAGTAGCGCGCGCAAGTTGTGGTTTGCCTAGGTAGAAAAGATGGAATTGAGAGTCAGTCGTGGACGAGCTACCAAACTGTCAACTGCTCATGTAAAAGTTGTGTATTGGTTCTGAGAGAGGCTTTTCTGGCGCTTTCCAATGCCTCGGATGGATGGATAAAGAGCTGGAGCTATTCTGAAATTGGTATCTATCATCGCCACCAAGAAATGACAGAGTCCAGCAATTCTACCTGCAAATCCATCTACCAACATGCAATCGCCACCACATTGCTCAATCACTGTAATGGAGCACTATAGCAACGTACGGTGAAGGGTCAGCTTACTGGATGTTTTAGTGTGCACAAATATAAGGTAACTTATAACTGAATATAGCCGGCCGGAGTGGCCGTGCGGTTCTAGGCGCTACAGTCTGCAGCCGCGTAACCGCTACGGTCGCTGGTTCGAATCTTGCCTCGGGCATGGATGTGTGTGATGTCCTTAGGTTAGTTAGGTTTAAGTAGTCCTAAGTTGTAGGGGACCAATGACCACAGCAGTTAAGTCCCACAGTGCTCAGAGCCATTGGTATCATATAACTGAATTTATGTGCCTACTTTGATTTTTTCCCTATCACCAACACCTCTCAGGTTCCTCTCCATTTGAACTATGATTACCGAGTTTGTCGAAAAAATGAAAGCCTCAAAGACAAATAGTTAATTAAATAATGTTGTGTGATCTTTGGTCAGAAGGGAGTATTCAGATTTATTGTGGATTTAGTGAAATTGTGGGAGGTAGTAAATGTAGTTTTGTGAAAGCCTCCCAGTGATGGAAACAGTCCAATTTAATGTTTCGTGGGAGTTTCAAAGTCACCTATTTAATCATTTACTTGAAAGTAAAAGACTGTGATAATAAGGACAATTTGCTGTTTCACTTAAAGATTAAAAGCTCTTAAAACTGAGGCTTATAAATTTTGCTTGGTTAACGATCATAGTGCTGACTGTAGTCAATTTCTTGCAAATTTGTCAACATTGTGTCTCACTGTGGTAAAAGTGGAAAGTTATACACTCATGCTTGCTAAGTACTTGTTTCTTTTGGGTAATGAAAGAGCATGTTAACAGTGTAATAGGATCCACAGATTATCCTTTATGCTCATGATAAATAACAATTAATAGAAAGACCACTATTTATGAAAACAATAATTTCTTTATTCAAAAGAGAGTGAGAAGTAACCTGTTAGTGAATTCCAATTAACTTTCATTCTAAATAGAATAGTATTTAGCAGAGAGAGACTTAACCTGTGATCTGTTCATAATTTTGCAGTGAACTACATTTACAATTTTATGTCAGCTAGGAAAATGTGTGAAAAGTAATAGTGTATAATGTTATCTGTTATATTCATGCAAATAGTCTGTTCTGCTCTGTCAGTTTCCAATCTTAACCGTGAACATATGCAGGTGTCAGAGATAATTGCACTCGTGTGTGGCAAAATATAGGTTGTGTTTGTTCGTTAAAATTACTCATACTTATTTTCTTAAACAAGAATGTTAATCATTCTCTTGCCTAATTAGGCTGGCGACCGTTTTCCTTATTCTTTGAACAGTGTAGATAGGTAAAATATTGTTTGTACTGTTTAAATATTTACGTAATTCTCACTTTTATTTCCGATAAGCCATCTCCGTTAGGTACAACACGATCAACACAACAAAATTCTTCTCAGAGGGTAACACTGCTCTGTTGTTTTATACCATAATTGCTTTAACAAGATAGTTTTATTTCACGACCTGCCTCCAACTTTAAGGTTATGGTATAGCAGTAGCAGACGGTATTGTTAATAACGGGTAATATACAAGAGCCAAGAGGGAATAGCAAGAGTGGATGACGAAGAACGAAGTACTCGGATTGTAAAGGGTGTGAGACAGGGATGTTCTAATTCGTCCCTACTGCTGAATCTGCGCATCGAAGAAGTAATGATGGAAATAAAATGGTTCAAATGGCTCTGAGCACTATGGGACTTTACTGCTGAGGTCATCAGTCCCCTACAACTTAGAACTACTTAAACGTAACTAACCTAAGGACATCACACACATCCATGCCCGAGGCAGGATTCGAACGTGAGACCGTAGCGGTTGTGCGGTTCCAGGCTGTAGCGCCTAGAACCGCTCGGCCACACCGTCCGGCTGGAAATAAAAGAACGGTTCTGGAGAGGGATTAAAATTCAAGGTGAAAGGATGTCAATGATACAAGTCGCTGATGACGTTGCTATCCTGAGTGAAAGTGAAGAATTACATGATCTGCTGAATGGAATGAACAGTCTAATGAGTACAGAATATGGATTGCGAGTAAATTGAAGAAAGACGAAAGTAATGAAAAGAAGCAGAAATGAGAACAGCGAGAAACTTACCACGAAGTAGATGAAGTTAAGGAATTCTGAAATGGCTCTGAGCACTACGGGACTTTACTGCTGAGGTCATCAGTCCCCTACAACTTAGAACTACTTAAACGTAACTAACCTAAGGACATCACACACATCCATGCCCGAGGCAGGATTCGAACGTGAGACCGTAGCGGTTGTGCGGTTCCAGGCTGTAGCGCCTAGAACCGCTCGGCCACACCGTCCGGCTGGAAATAAAAGAACGGTTCTGGAGAGGGATTAAAATTCAAGGTGAAAGGATGTCAATGATACAAGTCGCTGATGACGTTGCTATCCTGAGTGAAAGTGAAGAATTACATGATCTGCTGAATGGAATGAACAGTCTAATGAGTACAGAATATGGATTGCGAGTAAATTGAAGAAAGACGAAAGTAACGAAAAGAAGCAGAAATGAGAACAGCGAGAAACTTACCACGAAGTAGATGAAGTTAAGGAATTCTGAAACCTTGCAGTAAAATAACCCATGACGGACGGAGCAATGAGAACATCAAAAGCAGACTAGCAATGGCAAAAAGGGCATTCCTGGTCAAGAGAAGTGTACTCGTGTGAAATATAGTCCTCGGTTTGAGCAAGAAACTAGATGTACGTTTGGAGCACAGCACTGTACTGCAGTGAAATATTGACTGTGGGGAAACCGGAACAGAAGAGAATCGCACCATTTGAGATCTGGTGCTACAAACAAATGTTGAAAATTATATGGACTGATAAGGTAACAAATGAAGAGGTTCTGCGCAGAGTCGGAGAGGAAAGGAATATGTGGAAAACACTGACAGGGAGAAGGGACAGGATGATAGGACATGCAACATCCACGAGATAAATTTTAGCTACAGTGCGACGAGAGGAAATTATGCCTGTAACAGTTATAAACATTATCTATTCGACGTATGAGAAAACAGTGAAAATGAATGAAAACGATGATAAATATTAATTATTTATATAATATTCTATGATGTTATTGGACATATCGATGTGTTTCATACAAAGACATTGATAATTGTAAATTCCTTTTTTGATCTGCGGTTGTCTTCCTTTGTTTTTACCTTTTGTTGGTTGGCTTTTGTAGGTTGCGGACGCATATCGAACTGAGATCTGTTAAGAAACTGTAATTATTTGTTAATTATTACTTGAAAACAGAGTTCTTTATTATTATAAATATGAGTGAATAATTATTTGTAACTTTAATTCCTCTTTCAGTAAGCATTATCTGTGTTAATTATTTCTTTCCGCTGCAAGTAGCACAGCCATTGATGATAGCAATTTGTATCGCGTCTTTGTCTGTATTTTCCTTAGAAACAAATCAGATATTTGCTTGATGAAGTCTAAATAGTGCACAATACGAAAGTAGATGTTGTAGCGTTTAATAAGCATTTTAAATATTTACTTATTTGCTCTAACAATAGAAAGTCTCTATCAATTGTCTGCCGCCATCTTAACAATTATCTCAGCGACAAATTCAGATTTAAATTACGCAATGCTGCAGAATAAATGCCGAAGGTAATACAAACGTGTAAAAATAAATGTGCACCTGTGGTCGCGAACTCATTTTAATGAAAATTATTCGAATCAGATTGGTTCTTTAAAAACAATGCTCATAGCACGATCCTCATAAGAAACTTTTCTAGCTGATGTATGGAGCCGAAATTAATTACGCACGAGTTGCGAAGAATATTGTTTCAGGTAACATACGTCAGTGTTGTACGCGGCTGATATTCGGTACTTTTAATGATCATTTTGCTAAAGATAACTGCTTCCAGCATAATCAATAGCTCTATAGAATCTGTTGTATGAACTGTGATTTAGTGACACACAACTTACAGACAACACTTTAACACGACGTTAACTTGGAGTTCTTTAGCAACTTGATCAAAACCTTTAGCCGGGAGAAAAATTATTTAGTAATTACTCAATGTAATAAAATAAGACTATCATTTCCATTTACAAATTATTTAAATACCAAACCACTGAATAACACAGCAAACGCCACAGACATCTGTTAAGATATCAGGGAATAACTTCCGCGGTACTAGAGGGAGCTGTAGAGGGCAAAAACTGTAGAGGAAGACAGAGATTGGAATACGTCAAGCAAATAATTGAGGACGTAGGTTGCAAGTACTACATCTACATCTACATCTACATCTACATGACTACTCTGCAATTCACATTTAAGTACTCTGGGATGAAGAGGATAGCACAGGGGAGGAATTCGTGGCTGGCCGCATCAAACCAGTCAGTAGACTGATGACCAAAAAAACAAAAAAAAGTACCTCACTGAGTACGTACGTACATTTACGTGCACAACAAAAGATGTAACGGGTGATCAAAAAGTCAGTATAAATTTGAAAACTGAATAAATCACGGAATAATGTAGATAGAGAGGTACAAATTGACACACATGCTTGGAGTGACATGGGGTTTTATTAGAACCAAAAAAATAAAAACGTTCAAAAAAGTCCGACAGATGGCGCTTCATCTGATCAGAATAGCAATAATTAGCATAACAAAGTAAGACAAAGCAGATATGATGTTCTTTAGAGGAAATGCTCAATATGTCCACCATCACTCCTCAACAACAGCTGTAGTCGAGGAATAATGTGGTGAACAGCACTGTAAAGCATGCCCGGAGTTATGGTGAGGCATCGGCGTCGGATGTTGTCTTTCAGCAGCCCTGGAAATGTCGGTCGATCACGATACACTTGCGACTTCAGGTAACCCCAAAGCCAATAATCGCACGGACTGGGGTCTGGGGACCCGGAGGGGAGGGGGGGGGGAGCATGACGGAAGTGGCGGCTAAGCACACGATCATTACCAAACGCGCAAGATAGCTTTCAAGCGTCTAGTAATACATTTTTTTTTTTGTTCTAATAAAACCACATGTCATTCCAAGCATGTGTGTCAATTTTTACCTCTCTATCTACATTATTCCGTGGTTTATTAAGTTTTCATATATCGACTTTTTGATTACCCGGTATACATCGTGCCACAGTTGCCCAGTACGAATAGAATGCAGCTATGCAGCAAACCGGCTGAATGGCCGGGAGCAGACAGTGGCGATAAGATAATGGCAGCTCCGTGTGTGGCTGTTTATCTGAGCGCCGTTCTGAGAAAGGCCTCAGAGATGTAGAACTCCGTATCTCTCCATTAATATCACGCTGATCGCACATGTCTCAGAAAACAAGCACCGGAAGCAAGCTATTACCGACGTCTGCGTCAGGGATGACTGAGCGTTTACGCGCCAAAACTACCTGACGAATGCACTTGAGCCCGCCTTAGAGGATACAGTGTCTGCAGAAGTTTACAGCGTCATAACTACTGTGACAGCTCTCTGTACTTTTGATGTAACAGAAAACGCACTGGCCTGCAAAGTATTTTCGCATAAATACCAAGGAACATACCTCGATGAAAGTTGAACCATACGTAGAGAAAAAGCTGCAGTGTTGTACAGAAGGTAACTGTAAGAAATAATCAATAAGACGAACATAAATGACACTTTCGTCCGAAGGCAGTAATTACACTTGCCAAGACCCTTGCCACAGTGGTACATCTACATCTACATCTACATGATTACTCTGCAATTCAAATTTAAGTGCTTGTGCTTGGCAGAGGGCTCACTGAACCACAATCATACTATCTCTCTACCATTCCACTCCCGAACAGCGCGCGGGAAAAACGAACACCTAAATCTTTCTGCTCGAGCTCTGATTTCTCTTATTTTATTTTGATGAGCATTCCTACCTATGTAGGTTGGGCTCAACAAAATATTTTCGCATTCGGAAGAGAAAGTTGATGACTGAAATTTCGTAAATAGATCTCGCCGCGACGAAAAAAGTCTTTGCTTTAATGACTTCCATCCCAACTCGCGTATCATATCTGCCACACTCTCTCCCCTATTACGTGATAATACAAAACGAGCTGCCCTTTTTTGCACCCTTTCGATGTCCTCCGTCAATCCCACCTGGTAAGAATCTCACACCGCGCAGCAATATTCTAACAGAGGACGAACGAGTGTAGTGTAAGCTGTCTCTTTAGTGGACTTGTTGCATCTTCTAAGTGTCCTGCCAATGAAACGCAACCTTTAGCTCGCCTTCCCCACAATATTATCTATGTGGTCTTTCCAACTGAAGTAGTTCGGAAATTTAACACCCAGGTACTTAGTAGAATTGACATCCTTGAGAATTGTACTATTTATCGAGTAATCGAATTCCAACGGATTTCTTTTGGAACTCGTGTGGATCACCTCACACTTTTCGTTATTTAGCGTCAACTGCCACCTGCCACACCATACAGCAATCTTTTCTAAATCGCTTTCCATTTGATACTGGTCTTCGGATGACCTTGCTAGACAGTAAATTACAGCATCATCTGCGAACAACCTGAGAGAACTGCTCAGATTGTCACCTAGGTCATTTATATAGATCAGGAACAGCAGAGATCCCAGGACGCTTCCCTGGGGAACACCTGATATCACTTCAGTTTTACTCGATGATTTGCCGTCTATTACTACGAACTGCGACCTTCCTGACAGGAAATCACGAATCCAGTCGCACAACTGAGACGATACCCCATAGGCCCGCAGCTTGATTAGAAGTCGCTTGTGAGGAACGGTGTCAGAAGCTTTCCGGAAATCTAGAAATACGGAATCAACTTGAGATCCCCTGTCGATATCGGCCATTACTTCGTGCGAATAAAGAGCTAGCTGCGTTGCACAAGAACGATGTTTTCTGAAATCATGCTGATTACTTATCAATAGATCGTGCCCTTCGAGGTGATTGAATGTTTGAATACAGAATACGCTCCAAAATCCTACTGCGAACCGACGTCAATGATATAGGTCTGTAATTCGATGGATTAATCCTACTACCCTTCTTAAACACTGGTGCAACCTGCGCAGTTTTCCAATCTGTAGGTACAGTTCTATCGGTGAGCGAGCGGTTGTATATGATTGCTATTGTATCAGCCTAATCTGAAAGATTACTGAAGTTACGCCCCTCGGGCTGGGCTAGCACGTGGATGGGTGACCGTCTGATCTGCCGAGCGGTATTGGCAAGTGGGTTGCACTCAGCACTTGTGAGGTGAATTGAGGAGCTACTTGATTGGGAAGTAGCGGCCGAGAGAGTGGTATACTTGCACTTGAGATTCCATATCCGCATCCAGTGACGTCTGTGGACACAAGATGGCACGGCGGCCGGTCGGTTACCGTTGGGCTTTCACGGCCTATTCGGATGGGGTGTAGTCGGCTGGAGTGGCCGAGCGGTTCTAGGCGCTACAGTCTCGAACCGCGCGACCGCTACGGTCGTAGGTTCGAATCCTGCCTCGGATATCGATGTGTGTGATGTCCTTAGGTTGGTTAGGTTTATGTAGTTCTGAGGTCTAGGGGACTGATGACCTCAGAAGTTAAGTCCCATAGTGCTCAGAGCCATTTGAACCATTTTTTTAAGACGGAGTTTAGTTTAGTTTAGTCGTCACTATTTACGGGACATGGTCCTTAACACGGCATGTGGTCACCACAGATGTTAATCCATGCTCTGCAACGTTCTCCCGTGCTGGCGGCAAGGTTTATTACGAGTTCTTGTGGTAGGACGTTCTGTCCTCCGTCGGTATCCAGTGTCTCTCTCACACATTCATTTATGTTTCTTTCCCTACTAACACTGCTGGCAATGTTACAATTTACTACGTCATTGATGTACTGTACCAAAACTACCGAACCATATTTTTGAAAGAGCACAACTCTAATGAGGAAACACCTGGCGTTATTTCTGTGTACTCGTAACCATGTCTAGGAAAAACTCAAATTTCGGTAACTTTTGAATACCACCTCGAAAAGGCAGCTACGTTCGAAAATGCAAATCTGTGAAATCAAAGTCTGCTCCTAAGGAGCACCAAACACTGTCTTATTTCACGCCATTCACAGTACGAAGGCTGTCCCAGAAGAACCCGAGCTGACGTATAGACATTGACTGTTGTTTAAAATAAATGACAGTAGTAGAATGACTGTGGTAGAGAGTTTGACTATGGTAAGTTGTTCAGTATTTAGAATTAGTTCAGTATTTGTCAGGCAGCCATCGTAATGAACCCTCTCAGTGAATCTGTAAACAGAATCGTAACGCTGAACTAGCACATTCCGCACTCTGATAATACAGCTTCACTAAAAGCGCCTTTTCAGGTAACGTCAACATGCTGCGACTGCTGGCGCATCTGATTCTCTCTCTCATTGTCATGCGCACCCACTGGCGTTTTGCTGTCCAGCGCCAACTGTCAGACATTTTGTGAACTTTGTTTTTTTTTTGTCCTAATGAAACCCCATGTCATTCCAAGCATTTAGGTCAATTTTTACCTCCCTATCTACATCATTCCGTGGTTTATTAAGTTTTCAAATTTATACTGTCGTTTTGATCACCCAGTATGTAGTCTTGGCAATTGCAGCCTAGCTGGCGTCAATTCAAAATGTACCACATGGGCTTCATCAGCTGTGCCCGGGAGCCTTCTCACAACTTTTGGTCGCTCAGAGTATTGTAAAAAATTTAGCCTTGTACTGGATACTTACGGGCGTCCGGGAACTAAGGACGAATTTGAATTTTGCGCCATTTTGTCATATGACGGTTGGTAGCCGTGGTTTTTTTTCATGTTTGTTATCTGCGATCCTTCCCATTAGTAGCCTGGTAGCTTTTATGTGATGAGCATTGCTGTTTAATGTTTATTTTCATCGTGGACCAGATGACAACTGAGCAACGTCCCAACTGATAAGAAGCTATTACAAAAACAGTGAAAGTCCCACGGCAAGCGTTCGAGAACTGCGTGTGACACTCGCACGTAATGCTGCTCCAGCCGAAATCATCACTTCGGAGGTTCAGCCGGACGTCTGAGACCACGGGCTCTGTTTCAAGAAAACAGGACGATCGCGTGCTGTTCGAATGCAAGAAAGGGTTGCTGTCGTGCCTGACAATGTGACCGTAAGCCCCAAAAAATCGGTTCGCCGACGAGTTCCACAACTGAATTTATCACCTAGTTCACTGATGAAGGATTTTTTTTTTTTTCAAAAGATCAGAAAATGCCCGCTTGCGACGTCTTGGTTCGACAAGTGGACAACTAGAATTTGAAAAAAAGAATAATTTTCTCAAAAAAAGATGGTTCAAATGGCTCTGAGCACTATGCGACTTAACTTCTGAGGCCATCAGTCCCCTAGAGCTTAGAACTACTTAAACCTAACTAACCTAAGGACACCACACACATCCATGCACGAGGCAGGATTCGAACCTGCGACCGTAGTGGTCGTTCGGCTCCAGACTGTAGCGCCTAGAACCGCACGGCCACTTCGGCCGGCTAATTTTCTCAAATGAGGCGTGCTTCCATCTCAGAGGGTACCGGTTCGTCAATAAGCAGAACTGCAGAATTTGGGGTTGGGGAAATCGACGAGTGACTGTGGAAGATGTGATGCACCCACAACACCACCACCGTATGTTGTGGCTTCTGGACAGGAGATGTGATCGGTCCGTACTTTTTTTTGTTAGGGCGTAAAGTCGAGCGCCAGCAAGCCAGTCGGGGACGCCCGAACAAAGACGGTCGTGCGAAGACGTCAGCCAATCGCACGCTGACTGTCCCCTCTCCAGGACAACAACGCAACAGTAGCGGCCCCTTCGCGGCCCGGTCTACATCTACATCCACAACCATGCTCCGAAAGCCACCTGACGGTGTGCTACCTCTATCAGTACTCCCTTCTATTCCAGTCTCGTATTGTTCGTGGAAAGAAGGATTGTCGGTATGCTTCTGTGTGGGCTTTAATCTCTCTCATTTCATCCTCATGGTCTCTTCGCGACATATACGTATGAGGGAGCAATATACTGCTTGACTCTTCGGTGAAGGTATGTTCTCGAAACTTTAACAGAGGCCCGTACCGAGCTACGGAGCGTCTCTCCTGCAGAGTCTTCAACTGGAGTTTATCATCTCCATAACGCTTTCGCGATTACTAAATGATCCTGTAATGAAGCACGCTGCTCTCTGTTGGGTCTTCTCTATCTCTTCTATCAACCCTACCTGGTGCGGATCCCACACTACTGAGCAGTATTCAAGCAGTGGGCAAACAAGTGTACTGTGAGCTACTTCCTTTGTTTTCGGATTGCATTTCCTTAGGATTCTTCCAATGAATCTCAGTCTGGCATCTGCTTTACCGACAATCAACTTTATATGATCATTCCATTTTAAATCACTCCTAATGCGTACTCCCAGATAATTTATGGAATTAACTGCTTCCATTTGTTGACCTGCTATTTTGTAGCTAAATGATAAGGGATCTATTTTCCTATGTATTCGCAGCACATTATATTTGTCTACATTGAGATTCTATTGCCATTCCCTGCACCGTGCGGCAATTCGCTGCAGACCCTCCTGCATTTCAGTACAATTTTCCATTGTTACAACCTCTTGATACACCACCGCATCATCTGCAAAAATCCTCAGTGAACGTCCGATGTCATTCACAAAGTCATTTATGTATATTGTGAATAGCAACAGTCTTATGACACTCCCCTGCAGCACACCTGAAATAATTCTTACTTCGGAAGACTCCTCTCCATTGAGAATGACAAGCTCAAGCTCGAAGAGAAGCTTCGAGACGAGCGACCTGAATAAAAGTGTCAAATCACGTGCTTGTGTTAGGATTGTTATACTGAAGAATCTTGTTTATTTTGCATGTCGTCCTTTGCTTGCTATACATCTGTGTAATATTCAGCGTTATTTTTGTAATAAAACTCATTAATACGATTTATTTGAACGTTGTCCAGCGGCCCGAGAAAGCAGGTTTCCTAGACACCCCATATTCGACGAATACACAGGATTTAACATTTGGCGGCAAGTTATAAGAAGAACGCAGTACCTTGCAAATTTGAAGCATTAAATTTTTCTGAAAGCAGTGCTGATATTCCAGACAATAAAAGTGGGTTAAAAGCTGTGAGCTATCTGGGGAAGTTAACCTTGCATTACTGAGGAACTGTTTCACCACGTATCCGTCTAGTTTATCAAAAAGCTAATTATAATTAACGTTAGTCTGGTTGGCATTTTGATTTTATATACATATCATTGTTCCGTTAAAATTTCAGCATATTAAACTTGATTCATAACTAAACTGGTGCCTTATTTAGGATTGTGAAAATCTGAGTTTGTAATTTTACGGAACACATCAAATATGGAGCAAAGATTGGGAGACTGCATACAACACTGCATTCAATAACACACGAAGAACGTTGAAACATATGCAAGAGGAAATTAACCACAACCAAAAGATTCAATTTTCACCCAAAGAAGTTACGTTCGAAGTGCAATCGTGTCCGTCATGAAATTACCACACACTGGTATACTAAATTCATACTAATTGTCTGTGTAATCTTCTCGAAAAGAATAGCGGAGGGGTACTTTGATGATTACACCACAAGCTTCACGTGGTCAACTTGGTTTATTCAAAGAGTGCAACTACACAATAATTTTGATAATTAAAATAAATTACATCGAAACGCAATTTACAAAAGAAAAACCTCGAACTGGTTACTATCGTCTTACTATTAACCTGATGGGTCAAACAACTGTATCAGCACCTGATACTGGCCTCACAAAGTACACCCCATGTGGGTTGAACATAATGAAAATTCCTATATTGAAAAATATTGTCAAGACAAGATGTTATAATCTCACGCACATTCGCATTAAAGATTGATGATTTTATTTAGAGTTACAGATCATCAACACGTGGTTCTACTTTACTCACATAGTGACAAAGCAACTACCGGAAAATATTCTTAAATTCACACTAGAATTACACTGCATTTAAATTTAAGATGATATAAGATATTTTAGATTTAAGCCTGAATAAAAGGTGATTAAATTTTCAGTTAGGTTGAACTTAAAAAATCCATTGTCCTACAGACTTAGCAGAGATGCGCTTAGCCGGAGATCTTACCACTTCAGACGGTCGCCGCAGACAGACTGGCCTGGGCTCCTACTGAGGGTGCTTCACAGATACAAACGGAAGTGACCAGAGAGGCGGCTTCCTATACCATCATGACAAGGGACGGACAGGACCATACTAAGAATAGAAACCTCTTTGCTTTTAGAAAGCATAGCTACCTGTTCCGACGTTGGTCCTACTGTTCTCTAGCAGACAGGCTTGTCTGCTACCATCAAGCATGCAACTAGAAATACATTTGCTCATTCATCCGTTCACACAGAAGGGAATGGAAGATGACAGTATCTTATCATATACAGTATATGAAAGGAAGCGGATTTAGGTTCCCTATGAGACTGTGTGACATCAGTTACATATAAACTGTGTTTTAAAGTGTAGAAGTGTGACAGATCGTTCTTGTTTATGTGTAAAAGTAACACGTTCCTCTGCTCAGTTTCCTCCCAGATAATCAGAAACACCACAGTAAATTTAGAAGTGGAATGTGTGCCATAAACGACAACAGATTTAAGAAATTAACATGAAAGGAATCCAACAGAGACCTTTCAATCTGGCGACCATGGATATTCTTTTGTGTTTTGCTGACACCTTAATTCTACATTGGCTTTTCTTTATGGGGGTATGTTCACTTGCTTTTTTTCTTGCCTTGTCTGTTTATTGCATTTGTCTCTTCCGCAATGAACAACTCACCTATCCCGAACTCTACTCAGGCGCCTCAGCAGCAACACAGCTAACACAGATCTTTCAGTTTCAGACCCAGCAAGTAGCCACGCTGCTAATCACAGTACAGCAGCTGGTAACAAATCAAGTCACAAACGCTGCGGGCCAGACAAAACGACAAGAAGTACGTGTCACTCTGAGTGCTATACCACCCTTTCGCCAGTTTAACGACAAAGTCGAGGAGTGGCTTGAGTGGTTGCAACAATCTGAAGCCATGTAATTGCTCACAACGTTTTAGATACTGTGAAACTACATTATTTTTTGTCAACGGTAGAAGGTGCAGTTGTTCGCCTCATTCAGAAATTGTTCCCTAACGCAACTCTGTGTGAACGTCCCTACAAAGAGGTTGTAGATTCCGTAACTAAATATTACGACCAACACATGAATGTGGTACGAGCTAGGTACCAATTCTTCCGTTGCAAAAAAAAAAAGGCCAGAACGAAGTTACTGCGAGTGGGTAAAAGATTTACAGGGTATGGACGAGTAAATGCAAATTCGTATGTGCTTGTGGTCCTTTATATTCAGATGTCATGTCGCCCGATGTGATCATGTATAATGTAAATGATGTCAGAGAACAAATTCTGAAACAGTCAGATCCATCATTTCAGCACACAGTTGCCGCGGAATAGTAAAGAGTTGGAAACGTGGAATATTGTCAAAGTTTCGTAGCCTATGCCGAGAGCCAGAGGCAGTAGGTTGGCCAAGAGGTAAGAGGACTGCACATGTATCGGAATGTGTCGTCACACAGGGGCAATGGCCTGGTTATACACAACAGGCGAGAGGGAATTGCTTAGCACGCGGGTTTGTGTTGGACGGAGACTTTTGTAGAGTTTAAGACAGAGGTATAGCGTCAGCTGTACTGCATTTCACAACTTCGCCGTAACAGCACATAACTCTGTGGCAAGAACACCTAAGGGGCGAGTACGACAGATGAATCGGCAGTATAAGTGGAACGAATGCGTTCATTACAAACGAGCATGACGTCAGGACGTCGCTCGTGCTTCCTTTAAATACGCCAGCTTTGATAGCAACACGGCACTCGCAGTTAGACTTGCAGTTAGATGTGTACTGGGTCGCTGCGTAGCGCTCAGCTCGGTGATCGACATGTTAATCTTTATTATGGAGATGTTGCAGTAAGGGCGGCCCATCCAGCAGCAGACGTGAGGGGACAGTACCAGCTCTGGTCCTCTCTGCTGCCGCTGTCAGTCATCAAACCAGGATTAGCAGACATCGCGGCAGACTCGCTCGCCGCCGATGCTGACCACATCAGTGAGCCGTCGTCGAGATCGTGCGGGGCCTAGGCCCTGTGCATCCGCCGTCACAACCGGGTGAGCCGACGATGCTGGGGGACTGCAGCCCGTTCCGCCCGTCCACCGCGGACGAGCCACCAGGAGGAGCTGGGAAGAAGGCGCGGTGGGGTAGAGTACACTCCGCACTACGAGAACGCCTCTCGTGCCGACAGCGGCGGGACTCCAACCCGGAGCCTCCTACGCACAGCGGCCTGCTGTCTGCCGCCGGCAGCTGGACGCCGCCAGCCACGTGCGGCTGAAGTAATCGCATTCCATCGCTACGCCACAGCACGCCGCTCGCAAGACTGGTGCGGCCCGGAGCTGGTGTCATCGCTCCGAGTCAGCGAGGACTCGGGGAAGGTCGTTGACATCACCAAGCTCAGCCAGCCTGTGTTACACGGGCTACATTCTACTCGGCACGAATAAAGGTGTCATGAATTAATAATGTTTCTTTGGCGTTTCTGACACGTCCATAGTCATTTCCTAGCATCCTGTCAACTGGAGAGGTCACCGCTCGGCATCCAGTCCACCGTAGGCGACCGGGACCACCGGGGCGCCTACAGTATGACTGCAACGGAACAAACATAAGAACTCTGCCCATTCACAAAAATCTAGTCACAAGGCCCATGTAACCGGTGCAGTGCATTCAAAGGCTGCTGCAGGCGTTAGCAAAAGTAGCAAGTGAACAGTTTCTTCAGTGCTACGCCAGTCCTACAAACCTTTTGTTCAATTTCATATTAGTGGCAAATGTGTGAAATTTCAGTCGGACACGGATGCCTCCATTACATTGCTGAATCGTAGCACATATGAACTGTTAGGCTCCCAATGCCTGTCTAAAACTAGCATGCACTGCCGTCTTATTGAAACGGTACAGTAGGTTCCGCTCCATAAGCAGCAGGTTTCGCTGCTCGCTCGCACCGGGAAACACAAACGGAGGCGGCTCTGCCGCCAGTTTTATTGCACGACGCGGCCAGCCGCGGGTGCAACAGAACCCATGTGGACGGGTGGAAAGAAATGTGTCAGGCTTCATAATACGTATTTATATGTGTCCTGTATTATGCATTTCTTGTACATGAACGTGAATCTGCACATGAACTTTCCTAATCCTCCTCACAAATCTTTGTTGGGAAGTAGTTCTGTAGTATAGTAGTGGCAACCTTACTCTTGGCTAGGGGATCAGAGAGCCAGCACAGGCAGGTAAAAGTCAAAGACTTTCCAGTGTCACAAGATTTGGGGTGGAGAGGTTGGTCACGGCCAAGTGGTTCGACCACCCCCTCCACCGGGGCCCAGGAAGACCTCCGGGTGCCCGCCATGTTCTGGGAGTGTTACAGAAGACGGGTAAGTGAGCAGACGTGCCCTTAGTGCGTCTGTCTCGATGTTCACGCATGGAAGAGAGGTATTTGAATATTTTTACTAATTCTTTTGTTTCTCGCTTCGAATTGTGTAAGGAAATGAATGTTCTCGTTTAATTTAGGAAATTGGACCCCATGTGTTAAAGTATCTGGTCCCCAGTTTGCCCATTATCCTCCTCACGTAGTGGATGTCCCATGTAAAATGTTGGGAGACTTTGGTGGTATACATCTGGCCAACGCAATTCCGTCTTACTCGTATAAATGTGCGTGCAGATTAGTATATAATATACCCGAGCTATATGTTGCAAAATTGTAATATCTGTAAACTGGAACAATTGTTGCAATCGCTGTAAAGATGAGTGATAATGTTTAAAACAAATAGGTAATCAATTGTCATCAATCTTTAACATACCTCAAAAATCACAAATACGTCAAGTTAAAGGAATTCATTTAAAATAAAAGATATAGACTGAAGGGACCCACGCATCAGCGTGTGAGCCCTCCAGCCCATTGCCCAGTATGGTACAGGAAGGACACGCTCTGTCAATTTTCATTCAGTACTTGATGACGTCAACTATCATCTGGCGTTCCTAGGCAAGGAGGTTTGACGGTAATTTTTCATTATAATGTACAAGACATTACCATTCTTGGAAAACGTACTTGCCTGCCATGTATGAACTATAATTTTCACTGTGCTACAATCACGCGATTGGCCTTGATTGGCCTTGATTCGTGTGATTTGTTTGGCTATAGCATTCAGGACAATGTGTTGTCAGTGACTGCATTCAATGCCAAAGACGGTTTAACAAGCTTGTTGAATGAATTCCCTGAAATCTTTTCTGAATGTTTAGGTAAAGCTAACAATTTTGTTGAACATATTACTATGAAAGACAATGCTCAGCCGAAATTTTGCCACACCAAAACTGCTCCCATTGCACTACAGGACAAAGTGGCTGCTGAACTTAAAGACTTCCAAGATAGCGGAGCTTATTGCGCCCATACAAACTAGTCAATGGGCGAGTCCTCTGGTTTTGGTCCCCAAACCTTCAGGTTGCTCTCGCCTTGTAACACTTATATCGATTAAAGCACTCCGTCTTCAGGCCACTAGTGGCCCATCGGGACCATCCGACCGCCGTGTCATCCTCAGCTGAGGATGCAGATAGGAGGGGCGTATGATCAGCACACCGCTCTCCCAGTCGTTAAGATGGTTTTCTTTGACCGGAGCCGCTACTATTCGGTCGAGTAGCTCCTCAATTCGCATCACGTGGCTGATTGCACCCCGAAAAATGGTGGTGGTGGTGGTTAGTGTTTAACGTCCCGTCGGCAACGCCGAAAAATGGTAACAGCGCATGGCGGCTGGATGGTCACCCATCAAAGTGCCGGCCACACCCGACAGCGCTTAATTTCAGTGATCTCACGGGAACCGGTGTATCCACTGTGGAAAGGACGGTGCCTATATCGATTAGGAGTAGGTTTATTTTTCGTAATTGTGTATTTGTAATTTATGAAGTGTGTATTCTGTGTTGTTTACACTCCTCGATGTGTCGCAAGAAAATTTGGGTTTTGTAATGTATATATGAGAAATGCAAAAAAATATGTTGAAATTTTGAGTAATTGTAATATAAATATGAAACTTCCTGGCAGATATAAATATGTTTATGAAAGAAGTATACTTGTTAAAAGGTGGTTCATGGCTGAAGCACTTGTATTTGTAACATGTAAAGGCTGTAGGGAAGTCCCTCTGCAACGAAAGTGGTACGGCGCGATGTGGAAGGTAGGTTTGGCGGTCGAACTGAGCGGCTCTTTTGTGTGAACGGCATGCAGTGTGTGGCTGGCCTTACCACGGTACACCTCGACGGTGGTAACAGAGGCAGTTGGAAGCCGCATTAGAAGGGATTTGGCTCGGATATGGAACTATTATTTGGTATTCACAGAATAATAAAATGGCTCTAATATGTTGAAAATCTGACACCAAGAAGAAAATTTATAGAGCATTCACACGTCAAGAGCCGTGAGTGCAGTTTGCCGACGCGTCGCCTGCCACCAGTCTTCGTCGCTGCTTCACAGACTTCATACTGTACATTCAGTTAAGTAATGTATGTCGGCATGGACCAGTTAACTTGTCTGTTGTTTCAATAATAATCACATAAAATGTCATTTCATGTTCCAAACCATAACTTTAATCCTGATCACGAACCTACACAGGGTCCTCACCTAAGAGCTACGAAAGCCGATTATCGTGATTTAAACGAACAATTCTTGCGTTCATGTGTTTAAAAGTGATTTTTTGTCTAACGTAAAAGGAGTAGTAAAAGTTAAAGTAAGAGTAACATTTGGATGCTTTGTTAATGAACTACTCCAAGTGAAATTGTTAATGTAGGAAGTTTAAGCACAAAAATTGAAAGATCAGTCAATAAGAAAGTGAAAACCTTAATTATTTCAACGCTAAAACTATAAAAGTGAAGTTGGATAGTCTTTGCTAAAGTATCCTTAGTTTATTATAAAATATAGTTTTGTAGGATTACAGTATAAGATAGTGTAAATATTATTGCAAAGAACACCTGCTTGACAGGTAATTATAGTTCAAGTACATATAAATCTTCAATGAAAAGATTTACTGTGGTATTGTTACAAGAAAAATTATGCACATTTTTAAAGGTGTATTTTTGGTACCCATCATCAGATTCCTATTCTGAAGTTAATTGAGCCCAGTGTTGTATGTTACTGTCTTGCCAAGTAATTTTAGTGAATTATTAGCTTTTAGAGTTAGTCAACGAGATTTGACTAATGAAACTATACTAGTTTATGGGTCCCCATCATATTCTCCACCTATTAATAAAAAATTGTACTGTTCCTAAGGAAAATTGCTATATGTAGAGGAGCTTAAACAGTGTATTTACGATGTTATTCATCTTCATTTATGTTTTTCATGTCAGTAGACAGAAGCCCCTCTCGTCCAAATTTAGTTCTGCGCTTTATGCAGCGACATTTTAGCATTTGATTAAATAATGCTATTGGCTTTGACCGTCATTAATATGAGCTCGATACAATTTTGCTCCCCATAATTTACTGGTGTGTCTGTTATTGGTAACTGCTGCTACAGAGAGCACTGTGTCAGTTTGTATCCTGTTTGCTGTCCAAAGGGAAATCTCGTCAAAAGTAACTTCAATAACCAGTATTCAATTTTCTCAAACATATATTTCGAAATTAATGTGCCTAATTGATCTGGCAACCGTTCATATTTTTCATTCATTTGTGATTTTACCACTTTCGTTAACTTCCAAGATTAAAGCCCGTTTGGTTTTTGTGTTATTTCACCAAATTCAAAATTGTAGTCCCATACCCTTTTCCATTAGACACATGCGCGGTCGAACTTCGAAATCCTCTGAGAGTAACATTAGCGTGTTTCACGGCACGTTAGTGTTATAGCCTCTGTGTTGATTTCAAGTCTAGAGTCAACCCACAAACTGTTGATACTTATCCACTGTCACGCCCAGGGGATCTCATGGACAGATTACGCGCTGGTCGCTACTTTTGGAAAACTGATTTGCGCGACATATGTCTTCAAATACCACTAGATGAAGAATCTCAAAACGTGTGTGTTCTGAACACTTATTTAAGCTTGTTTAAATCTTTGCGTTTGTCTTTTGGCAATGCTTCCACACCCGCCATTTTCCAACAGTATTTGGAACAGGTGACTGCTCAAGTACCAAACAGTTCAAACTATTTGGACGATATTGTCGTAGCAGATCGTACACCTGAAGAACACATTAATAACTTGCGTGTTTTGTTTCATATGTTATCTGATGCAGGACAAAAGTGTGGACTGGACAAGTGTACTTAAAAAAAAAAGAAAACAACGAGTTGCTGTATCTAGGGCATGTCGTAAACATCAAGGTGTACATCCTCTTCAGCCACATTTGTTAGCCATACGTGACCCGTCAGTTCCTCGCAATGTCACAAAATTGCAGTCAGTGTTAGGAAAAATGAACTTTTATATTCGGTTCATACCGAAATCTGCACCAATCGTAGCTCCATTTCATTGCTTGCGTCGCAAGAAGGTCCCCTTTGTTTGGACAGATGAATGGCAAGAAGCTTTTCAAAAACTTAGATGCATTGCTCAGTGATCGATACTTGGTTTTGGGGGGACCTCGTGTGCTGCCACTCCATGGACTGTAATTTTGTCTCGCAATTGACGTGTTTCACCCAAGTCTCGTCACCGGTTACGATTCGATCCAGTAATGAATCACCATGTTTCTGATAGGCCTCTAGAAATTTCAATCTTACCTGTTCTTTATTGTGCTCTGTAACCATTTTTGGCACACATCGTGGACAAAATTTGTGGCGGCCTAGCTTTTGAGTGACAGTTTCAAACAGCAAAGTCCGTGTAACTTGTGGAAAAGAAAGCGAAAGCACCGTTATTGTGAAGCGACGGTTTTCACGAATCGTTTCATCACTTTAGCGATAGGTTCATCAGTCACAATGATTGGGCATCCACTCTTCTCTTCATCATGAACTTTGTTTCGGCCATTTTTAAACCGAATGCACCATTTCCGGACGGAACATTGACTCATTACGTTGGTTCTGTACACTTCGCACAAATCACGATAAATTTCCATAGGTTGTATGTTTTTTGCCAACAAAACCCGTATCACAGACCGCACCTCACAACTGGCGGGATTTTCCATACCAGGCCACATTTCAAATTCGAATATCGAAATAACCAGACATGCAGAGACGTTCCCGCTGTCACGGATGGATGCCGACTGAGCTACCGAGCACGCACATACCGAATTACAGGGTGAAAAGTATTTAAACCGACAAACTGTGGGAGGTTGTAGGTGACATCAAAACAAATATTTTTCCATAATGTCATTTTTTTATTGTGGGTTATTTCAACTGGTGGAGGCCATATTATGCTCTTCAGTTGTTAGAGGCCGAATTACGCTCTTCAGTTGTAGGCAACTGCTGTCCACCAGTGCAGTAGTGCATTGTCTCTGTTTACTAATGGAGCGATACACCTGGAGTGAGGACACTGATATGGTTGGTGCGTACTACGTAGCGCACCACAACGGACGAGCTGCACAGCGGGTTTATCAACAACAATATCCTAATCGCCGTATCCCGCATCATACGACCTTTGCTGCTGTGTACCAACATCTGCGTTAGACTGGGTCATTTAGTAGATTACCTGGATAAGGACGCCGTCGCACGGTAAGAACGCTGCAATTTGAGGAAGCTGTCTTGCAACATGTGGAGCGGGATCCTTCAATCAGCACTCGTGCAATTGCAAGTAACATAGGGACGAACCAGACGAATGTAAGAACAGTCCTTCGAGAGCAACTTTTACGTCCATTTCACTTACAGCGTGTCCACAACCTGGAACCAGTTGATTATCCACCCAGAGCACAGTTTTCGCAGTGGTACCTGGGACACTGTGAAATGCATCCTACATTTCCATCCTCTGTGTTATTTACCGATTAAGCAACGTTCGGGCGTGATGGAGTCTTCAAAATGGACAATTCGCAAGTTTGGAGTGAGGATAACCCACATGCCACAGTTACTAGCACTCATCAAGTGCGGTTCTTCGTTAATGTGCGGGTCGGTATTGCTGAGGACTGCTTAATTGGGCCGTATCTGCTACCTACGCCATTAAACGGCAGGCTCTATTAGAATTTTCTCTCCAGAGCATTGCCAGAAATTGCTGGAAGACGTCCCGCTCCCTACAAGACAACGCATGTGGTTCCAACATGACGGGGCGCCGGCACATTTCAGTCGTCGTGTGCGTCGATTCCTGGACCGACGGTTCCCAGAAACGTGGATTGGTAGAGGTGGTCCAGTACCATGACCTGCTCGATCCCCAGATATGTCCCCTCTGGACTTTTTTTGTGTGGGGAGGGATGTACAACCATGTTTACGCAACTCCTGTTGCATGAGAAGAGGATCTGGTTGCCCGGATAGTGCAGCAGCAGGAACAATTGAGGATACACCTGGGGTTTTTGCCCGTGTCAGACAGAACACGATCGTACGGTTTAAACTTTGTTTACGTGTCAATGGAGGCATTATTGAAAATCTACTGTAATTGAAATTGGGTTGTGTTAGTGTGTTGCCTCTTGGTCATAAAAAAATGGAGAAGTGTTTGTTGGTTTAGTTAATTTACCAACATAGAAATCTTCCTCTACCAGTTTAAATATTGCTCATAGGAAAAAATGACATTAGGGAAAAATATTTGTTTTGATGTCCCCTACAACCTCCCAGAGTTTGTCGGTTTAAATACTTTTCACCCTGTATACGAGATCGGCATTCGCCTAGCGACGTCAGACAGAAACATTTCCCTACTTTCTGGAAGCCTTTACTTTTTTGTAATGAAACTCATTAATACGATTTGTCTGAATGTTGCCTAGCGATCAGAGAAAGCACGTTTCCTAGACACCACATACTTGACGACTAGGTAGGATTCAAAACTTTTTTAAATGACGAGGGAATTGCTGTCACCGTGAATGGCAACCGTTACCAAAACATGCTTACGAATTGGTTTTTCCCTCTTATTGATGGAAATAATGATTTTTGGTTTCAACAAGATGGCGTGACATGTCAAACATCATGTGAAACGATTGCTCTGCTGAATAAAAAGTTTTCTCAAAACATGATCTCTCTGCATGGCAATCAGGAATGGCCTGCCAGATCATTCGATCTTAAGCCTTGTGACTTTTTTTGTGGGGATTTGTGAAATCAAGAGTGCACTTGAACAAACCACAAATATAACATCAACTGAAGAACGAAATTAAAATGGTTATCAACGACTTCCCACCAGATGTTTGTGAATGCATCACAGAGAATTTGAGTGCTCTCCCTGCACCCAGCACGCTCACCCTGTTGTCGATAGAAATTTGTAGCTGTCTTGTCATTTGTGTTCTGTTTATGGACACTGCCAACGGTAACAAATTGTTGATTAACTGCGTTACAACAGGTTTAATATATGTTCTTATTTACTACAAATAAGCAACACATTGGAACGTAGATGTCTCTATAATGCGCTTTCTCGAAACATTGTTACTTCTGCACCCAAAGTTTTCAGTTGAGAGTTTGTGTGATAGCACACTAACAAGTGAGAAACGAACACAAACCACAACACCGTCTGAATGAAAATTAATGCAGCATAGCAAAATCAGCTGGGAGTGGCGTTACAATTATTGTGTTGCTGTGTTTCGAGTATATAACCAACTTGCTTTTGTGGTGATTTATGCGGAAGTGCTTCCATTGTGTTAGCGAATCAGCACAGAATTAAAACTTTCGTGCTCATAAAATGGTGTCAACATTAATGCATATATTTGCCAAAAAAGACTGTGGTAATCGAAAACTCTCAGCTATTGTGTAATGAAAGCTGCGTATAGCCACTACAGTGAAGCCGACGAAACGGTATCTATCAGGTTCTGTCGAGTGCAAACTCAGAGAGGCATGGGTATACTATATGAATACATCAGTATGATGGTTGAAGGTGCCAGCACTGCTGTCTCTTGCTGCATCTTTCCTTATCCATCATTAATACCCTATTCTGCTCTTTATACCACTCCTCATACTTACCTTGACTAAAGGGGAAACACCCAACAAAACTTCTACAAGCTACTCATTTATGACCACTGCACTAACATAAAGAAATACATCAGTATGATGGGTGAAAGTGCCAGCATTTAAAAATGAAGAAGTTAGCTTATTTGGCTTACTTCCATCCACTAATGAGTTATGGAATCATCTCTTCAGGAAAGTCCTCTCACAATGAGAACATTTTCAAAATTTAGAAATGAGGCATTAGAATTACATCTGGTGTCAGTCCTAGACCATCATGCAGAGACCTCTTCAAGAAACTTGGTATTCTAACTACTACTTCTCAGTACATATACTCATTGATGTCCTTTGTCATTTCCAACATGTCTCACAAAATAGTGCAAAACATGATAATAATACCAGAACCAAAAACAATCCATATAAGGACTATGAAAGCGTATCATTAGTACAAAAAGGAGTCAAATACATGGATACTCATATATTCAATAACTTACCAGAGCATATCAAAGGTCTTGTAAGAGATAAAGACCGGTTTCAGAGTGAATTAAAGAACTTCCTGTTGGCCAACTTCTTCTACTCCATCAATGCATATCTTCACGAGAATTATAACTCATAACTCTGTCTGCATTAGAATCGTACAGTATACATGTATTTGAGTAAAAAAAAAAAAAAATTCTTTGACTCTTTCCACATCACAGAGACTCCTCTCCTCCAAGGGATCCATGGAAAACAATAAATGTAATGTAATGTAGCCACAACTGTTGCCGATCTCAGCAATGTAGCACTGCAGTAGAATGATGCCCCTTTTGTTCTGTACTGAGTATCAGCTCAACTGAGACAAAACATAATGTGTGAAGAAGTCACCCGTGATCTCTTCAACACAGTTTCAATCTTGTTATTCCCATTTGCAGTTTATACCGTATCTGCTGCAGTTCATCAGCAAGCATACACACCTGAGATATCACCATTGCATGTCAAACAAGTGAACACTTCCGCTCTTGCATCCCTATTCCTTATAGTGACCTTCCTCTTCCTTGTCTTCTTCTTCTTCCTCTTCCTCTTTCTACTTTCCCTGTGCTTCTAAGATGCTCAAGCTCAACGTAACATCGCCAAGTAGTATATTGGCCCAATTTTTATGAGAATTATTTTTTTTTTGTATAGGAAAGTAGTTTTTCAGGCAACAATATGTTGTAAAAAAAGAAATTTTTTGACAATATTATGCAAAATTTCAGTCACACCAGCAGGTTATTTAACATTACATTTTTTTCAGGTCGTCAGTCAAATCTTACTAGAACACAATATCAGTGATAAGGCAGTAGTAGTGGTTGCAGACAATGCTGCAGTTACAAAAAAAGCTGCATTAATATTAAGGCTTTGGCATTCACCCTGTTTTGTCCACTGCATCAACTTAACTGTGGAAGATTATTTCAAAGCAGAAACATTTACCAAAATTTTATTTGAAAACAAAATCTATTGTGACTTTTTTTCACAAACCTATACTATACAGTGACAAACTGTGCAGTGTCCAAAAAAGTTCAAACAAAAAAGAACTGAGGTTGACACAAGAGGTGGCAACTCTATGGAATAGCTCATGCCATAATTATGGAAGTATGAAGTGAGCTTCAGATAGCAATAAATGAAAGTTCAAAAGCACTGCCTACCTCACAGCAGAAAATTACTTGGCGACACATGAGATCTTCTTGAACCTTTTGAAGTAGCAACATCAACAATCTCAGGGGAGTAATAAATCACTGCTTCCTTAATTATACCTCTTATGCAAGGTATCACTGCAAAGTTTTCAGACTTGCAAAGCACCTTAACAACTAATGAAGGATGAAGTGTTCTCGATTCCTTGATTAAATCAGCCAGTGAAGGAGTAAAACCATTTAATACATTGACTGTTAATATGCTTGTGACATTGTTAGATCCTAGGTTTAAAAAACTTGTTCCAGGACATTTCAAGAGGCAGAGTATGCTTCACAAGTACTTCAGAAAGAGTACACTGCTCTCACCACATAAACTACAAGAATAATACCTGAATCAGAAGCATCCACGAGCAGTGCTAGTACATCTGCTGATATGTCTAACACTTTGAAATCAAATGGTCTACTTCTTTTTACCCAATTAGCAACAGTGTAACGTTGTCATCGTTACACCAGTCGGGGATTCCAATATTGACCTACATCAATATTGACCTACATCAATATTGACCTACATCAATATTTTGAAAAACCTGTAGCAGACAAGCATGCTTGTGTATTAGAACATCATGCAAAATCTCATTGTATGTTGCGTGTAATGGCCATTAAATTTTTGTGGTATCTAGTGACTTCAGTTCCTGCAGAAAGGTGTTTCTTCAAGGCAGGATAAATAATTGCTTAAAAACACAACAGACTAAAGCAGAAGAATTTATTCACATTACATGTATCTTTTAATGTTGTATTTTAAACAACAGACTAAAGAAAATAATTTAAATACCTTACTTTTTATAAAACAAAATTTGCATATCTTGTATTGTTGTTTTTTAAGCAATAAAAATTCTCAGAAAGCTATTTTTCATTTGAAATACCTGACCTAAACAATCAATAGTTAATTGATACATCAATAATTTTTAAAAATAGTATCGATAATATCAGATGCGTCAACTATCAAAGTTTAAGGAACACTACTTTCTTGTTGCAACATAAAGGTGTATTTTCACATCTTTTGTGATGAAGGACAAATCTGGCCAGTAGTCTCTTCCCCATTTAGCAGAATGGAATGTGCCCCTGTCTTTGGGGTCACATATTAGAAAAGTATTCTGTGCCACTGCCTATTTGGATACTTCTTCACCATCTTGGCTGGCATAGTTGTATCCCCATTGAGTGCTGTGACAATTGAAGTCTGCCATGATGACTGCAGGGTGTTGAAATAATCAGATTGTATTGTCATTCCAAGCTTGGGCTGGAGGCTTATAGAGATCTATAATTTCCACGTCATAAATTTTAATGAGTGTGACATACATGTTTTCTTCTGTACTGGATACAATGTTATTCACCATCTCAATGTTATTCCTGACATAGTTGGCAGTGCCATATGTTGTATGATATGTGGCAGCAGATAGGGCCACAGCAGGTAGTATGCATCTGTTTCTTAGTTGTGTCTCATCAGAACAGTGTGTTTCCTCGAGTAAAACTACATCAACAGAGTGATCATTCAGGATATTTAGTAGGTAATCTGACTTTGATCCACTTGCACCTTCTACATTCAGTTGTAATATTTTCAAGACATCTCGATATCTCTCATCAGCCGGTTCTGATAAGAACAGTTTGTTTTAACATTTGCTTTGGTACTCATTACGCTGTATGTATAGAAAGCTGGGAAATGCCGTTTAGGTCCAGCAGCCTTCACCACGAGGAAGCAGGACAGTAGCACTCCACGCCAACACAGCATTCCCAAATTCAAAGGAGATGTACTGGATTGCATTGAAGAGAAACATCAATGAGAAGTTGAGCAGTTGTGAATGGAGTAGCTGTTAGTCAAAGAATCATCTAGGATGTTCTGGATGAGTAACAATTACATCCATACCAGCTACAAAGTGTACACACTACGTGTCCAGTCAATTTTCCATTACTCCTTACCTACCGCATGTGGTTCCTGCACTGTGACATCAAAATACCACCGGCCGGAGTGGCCATGCAGTTCTAGGCACTACAGTCTGGAGCCGAGCGACCGCTACGGTTGCAGGTTTGAATCCTGGCTCGGGCATGGATGTGTGTGATGTCCTTAGATTAGTTAGGTTTAATTAGTTCTAAGTTCTAGGCGACTGATGACTTCTGAAGTTAAGTCTGGGCAGACATGTCTGGGCAGACAAAAACCCTTGTGCCACACACGTTCAGGGATTTCAGCACCAATTTGGTATTAACTTGGGGGAAGGTATTCTGCATGGTCATGTGTTTGGGACAGAGTACCTTCCACTCAAGCTAACTGGTCCTGCATCCCTAATCTTCCTACAAAATGTATTGGAACTGTTCTTGGAAACTGTGGCACTGAATACCCATCAGGAAATGTGGTTTTAGCATGATAGTGCACCACTTCACTTCTCACATGCAGTTCGGAAACATCTCAACGAATGATCCAGTGAAAGATGGAAAGGCTGACGTGGATCAACTGCATTCGCTGGATTTAACTCCTATGGACTGCTTCTTGTGTGGTCGTATGCAAAGTTTGATTTACAAGATTCCTGTAGAGATAGAAGAACATTTGCTGGTGCAAGTTCTAGCTGCTGCACTAGAAACGGAAGAGACACCGGATGAGATGGAGCGTACACTACTGGTGTTTATAAAATCAAACTGCTATTGTAATGCATCAGTACTGTTCTGTGTGAACCGTTTACTGGGTTCTTTTTTGTTTTGGAATAATGTAAACACATAATGTTTAAGAGTTAACACAAATTAAAATGCTTAAGTGATGAATGGATGTTTCATTATATTTCCTTTTGAATTGTTACTTAATAAATGTAATGCATCACAACTAATTCAGTTGCATAAACAGAAGTGGATGACTTAAAAATCTCTTCATTGGAACCATCATACACTGAAGAGCCAAAGAAATTGGTGCCACAACGTGACATGGCGTGGACTCGAGTAATGTCGGAAGTAGTGTTGGAGGGAATGGACACCGTGAATCCTGCAGGGCTTTCCATAAATCTGTAAGAGTCTAGGGGGCAGAGATCTCTTCTGAACAGCATGTTGTAAGGCATCCCAGATATGCTCAATAACATTCATGTCTGGAGAGTTTGGTGGCCAGCAGAGGTGTTTAAACTAACAGTGTTCCTGGAGCCATTCTTTATCAATACTGGAAGTGTGAGGTGTTGCATTGTCCTGCTGGAATTGCCCAAGTCTGCTGGAATAAACAACGTACATGAATCAATGCAGGTGATCATACAGGATGCTTACATATGTGTTACCTGTCAAAGTCATTCCTAGACATATCAGGGGTCCCATAACACTCCAACTGCACATGCCCCACACCGTTGCAGAGGTTTCACCAACTTGAACAGTTCCCTGCTGACATGCAAGGTCCATGGCTTCATGAGGTTGTCTGTATACACATACACATCCATCCATTCGATACAATTTGAAATGAGACCCATCCAACCAGGCAACATGCTTCCAGTCATCAACAGTCCAATGTCGGTGTTATGGGCACAGGCAAGGCGTAAAGCCATATCATGCAGTCATCAAGGGTATACAAGTGGGCCTTCAGCTCTGAAAGCTCATGTCAATGATGTTTCATTCAATTGTTCACATGCTGACATTGTTGATGGCCCAGCACTGAAAACTGCAGCAATTTTCAGAAGGCTTCCACTTCTGTCATGTTGAATGATTCTCCTCAGTCATTATTGGTCCCGTTAATTCAGGAGCTTTTTCCAGCCATAGCTGTTTTGGAGATTTGATGTTTTTCTGGTAAATATGGTCATACAGGAAAATCCCGACTTCGTCACTACCTCGAAAATGCTGTTCCATTGCTCATGTGCTGTTTATAACACCATGTTCAAACTCCCTTATATCTTGATAACCTGCCACTGTAGCAGCAGCAACACATTTAACAACTGCGCCAGCCACTTGTTGTCTTATCTTATGTAGGCATTGCCGACCGCAGTGCCATATTCTGCCTGTTTACATATCTCTGTATTTGAATGTGCATGCCTATACCAGTTTCTTTGGCATTTTAGTGTAGAAGAGAAATGATACAATTTCTGACATTGATTCCCATTAGAAATATAACATACTCACTCCCCTCTACAAGTCCTAGAAGTTTGAAACAGGAATTTCCTAACACCGTGTAGAATGCAATCAACATACATAAACAAATTGTTGTCTTTGTAGTATTGAGACCACAGTTTATTTTGAAGTTGTTCTCCTAGGTAGTCTGTTTTGTGCAAGCCTCTTCATACATGCACAACTAGCGAAACCTACATCCACTTATAGCTGCTTACCATCTCCCTTTACAATTCTTACCCCCCACTCTTCCCTGTATTACCAAATGAACTATTCATTGCTACCTCTGGATGCACCCTGTCACTCTATCCTTTGTTTTCGTCAACTCTTGCCACAAAACTCCTCTCTCCCAAATTTGATTCAGTACTTCTTCATTAATTACCTGATCTCAATATCCAATCTTCTTCAGCAACACCACATTTCAGAAGCTTCTATTCTTTTCTTTTCTGATACGTTTATGGTCTACATTTTTGATTCCTCTCCTCTGTGGAAAAAACTTTTCTTGCTATTGCCTGACTGCATTTCACATCTTCTTTACTTTTACTGCAGAAATAGTAAAACTCGTCTATTATTCTTAATATCTCCTTCAGCATTGCCTGAATGAGCTTTCATTCATGCTCACCTTACAACTTTGTTTAAAGACACTATCCACTCTTTTAAAATTGAATTAAAAACAATCTTGACCACAATAAAACATTTATTGGGCTGGTAACCAGTAACAGTCAAAATGTGACCATCTTCAGGCCGTATTACGCCACCATGGCAAGAGGTGGTGATGAACTGACAGGTATTGTGGACCCATGAATGACAACTGCTTGCTCAAGACTGTTTTCATTCAATTTTAAAATGTTTTATAGAGACCAGTGATAATATTCATGAGAAATGTTCTCAAAAATTACAGATCTCCTCCTCCTCCCATGCTTTCCTCTACATAATGTGATTCGTTACTTGCAATATAGCACCTCCATGGTCCATTATGGTCCAGCAGCCACATGGCTTTGTTATTTGGTGTTCTTGTCTAATAAAAAAAAGTAGTTTACAGTCTTTCTTACTGTTACAATGTTATCATGTATACTTGGTACTGTATTTTTTTAATAAATTTTTTTGACTACTCTGTCAGTTATGTACAAGTATGGTGCCACAATCAATGTTATACTGCCATCTGACATGAATGTTCACCTCTATGTTTCATGTTACATTTTCTCACTAGTCTGCTTGTGATTATTACATGCACAGCTTGTAACCTTTATATGCATCATGCTGCTCCTAGGTACATTTTTGCTTGAAGTACTTCCTGTGTGAAACTGAGAGTTGTTCTTGTATTTCACTGTTCTGATACTGTTTTGTAATTACCATGTACTTTACTATTTTTTTAACAGATATCTTAAGATCGTTAAGCCCACAATTCACCATGTTACAAGCAATAATAACTTGTGTTCTTTGAGGCCTGCAGTGCAAAATATGTCTTGTAATTATATGGCTATTTATGGATAATAGCCACTTACACTGCTATGTAAGTTGTTTATATTTTATGTCATTCAAAATGAGCCCATTTTGGCAAATTGCAATCGTCAGGTGATCTGTAAATACACTGGTACCTCACATGAGACAATACAGAGCAAAATTATGGATCCAATAAGAAATTAACAGTAAACTATCTTATAAGGAACACCTAAATCAAGATATGTATGTGGCTCACCTAAAATTAAGTAACAATACTACCCCATTAATTTTTGATACCATGTCACATTTCATAAACATCTGTGTGTTCAACGTCAGCACCCAGTTCAGATCCACACTCAAAAGTAAAATCAGACACCTCATGGACAAACAGTACCCCACTGCCAAAAAATAATGACATAATTTCTCCTTTCAATTTTCATAAAAATAACCATCAACATGACCGAAATTAGTTTCAATGACCAAGAACAAAAATTATTGGATAAAGGATTAAAGTATACTATTAAACCTAGATTCTACAATAGTGTACAAAAACAAGTAATAGTATCTGCAACAACAGCGCTCCTCTTAGCAAACTTATCCATAAAACAGCAGAAGAAATTACTATCAAAATTGCAAATGCAACAGAAAGAAAGCTCAAAATCAGGAAAAGCTATAATACCTATTCAAACAACAAAACACTACACCACATTAATGAAAAAATTAATGAATAACAATTCCCTAGCAATTACATCAGATAAAGGCAATAGTTTAGTTATCATCGACAAAAATGACTACATACAAAAAGTTAACGATTTCTTTGATAGCAATGGTATCACACAAATCAACAGAAACCCCACAAACAAATTTATAGACCAAGGCAGGAAAACCATAAAAGCATCTCATACAATACTTACAGAATATGAAAAAAGGACACATATACCCATAAACCCAGGAACACCAGAGCTCCGTGGACACCATAAGATACATAAACAATTCATTCCTATATGACCTGTAGTAGACAGTGTTAACAGTCCCACATATTACATAAGCAAGAAACTAAACAACCTCCATAATAAATTTTACACATACAACAAAAATATATACAATAAGGAATTCTGGAACTTTAGCTAAAAAACATCAAGGACATAAAAATACCCCCAAATGCAAGATTTGTATCTTTTGACATTACTAACCTATACACCTACATCGCAATCCAGGAAACAATAGATATCACAGAACAAAACCTACTCAAGTACAAAAAAAAAATCTCAGTACAAGGCACTACAGAAATTTTGCAACTAACAAAACTTGTCTTACACTAAAATTACTTCGAGTTTGATAGTAAAATATATACACAAAAAGATGGAGTCGCAATGGGATATAGTATTGGTGGGACCATATTCCTTAACAGTTTGGAAGAAAAATTTTTTGAAATAAAAAACACAACTAATCAAAAAGTCATATACTATTACATATATGTAGACGACACTTTAATGCTTATAGAACCAAATTTTCAGAAAGCCTACCACAACAGACTGTATTATCAATGTACACTCATGTCATCCAAAAGCCCACAAACAAATATTCTTCCACATAACGCTGAACAGATTAATAAACTTTCCACTCAAAGACGAAGCAATCCAGAGGGAAATAAAAATCTTAGAATACAAGGTGCTTTACATTTTTAAATATTTTAGTGATGCCAAATCTTTTATAATGTGCTGTTTTTATCCACTTGACATCTTGTGCATGAGGTCAGTGTAAAATGAACATATTTTACAACTAAAGATTTCAAGTACCAAAGATGACAGCATAGTCTGTTGAAACCAAATGCCTTAAATAAAAAAATATTTTATGCAATCTTGGCTGGTGAATGGTTTTTAACAATTAAATAGGTCGCTCTTCAATTCTCCCAAAATGAGAGAATTCAGTTGAACCATATTTAATATGTTATGAAAAACAAAGCCGCTGTGACTTACCAAATGAGAAAGCGCTGGTAGATAGACACAATAAAAAACACACACACATATCCGCATGGATATGTGTGTGTGTGCGCGAGTGTATGCCTGTCCTTTTTTCCCGAAGGGTAAGTCTTTTCGCTCCCGGGATTGGAATGATTCCTTACCCTCTCCCTTAAAACCCACATCCTTTCATCTTTCCCACTCCTTCCCTCGTTCCTGATGAAGCAACCTTGGGTTGCGAAAGTTTGAAATTTGTGTATGTGTTCGTGTGTTTTTCATTGTGTCTATCTACTAGCGCTTTCTCATTTGGTAAGTCACAGCATCTTTGTTTTTTGTATATATTTTTCCCACGTGGAATGTTTCCCTCTATTATATTCATATCATTAAATATGTTATGACTGATATAAAAATCTCTGAAACTGCAAAAAATGTGTTTAAAATGTTTTTGATTGAAATTTATTTCTCATTGTTGAAATATCTGTTACCTGATTGGAAAAGCGCGGTTAGTTTAATTGAAAACATGTTATTTATAGAGAAATCACTAAATTATGGGGTAAACAGTTGGCAATTATGTTAAACTTCTGAATAAACTAAATGTGTTATATTAAATTTCAGATAAATTAGTTGTATCATTCTGTTATCTACTGATGAAAGAATAAATTCTTTTGGTAAAAATGTTATTTATAAAAGAAAGTTTCTTATTTTAGAATACTTGATAATGAATTTGAAATGATTTTAAATAACTAATATTACACTTTAATACACTAAAATCAAAGGCTCCAAAAATATATACTGCTGTAAAATCAGAGATTAAGATGAAAATATGATGAAATCCTGAACAGAGATATGATTCAAGAGAGTCTTAGAACTGACTGTCAAGAGGAAACTGAGGCAATGTTATTAGAAGATTTTATGTAACAAAACTCTCATGAAATGAAACAACATTGGAGAAACACCCTGGCAGGATTAAAGTCTATGATGGATCAGAATTCAAACCTGGAACCTTAATTTTCTAGCCAGGGCTCTTGTTGTCTGATCTATCCAAGCATACCTTCACAGCTTTATGTACACCAGTACCTCACCTTCTACCTCCCAAATGTGACATAAGCTCTCCTGCATACTTTGCAGAACTAGCACTCCTGGAAGAAAGGATATTGTGGAGATATGGTTGAGCCATGGAAACATACTTGTGGAAAGCAAGCAGCCATGTCATGGAGAGACACTTGCAGAAATCAAAATGCATCTTCCACTCTGCAGTGGAATTTACACTGTTTTGAAACTTTCTGCAGTATTAAAACTGTGTCCTTTCTCAGATCTTTAATGAAGGATACCATCTAGATACTAGCTAGCTACAAGTTCATTCTTGTTTATGTATTTGTCTGCCAAATAAGATGGCCATGCAGACAGTCATGACCAATCCATTGTTAAAAATTCAATTCAAACAATGTAACAAAAATGGCTACATGACCATAATTTACACACTTTACACCACATATTGCCAAACCATGACATCATTAGCATTCATCACATAACCACAAGCATTACGTCCAAAACAGTTGGCATCAATGTTGCTGTTATTGAATTCCTTTACAGAGGAGAAATGTGCTGCTTAAATTCACCCCATACTTCACCAATCCAATGGAGGTGCCTGCATGAGCACCAGTGGTGTTAGAGGATGGTTGAAGCATTTAAAAGATGGAAACATCAGTATCCAACATGAGCTCTGTAGCCGTTGCACTTGAACTCTCACTGCTTGTGTCACTATGGAGAAGAGCAGGATGTTTGACTGGAAACTCTTCCACATCCTCCCTATAGTCCCAGCTTCGTATCCTTTGACTACCACAGTTTTGTTTCTGTTAAGGCATAGATATGAAGTCAACACTACAAGATGTTGGACGGCATTCAGCAAGCAGTGCATCAGTATTTCCATGAATGTGGAATGGAGTTCTGTTGTGAAACAATTTTCAAACTTGCACAATGATGGGATAAATATGTCCAGAGAAATGGAGACTCTTATTAAAAATGCGCAAGGCATGAATAGGACTCTCTTAATTTCAATTTGATGCTGGATACCAAATGACGAACAAAGTTTTTTTTTAGTGATATAATTACAAAGTGATGATTTTTTTTTTATTCTTTTCCTTTATATTAACTGAGAAATCTTTTTTCTTGCCAAATTTCATGATACTACATCAAGGGGAAGTACCCTATAGCTATTGATGAGTGAATTTGCAAGTATGAAAATATGTGACATACATGGCCCTATCTTTTGATTGCATTGACTTAGAAACACAAATTTTTTTACACAACTGAAGCAATATAAACCTCAGTATGTGAAATAAATTTTAACTCAATATATCCTGAGAAAGAGGGTCTTAACAGATGGAGTGGGACAGAAAGAAAATTGCATAAAAATGACAATATAATTACAAATTAACAATTTCAGATGGTTTTCCTTTGTTCCTACTGTGAAACCTTGCTTCTGGGCAAATTTCAAGAGTCTAGAACAATGGAATGTACCATGCAGGGTTTGATTAGTGAATCTTTATGTGACATAAATGACCATATATTTTGATTGCACTAGCTCAGATGCTAAAGTGTATTATACCACCAAGGACCATAAATCTTTACATATCACATAAATTTCAACTTGATAAGTCTACCGGTTCCTGGGGGAAAGTATTTTAATCAGTCAGTCAGACAGACAACAATGTGATGCTATAAGGCTTCCATTTTTACCGACTGAGGTACAAAACTGTAAACAGTGATAGAAAGTATGTAGATTAAGATGATGTACTTGGTTTGTCTGAAAAACAAAAATAAAAACTTTCAGTATGGCCCTTGTAATACTTCTAATAAAGAACAAGTGGCGATCTTTACCCTTTCCATGTATGGATTCCACTCAGAACTTAGTCAGCAGAAGTTGACGTGATAGTTAGTTATACTGTTAAGAGTAATTTATAAAACTATGATTACATTTTATAATGGCATGGTTGCCTGGCTTCATACTTTGCATACAAGAAAATTGAACACCTTTTCAATAAAGTAATATGGAGTATGTGTAGAACAAAAAAATAATGTATTTAATTAAGAGAGATACATCACAACAAACTACATACAATTGGTGAAGAAAATGTAAGCTTGTAACAATACAATATTACAAAAATACTTGGCATTTATTCTTTGCATATATTATGTATGTAATACATGTACTTATTAAGTTGAGAGTCATATTTCTAAAAATTAAAATAATTGCAAGTGCACCAACATTCTTCAGTAAAGATTGCCCCACAAAAAAAAAGAAAAAAAACTAAAAGCTGTAGTACAAGCTGTGCAAAGCTCTGCGGTAATACTATGAACCAGACTTTGGTTTATCAGAGTTATGAAATATTAATGAAATTCTTTAGTAGAGGCTAATGTAACAAACTATATTTAAATACTGGAATTTCTTGTGAGAATGTTCACTACATTATCTTCATATTTATTACTGGGAGCAATAATACACAAAACACTTACAAAAATAGAAAACATAGCAGATGTATGAGAAAAAATTAGTTTGTTATCTGGAGACCACTCCTAAATATGAGTTGGTCAGCTCAAACTTTTTCTCAGTGGAGAAAGTGCCCATTGCCAACGCAATAAGGGTAAGTCATACATAAATAATATTGTTTTGCACACCTACTGATAATTCCCAATACGCTGTGAAACATTCTGCTGTGAAAGTTTCTAGGATTAAATTTTCCAAAATAGTACTCTCCACTATTTTCCACATGGCAGTATCTCCCAGGATTTTAGTAATATAATTCAGTAAGAACGACTGACTCGTGTAAAAATCAACAACCAACACATTTATAGCCCCCAGCAATCCTGTACACTATTTTATGCCTAAGACTGCGGAGTGAATGTTGATGTGTAAGTAATTTCAAAACCCGGTGACATACAGGAGTCACTTTATTGGGCTGGTCAAAACAACATTGTCTAAGAACTCTTGCCAAGTCAGTGATAAAAAAAAAATACATAAGTCATTTTTACTCACAAAATTGGTGTGTAGGAATTAATAATTATTTCCAGTGAGACAGGTCTTGCACTGAAATGGAATGTTTAGCAAACTCATACACACCTATATGTTACTCACAAAGTCTCTTTTTTTTAAACTGATTTTTGGAAGTCTATGGAGTATTTCCTGATATTTATATTGTTAAATTTTTATACCATGACAGCAATGTTACAGTGATAAAGCATACGCTGAATTGACATATATCTTCTAAACGACAAACAGGTTTAAACAGCAATGCTCTCCAGGTGAACATGCCAGCAATGCAGTCAGATAATTCCCTAAAAACAATGCAGACACCCCTGTAATTTCTTAGGTTTCATTTGAAGTAGCTTGTAGTGATCTTAATTTCAGTATTTTTTCCCCCTCCTGCAGCTAACAAGCGACTTCAATGTACATAAAATTATCTGTTATTTTTTCCCAGCAAATTATTAAGTTTGGAAGTAGCAGAGCAAACAAGCTGGGACATCAATCTTGTTGCAAAATCTAGGCCTCACTGAGTGAGGAGTAGTTGTCCTTGCCGCCAAGGTGAAGAACTGGCCTGGTGAAGACGACGGCGTCCAGACCTGTTTTGGGTTTTTCTTTCTCCTGTTCCTTTTCCTGCTCCTTCTCCTTCTCCTCAGGTGCCTCCTCATTGATGAGCAGTTGCTTGGAGCTGAGCTGAATTCGGAGGCTTCTGTAGAAGCTGTACACCACCAGAATGAGATATCCATTGACCACTGAAAACAAAATAGAAAATAGGTCAGAAAGCAAAATTCTCTCTAGGTCTTGGTTAATAGCAATGGATGATTAGACTTCTTCATTCAACAAGGATATTAGTTAGCTAGTTGTTGTGTACATAGTTCCACGTAGTCAGCACGTACACAACTTTCCTCGTCCGTCTCCGCACTACGAGATGGCGCCGTCTTAGAGACGGACCAAATTCTGCTTCCGCTGATCCGCGTATTAATACGTAATACAGCCAATGAGATTGCTGCTAACGTAGAACCTTTTCTCCTCATGGATCACACTCGCGCAGTGATACCTGAATGCTTGAGGTATTATAACGAGTGTACAGACCTCCGATTAGTCAGTCTGCATTAGTCCGTACCAGTCTGCATCAATCTGCATTTGTCTGTACCAGTCTATAGTCAAGTTTCAGTCTGCACCTAATAAGATTATCATATTCCTGTACATAGCCATGAAAAGAAATGTATAGACATTTTGTCAAGTATCACAGATATGTGAGAATAAGATTAACATACCAAGACCAAAGGAACTTCAGATTGTCAATTGTAAACAGCATCCAGAATCAAGTTACGTGTTGTCTATGCTTTTTATTATTTTAATAAATGTGTGTGAAAATTAATCAGGTTCTGTTTAAAGGTGGTTACCGACAATATGCTACTCTAAGCATGCAATTGGCATTTCTATCATCTATCCTAACGGCAGAAGATAAACACGCCACGATAAGACCAAGAGACATATTGCTGACACTCGCCTACTTTGTTAGAGCGACAAGTCAAATAATCTGATGGTGTGTATACCAAAGGTCTTACAGTACGCACACCACACTAGTTATGCAAAGAAATGTCTTCATCATACACTGATGGAAAAAAACAGCAACCCCCAAAAATTGTTAATGTAGAGTAATGACATTTTTGGAATACATTTGCCTAAGTAACATATTTAAGGGATTTTCACTGCAAGATCACACATTAATGTAACAAAGAGATAAGCTATTGCAAATGTGATATGCCAGTGTATTAACAATCAGTGTAACTGTCTGTGGAATGCAAGCGTGAGAATATGCACGCATTGTGTCCTTCAGTTGCTGGATGTCAGCTTGTGCCTGTCTCATCTGGTTGGTCAGTGGAAATGGAAATGTCATGTGACGAGGGCCTCCCGTCGGGTAGACCGTACGCCTGGTGCAAGTCTTTCGATTTGACGCCACTTCAGCGACTTGCACGTCGATGGGGATGAAATGATGATGATTAGGACAACACAACACCCAGTCCCTGAGCGGAGAAAATCTCCGACCCAGCCAGGAATCGAACCCGGGCCCTTGGTTTGATATTCCGTCACGCTGACCTCTCAGCTACCAGAGGTGGACTGGTTGGTCAGTACAAGGGTGGTTAATACTGGTTGTGGACAATACTGAAGTTATCATCCGATTATGCCCTATATGTGCTCAATTCGAGACAGATCTGGTGATCGAGCAATCCGAGGCAACATGTCGACACTCTGTAAAGAACACTGGGTTACAACAGTGGTATGTGGGTGAGTATTATCCTGTTGGAAAACACCCCCTGGAATGCTGCTCATGACTGCAGCGCAACAGATTGATGTACAAATTTGCAGTCAGGGTGCATGGGATAACCACAAGAGTAGCTCCAAGTGTAGGTCCAGTGTGTCTAGCTTGCTGATATACAGCCATCACTGGCACCGAGGCAGAACCAGCTTTCATCGGAAAACACAATAGACCTCCACTTTTCTCTCCGCTGAACTCTCACCTGACCTTTGCCTTGAAACAATCTGTGAAGAGCTTTTGGATCACACAAATGAGAAAGAGATTTTTCTTATAAGAACCATAACTGGTGATGAGACCCGGGTCTATAGTTATGATGTTGAGAGCAATGTTCAGTTCTTCACAACGTGCTGGAAAGGTTCCCCCGAGACCAAAAATAGCTCGTCAGGCCAGGTCAAATGTCAAAGCCGTGTGCTGATAGGTTTCTTTGACTGTGAAGGATTGTTATTCCTGAATTCCTGCCACAGGGACAAACTGTCAATTGCTTGTACTATCAGGATGTGTTGTGACACCTGCGAGAAAATGTGAGAAGGAAACAGCATGAAATGTCATAAGACAATCCACAGCATTTGCATCGTGATAATGCATCCACACATTCATGCCTTCTGGTGCGTAACTATTGCCCAAAAAATGAAATCACTGTGCTGCCTCATCCACCATACTCTCCAGACCTGGCCCCTGAGGACTTTTATTTATTTCCAAAGTTGAAAACCCCATTAAAGGATGAAGATTTTCAACTGTAGATGAGATGAAAGAAAATTCTCAGATAGCGTTTTGTGTTATCCAGCAAGAGGCATACCAAGACTGCTTCCATAAGTGGAAATGGCATTGGGAGTCGTGTATCAACTGTGGAAGAGAGTATTTCAAAGGAGATCATGTGGAATACGTAATAGGTAAACGTAGAAAAATTTTGTGGACAAAGTTCTGGAATTTTTTGAATAGACCTCATACATACATGTCATGTGACTGCAAAAAATTTTTCCTCATGATATCCCTGTTCCTTATGTTATTTTCACATGACATTAACAAACTGCACTTTGCAGTGCCAGGTATATGTGTATTCATAATAGTCTTCCTTACTTTTATTATCCAAGAGAGACATGTTCATAATGTGACACTTCTGTAACATAATTATTGCCTTTTTTCTACACTGTAGGCCTGAAGATGATCTGCAGTGCAAATTGAAACTGATTGTTGATAAATAAAAAGTTGTGATCCACATGTTGGTTATCTGTTTATAATAAATAATAGAAAGATTAAAGGTAACAACTCATCACATATCAGACATTCATAATATTTTCTAATTATCACCTCAAAAAATAATATTTGATGTGGCAAGTATTTATTTATTTATTTATTTATGCATTTATTTTACCTGGCAAGATTAGGGCCTTCAGGCCCTCTCTTACACCTAACCAGGCATACTCTGATTGAACGAGTTACAGTTTCTACATAACATTAAGGACATATAACGTATTATGCAGTATTGATGTTAAACAAAAAAAAAAAAGATTATAACAGCAGTACAATGATAATTATAACAATAAAAAATAATTATAACAATCAAGAATAATAATAATAATAATAATAATAATAATAATAATAATAGTAATGACTATGTATATGAAAGTAAACATACTTTTCTTTTGTGAATGTCAGTCCCATTGCTAGTTGGGAATTTTCTCGTTATGTTCTTGCAGCTTGTGAGTTATTCTCATCGAGCAGAGACATAAGACGATAGAATGAGGTGAAAGAGATATATAAGAGGTAGATAGGTTAGAGGAAGAGAAATAGAATGGTAAAATTCGAAGCTGTGATGGAGAGGAGAAAGAAAGAGATGGGAGGGGCACAACAATGATGGCTATACCGTCCCTAATATGTAAGTTTTGAGTTCCCTCTTGAATGTTGAGTAGTTCTGGATAAGACGCAGATCACAGGGGAGCGCGTTCCATAGTCGTATGGCTGAGATGGAGAATGACACGGAGAAAGATTTTGTGTTATGTAAAGGTACAGCCAAGATGATAAACGTATCCGATCTGGTGTTGCGATTGTGGAATGACGATAGGCGTTTAATGTGAGAAGATAAGTATTGGGGGCACCAGTGGCTAAGAAATCGATGAAGTAAGCACATCGTGTGGAGATCGCGTGCCTTATGTGGACGTATCCAACCTAGCTGGGAGTATGAAGGACTGATATGATCATACAACCGAATATTGCACATGTATCTAATGCAAGCATTCATCACTAGCTCGAGGCATCTAGAATTTTCACTATTTGTGCCGTGTTGAACTACATCGCAGTAGTAAAGATTAGGCAAGACTAGTGTTTGGACTAATTTTTGTTTAACATGGGTTGGAAATATTTTTCTAAGTTTTTGAATTGCATGTAGGGAGGAGAGCAATTTACGGCAAGCTGTGACTGTTTGTTCTTCCCAGTTTAGGTGTTCATCCAAGATTATTCCAAGGTCTTGTACTGTTTTTTGGTATGGTAGTTGGGTAACATTGAGGAGTATTTTAGGGACTGTTTCGCGAAAGTACTGGCTGATTAACTTTGGATGAGATATAAGTATGACCTGGGATTTCTTGGGGTTTAGTTTCAGACCTATGTTCTGTGCCCATCGAGAAACAGAGCAAAGATCTGCGTTCATACTCACTACTGCGCCAGCAATGTTTTTGGGGCTTGCACTTATGAGAACCTTTTATTCAAGGATGTTTTTGCTTCCTTCTGTCACTCCACAATACCACACCATGCTAGTAGATGAGCCAAAACACAATGGTGCAGCCCATTGGTAAAGTGGAGTATTGTGGGGACTTCTGTTTCTGTCTTTGAAGGGGAATAACAGTGTAACAATCCATACTGAGTCTTTGGCTGTGTGTGGCAACAATACACCATCACAAGGCACAATAATTAGGTGGCATTGACAGTTCTAGTGTGGTCAAACAAGTCTGAATGAACAAAGTGCCAGGCCACCTCTCTCTGAACAGGCAGATATCACAAGAAGATTGGAGGCCCTAGTGCCTGAGGAGCAGCTCATCACAGTCAGGGCAGTAATGACAAAAGTGAGTGTCACAGATCAATTTTCAACTGCTTCAATATATTTTTGAACATGATGAAGGTTGCAGTCCACTGGGTTCCACAACCACTCACCCCCATTAGAAAGGCCCACTGAAACGAAGCACTAGGTGCTTTGTTGCAGATGCGTCAGACCAATCCAGATGACTTCTTTAGCAACCTCACCTCTGTGGATGAACCCTGGGTGTATTACTATTACTCAGACACAAAGGAACAAAGCAAGCAATGGAAACATGTAGCTCCACCACTGCTGAAAATGACAAAGACCCAAATGTCATCGGGCAAGGTGATTCTGTGTGTTTTTTGGGACAGTCGTGGTGTGGTGCTAACATATTATCTTCATAAGAGGCAAACTTTCACTAGAGCATACTTCCGTGGTATAACAAGTCACTACATAATTCATGCAAAAACAGAGAAGAAAATTTAAATAACAAGACAATCATATGCACATAAATTATATAAAAAAATACAACAGTATGTAACATGACAAACTGCAGCCACATATTCCAAATACACTGATACCATGTCAACATGAGAAATGATAACTGTATTGTGCATTGTAAAAATTTCTAGTAGGCAACTTTTTGAAGTAATTTGTGTTTGTGATTTCCTTACAGTAATGATGATATGTTTATAACAAGTTACATTTAAGTAATTTCTGATCAAACAATTAATACCACTATGAAATTCATTGATGATGAAAACATGTAGTCATTGTAAGGATATAAACATTTCCAATATTTAACACTTTGGAGACCAAGCTTGAGCCATAACTTTGTGTTAAAAAGACCATGCCCAAATATAGGTCGGGTAGCAATTTTCTTGTTGTGTGAGCCACCTACCATTCAAAAACTGGACTCGTTTCATAAGAGAACGATGTATGCACATCTCAGAACCAGCCCTTTGACTGCTGCTGCATTCTGTTGTCTATTTCTAGAATTGTTTTGAAAGAAACATCAGTGAACGTAACAGCTACTGTCATGAATGACTGAACCAATTCCATCGCACTGATATAATGTTGTGCATCTGCTCATTAGGTTTTGCAGTTTGCTATAATTCTGATACAAATATATAATATTTGTTGAGTGAGCAAGAAATTTTGGGATCTCAAGAGGAATAAATTGTTCAAAAACTCAACTCTCACTTTTTTCTTGGGAAGATTATTATGTACTTTCTGTCATCATTATTTTAAAATTTGTAATCTATCAAAGAACTAAAGTTGAAGTTTGGCCCTTTAAGATACATCAGTTACATATGTGCCGGAAACATTTTAAGAAACAGCATAAATGGTTGGTTTCTTAAGCCCAGTATTCTTCTACTAAGTAGCTGGAAGAGGAATTGTTCTGTGCATTGTATCTTGCACGAATATTACAAATTATTATTAGAGTTGTTTTACACATTATAATTTACCAGCACTTTTAAAATTAACATGCATCATTTCTGACAAATGTAATCTTATAAAATTTTACTGTAATTTATTTGTATGACTAATGAGATAATTAGCACAGAACATTGGAGTTGTATGTTACTTAATTTCTACTTGATTTTTGGCAAACTCATAAATTATTGCGTGCAATTTCATAAAATTTATGTTTCCAACAATGAAACACTATGTATTGTATTGTTAAAATGTTATTTAAGGCTTGTAGTTGGACCCATGTTAGGACAGTCATGTACCAGTTGTTGAAAGTCCTTCTTATGCACATCACTCCTCTGAACATATCTGATATGAATATATGAAAAAGTTAAACCAAATTACTATGTCAGGTACCTATTTGTGGTTACAGTCTCTATACCTTGTCTCAAAATTTCTGATAATGAACTCAGGCAAATTTCATCAAAAAGTATGCTTAAATGCTGAATCACATCATCAACAATGAAATAATCGATCGTGTACCAGTTGGGTGAGATGTGATAATGCCAGGCACATTCCAAGTATGTTGTTATTGTCATCTTCAGTCCTGAGACTGGTTTGATGCAGCTCTCCATGCTACTCTATCCTGTGCAAGCTTCTTCAGCTCCCAGTATTTACTGCAACCTACATCCTTCTGAATCTGCTTAGTGTATTCATCTCTTGGTCTCCCTCTACGATTTTTACCCTTCACGATGCCCTCCACTGCTAAATTTGTGATCCCTTGATGCCTCAGAACATGTCCTACCAACCGATCCCTTCATCTAGTCAAGTTGAGCCAGAAACTCCTCTTCTCCCCAATTCTATTCAATACCTCCTCATTAGTAATGCGATCTACCCACCTAATCTTCAGCATTCTTCTGTAGCACCACATTTTGAAAGCTTCTATTATCTTCTTGTCCAAACTATTTATCGTCCATGTTTCACTTCCATACATGGCTAAATACTTTCAGAAAAGACTTCCTGACACTTAAATCAATACTCGATGTTAACAAATTTCTATTCTTCACAAACGCTTTCCTAGCCATTGCCAGTCTACATTTTATATCCTCTCTTCTTCGACCATCATCAGTTATTTTGCTCCCCAAATAGCAAAACTCCTTTACTACTTTAAGTGTCTCATTTCCTAATCTAATTCCCTCAGCATCACCCGACTTAATTCGACTACATTCCATTATCCTCGTTTTGCTTTTGTTGATGTTCATCTTATATCCTCCTTTCAAGACACTGTCCATTCCGTTCAACTGCTCTTGCAAGTCCTTTGCTCTCTCTGACAGAATTACAATGTCATCGGTGAACCTCAACATTTTTATTTCTTCTCCATGGACTTTAATGCCTACTCCGAATTTTTCTTTTGTTTCCTTTACTGCTTCCAAGTATATGAAATAAAAAATACACGATGCTGCAAGGCTGTAAATTACTGCATAGAATTGTGGGATAGAATAAATAATATTATTAGTATTACTACCAAGTCCACTTCTCAAGTACCCTTGCTTCTAAAACTGAACTGCTTCTCTTCTAATTTATTTTCAGTATTCCTCTTCCATTCTTCGATGAAGTACCCTTGTTTTTTTTTTTTTTTTTTTTTTTTTTTTTTTTTTTTTTTTTTTTTTTTAATGCAAGTGATACTGGAGTGATAGTGTGGTAATTTTCAGAAATATAACAATAAAATTTTCAGAATCTGATGGATAGCTGCAATTTTCATAAATACAACGGTAGTTTGATAAGTCTGGTAAATTTCCATCAAAGAGTAGAATTGTTTTGTTGTGCCATCAGGGTTCATAAGCTTCATTATTCCAAGTATCATATTAAAATTTCAACAATGTACAGCATATAGCTGACTGTCAAAAGCTGTCTGGATTGGTCAGTGGTCAACTGTGAGTGAAAATAGAGAAAACAAAGTTTTGTTATGTTTCTAAACTTTTTAATTTGAAGGGGTAGACTGCCACATGAATAAAACCCAAATTGCATGAGGTTCATGCAGACTCTGCACCATCATTGAAGACTATTTACTTTTAGATTAATGAATTTAAACATCATTGGACAAACACCAAAGACTAAGTGCACTCCCGCCATCCAACTGAAGTCACCATAGAGGAAACCATTGACAAAATCCATGATGTGGTAACACAAGACTACCAAACTCCATGAGTATGGGATTAGAGATGTAGCCCACGATTGGTTCCATAGCTACCTTAGTCAAAGAAAGCAATACATAGAAATAAGAAAATCAGAGACATTCAGGCACTGCAGGTCAGATATACTACATACAAAAAATGGTGTCCCTCGGGGATCTGTCCTTGGCCCTATTCTTTTCATACTGTTCATAAATGATCACCCAGAACACATACCAAATGCCAGCTCCTTTCTGTATGCAGGCGACACAAATATCCCGATAACCAGTAGAGGTGACACAGTGCAACATGCAGTTAATGAAACTACTTGTCATTTACAATCGTGGTTTGAAGCAAATAGACTACTCATAAATACTCAAAAAACTGTAAGTACGAACTTCCATACTAGACAAAATCTAACCCCCTTCAATACAGTTATAGTTATCGGCAAAGATGACATTACGTACAGGCAGGACACCAAATTTCTTGGACTTACCATCAGTAACACACTAAACTGGAAACCACATATTGAGGCATTGTCACAAAAACTTAGTAAAACCTGCTATGTCTTACGATCATTAAAAGACACAGCCAGTGTAGATACCTTGAAGCTGGTGTACCAAGCCCTGTTTGAGTCTGTCTTGAGCTATGGCCTAATCTTCTGGGGAAAGAGCTCCGATTCTCTCACAATTTTCAAGTTACTAAAACAAGTAGTAAGAATAATGAAATGTAAAAAAAGAACTGAACACTGTAAACCACTATTTCAACAGCAAAAAATCCTGCCACTGCCATGTCTGTATATATTGGAACTAGCTTGTTATACAGTACAGCACTTGGACGCCCTCGACCGAAATGCAGACCGCCACACACGTGACACCAGAAACAAAACACAGTTACAAATTATAGCCCACAACACAAAATTATATGCGAATAGAGTTAAATGTATGGGCATTAAAATATACAACCACCTCCCAACAGGCATAAAAAACAAGCAAAAACACCAAAATAATGAGAACTAAATTAAAGGAATTGCTACTAAATCACTGTTTCTATTCCGCACTTGAATTTCTTGAAACAAAATTTTAATTACTTGCAATAAGCTGTTTATTCAGTTGTAGATGTTTCTACTTAGTAAGATAATTTAATTATTGTATCTTATCTATATTCTGTCTGTATCTATATATTCTGCTATGTGAACTATGTAACACAATATTTTAATTACTTGTAATAAGTGTATATTCACTTGTAGATATTTCTACTTAGTAAGATAATTTAATAATTGTTTGTTACTCATTTTCTGTCTGAATCTCATATATGTATTCTGCTAATCTGTATATTCACTTGTAGATATTTCTACTTAGTAAGATAATTTAATTATTGTTTGTTACTCATATTCTGTCTGTATCTCTTATATGTTTTCTGCTATGTGCAGTATGCACCACTGTCATCTCTCATCACACACCACCTTTTTTTTTATATTTTGTCTGTATATCCTGTATGTATTCTGCTATGTAAGTTATGTACCACTACTGTCATCTCTCGTTATATACCTTCTTAACATAATTTTTCATATTAACATGATTTGCTGTACAAATTGTATGATCTACAGGACCAATAACAAATCAAATCAAATAAAAATTTGAGAGATTGCTGAGACTGTGGGCATGTCAAGTATAGAAGTGCTTAATATCCTGCATGGAGAAATGGCTATGGAGAAGCTGTGTTTGAGATGGGTGCTGCAGCATATGAGCAGCAGTTCACCGTATGTGCATCCAGCACAACATTTGTGCACAATGCCTGGCAATGTTTAATCACAATCTAAAAGACTTTTTGTGCCGATTTATGTCCAGTGATGAAACCTGGATCTACCATTACACACCAGTCAATAAATAATGGACAAATCAAGAAAAATTGTGCCAAAGAAAGACCGCTTTGTCAGCTGGTAAGGTAAGGGCCACAGCTTTTTGGGATTCCCAAGTAATGATTCTCATAGATTACTTGCAAAAAGGAACCATAATAGGACACTGGAAGTGAAATGTGGACGATAAATAGTAAAGACAAGAAGAGAATAGAAGGTTTCGAAATGTGATGTTACAGAAGAATGCTGAAGATTAGATGGTTAGATCACATAACTAATGAGGAGGTATTGAATAGAATTGGAGAAGAGGAGTTTGTGGCACAACTTGACTAGAAGAAGGGATCGGTTGGTAGGGCATATTCTGAGATATCAAGGGATCACCAATTTAATATTGGAGGGAAACATGGAGGGTAAAAATTGTAGAGGGAGACCAAGAGATGAATACACTAAGCAGATTCAGGAGGATGTAGGTTGCAGTAGGTACTGGGAGACGACGAAATTTGCACAGGATCGAGTAGCATGGAGAGCTGCATCAAACCAGTCTCTGGACTGAAGACCACAACAACAACAATAGGATACTATTATGCCTCCCTGGTGGACCCTTTAAAATTTGCGTTGGTTGAAAAAAGACCAAGGTTAGCAAGGAAAAAAATGATCTTTTACCAAGATAATGCAACATCCCACGCACCAGCAATAGCAATGACGAAACTGCATGAACTGGACTTTAAATTGGTTCCCCATCCACGCTATTCACCAGACTTACCCCCACCCCCCAGTGACTTCTTCCATTCCTTAATTTGAGAGACTTTGGCTTGTATCTATGAGGAAGTGAGAGTTGAAATCAATGAGTATTTTGCAGAGTTTGACACAACCTATCTTTCTGATGGGATGAGGAAGCTTGAGGATCAAGTGTAAATTTCTCAAACAAGACTATGTCAAGAAGTAAGGTGAGTTGCTTATAAAACAAATATTTCTTCTTTCTTTTTCATCAGTCTTATCAAACCACCCTTGTGCTATAATATTCAAATAATATCAAACTTATTATCTCCAAATTAGCAATTACAGCAGCATGGTATACTCACCCACAAATGCACAGCAGAATAGAAGGCCAACAATACCAGCTGCATAGAATTCTTTGTCAGACAGGAATGCTGAGGAGACCTGCACCATGACTACAGAGCTTGAAGAGACGATCAGGGTCTCTATGATCATCCATGGCAAAACAAATCCATAACGTTCCTGGAACGAAAACAAATAATAATTTCAGATGGCCTTCAGTAATAATTTATTTACCCAAAACAATCTTTAGAATGCAAATGTTGTGCACCAGACTTCACTGGGGTAATTAATCAACAATTTAAGTACAATGGACAAAAATTAACAACCCCTTAAGAAGCTTTGCTAATCCATGTAACACAGCCTCTAGCTTAGATAATAGCTTCAGTTAAGTGAGAGAGAGAGCTAAAATTTTATTCAGGTATGTCATACCTCACAGAAGTCACTTATGAGAAACTGAACTGCATGAAAGTTGATTGCTACATTTCACCCACTCTTCAAAATACAGCAGAGTCCTCAGGTATCCATATTGTCAACCATGAGCCATGATGTGTGCATACACATGTATGAGTAGAACTGGAACTAATGGGCTGTATCCCAAGCAACTTTTATCCTGTGTGTTTCATTACTGTTTGAGTCACACAATGAGCATTTCATTATTCTTTTAGTTAGACAGTTGCCAATCGTTCTGCAATGTCGTATCTGTGATTAAAAATGTCAGAGCACAAGAGAGTTGTGATATCGCTTCGAGATAAAATAAACATTATTATGAAAAGGATAGTTGCTACTCACCTTACAGTGGACGTGCTGAGTCACAGATACACACAACAGAAAGATTGTCAAACACAGGTTTCAGCAAAACAGGGCTTCATCAGAATGGGCAATGTACACACACATACTTGCAGAAATCAAGTCACAAATACACGACCACTGTCTCTGGCTACCGAAGCTAGCTGGAGACTGTGGTCGTGTATATGTGAGTTACATTTGCATGAGTGTTTGTAGGTATGTTGTCTATTCTGATGAAGATCTGTTTGACTAAATGCTTTGTTTCATAGTCTTTTTGTTATGCCTATATGGGACTCAGCATCTCCACTATATGGTGAGTAACAACAATCCTCTTCATAACATTGTCATTATTCCATCCTGGATTTTCCATTGTTTAAATAAACATTACTGATTCATTAAAAATAGGAGAAACTGGCAGTTAGCTGATAATTATAGTGTAGGTACTTCTGCGATAAGTGATATTAAGAAGAATACTGATTCAGTTATCCAGATTTTCAATTATTGGAATGACTGATTAGATTAGATTAGGTTAGTTTTTCGTTCCATAGATCCATGTTGAGGAGATCCTTGTGGATGTGGAACATGTCACCTTTTTAAGCTGAAATAACAATACTAATACTATAAATATATACAACACATCATTTGTTTCTATTAAAAAATTCGTCAATGGAGTAGAAGGAGTTGGCCACTAGTCTTTCAGGCTCTTTTTAAACTGATCTTTATTTGTAACTAAATTTTTTATGTTTGCTGGTAAATTATTGAAGATGAGTGTTCCTGAGTAGTGGACTCCTTTTTAAACTAAAGTAAGTGCTTTAAGTCCTTGTGCAGATCAGTTTTGTTCCTGGTATTGTATGTATGAACTGAGCTGTTTGTTGGAAAAAGAGATATATTATTTAGGACAAATTTCATTAAGGAGAAAATATACTGAGAGGCAGTAGTTAGTATACCCAGTTCTTTGAAGAGGTTTCTACAAGACGTCTGTGAGTTTACTCCACAAACAGTATGTATTACACACTATTGGACTCTGAAAACTTTTGTTTGACTTGAAGAGTTACCCCAAAATATTATACCATATGAAATTATGGAATGAAAGTAGGCAAAGTATGCAAGCCTTTTTCATTTTTATGTCACCTAAGTCTGCTAACACTCGAATTGCAAATACAGATTTGTTAAGGCATTTCTGCAGTTCTGTGGTGTGCTCCTCCCAACCGAATTTATGATCAAGTTGTAATCCCAGGAATTTAAGACTGTCAACCTCTTCTATCTGCTCTTCTTCATACTTTATGCATATGCTGGTTGGAAACCTCTTACAGGTTCTCAATTGCATGTAGTGACTCTTTTCAAAGTTTAATATCAATGAGTTGGCTTTAAACCATTTATTAATATCCATGAAAATATCATTAGCAGATATTTATAGAACTACACTCGACATACTATTTATTGCAATACTTGTGTCATCTGCAAACAAAACGAACTCTGCTTCTGGCATTGTAACTGATGAGAGATCATTAATGTGCACAAGAAAAAGCAATGGCCCTTAGATGGATCCTTGTGGGACACCACATGTAATTTCTTCCCATTCTGATGATGACTGATGACTTAATTCACTAGTCCCTTGCACTGACACCCTTTGTTTCCTGTTAGCGAGGTATGACTTGAATCATTTTGCAGCACTGCCCATGACACCATAGAATTATGATTTATTTAAAGGGATGTTGTGATTTACACAATCGAATGCCTTTGACAAATCACAGAAACTACCTGCTGCTTGTAACTTGTTATTTAATGAATTAAGTACATTTTCACTGTAGGTGTAAATAGCCTTTTCGATATAAGAACCCTTCAGAAATCCAAACTGTGTTCTTGATAATATGTTATTTGTGGTCAGATGGTTGAGAAGCTGCCTGTACATCACTTTATCTAAAATTTTTGAGAATGCTGGCAAAAGTGAAATTGGTCTGTAGTTTGATGGCATCTCTTTATCCCCTTTCTTGAACAGAGGCTTAACATCTGCATAATTCAGCCAGTCAGGAAGTGTCCCAGTTATAATTGTCTTGTTACACAAGTAACTTAGAATTGTACTAAACTCACAAGAACATGTCTTAATTACCTTTGTTGATATTTCATTGTAACCACTAGAATGCTTTGTTTTTAAAGATTTTACTATGGAAATTATTTCTTTTGGTGAAGTGAGTGACATATTCATGTACCTGAATCTGTAAAGGCTAGTTTCAGTTATTCAAGGGCATTATTTACTGATCCTGACAATCCCATTCTATCAGTAATGGATATAAAGTACTTGTTAAATATATTTGCCACACTATGACCATTGGTTACTATGTGTCATCTACCCTTAGTGCTATTTGCCCCTGTTCCTTACTGGTTCTACCAGTCTCCTCTTTCACTATATCCCATATTGTTTTTATTTTGTTCCCTGACATTTCTATCTTCTTCTCGTAGTGTATTTGTTTAGATGTCTGAATTACTTTTTTTAATATTTTACAGTATTCCTTGTATTTAGCTGAATCATCAGCATTGGAGCTATTATTAGTCGACAGATACATTTTCCTTTTTGTCTTATAGGAAATCTTTATTCCTTGCGTGATCCATGGTTTTATTATAGACTTCTGTTTAATTTGATTAACTTTTAGAGGAAAACAGTTTTCAAACATGGTACTGACATTGTTCATGAATGTGTTATATTTTTCATTCATGTCATGAGCACTATAAACATCTTTCCAGTTCATATCTTTGAGCAGTTTTCTAAAACATACAATTTTTGGTTGATTGAATACTCTCCTGTACTCAGATTTAGTAGTCTTGATAATCTGCTTAGAATTTACATCTAAAACAAGGAGCTGCATGTCATGATCTGACAGTCCATTTATTACAGGTTTTATGGTATGATTTTGTTCCTTTGATTTGTCTATAAAAATGTTATCAATGGCTGTCCTTGAGGATTTAGTGATCCTAGTTGGAAAGTTTACAGTGTGAGTTAGATTGAAAGACAACATTACTAACTGCAGCAAATGTTTATTGGATGATTGAATTAGAAAATCTGTATTAAAGTCACCAGCAATCAAAATTTCTTTGTTTCTTACTGTTAAATAACCCAAAAGAGCTTCTAGATAACTTAGGAATAAATTATAATTTCCTGCAGGTGCTCGGTAAATAGTTACTATTATATAGGATCTGTTAAAGAACTCTACTTCTGTTGCACATGCTTCTAGATGCTGCTCTAAACAGAATTTATTAATGTCAATGTTCTTGAATTTATGGCAGTTTTTAATAAAAGTGGCAACTCCTCCTCCATCCATATCTACTCTGCAGAAGTAGGAAGCTAGCTTAAATCCTGAAATGCCTAACATATCTATACCAGTGGTCACTTGATGTTCAGAGAGGCAGATTATGTCAATTTGGTTAGATGAATTCATTTCATCGATACAAATGAGTAGTTCATCAACTTTATTTCTGAGCCCCGGAATGTTCTGGTGTAATAAAGATAACTGCATACTAATGGGATTATAACTGCTTTGGTGAAGATGAATTGGCAGTTTCTGATTACTTTCTGTTAAACATTGTTTAAATGGAGGCTGTATGCTAAAATCTGACTCCTGATCATCTGTTTTCTCAAACTGAGTGTGTCTGCCAATCTCTCTTAAAACTCGTTTTCTATCCCCCTGCCCTATCCTAAAAAAGGCATCCGTCTAACACCTGTGACCACTGGTATTTTACCACTTGTGACAGTGTCACCCCTTAAGTTTCCTGCAATCAAGCCAGACAGTTTTCCCTTCCCTTTCCTATTGAGGTGACGGCCATGCCTAGTGTAGTCCCACCTATCAATAGCATCCACAGGAATCAAACCAATATGGGACTATATCCGTCCTAAGCAGCCACTCCAACTCCAAGTTCACCCTCCCAATGGTAGGGGGTCCAAATGAGGCCGAGCATGGCGTCTCAACACAGACACAAATCCCACACTCGTATGCTTCATTGCTGATGCTACCTTCACCAGGTCACTCTCTATGGAATATTCAGAGTCTCTGTCAATGCTGTTTCCCGGACCACCCACTATAACCACGGCATCCTCCTTCGTGAAATCCTTGCATAAAGAACCTATATCCTCTGTTACCTGACCCAGATCTGCACTAGGCTTGAAAAAGTTTGTGACCTGGTAATCTGGACCTAGATTTTCCTGCAGTAGTTGGCCATCACCTTTACCATGGGAACTACCTAACAACAGAACTTTCTTTCTCTTTACAAATTTCCCTACCTTTTTCAAGTCCTTGAAAGACTGTTGTGCCCTTTCTACAACTTCCCCATTTCCCATGCCACTACATTCGCCCCAATGAAAGAAACTACAACACCCATCACACCATACCCTGGAACTAACGATCCTATGGCATGTCACACACGTCTCATTCATGGTAAAAACAGAAGTCGTATAAACTGATTTAAGTACTGACTAATACGTAAACAAAGAACCCTAGAAACTATTGAGGCAGATATAAATAAGTTGAAATAGTAATGAATAAAAAACACTGGTGATTACATATAAGTTTAAGTCACTGTTTACTTACGATACGTGCGCGTGAAATTAAGCCTACAGTCTGTGCTATAGGTGCAAGAAGGAAAATAAACTTCTTACCCCATTTAATCTTATTTAACACTTCACTAACACTTCCACTAATGTAACAACACTTATAATATATTTATACCAACTGGAAACGTTTACCTATAAGTTTAATTCACTGCTTACTTACTGATGACAATAATTAGTCTGGTTAGTTGAATTGTCCCAGGCTTCTTGGATTAAGATTGAGTGACCTGCAGGCCAGTTGAGGTGTGAGAAAGTCGCTATATGTTCATCGATTGTGAATGTATGTGTGCAGTTGCACTGATGTTATCTTGGAGGGCACGACTGTCACAGCATACTCATCATGAAGATTTAGAAGAAGGAAGAAGGGGAAATTAGAGTTCAACATCCTGTCGATGGTGCGGTCATTAGTGATACAGCATGAGGTCAGATTACATGAGAACAAGGAAGAAACCTGGCTGTGTCCTTCTCAAAGCAAGCATTGTGACCTTTGCCTGGACCAATTTAGGGAAATCACAGAAAATCTTAATCTAGGGTGAACAGAACTAATGAGTGGTGCCTATAGGAGTTTTGTAGCAGTGGCTTATTTTCGCAAAACAGGATTACACATGGGAAAAATATATCTAAAAACTTGCTGTGTATGTGTGGATGGATGTGTGTGTGTGTGTGCGAGTGTACACCTGTCCTTTTTTCCCCCTAAGGGAAGTCTTACCGCTCCCGGGATTGGAATGACTCCTTACCCTCTCCCTTAAAACCCACATCCTTTCATCTTTCCCTCTCCTTCCCTCTTTCCTGAAGAAGCAGCCATCGGTTGCGAAAGCTAGCAATTCTGTGTGTGTGTTTGTGTGTTTTGTTCATTGTGCCTGTCTGCCGGCACTTTCCCGCTTGGTAAGTCTTGGAATCTTTGTTTTTAATATATTTTTCCCATGTGGACACCAGACAAACACGTAGTTTCTGAAGAGGGGCAGCAGCCTTTTCAGTGGTTGGAGGGGCGACAACCTGGAAATTGACTTATTGGCTTTATGACATTAGCCAATATGACTTTGCTGTGCTGTACTGCAAATGGCTGAAAGGAAGGAAAACTATGTCCATTATTTTTATTTTTACTGGGGGCATGCAGCTCTATTGTATGGTTTAATGATGATGGGATTCTCTTAAGTAAAATATCCCAGAGGTAAAACAGTCCCCTATTCCAATCTCTGGGCAGGTACTTATGTCGTCATAAAGAAAACAAAACCGGTATTCTGCTGGTTAGAGTGTTGGATGTTAGATGTCTTAATTGGGTCAGTAGGTTAGAGAGTTCAAAAACAAAAATGGATACTGACAAACCAGTGCACATTTTCATTCACTTCCACCGATTCCACATAAAGAGGCAATATAGTTGACATCAACGGTTCCTTCCATGTCCACTCGTTTCTCCCCTCTCCAACCTATGTAATAAGAGTTCCTAAAGGCTCAAACTAGATAGGAAATTTGTCTTGTCTTTCTCAACAGAAATATCCTGGTTTTTGGCTTATACAATTTAGGAAATTCATGGAAAATTAAATCCAGAATGTCAGTTGGGCCTTGAACAACCATCTTCCAAATGCAAGTCAAGTGTGTTACCTTTGTGCCACTTAACATCTAAACAAGAACTTAAGTGAAAGGGAAAGAAATAGAAAGAGATATTCACAAGTGCACATGGTGCCCCAGTTGACATACACACATAATCAATCCTTTGAATAATGTAAAGTAAATTATATCTTCAGTTATGTAAAATGCAAGTTTTATTGGCTGGATACATAATAAGTTGGCTTACCTTCATGGCTCCATAGAGAAGCATTGCACAACTTATGACCTCAAACACATTCATCATAAGGCTGATGATCAGCAGTGGGTATGTATCTGAAAATAGATAAAAACTTCAATGATTTTCTTGTTCCCCAAGTATATATACATATATATACATATATACGAAGCTTGTCTGCAAAGTGAAAACATAAGTTTAGTAAAAACATGAAAAAAAATTACATACAATAAACTCTCGATTATCGATGGGCAGATGACTGGCATTGTGGATTATCCATAGCCTATATCTCACACTTATTATTTGCAGCTGAGAATTTTTCCTTTAACCCGGGAGTGATCGCAGGTGAGCAATAACCTCATATTGCACAAAGAGTGTAGTAAATAATGTGCTGCTCAAACAGCCTCAAGCAATGCCCCATAAATGTTGCAGAAGATTGTCAGTGGTTTCTGTTCATGCTGAACAATGTCTGAAAACCAAAAATGTGTTGTGTCGTGTTGCGTTGTTATTGATACAGCAGAAACTGAAAATAGTACAAAAAAAACTTGAAGAAGGCAATATTGGTGAGCAAAATCTAGCATTGATTTATAATATATGTGAAACAGCAATGCAAGATATTCATAAAAACAACTATCAGTTAACATTTATCAAGGTGGAAGGCTACGAAAAGTCTTCAAAAACAGAACTAGAGAAAGTCATGTCGGAACAATTTCAACAGAAACAAGCAGAGTGCACACAAGTATTTGACCCATTATGTGCCAACTGGGCCTCATTTTTCTTCAAAACTTTGTGGACTGAAGGGTATTTTAATGCATATTTCAGCTGGTTAACAAGATTTAAACAGAATCATGATATCTGGGCGATTCCTGTCCAAGGAGAAAAGTTAAGTGGGGATGATAATAAGGCTGCTTCTGAATTTTGTAATGATTTCCAGGAGATTATGACATGAGAAAATTTCGACTTTGAGCAAATTTACACTGCAATAGAAACCATGTCATTTTGGAAGAGTCTACCAACAAAGACTTTAGCTTTTAAGACACGGAGTGCCAGCTTATAAATCAAGCAAGAAAAGGATAACTGTGTTGTTTTATGCTGATGGTCTGGGAATAAATGTAGGCTTGGTTGGGATCACACAAATATAGCCTTGATGTATTTCAAAAATGATTGCTGTGTGCCACAAGGTCAACCTGCATGGGCTGTATTATTACTGGACAATGCATTATCACATCCAAACGAAAACATTCTGAAATTAGCTGACAGGATGATATTTGTAAAATATTTACCACCCTTATGTGACAGCCTTAATCCAGCCAGTGGATCATGGTGTCATTGCTGCCATGGAAAAAAATTATGTAGGAAGTCTGCTACAAAAACTTACTGATGAGGGCAGCAACCTTCAAAAATTTTAGAAATAATTAACTTCAGCAGATATGTGTTGAAGGTGTGCAATAAGATAAAACAATCAACCACAGCAAAGTCACAGAAAAATATTAATTCTAAAATTTATGAATTAAGTAACTCCAATGATGGAGAAGAGTGCTCATTAGTAATGTTAGCTGCTGTTTTTGTAAGTACTCCAGCATGTGAAACAGTTGACAAAGAAACTATTTCTGAATGGTTTTGTGGTATCGGCTGCTATCTGGTCAGCTGCAATTTCAAATGCGCACGCCACCAGTTACACAGCCATGTTTCCTTCAGTTGCCACTGTGTCGTAATGGCATTGCCATGAATGATTGAGCTGCTGTCCGTGAGATATAAGTATCCCCTCTCTGGAGCTCCAGTGGTGGGTGTATTTAAGTTTGAATTTTCATGCACAGACCCTTTTTTGTGTGTTTGTCAGTTGAATAACATTTACAGACTTCCATAGCAGTAAGGGTTTGACATCTTCTGAACAGACATTGCATTGAAGAGTAATAGATTTATAATTATTTTGTATCTGTATGTATTTCTACATTCGAAGTTACCGTAGCAACTGATGCTGCCACTTCAGCAGCAAAGTTATGTATTACTATTTTTACTATTTAATATTAGATGTAGAATAAATTAATGTCTGAATTTTCTGTTTATGAACAGCATCTGTTTCACACTTCTGTATCCACTAAAGAACTTATACATCCTAATACATTAATGTGTACTATAATTGCAAATTAGCTGCTGACTTCAATTATTCAGTTTTCAAGTCTCCCATCATCACCAATAATCGAGAGTTACTGTATTTTTTTATGATTAGCAAAAATGCTGATTCTTCCTCTGTATAGTGCACTAAAAAATGAACGAACATGTTCTCAAGCTAAATATTAAGTACTTTTCACCAAGCACCAGTTATTTAATTTTGTATAAATATACCACATTCAGTTCAGCACACAAATACCAAAGATATTAATCATATATTTTCTAATTGGTCAGGAATTTAACAGGAGAACAAAGTGTTTAGCATTTCACGATGAACATGTAGCTGAGAATTTGATCTCAAAAAAACATGTTCTTGAAGTTGCTGGAAGCTAGGTTCAGCAATTCTTGTACTTCTTTTATTACTGGTCTATTTTCATTTTTGTGATGTAGGGTGACATTCTGGTAATGTAGATGACTCATATTTTAGGAGAAAACTTTGTTGGACAAATCTTATCATATATGCATAATTAAACAAATTTCTTGACGAAATTTTCTGCAAACAATCTGTAACAGTTCAATAGAAATAATAAAATGTATAATTATAGCATTGTTCAAAAACAATTCTGAGTTATCCACAGACTTCAATTATCCATACTTTTCAAGTCCTCCATTACCACGGATAATCTAGACTGAAGCATATAGACAGAGTTTTTCTTACTCATCCTGTCCAGAAAGTCTTCCCTGACCCACAGTTCTGGATGACTTTTCAGAAATCTATTCCTTTACCTTTACCTCTCCAGTCCTTTTCCTTCACCTCTCTTCCTTCCCCTTCAACCCTTCTGCCTGAGGAAGAAGCCACTGGTTCCAAAATCTTATTTCATTATAACCTCCTTTTATGTGTGTGTTCTGCCGCCACTTGGTGAATAGATTTTTTATCTATCAAATCACATTACATTGTCAAAAACTGATTGTATTTGTTGTTATAATTGTAACATTAGACAAATATTCTTTCGCCTTTTACTTGATCTTTGCTCAAGATGTGGTGTATTCTCAACCACAAAAGATTCCCAGTAGAATTAATATTTAAAACTGAAGGGAACTTTATTCCTTGTAACATGTGAATTTTTATTTGAAAATGTTTAGATTATGTTTATAGAGATGTCATACATATTTTTCGCTGCTAAACCATTTCCTTTCCTCACTATTTTATGTGATCAACACATACACACAGATGGATTATGCTCATAGTGTGTAAACTGATTTGTTGTATATTGATATCATATATTGCACATATTATCCATGTAACATGTTACTGACTACTTAGCAGGCATGGTAGGAAATACTGAACAAATTTAGGGACATGCTGATAGCTTCATAACAGCTCAGTGCAGGTCATATGAAAGTAACAGAAATCCTCAGCAGAGAGGATTAGAAAGAACGGAGGCATCCTTCTTGTGAAACACTGCTACCTAAGACAAAAATATCTGCTGCCACCATCATCTTTCTCAATGTGGTTTTCTCAAAGTTTGAGGTGAACAACTGCTTTCTTCTTACGACAGGAAGAAGGCTGGATGTGACCAAAGCCAATAACTTTTTGTTGACATTACATTCATCTTCACAGTGGAAAAATATTGTGACAGCTTCACATGTCATGCATGCTATTTAACCAGGAAAGATCCCATAACTGATTTTCAAACACCAGAAAATGATACTTCACACCTTAACACCGGCTTAAGCAAACACAAAACATTGAAAAATGAAACCATGTAAACACAGTAAGCGCCCTGCACCATTTCTGAAGCCTGAGCAATTTTAGTAACACTTGGCTGTTGCAGAATATATTATTTGATAAAAAATAAAATAATGTAACAATAACAATTAAGAAAATCTCTGAAGCGCACATCTGCTGTGTTTGATTCAACAAATTGTACATCAAAGATGTGTGTACTGCAACACTGTGCACACACTCTAAAGCCACAAACTCGTATCTCAAGTACCACTCACGACCGAGGTGCAGGAGGGATGGTGTTGGCAGTGTGGTAGCCCGGCACGGGTGTGGTGGCATCTCCAAAGAGAGGTTAGTGAATAAAAAAAAATTGTCACTTGAGCATGTTCTAGAAATTTAAAATACAATAGCATGGGAGGGGCTTTCAATAAGTAGTGCAATACTTTTATTCTGCAAGCAGATTGATTTTATTTTTCAATACACCATATTATTCCTCACTCTTTCCACTACAAACCTTATTTTTCAAAATAATCTCCATTTCACGTGACGGACTTACATCACCGGACCCATGACCTCAGCCGTTTGGTCCCTTTGGTATTCGCACTTACATCACCTTACTGGGAGAGCCTATAAAGCCCATGCCATACCTTTCTACTGATTGACGTAGGAGCCAACATCTTGCTGCATCGGTAACCTCCCCGTCATCTGTGTACTGCTTTCTGCTGAGTGCATCCTTCATTAGCCCAAACACTTGGAAATCACAAGGTGTGAGATCCAGGTTGTAGGGTGGATGAGGGAAAACAGCCAAACGAAGTTTTGCGAGCTCTTTCGAGTGTGCAGACTTCTGTGAGGACTCGCATTCGTGAAGAAGTTTGTTTGGATTTTTGTGAGTATGAACATACTTGCCTGAGGGTAGTGCAATACACTTCCGAGTCGATTGTTGCCCACGAGGGAAGGCATCGGACAGAAGAACCCCTTCAGAGCCCCAGAAGACTGTCATCACGATTATACTGTACGAGGATGTGCCACTGAACATTTTCTCCGGAGGAGAACTGACATGGTGCTACTCCACGGACTGCCGTTTTGTTTTCTGTTCAAAGTGACGAACCCAAGCTGCTTCACTTCTGACTGTGTGTGACAAAAAATTGTCACAATCAGCCCCATAACCTGCAAGCAATTCCACAGAGAAGGACAATTCCCTTTGTGAGCATGCCGCTTTTTGTTTTGAATCGGTCTTCTCAGGGTACGACTCTATGCTTCCACATTGATAGTAGTTCCTCGTTGCACGAAGTCGACCGACAAAACACCGAGCCTATCCCAAAACAATGACGCCATGATTTTGCGCTGGGAGAGTGTCTGTTTGTCCTTCACCTTTACAGGCGAGTGTGTGTGTCTCCATTCCATTCTCTGTTGCTTCGATTCGGGCGTGATATGCGAAAAACACGTTTTGTGTCCAGTTACGAGCTGACACAAGAAGCCATCACCTTCTTCGTGACGATGAGTCAAGAACTTCATCTCACACTCAAATCTTTGGTTTTTGTGGTCCTCTGTTAGGAGTTTCGGGACTTTAGGTGTCCAGAAACAATGTTGTAAAGCACTGATTTCGGCGCGTCAGGAAATTCGTTTGAGAGACCTGTTATTGTGAAGCGCCTGTTCTCACGAATACTCGCTTCAACTGAAGCCACCAAATCGTCTGCAATCAAAGAAGGGCGACCGGAGCGGTCCTCATCATGGACGTTGTCACTGCCATCTTTGAATTCTCGTACGCACTTTGCTTTCACTCATAACAGTATCACTGCATACTTCGCAAATCTGTCGCTGAATTTCTGCAGCAGGCAGGGTCCTAGCTGACAAAAACGGTATCAGTGAGAGAACCTCACACGGGGCGGGCGAATTTATAGTCTAAAACATTTTGAAAGCACAGAACAGAACCGTACAGGTTAGCTACAAAGCTGGAACTGAGCACAGTTGTTAGCGGTACACGACGCACGCACTCGTTGCGGTATGCTTGCGAACTACTAGTGTCTACAACAAAACGGACCTTATTTAAAAAAACACGCCTCTTAATTTACATTGATATATTTTATGTAGTCATTCTTAATACGCTCACAATTGTTTCACAGTAGTGTTGTGCACGAGGACTTTGAGGCGTGGCGCCGTATAACGATCTTGCCTTGGAGGCGGTTAAGTGGGACATGTCTCAGGGCTGGATAGTGACAGATGGTGACGCGAGACTGGACGCGCACATAGTTTATGTATCAGCCGATAGAGGGCAGTATTGGATAGGGGGACGGTGAGTTTAGTTTCGATTGTGCCCACTAGAGTGCACTAAAGTAATTGAATGTTTTTCATAAACTGTTCTAGTATTTTCATAAGGTGTTATGTCTTTTTATGTATGTAAAATGTTGTAAATGTGTTTTAGCAGTATGAATAATGCGTCAGTATGGTTTAATGTTAATATGAAGATAATTGTTTAACGAATCGTGGAGTAGGATTTAGTGTGGGAACATTTCAAAGAAGTATGGATATGGACAAAGGGGATTTTTGTAGAATACACTCCTGGAAATTGAAATAAGAACACCGTGAATACATTGTCCCAGGAAGAGGAAACTTTATTGACACATTCCTGGGGTCAGATATATCACATGATCACACTGACAGAACCACAGGCACATAGACACAGGCAACAGAGCATGCACAATGTCGGCACTAGTACAGTGTATATCCACCTTTCGCACCAATGCAGGCTGCTATTCTCCCATGGAGACGATCGTAGAGATGCTGAATGTAGTCCTGTGGAACGGCTTGACATGCCATTTCCACCTGGCGCCTCAGTTGGACCAGAGTTCGTGCTGGACGTGCAGACCGCGTGGGACGACGCTTCATCCAGTCCCAAACATGCTCAATGGGGGACAGATCCGGAGATCTTGCTGGCCAGGGTAGTTGACTTACACCTTCCAGAGCACGTTGGGTGGCACGGGATACATGCGGACGTGCATTGTCCTGTTGGAACAGCAAGTTCCCTTGCCGGTCTAGGAATGGTAGAACGATGGGTTCGATGACGGTTTGGATGTACCGTGCACTATTCAGTGTCCCCTCAACGATCACCAGAGGTGTACGGCCAGTGTAGGAGATCGCTCCCCACACCATGACGCCGGGTGTTGGCCCTGTGTGCCTCGGTCGTATGCAGTCCTGATTGTGGCGCCAAACACGCATACGACCATCATTGGCACCAAGGCAGAAGCGACTCTCATCGCTGAAGACGACACGTCTCCATTCGTCCCTCCATTCACGCCTGTCGCGACACCACTGGAGGCGGGCTGCACGATGTTGGGGCGTGAGCGGAAGACGGCCTAACGGTGTGCGGGACCGTAGCCCAGCTTCATGGAGACGGTTGCAAATGGTCCTCGCCGATATCCCAGGAGCAACAGTGTCTCTAATTTGCTGGGAAGTGGCGGTGCGGTCCCCTACGGCACTGCATAGGATCCTACGGTCTTGGCGTGCATCCGTGCGTCGCTGCGGTCCGGTCCCAGGTCGACGGGCACGTGCACCTTCCGCCGACCACTGGCGACAACATCGATGTACTGTGGAGACCTCACGCCCCACGTGTTGAGCAATTCGGCGGTACGTCCACCCGGCCTCCCGCATGCCCACTATACGCCCTCGCTCAAAGTCCAACTGCACATACGGTTCACGTCCACGCTGTCGCGGCATGCTACCAGTGTTAAAGACTGCGATGGAGCTCCGTATGCCACGGCAAACTGGCTGACACTGACGGCGGCGGTTCACAAATGCTGCGCAGCTAGCGCCATTCGACGGCCAACACCGCGGTTCCTGGTGTGTCCGCTGTGCCGTGCGTGTGATCATTGCTTGTACAGCCCTCTCGCAGTGTCCGGAGCATGTATGGTGGGTCTGACACACCGGTGTCAATGTGTTCTTTTTTCCATTTCCAGGAGTGTAGATTTGTAAAGTAAGTTTATGGTAAAGGAAAGTTAATTTAGGTATAAATAACAATAGTAAATTACTTTATGCATAAACAAAACTTCAGCATATTAGATAATTACGTCGGTAAAAAGTGCAGTCGTTAGGTTTACTATTTTGCGATTGGTTATTGATGAAAAGCGCACACTGACGTGGGAGAATGTCGTTTCGCTATTGGCTGTTGAGTAAACTGACCAATGGTACAGCAATATCCTTCGCGCGCGTTTCTCGGCTGGTAGAGAAGAGAGAGTATTCTAGAGAAGACTGGAAGCCTAGCCATGAAACAGATCGGACGTGTGTAGTAGTAGTTCCGATGGAAATGATAAGTTCCCGGATCGGGCAGTGTTTCATACATCAAAAGTGTTGGAAAGCGACGGCATAATTATTCCGATGTGCGTATAGAAATTTCGGAATTTTTAAGTAAATTTTGAGACGAGAAAAGACAAATTCCGCGTGGCGTATTGAGCAGGTCTGTGGCTAAAAACTGACTCCATTTGGTACCGACAGACTTAATATTCGGCGAGCATTGTTAATCAAAAACAATCCGTATTTTTTCAGCTATTACGTCTTCGGGAAATGCAACACCATAAACTTGCTAACGTGAGCGAAAGGGATTATGAGTGACTGTGTTGAGACTAGCACGGGCTTGGCAGTGATACTTGTTCACCTAAATTTCACAATATATTAATTAAGGACAAAATTTCCAATCTTTCATTTCCTGTGAAAACTTTGCCCCGAAACATAGATAGTGTCTTTAATTGCAGCCTGGTTCACGTCGAAGTACAGTAGGTTTCACTCGGTTTCCCTACTGATGATCTGCTGACACAATGTTCACTGGTAGGTGCAGGTCCGTCGTAAAGCGACGGAAGGAATCGCGCCGCCGCAACTTGTGTTTATCACTTGTGTGTTATGCTGATGTTTTTCACTGGATTAACTATGCAGGGTGAAGCGATTTTAATTTCAATTTTCGTAACATGACTTGGCTGACGGTTAATATTATGGTGGTGTTCTTTAATGTATGATAATCAAAACATTAATTGGTAACTTAATTGTTAACGACAGCTGTCACCAGTTATCAGAAGTATGCATACTACATCTAGGCACAGATCGGAGATAAGTTGTCACCCCATTCAGGAAAAGCGTTTTGATAAAACCCGCCGGGGAAACGTGTAGTAGAAGTGAGACAGTACCCTCGCAACACTGGGTGCCGGGACTTACACATGATCTCCAGTGAGTTGAGGTACGGGCGGCGCAGCAGGTTGGCCTCCTCTGGGTTGAAGACGCGCTGAAGCGTCTGGTCGTTGGAGCCTCCCATGTAGTCGCCCGTCTCCCAGCGGTACGCCATCGTCGCCAGCTGCACCACGCTGGCGGCCTGCGGCACACACACAAAACACGCTGCACTCGGTACCACACTACACGTAACAGGGGGCCAGGGCCACACTAGTGCTGACATCTGGCCGAGGGCGTCGCTCTGTGATCAGGGAACGCCGTTCTCCTTCAGTGCACCAGCCGTCTGAAGCTGTATGAGCAGGCGGGAGAGGATGGAAATGTGCCAGAGTGGAACGAGAGGCTAATCTTCTGTATCACATGCAGAAAACTGTAACTCTTCTCACAAACGAAAAGTACGAGGGTTGGAACTTTAATAGTGCTGATACGTAATCAGCATGGTTTCAGAAAACATCGTTCTTGTGCAACGCAGCTAGCTCTTTATTCGTACGAAGTAATGGCCGCTATCGACAGGGGATCTCAGGTTGATTCCGGATCTCCGGAAAGCTTTTGACACCGTTCCTCACAAGCAACTTCTAATCAAGCTGCGGGCCTAAGGAGTATCGTCTCAGTTGTGCGACTGGATTCGTGATTTCCTGTCAGGAAGGTCGCAACTCGTAGTAATAGGCGGCAAATCATCCACTACAACTGAAGTGATATCAGGTGTTCCCCAGGGAAGCGTCCTGGGACCTCTGATGTTCCTGATCTATATAAATGACCTGGGTGACAATCTGAGCAGTTCTCTTAGGTTGTTCGCAGATGATGCTGTATTTTACCGTCTAGTAAGGTCATCCGAAGACCAGTATCAGCTGCAAAGCGATTTAGAAAAGATTGCTGTATGGTGTGGCAGGTGGCAGTTGACGTTAAATAACGAAAAGTGTGAGGTGATCTACACGAGTTCCAAAAGAAATTAGTTGGAATTCGATTACTCGATAAATAGTACAATTCTCAAGGCTGTCAATTCAACTAAGTACCTGGGTGTTAAAATTACGAACAACTTCAGTTGAAAAGACCACATAGATAATATTGTGGGGAAGGCGAGCCAAAGGTTGCGTTTCATTGGCAGGACACTTAGAAGATGCAACAAGTCCACTAAAGAGACAGCTTACACTACACTCGTTCGTCTTCTGTTAGAATATTGCTGCGCGGTGTGGGGTCCTTACCAGGTGGGATTGACGGAGAACATCGAAAGGGCGCAAAAAAGGGCAGTTCGTTTTGTATTATCACATAATAGGGGAGAGAGTGTGGCAGATATGATACGCGAGTTGGGATGGAAGTCATTAAAGCAAAGACGTTTTTCTTCGCGGCGAGATCTATTTACGAAATTTCAGTCACCAACTTTCTCTTCCGAATGCGAAAATATTTTGTTCAGCCCAACCTACATAGCTAGGAATGATCATCAAAATAAAATAAGAGAAATCAGAGCTCGAACAGAAAGGTTAAGGTGTTCGTTTTTCCCGCGCGCTGTTCTGGAGTGGAATGGTAGAGAGATAGTATGATTGTGGTTCGATGAACGCTCTGCCAAGCACTTAAACGTGTATTGCAACGTAATCATGTAGATGTAGAACTATTTAGCCGCGCGGAATTAGCCGAGCGGTCTGAGGCGCTGCAGTCATGAACTGTGCGGCTGATCTCGGCGAAGGTTCGAGTCCTCCCTCGGGCATGGGTGTGTGTGTGTTTGTCCTTAGGATAATTTAGGTTAAGTAGTGGATAAGCTTAGGGACTGATGACCTTAGCAGTTAAGTCCCATATGATTTCACAGGCATTTGAACATTTTTTTGCCAACTATTTATTTACAGCTCGTACAAAATAGAGACGTGTTTCAAAGTTTTACTGACCTTCAAAGTCGTTCAAATGGTTCTGAGCACTATGGGACTTAACATCTATGGTCATCAGTCCCCTAGAACTTAGAACTACTTAAACCTAACTAACCTAAGGACAACACACAACACCCAGCCATCACGAGGCAGAGAAAATCCCTGACCCCGCCGGGAATCGAACCCGGGCGCGGGAAGCCACAACGCTACCGCACGACCACGAGATGCGGGCTTCAAAGTCGTCCCCAGCATTGTGTACTGATGGCTGGGTCTGTATTTGGAAAGCTGCTATTCAGCACTCAGCAGCCGTACGAACTTTACGAGTTTTAGAGCTGAAACTGTATAGGGATTCTCATGTTTTCCTCTTCTACATGGCCTTGTAATGGACGTACGAAAATTTGTATCATTGCGTAATGTAAGTAAATAAAATTGCCCTATGTCATTTCAATATAAAAAATTATTTTGACGATTTGCCTTAAATACGCGTTTCTAGGATTGAATACACACTGTAATTTTAAATTCTGTCTTTTACTTCAGAAGCTACGTTTTCTTGCAGTAAAAAATCGGCAGTATGCAACAACAAGCAGACGTTTCCGGTTTTAAACAAAGCAGCCGAAGAAAAATTGACTTTATGCCCCCCTGTTAACTGAGATATATTTGAAATTTTGTTTTCACTTTAGTATTGCTCTGCAGACTTCACACTGTCACTTACCGCTTTCTGCTTCCAGACGCATCCTCTTTTCATCAGGCGATTCCCGGAAAGCCAGTTGCGATGACAAGTAGGAAGGACAACCCGGAAATATCTATGGTATACACCCATCTTTTGTCCTCGGTCGTTCAAGATTTACAGTTAAAATCCGTCCTGTCTTCTCATCAAAGCAGTTTGCTGTCCATACAGTACTTTCCGGTTGGAAATGTTTGTGACAGATCTTTAACAGCAGAACACTAATTAATATAACTATTCTGCGTGACAATAGTTGCAAATATGAGAGACATTTCACGGCCAGATTCGTATTAACCTCGCAGCAATGGTCCAGAATTAAAAAACAAATGATATTGCTACATGATTTATAACTGCTTTTAAAAACAATTGGCAAAGGTGGTGCAATGGAAAAAAATAACACGCTATAAATTTTTCGTCATTTACTTACCCTTGAATGATACGTAGGCACAAATTCCTGTCTGGGCATAGCTGCATTCCAATGATTTTTCAGCTTCACACATTTGGGAAATCGAGACATGTGCACTTTCATGCCTTTTTGGGATGTATAGTTTCCCTGGCAAAAGGGAACGCAACACTTGTATCTCATACTTCGAAGAACTGTAGGCGAACACTCTATTAAATATATATCACTTTCAAGTGCCACACACTTTCATCACAACATACACGCCAACAGCACTGCCAACTAAAGATGGCCAACAGTTTGTGACGTCACATTTCAATATGGCCGCCGTGCGTAGGCCTTGTATCTAGAAGGCTTTGGTATGACCCATTGCCAGCGATGTGGAAGTCGTAGGATACTCTTAGCAGTGCCAGGTGTGTTGACAGTTCGAGAGGCGCGGTGTATTGCGCAACGAATTTGTAGCAGTTCTGAAGGGAATGCCGTGAAGTGCTTCTTTCAGTGTAGAAAACGAGTTAAACTCACGAGGGCTTAAGTCAGGGCAGTGCAGTAGGTGGTATAGCACTTAGCAGCCCCATCAGTCAAACGAATCAGTAACACCTAGCGCTGTAAGTGCTTGAGCATGCGTCCAGCAAAATGATGGTCTGGTCCTGCAGAAAGTGTCATCACTTCTGTCTCTAAGCTCGTCGTAGATTGTGTTCCAAAGATGAACAGCACAGAGACAGCAGTGATGACACTTTCTGCAGGACCAGACCACCATTTTGCTGGACGCATGCTCAAACAAATACAGTGCGATCTGTTACTGATTTGCGCGGGATTATAGAATTGGGGAGAAGAGGAGCTTATGGCACAACTTGACTAGAAGAACGGATCGGTTGGTAGGACATGTTCTGAGACATCGAGTGATCAGCAATTTAGTATTGGAGGGCAGCGTGGAGGGTAAAAATCGTAGAGGGAGACCAAGAGATGAATACACTAAGCAGATTCAGAAGGACGTAGGCTGCAGTAGGTACTGGGAGATGAAGAAGCTTGCACAGCATAGAGTAGCATGGAGAGCTGCATCAAACCAGTCTCAGGACTGAAGACAACAACAACAGCCGAGCGGTCTAAGGCGCTGCAGTCATGGACTGTGTGGCTGGTTCCGGTGGAGGTTCGAGTGCTCCCTCGGGCATGGGTGTGTGTGTTTGTCCTTAGGATAATTTAGGTTAAGTAGTGAATAAGCTTAGGGATTGATGACCTTAGCAGTTAAGACACATAAGATTTCACACACATTGAATATTTTTTTGTTACTGATTTGTTTGACTGGTGTGGTGTCTGGTGGTGACACCACAGGTATGATTTCAGTTTATTTTTGAAACTATTACTGCTGTCTGTCAGACATTTGATTTCATTTGGTAATTTGTCAAAAAATTTTATAGCAGCTATTTTACCCTTTTCTGTGCCAAAGAAAGGGTAGTAAAGTCTTTCTTTTTTCTGACTTTATAATCATGAATCCTCCCCCCATGAACCATGGACCTTGCCGTTGGTGGGGAGGCTTGCGTGCCTCAGCGATACAGATGGCCGTACCGTAGGTGCAACCACAACGGAGGGGTATCTGTTGAGAGGCCAGACAAACGTGTGGTTCCTGAAGAGGGGCAGCAGCCTTTTCAGTAGTTGCAGGGGCAACAGTCTGGATGATTGACTGATCTGGCCTTGCAACATTAACCAAAACGGCCTTGCTGTGCTGGTACTGCGAACGGCTGAAAGCAAGGGGAAACTACAGCCGTAATTTTTCCCGAGGACATGCAGCTTTACTGTATGATTAAATGATGATGGCATCCTCTTGGGTAAAATATTCCGTAGGTAAAATAGTCCCCCATTCGGATCTCCGGGCGGGGACTACTCAGGAGGATGTCGTTATCAGGAGAAAGAAAACTGGCGTTCTACGGATCGGAGCGTGGAATGTCAGATCCCTTATGGGGCAGGTAGGTTAGAAAATTTAAAAAGGGAAATGGATAGGTTAAAGTTAGATATAGTGGGAATTAGTGAAGTTCGGTGGCAGGAGGAACAAGACTTCTGGTCAGGTGACTACAGGGTTATAAACACAAAATCAAATAGGGGTAATGCAGGAGTAGGTTTAATAATGAATAGGAAAATAGGAATGCGGGTAAGCTACTACGAACAGCATAGTGAACGCATTATTGTGGCCAAGATAGATACGAAGCCCACACCTACTACAGTAGTACAAGTTTATATGCCAACTAGCTCTGCAGATGATGAAGAAATTGAAGAAATGTACGATGAAATAAAAGAAATCATTCAGATAGTGAAGGGAGACGAAAATTTAATAGTAATGGGTGACTGGAATTCGAGTGTAGGAAAAGGGAGAGAAGGAAACATAGTAGGTGAATATGGATTGGGGCTAAGAAATGAAAGAGGAAGCCGCCTAGTAGAATTTTGCACAGAGCACAACTTAATCATAGCTAACACTTGGTTTAAGAATCATGAAAGAAGGTTGTATACGTGGAAGAATCCTGGAGATACTAAAAGGTATCAGATAGATTATATAATAGTAAGACAGAGATTTAGGAACCAGGTTTTAAGTTGTAAGACATTTCCAGGGGCAGATATGGACTCTGACCACAATCTATTGGTTATGACCTGTAGATTAAAACTGAAGAAACTGCAAAAATGTGGGAAATTAAGGAGATGGGACCTGGATAAACTGAAAGAACCAGAGGTTGTACACAGTTTCAGAGAGAGCATAAGGGAACAATTGACAGGAATAGGGGAAAGAAATACAGTAGAAGAAGAATGGGTAGCTCTGAGGGATGTAGTAGTGAAGGCAGCAGAGGATAAAGTAGGTACAAAGACGAGGGCTGCTATAAATCCTTGGGTAACAGAAGAAATATTGAATTTAATTGATGAAAGGAGAAAATATAAAAATGCAGTAAATGAAGCAGGCAAAAAGGAATACAAACGTCTCAAAAATGAGATCGACAGGAAGTGCAAAATGGCTAAACAGGGATGGCTAGAGGACAAATGTAAGGATGTAGAAGCTTATCTCACTAGGGGTAAGATAGATACTGCCTACAGGAAAATTAAAGAGACCTTTGGAGAGAAGAGAACCACGTGTATGAATATCAAGAGCTCAGATGGCAGCCCAGTTCTAAGCAAAGAAGGGAAGGCAGAAAGGTGGAAGGAGTATATAGAAGGTTTATACAAGGGCGATGTACTTGAGGACAATATTATGGAAATAGAAGAGGATGTAGATGAAGACGAAATGGGAGATACGATACTGCGTGAAGAGTTTGACAGAGCACTGAAAGACCTGAGTCGAAACAAGGCCCCCGGAGTAGACAACATTCCATTAGAACTACTGAAGGCCTTGGGAGAACCAGTCCTGACAAAACTCTACCAGCTGGTGAGCAAGATGTATGAGACAGGCGAAATACCCTCAGACTTCAAGAAGAATATAATAATTCCAATCCCAAAGAAAGCAGGTGCTGACAGATGTGAAAATTACCGAACTATCAGTTTAATAAGCCACGGCTGCAAAATACTAACGCGAATTCTTTACAGACGAATGGAAAAACTGGTAGATGCAGACCTTGGGCAGGATCAGTTTGGATTCCGTCGAAATGTTGGAACACGTGAGGCAATACTGACCTTACGACTTATCTTAGAAGAAAGATTAAGAAAAGGCAAACCTACGTTTCTAGCATTTGTAGACTTAGAGAAAGCTTTTGACAATGTTGGCTGGAATACTCTTTTTCAAATTCTAAAGGTGGCAGGGGTAAAATACAGGGAGCGAAAGGCTATTTATAATTTGTACAGAAACCAGATGGCAGTAATAAGAGTCGAGGGGCATGAAAGGGAAGCAGTGGTTGGGAAAGGAGTGAGACAGGGTTGTAGCCTCTCCCCGATGTTATTCAATCTGTATATTGAGCAAGCAGTAAAGGAAACAAAAGAAAAATTTGGAGTAGGTATTAAAATTCATGGAGACGAAGTAAAAACTTTGAGGTTCGCCGATGACATTGTAATTCTGTCAGAGACGGCAAAGGACTTGGAAGAGCAGTTGAACGGAATGGACAGTGTCTTGAAAGGAGGATATAAGATGAACATTAACAAAAGCAAAACGAGGATAATGGAATGTAGTCAAATTAAATCGGGTGATGCTGAGGGAATTAGATTAGGAAATGAGACACTTAAAGTAGTAAAGGAGTTTTGCTATTTAGGAAGTAAAATAACTGATGATGGTCGAAGTAGAGAGGATATAAAATGTAGACTGGCAATGGCAAGGAAAGCGTTTCTGAAGAAGAGAAATTTGTTAACATCGAATATAGATTTATGTATCAGGAAGTCGTTTCTGAAAGTATTTGTTTGGAGTGTAGCCATGTATGGAAGTGAAACATGGACGATAACTAGTTTGGACAATAAGAGAATAGAAGCTTTCCAAATGTGGTGCTACAGAAGAATACTGAAGATAAGGTGGATAGATCACGTAACTAATGAGGAGGTATTGAATAGGATTGGGGAGAAGAGAAGTTTGTGGCACAACTTGACTAGAAGAAGGGATCGGTTGGTAGGACATGTTTTGAGGCATCAAGGGATCACAAATTTAGCATTGGAGGGCAGCGTGGAGGGTAAAAATCGTAGAGGGAGACCGAGAGATGAGTACACTAAGCAGATTCAGAAGGATGTAGGTTGCAGTAGGTACTGGGAGATGAAGCAGCTTGCACAGGATAGAGTAGCATGGAGAGCTGCATCAAACCAGTCTCAGGACTGAAGACAACAACAACAATCATGAATGTCACTGTTGTTTTTAAACTGGTCCATGTTGTTGATAACAAATTCCGTTAGTGAGTAAATGTACTGTGAGGATGTTGTAAGAATTCCCAATCTTTTAAAAAGGTGCCTACAAGATGTGCGACTATGAGCCCCACACATTACTCTAACCACTTCCTTTTCAGCAGTGAATACTTTTTGTCTAAGTGTTGAGTTACTCCAAAATATTATTCCGTATGACATCAGAGAATGAAAGTATGCATCTTAACTAAGTAATTTCTGTGGTGTCACCGCCAGACACCACACTTGCTAGGTGGTAGCCTTTAAATCGGCCGCGGTTCGGTTGTATACGTCGGACCCGCGTGTCGCCACTATCAGTGATTGCAGACCGAACGCCGCCACACGGCAGGTCTAGAGAGACTCCCTAGCACTCGCCCCAGTTGTACAGCCGACTTTGCTAGCGATGGTTCACTGTCTACATACGCTCTCATTTGCAGAAATGACAGTTTAGTATATCCTTCAGCTACGTCATTTGCTACGACCTAGCAAGGCGCCATATTCAGTTACTACGTATCCTGAACAGATAATATTGTGAATCATGTACCGTCAAGAGCGACGTTCCTGATTAATGGATTAAAGTTAAGTATCAAACTAATTATGTCCGCTTTCTGAATTCTAATTCCAGACCTCACGTCAGTATAGTTCTTCCCTTCTCATGCCAGCCTGCGTGAGCTAAAACGCGTGCATTTCCACCTCCTCTCGTAACACGGCGTTGGCTCTTCTGCCAACAAAACAATATCTCCTTGACAACTCCTTCTATACCATAGATGAATTCTTGAATAGGAATAAATAAATCTATTAATATGTATGTTGTGCCTTTTAAGGGGATGGGGTAAATAATAGAAATATTAATCTTTAACACTGCACTGTAATATATACACACATTAAGAAATCTTGTTTCATATGTGCATTTCTTGTGCAGTTGACACGTTCCACATCATAACGGCTTCCGTACCGTGTGATTGATCAATGGAACACGCAACCAACCAACTAACTAAGTCGTCGCTCGACCGCCTATCTACCTCTGCTAGGTACGCAGAATGACGGGTATCCAAGCAGCAATTTGAAAACAGAAAAACGTTAATTACTCTAATATTATCCCCTAATATATTAATTAAAAAATTCGTTTTTTAACCATCTTTCATTGTATAGCATTGAAAATACAATTTTCCGCCACAAACTTTGACCTCGATTTTTTTCAAATCTAGGGAGTGCCTAGCAAAAAGCCGATACAGGTCTCTCTTTATTTTCAATATAGAACGTCATTGTAAAACTTGATCAACATCAATCTTTTGTTGGTCGTAACTCCGTAACTAAACACTTGCGGACCTATATTTATATGAACTTTTTTCTTTAGTTTTACTTTTAGAATAACATATTAAAATATTTGCATATCTTCGTGAATTACCCTGTACAATCCGCTCACAAAGGCGGTAGCTTATAAAACCCTGATTCGAGCAATATTTGAATATTGCTCGTCAGTATGGGATTCGTAGCAGATAGGATTGATAGAGGAAAGGGAGAAGATACAGAGAAGAGCAGCACGTTTCTTTATAGGTCCATTTCAATTAAGGGCAATAGTGTCACGAAGATGCTGAGCCAACTCCAGAGGTGAACGCTGCAACAGAGGTGTTCCGCATCGGGGAGTGGTCTCATGTTTCAGTTCCGAGAGCGTGCCTTCCTAGAACAGCCGACCAATCCATTGCTTCACCCTACGTATATTTAACGGAAAGATCGAGAAGGTAAAATCAGAGACATTCGAGGTGACCTTGAGCTTACCAGGAATTATTCTTCCCGCGAATCTTTCGCGACTGGAACAGGAAAAGGGCGAAGCGACATTGGTCACAAAGTACCCACCGCCACACACTGTAAAGCGGCTTATGGAGTATAGATGTGCTTGTAGATATAGATGTACCTTAGCAGCAAGGCAACGCATGACGGTTAAAACAACAATGGGATTTCCCATTCATCACGATTTTTCCTGGACCGTACTGATTTTAAACAAAATGCCCCGGCTTGCCCGAACCCTCTTTGGCGACAGCGAAATGTCGCGGATTTTCGTTTTATATAGCGTGACCTTTTTTCTTCCATAACAAATCACCATTCCTGATACAATTTTTTGCTCGCCTGAAGTTTTGGAACGTTGGCATTCGCACGGAAAGCTAAACTTGATTGTCAATTTCATTGTAACACATCGATTCTATTGCAAACTCATCGGCACTGCGAGCTTGTAAGCAGCTGCACATTTTCTAACTTCGGTGGGTTGTATTATTGCACGGTAGTTTAAGGTTTCCAGCACTTGCAGCAGTGACTTTGCTAACCTTTATCTTAATATTATCTGTCTTGACTACGGGAACACGCAAGTCCAAACCAAACAGTAAGACGCTGCAAGAATTCCTGTTTACTGAGGGAGACGAGGAGAACGCCGAGTATACGTGCAGTTTGTGATGTGGAAGTTGGCACTGGACACGAAGTATGTAACCGGCACAGCAAGCCATATTCTTAATTCTTCAAGACAAAAAATAAACAAATAGGTACGTATTTATCGGTGAAGGTAGTTTCAGCCAAGGATAAGCAACAAGAAGCTACATTCGCACAGCACACAGCGACACACAAACAGAGTTTCCCAGACTATGCAGTGCACCACTGACGCAATTAAATCGTTGTTTTCAAATACGTTCTAGTACTCTCACAAGGGAACCTCCCCATCGCACCCTCCTCAGATTTAGTTATAAGTTGGCACAGTGGATAGGCCTTGAAAAACTGAACACAGATCAATCGAGAAAACAGAAGTTATGTGGAACTATGAAAAAATAAGCAAAATATACAAACTGAGTAGTCCATGCGCAAGATAGGCAACATCAAGGATAATGTGAGCTCAGGAGCGCCGTGGTCCCCTGGTTAGCGTGAGCAGCTGCGGAACGAAAGATCCTTGGTTCAAGTCTTCCCTCGAGTGAAAAGTTTACTTTCTTTATTTTCGCAAAGTTATGATCTGTCCGTTCGTTCATTGACGTCTCTGTTCACTGTAATAAGTTCAGTGTCTGTGTTTTGCGACCGTACCGCAAAACCGTGCCTTTAGTAGACGAAAGGACGTGGTTCACCAATGGGAAGCGAAAACATTTGATCGCAAGGTCGTAGGTCAACCGATTCCTCCACAGGAAAACACGTCTGATATATTCTATACGAAACTGGTGACGGCATGTGCGTCACATGACGGGAATATGTTGTCGACCCACATAACTTGTACACTTGGCGAATGGGTAAAAAGATTCTTCTACCTTGCCCCATTTTGGTTTCCTTGTGGATGTGATAATCACTCCCAAAAAAGTGATGAAAACATAAGAGTTCGTCACATAAACTGCAACAAATGAATGCAACAGTTTCACAGTCGCACAGTTTTCCCTGTGCTCTGTCAAAACATATGTTTTGTTTCGATGTTTGTTTAGCTGTAGCGTCCCCATACTACGGCGCAGTTACCTCGCATCGGATGGACGGACGGACAGATAATTATTGTCTGAAAATAAAAAATTAAACTTTTCACTCGATGGAAGACTTGAACCAGCTGCTCACGCTAACCATGGGACCACGGCGCTCCTGAGCTCACATAAGATTTGTTGTTGCCTATCTTCCGCATGGACTACTCAGTTTGTATATTTTGCTTATTTTTTTCATAGTTCCACACAACTTCTTCCTGTTTTCTCGATTGATCTGTGTTCAGTTTTTCAAGCCCTATCCAATGTGCCAAATTATAACTGAATCTGAGGGGGGTGCGATGAGGAGGTTCCCTTGTGAGTATACGCGCAGTTCGTGATGTGAAAGTTGACACTGGACACAAAGGATGTAACCGGAACAGCAAGTTATATGCTGTGGTTCTTGTTAACTCTTCAAGACAAAAAAATAAACAAATAGGCAACTACACTCCTGGAAATGGAAAAAAGAGCACATTGACACCGGTGTGTCAGACCCACCATACTTGCTCCGGACACTGCGAGAGGGCTGTACAAGCAGTGATCACACGCACGGTACAGCGGACACACCAGGAACCGCGGTGTTGGCCGTCGAATGGCGCTAGCTGCGCAGCATTTGTGCACCGCCGCCGTCAGTGTCAGCCAGTTTGCCGTGGCATACGGAGCTCCATCGCAGTCTTTAACACTGGTAGCATGCCGCGACAGCGTGGACGTGAACCGTATGTCAAGTTGACGGACTTTGAGCGAGGGCGTATAGTGGGCATGCGGGAGGCCGGGTGGACGTACCGCCGAATTGCTCAACACGTGGGGCGTGAGGTCTCCACAGTACATCGATGTTGTCGCCAGTGGTCGGCGGAAGGTGCACGTGCCCGTCGACCTGGGACCGGACCGCAGCGACGCACGGATGCACGCCAAGACCGTAGGATCCTACGCAGTGCCGTAGGGGACCGCACCGCCACTTCCCAGCAAATTAGGGACACTGTTGCTCCTGGAGTCCGGCGAGGACCATTCGCAACCGTCTCCATGAAGCTGGGCTACGGTCCCGCACACCGTTAGGCCGTCTTCCGCTCACGCCCCAACATCGTGCAGCCCGCCTCCAGTGGTGTCGCGAGAGGCGTGAATGGAGGGACGAATGGAGACGTGTCGTCTTCAGCGATGAGAGTCGCTTCTGCCTTGGTGCCAATGATGGTCGTATGCATGTTTGGCGCCGTGCAGGTGAGCGCCACAATCAGCACTGCATACGACCGAGGCACACAGGGCCAACACCCGGCATCATGGTGTGGGGAGCGATCTCCTACACTGGCCGTACACCTCTGGTGATCGTCGAGGGGACACTGAATAGTGCACGGTACATCCAAACCGTCATCGAACCCATCGTTCTACCATTCCTAGACCGGCAAGGGAACTTGCTGTTCCAACAGGACAATGCACGTCCGCATGTATCCCGTGCCACCCAACGTGCTCTAGAAGGTGTAAGTCAACTACCCTGGCCAGCAAGATCTCCGGATCTGTCCCCCATTGAGCATGTTTGGGACTGGATGAAGCGTCGTCTCACGCGGTCTGCAAGTCCAGCACGAACGCTGGTCCAACTGAGGCGCCAGATGGAAATGGCATGGCAAGCCGTTCCACAGGACTACATCCAGCATCTCTACGATCGTCTCCATGGGAGAATAGCAGCCTGCATTGCTGCGAAAGGTGGATATACACTGTACTAGTGCCGACATTGTGCATGCTCTGTTGCCTGTGTCCATGTGCCTGTGGTTCTGTCAGTGTGATCATGTGATGTATCTGACCCCAGGAATGTGTCAATAAAGTTTCCCCTTCCTGGGACAATGAATTCACGGTGTTCTTATTTCAATTTCCAGGAGTGTACATGAATATTTTTTCGGTGTTGCGATCTTTTTTTCCGTCGGTGGGTCGTACGACTCTTGAGGATGCTGTGCTAGTCCGGTTACATTGGATTACAAGGATGATGCACATCAAATGACTTCGCAATTGCGAATAATGACTACTGTCAGCTGTGGAAAGGAATGACAATGACAGTTGTTGCCGGACCGAGAGTCGAACCTGGATTGCCCGCAAATCGGAAGTGGGACATGGACAGATCTCCAGATGGACTTTGCACCGTAATCGGAATAATACAGGCACTTCAGTATCGTATAAGGATGTGGTGTTTGCTTGGTGCTATAAGGTTGTGGTGCTCACCTGGTACCAGAGGGCTATGAGTATGGTGCCTGTCTTGAGCGTGCAGCCGCAGCAGCAGCTCTTGAACAGCACACCAGTAGACATCTTCGTTCGTTGTCAGTGACTCTCACTCGGTAATTTCTGTGTCCTCGGCGCTTCTGTGCTCGCTGACTCTGAAACAAAAAAAAAAACAGAAGGATCACGTAAATTGCACCTGATAGTGATCAACTACAGAGAAGAACGGCCCCACTTATTTTAGTGTCTACACTGATCGTGAATTAGGGGCTGCTCTCGTTTTTCATTGCAGTGAAGCCAGTCAGCAATTAGACCATTGGACCATTTACAAGGTCCAGTAGCATTGATTTCATCACAAAATGGTTCGAACGACTCGAAGCATTATGGGACTTAACATCTGAGCTCGTCAGTCGCCTAGAACTTAGAACTACTTAAACCTAACTAACCTAAAGACATCACACACTTCCATGCCCGAGGCAGGATTCGAACTTGCGACCGTAGCGGTCGCGCGGTTCCAGACTGAAGCGCCTAGAACCGCTAGACCACACCGGCCGGCAAACGTTGTGATGCCTCGTGTAAGGAGGAGAAATCCGTACCATCACGTTTCCGACTTTAATAAAGGTAGGATTGTAGCCTATCGCGATTGCGGTTTATCGTATGGCGCCATTGCTGTCGAGTTGACAGGCATCTTATCCGCATGGCTGTAACGGATCGTGCAGCCACGTCTAGATCCCTGAATCAACAGATGGGAACGATTGCAAGACAACAACCATCTGCGCGAACAGTTCGACGACGTTTGCAGCAGCATGGACAATCAGCTCGGTGACCATGGCTGCGGTTACCCTTGACGCTGCATCACAGACAGGAGTGCCTGCGATGGTGTACTCAACGACGAACCTGGGTGCGCGAATGGCAAAACATCATTTTTTCGGATGAATCCAGGTTCTGTTTACAGCATCATGATGGTCGCATCCGTGTTTGGCGACATCGCGGTGAACGCACATTGGAGGCGTGTATTCGTCATCGCCATACTGGCGTATCACCTGGCGTGATGGTATGGGGTGCCATTGGTTACGCGTCTCGGTCACCTCTTGTTCGCACTGACGGCACTTTGAAGAGTGGGCGTTACATTTCAGATGTGATACGACCTGTGGCTCTACCCTTCATTCGATCCCTGCGAAACCCTACATTTCAGCAGGATAATGCACGACCGCATGTTGCAGGTCCTGTACGGGCCTTTCTGGATATAGAAAATGTTCGACTGCTGGCCTGGCCAGCACATTCTCCATATCTCTCAGCAACTGAAAACGTCTGCTCAATGGAGCAACTAACTCGACACAATTCGCCAGTCACTACTCGTGATGAACTGTGGTATCGTGTTGAAGCTGCATTGGCAGCTGTACCTGTACACGCCATCCAAGCTCTGTCTGACTGAATGCCCAGGCGTATAAAGGCCGTCATTACGGCCACAGGTGGTTGTTCTGGGTACTGATTTCTCAGGATCTATACACCCAAATTGCGTGAAAATGTAATCACACGTCAGTTATAGTATAATATATTTGTCCATGAATACACGTTTATCATCTGCATTTGTTCTTGGTGTAGCAATTTTAATGGCCAGTAGTGTATATGCGGTCGACATCCGTGCCGGCGCCCACTTAGGAAGAGAAAGGCTTGAGAGGCCAAGGGCATTGCGCTGTGGAGACTGCGTAACAGATGGCAGCACCGTGCTTCGTGGACGAAGAATCGAGGCCGAATACCTTGCCGTCCGAAGTCCGTTGTAGACTGCGAGCTACCCGGTTGATTTCTTTTTCTATTAGCTATTCTTTGTCAAGCCAGACACTACATTTCCCAAATGCCGCTACCTGCTTCCATGACACGAAACACAGTATTTCTTTCAATATAATAAAGAAAGACAATATTTCGTCTGGGTTACTATGTACCGGTATGTTTATTCGAATTACCAATTTGCGGTACCGAGGGAATCAGACTCTCAAATGAGATATTAAAAGTAGATCAGTTTTCGTATTTGAGTAACAATGGTCGAAGGACAGATGATAAAAAATGCAGACTGTCAATAGCAAGAAAAGTGATTCTCAAACAGGGAAATTTGTTTATACAGAGTAAAATTAAGTTCTGTTATATTTTTTTATTTTTGTTATTGTATTCTCCCGTTACTTCTTCCTGGAACAATTCCATATTTAAGGTTGAATAACAAGTACACTGTTTTTATTATGCTGATTTTCGTTTATTTCTAATTAATTATTGGGTTATGAGGCCTTTTTCAGGAAGCAACTGTCTAGCGTCTGCGGTGGACCGTATTTCTTTTAGGTAACCAAACACTGTAAGTGAATGTGCTATCCACTTGCACAGATGTTGTGCACCTGACATTTTCCGCAATGAACAATACTGACCACAATAATTAGAATGCACAATACATTACAGTATTACCGGTTATGTGGTTACTACAGAATTATATGTATGTTTGCTGCACAACATAAATGAAGAGTGCTCAGATGGACAGTATCTCAAATAATGTGAAGACCTTACAAATTTAAGGATTATAAACATATAACCACTAATACTGTAATATCGTGTTTTATTTAATTATTTATTTATTGTTCCGTGGGACCAAATTAAGGAGAAGCCTCCATGGTCATGGAACGAGTCAATACATGAAATTATAACACGATAGAATAAACAGATAAATTGAAATATAAGAAACGTAGTTAGGTGACAATTCGTAAGTTTAAATAAAGAAAATCAACAATGTAACACTGGAATTTGCTTAATTTTTCAGCTATTCCAGGAGCTCCTTGATAGAATAGGAGTGAGCCATGAGGAAACTCTTCAGTTTAGACTTAAAAGTGTTTGTGCTACTGCTAAGATTTTTGAGAACTTGTGGTAGCTTACTGAAAATGGATGCAGCAGAACAGTGCACTCCTTTCTGCACAAAGGTCAGGGAAGTGCATTCCACACGCAGATTTGATTTCTGCCTAGTATTAACTGAGCGAAAGCTGCTAACTCTTGGGAATAAGCTAATACTGCTAACAACAAACGACATTAAAGAAAATATATACTGTGAGGGCAATGTCAGAATTCCCAGACTATTGAATAGGGGTCGACAAGAGGTTCTCAAACTTACACCACATATAGCTCGAACAGCCCGTTTTTGAGCCAATGAAATCCTTTTTGGATCAGAAGAATTACCCCAAAAAATAATACCATATGACATAAGCGTATGAAAATATGCGAAGTAGACCACTTTTCGTGTTGAACTGTCATTTATTTCAGATACTGTTCTAATGGTAAATAAAGCAGCATTTAGTTTCTGCACAAGATCCTGAACATGGGCTTTCCACAGCAGCTTAATACTGTCCATTGCATAAAGTGTAATTCCAACGTTAAGAAACACGTTTGGTGCACTACACTACGAGCAAGTGGATTGTACGTGACTTCGTGGCCTTCCCGGCGCAATAAGTCTTGAAAGGTCCTTCGGGTTTGCTGCCGGACCCTCAAATCAACTCGATTCAATTTTTCGGCGATCCATTTGTTCGCAAATTTCAGGAGAACGGCGTTGCCGCCGCTGCTGCGTCCCGCTGAGAACTGTTCTCAGTTGAATCGGGTTGATTTTGGAATCCGGCAGCATACTCGACGAGACTTTCAAGTGGATTCTGTCTTTGTCTATAATGTTTGGTTACCTACTATAAATAAACAAGAATCAGTAGAATCAAAACAGTATACTTGTTTTCAACCTTAAACATGTATTTGTTCTAGCAAGAAGTAGCGGAAGAACCCATAAAAAAACCACTTTTACTCGATGTAAACAAATTTCTCCTTTACAGAATCAAAAAAAAAAAAAAAATGGTTCAAATGGCTCTGAGCACTATGGGACTCAACTGCTGTGGTCATCAGTCCCCTAAACTTAGAACTACTTAAACCTAACTAACCTAAGGACATCACACACATCCATGCCCGAGGCATGATTCGAACCAGCGACCGTAGCAGTCGCACGGTTCCGGACTGCGGACCTAGAACCGCGATACCACCGCGGCCGGCTTTACAGAATCGTTTTTCTTGATATTGACAGTTTGCACTGTATATTTTCTCTTATTCGGCCATCACACTTATTTTGCTGTTCAAATATGAAAACTCATCTAATAATTTTATTGGCTCATTCTGATTCCCGTAGCTTCGCAAATTAATATAACACCCTTGTGACGCCTAATTTGATAAGAAACATTCGTGTAGTATTTTGAACATAGCTGCACTTCAGCAACTGTTACAGAACAGCAGGTGAATAAGATAGTGAATAAATGGTGTTATTCTATTAACCTTCACCATAGTTTCAACGGATTTATAACGGTCTTCTTCAGAAGTATAAGAAACTAGCTTCTCATTAGCAAACAATCAGTCAGTTGCTAATGTGAAGTGAGTTTGTCCTTCTAAAGAAGACGGGTTTAAATCCGTTGACACCATGGTTAAGGTTTGGATCGCTATCTTATTCACCTGCTGTTCGTGTAGTAACCTTCTACGGACTTGGGCAGCTAAATGAAAAGAATAAAAGTAAAGTAAAATGTTGTTGCTGTTGTTGTTGTGGTCTTCAGTCCTGAGACTGGTTTGATGCAGCTCTCCATGCTACTCTATCCTGTGCAAGCTTTTTCATCTCCCAGTAACTACTGCAACCTACATCCCTCTGAATCTGCTTGGTGTATTCATCTCTTGGTCTCCCTCTACGATTTTTACCCTCCACGCTGCCCTCCAATACTAACTGATGATCGCCTGATGCCTCAGAACATGTCCTACCAACCGATCCCTTCTTCTAGTCAAGCTGTGCCACAAACTACTCTTCTCTCCAATTCTATTCAATACTTCATCATTAGTTATGTGATCTACCCATCTAATCTTCAGCGTTCTTCTGTAGCACCACATTTCGAAAGCTTCTATTCTCTTCTTGTCCACACCATTTCGTCTGAGGATATCGCGCGGTACAAGGGATGTAAGTACCTCGAAAATACCCCGAAAACTCTGACCATCGGTTTGTCAGAAACTGTCGTGTGCCTACGGACCAGACGAAACACGTATTCGCATATTTTGACTCCTCTTCCACTGAACGGAGTTCCTGGAAACTCTGGTGATGAATTTAACGTGCTCTGCTCGTTGCAATGCTTGAGAGATATTAAACGTAGTCGCTGCTGTACATCGCTGCTTGCAGACGCAAAAGAGTGTCTTCAATTTCAGTAGAAACGCCAGCGCTCTGAAAGTCTGGCGTAGGTGGAGAACAAGGAAAGAGCGGCGTCTAATTATTTCCCGGAACTCCTGCGTTTCTGACTGGCGCTTTCCTCTCTGCCGCTCCCCCGAAGGGCCAGATTTCGCAAGCCGCTCTCGGTAGAGGACGAAGGGACGCGTCGACCTGCTAAAAGGCGATAACATCGCTTGTTCACGTTTACAGCCCACCGCAGTCGCGACGCACACAGTCTGAAAATGCACAGTCGGAACTGTATGAGGCGACGGTTCGTCTCCCCCTCAAACCTTAATCTCTGTAGTATAAGCGTGAATTCAGTGATATTAAAAAAACTGCAACTACACCATTCGTTCTTGTTACATTAGCCGCATCTCACCGCTACGCAAGTTAACTGTCAAATAGGCGGTGGCAGGGGTAAAATACAGGGAGCAAAAGGCTATTTACAATTTGTACAGAAACCAGATGGCAGTCATAAGAGTCGAGGGGCATGAAAGGGAAGCAGTGCTTGGGAAGGGAGTGAGACAGGGTTGTAACCTCTCCCCGATGTTATTCTATCTGTAAAGGAAACAAAAGAAAAATTCGGTGTAGGTATTAGAATCCATGGAGAAGAAATAAAAACTTTGAGGTTCGCCGATGACATTGTAATTCTGTCAGAGACAACAAAGGACTTTGAAGAGCAGTTGAACGGACTGGACAGTGTCTTGAAAGGAGGATATAAGATGAACATCAAGAAAAGCAAAACGAGGATAACGGAATGTAGTCGAATTAAGTAGGGTGATGCTGAGGGAATTAGATTATGAAATGAGACACTTAAAGTAGTAAAAGAGTTATGCTATCTGGGAAGCAAAATAACTGATGATGGTCGAAGTAGAGAGGATATAAAATGTAGACTGGCAACGGCAAGGAAAGCGTTTCTGAAGAAGAGAAATTTGCTAACATCGAGTATAGATTTAAGTGTCAGGAGAATAAATTATGATTATTTAAGAAAAATAAAAATTTCCATTAGTTTTTGATCAGACCTCGTATTCAGCAACGGGTATCACAAAAGTTTTATATTGGCTTTAGATGCAAGATTTAAATGATAAGACATTTTCTGCAGCAGACTGGTTGAATATTTGCGACTAAACAAAGTAAATAAACACGCTTAAAATTTTCAAACTCTATCTTCTCGAAAATGGCTGAGAGTTGCGTCTTTCTGTTTACGTATGTTCAAGTGGTGCTACGGAAGAATGCTGACGATTAGATGGGTAGATCGCATAACTAATGAGGAGGTATTGAATAGAATTGGGGAGAAGAGAAATCTGTGGCACAACTTGACAAGAAGAAGGGACCTGTTGGTAGGACATGTTCTGAGGCATCAGGCGATCATCAGTTTAGTATTGGAGGGCAGCGTGGTGGGTAAAAATAGTAGAGGCAGACCAAGAGATGAATACACTAAGCAGATTCAGAAGGATATAGTTTGCAGTAGGTCCTGAGAGATGAAGAAGCTTGCACAGGATAGAGTAGCATGGAGAGCTGCATCAAACCAGTCACAGGACTGAAGACCACAACAACAACAACTTACAATTAAAAATAACCTAAATTGGAACGATCACATAGATAATTTTGTGGGTAGAGCAAACCAACGACTGCGATTCATTCGCAGGACACTTAGAAGTTGCAACAGGTCTACTGAAGAGACTGCTTATACCACGCTTGTCCGCCCCATCCTGGAGTATTGATGTGTTGTGTAGAATCCGCATCAGGTGGGACTGACGGATGACATCGAAAAAGTTCAAAGAAGAGCAGCTCGTTTTGTATTACCACGAAATAGGGGAGATAGTGCCTCAGACATGATAGTGCCAATCATTAAAACAAGGGCGTTTTTCGTTGCGGCGGGATCTTCTCATGAAATTTTAATCACGAGTTTTCCCCTACTTCTTTACCGCACCATGAGCCCACAACGCCACCACACGATAATCAATTTCATGGCTTCCAGTGCTTATAATGTTTCTGCTCGTGTCGATTGCACACTGTTGCTGGGTAAAGTGAGCCCTAGATATGTCAATTCTGATGCGGTATTTTGACCACAGAGGCGGCAGTAGATGTAATGGTACAGGCCTCGCTATAAAAATACGAGAGGTCTTGGCTTGCAACACGATTTGCATCAGGGAGTCCTATGCAGTAATTCTGCAGCTGAAGAACAGCGGCGACGGCCCGCGGTTTCGCCGCAGTTGCAGCGACTCCGAGGAAAGTGAGGTTAGCTGGGTTTCCACAAGTCGCTGGCATTTCCACGGCTGGCGCACAGTAATTTGTGCTGTTAATAGCTGGCGTTGCGCCAGCTTCGGCGCCTTCAGAATTGACTGTCGGTGCGACCTTCCAACAAGTGTCTCGGCGGTAGCCTCCAGATACTGACTCGTATCTCATAGCGTGTTTGTCGTATATAGCGATTGTCGCATGTTTGAAATATCATCTATGAGAACGGCTCGAGCAATTTGTCTGATTTAGTATGTATTCTTGCGTGTGTGTGTGTGTGTGTGTGTGTGTGTGTGTGTGTGTGTGTGTGTGTGTGTGTGTGTGTGCGCTCGTAATTGTCAGGACAAGGTTCGATCCGCGAGGAGTGGCTGCGCGGTTTGAGGAGCCATGTCACGGATTGCGCGGCCCCTCCCGCCGGAGGTTCGAGCCCTCCCTCGGACGTGGGTGAATATGTGTTGTTCTTAGTATAAGTTAGTTTAAATAGTGTGTACGTCTGGGGAAGTCACACACATTTGACAATCTGAAAATTTTTGACAAGGTTCGCACGAAAAAAAATTTTGGAAGCTCCACTGGATAGACGAAAACTGAATGGTATATTTGTATAAAAATCTCGATAAAGAAACGTGACGGTCGGTTTGACAGTTGTGCTGTCACACGTTTTCATATCAACAATAAACTCCGCATTGAATATTGATATTTTGCGAAAAAGAATACAATTTAAAGCGATATTTCAGTGCTATACCGTATAACGCTCCTTTGCGGGCAGGCGTGTCAGTTAGCATCATATTAATTAAAATGGGGGATAAATAGACTTTATTTTGGAAGAATTAAAAATGGAAAAGTAATATGAAACTTTAATAACTGCACAGTATTACTAAGAAGCAATATAATGAAAAGTAATAAAAAGCAAAGTAGCAAAGACCAAGCGGGACAGAAAGATATAGGGGCGCGTTTGTTTTTTAATACATGTAAAAGAACATGTAACACGTTATTGAGCTCTCTACCGTCACTTATCGCGATCGGGCTGGTCGATGAAAAAGTGGTACGCGACTGCGAAATTCGTTAAGCAGGTTATTTAAAGACTCTTCAAGCACGTTTAAAATACATTACGTGTGACGAAGTGATCAGAGACGTTTATTGTAGGGTGGAGTGAAAATGATTCCGACAACATAATTCGAACTTTGTGGTAGCTGCGAAAAATACTCTTGGTAAATTATTATGGCTGTGGAACCCACGAAGGTTGTGCGCAACGTAAAGCTATAGTTTACGTAATTCTGTATTTGATAAAATGGTGAAACGCGTGTGCGCGGAACATTAATAGAATCCTATCCTTGGACGGTTGCCGGGGTAACTGATACAAACAACGCGCCAGCTTAAAAAATAGTTTGCTTATTAACTACCAGATATTAATTAACGGGGACCTAAAATACTAAAAAAGGATAGGATCATCACCTCCAATCCCGATTCATATTTCATATTTAATTAGTGAAAAGAGAAGTGTTAATAAAAAAACTACATTACAATTTTATCCACGATTTTGGCTTCATTACGTAGTCTTGACTACATGATAAACAATATCTGTGGAAGTTGTACACAACGTACCGTCGTAATATTTAGCTAACCAATATTGTGGGACACCAAAAATGTAAACGCATGAAATTTTTCTTACAGAGGATGTATAATGTGTGAGTGCGACGAACTGTATTGAGAAACTGAACATCCATTACGTACTTTCATGTTTATCTGCGAAAATTGCCCTTGTCGGTACATCAGCATAGAGTTCGAATAGAATCGCTGGAACATTCAGATTAATGGAACATCTAAATACGCATAATGCTGGTACCACCAGGATGTGTTCTTTCTCCTCACCCCCGTGGCAGTAGTTGAATTAAGAGTCAGCCGGGAAATACATTTAAATCAATTGACGACCATTGAGCTAGAGTCACGAATTTTCAAACGTCCACTGCCATGTATGAAGGCGAGTGACACCACGAGTGCTAACGTCGATCGAGGGGTGTCGTCGTGATCGTGTTGAATGACATGGAGCGGTTACAACCGGTAATAATCACATCTGTGGTGTGTTGCAAAGATTGAATTGACGTCAGTTAGCCGTACTTTGGTGTGATGTGAACACTGGATTGATTTCAGTTTGTACTTTATTTGTTTGAAAAAAATGCCACCAGGGAAGCGCCGAAATATCAGTTGGCGTACGTGCAACGCAGGCGCCTACATTAGACTAATAACGATGAGCGTAGACAGCGTTTAGAGACAAATGAAACGAAATGAAATGATCGTATGGTATTGTTGGCTCTATTCGGGGGAGTTCGGCCGCCGTATTGCAAGTCCTTTTTAGCTGACGCCACATTGGTGACTTGCGAGCCAATGATGATAAATCGGGAAAGAATTTCTCAAGTGAATCCATTATGACTTCGGAACAGCGCATACAGTCGAGTTTGAGTTGCTCAGTTGGAGATTAGGCACAAAATAGTTTGGAATGTCGACTAAAGAGACGGCTAAACATGTGCTATCGGCGGTGATCATTTCTTTGATGTGTTGCAAAGACTCAATTGATTCCAGTTCGTGGTAATTTGGTGTGTTGCAAACATTCGGTTGGTTTCAGTCCGTGGTTTGTTCCTTTGGAAAAAATGTCACCACTGAGGCGTCGAAATATCTGTCGGCGCACGTACAATGCAAGCCGACTACATAATAGTGGTGTCAATGAGACTGACGAAGAACGTAGACAACGTTTGGAAGGAAATCGAATAGAAATTTCTCGAGCGCTGTCCACGACTCCGGAACAACATAGGGGAGCATTCGAGTACGATTCGCTCAGTTAGAGCTTACGCACGAAATACACTGAAGAGCCAAAATGCTGTGTACTTAGTTCCGCGTAGCCAGCGCGTACACAACTTTCTCACTAGAGCGCTCCCCGCTAATCACAACAGCGCAGGCGCAGCGCTCGTCTGTCTCCGCACTACGAGATGGCGCTGTCTTAGGGACGGACCAAATTCTGCTTCCGCCGATCCGCGTATTAATATGTAACGCAGCCAATGAGATTGCTGTAAACGTAGAACCTTTTCTCCTCGCGGACCACACTCGCGCAGTGATACCTGAAAGCGCCAGGTATTCTAACGAGTGTAGAGACCTCCGATTAGTCAGTGTGCATTTGTATGTACCAGTCTATAGTCAAGTTTCAGTCTGCACCTAATAAGATTATCATATTCCTGTACATAGCCATGAAGATAAATGTATAGACATTTTTGTCAAGTATCAGAGATGTACGTGAGAATACGATTAACGTACCAAGACCAAAGGAACTTCAGATTCTCAATTGTAAACAGCATCCAGAATCAAGTTACGTAATATCTATGTTTTTTATTATTCTAATAAATGTGTGTGAAAATTAATCAAGTTCTGTTTAAAGTTGGTCACTGTCAATCTGCTACTCTAAGCGTGCAAGTGGCATTCCTATCGTCTGACCTAACGGCAGAAGATAAACACGCCACAATAAGACCACGAGACACATTGCTGACACTCGCCTACTTCGTTAGAGCGGCAAGTCAAATAATCTGATGGTGTGTGTACCGAAGGTCTTACAGTACGCACACCACACAAAGAAAGTGGTACACCTGCCTAATATCGTGTAGGGCCTCCGCGAGCACAAAATAGTGCCGCAAACGACATAGTATGGACTCGACTTATGTCTGAAGCAGTAATAGAAGGAACTGACACCATGAATCCTGCAGGGCTGTACATAAAGTCGTAAGAGTACGAGGGGGTGGAGACTTCTTCTGATCGGAGCGTTGCAAACTATCCCAGGTATGCTCAGTAATGTTGACGTCTGGGGAGTTTGGTGCCCAACGGAAGTACTTAAACCCAGAAGAGTGTTCATGGAGTCACTCTGTAGCAATTCTGGACGTATGGCATATTGCATTGTCCTGCTGGAATTGACCTAGTCCTTAGGAATGCACAATGGGCGTGAATGGACACCAGACAGGATGCTTACTTACGTGTCACCCGACAGAGTCGTATCTAGACGTGCCAGGCATCCCCTGCCACTCCAACTACACAAACCCCACTCCACTACAGAGCCCTCCCAGCTTGAACAGTGCCCTGCTGACAAGCTGGGTCCATGGCTTCATGAGGTTGTCTCCATACCAGTACACATCCAATCACTCGATTTGAAACAAGACCTTCCACCAGAGATACTAGTAGACTGGCCTTGCTGTGGAGAAGCTATAGGGTTGGTGTGGCTCCAACATAAACCACGGGGCTGCTGGCAAAACGTGGCGGGATTTCAAATCAGCGGTCTGCCATCCTATGTTTGTATCGTATTTTACCCGCATTTCTAAATTGACTACCAAAATCTTCCAACAAAAATTACTTTTTTATTTGCGAAAAATTATGCCAGAACTACATTTGACCTGGATTTGTTCACAGTACCATTTATAAAATCTAACGAATACATCGAACGCCACTCTGGTGGGCAGTGGGACGAAATTACTATAAACTATCAATTAAAGTAAAATGTCGTTAAAATTCTTTTAAACTGTAAGAGTCGGCTCGTGCCAAAACTTTAAACATTGGATTCGCCGCGTTTTGAGCTCTAGTCACTTATAAAAGAAAATAGGATATGGGAATTATGTCAACTATGGGTGCAAAATTGTCGACTTTAGGAGCAGGTCCATTTTAGAGTATCAATTTTAGGTGCACATCAAATATGTGAAAACAATGTCAAAACTGTTGCGCATTTTTGACATGGTTTTCACATTTTCCGATATACCATTTTTGACTAAGTTACAGTGACCTGAAAATGGGTCTCGGGCCGAAACTAGTCATCAAACGAATAAAAAAAAGCAAAATTTGCAGCTTTGGGATTAAACTAAGTAATTAGTCACCTCACCAGGTCGATCATCTTGCCCCCAGTCTCCCCAAACAGGAAACAAATTTTTTTTCCAGGTTATAATAAAAACTGTATACCACCGTCGCACAGAATCCTATCCCCGATGTTATTCTATTTGTATTTGAGCAAGCAGTACAGGAAACAAAACAAAAGTTCGGAGTAGGTATTAAAATCCATGAAGAAGAAATAAAAACTTTTAGGTTTTCCGGTGACATTGTAATTCTGTCAGAGACCACAAAGGACTTGGAAGAGCAGTTGAACGGCATGGACAGTGTCTTGAAAGGAGGATATAAGATGAACATCAACAAAAGCAAAACGAGGATAATGGAATGTAGTCGACTTAAGTAGGGTGATGCTGAGGGAATTAGATTATGAAATGAGACACTTAAAGAGGTAAAGGAGTTTCGCTATTTGGGGAGCAAAATAACTGATGATGGTCGAAGTAGAGAGGATATAAAATGTAGACTGGCAATGGCAAGGAAAGCGTTTCTGAAGAAGAGAAATTTGCTAACATCGAGTATATATTTAAGTGTCAGGCAGTCGTTTCTGAAAGTATTTGTATGGAGTGTAGCCATGTATGGAAGTGAAACTTAGACGATAAATAGTTTGTAGAAGAAGATAACAGAAGCTTTCGAAATGTGGTGCTACAGAAGAATGCTGAAGATTAGATGGGTAGATCACATAACTAATGAGGAAGTATTGTATAGAATTGTGGAGAAGAGGAGTTTTTGGCACAACTTGACAAGAAGAAGGGACCTGTTGGTAGGACATGTTCTGAGGCATCAAGGGATCACCAATTTAGTTCTGGAGGGCAGCGTGGAGGGTAAAAATCGTTGAGGAAGACCAATACACTAAGCAGATTAGAAGGATGTAGGCTGCAGTAGGTACTGGGAGATGAAGAGGCTTGCACAGGATAGAGTAGCATGGAGAGCTGCATCAAACCAGTCTCAGGACTGAAGACCATAACAACAACAATTGCCAGTTTTCGCACAAAGTAGATATTTTGTCTACCGAACTTGTCCTGATTTTCCTTTTTAGTGAGATGAGACTAAAGTCTGTTCAAGAGATTATGGAGAAATAAAAAGTTGGAGAAGGCTAATCCCACAGCGTTGTTGTTTTCAGTCCTAAGACTGGTTTGAAGCAGCTGTTCATGCTAGTCTATCCTATGCAAGCGTCTACCTTTCTGTGAAACTCTTATACGAACACAAACAACTGGTCAAATTGTTCAAGATGTCTTCTGAGGATCACAAAACAGTGATCAGAATAGACGAAAGAGCAGCTGGCGAACATTAAAGACGCTTCAGTGCACCGACGTTGAATGAAGTTTCCATTGCGGTTGTTGGTGAAAATTTGGTGTCTGGCAACATTCATGTGTCAGAACAAGTGCATTGGTCATGGGAAAAAGAACGGCAGTCGGAATACCTAGACTCCTGCGCACCTTCATTCTGTGCGACGGTCATGTCCTACCAATGGATCCCATTTTCTAGCCAAGCTGTGTCACAAACTCCTCTTCACCCCAATTCTATTCAATACCTTAGTTATGTGATCTACCTATCTAATCTTCAGCATTCTTCTGTAGCACCACATGTCGAAAGCTTATACTCTCTTCTTGTTTAAACTATTTATCGTCCATGTTTCAGTTTCATACAGGGCTACACTCCATACAAATACTTTCAGAAAAGACTTCCCTGACAATTAAATCTATACTCGTTGTTAACAAATACTTCTTCTACAAAAACGCTTTCCTTGCCATTGTCAGTCTACATTTTATATCGTCTCTACTTCGACCATCATCAGGTAATTTGCTCCCCAAATAGCAAAACTCCTTTACTACGTTATACGTCTCATTTCCTAATCTAATTCCTTCAGCATCACCCGACTTAATTCGACTACATTCCATTATCCTCGTTTTGTTTTTGTTGATGTTCATCTTATATTCTCCTTTCAAGACACTGTCCATTCCGTTCAACTGCTCTTCCAAGTCCTTTGCTGTCTCTGACAGAAGTACAATGTCATCGGCGAACCTCAAAGTTTTTATTTCTTCTCCATGGATTTTAATGCCTACTCCGAACTTTTCTTTTGTTTCCTTTACTGCTTGCTCAATATACAGATTGAATAACACCGGGGAGAGGTTATAACCCTGTCTCACTCCCTTCCCAACCACTGTTTCCCTTTCATACCCCTCGACCCTTATAACTGCCATCTTGTTTCTGTACAAATTCTAAGTAGCCTTTCGCTCCCTGTATTTTACCCCTGCCACCTTTAGAATTTAAAAGAGAGTATTCCAGTCAACATTGTCAAAAGCTTTCTTTAAGTCTACAAATGCTAGAAACGTATGTTTGCCTTTTCTTAATCTAGCTTCTAGGATAAGTCGTATGGTCAGTATTGCCTCATGTGTTCCAACATTTCTACGGAATCCAAACTGATCTTCCCCGAGGTCGGCTTCTACTAGTTTTTTCCATTCGTCTGCAAAGTATTCGTGTAAGTATTTGCAGCCGTGACTTACTAAACCGATAGTTCGGTAATTTTCACATCTGTCAACAGCTGCTTTCTTTGGAATTGGAATTATTTATTAATTTCTTCTTGAAGTGTGAGGGAATTTCGCCTGTCTCATACATCTTGCTCACCAGATGGTAGAGTTTTGTCAGGACTGGCTCTCCCAAGGCCGGTAGTAGTTCCAATGGAATGTTGTCTACTCCCGGGGCCTTGTTTTGACTCAGGTCTTTCCGTGCTCTGTCAAACTCTTCACGCAGTATCATATCTCCCATTTCATCTTCATCTACATCCTCTTCCATTTCCATAATATTGTCCTCAAGGACATCGCCCATGTGTAGACCCTCTATGTACTCCTTCCACCTTTCTGCCTTCCCTCCTTTGCTTAGACATGAAGACTGGCAATTGTCCATGAAAAATGAAAAGTGCGTGGTCTTTTACATTGAGTGAATTTCCGTTAAAGGCTGAACCACAAAAATCTAAAATCTAAATCTGTTTAACTTTAAATACCTAGGGACTTCAATCACGAACAACTTACGTTGGTACAAGCACACACAAAACTGTGCTGAGGAGGCGCACTGAAGTCTGCGGTTTGTTTGCAGAACACTTAGAAAATGCAACAAACCTACTACAGAGACACTTAGAAAATGCAACAAACTCACTACAGAGACTGCCTACAATACGCTTCTCCACCCTGTTCCGGATTATTGCTGCGCGGTACCAGGTAGGTGTGACTGAGGACATCGAAAAACTTCGAAGAGGGAAGCTCGTTTCTTATAATCGCGAAATACGAGTGCTTCTGTCACGGGTATGCCGGCCAGAGTGGCCGAGCGGTTCTAGGCGCTACAGTCTGGAACCGCGCGACCGCTACGGTCGAGGGTTCGAATCCTGCCTCGGGCATGGATGTGTGTGATGTCCTTAGGTTAGTTAGGTTTAAGTAGTTCTAAGTTCTAGGGGACTGATGACAAGCTAAGTCCAATAGTGCCCGGAGCCATTTGAGCCATTTTTTTGTCATGTGTATAATTGTTACGGTGGCAATCTTTAAAACAACGGTACTTTCCGTCGCGGCGAGGCCTTTACACGAAGTCGCAACCACCAAATTTATCCTCTCAATGCTGTAACACCGACATAGGGTTGAAATATCATATTAACAGAATCTTCTGTCGGTTATTGGTAGAATAATATTATTATAAATGAAAAGCACCAGTTTTCTTTTGTTCTACAATATTGGAGGAAATATCATTGATTTAAAATAAGAGAAACGCTCACTGACAGAGTGACGTATACGAATATTCATACTAGAAAAATCAAGGCTCGATTTTCAAGACAGAGAGATTTGTAAAGAGACTATAATATCATAGAGCTGAAAGCGTTTATTGGCATTTTATACGTGGCTGGTATTAAAAAAATGCGCCATCTCAACGTACAGGAAATGTGGGATATCGACGGCACAGCTCCTGATTATTTTTCGAGCCATTATGAACAGTACGAGATTTATTTTTCTGATGACAACTGTAAGGTTTGACGATATTCAAACTCGCTCAGAGAGGTCTAAGTATGACAATCTCACCCCCATTTCGTGGAATATTTGATCCGTTTGTCCCAAAGTGTCGATCGAATTATCAGGTAGGAAAAAAAATGCAACAATTGATGAAATGTTAGAAGCATTTCGAGGCCGCTGTAAATTCCGTATGTACATAGCAAATAAACCGGCCAAGTACGGAATCGAGTTGTATGCTTTATGAGACTAAAATTCTTTTCACACAAGTAATGTAGAAATTTACCCAGGAGAGCAACCAAAATGGCACATACAAATTCGATAACACTGCATATGCAGTCGTGAATCGTTTATCACAAGATATATTATACAATGGTAGATATATAACGACTGATAATTATTTCAGCTCGGTACCATTGGCGGACGAATTAATGAGCAAATGAACAACTTTAGTTGGTACTCTCAGGAAGAATAAAAAAGAAATCCCTAGATACTAAAATAAGACCAACACCCAGCAGTATTCTTGGTTTTGATGAGAACAAGGTTCTGGTTTCCTATGTACCAAAGAAAAAAAGAAAATATCTGTACTTATGATCAGATTGATCCGACAACTGGGGAAGCCGCAAAACCCGACATCATCATGTATTATAATCGAACAAAACGTCGTGTCGATGTGGTGGATCGACTGAAAGAAAGAATATTCCGTAGCTCGAGTAACATGTAGGTGGTCACTGAGTTTTTTTCTCGATTTTAAATATTACCGGCATATAAAGAGAATACAAATGTGATTATAGCTAGGGGACAGTACTTGAAAATGCTGACTCTAGAGATGGGCAGCTGTACCTGAACACGACATCCAAGCTCTGACTCAATGCCCAGGCGAATGAAGGGCGTTATTACGGCCAGAGGTGGTTGTTCCTGGGTACTGATTTCTCAGTATCTATGCACCGAAATTGCATGAAAATGTAATGGCATGTCAGTTCTAGTGTAACATATTTGTCCAATGAATACCCATTTATCATCTGCAATTCTTCTTGGTGTAGCAATTTTAATGGCCAGTAGTGTAAGTGAATTGTCTGGAGAACGGTTCAGAGGTACACTCCTTGTTTACATATGTTGAAGTCCTAATCTCTGCCGTGCACATCCTGTCAGTTGAATTACATCAGTGAGGGGAAGTTGTTAGCGAGCGACACATGTGTGCACTTATTTTTTAAAGTCCCTTCGTAGGTTTTCGGTGAACACGGCAGTGTGTACTGGAAGTGGCGAGTGCAGTTATCGGTGGCTGGCAGGCAAGTGCGCTCATTAGCACAGAGTCACCTTCAGCCGGCTGGGAAGCGACTACAGTGGCAGACTGGACGGCCTCGGTTGCCCTACTGCAGGTGCTGGGGTAGGCGTCGCGTGTGCAGCGCCAGAGGGGAGCTGCAGCATTCGCGGAACACAGCGAGGCACGGGGCCTTCGCCTCGCTCAGTCAGTCTGTGGCTGAACTTCCTAGTGTTGCCTACCCTGACAGGCTTCCCAGTCCCTAGCACGCACTAGAGAGCAACTAGTAACGTTTCAGATGTCGTTCAGCAGAAATAAAGTTCCCAGTGAATTCTTTGTTCGTTTGCAGGTAGCCATCTCGAATTGCATCTTGGGGGTAGGAAAATTTCCATTACTGTAGCACTCGAAACCGTGATTACAAAACTTTTCGATACGATGTGATATCTGAAATATGGGATACACGTGATAACATAAGTAATTACTTCACTCAGCATATGAGGAGGTGACGTCCAAAGACATGTGAACTAAATGCGATTTTCCTGTGGTGTGCGTACTGTAAGACCTTCGGTACACGCACCATCAGATTATTTGAATCGTCGCTCTAACGAAGTAGGCGAGTGTCAGAAGTATGTCTCGTGGCGTGTTCATCTTCTGCCATTAGTTCAGACGACAGAAATGCCACTTGCACACTTAGAGTAGCAGATTCACGGTGACCACCTTTAAACAGAGCTTGATTAATTTTCACTCACATTTCTTAAAACAATAAAAATCATAGAAATTACTTGATTCTGGATGCTGTTTACAATTGACAATCTGAAGATCCTGTGGTCTTGGTATTTTAATCTTATTCTCACATATATCTGATACTTGACAAAGTGTCCATTCATTTATCTTCATGGCTATGTACAGGAATATGATAATCTTATTTAGACGCAGAGTGAAACTTGGCTATAGACTAATGCAGACTGACTAATCGGAGGTCTGTACACTCGTTATAATACCTTGAGCATTCAGGTATCACTGCGCGAGTGTGATCCGCGAGGAGAAAAGGTTCTACGTTTACAGCAATCTCATTGGCTGCGTTACATATTAATACGCGGTTCGGCGGAAGCAGAATTTGGTCCGTCTCTATGGCAGCGCCATCTCGTAGTGCAGAGACGGACGAGCGCTGCGCCTGCGCTGTTGTGCTTAGCAAGCGCGCTCTATTTGGAAAGAGTTGTGTATGCGCTGACTACGCGGAACTATGTACACAACATTTCCACAGTCAGCATAAAACTTATTTCAGGCTCACATAAGGACTAAAATACCATTTACTCTCGGGCCAAAACGTGGTACGTAGCTCTGAATCAAATCTACAGTGAAAACATTCGTTTAAAAACTCGGCCATGGACATTTTCTCATTTCTGTGGACCATTTGCACATGTTCTGCTTTAAATGATTTTCAAAAGCAAATATCTGGCTTTCAAAATAACCTACATTATTGTATAATGCTTGCTGTACTGTACCCATGCTACGCATTTCTAGCACTTTAATATGTACAAACAATCCTGCTGGAAGAACATTCGCAACTGGGCATTAGGCAGAGGCTGAAAATACCACTTCAGCTGTAATGTTCTTTTCATTTTCCAACGCGCCTAAACACTGGTTTCGGGCTCTTTTATCAGGTATGATAACTTTCTGCTCTGGCCCCGAGCACCGCAATGGACGAATATACACTGAAGTCGGGATTTTCCCGTACGACCATTTCATGAGTGTACCGTTAGTGTCAGGAATCGGCTAAAACATCGAATGTTTCACATCGCTGGAGCCGGAAAAAGATCCTACAAGAACGACGACTGAAGATAATCGTTCAGCGCGACAGAGGTGCAACCCTTCCGCAAATTGCTGCAGATTTCAATTCTGGGCCATCAACAATTGTCAGCGTGCGAACCATTCAACGTAACACCATTGGTATGCGCTTTCGGATCCGAAGGCCCACTCGTGTACCCTTGATGACTGTAAGACACAAAGATTTACGCCTCGTCTGGAGCCTTCGACACCGACATTGGACTGTATCTGACTGGAAACATGTTGCCTGATCGGACGACTCTCCTTTCAGATTTTATTGGGGGGTTGGGCGTCTACGGGGATAGGGAAACCACCTCATGAATCCGTGGACTCTTCGCGTCAGCAGGGGATTGTTCAAGCTGGTGGAGACTTTGTAATGGTGTTGGACGTGTGCAATTGGAGTGATGTGGCATCCCTGAAACATCTAGATACGACTCTGACACGTGACATGTACGTAAGCATCCTGTCAAATCAGCTGCGTCCGTTCATGCCCATTGTACATTCCGACGGACTTGAGCAATTCCAGCAGGACAATGCGACACCCCACACGTCCAGAATTGTTACAGAGTGGCTCCAGGAACCGTCTTCTGAGTTTAAATACTTCCACAGCCCACCAAACTCCTCAGACATGAACATTACTGAGCATATCTAGGATATCTTGCAACATGCTGTTCAGAAGAACTCCCCACCCCCTCGTACTCTTACGGATTTATGGACAACCTTGCAGGATTCGTGGTGTCAGTTACCTCCAGCACTACTTCAGACGTTAGTCGAGTCCATATTACGTCATACTGTGGCACTTCTGCATGCTCGCGTGGGTCCTAGACAATATTAAGCAGGTGTACCAGTTTCTTTGGTCCTTCAGTGTTAATCTAATATTCTGCTCCTTTCAAAGAACAGATTTCGTTTATAAAAAATAATTTGTTTGAAAAGTTATTAATGATAAAAAATATTTGCATTATTTGTGAAATTGGAGAATATTTTAATAAAGAATACTACATTTTTCTGACCCTAATTCTCAGGTTTCTAAAGATGAATACTTTCGTCTAAGGACATGTGCTGCTTTTAAAACAAGAAAAATTAAAACGCGTCTGCTTCTAGCAAATTTGTTGCCATAAATGGAAGATTATAAATATGGCTGTTATGCACTAATTGTGTGAGTCTGTGTTCAACTTTTGACCCGTGAGGTCAGGCTGTGATTAACTTACTACCTGACACTATGTCACTTTGTTATTTTCTCACTTGTCTGTAGAACCTGTATCGTGAACAGCTAATCTCATGTCAATAAATGAGTAAAAAAAAGCAATGTGATGCGTTCCAGTCGTCACGTAACAAATCCTGTCTTAGGTAACGAGCATGGAGCAAGAAAGAAATATGAATAAAACATATTTTAATAAGATTTTCTCTTCGTTTCGGGAACATCTTCGACAAACTTATTGGCGGACAATTTCATTTCTTGTTGTTCTGTTCAGCATAGTTTGTTTATTATGTCCTAAGAGACAATCTCCATTCCTTCCGAACTGACTATGCAAATGTAGACGAGATGTGGCTCAAATTCAAAGATATAGTAGCAACAGCAATTGAGAGATTCATACCTCACAAACTGGTAAGAGATGGAACGGATCCCCCGTGGTACACAAAACAGGTCCGAATGCTGTTGCAAAGGCAATGAGAAAAGCATGCGAAGTTCAGAAGAACGGGAAATCCCGAAGATTGGCTAAAATTTACAGACGCGCGAAATTTGGCACGGACTTCAATGCGAGATGCCTTTAATACGTTCCACAACGAAACATTGTCTCGAAATTTGGCAGAAAAACCGAAGAAATTCTGGTCGTATGTAAAGTACACAAGCGGCAAGACGCAGTCAATACCTTCGGTGCGCAGTGCCGATGGTATGGTTACCGACGATTGTGCCGCTAAAGCGGAGTTATTGAACGCAGTTCTCCGAAACTCCTTCACCAGGGAAGACGAGTAGGATATTCCAGAATTTGAAACACGAACATCTGCTAGCACGAGTTTCTTAGAAGTAGATGCCTTAGAGGATGCGAAGCAACTCAAATCGCTTGATATGGGCAAGTCTTTAGGTCCAGATTGTATACCGATTAGGTTCCTTTCAGATTACGCTGATACAACAGTTCCCTACTTAGCAATCATATACAACCGCTCGCTCACCGATAGATCTGTACCTACACACAGGAAAATTGCGCAGGTCGCATCAGTGTTTAAGAAGGGTAGTAGGAGTAATCTATCGAACTACAGACCTATATCATTGACGTCGGTTTGCAGTAGGGTTTTGGAGCATATACTGTATTCAAACATTATGAATCACCTCGAAGGCAACGATCTATTGATACGTAGTCAGCATGGTGTCAAAAAACATCGTTCTTGTGCAATGCAGCTAGCTCTTTATACGCACGAAGTAATGGCCGCTATCGACAGGGTATCTGATTCCGTATTTCTAGATTTCCGGAAGGCTATTGACACCGTTGCTCACAAGCGACTTCTAATCAAGCTGCGGGCCTATGGGGTTTCGTCTCAGTTGTGCGACTGGATTCGTGATTTCCTGTCAGGAAGGTCGCAGTTCGTAGTAATAGACGGCAAATCATCGAGTAAAACTGAAGTGATATCAGGTGTTCCCCAGGGAAGCTTCCTGGGACCTCTGCTGTTCCTGATCTATATAAATGACCTGGGTGAGAATCTGAGCAGTTCTCTTAGGTTGTTCGCAGATGATGCTGTAATTTGCCGTCTAGTAAGGTCATCGGAAGACCAGTATCAGTTGCAAAGCGATTTAGAAAAGATTGCTGTATGGTGTGGCAGGTGGCAGTTGACGCTAATTAACGAAAAGTGTGAGGTGATCCACACGAGTTTCAAAAGAAATCCGTTGGAATTCGATTACTCGATAAATAGTACAATTCACGAGTCTGTCAATTCAAGTACCTGGGTGTTAAAATTACGAACAACTTCAGCTGAAAAGACCTCATAGATAATATTGTGGGGAAGGCGAGCCAAAGGTTGCGTTTCATTGGCAGGGCACTTAGAAGATGCAACAAGTATACTAAAGAGACAGCTTACACTACACTCGTTTGTCCTCTGTTAGAATATTGCTGCGCGGTGTGGGATCCTTACCAGGTGGGATTGACGGAGGACATCGAAAGGGTCCAAAAAAGGGCAGCTCGTTTTGTATTATCACGTAATAGGGGAGATAGTGTGGCAGATATACGCGAGTTGGGATGGAAGTCATTAAAGCAAAGTCGTTTTTCGTAGCGGCGAGATCTATGTACGAAATTTCAGCCGAATGCGAAAATATTTTGTTGAGCCCAACCTACATACCCGCGCGCTGTTCGGGAGTGGAATGGTAGGGAGATAGTATGACTGTGGTTCGGTGAACCTTCTGCCAAGCACTTAAATGTGAATAGCAGAGTAATCATGTAGATGTAGATGTAGATGTTGAACTACCTGGTATTGGGCGGACGGTATTGCCGCAGTAACACCCGTCAAATCACCAAAGTTAAGCACTGTCGGCCTTGACTAGCGCTTGGGTGGATGAACCTCCGGGTCAGCCGAGCAATGTTCATGAACGGTGTGAGGAGTCACTTTGTTGAGAAGTGGCGGCTCCGGTCACGAAAACTGACAAAGGCGCGTAGAGCGTTATGCAGATTACATGATCCTCCGTATTCGCAAAGAGTGACGATTATCGGCCAGGACGACACGGCGATCGGTCGGTACTGTGAGGCCTTCCGAGACCTTGTTCGGCAGGAATTTATACACTCCTGGAAATGGAAAAAAGAACACATTGACACCGGTGTGTCAGACCCACCATACTTGCTCCGGACACTGCGAGAGGGCTGTACAAGCAATGATCAGACGCACGGCACAGCGGACACACCAGGAACCGCGGTGTTGGCCGTCGAATGGCGCTAGCTGCGCAGCATTTGTGCACCGCCGCCGTCAGTGTCAGCCAGTTTGCCGTGGCATACGGAGCTCCAGTCTTTAACACTGGTAGCATGCCGCGACAGCGTGGACGTGAACCGTATGTGCAGTTGACGGACTTTGAGCGAGGGCGTATAGTGGGCATGCGGGAGGCCGGGTGAACGTACCGCCGAATTGCTCAACACGTGGGGCGTGAGGCCTCCACAGTACATCGATGTTGTCGCCAGTGATCGGCGGAAGGTGCACGTGCCCGTCGACCTGGAACCGGACCGCAGCGACGCACGGATCTACGCCAAGACCGTAGGATCCTACGCAGTGCCGTAGGGGACCGAACCGCCACTTCCCAGCAAATTAGGGACACTGTTGCTCCTGGGGTATCGGCGAGGACCATTCGCAAGCGTCTCCATGAAGCTGGGCTACGGTCCCGTACACCGTTAGGCCGTCTTCCGCTCACGCCCCAACATCGTGCAGCCCGCCTGCAGTGGTGTCGCGACAGGCGTGAATGGAGGGACGAATGGAGGCGTGTCGTCTTCAGCGATGAGAGTCGCTTCTGCCTTGGTGCCAATGATGGTCGTATGCGTGTTTGGCGCCGTGCAGGTGAGCGCCACAATCAGGACTGCATACGACCGAGACACACAGGGCCAACACCCGGCATCATGGTGTGGGGAGCGATCTCCTACACTGGCCGTACACCTCTGGTGATCGTCGAGGGGACACTGAATAGTGTACGGTACATCCAAACCGTCATCGAACCCATCGTTCTACCATTCCTAGACCGGCAAGGGAACTTGCTGTTCGAACAGGACAATGCACGTCCGCATGTATCCCGTGTTCACCCAACGTGCTCTAGAAGGTGTAAGTCAACTACCCTGGCCAGCAAGATCTCCGGATCTGTTCCCCATTGAGCATGTTTGGGACTGGATGAAGCGTCGTCTCACGCGGTCTGCACGTTCAGCACGAACGCTGGTCCAACTGAGGCGCCAGGTGGAAATGGCATGGCAAGCCGTTCCACAGGACTACATCCAGCATCTCTACGATCGTCTCCATGGGAGAATAGCAGCCTGCATTGCTGCGAAAGGTGGATATACACTGTACTAGTGCCGACATTGTGCATGTTCTGTTGCCTGTGTCTATGTGCCTGTGGTTCTGTCAGTGTGATCATGTGATGTATCTGACCCCAGGAATGTGTCAATAAAGTTTCCCCTTCCTGGGACAATGAATTCACGGTGTTCTTATTTCAATTTCCAGGAGTGTATTAACTACGTATATTCCCATACTGAATTTTTGTGCTGTGGCTATTTTCAAGCATGCGTATTTGACTTTCCAGAAGGAGATTTTCACACTATAGCGGAGTATGCGCTGATATGAAACTTCCTGACAGACTAAAACTGTGTGCCGGACCGAGACTCGAACTGGGGACCTTCGCCTTTCGCGGGCAAGTGCTCTACCATCTGAGCTACCCAAGCACGGCTCACGCCCGGTACTCACAGCTTTACTTCTGCCAGTACATCGTCTCCTACCTTCCAAACTTTACAGAAGCTGTCCTGCGACAACCTTGCAGAACTAGCACTCCTGAAAGAAAGGATATTGCGGAGACATGGCTTAGCCACAGCCTGGGGGATGTTTCCGCTGCAGAGTGAAAATCTCATTCTGGAAACATCCCCCAGGCTGTGGCTAAGCCATGTCTCCGCAATATCCTTTCTTTCAGGAGTGCTAGTTCTGCAAGGTTGTCGCAGGACAGCTTCTGTAAAGATTGGAAGGTAGGGCACGAGGTAGTGACAGAAGTAGAGCTGTGAGGACGGGACGTGAGTCGTGCTTCGGTAGCTCAGATGGTAGAGCACTTTCCCGCGACAGGGAAAGGTCCCCAGTTCGAGTCTCGGTCCGGCACACAGTTTTTATTTGTCAGGAAGTTTCGTATTTGACCCTTATTTTAACTATGTGCGAAGACGGATGGTCCGAAAAGGTGTCCGAAACGAGTCACCACCGGTAAATAAAGAATATTTCTTTACGCGACTTTCGACGGAATTCCATTCATTTCACTAAAGGAAAAGTTGCTGATCTACTACACCTGCAGCATGCTGGAGGTCCGTAAATGCGAGCACATACGTGGTGTTTGACAATTCACGGTACACACGTCTATAGTTTGTAGAGGGGGCTTAGTAGATCATGCTTTACATTGGAACCTGTATCCGTAAATGTCATCCAACGACGCTAAGGAGCGTCGAAGTTACATGAGTCGGCGCTTCAAAATGTATGTGTATAGAGGGTGATTCCGTGATGGTGTTAAAAACTTTATAGGATGATGAAGAACGGTAAATGAATCAATTTCAGATAAGGCAACGACAGAATCGAAAGTTAAAGCGAAAACCGTTGTCACACATCTAACTGTAAAATACATGTGTTGGTAATGTTGTTGCTAAGATTGTAGGGTAGGCAATTTTCAGAGGTGACAGTACAGACCAAACAAGAAAAAATATGTGTAGTTAACATGGGCCTCAAAATGCATACTGTAGGAGCAATGAGCATTTGTTCATCTGCACCAGTGTGAAACATGTATCCTCTATTGAACAAGAACTCGATCTCTTACGGTATACGTGTTAGAGCGCTTGATTACTGGACTCTTTTTCTTGTTTTACTCCATACTACCACTCTGAGAGTTGTCTACACTACAGTCTTAGCAGCAACAGCAGCAGTACATGTATTCTATTGTCAGAGGTATCAGAACGGGTTTCACTTGCAGCTGACAGCTCGTTCGTTTCCGATACTGGGACCCCCGTCTCAAACTGATACAATTATCACTCTCCATCATCCTAGAAAGTTTGTAACACCGTCGCGGAATCTCTCTGTATGTAAATAAATTTACAGACGCCGGCGTCTACATCTTTGATGCTCTGTAGCCTCGTTGAATAACGTTTCGGGCCATGGGCTGCCATATAAATCTACCAAGTCCCCTCTGCAACCTCTAGAAGTGCGCAACATGAATTGTGAAACACCTTGTATCTACCGGGTGATCAAAAAGTCAGTATAATTTGAAAACTCAATAAATCACGGAATAATGTAGATAGAAAGGTAAAAATTGGCACACATGCTTCGAATGACATGGGGTTTTATTAGAACCAAAAAATACAAATATTCACAAAATGTCCGACAGATGGCGCTTCATCTGATCAGAATAGCAATAATTCGCATGATAAAGTAAGACAAAGCAAATATGTTGTTCTTTACACGAAATGCTCAATATGTCCACCATCATTCCTCAAGAATAGCTCTAGTCGAGGAATAATGTTGTGAACAGTACTGTAAAGCAGGTCAGGAGTTATAGTGAGTCATTGGCGTCGGATGGTGTCTTTCAGCATCCCTAGAGATGTCGGTCGATCACGATACACTTGCGACTCCAGGTAACCCCAAAGCCAATAATCGCACGGACTGAGGTCTGGGGACCTGGGAGGCCAAGCATGACGAAAGTGGCGGCTGAGCACACGATCATCACCAAACGACCCGCGCAAGAGATCTTTCACGCGTCTAGCAGTACTTCGTTCTTTTTTTGTTTTTGTTCTAATAAAACCCCATGTCATTACAGGCATGTGTGTCAATTTTTACCTCTCTATCTAAATTATACCATGGTTCATTAAGTTTTCAAATTAGTACTGACTTTTAGATCACCCGGTATAAATGTGATAATATATCTTGGACAACAGCCTAATCCCATAAGACTAACACCAATAACGTAGCTCATCGTGCGTAACCAGAATCAAGGTTCGCCACATCGTTTGCGTGTGTGTGTGTGTGTGTGTGTGTGCCTAAAAGAGAGAGGGAGAATGATGAAGGGGGACAGAGAGACTGGAAGGAGGGGGCAGTGTCAGGGACAGACGATGTCCATCAGCATCTCGATTAACAATTTCCTCTCTCGTGGCTGCCCCTCTTTCGCCTTTGAGAGTCGTCGCCTCTTCGGCAGACCGAACCACGGGCGGCCTTTCGCAACCGAGTTCTCACACGAGGCTGCTGTGTTCCGTCCGGATTATTCTGCGAATGACCACAAAGTAGGAAAAGACGAACTGAACTGTTCTAACCGACGTTCCCAGAAAACTTCGACGACCCTGTGTTCACCTCATCGCAGCTTAGATTTGCTCGTATGTTGGAATGTCTTCTCTCCCCCAGCCAATTATCGTAGTTGAGTGTGAATCAGGACATGCATCGATGATGCTGTGCACTATTACGATAGACTGCAGAGGTCCACGGAAAAAATATTTTTACTAACTTTTCAGTCCCAGAAATATGACAGAAAATATTGTAGTCTTTGTTATAATACATTGTTGTTGTTGTCTTCAGTCCTCAGACTGGTTTGATTCAGCTCTCCATGCTACTCTATCCTGTGCAAGCTTCTTCATCTCCCAGTACTTACTGCAACCTACATCCTTCTGAATCTGCTTAGTGTATTCATCTCTTGGTCTCTCTCTACGACTTTTACCCTCCACGCTGCCCTGCAATGCTAAATTTGTGATCCCTTGATGCCTCAGAACATGTCCTACCAACCGGTCCCTTGGTGCCACAAACTCCTCCCCAATTCTATTCAATACCTACTCATTAGTTATGTGATGTACCCATCTAATCTTCAGCATTCTTCTGTAGCACCACATTTCGAAAGCTTCTATTGTCTTCTTGTCCACACTATTTATCGTCCATCTTTCACTTCCACACACGGCTACACACCATACAAATACTTTCAGAAACGACTTTCTTACACTTAAATCTATACTGGATGATAACAAATTTTTTTTCTTCAGAAACGCGTTCCTTGCCATTGCCAGTCTACATTTTATATCCTCTCTACTTCGACCATCACCAGTTATTTTGCTCCCCAAATAAGAAACAAAACTCATTTACCACTTTAAGTGTCTCATTTCCTAATCTAATTCCCTCAGCATCACCCGACTTAATTCGACTACATTCCATTATCCTCGTTTTGCTTTTGTTAATGTCATCTTATACCCTCCTTTCATGACACTGTCCACTCCGTTCAACTGCTCTTCCAAGTCCTTTGCTGTCTCTGACAGAATTACAATGTCATCGGCGAACCTCAACATTTTAATTTCTTCTCCATGGACTTTAATACCTACTACGATTTTTTATTTTGTTTCCTTTACTGCTTGCTCAATATACAGACTGTATAACATCGGGGAGAGGCTACAACCCTGTCTCACTCCCTTCCCAACCACTACTTCCCTTTCATGCCCCTCGACTCTTATAACTGCTATCTGGTTTCTGTACAAATTGTAAATAGCCTTTCCCTCCCTCTATTTTACCCCTGCCACCTTCAGAATTTGAAAGAGAGTATTCTAGTCAACATTGTCAAAAGCTTTGTCTAAGTCCACAAATGCTAGAAATGAAGGTTTGCCTTTCCTTAATCTATTTTCTAAAATAAGTCGTAGGGTCATTATTGCCTCACGTGTTCCAACATTTATGCGGAATCCAAACTGATTTTCCCCGAGCTCGGCTTCTAGCAGCTTTTCCATTCGCCTGTAAAGAATTCGCGTTAGTATTTTGCAGCTGTGAGTTATTAAACTGATAGTTCGGTAATTTTCACAATAATACACTGCTGGCCATTAAAATTGCTACACCAAAAAGAAATGCAGATGATAAACGGGTATTAAAAATGGCTCTGAGCACTATGGGACTCAACTGCTGTGGTCATTAGTCCCCTAGAACTTAGAACTACTTAAACCTAACTAACCTAAGGACATCACACACATCCATGCCCGAGGCAGGATTCGAACCTGCGACCGTAGCAGTCGCAAGGTTCCGAACTGCGCGCCTAGAACCGCGAGACCACTGCGGCCGGCAAACGGGTATTCATTGGACAAATATATTATACTAGAACTGACATGTGATTACATTTTCACGCAATTTGGGTGCATAAATCATGATGAAATTCTGGCGGCATTTAGGCCACAAGAAATGTCTCGTCCAGTGTTGCTAACAGTATGACCAAGGCCGCACGGAAGTGAGTGCGGCAGAAGGCCATCGGCACATCGACCGCAGAGGACAATGTCCACGCACTGGAAGGAGAGCTTCTGGAGGGGAAAGAGATTTTCCGATCCTCAGGACGTTCACACAGTGGTTGTCTAATGATAGTACGGAACACCAACTATGTGTTCCATTAAATTTCAGTCTTGCGACTCACTCTGAAGATGGCTGGGCGGTGTACAGCCGAAATATTAGAAGAGGAAGAAGCTTTCTTGCGGCTGCACATACGAAACTTAATGGAACAGTCTTTGCGCCGCGAAAACCTGAAGATTCACACCCCTGCGCGGAGGAGATGGTTTTATGTGTTCGACGACTGGATAAGCTTCGACACTTGAGAGCAAGATTACTGAGCTCTTTAAGTATTTTACTAAGGTGCCGTGACCACGACATAATTCCAAAGTTTGCCAGATTAGTACATTTTATAAAGACGACGTCTATGAATAAGATTTTAGCAAAAGCTGGTTCTGCTATTGTTAACGAGAGGATCCACTTTACTCGCCGAAAATTAGACCTGGTTCCTGAAGAACTTTATCGCCTGCACCTGAAGATGTCTGTGGAGATACCCTATGATTCTTAAAATTGGATTGAAGGTACAACTTGGGCCAAATCAGACTGGATTCGTGAGGTGGCCACATCCCGACAGACAGCAAAATTTGGTCGACTGAAGATTACATCGCAGCGAGAAACTGTTATTCGACGCCCTGTTATTAATATGACACGTAGAGATTTGGACGATACTACGATGATGGTTTCGAGTAAGGGACTGAATTTGGCACTTACGCCGAAATATTAGAAAAAGGAGATTTCTTGCTGCTGTACACCCGGAACTTAATGTAACATTCTTTGCACCGCCAAAACCTGACGATTCACACCAACTATGTGCTTCTGCAGCTAATAATAGACTGGAAGATGAAAGTAAAGTGAAGACAAGAGCGAAAAAGATTATCCTGTTTGGACAATATAAAGTAGTGGACAGGAATACGAAATCCACGAATTGAACGATTGGTAAAACATTCCGTCAGCTGCTTACAGTAGAGCAGACTACAACGGACGAAGTTCTTTGTAAAAAATTTGAAAATGGTAGCGGATTCGACGATTTGCAGTGCAAGTTTAAGCATGTCAGCCAAAAATGTCAAAACTGCCATGATGTCAAAAACTTCCACACCTTGTCAATAACGCGTGTGCACAACGGATACGATTGACAACAATGTATGTCTTGCCCGCCCGGTTAGCCGTGCGGTCTAACGCGCTGCTTCCCGAGCGGGAAGGCGTGCCGATCCCCGAAACGAATCCGGGGACCGGATAAAACAAAGGCGTTTTTCGTTGCGACGGAATCTTCTCGTGAAATTTCAATCTCCAGTTTTCTCCTCCGATTGCGAAAACATTCTGTTGGCATCTGTAACGTCCCCTGAAAAATTAATGAATTACTGTGCTGATAAACCTCTTACAATATTTGATTTTCAAAAAAGTTCAGCGGAACCGACCGTACTCAGACATTTCGCACTTTACTTATTCTGATCAACACTAAACTGACACACAATATAGATTGGCCCTGACTAACAATAACCTATACCTTTCATGAATCACTTACCTCACAAAAATCTTCGTTACTCGAACTACTGCAATACAGCGAGCGCCACTACTGCCAGCTAAATAAAAGATTCTAACTACTGAAGGCACTAACTACTGATAGGCATAGTTAGCAAATGAAAGATTTTGATAGAGAAGAAACAATGTATTTACTTTAATAGTGTTCAAAAGTCATAATATATATAGCAGTTCATGACATCCAGTCTTACAAATTTACTGTCTCTGTCCAGATCATCTGCTCTCAAAACTCCGCCGTCTCTCTCCCCACATCCACCACCGCTGGCGGCTCACCTCCAACTACGTAACGCTACGCGCTCTTCATATCCAAAAAAAAACTGCCCAACACTACAATAGCGACGATTCCAACAATGCCAACCAGCCACAGACTGCACACAGCACAGCCAGTGATTTTCATACGGAGCGCTACATGGCGTTACCAATAAAAAAACTTATACAGCTTACTTACACATCCACTTACATAGGGAGAAATTATCGACCGATAAATTAAGGGAAATCAGGGCTCGGACAGAAAAATTTAAGTGATAGTTTTTCCCGCATGCCGTTCGAGAGTGGAGCGGTAGAGAGACAGTTTGAAGGCGGTTCATTGAACCCTCTGCCAGGCACTTTATTGTGAATAGCAGAGTAATCACGTAGATGTAGATGTAGACTCAAACAATGTTGGAACGTGCGGACACTCTCACTGGAGGTAATCGACTGCTGACAATCAAACGCCTCGCTGTTCAACTGAACGTCTCTGTTGGTGGTGGTGATACACTCGTCCATAAGTTCGGGTACTCACAGGTATGTTCCTGCTGGGTTGCTCGTCACACAACAGAAGACCATAGAGAGCAACGAAGGACCATCTGCGCGGAGTTCCTTGAGCGTTGCGAGCCTGATCGTGACAACCATTTTATCAAACATCATCATAGGCCATGAAGTGTCTCTATTGTTGTGTTGGCAGAAGAGCCAACACCGTATTACGAATGGAGAGGCCGAAATGCATGCGTCTTAGCTCACGCAGGCTGGCGTGCGGAGGAAAGAACTATACTGACGTGAGGTCTGGAACACTACAAGGAATGAGAATTCAGAAAGCGGACGAAATTAGTTTGATGCTTAACTTAAATCCATTAATGATGAACGTCGCTCTTGACGGTACACGATTCACAATATGATCAGTCCAGAATACATTCTTGAAGAATATGGCGCCTTGCTAGGTCGTAGCAAATGACGTAGCTGAAGGCTATGCTAAACAGTCGTCTCTGCAAATGAGAGCGTATGTAGACAGTGAACCATCGCTAGCAAAGTCGACTGTACAATTGGGGCGAGTGCTAGGGAGTCTCTCTAGACTAGACCTGCCGTGTGGCGGCGCTCGGTCTGCAACCACTGATAGTGGCGACAGGCGGGTCCGACGTATACTAACGGACCGCGGCCGATTTAAAGGCTACCACCTAGCAAGTGTGGTGTCTGGCGGTTACTCCACATCTATATCCCGTCGAAGCACAAACAAAGCAATAATCCACCTTTCTTCCGGAAAAAAATTCTTAGGCGGTAGAGCCATGGCGACAATCTTCTGAGACACTGAAGGGATTACTCTGTTTGATCAGTTCAACGATCAGCTCTGAAGTGCACTGTGCTACCCTCGGTAAATTGGAGAAACGAATACTGCGTATTCGACGGCAAAAAAATGTCCTTCTCCGAGACAACACAATGCTTCCCGCAAGTCTGCGCGCCTGAGAGGAGCTCACAAATCTTGTAAGACGTCGTCATCTTCTGACCTTCATTGCTTACATATTCCACCCTCTCAATCATATTCCGTGCATCAAGATACTTCATTCGAACCCGAACTCAATAAGATAAAGTCAGTGTTGTATGAATTCATGTAAGCGATATGCAAATAACAAGTGCGCACCGGGGTTGAAATACTCGAGGCTGGCGTACACACATACATTCCAGACACGACGGTCACAGGAGCTTTTAGTTCGAGAGAGGCAGACCACACACCGGGAGGCCGATCCCTTCAGAGGACGAGTTAACCTCGGCCGCCCGTGGAGCAGACAGCGTTGGCCCGAGTGAAAGGGGGAACGACCCAGTATTCGGCTTAAAAACAAATTCCGCTACATCGGACAGTTGTTCCTCATCCGCCATACAGCCCGAATCTCGCATATTCCGACTGCCATCTGTTTGGAGCAAGGAAGGAAGCACTCTGCGGGAATTGATGGGGAGGTTATTGTTGCAGGAACACGATCGCTGCGACGTCCACCATTAGAGTGGTACCGTGTGGACATACAGGACCTCCTGCTAAGATGGCGAAAAGCTACAGCAATCGAAGCAGACATGTTGAAAAACGACAGGGAACAATATAGTCTTGTATACCCTACACTGCTAGTACTGGCACGTTGACGTCGAACATAGCTCATGATGACATCGGCCGAGAGGTTCCAGGTGCTTCAGTCCGGAACCGCGCGACTCTTACGGTCACAGGTTCGAATCCTGCCTCGAGCATGGATGTTTGTGATCTCCTTAGGTTAGTTAGGTTTAAGTAGTTCTAAGTTCTAGGGGACTGATGACCTCAGCAGTTAAGTCCCATAGTGCTCAGAACCATTTGAACAGTGTGACTAAGGCGTTCAGCCTGACCGGGTTGCCTCCAAACACGTCTCCGACGATTGTCTGGTTGAATGCATATGCGACACTCGTCGGTGAAGAGAACATGATGCCAATCCTGAGCCCTCCATTCGTCATGCTGTTGGGCCCATCTGGTGGTTGCAAAGATGAACTTCGGGAGTGAAGTTGCGCATCATGCAGCCTCTTGCGCACAGTTTAGTTCGTAACACGACATCCTGTGGCTGCACGAAAAGCATTATTCAACATGGCGGCGTTGCTGTCAGGATTCCTACGAGCCATAATCCGCAGGTAGCGGTCATCCACTGCAGTAGTAGCCCTTGGGCGGCCTGAGCGAGGCATGTCATCTACAGTTCCTGTCTCTCTGCAACTCCTCCATGTCCGAAAAACATCGAGACGCCTGGAAACTTCCCTTGTTGAGTGCTCTACCTGGCACGAAGTAACAAAGCAGACGCGATCGAACCGCGGTATTGACCGTTTAGGCATGGTTGAACTGCACGCAACACGAGCCGTGTACCTCTCTCCTGGTGGAATGACTGCAACTGATCGGCTATCGGACCCCCTCCGTCTAATAGGCGCTGCTCATGCATGGTTGTTTACATCTCTGGGCGGGTTTAGTGACATCTCTGAACAGTCAAACGGACTGTGTCAAATGGTTCAAATGGCTCTGAGCACTATGGGACCTAACATCTGAGGTCATCAGTCCCCTAGAACTTAGAACTACTTAAACCTAACTAACCTAAGGACATCACACACATCCATGCCCGAGGCAGGATTCCAACCTGCGACTGTAGCGGTCGCGTGGTTCCAGACTGAAGTGCCTAGAACCGCTCGGCCACGCCAGCCAGCGGTACTGTATCTCTGATACACTATCGACAGTCAACGTCTGTCGTCAGCAGTTCTGGGAACCGGGGTGATACAAAACTTTCTTTGATGTGTGTATTATTAACCCTAGAACACTACAATACTCCATGTTTTATTCGAAAGAAGTCATAATTTATAGTTTATGCACTATTTAATTAGAATGCTAAGGTCTCCCATGGTATGTCACATACAAAATAGGTACGTTATATCCTGTTTAGCACCTATACTGACAATAGCAGATTGGTGGGAACCGCAAATTTGTACCAAGGGCGGTAGTAAACCTTACGAAGGTTTGGTAATCTAGGGTTAATGTGCTGACTCGGTTACGTTAAATAAGTCTGTTTTACAAATAACTTCCGGGAATTCAGGCAGGTAACACTTTCAGCGACCGCCGATATTTCGGCGGCACAACACCCCGCCATTTTCAAGGCAATCTGCAACGGACAGGCGGGGTTCATGCGAATTTAAAACCTCGCTTCTCGGACTGAAGCAGGAAAGATATGCTAATAATGTCCTTGATTTGTAAGCTTGTGCGTTACGTGTACTGTAATTGTTAATGGGGCTGTGAGTACAAGGTGTGGTGGAAACTGTCTGTTAGCATAGCGTGGACTGCCGAAAATGGGCACGTTAGGGTGGGGGAGAATTCCGGAATCCGGGGATGATAGCGATCAATACTTGAGCGGTAGCCTGTTGCTGTTGCTAACCAGGCGCGATATTGCCTTCGCCACCGGCTTACGGAAAAGCTGCCAATTCGGCATTGCCACTGCGAAAACTGTGCTCTGGGTGGATAATCAACTGGTTCCAGGTTGTGGACACGCTGAAAGTGGAATAGACATAATTGCTCTCGAAGGACTGTTCTTATATTCGTCTGATTCGTCCCCATGTTACGTGCAATTCCACGAGTCCTGATTTGAGGATACCGCCCCACATCCTGCAAGACAGCCTCCTCAAATTGCAGCGTTCTTACCGCGCGACGGCGTTCCTGTCCAGGTAATCTGTTAATAACCCGGTCTCACGCAGACGTTGGTACATAGCAGCAAAGGTCGTTTGATGCGGGATACGGCGATTAGGATATTGTTGTTGATAAACCCGCCGTGCAGCTCGTCCGTTGCGGTGCGCTACGTAGTTCGATCTCCAACAGTTTAAATACTCCTCATAGGAAAAAACGACGTTAGGGAAATATATTTGTTATGATGTGCCCTACAACCTCCCAGAGTTTGTCGGTTTAAATACTTTTCACCCGGTAGATCGTTTATTTGCTCCTGGGAATGTTCCCTTATTGGTCTGTTGGAATAGCCTGTAGTAGCGTTTACAAGTTCGCTGCGTCACGTTGCGTCTACCCGGCGTGTGAGCTTATCTTGTTCGGATATCAAGACCGGTTCGGCAGTTTGTTTACTGTTCGCTAACCACGGAACCTTACTTCCGCTCTGCACTATTAGCTTGTGCGTTCTGAGTTACGCTCAAGTAACGTAGGACCCATCTGGCGAACAGTTCTGTACGGCAGGAGCTGTGTGGCAAAAGAGTTCCTTGTCGTGATGGAGACAATCTAGATCGATTCCAACCAAACTTCGTACTCATATCCCTTAGTCTCATGCAACAACCGCTGTCGGGGTACGAACTAGCTAGCTATCATAGATCAGGAGATACGACGTCATAAACAATGAGATAAGTAGTAAATGCCAAGCATGGCGCGCAGTTTTTTCCGTATGTAGTACTAACTCCATTCGCAATAAATTTCGCAGACTGTATCCATATATGTCGCTTAAAACACCTACAAAATTGGATGACGGACGAGACATAATTAAGGAGATATGACGTCATATGCAATGAGAGGCGCGAAAAACTTCCGCACTACGCTTAGCGTTTAAATTTATTACTTCTTTGCTACAAACTCTAGTCGCAGCTTATTTTCGAGACAGTGTCCGCTGAATGTACCTACACAAATATATCACTGTACGACACATAATTCAAGAGAGATGGCATCATAAACAATGAGATGCTTGAAAAAAAATGCCGTATCATGCATGAAGTTTCAACACATATATCTTTTACTAAATACACTCCTACAATCGATTCACCTTAAGGGGGATAGGACGTCAAACGGGCCGACTTGGAGCAGGAGAGGCGCCACAGGACATTTTAATTTCCACTGTCTATACTTTTAGAAGTAAATTCATAAAACTTTGTCAGCATCACCAGGAAGGATTCAGGATTCACACTCATTGCAATGGAAGAACGAAAACATAACAAGATAATTTTTTTTTACGTGTGAAATTTCATCATTCTTTCACTCACTAATGGCTGCATTTGTTGCTATAGGTACACTTTCCTTCATAAGTTGGAGAGATTCTTCGATTAATTTTGCACAGCATACAAACCATACTTACAGGTGTATGAAACTCTAGAATTTATTTAATTTATGAAAAAACGAATGAGCTGATATATTTTAAACTTCATGTTTAGAAAAAACACAAATTTTCTAGTTAATTACCTCAATTTTTACCACAGTTACTTCTTAAGTAATAGATTTGTAAAATTCTAGAGTTTCATACACCTTTCAGTATGGTTTGGCTCTGAGCACTATGGGACTTAACATCTATGGTCATCAGTCCCCTAGAACTTAGAACTGCTTAAACCTAACTAACCTAAGGACATCACACAACACCCAGCCATCACGAGGCAGAGAAAATCCCTGACCCCGCCGGGAATCGAACCCGGGCGCGGGAAGCGAGAACGCTACCGCACGACCACCAGCTGCAGACTTCAGTATGGTTTGTATTCTGTGCAAAATTCATCGAATAATCTCTCTTACTCATGAAGAAAAGTGTCCCTATACCAACAAATGCTGCCATTAGTTACAGAAAAAAATGATGAAATTGCACATGTAAAAAAAATTATTTTGTTATGTTTTCGAAGTTCCACTGCTGTGAGTGTAAATTCTGAATCCTTCCTGGTCATGCTGAATAAGTTTTATAAATGTATTTGTCAAAGTATAGGCAGTGGAAATTAAAATGTCCTGTGGTGCCTCTCCTGCTCCAAGTCGGCCCGTTTCACGTCCTACGACCCCCTTAAGGAAATCCCTGACACCTGGCAGGGCTTTTCGCAACTTTCGACTGTGAAGCGCAGGCGTAAACAATCTGAGTCTATAGAGCTACGAGGTGACGTGAGAATCGCAGTTGCGAGCTGTAGAAGGCAGTGTCAACAGTGAATATTTGTGGCGGACCGGGCCTCGAAACCGGATTTCCCGCTTAACCAATTTTGTTATTCGTGCACGAATCACGACCAGACTCAAACATCAATACGTCGTCACTTTCTGCGTCTTACATCCATTACATATATTCCCGTACATGGCAGACATTTAAACTTGCCAAACATAAAGTCCAGAGCGACTGGAAAAAAGCGCAGGTGACGCCCGTATATATGAAGGGCAGAAGGGCGGATCCTCAAAATTATAGACCAATATCCTTAAGATCGGTTTGTTGCAGGATTCTCGAACACATTCCCAGTTCGAATATAATGAATTTCCTTGAGACAGAGAAGATGCTGTCCATTCATCAGCACGGCTTTAGAAAGCATCGCTCCTGCGAAACGCAACTCGCCCTTTTTTCACATGATATCTTGCGAACAATGGATGACGGGTATCAGACGGATGCCATATTCCTTGACTTCCGGAAAGCGTTTGACTCGGTGCCCCACTGCAGACTCCTAACTAAGGTACGAGCATATGGGATTGGTTCCCAAATATGTGAGTGGCTCGAAGACTTCCTAAGTAATAGAACCCAGTACGTTGTCCTCGATGGTGAGTGTTCATCGGAGGTGAGGGTATCATCTGGAGTGCCCCAGGAAAGTGTGGTAGGTCCGCTGTTGTTTTATATCTACTTAAGTGATCTTTTGGATAGGGTGGATAGCAATGTGCGGCTGTTTGCTGATGATGCTGTGTTGTACGGGAAGGTGTCGTCGTTGAGTGACTGTGGGATACAAGATGACTTGGACAGGATTTGTGACTGGTGTAAAGAATGGCAGCTAACTCTAAATACAGACAAATGTAAATTAAGCAAGATGAATAGGAAAAAGAATCGTGTACTGTTCGAATACTACATTAGTAGTGTAGCGCTTGACACAGTCACGTCGATTAAATATTTAGGTGTAACACTGCAGAGCGATATGAAGTGGGACAAGCATGTAATGGCAGTTGTGGGGAAGACGGATAGTCGTCTTCGGTTCATTGATAGAATTTTGGGAAGATGTGGTTCATCTGTAAAGCAGACCGCTTATAAAACACTAATACGACCTATTCTTGAGTACTGCTCGAGCCTTTGGGATCTCTATCAGTTCGAATTGAAGGAGGAAATAGGAGCAATTCAGAGGCAGGCTGCTAGATTCGTTACTGGTAGGTTTGACCAACAGGCGAGTGTTATGGAAATGCTTCAGGAACTCGGTGGGAGTCTCTAGAGGAAAGGAGGAGTTCTTTTCGTGAATCGCTAATGAGGAAATTTAGAGGACCAGCATTTGAGGCTGACTGCAGTACAATTTTACTGTCGCCAACTTACATTTCGCGGAAAGACCACAAAGATAGGATAAGAGAGATTAGGGCTCGTACAGAGGCATATAGGCAGTCATTTTCCCCTCATTCTGTTTGGGTGTGGAACAGGGAGAGAAGATGCTAGTTGTGGTACGAGGTACCCTCCGCCACGCACCGTATGGTGGATTGCGGAGTAGATGTAGATGTAGACCCGTCCCAAAACCCGGAACTAATACTCGACCAAAACAAACTTCAGACATGTGCACTTCCAGTTGCGAGAAACTGCTGGTAAATCTCTGGCTTCTTAAGTACTAGAACCCAGTACGTTGTCCTCGATGGTGAGTGTTCATTGAAGGTGGGGGTATCATCCGGAGTGCCCCAGGGAAGTGTGGTAGGTCCGCTGTTGTTTTCTATCTACATAAATGATCTTTTGGATAGGGTGGATAGCAATGTGCGGCTGTTTGCTGATGAAGCTGTGGTGTACGGGAAGGTGTCGTCGTTGAGTGACTGTAGGAGGATACAAGATGACTTGGACAGTATTTGTGATTGGTGTAAAGAATGGTAGCTAACTCTAAATAAAGGTAATGTAAATTAATGCAGATGAACGGGAAAAAGAATCCCGTAATGTTTGAATACTCCATTAGTAGTGTATTGCTTGACACAGTCCGGTCGATAAAATATTTGGGCGTAACATTGCAGAGCGATATAAAGTCGGACAAGCATGTAATGGCAGTTGTGGGGAAGGTGGATAGTCGTGTTCGGTTCATTGGTTGAATTTTGGGCACATGTGGTTTATCTGTGAAGGAGACCGCTTATAAAACACCAATACGTCCTATTCTTGAGCGTTTGGGATCCCTATGAGGTTGGATTGATGGAGGACATAGAACCAATTCAGAGGCGGGCTGCTAGATTTGTTACTGGTAGGTTTGATCATCACGCTAGTGTTACGGAAATGCTTCAGGAACTCGGGTGGGAGTCTCTAGAGCAAAGGAGGCGTTCTTTTCGCGAACCGCTACTCAGGAAATTTAGAGAAACAGCATTTGAGGCTGACTGTAGTAATCTTTTAGTGCGGCCAACTTACATTTCGTGGAAAGACCACAAAGATAAGATATGACAGATTAGGGCCCATACAGAGGCCTATAGACAGTCATTTTTCCTTCGTTCTGTTTGGGAGTGGAACAGGGAGAGAAGATGCTAGTTGTGGTACGAGGTACCCTCCGCCACGCACCGTATGGTGGATTGCAGACTGTAGATGTAGGTGTAGAAACTTAAAAGTCGCTGCCCGGTATCGGGGGATAAATACGATATTTCACTTGTCTCAGCAACACAGGTACTGGAATGTCGTACCCTTGAAGTGGCGTTGCAGTAGAGACGTTTACAAAATCACATCGTAGAAACCGACCGGGATACTACGATCTAAACACAGTACATTTCTTGTTTTCGTTCGTAGGCATTAAAACCCATGGAGAAGAAATAAAAACTTTGCAGTTCGCCGATGACATTGTAATTCTGTCAGAGACAGCAAAGGACTTGGAAGAGCAGTTGAACGGAATAGACAGTGCCATGAAAGGAGGGTATAAGATGAACATCAACAAAAGCAAAACGAGGATAATGGAATATGGTCGAATTAAATCGGGCGATGCGGAGGGAATAAGATTAGGAAATGAGACACTTAAAGTAGTAAAGGAGTTTTGCTATTTGGGGAGGAAAATAACTGATGATGGTCGAAGCAGAGAGGATATAAAATGTAGACTGGCAATGGCAAGGAAAGCATTTGTGAAGAAGAGAAATTTGTTAACATCGAGTATAGATTTAAGTGTCAGGACGTCATTTCTGAAAGTATTTGTATGGAGTGTAGCCATGTATGGAAGTGAAACATGGACGATAAATAGTTTGGACAAGAAGAGCATAGAAGCTTTCGAAATGTGGTGCTGCAGAAGAATGCTGAAGATTAGATGGGTAGATCACACATAACTAATGAGGAGGCATTAAATAGAATTGGGGAGAAGAGGAGTTTGTGGCCCAGCTTGGCTAGAGGAAGGAATAGTTGGTAGGACATGTTCTCAGGCATCAAGGGATCATCAATTTAGTATTGGAGGGCAACGTGGAGGGTAAAAATCGTAGAGGGAGACGAATACACTAAGCAGATTCAGTAGGACGTTGGTTGCAGTAGGTACTGGGAGATGAAGAAACTTGCAAAGGATAGCGTGGTGAGCTGCACAGAACCAGTCTCAGGACTGAAGACCACGACAACAACAACAACAACAACAACAACAATTGGCGCAGTCTTCTTTTTATAATCTAAAGGAAAGTGGTACGACTAAGATGCTTTGGACGTTGAAATAATTCCACAGCTACACTTGAAAATTTCTAGACTGACCGGTTCTCGAACCTGGATTCTCCGCTTCTGGCCTTGACCGCCCCGCCATGCAGACACGTTTCCAGTCCGACTCAAATTCCCAAGTCCTGCTCACTATTGATGGTGAGAGACCCCGTTCATTTTCCCCTTTGCTCACGGTGTCACTGTATTACCGCGATATGTAACCGCACTAAAACAATCGTATTTTCCGTCGAGGTGTATGTGTACAGTTATACACAGATCAGGCAGATCATTAGACCACCGACTGACTATACAGGGTGAAAAGTATTTAAACCGACAAACTCGGGGAAGTTGTAGGGGACATCAAAACAAATGTTTTTTTCTACTGTCATTTTTTCCCATGAGGATTATTTAAACAGGCAGAGGAAGATTTCTCTGGCGGCAAATTAATTAAACCAACAAACACTTTACCATTTTTTATGGCCAAGAGGCAACACATTTACACAGCCCAATTTCAATTACAGCAGATTTTCAAAAATGCCTCCATTGACACGTAAACAAAGGTTACACGTCGGATCATGTTCTGTCTGATACGGGCAAAAACTCCAGGAGTATCCTGAATTGTTCCTGCTGCTGCTACTATCCGGGAAACCAGGTGCGATTCTGATGCAATAGGAGTTCCGTAAACAAGGTTGCGCATCTCTCCCCACACAAAAAAGTACAGAGGGGACATATCTGGGGATCGAGCAGGCCATGGTACAGGACCACCTCTGCCAATCCACGTTTCTGGGAACCGTCGGTCCAGGAATCGACGCACACGACGACTGAAATGTGCCGGCGCCCCGTCATGTTGGAACCACATGCGTTGTCTTGTAGGGAGCGGGACGTCTTCCAGCTATTCTGGCAATGCTCTGGTGAGAATATTGTAATAGTGCCTGCCAATTAATGGCCTAGGGAGCAGATGCGGCCCAATTAAACAGTCCCCAACAACACCGACCCACACATTAACGAAGAATCGCACTTGATGAGCGCTAGTAACTGTGGCATATGGGTTATCCTCACTCCAAACATGCGAATTGTGCATGTTGAAGGCTCCATTACGCCGGAACCTTGCTTCATCGGTAAACAACACAGAGGCTAGAAATGTAGGATGCATTTCACACTGTCCCAGGTACCACTGCGTAAACTGTGCTCTGGGTGAATAATGAACTGGTTCCAGGTTGTGGACACGCTGTAAGTGAAATGGACGTAACAATTGCTCTCAAAGGACTGTTCTTACATTCGTCTGATTCTTCCCCATGTTACGTGCAATTGCACGAGTGCTGAGTGAAGGATCCCGCTCCACATGCTGCAAGACAGCTTCCTCAAATTGCAGCGTTCTTACCGTGCGACGACGTCCCTGTCCAGGTAATCTACAAAATGACACGGTCTCACACAGGCATTGGTACACAGCAGCAAAGGTCGTATGATGCGGGATACGGCGCTTAGGATATTGATGTTCATAAACCCGCTGTGCAGCTCGTCCGTTGTGGTGCGCTACGAACTACGCACCAACCACATCAGTGTACTCACTCCAGGTGTATCCTTGCATTAGTAAACAGAGACAATGCGCTACTACACTGGTGGACAGCAGTTGCCTACAAGTGAAGAGCGCAATATTGCCTCCACCGGTTTAAATAATCCACATAGGAAAAAATGACATTAGGGAAATATGTATGTTTTGAGGTCCCCTACAACTTCCCAGAGTTTGTCGGTTTAAATACTTTTCACCCAGTATACAATTATACACGGATCAGACAGATAATTATGACCACCGACAGACTATAGATATTAACCCGTCCAAGGATAGCAGCGCGACCTAGAGAGGAATGACTGCTAGCCAGACATACGTACGGTGCATCCAGCACCAGTGAGCGAGCTGTGTGGGAGAATGGGGCAGGCGTGCCATCTATCTGAGATTGACCTCCCATGCCCGGGTTCCCGGTATCGATTCCCGGCGGGGTCAGGGATTTTATCTGCCTCGTGATGACTGGGTGTTGTGTGCAGTCCTTAGGTTAGTTAGGTTTAAATCGTTCCAAGTTCTAGGGGACTGATGGCCATAGCTGTTAAGTCCCATAGTGCTCAGAGCCATTTATATTTTATTTTTTGAGTTCGACCGAGGGCGGATTGTGATGGCCCGGAGGCTCGGTACGAGCCTTTCGGAAACTGCACGGCTTGGTCACGTGTTCGAGGAGTGCTGTGGTGGGTGCCTTCAATACGTGGCGAAACCACGTCCAGACGTCGTGGGGTTGGGCGGGAAACCTTGCTTACAGACGTCGGATGCCGTAGGCAGGGCAGACTGGTAGAACAGGACAGATTTTAATGCTGGGTAGAGTAAATCGGTTCAAATCGCCCTGAGCACTATGGGACAACATCTGAGGTCATCAGTCCCATAGACTTAGAACTACTTAAACCTAACTAACATAAGGGTATCACACACATCCATGCCCGAGGCAGGATTCCAACCTGCGACCGCAGCAGTCGCGCGGTGCCGAACTGAAGCGCCTAGCACCGCTGGACCACCGCGACCAGCTGGGTAGAGTACAAGTGTGCCTGAACGCACAGCTAACCGAACAGTCATAAAGCCGTCGGCACATGGATCGTGCATCCGAACGTTGAGCGTGGAGAGTTTCTGACGTCATAGCGTGGAGTATCACGTTCGGGAGGATTTCCGAACGTGCAGAGCAGTATCTGTCATGTCAGACATTCTGAGCGGGCGTTTGAGCGTTGACCAATGAGACGGCACAACGCCACCTACGTCACACGCACGCCGTCTCCCTTCAGCACAGAGTTGTGAGGCGCCACAGTGGCATTCATTTCAAGCATATATGTATCGCTATTTATAATTTGTACAGAAACCAGATGGCAGTAATAAGAGTCGAGGGGCATGACAGGGAAGCAGTGGTTGGGAAAGGAGTGAGACAGGGTTGTAGCCTCTCCCCGATGTTATTCAATCTGTATATTGAGCAAGCAGTAAAGGAAACAAAAGAAAAATTTGGAGTAGGTATTAAAATTCATGGAGACGAAGTAAAAACTTTGAGGTTCGCCGATGACATTGTAATTCTGTCAGAGACGGCAAAGGACTTGGAAGAGCAGTTGAACGGAATGGACAGTGTCTTGAAAGGAGGATATAAGATGAACATTAACAAAAGCAAAACGAGGATAATGGAATGTAGTCAAATTAAATCGGGTGATGCTGAGGGAATTAGATTAGGAAATGAGACACTTAAAGTAGTAAAGGAGTTTTGCTATTTAGGAAGTAAAATAACTGATGATGGTCGAAGTAGAGAGGATATGAAATGTAGACTGGCAATGGCAAGGAAAGCGTTTCTGAAGAAGAGAAATTTGTTAACATCGAATATAGATTTATGTATCAGGAAGTCGTTTCTGAAAGTATTTGTTTGGAGTGTAGCCATGTATGGAAGTGAAACATGGACGATAACTAGTTTGGACAAGAAGAGAATAGAAGCTTTCGAAATGTGGTGCTACAGAAGAATACTGAAGATAAGGTGGATAGATCACGTAACTAATGAGGAGGTATTGAATAGGATTGGGGAGAAGAGAAGTTTGTGGCACAACTTGACTAGAAGAAGGGATCGGTTGGTAGGACATGTTTTGAGGCATCAAGGGATCACAAATTTAGCATTGGAGGGCAGCGTGGAGGGTAAAAATCGTAGAGGGAGACCGAGAGATGAGTACACTAAGCAGATTCAGAAGTATGTAGGTTGCAGTAGGTACTCGGAGATGAAGCAGCTTGCACAGGATAGAGTAGCATGGAGAGCTGCATCAAACCAGTCTCAGGACTGAAGACAACAACAACATGTATATGGTATTTGCCGTTCCTGAACACCAGCAAATTGAGAATAACTGGAAAATCTATTGTTAACTTTGTGATTCGTTCCAATAAAATAATGAGAAACATCATATTCGTGGCAAAATAATTATTGTAACTGGCTTATTATGAGGGTAGGCTATTTGAAGGCAGCGAGACACTGAAGATCCACCCAAAGCGCATTGTTCTTCCCACAATTTGTTATAATTAAATTACAATTAGTAACATATCTACGATTAAGGTTTTCAGCAAAGCGTAACACACTATGATTAGACGAAACTGATGTGTTGTCGGTGTAGCGTAGTGAGTACTGTCATTGCCGGTACGGTAGCTCAGCATGTTCGGCCAGAGGGTAATGTGCCCTCTGTAATAAAAATAACTGAGTTAACAGATCGACAACGAACTTAAATGGATGTCTTACGACGAGCGCCCCGAGCAGATGCAACGAACTAAAGCGAACAAAATGAAAATTTTTTAAAAAAATATGTGTCCACTAGTGAGTTGTTTGTCCGGGTGCTGGTTCGCGGCTTGCCACTTCCAAATTTTTTTCCTAACATTAGCGGTTTTATTAGGTTCTGGTACTTTATTATTAGTTTAATGTAAGTATGTACTATAACATCTGATGTTATGTAAATATAAGTTCACTCTTTTTGGAGGGGTGACTGTTCGATTGGCTTAATCTAGAGGACAGCTACTTGTATAAAGATATTTTGCTCCTTTTTCTTTTACGCTTTGCAATTCACATGTTGCAAAGATTCTGCTACGGGATAGGAACATTGATCAAGTAACACTGACCTTGCGGTTTTACTAAAATATGAATGATGAAATAATGTTTGTCTTATGCGGAGAAGTATTCCAAATTAGTACCGCACTGTTTGTAATGGAACTCTGATAAGCCTGTGTCTTTATTGAATGGACATGGTACTTCCTTTTCGTGAACGATGGAGGAAATGTGCGTTTTAATAGAGCTAACGTGAGACTTTTACGCGCGCCCGTTGAGTAAACTGTGTGATTTCCGAACTAGAAACATCCCTCAACTGGAGTGCGTTGCGATCGCTTATACCTCTTTGGGGCCCACGTACCGTGTGCACGAGTCGCGTCGTTCCTGAGCGTTCAGCAGCACGTTGAACTCTGCACGCTCAACGTTAACGTTCGACAGCACGGCCCGTGTGCCGACGGCTAAAGGCTTATTTCACACCTACCCGGCATCCGGTACCGGCTAGCCGGCTGGAGGGTGAAGTGCTTACGGGACGTTTCACACCGAGCCGACAAACGACGTGGACAGCTAAACGACGGCCGACAGCCGACAGCCGACAGCCGGTCCGAGGTTCTGATGCCGGCGGCCCCCACTGTGTTTCCCCGTTGCCGGTGTCGTCTGGAAATACCGGCGCAGGTGGTGGGGAATGCAGAACAAGTGAGCGCTACACATCTACACGACAACTATCGTGTGCCGGCCAGTTGGGTTTTGCTTTATTCGTGGTTACCAACATATAATTTAACAATATAAAAATGTCGATCTCCTGCTGCTCTCCAATACTTTTCCAATTCAGGGCAAAACTGACTGGTTTTCTGAAAACATTAACTTCTACACAACTAGATCATTTAACTTTTCCGCTTTTCATGACGCTATTATTTCAGACAGGCTGACAACCATTAAACTTTTTTGTAAAGATAGTAGTGTGATATACCACTTCAGATAGTATTCCTGTTTCACGCAAATTAGTTGTGAAGAAATTGGCGAATATTCGCGATTCCTCCCATAGAAGCGAGAGGATGTATGTTGTTGTTGTGGTCCCCAGTCCTGAGACTGGTTTGATGCAGCTCTCCATGCTACTCTATCCTCTACAAGCTTCTTCATCTCCCAGTACTTACCGCAACATACATATTTCTGAATCTGTTTAGTGTATTCATCTCTTGGTCTCCTTCTGCGATTTTTACCCTCGACACTGCGCTCCAATACTAAATTGGTGATCCCTTGATGCCTCAGACCATGTCCTACCAAACGATCCCAATTCTAGTCAAATTGTGCCAAAAATTCCTCTTCTCCCCAATTCTATTCAATACCTCCTCATTAGGTATGTGATCTACCCATCTAATCTTCAGCATTCTTATGTAACACTACATTTCGAAAGCTTCTATTCTCTTCTTGTCCAAATTAGATATCGTCCATGTTTCACTTCCAAACATGGCTACACTCCATACAAATACTTTGAGAAACGACTTCCTGATACATAAATCTATACTCGATGTTAACAAATTTCTCTTCTTTCCTTGCTATTGTCAGTCTACATTTTATATCCTCTCTACTTCGATCATCATCATTTATTTTGCTCCCCAAATACCCAAATAGCAAGGGGGCGGGGGGGAGGGGGGGGGGGGTTACCGAACGGCGAAGCGATATTTGTGCAGTGACGACGACGGTGGGTGATCGGGCACAGTATTTACAATCACCTTCAATCTCCATTCATTCTTCGTTTAAGGGATTATACCGTGTTGTCTGCACGTTATCGAGACCTTGCACAGCATGTGAATCCTGCTTTGGAAGAGCGCAACTGTGTGGAAACCATTGTTTTCATTCAAGATGGGGCAACATCCCAGTGGAAAGATCTGCTTAACGCGACCTTCAACGAACATGCTATCTCCAGAGGTTTTCCAGACGCATGCCGTGCAACATTATCCATGTGATTTTTCGCTCTGGGAACGCCTAAAACAAAGAGCTCACAGGGGAGACGTTTGGTCTCCACCTGATCTGAATGCCAGTGCACAAGAACTCGTTGCTGAAATCTCACCGGAACTGCTGGGAGCACCTGCTGACCAAGGTGTTTTACGGATGCAGCATCTCGTCGGTGATGCCCATCCTATTAAAGAAATTAGAACTCTATGGTGTCACGTGCAGTGCTGCAAAATGGTTAAGTCCTACTTCGCTAACAGGAAGCAAAGGGTGTCAGTGCAAGGGACTAGTGAATTGAGTCATCAGTCATCATCAGCATGGGAAGAAATTACATGTGGTGTCCCACAAGGATCCATCTTAGGGCCATTGCTTTTTCTGGTGTACATTAATGATCTCTCATCAGCTACACTGCCAGAAACAGAGTTCGTTTTGTTTGCAGATGACACAAGTATTGGAATAAATAGTGTGTCGAGTGTAGTTCTAGAAAGATCTGCTAATGAAATTTTCATGGATATTAATAAATAGTTTAAAGCCAACTCACTGACATTAAACTTCGAAAAGACTCACTATATGCAATTCAGAACCTGTAAGAGGTTTCCACCGAGCATATGCATAAAGTACGAAGAAGAGCAGAGAGAAGACGTTGACAGTCTTACATTCCTGGGATTAAAACTTGATAATAAATTCAGTTGGCAGGTGCACACCACATAATCTGTATTTGCAATTCGAGTGTTAGCAGACATAGGCGGCATAAAAATGAAAAAGCTTGCATACTTTGCCTACTTTCATTCCATAATGTCATATGGTATAATATTTTGGAGTAACTTTTCAAGTAAAAAAAAGTTTTCAGCGTCCAAAAGCTTGTAATACGTATTATTTGTGGAGTAAATTCACGGTCGTCCTGTAGAAACCTATTCAAAGAACTGGGTATAGTAACTACTGCGTCTCAGTATATTTACTCCTTAATGAAATTTGTCCTAAATAATATATCTCTTTTTCCAACAAACTGCTCAGTTCATACACACGATACCAGGAACAAAAATGATCTGCACAAGGACTTAAAAGCACTTACTTTAGTTCAAAAAGGGATCCACTACTCAGGAACACTCATCTTCAATAATTTGCCAGCAAACATAAAAAATTTAGTTACATATAAAGATCAGTTTAAAACGAGCCTGAAAGACTTACTAGTGGTCAACTCCTTCTACTCCATGGACGAATTTTTAATAGAAACATATGATGTATTGTATCTATTCATACTATTAGTATTGTTATTTCAGCTTAAAAAAAAGACATGTTCCACATCCCCGAGGATCTCCTCAACACGGATCTATGGAACGAGAAACTAATCTAAACTAATCTCCAGCGCTCGTATTGAACAAGCTGTGTAAGCGACGGTCAATGATGAAGTCCACATTATGCCTTTCTCACTTGTTTGATCTCTACTGACAACATCCCGTTTCTAATCCATTACATACGGAAACAGCATCGCTAATCCACTACATTTGAAAAAATTTCTATACTTTCTTGCATTCGCAGTGCCAGATTTGCACCTGGTGGCCAACAAATGGCCTAATTTTTTTCCAGCATAAATGGGTTCTGCATTAACGCATTAGTGTATCTACGAAGTTTCGTTGCCATACGATAGTTAAGGCGGCACTGGACTTCTGTGAATAACTACAATAGCCACCCGCTGCAACACACAAAGAAACGAATTGGAAACAGCATGGCAAAACACTATAAAAAGGCTGGAGGCACAACAGAGTCACCGAAACCTAAGCAAGAAAATCGTGGACGGCGGGAGAAGAAACAGAACTCTACAAAGATATAATGCGCATAACACTTTGTCGTATAACTGTTCATTGAGAAGTTTAGAGGGGTGGCGCTTTCAATTCGTTTATTTGTGTGTTGTATATGCCACAGACAACCTCTAGGCTCTTGTTTTTACAATCTTAATGCTAGGTCATTACCACACTTTTGTTTAGTCTTGGAGCTGTTAATTTTCGTTATCTCTTGGCCCCTTGCCACTGGCAACTCCTCTGGTCTGTTTTCGTCATGCCCTCTCCGCCCGCGGTTTTTTTTATCGTTTGACAAGCAGTTTTCCATTAATTTCATTCTACTACATATGGCATCTACACTTACTAGCACCTACCATTTAGAATTTAAACAATTATTTCTGTTTTGACTCACGTTTTGAGTCTAGCTCCCTTTTAATTGGATTTTATGATTTCAGTTTAACTGCATGCAGACGTACGCATTTCGACCTTTTTATCACGCTGTTGCAAAATGTATTCAGCCAAGGTCATATAGTAGCCATGCCCCTTCTAACAACCCTACCACAACAAAGGTCAAAAATTAATTATGATTGTAGTGTTGCTCACGCTGCTAAACATTGCATTTTCGGGCAACAACAAAGTTATATTATGTGGAAGGCGTCATTAGAGCACAGTTAATAAAGTCATTTCATGAAATAACGGATAAACTAGGCACTCATCTTTTCGTGTTTCCCACGCTGGTCTCGTTCTGAACTCATGGCTCAATCGTCGAAAATCTAGGTGGTGGTGATTCCAAGCTCGGATGCAAAGAGGCCTAGGTGTTATTCTGCGATATTCAAAAGTTTTATAGATGTGTTTCATAAACCATTCTTGAAGATTAAACTTTTGCAAGTTAGGACAATGGTGATGTAAAAAAGTAATCAGCACTCCGAATTTAAGTTACACTCCTTTTTTATTACTTTTGTTGCAATATCGTGTAACTCATTCCAAAACATCAGTACATGAAAATATCTTCTCCGCAGCTCGTGGTCGTGCGGTAGCGTTCTCGCTTCCCACGCCCGCGTTCCCGGGTTCGATTCCCGGCGGGGTCAGGGATTTTCTCTGCCTCGTGATGACTGAGTGTTGTGTGATGTCCTTAGGTTAGTTAGGTTTAAATAGTTCTAAGTTCTAGGGGACTGATGACCATAGAGCTCAGAGCCATTTGAACCATTTTTCTTTTCAAATATCTTCCTCACTGTTAAAAGTTCACATTTCATAAACTGACTAAAATTTGCGTCTTTTTAACATGACGATCAAAGCTTGACTCCCTAATAACCGCTTATGCGCCCAAAAATCAGAGTTACAAGTACATCAATGATCATAGTGACAAAAGAAAGAATATCCATAAGAATAATATCATTGCAATATATATTACATTAATGAAATAATGAAATAAAATCTGAATGTTGTCACAGAAATGTGTTAACTATCTTACAGAAACACAGTAGAATATTGCTGGCATCGAGAGGTTGAGGTGAGGTGCCGCAATGATTACGTAATTCAAGTACCATTACAAAGGGGATGGGAAAACATGAGACACTCAGAGCGAGAGAAAGTTTCTGGAAACAAAGGAGATCAGCAGTAATTGATACATAAGTTTTGTAAGAGAGCACATAATTAGCTCACCAAAATTATTTTTTAAGCAGTGATGAGAATTCGCGGGTGCCTGTGTCCGGCCGCTGTCGGTGGCTGAAACGTGACACCCTAATCATAGCAGGAGAGAATTTTTGCTTTCTGCGTCCTGGTTTATCACAGCAGATTCTGTAAAAGGAGGGAGATTGCTAGTGTTTTTATGAATTTTTCATTGGACAGAACTCGAGAGGTCCACAGTGAGTGGATCTACATCTACATCTACATTTATACTCCACAAGCCACCCAACGGTGTGTGCCGGAGGGCACTTTACGTGCCACAGTCATTACCTCCCTTTCCTGTTCCAGTCGCATATGGTTCGCGGGAAGAACTACTGCCGAAAAGACTCCGTGCGCGCTCGGATCTCTCTAATTTTACATTCGTGATCTCCTCGAGAGGTATAAGTAGGGGGAAGCAATATATTTGATACCTCATCCAGAAACGCACCTTCTCGAAACCTGAACAGCAAGCTACACCGCGATGCAGAGCGCCTCTCTTGCAGAGCCTACCACTTGAGTTTGCTAAACATCTCCGTAACGCTATCACGCTTACCAAATAACCCTGTGACGAAACGCGCCGCTCTTCTTTGGATTTCGTCTATCTCCTCCGTCAACCTGATCTGGTACGTATCCCTCACTGATGAGCAATACTCAAGTATAGGTCGAACGTTTTGAAAGCCACCTCCTTCGTTGATGGACTACATTTTCTAAGGACTCTCCCAATGTATCTCAACCTGGCACCCGCCTTACCAACAATTAATTTTATATGATCATTCCACTTCAAATCGTTCCGCACGCATACTCCCAGATATTTTACAGAAGTAACTGCTACCAGTGTTTGTTCCGCTATCATATAATTATACAATAAAGAATACTTCTTTCTATGTATTCGCAATACATTACATTTGTCTATGTTAAGGGTCAGTTGACACTCCCTACACCAAGTGCCTATCTGCTGCAGATCTTCCTGCATTTCACTGCAATTTTCTAATGCTGCAACTTCTCTGTATACTACAGCATCATCCGCGAAAAGCCGCATGGAACTTCCGACAGTATCTACTAGGTCATTTATATATATTGTGAAAAGCAATGGTCTCGTAACACTCCCCTGTGGCACGCCAGAGGTTACTTTAACGTCTGTAGACGTCTATCCGTTGAGAACAACATGCTTTGTTCTGTCTGCTAAAAGCTCTTCAATCCAGCCACACAGCTGGTCTGATATTCCGTAGGCTCTTACTTTGTTTATCGACAGGGCGGAACTGTATCGAACGCCTTCGGAAGTCAAGGAAAATTGCATCTACCTGGGAGCCTGTATCTAATATTTTCTGGGTCTCATGAACAAATAAAGCGAGTTGGGTCTCACACGATCGCTGTTTCCGGAACATGTTGATTCCTACAGAGTAGATTCTGAGTTTCCAGAAACGACATGATACGCGACCAATAAACATGTTCTACAATTCTACAATAGATCGACGTCAGAGATATACGTCTATAGTTTTGCGCATCTGCTCGACGACCCTTCTTGAATACTGGGACTACCTGTGCTGTTTTCCAATCATTTGGAACCTTCCGTTCCTCTAGACACTTGGCGGTTAGCATGAACAGTATTTGCGAGCGACATGACGAAGCGGCCTTGAACTTTGTTACGAACGACACTCTTGTTTTTCTGAATTAATTCGCGCACTCAGCTAGCTGTACACAACATGCGCTTAGCCAAGGGAACTGGTGCTCTTACGTACTTTTCTTTCGTCCGTTAGCTAATTCAGCAATCATTAGCGGTCTGCGTGGACATCGCTAATGGTACGTCATTACTATCGCTTTCTTTCCAATTCCACCCACTTGTTCCAAGGTATTTGCGTGTACGTTTAATAATCCATTTGAAGCATTGTGCACTTAATGATTACTTGTATTACCTATTCAATGGAGACGACCCCATGACTTTGTTGTGACATTTAGTTTCATTCAATAGTGAGGTAAAACCCTTTCTCATTATATCTGTCTCAACTGTGATACCCATACTTTACGTTTAATTGGGCCACGCTGTTGAGATTCACATGTTCCATTGTATTCTTTGAACATAATGCTAAGGTTCAGTGACCGTGTCAGAATTATATTAGAACAAATAAGCCCTCGGTCACAAATATAAAGTCAAAATTGAGCAGGTTTCGACGCTACTTCGTCTTCACAATTAAACAAATTGTTCTAAAACATATTAGGTATATAATACATTAATAAAATTAAAGTTTGTACTGACTGGAAAGAAATTCAGTGTTTACAAGTCACATTTAAAAAAGATCTAAGCCGGAAAGGTGACGTCATGAATAGTTGTAAATAAGATGGCAGCCGTTAAGGGCTGCTCGTACTTGACTGAACAAGGATTGCAACCAGACTCATGACGTCGCCTTTCCGGCTTAGATCTTTTCTTTAAAATGTGACTTGTAAGTACTGAATTTCTTTCCAGTCAGTACAAACTTTAATTTTATTAATGTATTATATACCTAATAAGTTTAGAACAATTAGTTTCATTCTGAAGACGACGCTCATAGTAGCGTCGAAACCTGGTCAATTTTTGACTTAATGTAGAATGAAGGCTTTCAAGACCGGGTGACATGGCTGTTGATATACTTCCCGGGATGTAAGGTCGTGGTCCACCACCTCACATCCCGGAAAGTATATCAACAGCCATTTTGACTTAATATTTGTGAACGAGGGCTTATTTGTTCTAATATCAATTGTATCCGTTGGGCGACTGTGTCTTAACATCCCGCATGATCTTATGTGGAGTGGTCTGCTCATTGTATAGACCTTTACAACATCGCCGGGCTATGTTTAAAAGTCAACTGTAACCTCACAGGACATTGGAAACTCCAGCACGGTGCATGGCGGAGGGCACCATATAGCACTACTTGTCACTTCCTTTCCTGTTCCACTCGCAAATACAGCCAGGGAAAAACAACTGTCTTTTTGCCTCAGTACGAGCCCTAATTTCTATTATCTAGTCTTCGTCGTTCTACAATCGTAGCGTTTAGTAAAATACTATTTTATCCGTCCTCGGCAATTGTACCGGGTGATCAAAAAGTCAGTATAAATTTGAAAACTGAATAAATCACGGAATAATGTAGATAGAGAGGTACAAATTGACACACATGCTTCAATTGACCTGGGGTTTTATTAGAACCAAAAAAATAGAAACGTTCAAAAAATGTCTGACAGTTGACGCTTCATCTGATCAGAATAGCAATAATTAGCATAACAAATTAAGATAAATTAAAGATGATGTTCTTTACAGGAAATGCTCAATACGTCCACCATCATTCCTCAACAATAGCCGTAGTAGAGGAATAATGTTGTGAACAGCACTGTAAAGCATGTCCGGAGTTATGATGAGGCTTTGGCGTCGAATGTTGTCTTTCAGCATCCCTAGAGATGTCGGTCGATCACGATACACTTGCGACTTCAGGTAACCCCAAAGCCAATAATCGCACGGACTGAGGTCTGGGGACCTGGGAGGCCAAGCATGCAGAAAGTGGCGGCAGAGCACACGATCATCACCAAACGACGCGCGCAAGAGATCTTTCATGCGTCTAGCAATATGGGGTGTTTTGTTTTGGTTCTAATAAAACCCCATGTGATTCCATGCATGTGTGTCAAAGTTTACCTCTCTATCTACATTATTCCGTGGTTTATTAAGTTTTCAAATTTATACTGACTTTTTGATCACCCGGTAGTTACATGTACCGAAATAATCAGCAGCCAGTTGCATACAAGACATTTAATTTCTTATCCAGCTTCTGATAGTTAGTGCCCTTTTTAAGAAGGTTATACCCATCGCGTTATTTGCGGGTGTCAACAACAACATGTATACAGCAAAATACCTTTTTTGTACAGGCAATATGAACCACATAACCATGGCATTTTGCTATGTCCATCTTATTGTTGACACTGGAAAGTAATGAGATAGGCCTTCTGAAGAAGGGCATTATGTGCCCGAAACCGGTTGTTGTTGTTGTTGTTGTGGTCTTCAGTCCTGAGACTGGTTTGATGCAGCTCTCCATGCTACTCTATCCTGTGCAAGCTTCTTCATCTCCCAGTACCTACTGCAACCTACATCCTTCTGAATCTGCTTAGTGTATTCATCCCTTGGTCTCCCTCTACGATTTTTACCCTTCACGCTGCCCTCCAATACTAAATTGGTGATTCCTTGATGCCTCAGAACATGTCCTACCAACCGATCCCTTCTTCTAGTCAAGTTGTCCCCAAACTTCTCCCCAATCCTATTCAACACCTACTCATTAGTTATGTGATCTAACCATCTAATCTTCAGCATTCTTCTGTAGCACCACATTTCGAAAGCTTCTATTCTCTTCTTGTCCAAACTATTTACCGTCCATGTTTGACTTCCATACATGGCTACACTCCATACAAATACTTTCAGAAACGACTTCCTGACACTTAAATATAAGGAAATTAAATTTTTCTGTGCAGCAGGTTGCTGAGTATTGCGGTAAATCACAACAATAGCGGGCGCAAATTACGATTTTATATCTTGTAAATTATGTCTTTCACGCAGTTATGAGAGTTTGATTGGCAAGAGCATGTAAGAATTGTTGCACAGAATGCTAATTGTCGATTTCGGTTTATTGGGAGAATTTTAGGGGAGTGTGGATCAATCGTAAAGGACACCGCGTGTAGGAGCTTCGGATCTGAATCAGGTCGGATTAAGAAGACATCGAAGCAATTCAGAGGCGGGCTCCTAGATTTGTTACCGGTAGGTTCTGATCATGGTAGGTTTGTGGAGCCACTGTGACGAATGATGATGAAATGAGGAGGACAACACAACGACCCAGTCATCTCGAGACATGTGAAAAATCCTGACCCCGCCGGGAGTCGAACCTGGGACCCCGTGCTCGGGAAGCGAGAACGCGACCGCGAGACCACAAGCTGTGCGGACCCGGTAGATTCTAATGACAAGTGAGAGCTATCAAATTTCTTTGTGAAAGATTTGATCAAAGATGTGATCAAACAGTCCGTCAAATATATTTGACAAAGATCTTTGACGTAGCGCTAGAAGGGGTATTACACTGTCATCATATTTTTCGTCAAAGTTCAAGATGGCTGACAACAACAACTTATTAACTGCAGTAGTTGCATGTACCACAATTGCACTGTGTGTACATGTGAAAGAGAAGTGTGAGGGAAAAAAAAGGAAACATACCTGGGTGAAGCCGTGGGTTTTACGATGACACGAGAAAAGCATTCAACAAAACTTGTTACGTGAGCTTATAGTAGAGGACGTCAAGTCGTACATCAATTACTTAATAATGGATGAGCATACATTTCTGTATGTGCTCAGTGAAGTGTATCCTCATATCACAAAGCACACTATTCACTTAAGAACTGCTATATCTGCAGAAGACAGGCTCACTGTAAGACTCCCGATTCCTTGCTACAGGAGAGGGTTAGGTTAGGTTACATTAGGTCAGGTCAGGTCTCCAATCTTCTTAATATATTTTTGTATTCAGCGTGTCTCACGTTGTAAAGCGCCTCATCAGCTTCATAAATCTCTATTAATTTTGTAGTTGTCGGCAAACACCAATTGTATTTACCGGCAATGTTTATAAAAACACTACAGACGACAGAACGCTGCAGCGATGCTAGCGCTCCATGCGGTAACATGTCACACTGCAGTGAACAGAAGACAAGCGACTTCTCTGATCAAATCTACGGCGAGGCCCTAGATTTGATCACATATTGGACGACATTTCACAAAGTTCCCTATTACACCATCAAATATCTTTGACAAAGACATTTGGCAAAGAAATTTGATAGTGTAATACCGGCCTAAAGCCGCGAGTAATAATGGCCAGGGGCACTATGAATATACTGTGGGACAGTAAGCTGCGAATGTGGGTCTCACGGGAGGCATGCCAGAGATGAGTCCCTGCAGTCGCTCTACCCTCTGTGTCCTCGGTGACTCAGGTGGATAGAGCGTCTGCCATGTAAGCAGGAGACACCGGTTTCGAGTCCCGGTTGGGGCACAAGTTTTCAACTGTCCCCGTTGACTTAAATCAACGCCTGTATGCAGCTAAATAGTAAAATCTAGGGAACGACTCTGCTGCCACCAACGTACATTTCGCGCAAGGACAACGAAAGTAACAGAAATTAAGGGTCGTACGGAGACATACAGATATTCCGTTTTCCCTCCCTCTCTCTATGAGTGGAACGGTACCGTACGGTGCCTTGCAGCATATGTATGTAGTTGTACATCTTGTATATTATTTTGTTTTTTTTTATAATTTTTGTTGAAGTGAATTGAGATGAATGGAAATATTTAAAATTTCAGTGAATATATTTAAACCATGATAAGGTGGCATCGGACATATACTTTCAGAATTTCGTCGCCGTAAGAAGGAGGTTCGTGGGCCACATTATTTCTGAGCTAAAACGAGATAAATACTGAAAATACAGTTTACATATAATGTTGATATTTTAGGATCATGGATTAAACAAATAATGAAATCGCAATAGCGTTAATCATAACTATAGTTACTGAAGTGTACTATGCTACTTACACTGGGAATACAATATTAATCAGTAGTGATATGTTGATTATCCGCACGTCGGTATCTCGTACGTGCGCACCGGAAATTTCCTTGTATAATTACTAGATTGCGCCCTGCAGTACGCAGTGACTTTTTATAAAACTAAAGAGTTTAAATTAGAGCGGCCAGTCTAACGCGCGAGACTCTCCCTCGACTCCATTCCAGAACAGATGACAGAAGAAGTAATTAACAAAAGACTAGACAGCCTTCTTGTGTCTCACCAGCGATCACATGCGACCGCGCACAAGATAACTTGCTTTGGCTTTCATGCTTTATTGAACAGGCTTCTCTGATTTAAAAAAATAGATTTACATGCTACGGCTAAAAAATGTGCCTTTAAAATGTGTCTCGGAAAGCTGTATCAAACCAATCTACGGACTGAAAACGATATTAGCGTCAGCAGAGCCAACCAAAAACATTAAGAATCGCTCATTCTATGCGCCTCGCTTTACGTCTGTGGAGGACAGCGAGAGGTTCCAGATATTGCTGCGCCCTTTCTGGGACAGCAATAAGAAACAGAACTCTCTTACGTAACTAATTCGTTTCCTTTCACGCTTAGGTGGCAGTCGTTCGTGACAAACCACCTCTCAGTTTGCCGACGCTTCGGGCCGAACAATGGCAAAGCTTGCTTCTGCGAATTTCTTTGCTCGGGTGTGGCGCGCTGTAACAGCTCCGTGCCGAACAATAGGCTGCTGGCGTGTGCGGATTTCTTTGCTCGGCCGCAACTGCAGTCGGCTCCTGCAATTCCATCGAGTGGTGGTTAACACATACCAGGACTCGCTTTCCGGAAGACAGCGGTCTAGATAAAGGTGTACAGATTCCCCTCGCCGCCTTCCGGCCGCTATCTTTGCCGCGTCCATTAAAAGCAGTTCAACCTGCAGCAACAGGAGACACAAGAGTGCACGTTTACTGAAGCACAGGCCAACACTGATTTCCAAAAGCCTGGCGAGCTTCAGCCCGCTGCGCCTGCGATAGGGCAGTTGATAAAATATCGATGTATCGACATTTTTCCAAAAAATATCAACATATATATCGACGATGTTTCCCCCTCCCACCTGATATATCCATGGGCGTACCCAGAAGATATTCGAACTCATTCGCGCAGATCCGGGAGTAATTTTTTCGTCTCCGGCACGTTACTGTCGGCAGGGAAGTTTATATAAATAATAAATTTAGCGATAAGCAATCCGCTCTGCTATTCGCAGGCATGTTACGTCGCCAAGGAACAGCGTATTCACTTGTAGGCAGTAAGGGATCGTGACTATGTGAAGTTTCTAACGAACAACATCGTTTCGCCTACCATATTTAAATGTAAAATGCATCTCTGCTCTTAAACTATTAATTTTTTAGTTACAGCTGACGCTAACTGTAGATTAATAGCAGTTGACGTGCAGGCTATGACAAGCAGTAGATGGCGAGACATTTAGTGCAAGTGATTTATAAAATAATTTTTAGAACGTTCCACAAAGCTAGCCATCACCGAAAAAACTACCGGGCACTTCAGTAAAAGCCGCATTAGGGCTGCCTGAAGCCCTTGCTCACTTGCATAATTTAAAGAGTCCATTTTCTAGATTGTTACTAAGTGACGAAGAAAGATTATTTACCAAGAAATTATTGGCGGCTAGAGTGCTAGTGGAACGCACGTTCGGATTTTTCACGAGCAAGTTGCATATTCTCCCTCTTTCACAACATATTATTCGATAAAGGTAGACCCAAAATCTCTTTTCAGTTGAGTTTTTACCAGGACAAAATCGAAAACAGTGCTTTGAAGCATGCTTTCAGAAGAAAACAGTGGAGCTTCAAGAAGGATGAGGAGCGGAGGAGAGGTGTTCAAAACCTGCCAACTGTCATTGCAAATTTACCTCATGAATCGTTTATTGAATGCTGCAATTACTGGGGCTATCATTTCTTTATTAAAATGATAAAATTTGTACGTAACTCAAATATGATAATGCACCAAAGTTTATGCTTTTCTTGTCTGTAGTATTTTTGGTAGTTATTTATTTTAATTTTTTGTACTTATACAGTTCATTCCAATCTTGGCATATCAGACCTCTGTCGTGGCAGTGTTTGTTTTTCTGATCCCACAACACGGGGTGTTGACGTACATTTGGGACTTTCGATGTCCATCGCATTTAAACTAAGCTACCAATATGTTTTATTGTTCCATGGAGTTATTGTAACCATCAAATGGACATCAAGAAATTTGTTAAAAAATGTGAGTTTAGTTACATTATCTACTTCTTTGCTCGCGTTTTTTAAGAGGCAGGATGTTTAACTAAATTTTATTTTTTCTGTGGGTATTATTTTATTATACTGTAATCTCTGAAGCAATAATAGTGGTTATTAGTATTCGATGTTCTCTATACATACTGCGATATGGTGCATAAGCAAATTCATGCTATTTATGCTGAAACAGCTCTTCCGACATGTTCAACGAATAATGTATAATGAAATGTGACTCGAAATATCCTGAGAGTGTTACAACAGCAAATTACTTTCGTTACAGACATAAATTGATTTTTGCTTGAATTACAATTCTGTCTGCTTCGTGTTGCATTTACTAAAAGTTATAGGAGTGTAAATGATGTGAATATATTTACAAGTTCACAAATAACAATAATATCTCACGGCTCACGGACCAGGTGAAAATAACAGAGAAATCTGCGGCAAATTCTAGAAGATTATTACTGAATTAAAAAGTTATATTTTTAAACAAGTGCATTCTTATATGTTTATTGAAAGCAGTTTTTCACTAGTTTACTGTTTTATTTAATAAGAAATACTGCATGTTTTCTCGGATTGTACAAGTGCACTCTTGTATTTAAAATGTTTATTAAAATCAGTTTTTCACTAGTTTACTGTTTTATTTAATAAGGAGGCCTGCATGTTGTCTCGAGTCCTTGTTTCCTGAGACTAATATGACCTGCCCCCCCTCCCCCCCCCCCCCTAGTTTAGGTCCTGGGTACGCCCTTGGATATATTGATATCAAAACAGCAATACCGAGTCCCGATATATTTATTTTATATCGTATTTTTTCACAGTTTTCGGAAAATATTTGAAGTTGTTGAAATTGTAGTAGGACATAATTTTACTTTCGCTGTGTAAATGAATGTCATGTAACTAGGGGCTCCCGTCGGGTAGATCGTTCGCCGGGTGCAAGTCTTTCGTTTTGACGCCACTTCGGCGACTTGCGCGTCGATGGGGATGAAATGACGATGATTAGGACAACACAACACCCAGTCCCTGAGCGGAGAAAATCTCCGACACAGTCGGGAATCGAACTCGGGCCCTTAGGGTTGACCACTCAGCTACCGGGAGTGGACTTTCGCTGTGTGAAGGGGTGTTACTTCTATTTGAAATTTCATCACGTCCAATCTTTCTCTCTTTGTCTGTGAGAAGCAACAATTAGGGGCACAAAAGAACAACATCGATTGCACTGGTGTGTGTGTGTGGGGGGGGGGGGGGGGGGGGTGAATGAAATACGATATTTCCGATGTTAAGAAACAGCGCACCATTAGCGTTAAAAAAAAAAACAATTTTTAACGCAACTGGTGTGCCTGTTTCTTCACATCGACATTTTTCAAAAACAGTTGCTGAAAATGATGAACAAAAATCTAAATGACAAATGGTTCAAATGGCTCTGAGCTCTATGGGACTTAACACCTACGGTCATCAGTCACGTAGAACTTAGAACTACTTAAACCTAACTAACCTAAGGACATCACACAACACCCAGTCGTCATTCAAATGACAAGATTGGCCTTTGCAGTGGGCGGGGACCTGTGATGGGAACTGCTGACGTAATCGGCGCCCGGCGCTACCAACAGAAACTGCAACGTTTAGCTTCACCACGAAATGTCAACACTAACTGCTAGGTCGCTGGCGTTTGCAGATACGAGGACTAGCCCGATATGTGACGAAACAGAACGGCGGACCCACCACACGCCTTTTACTGTGCCACTTACATGCAGTTAACATTGTTAGCAAAGTGGATAACGCAAAGCGTGAAAGTGCATCGTTTCCCTCTGTTCTTGCTCTGAGGGGGATAGGTAAGCTCCTAACTTGTTGATTTACAGAATATCTAATAATAAATCAATAATTGAATCTACTGCTCTAAAACCGGCACTATATTTACAATGTGCAGCCGATGTTTTTAGAGGTAGGTACATCGATAATTTTTCCGCCAATGTATCGGTACTTTCTTTCGATATATCAAGTGCCGATGAAGATATCCTTTTAAATATCGATTTAACGGATTACCGATATTTTTAAAAATATCAACAGTCCCACCTGCCGTGTCAGTCCCATGTGACTACAGGATAGCCAGGTATATGTTTGCGTAGGTGTGACTCCATGTTCCCAAACATGTCAACGGGCCGCAATTGTTCGGAATTGGTTTGAAGAACATTGTGGACAATTCTAGTGTATCATTTGGTCACCAAGATTGCCCGACATGAATTCCATCGAACATTTATGGGACATTATCCAGAGTTCAGTTCGTGCACAAAATCCTACATCGGCAACACTTTCGCAGTTATAGACGGCTGAAGAGGCGACAAGGCTCAATATATCTGCAAGGAACTTTCAACGACCTGTTCAGCCCATGCCACGCCGAGTTCCTGCATTACGCTGCGCTAAAGAAGGTCAGACACAGTATTAAGAGGTATCCTACGACTTTGTGAACCCAAAGTATACCCCGTTTCTAGTTCGAATACTTAAGTCTTTTAAACTTTTACCGTAACATTATACCTACATCTGCCTCTAGATCTACATGGATACTCTGCAAATTGGATTGGAAAAGGTCACAGGTCATCCCCGTTTTCAAGAAGGGACGTCGAACAGATGTGCAGAACTATAGACCTATATCTCCAACGTCCATCAGTTGCAGAATTTTGGAACACGTATTATGTTCGAGTATAATCATTTTTCTGGAAACTAGAAATCTGCTCTGTAGGAATCAGCATGGGTATCGAAAAGGACGATCGTGTGAAACCCAGTTCGCGCTATTCGTCCACGAGACTGAGAGGGCCATAGACACGGGTTCCCAGGTAGATGCCCTATTCCTTGACTTCCGCAAGGCGTTCGATACAGTTCCACATAGTCGTTTAATGAACAAAGGAAGAGCATATGGACTTTCAGACCAATTGGATTGAAGAGTTCCTAGATAACAGAACGCAGTATGTCATTGTCAATGGAGAGAAGTCTTCTGCAGTAAGAGTGATTTCAGGTGTGCCGCAGGGGAGTGTCGTAGGACCATTGCTATTCACAATATACCTAAATGACCTTGTGGATGACGTCAAAAGTTCACTGAGGCTTTTTGCAGATGATGCTGTGGTGTATCGAGAGGTTGTAACAATGGAAAATTGTACTGAAATGCAGGAGGATCTGCAGCGAATTGAAGCATGGTGCAGGGAATGACAATTGAATATCAATGTAGACAAGTGTAATGTGCTGCGAATACATAGAAAGAAAGATCCCTTATCATGTAGCTACAGTATAGCAGGTCAGCAACTGGAAGCAGTTAATTCCATAAATTATCTGGGAGAACGCATTAGGAGTGATTTAAAATGGACTGATCATATAAAGTTGATCGTCGGTAAAGCAGATGCCAGACTGAGATTCATTGGAAGAATCCCAAGGAAATGCAATCAGAAAACAAAGGAAGTAGGTTACAGTACACTTGTTCGCCCACTGCTTGAATACTGCTCAGCGTACCAGATAGGGTTGATAGAAGAGATAGGAAAGATCCGACGGAGAGCAGCGCGCTTCGTTACAGCATCATTTAGTAATCGCGAAAGCGTTACGGAGATGATAGATAAACTCCAGTGGAAGACTCTGCAGGAGAGACGCTCAGTAGCTCGGTACGGGCTTTTGAAGTTTCGAGAACATACCTTAACCGAGGAGTCAAGCAGTATATTGCTCCCTCCTACATATATCTCGCGAAGAGACCATGAGGATAAAATCAGAAAGATTAGAGCCCACACAGAGGCATACCGACAATCCTTCTTTCCACGAACAATACGAGACTGGAATAGAAGGGAGAACCGATAGAGGTACTCAAGGTACCCTCCGCTACACACTGTCAGGTGACTTGCGGAGTATGGATGCAGATGTAGATGCAGATGTAGAAATCACATTTAAGTGCCTGGCAGAGGGTTCATAGAACCTCCTTCACAATTCTCTATTACTCCAATCTCGTATAGCGCGCGGAAAGAACGAACACCTGTATCTTTCCGTGCGAGCTCTGATTTCCCTTACTTTATCGTGGTGATCGTTCTTCCCTATGTAGGTCGGTGTCAACAAAATATTTTCTCATTCGGAGGAGAAAGTTGATGATTGGAATTTTGTGAGATGATTCCGTCGCAACGAAAAACGCCTTTCTTTTAATAATGTTCAGCCCAAATCATGTATCATTTCTGTGACACTGTCTCCCATATTTCGCGATAATACAGAATGTGCTGCCCTTCTTTGAACTTTTTCGATGTACTCCGTCAGTCCTATCTGGTAAGGATCCCACACCGCGCAGCAGTATTCTAAGAGAGGACGGACAAGAGTAGTGTAGGCAGTCTCCTTAGTAGGTCTGTTACATTTTCTAAGTATCCTGCCTAAAAACGCAGTCTTTGGTTAGCCTTCCCCACAATATTTTCTGTGTGTTCCTTCTAATTTAAGTTGTTCATAATTGTAATACCTAAGAATTTAGTTGAATTTACGGCTTTTAGATTAGACTGATTTATCGCGTAGCCGGAGTTTAACAAGTTCCTTCTAGCACTCATGTGGATGACCTCACACATGTGGAGCGCCAGAAATCACTTCTGTTTTACTCGATGACTTTCCGTCAATTACTACGAACTGTGACCTCTCTGACAGGAAATCACTAACCCAGTCACATAACTGAGACGATATTCCACAAGCACGCAATTTCACTATGAGCCGCTTGTGTGGTACAGTGTCAAAAGTCTTCCGGAAGTACAGAAATACGGAATCGATCCTTGTCAATAGCACTCAATACTTCATGTGAATGTTGTGTTTCACAGGAGTGATGTTTTCTAAACCCATGTTGACTGTGTGTCAATAGACCGTTTTCTTCGAGGCAATTCATAATGTTCGAACACAATATATGGTGCAAAATCCTGCTGCATATCGACGTTAACGATATGGGCCTGTAATTTAGTGGATTACTCCTACTGCCTTTCTGGAATATTGGTGTGAGGTGCGCAACTTTCCAGTCTTTGGGGCCGGCCGGAGTGGCCGAGCGGTTCTAGGCACTTCAGTCAGGAACCGCGCAACGGCTTCGATCGCAGGTTCTAACCCTGCTTCGGGCATGGATGTGTGTGAAGTCCTTAGGTTAGTTAGGTTTAAGTAGTTCTAAGTTCTAGGGGACTGATGACCTCAGAAGTTAAGTCCCATAGTGCTCAAAACCATTTGAATCATTTTGAACCAGTCTTTAAGTACGGATCTTTCGTCGAGCGAACGGTTTGTATATGAGTGTTAAGTATGGAGCTAATGCATCAACATGCTCCGAAAGGAAACTAATTGGTATACAATATCGACCAGAAGACTTGCTTTTATTAAGTGATTTAAGTTGCTTCAATACTCCGAGGATATTTACTTCTATGTTACTCATGTTAGCAGCTGTTCTCGATCCGAATTCTGGAATATTTACTTCGTGTTCTTTTGTGAAGGCATTTCGGAAAGTTGTGTTTAGTAAATCTGCTTTGGCAGCACTATCTTGGTTCAAAAAAATGGTTTAAATGGCTCTGAGCACTATGGGTCTTAACATCTGAGGTCATCAGTCCTCTACAACTTAGAACTACTTAAACCTAACTAACCTAAGGACATCAAACACATCCATGCACGTGGCAGGATTCGAACCTGCGACCGTAGCGGAGGCGCGGTTCCTGACTGAAGCACCAATAACCACTCGGTCACTCCTGCCGGCCAGCACTGACTTGGATAGTAACTGCATTGCTATGGCACAGAAAAGGCATGGATTGTTTATCGTCGCTAACATACTGCATATACGACCAGTATCTCTTTGCATTTTCTGCCAGGTTTCGAGACAAAGTTTCGTGTGGAAACTGTTATAACTAGGGCGGTGTATGATCGCCTTCTAACCTCTAAACTTGGTACTAGATTAATAAAAACAAAGAGAACAAGCGTGATAATTTAGAAGAAGTAAAAGTCTTAAGGGGGCTAGGAAGTCAAACGGGCCGACTTGGAGCAGGAGAAGCACCACAAGACATTTTAATTTCCACTGTGTATACTTTTACAAGTAAATTCATAGAATCCAGAATGAGATTTTCACTCTGCAGCGGAGTGTGCGCTGATATGAAAGAAGGCAGAAGTACTGGCAGAAGCAAAGCTGTGAGTACCGGGCGTGAGTCGTGCTATTGTAGCTCAGTTGGTAGAGCACTTGCCGCGAGTTCGAGTCTCGGTCGAGCACACAGTTTTAATCTGCCAGGAAGTTTCATATCAGCGCACACTCCGCTGCAGAGTGAAAATCTCAAGATGGAAACATCCCCCAGGCTGTGGCTAAGCCATGTCTCCGCTATATCCTTTCTTTCAGGAGTGCTAGTTCTGCAAGGTTCGCAGGAGAGCTTCTGTAAAGTTTGGAAGGTAGGAGACGGATACTGGCAGAAGTAAAGCTGTGAGTACCAGGCGTGAGTCGTGCTTCGGTAGCTGAGTTGGTAGAGCACTTGCCCGCGAAAGGCAAAGGTCCCGAGTTCGAGTCTCGGTCGGGCACACAGTTTTAATCTGCCAGGAAGTTTCAGTTTCAAATTCATAGAACTTTGTCAGCACGACCAGGAAGGATTCAGGATTCACACTCGTAGCAGCGGAAGTTCAAAAACTTAACAAAATAATTTTTTTACGTGTGAAATTTCATCATTTTTTCACTTACTATTGGCTGCATTTGTTGCTATAGGTACACTTTTCTACATAAGTAAGAGAGACAGTTCGATGAATTTTGCACAGCATGGAAACCATACTTACAAGTGTCTGAAACTCTAGAATCTATTTAATTTATGAAAAAATGAATGAGCTGTTACGTTTTAAACTTTGTTTAGAAAAAAATCAAATTTGTAGTTAATTATCTGTTTTTAAAACAGTTTGTAATAGATTTGGAAAATTCTAGAGTTTTATACACCTGTAAGTATTGTTTGTATGCTGTGAAAAATTCATCAAAGAATCTCTCTTATTTGTGAAGAAAAATGTACCTATAGCAACAAATGCAGCCAAAAGTAAATGAAAAAATGATGAAATTTCATATGTAAAAAATTTTTATTTTGTTGTGTTTTTGCACTTCCACTGCTATGAGTGTGAATCCTGATCCTTCCTGGTCATGCTGACAAAGTTTTATCATTTTATTTGTAAAAGTACAGACAGTAGTAAATAAAATGTCCTGTGGTGCCTCTCCTGCTCCAAGTCGGCCCGTTTGACGTCCTACCCCCTGTAGTGTCGTTTTTGCAATATGCACCATTATCGAGGTGAAACATAAATAAAAATGACTGTATGTGACTCAAAATGAGCTGCAAAAATCGATTTATCTGCGAAAGGTAATAACACTAACTGTAGAAACATACAATATAAATCGATAGATGCAGAAAAGACATTTTTTCATTGTATGGGATTATAATGTGTAAGTAACTAAAAGAAGTATTATTATCTTTGTAAGAGTATAAAACACAATGCAACGCTCATTCTTCAGTCTAGTCTGTTTTGTTCTGTTCGTACTGGTGTTAGCTGGACTAAGGTACGCGAGCTGTTGTGCTGTGCTGGCATTTGTTTCTGTGGTAACGTAATTGCAAATATTTAATGGTGTAAACTGTGTCCTAGTAAGAATATATTAGTATAAAGTGATCTCCACGCCACATTTATCTTAAGAAAAGAATATTTAATGAAAATTATTTAGCATGTTTCCAGCTGCTGCGGAGCGAGTAACAGTGATCTCTGACTGTTAACAATTAGCCGCCATTACGCGGTACATTCAAAAAATATTTTTTCACAGCACAACGTCTGATAGCCGGAGCGGAAGAAATTATGGAAAAATATTCAGTGAGATTAATTGAAGGAATCCAGTGAAATAATTTTATTCAAACTTGTCTATTTTCTGTGATAGTAATAATTTGAGATCAGTGAACTGGAGCTGAGTAATGCTACGCTATTGCATTTACAGTAATTTGTAGGGAGCCTGGCGCTCGATAAAACCAGATATAATACGTAATTAGCAACCTACGAAATTGCTTATTTTGCTTATTATATCTATTTGTATTTTTTTGAAAGCTAAACGAAAAACTAACTTCACTAAACAACAGTAACAGATCACGATAAATCAAAAGACCAACAAATTTACTAGGAGAGTGTTTCCTCTAAATAAATAGCAGCAATATTTTTTTAAGAGATGTAATACCCCCTTAACAAGATTTCCATAGGTGGTCCTGCGGAAGGTGATCTTTACCGACTAGACTGCAAGTTTTCTTTTCTGTACGAGCGTTCGAGTTGCGTGGAATCCTCTAGCTGGTAAACAGGGTTTATAACGCGAACATCACCGCTATTGTGCCGGTGCCCCGATCTCCTCCTCGGACCGCGAAAATCCGGTTGAGGGCCGCGTCGGGATGTCACGCAACTTCGCACCCATATCCGCAAGAGGTCTCCAAGGTGAAGACGACTCCAGCATATTTTCGGCATCATTCTGTAGTACCGACATCCCAAAGTCTAAGATCTCGAGTCACTACCCCGCTGAATGTGTCCGCTGCTGTCAGATCTAGACGGCTCTCGACACTGTAGGTTCCGTTCTCTCGGGGGGTTCAGTTCAGTAGCTGCCATCGTTCCGCGTTCCGCGCCAGCAGGGAAAGTACGGCGCGCACAAAAAGGTCAGGCCGAGTCAGCAGTCAGCAGGCAGCGGCGCAGAACGACGGCCGCAGCAGACGTCGGCGCGGGACTGTTACGTAGTCTATGCACCAGTTGAAACAATTCCTCACTTACGACGGTATTACACTTTCATATTTCTTTGACAAAGAAATATGATCAAATATTTATCAAATAACTACTGGCAGCCTCGGGAGAGCCAGTGCTGACAATGCTCTACCATCTGGTGAGCAAGATGTATGAGACAGGTGAAATTCCCTCAGACTTCAAGAAGAACATAACAATTCAGCAGGTGTTGACAGATGTGAAAATAACCGAACTAACAGTTTAATAAGTCACAGCTGCAAAATACTAACGCGAATTAATTACAGGTAAATGGAAAAACGGTTAGAAGCTGACATCGGGAAGATTAGTTTGGATTCCGTAGAAATAATCGAACACTGAGGCAATACAGACCCTACGACTTATCTTAGACGAAAGATTAAGGAAAGGCAAAACCTACATTTCTGGAATTTGTAGACATAGAGAATGCTTTTGATAATGTAGACTGGAATACTCTCTTTCAAATTCTGAAGGTGGCAGGGGTAAAATACAGGAAGCGAAAGGCTATTTACATTTTGTACAGAAACCAGATGGCAGTTATAAGAGTCGAGGGGCATGACAGGGAAGCAGTGGCTGGGAAGGGAGTGAGACAGGGTTGTAGTCTCTCCCTGATGCTATTCAATCTGTATATTGAGCAAGCAGTAAAGGAAACAAAAGAAAAGTTCGGATTAGGTATTAAAATCCATGGAGAATAATTAAAAACATGGAGGTTCGCCGATGACATTGTAAGTCTGTCAGAGACAGCAAAGGACTTGGAAGAGCAGTTGAACGGAATGGGCAGTGCCTTGAAAGGAGAATATAAGATGAACATCAACAAAAGCAAAACGAGGATAATGGAATGTAGTCGAATTAAGTCGGGCGGTGCGGAGGGAATTAGATTAGGAAACGAGACACTTAAAGTAGTAAAGGAGTTTTGCTATTTGGGGAGCAAAATAACTGATGATGGTCGACGTAGGGAGGATATAAACTGTAGACTGGCAATGGCAAGGAAAGCGTTTTAGAAGAAGACAAATTTGTTAACATCGAGTATAGATTTAAGTGTCAAGAAGTCGTTTCTGCAAGTATTTGTATGGAGTGTAGCCATGTATGGAAGTGAAACATGGACGATAAATAGTTGAGACAAGAAGAGAATAGAAGCTTTCGAAATGTGGTGCTACAGAAGAATGCTGAAGGTTAGATAAGTAGATCATATAACTAATGAGGAGGTATTGAATAGAATTGGGGAGAAGAGGAGTTTGTGGCACAACTTGACTAGAAGAAGGGATCGGTTGGTAGAACATGTTCTGAGGCATCAAGGGATTACCAATTTAGTATTGGAGGGCAGCGTGGAGGGTAAAAATCGTAGAGGGAGACCAAGAGATGAATACAGTAAGCAGAATCAGAAGGTTGTTGGCTGCAGTAGGTACTGGGAGATGAAGAAGCTTGCACAGGATAGAGTAGCATGGAGAGCTGCATCAAACCAGTCTCAGGACTGAAGACCACAACAACAACATGTTTCCGGTCTCCATTTATTTGTTTACAGAGGAGACTCGTTGTCCAAAAACAGTGTAAACGTTGAGCATAATTTTACAACACATTAGGGTCATCAGTATAGGCCCATAATTCTGTTCGTCAGTCCTAAGAGCCTTCTGAATAACGGGTATAATGTGTCTTTTTTTTCCAGTCGCTAGACACCCTTGACAAGATTTGCTGCCCCACCCGTAAACAAAAGATTCTTCGAAAACGCAGTGCATCAGGCTAATTCCATCCTCCCATGACCTCAGAACAAGTATGAAGAAATGAAAACACGTAAGCAAATAGCGGTAGAAAACGGTCATGAGGCGGATTTAGTAGGTAGGATTGATGCAGCGGTGTTGTTGTTGTTGTGGCTTTCAGTCCTGAGACTGGTTTGATGCAGCTCTCCATGCTACCCTATCCTGTGCAAGTTCCTTCATCTCCCAGTACCTATGCTACCTACATCCTTCTGAATCTGCTTAGTGTATTCATCTCTTGGTCTCCTTCTACGATTTTTACCCTCCACGCTGCCCTCCAATGCTAAATTTGTGATTCCTTGATGCCTCAGAACATCTCCTACCAACCGCTCCCTTCTTCTAGTCAAGTTGTACCATAAACTCCTCTTCTCCCCAATTCTGTCCAATACCTCCTCATTAGTTATGTGATCTACCCATCTAATCTTCAGCATTTTTCTGTACCACCACATTTCGAAAGCCTCTATTCTCTTCTTGTCTAAACTATTTATCGTCCATGTTTCACTTCCATACGTGGCTACACTCCATACAAATACTTTCAGAAACGACTTCCTGATACTTAAATCTATGCTGGATGCCAACAAATTTCTCTACATTTTATATCTTCTCTCCTTCGACCCTTATCAGTTATTTTGCTCCCCAAATAGCAAAACTCATTCAATACATTAAGTGTCTCATTTCCTAATTTAAGTCCCTCAGCATCACCCGACTGAATTCGACTACATTCCATTATCCTCGCTTTGCTTTTGTTGATTTTCATCTTACATCCACCTTTCAAGACACTGTCCATTCCGTTCAACTGCTCTTCCAAGTCGTTTGCTGTCTCTGACAGAATTACAACGTCATTGGCGAACCTCAAAGTTTCTATTTCTTCTCCGTGGTTTTTAATACCTACTCCGAACTTTTCTTTTGTTCTGTTTACTGCTTGCTCAATATACCGATGGAATAACATTGGGGATAGGCTACAACCCTGTCTCAATCCCTTCCCAACCACTGCTTTCTTTTCGTGCCCGTCTAATCTTATAACTGCCATCTGGTTTCTGTACAAATTGTAAATATCCTTTCGCTCCCTGTATTTTACCACTGCCACCTTCAGAATTTGAAAGAGAGTATTCCAGTCAACATTTTCAAGTGCTTTCTCTAAGTCTACAAATGCTAGAAACGTAGGTTTGCCTTTCCTTAATCTTTCTTCTAAGATAAGTCGTAAGGTCAGTATTGCCTCACGTGTTCCAATATTTCTACAGAATCCATACTGATCTTCCCCGAGGTCGGCTTCTACCAGTTTTTCCATTCGTCTGTAAAGAATTCGTGTTCCCGGTAGGGTACAGAAACCAACAGAAGGGGAAAATCCGCAAATATATACAGTGATGCCATACTGGGAAATTATCTCATATAAATTGGCGGTAATAGTTAACAACAAAGAAGTTACACCTTGGGCAACTGGTGCGTCACGTACTAAAGGTAACGAGGCTGCCACAGCCCTACATATAATGCGACAGCGCACCCCGGCGAACACGAGACTGAGTAGCTGGCCGCACACGGGCGGATTTCTGCGACTAGCCAGAACCGCAAGCCACTTCCGCTGGTATTTTTAGCGGTTCCGGCCCGCCGATCTCAGGCACAACGCATTCCACTAGAGTGTAGACCCCGCCCGTGGGGTCTAGTGAGTCGTAGCGCCGTATAACGATCCTGCCTTGGAGGCGGGTAAGTGGGAGATGTGTCTCAGAGTAGTGATGGGGAGCTTGTGAAGGAGTCGTTCAAATGAACGCTTCATTCCAGTGAAGTGTGAACTAACTACTCAATGTCAATGAACTGGTACTTCAGACTCATCACAGATAGCACACTCCACACTTTTTTCTAGTTCACTCACTCTCTTCCCCTCTCCCCCTGCCTCACTCACTACATCAACTCTACGTCACTCACCCTCCCTTCAGTCCTCCCTCTACTGCCGGTCGACGAAGGAGAGGTTGGGGAGTTGAGGGGCGAGTGGGAGGCAGCGTCAGCTGCTTCCTGCACTGCTGACATCATTCAAATGGCTCTGAGCACTATGGGACTTAACATCGATTTTCATCAGTCTCCTAGAACTTAGAACTACTTAAACCCAACTAACCTAAGGACATCACTCAACACCCAGCCATCACGAGGCAGAGAAAATTTCTGACCCCGCCGGGAATCGAACCCGGGAACCCGGGCGTGGGAAGCGAGAACGCTACCGCACGACCACGAGATGCGGGCGCTGACATCATTACCCGTGACTAATTGTGAAGTTCAGTTATACTTTGCGTCTACGGGTAGCCTACCGTTGGCAGAGCTTGCAGACAAATGAAAATTAAAGATAAAAACGAAGAGGCTGGCTGTGCGAGCACGCACAGCCAACATGAAAATAGAAGGTATGTTGATAACACTGAAACAGGGATTTTACCTGACTAGTAGAGACTAGTAGAGAAGACAGAGTATTCTAGAGAAAAGGTCGAAGCCTAGCAATGAAACAGTTTGGACGTGTGTAGTAGTAGTTCCGATGGAAATGATAAGTTGCCCGATCTAGCATTGTTTCATACATCAACAGTGTGGTAAAGTGACGGCATAAACGGCATAATTATTCCGATGGGCGTGTTGAAATTTCGGAAATTTTAAGTGAATTTTGTGACGAAAAAAGACATATATTATGCGTAGCGTATTGAGCAGGTCGGTGGCTAAAAACTGTGACTGCATTTGGTACCGACAGACTTAACATTTGGCGAGAATTATCAACCAAAAACAATCAGTATTTTTGTAGCTATTACGTTTTCGGGAAATGCAACACCATAAACTTGCTAACGTGAGTGAAAGGGATTGTGAGTGACTGTGTTAAGACTAGCACGGGATTTGCAGTGATACTTGTTCAGCTAAGTTTCAGAATATATTAATTGAAGGTAAAATTTCCAACCTTTCACTTGTGTGAAAACTTTCTCCCGAAACGTAGATTAGTAACTTTAGTTGCAGCCTGGTTCACGTCGAAGTACAGTAGGTTTCACTCGGCTTTCCTATTGATGATATGCTGAGACAATGTTCACAGGTAGGTGCTGGTCCGTCGTAAAGGGACGGAAGGAACCGCACCGCCGCACTAGCCTCTGAGATATGACCGAAAGGAGTTCTTTCGTGTGTGGTATAAATCGGCGGATTTTATTTATCCGCAGCGCATGCTCGGCAGGCCAGAGTATTTCGTTGTAAGATGCGACGTTTTTAGCCACTATTTTATTCTAGTACATTTCTAGATTTTAAAAATTGTCTATATCTTCAGGAGGAAGTAAGTACGGATGACAGTAAAATTGACAGTGAGTGGCGATTTGCAAGCAAGGTACTCAGATACGGTGTATCCTAGAAAGGTTGCGATAAGCTTCGAAGGACTGTAGGGAGTGTCTTGAGCAACAAATCGAGGACAGGATCCCGTATCCGCAAACATCATGCAACGACGCTACTTCGAAAACATAGGCGCCGGCGCCTGCGACCGAGCCACACCCATGGCAGCAAACGTGACTTTGTACACCGACAGACCTTAGCTGGAACGTCTCACCATGTTACTTCCTGGCAGATTAAAATTGTGTGCCGGACCGAGACTCGAACCCGGGACCTTTTAAACTTGATACCGCTTTTCAGACCAATAATACGCTGCGTTTTAAACCAAGAAATAACAGCAGGAAAGCGATAAATATGAGAGAGCTGGGATCTATAAAATTCAGTGTAACACGTGCAAGGCAAAGCTATGTAGGCCAAACTGGTAGATCCTTTACAGTACGTTACAAAGAACATAGCGATGCTTTCCGGCTTAATAGTTTCGAAAAGTCAGCTGTAGCGACGCATATTTGGAAAACGGGACACCCGTGTTGCGTATAGATCAGGATCTCGTTATTTTACATAGACAGGACAAAGGAAAAAAAGCTGGATCTACTAGAACAGCTGGAAATTACGATACATAGCGTGGATAATCAGAACACACTGAATGAACAGCTAACTGGTGATACAAATGACTTTTTCGAACATTTCACTGGTTTCTTTTTGTAGCTTCATTTCTAGCAATTCGCAGGATACCATCATTTCATGAGGTCCTTGGAACATGTATACGTTATCTGTTTGTACAGACATCTCAGTGACTTCCTTGTTTACTTGCGCGTGAGCTCTCTCGCGTTTCAGTGTCGTGTTTGGTTACGCGGTGTGTGATATCAACGAAGACGCACGGGCGGTTTACGACGATAGAGGAGAGAGCCATGTGGTTAGATGTTGAACACCATAGGCGACACCGTTTTAGAGTTTTTTTTATATCTTAACGACTATGTGGAGATGCACTTTGGAAGACACGGCTACAACAAGGGAAGTAGCCACGATGTTTTAATTTTATTATCGCCCGCATCTCGTGGTCGTGCGGTAGCGTTCTCGCTTCCCACGCCCGGGTTCGATTCCCGGCGGGGTCAGGGATTTTTTCTGCCTCGTGATGGCTGGGTGTTATGTGAAGCCCTTAGGTTAGTTAGGTTTAAGTAGTTCTAAGTTCTAGGGGACTGATGACGATAGATGATAAGTCCCATACTGCTCAGAGACATTTGAAACATTTTTTTATTATCAATTTTATTGTGCCTGGTGCATGTTCCATTTCAGCGAGTTTTAACAGCTTCTTTTACTTTTTATTATTCTGATGATGGAAGCTTGACTTCCGAAACGCGCGAATCTTAGTGTTTTACACTATAAACAAGTGGTTGAGCCGATATATTTTTAACATTGACATTCACAACCACGACCTCTCATCCAGTATGGATAAAATCAAAACTGTTTGTCATCTTACCATTGTTTGTTCTTCTCTTCTCTCGGCTGTAGAGAAGTGAATTAAGGGAATCTAAAATCAATAAAGGAAAAAAATTATGGCGGTCTCTAGTGCGGATTCCTTCAGGTGATTCTAAAATGAGTCGCTAGATTGAAACGCCGACGAGGAAACACCGTTCGTTCCTAGATATTCTATCCTCCAGGTACAAAAGCTGCCCCTACATGTCTGCAGTCCTGTCACACACTGAAATCCGTACTCCATAATACCGTAGCGGTGCTGGTGATAAGGTGGGGTACCCTGCGGTAATTCGTTATCTGTATTTGAAGAGGAATAACCGTTGAAGTGCAGCTAGGGGAGATGGCGGTACTGACTCACGCTGTATGTCGCTTTGAAACCGGTGCCGCCAGGTTAGATGCCTCGAAACATTGGTTCAAATGGCTCTGAGCACTATCAGACTTCTGAGGTCATCAGTCCCCTAGAACTTCGAACTACTTAAAATTAACTAACCTAAGGACATCACACACATCCATGCCCGAGGCAGGATTCGAACCTGCGACCGTAGCGGTCGCGCGGCTCCAGACACCCGAAACATTAGCAGGCTGCTGTTTACGGCCTTTATTTTTGTCTTGTGCACGCATCAGTTGTTCTAAATATCAGGTCTACAATTTCGCTTCCGCGGTTGTTTTCTCGAAGTTCGACGCTTTATTGTGAAGAACTTACAAAAATACAAGCGGTAGAACTTTGCTTCCGCCGTTTGCCGATAGGTGACAACGGTAAGAAGCGGTCGCAGACGTCAGCTGCGACCTCGGTCAAAATAACCTCATTCAAACATTAGCCGATTTGTGTCTGCATCATTAAGTTGTTCTTGATTGAAAATGTAAGTTTACGAGCCTAATTCTCGTCATTTGCGGGACGTGTTATTGTTTTGTTTCAGTATGAAGAAAACAGCGGCTGAGCCTCACAGAATGCTCCTAAGAACATCATAGAACAAAAATACATCGGTCACTCTTGGCATGATATCTGGAGGAACGTACTTACAGGGTGTTTCAAAAATGACCGGTATATTTGAAACGGCAATACAAACTAAACGAGCAGCGATAGAAATACACCGTTTGCTGCAATATGCTTGGGACAACAGTACATTTTCAGGCGGACAAACTTTCGAAATTACAGTAGTTACAATTGTCAACAACAGATGGCGCTGCGGTCTGGGAAACTCTATAATACGATATTTTCTACATATCCACCATGCGTAGCAATAATATGGCGTAGTCTCTGAATGAAATTACCCGAAACCTTTGACAACGTGTCTGGCGGAATGGCTTCACATGCAGATGAGATGTATTGCTTCAGCTGTTCAATTGTTTCTGGATTCTGGCGGTACACTTGGTCTTTCAAGTGTCCCCACAGAAAGAAGTCACAGGGGTTCATGTCTGGCGAATAGGGAGGCCAATCCACGCCGCCTCTTGTATGTTTCGGATAGCCCAAAGCAATCACATGATCATCGAAATATTCATTCACGAAATTAAAGACGTCGGCCGTGCGATGTGGCCGGGCACCATCTTGCATAAACCACGTGGTGTTCACAGTGTCGTCTAAGGCAGTTTATACCGCCACAAATTCACGAAGAATGTCCAGATAGCGTGATGCAGTAATCGTTTCGGATCTGGAAAATGGGCCAATGATTCCTTCGGAAGAAATGGCGGCCCAGACCAGTACTTTTTGAGGATGCAGGGACGATGGGACTGCAACATGGGGCTTTTCGGTTCCCCATATGTGCCAGTTCTGTATTGACGAAGCCGTCCAGGTAAAAATAAGCTTCGTTAGTAAACCAAATGCTGCCCACATGCATATCGCCGTCATCAATCCTGTGCACTATATCGTTAGCGAATGTCTCTCGTGCAGCAATGGTAGCGGCGCTGAGGGGTTGCCGCGTTTGAATTTTGTATGGATAGAGGTGTAAACTCTGGCGCATGAGACGATACGTGGACGTTGGCGTCATTTGGACCGCAGCTGCAACGCGACGAACGGAAACCCGAGGCCGCTATTGGATCACTAGCTGCGCGTTGCCCTCTGTGGTTGCCGTACGCGGTCGCCCTACCTTTCCAGCACGTTCATCCGTCACGTTCCCAGTCCGTTGAAATTTTTCAAACACATCCTTTATTGTATCGCTTTTCGGTCCTTTGGTTACATTAAACCTCCGCTGAAAACTTCGTCTTGTTGCAACAACACTGTGTTCTAGGCGGTGGAATTCCAACACCAGAAAAATCCTCTGTTCTAAGGAATAAACCATGTTGTCCACAGCACACTTGCACGTTGTGAACAGCACACGCTTACAGCAGAAAGACGACGTGCAGAATGGCGCACCCACAGACTGCGTTGTCTTCTATATCTTTCACATCACTTGCAGCGCCATCTGTTGTTGAAAATTGTTACTACTGTAATTTCGAAAGTTTGTCCGCTTGAAAATGTACTGTTGTCCCAAGCATATTGCAACAAACGGTGTATTTCTATCGTTGCTCGTTTAGTTTTTATTGCCGTATCAAATATACCGGTCATTTTTGAAACATCCTGTACCAACAAAAGAGCGGTCATTGTGGTACTATTTTGTGGATAGGAAATTTTCATCGAACTCCTGGCTACAGTCCATTCCCCTAGCTGATTCCCCTCTGTGTACCACTTGCAACCTGATTGATACAGATGAACATCAATTTGTCGGTGGAAATGCGAATAATATATGGTTGTCAATCACAAAAAAAATTTGCAACTATGCAGAGAAAACCGCCATATTTGATAACGCCAGCGTGCCTTTTGTACCCGGAAGAAGAGCTATGCCCCACCTGGAAGAAAAATGCCGTCAACTGGTTGAAGGGACACGCGGTATTTTACCTGCTGTCCAGTAAAGAAAGGAGCGAAGGAGATTTTTGGACGTACATTTCCGACCAGCCTCACAAGCTACTACGCATGAATAATTATTATGATACATACGGCAACTTCCTCAGAAGAACAGTCATATGAACTCCATTTTCGATTATGGGATTCAGAACATGAAGAAACGAGAGACAATTTGATCTTTGAAAAACAAATACGATCAAGTAACGAACATCAATATCTAGGACTTGGATTTTTTCTAAAATGCCAATGAACCTGTAATTAATTTTAGTTTGTTTTATTACTTTTAAATGTCAGTTGAAAATTATGTGGAATGCTATGATTAATATATTTGGGGGGGGGGGGGGGGAATGCTCTCAACTACGTACGGTCAGCCGCTATTAGTGAAAGAACGTGTCGTGAGTGGTTTCAACGCTTCAAGAACGCTGATTTTAACGTCGTAGACCGGAATAGTGGTGGAAGAGAGAATGTTTTCGAAGAAGCAGAATTGCAGACATTGCTGAGTGAAGACCCACGTCAAACTCAAGACGAATTGGCACGATTAGTGGGAGGGGCACCAGCAAGCCATTTCAAAACGTCTCAAGGCTATGGGCATGATTCACAAAGAAGGAACTTGGGTCCCGTGTGAGCTGAAACCAAGAGACGTTGAACGGCGTTTGTGTGTTTGGGAACAGTTGCTTCAGAGGCACAAAAGGAAGGCATTTCTGCATCGCATTATGACCGGGGACGAAAAATGGGTTCATTAGGATAACCCTACATACAAAAAGCCACGGGCATATCCCGGCCCTGCTTCCAGGTCGACGGCCAAACCGAATATTCACGGCTCCAAGATCATGCTCTGCATTCGGTGGGACCAGCTTGGCGTCGTGTACTATGAGGTGTTAAAACAAAGTGAAACAATCGCAGGTGCTCGTTGTCTAACGCAATTAATGAGTTTGAGCAGAGCATTAAAAGACAAACGGCCGCAGTGCAGCGAGAGACTCGACAAAGTGATTTCGCAGCACGACAACGCTCGACCTCACGTTGCAAAAGAGGTCAAAACGTACTTAGAAACGTTAAAATGGGAAGTCCTACCCCACCCGCCGTATTCACCAGTCATTGTTCCCTCTATCACCTGTTTAGATCAATTGCGCATGGCCTGGCTGACCAACACTTCCGATCTCATGAAGAAGTCACAAATTGGATCGATTCGTGCATCGCTTCAAAAGACAAACAGTTTTTCCGACGCGGGATTCGTATACTGCCCGAAAGAAGGGAGAAAGTAGGGGCTAGCGATGTAAAATGCTTTGAATGATACATGTGTAACCAATTTCTTTCTTAAAGCCTGAAATGTTGTGGGGAAAACGGCGGAAGCAAAGTTATACGTCTTGTAATTACCATTCAGAGTACTGGCCATCGCTGGTCACTTACTTGCTTCCACCTTCCGGGCAGCATATGAGTCCTGCAGTGAAACAACTGTGCGTGTTTTGAGGAGATCCACGAATGACCCAGTTTTGCACTTGTTCATACCAATGGAAGAGCAGGCTAGCCAGGCCGTGTGCCATTGATCGAAAAAGGTGGCAATCAGAGGGAGCAATGTCTGCGATGGATAGAAACGGCAAACTAGGCCGTCGCTAACGGTAGTCGGGTGGTACGGCAGGTGACAATCAGATTGATATCCCACCAGTGTCATCGGCCTGGAATCTCACTTACTGGAGCAGAATTGTCGTCAGTGATGATTTCCGATTCGAATTGAGCCCCGATAACCAACGAAGACATGTCTGAAGAAGCCCTGGACATTGTTGGGGTACAAACCCGACTGTTGCCCTCCATTGGCCCGATATCCATATGGTGATGATGGTTGATTTGTTGGGCGCTCAACTGCGCGTTTATCAGCGCCCGTACAAATTCCCAATCTTTACTCAGTCCAATCCCGCCACTGTCACGAATGATGATGAAATGAGGAGGACAACACAAACACCCAGTCATCTCGAGGCAGGTGAAAAAATCCCTGACCCCGCCGGGAATCGAACCCGGGACCCCGTGCTCGGGAAGCGAGAACGCGTCCGCGAGACCACAAACTGTGCGGATCCGGTAGATTCGAATGACTAGTAAGTGCTAGGGAGATGCTTCGGGAACTCAAATGGGAATTTTTAACATTTTTATGCAGCGACAGCAACTGATATTGTTTATATAAGAGTATACAGCCTACAGTTGCAGGTTAACTTTATCGTTTACCTATGTATCAACGTTAGTAATAACGTCTTATTCAGAACATAAATTTTTATTTAAATGTTTGCCTGTCTTCTTCAGATCATAATTTATTATTTAAATGTTTGGCCTGTTTTAGGCAAACATTTAAATAATAATTTATGTTCTGAAGAAGACGTTATTACTAACGTTGAAACCTAGGTAAACGATAAAGTTAACCTGCAACTATAGGCTGTATATTCTTATATATCAACTGAGAATCCCAGGAGGTAAGGTGGTGGTGTTTTCGAGGAACAGTATTGAGAAAATCTAGAGATATATGTATAGTCAAGGCTCACCAGCCATGTGACCATCTTCTTCTGTGCAGATGCACAAACAGTGCCCGAACTCTTAGGCGAATCGGCAGTAAGGCCGGTATTACACTATCAAATTTCTTTGTCAAAGATTTGATCAAAGACGTGATCAAATATTCCGTCGAATATATTTGACAAAGATCTTTGACGTAGCGCTAGAAGGGGTATTACACTGTCATCATATTTTTCGTCAAAGTTCAAGATGGCCGACAACAACAAAATGGTTCAAATGACTCTGAGCACTATGGGACTTAACATCTATGGTCATCAGTCCCCTAGAACTTAGAACTACTTAAACCTAACTAACCTAATGACATCACACAACACCCAGCCATCACGAGGCAGAGAAAATCCCTGACCCCGCCGGGAATCGCACCCGGGAACCCGGGCGTGGGAAGCGAGAACGCTACCGCACGACCACGAGATTGACAACAACAACTTGTTATTAACCGCAACAGTTGCATGTACCACAATTGCACTGTGTGCATATGAGGATGAGAAGCGGGGGACAAAAAAGGAAACATACCTGGATGAAGCCGTGGGTTTTACGACGACACGATAAAAGCATGCAACAAAACTTGTTACGTGAGATTACAGTGGAGGACGTCAAGTCGTACATCAATTACTTAATAATGTATGTCAAAATGTTGAAAATAAAGTGTTAATTATGATGAGGCAGTGCTTTGACAGTTCGATTCTTACGACGCTGTATGTTTACGAATGCTGCTGGCCTTAAAGAAGAATAAGGAAAAACATTTTTATTAAAAAAATATTCTAGCAACGCTACACTGGAGATCGCAGAAGGAATGGTCTGTATTAAGGTAGACAGGAACAATCATTCGAATCAAAACAGGCTACAGACTGTTAAACATGGGCTCTAAAATGCATACCTTAACAGCTATTAGCACAACTTTTGTTACTGAACAAGTGCTCACCGCTGTAAACGTACGCAGTTTTCTAGGCAGTTTTTCATGTTTTGGTCAGCACAACCTGCTCTCAGAATATGAAAATCAAACACCTTGCACTAGAAGAGATTTGTTTCACACTATTGAATATGGAAAAGTGCTCACAGCTCCAAAGCTGTGCATTTTAGAGTTCTTGTTTAGTAAACTTTTCCCGTCGAATGATCGTTCCTTTCGCATTCCTGAATATTGACTGTTGCTCCTGCGACACCCTGTAAATGTCACTAACGTTTACCGTCTTCTACCATCTCAAGCGAGATCTGGACTAGAAACGTCCTAAAGGTGCATCGATCAGTCACGCTGAAGCGGTCCTCATTTCGGGATTTCAGAATACGGTAACCCAAACTCAGTGACCTCGGACGAATTAACCATTGTGTGGCGAGCATTTACAGAATGTCTTGGCGATTTTAGAGGTTTTCCGAACGGCCGAAATGCATATTTATACAACCAAGCTTTCCGCTAAGACATCCGTCGTCAGCAAAAAATTATGTGTCGCCCTGAATGGTGAATACGCATGGACGGGCTAACGTCATCACCAAGCTTCACGGTCGTAGCTTGATTTTTCCGAGGTGATAATAAAAACTTCACGGCTACCGCTCGTAAAAAAGGAAACTGGCGGAGAACACAGGAGGAAGCTATTCTAAACACTCTACAACATCTAACAAACCTACCACAACAAAGGTCAAAAATTAATTATGATTGTAGTGTTGCTCACGCTGATAAATACTGCATTTGCGGGCAACAACAAAGTTATTATGTGGCAGGTGTCATTAGAGCACAGTTAATAAAGTCATTAAATGTTATAATGAATAAACTAGGCACTCATCTCTGGTCTCGTTGTAAAATCATGGCTCAATCGTCGAAAATCTAGGTGGTGGTGATTCCAAGCTCGGATGTAAAAAGGCCTAGGTATTATTCTGCTATATTCAGAAGTTTTGTAGATGCGCTTAACAAACCATTCTTGAAGATTAAACCTTTCAAAGTTAGCACAATAGTGATGTAAAAAAGAATAATCAGCTCTCCGAATTTAAGTTACACTCCCTTTTAATTGCTTTTATTGTAGTATCACGTAACACACAAAACATCACTTCACAATACAAAACTTACTTGAAAACATCTTCCTCACTGTTAAAGTTCACATTTTATAAGCTGACTACGTTATGCATCTTTCCAACATGACCTCCAAGACTTGACTCTTTCAAGGTCCGATTCTCTAACAACTAACTAATAATCGCTTACGCACCTAAAAATCAAAGTTACAAGTACGACAAAGATCATAGTGACAAAAGAAAGAATACAAATAAGAATAAAGTTTGGAAGGTAGGAGACGAGATACTGGCAGAAGTAAAGCTGTGAGTAGCGGGCGTGAGTCGTGCTCAGATGATAGAGCACTTGCCCGCGAAAGGCAAAGATCCCGAGTTCGAGTCTCGGTTGGGCACAGAGTTTTAATTTGCCAGGAAGTTTCATATCAGCGCACGCTCCGCTGCAGAGTGAAAATCTCATTCTGGTAGAATAATGTCATTGCAACAAAAACATATCGATGTACTTCTACATTAATGAAATCAAATCTGAATGTTGTCTCAGAAATATGTTAAGTATTTAACAGAAACACAGTAGAATATTGCTGGTATCGAGAGGTTCATGAGAGGTGCCGTAATGGTTACGTAATTCAGGTACCATTACAAACACCGTTTTACATTTCGCAGAATGGGGACTGTGATAAGCAACGTCGTATTCTTCGACTGCTGTTGCGCTTAGCCCCGCAAAACTTTTGTTGAGTAGCTGGAAAGAATGAAATGCAGAAAACGAAGAACTGAGTCAGGCCGTCTAACTTCATTGCTGTAATCTGACAGCCAACCCCTGCAGTACGGCGGAAGCAACCGCTTTATATTCCACTGCCAAGAACTCAAAGCACGGTATTAAAAATTGTAAATGACTCCAGAAGAGGGGCCATTCCTAGCGGCAGAAACTTTAACGAGATACACGGCAAGGACTTGCTTAATGTCCCACTCGCTTTGAGCTACACCTTGACAATGCTATCACATAACGAAGAACGCCGTCTTTATCGCGTGGAGACTGCCGTAACTGCTGTGTTACTGAAACTCATTTTTACTGGCAGAGTTCTGGGTACAACGAAATTTGTTTTTAGTGCGCCAATTTCGACCTCTGCAAGTGGTCGCACTCATGTCTACATTATCTGATTCTAAGTATCCAGAGTCTCTTACGTAACGCGGAATTGACCACTAGATGTCTCGAAGCGCGGAGCAGCAAATATAGGAGACATTTGCCATGTTCGACAGATTTACAAAGTCAACGACAACGCTCGAGGTTTCTGCGAGGGTAATTTTTAAGCCACTCACTGCGCATGCGCGACCGTTAGGTGCTGCGATCCGATTGAAATCCATGTCAGCTGTGAGCGAGACTTTAAGCGTGACGGGCGTCTGTGTGTTTGTTGATTCGCGTGACGGTGTCTTGAGTAACTCAGTTTTACAGGAGTAAAGTGTAAGCTGAAACCGAATGAAGTCTCATTACACACCAGCGTTTCTAGATCAAAATGTAATCTTAATTTCTATGTGGAAAGAACCTAGCCGAAATTTACAACGCTTTGAGAGAGGCATATGGGAAAACAGTAATATCAGAAAATTGATTCGGCCTTGATGCAAAATACTTTGTTATTCGTTTATTTCTTTATTCTCCCAAAATAGTTCCGCCGACAAATATCACCATCATCAGTGTTTTTTTTAAATCTTATTTATTTTATGTTACAGCATGTTTTAAGCAATTATTGTCGCTTGTTTGCAACATATTTTCTGTGCGCTCTTTTCTGTTGCCGTTTTTTACTTAGCGAACATCATGTCTTGTTCGTTGGATGGTAGGTAGTTGCTTTTATACACAGAAAAACAAAACTTTCGCACTTTGTTTCTTATCCAGAATATTTGCTTTTATACACAGGAAAACAAAACTTTCGCACTTTGTTTCTGATCCCCCCCACGCACCCCAACATTCCCGAAAAAATTTTACATTTGCTCACAAGCCCTTCAAGTAGAAACAAAAGCATACGACACTTACTACACAAAGTCCCTAACTGCAGTCTTTGCACCACCAGCTGCCTTCTTTTACTATCCGCTTCCTTTCCTTTGTCAGACCGAACGTCACAGAAGCACGTGACGTTTACTTTGCTGGGAGTGGGTGATACTTCAGTCTTGAAAACAGCGACCAAAATTTCTACCTAAGCTAGTGGTTGGCCTTGGTTCCAGTGATAGAATGTTTCCTCCTGATACTGCCAAGCCCATGACGATACAGTGTTTCCTCCTGATACTGCCAAGCCCATGACAACTACTTTTTTTTTTATAAATTCCACTAGAGATATCTTTTGCTTGCTGACATGCTTGTACAAAACAACCCATTCCACTTCTCTCAAAGTGTTTTTATAGCACTGCAGGCATAACATTTGCAATAGCTGCTCAAATGTGATAGTGCAGTTCTGGTAGATCGCAAACTGGTGTCTGGTACACTTCATTCTTGGTAGACACCTACATATAAAAATCAAGTGGTGTAATATAAGGGCTCCAAAGGCACCAAACAGTCAACTAGCTGTCTCTACCAATCCACTGATCTGGGAACTTGTGATCAAAGAAGTCTCTTACAGTGTTCACAAAATAATACGGAACCATCTTGTTTGAAAGATCACGTCTTGAGGAAGTTGTGGCACATCATACAGCTCCAACCTATGCATGTACATTGTGCATTAACTGTAGGGTCTACAAAGAAGAATGGGCCTGTAATCCTTACCCTGACAGTCCACACCACACATTCACATTCAGACAGTCAAGTTTGCACTCTGTCACAAAATGGGGTGCAATTGTGCATATCTACCATGTGGAAAGTAGCCTTGCCCGAGAAACATATGAAATGTAGGAATGCCTCTTTTCAACCACGTTGACCAGTAATTGTCTCCATGAATGCCTTCTATCATGGCCTGTCCTCGGGCTTGATTTTGTGATGAAGGTGCAGTTTGTACACCCATAGGCGCAACTGTTTATGGTCAATATTGTGTACTGATGAACAAAGTAACTAACTGTAACTTCCTACTTACTTTTGGGATTGACTGACGAGGGCTCTTCTGGAAGGACAGTTGGATTAATTCAATAGTAGCTTCTGGAACTGCGTCTTTGGCATAGTGGCCTGACATAGAAAGCTGGTTGTCCCATTATTTGATTGTTATATATGTGGGAACATTGTCTGTTGATCGTAGTCCATACTCCTACCGAAAACGGCATTATACCAGTGTTAACAGACTTCTGCTCTGCAAGAGAAAGCTCAAAGATTATCTTCTGCTGAAGAGTTCACATGCCTCCTGATGGTTGTTTATGTGAACAAAGCAGTTATGCGCACATGCGTGTGGTACCAACTGCTGCTAGCAAAGGCAGAAAACTTTTTGAGTGACCATACTTGTAGAAGGAAACTGCCAATAAATATGCCAATCGCATCTCAAGGTATTACACTTTATATTATTATATATTTAACATGGGCACCCTATATGTATCTTGACTCATTCCACATGCCTGAAGATTCTTCTTCTTAATGGGATCTACAGAACATGATGATTTAATTAATGAAGTTTGGAAACCATCTTCATGTATTCGCGCATTTTACTTCAGTTGTTTCTTTCTCATTATAGGAGAAGTGTTATTACAGCGAGGATTTAAATTAAGCCAGATATCTACTCTTGTTGTCCGACTTTCCTGCTGGCAAGCAAAGCACAAATCTTAAAATCAAACCCGCACTAAAAACCATTGACCCTGATATGCCATTGACATAGAAACTGCTGACAGCTGGAACTGCAGCATGCATAACAGATTTTGCCACATTTCCTCTGGATACAGCTAAAGTTCGACTCCAGGTAGCCACTACACATGCTATTTCAAACTATGTATGGATGGTAATGAGCTTTTCAGATTATTGTTTTGAAATGCCACTAACATGGGTTGTTTTGTACAAATGTGAAACAAAAGTTCTTCTACACCACGTCATCGTTTTGCTTGCGACTGTGTGGCAGTCGTAAATCTGAATGGTGTGGTCTACGTCGGTTTTGTTCACGTTATAATCTATGCAATACTGACCCTACGACTTATATTTGAAGCTAGATTAAGGAAGGGCAAACCTACGTTTCTAGCATTTGTAGGCTTAGAGAAAGCTTTTGACAATGTTGACTGGAATACTCTCTTTTAAATTCTGAAGGTGGCAGGGGTAAAATCCAGGGAGCGAAAGGCTATTTACAATTTGTACATAAACCAGATGGCAGTTACAAGAGTCGAGGGACTTGAAAGGGAAGCAGTGGTTGGGAAGGGAGTGAGACAGGGTTGTAGTCTCTCCCCGATGTTATTCAATCTGTATATTGAGCAAGCAGTAAAGGAAACAAAAGAACAATTCGGAGTAGGTATTAAAATCCATGGAGAAGATATAAAAACTTTGAGGTTCGCCGATGACATTGTAATTCTGTCAGAGACAGCAAAGGACTTGGAAGAGCAGTTGAACGGAGTGGACAGTGTCATGAAAGGATGATATAAGATGAACATCAACAAAATCAAAACGAGGATAATGGAATGTAGTCGAGTTAAGTCGGGTGATGCTGAGGGAATTAGATTAGGAAATGAGACACTTAAAGTAGTAAAGGAGTTTTGCTATTTGGGGAGCAAAACAACGGATGATGGTCGAAGTAGAGGATATAAAATGTAGACTGGCAATGGGAAGGAAAGCGTTTTTGAAGAAGAGAAATTTGTTAACATCGAATATAGATTTGAGTGTCAGGAAGTCGTTCCTGAAAGTATTTGTATGGGGTGCAGCCATGTATGGAAGTGAAACATGGACGATAACTGGCTTGGACAAGAGGAGAATAGAAGCTTTCGAAATGTGGTGCTACAGAAGAATACTGAAGATAAGGTGGATAGATCACGTAACTAATGAGGAGGTATTGAATAGGATTGGGGAGAAGAGAAGTTTGTGGCACAACTTGACCAGAAGAAGGGATAGGTTGGTAGGACATGTTCTGAGGCATCAAGGGATCACCAATTTAGTATTGGAGGGCAGCGTGGAGGGTAAAAATCGTAGAGAGAGAGCAAGAGATGAATACACTAAGCAGATTCAAAAGGATGTAGGTTGCAGTAGGTACTGGGAGATGAAGAAGCTTGCACAGGATAGAGTAGCATGGAGAGCTGCATCAAACCAGTCTCAGGACTAAAGACCACAACAACAACATAATCTATGACAACTTTTGGATTTCTCGTTCTGGTAGAACATCCTTTTGAAAATACAGAAATCTCTTTGATGCTTTTCTGATATTTCGCGGAGAAACAATATAAATCTCATTTATTTTTCCACTTGAGCGCTAGAATGCCATCCAAAAATTAAAAAAAAAAGATTTTCATTTTGCTTCAAGCTTCCTCGTTTTGAAGCTTGTTGGTTGGTCCCAACTGTTCTTCGGCACAGTTCCGACAGGTAGCGTCACGAGTTCCTACAACACGTTCAAAAAAGGCAGAGTTGTCAATGCATTCCTACTCTAACTTATGGGCAAAATACCGACCGCTGCGGCTACCTTACAACCGGCAATCGTGCAGCATGCACGAAAAAAAAAAAAAAAAAAAAACATTTCAACGAATGGAAACGTTGCGCCCGTACGGGGTACGGGTGTCATCCAGAAGGCCGACAGATGTGCGTCCTTATGGCGTACAGAACTGTGCTGGCTGTGTGAAGAGCGTGTGGTACGTGCGACTGTATTGTGGCACTGGTGTGGCTGTGTGAGAAAGACCTAGAGCCTTGGCACCTGGTGTGCCACGTCATAAGCTGTGCGCCTATTTTTGCCCTGTACTGGTCTCCATCCCGTGGCTCCCACCAGATCCGAGACATTCCTTTGTTCGAGCAGGTAGCCGCTACTTAGCCACTCAGTCTCGTTACGAGCGGGAGCGAATTAACAACAGCTCCCTCATGTCCCAGCGGTGCTTACTGCGACCTTCATTCCTGGAATACCACGAAATACCAAACAGCACTGTCTGCGTTGTTAAGAAATACCGCGCAATGTTCCTTGAGACATGCATCGAACATCGCATCGTACTTCTTAATAACACTGGCGCAGCTGTTTCCTATATACCGGGTGACCAAAATTTCAGTATAACTGAATAAATCGCGGAATAATGTAGATAGAGAGGTACAAATTGACACACATGCTTGGAATGACATTGGGTTTTACAAGAACAAAAAAAAAAAAAAAAAAAAAAAAAAAAAAAAAAATACAAAAGTTCAAAAAATGTCCGACAGATGGCGGTTCATCTGATCAGAAGAGCAATAATTAGCATAACAAAGTAAGACACAGCAAAGATGATGATCTTGACAGGAAAATGCTCAATATGTCCACCATCATTCCTTGACAATAGCTATATTCGAGGAATAATGTGGTGAACAGCACTGTAAAGCATGTCCGGAGTTATGGTGAGGCACTGGCGTCGGATGTTGTCTTTCAGCATCCCTAGAGATGTCGGTCGATCACGATACACTTGCGACTTCAGGTAACCCCAAAGCCAATAATCGCACGGACTGAGGTCTGGGGACCTGAGAGGCCAAGCATGACGAAAGTGGCGACTGAGCACACGATCATCACCAAACGACGCGCGCAAGAGATCTTTCACGCGTCTAGCAATATGGCGTGGAGCGCCATCCTGCATAAACATCGTACGTTCCAGCAGGTGTTTATCAGCCAGGCTGGGGATGATGCGATTCTGTAACATATCGGCGTACCTCTCACCCGTCACGGTAGCAGTTACAAAACCAGAATCACGCATTTCCTCGAAGAAAAAAGGCCCGATAAGGGTAGATGTGGTAAATCCAACCCATACCGCGATTTTCTCGTCGTGCAATGTAGTTTCCACGACAAATTCTGCAGTTGTAGGCCTTGAAAGACCCCCGGAGCGTGAAATGAGCTTCGTCGGTTCACAACTCGTTATTCAACCAATCGTCATCTTCCACCATCTTTTGAAACGCCCACACCGCAAATGCCCTCCGCCTCACTAAATCACCAGGTAACACAGTTCATGGTGCCGATGGATTTTGTGCGGATAGCATCGGAGGGTACGCCTCAGTGCCAACCAAACAGTAGTGTATGGAATGCCCGTGCGACGTGCGACTGCACGAGCGCTGACTTCCCCGTGCATAGACGAACCCGCTACAGTCTCCATTTCTTCCTGAACTGTCACAGCAGCATGCACGGTCGGCCACTACGGGGTCTATCGTCTAAACAACCCGTGGTTTCGAACTTCGAAATCATTCGCGCCTCAGCTGCATTTCTTAACGGACCTTTACCCGTTCGAATCCCCTTCCTATGGCGATAGGATCGTAACGCTCAGCTAGCACATTCCACATTCTGATAATACAGCTTCACTAAAAGCCCATTTCAGGTAACGTCAACACGCTGCGACAGCTGGCGGATCTGATTGTCTCTCTCATTACAGCTCATTTTATACATGATTGTCATGCACAGTCACTGACGTTTTGCTGTCCAGCGCCATATGTCGGACGTTTTGTGAACTTTTTTTTTTCTAATAAAACCCCATGTCATTCCAAGCATGTGCGTCAATTTGTACCTCTCTATCTACATTATTCCCGTGGTTTATTAAGTTTTCGAATTTATACTGACTTTTTTTGCTGATGCGAGGCGTCGTCTCTCAGTAACTAAGTCCTTCGTGGACGGGAATACACGTAACGTACAGGTGCAGTCTGTGGCAAGGACGACGACGTATGAAGGTTTGGGTCTGGCCGTGATTCGTGCAAAGACTGCCAAGGTGGTTACAGCGGCCGCTCGCGTAAGCTGGAAAACCGGGTTCGAGCCGCGATCCGGTACAAATTTTCACTACCATCGTTTTAATATGCAGTCGGAAGTGGAACATATTCGCAATTGCGAATACATTTTCTGTATAACACTCGAGGTTTCTCCTACTCTCGTATTGTTTGTTATGTTTTATTTCCTTAACCGTCATTGTTATTACTATTAGCCATTTAATTTCAACGTTTCCATTTGATGATACCGAAATACCGTTATTTATCCTGGCTGTACAGAAACCAGATGGCAGTTATAAGAGTCGAGGGACATGAAAGGGAAGCAGTGGTTGGGAAGGGAGTGAGACAGGGTTGTAAAGTTGTTAAAGTAGTAAAGGAGTTTTGCTATTTGGGGAGCAAAATAACTGATGATGGCCGAAGTAGAGAAGATATAGACTGGCTATGGCAAGGAAAGCGTTTCTGAAGAAGAGAAATTTGTTAACATCGAGTGTCAGGAAGTCGTTTCTGATAGTATTTGTATGGAGTGTACCATTTATGATGGTGCTACAGAAGAGTGTTGAAGATTAGATGGGTAGGTCACATAACTAATGAGCAGGTATTGAATAGAACTGGGGAGGAGTTTGTGGCACAACTTGACTAGAAGAAGGGATCGGTTGGTAGGACATGTTCTGAGGCATCAAGAGATCGCCAATTTAGTACTGGAGCGTAGCGTGGAGGGTAAAAATCGTAGAGGGAGACCAACAGATGAATATACTAAGCAGATTCAGAAGGATGTAGGCTGCAGTAGGTACTCGGAGATGAAGAGGCTTGCACAGGATAGAGTAGCATGGAGAGCTGCACCAAACCAGTCTCAGGACTGAAGACCACCAACAACAACAACACAGCGTTGGTTTTAATGCTGACTAAACACTTGTGGTCTTATTCCATCTGCAGTTGAGTCTCGGATTGGGATTCCTTTCGGCGAGTGGCAACACTGACGTCATTGGTGCTTTTGTTTTTTATCCGTACTGCATCGACATTTTGCTGGGTTCTGTTTCCACGCCGTCCGTTAGTTATCAATTTCTCGTCAAATGGAGGTATCTGAGGGTCTTGACCTGTTCTTGAGTTGCTTCTCGCTTCTGCGTCGAAGACGTTTTTTCCTCTACAAGCAATCTGCCCGCATCTCGTGGTCGTGCGGTAGCGTTCTCGCTTCAAACGCCTGGGTTCCCGGGTTCGATTCCCGGCGGGGTCAGGGATTTTCTCTGCCTCGTGATGGCTGGGTGTTGTGTGACGTCCTTAGGTTAGTCAGGTTAAAGTAGTTCTAAGTTCTAGAGGACTGATGACCATAGATGTTAAGTCCCATAGTGCTCAGAGCCACTTGAACCAGCAATCTGCTTCCGTTTTCGTTTCCTATTTGTTTGAAGCCTCTGAGTATTCCGTCGTGTTTGTTTTGAGTTTGAGACGAACACATTTCCTGTTTGTGCACCAGCACTGCTGTCCTTATTCCCCTTATGGAGAGTGCGCCCTTGAGGCTGTGCTTCTTTTGTTCTGTTCTCTTGTTGCTCCACGAGCGGCGCCATATTGTGGCTCAACAGCTGCCTGTGGCCTGGCCGGTGTGACGTCATGCGCTGCAGCCTCGACTGCTCCTGATGCAGCTATTGAAACGGTAACTTCAGGTAACGGTTCCGGACCCTCTTCCCGCACTGTATGTCACAAATCGGGTACGTCTTCGTTCGTGCTGATTCCAACACACGTTCTACGCCTATTCTTTCTCTAGCGGCTATGTATGAGATATAAGGTGTGGATCTTTTGCTTCCGGTATTGAGGGTAATGGAGAAAAATCTGCAGCTGATGTTTTGGCTCCTGTTGTAATATCACGCTAGAGTTTGACCCCTCTGTATTCACCACTCGGTTCTCCGTCACGATTTCAGCTAACGTCAGTTGCTGTACTGCCTTGGCCGCGCAGGAATAGCCTAGCGGTCTTAATCCCGGTCCACACGCAACGATCTGTCTAAGCAGACATCGGCGCAGATGTCTGTACATGCAAAAGATCGCTGCAAATGTGGTGTGTTCACACGACATAAACCCCAATCTACTACTCGCCCACCATTTATCGGTGTAGAAAAGAAATATCAGTGGCAAGCGACTACGTTAAAAATTTAATTCAGTTATTTTGAAACATAGAAATGGAGGAAGTTCTGTTGTGGTCTGTGTTCGCAACTTGTGTTGCGAAAAACATTCAGACCAACCGCAGGAAACAGAGAAACCGGTGAAAATGGTGTAGTGTAGACAGTGGCTGCTAAAGCGAAAGCAGTTTTCTGACGTAAATTTACTGCGAGATTTGCAGGCCGAACCTTAAGAAAGCCAAGCGGATCAAAATACCATAGCGTTGGCTGGTATACTTGACCTACTCTTATATCAGATCTTCTACATTTCTGAACTATGGATAACTCTTTTCGGTAAACAGTTCTCAACGAATTTTTTATTATTTTTTTTATTACTGTTTCTCTGTTTGCCGAGGCGTCAACTGCTCGCAATTTTTCAATTGCAGCATTGTATGGTGCTGTCTTTTTGTCTCGGGCACTATACTCTTTACTTTTAATCTTCCACAAACATGGGTGGTTTCTATATATTTCAATGAATTCGCTAAAAAACTCTCGAGAACACTGACGAGTTTCAGCCATTTTAATACCCTGTGCGCACAAATACAAACACTAGACTGAGCAAACAGCTGTTTCGCACCAGATTTGCGGCGATCTCCTGTCCACACGCTCCAACTTGTCTGCGCAGATGTGGTTTGAACCCACAGATTTGAGAGGTTTCGCTCAAACCTCAATTCCAACTTCCAGGTTTGCACACACCTTAGGTTGGTGCAAATCTTCTGTCCACACGCAACGATCTGTCTGCGTAGATGTGATGTGCGCAGACAGGTCGTTGCGTGTGGGCGGGCCTTTAGGTGCTGCAGTCATGGACTGTGCGACTGGTCCCAGCGGAGGTTCGAGTCCTCTATCGTGCATAGGTGTGTGTGTTTGTCCTTAAGATAATTTAAATTAAGTGGTGTGTAAGCTTAGGGACTGATGACCTCAGCAGTTAAGTCCCATAAGATTTCACACACATTTGAACTTTTTTTTTTGTACTGCTTTTAGGAAGTATTTGAAACGGAAACTCATCTTGGGTAATTCATTATTTGGTGTCACTCCCATTACAGATAAAGATGTTTCGGTGTGTCCACTGCAAGTAAAATCACCTTGCATCCACAAACAATTAGATGAGTTGGAATATTCTGCCTGACATCAATTTCAATCTATCTGTACGGCTAAAACACTACATTTTTTATAGGCTAGACCAACGTTCATTATAGAGTTGTTCCACTTCTCCATACTTAGCTAAAACCTCTCTTAAATAACAATTCTCGGCTTCAGGAGGCTGGTTAAACTCGCGTACATATTTATACTCTACGCCAATCTTCAAAATTACGACAGTACTCACCGAGGTGTCACTGTGATGTAATTCAGCTTTCCCCCATGTTCGAGAAGAATGATTTCCAACAATACAAGGTCTAAGAGCTTCACGAAAAAGTAGTACAGCTCCGTGACGTAGTAAGCAATGTGAACTTGATCTGATGTACTTGCGATTATCCTATCAAGCACTCCTAATGAGCTTGGCAGCCTTGTCGAATTCGAAACTGATTGTATATTTCCTGCGAAACATTTTTAACATGCTTTTATGTTGCTGAGCGACAGTCACACAACATTTATTTAAAGGAACACACCGCCATTTCACGGTTTCATTGTTTATTTAAGCACAGGCCAGGTCGAGTGTGTCGCGAACAGCAAGATGGCGTAATGTTTTGAATCATAAACAAAGTGCGAAAGTTTTGCTTTTCTGAGTATAAAATTAGCTGCAAGCCGTCCAACGAACTTGAAGATGACATTGTGTATGCCGAGAATAACGGAAACAGAAAAAGCACAGAAAATATGCCGCAAACAGCGTTAACAATTCTTAAAAACATCTATAACGCACATTGAATGAGATTTAAAGAACCTACTAATGATTGCAATATTTGACTCTGAAACTAGTTTGGGGAATAAATATTGTTACTGTGGTCTTCAGACCTGAGACTGGTTTGATGCAGCTCAAGGCTCTTTACCTCCGAATAACTACTCCAACCTCCATCCTTCTGAACCTGCTTAGTGTATTCATCTCTTGGTCTCCTTCTACAATTTTTACCCTCAACGCTTCTCTCCATTACTAAACTGGTGATACCTTGGTACCCCAGAACGTGTCCTACTAACCGATCCCTTCTTCTCGTCAAGTTGTGCCACAAATTCCTCTTCTCCTCAATTCTATTCAGTACCCTCCTCGTTAGTTACTGCCGGCCGGTGTGGCCGTGCGGTTCTAGGCACTACAGTCCGGAACCACGCAACCGCTACGGTCGCAGGTTCGAATCGTACCTCGGGCATCGATGTGTGTGATGTCCTTAGGTTAGTTAGGTTTAAGTGGTTCTAAGTTCTAGGGGACTGATGACCTTAGAAGTTAAGTCTCATAGTGCTCAGAGCCATTTGAAGCATTAGTTACGTGATCTACCCATCAAATCTTCAGCATACTTCCGTAGCACCACAATTCAAGAGCTTCTATTCTCTTCTTGTCTAAACTGTTTATCGCACATGTTTCACTTCCATATATGGCTACACTGCGTGCAAATACTTTCAGAAAAATAAAAACAAAACAAATGTGTACTCGATGTTAATTTTCTTTTCTTCAGAAACACTTTCTTTGCCATAGCCAGCGTACATTTTATAACCTTTCTACTTGGACCGTCATCAGTTATTTCGCTCCCCAAATAGCAAAAAAAACTCCTTTACTACTTTAGGTGTCTCATTCCTTCATATAATTCTCTCAGCAACACCTGATTTAATTCGACTACATCCCACTATCTTCGTTTTGCTTTTGTTGATGTTCATCTTATATCCTCCTGTCCATTCCGTTCAACTGCTCTTCCAAGTCCTTTGCTGTCTCTGACAGAATTACAATGTCACCGGCAAATCTCCAAGTTTTAATTTCTTCTCCATGGATTTTAATTCCTACTCGAAATTTTTCTTTTGTTTCCTTTACTGTTTGCTCAATATACGGATTGAACAACATCGGAGATAGGCTACAACCCTGTCTCACCCCCTTCTCGACCACTGCTTCCCTTTCATGCCACTCGACTCTTTTGGTAACACATCTAAACATATAAACAAATACGTAATGAGTGCCGTTTGCTGCATTGTAAAATGTTTATTACATCCGGAGATTTTGTAACCTAAAGTTGACGCTTGAAACCTCCGACGTTCAGTTGTGTGTTGTAACAGCTCCAACATACATCGCGTTTCTACAGAATGATCTGCCAACGTTGCTCGAATATGTCCCACTGGAAACGCGTCGACGTATGTGGTATCAGCATGATGGTGCACCTGCACATTGCGCAATTAACACTAGGCTGACCCTTGACAGGATGTTCGATGGGCGTTTCATAGGACGTGGAGGACGCATAGATTGGCCAGCCCGTTTTCCTGATCATACACCTCTGGACTTGTTTCTGTGGGGTACGTTAAAGGAGAATGTGTACCGTGATGTTCCTACAACCCCAGAGGATATGAAACAATGTATTGTGGCAGCTTGCGGCGACATTACACCAGATGTACTGCGGCGTGTACGACATTCATTACGCCAGAGATTGCAATTGTGTGCAGCAAATGATGGCCACCACATCGAACATCTATTGGCCTGACATGTCGGGACACACTCTATTCCACTCCGTAACTGAAAACGGAAACCACGTGTGTACGTGTACCTCACCCCTCATTGTAATGTACATGTGCGGCAGTGAAAAAGACCAATAAAAAGGTGTTAGCATGTGGACTTTATGTGCTGTTCCAGTATCTTCTGTACCTAAGGTCCATCACCGGTCCCTTTGGATCCCTACGTAATTCGGAGCTCTCCGATACACACCATCGAACAGCAGAGGAGTGGTACTCAAGCGTCAACTTTAGGTTACAATATCTCCGTATGTAGTTAACATTTTACAATGCAACAAACGGCACTGATTACGTATTTGTTTATATGTTCAGATGTGCTAACAAAACTAACGCGGTTCCATTTAAAAAAACATAGGTTTGTGTTAAAAAACATACTTCCGTGCATTTTTTTATGGTTTGTATTAACCAGTTACACTAGCCCCTCTCCTCACGCTCGGTCTGTGGAATCGATGCGTCAGTATTTGGTGTGGTTTACGAAATATATCCAGCGGTAATGTTAAGTGACTCACCCTATATATATATATATATATATCATTAAACACACTTAACACAAACTAAAAACAGAATATATATATATATATAACATTCTGTTTTTAGTGTAATTGTGAATCGCTATATGTTAAGTGTGTTTAATGAAATAGCTTACTGTATTACCTAAAAAATATTCTTCAAATACGACACGTGCACTTGAAAAACTCTGTAATTGTCTGCTAATGTAAAATAATCTATTAAAATGCTAATGTTCATTTGTTTCCATTCTTAAATCTTCGAAATCAGTTCACCGATTGCTTTCATTTGACAGAATGTTGCCATCGAATTCACGCATGTGTTTATACGCAAAAAAGACGATACGACTGCGAAACGTTATTAAAGGATATCTGACTGTGTTCAGGAAATCATCTCATATTGTTAATTACGTCATTTTATGCTCATATTAAGCTGTTTTTCCTCATAAATGTAAATATTGTTGTTGTTGTCTTCAGTCCTGAGGCTGGTTTGATGCAGCTCTCCATGCTACTCTATCCTGTGCAAGCTTTTTCATCTCCCAGTACCTACTGCAACCTACATCCTTCTGAATCTGCTTGGTGTATTCATCTCTCGTTCTCCCTCTACGATTTTTACCCTCCACGCTGCCTTACAATTGGTCATCCCTTGATGCCTCAGAACATGTCCTACCAACCGTTCCCTTCTTCTTGTCAAGTTGTGCCACAAACTCCTCTTCTCCCCAATTCTATTCAATACCTCCTCATTAGTTATGTGACCTACCCATCTAACCTTCAGCATTCTTCTGTAGCACCACATTTCGAAAGCTTCTATTCTCTTCTTGTCCAAACTAGTTATCGTCCATGTTTCACTTCCATACATGGCTACACTCCATACAAATACTTTCAGAAACGACTTCCTGACACTTAAATCAATACTCGACGTTAACAAATTTCTCTTCTTCAGAAACGCTTTCCTTGCCATTGCCAGTCTACATTTTATATACTCTCTACTTCGACCATCATCAGTTATCTTGCTCCCCAAATAGCAAAACTTCTTTACTATTTCAAGTGTCTCATTCCCGAATCTAATTCCCTTAGCATCACCCGACTTAATTCGACTACATTTCATGATCCTCGTTTTTCTTTTGTTGATGTTCATCTTATATCCCCCTTTCAAGACACTGTCCATTCCGTTCAACTGCTCTTCCAGATCCTTTGCTGTCTCTGACAGAATTACAATGTCATCGGCGAAACTCAAAGTTTTTATATCTTCTCCATCGATTTTAATACCTACTCCAAATTTTTCTATTGTTTCCTTTACTGCTTGCTCAATATACAGACTGAATAACATCGGGGAGAGACTACAACCCTGTCTCGCTCCCTTCTCAATCACTGCTTACCTTTCATGCCCCTCGACTCTTATAACTAGCATCTGGTTTCTGTACAAATTGTAAATAGTCTTTCGCTCCCTGTATTTTACACCTGACACCTTCAGAAGGAGAATAAGTAAGTGCATAAATATAAAAAAGTGTTTTGCATCGAGGTGGACTCACAATTTCCATAGTGTTGTTTTTCTACGCAAACGCGTACCAGGTGCAAGAATTCCGAGATAAAGTTGTAGGAACTCTACTTGCAACGGCTAGCAGTGTATAATTTGCCGCGCGGCGCGGTTGTCGCCTGTGAAGGTAGGCAGGTCTGTTATCTGTGGAATGACCGGCTCTCAGAAGGCAGTAAGTCGCTGGAACTGCGAACTCGCCGCTCGGCGATAAGCCCCCGTCCCTGTGTGTCGTTACCGTTGCCGGCACCCTTCCGCTTTCCAGGAAGCGCAATTGCGCCACGGCCAGCTGCAGTCGGCGCGTGGCAACGCCGCCGTCAGCGACCTGTATCACTTAACTCCCCGTGTGCTATTCAGCCAGCCAGCCAGCTGCTAGGCTTTCACCGGCGCGCAGTTAGCGCGGCGGCGGCTGGGTCTACTGATGCGATCACTCTGCTTCAGATACGAGAGTGATTCAAAAACGGAACTGCGTCTGACGTACTGCTGAAGACAGAAAGCGGTCACGCGACGTCCCTCGCTCGTGTGGCTGGCAAATTTACGGAAGCTTTATTTTCTCAGATACAGGGATTATGCAGCACTGGTTGCAACTAAATTGACCTACACGGGATAGGCAAACTTGGGAATGGTCTATGAATATGGGGTTGGACCCCCATTTGTCCGTACTGCAGCTGCGATTCCAAGAAAAATACTGGCGTATAATGATTTTATAGTCTCCAGTGGAATGTTTGACGGTACGTCGCACAAATATTGACATTTTTATCAGTTGTAAACCTTGGTTAAGTATCTTATGAATATAATTTAAAAAATGGTTCAAATGGCTCTGAGCACTATGAGACTTAACAGCTGTGGTCATCAGTCCCCTAGAACTTAGAACTACTTAAACCTAACTAACCTAAGGATTCGAACCTGCGACCGTAGCAGTCCCACGGTTCCGGACTGCGCGCCTAGAACCGCGAGACCACCGCGGCCGGCTGAATACAAGGTGTTTTAAAATGAAGATACCGGTTTTAAGGATATGTAGCATTTATTACATTCAACTTACAATTGTAAATAATACACTAAATCACAGAGCAATTTAAACAGTTTTGTTTGTATACCTGTGCACAACAGGAAGAGAATGGAATGACAAAGAGTGACTCAAGAACTTGTTGAACGAGTACGAATCTTTCACACTTAGCCCCAAGAAATAGCCCCGTGGCAAGTTTATGGGCGTTTCTTTTTCGGTGAATCAACTGTAACTGATGTTTCTTATCTTGATGTGCTACAGATATGGCCCATGCCTCAATGGGAAGAAGCTGAACAACACATCTTTATTTGGGAGCAAGATGGTGCATTGCCCCACTGGCATAACTCAGTACGAGACTGGTTAAACAATGTTGTATTCTCCGACCGGTGGATTGGGAGTAAGGGGCCAGTTGACACAGCATTTTATGCATGACCTCCATGTTCACACATGATCTGACATGATTATGTGTATGTGCCTCCAATGCCAGCCGATCTATCTGACTTTAGAAACAGTGTTATTGTAAAAGTTGCTCCTGACACTGTGATCAAGGTTTCGGAACAACTCAATTATTGACTCAATGTGTGACAGGTGTAAGAAAAACTGTTTGTGTTTCTCTTTCATTTGGCGTATTATTTATAATTGTAAGATGAATGTAATATGTGCTACAAAGCCTTAAAACCCGTATATTCATTTTGAAACACCCTGTACAATTAGTATTAAAGATACAGTTAATGTTCTTGAAACAACTGGCATGCAGCGATAATTTAATAGTAGCATCTTTATTTAATGTCTATGAAAATAAAAAAGGATCGAAAGAGAGGCGATTGTACGGCCGAGTGTGTGTGGTACACACACTGTTTTGTTTCGCTATACGGAAGGCAGCCATTGAGCGGCTACACATATTTTATGTAAGTTATTCGTATTTATTGCTAAAATAAACTTGTTATTAATATTACAAAATGAATTTCTTTGTAACAGTTCTCACCTCAAATGCTCGCAGTGGCTAATTATTTTTATTAACCATTTTTTCTGTAATTTGCGCTGCGAGAAGCTCATCTTCCGATGCAGCCTCTGGTCGGCCATTACGCGCCGAAGTATTAATTTATTTTTCAGTGTTAACAGTAACTGTAAATGCGAGAGATTTCGTTAAAAGAACCTTTTTAAATTCCAACAGATAATTCACGTTATAGTTCACGTTTTTAAACTATAGAGGTTACATGAGTTCGGTAAGTTTTATCTTGGCCGCTCCACGGCAACAATCGAAATTCTCTCAAGCCTTGCTTGCTTTGCAATCAGTAAATAGAATTTAACAAAATTACATTCAATTCAGTTAACGGCAACTATATTTTAGTCATCACGCTCAAAATGTAATGTTGGTACATGAGTAACTGAGGCCCTTCAAGAACCCGTTTCATATTTCCTTATGTACGTAAGTAAAAGACAATATCCCCGAGAGAAAGAAGCATTCTGATAAATTAAATATATATAATTTCTTTTGTATATGACGTAACGAATGATAACGACGTCACAAATGTAATGCGACTCTTCGATCACAACCTCTTCTAAGCCAGCCGCGGTGGTCTAGCGGTTCTAGGCGCTCAGTCCGGAGCCGCGCGACTGCTACGGTCGCAGGTTCGAATCCTGCCTCGGGCATCGATGTGTGTGATTTCCTTAGGTTAGTTAGGTTTAAGTAGTTCTAAGCTCTAGGGGACTGATGACCAAAGATGTTAAGTCCCATAGTGCTCAGAGTCATTTGAACCATTTTTTAAACCTCTTCTAACTCCTGTAGTGAGAAGGGAGGCGGAAATCTGTTCCGGAGTCTGCGCTCCAATACCGCTCACAAGGGGTCAATAACGTTCAAGTCTGGGAGCTGTGCTGGCCACGGAAGACGCTGTATGCTCCTCATACCACGACTGTATTGTCCTGGCTGCGTGAATGCGTGCATATCAAAAAACGGTTCAAATGGTTCTGAACACTATGGGACTTAACATCTAAGGTCATCAGTCCCCTAGAACTTAGAACTACTTAAACCTAACTAACCTAAGAACATCACACACATCCATGCCCGAGGCAGGATTCGAACCTGCGACCGTAGCGGTCGCGCGGTTCCAGACTGAAACGCCTAGAACCGCTCAGCCACAAAAGGCCGGCCGTGCATTATCCTTCTGAAATATGGCACCATCGTTGGGGAACAGTATCTGAATCACGTGGTGCACCAAATCACCTAAAATATTCACATAATCAGCCTTTGAGAATAATGACGGTACCAGCAGAATACCGTATATGGCTGCACACACCATCACACTTCCACCTCCTTGCTTAACCGTTCGAATCAAGCAGTCAGGATTGTAGGCTTCTTTTGGCGTTCTCCAGACGCAAACCCGGCCCGACTTCAGAAATTACGAAAACGTTGACTCATCGAAGCATATGACGTGTTTTCTCTGATCAGCAGTCCAGGATTTATGCTCCTGACACCACGTTTTAAGCTTCTTTCTACATCTACATACATACTCCGCAATCCACCATACGGTGCGTCACGGAGGGTACCTCGTACCACAACTAGCATCTTCTCTCCCTGTTCCACTCCTAAACAGAACGAGGGAAAAGTCACTGCCTATATGCCTCTGTACGAGCCCTAATCTCTCTTATCTTATCTTTGTGGTCTTTCCGCGAAATGTTAAGTTGGCGGCAGTAAAATTGTACTGCAGTCAGTCTCAAATGCTGGTTTTCTAAATTTCCTCAGTAGCGATTCACGAAAAGAACGCCTCCTTTCCTCCAGAAACTCCCACCCGAGTTCATGAAGCATTTCCGTTAACACTCGCGTGCGCGTGATATCAAACCTACCAGTAACAAATGTAGCAGCCCGCCTCTGAATTGCTTCTATGTCCTCATTCAATCCGACCTGATAGGGATCCCAAACGCTCGAGCAGTACTCAAGAATAGGTCGTATTAGTGTTTTATAAGCGGTCTCCTTTACAGATGAACCACATCTTCCCAAAATTCTACCAAATAACAGAAGACGACTATCCGCCTTCCCCACAACTGCCATTACACGCTTGTCCCACTTCATATCGCTCTGCAATGTTACGCCCAAATATTTTTCGACGTGACTGTGTCGAACGCTACACTACTAATGGAGTAGTTGTCGTCACTAATGGTTCCGGTATAGCAGCTCGTCCACGAATATTCACTTTATGCAGTTCTCGGCGGACAGTGTCTATAGATACAGGATCTCGGAAATGGATATTTACCTCGGCAGTCGCTTTAGGCGCCGTAGTTTTCTGTTATTTTGACAGTTCATGTTAGCGTACGACGATCTCTGTCATTTAGTCTTGATTTGCGCCCAGTATTACGTTTACAAGATGATGTCTTTCCATGCTTTGTATAGGGTGTCATGACTGTTGAAACAGTAGCCCTTGAAACAATCAGCAAGTAGGCTGTCTCCGTTACTGATGCTGCAACTAATCGGGCCCCCACAGTCTGCCCTCTTTGGAACTCTATTGGGTCTTCATTGCACGTCGACCTCGGCCTGTGAATGCAAATACGAAGTGTGCACTACTCGTAAACTGATGCCTAGTCGACACGTGCCTTCCATTGTTGTTGTCCGTCAAACGCAACCATCGCATTACTACTGCTGTTAACATTATTTTGCCTGTCCGCTGCATGTTTCATCAGCTACTAAGGGTGTCTTCATGATGAAATCTTGAGAAAGCTTAAAATTAAATCGCGAGAAAGCAACGGTTGAATTTAGAGCAGCACAGACGCTCTAAATTTTGAACATTGCTTTCTCGCAATCAATTTTACCATTTCTCAAGATTTCAGCCTGATGAAGACACCCTTAGCAGCTGATGAAACCTAGGTCAATTGTACCTAACAATTATTTGCAACCGGTTGGCTATATAATTCCTACGTTTGAAAATTGTATACGGTTGCTGAGAAACGGCCATGTTTTAAACTGTAACACCATTCACAGCCCTATGCTCCGTTTTACACCTATTATGCAGTAATCTCTCTTTCTTTAGAACGTTGTTTACAAGTTATAGCCTGTTTACCTGTATTTAAAAAGAACCGTGACGTGAGAGAGACCGGTGGTGGGGGCGGGGGAAGGAGTGCGAAGTGTTAAACGGCGTCTGCCCCAGAGGTGAGGAACGGTACGAGAGAAGGGGAATAATTTTCGCCATCTTGCGTGCGTAACGTAACGCCCAAGAAGGTGACAATAACAATAAACCGTTTATTGTGTAAGGACTACAGCAGCGTCACACATTGGAACGCTGCATAAGTTGGCAGCATTTGCAAAGTAGCATGAACACTTTGGAATAGCCCCCGACAAGACCCGATAAAAATATCGCCAACGTCAAAACAAGATGAATCATGCCCGGTCAAGGCTGCAACGACTGATCAAGGGAGAGGAGGGGAAGAGTTGAAGCCGGCCTGCCCTTCACCTGGGTACAGTCAGAAACAAACATTCTTTAACTTTATACAGATGCTGGTTTTATCATTCTCAATGGAGAGAAGTCTTCCGAAGTAAGAGTGATTTCAGGTGTGCCGCAGGGGAGTGTCGTAGGACCGTTGCTATTCACAATATACATAAGTGAGCTTGTAAATGACGTCGGAAGTTCGCCGAGGCTTTTTGCGGATGATGCTGTGGTATATCGAGAGGTTGTAACAATGGAAAATTGTACTGAAATGCAGGAGGATCTGCAGCGAATTGACGCATGGTGCAGGGAATGGCAATTGAATCTCAATTTAGACAACTGTAATGTGCTGCGAAGATATAGAAAGAAAGCTCCATTATCATTTAGCTACAATATAGCAAGCAGCAACTGGGAGCAGTTAATTCCATAAATTATCTGGGAGTATGCATTAGGAGTGATTTAAAATGGAATGACCATATAAAATTGATCGTCGGTAAAGCAGATGCCACACTGAGATTCATTGGAAGAATCCTAAGGAAATGCAATCCGAAAACAAAGGAAGTAGGTTACAGTACGCTTGTTCGCCCACTGCTTGAATACTGCTCAGCAGTGTGGGATCCGCACCAGGTAGGGTTGCTAGAAGAGGTACAGAAGATCCAACGGACAGCAGCGCGCTTCGTTACAGGATCATTTAGTAATCGCGAAAGCGTTACGGAGATGATAGATAAACTCCAGTGGAAGACTGCAGGAGAGACGCTCAGTGGCTCGGTACGGGCTTTTGTTGAAATTTCGAGAACATACCTTCACCGAGGAGTCAAGCATTATATTGCTTTCTCCTACGAATATCTCGCGAAGAGACCATGAGGATAAAATCAGAGAGATTAGAGCCCACACAGAGGCATACCGACAAGCCTTCTTTCCACGAACAATACGAGACTAGAATAGAAGGGAGAACGCATAGAGGCACTCAAAGTACCCTGCGCCACACACCGTCAGGTGGCTTGCGGAGTATGGATGTAGATGTAGAATCAGTTTTTCACTATCATGTTACCTTATTTTTGAAGTAATGCTAGAAAATAATTTTACTTTTATCTGGGCGTGTTTTGTTTACTTGTTCTCGTACGGCCTTTGCGTACCACCAGTGGTACACGAACCACATGATAGTCTACAAACTACAAAACTGTAGACAAGACTAAGCTTCCTTTCCCATTGGCAGTCACATCCCAAGCGAATCCAAGTGTTGGGGTGGAATTCCTCCTTACGCAAGGCACCTTTGTAGTTTTGTTTAAACCCAGACATGTTTCAGAACTTTTTGTGCTATCTTCAGTGAATTTATTCGTTTGTTTTTCTTCTGCAAAATTGTTGTTGCTGCCAGCCTTTAAAGAAACTTTTCGTAAAAATATTTTCACTAGTAAAATGAGAGAGTATCGTCAAATATTTACATATACTTGCGCGCAGTATAGAGTTGAAGCGTATATCACTGAGCTGAAGCATTCTATGTTTGTTTACGATGTGTGTAAAGGTTCTAGTTTTGTACAACATTTGGAAATAAAGTAGATGCATTTGTTTATGGACCTCACATGAAGCTATTGCATGTTGCTGCTTATAGCTCTAAATCTACTAGGCGACCTACAGCTTGTCATCTGCAAACAGCAATACGTTATTTTATTTTCCTGTTTAATTATGCATTTCTGATCAAGAATCACTATATATCGTGTTATTTACCGCGTTACTTACAGTTTTTGATGGTGTTGTGTTTGTACTTTGTAACACGCAGATTTCTTGCGCTTTTGCCGACACACATACATTTCTTACAAATTGCTCGCAAAGCAGAGTTTTCGTCTCCATTGCGTGTTGTTTTGGTTGTGTAGTGTTCATTTGTTTCGCGACATATTTGTTTGGGATGTGGCGAGCGGATTTGAAATGTTGACATTTGTGGTGTTTCGTTCGTGTGTGTGTGTGTGTGTGTGTGTGTGTGTGTGTGTGTGTTCCCGAGAGAGAGAGAGAGAGAGAGAGAAAGACAGGCATTAGAATGAATTATGTCCATTATTGGTGAAGGGAATTTAATTTTTAGAGGATCACCAGATGCAAGCGCACTAAAAACACAGCAATATTAAAAACTGTACGTAACACACTAATTAACACGATGCAGAATGACTTTCGGCCGGAAATACACCATAAACAGGAAGATAATGTTTCGCTGTTTGCAGATGACAAGTGTAGACTGCGTAGTACATCTAATGAAGTAACGTGCAACAGCTTCCTGTAAGGTAGGTAAACGAATTCATACATCCACTTTACTTCCAAACATATTGCAAAACTAGAACCTTAAGGCATCTTGTAAATGAACAACACAGAATGCTTCAACTCCGTGAGAAATGTCTCAGCTATGTACTGTGTGCAAACCAATCTAAAATATTTGGCGATAATTGTTCATTTTACAAATATAAATATTTTTATCAAAACTTTTTTTAAATATTAACATGTAACAACAATTTTGCAGGAGAGAAATAAACAAACTCACTGAAGATTGCACAGAAAGTGCTGAAACACGTCTGTATGAAAACAAAACCACAAAGGTGTCTTGCATAAGATAGAATTCCTGTCCAGTTTTCTTAGGAAGCACAGAAATAACTGTAACATTCACAAGATTAATCCAACTGTTTTTATTGTTTCCTCCTTGTCTGACAGCCAGCTCCATCTAACAAGGAATCCAGTGTATCTGACTGGATTTCAGATTCAAGTAGTTCTGTCCAATAAAGACCGTGGCTATGAAATAAATTGTTGATGGTGCACAGCAGCCCAGCCACAAACTGGTTTTTGGTTACTTTATTCAGAAAGTACCGTCACCGGTTTCAAAATTACACAATTCACCACAGAAGGCTTTCATGGTTTCATCAAAACATGGTAGATTCGTCTACTAGTGACGCGTCCTAGGATGATAAATAACGCACAGTTATAAACGTGTAACAAAGATGGTTGCACAACAGGTGTTTGTTAGAACGCAACTTAAAATGAAATGTCTGTCTGGAGAATTTGTTTTTGCAGTTCCATTCCCAAAAATGCCGTAGTTTTGTACAGCTGTATCGCAGCATCTTTGACAGTTACGTATTTTTTTAACACGGTATTTGTTTTCCAATGTTGTCAAAACATGTGGTTGCCCATTGGAAATTCGTTTTTTGACAAATCAATTGTTTTTGCAGTTCCAATGAATTACTCAAAAATGGTTCAAATGGCTCTGAGCACTATGCGACTTAACTTCTGAGGTCATCAGTCGCCTAGAGCTTAGAACTAATTAAACCTAACTAACCTAAGGACATCACACACATCCATGCCCGAGGCAGGATTCGAACCTGCGACCGGATCGGTTGCTCAGCTCCAGACCGTAGCGCCTAGAACCGCACGGCCACTCCGGCCGGCAACGAATTACTATATTAGAAGATATTTTTGTAGTTTCAACATCATATGCGTCGGTTTGCATTATAAAACACTTTGATTTCGTCAGAAAACGAATTTCCTATGGGCACCACATGTTTTGACAACATTGGAAAACAAATACCATGTTAAGAAAATACGTAACTGTCAAAGATGCTGCGATACAGCTGTACAAAACTACGGCATTTTTGGGAACGGAACTTCAATTACTGCTGTTTTATACTGAAAAAGTATTTTACATTAAATCTCGGGCATTAAATACGGATAAATATGGATAGATGGGATTTTGTGAATTACAGCACTACACACGTATCTTAGAAAAAGATAGGAAAACAGATGTGGACAAGAAAATATGTGAAATTCTTATGTGCTATTCGAACAGCGATGACGACAGTACATTACAATTTAATAATGTTTAGTACAATGAATAGTACTGACTATTGTACATACATACAATATTATAAGTTTAGTTACTTGATCTGCAGACAAGTGTAGAAACATTATTTATATTAGAATGCGGAAAGTACTTCATGGTAGTTGTTTAGGAACGGAGTGTTGGCCAACTCAGTCCGCACATTAAGGATATAGAATGAAATTTTCGCTCTAGAGCGGAGTGTGCGCTGATATGAAACTCCCTGGCAGATTAAAACTGTGTGCCGGACCGAGACTCGAACTCGGGACCTTTGCCTTTCGCGGGCAAGTGCTCTGACAACTTTTTTTTTAGCATTTTAAATTCGTTCAATAATTATGAGAAATATTGAAAATCAAATTATTGTTGCCCTTTTAAGCCGTTAGCTTTTTTTTTGTTTTCATTTAAATTTCTAATAAGACGCCACCCCCTTTTTTTTTTTAATTTGGACAGGAAAGGAAAAACTACAAAAAAAATGTCTATTTGCCACCGCCACTTGTATTCTAACAAAAAAATAAAATTAAATGCACCTCTTCAGGCGTTGGCACCTATCTACACCTATTCCAAAACAACTAACCTATTACTGCAAAGGTGTAGGAAAGGAAGAAAGTAGGGGGGAAGAAACATAGAGAGTAGCGATAAAAAAAATGAAATTTGTTGTGAACAGGAACTTTTTTTTTAGTTTATTGTATTGCATTTTTGTTTTCTTTATTTTTCTTTGTTTTTTTTGTATGTATGTTTTTATTTATTCATTTTTTTGTATTATGGCAGTCGTTGCACCAGAATTCTAGGAGTCGCTTGCGCCGTCTGATTGGCGGAACATCCAAACGTGTCTTCTCGAAATTTTAGTGGGGATTCCGTGTGTAGTACGTTCAGAACATCATATCGGCAAAAAAGCATCAGCATCTCATGGCTTGGACGTTCCAGCTGGAAGGCGGGTCATGAAAGGCGCTCCGTAGAAAATTGGAAAAGAACTGCTTGTATCTGGGGTTGCGAACAAGTGCACAATGTCGATCGCTAAGGTACGTCCAATAGCCTAGTTCTGATTTCTCATCGGGCCCAAAAAGGTAGCGGACTGTATGACCGCGTATCCAATTCACGGCATTAGTTTTTGTTGTGGGGTAATGAATCACATCCGGGAATAGAAGCGTCAGGAAAATAATCTGAGCAGGCGGCTGTCGGGTGAGGAAAGCCAGGATACGCTGCGCGAGCCTCCAGACGTCAGCAGACGGACCACATGAGAACCGATGAGCGTCCGTGTCCTCTACACCACAGTGAACACAGAGTGGTGTGTCGGCAAGGCGGATGCGGTGCAAACGAGACTGGTTGACCTGTTTGCCATTGACGGTGATATACCAGGTGGACTGAACGCTGGTGTCGAGGTAACCAGCATGCACTGCTTTCCACACACGGCGCCATATGATCTGGGGAAACTTGTGTTCAATGGGGTTGGGGGTTTGACACATTTGTAAGGTGTCGTATACAGTCTTTGTCTGGAGTATACGGAGAAGGGGTAAGGAGTGCAGAATGTAACTGATTTCAAAGAAGAAGTACCGAAAGTGATAAAAGGGGGGTGGAATGTCGGATAACATGACCGGGGCTGACATGGAGACTGGTGCGTATTCACGCAAAAGCAGTCCGGTCAGGCTCGTCGGGCAGCGACGCCAGACTTTCAGTTGGGAGCTAACAAAAAGTGCGGTAACTCTGTCTGGCACATGGAATAAGCCCACTCCACCACGCTCCCGCGGGAGGGCAAGGGAGGAATATTGAACTTTAAATAACATCCCGGCACAGACAAAGGATCCCATCGCCATCAACATACGACGTGCGAGGGTAATCGGAACCGGGAACAATTGTGCCACATGGGGGATGCGTGAGGCGTGATAAACATTCACGTATTGCGCGCGCTGTATAATGTCGAGGGATCGAAGCCGGTGGTCCATAAGGCCAGCCCTGATCGTTTGTAGGAGACGTCGACCGTTGGTTGCCGCTGAGCGACGGAGGTCATTCATAAAATCAATGCCCAAACAGCGGACACTGGTGGCCACACTTAGAGGAGCGACAGATCTTTCTGGTAGACCCTCACCAATGAGCAGAACCTTCGATTTGGAAATGTTAAGAGAACTGCCCGATGCCTCCCCATAAGTCGTCACCCAAGTCAGAGCAGCGCGAACATCGTCTTCATTGCGGAGGTAGAGGACTAGATCGTCAGCATAGGCTGTACAACAGAAGCGGTGCCCATGCAATGTCAGGCCCACCAGGCGTTGGCGAAGCCCCTGTAGGAGGGGCTCTAATGCCAAAGCATACAGTATCCTGGAAAGTGGGCATCCCTGTCGGACAGAGCGCTCGATCGCTAGAGGCGCGGTGAGGCGACCATTACAGAGTATTCTTGAAGTTGCGCCGCTCAAGAGCCGCATTACCACGGTGATTGTACGAACCGGAAAACCCATGTGTTGGAGGACCGATTTCAGAAAAGTATGGTCGACACGGTCGAAAGCTTGACGGAAGTCAAGCGATGCCAATGCGCCAGGTAAATGTCGCGAGCGCGCGAGCGCAATCATGTACCTATAACGGCAAAGGGCCGTATGGATGTTGTTGTCACCGCCCAACGAAGTCTGATCAAGGGAGGTGACGGATCTTGCTGCCTTCTTGAGGCATGAGGCCAACAAACGGGTGAAAATTTTCATGTCACTGTTGAGTAGAGTGATGGGCCGGTAATCACAGATCCGTGATCGCCCATGTGGCTTAGGGACCAGGATGATGACCCCATCAAGGAAGGTGGCTGGGATCATCGTTGTGGGTGACATCAATTTACGACAGATGGACGTCCAAGCAGGTAACAAAAGGTAGCTAAAATACTTGTAAAAGTCGAGGGGGAGGCCGTCAGGTCCAGGGGACTTGTTGGCAGCCCCCACCTTGATTGCATCTAGGACTTCATCAGAGGTCACTTGTTCCTGAAGTTCTTGAGCCACATCCTCTGGCATGGTGTTGACAGTCATTGCTGCCACCTCCTCAATTAAGGTCGGGGGATGAGGGACGGCAGCGAACAGTTGACAGAAATGAGAATAGAAAGCGTGACCAATGTCGCATTGCGTAGTGTGTCGTCGTCCTTCCGCATCTGTGAGATCGTGGATGAGGGTTCGACGACGACGTCGGCGTTCCCTGAGAAGGTGGTACATCGATGGCGTTTCATGAGGCATATGGTCACGGGTGCAGGATCTGACAAGAGTCCCTTCTAAGCGCCGTCGCGTGAGGGAAGTGATCTGCGCTTTAGCACGATGCACCATCATCTGACGATCAGGAGAGAAGGCCATCGAAGTGCAGTCACGAAGGACTGCATAATAAAAGTCCATGGTGCTCGCTTGCCAGGCTTTGAAGTCTTTGCCATATCCTATCAGCGCCCTGCGCAGAGCTGGTTTCGCGCATGATACCCACCACGATAAGGTGGATGCGTAGGCGGGGCGACGACGATGACAGAGGGCCCACGCATCCTCAACGATTCGTCGGCAGTCAGGGACAGTCAGGTGGGAAACGTTGAATTTCCACAAGCCGCGGCTGTGCCACACTTGTTGGCGGGCGAGGACGACATCGCAGATGTAGGCGTCATGGTCAGAGAAAGCCAGAGGCCATACTTCGGCATGTCGAGTGTCGGCAGCAAGGGAACGTGTGAGGTATATACGATCGAGACGACTAGATGAAAGCGCCGTATAATATGTGAAACCTGCACGGGTGCCATGCACCTTTGTCCATGTGTCAACAAGCTGGAGTCTGTCGACGATGACGGAGAGGGCCGCACAAGGGGAATGATGCGGTAATTGATCTTCAGGCCTTTGCGTGGAGTTGAAATCGCCACCGAGGACCATATCATCTAGGGGACCCTCAAACAGCGGCGTTACCTCGTCAGCAAAGAAAGTGTGTCGATCACGACGTCGACTGGAGCCGGACGGCGCATATACATTGAGGATACGGACGCCGAACAGCGTGAGAGCCATACCCCTAGCATTAGCAAGGTACACTACATCTTCAGCAGGGAGTCCAGAACGGAGGAGGATGGCAACTCCACTACCGTTGTCAGAAGCATGGGAGATGTGTGCCACGTAGCCAGTGGGGGCATGGAAATTGGCGACAAACACTTCTTGGAGGAGGGCAATGTCGACAATAGCAGCATAAATGGTCTCACGGAACATTGCCAGTTTATGGGGGGCCCGAATGGTGGCCAGATTCATCGTCGCTATGCGGTAATGTTGGGGGCGTGCTCCCACCATTGGCACAGATGTTCCGGCAGAGATGTCTGGCTGGCGTGTAACATCTGACGTAGTCACCGTTGTCGTAATCACTGGCTGGAAGGTGGGTCAGGCACCTCCATGGGGCACTGCCTGATGGGAGGACCACTATCTCGAACTGCTCCTTCGTCGATATCATCAGCCCAGGAGACTGGAACAGACGGTGAGCGACTGTCACACTCCTCGGGGGCGAGTTGTAGCGACGCTGCTGTAGTGGGGTCCAGGGAGGCACCCTCCTTGGAATCCGTCATATTCGTGTGAGATCGTTCTTCAGATGGGACATCAGGAGCAGCCTCTCCTGTCGTCAGAACGCTCGAAGGGAGATCACTGTCGTGTATCAGCTCCACTGCCTGTGATGCCACATGAAGAAGTGTGTCGTCAGATGGCGTTTGACTCCTCTTCTTCCGTTTTCTGGGCGACCGTTGCTTTCGGAGGTGCTGTTCTGAATCAGAATGTGGATGTTCGATGTCCGAGGTCGCGCCAGTCTGAAGAAAGGCAGAGGTAGGCACCGCATTCGCGTCGATGTCCATCGAGCTCTGGAGAGTTGGTGGTGTCGTAGCCGTCAGAGGAGATGGTGCCGGTGAGGCCAAGGCAGCACCGTCAATTCCAGTGGGGAGTGCCGGGTGGAGAAGAGGTGCTTCCTGAAGTGACGCATCGGGGCTGCGTACGGCTGTGGCGTAGCTATCTGGTAAAGAAGCGGCCGTCACTTTGGGAGCTGAGTCACTGGTCGGGACCTGGAGCAAACGTCGGCGGAGACATTCTGACCGAACATGGCCCTCCTGTCCGCAACCGGCACACGTCCGCGGCTGGCCATCATACATAACGATGGCTCGCACGCCACCTATCAGCAGATAGGATGGTACATGTTTGGAGAGTTCGATTTTGATTTGGCGGACACCATTCAACACGTTGTATGTCGTGAATGTCTGCCATTTCTCCGCGATGTGCCCCACAACATTGCCATAGGGTCGGAAAGCTTCGACGACCACATCTTGCGGCACTTCGAAAGGGAGCTCAAAAACCCGGATTGTTCGAAGTCCGAAACCAGCGTGATCGACCGTCACCTCTCCAATATGCCCGTCAGAATGTTTGAACTTGAGTCCGCGTGCGTGTTGTCGAACTACGTTAGCACACGCTTCCTCCGTCGTCATCTTAATATAGACGATGCTGCTAGTGATAGAGAAATGAATACCTATCACTTCCTGAGGGTCTAGACGTAGCTCTTCGCGAATGAATTGCTCAATTTCAAAAGTGCGTGGTCTAGCATGTTCGGCTTGGAATGTTACTTTAACTGTCGCTCGGCGATAACAGTGCGCCATGAGGTGCAATAGAAATGGACGCTACACAACACGAAATACCGCGACGCGGAAGTAAACAAACTACGGTGCGCTGTCCGGCGCGCGGAGCCGGTCCGCACGCGACCACGGCCGAAAGCCGACTGTTGACAACTGAGCTACTCAAGAACGACTCACGCCCCGTACTCACAGCTTTAATTCCGGCAATACCTCGTCTCCTACCTTCCAAACTTTACAGAAGCTCTCCTTTCAGGAGTGCTAGTTCTGCAAGGTCCGCAGGTCATGTTGCCCTCAGTGTTTCTAACTGAATGGTTTCTCTTTGGTTTCCTTAAATTTTCTAGACAAAATCAGAAGTGAATGCAATGTCTTAAGCAATTATTGTGGGTGGTTTACTACCCATGGTACATACATAAGACTTGTGTGCAGACATCATTTTAGCCCTTTAAAGCGTTTCGCAGAAGTCGCAGTAGCACACGGAAGACCATAGATATCAGGAAATTCTAATAAAATCCAAAGAATTTCGAAGATAACCAGCCTCTGTTACAAAGATTTGCAAGTCACCCCTCCCTCACAGACAGATGAGCCAAGCCGTTACGACCTCCTCCTTGATAGCGTGCTGGTCCATCTTTGGAACGCAATAAAGCAACAAGTCTGCGTGGTATGGGTTCAACAAGTCTCTTCAGTGAATTTTTTCAGTACAAAGACAGTCTCGGTAGAACGAAAAACCAGTTAGAAGTGGCAAATTTTATTTTTTTATTGACTCGATGATACTCCATACATTGATTTTTGAAAGTATAACCGCCATTTGATTGTAGAACAGGTTTCATTTCACAATCTAGATTTCGTCCTTAGGCCATTATCAAGTGTTAAAAGTATGGTAAATCGTTGAACTTCAGAGCCTAACTACTTCAGAGCCTAACTCATCGTCAAAACATGTATCTCTGGTTACATAAAGAAATTTTGTCAAAAATAAATGCAAGAACATTTGGGTAATATGCTAATTTACTGGTAATTTGCATGACTCACTTGACACAGTTGTGGAAAAACATAGACGACCAAATCACAGGTTTTTGACTTTGCTACACCGTGCCTGAGCAGCCACTGATATTAGCATATTACACAGACCTTCTGGAATTTATTTTTGACAAAATTCGTTTGTGCAATCCAAGATACATGTTTTGACGATGACTTGGGTTCTACTCAATTCTAACGATTTATAGTACTTGGAACACATGATAGTGGCCTAAGGCCGAAATCTAGCTTATAAAATAAAAACTTTTCTACAGTCAAATGCGGTTATATCTATCAAAAATTTTTATATGAGTGTGGCTCCATACGAAAGCAAAACGATCAGTTTTAATTTATTATTGTTAATGTTGACCACAACTGTGTTGTACCTCTATTTATTTCATTGGTTGAAATTTTCGGCATAAATTAGTGTCCGTCCTTGTGCTGGCGATAATGTGTACTACTGTGATAGTTTACTTGCTGTGGATTACCAAGGCCATAACCCGTGTAGCACTTTCTAATTCGGTTGTTTACTAGCGAAGCTTAACTTCTTCCTGACGTCTATGACAGTTTGCGGTTTGAGCATTAGCGTTTGATGAAGTTCTTTATTCAGTTTTATTAACTTGCTTATGAGCCCTGTGACATAATTCCCGTTCTCTGAGTTTAAGACTTTATCAAGTTTTGTAACGTTTGTAATTTTACCTCTTTAATTTTTTAAAGAGAATTCCCTGTATTAATATATGTGTTTAGAAACTATATTTTAGATGGTTGTCGAGCCACTAAGTATTCCCTCGAAGGGGTAAGCTTAACCATTTATTCGTTCTATCTGGTTCAGGTATGCATCTCGTTGTCCAATTTGATGTAAAGTTTACTTACGAGGGTTGCCCAGAAAGTAAACCACCGCAGTTTTTTTCTTCGACAATTCTTCACTGAACATACCGAGAATTACACACAAGAAAGAATGGTGTTTTACCTACACATCCTATTCTTCCACATGATCTCCACCCCGTTCTGTGGCCTTTCCGTGGCACGAAACATGAGAGTGTATGCCCTGCGGTACCATCTCCCCCCTTATTCTACGTCCATGGTGAAGGGCGAGCCCGACATCTTGGCGGTTGCCTGCCGCGAGAGCCTGCTGGTGTGATGGTTCTGCACGTGCCTTCCGTAAGCGTTTGAGGCGTGTCCGCTATTGCTGTAGTTGACGAGATTCATTCCCCATCATTCCCACCGGTTCTTAGCGAAATGCTGAAGGGACATCACCATATCATTGGCTCCAATTATGCATCGTGTTCAGGAAGCTGAGTGGAGGGGGAGGGGCGTTTATTGTCAATTCATGTCCCGGACCTGCTACAATCCCTCCAAGACGTATATGGGCCCCTTCCAAAGACCCGGCCTAATCCTCTCTTGCACTCTCTCTGAGCTGATACTTAAGGCTTGCAGTGTTACCCTACTGGCCATTAAAATTGCTAAACCAAGAAGAAATACAGATGATAAACGGGTATTCATTGGACACATATAGTATACTAGAACTGATATGTGATTACATTTTCACGCAATGTGGGTGCATAGCTCCTGAGAAATCAGTACCCACAACAACCACCTCTGGCCGTAATAACGGCCCTGATACGCCTGAGCATTGAGTCAAACAGAGCTTGGATGGCGTGTACAGGTACAACTGCCCATGCAGCTTCAACACGATACCACAGTTCATCAAGAGTAGTGACTGGCGAATTGTGACGAGCCAGTTGCTCGGCTACCATTGACCAGACGTTTTCAATTGGTGAGATATCTGGACAATGTGCTGGCCAGGGCAGCAGTCGAACATTTTCTGTATCCAGAAAGGCCCTTACAGGACCTGCAACATGCGGTCGTGCATTAACCAACTGAAATGTAGGGTTACGCAGCGATCGAATGAAGGGTATAGCCACGGGTCGGAACACATCTGAAAGGTAACGTCCACTGTTCAAGGTGAACAAGAGGTGACCGAGACGTGTAACCAGTGGCACCCCATACCATCACGCCGGGTGATACGCCAGTATGGCGATGACGAATACACGCTTACAATGTGCGTCCACCGCAATGTCGCCAAACACGGATGCAACCATCATGATGTTGTAAACAGAACCTCGATCCACCCGAAAAAAATGACGTTTTGCCATTCGTGCACCCAGGTTCGTCGTTGAGTACAACATGGCAGGCGCTCCTGTCTGTGATGCATCGTCAAGGATAACTGCAGCCATGGTCTCCGAGCTGATAGTCCATGCTGCTGCAAACGTCGTCTAACTGTTCGTGCAGATGGTTTCTGTCTTGCAAACGTTCGCATCTGTTGACTCAGGGATCGAGACGTGGCTGCACGATCCGTTACAGCCATGCGGATAAGATGCCTGTCATCTCGAGTGCTAGTGATATGAGGCCGTTGGGATCCAGCACGGCATTCCGTATTACCCTCCTGAACCCACCGATTCCATGTTCTGCTAACAGTCATTGGATCTCGACCAACGCGAGCAGCAATGTTGCGATGCGATAAACCGCAATCGCCATAGTCTACAATCCGACCTTTATCGAACTCGTAAACGTGACGGTACGCATTTCTCCTCCTTACACGAGGCATCACAACAAAGTTTCACCAGGCAACGCCTGTCAACTGCTGTTTGTGTATGAAACATCGGTTGGAAGCTTTCGTGATGTCAGCAAGTTGTAGGTGTCGCCACCGGCGGCAACCTTGTGTGAATGCTCTGAAATCCTCTCAGTTAAATTTCGCGTCTGTAGCACGTCATCTTCGTGGTGTAGCAATTTTAGTGGCCAGTAGTGTATTTCTTAAGCGCGGCTTGCATCCCTCTGTCGCCACCGGATGGAAAGATTCTTTCTACGTGACTTGAGAAGCAGTTGAAATTTTATGTAAGCCTGTTATCGTGCTCCGGTAGCATTTCCCTTATTATGCTCGTGAAGATGTCCCCTTTTATTAATTTAAGATTTGGCTCTCATTTCCATGGATTCAAGACAACCGCAAATTAGAAGCTACTGAATCGAACTGAGAAAAAAAAAAAGAAATTCATGGGCGAACTTGGCTATGAAAGGGACTGATTTATACGACATACTACGAGGCATCAAAGTCTAACAACCGTACCACAAAAAAAGTCAAAAATTAATTATGACTGTAGTGTTGCTCACGCTGCTAAATATTGCATTTTCGGGCAACAACAAAGTTATATTATGTGGCAGGTGTCATTAGAACACAGTTAATAAAGTCATTTCATGAAATAATGGATAAACTTGGCATTCATCTTTTCGTGTTTCCCATGCTGGTCTCGTTGTGAACTCGTGGCTCAATCCTCCAAAATCTAGGTAGTGATGATTCCAAGCTCGGATGCAAAGAGGCCTAGGTGTTATTCTGCGATATTCAAAAGTTTTATCGATGCATATCAAAAACGATTCTTGAAGATCAAACTTTTGCAAGTTAGGACAATGGTGATGTAAAAAAGTAATCAGCACTCCGAATTCAAGTTACACTCCTTTTATATTACTTTTGTTGCAATATCACGTAACTCATTCCAAAACATCACTTCACAATATAAAACATACTTGAAAATATCTTCCTCACTGTTAAAGTTCACATTTCATAAATTGACTACAATTTGCGTCTTTTTAACATGACGACCAAAGCCTGACTCTCTAGTAATCGCTTACGCGCCCAAAAATCAGAGTTACAAGTACGTCAAAGATCATAGTGACAAAAGAAAGAATACACATAAGAATAATATCATTGCAATACATACATATCGATTTATCGAAGTACGTCTACATTAATGAAATCAAATCTGAATGTTGTCACAGAAATATGTTACCTATTTTACAGAAACGCAGTACAATATTGCTGGTATCGAGAGGTTGAGGTGAGGTGCCGTAATGGTGACGTAATTCAAGTATCATTCCAAAACGGGCATCAATTTGTTGATGGACGTTAGAGTGAGTCGTAAAAATTGTGGGAGACCGAGAGATGAATACAGTAAGCGAGTTTGAATGGATTATGTTGCGTTAGCTATGCAGAGATGAAGGGGCTTGCACAGGACAGCTGCGTTAAGTCAGTCTTCGAACTCACGACCACAACAACAACATGGCACTGACTGACGTATAGGCCCTTCCAAAACAGCTAGGGAACGTCAGAAAAGTGCACTTCTGTCCAAGACGGATTTCAAACTCGCCACTTGCACTTACCAAGGCGACGAAGCTACGACCGCAACCAATGCAGCAGCGCGACTGGATTCGTGACTGGGCTCCACGGCGCGGCTTCATTGCGAAACACAGGCGGGCTGTCAGTGTGGTGTCATGCACGCCGAGGTACGGCCTATCAGCCTCGCCTGTAGTCGGTGTAGAACAAAACAGTCGGCGTTGCGGTGCCCACAGGTGCTAGAGCGATTTCACAAATTTACTACCGGAAGAAACAGCTGAGACACACCTCTCAAAATAGTGTCACGTACCTGGATCCCTAGAGGAGCTAAAGTGCGCGTCATTTACGACGGAGGCCGAGTTTAGGTTCGTTCTTCGCATCTGACGTCACAAAACACAGTCAGCCAATGAACAGAGAACGACGTTGCCAGAACAAAACTGCAATGCCGAGCACAGACGAGTGGCTTCAGTTTTAGAAACGTTCAGTCACAAATAAAGTAATTGAACAAAAGTAATGTCTTGATAGCAGACTTTCTTTTATAGAAAGTTTGGAAAAAGCATTCTTTACACCAATCGCTTCATATTCTATTAATTAATTAAGCTAAACAAACAATAAGCCTCCTAATTCAGGCGATAGCAAGGAAATTCATTCTCACTAACCGCTTTTTCGCAATAAAGGACAGCGGTAATTGTTTATTTCCTATTGTACTTCGACGAAACGGGAATAATTCATAATCATGCCAACAGTACTTGTCGGTATTTTGCGTGACATTTTAAAGTCTTCCGCCGGCGGAGCTATCGAATAACGAGTTGCGTTAGCGTAATGGTTAAAGTCCTCGATCACTTCTTTTCCCCAATGAGATATATTTCCCAAGGGCAAAAACGAACTCTGTGACGTGGATCAGGGGCCACGTTGTGCACTACCTATTCGGTAATGGCGAAAAGACAGTACCCGATTTTTGGTATTACCTCAACGAACGACAATGTGCGATCTCAAGAACCCTAAATATAGGCAATATTTTTCTAATTTTCTTTGGAGCGCTTTCCATAATCCGCCTCGCAGCTGGATTATCGATGACATGAGAAGATAACCATAGCACCACTTCCCAGTTCCTTTTTTATGAGACTGAACAAACAACGGAAACAACACAGCAACGAGGCGACAGTCACCGAAAAATTCGCAGCGAGCTATAGTATGGAGCATCCTTTGTCGTAACAGGACGAGTTTCTATTATTCTGTTTATGTAGGTGAAGAGGAACGGCCTTCCTTTAATCTATTTGTATAAAAATAAAATAAAATAAAATAAAGGCAGAAAAAGAAACCTTCCAAAATCCTTTTTCCTTTTTGTTAAAAAAAGTGGCTAAGATAGGAAAAAAAAGTGTATGACTGATAAGCGAAAGGTTCTGAGTTCAAACCTTGTTCGCTGCTTTACATTTTCTTTATTTAAAAACAATATCGAAGTGTCTTACTTCATGAATTTTATTCGTTTGAATGTAATTCTTTGAAATTTCTAGTGGCAACTAAAATCGACCATACAGAAAGTGTAAGCTATGGACTTTTACCTCTTCAAACTCTTCAAATTTCGTGCAATGGTTTAGTACATCTAATGCTGCGCAATATCTGCGTTGAACATCGAAACAAAATTAAGTCATTTATGGGGGGAAGGTATCAGTCAAGAAGACGTGTAAAAATCAAATTTTTGGGCCAAATGGTTTTTGTGAAATCGAATGATGATGTGTGTCAAAGCAGTCGAAACACCTTGTGTCTGCACAGGCGAGCAGTGCAGTGATGACAAAATCGCGCACAGCTCGGAATGCGGAATGCACGTCTCTGTAGCAGCGAAAGGGTTAATGCGGCCGTGGTGGCTTTACTTCATAAACTGCGCGCTCTCCCCTAAACGTACGTTTACGAACTATACTATACTATGGCGCTGCTTCTCTTGGCGCGTACAACTGGCAACGCAGCAATCTCCAGCATCTGGGCAGGCATGCACGAACCGACAAGATAAAAGAACTGAACTATAGGAACAAATCAAAATTGGAACCAAAGATCCTATAAGAAGTCCGGAAAGCGATACATTTTGAGAGTTAGGCTTATCTGCCCCCCCCCCCCCCCCAGCCAATTTGGTACATAATAGCAGCGGTCAATATCTGCGGCGCTGGATGTGTTTACCACGCATCCTGACATCCTTCAACCCTTCTTCGCAATGAATACCGCACTTTTTCAAATACGAGGGTAATCCCAAAAGTAAGGTTCAAATGGTTCAAAAGACTCTGAGCGCTATGGGACTCCACTTCTGAGGTCATGAGTCCCCTAGAACTTAGAAATACTTAAACCTAACTAACCTAAGGACATCTCACACATCCATGCCCGAGTCAGGATTCAAACCTGCGACCGTAACGGTCGCGCGGTTCCAGACTGTAGCGCCTATAACCGCTTGGTAACTCCGGTCGGCCCCAAAATTCAGAACCTCGAGCAGTCATGGATGTGAGGAATTAGGATCTCTTCGGTATCAATGTAAAGGCACAAATAATCGGAGACCGACTCAAAGGCCCATACCTACACATTACCAAACAAATTAACGGGTGCTGTGTATTACCGACTTCTGTGCTATGAATTACCAGTGCTACTGCAGAAAGTTACCCTTGCCGAAAGACAGCCACTGGGCTTGATGCATGACAGGGCTCCATTCCATCTTCTGCGAATCGCTACCTCACCGCCACGTTTTAAGGGTGATGAATTGGTCGAGGAGATCCGGTAGCAGCGTATTCCAACCCACGGTTCACTCGACCTGAATCCGTTGCTTATCTGGCTGTGTGGGCATCTGTAGGCATTGGTGTACGCCCAAACCATCAACAATATGCAGACGTTGCGGGAGCGTGTGTCCAGTGCATACGACGTAATCCGAATGGACCCTGTCGTACGAGGGTAATCCCGAAAGTAAGGTCTCCAATTTTTTTATAAGTACATAGAACTGTTTCTTGCTACAGTGGTTTAGATCAGTTTACAGCATCAACATTTAACTATTTTTCGACATAGTCACCATTTGTGTCGATGCATCTTTGTAGACGCTGTGGCAGTTTTTGTATGCCAAGGTCATACCAGCTTGCCACCATGCTGTTCATAAAAATATGAACCACTTCTTTCATCTCGTCGTCGGAGCTGAATCGCTTTCCGGCCACAAATTTCTCTTCTTCACAAACGCTTTCCTTCCGTTGCCAGTCTACATTTTATATCCGCTCTACTTCGACCATCATCAGTTTTTTTTGCTCCCCAAATAGCAAAACTCATTTACTACTTTAAGCGTCTCATTTCCTAATCTAACTCCCTCAGCATCACCCGACTTAATTCGACTACACTCCATTATCCTCGTTTTGCTTTTGTTGATGTTCATCTCATACCCTCATTTCATGACACTGTCCATTTTGTACAACTGCTCTTCCAAGTCCTTTGCTGTCTATGACAGAATTACAATGTCATCGGCGAACCTCACAGCTTTTATTTCTTCTCCGTGGATTTTAATTCCAACTCCGAATTTTTCTTTTGTTTCCTTTACTGCTTGCTCAATATACAGTTTGAGTAACATCGGGGAGAGGCTGCAACCCTGTCTCACTCCCTTCCCAACCACTACTTCCCTTTCGTGCCGCTCGACTCTTATAACTACCATCTGGGTTCTGTACAAATTGTAAATAGTCTTTCGCTCCCTGTATATGGGATTCAAAATCGGCGCTCTTTTGGAAGGACAGACGCCGTCGAAGTGTTTGGTTCTCGTGCAGCCGCCACCAGCCGCTTCCCAGACCGCGAAGCAGCCGAGGCTCCGCAGACAACTGCGCCTCGCGCCCAGCTGGACACAGAAGGCCATCGCTGGCGGACAGAGACCAAGGGCGCCCCCACATCAGCTGACGCGCACTCTTGCGTAAGGCGACGCAACTCCCAGCAAACCGAATCCACTCAGTTACATCGACCGCAGCTGCAGCAAGCATACACAAAGCCCAGACGACGGGAGTGGCTGATCGGTGCCAGCTCCTGCCCACATACCGATCTTACCACATCTGGTGGCAGGTTACCCACTTGATGATCGCCCCCTCCCCCCTTGAGGGAACCCCCGAGAACTGACCGAGGTACACAGGAGAACCGCGCTCCCCTCCCCCACAAGCTTCCAGGGGCATGACCGCTAGTTCAACGGTTTGCAGCCTTTCTACATCTACATTTATACTCCGCAAGCCACCCAACGGCGTGTGGCAGAGGGCACTTCACGTGCCACTGTCATTACCTCCGTTTCCAGTTCCAGTCGCGTATGGTTCGCGGGAAGAACGACTGCCGGAAACCTCCGTACGCGCTCGAATCTCTCTAATTTTACATTCGTGATCTCCTCGGGAGGTATAAGTAGGGGGAAGCAATATATAGGATATCTCATCCCGAAACGCACCCTCTCGAAACCTGGACAGCAAGCTACACCGCGATGCAGAGCGCCTATCTTGAAGAGTCTGCCACCTGAGTTTGCTAAACATCTCCGTAACACTATCACGCTTACCAAATAACCCTGTGACGAAACGCGCCGCTCTTCTTTGGATTTCCTCTATCTCCTCCGTCAACCTGATCTGGTACGTATCCAACACTGATGAGCAATACTCAAATATAGGTCGAACGTTTTGTAAGCCACCTCCTTCGTTGATGGACTACATTTTCTAAGGACTCTCCCAATGAATCTCAACCTGGTACCCGCCTTACCAACACTTAATTTTATATGATCATTCCACTTCAAATCGTTCCGCACGCATACTCCCAGATATTTTACAGAAGTAACTGCTACCAGTGTTTGTTCCGCTATCATATAATCATACAATAAAGGATCCTTCTTTCTATGTATTCGCAATACATTACATTTGTCTATGTTAAGGGTCAGTTGCCGCTCCCTGTACAATGTGCCTATCCGCTGCAGATCTTCCTGCATTTCGCTACAATTTTCTAATGCTGCAACTTCTCTGTATAGTACAGCATCATGCGAGAAAAGCCGCATGGAACTTCCGACACTATCTACTAGGTCATTTATATATATTCTGAAAAGCAATGGCCGTATAACACTCCCCTGTGGCACGCCAGAGGTTACTTTAACGTCTGTAGACGTCTCTCCGATGAGCACAAAATGCTGTGTTCTGTTTGCTAATCGATCCAGCCACACAGCTGGTTTGATATTCCGTAGGCTCTTACTTTGTTTATCAGGCGACAGTGCGGAACTGTATCGAACACCTTCCGGAAGTCGAGGAAAATGGCATCCACCTGGGAGCCTGTATCTAATATTTTCTGGGTCTCATGAACAAATAAAGCGAGTTGGGTCTCACACGATCGCTGTTTCCGTAATCCATGTTGATTCCTACAGAGTAGATTCTGGGATTCCACAAACGACATGATACGCGAGCAAAAAACATGTTCTAAAATTCTAGAACAGATCGACGTAAGAGGTATAGGCCTATAGTTTTGTGCATCTGTTCGACGAACCTTCTTCAAGACTGGGACTACGTGTCATTTGGAACCTTCCGTTCCTCTAGAGAGTTGCAGTACACCCCTGTTAGAAGACTGGCAAGTTCTTTCGCGTACTCTGTGTAGAATCGAATTGGTATCCCGTCAGGTCTAGTGGACTGTTGATTGACTTTAGTTGCTTTTCTCTTCCTTGGACACTTATTTCGATGTCAGCCATTTTTTTCGTTTGTGCAAGGATTTAGAGAAGGAACTGCAGTGCGGTCTTCCTTTGTGAAACAGTTTTGGAAAATGGTGTTTAGTATTTCAGCTTTAGCGTGTCATCCTCTGTTTCAATGCCATCATCATCCCGGAGTGTCTGGATATGCTGTTTCAAGCCACTTACTGATTTAACATAAGACCAGAACTTCCTAGGATTTTCTGTCAAGTCGGTACATAGAATTTTACTTTCGAATTCATTGAACGCTTCAGGCATAGCCCTCCTTACGGTAACTTTGACATCGTTTAGCTTCTGTTTGTCTGAGAGATTGTGGCTGCGTTTAAACTTGGAGTGAAGCTCCTAACTTTGTTGTTGAACCACGGTGGGTTTTTCCCGTCCCTCACAGTTTTACTCGGCATGTACCTTTCATTTTACGATTGCCTTGAACTTTTTACATAAACACTCAAGATTGGCAGTGTCGGAACAGAAATTTTCGCTTTGATCTGTTAGGTAGTCTGAAATCCGTCTTCTATTACTCTTGCTAAACAGATAATCCTTCCTCCCTTTTTTTATATTCCTATTTACTTCCATATTTAGGGACCACTGTCTGGTTCTCGCCCCCATTTACCTTTATACGAAGGGACTTCAAAAAGGAATTACACATTACTACTTCGGGCCGATAAACTTTTATTGAATTCTGTACTACACTTCAGAGTCCCACAGATACGCCACCCCATTTTTCGACATAATCAACAGGTGTATGTAAACATCGGTCGGACCGTTAGGCCACTCTTTCAGTTCGTCGACGATGGAAAGCCGCTCGCTGGTCGACATACCTGGGGTTGTGAAGCAGCTGGAGGGGTTGAAAATAAATAAATCGCCAGGTCCTGATGGGACTTAAATTCGGTTTTACAGAGAGTACTCTAATGCATTGGCTCCTTACTTAGCTTGCATTTATCGCGAATCTCTTGCCCAACGTAAAGTCCCGAGTGACTGGAAAAAAGCGCAGGTGACGCCTGTATATCAGAAGGGTAGAAAGACGGATCCTCAAAAATTACAGAACAATATCCTTCACATCGGTTTGTTGCAGGATTCTCGAACATATTCTCAGTTCGAATATAATGAGTTTCCTTGAGACAGAGAAGTCCATGCATCAACATCGCTCCTGCGAAACGCAACTCGCCCTTTTTTCACATGATATCTTCGAACGATGGATGAAGGGTATCAGACGGATGCCATATTCCTCGACTTCCGGAAAGGGTTTGACTCGGTGCCCCACTGCAGACTCCTAACTAAGTTACGAACATATGGAATTGGTTCCTAAGTATGTGAGTGGCTCGAGGACTTCTTAAGTAATAGAACCCAGTACGTTGTCCTCGATGGTGAGTGTTCATCGGAGGTGAGGGTATCATCTGGAGTGCCCCAGGGAAGTGTGGTAGGTCCGCTGTTGTTTTCTATCTACATAAATGATCTTTCGGATAGGGGGGATAGCAATGTGCGGCTGTTTGCTGATGATGCTGTGGTGCACGGGAAGGTGTCGTCGTTGAGTGGCTGTACGAAGATACAAGATGACTTGGACAGGATTTGCGATTGGTGTAAAGAATGGCAGCTAACTCTAAATATAGATAATTGTAAATTAATGCAGGTGAATAGGGAAAAGGATCCCGTAATGTTTGAATACTCCATTAGTAGTGTAGCGCTTGACACAGTCACGTCGATTAAATATTTGGGTGTAACACTGCAGAGCGATATGAAGTGGGACAAGCATGTAATGGCAGTTGTGGGGAAGACGGATAGTCGTCTTCGGTTCATTGATAGAATTTTGGGAAGATGTGGTTCATCTGTAAAGCAGACCGCTTATAAAACACTAATACGACCTATTCTTGAGTACTGCTCGAGCCTTTGGGATCGCTATCAGGTCGAATTGAAGGAGGACATAGGAGCAATTCAGAGGCAGGCTGCTAGATTCGTTACTGGTAGGTTTGATCATCACGCGAGTGTTACGGAAATGATTCCGGAACTCGGGTGGGAGTCTCTAGAGGAAAGGAGGAGTTCTTTTCGTGAATCGCTAATGAGGAAATTTAGAGAACCAGCATTTGAGGCTGACTGCAGTACAATTTTACTGCCGCCAACTTGCATTTCGCGGAGAGACCACAAAGATAAGAGAGATTAGGGCTCGTACAGAGCCATATAGGCAGTCATTTTCCCCTCGTTCTGTTTGGGTGTGGAACAGGGAGAGAAGATGCTAGTCGTGGTACGAGGTACCCTCCGCGACGCACCGTATGGTGGATTGCGGAGTATGTATGTAGATGTAGATGTAGACCCGTGCCAAAACCGCTGCGTGAACGTCCCCAAAGTTGGACAATATCTTCCTCTCCCCCTTCCCACCCATGTCTCCCACCCCAATACTTTCACATGCCACACATCTTCCCAAAGGCGAAAATCGAATTTCGGAAACGGTTCTTCATTGCCGTGTTTACATGTTAAGATCTAAAGTGAAATTTCTAGTCGTGTCTGGAAAACATCTGATCCAGTTTCTGACTCAGCCAACACGGTCCTCATTTCTCTTCACTTAAATATTACAGGTAGACAGCTTCATGCTCAGTCTAATCAATCTGCATATTGAGCAAGGAGTAGAGGAAACAAAAGAAAAATTTGGAGCAGGAATTAAAATGGCCTCTCGCTCTCTGTATTTTACCCCTGCCACCTTCAGGATTTTAAAGAGAGTATTCCAGTAAACATTGTCAAAAGCTTTCTCCAAGTCTACAAATGCTAGAAACGTAAGTTTGCCTTTCCTTAACCTAGATAAGTCGTAGGGTCAGTACTGCCTCGCGTGTTATGGTAGATTCTTTTATGTGTCTGTCTATTTTTGTTTGTCTGTTGTCGATGTATTACGCTCGCAGTAAAAGGTCGTAACAACGTGATAAAATTTTCTGACGGTGCTGTTAAAAGAATTATTGTTTGTTGCGCTTATGAAGAGTCTTGTGAGAGACGGCTGGATATTCTTAGCAACTATTCATACATGAGATTGCAGGTTCGAGTGCTGTTGTCCACGTCTCTTCCCGCACACGTCGTATTCAATCTGAAACAATTCTGCTGTTTCAATACTTCCAAAAATACTAATAAAGGTCGTGACGCGCACCTTCATTCTCATGAAATAATACCGGTTTATTGTGTCTCTTGTACACATAACATCGAAAGAAGCGAACAGAAAAGTCTAGTTACCCTCAGTTACGAGTAAACCACAGAGAGAGAGCTATATTCCGAGTCAACGATGTAATTATCATAGAGTCTCTCAGATAACGTCTTTGCCACTTAGCTTTCTCACAGTCGATTCAGTACATTACATATTTATTAAGCTACAGTGTTCAGCGTAGAGGCCATGGCTGCTGTTTTTGTTGAAACTGCGTTGCAGACAGGAGTGCCTGCAATAGGTGTACTGTACGACGAACCTAGGTGCACGAATGGCAAAACGTTATATTTCGGATGAATTCAGGTTCTGTTTATAGCATCATGATGGTCACATCTGTGTTTGACGACATTGCGGTGAACTGACATTGGAAGCGTGTATCCGTCGTTGCCTTACTGGCGTTATCACCCGGCGTGATGGTATGGAGTGACATTGGTTACACGCCTAGGTCACCTCTTGTTCACATTGACGGCGCTTTGAACAGGGGACGTTACATTTCAGAAGTGTTACGACCCGTCGCTCTACCCGTCATTCGATCCCTGCGAAACCCTACATTTCAGCAAGATAATGCACGACCGCATGTTGCAGGTCCTGTAAGGGCCTTTCTGGATACAGAAAATGTTCGACAGCTGCCCTGGCCAGCACATTCTCCAGATCTCTCATCAATTGAAAACGTCTGGCCAATGGTGGCCGAGCAACTGGCTCGTCACAATACGCCAGTCACTAGTTTTGATGAACTGTGGTATCGTGTTGAAGCTGCATGGGCAGCTGTACCTGTGCACGCCATCCAAGCTCTGTTTGACTCAATGCCCAGGCGTATCGAGGCCGTTATAACGGGCAGAGATGGTTGTTCTGGGTACCGATTTCTCAGGATCTATGCATCCAAAATGCATGAAAATGTAATCATATGTCAGTTCTAGTATAATATATTTGTCCAATGAATACCCGTTTATCATCTGCATTTCTTCTTGGTGTAGCAATTTTAATGGCCAGTAGTGTAATAGTCTTATGGTACCTATCCACAACCACAATACATCATCCACATACCTAGTCCAATATTTTATTTTAGAACTTAGAGGCTCTTTATCTAAAATATGTTTGCTCGAAATTAGGCCCTATACATAAACATTCCAGCTAATAAGGGGCTCAGTGGTGACCCCATTGCTAACTCATTTGGTGGCTGTACAGAGACTGTTGGAATTGGAAATAATTCTGCGTTAAGCATGTTTTTACTCCGGCTGAGAATGTGGCGCTGCCAAGGATGTTTCCGAGGTTTGGTGGCCTATCGCCAGCACGCTCAGTATTCCGGTCGTAACGAGCGGCGCGCTGCTCCAGTGTGGGGTCAGCCAGCCCGGGCACACAAAGGCGCTTCCTGTTCTGGCCCCGACACAGGAAGGCCAGCTTCCGGCTGCGCACAGCCGCTCAAAAGACCTCGCCGATGCAACATGGACATTCATCACACAACATTTTTTTAAAAAAATAAACGCGCACTTCCGTGTCTAACAATTCAACGCTCCACAAATGCTTGATGATGATGATGTCTGGGTTATGGGCACTCAACTGCGCGGTCATCAGCGCCCGCGCACAACTGCTCGACAGCCGTACACCGTCACCATACACTGATCAACCAAAACGTTACGACCACCTGCTTAATAGCCTCTTTGTCCTCGACTAACTGCCTATTGGCTTGTGACTCGGGTTCTTCGGCCGAGGTTCATCTAAAGATTTTTCTGACGTTTCGCCAGCCCCAGTGGCTGGCATTGTCAAAGCTTCACCCTCCATTGCAGGTGGTCAACTGGAGCCGAGCTAGCGGCCGCAGACTACATGTACCTGGCGCGCCAACGTCCGAGGGCTTCTCCGCGGTCATTTCCGGTGCGGTTCTCCTCTTGCTACATGCGACGGCCTTTCGCTGCAGTACGGGAAGCCAGGATCCGTTTACCTTAAGGCTTTCATATTTATCGTTGTACTGTTCGCGTGTTTTTGTATTTATACAGCTTCTCTGAACAAGCGCGTGTGATAGTGCTTCTCTGCAGCCAGAACTTCCGTGTTGGCGAATTTTATTACGTGGTCGGTCTCATTCAGTGCGATGTCTCCACCTACCCCAACCTGCAATGTCGCTTATGCTCTTTGATCCTGGTGTTAATTGATCGTCCAGTCATTCCGTCATAAACTTTTCCGCATGTGCACGGTATACGGTATATTCCCGTCATTGCAAGTGGGTCTCTTTTCTCCTTCGCCGATCTAAGGCACTCTTTGATCTTCCTTGTCGGTTTGAAAATCGTCTTTACGCCATGTTTGCGCAATATACGACCGATTCTGTCCGTCACTCTGTGAATGTATGGCAGAAAGGCCGTACCCGACATTTCTTTTTCTGGTTCCTTACTTCGCCGAGTGTTTGGCTCTGTTACACTTCTAATATAATTTGTGGAGTACCCATTGCTCCTCAGAACAGTTTCCAGGTGTTGCATTTCTCGTTTCAGGTGTTGCGGCTCACATATTCGTCCTGCTCTTGTTACGAGCGTACTAATCGTGCCTCTTTTCTGGCTCGGGTGGTGGTTTGACAGTTTGTGCAGTTATCGGTCCGTGTGTGTCGGTTTTCGATACACGCTGTGTCCCTGGTTTTCGCCGTCCCTTGTGACCAGCACATCTAGAAATGGCAGTTTCTTATCCTTTTCTACTTCCATGGTAAATGTTATGTTGGCTTGGAGGCTGTTCAAGTGTCTTAGGAAGTCACCGAGCTGTTCTCCACCATGGCTCCACACCACGAAAGTATCATCGACGTACCTGTAACACACCTTAGGTTTGCAAGGCGCAGAGTCCAGTGCCTGTGCTTGGAATTGTTCCATGAAGAAGTTCCATTTCTAGACGTGCTGGTCACAAGGGACGGCGAAAACCTGGGACACAGCGTGTATCGAAAACCGACACACACGGTCCGATACCTGCACAAACTGTCAAACCACCACCCGAGCCAGAAAAGAGGCACGATTAGTGCGCTCGTAACGAGAGCAGGACGAATATGTGAGTCGAAACACCCGAAACGAGAAATGCAACACCTGGAAACTGTTCTGAGGAGCAATGGGTACTCCGCAAATTATATTAGAAGTGTAACAGAGCCAAACACTCGGCGAAGTAAGGAACCAGAAAAAGAAATGTCGGGTACGGCCTTTCTGCCATACCTTCCCAGAGTGACGGACAGAATCGGCCGTATATTGCGCAAACATAGCGTAAAGACGATTTTCAAACCGACAAGGAAGATCAAAGTGTCTTAGATCGGCGAAGGAGAAAAGAGACCCACTTGCAATGGTTCTTCGGCCGACTTGAACCAAGGACCTCTCGTTCCGCAGCTGCTCACGCTAACCACGGGACCACGGCGCTCCTGAGCTCACCCTGTCCTTGATGTTGCCTATCTTGCCCATGGACTATTCAGTTTGCATATTTTGCTTATTTTTTCCATAGTTCCACACAACTCCTTCCTGTTTTTTCGATTGATCTGCGTTCAGTTTTTAAAAGCCTATCCACTGTGCCAACTTATAACTAAATCTGAGAGGGGTCCGATGGGAAGGTTCCCTTGTTAGAACTACTTAAACCTAACTAACCTAAGGATATCACACACATCCACGCCCGAGGCAGGATTCAAACCTGCGACCGTAGCAGTCGCGCGTTTCCGGACTGAAGCGCCTAGTACAGCTCGGTCGTAGCGGCCGACTACTTAAGAACAGTGCTGCGTCTTATGCAACGACGAAAAACTCGTCGTCCGACTTCAGACGTGGAAGAAAGAGTGTGGAAGATACGCCAAGAAGAAGGAGGCCTGTCGCCGTCGCCGCTGATCAAGCAATTGACGATACGATTTTGCAGAATCGACGAACAACGTTGCACCACATTGAAATGACATCTGGAATCTCCCGTGGCCGTGCTCATGACATTGTTGTGGGTATTTTGGGAATGCGGGAAGTTTCACCTCGGTGGGTCCCGAAAGACTTGAATGCAGATGGGGCACGGGAACGTGGGCAGTATTGTAAAGGAGATCGTCCGCCAATCTGAAGCGGATGAAGTCGGCTTTCATGTGACAATGGACGAAAGGTGGGGTCGCCACTTTGATCCTGAGACAAAACAACAGCCACGACAATGGCCCTGAGCCGTTTGAGAGAAGAGGTAAACAAAAAAAGGCACGGAAAATTGGCGCGCGCAGTTCTTTTGCCATCAGGACAATCGCAAAGGCGCACAAAGCCCTCGCAACACGCGGAACCCAGAATGACTGCGTGTTCGAATTGTTACGTCATCCACCATATTATCCAGATTTGGCTCCATCAGACATTTTTCTTTTCTCGAACCTAAAAAAATGACTTCAAAGGACGATGATTTGACAATTATGATGCAGTGATTTATGTTGAGAACGCTTCTTTGGACTCGAAATCGAAGACCTTTTATTTGAACGCTTTGCAGAAGTTATCTAAGCGTGCCCGCAAGTGTGTTAGTCTACACGGATATTGTCGTTGTTGTTGTGGTCTTCAGTCATAAGACTAGTTTGATGCAGCTCTCCATGCTACTCTATCCTGTGCAAGCTTCTTCATCTCCCAGTACCTACTGCAGCCTACATCCTTCTGAATCTGCTTAGTGTATTCATCTCTTGGTCTCCCTCTACGATTTTTACCCTCCACGCTGCCCTCCAATGCTAAATTTGTGACCCTTTGATGCCTCAGAACATGCACTACCAACTGGTCTCTTCTTCTAGTCAAGTTGTGGCACAAACTCCTCTTCTCCCCAATTCTATTCAATTCTTCCTCATTAGTTATGTGATCTACCCATCTAATCTTCAGAATTCTTCTGTAGCACCACATTTCGAAAGCTCCTATTCTCTTCTTGTCCAAACTATTTATCGTCCGTGTTTCACTTCCATACATGGCCACACTCCATACAAATACTTTTAGAAAGACTTCCTGACACTTAAATCTATACTCGATGTTAAAAAATTTCTCTTCTCCAGAAACGCTTTCCTTGCCATTGCCAGTCTACATTTTATATCCTCTCTACTTCGACCATCATCAGTTATTTTGCTTCCCAAATAGCAAAACTCCTTTACTGCTTTAAGTTGAAAAATACACTGGTATTACGACATTTCTGTCATTCTTTATTTGTTAGGCTAGAAACTTTTCGAACCGCCTTCCCCCCCCCCCCCCCCCCCCCTCCTCGTATATTCGTTTTAGTTTGTTGTCAAATTTTTCTGTTGATTAATCCGATCATGATCCTACTTAACAGACTGTAACCCATAAAGCTTATTACTGGTAAACGTCTGTGTAGAAGAAAGCGCAATGTAATTTGCAGTTCCATCGAACACGGTAGACTGTTACAGTTCAGCGAAACTTCTGAAGTGCCTATGGTGATGAACAACGGTATGAGAAGTTTAAACAAACTGGCAGTGTTAATGGCAAAGGCAGAGGCGGTCGATGTGGGGTGAGTGATTGGGTTTGAACGCTGTACGCGGAAATCCAGGCGCCGCATTTCCAGAGAAACAGGTGCACAGATAAATCCCATTATAAGAGAATATTAATGTTTCGCGGAATGGTGGCGCATATCAAATACGTGGAAATCGAGAGTCATTTTATACGTAAAAAAATTCGTCACGTGCGAGTAGCTCTAGCGTTCCGTGCAAACTATATTATCTACATAGACAGTTTATCCGAATAGAAAATCTCCACAATTCTTGCCTGCTATCGATATTGATACAAGCAAGATACCGGTCACAGTGATTCTAAGCTTTTCGAGAACGTTTTAATTTATTGCTCATATAAAGCGTTTCAGAATTTATCCATCATCACACATCCAGGGATGATTACTACACGCGCACTATTCTGCGAACGTTTGTTTCACGTGCAACTCAGAATGCCATATTTACGTGCAGTAATCACTCCTGGATATCTGGTGGTGGATAAATTCCCAAACGCGTCACACAAACAGTAAAGCCATTCTTTCCCCGATATTTGACCTTCACCAATGCGACAAAGTCATCCTAAATGTACAATTACTCCTCATAACAATTGTAAGTTTGAAGTCGGATAACAAATGACGAAATAAATATTTTTTCCGTGTGATACAACTATAATTTTACTGGTTTCGTATTTTTTGCTTTGTCTGTGATGTGGAACGTTCTTTTTTGCGAAATTTTATGATTCTAGGCCAACGGGAAGTGTCCGTAGCTTTTGACGAGCACAGTTTGCGAGAGTCACAATGTGACATAAATGGCCGTATCTTCTGATTCCATTGACTTATATGTTACCACCAAGGGACTATACACCTTAGTATTATTATTATTAGTTGTTGTTGTTGTGGTTTTCAGCCAGAGACTGGTTTGATGCAGTTCTCCACGCTACTCTATCCTGTGCAAGCTTCTTCAACTTCCAGTATCTATTGCAACCTACAGGGTGTCCGAAAAGTCTTTCCCTGATTACATAAATTGATAACTCAGGCTAGAAGTAATATACAAATATAAAACAGTTGTCTAATTGTTTACAAACTATCAAAGTATTTTTCACACATCAGTAAACTTCCACATGAGCACCCTTGGTAGCATGTAGCACATCTAGGCGATATTCAGTTTCCGTCCACACATTAGCCAACATCACTGGAGGGATCTATTCAACGATTGCGGTTATCCGTTGCCGCAGGGCTTCAAGATCTGGTACACGTGTTCGGTAGACCTCGTCCTTGACATAACCCCATAAAAAAATTCTAATGGGGTTATGTCAGGAGAGCGTGGAGGCCAAACCGTTGGCCCATCGCGACCAATCCATCGCCCAGAAAAGGTCATATCGAGATAGGCACGGACGTCCAAACCCCAATGAGGCGGTGCACCGTCTTGCTGAAACAAGACTTCGGGGTGATACTGAAGCAGCTCAGGAACAGCATACAGTTGCAACATGTCCAGATACACTGCAGATGTGATGGTAGCCTCAGAGAAGAAGGATGACCCGATAATTCGATCGTGCAATATCGCGCACCAAACATTCATCCTTGGACTGCCTCTGGTGCACTCCATGACCTCGCCAGGGGGTTGTGAACCCTAAATGCGCACATTATGGCGATTCACTACTCCACTGACAAAAAAGGTCGCTTCGTCGGAAAAGGCAGTTCGTCTGAGATGACCATCCTCGTCCTCAATACGTGATAGCATTTCGACCGCAGAGTCATATCGACGTGTACTGTCATTGGGCAACAATGGAAGTGGAAGTTTACTGATGTGTGAAAAAAACTTTGATAGTTTGTAAACAATAAGACACCAGTTTCATATTTGTATCCTACTTCTAGCCTGAGTTATCAATTTATGTAATCAGGGAAAGACTTTTCGGACACCCTGTACATCCTTCTGAATCTGTTTAGTGTATTCATATCTTGGTCTCCCCCTACGATTCTTACCCTCCACGTTGCCCTCCAATACTAAATTGGTGATACCGCCTCAAAACGTGTCCTACCAACCGATCCCTTCTTCTACTCAAGTTGTGCCTCTTCTCCCCAATTCCATTCAGAACCTCCCCATTAGTTACGTGACACACCCATGTGATCTTCAGCGTTCTTTTGTAGCACAGAGCAATTGTTTAATATATACCTTAGTGTGTGACGTTAATTTCAACTTGATTCGTCTAGCCGTTCCTGGGGAAAAGTGTTTTCAACAGTCGGACAGACAGACAGAAAAAAAAATCGAAATGATGGTATGGCATTGTTGGCCATATTGGAAGCCTATTTTAGGTGACACCACTTCGGCGACTTGCGAGTCAATGATGATGAAGGAGACGCAGCACCCAGTCCCCTGCCGGGAATCGAAACCGGGTCCTCTGCGTGGTGGGCGGTAACGCTGCCGCTACGCTACGGAGGCGGAGGATACAAACAGACAAAGAGACAGATGGAATGACAACGAAGTAACCCTATAAGAGTTCCGTTTCTTCGTCTGAGTGTCATGCAACGAACCCTAAATATGGAGTTAGTTTCTCGTTTACTCATGTATTACGTTTAAAATAGCAGCGCTTCTCAGTAATATATTCATTTTAGTGAAACGCATTTGGATGCGAACTTTATACACTTACAAATTTAACACTGAAACACACTCTAATTCACTGAAGTTATTTTTCCATTTCAAATGAACTCCCATTCGCTCTTGTCACAACCTGTCAATGCCCAAGTATCCTGAGGACGGTAGATAGTAAGGGCACAAAAATAATTAGACATTTTGCTGCTAGCAGGCATTGATTTACACCGATGGGTAAAGTTGAAGATTTATACCCAACCGGGATCCGATCCCGGGTATACTGCTTAGTAGGCAGATGCTCTGATCACTAAGCCGCACGGACGTGGTGGTCGCTGCAACAGCAGGGGCCTCCATAGCGCGCCTCCCGTCACACTTAAATTCTCAGCTGATCCGCATAGTACTGCTGTATTGTCCCCCAAACGCATTCCTCATTACTCGCGGCGTTTCGCCGATTCCCGTGATGGTTGTCAAACATTGAACTGCATGCGTGAAAAGCAAGCTTGCGCTTACACACGGTTCAAGCAAGCCTGTACGAGCATAGGTTTGTTTATCAGAAAAGGTCGAGCTCAGACGACGATGCGCTTGCTTTGGCGAACTCTTTGCTTGTGTTATGGAAAAAAGATAAACTGTGGTATATAGAGTAAAGAGTAATTAAAGAAACGAAAACACTATACCCGTATTAATTAGTGGTAGACACACAGTGGAAACTATCTCGCAATTCTGTTGATTTTCTTGTCTCTTTCTCCATTATAACGGTACTTCGCGGGCAGGCGTGTCAATTAGCATCATATTAATTAAAATCGGGGATAAATAGACTTCATTTTGGAAGAATTAAAAAGGGGAAAATAATACGAAACTTTAATAACTGCACGGTATTACTAAGAAGCAATATAATGAAAAGTAATGAAAAGCAAAGTAGCAAAGTAGCAAAGACCAAGCGAGACAGAAAGATATAGGGGCGCGTTTGTTTTTTAAATTATATAAAAGAACATGTAACACGTTATTGAGCTCTCTACCTTCAGTTATCGCGATCGGGCTAGTCGATGAAAAAGCGGTACGCAACTGCGAAATTCGTTAAGGAGATTATTTAAGGACTCTTCAAGCACGTTTAAAATACATTCCATGTGACGAAGTGATCACAGACGTTTATTGTCGGGTGAAGTGAAAATGATTCCGACGACATAATTCGAACTCTGTTAGCTGGGAAAAATACTATCGGTAAACTATCACGGTTGTGGAACCCACGAAAGTTGTACGCAACGCAAAGCTGTACTTTACGTAATTCTGCATTTTATAAAATTGTGAAACATTAAGAGAATCTTACCCATGGACAGTTGCGGGGGTAGCTTATACAAACAACGCGCCAGCATAAAAATAGTTCGCTTATTAACTACCAGATATTAATTAACGGGGACCTAAAATACTAAAAACAGCGCATACACCGTTAAATTGAACCCTGCGTGTGAAAGACAATCACATCGAACGTTTCGAGAGCGAAGAATAGACATTCAAGTGCCGAATTGAGAGCCTGGCTCGTGTCGATATTTGGACATTATATGACACGCGTTATTCAGAACACGAATAAAGAAGGATAGGATCATCACCCCCAATCCCGACTCATATTTCATATTTAGTTAGTGAAAAGAAAAGGGTTAATAAACAAACTACATTTCAATTTTATCCATGATTTTGGCTTCATTACATAGTCTTGACTACATGATAAACAATATCTGTGGATCTTATAATTAAATGTGTCCTTTGAGACTCCCGTCTCGTTATTATCTCACGATAATGATGAAATATGATCGAAGCAGACTAAATCAATTAAAATTTGTGCCGGGGCCAGGACTCGAACCCGGGTCTTCTTGCTTACTAGGCAGATATGCTACCACTACACCACCGAGGTATTATGGCAGACAAAGTTGCACGAACTACCTAGGTCGAGTTCCCTCCCCAACACAAACTTTAATTCATTTTCCCTTAATACCGTCACTATTGCCAGGGCTCGCCGGTATTGGCGAGCTACCCAGCATTGGACGTAGCGGGACGTCTGCTGTACAATATGGTGATCTTCTCAGATCTTATAATTAAATGTGTCCTTTGAGACTCCCGTCTCGTTATTATCTCACGATAATGATCAAATATGATCGAAGCAGACTAAATCAATTAAAATTTGTGCCGCGGCCGGGACTCGAACCCGGGTCTTCTTGCTTACTAGGCAGATATGCTACCACTACACCACCGAGGTAGTTCGTGCAGCTATGTCTGCCATAATACCTCGGTGGTGTAGTGGTAGCATATCTGCCTAGTAAGCAAGAAGACCCGGGTTCGAGTCCCGGCCGCGGCACAAATTTTAATTGATTTAGTCTGCTTCGATCATATTTGATCAATATCTGTGGAACTTGAAACTTCCTGGCAGATTAAAACTGTGTGCCCGACCGAGACTCGAAATCGGGACCTTTGCCTTTGCTCAGCCATTTGAGCTACCGAAGCACGACTCACGCCCGGTACTCACAGCTTTACTTCTGCCAGTACCTCGTCTCCTACCTTCCAAACTTTACAGAAGCTCTCCTGCGAACCTGTGAAGTTTGGAAGGTAGGAGACGAGGTACTGGCAGAAGTAAAGCTGTGAGTACCGGGCGTGAGTCGTGCTTCGGTAGCTCAGAGGGTGCTGTTGGCTCCCCTTCATTTAGGAGCACCGTGGTCCCGCGAGTAGCTACACAACGAGAGTTCCTTGGTTCAAGTCTACCCTCGACTGAAAATTTCGCCGTCACGTTAGCTCAGCGTGTTCGGTCAGATGGTTAGCTGCCCTCTGTAATAAAAAACTGAGTGCACCGATCAACAACGAACTGAAACGGATGTCTTACGGCGTCCGCCCCGAGCCACTGCAACGAACGAAAGCGAACAAAATAAGACTAAAAAAAAAAGAAATGGTAGAGCACTTGCCCGCGAAAGGCAAAGATCCCGAGTTCGAGTCTCGGTCGGGCACACAGTTTTAATCTGCCAGGAAGTTTCATATCAGCGCACACTCCGCTGCAGAGTGAAAATCTCATTCTGGAAATATCTATGGAAGTTGTATACGACATACCGTCATAATATTTAGCCAACCAATATTGTGGGACACAAAAAATGTAAATGCACGAAATTGTTCTTACAGCGGATGTATAATGTGTGAGTGCGACGAACTGTATTGAGAAACTGAACATCCATTACGTACTCGCATGTTTGTCTGCCAAATTGGTCCTTGTCGGTACATCAGCATAGAGTTCGAACAGAATCGCTGGAACATTGCAAACCATTCAGATTGATCGAACATCTAAATACGCATAATGCGGAAGTGTGGGGCCGCCTTAAGAGCTGGAGCCTGGTGTGCATTTCTCACTGAAGTGATCACCGGCGAGCCTCGCTTTAATAACATGTATGTTGCGTCTGTTCTTTCGGACTTGGCACCATATATGTCATTAAGGGGTGGAAGATCGATGATCTCTTCAGTTCAGATGCGCGCCAGACTCTTCCGAGAATTGGCGGAATGCCGGCAGTAATGTAATAGGCAAGGGGCGCTACATTAAAAGCCGGATACCCTGGCTCGAATCCCGGTGGGGCACAAATTTTCAAATTTCCCCACTGATTTAAATCATTGCCCTGTCGCGTCCCAAGCGTGGGTTTTGCAAGGGATTGAGCGACACGGTTCGTAAACGGGAATTAGCCGGTTGACCTAATTGAGAGGGAGACTTTTGATCTGGCTAAGATGTTAAATTCCCTGGTGTGAAGGTACAAGGCTAGGATGTTGGTAGAAGTAAACTCGTATGGACGTTATAAAAGTTCTAATTTATTCATAAAGAATACAGATCACCCTAACTGCGTAGTGATTGTACCTACAGAATAGCCAAGCCCATTACAGAGACGGTGACTGACTTCCACCGTTCTGGCTGCCTGATAGAACTTCCCAGCACTTTGCTGCCCACACTAGCACCCTACGTCAGAGTCCCGCGGTCGCTGCCTAAACGCTCATCGGCGACTATCTCCAACTGTCTGCCTGCAGCCCGCCCTCAGCCCAAGTCGGCTGCTACTCACGCTGACTACCGTCGCTGCCTAAACCCGAGAGAGAGAGATCCCCGGAGCGGCGTGCCTCCGAGTTTTGTTAGCTCTTCCCCTTCGATCCCGCCAGCGCTTGGCATGACGTAGCGTCGAGTGCAACTTTTCCTTATTAGGGATTGTTTTAGTATTAACTTCAGTACTTTTCTTCAGAAGCTGGGTGGAGGGGTAGAGGGGCCTCTCCCTATATGGTCACGCACTGTGTCCTGAGCCCTTCATTGGCTCCTCATGACGTAGTGCGGTCCCCACCTAGGGCCCTCTTTCTTTCTCTCTCCGCTCCCAGACTTCTCCCTCTAGCCAAGAGTGTTGATACTGCAAGTTATTGTTTATTAAGGGACCTGCCCAGAGCGCCCTGTTTATCTTAATAGCTGAGTCTGCTTCCTTGCTTATCACGCGCAGCTGCCTGGCCGCTTGGACCGCCGCCTCGGCTATCTGGCTGCGTCGTTATCTTTTGTGACCCCTCTGACACGCCTGGCGTCCCCTGTTAACTCTATCTCCCCGTATGATTTCTGGTGTATCGTCTGAGAACAACTGCATTTAGACTTGGCTTTTCTGCGGTTACAACAGCCCGCAAGGAGCTAAATGTCATTAACTGCTTTGTGTCTTGATTCATATTGGCTGTCGGGTGAAAATGGTGTCTGTTTCTTCGGACTGGTCCGAAAGAACCGACGCCACATACTACGTAGATGAAAACAACCTTAATTTTGTAAACCCTCGTCGCCAGTTTTGTAAAGATCGAGCAGTCAGAGGCACCTTGTAACGGTCCGCGCGGCTGCCCGCGTTGCAGGTTCGAGTCCTCCCTCGGGCTTGGGTGTGTGTGTTGTGCTTAGCGTAAGTTAGTTAAAGTTAGGTTAAGTAGTGTGTAAGGTTAGGGACCGATGACCTCAGCAGTTTGGTCCCATGACACCTTACCATGAATTTTTAAATTGCCGCGTTTGCGAGTTCGTGAAACGGCTTCTGGTGCAGTACACCGCTGAGACAATTTCTCCCTGCCACTATTACACAGTCTAAGAACCCTACCACAACAAAAAATTAATTATGATTGTAGTGTTGCTCACGCTGCTAAATATTGCATTTTCGGGGAACAAGAAAGTTATGTGGCAGGTGTCATTAGAGCACAGTTAATAAAGTCATTTCATGAAATAATGGATAAACTAGGCACTCATCTTTTCGTGTTTCCCAAGCTGGTCTTGTTGTGAACTTGTGGCTCAATCGTCGAAAATCTAGGTAGTGATGATTCCAAGCTCGGATGCAAAGAGGCCTAGGTGTTATTCTGCGATATTCAAAAGTTTTATAGATGTGTTTCATAAACCATTCTTGAAGATTAAACTTTTGCAAGTTAGGACAATGGTGATGTAAAAAAGTAATCAGCACTCCGAATTTAAGTTGCACTTCCTTTTTTGTTGCAACATCACTTCACAATATAAAACATACTTGAAAAATATCTTCCTCACTGTTAAAGTCACATTTAACAAACCGACAACAATTTGCGTCTTTTCAACATGACAACCAAAACTTGACTCTCCAATAACCGCTTACGCGCCCAAAAACTCAAGAGTTACAAGTATGTCAAAGATCATAGTGACAGAAGAAAGAATACACATAAGAATAATATCATTGCAATATAATCATATCGATGTATCAAAGTACCTCTACATTAATGAAATCAAATCTGAATGTTATCACAGAAATAAGTTAATTATTTTACAGAAACACAGTAGAATATTGCTGGTGTCGAGAGCTTGAGGTGAGGTGCCGCAATGGTTACGTAATTCAAGTACCATTACAACAGCTATGCTCCAGGGTCAGGTAACAGGACAGGGGTAGGAAGGCTCTACAATAGTCCTACAAATTAGTAACAAAGTCACACAAATCAGTGAAAAAAGGTTTACTTTGTGACTTCTCGAATAATGAAGTCTGCAACACTGCGTGTAATATAACGCAACAAAGGCCCTCAATGGCTAAGTGCAAATAATCGTAAGTAAACTTCACAGTACATAGCAAATGCAATTTACAACAACTATCTGTTCACTTCTAAGAGTTCACTAAACGACGCTCCCTGTCCTTTGGGATGTAACATCTGAGGTCATCAGTCCCCTAGACTTAGAACTACCCAAACCTAACTAACCCAAGGACATCACACACAACCATGCCCAAGGCGGGATTCGAACCTCCGACCGTAGCAGCAGCGCGGTTCCGGACTGAAGCGCCTAGAACCGCTCGTCCACAGCGGCCGGCTGCCTAAGACAGCCCTGGACGATGATCTATCACCAAGTGGGCGAGAGCTGCTCTTCTGTCTTCTGTCTTCTGTCCGTTGTCGTCTGGTCATTGGCGGCCGCTTTCCTGCCGAGGTGCAGCCGATATGTTCATCATCAGCGCCGTCCGTGGCGGTGGTGTTTTTGCCCAGGCTGTGTGTTGTTCGGACGACACAGCACTTAAATCCAGGTACAGTTTTTCTTTTAATAGAAATGAACGTACAGCTAGGCTTTTTTTTTTTTTTCAAAATAAGCCCACTTCATCAAGGTTGAAAAACTGCTTCGCATTATGGCCTTTTCAGTTCCTCTTCTTTGGTTAAAACCGCACACATGTTCTTGGCTTTAGCTTATATAGTAACTGCAGAGAGATACTTGAGCTGTTGGTTGTGGTGCTCAATTCAATGACAGCATTTTTTTTCCATTCTTGCCATCGCCTCCGTGCGAGATTTCGTCACTCTATAGTTCAATTCTTTTATCTTGGCGGTTCGCGCATTCCCGCCCCGACGCGGGAGATTGCTGCGTTGCCAGTTGCAAACGACGCAAGAGGAGCAGCGCCATAGTATAGTATAATTCGCAAACTTTCGTTAAGGGGGGAGCGCGCACTTTATCAAGTAAAGCCACCACGGCCGCATTAACCCTTTCGCTGCAACAGAGACGTGCTCCCCGCATTCCGCGCTGTGTGCGATTTTGTCATCACTGCACTGTTCGCCTGTGCAGACACATGATGTTCCGACTGCTTTGACACACTTTATCATTAGATTTCACAAAAACTATTTGGCCCAAAAATTTGATTTTTACACATCTTCTTGACTGATACGTTCCCCCATAAATGACTTAATTTTGTTTCGATGTTCAACACAGTTATTGTGCAGCATTAAATTTAGTAAACCATTGCACGAAATTTTGAAGAGTTTGCAGAGGTAAAAGTTCACAGCGTATACTTTCCGTACGGTCGATTTTAGTTGCCACTAGAAATTTGAAAAAATTACATTCAAACGAATAAAATTGATGAAGTAACGCGCTTCGATATTGTTTTTAAATAAAGAAAATATTAAGCTCCAGGACAAGGTTTGAATTCAGAACCTTTCGCTTTTTTTTGCGCGTCTGCTCGGGGCGGACGTCGTAAGACATCCATTGAAGTTCGTTGTTGATCGATGAACTCAGTTTTTCTTTTTATTACAGAGGGCACATTACCCTCTGACCGAACACGCTGACCTACCGTACACTTTAACCATTACGCTAACGCAACTCTCCCGGCGGAGGAATTTAAAATATTACACAAAATACCGACAAACATTGTTGATATGACTATGAATTACTCACATTTTGTCGAAATACAATAGGAAATAAACAATTACCGCTGTTCTTTATTGCGAAAAAGCGGTTTGTGAGAATGACACAAACACCTTTCCTTGCTATCACCTGAATTAGGAGACTTATTGCTTGTTTGGTTTAATTAATTAATAGAATATGAAGCAATTGGTATAAAGAACGCTTTTTCCAAACTTTCTATAAAAGAAAGTCTGCTATCAAGACACTGCTTTTGTTCTATTACTTAATTTATGGCGGAACGTTTCTAAAACTGAAGACACTCGTCCGTGCTCTGCACTGCAGTCGAGCTGTGGCAACGTCGTTCTCTGTTCATTGGCTGACTGTGTTTTGTGACGTCAGATGCGCAGAACGAACCTGAACTCGGCCGCCGTCATAAATGACTCGCACTATTGTCGTAATTGAAGCCAGCTGAACAATGAACAATGTTTCGAAATGCTTCCGCATTCTTACGAACAGTTCTCGCAGTGCATTCACCAAGTCCCAAAGCATGCTGAATGTCAACTAGACGCTCACTTTTCTCACAGCGGTCCAAAGTTTTCACTTTGTTCCTAGTGAATACGAACTTCGTGCAGGCTTCTTTTCCTCGACAGGCAAACTTCCTGTCAAGTACAACTCCACAGCTGTGCTCACCTGAAGTAACGATTCACGTCTCGACAAACACGACAGACGCTCCTGGAAATGCGCTAACGCATTACTGCTTTCGCGTACTGTTAACAGATGTCAGCACTGGACTGAAAACTAAAATTGCGTATACGAGAAAACGCGGATAACGGATCCGCTATAGCGGGGTTTACCTATACCTCTGAGGTCTGTGGTGAGTGTTTTACACAAACGACTACACTTCCTTGCGTACAAAGCGAAGTCTTGCAAGCTTTGCTGTCAGATGAAAAGCCCAGACATGCCGAGTTTGCGAGGAACGTACTGCAACAAATCGGTGCCGGGAATGACTACCGTAATGAAGTTTGCTTCTCTGGAGAAAGTGCCTTTCACATCTCCGGGAAAGTAAATAGTCATAATGTCAGGGTCGGTGAACCCGCATATCACCGTACAGCAGATAAGGGGCAACGTGTGCAGTGTGTCTGCTGTTTGTTTGTTTTGTTTTAGGGCGCAAAAACAGCTAAGTTCATACTCGCCCATGACAGAATCGTAGAGCACGAAGACGAAAATGGACTTAAAAGCGACTACTCGTTCAGCCCAATCGACGGAAGGAAACACAACTAAAAACAGGGACTTTCTCTTGGAGAAAGTTTCATAATACAGGGTGAAGAGTGTTTAAACCGACGAACTCTGGGAGGTTGTAGGGGACATCAAAGCAAATATTTTTCCCTAATGTTCTTTTTTCCTATGAGAATTATTTAAACCGGTAGAGGCCGTATTACGCTCTTCAGTTGTTAGAGGCCGTATTACGATCTTCAGTTGTAGGCAACTGCTGTCCACCAGTGCAGTAGTGCATTGTCTCTGTTTACTAATGGTGCGATACACCTGGAGTGAGTACACTGATATGATTGGTGTGTACGACGTAGCGCACCACAACGGACGAGCTGCACAGCGGGTTTATCAACAACAATATCATAATCGCCGTATCCCGCATCATACGACCTTTGCTGCTGTGTACCAACGTATGCGTGAGACCGGGTCATTTAGCAGATTACCTGGACAGGGACGCCGTCGCACGGTAAGAACGCTGCAATTTGAGGAAGCTGCCTTGCAGCATGTGGAGCGGGATCCTTCAATCAGCACTCGTGCAATTGCACGTAACATGGGGACGAATCAGACGAAAGTAAGAACAGTCCTTCGAGAGCAATTGTTACGTCCATTTTACTTACAGCGTGTCCTCAACCTGGAACCAGTTGATTATCCACCCAGAGCACAGTTTTCGCAGTGGTATCTGGAAGAGTGTGAACTGCATCCTACATTTCCATCCTCTGTGTTGTTTACCGATGAATCAACGTTCGGGCGTGATGGAGTCTTCAACATGGACAATTCGCTTGTTTGGAGTAAGGATAACCCACATGCCAAAGTTACTAGGGCTCATCAAGTGCGGCTCTTCGTTAATGTGTGGATCGGTGTTGTTGGGGGCTGTTTAATTGGGCCGCATCTGCTCCCTAGGCCATTAAACGGCAGGCGCTATTACAATTTTCCCGCCAGAGCATGGCCAGAATTGCTGGAAGACGTCCCGCTCCCTACAAGAGAACACGTGTGGTTCCAACATGACGGGGCGCCGGCACATTTCAGTTGTCGTGTGCGTCGATTCCTGGACCCACGGTTCCCAGAAACGTGGATTGGCAGAGGTGGTCCTGTACCATGGCCTGCTCGATCCCCAGATATGTCCGCTCTGTACTTTTTTGTGTGGGGAGAGATGCGCAACCTTGTTAACGCAACTCCTGTCGCATCAGAAGACGATCTGGTTGACCGGATGGTAGCAGCAGCAGGAACAATTCAGACAATGGCAGACAGAAGATGATCCGATGGTGTAACCTATGTTTACGTGTCAATGGAGGCATGTCTGAAAATCTACTGTAATTGAAATTGGGTTGTGTTAATGTGTTGTCTCTCGGTCATAAAAAAATGGAAAAGTGTTTGTTGGTTTAATTAATTTGCCGCCAGAGAAATCTTCCTCTACCGGTTTTAATACTCCTCATAGGAAAAAATGACATTAGGTTAAAATATTTGTTTTGATGTCCCCTGCAGTTTCCCAGATACGTTCCCTCTGGATTTTTTGTGTGGGGAGAGATGGGCAAACTTGTTTACGCAACTTCTATTGCATCAGAAGAGGATCTGGTTGCCCGGATAGTAGGAGCAGCAGAAACAATTCGGGATACTCCTGGGGTTTTTGCCCGTGTCAGACAGAACACGATCCGAAGGTGTAACCTTTGTTTACGTGTCAATGGAGGCATTTTTGAAAATCTACTGTAACTGAAATTGGGTTGTGTTAATGTGTTGCCTCTTCGTCATAAAAAATAGAAAAGTGTTTGTTGGTTCAATTAATTTGCCGCCAGAGAAATTTTTCTCTACCGGTTTAAATACTCCTCATAGGAAAAAATGACATTAGGGAAAAATATTTGTTTTGAAGTCTCCTAAACCTCCCCGAGTTTGTCGGTTTAAATACTTTTCACCCTGTATACACCATAAAGACAAGGGAGGTGCTGAACTAAAGATTTGATGTGTAATGCGGCTTAATGCAGAACACCATTATTGGACCGTTCGTTTTCGCTGAACCTGCCATTAAGGCATCAGTATGTTTGAACGTGTTGTAACCTACACGTTGCACCTCAGTTACAGGAATTTCATCCACCGCACTGTCGGTTATTTGTTAGCCAGTGAGCAAATGGTTGAAATGGCTCTGAGCACTATGGGACTTAACATCAGTCCCCTAGACTTAGAACTACGTAAACTTTACTAACCTAAGGGCATGACATATATCCATGCCCGAGGCAAGATTCGAACCTGCGACCGTAGCGGTGTCTCTGTTCCAGATTGTAGCGCCTAGAACCGCTCGGCCACCCAGGTCGGTAGCCAGTGATCGGCTGAAACTTTATTGGATAATCATTTTGTTGTCGAAGCTGTTTTCTTCTCCGCGTTTGCTTCCAAGTATGTAATAAAGAAATGTGGTTGTGACCCGAGCGCCGGCCGGAGTGGCGGTGCGTTTCTAGGCGTACAGTCTGGAACAGAGAGACCGCTACGGTCGCAGGTTCGAATCCTGCCTCAGGCATGGATGTGTGTCATGTCCTTAGGTTAGTTAGGTTTAAGTAGTTCTAAGTTCTAGGGGATTGATGACCTCAGAAGGTAAGTCCCATAGTCCTCAGAGCCATTTTGTTTTACTACCCACACACGTTTCTGAGAGGTTTGCCCATCTTCAGTGGGTTTCAGTTTTTATCTGCTGAACATTATACAAACAATTTATGCTTTATGGTATTGACCAGGTTTTGAAATTATAGTATTTACAAAACTATAAGGTAAACTCCTTCCGGACAGACTGCGGAGGCCCAAGGTACCGACCGACAACCGTGTCATCCCCAGACGAACAATACTATGACAGAAATATTAACAAGAAGAATATAGATATATCTTATTATTAGATATTGGCGTTCGCAAGTCGGTCTGGTATTTGCAACGCGACCATAGTTGTTGCCTTCCAGTACGCCATTTGCAATTACACTGCTGGCCATTAAAATTGCTACACCACGAAGATGACGCGCTACAGACGCTAAATTTAACCGACAGAAAGAAAATGCTGTGATATGCAAATGATTAGCTTTTCAGAGCATTCACACAAGGTTGGCGCAGTTGGCGACACCTACAACTTCCTGACATGGGGAAAGTCTCCAACCGATTTCTCATACAGAAACAGCAGTTGACCGGCGTTGCCTGGTGAAACGTTGTTGTGATGTCTCGTGTAAGGAGGAGAAATGCGCATCATCATTTTTCCGACTTTGATAAAGGTCGGAGTGTAGCCAATCGCGAATGCGCTTTATCGCATCGCGACATTGCTGCTCGCGTTGGTCGAGATCCAAAGACTGTTAGCAGAATATGGAATCGGTGGGTTCAGGAGGGTAATACGGAACGCCGTGCTGGATCCCAACGGCCTCGTACCACTAGCAGTCGAGATGACAGGCATCTTAGCCGCACGGCTGTAACGGATCGTGCAGCCACGTCTCGATCCCTGAGTCAACAGATGGGGACGTTTCCAAGACAACAACCATTTGCACGAACAGTTCGACGACGTTTTCAGCAGCATGGACTATCGGTTCGGAGACCGTGGCTGCGGTTACCCTTGACGCTGCATTACAGACAGGAGCGCCTGCGATGGTGTACTCAACGACGAACCTTGGTGCACGAATAGGAAAACGTCATTTTTTCGGATGAATCCATGTTCTGTTTACAGCATCATGATGGTCGCATCCGTGTTTGGCGACATCTTGGTGAACGCACATGGGAAGCGTGTATTGGTCATCGCCACGCTGGCGCATCACCCGTCGTGATGGTATGGGGTGTCATTGGTTACACGTCTCGGTCACGTCTTGTTCGCATTGACGGCACTTTAAACAGTGGAAGTTACATTTCAGATGTGTTACGACCCGTGGCTCTACCATTCATTCAATTTATGCGAAATTCATTTCAGCAGGATAATACACGACCGCATGTTGTAGGTCCTGTACGGGCCTTTCTGGATACAGAAAATGTTCGACTGCTGCCCTGGCGAGCACATTCTCCAGATGTCTCACCAATTGAAAGCGTGTGGTCAATGGTGGCCGAGCAACTGGCTCGTCACAATACGCCAGTCACTACTCTTGACGAACTGTGGTATCGTGTTTTAGCAGCATGGGCAGCTGTACCTGTACACGCCATCCAAGCTCTGTTTGACTCAATGCCCAGGCGTATCAAGGCTGTTTTTACGGCCAGAGGTTGTTCTGGGTATTGATTTCTCAGGATCTATGCACCCAAATCGCGTGAAAATTTAATCACATGTCAGTTCTGGTATAATATATTTGTCCAATGAATACCCGTTTATCATCTGTATTTCTTCTTGGTGTAGCAATTTGAATGGCCAGTTGTGTAATATGAGTTCAGCAATTGAGCGAGGGAGCGCAAAAGTTAGCACACTGGACTCGCATTCGGGACGCTTCCTAACCTGATTTAGATTTTCTGTGATTTTCCTAAGTCACTTCAGGCGCATATCGGGACGGCTCCTTTGAAAGGGCACTGCCGACTTCCTCACCCATCCATCCTTATTCCGATTGGACTGATGACTAGGTGTTTGGTCCGCTCCCCCATCTCAATTTTTTTCATGTTTAATGTGATAAATCGACTTTTTAGTTTTCTTTTCTTCTTTTTCTGATGCGCCGCGCGGGATTAGCCGAGTGGTCTGAGGCGCTGCAGTCATGGACTGTGCGGCTGGTCCCGGCGGAGGTTCGAGTCCTCCCTCGGACATGGGTGTGTGTGTTTGTCGTTAGGATAATTTAGGTTAAGTAGTGTGTAATATTAGGGACTGATGACCTTAGCAGTTAAGTCCCAAAGGATTTCGCACACATTTGAACATTTTTTTTTCCTGATCCACTACTGTCATTGCGTTAATTGTTTTGCAAACAAATATTCGCTATATTTCTCTTTGACTACATATTTTTAGATTACAGTACTATTTTAGAAAAAAATGGGGTGTAATGAACGCTGATTGTCGTTGGGCTTTCTGAAATGGTCATTGCTGAGGGGTAGCAGCCTTTGTAAGAAAGTGTGTGTCCGTACGTCTTGCAGATCTCGTATTTTCATCCCTCTACAGGATGTTTGCTTCCTAGCCCGCACTGTTTCACTGTTTGTGTGCTGTTCACTTGGTCCGCCATCCTGTTCTGGGCGGGAATTTTGAACTTCGCAGTGACTTTGAGCTGTGGGGTTGTGTGGTATTGTATGTTTACTTGCCTGCCGGTGTATTTTGTTTCTAGGTCTTTTGACAATCCCTTTACAGATGAGAACAGGTTTGCATTGTGTAGTGCTGTGTACTCCTTCACCACTTCATTTCCTGCCACGTGAGGCAATACTGACCCTACGACTTATCTTAGAAGCTAGATTAAGAAACCTACGTTTCTAGCATTTGTAGACTTAGAGAAAGTTTTCGACAATGTTGACTGGAATACTCTCTACCATCTTCTACAGATGGCAGTGGTAAAATACAGGGAGCGAAAGGCTATTTACAATTTGTACATAAACCAGATGGCAGTTACAAGAGTCGAGGGACATGAAACGGAAGCAGTGGTTGGGAAGGGAGTGAGACAGGGTTGTAGCCTCTCCCTGATGCTATTCAATCTGTATATTGAGCAAGCAGTAAAGGAAACAAAAGAAAAATTCGGAGTAGGTATTAAAATCCATGGAGAAGAAATAAAAACTTTGAGGTTCGCCTATGACATTGTAATTCTGTCAGAGACAGCAAAGGACTTGGAAGAGCAGTTGAAAGGAATGGACAGTGTCTTGAAAGGAGGATATAAGATGGACATCCACAAAAGCAATACGAGGATAATGGAATGTACTCGAGTTAAATCGGGTGATGCTGAGGGAATTAGATTAGGAAATGAGACACTTAAAGTAGTAAAGGAGTTTTGCTATTTGGGGAGCAAAACAACGGATGATGGTCGAAGTAGAGAGGATATAAAATGTAGACTGGCAATGGCATGGAAAGCGTTTCTGAAGAAGAGAAATTTGTTAACATCGAGTATAGATTTAAGTGTCAGGAAGTCGTTTCTGAAAGTATTTGTATGGAATGTAGCCATGTATGGAAGTGAAACGTGGACGATAAATAGTTTGGGCAAGAAGAGAATAGAAGCTTTCGAAATGTGGTGCTACAGATGAAGCTGAATATTAGATGGGTAGATCACATGCCTAGTGGTGAAGTATTGAATAGAATTGGGGAGGAGTATGTGGCACAACTTGACAAAAAGGGATCGGTTGGTAGGACATGTTGTGAGGCATGAGGGGATCACAGATTTAGCATTGGAGGGTAAAAATCGTAGAGGGAGACCAAGAGATGAATAAGCAGATTCAGAAGGATGAAGGTTGCAATAAGTCGTGGGAGATGAAGAAGCTTGCAAAGGATAGAGTAGCATGGAGAGCTGCATCAAACCAGTCTCAGGACTGAAGACGACAACAACAACAACAACAAGAACATGGTTTTTTATAAATGGTAACTTTCTTCTAGTGCAAGTTTCCGTGGAGGGCTATTGGTGTATTTAAGAGCTTTTAAGCCTGTGTTTGTGTCTGTTGACTTGTGTTTCTATATGGATGGAAATCATGGCTACCACGTTCACACGACACAACACCGACTCACTTTTTTTGTGGGGTACGTTAAGCATAAAATGTTCATCAAGTCGTGACACGTAAACTATTACGGCATAAATACGAGATGCTGTAGAGAGCGAAACGGAAAAAGATGTCAACAAACTCATGAGAAGAAATTATCGCCTGGACGTAGCACGGACAACTAAGGAACATATGTTTATCCATATAAAAAAAGAAAAATGTTATGAGGTAAATTACCATTTGAAACAAACAGCATAGCTGTATCTAGGATAGCTCCTTAGAACCTTTTTTTGTAATAGGGAATGTCGTTATGCTCACCTTGTATTTCTTATTTCTTTGGTGTTGGGCTGCTCAACAATGTTCGTTCATCCTCGTTTTTATTAATTACTCTGGAGTACCAGTCATCCAAACAAGTCATAATATTAACACTTTGCCGTCCGTACGCCTCGTAAAAATTTATTCTCTAAGTCGGATTACTTGGCTTGTCACCGGCCGTTTGTCACCTTTCCGTTGATGATAAGCTTGAAACACATTGACTTTTGCGCACTTTAATTTTTCCGGAAATCCTATATTTCGCCGTATCGTTAGACAAATGGTTCAAATGGTCCTGAGCACTATCGGACTTAAATACTGTGGTCATCAGTCCCCTAGAACTTAGAACTACTTAAACCTAACCAACCTAAGGACAGCACACAACACCCAGCCATCACGAGGCAGAGAAAATCCCTGACCCCGCCGGGAATCGAACCCGGGCGTGGAAAGCGAGAACGCTACAGCACTAGCGTTAGACAAACTCGAATTTTCTTTCCAAGAAACTTCTCGGCAAGTTCTACACGTTATAGTAATTATCCATGTAGAGGTGATGCCACTTTCCATAAGATGGTGTCAACATTTCCAGCACTGTTTTTGCTGTGTTGGCTGTCCAGCGCCGGAATATATTTTGAATGAGGAAATATATCCCGTACAGCATCCGAATGAGTATGCCATATTTCGTAATTTTCGACGGATTGTAAACTTTAAAATTAAACTTTCCACGCCACGGTATCATTCGTTCATCAATTGAGATGTTTTGAATTAGATTAAACGTTTCTTTAACATTTTGGAAAAATAATCAGTTACGAATTGCACTTTGAAAGGTCGGAATTACCCGGTTTATTGTAAAAATGATAATATTTGTCTGAGTCCGTTGCGGGACTATCAACGAATTCGTTGACAAGTAATCATTGATCCTTGCTTTTTTTACCATTACCATAAGGATAGCAAGCCGAAACCATTTTCTAAGTTCGGGTACCGTAATGTCAACAAACTAGGCATTTATTAAATCCCATTTCTTTCTATTGCAATTTTGACTGTAATACTTGTTGATTTCTTTGCTAATATATTGAAATAGATCGTTCCCATTGTGTAATTCTACGATATCCACGACGTTCTGTGTATCTTTGGGAAATATGTGTGGACCCGGAGATCCTCCAAATTTATTATTGGTCCTCAGTAAATCACAGTCTGTCTTCTTCGTCTGATTCATACTAATCAGTTGGCAACCGTAGCGTTCGCCGTTTCTTCTTGGTCGTATTTCACTATCTTCCGACGATTCTGCCTCACTGTCATTTTGACGATATCCAATGTTTTCTTCCCAATCGGCAAAAAAACTTGTTGACGTGTGTAACTTATTGCTACCTAAACAAAACACCAACAAAATGGAAAAGATACTAAAGTACTGTGACCGGCCACTGCGAGCTACTATGCTCACTACACCACTGTGGTCACCGGACGGCAAATGGTTAAAAGATCAACATCGATTTTCCTTTTTTGATGACATTTGTTTAAAATTGCTTCACAGTTTCTAAGGAGTAACTGACACTTGCTAAATAGCAACTGATGACTGGTATCTAACAACCGACAATCGCTACGGAACGACCCGAACAGCGATAGTATGTGTTCCGCAGGGGAGTGTCGTAGGACCGTTGCTATTCACAATATATATAAATGAGCTTGTAGATAACATCGGAAGTTCATTGAGGCTTTTTGCGGATGATGCTGTAGTATATCGAGAGGTTGAGACAATGGAAAATTGTACTGAAATGCAGGAGGATCTGCAACGAATTGACGCATGGTGCAGGGAATGGCAATCGAATGTCAATGTAGACAAGTGTAATGTGCTGCGAATACATAGAAAGAAAGATCACTTATCATTTAGCTACAAAATAGCAGGTCAGCAACTGGAAGCATTTAATTCCATAAATTATCTGAGAGTAGGCATTAGGAGTGATTTAAAATGGAATGACCATATAAAATTAATCGTCGGTAAAGCAGATGCCACACTGAGATTCACAGGAAGAATCCTACGGAAATGCAGTGCGAAAACAAAGGAAGTATGTTACAGTACACTTGTTCGCCCACAGTTTTAACACTGCTCACCGCTGTGGGATTCGTACCAGATACGGTTTCGTACCAGATAGGGTTGATAGAAGAGATAGAGAAGATCCGACGGAGATGATAGATAAACTCCAGTGGAAGACTCTGCAGGAGAGGCGCTCAGTAGCTCGGTACGGGCTTTTGTTGAAGTTTCGGGAACATACCTTCACCGAGGAGTCAAGCAGCTCCTTCCTACGTATATCTCGCGAAGACACCATGAGGATATAATCAGAGAGATTAGAGCCCACACAGAGGCATACCGACAATCTTTCTTTCCACGAACAATACGAGACTGAAATAGAAGGGAGAACCGATAGAGGTGAAACGTTCCCTTAGAAAAATTAGTGAATTACTGTGCTGATAAACCTCTTACGTTATTTGATTTTCAAACAGCTGAGCAGAACTGAACGTACTCAAACATTTCTCTCTTTACGTATTGTGATCAACACTAAACTGACACACAATATTTTTGGGGGAACGCCATCTGACTTTCAATAATCCCTACAAAAGAATGGCCCTGACTTACATTAACCTATACGTTTCACAAATCACCTACATCACAAAAATCTTCGTTACTCAAGCTACTGCAATACAGCGAGCGCCACTACTGTCAGCTAAATAAAAGATTCAAACTACTGAAGGCACTAACTACTGATAGGTATAGTTAGCAAATGAAAGATTCTGATAGAGAACAAACAATGTATTTACCTTAATAATGTTCCAAAGTCATAATATATATATATATATATATATATATATATATATATATATATATATATATATATATATATATATCAGTTCATGATATCCAGTATTACAAATTTACTCTTTCTGGCGGACACACGTCCAGATCATCCGTTCTCAAAACTCCGCCATCTCTCCCCCCACATTCACCACTGCTGGCGGCTCACCTCCAACTGCGCAACGTACGCGCTGTTCACATCCAACTGCCCAACACTACAATAGCGAATATTCCAACAATCCAAACCAGCCACAGACTGCACACAGCATCGCTACGTAGCGTTACCAACATAAAAACCTAAACAGCCTACTTACAGACGTACTCAAGGTAACCCCCCCCCCCCCCCACACACACACACACCGTCGGGTGGCTTGCGGAGTGTAGACGTAGAAATTTAGAGGCCGGAGCGCATTAGCTGCAGCGAAGCCAGTGCATGAACGCTTGGTGTTCATTCGACATTTCATGCAGTACGGTGTTTGGCGCAGGCTGTTGTGGAACCGGTTAGTGCGACATTCCGGGAGGTACGCAAACATGTCTCCTTGATTTGAGTGCTTACGACCGTGGACGAGCAGTTCGACAGCTCGAGGCCGAAAAAGTGTCACTACTCTGGCCACAGTAATGAGTGAATATAAAAGTGTCATCTTGCGACTAAGAATGGCCGCTGCTATGCGAAAAAAATGCAGGCCCTAGTGGCGAAAAGGAAAAGACATCTCACTGCTACGTAGATCGCTGCAGACCTTGCAACTGCTACCGGCAATTGTCTCAGCCTGAACCATTTCGCGGCGTTTAAATTAGGCTGGTTTGTGAAATTTAAAATTTTCCCGGCGAACTAAATATTCAAAAAGATTTCGGGTTTGCAGCCGGTCTTCGTTAGCTTCCATCCACGATATTTCGACTGGACAACGCCAGCCATCCTCAGGTGAGCCATCGAAGACTGACGAAGACGCCCTCCGTTCCGTAATGATTCCGCCAGATTTCACCCACTGTCCTAGCCTTTACTTTCGTCGCACACCCCACATTGATTTCTGCCGTTATTTCACGCAGTTGAAAAAAATGGCTCTGAGCATTATGGGACTCAATATCTGAGGTCATCAGTCCCCTAGAATTTAAAACTACTTAAACCTAACTAACCTAAGGACATCACACACATCCATGCCCAAGGCAGGATTCGAACCTGCGACCATAGCGGTCGCGCGGTTCCAGACTGACGCGCCCAGAACCGCTTGGCAACACCGGCCAGCTGTTCCACAGTCTTGCTTGTCTGTTAGCAATGACAACTCCACGCAAACGAAGCTGCTCTCGGTCGTTAAGTGAAGGACGACAATTACTAAGTTCTCTGTGGTGAGAGGTAATGCCAGAAATTTGGTACATCTACATCTACATTTATACTCCGCAAGCCAGCCAACGGTGTGTGGCAGAGGGCACTTTTCGTGTCACTGTCATTACCTCCCTTTTCTGTTCCAGTCGTGTATGGTTCGCGGGAAGAACGACGAAAGCCTCCGTGCGCGCTGTAATCTCTCTAATTTTACATTCGTGATCTCCTCGGAAGGTATAAGTAGGGGGAAGCAATATATTCGATACCTCATCCAGAAACGCACCCTCTCGAAACCTGCACAGCAAGCTACACCGCAATGCAGAGCGCCTCTCTTGCAGAGCCTGCTACTTGAGTTTGCTAAACATCTGTGTAACGCTATCACGCTTACCAAATAACCCTGTGACGAAACGCGCCGTTCTTCTTTGGATCTTCTCTCTATCTCCTTCGTCAACCCGACCTGGTACAGATCCCACACTGATGAGCAATGCTCAAGTACAGGTCGAACGAGTATTTTGTAAGCCACCTCCTTCATTGATGGACTACATTTTCTAAGGACTCTCCCAATGACTCTCAACCTGGTACCCGCCTTACCAACACTTAATTTTATATGATCATTCCACTTCAAATCGTTCCGCACGCATACTCCCAGATATTTTACAGAAGTAACTGCTACCAGTGTTTGTTCCGCTATCATATAATCATACAATAAAGGATCCTTCTTTCTATGTATTCGCAATACATTACATTTGTCTATGTTAAGAGTCAGTTGCCGCTCCCTGCACCAAGTGCCTATCCGCTGCAGATCTTTCTGCGTTTGGCTGCAATTTTCTAATGCTGCAACTTCTCTGTATACTACAGCATCATCCGCGAAAAGCCGCATGGAACTTCCGACACTATCTACTAGGTCATTTATATATATTGTGAAAAGCAATGGTCCCATAACACTCCACTGTGGCACGCCAGAGGTTACTTTAACGTCTGTAGACGTCTCTCCATTGAGAATAACATGCTGTGTTCTGTTTGCTAAAAACTCTTCAATCCAGCCACACAGCTGGTCTGATATTCCGTAGGCTCTTACTTTGTTTATCAGGCGACAGTGCGGAATTGTATCGAACGCCTTCCGGAAGTCAAGGAAAATAGCATCCACCTGGGAGCCTGTATCTAATATTTTCTGGGTCTCAGGAACAAATAAAGCGAGTTGGGTCTCACATGATCGCTGTTTGCGGAATCCATGTTGATTCCTACAGAGTAGATTCTGGGTTTCCAAAAACGACATGATACTCGAGCAAAAAACATGTTCTAAAATTCTACAACAGATCGACGTCAGAGATATAGGTCTATAGTTTTGCGCATCTGCTCGACGACCCTTCTTGAAGACTGGGACTACCTGTGCTCTTTCCCAATCATTTGGAATCTTCCATTCCTCTAGAGACTTGCGGTACACGGCTGTTAGAAGGGGGCCAAGTCCTTTCGCGTACTCTGTTGTAGAATCGAATTGGTATCCCGTCAGGTCCAGTGGACTTTCCTCCGTTGAGTGATTCCAGTTGCTTTTCTATTCCTTGGACATATATTTCGATGTCAGCAATTTTTTCGTTTGTGCGAGGATTTACAGAAGGAACTGCAGTGCGGTCTTCCTCTGTGAAACAGCTTTGGAAAAAGGTGTTTAGTATTTCAGCTTTACGCGTGTCATCCTCTGTTTCAGTGCCATCATCATCCCGGAGTGTCTGGATCTGCTGTTTCGAGCCATTTACTGATTTAACGTAAGACCAGAACTTCCTAGTATTTTCTGTCAAGTCAGTACATAGAATTTTACTTTCGAATTCACTGAACGCTTCGCGCATATTCCTCCTTACGCTAACTTTGACGTCGTTTAGCTTCAGTTTGTATGAGAGACGCACTCTTGATGCTGAGGGTCTCGGCATATCGAATTCCCTAACGGTTTGCGAAATCAATGTTCCATGCGTCTAGCTCCAACTACCATCTACATCTACATCCATACTTCGCAAGCCACCTGACGGTGTGTGGCGGAGGGTACCCTGAGTACCTCCATCGGTTCTCCCTTCTATTCCAGTCTGGTATTGTTCGTGGAAAGAAATATTGTGGTATGCCTCTGTGTGGGCTCTAATCTCTCGGATTTTATCCTCATGGTCTCTTCGCGAGATATATGTAGGAGGGAGCAATATACTGCTTGACTCCTCGGTGCAGGTATGTTCTCGAAACTTCAACAAAAGCCCGTACCGAGCTACTGAGCGTCTCTCCTGCAGAGTCTTCCACTGGAGTTTACCTATCATCTCCGTAACGCTTTGGCGATTACTAAATGATCCTGTAACGAAGCGCGCTGCCTTCCGTTGGATCTTCTCTATCTCTTCTATCAACCCTATCTGGTATGTATCCCACACCGGTGAGCAGTGGGCGAAGAAGTGTACTGTAAGCTACTTCTTTTATTTTCGGACTGCATTTCCTTAGGATTCTTCCAATGAATCTCAGTCTGGCGTCTGCTTTACCGACGATCAACTTTATATGATCATTGCTATATTGTAGCTACATGATAAGGGATCTTTCTTTCTATGTATTCGCAGCACATTACACTTGTCTACATTGAGATTCAATTGCCAGTCCCTGCACCACGCGTCAACTCGCTGCAGATCCTCCTGCATTTCAGTATAATTTTCCATTGTTACAACCTCTCGATATACCACAGCATCATCCGCAAAAGCCTCAGTGAAGTTCCGATGTCATCCACACGGCCATTTATGTATGTTGTGAATAGCAACGGTCCTACGACACTCCTCTTCGACACACCTGAAATCACTCTTACTTCGGAAGACTTCTCTGCATTGAGAATCACACGCTGCATTCTGTTATCTAGGAACTCTTCAATCCAATCACACAACCGGTCTGATAGTCCATATGCTCTTACTTTGTTCATTAAACGACTGTGGGGAACTGTATCAATTGCTTTGCTGAAGTCAAGAAACACGGCATCTACCTGGAAAACCGTGTCTACGGCCCTCTGGGTCTCGTGGACGAATAGCGCGAGCTGGGTTTCACACGGTCGTCCTTTTCGAAACCAATGCTAATTCCTACGGAGTAGATTTCTAGTCTCCAGAAAAGTTATTATACTCGAACCATTCCGCGTTAAAAGTCTTAATTCCCACCATGCGGCCTTAATCACGTCGGAACCCTTTTCACCTGAGTAGAAAATGACAGCTCTTTATACTTTGTGTGCGCGATACTAAGGCCTCAGTATATAAGAATACCGCTATCCCGTTACTTTTCTCACCTTGGTGTCTGCCTTAGGTGTCGCTGAGATTCGAACTCTCATCTTTATGTTCCACAAGGGAAGAGTTAACAACGCCTGAGAACGGCCCCGTATGCCTCTGGAGCATTAAACCACGTAAAAAATATAAAGGAAAAAAAATTCTCTTTGTATTGTTAATCGTACGCATGTTTGCATGCAAATATGTAGCGGAACACTTGGAGTTGCCACGACGACGGAATGGGGCTGCATGTCAAGGTTAACTGGCAGCTATTACTCGATGAAAAGTGCGGTACTCACCGGTAACTGCGAAGTCACCGACCGCCAAGTTGCGCGACTGTCAATCCACAGGTATGTGTCACTCTCGAAGAATGCCGCAAGACGCCGCCCTGGTAGTGTTTTGAAGGCACGCCAACGCTTCGCACCGCTGCTTCCGTCTCACTGCTACACAGGCAAGGCGCCCGGGCGGAGTTATAGCTGCCAGCGTGCGCAGAACACCACTGCGCAGCGCGCGATCGTGACGTCACACGAGACCGGTGCCGGCCAAACCGACTGCGAAATGACGCGTGGAGAGTGAACAAAAATCATCACTCGTGCGAAACCACAGCTAAGTGCATGGCAGGGGGTACTTACCGAGTATTAAGTCTGGTTTACACCGGATCGAATGGAAGCGAACGAGCTTTCGCCAGTGTTGACTATCATGCGGGCGTATCTGTGAAGCAAGCGTTTACACTAGAGGGATCGGGAGATAAAACAGCATAACGAGCCCATAAATACTGCGTAGTTGTTTTTTTGGCGCTAATAATTGTCGTACAGGATACAACACTTTATATTTAGAGCCACGATGCAAAATTTTCATATTCAGAAAAGATTTTACTATAAGTCAATTCCAGCAACTGCAACGTGATATTTGTTTGCTTCTAATCAGCTTTTTCTGCAGTACAAGCTTGCCTGTTTAGGCTTACAGTGCCTTTCGCAAGTGAACCTCTGGGTGTTGCGAATAATGAATTGTTTTGCGCCTTACTTATGATCAAGAATGCATTTTTATAGATTATATTTGTAGTTGTAATGACGGCCTTGGGAGAGCCAGTCATGGTAAAACTCTACCATCTGGTCAGCAAGATGTATGAGACAGGCGAAATTCCCTCAGGCTTCAAGAAGAATATAATAATTCCAATCCCAAAGAAAGCAGGTGTTGACAGATGTGAAAATTAACGAACTATCAGTTTAATAAGTCACGGATGCAAAATACTAACGCGAATTCTGTACAGACGAATGGAAAAACTGGCAGAAGTCGACCTCGAGGAAGATCAGTTTGGATTCCGTATAAATATTGGAACACATCAAGCAATACTGACGCTACGATTTATCTTAGAAGAAAGACTAAGGAAAGGCAAACCTACGTCTCTAGCATTTGTAGACTTAGAAAAAGCTTTTGACAATGTTGACTGGAATGATCTCTTTCAAATTCTAAAGGTGGGAGGGGTAAAATACAGGGAGCGAAAGACTACTTACAAATTGTACAGAAAGCAGATGGCAGTTATAAGAGTCGAGGAGTATGAAAGGGAAGCAGTGGTTGGAAAGGGAGTGAGACAGGGTTGTAGCCTCTCCCTGATGCTATTCAATCTGTATATTGAGCAAGCAGTAAAGGAAAGAAAATAAAAATTCGGAGTAGGTATTAAAATCCATGGAGAAGAAATAAAAACATTGAGGTTCGCCGATGACATTGTAATTCTGCCAGAGACAGCAAAGGACTTGGAAGAGCTGTTGAATGCAATGGACAGTGTCTTGAAAGTAGAATATGAGATGAACATCAACAAAAGCAAAACGAGAATAATGGAATGTAGTCGAATTAAGTCGGGTGATGCTGAGGGAATAGATTAGGAAATGAGACACTTAAAGTAGTAAAGGAGTTTTGCTATTTGGGTAGCAAAATAACTGATGATGGTCGAAGTAGAGAGGCTATAAAATGTAGACTGGCAATGGGAACGAAAGCGTTTCTGAAGAAGAGAAATTTGTTAACATCGAGTATAGATTTAAATGTCAGGAAAGTATTTGTATGGAGTGTAGCCATGTATGGAAGTGAAACATGGACGATAACTAGTTTGGACGAGAAGAGAATAGAAGCCATCGAAATGTGGTGCTACAGAAGAATGCTGAAGATTAGATGGGTAGATCACATAACTAATGAGGAGGTATTGAATAGGATTGGGGAGAAGAGAAGTTTGTGGCACATCTTGACCAGAAGAAGGGATCGGTTGGTAGGACATTTTCTGAGGCATCAAGGGATCACCAATTTTGTATTGTAGGGCAGCGTGGAGGGTAAAAACCGTAGAGGGAGACCAAGAGATGAATACAGTAAGCAGATTCAGAAGGATGTAGGTTGCAGTAGGTACTGGGAGATGAAGAAGATTGCACACAATAGAGTAGCATGGATAGCTGCATGAAACCAGTCTCAGGACTGAAGACCACCACAACAACAACAACAACAACATAATCTGGCTTATGCAACACAATTTATTGTAATGGAATTCATAATATATTGTGGTGTGTCAGTGTCTCTGTTTTGGTCCTAAGTTTTGCACACACCTCTTTAGATGACCGCCTTTTTCCACGTGGTTTACAGCAATTTGCAGCAGCAGCGGCTGAAGCTTATTGTTACTAAGAATGAATATAATAAAAATGAGTTTGCTTGGGTCCTGTTAACCCGCGGTCGCTCGCATATTTTGTTTTCAAGCGATAACTCCCGTTTTAGATTTTTTCTAACAATGAGATCTTGCACCTTCTTTATCTCTTTATGCCAGACAAACACACGTCTATACAGTAAATCATTTCCTTATTATTACCGAAGCATTATAAATTAGTATAAACATGGTATGGAACATGTAATTTGCTAAGCTTACAAATATTTCAACATGAAAAGATTTCACAAACTTTTTTGATTACAATTACAACACCTGTGTGAACAGCAGTTCATATTATTTATAGCAAGTGATGAATTAATGTTAACCACACTTTTTTTTTACTAGTCAGACTCAGATATGTCTTCTTGTGACGTACACTCCTGGCAAATAAGAACACTCGATGCTGTATGTTTTTTACAGACAGGGCTGGAACAACGATGGCAGCGATGCTCTGTGAATCTATTTTTCCTTTTAGGGCAGTAGTGACATCTTGTTTTTCTTCTTGATTCATTTTCTTCTTTTAGCTTTCGGTAGTTCGTAGATGTGTACAGCAAGTTTTATTTTCTCCTTCAAGAGAAATGATATCCTTGGAATCGGCATGCATTTGATCATGTGGGCTTTTGTAAGCATCATTCTCTCAATTCTGTAATGTATCTTCTCCGTGGAATTAAGTCATTTGTGTTTACTTCATACACTATTTGAGCATTTATTGCTCCGATGTTCAACAAGCCGAAAAACAGTGTAAGAGGCAGCGGTTGCTTATTCTTGAAACGGAACATTCTGATTTCAAACGGTCGACAACATCTACGCCTGTGAGATTGTGAAATGTAATGACCTCAGGTTTGTTCGTTTCGGCACTGTCCTCGTCTACTGCATAGTCGTTGTGCATGATGGACAACATCAGAACATTCTTTTTCTGTTTCTTTTTCGCGACGTATGAGCAAATCAGGCAAATGTTGCTTGGTTTTTCTTCAAATGCGAATATGCTGCTGTTTAGTTGCCTACGCTTTACGTCCAGAACTTCCGGTGGAGTTTCTCTTTTATTCTTCCGTAGAGTACCTACTACCGTGAGTCGATAATTGGTGTACATTTTGTTAGCCAATGGTATAGATGCAAAACAATTGCCCATCGTCACGTTGCTGCCCGTTTTGTCAATCGGTCGAATCAATCGTAACACCACGTTCTCTGCATGATTGGGTTCATGATATGGCCCAGTAGGCTGCCACCATATACTTCCATATATAGCGCATAAAACGTTCTGGCATCACAGAGCCCATATACCTTGATGCTACACTACTGGCCATTAAAATTGCTACACCAAGAAGAAATGTAGATAATAAACTGGTATTAATTGGACATATATATTATACTAGAACTGACATGTGATTACATTTCCACGCAATTTGGGTGTATAGATCCTGAGAAATCAGTACCCAGAACAACCACTACTGGCCGTAATAACGGCCTTGATACGCCTGGGCATTGAGTCAAACATAGCTTGGGTGGCGTGTACAGGTACAGCTGCCCATGCAGCTTCAACACGATACCACAGTTCATCATGAGTAGTGACTGGCGTATTGTGACAAGCCAGTTGCTCGGCCACCATTGACCAGACGTATTCAATTCGTGAGAGATTTTGAGAATGTGCTGGCAAGGGCAGCAGTCGAACATTTTCTGTATCCAGAAAGGCCCGTACACGACATGCAACATGCGGTCGTGCATTATCCTGCTGAAATGTACGGTTTCGCAGGGATCGAATGAAGGGTAGATCCACGGGTCGTAACACATCTGACACGTAACGTCCACTGTTCAAAGTGCCGTCAGTGCGAACAAGAGGTGACCGAGACGTGTAACCAATGGCACCCCATACATTCATGGCGGGTGATACGCCAATATGACGATTACGAATACACGCTTCCAATGTGCGTTCACCGCGATCTCGAAAAACACGGATGCGACCATCACGATGCTGTAAACAGAACCTAGATTCATCCGAAAAAATGATGTTTTGCCATTCGTGCACCCACGTTCGTCGTTGAGTACACCATCGCAGGCGCTCCTGTCTGTGATGCAGCGTCAAGGGTAACCGCAGTCATGGTCACCGAGCTGATTGTCCATGCTGCTGCAAACGTCGTCTGACTGTTCGTGCAGATGGTTGTTGTCTTGCAAACGTCCCCATCTGTTGACTCAGGAATCGAGACGTGGCTGCACGATCCGTTACAGCCATGCGGATAAGAAGCCTGTCATCTCGACTGTTAGTGATACGAGGCAGTTGGGATCCAGCACGGCGTTCCGTACTACCTCCTGAACCCACCGATTCCATACTCTGCTAACAGTCATTGGATCTCGACCAACGCGAGCAGTAATGTCGTGATATGATAAACCGCAATCACGGTAGGTTCCAATCCGACCTTTATCAAAGTCGGAAACGTGACGTTACGCATTTCTCCTCCTTACACGAGGCATCACAACTACGTTTCACCAGGCAACGCCGTCAACTGCTGTTTGTGTACGAGAAATCGGTTGAAAACTTTCCTCATGTCAGCACGTTGTAGGTTTCGCCACCGGCGCGAGCCTAATGTGAATGCTGTGAAAAGCTAAGGATTTGCATACCACAGCATCTTCTTCCTGTCGGTTAAATTTCGCGTCTGTAGAACGTCGTCTTTGTGGTGTAGCAATTTTAATGGACAATAGTGTATATTTGCAGGCTTGTTTTCTATATACTGCCTGAATTTGCAACGTCCACGGAATGGTTCTAACAACTCGTCTATCGGTGACAATGCACTGACACTATAGCTCTTCTTGCAAACATCCATAAATTCGTCAAATATTTCTCTAATAGGTACCAGATCATCTGTTTCCTTTCTCTGAGCTCTCGTAGACTTTTCGTCAAAGTGTGTGGAACCTTCGTTTGCTCATCGATGCAATAAAGAAATCCAGTGCGGTCCCATCAGTGGCCCACAGCTCATCAGTACTGAGATGCTGTACCTTTTTCACTCTTGCGAGATATAATACACCAAAGAAAGCAGAAAACTCTTCAAATTCTGTCCGTGGGCAGTCTCGAGCACTCCGTGAATAATATGCTTCCATTCTGTCAAGTTCTTCGTTTGTGTATTCCACAAAGCGACAAATTACGCTATCTGGAAAAAATAATTTCCAGCATTCCAAAATTGTTTTAGAATTTTTTGCAACACCATTCACACCTGGAAGCTGTGTTACAATATTCTAACGGGCAGTTTTTGCAGGACGAGCGAGTTGCTTCAACCATTATTCCATCCTTACCAAGAAAGGTTTCACGATATGTATATTGAGAAGCAGCTGTAGTAGAAATATCTCTTCGTGCACAGAGGGTGCGTCAGTATCTGATGACAGACTCTCTATGTAAATATCCTCGTCCAGTGGTTCATCTAGCCACGTCAATATCTATTCCTCTGGCATGACTTTTTCCCTGAAAAGTTTGTAAGACCTGTATATTTCTATTGTCTATCGTCAAACCACAATTTATGAAAGACGTCTAAATTTATTAATAGGATTAAGTAGAAAATTAATATTTGTCGTGTTGGAAATAATTGTGGTAGTAGGGAATGTCTGCAGCAAGGTATTGTTGGCTGGAGAGAGCGCACATTGATATAATTTTAAAAAGGGCGGGAGAGACCGCGTGTGGATACATTTTAAGAAAAGAGCGGGAAAGACCAAGCATTGATACATTTTGTAATGGTAGCAGGGATTGTCTGCACCAGAAAGCATTGTTGGCGTGAGACACCGCACCTCAGCGTTCGTAGGAAGTCAGTAGTAAGCGAGATGTGAAGCGAGTCAGTAGAAGGTCTAAAGAGAGAGGTTGAGAGGGGCGGTGTGCCTGCCAGCTACTAGCTATGGTTTACAAGAGATTATACACGGATGTACAGAGACATCAGCTAACTATTATCATAAGAGAAACTAATATTACTGAATTATTATTATTTTATTATTTATTTATTTATTGAGAAACTCAAGACTACTGAAGGTATGTTTGCGCAATGCTAGTTGTAAGACTATTGTAAAAAGTAAGTCCCATTACAACGTTTGTAAAATCATTTCATTCAGAATACAATTAATTTTTGCCACCAATATTGCCTTACTGATTAATAATCCATCCCAAAAACCATCATTGTAAAACTTTGCAAGATTTAATTGTTGCGTAGCTTCAGTCAAATTAATTAAAGAATAACGTCAGGTTCTATTAAATAATAACGTCAGCTATGGTAATAAATACAGCCACTTATTATGATAGCCCACAACCAGCTAATAGAGTATAGTAAAACAGAGTAAGTATATTCATGTCGCAGTTCGATGTAGCAGTCAGATGGCGATCCAGTAACAGTAAAAAAGGTAAGGAACAGTTTTGGGTTATTGCAGGTAGCGACTGATAGCCACGACGACGACACATTCTATGTTTCATCGAAATAATCAGAAAATCACTTCTAATAAGCAGCATTTAAATTTGTATGCGAAGATTGAGAAAGAGAATTAATTTCAAAGGGAAGACTTGATTTGTTATTATTAAGCAAGAGATAGAAATCCTAAGGGAAGGTTTCATAGGTTATTGTAGAAGGGAAGGTTGCGCAACAGAAGAGATATAAAGGAGACGGGAAGGTTTCAAGTTTTATATGTTTTCATACCCGACAGAGAATATCATATACTCTGTATAAACAATTTTTTCATTCAATTCGTAAAACCCAGTAAGAGTACTTACTTTTCTTATAAAACACGTAACATAAGCTGAACACTTTCAGGAGAAAACAAATGAACAGAGCCGCATGTTACAAGTACAGGAAACAGACTAAAAGTGAAGCAAGGCGATATTCCACGAGAGGGGAAGCAATTGTTACGTAAAGACTCCCGTGTTAGAAAATATCTAACACAGCGCACCACTTCAAATAATAGCACGACTACCATGCTATTGTCGAAATTTGACTGTCGAGTCACAGATTAATTGAAGCGCGGGATATGAAAGAAAGCACATCTAGATCGACAGTTCATTAACTTTGAAATGTGCTGGAATATTTGACTAAAATAATAAATGTTAGATTTTTTTTCTAACAACGCGAGTGATCGTGAGTTAACTACTAAATAACTTGTAAGATGGGATTTCAAAATTTAAGTCTATTCAGAAGTCATCATGACCGATAATAGTTTGACAAGTATTAATAAGGGCGAAGTGCCTGACAATGACTTTATAATTATTAATAGGGGGTGAGTGACAGTTTAACAAATTATTTCTGTTTCAAAGCTACATTAACATGTAATAACCACAGCATATTTATGAATTAGATGTGGGGAATAATGATTATTATTTGCAGGATAAGGAGCATTCTTTAACTGACAAGCAAAACATGGGATTATTGCAAAAGCAGACTAACAATGTAGAGCAACTGCGCTTTACGCTATGCTCGCGAATTTTACCTTGAATTCCATCTACAGGCGCAGTTAAGCCACCTAACTCTCTCCTGGACATATAAATGAAATCAGGCCATTAGTGTGGTAAGATCTGCCATCAGAGACGTGAGGGCTGCGTGACACGTCTTTTGTCTCCGGGCTCTCTATCAACACTACTGACAATAATGCTTAGAATCGCGCTCCATTTTTCGCCCCTAGATTGTTACTGTCGATATCTGAGTGCTTATTTATTTCCAATCTCACACAATGCAACGAATAGCCTTAAGTTGGCAATATTGTTTTAGATCCTCAATGTAATATTTAATCAGTGTAATGGAGAGTTCTGACACACTCCTTAGTACACATATTAGGAATCCTTAGACGCTATATGTCAACGGATTCTTAATCTTTAGGAGTCAGGGACGGTGTGTTCGCAGCATACATATTAATAAGGTAAATTGTGTGTGTGTGTGTGTGTGTGTGTGTGTGTGTGTGTGTGTGTGTGTGTTTTATCTGTGACTTCATCCTGTCTCGTGGCCGAAAATTCAATAAGGGAAAGCGAAATTTCCAGAATTATCGAATCCAAGAGTCTGCAAAATTTCTTTCAACTGTTTCGCGTTTCAATAGCTGCCAGGTACCAGAGTTTCTGATGTCCGCAGTAACAGAAGCAAAGCTCTTCAAGGATTTTACAAAAACACACACAAGGAATGTTGTTGTTGTGGTCTTCAGTCCTGAGACTGGTTTGATGCAGCTAGACCTTCAGTCTAATTTAAGAACTGTTTCACATAAAGCCGTTGGCATTTTAAAATTAATGTTATTTAGTCTTAAGTTTTGGGCCTTCAGCCGATTTTAAAATTAAGTTGTTTCGCTCTTAAAGTGTCAGATTCTTGGGGCTTTCAGCCGATTTTGAAGGAAAGTTGTTCTGCTCTTAAGGTGTTAAATGGTTTGGGCCTTCAGCCTAATGTAAGAACTGTTTTACGTAAAGCCTTTGGCGTTTCTTTTTAAATTAATGTTATTGAGTCTTAAGTGTTGGGCCTTCAGCCGATTTTAAATTTAAGTTGTTTTGCTCTTAAAGTGTCAGATTATTTGGGCCTTCAGCCTAATTAAGGAACTCTTTTAAGATAAGGCTTTGCCTTTTAAATTTCTAATTTTGGTTGAGCTTTAAGTTATTGGCTTTCAGCCGTTTTCAAATTAAAGTGGTATTGCCCTTAAGGCATGAGACTGTGCGGCGGATTCAGCCACTAATTAAGTTCCAAAACTAAAGCTGTGTTTTTTTTTAAGTTTTTCTCCGAACTTGTAATGTTTGATCAAATAAAAGGTTGTATGTTCGAGTGTAACTGACAGTCGCTTATTTTGGCTCTTTTCCACAACTTAAACTACCTGTCCTGCTCTGCGGGTTTATCAGAGCGTCTCGATATAGTTAATTTTAATCAGCATGATAGGGATATATTCCAACTTGTTTACTTCCAAGAACGTTTATTGCGCTTTTCTTTTTTTAATAAAGCAAATACGAAGGTTGTATTTATTCACTCCGTTCCCCCTCGTCGTAAATATATAATGAATTAACCGTATTTCTCACGTCCCCAGTTGGACCTCTGAATGCTTCGACAATTTTCTATCAATCATATTTCTTGTCCTTCGGCATTTATGCAGCGGATATCTTCGATCCCAAGACAACCTATCATATCTAAAAGGGAGTGCTGAAAAGTAATGCCTCTAAATTTTTTATGTTAAAAATATTACAGTTTTTAAATTACAGCACGCGTTATTAACATCTAGATCTACATGATAACTCTGCAATTCACATTTAAGTGCTTGGCAGAGGGTTCATCGAACCACAATCATACTATCTCTCTACCATTCCACTCCCGAACAGCGCGCGAGCTCTAATTTCTCTTATTTTATTTTGATGATCATTCCTACCTATGTAGGTTGGGCCCAACAAAATATTTTCGCATTCGGAAGAGAAAGTTGGTGACTGAAATGTCGTTAAGAGATCTCGCACCGACGAAAAACGTCTTTACTTCAATGACTTCCATCCCAACTCGCGTATCATATCTGACACACTCTCCCTTATTACTTGATAAAACAAAACGAGCTGCCCTTTTTTGCACCATTTCGATGTCCTCCGTCAATCCCACCTGGTAAGGATCCCACCACACGCAGCAATATTCTAACAGAAGACGAACGAGTGTAGTGTAAGCTGTCTCTAGTGGACTTGTTGCATCTTATCAGTGTCCTGCCAATGAAACGCAACCTCTGGCTCGCCTTCCCGACAATATTATCTACGTGGTCCTTCCAACTGAAGTTGTTCGTAATTTTAACACCCAGGTACTTAGTTGAATTGACAGCCTTGAGAATTGTACTATTTATCGAGTACTATTTTTCTTTTGGAACTCATGTGGATCACCTCACACTTTTCGTTGTTTAGCGTCAACTGCCACCTGACACACCACACAGCAATCTTTTCTAAATCGCTTTGCAACTGATACTGGTCTTCCGATGACCTTACTAGACGGAAAATTACAGCATCATCTGCGAACAACCTAAGAGAACTCCTCAGATTGTCACCCAGATCATTTATATAGATCAGGAACAGCAGAGGTCCCAGGACGCGTCCCTGGGGAACATCCGATATCACTTCAGTTTTACTCGACGATTTGCCGTCTATTACTACGAACTGCGACCTTCTTGACAGGAAATCACGAATCCAGTCGCACAACTGAGACGATACCCCGTAGCCTAGCACCTTGATTAGAGGTCGCTTCTGAGGAACGGTGTCAAAAGCTTTCCGGAAATCTAGAAATGCGGAATCAATCTGAGATCTCCTGTCGATAGCGGCCATTACTTTGAGCGTATAAAGAGCTAGCTGCGTCGCACAAGAACGATGTTTTCTGAAACCATGCTGCTTACGTATCAATAGATCGTTCCCTTCGAGGTGATTCATAATGTTTGAATACAGTATATGCTCCAAAACCCTTCTGCAAACCGACGTCAATGATATAGGTCTGTAGTTCGATGTATTACTCCTACTACCCTTCTTAAACACTGGTGCGACCTGCGCAATTTTGCAATCTGTAGATACAGCTCTATCGGTGAGCGAGCGGTTGTATATGATTGCTAAGTAGGGAGCTATTGTATCAGCGTAATCTGAAAGGGACCTAATCGGTATACAATCTGGACCTGAAGACTTGCCCGTATCAAGCCATTTGAGTTGCTTCGCAAGCCCTAAGGTATCTACTTGTAAGAAACTCATGCTAGAAGCTGTTCGTGTTTCAAATTCTGGAATATCCTATTCGTCTTCCCTGGTGAAGGAATTTCGGAAAACTGCGTTCAATAACTCCGCTTTAGCGGCACAGTCGTCGGTAACAGTACCATCGGCACTGCGCAGCGAAGGTATTGACTGCGTCTTGCCGCTTGTGTACTTTATATATGACCAGAATTTCTTCGGATTTTCTACCAAATTTCGAGACAAGGTTTCGTTGTGGAACCTATTAAAGGCATCTCGCATTGAATTCCGTGCCAAATTTCGCGTGTCTGTAAATTTTAGCCAATTTCGCGTTCTTCTGAACTTCGCGTGCTTTTTCCGTTGCCTCTGCAACAGCGTTCGGACCTGTTTTGTGTACCATGGGGGATCAGTTCCATCGCTTACCAGTTTACGAGGCTACTATATCTTTGAATTTGAGCCACATTTTGTCTACATTTGCATAGTCAGTTGGGAAGGAATAAAATTATTTTGCGTTTGTTTCTGGTGGATTTGGAAGAAACGGTATTGAGCCTAGCTACAACGACCTAGTGATCACTAATCCCTGTATCAGTCATGATGCTCTCTATCAGCTCTGGATTGTTTGTGGCTAAGAGGTCAAGTGTGTTTTCGCAACCATTTACAATTTGCGTGGGTTCGCGGAGTAGCTGCTCGACATAATTTTCGGAGGAAGTATTTAGGACAATCTCGGAAGATGTTTTCTGCCTACCACCGGTTATGAACAAGTATTTTTGCCAACTTATCGAGGTAAGGTTGAAGTCCCCACCAACTATAACCGTATGAGTGGGGTATTTATTTGTTATGATACTCAAATTTTCTCTGAACTGTTCAGCAACTATATCGTCGGAGTCTGGGGGTCGGTAGAAGGAGCCAATTATTAACTTAGTTCGGCTGTTAAGTATAACCTCCACCCATACCAATTCGCACGGAGTATCTACTTCTACTTCACTACAAGGTAAACCTCTACTGACAGACACAAACACTCCACCACCAATTCTGCCTAATCTGTCTTTCCTGAACACCGTCTGAGACTTCGTAAAAATTTCTGAAGAACTTATTTCAGGCTTTAGCCAGCTTTCTCTACCCTTTTTTACAGAGCCGCAACCTCACCTGTGCTTGCACAGCTTCCTGTCTGTCAAAGTGAAGACCTCAAAGGTGTTCTTTAAACTCTGGAAATAACATTCTACGTCTTTACTATTTACGTCTACGTATTTGCAGCCCTCTGCCGATAAAGGGCTCGGAATTGTAGTGTGTTACCACGGCGGTGTGTGGCCTAACTCTGTCAGCGTATGAGAAACAAACGTGCTGTAATCGAGTTTCGAATTCGAAGGGTTGGTCCGCACACGGATCTCCCTCCTCTTCAGCATGTCATCGCCAGATCGCACATCTGCGACATATGCAACAAGCCGACGCTTCGGTTCACTGTCATTCACCTTCCTCCATCCAGTCCTGACTTCGCCTCATCCGCTTTTCATTTATTTCCCGAGTTTAAAGAACACCTCTGAGGTTTTCACTTTGACAGAGAGGAAGCTATGCAGGCACAGGTGAGGTTGCGGGTCCGTCGACAAAGTCAAACATTGTACAATGATGGCGTCAAGAAAGTGGTCTCTCGTTGTGAGAAATGAGTTCGTCGCCAGGGTGACCACGGTGAGAAATTAATATGCAGACATGAAGAAAAAAAGACGTAGAATGTTATTAATGCGTGTTTTATCTGAACTTCTGTAAGAGTTTTGACATAAAAAATTCGGAGGCATTAATTTTCAGGACGGCCCAGAACATTCTCCTATCAGCAATATCAAGCTTTCCGTAGCGCAAGCGGAGATGACGCGAACTTCCTTTCATCGTTCTCTGAAGGATGATAACAAGCAGGATATGAGCTAAGACAAGCGAATGCCAGCCAAACTCTCCCGAATGCCGTTTGTTCACACGCGCCTGCCGTTTACACTAGAGAGAATTCACGTACGCTGTCCCCAATGTGCTTGTGTTTGATTTCGTGTAAAGGGGATCTCAGAATCCTTCCCAAACGGGGATCATTTTGCAAATAAAATCAGTGATGAAGCCAATTTCACAAGGTTTGGGACGAAATATCGGCAATGGAATCATGGAAACTGATGAAGACATTTAATAAACTGACTGAAATACAAATTTTTGGATTACGTACTGGATTGCCAAAAAATACTAAATCATTAGTAGTAGATGCAAGAACATTAGCAGAACTAAGGTATGTAACAGCTTTCTCACATAACTTCAAGCGTTGATCATATGACTTGGCTGAAATAGAAGCAATAGCAGCTTCACGTGCGTCTTTATCAACTTCACTAGACGCTGTTTTCTGAACTTCAACCGAATACTTAACATCAAAGTTACAAAATAACAGCTTTAGAAAATATAATTGACTTATAATCGCAATGAAACATTATAAAAGCATCACTAATAGCTGGACCCTTTAATTCACTAAGACTTAAAAAATCAACTTGATCAATTTGCCCACCATATGCAAAATCTAAGTGCTTCATATGCTGATGTTTGTGAACAAAACCAGACATAGACTTTCAAGGATTACGAATAATGGAGGCAATATCACGATTCTTATTCCGAATCTTCCTGGCTGCAATTCTCCGGCGGACATTCGGCGCGTATTTTCTTAGAGAGTCTTGGGATACCAGCAACACAATACGGGGAGCGAAGGGTTTTCTAAAACTCGTTCAGAAACCAGACCGCAGTTATAAGAGCCGAAGAACATGAAAGAGAAGCAGTGGTTGAGAAGGGAGTGAGACACGGTTGTAGCCTCTCTCTGGTGTCATCCAGTCTGTACACTGAGTAAGCACTAAAGGAAAACCAAGGAGAAATCCTGAAAGGGAAACACAGTTCCGCGATAAGAAATGGAAACTCTGAGACTTCTTGGCAGATGCAAACTGTGTGCCAGACCGGGACTTCAAACGGGGATCTTCCCTTTGCCTTCAGAGCTTTAGTTAGGACAGCGCCTCTTCCCCTACAGGGTGTTTAACAATGTCTTGACGAATTCAGATTTGAATAACAGGCAAAGTAATCGCGAAACGTAGTTGAACAGTTTACACAAAATACGACATTTACTCAAGTTTACTTGTGAAATACGACAACGGACAAATGACGCCCATTCGTGGACACATAGCACCAAAGTGTTTCACCCAGTTTTTCAACACATTGTTCGTAACTGCTGCGATCCTCCCAGTTGAAATCTGGATTCGCAGGACAGAGCGGATGACGTTCTGGAAAGGGGCCAATGTCAATTACTGTTAGTTATACCAGAACACACAACTTTATTCCTCAAACCAGTGCACAGTTTTCTCTTTAAAACAACAAAGATCAATTCACGGCTGAGGGCCCAAGTAACTTCTCAAGAACAGTTAAATATAACCTTAAGATAATTTTAAGATTTCAAGATAATTAAAGGGAAACCTTACAGGAAAGGATTTACATATTAAAGCCACAGATGCTGAAACAAACGCGGCTGTAGACTTAAATACAGATCAACAAGAAATTTAAAGGAAACACGGCTGAAGGCCTAATCTTAAAGTTGTTATGAAGTTCGGCTGAAGGCCATATACAGTAGAGCGTCGATTACCCGAAGTAATTGGGGGGGACATGGGTGTTCGGAAAACTGGTTTGTTCGGATAATCGAACTGTACATGTTTATTTGCCAAAAAGAAGTTCTGTACAGTAAATTTACTCATAAAAACAGGCATCTCGTTTAGTATTACAAAGTAACATACAAAGGCAACTTCGATAGGAATATATAGTATGTGGCACAGTTTATTAAACAAAAATATATACATATTATATACGCAGTATGCATGAACAATACACACAGAATACAAAATTAACGTTTAAAAATATCCTTTATTTTGGTCTGTCTAAGCAAGCCTACACGCTTGCGAGCATCTAAGTCACGTACTTTTTTCATTACAGATATCTGAAACTGGTCACTTTCACCTTGGGCTTCAAACCATCGCAAGGCAGTATCTAAACAAGTGAACGCCTCAGAAGCTGTTGGTATACTTTCATCTTCACTTTTCTGGAGCACTCATTGTTGAGATGCTGGTGGCGTCATCGTTATCAGTGACGACGTTTACAATATCGCTGCCCTGCATGATTTGGTGTCCTGGATCTGCATCATCGATATTCATCCATTCGTGAACGTCTTCTTCGTCACATTCGTGGCAATCTATTTCTTTTAGCACACCGAGAATTTCGGACATATCATTCTGTTCGTCATTTTAAATCATACCTTGTGAATTTTCTTCTGTGTCGAAAATTTTATTCCAGGCTTTCTTCAAATTCTCTTCCTTTACACTATTCCATGCTGCGCTGATCACTTAGGGCGCGTCTTTCAAGTCAATATTCTTATGATTTCTTAAGAGACTTTCTTCTCCATACTCTTCTCTTTCTAACAATAACTTACGCAACAATTCTTTGCTGTAATATAGTTTGAAAGTCTCAATAACGCCTTGATCCATGGGCTGTAATAAGGAGGTTATGTTTTGTGGAAGAAAGATTACCTTTATGAACTCGTCTTTTTCGTTTAAAATATCACATGACGGATGAGTTGGTGCATTGTCAAGGAGGAGTAGTGTTTTCTCCGTCTTCCCATTCTTTAGCTGATGAGCTTTTACAGATGGTACGAAAACGTCCAGAAACGACTTCATAAAAATCGTACTATCCATCCAGGCACTCTTTTGTGAGGTGTACACAACAGGCAAGGCTGACATATTAACGTGCTTGAAACAACACGGTTTCTTACTTTTACCAATGACGAACACAGGCAGTGCCGAGCCGACAGAAGTGTGCTGATTGTTGAAACACAGTGGCTGGCGGTACGGCCGGCCAGCAGCGCCTTACGAAGGCCCCATTAGAAGCAATGTTCCGCCAGCGGTGGCCCAGTGCGGCGACTGCTGTGGGAAACTTGGGTTGGGAGTGAGGGGGATGATGGACGGTAGGGTGGGAGAGTAACAGGTGCGAGCGAGTACACGGTTCGGTTAAGCCAGGGGCGGGCAGGAATCCTGCACGTGTGCGGTGCACTTGTACGCGTGCAGTTAACAGGTGTACTGCGTGCACACAGGGGCAAGCTGGCCACCCGCTTGTCTCCCCTCCCCACCATACCGTCTCTCCGCTACTTCCTCTGCAATGCGTTTTCTTTCCTAGTTTGCTTTATTGAATGAAGGAATAAGATTAGTAGAAGTGCTTGAAAGAAATCATGGTTTGAAAGAGTAACTATTAACTACGTTACGTTTTATTTAATTATCACAGGTGGAGTGGAACAAAATTTCTACTTACAGACAAACGCAAACAGTTACTTAAATTTTCATCACTGATGTTTGCTCTTAACCGACACTTACTAATTCAGCAAATGGTTTTACAGCTTTCGCTATATTAAGAGCAATCTTATACGTACCGCTGGGCTATTATTGCTGTCGTCCTGAGAAATTGGAAACAGTGCTCCATGAAATGTTAAATCAGTTAGATGAGAGGCATGGCGGAAGGAAGTCGCAGATCTCTCGTGACCACAGCAACTACGACAGATTCATCTAGTATCGTCAGATCGCTCTTCTTAAGCTCAGTCAGTTTCCCCATCCGCTCAGAATCCGACAATAAATTGTACTCGTCCTTGCGAAATTTGTTATAATGGCCTTCAATGCTAAACTTCCGCTGACCACCGAGAATACTGCCACATATTAAAAATTTCGAATTTTCACGTTTTTGCCAGAAAAAAATGATTCTCCCATTACTTTTTAAAATCTAGAAAATCTCCACTTCTCCGTTTCCTCGTTTCACTCTGCATTTTCCGGTTCTTGAAATACAACATTCACTGTGTAGTGGTCGCTTCGCATCAGCGCCCGCGACTTAGCCTGGCACTACACTGCCACAACCTGCAGGCTGTCGCCACTGCCCCATTCGACGGTCGCACGCGAGCAGCACACCTGCAGCGCTGTGCGCTCACGAGCCACGTGCAACGTTTGCCCGCCCCTGGGTTAAGCGGTCGTTCGGTTGACCGACGTTCCGATAATCGACGCTCTGCTGTACTAAACATAAAACAGACAATATTAATACACGGCTGCCGGCCGCGGTGGTCTAGCGGTTCTAGGCTCTCAGTCCGGAACCGCGCGACTGCTACGGTCGCAGGTTCGAATCCTGCCTCGGGCATGGCCGTGTGTGATGTCCTTAGGTTAGTTAGGTTTATGTAGTTCTAAGTTCTAGGGGACTGATGACCACAGCAGTTGAGTCCCATAGTGCTCAGAGCCATTTGAACCATTTGAATACACGGCTGAAGGCCTGGCACAGTACCTGCGACCAAATAAATTGACAGTCACAAACAACAAACAGTGGTGCTCAGAAGTGTTCCAAGGGTCGGCCTGGGGAGGAAACACTAACCACAGTTTAGGTGAGACAGAGTCAAGCGTAAAACTAAACAACTGAGGTGTAGCACGACCAAGGGACGGCTGACGAACCAACCAACCGCCTAATCAGTTCCCTTCCACCCGACCAACAGCACGACAACCAAAAGTATCATCAAAGACGAGGATCGCAGCAGGATCATGTCTTCATAACTCGCATGTAAACACAGTCAAGGCATAATAAACACTCAGCGAAAAAAAGGAGAACAACAACACCAAGCTGTCGAACTACATCCTATGCCAGACAGCATCAACAAGGCTAAGAAAACACACTGCCGCAAAACTACACTGTCGACCATGGCAGGTAACCGGAACGTTAACGGCCACAAGGCAGAAGATACCGCTGCTGCACTTCACTAATCAATTATAATCATTTCAAAAGTTGAACACCATACAGGGAGACGGGTGCAAAATTTTGCCGACCATCACGTTGCTGCTTGCGGGGACTGTTGTGTTGGCGGAGGAGCCAACACCGTGTTACTAGTGGAGGCCGAAATGCACACGTTTTACGTCACGCAGGCTGACTTGAGGAGGGAAGGACTATACTGACGTGAGGTCTGGAACATGACAAGGAATCGGAATTCAGGAAGCGGACGTAATTAGTTTGATACTGAACTTTAATCCATTAGTGTTGAACGTCGCTCTTGACGGTACATGATTCACATTATTGTCTGTTCAGAATTCATTCTAATTACTGAGTATGGCGCCTTGCTAGGTCGTAGCAAATGACGTAGCTGAAGGCTATGCTAAACTCTCGTCTCTGCAAATGAGGTTAGGGTATCAAATTCAAATTTATCTCGCTTACTAAAGTCTTGGTGGTGTACAAAAGCTCATAAGTCAGTGCAGGCAAAAGATTAGGCAAAGTGTGTTACATATTTTGTTACTGTCAAACTCACTCATCAAAAATGAAGAAAATTCTTTAACTGTAAATATATTACACAAAAAATATATTGTTCCTCTTAGAACGTACATCGCATTCATCATCCGTCAAAAACAAAATAGACGAACATAAAATGCAAAGAAAAAATGTAAATTGTAGTCATCTTTAGTAAATAAATAAAAAAGGTAAAAACCATTGAGATTGTTTATTCCCAGGGTCTGCATGGATCCCACACTGCGTGAGTCTTACTCGCAGACAGTGAACTATCGCTAGCAAAGTCGGCTATACAATTGGGGCGAGTGCTAGGGAGTCTCTAGACTAGACCTGCCGTGTGGCGGCGCTCGGTCTGCAATCACTGATAGTGGCGACACGCGGGTCCGACGTATACTACCGGACCGCGGCCGATTTAAAGGCTACCACCTAGCAAGTGTGGTGTCTGGCGGTGACACCACAGGGACAGCACAGGATGCAACAACCGGCAATCAACGAAGAGACGTGACAACGGTTGGGCTCTCGTGACAGGTTCACTGATTGCTCAACTCCAGCACGCAGGTTCGCTGGGCGACGAACTTTGCAGTTCTCACAGCTACTGCCACACAACTCCGACCGCACGTGCACGCTGCCAGCGGCCCCTGCCTGATCACACGCCGCAGACACTTCCTCGCTGCTCCGCTGCAACCAATCAACTGCCCACACCCGGAAACTGTCAAAAGACCAAATACACGTCGGCCGATGAGACGACCGACCGAACGACCAACCAACGGTCGCTCCCGCTCCAGTCTCCTACCGTCGGACAGTGTGTGTGTGTGTGTGGCTAGCGGTCGGCAGGTACTGGCTGTCCGCACCTCACTGGCGCTCCGTGCCCGACGCTCCTTCGTCCCCGACTGCTGCTCCATGCCTGACTGCTGCTCCGTGCCCGACTGACTTCCAGACGCACGACGACCCGGAAATACTATCAGTCGCTGCAGAGCTAGTACGACAGACAATAGATGGAAGCATAACAGACCAAAGACACTATTGGCTAGGAACTAAACATCTATGGTCCATAGCACGCTAACACGACAGTACTGGCGAGGCCCTGCAATACAGCTGCTACTGGTAACCACAGATGCTCGACCCGCCGAAAAACAGGCAAACGCAGGGAAACCGTACTGTACACAGCACGCAAACCAGCCACACACGCTCCCTACACCGTCTGTGAGCCGATCTATGACCGATCGCCCACTAATGTACAGCGGCCTCGAACTGTTGCAGGGACTCAGCAACTGCAGCAAGCCCCGCAACGAGCTCCAACAACGACAACGGTAACGATGCACGATACCTCGCACTAACACAACCACACCTTGCACGCACTGTCGCAGCTAGCAAGCCGCTACTGCCCTTGCTACCCGTCCTACTGTCGCAGAGGTTTTTTTCCCTTGGCTCTTGCCTTGGCACTTTTTTTTCCTCTCCCCTTACAACCGCTACCCTTCGATCGCTTTCGTCCACTTTCTATCTCCTGACGAACCATGTTAATGAGTAATCTTACCCAGATGCACGGATAACATCACCAGTCCACATCCTGTGACTCCTGATTCAAAACCTAACATGTTATACGGAGATGGCACTAGAACTTTTGGTTTGGTCAACACGTTGGTGTGGGCGTGGAGGGGCCCCATCCTTTGTACGACTTTGCACTTATCGATAAGCACTGCTGCTGCCACTTAAGGACAGGTAAGGCAAGAAGTTCGTGACGCCAGTAAATGGAATAAGAAAATGAGGCGTCAGAACGGTAAGAGAAGATGACAAACAATGAACGGAATGAACACAAGCCGCGCACGGCTCCATAGTTGAACAATTTACACAAGATACAACATTTATTCAAGTTTACTTGCGAAATACGACAACGGACAAATGTCGACCATTCCTGGACACACACAACACTCAAAGTGTTTCTAATGGTTCAAATGGCTCTGAGCACTATTGGACTTAACATCTTTGGTCATCAGTCCCCTAGAGCTTAGAACTACTTAAACCTAACTAACCTAAAGACATCACACACATCCATGCCCGAGGCAGGATTCGAACCTGCGACCGTAGCAGTCGCGCGGTTCCGGAATGCGCGCCTAGAACCGCGAGACCACCGCGGCCGGTTCAAAGTGTTTCACCCAGTTTTTCAACGCATCTTTCGTAAGTGCTAGAGGACTTCTGCAAATTTCATCGTGAATTCGACATTTTAAGTGTTGCAAACTTGTCGGCCTATCGGAGTACACCCTCGCCTCCATTTAACCCCATAGGTAAAAGTCTAGCACGGTTAGATCAGACGAGAGAGGCCCGTTTTTCGGGAGGTCGCACCGTTTTCCTATGCACTGGCAGTTGCACGGAGTTTCTTACCCAGTTCAATATTATTCCACGAGCAGGAATTGGATATCGCGGCTGAATCTGGAAACGCTTACGAAACTCTCTGAAAGTTCTAAGACGCACTTAGGTGTGATTTTTAGATTAGCCATGCAGACGTAGATGTAGATGTAGATAGGGTCCGACAGCCAGGAGTGATGGTCTCCCCAGACTCCTCTTGTGGGCTGAACGGTTAATGCGCTTACGGTGTCAATATATTTAAATTCTGCAACCTTGCCGATGCAAACTGCTCAGCTGTATTTGCACGGCGCAAAATTTCTGCTCCTTCGAAAACCCGGCTTTACAGTAAGAAAACACAAAACGGCGTGAAATATTTTCATATTGCTCTGAGTGAATTTTCATCAGTAAACATCCACAATCCCTACTATTAAACCGCTACCCCCGAACATAGTAGTAGTTTTAAGTTGCCTATCTAAAGTATATGAGGAGCAAAAAAGATTTGAATATTGGCCGAATTCCAAAATTTAAATTGCTGTCACAATCTGCTCACTCCGTCTGCAGGCCACAAGTGGCCCATCGGGATCATCCGACCGCCGTGTCGTCCTCAGCTCAGGACGTGGATAGGAGGGGCGTGTGGTCAGCACACCGCTCTCCCGCTCCTGATGATGGTTTTCTTTGACCGGAGCCGCTACTATTCGGTCGAGTAGCTCCTCAATTGGAATCACGAGGCTGAGTGCAGCCTGAAAAATGTCAACAGCGCATCGTATCCCTGATGATCACCAATACAAGTGCCGACCACGCCCGACAGCGCTTAACTTCGGTGATCTGACGCGAACTCGTGTATCCACTGCGGCAAAGCCGTTGCCACAATCTGCTCAGGAGCAGCCACTATCTTACGATAAAAGTTTAACACGATAACGCAAATTTTACGGTCAGGAACTGAGTGTTTGTCACAATGGAGCGTAACTGCCGGCGCTCAGACGCGCGGACTTTATTGATCGAATATCTGAGAACGAGAGGGCTCAGCGCCTTTCATCAAACTTTACACGTAATTTTGGAAGTTTAGGAAACGCATTCTCGCTGACACCGTCCTCAAAATGAGGAAAGGAAAGACGTTCATCGCCTACTACATTTTCACTGTTCATGCAGTCAAAGTTTAGCATCTGGCATGACGTTTTAATCTATTATTTGTTCACTACCAGCTCTACTACAATTTGCAGGAGATATCTACGTATATAGTTGAATATAACTGCAAAACTATATCATTTTACGGCACATAGTTCAAGAGATAGGGGTTGATAAACATTTATATGCGTGAAAAACTAACTTTTGCTTAAAATGGAGCAGACAGTGCTTCATAATGAGTGCCCTAATCGACTTCTAACGATTTTTAAACATAATTTCATACCTTTCCTAAAATTTTTCTCTCTGGCACACTTGAAGTCGAATATCTAACACATTAACTCATTTGTAAAATAAGCACGCGTTTGAAGCTGTTTTATTCATAGGAGTTTCACTTGTTTAAGGAATAGTTGGTTTAGTGGGTCGCTGCAATTCGATTACACGGCTCATTACCCTTTACTTCAAACTAAACGACAGCACGATACTGCGACATACGAACTACAATAACATGTTCTTGAGAGAGCTGCTGCAGTAACGAACTTTCGGATTTCAAGCGCACTAGGCTTAGGAAATGTGCGACTGAACGTTAATTTAATTGCGTCTCTACAAGAAATCGTTTCCACCTCCAAAAATTGGGCAAGTGCGAGTAAGACTCACGCACTGTGGGATCCATGCAGACCCTGGGAATAAAGAATCTCAATGGTTTTTACCTTTTTTGATTTATTTACTAAATATGACTACAATTTACATTTTTTCTTTGCATTTTATGTTCGTCTATTTTGTTTTTGACGGATGATGAATGCGATGTACGTTCTAAGAGGAACAATGTATTTTTTGTGAAATATATTTACAGTTAAAGAATTTTCTTAATTTCTGATGAGTGAGTTTGACAGTAACAAAATATGTCACACACTTGCCCTAATCTTTTGCCTGCACTGACTTATGAGCTTAACTTTTGTACACCACCAAGATAAATTTGAATTTGATACCCCAACCTGTTCCAGAGAAAAAAGGTCTTGTCAGACGGAGAGACAAACGTATAAAAAGTGACAAAAATATTTTTTCGTGTTGGATAGTTACGAATGAACAATTTTCGGATTTTTTTCGTTACCTGCACTGCGAAACCTTGCTTGTTGCAGAATTTCATGATTCCAGGTCAACGTGGTAGTACAATGTGTGTTTTGATGAGTGTCTATGCGCGTTTCGAAATAAGTGCCACAATTAGAAGCTTAAATATTTTACATCGCCAAGATATCATAGAGTTTAGTATGTGACATAAATCTGAATTTGATAGACTCACCTGTTCCAGAGGAAAAGAAGTTTTAACAGACGGACAAACAGACAATGGACCAAGAAATGATAAAAAAAATATTCTTGTCATATGCTATAACAACAAATTAACAATATTAGGATTTTTTTCCTTTCCTTGTTCAGTGAAAACTTCGTTATTCCCAGATAACATGATTGTAGGTCAACGGGAAGTACCGTAAAGATTTTGACGAGTGAGTTTTGCAGTATCAAAATAAATTGAAGCACCAAAGAAACTGATATAGACAAGCGTATTCAAATACAGAGATATGTAAACAGGCAGAATAGGGCGCAGCGGTCGGCAACGCACGTATAAGGCACCAAGTGTCTGGCGGAGTTAAGAGATTGATTACTGCCGCTACAATGGTAGGTTATCAAGAATTGTGAGTTTGAACGTGGTGTTATAGTCGGCGCACGAACGATGGGACACGGCATCACCGAGGTAGCGATGATGTGTGGATTTTCCCGTGCGAACATTTCACGAGTGTGCCGCGAATAGCAGGAACCTGGTAAAACATCAAATCTCCGACATCACTGCGGCCGGAAAATGATCCTGCAAGAATGGGACCAGCAACAACCGAAGACAATCGTTCAACGTGACAGAACTGCAACCCTTCCGCAAACTGCTACACATTTCAATGCTGGGCAATCAACAAGTGTCACCGTGCGAACCATTCAACGAAACATCATCGATATGAGCTTTTGGAGCCGAAGGACCACTCGTGTACCATTGATGACTGCACGACACAAAGCTTTACGCCTTGCCTCGTCCCGACAACACCGACATCGGACTGTTGATGACTGGAAACGTGTTGCCTGGTTGGACGAGTCTCGTTTCAGATTGTATCGAGCGGATGCACGTGTAGGGGTATGGAGACAACCTCATGAATCTGCATGTCAGCAGGGGATTATTCAGTCTGGTGGAGGCTCTGTGATGGTGTGGAGCGTGGGCAGTTGAAGTGATATGTGGCCCCTGGTACGTCTCTAGCAGGTGACACGTAAGTAAGCATGCTGTTTTATCACCTGATTTCATTCATGTCCATTGTGCATTCCGAAGGACTTGGGCAATTCCAGCTGGACAATGCGACACCCCATACCTCCAGAATTGCTACAGAGTGGCTCCAGGAACACTCTTCCGAGTTTAAACCATTCCGCTGGCCACCAAACTCCTCACACATGAACATTACTGAACATATCTGGGATGCCTTGCAACGTGCTGCTTAGAGGAGATCTCCGCCCCCTCGTACTCTTACAGATCTATGGACAGCCCCGCTGGTGTCAGTTCCCTCCAGCACTTCTTCAGACAGTAGTGGAGTCCATGTCATGTATTGTTGCGGCACTTCTGGGTGCTCGCGGAGACCCTATACGATGTTAGGAAGGTGTACCAGTGTTTTTGGTTCTTCAGTGTACATCTACATCTACATGACTACTCTGCAATTCACATTTAAGTGCTTGGCAGAGGGTTCATCGAACCACAATCACACTATCTCTCTACTATTCCACTCCCGAACAGCGAGCGGGAAAAACGAACACCTAAACCTTTCTGTTCGAGCTCTGATTTCTCTTATTTTATTTTGATGATCATTCCTACCTATGTAGGTTGAGCTCAACAAAATATTTTCGCATTCGGAAGAGAAAGTTGGTGACTGAAATTTCGTAAAAAGGTCTCGCGGCGACGAAAAACGTCTATGCTGTAATGACTTCCATCCCAACTCGTGTATCATATCTGTCACACTCTCTCCCCTATAACGTGATAATACAAAACGAGCTGCCCTTTTTTGCACCCTTTCGATGTCCTCCGTCAATCCCACCTGGTAAGGATCCCACACCGCGCAGCAATATTCTAACAGAGGACGAACGAGTGTAGTGTAAGCTGTCTCTTTAGTGGACTTGTTGCATCTTCTCAGTGTCCTGCCAATGAAACGCAACCTTTGGCTCGCCTTCCCGACAATATTATCTATGTGGTCCTCCCAAATGAAGTTGTTCGTAATTTTAACACCCAGGTACTTAGTTGAATTGACAGCCTTGAGAATTGTACTATTTATTGAGTAATCGAATTCCAACGGATTTCTTTTGGAACTCATGTGGATCATCTCACACTTTTCGTTATTTAGCGTCAACTGCCACCTGACACACCATACAGAAATCTTTTCTAAATCGCTTTGCAACTGATAATGGTCTTCTGATGACCTTACTAGACGGTAAATTACAGCATCATCTGCGAACAGTCTAAGACAACTGTTCAGATTATCAGCCAGATCATTTATATAGATCAGGAACAGTAGAGGTCTCAGGACGCTTCCCTGGGGAACACCTGATATCACTTCAGTTTTACTCGATGATTTGCCGTCTATTACTACAAACTGCGACCTTCCTGACAGGAAATCACGAATCCAGTCGCACAACTGAGACGATAGCCCCTAGCTCCACAGCTTGATTAGAAGTCGCTTATGAGGAACGGTGTCAAAAGCTTTCCGGAAATCTAGAAATACGGAATCAACTTGAGATCCCCTGTCGATAGCGGCCATTACTTCGTGCGAATAAAGAGCTAGCTGCGTTGCACAAGAGCGATGTTTCCTGAAGCCATGCTGATTACGTGTCAATAGATCGTTCCCTTCGAGGTGATTCATAATGTTTGAATACAGTATATGCTCCAAAACCCTACTGCAAACCGACGTCAATGATATAGGTCTGTAGTTAAATGGATTACTCCTACTACCCTTCTTGAACACTGGTGCGACCTGCGCAATTTTCCAATCTGTAGGTACAGATCTATCGGTGAGCGAGCGGTTGTATATGAGTGCTAAGTAGGCAGCTACAGTATCAGCGTAATCTGAAAGGAACCTAATCGGTATACAATCTGGACCTGAAGACTTGCCCGTATCAAACGATTTGAGTTGCTTCGCAACCCCTAAGGTATCTACTTCTAAGAAACTCATGCTAGCAGATGTTCGTGTTTCAAATTCTGGAATATTCCATTCGTCTTCCCTGGTGAAGGAATTTCGGAAAACTGCGTTCAATAACTCCGCTTTAGCGGCACAGTCGTCGATAACAGTACCATCGGCACTGCGCAGCGAAGGTATTGACTGCGTCTTCCCGCTTGTGTACTTTACATACGACCAGAATTTCTTCGGATTTTCTACCAAATTTCGAGACAATGTTTCGTTGTGGAACCTATTAAAGGCATCTCGCATCGAAGTACGTGCCAAATTTCGCGCGTCTGTAAATTTTAGCCCATCTTCGGGATTTCGCGTTCTTCTGAACTTCGCATGCTTTTTCCGTTGCCTCTGCAACAGCGTTCGGACCTGTTTTGTGTTCCACGGGGGATCCGTTCAATCTCTTACCAATTTATGAGGTATGAATATCTCAATTGCTGTTGCTACTATATCTTTGAATTTGAGCCACATCTCGTCTACATTCGCATAGTCAGTTCGGAAGGAATGGAAATTGTCTTTTAGGAAGGCTTCTAGTGGCACTTTATCCGCTTTTTTAAATAAAATTATTTTTCGTTTGTTTCTGATGGATTTGGAAGAAATGGTATTGAGCCTAGTTACAATGACCTTGTGATCACTAATCCCTGTATCAGTCATGATGCTCTCTATCAGCTCTGGATTGTTTGTGACTAAGAGGTCAAGTGTGTTTTCGCAACCATTTACAATTCGCGAGGGTTCGTGGACTAACTGCTCGAAATAATTTTCGGAGAAAGCATTTAGGACAATCTCGGAAGACGTTTTCTGCCTACCACCGGTTTTGAACAAGTATTTTTGCCAACATACCGAGGGTAGGTTGAAGTCCCCACCAACTATAACCGTAAGAGTGGGGTATTTATTTGTTACGAGACTCAAACTTTCTCTGAACTGTTCCGCAACTGTATCATCGGAGCCTGGGGGTCGGTAGAAGGAGCCAATTATTAACTTAATTCGGCTGTTAAGTATAACCTCCACACATACCAATTCGCACGGAGTATCTACTTCGACTTCACTACAAGATAAACCACTACTGACAGACACAAACACTCTCCCACCAATTCTGCCTGTCTTTTCTGAACACCGTCTGAGACTTCGTAAAAATTTCTGCAGAACTTATTTCAGGCTTTAGCCAGATTTCTGTACCTATAACGATATCAGCTTCTGTGCCTTCTATTAGCGCTTGAAGCTTAGGGACTTTTCCAGCGCAACTACAACAATTTACAACTATAATTCCGACTGTTCCTTGATCCAAGCATGTCCTGTAATTGCCAAGCACCCTTTGACATTGCAGCCCACCCCGCACTTTCCCGAGGCATTCTAACCTAAAAAACCGCCCAGTCCATGCCACACAGCCTCCGCTACCCGTGTAGCCGCCAGCTGAGTGTAATGAACTCCTGACCTATTCAGCGGAACCCGAAACCCCACCACCCTATGGCGCAAGTCAAGGAATCTGCAGCCAATACGGTCGCAAAACCGTCTGAGCCTCTGATTCAGACCCTCCACCCGGCTCTGCACCAAAGGTTCGCAGTCGGTTCTGTCAACGATGCTGCAGATGGTGAGCTCTGCCTTCATCTCGTAAGCAAGACCGGCAGCCTTCACCAAATCAGATAGCCGCTGGAATACAGAGAGAATTTCCTTAGATCCAAAGCGACACACGTCATTAGTGCCGACATGTGCCACCACCTACAGCTGGCTGCACCCTGTGCTCTTCATGGCATCCGGAAGGACCCTTTCCACATCAGGAATGACTCCTCCCGGAATGCACACGGAGTGCACACTGGATTTCTTCCCCTCCTTAGCCGCCATATCCCTAAGGGGCCCCATTACGCGCCTAACATTGGAGCTCCCAACTACCAGTAAGCCCACCCTCTGCGATTGCCCGGACCTTGAAGGCTGAGAATGATCCTCTGAAACAGGGCAGGCAGCTGCATCTGGCTCAGCCAGAGACAGTGCCTGAAACCGGTTTGTCAGACGCACCGGGGAGGCTTTCTGATCAGCCTCCGGGGACGCCTTTCGCTGCCTGCCACGCCTTGGAACGACCTCCCAATCAACCACAGGCGAGGGCTCAGCCCCACTGCGGGCAGCAACCGGGGCAACCACAGCGGCGGACCGATCTGGGGACAGACGGGACGAGGTTGACATCCCCGTGATACCCAAGTCCGGCTCCCCACAGTGGTGCCCATTGGCAACAGCCTCAAGCTGCGCGACCGAAGTCAGCGCCGATTGCAGCTGTGAGCGAAGGGATGCCAAGTCAGCCCTCATCCGAACACAGCAATCGCAGTCCCTGTCCATTCTAATCGATGCTGAACAACAGTTACCGAAACACGAGTCCGTGCCTAGATAACGCAAGCGAAACACGCAAAGAATGTATCAACTAACCTGTACAAATGCCTAACGACTGCGCTACAATCTGCCTGAATTTACGATTACAGTAACTAAAACTCGAAATTGCACCTCCTATACGAAACTCACACGCAATTTAAGTAAGAATCTACCAAGTAAACACTAAAGCGCGATGCTACAACTGTCAAATACTATAATACGCCCGAAACATATGAATTAAACAATGCAAGTACCCAAAAACACGCAAAGAAATTAATTAAACTATCTAACAAATAAGTAAGCTAGGGTTATACGACTTGCTGCTGCAGCTGCTTATCCAACGGCGGCAGGGAGCACAATGGCTGTGACCAACCGACACTGGCTGTTCAAAACAAAAACAGAAGACAGACGACTACGCGAATTTACACTATTCAGGTACTAAGGCGCGATGCTACAACCCTCAAATACTATAATACGCCCGAAATATATGAATTAAACAATACAAGTACCCAAAAACACGCAAAGAAATTAATTAAACTATGTATGTGATATAAATGTCCGTATCTCATGACTGAATTGACTTAGAAGCTTATACATTTTACCCTACCAAGGGACTATAGCCCTTACCGTGTGACATAAATTTGAACTTGGTACGTCCACCCATTCATGAGAAAAAGGGTTGTTAACAGTTAGACAACCAGGTGGACTACAAAGCGATCCTGTAAAGATTCCGTTTTCTCAGATTGTGGCACAGCACCCTAGAAATCGCACAGGGACACTACAGATACCTACTTCCGTACTAGACAGTACACAATAAGTCAAACAAAAAGTGAGAATGAAATAAAGAGGCTCACTCGCGAGTAGCAGCCACAGGGAGCTCCGCTACTCTGCCAGGCGCCAAAACGGCTCGGAAAAGATTCAGCATTGGCGGCTACCGCCACACGTACCAGATCTGCATGGCATCGCGAGTCCGTTTCCCGGCTACTGCGAAGCATACAGTGACCCACGTGCGTTACGCGAATCAAGCATTACGAGGTAATCGTGAGAGCATCCCTCAACTGGCCATTAAAACCTGAACTGAGGGTCTCTCCTCTAGACAAGAGCGTGGATAGACACAACATTTTAGTCGACAGTTGCCGTATTCAGAAATACCAGTGCCCGACAAATCTCTCAGCTAACTTTCGGAGAAAATAATAGCTTGAGAACTTAGCCTCAAAAACGGCTAGAGCTCTACAAAATGCGCGAAGCGTTTGAGGAACACGAAATTAAAATTCTGCCCACCGACATGATGGTAAATTTCATCTATAATGTGTGTAAGGTGTCAGGCAAATCTAACACCTTCCATGAAACCCCTGGCATGATAGCAAATCCGACAGTATGTCACATAGCTCCGAATAAATACTCACATTAAATTAACCAAAGTAATACGATCAATGAGTGAGCAAATCGAATACCTCAGACTAACACAAGAACGCCTAAATGCATGTCATACCTTCCCACCGTGAAACAGACGCAGTTCTGAGGGGAGAAACGAGAACAGAAGCTGAGAGCAGAACCGTGTTAAGCTAGAAGGCCCTACGATAAGGGACGGACTGGACACCCACGTCGCCAGCTAACCACTAGGACAACGCCAGCTGCAAGTTTTAGCGTGAAACTTTTTCGTGTCTCAGGTATGTCAAGGACAACCCCCAGCCCATGTTAAAAGCTAGAGCCCTCCAGAAAAACAGTATAGATCTTACGATAACACAAAAAGGGCCACACCACCCTTTTAGCGTGAGACTTTTTCGCGTCCCCGTTACATTAGGACCTCCCCCCAGCCCATGTTAAAAACTAGAGCCCTCCAGAAGAACAGTATAGATCTTACGATAACACTAAAAGGGCCACACCAGCTGCAAGTTTTAGCGTGAGACTTTTTCGTGTCTCTGTTGCTTAGCAAACATTAAAAACATTGCCCAACAACGAAAAGTATAACGTTTCTCATTGGATATACAGAATTTTTGTAGGCAGAGCTTAAGGTTAAAATTGAGACCCTGATTGATCAGTTGAAAACACAGCCAGATAGCTTTTCTTAAACCAACTTTGGTAAATTGTAGTAAGAAGAAGTTAGAGCTGTGCTGCCCGCTGCCTCCCTGACGCTGCCTAAACACCGACAAGGTAATGAACGCATGCGATGCCGCATAAGGGTGCATAAGGCTTCACTCAGAAATGCAGAAGTCTCATCTGTTACACCCCTTTTTTGCGTAATACTAGTGTCGATCGTCAATTAAACTTCGTGGTATTCACATTTGCTATTAGAAGTTAAAATCTGAAATGCGATGATTTTTCTATTTTATAGTTATTGAGAAGCCACATCAGCCACTGTAATATACGACAAGTTAAATAAGTAATTAAAGATAATTGAGGGTCACTATAGACCATTTTTATAGTTTTCTCTTTTATGAAACTTAACTTAAACCTAGATTATAGATGTGATATGGCATAGGTCATCCTTCGATCCATTAAATAACTTGGAAATCCACTCAGGGAATATTCGTTCACATTTTTGTTGAACGCAGTTGGTTTTTATCATCCTGTATTAAAGTATTTCCTTTTATCAATAGTGCAATTTATAAACAATGTTTTGTGAGTAGAATAAAATTTCCAATGGTATACTTAACTGCTTTTTCGACGTTATTTTACCAGCTAACTAAAAATAGGAAAGCCTTGAACCCCTTCCACTAAATTGAGTTAGTATTAAGATTCTTTTACAGGGAGTGCAGTGGAGCTGATGCTGAAATAATTAAGTATTTGGTTATATCATCGCTAGTCTCACTGAACTCTTCTGAACTCTACATGTCATGTGTGGTCTGGCGTCTCCTTACCAGCAACAGGTCCCAGGTTCAAACTAGTCAATTCCCAAAAAAACCCGCTCAGAGCGTCGTTGCGCGAAAGTGGTAGGGAGACACAGAACAAACAGAAACCACGCAGAATGTTAGATGTGCTTCACAATGTTTGGATGATTTCAGATTTGAATAACAATCGCGAAACGAGGTTGAATATTCTACACAAGGTACAACATGTATTCAAGCTTACTTATGAAATACAATATCGGACAAATGACGACCATTAGCGGGTACACAACACTGGAGACGTTTCATCCGGTTTTTGAACACATCTTTCGTAACTGCTAGAGCGGCAAATTTCATCCTTAATTCGATATTTTAACTGTTGCAATCTTCTCGACCCGTCGGAGTGCACCCTCGCCTCCAAATAATCCCACAGGTAAAAGTCTGGCACGGTTAAATCAGACGAGCGAGGCCTATTTTCGCGAAGTCGGACGGTTTTCTGATGCACCGAGTTTCTTATCCAATTCAGTATTATACCACGAGCAGGGATTGATATCGCTGAATCTTGAAACCCTTGCGAAAGGCACGCTGCACGCCCACGACAGATTCGCCGAAGCGGAAATAGCACTCCACCAAGAACGCACCATGTTCCTTCGACCAGTACGTCATGATTACTGTCGAAACCTCTGTACTACTAATAGACAGCCTGCCAATTGTATCTCGCTTTTAGAGCGCGTTATTATAATTTGAATCTCTAAAACACTGTGAAGCAATCTGTTCAGTTCACATTCCACTGCAGACTGACAATTCATTCTGGAAGCAATCCCCTGGGATGTGGCTAAGCCATTTCTCCGCACCATCCTTTCCTTCAGAACTGCAGGGTTTGTAGGAGAACATTTGCGAAGTTTGGAAGGTACGAGAAGACACACTGACTGAATTTCATGCTTGCATAGTACAGTCGCTAGATTCACTTTCCCGTGAAATGCAAAGCTCCCAGGTTCAACTCCCTTTCCGGCACACAGTTTTAATCTGACAGGAAGTTTCAAATCTGCACACATCCCACTGCAGAGTGGAAATTCCTTCCAAAAACCTTTAGATTCGCCATCAACAATGTAATTTTGTCAGAGACAGCAAAGGACATCGAACGATGGGACACTGTACAGAAAAGAAATTATAAGAAGAATATCATCAAAAGTAGAAGACAGAGCAATAGGGCGTAGCCGAATAAAATCTTGTAATGTTGACAAAACTAGATGAGGGAATCAGTCGCTAGAAGTAGAGGATGAGATTTGCTGCCTCGGTAGCAATGTGATGGACGATGGCCACAGTAGAGAGTATATAATATGCAGACGGGCTATAGCAAAGAATTGCATTTGTGAAAAAAGAGAAATTTGTTACCATCAAGTATAAATTTAAGTGTTAGGAATCCTTTCTGGAGATATTTGTCTGCCGGCCGGAGTGGCCGAGCGGTTCTAGGCGCTTCAGTCTTGAACCGAGCGACCGCTACAGTCGCAGGTTCGAATCCTGCCTCGGGCACGCATGTGTTTGATGTCCTTAGATTAGTTAGGTTTAAGTAGTTCTGAGTCTAGGAAGGGGGCTGATGACCTCAGATGTTAAGTCCCATAGAGCCATTTTTGATATTTGGCTGGATGCAAATATGGAAGGTGGATAAATTAACAGTACAGACAAGGAGGACACAGGAGCTTCGGAAATTTAGTGCTACACCAGAATAATAAAAGTTCTGAGAACGGAGGAAAAATGAAATATACGACACAATTTGAATAAAAGGAAGCATCTGTTGACAAAACTAACTTCGTCCGAGCCTTGAGAGGCTCAACGGTACCGACCGACCGCCGCCTCATCATGAGTCGATAGGTATCACTGAGTGCGAATATCGAAGGGCATGTGGTCAACGCACCGCTCCCGCTGTCGTTGTTACCTTTCGTTACCGGAGCCGCTACTTTTCATTCGAGTAGCTCCTCAATTTGCTCAGAAGGGCTGAGTGCATCCTGGCTGCCAAAAGTGCTCGGCAGATCCGGACGGTCACCCCTCCAAGTGCTAGCCAAGTCTAACAGTGCTTAACTTCGGTACTCTGACGGGACCTGTTGTTACCCCTGCGGCAGGGTCGTTGGCGGGATCAATTGATACATCCTGAGATATCTAGGAATCGTCAGTTTAGTAATGGATGGACGTGTGTGGTGTATTATTTATTTATTGATTTAGCGTATGGGTCATAACATCACAGTAAAAATTACAGAAACAACACGATTAAAAAAAAAAAGAATCACATATGTATAAACAGAGCAATAAGTAACAGTTTGTATATAAGGACACCACCAATTGTAAATTTACACTCACAGGAAAGCAATCACAAACAAACGTCCAGCTTAGATAATATATAGTCGATTGCCTCTTGGGTTGCCATTAGGAAATTCTGTGGGTCACCCTCGTATGCCCTTAGTGGGCATTCCTGCACGATGTGTTTGGCCGTCTGTCTCTCAGCGCCACAGTCGCAAGCGGCCGAAGGAAGTTTACCCCATCTGTGTAAGGAGTCGGCGCATCTCCCACAGTTAGTTCTGATGCGATTAAGAATTGACCAAACTTTGCGTGGGTAATCAAATCATTTCGGTTTACTAAAGATGCATGGCATACTGTGGCAGTTTACTGCTGTTCTGCTCTCCCATTTTTCCATCGGTCATTTTATTTTAAAGTTGGTTTGGTGCAGCGCCTGTGCGGTCTTTAGTGGAGGATGCCTAGACCGGAGTCGGTTGCCTTGGATGTCGTGAGTATCTTCATGGATTTGTAATTGAGGATTGGTCATGATTTTTTGAAATTCTCTAACCAGAGCGTGTTCTCGGCGCAGGTCAGGAGGCGCTATGTTACTGACAACGGGCAGCCACACTGTAGGAGTTGGCCTGATTGTGCCTGATATAATACGCATTGTTGCATTAAGTGGGCTATATACCATGTGTGTGTGTTGCCACACTGGGGCACAGTATTCTGCCACTGGATACACCAAGCCAAGTGCGGATGTTCTTAAGGTAGATGCTGTGGATCCCCAAGTGGTGCTACAGAGCTTCTGCAATGTCTTGTTGCGTGTTTTAAGTTTCGCTGCAGTTTTCTTCAGGTGTTCTTTGAATGTTAGTGTCCTATCTAGGGTAACCCCAAGGTACTTTGGGTGTTTGTTGTGATTTAGTATTTTCCCGTCTAGATATACATGTAGTTCTCTGTTGGTCATTTTGTTGTTCAAATGGAAGGCAGATACTTCCGTCTTTGTAGCACTAGGTTGTAGCGTCCATGTTCTAAAGTACTCGCTGAGAATCCCTAGGTCACTCGTAAGGATATCTGCGGCAGTTTCTATGTTTCTGTGGGCTGTTGCCAGAGCCCAGTCATCAGCATAACCAAATTTGCGCGATCTGCAGGCATGTCAGCGAGGTAAAGGCTGAAAAGGAGGGGCGCAAGGACAGAGCCTTGTGGGAGTCCATTATTGAGTTTCATCTGTTTGCTTCTTTCATTCCCCATTATTACTTGGAAGGTTCTATTTGACAACATATCGTCAATGAGGGAGGTTACTTTCTTGCAGGGGACGGCACAGATTAATTTGTACATGAGAACCTGTTTCCAAACTGTATCATAGGCTGCTGTTAGGTCTATGAATGCTGCAGCTACTTTATGTTTCTTCTACAGCCCCGCCTCTATATATGTTGTCAGTGATAGGACTTGATCTGTGCAGCAGCGATAGGGAAGGAATCCTGCTTTTTCGATAGGGATTTTTTTTTGAGTATAGTTCGGCATATTCTGGTTTAAGTGAGGAAGGAATGTTACCCACTTGGAGAATGTCCGTAAATAACTTAGCCAGCCATTGTTTTGTGTAGGCTCCGACATGTATGAGGAACTCAGGGTGGATACCATCGAAACCCGGAGCTTTGCCTCCTTCAGGGCATTGGTAACCTCCTCGATACGAATATCTGGTGAATATTCTGAGTCCATTGCACGGGTCCTTTTTAATATTTTAAAGTCCTTCTTCACTTTTGTTGTGTGTTTTCTATCTCGTGGGGCTCTAGACGCAGAAACTATGCGGTATGCAACCTTGTTGGAAGATATTTCGTCCTTTCTATGTTCAGGGGAAGGAGTAGAAGAAAAGGTTACAGGAGAATATGGGCTTGGGACAAGGAATGAAAGAGGAGAAAGACTAACTGAGTTCTGTAACAAGTTTCAGCTAGTAATAGCGAATACCCTGTTCAAGAATCACAAGAGGAGGAGGTATACTTGGAAAAGGCCGGGAGATACGGGAAGATTTCAATTAGATTACATCATGGTCAGACAGAGATTACGAAATCAGATATTGGATTGCAAGGCGTACCCAGGAGCAGATATAGACTCAGATCACAATATAGTAGTGATGAAGAGTAGGCTGAAGTTCAAGACGTTAGTCAGGAAGAATCAATACGCAAAGAAGTGGGATACGGAAGTTCTAAGGAATGACGAGATACGTTTGAAGTTCTCTAACTCTATAGATACAGCAATAAGAAATCGCGCAGCAGGCAGTACAGTTGAAGAGGAATGGACATCTCTAAAAAGGGCCATCACAGAAGTTGGGAAGGAAAACATAGGTACAAAGAAGGTAGCTGCGAAGAAACCATGGGTAACAGAAGAAATAATTCAGTTGATTGATGAAAGGAGGAAGTACAAACATGTTCCGGGAAAATCAGGAATACAGAAATACAAGTCGCTGAGGAATGAAATAAAAAGGGAGTGCAGCGGAGCTAAGACGAAATGGCTGCAGGAAAAATGTGAAGACATCGAAAAAGATATGATTGTTGGAAGGACAGACTCGGCATGCAGGAAAGTCAAAACAACCTTTGGTGACATTAAAAGCAACGGTGGTAACATTAAGAGTGCAACGGGAATGCCACTGTTAAATGCAGAGGAGAGAGCAGATAGGTGGAAAGAATACACTGAAAGCCTCTATGAGGGTGAAGATTTGTCTGATGTGATAGAAGAAGAAACAGGAGTCGATTTAGAAGAGATAGGGGATCCAATATTAGAATCGGAATTTAAAAGAGCTTTGGAGGACTTACGGTCATATAAGGCAGAAGGGATAGATAACATTCCATCAGAATTTCTAAAATCATTAGGGGAAGTGGCAACAAAACGACTATTCACATTGGTATGTAGATTATATGAGTCTGGCGACATACCATCTGACTTTCGGAAAAGCATCATCCACACAATTCCGAAGACGGCAAGAGCTGACAAGTGCGAGAATTATCGCACAATCAGCTTAAAAGCTCATGCATCGAAGCTGCTTACAAGAATAATATACAGAAGAATGGAAAAGAAAATTGAGAATGCGCTAGGTAACGATCAGTTTGGCTTTAGGAAAAGTAAAGGCACGAGAGAGGCAATTCTGACGTTACGGCTAATAATGAAAGCAAGGCTAAAGAAAAATCAAGACACGTTCATAGGATTTGTCGACCTGGAAAAAGCGTTCGACAATATAAAATGGTGCAAGCTGTTCGAGATACTGAAAAAAGTAGGGGTAAGCTATAGGGAGAGACGGGTCATATACAATATGTACAACAACCATGAGGGAATAATAAGAGTGGACGATCAAGAACGAAGTGCTCGTATTAAGAAGGGAGTAAGACAAGGCTGTAGCCTTTCGCCCCTACTCTTCAATCTGTACATCGAGGAAGCAATGATGGAAATAAAAGAAAGGTTCAGGAGTGGAATTAAAATACAAGGTGAAAGGATATCAATGATTCGATTCGCTGATGACATTGCTATCCTGAGTGAAAGTGAAGAAGAATTAAATGATCTGCTGAACGTAATGAACAGTGTAATGAGTACACAGTATGGTTTGAGAGTAAATCGGAGGAAGACGAAGGTCATGAGAAGTAGTAGAAATGAGAACAGCGAGAAACTTAACATCAGGATTGATGGTCACGAAGTCAATGAAGTTAAGGAATTCTGCTACCTAGGCAGTAAAATAACCAATGACGGACGGAGCAAGGAGGACTTCAAAAGCAGACTCGCTATGGCAAAAACAGCATTTCTGGCCAAGAGAAGTCTACTAATATCAAATATTGGCCTTAATTTGAGGATGAAATTTCTGAGGATGTACGTCTGGAGTACAGCATTGTATGGTAGTGAAACATGGACTGTGGGAAAACCGGAACAGAAGAGAATCGAAGCATTTGAGATGTGGTGCTATAGACAAATGATGAAAATTAGGTGGACTGATAAGGTAAGGAATGAGGAGGTTCTACGTATAATCGGAGAGGAAAGGAATATGTGGAAAACACTGATAAGGAGAAGGGACAGGATGATAGGACATCTGCTAAGACATGAGGGAATGACTTCCATGGTACTAGAGGGAGCTGTAGAGGGCAAAAACTGTAGAGGAAGACAGAGATTGGAATACGTCAAGCAAATAATTGAGGACGTAGGTTGCAAGTGCTACTCTGAGATGAAGAGGTTGGCACAGGAAAGGAATTCGTGGCGGGCCCATCAAACCAGTCAGTAGACTGATGACCAAAAAAAAAAAAAAAAAAAAGTTCAGGTGGATTTGCGCCTCCAAGTTTACGCAGCAGGAACCAGCCTTGTCGGCTTTACTTTGAAAAGTCTAGATTTTCAACAGTATTCTCCCATTTTTGCCGTATAATATTGTCGATGTTATGTAATAGTTCATCCGTTATTTCCCGGTCCCCATTCTTGAGGAACTCCGCGTACAGGTCATCGCATATCCCAGTCCAACCGGGAATGTATTTTTTGCGGTACCCTCTTGGGATCGCTGTTTTCGCAGAGCTAATGACCGCTCCCACAAACCTCTCATAGCTTTTGCTGGTTGGATGGATCCAGCTCAAGCTATAATCAAATTGTTCAGAGAATTTTGTCCAGTGAGCTTTTGTAAAATTCCACCTTGGTCGAGGATAAGACCTTATTTTCGGGATGAATATACCGATATTAATAAGTACATGGCGGTGCTGGCTATGAGGGAAGTCTGTCAGGACCCTTCTAGAGGCTGCCAGTGGTTTATCGTTTGTATCCCTGGAAACAAAGCACAGATCCGGGTTATAGCCGCAGTTCCATGCGGCTGATCTGAATGTCCCTCGGTGCTTGGCATCAAAGACCAGATATTTATTTTGTTCCTCGGACCAATCGCCCAGCATGTCTCCATTGCTATCATTCGTACTGTATTTCCACATTTCGTGGTGACGATTATAGTCCCCAACGTATACGCTTGGGTGTGGGTGGATCTTTATCACTTCAGCCGCCCATGTAGTAACAGGAGGTTTATAGATGTTAGTTACTGTAACTCCTATTTTAATGACAACTTCATGGATATCATTTGCAATGGAGGCTTCAACTAGAAAGGCGTCCTCTATGTCCCCACGCACATACGTCGCAACGCTATAGTGTCTGTCATACGTGGCTCCAAGAAGATCATATCCCAGTATCCTTCCTCTAGCTTCAAGTTGGGCTCTATTTTCACCATGAGTTTCCTGTATGACTACCACGTCAATGTCATTATCGTGTAAAATTCTCTGAAATATTTGACATTTTGCTCTGCTTATGCCCTCAATGTTGAAATGGCAGATTCAGATGCATGGTCCGAGATCCTTAGTCAGTTGGTCCCTAAGAGGACCGCTGTGCGTATCTTGCATAGCGGTTTGTCCAGTTTCACTGTGATGTGGGGCAGGAATTCTTCGTTCGGTCTGTCGCCAGTTGTGTTAGTTCATTTAGCGTTGCCCAGGTTGCACCATGAGGAGGCGAACTAAAGTGTAGAGTAGACCAATGGATGAAAACAGGAGGCAGGGTGAAATGGATCTAGGTTGCATTAGTTATTTGGAAGGGAAGAGGCTTGTACAGAATAGCGTGGATCCGTCAGACTGAAAACCATAATAGCGACATACTCTAATAACAGATCAACACACTTTAGCGCCTCCGTGTGCATGGTAACTAGTTCCCAAATCATTTCGTCTTCCTCTACCGGGCATATTTCGTTCTCTAGACCCGCATGACTTAGCTGCTGAACCCGCTACAGTGGGGTCGCTATTCAGCCTCTCGTCATCCACGTCATCACAACCAATAATTTATTTCACAAGATCGGTCACGTGAGTAGCAGTTATCACATTCCTGACTACTTTGATCTGCGAGACCACTTTCGGCTGTCGGCGTTGCATCGTATTCCGACGGCAAACCGCGAGGCACATTCATTATACTCTTTTCTGAACGAAATTGACGAATTATTCAAAGATAATGCGCAGCCGGATAATCAGTGGCTTTCTGTATTTTTTTTTATTTTTTTTCTTTGGCTTGTAGCTAGTAGCTAGCAAGTTATTTAGCCATTGAATTAGATGCAGGTGATGTAGAACCTGAAGCAGTCCCCCGAGCTCCGCCTGTCCAATTGGAGTTCACGCACGACGAATCTGTGTGGCAAGTTGCATAACTGTCAGTTTGCAGGCGCGATCACTGGCTGCGTTCGAATAAGCCACTCTGTCGCGTTTCCGGCACTGCTAGGACGTACCATTACATGTTTGAAAGGGTAGGGAGCTAGGTGGTGGGGTGCTAAGGTGCTTGGATCAAAACAACTCCACAATACTTTAAACAAATTTATTTAAATATTGAAAAACCCAGAATGTCGAAACAGCTTTAACCTTATGAAAAGGTTTTCAAATGCCGCTAACAGTCACAAAATTTGTTGACTACTGAATTATTTATTTAGCGACGTGTGTTGAGGTGATACTCATCATCAGGCTATAATAATAGTGTATATACATATTAAAGTTTCTTTACATGACTGTTGTGATCATCAGAGCAGCCATGTACAGAAGTTTTAATACCTCTATACATTTATGTTAAATGTTTTTGTAATGTCACTAAAGCCTGATGATGAGGTGTCACCTCGATACACGTCGTTAAATAAATAATTTAGTAGTCAACAGATCTAGTGGCTGGTAGCCGTATTCGAAAAGTTGTTCATAGTTTTGAAACGAACCTCGTCGATTAAAGGTCAATATGGTTCCAAATTAGCTTTAACCTTCCCTTTTACAACATAAATCGTCAGGAGTGGGCGGCAGGAAACCACAATTCTGATCAAAATGTATTTAACTTAAAAAAACTCCAGCCAAAAGTAGTTATTAAACTCATAGTTAAAACCGTTAAGGTAATTAAATGACTTCTTCAGCCCAAAAAATTCAATGATAATGCATACATCTTAAAACAATAAACGTTAAATGCTTAACAGATGTTCCCTAAAGAAAACGTAATATAAGCGTTATAATTGTAGTTTCCAGAACCTGTGGCCATGTACAGGGTGTTATAAAAAGGTACGGCCAAACTTTCAGGAAACATTCCGCACACACAAAGACAGAAAATACGTTATATGGACATGTGTCCGGAAAGCCTTACTTTCCATGTTAGAGCTCATTTTATTACTTCTCTTCAAATCACATTAATCATGGAATAGAAACACACAGCAACCGAACGTACCAGCGTGACTTCAAACACTTTGTTACAGGAAATGTTCAAAATGTCATCCGTTAGCGAGGATACATGCATCCACCCTCCGTCGCATGGAATGAAGCCACATCCGTAAAGAGAACATTTGCACTGAAATGAGGATTGACACATTGTTGGATGCACCATTCGCACAAGTGTAATGGTAGGGAAACAACTGGTTCTCCCGTAGCACTCTCCATACAGTGACGTGGTCAACGTTACCTTGTACAGCAGCAACTTCTCTGACGCTGACATTAGGGTTATCGTCAACTGCACGAAGAATTGCCTCGTCCATTGCAGGTGTCCTCTTCGTTCTAGGTTTTCCCCAGTCGCGAGTCATGGGCTGGAATGTTCCGTGCTCCCTAAGACGCCGATCAATTGCTTCGAACGTCTTCCTGTCGAGACACCTTCGTTCTGGAAATCTGTCTCGATACAAACGTACGGCGCCACGGCTATTGCCCCGTGCTAATCCATACATCAAATGGGCATCTGCCAACTCCACATTTGTAAACATTGCACTGACTGCAAAACCAAGTTCGTGATGAACACTAACCTGTTGTGCTACGTACTGATGTGGTTGATGCTAGTACTGTAGAGCAATGAGTCGCATGTCAACACAAGCACCGAAGTCAACATTACCTTCCTTAAATTGGGCCAACTGGCGGTGAATCGAGGAAGTACAGTACATACTGACGAAACTAAAACGAGCTATAACATGAAAATTAAGCGTTTCCGGACACATGTCCACATAACATCTTCTCTTTATTTGTGTACGAGGAATGTTTCCTGAAAGTTTGGCCGTATCTTTTTGTAACATCCTGTATAAGCTCTGTTGTAAAAAGTGATCAGATTTGCTGTGTGGTCGCAACGAACCACCTTTGTTTAAGAGCATACGCCATAGCATCTACATAATCGCTTTTACACTGCGCTGTTAAATTAAAGAATCACTTGATCGAAACCACGTAACTGTCCTCCGAACCCGAAGCATAACTTAAGGTTTAAAGGTGCCTGGAAGCTTCCCTTGTAACGCTTCGAAAGCATTGCGCCCTGTGCGACGCCATCCTGAGGCCTAAGACTCCTATAAAATGAGCTGGACTGTGCGCGATGTTTTCTCCAAAGTAGAGGATATTCATACTTGTTTACATATGATACAATAGCTCCCTACTTAGCAATCACATACAACCGCTCGCTCAGCGATAGTTCTGTACCTACGGATTGGAAAATTGCGCAGGTCGCACCAGTGTTTAAGAAGGGTAGTAGGAGTAATCCATCGAACTATAGACCTATATCATTGACATCGGTTTACAGTAGGGTTTTGGAGCATATACTGTATTCAGACATTATGAACCACCTCGAAGGGAACGATCTATTGATACGTAATCGACATGGTTTCAAAAAACAAAGTTCTGGCGCAACGCAGCTAGCTCTTTATTCGCACGAAGTAATGACCGCTATCGACAGGGGATCTCAAGTTGATTCCGTATTTCTCGATTTCCAGAAAGCTTTCGACACACGTTCCTGACAAGCGTCTTCTAATCAAGGTGCGGGCCTGTGGGGTATCGTCTCAGTTGTGCGACTGGATTCGTCATTACCTGTCAGGAAGGTCGCAGTTCGTAGTAATAGACGGCAAATCATCGAGTAAAACTGAAGTGATATCAGGTGTTCCCCAGGGACGCGTCCTGGGACCTCTGCTGTTCCTGATCTATATAAATGACCTGGGTGACAATCTGAGCAGTTCTCTTAGGTTGTTCACAGATGATTCTGTAATTTACCATCTAGTAAGGTCATCCGAAGACCAGTATCAGTTGCAAAGCGATTTAGAAAAGATTGCTGTATGGTGTGGCAGGTGGCAGTTGACGCTAAATAACGAAAAGTGTGAGGTGATCCACATGAGTTCCAAAAGAAATCCGTTGGAATTCTATTACTCGATAAATAGTACAATTCTCAAGGCTGTCAGTTCAACTAAGTACATGGATGTTAAAATTACGAATAACTTCAGTTGGAAAGACCACATAGATAATATTGTGGGGAAGGCTAGCCAAAGGTTGCGTTTCATTGGCAGGACACTTAGAAGATGCAACAAGTCCACTAAAGAGTCAGCTTACACTACACTCGTTCGTCCTCTGTTAGAATATTGCTGCGGGGTGTGGGATCCTTACCAGGTGGGATTGACGGAGGACATCGAAAGAGTGCAAAAAGGGCAGCTCGTTTTGTACTATAACGTAATAGGGGAGAGAGTGTGGCAGATATTGATACGCGAGTTGGGATGGAAATCATTAAAGCAAAGACGTTTTTCGTCGCGGCGAGAAATTTCAGTCACCAACTTTCTCTTCCGAATGCGAAAATATTGTGTTGGGCCCAACCTACATAGGTATGAATGATCATCAAAATAAAATAAGATAAATTAGAGCTCGAACAAAAAGGTTTAGGTGTTCGTTTTTCCCGCGCGCTGTTCGGGAGTGGTTAGATGAACCCTCTGCCAAGCACTTACATGTGAATTGCAGAGTAATCATGTGGATGTAGATGAGTCAAGATGCGAGTGGAGATTCCTAGTTAAATGTATTGAAGAATTCGACTTAAATATGTGTCGCTGCTCAGCTGTGAACTCTACTATTGCAAAAATGGTTTTTGCAGGCTTAAACTTCTAGGTGGCCCCGAACAAAGAAAAATATGGCTATAAATTGCCAGAGAGACAACTGGGAATCAAAAAATAATATACGTTAATAAAAGTAGATATAAACATGAAACCAGTTATATACAATAGCGTTTCTTCCCCCAGTCGAGAACTGTACGCAATCAGTTTGTCTCAAATTCCTGAGATATTTTACCAATTGGCGAAGTGGAGAGGAATATTTCTGATGTATTTATACGACGTTATCATAAACATACATACACGAACTGAATAATAGTTAACTCCATTTCTTATACAGGTTCGGTAGGACGATTGATAATCAAGATATTTTGACAGAGACTTGGTCAATGCGGGGGAACTTGCAGAAGTAACATAGCCTTCAAAGAATAAAGCTTTTAACACAACTCAACAAGCAATAAACCTATCTTTAAGTACACAAAATGAATACTGCTCAAATGATAGATGAAACTATTGATAAAAATTCGTTTCACTGTAATACGAAACTAAATTTTCTGCCATCTGTACTATAAAAATACTGTATTTCTTAAAGTTCATACTTATAATTAAAAAATGAACACCACTTTTACACTGAAGAGCCAAAGAAACTGGTACACTTATCTAATATCGTGTAGCGTTCACGCGAGCACGCAGAAGCGCCCGAGCACGACGTGGCATGGACTCCACTAATGTCTGAAGAAGTGCTGGAGGGAACTGACGGCATTAAACCAGCAGGGTTATCCATAAATCCGTATCTGTACGAGGGGTGGAGGATCTTTTCTGAACAGAATGTTGCAAGACATCCCAGATTTGCTGAATAATGTTCAAGTCTGGGGAATTTGATGGTCAGGGGAAGTGTTTCAACTCAGAAGAGTGTTCCTGGGACCGCTCTGTGGCAATTCTGGACGTATGGGGAGTCGCAGTGGAATTGAAGTTCGTCGGGATGCACAATGGACATGAATGGATACAGGTGATCAGTCAGGACGCTTACGTACGTGATACATGTCAGAGTCGTATCTAGACGTGTCAGGGATCCTATATTACTCCAACTGCACACGCCCCACACTCCACACTATTACAGAGCCTCCACCAACTTGAACAGTACCCTGCTGGCAGGCAAGGTCCATGGTTCAGATGGCTCTGAGCACAACGGGACTTAACATCTGAGGTCATCAGTCCCCTACCTAGACTTAGAACTACTTAAACGTAACTAACGTATGGACATCATACACATTCATGCCCGAGGCAGGATTCGAACCTGCGACCGTAGCAGCAGCGCGGTTCCGGGCTGAAGCGTCTAGAACCGCTCGGCCACAGCGGCCGGCGGAGGGTCCTTGCATTCATTAGGTTGTCTCCACACCCGTACACGTCCATCCAATCGATACAATTTGAAACAAGACGCGTCCGACGAGACAACATGTTTCCAGTCGTCAACAGTCCAGTGTCGGTGTTGACTGGCCCAGACGAGGTGCAAAACTTTGAGATGTGCAGTCATCAAGAGTACACGAGTGGGCCTTTGGTTCCGAAAGCCCATTTCGATGAATGGTTCTCACACTGACACTTGTTGATGGCCCAGCACTGAAATTTGCAGCAGTTTGCGGAAGGGTTGCACTTCCGTCACGCTCAACGATTCTCTTCAGTCGTCGTTGGTCCCGTTCTTGCAGGATTTCGGAAATTTGATGTTTGACCGGTTTCCTGGTAGTCACGGTACAGTCGTGAAATGGTCGCACGGGAAAATTCCCACTTCATCGCTACCACTGAGATGCAGTGTCCTATCGCTCGTGCGCCGACTATAACACTACGTTCAGACTCACTTAAATCTTGACAAGCTGCCATTGTTGCAGCAGTAACCGATCTAACAACTGCGCCACATACTTGTTGCGCCATATGGGCGTTGATTGTTTACATATCTCTGAATACGCATACCAGTTTCTTTTTCGCTGCAGTGTAGAAGTGCCTATATTGGGGCAAAAACCACTGAAAAGGGACGTGTTATTAGTACATAACATCCATATTTTATGACACTGATACATTTAAGATTTTCAAACTTCCACGCAAATTCGAAAGCTACATTTCTATAGCCGTGTAATATTATATTTCAGTTTCTCTCTTATATGAAAAGGCCGCCCTAAATATCTCTATACACTAAATTAGTGCTCCATACACTTCATACATGCAATATCAAATATTTTATAAGAAATACTGTGAAAAGTTGCATGAATAGGTTAACCACCTACAATTAAATCCTTGCCGAATTCTCAGAGTGTGGAAAACATGGTGGAAGACTCAATTTGTTGTATACACTACTGTCCATTAAAATATCTTCACCACGAAGATGACGTGCTACAGACGCGTAATTCAACCGACAGGAAAAAGATGCTGTGGCATGCAAATGACTAGCTTTTCAGAGCATTCACACAAGGTTCGCGCCGGTGGCGACACCTACAACGTGCTGACATGTGGAAAGTTTCCAACCGATTCCTCATAAACAAAAACAGCAGTTGATCGGCGTTGCCTAATGAAACGTTGTTGTGACGCCTCGTGTAAGGAGGAGAAATGCGTACCATCACGTTTCCGACTTTGATAAAGGTCGTGAGTGCTGGTAGATGGCGCCCTTATAAGGTTGCTCACTCTGGTGGCAAGGTCAGCGCCGCCAGGGTAATCCGTGTCGATAGTGGTGTGTACGCTGCCGCTAACGCCGCGACGACGCGTCCACTTGCGCCTGTTGTTGACACCGTGTGCGGCGCCAGCGTGTTGTAGCCGAGTTGACGGCTGCTGTGCGGCGGCCGACACGACACAAGTGAGTGGCGGTCAAGAGTGCAAATGAAACACTCAGTTGCAACAGAGTTGCAACGAATTCATGACATCCAGAAACATATGGTCCCAGTATGCCAATACCGATTATTTTTGTGTGGGTAATAGGAGGCCTGAAGACGACATAATGAACTGCCGAAACTGGTAGCAAAACTACAATTACGTCTTAATTTCACTGCCGTTTGACGAATTTCATTGTTAAATATGATTGTGTTCCCAAGCAAGAAAGGGCGTTTTTGCTCTTTCAGCCCTTTTGTTTCGCGTGTTCCTGTGACGGCCGCGAAATATGCAGGAATCAGCACCGCAGCGGAAGGAATGGTTTCACTGACGCCCTTTATGCCACCCCCTGAGGCGTATTCGATCCCGTTATGAGTGTCGGTGTGTCTGACATGTTTTCCTAGGCCACTCACAAGACAACCACGTGATTTCGACGTTGGCTGCCGCCATTGGCGTTGGGCAGAATTGTGGTGAAGCTAGGTGCCATTGAAACCTCACCGACTCACCTTCCTGCTATCATGAACTCCTGCCATGTAGCCCGTTCGTCTTTTTTCCGCGTCTCTACACGTTGCTGTTTCAAGTGTCACTGGGCCCGGTGGTGACGTGAGAGTGCGCCACACTTCGTCACCGAGGAAGGTTGTAGCCACCTTTGAGCCAAACTTCAAACTAATGTTTCGGGATGGAAAACAACTGCGGGCTTTCGAAAAACTGATCCCTTAATTTTGCGCGCTGTGTAGTCCCAAGACTTTTTCAATACAATAAATAAGCTACCTGCAACACATCAAATACACACAGAGCGTTTCCGTAAGAGAGTGCAAAAATCTAACAGGATACAGAGCACGCTCCACTAAACAATTTGAATAGTGTCGGAGAAGCCAGCTTAAGGAGATAATATGAACAAAATCACAGTACCGTGCACTTTTTTTATTTGCGTTTTAACTGCAAATACCATCAGGGACACAATGAACCTAGCACTTTTCCTGTTGTTGTTGTTGTTGTTGTGGTCTTCAGTCCCAAGACTGGTTTGATGCAGCTCTCCATGCTACTCTATCCTGTGCAAGATTCTTCATCTCCCAGTACTTACCGCAACGTACATCCTTCTGAATCTGCTAGTGTATTCATCTCTTGGTCTCCCTCTACGATTTTTACCCTCCACGCCACCCTCCAATACTAAATTGGTGATCCCTTGATGCCTTAGAACATGTCCTACCAACCGATCCCTTCTTATAGTCAAGTTGTGCGGTTTACTCTACACAGTACGAACAACATTTTAGTTCTGCCTACTTAGATTTGGTAATCGCTCTGTCTGACACTGTCCTGTGATATATTCGCGGTCGTTAATTCAAGCGCGGATTACTGACGTCAGCTACGGCAATTGTAATTATATTTAGAACTACACTCGCTTCTAGCAACGTGAAGCCTCAGCATAGAACGAAAAAGACACGTGATCAGCAATTGCGTTGCGAATGTACGACCACTACAGTGATCTAACGCTTATCGCTGCAAAGGTTCTCGCCTCAGCGAGATAACGTAAATTCTACCTCACCAAAAGCTTCCGTGGGCACCTCCACGGCTGCCGTGGAACACCAGACGATGCTCAGGCTCTCGCTACAAGTCCTCTGTCCTAGTAACGAGGTCGCACACCTCACCAGGACCAACCTCTCTCCTCGATGCCCCAGGAACAAGTGTACCACAGTGGCTCGCTTTTTCGTGACTCCTGTTGTTTTTTCTTCCCCCCTCCCCCCCCCCCCCCCTCTTTAATGTGCGTGACCAATCAAGTTGCTGGAAGGCGTTCGTTTCCGAGCGCCGACCAATCTCAGTTTTGCAACCGACCGAAGCTTCTAGAAGCTTCCAGACTGCTCCAGAAGCTTCCGCTCCGGCCGTTGGGAAAACCACCTAGACGCCTCCACGCGTTTTGTGGGCGAGCCCCCGTGTCTTCTCCTTGTCCTCGGCCACGTGGCTCCCGCTAAGCCGCGGTCCACCCGCCTGGGGTTTCCAGGAGCTTACGGGCGCTGTTGTCTTCAGCTCTCAGGCCTGCCTGCCACGCTTGTGTCTTTCCCAGCCTCCCGTCTCCGTCCACTTTACTATCGCCCAACGTGCAGATATTCTGGCACAAATTAAGATCCCTAGCCATTGTCAGCATCGTTAATGGTTTCCTGTCTCGATGTTTATACTATTTAAGGGTCTTCTTTCCGGAGCGGTAGTTGTAATGTGGCTCAAAATGTTGCCACCTTACAAGGTTGGAACTTAAATAGTGGCAACACTGCTGTGGAGTCACCATGCAATCGAATCTACTATTGACACCGGCTTGTGCACAGTCGAGGAAAACACAGTCACTTGTGAGCGGGCGATCTAACGTAACGGTGTCACTGTGTACTCGAAACAGGAACAACGGAGTTGGATCAAGACTGAATGTGCCAGAGGTCGTACAGCATGACAGTGTCATCGAGGTTTTCAAGAGGCGTCCTGGGAATCGCCATTGCCGTACGGAACAGTGGCACGTTGGGTAAAAACCTTCAACGAAGGTCGGCAGACTGTGGCGGGCATGCATCGGGCAGGTCGTCCTAGCGTCTCTGAAGAAGAAGTGCATGTTGTTGCAGCGTTAGTGGACGGTGATCGACGCCATACGATTCGTGAGCACCGACCACGAAACCGGATTAGCGCATACGACGGTGCTTGGCATCCTGAAGGATCGCCTGGGCATGAGAGAAATTGCATCACGGTGGGTTCCGCATGAATTGACGGAAATGGAGAAATGGATGCGTTACGACGCTGCACTTAGAGCACTATGAGCAGGAAGGAGAGGCTTTCGTACGCCGTATCGTAACACTGGATGAGACATGGTGTAAGGTGTCAGGCAGTTCCAACACCTTCCATGAAAACCCTGACATGATAAGCAAATGCAGTAGTACGTCACATAGCTCCGAATTATTCGTGACATTAAATTAACCAAAGTAATACGAGTAACGAGTGATCAAATGGAATTCCACAGACTAACACAAGAATGCCTAAATGCATGTCATACCTTCCCACCGTGAGACAGACGCAGTTCCGAGGGGAGAAACGAGAACAGAAGCCGAGAGCAGAACCGTGTTAAGCTAGAAGGCCCTACGACAAGGGATGGACTGGACACCCACGTCGCCAGCTAACCACTAGGACAACGCCAGCTGCAAGTTTTAGCGTGAGACTTTTTCGCGTCTCTGTTACGTCAAGGACCACCCCCAGCCCATATTAAAAGCTAGAGCCCTCCAGAAAAGCAGTATAGATCTTACGATAACACAAAAAGGGCCACACCACCCTCAAGTTTTAGCGTGAGACTTTTTCGCGTCTCTGTTACGTTAGGACCACCCCACAGCCCATCTTAAAAGATAGAGCCCTCCTGAAGAACAGTATAGATCTTACGATAACGCTAAAAGAACCACACCAGCTGCAAGTTTTAGCGTGAAACTTTTTCGCGACTCTGTTACGTTGCAAACTTTAAAAACATTGCCCCACCACGAAACGTATAACGTTTCTCATTGGATAGACAGAATTTTTGTAGGCGAAGCTTAAGGTTGGTCAGATGAAAACACAGCCAGATAGTTTTTTTTAAACCAACTTCGGTAAATGGTAGAAAGGAGAAGTTAGGAGAAGTTAGTTCCGAGACGGCGAACTGGATGGCTGCTGCGCCAGCCGCCGCCTCCTGACGAACACCAACAAGGTAATAAACGCACGCGATGCCGCATAACAGCGCGTAAAGCTTCACTCAGAACTGCAGAAGTCTCATCTGTTGCACCCCCTTTTTGCCTAATACTAGTGTCGATCGTCAATTAAAGCTCATGGTGTTCACATTTGCCACTTGAAGTAAAAATCTGAAACGCGATGATTTTTCTGTTATATAATTACTGAGAAGCCACATCAGCCACTGTAATTTACGACAAGTTAGATATGTAATTAAAGATAATTGAGGATCACTGTAGACCATTTTGATAGTTTTCTCTTTTGTGAAACTTAATTTAAACCTAGATTATAGATGTGATATGGCATAGGTCATCCTTCGATCCATTGTAGAACTTGGAAACCCATTCAGGGAATATTCGTTCACATTTTTGTTGAACGCAGTTGGTTTTTACCATCCTGTATTAAAACACTTCCTTTTATCAATAGGGCAATTTATAAAGAATGCCCGCATCTCGTGGTCGTGCGGTAGCGTTCTCGCTTCCCACGCCCGGGTTCCCGTGTTCTATTCCCGGCGGGGTCATGGATTTTCTCTGCCTTGTCATGGCCGAGTTTTGTGTGCTGTCCTTAGGTTAGTTAGGTTTAAGTAGTTCTAAGTTGTAGGGGACTGATGACCATAGATGTTAAGTCCCATAGTGTTCAGAGCCATTTGAACCATTTTATAAACAATGATTTGTGAGTAGAATAAAATTTCCAGTGGTAAACTTAACTGCTTTTTCGACGTTATTTTACCAGCTAACTAAAAATAGGAAAGCCTTGAACCCCTTCCACTAAATTTAGTTAGTATTAAGATTCTTTTACAGTGAGTGCAGTGGAGCTGACTGTGAAATAATTAAGTATTTGGTTATATCATCGCTAGTCTCACTGAACTCTTATGAATTCTACATGTGTGGTCTGGCGTCTCCTTACCAGCAACAGGTCCCAGGTTCAAACTAGTCAATTCCCTAAAAAACACGCTCAGAGCGTCGTTGCGCGAAAGTGGTAGGGAGACACGATATAGAACAAACAGACACCACTTAGAATGTTAGAATGGGCCACATCGTACGAGCGAAAACTGAAACGCCAATCCAACGAATGGCGTACTATGGGTCGCCACGAAAGGTCGATAGAGCGTCAGGGCCCCAGTATGGTGAAAGCTGTGGTGATTCTCGTGTACAACTGTGATAGTTTTATCCTAACGCATTACGTTCCTCTACGGCAGACCGTCAATGCACAGTATTACTGTTCGTTTTTGGAGTAACACCTGCGACCAGCTTTGCGAAAGGAGCGGCGACACTTTCTGCGTAACCCACCCAACATTTTGCACGACAATGTGCGGGCGGATACTCCGCAAGCTGTGGCCGATGGGAGTGGCTAGTTCTGCACCATCCACCATACTCCCAGGACTTAAGTCCTTGTCACTTTGATTTGATTCCGAAGTTGAAGGAACCATTTCGTGGCATTCGCTTCAGAACTGTTCCAAAGATTCGTCAGGCAGTAGACCGCTCCATTCACACCACCAACAGAACAGGCTCTGCACCGGTATACTACGCCTTCCACATCGCAGGCAACGGGTTCTACACAACGTTGGTGACTACTTTGAAGGACAGTAACACGTGCAAACACGTAACTCTTTTGCATCGTTTGTGAATACACAGTTGCCACTATTTAAATTGCAACCCTCGTACAATCACGAGATGAGGTTTCGTCAGTAAACGGCACGATTTTGAGGAAATGCGGTCGATCAGTCCATTCTGGCGGTAACCACCGACACAATGCGACCTTTGATGTAAAGTCAGTCATAAGCACTGCACGGACTTCTTGTGGATGATACAAGTGTAATTGTTCTTCGCGGTGCACTCGCCACACGCCAGTATGTGCAGCTCTCATTCCACGTGTAATATGACAAGTACTTGTAGTGGGGTCCGCTGCATCGCCTTCCAGCACGTCCTCCTCAAAATCGGATGCGCGAGTAGTTCTCATGTTGCCAGGTTCCTCGTTTCTTCTTTCCACTGAACCGGTCTCCCGCATTCGTCGATCGGGAGAAATAAACATTCGTAGTGACTGATGGTGCCTGTTAGGAGATCCTTTCCTGTGCAGCTTTTCACCAGCGAGAGCGTTGCAAAATACTTCCCCATACACAAGGTGCATGCCAGTGAGTTCTGTGAAACTGTACCGGTACTGCTCCACCGTATTGTGCTGTCCGTCCCTGAATAGCACTGATTAATGAATGGGTGTGTCGTTGCTTCATAGCACAATGTAAATACGGCAGATCAGAGCCACCTCATGGATAAGTAAAATAAACAAAACCTGCGTCAGGAGGTGCTAGTAATTAGGCTCTTCCTACTAGTATTAGATTAGATTACATTGGTACTTGTTCCATAGATCATGAATACGACACTTCGTAATGATGTGGAACGTGTCAGGTTAATGAAAGGGCCGGCCGCGGTGGTCTCGCGGTTCTAGGCGCTCAGTCCGGAGCCGCGTGACTGCTACGGTCGCAGGTTCGAATCCTGCCTCGGGCAGGATGTGTGTGATGTCCTTAGGTTAGTTAGGTTTAAGTAGTTCTAAGTTCTAGGGGACTAATGACCACAGCAGTTGGGTCCCATAGTGCTCAGAGCCATTTGAATCATTTTAATGAAAGGTGTCTATACAAGACATTACATTACACAAAATATTACTTGACACTCAATATTTTTAATTTTTTTGTGGGGGTTGGGAAATTACCCACTTACTATATCCAAAAATTCATCTAATGAGTAGAAGGAGTTGCCATTAAGAAATTCTTTTAATTTCCCTTTAAATGCTATATGGCTATCTGTCAGACTTTTGATGCTATTAGGTAAGGGACCAAAGACTTTTGTGGCAGCATAATTTACCCCCTTCTGAGTCAAAGTTAGATTTAAGCTCTTTAAATAAATGTCTGCAGGATGATCTCGAATGAGCTCCAGCAATTATTCTGATTACACGCTTTTGTGCAATGAACACTCTTTTACTCAATGGTGAGTTACCCCAGAATATGATGCCCTACGAAAGCAGAGAATGAAAATAGGCGCGGTAAGCTAATTTACTGAGCTGTATATCGCCAAAATTTGCAATGACCCCTAAGAGCACAAGTAGCTGAACTCAAACGTTTCAGCAGATCTTCAGTGTGTTTTTTCCAGTTCAACCCCTCATCAGTGCACACACCTAGAAATTTTGAATATTGTACCTTAGCTACCGATTTCTAATCGAAGTCTATATTTATCAATGATGTCATTCCATTTACTGTGTGGAACTATATGTAATATGTTTTGTCAAAGTTTAATGAGAGCCCATTTGCACAGAACCACTTAATGATTTTCTGAAAAACATCGTTTACAATTTCACCAGTTAATTCTTGTCTGTTTGGGTGTGATAACTGTACTTGTTTCATCGGCAAAAAGTACCAGCTTTTCATGGCAAGTCATTAATATATATTAAGAACAGCAGAGGACCCAAGACCGAACCTTGCGTCACCCTATTCTTGATTATTCCCCAGTTTGAGAAATCACCACTTTTTTTGCATATTATGTGAACTGTTTATTTCAACTTTCTGCACTCTTCCAGTTGGGTATGACTTAAACCATTGGAGCACTGTCCCATTCATACCACAGTACTTGAGCGTCTCTAGAAGTATTCCATGATTTACACAATCAAAAGCCTTTGATAGATAAAAAAAAAAAATCCTAACGGGTGACTTCCGGTTACTCAGAGCATTTTCCTTTGTAAAATCCTTCTGGAAACCAAACTGACATTTTGTTTAAACTTTATTTTTACAAAGGTGTGAAGCTACTCTACAATACATTACTTTTTCAAGAATTTTGGATACGGCAGTCAGAAGAGAGATTGGGCAGTAGTTGTTGACGTCAGACGTATCCCCTTTTTGATGCAATGGTTTAACAATGGCATACTTCAGTCTATCTGGGAAGATACACTGCCTCAGAGAGCTATTACATATGTGAAAATAATCCCACTTATTTCTTGGGAACACGCTTTTATTATCCTGCTGGAAATGCCATCAATTCCATGTCAGCTTTTATTCTTGAGAGAGTTTATTATCTTCCTAGTTTCAGAAGGAGAAGTGGGTGGAATTTCAATTGTATCAAATGGTGTGGGTAAGGCCTCTTCCATTATCTGCCTTGCTTCTTCTAATGAACATTTATATCCTATTTTCTCTACAACAAGTAAAAAATGATTAAATGTGCATGAAATAAAAATGTACATGTAAATAAACAACACGGGACGTGTAAACTTGTATGCATGTAAGTTTTAAATAAGCTGGTAAAAAGTAACGCTAGTCAAAGCGGTAGACAAGTATACTTCCATACCTCCTTAAGCTGGCATCTCCATCACTAGGTCCCCTGCCTCAAATTCTTTGGTGGAGCATTTTCTATGTCCTGTTACATTTTTGCACGCTCTTATGGAAAAACTCTGTATAAGCACAAGCACAGTTGTTACTAAAATACAAAAAATAACCCGTCCCAACTTCAGCAACAGAGTTGCTGTTGTTGTGGTCTTCAGTCCTGAGACTGGTTTGACGCAGCTCTCGATGCTAGTTTATCCTGCGCAACCCTCTTCATCTCCCAGTACCTACTGCAGCCTGCTTCCTTCTGAATCTGCTTAGTGTATTCACCTCTTGGTCTCCCTCCACGATTTTTACCCTCCACACTGCCCTCCAATACTAAATTGGTGATCCCTTGATGCCTCAGAACATTTCCTACCTACCGATCCCTTCTTCTGGTCAAGTTGTGCCACAAACTCCTCTTCTCCCCAAATTATTCAATGCCTCCTCATTAGTTATGTGATCCACCCATCTAATCCTCAGCATTCATCTGTAGTACCACATTTCGAAAGCTTCTATTCTCTTCTTGTCTAAACTATTTATCGTCCATGTTTCACTTCCATACATGGCTACACTCCATACAAATACTTTCAGAAACGACTTCCTGACACTTAAATCTATTCTCGATGTTAACAAATTTGTCTTCTTCAGAAACGCTTTCCTTGCCATTGCCAGTCTACATTTTATATCCTCTCTTCTTCGACCATCATCAGTTATTTTGCTCCCCAAATAGCAAAACTCCTTTACTACTTTAAGTGTCTCATTTCCCAATCTAATTCCCTCAGCATCACCCGACTTAATTCGACGACATCCCATTATCCTCGTTTTGCTTTTGTTGACGTTCATCTTATATCCTCCTTTCAAGACACTGTCCATTCCGTTCAACTGCTCTTCCAAGTCCTTTGCTGTCTCTGATAGAATTACAATGTCATCGGCGAACATCAAAGTTTTTATTTCTTCTCCATGGATTTTAATACTTTTCTTTGGTTTCCCAGCAACAGAGAGTAGTTAAAATTTGAAGAGACTCTTTAAATTATTACACAATGACAACAGTTGAATGAGCCACCAAATTTTAAAGTATGTTGCTTGAAATAACCTTCTAATGGTTCGGGAAATCTGCACACTTGAAGCAAAGGAATACAGATTAACTACACTGTAACGTAATCGCAACACCACTCGTCCGACACTAGGGTCAAAATAAAATTACGCAGCAACTTTTAGTAAATGGTAAAATTTTCTTACGCGCAGCGCAGCTGTCTGTGAGCACTATGGGACTCAACTGCTGTGGTCATCAGTCCTCTATAACTTAGAACTACCTAAACCTAACTAACCTAAGGACATCACACACATCCATGCCCGAAGCAGGATTCGAACCTGCGACCGTAGCAGTCGCACGGTTCCAGACTGCGCGCCTAGAACCGCGAGACCACCGCGGCCGGCCGCAGCACAGCGGAACATATATTACTTTATGTTACCCTTCATTGTAAATATAGCTTAGATTGAGTGGGATGCCGTGTGTTAATGTTTAGCAATCACTAACGTCGATTTGCAGTACGGTTTTGGAACATATTCTGTATTCGAGCATTATCAAGTTCTTCGAAGAAAACAATTTATTGACACGTAGCACGGATTCAGAAAATATCGTTCTTGTGAAACACAACTAGCTCTTTATACTCATGAAGTAATAAGTGCTATCGACAAGGGATGTCAAATTAATTCCATATTTTTAGATTTCCAGAGAGCTTTCGACACCGTTCCTCACAAGCGTCTTCTAACCAAACTGCGTGCCTACAGAGTATCGCCTCAGTTGTGCGATTGGTTTCGTGATTTTCTGTCAGAAAGATCACAGTTCGTAGTAATAAACGGGAAGTCAACGAGTACAACAGAAGTAATATCCGGTGTTCCCCAAGGAAGTGTGATAGGCCTTCTATTGTTCCTGATCTATTTTAACGAAATAGGAGACAATCTGAGTAGCCGTCTCTGATTGTTTGCAGATGATGCTGTCATTTACCGCTTTGTAAAGTCATCAGATGATCAAAACGACTTTCAAAATGATTTAGATAAGATATCTGTATGGTACGAAAAGTGGCAATTGACCCTGAATGAAGAAAAGTGCAAAGTTATTCACATGAGTACTAAAAGAAATCAGCTAAATTTTGATTACGCGATTAGTCACACAAATCTGAAGGCTGTAAATTCAACTAAATACTTAAAGATTACAATTAGAAATAACCTCAATTGGAACGATCACACAGATAATGTTTCGGGTGGAGCAAACCAAAGACTGCGATTCATAGGCAGAACACTTAGAAGGTGCAACAGTTCTACTAAAGAGAGTGCTTACACCAAGCTTGTCCGCCCTATTCTGGAGTATTGCTGTGTGGTGTGGGATCCGCATCACGTGGAACTGACGGATGACATCAAAAAAGTTCAAAGAAGGGTAACTCGTTTTGTATTATCGAGAAACAGGGGAGATAGTGTCACACACATGATACGGAGTGGCAATCAATAAAAAAAACAAAGGCGTTTTTCGCTGCGACGGGATCTTCTCATGAAATTTCAATCACCAGTTTTCTGCTCAGATTGCGAAAACATTCTGTTACGACCCACCTACATAGGGAGAAATGATCATTACGATAAAATAAGAGGAATCAGGTCTCACACAGAAAATTTGAAGTGCTCGTTTTTCCCGCGTGCCGTTCGAGAGTGGAACTGTAGAGAGAGAGCTTACCCTCTGCCAAGCACCTTATTGTGAATATCAGAGTAATCACGTAGGTGTAGATGAAGGCTCATTTGTAAGTGCCGTGTTAACAACTGTCATAGGGAAAATTTTAGCTGCTAATAATTCACCATGTGCATCAGGAGGGCTACAGAAAATGAGTGTCAGGGAGGTGCAAATGGTTCAAATGGCTCTAAGCACTATGGAACCCAACAGCTGAGGTCATCAGTCCCCTAAACTTAGAACTTCTTAAACCTAACTAACCTACAGACAACGCCCGAGGCAGGATTCGAGTCTGTGACTGTAGCAGCCCGGGGAGGTGCAGACAGCAAACTTCTATGGGATGTATGTATCACACTTCGCAAAATGGACATCGTCACCATTCAGGAAATGTTGTACCATGAACACCGAATGAAAAATATCGCGCCACAGTGATCATGGAGGTTCCCCCATCATGACCGAAGGCCAACTTCTTGGGAGGTACGAACAATGTAGGTTGTTCAGCTAGGTATCCACTCTTAAAGAACACGTACAGAATCGTATTGGTGCAACGGGGTGATAAGAACTGATTGAATGTGATGGCATGCAACTGAGTGCGAAACAGTCTGTCGTGGAGCTTATCGTGAAACTGGTTATCCTTTAAAGCGTAACTGCACATAATGCGAAACTACGTTTTATAGACACGGAAAAAACAAACAACCAGATACTAAATTTTTCTAGTGGTTCCAGGCGGTATAAAAGGCAATGTCACGCACTTTTCAGGAGGGATAGTTTGTTCTAAAGATGTATGATTTTTATACGCAGACCAGGTATAAAGTAAAAGCAAATTATTTTGATTAGCTATTGGCCAAAAGCAGTGTTGTAGTTTTCTTACGCGCATTTTTCTACTGTTATTTGCTATGGCGTAATTATTTCCTGCTATTCTCGCAAGGTTACGCACGTGAGAAAGAACTGTAGGAGGGCAGAGCACCTCCAACTTGTCGCAGCACAACAAATAACTTTCCAGCCAATTTACGATCCAGATTAACAGTAGGCGTGCCGGACCGAGACTCGAAGTCGGGACCTTTGCCTTTCGCGGGCAAGTGCTCTACGAGGTACTGGCAGAAGTAAAGCTGTGAGGACGGGGCGTGAGTCGTGCTTAGGCAGCTCAGTTGCTAGAGCACTTGCCCGCGAAAGGCAAAGGTCACGAGTTCGCGTCTCGGTCCGGCACACAGTTTTAATCTGCCAGGAAGTTTCATATCAGCGCACACTCCGCTGCAGAGTGAAAATCCCATACTGGAATCATTCCCCAGGCTGTGGCTAAGCCATGTCTCCGCAATATCCTTTCTTTCACGAGTGCTAGTTCTGCAAGGTCCGCAGGAGAGCTTCTGCAATGTTTGGAAGGTAGGAGACGAGGTACTGGCAGATGTAAAGCTGTGAGGGTGCGTGAGTCGTGCTTGGGTAGCTCAGATGGTAGAGCACTTGCCCGCGAAAGGCAAAGGTCCCGAGTTCGCGTGTCGGTCCGGGACACAGTTTTAATCTGCCAGGAAGTTTCATATCAGCGCACACTCCGATGCAGAGTGAAAATCTCATTCTGGCAACAGTAGGCTTAATTGTAAACGAATGAGTTGAGGCATTGATGGTAGCTGATCTTGATACAACTCTCTTGGAATCTTTAACTACCATGGTTCCTTTCATATGCTTTTCCTCTTCAAATCCTAGCTGGTTGGAGTTGAAAACAAATTCCTTACTGGACGATCTGTTAAGTTTGTTTACCTCATCCACAAATTTTCGGACCCATTCTGCAGTTTGATGTGCATCGTCAAGTTGACTCTTTGTTTGAAACTGCGTTATCTTACGACTTTCAATTCCGTAGCACTGTGAGCGTGGGGTTGATCTGCTGTTCTGTTATTCTGCGCAACGGATTAATCTGAGATGTACCCTTTACCCTGTGGCTCCTGCAAGATGCAATTTCCACCACCACACTACTACAGAAGTCAGACAGACGCTCCTAACGTTTAAAGAGAAATGCCTGAAAAACTTTCAGCAATAAATAAATGTCTTCTGGAGTCGTCCGCTGTAAGGAAATGACACAAAAATTCACAAAATTTCTTACGTAAATAGTGGGATACTTGGGTATGGGAATAGTGCTAGTTAGTGTAAGAAAAACATGAAACTAACGAAAATTATTATTTATTTTGCAGAAATTCTGAGAAATCACAATGGCACTTTTAGTTATGATTTGAGCAAGTTATATCCTGATTCTTTGTGGAATGTGAAGTTACCTCTCAAGGATAGGATTCGCTAGTGAAATTTCTATACAAAGTTTAAGATTGCTGTTGACTTTGCAGAATGGCTGAGAGGCGCGCCTACTCAACTTGAATAATTACCAGTTAGAATGTTGCTAGGTACGGTCGAGGCTGTAGCGTGTGAAATGCAGTGAAGTGTACTGTTGGGGAGGAAATATGGGGCTCGCAATAGCTGTAGCGCACAATACTGTAAGCTGCAATGACTGCTGTCTGCACCGCTCGCTGCTGACAAATAAGATAACTGTCGTTCTATCTGGATTGACCTTCGCCAGTCAAACTCTCCCTACGCCTTGATGAAGTCCTATTCTCCCCTAGTCTTACTATTGGCGTGGTACACCGGTCAGATAGCCAGTCCACTGTGATACCACTCAAAAATTCGCTCACAGGCGTTGAACTATAACTCTGTTCATTCACACCGCACAATAAGTGTGTCGGCCAACACAGTGAACAACGCTTAATCGCAAGGACTTAATACAGAGTCACACTTCGATTCGCCCTCGATAGAGGTGCTCTCCCAGTGAAGTACTGAGGAGAGACTTGTTCCTCGCTCCAAGAGCGACAGCGGAACGGCACCTCTCCATGCCAGGTATATCTTTCGGTTCTTCCATTACTCCTTCAGCTCAAGGCGTCAGAAGTATCGTCTACCAATCAGTATTTCTCTTCTAAAACGTGAGAATGACGTTTCGTTTAAGGCGACTAATCCGGAAATCTGTAGTATCGGTGTTTGGCGTTTGCTGTCTCCCTGTGAAAATCTCTGGAAACTGCGAGCTATGTGTAAAGAATGCGTAGGTTGGGCGCTCCCACACAATGTAGCGGAATTTGCTTTTAAACAGAACACGGGGTCGTTCCACCTTTCACTCGGGCACACGCTGTCTGCTCCACGGGAGGCCGAGGTTGACTCGTTCTCTGAAGGGACCGGCATCCCGGTGTGTGGTCTGCCTCTCTCGAACTAAAAGCTTTTGTGACCGTCGTGTCTGGAATGTATGTGTGTACGCCGGCCTCGAGTATTTCTACCCCGGTGCGCACTTGTTATTTGCATATCGCTTACATGAATTCATACAACATTGACTTTATCTTATCGAGTTCGGCTTCGAATGAAGCTTCTTGATGTGCGGAATATGATTGTGAGGGCGGAATATGTAAGCAATGAAGGTCAGGAGACCACGGCGTCTTACAAAGTTATATAACCATCCACTGCTTCCCTTGCAATCACCATAATGTATGTTGGGCGGAATTTGATGTGAGTAATGTAGCAGGACACTATCATGCACATCTTGTAAACTGTATAGAGCATCCTTGAAACGTGCGAACACCAGTTTATCTAACAAGTGCATCTTGTCCTCCCATAAATATCTGTAGTTTTTCTTATCCACTGCACGGTCATATTACTGCGGACTTACTCAAAATCTATTGATAACTGTTTTATTTACTATGCTGTGGATGATCTTCCATGTACTTAATTATGTGTAGTACCCGCTCCTTTACTACGTTTCACTGCAGACGGGGTTTGTGGCTCCCTGTTCGACAAGGATGATGAAACTACATTGCTCCACACTTGTTTCAGTATCACTTTCACTTGTTAAGCGCGTTCGTCACCGTTGTACTCCTCATGCACAGTGTCTGCGCAATCTAGCGTATACACCACAGATTCCATTGACCCATCTAGCAGAAACGCTAATATTCCATCTGTCACTTCTTTCTCACACTGCAAAGTTCCTTTCTGACGAAATGTCAACTTCTGCAGCTGTTGTTGAAGATTTAATGCAATGTTTGTTTTGGTTATCGTTGCCATTTCTCTGCTTTGTATGAACACCACCAGCAGTGTAGCACTGTCTCGAGTTATTCCTCGACGAAGCAGTTAAACTGCGCTCCATGGCCTCATGCTGTGTCAGCACTAAATAAGTATAATCCCCCACCTCTGTTGCCATTAGCAGCCAATATTGTGGTTGCATGCCAGACAATATGTGGAATGTCGAATGCAATAAACCTCATTGGCATTTTGCCACCTCGCACTCAAGGAGTTTCTGGTTGGATACTTGCTGCTGGCTGAATAACTAAGTTATCCCACATTAACAAAATCGTACCACTGCACAATGTTCCTTCTTCAAAGCGGCAAGGAATTTCAGCTGTTAAGCTGGGTTATTATTACACAGGATTATTAAGAATGATCCAGACACATTCAACTGACTGTAAAAAATGTTTGTGTACGGAAACAGCAACATGAGAATATTTTTATTAGTGTGATCCCCAGCAATATCGCCGACGGAGCAGCGTTGAGGGTATTTTGGGTGATTCAGTTCTGCAAGAGCGAGTGCACTACTGCAGTGCGTCAGAAATTCAGGCTCTAACCACAAGATAATTCATTTAAGATTGGCGACAGAAGTTTAAGGAAATGAAAGTTTACGTTATGACGAAAGCAGTGGACTGCCGTCAAAACCTGAAGGATAGGCTGGAAGCATCAAGGAATCGTTCCTCGGAAGTCCACAAAAGTCCACACCTAATTCCAGTCACGACCTAGGAAATCCACAGCCATGCTGGAGAATGCTGATAAAACGCCTGCAAACGAAACCGTATCAGATTTAGCTGTTGCAAGTCATTACACATGGCAAAACATTTGTGGAGACAGTTTTACATTGATATGTGCTTGCCGACTCACTCTTTCAAGAACATGCAGAATTCCACCTCTGTGGTAGTATTGGCCCAAAGCCATTACCAACACATTTTGTTAGTACAGGTTGCCTACATCAGTGGCAGGTATGCACCCAGGAGCAAACCTATTTTCCTCCTTTGATAGACAGTTCATTAAGCTATTGTCCTCCTTTGTTTGACAGGTCCTTAACCTATTGTTCTGCTAAAAGGACCTTCATTTTGACTGACAGGCCCTTAACCTATTGTTACCCCGCCCCCTCCCCCTCCCACCCAACCCTGGCACCCAACCCCCACCCCAGGAAACCTTCCCTCTCGCTGTTACAGGTACACTTTCAGGTCTGAGTTATTGGAATAGCCCCTCTCATACTTATCAATTTGATTCACTACTTAATTAAATCGATCAATTAATTAAGCTCTCCCCCTCTGGTCACCCCCTCCTCTCCCACCCTCCCTCATGGAAACGGACGGAAAAAAGACTCAGTTGATCGGTCATTTGGAGGGAATTCGATTGTAGTGTATGCAATACTGTTTAAAAAATTTGGACAATGTGTGGAATATTGTATACTTTAACAATTTAGCGGATAAAAGCAGTGTATGGGATATATTTTATTTACTTATTTAAAATTTTTTTCACCCGCTTCCCCAACACCCTGCCCTCTCCACCTCCCATCCGCCACCTGGAAACTAGCAGCTCTGCGGTGGAGAGAAAGGATCTCATAAAGGGAAATTCAAGGGCATCTTGTCTTTTTATTTTAAAAAAATCAGTTTCTGGGGCTTGGATTCCACTTGCTCATCATTCTCTGCTGTTTGGAAAGATGCAGGTCTTGTTAAAAGTAATTACATTGATCGCAATTTCTTTTCTTATTCCGACTGTGCAAGGAATACCGACATGCAACGCACATCACACAAAATCACCCACAGTTACAAATCTTTCGCTTGTGAGGCACGCACTGCCCGCCATACTCTGTCCATTGGACCACACAGACGTCTACCGCACACGCTACCAGGAGTCAGCGGGATTCACCGGAGGCCCCTGCGAAGCGACGCCGCGGCCATCAGCTGCCGAACCACGTGCAACTGTCAGATTGGGTCCCACAAGGATGAGGCAGTGGCATCCCTTTCATACATGACACCTGACAAATAACTGACGATATACGTGTTCACCTAGGCACCGCTGCCAGCGCGCATATACAGAGCTGCGTGTCCAGCACTACAGCAATATGTCCCAATGCTCAGGGAGCATTGTTCCTAGGGATCCTATTGGGAGGTGCGAGCTGCGTCTAGCCACGCATGCGTGTTTACCTGCCAAAGCGTGGCTCAAGCATCGCTGTGATGACTCACCATCGAAAAGGTTCTCAACGTTATGCTGATGTCACATGACCATGTAAATAAGAGCCAAGTTGACCTCTCATAAATTGTAAAGTGTTGCAGAAATACTTTACGATCTCTTTTGTAAGAGCTTTTGTGATGTCTCAGCTTCTCTGAATGAAAATTTTGGTCCCAACAGGACCTGTCAACGAAAATAGCCACAGAATAACGCCAAATACATTCCTTCTGGTGGTGCTAATGTAACAGTCTCCCCCCCCCCCCCCCCCCCCCCCGCCAATCATGTGTTACCCTTCATGGAAACCGTTAAGTCCTGCTTTCAACAAACATCTCTGAAACGGAAACGATCTCACTGCTATGTACAGGCTCCTACATCATGGCACAAAGGATGTCTTGTGAATGAATGGAGCATTATGATTGGCTGTTACTGTTTTTACCCGCCAAATTACTGGTGCCACTGATGTGGAAACAATGTCTGCCTTTTTTTTTTCTTTCTGGCGAGGAGACATTTAGCGACAAAACTATCTTGTACAGATCGCTATATTTCACTAACAATTAAACCATGTAAAGTGGCCTACAGAATGTCAAATATGGGAAGACACTTACTCAGTTACACTGCTCTGCCACTGAGGATGGAAGCTTGAATACTAGAGTGTGAAACCAATCTCTAGTCCGACAATATACCTCCGTGTACCATGTCGATGTAGTAAACATACAATTCGTATCCTGTGCCATACAAAGTCACCCCTTTTGCATCATGCACATAGCTATCAACTGCCAGACACTCGTACATATACTGCGAAGACAGACGCCATAAGCACATGCACGGTAGGTATACTCATCGCTGCACTAGATATTTCCCTCATGATTGGGTGGTCATCTACTCCAGATGCATGACCAGAGCGCTCTCAGTGGAGAGAAGTCTCTCTCAGAACTGTTGTCCAAAGTCGGGGTGGGTTCCCCACAGCACAAATGCGTTACTGTTTCTGGCCCCAACTTGCTTGCTTGCTTTTCACACCCATCTCCAGACTATGGGGTTACAAGAACATACGTAATTTCACGTGGTCTGCCAGAATATCATGAAATTTTCGGCAGACACTCGTACGTATATCGCGAAGCCTGTTGTACAAAGGCTGGGTCGGTTCCCCTCAGCACAAAGGCCACACCGTTTCTGGTCCCGGCTTGCCTGCTTGCTTGCTTCCTACACCAAGACTCTGGGATTACAAGAACACATGTAATTTGAACATGGTTTTGCCAGAATATTATACCATTTATGCGATACTTCTAGATATCAAGCACATACGAATATCGGTTGCATAGCAGTACCGCTCGTGCAACACAATTCCGGAGATACAGACTGGAAATTTTTGCTCTAGAAACTGGAAACTGTTGTGAGGTGGAGGTTGCTGTGAACCACTGAGTAACTATAAACTTATTCCTTCTGTGAAGATCTATTCATGAAAACTGAAAAAAATAGGAAGCTGATATTCACTCGCAAACACTGATGTCGCTGATGTAACAGATTCTAAATCACCCATATAATTTGCAAAGCCAACTAAGATGTTTTGCATGTCTAGAGAACCAGAAAACGTGTCTCACCCCTGTCTTCCACCTGCTAGATGCACACACCACAATCCATGTTCCCTCAACTAAGTCCTTGTATCGAGCAAATGTGACGGTTCTATTAAATACACAGGTATTGATCAACTGTAGAGCCCACTTCAAAGTTGCATCACCTGTGCTGTAGGAGGATGACCGTATCCCACAGACTATACTGTAAGTCTTAAGAGGCGCTCCCTGTGACCCTCTGTCGATTTTCGAAACATTGCTCTTTTTCCTACTGTAACACACTTTGTACACTTCCATACGGCTTGTGTTTTCCACCACGACTTTGGGGTCTGTGTCGGGTTGTAAACTGGCCTTGACACATTCTCATCCATTACCTCCCACAGAAAACTGGATGTTGCACGGTGTAAATCATGTTATTACAGCTGCTACCATAACACACGACACACACTGGATGATTTTAAATAAAAGAAAGTTACAAGATAAGGAAACTGGATCAGTTTGCTAGCGTTGTGGATCGTCTCCAAAGGTGATTAAGGTGATTAACGACCTCTGCATTTTTAACTCATCTGTCACAGTGGCGGAATAGCTGATGGTTCTGCATTCCGTTTTGCCTCTTTCCTCATATTGCAGTCATGTAAGGTACCACTTTTTTGGTGCTAGCCATCCCCAGAAGGTGTTGCCCCTTCACCAAAATTCTTTTTCCATCTGAAACAATCGATGTCAGTCAGTCATTATGCGGTGACCTACAGCATACCAGTGGATGGATGGGATGGAAAAGACACCATCGATGTACTCAACCAACAACCATCGCAGTTGAGAGTGCGAACAGTTTTAGCGATTTAGAGTAATTTCAACACCGACCAGTGATCATACAGTGCTCTACATACTTCTAGCACCTCGAGCATGGTGCATAATTTACGAGCTATCTCTGTGTGGGGTCACAGAGCTTTCTCACAGCCTTAGGATAAAATTAGAGACTGAAAGCCCCCTCGCACTGTCTTTGATCAGCCCACCGTGCAGTACCATTACATATTTAATCTGCAGCTGACCACGGGTAGACCTCTACATTCCGTGTCTCGTGTGTGAATGGTCCTTGCCGAGTTCTTCCCATCCAAGTGCACAAGATTTCTCGAGATGCGCTCATGTGGAGGAGGTTAGCACCTCTTATCCGTGTATAATAACAGATTTGAAAGTGTTGTAGTAGCAGACGATTAAGAAGAACAAGAAACAGGTGGCTGTATGCATGATAGGACTCCAGACCATAAGACACCACACACACTGATAACTAAAGACAAACATAAGGAAACTGGAACAGTCTGGAGGCATTGTAGAGCATTCTCAAACTGCAGCCTGAGGGTGATTAACGACCTCTACATTGAAACTCATCTGTCACAGTGATGGAATTGCTGATGGCTCTGTGTTCTGTTTCAACTGATTCCTCATATTGCTGTCATGAACGCTGTCACTGTTTCGGTGATAGCCTACCCCAGAATGTGTTGCCCCTCCACCAAAACTCTTCCTCCATCTGAAACAAACGATATCAGTCAATCATTATGTGGTGACTATCATCATACCAGTGGACGGATGGGATGGAAAAGACACTATTGATGTACTGTGATAACAAGCATGGCAGTTGATAGTGCAAACAATTTTAGCAATTTCACAGTAATTTCAACACTGACCAGTGATGTAACAGCATGTTTCCCAATATCAATATAATTACTAAACCGCCCATTCTCTACTTTGCGAGTGTCATTGGGAATGTAGAGGGAGGAATGTGAAGTACGTCCATTGACTATTTTCGAACATATACACCACCAAAGTATACCACACAGCACTCTACATATTTCTAGCACCTCGAGCATTGTGCATAATTTACTTTATATCTCTATGTGGATGGGAGTCACAGAGCATTCCCACATTCTTAGGAAGGAAATATCTAGTGCAGCGAGGAGTATACCTAGGGTGCATTTGCTTATGGTGTCTGTCTTCGCAGTATATGTACGAGTGTCTGGCGGTTGATAGCTATGTGCATGATGCAAAAAGGGTGACTTTGTGTGGCACTGGATACGAATTGCATGTCTACTACATCGACATGGTACGCGGTGGTATATTGTCGGGCTGGAGATCGGTTTCACACTCTAATATTCAAGCTTCCACCCTCAGTGGCACAGCAGTGTAACTGAGTAAGTGTCTTTCCATATTTGACATTCTGTAGGCCAATTTACAAGGTTTAATTATTAGTGAAATATAGCGATCTGTACAAAATAGTCTTGTCGCTAAATGTCTCCTCCCCAGAAAGGAAAAAAAAAAGGCTGACAGTGCTTCCACATCGGTGGCACCAGTAATTTGGCGGGTAAAAACAGAAACAGCCAATCATAATGCTCCATTCATTCACAAGACATCCTTTGTGCCTCGATGTAGGAGCCTCTACAAAGCGGTGAGATCGTTAGCGTTTCAGAGATGTTTGTCGAAAGCAGGACTTAACTGTTTTCATGAAGGGTAACAAACGATGGACGGAATGCTACATTAGCACCACCAGAAGGAATGTATTTGGCGTTATTCTGTGGCTTTTTTCGTTAACAGGTCCTGTTGGGACCAAAATTTCCATTCCGACAAGCTGAGACATCACAAAAGCTTTTACAAAAGCGATAGTTAACTATTTGTGCAACACTTTACAATTTATGAGAGGTCAACTTGGCTCTTATTTACATGGTCATGTGACATCCGCATAACATTGAGAACCGTTTAGATGGTGAGTCATCACGTGATTGTTTTGCAGCGATGCTTCAGCCACGCTTTGGCAGGTAAACATGCATGCGTGGCTAGACGCAGGTCGCATGTCCCATTAGGATCCCTAGGAACAATGCACCCTGGGTTATTCTGGGAAGCATTGGGACAGATTGCTACAGTGACGGACATGCAGCCCTGCGTCCTCACGCTGGAAGTGGTGCCTAGGAGAACACGTATTTCGCCAGTTATTTGTCAGGTGTCACGTATGAAAGGGATGCCGCTGCCTCATCCTTGTGGTAGCCGAACTAACACCTGTGCGTGGATCAGCAGCCGACGGCCGAGTCGTCATTTTGCGAGGGCTGCCAGTGCAACCTGCGTGCGGTAGATGTCTCTGTGGTCCATTGGACAGGCGATGGCGGGCAGTGTGTGCCTCACAATCGAAAGATTTGTAACTGTGTGTAATTATGTGTGATGTGTGTTTCATGACGGTATTCCTTGCACAGTCGGAATAAAGAAAGAAATGTGATGGATGTAATTACTTTGACAAGACCTGCATCTTTCCAAACAGCAGAGAATGATAAGCAAGTGAAATCCAAGCCCCACAAACTGATTTTTTAAATAAAAAAACAACATGCCCTTGAATTTCCCTTCGTGAGATTCTTCCTATACACCGCAGAGCTGCCAATTTCCAGGCAGAGGAGGGGAGGTGGTGAGGGATGGGGGCGACGGGTGTAGGAGTGAGGTGGCGGGGTAGTGATCGATAAATAAACCATATTCCATACATTGCTTTTTATCCCCTAAATTGTTTAAATTCCACACATTGTCTAAATTGTTTAAACAATATTCAATACATAGCAATCGATTTCCGCACAAATTCCTTAACTAAATAAACAAACTATGTTCCATAAACTGCTATAGATAACTAAACAACATTGTACACATTGTCTAAATTGTTTAAACAACATTCCATACACTGCAATCGAATTCTCTCCGAATGTTCGATTAGCTGAATCTTTTTTGCGCCTATTTCCGTGAGGGCGGTCGGGAGGGGAAGGGGGTTTAGCAGAGGGGAGAGGGTAATTAATTGATAAATTTAATTAAGCAGTCAATCAAACTGATAAGAGTGAGAAGTGCTATTCCAATAACTCAGACCCGAAATTGTACCTACAGCAGTAGGGGGGGGGGGGGGGTTCCTGAGGGATGCATGGGAGAGTGTTGGGGGATGGCAGAAAACAATAGGTTAAGGATGTGTCAATTAAAAAGAAGGATCCTTTTAGCAGTACAATGGGTTAAGGACCTGTCAATCAAAGGAGAACTGTAGGTTAATGACCTGTCAATCAAAGGAGAAGAATAGGTTTGCCCCTGCTTGCATACCTGCCCATTGATGTGGGCTGCCTGCACTAACAAATCGTGCTGGTGGCTGCTGATCTATCAGCCATGTTATTGGGGGTCACTCTGATGAAAGAAATTCTTAAGATGCTTTTTCCATACATACACTCTAAGCAAGGAGGAAAAGAAAGAGGAATTATCCGAATGGGACGGAAATCGATACAAGTGATGTAAATGTACAGATATACAAATGATGATAATTTCAGAAATACTGGATGATTTATTCGAGAAAAAGAGTTTAAAAAAGTCAGCAAATCAGTAATGTGCTGCTCCACGTCTGGCTCTCATGCAAGCAGTTATTCTGCTTGGCATTGATTGATAGAGTTGTCGGGTGTCCTGAGGGACATCGTACCAAATTCTGGCCAAATGGCTTCTTAGATCGATGATATGTCGAGATGGTTGGAAGGTCCAGCCCACAGTACTCCAAACATTCTCAACTGGGGAGAGATCTGGCGACCTTGCCGACCAAGGTAGGGTTTGGCAAGCATGAAAGACAAGCAGTAGAAACTCTCGCCGTGTGCGGGAGGGCATTATCTTGCTGAAATGTCAGCACAGGATGGCTGGCCATGAAGGGCAACAAAGCGGGGTGTGGAATGTCGTCAGCGTACCGATGTGCTGTAAGGGTGCCATGGATGACGACCAAAGGAAGAAACAAATTAGAAAGAAATTGCATCACAGACTCCCCCTCCAGGTTGTCAGGACATACGATGGATGAAGTCAGGTTGGCACCCCATTGTCGTCTGCAGTGTCTCCAGAAATGTCTTCGTCGCTTATCGGGGGCTCAGCTACGAGCAGGACTCATCACTGAAGATTACTGTGTTGTGCATGTCAGGATGTGGCTGAGGTGGAAGTGGGGTCTAAAAAAGAACAAGTGTTGATTTTTCAACTCCAGTCGGCAAACTGCCTCCCGTTTATTGAGAAAACATTTACTGATTGACCTATCCGGGGTACAGGATGTAGGTTTAGCGGCCCCAAGGTGAAAACAGATTGAGCCGGCGCTCGAAAAGTGCACGGAGGCAACCGGCCAATGCGTCTGATCTCGTCGGGGGCCTGTCAGTAAAAGAGGGCGATCTACACGCCTCGTTAGCGGTGGGCGCTCACACGTGATCTCCTGGACCTTTCTCATTGGCTGCTGTAGGAGCTCTGCCTAGGCAAGCGACGATTCCCTAAGCGTCACCCCGTCAGCAGAAAGGTTGTTTGTTCGTCGAGTACGTGAACAAGCCGTGGGACAGCGGCACACACTGGAAAAATCTGATGTGCCGCCAACCCAGGGCCCGTGCACGGCTTTGTGAACATCCATTGCCATCCATAGTTTACGCATTTAAAAAATTTTCCCTTTTCTTTTATTGAAAATAAAGGACTCCCGTACTCAATCTGTCGATACCTGTACACTATTCCAGTCAGTGAGATTCCATGCCGAACATGTATATGGAAGCACCCCAGAAAGCGATGGGACACCAGCATGTCTGTGACCCACCACATGGCAGAACAACCAGGAGTGATCGTCTGGGGTGCAATTTATTTCTACTTTGTTCCCTCTTCGGTTGTCGTCCAAGGCACCCTTGTGGAGAGCCATCCTGTTCCTATGTTTCAGCAAGATAATGCAGACATGCACATGACGAGAGGTTCTACTGCCTTTCTTCATGCCTGCTGAGACCCTACCTTGGCCAGCAAGGTTACCAAATTTCTCCACAGATGAGAATGTGTGGAGCATTATGGGCAGGGCCCTCTAAGTAGTTTGGGATTTCGTCGATCTACCACGTCAGTTGGACAGAATTTGGTGCAATGTCCCTCACGAGGACTTCCAACAACTCTATCAATCGATGCCAAGCTGAATAACTGCTTGCATGACAGCCAGAGGTGGACCAAGACATTACAGACTTGCTGAATTTTTGAAACTCTTTCTCTCGAATACATCACCTAGTTTTTCCTGACATTGTAATCATTTGTTTGTCCATACATGTAGCTGCACAGTCTGAGGCTCCGTGTCACGTTTCGCATGGCTGCCCCCGTCAGAGGTTAGAGTACTCCCTTGGGCATGGATGTGTGTGTTGTCCTTAGCAAAAGTTAGTTTAAGTTAGATTTATTAGTGTGTAAGCTTAGGGACTGATGACCTTAGTGGTTTGATCCCAAAGACCTTACCCGAAATTTACAATTTCTGTACAGGTACATTACATCTACCAATTTTCGTTCCATGCCCCCCCCCCCCCCCTCTTTATAGTGTACGATCATATAATATCTTACCTGAAGAGAAACATTTTTTGCAATCACTTGAAAGTGTCTAGATCATTTTAAATAGTCCTGCATAGGTATATACTGGGTGATCAAAAAGTCAGTATAAATTTGAAAAAAGAATAAATCACGGAATAATGTAGATAGAGAGGTACAAATTGACACACATGCTTGGAATGACATGGGGTTTTATTAGAACAAAAAAAAAAAAAAAAAAAATACAAAAGTTCAAAAAATGTCCGACAGATGGCCCTTCATCTGATCAGAATAGCAATAATTAGCATAACAAAGTAATACAAAGCAAAGATGATGTTCTTTACAGGAAATGCTCAATACGTCCACCATGATTCCTCAACAATAGCTGTAGTCGAGGAATAATGTTTGTGAACAGCACTGTAAAGCATGTCCGGAATTATGATGTGGCATTGGCGTCGGATGTTGTCTTTCAGCATCCCTAGAGATGTCGGTCGACTTCAGGTAACCCCAAAGCCAATAATCGCACGGACTGAGGTCTGGTGATCTGGGAGACCAAGCATGACGAAAGTGGCATCTGAGCACACGATCATCACCAAACGATGCGCGCAAAAGATCTTTCACGCGTCTAGCAATACTTTTTTTTGGTTCTAATAAAACCCCAAGTCATTCCAACCAAGTGTGTCAATTTTTACCTCTATATCTACCTTATTCCATGGTTTATTAAGTTTTCAAGTTTATACTGACTTTTTGAACACGCGGTATATAGGACTATTAAATGAAAGATAGTGCGTTAGTCTCGTCAAAATCATGTAAAAGTGACAACAAGATGAAATACTATTGGCGGTGAGTTGCGGACTTGCTGCCCCAGCTGTAACTTCCTCCCACAATCTCCAGATAAATAAAAGCTTACATGAAAGATCTTACTGTCTCCTTGGCCGCGCTAGCATCGGAGAATGAAATCTACAGCAGGTGCTGCAGCCAGAAAATGTTGGAGACTAAGAGACAGGTGCCAAGGCCACCAACAAATAACAGAGAGGAAGAACGTCAATTAATCGTAATCTTTGCGTACAATGAACCGCAAACTGAAATGAAGTTTGAGGCAGCGTGTACAGAGCAGGATAGCGCAAATACAAAACGGCATACTGTCCGTGGTAATCGCACGTCTTCCACCGGATTTAGAATTAATAAAAGAAGAATACAAAATATGATGAAAAGTTCGTCCAGCTGTAGGAAGATGTAAGTGGTGAAAAGCGAAGGAAACAGAGAGAGAGAGAGAGAGAGAGAGAGAGAGAGAGAGAGAGAGAGAGAGGGGGGGGGGAGAGAGAGGCAGATATTACTGACCTTGAGGGTTAATGAGATTCGAGTGCAAAGGGCAGCAACTCTTACTAAAGTAACATCGGCACGTGGTGTGGCGTCGCGATAGCCTTGTGCATCCTCTCGCTATGCGATGGGATTCCTTCTGTGATGACTTTATGCAGAACTGACTCCTAAGTACTGTCAAACGTAACAAACACTACAGGCCATTAAAATTGCTACACCACGAAGATGACGTGCTACAGACGCGAAATTTAACCGACAGGAAGAAGATGCTGTGATATGCAAATCATTAGCTTTTCAGAGCATTCACACAAGGTTGGTGCCGGTGGCGACACCTACAACGCACTGACATGAGGAAAGTTCCCAACCGATTTCTCATACACAATCAGCAATTGACCGGCGTTGCCTGGTGAAACGTTGTTGTGATGCCTCGTGTAAGGAGGGGAAATGCGTACCATCACGTTTCCGACTTTGATAAAGGTAGGATTGTAGCCTATCGCGATTGCGGTTTATCGTATCGCGACATTGCTGCTCGCGTTGGTCGAGATCCAATGACTGTTAGCAGAATATGGAATCGGTGGGCTCAGGAGGGTAGTACGAACGCCGTGCTGGATCCAACCCGCCTCGTATCACTAGCAGTTGACATGACAGGCATCTTATCAGCATGGCTGTAACGGATCGTGCAGCCACATCTCGATCCCTGAGTCAACAGATGGGGACGTTTGCAAGACAACAATCATCTGCACCAACAGTTCGACGATGTTTGCAGCAGCATGGACTATCAGCTCGGAGACCATGGCTGCGGTTATCCTTGACGATGCATCACAGACAGGAGCGCCTGCCATGTTGTACTCAACGACGACCCTGGGTGCACGAATGGCAAAACGTCATTTTTTCGCATGAATCCAGGTTCTCTTTACAGCATCATGATGGTCGCATCCGTGTTTGGCCACATCGCGGTGAACGCACGTTGGAAGAGTATATTCGTCATCGCCATACTGGCGTATCACCAGGCTTGATTGTATGGGGTGCCATTGGTTACATGTCTCCGTCACCTCAAGTTCGCATTGACGGCACTTTGAACAGTGGTCGTAGCATTTCAGATGTGTTACGACCCGTGGCTCTACCCTTCATTCGATCCCTGCAAAGCCCTATATTTTAGCAGGATAATAGTCGACCGCGTGTTGCAGGTGCTGTACGGGCCTTTCTGGATACAGGAAACGTTCGACTGCTGCCCTGGCCACCACATTGTCCAGATCTCTCACCAATTGAAATCGTCTGGTCAATGGTGGCCGAGCAACTGGCTCGTCACAATACACAAGTCACTACTCTTGATGAACTGTTGTATCGTGTTGAAGGTGCATGGGCAGCTGTAACTTTACACGCCATGCAAGCTCTGTTTGACTCAATGCCCAGGCATATCAAGGCCATTATTACGGCCAGAGGTGGTTGTCCTGGATACTGATTTCTGAGGATCTATGCACCCGAACTGCGTGAAAATGTAATCACATGCCAGTTCAAGTATAATATATCCGTCCAATGAATACCCGTTTATCATCTGCATTTCTTCTTGGTGTAGCAATTTTAATGGCCAGTAGTGTATAAGCGTAACTGAAGTGCACAGCAGTAAATCTACCGTGCTGTGCACTGCTACTCCTCTAGACTCCCTGAACCTTGGCATCAGAGTCGTGAACACACCTTCAGTTGTACACGTTTTAAGATCATGCGCATGCACAACTGGCGTGACGTCATTTGTTTATAGGTCAAATACGTATGGATTTGGCAAACATTCACGGTTCACGAGGTGCAAAGCTATCTCCTACCGCGCAGCTACAAGTTTACATCAGTACCATCAGGTGGCAGCACGCTGCAGCACACTTCGATCCACGTTTACTTGACATAAACCACTCTAGATGCCAGCAATTCACTCATTATATAGTAAAAGTAGTTCAGAATGAGATTTTCACTGTGCAGCGGAGTGTGCGCTGATATGAAACTTCCTGCCAGATTAAAACTGTGTGCCGGACCGAGACTCAAACTCGGGACCTTTGCCTTCCGTGTGCAAGTTCTCTACTCCTTTCTTTCAGGAGTGCTAGTTCTGCTAAGTTCGCAGGAGAGTTTCTGTTAAGTTTGGAAGGTAGGAGACGAGGTACTGGCAGAAGGCAAAGGTCCCGAGTTCGAGTCTCAGTCCGACACACAGTTTTAATCTGCCAGGGAGTTTCAAAATTAGTTCAGACTTAAGTATATGTTATACTTATACTGACAGAAAAACCTAGTTTATGGATTTGTGGATGAATTACAGTGTATTTTGGATTTTATCGTACGGTAATCCATGTAAAGCGGTGAGACTCATAGTGGCCTAAAGCACATCAGCGTTAATTGTGAGGCTGTAGCATTTATTAGTGCTTCCGAAATATGTTGATCTTGTGGTCAGTCATGTTTATCTGTGCTGTAGGCCCACAGTGTATACACACAAAGGAAGAAAATATGTTATGTGGACATGTGTCCAGAAATGCTTACTTTCCATGTTAGAGCTCATTTTATTACTTCTCTTCAAATCACATTAATCATTGAATGGAAACACACAGCAACAGAACGTACCGGCGTGACTTCAAACACTTTGTTACAGGAAATGTCCAAAACGTCCTCCGTTAGCGAGGTTACATGCATGCACCCTCCGTCGCATGGAATCCCTGATGCGCTGATGGAGAATGGAGCATTGTATCACAGCCGTCCACAATACATTTGGTAGTGTGGTTGCGTAGACAAGAGCTTTCAAATGCCTCCATGAATGAAAGTCAAGAGGGTTGAGGTAAGGAGAGCGTGGAGGCCATGGAATTGGTCCGCCTCTACCAATCCATCGGTCACCGAATCTGTTGTTGAGAACTGTATGGACACTTCGACTGAAATGTGCAGGAGCTCAATCGTGAATGAAGCACATGTTGTGTCGTACTTGTAAAGGCACATGTTCTAGCATGACAGGTAGAGTATCCCGTATGAAATCCTGATAACGTGCTCCATTGAGTGTAGGTGGAAGAACATGGGCCCCAATCGAGACATCACCAACAATGCCTGCCCAAACGTTCACAGAAAATCTGTGTTGATGACGTGATTGCACAGTTGCGTGCGGATTCTCGTCAGCCCTCGCATGTTGACTGTGAAAATTTACAATTTGATCACGTTGGAATGAAGCCTCATCCGTAAGGAGAACATTTGTACGGAAATGAGGATTGACACATTGTTGGATGAACCATTCACAGAAGTGTACCTGTGCAGGTCAATCAGCTGCTGATAGTACCTGCACACTCTGTACATGGTACGGAAACAACTGGTTCTCTTGTAGCACTCTCCAAACAGTGACGTGGTCAACGTTTCCTTGTACAGCAGCAACTTCTCTGACGCTGACATTAGGGTTATCGTCAACTGCACGAAGAATTGTCTCGTCCATTGCAGGTGTCCTCGTCGTTCTAGGTCTTCCCCAGTCGCGAGTCATAGGTTGGACTGTTTCGTGCTCCCGAAGACGCCGATCAATTGCTTCGAATGTCTTCCTGTCGGGGCACCTTCGTTCTGGAAATCTGTCTCGATACAAACGTACCGCGCCACGGCTATTGCCCCGTGCTAATCCATACATCAAATCAGCATCTGCCAACTCCGCATTTGTAAACATTGCACTGACTGCAAAACCACGTCCGTGATGAACACTAACCTGTTGATGCTACGTACTGATGTGCTCGATGCTAGTACTGTAGTGCAATGAGTTGCATGTCAACACAAGCACCGAAGTCAACATTACCTTCCTTCAATTGGGCCAACTGACTGACGAAACTAAAATGAGCTCTAACATGGAAATTAAGCGTTTCTGGACACATGTCCACATAACATATTTTCTTTATTTCTGTGTGAGGAATGTTTCCTGAAAGTTTGGCCATACCTTTTTGTAACACCCTGTATACACACATCAAAAAAAGTTTTGTATCATCCCAGTTCCCAGGACCCATAAAGATAGACGTTGACTGTGGACACTGTACCACAGACACAGTCCCTTTGACTGTTCAGAGATGTCACTAAGCCCGCCCAAAGATGTAAACAACCATGCATGAGTAGCGCCTGTTAGACGGAGGGGATCCGACAGCTGATCAGTGGAGTTGGGCAACACGATTCTTTTTCCCGATTCGATTCCTACGATTCAATCTCACGATTGCGAATCGATTCCTACGATTCGTTCACGATTCTTTCACGATTCATTCTAGTCTGTTATGGCACGATTCTTACAGAATGCAAAAAGTTCTACATCTTACTCACAGATGGCAGGGCATGTCTGAAATTGCCAATGGGGCTAGAGTCAAACTGTGTCTTGATAAGATATGCCAGAAATAGTTTATTTATGAGTATGCATATGATGTTACCAGTGTGATTCTCGATTTATACGTGTAATGTCTTAATTGATGAAAGGTCACATTTGATTTGCTTGCATCTATTGTTTTATTTCAGTACGCCAGGAAAGAGGAGTCGATTTCTGTGAAAGGTGGTGCAAAATTACGAGATATGGCAGTTTGGTTGTGTGGCTTGAACGTATCTAACTACAGACGTCAGTTTTATAGCAACAAAATCTAGCAGTGAGGCAGACGTGGTTTGGCTCATATCAACCTATGTTTTTCTGTGCTAAGATGTCTTTCCAAGTCCACATCACCCTTGTAATTCATGACGCAGCTGACAGCCCTCCCACAAGGCAAATTTAGGTTAACTTTCATTTCTTCTAAATACAAAGTATAGGTATTTTGCTTTTAATTTGCGTGAGAACTTGCCGCTGTCACTACTATTTATATGAGAAGACGACACCGCCAAGTGTCAGTTTGGTTTTCACCATTAATATTACGGCCCACGAACTTCGTTTGTTCGTTCCGAGCTTCCTTTGTTCTCACGCATCCTCCACTTGACTGCCATCTGGCGGTCGTAATCATTCGGCACGACTCGGCATGATTCGGAAGTTGCCTTCGAAGCATAGCCTGCTAAGAATCGATGAATCGTTGGAACTTGGAATTGTCACGACTCGGAAACACGCAATCGTTCTTACGATTCTTTTGAACGACGATTCGTCCGTATCACGATTCGATTCTTATGATTCTTTATTTAGAGTCGTTCAAATGAACGACTCATTCACGAATCGCCACAACTCTACTGATCAGTTTCAGTCATTCCACCGGGAAGAAGATACACAGCTCCTGTTGTCTGTAGTTCAGGATACAGAATGACAAGTCATAAGAGGAGACAAAGCGGCGCCTGGTTGGCTTCGAAGATTCTGTTGTTGATCGACTCATTATCAATGTAGCAGGTGACAGTTCCAGAACTGAAATGTATTTCTCAGATTCGGATAAGGAAGGAGGTAAGAGATTCCCTGACCAGTGACAGTAATTAATACTTTAATTTTCAACAGTATGGTGAAATCCCTGGAGTGTGGTTTTGCATCACACATAGCTCGCTCAGAAAAATTGGCCTGTGTTTAAGTTAGGAATTTTCATCACTCTTGTTTGTAATTGGAATACTATGTAAAGTGAGAATGACAACATTTTATGCTATCTGTCTGGTAATCTAAGAAGTTGAAGTTTTGCGAATATTATTTCATTGTTTTTAAAAATTAAATTGCATTTGGAGCTATGTTGTTTCTTTGCTCGTCTCTGTTGACGTCTGGACTGCAGCTACTCACACCATTGCAGGTTAATTGGACCGCTGGCTGGCCAGTACTGTCCAAGTTCAATGCGCCAGTAAAAAGCTGTGCATGTATGACACAACATAAGACGTACCCTTATGATCGTACTTGACTGTACTTGTCACAGCTTGGCTTCCGCTCCACATGATACGAAAATCCAATGAGATTCAAGTGAAAGCGGAAGAATACCTAGCGTAATTTGTACATCAGGTTTATTCTTATGACGAATATAGTATATCATTCAATTTAGTTCCTACTGTGAACTTTGCAACTAGGATATGTAAATGCTCTGAGACTGCTATTGGTAATATCTTTGTAGACATATTTGGGGAACAAAGTCGTATCACAAAACCAACAGTAAATGGGCTATCTGATCATGATATACAGCATCTTGTGTTAAACGTTGAAACTTGCCAGAATAAAAAAAATCTGTTAAATCTGAGTACAGAAGGGTAATGAATAAGTCAAAAATTGATAAATTCAGGAAACTGCTCAAAAACATGAACTGTACAGACATTTACAATACTTCTGACTCGAATATAAAATATGAAGTATTCATTAATAAAGTTACCTCCACTTTTGGATTGTTTTCCCCTAAAGGCAACTCAAATCACACTGAAGTCAAAAACTAAACTGTGGATTACACAAGGAAAAAAGGTGTCATGTGGGACAAAAAGGAGATTGTATCTACTATCTAGAAAAAGCTCGGATTTTAGTATTGTAATGCATTACAAAGAATGTTATTGAAGCAAGTAATCCAGAAATCGTGGCAGATTTATTATGAGAATAAGATAAATACATTATGCAACAAAATAAAAACTGTATGGGACGTAGTGAACACAAAGAAGGAGCCAAAAAGAAAGATGAACAGATAGCTCTAAAACTAAATGAGACTTTGGTAACATGTGCATGTTCTGTTACAAATCTCTTAAACAAGTACTTCATTTCTGCTACTGACAGCTTGGAGTTATCAAGTTCAGTGAACAGGGCAATGGAGTATTTGCGACCAGTCTTTAAAAACAACTTCAGTAAAAGGTAAATGACACGTCTCCCAAAGAAGTAACATCCATCATAAAATCCTTAAAATGTAAACATTCTAGTGGGTATGATGATATATCAACAAAGTTAATCAAAGAGTGCTCATGTGAGTTGGATTCTTTCTTAAGTTATTTGTGTAATCAATCTCTTATCAGGGGAACATTTCCAGACTGGCTAAAATATGCTGAAGTTATGCCTCTTTACAAGAAGGGGGATAGAGATATACCATCAAACTATCGATCAATTCACTTTTGCTGGTTTTCTCAAAAATATTTGAGAAGGTTGTGTTCAAGTGTCTCCTTAAGCATCTGACTGCAAATAACATATTGACCAAGTCACAGTTTGGATTTCTTAAGGTTATGATATAGAGAAAGCTATTTACACTTGCAGTGAGAATGTACTTAAATCTTAAGATAAAAAATTAGAGGCTACTGGCATTTTCTGTGACCTGTCAAAAGCCTTTGACTGTTTGAACCACAGCATTCTCTTGAGTAACTTAGAATATTATTGTGTCACCATCAATGCTGCCAAATGGGTTGAGTCTTGTCTAATTAACAGGAAACAAAGGGAGTTGTTGCGAAATATCTGTGCAGTAAGCAATAGTCTTCATCTGTTTGGGAATTTATTACATGTGGTGTTCCTCAAGGTTCAATCTTGGGTCCATTCCTTTTTCTTGTTTACATTAATGACCGATTGTCTGTTACATTGCCAGATGTTAAGTTTGTTCTGTTTTCAGAAGATACAAACATTGCAATAAGTAGCAAGTCAAGTACAGATTTAGAAATAAATGCCACTCAAATTCTGACTGACATTAATAAAAGGTTTAAAGCTAATCCACTGTCCTTAAACTTTGAAAAGACCCACTACATGCAGTTCACGACCTGTGAGAGATTTGCCTCGAGCATATGTATAACATATGAAGACATGCAGATCTAAGAGATTGACAGTGTTAAATTTCTGGGATTACAACTCGATAAGGAATTCAGTTCAGAAGTACATACCTCAGAATTGCTTAAGCGCCAAGACAAATCTGTGTTTGCAGTGCGAATGATGTCAGATGTAGGAGACATAAATATAAAAAACTTGCATACTTTGCTTACTTTCATTCTATTATGTCATACAGGGTCATATTCTGGGTAACTCATCAAACGGAGAAAAGTTTTTAGTGTGCAAAAGCGCATAATAAGATCCATTTGTGGTGCAAATTCAAGAACATCATGTAGAAAACTGTTCAAGGAACTTCGTATTCTAACCACTGCTTCTCAGTATATTTATTCGTTAGTGAAATTTTTTGCAGGTAATATATCTCTATTTCCAACCAATAGCTCAATACATAGCATCAATACTAGGAATGAGAACAGTCTACATAAAGACCTAAAATCACTTACGTTGGACCAAAAACGGGTCCAATATTCAGGAACACACATCTTCAATAAATGTCCAGCAACCATTAAAAGTTTGGTTTCAGGTAAAGCACAGTTTAAACAGAATTTGAAAGACTTTTTGATAGGCAACTCCTTCCACTCTATAGAGAATATCTTAACAGCTTAATTAAGTGTCTGTTAGATCTCAGTTTTGACAGCACTTGGTCACAACGGCCAAGATTAGGTATTTTGCGTATGATAAATTTATTAATAGTGCACAACAATGTTTCATTCTGACAGCGTGTTAATTATGTAAGTATTAGCTGTCCCAGTTTACCGCACTGTATTCACCTATTTCGACAATCAGTTATCAGGGTGGTAAGTATTATATTCAAATGTTTTATGTTTTTGTGTTACACTTTCTGACCTCTTCCACACCCAGGAGATTCATCTAATTTTCTGGGTCTATGGAACGAAAACTGAATCTAATTTAATCTAATGTCCCATGCGTCTAGCTCCAAGTACAATTCCGTCCGCGTTCAGAGTGTGTTAATTCGCGTGATACTGCATAATCACGTCGGAAACCTTTTCATGTGAAGCATCTGAGAGCAAATGAGTTTCGCCAATGCACTGTTCCTGTATACCCTGGGTACGCGATATTGTGGTCATCTGTATATATCTGCGTATGGCTGTCCCATGACTTTCGTCAGCTCAGTATATAGGATTTGGCAGGAAATTGATTACAGATTGAACATTCATCGTGCTACAAATGGTAGCCGCACTGAACATTTGCAAATAAACTTGGAGATATGCTGCAGTCAGTGCTGTATCAAACATACGTTATTTACGTTTTTCACAATTAAAGATGACTTTTGTGTAACCGACTTGTAAACATCCTGTACTTCAATTTCACATGTCAGCCAGACATTCTGAGCAGTTTGTGTAGCTACTTTCGTGGATTCCAGAGTGCTTTTGACACAGTCTCTAAGACTACAGAAAAAATGTGTTTTTCATCCTTGTAGGCGATTCCTTATCCTACAGACGCAACAGCGTTAGTAGTGGTGTTTCCTAAGTTTAGAAGCGCTTTTTTCAACTAGCGGTACAAACCATTTGGAAATGTTTGACAAGGTGTTATTAAACTTTTCATTTATATTGCCATGTAGTTGTTGCATATATTAATTAACAGAGAAAGTAGCTACAAAATTGTACCCACATAAATCAACACTATACCGCTGAATTTGTAGACAGTGCAATTGTCTGCTACAACTTCAGAACGATCATAGACGGCAAAGAAACACACACACACTGAAATAACTTTCATTGCTAAAGTGAAAATATTGTGCTCAAGTGAGTGTGACAATACTAAGGATGATTTTAACAGCAACATGACTCTACAAAAATGGCGAACATTATAGCAAAGTATATATGGCCAGCCATGCACGAGATGTGTTCAAAACGTGACCGGGATTTTTGTTTTTCTTAAAGCTTCTTTATTCATTCATCAACATCAATTTTGTCCCTTTCAAACTAATCCCCTTCAGATTTAATACTCTGTTGCCAGCGCTTTATACAATTTTGTAAGCACTTCTGGAACTCACTTTTCAGCTCCTTCAGCGATTTTGATTTTATCAGATCAGTGGTGGAAAAATGACACCTTATGATGGTTGTCTTCAGTTTCGAGAATAGAGAGAACTCGCAGGGGCCGTGTCCGGCAAATACGGTGGTAAGGCAACATAACGGTTTTCTTTTTTGCCAAAAAATCACGAACAAGCATTGTGGTGTGACCGGGAGCATTGTAATCAGGCAGCTTCCACGAGTGGCTTTGCCGCAGTTCTGATCGTTTTCTTCGAATTGCTCCACGCAAACGGTGGGTAACTACCAGGTAGTATTCCTTATTGATCGTGCCACCATAAGGCATGAACGAATGATGCACTGGTCCACTGTAGAAGAAAACAGTGAGAAGAACATTGACGTCTTATGAAAGTTATCGAATTTTTTTCGGTCTTGGCTCTTCAGGCGGTGCCCATTGGGACGATCTGGCCTTGTTTTCTATGCCATAACCGTATGTCTATGTTTGGTCACCTGTTATAACCTTCTTTAGAAGGGAGTAGGTATTAAAATCCATGGAGAAGAAATAAAAACTTTGAGGTTCGCCGATGACATAGTAATACAGTCAGAGAGAGCAAAGGACTTGGAAGAGCAGTTGAACGGAATGGACAGTGTCTTGAAAGGAGGATATAAGATGAACATCAACAAAAGCAAAACGAGGATAATGGAATGTACTGGAATTAAGTCGGGCGATACTGACGGAATTAGATTAGGGAATGAGACACTTAAGATAGTAAAGGAGTTTTGCCATTTGGGGAGCAAAATAACTGATGATGGTCGAAGTAGAGAGGATATAAAAAGTAGACTGGAAATGGCAAGGAAAGCGTTTCTGAAGAAGAGAAATTTGTTAACATCGAGTATAGATTTGTCAGGAAGTCGTTTCTGAAAGTATTTGTATGGAGTGTAGACATGTATGGAAGTGAAACATGGACGATAAATACTTTGGACAAGAAGAGAATAGAAGCTTTCGAAATGTGGTGCTAGAGAAGAATGCTGAAGAATAAATGGGTAGATCGCGTAACTAATGATGAAGTACTGAATAGAATTGGGGAGAAGAGAAGTTTGTGGCACAACTTGACAAAAAGAAGGGACCGGTTAATAGCACATGTTCTGAAGCATCAAGGGATCACAAATTTAGCATTGGAGGGCAGTGTAGAGAGCACAAATCGTAGAGGGAGACCAAGAGATGAATAGACTAATCAGATTCAGAAGGATGTAGGTTGCAGTAGGTACTGGGAGATGAAGAAGCTTGCACAGGATAGAGTAGCATGCAGAGCTGCAGCAAACCAGTCTCATGACTGAAGATCACAACAACAACCACCACCTCGTTACGTTAATTTGTTCGGAGTGAGTTCGGATCTGCCAGAGAGTTGGGAGGCGCTAGCAGTGCATTTCGGAACTGGAAGTGTTTGAGTCGAGGCGCCGCTGCAGTGAGGTGCCAGACAGCCATGACTCCCCCGACTGTTGCCGACACATATCACTTGAGTGGGGATCATCTTGGCTGGTCGTCGGTCGGTCGTCTTGTCGGGAGACGTGTGCGTTGGCCGGTGATCGTCTACGGGTTGCCAGCGTGTGCCGATTCGTGATTCGTCCTTGTTATTGCACAGTCACTGCCACTAGTATTGTCTAGTCCTTCGTGCAAGTGTTCGTGAAACGTGGGTATGTTGTGAAGTCGACTGCTCAGTTATTTTAGTGCAGTCTCCGTGCTGATGTGTGGCAGCCAGTCGGTTGGCGTGGAGCAGCGGGTGTCGTCATCATCACCAGTCTCACGCTTGTGACGTCACATACTGATGGCCACGTCTGTATCGGAGCGCTCCTGTTGAGCACTCGCCAGCTATACGAACTTCACGAGTTTTAGAGCTGAGACCGCATACGGATTCTCGTGCTTTCCTCTTCTACATGGCCTTGTAATGAAAATATGGAAATTTATATCATTGCGTATGGTAACTGAACAAAACTGCCCTATGTTATTTCAAGACGTAAAATTATTTTGACGATTTGCCTTAAATACGCGATTCTAGGCTCGAATGCAAACTGTAATTTTAAATTCTGTCTTTTACCTCAGCAGCTACGTTTTCTTGCAGCAAAAAATCGGCAATATGCAACTACAAGCAGACGTTTTCGGTTTTAAATAAAGAAGCTGGAGCTCCTACAGAATTTAAAAATTTGTTTCCCCTGTTCTTTTCGTAAATTTTCCTCTCCACTTCAAAATTTGCTGACCTCACACGAAATCAAATCATTGGACGAAATGGAGCACCTCCTCACATAATGTTTAATAAATCAAAAAACCAGACAAAATATTTTATTTCCCTGTTTCTCCAGAAATTTAGAACCTTAAACATGAAAAGATCGTTTCTCCTATATCCTTGACTGAAATTCGTGTCACAGAGTGCTGTTAATTTAATCACAATGCACTTACATCGAAATCCTGCTTTCTATACTGCTTAATCTGTTGAACACTGAATTCATTAAAGTAATTTTGTAGTTTACTCAAATTTAAATTATTTCCGAATAGCTGTATATGTAAAACTGAACAAAATCATTCTGTAGCGCTTCCAAATAAAACTACTGGAAACTCAATAATCTGGTAGGAATGATAATTTTGACGCTTTTCGAGCCACACTAATTAATATAACTATTCTGTGTGACAATAGTTGCAAATATGAGAGACATTTCACAGCCAGCTTCGTATTAACCTAGCAGCAATAGTCCAGAATTAAGAAACAAATCATACTGTTACATGATACATAACTGCTTTTAAAAACGATTGGCAAATGTGGTGCAATGGAAACAAATACACGCTATAAATTTTTTGTCATTTACTTACCCTTGAATGATGCGTAGATACAAATTCCAGTCTGGGAATAGCTGCAATCCAGCGATTTCTCAACTTCACACATTTGGGAAATCGAAAAATTTGCACTTTCATACCTTTTTGGGATTTATAATTTCCCTGGCAAAAGGGAACGTAACAGTTGTATCCCTTACTTCGAAGAACTGTAGGCGAATACTGTATGAAATATATATCAGTTTCACATGGCACACACTTTCAACACAACATACACGCCAACAGGGCTGCCGGCTAAACATAAGATGGCCAACAATTCGTGACGTCACGTGCCAATGTGGCCGCCGTGCCTAGGTCTTGGTGTAGTTTGGCTGCGCCCGCTGGCTGCCTCTACGCAGTGTCGGAGTGTGTGGGGCTGTTCCCATCGCTACGAGGCCCGTGGCCCACCGACCCTGGAGACGAAATTTCAGTTTGGATTCAATTCACCAGCATGTCAAGACTGTCACTTGTGCCATCTGGTTCTCATGGTTGGCTGTTGGGACGTTCCCGCGAGCAACAACGTGTGTGTTCGGGTTGGCGAAGGTTTAGCCACCGTCCGGTGGAGTATAACCGTATTTCGTTATTTGCAGCTGAAGTGCTCCAGCGGAATTTTCTGCCTTGTAGCCGTTAACGTTCCGGTTACCTGCCCTGGCCGTTGACATAAATTTAGGCAGTGTCCTTTCCTCACCGTGTTGTCGCTGTGGAGCACGGTGTGTAGTTCGACAGTTTAATGTACGCTCGGTTGTGGGCGTCCGTGCCTTTTACGTTTGCTTTCAACTCCCGGTTCTGTGCTGGTCGAGTGGAGCGCAAGTTACCTTGTCCGTGCGCCGGTTTCTTATTTTTTGTTGTGTGTATTTGTATGGCTCACAGCCCATGGTTTTGAATTAAAGTTGAATTGTTTTTAGTGGTGTTTTAGGTGATGGGCCTTCAGTCGCTTTAAAACTAAAGTTCCTTGCTTTTCAAGTGATAGATCGCTTGGACCTTCAGCGTGATTAAAATAATGTTTAAAGATAAAGCCTTGGTCCTTCTGCCTACTAAAAATTATTTTAGTTGTGTTTAAGTCATGGGCCATCAGCCGTTTTAAAATTAAAGTCCCTTGCTTTTCAAGTGTTAGATTGTTTGGGACCTTCAGCCAACACCGACTCAAAGGAAGGCCTCGGCGCTTGTTGGTGACGTCACGTCAGCTAGGCACGGCGAACGCCAGGTCTGTTGCAGGCAGAAGCGCCTGGGCGTCCTTATCACTATAAATCTCTTATTTTTGGACAAAATGTTTGGTATTGTTTTCGATAGTGCAGTTTTATTTAGATGAAAGATTTTCTTACTATCGTAAAGCTACAAATGAAGATCATAGTTCTGTATTACTGAACCCTGCAGAAACAAACGTAGATCAATATGAGAAGATGCTTTGCCCCATTGCAAGCTTCGGAAATTTTACATTCAAGTAACTATATTTACTTGATCCATTTTGTTATCGAAACTTAGCCCAACCTCCTTACAATTAACTCGTTTCTTTTATTTATTTATTTTCGTTTGACATCGTCACTGGAAATGTGAACTAATTTACATGTGTGAATGTCCAGCTGTTGCCAGTCATTAGGTTACAGTCGTTTTCAACGAAAGGAATTCTAAACAGGAAACAAAATAGCTTCATACATCGAAAATACTGCTGAGTTTAAACTTTTTGAAACATGCACATTAGAAAAGATAAGTATTCCCCTCTTGCAACTGAAAGGAGAAACTTTATAAGATAAAAAAAAAACTATTTGATAAAACAAGTATCTCTCTTTTGCCTCTTCTTCTGTCCCCCACCCCCTCACCCAACGTGTACAATCGCAAGATATTTCATTAACATTCAGTGCTCCTCAGCCCATAGTCAACCAAGATAGCTAAATAAGAGCACCAATATGTTCACAGTTTCTTGTAAAAGCAACCCAGTACAAACGTAACTTCCTTAGATTTATAAATAAAGTAAACAAGAACGAATTCTGTTGCTGCTGAACCATGAAGTTGTTTTTGTATGTCAGTCCTTAAAACAGGCGGAAATTTAAGTTCAGGAGTGCACTATTTGTTGAGAAGTGTAATGAATTGTACAATTAATTGACTGCAGAAATCTCTCAGGACAATGTGTGTTGGTCAACTACCGCCAATAGTTTCACATTTTCCTGTGTCACGGAGGGAGACACCACCATTATGAGTGCGCCTGCAACAGACCTGGCGTTCGCCGAGCCTAGCTGACGTGACGTCACGAACAAGCGCCGGGGCCTTCCTTTGAGTCGGTGTTGCTTCAGCCTAATTTAAGATAAGGCCTTCTGTCTTGTGTTTGTTTTATTTAATTTTACCTTCAATCTTAAATCATTGGCCTTCAGTCGTCTTTAAATTAAGGTTGTTGCCTTTCGAGTGTTAGATTTTGGGCCTTCCGCCAAATTGTAGAACTTCATTAACGTGAGGCCTTCTGCCCTCTAAATCTTCTCTTTGGCGTCTGCATTTTGAGGTAATGGCTTTCAGCCTCTTTTTTTTTTTTTTTTACTAAAGTGGCTGTGCCCTTAAGATAGTGTGGCGTATTCAGGCGATAACTAAGTTCAGGAATTTGCACTGTAATGTTTGGGGTAATAAATAAAGTTATATTTTGGCCCTGTTCCACAATTCCAACTACATGTCCTATCCTGCGGGTTTAGCAGGGCCTTTCAGTGAGATGATGCTGTAGTATACAGAGAAGTTGCAGCATTAGAAAATTGCAGCGAATTGCAAGAAAATCTGCAGCGGATATACACTTGGTGCAGGGACTGGCAACTGACCCTTAACATAGACAAATGTAATGTATTGCGAATACGTAGAAAGAAGGATGCTTTATTGTATGATTACATGATAGCGGAACAAACCTTGGCAGCAGTTACTTCTGTAAAATATCTGGGAGTATGCGTGCGGAACGATTTGAAGTGGAATGAGCATATAAAATTAATTGTTGGTAAGGCGGGTGCCAGGTTGAGATTCATTGGGAGAGTCCTTAGAAAATGTAGTCCATCAACAGAGGAGGTGGCTTACAAAACACTCGTTCGACCTATACTTGAGTATTGCTCATCAGTGTGGGATCCGTACCAGATCGGGTTGACAGAGGAGATAGAGAAGATCCAAAGAAGAGCGGCGCGTTTCGTCACAGTGTTATGTGGTAAGCGTGATAGCGTGACGGAGATGTTTAGCAAACTCGAGTGGCAGACTCTGTAAGAGAGGCGCTCTGCATCGCGGTGTAGCTTGCTGTCCAGGTTTCGAGAGGGTGCGTTACTGGATGAGGTATCGAATATATTGCTTCCCCCTACTTATACCTCCCGAGGAGATCACGAAAGTAAAAGTAGAGAGATTCGAGCGCGCACGGAGGCTTTCAGACAGTCGTTCTTCCGGCGAACCATACGCGACTGGAACCGGAAAGGGAGGTAATGATAGTGGCACGTAAAGTGCCCTCCGCCACACACCGTTGGGTGGTTTGTGAAGTATAAATGTAGATGTAGATTTCCAGGTATGGGTAGTACGAACTTCGTTAAGTTGTCTTAATATATGGGGTCTGTTGTGTCGGTATGTCCAGCTGAACAGATACCAGTGGTGATACAGCGGCCGTATAGACTACCATATTAAGAAAAATCAGGACTTCTGGCGCCTACAGAGACTAAAATAAATCAGTGATGAAGGCTGAAAATTTGTACCGGTCGGGGACTAGAACCCAGATAATCCGCTTCTCTATACTCCGTTCATCGTAGGAATGAACCTCCTGTACACGTTACACTATGTATTCTTCCGCATTTGCTGGGACCTTATTGGATTTTGTTTCACTTGGAGCGGAAACCAAGCTGTCTCCAGTACAGCCAAGTGCGATAATGTGCATACATTATACCCTGTGCGTTACGCGCACATTGACTCAACGATGATGCGGGACAACAGCTTCATCGGCGCATTAAACTTGGACAGCACGGGCCAGGCAAGTGATCCAGATAGCCTGCAGTTATGTGAGCAGTTGCAGTAAAGACGTAAAAAGAGACGAACAGACTATAATATAGCTTTGAATGACAATTTATAAACAGAAGGAAATAATATATGGCAAAACTCTTAGGTGGCCGGACGGAAAACATGACATCTCAGATAAAGATCTTTTCTAACATAGTATTGTAATTAAACACAAGACTGACGAAAATTCCTGGCTGCAACAAGGGTAATTTTCCTGCATGAGCTATGTGTGCCGTAAAAGCCATGTAGTTAAACATTGAAGCCACTGAAGATATTACAGTCAGTCGTCTGGTAATCTCCGAACTCCTTCCAAATCGGATTCCGTGCGATTCGGTACACTTCGGTACTGCTAAATTGATAACGAGGCGATCATCTACAGAATCCAAAGCCAGAAAGTCCCCATTTCCTCCTCCTCTTTTATAACGTGCTCTTCCACATTTCGTCATCGTTCGGCCGTGACATGTCAAAACTTCGTGCGTTTGACAGCTTAAATGCTTTGTTATTTCTCGCGACAAATCTTTTACCTTGACTCCAGGTCAATTCTTTTGGGTTCAGATTGCAGTTTCACGGTGACAGCTGTAAACATGCAGTATTTCTACAGTGTGTGCAAAAATTGTTGTCCATGTTTCTACGATGCTTGTCACTCTGGCTCGTGTAAGACCACATCTGTCCTACAAAACAATGGGCGTATTCAAATGAAGAGTATTTCATTTTTGATTTTTCTTCAAAAAATTTACTTGTGTAATGTTTTCTTAACTTCGACAATCTCTAAAAGTCTTTTGTATAACATCGATAACTAAGAATGTATATTTGCAATGAAAACCAGAATGTTGCATGTGACATGAAATTAGAAACTAGAAGACAAGCCCTTTTAGAAAAATGATGGTTAAGTATGCTTTAATTAACATATATTTGATGAATTTCATATTTAAATGATATGGGTATTCAAACCGAACAAAAAAACATTACAGAGAATAATGTGTTTCGAACAGCCGCCCGCCAGAATACACGGTTATGACGCTACCGTTTACACCACACACACAGATGCAATACCTTCCCTTATATTTTTAACATAGCGTTTCTCGAAAAACGTCAGAGCTGGTTTTGCTACGTAATATTGTGAAAAACATCAAGAACAGCTTGTTTCTCCCCATTAACGGTGTTCTGCGCTCGCGTTACACTTCGAAACAGGAAACAATGTCTTCCATTTTCACTGTACGGGACGATCGGAGCACAAGTAGCGTTTAAAGAGACTGTGACTGTACAGCATTTTTAAAATAAAAGTTACTTATGTAAAGTATGGTTAAGGTAACGTTGATAACTGTTAACACAGCAGAATGTCCTAAAGGTTATTTTACAGTGACACAGCATTAAGATACCTGGACCTATTTCCAGAAGCGGAACAACACCAGTGTACTTCAGCTACGGCTGATGACCAATCATCACGTTTGCGTTCGTTTACATTCTTATGATGAACGAATTACAGAGTTGCCTCAGCCATCCGCACACCCCTCCCAATCGACTCAAATTCTCAACCTGTCAGAAGCAAGCAGCTCCTGCATCTGACATGTCGTATAGAGCTGACACGACGTGTCCGGACATCCCCAAAAACATATTTTTCATATTAGCTGTATTGTGCTGCCACCTACTGCCAGGTACTCCATATCAGCGACCTCAGTAGTCATTGAACATCTTGACAGAGTAGACTGGGGCACTCTGCAGAGCTCACAGACTTCGAACGTCGTCAGACGATTGGGAGTCACTTGTGTCACCCACCTGTACTCGAGATTTCCACTCTCCTAAAGGTCGCTAGCTGCACTGTTTCCAATGTGATAGTGAAGTGGAAACGTGAAGGAACACACACACCACAAAAGCGTACAGGCTGACCTCGTCTGTTGACTGACAGCAACCACCAACTGTTGAAGAGCGTCGTAATATGTAATAGGCAGATATCTATCCAGACCATCACACAGGAAGTCCAAATTGCATCAGGATCCTCAGCAAGTGCCATGACAGTTAGGCGGGAGATGAGAAAACTTGTATTTCATGGTCGAGCGGCTGCTCATAAGCCACACATCAGGCCGGTAAATGACAAACGACGCTGCGCTTGGTGTAAGGAGCGTAGACATTGGACGATTGAACACTGGAAAAACGTTGTGTGGAGTGATAAACCACGGGGCACAATGTGACGATCCGATGGAAGGGTGTGGCTACGGCGAATGTCCGGTGCACGTCAACTGCCAGCGTGTGTACTGCCAACAGTAAAATTCGGAGGCGGTGATGTTATGGTGTGGTCGTGTTTTTCATGGAAGGGGCTTGCACCCCTTGTTGTTTTGCTTGTCAGCATCACAGCACAGCCATACATAGAGGTTCCAAGCACCTTCTTGATTCACACGGTTGAAGAGCAATTCGGGGATGGTGATTGCATCTTTCAACACGATCAAGCACCTGTTCACAGTGCATGTCCTGTGGCGGAGTTGTTACACGACAATAACATCCCTGTAATACACTGGCCTGCACAGAGTCCTAACCTGAATCCTACAAAACACCTTTGGGATGTTTTGGAAAGCCTACTTCATGCTAGACCTCACCGACCGACATTGATACCTCTCCTGTGTGCAGCACTCCGTGAGGAATGGGCTGCCATTCTCAAAGAAATTTTCCGGCACCTGATTGAACCTATGCCCATGGGAAGCTGTCATCAAGGCAAAAGGGTGGGCGAACACCATATTGAATTGCAGCATTACCAATGAAGGGCGCCACGAACTTTTAAGTAATTTTCAGCCGTGTGTCCGGATACTTTTGATCACAGTATGTATATATGAGGCGGATCTAGGTACTTTTAGTGCGGATGCACCGTATTTTCCAAACCCCTGCGGGACTTAGGCAATGTTCCCTTCGAGCGTTGGGTCTAATGGATATGGGCACTGCTTTCGCGTGATTGTTGAAATTTGAGTCGGACAGGAGGCGTGTCCGGATGACCAAGACAGTGGACAACCATTCTAGAGAGAGGCGCATCCGTGTTCGAGTCCTGATGCGGCACAAACTTTGAACCTTCGCCACTAATTTCCTGTAGACATCTAAGGTTCCGATTTCTCTCAATATTCCACGCTGGCATTGTCCATCACAATGTCTGAATTTGGACGGAGGTATGGTGACAACTATTTTGTGGGCTATTTTTTAAAAGCACTGTGGGTCGTCTTCGACTTTGAAGCTTTAAATATTAGTTTATTCCAAGGAATAACTCCTGTGTCCACTGACCTTACATGTACAACAATATGGCGACTTTGTTTACCCAGTGGAACTTTTAAGACCACTAAGCCCATTGCTCATTTTCCAGCACATTGGCCTTGTGTGGTCTTGGTTCACACATGTTTCGTCGATACAATGAATCCATTTCCTGCATTCTTCTTAATCCTTGCAGCCACATTATAATTTCTCTCTCCAAGAAATTTTTCTCCCATTGTTCATCTTACAGTATAAAAAGCCCGTGCCCTTCAACGTTCTTAGCACCATCCATCGAGTACCGCTAAAATCCAAGTAATTTTTCATTCGCGAAATTGTCAGCAATCTGGTATTCGTTGCTCGGATACATATCGAATATTATACGACACGAAACATTCTCAGAAAAATCGTTCAGTTTGCCTATTTGTTTCTTGCGATTGCGACACTTTCCCGGCGATTCAAAAGATGCCGACCCATTGGCTTTGATAGATACGTTCGCTGCACAGTTCTCAGTTCCACGTCACGCACCTTAGCTTATCTCTGCCGGGTGTTGGCAACATTCGGAAGTTGCGGAGTGTCGTCTGCTTCAGGCTCTATTTTGAAAAAAAGTTGTAGGTTCGGGAAGGTCCTGTTTAAGCCCCAACCCACACAGGTCATCACTTAAGACGCCAAGCTCAAAGGGGCGCCAGCAATGTCCGAATACAATGAAACATTTACACTGAAGAGCCAAAGAAACTGGTACACCTGCCTAATATCGTGTAGGGTCTCCGCGAGCACACAGAAGTGCCACAACACGACGTGGCACGGAAGCAGTGCTGGAGGGAACTGAACCATGAATTCTGCAGAGCTGTCCATAAATCCGTAAGAGTACGAGGGGGTGGAGATCTCTTCTGAACAGCATGTTGCAAGGCATCCTGGATATGCTCAATAATTTTCATGTATTGAGAGTTTTGTGACCAGCGGAAGTAATTAAACTCAGAATAGTGTTCCTGGAGCCACTCTGTAGCAATACTGGACGTGTGGAGTGTCGCAGTGTCCTGCTGGAATTGCTTAAGTCCGTCGGAATGCACACTAGACATGAATGGAAGCAGGTGATCAGACAGGACGCTTAAGTATGTGTCATGTGTTAGAGTCGTATCTAGATGTATCAGGGGTCCCACGTTACTCCAACTGCATACACCCCACACCGTTATAGAGACTCCACCAGCTTGATCAGTCCCCTGCTGATATGGAGGGTCCATATATTCATAAAGTTTTCTCCACACCCTTACACTTCTGTCTGCTTGATAATATCTGAAATGGGACTTGTCCGACCAGGCAACGTTTCCAGTCATCAACAATCCAATGTCTGTGTTGACGGGCCCAGGCGAGGCATAAAGCTTCGTGTTGTGCCGTCATCAGGGGTACACGAGTGGGCCTTTGGCTCCGAAAACCAATATTGACGATGTTCCATTTAATGGTTCGCATGCTGACATTTGTTGATAGCCCAGCATTGAAATCTGCAACAATTTGCAGAAGGATTGCACTTCTGTCGCAATGAACGATTCTATTCAGTCGTCGTTGGTCCTATTCTTACAGGTTGTTTTTCCAGCTGCGGCAGTGTAGAGATCTGATGTTTCACCGGATTGCTGACATTCATGGCACACTTGTGAAATGGTCGTACGGGAAAGCCCCCACTACATCGCTACCTCGGAGATTCTGTGTCCCATCGCTCGTGTGCTGACTATAATACCACATTCAAACTCAATTAACTCTTGATAACCTGCCATTGTAGCAGCAGTAACTGATCTAGCAACTGTGCCAGATACTTGTTGTCTTATATGGACTTTGCTGACCACAGTGCCTTATTTTGCATGTTTACATATCTGTGTTTGAATATGCATTCCTATACCAGTTTCTTTGGCACTTAAGTGAATATTCACCTTAAACTTTTGTCTTATTCATAGCAGATTCACCAAACACAACAGTCAACATTTTGAATGTGATGCTGCACTTTATTCCATTTTTCAAGCAAAATTTACTGCAGATTCTTCAAACCATCTTTCTCAAATGTAAAAATTTGCCAAGAGCACTCAAAAACACATATAATGTTCTCGACTGTCAACAATATATTAAGTATTCAAAACAGTTGTAAATGCAAACACACATCAGGAACATGTGCAACACTTCGATGATAATTTTTTTTTAAAAAATCGCATGTATAAACTCTACAAAATAAACAAAAAATCGTTAATTTTTATCACACCTCTTACAGTGAATATCAGAGTTAGCAGGGAGAACTCAATAGGGAGGGGGTGGGGGATGGGGGGAGGGACCAAATGATAAGTCACTTGTATGGAAAAATATTCTCGAAACAGCCTTGCACTCAGAACAATGTAGTTTTTGCTTGTTTGTGTTACACTTGCCACTTTTCTGATCCATCATACATAATGAACACTTCACGGATAATGCAGCTGTAAACAAACATACATTGGAGGAAAAAATCACCACTGGACATTCAAAGTACATTTAGAAACATGCAAAAAAAAAAAAAAAAAAAAAAAGTGAAAAAGGGGAAACAATGCCAGTGGCTGGTGTGTTATGTGGTGTTTATGGCCTCAGTAGCATGTCTCCACTGGTAAAAAAAAAATCTTGTAGCAAACCTTACAAGGAAGGCTGCACTGTGCACTCCTACTCTTAGGTGGCCATTCTGAGGCACTGTGGCTCAACCACACCAAGAAAGCCAGTTCTGCCTCCATGCCATTGTGACAACAAGGCCAACTAGGGGGTTTTTCAAACAGTGCATATAAAAATCACTTTGATTACTTTCTCACAATCCTTTACTTCACAGACACATTAGTGGATCCAGATTACTGAGTAGAATTGATTTGATGAGACAAATCTACTCAAGACTGCAGTAATTGGATTCTCTACTTCCCCTCTTGTATGAATCTGTCATTGGAGTTTATATCAGTCAAATAATTTGGTAGACTTCTCTGCAATGACTGGATGAAATGGTCACTAAGACCTCTCCACATGTTTGGGAAACATCTAGGAGACGTTTCAGGTTTGTGTGATTTTTATTTAGTGTATACTAGTTGACTTTTCTTTCTGGTAATTGTACAGTGTGTTAACTGTACAATTGGGAGATCTCAGAACGGGGGTAGTGAGGTGGAGGAAGCCGCCAGATAAGGTGCCAAAGGGCGAGGAGCTGTGCAGGAGGAACAGAACATGCCTAGCTCCTGCAGTGCTGCCACCATTAACAGCATTTCATGCTTCCACGAAAACAGAAGTCACACTTGGAAGGAAAAAAAAAAAACTTTGATGATTTTTTTGAAAATAAAACTGACATTGTTTCACGTTTAAAGACTAACAGCAGCAATTACGCTCACTTGTTGCAAGGAAAGTAACCAACACTAATTACAGTGAAACGCAACAAAGTAATACAATAATAACAATGACTACCTCTTACAGTATTTATGAGCTTTTAACATGTTGGAATAGTTGTGGGTCACAAACTTCTGTTAATAAATACAATGAAAAACCAGCCTAAGTTGCAACTTTCACTTTTTCTACTCACACGATGACTAGTTTTGGGCCAGGACCCATTTTCAAATCACAGTAACACAGTGAAAAAAGGTATTTCAGAAAACGCAAATACCGTGTCAAAAATGTGAAAATGAACAGCTACAGTGCATAAGATGTTGCCTGCAAGCTAATGTTCATTTCATTACACACACACACACACACACACACACACACACACACACACACACACAAAGAGTACCAGCAGAAGCCAGGATTAGGGAGTGATTGGCCAATTTAAAGTTCACACACTGGAAGTTATTTAAGTTTGTTTCAAAATGCATAAGATTTGTTTTTGTGAACTAGGGGTTAAGCTGCTTCCAATAAGCAAGTTATTAGCATGTTCCATAATTCTCCTCGCTTTGTCTGGTGTGGCTGTGTTTGTGTCCTTTATCAGTAATTAGTGCCTTCCATTCCTTGTGTATGTTAATGTTTAAATTAAAACGCCGAACTGCGAGGTCACAAGATACACAGCTGACAGATTGTTTTTCAGCTTGGGTAGTGATATGCAAACTACTTCCAGTGATAGTGGAAGATTACAGTATTCTATCAACTTATCTTACTTTGAGTAAGCTACTTGTAAATAAAAAGAAGATACTGACATTGAAAGTCCTGCTTAACTACAGTCTAAAGATAAATGTTGTTCCATATGCACCTCTGTTGGCAATCAGATATAAAAAAATAATTTGGAAAGTATTGTGAACTAATATCTGTCATAGGAGGAGCATAGAGGCCATTTTTGTAAAAATATCAGCCCAAATATGTTTTTAATGAAATAGGACTCAGCCTTTATGAACCACGATTACTTCCAGTAAAAATATTTCTGAGTGATAAATCCGCACCTGCAGTATGGTATTGGGATATGGGGGTGAGGCACCAGCAGCCTGTGTGGTCAGGCTTTTTAAACTGCATAAAAACCAGGAGAGTAGTAGCTAAGCCAAACGACAGAGCCTAGCAGATTAATTTTCAGAAAATGGTAAACATTTTACATCTACTCTGTGTACATCCTGCAGGCAACTGTGTATGAAGCTAAATCCAGAACATAATGTAAAAAGTAGTAACATACTTAACTAAAACTGATAGAATTAAAAGTAATAAAAAATCTTCAGACCACAGTTCACATACAATGAGGACATTTTTTTCACAATATATTACCATTTGATTTTAACACAGGTAATGAAAATGCCTTATAGAATAAACTGAAGCACTAGTTTTCAATAGAATGTTTTGAACTGTAATGTGCCCTTTGTAGAACTGTTAATGTAAGAGGTGTGTTCAAAAAGTAAGGTGACTTTATATTTTTTATGAAAAAATATTTATTTATGCATCATTATTCATGTTGTCCCCTTCAAAGTAATCCCTCTCAGATACAATACACTTGTGCCAATGCTTCTTCCAATCCTAGAAGCACTTCTCACAAGCACTTTTTTGGTACAGTCTTGAGTACTTCCAGCGATGCAGTTTCTATTTCCTCAATCATTCATAATCTTCGTCCTTCCATAGGTCTCTTCAGTTTTGGCAACAAGAAAAAGTTGCAGGGGGCCAAATCCAGTGAGTCCAGTGAAAATGGTGGCTGAAGCATGACTTTTGTGTTTTTTTCGGTCAAAAAATCTCTCACAGGCAACGATGAATGAGCAGGTGCTTTGTCGTGATGCATGTCATGAATTGTTTTTCCACAATTCTGGACATTTTTTGCATATTGCTTCTTGCAAACAGCACGTAATGTCAAGGTAACACTCCTTACTAACCATACGACCTCGAGGCAAAAATTCATGATGCAAAACTTTGACATTTGATTGAACTTGGCGTGCTTTTTCCGGTCTTCGCTTTCTCGAATGCTTCCATTGGAACGATTGGTCTTTGGTTTCGATGTCCTAACAGTGAACACATTTTATCACCAGTTTTGACACTTTTGAGCAAATCAGGATCATCACTGATGCAATTCAAGAGCTCATGAGTTATGCTCATGTAACAGTTCTTCTGATCAAAATTGAGAAGTTGTGGAACAAACTTCGCTGACACACACACACACACACACACACACACACAAAATCTTGTGCCGAAAACATCCAAAAAAAATTGCATGGCATGAGCCAACCAATATGCCAACATCCTCAGCAACTTCTCTTACAGCAATTCTATGATTTTCCAAAGCAATTTTCTTCACAGCTTCATCGTTATCATCTGTTATTGATGTGCTGGGGCGTCCAGAGTGAGGTTCGTCATTGGCATCTTCTCAGCCATCTTGGAAGAGCTTGTAGCACTTGTAAACTTTTTTTTTTTTTTTTTACTTGCAGGAGACACTCTGTATGCCACTGTCAACATTTCAAGTGTTTTAGAGCAGTTGATTCCATTTTTCACAGAAAATTTGATGCAAATTCTTTGCTCCACTTTTTATAATAATCAATAATCACTGAGCACACTAAAACACGTCTAATCTTTGTATCTGTCTTAAGCAAACAAAGTATGCCGCACACTTGAAACTGTGAACATATTTTTGGGTCATGTGTACCAACGTAACAAAAAAAAAATCCCACGCAATTTGAAAAGCCACCTTACTTTTTGAACTGCCCTCATTTATAGCCATACACTTTTTTTGTGGCAAAAACTGATAATTTTGATCTTGTTGTTTTCATCAATGTATGCATTTGCATTTTACTGGTAAGAGAAGTGTTATGAGAGCAACCATGTACCTCATCGTACATATAAACTAAAGCTTTGACAATGTCCAAAAGCTGATTGTTATATGGACAGCAATTAAATACATAAATATACAAGGCTTGTCTGAAAAGTTCTCTGCTTCACTCATGGGTCACAGCACTAAGTGTGTAATTTTTTCCACAGATGTCCGCGCACTGGCAGCTCTTGCAAAATTTTACCAATGTGCAACAATGTGGTGACCTATAGCTTTTTGATTTACAAGTGTAGTAATCTTAACTACTCGTGGTCTTGCAGTAGCATTCTCGCTTCCTGTGTGTGATGTCCCGGGTTCGATTCCCGGTGGGGTCAGGGATTTTTCCTGCCTCGAGATGACCGGGTGTTATTCTGTTGTCTTCATCATCATCATTCATCCCCATTGTGGTTGGAGGAAGACAATGGCAAACCACCTCTGCTAGGCCTTTGCCTAGTACGGTGGTGCAGGTCACCCGCATTGTCCCCTACACTCTTCGAAGTATGGGACCTCATCACCATCAATCTTAACTAAACTGAATGTATTAATTTTACATACACAAACCCGTTTAAAAATATTTAAATTTTATAATTAATGGTTTAATACTGTGAGGAATAAAATAATAATAATAATAATAATAATAATAATAATAATAATGGCAGAAGATGGAATCGAACCCAAGTTGACAAACTGCCAGCCAGTGCTCTTAGCTACTGGGCTATCTCTCTGTTATGTAAACTGTTGCTCATAAATCCCTCATATTCTATGGGTAAATCTTTAGTGTTTTACCTTTTCATATGACTGATTTGGGTGAAATATTCTAGGAACTGAAAGGGCATCAACTGCTTCTACTCACATATGTCTATTTTATCTAAAATTTCTGTAAATAGAATCATTGACCATTTGGAACCCAACAAACATGTTTTGAATTCAGTGATCCGTAGCAAATGATTTACTTCAGATTAAATATTTGTTCCGATCATCATCTGCCATTCCTAAAACCACCTTGATATTCAGCTAAATTACTCTCTAGTGTTATGTCTACTCTCTTTAGTATAATCCTGGAAAATATGTTATATGCAAATGGTTGCAAAGAAATTCCTCTGTAGCTGCCAATATATTATTTATTGCTTTCCTTATGTAGTGGATTTGTCGGTGCCACCTTTCACTCTATTGGGAGTTTTTCTGTTTTCTAGGTTTTCTCGAAGATCAATTTTAGCTCTTTTTTTATTTTTGGTGGGGACCATTTTAAAGCTTGTGAGGTCATAGAGTTTTTTCCACTAGCTTTATAACGTTGTAATAGCTTCAGTTTCTTTGATACTTGGTGGTAAATAATCTGGATTTTCACAAGTGTTCAAGTATTCAAGTTTATTGACAATTAAAATGTTGATCCAAATATTATGGAAGTTATTCGCCTAATCAGCGAACCTTGTCCCATGCCCCTCCGTTATTAGATTTACATTTGTGGACATACCTAAATCTTTAAACCTCACTTTCTTCTGCAAAGATGTAATGGATATGGGCTTCTTTGGCAGATAATCTACAGAAAACAGTTTCATACTAAATTTTCTCATTTGCTTGCATTTTTTAGCAACTTCTACGTTACAGCCATTTCACTTACAAGGGTGTTAATCATAATTACATTTTATACATCACTTTCTGTATATAAACTGAACTGCATAAATATTTTTAAATTTTATAATAATTAGTGTAACACTGTGAGGAAATTTTAAAAAGAATTGCTGTCAGTGGGAACTGAACTCGAGTCAGCGAATTGCCAATTTGTGTGCTAGACCACTCACCCAAGTGATTGTTGTGACAATTACTCCTCAAAAATTCCTTGTACTCCAAACTTGTACAATAAACTTCACACAGTTCCAAAGCAAAATACTGACCAGTGTTGTGTGCAACGTAGCGCTCATATTGTTGGAAACACTGATGTCACATCACAGAATCTGCAGCCAAAGACAGACAGATGTGTCCCTTCTCCAAGTTGATCATAGTGCGGCTGACCATCATTTCAGCACTCAACACTGGTTTCTAATTATCATGGAAAGTGTGCTACAGAAAAGAAAATTTCCATACTTTTAGTGTGATTTTTGGCTCACATTCAAAGATAAATTTGGTGTATATTTACAGTGTGCTGTAGCATATTAGCACAACTTTCAACCCACTCCATGCAAAACTGCAAGTCATTCTGTCCAGTTTTTGGCTGTAAGCAGCAGCCTGATTAAGGTGAGGCATGTTAATTTGACAACATGGAGAAAATTTAGTATTGTGCAAACAGGTTTTGCAAGAAGGTTTGGTTGCTCACTGAATTCATTTGAGCTCCATAAATCTGTGTGATGACTCTCCTCTTTCAATGTCCACCACGAAGAAATGGACTAGTGAATTTAACCGAGGCCACAAAAGTATCCAAGATGATCTAAGTGAAGAACATTCTAAAAGCAAAAAAAGTGCAGAATATGATGTTGAAATATCAGTATACAAAAGGGCATGAAATTCCTGTAACAGTAGGGGTTGCAAAAGAATATGTTGGCTACATTTGACAGGAAGAACTGCATATGAGAAACATTTGTGTGACATGGGTGCCTCATGTGCTCAGGGCAGATCAAAGACAAATTCACACAACAATCTCTGAACAGTGTTTGGCATGTTTTCATAAAAACAAAAGTGAATTCCTGTGTTGGTATGCAACAACAGATGAAACATGGCTTCGCAGCTACAGACCATACCCAAAATACCATTTGAAAAAGTGAACAGTAGCTGATTCTTCAGCAACCAAGAAAGCAGAGATGATCAGCAGGAAAGGTCATGGAATCAGTATTTTCCAGAGCAAACAGACTTCTGTTAACTATCTTCAAAATGGTAAAACAATACCTCAATAATATTATTCTGACCTTCTAATGTATCTGGGTACAGAGACTTGATTTGCAGAAGAAGAAGAAAAATTATCTTTCATCAACAGTGCACGTGCCCACAGAAGTGTCTTGCCAATGGCGTAACTGAAAGATCTGCCCTATTCCCCAGACTTAACTCCATCAAACTACTATCTCTCCCCACCACTCAAAGTCTTCTTTGCTAATCAGCATTTCTCATCTAACAGGAAAGTGATTACAACTGTAGCATAGTACTTGGAAGCAAAATGCTGGGAAGCATTGCTCAGTACCACTGCTGATCTATAGTTGCAACAATACTTTTCGATGGTACCCTGAATCTCCTGTTATTGCAATCCACAATGAGAAAAAAATAGAGCACAAATTAGGCAATAGCTTTTTAAGAAAGCAAACTTATTTCCTAAATTGTTTATGTAATAATCAGCTCTTCCAGAATGTCACTGGAATGTTAAAACACAATTCTGAATATCTTTCCAACGAAACTGGCTGAAGAACATATGAATGCTTCATATAACAGCAAAAAAAGGGTATGCACTACTAAAATAAATTGAGGTTTCACGATCAGAACACTGGTATATGAATCATTTTTTAAACTGCATGCCTGTGAAATTTATTAACATGGACTTATCCTGTTTTTGCCCCGTGGTCTTCAGATTATTATTAAAGGTAACTTTCCTTGCTAATGTTCTACTTACCTTTAACTTTTTTGAGACTGGAGTTAGTTCTAAAGAATGACTACAATGAAAGAATTTCAACACCAATATTTATTTTATTTACAGCCATATAGAAGTATTTGCAACACCCATTCCATTAGGACAGCACCTTACAAATATGTAAGTTAAGCTTGCTCTCCCCTGATCAAAAATACACGTAAATATAGCACACAAAATAGTCAATCTTGGAAGTTCTTGGAACTGCTGTTGATGACAACACCAAAGAATAAAAACCACAAGGTATTTAAGAACTATAAATCTGTATTTAGCAAAGAAAGCTATCTCTGATAACATGCTGTTGCAGTTGCTTGACAGTTTGCTGCTTTCCCATTTGCTGCGCCAACAGTCTTATTATCTTGACTAACTGTCATTTGAAAATTTAGCACAAAAAGGCAAAAATGTAGAAACAAAACTGCAGCTAAAAGTAAAATATTAATTCCATGTGCCAAAAGTAGTTAACAGATAGCTTGAATGTTACAATAAAGGTAGTGAAACATTACCCACTGACTTAATGCTCCTGGGTTCAACATCTCAATCTAGAACAAAAAGAAGTAGTTTAAAATATTTTCTACGTAGGCCAGTTTATAGATTACTTCTGACAATATTTCAAGAATGTTCCACAAGAACAGATCCACAGCATACTTAACCAGAGATAATGATAATTTATGATCATCAAACCATGGTAATTAAATATTCAAATAAAAATGCTGTGAAATTGCTTCCTTCACACATCAGTATTCCACAACTGTATTAATTTCCAGCATGTTAATATGAACTGACATATTAAATAATTAACTGACTAATAACAATTCGGAAACATCTTAACAGGGAAAGTGCAGGAATGACAAAAAGAATGGTAGCATGCATTTTCCTTCAGTGACAAGATGTAATGCAGGATACTGCTTCTTCTGCTCAATTTCTTTCAAGAGAGACAAGAAAAATTGCTGATATCAAACAGTGTAGAAACCAGTTGCTCTCTATTTTGCCTAAACCTACGTTTAATTTACTATTTACTATGAATATAAGACAGAAGCAACAGGAAATCATACATTAAAGGATCTAATGTACTTAGGTACATGCTGAATCCTGAACTTCCTTTACAAGTTGTAAGAAAACAGACTACATGCATCAATGTATAGCAAACACTCCTACTGCAAATCAGGAAAAGTGTATTAAACACAAAAATAAATGCAAAATAAGACTCAGGAAAAGATTGCTCTCAATATGTGATGTATTTATATATCCAATAGATTGGCAAATGAATGCATAAATATGACATATAGTAGGACAGAAATACTGCTATGGATTACATTTTTAGTCTAATGTTGCTTTTCACAGCACAATAATAATATAATTATGCACAATATTAATATTAATTGTATGAAAATACTCTTCTGTATTTTGAAATCTTTTCCTCACTTCCCTACCAACATTAGACTTTAATACTTCTACTGCCATTAAAAGCAGCAAATTAATTTTACAATTTTGTTTTCCATAACTGATATTTCCTCTACATTAATCTCTGATCAAAACTCTCATCCACATAAATAATGCTTAGTACATTACATTTGAAATGAATAATAATGCAACTCTGTATATAATTCATCATTACAGTGGAAATAAGACTTACTGCAGGAAGCCACAGAGGCCAAGTAGAACCAAGTATTTAAACAAATCTCCCTCTTTTCCCCTAACAACAGTAACGTCACTATTTTCGTATTTCATATTCCATTGCAGAATGAGCAATACTAAACACATGAAACATTCTTGCCAAAGTATACATTTATATCCGATTACCTGTTGGTACATACCACAGTGAGGTGCATGTCATTCCAATCAGTTGCCTCACTGAAATTTACTCTCCTCAAGTAAAGTTACTCTTCAAACATTCAGTCATTAAAAAATGTCACTGACATTAATCACTAGAGCAATAAATACTGTAAGATACAAAATTGACTACATCACACTTACACAGACATTAAAACTCTGTGGCGAGTAATATACTATGTATATTAATCAGTCACTTGAATGCCAGGAGCAAAATAAAAAAAAATAAAAACAAATAAAAACAAGAAAATAAAGAAAAGCTACACACATACACAGCCACAACAATTATTTTAAAACACACGAAGTCAAGCACCAGTTCACACGGCAACTTACACTAGTTTTGTTAGTGATGTTAAATTCAGTGTATCTCCATCGATTTGGGTTGGAAACCATACATTTTGACAAATCTGTTTTAAGTGAGAAAGGGCATCCACTGTATGTATGTTGTTTATCGAACAATTATCCCACTTCTCACAAATTATACATTTTGTGAATTTGCTTTGTGATGGGCATTACTAGGCCATTGTTAAAAACCACAAGGTGCCTCAGAAAACTCTAGCCTCTGCAAGAACTACATTAATTTTGATGTTACAAAGAAATGTTTCAGCCATACAGTATTTGCTTCCAAATGTCTGGTCTACTTAGGTTAACAAAAATTGCTTGGAAGACTTACTCTGAAAATATACATCCATCACCACTGACATAGTCCAGCAATTTTTGAATGTTATGATGGTATTTTTTTGCACCAGAATAGTGAGTCGGGTCTGTAGGAGAGAAATTCAGATTACCATTTTCTCATCAGATCAAAATTCACATAGTTCTCACAGATGCCAGAGTTAGGTAAGAGATTCTTTATGTGGAGTGGATTGACCATTTCGCCTATTAATTGATAAATCTCTTAATAAATATTAAATACAATTTGCATATAACAATTACCTCAAAAGTCCTTTTAGTGACTAATCTGTTTCTGTTAAACTCTGCTCAATACATATGGGACGATAAATAATGTTTTACTGACAGTCAATGGAATTCGGTTTTTGACACAGAATACATAAACATTTCATATAAAGCAGCTATTTACATCAATAGGTGATAAACTTTGCTGAAGGAATAGAATAATCCAACCAAGCACTAATTCTTCCAACAGATAATACGTTATTATACCAGTTAAAGAACCTTTACTTATCTATAATCAGCTAGTGTTACAAAGACACTACAGTTCAGGAAAAGTTGTGTAATGCTGCCCTGAAACCAGTTCCTAAACTGACCTTTTCACAAGTAGATGACTACATATTACTTCAGGGCAGCAATGCACAAGAGGAAATTTTTTAAATTTTTTCTTAAATATCAAACAATGCTTACAAATTCCAGCACATTACAGTCTTGTACAAAAGCTCAGTAAGTGTAAAATATACATCTTTCTTTTCCCATAAATACATAAAATGATGCTGTAACAATCACTTTTTCTGCTTCCATTCTTATATTGACTTCCATCACCAACAACAAGCTAAAATTACAATTTTTATTTTTGAAAATTCAGGTAATATGTTTCAAGCCATCACCTTATGATGAATAGCACATCACATTAAAAAAAGTGTTAAGTAGTACTTCAGCTATCTTTACATTTCCATAACTGTGGTATGACATACCACTGTTTTTTCTGATGGAATATCCAGACTCAATAAGTGATATTCAAAAACAAAGATGAACAAATAGAATCTGATGTTGTGGAGATGGATGAGGTTAAACTTACACACTATGCAAAGGTGCAAGCCTTTAAATACACCAGTCGTGCAAGAGAATGACAATCGTTGGAATCAACAACTTTCAAGAAAGCATATTTCGTATTCTGTTGAGCAGAACAGGCATCTGCTGTATGATGATTAAAATTATTTTGTATTTTTTAACTTGATGGTCTGTATGGTGATGATAATGCATATTTTTTACAGCTGAAAGTAGAACAATTCTTAGTTTTGGCAAAATTCCCTAAAGCACAAAAACCTTTTTCATAATATAACTGAATTCATTCACTTTAATAATGTAGACACCACATTTTAAAATTCAAAGTGTATCTATGAGAGACTGATTAAGTATATGTGACAGAGCCTATTTCATTGTAAATGGCTGATGGAAAATATAGGTGCTCAATTCTCGGACTACATGGATGAGGATTAAGCATGAATGACAAATGACAAACCCAACTTGATAACGTTTGTACTCTATGCCAGGACGGAAGACTACTTCCATTCAATGTGCTACAGAAAAGCCATGACCCTGCAAAAAAACAGACAGCCTGTGCCATAGAGGCAATCAATACAAACAACATAAAATACAACTAAATTCTCCGCTTCTGCCATAATATTTTTTGAGCTATGCATTAATATTGGGAACAAAGATATAGTAATATTTGAAGAAATACTTCATGGCCAAGATCGCATTTAAATATTTAAATGCGATCTGAAACATTTCTTCAAATCTTACAATATGGAGATTGTCTCCTGATCAGGATGTCTGTAATATATAGCAAAAATATCTTGTACATAGGTGGTAAGGTAATTAACATATATTTCTGTCATGCAGAGGAACAAGTTTCAAGTCCTAGAAACAGGTATTTCCCCCTGCAAAGTGCTTTGAAATAAGATTACCAACATGCAATACGATAACTAATGATATATTCCATCATCTTCCAGACATGCATCTGCAGTAGCAATATTTCACCTTCCAATATTTCAGTCACTTTAATCATACAGCCATCCTCGAGGCAAGTTGGTGGCTGAATTAAAACCACTTAACACAGTAATGTACAGTGGGGTAAAACACACATGCATCTGAGATAGGACAGTCGGCACAACAGTGTCACTCACAAATAAAAACCATGAGTCTACTACAAACATTAGTACAGAGACACTTGCTGACAGCCCACAGGACTAACTGGTACACCTGGAGAAGGTATTCAGTAAAAATGCTCCACAAGGAAAAACACCAGACCAACCAAAGGAAGAGGAAATAGGGGGAAAAATCTATGGCCTTTCTTCTGCATGTGGGAAACATTTCATTAAGAACTGCCAGCATAATGAAGAAACATGCCAAGATTGCAGCTCTTTTGGGATCAGTGAAAGACAATCTACTTTTATGAAAGTTGGGTACTGATGAAATTCCTTGGCAATGTGGTGAAAGCTACATAGGACAAACAACACACACTGTACAAGAAAGCTGCAATGAGAACCAGTGATACATCCTAACAAATCTGTAATGGCTGAAACACTGTATTTCCACCAGCCATTTCACAGATTACAGGAAGGTCAAGATACTGGCCACAGCCTCCTCCTATTGAGATTTGGTGGTCAAGAAAGCAAGTGTGGAAATTTAGTTTGCTGACTGCCAGCTCAAGCAAGACTAGCTAACAGTTCATGGAAACCACTCATTTCACATCTGCTCTCTCAGAGGAATTACCATTCGGAGTCTTCACTATGTGGCATCCCAACACATGCCATCCATCCATTGATGCGTGAAGTTATATCTCTGACTGGAAGATAATGTGGCAATTGTCTTATCTCTGAGACACAAACATTTTATTTCACAGTATACCATTATGTAAAGTAGTTTTAATTCAGTCATTGACTCTCCTCAAAGATAGTTGCACATACTTCAAGAAATTATTGGAATATCTGAAGGAGAAATTATGGCAGTTTTAAAATTAAGTGTTAATGGTGGGGCAAGCAGTGTGCTAACCTAAAGCCCTGCCGGGTGGCCATCCAACGTCATCTGAAGCAGGGATGAAACAACTGTCATTTGGTAGACTTGGATGCAGGAAGACAATTTTACCCTGGAGTTCAGTCTGTTTTATCACTTAAACAAAGTGTCTCACATAACATTCAAATGCTGACACATCAGTTAGCAAACAACAAATCTGTGTGGTCAATAACATGTCTCCATGAAATAAATTAGCAGTTGGAATAAGATAATTTGAAAGAAAATGCGGAAAAGTAAAAATATATTACGTTTGGAAAAAATGCAGTCTCATGAAGTATTTGACTTTCACATCAGCCTCCCAAACACTGTTGAGAAGTGTACCTGGAATAAATCCTACAAGGGGGCAAACTTTTTATTTGTGTTCCCACACTGATGACAACTGGAGAACATGCTATGGATTTATAGTAAAAATTGTCTCGCAAAGGACAGTGACTGGAAACAATCATTTCACAAGAAGGCTGAACCATTTAATTGAAGCTAATATTATTTACTTATTTAATGAGGCACAATTCTGCCTAGATTCCTCTGATCTGCTGCTCAAGTGTTCGTCCAGTAAGGTGCTCCACATCACACAATCAGAACATGATTGTGGTACTATCAATGTACAGATGGAATAGAAATAAAGGAATTATAAAATGCAATCTGTAAAACAAAAAATAGAAAATGATTTGCATGCAGAAGAAAAACACCAGGAAATGATGGAATTAACACAGAATGGCTTAAATATACATTGCCCACACTGAAATCCACATTTATCAGCTATATTAACGAATGCTGGGCACTCAAGAAATTTCACAGGATTGGAAATTAGTAACAATGCATATTTACAAGAATGGAGACAGAAGTAATTGCAAAAGCTTCAGGGGCAACTCTTTGCTAACCATGGGGTGTAAAATATATTCTAAAATAATAACACAGAGACCAGCAGTAATTGCTGAAAATATTCTGCTATAAGAACAAACTAACTTTGAAACTTTGTGGCAGATTAAAACTGTGTGCTAGACTGCAACTAGAACCCATTAAGTTTGTTCTTCATCGACAAATGGTCTACTGATTGAGCTATACAGCCATGACTCAAAACTTGCCCTCACAGCATAACTTCTGTCAGTACCTCTCTCCTGTCTTTGGGTTTTAAGAGATAGCTACTGGTAGAAACGAATACACGGGGCTGGTAGTGAATCATTCATGGATAGCTTAGTCAGTAGCACATATGTCCATGAAAGGTAAAGATTATGGGTTCTATTCATGGTCTGGCAGACAGTTTTAATCTGCCAGGAAGTTTCAACCTTGAAAATAATCAACACATGTTATCAACTAAATGGCTGAGCCGAGCACAATATGTAAAACCCTACTTTGTATCCTTTATCAGTAAAAAAACATAAAATAAACAAACATGCGTCCAAGTCTCAAATATTCCCATTATACCAGCAGGACTAGCATTTATATTATGTGTAGCAGCTCTGTTAGTATTTCTGAGTCAGTCTGTAGTTTAAACCACAATCTGTGTCACAGGATTCTTATCCTTTTACTGGATATTGAACAAATGCCCTGCCCCAACCCCTCTAGCTGATACATTGATACACTGAAGCATGACACAAATAATCCACCAAATTTACATTTCCTCCATCAACAAAATACTTGTCATGTGAGCCTTACAATACACATCAGAATTAAGCCTGGCTTGGGATTTGAAGCACAGTGCTCGAATGCCCAACTTGGGAAAGATAAAGTTCAAATTCCAAATAGAGTTTAGGATCCATTTTAAATGTGAGTTTCAACTCAATTGAGGAGTATACCATTAAACTTACACAAATACCTACATTGTCACTATTTTTTTTTCCTTATACTGAGTAAAATACGTAACAACAATGATGTATGATAAGACAGCCACATACATAGACACATATAAAATTGCATGACAGTAACAGGTGGATGCAAGAACGACAGGTAAGGTACATTAAGGACTGCTGATCATCCAAACAGCCGCAACAGGGTTGTTACACCAGTGGGTACAGGGGAAAGAGAATTCTGACACAGTGTCATTACATACTTGGGGCCCAGAGGATCAGGGACTGGACAGTGCAGTGCCCATGATATTTTCCCACTTCTCCACCTGCTGATTGACACCACCCGGAGTTACCCGAGGAGCGCGGAGTGTCGGCGGCTAAGTAGCGCGCCACGCGCCCCGAGGGCGGGCCGTCAAGTGTGTGTGCGCTGGCTCACATACTCGAGCGCGTTGTGCAGGATCCGCTTCTCGCAGGCACGCATCTCCACAGCTGCCGCGTGGCATGGGGACAGCGACGACCGCTTCACCAACAACTCCTCATCCACCTACAAACCATCACTTGAAATGTAACTGGATTGCTGGGAGAGACATGTACTGAAATATAAAATATCAGATTCAAATAGGAGTAGGCAATACATGTTTCAAGTGATGTTTACAATACATGGAACTTTTATTCTGTTGACCTACAGACCTACATTTATCATTACACTAGTGAATGTGGCAGTGCTTTGCAACTGCTAAATATGTATGGAAACTTCATATACATTCTAAATTCCTTGTCCTCCGCCCCTCTCTGTCCATCTTCTCTCTCTCTCTCTCTCTCTCTCTCTCTCTCTCTCTCTCTCTCTCTCTCTCTCTCTCTCTTTGTACATCCTACCCCCCCCCCCCCCCACCACACCACCCTTTCTGTCTAAATGATTGAGTAGCACATAAGAGTCTGAAGTAAATTGATCAAGAACTTTTTGAGACCATCAGTAGGAATATTTTCCCCTTAATATATTACCTCTCTCTCTCTCTCTCTCTCTCTCTCTCTCTCTCTCTCTCTCTCTCTCTCTCTCTCTGTGTGTGTGTGTGTGTGTTTTGTAATTTCCTTTTTCATACCAAAAATACTAATGCTCTCAAAAAAAAAAAAAAAAAAAAAAAAAAAAAAAAAAAAAAAAAAAAAAAAAAAAGGTCAAGCCATTCTCAAGTGATAATCTTGTACAGTTTATTTTAATTTCCGACTTTTCCTCCAGATCTTCCAAAAATTATCTTCATACAAAGCTTGTACTGAAAAAAAAGTAAAAATTATGAACATAACAAAGACAAAAATCAACCAAAGCTGTCCAATCCATTCTTAACTACTGATATTTCATATATATGGCAATTAATGTTAATTTCAGACTTTTCTGTTGGATTTTCCAAAAATTTTCTTCTATGCAAACCTTGTCCTGACAAAAATGAACACAACAGAAATTCATCCAAATCAGTTGAGCCGTTCTCTGGTACTTTCATACATGCAGCAACTGATTTTTATTTAAATAGATTTCTTTCTGTCACATGTATTGATCATTATTTTATATCATTTAAAAAAATTTAATGACCTGCAGAAGGCAAAGTTCATCATCTCATTTAATATGCAACATTACGAAATTATAGAAATCAAAGCTTTATGAAAGTACAGAGCTCTATAAACACCAAGCAAAATTGAGTGTGCAAGGGCACACTCCAACCTCATGGGATGGGTCATCGCCAATCTGAACATGTTTGATACTGCCCGGATGGCAGAAGCTAGGCTGTTGCTCTGCTCAGGATGTCACGTAACAAAAACCTGAGGTACTGCAGTTAGATAAGACATTTTCATATCACATTAAAGTTCTTTTCAAGACAAAACAAATATGTCCATGCTGAATCTTTTAGTGTAATTATTTCAGCAGAAAGAGAGTAACAAAGACTTCTCATATCACAAATTTAGACAAAAGTTGGACTTTTATTGCATTTATTCAACTACGCTGACAAATGCCTCAAAAGAAAGCTAATTCAGTGCATTACACTGAATTTATATAATTACAATGAATTTATATGATAAAGTAAGTGTGGTGTGTCTATGTACATCACCAAAACTACATAAATGAATTTCACAGTCCCATGGGGGTTATAAGGTGTGATAATCCTCCACCCCCCCCCCCCCCCCCCTCTCTCTCTCCATGAAGGTAGTTTTGTTTTGCAACTGCATCTGTTAGTTATGAAGATATGAGAGTCAAAAGAGGACATCCCAGCAATGGATTTCTGTGGGAAGACAGTGAAGCAGCTTGGCATCGAGTGCCTAAGTGGCTGAGACTGTCCAGAATGTTTGAGAATGTTGTAGAATTTTCCACAATGTTATCGAACCTTCCCGAAGATTCGAGAATGTTCTAAATTTCCAAGATAATCCAGAATTAATGGGAGGTGCATTACTTACACATTCTGGACATTTTCAGCAAATGGGTCCAGTTACTCAAAAATTAACTCCAGCAGATGATATCAATGTGCGTTTGAAAAAATCATTTCTTTGTATCTAGTGAGGAAAGTACAATTAAGAGTAAATATGAGAGCTTAAGTTTCCAATGATGAAGAAGCAGAATACTTGGACAAAATACTCATAAATTAGTAAAGGCACTCACCAACTGATTGTGTAACTGGCCAAACTGAACTTAGAATGATTTATGTAACAACATCACAAGCTCAAATGAATAAATAGATGAGCTTTCTCTGAATGTTGTTCCGAGACCGACATTTTGTCAGTAAGAAATGCAGTAGAGGACAATATTATTTTAAATATTCAAAACAAGAAATGGTCATGAACACACAGCAAAACTAATATTAGGATAGGTAAAGCAAAAATAGCATTTATACTGAGGATTCTGCTCATATCGATCGAACTGCCATTTAAATGCAAAAGACTGCAATTTCCAGTAAGATTACCATTTACACAAAACAAAAAAAGTTTTGCATCACCCCGGTTCCCAGAACTCTTGAAGATAGACACTGACTGTGGACACTGTTCACATACACAGTCCCTTTGACTATTCAGAGATGTCACTCATAATCATCAGTATTCTGCTATATCAGCAGGTCCTTCGCCTCTCCATTTTCTGCGATCAATTGCTTCCTTCTTAAGGCTACCGTATGTTGTACCATCCACCACATCATCCAGTATCTGAAATCTCTTCCTCACTCCCTTTTCCCTTCTACATAACCTTCAAAAACTGTTTTTATCAACCTGTCATTCTTTCTTAATATATGCCCAATCCAATTTCTTTTTCTTATTTTTATTACATCTAGTAACTGTCTCTTCTCTCCTACTCTTTTCAGTACCTCTTCATTTTTTACTCTGTACATGCAACTTATTCTTTCCATCCTCCATCATGTCCACATCTCAAAAGCCTCCAGCCTTTCTTTGTCTTTCTTCCTCAAAGTCCATGTTTCAGCACCATATAGAAAAACACTCCATAGAAGACATTTTATGCGTCTCTTCCCGAGTTCTATGTCCAGACCACTGCAGAAAATTCTGCTTTTCGTATAAAATGCCTCTTTTCCATTGCTATCCTCATTTTAATTTCTGTGGTGCACTTCCAGTCGGTGTCTATCTTGCTTCCAAGATACTTAAAATTTTGCACCTGTTCTAGTATTTCTGCATTCAGCATAATTTTTATTTCCTTATGTCATCATAGTGCCAATACTTTTGTTTTCTTTGTGTTGATTTTCATTCCTTAATTTTTTCCATTAGCTTCAATGATGTCCACCAATTTCTGCCATTCTGTTTCCCCTGTGGCTAGAAGGAACATGTCATCAGCCAACCTCAAATACCCTACTCTTCTTCCTCCAATTTCTACTCCTTTGTCATATAATGAGCACTGGTCAAGCATATTTTCCAAGTAGAGGTTGAAAAGAGTAGGTGACAGACAGCATCCATGCCTTACTCCCTTTCCTAATCCAATCCAGTTTGTACTTTCTCCTCTGATTTTAACTGAGGCTTTTTGATTAAGATATAATGAGTTTACAAGTCTTCTGGTTTTCCAGTACACCTCTTTTCCCTCATTATAGTCACTAGCTTGTCCCAAATCACATTAACAAATGCCTTTTCTAGATCGATGAAGCACATGTACAGGTCTCTTCCTTTTTCAATAAACCTGTCTCCCCTAGATTCGTAGAAGCCCTATTGCATCTCTGGTGCCCGTATTCCTTCTAAAGCCAAACTGCTCCTTGCCAAGATTCTTCTCCATTACTTTTTCAAGTCTTTTATTAATTATTCTTAACATCTCTTTGGCTGCATGCGAAATGAGACTGATTGTCCCATGCTCACTGCATTTCTTGGTTCCTTGTTTTTTCCATAATGGAATCGTTACTGTTGTCAGAAAGTCCTCAGGCCATTCACTACTGCCATATATTTTATTACATAACCTCAATATTTCTCTTATTCCATCTTGATTCAAGCTTTTTAATATTTCTCCCGGTATGGTATCTCTACCTACTGCTTTGCCATTTTTCATTGCAGCTATGGCAGACTTTACTTCTTCCATTATGATGGTTGGTCCTTTCTTGTCATCACTTACAATGTTGCGTGATTCAAGTTCCAGAGTTTCTGGTTTGCGATTTGTGTCTTATAGCTCTTTTAGATATTCATCCCACCTTTGGAGGACATCGTCACGATCTTTGTACACTACCTCTTCATCACTAAATCTGTCCGAAAATATAAACAAAAACGCATGAGCAGCGGTGGCCCAACAGGCGATCAGTTCCAGTCATTCCACCAGGAAGGAGGTACACGGCTTGTGTTGTCTGTAGTTTAACCATGTCTAGATGGTCAAATCCCACGGTTCGATCGTGCCCGCATTGTTACTTTGTGCCAGGAAGGGCTCTCAACAAGGAAAGTGTCCAGGCATCTTGGAGTGAACCAAAGCAATGTTGTTTGAATATGGAGGAGATACAGAGAGACAGGAACTGTCGATGACATGCCTTAGTCAGTGGATGACCGCTACCTACAGATTATGGCTCAGAGGAACCATGACAGCAACACCACCATGTTGAAAAGTGCTTTTCTTGGAGCCACAGGACGTTGTCTTATGACTCAAGCTGTGCAACTTCACTCCCGACATCTATGGCAAGGTCCATCTTTGCAACCAAGACACCTTGCAGCACAGATGGGCTCCACAACATGCTGAATGGACTGCTCAGGGTTGCATCACATTCTCTTCACCAATGAGTGTTGCCTCGGAGATGTGTGTGAAGGCAACCCCATCAGGCTGAACGCCTTAGATAAACTGTCCAGAAAGTGCAGCATGGTGGAGGTTCCCTGCTATTTTGGGGTGGCATTATGTGGGGCTGAAATACGCCACTGGTTGTCATGGAAGGTGCTGTAATGGCTGTACAATATGTGAATGCCACACTCCAGCTGATAGTGCAACCCTATCAGCAGCATATTGGCGAGGCATTTGTCTTCATGGATGACAATTCGCACACCATTGTGCACATCTTGTGAATGACTTCCTTCAGGATAACGACCTCACTTGGCTAGAGTGGCCAGCATGTCCTCCAAACATGAAATCTATCGAACATGCCTGGGATAGACTGAAACGGACTGTCAATGGTCGACGTGACCCACCAACCATTCTAAGGGATCTACACCGAATCGCCATTGAGGAGTGGTACAATCTGGACCAATAGTGCCGTGATGAACTTGTGGATAGAATGCCACAACGAATACAGACATGCATCAATGCCAAGAGGATCGGTGTGTACAGCAATCTGGACCACCACCTCTGAAGGTCTTGCTGTATGGTGGTACAACATGCAATGTGTGGTTTTCATGAGCATTAAAAAGGGCGGAAATGATGTTTATGTTGATCTCTATTCCAATTTTCTGTGCAGTTCCAGAATTCTCAGAACCGCAGTGATGCAAAACGTTTTTTGATGTGTGTAGTACCAGTAAAAATAAGGCACAAGGACGAACATGAAGATGTATTAATTTGAAATAATCATGCTTTTCTCGTGGTCAGTTATATGTAGCTTTCTCTAGAGACAGGAAACCCAAAGAATTTATCTACTTACCAAATAACAAGATGAAATACGTAGTTCATAAGAATGGCAGAATAAGTATGAATTAATAATTAATTAATTATGTATGAAATACAGTGAAAACAAAGCAAAGTTTTCTTTCACTAAATTAAATATAGCAGTATTGAGAATACAATGATTCAGTACAGCTTTCTAATTTATGTTGTTAGAGGTTGATTCTCACACAAATGTTTGTGACAAATTGTGTCATTTGTTCCCCTGTTGTATACTACAGTGGTCGTGTAGTGGTAGCTATTGTGTTTTTCAAGATATGAATGTTTTAAATGGTTGCTACTGCACTGTGTTGGTCACCAGGACATCTTATGTGTCTTTTGCATTAACACGTATTTTAAAAGAAAAGTTCAAGATTTATCTATGTTGTCAAGCTCTATGAATATTTTTTAATGTGAACTCATGCTTGCAAATGTAAAATATTTATGTTCTCGATTTTGGAATGTTTTAGGAAGCTTCTGAATTTCTTGAATGTTCTCAGATGTTTTGGAATGTTCCCGATGTGCCAAAACGAAGTGATTGGCAGTGTATTGTGTGTTATAAACTGCAAAAACTGAGTCTCACTATGATTTAGTGTCAGTTTATTTTCTACAAGCCATGGACTTATGCCATGAACTGAACAATTTGAAACTGAGTCAGTGTTGCAGACAACATCATCTATTACCAAGCTAGTGTCATCAGCAAACAGAAATATTTTAGAGTTACCTATAATACTAGAGGGCATATCAATTACATAAATAAGGAACAGGAGTGGCCCCAACACTGATTCCTGGGGTACTTCCCACATGACTGTACCCCACTGAGACCCCACATCACAGCCTTTCTCAACACTGTGAATAATGACCTTATGCTGTCTGTTGCTAAAGTAAGAGGTGAACCAATTGTGACCTCCTCTCCATATTCCATAAAGGCCCAACTTCCAGAGCAATATTTTGTGATCAACACAATCAAATGCCTTAGTTAAATCAAAAAATATGCCTAGCACTTGAAACCTTTTGTGTAACCCATCCACTACCTCACAGAGAAAAGAAAATACAGCATTTTCAGTTGTTAAATGACTTCTAAAGCTGAACAGTACATTTGATAGCAAATCTTACATACACAGCCTTTTCAATAACTTTTGCAAACACTGATGGCATAGAAATAGTTCCAAAATTGTCTACATTGTCCTTTTTTCTCTTTTTATAAAGCAGCTTTACTACTGAGTAATTTAATCATTCAGTAAGCTGACAATTCTCAAAGGAAAAATTAAAAATTATGGCTAGATACAGGGCTAACATGTGCTGCACAGTACTTTAATGTATTGCTAGGCATACCTTCGCATCCATGAGAGTCCTTAGTCTTTAGTGATTAAATTACTGATTCAATCTTCCCCTTGTCTGTATCACAGAGAAGAATTTCAGACATCAATCTCGGAAAAGCATTTTCCAAGAAAGTTACATTCCCTGTAGAAACTAAATTTTTATTTAATTCACTAGCAATGCTCAGAAAATGATTATTAAATACTGTACATGTATCTGTTTTATCAGTAACAGAAATATTTTTACTGACTTTAAACCGTCTACCTCGTGCTGCTGGCCAGCACTTGCTTCACAACAAAAATGCAGACTTTATTGTGGGACATCGTGGAATATTCCTGTTTTAGCCCCTATAGTTTTATGAAGTTCTGATAAGTGGCAGCACTATACATAGCCTTCAAAATGGCATCTGTAATGGAGATGCTTTCAAGCAGAAAGCTGTCACCGAGTTTCTTTTGGCAGCAAACCAGATCATCATATATATTCATAGGTAATGTCTACCGAGACCGTGCAGTGAACAAAAACACAGTGAATCATTGGGCAAGGCATCTGTCATCACAGCAAGAAAGTCACATAAAGCTGTCCAGTTTCACGTGTGCCAGTTGGCTGCACACAGGTGTGACTTTTGCAGTGTTGGAGTGTGTGAACATTTTCATTTGAGATGATTGATGGATCACAATCAAATACCTCGTTGTACAACTGGATGTGTCTGTTGGTAGTGCCCACACTCATTCACCAATTGGGGTACGCAAAAGACTGTTCTTCCTCACCCACCTTACAACCTGGATCTTCTAACTTCTGATTTACATCTGTTTGACCCAACAAAGAATGCAGTATGTGGGAAGTAGTACATAGATGATGGGGAGGTTATTGACGCAGCAAGACATTGGCTCCAACATTGACCAGTAGAGTGGTACCATGAGAGCATCAGGCCTTCCCAGTAAGGTGCCATAAGGCTGCCACATTGAATGGAGGTTAGGTTGCAAAATAGGGTTCTGCAGCCTAAAGAGTCGGGAATAATATGGTGTACTGGAATCCCACATCAAACCAAACTGTTTTAAGAAAAAAAAGTGCTGCCTTACTTATTGAACAACATTTGTTTAAAAGATGATCAGCTGAGCATCATAGTAACTAACACTATCCTTACAATATAACCACTTTATACAGTCAGTATACAAAGCAGACACGATCTAAATTATTGCTGAAGCATTTGGGCCTCATGCCATACACGACTGAAGTTCACATCATGTAAGAAGGTGGCCCAATTTTCAGCCATTCTGCGCATCCCTCTCTACTAGCCACTGGCAGCCAATAATATTCATTCTCTTTCTGAGTGGCTAGCAGAGAGTTACAGCTAGAGAGCGAGAATTTCGCTCCTGCTTGTTGCACTGTTGCCATACTTGATAACAACTGAATTATTCATTCAACTGTCAATATTTGTGTTTCCTTTGCTTTCTTGTAGCAGTATAGCTGTGAATTTGAAAAAAAGTCAGGTGACAGCAATGTGAAGTACTTCACAAGCAGGCGAGGCAGATTATTTACCATATTTGTAACTTTTTCAAACGTGAATTTCAGAGCAGGTCCCTTACTGTTGACATTTGTAAACACAAGAACGGACTGTAGAACCATGTGATGTCAGCAAGAAAGCTGTACAAAGAATTGTAAACGAAAGTGTCAGAGCTCTATGAACTGTAGAAACAGTTGGTTTTGTATCACCTGGAAAGCATCGAAATCGCAAGGAACTCTTAACTCAAATAGATGGTTTTAACAATGATGTTTTAAAGTGCTCCATGTGAATGACGAATGCCCAACATCACAAAAATGTGTTACAGTTATGCAGCTTTGTCCTTGTAAAGAATTTTAAAAGACATTGGTTCCAGATACGTTAAGAAGAGTGTTTTTAGTTAAAAGAAGTGACACAGGTGCAGCACGATCTATATCCCACAAAGATTCATGATACAAGAGAAGGAGGTAGTTCAGCAATGTATTACCTTGGAACATGGATCAATTGGAATCATTCGAAGAAGATCTGCTGGCAAAATGAGTGATAGTATTGGCAGTTTTAAAGTTGTCACAGGAATAAGTTCTCGGATATTTATTCTGCATGCTGACTGTTCTTCTGGTTTTGTTTCTGAGAATAAAGTTGTATTTACATGTAAGAAAAACTGCAGTGATTACCATTCGGAAATGAACACTGTTATTTTCGTGACGTGATTCATAATTCTTGCCATACCTTACTCCGAAGTAGGTCATGGCCAATTATAATTCAACTGTTATAGAGAAAACACCAAGTACACACACCAGAAAAGTGGATATTTTTCCCAAGTTTAAAAATAAAAATATTAAGCACCGTATAAACCACACTCATGCCGATCTCCTGCAGCTCATTAATTTATAGAAGTCACGTGACAGAATGTACAAACTTCACTTCCTTGCATATGAATGACGTGACATAGTTATGAGTTTACCCCTGTGTTACAGTCAGTGTAGTCCCACAGAATTAATTTGAGCAAAAGGTTTTAAGGCTATGTGTAAGGGAAAAAGTAACACATTCAAGATAACATACAGGAAATCACTTGTGCATGAGACAACAGACAATGAGGCAATAGACAACATTCCACCTGTAGTGTGAGCACTGTCCATGCAGCATGCTGAAAAGCTTCAGAAAGAAGAATCTGACAGGGAAGTGATGACGGATATAAGCCTTGAACCTATCATTATAAATTTACAATCAGATTGTTCAGAAACAGACTCAAATAGAAGTGATGATGGTATTATGACACAGACTTTGGACAAAGTAATGATATTTCTTAATTTTGAAGCCACATGGTTTAAAACAAGTGTTTGTCAACATATCAGTTCCATACATAATAATGAGAACTTCCCAGCCTTTTTGACTAGGACTTTGTATCCTTTTAGTTATGCACACTATAACATTCAAAAATTTTTCCCAAGGAGAAGTTAAGCTTCTCCCATCATGTTATATGCTTTAATAACATGCTGAATATATTCATCAGAAGTCCAATATTTCCACACGTAAACCTCTGTCATTTTCAAGGCACGAACTGGATAAGGTGCTAAAATGATAGTAACTGTTATTTGAAATACTGGTGGTTTTAGATGTTATCGGTAAGCATCCTCTGGAGTTACTCACAGATGATTGTTAATTGTTTGCTCATGCAATTGATTATAAATGTGGTCTCCCTCACTGTAATATCAAAATTGTTAGTTTACACTCATAATGTCCATTAACAGTGAAAAGTGTGACAACTTACTGACAATTTTTATGATCATCTTTTACATTAGTCTTTTCTACCACTAATTCTTTTTTACAGGGAGCATTCACACTTAACTATAGTCATCCACATTCAACCCCCTCTCCCCCCCTACACACACACCTTACACATTTTTAAAAATTGTATTGAGTAGAAGCAGTTGTCAAGCAAATATAATGATTTCGATTGGTGCTTGAAGTTAATTTTGTTGTGAATTAAATTTTTACTTATAATGCAGTTCAAATCACAATAAATGTAAATTATTGCAATAATCAATTATTATTGAATTTAATTGATGAAAGGAGAAAATATAAAACTGCAGTAAATGAAGCAGGCAAAATGGAATACAAACGTCTCAAAAATGATATCGACAGGAAGTGCAAAATGGCTAAGCAGGGATGGCTAGAGGACAAATGTAAGGATGTAGAGGCTTATCTCACTAGGGGTAGGATAGATACTGCCTACAGGAAAATTAAAAGAGACCTTTGGAGAAAGGAGAGCCACTTGAATATCAAGAGCTTTGATGGAAACCCAGTTCTACGCAAAGAAGGGAAAGAAGAAAGGAGGAAGGAGTATATAAAGGGCCCATACAAGGGCGATGTACTTGAGGACAATATTATGCAAATGGAAGAGGAGGTAGATGAAGATGAAATGGGATATATGATATTGCGTGAAGAGTTTGACAGAGCACTGAAAGACCAGAGTCGAAACAAGGCCCCGGGAGTAGACAACATTCCATTAGAACTACTGACAACCTTGGGAGAGCCGGTCCTGACAAAACTCTACCATCTGGTGAGCAAGACATATGAGACAGGCGAAATACCCTCAGATTTCAAGAATAATATAATAATCCCAATCCCAAAGAAAGCAGGTGTTGACAGATGTGAAAATTACCGAACTATCAGTTTAATAAGTCACAGCTGCAAAATGCTGACGCGCATTCTTTACAGACGAATGGAAAAAGTGATAGAAGCCGACCTCGGGGAAGATCAGTTTGGATTCCGTAGAAATGTTGGAACACGTGAGGTAATACTGACTCTATGACTTATCTCAGAAGAAAGATTAAGGAAGGGCAAACCTACGTTTCTAGCATGTGTAGACTTAGAGAAAGCTGTTGACAATGTTGACTCGAATACTCTCTTTCAAATTCTAAAGGTGGCAGCGGTAAAATACAGAGAGCGAAAGGCTATTTACAATTTGTACAGAAATCAGATGGCACTATCCCCGATGTTATTCAATCTGTATATTGAGCAAGCAATAAAGGAAACAAAAGAAAAGTTCGGAGTAGGTATTAAAATCCATGGAGAAGAAATAAAAACTTTGAGGTTTGCCGATGACATTGTAATTCTGTCAGAGACAGCAAAGGACTTAGAAGAGCAGTTGAACGGAATGGACAGTGTCTTCAAAGGAGGGTATAAGATAAACATCAATAAAAGCAAAACGAGGATAATGGAAAGTACTCGAATTAAGTCGCATGATGCTGAGGGAATTAGATTAGGAAATGAGACACTTAAAGTAGTAATTTGGTATTTGGGGAGCAAAATAACTGATGATGGTCGAAGTAGAGAGGATATAAAATGTAGACTGGCAATGGCAAGGAAAACGTTTCTTAAGAAGAGAAATTTGTTAACACTGAGTATTGATTGAGTGTCAGGAAGTCATTTCTGAAAGTATTTGTGTGGAGTGTAGCCATGTATAGAAGTGAAACGTGGACGATAAATAGCTTAGACAAGAAGAAAATAGAAGCTTTCGAAATGTGGTGCTACGGAAGAATGCTGAAGATTAAATGGGTAGATCACATAACTAATGAGGAGGTACTGAATAGAATAGGGGAGGAGTTTGTGGCAAAACTTGACAAGAAGAAGGGACCGGTTAGTAGGACATGTTGTGAGGCATCGAGGGATCACCAATTTAGTATTGGAGGGCAGCGTGGAGGGTAAAAATCGTAGAGGAAGACCAAGAGATGAATACACTAAGCAGATTCAGAAGGATGTAGGTTGCAGTAGGTACTGGGAGATGAAGAAGCTTGCACAGGATAGAGTAGTATGGAGAGTTGCATCAAACCAGTCTCAGGACTGAAGACAACAACAACAACAACAACAACAACAACAACAACATTGCAAGCAGTTTCAATGACCTAATTGTTAGGCAAGTATCATTTTGAGAAAAATTGTGCTTCATGTCTTCACAAAGCTGTGGCAGCTGTTCTCACCTCCCGACATCACACAGAGTAAATCTGTGGAGCAGTGGATGCAACATCATCAAGAAGTGAATTAATATTTCTCTCAAGACGATTGATCGAAAGTGGTTTTAACATTTATTATTCCCCTCATAGATTTGAACGTGTAATACAATGTACTGTACACAAATGAGCCTGACTGTTGTCCATAGCAACTCAGTTGAGCAATGTGGATTTTGTTTACCTGCTCTCTGCTGCTGTGCATGCGCAGTTCCCATCCCCCCACGCTTCCTTTTTGCTCTGCCTCTATGTGTGGAAGCACCTTGCTAGGTGGTGCGGGCTATAACGGGGGATATTGAACACAAACAGAGAAAGGTGACATCAGTCATCACAGGTTTGTTTGAGTCACAGGACAGTGTCACAGAAAACCTGAGTCAGCAGACGCTCTTAGAGATAGACACTGCAATGTGGCAGACCAACAGAGACTATACTGAAATGACTGACACCATACTCAGCAAACCAACTCCTCCACATTATCCAGAATGAGATTTTCACTCTGCAGCGGAGTGTGCGCTGATATGAGTTTGAGTCCCAGTCCGGCGTACAGTTTTAATGTGCCAGGAAGTTTCCTCCACATTATGCTTTAAAAATTTAATAACACTGTACCAACAGCCATTACTTTGATATTATTTTATTAGACAACCAGTTCTGACATTCCAATCAAATCATCTTCAGTCTGTCACATGAGTAACACAAAGTACCACTTGTGCATCCATAAGCCACGGCACTAATATTCTTATCTGGTTCCGCAGATATCCGAACTTCATGGCCGTGTGTGCTCTTTGTCCAAGACTGATTTCTGTGGAAGGTTGCCTGTTGACTGTCCATAGCTGTGTAGTGAGGTGATCCTACACCCCTGGCAGAATTGCCACAGCTGTGCAGGCTGAGAGAATTCTTATAGAAAGGAGACAGGAACACTGTGGTTAGGAGAACTTGCATACATTTAATTCTTAAACTATCTTTAAATCCAGTCAGTCTCTGAGGCCACTCTGTGTCTGTGCTCTCAGCAGGGGTCTATCTCACAATGGTGCTCTGCCTATGAGTGAATCACCTTGTCTGTATGACCACAGGTGACGGTCACTATGGACCATGGAAAGTGGACAAGATAGTTACTCATCTGATTCGATTAGATTAGATTAATACTTGTTCCATAGACCATGAATATGACACTTCGTAATGATGAGGAACGTGTCAGGTTAATGAAAGATGTCTGTACACGATATTACATTACACAAAATATTGCATGACACTAATGTTAAAGTTAGTTTTTTTTCCCTCCCTTAATTTATATCTAAAAATTCAGCCAATGAGTAGAAGGAGTTGTCATCTAGAAATTCTTTTAATTTATTTTTAAATGTTGGTTGACTATCTGTCAGGCATTTGATACTGTTTGGTAGGTGACCAAAGACTTTTGTGGCAGCATAATTTACCCCTTTCTGTGCCAAAGTCAGATTTAACCCTGCATAGTGAAGATCGTCCTTTCTCCTGGTGTTATAGCTATGCACACTGCTATTACTTTTGAACTGGGTTGGATTATTAACAACAAATTTCATAAGTGAATATATATACTGTGAGGTTACTGTGAGGATCCCTAGATCCTTAAATAGATGTCTGCAGGATGACCGTGGGTGGGCTCAAGCAATTATTCTGATTACACATTTTTGAGCAATGAATACTTTTCTACTCAACGATGAATTACCACAGAATACGATGCCATACGAAAGCAGTGAATGAAAGTAGGCATAGTAAGCTAATTTACTGAGATTCTTATCACCAAAATTTGCAATAACCCTAATAGCACACGTAGCTGAACTCAGACGTTCCAGCAGACCATCAATGTGTTGCTTCCAGTTTAACCTCTCATCAATGGACACACCTAAAAATTTTGAAAATTCTACCTTAGCTACAGACTTCTGTTCAAAGTCCATATTTATTACTGGAGTTGTGCCATTTACTGTACGGAACTGTATATACTGTGTTTTATCAAAATTTAAAGAGAGTCCGTTTGCTGAAAACCACTTAATAATTTTGTGAAAAACATCATTTACAATTACATCACTCAGTTCTTGGTTTTTGGATGTTATTACTATACTAGTATCATCAGCAAAAAGAACTAACTTTGCATCTTCACCAGTATGGAATGGTAAGTCGTTACTGTATATCAAATAGACATAATGCAGCCAGTAAACTAACACTGATCTCACTTAATGGCAAGTAACTGTCTGCAAGGGGTAGTCATAAAGTTTTAATTATCTCTTTGGGGGGAGGGGGGAAGTCAGTAGTGACAGTGAGGAAAGGTGATGGGTGTTTGCCTTCTCTACGTATCCCCCCTTCAATGTGACATTTCTAATGATAGACAACTTGCAGAAACCTTGTTGTAAGAGGCTGCAGTTTGGCTGTTTATGAATATTGTCTCTCAAAAATGAGTTTGTCTTCATACCTACACAATGCCTTCTGTGCAATGGTTTCTTCATCCAAGTAAAGAGGACATAGTCATTGGCCACTGTGTACTGTGTCAGGAGGATACAGGAGGAGGGAGAAAATTTAATAACCTAAAGAAGCAACATGAGCCACTGTGTCCTGTGCGATATCTGCTAGGTCATTGCTGTGGAACAAATACACACCGCTGGACAACTTACCGCAATGATAGCCCCTTTACCCTCCTCAGAATATTTCTCTAATACACTCCTGTGATGATTTGCCCATTATGAGCATAATATGCTATCACCACAATGTGGCAGTCCCAAAAAACAGCACCGCCTGGCTGACAATGACTGGGTCTTCGCCTTTTTTAGTCGTAGTGAGTTCATATGTTTCCAATGATTGCTTTGCTCCTTACTGTCGGATTGATAGTGACCCACCCAACATTCATCCATAGTTAGGTGGCTATACAAGTCACCTGGATGGATTGGTCTGACACAGATGCAACGTTTCTGCTGCATCAGTTCGGTGGGCTTTTGAATGGGTGTGAGCCCTCTCTAAACCGAGCAGATGGGGACTAATGTCGTATTGAAAATCATGTGCATGATGTTGAAAATTGATTAAAAACTGATTTTCCACCATTACCTCAATTGTGAGACACTATTCTTTGAGCACTATGGCCACGACTACTCTTATGACTGGTGTTTCTTCACAGAGAGACAATCTGTCATTTTCTTCTGCATTCTGGTCACATGGAAGCATCTCCATTAACTAACTGGTGTTCCATATGATAATGAATTGTTGCACACTTCCACCAACTCACTATGGACAGTTGCAGTGTTGTTCCTCACCAAATGCTAAAACAAATTTACTACACAACACTTCAATTTGCGAATGAGCTGAGCAATTTTTTTTCAGTTCCTAGTAGCATGCTAGAGTATTGTGGTACATGGATTTCAATGTGTACCAGGGCTGCAGCAAGTTCCTGCAAACGAATGTAAAATTAATTATGTAAGTTTATTTTTTCAAGGTGGTAATTAAAATGTCATCTTTACCTTTCATACGTTATCTCTTTTTCCATTTTTGCAAACTGATTTTACTAATTAGTATTCTAATCTGTCACTCCAAGACATATTCCTCATGTAACTAAGCACAGCACCAATGTTGGTGTGATAACTTTGTTAGTCTACTTGATATTTCATCAGTCACTTACGAGTTTTATTCTCCAACAGTTTAAACACTGATATTACCTTAAACAGTTGGCCACAGAAGTGTATATCGACACTGACTGCAGCAGTGTTTCTTCTGACAAGGGAACCTCCCCATTGCACACCCCTCAGATTTAGTTATAAGTTGGCACAGTGGATACGCCTTGAGAAACTGAACACAGATCAATCGAGAAAACAGGAAGAAGTTGTGTGGAACTATGAAAAAATAAGCAAAATATACAAACTGAGTAGTCCATGTGCAAGATAGGCAGCATCATGGGTGGTGTGAGCTCAGGTGTGCCGTGGTCAGCATGAGCAGCTGTGGAACTAAAGGTCCTTGGTTCAAGTCTTCCGTCGAGTGAAAAGTTTACTTTCTTTATTTTCGAAAAGTTATGATCTGTCCGTTTGTTCATTGACGTCTCTGTTCACTGTAATAAGTTTAGTGTCTGTGTTTTGCAACCGCACAGCAAAACGGTGCAATTAGTAGACGAAAGGACATGCCGCTCCAATTGGAACTGAAAACATCTGATCAAAGGTCATAGGTCAACTGATTCCTCCACAGGAAAACACATCTGATATATTCTATATGACACTGGTGACGGCATGTGCGTCACATGACAGTAATATGTTGTCGACCCACCTAACTTGTACACTTGGCGAATGGGTAAAAAGATTCTTCTACCTTGCCCGATTTAGGTTTTCTTTCGGATGTGATAATCACTCCCAAAAAAGAAAACATAAGAGTTTGTCATATAAACTGCAACAAATGAATGCAACAGTTTCACAGTCGCACAGTTTTCCCTGTGCTCTATCAAACCATATGTTTTTAACGTTTTCTTATTTTTCGTGTAGACCGTCAAATCCTGCATATGTCCAAGCAAATCTTAACACGTCCAGGACTTTTGGAGAGCAAAGTTGATATGTGTGAGTGCCTGACCTTTGATAATTGCCTGAAAATAAAAAATTAAACTTTTCACTTGACAGAAGACTTGAACCGAGGACCTCTCGTTCTGCAGCTGTTCATGCTAACCACAGGACCACAGTGCTCCTGAGCTCACACCATCCTTGATGTTACCTATCTTGCAGATGGACTACTCAGTTTGTATAATTTGCTTATTTTTTTCATAGTTCCACAGAACTTCTTCCTGTTTTTTTGATTGATCTGTGTTCAGTTTTTCAAGGCCTATCCACTGCGCCAACTTATAACTAAATCTGAGGGGGAGGGGGGGGGGGGGGTTGCTGCGATGGGGAAATTCCCTTGTGAGGTACATTGGCTGTATGTTGCCTTGCACATTGTAACTACCCTTTGTACTTACTTTCAGTGTTGTCGGGTACGCAGAAAGGAGCAGCTGTATGCGGGTGTACAGGAAGTTCCAGGTTCGAGACTCCAGTTCTGTCTCAAGTGCACAATCATCGTAAACCAGGTCACAGACTTTCTCACTCTCCATCCAGTGCTGCAGCTGATCTGTGAAAATTTTATTCCATTTGTAAATTTATTTATCCTGACAGTAATAGAGCCATACAGCCCTCTACTGCAGATATTTTATATTGAAGTCATCATGACACACACATCTTATAAGAGGTCTTACATCCTAAACGGAGTCTAGTTCTTCCTAACAGTGGAGGGTAGGACAGAGGTCTGAATATATCCTACAAATAGCTGAGGACATTGGGTGTAAATGCTGTTACTCTGAAATGAAGAGACTGGTACAGGAGAAAAAGCCATGGAGGGTTGCATCAAACCTGTTTGAAGATATATACAGGGTGTTTGATTACTAAAGGCACAAATGAAATGGGTAAGTAGAGGACAATGAAACAAGCAAAGAATCCTAATAAACATAAATCAGGAAACTAATATTTTTCTCTATACAATGTAAGCACAAGTGCAGTCATGCAAATTTTACAATACTCCTGCTGCATGGGGTAGCTGGGCTGCTGTTTCTTAACACATTTTTCAAAATCATAGCTTTGTAACTGTGAATGCAATAAATTTGCATGACATTTCGTTTGATTGAACACACTTTGCAGACAAGTGTTGGATGAAATTTCTTCTCAGTAGGTTGTACCTTATCAGAAAAAATGTCTCCAATAACTCTGCTTGGACAATGAGAAAGCAAATAATGCTAATAAATGTGGTGACAGTACTCTTGACTCCAGAGAATGCCGCACCACAATCGATAGACTGTGCTCGAAACACTCTTAGAGCAGCAGCTGTATGGGTCGGCAGTATGAACTACACAGAGGTCTGCCAGGGGCCGCAGCTGCCAACCCTTGGATATCACGTGTGTGGATAGTGACTGGTCGATGCCTCATTATTGTAGGCCAACTCTGGACTCTGCGTAAGCATCGCTTGGAGGCACAGAGTAACAAATTTAATGTTTTAGAGGATTTGTAGTAATTTTAAACTAATTGTGCTGGACATTTCACAAGAAGAAGCTTCATTTAAGTTGAGTATTTACTTACATTTAACAAACGTCATTTTATTACCAATTGTTGGGAATTGTTCTGACTGACGATTATGCTGTCCCCCCTGCATTCCCAACAGTAAGCACAGGTCCAGAAACCAATAGTTTCTTTGATACCATGTAAGCACAAGTGTATATTTATATTTATTTATTGGTCCTATGAATCATACACTGTACAGGGGCACATAATGATATAGGACAAGTCACATAATTTGCAATAAAGTTTAACAGAAAAAACTGTTGTATGGTTTTCAGTATATAGTAGTATAACTCTAACATATGAGAATAACATTTTACAAATACGCAAATAAATTTTACACACACACATTTCATACATTCGGCCTTGATTATACAGACACACACATATATGTAATAGACCACATATAATACAGAGATAAATCTACATGTACACATTTCTTATTTTGGCCTTAATTGTGTAAACTATTTAAATTTTTCACACATTTACATTGTAGATAAAACTTCATTAACACTATAGTAGCAATTCTGTAGCAAGTAGTCACAGACTGCAGTTTTGAATTTATGCATCCCAGTTATTGCCTTAATTTCTTTAGGTAGTTTCTTATACAGTTCTTTTCCTGCTTGCAAGGGTCCTTTTTGTTTTAGAGTTGTATGTGAAAACTGCATATGTAAATCTTGATTATTCCTTGTGTTGTATGAATGGATATTTTGTTTTTTTTTGGAGCAATCTTGCTATTTTCATCTACGATTTTCCTTATAAACATTATTGTTTCTAGGATATACAGGCATGGTAATGGAAGAATATGAAGCTTTTTAAATGAGGGTTTGCATGAAGATCGAGGTGCTGAGCCTTCCATGACTCTTATCATTCTTTTTTGTGGAATAAAACAGCTTTTGCTGGGTGGTGAATTTCCCCCGAAAATTAAACCATATCTTAGTAGTGATTGTTCTTGGGCATAGTACACATTATTATGGCTTGCATTGATGTGCATCCAGCAAGAATTTTTATAATATAACAAATTGTATTTAATTGACTACATAGGTGTTCTGTGTGTTTCGGTCATCTTGGATCCAAACTCCCAAAATTCTGCTGCTATTTACAATTTCAAGTCTTTTGCCTAACAGTTCTATGGTTGCAATTAAAGGCTGTTTATTCTGCACTGTGTGTAGATGCATAGTGTATTTTATGTGTGTTTATTATTAAGCTGTTCACTGCAAACCATTCTGATACATGTGTAGTGCTCTTTTTTACTTCATTTTGGAGCTTTTCTGGGGTCTTTCCTTTGATAAGTATATTTGTATCATCCGCATATTTAATGTGCTTATAGTTAGGGCTGGATGGTACCAGGTCATTTACAAACAGCAAGAACAAGATTGGTCCAAGTACGGAACCCAATGGCACACCGTATTTAACAGTGTTTTTCTGATTGATAGGAAGTTAAATGTTTTCCTTCTTTGTACAAGACTTCAACTATTTGGTGTCTGTTTTGTAGATATGACTTTACCCACTAATAGGCTGGGCCTCTGACACCAACATTTTCTAGCTTTCTAAGCAATAGACCATGGTTAATGATGTCAAATGCTTTTGAAAGATCTAGGAATATTGCTGCTATGTGTCCTTTTTTATCTAATGCATTTAAAGCTTCATTTAAGAAATCGATAATAGCTGTCTCAGTGGATTTACATTTTTGGAAACCATGCTGTCTAGCTGAGAAAAGTTTATTTTCTTCAATGAAATCTACAAGTCCTTTATAAAATATTTTTTCAATTATTTTGGAAAAAACAGATAGTAGACACACTGGCCTATATTTTGTTATAGCTGTTTTTTCACGCTTATTGTACCATGGCTTGACTTTAGCTATTTTTAACATTTCTGGGAAGATTCCCTGAGAAAGTGAACTATTGCAGATGTCTACCATGGGCTTAACTACTATGTGTGCACATTTGTTAATGATATGGTCTGGTGTGTTGTCAGTAGCAGAGGAAAATTTTGATTTTAGTTCCCTTATTGTTTTTAGCATTTCCTGTTCATCTGTTGGGTATAGGAAGAGAGACTTGTTACTAGGGATAGTTTTAATCTGACTTGCAGTGACAGCATTTTGAAAGTTTTGCTTCACCAGAATCTCAACTGCCTCAGAGAAATAAGAGTTAAAATTATTTGCTACCTGCTGGGGATCAGATATTACAGAAGGGTTTTAGTTCAGTTTGATATTATGGTATTCTCCCTGTTTTACTCCTGTTGTATGCCTTACAATGTTCCGTATGGCTTTCATTTTATTTTGTGCATTTGCTACGAAATGGCAATGAAAAAATACGGTTAACACATTCAGAACTGGCCCCTCTCACCCTGCATGTGGCAGCTGGATTTCTGTTCCACAACACATGTCTAAGGCTACATTTAAGCTGCTGACATTCCTTAAGGTGAAAGGATACATACATGGGACATGCACGATGGTCCAACAGGTCACTTTCATGTGGCTGTTGGGAAATACGTGTACAAATCTTCGACAACAAGCATATTGGGCACAACTAGCCAATACTGCGGCCTCCACATCCCCCATCCTGAATCCAGAGGAGTTTACTGTGTGGGTTATTTAAAAGCTTTGCTGTATTCCAGCCATGTTAATGGCACAATACTCTGACAATGTACTGTTGATGCTTATCAATGCATTCAAAACACACGGGGGAATCTTTGGACATGTATAGACTTTGATGAAGAAATGTGCTGAAGCCTTCCATCACATGAAGGGCGGTCATGTGGAGCACTTACTGTACCATGTTTGTCTGCAGGTTGGATCCTCAGGTACTCTGTTAGAAGGTGTTCATGTACTCAGTCATAATATGCAACATCAGGGAAACCATCGGTTTCCAGACCTATGTTTGTTACGATTATCTGCTTGTCTCGTTTTCCTCTTACCACCCATTTCATTAGTACCTACAATATTCTAGCACACTGCATACATAAAAGCCACCTTACAAATTATGTACAGGTAACTAAACAGACTGCAAGCCATGGCAGCAATGGATGTAACAGAAGAGATAGGAGAGAGAGAGAGAGAGAGAGAGAGAGAGAGAGAGAGAGAGAGAGAGAGAGAGAGAGAGAGATATAGGGTAAATGTGATAAAATGTGAGTAATGAATGGGAGGGGGGTTGCAACAGGCTGACAGTCTGAAAGAGAATGTAACAGGAAGAAGATGGGACCAATTGCTTACTTGTTTGATAGGAAGAAATGGTTGTATAGATTATTTTTTGTGTTGCAACTCAAGAAGTGCTGCATCCCAGAAAAGTTTAGTGTACTTATTGTAAATGTTTTTTAGTCTCATTCCAGCCACTGCTACAGACAGTACAGTCCAGCTCAGCCAATGTGCTACTCAAGTAAGCCACTGGGCAAATATTGTGGACATTACATCAAAACATGCTGGCAAGACGGTGTTTGTGACACGTGTCACAGAAAAGGTGCACAGAACTGTTAATGCTGCAACACAGTGTGAACAAGGGTGAAGTAACATTTTGTAACTTGGAGCACTTGTGTGTTACTGAGAAACTCTCATATTGCAAATTTAACAGGGCCTAGCAACCTGTGCTCACTGGAAAAGCTGACAGGGTGAGGAATTATAAAGCAAATCTACTCATCCTTCCCCAGTCGTGCTATGTCAGAAGTGTAGCTACAAGGATACAAACAATCAAGCTTAGAGCATTAAGGCATTTATCTGTGCCACCATTCTATCAGTGTCTTACACAGGAGACAATGGTAGGCTTCCGAGTTTTCGTGAAACTGTGGCTACTCTTTGGTGATGAGGATCTGGAGGCAGCCTGTCTGCTGATTAACTCATCATGCTTCCACGAGTCTTGAGACAAAGTGATGGGTTACTGCATGACTGGAAATTTCAGCGATGCTCGGAGCTGGTGTGCGGCCAGCCGTTGCTTCATAGGGGATTCGGTTGATGGACTGCAAGGTGTCTATGGCATGTCTGGGGGAGGTATGTCCTTGTGTCCTCCTAGCCATCTGTACATCAATTTCGTCATCGTCGTTAACCCCTTAGGGGGGAGGGTAGGAGGCATTGCTCTGCATCAAACATCTAGTATTGGCTATCACACTCAATAGCATGACATAAGGATCACCAGTACATGCAGGGTTGTCTAGCTGGCACAATTCTGGAGGACATGGGCAGGTTGCACTCATTCTTTTCTGCTGGTAACACCTGAGGCCAATGGGCCTGCTTTATAAGGCCTGTCAGTATTACCATAGCTTATTATTTGTACACACTGGTGTGAATCTAGCCTCTCCCTCACCACTTCTTTCAACCATCTTGATGCGTAGTGCCCCTGAATAGACCAGGTATGTAAGTTTACAAAGCAAGTGATTCGGCTTTTTCTTACATGCAACGGGATACTGTATTGCTCACAGAATGCAAGTAACATATTCCGGCAGTGGACAGCAGCAACAGAGAAGGTTTTTATCAGTGTTTCTGTTTTATGGATGAGTGCATTTAGGTTAATCGATAAGTGAGGCTCTTTTATGATAGTGAGATGACAGTTACTTAATCTGTAATGTGAGGTACTGAAATGCTTGCACAATAACAAGCTATTGGAGGAGACACAGTTCATGGTGGTCACATAACTTTTTATGCCACAACCATACTAGCTGCAGAATGAAGTGGCCAAATAAGCAGATGAAAAACACATGAGCATACAAGATTAGTTCTCCTCCTTTGTTGGATTACACTAGAACAGTAGTGATTCATATGAACAGTCAGTGCAGATGTTAATTTTTCACACCCAGTGCAAATATGTTTCGAAAATTCTGGAGCGCGTAGAGGCAAGGAGAAGTCTTCCGGCACAAGGCGACACTATTTTCAGTCCCTTGAGGTGTTTGTATACTTTTTTCTGATATGTTAATGAGATACCATAGGAAAGAAAAGGGGCCACTTGTTTGTGGAATTCAGAAGTTCTCGCTTTATGATGGTGTACTGAAATTACTTGGCACTTAATTCACATTTAGTGTAAGTCCCAGGTTTTGCACCCATATGGACTCAGACGACAGATCATCATTCACTTGTATGATGGCAGTATTGATATGTTTAGATCTAGCACTTAAGTAATGCACGCAGTTGTCTTCACAGAAATTGTATCTTCACACACACACACACACACACACACACACACACACACACACACACACGGAGATATGACCCAGGACTAATAACATGAGCTTCCAAGATAGCTCTTCATTCCTGCTGACAATATGCCACTGCCTGTGTCTCAAGTAGCTTTCAAATCACTTCAGTTTAGAAGAAAATGTTAAGTGTCACAATTTACTGTGACTTCACAATTGTCTATGGCATATTTCAGTTTTTCAAAAACAGGCTAATTTCTGTTAATATTTTTTTCATAATGTGGGGTCACAGTCATAATATATTTCTTTAAAGTCATTAGACTATTTTTTGCTGAAATCATGATCGTGTAAACGTAACACTGGGGGGAACAACAACAACAACAACAACAGCTTACTGGCAGGTACTGACTTTAAAGTAATATCTATTACTTAAGATGTATTTGCTGAGGTATAAAGTTAGTTGACTGTGAAATATTTATTCCAGGACTCTCGATACAGTGGCCAATACGCTACTTGGCCAGTAACCACAATGTGATTGTGAGTATTGTGTCTTTAGAGATAGGTTGGACTATTGTTTTGTGTAATTATCCATAGAAATCAAATACTCCTGCACAGAGATCAATTATCAAAGAACATTCTCTCTAGCTTGTATGGTATTGTACATGACTGACTTCACAAAACCTGGTACAAGGATTCTCTGAAAAGTTCTGTCTCACCCACATATTGCACCACTACAGGCATAACTTTTTACCCCCGTGGTTGAATATCATATTTTAAGAATCTTCTATGCCAACTGACACTCATAAATCTGTATGGTGACTCTTCTCCTTGAATTCCCATCATGAGAAATGGACTCTTCAATTTAAATGAGCCCGTGAAAGTTTCCAAACTGATTCACTGAAGGATGAAGAGCTTAATCATATCATAAATCTTACAAAACGTGCAAAATATCATACCAGAAGGTTGGAACACGAAGATGTGAACAGTGTTTGGTGCATATTTGTAGAAATCAAAGTAGTTTTCTGCAGCAGTATAAGATAATGGTTGAAACATGGTTTGACAACTACACATTACAATTGAGACAACAATCCAGACTGTGGACAAGAGGTGATTCTTCAGTTCCAAGGAAGGTAAAGACTGTGTCATCAGTAGGAAACAGCATCCCAATGCATGGGATCAGAAAGGAATTTTACTGACAGTCTTCAAAAATGTGAAACAGTAGCTTTCGATCATTATCATAAACTTCTAATGGATCGGGTGCAAGAATTTGAGGAAAGAAACTGTTTGAAAAAGATAAGTATCATCTTTCATCAAGGCAATACTTCTGCCAACAAAAGTGTCTTGGCGATGGGAAAACAGAGAGATCTGCAATGTGAAGTTTCGGAATATCTGTGCTTTTCAGTAGATTTGGCTCCCTCTGACTTCATCTCTCCCCAAAACAAAGTCTTTCTTGCTGGTTAATGTTTTATTTGAACCAAGAAGCAACTGCAGCTCTAAAGAAGTATTTTGCTGCACTTCTAGAGGAACAATACAGAAACAGAATAATGCCACAGGATGAGAGATGTTAACGTAAATGTAGATCATGTTGAAAGATAAAAAGTTTTTGAAAACAAAAAATTCCCACTTTTTCTATCATACCGTGAACTCTTCCGACTGTCCTCATACTTAGAACAAGATCTATGAATTTATTAGCTGCGGCTGGGTATCAGTGATAAGGTGGGCTGTATGTGATTTTACATGCCAGAAAGGATGAGCAGCGAGAAAGAGGGCAGGAGCAGGGGCAAAGGTGTTGGGCCAGTGGGAGTAAGGTGCTGCAGGATGGACTTGTAGGGGAAACACCACATACTTATTCACAAGATATTCTTGCTATTGATGATGACGATACTGGAAGGTGAGCTCCCACTGATAGGAGACAAAGATGTCAAAACTCCTTAATGTTAGAGTTGTTGATGTTGTTGTTGTTGTTGTGGTCTTCAGTCCTGAGACTGGTTTGATGCAGCTCTCCATGATACTCTATCCTGTGCAAGCTTCTTCATCTCCCAGTACCTACTGCAGCCTACATCCTTCTGAATCTACTTAGTGTATTCTTCTCTTGGTCTCCCTCTACGATTTTTACCCTCCACGCTGCCCTCCAATACTAAATTGGTGATTCCTCGATGCCTCACAACATGTCCTACTAACCGGTCCCTTCTTCTTGTCAAGTTGTGCCACAAACTCCTCTTCTCCCCAATTCTATTCAGTACCTCCTCATTAGTTATATGATCTACCCATCTAATCTTCAGCATTCTTCTGTAGCACCACATTTCAAAAGCTTCTATTCTCTTCTTGTCCAAACTATTTATCGTCCACGTTTCACTTCCATACATGGCTACACTCCACACAAATACTTTCAGAAATGACTTCCTGACACTTAAATCTACACTTGATGTTAACAAATTTTTCTTCTTCAGGAACACTATCCCTGCCATTGCCAGTCTACATTTTATATCCTCTCTACTTCGACCATCATCAGTTATTTTGCTCCCCAAATAGCAAAACTCCTTTACTACTTTAAGGGTCTCATTTCCTAATCTAATTCCCTCAGCATCACCCGACTTAATTCGACTACATTCCATAATCCTAGTATTGCTTTTCTTGATGTTCATCTTATACCCTCCTTTCAAGACACTGTCCATTCTGTTCAACTGCTCTTCCAAGTCCTTTGCTGTCTCTGACAGAATTACAATGTCATCGGCGAACCTCAAAGTTTTTATTCCTTCTCCATGGATTTGAATTCATATTCCAAACTTTTCTTTTGTTTCCTTTATTGCCTGCTCATAATACAGATTGAATAACATTGGCGATAGGCTACAACCCTGTCTCACTCCCTTCCCAACCACTGATTCTATTTCATACCCCTCGATTCTTATAACTGTCATCTGCTTTCTGTACAATTTGTAAATAGCCTTTCACTCCCTGTATTTTACCCCTGCAGCCTTCAGAATTTGAAAGAGAGTATTCCAATCAACATTGTCAAAAGCTTTCTCTAAGTCGACAAATGCTAGAAACATAGGTTTGCCTTTTTCCTTAATTTTTCTTCTAAGATAAGTCACAGGGTCAGTATTGCCTCACTTGTTCCAACATTTCTACGGAATCCAAACTGATCATTCCCAAGGTCGGCTTCTATCAGTTTTTCCATTCGTCTGTAAAGAATTCATGTTACTATTTTGCAGCTGTGACTTATTGAACTGATAGTTCGGTAATTTTCACATCTGTGAAATCATGTTAGAGATGTACTGTAAATGTTTAATTAATAGAGAAAGTACAAGTAAAACCTTTTCATGTAGTTGATGTGCTGAGCAGTTGTTAGGCACTTAAAACAGAACTGAAAACATCACTAAGAGCCAGCTACACATCTGCGCAGCTAGGGCAACTACACATATGTGCAGCTTTGGTGCCCAGTCAACTATGCTGTAAATGAATCATAACTCGACTGAAGTGAGGAACCATATTTGTGCACCTAATTACAACACCATCTCTACATGCTTCTTTGGCTGCTTTGTCAGCTGTATCATTTACTTGTACCTGAATCAACAAATGACCACCTCCTTGCCTTGGTCTTGGATCCACTGTCATGCATCATGGTTGGTTTTCAATTTGTTTTTCTCCCCCCCCCCCCCCCCCCTCCCCCCCCCCACACACACACTGGATACTACTTCTGTACTGATTATAGGACACTGAGCAAGTCAGAGAAGGCGGAAGACTCTGTTGTGATGCATACATACTCGCACCAGTGCCTTCAGGACACTGCATACCTCTGCATCATAATTTATTAAACATTCTGGGAAGCAAACTCAAAACCTTACTAGGGAAAAGTGCTGACAATAGAGAGCATTCTCTTGCTTAGATCCATCTGCATATATAACTACAAAGTCTTGGTACAGTCTTAAAATTTAACAAATCAGACTTTTACAAATGGAATCTGAAACACAATTTTTTTTGTGTTCAGTCAAGCTTAAAATTACTTTGCGCCTCTGAACACATCAAGGTGACATTTTGTTCCACCCCTAGCTGCATATTATGAGGTCTGATACATCTAGATCTGTGAAGCAATCTTTAGAGCACGTATTCTGAACAGGATGGTCACCTATGGCCAGTTCATGTTCATCTGCTCAAAATTTGACTGGGACATCACACTAGATGCCAATGGTTGAAGTAATGCTAATATTTTCATGTTCTGTCCTGCTAAAAATAAGAGTCAGATGGTTTGCAGAGTACGTGTAGATGTATATGGAGGTGGAGTAGGATGAGAGAAAAATATGAAAAAATGGGGGTGAGGAGGAAGGAAAAGGAGGGTGGAGGGGGGGGGGGGGAGGAAGGGGCAGAGGATGGAGAAATGCATCCCATGCCTAAGAGGGGGGAGACATGCACACACTCACCTTTGTTCATGCTGCACACTCACCTTTGTTCATGCTGAACACTCGCAGAAAAGCTAGTAGGCGACCTTCAACTGGGTCGGGTCCTGGTCGAAGAGCGAAGTCACCGGCAGATGGTAGACCGAGTCGTGCCAGCAGTGATATCCTCTCTGCTGCTAGAGCATCCGAGCGGCTCACCTGAAACATGTGACAAACATGAATGTATGTTTAACTATCCAGCTTGGTACTTGTCAGTGACAACTGAGATGTAATCCATAATACTGTAGATTGCTTTCCACACCTTGTCAAGTATATTATTGATTTTTTATCTGTATGCAGGGACCATAAATATCCTTTAAAAATGTGAATGGTGTACATTATTATTTGAGTGAATATTATAACTTGTATTTCAACACCAAACTATGAAATTAAAATGTTCAGAACGCTGTACTAATAAAAATGGTGCCACCAAAAACTGGTTTATACATTATATGTCTTTACGTGAAAACTGATATTAATTAGTGAAACAAAGTTATTAATAAATTAGCTGAGTACCTGGTGTTACCCTGGAATGTACTTATTTCAGTTCTATTATTCCTTCTCCTCCTTCCCCCTCTCTGCCCATCTCCTCCTTCCCTCATATCCCCTAAACTGTGTATCATACAATGACATAACTTTGAACGTGCATTCAGCAGCATATATCAATACCATCTGCTAAATGTGGTTAGTTTCAAAGAAGCAATAAATGTAAAAGTCATTATGTCATGATTGATGCTACAGTTCTACTGCATGAAGAACTTTCATCATTTTGTGGGTGTTGCCAGTGAAAACCAGTTTTGTACAGGTTTGAAATTATGTGTAAATTTTGCTGCAAGTCAATAAGGTCTCTTGTTCTCAAATTATGGATAATGCACATAGCAGCTATACACTATGCAACAAACAGTGTGGAAGTATGGAATAAATACACTGAAGATTGTATATGCATTTTATTCACTAATTTGAATCGTATCACACAACACATACCAACCGAGAAAGGTATTTACACAAATACGATACAATTCAAAAGTCAAATAGTAATGCATATAAAACTCTTCAAATCAATAAGTATCTTGTACTACACACTTTCTAAAGTTGTGTACGTTCCTACAAAGGTTTAAAGCTATCTCTTTACCAAAATTCATAAAAATCAGTTCAGCAGGTTAGTAATAACAAATTTAAACATCACGAATGATGCAGCAGTTTTTCACGCATTTCTGTATTTATAGCAGCGTACATTCTGAGCTGTGTGTTGTATACACACTGATGGGAAAAAAAAACTGGAACACCAAAAAAATAATAAATGCAGAGCAATGAAATTTCAGGAATGCATCTCTGTAAGTAGCACATTTAAGTGATTAACATTGCAAGATCACAGGTTAATGCAAACGATAGAAATGCCATTGGAAATGTGAAATTCTGATACCTTAATGATTGGTGTAGCTGCCAGAATGTTTAATGCAAGTGTGTAAACGTGCATGCATTGCCTCGTACAGGTGCCAGGTGTCAGATGTCAGTTTGTGGGACGGAGCTCTACACCTGTCGCACTCGGTCGGGCAGTACAGGGACGGCTGAGGCCAGTTGTGGATGACGCCAAAGTTACCGTCTGACGATGTCCTTTATGTACTCAATCGGAGACAGATTTGATGCTCGAGCAGATAGGTAAGTGTTATCCTGCTGGAAAATGCCAACCACGAGAGTTGTCCTGCTGTAATAGGAAATCACAACCTACACCACAACTGCAGGTGCCAGTCGCGTGTGTCTAGTAGACTGACAAGTTGCATACAGGCCCTCAACTAGCCTCCTAAACGACACACAGCTATCTGTGGGACCGAAGAAGAACTAGCTTTCATTGTTAAACACAGCAGACTTCCATCCTGCCCTCCAACGAGCTCTCGCTCAACACTACTGCAGTCACAAATAGTGGTAGTTTAGTGTCTGTGAAAAGCACATTACAGAGCATCTAGCTGGGAGCTGTCCTTGAAGTAACCAATTTGTAACAGTTTGCTGTGTCACTACAGTGGCAGATGCTACTCAAATTGCTGCTGCAGATGCTGTATGATGAGCCGGAGCCGTATGCCGAACACGACGATCTTTCCTCCCGGTAGTGCCACGCGGTGGTCCGGAGTGCGGTCACCTTGCGACTGTATATTCTGTGACCACCACCGCCAGCAATCGTGTAAGCATGACGCGCAATTTGTAGTGCCAGCACTGCAACTGGTAGGCGTGCCTTGTCAACCCCCCCCCCCCCCCCCCCCCAACGGCTCCTTCCCCTCGCCAGCAAATGCTTGCTTCCTCCTCTCCCCGCACAACTCTGCCGTCTTACTGTTAACACACTGTAGAAGACATTAAAATAGTTTGAGGAACAATCTCCCTCCAGCATTGAGGGGAAAAGTAGTCGGAAATCGCTGCACGTCTGCTCTTTCAGCAAGACAATGCACCAGCGCATCGGGCATATGTGACGTAGGAGTTTCTTCATGAAAACCACTTTGAAGTGGTTTCTTGTGCTCGGTACGCACCTGTCCCGGCCTCAAACGATTTTTGGCTCTTTCCCGTAAGGAAATACACACTTTGCGTGCACAGTCTCCAGCTGTATCCTTGTTGCTTCAGTTATTTCCCATTAGTTAACACAGACTCCTGTAGATACATTCACAGTGGCCAAAGAATCATACAGTAGTGCGTATGGCTGCGTGGATACTACAATGAGAAATAACAGAAGTTTCAAATTTTGTGTGTGACTATACTGTGCAGAAGAAAACAGGAGACCTTAGACCTGGAATGCACCTTGTAAGAATTGCTCAGTATCAGACAGGAACGTGAGAAAGTGGCAGGCTTCGTTTTTATCTGAAATAGTTACCTCTGCACATAGATGCGTGCTCTGCAAGCCTCTGTGCAATGTATGCTGGAGATAATATTTTTTTTTTAACCACAGCAAGCAGTACTTTTCCTCTTCAACGGGTGTAGGCTAAACAGGCAATACTGTATTCCCAGATTTCCGAAAAGTGTTCAACAATGTACATGTTCCACCGCGGGTGGAGAGAGGTAAATCTGCACGTGTTCTAATATCTCTCCTATTTCTGAAAATCATCATTTTTGTCATAAATGCATGTTTTCACGTTGGTGTGGTTCGGGATTTTTTACCTACGTTTTTCCGTTTAAATTGGACATAAGGTTAATGAGTTTTATCTACGCTAATAATTAATCTGTAAAACCGTCATGTCTGTTCGTTAACCTCCAACATTACTATAGACTTCAGCGTAGCTAGGTCCTCCGTATTGGTTGTATGACGGAAAAAGATGTATTCGTACGTATTATAAAAATGTATGTTTGCACAGGGTGACCCAAAAGTCGTTTAACATTTGAAAATCCAACACTTAACGGAATAATGTAGACAGAGAGATAAAAATTGACTCACGTGCTAGAAATGAGTAAGGCAGAGACGTAAACATTACACACACATGCCACAATACATGGTATTTAGTACAGACGATGTTCTTTATAACAAATCCGCAACATGTCAGCCGTCATACATCAGCAACACTATGTCGAGGGACAATGTTATTAACAGCGTATCAGTAGATAATGTGCGAAATGGCCGTCGGATGTAGTCTTTTAGCATCCATAATGAGGTCGGACGATCGCGGTAGACGTGCGACTTTAGATAACACTTCAGCCAATAATCACTCACGGATTGAGGTCTGAGAGGCCAAGTACACTATCTGATCAAAAGTATCCGGACATCTGGCTGAAAATGACTTAAAACTTCGTGGATGCCTTCATCGGTAATTGTGGAATTCAGTATGGTGTTGGCCCACCCTTAACCTTGATGACAGGTTCCACTCGCGTAGGCATACGTTGGATCAGGTGCTGGATGGTTTCTTGGGGAATGGCAGCCTATTCTTCACGGAGTGCTACACTGAGGAAAGGTATCGATGTCGGTCGGTGAGGCCTGGCACGAAGTCGGCGTTCCAAAACATCCCAAAGGTGTTCTAACGACAGGTCACGACTCTGTCCATTACAGGGATGTTATTTTCGTGAAACCACTCTGCCACAGGCCGTGCATTATCAACAGGTGCTCGATCGTGTCGAAAGACACAATCGCTATCCCCGAATTGCTCTTCAAGAAGGTGCTTAAAACATTAATGTAAGCCTGTGCTGTGATAGTGCCATGCAAAACAACAAGGCGCGAAAGCCCCTTACATGAAAAACATGATAACACCATCGTCTCCGAATTTTACCGTTGGCACTACACACGCTGGCATTCGCCATACCCACACCCTGTCATCGGATTGCCACTTTGTGTACCGTGATTCGTCACTCCACACAATGTTTCTCGTCTGTTCATTCGTCCAATGTTTACGCTCCTTACTCCAAGGGAGACGTCGTTTGGGATTTACCGGCATGATGTGTGGCTTATGAGCAGCCGCTCGACCACTAAATCAAAGTTTTCTCACCTCCTGCCTAACTGTCATAGTACTTTCAGTGGATCCTGATGCAGTTTGGAATTCCTGTGTGATGGTCTGGATAGATGTCTGCCTATTACACATTACGACTCTCTTCAGCTGTCGGCGGTCTATCAGTCAACAGACGAAGCCGGCCTGTACGCTTTTGTGCTGTATGTGTCCCTTCACGTTTTCTCTTCACTATCACATCGCAAACAGTGGACCTAGGGGTGTCTAGGAGTGCGCAAATCGCGGGTACAGACGTATGTCACAAGTGACACCCGATGACCTGACCACGTTCGAAGTCCGTGAGTTCCACGGAGCGCCCTATTCTGCTCTCTCACGATGTCTAATGACTACTGAGGTCGCTGATACGGAGTACATGGCAGTAGGTGGTAGCACAATGCACCTAGTATGTAAAACGCATTCTTTTTTGTTTGAGTAGTGTGTGTGTGTGTGTGTGTGTGTGTGTGTGTGCGGGGGGGGGGGGGGGGGGGGCTGACCATATACTTGTGATCACATAGTGTATGACGGAAAGTGGTGGCTTAGCAAGTCACGCGATCCTCAATAAACGATGGCAGAGAGATCTTTCACATGTGTAGCTGTATGGGGTGGAACGCCATACTGTCTTTTCTGGTCAAGCTGCGATTGCTGACGCTTCTGAATCCCTCTTTCACTACAGCTCATTTTACGCTCCTCATGCGTCACATGTTGGCCAGTTTTTGCACATGTTTTCAGTTTCAATAAAACCTCATGTCATTACAACCGTATGAGTTAATTCCTCCGTGAATTAAGCCAGATTTAAAATTTTAACAGACTGTCCAGTCGTGCCTCTCTCTCTCTCTCTCTCTCTCTCTCTCTGTGTGTGTGTGTGTGTGTGTGTGTGTGTGTGTGTGTGTGTCTTGCAACGAACTTTACACATAATTTCAAACCTTTACGAAACATTTTCTCGCTGTCACCCTCCATACTGAAAGAAAAAAAGTTCATCCCTTACTATATTTTTGCTCTTCATTCTCGCATCTAGCATGACGCTTCAACTTATTACGTCCATATTGCTAACGGTATTCGCTAAACATTTTGCAGTGTTCCAGTATACCACTGAAAATATCTACAAAATTATATCAATACGGACGGAAAATATTGCAATACCAAGGAGGAGTTTCACGACATAAACGAAAGTTAGTAGGCATGTTTGTCTGAAACACTATGTCCATTCATATTTCGCGCCAGTCGCATAAAAATGACGCTAGTAACATCATTGTGAGGATGAAAATCAGGCTCGCTTTATACAGTCGTGAGCGTTAGTTGCCTTTGAGATAGGAGGTGGTGAGTCGACGTTACTCGAGAATGCCTCAAACACACGCAATATAATTTACGTAATACTGGTTTCCTTCTAACCAGAGGCCTACCGGTAGAGGTTGTTGGCGACTCCCGAGATGGGCCAGCAACTGCCTCTTCACTCATTTTGATAATGTTTAGCACAACTGCACAATAAAAACACGCAGAACAGTACAGCGCAAAACAATAACGAAGCAGACGACAATGGCTACCTTGTACAACACAGTCAGCCACGTAATGTTGGCAGCAGTCGAAACTCCGTGCCTACCGAAGCCTCCCGACGTTTAGCGACTACTACCGATTCAGGACTAGGGAGAGGTCTGCCATCTAAAAGTTTACACACTGTACTTGTCACTGTATTGCCCTCTGAAACTTAATGAGTAAGGATTACGTCACTGTTGTCCCAAAACACGGCCGTCATAAATTTTTCAGTAGTGGGCCTCGCACGATTTTTATTTTGTGACAGTGAGCGTGTGTTTTCATTGAGCTGATTGATGCTTCGTAACAGGATTGAAAAACAACATCTATGTCTCGTCAATTGTCACAATTGTTGAAAAGAAAGTTGCATTAATGCCGCCGCACATGTCAACACCGCCTGACAAATTACCACCCACGCAGGCTTGAGGTATTAGTGGGAATCACTGGAGGCCCCTCTCCTCATTTCCAGGTCATTTTGCAGGACTGTGTGTACAGATCACACGCAAATGCCACATACGGAGGCAATACCTTTCACACTCAGTCAGCGATCCTGAAATACCTCCAGTCGCCGCATTACCGTGTCAGATTAGCTGGAGCGACGCAGTGATTTAGTTTAATGAATGAAATACACCGCCTGGACCTCTCGTTTTGATAACAGGTTTCAATCTGACAAGATCAGATCAAAATATGGCATGTAAAGGTCGTATGAATTTAACCTTTGTAATATTAAGCCTTCATGTTTCATCCAGACAACGGCCTTGCCGCAGTGGATACACCGGTTCCCGTGAGATCGCCGAAGTTAAGCGCTGTTGGGCGTGGCCGGCATTTGGATGGGGGACCATCCAACCGCCATGCGCTGTTGCCATTTTTCGGCGTGCACTCAGCCTCGTGATGGCAATTGAGGAGCTACTCGACCGAATAGTAGCGGCTTCGGTCAAGAATACCATCATAACGACAGGGAGAGCGGTGTGCTGACCCACGCCCCTCCTATCCGCTACCTCCATTGAGGATGACACGGCGGTCGGATGGTCCCGGTAGGCCACTCGTGGCCTGAAGACGGAGTGCATGTTTCATCTGGTACCATAAGGTTGTGTAACTTACAGAAGGCTATGTAGTATTTATCACGACAGCAATGTATATGGTTAATTGTAAAGTTATGCTGCTGCATAGTGTGGAAATAAATATTCTAATGGCGGAGTGTGAAAATAAAACAGCACTGTCTGAAGAGTTTAATCTGACAGATTTACCAAGTTTCACTGGAAGCTTTACACAACTGATGAATCAAATGAAATGTTTTATACAGTTACGAAATGCGAGGCAATCCACCGAATTCGAGAATTACAGGTTTTCGAAATATTAAAAGATTGACTATAAGAAGGCGAAAATGATATGCAAGTAGTGAATGTACCACATATCATGGAAAATTATTTAAAGGAAGGCTAATGTGAATGTCGTGTGAAGAAAACGTTTTTATCTCTACATAAAATGTATTCACAGTTTCAGCTTCATAATGGAACGACGACATTTTCGACACATGGACGACAACATATGGAGGTTTGGGCGTGGCCGTGAAGCGTTCTTAGTTAGGTGAAGTGATTACGGCAAAGGCTCGCAACAAGTGGGGAATCCGTCTTCAAGTCCCGGTCCCATGGGCGTACCCAGCGAGGGGCAGGGGGGGGGGCAGCTGCCCCCCCCCCTCCCCCAAGAAGATATTCGCAGTTTTTCACTGGTGTACTGTTTTATTTAATAAGAAGTGCTGTATGCTGCCTGGAGTCCTTGTTTCCTGAGACTAGTATGACTTGCGCCCCCACCCCACCCCCCATAGTTCAGATCCCTTGCCCGGTCCCACATAAATTTTCAATATCGTAATTCCATTACACAGCTGAAGGTTGTCCAGATTAGCAACTGTAGTCACCGCAGTGCCTGTTCCTTCGAACATGCATGCCCTGCAACGTGTTGATCTCTTCTTAGCTTGACACTATACCAACGAACAAGCAAGGCAGTTCATCTCTGGTTAACTGTATAGCAACGAAAAAGGAACAACTAACCCGATACCGTCCGCCAACGTCGCCGAACAAATTACAGTAATATCGGGGTACTAATAATAAATATTCCCAGTCAGAAAATGCGAGTACACAGGAAGAAATAATACAGGGTGTACCAAAAAGGATCATTCGATATTTAAAAAATCATAATAATATTATTCGAGACATGTGCGTGAACAACGTACTGTTGGAATAGAGTAAACTCTCGAGTTTAGGTACATGGTTGCCGCTAGGTAGCAGCTGTGTGCGCCCACTTCTAGAGTTGGGCAACACGATTCTTTTTCCCGGTTCGATTCCTACGATTCAATCTCACATTGCGAATCGATTCCTACTATTCGTTCACGATTCATTCTAGTCTGCGATGGCACGATTCTTACGGAATGCAAAAAGTTCTACATCTTACTCATAGATGGCAGGACATGTATGAAATTGTCAGTGGTGTTAGAATCAAACTGTGACATGATAAAGATATGCCAGAAATAGTTTATTTATGTGTTAAACATGCATATGACGTTACAGGTGTGATTCTCGATTTATACGTGCAATGCCTTAATTGATGAAAGGTCACGTTTGATTTGATCGTATCTATTGTTTTATTTGAGTATGCCAGGAAAGCGGAGTCGATTTGTGCGAAAGGTGGTGCAAAATTGCTTCGTTTTGTTCACACGCATCCTCCACGTAACTGCCAACTGGCGGCCGTAATCATTCGGCACGACTCAACATGATTTGGAAGTTGCCTTCGAAGCATAGCGTGCTAAGAATCGATGAATCGTTGGAACTTGGAATCGTCACGACTCGGAAACACGCAATCGTTCTTACGATTCTTTTGAACGACGATTCGTCCGTATCACTATTCGATTCTTATGATTCTTTATTTAGAGTCGTTCAAAAGAACGACTCATTCACGAATCGCCACAACTCTAACCACTTCAGTTCTCGTAAAAATGGTGTCGGCACAACAGAAAGCGTTCTGCGTTCTACGTTTTGCGCAGTGCGGGTTATTAATAGCTGTTCAGCTTCAGAAAGACTTTCGTATTAGGTACAGTATGGATCCTCTTACAGCACGGAGCGTTAGACGAGGGCACGAGCAATTCCGAGGAACAGATTGTTTGTGTAAAAGCAAATTGCCGAGCCGTCCCAGAGTGTTTGACACAGATGTTGAACGCATCCGCCATAGTTTCACAAGAAGTCCGCAGAAATCCGATCGCCGTGCAGGTTAATAGTTCAACATGCCCCTCATGTTTGACTGACGTGTGTTGCGTCGACGATTACACATGAAACCATACAAAATTCAGCTATTGCAAGCTCTTCGCGAAGACGACAAACAACGTGTGGAGTCTGTAATTTCGTCCTTGGTAAATTGGAGGATGACAGTTTTCTTTCACGCTTAGTACTTGGTGACAAGGCAACAATACATTAGAATTGAAAGGTAAGCTGTCATAATGTGGGTATGGAATAGCCACATTAGTTGTACAACATGAAAGGGACTCTCCAAAATTTAATGGGTTCTATGTCAACAGGAAAAGGTTTATGGTCCATTTTCTTTGCCGAGAACACTGTTACAGGAAGCACATATCTCGATATGCTTGCGAAGTTTCTTTTACCACATTTGGACAACGATTCGAACGATTTTACTCACAGAGTGGGGAACTTGCATGTGGAAGTGCGGGAATTTTTAAACCAAAGGAAAGAGCAAACTCTTTACATGGTTCTCACTAGGTAGCAACAGTGTGCGCCCACTTCAGTTCTCGCAAAAATGGTGTCGGCACAACAAGAAGCGTTTTCTGTTCTACGTTTTACGCAGTACGGGTTGTTAATAGCTGTTCAGCTTCAGCAAGACTTTCGTACTAGGTATGCTACGGATCCTCCTACAGCCTTAGATTACTTGGCCTCCAAGGTCACCGAACCTCGCTGTATGTGATTATTTCTTATGGGGATTTACAAAACACACCGTTTATATATCTCCGTTACAAATAACAATGAATGAACTGAGATATTGCATAACAGAAGCTTTGGCAGCTGTAACTCAAGACATGCTTGCTACAATGTGGGAACAAATTGAATACCGCACTGACATATTTTGTGCATATCAAAAGGGGCATAATGAACACCTTTGAAAATGTATAACAAAAACCTTTTTGAGTTACCTGTTCATCAAAAAACTAAATTCATTGTATATGTTTATGGTTGTTGTTGTTGTTGTTGTCTTCAATCCTGTGACTGGTTTGATGCAGCTCTCCATGCTAATCTATCCTGTGCAAGCTTCTTCATTTCCCAGTACCTACTGCAGCCTACATCCTTCTGAATCTGCTTAGTGTATTCATCTCTTCGTCTCCCTCTATGATTTTTACCCTCCACGCTGCCCTCCAGTACTAAATTGGCGATCCCTTGATGCCTCAGAACATGTTCTACCAACCTATCCCTTCTTCTAGTCAAGTTGTGCCACAAACTCCTCTTCTCCCCAATTCTATTCAATGTGATCTACCCATCTAATCTTTAGCATTCTTCTGTAGCACCAAATTTCGAAAGCTTCTATTCTCTTCTTGTCCGAAGTATTTATCGTCCATGTTTCATTTCCATACATGGCTACACTCCACACAAATACTTTCAGAAACGACTTCCTGACACTTAAATCTATAATCGATGTTGTTAACAAATTTCTCTTCTTCATAAACGTTTCCTTGCCATTGCCAGTCTACATTTTATATCCTCTCTACTTCGACCATCATCAGTTATTTTGCTCCCCAAATAGCAAAACTCCTTTACTACTTTAAGTGTCTAATTTCCTAATCTAATTCCCTCAGCATCATCCGACTTAATTCGACTACATTCCATTATCCTCGTTTTACTTTTGTTGATGTTCATCTTATACCCTCCTTTCAAGACACTGTCCATTGCGTTCAACTGCTCTTCCAAGTCCTTTGCTGTCTTTGACAGAATTACAATGTCATCGGCGAACTTCAACGTTTTTATTTCTTCTCCATGGACTTTAATACCTACTCCGAATTTTTCTTTCGTTTAATTTGAAAATGGTTCAAATGGCTGTGAGGACTATGGGACATAAGATCTATAGTCATCAGTCCCCTAGAAACTAGAACTACTTAAACCTAAATAACCTAAGGACATCACACAACAGCCAGCCATCACGAGGCAGAGAAAATCCCTGACCCCGCCGGGAATCGAACCCGGGAACCCGGGCGTGGGAAGCGAGAACGCTACCTTTACTGCTTGCTCCATATAAAGATTGAATAACATGGGGGAGAGGCTAAAACCCTGTTTCACTCTCTTCCCAACCACTGCTTCCCTTTCATGTCCCTCGACTCTTACAACTGCCATCTGCTTTCTGTAAAAATTGTAAATAGCCTTTCGCTCCCTGTATTTTAAGAATTTGAAAGAGAGTATTCCAGTCAACATTGTCAAAAGCTTTCTCTAAGTCTACAAATGCTAGAAACGAAGGTTTGCCTTTCCTTAATCTTTCTTCTAAGAGAAGTCGGAGGGTCAGTATTGTCTCGCGTGTTCCAACATTTCTACGGAATCCAAACTGATCTTCCCCGAGGTCAGGTACTACCAGTTTTTCCATATGTTTATTAGTTTTAGAAATATAGACGTGCCAAATCGGATGATTCTTTTTGATACACGCTGTATAGCTATATATTTACAAACGTAACTATACAAATATGATGCTTGTGATACTCAAGCACACGGTCAAAGAATAACGAGTCAGACCACGGCAACAGACCTGCCATTACCTCAAGTTACTGCATTTCAACATACCTGCCATCACCTTCAGTTACTGTAATTCGACATGTGAGAGCCCTGTTGGTGACACCCAGTAGCACACGGCATGCACAGCGGAGACTACGGCGAACTCACCCCCAGCCGCAGCCTCACGCAGTCGTGCTCGTTGTCTGGGAAGACGAACCCCATGTGGACGAAGAGGTCCGAGTTGGGCCGCACGCCGTAGTGTATGAAGACCTGCTCGCCAGCCGTGAAGTTGCGGAAGGCGAAGCACTCGCTGCGGTTCTGCGTCGGACTGAAGTCAGTTGACAGCTGAGGAAACAAGAGAGCATCATGAGGTCGCGTGGGCTGAGGCAGTCAATGCATATATTGTGTGAACATAATCTGGATAACAATAGACTTGAGCAGCCATCTTTTGTGCCTATTAGCAGAAACACGTGCACATAGGTACACTATATTATGTGGAAGGAAACAAAGTAGTTGAGTAAAAACGCCAAACCTTCTCCCATTCTGAAGTGGAGACACACACACACACACACACACACACACACACACACACACACACACACACACACACACATTCTCTCTCTCTCTTCCTTCTCACAGGACTTCGTTCTTTCAGTTATATCTAGCGAGCTGGGCGTTAGGCAAAAGGCTTCCCGAATGGTAAAATTTGAAAGTTGTATGGCAATTTAATCTCAATGTAAACAAGTGTAATGTGCTGCGAATACATAGAAAGAAAGATCCCATATCATTTAGCTACATTATAGCAGGTCAGTAACTGGAAGTAGTTAATTCCATAAATTATCTGGGAGTACGCATTAGGAGTGATTTAAAATGGAATGATCATATAAATGTGATCGTCGGTAAAGCAAATGCCAGACTGAGATTCATTGGAAGAATCCTAAGCAAATGTAATCCGAAAACAAAGGAAGTAGGTTACAGTACGCTTGTTCGCCCACTGCTTGAATACTGCTCAGCGGTGTGGGATCCGTACTACATAGGGTTGATAGAAGAGAGAGAGAAGATCCAACGGAGAGCAGCGCGCTTCGTTACAGGATCACTTAGTAATCGCGAAAGCGTTACGGAGATGATAGATAAACTCCAGTGGAAGACTCTGCAGGAGAGACGCTCAGTAGCTCGGTACGGGCTTTTGTTGAAGTTTCGAGAACATACCTTCACCGAGGAGTCAAGTAGTATATTGCTCCCTCCTACGTATATCTCGCGAAGAGACCATGAGGTTAAAATCAGAGAAATTAGAGCCCACACAGAGGCATACCGACAATCCTCCTTTCCACGAACAATACGAGACTGGAATAGAATGGAGAACCGATAGAGGTACTCAAGGTACCCTCCGCCACACACCGTCAGGTGGCTTGCTGAGTATGGATGTAGATGTATCTAATTCTGGCATTTGTCTGATAACCGTGAGAAACTTATTCACAGGAAAAACAAACAAAAATGCACAGAATCAGGCGATGGAAATTACTTTTAATTTGTACTAATAACGCATGTGGTCGAAATTCAACAAATAGGGTTAGTGGACCCGACTGTGATAAAAAAAAAGTCATTCATCTCGAAAGTGATGAAATTTTAGCTTTGGATCTGATTCAGAGCAAATTCTGCATCGTAGCTATGTGTATTCTTGAAGCAATTCTTTTATTTCTCTTTAATTGTTCGATCGTTTGAAGTGAGTTCTTGATACAGTGCAGTGAAAACTGAAGTTTGTGTTAACGGCAGCAAATTAACTTTTCCCTTATGACAACAATATGTAAATTCCGTTCTGTCGCATAAAATGGCCTCTCGTGCGAAACCATTTGCATTACAAAATCTGCATTGTAAATTCATCAACAGCAGTTATAACCCTCAAAACGATTTGCAATTACGTTCTGCGCACATTTAAATGTATCTCTCAAATCAAAGACAAAACTATCACGGTCAACGTTCACATGATCCGTATCACTTTGTTTACGCAAAAATTGTGTCTGTCTAACTTTGTCTGTTTCATTCCGACCCATCAGCGTTCTCCTAAGCATACCCAAAACAAATATTGTTTCCGTATAATAAGGGAAGTCAAAAGTCTGAGTTATTCCAAATGAATAAATTAAAAATTAGGAACTTAACTTCTAATTTTCTGCTAACGGTGGCAAATAACCACAAAGTTACTCTTACAGAAAAGTAAACGAAATAACGACGCCAATATATAACTCTATTTACCGACTTCGTAGCTAGATAGTTTGATTTCCACTGCTGACATCATCATCATCGACCTAGCAGTTTTCGCACTGCAGCTGCCCGGTATGCGTGTGTTACTACAAATGAACCATATAAACATGAATGTCCCTAGAATGTGAATTCACGAAATGCTGTTACTTTCGTGTCATTCCTACCATACCACCTGATCGGTACATTGGGCAAAAGTTCGTAGCACTTAAATTTTCGATGTTCACGTCTGGGCAATGGCGGATACATATGCGAGCGCGCGGGGCATTTGTTTGATAAAAGTCGCTAATATTCTACTGTTTTATTGCACAAAGAAGGTCGACAATGAAGGAGGATCGACTTAATGGCTTAGCTCTGTTAAACACTCACCGTGACACTGATTGTCCTGTTGACCATGTAATTAACCAATTTGCCAGGAAGAATATGTGCACAGAATTCATCATTTGAGGAAGAGAACCAGAGACCACAATTGTAACTTTTTTACATCATAAGATGGCATTGTCTTGTATATGTGATAGTAAGTTTCAATAAAACTTTATTAAACTTTGCATGTGGCGTGATTATTTATTACGGTAAAAGTAAAGTTAGTTAATGGTATCTTTAGGGCTCCCTCCTTGAGGTTATCTGTATTCGTCACTGCGCCTGGGAGATAGAGAAGGTATCATCTGAGCTTTGAATATGAAAGCATCTATTTTCATTTGCCACTCTTAACAGCTACATACACGCGAGTTTTCTTTGTGCACATCCATGGCAAAAGTACCTTTCGAATTACATACGTTTGGCCGCCTTGCGTAATTAATATTAAAAATCGCCACTTTAATATTGGTATTCACGTATTAACATTATGATCTGGAACAATGACGTCAACTGCCCCACACAACACTCGAAAATTTCCTCTGTGTGTGTGTGTGTGTGTGTGTGTGTGTGTGTGTGTGTGTGTCACGCCTGAACCACGTGACTTGAAGCTGTATTAATCGTTCACTCAGAAGACTCTCAAGCGCGATCGCTAATGGGACTAGCTATTTAGATAACGAGTTTGAGAGCAGTGCGCGGCTTCCAAACGATATTCATTTGTTTTTGGTCGCTACTAACCGTAGTTTTCGACATTGTGGGCAAACAGTACTCTCAACGTGTCAATAAATTTTAACCGTTTCGAGCTGAATTACACATAACGTTTAGCTCCTCGAGTTACATCTGCTTTCATCGACGAGTAGTCTGCTGGCTCATGCTGAACAGATTGGATGTGTGATGAAGGTTGTCGGTACTTGCCGAGACCATTCGATTTCTAATGTTACAGTTACTCCCGTCAACTACTGGGCTGAGTGTGTTCTCAGAATGAACAATTTGTATTGGAGAACGCGATGTTTATGCGTCTCCGTCGAAACAGTTGCCACTATTGTCAAAATTGTTTCTACTTAATACAACTTTAGTCACATGGTTTTGGCATCTTCGAGAATGAATACGAGTGCTTTCAAACTACTTTCTACTTCTTTTCCTATTACGACTTTCGACTTCGGACAACACCCATGAAGCCATCAAAATTTTGTAGTATACTCCATCGCTGACAGGAACACAATGTGATGAATAATATTTGACAGTTATATAGACCACTTATTAGTGCTTACCATTGTAGTATAAAATACAGTGTAAGACAAATGAATTCTGGTTTCCCGCTGATGAATCACATATGTCACCTACACTTTAATTTGTCGTTCCGCAATAAACTTATAGAAATAAAAAAATTAGAGTATAAAATGCTCCCATCGTAGCACAAATAAAGGCGACTATGTCCTGGACAAAGATAGGGAAAAAAGGGAACTAGCTTTTCGAGTATCTGGCGCCTTTAAAGACCTTTAAATCAAAACATCTTGACATACTCCCGCTTTTTTTTACTTGTCAGTATAAGCACCCATGTCATGTACTATAATGCATATAAACTAAAGTGATTACATGTGCCACGTCTTATAACATGACACATGCCATTATGTAATCCAATATAGTATTAGTCATGTCGTGCAATATGACACAACGTGTTATTAAAGTTTAGGATGCATGGATCTCCACTCTGGGATACTTCCATTACAGATGGACTCCCCACTCTCTGATACATTGTGTGATGAAAAGTATCCGGACACTGGATGAAAATGACAAAGTTCGTGGGTCCCTCAATCGCTAAAGCTAGAATTCAGTATGGCTTTCGCACATTCTTAGCCTTGATGACAGCTTCCACTCGCGCAGGCGTACGTTCAATCAAGTGCTGGAGGGTTTCTTGGGGAATGGCAGCCCATTCTTCACGGAGTGCTTCAGTGAGGAGAGGTATCGATGTCGGTCGGTGAGGTCTGGCACGAAGACGGCGTTACAAAACATCAGGTCAGGACTCTGTGCAGACCAGTCTATTACAGGGATTTTATTGTCATTCAACCACCCCGCCTCAGGCTGTATGTTATGAACCGGTGCTCCATCGTGTTGAAAGATTCAATCGCCATCCCCGGATTTCTCTTTAACAGTGGGATGCAGGAAGGTGGTTAAAACATCAATGTAGGTCTGTGCTGTGATAGTGCCACGCAAAACAATGGATGCAAGCCCCTTCCATGAAAAACACGACCACAGCATAACACCACCGTCTTCGAATTTTACTATTGACACTATACACGCTGGCAGATGACGTTTACCAGCATTCGCCATATCCACACCCTGAAATCGGACTGCCACATCGTGTACCGTGATTCGTCACTGCACACGACGCTTTTCCACTGTTCAATTGTCCAATATTTAAGCTCCTTACACCAAGCTAGGAGTCGTTTGGCATTTACCGACATGATGTGTGGCGTATGTGCAGCCGCTCGACCGTGAAATCCAAGTTTTCTCACCTCCCGCCTAACTGTCATAGTACTTGCAGTGGATCCTGATGCAATCTGGAATTCCTGTGTGGTGGTATTGATAGATGTCTGCCTGTTACACATTACGACCCTCTTCAGCTGTCGGCGGTCTCTGTCAGTCAACAGACGAGGTCAGCCTGTACGCTTTTGTGCTGTACGTATCCCTTCGCGTTTCCACTTCGGAAACAGTGGACCTAGGGATGTTTAGGAGCGTGGAAATCTCGCGTACAGACATATGACACCAGTTACACCCCGTCATCTGAACACGTTCCAAGTTCGTGAGTTCCGCGGAGCGCCCCATTCTGCTTTCTCACGAAGTCTAATGTCTAATAAGGCCGCTGATATGGAGTACCCGGCAGCTGGTGGTAGCACAATGCACATAATATGCAAAACTTATGTTTTTGGAGGTGTCCGGATAGTTTTGATCACATAGTGTGCTTCCTATTGTAGATGCATCACACTCTCTAGAAGCACACATATTTGTGTCTATTTGTTTTTACACCCGTCGCCATGTATGTTAACAGTAGATGGGTCTAAGAGCTCATTGCGCTGGTGACGTACGGATAACTCATAAAAAAAACACGAATCTTCAAGACTTTTGATAAAAATTTCTTCGTAAATGCCAGCTAAGTCGAAAAGCTAGATGCCTTCTTTCACCTTCCAACTCCGCCCTGGAACAATTTGTCTTTTTTGTGCTACGATAGGAGCATTTTCCACGTTTATTCGCAACTTTTCCTCAACCATAATTATGACATTAAACCGCCATAGCTTGGCAACCGATGCAGGTTTCTGTTCATTCAGCGACGACCGTTCTGGTATATATTTTTATTCTCTTTCGAACCTTAATGCTTATATAGTGGCAGTAGACAACAATTACTGACATGTATTTGTATACCTTCTTACATAATATAAATCGATTCGAGCAAATCTGAAACACTGAAGCGACACCCATATGAACTCAGAAGGAAAATATTTTTGCACGTAAAATTCGAATGAAGCTGAATTTTTGAAAGGGAGTTTTCAATTTTATCGTAAGAATGCACTGTTTATTTCTTTGAGTCACTTTGTTTCCCCATATTCAATTCACGTAATGACAAAATCTCCGCAACGGATAGAGCTTATTGGATAAAAAAAATTGTCTTGGCTTTATCGATTCACCTACGTTCGTGCAAAGTTTGAACCGATTCATTCAAGCTTAAAGTACAGACGTATCCCGTTTCAAAAACCTCAGAATAAAACGGGTTTTTTCACATAAATTCAAACGAAGCAAGCATTTTTCAAACCGTTAAAATTTACCTTAGAGCCACGTAGAATACAAAGGTGGGCCACATGTGAACCACAAGTCTCGCTCCACTCAGGAGTGATTTAAAGGTGACAGCTTTTGAACGTGAACTCCGAACGATGCATTTTCAAATAGTGCCATTATTTGAGCATTAATTTCAACACAATTAAAATGTTTTGCAAGAGGAATTAACCGATTCCCACAATTTGCCTGGATATCAGCTCCAGTACAACCTAGCTTTAAATACTGAAACATAGTTACATTTAGACAGATGTTCGAATGGCAGTAGAAATGGCCGCTGGTTCAGGATAAGCCAGAAACTCTTTACCCCATCTTCCCACCTCAAATAGGAACCGAGCGTAAAGGCCTCCGCACCTGCAACCCCCCCCCCCCCCCCCCTCACACACACACAAAAAAGCTCTGCGCGCGGGCTTTAAAGACAAACTTGTCACAGCACTTCTGTGTTGTAGTGATACTGAGAACCTTCAAAAAGATTCTCGTAGTTGTAGGTAGAGGTAAATGGGGTGTCACGAGCTCTCTCTCTCTCTCTCTCTCTCTCTCTCTCTCTCTCTCTCACACACACACACACACACACACACACACACACACACCAGAGGGACTTGACAGAGGCGTGTTTGAAATCGCCCATGATTCTGTCCGAAGCAAGCCGTGGTGACAATGAAATTTCTACTGTACTTGCACTCTTCATACCATGATTTGTTAGGAATAACGGTATAATCTCGGCGTAGCTTCGCCTCCTACACTGAAGAGCCCAAGTAACTGATACACCTGCCTATCATCATCTCTGGCCCCACGCGAGCACGCAGAAGTGACGCAACACGACGTCGCAAGGACTCAACTAATGTCTGAAGTAGTGCTGAAGGTAACTGACACCATGAATCCCGCAGGGCTGTCCATAAATCCGTAAGAGTACGAGGGGGTGGAGATCTCTTCTGAAGACCATACAAAGCGTCCCAGATATGCTCAATAATATCCATGTCTGGGGAGTTTGGTCGCCAGCGGAAGTGTTTAAACTCAGAAGAGTGTTCCTGGAGCCACTCTGTAGCAATTCTGGACGTGTGGGGTGTCCTGCTGGAATTGCCCAAGTCCATCGGAATGCACAATGGACAAGAATGGATGCAGGTGATCAGACAGGACGCTTACGTACGTGTCACCTGCGAGAGACGTACCAGGGGTCATATATCACTTCAACTGCACACACTCCACACCATTACAGAGCCTCCACCAGACTGAATAATCCCCTGCTGACATGCGGGGTCCATGGATTCATGAGGTTGCCTCCATACCCGTGCACGTCCATCCCCTCGATACAATTTGAAACGATACTAGCTCGACCAGGCAACATGTTTCCAGTCATCAACAGTCCAATGTAGGTTTGTTTAGTAATTTTTTCCACGTAGCAAGTGACGCGCATGCCACGTTTGATAGGAACTGCTTTAGGCGTTATAGATATGTACTGGTTTGTCAATGTCTTTGCATCCCTCCTCGCAAGGATGGCACTGGGGCTGTCACCAATGAGCCTAGCGACGCTAAAATGAATGTATTCGGTTCTATTATCGGTCGTTATCGAATGATGTTAATGTCACAGCTTCTCAACATACACCTCCTCTCCTATGGGTATATTACCCCCACGGTATTTTGACACTATTAATTGTACAACTAACAGAAATAATAAGTAAAATATATACTCAATTTGGCTCAAATCGCCCTCTTTTCATCCTCGCCGCTATGGAAGGTAGGTAATTCTTACCTTCACATTACCTCCGTTCAGATGTGCGTTTGGTTGAAATCAGTCCTGTGGATTCGTAGAAAATGTGAAACTTACACGTACAGACGTTCAATTATTTTTATAAATACGCACACAAATACCAATACTTCTTGTGTGAGGTTCTTCCTTACTGGCTGAGCACTGTGTGCCGGCCTTTTTACCAATGATTCTCTACAGCAGGGCTTCCCAACCTTTTCAGCTGGTGGACTCCCTGTTCAGTCGCAAATCCATAGCGGGCCCCTAGTCAGTCAAGAGCACAGTAACTTTAAATTTCAGAGCGAAACCCATGGGAACTGAAATCTTCTTAACGCAAATTCCATATTCCCAATTGCCCGCCCCTCCCCCCCCTCATCAAAGTATCGACAGCCTTTCGTTTAGAGATGAATGAAATCAACTTGAAGGTCAAAAATCATCTTATGAAATAGGTAGTGCACTGACAAAGCAAGTTTAACATTTAATGATGCCTGGGGTCGCATACGTACCAGCGAGCACTGTGATTGGCCGACAAAGCTCGCTCCGCGCATGCGTAAAATGTTTCACAGCATCTGCCGACGTGAGCCGGCGCACAAACGACCCCCGTATTGTAGCGAAACAGTTGATCAGAGAAGCCGCATTCTCCGGCACTGAACTGTGTATGCGTTCTCACTTAGAAACCGCAAAGGCTGCTTGGGAAGCGACCTGAAGTAAAAGTACACACGTTTTTCACACGAAAAAAAAGTGATGAATTTGATTTTCACATTTTTATTCAACAATTTTACTCATTATTTTACACGACTTGGTGAAGGGTGTCCGCGGACCCCCTAGAAAGAGCCGGTGTACCCCTAAGCGGTCCCCGGACCACACGTTGGGAAGCCCTGCTCTACAGTGAACGCAGTTTCACTGTTGATTTCGGTGCTTTCTAAATTAAAATGTGTAAGTGTAAGACCAAGACGAATTAATCTTGCAATAGGAAAAGCACAACCGCCTCCGTAGACGAGAGGTCGCTAACGCACGATTGTGTGGTGGTGCTTCCGAATCTGAAATAAGCTGCTTCGAATCCTGGTAATGGAAAGTTTTCACTGCCAGTACTTGGCCGGTAAGGAAGAAGTGGTGTTGTTAATTATTGTTGTTGTTGTTGTTTGGGTGGTGGTGGCGGCAGCTAAAGCCGTCGGCCTGCGTGACGAGTTAGCCAAAGTTGATTTGGTACTCTAAGAGTTTTGTAGCGTCACTTACTGTGATTTCACGCTGAGGAGCCATTTCGTCACGTGAAACACAAAATAAGTTCTGCGATATTTCGGAAACGTGCCAAGTAAAGAACAATCAATAGGAAGCAAGAACGCTTCCTCCGTTACAACAGAAAGCGAGACGACATACTATATTTGTCGTGCTCAGTAGAGGCCCATATTCAGTGGTTCTTGTGTTATACGCTACATCCTATCAATATATGTTGGTTCTAAGCGCCAGCACATCGCAGACCTCCAGAACGAATCGTTATTGGTACTATTTGTGGTAAAATGACGGAAAACGTCTTATTGGTGGTTACAGGATTTTTCGTATTTAGAAATTCTCGCATTATAAACCGCGTGTTATGAAAGTAACGCCGTTTTAAGGCAACGAGCCATTGAAGATTCATGAAAAAGTGTCGTTCATGTTAGAAATTGTTCTTTTTGATTGTCAATTAATATATAGCGTAGTTCGTTGAGGGGCCACATTAAGAAATCGACGGTTGTGAGATACTCTGTTGAAGTCCTGTTTGTAAAATTTTTCTTCACTTTTCTGAAATTTTGTGAAACTTTCCTATGAAATGCTACACGGGTAGCAGGGGTTGTGTGGCGTGGACTGGGCGGATTTTTAGGTTAGATGGCCTCGGGCAAGTACAGAAAGGGCAACAACCTCAAAGGGTGCGGGGGAAAGTCAGGACATGCGGGGACCAAGCAGCAATCGGTATTGTAATTGTGAACTGCCGAAGCTGCATTGGTAAAGTACCGGAACTTCAAGCGCTGATAGAAAGTACCGAAGCTGAAATCGTTATAGGTACAGGAAGCTGGCTGAAGCCAAGAGATAAATTCAGCGGAAATTTTTACAAAGGCACAGACGGTGCTTAGAAAGGATAGATTGTCGCTGTTTATCCTGTAGTGAAGTAGAAGTGGATAGTTCCTGTGAAATATTATGGGTGGAGATAACACTCAACAACCGAGCTAGGTTAATAATTGGCTCCTTTTACAGACCTCTCGACTAAGAAGCATTAGTGACAGAACTGAGAGAAAATTTGGAATACAGTTCACATAAATTTTCTCAGCATATTATAGTCTTAGGTGGAGATTTCAATTTACCAGATATAGACTGGGACACTCAGATGTTTAGGACGGGTGGTAGGGACAGAGCATCGAGTGACATTATACTGAGTGCACTATCCGAAAATTAGCTCGAGCAATTGAACAGAGAACCGACTCGTGGAGATAACATCTTCGACCTACTGATAACAAACAGACCAATACTTTTCGACTCTGTATGTGCAGAACAGGGAATCAGTGATCATAAGGCCGTTGCAGCAACCCTGAATATGGAAGTTAATAGGAATACTAAAAAAGAGAGGAAGGTTTAGCTGTTTAGCAAGAGTAATAGAAGGCAGATTTCAGACTACCTAACAGATCAAAACGAAAATTTCTGTTCCGACACTGACAATGTTGAGTGTTTATGGAAAAAGTTTAAGGCAATTGTAAAATGCGTTTTAGACAGGTACGTGCCGAGTAAAACTGTGAGGGACGGGAAAAACACTGGTTCAACAACAAAGTTAGGAAACTACTGCGAAAGCAAAGAGAGCTTCACTCCAAGTTTAAACGCAGCCAAAACCTTTCAAACAGAAGCTAAACGATGTCGAAGTTAGCGTAAGGGGGGCTATGCGTGAAGTGTTCAATGAATTCGAAAGTAAAATTCTATGTACCGACCTGACAGAAAATCCTACGAAGTTCTGGTCTTACGTTAAATCAGTAAGTGGCTCGAAACAGCATATCCAGACACTCTGGGGTGATGATGATGATGGCATTGAAACAGAGGATGACACGCATTAAGTTGAAATACTAAACACCTTTTTCCAAAGCTGTTTCACAGAGGAAGACCGCACTGCAGTTCCTTCTCTAAATCCTCGCACAAACGGAAAAATGGCTGACATCGAAATAAGTGTCCAAGGAATAGAAAAGCAACTGGAATCACTCAACGGAGGAAAGTCCACTGGACCTGACGGGATACCAATTCGATTCTACACAGAGTACACGAAAGAACTTGCCCCCTCCTAACAGCCGTGTATCCCAAGTCTCTAGAGGAACGGAAGGTTCCAAATGATTGGAAAAGAGCACAGGTAGCCCCAGTCTTGAAAAAGGATCGTCGAGCAGATGCGCAAAACTGTAGAACTATATCTCTGAAGCCGATCTGTTGTAGAATTTCAGAACATGTTTTTTGCTCGAGTATCATGTCGTTTTTGGAAACCCAGAATCTACTCTGTAGGAATCGATAAGGATTCCGGAAACAGCGATCGTGTGAGACCCAACTCGCTTTATTTGTTCATGAGACCCAGAAAATATTAGATACAGGCTCCCAGGTAGATGCTATTTTCCACGATTTCCGGAAGGCGTTCGATACAGTTCCGCACTGTCACCTGATAAACAAAGTAAGAGCCTACGGAATATCAGACCAGCTGTGTGGCTGGATTGAAGTGTTTTTAGCAAACAGAACACAGCATGTTGTTATCAATGGAGAGACGTCTACAGACGTTAAAGTAACCTCTGGCGTCCCACAGGGGAGTGTTATGGGACCATTGCTTTTCACAATATATATAAATGACCTAGCAGATAGTGTCGGAAGTTCCATGCGGCTTTTCGCGGATGATGCTGTAGTATACAGAGAAGTTGCAGCATTAGAAAATTGTAGCGAAATGCAGGAAGATCTGCAGCGGAAAGGCACTTGGTGCAGGGAGTGGCAACTCACCCTTAACATAGACAAATGTAATGTATTGCGAATACATAAAAAGAAGGATCCTTTATTGTATGATTATATGATAGCGGAACAAACACTGGCAGCAGTTACTTATGTAAAATATCTGGGAGTATGCGTGCGGAGCGATTTGAAGTGGAATGATCATATAAAATTAATTGTTGGTAAGGCGGGTACCAGGTTGAGATTCATTGGGAGAGTCCTTAGAAAATGTAGTCTATCAACAAAGGAGGTGGCTTACAAAACACTCGTTCGACCTAGACTTTAGTATTGTTCATCAGTGTGGGATCCGTACCTGGTCGGGTTTACGGAGGAGATAGAGAAGATCCAGGATTATTTGGTAAGCGTCATGGCGTTACGGAGATGTTTAGCCTCTGCAAGAGAGGCTTCTCTTCATCGCGGTGTAGCTTGCTCGCCAGGTTTCGGGAGGGTGCGTTTCTGCATGAGGTATCGAATATATTGCTTCCCCCTACTTATAACTCCCGAGGAGATCACGAATGTAAAATTAGAGAGATTCGAGCGCGTACGGAGGCTTTCAGGCATTCGTTCTTCCTGCGAACCATACGCGACTGGAACAGGAAAGGGAGGTAATGACAGTGGCACGTAAAGTGCCCTCCGCCACACACCGTTGGGTGGCTTGCGGAGTATAAATGTAGATGTAATAGAAATAATTTCTATAATATTTGATGTTATGTAAATGTAACTGCGATCTCGGTGAGGAATGGGTTTTTATGATTTGGTGAACTTTTGTAAGACGATATCCTTCCTGAGTGGACATGTATCTTTCATTTTTGTCATATAACATCTTCACGGATATTGAAGTTTTTATTTATGCATATCACAGAACAACACGACTAGCCTATGGTCAAGAAAGGAGATACGCCTTTTAATAGAGCTAACGTAGGAATTCTACGGGCGTCCACTTTCGTGAACAAACTGTATGTTTTGCTTGACAAATAATGCCGACCATTCATTGGTTGGTTGGTTTAAAAGAGGGTGGTGGTGGTGGGGGGGGGGCGAAGCGGGGGGGGGGGGGGGGGGAAATCAAACTGCTAGGTCATCGGTGGAAGTAAAATAATCGAGACATACAAAACGTAGTTGGAAGGAAGGAAGGAGAAAACCACAAGAATGGCGGAGGGGCAACAAACACTAAAATGGACCAAATTGGACAAGGAAACCACATAGAAACGCAAGAAACATGCAGGAGAGATCAAAACAAGAGAGCGGATTACCATGGCTGGCTGGCTGACCATGAGAATAAAAAGGAGAAGCGAGCCACTCTGCAAGACATTAAAACCTTCACCCTAAAAGCACTAGCGTGGAGGACATAGAGGGACGAAAGGACATGCGCTAAAACTTCGATCAAGTGTTAAAACCTACCCTCACAAATAAAACGTATAACTAAAGCTGCTGTTGAGGCTTTGGCGTCCAACACCGAAGGTAGGGTGCTGGGAAGTTAAAAGTCCGTCGCAGAGCGGCTAAAAGTGGGCAGTCCAGTAAGAGGTGGACGACCCTCATTTGTGAGGCTCGGGTGGGTCCTCGGGACGGAGGAGGTAACCATGCGTTAGCCACGTATGGCCAATGCGGAGCCGGCAGAGGACAACTGATTCCCTAAGAGAGGACAACATGGAAGACTTACATACATTCGTCGTCTCCCTAATGACACGCAGATTGTTGTGCATACTGTTATGCCATCCCGTCTTCCAAAGCCTGAAAACACTGCGGCGTAAGACAGAATGCAGGTCAGCTTCGGAGATGCCCATCTTCAGAAGCGGTTTCCGCATAGCCTCTTGGGCCGGCCTGTTGGCAAGTTCGTTGCCTGGGATTCCGACGTGTCCTGGGGTCCACACAAACACCACGGAACTACGGGGCCGTTCCAGGGCATACATGGACTCCTGGATGGACGCAACCAACGGATGGCGAGGGTAGCACTGGTCGGTAGCTTGTAGGCTGCTCAAGGAGTCAGTACACAAAAGACATGACTCGCCAGGGCATGAGCGGATGTGCTCAAGAGCACGAGATATGGCCACCAGCTCTGCAGTGAAAACACTGCAGCCATCTGGCAAGCAGTACTGTTCAATATATTCCCCATGAACATACGCAAAGCCTAACGTGACCATCAGCCATCGAGCCGCAAGTGTAAACCACTTAATGGCCCCGGTACATTTCGAAAAACGAGAGAAGTGGTAATGTAGAGCTGCAGGGTTAACGAAGTCCTTGCGGCCATGTGAAAGGTCCACAATAATCTCCGGCCTTGGTGTACACCGTGGAGGCGTATGTGAATGGACCTTGAGGAGAGGTGGTAATGGGAAGGACTCCAGTTCAGACACAAGGGACCAGACGCGAACCGCAATCGTAAGCCCTGACCTGGTCCACTGATACGGGAGATGGACCGGCGTGGTTGGGAAAAGGAGGCGGTAATTCTGATGTGCAGGAGAACTACGAACGTGTGCAACGTTACTGGCCAGCAGGTAAGCACACCAAACCTTCAATGGAGGGACTCTGGCCTCCACCAGGACTCTGGCCACCAGACTTGTTCTAAAAGCTGCCGTCGCTAGGCTAACGCCACAGTGGTGCACTGGGTCGAATAAACGCAAAGCTGAGGGCGCCGCCGAACTGTAAACCAGATTTCCATAGTCTAGGAGGGATTGAACAAGGGCTCTGTAGAGCTGCAGCAGCGTAGAGCGATCTGCACCCAAGTTGGTGTTGCTCAGGCAACAGAGGGCATTTAAGTGCTGCCAGCACGTCCGCTTAAGCTGACAAAGGTGAGGTAGTCAAGTCAATCGGGCGTCGAAAACCAGTCCTAAAAATCGATATGTCTCCAATACAGTGGGCGGAACCTCATTAAGATAAAGTTCTGGTTCTGGACGAATGGTGTGACGCCGGCAGAAATGCACGACTTTGCGGCTGAAAACTGGAACACGTGGGCTAGAGCCCATGACCGCGCCTTGTGAATGGCTCCCTGTTGGCGCCGCTCAGCAACACCAGTATTGGAGAAGCAGTACGAAATGCGAAACTCATCCACATACAGACAAGGTGAGACCGCCGGGCTTGCAGCTGCTGCTAGACGGTTAATAGCCACTAAAAATAGGGAGAACTTAATACAGAGCCCTGCAGAACGCCATTCTCCTGAATATGGGGGGGAGGGGGAGGGGGGGGGGACTATGGGAGGCACTGACTTGGACACAGGAAGTATGAAGCGACAGGAAGTTTTGGATAAAAATTGGGAGCGGGCACCGAAGACCCTTCTCATACAATGTGGCAAGGATATGATGTCGCCAGGTCGTGTCTTACGCTTTATGTAAGGCAAAAATTATGGCAACCAGATGCTGGCGTCTGGAAAAGGCCGTTTGGATAGCAGACTGAAGGGACGCTAGATTATCAGTGGTAGAGCGACCCTGGCAGAAGCTGCCCTGACATGGAGCCAGTAGGCCACATGACTCCAGGACCAACCCAATCACCGACACACCATACGTTCCAGCAGCTTCCAAAGACAGCTGGTGAGGCTGATGGGCTGGTAGCTTTCCACATCAAGCGGGTTTTGACCACATTTGAGCACCGGAATGATGGTGCTCTCCTGCTACTGCCATGGAAAGATGGCATCACACCAGATCCAGTTGAAGATGATGAGGAGATGTCGCCTGTAGTCAAGACGAGAGATGTTCAATCATCTGACTGAGGATCCGATCCGGCCAAGGAGCTGTGTCGGGGCAATGTGCAAGGCGAATTATAGGACTCACTGTGGCGTGTAGTGAACGAGAGGAAGTTCCTTATCTTGTGCCGTTTGAGGGTGCAAAAGGCCGCGGGGTAGTTCTCCGACGCAGAGGCTCGAGCATAATGCCCAGCAAAGTGATCGGGAATCGGGTTTGCATCGGTAGATAACACGCCATTGTTGTTAATGGCACGCACACCTGTTGGGTCTTGGTACCCAAAAAGACGTCTGATCTTCGTCCAGACATTGGAAGGTGACGTATGGCACGCAATGGTCCACATATACCTCTCCCAACACTCTTGCTTCCGTCGTTTGATAAATTGGCGAACGTGGGCACCGAGCCACTTAAAGGCTATTAGGCGCTCTAGGGAACGGTGCCGCTTATGTCGCTGTAGAGCTCGCCGACGCTCTGTAACTGCCTCAGCTACTTTCGGCGATCACCAAGGGACTGTCTTTCGCTGGGGACACCCTAAAGAACGAGGTATCGCGTTTTCCGCCGTAGAAAAGATCGTCGTAGTGATCTGCTCAACGACAACATCGACGGCACCATGGGGAGATTCAGCGGTGACAGCAGATGTGAAGGCTTCCCAGTCTGCCTTGTTTAAAGCCCATCTGGATAGGCGCCCGTGGGCATGATGCTGGTGGAGTGACAGGAAGATGGGGAAGAGGTCACTGCTACACAGATCGTCATGTGGTCTCCAGTGGATAGATGGGAGAAAGCCTGGACTGCAAACCGAGAGATCAATGGCCGAATATATGCCATGTGCCACAATGAAAAGTGTGGGGGCACCTGTAAGAGGCAGAGGTCGAGTTGTGACAGTTTTCGACGTCGCTACCTCGGCCAGTAAGCAGGGCGCCACCCCAAAAAGAGTTATGTGCGTTAAAATCTCCCAGAAGTAGGGAAGGGGTACTGCACCATCTGGAGGAAGATATACATTGCAGACAGCTATTTCCTGCGTCGTCCTTATCCTGACAGCTTCAAGAGGGGTTTGAAGGGGCACAGTTTCGCTACATATTGAGTCCACGACATAGACGCAAACTCCACCTGGCACAATAATAGTTGCTATGGTCCCTGTAATATCCCATATAGCCGCAGAGGGCAGGGGTCCGCACTGTCAGGTAACAGGTTTCCTAGAGGGCAATGCAGAAAGCAGATGTAAAGCTTAACAGTTTCCGTAGCTCAGACAGGTGGTGGAAAAAAATCGACGCAATTCCACTGTAGGATTACGTGATCGTGAGACTGGGACGGGATGATACAGTCAATGAGGCAGTCTACGCCTCAGGGTCACCTGCTGCCACCAGATGAGTACCTGTGCAATCAACATCCGTTGTGTCTCAGGGCCCAGCGAGAGTAGGTCCTCAGCGGACGCCAGAATCTCCAACTCATCCTCAGACACAGAGCTTGTACGTACTGGTGGTGTGGGTGCCATCGCAGTGCCTTGGTTCTTGGGGGTCTTTTTGTTTTTAAGTTTCTCTAGCTGCTCCTTAGGTTTGTACGGCTGGGAGGGCTTCACTGACAGGGTGTCTATGTGGACAAGAAAAAAAAATTCCCGGACTTTTCCCGGGTTTCCCGGTTAAAAACACAATTTCTCCCGGATGAAATTACGTATAAAGCGGGTGAAAATAGATCCGTGTTAAATAACAGTATACTTTCCCTCGGAACTGTAAAACCTACCAGCCCTTTGAATCGTAAAGGTCTTATACCGGCGGAGGACATCCCAGCACTTTAGGAAACGAAATACAGGAAAAACAATGCGTTTGGAAAGTTGTTTGATGCGAGACAAGATGCACAGAGTTTATTTCCGTATTGTAAAAGTATTTACACAAATACCACAAATTACAGCATGCTAGATTCCAAAACTCTAAAATAGAGATTTCGCTGAGCGATGCACTTTTGTCATCCAGTCATATAGCTCATGTCCCGTGATCTCGCTAGCGAATGACGGCATGTACTCAGAGCACGAGGCCTAAGAGAAAGACAGGCCGCGGCGCTTACGTTACGAAGGTAGGCCGAGCTCGCTCAACTCAGCAAAGTGCGTTTCTACACCGGTTAACTCGTAAGTAGATGTGTATGTACGAACGAGAATTGCATCGTCTATTGGCATCCACTGTTATTAGTCCTACAATGAGAGGAAGTCCGTAGGCCTACTAACAGGCTCTAATTTGGCAATTAAAATCGTGCCAAAATGATTATCAGTTGCGTAGAAAAGTCGAAGTGTTCTGGCATGAAGAGATTTGTGACATTGCTTAGTAACACATTGTGCACATTTTTTTTGAAGGTCAATTAAACTTTTTGCCATCTATTGCATAATTTTTTGTTTATGAAAGAACAACATTAAATATGAAAACTAACTTGAAGCTCGGTCTTTCTTTAGCGTGTGTTACACGTTAAGTCATATAAAATACAAATGTGCCTGTAAAATTTTAAATAGTGGCATAAATGACTTATCTTCTGGGCCCGACATTTTTCAGATGGCTGATCCTCAAAGTGTTACGTTCTGAATGAGAGTTATAACGCCCTGTGATTTAAGAAATTCACTGCACATTCTCACACGTAACATAAATCATCTTGCGTGGAAATTTACTTTGAAAGTAACGCATCTCAAGCCACTATTCGTAATATTTTCTGGTGATGTGTTAGAAATGTAAACAATTGTGACGTCACGCACATCGAATGCACGTTAGTTGTTACGGACGTACTGCATAATCTTCGACCTAAAGCCTTTGACACTTTTCGGTGTCGGCACTCTGGTCTGTGCATTGTGTAAATTACCCATTTTCTATGCAACTAAACTTTTATTTTGGTGTTATACTCTGATTTATGTTTCATTGCAGCAGTAGTGGACTAAAGTTCTTTGTCAACGTATCAGATCTTACACGTCAAACCTACAAAACTAACTGAAATCTAAAACAATGAAAAATCCCGGAATTCTAAAAAATTCCCGGGTTTTTCCCGGATTTGTCCCGGATGAAAAAATTGCCGGGTTTTTCCCGGATCTCCCTGATGTCCCGGGCCGTATACACACTGACTGATTCAGTCTCAGGGACAGGAGGACCGTGAAGCCCTGGTTGCCTCAGCCACAGGCAGGTGTCAGCTCTGCCACTGTTAGGAACCTGGAAAAGCAGTTGCCCAAGGGATCCCTTCCTGGTGAGTAAAGCCGATAAAGGCTTACACTTCTCCAGCTGAGGACTGATGTTCTCGATGGTTCGGGGGGGGGGGGGGGGGGGAGGGTTGCTCCAGAAGTCGGTTATGCAGAAGCAACTGGGAGGGAAGTGGCCTCCACCATCAAGGGGCAGGTGGAGTCTGTCGGCTCTGAGAGCCAACTGTATGCGGTGGAACGGAAGATGGACGAACTGTTGTCATGGTGGAATATGCACAGGATGTAGCCTCTCATATTTTCTCTTAGCCTGTGTGTCGGTAGGTATTCCATGCTTTTTTTTTTTCTATGTGGAGAATCCTGCCATCTGGCTAGCAAGGCAAATGGTGCTCTCCTCAGTCGACACAATTGGGAGGTGGAGCACAGGGAGTATTGGGATGGAAGGACGATCACAAACCCGACATGTGACCCAGGAAGTACCGCATGAAGACATATGGCCGAACTTCCAGCACTTAAAGCACCGGATCAGGGGAGGGATAAATGGCTTCATGTCACGCCGGTAGACCTTCACCTTGACCTTCTCGGGTAATGTGTCACCCTCGAAAGCCAAGATGAAGGCACCGGTGGCAACCTGATTACCCCTCGGACACTGATGGACGCGCCGAACGAAATGGACACCTCGCCTCTCTAAATTGGCGCGCAGCTCATAATCAGACTGCAAAATAAGGTCCCTGTGAAAGATGATACCCTGGATCATATTTCAGCTCTTATGGGGCGTGATGGAAAGAGAAACATTCCCCAGCTTATCACAGGCGAGTGGTGCCCGTGAATGGGTAAAGGATGTAGTTTCGATCAAGACCGAACCTGGTCGCATTTTGAACAAGCCCTCCATCTCCCCAAGCTTGTCTTCTAAATGCTCTACAAAAAAAATGATGTTTCATTGAAGATTCCCGGTCAACTCTCGTACATACGAGTTATTGGGGTGAATAAGCTTCATTGCCATCCTTAGCCTGGCGCTCCTCCCATGGTGTGGCTGGGGGGGGGGGGGGGGGGGGGGGAACTTGAGGTCGTATTTCTTAGCACTTAAGTTAGATCTTGACCGCTTAGAGACTGCTGGTGTTTGAACACCAGCATGAGATGACGCACTACACTTCGTGGAGTGTCATCTGCCATGATGCCACACACTCCAACCAGGGGCCTGCCCCACGGCGCCACGAAGCCGCAGCAAAGGCCACCTGGAAGGATGGCTATTGCCGGGAGTCCCGATGCCCCAGGGTGACAGGCATCTGCTCCTTGGCATACGTGGGGAGTTGACTGTGCAGGCATCAGTAGAGCAATCTCTGTGTGGTCAGGAGGCTACAACCAACATGGTACATAGCGGCCCCACCACTAGCTACTGTGCTGGATATCAGGCGCAAACGATCTAAGAAGTCCATCATCGTCGACAACGCAGAAAGCAATACTGCACAGACGATGGAGGAAAACGCATCCAGGAGGGTGACCTCGCCCAATAGCTGGAGAATGAGCGGAAGTGCAGATCCGTGTCAATGAAGGATGCAAGAGGTCTCAGCACATGATGGACACTATGCACTATGTAAAGCGCCTGTCCCCAATTGGTTCGGTCTTCGGGAAAATTTTTAAAAATAGACGTCAAACCCTACAGGGGTCCATCACATGAAGGCCGAAACGTGTGAGACTCCTTTTAGTCGCCTCTTACGTCAGGCAGGAATACCTCGGGCCTTTTCTTAACCACTGACCCGCAGGGAGATCACAATGCTGGTGACCTGGTACTCACTCTCCAACACTTCCTGCAACTGCTGACCCACATCTCCACAATATCTCATGAAGTGAGGGCACATGACACTGTTCACTGCGACGCGTCCGTCGAATGGGGACATCAAACTTGGTGGTCCCCTTGGTGGTAAGCTGTGTGCCGGTATTGGGTTTCACTCTCTCCCTTCCCATCATCCATAACAACACAATCCGACACTACAGTGTACAAACAATCATTACAGTCATCCACACGATACACACACACACACACACACACACACACACACACACACACACACACACACACCAGACCCTTCGTAACAGGCCTGAGGAAGGTAATGCCAAACTGCCTCCAGTATCATATTGTCACGAGCGCCGATGCATTTGCTGCCTACACTCATTGCATGGGACCACTTTTGTTTTTGAGGGGCAAAATCTGATGCTTTAGGCAACGGCCAGGGCAGCGATCTGGAAGGGAGTGGGGTTGGCTCGTTTTTGGCCACGTTCTCAATATATGGTAGGTCAAAGACCACATCGTAAAGGAAAATGAGCAGACGAGATTACAATTAGCAGGAGCAATGTGGGTGCTTATCGCTGAATAACGTGAAAGGTGGAAACGCAAGGAAGAGGCATTTTTCCAGCAAAGGACCTCATATGGGTAATCACGATGATGTGATACCTGAAACATTATCTGTCTGTAGACGATCCCTTCCCTCCCGCGACGTGTGACATGCGGCAAAATGGTTTGCCCCGTTAACGATAGGAGAATGCCGTAAGTACTCACCGCTCCGTTGTCGTGGTTGGCCATGTCCCAGACGGGGATGAGCGCATTCAGCATGGCACCGCCGTCTGCGGAAGGAACAAAGTTCTGCCGCGTCATCACCGTCGACACGGCCCAGCTGTAACAGAAACAAACGACGCCCACATCTACACTTCCGCAGGACCTCAGTCGAAAATCAGATTCAATCCATGCAACCTTCGCCAGCCAACACCTTGTACTTGCTGTGCAGCAGGTGCGAAACCATGATTCGGTTCTGAGGAAGGGGGTGTTCACTGTTTGTTACTGTTCCCCCATTCCCTGAACTATTTATCATCCATGTTTTTAACCTGTCACAGGTGTCTACGACGTTAATAACAACAATAAAATATACAAAATACAGAGAATATAACATGTAGACTGTCAATGGCAAGAGTAGCGTTTCTGAACAGAGAAATTTGCTAACATCGAACACAAGTAAATAGAAAGTGTTTTTACAAGGTATCCGTCTAGACTGTGGCCCTGTAGGGACGCGAAACGTCGACAATACACAGTTCAAAAGACGAGAACAGAAGCTTTCTGAGATGTGGTGCTACAGAAGAATGCTGGAGAGTAGATGTGTAAATGGCAGAAGTAATAATGAGTTACTGAATCGAATCATCTGTCGTCATCAGTCCCCTACAACTTAGAACTACTTAAACCTAACTAACCTAAGGACATCACACACATCAATGCCCGAGGAAGGATTCGAACGTGCGACCGTAGCGGTCACGTGGTTCCAGACTGAAGCGCCTAGAACCGCACGGCCCCACCGGCCGGCTGAAAAGTGTGTGTGTGTGTGTGTGTGTGTGTGTGTGTGTGTGTGTGGCGGGGAAGGGCTAAAGATTGTAGAGGGGGACCATGCTTAACTCTCGATCCTATACCCTCGTAAAATTTACGACTGCAGATGGAACCAATTCGTGGTTCCCGCCAATCTCGTATTGTCAGTACACGGTGTAAAGTGGGGCCTTTTTTACTTTTCTGTATCCCATATACCACTGGAGACCTCGTAATTGTAAGTAAATGGTGCGTAAATCATAAGTCTTAATTTCCTTTGCACGAAATATGGATTAGTAAAATTTACGATCGTTTAGTAACAATGTAACATCCCCCCCCCCCTTTAGATTTCGATGGTACAGTAAGCAGTTTCAAATACACTTGGGTTGCAGTAGCTATGCAGAGAAGGATAGGTTTACACTGCATCGAACCAGCCTTCACTACATGAAGAAAAGACAACAAAGCTGGTAGCGATGATGTCGAAACGAGAATCCAGTTGTTTCCGAAACCGTTGTCAATCTGTCCTCGTGCCATATCGGTAGCCAAGTGATTCAAGGAACGGGAAACGTCTCCAAATCGCGACTTTGGTATCTGGTTCTCTAAGCGCTCACTTCGCTTTACACAGAAATTACGCCACAGCATAAATATGCCCCCGTTAATTATTCCGCCTCAATCTGAACAGTTTAAACGAAATTCATTAAAAGCGGGAAGTAATCAGAGGTAGCCCCACCTCACTCTTCACGCTGACCTATAAACTTAAGAAAGCATTACAGCAGTTTTCGTGTTACACAGGAAGCTACCACCACTCTTACGCAGTGTATAATCCACGATCGCAATTATTTTTTTAATCACTTTTCTGCAATGTTGATACATTTCACAACAACAGTAGAATTTATAAAGCTTTATGCGTTTTAAACATCACTACTGGGCATTAAGACTGCTAAATCAGGAAGAGTAGCAAGTAACGAAATTTCACTTATTGCGCGTTAACAGTGTAGTAGACGGAACACTTGATTCTATTTGTGAATTCGGGTTAACTGCAAAACATAAAACTCAATTTATTACAAAATTCAGAACTCTTATACAACGTTATGACAACAGACAATGCATCGTCACGAGAGACACACATCTGTTCAGTTTTTTTGTAAAATATTTATTGTACCAGTCTTTACTAATGCTTTATATTAGTTTATTCTTAGATCTAGAGATAGTCACACTTGATAACTGGTTTCGATGTCATGTAGTGATCATTTGCAACTGAGACTTTTTTTAAGTTTACATATTACATAAACATAAACTAAGAATAATGTACTGTGTGGACTTATTATCTCACAATAATCTCCTCCATCATTACAGCTACAGTGAAAATGTCTAATATAAAACCTAATACAAATCTATACATAATGATACATTACACTTTTGACTTAACAACGTTCGCCAAGAAGTGAATGTGCAGAGCAATAAGATTGTAATCGTCAAGTTGCTAGATCGACTCTCACTAGAATTTTTTTTTTTACATTTTAAAATTCCTTATTTATTGACAAATGAAAATTTTACTTCAAAATAGTGAAACATTTTTTTAAATATAGTTTTCTTTTTAATTCCTATTGGCATGAATATTCGTCCAAAATAAATTGAAATTTTGTACAAAATGCGAAACATCAAAAATAAAACAACACTTTTATTAAGACGGCCATTGTGGCTGAGCGGTTCTAGGCGCTTCAGTCTGGAATCGCGCTGCAGCTACGGTCGCAGGTTCGAATCCTGCCTCGGGCATGGATGTGTGTGATGTCCTTAGGTTAGTTAGGTTTAAGTAGTTCTAAGTCTAGGGGACTGATGACCTGAAGTCCCATAGTACTCAGAACATTTTCTTTTTTTTGCAGTCGGTCAACAAGGATATGGGAATCTTGAGCATGGCTTTGTTCATAAACCTGTTTTATCAAAACAGCAGTAGTGCAGCTGCTTTTCACGAATATAGACGCATTAAAGGAACACAGAGATTCTCTTTCCGCAACGCGTTTGAAGAACATGACTCGGAACATCGAATTAACCAGCGATTTGGCAACAGCTCCTGGGAGAGTCCGGCGGTCAGGCGCGCCTCAAATTACTGAAGACGTTTCTGTTGCCCATGGCTGACAATGCTAGGCGTAGTAGGAAGGTTGTAACTTCTTGGCAGATTAAAACTGTGTGCCGGACCAAGACTCGAACTCGCGACCTTTGCCTTTCGCGGGCAAGTGCTCTACCATCTGAGCTATCTGGGCTAACTGGGCTAACTGGGCTATCTGGGTTACCCAAGCAAGACTCACGCCCCGTCCTCACAGCTTTACTGCTGCCAGTACCTCGTCTCCTATCTTTCAAACTTCACAGAAGCTCTCCCGCGAACCTTGCAGAACTAGCACTCCTGAAAGAAAGGATATTGCGGAGACATGGCTTAGCCACAGCCTGGGGGATGTTTCCAGAATGAGATTTTCACTCTGCAGCGGTGTGTTCGCTGATATGAAACTTCCTGGAAGATTAAAACTGTGTGCCGGACCGAGACTCGAACTCGGGACCTTTGCCTTTCGCGGACAAGTGCTCTACCATCTGAGCTACTCAAGCACGACTCACGCCCAGTCCTCACAGCTGCCAGAGAGTTTCGTATCAGCGCACACTCCGCTGCAGAGTGAGAATCTCATTCAGGAAGGTTGAAGATGGACATGGCGTGGCAGGTAGCCAAAATTCCACCTGACATGTTTCTGGCAACAGCAGAGCGATCTCTAGTGCAGTTCCAGGTTTTGTGGATGCAGATGGTCGTCACATCGAGCTAAGTTTGTAACCTGGAACGTAAAAATGGGGCGTGTAACAAACGTTACTCTCTCACAAGGAAATTAAAATCTGTTTCTTTCAAAGATTTATTTTTCATTTCCCTTCCCCATGTCCTTACAAATGTTTCCACAGTGTCTTTGTGCTACGGTCACTCGTTCTTCACGGGGGCCCTCTCTAGTAGCGAAAGTTCCGTTATAGCTAAACTATATGTCTGACAGACAAAACTTGGTGGATCTGAGCAAATGACAGGAATAGTTTCAAAGACTATTGGGGAAACATAACCAAAAGGTGAAAGAAGTGCCTAGAGTGAAATTTTCCATAAAGGGTATGAAGCCTCCGCAGTACAGATTTTGTTGGGAGGAGAGTGGTTGAAAACACACTAAGTCAATATATTATTTAGCAGTCAACAGATAAGCGAAAGGTATGAGGGAAGATTTAAGAATGTTAAATTTAAACGTGAACCAACATAGAGGTAAATCATGGATTTATATAGCATTCGTGACACGAAGTAGTATGTAGAATGGTAGGATAGGGTACGAGATACAATTAGTAGATGTGGGAATATCAAGTTACTTAATCAGATGTCAGTAAAACACGATTCCAAGCAGATTCTAATGCAGCCGTGATTTATTACATCGCATGTGCCAATAGGCGCAATGTTGATTTAGTGTTTCCATCTAACTGTATAACAGTCTTGACTTCAGTGAAACTCTGTATGTTTTCCCTAGCTGTGACGGATGGGACCACTACGTAACAGTTAGAACTGTTACAAATACATCAAGATCTCGGCGGAGACGTGACAAGAGTCTAGTGTTTCATCACTGCGACGTCTCGTTCGCTGCGCCATGAAAGGAGAAAGAAAAACAAACAATGACTTTGTAACCTCCGCATGACACAGTACTCGTTAAAGCCTTTGCTGAGGTAAGTGAGCGGGGTTCACTTTATGAGAAAGGATTTTCGTCTAGATATCGACCGCGTGTACCTGAATGGTGGCAAATCAGACTTACATCCACTCTGTAATAACAATGATACGTCAAGTAAGTTCGATATGCAATTACACGTCAGGGTGGACCAAAAGCAACTCTGAAAATACTACCAATTTGTTAATAATACGGTCGCCAGCGTAATTGGGCATTAACTGAGTGTCTTCCCTGTACAAGTTGGTATATATTCATGCAAAACAACAAGTAGTAACACTGCATAATATAGTAGAATTTTAGAGCCAGAAAATCTATTGAACTGATGGTCCCACGTTCTGTACTGATACGGAAAAACCATTAATACATAACACTACACTACAATGCATACAACAAAACTTTATACTGTCTATTAACACTTTCGGACCTGGTGGTCACAATTGTGTACATAAGATTTGTTCACTAATATTTCGCTGACATTAAATGTCAGGTGCATCCAACCTCACAGTGCACATTCGTGTATGTTTCTTTTAGCTATGCTCCAGCAGCTGCTGCCCTCTTGTGAGCACTTAGTAAAATATACTCTCTGGTGTTATCTCTCGGTGGGAAGCAATTACTCATTGACTTTATTGCTATAATAGTCACATTCTGGGTTTTGTTAATGCATATTTTGTGTGGTTTCCTTCTTTTGGAAACATTAGACATCCTTTCAGTGGAATTTTCAGCAATTTCATTCAGTTCATATTTGTGTTATGTATCAAGAAAGTTTAATGTACACATTTGTGTACAACAGGTCCTTAATGGTGATAATTAGGGAATGTAACCTAAAATGTGCCTCAGCTGTATTTGCATGGCTATGGTAGTTATCTGTGTTATTTTTTCAGTAATTTCAGTACCAGCAGCAAGGAGGAGAATAACTTGACCTGTACATATGATTTTATTTTATGTTGCTGGCTTTTGACTTACAAATATGGGTAAGGAATATCTTTCTGTGGATATAGATTGGGACTTGATTATGGACATAATTGAAAATAGTGACATTTCTGACATTAGTCTGAGTGGAAATGAGGATGACAGTGTACCACTTATTGAAAGGCAAGCTCCACAAAAAGTGAAACGTGTTGGAGCAGATAAATTGGGCATGAATGATGTGTGTAGAGAAACCATACCTGAAGATGAATATGATTGAGAGGTGGTGGATGCTGAAATGAATTTTTTTTATACAATGAAGACAACCCAGAATTTAATAGCCTGTTTGACATCATATTGGTGACACCTTAAGAATCCATAAAATGGAAACATAAGTCTCTAAGTACCATGGCAGAAACATACAAAGCTTCAAAGTTTGAAGAATCTGTCTTGTGTTCTCCAATACAATATTTCAAAAGATGTATACCAGATGGTTTGTGCAATAGTTTAGCAGCACACACTAATATTTATGCATTACAACAAGGCAAATCCTCATTCAAGCAGACAACTTCTCAAGAACTAGAGGTGCTACTTGGTTTGCATATATTGACTGGCGCTTTGAAATTTCCCAGATTACGAATGTATTGGGATATAAGCCTGAAGGCAAATGTGTGTTGGGAAAACATGTCACGAGACAGATTTTTTGAATTAGGAACAAATTTTCACTTGGTGAACAGCCCGGAGAAGCCACCTGTAAATAAAGATAAATTTTACAAAGACAAGCCAATTTACGCAGCCATTCGAAAACACTGCGGTGAACTTCCTATAGAAGAGAATGTTTGTGTGGATGAAGGAATTACTTTCACTGGGAAGTTTTCTGAAAAGCAGTATGTCAAGGGGAAACCAAGTCCATGGGGAATTAAAGTCTTCATGTTGTGTGGAAGTTCTGAAATCTCAAGGCATCAATGCAGTAGGCACTGTCTGTCAAAACAGATTTGGAAAGAACTTGCCTTTTTCAGATGATAAAACAATAATGAAATAAACCAGAGGTTATTGTGAAGAAATCACTAGTTCTGATGACATTACCATGTGTAAATGGTTAGCCAATAGGCCAGTTGTATTGTTATCAAACTTTGTTTGTAAAGGCTCAGTAGATGAAGTTGAGGATTGGGGCAAAAAGCACCACAATTATGTGAAAGTAGAAAGACCTGAAATAGTGAGAAGACATAATTATGCAATGGGTCCTGTGGATCTATTTGATTAATTGATAAGCTACTACAGAGTTTTCATGAGATCTCGAAAACTGTATTTCCTTATGATTTTTCGTGCTGTTGACTTTGCCATCATGCAAAGTTGGTTGGCATACAGATGAGATGCAGACAACCTGTCTATCCCAGAGAAGAAGCAAATGGATCTACTTACCTTTCATATCAGGGTAGCAGATGGATTGATACTGTGCCAGAAGAAAGTCACTGAAAAGAAGAGGGGGCGTCTGTCTGATGAAGGACTGGCTTCAGACATGAGAATCATACCAAGGAAAAGAGGATAATTATGGCCAGCTACAGAGATACAGTTTGATTCCATTGACCATTTGCCTTTTATCATGAAGGAACTCCAAGTCACTGCAAATTTCCAAAATGTACAGGGCATTCTAGAATTCAGTGCAGAAAATGTAAAATACAGTTATGTCTCCAATAGGACAGAAATTGTTTTTTGCAGTTTCATACTAAACCTTAAAATGATTGTGTTGGCCATTGTTGTTTAAATAAGAAAAGTAATTTGGAATTTTTTTATTGTTTCTTCTATTTTAAAGTAAAATAAAGACTCACATACTTGACCCATACTGTTAACCTCCTGACATGAAGCTCAAGACCTGATGAACACAATTGTGTACATTAAATATCTAGAAGATTAGAGATCATGTGAAATTTTTTCTTTGAAAAATGTTGTCAGGAGACTCAACTGAATGTAATAATCATGTTAGTCTTTTTTTATAAGTGAATATAAAATCAAGTCTGAAAGGGTTAATCTGATTAAAATCGGGCATAGGTTACCCTAGAAATATCACTTTCGTGCCACACACAAAATGTCAATTTTGATAAAGATAAAACACTGATAAATCTTGACTTTTATATTGACTTTAACTTTTGCTGGTCAAAACAATTCAGAACACTTCAGAATTCAATGGCGTACTATGGGTCGCCACGAAAGGTCGAAAGAGCGTCAGGGCCCAGTATGGTGAAAGCTGTGGTGATTCTCGTGTACAACTGTGATAGTTTTATCCTAACGCATTACGTTCCTCTACGGCAGACCGTCAATGCACAGTATTACTGTTCGTTTTTGGAGCAACACCTGCGACCAGCTTTGCGAAAGGAGCGGCGACACTTTCTGCGTAACCCACCCAACATTTTGCACGACAATGTGCGGGCGCATACTCCGCAAGCTGTGGCCGATGGGAGTGGCTAGTTCTGCACCATCCACCATACTCCCAGGACTTAAGTCCTTGTCGCTTTGATTTGATTCCGAAGTTGAAGGAACCACTTCGTGGCATTCGCTTCAGAACTGTTCGAAAGATTCGTCAGGCAGTAGACCGCTCCATTCACACCACCAACAGAACAGGCTCTGCACCGGTATACTACGCCTTCCACATCGCAGGCAACGGGTTCTACACAACGTTGGTGACTACTTTGAAGGACAGTAACACGTGCAAACACGTAACTCTTTTGCATCGCTTGTGAATAAATAGTTGCCACTATTTAAGTTGCAACCCTCGTACAATCACGAGATGAGGTTTCGTCAGTAAACGGCACGATTTTGAGGAAATGCGGTCGATCAATCCATTCTGGCGGTAACCACCGACACAATGCGACCTTTGATGTAAAGTCAGTCATAAGCACTGCACGGACTTCTTGTGGATGATACAAGTGTAATTGTTCTTCGCGGTGCACTCGCCACACGCCAGTATGTGCAGCTCTCATTCCACGTGTAATATGACAAGTACTTGTAGTGGGGTCCGCTGCATCGCCTTCCAGCACGTCCTCCTCAAAATCGGATGCGTGAGTAGTTCTCATGTTGCAAGATTCCTCGTTTCTTCTTTCCACTGATCCAGTCTCCCGCATTCGTCGATCGGGAGAAATAAACATTCGTCGTGACTGATGGTGCCTGTTAGGAGATCCTTTCCAGTGCAGCTTTTCACCAGCGAGAGCGTTGCAAAATACTTCCCCATACACAAGGTGCATGCCAGTGAGTTCTGTGAAACTGTACCGGTACTGCTCCACCGTATTGTGCTGTCCGTCCCTAAATAGCACTGAGTAATGGATGGGTCTGCCGTTGCTTCATAGCACGATGTAAATACGGCAGATCAGAGCCACTTCATGGATAAGTAAAATAAACAAAACTTGCGTCAGGAGGTGCTAGTAATTTGGCTCTTCCTACTTGTATTAGATTAGATTACATTGGTACTTGTTCCATAGATCATGAATACGACACTTCGTAATGATGTGGAACGTGTCAGGTTAATGAAAGGTGTCTATACAAGACATTACATTACACAAAATATTACTTGATACTCAATATTTTTAATTTTTTTGTGGGGTAGGAAATTACCTACTTACTATATCCAAAAATTCATCTAATGAGTAGAAGGAGTTGCCATTAAGAAATTCTTTTAATTTCCTTTTAATTGCTGTATGGCTATCTGTCAGACTTTTGATGCTATTAGGTAAGTGACCAAAGACTTTTGGGGCAGCATAATTCACCCCCTTCTGAGTCAAAGTTAGATTTAACCCTGAGTAGTGAAGATCATCCTTTCTCCTATTGTTGTAGCCATGTACACTGCTATTACTTTTGAATTCGTTCGGATTGTTAATAACAAATTTCATAAGTTAATATATATATATATATATATATATATATATATATATATATATATATATATATATATATATATATATATTATGAGGCTACAGTGAAGATTTCTAGCTCTTTAAATAAGTGTCTGCAGGATGATTTGGATGAGCTCCAGTAATTATTCTGATTACACGCTTTTGTGCAATGAGCACTCTTTTACTCAATGATGAGTTACCCTAGAATATGATGCCATACGAAAGCAGAGAATGAAAATAGGCGCGGTAAGCTAATTTACTGAGCTGTATATCGCCAAAATTAGCAATGACCCCTAATAGCACAAGTAGCTGAACTCAAACGTTTCAGCAGATCTTCAGTGTGTTTTTTCCAGTTCAACCCCTCATCAGTGCACACACCTAGAAATTTTGAACATTGTACCTTAGCTACCGATTTCTAATCGAAGTCTATATTTATCAATGATGTCATTCCATTTACTGTTTGGAACTGTATGTAATATGTTTTGTCAAAGTTTAATGAGAGCCCATTTGCACAGAACCACTTAATGATTTTCTGAAAAACATCGTTTACAATTTCACCAGTTAATTCTTGTCTGTTTTGGTGTGATAGCTGTACTTGTTTTATCGGCAAAAAGTACCAGCTTTTCATCTTCGTGAATATAGAATGGCAAGTCATTAATATATATTAGGAACAGCAGAGGACTCAAGACCGAACCTTGCGTCACCCTATTCTTGATTGTTCCTCAGTTTGAGAAATCACCACTTTTTTTGCATATTATGTGAACTGTTTATTTCAACTTTCTGACTTAAACCATTGGAGCACTGTCCCATTCATACCACAGTACTTGAGCGTCTCTACAAGTATTCCATGATTTACACAATCAAAAGCCTTTGATAGATCAAAAAAAAATCCTAACGGGTGACTTCCGGTTACTCAGAGCATTTTCCGTTGTAAAACCCTTCTGGAAACCAAACTGACATTTTGTTTAAACTTTATTTTTACAAAGGTGTGAAGCTACTCTACAATACATTACTTTTTCAAGAATTTTGGATACGGCAGTCAGAAGAGAGATTGGGCAGTAGTTGTTGACGTCAGACGTATCCCCTTTTTTATGCAATGGTTTAACAATGGCATACTTCAGTCTATCTGGGAAAATACCCTGCCTCAGAGAGCTATTACATATGTGCAAATAATCCCACTTATTTCTTGGGAACACGCTTTTATTATCCTGCTGGAAATGCCATCAATTCCATGTGAGCTTTTATTCTTGAGAGAGTTTATTATCTTCCTAGTTTCAGAAGGAGAAGTGGGTGGAATTTCAATTGTATCAACTTTTAGTAAATGGTAAAATTTTCTTACGCGCAGCGCAGCTCTCTGTAAGCACTATGGGACTCAACTGCTGTGGTCATCAGTCCCCTAGAACTTAGAACTACCTAAACCTAACTAACCTAAGGACATCACACACATCCATGCCTGAAGCAGTATTCGAACCTGCGACCGTAGCAGTCGCACGGTTCCGGACTGCGCGCCTAGAACCGCGAGACCACCGCGGCCGGCCGCAGCGTAGCGGAACATATATTACTTTATGTTACCCTTCATTCTAAATATAGCTTAGATTGAGTGGGATGCCGTGTGTTAATGTTTAGCAATCACTAACGTCGATTTGCAGTAGGGTTTTGGAACATATTCTGTATTCGAGCATTATCAAGTTCTTCGAAGAAAACAATTTATTGACACATAGCACGGATTCAGAAAATATCGTTCTTTATACTCATGAAGTAATAAGTGCTATCGACAAGGGATGTCAAATTAATTCCATATTTTTAGATTTCCAGAAAGCTTTCGACACCGTTCCTCACAAGCGTCTTCTAACCAAACTGCGTGCCTACAGAGTATCGCCTCAGTTGTGCGATTGGTTTCGTGATTTTCTGTTCGTAGTAATAGACGGAAAGTCAACGAGTACAACAGAAGTAATATCCGGTGTTCTCCAAGGAAGTGTGATAGACCTTCTATTTTAACGAAATAGGAGACAATCTGAGTAGCCGTCTCTGATTGTTTGCAGATGATGCTGTCATTTACCGCTTTGTAAAGTCATCAGATGATCAAAACGACTTTCAAAATGATTTAGATAAGATATCTGTATGGTACGAAAAGTGGCAATTGACCCTGAATGAAGAAAAGTGCAAAGTTATTCACATGAGTACTAAAAGAAATCAGCTAAATTTTGATTACGCGATTAGTCACACAAATCTGAAGGCTGTAAATTCAACTAAATACTTAAGGATTACAATTAGAAATAACCTCAATTGGAACGATCAGACAGATAATGTTTCGGGTGGAGCAAACCAAAGACTGTGATTCATAGGCAGAACACTTAGAAGGTGCAACAGTTCTACTAAAGAGAGTGCTTACATCACGCTTGTCCGCCCTATTCTGGAGTATTGCTGTGTGGTCTGGGATCCGCATCACGTGGAACTGACGGATGACATCAAAAAAGTTCAAAGAAGGGTAACTCGTTTTGTATTATCGAGAAACAGGGGAGATAGTGTCACACACATGATACGGAGTGGCAATCATTAAAAAAAAAACAAAGGCGTTTTTCGCTGCGACGGGATCTTCTCACGAAATTTCAATCACCAGTTTTCTCCTCCGATTGCGAAAACATTCTGTTACGACCCACCTACATAGGGAGAAATGATCATTACGATAAAATAAGAGGAATCAGGGCTCACACAGAAAATTTGAAGTGCTCGTTTTTCCCGCGTGCCGTTCGAGAGTGGAACTGTAGAGAGAGAGCTTACCCTCTGCCAAGCACCTTATTGTGAATATCAGAGTAATCACGTAGATGTAGATGAAGGCTCATTTGTAAGTGCTGTGTTAACAACTGTCATAGGGAAAATTTTAGCTGCTAATAATTCACCATGTGCATCAGGAGGGCTACAGAAAATGAGTGTCAGGGAGGTGCAAATGGTTCAAATGGCTCTAGGCACTATGGAACCCAACAGCTGAGGTCATCAGTCCCCTAAACTTAGAACTACTTAAACCTAACTAACCTACAGACAACGCCCGAGGCAGGATTCGAGTCTGTGACCGTAGCAGCCCGGGGAGGTGCAGAGAGCAAACTTCTATGGGATGTACGTATCACACTTCGCAAAATGGACATCGTCACCATTCAGGAAATGTTTTACCATGAACACCGAATGAAAAATATCGCGCCACAGTGATCATGGAGGTTCCACCATCATGACCGAAGGCCAACCTCTTGGGAGGTACGAACAACGCAGGTTGTTCAGCTAGGTATCCACTCTTAAAGAACACATACAGAATCGTATTGGTGCAACGGGGTGATAAGAACTGATTGAATGTGATGGCATGCAACTGAGTGCGAAACAGTCTGTCGTGGAGCTTATCGTGAAACTGGTTATCCTTTAAAGCGTAACTGCACATAATGCGAAAGTACGTTTTATAGACACGGAAAAAACAAACAACCAGATACTAAATTTTTCTAGTGGTTCCAGGCGGTATAAAAGGCAATGTCACGCACTTTTCAGGAGCGATAGTTTGTTATAAAGATGTATGATTTTTTATACGCAGACCAGGTATAAAGTAAAAGCAAATTATTTTGATTAGCTATTGGCCAAAAGCAGTGTTGTAGTTTTCTTACGCGCATTTTTCTACTGTTACTTGCTATGGCGTAAATATTCCCTGCTATTCTCGCAAGTTTACGCACGTGAGAAAGAACTGTAGGAGGGCAGAGCACCTCCAACTTGTCGCAGCACAACAAATAACTTTCCAGCCAATTTACGATCCAGATTAACAGTAGGCGTGCCGGACCGAGACTCGAAGTCGGGACCTATCCCTTTCGCGGGCAAGTGCTCTACGAGGTACCGGCAGACGTAAAGCTGTGAGGACGGGGCTTGAGTTGTGCTTGGGTAGCTCAGATGGTAGAGCACTTGCTCGCGAAAGGCAAAGGTCCCGAGTTCGGGTCTCGGTCCGGCACACTGTTTTAATCTGCCAGGAAGTTTCATATCAGCGTACACTCCGCTGCAGAGTGAAAAATCTCATTCTGGCAACAGTAGGCTTAATTGTAAACGAATGAGTTGAGGCATTGATGGTAGTTGATCTTGATACAACTCTCTTGGAATCTTTAACTACCATGGTTCCTTTCATATGCTTTTCCTCTTCAAATCCCAGCTGGTTGGAGTTGAAAACAAATTCCTTACTGGACGATCTGTTAAGTTTGTTTACCTCATCCACAAATTTTCGGACCGATTCTGCAGTTTGATGTGCATCGTCAAGTTGACTCTTTGTTTGAAACTGCGTTATCTTACGACTTTCAATTCCGTAGCACTGTGAGCGTGGGGTTGATCTGCTGTTCTGTTATTCTGCGCAACGGATTAATCTGAGATGTACCCTTTACCCTGTGGCTCCTGCAAGATGCAATTTCCACCCCCCACACTGCTACAGAAGTCAGACAGACGCTCCTAACTTTCTGAAGAGAAATGCCTGAAAAACTTTCAGCAATAAATAAATGTCTTCTGGAGTCGTCCGCTGTAAGGAAATGACACAAAAATTCACAAAATTTCTTACGTAAATAGTGGGATACTTGGGTACTGGAATAGTGCTAGTTAGTGTAAGAAAAACATGAAACTAACGAAAATTATTATTTATTTTGCAGAAATTCTGAGAAATCACAATGGCACTTTTAGTTATGATTTGAGCAAGTTATATCCTGGTTCTTTGTGGAATGTGAAGTTACCTCTCAAGGATAGCATTCGCTAGTGAAATTTCTATACAAAGTTTAAGATTGCTGTTGACTTTGCAGAATGGCTGAGAGGCGCGCCTACTCAACTTGAATAATTACCAGTTAGAATGTTGCTAGGTACAGTCGAGGCTGTAGCGTGTGAAATGCAGTGAAGTGTACTGTTGTGGAGGAAATATGGGGCTCGCAATAGCTGTAGCGCACAATACTGTAAGCTGCAATGACTGCTGTCTGCACCGCTCGCTGCTGACAAATAAGATAACTCTCGTTCTATCTGGATTGACATTCGCCAATCAAACTCTCCCTACGCCTTGATGAAGTCCTATTCTCCCCTAGTCTTACTATTGGCGTGGTACACCGGTCAGATAGCCAGTCCACTGTGATACCACTCAAAAATTCGCTCACAGGCGTTGAACTATAACTCTGTTCATTCACACCGCACAATAAGTGTGTCGGCCAACACAGTGAACAACGCGTAATCGCAAGGACTTAATACAGAGTCACACTTCGATTCGCCCTCGATAGAGGTGCTCTCCCAGTGAAGTACTGAGGAGAGACTTGTTCCTCGCTCCAAGAGCGACAGAGGAACGACACCTCTCCATGCCAGGTATATCTTTCGGTTCTTCCATTACTCCTTCAGCTCAAGGCGTCAGAAGTATCGTCTACCAATCAGTATTTCTCTTCTAAAACGTGAGAATGACGTTTCGTTTAAGGCGACTAATCCGTAAATCTGTAGTATCGGTGTTTGGCGTTTGCTGTCTCCCTGTGAAAATCTCTGAAACTGCGAGCTATGTGTAAAGAATGCGTAGGTTGGACGCTCCCACACAATGTAGCGGAATTTGCTTTTAAACCGATCACGAGGTCGTTCCACCTTTCACTCGGGCACACGCTGTCTGCTCCACGGGAGGCCGAGGTTGACTCGTCCTCTGAAGGGACCGGCCTCCCGGTGTGTGGTCTGCCTCTCTCGAACTAAAAGCTCCTGTGACCGTCGTGTCTGGAATGTATGTGTGTACGCCAGCCTCGAGTATTTCAACCCCAGTGCGCACTTGTTATTTGCATATCGTTTACATGAATTCATACAACATTGACTTTATCTTATCGAGTTCGGCTTCGAATGAAGCTTCTTGATGTGCGGAATATGATTGTGAGGGCGGAATATGTAAGCAATGAAGGTCAGGAGACCACGGCGTCTTACAAAGTTATATAACCATCCACTGCTTCCCTTGCAATCACCATAATCTATGTTGGGCGGAATTTGCTGTGAGTAATGTAGCAGGACACTATCATGCACATCTTGTAAACTGTATAGAGCATCCTTGTAACGTTCGAACACCAGTTTTTCTAACAAGTGCATCTTGTCCTCCCTTAAATATCTGTTTTTCTTATCCACTGCACGGTCATATTATTGCGGACTTACTCAAAATCTATTGATAACTGTTTTATTTACTATGCTGTGGATGATCTCCCATGTACTTAATTATGTGTAGTACCCGCTCCTTTACTACGTTTCACTGCAGACGGGGTTTGTGGCTCCCTGTTCGACAAGGATGATGAAACTACATTGCTCCACACTTGTTTGAGTATCACTTTCACTTGTTAAGCGCGTTCGTCACCGTTGTACTGCTCATGCACAATCTAGCGTATACGTCACCACACATTCCATTGATCCATCTAGCATCTAGCATTGACCCATCTGCCACTTCTTTCTCACACTGCAAAGTTCCTTTCTGACGAAATGTCAACTTCTGCAGCTGTTGTTGAAGATTTAATGCAATGTTTGATTTGGTTATCGTTGCCATTTCTCTGCTTTGTATGAACACCACCAGCAGTGTAGCACTGTTTTGAGCTGTTCCTCGACGAAGCAGTTATACTGCGCTCCATGGCCTCATGCTGTGTCAGCACTAAATAAGTCTAATACCCTACCTCTGTTGCCATTAGCAGCCAACATTGTGGTTGCATGGCAGACAATATGTGGAATGTCGAATGCAATAAACCTCATTGGCATTTTGCCGCCTCGCACTCAAGGAGTTTCTGGTTGGATACTTGCTGCTGGCTGAATAACTAAGTTATCCCACATTAACAAAATCGTACCACTGCGCAATGTTCCTTCGGAGTGGCAATGAATTTTAACTGTTAAGCTGGGTTATTATTACACAGGATTATTAAGAATGATCCAGACACATTCAACTGACTGTAAAAAATGTTTGTGTACGGAAACAGCAACATGAGAATATTTTTATTAGTGTGATCCCCAGCAATATCGCCGACGGAGCAGCGTTGAGGGTATTTTGGGTGATTCAGTTCTGCAAGAGCGAGTGCACTACTGGAGTGCGTCAGAAATTCAGGCTCTAACCAACAGACAATTTATTTAAGATTGTCGACAGAAGTCCAAGGAAATGAAAGTTTACGTTATGACGAAAGCAGTGGACTGAAGGATAGGCTGAAAGCATCAAGGAATCGTTCCTCGGAAGTCCACAAAAGTCCACACCTAATTCCAGTCACGACCTAGAAAATCCACAGCTATGCTGGAGATTGCTGATAAAAAGCCTGCAAACGAAACCGTATCAGATTCAGCTGTTGCAAGTCATTACACACGGCAAAACATTTGTGGAGACAGTTTTACATTGATATGTGCTTGCAGACTCACTCTTTCAAGAACATGCAGAATTCCACCTCTGTGGTAGTATTGGCCCAAAGCCATTACCAACACATTTTGTTAGTACAGGTTGCCTACATCAGTGGCAGGTATGCACCCAGGAGCAAACCTATTTTCCTCCTTTGATAGACAGTTCATTAAGCTATTGTCCTCCTTTGTTTGACAGGTCCTTAACCTATTGTTCTGCTAAAAGGACCTTCATTTTGACTGACAGGCCCTTACCCCGCCCCCTCCCCCTCCCACCCAACCCTGGCACCCAACCCCCACCTCAGGAAACCTTCCCTCTCGCTGTTACAGGTACACTTTCAGGTCTGAGTTATTGGAATAGCCCCCCTCACACTTATCAATTTGATTCACTACTTAATTAAATCGATCAATTAATTAAGCTCTCCCCCTCTGGTCACCCCCTCCTCTCCCACCCTCCCTCATGGAAACGGACGGAAAAAAGACTCAGTTGATCGGTCATTTGGAGGGAATTCGATTGTAGTGTATGCAATACTGTTTAAAAAATTTGGACAATGTGTGGAATATTGTATATTTTAACAATTTAGCGGATAAAAGCAGTGTATGGGATATATTTTATTTACTTATTTAAAATTTTTTTCACCCGCTTCCCCAACACCCTGCCCTCTCCACCTCCCATCCGCCACCTGGAAACTAGCAGCTCTGCGGTGGAGAGAAAGGATCTCATAAAGGGAAATTCAAGGGCATCTTGTCTTTTTATTTTAAAAAAATCAGTTTCTGGGGCTTGGATTCCACTTGCTCATCATTCTCTGCTGTTTCGAAAGGTGCAGGTCTTGTGAAAAGTAATTACATTGATCGCAATTTCTTTTCTTATTCCGACTGTGCAAGGAATACCGACATGCAACGCACATCACACAACATTACCCACAGTTACAAATCTTTCGCTTGTGAGGCACGCACTGCCCGCCATACTCTGTCCATTGGACCACACAGACGTCTACCGCACACGCTACCAGGAGTCAGCGGGATGCACCGGAGGCCCCTGCGAAGCGACGCCGCGGCCATCAGCTGCCGAACCACGTGCAACTGTCAGTTTGGGTCCCACAAGGATGAGGCAGCGGCATCCCTTTCATACATGACACCTGACAAATAACTGACGATATACGTGTTCACCTAGGCACCGCTGCCAGCGCGCATATACAGAGCTGCGTGTCCAGCACTACAGCAATATGTCCCAATGCTCAGGGAGCATTGTTCCTAGGGATCCTATTGGGAGATGCGAGCTGCGTCTAGCCACGCATGCGTGTTTACTTGCCAAAGCGTGGCTCAAGCATCGCTGTGATGACTCACCATCTAAAAGGTTCTCAACGTTATGCTGATGTCACATGACCATGTAAATAAGAGCCAAGTTGACCTCTCATAAATTGAAAAGTGTTGCACAAATAGTTAACTATCGCTTTTGTAAAAGCTTTTGTGATGTCTCAGCTTGTCGGAATGGAAATTTTGGTCCCAACAGGACCTGTTAACGAAAAAAGCCACAGAATAACGCCAAATACATTCCTTCTGGTGGTGCTAATGTAGCATTCCGTCCATCGTTTGTTACCCTTCATGAAAACAGTTAAGTCCTGCTTTCGACAAACATCTCTGAAACGCTAACGATCTCACCGCTTTGTAGAGGCTCCTACATCGTAGCACAAAGGATGTCTTGTGAATGAATGGAACATTATGATTGGCTGTTACTGTTTTTACCCGCCAAATTACTGGTGCCACTGATATGGAAGCAATGTCTGCCTTTTCTTTTTCTTTCTGGCGAGGAGACATTTAGCGACAAAACTATCTTGTACAGGTCGCTATATTTCACTAATAATTAAACCATGTAAAGTGGCCTACAGAATGTCAAATATGGGAAGTCACTTATTCAGTTACACTGCTCTGCCACTGAGGATGGAAGCTTGAATATTAGAGTGTGAAACCAATCTCCAGCCCGACAATATACCTCCGTGTACCATGTCGATGTAGAAAACATACAATTCGTATCCTGTGCCATACAAAGCCACCCCTTTTGCTTCATGCACATAGCTATCAACTGCCAGACACTCGTACATATACTGCGAAGACAGACACCATAAGCACATTCACCGTAGGTATACTCCTCGCTGCACTAGGTATTTCCCTCCTGGTTGGGTGGTCATCTACTCCAGATGCCTGACCAGAGCGCTCTCAGTGGAGAGAAGTCTCTCTCAGAACTGTTGTCCAAAGTCGGGGTGGGTTCCCCACAGCACAAATGCGTTACTGTTTCTGGCCCCAACTTGCTTGCTTGCTTTTCACACCCATCTCCAGACTATGGGGTTACAAGAACATACGTAATTTCACGTGGTCTGCCAGAATATCATGAAATTTTCGGCAGACACTCGTACGTATATCGCGAAGCCTGTTGTACAAAGGCTGGGTCGGTTCCCCTCAGCGCAAAGGCCACACCGTTTCTGGTCCCGGCTTGCCTGCTTGCTTGCTTCCTACACCAAGACTCTGGGATTACAAGAACACATGTAATTTGAACATGGTTTTGCCAGAATATTATACCATTTATGCGATACTTCTAGATATCAAGCACATACGAATATCGGTTGCATAGCAGTACCGCTCGTGCAACACAATTCCGGAGATACAGACTGGAAATTTTTGCTCTAGAAACTGGAAACTGTTGTGAGGTGGAGGTTGCTGTGAACCACTGAGTAACTATAAACTTATTCCTTCTGTGAAGATCTATTCATGAAAACTGAAAAAAATAGGAAGCTGATATTCACTCGCAAACACTGATGTCGCTGATGTAACAGATTCTAAATCACCCATATAATTTGCAAAGCCAACTAAGATGTTTTGCATGTCTAGAGAACCAGAAAACGTGTCTCACCCCTGTCTTCCACCTGCTAGATGCACACACCACAATCCATGTTCCCTCAACTAAGTCCTTGTATCGAGCAAATGTGACGGTTCTATTAAATACACAGGTATTGATCAACTGTAGAGCCCACTTCAAAGTTGCATCACCTGTGCTGTAGGAGGATGACCGTATCCCACAGACTATACTGTAAGTCTTAAGAGGCGCTCCCTGTGACCCTCTGTCGATTTTCGAAACATTGCTCTTTTTCCTACTGTAACACACTTTGTACACTTCCATACGGCTTGTGTTTTCCACCACGACTTTGGGGTCTGTGTCGGGTTGTAAACTGGCCTTGACACATTCTCATCCATTACCTCCCACAGAAAACTGGATGTTGCACGGTGTAAATCATGTTATTACAGCTGCTACCATAACACACGACACACACTGGATGATTTTAAATAAAAGAAAATTACAAGATAAGGAAACTGGATCAGTTTGCTAGCGTTGTGGATCGTCTCCAAAGGTGATTAAGGTGATTAACGACCTCTGCATTTAAACTCATCTGTCACAGTGGCGGAATAGCTGATGGTTCTGCATTCCGTTTTGCCTCTCTCTTCATATTGCAGTCATGTAAGGAACCACTTTTTCGGTGCTAGCCATCCCCAGAAGGTGTTGCCCCTCCACCAAAACGCTTTTTCCAACTGAAACAATCGATGTCAGTCAGTCATTATGTGGTGACCAACAGCATACCAGTGGATGGATGGGATGGAAAAGACACCATCGATGTACTCAACCAACAACCATCACAGTTGAGAGTGCGAACAGTTTTAGCGATTTAGAGTAATTTCAACACCGACCAGTGATCATACAGTGCTCTACACATTTCTAGCACCTCGAGCATGGTGCATAATTTACGAGCTATCTCTGTGTGGATGGGAGTCACAGAGCTTCCTCACAGCCTTAGGATAAAATTAGAGACTGAAAGCCCCCTCGCACTGTCTTTGATCAGCCCACCGTGCAGTACCATTACATATTTAATCTGCAGCTGACCACGGGTAGACCTCTACATTCCGTGTCTCGTGTGTGAATGGTCCTTGCCGAGTTCTTCCCATCCAAGTGCACAAGATTTCTCGAGATGCGCTCATGTGGAGGAGGTTAGCACCTCTTATCCGTGTATAATAACAGATTTGAAAGTGTTGTAGTAGCAGACGATTAAGAAGAACAAGAAACAGGTGGCTGTATGCATAACGGGGCTCCAGACCATAAGACACCACACACACTGATAACTAAAGACAGTTAAATATAAGGAAACTGGAACAGTCTGGAGGCATTGTAGAGCATTTCCAAACTGCAGTCTGAGGGTGATTAACGACCTCTACATTGAAACTCATCTCTCACAGTGATGGAATAGCTGATGGCTCTGTGTTCTGTTTCAACTGATTCCTCATATTGCTGTCATGAACGCTGTCACTGTTTCGGTGATAGCCTACCCCAGAATGTGTTGCCCCTCCACCAAAACTCTTCCTCCATCTGAAACAAACGATATCAGTCAATCATTATGTGGTGACAATCATCATACCAGTGGACGGATGGGATGGAAAAGACACTGTTGATGTACTGGAGTAACAAGCATCACAGTTGATAGTGCAAATAATTTTAGCAATTTCACAGTAATTTCAACACTGACCAGTGATGTAACAGCATGTTTCCCAATATCAATATAATTACTAAACCGCCCATTCTCTACTTTGCGAGTGTCATTGGGAATGTAGAGGGATGAATGTGCAGTACGTCCATTCACTATTTTCGAACATATACACCATCAAAGTATACCACACAGCACTCTACATATTTCTAGCACCTCGAGCATTGTGCATAATTTACTTTATATCTCTATGTGGATGGGAGTCACAGAGCATTCTCACATTCTTAGGAAGGAAATATCTAGTGCAGCGAGGAGTATACCTAGGGTGCATTTGCTTATAGTGTCTGTCTTCGCAGTATATGTACGAGTGTCTGGCGGTTGATAGCTATGTGCATGATGCAAAAGGGGTGACTTTGTGTGGCACTGGATACGAATTGTATGTTTACTACATCGACATGGTACGCGGTGGTATATTGTCGGGCTGGAGATCGGTTTCACACTCTAATATTTAAGCTTCCATCCTTAGTGGCACAGCAGTGTAACTGAGTAAGTGTTTTTCCATATTTGACATTCTGTAGGCCAATTTACAAGGTTTAATTATTAGTGAAATATAGCGATCTGTACAAAATAGTCTTGTCGCTAAATGTCTCCTCCCCAGAAAGGAAAAAAAAAGGCTGACAGTGCTTCCACATCGGTGGCACCAGTAATTTGGCGGGTAAAAACAGAAACAGCCAATCATAATGCTCCATTCATTCGCAAGACATCCTTTGTGCCACCATGGAGGAGCCTCTACAAAGCGGTGAGATCGTTAGCGTTTCAGAGATGTTTGTCGAAAGCAGGACTTAACTGTTTTCATGAAGGATAACAAACGATGGACGGAATGCTACATTAGCACCACCAGAAGGAATGTATTTGGCGTTATTCTGTGGCTTTTTTCGTTAACAGGTCCTGTTGGGACCAAAATTTCCATTCCGACAAGCTGAGACATCACAAAAGCTTTTACAAAAGCTATCGTTAACTATTTGTGCAACACTTTACAATTTATGAGAGGTCAACTTGGCTCTTAGTTACATGGTCATGTGACATCAGCATAACATTGAGAACCTTTTAGATGGTGAGTCATCACGTGATTGTTTTGCAGCGATGCTTCAGCCACGCTTTGGCAGGTAAACATGCATGCGTGGCTAGACGCAGGTCGCATGTCCCATTAGGATCCCTAGGAACAATGCACCCTGGGTTATTCTGGGAAGCATTGGGACAGTTGCTACAGTGACGGACATGCAGCCCTGCGTCCTCACGCTGGAAGTGGTGCCTAGGTGAGCACGTATTTCGCCAGTTATTTGTCAGGTGCCACGTATGAAAGGGATGCCGCTGCCTCATCCTTGTGGTAGCCGAACTGACACCTGAGGGTGGTTCAGCAGCTGACGGCCGAGTCGTCATTTTGCGAGGGCTGCCAGTGCAACCTGCGTGCGGTAGATGTCTCTGTGGTCCATTGGACAGGCGATGGCGGGCAGTGTGTGCCTCACAATCGAAAGATTTGTAACTGTGTGTAATTATGTGTGATGTGTGTTTCATGACGGTATTCCTTGCACAGTCGGAATAAAGAAAGAAATGTGATGGATGTAATTACTTTGACAAGACCTGCATCTTTCCAAACAGCAGAGAATGATGAGCAAGTGAAATACAAGCCCCACAAACTGATTTTTTAAATAAAAAGCAACATGCCCTTGAATTTCCCTTCGATTCTTCCTATACACCGCAGAGCCGCCAATTTCCAGGCAGAGGAGGGGAGGTGGTGAGGGGTGGAGCCACGGGTGTAGGAGTGAGATGGCGGGGTAGTGATCGATAAATAAACCATATTCCATACATTGTTTTTTATCCCCTAAATTGTTTAAATTCCACAAATTGTCTAAATTGATTAAACAATATTCAATACATAGCAATCGATTTCTGCACAAATTCCTTAACTAAATAAACAAACTATGTTCCATAAACTGCTATAGATAACTAAACAACATTGTACACATTGTCTAAATTGTTTAAACAACATTCCATACACTGCAATCGAATTCTCTCCGAATGTTCGATTAGCTGAATCTTTTTTGCGCCTATTTCCGTGAGGGCGGTCGGGAGGGGAAGGGGGTTTAGCAGAGGGGAGAGGGTAATTAATTGATCAATTTAATTAAGCAGTCAATCAAATTGATAAGAGTGAGAAGTGCTATTCCAATAACTCAGACCTGAAATTGTACCTACAGCAGTAAGGAGGGGGGGGGGGGGGAGGTTTCCTGAGGGATGTGTGGGAGAGTGTTGGGGGATGGCAGAAAACAATAGGTTAAGGATGTGTCAATTAAAAAGAAGGATTCTTTTAGCAGTACAATGGGTTAAGGACCTGTCAATCAAAGGAGAACGGTAGGTTAATGACCTGTCAATCAAAGGAGAAGAATAGGTTTGCCCCTGGTTGCATACCTGCCCATTGATGTGGGCTGCCTGCACTAACAAATCGTGCTGGTGGCTGCTGATCTATCAGCCATGTTATTGGAGGTCACTCTGATGAAAGAAATTCTTAAGATGCTCTTTCCATACTTACACTCTAAACAAGGAGGAAAAGAAAGAGGAATTATCCGAATGGGACGGAAATCGATACAAGTGATGTAAATGTACAGATATACAAATGATGATAATTTCAGAAATACTGGATGATTTATTCGAGAAAAAGAGTTTAAAAAAGTCAGCAAATCAGTAATGTGCTGCTCCATGTCTGGCTCTCATGCAAGCAGTTATTCTGCTTGGCATTGATTGATAGAGTTGTCGGGTGTCCTGAGGGACATCGTACCAAATTCTGGCCAAATGGCTTCTTAGATCGATGATATGTCGAGATGGTTGGAAGGCCCAGCCCACAGCACTCCAAAGATTCTCAACTGGGGAGAGATCTGGCGACCTTGCCGACCAAGGTAGGGTTTGGCAAGCATGAAAGACAAGCAGTAGAAACTCTTGCCGTGTGCGGGAGGGCATTATCTTGCTGAAATGTCAGCACAGGATGGCTGGCCATGAAGGGCAACAAAGCGGGGTGTGGAATGTCGTCAGCGTACCGATGTGCTGTAAGGGTGCCATGGTTGACGACCAAAGGAAGAAACAAATTAGAAAGAAATTGCATCACAGACTCCCCCTCCAGGTTGTCAGGACATATGATGGATGAAGTCAGGTTGGCACCCCATTGTCGTCTGCAGTGTCTCCAGAAATGTCTTCGTCGGTTATCGGGGGCTCAGCTACGAGCAGGACTCGTCACTGAAGATTACTCTGTTGTGCATGTCAGGATGTGGCTGAGGTGGAAGTGGGGTCTAAAAACAAACAAGTGTTAATTTTTCAACTCCAGTCGGCAAACTGCCTCCCGTTTATTGAGAAAACATTTACTGATTGACCTATCCGGGGTACAGTATGTAGGTTTAGCGGCCCTAAGGCGCAAACAGATTGAGCCGGCGCTCGAAAAGTGCACGGAGGCAACCGGCCAATGCGTCTGATCTCGTCGGGGGCCTGTCAATAAAAGAGGGCGATCCACACGCCTCGTTCGCGGTGGGCGCTCACACGTGATCTCCTGGACCTTTCTCATTGGCTGCAGTAGGAGCTCTGCCTAGGCAAGCGACGATTCCCTAAGCGTCACCCCGTCAGCAGAAAGGTTGTTTGTTCGTCGAGTACGTGAACAAGTCGTGGGACAGCGGCACACACTGGAAAAATCTGATGTGCCGCCAACCCAGGGCCCGTGCACGGCTTTGTAAACATCCATTGACATCCATAGTTTACGCATTTAAAAAATTTTCCCTTTTCTTTTATTGAAAATAAAGGACTCCCGTACTCAGTCTGTCGATACCTGTACACTATTCCAGTCAGTGAGATTCCATGCCGAACATGTATATGGAAGCACCCCAGAAAGCGATGGGACACCAGCATGTCTGTGACCCACCACATGGCAGAACAACCAGGAGTGATCGTCTGGGGTGCAATTTATTTCGGTTGTCGTCCAAGGCACCCTTGTGGAGAGCCATCCTGTTCCTATGTTTCAGCAAGATAATGCAGATATGAACATGACGAGAGGTTCTACTGCCTTTCTTCATGCCTGCTGAGACCCTACCTTGGCCAGCAAGGTTACCAAATTTCTCCACAGATGAGAATGTGTGGAGCATTATGGGCAGGGCCCTCTAAGTAGTTTGGGATTTCGTCGATCTACCACGTCAGTTGGACAGAATTTGGTGCAATGTCCCTCACGGGGACTTCCAACAACTCTATCAATCGATGCCAAGCTGAATAACTGCTTGCATGACAGCCAGAGGTGGACCAAGACATCACAGACTTGCTGAATTTTTGAAACTCTTTCTCTCGAATACATCACCTAGTTTTTCCTGACATTGTAATCATTTGTTTGTCCATACATGTAGCTGCACAGTCAGAGGCTCCGTGTCACGTTTCGCATGGCTGCCCCCGTCAGAGGTTAGAGTACTCCCTTGGGCATGGATGTGTGTGTTGTCCTTAGCAAAAGTTAGTTTAAGTTAGATTTATTAGTGTGTAAGCTTAGGGACTGATGACCTTAGTGGTTTGATCCCAAAGACCTTACCCGAAATTTACAATTTCTGTACAGGTACATTACATCTACCAATTTTCGTTCCATGCCCCCCCCCCACCCCTCTTTATAGTGTACGATCATATAATATCTTACCTGAAGAGAAACATTTTTTGCAATCACTTGAAAGTGTCTACATCATTTTAAATAGTCCTGCATAGGTATATACTGGGTGATCAAAAAGTCAGTATAAATTTGAAAAAAGAATAAATCACGGAATAATGTAGATAGAGAGGTACAAATTGACACACATGCTTGGAATGACATGGGGTTTTATTAGAACAAAAAAAAAAAAAAAATACAAAAGTTCAAAAAATGTCCGACAGATGGCGCTTCATCTGATCAGAATAGCAATAATTAGCATAACAGAGTAATACAAAGCAAAGATGATGTTCTTTACAGGAAATGCTCAATATGTCCACCATGATTCCTCAACAATAGCTGTAGTCGAGGAATAATGTTTGTGAACAGCACTGTAAAGCATGTCCGGAATTATGATGTGGCATTGGCGTCGGATGTTGTCTTTCAGCATCCCTAGAGATGTCGGTCGACTTCAGGTAACCCCAAAGCCAATAATCGCACGGACTGAGGTCTGGTGATCTGGGAGACCAAGCATGACGAAAGTGGCATCTGAGCGCACGATCATCACCAAACGATGCGCGCAAAAGATCTTTCACGCGTCTAGCAATACTTTTTTTGGTTCTAATAAAACCCCAAGTCATTCCAACCATGTGTGTCAATTTTTACCTCTCTATCTACATTATTCCGTGGTTTATTAAGTTTTCAAGTTTATACTCACTTTTTGAACACGCGGTATATAGGACTATTAAATGAAAGATAGTGCGTTAGTCTCGTCAAAATCATGTAAAAGTGACAACAAGATGAAATGATGAAATACTATTGGCGGTGAGTTGCGGACTTGCTGCCCCAGCTGTAACTTCCTCCCACAATCTCCAGATAAATAAAGGCTTACGTGAAAGATGTTACTGTCTCCTTGGCCGCGCTAGCATCGGAGAATGAAATCTACAGCAGGTGCTGCAGCCAGAAAATGTTGGAGACTAAGAGACAGGTGCCAAGGCCACCAACAAATAACAGGGAGGCAGAACGTCAATTAATCGAAATTTTGCGTATAATGAACCGCAAACTGAAATGAAGTTTGATGCAGCGTGTACAGAGCAGGATAGCGCAAATACAAAACGGCATACTGTCCGTGGTAGTCGCACGTCTCCCACAGCATTTAGAATTTATAAAAGAAGAATACAAAATATGATGAAAAGTTCGTCCAGCTGTAGGAAGATGTAAGTGGTGAAAAGCGAAGGAGAGAGAGAGAGAGAGAGAGAGAGAGAGAGAGAGAGAGAGAGATATTACTGACCTTGAGGGTTAATGAGATTCGAGTGCAAAGGGCAGCAACTCTTACTAAAGTATCATCGGCACGTGGTGTGGCGTCGCGATAGCCTTGTGCATCCTCTCGCTATGCGATGGGATTCCTTCTGTAATGACTTTATGCAGAACTGACTCCTAAGTACTGTCAAACGTAACAAACACTACAGGCCATTAAAATTGCTACACCACGAAGATGACGTGCTACAGACGCGAAATTTAACCGACAGGAAGAAGATGCTGTGATATGCAAATCATTAGCTTTTCAGAGCATTCACACAAAGTTGGCGCCGGTGCAGACACCTACAACGCACTGACATGAGGAAAGTTCCCAACCGATTTCTCATACACATACAGCAGTTGACCGGCGTTGCCTGGTGAAACGTTCTTGTGATGCCTCATGTAAGGAGGAGAAATGCGTGCCACCACGTTTCCGACTTTGATAAAGGTCGGATTGTAGCCTATCGCGATTGCGGTTTATCGTATCGCGACATTGCTGCTCGCGTTGGTCGAGATACAATGACAGTTAGCAGAATATGGAATCGGTGGGCTCAGGAGGGTGGTACGAACACCGTGCTGGATCCAACCCGCCTCGTATCACTAGCAGTTGAGATGACAGGCATCTTATCAGCATGGCTGTAACGGATCGTGCAGCCACATCTCGATCCCTGAGTCAACAGATGGGGACGTTTGCAAGACAACAACCATCTGCACGAACAGTTCGACGATGTTTGCAGCAGCATGGACTATCAGCTCGGAGACCATGGCTGCGGTTACCCTTGACGCTGCATCACAGACAGGAGCGCCTGCGATGGTGTACGACGAACCTGGGTGCACGAATGGCAAAACGTCATTTTTTCGCATGAATCCAGGTTCTCTTTACAGCATCATGATGGTCGCATCCGTGTTTGGCCACATCGCGGTGAACGCACGTTGGAAGAGTATATTCGTCATCGCCATACTGGCGTATCACCAGGCTTGATTGTATGGGGTGCCATTGGTTACATGTCTCCGTCACCTCAAGTTCGCACTGACGGCACTTTGAACAGTGGTCGTAACATTTCAGATGTGTTACGACCCGTGGCTCTACCCTTCATTCGATCCCTGCAAAGCCCTACATTTCAGCAGGATAATAGTCGACCGCACGTTGCAGGTGCTGTACGGGCCTTTCTGGATAAGGGAAACGTTCGACTGCTGCCCTGGCCACCACATTGTCCAGATCTCTCACCAATTGAAATCGTCTGGTCAATGGTGGCCGAGCAACTGGCTCGTCACAATACACCAGTCACTACTCTTGATGAACTGTTGTATCGTGTTGAAGGTGCATGGGCAGCAGCTGTAACTGTACACGCCATGCAAGCTCTGTTTGACTCAATGCCCAGGCGTATCAAGGCCATTATTACGGCCAGAGGTGGTTGTCCTGGATACTGATTTCTGAGGATCTATGCACCCATATTGCGTGAAATTGTAATCACATGCCAGTTCAAGTATAATATATCCGTCCAATGAATACCCGTTTATCATCTGCATTTCTTCTTGGTGTAGCAATTTTAATGGCCAGTAGTGTATACGCGTAACTGACGTGTACAGCAGTAAATCTACCGTGCTGTGCACTGCTACTCCTCTAGACTCCCTGAATCTTGGCATCAGAGTCATGAACACACCTTCAGTTGTACACGTTTTAAGATCATGCGCATGCACAACTGGCGTGACGTCATTTGTTTATAGGTCAAATACGTATGGATTTGGTAAACATGCACGGTTCACGAGGTGCACAGCTATCTCCTACCGCGCAGCTACAAGTTTACATCAGTGCCATCAGGTGGCAGCACGCTGCAGCACACTTCGATCCACGTTTACTTGACATAAACCACTCTAGATGCCAGCAATTCACTCACTATATAGTAAAAGTAGTTCAGAATGAGATTTTCACTGTGCAGCGGAGTGTGCGCTGATATGAAACTTCCTGGCAGATTAAAACTGTGTGCCGGACCGAGACTCGAACTCGGGACCTTTGCCTTCCGTGTGCAAGTTCTCTACTCCTTTCTTTCAGGAGTGCTAGTTCTGCTAAGTTCGCAGGAGAGCTTCTGTTAAGTTTGGAAGGTAGGAGACGAGGTACTGGCAGAAGGCAAAGGTCCCGAGTTCGAGTCTCAGTCCGACACACAGTTTTAATCTGCCAGGGAGTTTCAAAATTAGATCAGACTTAAGTATATGTTATACTTATACTGACAGAAAAACCTAGTTTATGGATTTGTGGATGAATTACAGTGTATTAAGTTTTGGATTTTATTGTCCGGTAATCCATGTAAAGCGGCGAGACTCATAGTGGCCTAAAGCACATCAGCGTTAATTGTGAGGCTGTAGCATTCATTAGTGCTTCTGAAATCTGTTGATCTTGTGGTCAGTCATGTTTATCTGTGCTGTAGGCCCACAGTGTATACACACAAAGGAAGAAAATATGTTATGTGGACATGTGTCCGGAAACGCTTACTTTCCATGTTAGAGCTCATTTTATTACTTCTCTTCATATCACATTAATCATTGAATGGAAACACACAGCAACAGAACGTAACGGCGTGACTTCAAACACTTTGTTACAGGAAATGTCCAAAAGTCCTCCGTTAGCGAGGTTACATGCATCCACCCTCCGTCGCATGGAATCCCTGATGCGCTGATGGAGAATGGAGCATTGTATCACAGCCGTCCACAATACATTTGGTAGTGTGGTTGCGTAGACAAGAGCTTTCAAATGTCTCCATGAATGAAAGTCAAGAGGGTTGAGGTAAGGAGAGCGTGGAGGCCATGGAATTGGTCCGCCTCTACCAATCCATCGGTCACCAAATCTGTTGTTGAGAACTGTATGGACACTTCGACTGAAATGTGCAGGAGCTCAATCGTGAATGAACCACATGTTGTGTCGTACTTGTAAAGGCACATGTTCTAGCAGCACAGGTAGAGTATCCCGTATGAAATCATGATGACGTGCTCCATTGAGCGTAGGTGGAAGAACATAGGCCCCAATCGAGACATCACCAACAATGCCTCCCCACACGTTCTCAGAAAATCTGTGTTGATGACGTGACTGCACAATTGCGTGCGGATTCTCGTCAGCCCTCGCATGTTGACTGTGAAAATTTACAATTTGATCTCGTTGGAATGAAGCCTCATCCGTAAAGAGAACATTTGTACAGAAATGAGGATTGACACATTGTTGGATGAACCATTCACAGAAGTGTACCCGTGCAGGTCAATCAGCTGCTGATAGTACCTGCACACTCTGTACATGGTACGGAAACAACTGGTTCTCTTGTAGCACTCTCCAAACAGTGACGTGGTCAACGTTTCCTTGTACAGCAGCAACTTCTCTGACGCTGACATTAGGGTTATCGTCAACTGCACCAAGAATTGTCTCGTCCATTGCAGGTGTCCTCGTCGTTCTAGGTCTTCCCCAGTCGCGAGTCGTAGGTTGGACTGTTTCGTGCTCCCGAAGACGCCGATCAATTGCTTCGAATGTCCTCCTGTCGGGGCACCTTCGTTCTGGAAATCTGTCTCGATACAAACGTACCGCGCCACGGCTATTGCCCCGTGCTAATCCATACATCAAATCAGCATCTGCCAACTCCGCATTTGTAAACATTGCACTGACTGCAAAACCACGTCCGTGATGAACACTAACCTGTTGATGCTACGTACTGATGTGCTTGATGCTAGTACTGTAGTGCAATGAGTTGCATGTCAACACAAGCACCGAAGTCAACATTACCTTCCTTCAATTGGGCCAACTGACTGACGAAACTAAAATGAGCTCTAACATGGAAATTAAGCGTTTCTGGACACATGTCCACATAACATATTTTCTTTATTTCTGTGTGAGGAATGTTTCCTGAAAGTTTGGCCATACCTTTTTGTAACACCCTGTATACACACATCAAAAAAAGTTTTGTATCATTCCAGTTCCCAGGACCCATAAAGATAGACGTTGACTGTGGACACTGTACCACAGACACAGTCCCTTTGACTGTTCAGAGATGTCACTAAGCCCGCCCAAAGATGTAAACAACCATGCATGAGCAGCGCCTGTTAGACGGAGGGGATCCGACAGCTGATCAGTGAAGTTGGGCAACACGATTCTTTTTCCCGATTCGATTCCTACGATTCAATCTCACGATTGCGAATCGATTCCTACGATTCGTTCACGATTCTTTCACGATTCATTCTAGTCTGTGATGGCACGATTCTTACAGAATGCAAAAAGTTCTACATCTTACTCACAGATGGCAGGGCATGTCTGAAATTGCCAACGGGGCTAGAGTCAAACTGTGTCTTGATAAGGTATGCCAGAAATAGTTTATTTATGAGTATGCATATGATGTTACCAGTGTGATTCTCGATTTATACGTGTAATGTCTTAATTGATGAAAGGTCACATTTGATTTGCTTGCATCTATTGTTTTATTTCAGTACGCCAGAAAAGAGGAGTTGATTTCTGTGAAAGGTGGTGCAAAATTACGAGATATGGCAGTTTGGTTGTGTGGCTTGAACGTATCTAACTACAGACGTCTGTTTTATAGCAACAAAATCTAGCAGTGAGGCAGACGTGGTTTGGCTCATATCAACCTATGTTTATCTGTGCTAAGATGTCTTTCCAAGTCCACATCACCCTTGTAATTCATGACGCAGCTGACAGCCCTCCCACAAGGCAAATTTAGCTTAACTTTCATTTCTTCTAAATACAAAGTATAGGTATTTTGCTTTTAATTTGCCTGAGAACTTGCCGCTGTCACTACTATTTATATGAGAAGACGACACCGCCAAGTGTCAGCTTGGTTTTCACCAGCAATATTACGGCCCACGAACTTCGTTTGTTCGTTCCGAGCTTCCTTTGTTCTCACGCATCCTCCACTTGACTGCCATCTGGCGGTCGTAATCATTCGGCACGACTCGGCATGTTTCGGAAGTTGCCTTCGAAGCATAGCCTGCTAAGAATCGATGAATCGTTGGAACTTGGAATTGTCACGACTCGGAAACACGCAATCGTTCTCACGATTCTTTTGAACGACGATTCGTCCGTATCACGATTCGATTCTTATGATTCTTTATTTAGAGTCGTTCAAATGAACGACTCATTCACGAATCGCCACAACTCTACTGATCAGTTTCAGTCATTCCACCGGGAAGAAGATACACAGCTCCTGTTGTCTGTAGTTCAGGATACAGAATGACAAGTCATAAGAGGAGACACAGCAGCGCCTGGTTGGCTTCGAAGATTCTGTTGTTGATCGACTCATTATCAATGTAGCAGGTGAAACGTATTTCTCAGATTCGGATAAGGAAGGAGGTAAGAGATTCCCTGACCAGTGACAGTAATTAATAATTTAATTTTCAACAGTATGGTGAAATCCCTGGAGTGTGGTTTTGCATCACACATAGCTCGCTCAGAAAAATTGGCCTGTGTTTAAGTTTGGAATTTTCATCACTCTTGTTTGTAATTGGAATACTATGTAAAGTGAGAATGACAACATTTTATGCTATCTGTCTGGTAATCTAAGAAGTTGAAGTTTTGCGAATATTATTTCATTGTTTTTAAAAATTAAATTGCATTTGGAGCTATGTTGTTTCTTTGCTCGTCTCTGTTGACATCTGGACTGCAGCTACTCACACCATTGCAGGTTAATTGGACCGCTGGCTGGCCAGTACTGTCCAAATTCAATGCGCCAGTAAAAAGCTGTGCATGTATGACACAACATAAGACGTACCCTTATGATCGTACTTGACTGTACTTGTCACAGCTTGGCTTCCGCTCCACATGATACGAAAATCCAATGAGATTCAAGTGAAAGCGGAAGAATACCTAGCGTAATTTGTACATCAGGTTTATTCTTATGACGAATATAGTATATCATTCAATTTAGTTCCTACTGTGAACTTTGCAACTAGGATATGTAAATGCTCTGAGACTGCTATTGGTAATATCTTTGTAGACATATTTGGGGAACAAAGTCATATCACAAAACCAACAGTAAATGGGCTATCTGATCATGATATGCAGCATCTTGTGTTAAACGTTGAAACTTGCCAGAATAAAAAAAAATCTGTTAAATCTGAGTACAGAAGGGTAATGAATAAGTCAAAAATTGATAAATTCAGGAAACTGCTCAAAAACATGAACTGTACAGACATTTACAATACTTCTGACTCGAATATAAAATATGAAGTATTCATTAATAAAGTTACCTCCACTTTTGGATTGTTTTCCCCTAAAGGCAACTAAAATCACACTGAAGTCAAAAACTAAACTGTGGATTACACAAGGAAAAAAGGTGTCATGTGGGACAAAAAGGAGATTGTATCTACTATCTAGAAAAAGCTCGGATTTTAGTATTGTAATGCATTACAAAGAATGTTATTGAAGCAAGTAATCCAGAAATCGTGGCAGATTTATTATGAGAATAAGATAAATACATCATGCAACAAAATAAAAACTGTATGGGACGTAGTGAACACAAAGAAGGAGGAGCCAAAAAGAAAGATGAACAGATAGCTCTAAAAATAAATGAGACTTTGGTAACATGTGCATGTTCTGTTACAAATCTCTTAAACAAGTACTTCATTTCTGCTACTGACAGCTTGGAGTTATCAGGTTCAGTGAACAGGGCAATGGAGTATCTGCGACCAGTCTTTAAAAACAACTTCAGTAAAAGGTAAATGACACGTCTCCCAAAGAAGTAACATCCATCATAAAATCCTTAAAATGTAAACATTCTAGTGGGTATGATGATATATCAACGAAGTTAATCAAAAAGTGCTCATGTGAGTTGGATTCTTTCTTAAGTTATTTGTGTAATCAATCTCTTATCAGGGGAACATTTCCAGACTGGCTAAAATATGCTGAAGTTATGCCTCTTTACAAGAAGGGGGATAGAGATATACCATCAAACTATCGACCAATTCACTTTTGCTGGCTTTCTCAAAAATATTTGAGAAGGTTGTGTTCAAGTGTCTCCTTAAGCATCTGACTGCAAATAACATATTGACCAAGTCACAGTTTGGATTTCTTAAGGTTATGATATAGAGAAAGCTATTTACACTTGCAGTGAGAATGTACTTAAATCTTAAGATAAAAAATTAGAGGCTACTGGCATTTTCTGTGACCTGTCAAAAGCCTTTGACTGTTTGAACCACAGCATTCTCTTGAGTAACTTAGAATATTATTGTGTCACCATCAATGCTGCCAAATGGGTTGAGTTTTGTCTAATTAACAGGAAACAAAGGGAGTTGTTGCGAAATATCTGTGCAGTAAGCAATAGTCTTCATCTGTTTGGGAATTTATTACATGTGGTGTTCCTCAAGGTTCAATCTTGGGTCCATTCCTTTTTCTTGTTTACATTAATGACCGATTGTCTGTTACAATGCCAGATGTTAAGTTTGTTCCGTTTTCAGAAGATACAAACATTGCAATAAGTAGCAAGTCAAGTACAGATTTAGAAATAAATGCCACTCAAATTCTGACTGACATTAATAAAAGGTTTAAAGCTAATCCACTGTCCTTAAACTTTGAAAAGACCCACTACATGCAGTTCACGACCTGTGAGAGATTTGCCTCCAGCATATGTATAACATATGAAGACATGCAGATCTAAGAGATTGACAGTGTTGAATTTCTGGGATTACAACTCGATAAGGAATTCAGTTCAGAAGTACATACCTCAGAATTGCTTAAGCGCCAAGACAAATCGGTGTTTGCAGTGCGAATGATGTCAGATGTAGGAGACATAAATATAAAAAACTTGCATACTTTGCTTACTTTCATTCTATTATGTCATACAGGGTCATATTCTGGGTAACTCATCAAACGGAGAAAAGTTTTTAGTGTGCAAAAGCGCATAATAAGATTCATTTGTGGTGCAAATTCAAGAACATCATGTAGAAAACTGTTCAAGGAACTTCGTATTCTAACCACTGCTTCTCAGTATATTTATTCGTTAGTGAAATTTTTTGCAGGTAATATATCTCTATTTCCAACCAATAGCTCAATACATAGCATCAATACTAGGAATGAGAACAGTCTACATAAAGACCTAAAATCACTTACGTTGGACCAAAAACGGGTCCAATATTCAGGAACACACATCTTCAATAAATGTCCAGCAACCATTAAAAGTTTGGTTTCAGGTAAAGCACAGTTTAAACAGAATTTGAAAGACTTTTTGATAGGCAACTCCTTCCACTCTATAGAGAATATCTTAACAGCTTAATTAAGTGTCTGTTAGATTTCAGTTTTGACAGCACTTGGTCACAACGGCCAAGATTACGTATTTTGCGTATGATAAATTTATTAATAGTGCACAACAATGTTTCATTCTGACAGCGTGTTAATTATGTAAGTATTAGCTGTCCCAGTTTACCGCACTGTATTCACCTATTTCGACAATCAGTTATCAGGGTGGTAAGTATTATATTCAAATGTTTTATGTTTTTGTGTTACACTTTCTGACCTCTTCCACACCCAGGAGATTCATCTAATTTTCTGGGTCTATGGAACGAAAACTGAATCTAATTTAATCTAATGTCCCATGCGTCTAGCTCCAAGTACAATTCCGTCCGCGTTTAGAGTGTGTTAATTCGCGTGATACTGCATAATCACGTCGGAAACCTTTTCATGTGAAGCATCTGAGAGCAAATGAGTTTCGCCAATGCACTGTTCCTGTATACCCTGGGTACGCGATATTGTGGTCATCTGTATATATCTGCGTATGGCTGTCCCATGACTTTCGTCAGCTCAGTATATAGGATTTGGCAGGAAATTGATTACAGATTGAACATTCATCGTGCTACAAATGGTAGCCGCACTGAACATTTGCAAATAAACTTGGAGATATGCTGCAGTCAGTGCTGTATCAAACATAAGTTATTTACGTTTTTCACAATTAAAGATGACTTTTGTGTAACCGACTTGTAAACATCCTGTACTTCAATTTCACATTTCAGCCAGACATTCTGAGCAGTTTGTGTAGCTACTTTCGTGGATTCCAGAGTGCTTTTGACACAGTCTCTAAGACTACAGAAAAAATGTGTTTTTCATCCTTGTAGGCCATTCCTTATCCTACAGACGCAACAGCGTTAGTAGTGGTGTTTCCTAAGTTTAGAAGCGCTTTTTTCAACTAGCGGTACAAACCATTTGGAAATGTTTGACAAGGTGTTATTAAACTTTTCATTTATATTGCCATGTAGTTGTTGCATATATTAATTAACAGAGAAAGTAGCTACAAAATTGTACCCACATAAATCAACACTATACCGCTGAATTTGTAGACAGTGCAATTGTCTGCTACAACTTCAGAACGATCATAGACGGCAAAGAAACACACACACACTGAAATAACTTTCATTGCTAAAGTGAAAATATTGTGCTCAAGTGAGTGTGACAATACTAAGGATGATTTTAACAGCAACATGACTCTACAAAAATGGCGAACATTATAGCAAAGTATATATGGCCAGCCATGCACGAGGTGTGTTCAAAACGTGACCGGGATTTTTGTTTTTCTTAAAGCTTCTTTATTCATTCATCAACATCAATTTTGTCCCTTTCAAACTAATCCCCTTCAGATTTAATACTCTGTTGCCAGCGCTTTATGCAATTTTGTAAGCACTTCTGGAACTCACTTTTCAGCTCCTTCAGCGATTTTGATTTTATCAGATCAGTGGTGGAAAAATGACACCTTATGATGGTTGTCTTCAGTTTCGAGAATAGAGAGAACTCGCAGGGGCCATGTCCGGCAAATACGGTGGTAAGGCAACATAACGGTTTTCTTTTTTGCCAAAAAATCACGAACAAGCATTGTGGTGTGACCGGGAGCATTGTAATCAGGCAGCTTCCACGAGTGGCTTTGCCACAGTTCTGATCGTTTTCTTCGAATTGCTCCACGCAAACGGTGGGTAACTACCAGGTAGTATTCCTTATTGATCGTGCCACCATAAGGCATGAACGAATGATGCACTGGTCCACTGTAGAAGAAAACAGTGAGAAGAACATTCACGTCTTATGAAAGTTCTCGAATTTTTTTCGGTCTTGGCTCTTCAGGCGGTGCCCATTGGGACGATCTGGCCTTGTTTTCTATGCCATAACCGTATGTCTATGTTTGGTCACCTGTTATAACCTTCTTTAGAAGGGAGTAGGTATTAAAATCCATGGAGAAGAAATAAAAACTTTGAGGTTCGCCGATGACATAGTAATACTGTCAGAGAGAGCAAAGGACTTGGAAGAGCAGTTGAACGGAATGGACAGTGTCTTGAAAGGAGGATATAAGATTAACATCAACAAAAGCAAAACGAGGATAATGGAATGTAGTCGAATTAAGTCGGGCGATTCTGACGGAATTAGATTAGGGAATGAGACACTTAAGATAGTAAAGGAGTTTTGCTATTTGGGGAGCAAAATAACTGATGATGGTCGAAGTAGAGAGGATATAAAAAGTAGACTGGAAATGGCAAGGAAAGCGTTTCTGAAGAAGAGAAATTTGTTAACATCGAGTATAGATTTGTCAGGAAGTCGTTTCTGAAAGTATTTGTATGGAGTGTAGACATTATGGAAGTGAAACATGGACGATAAATACTTTGGACAAGAAGAGAATAGAAGCTTTCGAAATGTGGTGCTAGAGAAGAATGCTGAAGAATAAATGGGTAGATCGCGTAACTAATGATGAAGTACTGAACAGAATTGGGGAGAAGAGAAGTTTGTGGCACAACTTGACAAAAAGAAGGGACCGGTTAGTAGGACATGTTCTGAGGCATCAAGGGATCACAAATTTAGCATTGGAGGGCAGCGTAGAGCGCACAAATCGTAGAGGGAGACCAAGAGATAAATAGACTAATGAGATTCAGAAGGATGTAGGTTGCAATAGGTACTGGGAGATGAAGAAGCTTGCACAGGATAGAGTAGCATGCAGAGCTGCATCAAACCAGTCTCATGACTGAAGCTCACAACAACAACCACCACCTCGTTACGTTAATTTGTTCGGAGTGAGTTCGGATCTGCCAGAGAGTTGGGAGGCGCTAGCAGTGCATTTCGGAACTGGAAGTGTTTGAGTCGAGGCGCCGCTGCAGTGAGGTGCCAGACAGCCATGACTCCCCCGACTGTTGCCGACACATATCACTTGAGTGGGGATCACCTTGGCTGGTCGTCGGTCGGTCGTCTTGTCGGGAGACGTGTGTGTTGGCCGGTGATCGTCTACGGGTTGCCAGCGTGTGCCGATTCGTGATTCGTCCTTGTTATTGCACAGTCACTGCCACTAGTATTGTCTAGTCCTTCGTGCAAGTGTTCGTGAAACGTGGGTATGTTGTGAAGTCGACTGCTCAGTTATTTTAGTGCAGTCTCCGTGCTGATGTGTGGCAGCCAGTCGGTTGGCGTGGAGCAGCGGGTGTCGTCATCATCACCAGTCTCACGCTTGTGACGTCACATACTGATGGCCACGTCTGTATCGGAACGCTCCTGTTAAGCACTCTGCAGCTGTACGAACTTCACGAGTTTTAGAGCTGAGACCGCATACGGATTCTCGTGCTTTCCTCTTCTACATGGCCTTGTAATGAAAATATGGAAATTTATATCATTGCGTATAGTAAATGAACAAAACTGCCGTATGTTATTTCAAGACGTAAAATTATTTTGACGATTTGCCTTAAATACGCGATTCTAGGCTCGAATGCAAACTGTAATTTTAAATTCTGTCTTTTACCTCAGCAGCTACGTTTTCTTGCAGCAAAAAATCGGCAATATGCAACTACAAGCAGACGTTTTCGGTTTTACATAAAGAAGCTGGAGCTCCTACAGAATTTAAAAATTTGTTTCCCCTGTTCTTTTCGTAAATTTTCCTCTCCACTTCAAAATTTGCTGACCTCACACGAAATCAAATCATTGGACGAAATGGAGCACCTCCTCACATAATGTTTAATAAATCAAAAAACCAGACAAAATATTTTATTTCCCTGTTTCTCCAGAAATTTAGAACCTTAAACATGAAAAGATTGTTTCTCCTATATCCTTGACTGAAATTCGTGTCACAGAGTGCTGTTAATTTAATCACAATGCACTTACATCGAAATCCTGCTTTCTATACTGCTTAATCTGTTGAACACTGTATTCATTAAAGTAATTTTGTAAGGTAGTTTACTGAAATTGAAATTATTTCCGAATAGCTGTATATGTAAAACTGAACAAAATCATTCTGTAGCGCTTCCAAATAAAACTACTGGAAACTCAATAATCTGATAGGAATGATAATTTTGACGCTTTTCGAGCCACACTAATTAATATAACTATTCTGTGTGACAATAGTTGCAAATATGAGAGACATTTCACAGACAGCTTCGTATTAACCTAGCAGCAATAGTCCAGAATTAAGAAACAAATCATACTGTTACATGATACATAACTGCTTTTAAAAACGATTGGCAAATGTGGTGCAATGGAAACAAATAACACGCTATAAATTTTTTGTCATTTACTTACCCTTGAATGATGCGTAGATACAAATTCCAGTCTGGGAATAGCTGCAATCCAGCGATTTCTCAACTTCACACATTTGGGAAATCGAAAAATTTGCACTTTCATACCTTTTTGGGATTTATAATTTCCCTGGCAAAAGGGAACGTAACAGTTGTATCCCTTACTTCGAAGAACTGTAGGCGAATACTGTATGAAATATATATCAGTTTCACATGGCACACACTTTCAACACAACATACACGCCAACAAGGGCTGCCGGCTAAACATAAGATGGCCAACAGTTTGTGACGTCACGTGCCAATGTGGCCGCCGTGCCTAGGTCTTGGTGTAGTTTGGCTGCGCCCGCTGGCTGCCTCTACGCAGTGTCGGAGTGTGTGGGGCTGTTCCCATCGCTACGAGGCCCGTGGCCCACCGACCCTGGAGACGAAATTTCAGTTTGGATTCAATTCACCAGCATGTCAAGACTGTCACTTGTGCCATCTGGTTCTCATGGTTGGCTGTTGGGACGTTCCCGCGAGCAACAACGTGTGTGTTTGGGTTGGCGAAGGTTTAGCCACCGTCCGGTGGAGTATAACCGTATTTCGTTATTTGCAACTGAAGTGCTCCAGCGGAATTTTCTGCCTTGTAGCTGTTAACGTTCCGGTTACCTGCCCTGGCCGTTGACATAAATTTAGGCAGTGTCCTTTCCTCACCGTGTTGTCGCTATCGAGCACGGTGTGTAGTTGGACAGTTTAATGTACGCTCGGTTGTGGGCGTCCGTGCCTTTACGTTTGCTTTCAACTCCCGGTTCTGTGCTGGTCGAGTGGAGCGCAAGTTACCTTGTCCGTGCGCCGGTTTCTTATTTTTTGTTGTGTGTATTTGTATGGCTCACAGCCCATGGATTTGAATTAAAGTTGAATTAATTTTAGTGGTGTTTTAGGTGATGGGCCTTCAGTCGCTTTAAAATTTAAGTTCCTTGCTTTTCAAGTGATAGATCGTGTGGACCTTCAACGTGATTAAAATAATGTTTAAAGATAAAGCCTTGGTCCTTCTGCCTACTAAAAATTATTTTAGTTGTGTTTAAGTCATGGGCCATCAGCCGTTTTAAAATTAAAGTCCCTTGCTTTTCAAGTGTTAGATTGTTTGGGACCTTCAGCCAACACCGACTCAAAGGAAGGCCTCGCCGCTTGCTGGTGACGTCACGTGAGCTAGGCACGGCGAACGCCAGGTCTGTTGCAGGCAGAAGCGCCTGGGCGTGCTTATCACTATAAATCTCTTATTTTTGGACGAAATGTTTGGTATTGTTTTCGATACTGCAGTTTTATTTAGATGAAAGATTTTCTTACTATCGTAAAGCTACAAATGAAGATTATAGTTCTGTATTACTGAATCCTGCAGAAACAAACGTAGATCAATATGAGAAGATGCTTTGCCCCATTGCAAGCTTCGGAAATTTTACATTCAAGTAACTATATTTACTTGATCCATTTTGTTATCGAAACTTAGCCCAACCTCCTTACAATTAACTCGTTTCTTTTATTTATTTATTTTCGTTTGACATCGTCACTGGAAATGTGAACTAATTTACATGTGTAAATGTCCAACTGTTGCCGGTCACTAGATTACACTCGTTTTCAACGAAAGGAATTCTAAGCAGGAAACAAAATGGCTTCATACATCGAAAATACTGCTGAGCTTAAACTTTTTTAAACATGCACATTAGAAAAGATTAATATTCCCCTCTTGCAACTGAAAGGGGAAACTTTATAAGATAAAAAAACTATTTGATAAAACAAGTATCTCTCTTTTGCCTCTTCTTCTGTCCCCCTCCCTCAACGTGTACAATCGCAAGATATTTCATTAACATTCAGTGCTCCTCACCCCACAGTCAACCAAGATACCTAAAGAAGAGCACCAATATGTTCACAGTTTCTTGTAAAAGGAACCCAGTACAAACGTAACTTCCTCAGATTTACAAATAAGGTAAACAAGAACGAATTCTGTTGCTGCTGAGCCATGAAGTTGTTTTTGTATGTCAGTCCTTAAAACAGGTGGAAATTTAAGTTCAGGAGTACAGTATTTGTTAAGAAGTGTAATGAATTGCACAATTAATTGATTGCAGAAATCTCTCAGAACAATGTGTGTTGGTCAACTACCGCCAATAGTTTCACATTTTCCTGTGCAGAGAGGGAGACACCACCATTATGAGTATGCCTGCAACAGACCTGGCGTTCGCCGTGCCTAGCTGACGTGACATCACCAACTAGCGCCAAGACCTTCCTTTGAGTCGGTGTTGCTTCAGCCTAATTTAAGATAAGGCCTTCTGTCTTGTGTTTGTTTTATTTAATTTTACCTTCAATCTCAAATCATTGGCCTTCAGTCGTCTTTAAATTAAGGTTGTTGCTTTTCGAGTGTTAGATTTTGGGCCTTCAGCCAAATTGTAGAACTTCATTAACGTGAGGCCTTCTGCTCTCTAAATGTTCTCTTTGGCGTCTGCATTTTGAGTTAATGGCTTTTAGCTTTTTTTTTTTTTTTTTTACTAAAGTGGCTGTGCCCTTAAGATAGTGTGTCGTATTCAGGCGATAACTAAGTTCAGGAATTTGCACTGTAATGTTTGGGGTAATAAATAAAGTTATATTTTGGCCCTGTTCCACAATTCCAACTACATGTCCTATCATGCGGGTTTAGCAGGGCCTTTCAGTGAGATGATGCTGTAGTGTACAGAGAAGTTGCAACATTAGAAAATTGCAGCGAATTTCAAGAAGATCTGCAGCGGATAGGCACTTGGTGCAGGGAGTGGCAACTGACCCTTAACATAGACAAATGTAACGTATTGCGAATACATAGAAAGAAGGATGCTTTATTGTATGATTACATGATAGCGGAACAAACCTTGGTAGCAGTTACTTCTGTAAAATATCTGGGAGTATGCGTGCGGAACGATTTGAAGTGGAATGAGCATATAAAATTAATTGTTGGTAAGGCGGGTACCAGGTTGAGATTCATTGGGAGAGTCCTTAGAAAATGTAGTCCATCAACAGAGGAGGTGGCTTACAAAACACTCGTTCGACCTATACTTGAGTATTGCTCATCAGTGTGGGATCCGAACCAGATCGGGTTGACGGAGGAGATAGAGAAGATCCAAAGAAGAGCGGCGCGTTTCGTCACAGTGTTATTTGGTAAGCGTGATAGCGTGACGGAGATGTTTAGCAAACTCGAGTGGCAGACTCTGTAAGAGAGGCGCTCTGCATCGCGGTGTAGCTTGCTGTCCAGGTTTCGAAAGGGTGCGTTTCTGGATGAGGTATCGAATATATTGCTTCCCCCTACTTATACCTCCCGAGGAGATCACGAATGTAAAATTAGAGAGATTCGAGCGCGCACGGAGGCTTTCAGACAGTCTTTCTTCCCGCGAACCATACGCACCTGGAACCGGAAAGGGAGGTAATGATAGTGGCACGTAAAGTGCCCTCCGCCACACACCGTAGGGTGGTTTCTGGAGTATAAATGTAGATGTAGATTTCCAGGTATGGGTAGTACGAACTTCGTTGAGTTGTTTTAATAGATGGGGTCTGTTGTGTCGGTATGCCCAGCAGAACAGACACCAGTGGTGATACAGCGGCCGTATAGACTACAATATTAAGAAAAATCAGGACTTCTGGCGCCTACAGACACTAAAATAAATCAGTGATGAAGGCTGAAAATTTGTACCGGACGGTGTCTAGAACCCAGATGATCCGCTTCTCTATACTCCGTTCATCGTAGGAATGAACCTCCTGTACACGTTACACTATGTATTCTTCCGCATTTGCTGGAACCTTATTGGATTTTGTTTCACTTGGAGCGGAAACCAAGCTGTCTCCAGTACAGCCAAGTGCGATAATGTGTATACATTATACCCTGTGCGCTACGCGCACATTGACTCAAACGATGACGCGGGACAACAGCTTCATCGGCGCATTAAACTTGGACAGCACGGGCCAGGCAAGTGATCCAGATAGCCAGCAGTTGCAGTAAAGACGTAAAAAGAGACGAACAGACGATAATATAGCTTTGAATGACACTTAATTTATAAACAGAAGGAAACAATATATGGCAAAACTCTTAGGTTGCCGGACGGAAAACATGACATCTTAGATAAAGATCTTTTCTAACATAGTATTGTAATTAAACACAAGACTGACGAAAATTCCTGGCTTCGACAAGGGTAATTTTACTGCATGAGCTATGTGTGCCGTAAAAGCCATGTAGTTAAACATTGAAGCCACTGAAGATATTACAGTCAGTCGTCTGGTAATCTCCGAACTCCTTCCAAATCGGATTCCGTGCGATTCGGTACACTTCGGTACTGCTAAATTGATAACGAGGCGATCATCTACAGAATCCAAAGCCAGAAAGTCCCCATTTCCTCCTCCTCCTCTTTATAACGTGCTCTTCCACATTTCGTCATCGTTCGGCCGTGACATGTCAATGACAATACTTCGTGCGTTTGACAGCTTAAATGCTTTGTTATTTCTCGCGACAAATCTTTTACCTTGACTCCAGGTCAATTCTTTTGGGTTCAGATTGCAGTTTCACGGTGACAGCTGTAAACATGCAGTATTTCCACAGTGTGTGCAAAAATTGTTGTCCATGTTTCTACGATGCTTGTCACTCTGGCTCGTGTAAGACCACATCTGTCCTACAAAACAATGGGCGTTTTCAAATGAAGAGTATTTGATTTTTTATTTTTCTCCAAAAAATTTACTTGTGTAATGTTTTCTTAACTTCGACAATCTCTAAAAGTCTTTTGTATAACATCGATAACTAAGAATGTATATTTGAAATGAAAACCAGAATGTTGCATGTGACATGAAATTAGAAACTAGAAGACAAGCCCTTTTTGAAAAATGATGGTTAAGTATGCTTTAATTAACATATATTTGATGAATTTCATATTTAAATGATATGGGTATTCAAACCGAACAAAAAAAAAACATTACAGAGAATAATGTGTTTCGAACAGCCGCCCGCCAGAATACACGGTTATGACGCTACCGTTTACACCACACACACAGATGCAATACCTTCCCTTATATTTTTAACATAGCGTTTCTCGAAAAACGTCAGAGCTGGTTTTGCTACGTAATATTGTGAAAAACATCAAGAACAGCTTGTTTCTCCCCATTAACGGTGTTCTGCGCTCGCGTTACACTTCAAAACAGGGAACAATGTCTTCCATTTTCACTGTACGAGACGATCGGAGCACAAGTAGCGTTTAAAGAGACTGTGACGGTACAGCATTTTTTAAATAAAAGTTACTTATGTAAAGTATGGTTAAGAAAAACGTTGATAACTGTCAACACAGCAGAATGTCCTAAAGGTTATTTTACAGTGACACAGCATTAAGATACCTGGACCTCTTTCCAGAAGCGGAACAACACCAGTGTACTTCAGCTACGGCTGATGACCAATCATCACGTTTGCGTTCGTTTACATTCTTATGATGAACGAATTACAGAGTTGCCTCAGCCACCCGCACACCCCTCCCAATCGACTCAAATTCTCAACCTGTCAGAAGCAAGCAGCTCCTGCATCTGACATGTCGTATAGAGCTGACACGACGTATCCGGACATCCCCAAAAACATATTTTTCATATTAGCTGTATTGTGCTGCCACCTACTGCCAGGTACTCCATATCAGCGACCTCAGTAGTCATTGAACATCTTGGCAGAGTAGACTGGGGCACTCTGCAGAGCTCACAGACTTCGAACGTGGTCAGACGATTGGGAGTCACTTGTGTCACCCATCTGTACTCGAGATTTCCACTCTCCTAAAGATCCCTAGCTCCACTGTTTCCAATGTGATAGTGAAGTGGAAACGTGAAGGAACACACACACCACAAAAGCGTACAGGCTGACCTCGTCTGTTGACTGACAGCAACCACCAACTGTTGAAGAGGGTCGTAATATGTAATAGGCAGACATCTATCCAGACCATCACACAGGAAGTCCAAATTGCATCAGGATCCTCAGCAAGTGCTATGACAGTTAGGCGGGAGATGAGAAAACTTGTATTTCATGGTCGAGCGGCTGCTCATAAGCCACACATCAGGCCGGTAAATGACAAACGACGCTGCGCTTGGTGTAAGGAGCGTAGACATTGGACGATTGAACACTGGAAAAACGTTGTGTGGAGTGATAAACCACGGGACACAATGTGACGATCCGATGGAAGGGTGTGGCTACGGCGAATGTCCGGTGCACGTCAACTGCCAGCGTGTGTACTGCCAACAGTAAAATTCGGAGGCGGTAGTGCACTGGTGTGGTCGTCTTTTTCATGGAGGGGGCTTGCACCCCTTGTTTTGCTTGTCAGCATCACAGCACAGCCGTACATAGAGGTTCCAAGCACCTTCTTGATTCACACGGTTGAAGAGCAATTCGGGGATGGTGATTGCATCTTTCAACACGATCAAGCACCTGTTCATAGTGCATGTCCTGTGGCGGAGTTGTTACACGACAATAACATCCCTGTAATACACTGGCCTGCACAGAGTCCTAACCTGAATCCTACAAAACACCTTTGGGATGTTTTGGAAAGCCTACTTCGTGCTAGACCTCACCGACCGGCATTGATACCTCTCCTGTGTGCAGCACTCCGTGAGGAATGGGCTGTCATTCTCAAAGAAATTTTCCGGCACCTGATTGAACCTATGCCCATGAGAGTGGGGGAAGCTGTCATCAAGGCAAAAGGGTGGGCAAACACCATATTGAATTCCAGCATTACCAATGAAGGGCGCCACGAACTTTTAAGTCATTTTCAGCCGTGTGTCCGGATACTTTTGATCACAGTATGTATATACGAGGCGGATCTAGGTACTTTTAGTGCGGATGCACCGTGTTTTCCAAACCCCTGCGGGACTTAGGGAATGTTCCCTTCGAGCGTTGGGTCTAATGGATATGGGCACTGCTTTCGCGTGATTGTTGAAATTTGAGTCGGACAGGAGGCGTGTCCGGATGACCAAGACAGTGGACAACCATTCTAGAGAAAGGCGCATCCGTGTTCGAGTCCTGATGCGGCACAAACTTTGAACCTTCGCCACTGATTTCCTGTAGACACCTAAGGTTCTGATTTCTCTCAATATTCCACGCTGGCATTGTCCATCACAATGTCTGAATTTGAACGGAGGTATGGTGACAACTATTTTGTGGGCTATTTTTTTAAAGCACTGTGGGTCATCTTCAACTTTGAAGCTTTAAATATTAGTTTACTCCAAGGAATAACTCCTGTGTCCACTGACCTTACATGTACAGCAATATGGCGACTTTGTTTACCCAGTGGAACTTTTAAGACCACTAAGCCCATTGCTCATTTTCCAGCACATTGGCCTTGTGTGGTCTTGGTTCACACATGTTTCGTCGATACAATGAATCCATTTCCTGCATTCTCCTTAATCCTTGCAGCCACATTATAATTTCTCTCTCCAAGAAATTTTTCTCCCATTGTTCATCTTACAATATAAAATTTTTCTCCCATTGTTCATCTTACAATATAAAAAGCCCGTGCCCTTCAACGTTCTTAGCACCATCCATCGAGTACCGCTAAAATCCAAGTCTTTTTCATTCACGAAATTGTCAGCAATCTGGTATTCGTTGCTCGGATACATATCGAATATTATACGACACAAAACATTCTCAGAAAATTCGTTCAGTTTGCCTATTTGTTTCTTGCGATTGCGACACTTTCGTGGCGATTCAAAAGATGCCGACCCATTGGCTTTGATAGATACGTTCGCTGCACAGTTATCAGTTCCACGTCACGCACCTTAGCTGATCTCTGCCAGGTGTTGGCAACATTCGGAAGTGGCGGAGAGTCGTCTGCTTCAGGCTCTATTTTGAAAAAAAAAAAGCAGTGCTGGAGGGAACTGAACCATGAATTCTGCAGAGCGGTCCATAAATCCGTAAGAGTACAAGGGGGTGGAAATCTCTTCTGAACAGCATGTTGCAAGGCATCCTGGATATGCTCAATAATTTTCATGTCTTGAAAGTTTTGTGACCAGCGGAAGTAATTAAACTCAGAATAGTGTTCCTGGAGCCACTCTGTAGCAATACTGGACGTGTGGAGTGTCGCAGTGTCCTGCTGGAATTGCGTAAGTCCGTCGGAATGCACACTAGACATGAATGGAAGCGGGTGATCAGACAGGACGCTTAAGTATGTGTCATGTGTTAGAGTCGTATCTAGATGTATGTTCCATTTAATGGTTCGCATGCTGACATTTGTTGATAGCCCAGCATTGAAATCTGCAACAATTTGCAGAAGGATTGCACTTCTGTCGCAATGAACGATTCTATTCAGTCGTCGTCGGTCCCATTCTTACAAGATGTTTTTCCAGCTGCGGCAGTGTAGAGATCTGATGTTTCACCGGATTGCCGACATTCATGGCACACTTGTGAAATGGTCGTACGGGAAAGCCCCCACTACATCGCTACCTCGGAGATTCTGTGTCCCATCGCTCGTGCACTGACTATAATACCACATTCAAACTCAATTAAATCTTGATAACCTGCCATTGTAGCAACAGTAACTGATCTAGCAACTGTGCCAGACACTTGTTGTCTTATATAGACGTTGCTGACCACAGTGCCTTATTTTGCATGTTTACATATCTGTGTTTGAATATGCATTCCTATACCAGTTTCTTTGGCACTTTAGTGAATATTCACCTTACTTTTGTCTTATTCATAGCAGATTCACCAAACACAACAGTCAACATTTTGAATGTGATGCTGCACTTTATTCCATTTTTCAAGCAAAATTTACTGCAGATTCTTCAAACCATCTTTCTCAAATGTAAAAATTTGCCAAGAGCACTCAAAAACACATATAATGTTCTCGACTGTCAACAATATATTAAGTATTCAAAACAGTTGTAAATGCAAACACATATCAGGAACATGTGCAACACTTCGATGATAATTTTTTTTTAAAATCGCATGTATGAAGTCCACAAAATAAACAAAAAATCGTTAATTTTTATCACACCTCTTACAGTGAATACCAGAGTTAGCAGAGAGAACTCAATAGGGACGGGGTGGGGGATGGGGGGAGGGACCAAATGATAAGTCACTTGTATGGAAAAATATTCTCGAAACAGCCTTGCACTCAGAACAATGTAGTTTTTGCTTGTTTGTGTTACACTTGCCACTTTTCTGATCCATCATACATAATGAACACTTCACGGATAATGCAGCTGTCAACACACATACATTGGAGGAAAAAAATCACCGCTGGACATTCAAAGTACATTTAGAAACATGCAAAAAAAAGTGAAAAAGGGGAAACGATGCCAGTGGCTGGTGTGTTATGTGGTGTTTATGACCTCAGTAGCATGTCTCCACTGGTAAAAAAAAAATCTTGTAGCAAACCTTACAGGAAAGGCTGCACTGTGCACTCCTACTCTTAGGTGGCCATTCTGAGGCACTGTGGCTCAACCACACCAAGAAAGCCAGTTCAGCCTCCATGCCATTGTGACGACAAAGCCAACTTTGGGGTTTTTCAAACAGTGCATATAAAAACCATTTTGATTACTTTCTCACAATCCTTTACTTCACAGACACATCAGTGTATCCAAATTACTGAGTAGAATTGATTTGATGAGGAAAATCTACGTATTAAGTTTTCCAACTCATTAAATACGTACAGCATCCACCCAAGACTGCAGTAATTGGATTCACTACTTACCCTCCTGTATGAATCTGTCATTGGAGTTTATATCAGGCAAATAATTTGGTAGACTTCTCTGCAATGACTGGATGCAATGGTCACTAAGACCTCTCCACATGTTTGGGAAACATCTAGGAGACATTTCAGGTTTGTGTGATTTTTATTTAGTGTATACTAGTTGACTTTTCTTTCTGGTAATTGTACAGTGTGTTAACTGTACAATTGGGAGATCTCAGAACGGGGGTAGTGAGGTGGAGGAAGCCGCCAGATAAGGTGCCAAAGGGCGAGGAGCTGTGCAGGAGGAAGAGAACATGCCTAGCTCCAGCAGTGCTGCCACCATAAACAGCACTTCATGCTTCCATGAAAACAGAAGTCACACTTGGAAGTAAAAAAAAAAAAAAAAAAAAAAAAAAAAACCCTTAAATGATTTTTTTGAAAATAAAACTGACATTGTTTCACGTTTAAAGACTCTAACAGCAGTAATTACGCTCACTTGTTGCAAGGAAAGAAACCAACACTAATTACAGTGAAACGCAACAAAGTAATACAATAATAACAATGACTACCTCTTACAGTATTTATGAGCTTTTAACATGTTGGAATAGTTGTGGGTCACAAACTTCTGTTAATAAATACAATGAAAAACCAGCCTAAGTTGCGACTTTCATTTTTTCTACTCTCACGATGACTAGTTTTGGGCCAGGACCCATTTTCAAATCATAGTAACACAGTGAAAAAAGGTATTTCAGAAAACACAAATACCGTGTCAAAGATGTGAAAATGAACAGCTACATTGCATAAGATGTTGCCTGCAAGCTAATGTTCACACACACACACACACACACACACACACACACACACACACACACACACACACACACACACACACAAAGAGTACCAGCAGAAGCCAGGACTAGGGAGTGATTGTCTAATTTAAAGTTCACTCACTGGAAGTTATTTAAGTTTGTTTCAAAATGCATAAGATTTGTTTTTGTGAACTAGGGGTTAAGCTGCTTGCAATAAGCAAGTTATTAGCATGTTCCATAATTCTCCTCACTTTGTCTGGTGTGGCTGTGTTTGTGTCCTTTGTCAGTAATTAGTGCCTTCCATTCCTTGTGTATGTTACTGTTTAAATTAAAACGCCGAACTGCGAGGTCACAAGATACACAGCTGACAGATTGTTTTTCAGCTTGGGCAGTAATATGCAAACTACTGCCAGTGATAGTGAAAGATTACAGTATTCTATCAACTTATCTTACTTTGAGTAAGCTACTTGCAAATAAAAAGAAGATACTGACATTGAAAGTCCTGCTTAACTACAGTCTAAAGATAAATGTTGTTCCATATGCACCTCTGTTGGCAATCAGATGTAAAAAAAAATAATTTGGAAAGTATTGTGAACTAATATCTGTCATAGGAGGAGCATAGAGGCCATTTTTGTAAAAATATCAGCCCAAATATGTTTTTAATGAAATAGGACTCAGCCTTTATGAACCACGATTCCTTCCAGTAAAAATATTTCTGAGTGATAAATCCGCACCTGCAGTATGGTATTGGGATATGGGGCGAGGCACGAGCAGCCTGTGTGGTCAGGCTTTTTAAACTGCATAAAAACCAGGAGAGTAGTAGCTAAGCCAAACGACAGAGCCTCGCAGATTAATTTTCAGAAAATGGTAAACATTTTACATCTACTCTGTGTACATCCTGCAGGCAACTGTGTATGAAGCTAAATCCAGAACATAATGTAAAAAGTAGTAACATACTTAACTAAAACTGACAGAATTAAAAGTAATAAAAAAAATCTTCAGACCACAGTTCACATACAATGAGGACATTTTTTTTTCACAATAGATTACCATTTGATTTTAACACAGGTAATGAAAATGCCTTATAGAATAAACTGAAGCACTAGTTTTCAATAGAATATTTTGAACTGTAATGTGCCCTTTGTAGAACTGTTAATGTAAGAGGTGTGTTCAAAAAGTAAGGTGACTTTATATTTTTTATGAAAAAATATTTATTTATGCATTATTATTCATGTTGTCCCCTTCAAAGTAATCCCTCTCAGATACAATACACTTGTGCCAATGCTTCTTCCAATGCTTCTCACAAGCACTTTTTGGTACAGCCTTGAGTACTTCCAGCAATGCAGTTTCTATTTCCTCAATCATTCATAATCTTCGTCCTTCCATAGGTCTCTTCAGTTTTGGCAACAAGAAAAAGTTGCAGGGGGCCAAATCCAGTGAGTCCAGTGAATATGGTGGCTGAAGCATGATTTATTTTTTGTCAAAAAATCTCTCACAGGCAACGATGAATGAGCAGGTGCTTTGTCGTGATGCATGTCATGAATTGTTTTTCCACAATTCTGGACATTTTTTGCATATTGCTTCTTGCAAACAGCACGTAATGTCAAGGTAACACTCCTTACTAACCATACGACCTCGAGGCAAAAATTCATGATGCAAAACTTTGACATTTGATTGAACTTGGCGTGCTTTTTCCGGTCTTCGCTTTCTCGAATGCTTCCATTGGAACGATTGGTCTTTGGTTTCGATGTCCTAACAGTGAACACATTTTATCACCAGTTTTGACACTTTTGAGCAAATCAGGATCATCACTGATGCAATTCAAGAGCTCATGAGTTATGCTCATGTAACAGTTCTTCTGATCAAAATTGAGAAGTTGTGGAACAAACTTCGCTGACACACACACACACACACACACACACACACACACACACACACACACACAAAATCTTGTGCCGAAAACATCCAAAAAAAATTGCATGGCATGAGCCAACCAATATGCCAACATCCTCAGCAACTTCTCTTACAGCAATTCTATGATTTTCCAAAGCAATTTTCTTCACAGCTTCATCGTTATCATCTGTTATTGATGTGCTGGGGCGTCCAGAGTGAGGTTCGTCATTGGCATCTTCTCAGCCATCTTGGAAGAGCTTGTACCACTTGTAAACTTTTTTTTTTTTTTTTTTTACTTGCAGGAGACACTCTGTATGCCACTGTCAACATTTCAAGTGTTTTAGAGCAGTTGATTCCATTTTTCACAGAAAATTTGATGCAAATTCTTTGCTCCACTTTTTATAATAATCAATAATCACTGAGCACACTAAAACACGTCTAATCTTTGTATCTGTCTTAAGCAAACAAAGTATGCCGCACACTTGAAACTGTGAACATATTTTTGGGTCATGTGTACCAACGTAACAAAAAAAAAAATCCCACGCAATTTGAAAAGCCACCTTACTTTTTGAACTGCCCTCATTTATAGCCATACACTTTTTTTGTGGCAAAAACTGATAATTTTGATCTTGTTGTTTTCATCAATGTATGCATTTGCATTTTACTGGTAAGAGAAGTGTTATGAGAGCAACCATGTACCTCATCGTACATATAAACTAAAGCTTTGACAATGTCCAAAAGCTGATTGTTATATGGACAGCAATTAAATACATAAATACACAAGGCTTGTCTGAAAAGTTCTCTGCTTCACTCATGGGTCACAGCACTAAGTGTGTAATTTTTTCCACAGATGTCCGCGCACTGGCAGCTCTTGCAAAATTTTACCAATGTGCAACAATGTGGTGACCTATAGCTTTTTGATTTACAAGTGTAGTAATCTTAACTTGCAGTAGCATTCTCGCTTCCTGTGTGTGATGTCCCGGGTTCGATTCCCGGTGGGGTCAGGGATTTTTCCTGCCTCGAGATGACCGGGTGTTATTCTGTTGTCTTCATCATCATCATTCATCCCCATTGTGGTTGGAGGAAGACAATGGCAAACCACCTCCGCTAGGCCTTTGCCTAGTACGGTGGTGCAGGTCACCCACAATGTCCCCTACACTCTTCGAAGTATGGGACCTCATCACCATCAATCTTAACTAAACTGAATGTATTAATTTTACATACACAAACCCGTTTAAAAATATTTAAATTTTATAATTAATGGTTTAATACTGTGAGGAATAAAATAATAATAATAATAATAATAATAATGGCAGAAGATGGAATCGAATCCAAGTTGACAAACTGCCAGCCAGTGCTCTTAGCTACTGGGCTATCACTCTGTTATGTGAACTGTTGCTCATAAATCCCTCACATTCTATGGGTAAATCTTTAGAGAGTGTTTTACCTTTTCATATGACTCATTTGGGCGAAATATTCTAGGAACTGAAAGGGCATCAACTACTTCTACTCACATACGTCTATTTTATCTAAAATTTCTGTAAATAGAATCATTGACCATTTGGAACCCAACAAATGTGTTTTGAATTCAGTGATCCGTAGCAAATGATTTACTTCAGATTAAATATTTGTTCCGATCATCATCTGCCATTCCTAAAACCACCTTGATATTCAGCTAAATTACTCCCCAGTATTATGTCTACTCTCTTTAGTATAATCCTGGAAAATATGTTATATGCAAATGGTTGCAAAGAAATTCCTCTGTAGCTGCCAATATATTATTTATTGCTTTCCTTATGTAGTGGATTTGTCGGTGCCACCTTTCACTCTATTGGGAGTTTTTCTGTTTTCTAGATTTTCTCGAAGATCAATTTTAGTTCTTTTTCTATTTTTGGTGGGGACCATTTTAAAGCTTGTGAGGTCATAGAGTCTTTTCCACTAGCTTTATAACGTTGTAATAGCTTCAGTTTCTTTGATACTTGGTGGTAAATAATCTGGATTTTCACAAGTGTTCAAGTATTCAAGTTTATTGACAATTAAAATGCTGATCCAAATATTATGGAAGTTATTCGCCTAATCAGCGAACCTTGTCCCATGCCCCTCCGTTATTAGATTTACATTTGTGGACATACCTAAATCTTTAAACCTCACTTTCTTCTGCAAAGATGTAATGGATATGGGCTTCTTTGGCAGATAATCTACAGAAAACAGTTTCATACTAAATTTTCTCATTTGCTTGCATTTTTTTTAGCAACTTCTACGTTACAGCCGTTTCACTTACAAGGGTGTTAATCATAATTACATTTTATACATCACTTTCTGTATATAAACTGAACTGCATAAATATTTTTAAATTTTATAATAATTAGTGTAACACTGTGAGGAAATTTTAAAAAGAATTGCTGTCAGTGGGAACTGAACTCGAGTCAGCGAATTGCCAATTTGTGTGCTAGACCACTCACCCAAGTGATTGTTGTGACAATTACTCCTCAAAAATTCCTTGTACTCCAAACTTGTACAATAAACTTGTACAATAAACTTCACACAGTTCCAAAGCAAAATACTGACCCAGTGTTGTGTGCAACGTAGTGCTCATATTGTTGGAAACACTGATGTCACATCACAGAATCTGCAGCCAAAGACAGACAGATGTGTCCCTTCTCCAAGTTGATCATAGTGCGGCTGACCATCATTTCAGCACTCAACACTGGTTTCTAATTATCATGGAAAGTGTGCTACAGAAAAGAAAATTTCCATACTTTTAGTGTGATTTTTGGCTCACATTCAAAGATAAATTTGGTGTATATTTACAGTGTGCTGTAGCATATTAGCACAACTTTCAACCCACTCCATGCAAAACTGCAAGTCATTCTGTCCAGTTTTTGGCTGTAAGCAGCAGCCTGATTAAGGTGAGGCATGTTAATTTGACAACATGGAGAAAATTTAGTATTGTGCAAACAGGTTTTGCAAAAAGGTTTGGTTGCTCACTGAATTCATTTGAGCTCCATAAATCTGTGTGATGACTCTCCTCTTTCAATGTCCACCACGAAGAAATGGACTAGTGAATTTAACCGAGGCCACAAAAGTATCCAGGATGATCTAAGTGAAGAACATTCTAAAAGCAAAAAAAGTGCAGAATATGATGTTGAAATATCAGTATACAAAAGGGCATGAAATTCCTGTAACAGTAGGGGTTGCAAAAGAATATGTTGGCTACATTTGACAGGAAGAACTGCATATGAGAAACATTTGTGTGACATGGGTGCCTCATGTGCTCAGGGCAGATCAAAGACAAATTCACACAACAATCTCTGAACAGTGTTTGGCATGTTTTCATAAAAACAAAAGTGAATTCCTGTGTTGGTATGCAACAACAGATGAAACATGGCTTTGCAGCTACAGACCATACCCAAAATACCACTTGAAAAAGTGAACAGTAGCTGATTCTTCAGCAACCAAGAAAGCAGAGATGATCAGCAGGAAAGGTCATGGAATCAGTATTTTCCAGAGCAAACAGACTTCTGTTAACTATCTTCAAAATGGTAAAACAATACCTCAATAATATTATTCTGACCTTCTAATGTATCTGGGTACAGAGACTTGATTTGCAGAAGAAGAAGAAAAATTATCTTTCATCAACAGTGCACGTGCCCACAGAAGTGTCTTGCCAATGGCGTAACTGAAAGATCTGCCCTATTCCCCAGACTTGACTCCATCAAACTACTATCTCTCCCCACCACTCAAAGTCTTCTTTGCTAATCAGCATTTCTCATCTAACCGGAAAGTGATTACAACTGTAGCATAGTACTTGGAAGCAAAATGCTGGGAAGCATTGCTCAGTACCACTGCTGATCTATAGTTGCAACAATACTTTTCGATGGTACCCTGAATCTCCTGTTATTGCAATCCACAATGAGAAAAAAATAGAGCACAAATTAGGCAATAGCTTTTTAAGAAAGCAAACTTATTTCCTAAATTGTTTATGTGATAATCAGCTCTTCCAGAATATCACTGGAATGTTAAAACACAATTCTGAATATCTTTCCAACGAAACTGGCTGAAGAACATATGAATGCTTCATATAACAGCAAAAAAGGGTATGCACTACTAAAATAAATTGAGGTTTCACGATCAGAACACTGGTATATGAATCATTTTTTAAACTGCATGCCTGTGAAATTTATTAACATGGACTTATCCTGTTTTTGCCCCGTGGTCTTCAGATTATTATTAAAGGTAACTTTCCTTGCTAATGTTCTACTTACCTTTAACTTTTTTGAGACTGGAGTTAGTTCTAAAGAATGACTACAATGAAAGAATTTCAACACCAATATTTATTTTATTTACAGCCATATAGAAGTATTTGCAACACCCATTCCATTAGGACAGCACCTTACAAATATGTAAGTTAAGCTTGCTCTCCCCTGATCAAAAATACACGTAAATATAGCACACAAAATAGTCAATCTTGGAAGTTCTTGGAACTGCTGTTGATGACAACACCAAAGAATAAAAACCACAAGGTATTTAAGAACTATAAATCTGTATTTAGCAAAGAAAGCTATCTCTGATAACATGCTGTTGCAGTTGCTTGACAGTTTGCTGCTTTCCCATTTGCTGCGCCAACAGTCTTATTATCTTGACTAACTGTCATTTGAAAATTTAGCACAAAAAGGCAAAAATGTAGAAACAAAACTGCAGCTAAAAGTAAAATATTAATTCCATGTGCCAAAAGTAGTTAACAGATAGCTTGAATGTTACAATAAAGGTAGTGAAACATTACCCACTGACTTAATGCTCCTGGGTTTAACATCTCAATCTAGAACAAAAAGAAGTAGTTTAAAATATTTTCTACATAGGCCAGTTTATAGATTACTTCTGACAATATTTCAAGAATGTTCCACAAGAACAGATCCACAGCATACTTAACCAGAGATAATGATAATTTATGATCATCAAACCATGGTAATTAAATATTCAAATAAAAATGCTGTGAAATTGCTTCCTTCACACATCAGTATTCCACAACTGTATTAATTTCCAGCATGTTAATATGAACTGACATATTAAATAATTAACTGACTAATAACAATTCGGAAACATCTTAACAGGGAAAGTGCAGGAATGACAAAAAGAATGGTAGCATGCATTTTCCTTCAGTGACAAGATGTAATGCAGGATACTGCTTCTTCTGCTCAATTTCTTTCAAGAGAGACAAGAAAAATTGCTATCAAACAGTGTAGAAACCAGTTGCTCTCTATTTTGCCTAAACCTACGTTTAATTTACTATTTACTATGAATATAAGACAGAAGCAACAGGAAATCATACATTAAAGGATCTAATGTACTTAGGTACATGCTGAATCCTGAACTTCCTTTACAAGTTGTAAGAAAACAGACTACATGCATCAATGTATAGCAAACACTCCTACTGCAAATCAGGAAAAGTGTATTAAACACAAAAATAAATGCAAAATAAGACTCAGGAAAAGATTGCTCTCAATATGTGATGTATTTATATATCCAATAGATTGGCAAATGAATGCATAAATATGACATATAGTAGGACAGAAATACTGCTATGGATTACATTTTTAGTCTAATGTTGCTTTTCACAGCACAATAATAATATAATTATGCACAATATTAATATTAATTGTATGAAAATACTCTTCTGTATTTTGAAATCTTTTCCTCACTTCCCTACCAACATTAGACTTTAATACTTCTACTGCCATTAAAAGCAGCAAATTAATTTTACAATTTTGTTTTCCATAACTGATATTTCCTCTACATTAATCTCTGATCAAAACTCTCATCCACATAAATAATGCTTAGTACATTACATTTGAAATGAATAATAATGCAACTCTGTATATAATTCATCATTACAGTGGAAATAAGACTTACTGCAGGAAGCCGCAGAAGCCAAGTAGAACCAAGTATTTAAACAAATCTCCCTCTTTTCCCCTAACGACAGTAACGTCACTATTTTCGTATTTCATATTCCATTGCAGAATGAGCAATACTAAACACATGAAACATTCTTGCCAAAGTATACATTTATATCCGATTTCCTGTTGGTACATACCACAGTGAGGTGCATGTCATTCCAATCAGTTGCCTCACTGAAATTTACTCTCCTCAAGTAAAGTTACTCTTCAAACATTCAGTCATTAAAAAATGTCACTGACATTAATCACTAGAGCAATAAATACTGTAAGATACAAAATTGACTACATCACACTTACACAGACATTAAAACTCTGTGGCGAGTAATATACTATGTATATTAATCAGTCACTTGAATGCCAGGAGCAAAATAAAAAAAATAAAAACAAATAAAAACAAGAAAATAAAGAAAAGCTACACACATACACAGCCACAACAATTATTTTAAAACACACGAAGTCAAGCACCAGTTCACACGGCAACTTACACTAGTTTTGTTAGTGATGTTAAATTCAGTGTATCTCCATCGATTTGTGTTGGAAACCATACATTTTGACAAATCTGTTTTAAGTGAGAAAGGGCATCCACTGTATGTATGTTGTTTATCGAACAATTATCCCACTTCTCACAAATTATACATTTTGTGAATTTGCTTTGTGATGGGCATTACTAGGCCATTGTTAAAAACCACAAGGTGCCTCAGAAAACTCTAGCATCTGCAAGAACTACATTAATTTTGATGTTACAAAGAAATGTTTCAGCCATACAGTATTTGCTTCCAAATGTCTGGTCTACTTAGGTTAACAAAAATTGCTTGGAAGACTTACTCTGAAAATATACATCCATCACCACTGACATAGTCCAGCAATTTTTGAATGTTATGATGGTATTTTTTTGCACCAGAATAGTGAGTCGGGTCTGTAGGAGAGAAATTCAGATTAACATTTTCTCATCAGATCAAAATTCACATAGTTCTCACAGATGCCAGAGTTAGGTAAGAGATTCTTTATGTGGAGTGGATTGACCATTTCGCCTATTAATTGATAAATCTCTTGATAAATATTAAATACAATTTGCATATAACAATTACCTCAAAAGTCCTTTTAGTGACTAATCTGTTTCTGTTAAACTCTGCTCAATACATATGGGACGATAAATAATGTTTTACTGACAGTCAATGGAATTCGGTTTTTGACACAGAATACATAAACATTTCATATAAAGCAGCTATTTACATCAATAGGTGATAAACTTTGCTGAAGGAATAGAATAATCCAACCAAGCACTAATTCTTCCAACAGATAATACGTTATTATACCAGTTAAAGAACCTTTACTTATCTATAATCAGCTAGTGTTACAAAGACACTACAGTTCAGGAAAAGTCGTGTAATGCTGCCCTGAAACCAGTTCCTAAACTGACCTTTTCACAAGTAGATGACTACATATTACTTCAGGGCAGCAATGCACAAGAGGAAATTTTTTAAATTTTTTCTTAAATATCAAACAATGCTTACAAATTCCAGCACATTACAGTCTTGTACAAAAGCTCAGTAAGTGTAAAATATACATCTTTCTTTTCCCATAAATACATAAAATGATGCTGTAACAATCACTTTTTCTGCTTCCATTCTTATATTGACTTCCATCACCAACAACAAGCTAAAATTACAATTTTTATTTTTGAAAATTCAGGTAATATGTTTCAAGCCATCACCTTATGATGAATAGCACATCACATTAAAAAAGGTGTTAAGTAGTACTTCAGCTATCTTTACATTTCCATAACTGTGGTATGACATACCACTGTTTTTTTCTGATGGAATATCCAGACTCAATAAGTGATATTCAAAAACAAAGATGAACAAATAGAATCTGATGTTGTGGAGATGGATAAGGTTAAACTTACACACTATGCAAAGGTGCAAGCCTTAAAATACACCAGTCGTGCAAAAGAATGACAATCGTTGGAATCAACAACTTTCAAGAAAGCATATTTCGTATTCTGTTGAGCAGAACAGGCATCTGCTGTATGATGATTAAAATTATTTTGTATTTTTTAACTTGATGGTCTGTATGGTGATAATAATGCATATTTTTTACAGCTGAAAGTAGAACAATTCTTAGTTTTGGCAAAATTCCCTAAAGCACAAAAACCTTTTTCATAATATAACTGAATTCATTCACTTTAATAATGTAGACACCACATTTTAAAATTCAAAGTGTATCTATGAGAGACTGATTAAGTATATGTGACAGAGCCTATTTCATTGTAAATGGCTGATGGAAAATATAGGTGCTCAATTCTCGGACTACATGGATGAGGATTAAGCATGAATGACAAATGACAAACCCAACTTGATAACGTTTGTACTCTATGCCAGGACGGAAGACTACTTCCATTCAATGTGCTACAGAAAAGCCATGACCCTGCAAAAAAACAGACAGCCTGTGCCATAGAGGCAATCAATACAAACAACATAAAATACAACTAAATTCTCCGCTTCTGCCATAATATTTTTTGAGCTATGCATTAATATTGGGAACAAAGATATAGTAATATTTGAAGAAATACTTCATGGCCAAGATCGTATTTAAATATTTAAATGCGATCTGAAACATTTCTTCAAATCTTACAATATGGAGATTGTCTCCTGATCAGGATGTCTGTAATATATAGCAAAAATATCTTGTACATAGGTGGTAAGGTAATTAACATATATTTCTGTCATGCAGAGGAACAAGTTTCAAGTCCTAGAAACAGGTATTTCCCCCTGCAAAGTGCTTTGAAATAAGATTACCAACATGCAATACGATAACTAATGATATATTCCATCATCTTCCAGACATGCATCTGCAGTAGCAATATTTCACCTTCCAATATTTCAGTCACTTTAATCATACAGCCATCCTCGAGGCAAGTTGGTGGCTGAATTAAAACCACTTAACACAGTAATGTACAGTGGGGTAAAACACACATGCATCTGAGATAGGACAGTCGGCACAACAGTGTCACTCACAAATAAAAACCATGAGTCTACTACAAACATTAGTACAGAGACACTTGCTGACAGCCCACAGGACTAACTGGTACACCTGGAGAAGGTATTCAGTAAAAATGCTCCACAAGGAAAAACACCAGACCAACTAAAGGAAGAGGAAATAGGGGGAAAAATCTATGGCCTTTCTTCTGCATGTGGGAAACATTTCATTAAAAACTGCCAGCATAATGAAGAAACATGCCAAGATTGCAGCTCTTTTGGGATCAGTGAAAGACAATCTACTTTTATGAAAGTTGGGTACTGATGAAATTCCTTGGCAATGTGGTGAAAGCTACATAGGACAAACAACACACACTGTACAAGAAAGCTGCAATGAGAACCAGTGATACATCCTAACAAATCTGTAATGGCTGAAACACTGTATTTCCACCAGCCATTTCACAGATTACAGGAAGGTCAAGATACTGGCCACAGCCTCCTCCTATTGAGATTTGGTGGTCAAGAAAGCAAGTGTGGAAATTTAGTTTGCTGACTGCCAGCTCAAGCAAGACTAGCTAACAGTTCATGGAAACCACTCATTTCACATCTGCTCTCTCAGAGGAATTACCATTCGGAGTCTTCACTATGTGGCATCCCAACACATGCCATCCATCCATTGATGCGTGAAGTTATATCTCTGACTGGAAGATAATGTGGCAATTGTCTTATCTCTGAGACACAAACATTTTATTTCACAGTATACCATTATGTAAAGTAGTTTTAATTCAGTCATTGACTCTCCTCAAAGCTAGTTGCACATACTTCAAGAAACTATTGGAATATCTGAAGGAGAAATTATGGCAGTTTTAAAATTAAGTGTTAATGGTGGGGCAAGCAGTGTGCTAACCTAAAGCCCTGCCGGGTGGCCATCCAACGTCATCTGAAGCAGGGATGAAACAATTGTCATTTGGTAGACTTGGATGCAGGAAGACAATTTTACCCTGGAGTTCAGTCTGTTTTATCACTTAAACAAAGTGTCTCACATAACATTCAAATGCTGACACATCAGTTAGCAAACAACAAATCTGTGTGGTCAATAACATGTCTCCATGAAATAAATTAGCAGTTGGAATAAGATAATTTGAAAGAAAATGCGGAAAAGTAAAAATATATTACGTTTGGAAAAAATGCAGTCTCATGAAGTATTTGACTTTCACATCAGCCTCCAAACACTGTTGAGAAGTGTACCTGGAATAAATCCTACAAGGGGGCAAACTTTTTATTTGTGTTCCCACACTGATGACAACTGGAGAACATGCTATGGATTTATAGTAAAAATTGTCTCGCAAAGGACAGTGACTGGAAACAATCATTTCACAAGAAGGCTGAACCATTTAATTGAAGCTAATATTATTTACTTATTTAATGAGGCACAATTCTGCCTAGATTCCTCTGATCTGCTGCTCAAGTGTTCGTCCAGTAAGGTGCTCCACATCACACAATCAGAACATGATTGTGGTACTATCAATGTACAGATGGAATAGAAATAAAGGAATTATAAAATGCAATCTGTAAAACAAAAAATAGAAAATGATTTGCATGCAGAAGAAAAACACCAGGAAATGATGGAATTAACACAGAATGGCTTAAATATGCATTGCCCACACTGAAATCCACATTTATCAGCTATATTAACGAATGCTGGGCACTCAAGAAATTTCACAGGATTGGAAATTAGTAACAATGCGTATTTACAAGAATGGAGACAGAAGTAATTGCAAAAGCTTCAGGGGCAACTCTTTGCTAACCATGGGGTGTAAAATATATTCTAAAATAATAACACAGAGACCAGCAGTAATTGCTGAAAATATTCTGCTATAAGAACAAACTAACTTTGAAACTTTGTGGCAGATTAAAACTGTGTGCTAGACTGCAACTAGAACCCATTAAGTTTGTTCTTCATCGACAAATGGTCTACTGATTGAGCTATACAGCCATGACTCAAAACTTGCCCTCACAGCATAACTTCTGTCAGTACCTCTCTCCTGTCTTTGGGTTTTAAGAGATAGCTACTGGTAGAAACGAATACACGGGGCTGGTAGTGAATCATTCATGGATAGCTTAGTCAGTAGCACATATGTCCATGAAAGGTAAAGATTATGGGTTCTATTCATGGTCTGGCAGACAGTTTTAATCTGCCAGGAAGTTTCAACCTTGAAAATAATCAACACATGTTATCAACTAAATGGCTGAGCCGAGCACAATATGTAAAACCCTACTTTGTATCCTTTATCAGTAAAAAAACATAAAATAAACAAACATGCGTCCAAGTCTCAAATATTCCCATTATACCAGCAGGACTAGCATTTATATTATGTGTAGCAGCTCTGTTAGTATTTCTGAGTCAGTCTGTAGTTTAAACCACAATCTGTGTCACAGGATTCTTATCCTTTTACTGGATATTGAACAAATGCCCTGCCCCAACCCCTCTAGCTGATACATTGATACACTGAAGCATGACACAAATAATCCACCAAATTTACATTTCCTCCATCAACAAAATACTTGTCATGTGAGCCTTACAATACACATCAGAATTAAGCCTGGCTTGGGATTTGAAGCACAGTGCTCGAATGCCCAACTTGGGAAAGATAAAGTTCAAATTCCAAATAGAGTTTAGGATCCATTTTAAATGTGAGTTTCAACTCAATTGAGGAGTATACCATTAAACTTACACAAATACCTACATTGTCACTATTTTTTTTTCCTTATACTGAGTAAAATACGTAACAACAATGATGTATGATAAGACAGCCACATACATAGACACATATAAAATTGCATGACAGTAACAGGTGGATGCAAGAACGACAGGTAAGGTACATTAAGGACTGCTGATCATCCAAACAGCCGCAACAGGGTTGTTACACCAGTGGGTACAGGGGAAAGAGAATTCTGACTCAGTGTCATTACATACTTGGGGCCCAGAGTATCAGGGACTGGACAGTGCAGTGCCCATGATATTTTCCCACTTCTCCACCTGCTGATTGACACCACCCGGAGTTACCCGAGGAGCGCGGAGTGTCGGCGGCTAAGTAGCGCGCCACGCGCCCCGAGGGCGGGCCGTCAAGTGTGTGTGCGCTGGCTCACATACTCGAGCGCGTTGTGCAGGATCCGCTTCTCGCAGGCACGCATCTCCACAGCTGCCGCGTGGCATGGGGACAGCGATGACCGCTTCGCCAACAACTCCTCATCCACCTACAAACCATCACTTGAAATGTAACTGGATTGCTGGGAGAGACATGTACTGAAATATAAAATATCAGATTCAAATAGGAGTAGGCAATACATGTTTCAAGTGATGTTTACAATACATGGAACTTTTATTCTGTTGACCTACATTTATCATTACACTAGTGAATGTGGCAGTGCTTTGCAACTGCTAAATATGTATGGAAACTTCATATACATTCTAAATTCCTTGTCCTCCACCCCTGTCTGTCCATCTTCTCATCCACCCTCTCTCTCTCTCTCTTTGTACATCCTACCCCCCCCCCCCCCCACCCTTTCTGTCTAAATGATTGAGTAGCACATAAGAGTCTGAAGTAAATTGATCAAGAACTTTTTGAGACCATCAGTAGGAATATTTTCCCCTTAATATATTACCTCTCTCTCTCTCTCTCTCTCTCTCTCTCTCTCTCTCTCTCTCTCTCTCTCTCTCTCTCTGTGTGTGTGTGTGTGTGTGTGTGTGTGTGTGTGTGTGTGTTTTGTAATTTCCTTTTTCATACCAAAAATACTAATGCTCTCAAAAAAAAAAAAAAAAAAAAAAAAAAAAAAAAAAAAAAAAAAAAAAAGGGGGGGGGGGGGTCAAGCCATTCTCAAGTGATAATCTTGTACAGTTTATTTTAATTTCCGACTTTTCCTCCAGATCTTCCAAAAATTATCTTCATACAAAGCTTGTCCTGAAAAAAAAGTAAAAATTATGAACATAACAAAGACAAAAATCAACCAAAGCTGTCCAATCCATTCTTAACTACTGATATTTCATATATATGGCAATTAATGTTAATTTCAGACTTTTCTGTTGGATTTTCCAAAAATTTTCTTCTATGCAAACCTTGTCCTGACAAAAATGAACACAACAGAAATTCATCCAAATCAGTTGAGCCGTTCTCTGGTACTTTCATACATGCAGCAACTGATTTTTATTTAAATAGATTTCTTTCTGTCACATGTATTGATCATTATTTTATATCATTTAAAGAAATTTAATGACCTGCAGAAGGCAAAGTTCATCATCTCATTTAATATGCAACATTACAAAATTATAGAAATCAAAGCTTTATGAAAGTACAGAGCTCTATAAACACCAAGCAAAATTGAGTGTGCAAGGGCACACTCCAACCTCATGGGATGGGTCATCGCCAATCTGAACATGTTTGATACTGCCCGGATGGCAAAAGCTAGGCTGTTGCTCTGCTCAGGATGTCACGTAACAAAAACATGAGGTACTGCAGTTAGATAAGACATTTTCATATCACATTAAAGTTCTTTTCAAGACAAAACAAATATGTCCATGCTGAATCTTTTAGTGTAATTATTTCAGCAGAAACAGAGTAACAAAGACTTCTCATATCACAAATTTAGACAAAAGTTGGACTTTTATTGCATTTATTCAACTACACTGACAAATGCCTCAAAAGAAAGCTAATTCAGTGCATTACACTGAATTTATATAATTACAATGAATTTATATGATAAAGTAAGTGTGGTGTGTCTATGTACATCACCAAAACTACATAAATGAATTTCACAGTCCCATGGGGGTTATAAGGTGTGATAATCCTCCACCCCCCCCCCCCCCCCCCTCTCTCTCTCTCTCCATGAAGGTAGTTTTGTTTTGCAACTGCATCTGTTAGTTATGAAGATATGAGAGTCAAAAGAGGACATCCCAGCAATGGATTTCTGTGGGAAGACAGTGAAGCAGCTTGGCATCGAGTGCCTAAGTGGCTGAGACTGTCCAGAATGTTTGAGAATGTTGTAGAATTTTCCACAATGTTATCGAACCTTCCCGAAGATTCGAGAATGTTCTAAATTTCCAAGATAATCCAGAATTAATGGGAGGTGCATTACTTACACATTCTGGACATTTTCAGCAAATGGGTCCAGTTACTCAAAAATTAACTCCAGCAGATGATATCAATGTGCGTTTGAAAAAATCATTTCTTTGTATCTAGTGAGGAAAGTACAATTAAGAGTAAATATGAGAGCTTAAGTTTCCAATGATGAAGAAGCAGAATACTTGGACAAAATACTCATAAATTAGTAAAGGCACTCACCAACTGATTGTGTAACTGGCCAAACTGAACTTAGAATGATTTATGTAACAACATCACAAGCTCAAATGAATAAATAGATGAGCTTTCTCTGAATGTTGTTCTGAGACAGACATTTTGTCAGTAAGAAATGCAGTAGAGGACAATATTATTTTAAATATTCAAAACAAGAAATGGTCATGAACACACAGCAAAACTAATATTAGGATAGGTAAAGCAAAAATAGCATTTATACTGAGGGTTCTGCTCATATCGATCGAACTGCCATTTAAATGCAAAAGACTGCAATTTCCAGTAAGATTACCATTTACACAAAACAAAAAAAGTTTTGCATCACCCCGGTTCCCAGAACTCTTGAAGATAGACACTGACTGTGGACACTGTTCACATACACAGTCCCTTTGACTATTCAGAGATGTCACTCATAATCATCAGTATTCTGCTATATCAGCAGGTCCTTCGCCTCTCCATTTTCTGCGATCAATTGCTTCCTTCTTAAGGCTACCGTATGTTGTACCATCCACCACATCATCCAGTATCTGAAATCTCTTCCTCACTCCCTTTTCCCTTCTACATAACCTTCAAAAACTGTTTTTATCAACCTGTCATTCTTTCTTAATATATGCCCAATCCAATTTCTTTTTCTTATTTTTATTACATCTAGTAACTGTCTCTTCTCTCCTACTCTTTTCAGTACCTCTTCATTTTTTACTCTGTACATGCAACTTATTCTTTCCATCCTCCGTCATGTCCACATCTCAAAAGCCTCCAGCCTTTCTTTGTCTTTCTTCCTCAAAGTCCATGTTTCAGCACCATATAGAAAAACACTCCATAGAAGACATTTTATGCGTCTCTTCCCGAGTTCTATGTCCAGACCACTGCAGAAAATTCTGCTTTTCGTATAAAATGCCTCTTTTCCATTGCTATCCTCATTTTAATTTCTGTGGTGCACTTCCAGTCGGTGTCTATCTTGCTTCCAAGATACTTAAAATTTTGCACCTGTTCTAGTACTTCTGCATTCAGCATAATTTTTATTTCCTTATGTCATCATAGTGCCAATACTTTTGTTTTCTTTGTGTTGATTTTCATTCCTTAATTTTTTCCATTAGCTTCAATGATGTCCACCAATTTCTGCCATTCTGTTTCCCCTGTGGCTAGAAGGAACATGTCATCAGCCAACCTCAAATACCCTACTCTTCTTCCTCCAATTTCTACTCCTTTGTCATATAATGAGCACTGGTCAAGCATATTTTCCAAGTAGAGGTTGAAAAGAGTAGGTGATAGACAGCATCCATGCCTTACTCCCTTTCCTAATCCAATCCAGTTTGTACTTTCTCCTCTGATTTTAACTGAGGCTTTTTGATTAAGATATAATGAGTTTACAAGTCTTCTGGTTTTCCAGTACACCTCTTTTCCCTCATTATAGTCACTAGCTTGTCCCAAATCACATTAACAAATGCCTTTTCTAGATCGATGAAGCACATGTACAGGTCTCTTCCTTTTTCAATAAACCTTTCTCCCCTAGATTCGTAGAAGCCCTATTGCATCTCTGGTGCCCGTATTCCTTCTAAAGCCAAACTGCTCCTTGCCAAGATTCTTCTCCATTACTTTTTCAAGTCTTTTATTAATTATTCTTAACATCTCTTTGGCTGCATGCGAAATGAGACTGATTGTCCCATGCTCACTGCATTTCTTGGTTCCTTGTTTTTTCCATAATGGAATCGTTACTGTTGTCAGAAAGTCCTCAGGCCATTCACTACTGCCATATATTTTATTACATAACCTCAATATTTCTCTTATTCCATCTTGATTCAAGCTTTTTAATATTTCTCCCGGTATGGTATCTCTACCTACTGCTTTGCCATTTTTCATTGCAGCTATGGCAGACTTTACTTCTTCCATTATGATGGTTGGTCCTTTCTTGTCATCACTTACAATGTTGCGTGATTCAAGTTCCAGAGTTTCTGGTTTGCGATTTGTGTCTTATAGCTCTTTTAGATATTCATCCCACCTTTGGAGGACATCGTCACGATCTTTGTACACTACCTCTTCATCACTAAATCTGTCCGAAAATATAAACAAAAACGCATGAGCAGCGGTGGCCCAACAGGCGATCAGTTCCAGTCATTCCACCAGGAAGGAGGTACACGGCTTGTGTTGTCTGTAGTTTAACCATGTCTAGATGGTCAAATCCCACGGTTCGATCGTGCCCGCATTGTTACTTTGTGCCAGGAAGGGCTCTCAACAAGGAAAGTGTCCAGGCATCTTGGAGTGAACCAAAGCGATGTTGTTTGAATATGGAGGAGATACAGAGAGACAGGAACTGTCGATGACATGCCTTAGTCAGTGGATGACCGCTACCTACAGATTATGGCTCAGAGGAACCATGACAGCAACACCACCATGTTGAAAAGTGCTTTTCTTGGAGCCACAGGACGTTGTCTTATGACTCAAGCTGTGCAACTTCACTCCCGACATCTATGGCAAGGTCCATCTTTGCAACCAAGACACCTTGCAGCACAGATGGGCTCCACAACATGCTGAATGGACTGCTCAGGGTTGCATCACATTCTCTACACCAATGAGTGTTGCCTCGGAGATGTGTGTGAAGGCAACCCCATCAGGCTGAACGCCTTAGATAAACTGTCCAGAAAGTGCAGCATGGTGGAGGTTCCCTGCTATTTTGGGGTGGCATTATGTGGGGCTGAAATACGCCACTGGTTGTCATGGAAGGTGCTGTAATGGCTGTACAATATGTGAATGCCACACTCCAGCTGATAGTGCAACCCTATCAGCAGCATATTGGCGAGGCATTTGTCTTCATGGATGACAATTCGCACACCATTGTGCACATCTTGTGAATGACTTCCTTCAGGATAACGACCTCACTCGGCTAGAGTAGCCAGCATGTCCTTCAAACATGAAATCTATCGAACATGCCTGGGATAGACTGAAACGGATTGTCAATGGTCGACGTGACCCACCAACCATTCTAAGGGATCTACACCGAATCGCCATTGAGGAGTGGTACAATCTGGACCAATAGTGCCGTGATGAACTTGTGGATAGAATGCCACAACGAATACAGACATGCATCAATGCCAAGAGGATCGGTGTGTACAGCAATCTGGACCACCCCCTCTGAAGGTCTTGCTGTATGGTGGTACAACATGCAATGTGTGGTTTTCATGAGCATTAAAAAGGGCGGAAATGATGTTTATGTTGATCTCTATTCCAATTTTCTGTGCAGTTCCAGAATTCTCAGAACCGCAGTGATGCAAAACGTTTTTTGATGTGTGTAGTACCAATAAAAATAAGGCACAAGGACGAACATGAAGATGTATTAATTTGAAATAATCATGCTTTTCTCGTGGTCAGTTATATGTAGCTTTCTCTAGAGACAGGAAACCCAAAGAATTTATCTACTTACCAAATAACAAGATGAAATACGTAGTTCATAAGAATGGCAGAATAAGTATGAATTAATTATTAATTAATTATGTATGAAATACAGTGAAAACAAAGCAAAGTTTTCTTTCACTAAATTAAATATAGCAGTATTGAGAATACAATGATTCAGTACAGCTTTCTAATTTATGTTCTTAGAGGTTGATTCTCACACAAATGTTTGTGACAAATTGTGTCATTTGTTCCCCTGTTGTATACTACAGTGGTCGTGTAGTGGTAGCTATTGTGTTTTTCAAGATATGAATGTTTTAAATGGTTGCTACTGCACTGTGTTGGTCACCAGGACATCTTATGTGTCTTTTGCATTAACACGTATTTTAAAAGAAAAGTTCAAGATTTATCTATGTTGTCAAGCTCTATGAATATTTTTTAATGTGAACTCATGCTTGCAAATGTAAAATATTTATGTTCTCGATTTTGGAATGTTTTAGGAAGCTTCTGAATTTCTTGAATGTTCTCAGATGTTTTGGAATGTTCCCGATGTGCCAAAACGAAGTGATTGGCAGTGTATTGTGTGTTATAAACTGCAAAAACTGTGTCTCACTATGATTTAGTGTCACTTTATTTTCTACAAGCCATGGACTTATGCCATGAACTGCACAATTTGAAACTGAGTCAGTGTTGCAGACAACATCATCTATTACCAAGCTAGTGTCATCAGCAAACAGAAATATTTTAAAGTTACCTATAATACTAGAGGGCATATCAATTACATAAATAAGGAACAGGAGTGGCCCCAACACTGATTCCTGGGGTACCTCCCACATGACTGTACCCCACTGAGACCCCACATCACAGCATTTCTCAACACTGTGAATAATGACCTTTTGCTGTCTGTTGCTAAAGTAAGAGGTGAACCAATTGTGACCTCCTCTCCATATTCCATAAAGGCCCAACTTCCAGAGCAATATTTTGTGATCAACACAATCAAATGCCTTAGTTAAATCAAAAAATATGCCTAGCACTTGAAACCTTTTGTGTAACCCATCCACTACCTCACAGAGAAAAGAAAATACAGCATTTTCAGTTGTTAAATGACTTCTAAAGCTGAACAGTACATTTGATAGCAAATCTTACATACACAGCCTTTTCAATAACTTTTGCAAACACTGATGGCATAGAAATAGTTCCAAAATTGTCTACATTGTCCTTTTTTCTCTTTTTATAAAGCAGCTTTACTACTGAGTAATTTAATCATTCAGTAAGCTGACAATTCTCAAAGGAAAAATTAAAAATTATGGCTAGATACAGGGCTAACATGTGCTGCACAGTACTTTAATGTATTGCTAGGCATACCATCGCATCCATGAGAGTCCTTAGTCTTTAGTGATTAAATTACTGATTCAATCTTCCCCTTGTCTGTATCACAGAGAAGAATTTCAGACATCAATCTCGGAAAAGCATTTTCCAAGAAAGTTACATTCCCTGTAGAAACTAAATTTTTATTTAATTCACTAGCAATGCTCAGAAAATGATTATTAAATACTGTACATGTATCTGTTTTATCAGTAACAGAAATATTTTTACTGACTTTAAACCGTCTACCTCGTGCTGCTGGCCAGCACTTGCTTCACAACAAAAATGCAGACTTTATTGTGGGACATCGTGGAATATTCCTGTTTTAGCCCCTATAGTTTTATGAAGTTCTGATAAGTGGCAGCACTATACATAGCCTTCAAAATGGCATCTGTAATGGAGATGCTTTCAAGCAGAAAGCTGTCACCGAGTTTCTTTTGGCAGCAAACCAGATCATCATATATATTCATAGGTAATGTCTACCGAGACCGTGCAGTGAACAAAAACACAGTGAATCATTGGGCAAGGCATCTGTCATCACAGCAAGAAAGTCACATAAAGCTGTCCAGTTTCACGTGTGTCAGTTGGCTGCACACAGGTGTGACTTTTGCAGTGTTGGAGTGTGTGAACATTTTCATTTGAGATGATTGATGGATCACAATCAAATACCTCGTTGTACAACTGGATGTGTCTGTTGGTAGTGCCCACACTCATTCACCAATTGGGGTACGCAAAAGACTGTTCTTCCTCACCCACCTTACAGCCTGGATCTTCTAACTTCTGATTTACATCTGTTTGACCCAACAAAGAATGCAGTATGTGGGAAGTAGTACATAGATGATGGGGAGGTTATTGACGCAGCAAGACATTGGCTCCAACATTGACCAGTAGAGTGGTACCATGAGAGCATCAGGCCTGCCCAGTAAGGTGCCATAAGGCTGCCACATTGAATGGAGGTTAGGTTGCAAAATAGGGTTCTGCAGCCTAAAGAGTCGGGAATAATATGGTGTACTGGAATCCCACATCAAACCAAACTGTTTTAAGAAAAAAAAGTGCTGCCTTACTTATTGAACAACATTTGTTTAAAAGATGATCAGCTGAGCATCATAGTAACTAACACTATCCTTACAATATAACCACTTTATACAGTCAGTATACAGAGCAGACACGATCTAAATTATTGCTGAAGCATTTGGGCCTCATGCCATACACGACTGAAGTTCACATCATGTAAGAAGGTGGCCCAATTTTCAGCCATTCTGCGCATCCCTCTCTACTAGCCACTGGCAGCCAATAATATTCATTCTCTTTCTGGGTGGCTAGCAGAGAGTTACAGCTAGAGAGCAAGAATTTCGCTCCTGCTTGTTGCACTGTTGCCATACTTGATAACAACTGAATTATTCATTCAACTGTCAATATTTGTGTTTCCTTTGCTTTCTTGTAGCAGTATAGCTGTGAATTTGAAAAAAAGTCAGGTGACAGCAATGTGAAGTACTTCACAAGCAGGCGAGGCAGATTATTTACCATATTTGTAACTTTTTCAAACGTGAATTTCAGAGCAGGTCCCTTACTGTTGACATTTGTAAACACAAGAACGGACTGTAGAACCATGTGATGTCAGCAAGAAAGCTGTACAAAGAATTGTAAACGAAAGTGTCAGAGCTCTATGAACTGTAGAAACAGTTGGTTTTGTATCACCTGGAAAGCATCGAAATCGCAAGGAACTCTTAACTCAAATAGATGGTTTTAACAATGATGTTTTAAAGTGCTCCATGTGAATGACGAATGCCCAACATCACAAAAATGTGTTACAGTTATGCAGCTTTGTCCTTGTAAATAATTTTAAAAGACATTGGTTCCAGATACGTTAAGAAGAGTGTTTTTAGTTAAAAGAAGTGACACAGGTGCAGCACGATCTATATCCCACAAAGATTCATGATACAAGAGAAGGAGGTAGTTCAGCAATGTATTACCTTGAAACATGGATCAATTGGAATCATTCGAAGAAGATCTGCTGGCAAAATGAGTGATAGTATTGGCAGTTTTAAAGTTGTCACAGGAATAAGTTCTCAGATATTTATTCTGCATGCTGACTGTTCTTCTGGTTTTGTTTCTGAGAATAAAGTTGTATTTACATGTAAGAAAAACTGCAGTGATTACCATTCGGAAATGAACACTGTTATTTTCGTGACGTGATTCATAATTCTTGCCATACCTTACTCCGAAGTAGGTCATGGCCAATTATAATTCAACTGTTATAGAGAAAACACCAAGTACACACACCAGAAAAGTGGATATTTTTCCCAAGTTTAAAAATAAAAATATTAAGCACCGTATAAACCACACTCATGCCAATCTCCTGCAGCTCATTAATTTATAGAAGTCACGTGACAGAATGTACAAACTTCACTTCCTTGCATATGAATGACGTGACATAGTTATGAGTTTACCCCTGTGTTATAGTCAGTGTAGTCCCACAGAATTAATTTGAGCAAAAGGTTTTAAGGCTATGTGTAAGGGAAAAAGTAACACATTCAAGATAACATACAGGAAATCACTTGTGCATGAGACAACAGACAATGAGGCAATAGACAACATTCCACCTGTAGTGTGAGCACTGTCCATGCAGCATGCTGAAAAGCTTCAGAAAGAAGAATCTGACAGGGAAGTGATGACGGATATAAGCCTTGAACCTATCATTATAAATTTACAATCAGATTGTTCAGAAACAGACTCAAATAGAAGTGATGATGGTATTATGACACAGACTTTGGACAAAGTAATAATATTTCTTAATTTTGAAGCCACATGATTTAAAACAAGTGTTTGTCAACATATCAGTTCCATACATAATAATGAGAACTTCCCAGCCTTTTTGACTAGGACTTTGTATCCTTTTAGTTATGCACACTATAACATTCAAAAATTTTTCCCAAGGAGAAGTTAAGCTTCTCCCATCATGTTATATGCTTTAATAACATGCTGAATATATTCATCAGAAGTCCAATATTTCCACACGTAAACCTCTGTCATTTTCAAGGCACGAACTGGATAAGGTGCTAAAATGATAGTAACTGTTATTTGAAATACTGGTGGTTTTAGATGTTATCGGTAAGCATCCTCTGGAGTTACTCACAGATGATTGTTAATTGTTTGCTCATTCAATTGATTATAAATGTGGTCTCCCTCACTGTAATATCAAAATTGTTAGTTTACACTCATAATGTCCATTAACAGTGAAAAGTGTGACAACTTACTGACAATTTTTATGATCATCTTTTACATTAGTCTTTTCTACCACTAATTCTTTTTTACAGGGAGCATTCACACTTAACTATAGTCATCCACATTCAACCCCCCCTCCCCCCCCCTACACACACACCTTACACATTTTTAAAAATTGTATTGAGTAGAAGCAGTTGTCAAGCAAATATAATGATTTCGATTGGTGCTTGAAGTTAATTTTGTTGTGAATTAAATTTTTACTTATAATGCAGTTCAAATCACAATAAATGTAAATTATTGCAATAATCAATTATTATTGAATTTAATTGATGAAAGGAGAAAATATAAAACTGCAGTAAATGAAGCAGGCAAAATGGAATACAAACGTCTCAAAAATGATATCGACAGGAAGTGCAAAATGGCTAAGCAGGGATGGCTAGAGGACAAATGTAAGGATGTAGAGGCTTATCTCACTAGGGGTAGGATAGATACTGCCTACAGGAAAATTAAAAGAGACCTTTGGAGAAAGGAGAGCCACTTGAATATCAAGAGCTTTGATGGAAACCCAGTTCTACGCAAAGAAGGGAAAGAAGAAAGGAGGAAGGAGTATATAAAGGGCCCATACAAGGGCGATGTACTTGAGGACAATATTATGCAAATGGAAGAGGAGGTAGATGAAGATGAAATGGGATATATGATATTGCGTGAAGAGTTTGACAGAGCACTGAAAGACCAGAGTCGAAACAAGGCCCCGGGAGTAGACAACATTCCATTAGAACTACTGACAACCTTGGGAGAGCCGGTCCTGACAAAACTCTACCATCTGGTGAGCAAGACATATGAGACAGGCGAAATACCCTCAGACTTCAAGAATAATATAATAATCCCAATCCCAAAGAAAGCAGGTGTTGACAGATGTGAAAATTACCGAACTATCAGTTTAATAAGTCACAGCTGCAAAATGCTGACGCGCATTCTTTACAGACGAATGGAAAAAGTGATAGAAGCCGACCTCGGGGAAGATCAGTTTGGATTCCGTACAAATGTTGGAACACGTGAGGTAATACTGACTCTATGACTTATCTCAGAAGAAAGATTAAGGAAGGGCAAACCTACATTTCTAGCATGTGTAGACTTAGAGAAAGCTGTTGACAATGTTGACTCGAATACTCTCTTTCAAATTCTAAAGGTGGCAGCGGTAAAATACAGAGAGTGAAAGGCTATTTACAATTTGTACAGAAATCGGATGGCACTATCCCTGATGTTATTCAATCTGTATATTGAGCAAGCAATAAAGGAAACAAAAGAAAAATTCGGAGTAGGTATTAAAATCCATGGAGAAGAAATAAAAACTTTGAGGTTTGCCGATGACATTGTAATTCTGTCAGAGACAGCAAAGGACTTAGAAGAGCAGTTGAACGGAATGGACAGTGTCTTCAAAGGAGGGAATAAGATAAACATCAATAAAAGCAAAACGAGGATAATGGAAAGTACTCGAATTAAGTCGCATGATGCTGAGGGAATTAGATTAGGAAATGAGACACTTAAAGTAGTAATTTGGTATTTGGGGAGCAAAATAACTGATGATGGTCGAAGTAGAGAGGATATAAAATGTAGACTGGCAATGGCAAGGAAAACGTTTCTTAAGAAGAGAAATTTGTTAACACTGAGTATTGATTGAGTGTCAGGAAGTCATTTCTGAAAGTATTTGTGTGGAGTGTAGCCATGTATAGAAGTGAAACGTGGACGATAAATAGCTTAGACAAGAAGAAAATAGAAGCTTTCGAAATGTGGTGCTACGGAAGAATGCTGAAGATTAGATGGGTAGATCACATAACTAATGAGGAGGTACTGAATAGAATAGGGGAGGAGTTTGTGGCAAAACTTGTCAAGAAGAAGGGACCGGTTAGTAGGACATGTTGTGAGGCATCGAGGGATCACCAATTTAGTATTGGAGGGCAGCGTGGAGGGTAAAAATCGTAGAGGAAGACCAAGAGATGAATACACTAAGCAGATTCAGAAGGATGTAGGTTGCAGTAGGTACTGGGAGATGAAGAAGCTTGCACAGGATAGAGTAGTATGGAGAGTTGCATCAAACCAGTCTCAGGACTGAAGACAACAACAACAACAACAACAACAACAACAACAACAACAACAACAACAACATTGCAAGCAGTTTCAATGACCTAATTGTTAGACAATTATCATTTTGAGAAAAATTGTGCTTCATGTCTTCACAAAGCTGTGGCAGCTGTTCTCACCTCCAGACATCACACAGAGTAAATCTGTGGAGCAGTGGATGCAACATCATCAAAAAGTGAATTAATATTTCTCTCAAGACGATTGATTGAAAGTGGTTTTAACATTTATTATTCCCCTCATAGATTTGAACGTGTAATTCAATGTACTGTACACAAATGAGCCTGACTGTTGTCCATAGCAACTCAGTTGAGCAATGTGGATTTTGTTTACCTGCTCTCTGCTGCTGTGCATGCGCAGTTCCCATCCCCCCACGCTTCCTTTTTGCTCTGCCTCTATGTGTGGAAGCACCTTGCTAGGTGGTGCGGGCTATAACAGGGGATATTGAACACAAACAGAGAAGGGTGACATCAGTCATCACAGGTTTGTTTGAGTCACAGGACAGTGTCACAGAAAACCTGAGTCAGCAGACGCTCTTAGAGATAGACACTGCAATGTGGCAGACCAACAGAGACTATACTGAAATGACTGACACCATACTCAGCAAACCAACTCCTCCACATTATCCAGAATGAGATTTTCACTCTGCAGCGGAGTGTGCGCTGTTATGAAACTTCCTGGCAGATTAAAACTGTGTGCTAGACTGAATCTCGAACTCGGGACCTTTGCCTTCTGTGGGCAAGTGCTCTACCAAATTAGCTACCCAAGCACGACTCATGGCCCGTCCTCACAGGTTTACTTCTGCCAGTACCTCATCTCCTACCTTCCAAACTTTACAGAAGCTCTCCTGCGAACCATGCAGAACTAGCACTCCTGTAAGAAAGGATATTGTGTAAACATGGCTTAACCACAGCCTAGGGTATGTTTTCAGAATGAAATTTTCACTCTGCAGCGGAGTGTGCGCTGATATGAGTTTGAGTCCCAGTCCGGCGTACAGTTTTAATGTGCCAGGAAATTTCCTCCACATTATGCTTTTAAAAATTTAATAACACTGTACCAACAGCCATTACTTTGATATTATTTTATTAGACAACCAGTTCTGACATTCCAATCAAATAATCTTCAGTCTGTCACATGAGTAACACAAAGTACCACTTGTGCATCCATAAGCCACGGCACTAATATTCTTATCTGGTTCCGCAGATATCCGAACTTCATGGCCGTGTGTGCTCTTTGTCCAAGACTGATTTCTGTGGAAGGTTGCCTGTTGACTGTCCATAGCTGTGTAGTGAGGTGATCCTACACCCCTGGCAGAATTTCCACAGCTGTGCAGGCTGAGAGAATTCTTATAGAAAGGAGACAGGAACACTGTGGTTAGGAGAACTTGCATACATTTAATTCTTAAACTATCTTTAAATCCAGTCAGTCTCTGAGGCCACTCTGTGTCTGTGCTCTCAGCAGGGGTATATCTCACAATGGTGCTCTGCCTATGAGTGAATCACCTTCTCTGTACGACCATAGGTGACGGTCACTATGGACCATGGAAAGTGGACAAGATAGTTACTCATCTGATTCTATTAGATTAGATTAGATTAGATTAATACTTGTTCCATAGATCATGAATATGACACTTCATAATGATGTGGAACGTGTCAGGTTAATGAAAGATGTCTGTACACGATATTACATTACACAAAATATTGCATGACACTAATGTTAAAGTTAGTTTTTTTTTCCCTCCCTTAATTTATATCTAAAAATTCAGCCAATGAGTAGAAGGAGTTGTCATCTAGAAATTCTTTTAATTTATTTTTAAATGTTGGTTGACTATCTGTCAGGCATTTGATACTGTTTGGTAGGTGACCAAAGACTTTTGTGGCAGCATAATTTACCCCTTTCTGTGCCAAAGTCAGATTTAACCCTGCATAGTGAAGATCGTCCTTTCTCCTGGTGTTATAGCTATGCACACTGCTATTACTTTTGAACTGGGTTGGATTATTAACAACAAATATCATAAGTGAATATATATACTGTGAGGTTACTGTGAGGATCCCTAGATCCTTAAATAGATGTCTGCAGGATGACCATGGGTGGGCTCAAGCAATTATTCTGATTACACATTTTTGAGCAATGAATACTTTTCTACTCAACGATGAATTACCACAGAATACGATGCCATACGAAAGCAGTGAATGAAAGTAGGCATAGTAAGCTAATTTACTGAGATTCTTATCACCAAAATTTGCAATAACCCTAATAGCACACGTAGCTGAACTCAGACGTTCCAGCAGACCATCAATGTGTTGCTTCCAGTTTAACCTCTCATCAATGGACACACCTAAAAATTTTGAAAATTCTACCTTAGCTACAGACTTCTGTTCAAAGTCCATATTTATTACTGGAGTTGTGCCATTTACTGTACGGAACTGTATATACTGTGTTTTATCAAAATTTAAAGAGAGTCCGTTTGCTGAGAACCACTTAATAATTTTGTGAAAAACATCATTTACAATTACATCACTCAGTTCTTGGTTTTTGGATGTTATTACTATACTTGTATCATCAGCAAAAAGAACTAACTTTGCATCTTCACCAGTATGGAATGGTAAGTCGTTAATGTATATCAAATAGACATAATGCAGCCAGTAAACTAACACTGATCTCACTTAATGGCAAGTAACTGTCTGCAAGGGGTAGTCATAAAGTTTTAATTATCTCTTTGGGGGGGGGGGGGGGGAGGAGGGGGGAAGTCAGTAGTGAAAGTGAGGAAAGGTGATGGGTGTTTGCCTTCTCTACGTATCCCCCCTTCAATGTGACATTTCTAATGATAGACAACTTGGCAGAAACCTTGTTGTAAGAGGCTGCAGTTTGGCTGTTTATGAATATTGCCTCTCAAAAATGAGTTTGTCTTCATACCTACACAATGCCTTCTGTGCAATGGTTTCTTCATCCAAGTAAAGAGGACATAGTCATTGGCCACTCTGTACTGTGTTAGGAGGATACATGAGGAGGGAGAAAATTTAATAACCTAAAGAAGCAACATGAGCCACTGTGTCCTGTGCGATATCGGCTAGGTCATTGCTGTGGAACAAATACACACCGCTGGACAACTTACCGCAATGATAGCTCCTTTACCCTCCTCAGGATATTTCTCCAATACACTCCTGTGATGATTTGCCCATTATGAGCATAATATGCTATCACCACAATGTGGCAGTCCCAAAAAACAGCATCGCCTGGCTGACAATGACTGGGTCTTCGCCTTTTTTTAGTGGTAGTGAGTTCATATGTTTCCAATGATTGCTTTGCTCCTTACTGTCGGATTGATAGTGACCCACCCAACATTCATCCATAGTTAGGTGGCTATACAAGTCACCTGGATGGATTGGTCTGACACAGATGCAACGTTTCTGCTGCGTCAGTTCGGTGGGCTTTTGAATGGGTGTGAGCCCTCTCAAAACCGAGCAGATGGGGACTAATGTCGTATTGAAAATCATGTGCATGATGTGGAAAATTGATTAAAAACTGATTTTCCACCATTACCTCAATTGTGAGACACTATTCTTTGAGCACTATGGCCACGACTACTCTTATGACTGGTGGTTCTTCTCAGAGAGACAATCTGTCATTTTCTTCTGTCATTCTGGTCACATGGAAGCATCTCCATTAACTAATTGGTGTTCCATATGATAATGAATTGTTGCACACTTCCACCAACTCACTAGGGACAGTTGCAGTGCTGTTCCTCACCAAATGCTAAAACAAATTTACTACACAACACTTCAATTTGCGAATGAGCTGAGCAATTTTTTTTCAGTTCCTAGTAGCATGCTAGAGTATTGTGGTACATGGATTTCAATGTGTACCAGGGCTGCAGCAAGTTCCTGCAAACGAATGTAAAATTAATTATGTAAGTTTATTTTTTCAAGGTGGTAATTAAAATGTCATCTTTACCTTTCATACGTTATCTCTCTTTCCATTTTTTGCAAACTGATTTTACTAATTAGTATTCTAATCTGTCACTCAAAGACATATTCCTCATGTAACTAAGCACAGCACCAATGTTGGTGTGATAACTTTGTTAGTCTACTTGATATTTCATCATTCACTTACGAGTTTTATTCTCCAACAGTTTAAACACTGATATTACCTTAAACAGTTGGCCACAGAAGTGTATATCGACACTGACTGCAGCAGTGTTTCTTCTGACAAGGGAACCTCCCCATCGCACCCCCCTCAGATTTAGTTATAAGTTGGCACAGTGGATAGGCCTTGAGTAACTGAACACAGATCAATCGAGAAAACAGGAAGAAGTTGTGTGGAACTATGAAAAAAATAAGCAAAATATACAAACTGAGTAGTCCATGTGCAAGATAGGCAACATCATGGGTGGTGTGAGCTCAGGTGTGCCGTGGTCCCGTGGTTAGCATGAGCAGCTGTGGAACTAAAGGTCCTTGGTTCAAGTCTTCCGTCAAGTGAAAAGTTTACTTTCTTTATTTTCGCAAAGTTATGATATGTCCGTTCGTTCATTGACGTCTCTGTTCACTGTAATAAGTTTAGTGTCTGTGTTTTGCAACCACACAGCAAAACGGTGCAATTAGTAGACGAAAGGACATGCCTCTTCAATTGGAACTGAAAACATCTGATCGCAAGGTCATAGGTCAACTGATTCCTCCACAGGAAAACACGTCTGATATATTCTATATGACACTGGTGACGGCATGTGCGTCACATGACAGGAATATGTTGTCGACCCACCTAACTTGTACACTTGGCGAATGGGTAAAAAGTTTCTTCTACCTTGTCCGATTTAGGTTTCCTTTCGGATGTGATAATCACTCCCAAAAAAGAAAACATAAGAGTTTGTCACATAAACTGCAACAAATGAATGCAACAGTTTCACAGTCGCACAGTTTTCCCTGTGCTCTATTAAACCATATGTTTTTAACGTTTTCTTATTTTTCGTGTAGACCGTCAAATCCTGCATATGTCCAAGCAAATCTTAACACGTCCAGGAATTTTGGAGAGCAAAGTTGATATGTGTGAGTGCCTGACCTTTGATAATTGCCTGAAAATAAAAAAATTAAACTTTTCACTTGACAGAAGACTTGAACCGAGGACCTCTCGTTCTGCAGCTGTTCACGCTAACCACAGGACCACAGTGCTCCTGAGCTCACACCATCCTTGATGTTACCTATCTTGCAGATGGACTACTCAGTTTGTATAATTTGCTTATTTTTTTCATAGTTCCACACAACTTCTTCCTGTTTTTTTGATTGATCTGTGTTCAGTTTTTCAAGGCCTATCCACTGCGCCAACTTATAACTAAATCTGAGGGGGAGGGGGGGGGGGGGTTGCTGCGATGGGGAAATTCCCTTGTGAGGTACAGTGGCTGTATGTTGCCTTGCACATTGTAACTACCCTTTGTACTTACTTTCAGTGTTGTCGGGTACGCAGAAAGGAGCAGCTGTATGCGGGTGTACAGGAAGTTCCAGGTTCGAGACTCCAGTTCTGTCTCAAGTGCACAATCATCGTAAACCAGGTCACAGACTTTCTCACTCTCCATCCAGTGCTGCAGCTGATCTGTGAAAATTTTATTCCATTTGTAAATTTATTTATCCTGACAATAATAGAGCCATACAGCCCTCTACTGCAGATATTTTATATTGAAGTCATCATGACACACACATCTTATAAGAGGTCTTACATCCTAAACGGAGTCTAGTTCTTCCTAACAGTGGAGGGTAGGACAGAGGTCTGAATATATCCTACAAATAGCTGAGGACATTGGGTGTAAATGCTGTTACTCTGAAATGAAGAGACTGGTACAGGAGAAAAAGCCATGGAGGGTTGCATCAAACCTGTTTGAAGATATATACAGGGTGTTTGATTACTAAAGGCACAAATGAAGTGGGTAAGTAGAGGACAATGAAACAAGCAAAGAATCCTAATAAACATAAATGAGGAAACTAATATTTTTCTCTATACAATGTAAGCACAAGTGCAGTCATGCAAATTTTACAATACTCCTGCTGCATGGGGTAGCTGGGCTGCTGTTTCTTAACACATTTTTCAAAATCATAGCTTTGTAACTGTGAATGCAATAAATTTGCATGACATTTCGTTTGATTGAACACACTTTGCAGACAAGTGTTGGATGAAATTTCTTCTCAGTAGGTTGTACCTTATCAGAAAAAATGTCTCCAATAACTCTGCTTGGACAATGAGAAAGCAAATAATGCTAATAAATGTGGTGACAGTACTCTTGACTCCAGAGAATGCCGCACCACAATCGATAGACTGTGCTCGAAACACTCTTAGAGCAGCAGCTGTATGGGTCGGCAGTATGAACTACACAGAGGTCTGCCAGGGGCCGCAGCTGCCAACCCTTGGATATCACGTGTGTGGATAGTGACTGGTCGATGCCTCATTATTGTAGGCCAACTCTGGACTCTGCGTAAGCATCACTTGGAGGCACAGAGTAACAAATTTAATGTTTTAGAGGATTTGTAGTAATTTTAAACTAATTGTGCTGGACATTTCACAAGAAGAAGCTTCATTTAAGTTGAGTATTTACTTACATTTAACAAACGTCATTTTATTACCAATTGTTGGGAATTGTTCTGACTGACGATTATGCTGTCCCCCCTGCATTCCCAACAGTAAGCACAGGTCCAGAAACCAATAGTTTCTTTGATACCATGTAAGCACAAGTGTATATTTATATTTATTTATTGGTCCTATGAATCATACACTGTACAGGGGCACATAATGATATAGGACAAGTCACATAATTTGCAATAAAGTTTAACAGAAAAAACTGTTGTATGGTTTTCAGTATATAGTAGTATAACTGTAACATATGAGAATAACATTTTACAAATACGCAAATAAATTTTACACGCACACATTTCATACATTCGGCCTTGATTATACAGACACACACATATATGTAATAGACCACATATAATACAGAGATAAATCTACATGTACACATTTCTTATTTTGGCCTTAATTGTGTAAACTACTTAAATTTTTCACATATTTACATTGTAGATAAAACTTCATTAACACTATAGTAGCAATTCTGTAGCAAGTAGTCACACACTGCAGTTTTGAATTTATGCATCCCAGTTATTGCCTTAATTTCTTTAGGTAGTTTCTTATACAGTTCTTTTCCTGCTTGCAAGGGTCCTTTTTGTTTTAGTGTTGTATGTGAAAACTGCATATGTAAATCTTGATTATTCCTTGTGTTGTATGAATGGATATTTTGGTTTTTTTGGAGCAATCTTGCTATTTTCATCTACGATTTTCCTTATAAACATTATTGTTTCTAGGATATATAGGCATGGTAATGGAAGAATATGAAGCTTTTTAAATGAGGGTTTGCATGAAGATCGAGGTGCTGAGCCTTCCATGACTCTTATCATTCTTTTTTGTGCAATAAAACAGCTTTTGCTGGGTGGTGAATTTCCCCAGCAAATTAAACCATATCTTAGTAGTGATTGTTCTTGGGCATAGTACACATTATTTTGCATTGATGTGCATCCAGCAAGAATTTTTATAATATAACAAATTGTATTTAATTGACTACATAGGTGTTGTGTGTGTTTCTGCCATCTTAGGTCATCTTGGATCCAAACTCCCAAAATTCTGCTGCCATTTACAATGTCAAGTCTTTTGCCTAACAGTTCTATGGTTGCAATTAAAGGCTGTTTATTCTGCACTGTGTGTAGATGCATAGTGTGTTTTATGTGTGTTTATTATTAAGCTGTTCACTGCAAACCATTCTGATACATGTGTAGTGTTCTTTTTTACTTCATTTTGGAGCTCTTCTGGGGTCTTTCCTTTGATAAGTATATTTGTATCATCCGCATATTTAATGTGCTTATAGTTAGGGCTGGATGGTACCAGATCATTTACAAACAGCAAGAACAAGATTGGTCCCAGTACGGAACCCAATGGCACACCGTATTTAACAGTGTTTTTCTGATTGATAGGAAGTTAAATGTTTTCCTTCTTTGTACAAGACTTCAACTATCTGGTGTCTGTTTTGTAGATATGACTTTAGCCACTAATAGGCTGGGCCTCTGACACCAACATTTTCTAGCTTTCTAAGCAATAGACCATGGTTAATGATGTCAAATGCTTTTGAAAGATCTAGGAATATTGCTGCTATGTGTCCTTTTTTATCTAATGCATTTAAAGCTTCATTTAAGAAATCGATAATAGCTGTCTCAGTGGATTTACATTTTTCGAAACCATGCTGTCTAGCTGAGAAAAGTTTATTTTCTTCAATGAAATCTACAAGTCTTTTATAAAATATTTTTTCAATTATTTTAGAAAAAACCGATAGTAGACACACTGGCCTATATTTTGTTATAGCTGTTTTTTCACCCTTATTGTACCATGGCTTGACTTTAGCTATTTTTAACATTTCTGGGAAGATTCCCTGAGAAAGTGAACTATTGCAGATGTCTACCATAGGCTTAACTACTATGTGTGCACATTTGTTAATGATATGGTCTGGTGTGTTGTCAGTACCAGAGGAAAATTTTGATTTTAGTTCCCTTATTGTTTTTAGCATTTCCTGTTCATCTGTTGGGTATAGGAAGAGAGACTTGTTACTAGGGATAGTTTTAATCTGACTTGCAGTGACAGCATTTTGAAAGTTTTGCTTCACCAGAATCTCAACTGCCTCAGAGAAATAAGAGTTAAAATTATTTGCTACCTGCTGGGGATCAGATATTACAGAAGTGTTATAGTTCAGTTTGATATTATGGTATTCTCCCTGTTTTACTCCTGTTGTATGCCTTACAATGTTCTGTATGGCTTTCATTTTATTTTGTGCATTTGCTACGAAATGGCAATGAAAAAATACTGTTAACACATTCAGAACTGGCCCCTCTCACCCTGCATGTGGCAGCTGGATTTCTGTTCCACAACACATGTCTAAGGCTACATGTAAGCTGCTGACATTCCTTAAGGTGAAAGGATACATACATGGGACATGCACGATGGTCCAACAGGACACTTTCATGTGGCTGTTGGGAAATACGTGTACAAATCTTCGACAACAAGCATATTGGGCACAACTAGCCAATACTGTGGCCTCCACATCCCTCATCCTGAATCCAGAGGAGTTTACTCTGTAGGTTATTTAAAAGCTTTGCTGTATTCCAGCCGTGTTAATGGCACAATACTCTGACAATATACTGTTGATGCTTATCAATGCATTCAAAACAAACGGGGGATCTTTGGACATGTATAGACTTTGATGAAGAAATGTGCTGAAGCCTTCCCTCACATGAAGGGCGGTCATGTGGAGCACTTACTGTACCATGTTTGTCTGCAGGTTGGATCCTCAGGTACTCTGTTAGAAGGTGTTCATGTACTCAGTCACAATATGCAACATCAGGGAAACCATCGGTTTCCAGACCTAGGTTTGTTACGATTATCTGCTTGTTTCGTTTTCCTCTTACCACCCATTTCATTTGTACCTACAATATTCTAGCACACTGCATACATAAAAGCCACCTTACAAATTATGTACAGGTAACTAAACAGACTGCAAGCCATGGCAGCAATGGATGTAACAGAAGAGATAGGAGAGAGAGAGAGAGAGAGAGAGAGAGAGAGAGAGAGAGACTGAAAGAGAATGTAACAGGAAGAAGATGGGACCAATTGCTTACTTGTTTGATAGGAAGATAGGAAGATTATTTTTTGTGTTACAACTCAAGAAGTGCTGCATCCCAGAAAAGTTTAGTGTTCTTATTGTAAATATTTTTAGTCTCATTCCAGCCACTGCTACAGACAGTACAGTCCAGATCAGCCAATGTGCTACTCAAGTAAGCCACTGGGCAAATATTGTGGACATTACATCAAAACATGCTGGCAAGACGGTGTTTGTGACACGTGTCACAGAAAAGGTGCACAGAACTGTTAATGCTGCAACACAGTGTGAACAAGGGTGAAGTAACATTTTGTAACTTGGAGCACTTGTGTGTTACTGAGAAACTCTCATATTGCAAATTTAACAGGGCCTAGCAACCTGTGCTCACTGGAAAAGCTGACAGGGTGAGGAATTATAAAGCAAATCTACTCATCCTTCCCCAGTAGTGCTATGTCAGAAGTGTAGCTACAAGGATACAAACAATCAAGCTTAGAGCATTAAGGCATTTATCTGTGCCACCATTCTATCAGTGTCTTACACAGGAGACAATGGTAGGCTTCCGAGTTTTCGTGAAACTGTGGCTACTCTTTGGTGATGAGGATCTGGAGGCAGCCTGTCTGCTGATTAACTCATCATGCTTTCACGAGTCTTGAGACAAAGTGATGGGTTACTGCATGACTTTGGAAATTTCAGCGATGCTCGGAGCTGGTGTGCGGCCAGCCGTTGCTTCATAGGGGATTCGGTTGATGGACTGCAAGGTGTCTATGGCATGTCTGGGGGAGGTATGTCCTTGTGTCCTCCTAGCCATCTGTACATCAATTTCGTCATCGTCGTTAACCCCTTAGGGGGGAGGGTAGGAGGCATTGCTCTGCATCAAACATCTAGTATTGGCTACCACACTCAATAGCATGACATGAGGATCACCAGTACATGCAGGGTTGTCTAGCTGGCACAATTCTGGAGGACATGGGCAGGTTGCACTCATTCTTTTCTGCTGGTGACACCTGAGGCCAATGGGCCTGCTTTATAAGGCCTGTCAGTATCACCATAGCTTATCATTTGTACACACTGGTGTGAATCTACCCTCTCCCTCACCAGTTCTTTCAACCATCTTGATGCGTAGTGCCCCTGAATAGACCAGGTATGTAAGTTTACAAAGCAAGTGATTCGGCTTTTTCTTACATGCAACAGGATACTGTATTGCTCACAGAATGCAAGTAACATATTCTGGCAGTGGACAGCAGCAACAGAGAAGGTTTTTGTCAGTGTTTCTGTTTTATGGATGAGTGCATTTAGGTTAATCGATAAGTGAGACTCTTTTATGATAGTGAGATGACAGTTACTTAATCTGTAATGTGAGGTACTGAAATGCTTGCACAATAACAAGCTATTGGAGGAGACACAGTTCATGGTGGTCACATAACTTTTTATGCCACAACCATACTAGCTGCAGAATGAAGTGGCCAAATAAGCAGATGAAAAACACATGAGCATACAAGATTAGTTCTCCTCCTTTGTTGGATTACACTAGAACAGTAGTGATTCATATGAACAGTCAGTGCAGATGTTAATTTTTCACACCCAGTGCAAATATGTTTCGAAAATTCTGGAGCGCGTAGAGGCACGGAGAAGTCTTCCAGCACGAGGCGACACTATTTTCAGACCCTTGAGGTGTTCGTATACTTTTTCTTATATGTTAATGAGATACCATAGGAAAGAATAGGGGCCACTTGTTTGTGGAATTCAGAAGTTCTCGCTTTATGATGGTGTACTGAAATTACTTGGCACTTAATTCACATTTAGTGTGAGTCCCAGGTTTTGCACCCATATGGACTCAGACGACAGATCATCATTCACTTGTATGATGGCAGTATTGATATGTTTAGATCTAGCACTTAAGTAATGCACGCAGTTGTCTTCACAGAAATTGTATCTTCAAGACAGGGATGGCAATATCTCTCTCTCTCTCTCTCTCTCTCTCTCTCTCTCTCTCTCTCTCACACACACACACACACACACACACACACACACACACACACACACACACACATGGAGAGATGACCCAGGACTAATAACATGAGCTTCCAAGATAGCTCTTCATTCCTGCTGACAATATGCTACTGCCTGTGTCTCAAGTAGCTTTCAAATCACTTCAGTTTAGAAGAAAATGTTAAGTGTCACAATTTCCTGTGACTTCACAATTGTCTATGGCATATTTCAGTTTTTCAAAAACAGGCTAATTTCTGTTAATATTTTTTTCATAATGTGGGGTCACAGTCATAATATATTTCTTTAAAGTCATTAGACTGTTTTTTGCTGAAATCATGATCGTGTAAACGTAACACTGGGAACAACAACAACAACAACAACAACAGCTTACTGGCGGGTACTGACTTTAAAGTAATATCTATTACTTAAGATGTATTTGCTGAGGTATAAAGTTAGTTGACTGTGAAATATTTATTCCAGGACTCTTGATACAGCAGCTAATACGCTACTTGGCCAGTAACCACAATGTGATTGTGAGTATTGTGTCTTTAGAGATAGGTTGGACTATTGTTTTGTGTAATTATCCATAGAAATCAAATACTCCTGCACAGAGATCAATTATCAAAGAACGTTCTCTCTAGCTTGTATGGTATTGTACATGACTGACTTCACAAAACCTGGTACAAGGATTCTCTGAAAAGTTCTGTCTCACCCACATATTGCACCACTACAGGCATAACTTTTTACCCCCGTGGTTGAATATTATATTTTAAAAATCTTCTATGCCAACTGACACTCATAAATCTGTATGGTGACTCTTCTCCTTGAATTCCCATCATGAGAAATGGACTCTTCAATTTAAATGAGCCCGTGAAAGTTTCCAAACTGATTCACTGAAGGATGAAGAGCTTAATCATATCATAAATCTTAAATAACGTGCAAAATATCATACCAGAAGGTTGGGACACGAAGATGTGAACAGTGTTTGGTGCATATTTGTAGAAATCAAAGTAGTTTTCTGCAGCAGTATAAGATAATGGTTGAAACATGGTTTGACAACTACACATTACAATTGAGACAACAATCCAGACAGTGGACAAGAGGTGATTCTTCAGTTCCAAGGAAGGTAAAGACTGTGTCATCAGTAGGAAACAGCATCCCAATGCATGGGATCAGAAAGAAATTTTACTGACAGTCTTCAAAAATGTGAAACAGTAGCTTTCGATCATTATCATAAACTTCTAATGTATCGGGTGCAAGAATTTGAGGAAAGAGACTGTTTGAAAAAGATAAGTATCATCTTTCATCAAGGCAATACTTCTGCCAACAAAAGTGTCTTGGCGATGAGAAAACAGAGAGATCTGCAATGTGAAGTTTCGGAATATCTGTGCTGTTCAGTAGATTTGGCTCCCTCTGACTTCATCTCTCCCCAAAACAAAGTCTTTCTTGCTGGTTAATGTTTTATTTGAACCAAGAAGCAACTGCAGCTCTAAAGAAGTATTTTGCTGCACTTCTAGAGGAACAATACAGAAACAGAATAATGCCACAGGATGAGAGATGTTAACGTAAATGTAGATCATGTTGAAAGATAAAAAGTTTTTGAAAACAAAAAATTCCCACTTTTACTATCATACCGTGAACTCTTCCGACTGTCCTCATACTTAGAGCAAGATCTATGAATTTATTAGCTGTGGCTGGGTATCAGTGATAAGGTAGGCTGTATGTGATTCTACATGCCAGAAAGGATGAGCAGCGAGAAAGAGGGCAGGAGCAGGGGGCAAAGGTGTTGGACCAGTGGGAGTAAGGTGCTGCAGGATGGACTTGTAGGGGAAACACCACATACTTATTCACAAGATGTTCTTGCTATTGATGATGACGATACTGGAAGGTGAGCTCCCACTGATAGGAGACAAAGATGTCAAAACTCCTGAATGTTAGAGTTGTTGATGTTGTTGTTGTGGTCTTCAGTCCTGAGACTGGTTTGATGCAGCTCTCCATGATACTCTATCCTGTGCAAGCTTCTTCATCTCCCAGTACCTACTGCAGCCTACATCCTTCTGAATCTACTTAGTGTATTCATCTCTTGGTCTCCCTCTACGATTTTTACCCTCCACGCTGCCCTCCAATACTGAATTAGTGATTCCTCGATGCCTCACAACATGTCCTACTAACCGGTCCCTTCTTCTTGTCAAGTTGTGCAACAAACTCCTCTTCTCCCCAATTCTATTCAGTACCTCCACATTAGTTATATGATCTACCCATCTAATCTTCAGCATTCTTCTGTAGCACCACATTTCAAAAGCTTCTATTCTCTTCTTGTCTAAACTATTTATCGTCCACGTTTCACTTCCATACATGGCTACACTCCACACAAATACTTTCAGAAATGACTTCCTGACACTTAAATCTACACTTGATGTTAACAAATTTCTCTTCTTCAGAAACGCTATCCCTGCCATTGCCAGTCTACATTTTATATCCTCTCTACTTCGACCATCATCAGTTATTTTGCTTCCCAAATAGCAAAACTCCTTTACTACTTTAAGGGTCTCATTTCCTAATCTAATTCCCTCAGCATCACCCGACTTAATTCGACTACATTCCATAATCCTAGTATTGCTTTTCTTGATGTTCATCTTATACCCTCCTTTCAAGACACTGTCCATTCTGTTCAACTGCTCTTCCAAGTCCTTTGCTGTCTCTGACAGAATTACAATGTCATCGGCGAACCTCAAAGTTTTTATTCCTTCTCCATGGATTTTAATTCATATTCCAAACTTTTCTTTTGTTTCCTTTATTGCCTGCTCATTATACAGATTGAATAACATTGGCGATAGGCTACAACCCTGTCTCACTCCCTTCCCAACCACTGCTTCTATTTCATACCCCTCAACTCTTATAACTGTCATCTGCTTTCTGTACAATTTGTAAATAGCCTTTCACTCCCTGTATTTTACCCCTGCAACCTTCAGAATTTGAAAGAGAGTATTCCAATCAACATTGTCAAAAGCTTTCTCTAAGTCGACAAATGCTAGAAACATAGGTTTGCCTTTTTCATTAATCTTTCTTCTAAGATAAGTCATAGGGTCAGTATTGCCTCACGTGTTCCAACATTTCTACGGAATCCAAACTGATCATCCCCTAGGTCGGCTTCTATCAGTTTTTCCATTCGTCTGTAAAGAATTCGTGTTAGTATTTTGCAGCTGTGACTTATTGAACTGATAGTTCGGTAATTTTCACATCTGTGAAATCATGTTAGAGATGTACTGTAAATGTTTAATTAATAGAGAAAGTACAAGTAAAACCTTTTCATGTAGTTGATGTGCTGAGCAGTTGTTAGGCACTTAAAACAGAACTGAAAACATCACTAAGCTTGGACAAATCCTAATTAAGAGCCAGCTACACATCTGCGCAGCTAGGGCAACTATACATATGTGCAGCTTTGGTGCTCAGTCAACTATGCTGTAAATGAATCATAACTCGACTGAGGTGAGGAACCATATTTGTGCACCTAATTACAACACCATCTCTACATGCTTCTTTGGCTACTTTGTCAGCTGCATCATTTACTTGTACCTGAATCAACAAAAGACCACCTCCTTGCCTTCGTCTTGGATCCACTGTCATGCATCGTGGTTGGTTTTCAATTTGTTTCTCTCTCTCTCTCCCCCCCCCCCCCCCCCCCCCCCCGCCCACCCCACACCCTACTGGATACTACTTCTGTACTGATTATAGGACACTGAGCAAGTCAGAGAAGGCGGAAGACTCTGTTGTGATGCATACATACTCGCACCAGTGCCTTCAGGACACTGCATACCTCTGCATCATAATTTATTAAACATTCTGGGAAGCAAACTCAAAACCTTACTAGGGAAAAGTGCTGACAATAGAGAGCATTCTCTTGCTTAGATCCATCTGCATATATAACAACAAAATCTTGGTACAGTCTTAAAATTTAACAAAACAGACTTTTACAAATGGAATCTGAAACACATTTTTTTTGGCGTTCAGTCAAGCTTAAAATTACTTTGCGCCTCTGAACACATCAAGGTGACATTTTGTTCCACCCCTAGCTGCATATTATGAGGTCTGATACATCTAGATCTGTGAGGCAATCTTTAGAGCACGTATTCTGAACAGGATGGTCACCTATGGCCAGTTCATGTTCATCTGCTCAAAATTTGACTGGGACATCACACTAGATGCCAATGATTGAAGTAATGCTAATATTTTCATGTTCTGTCCTGCTAAAAATAAGAGTCAGATGGTTTGCAGAGTACGTGTAGATGTATATGGAGGTGGAGTAGGATGAGAGAAAAATATGAAAAAATGGGGGTGAGGAGGAAGGAAAAGGAGGGTGGAGGGGGGGGGGAGGAAAGGGCAGAGGATGGAGAAATGCATCCCATGCCTAAGAGGGGGGAGACATGCACACACTCACCTTTGTTCATGCTGCACACTCACCTTTGTTCATGCTGAACACTCGCAGAAAAGCTAGTAGGCGACCCTCAACTGGGTCGGGTCCTGGTCGAAGAGCGAAGTCACCGGCAGATGGTAGACCGAGTCGTGCCAGCAGTGATATCCTCTCTGCTGCTAGAGCATCCGAGCGGCTCACCTGAAACATGTGACAAACATGAATGTATGTTTAACTATCCAGCTTGGTACTTGTCAGTGACAACTGAGATGTAATCCATAATATTGTAGATTGCTTTCCACACCTTGTCAAGTATATTATTGATTTTTTATCTGTATGCAGGGACCATAAGTATCCTTTAAAAATGTGAATGGTGAACATTATTATTTGAGTGAATATTATAACTTGTATTTCAACACCAAACTATGAAATTAAAATGTTCAGAACGCTGTACTAATAAAAATGGTGCCACCAAAAACTGGTTTATACATTATATGTCTTTACGTGAAAACTGATATTAATTAGTGAAACAAAGTTATTAATAAATTAGCTGAGTACCTGGTGTTACCCTGGAATGTACTTATTTCAGTTCTATCATTCCTTCTCCTCCTTCCCCCTCTCTGCCCATCTCCTCCTTCCCTCATATCCCCTAAACTGTGTATCATACAATGACATAACTTTGAACGTGCATTCAGCAGCATATATCAATACCATCTGCTAAATGTGGTTAGTTTCAAAGAAGCAATAAATGTAAAAGTCATTATGTCATGATTGATGCTACAGTTCTACTGCATGAAGAACTTTCATCATTTTGTGGGTGTTGCCAGTGAGAACCAGTTTTGTACAGGTTTGAAATTATGTGTAAACTTTGCTGCAAGTCAATAAGGTCTCTTGTTCTCAAATTATGGATAATGCACATAGCAGCTATACACTATGCAACAAACAGTGTGGAAGTATGGAATAAATACACTGAAGATTCTATATGCATTTTATTCACTAATTTGAATCGTATCACACAACACATACCAACCGAGAAAGGTATTTACACAAACAATTCAAACAATTCAAACAATTCAAACAATTCAAAAGTCAAATTCATATAAAACTCTTCAAGTCAATAAGTATCTTGTACTACACACTTTCTAAAGTTGTGTACGTTCCTACAAAGGTTTAAAGCTATCTCTTTACCAAAATTCATAAAAATCAGTTCAGCAGGTTAGTAATAACAAATTTAAACATCACGAATGATGCAGCAGTTTTTCACGCATTTCTGTATTTATAGCAGCGTACATTCTGAGCTGTGTGTTGTATACACACTGATGGGTAAAAAAAACTGGAACACCAAAAAATAATAAATGCAGAGCAATGAAATTTCAGGAATGCATCTCTGTAAGTAGCATATTTAAGTGATTAACATTGCAAGATCACAGGTTAATGCAAACGATAGAAATGCCATTGGTAATGTGAAATTCTGATACCTTAATGATTGGTGTAGCTGCCAGAATGTTTAATGCAAGTGTGTAAACGTGCATGCATTGCCTCGTACAGGTGCCAGGTGTCAGATGTCAGTTTGTGGGACGGAGCTCCACACCTGTCGCACTCGGTCAGGCAGTACAGGGACGGCTGAGGCCAGTTGTGGATGACGCCAAAGTTACCGTCTGACGATGTCCTTTATGTACTCAATCGGAGACAGATTTGATGCTCGAGCAGATAGGTAAGTGTTATCCTGCTGGAAAATGCCCCCTGCTATGCTGTTCATGAATGGCAGCACAACAGATCGAATCACAAGACTGATGTACAAATTAGCAGTAAGGGATAACCACGAGAGTTGTCCTGCTGTAATAGGAAATCACAACCTACACCACAACTGCAGGTGCCAGTCGCGTGTGTCTAGTAGACTGACAAGTTGCATACAGGCCCTCAACTAGCCTCCTAAACGACACACAGCTATCTGTGGGACCGAAGCAGAACTAGCTTTCATTGTAAAACACAGCAGACTTCCATTCTGCCCTCCAACGAGCTCTCGCTCAACACTACTGCAGTCACAAATAGTGGTAGTTTAGTGTCTGTGAAAAGCACATTACAGAGCATCTAGCTGGGAGCTGTCCTTGAAGTAACCAATTTGTAACAGTTTTCTGTGTCACTACGGTGGCAGATGCTGCTCAAATTGCTGCTGCAGATGCTGTATGATGAGCCGGAGCCGTATGCCTAACACGACGATCTTTCCTCCCGGTAGTACCACGCGGTGGTCCGGAGTGCGGTCACCTTGCGACTGTATATTCTGTGACCACCACCGCCAGCAATCGTGTAAGCATGTTAAGCATGACGCCCAATTTGTAGTACCAGCACTGCAACTGGTAGGCGTGCCTTGTCAACCCCCCCCCCCCCCCAACGGCTCCTCCCCCTCGCCAGCAAATGCTTGCTTCCTCCTCTCCCCGCACAACTCTGCCGTCTTACTGTTAACACACTGTAGAAGACATTAAAATAGTTTGAGGAACAATCTCCCTCCAGCATTGAGGGGAAAAGTTGTCGGAAATCGCTGCACGTCTGCTCTTTCAGCAAGACAATGCACCAGCGCATCGGGCATATGTGACGTAGGAGTTTCTTCATGAAAACCACTTTGAAGTGGTTTCTTGTGCTCGGTACGCACCTGTCCCGGCCTCAAACGATTTTTGGCTCTTTCCAGTAAGGAAATACACACTTTGCGTGCACAGTCTCCAGTTGCATCCTTGTTGCTTCAGTTATTTCCCATTAGTTAACACAGACTCCTGTAGATACATTCACAGTGGCCAAAGAATCATACAGTAGTGCATATGGCTGCGTGGATACTACAATGAGAAATAACAGAAGTTTCAAATTTTTTGTGTGACTATACTGTGCAGAAGAAAACAGGAGACCTTGTAAGAATTGCGCAGTACCACACAGGAACGTGAGAAAGTGGCAGGCTTCGTTTTTATCTGAAATAGTTACCTCTGCACATAGATGCGTGCTCTGCAAGCCTCTGTGCAATGTATGCTGGAGATTTTTTTATTACTTTTTTTTTAAACCCACAGCAAGCAGTACTTTTCCTCTTCAACGGGTGTAGGCTAACAGGCACATACTGTATTCCCAGATTTCCGGAAAGTGTTCAACAATGTACATGTTCCACCGCGGGTGGAGAGAGGTAAATCTGCACGCGTTCTAATATCTCTCCTATTTACATTACTATAGACTTCAGCGTAGCTAGGTCCTCCGTATTGGTTGTATGACGGAAAAAGATGTATTCGTACGTATTATAAAAATGTATGTTTGTACAGGGTGACCCAAAAGTCGTTTAACATTTGAAAATCCGACACTTAACGGAATAATGTAGACAGAGAGATAAAAATTGACACACGTGCTAGAAATGAGTAAGGCAGAGACGTAAACATTACACACACATGCCACAATAAATGGTTTTTAGTAAAGACGATGTTCTTTATAACAAATCCGCAACATGTCAGCCGTCATACATCAGCAACATTATGTCGAGGGACAATGTTATTAACAGCGTATCAGTAGATAATGTGCGAAATGGCCGTCGGATGTAGTCTTTTAGGATCCATAATGAGGTCGGACGATCGCGGTAGACGTGCGACTTCAGATAACACTTCAGCCAATAATCACTCACGGATTGAGGTCTGGAGAGGCCAAGTACACTATCTGATCAAAAGTGTCCGGACATCTGGCTAAAAATTACTTAAAAGTTCGTGGATGCCTTCATCGGTAATTGTGGAATTCAATATGGTGTTGGCCCACCCTTAACCTTGATGACAGGTTCCACTCGCGTAGGCATACGTTGGATCAGGTGCTGGATGGTTTCTTGGGGAATGGCATCGTATTCTTCAGGAGTGCTACACTGAGGAAAGGTATCGATGTCGGTCGGCGAGGCCTGGCACGAAGTCGGCGTTCCAAAACATCCCAAAGGTGTTCTAAGGACAGGTCACGACTCTGTCCATTACAGGGATGTTATTTTCGTGAAACCACTCTGCCACAGGCCGTGCATTATCAACAGGTGCTCGATCGTGTCGAAAGACACAATCACTATCCCCGAAATGCTCTTCAAGAAGGCGCTTAAAACATTAATGTAAGCCTGTGCTGTGATAGTGCCATGCAAAACAACAAGGCGCGAAAGCCCCTTACATGAAAAACATGATAACACCATCGTCTCCGAATTTTACCGTTGGCACTACACACGCTGGCATTCGCCATACCCACACCCTGTCATCGGATTGCCACTTTGTGTACCGTGATTCGTCACTCCACACAATGTTTCTCGTCTGTTCATTCGTCCAATGTTTACGCTCCTTACTCCAAGGGAGACGTCGTTTGGGATTTACCGGCATGATGTGTGGCTTATGAGCAGCCGCTCGACCACTAAATCAAAGTTTTCTCACCTCCTGCCTAACTGTCATAGTACTTGCAGTGGATACTGATGCAGTTTGGAATTCCTGTGTGATGGTCTGGATAGATGTCTGCCTATTACACATTACGACTCTCTTCAGCTGTCGGCGGCCTGTCAGTCAACAGACGAAGCCGGCCTGTACGCTTTTGTGCTGTATGTGTCCCTTCACGTTTTCTCTTCACTATCACATCGCAAACAGTGGACCTAGGGGTGTCTAGGAGTGTGCAAATCGCGGGTACAGACGTATGTCACAAGTGACACCCGATGACCTGACCACGTTCGAAGTCCGTGAGTTCCACGGAGCGCCCTATTCTGCTCTCTCACGATGTCTGATGACTACTGAGGTCGCTGATACGGAGTACATGGCAGTAGGTGGTAGCACAATGCACCTAGTATGCAAAACGCATTCTTTTTTGTTTGAGTAGTGTGTGTGTGTGGGGGGGGGGGGGGGGGCTGTCCATATACTTGTGATCACATAGTGTATGACGGAAAGTGGTGGCTTAGCAAGTCACGCGATCCTCAATAAACGATGGCAGAGAGATCTTTCACATGTGTAGCTGTATGGGGTGGAACGCCATACTGTCTTTTCTGGTCAAGCTGCGATTGCTGACGCTTCTGAATCCCTCTTTCACTACAGCTCATTTTACGCTCCTCATGTGTCACATGTTGGCCAGTTTTTGCACATGTTTTCAGTTTCAATAAAACCTCATGTCATTACAACCGTATGAGTTAATTCCTCCGTGAATTAAGCCAGATTTAAAATTTTAACAGACTGTTCAGTCGTGCCTCTCTCTCTCTCTCTCTCTCTCTCTCTCTCTCTCTCTCTCTGTGTGTGTGTGTGTGTGTGTGTGTGTGTGTGTGTGTGTGTGTGTGTGTGTGTGTGTGTGTGTGTTGCAACGAACTTTACACATAATTTCAAACCTTTACGAAACATTTTCTCGCTGTCACCCTCCATATTGAAAGAAAAAAAGTTCATCCCTTACTATATTTTTGCTCTTCATTCTCGCATCTAGCATGACGCTTCAACTTATTACGTCCATATTGCTAACGGTATTCGCTAAACATTTTGCAGTGTTCCAGTATACCACTGAAAATATCTACAAAATTATATCAATACGGACGGAAAATATTGCAATACCAAGGAGGAGTTTCGCGACATAAACGAAAGTTAGTAGGCATGTTTGTCTGAAACACTATGTCCATTCATATTTCGCGCCAGTCGCATAAAAATGACGCTAGTAACATCATTGTGAGGATGAAAATCAGGCTCGCTTTATACAGTCGTGAGCGTTAGTTGCCTTTGAGATAGGAGGTGGTGAGTCGACGTTACTCGAGAATGCCTCAAACACACGCAATATAATTTACGTAATACTGGTTTCCTTCTAACCAGAGGCCTACCGGTAGAGGTTGTTGGCGACTCCCGAGATGGGCCAGCAACTGCCTCTTCACTCATTTTGATAATGTTTAGCACAACTGCACAATAAAAACACGCAGAACAGTACAGCGCAAAACAATAACGAAGCAGACGACAATGGCTACCTTGTACAACACAGTCAGCCACGTAATGTTGGCAGCAGTCGAAACTGCGTGCCTACCGAAGCCTCCCGACGTTTAGCGACTACTACCGATTCAGGACTAGGGAGAGGTCTGCCATCTAAAAGTTTACACACTGTACTTGTCACTGTATTGCCCTCTGAAACTTAATGAGTAAGGATTACGTCACTGTTGTCCCAAAACACGGCCGTCATAAATTTTTCAGTAGTGGGCCTCGCACGATTTTTATTTTGTGACAGTGAGCGTGTGTTTTCATTGAGCTGATTGATGCTTCGTAACAGGATTGAAAAACAACATCTATGTCTCGTCAATTGTCACAATTGTTGAAAAGAAAGTTGCATTAATGCCGCCGCACATGTCAACACCGCCTGACAAATTACCACCCACGCAGGCTTGAGGTATTAGTGGGAATCACTGGAGGTCCCTCTCCTCATTTCCAGGTCATTTTGCAGGACTGTGTGTACAGATCACACGCAAATGCCACATACGGAGGCGATACCTTTCACACTCAGTCAGCGATCCTGAACTACCTCCAGTCGCCGCATTACCGTGTCAGATTGGCTGGAGCGACGCAGTGATTCAGCTTAATGAATGCAATACACCGCCTAGACCTCTAGTTTTGATAACAGGTTTCAATCTGACTAGATCAGATCAAAATATGGCATGTAAAGGTCGTATGAATTTAACCTTTGTAATATTGAGCCTTCATGTTTCATCTAGACAACGGCTTTGCCGCAGTGGATACACCGGTTCCCCTGAGATCGCCTAAGTTAAGCGCTGTTGAGCGTGGCCGGCATTTGGATGGGGGACCATCCAACCGCCATGCGCTGTTGCCATTTTTCGGCGTGCACTCAGCCTCGTGATGGCAATTGAGGAGCTACTCGACCGAATAGTAGCGGCTTCGGTCAGGAATACCATCATAACGACCGGGAGAGCGGTGCGCTGACCCACGCCCATCCTACCTCCATTGAGGATGACACGGCGGTCGGATGGTCCCGGTAGGCCACTCGTGGCCTGAAGACGGAGTGCATGTTTCATCTGCTACCATAAGGTTGTGTAACTTACAGAAGGCTATGTAGTATTTATCACGACAGCAATGTATCTGGTTAATTGTCAAGTTATGCTGCTGTATAGCGTGGAAATAAATATTCTATTGGCGGAGTGTGAAAATAAAACAGAAACTTTTGAAGAGTTTAATCTGACAGATTCACCGAGTTTCACTGGAAGCTTTACACGATTGATGAATCACATGAAATGTTTTATACAGTTACGAAATGCGAGGCAATCACCGTTAACATATTGCTGTACTAATAATATGAAAAAAAGTTATCGAATTCGGGAATTACAGGTTTTCGAAATATTAAAAGATTGATTATAAGAAGGCGAAAATGATATGCAAGTAGCGAATGTACCACATATAATGGAAAATTATTTAAAGGAAGGCTAAGGTGAATGTCTTGTGAAGAAAAAGTTTTTATCTCTACATAAAATGTATTCACAGTTTCAGCTTCATAATGGAACGACGACATTTTAGACACAAGGACGACAACATATGGAGGTTTGGGCGTGGCCGTGAAGCGTTCCTAGTTAGGCGAAGTGGTTACGGCAAAGGCTCGCAACAAGTGGGGAATCCGTCTTCAAGTCCCGGTCCCATGGGCGTACCCAGAGAGGGGCAGCTTCCCCCCCCCCCCCCCCCCAAGAAGATATTCGCAGTTTTTCACTGGTGTACTGTTTTATTTAATAAGAAGTGCTGTATGCTGTCTCGAGTCCTTGTTTCCTGAGACTAGTATGACCTGCCCCCCCCCCCCCCCCCCCCCCCCCGTAGTTCAGATCCTGGGTACACTCTTGCCCGGTCCCACATAAATTTTCAATATCGTAATTCCATTACACAGCTGAAGGTTGTCCAGATTAGCAACTGTAGTCACCGCAGTGCCTGTTCCTTCGAACATGCATGCCCTGCAACGTGTTGATCTCTTCTTAGTTTGACACTATACCAACGAACAAGCAAGGCAGTTCATCTCTGGTTAACTGTATAGCAACGAAAAAGGAACAACTAACCAGATACCGTCCGCCAACGTCGCCGAACAAATTACAGTAATATCGGGGTACTAATAATAAATATTCCCAGTCAGAACATGCGAGTACACAGGAAGAAATAATACAGGGTGTACCAAAAAGGATCATTTGATATTTAAAAAATCATAATAATATTATTCGAGACATGTCCGTGAACAACGTACTGTTGGAATAGAGTAAACTCTCGAGTTTGGGTACATGGTTGCCGCTAGGTAGCAGCCGTGTGCGCCTTTTCTAGAGTTGGGCAACACGATTCTTTTTCCCGATTCGATTCCTACGATTCAATCTCACATTGCGAATCGATTCCTACTATTCGTTCACGATTCATTCTAGTCTGCGATGGCACGATTCTTACGGAATGCAAAAAGTTCTACATCTTACTCACAGATGGCAGGACATGTCTGAAATTGTCAGTGGGGTTAGAATCGAACTGTGACATGATAAAGATATGCCAGAAATAGTTTATTTATGAGTTAAACATGCATATGACGTTACAGATGTGATTCTCAATTTATACGTGCAATGCCTTAATTGATGAAAGGTCACGTTTGATTTGATCGTATCTATTGTTTTATTTGAGTATGCCAGGAAAGCGGAGTCTATTTGTGCGAAAGGTGGTGCAAAATTGCTTCGTTTTGTTCACACGCATCCTCCACTTAACTGCCACCTGGCGGCCGTAATCATTCGGCACGACTCAGCATGATTTGGAAGTTGCCTTCGAAGCATAGCGTGCTAAGAATCGATGAATCGTTGGAACTTGGAATCGTCACGACTCGGAAACACGCAATCGTTCTTATGATTCTTTTGAACGACGATTCGTCCGTATCACGATTCGATTCTTATGATTCTTTATTTAGAGTCGTTCAAAAGAACGACTCATTCACGAATCGCCACAACTCTAACCACTTCAGTTCTCGTAAAAATGGTGTCGGCACAACAGAAAGCGTTCTGCGTTCTACGTTTTGCGCAGTGCAGGTTATTAATAGCTGTTCAGCTTCAGAAAGACTTTCGTATTAGGTACAGTATGGATCCTCTTACGGCACGGAGCGTTAGACGAGGGCACGAGCAATTCCGAGGAACAGATTGTTTGTGTAAAAGCAAATTGCCGAGCCGTCCCAGAGTGTTTGACACAGATGTTGAACGCATCCGCCATAGTTTCACAAGCCATAGTTTCACAAGAAGTCCGCAGAAATCCGATCGCCGTGCAGGTTAATAGTTCAACATGCCCCTCATGTCTGACTGACGTGTGTTGCGTCGACGATTACACATGAAACCATACAAAATTCAGCTACTGCAAGCTCTTCGCGAAGACGACAAACAACGTGTGGAGTCTGTAATTTCGTCCTTGGTAAATTGGAGGATGACAGTTTTCTTTCACGCTTAGTACTTGGTGACAAGGCAACAATACATTAGAATTGAAAGGTAAGCTGTCATAATGTGGGTATGGAATAGCCACATTAGTTGTACAACATGAGAGGGACTCTCCAAAATTTAATGGGTTCTATGTCAACATGAAAAGGTTTATGGTCCATTTTCTTTGCCGAGAACACTGTTACAGGAAGCACATATCTCGATATGCTCGCGAAGTTTCTTTTACCACATTTGGACAACGATTCGAACGATTTTACTCACAGAGTGGGGAACTTGCATGTGGAAGTGCGGGAATTTTTAAACCAAAGGAAAGAGCAAACTCTTTACATGGTTCCCGCTAGGTAGCAACAGTGTGCGCCCACTTCAGTTCTCGCAAAAATGGTGTCGGCACAACAAGAAGCGTTTTCTGTTCTACGTTTTACGCAGTACGGGTTATTAATAGCTGTTCAGCTTCAGCAAGACTTTCGTACTAGGTATGCTACGGATCCTCCTACAGCCTTACATTACTTGGCCTCCAAGGTCACCGAACCTCGCTGTATGTGATTATTTCTTATGGGGATTTACAAAACACACCGTTTATATACCTCCGTTACAAATAACAATGAATGAACTGAGATATTGCATAACAGAAGCTTTGGCAGCTGTAACTCAAGACATGCTTGCTACAATGTGGGAACAATTTGAATACCGCACTGACATATTTTGTGCATATCAAAAGGGGCATAATGAACACCTTTGAAAATGTATGACAAAAACCTTTTTGAGTTACCTGTTCATCAAAAAACTAAATTCATTGTATATGTTTATGGTTGTTGTTGTTGTTGTTGTTGTTGTTGTTGTTGTTGTCTTCAATCCTGTGACTGGTTTGATGCAGCTCTCCATGCTAATCTATCCTGTGCAAGCTTCTTCATTTCCCAGTACCTACTGCAGCCTACATCCTTCTGAATCTGCTTAGTGTATTCATCTCTTGGTCTCCCTCTATGATTTTTACGCTCCACGCTGCCCTCCAGTACTAAATTGGTGATCCCTTGATGCCTCAGAACATGTTCTACCAACCTATCCCTTCTTCTAGTCAAGTTGTGCCACAAACTCCTCTTCTCCCCAATTCCATTCAATGTGATCTACCCATCTAATCTTTAGCATTCTTCTGTAGCACCAAATTTCGAAAGCTTCTATTCTCTTCTTGTCCGAAGTATTTATCGTCCGTGTTTCATTTCCATACATGGCTACACTCCACACAAATACTTTCAGAAACGACTTCCTGACACTTAAATCTATACTCGATGTTGTTAACAAATTTCTCTTCTTCATAAACGTTTCCTTGCCATTGCCAGTCTACATTTTATATCCTCTCTACTTCGACCATCATCAGTTATTTTGCTCCCCAAATAGCAAAACTCCTTTACTACTTTAAGTGTCTCATTTCGTAATCTAATTCCCTCAGCATCATCCGACTTAATTCGACTACATTCCATTATCCTCGTTTTACTTTTGTTGATGTTCATCTTATACCCTCCTTTCAAGACACTGTCCATTGCGTTCAACTGCTCTTCCAAGTCCTTTGCTGTCTTTGACAGAATTACAATGTCATCGGCGAACTTCAACGTTTTTATTTCTTCTCCATGGACTTTAATACCTACTCCGAATTTTTCTTTCGTTTAATTTGAAAATGGTTCAAATGGCTGTGAGGACTATGGGACATAAGATCTATAGTCATCAGTCCCCTAGAAACTAGAACTACTTAAACCTAAATAACCTAAGGACATCACACAACAGCCAGCCATCACGAGGCAGAGAAAATCCCTGACCCCGCCGGGAATCGAACCCGGGAACCCGGGCGTGGGAAGCGAGAACGCTACCGCACGACCACGAGATGCGGGTTCGTTTCCTTTACTGCTTGCTCCATATAAAGATTGAATAACATGGGGGAGAGGCTAAAACCCTGTTTCACTCTCTTCCCAACCACTGCTTCCCTTTCATGTCCCTCGACTCTTATAACTGCCATCTGCTTTCTGTACAAATTGTAAATAGCCTTTCGCTCCCTGTATTTTACCCCTGCCACCTTAAGAATTTGAAAGAGAGTATTCCAGTCAACATTGTCAAAAGCTTTCTCTAAGTCTAAATATTCTAGAAACGAAGGTTTGCCTTTCCTTAATCTTTCTTCTAAGAGAAGTCGGAGGGTCAGTATTGCCTCGCGTGTTCCAACATTTCTACGGAATCCAAACTGATCTTCCCCGAGGTCGGCTTCTACCAGTTTTTCCATGTGTTTATTAGTTTTAGAAATATAGACGTGCCAAATCGGATGATTCTTTTTGATACGCGCTGTATAGCTATATATTTACAAACGTAACTATACAAATATGATGCTTGTGATACTCAAGCACACGGTCAAAGAATAACGAGTCACACCACGGCAACAGACCTGCCATTACCTCAAGTTACTCCATTTCAACATACCTGGCATCACCTTCAGTTACTGTAACTCGACATGTGAGAGCCCTGTTGGTGACACCCAGTAGCACACGGCATGCACAGCGGAGACTGCGGTGAACTCACCCCCAGTCGCAGCCTCACGCAGTCGTGCTCGTTGTCTGGGAAGACGAACCCCATGTGGACGAAGAGGTCCGAGTTCGGCCGCACGCCGTAGTGTATGAAGACCTGCTCGCCAGCCGTGAAGTTGCGGAAGGCGAAGCACTCGCTGCGGTTCTGCGTCGGACTGAAGTCAGTTGACAGCTGAGGAAACAAGAGAGCATCATGAGGTCGCGTGGGCTGAGGCAGTCAATGCATATATTGTGTGAACATTATCTGGATAACAATAGACTTGAGCAGCCATCTTTTTGTGCCTATTAGCAGAAACACGTGCACATAGGTACAGTATATTATGTGGAAGGAAACAAAGTGGTTGAGTAAAAACGCCAAACCTTCTCCCATTCTGAAGTGGACACACACACACACACACACACACACACACACACACACACACACACACACACACATTCTCTCTCTCTCTCTTCCTTCTCACAGTACTTCGTTCTTTCAGTTATATCTAGCGAGCTGGGCGTTAGGCAAAAGGCTTCCCGAACGGTAAAATTTGAAAGTTGTATGGCAATTTAATAATGTAAACAAGTGTAATGTGCTGCGAATACATAGAAAGAAAGATCCCATATCATTTAGCTACAATATATCAGGTCAGTAACTGGAAGCAGTTAATTCCATAAATTATCTGGGAGTACGCATTAGGAGTGATTTAAAATGGAATGATCATATAAATTTGATCGTCGGTAAAGCAAATGCCAGACTGAGATTCATTGGAAGAATCCTAAGCAAATGGAATCCGAAAACAAAGGAAGTACGCTTGTTCGCCCACTGCTGGAATACTGCTCAGCGATGTGGGATCCGTACCAGATAGGGTTGCTAGAAGAGGTACAGAAGATCCAACGGAGAGCAGCGCGCTTCGTTACAGGATCATTTAGTAATCGCGAAAGCGTTACGGAGATAATAGATAAACTCCAGTGGAAGACTCTGCAGGAGAGACGCTCAGTAGCTCGGTACGGGCTTTTGTTGAAGTTTCGAGAACATACCTTCACCGAGGAGTCAAGCAGTATATTGCTCCCTCCTACGTATATCTCGCGAAGAGATGGTTGGTTGGTTTGTGGGATTAAAGGGACCAGACTACTATGGTCATCGGTCCCTTGTTCCATAAAAACTAAAACCGCCCGAAGAGAATAAAAAACGAACAACAGGAAAGACAGCAGACGAAACAGGACATGAAATACTCTGACAGAGACCGGACAAAACAAATTAAAACACACAGTGTGACGGTGGTTGGCCGACCGTAGAGAGAAAGAGGAAAAGCCAACCACCAAGAACACTTTAAAAACTCAGTTTAAAATGAGAGGCTAAAAGCCAGAATCAACACTAAAAGACTCAGATGAAAGGATAAAAAAAACCCTGCCCGAATAAAACACAAAACCAAGTCCACCATGACAGAGTCATCTGATAAAAGAGCAGAGAGTGTGTCAGGCATTGCAAAAATCTGCCTGAGCACGGTTAAAAGGGCGCACTCCGACAGAATATGGACCACCGTCAAGGACGCCCCACAACGACAAAGAGGGGGATCCTCACGACACAGTAAATATCTGTGCGTGAGTCTGGTGTGGCCAATGCGGAGCCGACGAAGGACGACTGAGTCCCTGCGGTTGGCTCGCATGGATGACCGCCACACAGTCGTCGTGTCCTTGACGGCACGGAGTTTGTTAGGGGTGGTCAGACCGCGCCATTCAGCATCCCAAAACGAGAGAACTTTGCGGCGTAAGACTGCCCGCAAATCAGCCGCCAGGAGGCCAATCTCCAGAGATGGCGCACTGGTGGCCTCTTTCGCCAGGCGGTCAACAGTTTCATTGCCGAGTATACCAACATGGCCTGGGGTCCAAACAAAGACCACAGACCTGCCGCTACGGGCGAGAGTATGCAGCGAATCCTGCATAGACATCACCAGACGAGAACGAGGGAAACACTGGTCGAGAGCTCGTAAACCGCTCAGGGAATCGCTACAGATAACGAAGGACTCACCTGAGCAGGAGCGGATATACTCTAGGGCACGAAAGATGGCGACCAGCTCAGCAGTGTAAACACTGCAGCTATCCGGCAACGAACGTTGTTCAGAATGGTCGCCTAGAGTTAGTGCATAACCGACTAGACCAGCAACCATCGAACCGTCGGAGTAGACAACGCCAGAGCCCTGATACGTGTCCAGGATGGAATAAAAGCGGCGTCGGAAGGCCTCCGGAGGGACTGAGTCCTTCGGGCCCTGTGCCAAGTCGAGCTGAAGGCAAGGGCGAGGCACACACCACGGGGGTGTACGCAGAGGGGCCCGGAAAGGAGGTGGAACAGGGAAACACCCAAGGCAGGAAAGAAGCTGTTTGACACGTACGGCGATCGGACAACCCAACTGGGGCCTACGTTCTGGCAGATGAACGACTGACTCCGGGAAGAGGACACGATAATTTGGATGCCCGGGCAAGCTAAAAACATGGGCAGCATAAGCAGCCAGTAATTGTTGGCGTCGTAACCACAGTGGAGGGACACCTGCCTCCACAAGTATGCTGTCCAGAGGGCTGGTTCGGGAGGCACCAGTGGCAAGGCGTATCCCGCTGTGGAGGATTGGGTCCAGCACCCGCAATTGAGATGGGGATGCTGAGCCATAAGCCAGACTCCCGTAGTCCAGACGGGACTGGATTAACGCCTGATAAAGCCGTAGGAGAGTAGATCGGTTGCCGCTCCACCTGGTGTGACTCAGGCAACGCAGAGCATTTAGATGCCGCCAACACGCCTGTTTAAGCTGCCGAATATGAGGCAGCCAAGTCAACCGGGCATCAAAAACCACCCCCAAAAACATATGTGACTCCACCACTTTAAGAAGCTCGCCGCCAAGATAAAGCCGCGGCTCCGGGTGAACAGTGCGTCGCCGGCAGAAATGCATAACGCAGGTCTTGGCTGCGGAAAACTGAAAACCGTGCGCTACAGCCCAAGACTGCGCCTTGCGGATTGCGCCCTGTAGCTGACGTTCAGCAGCTGCAATGACAATAGAGCTGTAGTAAAGGCAGAAGTCGTCAGCATACAGGAAAGCGGAGACAGTATTTCCCACGGCCGCAGCGAGCCCGTTAATAGCTATTAAAAACAGACACACACTGAGAACAGAACCCTGTGGCACACCGTTCTCCTGGACTTGGGAGGAACTATATGAGGCCGCGACGTGCACGCGGAAGGTACGATACGACAGAAAATTGCGGATATAGATCGGCAGAGGGCCCCGAAGACCCCATTCATGAAGCGTAGAAAGGATGTGATGACGCCATGTCGTATCATACGCCTTCCGCATGTCGAAAAAGACAGCAACCAGATGCTGACGGCGGGCAAAGGCAGTACGGATGGCCGACTCCAGGCTCACCAGATTGTCAGCGGCGGAGCGGCCTTTACGGAACCACGCCCTGAGACGGAGCCAGAAGGCCTCGAGACTCCAGTACCCAATTCAAGCGCCGGCTCACCATCCGTTCAAGCAACTTGCAAAGAACGTTGGTGAGGCGAATGGGACGGTAGTTGTCCACCTCCAAAGGGTTCTTCCCTGGTTTCAGAATGGGGAGAACAAGACTTTCCCGCCACTGCGACGGAAACTGACCCTCGACCCAAATACGATTGTAAAGATCGAGGAGGCATCGCTGGCAGTCTACTGAAAGGTGTTTCAGCATCTGCGAGTGGATGCTATCTGGCCCAGGAGCGGTATCAGGACAAGCGGCGAGGGCACTTCGAAATTCCCACTCACTGAATGGAACATTGTAGAATTCAGGATGGTGAGTGCGAAAAGAGAGACTCCGACGTTCTATCCGCTCCTTAATGGAGCGGAAGCCCAAGGGGTAGTTGGCAGAAGCGGAATTCATAGCAAAGTGCTCTGCCAAGCGGTTTGTAATGACGTCGGAGTCAGTACAAACTGCTCCATTCAGTGAGAGCGCAGGGACACTGACAGGGGCCAGATAGCCATAGAGGCGGCGAACCTTGGCCCAGACCTGCGATGGAGTGATATGGAGGCCAATGGTGGACACATACCGCTCCCAGCACTCCTGCTTGCGTTGGCGGATAATGCAGCGGGCTCGCGCACGCAGCCGTTTGAAGGCGATAAGGTGGTCGATTGAGGGATGTCGCTTGTGACGCTGGAGCGCCCGCCGGCGAGCTTTAATCGCTTCAGCGATCTCAGGCGACCACCAAGGCACAGTCCGCCGACGAGGGGACCCAGAAGAACGGGGAATGGCAGATTCGGCGGCAGTAACGATGCCAGTGGTGACCGATTGAACCACTGCATCAATGACATCGTTAGAGAGAGGCTCAATAGCGGCAGTGGAGGGGAACAAGTCCCAGTCAGTCTGATTCATAGCCCATCTGCTAGGGCGCCCAGAAGACTGACGCTGTGGCAGTGACAGAAAGATCGGAAAGTGGTCACTACCACACAGGTCGTCATGCACTCTCCATAGGACAGACGGTAAGAGGCTAGGGCTACAGATGGAAAGGTCAATGGCGGAGTATGTGCCATGCGCCACACTGAAGTATGTGAAGGCACCATCATTTAAGATCGAAAGATCGAGCTGCGCCAATAAATGCCCAACGATGGCGCCTCGACCTGTTGCCACTGACCCACCCCACAGATGGTTATGGGCGTTAAAGTCGCCCAGTAACAGGAAAGGTGGAGGCAATTGAGTTATCAGAGCAGCCAGGACATGCTGCGTGACATCACCATCCGGTGGAAGGTAAAGACTGCAGACGGTAACAGCCTGTGGCGTCCACACCCGAACAGCGACAGCCTCTAAAGGTGTGTGGAGAGGTACAGACTCGCTGTGAAGAGAGTTCAGGACATAGATGTAGACGCCACCAGACACCCTTTCATAAGCTGCCCGGTTCTATAATAACCCCAGTAGCCACGGAGGGCGGGGGTTCGCATTGCCAGAAACCAAGTTTCCTGCAGAGCAATGCAGAGGCAAGGGTGAAGGCTGATAAGTTGGCGGAGCTGAGCTAGATGGTGGAAGAAACCGCTGCAGTTCCACTGGAGGATGGTGTTGTCCATGGCTGAGAAAGGCTTGACGGGACTGGGAAGGGAGATTACGCCGCTGGGTCACCTGCTGCTTCCGATTTAGCACCTGTGAGAGTGCTTTCCACTGCGTCTGATGGACCGGCGAGATCGAGGTCCTCAGCGGACGCCAGAATCTCCACCGCATCCTCAGACACAGAGCTGGAAGGTTGCGGTGGGATGGCTGCCACCGCGAGTTCCTTGGGCTGAGAGCTCTTCTTGAGTTTCTCACGCCGTTCCTTGGGTCGCACCGGCTGGGAGGGCTTCACTGATTCAGTCTCCGGAAGCCCTACGACCAGCTGATTGCGGGCACTTACGCCATTGTCCGTCGTCAGGCTTCTCGCTGGCGGAAACCTGGGAAGGGAGGGACCCAAGGGACCCCTTGCGAGCGTGAGAAGCCGAAGAAGTTGGACGCTTCTACGGCTGAGAAGTGGGGACAGACGTCCCCGATGGGTGGGATGGTGTTGCTCCTGAGGTAGGTGGCGCAGGAGCAACCCGGTGGGTAGAGCCCCCCCCACTGGCGAGGGGGCAGGACGAGTTTTATTACTCGTCGATCCGGCCACAATTGGAGAAACAGACAGGGCTAGCACAGGTGTTGTAGCAGCAGCGTAGGAAGATGTCATTCTCACAGGATGGAGTCGGTCGTATTTCCTCTTGGCCTCAGTATAGGTTAGTCGGTCCAGGGTCTTGCATTCCATGATTTTACGCTCTTTCTGGAAAATTCGGCAGTCTGGCGAGCAAGGTGAATGGTGCTCCCCGCAGTTGACACAGATGAGAGGCGGGGCACATGGAGTATTGGGATGTGATGGGCGTCCGCAATCTCGACATGTGAGGCTGGAAGTGCAGCGAGAAGACATATGGCCGAACTTCCAGCACTTAAAGCACCGCATCGGGGGAGGGATATAGGGCTTAACGTCACATCGGTAGACCATCACCTTGACCTTTTCCGGTAATGTATCCCCTTCGAAGGCCAAGATGAAGGCACCGGTAGCAATCTGATTTTCCTTCTGACCCCGATGAACGCGCCGGACGAAATGTACACCTCGGCGCTCTAAATTGGCGCGCAGCTCTTCATCAGACTGCAAAAGAAGATCCCTATGGTAAATAACTCCCTGGACCATATTTAAACTCTTATGGGGTGTTATCGTAACGGCAACATCCCCCAACTTGTCACAAGCGAGTAACCGTCGTGACTGGGCAGAGGATACCGTTTGTATCAGGACTGACCCAGAGCGCATTTTTGACAAGCCCTCCACCTCCCCAAACTTGTCCTCTAAATGCTCGACGAAGAACTGAGGCTTTGTGGACAGAAAAGACTCCCCATCAACCCTCGTACAAACTACGAAGCGCGGCGAATAACTGCTACTGCCATCCTGAGACTTACGTTCCTCCCACGGTGTGGCCAGGGAGGGGAACGTTTTCGGATCGTACTTCTGAGCATTAAACTGAGCCCGAGAACGCTTAGAGACTGCTGGCGCCTGGCCACCAGCGAGAGACGATGTACCACGCTTCATTGCGGGTCATCCGCCCTGATGTCACCTACTCCGACCAAGGGCCCTCCCCACGGGCGCCACCCAGCCACGGCAAGGGACACCTGGCAGGATGGCCGTTGCCGGGAGTCCCGATACCCCAGGAGGATAGGTATCTAGTCCTTGGCATACATGGGGAGTTAACGGCGCAGGCATCAGTAGAGCGATCCCTGTGTTGTCAGGGGGCTACAACCAACAGGGTACATGGCGGCCCCACCACAACGGACTGGCTACCGTGCTGGATGTTAGGTAACATGTGGTCCATGGTCGCCGTCGGTGCAGAAAGAGGCACTGCACAGTGCAAGGTGTTATCTGCACGCAGGAAAAGAGTCGTGCCCAAGACATGGAGAGCGGACAGGACTGCAGTTCAAAGGTGTATAAGCTGGCGAAAGGTCTGATCGCAAGACGGACACAATGCACCAAGTAAGGCGCCCTTCCCCAATCGGAAAATTTTGAGAGATGGAGGTCAAACCCAACAGGGGACCATCATATAAGGCCGAAAAGTTTGAGACTCCTTTTAGTCGCCTATTACGACAGGCAGGAATACCGCGTGCCTATTCTAACCCCCGAACTCGCAGGGGGATCTCGCGAAGAGACCATGAGGTTAAAATCAGAGAAATTAGAGTCCACACAGAGGCATACCGACAATCCTCCTTTCCACGAACAATACGAGACTGGAATAGAATGGAGAACCGATAGAGGTACTCAAGGTACCCTCCGCCACACACCGTCAAGTGGCTTGCTGAGTATGGATGTAGATGTATCTAATTCTGGCATTTGTCTGATAACCGTGAGAAACTTATTCACAGGAAAAGCAAACAAAAAATGCACAGAATCAGGCGATGGAAATTCGACAAATAGGGTTAGTGGACCCGACTGTGATAAAAAAAAGTCAATCATCTAGAAGGTGATGAAATTTTAGCTTTGGATCTGATTCAGAGCAAATTCTGCATCGTAGCTACGTGTATTCTTGAAGCAATTCTTTTATTTGTCTTTAATTGTTCGATCATTTGAAGTGAGTCCTTGATACAGTGTAGTGAAAACTGAAGTTTGTGTTAACGGCAGCAAATTAACTTTTCCCTTATGACAACAATATGTGAATACCGTTCTGTCGCATAAAATGGCCTTTGGTGCGAAACCATTTGCATTACAAAATCTGCATTGTAAATTCATCAACAGCAGTTATAACCCTCAAAACGATTTGCAATTACGTCCTGCGCACATTTAAATGTATCTCTCAAATCAAAGACAAAACTATCACGGTCAACGTTCACATGATCCGTATCACTTTGTTTACGCAAAAATTGTGTCTGTCTAACTGTCTGTTTCATTCCGACCCATCAGCGTTCTCCTAAGCATAGCCAAAACAAATATTGTTTCCGTATAATAAGGGAAGTCAAAAGTCTGAGTTATTCCAAATGATTAAATTAAAAATTAGAAACTTAACTTCTAATTTTCTGCTAACAGTGGCAAATAACCACAAAGTTACTCTTACAGAAAAGTAAACGAAATAACGACGCCAATATATAGCTCTATTTACAAACTTCGTTGCTAGATAGTTTGATTTCCACTGCTGACATCATCATCATCATCGACCTAGCAGTTTTCGCACTGCAGCTGCCCGGTATGCGTGTGTTACTACAAATGAACCATATAAACATGAATGTCCCTAGAATGTGAATTCACGAAATGCTGTTACTTTCGTGTCATTCCTACCGTACCACCTGATCGGTACATTGGGCAGAAGTTCGTAGCACTTAAATTTTCGGTGTTCACGTCTGGGCAATGGCGGATACATATGCGGGCGCGCGGGGCATTTGTTTGATAAAAGTCGCTAATATTCTACTGTTTTCTTGTACAAAGAACTTTCGAGGTCGACAATGAAGGAGGATCGAATTAATGGCTTAGCTCTGTTAAACACTCACCGTGACACTGATTGTCCTGTTGACCATGTAATTAACCAATTTACCAGGAAGAATAGGTGCACAGAATTCGTCATTTGAGGAAGAGAACCAGAGACCACAATTGTAACTTTTTTAACATCATAAGATGGCATTGTCTTGTATACGTGATAGTAAGTTTCAATAAAACTTTATTAAACTTTGCATGTGACGTGATTATTTATTACGGTAAAAGTAAAGTTAGTTCATGGTATCTTTAGGGCTCCCTCCTTGAGGTTATCTGTATTCGTCACTGGGCCTGGGAGATAGAGAAGGTATCATCTGAGCTTTGAATATGAAAGCATCTATTTTCATTTGCCACTCTTAACAGCTACATACACGCGAGTTTTCTTTGTGCACATCCATGGCAAAGCACCTTTCGAATTACATAAGTTTGACCGCCTTGCATAATTTATATTAAAAATCGCCACTTTAATATTGGTATTCACGTATTAACATTATGATCTGGAACAATGACGTCAACTGCCCCACACAACACTCGAAAATTTCGTGTGTGTGTGTGTGTGTGTGTGTGTGTGTGTGTGTGTGTGTGTGTGTGTGTGTGTGTGTGTGTGTCACGCCTGAACCACGTGACTTGAAGCTGTATTAATCGTTCACTCAGAAGACTCTCAAGCGCGATCGCTAATGGGACTAGCTATTTAGATAACGAGTTTGAGAGCAGTGCGCGGCTTCCAAACGATATTCATTTGTTTTTGGTCGCTACTAACCGTAGTTTTCGACATTGTGGGCAAACAGTACCCTCAATTAACGTGTCAATAAATTTTAACCGTTTCGAGCTGAACTACACATAACGTTTCTGTAACGTTTAGCTCCTCGAGTTACATCTGCTTTCATCGACGAGTACGCATACGCAATGAACACAGCGTAGTCTGCTGGCTCATGCTGAATAGATTGGATGTGTGATGAAGGTTGTCGGTACTTGGCGAGACCATTCGATTTCTAAAGTTACAGTTACTCCCGTCAACTACTGGGCTGAGTGTGTTCTCAGAATGAACAATTTGTATTGGAGAACGCGATGTTCATGTGTCTCCGTCGAAACAGTTGCCACTATTGTCAAAATTGTTTCTACTTAATACAACTTTAGTCACATCGTTTTGGTATCTTCGAGAATGAATACGAGTGCTTTCAAACTACTTTCTATTTCTTTTCCTATCACGACTTTCGACTTCGGACAACACCCATGAAGCCATCAAAATTATGTAGTATACTCCATCGCTGACAGGAACACAATGTGATGAATAATATTTGACAGTTATATAGACCACTTATTAGTGCTTACCATTGTAGTATAAAATACAGTGTAAGACAAATGAATTCTGGTTTCCCGCTGATGAATCACAGATGTTACCGACACTTTAATTTGCCGTTCCGTAATAAACTTATAGAAATAAGAAAATTAGAGTATAAAATGCTCCCAACGTAGCACAAATAAAGGCGACTATGTCCTGGACAAAGATAGGGAAAAAAGGGAACTAGCTTTTCGAGTATCTGGCGCCTTTAAAGACCTTTAAATCAAAACATCTTGACATATTCCCGCTTTTTTTACTTGTCAGTATAAGCAGCCATGTCATGTACTATAATGCATATAAAGTAAAGTGTTTACATGTGCCACGTCTTATAACATGACACATGCCATTATGTAATCCAATATAGTATTAGTCATGTCGTGCAATATGACACAACGTGTTATTAAAGTTTAGGATGCATGGATCTCCACTCTGGGATACTTCCATTACAGATGGACTCCCCACTCTCTGATACATTGTGTGATGAAAAGTATCCGGACACTGGATGAAAATGACAAAGTTCGTGGGTCCCTCAATCGCTAAAGCTAGAATTCAGTATGGCTTTCGCACATCCTTAGCCTTGATGACAGCTTCCACTCTCGCAGGCATACGTTCAATCAAGTGCTGGAGGGATTCTTGGGGAATGGCAGCCCATTCTTCACGGAGTGCTTCAGTGAGGAGAGGTATCGATGTCGGTCGGTGAGGTCTGGCACGAAGACGGCGTTACAAAACATCAGGTCAGGACTCTGTGCAGACCAGTCTATTACAGGGATTTTATTGTCATTCAACCACCCCGCCTCAGGCTGTATGTTATGAACCGGTGCTCCATCGTGTTGAAAGATTCAATCGCCATCCCCGGATTTCTCTTTAACAGTGGGATGCAGGAAGGTGGTTAAAACATCAATGTAGGTCTGTGCTGTGATAGTGCCACGCAAAACAATGGATGCAAGCCCCTTCCATGAAAAACACGACCACAGCATAACACCACCGTCTTCGAATTTTACTATTGACACTATACACGCTGGCAGATGACGTTTACCAGCATTCGCCATATCCACACCCTGAAATCGGACTGCCACATCGTGTACCGTGATTCGTCACTGCACACGACGCTTTTCCACTGTTCAATTGTCCAATATTTAAGCTCCTTACACCAAGCTAGGAGTCGTTTGGCATTTACCGACATGATGTGTGGCGTATGTGCAGCCGCTCGACCGTGAAATCCAAGTTTTCTCACCTCCCGCCTAACTGTCATAGTACTTGCAGTGGATCCTGATGCAATCTGGAATTCCTGTGTGGTGGTATTGATAGATGTCTGCCTGTTACACATTACGACCCTCTTCAGCTGTCGGCGGTCTCTGTCAGTCAACAGACGAGGTCAGCATGTACGCTTTTGTGCTTTACGTATCCCTTCGCGTTTCCACTTCGGAAACAGTGGACCTAGGGATGTTTAGGAGTGTGGAAATCTCGCGTACAGACATATGACACCAGTTACACCCCGTCATCTGAACACGTTCCAAGTTCGTGAGTTCCGCGGAGCGCCCCATTTTGCTCTCTCACGAAGTCTAATGTCTACTAAGGCCGCTGATATGGAGTACCTGGCAGCTGGTGGTAGCACAATGCACATAATATGCAAAACGTATGTTTTTGGAGGTGTCCGTATAGTTTTGATCACATAGTGTGCTTCCTATTGTAGATGCATCGCACTCTCTAGAAGCACACATATTTGTGTCTATTTGTTTTTACACCCGTCACCATGTATGTTAACAGTAGATGGGTCTAAGAGCTCATCGCGCTGGTGACGTACGGATAACTCATAAAAAAAACACGAATCTTCAAGACTTTTGATAAAAATTTCTTCGTAAATACCAGCTAAGTCGAAAAGCTAGATGCCTTCTTTTACCTTCCAACTCCGCCCTGGAACAATTTGTCTTTTTTGTGCTACGATAGGAGCATTTTTCACACTGATTCGCAACTTTTACTCAACCATAATTATGACATTAAACCGCCATAGCTTGGCAACCGATGCAGGTTTCTGTTCATTCAGCGACGACCGTTCTGGTGTATATTTTTATTCTCTTTCGAACCATAATGCTTATATAGTGGCAGTAGACAACAATTACTGACATGTATTTGTATACCTTCTTACATAATTTAAACCGATTCGAGCAAATCTGAAACACTGAAGCGACACCCATATGAACTCAGAAAGAAAATATTTTTGCAGGTAAAATTTGAATGAAGCTGAATTTTTGAAAGAAAGTTCTCAATTTTATCGTAAGAATGCACTGTTTATTTCTTTGAGTCACTTTGTTTCCCCATATTCAATTCACGTAAGGACAAAATCTCCGCAACGGATGGAGCTTATTGGATTAAAAAAATCGTCTTGGCTTTATCGATTCACCCACGTTCGTGCAAAGTTTGAACCGATTCATTCAAGTTTAAAGTACAGACGTATCCCGTTTCGAAAACCTCATAATAAAACGGTTTTTTCACATAAATTCAAACGAAGCAAGCATTTTTCAAACCGTTAAAGTTTACCTTAGAGCCACGTAGAATACAAAGGTGGGCCACATGTGAACCACAAGTCTTGCTCCACTCAGGAGTTATTTAAAGGTGACAGCTTTTGCACGTGAACTCCGAAAGATGCATTTTCAAATAGTGCCATTATTTGAGCATTAATTTCAACACAATTAAAATGTTTTTCAAGAGGAATTAACCGATTCCCACAATTTGCCTGGGTATCAGCTCCGGTACAACCTAGCTTTAAATACTGAAACATAGTTACAGTTAGACAGATGTTCGAATGGCAGTAGAAATGGCCGCTGGTTCAGGATAAGCCAGAAACTCTTTACCCCATGTTCCCACCTCAAATAGGAACCGAGCGTAAAGGCCTCCGCACCTGCAACCCTCCCCCCCCCTCCCCAACACCCCCCCCCCCCCCCCACACACACACAAAAAAAGCTCTGCGCGCGGGCTTTAAAGACAAACTTGTCACAGCACTTCTGTGTTGTAGTGATACTGAGAACCTTCAAAAAGATTTTCATATTCGTAGGTAGAGGTAAATGGGGTGTCACGAGCGCTCGCGCTCTCTCTCTCTCTCTCTCTCTCTCTCTCTCACACACACATACACACACACACACACACACACACACACACACACACACCAGAGGGACTTGACAGAGGCGTGTTTGAAATCGCCCATGATTCTGTCCGAAGCAAGCCGTGGTGACAATGAAATTTCTACTGTACTTGCACTCTTCATACCATGATTTGTTAGGAATAACGGTATAATCTCGGCGTAGCTTCGCCTCCTACACTGAAGAGCCCAAGAAACTGATACACCTGCCTATCATCATCTCTGGCCCCACGCGAGCACGCAGAAGTGACGCAACACGACGTCGCAAGGACTCAACTAATGTCTGAAGTAGTGCTGAAGGTAACTGACACCATGAATCCCGCAGGGCTGTCCATAAATCCGTAAGAGTACGAGGGGGTGGAGATCTCTTCTGAAGACCATACAAAGCGTCCCAGATATGCTCAATAATGTCCATGTCTGGGGAGTTTGGTCGCCAGCGGAAGTGTTTAAACTCATAAGAGTGTTCCTGGAGCCACTCTGTAGCAATTCTGGACGTGTGGGGTGTCCTGCTGGAATTGCCCAAGTCCGTCGGAATGCACAATGGACAAGAATGGATGCACGTGTCACCTGCGAGAGACGTACCAGGGGTCATATATCACTTCAACTGCACACACTCCACACCATTACAGAGCCTCCACCAGACTGAATAATCCCCTGCTGACATGCGGGGTCCATGGATTCATGAGGTTGCCTCCATACCCGTGCACGTCCATCCCCTCGATACAATTTGAAACGATACTAGCTCGACCAGGCAACATGTTTCCAGTCATCAACAGTCCAATGTAGGTTTGTTTAGTAATTTTTTCCACGTAGCAAGTGACGCGCATGCCACGTTTGATAGAAACTGCTTTAGGCGTTATAGATATGTACTGGTTTGTCAATGTCTTTGCATCCCTCCTCGCAAGGATGGCACTGGGGCTGTCACCAATGAGCCTAGCGACGCTAAAATGAATGTATTCGGTTCTATTATCGGTCGTTATCGAATGATGTTAATGTCACAGCTTCTCAACATCCACGTCCTCTCCTATGGGTATATTACCCCCACGGTATTTTGACACTATTAATTGTGCAACTAACAGAAATAATAAGTAAAATATATACTCAATTTGGCTCAAATCACCCTCTTTTCATCCTCGCCGCTATGGAAGGTAGGTAATTCTTATCTTCACATTACCTCCTTTCAGATGTGCGTGATACCAAGTTTGGTTGAAATCAGTCCAGTGGATTCGTAGAAAATGTGAAACTTACACGTACAGACGTTCAATTATTTTTATAAATACGCACACAAATACCAATACTTCTTGTGTGAGGTTCTTCCTTACTGGCTGAGCACTGTGTGCCGGCCTTTTTACCAATGATTCTCTACAGCAGGGCTTCCCAACCTTTTCAGCTGGTGGACCCCCTGTTCAGTCGCAAATCCATAGCGGGCCCCTAGTCAGTCAAGAGCACAGTAACTTTAAATTTCAGAGCGAAACCCATGGGAACTGAAAGCTTCTTAACGCAAATTCCATATTCCCAATTGCCCACCCCCCTCCCCAAAATATCGACAGCCTTTGGTTTAGAGATGAATGAAATCAACTTGAAGGTCAAAAATCATCTTATGAAATAGGTAGTGCACTGACAAAGCAAGTTTAACATTTAATGATGCCTGGGGTCGCATACGTACCAGCGAGCACTGTGATTGGCCGACAAAGCTCGCTCCGCGCATGCGTAAAATGTTTCACAGCATCTGCCGCCGTGAGCCGGCGCACAAACGACCCCCGTATTGTAGCGAAACAGTTGATCAGAGAAGCCGCATTCTCCGGCACTGAACTGTGTATGCGTTCTCACTTAGAAACCGCAAAGGCTGCTTGGGAATGCGACCTGAAGTAAAAGTACACAGGTTTTTCACACGAAAAAAAAAGTGATGAATTTGATTTTCACATTTTTATTCAACAATTTTACTCATTATTTTACACGACTTGGTGAAGGGTGTCCGCGGACCCCCTAGAAAGAGCCGGAGGACCCCTAAGCGGTCCGCGGACCACACGTTGGGAAGCCCTGCTCTACAGTGAACGCAGTTTCACTGTTGATTTCGGTGCTTTCTAAATTAAAATGTGTAAGTGTAAGACCAAGACGAATTAATCTTGCAATAGGAAAAGCACAACCGCCTCCGTAGACGAGAGGTCGCTAACGCACGATTGTGTGGTGGTGCTTCCGAATCTGAAATAAGCTGCTTCGAATCCTGGTAATGGAAAGTTTTCACTGCCAGTACTTGGCCGGTAAGGAAGAAGTGGTGTTGTTAATTATTGTTGTTGTTGTTGTTTGGGTGGTGGTGGCGGCAGCTAAAGCCGTCGGCCTGCGTGACGAGTTAGCCAAAGTTGATTTGGTACTCTAAGAGTTTTGTAGCGTCACTTACTGTGATTTCACGCTGAGGAGCCATTTCGTCACGTGAAACACAAAATAAGTTCTGCGATATTTCGGAAACGTGCCAAGTAAAGAACAATCAATAGGAAGCAAGAACGCTTCCTCCGTTACAACAGAAAGCGAGACGACATACTATATTTGTCGTGCTCAGTAGAGGCCCATATTCAGTGGTTCTTGTGTTATGCGCTACATCCTATCAATATATGTTGGTTCTAAGCGCCAGCACATCGCAGACCTCCAGAACGAATCGTTATTGGTACTATTTGTGGTAAAATGACGGAAAACGTCTTATTGGTGGTTACAGGATTTTTCGTATTTAGAAATTCTCGCATTATAAACCGCGTGTTATGAAAGTAACGCCGTTTTAAGGCAACGAGCCATTGAAGATTCATGAAAAAGTGTCGTTCTTGTTAGAAATTGTTCTTTTTGATTGTCAATTAATATATAGCGTAGTTCGTTGAGGGGCCACATTAAGAAATCGACGGTTGTGAGATACTCTGTTGAAGACCTGTTTGTAAAATTTTTCTTCACTTTTCTGAAATTTTGTTAAACTTTCCTATGAAATGCTACACGGATAGCAGGGGTTGTGTGGCGTGGACTGGGCGGATTTTTAGGTTAGATGGCCTCGGGCAAGTACAGAAAGGGCAACAACCTCAAAGGGTGCGGGGGAAAGTCAGGACATGCGGGGACCAAGCAGCAATCGGTATTGTAATTGTAAACTGTCGAAGCTGCGTTGGTAAAGTACCGGAACTTCAAGCGCTGATAGAAACCACCGAAGCTGAAATCGTTATAGGTACAGGAAGCTGGCTGAAGCCAAGAGATAAATTCAGCGGAAATTTTTACAAAGGCACAGACGGTGCTTAGAAAGGATAGATTGTCGCTGTTTATCATGTAGTGAAGTAGAAGTGGATAGTTCCTGTGAAATATTATGGGTGGAGATAACACTCAACAACCGAGGTAGGTTAATAATTGGCTCCTTTTACAGACCTCTCGACTAGGAAGCGTTAGTGACAGAACTGAGAGAAAATTTGGAATACAGTTCACATAAATTTTCTCAGCATATTATAGTCTTAGGTGGAGATTTCAATTTACCAGATATAGACTGGGACACTCAGATGTTTAGGACGGGTGGTAGGGACAGAGCATCGAGTGACATTATACTGAGTGCACTATCCGAAAATTAGCTCGAGCAATTGAACAGAGAACCGACTCGTGGAGATAACATCTTGGACCTACTGATAACAAACAGACCAATACTTTTCGACTCTGTATGTGCAGAACAGGGAATCAGTGATCATAAGGCCGTTGCAGCAACCCTGAATATGGAAGTTAATAGGAATACTAAAAAAGAGAGGAAGGTTTAGCTGTTTAGCAAGAGTAATAGAAGGCAGATTTCAGACTACCTAACAGATCAAAACGAAAATTTCTGTTCCGACACTGACAATGTTGAGTGTTTATGGAAAAAGTTCAAGGCAATCGTAAAATGCGTTTTAGACAGGTACGTGCCGAGTAAAACTGTGAGGGACGGGAAAACCCCTGGTTCAACAACAAAGTTAGGAAACTACTGCGAAAGCAAAGAGATCTTCACTCAAAGTTTAAACACAGCCAAAACCTCTCAGACAAACAGAAGCTAAACGATGTCAAAGTTAGCGTAAGGGGGGCTATGCGTGAAGCGTTCAGTGAACTCGAAAGCAAAATTCTATGTACCGACTTGATAGAAAATCCTACGAAGTTCTGGTCTTACGTTAAATCAGTAGGTGGCTCGAAACAGCATATCCAGACACTCCGGGGTGGTGATGATGATGGCATTGAAACAGAGGATGACACGCGTTAAGTTGAAATACTAAACACCTTTTTCCAAAGCTGTTTCACAGAGGAAGACCGCACTCTAAATCCTCGCACAAACGGAAAAATGGCTGACATCGAAATAAGTGTCCAAGGAATAGAAAAGCAACTGGAATCACTCAACAGAGGAAAGTCCACTGGACCTGACGGGATACCAATTCGATTCTACACAGAGTACACGAAAGAACTTGCCCCCTTCTAACAGCCGTGTACCCCAAGTCTTTAGGGGAACGGAAGGTTCCAAATGATTGGAAAAGAGCACAGGTAGCCCCAGTCTTGAAGAAGGGTCGTCGATCAGATGCGCAAAACTGTAGAACTCTATCTCTGAAGCCGATCTGTTGTAGAATTTTAGAGCATGTTTTTTGCTCGAGTATCATGTCGTTTTTGGAAACCCAGAATCTACTCTGTAGGAATCAATAGGGATTCCGGAAACAGCGGTCGTGTGAGACCCAACTCGCTTTATTTGTTCATGAGACCCAGAAAATATTAGATACAGGCTCCCAGGTAGATGCTATTTTCCACGATTTCCGGAAGGCGTTCGATACAGTTCCGCACTGTCGCCTGATAAAGTAAGAGCCTACGGAATATCAGACCAGCTGTGTGGCTGGATTGAAGAGTTTTTAGCAAACAGAACACAGCATGTTGTTATCAATGGAGAGACGTCTACAGACGTTAAAGTAAGCTCTGGCGTCCCACATGGGAGTGTTATGGGACCATTGCTTTTCACAATATATATAAATGACCTAGCAGATAGTGTCGGAAGTTCCATGCGGCTTTTCGCAGATGATGCTGTAGTATACAGAGAAGTTGCAGCATTAGAAAATTGTAGCGAAATGCAGGAAGATCTGCAGCGGAAAGGCACTTGGTGCAGGGAGTGGCAACTGACCCTTAACATAGACAAATGTAATGTATTGCGAATACATAAAAAGAAGGATCCTTTATTGTATGATTATATGATAGTGGAACAAACACTGGCAGCAGTTACTTCTGTAAAATATCTGGGAGTATGCGTGCGGAACGACTTGAAGTGGAATGATCATATAAAATTAAGTGTTGGTAAGGCGGGTACCAGGTTGAGATTCATTGGGAGAGTCCTTAGAAAATGTAGTCTATCAACAAAGGAGGTGGCTTACAAAACACTCGTTCGACCTAGACTTTAGTATTGTTCATCAGTGTGGGATCCGTACCAGATCGGGTTTACGGAGGAGATAGAGAAGATCCAAAGAAGAGCGGCGCGTTTCGTCACAGGATTATTTGGTAAGCGTCATGGCGTTACGGAGATGTTTAGCCTCTGCAAGAGAGGCTTCTCTTCATCGCGGTGTAGCTTGCTCGCCAGGTTTCGGGAGGGTGCGTTCCTGCATGAGGTATCGAATATACTGCTTCCCCCTACTTATACCTCCCGAGGAGATCACGAATGTAAAATTAGAGAGATTCGAGCGCGTACGGAGGCTTTCAGACATTCGTTCTTCCTGCGAACCATACGCGACTGGAACAGGAAAGGGTGGTAATGACAGTGGCACGTAAAGTGCCCTCCGCCACACACCGTTGGGTGGCTTTCGGAGTATAAATGTAGATGTAATAGAAATAATTTCTGTAATATTTGATGTTATGTAAATGTAACTGCGATCTCGGTGAGGAATGGGTTTTTATGATTTGGTGAACTTTTGTAAGACGATATCCTTGCTGAGTGGACATGTATCTTTCATTTTTGTCATATAACATCTTCACGGATATTGAAGTTTTTATTTATGCATATCACAGAACAACACGACTAGCCTATGGTCAAGAAAGGAGATACGTCTTTTAATAGAGCTAACGCAGGAATTCTACGGGCGTCCACTTTCGTGAACAAACTGTATGTTTTGCTTGACAAATAAAGCCGACCATTCATTGGTTGGTTGGTTTAAAAGAGGGTGGTGGTGGTGGGGGGGGGGGGGGGGGGCGAGGGGGGGGGGGATCAAACTGCTAGGTCATCGGTGGAAGTAAAATAATCGAGACATACAAAACGTAGCTGGAAGGAAGGAGAATGGCAGAGGGGCAACAAACACTAAAATGGACCAAACTGGACAAGGAAACCACATAGAAACGCAAGAAACATGCAGGAGAGATCAAAACAAGAGAGCGGATTACCATGGCTGGCTGGCTGACCATGAGAATAAAAAGGAGAAGCGTGCCACTCTGCAAGACATTAAAACCTTCACCCTAAAAGCACTAGCGTGGAGGACATAGAGGGACGAAAGGACATGCGCTAAAACTTCGATCAAGTGTTAAAACCTACCCTCACAAATAAAACGTATAACTAAAGCTGCTGTTGAGGCTTTGGCGTCCAACACCGAATGTAGGGTGCTGGGCCGCAGAGCGGCTAAAAGTGGGCAGTCCAGTAAGAGGTGGACGACCCTCGTTTGTAAGCCTCAGGTGGGTCTTCGCGACGGAGGAGGTAACCATGCGTTAGCCACGTATGGCCAATGCGGAGCCGGCAGGGGACAACTGATTCCCTAAGAGAGGACAGCATGGAAGACTTACATACATTCGTCGTCTCCCTAATGACACGCAGATTGTTGTGCATACTGTTATGCCATCCCGTCTTCCAAAGCCTGAAAACACTGCGGCGTAAGACAGAATGCAGGTCAGCTTCGGAGATGCCCATCTTCAGAAGCGGTTTCCGGGTAGCCTCTTGGGCCGGCCTGTTGGCAAGTTCGTTGCCTGGGATTCCGACGTGTCCTGGGGTCCACACAAATACCACGGAACTACGGGGCCGTTCCAGGGCATACATGGACTCCTGGATGGACGCAACCAACGGATGGCGAGGGTAGCACTGGTCGGTAGCTTGTAGGCTGCTCAAGGAGTCAGTACACAAAAGACACGACTCGCCAGGGCATGAGCGGATGTGCTCAAGAGCACGAGATATGGCCACCAGCTCTGCAGTGAAAACACTGCAGCCATCTGGCAAGCAGTACTGTTCAATATGTTCCCCATGAACATACGCAAAGCCTAACGTGACCGTCAGCCATCGAGCCTCGAGTGTAAACCACTTAATGGCCCCGGTACATTTCGAAAAACGAGAGAAGTGGTAATGTAGAGCTGCAGGGTTAACGAAGTCCTTGCGGCCATGTGAAAGGTCCACAATAATCTGCGGCCTAGGTGTACACCGTGGAGGCGTATGTGAATGGACCTTGAGGAGAGGTGGTAATGGGAAGGACTCCAGTTCAGACACAAGGGACCAGACGCAAACCGCAATCGTAAGCCCTGACCTGGTCCACTGATACGGGAGATGGACCGGCGTGGTTGGGAAAAGGAGGCGGTAATTCGGATGTGCAGGATAACTACGAACGTGTGCAACGTTACTGGCCAGCAGGTAAGCACACCAAACCTTCAATGGAGGGACTCTGGCCTCCACCAGGACTCTGGCCACCAGACTCGTTCTAAAAGCTCCCGTCGCTAGGCTAACGCCACAGTGGTGCACTGGGTCGAATAAACGCAAAGCTGAGGGCGCTGCCGAACTGTAAACCAGATTTCCATAGTCTAGGAGGGATTGAACAAGGGCTCTGTAGAGCTGCAGCAGCGTAGAGCGATCTGCACCCAAGTTGGTGTTGCTCAGGCAACAGAGGGCATTTAAGTGCTGCCAGCACGTCCGCTTAAGCTGACAAAGGTGAGGTAGTCAAGTCAATCGGGCGTCGAAAACCAGTCCTAAAAATCGATATGTCTCCAATACAGTGGGCGGAACCTCATTAAGATAAAGTTCTGGTTCTGGACGAATGGTGTGACGCCGGCAGAAATGCACGACACACGACTTTGCGGCTGAAAACTGGAACCCGTGGGCTAGAGCCCATGACCGCGCCTTGTGAATGGCTCCCTGTAGGCGCCGCTCAGCAACACCAGTATTGGAGAAGCAGTACGAAATGCGGAAGTCATCCACATACAGACAAGGTGAGACCGCCGGCCTTGCAGCTGCTGCTAGACGGTTAATAGCCACTAAAAATAGGGAGAACTCAATACAGAGCCCTGCAAAACGCCATTCTCCTGAATATGGGTGGGGGGGGGGGGGGAGGGGGGGACTATGGGAGGCACTGACTTGGACACAGGAAGTATGAAGCGACAGGAAGTTTTGGATAAAAATTGGCAGCGGGCACTGAAGACCCTTCTCATACAATGTGGCAAGGATATGATGTCGCCAGGTCGTGTCTTACGCTTTATGTAAGGCAAAAATTATGGCAACCAGATGCTGGCGCCTGGAAAAGACCGTTTGGGTAGCTGCCCTGACATGGAGCCAGTAGGCCACATGACTCCAGGACCAACCCAACCACCGACACACCATACGTTCCAGCAGCTTCCAAAGACAGCTGGTGAGGCTGATGGGCTGATAGCTTTCCACATCAAGCGGGTTTTGACCACATTTGAGCACCGGAATGATGGTGCTCTCCTGCTACTGCCATGGAAAGATGGCATCACACCACATCCGGTTGAAGATGATGAGGAGATGTCGCCTGTAGTCAAGACGAGAGATGTACAATGATCTGACTGAGGATCCGATCCGGCCAAGGAGCTGTGTCGGGGCAATGTGCAAGGGGAATTATAGGACTCACTGTGGCGTGTAGTGAACGAGAGGACGTTCCTTATCTTGTGCCGTTTGAGGGTGCAAAAGGCCGCGGGGTAGTTCTCCGACGCAGAGGCTCGAGCACAATGCCCAGCAAAGTGATCGGGAATCGGGTTTGCATCGGTAGATAACACGCCATTGTTGTTAATGGCACGCACACCTGTTGGGTCTTGGTACCCAAAAAGACGTCTGATCTTCGTCCAGACATGGGAAGGTGACGTATGGCACGCAATGGTCCACATATACCTCTCCCAACACTCTTGCTTCCGTCGTTTGATAAATTGGCGAACGTGGGCACCGAGCCACTTAAAGGCTATTAGGCGCTCTAGGGAACGGTGCCGCTTATGTCGCTGTAGAGCTCGCCGCCGCTCTGTAACTGCCTCAGCTACTTTCGGCGATCACCAAGGGACTGTCTTTCGCTGGGGACACCCTAAAGAACGAGGTATCGCGTTTTCCGCCGTAGAAAAGATCGTCGTAGTGATCTGCTCAACGACAACATCGACGGCACCATGGGGAGATTCAACGGTGACAGCAGATGTGAAGGCTTCCCAGTCTGCCTTGTTTAAAGCCCATCTGGATAGGCGCCCGTGGGCATGATGCTGGTGGAGTGACAGGAAGATGGGGAAGAGGTCACTGCTACACAGGTCGTCATGTGGTCTCCAGTGGATAGATGGGAGAAAGCCTGGACTGCAAACCGAGAGATCAATGGCCGAATATATGCCATGTGCCACAATGAAAAGTGTGGGGGCACCTGTAAGAGGCAGAGGTCGAGTTGTGACAGTTTTCGACGCCGCTACCTCGGCCAGTAAGCAGGGCGCCACCCCAAAAAGAGTTATGTGCGTTAAAATCTCCCAGAAGTAGGGAAGGGGTACTGCACCATCTGGAGGAAGATATACATTGCAGACAGCTATTTCCTGCGTCGTCCTTATCCTCACAGCTTCAAGAGGGGTTTGAAGGGGCACAGTTTCGCTACATATTGAGTTCACGACATAGACGCAAACTCCACCTGGCACAATAATAGTTGCTATGGTCCCTGTAATATCCCATATAGCCGCAGAGGGCAGGGGTCCGCACTGTCAGGTAACAGGTTTCCTAGAGGGCAATGCAGAAAGCAGATGTAAAGCTTAACAGTTTCCGTAGCTCAGCCAGGTGGTGGAAAAAAATCGCCGCAATTCCACTGAAGGATTACGTGATCGTGAGACTGGGACGGGATGCTACAGTCAATGAGGCAGTCTACGCCTCAAGGTCACCTGCTGCCACCAGATCAGTACCTGTGCGATCAACATCCGTTGTGTCTCAGGGCCCAGCGAGAGTAGGTCCTCAGCGGACGCCAGAATCTCCAACTCATCCTCAGACACAGAGCTTGTAGTTAGTGGTGCTGTGGGTACCATCGCAGTGCCTTGGTTCTTGGGGGTCTTTTTCTTTTTAAGTTTCTCTAGCTGCTCCTTAGGTTTGTACGGCTGGGAGGGCTTCACTGACAGGGTGTCTACGCGGATAAGAAAAAAAAATTCCCGGATTTTTCCCGGGTTTCCCGGTTAAAAACACAATTTCTCCCGGATGAAATTACGTATAAAGCGGGTGAAAATAGATTCGTGTTCCGTAACAGTATACTTTCCCTCGGAACTGTAAAACCTACCAGCCCTTTGAATCGTAAAGGTCTTATACCGGCGGAGGACGTCCCAGCACTTTAGGAAACGAAATCCAGGGAAAAACAATGCGTTTGGAAAGTTGTTTGATGCGAGACAAGATGCACAGAGTTTATTTTCGTATTGCGAAAGTATTTACACAAATACCACAAATTACAGCACGGCAGCTTCCGAAACTCTAAAAAAGAGATTTCGCTGAGCGATGCACTATTGTCAGCCAGTAATATAGCTCATGTCACGTGATCTCGCTAGTGAATGACGGCAGTTATTCAGAGCACGAGGCCTAAGAGAAAGACAGGCCGCGGCGCTTACGTTACGAAGGTAGGCCGAGCTCGCTCAACTCAGCAAAGTGCGTTTCTACACCGGTTAACTCGTAAATAGATGCGTATGTATGAACGAGAATTGCATCGTCTATTGGCATCCACTGTTATTAGTCCTACAATGATAGGAAGTCCGTAGGCCTAACAGGCCCTAATTTGGCAATTACAATCGTGCCAAAATGATTATCAGCTGCGTAGAAAAGTCGAAGTGTTCTGGCATGAAGAGATTTGTGCCATTGCTCAGTAACACATTGTGCCCTTTTTTTTTGAAGGTCAATTAAACTTTTTGCCATCTATTGCATATTTTTTTATTTATGAAAGAACAACATTAAATATGAAAACTAACTTGAAGCTCGGTCTTTCTTTAGCGTGTGTTACACGTTAAGTCATATAAAATACAAATGTGCCGGTAAAATTTTAAATAGTGGCATAAATGACTTATCTTCTGGGCCCGACATTTTTCAGATGGCTGATCCTCAAAGTGTTACGTTCTGACTGAGAGTTATAACGCCCTGTGATTTAAGAAATTCACTGCACATTCTCACACGTAACATAAATCATCTTGCGTGGAAATTTACTTTGAAAGTAACGCATCTCAAGCCACTATTCGTAATATTTTCTGGTGATGTGTTAGAAATGTAAACAATTGTGACGTCACGCACATCGAATGCACGTAAGTTGTTACGGACGTACTGCATAATCTTCGACCTAAAGCCTTTGACACTTTTCGGTGTCGGCACTCTGGTCTGTGCATTGTGTAAATTACCCATTTTCTATGCAACTAAACTTTTATTTTGGTGTTATACTCTGATTTATGTTTCATTGCTGCAGTATTATTCAGCAGTAGTGGACTAAAGTTCTTTGTCAACGTATCAGATCTTACACGTCAAACCTACAAAACTAACTGAAATCTAAAACAATGAAAAATCCCGGAATTCTAAAAAATTCCCGGGTTTTTCCCGGATTTGTCCCGGATGAAAAAATTGCCGGGTTTTTCCCGGATCTCCCTGATGTCCCGGGCCGTATACACACTGACTGATTCAGTCTCAGGGACAGGAGGACCGTGAAGCCCTGGTTGCCTCAGCCACAGGCAGGTGTCAGCTCTGCCACTGTTAGGAACCTGGAAAAGCAGTTGCCCAAGGGATCCCTTCCTGGTGAGAAAAGCCGATAAAGGCTTACACTTCTCCAGCTGAGGACTGATGTTCTCGATGGTTCGGGGGGGGGGGGGGGGGGGGGGAGGGTTGCTCCTGAAGTCGGTTATGCAGAAGCAACTGGGAGGGAAGTGGCCTCCACCATCAAGGGGCAGGTGGAGTCTGTCGGCTCTGAGAGCCAACTGTATGCGGTGGAACGGAAGATGGACGAACTGTTGTCATGGTGGAATATGCACAGGATGTAGCCTCTCATATTTTCTCTTAGCCTGTGTGTCGGTAGGTATTCCATGCTTTTTTTTTTTTTCTATGTGGAGAATCCTGCCATCTGGCTAGCAAGGCAAATGGTGCTCTCCTCAGTCGACACAATTGGGAGGTGGAGCACAGGGAGTATTGGGATGGAAGGACGATCACAAACCCGACATGTGACCCAGGAAGTACCGCATGAAGACATATGGCCGAACTTCCAGCACTTAAAGCACCGGATCAGGGGAGGGATAAATGGCTTCATGTCACGCCGGTAGACCTTCACCTTGACCTTCTCGGGTAATGTGTCACCCTCGAAAGCCAAGATGAAGGCACCGGTGGCAACCTGATTACCCCTCGGACACTGATGGACGCGCCGAACGAAATGGACACCTCGCCTCTCTAAATTGGCGCGCAGCTCATAATCAGACTGCAAAATAAGGTCCCTGTGAAAGATGATACCCTGGACCATATTTCAGCTCTTATGGGGCGTGATGGAAACAGAAACATTCCCCAGCTTATCACAGGCGAGTGGTGCCCGTGAATGGGTAAAGGATGTAGTTTCGATCAAGACCGAACCTGGTCGCATTTTGAACAAGCCCTCCGTCTCCCCAAGCTTGTCTTCTAAATGCTCTACAAAAAAATGATGTTTCATTGAAGATTCCCGGTCAACTCTCGTACATACGAGTTATTGGGGTGAATAAGCTTCATTGCCATCCTTAGCCTGGCGTTCCTCTCATGGTGTGGCTGGAGGGAGGGGGGGGGGGGGGGGGGAACGAGGTCGTATTTCTTAGCACTGAAGTTAGATCTTGACCGCTTAGAGACTGCTGGTGTTTGAACACCAGCATGAGATGACGCACTACACTTCGTGGAGTGTTATCTGCCCTGATGCCACACACTCCAACCAGGGGCCTGCCACATGGCGCCACGAAGCCGCAGCAAAGGCCACCTGGAAGGATGGCTATTGCCGGGAGTCCCGATGCCCCAGGGTGACAGGCATCTGCTCCTTGGCATACGTGGGGAGTTGACTGTGCAGGCATCAGTAGAGCAATCTCTGTGTGGTCAGGAGGCTACAACCAACATGGTACATAGCGGCCCCACCACTAGCTACTGTGCTGGATATCAGGCGCAAACGATCTAAGAAGTCCATCATCGTCGACAACGCAGAAAGCAATACTGCACAGAGGATGGAGGAAAACGCATCCAGGAGGGTGACCTCGCCCAATAGCTGGAGAATGAGCGGAAGTGCAGATCCGTGTCAATGAAGGATGCAAGAGGTCTCAGCACATGATGGACACTATGCACTATATAAAGCGTCTGTCCCCAGTTGGTTCGCTCTTCGGGAAAATTTTTAAAAATGGACGTCAAACCCTACAGGGGTCCATCACATGAAGGCCGAAACGTGTGAGACTCCTTTTAGTCGCCTCCTACGTCAGGCAGGAATACATCGGGCCTTTTCTTAACCACTGACCCGCAGGGAGATCACACTGCTGGTGACCTGGTACTCACTCCCCAACACTTCCTGCAACTGCTGACCCACATCTCCACAATATCTCATGAAGTGAGGGCATATGACACTGTTCACTGCGACGCGTCCGTCGAATGGGGACATCAAACTTGGTGGTCCCCTTGGTGGTAAGCTGTGTGCCGGTATTGGGTTTCACTCTCTCCATTCCCATCACCCATAACAACACAATCCGACACTACAGTGTACAAACAATCATTACAGCCATCCACACGACACAAATACACACCAGACCCTTCGTAACAGGCCTGAGGAAGGTAATGCCAAACTGCCTCCAGTATCATATTGTCACGAGCGCCGATGCATTTGCTGCCTACACTCATTGCATGGGACCACTTTTATTTTTGAGGGGAAAAATCTGATGCTTTAGGCAACGGCCAGGGCAGCGATCTGGGAGGGAGGGGGGTTGGCTCGTTTTTGGCCCCGTTCTCAATATATTGTAGGTCAAAGACCACATCGTAAAGGAAAATGAGCAGACGAGATTAGCAGGAGCAATGTGGATGCTTATCGCTGAATAACGTGAAAGGTGGAAACGCAAGGAAGAGGCATTTTTCCAGCAAAGGACCTCATATGGGTAATCATGATGATGTGATACCTGAAACATTATCTGTCTGTGGATGATCCCTTCCCTCCCGCGACGTGTGACATGCGGCAAAATGGTTTGCCCCGTTAAAGATAGGAGAATGCCGTAAGTACTCACCGCTCCGTTGTCGTGGTTGGCCATGTCCCAGACGGGGATGAGCGCATTCAGCATGGCACCGCCGTCTGCGGAAGGAACAAAGTTCTGCCGCGTCATCACCGTCGACACGGCCCAGCTGTAACAGAAACAAACGACGCCCACATCTACACTTCCGCAGGACCTCAGTCGAAAATCAGATTCAATCCATGCAACCTTCGCCAGCCAACACCTTGTACTTGCTGTGCAGCAGGCGCGAAACCATGATTCGGTTCTGAAAAAGGGGGGGGGGGGGGTGTTCACCGTTTGTTACTGTTCCCCCATTCCCTGAACTGTATCATCTATATTTTTAACCTGTCACAGGTGTCTATGAGGTTAATAATACCAATAAAATATACAAAATACAGAGAATATAACATGTAGACTGTCAATGGCAAGAGTAGCGTTTCTGAAGAGAGAAATTTGCTAACATCGAACACAAGTAAATAGAAAGTGTTTTCACAAGGTATCCGTCTAGACTGTGGCCCTGTAGGGACGTGAAACGTCGACAATACACAGTTCAAAAGACGAGAACAGAAGCTTTCTGATATGTGGTGCTACAGAAGAATGCTGGAGACTAGATGTGTAAATGGCATAAGTAATAATGAGTTACTGAATCGAACCAAGGAGAAAAGAATATGGGACAATTTAATTATATGAAGGAATCGGTTGATAGGACTTACCCTGAGGCGTCAAGGAATTGTCGACTTGAGAAGTGTCAAATGGTTCAAATGGCTCTGAGCACTATGGGACTTAACATCTGTGGTCATCAGTCCCCTACAACTTAGAACTACTTAAACCTAACTAACCTAAGGACATCACACACATCCTTGCCCGAGGAAGGATTCGAACGTGCGACCGTAGCGGTCACGCGGTTCCAGACTGAAGCGCCTAGAACCGCACGGCCCCACCGGCCGGCTGAAAAGTGAGTGTGTGTGTGTGTGTGTGTGTGTGTGTGTGTGTGTGTGTGTGGCGCGGGAAGGGCTAAAGATTGTAGAGGGGGACCATGCTTAACTTTCGATCCTAAACCCTCGTAAAATTTACGACTGCAGATGGAACCAATTCGTGGTTCCCGCCAATCTCGTATTGTCAGTACACGGTGTAAAGTGGGGCCTTTTTTTACTTTTCTGTATCCCATATACCACTGGAGACCTCTTAATTGTAAGTAAATGGTGCGTAAATCATAAGTCTTAATTTCCTTTGCATAAAATATGGATTAGTAAAATTTACGATCGTTTAGTAACAATGTAACATCCCCCCCCCCTTTTTAGATTTCGATGGTACAGTAAGCAGTTTCAAATACACTTGGGTTGCAGTAGCTATGCAGAGAAGGATAGGTTTACACTGCATCGAACCAGCCTTCGCCACATGAAGAAAAGACAACAAAGGTGGTAGCGATGATGTCGAAACGAGAATCCCGTTGTTTCCGAAATCGTTGTCAATCTGTCCTCGTGGCATATCGGTAGCCAAGTGATTCAAGGAACGGGAAACGTCTCCAAATCGTGACTTTGGTATCTGGTTCTCTAAGCGCTCACTTCGCTTTACACAGAAATTACGTCACAGCATAAATATGCCCCCGTTAATTATTCCGCCTCAATCTGAACAGTTTAAACGAAACTCATTAAAAGCGGGAAGTAATCAGAGGTAGCCCCACCTCACTCTTCACGCTGACCTATAAACTTAAGAAATCATTACAGCAGTTTTCGTGTTACACAGGAAGCTACCACCACTCTTACACAATGTATAATCCACGATCCTTTTTGCCTCTAGGTTCCGTATCCCCACGTTTCGCAATTATTTTTTGATCACTTTTCTGCAATGTTGATACATTTCAAAACAACAGTAGAATTTATAAAGCTTTATGCGTTTTAAACATCACTACTGGACATTAAGACTGCTACATCAGGAAGAGTAGCAAGTAACGAAATTTCACTTATTGCGCGTTAACAGTGTAGTAGACGGAACACTTGATTCAATTTGTGAATTCGGGTCAACTGCAAAATATAAAACTCAATTTATTACAAAATTCAGAAGTCTTATACATTGTTATGACAACAGACAACGCATCGTCACGAGAGACACACATCTGTTCAGTTTTTTTGTAAAATATTTCTTGTACCAGTCTTTACTAATGCTTTATATTAATTTATTTTTAGATCTAGAGATGATCACTACATGACATCGAAACCAGTTATCAAGTGTGACTATTTGCAACTGAGACTTTTTTTAAGTTTACATATTACATAAACATAAACTAAGAATAATGTACTGTGTGGACTTATTATCTCACAATAATCTCCTCCATCATTACAGCTACAGTGAAAATGTCTAATATAAAACCTAATACAAATCTATACATAATGATACATTACACTTTTGACTTAACAACGTTCGCCAAGAAGTGAATGTGCAGAGCAATAAGATTGTAATCGTCAAGTTGCTAGATCGACTCTCACTAGAAATTTTTTTTTTACATTTTAAAATTCCTTATTTATTGACAAATGAAAATTTTACTTCAAAATAATGAAACATAGTTTTTTAAATATAGTTTTCTTTTTAATTCCTATTGGCATGAAAATTCGTCAAAAATAAATTTAAATTTTGTACAAAATGCGAAACATCAAAAATAAAACAAAATAACACTTTTATTAAGACGGCCATTGTGGCTGAGCGGTTCTAGGCGCTTCAGTCTGGAATCGCGCTGCTGCTACAGGTTCGAATCCTGCCTCGGGCATGGATGTGTGTGATGTCCTTAGGTTAGTTAGGTTTAAGTAGTTCTAAGTCTAGGGGACTGATGACCTCAGATGTTGTCCCGTAGTGCTCAGAACCTTTTCTTTTTTTTTGCAGTCGGTCAACAAGGATATGGGAATCTTGAGCATGGCTTTGTTCATAAACCTGTTTTATCAAAATATCAGTAGTGCAGCTGCTTTTCACGAATACAGACGCATTAAAGGAACACAGAGATTCTCTTTCCGCAACGCGTTTGAAGAACATGACTCGGAAGATCGAATTAACCAGCGATTTGGTAACAGCTCCTGAGAGAGTCCGACTGTCAGGCGCGCCTCAAATTACTGAAGACGTTTCTGTTGCCCATGGCTGACAATGCTAGGCGTAGTAGGAAGGTTGTAACTTCCTTGCAGATTAAAACTGTGTGCCGGACCAAGACTCGAACTCGGGACCTTTGCCTTTCGCGGGCAAGTGCTCTACCCTCTGATCTACCCAAACATGACTCATGCCCCGTCCTCACAGCTTTACTACTGCCAGTACCTCGTCTCCTACCTTTCCAACTTCACAGAAGCTCTCCCGCGAACCTTGCAGAACTAGCACTTCTGAAAGAAAGGATATTGCGGAGACATGGCTTAGCCACAGCCTGAGGGATGTTTCCAGAATGAGATTTTCACTCTGCAGCGGTGTGTGCGTTGATATGAAACTTCCTGGAAGATTAAAACTGTGTGCCGGACCGAGACTCGAACTCGGGACCTTTGCCTCTCGCGGACAAGTGCTCTACCATCTGAGCTACTCAAGCACGACTCACGCCCAGTCCTCACAGCTGCCAGAGAGTTTCGTATCAGCGCACACTCCGCTGCAGAGTGTGAATCTCATTCAGGAAGGTTGAAGATGGGCATGGCGTGGCAGGTAGCCAAAATTCTACCTGACATGTTTCTGGCAACAGCAGAGCGATCACTAGTGCGGTTCCAGGTTTTGTGGATGCAGATGGTCGTCACATCGAGCTAAGTTTGTAACCTGGAACGTAAGCATGGGGCGTGTAACAAACGTTACTCTCTCACAAGAAAATTAAAATCTGTTTCTTTCAAAGATTTATTTTTCATTTCCCTTCCGCATGTCCTTACAAATGTTTCCACAGTGTCTTTGTGCTACGGTCACTCGTTCTTCACGGGGGCCCTCTCTAGTAGCGAAAGTTCCGTTATAGCTAAACTATATGTCTGACGGACAAAACTTGGTGGATCTGAGTAAATGACAGGAATAGTTTCAAAGAATACTGGGGAAACATAAGCAAAAAGGTGAAAGAAGTGCCTAGAGTGAAATTTTCCATAAAGGGTATGAAGTCTCCGCAGTATATGTACATGGAACCAGATCTACAGGAACAGATTTTGCTGGGAGGAGACTGGTTGAAAACACACTAAGTCAATATATTATTTAGCAGTCAATAGATAAGCGAAAGGTATGAGGGACGATTTAAGAATGTTAAATTTAAACGTGAACCAACATAGAGGTAAATCATGGATTTATATAGCATTCGTGACACGAAGTAGTATGTAGAATGGTAGGATAGGGTACGAGATACAATTAGTAGATGTGGGAATATCAAGTTACTTAATCAGATGTCAGTAAAACACGATTCCAAGCAGATTCTAATGTAGCCGTGATTTATTACATCGCATGTGCCAATAGGCGCAATGTTGATTTAGTGTTTCCATCTAACTGTATAACAGTCTTGACTTCAGTGAAACTCGGTACGTTTTCCCTAGCTGTGACGGATGGGACCACTACGTAACAGTTAGAACTGTTACAAATACATCAAGATCTCGGCGGAGACGTGATAAGAGTCTAGTGTTTCATCACTGCGACGTCTCGTTCGCTGCGCCATGAAAGGAGAAAGAAAAACAAACAATGACTTTGTAACCTGCGCGTGACACAGTACTCGTTGAAGCCTTTGCTAAGGTAAGTGAGCGGGGTTCACTTTATGATAAAGGATTTTCGTCTAGATATCGACCGCGTGTACCTGAATGGTGGCAAATCAGACTTACATCCACTCTGTAATAACAATGATACGTCAAGTAAGTTCGATATGCAATTACACGTCAGGGTGGACCAAAAGCAACTCTGGAGATACTACCAATTTGTTAATAATACGGTCGCCAGCGTAATTGGGCATTAACTGAGTGTCTTCCCTGTACAAGTTGGTATATATTCATGCAAAACAACAAGTAGTAACACTGCATAATATAGTAGAATTTTAGAGCCAGAAAATCTATTGAACTGATGGTCCCACGTTCTGTACTGATACGGAAAAACCATTAATACATAACACTACACTACAATGCATACAACAAAACTTTATACTGTCTATTAACACTTTCGGACCTGGTGGTCACAATTGTGTACATAAAATTTGTTCACTAACATTTCGCTGACATGAAATGTCAGGTGCATCCAAACTCACAGTGCACATTTGTGTATGTTTCTTTTAGCTATGCTCCAGCAGCTGCTGCTCTCTTGTGAGCACTTAGTAAAATATACTCTCTGGTGTTATCTCTCGGTGGGAAGCAATTACTCATTGACTTTATTGCTATAATAGTCACATTCTGGGTTTTGTTAATGAATATTTTGTGTGGTTTCCTTCTTTTGGAAACATTAGACATCCTTTCAGTGGAATTTTCAGCAATTTCATTCAGTTCATATTTGTGTTGTGTATCAAGAAAGTTTAATGTACACATTTGTGTACAACAGGTCCTTAATGGTGATAATTAGGAAATGTAACCTAAAATGTGCCTCAGCTGTATTTGCATGGCTATGGTAGTTATTTGTGTTATTTTTTTCAGTAATTTCGGTACCAGCAGCAAGGAGGAGAATAACTTGACCTGTACATATGATTTTATTTTATGTTGCTGGCTTTTGACTTACAAATATGGGTAAGGAATATCTTTCTGTGGACAAAGATTGGGACTTGATTATGGACATAATTGAAAATAGTGACATTTCTGACATTAGTCTGAGTGGAAATGAGGATGACAGTGTACCACTTATTGAAAGGCAAGCTCCACAAAAAGTGAAACGTGTTGGAGCAGATAAATTGGGCATGAATGATGTGTGTAGAGACACCATACCTGAAGATGAATATGATTGAGAGGTGGTGGATGCTGAAATGAATTTTTTATACAATGAAAACAACCCAGAATTTAATAGCCTGTTTCACATCATATTGGTGACACCTTAAGAATCCATAAAATGGAAACACAAGTCTCTAAGTACCATGGAAGAAACATACAAAGCTTCAAATTTTGAAGAATCTGTCTTGTGTTCTCTAATACAATATTTCAAAAGATGTATACCAGATGGTTTGTGCACTAGCTTGGCAGCAAACACTAATATTTATGCATTACAACAAGGCAAATCCTCATTCAAGCAGACAACTTCTCAAGAACTAGAGGTGCTACTTGGTTTGCATATATTGACTGGCGCTTTGAAATTTCCCAGATTACGAATGTATTGGGATGTAAGCCTGAAGGTAAATGTGTGTTGGGAAAACATGTCACGAGACAGTTTTATTGAATTAGGAACAAATTTTCACTTGTTGAACAGCCCGGAGAAGCCACCTGTAAATAAAGATAAATTTTACAAAGACAAGCCAATTTACGCAGCCATTCGAAAACACTGCGGTGAACTTCCTATAGAAGAGAATGTTTGTGTGGATGAAGGAATTACTTTCACTGGGAAGTTTTCTGAAAAGCAGTATGTCAAGGGGAAACCAAGTCCATGGGGAATTAAAGTCTTCATGTTGTGTGGAAGTTCTGAAATCTCAAGGCATCATGCAGCAGGCACTGTCTGTCAAAACAGATTTGGAAAGAACTTGCCTTTTTCAGATGATAAAACAATAATGAAACAAACCAGAGGTTATTGTGGAGAAATCACTAGTTCTGATGACATTACCATGTGTAAATGGTTAGCCAATAGGCCAGTTGTATTGTTATCAAACTTTGTTTGTAAAGGCTCAGTAGATGAAGTTTAGGATTGGGGCAAAAAGCACCACAATTATGTGAAAGTAGAAAGACCTGAAATAGTGAGAAGACATAATTATGCAATGGGTCCTGTGGATCTATTTGATCAATTGATAAGCTACTACAGAGTTTTCATGAGATCTCGAAAACGGTATTTCCTTATGATTTTTCGTGCTGTTGACTTTGCCATCATGCCAAGTTGGTTGGAATACAGATGAGATGCAGACAACCTGTCTATCCCAGAGAAGAAGCAAATGGATCTACTTTCCTTTCATATCAGGGTAGCAGATGGATTGATACTGTGCCAGAAGAAAGTCACTGAAAAGAAGAGGGGGCGTCTGTCTGATGAAGGACTGGCTCCAGACATGAGAGTCATACCAAGGAAAAGAGGATAATTATGGCCAGCTACAGAGATACAGTTTGATTCCATTGACCATTTGCCTTTTATCATGAAGGAACTCCAAGTCACTGCAAATTTCCAAAATGTACAGGGCATTGTAGAATTCAGTGCAGAAAATGTAAAATACAGTTGTGCCTCCAATAGGACAGAAATTGTTTTTTGCAGTTTCATACTAAACCTTAAAATGATTGTGTTGGCCATTGTTGTTTAAATAAGAAAAGTAATTTGGAATTTTTTTATTGTTTCTTCTATTTTAAAGTAAAATAAAGACTCACATACTTGACCCATACTGTTAACCTCCTGACATGAAGCTCAAGACCTGATGAACACAATTGTGTACATTAAATATCTAGAAGATTAGAGATCATGTGAAATTTTTTCTTTGAAAAATGTTGTCAGGAGACTCAACTGAATGTAATAATCATGTTAGTCTTTTTTTTATAAGTGAATAAAAAATCAAGTCTGAAAGGGTTAATCTGATTAAAATCGGGCATAGGTTACCCTAGAAATATCACTTTCGTGCCATACACAAAATGTCAATTTTGATAAAGATAAAACACTGATAAATCTTGACTTTTATATTGACTTTAACTTTTGCTGGTCAAAACAATTCAGAACACTTCAGAATTCAAATGAATAAAAGAAGGAGGGGTCCTTGAAACTGTTATGATCGCTGTATTAAAAAAAAGGAATACTGAATTTATTATGCGTTCAAGACTTCCAGTATATAAGTTACTACTCTTTTCATCTTATTTACTGCTCACTTAAATACCTTTATATCTGTGTCGAAATAATAAACTTCATTATTATATTAATATTAAAGTTATCTTTCAACTTCGTTAGACCTTCGTCATTCATTTACTGGTTCATTAATAAAACATTTCTTTAAACACCATTCTAACAAAGCTAGTTCTGCAAATAGTTATTATTAACACAAATTTTAATTTTCATTTCGGGACTTTCGGATAGCACAACATTTGGAAAGGACCCTGTCTAGGTTAGTTGTAAGAATAATTAAATGACGGGAAAGTTCTGGTAAAATTTAGGTTATTATTGCACAGTTCACTCTCTGATCCATACGAATACAGTACTAAAAGTTTCAACCTGCTTGTATCGATGCGGCGGTTGGCGGGCGGCAAGATGACGAAGCACAGAGCATACATACAACCACAGCTATGGGTCTTGACGTATCGGCACTTTAATTCTTTTTAGCGTCACAATACTTTTCCATTTAGTGCCTATGGAATTTTGCCATGCTGTGTGGGCGTTGGAACGGCATACCCGAGGCTCAGTGAAGCTGTGTCTTCCAGGAGAGCCTCCTCGCTCCAGAAGTTGTTGCTCGAACCAGTACCAAACTCCCAACCACTACTGAGCACGTTGTGCCGTGCAGTGCCCGCGTGCATTTTCCCACGCTCGCCTGCCATCCACCTTTTACTGCTCCCTGACAGACCGGGTATTCACCCGACGTTTTGCTTTCCACATATCCTAACACATTGCCTACGTATGGACCAGACGCACAGTTACAATTTTAAACATCTTACAACAGTTTCAAAATTTGTTACATTTCAATTCTATTACAATATTACTTGACATTTGACATAAACATTAATATTCACATTGAAACTTGTTCACAGTTTTCTTAACACAATGGCATGAAACAAAAAAGAAATGAAATCAGAACATCAATTACACAACTTTATCGAAAAATCAGAAGAAAAAATATTATTTATATGTATAACAGTACAGCGTCGTCGTTGTTAGAACTTCACTACGACCTTGCCACCGTCAGAAATGCAGAATTGCTATTCCGTCCCCCACATTTCGTAACGAGGATTACGCTTTCTTCGACATGAAACATTACGAACGGTTGAGACCATTCGCGACGGCTACGCAGTCGCTATAACGCTATGATTTCACGACGTGCTCTCCACCGACAAAAGTCTGAAGAGGTTCACAAGCAGTAGGTCCGAAACGGAGCAGCGACGTGCAGCATCCGTCGGTGTGTTACGGGTTTGTAGGCCACGCTGGGAGAAAGTGCCGAAGAGCCGAAAGTGTTTTCTTCTCACCGGACTACGGGCGAATCCGCAAAATATGGCGGAGAGCACTCTCGATGACAGCGGTACGTGCCATTCGTAGCAACTGCAGTCGCATCATCACGCCTCCAGCGTAGTTGATGGCCTCAGTGTCGCGAGCAAGAATGTCCACAAGTTTTTTTTTCTTTTCTTTTTTTTTTTCTTTTTTTTTTTCCAGGTATGCCATAACAAGCTACAGCCACTCATCGAGGAAGACATCCCGTACAGTTATCAAATTTCTGTGTTGTTGACTGCTCCGTTCCAACAGATCCAAACATTTACTGTGGGTTTAGAATGGGTGATTTAACCGATCAGCCGAGGTCCTGCGTGTTCGTCAACCAGGAACTATCGCTGCAGACCAGTCACGAGATGGTTGTTGTGAACTTGGATGGCTGGAATGGTCACATTACAATCAGCATGAAGATGTGGAAGGACTGGCGATAAGATATTGGTCGCAAAGCTGATTTAGACATTCTGTGAGATCTTACTTTCTTTAAAAGAAGCCGGTATGAGACTGATCAAAATTTTTTTGACAGCCTAGAATCCGAATCAAACCGGGTTTCTCTATCCAGCGCGCTGACGATATCATGTGTCGAAAGAGCAATTTGAGCTCTGTTAAAATATGTTTTGGAAGCTATGTCAATAGCCATATTGATTATTTTGTTTCAGGTAGGTGATAATGTCTGAACTCTTAAGTTCGGTACAAGTTCTCTGGCCGATGATGTTACACCATGAAGCATCAGTCCGGTATTTATTAAATTTTGTGCTGATGTTCATAACTGGTATCAAAAGAATGAACATTCCATGATCGGCATCATCTACATCTGCATTTATACTCCTCAAGCCACCAAACGGTGTATGGCGGAGGGCACTTTACGTTCCACTGTCATTATCTCCCTTTCCTGTTTCAGTCGCGTATGGTACGCGGGAAGAACGACTGCCGGAAAGCTTCCGTGAGCGCTCGAATCTCTCTACTGTTACATTCGTGATCTCCTCGGGAGGTATAAGTAGGGGGAAGCAATATATTCGATACCTCATCCAGAAACGCACCCTCTCGAATCTCTCTAATTTTACATTCGTGATCTCCTCGGGAGGTATAAGTAGGGGGAAGCAATATATTCGATACCTCATCCAGAAACGCACCCTCTCGAAACCTGGACAGCTAGCTACACCGTGATGCAGAGCGCCTCTCTCGCAGAGTCTGCCACTTGAGTTTGCTAAACATCTCCGTAACGCTATCACGGTTACCAAATAACCCTGTGACGAAACGCGCCGCTCTTCTTTGGATCTTCTCTATCTCCTCCGTCAACCCGACCTGGTACGGATCCCACACTGATGAGCAATACTTAAGTATAGGTCGATCGAGTGTTTTGTAAGCCACCTCCTTTGTTGATGGACTAAATTTTCTAAGGACTCTCCCAATGAACCTCAACCTGGTACCCGCCTTACCGACAAATAATTTTATATGATCATTCCACTTCAAATCGTTCCGCACGCATACTCCCAGATATTTTACAGAAGTAACTGCTACCAGTGTTTGTTCCGCTATCATATAATCATACAGTAAAGGATCCTTCTTTCTATGTATTCGCAACACATTACATTTGTCTATGTTAAGGGTCAGTTGCCACTCCCTGCGCCAAGTGCCTATGCGCTGCAGATCTTCCTGCATTTCGATGCAATTTTCTAATGCTGCAACTTCTCTGTATACTACAGCATCATCAGCGAAAAGCCGCATGGAACTTCCGACACTATCTACTAGGTCATTTATATACAGGGTGATTCAGAAATGCATGTAAATATTTTAAGGGTGTATTTGTGAGGTAAATATAAGACAAAAATGTTCTATAAATGTTTTTCCATAAACGTTTGATTCCAGAGTTATCGTTAAAATACGACAGTCATGTCCGTATCAAAACGACGTCAGTGCAAGCAGCAGGATGCCATATTCTGGTACGTAATGCACATACGTATGTCCCAACAGTTGATTCGAAACTGCATGAATAGTGTTTGTTTGTGTTTGCAATTGCTGTTTAGTCCTACTGTACAGAAGATGGTGCTGATGTTGTTGGTAACGGAAACGTACTTCCTGTCGTTCATTCATCGTCGGAAGGCTACAGGTTTCGTGCACATGATGTACTCAAACAGTGAGTATGCTGATATGCACCTTGTGTATGGTGCAGCAGATGGAAACGCACTTGCAGCAAGACGAAGGTACAGTGAGCTGTTTCCAAGACGACGGTTACCAAGTCATCAGACGTTTGTATCTGTGGACAGACGTATGCGGGAGTATGGCATTCGTCCTGGGCCACATTCAGGTCGACCACTTGAGCATGCAGTGAACGTCGAGGAACATGTTTTGGACCTGGTAGACCAAGATCCAGCCATCAGTACGAGACAAATTAGTGCAGCTGTACGACTTCCACAATCTACTGTATGGCGGCTGCTTCGGAGACAACAGTTGCATCCATTTCACCTGCACAAAGTGCACGAATTGACACCTGCAGACTATCCTCACCGTCAGCAATTCTGCCAGTGGTTACAAGAGCGTCATTTGAATGATCAAATGTTCATTCGGCGGATATTATTCACAGATGAGGCCATGTTTACTCGTGCGGGTGTAATCAATTCGCATAATATGCACCAGTGGGCTGTCGAGAATCCTGGCGCGAGAATTGTGCGTGGATATCAACATCAATTCTCCATAAACATTTGGTGTGGTATTGTGGGGAATGACTTACTCGGACCTCATGTTCTACCTCCAAGGCTGACTGGGCACGCTTACCGCGAATTTTTGGAGGGGGAATTGCCTGGATTGTTACAGGATGTCCCTCTTGCAACACGAGCCACCTTGTGGTTTATGCACGATGGTGCTCCTGCCCATTACAGCCGCAACGTAAGGACGTACCTCAATGATGCGTATCCACATCGATGGATAGGTCGCGGAGGACCAATTGCTTGGCCAGCCAGATCACCTGACCTGAACCCTTTACACTTTTATTTATGGGGCCGACTAAAGACATTGGTGTATTCTTCTGCAGTACCGAACAGAGAAGTGCTACAACAAAGAATTGAAGGTGGTTGTGAAATTATTCGTGGAGAGTTGAACGGACTGTGTAATGTGCAGAGATCATTGCGGCGACGAGCACGGGTCTGTCTGCAAGTTCAGGGACAGCATTTTGAACATGCATTGCATTAAGATTTGTGCAAATACAGTACAGTACAGTCTGTAAATTCTTCACGTATTTTCCTTAGTTATTTTGCATTGATTTAGTTCAATCAACAGGAACTAAAGTAATACAGTATTCGCGAGGAATTGTTTCAGTTTGTTACGTCACGTTTATTTACCAGTTTGCGTTTTTAGTCCAAATGCACTGTAATTAAACTGTGAACTCTGGGAAGTAAATACTTTACGTTGTATTGAATGTATTATCATGTTTTGTTCATAACTCTGTAATAAGCCAAGTATAGCAAAAATTGTATAGAACATTTTTGTCTTATATTTACCTCACAAATACACCCTTAAAATATTTACATGCATTTTTGAATCACCCTGTATATTGTGCCCATGACGACAGGCGAATGAAAGGATAACAGATACAGCAGATGAACAACGCGCCTACCCGTTCTGCGACGGACCATCCACTTCATCCCCAAGGTTAGTGGAGTTTCCATTGCGTAACTGTATTTCTGCCGTCCTTCTCCCGCTCCCTCCTTCCCTCCCCCTTCCTCTGCAACCACGCTCTCGCTATGACTCTCGATGAGCCGACCGAAACACTCACTTCTGGGTGGAATAATATTAGGGCCGACTGATACTGGGAAAGGTACAGCCTCCATTCAACAACTATCATAACATTCCCGTTCTTGTATCCAACACCTCCCCACAGCCGCGTTTCCAGAGGTTGCTAGACTTGGTTCTCGAAAATGGCTGATTCTTGTGGTCATTCGCTAGTTCGTCTATGGACAAGCTGGCGTCGATTTGACAACGACAAACATCACCGACACTCGTCGCTGAGCGCCAGTGAATGGCACTCATTGGCACAGCTGAATATGGGTCCACACCATACACGTCTCTGACTGTGGTGCCGCTCTGCCTGTAACATACGAGGATGCCAGTGTTTCAGCTGTTGTCATCAGTCCACTCGGCAGAGCCATTGCAACAACCACACCGTCTCCTGTTGTGTATTCCTCCTGGAAGGACCCGTGCCAACAGTTGTTGCCACACTGTTGGCTTGAGTCCATCTCAACAACACCCGTCCTGCGTTCATTACACTACAGCCAACTGTCTGCGATCTGTCGATATGATGCTAAGATAGTCTTCACGCCAGTGTTACGACTTTTATACAAATGACGTCAACATGAATGTGCACTTCCTCTGTGCATGCTGTGTTGCGATCTTCGCCTCGGAAGATCCAGTAACGTTAAAGAGTGGACTTTAGTAAAACTGATATGAAATGTCAATTTTCACAGCTATCTTCGATTTATTAGTTGAACTCTTTGATGATAAGTTCCCAAAGTTTCAATGATGAAAACGCTTCCGAAGTGCCTGAAAAATAATTAAATGCGTAACGCGACGTTCCCGCCACGCCCAATGTTTGAAGCTACAATTCTATACTAGCTCGGTGAAAAAAGATTACGTGAATTACACCCACTTCCAAATTATGTTCTGGATGTTGACAAGCACACTCGCAAGTTTCTGACAGATCCTTAACTTTTAAAAAAGTGCTTCCATGGCAAAACCCAGAATCCAAATGGGTCTCTAAATTCACACATGCGGAAACGAAGCCCTAAAACGGCATTTTCATCTGGTACCGTGTCGGAATTTCAATTTCGCGATGAAGATATTAGAAAGAATGGACTTCAATATAGGAAACTTCACTCACGACATCTTAAGAAAAATTGATTTACGGCGCATCTCTGCGGCTAAAAGCTCAGTTGAAGACCCGGTGAAACAAAGAAGACAAAAAACAAGAAACCAAAAAAGGAGCCTTGAAGAAAAAGAGGACCCTGAGAATAAATCTGAGGCCTTCTAAAGAGGTGACATAAGAGAAAACGTTAGGTTGAACTTTAAATTGCACTTCCAGAAAATTACATTTTTTAAGGATTATATGTCTTTTTCTCAGAATCTGTGAAGGATAGAATTATAAAATTTTGTGTACTTATTTCTACAAACCCGATAAATGGTGTCTCAAAAGCAAATTTTGAAATTCTGAGTGTAAGCTGACATATGGGACAAAGTGCTTGAAATTTTGCACGAATTTTATATTGTACTTAACAGAATTATGAAAAATAATAACTAAAATTATCCTATTCGGTATGTCTCTTAAATAGCGTGTGATAAAAAGGCACACATATTTTTTGAAAATGTTGTTGTTGTGGTCTTCAGTCCTGAGACGCGTTTGATGCAGCTCTCCATGCTACTCTATCCTGTGCAAGCTTCTTCATCTCCCAGTACCTACTGCAGCCGACATCATTCTAAAACTGCTTAGTGTATTCATCTCTTGGTCTCCCTCTACGATTTTTACCCTCCACGCTGCTCTCCAATACTAAATTTGTGATTCCTTTAAGCCTCAGAAATGTCCCTTCTTTATGTCAAGTTCTGCCACAAATTTCTCTTCTCCCCAATTCTATTCAATACTTCATCATTAGTTATGGGATCCAACCCATCTAATTTTCAGCATTCTTCTGAAGCACCACATTTCGAAAGCTTCTATTCTCTTCTTGTCTAAACTATTTATCGTCCATGTTTCACTTCCATACATGGCTACACTCCATACAAATACTTTCAGAATTGACTTCCTGACACTTAAATCTATACTCGTTGTTAACAAATTTCTCTTCTTCAGAAACGCTTTCCTTGCCATTGCCAGTCTACATTTTATATCCTCTCTACTTCGACCATCATCAGTTATTTTGTTCCGCAAATAGCAAAACTCCTTTACTACTTAAAGCGTCTCGTTTCCTAATTTAATTCCCTCAGCATCACCCGACGTAATACTACTACATTCCATTATCCTCGTTTTGCTTTTGTTGATGTTCATCTTATGCCCTCTCTTCAAGACACTGTCTATTACGTACAACTGCTTTTCCAACTCCTTTGCTGTCTCTGGTAGAATTACAATGTCATCGACGAACCTCAAAGTTTTTATTTCTTCTCCATGGATTTTAATACCTACTCCGAACTTTTGTTTCCTTTATTGCTTGCTCAATATACAGATTGAATAACATCGGGGATAGGCTACAACCCTATCTCACTCCCTTCCCAACCACTGCTTCCCTTTCATGTCCCTCGACTCTTATAACTGCCATCTGCTTTCTGTACAAATTGTAAATAGCCTTTCGCTCTCTTTATTTTACCGCTGCCACCTTCAGAATTTGAAAGAGAGTATTCCAGTCAACATTGTCAAAAGCTTTCTCTAAGTCTAGAAATGTTAGAAACTTAGGTTTGCCTTTTCTTAATCTTACTTCTAAGATAAGTCATAAGGACAGTATTGCCTCACGTGTTCCAATATTTCTACGGAATCCAAACTGATCTTCCCCGAGGTCGGCTTCTACCAGTTTTTCCATTCGTCTGTAAGGAATTCGCGTTAGTATTTTGCAGCTGTGTCTTATTAAACTGATAGTTCGGTAATTTTCACATCAGACAACACTTGCTTTCTTTGGGATTGGAATTATTACATTCTTCTTGAAGTCTGACGGTATTTTGCCCGTCTCATACATCTTGCCAACCAGATGGTAGAGTTTTGTCAGGACTGGCTCTCCCAAAGCCGGCAGTAGTTTAAATGGTATGTTGTCTACTCCCGGGGGCCTTGTTTCGACTCAGGTCTTTCACTGCTCTGTCAAACTCTTCACGCAGTATCGTATCTCCCATTTCATCTTCATCTACATCCTCTTCCATTTCCATAAAAATGTCCTCAAGTACGTCGCCCCTGTATAGACCCACTATATATTCCTTCCACCTTGCTGCTTTCCCTTCTTTGCTTAGAACTGGGTTTGCATCTGAGCTCTTGATATTCAGGCAAGTGGTTCTCTTTTCTCCAAAGGTCTCTCTAAGTTTCCTGTAGGCAGTATCTACACTCCTGGAAATGGAAAAAAGAAAACATTGACACCGGTGTGTCAGACCCACCATACTTGCTCCGGACACTGCGAGAGGGCTGTACAAGCAATGATCACACGCACGGCACAGCGGACACACCAGGAACCGCGGTGTTGGCCGTCGAATGGCGCTAGCTACACAGCATTTGTGCACCGCCGCCGTCAGTGTCAGCCAGTTTGCCGTGGCATACGGAGCTCCATCGCAGTCTTTAACACTGGTAGCATGCCGCGACAGCGTGGACGTGAACCGTATGTGCAGCAGACGGACTTTGAGCGAGGGCGTATAGTGGGCATGCGGGAGGCCGGGTGGACGTACCGCCGAATTGCTCAACACGTGGGGCGTGAGGTCTCTACAGTACATCGATGTTGTCGCCAGTGGTCGGCGGAAGGTGCACGTGCCCGTCGACCTGGGACCGGACCGCAGCGACGCACGGATACACGCCAAGACCGTAGGATCCTACGCAGTGCCGTAGGGGACCGCACCGCCACTTCCCAGCAAATTAGGGACACTGTTGCTCCTGGGGTATCGGCGAGGACCATTCGCAACCGTCTCCATGAAGCTGAGCTACGGTCCCGCACACCGTTAAGGCCGTCTTCCGCTCACGCCCCAACATCGTGCAGCCCGCCTCCAGTGGTGTCGCGACAGGCGTGAATGGAGGGACAAATGGAGACGTGTCGTCTTGAGCGATGAGAGTCGCTTCTGCCTTGGTGCCAATGATGGTCGTATGCGTGTTTGGCGCCGTGCAGGTGAGCGCCACAATCAGGACTGCATACGACCGAGGCACACAGGGCCAACACCCGGCATCATGGTGTGGGGAGCGATCTCCTACACTGGCCGTACACCTCTGGTGATCGTCGAGGGGACACTGAATAGTGCACGGTACATCCAAACCGTCACCGAACCCATCGTTCTACCATTCCTAGACCGGCAAGGGAACTTGCTGTTCCAACAGGACAATGCACGTCCGCATGTATCCCGTGCCACCCAACGTGCTCTAGGTTGTGTAAGTCAACTACCCTGGCCAGCAAGATCTCCGGATCTGTCCCCCATTGAGCATGTTTGGGACTGGATGAAGCGTCGTCTCACGCGGTCTGCACGTCCAGCACGAACGCTGGTCCAACTGAGGCGCCAGGTGGAAATGGCATGGCAAGCCGTTCCACAGGACTACACCCAGCATCTCTACGATCGTCTCCATGGGAGAATAGCATCCTGCATTGCTGCGAAAGGTGGATATACACTGTACTAGTGCCGACATTGTGCATGCTCTGTTGCCTGTGTCTATGTGCCTGTGGTTCTGTCAGTGTGATCATGTGATGTATCTGACCCCAGGAATGTGTCAATAAAGTTTCCCCTTCCTGGGACAATGAATTCACGGTGTTCTTATTTCAATTTCCAGGAGTGTATCTCAACCCTAGAGATAACCCTCTACATCCTTACATTTGTCCTCTAGCCAACCCTGCTTAGCCATTTTGCACTTCCTGTCGATCTCATTTTTGAGACGTTTGTTTTTCTTTTTGCCTGCTTCAATTACTGCATTTTTATATTTCCTCGTTTCATCAATTAAATTCTATATTTCTTGTGTTACCTAAGGATTTCTACTAGCCCTCGTCTTTTTACCTACTTGATCAACTGCTGCCTTCGTTACTTCATCCCTCAGAGCTACCCATTCTTCTTCTACTGTACTTCTTTCCCCCATTCCTGTCAATTGTTCCCTTATGCTCTCCCTGAAACTCTATGCAACCTCTGGCTCGAAAATAAAATTTTTAAATTCCATAAAATAAGTAAATATGTATAATCCAAATCACGTAACAGTAAATCAGTTAATTCCGTGTAAAGCACGGCACAAAATCTGATTGCCTCTCGTCAAAATTGTATATTTTGAGCATCTTTTAAATAAACGTGCCTCCCCCCCCCCCCTACCACCACCACCACCAATCTACCTCAAGGCACACTTATTTGTTCATGGCGTTCTCCATCTGTGCGAAAGTCCTTTTTCTGTGCTGAAAATAAGTTCGCAACAGGATGTAATTTTAATCCACACACCGAAGGGCACGGAAATACTAGAGTCTGTTCGGTAGCGCTCGGTCAGTGTGTTCATCGTCTAGCATTTTCCATTTCCACCAGTGTGTCACGCCCAGCAAATGCTCTCATAGCTTGCTTAACCTTGACTTCTAGACAGTATTGTATTACATCGGGGTCTATATGGTCTGAAGTATTACGCTCTTGACTGCACATTCTTCGACACAACACGCAGACAACTCTTGTTCTAGACTCACTGTTACAGTCGTTTGGGATTCTCAAAAAGCGAGCTATCTCCTGCCGCGGGATAGCTCAAATTATGGCAGGCGTGGATAACTAAAGTAAGTAAACGTGCTAACTACAGGCCGTCGTCAAACGATAAGGCGGTCTGATTACATTACCGTAAACATGGAGATACGCTTTGTGGGCCGACGCTGGTGACAACTTTTTGTACACGTGGTGGCCTCACCTCATGCTTGTAAAATGAGCATGGACAGAATTCCAATTACGAGAAAAACGCTCTCCGATCTCCAACTTAGTAGGCTAAGTTCTCAACAGTGATACTATCCAGGAGATTCGATTACTCAAAAACTCAGGGTGGTATAAATAAACGTTTATTGCAGCGTCACATTTGCTTGTTTACTCAAGCTTTCAACGACTTCATTTGTCCTCATCGTCAACAGTAAACAGTCTCATTAACAGGCTATGCAGTACTTTCGTATGCAGTTTTCCGAATTTTGCACACAGTATCCACATGTATCACTGAATATACCGCCAAAATTTTATCATTGTTCGAAATACAGTTCAGGATAGTCGTGATAGATGAAAAATTAGATTTTCTGTTTTATGCCTGGGAGTTCGATTCTTCAAATAAACGGAGTCGTGGCGGAGTGCTTTCATTACAATAACACCCCTGTAATGGACTGGCCTGCACAGAGTCCTGACCTGAATCATAAGGAACACCTCTGGTATGTTTTGGAACGCCGACTTCGTGCCAGGCCTTTCCGGCCGACATCGATATCTCTCCTCAGTGCAACACTCCGTGAAGAATCGGCTGCCATTCCCCAAGAAACCTTCCAGCACCTGACTGAACGGATGCCTGCGAGAGTGGAAGCTGTCATCAAGGCTAAGGGTGGACCAATACCATACTGAATTCCACAATTACCGGTGGAGGGCGCCACGAACCTTTTAGTCATTTTCAGGCGGATGTCCGGATACTTTTGATCACATAGTGTGTATGTTCTTATGACGGATAAATCACATACCCAGTTACAGTTGCGTCCATTTTATACACGTTTATGATGAACAGGTTGAATGTGCAGCTACTTTAACACAATCTTCTGATGCCCCAAAAGGATTTGTATTATAAACAGTCGTGGTTGCGAAATTATTTATTCTGAAATATCCTCAAATTCTCTGCATCGAGTGGATGTTTACGTTATTTCGCCAAACGTGCTCCTACCGCAATAATACAGGTAGCTCATAGTGTTAAACTTCAACATACGATTATATAGAAGGCGAAAAAAACTATGCAACACAACAAATACAACACACTAGCACGCCTAATGCAAGCTTCGAAAACCGGTGGCATTCAAAACAGCTTCTAGTCGTCTCAGAGGGATAAATACAGGTCCTGTATCGTATTTAAGGGGAATACCGTACTTGCTACTAGATCGTTGCAAATTCAGGTAACGATGATGAAAGTGGATAGGTAACACGCAAATTTCTCTCAAAGTAGGCCACAACAGCTAGTAGTATTGAGATCTGGGACACTGGCGGCCATCGGACGTGTGAAAATTCATCGCCCGTGCCCAGAAAAGCAGAATGAGAGCTAAGTGAACAGGAGCATCGTCGCCATGGGACACAGTGGCACCACTGGGGAACAAACAGTGAGAGCGAAAATAGCCACATAGTGCTTGCCAGTAATGCGGCCTTAGAGGCTAGACATGGGGCCCATGAAATACCACGATATGCCTGACCAAACCATCGCCGGCCTGAGTGACCGAGCGGTTCTAGGCGCTACAGTCTGGAGTTGCGCTACGGTCCCAGGTTCGAATCCTGCCACGGGCATGGATGTGTGTGATGTCCTTAGGTTAGTTAGGTTTAAGTAGTTCTAAGTTCTAGGGGACTGATGACCAGAGTAGTTACGTCCCATAGTGCTCAGAGCCTTTTGAACAAAAAATATCGGCATTCGATATGACCATTTCGATATCGATATCATGGCAAAAACATGTCGCCGACATATAACCATATACACTACTGGCCATTAAAATTGCTACACGACGAGACGACGTGCTGCAGACGCGAAATTTAACCGACAGGAAGAAGACGCTGTGATACGCAAATGATTAGCTTTTCAGAGCATTCACACAAGGTTGGCGCCGGTGGAAGACACCTACAACGTGCTGACATCAGGAAAGTTTCCAACCGATTTCTCATACACAAACAGCATTTGACCGGCATTGCCTCGTGATACGTTGTTGTGAGGCCTCGTGTAAGGAGGAGAAATGCGTACCATCACGTTTCCGACTTTGATAAAGCTCGGATTGTAGACTATCGCGATTGCGGTTTATAGTATCGCGACAATGCTGCTAGAGTTGGTCGAGGTCCAATGACTGTTAGCAGAATATGGAATCGGTGGGTTCAGGAGGGTAATACAGAACGCCGTGCTGGATCCCAACTGCCTCGTATCACTAGCAGTCGAGATGACAGGCATCTTATCCGTATGGCAGTAACGGATCGTGCAGCCACGTCTCGATCCTTGAGTCAACAGATGCGGACGTTTGCAAGACAACAACCATCTGCACGAACAGTACGACGACGTTTGCAGCAGCATGGACTATCAGCTAGGAGACCACGGCTGCGGTTACCCTTGACGCTGCATCACAGACAGGAGTGCCTGCGATGGTATACTCCAAAACGAACCTGGGTGCACGAATGGGAAAACGCCATTTTTTCCGATGAATCCAGGTTCTGTTTACAGCATCATGACGCTCGCATCCGTGTTGGGCGACATCGCGGTGAACGCACACTGGAAGCGTGTATTCGTCATCGCCATACTGGCGTATCACCCGGGGTGATCGTATGGGGTGCCATTGGTTACACGTCTCTGTCACCTCTTGTTCGCATTGACGGCACTTTGAACAGTAGACGTTACATTTCAGATGTGTTACGACCCGTGGCTCTACCCTTCATTCGGTCCCTGCAAAACCCTACATTTCAGCAGGATAATGCACGACCGCATGTTGCAGGTCCAGTACGGGCCTTTCTGGATACAGAAAATGTTCGACTTCTGCGCTGGCCAGCACATTCTCCAGATGTCTCACCAATTGAAAACGTCTGGTGGCCGAGCAGCTGGCTCGTCACAATATGCCAGTCACTACCCTTGATGAACTGTGGCATCGTGTTGAAGCTGCATTGGCAGCTGTACCTGTACACGCCATCCAAGCTCTGTTTGACTCAGTGCCCAGGCGTATGGAGGCCGTTATTATAGCCAGAGCTGGTTGTTCTGGTTACTGATTTCTCAGGATCTATGCACCCAAATTGCGTGAAAAATTTATCACATGCTAGTTCTAGTATATATTTGTCCAGTGAATACTCGTTATCATCTGTATTTCTTCTTGGCGCAGCAATTTTAATGTAATGCTTTCCAGTAGTGTATTGTGAAAATCATATCAAATAATCCATTGGTACCCATAATAAGAAATATTGAAAAATAGAAGACATTAAATATGGAACCTGTAACTGGCTGGCTTAGTAATATACACGGCGCGCACCGCCCCCTAGCTTCTCTGACGAATGCGAGACGCACGGCTGTTGTGTCAACAGGTACAGTGAGCGCTCCGTACTCGCCACACGTTGAGGAGCGCCGCGCAACGCAAGAGACCGAGCAGGCCCACAATGCTTTCGTCAGGACGCGGGGTCGGATTACACACGCGTACAGCGTGCTGCGAGGGGTCTGCCAGACGGCGGCGGCTGAGCTGGACGCGCCTACCACGCCTCGCCAGACGGGTGGGCACAGGCAGCTGCTGGAGGGGGGACAGGGGACTGATTGCCACCATATGTAAGCCCGAGCACCAACACGTGCTGTCCGAGGCACACAGATTGTGTCGAACGTCTATCTTACCCCCACAGGGTCTACGTGAACTCAGCCGACGAAATTCTGGGGTACGGGACACAAATTCTGAAGGTGGCAGGGGTAAAATACAGGGAGCGAAAGGCTATTAACGATTTGTACAGAAACCAGATGGCAGTTATAAGAGTCGAGGGACATATAAGGGAAGCAGTGGTTGGGAAGCGAGTGAGACAGGGTTGTAGCCTCTCCCCGATGTTATTCAATCTGTATATTGAGCAAGCGGTAAAAGAAACATAAGAAAAATTCGGAGTAGGTATTAAAATCCATGAAGAGGAAATAAAAACTTTGAGGTTCGCCGATGACATCGTAATTCTGTCAGAGACCACAAAGGAGTTGGAAGAGCAGTTGAACGGAATGGACAGTGTCTTGAAAGGAGGATATAAGATGAAATCGACAAAAGCAAAACGAGAATAACGGAATGTAGTCGAATTAAGTCGGGTGATGCTGAGGGAATTAGATTAGGAAATGAGACACTTAAAGAAGTAAAGAAGTTTCGCTATTTGGGGAGCAAAATAACTGATGATTGTCGAAGTAGAGAGGATATAAAATGTAGACTGGCAATTGAAGGAAAACGTTTATGAAGAAGAGAAATTTGTTAACATCGACTATAGATTCAAGTGTCAGGAAGTCGTTTCTGAAAGTAATTGTATGGAGTGTAACCATTTATGGAAGTGAAACATGGACGATAAATAGTTTGGACAAGAAGAGATTACAAGCTTTCGAAATGCGGTGCTACAGAATAATGCTGATTAGATGGGTGGGTCACATAACTAATGAGGAGGTATTGAATAGAATTGGGGAGAAGAGGAGTTTGTGGCATAACTTGACAAGAAGAAGGGATCGGTTGGTAGGAGATGTTCTGAGGCATCAAGGGATCACCAATTTAGTATTGGAGGGCAGTGTGTACGGTAAAAATCCTTAAGGGGTACCAAGAGGTGAATATACTAAGGAGATTTAGAAGGATGTAGGCTGCAGTAGGTACTGGGAGATTGGGAGATGATGCAGCTCTGGATGCTACTCTATCCTGTGCAAGCTTCATCAAAGCACTTTCGGGACTGAAGACCACAAGAATAACACATGGGACACGGAGTCTCCTGTGGCTCGTTGCAAAGTAATGACGCAATTATGATTTATGGAGTTTAATATGATTACAACTATTGGTATCCGGCACTGCGATATCACACTTCTGGATAAACATCTCGATGAATACAAAGTGTCCGTAACAGTAAGTCCCAGTTTCAACTATCTACAACGAATCGCACATCAACCTAAAGGTAAACTGACCTACTTGTTCTTAGAAATGTTCAATACTGCTGCGCTTAACATGTGTAGTATATTGTGCACCGCTTGCTACCGGCACACACGCAACCGAAAATTCAAATCCCATACTTCGCTTAACAAGACAGGACTAATGGAAGCAATGCTCTCTTCCGTGCCTCAATTATGGCAAATCATTAGGTACTCGCGGAACGTAGATAGTATCTTTTTTAGAGCTACAAAGGATAAAATCGTGGAGCGTGAGGTTAGATGATCTTGGAGGCCAGCGGAAAGCAGCGCAGTCATACTGATCATAACAACCAATCCAACAGTCAGGGTTTTCGAAGTGCAACCACACTCATACAAAGAGATGCCAATGGACAAGAGTTCCATGTTGTTGCCAAATGAAGTTTTCAGGTGCACCCGGTAATTGGGTTGGTTCAAATCGCTGTGAGCACTGTGGGACTTAACATCTGTGGTCATCAGTCCCCTAGAACTTAGAACTACTTAAACCCAACTAACCTAAGGACATCACACACATCTATGCCCGAGGCAGGATTCGAACCTGCGACCGTAGCAGTCGCGCGGTTCCAGACTCTAGCGCCTAGAACCGCTCGGCCAACCAGGCCGGCCGCTAATTGGGGAAAGAACCGTTCTTGAAACGTATCCAGATAAGCCGCACCTGTCACGGTAGCTTCAGAGCAGAAGAAAAAGGCCCATACACTTGACATCAGGACAGAGCATAGAACATGTTTGATTTTTAGGAGCCTCTTTGATGTTTTAGGAGGTCGTAAGGATATTCTGACGCCCCCCCCCCCCCCAGATACGAACGATATGTGCATTTACCTTCCTAATTAAATAAAAAATCCACTCTTCGGTGAAAAACCACACCATCGACGAAGTAATCTTTCCGCAGCAATACTTCATTTGCAAAGGTATAACGTACATCACAGTCACCTGGCTTTGAAGCATACCATGTGTGTCTACTATACAATCGGCGGATGTTTTTGCCACATCGGGGATCACAATTAAACTTTAAGCGAAACGCGCATTCAACTGCAATTACAGATTCACTCTTAGCGAACTACAGAAGATCGATTACTTGGTTGATTTGGGGGAGGCAACCGAACAGCGAGGTCATGGGTCCCATCGATTTAGGGAAGGAGGTCGGCCGTGCCGTTTCAAAGAATCCATCCCCGTTGTTCGGGCGTCAGTCACAGTCCTTTGAATACTACCAAAGAACTGTGACTGACGCCCGAACAACAGGGACTTACACGCACTGAGAATAAAAATACAGCGCATTGAGAATGGCTAGCTACTAGCCGAAATCTGGATTTGCATGATCTTTTTAGATTATGCAAACGACTGACTGCAGATTGTGTTTTTGGGTGGGGTCCGCCTTTAGCAAAACACATTTTTGTTTCTTGTCCTGGACACGGTTCGCTGCAGATGCTCCATCATCAGTGGTTTCTTTTTATCATTGTGGTCGATAATGGTAAGGAATGCTCTTTACTGTTTAAATGCATGTAAATATTAGTTTCTAGATCGTCATTACAGATTTTTGAAGACCACATAAAATTATGTATTCAGACCTTCTTATCACATGGTGTGGTTTTTCTGCTATATTACGTTTTTCCAGTGTCTGTTTTTCTCTACAGTTTGTTATCTGCATATTCAAATTAATGTAGCAAAATATTTACTCGAGTATTACGATTTCAGAACTGAAATGCCTGAAATTAATAATTTATGTGAAAGGTGGTGTGTGTGTGTGTGTGTGTGTGTGTGTGTGTGTGTGTGTGTGTGTGTGTGTGAGAGAGAGAGAGAGAGAGAGAGAGAGAGAGAGAGAGAGAAGTTCTATATGTTAATGTTATCTAATAATCGTTTGAGGGCAGAGAACAGAGTTGCATTGCACAGAGCTTTCCTTCAACTATGGCTTTTTGTATTTGATAATTTTCTTCAATTTTTGGTTTTTGTGGGGGCATGTTGCTGTTTTTGAGAATTTTCAAATCAGTGTTGATGTCTGTTGGGCTATCTTTATTGTCATAAGGTGTTCAACAAATGTGGAATGACAGCTGTTACTTTTTAATACTCTTAAGATCGTTGAGAAGGTAATATTAAAACGACTCACCAGGCACTGTATCACAAACGACACCCTGAGACTGGAGCAATTCGGCTTCAGGAATCAGCACTCAGCAACTCCTCCGCGTCGTTGAATACGTAACACACGGATACAACACAAACAAACCGACTGGGGGCGGTGTTCCTGGACATTGAAAAGGCTTTCGATCGTCTGTGGCACAACGGCCTAATACGCAAAGTTAGTGACGCAGGGCTCCCCGACGGGCTCGTACGTCTCATACACTCAGATCTCACGGACAGGAGTTTCAACACCGACGTGCAGGGCAAACAATCGACACGATATGGTATACAGGCAGGAGTACCCCAAGGAAGCATCCTAGGGCCCATACTGTTTAACCTCTACATTAACGACGTCCCAGCTACACACAACACGACGGTGGCAATCTACGCAGATGACACCGCCATCCTTGCGCAAGATTGGATGTCGTCTAACATTAACTCACGACTACAGACTGCACTCAGAACGGTGGAGCCTTGGCTGGTGAAATGGCGTGTTAGAGTAAACGTCGAAAAGTGCGAAGCCTTTCTGTTCACTAGAAGACCGAAGCAACTGCGCAAACATCAGCACTGCAGCCCAATAACACTACACACACGCCCAATACGTTTCCGCGAGAAGGTCAAATACCTCGGTGTCTGGCTGGACAGGAAACTACTCTGGGGGGACCACCTGGTATTATAGTTTCTACTTGTCTGTCCTATTTAAACTGATTTGCAGTCCTGACACGTTAATTGGTAAATACCAGATGTGTTGTGTTTGTCTGAGCTTGTGTTGGTTGTCCTTAGTTCCCTCTGTGTTGATTTGTCTGTCCTGTAGGCTATTTTTAGCTCTTGTTTATTGAGTATGTTGCCTATTCTGTGGGCTGCTTTGTTGTTGTAGGTGAGAGCGAACCACTTGTTTCTTGTTGTGGGTGCTTCTTGTTCGTGTTTGTTCTGTGTGTCTGTAAGTTATATGTTAAGGTCAACAGTTATGTTTATATTTCTTTCTGTATAAGTCACTCTGACCATTGGTGGACTGCAGTGAGTTGTGCTGTAGTCTAATTTTTCGTCAATAAGACGTAGCACCTCCCCCCATGAACCATGGACCTTGCCGTTGGTGGGGAGGCTTGCGTGCCTCAGCGATACAGATGGCCGTACCGTAGGTACAACCACAACGGAGGGGTATCTGTTGAGAGGCCAGACAAATGTGTGGTTCCTGAAGAGGGGCAGCAGCCTTTTCAGTAGTTGCAGGGGCAACAGTCTGGATGATTGACTGATCTGGCCTTGCAACATTAACCAAAACGGCCTTGCTGTGCTGGTACTGCGAACGGCTGAAAGCAAGGGGAAACTACAGCCGTAATTTTTCCCGAGGACATGCAGCTTTACTGTATGATTAAATGATGATGGCATCCTCTTGGGTAAAATATTCCGGAGGTAAAATAGTCCCCCATTCGGATCTCCGGGCGGGGACTACTCAGGAGGATGTCGTTATCAGGAGAAAGAAAACTGGCGTTCTACGGATCGGAGCGTGGAATGTCAGATCCCTTAATCGGGCAGGTAGGTTAGAAAATTTAAAAAGGGAAATGGATAGGTTAAAGTTAGATATAGTGGGAATTAGTGAAGTTCGGTGGCAGGAGGAACAAGACTTCTGGTCAGGTGACTACAGGGTTATAAACACAAAATCAAATAGGGGTAATGCAGGAGTAGGTTTAATAATGAATAGGAAAATAGGAATGCGGGTAAGCTACTACAAACAGCATAGTGAACGCATTATTGTGGCCAAGATAGATACGAAGCCCACACCTACTACAGTAGTACAAGTTTATATGCCAACTAGCTCTGCAGATGATGAAGAAATTGAAGAAATGTACGATGAAATAAAAGAATTTATTCAGATAGTGAAGGGAGACGAAAATTTAATAGTAATGGGTGACTGGAATTCGAGTGTAGGAAAAGGGAGAGAAGGAAACATAGTAGGTGAATATGGATTGGGGCTAAGAAATGAAAGAGGAAGCCGCCTAGTAGAATTTTGCACAGAGCACAACTTAATCATAGCTAACACTTGGTTTAAGAATCATGAAAGAAGGTTGTATACGTGGAAGAACCCTGGAGATACTAAAAGGTATCAGATAGATTATATAATGGTAAGACAGAGATTTAGGAACCAGGTTTTAAGTTGTAAGACATTTCCAGGGGCAGATGTGGACTCTGACCACAATCTATTGGTTATGACCTGTAGATTAAAACTGAAGAAACTGCAAAAATGTGGGAAATTAAGGAGATGGGACCTGGATAAACTGAAAGAACCAGAGGTTGTACAGAGTTTCAGAGAGAGCATAAGGGAACAATTGACAGGAATAGGGGAAAGAAATACAGTAGAAGAAGAATGGGTAGCTCTGAGGGATGTAGTAGTGAAGGCAGCAGAGGATAAAGTAGGTACAAAGACGAGGGCTGCTAGAAATCCTTGGGTAACAGAAGAAATATTGAATTTAATTGATGAAAGGAGAAAATATAAAAATGCAGTAAATGAAGCAGGCAAAAAGGAATACAAACGTCTCAAAAATGAGATCGACAGGAAGTGCAAAATGGCTAAACAGGGATGGCTAGAGGACAAATGTAAGGATGTAGAAGCTTATCTCACTAGGGGTAAGATAGATACTGCCTACAGGAAAATTAAAGAGACCTTTGGAGAGAAGAGAACCACGTGTATGAATATCAAGAGCTCAGATGGCAGCCCAGTTCTAAGCAAAGAAGGGAAGGCAGAAAGGTGGAAGGAGTATATAGAAGGCTTATACAAGGGCGATGTACTTGAGGACAATATTATGGAAATAGAAGAGGATGTAGATGAAGACGAAATGGGAGATACGATACTGCGTGAAGAGTTTGACAGAGCACTGAAAGACCTGAGTCGAAACAAGGCCCCCGGAGTAGACAACATTCCATTAGAACTACTGACGGCCTTGGGAGAGCCAGTCATGACAAGACTCTACCAGCTGGTGAGCAAGATGTATGAGACAGGCGAAATACCCTCAGACTTCAAGAAGAATATAATAATTCCAATCCCAAAGAAAGCAGGTGCTGACAGATGTGAAAATTACCGAACTATCAGTTTAATAAGCCACGGCTGCAAAATACTAACGCGAATTCTTTACAGACGAATGGAAAAACTGGTAGATGCAGACCTCGGGGAGGATCAGTTTGGATTCCGTCGAAATGTTGGAACACGTGAGGCAATACTGACCTTACGACTTATCATAGAAGAAAGATTAAGAAAAGGCAAACCTACGTTTCTAGCATTTGTAGACTTAGAGAAAGCTTTTGACAATGTTGACTGGAATACTCTTTTTCAAATTCTAAAGGTGGCAGGGGTGAAATACAGGGAGCGAAAGGCTATTTATAATTTGTACAGAAACCAGATGGCAGTAATAAGAGTCGAGGGGCATGAAAGGGAAGCAGTGGTTGGGAAAGGAGTGAGACAGGGTTGTAGCCTCTCCCCGATGTTATTCAATCTGTATATTGAGCAAGCAGTAAAGGAAACAAAAGAAAAATTTGGAGTAGGTATTAAAATTCATGGAGACGAAGTAAAAACTTTGAGGTTCGCCGATGACATTGTAATTCTGTCAGAGACGGCAAAGGACTTGGAAGAGCAGTTGAACGGAATGGACAGTGTCTTGAAAGGAGGATATAAGATGAACATTAACAAAAGCAAAACGAGGATAATGGAATGTAGTCAAATTAAATCGGGTGATGCTGAAGGAATTAGATTAGGAAATCAGACACTTAAAGTAGTAAAGGAGTTTTGCTATTTAGGAAGTAAAATAACTGATGATGGTCGAAGTAGAGAGGATATAAAATGTAGACTGACAATGGCAAGGAAAGCGTTTCTGAAGAAGAGAAATTTGTTAACATCGAATATAGATTTATGTATCAGGAATTCGTTTCTGAAAGTATTTGTTTGGAGTGTAGCCATGTATGGAAGTGAAACATGGACTATAACTAGTTTGGACAAGAAGAGAATAGAAGCTTTCGAAATGTGGTGCTACAGAAGAATACTGAAGATAAGGTGGATAGATCACGTAACTAATGAGGAGGTATTGAATAGGATTGGGGAGAAGAGAAGTTTGTGGCACAACTTGACTAGAAGAAGGGATCGGTTGGTAGGACATGTTTTGAGGCATCAAGGGATCACAAATTTAGCATTGGAGGGCAGCGTGGAGGGTAAAAATCGTAGAGGGAGACCGAGAGATGAGTACACTAAGCAGATTCAGAAGGATGTAGGTTGCAGTAGGTACTGGGAGATGAAGCAGCTTGCGCAGGATAGAGTAGCATGGAGAGCTGCATCAAACCAGTCTCAGGACTGAAGACAATAACAACAACAACAACACAAGACGTAGCACATCTCAGAAGTGAGAACTGAGCGAGGGCTTGCACTGTTAACTGCTATCGAACCTGTGTCCCGAAGATAATGGAACAGTCAGCCCAACGGCGTAACTCGCGGTACTCTGCCAAGGTGATATTTTTTTGCACAGTTTCGCAGGCTACTTCCATTTGCTAAACTACAGCAGAAATCATTTCCGCATCATCTCTTTTTGAGTAGCAGCGTCTCATTACCAACCAGTGGCGGAAAAGAGAAAAAAAAATGTTCTGAACTTTTCCAGCGTACGTACCGCACAGTAACAGTAATCACAAAAGAGAAATCATTTCTCTAATTAGTTTCATACCGTGACCCACTTGCACAGCTGCGTGGAATTTACCGTACAACAACAGAAGCAAATACGAGTGAAACCTCAATAGAACACATGTTGAACAAGAAGACTGATGCGGACTGCCAACGCTCTGGAAACCAGTACACCGTGCATGGTGGAGGATACCTTGTACCACTATTAGCCATTCCCTTCTCTTTTCCAGACGCAAAATGACCGAGTGAAAAACGACTATCATGCTTGGGTACGAGTTCTGATTTCCTTACATTGTATCGAGGTCTTTGCGCGAGATGTAGTATGTTAGTGACAGTAGGATCGTGCTGCAGTCTGTCGCAAATGCCGCTTCTCAAAATCTATATCGATAATGTTCCGCGAAAAGATCGTTCTCCCTGCAGTGATTCCCATTTTACTCCGCGCAGCACCTCCGTAATAAACGCCTGTTGATGGAACCTACTGGTAACAAATTTACCAGCACGCCTCTGAAGTGCTTCGATATCTTCCCTTAATATAACCTGCCCCCCCCCCCCCATGAACTATGGACCTTGTCGGTGGTGGGGAGGCTTGCGTGCCTCAGCGATACAGATAGCCGTACCGTAGGTGCAACCACAACGGAGGGGTATCTGTTGAGAGGCCAGACAAACGTGTGGTTCCTGAAGAGGGGCAGCAGCCTTTTCAGTAGTTGCAGGGGCAACAGTCTGGATGATTGACTGATCTGGCCTTGCAACATTAACCTAAATGGCCTTGCTGTTCTGGTACTTCGAACGGCTGAAAGCAAGGGGAAACTACAGCCGTAATTTTTCACGAGGGTATGCAGCTTTACTGTATGATTAAATGATGATGGCGTCCTCTTGGGTAAAATATTCCGGAGGTAAAATAGTCCCCCAATCAGATCTCCGGGTGGGGACTACTCAAGGGGACGTTGTTATCAGGAGAAAGAAAACTGGCATTCTACGGATCGGAGCATGGAATGTCAGATCCCTTAATCGGGCAGGTAGGTTAGAAAATTTAAAAAGGGAAATGGATAGGTTAAAGTTAGATATAGTGGGAATTAGTGAAGTTCGGTGGCTGGAGGAACAAGGCTTCTGGTCAGGTGACTACAGGGTTATAAACACAAAATAAAATAGGGGTAATGCAGGAGTAGGTTTAATAATGAATAGGAAAATAGGAATGCGGGTAAGCTACTACAAACAGCATAGTGAACGCATTATTGTGGCCAAGATAGATACGAAGCCCACACCTACTACAGTAGTACAAGTTTATATGCCAACTAGCTCTGCAGATGATGAAGAAATTGAAGAAATGTACGATGAAATAAAAGAAATTATTCAGATAGTGAAGGGAGACGAAAATTTAATAGTAATGGGTGACTGGAATTCGAGTGTAGGAAAAGGGAGAGAAGGAAACATAGTAGGTGAATATGGGTTGGGGCTAAGAAATGAAAGAGGAAGCCGCCTGGTAGAATTTTGCACAGACCATAAGTTAATCATAGCTAACACTTGGTTTAAGAATCATGAAAGAAGGTTGTATACGTGGAAGAACCCTGGAGATACTAAAAGGTATCAGATAGATTATATAATGGTAAGACAGAGATTTAGGAACCAGGTTTTAAGTTGTAAGACATTTCCAGGGGCAGATGTGGACTCTGACCACAATCTATTGGTTATGACCTGTAGATTAAAACTGAAGAAACTGCAAAAATTTGGGAAATTAAGGAGATGGGACCTGGAGAAACTGAAAGAACCAGTGGTTGTACAGAGTTTCAGGGAGAGCATAAGGGAACAACTGACAGGAATGAGGGAAAGAAATACAGTAGAAGAAGAATGGTGGCGACGGGAAACACTTCACCAGCCGAAGAATGGGTCACAGTATTGTTATATACGCGGTCTCCTTTCTAGAATTCACCCTATAAAACGAAGTCTTTTTCTACAACAATCCTCAGATGCTCAAACAATTTCGTGGCGCTTCGCAACTTTACGCCCACATATTTAACTAACTTGACTGTGTGAAACAGCACACAACGAAAATCACAGGACTACTTTCCCTACTCATCGGAATTAAGTTTTCCACTTTTAGAGCAAGCTGCCGTTCGTCACACGAAACAGAAATTCCGTCCAAGTCATCCTGTATCTTCCTGCGGTAACTGAACGACACTTTCCCGCATAACGATACAGATTTTTTTGTATGCCTAACTACGCCCTGTGGTCTTGATGTGTTGATACAGGAGTGGTGGCGCGAACGCAGAGCGCTAGGCGCAGTCGCGCCTCGCTTTCTGTTTGTCGACGGAGGCCGCTTTCGGAGAGCATAGTCCCGCCGGAGACGAGACAGCTACTCTCGCGGCGGCCCGTAATTGACTCCAGGCAGGCCGGAGAAAGGCGGCCCTGGAGCAGCTTATGGCGTGTAGCGGCACACTTCTGCTCCCAGCGGCGGAGGCGCCAGGTCAGGGTCGCCTCGAGCACCACAGGTTCATAGTTGAGCACCACTGCAGTTATCAGTGACGAGCTTGAATGGAGGGGGCGATGGAGCTATGTACAGCAGCAGCATCAGCAGGCAGTTCAAAGGCTGCGGCCACGACGGCACAGACATCGGAAGATCCCGCTGACGACCGGAACCGGCCAGTCTTTTCACAATTAGTAAGAAGCCGATCTTTCTTTCTTTCTTGGAACCTTTGTCCCGCGTCACGCAGGGTCGGCCATGTTACTATTGATTTGGCAGTGTTCGTTGCAAAGGGTGGCCGGATGCCCGTCGTGCCGCCACCCCGAATCCCCCGGGATGGAATGAGTGTACCCCAACTGTCTGCATCTACATTTACATACATACTCCGCAATCCACCATACGGTGCGTGGCGGAGGGTATCTCGAACCACAACTATCATCTTCTCTCCCTGTTCCACTCCCAAACAGAACGAGGGAAAAATGACCGCCTATATGCCTCTGTACGAGCCCTAACCTCTCTTATCTTATCTTGGTGGTCTTTCCGCGAAATGTAAGTTGGCCGCACTAAAAGGTTGGTTCAAATGGCTCTGAGCACTATGGGACTCAACTGCTGTGGTCATTAGTCCCCTAGAACTTAGAACTACTTAAACCTAACTAACCTAAGGACATCACACACATCCATGCCCGAGGCAGGATTCGAACCTGCGACCGTAGCAGTCGCACGGCTCCGGACTGCGCGCCTAGAACCGCGAGACCACCGCGGCCGGCACTAAAAGGTTACTACAGTCAGCCTCAAATACTGTTTCTCTAAATTTCCTGAGTAGCGGTTCGCGAAAAGAACGCCTCCTTTCCTCTAGAGACTCCCACCCGAGTTCCTGAAGCATTTCCGTAACACTCGCGTGATGATCAAACCTACCAGTAACAAATCTAGCAGCCCGTCTCTGAATTCCTTTTATGTCCTCCCTCAATCCGACCTGACGGGGATCCCAAACGCTCGAGCAGTACTCAAGAATAGGTCGTATTAGTGTGTTATACGAGGTCTCCTTTACAGATGAACCACATCTTCCCAAAATTCTACCAATGAACCGAAGACGACTATCCGCCTTCCCCACAACTGCCATTACATGCTTGTCCCACTTCATATCGCTCTGTAATGTTACGCCCAAATATTTAATCGACGTGACTGTGTCAAGCGCTGCACTACTAATGGAGTATTCAAACATTACGGGATTCTTTTTCCTATTCATGAACGTCAATTTACATTTATCTATATTTAGAGTTAGCTGCCATTCTTTACACCAGTCTCAAATCCTGTCGAAGTCATCTTGTATCCTACAGTCACTCAACGACGACACCTTCCCGTACAACACAGCATCATCAGCAAACAGCCGCACATTGCTATCCACCCTATCCAAAAGATCATTTCAGTAGATATAAAACAACAGCGGACCTACCACACTTCACTGGGGCACTCCAGATGATACCCTCACCTCCCATGAACACTCACCATCGACGACAACGTACTGGGTTCTGTTACTTATGAAGTCTTCGAGCCACTCACATACTTGGGAACCAATCCCATATGCCCGTACCTTAGTCAAGGAGTCTACAGTGGGGCACCGAGTCAAACGCTTTCCAGAAGTCAAGGAATATGTCATCCGTCTGATACCCTTCATCCACCGTTCACACGGTATCATGTGAAAAAAAAAGCGAGTTGAGTTTCGCAGGAGCGGTGCATGGACAGCAACTTCTCTGTCTCAAGGAAATTCATTATATTCGAACTGTTATGTTCGAGAATCCTGCAACAAACCGATGTTATGGATATTGGTCTGTAATTTTGAGGATCCGTCCTTCTACCCTTCTTATATAAAGGCGTCACCTCGCTTTTTTCCAGTCGCTCGGGACTTTACGTTGGGCAACAGATTCGTTGCTGTCTGCGTCTAGTGTAACCCAAGGAATGGTGCGATCGTTTTCAAATGTCTGCGAGTCGTGTAACTGAGGCGGAATGTGGGGACCAGCCCGGTATTCACCTAGTGGGATGTGGAAAACAGCCTAAGAACCACATCCAGGCTGGCCGGCATACCGGCCCTCGTCGGTAATCCGCCGAGCGTTTCCAGGAAGCAGGCGGTCCAGGAAGCAGTGCGTTAGCGCTCTCGGCTACCCAGGCGGGTCAGTACGCAGCTGATCTGAAGACCCGGAAGTACAGACTTCGGACGACGGAATTCAAATCAGTATTCTTCGGTCGAATGGAGCGACGTTCCCATACACAAAACACCAATTTGAGAAACTTTCACGTTCAGTACGAGAAGGGAGAAGATTGTGCCATCCTGAGGATGAGAAATATCTTAATAGGGAGGCTTCCTGAGGATGAGAAATATCAGAACAGGGATATGCTTCGGAATCTATGGCCTGCAGTCACTACTTTACTGCAAACCACAAGTTTCGAACGACTCAAAAATTTACTAATAATCAACCGAAAGTTACCTTACATTATATTATGCATGTTCTGCGGCTGTCTAGCTGTTTCAGCCTCATGTCAACACTTAATGTTCCACTTCATCTACGAAACAAGCAACAGCCGTATCGGAAACTTTAGGCCAGAAGTAAAACGTCAAAAATTCTATGTTCAAGTGAGGTAGCTGGGCTAAAGTCACAGCAGTGGATCATTTTTTCCTTTGTGGTAGGTGGTCGCTAGTTGTCTACGAATTATTGTCATTGCCTACTGGCTCTTCTATGCCAGTAGTATGGCGATTCTATTACATGAGGTGGCTTGCAAATGTGGCATGTGTGTTTCTGTTCTTTAGAGCTATGGGTGATCAGAGTTATTGTTGTTGTTGTTGTTATGGTCTTCAGTCCTGAGACTGGTTTGATGCAACTCTCCATGCTATTCTATCCTGTGCAAGCTTCTTCATCTCCCAATACCTACTGCAACCTACATCCTTCTGAATCTGCTTAGTGTATTCATCTCTTGGTCTCCCACTACGATTTTTACCCTCCACACTGCCCTCCAGTACTAAACTGGTGATCCCTTGATGCCTCTGAACATGTCCTACCAACCAATCCCTTATTCTAGTCAAGTTGTGCCACAAACTCCTCCCCAATTCTATTCAATACCTCCTCATTAGTTATGTGATCTACCCATCTAATCTTCAGCATTCTTCTGTAGCTTCTTGTCCAAACTATTTATTATCCAAGTTTCACTTCCATACATGGCTACACTCCATACAAATACTTTAAGTAACGACTTCCTGACACTTAAATCTATACTCGGTGCTAACAAATTTCTGTTCTTCAGTAACGCTGTCCTTCCCATTGCCAGTCTACATTTTATATCCTCTCTACTTTGACCATCATCAGTTATTTTGCTCCCCAAATAGCAAAACTCCTTTACTACTTCAAGTGTATCATTTCCTAATCTAATTCCCTCAGCATCACCAGACTAAATTCGACTACATTCCATTATTTTGGTTTGGTTTTGTTGATGTTCATCTTATACCCTCCTTTCATGACACTGTCCATTCCATTCAACTGCTCTTCCAAGTCCTTTGCTGTCTCTGACAGAATTACAATGTCATCGCCAAACCTAAAAGTTTTTATTTCTTCTCCATGGATTTTAATACCTGCTCCGAACTTTTCTTTCGTTTCGTTTACTGCTTTCTCAATATACAGATTGAATAACATCGGGGAAAGACTACAACCCTGTCTCACTCCTTTCCCAACCACTGCTTCCCTTTCATGTCCCTCGACTCTTACAACTGCCATCTGGTTTCTGTACAAATTGTAAATAGCCTTTCGCTCCCTGTATTTTACCCCTGCCACCTTCAGAATTTGAAAGAGAGTATTCCAGTCAACATTGTCAAAAGCTTTCTCTAGGTCTAGAAATTCTAGAAACGTAGGTTTGCCTTTCCTTAATCTTTCTTCTAAGATTAGTCGTACGGTCAGTATTGCCTCACGTGTTCCAACATTTCTACGGAATCCAAACTGATCTTCCCGTAGGTCAGCTTCTACCAGTTTTTCCATTCGTCTGTAAAGAATTCGCGTTAGTATTTTGCAGCTGTGATTTATTTAACTGATAGTTCGGTAATTTTCACATCTGTCAACACCTGCTTTCTTTGGGATTGGAATTACTATATTAGTCTTGAAGTCTGAGGTCTGCACGATATGTTTCGTAAAAATATACATAATAGAAAAAGAGTTCAAGAATATATCTTCTGTCGCTTAATAATAACATTAAAGCAGCAGTTATCCTTCATCTCTGTTACACCTAGGCGTAAGACCATAAAATTTGCTAAATCTGTGTAGAAAAAATTACAGGAAGACAGTTTTTGGGAAGGTGGAGAGGGCCCAATTTTGTCAGTTTTGCCAGGGGGCGCAGGATCATTTCGGTACGGTTCTGACCCTTCACCATGCACCACTTACGATTTCAGATGTAGAAGTGTTTGGTTGACACGCAGCAAGTAGATATAGTTGCAGTGCGAGCAGGCAGAGAGATCAGGGCTCTTGGCACACTTCTGCGGCAGCTCATCGCGGACAATGCAAGCTCTCTCGCTGAGCTCTAAGCCGCGAGCGTCGCAGACGCCGCCATCGCAACTCGGCCGTGGACAATTGCCTTCCGGTACTCCGTGCCACAGGTTCGGCTGAATAGCGCTCCTGTTGCAACACCACGCAACTACTGACAGCGATCGTATCGCCCCTCCTCTCGCGTCCATCATTCAACGTGTTAGCAACTGTTCGGCTGCACATGAAGTTTGTGGGCGATGCGCAGAATGTTTTGAAGGAGCACGCGCTCTCGTCGTCTTCAGGTAGCAACGTAATTGCTGATGGAAGAGCAAAGTATGTTGATTGATAAGGTGGAATGGAAGACGCTAGGTTCACCTCCGTGACGTCACTGTAACGAGATCTTGCGGACATCTTTCGACTTTCGTGGACGTATCGACTCTGAGCCCGGCGAGCCTCTCGTGGAACGGCCATCCTTACTAGGTTTACGTAGAGTCATCACCGCGGTGAGCCTACAGTCTCACGGTTTCACATGGGGGTTGGCACCATCATTGTGTTGATACATGCCACCAGCTAGGAAACGTTATGTACTAGCAAATGGCTCAAATGGCTCTGAGCACTATGGGACTTAACAGCTGAGGTCATCAGTCCCCTAGAACTACTTAAACCTAACTAACCTAAAGACATCAGGCACATCCATGCCCGAGGCAGGATTCGAACCTGCGACCGTATCGTCGTGCGGTCCCAGACTGAAGCGTCTAGATACGCTCGGCCACTCCGGCAGGCGATGTAATAGCAGTTCACCGATAGGAAATAATGCGACTGGTTGCTGTTTTCAGTATCTAATTATTTCCAAGCACTAACGTGTTGTATGGATGACAAAGTTATCGTCTGCAAAAATCTAATTAGTTTGTGTGACTCATAAGTATTAAAAAATTGAAACGGATTTATTGGCTCCACATCAGTGGATAAGTCACATCTTCCCTCATTTTATTCGATTTAACTGACCTATTTATTCATTTGAAGACCATATACCCAATGTTATTTTGTCTAGTCATTTATACAAAATTATGCTTGCTACGCAATAATAAACGTAGTATTACCATAACACAGTCCTGAAACAGTAAAAGGCTTCTTGCTCACGAATTAAATCAGCAACTCACCTGGTGCATTAATTGCAACTCTGGAAACTATTCCTGGCTTTTATTTCTTTGAAAGTGAGAACTTGTCGAGTTCACACACGCCATTTACACACGTGTACCGTAATTACGTATTACGGTAAGTATTTAACGATACGCTTCCCACATGGTAAAAGCGTGATGGTTGAGTGACGTACGTTTAACTTGATATGAAAAATTACAATTTGCTGTGAGAAAAATAATATACTTCCTTTGAACTTGTGAAAATAACTGAAACAACGAAAAATTACACCTTAAGGTTCACTTCTTTGCCAGTACGAGAATACATTACGTCTGCATACGTAGAAGATTCTCTTGTTTGGAAAAGAAGGCCCCTAAAATAAATAGCTTGAAAATTTTCTTTTATATTTCTATATGGCTGACACCAAGCTACCTTTTAATTCTTCTTCAATTCTATCACTCTTTTCTATGCCTTTATTTTGAGTAGTACTTACCATTTTTACCAGACCGACGTATTTTGAACATTTTTAGCATCTGGCTGTTTCACGCTTAATCTGTAAAATGTTGAAATTAAAACTCACTCCTCCGAGACAGCGCTCTTTTATATATACACACACACAACATAAAATATTATAGACCATACTTTCCTCAAAATAGTAAGGTTGTAGAATCTTTTAGAAAACAAAGAAAAGAACGTCAGATAAAGCAGGGCGCGAAACAGCGCACTAGCTATACAGGGTGTTACCACCACTTACGGCCAAACTTTCAGGAAACATTCCTCACACACAAAGAAAGAAAATGTTATGTGGACATGTGTCTGGAAACGTCAACTTTTCATGTTAGAGCTCATTTTATTACTTCTATTCGAATCACATTAATCATGGAATAGAAACACACAGCAACAGAACGTCCCAACGTGACTTCAAACACTTTGTTATAGGAAATGTTCAAAATGTCCTCCGTTAACGAGGATACATGCATCCACCCTCCGTCGTATGGAATCCCTGATGCGCTGATGCAGCCCTAGAGAATGGCGTATTGTATCACAGCCGTCCACAATACGAACACGAAGAGTCTCTACATTTGGTATCGGGGTTGCGTAGACAAGAGCTTTCAAATCCACCCTAAATGAAAGTCAAGATGGTTGAGGTCAGGAGAGCGTGGAGGCCATGGAATTGGTCCGCCTCCACCAATCCATCGGTCACACAATCTGTTGTTAAGAAGCGTACGAACACTCCGACCGAAATGTGCAGGAGCTCCATCGTGCATGAACCACATGTTGTGTCGCACTTGTAAAGGCACATGTTCCAGCAGAACAGGTAGAGTATCCCGTATGAAATTATGATTACGTGCTCCATTCAGCGTAGCTGGAAGTACATGGGGCCCAATCGAGACATCACCAACAATGCCTGCCCAAACGTTCACAGAAAACCTGTGTTGACGACGTGATTGCACAATTGCGTGCGGATTGTCGTCAGCCCACACATGTTGATTGTGAAAATTTACAATTTCATCACGTTGGAATGAAGCCTCTTCCTTAAAGAAAACATTTGCACTGAAATGAGGATTGACACATTGTTGAATGAACCATTCGCAGAAGTGTACCCGTAGAGGCCAATCATCTGCTGATAGTGCCTGCACACGCTGTACATAGTACGGAAACAACTGGTTTTCCCGTAGCACTCTCCATACAGTGGCGTGGTCAACGTTACCTTATACAGCAGCAACTTCTCTGACACTGACATTAGGGCTATCGTCAACTGCACGAGGAATTGCCTCGTCCATTACAGGTGTCCTCGTTGTTCTAGGTCTTCCCCAGTGGCGACTCATAGGCTGGAATGTTCCGTGCTCCCTAAGACGCCGATCAATTGCTTCGAACGTCTTCCTGTCGCGACACCTTCGTTCTGGAAATCTGTCTCGATACAAACGTACCGCGCCACGGCTATTGACCCGTGCTAATCCATACATCAAATTGGCATCTTCCAACTCCGCGTTTGTAAACATTGCACTGACTGCAAAACCACGTTCGTGATGAACACTAACCTGTTGATGCTACGTACTGATGTGCTTGATGCTAGTAGTGTAGAGCAATGAGTCGCATGCCAAGACAAGCACCGAAGTCAACAACACCTTCCTTCAATTGGGCCAACTGGCGGTGAATCGAGGAAGTACAGTACATAGTGACGAAACTAAAATGAGCTCTAACATGGAAATTAAGCGTTTCCGGACACATGTCCACGTAACATCTTTTCTTTATTTGTGTGTGAGGGATGTTTCCTGAAAGTCTGGCCGTATCTTTTTGTAACACCCTGTATACGCAACATAAAGTACTACAGACCATACTTTCCTCAAAATAGTAAGGTTGTAGAATCTTTTAGAAAACAAAGAAAAGAACGTCAGATATAGCAGGGCGCGAGCCAGTGCACTAGCTATATACTCCGCTTAATCACCGGACATTCTATCCACAACACCACTATGGACACTATGCACTTGGTTTCAAATTTAGACAACCTGAAGACTTCAGCTATCGTTATGATTCTTTCCTTATATTTAATTATAATAAAGCGAACCAAAGCGACGGGTTTTCGAGAAATCCTCAACATTTGAAGCGGACATGCGTAGGAGGCTAAAACCAATCAAATATGGCTTGTCGCACTTCTCAGAACTCGATACGACCACGAAAGTCGACGGTCGATACTGTACGTGTACACGTCATAGTGATGTCACGAAGATGTGTTACCGAGATGAATCTATCGTCTCCCAGGCGGAACATACTGATGCGTGCGCCAAACCGTCTTTTTTTTCGCTTCAGCACTCGAATAACACCGTGTTCTATAGAGAGAGGGCTGCAGAATCTTAAGCATTACGTACTGGCTTGCTGTTTCTTTGGCAAAGTCTTTTTTTCTTTTTGCCTGGGTTTACGGACAATACTACTCCGAACACGTACGCCACTAAACTGCTGTATTAACTTTAATAGATCGTTGTATGATTTTCCCACATTGTCACTATATGCACCATATCATTTTAATACTATTTGTCCCATTTGTGACATTGAAACTGTTATTCCTTACGTAACTATGATGTAAAAAAAGATACTGTATGTTAGAAACCCTGATCCGATGTCAGAGAGGGCCTGACGGCTCGAATCAGATCAGGTTAAACAAACAGATAAAAATAAACAAACATCTAAAATGGTCACCCAGTCCCAGTTGCAGGCAACCTGTTTGACGGCTTCCAGGGACAACAAACATTTTAAGCAAGCATTACATGTAGAAAATGTATATATGTCTTGAGCCAACGTAAATTACGGCGCGCAAATTACCAATACTATATTCATCCAGTATTAGAGACTGAGAGCACTTATCAACTTGCATCCAACTTTATACATCATGTGAAACCTTTTCTAAACTTTTTCTCGCTTACGGCTATATTGGATTTGATGATTTCGAATTTTTAACTTACTTTTTGCTATGAGGAAGCCTAAAATAAAGTTTGAGAATATGCAATATTTGCAAAAGGGTCTTACAAGAACATCTACATCCATACTCCGCAAGCCACCTGACGGTGTGTGGCGGAGCGTACCTTGAGTACCTCTATCGGTTCTCCTTTCTATTCCAGTCTCGTATTGTTCGTGGAAAGAAGGATTGTCGGTATGCCTCTGTGTGGGCTCTAATCTCTCTGATTTTATCCTCATGGTCTCTTCGCGATATATACGTAGGAGGGAGCAATACACTGCTTGACTCTTCGGTAAAGGTATGTTCTCGAAACTTTAACAAAAGCCCGTACCGAGCTACTGGGCGTCTCTCCTGCAGAGTCTTCCACTGGAGTTTATCATCTCCGTAACGCTTTCGCGATTACTAAATGATCCTGTGGTGGTGGTGGTTAGTGTTTAACGTCCCGTCGACAACGAGGTCATTAGAGACGGAGCGCAAGCTCGGGTGAGGGAAGGACTGGGAAGGAAATCGGCCGTGCCCTTTCAAAGGAACCATCCCGGCATTTGCCTGAAACGATTTAGGGAAATCACGGAAAACCTAAATCAGGATGGCTGGAGACGGGATTGAACCGTCGTCCTCCCGAATGCGAGTCCAGTGTGCTAACCACTGCGCCACCTCGCTCGGTAATGATCCTGTAACGAAGCGCGCTGCTCTCCGTTGGGTCTTCTCTATCTCTTCTATCAATCCTGTCTGGTACGGATCCCACACTGCTGAGCAGTATTCAAGCAGTGGGCGAACAAGCGTACTGTAACCTACTTCCTTTGTTTTCGGATTGCATTTCCTTAGGATTCTTCCAAAGAATCTCAGTCTGGCATCTGCTTTACCGACGATCAACTTTATATGATCATTCAATTTGAAATCACTCCTAATGCCTACTCCCAGATAATTTATGGAATTAACTGCTTCCAGCTGCTGACCTGCTATATTGTAGCTAAATGATAAGGGATCTTTCTATGTATTCGCAGCACATTACACTTGTCTACTTTGAGATTCAATTGCCATTCCCTGCACCATGCGTCAATTCGCTGCAGATCCTCCTGCATTTCAGTACAATTTTCCATTGCTACAACCTCTCGATACATTCGTAGAAAGGTATCATCACTCTTTCGGTTAATCAGTTTTAGTTTCGATTTTTCCCGTTAGTCTATGTCTCGATAAATCGAAACTGACAAAACCAACATAATTAGGGTTTTTCATCTTGAACCATAAATGTTTTACATGTTTAACATCAAATACTGAACACTGAAAACGTACGGAGCTGTTTTATACGTGGAAATGAATTCTTTGAAGAACAGTGGCGGAGAGGGACCAACGGGAGTTACAAGTTAACTTAGAAAACTCCGAAACAACAACAGTAAGAAGTTCTTAATGTATTATTGCAAGTGAGTCTTGAGTTTCCCTCACGTCTGCATAATGTATTGCTATAGTGTAATTCTGACTTACTACCCAACAATAATGGTCACACCCAAAAAATTCTAAAGAGGTCAATGTGACGTTAACATTAACGCAAAATAGTACAAAATGGAATGGAACACAACGATGTTTGGATAACTTGTGAAAAAACACGCAATAAGCTACGGTCAAAATATCACCACAAAAAAGCCACCCGTCATCAAATCTGAAAGGTAAGTCGTACATGTGTGTTCCATTTCCAGAGACCGGAAATGACGCTTTTACGTGAACGCGCGCGCGTGCGTGTGTGTGTGTGTGTGTGTGTGTGTGTGTGTGTGTGTGTGTGTGTGTGTGTGTGTGTTCCACGTATCCTGCAAGACTGCTGGGTCTATTTGAATCAAAACTGAAACACGTATCACTTACTGTTTGAGAGTATACGGTAGGGGTGGGGTTACGAATCATATGGGGGTACGTGTGAAGTGTAGGTAACAACGCGCAAATACCAAAACTTTATTCATCCAGTAATTTAGAACGAAGCACTTAGTCGCTTCCAACTAACAGTACACATAATTTCTAGCATTTACGAAACTATTTCTGGCATACAGCATCCACAAAATGTTGAGAAGAAAAATATTTATCACTGTTCATGCAGTAAAATTGCTGCATCATACATGACATTGTAATTTATTATTTCTTTACAACTACCTCCAGTTCCAACACATTTCACAGACAGTATCGACACGTTGTTATTGCTTTGGTTTTCAGTCCAAAGACTTGTTTGGTGCAGCTCTCCAGGTTACTCTATCCTGTACAAGCCTTTTATCTCCGAGTAGCTACTGCAACCTACATACAATCTGCTTACTGGATGCATCTCTTGTTCTCCCAATACGATTTTTATTCCTCACACTTCCGTCCACTATTCAACTGGTCATCCCTTGATGCCTTAGAATGTGTATCGACGTATGTTGCTGAATATACACTATCCGGACATCTGGCTGAAAAGGGCTTACAAGCGTAGCGTCCTCCATAGGTAATGCTGGAATTCAATATGATGATGGCCCACACTTGATGATAGCCTCCACTCTCGCAAGCATACGTTTAATCAGGTGCTGGAAGGTTTCTTGGAGAATGGCAGCCCCTTCTTCACGGGGTGCTGCAATGAGGAGAGGTATCGATGTCGGTCGGAGAGTCACGAAGTCGGCGTTTCAAAACATCCCAATAGGATTCAGGTCAGGACTCTGTGCAGGCCAGTCCATGGCAAGGATGTTATTGTCGTGTAACCACTCCGCCACAGGCTGTGCATTACGAACAACTGCTCGATCGTGTTGAAAGATGTAATCGTCATCCCTGAATTGCTCTCGAACAGTGGGAAGCTACAAAGTGCTTAAAACATCAATACAGGCCTGCTCTGTGATAGTCCCACGCAAAACCACTACGGTTGGAAGCCACCTCGATGAAAAACACGACTACACGATAACACCACCGCTTCCTAATTTTACTCTTGGCACTACACACGATGGCACATGACGTCCACCGAGCATTCGCCATACCCGCACCCTGCCATCGGGTCGCCACATTGTGTTCCGTGATTCGTCACTCCACACAACATTTTTCCACTGTTCGATCGTCCAATATTTACCCTCCTTACACCAAGCGAGGCTTCGTTTGGCATTTACCGGCGTGATGTGTGGCGTACGTGCAGCTGCTCGACCTTAAAACCCAAGTTTTCTCACCTCCCGCCTAACTGTCATAGTCCTTCCAGAGGACCCAGATAGCGGTCGCTGTCAGTCAACAGACAAAGTCGGCCTGTACGCTTTTGTGCTGTACGTGTCCATTGACGTTTCCACTTCATTATCACATCGGAAACAGTGGACCAATGGATGTTTAGGAGTGTGGAAATTTCGCGTACAGATGTATGACACATGTGACACCTAATCACCTGACCATGTTCGAAGTCCTTGAGTTCCGCGGAGCGTCCCATTCTGCTGTCTCACGATGTCTAATGACTACTGAGATCGCTGATACGGAATACCTGGCAGTAGGTGGCAGCACACTGCACCTAAAATGAAAGACTTATGTTTTTGGGGTGTCCGGGTTGCCTTGGATACACAGGGTACCTGCAAAATTATGTCACTGTTTGACAAGTAGCTCAGGAGATTAGACGTCTAACATTAAGTTGCGTGAGAACGAAACCACAGGGCGAAATTTGCTAAAGCTACAGATGAAATATGTGTCCAAATATGCGTGGAATGTTTAAATATATGTGACATGTGCTTCCACGGGCGAAGCTGCGGATAAAACGTTCCTCGTAAACCCCTGGATAGATTTCAACGTAACTTGGTACGCATCCCATCTGAAAAGAAATCCTGAGGGGGAGGGAGGGGGGCGAAGACCATCAACCTGCTAATGGCGTGGAGCTGATGGAGAGAAGGGTGGAGGAGGACAGAGAGAGGGGGGGAGACAGATGGAGGAAGGGAGGAAGAAGTGATGAGGAGATGGACAGGGAGAGGGTGAGCGTGAGGAGATGGACAGAGAAAGGAGGGAGAGGAGGGAGGACATGGGCAGAGAGACAGGGAAGGAGGAGTTGGACTAATAGAAAATAAATCAATACCTGTGAAACGCTGTGTACTCAGCTGGTAATAAAAATAAAACGTAAACATAATGAGTGGCTGCGGTAAACACTTAAGCTCATGGAATAAAATATTAGTCCCCCCACCCCCTTCAAAAGAGCATGCTGATCGCTTCGTAGCACTGGATGTGGTGCATGACAGGTACCAGACTGACATACGACACTCACACTGTTGATCGAAGTCATGGTAGTGAAGTTCAGTGGTGAAATCAGCGCAATAAGAAGCAAAAAGTGCTACGGTGTTTGAACGCGCCCATGACCAACCGTGAATGATTCTCCTCCGTGCACTGTCCTACGTGCCCACATGACACGATTTACCGTGCAACACGCCATGACAACTGTCGGGTGTAAAAAGATCCTAATCGAAAGGGAGCAGAGACGAGAGTCTCGCCTTACCCACGAAATCGGTTTCAAACCGGACAGCGACTACTGCCGCTGCTTTCAGTGAATGCGCGTCCATCGCAACCAGTTTCCAAGTTAACACTGCGACAGAAAGTGAATGTAATTGATATGTGGAGTCGTTTACCTCCAGAGAGCCACTTATCACAACAGCTGATAAAACTGGACGTCAGTGGGCCAGACAACACAGAGACTGGACAAAAGTTGACGGTAAGCGTGTAGACCGCTTAGTTTTGCCTCGTTTCAGGCTACGCATGTCGCACTGTTGGCGTAATTTGGCGTTTAATCTGCAGAGTTACGAGGGTGTAGTTCATCCTGGAGGTTATTCTTCGTTGCTTTGGGCATGTTTTTTGGTCCATGACTTGGGCCCATTCATTCACGTGAACGTGATTACTTTACCACAATTGGTGCCTAAGTGTTGCTGTGGACACTCCCAACTTCAAGATACCAACAAGCCGTCTTGACAGGGTAGCAAGAGTACGTCCTGAGTTGACGGACACACTGCATCACACCGCATCTAAACTGGACCACTACATCAGTCGATCTTAATCCGCTAGAGAATGTCTGCGGCTGTTTGGAACAGCGAGTGAAACGTAACGATCAACTTCGTAGTATTCCCGTAAGTCTATGAGATCTTATCGTGAATCAGCGGCTTCAGCTGCTGTTGGCGTACCTGGGAGATCTTGCGGACACTCTTCCACGCCGAGTTCGGGCCATTGTGAGGTTTAGGAAGAGGTGTAGGACTGACACGTGTTACCTAGAGAACGATTACTTTTTTTTTTTCTTTTTCCTTGTGTGTTTGCGATCCCATCTCTTTCCGTGCTTAATTTTTGGATACTAGCGTAGCGACTACAAGTAAGACACGGTAAGATGTGTAACATAAAATCTCCACGAAGATAAGCCATCTCACTCCGCTATCAATGTCTTCCAAAGGCAATTGAAGGACCGTAGGATGAGTCCTCGGGTCCGATCCTTCACGTAAGCCTGCCTCCGCGAACCCAAGACCGTTCCCCCGCGAGCTCGCTTCATTTGACGTCCTCCTCGGGCGCTGAATTACGCCGAAGCTCTCGCGGCTTTTTCGCGCTCATTAGCTAAACCTCCACCGTCACGCTCAGTAGCAGCCGAGAGTCCACTATTTCACTCGCCATCACGAAACAATTAAAGTAACGAGAAAGTGTTGGCGCGAAAGCGTTTGCTCTCGCGGCAGATGTTCCATCTGCAGTATAAGCATCAGTCACCTCGCGAGGTAGCTTTTCCATTATGAAGAACTTTGACTCACTGTCGCAACGCATGTTTGCAACTCCTGTGCAAACAGAAAAGAGAACCATTTTTCTTAGCCACTGGCCTTTCGACTTTTCCGTAAGTGACTAAATGAAACCGGCGCTAAGCTACTAAACGGAATAGGAAATACGAATCAAGAGTACATTTCTTGGTTTAGCAGACGAGGTAGTACTTTATCTCGTTCATGCAATATGCAAGCCTTCTTATACTAATAAGAAAACGCGAAATGACGAAGCGTATTGTACGATGGCAAGTGTAATCTGGGTCAGGGAATTCAAATGTCACAGAATACTCAATTCCACAGACTGAAAATAAGGAGAGGGGCTAATGGAATTGATTAATACAAACCACTGAGAAATGCACAGAAGTATGATTTTCGATACATACTTATGTTTTTTAAATGGGAAACCTGATATTTTCAGCCCAACTGAAAATAGGAAAAAATACTTAATCAATGCGGTTTCTTCAATGTAATTTGTAACGTAAAGTTGACGCTTGAGTAACTACTAAGCATTTAATCAGGTGTATCTGAGATAACCAAATTAATTAGAGATACAAAAAACAACAGTGATATAACGCAGATACAAAAGAGTCATGAATAGCACATTACGTCCAAATGTTAACATTTTTATTAGGAGGAGGAAATTAGTGTTTAACGTCCCGTCGACAACGAAGTCATTAGAGACGGAGCGCAAGCTCGGGTGAGGGTAGGATGCGGAAGGAAATCGGCCGTGCCCTTTCAAAGGAACCATCCCAGCATTTGCCTGAAGCGATTTAGGGAAATAACGGAAAACCTAAATCAGGATGGCCGGAGACGGGATTGAACCGTCGTCCTCCCGAATGCGAGTCCAGTGTGCTAACCACTGCGCCACCTCGCTCGGTGTAACATTTTTATTAGTCTTTTTCTCTGAAGACAACTGTACGGCACTGGTTTGTTAGAAGAAAATGCACATTAACATGAGAATGTAGTTAAACTTACGAATTTGATTCTTCTTTTCAATTACAGAATGTAAAAGAGTCTATCCTGACATTTCAGGCCAATAAATGTTCAAAGTGGTGGCCATCATTTGCTGCACACATTTGCAATCTACCGCGTAATGACTGACCTACACGACGCACTAAATCTGGTGTAATGTTGACACAGGCTGCCTCAATACGATGTTTCATATCCTCCGGGGTTCTTGGTACATCACGGTACACATTCTCGTTTAACGTACCACACTGAAAGAAGTCTGAAGCTGTCAGATCAGGAGTACGGGCTGGCCAATTTATGCGTACGCCACGTCCTATGAAACGTCCGTCGAACATTCTGTCAAGGGTCAGCCTAGTGTCCATTGCAGAATGTGCAGGAGCACCATCATGTTGATACCACATGCATCTACGCGTTTCCAGCGGGACATTTTCTAGAAATGTGGGCAGATCACTTTGTAGAAACTCTGTGTATTTTGCAGATGTTAGGGTGCCTTCAATGAACTGAGGAGCAATGAGGTGGTCGCCAATGACTCCGCACCATACATGTATATTCCACGGTCGTTGTCGTTCTACCTGTCGAAGCCAGCAAGGATTGTCCACGGACCAGTAATGCATGTTTCGTAAATCCACTGCACCGTGGCTCGTGAAACCTGCTTCACCGGTAAACAGGTAGGACTGCAACGCATTTTCTGGTAATGCCCATTGACAGAAATTTACTGGATTCTTAAGGTCATCTCCATGTAATTGCTGATGCAGCACACATGATACAGATGAAACTTGTCACGACGTAGTATGCGCATTACACTACTTCGCCTCATTGTACTGCCTCTAGCGATGTCATGGGAACTCGTGTGGGTTTACGTCAACAGCAGCTAATACACAAACTGCACCTGCTTCTCCTGTGACGGGTTTTTTACGGACCCGTCTGCGTGTTACGACCATCCTGTTGCTTACAATTGCTTGTACATGTTTTCAAATATGCGGCCCGTTGGATGACCTCTGAATACAACCTGCAGGCTGTAGCTGCATTTTATCTACACTCGTCATAGACGAGTATCATCTCTGCCTATTCAGAGCTGGAATAAACCATTTTCACAGTTCTTACGACACTGTACACACTCTACAATTACATCCATGCTCCGAAAGCCACCTGACTGTGTACCTCTATCGGTTCTCCCTTCTATTCCACTCTCGTATTGTTCGTGGAAAGAAGGATTGTCGGTATGTCTCTGTGTGGGCTCTAATCTCTCTGATTTTACCCTCATGGTCTCTTCGCGAGATATGACGGAGAAATATACTGCTTGACTCCTCGGTGAAGGTATGTTCTCGTAACTTCAACAAAAGCCCGTACCGAGCTACTGAGTGTCTCTCCTGCAGAATCTTCCACTGGAGTTTATCTATCATCTCCGTAACGCTTTCACGATTACTAAATCATCCTGTAACGAAGCGCGCTGCTCTCCGTTGGATCTTCTCTATCTCTCCTATCAACCCTTTCTGGTACGGATCCCACACTGCTGAGCAGTATTCAAGCAGTGTGCGAACAAGTGTACTGTAAGCTACTTACTTTGTTTTCGGATTTCATTTCCTTAGGATTCTTCCAATGAATCTCAGTCTGGCATCTGCTTTACCGACGATCAACTTATATGACCATTCCATTTTAAATCACTCCTAATGCGTACTCCCACATAATTTATGGAATTAACTGCTTCCAGTTGCTGATCTATATTGTAGCTAAATGATAAGGGATCTTTCTATGTATTCGCAGCACATTACACTTGTCTACATTTAGATTCAATTGTCATTCCCTGCACCATGCTTCAATTCGCTGCAGATCCTCCTGCATTTCAGTACAATTTTCCACTGTCACAACCTCTCTATGTACCACAGCATCATCCGCAAAAAGACTCAGTGAACTTCCGATGTTATCCACAAGGTCATTTATGTATATTGTGAATAGCAACGGTCCTATGACACTCCCCTGCGGCACACCTGAAATCACTCTTACTTCGGAAGACTTCTCTCCATTGAGAATGACATGCTGCGTTCTGTTATCTAGGAACTCTTCAATCCAATCACACAACTGGTCTGATAGTCCATATGCTCTTACTTTGTTCATTAAACGACTGTGGGGAACTGTATCGAACGCCTTGCGGAAGTCGAGAAACACGGCAGCTACCTGTGAACCCGTGTCTATGGCCCTCTGAGTCTCGTGGTCGAATAGCGCGAGCTGGGTTTCACACGATCGTCTTTTTCGAAACCCATGCTGATTCCTACAGATTAGATTTCTACTCTCCAGAAAAGTCATTATGCTCGAACATAATACGTGTTCCAGAATTCTATAACTGATCGTCGTTAGAGACGTAGATCTATAGTTCTGCACATCTGTTCCACGTCCCTTCTTGAAAACGGGGATGACATGTGCCCTTTTCCAATCCTATGGAATGCTACGCTCTTCTAGGTACCTACGGTACACCGCTGCAAAAGGGGCAAGTTCCTTCGCGTGCTCTGTGTAAAATCGAACTGGTATCCCATCAGGTCCAGCGGCCTTTCCTCTTTTGAGCGATTTTAATTGTCTCTCTATCCCTGTGTCGTCTAGTTCGATATCTACCATTTTGTCATCTGTGCGACAATCTAGAGAAGGTACAGTATAGTCTTCCTCTGTGAAACAGTTTTGGAGAAAGACACTGTTGTACTTGCGACCTTCTCACGTTCCTACTGTGCGTACTTCCGTTCTTACTTTCGTACAGTACACTATCACAACGTCCGATAACACGGTGTACTACAGCTATTCTGTGTACGAGGACTAATTTAGCAAGCGCCACATGCAGACACTGAGACAGCCAAACTCGTAAACCTCTTAGTCTTCGTAAACATACCCCTACACATCTTGTTTGTTGCAACACGAGACTTAACGTAATAGGTCTCAAGTGTCAACCTTATGATACAAATTACTCCGCATGTACTTAACATTTTACAATTTAACAAACGGCACTGATTAAGTATTTGTTTCTATTCTCAGTTGCGCTAAAAATAAAAACAGGTTTACATTTAAACAAAAAAAAAAAAAAAACGTAAGTAGGTATTGAAAACACCGTGAATTCCTTGTCCCAGGAAGGGGAAACTTTATTGACACATTCCTGGGGTCAGATACATCACATGATCACACTGACAGAACCACAGGCACATAGACACAGGCAACAGAGCATGCACAATGTCGGCACTAGGACAGTGTATATCCACCTTTCGCAGCAATGCAGGCTGCTATTCTCCCATGGAGACGATCGTAGAGATGCTGGATGTAATCCTGTGGAACGGCTTGCCACGCCATTTCCACCTGGCGCCTCAGTTGGACCTGCGTTCGTGCTGGACGTGCAGACCGCGTGAGACGACACTTCATCCAGTCCCAAACATGCTCAATGGGGGACAGATCCGGAGATCTTGCTGGCCAGGGTAGTTGACTTACACGTTCTAGAGCACGTTGGGTGGTACGGGATACATGTGGGCGTGCATTGTCCTGTTGGAACAGCAAGTTCCCTTGCCGGTCTAGGAATGGTAGAACGATGGGTTCGATGACGGTTTGGATGTACCGTGCACTATTCAGTGTCTCCTCGACGATCACCAGAGGTGTACGGCCAGTGTAGGAGATCGCTCCCCACACCATGATGCCGGGTGTTGGCCCTGTGTGCCTCGGTCGTATGCAGTCCTGATTGTGGCGCTCACATGCACGGCGCCAAACACGCATACGACCATCATTGGCACCAAGGCAGAAGCAACTCTCATCGCTGAAGACGACACGTCTCCATTCGTCCCTCCATTCACGCCTGTCGCGACACCACTGGAGGCGGGCTGCACGATGTTGGGGCGTGAGCGGAAGACGGACTAACGGTGTGCGAGACCGTAGCCCAGCTTCATGGAGACGGTTGCGAATGGTCCTCGCCGATACCCCAGGAGCAACAGTGTCCCTAATTTGCTGAGAAGTGGCGGTGCGGTCCCCTACGGCACTGCGTAGGATCCTACGGTCTTGGCGTGCATCCGTGCGTCGCTGCGGTCCGGTCCCAGGTCGACGGGCACGTGCACCTTCCGCCGACCACTGGCGACAACATCGATGTACTGTAGAGACCTCACGCCCCACGTGTTGAGCAATTCGGCGGTACGTCCACCCGGCCTCCCGCATGCCCACTATACGCCCTCGCTCAAAGTCCGTCAACTGCACATACGGTTCACGTCCACGCTGTCGCGGCATGCTACCAGTGTTAAAGACTGCGATGGAGCTCCGTATGCCACGGCAAACTGGCTGACACTGACGGCGGCGGAGCACAAATGCTGCGCAGCTAGCGCCATTCGACGGCCAACACCGCGGTTCCTGGTGTGTCCGCTGTGCCGTGCGTGTGATCATTGCTTGTACAGCCCTCTCGCAGTGTCCGGAGCAAGTATGATGGGTCTGACACACCGGTAACAATGTGTTCTTTTTTCCATTTCCAGGAGTGTATGTTATATTCGTCGAGATCCTATAGGGTCACGCAAAGCATGCCTCATTCGTGCGTTCTCTCTGCCCTTCCACGAATATCTCATTTTTTTCTCCATGGAATCTGTATCTGGCCGGCCAGGGTAACCGAGCGGTTCTAGGCGCTACAGTCTGGAACCGCGCGGCAGCTACGGTCGCAGGTTCGAATCCTGCCTCGGGCATGGATGTGTGTGATGTCCTTAGGTTAGTTAGGTTTAAGTAGTTCTATGTTCTAGGGGACTGATAACTTCTTGAGGTCAAGTCCCATAGCGCTCAGAGCCATTTGAACCATTTTTTAATCTCTCTCTATCTTCAGTCCACTTTGTCCCTGGTTTCTTTGGGACTTCATTCTCTGACCTCACATTCCACTTGTTTACCTTGTCCCTGCATATATTTCTGTGTTCAGTTTCTACTGGATCGATTTTTGTTGCTTCTACGTCCAGTTTGACGTTTTTGATCGATAGTAATGTTGATTTGAGCCCTTGTATGTACGTTAGACTCTCTTTCTGAGTCGTTTTGGTGATAGCCTGATGATGTCGCCATAGAATTTCAACCTTTTTCTGACATCTGCTGATATGTTTGTCATCTTCTCTGTAGTTTTCCTAGAGTGTAATCTGTATCCCTGTTCTGCCAGCTTTGTGCCGAGAATTTTCCTCATGTTTTTTCTGATGGAATATGGAGTGTTAGCGTCTTACTTGCATTCAGTATTCAGTCTTGATTACTGTGTTGTAGTGTCTGACGTTTGTGTGAGTGGACATGCATTTTTTATTATATACGTGCTGTGTCTTGCCTAACGCTCTCTTCATTTTTTGTATTCGGGTCTTCTGTGCGATCTTTTCCCCTCCTTTAGGTTCAAGGATTTCACCTAGATACATGAAGTGTGCAACTATGTTTATTTTGCCGTATTTTGTGTCTAATTTTGTTTAATTTTGAGCAGAAAAATTCAGACTTCTCGAAAGAGACTTGCAGCCGAACATTTTCCGTGCAGTCTTTTAGTACCTCTGTTTGGTCTTCTGCGAAAGCTGGGTCTGATATTTCTATATTTTCTCTTCCTAGTCGAGTTGGTTTCCAGTGTCCTTGAGTTCTCTCTCTCTCTCTCTCTCTCTCTCTCTCTCTCTCTCTCTCTCTCTCTCTATCACATGGTTTCAACATTTATAAAAAAAAAGTCTGCTGCAGAAGGATATTAGCGACAGGTTAACAGTGGATATATGTTAACCGGATACAAAAATTATTCAAACCTACTGGGATGCTTGTTGTAGCGGAGGTACGTTAAAAATAGCCGAAAGGCGTCAACAAAATTTAAAAATTTAACTTTCATAATATTAAAACCATATCCAACATGGTGGTCGTCACAGCTTGTCCACTAGCGCTCGTACGTAACGCTTGGACTAATGAAAGATTACGGAGAGAGATGGTACAAGTAGTATGTGAGAGGATGGTGCACGTTAGTGGATGAACATGGTTATGCTAAAACTTGCTTACAACGTTTACTGAGAAGTGGCGCGATCGTCCATACGACCTTAGATACGCCGTTTTCCCCGTGTGTTAAGGCTGGCGATTCTCCGTTGCTTCTTTATTTAAGATAACGCATTTCTTGAGATTTCGATGGTCACAGTTTGTCAGATATGTTACACTTTTTAGTCATACACGTTTTTAACATCTTGCTGCCCCTCCCCCCCCCCCCCCCTACCTCTAGAACCCCACGTCTTACCGTATTTTATAGTATTTACACTATTTCACAGTTTGTGTAATTTCTTTTTACTACTAAAAGCTTTCCTTAATGGTAACTTCTTATTTATTCCCATTTTATTAATTTTAGGTATGTATGTAGCTAAATATTACCTGATTTTTACTGTCATACTTTTAATTTAATCGTTTTAAGCATGCTGAGCGTAATCACGTTTATTCAGCTATGTGCATCACCCTCGCTCATTCTACTAGCGTCCTCTCCCCTCGGAAGGCTTCAGTAAGTTTAAATAACTTTTGTATCCGCATTGAGTTACTATTGGTCGTGTGTGTGTGTGTGTGTGTGTGTGTGTGTCTCCAGTGCTACCCTGTTCAGATAAACCTTCCATTTTGTAACTGACTGGCTACTTAGTATTCCTTCACGAACATTTCGTTCTGAGGATAGCTTGTACATAAGCCGAATCCGCTAAATAAATATTATTCAGATTTCGACTGTTCATTCAACTTAAATTTCATCCTACAGTTGCTGCAACCTTGTACAAATCTTTTCATCAAAAAGAAAGAAAAAGTGATTGATTAATTTTAAGAGTTTGGGGTACAGACTGCGCCGGTGCCGTTCTGTGTGCATTGTGTCGCTAGTACCGGCACCTGGGGAAAGGGGTTTTCCTCCAGCGCGCAGGTGTTTATCTGAAGTCGGGAGTTCGAACTGCTTCTTAAATATGGAAACACTACAAGAAACGGCAAGTGCATCGCCGTGTGCAAGTGTGGAATTCTGTTCAATCCTTATACCAGTTTCCCTTGCTGACTGCTGTTTAGTGGGTGAGAAACTGTCGATAAGAAGAAGCGTCTTACATGAGAGCGTTGGGCGTTAGCTGCGTGGAGGAAGCGTTCACTGAACGACGCGGACTTCGCAAGGTTTAGTCGGACTTAATGAATTGCACTGTCCAATTAAATTAAAGTGAGCAACTGTCAAAAGCCTGACTCAGCACCTTTTATATGTGGGCTGCTGCGAGACATGCCCCCTTCTTGCAGCGGTGTACCGTAGGTCTCTAGAAGAGCGAAGCGTTCCAAAGGATTGGAAAAGGGCACAGGTCATCCCCGTTCTCAAGAAGGGACGTCGAACAGATGTGCAGAACTATAGATCTACGTCTCTAACGACGATCAGTTATAGAATTCTGGAACACGTATTATGTTCGAGCATAATGACTTTTCTGGAGAGTAGAAATCTAATCTGTAGGAATCAGCATGGGTTTCGAAAAAGACGATCGTGTGAAACCCACCTCGCGCTATTCGTCCACGAGACTCAGAGGGCCTTAGACACGGGTTCACAGGTAGATGCCGTGTTTCTTGACTTCCGCAAGGCGTTTGACACAGTTCCCCATAGTCGTTTAATGAACAAAGTAAGAGCATACGGACTATCAGATCAATTGTGTGATTGGATTGAGGAGTTCCTAGATAACAGAACGCAGCACGTCATTCTCAATGGAGAGAAGTCTTCCGAAGTAAGAGTGATTTCAGGTGTGCCGCAGGGGAGTGTCATAGGACCGTTGCTATTCACAATATACATAAATGACCTGGTGGATGACATCGGAAGTTCACTGAGGCTTTTTGCAGATGATGCTGTGGTGTATCGAGAGGTTGCAACAATGGAAAATTGTACTGAAATGCAGGAGGATCTGCAGCGAATTGACGCATGGTGCACGGAATGGCAATTGAATCTCAATGTAGCGAAGTGTAATGTGATGCGAATACATAGAAAGATAGGTCCCTTATCATTTAGCTACAAAATAGCAGGTCAGCAACTGGAAGCAGTTAATTCCATAAATTATCTGGGAGTACGCATTAGGAGTGATTTAAAATGGAATGATCATATAAAGTTGATCGTCGATAAAGCAGATGCCAGACTGAGATTCATTGGAAGAATCCTAAGGAAATGCAATCCGACAACAAAGGAAGTAGGTTACAGTACGCTTGTTCGCCCAATGCTTGAATACTGCTCAGCAGTGTGGGATCCGCACCAGGTAGGGTTGATAGAAGAGATAGAGAAGATCCAACGGAGAGCAGCGCGCTTCGTTACAGGATCATTCAGTAATTGCGAAAGCGTTACGGAGATGATAGATAAACTCCAGTGGAAGACTCTGCAGGAGAGACGCTCAGTAGCTCGGTACGGGCTTTTGTTGAAGTTTCGAGAACATACCTTCACCGAAGAGTCAAGCAGTATATTGCTCCCTCCTACGTATATCTCGCGAAGAGACCATGAGGATAAAATCAGAGAGATTAGAGCCCACACAGAAGCATACCGACAATCCTTCTTTCCACGTACAATACGAGACTGGAATAGAAGGGAGAACCGATAGAGGTACTCAGGGTACCCTCCGCCACACACCGTCAGGTGGCTTGCGGAGTACGGATGTAGATGTAGATGTAGATGAAGTGATTCAACGAGGTTCTGCACGGACCTGGGGCCGCACCGACTCCTGTGCTGTGCCGTGGGCAGCAGAGCCAGGTTTCTCGGGTGAGGATCCATGATTTAATGGCGCGAACTGTCCAATCGAGGTAGCCTCCCAGATTCTCTATTGGTTTTATATTATACTGCTAGATACCAGGGATAAATACATAGTTGTGCTGATCCATTGTACCTTCCACAATGACGAGACAGGAATATAAAAAAGAGGGGGGAAGGTTTATCTGTTTAGCAAGAGTAATAGAAGGCAGATTACCTAATAGATCAAATCGAAAATTTCTGTTCAGACACTGACAATGTTGAGAGGTTATGGAAAAAGTTCAAGGCAATCGTAAAATGCGTTTTAGACAGGTACGTGCCGAGTAAAACTGTGAGTGAGGGGGAAAAACCCACCGTCGTTCAACAACAAAGTTAGGAAACTACTGCGAAAGCAAAGAGAGCTTCACTCCGAGTTTAAACGCAGCCACAATCTCTCAGTCAAACAGAAGCTAACCGATGTCAAAGTTAGCGTAAGGAGGGCTCTGCGTGAAGCGTTCAGTGAATTCGAAAGTAAAATTCTATGTACCGACTTGACAGAAAATCCTGGGAAGTTCTGGTCTTACGTTAAATCAGTAAGTGGCTCGAAACATCATATCCAGACACTCCGGGGTGATGATGATGATGGCATTGAAACAGAGGATGACACGCGTAAAGTTGAAGTACTAAACACCTTTTTCCAAAGCTGTTTCACACAGGAAGACCGCATTGCAGTTCCTTCTCTAAATCCCCGCACAAACGGAAAAATGGCTGACATCGAAATAAGTGTCCAAGGAATAGAAAAGCAACTGGAACCACTCAACAGAGGAAAGTCCACTGGACCTGACGGGATACCAATTCGATTCTACACAAGAGTACACGAAAGAACTTGCCCCCTTCTAACAGCCGTGTACCGCAAGTCTCTAGAGGAACGGAAGGTTCCAAATGATTGGAAAAGACCACAGGTAGTCCCAGTCTTCAAGAAGGGTCGTCGAGCAGATGCGCAAAACTATAGGTCTATATCTCTGACATCGATCTGTTGTAGAATTTTAGAACATGTTTTTTGCTCGAGTATCATGTCGTTTTAGATGCAGGCTCCCAGTTAGATGCCATTTTCGTTGACTTCCGGAAGGCGTTCGATACAGTTCCGCACCGTCGCCTGATGAAGTAATATCAGACCAGCTGTGTAGCTGGATTGAAGAGTTTTTGGCAAACAGAACACAGCATGTTCTTCTCAATGGAGAGGCATCTACAGACGTTAAAGTGACCTCTGGCGTACCGCAGGGGAGTATTATGGGACCATTGCTTTTCACAATATATGTAAATGACCTAGGAGATAGTGTCGGAAGTTCCATGCGGCTTTTCGCGGATGATGCTGTCGTATACAGAGAAGTTGCAGCAATAGAAAATTGTAGCGAAATGTAGGAAGATCTGCAGCGGATAGGCACTTGGTGCAGGGAGTGGCAACTGACCCTTAGCATAGACAAATGTAATGTATTGCGAATACGTAGAAAGAGGAATCCTTTGTTGTATGATTATATGATAGCTAAACAAAGACTGGTAGCAGTTACTTCTGTAAAATATCTGGGAGTATGCGTGCGGAACGATTTGAAGTGGAATGATCATATAAAATTAATTGCTGGTAAGGCGGGTACCAGGTTGAGATTCATTGGGAGAGTCCTTAGAAAATGTAGTCCATCAACAAAGGAGGTGGCTTGCAAACCACTCGTTCGACCTATACTTCAGTACTGCTCATCAGTGTGGGATCCGTACCAGGTCGGGTTGACGGAGGAGATAGAGAAAATCCAAAGAAGAGCGTCGCGTTTCGTCGCAGGGTTATTTGGTAACTGTGATAGCGTTACGGAGATGTTTAGCAAACTCAAGTGGCAATGCGGTAAAACATCAAATCTCCAACATCGCTGAGATCCTGGAAGAACGGGACCAACGACGACTGAACATAATCGTTCAACGTCACGGAAGTGCAACCGTTCCGGAAATTGCTGCTGGTTTGAATGCTGGACCATTAACAAGTGTAAGCGTGCGAACCATCATCAACATGGGCTTTGGGAGCCGAAGGCCCACTCGTGTAAACCTGATGACTGCACGACAGAAAGCTTTACACCTCGCCTGGGTCCGTAAACAGCGACATTGGAATGTTGATGACTGGAAACATGTTGCCTGGTGGGACGAGTCTCGTTTCAAATTCTATCGAGCAGATGGGCGTGTCGGATATGGAGACAACCTCATGAATCCATGGTCCCTGCATGTCAGCAGGCGACTGGTCAAGCTGATGGAGGCTCGGTGATGTTGTGGGGCGTGTGCATTTGGAGTGATATGGGAGCCCTGATTCGTCTACATACGACTCTGACAGGTGACACGTACGTAAGTATTCTGTCTGATCACCTGCATCCATCCATGTCCATTGTGCATTCCGACAGAATTGGGCAATTCCAGCAGGACAATGCGACACCTCGCACGGCCAGAATTGCTACAGGGTGACTCCAGGAGCACTCTTCTGACTTTGAACACTTCCGCTGGCCACCGAACTAACCAGGCATGACCGTTATTGAGCATTTCTGGGATGCCTTGCAACGTGGTGTTCAGAAGAGATCTCCGCCCCTTCATACTCCTACGGATTTATGCACAGCCCTGCAGGATTCATGGTGTCGGCACTACTTCAGACGTTAGTCGAGTCTATGCCAAGTCATGATGCGGCACTTCGGCGTGCTAGCGAGTGCTCATTTTATTACTTCTCTTCAAATCACATTAATCATGGAATGGAAACACACTGCAACAGAACGTACCAGCGTGACTTCAAACACTTTGTTACAGGAAATGCTCAAAATGTCCTCCGTTAGGGAGGATACATGTATCCACCCTCCGTCGCATGGAATCCCTGATGCGCTGATGCAGCCCTAGAGAATGGCGTATTGTATCACAGCCGTCCACAATACGAGCAAGAAGAGTCTCTACATTTGGTATCGGGGTTGCGTAGACAAGAGCTTTCAAATGCCCCCATAAATGAAAGTCAAGAGGGTTGAGGAGAGCGTAGAGGCCATGGAATTGGCCCGCCTCTACCAATCCATCAGTCACCGAATCTGTTGTTGAGAAGCGTACGAACACTTCGACTGAAATGTTCAGGAGCTCCATCGTGCATGAACCACATGTTGTGTCGCACTTGTAAAGGCACATGTTCCAGCAGCACAGGTAGAGTATCCCGTATGAAATCATGATTACGTGCTCCATTCGGCGTAGCTGGAAGTACATGGGGCCCAATCAAGACATCACCAACAATGCCTGCCCAAACGTTCACAGAAAATCTGTGTTGATGACGTGACTGCACAATTGCGTGCGGATTCTCGTCCTCCCACACGTGTTGATTGTGAAAATTTACAACTTGATCACGTCGGAATGAAGCCTCATCCGTAAAGAGAACATTTGCACTGAAATGAGGATTGACACATTGTTGGATGAACCATTCGCAGAAGTGTACCCGTGGAGGCCAATCAGCTGCTGATAGTGCCTGAACACGCTGTACATGGTACGGAAACAACTGGTTCTCCCGTAGCACTCTCCATACAGTGACGTGGTGAACGTTACCTTGTGCGGCAGCAACGTCTCTGACGCTGACGTTAGGGTTATCGTCAACTGCACGAAGAATTGCCTTGTATGTTGCAGGTGTCCTCGTCGTTCTAGGTCTTCCCCAGTCGCGACTCATAGGCTGGAATGTTCCGTGCTCCCTAAGACGCCGACCAATTGTGTCGAACGTCTTCCAGTCGGGACACCTTCGTTCTGGAAATCTGTCTCGGTACAAACGTACCGCGCCACGGCTATTGCCCCTGCTAATCCATACATCAAATGGGCATCTGCCAACTCGGCGTTTGTACATATTGCACTGACTGCAAAACCACGTTCGTGATTAACACTAACCTGTTGATACTACGTACTGATGTGCTTGATGCTAGTACTGTAGAGCAGTGAGTCGCATGCCACGACAAGCACCGAAGTCAACATTACCTTCCTTCAATTGGACAAACTAGCGGTGAATTGAGGAAGTACAGTACATACTGACGCAACTAAAATGAGCTCTAACATGGAAAGTAAGCGTTTACGGACACATGTCCACATAACATCTTTTCTTTATTTGTGTGTGAGGAATGTTTCCTGAAAGTTTGGCCGTACCTTTTTGTAACACCCTGCATATTCGAGGACCGCTCTACGTACAGTACGTACATTCAATGCGGACGTACCGTATCTTCCGCACCCCTGCGGGAGTTTGCGAATGCTACAATCAGGTGGACTAACGGATGGGAAAGCTACGTTGGCGTGCCAGATTGAGAATTGATGGGAAGCGTGCCCGGATGGCAGAGGCAGTTAAGCAAACCATTCTAGAGCCGCAGAGCAGCCACGTTCGAGCCCCGGTCCGGCAGCAATTTCCAACCCTCGGCACTGTTTTATTTCCGTGCCTCTAGACGGCTGCCGTCCTAACTCGTCGTAATATGATCTTGTGACCGCCGACCTTAACAGCACGTTCGCCTAGCACTACAGCCGGCTGGCCAGTGCAGTGGCACGAGGCAACGGAAGTGCCCACTTGACGGGCGCTCCGTGCGGCAGTGCTGGAGGCTACGCGGTCGGCTTTCCCTCTAATGCGTCTCCAGGAAGACACAGCGACCAGAATAACTTCCGCTCTCGGCGGAACAAAAGACCACCTCACGACCGCGGCCGCAGCTTCAAGCTGCTTTTTCCTCGCGGGAATCAGCCGATGCCGGAAACCATAATCCCCGTCCACAATTTGGGAAAAGTAATCGGGGGTCTTCGGACGTTTCTCGAGCATAACGAGTACTGGTTTTGTCCTCTTTTCCACCTCGACGGAAAGCTCGAGAGAATGAACTGCGATATTCAGACGCAACGCCCTAGCTGACACCAAGACGTGGTAATCCAACACCGCGCAGCACAATTACTGCGGTATATTTAGCACCATTATAACTAAATACAAGAAAGTGATTATCAATGCGCAAGAAATACATATGGTATAAAGGGTGATCAGAAACGCCCTGAAAACCTTGTACGCAAGTTGCTGCGAAAGTTATGCTCAGAAATAACTGATAAGAAAAAAATCTTTATGATGCGCTGTTTCCGAGCTAACTAGTATTGAAGTTAGCCAGTCAGTTCATCGCGTGCACAAATTCAAGCAGCCTGCCTCAGATAGTGTCGGCAAACGTGTTGTTCGTTTGGTTTCCTCAAACCGAACTAACGTACACTACTGGCTATTAAAATTGCTACACCAAGAACAAATGCAGATGTTAACGGGTATTCATTGGACAAATATATTATACTAGAACTGACATGTGATTACATTTTCACGCAGTTTGAGTGCATAGCTCCTGAGAAATCAGTAACCAAAACAACCACCTCTGCCCGTCATAACGGCCTCGGTACGCCTGGGCATTGAGTCAAACAGAGCTTGGGTGGCGTGTACAGGTACAGCTGCCCTCGCAAATTCAACGCGATACCACAGTTCATCACGAGTAGTGACTGGCGTATTGTGACGAGCGAGTTGCTCGGCCACCATTGACCAGACGTTTTCATTTGGTGAGATATCTGGAGAATGCGCTGGCCAGAGCAGCAGTCGAACTATTTCTGTATCCAGAAAGGCCCGTAGAGGACCGGCAACATGCGGTCGTGCATTATCCTGCTGAAATGTAGCGTTTCGCAGGGATCGAATGAAGGGTAGAGTCACGGGTCGTAACACACCTGAAATGTGTGGCGATGAATACACGCTTCCAATTTGCGTTCACCGCGATGTCACAAAACACGGATGCGACCATCATGATGCTGTAAACAGAACCTGGATTCATCTGAAAAAAAAAAATGACGTTTTGCCATTCGCGCACACAGGTTCGTCGTTGAGTACACCATCGCAGGCGTCCCTGTCTGTGATGCAGCGTCAAGGATAACGGCAACCATGGTCTCCGAGCTGATAGTCCATGCTGCTGCAGACGTCGTCGAACTTTTCGTGCAGATGGTTGTTGTCTTGCAAACGTCCCCATCTGTTGACTCAGGGATCGAGACGTGACTGTACGATCCGTTACAGCCATTCGGATAAGATGCCTGTCATCTCTACTGCTAGTGATAGAGGCCGTTGGGATTCAGCACGACGTTCCGTATTCCGCTAACGTGAGCAGCAATGTCGCGATACAATTAACCGCAATAGCGATAGGCTACAATCCGACCTTTATTAAAGTCGGAAACGTGACGGTAGGTATTTCTCCTCCTTACACGAGGCATCACAACAACGTTTCATCAGGCAACGCCCGTCAACTGCTGTTTGTCTATGAGAAATCGGTTGGAAACTATCCTCATGTCAGCACGTTGTAGGTGTCTCCACCGGCGCCAACCTTGTGTGAATGCTCTGAAAAGCTAATCATTTGCATATCACAGCATCATCTTCCTGGCGGTTAAATTTCGTGTCTGTATCTCGTCATCTTCGTGATTTTTTTTTTGGCCAATAGTGTAGATTCAAATGGATGTATGCTGCAGTAGTTATTCAGACGAGAGGAGGTGGAGAGCTGCATCAACGGCAGCATAACATTCGTTTAGCAGTAGGGTTGTCTGTCTTCTTTTTTTTTAATAGCTGAAAATCATAGTTGACAAACCAGACCATCAGAGCAGTTTCTCGATGGCCCGTTGAAGATGGACGGGGTCAGTAACCTCGCCCACATCCTCTTGCATCTTCGTCTATGTGACTCCTCAGCAGTTCAAAAATGGTTCGAATGGCTCTGAGCGCTGTGGGACTTAACATCTGAGGTCATCAGTCCCCTAGAACTCAGAACTACTTAAACCTAACTAACCTAAGGACGTCACACACATCCATGCCCGAGGCAGGATTCGAACCTGCGACTGCGACTGTAGCGCCTAGAACCTCTCGGCCACTATGGCCGGCTCAGCAGTTCACACTGAACTGACTGACAGAGGATTAAAGGAGCCACTTACTCTACTGCTCGAGCTGTTGCTACGTCTGAAACCACCCAGTCGTCGCCAGACCATTAAACCTCAATCTTCCTGCCTGCAGAACGTCGTTTGTAACTAATGCGGTCGTGGCTCAAAGCCAGGGGGAAGCGGAAGGCGGCGCCCACTGTGCAGATCTGGGCGCCACTTTGCAGTAAAGTCTCCCGCAGCGGAATGAGCCTGTGAGCTGAGTCCCGCGGGAGAAAGTGAGGGACGACTAATCTGCAGGCACTGTTTCCCAGCGGCTTTCTCCGGCCAAAGGCCCGCAGCCGGGCCCGCACGATTTAATCTGCCTAAAGTGTCGGAAGCGATAGCCGATGAGCAGATCCCCCCTAACCGTTAGTGGCTTCCAGCGCTGGATGAAGCGAGCACTGATTAGGGGAGACTTCGTTTACGAGAGAGAGAAAGGCCGAACTATTGTGCTGTTGTAATCACTCCGTCTATCTACGCACTTGACGTTTTCACTTGAGAGAGATTTCGAAAGAAGTCTGCCTTGTTACGACTGTTTCAAGCTGATCGTTTCTGTGCCTGTGGATTGTCTTTCCCAATGATTTAGTGCCAAACGTCGTTATAAATCTATCTTCCTTGATGTAAAAATGCTTCGTCGCATTACATCCTCTAGGCTGCTGTTATCATCAGTCGTGAGACTGGTTTCATAGAACTTTTAGTTTATCCTAAGCAAATACAATTATAGCAGTATACATCCATTTAACCTGCTTACTGTATTCAAGCCTTGTTCACCGTCTGCAATTTTTACATCCCTCCCCCGGCCCCTCTTCCTATCCCACCCCACTCAGTCGTACACACCGAACTGAAATTTCCTTGACGCCTCTGGATGTCTCTATCAACGCATTTCTTATTTTAGACCGGGAAAGCTCATCGAGTGATATTCACGACATGTAGGCTCCTAATACCTAAACCGATATTGAGAACAGAATAAAGGAAGTTCAGAGGCATTACTTTTTCAGTATCGGCTGGAAGAGAAAAATGCTAGTAAGCAACTTACGCATCGCACGAAGAGTTAAGAATACACGATAAGCTAACAGAACTAATTAAAAATGGGAGAACGAGTTTCGAGGGTGTAATCTTCCATCTACTCTGTTTAATATCTATTACATGTTGGAGTTGGAAATTTTTTCCGTCGAAAGTGTGGTGTGACAGTAGGAGGGAGGATAAAATAAATGTATAAGATTTAGTGATGACATGCTACTGCTGGGCGACAATGAATAGGCAACTAACAATATGTCGAAAGAAGTTAACACAAACTGTGCTCAATTTGATTTAAAGATAAACGTGAAGAATACTAGGACAATGATTCTTACAAGGCATTTAGAAAATCAAAAGTGAAAATTTGTGATGGGTTAGTGGAACAAGTTGACAACCTTTGATACCTAGGATGTAAATTTGGAGTAACACAAAATGTAATCCAGAACTAAAATCAAGAATAGTTATAGAAAAAAAATTTACAGAAAGTATTTTCTGTGGTGCATGAAGTGAACAATTAACGAAAAGATTAGCGAAGTCCTTTGTATGGAGCGTTCCCCTACATGGGAACGAAACATTTGGGAGAGTGGAATTGCTTAAAGGCTTTTTAAGATGTGCATCTGGGGGAGGGGGGGGGGGTATGGAAGGTGTGAAACGGGTAGTTACACAGGAAGAATGAGGACAGACTAATAAACAGGTGGCTACGACACTGGATGAGAAAAGACTGCATAATAAAGGAAGCACGAAAGAACGGTGACTGGGAAGAGAATGATAAGAGTTAATTGGCAAACCAAGATAAATGTATCGAATGCAGCTACGGGAAGAATGCCGGAAAACCACATAACGGGCAAATCACGTCGTGGCCTGTTTTGACAATAAGGATTAGGACATCCCGTATTGAGGATCCACGCGAGTGCTCATTTACTGATGCAGTACTAGGAAGACACTTGCTCCTCATTGTATCGCCTGGAAGATACAGCGTACGTTAGCGCCTCATCACTATCACTACAGAGCCAGTCATACGATTGAACGAAGGATTAATGATGTTATGAAATACAGGCCAGAACGTAAGCATGAAAATATAGAAAAATATGTCAGCGGCACTGACACTGAGGTGCAACCACTCGACGTTTACTGTTTGTCTCCTGTCGATGACAGCGTGTTTTCTAATACATCGAAACTAGCCTAGACGGAGAAACTAATGCCTGAAACGCGGGAAAACATGTGGAAGGTATATAGGCGGGAAATTCGGTGCCGCGGCTGCCATCATTTCATTTTTACGGGAGACCGGATTTTGTATCCCTTGGCCGACCTGTTTACTAAAGACACGTGCTTTCGCATCGGACACAAGAATATCCAAAGACAAGCGCTTCCATTAAGGGGTCTCACACGGCAGGCTCCGATATGTAATACGCCAGGTTTGTTGTTCGTAACGACAACGTCGTCTACGGTAGTCCCCGGTGTTTTCAGACGATACTGGAATTCTGTTACACTGGGACGATCAGTTGAATGAAATGAGCAGTGTCTTGGAAAGAGGTTTTAAGATGAATGTCAACAAAACTAAAATAGATTTAAGGGAATGTTGCTGTTGTTGTTGTCGTCTTCAGTCCTGAGACTGGTTTGATGCAGCTCTCCATGCTACTCTATCCTGTGCAAGCTTCTTCATCTCGCAGAACACACTGCAACCCACATCCTTCTGAATCTGCTTAGTGTAGTCATCTCTTGGTCTCCCTCTACGTTTTTACCCTCCACGCTGCCCTCCAGTACCAAATTGGTGATCCCTTGATGCCTCAGACCATGTTCCACCAACCGGTCCCTTCTTCTTGTCAAGTTGTGCCACAAATTCCTCCTCTCCTCAATTCTATTCAATACCTCCTCATTAGTTATGTGATCTACCCAACTAATCTTCATCATTCTTCTGTAGCACCACATTTCGAAAGCTTCTATTCTCTTCTTGTCCAAACTATTTATCGTCCACGTTTCACTTCCATACATGGCCATACTCCATACAGACACTTTCAGAAATGGCTTCCTGACACTTAAATCTGTACTCGATGTTAACAAATTTCTCTTGTTCAGAAAGGCTTTCCTTGCTATTGCCAATCTACATTTTGTATCCCCTCTGCTTCGACCATCAACAGTGATTTTGCTCCCCAAATAGCAAAACTCCTTTACTATTTTAAGTGTGTCATTTCCTAATCTAATTCCCTCAGCATCACCCGACTTAACGACTTAATTCGACTACATTCCATTATCCTCGTTGTACTTTTTGTTGATGTTCATCTTCTACCCTCCTTTCAAGACACCATCCATTCCGTTCAGCTGCTCTTCCAGGTCCTTTGCTGTCTCTGACAGAATTACAATGTCATCTGCGAACCTCGAAGTTTTTATTTCTTCTCTTTTCTTTCCTTTACTGCTTGCTTAATATACAGATTGAATTGATAGGCTACAACCCTGTCGCACTCCCTTCCCAACCACTGCTTCCCTTTCGTGTCCCTCGGCTCTTGTACTTGCCATCTTGAGTTCTTACGAAATAAAACTGACAACTCATCGATACTGCCAGTAGTGCCGTATGGTGACACACCCGTACATTGAATCGTAGGTTAGCATAAAATTACAGGTCTATGGCGATGGATATAGTTTAAATCAAAGTTAACGAAATAAACACCAATAAATTAATGTAAATAAACGGCAGAGCGTTTACAGCATTCGAGACAAGAGCAACTGCTTGATTTTTATATTCGTCTTCAACGAGGAAGAACTGTCTATAGCGGTTCTTCGCTACAAATGGCTCTGAGCACTATGGAACTTAACGTCTGAGGTCATCAGTCTCCTAGAACTTAGAACTACTTAAACCTAACTAACCTAAGGACATCACACACATCCATGCCCGAGGTAGGATTCGAACCTGGGATCGTAGTGGTCGCGCAGTTCTAGACTGTTCTTCGCTATAAGCAGTATTCATAAGAATCAACTAGTTTCATAGTTGCGTAGTTTTAGGAAAAAACGAATAACACGAAGGATGGACAATTGATCACTTGTGATGTAATGATTTTAATAACTACTCACTGTTGGAAATACTCTCATGTAAGAAAAACGATGTAAATTGCTTTTGAGACGGGCAGCTTTCTGTGCCCAGTTGCTGACTGGCAACGACAGGACCACACCACTGTCTGGACCATCGACGGTGTCAGGTGGTACAAGAAGAAGAAGACCGACTATTCACAATATATCTATAATGCGTAGGTGCTCTTTCTGACGGTTTGGAAATGGCCTCGACTATTTCCAGCAGACAGGTGGTCCGCAAAAGTAAACTCTTCCTTTGTAAACCTCCACCTTCTGTGGTGTTACTTTAAGTCCATACAGAATTTGCCAAAATTTTAAGGATTTTGTGCCGGCCTGGGTGGCCGTGCGGTCCTAGGCGCTACAGTCTGGAACTGCGTGACCGCTACGGTCGCAGGTTCGAATCCTGCTTCGGGCATGGATGTTTGTGATGTCCTTAGGTTAATTAGGTTTAAGTAGTTCTAAGTTCTAGGGGACAGATGACTTCAGAAGTTAAGTCCCATAGTGCTCAGAGCCATTTGAACCATTTTTTTTTTTTTGTAAGGATTTGGTATATTCCGCTCTTTTCCGAAGCTGACGTTCAGTCTTCGCCAATTGGGATAAAATGTCTAACAATGTTGTGCACATACAATGTTTTGGAGCTCTCAAATTTAAGCTTTATGGCCGCACTTAGAGAGGCTAAGCCTAAAATACTTTTTCTTAAAGAAATTCATAGTTTTAAAATGCAACGTGAAGTTTTACATAACATGCACAATAGGAGGAATATGAGCTACTTTGAAATAATTAAATTAAGGAACATAATGATGTACACTTTCGTACGATTAATACCGGATGGTCAGAGTTAGTTCACTTACTCGCCAGTTTTAACTGCAGACACTACTAATAAACCCATTCAAACCACTGTGTGAATTACCCCTCCTAGCTATGTGTCCCATTTCTTTCTTTATTCTACTTGCCGTAGTTACAATCACACTGTTAAAAAATTTTGCTTCGTTTAATTACTGTTGTTGCACTTAGCTGTTTTGACACAACTGTACTATTTTCCCTGTCAAGGTCAAAATCATCTTGTTGAGTCAACCCACTTTAACAAGTCACCAAACACATTACTGTAGCAGTTCAACTTATTTTTTGTTCTCAGAACATATGTTCTAATTTGTGATGCATGACTATCATATATATTAATCTTGACTATATAGTTTTACACCCCATTTTTAACGGAATAATCTCTGTCGTTTTTCTCCTAAACTAAACAATAACAACTGACAGTTTTGGAAACCAACTGAGATGCTCCGTGATTGCACTCTTTACGCCTGAAGATGGCATAACAGCCGAAGAAACAAGTTTTTAAGATCAATATTGTAGAATAATACACCAGTATCGTGTGTTTTTCTATACGTAACAAATAGATACCATTTGCTTAGATGGAAATTTCAACGTTTGTATTTGCTTGTTGCTTTGTTGTGGAATCTGCCCGAGAGTAGTTACTGACTTGCTAGTAGTGAGAAGTTTAACCCTGTTTCGCGACCCTTGTTCAGACTGATTAGATAGTGTAGCGCAGCAAAGAACTAATCCGCGGCCACCAACAAACAATCCCGCCTAAATGGACGTCTAAATTGTCTCGCGTACCGCACACCATCGAGAGTGCACGGATTCTGGAGCTCCAACAGCGAACTGACTTCGCGCCACGCCGCGGAAGCTACCAAAAACGAGTAACAGGAACGCTGCATCTTTTTTTTAAATTAACATTCTTCTGTATTTTTTTGCCCTTACTGGTAACACGTTAATTTCTTTCCCCTCGGAGTCATTTCAGATTTTAATCTACTTCGTTGCGACCTTCTATCGGTATGAAGTGGTTCGTTTCAGACCTTTTGTACTTGCATAATAAGGTTTTTATATTTCGCATGTAACCACTGCGACGCAAGCAATACCACAGGAAATCCATACACCTTTTAAAATTTTATTTCACTTTCTTTTTATGAAGAACCAGTAAAGCTCCCGCCTCTGATTATTTAAAAACTCAATTCTTATATATAAAAGATCGGTAAACGTCTGAATGGTTCAAATGGCTCTGAGCACTATGGGACTTAACATCTGTGGTCATCAGTCCCCTAGAACTTAGAACTACTTAAACCTAACGAACCTAAGGACATCACACACATCCATGCCCGAGGCAGGATTCGAACCTGCGACCGTAGCAGTCGCGCGGCTCCGGACTGAGCGCCTATAACCGCGAGACCACTGCGGCAAACGTCTGAATACTTCACAAATGTGGTAAGTATTTGACATTAAGAATGTAAGCCGGAAGTACTCTAGAAGAGGTTTGAAATTATGTGTAAGGTTTGTTGGAAGTCGCCAGGGCCTCTCATTACGAAAGACTGGACGAATATAGCTTGGGTAATTTGCGCGCCTTGACTTACACAGCCGCAGGATATGTACACAGTTTCTATCTGTAATACTTACTGTGTTAAACCTTTAGCAAACTATAATACCTTACTTCATGAATAGATGATCAGACTCATCTCCTCACCTAACCAAAAACTTTAGATAAAACCTCAGTCCGCTTGTACGTAAGTTCTCCGATCATACTGTCGTCATCGGTGGAGACTTAATCATCTAACAATTAATTGCGAAAATTACAGTTTTGTTAATGGTGGGCATGATGAGACATCCGACGAAACATTACTAGACGTCTTCTCTCAAAACGATGTAGAAGAGAGAGTTCGGAATCCCATTCATGATGGAAATATGTAGGCTGTAATGGCACCAAACAGACCCGACCCGTTTGAGGATGTCCACATCGAATTGGTATCAGTAATCATGACGCGGTTGTGGCACCAATAATTAACACAGTACAAAAGGCAATTAAAACAAGCAGAACGATATATATGCTCAGTAAACGAGGTAAAAAATCAGTAGTCTCATATCTAAATGAAGAACTTTGAACTTTCAGCTCAGGGCAGGAGCATGTAGAGCAACTCTGGCTAACGTTTAAAAAGAATAGTTGACCATGTACTGAACAGATATGTACGCAGGAAAACAATTAATAATGGGAGAGAACCTCCACGGCATACAGCCACTGGGAAGAAATCCCTGAGAGATTCTATACTGACTTTGCGGCTGAGTTACCCCTCATCTAACTACAATCCATTGTACATCAAAACCTTTTTATTCAAAGTACTGACCATTGCTTTCTATACATTTTGACCACCTTTCTGGCAATTTGTGGACACCACGCCAATGGAAATGTTCGTCTTTTGAAGCAAACCAATGAGACACCCAATTTTCGACTTCTTCGTAGGGATGTAAGTGTTCCTCAGCCAATGCGTGTCCCATCGATGAAAACAAATGGTAGTGGGAAGGGGCCAAGTCTGGAGAATACGACGGGTGGGATAGCAACTCCCAGCCAAGTGTTTTGATTGTATCCTGAACCATTTTTGCTTTGTGTGTAGGGGCATTGTCGTGTAAAAAAATTACTTTGCCTTGTCTTCTGGCTCATTATGGTCTTTTTTCGATCAATGCATAGTTCAAATTGATCATTTGTTGTCTGTAGCGATTAGTATTCACAGTTTCACCGGGTTTTAGAAGCTCATGATACACCACACCTTTCTGATCCCACCAAACACAGAGCACTGTTTTCCTATCGATTCGATCTGGTTTTGCAATCGATGCTGATGGTTGTCCCGAATTAACCCATGATTTTTTCCGTTTAGGATTCTTAAGATAAACCCATTTTTCATCGCCACAAACAATTCGATGCAAAATTGATTTTCTTCCATGTCTTGGAAGCAAAATTTGACAAATGGTGTTTCGGTTTCCCATCTGTCTTTCGTTCAATTTATGTGGCACCCATTTTCCACACTTTTGGATGATTCCCATAGCTTTCAAAGGGTCAGAAATTGTTATACAAAATTTAGCATTGCTGCCATTTGCTTCAGACTCAAAGTATCATATTCATCCAATATTGCTTGCAATTCGGCGTCTTCAAACTTTTTTGGTGGTCTTCCACGTTCTTCGTTTCTGAACCGTTGAAACCATCTTTTGCATGTTGCTTCTGATAGAGCATGATCACCATAAGCCTCGACAAGCATTCGGTGCGACTCTGCAGCACTTTTTTTCAAATGAAAACAAAAAATTAATGCTTTCCGCAAATCATCACTTTCCGGTACAAAATTCGACATTGTTAACACGATGGAAACGTATGATGATGATTGTTCCGTGACTTGATGTATACTAAATATCTTTGACAGATGTCACAACAACCAAACAAACAAACAAAAAATTAAGGCTCTTTCACAACAAATGTTCCCTATCGACACATTTGTATTTTAACGCTCATTTCATACCGGTACACCTGGTACTTTTCATTATGGTATATTTTATTGTTTTATGCTGTAGACAATCTGCTAGTGTATTTACGTTTTGCCATATTTTGCTGCAGATCTGAAGATGGTCATTATGGACCGAAACCGGTAGTCTGACGACAAAAAAATCTGTGACCACAGACGTAAAGTAAAGGAAAAGTATTACAAGCAAATGTCTCCGTATCGCCGCATTACACCTCGTGCAAGTGCTTTAATCTGCGGCGCAGCGACCTGATTGGCTAACTTCAATGCTAATTAACACGGAAACGGCGCAACGTATCGAATTTCTTCCGTAACAGTTATTTCTCAGCCCACATGTCCTGGAAAACCCTTACAAGCTTCTCAGGCGGCTTCTGGCCACCCTGCAGATACTTACGACAGTGCTGCAATGGTCCGGGAGACGACAATATTTTCAATTACGTCTTTGTCTTACTCGTTGGTTATGTTACATGCAAGATGCTGGAAGGATGACATTTGCTCCAATACGTTCTCATGTAGAAACTTACTTTTAGTGCGAAAAATCATTTTAAAATTGAGCATTCCTCAATGAACAGTGGGGAGATGAATACGTATTGGGAGTTACTAGACGGGGCGTAAAATAAACAAGTAACCAGAGAACAGTTTGGTGTGGCAGACGCAACTACGCCTGCAATGAAAAAAGTGCAGGTGGGTAGGGTATGTAGACTGACTGTAAACTCTGCTCGATTCCAAGAGAACATACAATGAGGCGAAGTGAAGTGTCCCTTCCTTTCACCATCAAAAGTTACGTGGCGGCACGGGAAGTCACACGCGACCACCGCCAGAACCCAGGATCTCTTGGCGGTGTGCGACGCGCGGGACTAATTAAGCGACGTGCCGCTGCCGAGACTGTATTGGACACGTTTATTGGCGGGCTTAGATTAATTCTCTGCCCTGGTGGATTGGCAAATCTGTGCAAATAGGGTCGGCAGCCTCAGAGTAGTCCGCGACACAAGGTTAAGCTTTACAACTCAAAAGCTAAACATGAAAACCTCTCTAGCTATGTACGGGAAACTACTTGTAGGAGAGATTCCTAGGTCCAACAACTGGACTGGAACATATTCACCGCCAACAGTTCAACACACAACCTTCAACAGACTATTAGCAATTGCAGTTGATTATTACAACAACAACAACAAACGTGATCACGGTTTAAAGTCAACAGGGAAGAAGTCATACCACAACATCACTCTCCAATCTCCGTACTGTTAGAAATAAAATTTACTGCCAATTCAGTCACTTATATCCTACACCACCTCCAGCTAAACAATGTATCCACGCTCTACTCTGATGCCTATCAAAAAGTCCATCCTCACGCCCGGAAACGCAATTCGAATTTTATCTGTCTGCTTTACTGCTCTAACTAATTAAGTTGATCACGAGACATCACGTACTCACGATTTCTTATATACAGGGTGTTACAAAAAGGTACGGCTAAACTTTCAGGAAAAATTCCTCACACGCAAAGAAAGAAAATTTATGTGGACATGTGTCCGGAAACGCTTACTTTCCATGTTAGAGCTCATTTTATTACTTCGCTTCAAATTACATTAATCATGGAATGGAAACACACAGCAACAGAACGTACCAGCGTGACTTCAAACACTTTGTTACAGGAAATGTTCAAAATGTCCTTCGTTAGCGAGGATACATGCATCCACCCTCCGTCGCATGGAATCCCTGATGCGCTGATGCAGCCCTAGAGACTGGAGTATTGTATCACAGCCGTCAACAATATGAGCACGAAGAGTCTCTACATTTGGTACCGGGGTTGCGTAGACAAGAGCTTTCAAATGCCCCCATAAATGAAAGTCAAGAGGGTTGAGGTCAGGAGAGCGTGGGGGCCATGGAATTGGTCCGCCTCTACCAATCCATCGATCACCGCATCTCAACGAGAAGCGTACGAACACTTGGACTGAAATGTGCAGGAGCTCCATCGTGCATGAACCACATGTTGTGTCGTACTTGTAAAGACACATGTTCTAGCAGCACAGGTAGAGTATCCCGTATGAAATCATGATAACGTGCTCCGTTGAGCGTAGGTGGAAGAACATGGGGCCCAATCGAGACATCACCAACAATGCCTGCCCAAACGTTCACAGAAAATCTGTGTTGATGACGTGATTGCACAATTGCGTGCGGATTCTCGTCAGCCCATACGTGTTGATTGTGAAAATTTACAATTGGATCACGTTGGAGTACATACTGGCGAAACTAAAATGAGCCCTAACATGGAAATTAAGCGTTTCCGAACACATGTCCACATAACATTTTTTCTTTATTTGTGTGTGAGGAATGTTTCCTGAAAGTTTGGCCGTACGTTTTTGTAACACCCTGTATACAATGGAAACACCATCTCCGCCCGAATCCGATTTCGCAAGCTCCCAAGCGCTCCACGAAATTAATAAATATATACGCTCTTCACCCGATCACAACCAGGAGCAGAATGCAGGCATTCTCACTGGCCACTTTTTGGTCGTGCTTAGGTAAGGTGCTGCCTCCTAGCAGGCCATTAACAACCTTTTCTACAATGGACGCCGGAGACAAGGACCGTGCTGGGGAACACCCGTCCTTCAAATCCGCCTTGTCAGCTTCGACTACCCTCCACTTAGAAGGATTAGGGAAAAACCCTTTCTCCCTGTAGCCGGAAACTAGCTGAGGGGACTACAAAACAGGGCTAACATACATCGGCGGCCACGAAATGCTGTGTTAAGGAAGATCTACAGGCAGAAAGGTACGTAAGATTAGAATATTTGCAGGAGCAAAATGGATGGGTGACGCTGAAATACATAATGCAACGAGACGTCTGTACTAGGCCTTCATGCGTGAGTGGATCTAAATGGGTGCTGCTGGTTGTCGTCGAGTTTACACTATATGTGAACACACACTGGAAAATATTACCCCTCATGGCAAGACATCACTATAATAAAATGGTTCAAATGGCTCTGGGCACTATGCGACTTAACTTATGAGGTCATCAGTCACCTAGAACTTGGAACTAATTAACCCTAACTAACCTAAGGACATCACACACATCCATGCCTGAGGCAGGATTCGAACCTGCGACCGTAGCGGTCGCTCGGCTCCAGCATCTAGAATCGCACGGCCACTCCGGCCGGCCATCACTATAATACCGCATGACACTGTCTGCATCGATATTGGCCTCGATTTGGTGAGGGTGACCACTAATTTCTTTAGGCATGCCATATACAGCTGAAACCACTCACTGATCATCCGGCTCTGTAGAGTTACCAAACTGAGAGGATACTACATTGCTATGTTTCTTTCACCAAGTGTTCCACCTGGTCGCAGACATTTTCTGTGTATGAAGATCGGTTGATAGCAGATCCGTCGAGGTGCGGTGGGGTGGGGTGTCTGACTACTGGTCAAAGCAGGGACGTATGTGTGCATCTGCTAACACGGCTGTTGTTCGCCCCTCCCAAATGGAACTGTCCACCGCATGCTGATAAGATGAAGTAGAAAGAAGGATGACTCTTGTCGAACATCTATTTTACCAGCCCGCATCTCGTGGTCGTGCGGTAGCGTTCTCGCTTCCCACGCCCGGGTTCCCGGGTTCGATTCCCGGCGGGGTCAGGCATTTTCTCTGCCTCGTGATGGCTCGGTGTTGTGTGATGTCCTTAGGTTGGTTAGTTTTAAATACCGGGTGATCAAGAAGTCAGTATAAATTTGAAAACTGAATAAATCACGGAATAATGTAGATAGAGAGGTACAAATTGACACACATGCTTTGAATGACATGGGGTTTTATTAGAACCAAAGAAATACAAAAGTTCAAAAAATGTTCGACAGTTTGCGCTTCATCTGATCAGAATAGCAATAATTAGCATAACAAAGTAAGACAAAGCAAAGATGATGTTCTTTACAGGAAATGCTGAATACGTCCACCATCATTCCTCAACAATAGCTGTAGTCGAGGAATAATGTGAACAGCACTGTCAAGCATGTCCGGAGTTATGGTGAGGCATTGGCGTCGGATGTTGACTTTCAGCATCCCTAGAGATGTCGGTCGATCACGATACACTTGCGACTTCAGGTAACCCCAAAGCCAATAACCGCACGGACTGAGGTCTGGGGACCTGGGAGGCCAAGCATGACGAAAGTGGCGGCTGAACACACGATCATCGCCAAACGACGCGCGCAAGAGATCTTTCACGTGTCTAGCAATATGGGGTGGAGCGCCATCCTGCATAAACATCGTGCGTTCCAGCAGGTGTTTATCAGCCAGGCTGGGGATGATGTGATTCTGTAACATATCGGCGTACCTGTCACCCGTCACGGTAGCAGTTTTACTGTCCAGCGCCATCTGTCGCACATTTTGTGAACTTTGTTTTTTTGGTTCTAATAAAACCCCATGTTATTCCAAGCATGTGTGTCAATTTTTACCTCTCTGTCTACACTGTAATTCTGTCAGAGACGGCAAAGGACTTGGAAGAGCAGTTGAACGGAATGGGCAGTGTCTTGAAAGGAGGATATAAGATGAACATCAACAAAAGCAAAACGAGGATAATGGAATGTAGTCAAATTAAATCGGGTGATGCTGAGGGAATCAGATTAGGAAATGAGAGACTTAAAGTAGTAAAGTAGTAAAGGAGTTTTGCTATTTGGGGAGCAAAATAACTGATGATGGTCGAAGTAGAGAGGATATAAAATGTAGACTGGCAATGGCAAGGAAAGCGTTTAAGAAGAAGAGAAATTTGTTAACATCGAATATAGATTTATATATTAGGAAGTCGTTTCTGAAAGTATTTGTTTGGGGTGTAGCCATGTATGGAAGTAAAACATGGACGATAACTAGTTTGGACAAGAAGAGAATAGAAGCTTTCGAAATGTGATGCTACAGAAGAATACTGAAGATAAGGTGGATAGATCACGTAACTAATGAGGAGGTATTGAATAGGATCGGGGAGAAGTTTGTGGCACAACTTGACTAGAAGAAGGGACATGTTTTGAGGCATCAAGGGATCACAAATTTAGCGTTGGAGGGCAGCGTGGAGGGTAAAAATCGTAGAGGGAGACCGAGAGATGAGTACACTAAGCAGATTCAGAAGGATGTAGGTTGCAGTAGGTACTGGGAGACGAAGCAGCTTGCACAGGATAGAGCATCATGGAGAGCTGCATCAAACCAGTCTCAGGACTGAAGACAACAACAACAATCTACACTATTCCATGGTTTCTTAAGTTTTCAAATTTATACTGACTTTTTGATCACCCAGTAGTTCTAAGTTTAGAGTAGAGAGGACTTGGTTAAGCCCCATACTGCTTTGAACCATTTGAATATGTTCTTTTGGACATGTCCGAAAGAACAGGCACCATTTTTATTCTCAAGCTACTATGAATCATGACACAAAGGATTTTGAAACATTACCTGCCAGTGGGTATTGACTTGTATCACTGGGGAAGGTGAAAGTTTGATTCGAAGCTCTTACTAGGCAGATGCGCTGATCACTACACCAACCTGACACTATTGATACCGCAACCGCAAAGACTACCCTAGCACGCCCCCTGTCAGACACAAAATGCCAACTTCTACCACACACTACTGACGCAGTGCCCCTTACCCATTAGCGTCATTGCTAGCGGCATTTCGCCGAGCTTGGTGTGCCATTGTCCGACATTGCCTTCATTACACATGTGATGTCTGTTCTTTCCGACTAATGAGGCTAATGAGTAGGGGTACTACGTCAGCAGTGTGTATTATAAGTTGAGAATTTGGGTCTGACGGGAGGCGGGCTATGTCAGTCCCCGCGGTTGTGGTGACCACTGGCTGGGGATGCCACAGTCGTCAGCGCATATGCCTAGTAAACAGGAGACCCGAGCTTTAATTCCAGTCTGGCAAAAAAAAGTTTCAAACTTGCCCGGCTGATATAAATCGATGTCCACTGGCAGCTAATGTTTTTATTACTTTGTGTCTTGATCGTTGTCCATGTTCACGATAACATGAAACAGTGGGCCCGAGTCATGGAACGATGAACAGACTCAAAATATCACATGAGCTCTTCTGGTCTGTACTACACCCTCTAGACAATGCGGTTTAAACACCTCATCGTGCCGTCTGTGCTCTCGACGCCTTCCATCATTTGAAATGACGGAAAACTCTTGATTCGTCTGGCCGCTCTAATCACGTTTTGTCCACCGCCGTCCGATTTGTGTTGTTCGATACACTGGAGACGTGCAGTTTTATGTGTCATTGTTACCAATGACCTTTTGCTAGGTACCTGACTCCAAATGTCGACTGGACGCACTTTCGCTCTTTGTTTTCGTTGGCACGATAGTAGACCTACACTCACTGGTGGTAGCAATATCTATCGGATTTGGAATCAACTGCCATTGTCAAGGATTGACACTTGTCTCTGTTTCCAGTTGGTTATGATATTTTTGCGACCACTGTTGTTACGCAGTGATACATGGTTGCGAAGGGCACACCATCTCTTGTACACTCGTTGGTCAGTCCGTCTCGATCAAACTGGGAAACTTCAATCACAGAGTGGCCATTGGCGCGTTCCAACATGACAGCTCATTTCGGCCTTTCTGTCACGTTTCCACGTCTTCTCATCTTACAGTGCTGACTCCTTACGTCCCACTGGAAGAGACAAACCATTTCACTGGTTGGTTTGGTTGTTTGTTTGTTTGTGGAAGGAGACCAGACAGCGAGGTCATCGGTCTCATCGGATTAGGGAAGGACGGGGAAGGAAGTCGGCCGTGCCCTTTCAAAGGAACCATCCCGGCATTTGCCTGGAGCGATTTAGAGAAATCACGGACTACCTAAATCAGGATGGCCGGACGCAGGAAAACCATTTGACTGCGGTGACGTAGGTCAGTGGTAGAGTGTCGCATGACACTAGTTTTATACCACCTACAACGCTCGCAAACGACAAACATGGTCTTTTAATGGAGCGACAAACATTTTGTCAGGTGAGTTTACTTTGCAGTGCGCGCAACAGCGATCTATAGTGATGTAGATACTAGAGTGCTGCTACGCTCGATGTTTGACCGGTCACGGCTCGCCTGCTGACGGGGGGACCGAGCCGCTCGTGTGTCCGGCCCCATACGACTCTGCTCGGTCACGTACTCGCCCCATGTCTGTTCCGATTGCAGGCACGCGGACAACCGAGCATGACCGGTCACCACAGACGTCTCAATTCGCCTCGCCTCGGCACGCTGTACTGTGCTGTACAAATCCAACGCCTCTCTCTCTCTCTCTCTCACACACACACACACACACACACACACACACACACACACACACAAATGGTTCTAATGGCTCTGAGCACTATGCGACTCAACTTCGGAGGTCATCAGTCGCCTAGAACTTAGAACTAATTAAACCTGACTAACCTAAGGACAACACACATAACCATGCCCGAGGCTGGATTCGAACCTGCGACCGTAGCGGTCACGCGGTTCCAGACTGAAGCGCCTAGAACCGCACGGCCACAACGGCCGGCAAACACACACACAATGTATTTATCTCTGCCTCTCTCTTTTAATACAAAAGTAACGTTTCCAAGAACGGGTACAAAACACAGCTAAATTTACATATCACTTTCTTTTATAGTAATTACTCCTGTCTTCCTAACGTCCGGGAATTTTATTGTAAATAAAACACTGATCACAAGAGACCAATCTGTGTTAATGTAATGTGCTGTAAGCGTCAAATAGTGCACCTGATTATGCGAATCAGTCCACATATCAACTGCCGCAGCACATGTTTTATTAATAACTTCCGCAATAACAGAAGGAATTATGCTGTTTCGTATTGCATCAGCTCGTTCTTTGACATGTCTGCTTATAGTAGAGGGATGTGGCATGACATCTGCCACGTTAACTTCTCCATAATGCGCACCTAGATGTATTAATTCTTGGCCTAGTTCTCTGAAACCTTCACCGCAAACAGCATTAAAAGCTCTCATATCTTTAGCACACATTGCAACACACTTTACTGTAATACTATTTTTTATTAATGCCGGTATTCCTGAAGGAGCTCTTTGTGAGGTTTCTTGCAACTGTGTTTCTTTAAATGAGTGGTTCCCGATTGGAAACACAATAATGTGGAGCAGTTTATGCACGATAGGTACCCAGTAGACGCACTGTTTTCGTCTACAACCAACAGAAATGTACTCCGTACTGGGCTTTTTAGACCTTCCCGTTTGTTCAATGTGTAAACACTGGTTTCAGTCTTACGCCTTACAGCACTGGCTTCCTCGCACTACATTATTACACGTGTAATGTGTTTGAAGTTACGTGCTACGTATCCGGTCACGGCTTCTATGCTCAGTCCGTAGATCTAGTGCGGGCAGCCTATCCAGTTAGGATGTGCTGGCCCCATCTCATATTTTGTGCTCGCTTACTCGGTCATGCAGGACTCTAGTAGATACAACCTCTGATCGCTCCCAATCTCTGCGCAGTGTGTGCCCGACATGATGTTAAGTGTATCAAGCGCTGCTAGTGCAGAACGCAGCCTGAAGCGCGCGGCCGTCTGACTGCCTTCGGCGGAAGGAAAGGAGGCGGCAGCCGGTGGGATTCCAGTCCTGGGGCTGGAGAAAGGCGGGCGATAGAAAGCAGGGCTAGATGCCCGACAGGCGCGGTAGGCGGTCTGCTGCGGTAACACGTAGCGAGCAGTGGACGATCTGAAGGTCCGTCGCATCGGGGTCCAGAAGACGTGTGGACTAAAAGGTAAACGTGTCCTCAACATGACGGTTGCTTCGAATACTGCACTGCTTCGCTAGCCGTGCTTCTGTAGAAGGTGGTGTTCCGTTGTCTTCTTTCGAGCTGTGAACTGAGTTACCCGGCCACTTGTTGCAGGACTTACAGCTTATGTTAACCACGGTTATTGACATTTCTCACATACCGAAACCATTACCGGACGCCAAAAAATGTGATAAGCGACTAGGGCTAACAAAGATCGGTTAAAGGCGTATTTTTCTTGTTCCAACCTTGCGTTGATACGCAGCGGCTGGACGGTTGTAGTAGCCTGGATTATGTTCTCCGTTATCTGCTATTCAGAACTCATGATCCAGACTCATTTCCTTGGTTTATTTATGTTGCTTAAAAAAGTATTCTTAAGTATCTGTCACAGACAGCAAAGGACTTAGAAGAGCAGTTGAACAGAATGCATTGCGTCTTGAAAGGAGGATATAAGATGAACATCAACAAAAGCAAAACGAGGATAATGGAATGTAGTCAGATTAAACCGGGTGATGCTGAGGGAATTAGATTAGGAAATGAGACACTTAAAATAGTAAATCAGTTTTGCTATTTGGGGAGCAAAATAACTGATGATGGTCGAAGTAGAGAGGATATAAAATGCAGGTTGGCAATGGCAAGGAAAGCGTTTCTGAAGAAGAGAAATTTGTTAACATCCAGTATTGATTTAAGTATCAGGAAGTCGTTTCTGAAAGTATTTGTATGGAGTGTAGCCATGTATGGAAGTGAAACATGGACGATAAATAGTTTAGACAAGAAGAGAATAGAAGCTTTCGAAATGTGGTGCTACAGAAGAATGCTGAAGATTAGATGGGTAGATCACATAACTAATGAGTAGGTACTGAATAGAATTGGGGAGAAGAGGAGTTTGTGGCACAACGTGACTAGAAGAAGGGATCGGTTGGTAGGGCATATTCTGAGGCATCAAGGGATCACCAATTTAGTACTAGAGGGCAGCGTGGAGGGTAAAAATCGTAGAGGGGGACCAACAGATGAATACACTAAGCAGATTCAGAAGGATGTAGGTTGCAGTAAGTACTGGGAGATGAAGAAGCTTGCACAGGATAGAGTAGCATGGAGAGCTGCATCAAACCAGTCTCAGGACTGAAGACCACAACAAGTATCTGCAATACCAAAAGACGCGGAGAATACCAAAAGGCGTGGAGAAGTCTCGTGACGAATACCATGTACGGAATGTTGTTATCTGAGGAAATTTAATGCAACAAAAAACACATTAAATAGCACGTCTTCTGCCATTACCATAAAAAAACTTAAAATAGTCCCACACTGAGGGACAGAGTGTAGGGGCGCAGATGCAGGAAGCCTACATCGCCGTTACAGTCAAGGTCCTGGTGGAGGTGGTTCGCCGTCGTCTTCCTCCAAACTGTTAAGAGGTGCCAAGTGTGTGTCTGTGTTATGAGTACTTGCGAAGTGTAGCCTTTGATTTGTGTTGCTGTGGGTGAAGGGAATGGAGAGGGTGAAGACATAGCCTACTACTTTCAAAGAGCACCAAGTGGGCCGCAAAGCTTCGACCTACGCATTCGACGGACGGACCACCATTAAGAGAATCACATGCCCTCACTTTCTGAGACACTGCGGAGAGTTTTGGAATTTAATCCAGCACTTCGGCGCAAAAACCGGTGATCAGAAACTTTACATCGCCACCTCTCCTCTCCTTGGCAGCTAAATACTGGCAGTGAACATTTTCCACCACCTGGATTCGAATCGACATACCTCCGAGTCGAGAAGCATCATAAAGGCGTGCGCTAGTGACCTCTCTACGGTGGTGAGTCACTAGAAACAATGCCGATTATTCCTCATTATTTACGTCAGACAACGTCGATTCAATAGACATCTTTTGTCCTGAGTTTTGCATCAGCACGAAATAATGACACGGATATGATGGGCAAATTGGAGTGGCAATCACTGAAACAAAGACGATTTGTGATGTGGCTAGATCTTTTCACGAAATTTCAATCACAATATTTCTCCTCCAGGTGCCAAAATATGGTTGGTGCCCACCTCTGTAGGGGGAAATGATCATCATAATAAAATAAATCAGAGCTCGCCTGGAAAGAATCAAAAATTCGTTTTTCCCGCGCCGTGCTTGAGGGTGAAACGGTACAGAAATAGTCCAAAGGTGATTCGACGAATCTTCTGCAAGTCACTTATGTGTGAACTGCGTAGTAGTAATGACTGTAAACGACTTCAACTTTCTGTAAATACGAAATCGGCTCCACCCAACACTGGAGCCAGACGTGTATCAAGTAAAACTTTTGCACGTCTCGCGGAAACCTCTCGCAAACGCCTCCAAAACGAACGACAAACTGCTGTCCACATCGCCCGTGGTGTTGCCTGTAGTCGGTCGTTCGCTTCAACTGCACCACAAGCACAAGCGATTTGGCCTACCAAGTAATCTTAGCCAATGTCTGCAACAAGATTGCGTCGTGAAGGTCTGTTATTGAAAATGAGTTACAATGTTTAACACCAGCGGCAATTAACCTACCTGTGTCGACTGGTATTCGTAAAAAGTAGGAAAACAAAGAGAGTTAAAATTTATTAAACTTTATTCCAATAATATTAAATACCTCGAAGGTAACATCTGACCTATTGACACACAACCACAGTGGATTCAGAAAATAATATTCTTCTCTTAATTCGCACTAAGTAATGAGCGTTGTCGATAGCGAAACTCAAGCAGATTCCATACTGCTTCATTTCCAGAAGGCTTTTCACAACATTTCTCACAAGCCGTTTCTAATCAAACTGCGTGCCTAGGAGTTATCATGTCAGCTGTGCAACTCGATTCGTGACTTCCTGGCAAGTATCACAATTCATGGTAATTAGTGGGAAATCATTGAGTGTACGGGCCCTCTATATAAACGATTTATGACACAATTTGAACAGCCGTTAGACTGTCTGCAAAAGATGTTATCTATTAACATCCATTAACATCCTCAGAGGATCGAAACGAATTACAAAATCATTTAGGCAAGATACCTGTATGGTGCGAAAAGTAGAAGTCCGCACTGAACAATAAAATGTGTGAGATCCTTCACATGTGTACCGAAAATTTCGTTTGCACGATAAATGACACGAATTTATAGGTTGTCGATTCAACTAAATACCTGAGGATTAAAGTTACCAACAACTTTAAACTGGAATCATCACACAGAAAGCGTTGTGGGGAAGGCAAACCAAGGGCTGCGCTTCACTGAGGAATACTTAGAAGATACAAAATATCTACTAAACAAACTGCCTACACGTCGCTTGTCCTCTTCCGGAGTACTGCTGCGCGTAATGGGATCCTTACCAGACAGAATTGAGGGAGATCACTGGGAAAGTGCAAAGAAAGGCAGCTCGTTTCGTATTATCCTGAAAATGGGTACAAGTATCACGAATATGATGCGCCAGTTGTGATGCCAATCATTAAAATAGAGCCATTTTTCGTTACGGCAAGATCATTTCACGAAATTTACATTACCAGATTTCCAATGAGCACACGAAAATATTTAGTTGACTCCCACCTACGTAGTGAGAAAAGATCATCGCAATAAAACATGAAATAAGAGCTCGTCCGGGAAGATTTAAGTATTCGTTTTACTCACATGACATTCGAGACTGGAACGGTAGAGAAATAGTCTGAAAGTGCTTCAGAGAAGCGTCTCTCAAACAGAGTAACTGAACTGCTAAGTAATCATATAGATGTAGATGCAGAATGCTACAGGTTCCATTAGCCATCACTCGGATAGAAGGTTTACAGTCTCCAAAACTAAACTTGCTTTGTGTCTGGAAAGGAAAGTTTACAATCACCTTATCATGCCACTTTTTTTATGGCAGTGAGGCATGGGGTCTGGATGTAAGAACAATTGAAAAACTGAGGCTAGCTCAGTGAACGTACGTGCCGTGTATGTTGGAAATTACTGAAAGAGGCATGAAAACATGTAAATGCATCACGAAATAAGGCGGACCTACAAGAAGATACTATCGCTGTAACGAAAACGTAACGGTTTATGTAGAATACGTAAAATGAAGAATGGGTGAGAGATGGACTAGAAGTTTTTTTGCTGGATTTAAGGAGACCACAAAGATATGCAACATAAAAATAGTATTTGGATCACAAATACGCAGAAGAAGGATGCACGTTTGAAGCTGGAAATTAATTCACTCAGAGCCTCCAGCAGCGGATGAAAAGTGGATGATATTACGATGACGTCGACACCAAGGTGGATGGTTGTCAATAGATTACTATTTCTAAAGGGTGGGTTAGCTTTGCATTTCTTCTTTCAGTATTCTCATAAGTTAATAAGATAGCCCAGTAGCAGGAAAGACAAATCATAAAGGTAGCATATCGCGTATCAAAATGAATCCGCTGACAACACAATTGACAGACGTACTCTTAAGTGACGCTGCAGCGTTTGTGGAAATTCCAAGCCGTCAATATAGTCGGTGTACTCAGTGCCAGGTATGCTGAGGTAAGGTAAGTGGGAGATCCCGGTCGTCGGCATTGGGCAGTTTGCTTTCGTATCCTGACAGGTAGCGGTGCCTCAGAAACCTAATGACCTGCTGCTTTGCGGCGTTAAGTTTCGGCATCGGCTGATGTTCGCGGCCACTGTCCTTAATGGGTTCCCCACGTATGTCGCAGAGCGTGTGCACTGGAACGTAGTTCGTACTAGGTCGGTTTCTACGCGTTTCCTTACACTATCAAAAGCAGGATTTTCTCAAACGTCCTTGACCAAAGTACTTCACTGGATCTAGTTTTTCGAGAACGGATGCTGGACAGTTAACCGTCTGCGCAGCGGCACTTAATGTAATGCTGGCGGCAGGCGCATTCCCGAGAAAGAACAAGAAACGAAAAAGATTGTGAGTGTATCCTCTAGAACAGGGCTTCCCAACCTTTTCAGCTGGCGGACCCCTTCTTCGGTCGAAAATCCATGGCGGACCCCTAGTCAGTCAGGAGCACAATAACTTTAAATTTCAGAGCGAAACGCATGGGAACTGAAAGCTTCTTAATGGAAGTGCCATGTTCCCAATGACACCCCCCCCCCCCCCCCCTCCGCGAAGTATCAATAGTCTTCGGTTTAGAGATGAATGAAAACAACTTGAAATTAACGACCCAATTTGAATTCCCACTGTATCCAGACACTTACTAGTGGATTTACTCCCTTTGTTCAACACACTATAGCCTGATTAAAATTACTTGGTAATTGACATTTCACACGATGTAGCTTTCTTCCTCCAAGAGCAATCAACGTCACGTCCAAACTGTCCGCCATTGACAAGCTGCCGCTTGTGATCTGTTCACTTCCACTATTTGGCTACTGATGTGTAAGGAGCATGCATATTTCGTAACAGCCGTGTGTGTGTGTGTGTGTGTGTGTGTGTGTGTGTGTGTGTGTGTGTGTGTGTGGTTTTTCTTGAAATCCGAAGAAAAATGTTTAAATGTATGTAAAGGCTTCCTTTGGTCGCCCTCCCTCCTCATTCATTTCAACTGGAAACTTCCCTTGTGAAGACGATGGAGAAACTACACCCTTCTTCAATGATCCTGTCTTCAGCCACCGATCCATGTTAGAAGTAATAAACTGGTCAAAAATCAACTTATGAAACAGGTAGCGCACTGGCAAAGCAAGTGTAACATTTAATGATGCCTGGGGCCGCATACGTGCCATGCGATCGCTGTGATTGGTCGACAAAGCTCGTTCCGCGCATGCGTAAAAGGTTTCAGCGCATCCAGCGCCGTGAGCCGAGACACGAACGACCCCCGTATTGTTGCTAAACAGTCGATCAGAGAAGCCGCATTCTCCGGCACTAAACTGTGTATACGTTCTCACTTAGGAACCGCAAAGACTGCTTGGGGATACGACTTGAAGTATACTTGTTTTTCACACGAAGAGAAACAGTGATGAATTAGATTTTCACATTTTTATTCAATAATTTTACTCATTATTTTACACGATTTGGTGAAAGGTGGCCGCGGACCCCCTAGAAAGAGCCGGCGGACCCCTAAGGGGTTGGGAAGCCCTGCTCTAGAATTTGCTTCGTGAACTACCAGTACAAAGCGAAGATGTAAAGAGCTTCCGAAATTATTTGATAATGGAAGAACAAACACTTCAATTTGTTTTTATGAAACTAACCTCACACATCTGCGAACAAGATTCTCATTCAAGAAACGCGACTCCTGCTAACGATTGTCTCATGGTAGCGTTAAGATTAACAGAAGAAGAAAAGTCTTCAAACTTACAATATAGTATTTGCATCCCACAGAGTACCAGGTCACGTAGAGTTCCAGAAATATGTGAACCCATGTGTAAATCACTTAAGGAGGAATTTGTGAAGGATAGGTGAAGTTATTTAGAACAATAAAGAAATAGATGAATTTCACTTATCCTAAGCGATTGAAATAAATAACCGATTTACAGCATTGCAAGAAGCTGAGGAAGTAAATAGTGTCGAGAAGGCTTAGGCAAAAATAAAGACTGTAGTAATAGATTCAGCAGAAAAAACACTGGGCAGGAAAAAGAAAACGAAGAAACAGAAACGGTTCAACGAAAAGTGTCAAAGAGCAGTGGAAAAGAAGAAAGAAGCCAGGATGCTGTGGTTGCTTAATAAGGACAGTGAGGGCAGGAGAGAGACCTTCAAGCGGTTAGAAAAGAAACAGTAAGAGTTCTACGAACAGAGCAAAGGAAGTATATAACTGGAGTCCTAGAACCGATAGAAGTGGAAAGCAGGAATGCAAATTCAAAGACGTTGTTTCAGTATACAAAGAAAAGTAAGAGAGGTTATCAAAGTGAAAACCTTTCCATAAAAGAGAAAAAACAAAATATGCTAACACAGATGGAGATATCCTCGAAAGATGGAAAGAGTATTTCTCAGAAATGTTAAATTCCACTGATCCGCAGATAGCCTTCAATTACGCAATGTCTAAGAGTGACAGCATTAATAATGATGAATGTAGAATCGCAGAAGTAGAAGTGATCCACAACACTCAAAAGCTGAAAAACAGCAAGGGAGCAGGCGCGGACCAGATAGGGGCAGACATGTTAAAATAAGGCGGAAGCAAACTACACAAAGAAATTTATGACCTTATCCCAGTGATATGGAAAACTGAAACACTGCCTGAAGATTGGAAAACTGCAATAATTTGTTCCATACACAAGAAAGGAAACAGATGGAATGTGCAAATTACAGAGGAATCAGTGTGCTGAACATAACATACAAAATCCTGTCAATGATCATTCTGGAAAAACTTAAACCTTACGCAGAAAATATTATTCAAAATTACCAGGCTGGATTTCGAACAAACCATTCCACAACTGGTAATTTCTTTAGTATACAACAGATCTTTGAGAAATACTGGGAATTCAACAAAAATATCCGCTGAAACTTCCTGGCTCTACCAAGAGCACTTGCCCGCGAAAAGCAAAGGTCCCGAGTTCGAGACTCGGTCCGGCACACAGTTTTAACCTGCCAGGAAGTTTCGCATCAGCACACACTCCGCCGCAGAGTGAACACCTCATTCTGAAAAATGTCCAATGTTTCTTCATTGACTTCCAGCGAGCTTTTGACAGCATCCACAAAGTAGCCTGTACAACACGTTACGAGAGTTTAGTATAAACAGTAAAATCATGAGGATGATACAACTGTGCATGAATGGCTCCCAGGCAGCAGTGAATTTCAGAGGATCAATATCCCCCGCCTTCCCAATCAAAACAGGCTTGCGACGAGGAGACGCTTTTAATGTGTCCTCTTCAACCTTGCATTAGAGAAAGTGGTTCGGGAGAGTAATTTACATTTATACAATGATCTCCGATTCTAACACACTGAAGTAAATCTCTTGGCTTATGCAGATGATATAGTGTTGCTGAGTCAAACTGAAGATGAACTGACAGACATGTACAGATCTCTCAGGCACAGTGCCAGCAAAATCGGGCTTTTGATTAATCAAGAGAAAACAGAGTATATGAAAACAGGTCGAGTCATAAACCGAAATCTTTACTTTGAAACTGACCTACATTGTAAATTCAGAAAAGTTCTTCAGTTTAAATACCTCGAATGATGTTTCAACAGTAAAAATACCGTAACAATGGATATAAACGAGAGAAGAACCTCAGGGTCAAGATGTCTGTACTCACTAAGAATCCACTCAAAAGTAAAGCTTTGTAAATCACGACAAAGATGAAGATATACAACACTATCATCTGCCCCATAGGAATGTACAGTTCTGAAAGATGGACACTTACAAAGAACGAAAAACTGAATGTTTTAGAAAGAAAAGTAAAGAGAAAAATCTGGGAACCTGTGTTGGAGAATGGCGTATGGAGAATTCGAAAGAACAATGAAATTTATCAGTTAATGATGCAGCCCACTATCATCCAGAAATTAAGAACTAGGAGACTGCAATGGGCTGGGCATGTGGCTACAATGGAAAACAACAGAATCACCAAAAAGGCATTTGAAGGAACTCTCCAGGCAACAAGACCATTGGGTCGACCTCGTACAAGGTGGAAAGAAGAACATCGAAGCATTAGGAATTTGCGCAGAGTGGAGAGAGACTGCGAGAGATAGAAGGCGGTGGAAGCACATAGTTGATGCAGCGCGTGGTCTACAGGGCCTGTGATGGCTGAGGAGAAGATAACGCTCTGCCTCTAAACAGAGATCTCTGATCACAGAAGCCTCTGATCAAAGAAGCCTTTGGTAAAAGCTTCCATAGTACATTGTCAATGATTTAACCGATGGGCTTTGATCGAAGATCTTTGTCAAAGAAATTTGACAGAGTGATATAGGCCTTACAAAGGCCTTGAATGTGTGCCCTTCAAGTCTGTTTATAGGAAGGATGAAAGCTTAGGTTCTAAAATCCAGTTGACGGTGAGGTCATTAGAGGCGAGTTCATTCCGCAGCCAACAAGATACACTACTCTTCGATGGTGTAAGTCCGACTAACCGTTGCCTCTTTCTCGTACCTTCCGTAAGTTATTTCTTTACCTATTCTATTTAGAAACTACTATTTTACAAGTAAGATATGTGCGAGATACACCCCCCACCCCCGTGTAGATCATGGAAGTCGTTCACGAATCGCCCGTGCTGAAAGGTCACACTACATAAAAGATCCGAGACTGATTTTATTGCTGGCGTGGAAACGACGTCAGGGTAGTAACTGCAATGGATGCTTTAACTAACAACTGTACACGAGAAATATACATTCGACAAGTCAGTTGTTAGTGTCTAGCAGTGGACGTGCGGCTACAGTGTGTCAACGTTGTAGGGACACAAATCGCAGTGGAACAATGAACTGACATCTCTAAGTCTACATAATGTTTTGAACAAGATAAAGTGGGTGAAAAGCTTGTTCCACACAACTTGACTCCCGCACAACAACAACGACGCATGGGCACCTTCTGCGACGTGACTGCAATGCAACACCCGGACTTTTTTTTTTTTTTTTTTTTTTTTGTTTGTAATATCGTCACGAGTGACGTCGCTCGGTCCTGTCAGTAGCCTACTAACCTACCACAAAACGGCAAAGAGCAGAAATTCACATAAAGGACAAGCGCTTTGGCGACGTAAACGAAATTCAATGTTACATCTGAGTTGAACAACATTCCCAGGAAGAATTTGGGGCAGTTTCACGTGGTTGTACGAACGTCCTGTGCGTTGTACTCAAGTCAGGGGGTGGGCTGGGTTGGGTTGTTTGGGTGAAGAGACCAAACAGCGAGGTCATCGGTGTCATCGGATTAGAGAAGTCGGCCGAGTCCTTTCAAAGGAACCATCCCGGCATTTGTCTGGAGTGACTTAGGGAAATCACGGAAAACCTAAATCAGGATGGCTGGATGCGGGATTGTACCGTCGTCCTCCCGAATGCGAGTCCTGTGTCAATCACTGCACCACCTCGCTCTGTCAGGGTGGTGGGAGGGGCGGGGAGTTTAAAAGGGTAGGGAGAGAACTACGTACAAACAAGAAGCATTAAAACCACAATCTTCTAAATTCATCTTTATTTTTATTAATCCTCTATCGACATTTTTGGAGTGACAGTGTATTATACCTGAGCTGCAATCTCCCCTCCACAAAACAGCAAGTACCGAGGGTCGTAAACGATCAATCGGATACCCCGTGGAGCCAACCTCTTGATGTTACAGTGCAAATCTGAAGTTTGTCTCGCCTTTACTAATCTAAGTTGTATGAGGAATTTATTCGCCTATTTGGGTATTATTTCACATTGATTTACTTACCTTACTAACTCTTCTATTCACACCAATATAGATATGGAAAAAATACTTCTAAATGAATGTAGGAATCGAACTAGAGTACTTCGTTTTAGTGGTAATATGAGCCGAATCTGTTGGTCATGTACGAGTTCTTCCTCTCGTTAGGACTCCACGGAGAACTTAAACAAAGGTATCTGCACCGGTCTGTATTGTGAACACGAGTCATCTTGCTCCCCTCAATAAATTACGAAAGAGTTCCTAGCCAGACAAGAGCTACATTAGAGTTTCACGAAGACACATTTTTCCTTCTTCAAATACTTACCACTGTTATTACTTCGAAAGCAGACCATTATCACAATCACCGGAACTCAGACTGTATTTATCACGTAGATAAAACCAAATATCATTCGACTTTTGCAACTGAATGTGTATTTTGTTTTTAACCAAACGTGTTTCCCTATTCGTGTTAGCCGGCCGGAGTGGCCGAGCGGTTCTAGGCGCTACACTCTGGAACCGCGCGACCCCTACGGTCACAGGTTCGAATCCTGCCTCGGGCATGGATGTGCGTGATGTCCTTAGGTTAGTTAGGCTTAAGTAGTTCTAAGTTCTAGGGGACTGATGACCACAGCAGTTAAGTCCCATAGTGCTCAGAGCCATTTTAACCATCTATTCGTGTCAGGCATCATCAGCGGTTTTTATGTCTCCCGTTCTTTTCATGAGTCCACTGGTTATTGTGTATGACAGAGAAAAAGTCCCGTCCAGTTACTCGAATGGAGGACACGGTAAGAGATGCAATGACGACGGTAAAGCACGACATTTCTGCAGCGCCCCTGAATAACTGACCTCCGTCCTCAGAGTCCCGTTAAGGGCACAGACGATGTGAGATCTAACGGCGATAGGACTATGCTGCTTCATACTGTGTTGAAACTCATGAACACACAAAGCGCGGAACGTTGCTTGTTATTGTTAACAAGCTGTATTATTCGAACACAACATATTGCACCTGAGAGTGAAGGCGCTTTGGTCGGTATATCACGAGTCTTATTGTGACATTTCACGAAGATACGCTCAGCCACGTGATAGTATATGCACAATTGTTTTGAAATCATTCGCAGTGCAATGGGTTTTCCTTCGTCATCACTTGTTTGCTGTAACGTCACCGCCTCCGATAACAACCACAGAAAACCAAGTGCAATGATATCGTGGGTGAGTAGTAAGTCTATCCCTCCCTATATGCTTGTCCGCCCACTTCTGTAGTACTGCCGTGCGGTGTGGGCTCTTCATCAGATAGCAATAACATCCAGAAAGTTCAAAGAAGGGCAACACGTTTTGTAGGATTGTGAAATAGAGGAGAGACTGTCACTGACATGATACAGGATTTGGGGTGGTAATAACTAAAAGAAAGGCGTTTTTCCTTGAGGCGAAGTTTTTTCACGACACCGACCATCATATCTAAATGAGGAAATATTTTGCTGCCGCCAGACTACAGAGGGAGATAAGATACTTGTAATAAAATAAGAGAAATCAATGTTCGTTTTTCCCGAGCGCTCTTCCAGAGTGGAGCGGCAGAGAAATAGCTTGAAGGTGGTTCGATAAACCCTCTGCCAGGCACTTAACTGTGAAGTGCAGAATAGTCATGTAGATGACAAAAAGAAGAGAGAGATTGCGGCGCATTAGTGGCATCAGAAAAAATATTTTTCCTTCGCTCAATACATCAGATAGGAAAGAAAATGGATATTGATACGAAGTACCCGTCGCCAGGTACTGACAGAGGATTGCGGAAGAGTTGAACTTCGTTTATCCGGACTAGAGTGGACCGTAAGTCACCAGATAATCTTAATCCGGTTAATCCGGAAAGTCGGAAGGAACAGAATAAGGTTGGTTAAAAGCTATAAACCCAAATGTTGATGATGTACTGAAAGAAGCACCATGATTTTTGTCCAGTTAAGGAAACGGGAAGTTTCTTCTGAAATTCGGCAGTGTACGGTTTTCGTGCAGCGCTATCACGCGGGTCTCTGACCAGCAACAGTTCGGCGTTCCAAATAATGGTTTACTTTGTCTGGCTGCGTTCTGTTCCTTTACCCAGTGGCTACGCAGTGGCACAAACGTTTAGTCCACTGACACAGTAACACCGTGTCTCTCTTTGATGTCATTTTACAGTCACAAACAACGGGGGGTCATACAGTACTCTATAGGCCTGGGTTAACTTCTTGACACCGTGCCAGAAGCCGTATATGGCAATTGGTTGAATTTAAAACTGATGGTTGTCGTCGTAAATTGTTGGAGTTACCACTTCTGGAGTATCAAACACCGTGCTATAAAACGAAAAATCCTATTCGGATCAATCGCCTGGTGCAGGCCTTCCTATATGACGCCATCTGCGCGTCATGAGATGAAATGATGAGGACAACACAAACACCCATTTCCCCGAGGGTAGAAAATCTCCAAACCGACCGGGAATCGAACCCGAGACCCCATGATCTAAAGGCTGCGATGGTATCATCTAGACCGCGTGCTCCAGACTCGGCGTTGATGAGTGCCGGATAAAAGAGCATCCACTTGTAGAATATACCGCTGTTAGTATGAAATACCGTAGTTGGCGACCAGTGCGACAAAGGAAAAGCCAATTACATATGGGGCAGATTTTATGAAAATAATCTGCACCATTGGGATGAGGCAGGATCTGCGAATCCAACTTTGAATGGGATTCTTACAATTTATCACAAAATAACAGCAATGAAGAATGAAGGCAAGGATTGCCTTTAGTAAGTACACAAATTATTGTTTTGCTTTCACACGATAACATCTTTCACCACTGTTACGGCATCCATAGCGGGTTTTTCTCTTATTTTTCTGCAAGACGTACGTACAGATTACGTTCAAGTTATGAAATGTGTTAGATCGAATTTTGTTGGTATTTAATTATACACGCACTTTACCTTTTATTTTACGTCAAGCGCGCGCGCGCTGGTGTGTGTGTGTGTGTGTGTGTGTGTGTGTGTGTGTGTGTGTGTGTGTGTGTGTGTGTGTGTGTGCGCGTGTGTGTTCAAAATCGTTCATATGGCTCTGAGCACTATGCGACTTAACTTCTGAGGTCATCAGTCGCCTAGAACTTAGAACTAATTAAACCTAACTAACCTAAGGACGTCACACACATCCATGCCCGAGGCAGGATTCGAACCTGCTACCGTAGCGGTCGCTCGGCTCCAGAGTGTAGCGCCTAGAACCGCACGGCCACATAGGCCGACCTGTGTGTGTGTGTGTGTGTGTGTGTGTGTGTGTGTGTGTGTGTGTGTGTGTGTGTATGCGCGCTCATCGAAATCAGCCACAACATATTTCATAATCTAAAAAACCCACTGAGAGTGACAACTGTGGTGGAAATCGTCTGGGCATTAAAGCAAAGCAATAATTTGTGTACTTGCAAAAAGGCGATCCCATCGCTAATTCGACATTATTTTCTGGAAGCACTGGAACGGAGCTCAAAATTCCAATACGATAATAACAACAATATTTTATACGCTACTTTCTTTTTATTGTTCTGCAAGACTCGCACAAAGCTTTGAGTGTCCGAGGTCTAATGTTTTTCAACTCCAGAACTTTCTATTTAACCGGTCTTAACTAACTTCAACTACGTCAGCTTAATTGTGCAGTTCGATGCAATGGCAATTACTGACCATTTGTGTGCGCTTGTCTCTAAAGGCGGAATCGTACTCCCTCTCAAAACATGGATACACAATGTAGATGTGCATTTGATGCTTAGTTCTTGAATTACTACTTAAAAAATGGGCGTCCCTATTTCTACACACGATGTAAGGCAAAAAACATAGGAGACGCTTCATGTTGGATGTGCTGACGTAGAATCTGATCGGTTATCCATATTGCACAATGCCTGAGCGGACGAGTAGCAACACTTTCGGAAGTATTATTGGGGGTTTCGTTGAGAACTACCGTTATCTCTCACAGCGCGTCATCAGAATGCGTTGCGCTATCTGAGACGGCTTTGTAAAGTTCTCTCGCCCTCCGCGAGTGCGTGCGTGTCAGATGAACTGTGGCACGGCGACGACAACGGCCGATCGCGTGTCCCTGGTGGACAAACAGCGGTAGGAGCCAGGACAGCATTGGGCGCTGCTATCTCGTGGAATTCCGGAGCAGGGCCGGGCGAGGCCCTATAAGGGCATGCGAGGAGCCCTGCGGGGTCACAGAGAGAGGCGGCCAGGCAGATATCCCAGCCGTGAGTCAGCGCCCAGCGCCGCTAATGGGTTCACCGCGAACGAGCGAGGTTGCCAGCCACACAGCAATTAAGCGTCTCCTCAGCTGTGCGACGTCCCTGCCGCATCGCGTCACTGCCCTCTCACAAGTTGTTTACTTCGCACAGTTGGACGATCCTAGTGACGGGTATTACTTTGTCACTGGTGCCTACTCTGTTGCATATTGCTCTGAGCATGACCACTTAACAGGAAACCTTTCATCGAGAAAGTTCAAAGAAAGGCGCCGAAAAAGTTCAAAGAAAGGCGCCGAAAAAGTTCAAAGAAAGGCGCCGAAAAAGTTCAAAGAAAGGCGCCGAAAAAGTTCAAAGAAAGGCGCCGAAAAAGTTCAAAGAAAGGCGCCGAAAAAGTTCAAAGAAAGGCGCCGAAAAAGTTCAAAGAAAGGCGCCGAAAAAGTTCAAAGAAAGGCACCGAAAAAGTTCAAAGAAAGGCACCGAAAAAGTTCAAAGAAAGGCACCGAAAGAAAGGCACCGAAAAAGTTCAAAGAAAAGCACCAAAAAAGTTCAAAGAAAGGCACCGAAAAAGTTCAAAGAAAGGCACCGAAAAAGTTCAAAGAAAGGCACCGAAAAAGTTCAAAGAAAGGCACCGAAAAAGTTCAAAGAAAGGCACCGAAAAAGTTCAAAGAAAGGCACCGAAAAAGTTCAAAGAAAGGCACCGAAAAAGTTCAAAGAAAGGCACCGAAAAAGTTCAAAGGTTCAAAGAAAGCCACCGAAAAAGTTCAAAGAAAGGCACCGAAAAAGTTCAAAGAAAGCCACCGAAAAAGTTCAAAGAAAGGCACCGAAAAAGTTCAAAGAAAGGCACTGAAAAAGTTCAAAGAAAGGCACCGAAAGAAAGGCACCGGAAAAGTTCAAAGAAAGGCGCCGAAAAAGTTCAAAGAAAGGCACCGAAAAAGTTCAAAGAAAGGCACCGAAAAAGTTCAAAGAAAGGCACCGAAAAAGTTCAAAGAAAGGCACCGAAAAAGTTCAAAGAAAGGTACCGAAAAAGTTCAAAGAAAGGCACCGAAAAAGTTCAAAGAAAGGCACCGAAAAAGTTCAAAGAAAGGCACCGGAAAAGTTCAAAGAAAGGCGCCGAAAAAGTTCAAAGAAAGGCGCCGAAAAAGTTCAAAGAAAGGCGCCGAAAAAGTTCAAAGAAAGGCGCCGAAAAAGTTCAAAGAAAGGCGCCGAAAAAGTTCAAAGAAAGGCACCGAAAAAGTTCAAAGAAAGGCACCGAAAAAGTTCAAAGAAAGGCACCGAAAAAGTTCAAAGAAAGGCACCGAAAAAGTTCAAAGAAAGGCACCGAAAAAGTTCAAAGAAAGGCACCGAAAAAGTTCAAAGAAAGGCACCGAAAAAGTTCAAAGAAAGGCACCGAAAAAGTTCAAAGAAAGGCACCGAAAAAGTTCAAAGAAAGGCACCGAAAAAGTTCAAAGAAAGGCACCGAAAAAGTTCAAAGAAAGGCACCGAAAAAGTTCAAAGAAAGGCACCGAAAAAGTTCAAAGAAAGGCACCGAAAAAGTTCAAAGAAAGGCACCGAAAAAGTTCAAAGAAAGACGCCGAAAAAGTTCAAAGAAAGACGCCGAAAAAGTTCAAAGAAAGACGCCGAAAAACTTAAAAGAAAGGCGCCGAAAAAGTTCAAAGAAAGGCGCCGAAAAACTTAAAAGAAAGACGCCGAAAAACTTAAAAGAAAGACGCCGAAAAAGTTCAAAGAAAGACGCCGAAAAAGTTCAAAGAAAGACGCCGAAAAACTTAAAAGAAAGACGCCGAAAAACTTAAAAGAAAGGCGCCGAAAAACTTAAAAGAAAGGCGCCGAAAAACTTAAAAGAAAGGCGCCGAAAAAGTTCAAAGAAAGACGCCGAAAAAGTTCAAAGAAAGACGCCGAAAAAGTTCAAAGAAAGACGCCGAAAAAGTTCAAAGAAAGACGCCGAAAAAGTTCAAAGAAAGACGCCGAAAAAGTTCAAAGAAAGACGCCGAAAAAGTTCAAAGAAAGACGCCGAAAAAGTTCAAAGAAAGACGCCGAAAAACTTAAAAGAAAGGCGCCGAAAAACTTAAAAGAAAGGCGCCGAAAAACTTAAAAGAAAGGCGCCGAAAAACTTAAAAGAAAGGCGCCGAAAAACTTAAAAGAAAGGCGCCGAAAAACTTAAAAGAAAGGCGCCGAAAAACTTAAAAGAAAGGCGCCGAAAAACTTAAAAGAAAGGCGCCGAAAAACTTAAAAGAAAGACGCAGAATAAATAATATTGAAACAAAAGATATATTGTCAGTTTCCTGTTATATCTCTATTTGTGCACGTATGAAGTCATCGAAAGGCATCGAAAAAGTTCAAAGAGAGTATCAAATAAAGGTAGATAATATTGTACTAACGTGAACACAGAAGAGAGGGTGTGAAATATATGATACGCCTATTGGGCCGGTAATCGTTAAAAGAGAAGTGTTCTTCCTTGCGCTGTGGGCCCTCCAAATTCCTCCCGCGAATGTGAAAATGTTTTGTCGGCTCTCACCTAAACACACAGGAATGATCAGCGTAAAAGTAAGAGGAAGCAGTGTCGCACGGAAAGCTTGACGTGTTCATTTTTTCCAGGTGCTATTCGAGAGTTGAACGGTACATTAACAGTCAAACTGCTTTTTGCATGAACCCTCTGGGAACCACTTACGAATGAATTTCAGAGTGATCACGTAGATGTAAATGTATATTAAGTGGAAAGTTGAACTGTTTTTGAATAAGCTTTTGTTATACATTCGCCGTAATTCCATACATGCTACATATATAGAAAATTTCAACACCAGCTTCACTTAACCGGATACAGATTCTTTTATCTTCGTAGTTACTATTTGGACCCATGTAGCAGCTTCAATTCCTCTTCCTTCAATGTTGTTTCCTATTTTCCCAGTATTCCGTCTTCCTCTTTTGTCGCCTTCTTTCCCCTTCTGTCCATATCACTCCCGACTTCTTTCTTCCCGCCTTGACAGCATCCTAAATGTAATATTTCTTTAATCCAACCGATTGTTGACTTCTTTTTCTAGAAACACAGCAATTTTGGTTTCGTTAGCCTGTCCTAATACAAGCGAGAGATGTGTTCATAAAAGATTAACCTTTGCTTTACCATTACTCCTGATATTTTCTGCACATTTTTATAGATCTCATTATTTCTCATTTTCAAACCAACTATAGTTTGTATTGCAACTAGTAAATTTCTATCACCTCGTCGTCCGAGTATGTCTATTCTGTCCACCTTACTGTTCATCGTTGAGTATCCACGTGCATATTAACATTCCGGTCTTAGCACGATCACAGTGCTATCACTGTGTGTTACTATTGTATTTCTAGAGATGCTTTTACCGTTGCAGATTTTTAGTCAAACAAAGTGATCTTTGGATTTCATTAACTCCTACACCTACAGCATTGTTTTCTCGTCCATTCTGTTGTATAGGGTTGCCCAGCTAGCTCTATTTTACCTATTTCTTTTTCCATGAATTTTGGGAAGTTCTTATGTTTTGCGACGAACAGATGCGTATAGCTGAATATCGTATGCGATGCATATTGAGCATACCAATGGTCAACCATGACGTGGGGGACAAAATGGCGGAAATAAACCACTGCTGACACTCAAATATGCGACAGATGCTCAACATAAAAAAGGAGTTATTCTCATGATATCAAATCCGTTGGCTTCGCCAATTCAAAAACTGCCATCTTTTCAGTTAACCTAGACCTTGAGCTCCGTTACAAATCAGTCTGATATCAAAACCCACATTCAAAAAAATAATATTGAAACAAAAGAAATAGTTTTCTGTTATATCTCTACTTGCGCACGTATGAAGTCAAGCGAAAGGTAATTACGTCACTGGAAGTTCGACATTGGTAACTTTTATCGACGAAAGAAGTCCTCAGGAGGGTTTCATCTAGAACTGGATATCAAACGGGTATTGACGACGACGACGACTATGATGATGATGATGATGATGATGATGATTATTATTATTATTATTATTATTATTATTATTATTATTATTATTATTATTATTATTATTATTATTATTATTAACGTGTCACAGTCCCGAACATTAACAGAAGATGCATTCGTCACTCTCCCGTCCCTGCACCGTGCGTGGGCAGAAGGAAGCTGGCACCGCCTTCACGATAACTCACCCGCCTATTCTTCGCTTCAGAGTCTTACTTTTCTTTCCCATCTGATTCATTCTTACTTGGCAGACTATTTTAGTGCGTTACTTCATCAGACTTCCTACTCAACCAATATCGCTCAATATTTTTACAACTTCTCCAAACGCTTAAAAAGCAGTTAAAACGGATCCGATTGTGATCAAAATCAAACATTATGCTCTACAACTGATCATCATTCCAGAATTATTTCTAAAGCTGGAGAAATCGGCAAAAAAAGTGTGCATTACGTGGAAAAATAGTTTACCTGATTAGAGTTTCGTGCTTTCAAATGAATAAGCGTACATGTTTCGTCTGAATCTTACAAAAACGGGCAATACAGTGAAGCACCAAAAAACTGGTACACGCATGCGCATTCAAATACAGAGATACGTAAACAGGCAGAATACGGTGCTGCGATCGGCAACGCCTGTATAAGGCAACTGTCTGGTGCAGTTGTTAGATCTGTTAGTGCTGCTACAATAGCAGGTTATCAAGATTTAAGTGGGTTTGAACGTGGTGTTACAGTCGGCGCACTCGCGATGGTACACGGCATCTCCGAGATAGTGATAAGTGGTCATTTTCCCGTCCGACCATTTCACGAGTGTACCGTGAATATCAGGAATACGGGAAAACATCAAATCTCCGACATCGTTGCGGCCGGACAAAAGATCCTGCACGAACGCGACCAACGACGACCTGAAGAGGATCCTTCAACGTGACACAATTGCAACCCTTCCGCAAACTGCTGCAGATTTCAGTGCTGAGCCATCAACAACTGTCAGCGTGCGAACCATTCAAAGAAAAATCGTCGATATGAGCTTTCGGGACCGAAGGCCCACTCGTTTACCATTTACGACTGCACAACAAAAAGCCTCGCCTGGGTCCCTCAACACCGACATTGGACTGTTGATGACTGCAAACATGTTGACTGTTCGGACGAGTCTCATTTCAAATTGCATCCAGCGGATGGACGTGCACGGGTATGGAGACAACCTCGCGAATTCATAGACCCTACATGTCAGCAGGAGGCTCTTCAAGCTGATGGGGCCTCTCTAATAGTGTGGAGTGTGTACAGTTGGACTGATAATGGGACCTCTGATACGACTAGATACGACTCTGACAGGTGACATGTACGTACGCATCCTGCCCGATCACCTGCGTCCCTTGTAATGGATCTGGGAGATGTATTATTTTCAACTGATGTTATCGATACCGAATTTAGTGGCCGAAGTGGTGAATGTTTCTCTCTTATATTTTTGTCGGAATTTTTATAAATTACAATCTACTTATTTTTATGTTAATTAACTATTATGTTCAAAAATTGCAATATATTGATTGATATTGCTGGATATGACGAACAATATCAAAGAGACTTATTACAAGCGGAAGTTTGGGTGTCGAGTGGAATATCTTTGACGCTAGAGTCATTCTTTGTCACTTGTAGAGTTGGCTGTGTTCGGTTGAGACGCAGTCGTGGAACAAAGTTGTACTTCCCTGTGAAATAAATCGAAAGTGAATGATGAACTTATGAGTTTTTCGTATTACTTTCTATATCAAGTAGCAGCAAGCAAGCACATCCAGAAAGAAAAAATGGTATTAGAAACACCCAAATTGAGACAGACACGGTGAACAGCGGAACTTCTGCATCCAACAAACGGCACTATTGGAATCATACTCATATTAGACAACTGAAGCCACCTGTAGGAATTTAACTATTATATATATATATATATATATATATATATATATATATATATATATATACAAAAAAGTTACTACTTTATTTGAACTATGCCAGGTTTTATTACAAAATAACAATAGTGGAACGACAGTTTCACCCTTCACGTCCATTGTGCATTCCGACGGAATTCCAGCAGGGCAATTTGACACCTCACACGTCTAGAATTGCCGCAGAGTGGCTCCAGGAACACACTTATGAACTTAAACACTTCTGCTGGCCACCGAACTCCCCAGACATTAACATTACTGAGCATAGCTGGGATGCATTGCAACATGCTGTTCATAAGTGGTGTCCACCCCGTCATACTCACGGATTTATGGAGAGCCCTGCAGGATACATGGAGTCAGTTCACTCCAGTACTACTTCAGACATCAGTCGACTCCATAGCACGTCGTGTTGCAACACTTATGTGCGCTCGCGCGGGTCTTGCACGATATTAGGCAGGTGTAGCAGTTTCTTTGGCTCTCCAGTGTAAAAGCTGGAATAACTTTTCATGCCCAACGTGCAACACTGTGCAGCCGAAGTAAGTGATAATGGCTGGAGAAATATGGCGTACATGTGAGACCAGCAGTGTCCTGCACTGCCCGATCTAAATGAATGTTCAGCGTTATGCCAAGTTGAGATTAGCAGTACCGACAAACCCAAAACTCAAGTACCACCATACCCTTTCGATATAAAAGCGTGCCATTGCAGGAATTGAGGGTACTGAAGTGCAACTGAACTACATTTGGTAATGTTGAGGGAATTACATTATGAAATGAAGTGTTAGGAGCACCAGACGAATTTGCTGTTTGAGTAGCAAATGTACTAGCAACGGACGAAGCAGATGGATGTAAAAAGTACACTGACAACAACAAGAAAGCATTTCTGACGAAAATAAATATGTTGGTATCGAATATAAGTGTTTGGAACACTTTTCTGAAATTATGCGTCTGGAGTGTATGTTTGTGCGGAAGTGGACCATAAACAATACAGAGAAGAAAACAATAGAAGTGTTGTAAATGTGGTGTCTGAGAAGAATTCTAAGGATTATAAAGGTAGATTGAGTAACTTGAGAGACAGTACTGAATCTAACTGGTGACAAAAGACATTTACTGCAGAACTAAGCTAAAGAAGCGATTCATCGACAGAGTGTATCCTGAGGCATCAGGGAATCATAAATTTGATAACGAAGGAAAGTGGGGGCGTTGGGGAATATGTCGAGGAAAGTTACGGCTCGTTAACAGCACGGAGATTCAGTTGAATATAGATTGCACTAGTCAGCTTGTTGGAACACGTGAGGCAATACTGAACCTACGACTTATATTAGAAAATAGATTAAGGAAAGGCAAACCTACATTTCTAGCATTTGTAGACTTAGAGAAAGCTTTTGACAATGTTGACTGGAATACTGTCTTTCAAATTCTAGAAGTGGATGGGGTAAAACACAGGGAGCGAAAGGCTATTTACAATTTGTACAGAAGCCAGATGGCAGTTATAAGAGTCGAGGGACATAAAAGGGAAGCAGTGGTTGGGAAGGGAGTGAGACAGGGTTGTAGCCTCTCCCCGATGTTATTCAATCTGCATTTTGAGCAAGCAGTGAAGGAAACAAGAGAAAAATTCGGAGTAGGTATTAAAATCCATGGAGAAGAAATAAAAACGTTGAGGTTCGCCGATGACATTGTAATTCTGCCAGAGACGGCAAAGGACTTGGAAGAGCAGATGAACGGAATGGAGAGTATCTTGAAAGGCGGATATAAGATGAAAATCAACAGAAGCAAAGCGAGGATAATGGAATGTAGTCGAACTAAGTCGGTTGATGCGGAGGGAATTGGACTAGGAAATGAGACACTTAAAGTAGTAAAGGAGTTTTGCTATTTGGGGAGCAAAATAACTGATGATGGTCGAAGTAGAGAGGATATAAAATGTAGACTGGCAATGACAAGGAAAGCGTTTCTGAAGAAGAGAAATTTGTTAACATCGAGTATAGATTGAAATTTCAGGAAGTCGTTTCTGAAAGTATTTGTATGGAGTGTAGCCATGTATGGAAGTGAAACATGGACGATAAATAGTTTGGACAAGAAGAGAATAGAAGGTTTGGAAATGTGGTGCTACAGAAGAATGCTGAAGATTAGATGGGAAGATCACATAACTAATGAGGAGGTACTGAACAGAATGGGGGAGGAGTTTGTGGCACAACTTGACTAGAAGAAGGGATCGGTTGGTAGGACATGTTCTAAGGCATCAAGGGATCACAAGTTTAGTACTGGAGGGCAGCGTGGAGGGTAAAAACCGTAGAGGGAGACCACGAGATGAATACACTAGGCACATTCAGAGAGATGTAGGTTGTAGTAGGTACTGGGAAATGAAGAAGCTTGCACAGTCTCAGGACTGAAAACAACAACAACAACAACAGTCAGCCAGAGATGAAGGAGCTTGCGATAGACAGGCTAGTATGGAGACTTGAGCACAACCATTCTTTCGATTGAAGGGCACTGCAGTATTACTTTTCTACGGAAATTAGGTTCGGAGTACGGTGATACTTTGGGGGCACGCTGCTACAACAGAGATGAGTATGTAAAACCAGTGGGTAGGACAGGGGCGCAGCTGCTGATAAGTAGATACTGTGTATAAGAGGATCGTACTTGCCAGTAAGCAAGCATTGAGTGACGCAGACTCCACGTTCTTGGCTCAGCAGTGGATCACTACGTGGGTATGCGGAGAGGTTTCGACGTGGTCTGCGGTGGGTTGGGCAGGTAAACCCTACGTCAGTGGACCTACTTTCACTGTCTAAACACAGTACATAAACCAAAATCCAATAGATGGATGAACGTCACGATTAAAAGTTGTGTGTTTAGACGAATCTCGTTACTTATCTCTGGATACGCCTCCGATACTACATAAGTCTTAGATACTAACCTGGTACCCGAAAGGAAGGAAGATTAATGTTAACGCCGTGCTACCGGTGTCAGCGCGGACAGAGTTGGCCTGCTCGTATTTCGCCTGGCAATCGTTCCTTGCCCTGTGCTGACGACGACACCATTCAGCTGGAATTTGTTTCGTTTGGTAGCCCTGGTCGTAGCGCAAGTATTGCAGCGTCTAAAGTATTACTGGCTTTTGTAACGGGTTTATTGATTGCACGGTTTTCGCAATGTAGACGAAAATAATCTGCGCTACTGAGGCTCTACGTCAGACACAGTAATCTGAAAACGAACCATAATGCACGACTAATTACGAACGTAGTAATGTAAACAACTTTTCTCTCAAACGGCAATCATCTATTTTGCGTTCGCTCAACGCGGCACGGCCTTTGTTGCGTTGGTAAATTGTACTAGTTTCGATAACGTTATGTTCCTATTGCAGTCATTTTAATTTTGGAGATTATTTGTCCACGATTTAGTATTCTTAAACGTTTCGTGAACACTGATAAAAATGTGTTTTTCCGAAGGACCGTGGTACGAAGAGGCATCTGCCTTGTAAGTGAACGAATTTATATTAATCTTGCAGTGTCCAATAGCTTAAAGAATAAACGTAACGGTAAATGTCAATCTACGGACAGGCAAAATTTGACAAACAAGTTCTTTTCATCGCAGTCTCATTCGTACTATTGCCCGCATATTTAACAAACTCAGACGCAAGCACGAGATAATATTTTGTCATCTATGTCTGCAGTTCATGCCAAGCTACGTTAGCAGTTCGTTCCAGAGGAAACGCGTCATCCGCTAGGTGAACGCATTGAGGATGTGTAACGTCTCCGAAACATGTTTGCGTTTTAAAGAATTCGTGGTTGCTCCTTGCAGAACCCTATTTCCGCAGGTATACACTAGAAAGTAAACTCTGACAAAACAGTAAGCTTGAATAACAAGATGACGGGCGTTCTGTTTACAATAGAATCGATCTGATTACGTCTCGCGAGCACCGCGTCAGTAGACTACAGCGAAATACTATAAGGCCTACAGATCAATGTTTGGTGCAGGGACAGGCAGGAATTAAATATGATGCTGTCCTATTGCATATAAACAGGCTGAAAGATCCACTACAGTTCGCTTGCGCTACTGACTACTGGGAACATAAACAATCGCCGGCCGCGGTGGCCGTGCGGTTGTAGGCGCTGCAGTCCGCAACCGCGCGACTGCTACGGTCGCAGGTTCGAATCCGGCCTCGGGCATGGATGTGTGTGATGTCCTTAGGTTAGTTAGGCTTAAGTAGTTCTAAGTTCTAGGGGACTGATGACCTAAGATGTTAAGTCCCATCGTGCTAAGCGCCATTTTGAACATTAACAATCGCAAAATATCAAGTAGTAACCGTTAGTTATCCGGCAACCTACTGGTTTTAACGAACAATTGCGTAGTCGAACGTTTTATCGTTCAACAGGTTTCTGCAGTCGCGCATTATTAACAATCACATGAATGAACATGAGTTGATGCGTCAGTAGTTGAGGTTGCCAATAAATACAATTGGACATATACAAAAAGATAACATCTTAATAACTGACATATACCGGGTGATAAAAAAGTCGATATAAATTTGAAATCTTAATAAACCACAGAATATTGTAGATAGAGAGGTACAAATTCACATACATGCTTGGAATGACATGGAAAGATCTCTTGCACGCGTCGTTTGGTGATGATCGTGTGATCAGCCGCCACTTTCGTCATGCTTGGCCTCCCAGGTCCCCAGAGCTCAGTCCGTGCGATTATTGGCTTTGGGGTTACCTGAAGTCGCAAGTGTATCGTGATCGACCGACATCTCTATGGACTTTTTTTTTTTTTTTTTTTTACTAAAGTTCAGTCTTGATCACACCATTTATGTCTCAATGACATAGGTAGCCGGTTTCGGTTATTTTTACATAACCATCATCAGACCCATCGTTTCCTTAGGACTTGACTTCGTAGCAGCTGAGGAGAGCTCCGCCTACCATCCGAAGGAAACCATGGGTCTGATGATGGTTATGTAAAAATAACCGAAACCGGTTACCTATGTCATTGAGACATAAATGGTGTTATCAAGACTGAACTTAAGTCAAAATATAATAATCTATTGATCACTGTATTCCAAAAATATTTACCAAAAATCTCTAGGCATGCTGATAGACAACATCCGACGCCAATGCTTCACCATAGCTCTTGACATGCTTTACAGTGCTGTTCACAACATTATTCCTCGACTACAGCTATTGTTGAGGAACGATGGTGGACATACTGAGCATTTCCTGTAAAGAACATCATCTTTGCTTTGTCCTACTTTGTTATGCTAATTATTGCTATTCTGATCAGATGAAGCGCCATCTCTCGGACATTTTGTGAACTTTTGTAATTTTTTGTTCTAATAAAACCCCAAGTCATTCTAAGCAAGTGTGTCAATTTGTACCGCTCTATCTACATTAATCCGTGATTTATTCAGTTTTCAAATTTATACTGACTTTTTATCGCCCCGTACATAATTTTGAAGTGCGGTAGGCCCTTCTGTTTTGACGAGTTTTGTTCTCGTTAGTCACAAACAGTATTAAATGCCGACACAATCCGGTAAGTCGCTGGCGCCTCATAATGCTTGGTAGCGTAGTGCTACATCGATACAAATTCCTCCTGCAGTTTTCCACAACCGATGTTGATATGAGTCCGAAAGTGTACCGAGTCTGGACGAAGGAGTGAGTGGCGCTGCTTGAAAACGCGCGCCAGCCAATCAGAATCGCAGCGGGACTCACCGCTGAAGACAACTCTACTCCTGTCAATGAGATTCCAGATCGAGGACGTGTCTGGAGGCGTCTCGGACAGTCGAAGGAACCAAATCGACTGTCGCTCGCCGTACAGACCCACAACCACAAACTGATTGTCTGGGATGCAACATTTTTTTTCCCCACAGTAGGACCAATTTGGTACTCACCTGCGGCACACTTACCCTAAAGCAGTACGTCGACGATATTCTACGCCTTGTTTTGTTGCCTTTCACGCCAAATCAATCCTGGGATTACATTTCAGCAAGATAATCCCCGCCTGTACACGACGAGAGTTTTTTTACTGCTTGTCTTTATGCCTGACAAACCCTACCAGTATCGTACAGAATGTATCAGACGTGTTTTTCCTGTGGAGGAATCGGTTGACCTATGACATTGCGATCAAATGTTTTCGGTTCACATTGGAGAGGCACGTCCTTTCGTCTACTAATCGCACGGTTTTTGCGGTGCGGTCGCAAAACACAGACACTAAACTTATTACAGTGAACAGGGACGTCAATGGACGAACGGACAGATCACTGTTGTTGATGTGGTCTTCAGTCCTGAGACTCGTTTGATGCAGCTCTCCATGCTACCCTATCCTGAGCAAGCTGCTTCCTCTCCCAGTACCTACTGCAACCTACATCCTTCTGAATCTGCTTAGTGTATTCATCTCTTGGTCTCCCTCTACGATTTTTACCCTCCACGCCGCCCTCCAATGCTAAGTTAGTGATCCCTTGATGGCTCAGAACATGTCCTACCAACCGGTCCCTTCTTTTGGTCAAGTTGTGCCACAAACTCCTCCCTAATTCTATTCAACACTTCATCATTAGTTATGTGATCTACCCATCTAATCTTCAGCATTCTTCTGTAGCACCACATTTCGAAAGCTTCTATTCTCTTCTTGCCCAAACTGTTTATCGACCACGTTTCACTTCCATACATGACTACACTACATACAAATACTTTCAGAAACGACTTCCTGACACTTAAATCTATACTCAATATTAACAAATTCCCCTTCTTCACAAACGCTTTCCTTGCCATTGCCAGTCTACATTTTATAGCCTCTCTACTTCGACCATCATCAGTTATTTTGCTCCCCAAATAGCAAAACTCCTTTACTACTTTAAGTGTCTCATTTCCTAATCTAATTCCCTCAGCATCACCCGACTTAATTCGACTACATTCTATTATCCTCGTTTTGCTTTTGTTGATTTTCATCTTATATCCTCCTTTCAAGACACTGTCCATTCCGTTCAACTGCTCTTGCAAGTCCTTCGCTGTCTCTGACAGAATTACAATGTCATCGGCAAACCTCAAAGTTTTTATTTCTTCTCCATGGATTTTAATTACAACTCTGAATTTTTCTTTTGTTTCCTTCAATGCTAGCTCAATATACAGATTGAATAACATCAGGGAGAGGCTACAACCCTGTCTCACTCTCTTCCCAACCACTGCTTCGTTTTCATGTCCCTCGACTCTTATAACTGCCATCTGCTTTCTGTAAAAATTGTAAATAGCCTTTCGCTCCCTGTATTTTACCCCTGCCACCTTCAGAATTTGAAAGAGAGTATTCCAGTCAACATTGTCAAAACCTTTCTCTAAGCCTACAAATGTAAGAAACGTAGGTTTGCCTTTCTTTAATCTTTCTTCTAAGATAAGTTGTAAGGTCAGTATTGCCTCACGTGTTCCAGTATTTCTACGGAATCCAAACTGATCTTCCCCGAGGTCAGCTTCTACTAGTTTTTCCACTCGTCTGTAAAGAATTTGTGCTAGTATTTTGCATATGTGGCTTATTAAACTGATAGTTCGGTAATTTTCACAGCTGTCAACACCTGATTTCTTTGGGATTGGAATTATTACATTCTTCTTGAAGTCTGACGGTATTTTGCCTGTCTCATACATCTTGCCCACCAGATGGTAGAGTTTTGTCAGGACTGGCTCTCCCAAGGCCGTCAGTAGTTCTAATGGAATGTTGTCTACTCCCAGGGCCTTGTTTCGACTCAGGTCTTTCACTGCTCTGTCAAACTCTTCACTCAGTATCGTATCTCGTCATTTCATCTTCATCTACATCCTCTTCCATTTCCATAATGTTGTCCTCAAGTACATCACCCTTGTATAGACCCTCTATATACTCCTTCCACCTTTCTGCTTTCCCTTCTTTGCTTATAACTGGGTTTCCATCTGAGCTCTTGATATTCGTACAAGTGGTTCTCTTTTCTCCAAAGGTCTCTTTAATTTTCCTGTAGGCAGTACCTATCTTACCCCTAGTGAGATAATCCTCTACATCCTTACATTTGTCCTCTAGCCATCCCTAACTTTGCGAAAATAAAGAAAGTAAACTTTTCACTGGAGGGGAGACTTGAACCAAGGACCTCTCGTTCCGCAGCTGCTCACGCTAACCACGGGACCACGGCGCTACTGATCTATCACCATCCATGATGTTGCCTATCCCAGTTTGTATATTTTGCTTATTTTTTTCATATTTCCACAGAACTTCTTCCTGTTTTCTCGATTGACCTGTGTTCATTTTTTCAAGGCCTATCCACTATGCTAACTTGTAAATCCGAGGGGGGAGGTTCCCTTGTGAGTTCCATGTCTGTAGGTTTATTGTTCAGGTGAAATCTCCGTCTAGTTGGACTAGGCTGGAGCGTAAAGTTATAGCGAACAGAACTGCGCTTTTGTTACAACAGACTTAGAGGCCTGGAGACAATGACGTCGACGGGCCGCTATCACAGCAGCCGTGCCAGCTCTTGTCACGCTCGGAGGCGTGAATGAGGCACCGCTGCGGATACGCCGCCTGCGTTCCGCTTTGTGGCTTCGCGCGCCGACCCCCCACCACCGCCGCCTCCTGGGCAGGGTGGAGGGGGGGAGCTGGCGGGACCAGACAGCTGCCGGTGAAAGCGAACGACGCCAGTGCGTGCCCCGGCCGCATACAGTACAGACGCGTCGTTCTAGGGCAGTAGCGATTCTGCGAGCGAGCAACAGGTGGAGAACACGAGAGGCGCACGCCGGGCACGAAGCGGATCAGAAGACAGCAGCAGAGCGCTCTCACAGCCAGGTACGTGCGTGCATCAGCGAGATAGGCCATCCGGGCGCGGGCTTGCTTTCTCTGGCAACTTTCGCTTCCACATATCTGAATATTCTCAGCCCAGAAACGAGTCGTCCGACTGAACTGCGGTGCCAGTTTCCTGTGGGTCGTTGTTCAGTTGCGTCACGGAATTATAGCTCTGATATCTCTGGACATATATTCCATCACAGGATTTCTTGTTGACAATGTTCACTCATCCAGACATTCATTCACTCGGTGTTCACCAGAGGAAAGACGACACGCACTTGGAGATAACTTCTGAAGCATTGTAGGGAAATGTGTCCGCTATTCGGCACGTTTCGATTTCAATAGGTTTCCAGCAGAAACGATACAAAAGAATGATAAATCAAAAGTCTACAAATCTAAGTTGAAAAGCTTTCTTGAAGCACGCTTCAACGCGGCACAGAAATTCCTCGCAGTAGTTCAGAACGTTCCTCTCCAATGCGTTATTCGTATACTCTCTCAATTCTTTTCCGAATTTTACGCTTTGTTTAGTCTCCCTTGTTTATAAACATTGTAATCACTAGTTTACAATCTACGTTGTCCCGTTTCATCAGCAAGTAGTTTCGGCTCGTATGGTCCCATGGAAGCTGATGAGTAAAATAACAAGTAACTATTGGATACGGTTGCGCCTAATTTTTGCTGGAGTTTACGTTAATTTTTTCCCCCGAACATGTTTCAATGGTGTCTTGTGCCGATGAAATGGCTTCAAATGGCTCTGAGCACTATAGGACTGAGGTCATCAGTCCCCTAGAACTTAGAACTACTTAAACCTAACTAACCTAAGGACATCACACACACCCATGCCCGAGGCAGGATTCGAACCTGCGACCGTAGCAGTCCCGCGGTTCCGGACTGCAGCGCCAGTACCGCACGGTCACCGCGGCCGGCAATTAAGATTTCAATATAATATTAATCACATGCTGATAACACTAGTATACTTGGGCAAGACAATTAACAAAAAAATATTTATATTCCTAGAGTCGTTTTCCGTTGATCCCATGGTGTTGTCTTTCAGATGTGGAAAGGAAAAGATTTAAACGCGATATTATCTACATAACATATAATTTGGTCTGCCAGTTGTTGAATCCATGGACACCCATGTATTTTGATTTCTTTTTGTACTAATGTGAACCCCTTGAGGTTCTGGTTGAGGCTTTTATCCCGGTGTCATTAATACTTTTCACGATTGTTTGAGAAAGGAGAAATATTGATGTCAAAGGACATATGAAGTTGTATGAAGTGTTCTCTGCAGGATGTTCCAGAATTAACATCAGAAATAATTATTATACTTCTTGTTCCTTTTCTTTAATGTTAGGCAATCCTATATTAGGCTGAGTAAATAATAGCAGCCTATTGATATTGAGTAAGCAGGGAATGAAACTAAGCAGAATTTGGAGAATAGAATTAATGTTCTGAGCGAAGAAATTAAAACTTTGGCATTTTTCGACGACACTGAAATTTTGTCAGACACGGCAAACGACGTGCGTGAGCAATTAAGACAGGAAGGACAGTGCCTTGGAAACAATTACACATTACGATAAAAAAATAAAATAAAACATGAGCAAAAGAATGAAGTTGAATTAAATAAGGCGATGTTGTGCGAATTAGAGCAGGAAATAAGATAAGAGAATACAAAATACAGCCTGGATAAATTAACGTGGAGTGCTACATCGCGCCAATCTTCAGACTGAAGACAACAACAATCGATACGTAAGCTTTACTCTGCACTTACGCAGATATGCACAAAGTTATAAATTTATCACATTTATAATGCGATTCACCATACAGACTCAATTTTATCTGATATCGAAGCACCACTAACGGTGTCGAACTATATTCGATGTCAGGCGAGTTACATTGCCCTTTGTGGAAACCTTGCGCGAAGCTTTACACGCGTGGTGCCTTCGGGTGTACAGACATTTGTAGAAGAAGACGGAAAGATTAGTTTAACCTGCCGTCGACAGCGGTATCATTAGAGACTGAGCCCATTGTTCAGATGGTACATGTATGAGGAATGCATCAACGTTCTCAGAGGCACAGTTTCCGCTCAATCTGACAGAAAGATTAAGGAAAACTTAGCTCTGAACATCTTGACCAGGAACTGAATCCTGTTCATCCTGAATGCAAATTAATTAACTTCATACCCGCACAATCACACTCGGTGAATTAGCTGTTGGAAACTTATCTGTGAAACGAGGCACCCTGTTTTAACCAAAATATGAGCAGTCGGATAATGGATCTGTCTAAAACACGAAGACATGTCGGTTTGAGTTAAGGTACAAATACTAAAATTCATGTCTAAGTCGTCATTGGGCACTCCTGTGACACGCCCCTTTTTTTTTCCTACTCGCAGCAGAGATGTGTATAAGTGAAACCATTCCAAGATACGAAGTGGTTGAGAGCCTACTTCAAGCTGTAGTTCCCCCTGTAACTTTATGGGTAAATAAAGCGGGCAACGGCAAAAGGGTTCCACACTCAGTAAGGCTATGCGGTGTAGAAATCAACCCTTGGCTGACGCATTTTCCTGCGTCAGTAGTTATCAGCGAATCGGAATTCATTACCTCCATGGACAACTATTAGCAAAAGAGATTTAAAACAAACCTTATGCTTGTTGCTGGATTACATATTAATTATTCTGTATTACCTAGCAGCTACAGTCCTCGGGAAACATCATCAGTTGAGGAATGAACATTCTGTACACTTCCCTTGAATTAAAACCAAACATCTCTATCACGCCAACCACTGTTGCAGAACGTAGTTTCATACGGTGTGCTCAACCGAGAAAGTGTTCCCGAACTGCTCACCTCTCTCTTTCCTGGCTTTTATACAGTTATACCGAGTCCGGCTGTTTTCATGATTTGACAAATTTATTTTATTTCGACTGAGGCGAAGCTTGTAAGCTGTGCGCCCTATGTGAGTGAATCGTGTAAACTTTGTGTTTTCGTAGGGTTGCAACAAGACTCTTAGAGTCTTATTCACTCAAGTACGAGCAGCCCTTAGCGGCTCGCCATCTTATTTACAACTATTCATGACGTCGCCTTTCCGGCTTAGATCTTTTTTTAAATGTGACTTGTAAGTACTGCATCTCTTTCCAGTCAGTACAAACTTTAATTTTATTAATGTATTATATACCTATATGTTTTAGAATAGTTAGTTTAATTCTGAAGACGACGCTCATAGTAGCGTCGAAACCTGGTCAATTTTGAAATAATATTTGTGACCGAGGGCTTATTTCTTCTAATATAATTCTGACACGGTCACTGAACCTTAGCAGCTAAGTTCAAAGTTTTTTTTTTCTCTCCATGTTCATATCTTGGCAGTAAATATGTTTTTCAGTGATGGTGAGAAGCTTCGTAACAAATCTCCTCTTTCCTTCTAATGAAATTACGAAACTAATCTCGATCTTGAAATCCATGTGACGCAGTACGTTATTTCAGAGCATTGGTAGGCAATGCAATATCGAGTATATGGATACTACGCAGGCGCAAACTTACAGACGCTATAACTTAACTACATTCAATCTGAAACCAAAAATGGGATGAAAATTCAGTTCTGTCACTGGAAACGATTAACTTCTGCTGTTACGTATCACGGATCGTAGTACAGCGTTATGTGGTGTTCCGCTACCAGCAAATTCACTGCTCAAGCAATCGACGAGTCAAGCATCTTCTTCACAGTTTTCTCTGCTCTTCTTCGACAATCGCTGGAAGAGTTAACGCAGCTAATGTACGGGCGTCCATTTTCGTAAAGAATTTGTGTGGTGCGCCAGTCAAATGAAGACGACTGCGAGCTCTGAGATCGCAAATCACTCACTTCAACGTTAGGTGCCGCGTCCGTGTTAGGAGGCCTTTACTCACTCTTTCCGTTTGGGGTAGCATTCATCTCACGCTAGGTGAGGAGAGCCCTACGTCATAGTGACGTAGGCAAGCGTCATCTCGAGTTTCACGAGTTGTGCTACGGACTGTTGTGTGCAACCTGAATATATAGACTGTTGCGTGCGTCTAGACTCTGCATTGTTATTTGTTTGTGTGTTTTATTGTCCGGTGTTGCTAGCGTGTACGCCGTTCTGAACATGGGCTCTAACGGATATCAGAGACTTTCGAGCAGATCCATAAAGATAGTCTGAAAGATTTCACTATATTTCCTATTTGATTTACAACACGAAGGCAAAATCAAACAGAACTAGATGGTTTAATGTTTCTAGCAACATTCGGAATTATCTTCAGAACCACTTCAGTTTCTCAGTTTAACGTTCCTGCCCACATGATTTATGTACAATTCATTGGATTTTATAAAAATACGAAACACTTTAATTTCTTCCTATTTACGTTTTTATCCACATTATTTATTCAATATTAATCGGATTGAAAACATTACTAGACACTTTTTTAACTTTCGTTATGGTTATGATTCCTTCATTCAGATATTCGTTACGTTCATGAAACACACAACATCCCACATTCTTTGAATTGCAGCTTAATAATTAATTACATCACTTTTGTGTCCACACGATTTATGCACGATTCATCGGATTTAAAAAGAATGACAAGCTTTTTTTCGATTTCGTTATGCCTCCTTCCCTCAGACATTAATTATGTTCGTGAAATACACAATAACATCGCAAACTGTTGGGATTACATTTAACAATTCATTCAGCTGGGATGAGCATATCACACAACTCCTGCCACTTCGTTTATACACGTGTATTTACATTTAGCTTTGACGTTATCAGTACAACTGCAAAGATCGATATACGTACTCATTTAATCGATTTAAGCGATTTACGTCACGATGACGTAGCGTTACCTCATTATGCGCAGGGTTCTCCTCACCTAGCGTGAGATGAATGCTACCCTTCCGTTTGCGCCTGTAACAGTCAAACAGCGCACAGCTGTAATTGGCCGAGACGCTACAAGCAAGACTGCCGCACCCCCTCCGGAACAAGACTCGGGAGCTGGGAGTGCATGCCACGGCGGTCGCCGGCAGTTGGATCATGTCTGGCGTTCACGCGTCGCCCCCGCGCGGATAAACGTGCGTTCACGTGCACGTGCCGCACGCGACCACAGCGGAATCTGAAGGACGACCGGACTGCTGCCGTCGCTGCGCGCACGCCCTCTTCGTTCTCACGACCGGGGGCAACAAACACACGCCCTCCCCTCTCGCAGAACACACAGTTCCATTTCTACTGACAAGTTTTTAACTTTGACAATTTGTAATGATACTGTGTGAAAAATTTGACAAAGCAGTGAAAGTCGAAACAGGGCCCCCGGAGTAGACAACATTCCGTTAGAATACTGACGGCCTTGGGAGAGCCAGTCCTGACAAAACTCTACCATCTGGTGAGCAAGATGTATGGGACAGACGAAATACCCTCAGACTTCAAGAAGAATATAATAATTCCAACCCCAAAGAAAGCAGGTGTTGACTGATGTGAAAATTACCTAACTATCAGTTTAATAAGTCACAGCTGCAAAATACTAACACGAATTCTTTACAGACGAATGGAAAAACTGGTAGAAGCCGACCTCGACGGAGAGCAGTTTGGACTCCGTAGAAATGTTGGATCACGTGAGGCAATACTGACTGTAGGACTTATCTTAGAAGACAGATTAAGGAAAGGCAAACATACGTTTCTAGCATTTGTAGACTTAGAAAAAGCTTTTGACAATGTTGACTGGAATACTCTCTTTCAAATTCTGAAGGTGGCAGGGGTAAAATACAGGGAGCGAAAGGCTATTTACAATTTGTACAGAAAGCAGATGGCAGTTATAAGAGTCGAGGGGAAGCAGTGGTCGGGAAAGGAGTGAGACGGGGTTGTAGCCTCTCCCCGATGTTATTCAAGCTGTATATTGAGCAAGCAACAAAGGAAACAAAAGAAAAATACGGAGTAGGTATTAAAATCCATGGAGAAGAAATAAAAACTTTGAGGTTCGCCGATGACATTGGAATTCTGTCAGAGACAGCAAAGGACTTTGAAGAGCAGTTGAACGGAATGGACAGTGTCTTGAAAGGAGGGTATATGATGAACAAAATCAAAACGTGGATAATGGAATGGAGTCGAATTAAGTCGGGTGATGCTGAGGGAATTAAGATTACGAAATGAGAAGCTTAAAGTAGTAAAGGAGTTTTGCTATTTGGGGAGCAAAATAACTGATGATGGTCGAAGTAAAGAGGATATAAAATGTAGACTGGCAATGGGAAGGAAAGCGTTTCTGAAGAAGAGAAATTTGTTAACATCGAGTATAGATTTAAGTGTCAGGAGTGTAGCCATGTCTGGAAGTGAAACATCGAAGATAAATAGTTTAGACAAGAAGAGAATAGTAGCTTTTGAAATGTGGTTCTACTGAAGAATGCTGAAGATTAGATGGGTAAATCACGTAACTAATGAGGAGGTACTGAATAGAATTGGGGAGGAGATAAATTTGTGGCACAACTTGACTAGAAGAATTGATCGCTTGGTAGGATATGTTCTGAGGCATCAGGGGATCACCAATTTAGTAATGGAGGGCAACGTGGAGGGTAAAAATCGTAGAGGGAGACGAAGAGATGAATACACTAAACAGATTCAGAAGGATGTAGGTTGCAGTAAGTACTGGGAGATGAAGAACCTTTCACAGGATAGAGTAGCATGGAGAGCTGCATCAAACCAGTCTCAGGACTGAAGACCACAACAACGACAGAATTTTCATGGAAGTCATCTGTATGGCGTAGGGTTTATAGTCCAGGCATGCATTATGCAAAATGGCCAAACAGTGCTGTGTAACTTTGCGCAATGTACCGTTACAGCATAGTAGCTGTTTTCCGGATCATGTCCGCCTCTTTAGGGGTGAGGTACGTCCCGACAATGCCCACGCACACAATACCGCTAAGGTGTCGGACACCCTGGAAACTGATTATGCTGAACGAATGGAACAGCCTCCGTGCTTCCCATGCCTAAATCTATAAAGCATACCCGGGATGCTGTTGGCAACCGTGTAAAGACTGAAAATCGTCTTGTGAGAGGAGTGGGACAATATCCCCCAAGGACTCTCCAACAGTTTGGTAACCAGCATGAGTAACAGGTGCAAAATGAGCATTAGTGCCCGAGGAGTGCAGATTTCTTACTGAGAGTCCGACAGTGACCTTTATTCTTGGAGTCTGACCTGTGTCAAACATTAATATTACTTATGTCTGATATCCCGCTTTGCCATGTAGCGAAATCTGTACCATTTTTCGTTATCTCTATTACATATAATAGTGTGTTTAGCGTTGTCCGTCACAGCCTGTGATTATTCCTGTCTAACAATGAGTCTGTTCCTTAGCAGTCGTCAACGACTGTCTTTTAGCATTAGTGCTTAACTTCTGTGGTTTTTAGTGGGAGAATATCGTACTTGTTATCTTTTTCATCGTAAACAGACCTCGTGTGCTATTAACTGCAGTGCCACTTTGAGTTTGTAGAAACAATGCACGATCTTTATTCACGGAGGATGCAGGAAGCACGGAGGCAATGTGGGAAGAGAGACGAGTCCTTGGCATTAAGGGAGATTCGCTGTCCGCCGCATCAGGTCGGCGGTACCGCAGGTATCCCTTCGTGTAGGGTAGGAGCGTGCGCCGTCGAGCTATGCTAAGTGGATGGCTGATCGGCAGCAAGACCTTGCCATTTGGAACGAAACAATCACCGATTTACAGGTGTTACAAAGGCCGCAGTCCAACGCGACAGACGAATCCATGATTACCACTTTCCAAAGCGTCCCTCATTCTCTGTCTTTCATTTTCAGCTCTCCGCGGTCAGCGTTGTATCGCCAGTAAGTAATACTTTCCGACGGTATTTAGGGGACGCCCCACCACAGGAATTAGTATTTGTTTTTCTTTTCAGTAAATCTTCCTATATAGTAACTAGTATAGTTCTCTGTTGCACGTCTAGCGCAGGTGGTTCACCAAGTCTTTTAGCTCTTCAAAGGCCCCGGCCGGGACTCAAACCCAGACCTCCTGCTTAACGGAAGCAGCTCCCTTAACCATTAAACTACGTCAGTACGCCTCGAAAGACAGTGCTGATCCTAGGACTTAGAAGATGGGTTGAAGAAAGGCAGAAAACGGGTTGAAGAAAGGCAAACGTAAGTTTATAGCATTTGCAGATCCAGAGAAAGATTTTGACGTTGCTGGAATAGACTCTTTGAAATTCTGAACCACGCACGAATAAATTACAGGCAGTGAAAGGTTATAACTGCAGCCACTATTCATTCAAAAATGTTCAAATTTGTGTGAAATCTTATGGGACTTAGCTGCTAAGGTCATCAGTCTCTAAGCTGACACACTACTTAACCTAAATTATCCTAAGGACAAACACACACACCCATCCCCGAGGGAGGAATGGAACCTCTGCCGGGACCAGCCGCACAGCCCATGATTGCAGCGCCTGAGACCGCTCGGCTAATTTCGCGCGGCCACTTTTCTGTACAAGTTCTGAATAAGAGTCGAAGGACATATATGGGAAAGACTAATGTCCTATCTCTGGTTTATGCGACTTTTTTTTATACCTTTTACATTGCGACTTTTGGAAAACTTCGTGTATAGGAGGCTCCCTTGACGATGTTCCCCTTCTGGCGATAATTTACGTATTTTTAACACACAGTATTGACCGTTACTTATTACACCTACGTAGGTAAGCGATTTTGACTGCCGCTAGGGGAAGGAGCTGCCTATATTTCATTTTAGGTAACGCATAAAAAAAGTTACATAATTATTTCCTGAAGAGACATTTGATCGTGCACTGTGGTGTTTTTAATCGCATGATGAGATAATGATGGCACTTCATTCCGAAAGCGGTAATTGTTGGACAAAATAAAAGTTTGTGTGTAAACAAATGCAAGTATTTTTCTTCTAAATCCGTTGGTCACTGTTCCACCGACAATACGTCGGAAATACGTAACTACAAGGGTAAGGAGGCGAAATACCGTCTCCTGTCGCTGTCAAGACTTTCTAGCAGAGTATTCGTGACGTAAAGTTGTGTTCAGTGTGAACTGAGGTTTACTAATGTTACGGTTGCATGCTCACAAATTCGGTCCGTAACACATCAATTCCTTGTCGCGCCTGTGCGTTCTTCCTGCGTCTATCTTCTACGACAGAGTCGGTTTCTGGCGGAGAAATATTTTCTTCAGCTTAGAGTTGCTTCTTTAGCTTGGATCTGATGAGCTTTTAGTCCCCTAATACTTCTAAATTGGTTGGTTCTCAGGTTAGGTGTTTTTCCCATTTATTTTATTATTCACTAGTGTCAGAAACCTACATTTACAGTCCACACAGTTATAATAGCACACACATGTTTACGCAGGAACAACATTCAGAAATTTCAGTGATAAAATTAGCAAACCAAATTATACTTGGCGAAAACAGAATCTCAAAACTTAAGGGAGGACTTTGCCCTATCGACACTAGTACATACACGTTTAAGGGTCCTCCAAACATTCCGTTCCTTGTGGTCGGTCGGAAGATGTCCTTGCGGTTCGATCCGATCTCGCTGTACAGATTTCCATCGAAAATGCCTTACTTTGTCTGGAGGGAATTTCACAGGTTGTTCTGTCCGAAGGAAACTTTTCTCGATTTTAGCTTAGGCAGTGGGTGAGCATCCAAGGTCTCATCGTTCAGTTGTGCATGATAGGCAAGAACTTCACGATGATTATTTGGAGGTCTGATACCAGTAGGACAAATTTCAACAGAGATAAGTTTTAAGCACCCTCTAAATCAGACTGTAATCTTCACTCAGAACTGAGTCCACATTTTTGGCACGACGTCTTTTATACGAAAGTGGGGAGGCATACTCTGCTGCAGAATAGCATAGAGCCGCAGCAGTGCTTCTGATAACTTGTCGCTTAGTCCAAAGGATGTTCTCTAAACTTTCTGAAGATGATATTCCGATCGCTGGTTTTCTGTTTGACGCTGAATCGGTCCAGTGCGACTCCTCAGTACTTTGGACTGAAACGATGTTCCAGTAGGGTGCCATCCCAAGACATTCGATTTTTTTGAAGCCTTCTTGTTTCTGAGACAGGAAGCACAGAGCAGAGTTTTTGAAGGGTTGGGTTTCAGGTGGTTCGCCTTATAGTAGATGCCTAGTTCTTCCAGAGCACCATCAAGAGAGTTGTTTCACGTTGGGAGGCCACGGCATGCTCGTCGGCTTAGCTAAGACTTCTTATGTTGTAACGTAGCGGCTAGCCGTTTGTACTAATATTGAACAGCAATGGAGGCAGCACGCTCCCTTATGAAAGTGCTTGACAGGAAGCAGCATCTTTCGTAAGCCCTCTTAGCGAGATCGGGAAATGCTTCCATTCTGCTTTTGATTCTTATTGACTAGAAGCACTAAATCTGAAATAATTTCGTGCAGCGGTTAAAATCGCGGGCAACTGAAAAGCTAGTTGATTGAGAAGTTGCTGCTACGATCACGAAGATTGGCAACGGCCGTGAGAGTGTTGTGCTGGCCACATGCTCCTACATAGCAGCGTCCGGTGACGCCTAATCCCTGAGGATCACATGGCGTTCGGACGGTACCGTTGGGCCTTCCGGGGCCTGTTCGGATGTAGTTTAGGTTCAGAGCTCCCTTAATCGGCGTTGTCGATCGGCACCTTCCTATGTGTTGGAGTCGTGGAATCTCTAGAGTGTAGGAGCCGATTCGACAATATTGCTGATTACGTTGTTCAGAGACTTAATGATCTGAGCATTGAAAACTCGCATAACTGGCAAGGGTGTTTCACGTGTGTGAGTGTGGAGCAATCAACGTTTTTTTACGATTTTCGTAGGCAAGTATTGCCATTTTGTGCACACGCTCAGTAGGCAGAATACACAGGCTCAGATGTGGAGACGAGAAATTAGACGAACGGTTGGTGTTTGGGCTTTGGCGTAAAGTTTAAACCTATCTCGCAGGACAAAGCGAGACTGGTGCCTGCTGTTCGCACTGATTGGGTGTTTGGCTGTGCAAAGAACTAATCCAGGACTCCACTTAACGTTTCCGAAAAGAACAACTCAACTGTCCTGGCACCCTGCAACTCCGCAGTGCATCGGCCGTATTGTGCACGTGCGAGATTATCGGACCGTAAGCTCCCCACGCTGCAGTACACTACACCATATACGCTTTGCCCTATCTGCCCGCACGTGACGCCTTGAGGAACCTTGGCGTGGTGGAGATTACGGCGTACTCTACAGCTGAGCGCCTTCTGCTCTGCCATGTCCTGCTCTGTTTCTGTGAGGCTCCCTGGCACACACTGGACACTGCGCCCTTCTACCTCCCCTCCCCCCTACCGCCAACCCCTGAAGAAAGAAACGCCGCTGTCGCAGAGATAAGCCCGTCCTGGGAGGGTCTGGGAGGGAAGAGGACGCCACGTGCTCGCAGACACGTAGGCAAGCCCCGGGGTTGCATTCCTCTAGTCTAGACAGGCACTCCGAGAGGGCACACGCTCTGTCTCTCACGTAGCGCCTCTTCCCCTTTACCAGCGTCCAACGACGATAACTTTATGTCAGATTTTTTTCTGCTGGCACGATGGCTAAGGCTCTTCAATCGCCTGGATTAACTGCTCATTCGAGCTTACAACCACGTAGCCACAGCCTGAATGTGCCCTCTATCAGCAAAACCTTAACGCATCGCCAGCACGATAGGAGCACTGACAACGTGCTTGCCGAACCCCAACGAGATCAATAGTTAGCCAGGGCGACTACATTTACACATATACGCCACAATCTACCTAACGGTGTATGGCGGGCGCTACAAAGTGTACCACTACCATTCCCACCCATTTCCTGTTCCAGCCGCCAAAGACACGCGCGAAGCGTAGTTGTACATACGACTCCGTTGTTGTTGTTGTTGTTGTTGTTGTTGTTGTTGTCTTCAGTCCAGAGACTGGTCTGATGCAGCTCTCCATGCTACTATATCCTGTGGAAGCTTCCTCTTATCCCGGTACTTACTGCAATCTACATCCTTCTGTATCTGTTAAGTATATTCATATCTTGGTCTCCCTCTACGAGATTTACTCTCCACGCTGCACTCCAACGCTAAATTTGTGATCCCTTGATGCCTCAGAACATGTCCTACCAACCGGTCCCTTCTTCTTGTCAAGTTGTGCCACGAAGTCCTCTTCTCCCCAATTCTATTCAATACCTCCTCATCAGTTATGTGATCTACCCATCTAAATCTATATTCGATGTTAACAAATTTTTCTTCTTCAGAAACACTTTCCTTGCCGTTGCCAGTCTACATTTTATATCTTCTCTATTTCGATCATCATCAAATATTTTGCTCCCCAAATAGCAAAACTTCTTCACTACTTTAAGTGTCTCATTTCCTAATCTAATTCCTTCAGCATCACCCGACTTAATTCGACTACATTCCAGTATCCTCGTTTTGCTTTTGTTGATGTTCATCTTATATCCTCCTTTCAAGACACTGTCCATTCCGTTCAACTGCTCTTCCAAGTCCTTCGCTGTCTCTGACAGAATTACAATGTCATCGGCAAACCTCAAAGTTTTTATTTCTTCTCCATGGATTTTAATTCCAACTCTGAATTTTTCTTTTGTTTCCTTTATTGCTTGCTCAACATACAGATTGAATAACATCGGGGAGCGACTACAACCCTGTCTCACTCCCTTCCCAAGCACTGCTTCCCTTTCATACCCCTCGACTCTTATAACTGCCATCTGGTTTCTGTACAAATTGTAAATAGCCTTTCGCTCTTTGTATTTTACCCCTGCCACCTTCAAAATTTGAAAGAGAGTATTCCAATCAACTTTGTCAAAAACGTTTTCTAAGTCTACAAATGCTAGAAACGTAGGTTTGCCTTTCCTTAGTCTTTCTTCTAAGATAAGTCCTAGGGTCAGTATTGCCTCGCGTGTTCCAACATTTCTACAGAATCCAAACTGATCTTCCCCGAGGCCGGCTTGTACCAGTTTTTCGATTCGTCTGTAAAGAATTCGTGTTACTACTTTGCAGCTGTGACTTATTAAACTGATAGTTCGGTAATTTTCACATCTGTCAACACCTGCTTTCTTTGGGATTGCAATTATTACATTCTTCTTGAAGTCTGAGGGTATTTCGCCAGTCTCATACATCTTGCTCACCAGATGGTAGAGTTTTGTCAGCAGTGGCTCTCCCAAGGCCGTCAGCAATTCTATTGGAATGTTGCCTACATTTTTCCCTCTGCAGGCGAGCGCCAACAAAATATTTTCACGCTCTGAGAAGAAAGTTTGTGATTGAAATTTCATGAGAAAGTCCAGCCGTAGCGAAAAACGCCTTTGTTTGAATGACTGCCACCCCAATTCGTGTATCATATCCGTGGCACACTCTTCACTATTTCGCGATAATACAAAACAAGCTGCCCTTCTTTGAACTTTTCGATGTCCTTCGTCAATTTTATCTGATGGAGATTCATAAGTATTTAGTTGTTGCAAAAAGATAGGTCAGACTGATTACAAGCATAAGCATAATGATGTGGAACTAATTATACACTGGAACATAAGCCAAAATTACCATCTGCCGGCAGAAACGAACTGGTGGGGCCACAAACGAGAAAAAAGTGGTCAAGAATGAACACGCCCATTTGCTGTGGGACTCCTGACTTCACAGAACTCGAGTGCTCGAACACAATACACCAGACAACACAACTGCGGAGAAAATGAGCGTGTGTACCATAGACATTGCCTTGCCAGGCGACAGCACAATCTACAAGAAGCAACTTGAAAAACTTGCCTGATACAAGGACTTGAAAATCGAACTACAGCGACTCTGGTGTAAACAAGTGAAAAAGTGATCTCGCCACAATGGGAGAACAGGCAAAAGATTTTAATGGGCACGTTAAAACGTCCAGCATGGATAAAATATCCATATGCCTACAACGAATAGCTACTTTACTGGAATCTGCACGCATTATCCGCCGATATATCGGGCAGTAGGCGGTTAAGTAGTGTCCGACTAGTGACATGTATTTGCCATAACGCAAAATTGAGATATTATTAGACAAGCATCCGCCGTGAAGCCTTACACAGGGTGTTACAAAAAGGTACGGCCAAACTTTTAGAAAACATTCCTCACACACTTCTCTTCAAATCACATTAATCATGGAATGGGAAGACACAGCAACAGAACGTACCATAGTGACTTCAAACACTTTGTTACAGGAAATGTTGAAAATGTCCTCCGTTAGCGAGGATACATGTATCCACCCTCCGTCGCATGGAATCCCTGATGCGCTGATGCAGCCCTGGAGAATGGCGTATTGTATCACAACCGTCCACAATACGAGCACGGAGAGTCTCTACATTTCGTACCGGGGTTGCGTAGACGAGAGTTTACAAATTCCCTTATACATGAAAGTCAAGAGGGTTGAGGTCAGGAGAGCGTGGAGGCCATGGAATTGGTCCGCCTCCACCATTCCATTGGTCACCGAATCTGTTGTTGAGAAGCGTACGAACACTTCGACTGAAATGTGCAGGAGCTCCACCGTGCATGAACCACATGTTGTGTCGTACTTGTAAAGGCACATGTTTTAGCAGCACAGGTAGAGTGTCCTGTATGAAATCATGATGACGTGCTCCATTGAGCGTAGGTGGAAAAACATGCTGACGAAACTAAAATGAGCTCTAACATGGAAAGTAAGCGTTTCCGGGCACATGTCCACATAACATATTTTCTTTCTTTATGTGTGAAGAACGTTAACGGAAAATTTGGCCGTACCTTTTTGTAACACCCTGTATGCAGCAGATACTCTTAATTTATTAAGAACAGAAGTGCTTACGAGACTAGAACTGGTGGGATGAAACGGTGGATATTGGGATTGTGGAGACGAGTAGATGGTCAGTGTAGGAGACGGCCGGACGAAGAGCTGTATACCAAGATGGACAGAATATCTGAAATAATCAGGAAAAGGAGCGTGTTTTGGAACACATCCTTAGAAGAGCTCAGGTGAGACTAATACATGAAATAATACAGTTTCTGGTGAACAAAAGAACCAAAGTACGCTGGATCAAAGATGAACACTTTGCGCCGAAGCACCAGTGTTGGAAGCGGGAGTCCACGGAGATCTGTAAGCACCTGTTGGCGGGTCGCCGGACTGACTCGAGGTCAGCGTGACGTCAGAGCGACCTCTCGAGGGCAGCCTTGACCCTGTGGGCGCGACCTATCACAATGGCCGACGCGGTGCCGCTCGCACACGTGGGGCGGGGCGCTGCCCGATAGCGGCGGGTGCGCCGGTCAGCCGCGCGTATCGCTCTACGAGGCCACCACTCGCGGCCCATCTCAAGCTGGTGGTGGTGGTCGTCGTCGTAGCGGCGATGAGAATGATGCTTTCAGGGCACCCAACGGCACGGTTATCGACGCCTTAGCAGGGTGTGGATCAAATGTTTCGTGAGCCATCTTCTCCGCACAATCACCATCGGCACGCGCTATGTTCAGTACGAACGGACAAAAACATGCGCAGCATATGATGCATCGAGTATTGTTAAAACACTGCTCCTGGCTTTTGGTATTAGAACTTCAAACCTGTCAGGTTTTAAGTATGCACTTATGTCCAATGAATATCAAGAGCTCAGATGCAAACCCAGTTTTAAGCAAAGAAGGGAAAGCAGAAAGGTGGAAGGAGTGCATAGAGGGTCTATACAGGGGCGAAGTTCTTGAAGACAATATTATGGAAATGGAAGAGGAGGTAGATGAAGATGAAATGACGAGATACGATACTGCGTGAAGAGTTTGACAGAGCAGTGAAAGACCTGAGTCGAAACAAGGCCCCGGGAGTAGACAACATTCCATTAAAACTACTGACGGCCTTTGGAGAGCCAGTCCTGACAAAACTCTACCATCTGGTGAGCAAGATGCACGAGACAGGCGAAACTCCCTCAGACTTCAAGAAGAATATAATAATTCCAATCCCAAAGAAAGCAGGTGTTGACAGATGTGAAAATTACCGTACTATCAGTTTAATAAGTCACAGCTGCAACATACGAAAGCGAATTCTTCACAGACGAATGGAAAAAAGTAGTAGAAGCCGACCTCGGGGAAGATCAGGCTGGATTCCGCAGAAATGTTGGAATACGTGAGGCAATACTGACCCTACGACTTATCTTACAAGCTAGATTAAGGAAGGGCAAACCTACGTTTCCAGCATTTGTAGACTTAGAGAAAGCTTTGACAATGTTGACTGGGATACTCTCTTTCAAATTCTAAAGGTGGCAGGGGTAAAATACAGGGAGCGAAAGGCTATTTACAATTTGTACAGAAACCAGATGGCAGTTGGGAAGGGAGTGAGACAGGGTTGTAGCCTCTCCCCGATGCTATTCAACCTGTATTTTGAGCAAGCAACAAAGGAAACAGAAGAAGAATTCGGAGTAGGTATTAAAATCCATGGAGAAGAAATAAAAACTTTGAGGTTCGCCGATGACATTGTAATTCTGTCAGAGACGGCAAAGGACCTGGAAGAGCAGCTGAACCGAATGGACACTGTCTAGAAAGAATGATATAAGATGTACATCAACAAAAGCAAAACGAGGATAATGGAATGTAGTCAAATTCAGTCGGGTGATTCTGAGGGAATTAGATTAGGAAATGAGAGACTTAAAGTAGTAAAGGAGTTTTGCTATTTGGGGAGCAAAATAACTGATGATGGAAGAAGTAGAGAGTATATAAAATGTAGACTGGCAATGGCAAGAAAAGCGTTTCTGAAGAATAGAAATTTGTAACATCGAGTATAGATTTGAGTGTCAGGAAGTGGTTTCTGAAAGTATTTGTATGGAGTGTAGCCATGTATAGAAGTGAAACATGGACGATAAATAGTTTGGACAAGAAGAGACTAGAAGCTTTTGAAATGTGGTGCTACAGATGAATGCTGAAGATTAGATGGGTGGATCACATAACTTATGAGGAGGTATTGAATAGAATTGGGGAGAAGAGGAATTTGTGGCACAACTTGACGAGAAGAAGGGACCGGATGGCAGGACATGTTCTGAGGCATCAAGGGATCAGAAATTTAGCATTGGAGGGCAGCGTGGAGGGTAAAAATCGTAGAGGGAGACCAAGAGATGAATACACTAAGCAGGTTCAGAAGGATGTAGGCTGCAGTAGGTACTGGGGATGAAGAAGCTTGCACAGGATAGAGTAGCATGGAGAGCTGCATCAAACCAGTCTCAGGACTGAAGACCACAACAACAACAACAACAACAACTTATGTCGAGTCATTTGTGAGGCCACTGACTCAGTTTCCACACTGAACTAAGAAACTCTTCCCATACTTCCATGATGGTCAGATATACGTTTAATTACGTAACTGACTGGCTGCGAAATGGCGACACGGCCGATTGCATGGTTTCTGGCGGCCGAATTAGTGTCGTTTTAGTGGTCAGATGACAATGACATCAGTGATAATGGATTAGTTGACGGTAGCGCTGAATCGGAAGACGTTTCACACATATTGGAGTAACATCGCAGCCGGATCAAGTAAGGGTTCTCATGAAACGTCAGGTGGAGACAACTTCGGCTGAAGTATAGCGGCTGGGACGCTTGCAGGAACCTGCTGTACACGAGGCGCTGATACGAACAGTGACCCGCCGGCCTGATACACATACTTAAGCTCGCGTGATGAGACAGCAACGCACCTACCGCGTGAACGCAGACCTATAGCGTTGGTGACAATGTTTATGGGGTAACGCATCGATATAAATGGCACCACTTTCCCGACACACCACGCCAACAAATGACGCGCTTTTAAGAGTGCATTCGTTTTATGTTTACTCCGTTTTCAGATGTTTGCATTTATTTATGCGTCGCGAAGATTGTTTCTTCACTTAACGACGTTTTACAGTAGCCGTCTAAAAATATTCCGCTGCAGCATTCTGAAGCGCTGTTAGTACATATCAGAATATGCTCATATATTGAATTAGCTGCACAATTATATTAATTCTTTGCAACATTTTCCCACAAGGAAAACAGCCTCAAACCGGTTGATTGTCTAAGTACTTCGATCGACAGAGTTCCGTGTCGCATTGCGTTTGGTATGTTTGCGCTTCGGGAGATAGCCTTATCTGGAATTCTGTCCTCATTGAACTAACAACAATATGAACTTTAATGTTCTGTCTCCTACAGAAAATGAAAAAAAATGAAATTCCCAATATGAGACTGTTCTTTATAATGCGTCTCACATACCCCTCTTTCGACTAGTTTCGTCGCATACTGTAAAACGCGCGAATATCTTTCAGCAGTCGGCAAAAGTGGTTAGAAAAAACGGCTGCCCTCTTGTCCGAATATGAAACGCAGTCGAGTACGATTTGGTGCACCAAGCTTGGTACCCAGCACGCATCGCACACGCACACTGGTGGAAGGATTCAGGAGTGTCTGTGTCAAAGGACAGGAGCCAATTCTCAGTCGATTCAATCGTTTAATTAAGCGAGAATGTCTTTGTTCCAAGCGTAACAATGAAGTACATGTCATTCTGCACTCTTTTGGGAATAGCACTAAATAAAACTGCTGAATTTATTATTTACTTATAAAGTTCAAAATGGTTGAAATGGCTCTGAACACTATGGGACTTAACTTCTCAGGTCATCAGTCCCCTAGAACTTAGAACTACTTAAACCTAACTCACCTAAGAACATCACACACATCCATGCCCGAGGCAGGATTCGAACCTGCGACCGTAACGGTCGCGTGGTTCCAGACTGTAACCTAGAATCGCTCGGCCACTTCGGCCGGCAGTTCTATAGTCCTCCAAGACATATGGCGGGGTTGTCTTCATTCACATCAACCGGGAGAAAAAATTGTACATAGTAGATGAGTGGTATTTCCAGGCGTTTATATATACCGGGTGATCAAAAAGTCAGTATAAACTTGAAAACTAAATAAACCACGGAATAATGTTGATAGAGAGGTAAAAATTGACACACATGCTTGGAATGGCATGGGATTTTATTAGAAACAAAAAAAAACTATTGCTAGATGCGTGAAAGATCTCTTGCGCGCATCGTTTGGTGATTATCGTGTGCTCAGATGCCACTTTCGTCATGCTTGGCCTCCCAGGTCCCCAGACCTCAGTCCATGCGGTTATTGGCTTTGGGGTTACCTGAAGTCGCAAGTGTATCGTGATCGACCGACATCTCTAGGGATGCTGAAAGACAACATCCGAAGCCAATGCCTCACCATAACTCCGGACATGCTTTACAGTGCTGTTCACAACATTATTCCTCGATTACAGCTATTGTTGAGGAATGATGGTGGACATATTTAGCATTTCCTGTAAAGAAGATCATCTTTGCTTTGTCTTACTTTATTATACTAATTATTGCTATTCTGATCATATGAAGCGCCATCTGTCGGACATATTTTGAACTTCTTTTTTTTTTGTTCTAATGAAACCGCATGTCATTCAAAGCATGTGTGTCAATTTTTACCTCTCTATCAACATTATTCCGTGATTTATTCATTTTTCAAATTTATACTGACTTCTTGATCACCCGGTATATAGCGGTCAGTTCAGCATTACATAACAATTTACAGATACTTTTCATCAGATACTGTACATTTAATTGCAGTGTAATCTACGTAAACAAAATTTAAGGCAGCAGTTTTGGTGGACTGCCATTACAACAGTGTGCATTTCATGTTAGTGAAATCAACATGTGTTAATTAGACAGCTGCACCGAAGAGAAAACAATAAATTTGCTGTCGACCAAATAGGTTTGAACTCGCCAGAATGAAGTTATCAAGGCGACGTAGGGTGCTAGTCCGCCGCAGCTGTCAGTGTTTTAGTCGGTCTTCGCAGAAGTGCTTTTCTAAGACGCCCGTGGCGAAAGTGTTTCGCGTTCCGCTTGCGGCTGTTAGCCTGTGGCTAACCGAAAGGTAAACAGGGCGGTGAGCGACCTTGCGCGTCGGCCGCCCGACCAGAAAACATACCACGCTGCACTAATGCTCGGTTCGCGGCTTTGCCAACTGCGGTCAATGTCACACAGCGCGCCAGCCAGCCTGAGGTAGAGGTGGGCGATCTGCTCCTGAAATGATTCACCGAGAGAACTCGCTTCACGGAGCGCGTGGGCCAAGGACTGGTCCACTGGAGAGTCAGTGTCGTTTCAGCCAAATACTCGGAGAAGGCTGTAGTGGGGCAAACGAAGCCAGTTGTATTTGGGAGAGAGTATCCAGTTCCGGCACGTGCCCTACAAGCGGGGATGGAACCACCTGGAACTAAATTCTGGCTTTGTTGACTACGCCAAAGCCTTTGACTGCGTCGATCACAACAAATTATGGAACGTACTGAAAAACATGGGTGCACCAGATCACCTCATTCATCTGATACGGAGTTTATACCTTGACCAAGAAGCCACGGTGAGAACTATGTATGGAACAACGAAATGGTTAAAGGGTCCGGCAAGGTTGCATACTGAAAGGGTCCGGCAAGGTTGCATACTGTCACCGTACTTATTCAATCTGTATGCAGAACATGTTATGAGGAATGCGAGGCTAGATGAAGGAGAAACAGAAATTAAAATAGCTGGAATAAATGTAAACAACCTCAGGTACGCGGATGATACAATCCTGTTGGCAGAAAGTGAAGAAGAATTGAGAACACACTTACTGAAGGTGAAAGACCAAAGTGAAAAGGCCGGTCTTATGCTAAATGTGAAGAAAACGAAAATTATGGCAACTACACCTACCAATTCGTGGGATATAGCAGGAGAAACCATGGAGGTAGTGACCACATTCAGTTATCTCGGTTCCCAGATCTCTGCTGATGACGACTGCAGCCATGAAATCCGGAGACGCCTGTTGCTCGGTAGACAGGCGATGTCAAACCTTGACAAGGTTATAAGGTCCAAAGATATAACATCAGCAACAAAGATCCGTATTTTGAGGGCTATGGTCTTTCCAGTTGTGATATGTGGATGTGAGACCTGGACCATTAGAAAGGCTGAACGGCGAACAATTGTCTCCTTCGAACTGTGGTGTTGGAGGAAACTTCTTAGAGTTCCATGCACTGCATAGAGAACCAACAGATCAATATTGGAGCAAATAAAACCCGATTTCTCCCTGGAAGGTCTAATTTTGAAACAAAAGCTGACCTACTTTGGACACAGAATGCGAAGGCATGCCTCGCTGGAAAAAACATTAATGCTGGGGAAGATTGAAGGAACTAGCAGAAGAGAACGCCAGAGAATGAGATGGGTCGATGACATCACAGAAGCAATGTGTTCCAACCTGGAAGGTCTACGGGAGAAAGTGCAAGACAGGAAAAAGTGGCGTGATTTGGTTCATGGGGTCACGGAGAGTCGGAACCGACTAAACGAATAGAGAGAGAGAGAGAGAGAGAGAGAGAGAGAGAGAGAGAGAGAGAGAGAGAGAGATGTCCCGGATAAATTTGAAAAGCACAAAAATTACTGAATCTCATTTACAAAACCGGCAATTTTACGTAAAGCTATAGGGCAGGAAAAGTCGATGTCGTCGACGAAAGTACGGTCTCGTCCAGGCCAGTGTCCTTGGCCCCCTTTTCTTTATTAAACAGGGTGGTCAGGAAAAGTCTGAAAAGCTTGTAAGGTTGTTGCAGGGTAGATTGTACTGAGAAATAACTGTTACGAAAAAAGAAAATGCGATACGTTGCGCCGTTTCAGAGTTAATTAACAATGAAGTTAGTCAGGCCGTTACGCGCGCAAATTCAAGCGGCCAGCCAGAGACTTTGTCGACAATCGTGTTCTTCGTTTGGTTTCAGAAACCGGAACAAGAGGGTGATACAAAAATTGGTCACGGAATGATAGTAAGGGTCGAATCCGAGCCAAACGATGCGCCTCTCGTGCGCTATCATATACTCTATGAAAACAACTTACACGAACTGTATATCTCAGCAGAACCTATCCTGCAACAACCTTACAGGCCTTTGTGACTGTCATTAGTGCTATGTCTGTATCTGATAGTTGTCAATTTGCGAATACACGGCACGATTTTCAGACTGTTTCTGACCACCGTGTATACACAAATGATCGGCCAACACCAGGTCACACTACTCTTTTTTGTATGCCAAGGATATGGCTGTTACCCCACAAGGAAAAAGCTTTGAGGAAGTAGAACAGGAACAGAAACTGGAAAAACCGTTCAGTATCATGTCTCAATACCACCAAGAAAGCCGGCCGGTGTGGCCAAGCGGTTATAGACGCTTCAATCTGGAACCGCGCTGGCGCTACGATCGCAGGTTCGAATCCTGCCTCGGGCATGGATGTGTGTGATGTCCTTAGGTTACTTAGGTTTAAGTAGTTCTAAGTTCTAGGGGACTGATGATCTCAGATGTTAAGTCCCATAGTGCTCAGAGCCATTTGAACCTTTTGAACCACCAAGAAAACTCCCTCAAACAAACAGCTCTCCTCACCCCTTAGACACTCGTTAGCGCTTTGGAACTTCGCTCAAAACAGGTAAACAGAAAGTTTATGTGATCTGGAATGGCAGCAACCTGGAACATACGGTCAAACGAACATAGCTGGATGTCGTGCCTGGCTCTAAGCACTATGGGACTTAACATCGGAGGTCATCAGTTCCCTAGACTTAGAACTACGTAAACCTAACTAACATAAAGACATCACACATATCCATGCCCGAGGCACGATTCGAACCTGCGACTGTAGCAGCCGCATAGTTCTGGCGGACTGAAGCATCTAGAACCGCTCGGTTACTACCTGGACAGATCACTGACCTACAAATATCATTGCGAGAAGACTCGGCTAAAGGTTGCCACCAGGATCATCATCTCGAGGCAACTAGGGTATAGAAAATGGGGAGCCAGACCAGCTGTATTAGTAACAACTGTCTAAGCACTTTGGTTTTTCACGGCGGGATATCCCTGCCCCGTGTGGTCGAGATCCCCACATGCAAGAAAAGTCAATAAAATTCTAAAAAAAAAAAAAAAAAAAAAACAAAAAAAAAAAAAACATACACAGACATACAACAGCATGCATGAGGAATACATCACTTGGGAAACCACATAAAGTAGCCAGATTCTCAGATTCTGAATCCCGAAGAACTTACAGAAAAACTTAAGACTTTCTATGGGCGCCATCTCCCTACATGGCGCTTCAGGCGTACCTGCATGTTCAAATTCCGCAACAGATTTCTTAGGAGTGAGTAATTTTAGCCCCCTAGGGCATACCCTGCCTCAAAAGAGATGCCCCGCGGCAACACATCTAGCTGGAAGGTTTGGAGAACACTGAATCACATCAGAATGGCTGTCGCGCCAGTCAAAACAAATCTAATTAATTGGGGCCTCAACGACGAAGCAGGCCACAAATGCGACTGCGGTGAAGTCCAGGACATCGAATATCATCTACAATGTCCCAGATGCCCCAAGAGATATACCCGAGACGACCGACGGCTTAACAGAATGGAGCGAAACGTTATTCAATCTTCTACCGATACCAGATTGCAATTGCATGAGTAGAAGAGCGGAATCAGTTGCTAAGAAGGGCGTGTAGCAAGGCTGTAGCCTATCCCCGATGTTGTTATTCCATCTGTATATTTAGCAAGTTGTGAAGGAAACCAAGGAGAAAATTGGAGCTGAAATTAAATTTAAGGGAGAATAAATTAAAATTCTGAGGTTTCGCGAAGACACTTCAATTTTATCGGTGACGGCAAAGGGCTTAGAAGAGCAGCTGAACTGAGTGGGCAGACTCTAAGTTGTTGGAAGGCGAATACAAACAAAATTAATACAGTGAATGAAATCAGGTGTTGCTGTTGAAATTAGATTAGGAACTGAGACATTAAACGTAGCTGATGAGTTTTTTGTATTCGGGCAGGAAAATAACTAACGATGACTGCAATAGAAAGAACGTAAAATGCAGACTGTCAATATCAAGAAATCCACTTCATAAATAAATGAAATCTGGTAACATTGAATATAATCTTAAATGCCAGCCCGCCATTAATGAAGGTATTTGTTAGGAGTGCAACCCTTGCGCGCAAGCTGCACTATGTGATCGAAAGTATCGGACGCCTAGATGAAAATGACTTACAACTTCGTGGCACCCTCCATCGGCAATTCTGGAATTCAATATCGTGCTAGCCCACCCTCAGCCTTGATGATAGCTTCCACTCTCGCAGACATACGTTCAAGGTGCTGGAAGGTTTCCTGGGGAATGGCAGCCCATTCTCCACGGCCTGCTGCACTGAGGAGAGGTATCGATGTCGTTCGGTGAGGCCTGGCACGAAGTTTGCGTTCCAAAACATCCCAAACGTGTTCTGCAGGATTAAGGTCAGGAATGTTATTGTCGTGTAACCACTCCGCCACAGGCCGTGCATAATGATTAGGTGCTCGAACGTGTTGAAGGATGCAATCGCCATGCCTGAATTGCTCTTCAACAGTGAGAAGCAAGAAGGTGCTTAAAACATCAATGTAGGCCTGTGCTGTGATAGTGCCACGCAAAACAACAAGGGGTGCAAACCTCCCACATGAAAAACACCACCACATCATAAGATAATCGCCTCCAAATTTTAGTCTTGGCACTAACACGCTGGCAGATGACGTTTACCGGGCATTCGCCATACCCACACACTGCCGTCGGATTGCCACATTGTGTACCGTGATTCTTCACTCCACAAAACGTTTTTCCACTGGCCAATCGTCCAATGTTTACGTTCCTTACGCCAAGCACGGAGTCGTATGCCATTTACCGGCGTGATGGGTGGCTTATGAGCAGCCGCTCGAACATGAAATCAAAGTTTTCTCACCTCCCGCCTAGCTGTCATAGTACTTGCAGTGGGTCGTGATGCAGTTTGGAATTCCTGTGTGATGGTCTGGATACATGGCTGCCTATTACACATTACGACCCTCTTCTACTGTCGGCGTACTCTATCAGTCAACAGACGTGGTCGGCCTGTACGCTTTTGTGCTGTACGTCTCCCTTCATGTTTCCACTTCACTATCGCATCGGAAACAGTGAACTGAGAGATGTTTAGGACTGTGGGAATCTCGCGTACAGACGTATGACACAAGTGACACCCAATCACTGACCCCATTCGAAGTGAGTGAGTTCCGCGGAGCGCCCCAGTCTGTTCTCCCACGACGTCTAATGACTTCTGAGGTCGCTGATATGGAGCATCTGGCAGTAGGTGGCAGCACAATGTACCTAATATGAAATACGTATGTTTTTTGGGGTGTCTTGATACTTTTTGATACTTTTGATCACATAGTGTAAATGTGGACGATAAGCAGTTCAGAAAAGTGAGACCAGAAGCTTCTGAAATGCTGTGTTACAGAAGAAGATCGGATAAGTTAGGAAGAAAAGTTATGGAGAGAAAAAAAATTCTGGTACATTTTGACTACAGCAAGGGTTCGTACACATCATGAGTCATCAAGGAATACATAATTTAGTAAATAGGTAAGTGCGGAAGTGCGGAGTTGGACGAAGGCATGACTAATATAGACAAGTCGAAGTAGGTGTACGTTCCAGCAATTACGCATACATGAAGATACTTGTTCTGGACAGATCAGCGTTAGGATCTGCATCAAGCAGTCTCGGGACTGACGAGCGCAACATATAACTATCGGCAGCACCATATCCGTTTATATCAATACTATTTCTACAAAAAAAAAACTATATTTGCGGTAGATCGATGTATCTAAATCTACGACACGATAGATAAGGAGAGTAGCTCGCCGTACCTCAGGCGCTAACAAGCCACTGAGGAAGTATCCGCTGTTGTCTTGAAAGTACACACATTCGGGAAATCACTTATCGGTGGATAATCGACTTGGATGCGGCTTATACGAGAAGAAATTCCACTTTCATGCGGCCACTTTCTCCATACTCTCCTCCAGAAAAGGCAAGACGCGGAGACGGCTGTCATAAAGCCTCTGAAGGCGAACGCACCCTGACAGGTCCTCACTACATCGCAAGAGGGGAACAAGGCAATCGCAGGTGCTTCGCTGATCACTATGTCTGCGGTTCTCCAAAGCAGCCGCGCAAGTCTGGCGCGTGGAAAGAAGAACATTATACAAGATCGACATTGTTACCTGATTCAGCCACTTGAGGCGGAGTATTTTAGCAAGCCTCTTGGCGTGTTATTCCCGTACTGAGGCAAGCTTGTATCTTTAAGTGTCGTTTGTGCTTTTACGTGATGTCACAAAAATCTACCGCGCTCTTTAGTGGCCACATTATGAATGGTATACAGGGTGTCCGAAAAGTCTTTCCCTGATTACATAAATTGATAACTCAGGCTAGAAGTAAGATACAAATATGAAACTGGAAGTTTACTGACGTGTGAAAAAAAAAAAAACTTTGATAGTTTGTAAACAATTAGACACCAGTTTCATATTTTTATCTTACTTCTAGCCTGAGTTATCAATTTATGTAATCAAGGAAAGACTTTTCGGACACCCTGTATTATGAAGTGATATCAGGTGTTCCCCAGGGAAGCGTCCTGGGACCTCTGCTGTTCCTGATCTACAGAAATGACCTGGGTGACGATCTGAGCAGTTCTCTTAGGTTGTTCGCAGATGACGCTGTAATTTACCGTCTAGTAAGGTCATCCGAAGACCAATATCAGTTGCAAAGTGATTTAGAAAAGATTCCTGTACGGTGTGGCAGGTGGCAATTGACGCTAAATAACGAAAAGTGTGAGGTGATCCACATGAGTTCCAAAAGAACAATAGTACTCCATAAATAGTACAATTCTCAAGGCTGTCAATTAAAATAAGTACCTGGGTGTTAAAATTACGAACAACTTCAGTTGGAAAGACCACATAGATCATATTGTGGGGAAGGCGAGCCAAAGGTTGCGTTTCATTGGCAGGACACTTAGAAAATGCAACAAGTCCACTAAAGAGACAGCTTACACTACACTCGTTCGTCCTCTGTTAGAATATTGCTGCGCGGTGTGGGATCCTTACCAGGTGGGATGGACGGAGGACATCGAAAGGGGCAAAAAAGGGCAGCTCGTTTTGTATTATCACGTAATAGGGGAGAGAGTGTGGCAGATATGATACGCGAGTTGGGATGAAAGTCATTAAAGCAAAGACGTTTTTCGTTGCGGCGGAGATCTATTTACCAAATTTCAGTCACCAACTTTCTCTTCCGACTGCGAAAATATTTTGTAGAGCCCAACCTACATAGGTAGGAATGATCATCAAAATAAAAGAGAAATCGGAGCTCGAACGGAAAGGTTTAGGTGTTCGTTTTTCCCGCGCGGTGTTCGGGAGTGGAATGGCAGAGAGATAGTGTGATTGTGGTTCGATGAACCCACTGCCAAGCACTTAAATGTAAATTACAGAGTAATCATGTACATGTAGATGTAGACGGTTCACTTAAGGTATCAACGGACAAGAAAGGAACGTCACAGTCAAATGAAGTTGTTTTCACAACAGACGGAATATGTCAACATGTTACATCGGGCTGTCCACTTTTACTCTATATGGCACAAATCTGTTTTACCTCCGCACCCACTCTGTTTACTGTGTTACAGCCTTCGTGTCTCTCTATAATCTCTACCTCCTTCCCCCTCCACTAACAAATTAACTATTCCTCAAATCCTCTACTGCACCTAAATATTAGGCTGGTGGATCAGTTCGCAGCGTTTTAGTTTTGCAAAAAAATGGTTCAAATGGCTCTGAGCACTATAGGATTCAACATCTGAGGTCATCAGTCCCCTAGAACTTAGAACTACTTAAACCTAACTAACCTAAGGACATCACACATATCCATGCCCGAGGCAGGATTCGAACCCGCGACCGTAGCGGTCGCGCGGTTCTAGACTGAAGCGCCTAGAACTGCTCGGCCACTCCGGCCGGCTTGTTTTGCATGCTGGCATTCCGGTTGCTATTCGTTTATTTGTCGATAGTGATTTTTTATTTCTAGTTCACTATTTCTATCTAAGTTCACATATTGTCATTTTGTCCTTCGGACGCACATAGTGAGCGGAGTTGTGGGCGCTAGAAAATGGAGTGCAAAGTAGAGAAATCGGATCATTTCCGACATAATCTTCTGTTTGATTCCAACAGAAAGGTGACAGCAGCGGAGCTACCCAGAAACATTTGCGACTTGTATGAGGTAATGCCACTGGACAGAGCATGGCAATAAAATGTTTTCAATAAAATGTTTTTATCGTTTTGACATCAGTGACTCCCCACGTGCAGGCAGACCTTCGGGGTTTGATTAAGATCGTTTGAACGCATTAACCCACAATGCTCCACCTGTGTACTCGAGAACTGACAAATGTGATGAACTGTTATCACTCCACCGTCGTGCGGGCATTTTCACCCAATGGGGAAGGTTGAAAAATCTGTTGTATGGGTATCGCATCCTCTAAGCCAATATCACAAAATCTGCGGATGGTCATATGGACATCTCTGCATGCTCGTCATCAATTGGTTCGTGAACAACCCCGACCATTCCTATCTTATATTGTTACTGGTGACGAGAAACGGTGACTTTACGCTAACATAAAGGAAAAAAGGAATCGTTGAGCTCAAACAAAGCAGCAGCTTCCCGTACGAAGAGCCTCGTGCATACACAGAAGATAATATTATGCATCTGGTGAACAGCGACATGTGATACGAATTGCTTCCCTGAGGTGTAACCATCACTGCTGACGTTTATTGTCAACAACTAAGATGTCGTGTAGACAACGGCCAGGAAGACAGCGTGAACTGATGATACGCCACGATCCCGCCCGCTTTCTGCTAAACTGACAATAAACTCTATTCAGGAGTTGGCCACTCCGCACACACCTTATTCACTTGATCTTACGCCCCCAGACTTTCACTTTTCCACTCCCTACCGAACAACCTTCAAGGAACTTCATTTCCAGGTGAAAATACGCTCCGTACATGGCTCGATGAGTTATTCACCTCAAATCCACGTGATTTCTACGATACCGGAGTAGACAAGTTGCCGCAGCGTTGGCAGAATGCTGCAAATAGTGGAGGAAAATATATTATTGACGACTAACGTCTGGTATGTTTACCTGTTCTGTTTATTATTAATTTATGAAAAAACGCTACGAATTTATGCACCAACCTAATACATACTCCTCAAGCCAGCATATGGTGCATGGCGGTGGATACCCAGTCCCACTGCTAAGTATTCCCTTTCCTGTTCTAATCGCAAACTGAGCGAGGAAGAACAGTTACCTATATGCTTCCGTACAAGCCCTTATTTATCTTGTCTTTGCGATCATTAAGCGAGGTGTAGGTTACATTAGTGGGAAGAGAGTCGTTCCACAGTCTGTCCGAAGTGCAGTTTATCTAAATTTGCTCAAAAGTGTGCACAGAGCATTACTGTGCATTTGCGCGGTGATCGAAGTTCCTGGTAACAAATCTAGCAAAACCCCTCTGGATTGTTTCCATGTCTTCCTTAAATCCAACCTGCTGGGAATCCCAGTAACTGGAGCAGCACTCAAGGATAGGCCGCAGAAGTGTTCTGTACATGGTTTCCTTACAGATGCCAATTAACTTTCTACCGTTCTACAAGCCTACGATTCTCGTTCCGTTTCACATCGTTTGCGACGTTACACCTAGATAGTGAATCGACGTAACTATGTCAAGCATCGGAGCACTAATACTGTACTCTAACAGTAAAGGGTGTGTTTTTCGTACTCATATGCATTTTTTAACTTACATTTTCGCACATTTAGAGCAAACTTTAAAATGTTTTTTGTAGACTTCCCCATACTTTTTATCAATTTGTGCCATCACTTTTTCCTCTCCAATTCGATTCAGCATTTCGTAATTATCACATAATCTTCAGTAGATTTCAAAAAGCTTCTATTCTTTTGTCTGAACAGCTTATCGTCCAAGTTTCACTCCAATATGCTTCCATACACTCCAAACAAATACTTTCTGGAGACACTCCGTAATTCTTTAATTTATAGACGACGTTACCATTTTTCTCTTTTTTTATTTTCTTTGCTTCTGTTGGCATCAGTTACTTTGTTGCCCAAATAGGAAGACATTTATACGAGTTTTTCTATCTCACTTCCCAATAAACTTCTCCCAGCGTCACCTAATTTAATTCTACTACATTCCATTATGCGACTTTTATATATATTTATCTTATAGCCTGTGTGGATTAAGGTGTTCCCGAAGTTTGTTTTGCGGAAGGCAACCATCACCAGGGCCGCCTGAACATATTAACAAGTTACATTGCCTAAATGTCGCACCATTTGGACGATACGACCCTGCAAAGAACATATCAAAATCGGACACGCAAGAAAGCCTAAAATCGCAGAGGTTGTAAAACGAACTTCTGAGGAAGTAAAATATCTTATAACCTTACTTTCTTGTAATACTGGTCCACGGCTTCTATATATTTTTTTAATTATTTTATGCCGGTTTTAGCTGTTAGTGCTTTTATTTCACTACTGCAACCTCGTAAATTGTGCCATTCTCAACCGTAACATTTTGGCATGTAGGTTGACGTTCTTCGTTGTTAGGGTGTGGTCCCGTTATTGCACTAAATAAGAAGGTAAATGAGGAAGGATATGAACCCATAGTAGAGCATTTTGTAATGTATACTAGAGAACACTTTGGAAACGATGTCACTTTATCAGCATGACATGTCATAAATTATCATGTCTGAAGCAATGATTTGTGAACAAAACCTATCCTAAATCGCGACAATTAGTTTTACGCTGTGGACAATAGCGAAGCGAACTGGGTTTATATTCATCTGGAAGAGATCGTTAGTTATTTTTTTGTACTAGCTTAGTGTAATACTGAGATAAACGCCTGAGTATGTGATTTGATACCACGAAACCGATCCTGTTCTTGTATATGAAGGTTCATACAGAACTGTAAGTTTGTGAAATATGAATCCTGAACGGACTGGTGCCCCAGAGTCCCGACCTGTACCCAATTAGATAGGTTTGGGAAGGATTGTAACGTCGACTCAGGTCCACCATGTCTGGTTTCGGCTGTTGAAAAAGAATGGCCTGCAATTACTCCACAGACATTCAGACAGCTCATTGAAAGTCTCTCCAGCAGACTTCAACCCGTCGTAATATGGTGGACGAATTGCATATTCATATCCTTATGATATATCGCGTCCGTCCTTATGCTAGGTTCTGGGGTCGACCTCAAATGCTCCGCTTTGAGACGCAAATAAGTTACGCGCAGCAACAAACAGCGCACGGCTGTGCGGTAAATCGCCCGGAGACTGAAGGCCACAGATTGCCCTCTGGTGTCGGCCACACTTTCCCAGTTACGGGACCTCTGAACCACGTGGGAAGCCGCGGCGTGCTCCACGAGGCGCCGAGGCGAGTCCTGGAGAAAGTGCGCGTGGAACACCTGGAGCCGACCACACCGATCGCGTCGGAGAAAGCCAGGCCCCGGGCACAGCCGTGCCAGGCCGGTACACGCGCGTCCGATTTTCATTTCGTCAGGTAAGGCGAAGTAGCCAAGGAAGAACACTCCCAAGCACGAAGCCATACGGATGTGACGGTAGACATAACTGTGACAACAGACTGCTGGACAAAGTATACTGGTTCAACAGAACAATAAGTTCAACGGCTTGAAAGAGTACAGTGGTGCCTTGGGGCGCTTGTTATGTTGTGGAACTGGTCATGTGACTCTCAGCCGCTGACGTACATCATGGCGGTGAAATGGTGTGCATGTGCCAGTCGGTTGTATGGAACCAGCGCAGTATGATGGGTCCACATTGGCATCTAACAGAATGGCAGAAAATAGTTATCGTCTTTGGATATACTAGGGAGTACCCTTCCCTGCCCTCCCCCCCCCCCAAAAAAAAAGAATTATTCTTTAAAAGCTATATATTTTCAAATCGTTTACAAAACAACCTTGTCCTCTTCAAAATACTCTCCATTACAACCAACACATTTGTTCCATCGTGTTCCCACTGTTCGAAACATTTTTTTTCCAGTCATCTTTAACAATGGTTAACAGCTCCTTCCTCGTTTTCTTCTTGACTTCTTGGGTGTTGTCAGATCAGTGTCTTTTCATGTCACTTTCCGTTCCTGGAAACAAGAAAAAGTCGCACGGAGCGAGGTCAGGCGATTAAGGTGCGTGGGGCAGCGAAACCACGCCTTTCTATCCAGAAACTGCAACGAAGATGGTTGCGTGCGCAGGTCTGGATTCATGAAAACATAAACAACACTGCAGACGCTCTGCATCGTTATAAGATTCCACGATGACCTTTGGAATAACTCATTCGCGTATATCAAGTGACAGGAACGTCGGGAATATAACTTGAAGATATACTGCATTCAGTGCTGTATCAAACATTTCTTTAAGTAATTTATTCTTCACAACTAAAGGTTACTTCTGTGCAACACCTTGTACTCGTGTCGTATGATAATCTGCATCCAGCAGCTAACATCCGAATTCAAAAACGTCAGATAACGTTAAGAGCTTCTTAAGAGAGTTCATTAACAAACAGAAATACTTACAGAGATGTAATATTTTGCAATGCCCGTAATTCTAATTCACGTTGCTGAATACGGCCAAGTAAAGTTGGCCGCTTACCTCAGGGACGTAGGTGTAATAAGCGGCCACTGTTGCGTTAGAGAATGTGACAGAGATATGTTTCGTGGTTTGTCTTCCTCAAAGACAACTGGCGTGTGTGAATGTGAAACAGAAAAAACTTGCAGAGACGGCTATCTTCAAATGCGGTATGTATTTGTAGCAAGGAATGCGAAATTACATTAAGGCTGTTTTAACGACCCTGCAAAGAACATATCAAAATCGGACACGCAAGAAAGCCTAAAATCGCAGAGGTTGTAAAACGAAACTTCTGAGGAAGTAAAATATCTTATGAGTGGAAGGAAACTCATTCAAACCATTCAGTAAACATTTGTGATCGTGTCTCATATCTGAATGCATTATGGAACAATGCAACACAATTAAAATCACAAATATTAATCAATTATTTATTTATTTATTTAGCGCATGGCTAATACAGACATATCATGAAATTACATATACATATGTACATATTGACACACAAGAAACTTAAGTTTGTCTTTACAACTGAATTTCCAGTCCTTCAATCCTGCGCACTGCATCTGGAGTTACTAGCAGGAAGTCCTCTTTAACGCCGCGATAAGCTCGAATCCTGCATTCACTGACAATGTGGTGAACAGTCTGGTATGGAGCCCCGCAGTCACAGCCTGGATGAGGCAGCTTCTTCCACTTAAAGAGAACATCCCTGCATCGGCCATGGCCGGTACGGATTCTGTTGAGTGTAGTCCAGGTCTTGCGTGGTAAGTCGAATCCACTTGGAAGTTTAGCACCTGAGAAGATGTTATGCAGGGGCACATCTGTCACTGCTTCCCACCGACTTTTCCATTCTTCAAGAGGTTTGAAACCCTTGGCAACCTTGTCAGCAGCATAGCACAGAGTTGGATGGCGTGATTTCAGTCTCTTGCTATTTGAAAGTGATAGGTCGCTAAGGACGGGTGGGTTGGAATTCCTGGAGATCTTGTGGAATTCTTTCATAAGGGTAGTACATCTGCGTAGATCAGGAGGCATTATACCGGTTAACAGTGGAAGCCAATAAACTGGAATAGATCTGATTGATGCTCGTATTCAGCTGGGTATCAACAAGCCTTGTATGATGACTGTTCATCCAATACTCAGCACTTGAGTACACCAAGCCCAGAGCTGAAGATCGCAGGGTGGTTGCTGAAGATCCCCAGGTAGCTCCGCATAGCTTATGGAGGATGTTGCTTCGAGTTCTCAACTTTTGACCTAAGTTAAGAAGGTGTTGTTTAAAGCCTAGTGTACGATCCAGGATGACATCAAGATATTTTGGGTTCCAATTATGACAAAGAATTCTGCCTCTGAAACTTACTTCCAGTTTTACGTTCGCCAACTGGTTATTCAGATGGAAGCAACACGCTTCTGTTTTACTCACACTGGGTTGGAGTCTCCAAATTTTGAAGTAATTGTCTAATGCAGACAGGCCATTGGCTAGAATCTCTTGTGTTGTCTTCATTTCCTGATGTTTTACGGCTAGAGCCAGGTCATCGGCATAGCAGTATTTTCTGGACGAAGTATCAGGTAGATCAGACAGATATAGGTTGAACAGTAAGGGTGAGAACTAATCCTTGAGGCAATCCGTTGCTCAGCTTCCTCTCTTTACTTATGTTGCTTCCAGTGATTACCTGGAAATTCCGATCACTTAGCATTCTGTTAATCAGTCGAGCCATTGTTCTGCAGGGTATGATGCGGAGAAATTTGCAGATAAGCCTTCCCTCCACACAGTGTCGAAGGCGGCAGTTAGATCAACAAATGACACAGATGTTTCTGCTTCATTTGGTATCCTGACTATGAAGGATATGAGACACAATACTTGGTCGCAACAGCTACGCTCTGGTCTGAAGCCTGCTTGATGAAATGGAACGTTCTCTAGGATAGCGCTACTTATTCTGTTATATATTAGTCTTTCAAAAAGCTTGTAGCAGCAGCTAAGTAGGGCAATGGGATGATAGTTTTCTACCTTGTTGCTGGTTTAGCCAGGTTTCAGGACAGGTATTATCTTCGCCTTTTTTAACTCCAATGGAAGCTGACCAGTCAGCAGGATGTCAGTGAAGAATTCTGCCAGCCATTTCTTAGCTTTTCCTCCCACATTGATCAGCAATTCTGGATGGAAACCATAGGCAGTTGGACCACCAATCAACACTTCATCAGGCTATTACAGTCTTTCAGTTTTAAGGTCGCAGAGGATGGGAACAATCAGAAACGGACACGATTGGCGCCGACTTAACAAACTGCACCTGGGCCTGATGTCCGGCGGCCGATTTCCAGCGCCCTCACGAGAGCTCGTCTATTGAGGGCTCGCAACAAGCTAATTTACGTCGAGTGCCAGTTTTAAAAAGATCGGTACATATGCGACCGGAGGTGCCGTCAAACAAGGTCAGTGTTGACTCCTGAGTAAAAATGTTTGACGACTCCCGCTGTGGAGACACACATCCAATCACAGCAGCATATTTTGGGTTCCAATTATGACAAAGAATTCTGCCTCTGAAACTTACTTCCAGCAGGACGAATACATTCATGGTATGATGAACACTGACACACTGTTCCACCTCCATGTTGTTGTTGTTGTCCAATAAATCCTCATTAGTTACGTGATCTAGCCACCTTATCATCAGCATTCTTCTGTAGCACCACATTTCGAAAGCTTCTATTCTCTTCTTGTCCAAACTAGTTATCGTCCATGTTTCACTTCCATACATTGCTACACTCCATACAAATACTTTCAGAAACGACTTCCTGATACATAAATCTATATTCGATGTCAACAAATTTCTCTTCTTCAGAAACGCTTTCCTTCCCATTGCCAGTCTACATTTTATATCCTCTCTACTTCGACCATCATCAGTTATTTTACTTCCTAAATAGCAAAACTCCTTTACTACTTTAAGTGAGTCATTTCCTAATCTAATTCCCTCAGCATCACCCGATTTAATTCGACTACATTCCATTATTGTCGTTTTGCTTTTGTTGATGTTCATCTTATATCCTCCTTTCAAGACACTGTCCATTCCGTTAGTGCACTAAATGATTCAAATGGCTCTGAGCGCTATGGGACTTAATTTCTGAGCTCATCAGTCCTCTAGAACTTAGAACTACTTCAACCTAATTAACCTAAGGACATCACACACATCCATGCCCCAGGCAGGATTCGAACCTGCGATTGTAGCGGTCGCGCGGTTCCAGACTGTAGCACCAATAGTTCAGTTCTTTTATCTTGGCGGTTCGCGCACGCCCGCCCAGACGCGGGAGATTGCTGCGTTGCCTGTTGTAAGCGCCAAGAGAAGCAGCGCCATAGTAGTTCGCAAACACGCTTAGGGGAGAGCGCGCAGTTTATGAAGTAACGCCACCACGGCCGCATTAACCCTTTCGCTGCTACAGAAACGTGCTCCCCACATTCCGCGATGTGCGCCATTTTGTCATCACTGCACTGATAGCCTGTGCAGACACATGGTGTTTCGACTGCTTTGACACAGTTTTTATCATTTCATTTCACAAAAACGAATAGGCCCAAAAATTTGATTTTTACACATCTTCTTGACTGATACCTTCCCCTCATAAATGACTTAATTTTGTTTCGAAGTTCAACGCAGTTACTGTGCAGCATGAAATGTAGTGAACCATTGCACGAAATTTTGAAGAGTTTGCAGAGGTAAAAGTCCACAGCGTATACTTTCCGTATGGTCGATTTTAGTTGCCACTAGAAATTTCAAAAAAATACATTCAAAAGAATAAAATTCATGAAGTAAGTCAGTTTGACATTGTTTAAAATAAAGAAAATATTAAACATCGAACAAGGTTTGAACTCAGAACTTTTTGCTTAGCAGTCATACACTTTAACCATTACACTAACACAGATCGTTGTTCAATTGCTATCCCGGCGAAGGACTTTAAACTATCACGCAAAATACCGACAAACACTGTTGGTATGATTATGAATTACTGACGTTTTGTTGAAGTACAATAGGAAATAAACAATTACCGCTGTTCTTTATTCCGAAAAAGCGGTTAGTGAGAATGATACAAACACCTTTCATTGCTATCGCCTGAATTAGGAGGCTTATTGATTGTTTGGTTTAATTAATTAATAGAATATGAAGCAATTGGTATAAAGAACGCTTTTTCCAAACTTTCTATAAAAGAAATTCTGCTATCAAGACACTGCTTTTCTTCAATTACTTTATTTATGACTGAACGTTCCTAAAACTGAAGACACTCGTCCGTGCTCTGCACTGCAGTCGAGCTCTGGCAACGTCGTTCTCTGTTCATTGGCTGACTGTGTTTTGTGACGTCAGATGCGCAGAAAGAACCTAAACTCGGCCGCCCTCGTAAATGACGCGCACTTTAGAACCGCTTGGCCACCCTGGCCGGCGATTAGTGCACTATTCCTGCAGTACTTCACGGCATCTGTTGGTCACGTCACAAAATCACTGGACCTGCGAGTGAGGGCGTGTCTGTGGCTTGTCGTGAGGCATAGCGTAATCGAGGTTGAAACTATGTGCACGACAGACGTGAAGTTTTGGCAGTGTGATGTATTTTCCTTACTCATCACTGCATTTGTTTACAGTAACGTCATCTTGTGTTTCCGATAACAGCCAAATGCAATAACACCGTGGTTGGATAGTAACCACCAATGTTTGGTTTCAACTGGATGTGGCGTAAGTGTAGAAACTTGCCAAGTGATTCTCGCCGAACTGAGACTAGTGGCAGTGCTGCAAGGTGGAGTAACTAATGGAGTAATGGAGTAACTAATGGAGTAATGGAGTAACTAATGTTCTGCTTGCCCGCCGGTTAGCCGAACGGTCTAACGCACGGCTTTCCGGAGTGGGAAGGAGTGCATGGTCCCCGGCACGAATCCGCCCGGCGGACTTGTGTCGAGGTCCGGGGAGTCGGCCAGTCCGTGGATGGTTTTTAGGCGGTTTTCCATCTGCCTCGGCGAATGCGGGCTGGGTCCCCTTATTCCGCCTCAGCTACACTATGTCGGCGATTGCTGCACAAAAAAGTTCTCCACGTACGCACACCACCATTACTGTTACAAGAAAACATAGGGGTCACACTCGTCTGGTGTGAGACGCTCCCTGGAGGGTGCACCGGGGACCGAACAGCACAATAACCCTGGGTTCGTTGTGGGGCGGCGGAGGGATGAAGTGGATTGCAGCAGGCGTCGTGGGGTTGAGGACCACTGCGGCAGCCTCGGGGACGGAGCCTCTCCGTCGTTTCTAGGTCTCCGGTTAACATACAATACAATGTTCTGCTTAATCCGAGTCTATTGAAAACCTTAGATGTCCCTTGCGGCACGCCCTGTGTTACACTTGTTTTTGTTGAACACACTCTGACCAGCGTACCATACAAGGTTCTCTAAGTCAAGTATTCATGGACCCAATCGCCCTTCTCTGTAGATACATCGCATGAGCGTATTTTGGTAATTAGTACAGCGTCGATTGCCTTTCGTGAATCTAGTAAGAGGTGTTTTTCACTTCACTCACCACTGTATTTGTTTACTATATGTTTTGTTGTCGGTCAATCTCTCACTGATACATAATTCACGTGGTCTACAGCGGTATCACGACGTAGAGAGGACCTCGAGAGCTACCCAGTTGGAAGCGCCAGCCTCCCCATTTGCTGTATAATACTTCCGGATGGAGCACCCGCCGTCATTATAACACCAGCCTACGGCGTGTCATCCACATTCGCCACGCCTGCGTTCCGCATTTCGCCGCCTGCCACCGCGGAAGCCACCACAGGCCCGAGCAGATCCGTTCACCCTCAGCCTGCCTTCCCGTTCTCCGGAGAAATGCGCGACCCCTTTCACCGTAAACAACACGGCGGGGTTGCGTAACCGGCCGTGGACATTTCACGTAATGAGGTGCTCCGGAAGAGCTCCTGCCTTGAATGGAGCCGAAAGCCCCTACCTTTAGCATTAATGCCCCATATTCCATCTAGTAATTACATTAATTGCTACTTCTTCGGCCCACCAATCCCCTTGAGGACTATCCAAATGTGCAGTTTTCTGATTAACCCATTCTTCCTCCCTCCCTTACGACGCTTCGTCAGAACTGCTTTGCAATTAACATTTTCGTTGCAGACAAAATAACATAACTTCCTCATTGCGTGGGAGTACCTTTTCCAGGTGGACTACCTAGCCTAATTTTGTGACGGTGGAGCCGCGACGTTTGCTGGTACCTAATGATCACTAACAAGCCACCTCCACTACCTGGCGTTGAGTAACAAATATCGCGACCGAAGTTCAAAAGTGCGCTATACACGGCTATGGAAGGCAAATAACTTAATGAACGCTGCACTACGCTTGAAAGCGACACTGGAAGATGACACTATATTCCAACGGTGTCCAAGTCTCTGTAAAAAAACTGTCAGACCATTCCAACAATCGTTTAATTCCTCGACGACAGAAATACGCTCCATGGGCCGGAAGCCATTCGAGAACCTCTGTGTGAACGTACTGATAATTGGAAAATCTAAAAATCCAATAAAAACACTTCCGAATGCGTTTTCCGATATTACTTCATTAGCAACCGGTTTCGGCCCTTTGCTCAGACCATCTTGAGGCTTTTCACCGCCAATTATGGCTGCTGGTGGCGCCAGACGGAACGAGATCCGCAAAAGTAGGGATGCCACAGCAGTAGTGATACTCTTGCTTCTACCCGTTGCTAATGAACAAAAATCTGAAAACGCGATCGAGAGTGTTTTTATTGGATTTCGAGCATTCTATGCCGATCGTTGCTTTGCTCCAGATAACAGAATGCTTTCTAAAATTTTGTACTGGAGAATCTACTACTACTGCGAATCAGTTTCTCAACTGCCTGGATACTGTTGTCTATGGCCGAAGTTTATGGCGTTCCTTCCCGATCAACATCACCCATGTCTGTGTGGCCATGGGCAAATTGTTGGCACAGTTTCACTGTGACTCAACGCAACATTACATCTGGTGCATACACCGCCAGAAATTCACGATGAATTTGTGTGCAATTTAGACGTTTTTCACCACAAGAATCGTACTGTCCCGGTTACCTGGACTTTAAGTACATCTACACTGAAGAGCCAAAGAAACTGGTACGCCTGCCTAATATCGTGTATGGCGCCCACGAGCACGCGAAACTGCCGCGACACGACGTGGCATGGACTTGACTAATGTCGAAAGTAGTGCCGGAGAGCTGTTCGTAAGAGTACGAAGGGCTGGAGATCTCTTCCGAACAGCACGTTGCACGCTCAATAATGTTCATGTCCGGGGAGTTTGGTGCCCAGAGCGACTGTTTAAACTCAGAAGAGTGTCCCTGGAGACACTCTGTATCAATTTTGGACGTGTGAGATGCCGCATTGTCCTACTCGAATTGCCCAAGTCCGTCGGAATCCACAATGGACATGAATGGATGCAGGTGATCAGAGAGGATGCTTACGTTCGTGTCAAATGTCAGAGTCGTATCCGACTGCACACGTCCCACACCATTACCGAGCCTCCACCTGCTTGAACAGTCCCCTGCTGACATGCAGGGTCCATGGATTCATGAGGTTGTCTCCATAGCCGTACACGTCCATCTGCTCGATACACTTTCAAACGAGACTTGTCCGACGAGGCAACATGTTTCCAGTCATCAACAGTCCAATATCGGTATTGACGGGCCTAGGCGAGGGGTACAGCTTTGTGTCGTGCAGTCATCAAGGGCAGACGAGTGGGCCTTCGGCTCAGATAGCCCATATAGATGATGTTTCGTTGAATGGTTCACAAGCTGGAACTTGCTGATGATCCAGGATTGAAATCTGTAGGAATTTGGGGATGGGTTGCTCTTCTGTTACGCTGAACGATTCTCTTCGTCGTCGTTGGTCCCCTTCTTTCAGAATCTTTTAACGGCCACAGCGATGTCGGAGATTTGATGTTTTACCGGATTCCTGATATTCACGGTACACTCGTGAAATGGTCGTACGGGAGAATCCCCACCTCACCGCTACCTCGGAGATGCTGTGTCTCATCGCTCGTCTTCCAACTATAATACCACGTTCAGAGTCATTCAGATGTTGATAACCTGCCACTGTAGCAGCAGTAACCGATCTAACAACTGCGCCAGACATTTGTCTCATACAGGCGTTTCCGACCGCAGCGCCCTATTCTGTCTGTTTACATATCTCTGTATTTGAATACGCATGCCTAGACCAGTTTCTTTGGCGCTTCAGTTTATATCTACGTGGATACTTCGCGAATCTCATTTAAGTGCCTGGAATGGGTTCATCGAACCACTTTACAATAATTCTCAATTATTCCACTCTCTAACAGCGCACCGAAAAAAAAATAACACGTATGTCTTTCCATGAGAGCTCTGATTTGCCTTACTTTGACTCGATCCCCTATTTGTCGCCGGCCGCTGTGGCCGAGCGGTTCTAGGCGCTTCAGTCTGAACCACGCTGCTGCTAGGGTCGCAGGTTCGAATCCTGCCTCGGGCATGGATGTGTGTGATGTCCTTAGGTTAGTTAGGTTTAAGTAGTTCTACGTCTAGGGGACGGATGATCTCAGATGTTAAGTCACATGGTGCTTAGAGCCATTTGAACCTAGAAGAGTCGTTAAGTAAATTCTCAATTCATCACGATTTCTTGACATTTTTCTCTATGAACGTTTAACAGCAATCATCATCATGGGTCCCCCCATCGTCATGTTTCTTCCAAAGAAACGTGCCTTGCTGTAACGATACACGTGTTCGGTGGAAGACTAAGAAAAACAAAGAAAAAGTGAAAGAGACTGGAAGGCAAATAGGTTCAGAGAGACACACTGACTTTCTGTGTGTGTGTGTGTGTGTGTGTGTGTGTGTGTGTGTGTGTGTGTGTGTGTGTCACCTTTAGCCTGTTGCACACATGACGCTACACGACGCCTGACTACAGGATTGAAGTGTCTAGCACTTTGAACCTCGGTTTCTTGAAACCGCTTGAGAAGCGTATCGTACTAGAATTAGTGTAGCATATGTTACATCTATGTGTGTACTATAGTCCTGCGAATTAGTGCAGCATACGTTACATCTATGTGCGTACCATAGTCCTGCGAAAGGTTAGCAAAATTAATGACTCCTTGGCCATACGCCTCCGTTGTGATTTAAGGCAATGACCGACCTGGAAGAAACTATCTATGGAAATGAACATTGTTTCCACAAATATCGATCATGTGGAAAAAAAAGAAAAAGAATGAAGCTCTTCACAAAGCATGTTCTCAGTTCCATGGATAGAGCAAACCACTTCTCGAATTATTCAAAAATTCGTCACACAATACCACAAGGACGGCTTGTTAAGACACTACCGTCCGTGTACATTACAGAACAGCAACAGCTTCGCAAGGGCGACAAATATTATTGAATTATTATTCAACCTGTATTATGAGCAAGCAGTTAAGGAAACAAAAGAAGAATTCGGCGTAGGTATTAAAATCCATGGAGAAGAAATAAAAACTCTGAGGTTCGCCGATGACATTGTAATTCTGTCAGAGACGGCAAAGGACCTGGAAGAGCAGCTGAACGTAATGGACACTGTCTAGAAAGGATGATATAAGATGTACATCAACAAAAGCAAAACGAGGATAATGAAATGTAGTCGAATTAAGTCGGGTGATGCTGAGGGAATACGATTAGGAAATGAGACACTTAAAGTAGTAAAGGAGTTTTGCTATTTAGGAAGTAAAATAACTGATGATGGTCGAAGTAGAGAGCATATAAAATGTAGACTGGCAATGGCAAGGAAAGCGTTTCTGAAGAAGAAAAATTTGTTGTATTTGTATGGAGTGTAAGTGAAAGTGAGTAGAAGTGAAATATGGGCGATAAATAGTTTGGAGAAGAAGAGAATAGAAGCTTTCGAAATGTGATGCTACAAAAGAATGCTGAAGATTAGATGGGTAGATCACGTAACTAATGAGGAGGTATTGAATAGAAATGTGGAGAAGAGGAGTTTGTGGCACAACTTGACTAGAAGAAGGGATCAGTTGGTAGGACATGTTCTGAGGCATCAAGGGATCACCAATTTAGTACTGGAGGGCAGTGTGGAGGGTAAAAGTCATAGAGGCAGACCGAGAGATGAATACCCTAAGCAGTTTCAGAAGGACGTAGGTTGCAGTAGGTACTGGGAGATGAAGTTTGCACAGGATAGAGTAGCATGGAGAGCTGCATCAAACCAGTCTCAGGACTGAAGACCAGAACAACAACAAAGACTCACCGAGATGTGTGAAAAACTAGCTCTTGTTAAAACGGAAAGTAAAATAATTCAGTCTTCGCGAGTTTGATAATGGAGGACTTAGACTCTCCCAACAGACTTAAAACATACCTTTCTAAATTTTTTCTCTCTTTAAAGTTTTTAGAAGCTTAACATAAAATATTTAGCATATTAAGTGCAACAAGCACAGAGGCTCAGAACAGAGCTTGCGTGCTGGACACTTGTACGTTTCATACCTCCTGAAGTGTGTGGCATCCACACTAGGTTTTACCAATACCGAGCGTATACAAAGGCGGTGCGGATGGTCAGTGGCTCACAGGATTGGTCAAAGTGTTAACAGTAATGTTTAGAATTCTTAACTGGTAGGCATAAGGTCGAGGACACCCAATACTTTGAGAAAACCTGCTTAGAATGTTTAAAAAATCGTCACTTAGGGTGGGAACTGCGAATACTTCTTGCCGCCCCCCCCCCCCCCCCCCAACCTATTATATCTCTGAACGTTACGAGAAGAAATCGTCCATGTTACGATAAAAAGTACATCCTACCCCAACACTTCAAAAGTTATTCGCAGGGTACAGACGTACGTGTAAAAGCACGAGTAAAGATGCCATCCTTATGTCACTTAACCGCTAGAGAATCTCGAAGGATCTCATTATACACTTTATTTACACAGCACGCCGACAAAATTTGATGTAAAGTGCGTGTCACACACAGGATCACTTTCTGTCAAGTGCCGTAAGGCCGTGTTTCATTTGCATTGGCGTAGTGTCTTCACGAACAAGGGAAAACGGAAACTGCCAGTTTTCACGACTCATACTTGACACGCTCTCCAATGGGACAAACGACTGCGCTGTTTGGAACTAACAAGAAATACGGGGAATCCCGCTCGTCACCCGTGAGAAGACCGATGCCGCGCGAAGGTCTGGGTCATCGTAGCTTCCGATAGGGTACGGGGAAGTCCCGAATCCATCCCCGTCAGCAAGCGACATTTTTATGCGCCTCTCCACGTGCGGTGCAGGGGTCACATCCTCTGTCTGCATGAGCTCTAGTACAAGTCAAGCGGTCACATGTCTGATACGCCTAGTATCTCACAGAAGCTTCACCTCATTCTTTCTTATTTTCTTCCGTAGCACAAATTTTTCATTTAAACCGTATGGCCGAAAAAGAAGACAAACTATCAGTGTATGGTCACGTCCAGGAGTCATACATTACAGTAGAATTTCACATCCAAAGCATGTGCATTTTATTTTAGACACAGCCTTAAACTTCTATACCATCTTCAGAAACGGCTACAGAACTCAAAAATCGTCATCAAAGCCGTAGCAACCTACCTGGAAGACTATCTGGAACAGAAATGAGCATGATACGCACAAATGCTTTAGTATTAACCAATAATTCCCTCACCTCCGATTCTTTCAAGGACATAACTCCCACATTTACAACAGCGAGGAAAAGTTTAGACAAGGTTTGAAACTGTGACTGAAGTGTGTTGGAATACGCTAAGTGTTCTTCTTATCAAACACTGGATTAGTATAGGCTGGGTAATTTCCACTCTGTTTTAAGAAGAGCTAATTTTTCAACATCTCATTGTTTAAGTGTCGTACAATGACAATTTTGCAGGCACATTCAGTGATGTACACTCCTGGAAATTGAAATTAGAACACCGTGAATTCATTGTCCCAGTAAGGGGAAACTTTATTGACACATTCCTGGGTCAGATACATCACATGATCACACTGACAGAACCACAGACACATAGACACAGGCAACAGAGCATGCACAATGTCGGCACTAGTACAGTGTATATCCACCTTTCGCAGCAATGCAGGCTGCTATTCTCCCATGGAGACGATCGTAGAGATGCTGGATGTAGTCCTGTGGAACGGCTTGCCATGCCATTTCCACCTGGCGCCTCAGTTGGACCAGCGTTCGTGCTGGACGTGTAGACCACGTGCGACGACGCTTCATCCAGTCCCAAACATGCTCAATGGGGGACAGATCCGGAGATCTTGCTGGCCAGGGTAGTTGACTTACACCTTCTAGAGCACGTTGGGTGGCACGGGATACATGCGGACGTGCATTGTCCTGTTGGAACAGCAAGTTCCCTTGCCGGTCTAGGAATGGTAGAACGATGGGTTCAATGACGGTTTGGATGTACCGCGCACTATTCAGTGTCCCCTCGACGATCACCAGAGGTGTACGGCAAGTGTAGGAGATCGCTCCCCACACCATGATGCCGGGTGTTGGCCCTGTCTGCCTCGGTCGTATGCAGTCCTGATTGTGGCGCTCACCTGCACGGCGCAAAACACGCATACGACCATCATTGGCACCAAGGCAGAAGCGACTCTCATCGCTGAAGACGACACGTCTCCATTCGTCCCTCCATTCACGCCTGTCGCGACGCCACTGGAGGCGGGCTGCACGATGTTGGGGCGTGAGCGGAAGACGGCCTAACGGTGTGCGGGACCGTAGCCCAGCTTCATGGAGACGGTTGCGAATGGTCCTCGCCGATACCCCAGGAGCAACAGTGTCCCTAATTTGCTGGGAAGTGGCGGTGCGGTCCCCTACGGCACTGCGTAGGATCCTACGGTCTTGGCGTGCATCCGTGCGTCGCTGTGGTCCGGTCCCAGGTCGACGGGCACGTGCACCTTCCGCCGACCACTGGCGACAACATCGATGTACTGTGGAGACCTCACGCCCCACGTGTTGAGCAATTCGGCGGTACGTCCACCCGGCCTCCCGCATGCCCACTATACGCCCTCGCTCAAAGTCCGTCAACTGCACATACGGTTCACGCCCACGCTGCTACCAGTGTTTAAGACTGCGATGGAGCTCCGTATGCCACGGCAAACTGGCTGACACTGACGGCGGCGGTGCACAAATGCTGCGCAGCTAGCGCCATTCGACGGCCAACACCGCGGTTCCTGGTGTGTCCGCTGTGCCGTGCGTGTGATCATTGCTTGTACAGCCCTCTCGCAGTGTCCGGAGCAAGTATGGTGGGTCTGACACACTGTTGTCAATGAGTTCTTTTTCCATTTCCAGGAGTGTATATTGATTCTGTATACAAAATATCTTACGAATCGAAGAAGCACTGAAGAAGTAATAAACTAAAACGTCACGGCTTTTGCTGAAGATTCACTGAATGAACAACGAAAATTTAACAAGCGATAGACTTTTTTCCTTTCATTATTTTGTGGGATATTCGAGAGTAAAGTTTCGAAAGGATTCTAACAATGTGTTAAGTTTGTGCTCTCATTCTCTGATACTAGATGAATGTAGTCTCTGTAATTTGCGCACCATGAATTAACAGTCCTTCAAGGCTTACAGAACTACAGAGCTTTTAACTTTAATACTCGTTTCACGGGCCCATAGGACTGACGTAAGATAATCTGTACGAGTCGATTTTGACATATTAAATTTGTAAATGAATTATATGAAATAGTTAAAAACCATAATTGTTGCCTGTGGAAACTGCCAGATATGTAACCTCCAAGTAATATGTAAATGTCGTGCTACTAGGGCCTCCCGTCGGGTAGACCGCTCGCCTGGTGCAAGCCTTTCGAGTTGACGCCACTTCGGCGACTTACGCGTCGATGGGGATGACATGATGACGATTAGGACAAAACGCAACACCCAGTCTCTGAGCGGAGAAAATCTCTGCCTGTCGCGCTGACCACTCAGCTACCGCGAGCGGACTAACTCCAAGTGGGATCGTGCGATCGGTCAGCAATTTAGCAGAGTTGTAAAACTACTGTAGGCTACCACAGACTACTGTAAATGATCGTAGACCACGAGAGTTTTCCTAGCTTTGTTCAATTAGGATCGTAACCGTGTTACTCGTACGTTAGGAGAGTTCCATATCTATCTGGCGTTAACTTTTTTCGATCGTTTTGTTTGTGTACGCAGTTTCTAAATTCGTCTAGAAACCAGAAGCAGTCAATTGTCCACCAACTGACTATATATATATATATATATATATATATACAAGGGGTCGTATAGCCTACACGTTAACTTCGAATCCACTATTTAAAAATAAACATTTACAGCAAATTTTAAAATGTCGAGCCGGCGGCGGTGGCCTTGCGGTTCTAGGCACTTCAGTCCGGCACCGCGTGACTGCTACGGTCGCAGGTTCGAATCCTGCCTCGGGCATGGATGTGTGTGATGTCCTTAGCTTAGTTAGGTTTAGTGGTTATAAGTTCTAGGGGACTGATGATCTCAGATGTTGAGTCCCACAGTGCTCAGAGCCATTTGAACAATTTTTTTTAAAATGTCGGTGTTTAATTCACGTTTTACTCGAAAACTGTTTATTCATAAAGTGAAAAGAGGGATGATGATGTAAAAATAAAAGAAGAAACACTACAGATGTATTATATACCACTACAAAACGCTGTTTCCTCAAAAAATGTAAAATAATAAAACTGCAAATAAAACACATCGCTTCAATTCTTGGGCGACCTGATGTAAAACATGTTTCTTTTCTGCCAAACATCTTACACATTTATCAATTATAACAGAAAACTCTTGCCTTTGATCCCTATGGTGAACGCTGATATTGAGTGCAGTCTAACAACAATAATTACACAGGCTGAATCGCCTAAAACTTGCACCGCAAATATTGCGGAATGGAAAGTGTTATTGATGTGTCGTTTTCACGGAATAGTTAGCAGCCAGGGGTTCGTATTTCAGCCAATCAACAAATTGTAATATTATTCCGAAAATGTATTTTTTGTGCAAACATATGGAACAATGTTAATTGACACCATCAAAATTAGAATGTCACAGGTATTTTTTTGCAGGATTATAGTGCGAGGCGTTTAGGAGGTATCGTATTTTAAATAGTTGCCACACGGACACTTGTACAATATCTGTGGCGTCTCATGCTAAAGGACAACGCAAGTGCATACACTACTTACGTGGATTCTGACCAATAACACATCTGACCATCACAGATTGTGTTCAAAATGATTACCGGCAGCTGCAATAAACGATTCCAGTCTGGTATGGAACTACTGTTCCACACGTGCTATCATTTCAGCGGAGATGTCCGAGCAGGATGCGATAAGACGTCGTCGCACACCAATGAGTGTAGTTGGTACACTATGTGATCGAAAGTGCCCGGACACCCCCCAAAACATCCGTTTTTCATATCAGGTGCATTGTGCTGCCACCTACCGCCGCCAGGTACTCCATATCAGCGACCTCAGTAGTCATTAGAGATCGCGAGAGAACAGAATGGGGCGCTCCCAGGAACTCACGGACTTCGAACGTGGTCAGGTGATTGGGTGTCATGTGTGTCATACGTCTGTACGCGAGATTTCCACACTCTGAAACATCCCTAAGTCCACTGTTTCCGATGTGATAGTGCAGTGGAAACGTGAAGAGACAGGTACAGCATAAAAGCCTACATGCCGACCTCGTCTCTTGACTGACACAGACTGCCGACAGTTGAAGAGGGGTCGTAATGTGTAATAGGCAGACATCTATCCAGACCATCACACAGGAATTCCAAACTGCGTCAGGATCTGCTGCAAGCACTATGACAGCTAGGCGGGAGGTGAGAAAACTTGGATTTCATGGTCGAGCGGCTGGTCATAAGCCACACATCACGGCAAATGCCAAACGACGCCTCGTTTAGTGTAAGGAGTAAAAATTGGACTATTGAAAAGTGAAAAAATGTTGTGTGGAGTGAAGAATCACGGTACACAATGTGGAGATCCGATGGCAGGGTGTGGGTGTGGGTGTGGCGAATTCCCGGTGAACGTCATCTGCCAGCGTGTGTAGTGCCAACAGTAAATTTCGGAGGAGGTGGTGTCACGGTGTGGTCGTGTTTTTCATGGAGGGGGCTTGCATCCCATGTTGTTCTGCGTGGCACTGTCACAGCACAGGCCTACATTCGATGGCGACTGCATCTTTCAACATGTTCGAGCACCTAATCATAATTGACGGCCTGTGAAGGAGTGATTACACGACAATACCATCCCTGTAATGGACTGGCCTGCACAGAGTCCTGACCCGAATCCTACAGAACACCTTTGGGATGTTTTGGAACGCCGACTTCGTGCCAGGCCTCACGACCGACATCATTACCTTTCCTGAGTGCATCACTCCATGAACAATGGGCTGCCATTCCACAAGAAACCTTCCAGCACCTGATTGAACGAATGCCTGCGAGAGAGGAAGCTGTCTTCAAGGCTAACGGTGGGCCAACACCATATTGAACTCCAGCATTACCGATGAAAGGTGCCACGGATCAACTGCAACAGTAGGAAGAACGTTGATTTGCCTTCTCCTGTTGTCACTTGTTTTCTTCTATTAACGTTGTCTACGTGTTGTACTGCAGCTTTCAAGTAACTGGTTGAAGAGGTTGTTAAATAATGGCGACATGGTTGACGTCTATGACAATATCTTGCAGGATTCGCCGCAAAAGGACGGACTGCATTATTCATAGACTCTCCATACACCATGAGCATGTCGGCTTTCTTCTGCATTGGTCAATCCCAACGTCCATCAACGACATAGTCCTCATGCTGTGATACTGACTCACTAACAAGTGGCAATGCACTCAAGGAACACAGATTCACACTGTAAGCCAGAAAACAACATCGTACTTAGCAAAAAGAAGTGCCGGTGTGGAAACTTAAAAAAAAAATCTCGTAAACCACTCGCACTAGGGTCCTGGGACAAACACCACTGACATTCTATGTTATCCTATTTTGGTCTGTTTATGTCGATCTGCACTACTCCATTTTAAACAATGTATGTCAGCAGAAAAACATTTCTATGTATTATTACAAACTGTATATTGGCTAACAATACGAGCCCCTGACCACCCACCCATTGTGTGAAAACCGCAAATCAATAGCGCTTTCCATTTCCGCAATATTTTCAGTGGAAGTTTCTGGAGGTTCACTCTGTATTCATTATGTGTGTTGGTGGATGTTAACTATAATTGCATCAAAAGTAATTGTCTTGGTTACATGAAAGTGCATAAGTTAAACAATCAGCTTTTCTTACCCTTATAAGATGCAATTTATATCTTGTAAGGATATAAAGTACACAACGGTCTAACACTGAACAATGTACGGCTCTATATAAAACAAAAACAAATAAACAAAAACAATTCCTCTCACACACACATTCATTTATGTTTTTTGTTTCCCTGTCAATGCTACCAATACTAGCGGTAATCCTAGCATTTACTGCGTCATTTACGTACTGTTACAAAACCACCGAACCGTAGTTTTTGTAGAGCGCAGATCGGCCGTTTAGCAATACAGGTACGTTCACCATGCGAAACCGCTATTTTGTATGGCTGACAAACCACAGACGGCTGGCTGGTGTCCAACAGCGCCACGTAACGTGAGTCATATATGATGTGTTGTTCCCCACTTTCGCATAATCGTTACCCACGCTGAGCAACATCCAGTCGCCTCATATTCGACGGCGAAAACGTCCTACACAGATTTTGATCGACAATGGCGACGGCAGCGAGATAAATCTCGTAAACCTGTCGAAGACGGGCCAAGAACTAGCCGTGACGTCTTCCGCACCAGATGACGCGTTGAGGTAAGAAAACACTTCCTTACTGTCTTCTCATATCCTTAGGCAAAACTGGCTGGCTTCAACCTCCCTCGTTTCACCTGCACAAAATTAACTGTGATGTTGAAATGCAGACCACAGTTAAAAAACGCCACGAAACAGCTTAGCCAGATAAACTACTTTTTTCTTAACATTTCATTCTGTGTCATGAAGGATACAGAGGGTTTTCAGAGGTCTGATCCATTATACTGCAGTCCTTTTAATGCAAATACTAGGGGCGCCAGTATTCGAAAACAGGAGATCCCAAATAGAATAGGTTTTCTTACTTTCCATTCTCTACGTATGAGATATGACACATTACAAAGACATAGCTTTTTCGCTCAAATATACCTGGCATGCTGTACTGCGGCAGAGGGAGTCTCAACTGTGAGTACAGTGGAGAGGATTTCCAACACCAGTAGTTGCTAATCTTTTAGCGGCAGCGATCACATGCTCAAAGAACTGCATTTTTAACTATCTGTTCAAATAAACCTGTATACTTTACCGGTTTCGGTCTCTGAAACCATCATCACAGGAAGACTATCGGTTCAATGGGACTTAACATATGAGGTCATCAGTCGCCTAGACTTAGAACTACTTAAACCTAACTAACCTAAGGATATTACACACATCCATGCCCGAGGCAGGATTCGAACCTGCGGCCGCAGCGGTCGCGCGGCTCCATACTGTAGCTCCAGAACCGCTCGGCCACTCCGGCCGGCAGTGCGAAAAGTGTACTACCATATTCAGTGTAGCTTAAATACGAAGAAATACACTGACTGCAGTCAGAGTAGCACAAGCAACAACGTATATCTTATAAAAACGTCGTATTACAATTTGACTACATTGCCGACCATATGAAGACCTATAAAATACATGAAAACAAGCTGACTTCATCACTCATTGAGTGAAACAAACAAGTAAAGATATGCAAAGTGAAAACAAATGCTGTTTAAATCATAAATTTTCAAGATAAATGCTTTTTAAACTAATATTCAAATCGTAAACAGATTATCGCAAAGTTCTGTCAAAAATAAATAGGCTTCAACCACTTTTTAAATGCAAAATCACATTGTATATGCAACCATGTATGAATATACATAAACATATACCAATTGTAATACCTGAAGGAAACTGCACAAGGCAGGGTCACTAAGCAAAACACTTTAATGCATGACCGGTTTCGACAGAGCTATGTTGTTACCATAGGATATTTCGTTTTAAAATTTTTTAGAACATATTGTCCATTAGCATTAGATACGATGATGACATAGCTCTGTCAAACTTGCGAACCTATGTCACAATTGCTAGTCAGTTATCATCTGATACAGACCTCCGGCAGTAAACATTTCGACCCGTACACGTCGATTAACAAATGTCTCTATCACTGGATGACCTAGATCTCAGATACTATAAGTCATAGGAAAGGTTATGTACACGACCTGTTACATGTATTGCAAATGTACACCCATCGCGCCATACATCGCTGGACTTGCGTGATACCTACTGTGTGTACATTTCAGTCATCAGTATACCTAGGTCTAGGTTATGTTTATATCTGTAATATAATGGGCTAGTGACTGAGGTAAATTTTTTACGATTACTATCGCGATTTTGGAGAGTCACATTTGCACCAGTGCAGAATGTGCTGGTATGGTGAGATTTACATTACTATTCCAAATGGTTAAAATGGCTCTAAGCACTATGGGACAACATCTGTGGTCATCAGTCCCCTAGACTTAGAACTACTTAAACCTAACTAACCTAAGGATATCACACACGTCCATGCCCGAGGCAGAATTCGAACCTGCGACCGTAGCAGCAGCGCGGTTCAGATCTAAAGCGCCTAGAACCGCTCGGCCACAACGACCGGCTACATTACTGTTTCAACCTATGTGAATATTGATGACGTTGTATGGTACCATGGTGTATATTATCTACACACCACAGCCACAGTTATTGAGGTTTATACCTTCACTGTAGTGTTCCAGGTCCAAGGATGTAAGACACGATGTATCGACAACACAGCCACATTGTAGTAAGATCTTTTTCTAAGATATACTTTATTCCTTCTAGTTCTCTGGCCGCAGGCGGTCTATTTCTTTGTATGTAAGCTATAATGAATATGGTAGCATACTCTTTGCACTGTATTCTTTGCAGTTCTTACATAGCAAGTGATATTTGTTGTTTCTAGTCAGATGGAATCAATCTTCATGACAGTTCCCTCATATTCGGTTGCGTATTATTAGGAGACAAATTTGATGCTGTATAAGGTCATGGTATATGGTGGATGGTCGTATACACTTATTGTAAGGGTGTGGGCTTTCGAAACATGTAAGTGAAAGATGAATTGCTTATCCATCTGATGTTTTGTCTTCGTAAGTACTTTTATTATTCTCTTTAAACTACGTGTTTACATTATTTGCTGGTCATAATCTGTGCTCATACATGGCTTTTTTTCAATTTTATATCAGTAATCTTCCTTTGGTCTGAGACAAAGTTTTGTTTGTACAACTAATGATTAAAAATGCAGTCCTTTCCAGTACTTGTCTTACAACCAAGGGAAGCTTCCCGAAATAATTAGCCAGAACTGAGGAACGGAAACTATTTTTAATCCAAATCTGGGATATGATGTTCTAGAAAGTCTAGCATACGTGAAAGGCTACTTGTTTGGCTCTAAATTTCCTATCATACATTCGCCCAAAGAGTCATAAATATAAAAAAGTTGTGTACACTAGTGTAGTACAAAGTATTGTCCTTACATACATACAGACATACGCGGAACGTAACGAATCTAGGGATACAAGAAATACAGCAACACCCGTGACGCTCTGCAACCGTACTAGCCAAAAGAACATAGCGATATATTGGCCACTGCATAGACGGAGCACAATTTCGGAAACTGCCTAGAGCGATTTAGGGAAATCAAGATAAACCTACATTACGATGGCCGGACGCATATCTGAATCGTATATTCCCCCCCCCCCCCCCTCCCCCTGCCATGTGGGTTCAGTGAGCTAACCACAGCGCTACTTCTCTTGGTCCCATTAATTGCGTAAGGCGTTTTTCGACTCTCCCCCTCCCTCCCTCCTCGGTGAGATGTCGTCAGATTTGGCTCGACCCCCCCCTCCCCAAAAAAAAATAATGCACCTGAGATTTTTCAAAATGCATACTTTTTGTTTGTGCTTACCTGCCGTTGGATTTATTTTATAAAAAAACATAATTTGCTTAATTATTTTTATGACTAATTAAGACTAGTATTTCAGATAGAATGTAGCCTAGAATCACAATGAGGATAAAATACTTAAACAAAAGGAGCTATTAAAATTCTTAAAAGAACTGTCATTCTAATTCAGTGCACGGGGACTCGTGAGGTATCAAAAGTGACTACTGGAACCATCGTGTCCAAGTGATTTTCAGTAAAATCATCTGCTCTTTTAGTCTCTCATGTAGTTACTCTAAACCGTTGTCGCTTGCAAATACCTCAGTACCTCGACGTGTGATAATTCGTAAGGGCCGCACTTTGCGCGTTGGTACAGACGATGCACTGTGGACCGCACAAGGGAAACTGTGGACGAGGAGAAACGGAACGATCAGCTGTTGCGGAGCATGCTTTCCAGCCAGGGAACCACAATATTCGTTTCGAGGAGACGCAAGTACTAGCGGCCACAAGCGGATACTACGAAAGGCTCTACAGGGAGGCAATCGAAATCGCTAAACACCCAAATAATTTCAACCGAAAGGAGGAGGGCGTGAAATTAAACGGTATATGGATGCCGGTGTTACAGAAGATGTGTACCACCCGTCCACTACTGGGTGATGGCAACGGCGATCGACGGCGACGGACAGCGGCCAATTGCACTGACGTTTTCAAAACACGTGACGTCACACCGCGGCGCGGGAGCTCGCGGAGACGGAATTTAGCGGCAGTCAGTAGCGAGCCAGTGGGTGTGTTGGACCTTCTATCGACCTACGGACCCCCTTGAAGATGTCTCCCGCAGTCGGAGACGAAATGTTGGGAATTGAGACAAAATTCATCAACCGACCACGGCATAACAGCCCGGACAAGTATAATGGACATGATATTTCTTGCCGTGAAAGTCTACATTTTAGTATTTGATATTTGCACACACACCCCCCCCCCCATGTGAGACTGGGTGAGAGGTGTAGCTCACCCCCCCCCCCCCCCCCCACCCCTGTTAGCGACACATGTAATTAATGGACATCCCCGTATCTACTCAAGGTAATACTGCCGAGAAGTGATGGTGACCCGCTAAGCGGTGCAGCTAAGAGTGTTGCATAAACGACAGGGGCGCGCTAGTTCAGAGGAAGGAAGTGAGCTGTTACTCAACTGAGGCTACGCTAACGTAACCCATTGTAAGAAGCTGCAACGCCGTGACGAGACTGATTTGATAATGTGAAGAAGAACGACCATTAATGGACAATAATTAAACCTTTGTATAGCGTACTCCATATACTATACTGATCATGTTTTCATAGCAAGAAGATGCTGGAGGGTTCTTTCTGTACTTTACCATGCATTATAACCTTCAAAAAGATGGGAAAAGAAATAAAAACTTTGCTGAAGTGTGCCGGTGATACCGTAATTGCCAGTGACAGCAAAGGACTTGGAAGAGAGTTGAACGGAACGCATACTATCTTCCAAAGATATTCTAAAGGAACACAAACGAAAGTCAACAAAGGGTAATGGAATGCAGCCGAATTTAATCAGGAGATGCTGATGGAATTAATATTAGTAAATGAAATTTTAAAAGTAGTAGATGTGTTTTGCTATTTGGGCAGTAAACAAACATGCCACGGCCACAGTAGAAAGGATATAAAATGCAGACTGGCAATAGTAAGCATAGCATTTGTAAAAGATAGGAGTTTCTAACATCGAATAGACATTTCAGTATTACGCTGTCTTTGGTAAGGCTATTTTCCCCAGCCTTGCACGAAAATGAATCGTGGACGATAAACACAGCTCAGACAAGAAGAGAACAGAAGCTTTTGAAATGCTGAGCATCAGAATGGTAATCGAATAACTAAAGAAGAGGTAGTGAATTGAAATGGATAAGAGAGCAATCTATGACATAACTAAAACAAATGGTAGACTGAAGACATTCTGAAGCATCAAGGAATCGTCATGTCATTTCCTTTCTATGTGAAAGAAGTCCTAAGTAATCTTTTTAAGCGATTAATATTAATTTTACCTCCCAAAAGAAACTTCTGTATGCTCCAGGGAAGCATGTGCCATTCGAGAAAAATGGCTCTGCGCACTATGGGACTTAACATCTTAGGTCATCAGTCCCCTAGAAGTTAGAACTACTTAAACCTAACTAACTAAGGACATCACACACATCCATGCCCGAGGCAGGTTCGAACCTGCGACCGTAGCGGTCGTCCGGTTCCAGACTGAAGCCATTCGAGAAGCAGTGATAACTGACAGAATAGTAGGATCCGAGAAGCTTCTCATCATACCAAACAGCAGGAGAATATTTCAGTTTTACATTCGTCCGATATTATGCAGATACCTCAACTTGTTCTGGATATCAAAAAGGAAATGAAAAACCTCAACTGGGCAAGCACCGCCAAAGAAATAATATTTAATGAATATGTGGATAAACTAGCGAAAGGGGCACTGAACAAGCTACAAATACATTGATTCAAGTCCGCATCTAGTTGTCTAGTGGTACAGCGTTGCTGCCCCTGGATCACGGAGTTCTGGGTTCGATTACCGGCCTTGGGACTGGGTGTCTGTATTATCATATCATCATTCGGGAAGTGGCAAGACTGGAAATGGAGAGATTGGGAACTTGTACGGGCGATGATGACCACGATGTTGAGCGCCCCACAAATCATCACCACCACCACCACCACCACCACCACATTATCTCAAACTACCACTAATTAAGATTACTAAGTATTGTCAAAAAACGAGCCTTTCAACAAAGCAAATTCAAGTGGAATCAATCTAAAGTAGGTGGAATCGATCTAAAATTGTAAGAGGCAAACTTGATTTCGTTTAAAGGAAACAGAAGACAAACAACATCGGCAATAGGGAAGAGATTCGGCCACTGTTCTTTTCTAGTCATGCGAATCGAATCTTGGTGATTTCGTCCCCATGTTCTGAGTGCGATGGATTATCATTTGGAGATATGATCTATTTTTCTTTTTTTCGTGGAGGCGGTTTACCGAGTCAGAAAACTCTGGAGAACAATTAGTAACTGCTGTCTATGCAAACTGATGAAAGGTATTAGAGGGTACAAAATAAAGACACTGACGCTAATCTCTTTTGTTGGCTTGCTTTGATATTTCCTTATTGCTGGTTGTTCCAGTACAGTAGGATTTGTCCCCCAATTCTTCTCCAGCTTCCGATTTTCCCCCTCCGTCCTGTTTCCTGATAAACCGGAAACCTGGACGTTAATTTCAAAAAACAGACAAATCTGAGTGGAACAATGAACAAGGTGCATCAAGCAATGCTATGGAGAGACACAGTTGGCAGTAACGTTGCGGCACTTGGACGTGTTTGGTGTACAGTTATATCTGAGCATAGCAATGGCACCACATTTTGGTGCCACAAAATACTGCAGTAAAGTATGCCCTGCAATGCAGTGGTGTCCGCCATGTTGTCCTTTTGTCTCTACTTGGCACGAATTTCTGAGTAGTCAGGGTAGAGACGCGCTATCTTCAGGACTACAGGGTGCCCCACGAGGAATGGTCAACGTTCGGGGATACAACAGGAATGCTCACTTCAAAATATATGCCATATTCCGAATGGTTTACGAGAAGGAAAACATTTAATGTTTCCATATCAATGTAAACGGATTTCGTTCCCCTTCTCAACGATACAGTACAGCTTGCGAATAACACTGGTTAAGTTATCATGATGTGTCAGACCAGAAGCCAGTACGTAGTAAACTTTTACAAAACTAACTGCCCAACGTATGACCTCAGATCAATTAGTTTTTATATTCTACATTTGTGTTACAGAACGCTATAATACGTAGATGAAATTATGAGATGTGATCAAATAGTAACGGGAATTTCTTAATAGCGCAGGCTTTACACATCCTATTTTCAGATACATTTTTGTCTTATTGGTACACATGCTCCTGATGTATGTTTGTATTTTCAGCTTTTTGAATATTAATTTATTGTTAACAGTCGAAAAGTTTATATGTGTTTTCGAGTGCTCGGCGTATTTTTACTTTCGACAGTTACGACTAAGAAAATGTGCATTATATTTTGGCGGAAAAACGGTAGAAAGTGCAGCACTCCATTGGAAATGCGCACTGTGATTTTTGGCGAGGAGTAAGACAAGGGTTTAGCAGTTGTATAAAAGTTTCAGAGTGTGTCGAGAAGGCGCTGATGACGTCGACCGGCCTGGATGCCCTAGTAAATCAATTACTGACGCCAATATGGAAGTAGTAAAGAAAAATGTATTGGAAAAAAACGCAGAATCACCACCAGAGAGGTCTCAGTTGATATACACACATCCTTTGGCTCATACCTAGCAATTTTTTGCGTGTCTTGGGCATGAAACGTGTAGGAGCTAAGTTTGTTCCTAAATTGTTGAATTTCGACCACAAACGACGTCGCGTGGACATCTTCAGGAATTGCTGAATGAAGTCGACAACGGTCTAGAACTTCTAAAGATTGCAACAGGTGACGAAACAACATGGATGTAAGGGTATGGCCGGCCGGTGTGGCCGAGCGGTTCTAGGCGCTTCAGTATGGAACCGCGCGACCGCTACGGTCGCAGGTTCGGGATGTGTGTGACGTCCTTAGGTTAGTTAGGTTTTCTAAGTTCTAGGGGACTGATGACCTCAGATGTTAAGTCCCATAGTGCTCAGAGCCATTTTTTGTAAGGGTATGACCAAGGCACAATCGTTCCAATGGGAATTGCCTGAAGAGCCGAGACCGAAATAATTCGACAAGTTCGATCACATATGAAGGTTCTTCTCACTGCTTTCTTCGATTACAACGGGATAGTGCATCCTGAGTTCCTGCCTTTTGGTGCTAAGAACAATAAGGAACACTACTTGGAAGTAACGCGCCCGTCGCATGAAGCAATCCGAAGAAAACGACTAGAATTGTGGCAAACTACCTGTGGAAACTGCATCGTGGTAATGCTCCCAATCACGACTCAACGTTTGTTCGTTAATTTTTTTGGCAAGAAACAAAACCGTTATATTGTCTCAGCCACTATAATCGCCAGAACCCCCCCCCCCCCCCCCCGGACTTCTTTCTATTCTCGGGTTTAAAGAGAGACGTCGTTTTGCAACCACTGATGAGATAAAAACAGAATCGGTGAACGTAATGAACACCATAAAGGCAAGTGAGTTTCAGAAGTGTTTCCAAATTTGGGGAAAGCGCTGGCACAGGTGTATTATATATGAGGGAGATTACTTCGGGGCGGAAAAAGTTGATATCGAATGAATGAAGATTCTTTAAGGAAAACAAAAATGTTTCGTTACTTTTTGGTCACACCTCGTATATAGACATTGAATTAGAATGTTTTAGAGCTCAAACTGGGTTGACACAGCTCTCGACGCTGGTCTGTCCTGTACAAGTTTCTTCAACTCCAACTGCAGCAACCCACATCCATTTGAACCTGCTTAGCTTTAGTCTCCCTAAACAGCTTTTACCTCCACACTTTCCCTCATTACCATAATAACTATTTATTGACACCTCAGTACGTGTCCTATCGGCTATCAACCCATTTTTTCTTTTAATCAAGATAGTGCATACGCTACAGCAGCTTAAATCCCGTCATTATGGACGTCTCATGACCACGGCGTTGACTGTCTCCGCAGGATGGCAGGTCGCGGGGCGGCGGCGTGTGCGTCGTCAATGCTGATGACGCTGCTGGCTGTGCTGCTCACGGTCTCTGCGGTGGCCCCACCACGGGAGGCGCAAGCTGCATCGCCAACGAGGCGGCGGCTGCTGTACGCCACAGCCGGAGAACCCGATGTCCAGGTGAGTAATGAGTAACGTTTGCGCGTACCTCGGTCAGAGCGCTACCGGCAACCGCAACGGGGGAAAGCAGCAGATGTGTATAGAAAAGAAGTGCATTGTAATTACAATCACCACCACCACCACCACCATCACCATCCCCTGACCCACCGCCATATAATCATCATCATCATCATCATCATCATCATCATCATCTAAGTCCCCCTATACAAGCTCTGCTTTCCTGATAAGGCACCATTTGCTTCATTAAATGTTTTCACAACTACGAATATGGACAACCATCAGCTGCAGAATGGAATGAGGACAATGAAAATTTGTGCCGAACTGTGAATCGAACCCGGATTTCCTACTTGTCGCGATCGGTCACTTAGCATTTGGCTATCCGTGCAGCCTGACTCAGACTTTCATATGTAGTTAACCATGCGTTTACAACCTTTACTCGTGTATCCACTATCTATATTAACGTACGGCTAGACATTTTATTTGAAAGTCTCTTGTAGGGTGTCGGCGAATAAATGCCGTATTGCAGTGCCTGTGTTATTTTTAATTAGAATGCAAAGTCCTTTCGAAATGCATGCATATCCAACGGTATACTGTGTCGTAATGCGGAATGACACAGGCACTTCAACATTCTTCTTCCTGTCGCTCTAATTTCGCGCCTGTAGCACGTAATCTTGGTGGTGCAGCAATTTTAATGGCCAGCAGAGTATTTATCCACACCTCGGTACGAGGTGAAGCACCGGCAACACACGTCGGGGTATCACGATGGCGAAACGGTGATACGGAGGCCGTGGCGCAGCCCGCAACCGGCAGGGTTGGCCAAGCGCAGTGCGGCAGCCCATCGGCTATTCCGCACGCAGCGGCAGCGGCCCCGCCGCCTTGAGAAACCGCCGCATCGCTCATGGACCGTGGGCGGCGCAGCGCCCGCTTGCCTAACGGGCAGGCGTCCCGCCTTGTCCGGGCTCAACAACTCTATCGCACGATCATCTCCTCCTCATCTTATTGACCGTCTCTTCCCGGCCAGTTTCTGTGAAAAGAATACGGATGGGGCCAGGGAGTATGAGGGGCAGAGGAGCAATTTTCATAAAGTACTCGTAAAAGGAGACACACACCGCACGATTCCCGTTGGGCAAGAGTAAATGTGGCATAATCAATACGAGCTATGTGCCTCCTTTAACAGAGCTTAGTGTATTCAAATTGCTAAAAACTGCTGGCCAAATACACAGTCCACCTATCAAAAGCATGACTGACTACATTTTGCTATTTTGTCTAAAACTGACAAGGTGAGACCGTGGCTCTGTACAATTAATGTAGGTTAATTCTTACAAATAAGAAAACAGCAACCAGCCACTATTAATATTGCTATTTATTTAGGTAAATAGCGCCGTTGCCGGTTTCTAACTGGCAAGTTCATCGTCGGACGGCTGTTCACATGATTTTTCAAGATAGACTTTATATTATCGTCGGTTTCCGATTTTTACTATTCCACTGTGGCGAAGTATTTTTGGTGCCTTGATGCCCTACGGCAGAAAAACAGTGTTAGAAGCGCACTATGTGAAAATAACTGACCCCCAAACGATGAAATATAGCGTAAATAAATATGAGAGGTTGAGTGGTTATGGTACTTACGTCGAAAATTCCGCGCTATTTTGTTGCGAAGTTGCAGGATTGTATTTTTCGCATATTCCCAAATATATCCAGCACTTACGAAACTAGTATATCACCATATTGTGCAAAGCACTCCCCCCTGACGCACGCACGCACGCACGCACAAAGACAATTTGCCACATGTGAAGTTATCACAGATATTGCAGATTTACAAACACAACAGTGTCAGAGACGTTCTGTCTCAGAGACATCACAATATACAGGTTGCTTTGATTTCACAGAATGACTGTTTTTAAAGAATACCATAACTTAATGAAAATTAAAACAATGATAAACCTTACATTATGGGTGTATAATATTACAAATGAAGTTGACAGATGTATTAACCAGCTTGTGTGAATGCTACTTATATGGTAATTTGTAAATACTCTGCTATATACAAGGAGCAACATACAGGTGCGACAAAACCGCCAAACAGGAGATTATTTGGACTATATGACCAAGAGGATAACATCGGATGTTTCAGGGGGCTTTCCGCGGATGATGCGGAGGTAGATGCCAGACAGATTCTTTGGAAGAATCTTCAGGATGTGTAGCCCACCCACGGAGGAGTTAACTTACAAAATAGCTTAATATTGCTCGTCAGTCTGGGATCCAACGAGGTAGGACTGATAGAGGAAATGGGGAGGATCCAAAGAAGAGCACAACGTTTCGTTAAGGGTTCATTTAGTGAGCGGAAAAGCGTCACGGAGATGTTTACGGAACTCCAATGACAGACGCTACAGAGAGGCGATGAGCATCTTAGTGTGGTTCACTACTAAAGTTGCGAGAGCGTACATTCGTACAAGAGTCAACGAAGATATTGCTTCCGTGTATCTCAAGAAACGGTAGTTAAAGAAAAATTTCTACATTATTGAACGTCTAAAACGGTGCACAGTCGTAATAGCAGGTTGCCAGTCTGATTGCTTCCGGGGGTTGCAAAAATTTGATTTTCGTTATTTCATATAATTATTGACTGAATTTAAAATTTAAAATGCTGTTATAATTTACTAAAATGGAAATGATTTAGGGGGTTGTCTTTTTAATTTGACGCCACTTCGGCGACTTGTGTGTCATTGATGATGAAATGATTGTGAGTACAACGCAACGTCCAGGCACCGAACGGGTAAAATCTCCGATTCGGCCTGGAATCGAACCCGGGCCCCGTGCACTGCAGCCAGTCGCGTTGACCACTCGGCCATAATCTACAGTCATAACCTACTCTTTAAGAGGTTAAAGTTTAACACAGTAAGAGAAATATTGTTGTAAGAAACTGTGTGTATGGCTTCAGGCAGCGTGATCACGGGGCGCAAATTAGCCACACTATATTCATCCAGTGTTTGAAAACTAGAGCACTGACAGGCTTCAAAGAAACTCTCAACATAATTTCGCACCTTTTCTAAATTTTTTCTCGCTGTTTTATACGTGGGAGTTCGATTCCTTAAATCCCCAGTTGCAGAGACTAACTGGTTACAAAGATTCAAGCTCACGCGCAGGCTTACCAACAATCGTTCTTTGCGGGCATCATTCGCTATTTGAACGAGTACGGTAGGGTTGGTGGTGCATAAAGTATCCTCCGTCACACACCGTGAGAAGGCTTCCATAGTATAGATAAGGAGGTGACATGCAAAGACGAACATGTCCACTAAATGCAGTTATTCACAATCAACATAAACTTGTTTCAGGCATAAATATGAATGAAAAGAACATTTTGCAATACAAACACATTTACTTTGGTGCCAAAAGGCATTTCATTATCTTTAAATAAATACTACAACGAAAATATTCCTTTATGAAGTACATTTCCAAGAACCATTGAATATGCTTGCCCTTGAATGATTTTCAGATGTGAATATCATGCTTTTTAAAAGAACTTAAATCTCATTGTATAATAATTACGTGTTTTTAAAAATTTAATATCTAATTTCACGGAAAAGCAAGTAAACTGACAACTGCAACATTGAAATTCCTTCTCAGTCTTTTACCTACAGTTCTGATTTTATTGCTGCTTCATAAATACTGAAATATTTCAAATCACAACGACAATATACAATGATGGACAATGGTATTATCTGTTACTAGAAAGGTTCTAAGTGCCACATTTACAAAGATAAATCAAAACCATCTTCTAAACAATCACGAGCCGTTACCTCTATCTCCGTGTTGAACAAAATGGGAATATCGTCAATGATAGATCATCACAACTTAAGTGCTCTTGATTTCGTCAGTCTTCTCCGAAAACAGTTTTCTTTGAACCATCAACATCTTTCTTCTTGTCATCTGAGACTGGATGACTGATAAGTACTTCAGCTCACGACTGAGAAGACTGTTTTGTAATGGTCCATCCGTGTTTCATAAGAGAATTCTGCTCTTGTACATCGTGCTGAGACCTGTAGAATGCAGTTGCCTCCACATCGATATGACTGTTTCTCACAGTTTCTTACTGGTATGTGAGTATTCGTTTCATTTCAGTTATTTCATGTAAATTTCACACCCCTTTACATAGGTATTTCACGTGTATCACTCTCTAATCTTCACCAAGGTTTCTTACTTCACCCACTGACTGGTAGACCTCGCTATATACCTCCTTTGTTATAAATGCTGGCCTTTGTCGTAGACGTTTCTCTGCTCTACCAAAAACGCGGTCAGCAGGTACGTAAGTTAACAAAACAAAATAATACACAGGGATAAAAGTTTTATCACATTCTTATCGTTAAAAATCAATGAATTTAAAACGAATGCAATAAGGCTGAAGTCACTTCTGCTTAGTACTACGCAATATTATTGGGCGTAATGGCACGAAATGTATATGTTGACTGGATCGTGTTTCCTCTGAACCATGTGCTTTCACAGGCTTATATCAGGAGACATTTTAGAATTAGCTTAAAATACGTGACGTATTTAGTCTGCTTAACCCACAGGGTGACAATAACTGAACTATGTGCAATAAAACCGTCATAGCTGCTTAACGCTGCGCGTTAGGACGTTCAAACTGCACGGTTGGCCGCGGGGCATGTTGGTGTCGGCCATTGCACGTGAAAATGTTCGTCAATAAGCAAAACTGGCGCATTTGGCGGACTGAGAATCCGCATTTCGCGATCGAGAAGTCTTTCACACTGAACGGGTGACTGTGTGGTGTGCAGTGTCTAGTCACGGAATAATCGCTGCGATATTCCATGATGGCTGGATGACTACCAAACGGTGTGTGAAGATTTTGGAAGATAATTTCATTCCCATTATCCGAAGTAACCCTTGTAACGACAAGATGTGGTTCATGCAAGACGCAGCTCGCCCTATCGGAGAGTTTTTGATGTTCTGGATGAGCACTTTGGGGACAGCATTTTGGCTCTGGAGTATCCTGAAGCGACTGGCATGGGCCCCCATTGGCCGCCACATTGTCCGGATCTGAGCACATGAGACTCCTTTTTGTGGGACTATGTGGAAGAGGTGTACAGCAATACCCCCAAAAGCATTGCTGAGCTAAAAACAGCCATTCAGGAGGTCGTCGACAGCATCATATTCCTACACTTCAGCGGGTCTTCTGTGCCACATCATCGCCAATGATGGCAAGCATATCGAACATGTCATAACTTAAATCCGAATATCTGTAGTGACTTTTACATGTTGAGTAAAATCTATGCACGCCGTAGTTTGTAACTAATTTACTTTTTTTTCATATAGTTCAATAATTGTCACCCTGAACATGCACCGTTCCCTTTTGTGCATCATTTGTTCTAAATTGTGGACATGTTGGCCTTTGCCTGACACGTCTTCAGATTTTCAAATAACTTCCGGGAATTCAGCCAGGTAACACTTTCAGCGACCGCCGATATTTCGGCGGGAGAACACCCCGCAATTTTCAAGGCGAACTGCAACGGACAGGCAACGTACATGTAAATTTAAAACCGGTACACACACTGAACCCTAGTGGCGCCAAAGATGACTAAAGTCAGAGCTACCGATAGGGAGTCTACGAATTCACAGGTGAGGTAGCATTGACTCTGTCCCTCTGTTTCTTGACAAGGGAGAGAGCTGGATTCCAAACAGAGTTTAAACAGAAACTTCCATACCTGTTAACGAGGTTGCTCACTAATTTAATCTCAACTGCCTCCCTAATAACACTGTCCCAATAGCTGGACGTGCATGCCAATATCTGTGTGTTGTTATATAACATGGAGGTGACCAGTATCCAAACAATGTTCGGCAATAGCAGATCTACTTGGGTGCTGTAATCGTGTGTGCCGTTTATGCTCAGTACATCGGTCCTCCACGGTACTGATTGTTTGACCAATATTTGCCATGCCGCAGCTACGATATAGACCCGTCTTACGTATACAAAGATCAGCCTTAACAGAACTCAAAAGCGCTCTAATTTTAGATGGAGGTCGGAAAACACATTTCACATCGTATTTCCGTAAAAATACGACCGATCTTGTTGGAAGTGTTTCCTACGTAAGACAAAGAGGCAGTAGATTTAGGTGTCGATTCAGAATTATCATCGATCACGCGATGTACAGTTGGTCGATAGCGCGACGCACGTTCAATCTGAAACTTCCTGGCAAATTAAAACTGTGTGCCGGACAGAGACTCGAACTCGGGACCTTTGCCTTTCTGGAAACATCCCCCAGGCTGTGGCAAAGCCATGTCTCCGCAATATCCTTTCTTTCAGGAGTGCTAGTTCTGCAAGGTTCGCAGGAGAGCTTCTGTAAAGTTTGGAAGGTAGGAGACGAGGTACTGCAGAAGTAAATTGTGAGGACGGGGCGTGAGTCGTGCTTGGGTAGCTCAGTTGGTAGAGCACTTGCCCGCGAAAGTCAAAGGTCCCGAGTTCGAGTCTCGGTCCGGCAAACAGTTTTAATCTGCCAGGAAATTTCATATCAGCGCACACTCCGCTGCAGAGTGAAAATTTCATTCACGTTCCATCTGTCTATCACTATAATCATTTTGACAAAATGTAACTTCAAGATGGGACAGCTCAGCTGGCAGAGTCTCAGCGTCAGAAACGACATGTGCCCTGTGTACCAAGGTACGAAGTACCCCTTCACGCTGAGCCGGATGGTGACAACTATTAGCCTTTAAGTACAAGTCGGTGTGAGTACGTTTCCTGTGGACTGCATGTCCCAATGATCCATCATCCTTCCTCCTAACCAACACGTCAAGAAAGGGAAGGCAACCATCCTCTTCCACCTCCATTGTAAAACGAATGTTCAGGTGGACCGAGTTCAGATGTTCTAGAAAGGCGTTCTGATTCTTTCTACCAAGAGGCCAAACAACAGAGGTCTCGTTAACATATCTAAAGAAAGGAGGGACAGAGTCAACGCTACCTCACCTGCGAATTCATAGTCTCACTATCGATAGCTCTGACTTTGGTCATCTTTGGTGCCACTAGTGTTCAGTGTGTGTGTGTGTGTGTGTGTGTGTGTGTGTGTGTGATTTTTCCGGCTTCAATCCGAGAACCAAGGTTTTAAATTCGCGTGTACGCCGTCTGTCCGTTGCAGTTTGCCTTGAAAATGGCGGGGTGTTCTCCGGCCGAAATATCGGCGGTCGTTGAAAGTATTACCTGGCTGAATTCCCGGAAGTTAATTGAAAGTTGTATACGCCAGGAGAAACTCAGGTCTCATCTCTTCAGATGTAGAAGTAACAGAAGCATCGCTCCTGAAGCGTACTCCTCCACGCATCACGGGATAACGCTACCCCCATAAAGGGAGTCCGCAGCTCGTGGTCTAGTGGCTTGCGTTGCTGCCTCTGGATCACGGGGTCCCGGGTTCGATTCCCGGCCGGGTTGGGGATTTTCTCTGCCCGGGGACTGGGTATTTGTGTTGTCCTCATCATTATCATTCGAAGCAGTGGCTAGATTGGACTGTGTAAAACTTGGACTTTATACGGGTGCCGATAACCGCACAGTTGAGCACCCCACAAACCAAACATCACAACAACCCATAAAGGGAGCGCCTAACAAGGGAACCTCCCCATCACACCCTCTCCCCCTCCCCCCCAGATTTACTTATAACTAGCCACAGTGGATAGGCCCTGAAAAACTGAACACATATCAATCGATAAATCAGGAAGAAGTTGTGTGGAACTATCAGAAAAATAAGCAAAATATACAAACTGTGTAATCCATGCGCAAGATAGGCAACATCATGGCTAGCCTGAACTCAGTAGCGCCGTGGTTAGCGTGAGCAGCTGCGGAACGAGAAGTCCTCGGTTCAAGTCTTCCATCGAGCAAAAAGTTTAATTTTTTATTTTCAGACAATTATCAAAGTTCAGGCACTCACACATAATCAACTTCGCTCCCCAAAATTCGAGGACGTGTTCAAATTTGCTTGGACATATGCAGGATTTGTCGGTCTACACACGGAAAAATTTGAAAACCTTAAAAACATATGTTTTGACAGAGTACAGGGAAAAGTGTGCTACAGTGAAACTGTTGCATTCATTTGTTGCAGTTTATGTGACAAACTCTTATGTTTTCATCACTTTTTTTGGGAGTGATTATGACATCCACAAGAAAACCTAAATCGGGCAACGTAGAAGAATCTTTCTACCCATTCGCCAAGTGTACACGTTAGGTGGGTCGACAACATATTCCTGTCATGTGACGCACATGCCGCCACCAGTGTCATATAGAATATATCAGACGTGTTTTCCTGTGGAGGAATCGGTTGACCTACGACCTTGCGATCAAATGTTTTCGGTTCCCATTGGAGAAGCACGTCCTTTCGTCTACTAATCGCACGGTTTTGCTGTGCGGTCGCAAAACGCAGACACTAAACTCATTACAGTGAACAGAGACGTCAATGAACGAACGTACATATCGTAACTTTGCGAAAATAAAGAAAGTAAACTTTTCACTCGAGGGAGGACTTGAACCAAGGACCACTCGTTCCGCAGCTGCTCACGCTAACCACGGGACCCCGGCGCTCCTGACCTCACACTCTCCTTGATGTTGCCCTTCTTGCGCACGGACTACTCAGTTCGTATATTTTGCTTATTTTTTCATAGTTCCACACAATTTCTTCCTGTTTTCTCGATTGATCTGTGTTCAGTTTTTCAAGGTCTATTCACTGTGCCAACTTAACTAAATCTGAGGGGGGTGCGGTGGGAAGGTTCCCTTGTTAGCACCAGGCCGCGGGAGGAGGTGTGACTGCGGTTCTTCGCCGTGTACGTGACCCCGTGGGCGCAGACGTCCCCGCACGCCGACACGTACGCCCGTCTAATGCACTTCCCAGTCCGGAGATGGCGTTCAGTGCGGCTGTAACGGGAGAGGCGTTGCGCAAAGAGGAGCAGACGGCACCGTTAATGAACTCGCGCTGATGACGACGCCGAGGACGGGGGATGCGGAGCAGGGCCTGCTTCCTCGTGTTTCGCAACGGGGCGCCCGCTTAATGAATTCCGACTTGCGCAACGGCCGGCGCCGCCTCTGGGTCAGTCGACCGACGGGCCGCAGCAGCGCTTCCGAAACGGCCGGGGGCTGGCGAAACGATCCTTCCAGGCATACACCGCCGGCTGGCAGCGGCCACTCTGTGGCAACTTCCTCCGCCAGTTTGAAGCCGGGCTCCGGACCGGGATTCGAAAGATCGTCTTTTCTTTTGCAAGAAATTTCCTGATTGCAGCCTATCTAGTCGACGTCTCCCACACGGTAGTCCGGCTGACAACCATGCAGCTCAGCAGTCTCCAGACGACTGTTTTACGCTGGCGAGTGCCGGTGCACGTCGGTAAGTTTACACCAAGAATTAACGCGGAAGTGCATGCGCAAAGGTTACCTAGAGCGCCTGTATAGGGAGAGAGTGGCCAACCGGACGATACGGCGGCCATTTTTCTGCCAAAATGCGGGCGGGACTTATGAATGGCCAATAGTGGAGTTCACACTCAGCGAATCAAAATCACTAGACAATATGGCGAAATCATTCGTTAAATGCCTTTCTTTACAGCTATATTTTATTCACAGTAGCCTGCTACGCACAGCACAAGAAAATTTGATACAGTGACTGCAAAAATTATTCGTTACTTGCATTCATCTGCTTTAAATTTCGTTTACTAGACATATTGCAATGAAAGTAACTTAAATAAAAAATGTATAGCATTTGTTTCGAATCGGAAGTGCATAACGCTAAAGATTTAACGTACCTGTATTACGTCAGATGAATGAAAGTCGTAAGCAGTTTTTTACTTGTGACATGCAAAAAGTGTGAGACGTATTAGTACTTCTTGTCATATTTTCAAACTTTTTGCATGTCACAAGTAAACAACTGCTTTTGATTTTCTTTCATGTATACTGAATACCTGTCGTAGATAACAAACGAAAAAGATTAGAAAAATCACGTAATGTTAAATGTAGGCTACTATAATAACGACCAAATATAACAAGAAAACTACCGTATCCCTTGTATCCCACAGTAAGTAGGCCTTTTTAAAAACTGTCTTCAAGAGTATCAACAATTATTTATTACGAATAATGTTTCAGCAACCACGACAACTGCGTAAAACGTGCTTACAACTTGCCTGCGTTAACAGTCAGGCGATAATACTGAATCCAAAATAATGCCTAGAGCTCTGATTCGGAACGAAATAAAGTTTGACGCTATAAAGTCGAATTAGCATGGTACAACAATTACAGGAACATTCCGTTTCCATCAAGGACTGTCAGATATTGGCTTCAGAAAAGCTTGTGATGCTACCAGCATGCACGCAAACGCTAATTATGTACTGAAAACGATATACAACTTAATCGAACACGCATGCACAACGCATATCAAGTCTCTCAATAATTCAAATACCTTTTAATCGTTTCCGAAAGTCCTCTGAACTTCAATTCGACTAAAAAACACGGCGAACATAGGAAGCGCGAGAGACGTTTGACAGACAAATGGCGCCAAAGCTAATCAACCAATCACGGGCAACTTCACCTATGGCCACTCTCTCTGTATACAGGCTCTCTAAGGTTACCCCTGCATGAGCGCCGTCTGTGTAGTTTAGCGCCCTCTTCGAATACTGCTCGAACTGTGAGGTGCGCAACGGCAGGCGTAATGGTGATATTGCATGTGCGTTCTCTGTTGGACAGCGGTTCCGCGGTGTCAACATTCACGTGTCATTACGGATAAAATGATTTCTTTTGAAAGATACTGAAGAAATCACCGCCCTCCCCCATATCTACACTGAAGAGCTAAAAACACATGTACGCCTGCCTAATATCGTGTAGGGCTCCCGCTAGCACGCAGAAGTGCTACAACACTACGTGGCATGGACTCGACAAATGTCTGAAGTAGTGCTGGAGGGAGTTGACACAATAAATTCCCCAGGGATGTCCATAAATCCGTGCGAGTACGAGGGTCAGAGATCTCTTCTGAAAAGCACGTTGCAAGGCATCTCAGATATGTTCAATAATGTTCACGTCTGTGGAGTTTGGTGGCCAGCGAAAGCGTTTAAACTCAGAAGAGTGTTCCTGGAACCGGTCTGTAGCAGTTCTGGACATATGGGGTGTCGCAGTGTCCTGCTAGAATTGCCCAAGTCCGTCGGAATGCACAGTGGACATGAAAGGAGCCAGATGATCAGGCAGGATGCTTACGTGCGTGTCATCCATGAGAGTCGTATCTAGACGTATCAGGGGTCCCATATCACTCCTAGTGCACTCGCCCCACACCATGAGAGAGCCTCCACCAGCCTGAACAGTCCCGTGCCGGCATGCAGAATCCCTGGACTCATGAAGATTTCTCTATACCCGTACACGTCCATCCATTCGGTACAATCTGTAACGACACTAGCCCGACCAGGCAAAATTTTTCCAGTCATCAAAAGTCCAATGTCGGTGTTGACGGGCCCGGGCGAGGCGTAAAGCTTTGTGTCGTGCTGTTATGAAAGGTACACGAGCGACTCTTCCCTTACAAAAGCCCATATCGATAATGTTTTGTTGAATGGTTCGCGCCCAGACACTTGCTGATGGTCCAGCATTGAAATCTGCAGCAGTTTGCGGAAGGGTTGCACTTGTGTCCCGTTGAAGAATACTCTTCAGTCATCGTTGATACAATTCTCGCAGGAGCTTTTTGCGGGCGCAACGATGTCGAATCGTGAAATGGTGGTACCGGAAAATCCCCACCTCATCGCTACCTCGGAGATGCTGTGTGCGATCGTTCGTGCACCAAATATAACCCGCCATTCTAGCAGCAGTAACCGATCTAAGAACTGCGCCAGACACTTATTGTCTCATATCTGCGTTGCCGACCGCAGCGCCGTATTCTGCCTGTTTGCATATCTCTGTATTTCAGTACGCATGCCTATAGCAGCTTCTTTGGCGCTTCAGTGTAGTTGAAAGCAACCAGCACGATTAAAAAGCCCTTACGCCAAATGTATTTCCACAGATTCCTTAACAACTGAATCCCAGAAGAATCTCGTCGGAGCCAACATTTCCGCGGCACAATAATCCGTATAATGTCCTGTGGACTTGGTTCATTACGTGTTCTCACATCTCGCTATATCAGGGCGCGTCAACCATTGTCACACACGATCGCTTTCGGTGGTCCAAGTGTTACGGTATGGGAAGGCGTAATGCTGCTTGGGCATACTAACCTCTAACAGGGTACACCACCGGTCAACGATATTGTGACACTGTATGCCTACCCTCTGCGCGTCTTTTCACGGGTGCATTCGGCCTTGATTTCATTTCTGTGCACGACAACGCGCGACTGCATTGAACAGCGCAGCTGGAGGCGAGAGAACATCCAGCAATTGGACTGGCCTGCCCGGTTAGCCGACTTAAATCCCATCGAGCACTTGTGGGATGCGTTGGGAAGGTCCACATGCACCATTGACCGCCCAGCAGTTGTCAAATGCGCTGGTGGCGGAACGCTCCGCCACAAAAAAAATCCTTAGCATCTTTGTGGCTAGCGTGGGAGCATGTTGCACAGCAAGCACTGTAGTCTGTGGTGATCACACATCCTATTAAGAACGATGTCCCACCTTTCGTAACGTGCAGAGAACAAATGACGGTGATTTCAGTGTAATTATTCTTTGGATAAAAGTGTCGTTTCTGTTCGTTTCATTGAGTATTTCTTTCAGTTACCTTCTGTACTATTCTGTAGCAGTTCCTTATATGTATGGTTCAAGTTCCACCCAACTATCTTTCTTGACAGTGGCGCATCACACGAAAGTTAATTTCTTTATTAAGTTTTGCGCACCAGTGTGTATACGATGTGTCCCAGGACGAATTGTTAATACTCAGGGATATGACAGGTTGGTTCGTTGGTTTGTGGGGGTTGAAGGGACCAGACTACAAAGGTCATCGGTCCGTTTTTCCACAACCACGAAACACCCATAAAGAAGCAAACCAAGCAACGGAGATGACAAGGGACGATACAGAACAAGAAAGAGAGAGACAAAAGGAATTAAAAGCACACAGAGGTGTACAGTGGGTGATCGACCATGGAAACAAAAAAAGAACAAAAAAAGCCAACCACCTACAGACACACTAAAAACCCCAATCTAAAACCGTAGGCTAAAGGCCAGACTCAACACAAAAGACACAAACACTCAGATCGAGCGATAAAAGCCCCCTGCGCTAATAAAACTCAAAACTAAGCCTGCCTTAGCAGCGTCATCCGTTAAAAAGGGATATAGCACGAACGATCATTTGTAGCATTAAAGTCTAATAACCATGGTCCCTAAAATGCATACATCAAGAGCCGTGAGTATTTCTTCAATAAAAGAGATGCGATTCACAGTGGCAAATACGAAGCAGTTCCTCCAGGGAGACCTGGTACACACGGCCGCACGTGCGTGCCTGGAGTGACGGTAATCAGTAAGTGTTCTATTTATATGAACGGAAGGCGCCATTGAACATTGTTACCAAAAATCCCAAAAACTTCTTGACCGATTTTCTTCAAATTTTTGTACGGGACTCAGACAGTGGAACAGGCATGGGCTATTACAGCATTAAACACTAGACAAATCGTTCAATAACTTTTCAACATTTGTTGTTAGCAAAAATCTTGAAAAGTTCTTGAACGATTTGTCTGAGTTTTAAATGCCCTGTTGTCGTAGTACAAACTGACTGCAAGACAAGATGCGAAGCCGTATATTTCACAACATAGCATTTTCTTTCCCGCATTCGGTTTTAACAGAAAACAGGAAAGTTGTATTTCCGCCCTGTTGGCTTACGATTAGAATACTACGTTGGAACTGAACCTTCCCCAACTTTGTAATTCGACCCGTTAGCAGTTTAAAGCTATGCGGAATACTGTCACTGAAGATAATATCCTCCCACAGCAAGCAGCAGGAGAGGTCTCTCGAATCCTTGATAACAATGACGCAACCGATTTATTCCTTCATTTTAAGCGTTTTCAATTCCCGATCGAGGTTTCGTCGGCAGCAATCATCAACAAGGCTAAGACCCAGAGAGACGGGAATAGGAGACGGGCAGAGAGGCAAGGAGCAAATGCAAATGCAGATAGCTGGGAGATGGAGAGAGAGAGAGAGAGAGAGAGAGAGAGAGAGAGAGAGAGAGAGAGAGAGAGAGAGAGAGAGAGAGATTATATACACAAGTCTAGTCAGTCAGTCTGTCCACGAGCGAAAACCCTATCAAAATCCCTAGAGTAGTTCCTCAGATTAGCATTGACAAAAGGTAGAGGGAGACAGAATATCTAAAGAAAATCGTTCCGTGTCGTCGCAGGTTTCCTCAGTAATTGCGAGAGCATCAAAGGGTTAGTCATCGAACTCGAGACGCTACAAACGACGCGACGCTCATCACACAGATGTTTACTGTTACAATTCCGAGTCTATACGTTTCAAGAAAAGTCGCGAAACATGTTGCCTAGCCCCATATGTACCTCCTAACAGGATGGCGACGGGAAAAGGCTGTCCAAATACTGCTTGTTAATAGTGCCGATGAGTGAGAAATTAGAGACTGGCAAAAGAACCGAACAAATAAAAGGATTTAGTCCGTTGTCCTGAGTGGGTGTAAGGGAGGGAGGGAGAGAGTTGGTTGGTTGGTCCTCGCGCGCGGAGAAGACGAGAGGCTGGGGGAAACGGTGCCGGATCGCATTGTGGACACAGTGCTGGGAGCGCCGCGGTGCGTGCCCGGCGTGCGTAAACACCGCCACGCATCACTTTCCCTCCTCCTTTCCCTGCCACCTGCCGTGTTCGCATACAGCCGACAGCTGTTCGGGGGCGCCTTTTGTACACAGCGCGGACACGTGACTATAATCCGGCTCTAACCACAACACGTGATAAAGTACCGTATACACACTAGTCTACGTGGATACGGCTAAGATTATCTGCAGTTAACGCTGACTTTACGGATTAGAGCCTGAACGGGCACGATATCTGCAACATTAGTAACAACCCGCTTAAAAATTAGCAGGCGACCTCAAAAGTATTACGATTCTATTCTACTTGTGCATTAAAACCGATCCATAATAATGGTCATTACCGTTTGAGTCACGGTAGGTGACAAAGGTGACGCGACATATACAAATGGCGGTAGCATCGTGTACACGAAGTATAAAAGGGAACGTGATTCATATGGAAAAGTGTCCGGCGTGATAATGGTCGCACTACAGGAATTAGGAGACTGTGAACGCGGAATGGCAGTTGGAATTAGACCATTTTGGGAATCGTTAGGGAAGTCAATATTCGGAGATCCAAAGTGTCAAGAATGTGCCGAGAATGCCAGATTTCAGGTATTACCTCTCACGATGGACAATGCAGTGGCCGACGGCCTTCTGTAGACGCCCCTGAGCAGGGACGTTTGCGTAGAATTGTCAGTGCTATCAGACAAGCAACACTACGTGAAATAATCGCAGAAATCAATGAGATCCGCACGACGAACATATCCATTAGGACAGTGCGGCGAAATATGGCGTTAATAGGCTACGAGCAAACGAGCGACTGGAGTGCCTTTGCTAACCTCACACTGCCTCCAGCGCCTCTCCTAGGCTTGTGACCATATCGTCTGGACCCAGGACTGGAATACCGCGGCATCGTCAGATGAGTCCCGATTTCAGTTGGTAAGAACTGATGGTAGGGTTCGAGTGTAGCGCAAACCCCACGCTTCCATGGACCAGGTTGTCAAGAAGGCACTGTGCAAGCTGGTGGTGCCTCCATAATAGCGTCGGCTGTGTTTACATGGAATGAACGGAGTCCTCTAGTCGAACTGGCCAGTGGCTGCAAATGGTTATATTCGGCAACTTGGAGACCACAGAAGCCAACAATGATGGAATTTTTATGGATGACAATGTACTATGTCACCGGGCTACAATTGTTCGCGACTGGTTTGAAGAATATTCTGTTCAGTTCCAGTGAATGATTTGGCCACCCAGATCGCACAACGTGAATGCAATCGAACATTTGTGGGACATAATCGAGAGGTCAGTTCGTGCACGAAATCCTGCACCGTCAACGCTTTCGTAATTACGGATGAAAATGGCTCTGAGCACTATGGGACTTAACTTCTGAGATCATCAGTCCCCTAGAACTTAGAATTACTTAAACCTAACTAACCTAAGGACATCACACACATCCATGGCCGAGGCAGGATTCGAACCTGCGACCGTAGCGGTCGCGCGGTTCCAGACTGTAGCGCCTAGAACAGTTCGGCCACACAGGCCGGCAATTACGGATGACTATACAGGCAGCGTGGTTCAACATTTCCGCAGGGGACTTCGTAAGAGTTCTGTGGTCCACGCCACGTTGAGTTGCTGAAGTACACCGGGCAAAAAGATGTCAGACACGATATTATTAAATTTGTCACCTCAGTGTACATAAGTCAAGATCACGACCATTTCGATTTTCGCATCTAAGTCATTTTCTAATGGATCGGAAACTGCATTTGTTAATGTGTCATACGGATGTATAAATTTTTCACATAATAGGACAACAACAACTAAGTTTACATCTGTAGAGTATAACAAGAGTAAAAATATGTACCTTACATTATATTATGCTTTGAGAAACAACACGACTAAGAACGTAAAAGTCGAGTGAATTTATAAATGATTTGCACAACGATATCTTAGGAAAAAATGGGCGTGGCATATCATAACAATAAGTTAATGTATCTAAATTTAATAAAGGTACTTGTTATGTATCTAACTGAGCAGTTTTTACAATCACAAGCAGCCAATGTTTCCTACGATATCACTGGATGTACCATTTCTAAACTCGACTTCAACTTTCTTAATCATCTGACACTGCTTCACAACAACTTAATGTACATACATATTGTAAAGGATAATACCTTGTCGATGGAAGCAATATCTTCTAACGGGTCATTTAGATTCCATGTAAGTCGCACCGTATCTTCTTGTCGATGTTTCCCAAATACTTCTTCCTAGCCGGTCCTCTTCCTTCTTTTTTCCCGCAGCACTTTTCCCCTTCAAGAATGTTAATGATTAAAGCGTTGTGTGGTGACTTCCCCTAAGACTTCGAGGGTTTTTTTTCCCCACCTCGTTCTTGTTTTCTGCCATATCCATATTTTGAGCACCTTCAGCTGAATTCCTTTCCAACTTATCCAGAATCCAACTTCCACTTCCATGATTTTGAAAAGCACTTTCTAACGTCTATATTCAACGTTTGCAGGTTACGATGGTTTTCCTATTCATAAACGCCTGTTTCGCCGGTGCAATCCTCCTCTTCATTTGCATTAGGCTAAGCATGTACTGTTCTCTGTGATCATAATACCAGGATAACAAAACTATTTTACCTGATCAATTCTGGTTTCATTTTTAGACTGATTTTAATTTCTTTCACATTTTCTCTTAATATCATCATTCGTGTGTCACTATTACTTTCCATTGTAGAAGAGCGTCTAAAAACACTTACAGCGTTCTATTTATTTCTTTTTCGGAGTTTACAACTATTACGGCATCAACAGCAAATCTGATAACAATGTATGCTTTTTTCACCTTAGTTCCCTTTGCCATCTCCTCCATCAGGTGAATATCTATCTCAATAAATACGTTAAGTAAACATAGATTTTCGTGCCCTATTATATAACATATTAATACAGTGTGGTTCAGTTGGGCCTATCGATGGGTATTATGGAACCTGCAATGCTTTAAATACGACACCTATGGTTTTCATATTCTCCTGCTCGCTACGTGCAAACTATTATTCCTACTGAAAAAATGGTCCAGATCTATTTCGTAAGAAATTTAATGTAGTTAAATTTTGTACTGGTTTACGTCTTCGTTAGAACCCATAGTTTTCGCATTATTCAAAAAACTTTACCAAAGTGACCTTCAAACGTGTTGCTCTTGAATAACTCGAAAACTGTGGCTTCCAGCGAAAACATATACCAGTGCCAAATTTAAAGACATCAAATGTCCTACAAAGAGGTCCTGTTCATTTTTTCTGTAGGACTAATAGTTTGCGTGTATCAAGTGAGAAAATATGACGATCTCGCACTTGGTTTTAGAACGCCGTGCGGGTTGCATAAAACCCATCAGTACGGACAGGTTACATAAACCTGTATAAAAGTCATATAGTGGACAACGACAGAAGCTCTATAAGGCTACAAGCAGACGATGGTGTTGGCTATAGGAAGGTAGCAATGCCAGAAAACTGTAGCGAACTGCTCGAACAACGGCAGTGCACCGATGACTGTTCGACCGAATTCCTTGTCAGTCTGGGACTCTTAACAGGTTGGATTAACAGAAAAAACAAGATACGTCGATAGGGCCGTTTAGTTAGCCCTAGCGCGTTAGCGGAGATGCTCTACAAAACTTCTGTGGCAGTCACTACGAGAGTGGCATTGTGTGCTGCACAAATTTAGAGAGCGACGTTGCTGTAAAAGTCGGACAACAGATTACTTCTTCCCACAAACGTATCGTGAAATGACCACGACGAGAAATTCACAGAAATTAGCGATTATACGAAGTTTTCGACGATCATACGAAGTTTTCGACGATCATACGAAGTTTTCGACGATCATACGAAGTTTTCGACGATCATACGAAGTTTTCGACGATCATACGAAGTTTTCGACGATCATACGAAGTTTATCGACAGTCGTTCATGCGACGTACCGATCGCGAATGGGGCGGGTAGGGTGGGAAATTACTGAGATACTACAAGTACATTTCGCGACACACAGTAGAATGGCTTGCGGTATACATATGTAGATACCTAAAGTGCTGTTCGCCGTAAGACATACACACCAAACAGAAGAAAACGGACCTTATGAAGAACTTCGAATATGGCATCTTACAAAGGGCAGGTGTCCTGGGACCTAAGTGAAGCAATTATTTTTATAAACCTGTATTTTCTGCGAAGTGTGCTTAAATAGTAACGATGAATCTTTATTACTAAACAGATACGTCGGTGCACCATCCCAGTTCCAGGTTGACTAACAGCTTCAAGGGACAAAAAAATTGTTTTTCAATATTTCACGTAATTATTGCTTGAATTTAGAATGCTGTCAAAATATATGCATTAAGAGGTATGAATTTATGTTAAGGATTCAGCACAATAACAGAATAATAATTAAAAACAGGCTTGATCGCAAATTTCTTTTTATCGGAGTGACCGCTTTCAATCCTTAAAGGATTACCGTGAGACTCTGAAGCAACACATTTACAGATAGAAGGTTCCTTACAGGAACATATATACACAGAAATAAGATTATAAACTACCCTTACCCAGAACGACTATTTTTTAATTACCATATTAATATATGATCGCTGATAATGTTTTCAAAAAAATATTTTACAATAACATAAGTGTAGAGGACAGAGAGGAGCTGCGCGTTTCGTCACGGTATCATTTAGTCTGCGCGAGATCGTTAAGAGATGCTCAACAAAATCCAGTGGCACACGCTACAAGGAATGCATTGTGCATCACAGACGAGTTTATTACTGACATTTCAGTGAATACTCGGACATTACTTCCTCCCAAATACATCTCGCGAAATTCTCACGGCTAAAATATTCGAGAAATTACGACTAACGAAGAGGCTTACCGAAGGTCAATATTCGCATGGGCCATTTGCGAGTGGAACAGGGAAGGTGAATCAGTCAGTGGTACCAAAAGTACCACTTCTTTACTAATAACGATATCCGCAACATATTTTGCAAACAGTAACTACAGGGTGTTTCAAAAATGACCGGTATATTTGAAACGGCAATACAAACTAAACGAGCGGCGATAGAAATACACCGTTTGTTGCAATATGCTTGGGACAACAGTACATTTTCAGGCGGACAAACTTTCGAAATTACAGTAGTTACAATTTTCAACAACAGATGGCGCTGCAAGTGATGTGAAAGATATAGAAAACAACGCAGTCTTTGGGTGCGCCATTCTGTACGTCGTCTTTCTGCTGTAAGCGAGTGCTGTTCACAACGTGCAAGTGTGCTGTGGACAACGTGGTTTATTCCTTAGAACAGAGGATTTTCTGGTGTTGGAATTCCACCACCTAGAACACAGTGTTGTTGCAACAAGACGAAGTTTTCAACGGAGGTTTAATGTAACCAAAGAACCGAAAAGCGATACAATAAAGGATCTCTTTGAAAAATTTCAACGGACTGGGAACGTGATGGATGAACGTGCTGGAAAGGTAGGGCGACCGCGTACGGCAACCAGAGAGGGCAACGCGCAGCTAGTGCAGCAGGTGATCCAACAGCGGCCTCGGGTTTCCGTTCGCCGTGTTGCAGCTGCGGTCCAAATGACGCCAACGTCCACGTATCGTCTCATGCGCCAGAGTTTACACCTCTATCCATACAAAATTCAAATGCGGCAACCCCTCAGCGCCGCTACCACTGCTGCACGAGAGACATACGCTAACGATATAGTGCACAGGATTGAGGACGGCGATATGCATGTTGGCAGCATTTGGTTTACTGACGAAGCTTATTTTTACCTGGACGGCTTCGTCAATAAACAGAACACGTGCATATGGGGAACCGAAAAGCCCCATGTTGCAGTCCCTGCATCCTCAAAAAGTACTGGTCTGGGCCGCCATTTCTTCCAAAGGAATCATTGGCCCATTTTTCAGATCCGAAACGATTACTGCATCACGCTATCTGGACATTCTTCGTGAATTTGTGGCGGTAAAAACTGCCTTAGACGACACTGCGAACACCTCGTGGTTTATGCAAGATGGTGCCCGGCCACATCGCACTGCCGACGTCTTTAATTTCCTGAATGAATATTTCGATGATCGTGTGATTGCTTTGGGCTATCCGAAACATACAGGAGGCGGCGTGGATTGGCCTCCCTATTCGCCAGACATGAACCCCTGTGACTTCTTTCTGTGGGGACACTTGAAAGACCAGGTGTACCGCCAGAATCCAGAAACAATTGAACAGCTGAAGCAGTACATCTCATCTGCATGTGAAGCCATTCCGCCAGACACGTTGTCAAAGGTTTCGGTTAATTTCATTCAGAGACTACGCCATATTATTGCTACGCATGGTGGATATGTAGAAAATATCGTACTACAGAGTTTCCCAGACCGCAGCGCCATCTGTTGTTGACAACTGTAACTACCGTAATTTCGAAAGTTTGTCTGCCTGAAAAAGTACTGTTGTCCCAAGCATATTGCAACAAACGGTGTATTTCTATCGCTGCTCGTTTAGTTTGTATTGCCGTTTCAAATATACCGGACATTTTTTAAACACCCTGTACATACGAAGACTATTCGAAAAGTAAGCCCCGATCGGACGCTAAATGGAAACCACAGTGAAAATCCGATGAAGCTTTGTATAGATGTGTTGAACAGTGTCTCTAGTACGCCTGTCGATTGCGTCACGTCACTCTTTTCAGTTCTGAGCACACAGGGAGCACTTAAAGATGTCTAGAACAACAGTGTCTCCCGCCAAGTGTAAGGGCTTGTGACAGATTCCGCCAGATGTCACGCAGCCCTCACAACAGAACTCTCATGCGTATTCCTTCTTCATGACAATTCCCGCCAGCACTCTGCAGAGCGAATGAAGATGGCCCCTGCAACGTTTTCAATGGGAAGTGTTTAATCACCCACAATATAGCCCGTCATTGGCGCCCCCTGAATTTCATTTTTGCTCATATGAACCGCTGGCTATGAAGACGACAAACATTTTGGCCCAGACAACGAGATGTAATCAACGCAGAGATTTCGGCAGATGTCACGCAGCCCGCAAAACACAACTCTCATGCATATTCCTTCATGACAATTCCCGACCGCACTTTGCAGAGCCAGTGGAGGTGGGCCCTGCAGAGAAGTGGCTACCTTCTACGACGAGGGTATTGTAAAGTTGGTACAACGCTCCGACAAATATGTAAGTCGGAGAGGCGAGCGTGTAGAGAAGTTGCTGGAAGATTGAGCTAACTGTTGCAAACGAAACATTTTTAATTTTCACAGTCGTCTCCATTTCGCGACCTTACTTTCTGAACAGTCCTGGTACACAACTGAATGTTTCAGAAAAATTTTATCACTGACGCACAGTTCAGGAGACAGGACGTTTTGTAGACCCGAGTTCAGTTCTTTAAAGAATGGGGCGGGGCGACTACTGGTTACATCGTATATCGTGTTCTATAACGTTGGAAACTCAACAAAGGAAAAGTGCTGGGAGTCGCACTAAGACGGAGTGCGTGCACTAGCTGTACGCTGGAGGGCGACGGATCCCGAGACCGTGCCGGATGCCTGCCTTCCGCGAGGCAAACGACTGAAGAGCAGCGTGTAAACGAGGCAGGCACACACGCAAGTGCGTGTGCACTACGTGACGGAATGCTGCCGCGTACACTGCGGCAGCTGGATCTTAATGGCCTCCGGGTTGGAGACAAATCGTGAGGAACGTGCGTACTGACAGGTCCTGCGACAGACTTACCGGAAAACGTCCAGAAATTAAACAGTTGATATCGAAACGAGATTTCTGTTTGACTTCTCAGGCTTTGTTGCAAATACATTTCTCGGGTTTGCAACCGGATCGTATTGTCTAACTCGCACAATATTTCATCAATGTAACTGCTCGGCATCTTCACGTTGTGGTAGTTGCTGCTGTCACAGCTGTAAGACGTGACTGATGATACTCGCGCGGCGTCGTCTAATATGACATTATGTGATCAAAAGTATCCGGACATCTGACTGAAAATGACTTACAAGTCCGTGGTGCCCTCCATCGGTAATGCCGGAATTCAGTATGGCGTTGGCCCAGCATTAGCTTTGATGACAGCTTCCCCTCCAGCAGGCATACGTTGGATCAGGTGCTGTAACGTTTCTCGGGAAATGGTAGCCCATTCTTCACGGAGTGCTGCACTGAGGAGAGGTATCGATGTCGGTCGGTGAGGCCTGGTACGAAGTCGGGGTTCCAAAATATCCCAAAGGTGCTCTATAGAAATCAGGTCATGACTCTGTGCAGGCCAGTCCATTACAGGGATGCAATTGTCGTGTAACCACTCCGCCACAGGCCGTGCATTAGGAACAGGTGCTCGATCGTGTTGAAAGATGCAATTGTCATCCCCGAATTGCTCTTCAACAGTGGGAAGCAAGAAGGTGCTTAAAACATCAATGTAGGACTGTGCTGTGATAGTGCCACGCGAAACAACAAGGGCTGCAAGTTCGCTCCATGAAAAACACGATCCCACCATAACACCGCCGCCTCGGAATTTTACTGTTGGCACTGCACACGCTGGCAGATGACGTTCGCCGGGCATTCGCCATACTCCACTCAACGTTTTTCCACTGTTCAATCGTCCAATGTTTACGCTCCTTACACCTAGCAAGGCGCTGTTTGGCATTTACCGGCGTGATGTGTGGCTTATGACCAGCCGCAAGATCATGAAATCCAAGTCTTCTCACTTCCCGCACAGGGGAGCCTGATGCACTTTCGCATTCTTTTGTGATAGTCTGGATAGATGTCTGACTATTACACATTACGAACCTATTCATCTGTCGGCTCTGTCAGTCAACAGACGAGGTCTACCTGTATACTTTTGTGCAGCACGTGTCCCTTCACGTTTCCACTCCACTATCACACCGGAAACAGTGGAACTAGGGATGTTTAGGAGTGTGGAAATCTCGAGTACAGACGTATGACGCAAGTGTCAATCACCTGACCACTTTCGAAGTCCGTGAGTTCCGCGGGGCGCCCCATTTTCTCTCTCACGGTGTCCAATGACTAATGAGGTCGCTGATATGGAGTACCTGGCAGCACAATGCACCTAATACGTAAAACGTATGATTTTTGGGGTGTCCGGACACATTTGATCACACAGTGTATCAAGCCGGGAGTAGGAAATACGCGCGCTGGAAGACGCTCGCAGTTGGAGGAAAGAGCCGCTCCTAGTGTCCCCTGCTGGAAGCCGCAGAAAGGCCTTCCATGCGTGCACTGTGGGCAGTGACTCTGCTGCCGATCGATTCTGATTAAATCTCAGTAGTGTGTTGCGTCACGCGAGGAATCGGAAGATCTTGTTTTCCTAGTTTTTATTTAACGGCAGCCAGTGTTGGATTCCAGGCGGCGCTTAACTGAAAGTCTGCATTCCTTTTGATAAGACTGTCCGCCATACGGGTATGTATGGCCTCCCTGCAAGTGAGTGATAGCAACCATAGAGACATATCATTCTGTTGCATGGCGAGGTCCACGAGGAAGGCAGGTCGCGGCAAGTTCGTCATGAAGGTAGGCCGTAGCTCGCTCCCTCATTTCGGCAAAATGGTTGAAATAGGTCTGAGCACTATGAGACTTAACATCTGAGGTCATCAGTCCCCTACAACGTAGAACTACTTAAACCTAACTAATCTAAGGACATCACACACATCCATGCCCGAGGCAGGATTCGAACCTGCAACCGTAGCAGTTCCAGACTGTAGCGCCTAGAACCGCTCGGCCTAAGGTACCACAGATCCCTAGAATATTAAGTACACTGAAGCGCCAAAGAAACTGATATGGGCCGGCCGTAATGGCCGAGCGGTTGTAGGCGCTACAGTCTGGAACCGCGCGACCGCTACGGTCGCAGGTTCGAATCCTGCTTCGAGCATGGATGTGTTTGATGTCCTTAGGTTACTTAGGTTTAAGTAGTTCTAAGTTCTAGGGGACTGATGACCTCAGAAGTTAAGTCCCAAAAGTGCTCAGAGCCATTTGAACCAAACTGATATGGGTACGGATATTCAAATACAGAGATATATAAACAGGCACAATACGGCGCTGCGGTCGGGAACCCTTATATAAGACAACAAGTGTCCGGAGCCGTTGTTAGATCGATTACTGCTGCTACAATAGCAGGCTGTCAAGATTTAAGTTAGTTTGAACGTGGTATAATAGTCGGCGCACGAGCGATGTGGGACAGCACCTCCGAGGTAGCGATGAAGTGAGGATTTTCCCGTGTGACCATTTCACGAGTCTAATCAAATCTTCGACTTTGCTGACGCTGGAAAAGATTCTGCAAGAACAGGACCAACGAGGACTGAAGAGAATCGTTCAACGTGACAGAAGTTCAACCCTTCCGCAGATTGCTGCAGATTTCAGTGCTGGGCCATCGACAAGTGTAAGCGTGCGAACCATTCAACGAAACATCATCATAGATATGGACTTTCGAAGCCGAAGGCGCACTCGTGTACCCTTGATGATTGCAAGACACGGAGCTTTACGCCTCGCCGGGACACTTTAACACCGACATTGGACTGTGAGACCTTAACTTTTCCAGGTGAATCGAATGTTCTAGTAACTTAGGGGTTTGCTGGCGGGTGACGTCGTGACGTCGTCAAACGCCACCGATACTTCGACAGGATCACACCCTGTTGGTGTCCGTAAAAGATGATCTTGGTTTGCGTAAGGCTAGGGTCTATCGTATTCCTTGCAGTTGTGGCATGTCATATTGGTCAATCAGGACTGTGCAAGACCGGTGTATTGAACATAAGCGTCACACACGCTTACAACAGCCGAGCAAATCCGCTATTGCAGGACATTGCCTTGACACCGGTCATCCTATGGAATACAACAACACGGAGATTCTGGCTTGCACGTACAGCTATTGGGATAGTAGAATGAAATTTTCACTCTACAGCGGAGTGTGCGCTGATACGAAACTCCCTGGCAGATTAAAACTGTGTGCCGGACCGAGACTCGAACTCGGGACCTTTGCCTTTCGCGGGCAAGTGCTCTACCGAATGAGGGATAGTGTTATTAAGGAAGCTGTTGAAATCAGACTATCAAGCAACCTTATTAACAGAGATGGTGGATTTTGTTTATATGCTGCTTGGAATCCGGCACTGTTTCTCATCGAAAAACAGAGGGACAGATTTAGTGCTACCTCATCTGTTGATAGTAACTATAGATATTTCTGATGTCCGTTATCTTTGGTTGTGTTGACACTTGTTCTGTATGTGGTGTCTTCCTTGTTTCTCGTCTGTGAACCGAGGTATTAAATTTGCTTGCACATTTTTTCTTCCTTGCATTTGTGTCTTGAGAATGGCAGGGTGTGCTCCTGTCAAAATATCGGCGGTGTTCGACGACGTCACCCGGCAGCAAACCCCTAAGTTATTTGAACACCGACATTGGACTGTTGGAGACTGGAAGCATGTTGCTGGTCGGACGAGACTCCTTTCAAATTGTTCAGCAGATGGAGATGTACAGGTATGGACACAACCTCACGAATCGATGAAGCCTCCATCTCAGCATGGGACTGTTCAAGCTGACGGAGGCTCTGTCATGGTGTAGGACGTGTGCAGTTGGAGTGACATGGGACCCCTGACACGTCTAGACACGACTCTGACAGATGACACGTGCGTAAGGATCCCGATTGGTCACCTTCCTCCATTCGTGTCCACTGTGCAGTCCGACGGGCTTGAGCAGTTCCAGCAGGACGACGCGACATCTCACAGGCCCATAATTGTTACAGAGTGGATCTAGGAACACTCCCCTGAGGTTGAACACTTCCGCTGGCCACCGAACTCCCCAGACGTGAATATTATTGAGCATATCTGGGACGTCTTGCAATGTGCTGTTCAGCAGAGATCTCCACTCCACCGTAATCTTACGGATTTACTGGACAGCCCTACGGGATTCGTAGTTTCAGTTCCCTGCATCACTACTTCAGACATTAGTCGAGTCTATGCCACGTCGTCTTACGGCACTTCTGCCTGCTCGCAGGGGCTCTACGCGATATTCGGTAGGTGTACCTGTTTGTTTGTTCAGTGTATCAGAATAAAGGAAATAAAATGGTTTAACATAAGCATAATTCGTTTACTGTACTCCCAATTTCCCCCCCCCCCCCATTAGATTCGCGGCTAGATTAGCGAAAGAGTATCCATGTACAATAGCTACATTAGTAATGACGTTCAGTAACGAAGTGTGGAATGTATGCGGAATTTTTACCCACAGGTGACTGAGCCTGCGAACTGTTTGCAACCGCCGAGCGCTGGCGACGGAGTCCCGGTATCATCTGAACAGCCGCAACTTTCACTTCGCCCAGGGCCAAGGTCGTGGAGCGCTGGTGAAAGTCACCGCCGGCTTCACGGAACCCGGCCGCAGTGCCATCTGGGCAGCTCTCTGCCCCGGGGTTCTTCCCCATCCTCCCTCCCCCCCCCCCCCCCCCCCCCACACACACACAGCATTCTACAGCTTCACTCCGCACAACCTCCTTCCAGTGTGTGCTTCTGACGTACGCTCTTGGAATTTCAACAGCAGACCTCTCCCCGACGAGCAATGCTTCTCTAGCAGCTGTCACTGGAGTTTGTTGACCATCTCCGTAAACCTCACGCGCCGAGTTAACGAGTGTGTGACGAAACGCGCCGCTCTTCGTTCGTTCCTCTCAACGTCATCTTCTAATCAACTAGGGAACTTATTCAAACTGACTGATAATACTCAATAATTGGTTCTAACGAGTGTTGTGCAAGCCAATTCTTTCGTTGATGGGATATGAAAAGGAAGCGATAATTGAGAAGGGAGTGAGACAGGATTGTAGCCTGCCCACCATTGTAGTTAGTCTGTGCATTTAGCAAGTAGTAACTGAAACCAAAGGTCTATTTGGAAAAGCAATTAACGTTGACGAAGAACAAATAAAATCTTTGAGTTCTTGGGGATGGCACTGCAATTCTGCCAGTTGCAAGAGCAGTTGAATAAAATGGATACCGTCTTGAAAATATTTCATTAATATCAACAACAGTAAAAGAGGCACGGAAGGTAGACAAATTAAATCAAGGGATGCTGAGCAAATTAGATTAGAAAATTAAACAGTAGAAGTCTGTGTGTTCTGCTATTTCGCGAAACGATATTATGAACCGACATTTGAAGCTATCTGCAGAACGATTCTACTGCCGTCAGCGCGTATATCGCGTAAGGACCACGAAGGTAAGAGAAATTAAAGCTGTTGCGGAGACACGTACACAGTCTATTTTCCCCCCGTTTGCGAGTGGAACAGGAACAGAAACGACTGGTAGCGGAACAAAGTACCCTCCACCGCACACCGTACGATGGCTTCCGGAGTATGTTTCCAAGAAAAGCAAGTCAAAATAAAAAGAAAATCGTTAACATCTGATGTAAATTTACCTTTACGAAGCATTTTCTGGAGGTGCTTGTGTGGAGTGTAGCCTTGTACGGAAATGAAACGTGGACAACAAACATTTTAGAATAGTAGTTTTGAAAATGTAGAAAGAAGGGGGAGAACGAAGAAAGATAAGTGTTTATCATCCCGTCGACAGCACGGTCACCAGGGACGGGCCACAAGCTCGAATTACGAAAGGCTGTGGAAGGAAGTCGGCTGTGCTCTTTTCAATGGAACCATCTCGTCGTTTGTCCTGAACGATGTAGGGAAATCTTGTCCACCTCCGTAGCGAAGAGAGTAGCGTAGCCGCCTACCACGCAAGGGGGCTCGGGTTCGATTCCCGGCAGGGGACCGGGTGTTGTGTGTCCACCATCATTTTCATCATTATTGACACATAAGTCGCGCGAAGTGGTGTCAACTAAACAGACTTGCAATACGGCGGCCGAACCCCGAGGGGGGTATCACGGCCAATAAATGCCATACGATCATTTCATTTTTTGAGAAATCGTGGAAAAGCTAAATCTGAATGGCAGGGACTTCCTGAACGCGAGTCCATTGTGCTAACCATTGCGCCATTTCGCTCGGTTTGAAATTTTGTGTTGCAGGTCTAACAACCGTACCACAACAAAGGTCAAAACTTAATGATTGTGGTGTTGCTCACGCTGCTAAATACTGCATTTTCGGGCAACAACAAAGTTATTATGTGGTAGGTGTCATTAGAGCACAGTTAATAAAGTCATTTCATGCAATAATGAATGAACTAGGCTCTCATCTTTTCGTGTTTCGCACGCTGGTCTCGTTGTAAATTCATCGTCGAAAATCTAGGTGGTGATGATTCCCAGCTCGGATGCAAAGAGGCCTAGGTTTTATTCTGCTATATTCAAAAGTTTTATAGATGTGTTTCATAAACCATTCTTGAAGACTAAACCTTTCAAAGTTAGGACAATGGTGGTGTAAAAAAATAATTAGCACTCCGAATTTAAGTTACACTTCCTTTCTATTGCAATATCACGTAACACACAAAACATCACTTCATAATACAAAACACACTTGAAAACATCTTCCTCACTGTTAAAGTTCACATTTTAAAAGCTGACTACAATACGCGTCTTTACAACATGACGTCCAACACTTGACTTCCTCAAGGCCCGACTCTCTAACTCTTAACTAATAATCGCTTACGCGCCCAAAAATCAGAGTTAGAAGAACGTCAAAGATCATAGTGGCAAAAAGAAAGAATACACATAAGAATAATATCATTGCAATACAAACATATCCATGTATCAAAGTGCCTCTACATTAATGAAATCAAATCTGAATGTTGTCTCAGAAATAAGTCAGCTACTTTACAGAAACACGGTAGAATATTGCTGGTATCGAGAAGTTCAGGTGAGCTGCCGTAATGATACTGAAAATACTGAAGATCTGATTGATAGATAACTAATAAGCGGGCTACTGATCGAATTGGGGAAAAGAAACTTATGGTTAAACACGAAAGAAGAAAAAAAAGATCAGTGGAGTCAAGTCTGGCACAGGCAAATCCAAATTGTTGACGGTGCCAAATCTGAACTACAGTAAACAGATTCAAATGCATGAAGATTGCAGCAGATTGAAGGGACTTTCACAGTATACAATAGCGTGGAGAGAGAGAGTATATAGAACGATTCTTTTGACTGACCACCACAACAACACACCATCTGTATAATTTTGACCGTAAAGGTTTGGTCACTCAAGACTCCATGTAAAATAGTTTTTTTTTTCCTCCTTCGATTTGTTGGCTGTCTGTCCGTGCCCATTCGTCCACCTCAACAGCAATGTTGATTACGACGATACCTGGGCCCCTTCACTTACAAGGGAACCTCCCCATCGCACCCCCCTCAGATTTAGTTATACGTTGGCACAGTGGATAGGCCTTGAAAAACTGGACATAGATAAATCGAGAAAACAGGACGAAGTTGTGTGGAACCATGAAAAAAATAAGCAAAATATACAAACTGAGTAGTCCGTGCGCAAGATATGCAACATCAAGGATAGTCTGTGCTCAGGAGCGCCGTGGTCCCGTCGTTAGCGTGAGCAGCTGCGGAACGAAAGGTACTTGGGTTAAGTTTTCGCTAGAGTGAAAAGTTTACTTTATTTTCGCAAAGTTATGATCTGTACGTTCGTTCATTGACGTCTCTGTTCACTGTAACACGTTTAGTGTCTGTGTTTTGCGACCGCACAGCAAAACCGTGCGATTAGTAGACGAAAGGACGTGCTTCTCCAATGGGAACCGAAAACATTTGATCGCAAGGTCACAGGTCAACCGATTCCTGAACAGGAAAACACGTCTGATATATTCTATGCGACACTGGTGACGGCATGTGCGTCACATGACAGGAAATTGTTGTCGACCCACCTAACTTGTACACTTGGCGAATGGGTAAAAAGATTCTAGTACGTTGCCCGATTTAGGTTTTCTTATGGATGTGATAATCACTCCCAAAAAAGTGATGAAACATAAGAACAAATGAATGCAACAGTTTCACAGTCGCACAGTTTTCCCTGTGCTCTGTCAAAACATATGTTTTTAACGTTTTCAAATTTTTCCTTGTGTAGACCGTCAAATCCTGCATATGTCCAAGGAAATCTGAACATGTCCTGGAATTTTGGAGAGCGAAGTTGACTGTGTGTGGGTGCCTGAAATTTGATAATCGTCTGAAAATAAAAAAATTAAACTTTTCTGCGCCCGAGGGAAGACTTGAACCAAGGACCTCTCGTTCCGCAGCTGCTCCCGCTAACCACGTGACCACGGCGGTACTGAGTTCAGGCTAGCCTTGATGTTGCGTATCTTGCGCAGTTTGTATATTTTGCTTATTTTTTCACAGTTCCACACAACTTCTTCCTGCTTTATGGATTGATCTGTGTTCAGTTTTTCAAGGCTTATGCACTGTGGCAAATTAAAAGTAAATCTGAGGGGGTGCGATGGGGAGATTCCCTTGTTAGCAATCCGCCGCGCTGACCATGCAGCTACCGAGGCGGTCTGACGTAGAAAGTACTTGGTACCTTTGCTGACTAGGCCTACAGCAGAGGAAGTGGCGAGAGCTGGTGACCCCGGCTGGGCCTGTGAGGCTGAACAAGCGCCAGGGCTGACGCCCAAGGCCGAGTACTGGGGCATCCGCCGAGACTGCAGCGGGCGGCTTGTTTGCCAACAGATGCCTCTGCGGCACACTTTGTGGCGCGTGTTACGGGAGAGGCGCCAGCTCGCGGCTTTCTGGGACAGCTTTTACTTATCGCCCGAGCTCCGAGTCCAGTGGGAAGGTCGCTTTCTATACCGGTGGCTATACCATAGACTAATTCGAACAAAATATTCCGTATAACATGTGCTCTGTTCTTATTGGTTATAGAGATACAACTAACAGGATTTAACCCAACCAAAAACCCACAGGCGCTCTGCGATGGGAAATGATTAAGTTCAAAGTTGTTTTTCATGAACTTCCGACTTCACTGTACTTTCGAATTCTATCAACAACATCATATCTAGCTCTACTGAAGTCGTCCTGGTGTTACATTATCAGAGCAGCACTTTTCTTATATCCGAAGGATCAGTGCGTGAGTTGAGTTTACTTTTTCTTTCTAGATTTTCTCTTTCAACCATCCCCACAGGCAAATATCTAAAGCGGTAATGTCCAGAGATCTTTGTGGCCAAGAAACATGACTATTTCTGAAACTTCCTGGCAGATTAAAACTGTGTGCCGGACCGAGACTCGAACTCGGGACCTTTGCCTTTCGCGGGCAAGTGCTCTACCATCTGAGTTACCGAAGCACGATTCACGCCCGGTCCTCACAGCTTTACTTCTGCCAGTATCTCGTCTCCTACCTTCCAAACTTTACAGAAGCTCTCCTGCGAACCCTGCAGAATTAGCACTCCTGAAAGAAAGGACACTGCGGAGACATGGCTTAGCCACAACCTGGGGGATGTTTCCGGAATGAGATTTTCACTCTGCAGCGGAGTGTGCGCTGATATGAAACTTCCTAGCAGATTAAAACTGTGTGCCCGACTGACACTCGAACTCGGGACCTTTGCCTTTCGCGGGCAAGTGCTCTACCATCTGAGCGACCGAAGCACGACTCACGCCTCTGGATGACTATTTCTGCTGATCAATCTTCCAGTGACTCTTGGGTTTGGACGGGATGTCAGATGATAGGAAGTGCTCGGGCGCCGTCATTCTGGAAGATCATACACATTCCTGTAGGCGAAGAAAACTCTTTCCATAACGCTCGAAGCTCGTTTATCAAAAAAGTCTAAGCAACGTGGCCCTGCAAGACGATGAGGTAGCAAAACATGATTCTCTATCGTTCCACACCACACATTTACATCAAAACGGTCTTCAAAATGTATCTTTACAAAATCATGTGAGTTTTCGTCGCAACACCAATGTGGGTTACTAGTGTAATCATACCGCCAAGAGTGAAAGCGGCTTCACTGTAAACAGTGCAAGTGATTTCAGAAGAAACATCCACGTTTCTAGGCCACCAAGGTTCCTGGACTTCTGCTCTTCGGACATTTGCCAGTGAGAACAGTTGAAAGGTGACGTTCACAAAGGGAAAGTAGACAAGAGATGAATTGATCGTTCGCATTATGAGTAGCGCAGGCTATACAGGGGTTGGGCAAAAATTTCGAAACACGATAAGAAATGCATGCTTCCCCATAAATTCTTACTGTCTCTAGCCTGCAGCCGGTTGTTTTTGACCACGAAGCTCGTCTGTGCAAGTCCTCAGCACGTTCCAAGTGTCAACTGTTAGAACAGTGTTCCGTGTCGTTGTGAGTGCATTATATCGGAGCTAAGAACGAACGTGGGCAAATTGTTGGTGATAATATGGTGGGTCCTTTCGTAACCAAAGAACATCGGTTCCCGTGAGATCAGCAAAGTCAAGCGCTGTCGGGCTGGGCTAGATCTTGCATGGGTGACTATTCGGTCAGCCGAGAGCTGTTGACAAGCGGGGTGCACTCAGCCCTTGAGAGGCAAACTGAGGAGCTACTTGACTGAGAAGTAGCGGCTCCGGTCTCGGAAACTGACACACGGCCGGGAGAGCGGTGTGCTGACCACATGCCCCTCCATATCCGCATCCAGTTATGCCAGTGGGCTGAGGATAACCGGCGGCCGCTCCGTATCGTTGCGGCTTTATGGTCAGTTCGGGTGCAGTTTTCTGATTTTTTTGTTCTTTACCAGTGTGGCCGAAGTATTTGGTGTTTCAAGAGGCATGGCATCGAAGATTTATACCGCATACACAGAAAACGAGAAATATGATCCGGCTAAGTCACAACGCGGAAGGAAGTTTGCGTCGAGCGATCGTTACAGACGGTCACTGAACAGGATTCTGCAGAAATGTAAGAGGAGACGACAGCTCCTAAAGTAGCTCCTGAATTGAATGCCGCACTCGCTAAGTCTGTCGCCACTAAAACAACAAGAAGGGGCCTCCATAATCTGGGAATTGCAGTGCGAGCTACAACTGCAAAACCACTCTCTGTTTATGGAAATGTCCAAAACAGGATAACGTGGTGCCGAAACCATCACACCTGGACTATGGAGCATCAGTGACAGCGTAACAACGGAGCACAGGAAAAGCGTAGCTGTGAGTAACTGTTTTGTAAATCTCGCGTAGTTGAGTTGGTAGTGTGTGAGGTCGACGTATCAAAGTCCCGCGTTCAAACCCCAATGACATTTTTTAACTATTTGAGCGTGAAACTTAATATGGGAGAACATTTTCGTAGCATGTAAAAAGACTTTTCAGAGAGTGTACCGATGTGCCTTTGGCAATCTCCTTTCGTTTCATTAGCTGAAAGTAGGAAACCTATAGAGTACATCTGTGTAAATAGATATGGTGTTCTGTCGCACATGTGTTTGCTACTTTCAGTTAGCGTAGCGAAAGCAGACTGCCAAAAGAAAATTGCCACAAATTGGAAAAAGTCCTTTTACATGTCAGAAACATCTTCTTCCGTATACAATTCCACGCGTAACAGTTAAAAAATTGTCATCAGTGGGGTTTGAACGCGGGACCTTTGTCTGATACGAAGACCTCAAGCTATAGCAACTCAATCACGCGAGATCTATAAAACAATCGTTCACTAATACGCTTTTGCTGTGCTCCGTAGTTTTCATGTTACTTTTAATTACCGTTTACGCACGTTTTACTGGGCGACAGATCAGAGCACGAATTAAATCGGTGTTTAAATTGATACTCTTGCGACGAACAGTGGGTTTCGTAGGGTTACCTACCGTGGGGTTTCCTACGAGCAGTGTCACACTAAACCTGTCAGAGGCCCGGGCCGGCAAAACAAATAAAGGCTCCCATTGCTGCCCCCTCCCACCCTCCTCACCACACAGGATTTCTCAGAGAGTTTCAAATGCAAACAGATGGAACTCACACATTGCTTATGATTTTCATTTTGTGTTGTGATAATTTACAAGGTATAACGTTATTTTACTTAACACTGAAAGTGACTGCTCTCGTAATCTCGTTACTATTATTTAATAGCTATGTTGCCCCTTATGCAACAGAAATCATTGCATGATTTGGCTGGCTCTGAGTGCTATGGGACTTAACGTCTGTGGTGATCAGTCCCCTAGAACTTAGAACTACTTAAACCTAACTAATCTAAGGACATCACACACATACATGCCCGAGGCAGGATTCGAATCTGCGACCGTAGCAGTCCCGCGGTTCCGGACTGAGCGCCTAGAACCGCTAGACCACCGCGGCCGGCCATTGCAAGATTTCTGTTGTTCGAATCTATTATTTATGTTTCGTAACTAAGTCGGTGTAGAGAGAGCAGGGTGTATAAAAATGAATCCCTATTTCCCAAACCAAGAGGAAGGTCACCGCCTACATAAAACTTCGTTCAGTGTATGGTGGAGGGTACTTTACTTACGGATTTCAACAAAAGCCAGAGTGTTGCTCCGATCTTGATGAAATTTTGTACATTTTATCTTCAAAGCAAGGGAAACCTCACCGTCTACGTGAAATTTCATACGGTGTATGGCGGAGGGTGCCTTACAACATAATTACACACCATTTGACTGATCAGCTTGGGAGTTGGCTCATGTAGGTATGTTTTCGTGGTGAAGGCATTTATACAAGCCAACGTATGCTGGATGGCAGATGGTTGGCCGACGTTTAAATAAATTGATCATCATCTCGTCAATCAGCATGAAAGTTGGCAGAAATACGTATTTTTTCATAGACGGGGAAAGAGGAGATGGCATGACGGATGGCATGACGGAGGCGATATACGGAGAGAGGAGAACGTGATAGGGGCGGGGAGGGAGGAGGAGGTGCATCCAGAGCAGTAAGAGAAACATTAAAAGAGCGGGAGAGCCGCAGGTAAACAGAGAAAGGGGGAAGGTGATGAATGACTAATGGAACACTGTAATAAATACATAAATTAGGGGTGTTGTTGTAAATTTGATGTACTATTAGAAAAAGCGGAGGAGGAGGAAGTGGACACAGACGGGAAGATGGATGGAGAAGGAGAGGAGGATGGAAAGGAGGAGGAAGCGTTGTGAGAGAGGGGGGGCAGATGGAGGAGATGGAAAGAGAGACGGATGGGCGGAGGGAGGAGGTGGACAGGGAGACGAAATAGGACTAAATGGACAAGAGAGATGAGGGAAGCGGGGATGAACTGACGTAAAACTGGATTGAATAAATATCCGGGCAATGCCGAGTTTACAGTTAGTAATTAGATAAAGATTTACGCGACAATGGCCGTGTTCATCTGAAAGAAATTACAGAATATTTCCCTATGGTTAGATGCGGCGTATAAAGTCTCGATAACTAGAGTTTTGTTCTTGATGTCTACAGATGATAAAATTCGTTGCTTAATAGAGACGACTCCACCAAAGTTCATCTAGTTGGAATTTCATATTTATAAAATGAACTGCACAATAATCAGCAGAAAATTGCTCCTGTTGGAGCACGATAAAGGCAAATATGATGACGTTTAAAAGTCTCTAACAGAAAAGTGGGCAACCAGCTGCCTGAGTCCTAATTCCGCCTTCCTCACCAAAAATTCTGGAAGCTTCACAGGTCGAGTGACCGTGTTATGTTGGTTGGTTGGTTGGTTGGTTGTTTGGGGAAGGAGACCAGACAGCGTGGTCATCGGTCTCATCGGATTAGGGAAGCATGGGGAAGGAAGTCGGCCGTGCCCTTTCAGAGGAACCATCCCGGCATTTGCCTGGAGTGATTTAGGGAAATCACGGAAAACCTAAATCAGGACGGCCGGACGCGGGATTGAACCGTCGTCCTCCCGAATGCGAGTCCAGTGTCTAACCACTGCGCCACCATGCTCGGTGCCGTGTTATGTAAGAAATTTACCAAGTAAAATTTCAGTTTTTTAGAGATAAGAATTCTGTGAATAGCAGATTGTGTATTAGAACTTTAGAAATACCGTTAAAAGCATACTTTTGTTAATGAGATCCGCCAAACACAAACACCTTGTCAGGGAACCGGTTGCTCTGGACAGCTTCGCTACCTGCTGCACCCTTGCAGGAAACCCCCACGTAGCAGAACAGTGCTCGGTGCCAATCTGAGTGCCTGACATGTGGAGGTTTGGGTGCGAGTCATCCTCCCCGTACAGCGTCAGCAGGCGCCGTCCCTGCTGACACAGATATCTCGCCCTGCCTGTGGCCACGCTCCGCAGCCAGAGGAGACCGACGCAGGCTCGCCTCGGCGACACGGCGAGCTCACGCGCTCTCACTTTTCCCGGCTGGAAATCTGGGACGTCTAGCCGCACACACCAGGAGCCGGTGCTTTCTCGTACGTACAGATCGCGTCTCGGGCTTCGGCAGTGGATAGTGCAATCCGGGGCAAGCGACACCTGCCACAAATCTGTGCAAATCCCCCGTAGGGCAAGGCAACTGCCGCGACAGCCATTAAAGCCCCTTTTACATTAGCGACTTTGCCTCAGACGACTACTTGTGGAAAGTGAGGCTACTACAGCAACCCTGGCATCATATTCCTGCACTGAGTCTCACTGTAGCGATTCCTCGTTTTCGTTTACACGTCAACGACAATTTTTCTTTTTTTCCTGGTGTCCATTTTCTGACAGCGTGTGAACGCATTTATGAATCGTTATTTCCTGTTATTTACATGATTTTATGTTTATGTTAACGATAGAACACAGAAAAATTCTTGGACCACCTGAAGACGTAACGCAGGAATTAAGGCTTCGAACCCAGTACGTTGTCCTCGATGGTGAGTGTTTAGCGGAGGTGAGGGTATCATCTGGAGTGCCCCTGGGAAGTGTGGTAGGTCCGCTGTTGTTTTCTATCTACATAAATGATCTTTTAGATAGGGTGGATAGCAATGTGCGGCTGTTTGTTGATGATGCTGTGGTGTACGGGAAGGTGTCGTCGTTGAGTGACTGTAGGAGGATACAAGATGACTTGGACAGGATTTGTGATTGGTGTAAAGAGTGGCAGCTAACTCTAAATATAGATAAATGTAAATTAATGCAGATGAACAGGAAAAAGAATCCTGTAATGTTTGAATACTCCATTAGTAGTGTAGCGCTTGACACAGTCACGTCGATAAAATATTTGGGCGTAACATTTCACAGCGATATGAAGTGGGACAAGCATGTGATAGCAGTTGTGGGGAAGGCGGATAGTCGTCTTCGGTTCATTGGTAGAATTTTGGGAAGATGTGGTTCATCTGTAAAGGAGACCGCTTATCAAACACTAATACGGCCTGTTCTTGAGTACTGGTCGAGCGTTTGGGATGCCTATGAAGTCGTATTGAGGGAGGACATAGAAGCAATTCTGCTAGATTTGTTACTGGGAGGTTTGATCGTCACGCGAGTGTTACTGAAATGATTCAAGAACTCGGGGGGGGGGGGGGGGGGGGAGTCTCTGGAGGAAAGTAGGCGTTCTTTTCGTGAATCGCTACTGAGGAAATTTAGAGAACCAGCATTTGAGGCTGACTGCAGTACAATTTTACTGCCGCCAACTTACATTTCGCGGACAGATAAGAGAGATTAGGGCACGTACAGAGGCATATAGACAGTCATTTTTCCCTCGATCTATTTGGGAGTGGAACAGGGAGAGAAGAAGCTAGTTGTGGGAAGAGGTACCCTCCGCCACGCACCGTATGGTGGATTGCGGAGTATGTATGTAGATGTAGATGTCTTACTAAGTTAGTGGCTCCAAATACGGTATTTAAATATACGAGCTGTTAAAAGACTATACAAAATGAGTGTTTGGTGGAGATAAAAACAAACACTTCGCAGGTGACAAACCGTTTTACCGCGAGGGCTCCAAAATAGTTATGATACCAGTGATGTTCAGAGACGGGTCTTCCAACAGTCGCGCAATGACTGTTGTATTAGACATGCTGCTGCAAAAGTCATTCCATTTAAAGTAGTGCAGACTTTGGCGAGGCCTTGCGTTGTAGTGGAGAAGTAGTTCGTTTGCATTCGTGTGGCGACGAACACGCTGCAGTTATTCCTTTAATTACCTGAAGTTAGCACAACACACTTTCTAGTTCACCTTTCCGGTTCTAACAGATGGAGCCGTGTTTCATGAACTGGGCAGAGGTTCGACAGAAAAATTGTCACGAACAGCCTCGTATCGCGCAAGCAGTTCCACACAAACGCTTCTTCGTTTCTCTTTATGGTTTCCGTCAGGCAGCGAGGAAGCTATACGGCACACATCTTTGAGCACCTCAAGTGGTGGACGAGTGTGTCAGCACTAACAACAGAGACGTCCCGTTGAGCACCGGGATGTTTTGATTGTGATCGGTTGCTCACCACGAACGAGAGTGTCCGCACGTTCCAACACTGCAGGAGCCACTGCTATGTGCGTCCAGCATGCACGCGAGAGATTGATCAGGTTTGCGCGACCTTGTTGCGATGATGGCACACACCCCTCCCAACGGCTTCCGTGCTTTTGTCCAACTGCCTGGTCTGTGTAGACATTCTGCAAGCGCCTAACAGTATCTGCGATGCTCTGGTTTTACATTTAAAAAAAAAGATGGGTTTCTGCGTGGAACGCATCTCCGTTGATGACGCCATTTTGTAGGCTAATATAGTGCCACCACCTAACGGAGCTATATGAGCTAAAGAGTGATTATTCCGTGATGTTTCACAACGAGTTCCGTATTTTTTGAAAACAACTTAGCCGAGGAAAAAAAAAAGTGTTGCGTTACTTACTGAAGGACCCTCGTAGAATCAACAACGGAAGTATAACCAAGTCGACACCGTAGTGGTCGCTACTCAACGCCTGAGCGATGAGTGGAGTATTACAGTTACTAATAGCAAGTACCGTCAGTTAATTAAACAAGTTTGGAAACAATGCTGTTGGCATTTGTAATTTTCTGCCGATATTTTCAATGCAATACAGATACAAAGATGCAGGACCTTCAGAAATCAAACAAAATGTCATTACTCTTTTACGAGCAACCGTAGACGCTGATCCCTTACAGTAAAATCCTCTGAAAATAACCATGAACAACTTCCGAAATGTTGTTAGTGGGTTTTGGTTCTCCCTGTATACACGTCGCCATTTACTTCCAGGGCAGCAGAGTTAGAAACCGCCAGGTAACTGCAGTACGCTTTATAATATGCTAGAAGATTCTTCAAGTTCGTAATGAATCGATCTCTTCCGATGTATAATCGATCTGTTCCCTCTTTTGGCATTGTTGTGTTCTATGGCTAAATTTATATATGCCTAAGGTTGTTGTTGTTGTTTTCTTCAGTCCTGAGACTGGTTTGATGCCGCTCTCCATGCTACTCTATCCTGTGCAAGCTGCTTCATCTCCCAGTACCTACTGCAACCTACATCCTTCTGAATCTGCTTAGTGTACTCATCTCTCGGTCTCCCTCTACGATTTTTACCCTCCACACCGCCCTCCAACGCTAAATTGGTGATCCCTTGATGCCTCAGAACATGTCCTACCAACCGATCCCTTCTCGTAGTCAAGTTGTGCCACAAACTTCTCTTCTCCCCAATCCTATTCAATACCTCCTCATTAGTTACGTGATCTATCCACCTTATCTTCAGTATTCTTCTGTAGCACCACATTTCGAAAGCTTCTATTCTCCTCTTGTCCAAGCCAGTTATCGTCCATGTTTCACTTCCATACATGGCTGCACCCCATACAAATACTTTCAGGAACGACTTCCTGACACTCAAATCTATATTCGATGTTAACAAATTTCTCTTCTTCAAAAACGCTTTCCTTCCCATTGCAGTCTACATTTTATATCCTCTCTACTTCGACCATCATCAGTTATTTTATTTCCTAAATAGCAAAACTCCTTTACTACTTTAAGTGTCTCATTTCCTAATCTAATTCCCTCAGCATCACCCGATTTAATTTGACTACATTCCATTATCCTCGTTTTGCTTTTGTTGATGTTCATCTTATATCCTCCTTTCAAGACACTGTCTATCCGATGCGATATCCTTGAACCTACTTGGGGGAAAAAAATGGCGCACAGAATTCGCACTACGATACAGTTATCAAACCAGAAGCCCTGTCTCCCAGCGATGCGCTCACACTTAATCACAAAAAGCGACATGGAAAACATACTGAAGGAGGCAACTAAAATTATGAGAAAGAATCTAGACCTAATCCCAAAGATACTGGAAGATGGCTACCGACTGAAATCTCGGGAAACAGGAAAGAGATCCTACCTCGCGATAGGCTTCCTGAAAAGGCGATTAAACTGTTATGGACACATCCACATTGCAGAAGTCTGCTGAGTCCAAAACAGTTCAGGGAAGTGCAGAATGAACGTCCTCGACGGCAAGCGATCAAAGACCAGAAGCCCTTTTACACTCTGATGATCTGACAGAGAAGCTGGGCACCTGTTTGCTGATGAAACTGTGGGGTACAGAACGGTGTCGCCGTTGAGTATCTGTAGGAGAATACGAGATGAGTTACGCACAATTTCTAGCTCGTGCGATGAATAGAAGCTCATTCTAAATGTAAAATGTAAGTTAATGCAGCTGAGTACGAAAAACAATCCGTAATGCCCGAATAACGCACTGGTGGTGTGCAGCTTGACACAGTAGTAAGTATCTAGTAGTAGTAGCGCTGCATACGGATATGAACATGAAATGGACCGAACACGTGAGGGCGGTAGTAAGTGAAGACGAACGGTCGGAAGGTATACCACATCCACAATGGAGACCGCGTATAGAACGATTGTGCGACCTATGCTTGAGTACTGCCCGAGTTTTTAGGATACCCGCCACGTCAAATTAAAGGAAGACATCTAAACCATTCACAGGAACGCTGCTAGATTTGGCACCGGTAGGTTCGATTACAACGCACGTTATTACGTAGATGCTTCATTAAACTCAAATGGGAATCCCTGTAGGGAAGAAGACGCTCTTTTTTCGCGAAACACTACTGAGAAAATTTAGAGCGCTGACATTTGGGGCTAAAAGCAGACCGATTCTACTACTGCTAACGTATGTTTCAGCAAAGACTATGAAGATAGAGAAATCAGGGCTTGTACGGAGGCTGGAGCACGAAAGGACCTGGCTAGTAGTGGTGCATAGATGTAGATGTAGTCCGCCCCCGGTAGCTGAGTGGTCAGCGCGACAGAACGTCAATCCTAAGGGCCCGGGTTCGGTTCCCGGCTGGTCCAAATTGTTCAAATGGCTCTGAGCACTATGGGACTTAACATCTGAGGTCATCAGTCCCCCTAGAACTTAGAACTACTTGAACCTAACTAACCTAAGGACATCACACACATCCATGCCCGAGGCAGGATTCGAACCTGCGACCGTAGCGGTCGCGCGGTACCAGACTGTAGCGTCTAGAACCGCTCGGCCACCACGGCCGGTGGTTCCCGGCTAGGTCGGAGATTTTCTCCGCTGGGGGACTGGGTGTTGTGTTGTCGTTATCTTCATCATTTCATCCTCATCGACACGCAAGTTGCCGAAGTGGCGTCAAATCGAAAGACTTGCACCCGGCGAACGGTCTACCCGACGGGAGGCCCTAGTCACACAACATTTACGATGTAGGTGTAGAACGGTTACAGGGTTTTTTTTACTTACGGAAAAGTGTCGAGGAGAAGCTGGAAAACCTGATGTGGCGCTGTGCTTCAAAACAAACGGTAGCCATCCCGCGAAAAGTCTATTTACAAAGTTTCATGAACCAGTACTGCACGAAGAAATTAGACACATATTTCAGACTCTTCACGTTGCTCTCGTAGAGAGCGTGAGGACATGATTAGTTTCATTACAGCGCACACTATCATTTAATGCAGGTATCCATCCTGCGTGCCATATGCGAATGGAAAGGGACAAAGCCCTAAGATGCGGTACCAGGCTAAGTATCCTCTGCCATGCACTTCGCAGTGAATTGCAAAGTATGTCCATGGATGTTTGAACGAGGGAAAAGGAGAGAAGACCGACACACTCAGCAGCCTTTTTTCCCCTCCTCTCTTCAATTTTCTTGCTCCGCTCCATGGAGTAGAGAGGACTGTCTTCGATTTGGCAGATTAAAGAGTTGCGATTCCTTTCAGCCAATACGAGGATAGCTGGCAGTGGAACGGAGATAGTTTCCCTACTGGGAATAAATGGTAGGTAGCCATACACTGTAATTTATCTCCGACGAAGATCTTACAATTCGTCAAAGATTTTGTCAAACTTCTTTGACCAAACTACTCGACTGGGGCTAACATGCAACCATAAAAAATTTTTTGTCATGATACCTTGGCAATGGTTGACGAATAATAAATCGTCCGTACAACAGCATTTACTGTAATATTGGTGGCCACTGCATTTTGTGTGTGTAACCGTGGATAGCGAGAAGAGAAGCTCGAAGTGTTTAAGAGAATTTGCTTCGTGAGCTACAATGAGAGGACATAAGGAACTACGAAAATTATCTGAGAATGGGCGAACAACGATTCAATTTGTCCTTATGAAATGAGCCCGCTCCCCCCCCCCCCCACCCCCCCCCACCCCCATATCCGCACCGAGCGAGGTGGCGCAGTGGTTAGACACTGGACTCGCATTCGGGAGGACGACGGTTCGATCCCGCGTCCGGCCATCCTGATTTAGGTTTTCCGTGATTTCCCTAAATCACTCCAGGCAAATGGCGGGATGGTTCCTCTGAAAGGGCACGGCCGACTTCCTTCCCCATCCTTCCGTAATCCGATGAGACCGATGACCACGCAGTCTGCTCTCCTTCCCCAAACCAACCAACCAACCCATATCCGCAAACAAGATACTCATTTAATAAATGCCATTTCTTAATTTCATTCATCATAAATATGTTTCTGAAAAGCCTGCGACTGTGGCGTTCATTATTTAAATTATGAACCACTTCGCTATTACGCATTTTTTCATGCTTAATATGACGCGTTTCTAGAATTAATTCTATTATAAAGAGCAAATATTTACATAGGTATTTCGCACGGTGTCTGTATGTATGTAGTTCTCTCTCTTGCCCTGCAGTTGTCTTTTTATGTTTTACTGCAATCTGAGAATTTCTTTTGTCCTATTTCCGGAAACATAAGATGAAATATCTACGCAAATATTTGTACTTGATAAGCGCGTCATGCTAACCACGAAAAAATGCCTAACTAGTGCAATGTTTCATTATTTAAATGATGAGTGCCATTTCCGATAAATGTTGTCCCAATGTTCCAGATTGCAATAAGCTGGAGTACTCGAACCGCACAGTGCACTATTTCACGTATTATTCCAGAAAAATGGGAACTAATACGTAAGTCACTCAGGGAGAGATTTATAAAGGTGGGATTAGGTCATTTAGAGTATAAATGAATGAATTAATTTCACTAATGTACATTTTACTGGCAACACATGGCTTTCCACATCTCCAAAGACTCGTCAGTCAATTTAACTTCTTCCTTACATCATCCACGGCGCAGCAACTTCGAATACAGCTCATTGCTGCAACAATTTGTTTAAACAATTTTAACTTCTTACAATACTTTCTGCATTCAGCGTGCTTTATGTTACCAAGAATTTCGTCTTCATACTTTGAAATGATCACTGTGATGCCAGCCATGCAGCAAATACACTTCCCCGACGTCTTATAGGTTAAAGGCACTAAAGCAAGCACGAGGGAACTTTGACGAAAGCTAGGCCCAAGCTTTAAGTTATATCCACGATCTCTGATCGAAGCTTCTCTAGTGGTCTGTCAAATATTTGTCCAAATGGGTTTGATAAAAGACGTTTTTGTCGGAGATCTTTTACAGTATAATACGGCCTTTAGCTGTTACTGACAGCCAAAGAAAACCTCACGGAAAGGTTGGCCGAATGTGAAGGATTGGGACTATTTTCTCACATTATATCCCTGATCAAAATTATAATTTTCTGTGTGTGTTTTTACTATAGTTCTAACATTCTTTATTTTATTAATTTGGGTACTAATCTGGTTTGTACTGCAGGTTGAAGAGGGGGGGGGGGGGGATGTTCATATACTTACTGCTTAATCCCTGCTTTCGCCTTACCGCCGAGGAAAATCTTTCTTTTACAGAAACCTCACCTGGGATTCTTAGACAATAGTCGTAATGGTCCTACGCTACGTCATGTCGCATCTTAAAAAACCTTGTCTGCCGTGACATTTTGCGTCTAATTACTTTCTATAGACTACTGTATTATTAATAATTCATACTGTCATGGAGTCTTTGCTATATCAGCCCATTTTCTAGTTGACCTAAGAAGGATCGCTTTTATTTCTTCATGACTGGTGGGAGTGTGACGCAGCTTCGGGAATGAAGTGAGGGGGGTATACATATATCTTGAAGTGTGGCTAGTTGAATGTTCTAGGTTCGCGCTGAAGGATAAATTTCACGAATCCAGAGTGACTTATTCTGCCGAGGCCGTATCTAGCTCATTTGTCTCTGAGCCTGTCCTGCAGTTCCTTTGCACTGAGAGTTACATTTAATAAGTAGAAGAGGACCCACATGCTTGAACATCCTCCTATTTGTAGACATGATGATCTTAGTTTGTAAGTGACGTCACCCATGCTTGCAATCCAAGCAAGTCAAGTACTGGGCGAACGAATATTTTGTATATTAAAAATAAAACTGGTGGGTCCGTACCAAGCATTCTGTGTTTCGCAAGTCCATCCTCTGATTTTCTTATTTTTATATCGCGCTTTTTTTTTACCGGATTAATAACGCGCGTAAGTGAATTCCGAAGTACTTCAGTGTACTTGTGGGGGGGGGGGGGTGATCTTTTGCCCCCAGCGACGAGCTTTTAGTGTGTGTGCGAGTCGTCTGTGTCTGAACAACATCAACTTTTTTTTTGTGTGTAGTTAGGTCTTCTACTCCACTTACCCAAGACTCCGAGGTGCTGGCCTGTTCGTTAATTCTGTCACATACTGGATCCCGACACCGGTATGCAGAATCATCTGTGTACATTACATGGATATTGACTCCTTCCCGCTACGGAAGTGACTGTTTTTCTAACATCTTCTAACATCTTCTAACAGAATCTATTAGGAAGCGAGAAACCAGGTGATGTTATGGGAGACACTTGTCGAGTACTATGTGGACTGTTTCAGCTCGTACTTGGATTTCACACAGTTACAGTTGTCGATCGAGTGTCATTAACTACAGCCGAGAAGCTGAACACGTTTAGTGAAGAATTTGTCACCGCTTTGGAGCAATGTAGTAACGCGGACAGAGAAAGCCGCTGTTTCTCCAGACGCAACAACTCTTCCAGTCCGCGGGCAGCACTGTTGGGGAGGAACCTCCAGCGAAAGCGGACCGCAGAAGGCGCTTTTCCTCAGTTTATCGTGGGAAGTGAAGAACGCTGAACCGCGTTCATAGCCGCAGAGCAAGAGGAGGGGGGGGGGGGGGGGGGGGATATGAGCGACTCGGGCCATTAAAATATCATAATTTGCTCGTAACTCGCTGAAGGAGTTCTCAGCCATTCAGCGGGTGGAACAAAACATTCTACAGGCGTTTGTGTGAGCACAGTTTCCTGTCCACACTCGTTCAAATCGCCCGTCTATATTAAGACAGAGGAAGTGAAGAATATCAAGTCTGGCGACCTAGTGGATCAGTCACTGTCAAGCTATGCGAAGGGCTATGATTCAATACTTCGTGGGTAGTACGATTTTCTTTTTTTCTCATCCTTAATCGTTCATTCCATGTCTGACAATTTGTTAAGGGGAAGATGCTAACTGTGACCGTGCTATTGAGTCCGCGATGAACGTTAAGACATTGCGGACGGATGTGAAGTTTACTTGCGTTTCGGGCTCCATCCGTTACGGACGGATCTCGAGATAACTAGTGTTTTCTACACGCCGTTGGTAGATGCCATCTGCTGTTATATAGTTTTAACTACTTAGTCTATTTAAGTGTCAACAACAGCAGTTAATGTATCAAACATGATTGCCTTCACGTACTTTCTGATTATATAACATTATGACGGTATTTTCATACTTCATGTACACTACTGGCCATTAAAATTGCTACACCAAGAAGAAATGCAAATGTAAACGGGTATTCATTGGACAAATATATTATACTAGAACTGACGTGTGATTACATTTTCACGCAATTTTGGGGCATAGATTCTGAGAAAAACAACCACCTCTGGCCGTAATAACGGCCTTGATCCGCCTGGGTACTGAGTCAGAGCTTGGATGGCGTGTACAGGTAAAGCTGCCCATGCAGCTTGAACACGATAGGACAGTTCCTAAAGAGTGGTGACTGGCGTATTGTGACGAGCCAGTTGCTCGCCCACCACTGACCAGACGTTTTCAGTTGGTGAGAGATCTGGAGAATGAGCTGGTCAGGGCAGCTATCGAACATTTTCTGTATCCAGAAAGGCTCGTACAGGACCTGCAACATGCGGTCGTGCATTATCCTGCTGAAATGTAGGGTTTCGCAGCGATCGAATGAAGGGTAGAGCCAGGGGTCGTAACACATCTGAATTGTAACGTCCACTGTTGAAAGTGCCGTCAATGCGAACAAGAGGTGACCGAGACATGTAACCAATGGCACCCCATACCATCATACCGGGTGATACACCAGTATGGCGATGACGAATACACTCTTCCAATGTGCGTTCACCGCGATGTTGCCAAACACGGATGCGACCGTCATGATGGTGTAAGCAGAACCTGGATTCATCCGAAAAAAAGACGTTTTGCCATTCGTGCACCCAGGTTCGTCATTGAGTACACCATCGCAAGCGCTCCTGTCTGTGATGCACTGTCAAGGGTAACCGCAGCCATAGTCTCCGAGCTGATAGTCCATGCTACTGCAAATATCGAACTGTTCGTGCAGATGGTTGTCGTCTTGCAAACGTCCCCATCTGTTGACTCAGAGATCGAGACGTGGCTGCGCGATCCGTTACAGCCATGCGGGTAAGATTCCTGTTCAAACTTACCGTCTCGAGACCAGAATAGTGGGGAATAATATGGTGTACTGGAATCTCGAATGCAACCAACCAACTTTCTTTCAGAAAAAATTGTGTTTCATTACTTGCTAAATGCCACAAGTATGTTACTGCAGTTACATTAATTTCCAGTTTAAAGATTAACAGAGTTCCTGGTATCGATGAACTTGAGTCGATAAAAATTAAATGTAATATGGAAAGGTGAACGTCTCGAGTATTGTAAAACGACCAAATATCTTGGTATCACGTTGGATCGCACACTGACCTATAAACATCATTTCCACAATGGAAGAAGTCTCAACTAGAAACATCAGGAAACTAACCAGCGGATCCTGGGGTGCAAACCCAAAAGTCCTGAGAACTTCAGCCCTTGCGCTCAGTGTGTCAGCTGCGGAATACGCCGCTCCAGTATGGTCTGCATCAACACACACGAGAAAAGTTGATGTCGCGGTGGATGAAATGGCACGGATTGTTACCGGATGCTTGAGGCCAACCCCAGTGCACAAGATGTACTTAATCATGGGGATCGCACCGCCCAACATACGACGTGACATCGCTGCCGAAGCCGAAAAAACAAAGCAAGAAGAGGACATGGGTCACCCTTTATTTGGACACCAGCCTGCTGACCGACGGCTTTGTTCGAGGAAGAGTTTCCTGTCACGTACCCGAGCCCTGGAAGGGTCGTCTGCAGAGAATCGTTTGAAAAGGTGGAAAATCGACCTGAGAAACCCCCCATAAAGATGTAAAAGAAGAACTGGCGGCTGGTGGAGATCTACCATACACAGTCTGGAGAACCCTAAACCGTATGAGGGTAGAAGTACCAAATTGCAAGACAAACCTGCAGCAACGGGGTTTCCTAAAAGAGAATGAGAATTCTCTCTGTCTGTGTGGTTCTGTCCAGGATCCTCAACGCCTGCTTATCGGTCCTTATTTAGACCAGCCCTGCACAATGAATGACTTATGGGAGGCAAATGACAAGGTCATATTGGCTGCTGATTTCTGGAAGTCTGAAGTTTAGTTCCGGACACGGAAAGTAAGTAAGTATTGATCTGGTTTTTTAATTATTCATGTATCTTATTACAGGGACACCGTACGTACTCGCCTGATGTTTGGACTAGCGCATGTGTTTATGCCTTTGTGCATTTTCGTATTTGACACTTCAGCCTGAATACACTCACAGCTGAGACCACAGTAGATAAAAAAAAGTGTGACAACTGTACGAAGAAAGTGTTGTTAACGCGTAAACGTTTTTTGTACTCGTGACTAGTCCCACCCCCTCTCAGGCGCAGCGCAGGCTGCGCGCCCTGCTCCTTGCGCTGACGTACCCCCCCTGAATTGCGCAGGCATGGAGAAGAGCCGACCCCGCGGAGGCGAGCCTGGAAGCAGCTGGAAGCCAGCTGGATTCGGCGGCGGTGACTGCGGGCGGCGCGCTGCCAGAGGACGAGGACCTCGTGTTCGGGGACGACGTGCAGCCCATCAGGAACAGGTACGCCAACAACACGCTCTAGCCGTCTTGGAGGGGTTGCCCGGCGGGAGACTTTCGGTCTACGAGGTGTCCTCAGGCCGCTTCGAGAACATTTTTCCACACAAGCGACCTATCTGGTGTGCTCCCCGTTCCCCCGTTCCCTCATACTTTTTCACCCATATCACTTTTCGCTACGATGATACTTATAGTACACAAATCTTGCACTTGGGCTCCCCTCTCCGCTTCGCGCCCAATTGGACACCAATCATTATGTTGTTGTATTCTTCAGTCCAGAGACTGGTTTGGTGCAGCTCTCCATTCTACTCTATCCTGTGCAAGCTTCATCTCCCAGTACCTACTGCTGCCTGCATCCTTCTGAATCTGCTTAGCGTATTCATCTCTTGGTCTCCCTCTATGATTTTTACCCTCCACGCTGCCCTCCAATACTAAATTGGTGATCCCTTGATGCCTCAGATCACGTCCTACCAACCGATACCTCCTCCTAGTCAAGTTGTGCCACAAATTCCTGTTCTCCCCAATTATATTCAATACCTCCTCATTGGTTATGTGATCCACCCATCTAATCTTCAGCATTCTTCTGTAGCACCACGTTTCGAAAGCTTCTATTCTCTTCTTGTCCAAACTATTTATCGTCCATGTTTCACTTCCATAAATGGCTACACTCCACACAAATACTTTCAGAAACGACTTCATGACACTTAAATCTATACTCGATGTTAACAAATTTCTCTTCTTCACAAACGCTTTCCTTGCCATTGCCAGTCTACATTTTATATCCTCTCTACTTCGACCATCATCAGTTATTTTGCTCCCCGAATAGCAAAACTCATTTACTACTTTAAGCGTCTCATTTCCTAATCTAACTCCCTCAGCATCACCCGACTTAATTCGACTACATTCCATTATCCTCGTTTTGCTTTTGTTTATGTTCATCTTATATCCTCATTTCAAGACACTATCCATTCCGTTCAACTGCTCTTCCAAGTCCTTTGCTGTCTCTGACAGAATTACAATGTCATCGGCGAGCCTCAAAGTTTTTATTTCTTCTCCATGGACTTTAATACCTACTCCGAACTTTTCCAGGCACCATTTATAATTTAAACCTGTACATTTTCAAGTAATGAACCTACAACAAGAGCTGTAAAACTACCGTAGACTATCATAAATAAGCGTAGACTACGATATTTTTCCAAATAGCTTTGGTGAGCTAAGGTCTTACCCACGTTACCTGTACCTTAGCTGTGTTGTATACGTATCGTAGGTTACCCAATTTCGATTGCTTTGCTTGCGTATGCGATCAGGGACTGACTTGGTTCCCTTAGAAACCGGAACCGGTTCACGTTTACAAACGGAGTGAGCATACATAAAAGGTCACAAAACTACGTAACATTTTTTTCTCGTGTCTGTTATTTAAAAATAAACAGTATCTATTGCAAAACTGAAATTGTTAATATTTAATTCCGGTTGTATCCGAAAATTGTTGATTTTTAACGTGAAATAGAGACACGTTGTAGTAAAAATTTAAAAAATTACAGGTTTATCATACAGGCGCTTGGAAACATAATTTCCTAAATAAAAAAAGGTAAAAACAACTGCGCGAAACAAGCGTCTTGGATAACAAGTTAAGGGCATGAAGCCAAGCCTAGAAATGTCAAACATCGCTACAATACTTCGTCGAGCTTTATATAAACATGTCATTCCTAAACAACTTTCAGCTTAATAGTAACAGCAAAGTTTTGCCTCTGATCATGATGAAGTACCTTCCATTGAGTACAAAATAACAATAATTCCATCGAAGGTAATTGTTTTAGTTATGTAAAAGCGCAGAATTCACGTGAGCAACTCATTTTTATTACTTATAATATGTATTCTATATTTCGCAAGGATATAAAATACATAATGTCCTAACACTGAACGATGTGCCGGCGGTTCTAATTATGTGTAAAGCCAACAAACAGAAATCGTCGGTCCCTAATTTCTCTCACACACATTTATGTTTCTTTCCCTACCAATACTACCAGTAACATTGTATTTGCTACGTCATATATGTGCTGTACCAGAAGTACTGAACTGTAGTTTTGACAAAGCGCAACTCTACTTACATCGAAATTCACACATTCACTGTAGCTAAGTAAAGAATTAAACAGAGCATGACATGACTTGTAAAAGGTGCCTGTAACAACAAGTTAAGGACAGGATGCAATGCCAGGAAATATCAAACGACGCTACAGTGCGTTTGAAGTTTCGAGGGCAAACGCCTCCCGCTAAGTACTGTACTTCCCTTCGGCAGCAAACATGAATGTGTATGTCGACAGACTGCAAGCGGAAATTGGTGCAATGGGCCTGACAGTATTCACGACATCTGGTGTTCGGCCTGTTACATCACAGCTTACGTCCATTAGCGTTCTCGTGTTTGCTCAGGAGGCGGTGGCCCAGTGAAAGGCATTGACCTCTAGAAATTTGACACTTAGTACCGTCATTGGTTGACATTTCCTAAATTTGCTCCTGAACACACACTCGACTTTGTCAACATTGTTTTGCTACTCGCTGTTTTCTCCGCCTATCTGTATCACATCTATAATTTAAACCTGTTCTCAACTGGCAACGGGATACTTACACATCCTCGAATACCAGTTCTCTGAATTTACAGGGTTTCATGAGACCGCCGCCATTTCCCCCCAAAGCTTTACAAAACATTTCCCCGAATAAGTCTGTTACAGTTTCGTACGGACTATACCGACCTGCTACCACTCTATCAACGCGTCTGAATTCGCTAGGTGTCTGTTGTCAAGACCATTTCAAAAGAATCCCAAGCGCTGGAGCAATACTCCAGAATTGGTCGCGCTAGCATCTTCGATGCTATTTTCTTTACAGAGACATTGCAGTTTGCACATAACCCTTCCAACATATCTAAGTCTGCCGTTTGCCTTCTGTAATATTTCATCATGGTCCCATTTCAATCGCTTATTAGTATTAGCCCTAAATAGTTTTATAACGTGAAGTGCCCAAGACGTTCATTACTAACCTTGTAATTGGGTTCGTCTCCTTGTTATAGATACCTTCTTCCACCCATCCGTTACACAAAGTGAAAAAACCCGTCTGGGACTTTCCACATTTTCTTGTAATAGTCCAACGGCGATATTTTCCTGTTGACAGCAGCATCGTCAGCGAACAATCACAGTGTTGCTGACGCCTATCTGATGAATCATTTACGTATATCAGGATCATCAGAGGTCTTATTACGCTTCTCTGGAGCATACCCGGTATTATATATTACTCGTTTCTGTTTAAATTCGGCACCCATTACAACGTACTGGATCGGATTAATCAAAAATTCAAACAATTGGTAAATTGAATCCGAAAACTGCTTCTTCCCCAGTTCCGTAGTTCTTTAAACCTAATAAAATAACGTCAGGACTTGATGTGACACATAAGCAGGAGTTAGTTGACATGAAGGAATGCTGGAATTTCACATCGATAATAATTTGAACTGGAAGAAACGTGATACTGAGCTTTTGAAACACATAGGTTCATAACTTTTGTTATTCTCATAATTAATAGTTTTGGGCCTTCTACGAAGCACGTTGAAATCAATATTTCAATCTATGCTTCTTGAGTTCGTCTTGTTCTTGGCTCACATTCGTTTCACATGTTCTGATTTCTGCTTCCGGAGGTTTTCGTTGTTACGAGGTTGCTTTGTTCCTCTTTCTTGATCGTCCTTTAAGGTGACTTTCCGAATTTTGTTCCTAAATAGATTCCTTTTATGAGTATCCATTGTGTAGGATCATATGTCGTATCAAGTGAACTTTGTGACTGGATTGAGGATTTTTTTTTTTTTTTTTTTTTTTTTTTTTTGGCACATGTACAAGCAACCTCACTGTTGACGTATATTGTACTGTATGGAACTGGGGACCAGAAACAGCGGAGAGGCTTCGTCCCCGCCGTAGCCTTCAGTGGTTCACAACCCCGATACAGGCTACAGCAGTCCACTCACGCCACCTCCGCCCCACACCGAACACAGTGTTGTTGTGCGGTTCGGCCCGAGTGGCAAGAACCCACACACTAATCCGCCGGGTGGATTCATGCCGGGGACCGCCACGCCTTCCCGCCCGGAAAACAGTGCGTTAGACCGCACGGCTAACTGGGCGGGGCAAGTAGTATATTAACAACCTACAGGACAATACTAATAGTACCATCAGAGTTCCCGTACATGATCCAGTTATCTATAGGGAAGTTCTGTCAGATCTCGATAATATTTCAAAGTGGTGCAAAGGTTGGCAAGTTGCTTTAAACGCTGAATGCAAAATTTTGCACATCAAAAAATGAAAAAACGTGGTATCCTACGTTTGTTAACATCAGGGGTTCACAACTCGAATTGGCCAACTCATACAAACACCTGAGTGTAAGACTTTGTACCGATATGAAATGGAATGATCACATAGGTTCAATCGGTAATAAGAAGATGGTAGACTTCAGTTTATCGGTAGAATACTACGTAAGAGCAGTCAGTCTCCTACAGACATTGCTTACCAATCGCTCGTGGGACCCATCCTAGAATATTTCTCAAGTATGTGGGACCCATATCAGATAGGACTAACAGGGGATATTGAACGTATACAGAGAAAGGCAGCATGAATGGTCACAGGTTTGTTTAATCTAGAGGAGAGTGTCACAAAGATACTCAAGGAACTGAAATGCAGAATCCTGAAGACAGAATGTAAACTATCCCGAGGAAGTCTGTAACAAAGTTTCAAAAACCGGATTTACAGAGTAGTAGGACTGGAAAGGCAGCAGTGCAACTGGGAATATCCAGACGCTCCGTTCAAAGCATTCTTAAAAGTGACCTCCATATGTACCCATACAAGATGACCTATGCACAGACGCTCACTGAAGAACACAAGCAGCAGAGACTACTGTTTGCTCAGTCGGCGGAGGATAGGAAAGAAACTCTCAACAACGTTTGGTTTTCAGACGAGGCGCATTTTCATTTAGACGGTGTGGTTAACAAACAAAATGTACGCTTTTGGGCCACAGAAAACCCACAAGTGCTTCATGAACGACAACATTATGCTCCGAGGATTACAGCGTGGGCAGCAATTTCCAGTCACGGACTTATTGGACCCTATTTCTTTGAAGAAACTGAACAGCGAGCGTTCTTTGAGCATGCTTCGCAATAGCTTAATTCCACAGCTTCTCGCTACTGCCTTGCCCTTCAACACATGCAAGATGGAGCAAGGCCACATAATGCACACACTGTGTTGGAGGTTTTACACGAGCATTTCGACATGCGGATCATTTCACTCAGGTTTCCAGGTCGCTTCAATGACGGACGAAATTGCTCCCCCCCCCCCCCCCCCCCCACCTCCCCAATATTCCAGACCTCAATCCGTGTGACTTTTTCTTTGGAGGAAAAAATTTTCCCGAGACGTCCACTTGATTTAATGGGGCTCGGAAGACATATTCTTGAACAAATCTCCATGGACAGCTCTTCATTGTAGTGTATGTTCCTTTCAGATTGTATTTAGAATGAAGTTTATTGTTCCATTAAGTTTCGGGTGTGCAGCCGCAAGAAATCTCTTTCTTCTTCTTCTAATATTTCGGCTGTATAACGTTCAGCCATCTTTAGAGTGAGCCGCAAGACTGCCGCTCTAGTGCTCGCTTCGTCCCTTTATACTGTTGTATCGCGCATACAGTATGTTGTATGACAATGTCGAAATTTTGGCAACTACATCATCCTTTTGGGACTCGATAGTAAAGAAGGCAATTGAAATTCGCTTGACGACGAATGTAATTAATAGAGAGAGTGGTTTCAATCTTGATAAATCACGGAATCCGGCATTTGCTGTAATAAACTCGCAAAGACGTCGTCACAGTGCTGCTCACAATGATATGTCGATATGCCAACAAAGATCAACTGCGGAGTCATAGATACAACTCGCGCATTATGCACATCTCTGCCGCCGACCAACGTCTCTGGCGCATTTGCATCTGTGGCCGCACACGCAGTCGCGCGGTCCAACAGTATAAAGGGACGAAGCGAGCACTGGAGCGGCATCCCCCTCACCCCCTGGTTGCTCCTCTCCTCTCCCATCCCCGCCCCCTGCCACATCTTCACTGTTGTGTCCCCCATACCCTCCATCTCTACACCCTTCATCTCCTTTCCCAAGATGGCTTCCATCAACTCCCCCTCCCGGATGATGCCCTCTCACCCGCCATTTATCCCTCGTACTCCTTTCCTGTCCTTTTCCCGGGCTCCCTCTCCCCCCCCCCCTTCCATGCTCTTTTTGCTGACCTCCCCTCTCTCTCTGCCCCCTTCTCTCCCCCAAGTCCTTTTGCATTTCCCTCCTCTGCCTCTTCTCATTCCCTCTCGCGTCTGCCCTGCCCCTCTCCCTCTTTGAGTCCTCTCCCTCCTTGGTTCCCCCTTTTCATTTTTTTCCTCCCTCCCTCCTTGTTCATCCCCCTCCTCCAGCCCCCCCCCCCAATCTGCCTTTGGCTCGGGAGTGTCATCTTTGTGCCGCCATTTTCGTGCAGTGTTTTACAGTGAGTGTTCTGTGTTGTGTTTTTTGAGAAGTGTTGCGAACGGCCATCATACTGTCGCTGTGTGTGCTTCTTATCTCTTGCGAAAAGAAACCAGACTGTCACCATGTTTTTTAATTGTGTGTGTACTATGTTACTTGTAAAATGTAAACTTTCACGGCCGGAACTGTCATGATTAATAAAATTCTTTTCCGGGCTATTATGCCGTGGTCTGATGGATTTCGCATTGTAATCCGACGTTTCGTCCCCATCTGCGGTGGACATCTTCAAGGGGGTTCGTGGCTTCTGTTAACTTCCGAAACACACACTGTCTCACTACTGACTGCAGCAAATTTTTTGTTTAATCCGAAGATTCAGTTTACCATGGAGGAGGAGGCAGAAGGGAGACTAAATTTTCTGGATGTGCTAGTTTACAAGAAACAGGATGGTAGCTTAGGCCATACAGTTTACCGGAAACCCACGCACACGGATCGTTATCTACACCGGGATTCGAACCACCACCCACAGCAAAAGCGAGGCATAATAAAAACGTTGGCGGATAGAGCGAGGAACATCTGTGAACCTGGGCTACTGGATACGGAACTGGAACACCTCACTGATGCATTACTCAGGAATGGTTACTCGGCTGCTGAGATAAAAAGAGCGTTAAGACCGCCGCGTGAAAATAATAGCAATGCACAAGCGCTTGCAAAATCGAAAGTTTTCCTGCCTTTTATTAAGGACGTCACTGACCGCATAGGGAAAATATTGAAAAAACGGAATATCGCGGTGATTTACAAACCAACCCGGAAGATACAAGAACACCTGAGATTGGCTAAGGATGCTCGTAAACCGCTGGAAAAAGCAGGAATTTACAGGATCCCGTGTAGTTGTGGGGAGGTATATGTGGGTACCACAAAAAGAACGGTCAAAAAACGACTAGAAGAGCACAAGGGCAATTGCAGAAGGGGAGAGATTGATAGATCAGCTGTTGCGGAACACGCTTTGCAGTCAGGAGACCATCACATTTATTTTGATAGAACTCAAGTACTGGCAGCCACAAGCGGATATCATGAAAGGCTTTACAGAGAGGCTATAGAGATTATGAAACACCCCAGGAATTTTAATAGGAAGGAGGAGGGCGTGAAATTGAATGACATCTGGATGCCGGTGCTGAAGAAGATGTGTACCAGTCTTCCGCCATGGGATGATAGCAACAGCGGACGGCGGCAACCGACAACGGCCAATTGCGCTCGCGTATTCAAAACATGTGACGTCACGCCTATGCGCGGGAGCACGCGAAAACAAAAATTTGCTGCAGTCAGTAGTGAGACAGTGTGTGTTTCGGAAGTTAACAGAAGCCACGAACCCCCTTGAAGATGTCCTCCGCAGATGGGGACGAAACGTCGGATTACAATGCGAAATCCATCAGACCACGGCATAATAGCCCGGAAAAGAATTTTGTTAATCACTATGTTACTTGTCTGATTCCTGTGTATTTTAACATTGCCAACCCCTTTTGCTTTCTGTTTTAACTTTCCCTATTTTTCCGCCATTTTACACTTTAAGTCACCGTTTTATCACCTGTTTTTCTTGTTTGTTTTCTTCTTCCTTTAAAGTCTGTAGGATGTAGAGTAGCGTACTAAGCTGCTGCCACCCCGCCCCCTTCGGGGGGAATTGAAAAACAATAATGAAAAAAAAAAACTGGAGCAGTAGTCTTGTGGCTCACTCTGAAGATGGCTGAACGTTATACAGCCGAAATATTGGGAGATTTCTTGCGGCTGCACACCCGAAACTTAATGGAACAGACTTTGTGCCGCCAAAACGTGAACAATCACATCAAATAAAGTTTATATTCAAAAACGAAATAGTAACACATTTGGTGCGCCACGTTGTATGTGAAGGTGACAGTTTACGGTCGCTGTTGGCAGGCCGCGACCCGGGGGCAAGCGCCGCCGCCGCAAGCGCCCCCGCCGCCCCCTGCCCCCCGAGCTGTTCGACGTGCCCGCCCCCGACGAGTCCGCCCCCGAGGCCGACCTGCCCGCGCTACCCTACCAGCGGCCGCGGCCAGCCTACGAGGAGCCGGAGGCGGAGGCGGAGACGGCCGCCCCGAGGCCGCGCCGCAGGAAGCTGCGCCGCAGGCCGCCGGCCCCGGCGCTGCCCCTGGGGGCGGAGGAGGGCGCGGGGGCGGCGCCGGCGCCGGCGCGCTACCACAGCCGCTACAGGGACGACGAGCTGCCGGCGCCCAGGCGCAGGACCCGCGGCAGGAGGCCCGGCGTCGCTGCAGGTGAGCACTGCCTCGTGTTTCATTTCCCTTTCTACTCACACTGTAGCCATGTACGGAAGTGAAACATGACGATAAATTGTTTGGACAAGAAGAGAATACAAGCTTTCGAAATGTGGTGCTACAGAAGGAGGCTGAAGATTAGATGGGTAGATCATGGAAGTAATGAGGAGGTACTGAACAGAACTGAAGAGAAGAGGAGTTTGTGGCACAACTTGACCAGAAGAAGGGATCGGTTGGTAGGAAATGTCCTGAGGAATCAAGGGATCACCAATTTAGTATTGGAGGTCAGCGTGGAGTGTAAAAATCGTAGAGAGAGACCAAGAGATGAATACACTGAACAGATTCAGAAGAATGTGGGCTGCAGTAGGTAATGGGAGATGAAGCTTGCACAGGACAGGCTTGCGTGGAGAGCTGCACCAAACCAGTGTCTGGACTGAAGACAACGACAACAACCACAACGACAACGACAACGACAACGACAACAACAACAACTACTACTACTACTACTACTCAGATAGGTACCAAACGTTGTCTGTTGGTAGAGTATCAACCGTATCTCCGATTCAGTTCGTATTGTGTGTTGTCGCCCAGCAGAACGGGCGTAAAAGTTAATTAAAAGTAACACCAGAAGTACGGAGCACATCAACAGCGTACCTCTGAGAAACTAACACATGTTACTTCCGTGGGAAAGTTGGGTGTTACATCCTCATACAAAGTGTCCCGGGATCATACCCTAAGAATGACAAACTTTTTTTCGTGTATTATGCGTGAAAGCCGACCTCGGAGAAGATCAGTTTGGATTCCATATGAATGTTGGAAGACGTGAGGCAATACTGACCCTACGACTTATCTTAGAAGAAAGATTAAAGAAAGGCAAACCTACGTTTCTAGCTTTGTAGACTTAGAGAAAGATTTTGACAATGTTGACTGGAATACTCTCTTTCAAATTCTGAAGGTGGCCGGGGTAAAATACAGGGAGCGAAAGACTATTTATGGAAGCAGTGGTTGGGAAGCGAGTAAGATAGGGTTGTAGCCTCTCCCCGGTGTTATTCAATCTGTATATTGAGCAAGCAGTAAAGAAAAGAAAAGAAAAATTCGGAATATGAATTAAAATCCATGGAGAAGAAATAAAAACTTTGAGGTTCGCCGCTGACATTGTAATTCTGTCAGAGACAGCAAAGGACTTGGAAGAGCAGTTGAACGGAATGGACAGTGTCTCGAAAGGAGGATGTAAGATGAACTTCAACAAAAGCAAAACGAGGATAATGGAATGCAGTCAAATTAAATCGGGTGATGCTGAGGGAATTGGATTAGGAAATGAGACACTTAAAGTAGTAAAGTTTTGCTATTTGGGGAGCAAAATAACTGGTGATGGTCGAAGTAGAGAGGATATAAAATGTAGACTGGCAATGGCAAGGAAAGCGTTTCTGAAGAAGAGAAATTTGTTAACAACATCGAGTATAGATTTAAGTGTCATGAAGTCGTTTCTGAAAGTATTTGTGTGGAGTGTAGCCATGTATGGAAGTGAAACATGGACGATAAATACTTCGGACAAGAAGAGAATAGAAGCTTTCGAAATGTGGTGATACAGAAGAATGCTGAAGATTAGATGGGTAGATCACGTAACTAATCAGGAGGTATTGAATAGAATTGGGGAGAAGAGGAGTTTGTGGCACAACTTGACAAAAAGAAGGGACCGGTTGGCAGGTCATGTTTTGAGGCATCAAGGGATCACAAATTTAGCATTGGAGGGCAGCGTGGAGGGTAAAAATCGTAGAGGGACACCAAGAGATGAATACACTAAGCAGATTCAGAAGGATGTAGGTTGCAGTAAGTACTGGGAGATGAAGAAGCTTGCACAGGATAGAGTAGCATGGAGAGCTGCATCAAACCAGTCTCAGGACTGAAGACCATAACAACATGGGCAGTGGCGTTACAGAATAGATAAGGGATTTTTATCTATGACCGACTATTATCGATAGTTACATTTTATATTTGAGCAGTTTTCTCTCTGCTACTATGTACAAGCTACACCACGTCCACCTTCCTCGGTATTTAGGCCACTCTCCGACGCCCGACTCGTCAGTCGGCAGGATTCAGGACTCAGCAGGACCAGCCATGCCTCTGAAGACGTCCAATGTAGTAGTGGACGAAACTTTAGGAATAGAAGAATTCCATGGACCACGGCCAGATTTGATCCTTGTTTGTTCTGAGCAAATAACAGAGGTCACAACAATAAACATACATGGTTTGTAACCATTATTTCATTACAGCAGCTGATCGTCTCCATCAATACTTAGCAATTATTAATGTTCAGTCAGGGCACACAACTACCGCCCAGGTATTAGACGCCAACTGTCTCCATCCATTTCCATGCGCACAATACCTTGACCGTAGTGACGGCATTGCACCTTGAGAGTGGTACTTCGTGGACGTCAGTGGCGAAACAGGTTGACTAGATGTTTCCACAACGTGAGGCTCAACAGTTGTGAAGTATTTTACAATATGCATTTCAGCCATATGTTGTTTATTTGTCCCATTACTCATCTACCGGTTCCGGTTATTAAACATCATCCAGGATGTAGGGTACAACACATTAGTTAAAAAGCATCCACATTCCCTTTAAGCTGAATAATATCCAAATTATCCACTGAAATTGTACAAACACCTGACAGTTTGTCTCAGAATACTGGCAACCATATATGACTGTCAGTATTCGAAGGCAAATTATGTCAGATGTTTATACAATTTCACTGGATAATTTCGATATTATTCAGCTGAAAGGGAATGTGGATGCTTTTACCTAAACAATTGTACCCTACATCCTGGAAGATTGTTGACAACTGAAATCAGTAGATGCCTAATCGGACAAATAAACAGCTTATGGTTAAAACGCATTTTATAAGAAAAGACTGGCTGCCTTACTCCAGTGGCGCCTTACAACAGTTACAAAGGGCACACAGTCGCAGGTGCAGGTTGCTTATCTAACAGCTTTGAGGTGCAACAGAAATTTAATTTTTCACTATTAGATACCCAAATTTAAAATTCTGTTCACAATCTATTCATTAGGGGGTGTATCTCATGTTAAAGATTTAACACAGTAACTTTTTCTTGCTGATACCTCTCACAAAACAATCAAAGGAAAACAGTTTATCGCTTACAACATTTTCGCTGTTCGTGCACTTAAAGCTTTAGCATCACGCATAGCATTTTATCATTTCTATTTGCAGTACTTTTGCAGACAGTAGTTAAGTAGCCAGAATGATTTTTCACTCAGCAGTGGAGTGTGCACCAATATTAAACTTCTTGGCATATGAAAAACTGGGACTTGAATTCAGGGCCTAGGCCCTTCGCAGAAAAGTGCTGCAACAATTGAGCAACCAAAGTGTGACCATCACCTGCCCTCACAGCTTTACTTCTACCAATATCCCATCTCATACCTTAAAAATATACTTCATTCTGGAAACAATTCCTCAGGCTGCGGCTAATTGTAAGCCTTGTCTCCACAATATCCTTTCTTCCAGGAGTGCTAATTTGACAAGTTTCGCAGGATAATTTCTGTGAAGCTTGAAAGGTAGGTGAGGTACTGTGGAAGTAAAACTGTGTGGACAGGTCATGGCCATGCTCAGATACTTCAGTCGAAAAAGAATTTGCACACAAAAGGCAAAGGTTCCAGGTTTGAGCTCAGTCCGGCAAACAGTTCTAAACTGCCATGGAGTTTCAGTATTGACATATACTACTGAACATACCTGCAAATTATACCACTGTACAACACACGGTTAGGGAAATACGACATCATAAATACTTAGATTCATGAAAAATTAGATTTTCTTATAACAGAGCACAGATTAACCAGACTATACTCCTACAGTGTTTGATAATGAGAGCACGTAACTCACTTTCAACAACCTTTAAACATAATTTCAGACATTTTCTAAGCTTTTTTATTAGACTATGGGTAAATAATCACGACTCAACCATAAATATTTTACATATAATGTCAAATATTTAGCACATTAACTCAATTGTAAAGTAATCAGATTTTTGAAACAATTTTATACACTGGACTGCGACTCTGAAGAGTTGGGGCACTGGTTAATCGTTTCCAACTACAACAGCTTCCTGTCTCTGGAAATTCATTATTTGCATTGCTTTTGAAGTGTTTCTCTTCCTCTTGTATCTGCCCAATAGCAAAAGGACTGGTTGCAGCAGTCTTCTAAGCAATTCCAGCAGTACCAAATTTCACAACAAATGTTCAAGTAACTGATGACAAGGCAGCCGGTCAACATAATACAGCAACTTTCAATATTTCAACACGTGAACATCCTGTAATTTTCAACGCAAAAATGAAACGAGGGATTGCTGTGCGAAGCGACTTTAATCCTAGCTAAGTATTGTTGTGCCAACCAGGGATCAAAATGCACATTTCAGAAGAGAATATGCACTGTAAACAACTGACACCGTTACACAGGAAAGATGACCAACACAGACGGTCATCAATAGTGGAACATTAATAAACAAAAGTGACACTAACTCTGTCCCTCTGCTGGAGTAGGGGGAGAGCATGTTTCGAAGCAGAATTTAGACAAAATCCTTCATTTCAATCTATGAAGTCATCAGGTCATTTGTCAGTTTAAACGAATAATGTAGTTAATTTTGAAATACAGAATAGAAAAAAATACATGAAAACTACAAGTGTAAAAGCAAATATGTTAACAACAATAATATACATATCTTTGGCTGTAGAACCAAGACAGAAAAGAATAACGGCTATCAGAAAGTTTACTGAAAATAATTTTACTATTATTGAATTACACAAAATTAATAAATTTGTTGGTCCTGCCTAAAAAATGGGGGATGACCGCTTCAAAAAACTGCTACCCCTGCGATGTCTGTCAGAGAGTTATTTATAGTAGCTGTCACTTCTCAGTTTTCATCCCATTCCATCTCATCTTTCCTACTCAGCCTCTTAGAGATTGCTTGTGCCTGCCTGTTGCTTCCTTGACATTTTTCACCCAACTTGTAAGCAGTCAATTTGATTTCCTTTCTCCTTTGGGATCCACCTACACCCTTTTTTGGCCATGCACTATCATCCATTTTTTCTACATGGTCATACCAAAGTAATCTCTTCATTTCAATCATATTTCCTTCAATTTCCATAATTCTTCTTATTTCTTCATTTCTGATGTGGTCTAATCTTGCAACTCCAAAACTTTGAGTCCAGTAATCAATTTGCACGGAAAGCAATCAATCTTAGTATCTTTTGGTGGCAATTACCATCTGTTCGTCAGTGTGTAGGAGATAGTATAGTTTATGTCTCTGGTATTCCCACTTGGCTAAGTTTACTTCTCCATGTCTTTAACAGGTCTTCCAAGAAAATTTTAAATAACACAGAAGCCAGTGCACAATCCTGTTGCAAATATCTAAATATAATTTATTTACTCGATTACAAACAGATTATCAGAGAAAGTATCTCTCTATATAGCACATGTGGTATACTCGAAAACAGTGTTATCTGTCATCAAATGACTAGCTCCTCTGTTTTCTCATTGCTCCCTAGCCCACCTACGTTGCCATAAACAGGGCGATTCAGCTGCCTCACAGTTGGGTTTTACGGAACCTGCGAGACTTTCAAATATCGTGCACAGGATTTTCACATTCTGTCACTCGCTACACACAGACTGGTGGGAACAGTGCCTACATTCCCGTAACCCTTCTGACCTCAACCTCCATTAGTCACTGTCCTCACCCATCCAGCCCCTTCCCTGTTCCCATTCCAGCACTACACAGCCGACATTCCACCATCACACCCACTCCTCCTCCTCCTCTCCTTTTCCGCTACTCCCCATATCTCCCCTGCCCACCATCTAACCTGCAGCACTTCACTGTCCACTCCTACCATACGTCCCTCCCCCTCTGCCTCAGCCTCCTCCTTACCCCTACCCAGTCACCACTCCCATCATGAACTGGTGCTTCTGCTCCAGTGTAGTTTCAGTTGCCTGATACTGCAGTTGTGTTTGTGTTTGTGTGTGTGTGTGTGTGTGTGTGTGTGTGTGTGTGTGTGTGTGTGTGTGTGGGGTCTACTTCTGATGAAAACCTTACTGGCCGAAAGCTTTATTTGTGGAAGTATTTTTGTTGTACCTATGTGTGACTTAGCATCTCCGCTATATGGTGAGCGGCAACTTTCCTTTTCATAATATTGTTACACACCGACTATTAGCCCTACAGAAAAAATGAAGAGGACTTTTTACAGAAAATTTTGTACTGGGACTCATTTTTGTTGGATGTCGTAGTTTTCAAATCGTGCAATAGAAGTGTACAAAAGTAACCTTTGAAAGTGTTTTTGTTGAGAAACTCAAAAAATGTGGTCTCCAATGAAAACTTGTCCCAGTAAAATATTTAAATGCATTAAATGTCATGCAAAAAAGACCTGTTCATTTTTTCTGTAGAACTAAGTCTGTGCGCAGTGAGCATGAGAACAGAAAATTTTTTCAAGTGGGTGCAGGCTGCATAAGGCCTAGAGGTAGGAGCAGCCGAATCACCCTGAAAATTGGGATGGGGCCAATAGTAAATAATTCCACACCCACTGGCCTGATCTACTCAAGCCAAATGACCAACTGGCATCCAATTTGCTCCCCACCACCTACATGAGTACTGGACATTTCTCATTGGTTGGAAACTGACTTTCTCTGCAATTAACTGCATCCACTGATCACCTCTAACCTACATTACTGAGATTGTGGAAATATGTAACTAACATTGGCATGAATAAATCCTTACATCATTCCAGGAAACCTGTTGGGTGCCTCATCGCAAACACTATCTGCTGTACTACAGACTAGCTACCTTCACTGCGATACGATATATCTTGTGGCATAATTTTGTTATTCTATTAACTGTATTATACTGCTGACAGTGAGGGATATCCCAAGGACGATGTAAATGGCAACATTCTTTTTGCAGGTGCTGAAGACGCAGAAGCTGGGCTGTCACTGTACAGTGAGGACATCGGTCCACTGGCACCACGCAGGAGGCGCCCAGTACACCAGTTCCACGCTAGAATCCCTGAAGATGAGCCCATTCCTCTGGAGCGAGTCCCTCTACGTGATCACGGTGATGGCATCCCCCTCTTGGAGGCAGGCAATCCGCCGCCACCTCACGACAGCACTGGCGATGACGACACGTTCTTCCCAAAACCTAGGAGGCGCAACAGGCTGCGATACCAGAACTCTCAGCCGCTTTATGACCATACCGTCATAGCACACGAAGATAGTTTCGGTGAAGGGTATCCAGATGGTGGTGATAATCAGACGAGATCTCGTAAGCGCCAGAACCTATCGACAAGAGTTCACTTTGATGACAGTGCGCTACCGGTGCCTGCCACAGACAATAGTGGTTCTGTTGCAGAAGAAGTCTCGTCACCAGCTACAGGCACTGCCAGATTTCAAGCAGGTATTGTTTCTAATTTGCATCAACAGACTAAAGGTGAGGTTCACAATGGAGATGTGAGACCAGCACCACAGACAGACAGTGAGGGGAAAACAGCTGTGTTGACAGTGGGAACTGAGGATTCCAGAATTGAACAAACTGAAACATTATCACACGACAATCGCGATACAGCTGGTGCACTTCAAGAGGATGCAATCATTAAGCTGGTGGCAGTCAATACTGCCCAGTCCCTTAGCAATAGTGCTAGCAACAAAGAACTGGCTGAGAATAAGATTTCAGAGACAGCCAATGCCACATCAGGCTTCACCACAGAAAATTCAGCCATCACAACTGAAATTACTGCAACAATTACTACAGTGAGAAGAGATTCCTCAGATCAGGAGACTGTCAGTACACCGACCCCAGTTCCTATAAGCCTGTCAGAACTGCTGAGGATCAAGAACATTACATTGGGTGACATCGTGCGTGAGAATGGGGAGTCAACAACGGCCTCCAGAGTCAGAGATAAGCTGCGTCAACCCCAACAGCACCGCAGAATCCCTATCCACAGGCTACCGACACCGACAGAACTATTTGCGAGGAAGAGAGGATCACTTCACCAGACTGTCAATATTTCTGGCCCACCAACAGCCATTCCTCCATTAGTCAACACTATACCTGCAATTACAGGCTTTCAGACAAATACACCACACACACTTACTGTGAGTACAGTGCCAACAACTGTATCTGAAGTAGCCATGGCCACTCTTCCAGTGAAGATAACTCCTATTGTAAATGCAAGTCTGACCAACAGTGGCGCAAATCTATCATCCAGCACACCTTCTCCATCTGTGAAACTGTCCCCGGCAGCAGAAAGAGTCCCAACAAGCAGACCTGTCACCGAGCTTCCGACAGTAACGGTGAGAAGTGGTCAGGTTGATGAGAAACCGGTGGTAAAAATGCCAACAGTCAATGTACCACTCATTATGCAAGAGTCACCAGCCATAGATCCTGTCAAGGCAATGGGTGAAGGAGGAGTGAATGCCTCAGCAAGCTCCTCCAAGAGTCGAGTTGTCATAATGCCGAGCAGTGTCCCCGCTGTAGTTTCTGACACAGAAAGTGACAGTGAAGACGTTCCAGATGAAGACATCCTGGAACTGCTGAGAACACAGGCAGGCTCGGCCAAGCTTGCCAAGATATTGCAGTCGCGCAATATGACTCTGCAAGAGCTGATTGAGCACAGAGAGAGGGGATCGTCACACCAACATCTTTCCGATATTTTTAGTGGAAAGAAGAAGCAGTCACTTCCTCAGCTACCAGTGTTGTTGAGGGGACAGAGTCTGGCACACGATGAACCGATGCAGATCAGCATGACAGACCCATCTCGGAACCCAAGAATAATGACTGGGCTACATCATGGAACTTCGGCTCACAGTTCACAGCCGTCCGCATCCGGAGGTGATAGTAATAACATTGCCTTCCACCCAGGACTACGTATTGACCAGAATAGGGAATCAAACAAGACACAGTCAGGAGGAACAGGTAGTTTCCGTTTCCCAGATGCATTACCACTGCCCTCTCGTCCTGCACTACCTCCATCTTTCACCACCTTCAACAATCCTCCAAAGACAGACATACCTGGCCACTCCGGCCACACAGTTGAGCTCGACATCAGCAGGCACAGAGTTCTTCAGCCAGTCAAGCCCAATGGATTCTTCATTGCTGAAGTGACTGAGGAATCCAATGACATCCGAGACCAGCCAGTCACTGCAGGTTCCAGCAATCATCCAGTTCACAGAATTAACAGCTTCTACGATGTACGGCCAAATGCAATAAATGGTCCAGAACTGCAGGCAGTGCTCATCCATCAACTTACTCAGCAGGTTTGTAGTGCCCTTCTATAATTAATTCAGTTATAGTAGTATGTAGTTTTATTTTATCCACGAGAAAGCTGTCGAGTCCTAAAATTCCTTTATTTTCTGCACAACAGTTTTTAGGAAAGAATTCCCATTTCAAGTATGTTCTTAGAGTATTATGAGATGTTTGGTGTAATGTGAGAGTTGCGGCATTAGTATGGTGCATTCCTATTTCTTGTTGTCCTCTTATGCTTCAACTCATGTATATTATACATCATTTAAACAATTGATAGTTCCCAGTACACCTTAAAAACAAACTGAAATGTCAACTGTTTAAGTTATGCATAACATGCAGGGATTTCCATATATGAGGGCAACAAGAAACCCTCAAGGCAGCAGCTCACACATTAAAACCAATAGTATGAACATACCTCAAGCCTCAAGATACTTGACCCAGTAACTGTTTTGGTCACAAGTAAAAGGAAGTTTAGAGTTTGATGTTGGCCCATTGACAAGGTAATTAGCAACAGAACACAAGCTTGGATTGGACATGATTGGAGAGGATAATACCATGTCTTTTCCCAAACCATACAAAATTTGAATTTGGGTGGAACGGAAGTTCCTCTATAAAACGATTGTGTATATTTTTACTGAATTTGCTTTCTTCCCACTTATTTTGCTGTTCCTTAGTGTGCAAGCTGTGAATGCAAGCAGTTGCTTACAAGATCTTACTAACATTGAGAACAGTAAAGGAGCATGTGTCATATGTTTATAATTGATGAAACAGGTGGCTAGAGAATGTTTCACTGTTTCAGGCAATAAGCTGAGATTTTTAAAGGATTTGTACCACAGCACTTTAGTTCAGATGTTAAAGCTTTTTGCAGCAGCAGAGCCTGTATCAAAGCACACAGTGAATATTCAACTGAAGGCTTCAGAGTAGAATGTTTTCCATTTTAAATGAGAAAATACAGCTGTGTATTGGGATACCTACAATGTGAGAGTCTGGGATGCACAGCTCAGCCAGGCGAAGTGTGTGTCTCAATGGGTAGTGGTAGTCATTTCAGCTACACACAGCTCTGTTTCTTCACGATATCTTTGTTCCTTATTCTTATATACTCAGCATTCAGCATTCACAGAGGTGAAGGGTTGTTCTTAATGTATCATTCATTTGACTTACATGCATAACTAGCTCAAGAGATTTCATACCAAAACAACTGCACCACACTACTATCGTCACCAAGATAAGGCCTTGATAGTAACTTGCATATCTCAGGTACTTTTCTGATAGGTCAAGATAATTACTAGTCAGGGCAAGAAAATTAAGATGTTCTTAGTTCATCTACGCTAACAAAACTATTTTGCACACATTTTACGGTATCAGAGTCATCAATAATGATCTGAGGAATGCAAGTTTGATTTATTCAAAAATGTATCCTCCATATACTCTCAAACCACTTACTGAATACATTATATACTTTTCATGAAATACGAAGCTGCTTCCACAGATTCAGAGCAATTAGCACACATTCCATTTTTAAGAAAAGAAGATAACTGAAGAGGTTGGTAGAAGAAAGTGCTAACACAAACGAGACTTCTTAGAGTTATTGGGTGTTTTTTTAAGTACAATGTAAATACAATGATATGAAGCAGTTTATATAGTGGACAGTTCTTTCTAGTCATACATATGGAGCTGCTTATTCCAAGCATGTGGTTCATTTGAGAACACAACAGATAACACGAGCAGACTAATCCTTTTGAAATTGTGGGCTATCACTTTCTTCTGCTGACTCCTTTGGTTGGAGCCAGACAAAAACTGTATGCAAATGATTGCTTTGGGACTCTTGTGAAATGGGTGTTCTGTAAACTTATCATGTTGTTGCTGTGGAACAAATCCCTTACCAGTTCACTTTTGGCTGCTACTCCTAGATCCTGTCAAACAGCTTAGGAAGATATCACTGACCAAACCAATCTGCAGCTACTATTATAGCTTCTGACATTTCAAAACACAGTACAGAGTCACACATCACCACTGTGCTAGATAAATAGTATGCAATACAGTGTCATGTGTTGTGTTGTGGTCTTCAGTCCAAAGACTGGTTTGACGCAGATCTCCATGCTGCTCTGACCTGTTCAAGTCTCTTCATCTCCGAGTAATACTGCAACCTTCTGAATCTTCTTCTTGTATTCATCTCTTGTCCTCCCTCTGTGATCTCTTGATGCCTAAAACATTTCCTAGCAACCGATTCCTTCTTCTAGTCAAGTTGGTTCATTTAATACACTCAAATTATGAACCAATCAGTTAACAGTGCTAGAGAGTACTAAGAAAAAAATTTGAAGCAACAGATAAAAGCTGCATGGCTAATTCTATGAAAGAAACTGTGGTGGACACTGCAAATTTCATTAATCTTAGATACTATAATTTCAAACAGAATGCAAATGAAATTAATTTTAATTGTTCTAAATACCATGACTCTACATTAATTGAATTACAAACATAGAGAAATTGCTGTCATTTATGAAGTATTACTTTACATTTCGTAACTAGTTTTTCAGCCACTTCCGGCTCATTTTTATACAGATCGTGTGTACCTTTACACAATCATACAATGTGACAGTTATTGAACTACATGAAAAAAAAGAAGAAAAAATCAGTTACAAACTACAGCATGCACACACTTTATTCAACAGATGACCTCCTGAATGGCTGTTTTTCAGCTCAGCAATGCTTTTGGGGTTATTGCTGAACACCTTGTCTTTAATATAGCCCCACAAAAAGGAGTTGCATGTGTTCAGAATCAGAGAATATGGTGGCCAATCGAGGCCGATGCCAGTGGTCTCTGGATACCCCAGAGCCAGAATGTGACCCCCCCTGTGCTCCTACAGGACATCCAACACTCTCCTGCTTCGATAGGGTGGAGCTCCGTCTTGCATGAACCACATCTTGTCAAATTCAGCATCACTAGATAATGGGGATGACATTATCTTCCAAAACCTTCATGTACAATTCAATAGTCACCATGCCATCATGGAATATTGCACCAATTATTCAGTGACAGGACATTGCACACCACACCGTCACCCATTGAGGGTGAAAAGACTTCTCAATCACAAAATGCTGATTCTCAGTCCTCCAAATGTGCCAATTTTACTCAGTGACTAACCCATCCAAATGAAAGTGTGCTTCGACACTAAATCAAACCACATTTACAATAAAGTCCATTCTTCAATTCTAGGGACAATAGTGTTGGCGAAACAGCTGCTTACACATGTTCCTGGGTCTTAATAGCTGATGGGTTTGAATTTTGTATGACAAGAGATGCAGGTGTTCAACAACAATTTTCACAATGTCTACCAGTTGATTCCCACCTGTTGTGCAGCTCTCCTGATTGATTTCCTGGGGCTGGTTTGAAACACAGTACATCTTCGATGTTTTCAGGTATTTTCACCCTTTATGGATGACCGACATTCAGGGAACATGGCAAGGGGGGGGGGGGGCGGCAAGGGCGCTATAGACCCCCTCCCCCCCAAATGTAAACTGTACACTATAATTTACTTTTTGTTTCTGTAACTTTGTAAAACAATGTGTGTCTTGGAAGGCTCACAAGTTCACGACATACAATGTTTTACATTATAACAGTAACAAATATTTCATGAGAGTGGCACTGTTCAACTCTGCAATTAGAAGATGATGACAATGATCGCTAAAGCTTCCAGTGAGGTTCTTCAAACCAATATCTCATATACGCTGTAGTAAGCATTGATAAATGTCTTTGATTTGGATACATCTTACAGAACAACTGTCATACATTAACAGCTTTCTGATCTGCTGCTATGGAAAGACTAAAGGTAGTGTCCAACTATATGTTCTACATATGAAAATGCCTGAAATGATTGGTCACCATTATCCATACCTATAATTCGAGAATATAAATATTTTTGTGAATCTGTACAACTCAATAAACTGTATGTCACCACCATTAGACAAGATAATTCCATTAATCATCAGAAAGGCATTTCAGCAATTTGGGTACAGTGTTTTTGATCCAGTTTCCTGCATCTGTTTGTCTTGGTGATTTCCTCCCTCACCAAAGCACCCCATGTTCTCCTTTCCAGGTCTCTAACTTAAGTCTAGTTATCTCTCTTCAGATAATCAACTGGTCTTCATCTGATACGATCCTTTACAAGTACTGGAGGGGAATATGGTTGGGATGCATCCATTTCACATGACTAACCCACTTCAATAATTTATCCACTTTATTGTTTGTTGAGCTCTGTGGCTGTGGATCATGTTATTTTAAGAACTACAGTAACCAACCACATTTTTACATTTTGTTATTTATCCCAACATACCTTTTAGACTTTCATCCACTTGCAATACTTGGTGCAATACATATTTCAGTATTCCATTAGTATATCGTTATAGATGTCAACTGCAGTTTGGACGCTGCAAAACAAAATTGTTATTTTCCACAAGTCATACGCAGCATCCATATTGCAACCAATATTCATAACGATATACTAGTTGTATTACGTACTATGCCAACTGAAGATGGGTGAACTCCAAAATGCATATTTGCATAAATAAAACTACGTAACGAAGTGGGTGATTGCTGTATTTCTTCAATACTACAAACATTTTCAGTCTCACAATAGTCAGCCTCCCTTCCATGGTCACTTCCACTGGAGTTCTATACTTACATCTTCTTTTTCGGACTTTCCTCTCTCTGTCATTTGTACAGCATGTTTAAGGTATATAATTACACACGAGCTTATTATGTATCTTTTTTCTTACGACTACAATACATTATGGACAGAAAGCAAGTTTCGAACATGGCTTGTTATGTTGTTAAGAGGAACAATCTGATTCCAGATAAGTGTTCGTATTACAATGAAGAGTTTGTGTCCTTTAGTTACCCTGTTCAGAACCTAAACATTGTCACCTTCTTCACTTGCCACAACATTAGTGAAACTATTCATACTCTCATATTCTGCTTCTTCACATACAGAGTTTCTCCAAGAGGAACAGTGAGTTCAGGGATATGACAAAAATGATCATACGAAGCAAAAAAAGTCTAGTAAACATGGGCTCTAAAATTTGTAACTAAAGAGCTATGAGCACTTGTTCAGTACAATAGATGGGTTTCATAGCAGCTAAGATGAACATGTGCTCATAGTTCTTAAGGTACACATTTTAGTGCCCACGTTTACTAGACTTTTTGTGCTTCGAATGATCATTCTTGTCATATCCCTGAACAGTAACCATTCCACCTGGGACAACCTACGTAGGTTACATGGAGTGGGTTTTTCACTTGTTTTAATTGTCTTGTTTTTTGCTCACAGTTGACCCAGACACTCTGAATTTGATGTTCCACAGATATAAATTCCCCTCATCTCCATATTGGTTTCACTCCAATGGTGATGTCACCCATGAATATTATAGCTTTTAGATCTTCCTTTTGCATTTCCTTGACATCTTTACTTATGGAACCAAAGGGTATGGTGAAGAATAATGGAGAATGAACAGCCCTGCTGCACACCTCTCTTTGTTCTAAGCCATTCTGAATGTTTGTAATTACAGGATATAGGACAGTGTTCACAAAGCAACCCCTTTATACCTCAGTATACTGTCATGAGTGTTCTCCACATCTAGGAACACATTATGAATGATACGCAATAACCCAAGATATGGAACGGGAAATCAAAGCAACACACAATGAGTGAACACACGAATGACACACACTGCCAAAAATACGTGCACATTCATTTATGTGTAGTGAAAGTAACAGCCGAACTTGAGTCGTACAAATTTTCTATTGAACAACTTAGCTCTATATTATGGAGCTCACTATTTTATTCTGCATGATTTGGCTTGCACCATCACAGCCAGCTAAAGTATTTTTTCCTTGGGATTTTCAGAGTACTGGAAAGCAAGCTGAGGCTGGTCACAAAAACTGGATGGTGGACCACGATGAGGTCATACCTGGAGGAGCCACACAGCCCAAAGAGATGGTCAATGCAGCAGTGGATCCTACAGTGGAACCAGAAACAGATATTGTGACAGCAGACGATGTCGACGAAATGGCAGCTGTGAGGGAGGATGACAGTGTAAACAGGGACAGTACCGAGTCTGACGACATCGCTTGGCTGTCTCCGTCAGCCAGATCAGCAGTCACAGCTGGCGGCACGGTGCTCGGCGCAGCGCTCCTCGTCTTCTTGGCGGTGCTGGTCGGATGCCGAGTGCGACAGCGGAGGCGCCGTGCCCGGGCGCGTTCGCCCATGATCCTCAACCGGGGGGCCACACTCGGCGCCAAGCGTAATCTCGGGGGCACACTCGTGCTTCCGGGTCACAAGAGGAAAAAGCAGGAGGGCAGTCAGCAGCACTACCTAGAGGACGACTTTGCTGAGCCTCCGAGGAGGTACTATCTGTGGAGGACCATTCGCAAGACACTTCAGTACAAGTGATAGTGCTTACAAGATGAGTACAGGACATCAATAGATGAGCTGGGCGGTAACTTGTGTTAACTGCTTTGGGTTAAAAAAAAAAAAAAAAAAACAATGCCAAAGGTACACAACCATCATTTCTGCCACATTCTCTCCCAGTGATGCATTTGTGTGTGGATTATACTACTCTGGCTACATCAGTAGACAGCAGTTTTACCACAAGATGGAGAATGGACAAATCTTCAAACCTCTGGCATGTTACTCAAGTGAACTGATGTAAATAAGTTGTCTCTTATATGGAAAACAAAGACCCAAAGTGATGGCACCTGTGTCACTTCCATTGGATTACAAAGTTGGACATTAAAATGTGGCCACCTTCCACAAAAGCCAAGTTTTTGGAAGTGGAATATGTAGGCCATTACTGTCAACTTACTCTACTTGCCACAAGGATGTTACATATAAACTCAGGGTAAGGATACTTTCCTCATTTCACTAACCCTGACAGATGGATCATCTATCAAACTGAGTATGACTGATCAGGCTGACTGTTTAGCATGTAACTATAAGAATCACAGCCAGCAACACTTTACGAACTCTCAAAAAGAGAGCCACACCAGTGGTTCTGCAAGAAACAGTCCACGCTGAGTACACTCCCCTGGAACATAGGCAAATTCCAAGAAGTTAGGAATGCCCACTGTGAAAAAACTGGATGGTAGGAGTGTGTCTTTTCTGCATTTCGCAATGCTTGACAACAGGAGAAAGTACATGCACCTATGGTTTCATAACCTAACTTTTACACAGTCTAAATCAGGAAGGTGTATCACACATTCATACTTCATGCAGAAATCAATTCTGAGCATCACATGTCTTAGGTAGATTAATAATACCTTCAAGTCTCTTGACCAATGTATCCAAAGAGCACAAAAATATTCTTAATGGAAATACTGTAATGGTATCTCCAACAGAAACAGCTAGAAGAAAAGTGATGGCTCACAAAGTACACATTTTTAAAAGGAATTCCTGTCTGGCTATGCAGTGGGTGCAACGTTTCAACAACTTTCTGATAACTGGGTGCTTATTCATTTTTTATGATGTTACAAAGTTAGTATGAGCACATGGGAGGAGAAACAGTAACCCAGACTGTTTATTTTGTGTGTAAACATTTGCCAAATGCAATGCCATTGTCTATGTGGTGATTGTGATGATAATTACACATTCTAGTTTCCTTCTCAAACTATTTTTGTACAATTATTGTCAATATGAATACTTAAATGTTTTGTATTAATTTATTATAATAAAAATAAAATGGACAGTATGTCAAACTTCACATTGCTTTCATTATGAATACACTCCTTTATGATTTAGTTGCACATATAAATATATGTTGCATACAGGGTGCATCACGACTACAGAACATACACAAATTTCATACAAAATTCACTATAGTCCTTCAACCAGCAATATACACAGTAGACTTCTTATACCCAGAAGAAATCAGTCATATGCCCTACGACAGAATTCCTCAAATCTAAACCCTAGTTTTCTTTGTATATGCATGATGATGAAGTTAAGAATGCAGTCCTTTTAGTTTGGTTTCAACATTTACGACAACCCAATGACTTTCTTCTTTCAATTTTCAGTGTATATCTTAATACAAGTTCCAACACTGCCATTGTGCACATAGTTATCATTATCTTGAACAGTTAAAAATTGGGCATAATTCACATGGTCTTGTCATTTACTTTGGACTAATTTATGGTTAACAAATTTTAGGTTTTCTAATACCATATTAACAAGAAAATATAGATTATTTCTGTGGAAAGTTGCACTGGAAACAGCAACCACCTCCATCTGACTAAACTTCTTTTCTATCGAACTGAAGATTCAAATGAGAAACTGTTACAACTACAAGAAGATACAATGGTTGGCCAATAGTTACCCCAAGGAGGGGGGGGGGAGGGGGGGGGGGGAATTGTATGAAACACTTAAAATACACCAGACAGAGAGGTCTGGGTTCCTTTCCACCTAGAATCTGAGTGACCCACCTCCGCACCTACCCCCACAATCTGAACCCTCCACCAACCAATTCCTCTTTTCTCTTTGCAGACGGAATGTTTAACCACAATAATAGTGGTACAGTTCTGTGGCTCCCAATTGTGTTACTTGAAGAAATGTGGAAACTGGCTACATTTTTGTATAGCTTTGTTAATGGTGAAAGATGTTATGGCTACCCCCCCCCCCCCTCTTCAATCAATATAACACATGTATGGGTTCATCATTATTAATGTAACGGTCAGGTGTGCAAGTGAATACTATGTAGGGCTGGAAGAGCCTTTCTTCTATAGGCCGGCTCTCCCATCTCAGTGTTGTGAGTTTGATGGGTGGAGGGGTTATGGTGTGAGAACTAAGGTGGCTGCAGCAAGACAGACAGACATGCTTGAAAACTCTTGTTCCTGTATCCTGTTGGAATTCAATTGTTGGTGGCTGAGCCTCTGATTGATCCATGACATCCATGTCCCACGAATGGTAAGGTGGTGGTTTTTATTTATTTTATTTACACTTCTAGTTCCATAGGACCAAATTGAGGAGCAAATCTCCAAGGGCATGACACGTGTCAGTACATAAAATTACAACATAAAAGTAATAACAGATAAAATACAATGTTTATGAATCCAAAAGAAGTCAAGCCATAAGTTTAAGTACATGCAATCAACAACATACAAAAGAATCACCTTTCAAGGAACTCCTTAACAGAATAGGAGGGGTGACCCATGAAATTCTTCAGTTTCGATTTGAAAGCGCGTGATTACAGCTAATATTTTTGAAGTCTTGTGGTAGCTCATTGAAAATGGATGCAGCAGTATACTGCACACCTTTCTGTACAAGAGTCAAGGAAGTGCGATCCAGATGCAGGAGGAGGAGGATATTGGTGTTTAACGTACCGTCGACAACGGGTCATTAGAGACAGAGCACAAAGCTCGGATTAGGGAAGGATGGGAAAGGAAGTTGGCCGTGCGCTTTCAAAGGAACCATCCCGGCATTTGCCTGGAGTGATCTAGGGAAATCATGGAAAACCTAAATCAGGATGGCCGGACGCGGGATTGAAACGTCATCCTCCTGAATGCGAGTACAGTGTGCTAACCGCTGCGCCACCTCGCTCGGTGATCCAGATGCAGATTGGATTTCTGCAGAGTATTAACTGAGTGAAAGCTGCTAATTCTTGGGAATAAGCTGATATTGTTAACAAGAAAGGACAGTAAAGAATATACACAGAGAGAGGGCAATGTCAAAATACACAGACTAGTGAACAGCGGTTGACAAGAGGTTTGTGAACTTACAACACTTATTGCCCGAACTGTCCATTTCTGAGCCAAAAATATCCTTTTAGAATGGGGAGAGTTACCCCAAAATATAATACCATACAACATAAGTGAATGAAAATAAGCAAAGTAGACTAATTTTCGTGTTGACTGATCACTTACTTCAGATACCGTTCAAATAGTAAAAATGGCAGCATTATCCTTTGAACAAGATCCTGAATGTGGACTTCCCACGTCAGTTTACTATCTATCTGAATACCGATGAACATGTGTGTTAGAAACTGTAAAAACAAAGTCTTGCTGTGATTTAGCATTAGTTTATTTTCTACAAGCCATGAACTTGTCATGAACTGCACTATTTGAAACAGAGTCAATGTTGCACACAACTTCCTTTACTACCGAGCTAGTGTCATCAGGAAACAGAAATATTTTAGAGTTGCCCATAATACTAGAGGGCATATCATTTACATAAATAAGGAACAGGAGTGGCCCCAACACTGATCCCTGGGCATTCCCCACTCAGACTCCACATCCCAGCCATTCTCAACAATGTGAATAATGACCTTTTGCTGTCTGTTGTTAAAGTACGAGGTGAACCAATTGTGAGCTACTATCATATCCGTAATGGCCAACTTCTGGAGCAATATTTTGTGATCAACACAATCAAACACCTTAAGTAAATCAAAAAATATGGCTAGTGTTCGAAACCTTTTGTTTAATCCATCCAGTACCTCACATGACAATATAGCATTTTCTGTTGTTAAACGACTTCTAAAGCCAATCTGTACATTTGCTAGCAAATTATGTGATATGATATGATCAATTATCCCTAAATACACAGCCTTTTCAAAAACTTTAACAAATACTGATAGCATAGAAATAGGTCTACAATTGTCTCCATTATCGCTTTCTTCCTTTTTATAAATTGGCTTTACTGCTGAGTACTTTAATTGTTCAGGAAACTGACCATTCTTAAAGGAATAATTACAAATATGTTTAAGTACAGGCCTAACATATGCAGCACAGTACTTCAGTATTCTACTAGGCACTCCATCATATCCATGAGAGTCCTTATCTTCAGTTGTCACAGCCCACGAAGCGTATGGCCTGTGCTGTGGTTAAGCGTTCTTCTCGCAGCCCCCATCCGTGACAGGATGATGGCAATAGCACCAACCCCTAAATGCTGCAGCCTTGTGTGGTCAGCATACCTCAGCAATACTGCTTCAGATGCCAGTGTGATGGCCTGGTGGTGTCACGCAGCTAGCAGAGGGGCTGCGTACAGGACCCGCTGCCCAGCAGCAGCACGGCTCCTCGGCTCAGCTGCATGCGAAGCTTGCTGTTGGACGGCAACTAGTGAGGCAAGGCAGGCTCCTGTGTATGAATGCCAGACCTTCTCATGGTGCTGGCTCAGGAGCAGGTAGCAGGGCAGCTCACAGCACGAGATGACACGATGACAGTAGACGATCCGACATTTCACCGATGTATCAATCATCTGCCTGGTAGATGGCCAGTACTTATACGAGGGCTATCCACAAAGTACATTACGTTTTCGTTTGTGTCAGTTAGGGGCGGGGCTAGTGCGGCCATCTTGGTGTCATGGCATTCCGTCGCTCAGTCGACATCCTTCCGTGCTAGTGGGAGGCTCGTGCTGTACTCCATTGAGTTACTGTGACAGTTTGAAATGTCAGCATTAATTGAAAATGCCGCGAAGTGTGTGCTGAAATAAGGTTTCTGACTGCAAAAGACTGTACACCGATAGAACTCTATCGGCAGCTTTGCGAAGTGTATGAGAACAACATAATCACTGAAGGTGGAGTGCGTCAATGGGTCATAAAATTTAAAAATGGCCGAACTAACGTTCACGAAGAAGAGCGAAGTGGAAGACCCAGCAAAGTGACTGCAGAACTTGTCGAAAAATCGATGCCGCGGTCCATGAAAACCGTAACTTCACAATAACAGAACTCTCTATGAGTTTTCCACAAATTTCACAAAGTTTGTTGCACCAAATCATTACTGAAAAGCTTGGTTACCACAAGTTTTGTGTGGATACCAAAAAATCTTGACAGAGATTCACAAAAATCAGCAAATGGCTGCAGCGTTAATGTTTTTGGACGCTTACGAGAAACATGGCGACTCATTACTCGATCGCATCGTTACTGGTGACGAAACATGGGTGAAGCATGTGAACTACGAGACAAAATTGCAGTCAATGCAGTGGGGGAACACAAATTCCCCCAAAAACCCAAGAAATGCATGCAGACAATGTCGGCAAGGAAGGTGATGACGACCGTCTTTTGGGACAGAAAAGGTGCGATTTTTGTGGATTTCCTGGAAAGAGGCACTACAATAAACTCCAAAAGGTATTGCCAAACTCTGCACAACCTCAGAAGAGCAATACAAAACAAGCGCTGGGAAAAGTTGGGCTCAAAGATCTTGCTGATCCACGACAACGCCTGGGCCTACACGGCAAATGCCACTCGTGAAGTTCTCGAATCTTTTAAGTGGGAGTTGTTTCCTCATCCGCCGTACAGTCCCGACCTGGCACCGAGCGACTTCCACTTATTCCCAGCAACGAAGAAGTGGTTGGCTATGCAGTGTTTTGATGACTGACACACAGCTTCAAGAACAGGTAACCACATGGTTGAAGGCGCAGGCGGCCGAATTTTACGACAAAGGAATTTCCAAGCTCGTCCATCGCTGCAATAAGTGCATTAATTTAAATGGCAACTATGTAGAAAAGTAGTATTTAAGTGTGGCTTTCATCTGTATATAATTTTAAAAAATTCCAATACTTTATTTTTAATTCCAAAACGTAATGTACTTTGTGGATAGCTCTCGTACTATATAATAATGCATTCCACGCTCGAACTCTTACAGGAATTAGTGAAACACCTCAAGTAACAACAAAAAAGGCAGGGGCACCAATTCAATTAGTGTACCGATAAGGTGGGAATTTGGGTCTGATGGGAGGCGTGCTACATAAGTCTGTGCAGTTTTGATGACCACAGTGTCCAGATGACTCAATTGTCAGACCATTTGCCTAGTAAGTAGGAGACTCAAGTTCAACTATCAGCCCAGCACAAATTTTCAACTTTTTTTCCACTGATGTGAATCAATGTCCACTAGCAGTTACGTGTCGTAATTCCATTGTGCCTCGAGTACTTATACTACCAAAGCAGTTTTGTTGTGGCACAGCAGTTGAGGAAGTCGTGTTTGGTCACATACCGAAAGACTGTGTGACCGTAACTGACTCAACACAGACCACCAGGAAGGCAGCGACCTGGTGGCCTAACACAGAGTCTTGTAAGCGGCCTGGTTGCAACACTAAGCCCCAATACGGGCCACATTCTGCATGCTGCAGCTGCCTCCTATGCTGTCTCTCAACCCCGTGTTTCACATTTATACAGGGTGTTACAAAAGGTATGGCTAAAGTTTCAGGAAACATTCCTTACACACAAAGAAAGAAAATATGTTATGTGGTCATGTGTCCGGAAACGCTTACTTTCCATGTTAGAGCTCATTTTATTACTTCTCTTAAAATCACATTAATCGTGGAATGGAACCACACAGCAACAGAATGTACCAGCGTGACTTCAAACACTTTGTTACAGAAAATGTTCAAAATGTCCTCAGTTACCGAGGATACGTGCATCCACCCTCCGTCGCATGGAATCCCTGATGCACTGCTGCAGCCCTGGAGAATGGCGTATTGTATCACAGCCGTCCACAATACGAGCACGAAGAGTCTCTACATTTCGTACCGATTTGCGTAGACAAGAGCTTTCAAATGCCCCCATGAATGAAAGTCAAGAGGGTTGAGGTCAGGAGAGCGTGGAGGCCATGGAATTGGTACGCCTCTACCAATCCGTCGGTCACCGAATCTGATGTTGAGAAGCATACGAACACTTTGACTGAAATGTGCAGGAGCTCCATCGTGCATGAACCACATGTTGTGTCGTACTTGTAAAGGCACATGTTCTAGCAGCACAGGTAGAGTATCCTGTATGAAATCATGATAACGTGCTCCATTGAGCGTAGGTGGACGAAACTAAAATGAGCTCCGACATGGAAATTAAGCATTTCCGGACAAATGGCCACATCTTTTCTTTATTTGTGTGTGAGGAATGTTCCTTGAAAGTTAGACCGTACCTTTTTGTAACACCCTGTATATGTAACAACTTCATCACATGACAAATGCTGCACTGCAACAGAATGCCAGTCACTCTAAAATAAATTTTGAGCTATTTATATAAATGACAAACAAGGAGTTGCAACACACAGATTATAAGGCAGTTGCAGTGTTCAAAATGCAGTCCACTAAATAATGATGAAGGTTCATTCCCCCAGTTTAATATGGATGAAACTTATGAATAAATCTTGTTATAAATAATGTTACATATAAAGTGGCTCAAATCCTGTATTTCCCTATATCACTACCCACACTGCCTCTGGTGTCATTACGGCTTCGACATACACAGTAACTTTTCTAAGACTTGAGAGAATTCCTGGACTCCTTACAGTAATTGTGCCTCAATTTCTCAGGGCATGATGAAGCAACAAATGTCTTAGCCTATTTACCATCATTAAAGAATGCACAGATCAGAGAGGGAAAGGAAAAGCCCTTGGAAATAACTGAAACGAAGACGCAAAAAATTCTGCATTATGAAACAATTAAGTGCCATTCAAAATAAAACAGAAAATGTTACTAGCACAGTGCTCTGAAAGCTATAGCAATCATAACAAAGTACTCACCAATAAAGCTCGTATGTGAAGATATCTTTCAGCATCTCACTGGCAGGATCTGAATTGCTCTGAAACAAAAATTACGTAATTAATCACAAGAAGATATGCTATGCAAAACAAAGGATTCTAGTAGAATAAAATCTTCTCAGTCTTCAAGCCGCATCAATTCGAATAAAGTACTCAAACTTTCAATGGCCATCTCTGCTATCGTGGTCAGGAGCAAAATTACTGACCGCCAGGGCTGGTGCAGTTTTTCACTTATATAGCCATGATTTGGCCTCTGACACCAATCAGAGAGGGCCAAAACAAAGCTTTCCCGATAGGTGATTGGGCAACTTCAGCCTGCCATAGGACCCAGTGACGGTGCTACATTTGATTCCTCTTGACGTCCAAAGCCTGCCCCCATGCCCTACTGAGTGTGTATTCCTGGTCTCTGTTCATTCAGATCTCATCCACATCTTTTATAACAGAATCCCAGTACATTCATGCATGAGCAAAGACTCTCAGGTTTTCAAATGTATTTTGTGTCCATCTTCCAGGCAATGTTCAGCTATGGCTGACTTGTAAAACTGCCTGTGTTTAATGTGTCACTTGTACTCGGTACAACACCCTGCAACTGTGCAAATAGTCTGATCTATATAGATGCTGCCACATTCGCAAGGGACACGCTGGACAACATAGTTCTTCGTGTACCTGATATGTATGGTATCTATTGTGAAGGCAGTAACATCTATTTGTATATAGGTCAGACAATTCGCACAGTTGTAGAGTGCCATACCGAGTACAAGTGACATATTACAAAAAGCGAGCTTGACAAGTCAGCCATAGCTGAGCATTGCCTGGGAAACCGACACAAAATACTGTTTGAAAACACGAGAGTCTTAGCTCATGCATCAAAACATTGGGATTCCGTTATAAAAGAAGAGGCTGAGATCAGAATGAACAACAACAATTTTAACAGTGATGAGGGATACACACTCAGCAGGGTGTAGGGGCATGCTCTGGATGTCTCTCATTTAAAGTTCAAATAAAAAAGCAGATAAATCAAAATAAAGAGACTGTATCAAAATAAATAATGTCTAAGGGGTGGGGAGTTTTGTTTACACATATTGCCATAGTGATACATTACTACAGAGATATTATAACAACAAGGAAGGAATAGGACATTGCACATACATAATTGGCATCCAGCTACTGTAAACTGTAAAACATTCCTACTATGCAGTGGAAGGTGAAGAACATGCTTACACCATGGAATCGCTTCTAGTAAACAATTATTTTACTACTGCCGCCCAGCATGGTTTCTGGAGATGCTTCCAGATTCCCATTTGTGGGGAAGCTCCAGATTGGAAAACCATTAGCTCATGGGTATCAAACTTCAGAACGAGTGGTGACAGTTCAAACATGAGGAGAAAGGCCACACAGCATTCAAACTCCAAGAAACATTAAAGCAGTAAGGTGCTCATTTCAGCAGTCTCCAAAGAGATCTGCTCGAAAACATGCCAGAGCTCTTTAGTTATCTGATTACAGTGTGCATTTTGCAACAAGACTTGCAATTTCCATCCACATAGTCAGTCACTGTTCAACAACTGTTTCAACATTATTACGACAGTTGTGTGAGGTCATTTTCCAATAAACTCTAAAATGTGCCTGAAAATGCTGTGTTAATTGTCTAAATTTCCGATATTGGAATGGACAGAAACAATGTAAACTTCTTGAAAAACCACTACAAAATGACTATGTTGCTGTATGTTGTGGGGTTGGAAGATTCAAGGTAATCAGTCGCTACCTTTTTGAAGAGAATGGTGTTACTGTGACAGTAAGCTCTTCATGATACATACATGATCAACACAATTTTTGCACCAAGACTCAGTGCACTGCAGACTGACCAGGTATTGTTTCAACAGGACAGAGCCATAGCTCACACAGCTCAGATTTCTCTCCAAGTACTGAGACAGCTTCCCACAAGCTTAATTTCTTTGTGCAATGGCATCCCCTGATCATCACAGACACTGGATCTTACACCATGTGATTCTTTTTCCATGGGGCCATCTTAAAGATGAGGTATTGAAACATCACCCAAGGACTCTGCCAGCCCTAAGAAATGTAATAAAGGAAGAAACTGGTCTTATTCCTGAAGAAATGCTTATCGGAGTGAGGCACAATGCCTGAAATTGGATTCAATAACACACTTGTTTGACACATTGTTCACAAAATGGAAAATATCCACTGTGTAAACATCATTTATGTTAATGCAGTTTTTTTTCTTCTGTCTCCTTTTTATTTGAACTCTAAATTAGTGAGGATGTTATGCCATACCTTGTATATTTGAGCTTGCTGCAGCAAATCATCTGCTTTGCAGCTTACTTTGAATTTGTTCGAATAAGCTGAATACTGCAGGATATTATTATATGAATACATGATACAACTGACTGCATTAAAAAACAGAAACGAACAATAACAAGGGTACCAGAACAGCTTCAAAGCAAAACACAAAGCACTCAATTGGCTGCAAAAAGCTGAAATACAACTTCAAATCACCGTATTCCATAGACAATAAGGTTGAAGACCCAAAAAGAAGTCATGATTTTAACAAAAAAGTGGCCAAAATTGATAAGGTTTTAGTTTATTTTGCATCATACAAAGCTGCAAATTTTTATAAAATAGTCATGCATGGACAAAAGAATGTTACAAGTGGTGTTTCAAACTTTATTTTTCTTCTTCTATTTTCTTTTTTGTACAAACTTTGCTGCTACAGGGGTGTGCGAGAAGGAAGAGGAGATTTTCCAAAGGGTTTACTTGTGGACAAGGTGATTGGTGTGGCTCAAGCAAGAAGGAAACCTGGGAGGATTATTAATTTAAGTGCTGATAGATTTGGTGCTGGAGCAAATATAATTACCATGCATACCTAGGCTGTAAGGAAGGGACATTGTGACACACGCAGTGCGGAGAGGGAAGGAGGGAGCAATGTGTGGATGTGGCAAGAAGGAAATCAAAATCCAGGAATGTAGTTTCTCATTTGGAGAGGAACCACATGAATTTCAGTTAAGGAAATCAGTTACATTGGTGAAGTGGAAGAGCTTTTTGTCAAGATGAGAACACACACAGTTGTCATCAATGAATCTCCAGCACAAGTCCAGAGAGAGAAAAACAGGGGGGTTTTGGGGGTGAGGGGGGTGAGGGGGAGTGACAGCTTGTACGATTTGAGGTATGCCTCTTTCGAGTGCCCCATGAGAAGGTTCATGTTGGCATGGAATTGGGTCATCCTCATTCCAATAGCCATCCTCCTGATATGACTGCAGAGCTGGCCTTCAAAGATGATTATGGAGGTGGCTAGCCTATCAAATGATGAGGTTTTCAAGAGACTTCCGTAAAAGTGCTGAGACTGGTAGTGTTAATGTTATACCTAGAAATATTAACGTTAAAACTGTGAAGTTTAGAAGGTAGGAGGTGAAGTACTGGCACAATTGAATCTGTGAGGACAGGTCATGAGTTGTTCTTGGGTAACTCAGTTGGTAGAGCACTTCCCTGCAAAAGGTCATGGTCCTGAGTGAGTCTGGCACATGAAGTTTCACTAAAATTAAGGTGTCTATTAATGTGAATAGAGGTGAAAGTAAGATATTGGAGACCTTGTTCTATTTAATGCAGATTCATTGCAAACAATTAACTGTCAGCTGCTGTTATTCTCTCATTCAGAATGACCTTGCAGCCATCACAGGTTTGCACAGATGTTAGAAGTGAAACCATTATATATCCTACACAGATCACCCATTTGCTTTCCACAATGTTTATTAAAATCCATGGAGAAGAAATAAAAACTTTGAGGTTTGCCGATGACATTGTAATTCTGTCAGAGATAGCAAAGGACTTGGAAGAGCAGTTGAACGGAACGGATAGTGTCTTGAGAGGAGGATATAAGATTAACACGAACAAAAGCAAAACGAGGATAATGGAATGTAGTCGAATTAAGTCGGGTGATGCTGACGGAATTACATTAGGAAATGAGACACTTAAATTAGTAAATGAGGTTTGCTATTTGGAGAGCAAAATAATTGCTGATGGCCGAAGAAGAGAGGATATAAAATGTTGACTGGCAATGGCAAGGAAAGCGTTTCTGAAGAAGAGAAATTTGTTAACATCCAGTACTGATTTAAGTATCAGGAAGTCGTTTCTGGAAGTATTTGTATGTAGTGTAGCCATGTATGGAAGTGAAACATGGACGATAAATAGTTTGGACAGGAAGAGAATACAAGCTTTCGAAACGTGGTACTACAGAAGAATGCTGAAGATTATATGGGTAGATCACATAACTAATGAGGAGGTATTGAATAGGATTGGGGAGAAGAGAAGTTTGTGGCACAACTTGACTAGAAGAAGGGATCGGTTGGTAGGACATGTTCTGAGGCATCAAGGGATCACCAATTTATTATTGGAGGGCAGTGTGGAGGGTAAAAATTGTAGAGGGAGACCAGGAGATGAATACACTAAGCAGATTGAAAAGGATGTAGGTTGCAGTAGGTACTGGGAGATGAAGAAGCTTGCACAGGATAGAGTAGCATGGAGAGCTGCATCAAACCAGTCTCAGGACTGAAAACCACAACAACAACATTTATTCAATCTGTTTGGTTTCCAGGTGCAAAGCCTGTGTACTATTTAAATAACGTGTTCCACTGCACCTTATGGTCTGAGGGTTAGCATCCCTGTCTCTCAATTGTGAGGTATTGGGTTCGATTCCCACCTGGGTGGGAGCTTTTCTTTGCTCAGAAGCTAAGTGTTTGTATTGTCTGCATCATTTCAGCTCATCTTGATTACAAAAATGTGCAAGTCACCAAACTAGTATCAAATAGAAAGACTTGTACTATGTGGCCTGGAAAGCCCCAAGTGGGGTCTCCCAACCAATAACACCACACAATCATTTGATTTCATTTTTCCATGATCAGTCAATTTTGACTATACATTACTTTGAAGTGGACCTACGTGGAGATCGTATAATGCATGTACACTCACTGACAAAGTCAAGCACCTAGCAGGAGAGGAGGAAGTGAAATGAAACTTACAACCAGAGGTCATGTAGTTTCAGTGACAATTGTATCATGTTAAAGTAATAATAAAACTGGCAGTAGAGGGGCATGGCTGGTCACTTGTAAGTAAAATGTTGTATCCCATGGTGTCAGGATTCCTGCACCAATTTGATTGGGAAAGCTTACATATAGTTATAGTACAGTCTCCTCATGGTTCTTGATCAACTACTGTAAATGGCCCTTGTAATGAAATTGAACAGTGTTACATTCATTTTAGCTCACATCTCAATACACCACTTTAGTAGAAAAGATGACACCAATGTTACATGCATGATATACTGGGTCAGAACTTCACTGCTTGTTACTAGGAGTTAATTCATATCAAATACACATATTTATCTTTACAAAATGTGTTTGAGAACTGTGGCTTTATTCTAATAATACAAACAAAAATTTTATATATTATAACAACCATCATTTTGGGCAGTAAAGGCAAGAGGTAGGTTAGACCCCTCAATGTCATGGATACTGACACTGACAGAGTTGGTGTCCACACAGGTCCCACAGAAGTTCTACTAATGATATTTATAGGTGAGGAAGGATCTCAACATCATGCAGGCAGTTCATATACACACGTATCGTGTGAGGATTAAGTGGTTTGCTGTAGAAAGTTGGTACCAGTAGACTGTCTGACGAGAGGTAATACGCAAGGATGGATGAGGTCAGTGACAGTGACTATTGTTCTGTCATTAGAAATCCCTGAATCACTACCAGTTGTACCTGAATTCATATAAATTGGCTCAAAACACCATTTGCTAGACTATCATGCATTTTCAGAACATTAGCAGAATGCCCCATGTCCCCTCGGTGTTGATGTATTTGCAGGTGATGATCTCAGGTAGTATAGAACCAATACCCACCATTGAAAGTGATGCGATGCCACTTGTCACCAGTCCACACTTCCTAGCTATGACATAATTCCAAAGACTGTCATCTGGGGTGTTATGTTAACAGAAGCCTACTCACACTTCCCCAGCTACTGCTATACGGGTTAGCACATACGAAGGCGGTCGACGGAGCAATGCAAGCGGCACTGAGATATATGATGCTCCAACCGAGAGCATAATTCTGTCACACCTGTCTGTTGCATGTGCTTTGGTGTGTCTGTAGAACATCTAGTGTCGATTTTCATATCAATTTTAGTTGACTGAGGGTGCTCGCCATTGTAGTGTTCAACAAGTATTGCGTTAAGAAAGGGGCAGTGATCGTTTTGGAACATATGTATTTTTCTAGGGAGAGTCAGAATCGTGAACAGCAACCCGAAGTGGTGCTCACCTCAGCATTGCCAGTTTCGAGGGTGGGCAATGGATAGACCTGAGGCAACACTGCAAAGTATTCTGCATTCCTCCCTGCATATCACGAACCCATCTTCTTACTTGAACACCAACATAGTCCCGATCAATGGGATGAAATTACTTCAGAAGTTGTAACGAGTCTATTACTTGCGGCCAGATGGTAGGTGCAGAAGTGATAGGGTGGTGATGCGCTTCGTGCACAACACAGCAATCCTTCCTCAGTGCAATCAGACTTGGTCAACAAGAACACTGACACCGTTTGTGGCTCATATCTTGTTACCATTCAGTCCAACATTGGGCCATTGTTGCACTGAAATGCCCCTCCTGACTGGGTGTTGCACACATTGACAGGCTCACAATGTTGCCCACTTTAAATCCGCTCAGTGATGGTAGTGGTTACAAGGGCACACAATATTCTAGGAACATATTCTTACAAAAGAACTTTATAGAATTTTAGGATTTCTTCTTGATCCGAGTGCGCACAGAGCACAGGATGAATGATTGCTTAAATGTCTCTATGCACGATTTAATTACTCTATTTTGTCTTTGCAGTTTCTGTGGAAGCAATACATAGGTGACTGAATTTTATTTTTAGGTCCTTTGTTTAGTACTGGTTTTTCTAACTTTGGAAGATCGCCTCCATGAAACAGCAGCATTTCCGTGATGCTCTCCCACAAGTTAAACAAATCTGTAACTATTCATGCTGTCCTCCTTTGTAAACATTCAGTTTCCCTGTTAGTGCTATTTGGTATGGAACCCACACACTTCAGTAATATTCTGAGATGGGCAACATAAATATTTTGTAAGTGGTCACCTTTGTAGCCTGAACTCATTTTCACAGTATACTGCCGAACACCCAAAGTCTGCCACATCCTTTATCTATACGTGGGTTTATGTGATCATTCCATTTCATATCCTTACAAATAGTAACATACAGGTATTTGCACAAGTTGACTGATTCCACATGTGACTTGAAAGTGTACCACATATGCTCACAATTGGATAATGTGTAACTTTTCTTCCACCAGAGGTTATCTTCTACCTATCTTGGTGCTAGCACCAGTTTAAACACCACATATGTAATTCAGATGTTGTCAGCACAGAACAATAATATGGCTTAGGAACACGAGATGTGTGGTTGTGTTGGAACAGAGCGATCGCCAAGTGATTTCGCGTAGCACAATCAATGTCCGCGAGATGTGTGGAATAAGTCAAGTATTTTTATAATGATTTAATCTTCAATTGTAGTTTATATAATGATGACTTCAAGCATATTGATGTTCTTTATTTCTTTTTTCCATTTGAATCATCTAAGGACCATGCACAAATTTCAATGCCTCCTCTTTTGTTGTTATTTCTTCTTCCTCCGGTATTATTTCTTCTTCTAACTATGTACCCTTTTCTCTCCTGAGGCCATTTTTATCATGTCTTCTCCCTGCTCCCTTGGAACCCTTCCATTTTTTAACACTTTCTTCTTAAACGTCTCTTTCTGTTGTGTCTTTTTCAATTATGTTGTTTCTTTCAGTATCTTTCCTCACTTCTTGAATCCAGGTTACTGTTGACTTCTTGTTCCATTGATATTTAAAAATCGGTTTGGTTAAGCTGTTGCCATTCATTCTGTATAAAGGCAAAAAAATAGCAGTCACCTCTTCCACAGCATTTCAGTTATGTTTTCTATGTTGCAATATACTTCATTACTTCTTAATTTCCATACATCTGCATTTCTTACAGGACCAAGCATTTTTCAAATTATTCTCATTTCTTATTTCAAGTTTGTGTAATTTGTAATTCAGTACTAAACATTCACTTGCATAAATACATTTTGGTTTTAATACAGTGCTGTGTTCTCATATTTTTAGACAGAGACCTCTTGTTGTAAATGTTCCTGGTTATACCACGCACACTCTCCATTTTACATACTCTTCCCTCTTGTTGTAAATGTTCCTGGTTATACCATACACTCACTCCATTTTACGTACTCTTCCTTCTACAGCGAATTTTTCTACACCATTTTTTTGAATCATTTCTCCCAAACATTTAAATTTAGTAACCTCCTTTTCTGTCCAATATCTGTTCCTACGATTATAGGAGAATTTTTTATGTTTGTCATAAATTTTGTTTTTTTAAAGATATTCTTAAACCTACTTTGTTGCTATTTCTTCTAAGAAACTGGTTTCTATTTCTGCATTTGTTACATTTCCAGAAAGAATGGAAAAATCATGCTAGACAGTGAATATCAATGCCTTAGTTCTTAGTCTCCAGTCTTCTTCATGATAGCTTATGTTCTTTTAGTTTCCAGTCTCTTACTTTTTTTCTAGGGGCAACTGAGGAGGAGTGGAGACAGGCTGTTACCTTGGCTTGCATCTATTTTTATTTTGAATGCCTTCGACGTTTCATCCTGAAACTTTACTTTTCATTAGGTGTGTGTGAGCATTTCATGAATAAGATTGGTTTGTTTAGATTTAATGTCAAATTCTCAGATCACTTTATCTAGTGTTTCCCTGTCAACTGAATCAAATGGCTTTTTAAAACTATAAATGTTACAACCATGTCTTCAGAGTTTGTAAGTCTGTGATGGATTACTGACTGAGTTGAAAGTCTATTCCGAGCAAGATCTGCCCATTCTAAATCCACTCTGATATTCTACCAAATGACTATCAGGTGTTGCTTCTACTTTGTTGAGATATATTGTTGAAAGTATTTTGGAACCCACTGGCAACAGAGACATAGCTCTGTAGTTATTTATATTATGTTTGTCACCTTTCTTGTGCAAAGGATGGATAAAGGCCATTTCCAGTCTTGTGGAATCTTTTCAGTTCCCCATGTTTCTTCAAACATGATCTGAATGCTAGTTACAATTTTTGGTTGGGGCCATTTTATAATTACAGATGTAATAGAGTCTTCTCCACAGCCTTTGTTGATTTTCAGGGTATTTATTTATTTACTTATTTTTTTAAAATTTCTGCTGCTGTAGGTAGTGTATCTGCTCTGTGTTTTCATGAAGGTCTGGACATTCTAGCTTCCAGTTCAGTTCCTCACAGTCAAGCATATTGTAATTCATTCTAGCACAAAGTACTGAAAATAGGCCAAATTTCTGTGGGTTTCATTGGTATTCCTAATGAACAGTATACAGTAATTGTGAAACATACTTAAAGCACTATGAAATTTCTGGGCCATGAGTGATAGAAGAAGCAAATCAAAATCATGCTGCATTAATTTTAAGAAGCCTAATAATCTAATCTCATCTAATGGACAACTCTGACAGTAAGGAAAAGTAGTGCTATATCAACTTGAAGTTTGTGAATTTGAATAGATAGGCAGTAACTAGCTATTTCAAAATAAACTCACTGAAACTTCAAAAGAAAAAGTTTTCTTCTTTCAAAGTTTCCTTTAAATAATAATATATTATTCATAACAATAAATCTAACTAACTGTATTTGTCTAGACACATGTTCATTGTTAACAACAAATGTGTTCTACAGGCGTGCGCCTTTACCTGTCCACCAGTCTTATGTCTAAATTTCAATGAACCACAATCACAAAGATTGGCCACGTGCAAGGAGGAGTTTCACACTGAGGTTCAATACAAGCGTAATTATGTATGTAGACGATTTATCCATTCTGCAAATTAAGGATAATGACAGCAAGATATTGGTCCCATGGATTCCAAGACTTTTGAGAATGTTTTAATTTCAAGTTTGAAGTCAGATAGCAAATGACAAAAGAAATATTTTTGTAGTTTGATGAAATGCAAATTAACAATTTCACATTTTTTCCTTTACTTATACTTTGAAACCTTACTTCTTGCCAAATTTAATGACCCTGGGCAAACAGGAAGCACACTATATGTTAGGATTAAGTTTTCAAATATCAAAATACACTATGTGATCAAAAGTATCCAGACACCTGGCTGGAAATGACTTACAAGTTCGTGGCACCCTCAATAGGTAGTGCTGGAATTCAGTATGGTGTTGGTCCACTCTTAGCCTTGATGACAGCTTCCACTCTTGCAGGCATACATTCCATCAGGTGCTGGAAGGTTTCTTGGAGAATGGCAGCCCATTCTTCACTGAGTGCTGCACTGAGGAGAGGTATCGATGTTGGCCGGTGATGCCTGGCATGAAGTCGGCGTTCCAAAACACCCCAAAGGTGTTCTATAGAATTCAGGTCAGAACTCTGTGCAGCCCAGTCCATTACAGGGACATTATTGTCGTGTAATCACTCACCCACAGGCCGTGCATTATGAACAGGTGCTGTACCGAGATGAAAGATGTAATCACCATCCCCAAATTGCTCTTCAACAGTGGGAAGCAAGGAGGTGCTTAAAATATCAATGTAGGCCTGTGCTGTCATAGCAACATGCAAAAAAACAAGGGATGAAACCCCCGCCATGAAAAATACACCCACACCATAACATCACCGCCTCCGAATTTTACTCATGGCACTACACACGCTGGCAGATGAAGCTCGCCAGACATTCGTCGCACCCACACCCTGCCATCGGATCGTCACATTTTGTACTGTAAATTGTCACTCCACACAACGTTTTTACACTGTTCAATCATCCAATGTTTACGCTCCTTACACCAAGCGAGGCGTCGTTTGGCATTTGCCAGCATGATGTGTGGCTTATGTGCAGCCGCTCGACCATGAAATCCAAGTTTTTTCACCTCCACCAAACTGCCATAGTACTTGCAGTGGACCCTGATGCAGTTTGGAATTTCTGTGTGATTGTCTGGATAGATATCTGCTTATCACAAATCATGACCCTCTTCAACTGTCGGCAGTCTATGTCAGTCAACAGACAAGGTCAGCCTGTACGCTTTTGTGCTGTACGTGTCCCTTCACATTTCCACTTCACTATCACGTCGGAAACAGTGGCCCTCTGAATGTTTAGGAGTGTGGCAATCTCACATACAGACCTATGACCCAAGTGACACCCTATCACCTGACCATGTTCAAAGTCCGCGAGTTTTGCAGAGCACCCCATTCTGCTCTCATGATGTCTAATGACTACTGAGGCTGCTGATATGGAGTACCTGGCAGTGGGTGGCACTACAATGCACCTAGTATTAAAAACATATGTTTTTGGGGGTGTCTGGATACTTTTGATCACATAGTGTATGTGACATAAGTGGCCATCTCTTTTGACTGAATGGACTTAGAAACTCAAACATTTTGCACTGGCAAGAGATCATAGGCCTTAACATGTGAGATAAATTTGAACTTGACACATCTACTCATCCCTGGGAGAAAGGGTTCTTATCAGTTTCATGAACAAACAAACACACACACACACACACACACACACACACACACACACACACACACACACAGAGAGAGAGAGAGAGAGAGAGAGAGAGAGAGAGACAAAACGATCCTGTAAGAGTTCTGTGTTTACAGATTGAGGCACAGAATCCTAAAAACAGGAAGGGAACTTTCAGACTCACATTTTAGTAATATGGTATTACTTTTCCATGTTTCAAGAAGTGCAAGATTTTACATTTTTTTGTATTTATTGCTAATTTCCAGATTTTGTGTCACTTTGAAATCTTATCAGGAAATGACTGGTTGTTTGTAGCACTTTTGTAGTGATTCCGTACGTACGAAGAGTTTCATCTACCGAACATATGACAATACTTAAATGTCATCTGCCAGGTCATTAATAACAATGTGGACCTTCAATGCACTCATGAACTGTTGGACGTATCGCATACCTGTTATTTACCTTATCAGACTTCATAACATAATCTCATGGTGACAACGTTTAATGCAGTCTCACGCAGCCACCTGCTGCTGATAGATTTACACAGTATTGCATCTACATTGGACCATCTCTTCCTTCTGCTTAATGTCGTTTGTCAGTTAGTATATTATGGACAGTGATGTTTATAGCACAAAGCTACATGATGTACAAAAAAGTGAGCGATAATATTAATGGACATTGATAAGTGTTGTAATGGCAAAGTAAAGATACACTGCAGAAGAAGTAGAATGCAAGTACAACCCCAAATCGTCCTACTGCATGGGGATATCCTTGTCATCATACATGTCTCAACTCCCTGTTACAATTAGCAGTGTCTGCCTCTACATGAAGGAAGGGTACTGGTGAAAGCTTGTGCATTTCAAACAAACTGACAGTTTCAAACTTTTTTTATTTAGTTGTAGTGCTAGAAGATACAACAATAACATGGGAATAACAGCTGTCCACTGGATGTCTGATTATTGTAAGTATAAACAAAATGGGTGAGAGGACGACAATGAAACAACCAAAGAATCCTAATAAACATAGGTGCAGAATCCAATGGCCTCCCTGATGTAGCATATACATGAAGTGCAGGCACACCGATCTCACAACACTTTAATGTCTACTGTTTTGTTTATTTCGAAACACCACAAGTCAATCACAAATTACAATGTCATAAACTGCTCTTATTTGATCTTATCATCCTTATGGGTGATGAAGTGCTGGTAAATAGCTTTCCACAACAAATGTGTCAGTCATGGCTCGTCAGTACCAAGGCATCCAAAGTCCTGCCAACTTTTTTGTTTGTTTGTTAGCAGGTGTTTAAAGCTGGCCCTACCGATAGTGTCAAACTCCTGAAATGCACTGTGGATGGTTGTCAGTGCACTGGAAACATATCTGGGACTTCAGTACTTGTACAGGAATCGATAGGAGACGTGCAGAAACCTGCCTTTACATGAATGATGCCCACCTGGAAGACACATTGTAATACGTGCATATCTGCATTTTGGATCCTGAGGAACTTTGTTATAAGGTATTCATGCACACAGTCTTAATACAGCACGTCAGAGATACCATTTGTTTCTCAACTTTTTTTTTATTATTTGCTTGTCTTCCACTTACCTCTTTTGTTTGTACCCATAATATAAAATACAAACACTCTGGAGACACCTCTGCATAAATCCACACATTTATAGGTATCATCCACATCTACATAGATACTCTGCAGGCCACCATATGGTGTGTGGTGGAGGGTACTCTGTACCACTACTTGTTATTTCCTTTCCTGTTCTACTTGCAAACAGCGTGAGAGAAAGATGACTGACTGTACGACTCAGTATGATCCCTAATCTCTTATATCTTATCTTCACAGTCCTTATACGCAATATATGTTGGTAGTAGTAGAACTGCTCAGCAGTCAACTTCCAATGCAGGTTCTCTAAATTGTCTCAATAGTGTTTCTCATCTTCCCTCCAGGGATTACCACTGGAGTTCCCGAAACACTTCCTTAACATTTGCGTGTTGTTCAAACCTACTAGTAACATATCTAGCACCCCGCCTCTGAATTGTTTCGATGTCTTCCTTCAATCCGACCTGGTATGGACCCCAAACACACTGGCTGTACTCAAGAAAAGGTTGCACCAGCGTCCTACATGTAGTCCCCTTTACAGGCGAAGCACTCTTTCCTAAAATTCTCCAAATAAACTGAAGTCAACCATTTGCCTTCCCTATCACAGTTCTCATATTCTCATTCTACATCAGGTCACTTTGCAACATTACGCTCAGATATTTGAACAACTTGACTGTATCGTGTAGGACGCTACTAACACCATATCCAAACATTACAGGTTTGATCTTCTTACTCATCTGCATTAACTTACATGGTTTTAGGGTGAATACTTGAGATGCAAGTCATAGGGACAAATGTGCTTCTTGGTTTGTCATGGATGTGCGTTCTCAGAAGCATCTGCAATACATTGCTGTAAACTCATGATTTAAAAACTGGAAAAGTTGTCAATGTAACCACGATTTTCCAAGTAGAACTATAGAAAGTACTTGTGAATTCCAAAAATGAATGAATGTATGTATGTATTTATTTTCATTCCCTTCCTCTGAATTACGAGGACAGGGAGTTTGAAAGGTTCATAATTGTTCATTGGTTTACAGCTTTATTTTTTATTCCAAAACAATATCATATTACATTGGTTTGTATTTGCCGATTGTTTTCATTTCCCTTTGACAAAAAGGTAAAGTACTTGGGATGACGTTTGAATCTTGCACTATGGTATGTGATTTTTTTTCCTCCTCCTCCTTCTTCTTCTTCTTCTTGACATCTTGAGTTTCCTTATTTTCACTTCATCTTCTTTCTTCTCATGGTGTCTGAGAAATTCTGTAAAACTCTTGACTTTGTACAGTTGGGGAAATAAGTTGTTGTTTTACTGGAATCCCCATTTGAAAGCTGACAGAAAACACTTATCAATAACTTTTTTTTTTTGTACTGTTTTAGCTGTGAAGTCAGGGCTGATGTAAAATAGCACAGTTATATTGTTGAGGAGTGATTAGTTTTTCTATGGAGGGAGGGAGGGAGGGGGCTGCATGAACTTCTCCAGATACAGATGTCAAAGACAAGACTTTCGCAAGGTCCTGTCCTATAAAGCAGCACTGCTTGATTGAGCCCCCTCCAAGGCTACCTGTTCCCAAAGATGCAGCTGAGCTTCAAGCACCACAGTCAACAGTGTATGACTAAATTTAAAAAGTATTTCAAAATGAAAGGATTTAGACCAATGTGTGTGAATGAAGTATTTGACAATGACACGGCGCAGTGAGTTGCAACCTGGACTGCTTTGTTTGCATGATTTCCAAATACTCTCACTTGCAATGGTGCTATTTTCTGATGAGTGTGCAACAGTCCACAGTTCACACAACACGTACAACATTTTCCAGCCTAAGGCAATTTCCCATTATGTGCAAGTGTTCGAACACAACCTGTCTCATGTTTTGCTGTACTCTCAATCAAGGGACGAGACGGGCTGAGACTGAATTCACATGTTGCGAATAAAAACTATTTATTTTTTAACCTGAACAAAACTTGGTACAGCTTTAGAGGACAGAACCGCAGTACAACATAAAAGTCCATCTTGAAAACATGTAGTGGATGCCCACAATTACAGAGCTCCTCATCACGGTAGTGGTGAGGAGTCGCAAGGTGATGAGGATGATCAGTGACACTGTACCACGCGATTGTGAGCTCATGGGTCATCAAGACATGGGTCCATGCTTTGGGAATGACTGATGGATGTCAAGCAGCTGATGATCCCAACAAGCACCTGAGGCAGCACTGTCTGATGGGGAATGGCAGTGGCACATAGTGTTGTCTGAAGTGCAGATTTGAGTAGTTGACGGTCGATCCTAGTAATGCTGGCTGTCGAGGGGTAGAGGGGCATTGTAAGTATCCATCATTAGAGAAACATGGGTGCTGCATCCTGTGTACACATAACCACGCAGACACAAATAGGTGGCGACGACTGCAGTGCTGATTACTGTGACCTGCGCACCGTGTACCAGCTCAGCCACTACCACTCAGATGCTGTGGCAGCTGCAGGAAGCTCGGCAATAAACAGCAGAGTGAATCTTCTGTTGGCAAACAGTCTCCTGACACAAAGCAAGGGCGTACCTGGCCCACAACGCACAACTGTGAATGTGATAACTGAATATTCAGCAGCCCAGCCCAGTACGCAATACAGTTTTAACATGGGGCAGTGTGTCATCACGATACCCGTCCAGATCATATTTTTTTGAAGGAAACATGAATATTAATTCTTACTAATTAATGGAAAATCTCATATAAAGATGTGAAACAATTACTAACAAAGAGATAGAGGGGCTGGCCAGTACTTACCTCAGCTCAGTACAGCCGATAGAAACACAAAAAACAACCGAAAATTTAAGTTCCTAGCTTTCAGAATAAATGTTCCTTCATCAGGGAAGAGAGAGAGGGAAGAAGGGAAAGTGGATTTAGTTACTCACAACCCAGGTTATGAAGCAACAGGAAAAGGAAAACAGGGAGGGCAGCAAGGATGGAGGCATGGTTGTCAGAGGGAAGCCAAAGATATTGTACTGTAGGTACTGTGCCAGCTTCAAACCAAAGAGGATGCATACAGAAGTAAAGAGGTGTATAGTATAAAGATGTAGGATGAAAAGATGCATGAATGGCTAAAGAGGAAAGGGAAAGAGGAGAAGACTGAAAAGTAAATGGGAGTGAGGTTGTTTAATGTAGGTTCTGTCCAGGGGAATGGCGGGATGAAAGGATGTGCTGGAGTGCAAGTTCCCATCTCCGCAGTTCAGAGGGACTGGTGTTGGGTGGGAGAAGCCAAATGGCACATACGGTGTAGCAGGTTCCTAGGTCCCTAGAATTATGCTGGAGGGCATGCTCTGCTACTGGGTATTGGACATCTCCTAGGCGGACAGTTCGTCTGTGTCCGTTCATGCGCTCATCCAGTTTAGTTGCTGTCATACCAATGTAAAAGGCTGTGCAGTGCAGGCATGTCAGCTGATAAATGACGTGTGTAGTTTCACACGTGGCCCTGCCTTGAATTGTGTATGTTTTACCAGTAGCGGGGCTGGAGTAGGTGGTTGTGCGGGGATGCATGGGGCAGGTTTTGCAGTGGGGTCGGTTACAGGGGTAGGAACCGCTGTGTAGAGAAGGTAGTCTGGGAATATTGTAGGGTTTAACAAGGATGTTACAGAGGTTAGGGGGACGACGAAAGGCAACTCTGGGTGGTGCGGGGAGAATTTTGTCACGGGATGATCTCATTTCAGGGGTTGACTTGAGAAAGTCATATCCCTGGCGGAGTAATTTATTGATGTATTCGAGGCCAGGATAATACTGGGTGACAAGGGGGATGCTTCTGTGTGGTCTGAGGGTAGGAATATTGTTGTTGGACGGGGAGGAATGTATTGCTCGGGAGATCTGTTTGTGGACAAGGTCTGCAGGATAGTTGTGGGAGAGGAAAGCACTGGTCAGGTTATTGGTGTAATTGTTGAGGGATTCGTCACTGGAGCAGATACGTTTGCCACGAATACCTAGGCTGTAGGGAAGGGAGCGTTTGATGTGGAATGGATGGCAGCTATCAAAGTGAAGGTACTGTTGTTTGTTGGTGGGTTTGATATGGACAGAGGTGTGGATGTGAGCTTCAACAAGATGAAGGTCAACATCCAGGAAGGTGGCTTGGATTTTGGAGAAGGACCAGGTGAAATTCAGATTCGAAAAGGAGTTTCCTCCATTTCCTCCATAACCTCAACTCCTGGCGCAGTACCTACAGTACAATATCTTTGGCTTCCCTCTGACAACCATGCCTAAATCCTTGCTGCCCTCCCTGTTTTCCTTTCCCTGTTGCTTCATAACCTGGGTTGCGAGTAACTAAATCCACTTTCCCTTCTTCCCTCTCTCTCCTCCCTGATGAAGGAACATTTATTCTGAAAGCTAGGAACTTAAATTTTCGGTTGTTTTTTGTGTTTCTATCGGCTGTACTGAGCTGAGGTAAGTACTGGCCAGCCCCTCTATCTCTTTGTTAGTAATAGAAATTCTTATTTGGACATGGTAAAATTTGGTTAATACCTCAGCTCAAACACAAGATAATGATGGGTATTTGGTTACAGCAAGACATAGCCCCAGCACAAATTACTATTCAGGTGGGCGGGTTGTTCAATGAACCATTTTAAGGCCACTGGATGTGGCGTGATTTAGCAACATCTCCAGCCCTGTACAAACCACGATGACAAAGACCTTACCATGCCAGGTAGCTCATTACAGGGAACGACTAAGTCCCATGTGGCTCAGTGTCAGTACAAGACTAATACAGAGCGGCAGAAGCCTTTCAAAGCAGAAGTCCTATGACTCTCTGCAAGATGTCGAGGAGGAAATTGAGACACAGAGCTCTTTGTGTAAGGAATGATGGTCTACATACAGAAACATAGCTTTTATCTGTACATACTCAAATATACAATATACTGTTCTGATCTAGGAACATGAGGACTTCTTGGACGCACTGTATAGAAAACACAAGATTCCCATGGGAGCACAGTGACTTTACCACAAGAGTACAGTGCCCTTATAAATATTAGTGACATATAGGAACTACAACTGCCACTTTCACATTTGTTAGTACCCTGCCATGCAATTTTGACTTCCATTAAGAATGAAGTTAAATACAGGGAAAAACATATAAAGAATAAATAACTCTTACCTGGAACAGCTTGCTGAAGTAGGCGTACTGGCGTGCAATATTGCGGCATTGTTTCAACGCTGGTTCTGTAACAAAAATTACAATTTCAGTTGGCTCTGAATTATCTCTTCAACTACTGGATTTTGTAACCATCAAGTTACTGATTTACATCTCACTACTGAATAATGTCACTATGGAAATATTCTTGGGTCCCAATCTCCAATAGTTCAATACATTGAACTTTATATTGCTGAACATCACAAAAGTAGACAAAACACTGAAGGAGTCTTATATGCCCTTAGCAGTATACTGCAAATTTAAATATACCAAGTACAAACATATTACTGAACTATTCCGTTAACTTTTGAAATTCACAATTTCCTGCCTTCAAACTTCTCTTTGTACTCGCAGTCTCTGAATGTAAATTCTATCCAGTGTATTCCAACAGTGGTAGGTCTCAGCTTCTCAGATTCCTTTACCTTTTCTTCTTAATCATTTTTCATGTATTTCAGCCACTTGCACATCAACTGTCAATAGGCTGTCGTTCTATGTGCATTCTTTATTAAGTTTCTGTCACATGTGCTATTGTTAACTCCAATATATAATAAATCTGTTACACTTATCTCTAATACAGGAAAGGATAGAAATCAGTATTGGACATGATAGAGAGAGAACACGGTATGCTTTTTCAAATGGTGAATGAAATTTCTCTGTCTCAGTAAGTGAAACTCATCGCTTCTTAGCAGTTAATTTGATTTTGACATATATAAAGTACCCAAACTATCATATGTAATGGTGAAGTAATCCAGCTTCGAGAATGGATCTTATTGCTGACATTATGTGACTAAAGAGATTTGAGAAAATAAAAACATTTATATTTTATGGACAATGAAGAAATCCCTGAAAACGAAACTGACATGTTTGTGAAGGTGAAACCCATTTTGGACATTCTGAAAGAGACATTTTCTGGGACAGTAGCTCCTACTGAATATCAATCTATAGATGAAATGATTATCCCCTTCAAGGGTAGAAGCAGGGCAAAACAGTATAAAAGTCTAAATCCAAAAAGTGGGGATTCAAAGCATGGGTACACTCTACCTCAGATGGATATGTGATTTTTTTGAGATGTACCAGGGGAAAAGGCAGGTGCAGAATAAAACACCGAGCCCTAACTTTGGTCCTATTGTAAACACTGTTGTAAGATTGTGCCAGGTGCTAGAAGGAAACAATCAAAAGATCATTCTTGACAATTTATTCACAACAATCCCACTGCTTTTGTATCTGAAGCAAAAGAAAATTCATGTATTGGGAACCAAACGTCGGACAGACTGAAGGGTGCAGAGAGTAAATTGACCAACAGAAAAGTTCTAATGAAATCAAGTTGAGGTTCAATGTCTATTACTACTTCTAATGACAATATTACAGTTGTGTGATGAGTGTATAGAAACATTGTCTACATGGTATCTACCTTTGCTGGATGGACACCAACTGATACTATCAAAAGATGGAATGTGAAGAACCATGCTTGCATAGATATATAGAGGCCATATGCTGTGGCACCTCCCCCCATGAACCATGGACCTTGCCGTTGGTGGGGAGGCTTGCGTGCCTCAGCGATACAGATGGCCGTACCGTAGGTGCAACCACAACGGAGGGGTATCTGTTGAGAGGCCAGACAAACGTGTGGTTCCTGAAGAGGGGCAGCAGCCTTTTCAGTAGTTGCAGGGGCAACAGTCTGGATGATTGACTGATCTGGCCTTGCAACATTAACCAAAACGGCGTTGCTGTGCTGGTACTGCGAACGGCTGAAAGCAAGGGGAAACTACAGCCGTAATTTTTCCCGAGGACATGCAGCTTTACTGTATGATTAAATGATGATGGCATCCTCTTGGGTAAAATATTCCGGAGGTAAAATAGTCCCCCATTCGGATCTCCGGGCGGGGACTACTCAGGAGGATGTCGTTATCAGGAGAAAGAAAACTGGCGTTCTACGGATCGGAGCGTGGAATGTCAGATCCCTTAATCGGGCAGGTAGGTTAGAAAATTTAAAAAGGGAAATGAATAGGTTAAAGTTAGATATAGTGGGAATTAGTGAAGTTCGGTGGCAGGAGGAACAAGACTTCTGGTCAGGTGACTACAGAGTTATAAACACAAAATCAAATAGGGGTAATGCAGGAGTAGGTTTAATAATGAATAGGAAAATAGGAATGCGGGTAAGCTACTACAAACAGCATAGTGAACGCATTATTGTGGCCAAGATAGATACGAAGCCCACACCTACTACAGTAGTACAAGTTTATATGCCAACTAGCTCTGCAGATGATGAAGAAATTGAAAAAATGTACGATGAAATAAAAGAAATTATTCAGACAGTGAAGGGAGACGAAAATTTAATAGTAATGGGTGACTGGAATTCGAGTGTAGGAAAAGGGAGAGAAGGAAACATAGTAGGTGAATATGGATTGGGGCTAAGAAATGAAAGAGGAAGCCGCCTAGTAGAATTTTGCACAGAGCACAACTTAATCATAGCTAACACTTGGTTTAAGAATCATGAAAGAAGGTTGTATACGTGGAAGAACCCTGGAGATACTAAAAGGTATCAGATAGATTATATAATGGTAAGACAGAGATTTAGGAACCAGGTTTTAAGTTGTAAGACATTTCCAGGGGCAGATGTGGACTCTGACCACAATCTATTGGTTATGACCTGTAGATTAAAACTGAAGAAACTGCAAAAATGTGGGAAATTAAGGAGATGGGACCTGGATAAACTGAAAGAACCAGGGGTTGTACAGAGTTTCAGGGAGAGCATAAGGGAACAATTGACAGGAATAGGGGAAAGAAATACAGTAGAAGAAGAATGGGTAGCTCTGAGGGATGTAGTAGTGAAGGCAGCAGAGGATAAAGTAGGTACAAAGACGAGGGCTGCTAGAAATCCTTGGGTAACAGAAGAAATATTGAATTTAATTGATGAACGGAGAAAATATAAAAATGCAGTAAATGAAGCAGGCAAAAAGGAATACAAACGTCTCAAAAATGAGATCGACAGGAAGTGCAAAATGGCTAAACAGGGATGGCTCGAGGACAAATGTAAGGATGTAGAAGCTTATCTCACTAGGGGTAAAGTAGATACTGCCTACAGGAAAATTAAAGAGACCTTCGGAGAGAAGAGAACCACGTGTATGAATATCAAGAGCTCAGATGGCAGCCCAGTTCTAAGCAAAGAAGGGAAGGCAGAAAGGTGGAAGGAGTATATAGAAGGTTTATACAAGGGCGATGTACTTGAGGACAATATTATGGAAATAGAAGAGGATGTAGATGAAGACGAAATGGGAGATAAGATACTGCGTGAAGAGTTTGACAGAGCACTGAAAGACCTGAGTCGAAACAAGGCCCCCGGAGTAGACAACATTCCATTAGAACTACTGACGGCCTTGGGAGAGCCAGTCATGACAAAACTCTACCAGCTGGTGAGCAAGATGTATGAGACAGGTGAAATACCCTCAGACTTCAAGAAGAATATAATAATTCCAATCCCAAAGAAAGCAGGTGTTGACAGATGTGAAAATTACCGAACTATCAGTTTAATAAGCCACGGCTGCAAAATACTAACGCGAATTCTTTACAGACGAATGGAAAAACTGGTAGATGCAGACCTCGGGGAAGATCAGTTTGGATTCCGTCGAAATGTTGGAACACGTGAGGCAATACTGACCTTACGACTTATCTTAGAAGAAAGATTAAGAAAAGGCAAACCTACGTTTCTAGCATTTGTAGACTTAGAGAAAGCTTTTGACAATGTTGACTGGAATACTCTCTTTCAAATTCTAAAGGTGGCAGGGGTAAAATACAGGGAGCGAAAGGCTATTTATAATTTGTACAGAAACCAGATGGCAGTAATAAGAGTCGAGGGGCATGAAAGGGAAGCAGTGGTTGGGAAAGGAGTGAGACAGGGTTGTAGCCTCTCCCCGATGTTATTCAATCTGTATATTGAGCAAGCAGTAAAGGAAACAAAAGAAAAATTTGGAGTAGGTATTAAAATTCATGGAGACGAAGTAAAAACTTTGAGGTTCGCCGATGACATTGTAATTCTGTCAGAGACGGCAAAGGACTTGGAAGAGCAGTTGAACGGAATGGACAGTGTCTTGAAAGGAGGATATAAGATGAACATTAACAAAAGCAAAACGAGGATAATGGAATGTAGTCAAATTAAATCGGGTGATGCTGAGGGAATTAGATTAGGAAATGAGACACTTAAAGTAGTAAAGGAGTTTTGCTATTTAGGAAGTAAAATAACTGATGATGGTCGAAGTAGAGAGGATATAAAATGTAGACTGGCAATGGCAAGGAAGGCGTTTCTGAAGAAGAGAAATTTGTTAACATCGAATATAGATTTATGTATCAGGAAGTCGTTTCTGAAAGTATTTGTTTGGAGTGTAGCCATGTATGGAAGTGAAACATGGACGATAACTAGTTTGGACAAGAAGAGAATAGAAGCTTTTGAAATGTGGTGCTACAGAAGAATACTGAAGATAAGGTGGATAGATCACGTAACTAATGAGGAGGTATTGAATAGGATTGGGGAGAAGAGAAGTTTGTGGCACAACTTGACTAGAAGAAGGGATCGGTTGGTAGGACATGTTTTGAGGCATCAAGGGATCACAAATTTAGCATTGGAGGGCAGCGTGGAGGGTAAAAATCGTAGAGGGAGACCGAGAGATGAGTACACTAAGCAGATTCAGAAGGATGTAGGTTGCAGTAGGTACTGGGAGATGAAGCAGCTTGCACAGGATAGAGTAGCATGGAGAGCTGCATCAAACCAGTCTCAGGACTGAAGACAACAACAACAACATGCTGTGGCATGATACAACAAATTCATGGGCGGAGTAGACATGACTGACTGGATGGTTGCACACTACCCTCGCACAATGAAGAGCAATAAGTTTTATTTGAGAATATTTTTCCACTTTTATAATGATGCACTAGAAAATGCATAAATTCTTTACAAAATAGACACTGAAAGAAATATTTCTTTTGTGGAATTCAAGGCATCAGCTGCTACAACAATTATAGAGCTCGGAAGCCTGCAAAGGAAGCGTGGCAGACCCATGACAATATTCACTTGAAGAAAAGGCAACGCACTGCATGTTCTGCAGATCTAATAATGGATGGAATAACACATTACCCTGGAAAAAAAAGAATGTAAGAATCCTCCTAGGTGCAGAGATAAAAACTGCAAAAGAAGAACAAGATACATTTGCAAATAATGCAAGATTCCTGTTTGCCCAGAATGTATGGAGTTCTTCCACAATACATGATGTGAACAATTTCTTGTTACTAGAATTTTGCCATTATTTATCGCATTTTTTGGTTTCTTTATGTTTTCACCATGTTTGCTCTCCTGTACCTGCTATGCACCATGTACACAAATGTGGCCATTTCCTATTTTCATTGTTGTACAGTAAATTGAAGCATTTGTTGAAAACATATATGTGAAATGACTTCCTTACATCTCAAATATAGTGTTAAAAATAGCTGTCAAAATTGAAATTAAGAAAAATATTTGTCCCAGAAGAGGTTAACCCTCAGGGAAATTCAATAAGTCAGTTACACACATCGTCCTGCACAAGACCACTGCGCACACAAGAGTGGTGCATTGTCAGAGAAGACTACATATTCTGGGTTCCCTGCAAACACAGTTCTGCTGTGGTACAGTTAACCAGGTTTGTAATACAGGGCAAGTGAATTGTGCTGTAACTGGAAACATACTCCAAAGTTGCAGTACATGGGACAGCGGGATTCTTGAGGGCAAAAATTTAAATTGGACACACATTTACTGTGAAATTCTGGCAGTAGATGCACCAGAATGCTGCATCCTACTGTAGTGAAATGGTGTCAACAATTTGATAAAGGCCGCAGACATGGACAATGCTAATAAGGACAGAAGGCTGTCAACACTGACCGCAGACAACAATGTCCAGATAATTCAAGAGGGTAATGGTAGAGAAGTAGTATAAAAATGGTTCAATAAACCCACTGCCAGGAACTTAAATGTGAATTGCAGAGTAACCATGCAAATGTAGACGTACAACCCTGTCTCGCTCCCTTTGCAACCAATGCTTCCCTTTTATATCCTTCGATACTTACAACAGTAATTTTGCTCATGTGAAAGTTATTCACAACTTTCCACTCCTTGTGATTCACCCATACTGCCTCCGGAATTTGTAAGTGTGTAGTCCAGCTAACATTGTTGAAAGATTCCTCTAAACCTACATATTCTTTGTCTTTCTTGTAAACAAAGTTGTATTACCTCACTGTCCCTACTTTCCCAGAACCAAAACTTATCTTCCATGAGGTCAGCCTCTAACAGATTTTCTATTCTTCTGTACATAATGTGTGTCAGTAATTTGCTTCCACACATTAAACTTATAAACTTCTCATGTGATTAACTTAATGAGTGTCATACTCATCAGATCTGGGATTCTCTCAGTCAAAAGACTGCATTTTGACGACGACATGTACTCTGTCAGATAGTTTTATATTCTGACAGAATGTAACTTTGCAGTGTTACTTGAAAATGGCCATAAGGCTGAAATTGCAATAGTAACAATAAATATTTTGTACAGTCAACGGTGACTATGATGTCTTTTAAGAAATTAAACTTACAGTTCGGTAATATTCGCAACTGCAAGCACCAGACTTCTTTAAATTGGAGTTATTACATTCTTTCTGGAGTCTGAAGGTATCTCACCTGTCTCATTTATACTGTTCATCGAACAGAATCATTTTATCATGAGTGGCTCCACCAAAGATCGCAATAGTTCTGTGAAAATGATTAGAACTGAATATGGCCATCAGTTGACAAATAGAAGTGTGCCCATAACAACAACAACAACAACAACAACAACAACAACAATAATAATAATAATAATAATAATAATAATAATAATAATAATCCTGTACACACACCAAAACTGAGATGTCTCTGAGCATGTCCTGATAGGTTGGCAGTACCTTCCATGGATTACGCTAGCAGTTTGCTGGGTAGATAAATATGAAAACTTAACCAAAACTGTACAGCAAAATTTGAAGTAATGAACAATCACTTTAGAACCTGTTAAATATGATCTCACGGACCTACTGATGTTGCAAGGTTGGGAGACACAGATATTTAATGAGTTTCATGAATGATGCAAGCAGATATATATTTGTGCATTTCTTGAAAAATAAGAACGAAGTATTTCAAGAATTCAATAAATGCAAGACTCAAACAGAAAAATAAACCAGTATCAACTCTAAAAGAATCCACACTGACAATGGTGGAGTTCTGTGAATCTGAAGGTATTCAGCATGAAATAACTACGACATATAAAACTAAACTCCTCTCGAACATGCCATGAAGGCCCAACGGTACTGACTGGCCGCCTTGTCATCCTCAGCCCATAGGCGTCACTGGATGCAGACACTGCAGAAAAATGGTATAGCTGAACGCCTCAATAAAACATGAATGGACATGGTAAGACTGCTGTTGCTAGGATGCTATTTACCAAACAGTTCTTGGGCTCAGCTGATACACACTACACCACATATAAAAAATCTTGTTACAAGTATCTGCGACAAAGAAAGTGCCATATGGATTTCTGACACTTGGAAAGCCTTGTGTATATCATTTACATATGACTGGATGCAAAGTTTGCTTTCATACACACAAATGAAGATAATGTTCTAAATTATCAGGAAAAAGGCACTCTTACTGGATACTCTCTGCAGGGCTATGGATAAAGGATCCACATGGCAGGAAAGAAGATGCAACAAGTCCACTAAAGAGACAGCTTACACTACACTCGTTCGTCCTCTGTTAGAATATTGCTGCGCGGTGTGGGATCCTTACCAGGTGGGATTGACGGAGGACATCGAAAGGGTGCAAAAAAGGGCAGCTCGTTTTGTATTATCACGTTATAGGGGAGAGAGTGTGGCAGATATGATACACGAGTTGGGATGGAAGTCATTACAGCATAGACGTTTTTCGTCGCAGCGAGACCTTTTTACGAAATTTCAGTCACCAACTTTCTCTTCCGAATGCGAAAATATTTTGTTGAGCCTACATAGCTAGGAATGATCATCAAAATAAAATAAGAGAAATCAGAGCTCGAACAGAAAGGTTTAGGTGTTCGTTTTTCCCGCACGCTGTTCGGGAGTGGAATGGTAGAGAGATAGTATGATTGTGGTTCGATGAACCCTCTGCCAAGCACTTAAATGTGAATTGCAGAGTAGTCATGTAGATGTAGATGTAGTTCTTGGAATATTGGCACCGTATATTTGAAAAAAAACTGAATGTCATATGCTCAGATGAACTATACAAACAAGAACCATATCCATTTCTATATTACGAAGATGAAATCCAAAGTGGATGAGAAGATTCAACCACTGAAGAGGAATTTTATGGTCTCTCAAATGAGGAGTAAAACCTAAAAGAAATGCCTTTATTACTGGATGGTAATAAGGAACTCATGAAAAATGCTGAAACTCCACAAAAACCTTGTATGCCAAGAAAGGATACAGCAAAAGTAGTTAATTAGGATGGGACAGGTGAATGGACAGTTGTACTGCTTTAGTGTACCACACATAATTTACTGGTCACTGCTGAGTAAAATTAAGACACCTGTCACAACTAAAACACGAGCCACAGAAATGGGTCACATTGGAGCTGACCAGATGCCGTTATATCAGGCGCTGCCTGCTGATACAACACTATGACATCCAGCAACTATCAAATAACTGGGCAAGCCAAGGGTCTAGTGTCATAATAAAACTGATGCAGCAAACAGGCAGTGTCATTACAGCATTGCTAGCCTGACAGCTTCATATCCAGGCCATTGTTTTGTTGTGAATTATTTGGTAGAAATCAATAATGCAGCAAAACAAGGACAGGCCAAGTACATATAAACACTCATCATTTTTTCCACGGTATTGCTGTCTACCAGTCACTAGACCCGAAAGGGAGACCTACAATGGTCTACGAGTTTATATCAGGCATGTCAACTTTCAAAAGTGAAAAAGCAGGAGAATTTTTGTGGTGTGCTACTGTGAATTACAACACATCCCTGACGATTAAAGTTGCAACAATTCAATAACTGTAACAATTCAATTACATTTGCTTTATTATTTACATGTAAATACTAAATAATGGGCATACCTGAGCCTTCGGACTGTATAATTATTATTCAACATGCTGAACAATATGAATGATGAGCTCTGCAGGTTTCTTTGGATTCACACACATTCAACTGAAACTCTCACTAGAGAACTACAGTTCGAAATTACGATCCGAGGAAACAAATTAACGTATATTATAATCACGAAACAGAACTGAGAACACAATGGTCCTACGTTCTAGACAATGGTCTTGTAGCAGTGATGCCAACCCTTGCGCACCGTTTCCCCCTATATTGCACTTCAAATTCCCATAAATAATTTATCACACCGTCGGGTAAGCAAGCGAGGTAGTGGGGCGGTAAAAGGGAGTCAAGAATGAAATTGTCGAGCGGAGGAGCAGGCAGAGGAGGGTAGTAAACCTACAGATTTTTCCCCCTGAAATGAATAAAACTAAAAACTAAACTCCTCTCGAACAGGCCATGAAGGCCCAACGGTACTGACTGGCCGCCTTATCCTCAGCCCATAGGCGTCTTCCTAGGCAGCTTAAGTCCCCCTAAATTTGGGGGAAATGCCCAAAACTTGCCAACACTGCCTTTTAGAAATAACAATGGAAATCACTTTGCTTGGAACAACTGTCCACTACTCCTTGTCCACGATAACTTTAGGATTGCGCTGGTGCTGCCAGAAGCGGAGGAAATTGGCACTAGTTGAAAGATATTCATTTGTCTCCGAACGCTGCCAACGGTAAGTTACTTACTTCCTTGTAGATACGAAGCGCGAACTACGCCTACTGCCACTCCCGACAGCCACCGCACCAATCTACCAAGTTAACATAGACAAGTAGCAGCCATACCTTGTCATCCACCAATGTATCGTACGTGCAGGATTTTCAAATAGTAAAGAAAGTATTGAAACTGCTCTGAAAATCAGGAGATCGATCTTCACTGTTGGGAGATCGGGAGTAAGAAGAAAAAAATCAGGAGTCTCCCGCTTAAATCGGGAGAGTTGGCACGTCTGTTATATGCATCAACCAGATACCAACTCCCGACTGTCGCTGCTAATGGCGGCCCTGCTGCTCGTGCCAAGTCCAAGCTGCAGACCTGAGTACCCTCCAACCGACAGGCCACCTGGGGGTCTACTTCAGCTGCTGCTGGTCTCTTACCCTGGAGTCTATTGTTCAAGACTGGGGCCACACTCCCATTCAGCCAAATTCGCCCATCCAGCCAAATTCGCCCATGCAAGCAAACTTCTTGCTACCTGCCTCCGCTCGCGTGGGCACACACCGATGCTGCTGCGAGCCACCCCGTTCGCACTGGTCGACAGTGACTCACACACATTTGTGTGGCCATCCTGGTCTGCCAGGAGCCTCCAGTACGCACCGTGAGCCACTGCCCACTGCTGCAGTCAGTGTCTTCGCAGAATCACTGCCGGTGCTTCCCACTGGCTGCCGAATACGGCAAGCTGTCGTGCCGCCACTGATAGAGCTTCTTGCAGGCTGTACACAGCTTACCTCCTGGGAATGGTGACTTCTCACAATATCATCCCAGTAGTTGTAGTTTGTTAACTATAAATTAATTTTTCAGTATTGCTGTTTCTATGACAACACAATGCACAACTGTCTGGCATCCACTCATTGCTCCACGGCACCTGACCACAATAGAGGTCACACCCACGATTCTGTAGACTGAAGAAATTAACTCCTTGAACATCTATGATGATTGGAAGATGGTCAAGCTACCATCTGGCGCAGTTCCAGTACACAACAAAAAAGACGACAATTGGCAAGAGAGAGATTTTTAAAGGACATTCCAAGTATGAGGTGTGGACTATATCAAGATTTATGCTCTTATTTTAAATTTTGAAACAATTTGTCTGCTGATAGCAGTCAGTGTTGAGAAAAATTGGCATACTGATTAGTATGATATGAAGAGTTCATATCTGCATAGCAGAGGGGTCCAGAAAAAGAAGACCTCTTTGATAGTCAATATTAATGGAACAAAATGACATACTGTTACAATTCTTGCACGGGCGAAGTTTATTTCATTTGTTCGAAGTGACCCCTTTGGCAGCCAAACTACATCGTTGCCACTGAACTGTTGATTGAACTATGGCTGTCAGTGTTGCTTATGTGATAGCCAAACATTACATCTCGACGGTTTCTCATAACTCGTTTACTGTAGCCGGCTTCTGTTGACAGACTTCATTTTTCGAGGTCCCCCGTATGTAGAAGACAAGAGGTGAAAGGTCTGGAGGCTGTGATGGGTACTCAACAGCCGCTCTTCAACCTGTCAATCATACAGGTAGATTTTCATCCAAGTAGGTTCTGACATACCTGTGCTAGTGAGGCTTGTTGTAGATAAATCTTTCATTTCTAAACACCTCTCGGATGGCATGCAAAATCGATGTTTGTAGCATATGAAGATATTTCTCACCAGTTATGGTACCTTCAAAGAAGAATGGGTCAGTCAAACTAAACAAAGACAGACTACATCACACACTAACATGTGACAGATTAATATGTTTGTCCACGTGAACATGACGGTTTTCAGCAGTCCAGTACACACAGTTGCGGCAGCCTTCAGAAATATTCAGAATTTAACATCGTCAGACCACATAACCATCCCTGCATGTCATTCATCCTCCTGAAGCATGCCTTCAAATCACTTGCAGTACTCCATCCTTGGATCCATGTTATCCTTGTTCATAGCATGCAGTGATGTTGTAATGTACACTTTCCACTTTGCTTCCTTCAGAGTTCATCGTATGCTTGACTGGCTTACCCCACTTTCACGTGCACCCTGCTTCACAGGTTTCTGAGGTGACCTAGTAAAATGTTGCAACACACCTTCACTGGAAGCAGACTTGTTGATGTTTCTGGTAAGCCAAACCTTTCCTTATGCATATCCTGAACAGTGCAGTCAGCTTCAAATTTATCCCAAATATGACAAATTCGTTTTGTGTGTTGTTGGCCAAGTTCAATACATAATCTATGCCATTGGTGTTGTACTTCCATCATGTTTTCATACTTACATTACCACTTCAATCGAACCTTGGACTGCACAAATGACAATCTTACCTCATTCATTGCTGCACTGTCATCTGTTGGAAAACAAGCATCAAGATCTGTTGAGAAAACAATGGACTATGCTACTGCACAAAATTGCAACAATATGTCATTCTGTTCCAAACACATTAACTATCAAAAAGTGTGTACATTCTTCTGGACCCCTCTGTATGTGCTCTAGTTAGAAGGCTTCATCAAGAAGGGCAAAGTAAGTTTAGTTTGCAAGTTAAACAGTCAATATAGGGACTGAAACAAAGCAGTAGATGCTTGAGTGATCATTATTCACTATAAAAACAGGGACTTATTCAAAATGATATAGATCCCTGTAGGTTAGGTTATGTTAGGTTAGGTTAGGTATACGAATGAAGCCATATGCTGTTAGTATACATGAATAACATGCTAACATTTCCACAGAATGAAGAAATGAGGCAAAAAATGAAAACTCTTCTACAGAATTGCTTTTACCTCTAACACATGGGCATAGTGTCACACGATAGAAACAAAATTTGAAAACCGTTAAGATAGAACAATGAGTCTCAAAGAGAGTATATTAATCAACTACTTCAAAGTTTTGGACTTCAATACGCTAAGAGACCCAAAAGCACAAATGAAATGAAACTAAATTTTCGCGATGAGAAGTGTGCCAGCGAAGCTAGAAACCTTCCATATTGTGAGCTTAATGGTAGACTCCTTTACATTTCACAGAGGACTCGACCAGACATAGCTTTCTTGCTGACAAAGATGTCACAATATTGTTCAAAGTTCAACAAGAATCACTGGAGTGCAGCAAGAGGGGTATTACTAAAATAATGAAGGAAACGGCTCATCACATGACTTAATCACAGCGTAAGGGATGTTTCCAGAGTGGTAGAGCATTTGCCCGCGAAAGGCAAACGTCCCGAGTTCGAGTCTCGGTCTGGCACACAGTTTTAATCTGCCAGGAAGTTTCATATCAGTGTACACACTGCTGCAGAGTGAAAATCTCATTCTGGAAACATCCCCTAGGCTGTGGCTAAGCCATGTCTCTGCAATATCATTTCTTTCAGGAGTGTTACTTCTGCAAAGTTCGCAGGAGAGCTTCTGTAAAGTTTGGAAGTTAGGAGACGAGGTACTGGCAGAAGTAAAGCTGTGAGGATGGGGTGTGAGTTGTGCTTGGGTAGCTCAGATGGTAGAGCACTTGCCCGTGAAAGGCAAAGGTCCTGAGTTCGAGTCTCAGTCCGGCACACAGTTTCAATCTGCCAGGAAGTTTCACATCAGGACACACTCCACTACAGAGTGAAAATCTCATTCTGGTTCATCACAAACTCAAATACTATTGCACTTGTCAAATGCTTCCTGCATTTGCTGATACTGACTGGGCTTCTTTAATACATGATCACTAAAGCATTAATGAATATGTGACAATACAGACAGTATCTCCAGTGTACTGGAGGATTATTTAACAAACTACAATTGGATTTAGCACAATGGAGGCCAAACATGTCACTGGACAGGCGGTATGTATGTGAGAGATACTGAAGAGTCTTGACCTGAAATAAATGACTGGAGAGTTAACACCTGTGAGGTGTGATAGTCAAGCAGCAATTAACACTCTGAGAATCATACGCATAAATCAGGAACAAAACTTACTGCTATAAAACACCATTTGATCCGGGTGAAAGTAATGGATGGAATGATTGACATTTCACATATTTTGCTGGATTAAAAAAATCAAGCAGTCATGCTAACAATGTCACTGAATCAGAATATTGGTGGCAGATAAGGAAATGTCACATTCAAACTATTTATTTCATGGGCGTATACATTTAGATATCATTTCGCAGGATGGAGGGCTCATGAACAACACTGACCACTCCTATACTGTATTGTTACTGGTGACAAGAAATGATGCCTACACTACCATAAGGAAAAGAAAGAAATGGTCAACACCCCCCCCCCCCCCCACAAAAAAAAAGAAAAAAGAAAAAGAAAAAAAAAAGAAGAAAAAAAAAGAGGGCAACTCCCTGTACAAAGACCTGCGTGCATACACAAAAGACAGTGTTATGCATCTGATGGAGCACTGACAGTGTGGTGTATTATGGATTGCTTCTCCCAGGTGTAACCATCACTGTTGACATTTATTGTTTACCGAGACATCTTCCAGGTTCAATCGAATAACAATTACCAAAAAGACTGCTTGAAGTGACACTACTCCAAGATAACGCCCACTCACATTCTGGAAGACTGACTAAGAACACTACACAGGAGCTGGGTTGGGAGGTCATTGCTCACCCACCTCCTTCACTTGATATTGTGCCCTCCTCAGACTTTCACCTTTTCCGCTTTCTATCCAGAAACCTTCAGCAAACATCCTTTCCAGATGAAAACGCACACCAAACATGGTGCAAAGAATTCTGCAACTCAAAACCACACAATTTCTACATTCGCAGGATTGAGAAGTTACCCCAGCATTGGCAGACTGTTGTAAATAGTGAAGGAGAACATATTATTGATGACTGAAGTCAATGTTATGGGTACCTGTTCTGTTTATTAAACTTATGAAAAACTGCTACGAACTTATGCACCAACACAATATATGGCTAGATCTCCTTTTCAAACTGTAAAACAAATGCTATCAGCCTCTCCTCATTATGTTCTCTCTTTTTGGCTCTCAGTTATGTCACATTCTGTTATTGTTAATTATGTTCTTGCCCTTCTTTCTGTTCATGTACGAGGGCTTTTTTTTTTTTTTTTTTTTCCTTTCTCTCTTAAATGTTCCACTGGTGGAAACAACAGTGATAATCAAAAATATTAAAGCACTCCATCTTCAGGCCACAAGTAGCCTACCAGGACCATCCAACTGCCATGTCAGCCTCGGTGGAGGATGCGGACAGGAGGGGCGTGGGGTCAGCACACTGCTCTCCCAGTCGTTATGATGGTATTCTTGACCGAAGTCGCTACTATTCGGTCGAGTAGCTCCTCAACTGGCATCACGAGGCTGAGCGCACCCTGAAAAATGCCAACAGTGCATGGCGGCCTAGATGGTCACCCATCCAGGTTCCGACCACGCCCAACAGCGCTTAACTTCAGTGATCTGACGGGAACCGGTGTATCCACTTTGGCAAGGCCGTTGCCAATCAAAAATATTATTTGTAATATTTAGCTACACCTTCCAGCTACTTCTTTACACAGTCGTCACTCCAACTTAGAAATTCGGTGACGTTGTACCAACTTTCGAATTCAGTTGTCATAGAAGGCAGTCCCCTGTGCTTTCGCCAATTCTCTACGCTGGTTTGTGGCTCATTGTTTTTGCCAAAATGCTGTTCTTCTAGTAAGTGTTTCATGTGAGCAAAGACACGAAAATCAGAGGAGCCAAGTCTCGGCTCTATAGTGTGTAACCAACAGAGCCCGGATTCGAAGGTTTAACCTTGCAGAACATAAAGAGAGCTACATCCTACGATAAGATCTAAAAAGGGCTAAATAGGACTTTTACAGAAAAAGTAGGGGCTAAGAAGATCTTTTGCATAAAAACACAGCTTTTAAATTCATTTTCTGAATTAATACAAAGGTTACTCAGAAATTAAGACCAGATTTCTCATAAAATCACTCATAAGAAAGCATTGGCCTTAGCAGCCAGAGACAGAGACTGTGGTCGCTCATACACATGTGCGCGTGAAGGGGGCAGGCAGGTGGGGGGGGGGGCTATTTTCGATGAAGACCTTGTTGGTTGAAAGCTCACTTTCTGACCGTCTTTACATTCCATCCTGGATATTCCATTGTTCAATTTTTTATAAAATAAACTCTGAGAGATTTTTTATTTACTTTTTTTTTTAAAGAAGAGACTGTTTTTATTTAATTCATTACATATTTCTCTATTTTTCTGCATAGTTTCACATTTGTTGTAACGTTCTACAGGCTTTTGTATCCCTAAGTCATAGATTTCTGCCACCTGTGAGGATAACTAGTCTTCAAGTACAACTTTCACCTTATCATCTGTTGCAAAGCACTTAACCACCGATGAACTCCTTCAGCTAGTGGAACAAGTGAAAATCACTTGGCAACGGTTTTCATGAAACCTTTCATCCACAGCATTGAGCAAATCTTCTGTGATCAGTGATGGTTGGCCTGATCGCAATCCATCAGGAACATTTTCCTGTCTGTCCATGAAAGCTCTCTCTCACTTAAGCACTTTTCTTGAGGCATTTGCATCATACATTCAACTTATCTGTTAACGAATTTCTACTGCTGCAACATTCCTTGCTGTCAAAAACTAATCACTGACCATATCCCACAGTCAGCAGGCTGATCAATCGTTTTAAACATTTGGAACTGAAACTGTAAACAGCACACTGTGACATAAGCAACACATATGGCATTGTTTGATGAGCAAGGCACGCCAGGAGTTCGTGTCCACACGCTTTCCAATTTTCGAGTGACATTCGATTGGCTACAGATCTTACTATCCGAATAACCCTCTTACTTACTACCCAAGCAAACCCTCTTACTTACTACCCAAATAAGCCTCATACTACAGGTGATCAATTATATAGATTAGCACATTTTAAGAAAAGACATTATAAGTTTATACACTATACTGAAATCAAGAATTTGTATGGTGCAATGTTACTTGTCTTTATAATTCGATATGAGTCAGCATCCTGCTGCATCAGTGACACTTGAGTCTACTTACTTTTGTAGTTCAGTAGGTAGCAGTTCAGCCACACTGAAATCGACCTGCATGTGACTCATTGTCACCACATTGTCTCTTTGAAAATATGTCATGCTGCTTCATTGGGACAAACCCAGCCAGCCTTTACTTAAGTGGTGTATGACAATAGAGATGCATATTAAAAGAATGAATCTCTAACACTTGAGTCTATTTATTGTTATAGCTACAAAGTAAAGTTGCATGATGTATTGACTCATGTGTAGTGCATTTTAGGTGTAATTTTATCATACCTTAACAGAAACAACCAAAAACAGGTCATATTATCCTACCTAGTGACGAACATTGTTGTTTTGAACTGCAAGGATTACCTGGCAGAACCACTCCACTACCTGTCAGATTTGTCCACCTAAAAATCCTGCCACAGTGATCTCACTGCAGAGATCCTGCAGGACTTCCAGTCTCTCCTTAAACCCTTTAACCCATCCCTGCCCCCCCCCCCCCCTGCTCTCTCTCTCTCCCCCCCTCTCTCTCCCCACCCCACCAACCAACCAACCAACCAACCAACCAACCAACCAACCACCACCACCACCACCACCACCACCACCACCACCACCACCACCACCACCACCACTCCCTGCACTCCCACCTTCTACATGCTTCCAAAAATCCACAAACCAAACCACCCAGGACACCCCATTGTGGCCAGTTACTGTGCCCACACTGTAAGAATCTCTGCCTCATAGACCAACATCTTCAGTTTATCAAACTTCCTATATAAAAGATACCAACCATTTCCTCCACTGTCTCTCCACAGTTCCTGTTCATTTACCACATGGTGCCCTGCTCGTCACTATCAATGCCACCTCCCTTCACATTAACATCCCTAATATCAATGGTTAGCAGTTATTGAAGTCTACCTTTCGCAACACCCAATGGATTCCAAACTACACTCCTTTCTGGTCCCCATGGCCAACTGCATTCTCATGTACAATTCCTCTTATTTTGAAGGAATAACCTACACACAAATCTAGGGTATGGCAATGGGCACCTGCTTGGCACCATCCTGTGCCAACCTGCTCATTGGCCTTCTAGACGAATCCTTCCTAACCACCTGGAACATCTAATCCCTCATGTAGTTCAGATTCAGTGAGACATTTTCATGATCTGGGCTGAGGGTGGGGACACCCTATCCACATCCCCCCAGAACTTTTATGTCTTCTCCCCCATTTGCTTCATCTGGTTCTCCACAACCCTTGATGTTGACCTCCATCTCAAGACGGCTACATCAATGCCTATGTCCATACTAAACTGACCAGCCACCAGCAATACCTCTGCTTTGACAGATACCACCCAATCCATACCAAGACCTCCATTCCATACAGCAGAGGCACCCATGGCTGTCACATCTGTAGTGACGAGCAGTCCCTCTGAGGCCTTCACAGATCGTAATTACCCTCCCAACCTTATACAGTAACAAATCTCCTGTGCCTTATCTCTCCAGACACCCGTCATCTTCCGAAGTCCCCTGTCTGACCAAAGCGGAGCATTTCACTTGTGACTCAGTACCACACAGGACTGGAGCCACTGAATCACATTCCTTACCAGGTTTTCTACCACCTCTCATTGTGCCCCGAAATGAGCGATGTCTACCAACTATCCTCCCACCCCTCCCACCATGGTGTTACACCGCCCACCAAACCTACACAATTTACTCATATATCCCTACACAAACCCTGCTGCCAATCCCCTGCCTCATGGCTCATATCCCTGTAATAGATCTAGATGCAAGACCTGTCCCGTACATCGTCCCACCACCATCTACTCCAGTTTGGTCTCAAGCATCACCTATCCCACCAAAGGCAGGACAACCTGTGAAACCAGTAATGTGATCTACAAGCTAAGCATTGGCCACTGTGCTTCACTCTATGTGGGCATGACAACCAACAAGCTGTCTGTCAGCATGAATGGTCCCAGACAAACTGTGGCCAAGAAACAGCTGACCACTCAGTTATCGACCACACTGCCTAACACAACTTTCTGCATTTTAATGACTGCTTTACAGGCTTTGCCATATGGATGTTTCCTACCACCACCAGCTTTTCTGAAGTGCACAGGTGGGAACTCTCTCTGCAATACAGCCTATGTTCCCGCAACATTTGTTGCCCTGACCTTCGTTAGTCATTGTCCTTCATCAACCTACACCCTTCAATGTTCTCACTCCTCACTCCAGCACTACACATCATTCCACAAGCATACCCACAGTCTTTTTACTTCTCTCCTTTCTCGCTCTGCGACCCCCACTCTCTTCTCCCAGTAGCACCTAGCTACCCTACACCTTATCTCCACCTCGTCCCTGTATGCTTCCATAAACAACACTTTACTGTCACCTACCAGTACCCTGATCTTTCTCCTCCTCCTCATCCTAACTTCATCCTTGCCCTCACCACCCAGACTGCTTCCTCCATCATGCGCCATTGCTTGCTGTCTGGCCTCTGCTGCCAGAGACAGTGGTCATGTGAGTGTTTCAGCTGCATTTACATGAATAGAGTGAGTGTGTGTGTGTGTTTTTTTCTGTTTCAGTAGAAGGCCTGATCACAAGCTTACATGTTTAGCAGTATTTTTATTGCGCCTGTTTGTGAGTCATCATCCCTGCTGTATGGTGAGTAGCAATCTATCCTTTTCATAATCCTGTCAGAATTGACTAAAGCAATACGACATGATCGACAGGTGAACTAGGGATACTGTGCAACACTGCTTCTGTTTTTCACTGTGGTTTCAATTTTGTGTCTGATCAGACACTGGAAGGAGAGGGAGGGGTTGAGGAGTGGGAAGAAGGTGACGGGGAGAACACAGATCTCATAAAACCTGTCACAGAGATCATCATGTAGTCTTCCTCCAGCTGTTAGGTTATCCTTTATCGTGGCCTCCAATGGGTTCTGGGTCTCACTGCACAACCCTTCCGCCCCTTTTTTTTGTTTGTTTGTTTTGCTTTTTGGGCTATTCTTGTGGGATCCAATCTCATTCATGACTGAAGTCTGGATCGGCAGATATGATCTAAAAAGAATGCTTTGTTACCAGCTTTCTTCATCACCTCCCCATTCCTTAACTTGTTCATCCTGGTCTCCTGGATAGTGGATATCAGTAATTTTATTTCTGATGCCTTAAGTCTTGTTGCATCTCTGTGGGGGTTCATGCTTCAACACCAAAGATCAATCATTGCTATGAAGTAGCTATTGAACACCACCTATTTTGCTTTTTCTGGAATCGCACTGTCCCATAAAAGGGTTCTCACTTGCTGGTAGAATTCTGAAACCCTTTGCACACTGCTGGTAACCTTTATCTAGTCAAATTATCCCTACAGGTATAGCACTAAAGTTCTGGTACAGAGTAAATAGTTTACAAGTAAATGAGACCACACACAAACACTGAGTTGTCGAAATGCAGACACAAAAGAGGAAGAAGGCTTGCTGGCTTTTGGGATCAACCTTTCCCGAGCTAGAGTATGCACAGGCCACTCTCCCCCTACACACACACACACACACACACACACACACACACACACAATGACAATGTCAATGTCAATGTCAATGTCTTGGTCTCACTTGTGGAGGTTGTAGTCATAGATATGGGATTACCACACCTCAAATCTGGTGTGAACATCCTCTTCTATTTCACCCCACAACACTACATTGTCAGCAAAGGCAACTGTCTCAGGTTTCTACTATTGTACATTCATTAACTGTGTTTCATCATATTTCTCTACCTCACTCTAATGCATCCCTTCTCTGAAGTCCATTGCCGCTAGTGATCTTAGAGTACACCTACTTTCCTCTCATTTATTTTATTATTATACTTTTCATGAATAAATGTGATCTGCATTGTATTTCCTATATGTGTAACTTCTGCCATACTTACTGTAATGAATGTCATCCATTGTTATATGTAAGAAGGCATGATGGCCCTAATCTTGCCAGGATATAAAAATCAAATGGTTAAAATAAAAACAATTACTTAAGTCATCTGCATTAACAAACTAACTAACTACTGTATAACCACAGTAAAGCACGAAATCCAATAAGAGCAATTCTTAAGTTAACCAAGTGGGATTTTTAATCTGGTAGAATCCAGAACGCTGATAGAAATTTAACACCGACTAGTGCTCTGCCTTAAGGCCATACTGTCTCACAGTCTGTGTTACAAGTGACAACTAAAAACCCATGTCATGCACCACTTGCTAGCCAATATGAGGCATGTGTGAATTCAGTTTCCCTTCAATAAGCCTACACTCACTGCTTCAGCCTCTATAGACACAGCAGGTACTGCAGAGAGCAATGTTAACTGTATCAAACATACACAAGCTGCCAGTTTACAACAGCATGATGAAAAGTAATGTCTCTGAATGATATATGTGGAAACTAACATTTTTCAACAAAACATACTTTTTTAACATTCTACAATTTCTTCATGCCTTTCTCAACATAGTCACCCTGGTGACGAACATTTCTCCCAACTAGAGTCCATTTTGTTGATACTGTCACTGTAGAAGGTCTGACTTCGTTAATGAAGTCATGGCCTCACTTCAGCTTGCACTGCTTCACCACTATCAAAGTGAAACCCGCAAACATATTCTTTAAGTTTTGGAAACACAACAAGCCCTGCCACAAACGAGGTCAGCACCACAGTTTCCTTCATTAAGAGCATGAACAACACACCATCACACATTACGGATGTCGATACTACCACCACCATACAGTTTTCCCTCTCTTGGATTTCAATTGGCACAACATTTTCTGTTGTTAGAAACTCTTACAGCAAGCTGTTTCTCATGCACCAGCAGTTATGCACCAACATGTTACATACCACAAGGGCCGACCGGGAAGTCTTCGATCCTATTTTTTTTTCAGCCAAATTACTGCTGTAAATGCAAAGTCCACATATGTCGGATTTTTCTAGGTTCATGCATGGTGCTGTTGTCAGTTGTTAAATACGGCAGTTGTGCTTCACACATCCACAGCATCAGAGCAACACGATGGGGGATGAAGGCCCATTGAGACCTACAGGGAAATGCAGCCAACATATGGGGAAAACAGTCTCACTTTCAGAAGTGAGAGTGGTGGTGGTGCTGTTAGTTCAACAAAGGCCATGAGGTCTTGCATGACAATTAGTGGTCGGGGAGGCCGCATTAGTCGCTGACTGAAGACATTTCCCATGTGGATGCACTGGTGAACGTAGATCGGCGTGTGCACATCATGGCCACTTCCTGGGAGCTTGACATATTGTATGGGAGTGCTTACGACATCATTCGTAGGTGCTAAGGGTACTGAAAGGTTTCATATCGGTGGGTGCCTCAGCTGTTGGATGACATGATGAAACACAAGCAAATTATGTCTTTCTGAATCATCTGGAATGGTACTCCAAGAAATGTGAATGTTTCTGGGACCATATTGTTAATGGAGATGAAACGTGGATACTGCATTTCACATCAGAATCCAAGCCACAGAGCATGATGTGGAAACATCCAGGTTCACCTGTGACAAAGAAGCTTCAGGTATTTCATGGGAGATTCTGGACCTCATCCGTAATTATTGCCTCAGTTTTGGACTGCTGAAGAAACTTATGGTAGGACAGCAATTCACGAGTAATGATGAAGCAAAGACAGCAGTCTGACAGTGGTTCCATAGTCAGCCGGACAAATTCTATTTCAGGGGTGTCTCAAATTTAGGCCTGCGAGGGACAAATTTGTGAATCTGTGTTTGGTCTATGTGGAAAAATAGTGTAAGGTATGTAGAATACAATGTACATTTGTTATTACCTGTATGTATCTTACTTTGGCTAGTATGAAACAGGGACAAAGAGTTTCTGATTTTCCCTCGTACAGTTCAGAGCCATCTGCTGGCTGAGGGTTTCCACTTGTGTCCACGAATCAGGAAAGTTGACTGAGTAAAATGTATGACACGTAGTGCCTCGAGTGATATTGAGAAAAGAATAAGAAATTGAGGCATAATGTTTCAGATGCCCTCGTATTTTGTAGAGGTAAGTTTGGAATTTCCATTTAAAAATGCTGAATTGAATATAAGCTAACTAACACACGACTTTATTAGTTATTCACACGAGAATCTTGGCAGTGACATTGCATTGGGTACAAAATATGAGTCTATCAGCTGCACAGGCCTCACCTAGAACAGGTGACCCCTTCAACTCTTGCAGCTCCTGTGTGGTGAAGTACAACACAGTGGTGTACGTCTTGGGCAGGGCTTCTATGTACGGACGCCAGAACGAGTCGGTGGAAAATCTCTCCACCAGTAGCAGCAGTGACAGGGCCACGTTGGGCATATGCTGTAGCATTGTGTCTTCACGTATCAACGGACCTGTAAAAAAGAACATTGGTGCATTTAGCAACAAAAATGTGACTACTGAATATACTGGAATGTGGATGTGTCAATCATCTATAGCAATTATAGTCACCTCTGTTAACACATTTGCAAACTGGGAAAAAAACAACTAAAAATACAGAAGCCATCAACATCAAGGATCATTACATTTTCATTACCAAATATAATCACTAAATAAAATGACAACTTCAAACACTGTATGGTCAATGTCATGGGGCAAGTTTTTTTGTCTTACAGTATCATTTTTGGAGAGCGTCTGTATTGTGGTAAGCTGTGACGTATGCTTGTTAATCTTCTGGCTGCTACATGCAAGACACGGCAGCCTGCTGCAACATCACACTACTCGTGTGTTGAATGCTGAATCCTTTCAACAGCCTCAGCACTTTGCAGCCCTTTTTTCTGGGCTTTGGATAAGCAGAGTCAGAGTCAGAAGTCAGAAGTTTACATTATTTACGGTCTTCTGTATCAACAACACATTCTCTCAATGTGGTGCAAAAATGCATAACAGAGAGAAATCCAGTGGCATACACTGAAATATCATCTGTTGGGTTTATAGCAACAGATAAAGCATGTCAATCAAATGGATCTAGTGTATCACAACAGCTAAAGGTTTAACATAACAGTCAAAGGGTTAAAATTAATTCCTTATTAAGCAATTTTTCCTTACAGAATGTTGGTATTCACAATCTTACTGAGGTAAAATTCTTTTCCACATAGGAAACAATAAACTATCTAGCAAATTCACAACTGCTTACAGAGAAACGTGCGAGGAGTGCAGGAAACAAGTATATAGAAACCCATGTCCAGCGCAGTGATGAGACCAGCTAAAAATGTATATGTACTGTGTGACTCATACCCGGCATCATCACAAAAGCAAAAAGAACACATGGAATAGGCAAACGCCCAAAGTGCCTTTATGTCATGTACATTTTCAATAACAGAACATTTTGCTACAAATTATGTATCCATTCTCAAAAAGAGGCATTCGGCGACAATGTTGATTACTTTCCTCACTTCATTATGTACTCTAACTGATCTTCTCCAAGGAGCCATCATAAAAATAAATAAACCAGACAATTCAATGGGAGGAAAACTTCTCACTATACAGAGCATCAATATGGTCCCACTATCATTTCAAAACATTATAACTTGGAAACTATCAGAGATAGCAAATCGGGGTTTATTGTAATATGTTTGGCACCTCTCAAAGCTTTTTTTCCTTCGTCCTCTGCCGCAAATTTAATTTGGAATTCATCAAAATGGCGATAGACCAGGAGTCATCTCATATGCACATCAAAATCTGTGATAAGGGTGCTACGGAATTATCGATACCAGTATGGATGAGCACAACCAGCAAAAACGAGCAGAATTAGGTGGTTCAAAAACTTTGCAGAAACAGCCAGCGTAAAAGACCATAATCTAAGTATACATATCCCTGTGTCTCAACCAAGTGTCGACAGAGTGCGCACTGCATTTCAATGCAGACCCCAGTTTGGATTTCAATTATGTGGGATGTGCTTTATGACACTCTTCCTGAGAGGTGGCTGGGTCTTGATGGTTCCATCACAGGGCCCCTACGCTCTCCCAATGTCATTCCATTAAGACTTCTTTCCGTGTGTTGTATCACGGATCGTGTGTACAAAATAACATTAAATGACGCGGACTGCCTAACAGGTCTAGAAGGAACGGTGACCAATTCACAGCCCAGTAATACAGCTTTAGAATGATGGTTGTAGAAAGATCATAGCCAGCACAAGATTTGAGATTAGTGTCCTGTATTGTCAATCACAATCTGTTTTGATATATTAAAAACAAAAGATTCGAAGACTTACCAAGTGGGAAAGCGCTGGTAGAGAGGCACAATAAATAAAACGCACATACACACACACAGAATTTCGAGCTTTCGCAACCGGCGGCTGCTTCGTCAGGAAAGAGGGAAGGAAAAGGAAAGATAAAAGGATGTGGGTTTTAAGGGAGAGGGTAAGGAGTCATTCCAATCCCGGGAGCGGAAAGACTTACGTTAGGGGGAAAAAAGGATAGGTATATAATCGCGCGCACACGCACACACACACACACACACACACACACACACACACACACACACACACACACACACACACACAACGCGCGCACCCACGCACGCACACATGCACACACGCACACACACACACATCCATCCATACATACATACACAGACACAAGCAGACATATTTAAAGGCAAAGAGTGTGGGCAGAGATGTAAGTCGAGGCGGAAGTGTGGAGGCAAAGATGATGTTGAATGACAGGTGAGGTATGAGTGGAGACAACTTGAAATTAGCGGAGATTGAGGCCTGGTGGATAACGAGAAGATCCTCTCGTTATCCACCAGGCCTCAATCTCCGCTAATTTCAAGTTGCCTCCACTCATACCTCACCTGTCATTCAACATCATCTTTGCCTCTACATTTCCGCCTCGACTTACATCTCTGCCCATACTCTTGGCCATTAAATATGTCTGCTTGTGTGTGTGTGTGGGGGGGGGGGGGGGGGGGCGCTCGCTCGAGTATATACCTATCCTTTTTTCCCCCTAAGGTAAGTCTTTCCACTCCCAGGATTGGAATGACTCCTTACCCTCTCCCTTAAAACCCACATCTTCTTATCTTTCCTTTTCCTTCCCTCTTTCCTGACGAAGCAGCCGCCGGTTGCGAAAGCTCGAAATTCTGTGTGTGTGTGTTTGTGCGTTTTATTTATTGTGCCTCTCTACCGGCGCTTTCCCGCTTGGTAAGTCTTGGAATCTTTGTTTTTAATATTTTTTCCCATGTGGAAGTTTGTTTCTATTTTATTTACAATCTGTTTTGAACATGACAAGAATTGCTTCTATCAATGAACTTACATCTATAACAGCCAATTCCAAGCAAGAAATGTGAAGGAAACTACTTGCATGGAGCTGGCTATCTCTCAAAAGACAATTGCTCACAGAGCCATATGAAGTTGCACATCTTCAATGCACCAAATAACACTGAAATTTAATTTTATCCATATTTTGCAGCTGATGGGGATGATGGACCCCACAGGGTCCAAAATGCTTCGTGTACCTAATAAAACACAAAAAGTTGTAACTGAAGGCGTTTTTTAATACGTACCTCCAGAACACAAACTGGACAATAGCTGACCATAGACATGCTGTGTGGCCCAATGTGTCGCAATTTCCCCGGGTTTCATATCAGGCAAGGCAAAGGGTGCATTAATGCCCCAATGACTTGTTTAACCTGTAGAGTGTGGAGGCTGTAGTTCAGGGTGGAGGTCATTCTGTGCCGTTAAAAGGGTGTTTTTCATGCCATTTAGCGTGTCCAGTCACTCAAGTTACTGTGAACATGAGCCAGAATGTTTATTTAAACCTCCTTTGTGACTAACTATTGTCTTATCTCCTACATCTTCACAATGACTATACTATGCAATAGAGCCCTGCAAATGTGTGTCCTATGTGCATGGTCCGCACTCATCTGCAGTACATCACAGAGCGTGAATACATTATGCTAACATTGGCGGAAGTTGTCGAATATGACAGATGCTTCCTTGCCTAACCACATTAGTGAGTGAGGACTTGGCTATGGCCACACCGATGTCATATACTTCTGAACATAATGCAGATACAACATGTTTGCACTCACTTGCACATAGACTGCAAATTTTTTGTGTGCATTTGCACGATGCACTTCATGTACCACATGACTTGGGCCACATTTATCCAAATAATAAATACAGGTTAAAAGTTATTGTTCATTATTTGTGAATAACAAATAGAAGTATTTATTCCGAATATTATTCATTTACATGAATAAAAATATTTGTTCATCATCTGCTAATACAAAACATTACAAACAACAGATAAATTTCAAATCCAATGACATTTATTGTCATTTATTAAACTAAAATACTTTCTGTTGCTGATAAATTAATTTTCAAAAGAACTCTCTTTCAAACATCTCATCTTCCCACCAACACCAACCTATCCCAACTAAGAAGATGGGAACTTGCCCTTCAATATATCCTCTCTTCTCGTTATCCACCAGGCCTCAATCTCCGCTAATTTCAAGTTGCCGCCACTCGTACCTCACCTGTCATTCAACATCACCTTTACCTCTGCACTTCCACCTCAACTGACATCTCTGCCCAAACTCTTTGCCTTTAAATGTGTCTGCTTGTGTCTGTGTGCGTGTGCATGCGCGAGTATATACCTATCCTTTTTTCCCCCTAAGGTAAGTCTTTCCGCTCCCGGGATTGGAATGGCTCCTTACCCTCTCCCTTAAAACCCACATCCTTTCATTTTTCCTTCTCCTTCCCTCTTTCCTGACGAAGCAACCACCGGTTGCGAAAGCTCATAATTTTGTGTGTGTGTGTTTGTGTGTTATTTTATTGTGCCTGTCTACTGGCGCTTTCCCGCTTGGTAAGTCTTGGAATCTTTGTTTTTAATATATTTTTCCCATGTGGAAGTTTCTATTTTATTTTCATCAGCAAATTCATTTGATTTGCAAAAATATGCCATTGCGATACACTAAAGAACGTGCATTCTACACATGTAAAGAGCATATCGATGTGACGTATCTTCTGAAATTGCCTTTAATTCAGGGTGAAACAAGACTGTCAAATCATAATCGTATTCAGCAAAAATCTGAGTTATCACCAGTTCCCCTGTAGTTTTCGCAAATAATTCATTGTGGTTCCACATTACATACACCTCCCATCATGTTCAAAATAAAAATTTTCTTTTTATGACATGATTTGGAACTCTTGCCCCAATTTCTTTGACATTTCTTTGGCTGTTATATGCCTGCAGTTTGTTGCAAGCTTCCCTAGGTTATGAACTGCAACACAGGAACTATTTGTTTTTAAGTTTTAGGTAAGATGGTGATGCAACAATTGCAGTTGGTGTAGAAAGGTGGAAAAAAAAGGTTCAAATTTTTTTGTTGCAATGGCCTCTTGACACTTTCTCTATAAAGCTGCCAGTGTGCTGCAATATTTTAAACCTTTTTTGTATCCAAACTCAGGATCTCTTCTGGAACTACCCACTGTGAATCCAAAAACATTTTTGAATAATAAAACATTCAGCAGCATTGCATCAACAGTTTAAGAGACTTTAGCTAATACTCATTGGATCCTTTTACTAACCTCTCAACTCAGATGATACAATTGCCAAAAGGTTGGAAGTAAATTTCGAAGACATACCCGACTAATACAATTTTCGTTGGTGGTGACTTCAATTTACCCTCGACGTGCTGGCAAAAATACAGGTATAAGTCCGACAGTACACTTAAAAAATCCCCCGAAATTGTACTGAATGCATTCTCTGAAAATGATTTCAAGCAGTTAGTTCACAAGTTCACTTGAATAGTCAATGGTTGTGAAAACACACTTGACCTCTTAGCGACAAATAATGCTGAGTTAATAATGAGCATCAAAGTGGATACAGGGATTAGTGAACACAGGGCTGTCAGACTGAACACTATAACTCCCAAATCCGCCACAAATAAATGAAAAATATACATATTCAAAAAGCAGATAAAAATTCACTTGACACCTTCCTTAGAGGTAATCTACATTCCTTCCAAATTAACATTATATCGGTAAATGTAGCCCAGCCATAGCTTGAATTTGAAGATATTTACACCAAATAAATTAACAAACGAGGGAGCTGATCCCCCTTGGTACACAAAACGGGTCAGAACATTGTTTGGGAAACAATGAAAAAAAAAAGAGCATGCTGAATTTAAACAAATGAAAAATCTCCGAGACTGGAAATCATTTATGGAAGCTTGAAATTTAGCGTGGACTTCAATGCAAGATGCTTATAATAGTTTCCACAGCAAACTGTCTTGAAACAGGGTACAAAATCCAAAGAGATTCTGGTGATTTGTAAACTATGCTAATGGCACGACACAATCAATGCCTTCTTTGCACAATAGTAATGGAAATACTATCAAAGACAGTGCTGTCAAAGCAGAGTTAGTAAACACAGCCTTCCAAAATTCCTTCAACCAATAACAGCTGCCAACATAAGTATCCTCAGAGTAGTGAAGCACCTTAAACCACTTGATAAAAGCAAGTCTTCCAGTCCAGACTGTATACCAGTTAGGTTCCTTTCAGAGTATGCTGATGCAATAGGTCCATACTGGACAATCGCATGTAATCGATCACTCGACAAAAGACATGTAACCAAAGAATGGAATGTTGCAGAGGTCACACCAAGATGCAAGAGAGGCAATAGGAGCAATCCACTGAATTACAGGCCCATATTATTAACGTGGATATGCAGCGTGATTTTGGAACATATATTGTGTTCAAACATTATGAATTACCTTGAACAGAACAGTCTATTGGCACACAGTCAACACAGATTTAGAAAACATCATTCTTGTGAAACATAATTAGCTCTTTACTCACACGAAGTGTTGAGTACTACTGACAAAGGATTTGGCTTACAGTCAAATTCTATGCTCATGGAATATCTTGTCAGTTATCTGACTGGTTTCATTATTTCCTATCAGAGATCATAGTTTGTAGTAATTGACAGAAAGTCATCAAATAGAACAGAGGCGATTTCTGGCAGTCCCCAAGGTAGTGTTATAGGCCCTCTGCTGTTTCTTATCTATATAAAAAATTTAAGAGACAATCTGAGCAGCCACCTCAGATTGTGTGCAGATGATGCTGTTGTTTGTCTAGTAAAGATGTCAGAAGGTCAAAACAAATTTCATAACAGTTTAGAAAAGATATCTGTATGGTGCAAAAAATTGGCAGTTGACAGAAAATAACAAAAAAGGGTGAGGTCATCCATATGAATGCTAAAAGGAATCCATTAAACCTTGGTTACACAATAAATCAGTCAAATCTAAAGGCCATAAATTCAACTAAATACCTAGGAATTACAATTATGAACAACATAGAAATTGTTGTGGGGAAGACAAACCAAAAACTGCATTTCATTGGCAGAACACTTCAACGATGCAACAGATCTGTTAAAGATACTGCCAATACTACTAAGCTTGTCCATCCTCTTTTGGAGTACTGCTGTGCGGTGTGGGGTCCTTATCAAATAGGATTAATGGAGTAAATGGAGAAAGTTTAAAGAGCAGCAGCATGGTTTATATTAGTGTGAAATAGGATTTGAGGTAGACGGGGTGCACGTCATTAAAACAAAGGCATTTTTTGCTGTGCCACAATCTTCTCACAAAATTTCAGTCAAGAAATATCGCAACCAAATGTGAAATTATTTTGCTGACATTGCCCTACACCAGGGGAAACAATAACCATAATAAAAAAAAGGGAAATCAGAGGATGCAAGGAAAGATATAGATATTCATTTATTCTGCACACTGTTCGAGATTGAATAATAGAGAATTATTGCGAATGTAGTTTTAAGAGCCCTCTGCAGGCGCTGAAGTGTGATTTGCAGAGGATCCATGTAAATTTAGATTAAAAGTCTGGTGATGTCAGTTGTTGCCAATCACTGACTTCTTACTTGATGCACTTATTTTGTAGTATTACAAACATGAATGACTTGCATAATTATATCAAGGAGACAGCCGTATCTAATAGTGTTGGCAATCTGAGGAAGGTGTTTAAAATTAAGAGTTTGTGTTGGATGCATTTTCATCAATGGCTACTTACTTAGAGTACTTGCACATGTTAGCAGGGGGAGGGTAAGAAGTACTGGCAGATACAGACAGCTGAATAGGGCTGTGTCAGCTGTGCAACTGCAAAGGCTGTCCCTCTCTAAGTATTTTTATGTTTCATTTGTACATTGAGCTGTGCTCAGTCTGAAGATTGGTTTCAACAATGCAGTGCTTTACTACTTAGAAATATGGTGATCCTTCACTTGGCATTTTTGTCACCGTTACAGATGAAAGAAGTGAAAAGTAACAGTTGGCGCCAACTGGGGATTGAACACAAAAACTTTAGCTTTGTAGTTTGGGACTTAATCCACTGAGCCACAGAGGCACATTACCAAGTTATATATCTAACAGAAATTGCGCTGAGCCAAGAGAACGAGCACCAGTTACAGAATTTGACACAAGAAGCAATCAAAGAAAATACAGTGGTGTTATTTGTTAATTAGATTACAATTAATTTATTTGTGAATAAATTTGTTTGAATGATCTGCTTATTCTAACAATTATCCAGACACCAAATTTATATGAATAATACCCATTTCTGCTTACCACTATACCTTGCATTTCATTCCTCTTTGTGGTCACAGCAGTTAATATCAAATGTAACAGGTCCTTTTAGTTCATTGTTCGATTTATTCACGAGAGCCTGCCATGTAACTGGATGGAATTTTTTTCAAAATTATAACTAAAGTAGACAATCTATCAGTTTCCATGCCCGTGAACATAAATCTGTTTCATTTGGTCGGTTCAAAATACGTCTGCATGTCAGTGATTTTAGCCGAAGACTGGATGTCAGAATTATTTCATTAGCTTTCATTTACAAAAATTTAGACTTCCACATCTAAATCAGTAACATTCAATATTCAATTATCAGTTTACATTTCATTATACATAATCATAGTTAGTCACTCTGCTAGTTCTTGTTGAATCTCAGGTGCACAGATTTCACCTTCTTAATACAAAACATGGAAAATTGGCAGCTAACAAGAAATTAAAATCCTAAATGAATTCCAGCACTTGCCAGGACCATTAGTGGTGCTATGTCGTGACAAAGCTTTATAGAATCCATGTTTCCCTGTCATGCGGGTGTCGCCCAGCGCTTTGTGAGTGCACACTGCACGATACAGAGTGAAACCACATAATACCGAGTGTGGAAACAGCTGGCCGAGCGCTTGCACATGCACACACAAAGTGAGCACTGGGCAGCGAGCACTAGTCACATGGTTTTGCCGCATGTATGCAGTGCTCCACCAAGCATAACCCACCTTTCAAGATGACAGTTCACAAGCTTGCACACATATATTCCTGGTTTTACACTAAGGCATTTTGAATGTCGCACTGAATCACTAAATCCTAATCTTACAGAAAATATCTGGGAATGTTCGGAAAAGCAGATGAAACATAGCAATCCACATGCCCACAATTTGGTAGCTCTATGCAATCTAATAATCAATAATTGGCTTTAGTTCGATTTTGCATATCTCTGCCTTGCCAAATTGAGGCTGTCAAAGCTAGAGGCAGTGTTGCAGAATATTAACATTATGTTTCGTTGGGATAATTAATTTTTCATCCATGTACTCATTTGTGCTGCATATTTTGTTTGGCAATAGGTGTTAACACAATTACCTGAGATTATGTTCTGTAATGTGTTTCATATTCAGTGGGACCACAGTGTATTTCGAACATGCCCTAACATTCTCTTTTTTTTTTTTTTTTTCCTCGTGTCATTTATCAATAGCATATGTATGATAAAATAATTGTATGGTAGAAGCTGCTGCTAGATTGAAACTAGCCTATAGTTTGGAATAAAGCTTCTTATTCAAGTGACATGCAGGCAGCATAAGCAGAACCACAACTTCTTTTCATGAGAGTCACCAGAACTGACTTACCAAGTATTGGTGACTTTCGAGCAGTGTCTGTTGTCAGCATGATGTGCCTCGGGATTGCAACCACTAGCTCGCCTTCACTGATGTCTCTCTCTGCTTGTAGACCCAAACCATAGTTTGGGAAATGGGTGACCTTAACACCACGCACCTCTGCACCATTTGCCACCGCCCACGACAATAGCCGCTCTGTGCATCCTGTGCGCTCCTTCTCTGGTGGTATCTTCATGGCTGTTTGGAACAGAAACAAGACTGTCAGCACATGAAACAATCTTTCACCTTTAAGCTTTAACTAAGTGGCTGTTCTACCTGGAGCACAGTCACATGTTCAACATATCACATAAATCCAGTTACACTGAGGAACACATGTGAAAAAACTTATGAGTATTATACTGGTCAGTATAAAAGCATTTACAGTGTTAGCAGCTGATGTATCATATGCTGATGTCAGTAACAAGTAGTGTGACGAATAACCCGAACTGAATACAATGAATCCTGAATCAGCTGTCAGTACTGAATTAGAATGTTAGTTCATAATTTTCTATAGTTTGAAAATAAAGTTAGCAGGTACATCTGTAAGATCATCAGATAGCCAATCAAAAATGTGTGGGATATGGTGAAACAATGGGTGCAGTGCTGTGATCCAATGCCAACCAGATGGATGCAGCATGAGTCAATGTCCTATCTCTGGTTGTTCAAGGTGTTGTGTGTAATTCTCTCTCTCTCTCTCTCTCTCTCTCTCTCTCTCTCTCTCTCTCTCTCTCTCTCTCTCTTCACATGAGTGTAGCTGCTTCAATTAAAATCAACAAAGGGTTAGGCAGGGACATGCACTTTGCTCGATGTCTACATCTATAATCCACAAGCCACCTCACTGAGAGGAAAGTGGGACTTCTGGTCCCACTATTACGTCCGCCCTTCCCTGTTCCACTGACAAGTGGTGCTGCAGAATAATGACTTTGAGTAAGCCCCTGTTCGAGCTCCAATTTCTGCAATTTCTTCATTGCACTCAATGCAAAATACACAGATGCGAGAAAGTAATACAATTCTTGATTCTTCTCAGAATAACTGACCTCGCTACTCAACAGTAAATCTCTCCACTACTCAACACTTCTCTTGTAATGTCTTCCACTGGAGTTTGTCAAGCACCTTTGTGAAACTCTCTGTGCTTACTAAGCAAACCTATGACAGTATGTGCTGTTCTTTGTTGATCATCTCTCTCTCTCTCTCCAACTAACCCAACTCTATAAGGGTCCCAGACTGATGTGCAGCACTGAAGAATTGGTTAAACAAATGTTCTGTAACATCCAGGGTCAACTGGCAGCCCCTGTGACAATGAACAATTCTCTACAGATCCTCCTGCATTCTGGAAGTGGCACTGTCTTTCAACATCCTCATGGAGCTTCCAACATTATCCAATAGATCATCAAGATATAATGTCTGCAGCTCATGGTCTAGTGGTTAGCTCTGCTCCTTCTGCATCTTGTGGTTCCGGGTTGGATTTCCGGTCGGGTTAGGGATTTTTTCCACATGGGGACTGGGTGTTGTGTTATCATAAATGACATGCATGTCACTGAAGTGGCAGGAAACAGATATGCACTATGGTAGTGAAACTACCCACGTGGTGCTCTCTCAGCCAATAATGCCCTGGAATCATTTCATTAAGCTATAACAATCCCCTGGCAAACTCCCAGAATTTCTTTACGTCTCTTGATGTCCTGTTGAGTTTTATCTGCTAGGGGGTTCTCAATCATCACGAATCTGGTCCTATTTTAATAATCTCATATTCTGTTCACTAAATAACAGAGTGGAACTGTCTTTCCATTTGAGACTGATATTGTCTTGAAGATTAAACCAGAAGCTCAAAATAACAATATTTAAAGGCTTGTTACCATCTGATGACTACCATTGGTCTATGCCTTCTCACTTTCCTTTCCTAGTGATTTATTCATCTCGTGGCAGAAAATTCTGAATAAGGGTTCAGGGCACATGCTAAAAAAAAATAGTAATGCAATCCATTCACCTAAAATTTTGGCTAATGAGCTCAAGCAGTACTCTAAAATTAATACTCCCACCCCCTGAGAATGAAATTACATAATTACATTTACATGATGAAGCTAATGATCATGTCACCTTGCCGAAATAATCATTTTGTCTATCACCTCTTACAGAAGTAACATTTTACTGCTTAACGAAACAGTAAAGATTGCAAATAATCATTCATTTATAAAATGATGACCGGTTTTTGCCTTTATGCTGGCCACTTTTAGATCAGCAGCACCATATGGCTGAAGTTGGTGGTCCACAGAACAGATGTGTGATGGCACGGTCATTTACGGAGCGGTAGACCGTGGCATCATGCAACTGTCTTACGCACCATCAGCTTTAGCCATATGACGCTCCTAATCTATAGATGGCAAGCATGAAGGCCAAAACCAGTCATTTTTAAATAAATGATTATCTGCGATCTTGAGTGTTTCATTAAGTGATAATCTGTAATAGATCACTTTTTTATCTCCAAGCATGTTATGTACAAATTAAATTTTATCATTAGTTTCGGTTTTTAGTATACCATATTTCAAGTTAGGAATTTCCTTGTCTTTTAGTCTACTAAAGATTTTCACTCCCGTATACTGAGAAGTTTAAGGACAGTAATTTAAACTAACTCCTCCAACAATTCTGAGATGCCAAATCATTACATCCCACCTGCTGAAGTAAACTGAACAAATTCCTTTTAACTTTATTCCATCAACACTGTGTATCACACACACACACACACACACACACACACACACACTGCGTGAACTTCATTTGTGCAGTAAAATGATATTTAGCATTCATACATGTACACTGTCGTTTGTGAAAAGTGCAACACAGAGAAGGAATTACCCAAATAACACTACACTCTGTGGAAGTGGCGACAGGTTTGCAAGCAATATGCGATACATTTTGCAGCGAGATAGGGTACATGTAGGCCGAACAGAGCCCTCTAGTGTCAGTCCGACAGGGTCAGAGTTGTGACTAGTGTAGTCAGCGCAGAGCTGTCACACAAGGTGGAAACAATACAGTGAGTGCCAGTATGCCTCATTGACATCAGAGGGAGTCATATCAGCATGTGAGCAAGTTCGAACGGGGCAGAGTGATCGGTCTCTGGGAAAAGGGGTTGACATACCGTGACATTTTGGTTCACACAGGGCATGCTGCTATGACAGTTATGCGTGTGTGGAAGCAGTGGATACAGGGAGGTCATAAGCATCAACGAGTGGGAACCAGACCCCGGAACATGAGCACAGCACAGTATGACTATCATCTTGTCCACATGGCCATTACAGACCGTAGAGCGTCATCCACAGTGTTGGCTCATCACTGGAGCACTGAAACAGGTGTGAACTCGTCAGTTCGTCACCATCTGCTGCAAGCTGGACTGGTTGCAAGCATGCCATTACTTCGGCTTCCATTGTCCAGTTACCACAAGCTACTCCCACTGCAATGGGCACGTGCACACTGACACTGGGGTGCCGAGTTGCAACATGCAATCTTTTTGGAGGAGTCCCGCTACAACGTGTCCTACAGTGATGGCCGCATTTGTGACCAAGCGGTACCGTAGTGAGTGCAACCTGGAGGGTTGCACTGTGGAGCAGCATAGTGGACAAACAACAGGTGTCACAGTTTGGGGTGCCATCGGTTACAATACCTGATCTCACCTCTTACATATTGCAGGCACTTTGAACAACAACCGGTACCTAACGCAGGTTGTTGAGCCCAAGGTACTCCCCCTGCTTCAGGCATCTCCACAGGCCACATTTCAAAAGGACAATGACTGGCCACATCCTGTGAGGGATGTACAGGTCTTCTTCGAAGAGTGACAGGTACCACTGCTTCCCTGCACTTTCACCAGACATGTCGGCCATTGAACATGTACGGGATATTGTCGGTTGGCACCTGGTGCATCTCGGTCCTTCAGTCACTGGTGTCACGGATTTGTGGGCTCAGATACAAACTACTACAAGGAGGGAAATCCCTCAGGAACATATTCAGAACCTTATCGATTCAATGCCACAACTCTAATTGCAGCGCACGGTGGCCACATGACATACTGAATAGTAGGGCTCAAAAGTCGTGTACAGATTTGAAAAGGTAACCAGTGGTATTAAATTAACTGAATTCTGCGTTTCTTTCTGTGTGTTGCAATTTCCACAAATGGTAGTACATATGTTCTACAGGTCCTATTAACAAAGACACCTTTCAAGTGTCTGTGGAATCTTATCAAACAAAAGTAGCAGCCAGTGTTTGGCTGTTGTATTACACAGGGCACTGTTGAACACTTTCTGATCAAAAGTATCCAGACAATGTGGAACTGACCACCACACGCCATGAGAGGTCGACCCACCAGTGTAAAAGGAGCAAGAGAGTACTGTGTTGTCAGCATATAACTACAAACTACAGAAGTGGTCAGTCAAGAGAACTCACTGACTTGGTTATTGCCTGAGTAACAAATCCACTGTGGACATTTTCACCTTTCTGAAGCCACAATATTGAAGTGGAAATGCAAAGAAGCAACTACAGTTAAACCACAGCCAGGCAGGACTCACGTGCTGACAGACAGAGCTTGTCATACACTGCACAGGGTGGTTGCAAAAATTCGCACGACAGAAGTGGAACCACTTGCGAGTTCCAAACTGCTACCAGCAGCCCAGTTAGTGCAGAGACTGTGCGTAGGGAGTTAAAAAAGAATGGGGTCCAATGTTCCAGCACCTCCTCATAAGACACAAAGTTTCTATAATCAGTGCTGAGCAATGACTGAGGTTATTAAAAGAGTGACAAGACTAGACAGTGGATCATTGGAAATGAGTGATTAGTTAGGTTATACCCTGCTGCAATCCGATGGAAGGGTTTGGGTTTGGAAAATGCCTCGAGAATGTTACCTACGCTTGTGTAGTGCAAACAGTGAAGTACGGAGTACTGTAGATGATCCTACAATATGGGGTTTAGTGTGCGATCTTCTCGTCAGGAAAACACTAAATGTGGAAGGATAAAACACGCTTTACAGCAACGTGTACTGCGTACAGTAGAGCATGAGTTTGGAGACTGTCACTGACTGTATGCAGCCTGTCACAAAGCAGCTTCTGTGTGGGAATGTTGGGTGAGCAATAACATTCCTGAAGTCGACTGGCATTCCCAGAGTCCCGTACTGAACCCAACGAACAGATTTGGGACGAGTCAGAACAACAACTTCACTCCAGACTGTAATGTCTGACATCACTACTTCCTCAAGTTTCAGCTCTTGAGGAAGAATGGGATGCCATTCCTCCACAGACATTCAGACATTCCCCAGCAGAGTTCATGTGGCCATAAAAGTGAAGGGTGGACTCGCACCATATTAATGTCCACTTGTTAGTGTCCGGAAGCCTTTAATCAACCAGTGTATAAACATATAGTGTGTGGCAGTGCTGCACTTCTAGGAACACTAGAGAGTACACTGTTACTGCCTCTCTCCATTCTTATCAGATTTAAACACAATGGTGCTCTCACCCCAGCCACGTCTTTGTCCACTGTGTTGTAATACCATTGTCAAACTACCCAAGTAGATCAAAACAAGAAGAAATCAAACACCGGATGGAATAATGACAATGATATGAAAAGGATAGATTTAAATAAAATAGAAAGAAACTTCCACATGGGAAAAATATATTAAAAACAAAGATTCCAAGACTTACCAAGCGGGAAAGGGCCAATAGATAGGCACAATGAATAAAACACACAAACACACACACAGAATTTCGAGCTTTCGCAACCAGCGGCTGCTTCGTCAGGAAAGAGGGAAGGAAAAGGAAAGATGAAAGGATGTGGGTTTTTAGGGAGAGGGTAAGGAGTCATTCCAATCCCAGGAGCGGAAAGACTTACCTTAGGGGGAAAAAAGGATAGGTATATACCCGCACACGCACATCCTTTCATCTTTCCTGACAAAGCAGCCGCCGCTTGCGAAAGCTCGAAATTGTGTGTGTGTGTGTGTGTGTGTGTGTGTGTGTGTGTGTGTGTGTGTGTGTGTGTGATCTTCTGAGGTCATCTGGCTACTGTTACCAGATGAGCTTGAAGTCAATAATACTCCAAATCTAACTGACTGGAGTAGAGGGACAGCTAAAAACAATCACCTCTCATTCCAGGAGGATGTTGGAACGGTTGGAAACTAAATTACCTTTGCTATATTTCTAAGACGAATAAGAAGTAAAACATGATCTGCAGCTTGTGCTGTATCTGGTAACATATATTAAAATGTAAACAGCTATGAAATAGCGCTTGGGTCAGAAAATGGCACACTGTCAATGCTGTGTTGCAGTAAGCAGAGTGATGTGGTGTCTCCACTTAACAAATAATGGTGACTGAAACGATACTTACCAATAGCGTACATGACGTGAGGAAGTTGTCCAAGCCATTGGGAGGAGGTGTTTAATTTCCCAGAGTTTGTGTGTGTGTGTGTGTGTGTGTCTTTCAAAGGAAGGCCCTTAGGCCAAAATCATACTTGTACAGCAGTCTTTTTCTTGTGCCTGTCCGTAACTCAACATCTCCACTATATGGTGAGTTGCAATGTGTCCTTTTCATAATATTGTCAAAACAAGGAGAAACCATATTACTGATCTGACATACTAAACACAAACTTAAAAAACTGTTTTTATCTATTTTCCATATCTTGAATGATGTTGCCAATGGCAGCTCTAACTGCAAGGCAAATGAGAAACAATATGATAGCAACGAACACAATATTAATGGTACGAGGTCACTAATGAGCAAGCAGACTGACCTGCCTCCAGCTGGTTTACTTTCTGCAACAGTCTGTCGATCTCCAGGTGCGACTCCCATTCTCTGCTGGCATTGGGCGAGAGGGGTACACTGGTGCTTACTGCAACAATCACACAGGTAAACTAGACATCAATGCTAGTCTACAACTTATATAAACTAAAACGAAAGCTATGAAGCATGAAAGTTATCCCAAAACAAGTTTCACACTCTTTCAGAATCTGGAAAAGAAAGGTCAACTGCCCACCAGTACTGGAGGTCAGCTTTGTCCTCCAAGATCATAATGACATGGCATGTGATGTCATATGGGCACAAACAGAAAGAGAACAGAGTACTGACCATATCTTTGTGTTGTTATTAGTTTTTGGAATGTAGGATGTGGTGATTTGTCTAATCGGTAACATAGCCCGAGACTGAGGTAAGGCCAGAAGGTGACTGTGTGAGTTCACGAAACCAACAAATGTGATGAGAAATTTTAGATGGGGTGACATACTTATTTGCAGTTTAGCCCGAGGTGTAAGTTTGTTCAGAGGCAACAGTACGATCATATATTGGCAAACAGTATCACACACTTCAATTAATCCTAAAACAATGTAGTGCAAAAGGTGAATGCACATCTGAGATGTTTGGTGCAGCTATACATACATACATACATACATACATACATACATACATATACCCAAACATACATACTGCACAGATGGCAGAGGATATGTAATACCCTCTGCCATCCCTTTTTTTCCTGATTGCATATGGAGTGAGGGAAAAATGACTGCTTCTATTTTTCTGTGTTCTTGTTGTGGTCTTCAGTCCTGAGACTGGTTTGATGCAGCTCGCCATGCAACTATAACATGTGCAATCTTCTTCATCTCCCAGTACCAACTGCAGCCTACATCATTCCGAATCTGTTTAGTGTATTCATCTCTTGGTTTCCCTCTACGATTTTTTCCTTCCATGCTGCCCTCCAGTACTAAATTGTTGATCCCTTGATGCCTCAGAACATGTCCTACCAACCGATCCCTTCTTCTAGTCAAGTTGTGTCACAAACTACTCCTCTCCCCAATTCTATTCAGTACCTCCTCGTTAGTTATTTGATCTACCCATCGAATCTTCAGCATTCTTCTGTAGCACCACATTTCGAAAGCTTCTGTTCTCTTCTTGTCCAAACTATTTATCATCCATGTTTCACTTCCATACATGGCTACACTCCATACAAATACTTACAGAAATGACTTCCTGACAAATCTACACTCGATGTTAACAAATTTCTCTTCTTCAGAAACGCTTTCCTTCCCATTGCCAGTCTACATTTTATATCCTCTCTACTTCGACCATCATCAGTTATTTTGCTCCCCAAATAGCAAAACTCCTTTACTACTTTAACTGTCTCATTTCCTAATCTAATTCCCTCAGCATCACCCGACTTAACTCGACTACATTCCATTATCCTCGTTTTGCTTATGTTGATGTTCATCTTATATCCTCCTTTTAAGACACTATCCATTCCATTCAACTGGTATTCCAAGTCCTTTGCTGTCTCTGACAGAATTACAATGTCATCGGTGAACATCAAAGTTTTTATTTCTTCTCCATGAATTTTAATACCTACTCTGAATTTTTATTTTGTTTCCTTCACTGCTTGCTCAATATACAGACTGAATAACATCGTTGAGAGACTACAACCCTGTCTCACTCCCTTCCCAACCGCTGCTTCTCTTTCATGTCCCTCAACTCATAACTGCAATATGGTTTCTGTACAAATTGTAAATAGCCTTTCGCTCCCTATATTCCACCCCTGCCACCTTCAGAATTTGAAAGAGTATTCCAGTCAATATTGTCAACAGCTTTCTCTAAGTCTACAAATGCTAGAAACGTAGGTTTGCCTTTCCTTAATCTAGCTTCTAAGATAAGGGGGACTTTTTCAACTTACGTGTTTCAGTGCTGTGTCAAACTCTTCATGTAGTATCATATCTCTCATTTCATCTTCATCTACATCCTCTTCCATTTCCATAATATTGTCATCAAGTGCATCGCCCTTGCATAGACACTCTATATACTCCTTCCACCTTTCTGCTTTCCCTTCTTTGCTTAGAACTGGGTTTCCATCTGAGCTCTTGATATTCATACAAGTGGTTCTCTTTTCTCTAAAGTTCTCTTTAATTGTCCTGTAGGCAGTATCTATCTACCCCTAGTGGGATATGCCTCTACATCCTTATATTTGCCCTTTAGCCATCTCTGCTTAGTTATTTTGCACTTCCTGTCAATCTCATTTTTGAGACGTTTGTATTCCTTTTTGCCTACTTCATTTACTGCATTTTTATATTTTCTCCTTTCATCAATTAAATACAATATTTCTTCTGTTACCCAAGGATTTATAATATCCAATCTGAATATTGGTTTGATGCATTTCTTCATGCGAGTCTAGCCTATGCAAGCCTCTTCATTTCTCCCCAACTGTGCAATCTACAGCCCGCTGAAGAGACTTATTCCATTCCACCCTTTGTGTGTCTATGATTTCTATGCCCACATTCCATCTATCACCAAATTCCTTGATGTCTTGAAATGTGTCCTGTCAGCCACTCCCTTCTTTTGCTCAAACTGTAACATAACTTTATTTTTGCCCAGTCTGAATTTTACACCCTCTCTATTTCAGCTATCATTAGCAATTTTGATGTGCTAACAACAAAACTCATCTTTGTTTACTGTTTCATTTGCTAATCTAATTTACTAGGCATTGCCCAGTTTAAAATGACTATATTCTGTTACCCTTATTTTGCTTTTGTCTGTGTTCATCTCGTAACTGCTTTTCAGGACAACATCCAACTGCACTTCCAACACTCTTGTCATTTCTGACAATTACAATGCCACTCACAAACCTTTAAGTTTTTATTTCATCTCCCAGAATACTCCTCCCTTTAGAGGATTGAATAAAATGTGGACAGCCAAGAGCATTCTGTTCTCATCTACTGTCTCCACACATGTCCTTTGACTCTCATAACTGCAACTCCGTTCCCATAAAAGTTGTCAGCTACCTCCTGATTCCTTCATTTTCCTCCACCTAAAAAATTTCAAAGAGTGCATTCCATTCAGAATTGCCCAATGATTTCTCTAAACCTACAAATGTTATAAATGGTTTGCCTTTCTTCATTTTCTCTTCTAAAGAAGCCTTAGTGTCATTATTGTCTCATGTCCCCAAGTTTTCCTCATCTCCTTATTTATACTATTTTACAGCATATTTATTACTTATTTACTTGGCCTTTTGCCTCTTCGATATTTAACAAAGCATCATACATTTTACATTGCTAACACGAGAACTTTATATTAACTCTACAACCAACCCCCAAAGCCCCCTAGGTGTTATTAGTGGTATTGCACCCCTCCACTCCCCATTCTTGAAGAAGGTTTCAGTTTGGAACTATAGGGGTTGTGTTTGATGATATGGGAGTCAAAAGAGAGCAACACACCAATTTACTTCTTTTGGGAAGACAGTGAAAGAACTGGAAATCAAGTGCCGTATTCTCCTAGAAAGTTCAAGAATGTTGGAGAATTTGCCACAACGATTGTGAAAATGTTTCCCAAATGTTCTGATGAGAATACGATTCAGATAAGAAGCGTATACACAGGTGATGGCAAGATGTGTGCGTCAGTATACTTCTGGAAATTTATGAGAGTGCATCAAGGAATTGCAAAAGTAGTAGAAAGTAATAGCAACATCTCAAAGAATGTAAATTGCTTGAAAGAACGGCAAAGGTATGAAATATATGCGGAGCAAGAAGCACATTTAGCTGTACCATGGAAGACAAGGAGGAGGAAACTTGTACAGATGAACAGTGAGATGAAATTAGAGAAGAGCATCGAGCAAGATACCAACAAGCACACCTAGAGAAAATGTTGAGGAAACTAGACTTTGGATGAAGTAGGGTTACAGCTAGTGAAGCTCATGAACGACAACAATCACAAATGGGTGAATAAAACATTAGTGTACAAGAAGTAGAAAGCAAACAAGTAGAGATTACTGTTTGGCAGGCAAAGCACTCCATTATCATCCCACTAAGGAATACAAGAAACACAACCATACTATCCACAGCTGAGCAGATCAAGTTTGTCAGTACCTTGGTGCCAAGAAATTCAGTAGACAAACACCAGAAAGTGTTGCATGATCCATAGAGTTCTACAGTTTTCTTTAATGTTCTTAAATATTTATGGATGTTTTGAAATGTTCCGTATTTGTAAGTGCCAGTCTTTATAAAATATGTAGTACAATTTATAGTAACAGTTTCTGCTACTGTGATCGTATCATAAAAATATTCTGGTATAAATATCAACATCAGTGATCACTTGCATGGGTGAAGAAGAATATTCATGCTAATTGTCAGCTTTAACCAGCGATATAGGAAACATGAGACAAACATCGCGAGCATCATGCCGATTATATTGTCATATCAATGGTAATATTTTCCCAAACAGACTACACTAAAGATGAGTGTGTAACATAGCACAGTTTTTTTTGCTTTCAAATTTAGTTGTATGTCACAGCAGCCATTAACATTATATCACTTGTCAAAATCAACACCTGGTGTAGAGTATTCCTCTTGACCCCTCAATTAATGGCTTTGGATTGTTCTCTTATGTTTTGGAATGTTCTCGGTGTTCTGTAAGGGAATGAATAAGTCAATGACATGGTACTTTATTTCACATCAGGGTATTCTTGAATACTTGAGTGGATTTAAGACTACTTAAGACTGTTTTTTGAGGTCTTTCTCATGTAGTTTATGATAAAATAAATTAAACAAAGGAAGTAGGGAAGAGAGGGAGATGGCTTAAACATGTCTTAGGGCAGTTAGTGACTTAGAGGAATTGAAGGAGTAGGGAGGATTAAGCTATCATTATTTCAAGACATTAGACAGCATTTTTTGAAGTGATTAACCTTATATCTGCACCCATTTCTGACAAAACTACAGAAGCATGTGCTCTGAAAGAGTAGTTGTAGGGATGGAGGTATTAGTCAGTGGGTGCCATCTATTTAACTTCTTTCTACCTATGGGACTAAATCTTGCAAACTAGTCCTCACAGGCAAGGCTCAATACTTATAATCCAATTGCTCAAGAATATTAATGGTTCTGTATCTGGCTCATGGCAGTCTTAGCCTCAGGAGCCTTTGAATTTACAACATTATTTATTAGTGTGGAAGTAACGATATTGGACCAGCAAATTCAAACAATCTGAACAATGTGCAGAACATTAATGCTATAGTAAAAATTATGTTTTAGAAAAATCTATGGTTGCTTACAGCATTATGAATAAACTGAAAATTCTGGTTGATAAGAAAAACGAAATAAAATTTTTAAAAAATTGCCCAATACAACAAGCATATGGAATGCTCATTAAAGATGTCATAGGAATCAGAATTTGCTACACAAACCCTAACCAGGGCAGCTACTATAATCTTAGTGGTGTTTAGAAGCAGGTTTTTTGACACGACTTCTGATGTGAATCGACCAATCTAGGCCCGTTTGGGGGGGGGGGGGGGGGCACCAAAGCAACACTTACAAGATATTAATAGTGAAGGTTATCATCAGAAGCTGAAGTTTTTAATCTAACTTGCTGTATCAGAAATATTGAGAATATACTACAAATGATGACATGGGGTTGTGAGTGCTGAAGAGATGATTGAATGTAAGTTGGAGTAATTACTTTAGAGGATCACACAAGACCCTTACAGCTCTTTTTAGAAAACAGTAATATGACCACAAAGTGATGAGACAATTATCTCAAACATTATTTTAGAGGGAAGCCAAGGTGTACGGACTTTATATAGGATTTCATTGTAGTATGTCCTAGAAATCAAAGACGCTATACAAGTGGCTACGTCTTTTCCTTTTTCTGTCTCTCTGGAGAAAAACTGTCTATAAGGGCTAATTCTTAAAGTAAAAGCAGTAACCAACCAGTGTTAGTAATGTCATTTATTATAAGAACAATGAGTGCCATTATTGGTTTTAACAGTTAGATTCACCATATTTTGCACTCCAACAGCTGTTTGATGACAACCCTACTGGTTGAAGACTATTGATGCACTGTTTGTTCTTAATAAATAGCATTTTTAAAAGTGGCTAGTGGCTGTGTTTACCTTATCATAGAAATTAAACTGTAATTTTACACAGCCACAATTAACAAATTTTCGATAAAATGGCATGAAGTAAACTTCATTTTTTTAAGACCTTCTGATAGATTCATCCCGTCAATTACCATCACATACAGCAAAATAGGCGATTTCTCTTAATTAGAACTAGGATAAACTGTTGGATTGTGACTTGTGAGAGCATGTATGTCACACTGAGTGTTATATTTATTTCAAGAAAAAGTGTACACAATGCTTATAATAAGTGACTCTGAACTATGAGTACCAACAGAATAAACCAAATACCCAATCAGGCATGCTAATACTGAAGAGGCTTCACATAAGGTGAAAAAGAGAATGTGGCAAGTGATTAAATCAATAAAAATGTAGAACACAATTTATGTCTCCAATAAAACAAACTATTCCTGTAATCACAGCCTGGCATGAGCATCAGAAACACAAAAATTACAAGGTGGGTGCAAAAGAGAGCTGTGCAACTGCCTGCTTTCTACAATTGAAGGTTAGGTTATGGTCCTTATTTTCCTCTACTGGCAACATGGCAATGTACTTTAATTTATTCCCAATCACTCAAATTAACATTATTAGGTTTCATTTTAAGTTTCAGTTGGGACCAGGAAATATCCCTCCCCCACCCCATCGTCAAAGTTTAGATGAAGCATGACACCACATAAACAGTAGGCCTACAGAACTCTGGAAACAAGCCACAATTTGCAGGCACTTATTCTACAACAAACAGTTGCCTAAAGGTGAGCTAAAAGTGGTCAACAAATCCGTGCAGGCATAGCCCCTATTTCAATAACTATCTGCAAACCGGTTATGTCTCTCATTCATGGTACTGCCACGGGATATACATGTTAAATTAATCACAATAGGTGAGTTTGAGTGTGGGAGTATCATGAGACCAACAGGCTCGGTTCACAAGAATTTACAATAGAAGTGAACTGGTCACATCATTATCACAGTAAAATGCACACATTCACATGCTTCAAAGCTGTGATATAAAGTCCCTATGACATCTACCACATCCATTCCACTTGGAAACGATAAAAATGTTAAGTGTGAAACAAAATCAAATAGTAATAATAACTGCTATACAATTGTTCTGATTTTCCGTCTAACACCAGAGGTTAATTACATGTACTACTTCACTATCAGTCACATACTGCTTCTCGTTTCAATGTGCTTCCGTAGTTTCGATCGGCGGAAAATATAACAGTCAGAAAATTTGTTTCACGTGAAACAATATGTTCCGGAAGTGTGATGTTCATCATTCATAAATATGAGGTAGAATGGCAAGAAAGACTGACATTTCTACAGCTCGACAGCAAGAACCCATACATCATCCATGGGAATGCGAATGACGCGAACGCAATTCTAGCAGCTTCTAGTACGCGCTTATTTCGTCAAGAATTCTTAAATCTTGTATTTAGCAGGCTCTTGTCCTTCTTCAATTTATACGCCGTGGCCTGATGTTTGAACCACGTCGTCAAACAGAACGAAATTTTTGAGAATGAAAAATGTTCAAATTCGGTAGTGCTCATTAGGACTTTCCCTTAAAAATAGCACACACACTGGCGACCTACTTCAACACAGCACCAACAAAACAAACACCAGAGCTACATAAGAGATTCATTCATCACATGTAATTATATTTCTTATAAGCATATCGTGCTGTGTAGTAAAACTATATGGAAAACATTACTGAGCTTACGGAAATCATGTCTGGTTAAGTCAATGTAACTTTTTGCCCGGATGACACACGAACGCACCTTCTACACAAAGGGTACAAGAAAAGTAAACACTTACCTTTTAATAGCTTCTCCAATACTTGATTTAGTTCATTTCTTTTCTGGCGAGATAGTTTCCGCGGTGCGCTTGTTTCGTTACTCGATTCTTGTACTTTTCCTCTGCCTCCAGATTTTCCGTGGCCCTTTTTTCCCATTATCTGCAAAGACCGCGTTTAAGTGACATAATACGTTATGATCAATAAATTACAGTCTCTCCCATCAAAATGTTTTGAAATCAAAATATAGCAATAACAAAGCAGAACAAATCAAAGATTTACTCTGCGCTCTCCACAGATGGAGCGCGATGTGATCCACAGTGTCAAATCCAAATCCGAGTATCGATGACACTCCGGTGCAAACCTTGCAACAAAAAGACAGGAATCGACTGTCAATATTTACCTATTTCCAAATGCAAAAGAAAGAAGGCCCAGAATTATTCCGAAAGTAATGAATATGTTTGAATGACATAGCAAAATAATTTATTCATCTACATTTTTCAAAACGCTGTGGTACGCATGGTAGAGGACACACCTATTGTATCAAATTCCCTGACTTGGAGACTATCTACAACAAACCACTAGTATGCTGGTAAATCAAAAAGTTCAGATATGTTATCCATATCTGAGTCAATGGGATTATCTTAGATGTTTATATAACGTAATTAGCTCTAGGCGTGACTTACTAATCATATGTCTCTGTAATTAAGCATTTTTTTCATTTTGTGAAGTACACAACTTTATTTCCTCCCACATTTAGATCTAGATACTTACCGTGACACATGAAATATTGTCAGAATCGGAACCAACGTTTGTACAACCTTTATGAATTACAATTTTTCAAACATAACGATATTACTGTATTTTTGAAAAGCTGAGGATTACAGTAACGGTGTCTAACAAGTCATTAAGTGATACCATGGCAGAAACAGCGGCTCTGCTATTAAAGTACACTATGTTCTTGTATTAATTTTGTAGTTGTGTAATTAGTCTTAATTATACTGTATCTCGTCCATAACTTTAATATATTTTCTAATATTCACATTAGCATCATTGATTAAATTATAATACCATAGTCTATTAATTTTATTGTGATACTATTATTGTATCTTGATGCTGTACGTCCAGCCAATGCCGGTGAATAACATATAGTTGGTAATAATAATAATAGAAGTAGTAGTAGTAATGTACGATGTTGTCACCAGCATTACTATCATATTTTCCTGGGATTCTCCTATAGCATTAATTTTACTGTTGCCTCCTCTTGCGTGCAAAATGAGATGTTGGTATTCTGTTTGTCACGACATAGTCATTCTAGATTTAAATATGGATAAATACTTTGTGTTACTGATTTTTTTCGTGGCCTCTGGACACAAATAAATGGAAATCTTCTCAAAACTGAAGAGAAACTAAAACCACCTAATCGATCCACCACCCTTTTTATGTGCATGTAGGGGTGTAGTTTATGTATCAGACAGTAGGTTACTAGGAACGAGAGTGGAGCTGTATTATCTCGAAAAATCAGACGGACTGTCTAACAACATTAATAAGTTTTATCGTACCTCAAGGCCAGAGCCGCTAGACTTTTGCTCTCTTCCGGCATTAATTGCATCCCTCTGCCTCATCTATTCAAATATTGTGTTTGTAGAAGCTCAAATTTGTCTACTTTTACCTTAATGCCCAATAGACTGTGGCGAGGAGTTCTGCAATCAGCTGATCACCAAGTTACGTCAAAGACGTTCGCGAGCCTGCCACGTGGGGTGCTGATGTGCTGCTATTTCGTGCCTAACCCTTTGACTACTGAAGACGCGCCACCTACTTGGCGCGCTGAGGCGCCGTGGCCTGCGGCGTAATCTGTCTACCTGCGCTGCGTGTCTGTGCCTTGGAGCAGCCGCCGGGAGTGGATCGGCCCGAGCTGCCCAACCCACCCTGTGCCGAATATTTCTCGGATGAATACGACTCGCGCAGAGCCAGCGTGAATTTTTGGCGACTTTGAACTGTAATATCTCGGGCAATAGTTTTTCTAAAGAAATAAAATTTGGCCATCTTTTACAACTTTATGCGTTCTCTTAAGAATAACAATGAAAATAATTTTATGAACCATATTGAGCCAGAAAATTGTAGTTAAATCGGCCAAATAAATAGGCGCCTGAAAAACTTTCGAAGTTTGGCTTCTTGCATCTCCTAAATTAATGGGATGACGAACGTGAAACTTGGCATGTGGTAACCTAACAACACAAGGTTCTTAAATATGAAGTTTCATTTCCTTATCAGTTTTCAGAACTGAATGAAGTAAGCATAAAATTGAAGATTTTGTAAAACCGTCAAAAATGCTGTATTTTCGTTCCGATTTTGCTAGAAAACTATGCTCCATAAAACATACCAAGTTGTACAACTGGAATGTAAGTTGAGCGCGAAAATCAGGCCCAAAAACAATGTAAACTTCAGGTTAGCATGTGTGGTACCGTGAATGCACGATGAAAATGAAATTTATAGTGCAATAGATTGACTGTCAACGATAAGGAATATTTTTTTTATTCTCCTGCTGTTTTCCAACAATCTACAAATTAGTCGAAAAGATGTTGATTTTTATGGAAAGATGAAAGTACAGTGTATTCAATACTTCTTTTTCAAGTACTGTTTTCTATTAATGCTTCAAAGCTAGTCTCAGTCGAACAACAAATTTTATGTCTCCCCCCCCCCGCCCCCACTCCAGAACAAGGAGTTTAATTTTCAATATTGGCTAACAACAGAGGCAAAGTAGCAAGAAAAATCGCACTGAGAAAAGAGTTTTAACTTTGGCATGTTGTTTCTCGTTGATCAAAGGCGTTTAAATCAGTTATGGAAAACATGTTTTGTGCAAGTAGATCGAGTGTGATCTACATTAGTACTACTAAGCATAAAAGAATATAACTGTCCATGTTACACGTTAATAATTTAAGTGTATCATATGCAGATTAATGTATGGGTTTTGTTATACTGGCGCAATGTACTCGGCATAATTACATTTGCCACCGTACTGATACTGCGCCACCTCAATCACCAAGTCCGTTCATTTGCCAGTAAACTGCTACATATGAAGAAGTCAGGCTTTGTTTGAATAATTTTACACCTGTTGCATCTGTTTCCTATCTTTCTTTTCGATCCGGGCTTCGGACTGGCAGTGACGAAGATAATAGATATTTTTTTACGTTTTTTCTTTTTTTAGTAATTCATTCAGAAGCATCAATAATTTTTTTCAGATTTAGTTCCCAATGATTAGTAATGCTTCTTGTATGATAAGTCTCAAAGCAGAGTGCAACACATAATGGAACGTTGCAGGTTTTGGATGGGTATCTAGTCTCCCGACACACTTTCTGTTTTGTGCAAACAACACATCTGCGCATTAGCGTACTTTTCTGCTAATGTTCACTCACGATAACAGCTGGAAAATGTCTCCCTGTGAATCGTAGAGGATTCTCGCCATCGTAGCGCTTTCCACTACCAGCTTTTTTTCCATTCTGTAGCATATTTTTCTACAATCTCCCTTATGAGAGAAAGGTGAAACTCTGCAAGTGCCATTTTTCGCCCTGTTACCGACCGGTGGAGAGCATGAGCATTTAGAATGCACAAATCCAGAATGTGAAAAAAAATATTTCGTATACCATTTAACAGTCTTACACACTGATCCCACAGAGCTCAGTAACATGTCACAACGGCCAACTGCACTCAAATTTTAATCTACAATACATTGCTGTTTCTTTATTTTTCCACCAGTATTTCTGTCAGTCTCCTCTATTTCAACCATTTGTGTTGTGTGTACACCTCTCTCTTATAGCACCACTTGATAGCAAGAACCTTGTCAATGGGCCTAAACTCAGTTTCTCCTCGTTTTAATTTCTTCTGCAGTTTTGGAATGTTGCGCCTGTTCCTACGAACAGTGCCACATGTGGCTGTTCCATGGTTGTGAAGCCAGAGGAACACATCCGGGCTGGAGTACCAGTTATCGACTTATAGGATATGACCCTGTTCCAAATATGGTCCCATAAGAGTTGCCACTACATCGCCACTTTTTCCAAAATTGTGGAACCCAATTTCTGTTGTTGCCCCTGCATATACAATAAAATCTAAAATATACCCACCCTGACAGTCACACAGTACAAATGTCTTTATTCTGAATCTACTTCGCTTAGTTGGAATAGATTGCTTAAAAGATAATCGTCCTTTGAACAACAAGAGACTTTCATCTATACAAAGCTTGTAAGGTGGGCGAAATGAATTACGAAAAGTCTTACGAACTTTGCCAACAATCTTCCTAATTTTAAATAGACTGTCGCCTCCAGTACTTACAGAGTTATCACTCAAGTGTAACATTCTCAGAAGTAGGCAAAAACGGTCTCGGAATATAATTTCGCTGAAAAGTGCTGTATTCAAAAATGTGTCTCTGGACCAATAATCACTTAATCTTAACTTTCAGCCGGCCGGAGTAGCCTAGCGGTTGTAAGCGCTATAATCTGGAACTGCGCCACCATGATGGTCGCAGGTTCGAATCCTGCCTTGGGCATGGATGTGTGTCATGTCCTTAGGTTAGTTAGGTTTAAGTAGTTCTAAGTTCTAGGGCTCTGATGACCCAAGATGTTAAGTCCCATAGTGCTCAGAGCCATTTGAGCATTTTTTTTTATTTGACTACAACTTCGAGATTCTAGTGAAGACTCACCACTGTTAGAATTGTCAGATAATTGACACTCACTGTCGCTTTTACTGAGCATATCCAGGATTTCTTTATCTGTGCAACCACAGCGACGTGAGATTTCTCACATAAGAAACGAGAAAACTGACGAAAATACTGGAATCTGAGTCGAATTCTGCAAAGAGCGAACACAGCCACAAAGATAAAGATATATGCACTCTCGAACTACACAGTCAGATCACTGAACAGTTACTAGAAGAGCGGGGTGGAAAGACAGCTCTGCGTGTATACACGTCCTTAGCGCCCAGGTAACTGTGACTCAGCGCGTGTAAACACGCCCCTAGCGGTGGGAAGGTCGGTGGCGCGGGACGCATAAACACGTTGGGAAGACCCGAGGCCGCATGTCTACATGTCAGGCGCGCCAGGGGAACGGCGAGGCATTAAGAGTTAACACGTCTGCAGCAGTCAAAGGGGTAAGAAGAGACACTATTTAACTCTACAGTTTTAGTTTTTATTGTCATAAAGGCAAGTTTACTCGTCCTTTTCGTTTCCAATAAATGTCTCTGTGCTGAACGTACACAATTTTCATTTATGTAGCTAAGAGGGGAGAGTTTTTTAAATACAAAAGAAAGAATAACACTCGTATTTGCCGCGTGCTGTGTAGCCACATACGCCCGAAATTAATGACTGCCCCATAGCCCTATAAGATAAGCTTCGACATGCAATGTATGTGAGAGTACAATACAGGTTTTGAATTATCTTTGAAAGTTTCTATCCTGAATTATGTAGAGTACGACCGTCAATTGTTTTAACGTCCTTCCTTGGATTTAGTGACGTATTTCAGTGATACTCTCATTATGATTGGACAAACATTTGACAGACTGAGTAGAGATCTTGTGTTGCTCTGTTTCCTCCATAAATCCAATCTGGCAATAGAATAGGATTGACATACAGTACTCAAGGAACGAACGATAACAAGTGATTTGTAGGTCAGTGTTTTCATGTCCTACTTTGTACGCGAATTCTTATGTCTCTCATTTCTCAGTTTCCCATTACAATCACCGCTACTCTATCATATACGGTGAGAGTATAGCATGTACTTTATGTTCCACTCTGCATTCATTTTCACACACATTTACACAGTCACATAACTATATTTCTTGTTAGTGGACCCTCCTAGTACCTACCACTGCACTTATAGGTATTTCCCTCTATTAACTGGGATATAGGCTTGCATCATTCCCTTAAACCCTTTATTCCCTAATAAAATGTCTGAATTGTTAATCATCCATAGGCTAGCCAGTGTGACATTGATAACTCAAACATTTTTTCAACAAAGTAGCTTAGGTTGCATTATTTGCCATATTCATGAAATACTGCTCTTGTCTCTCACGGAGAACACAGTACTAAAATTATATTTATTCCATCAAACCTTTACTAATGAGTTCATATGTTAATTTCTGTGCTGTTGTAAGTAGGCTGTTTAGGTTTTTTTATTGGTAACGCCGCCGCCATGTAGCGCTCTGTATGAAAATCACTGGCTGTGCCATGTGCAGTCTGTGGCTGGTTGGCATTGTTGTAATACTCGCCATTGTAGTGTTGGGCAGCGGCAGCTGGATGCTAACAGCGCGTAGCGTTGCGCAGTTGGAGGTGAGCCGCCAGCAATGGAGGACGTGGGGAGAGAGATGGCGGAGTTTTGAAATTTGTAAGAACTGGTGTCACGAACTGATATATATATTATGACTATTAAGGTAAATACATTGTTTGTTCTGTATTAAAATCTTTCATTAGTTAGTGCCTTCAGTAGTTTGAATCTTTTATTTAGCTGGCAGTAGTGGCGCTCGCTGTATTGCAGTAGCTTGAGTAATGAAGATTTTTGTGAGGTAAGTGATTTGTGAAACGTATAGGTTATTGTTAGTCAGGAGCATTCTTTCGTAGGGTCTTTTGAAAGTTAGATTCCGTTGCGCTAAAAATATTGTGTGTCAGTTTAAGCACAGTCTTGTATACATTTTTGTAAGGGGACATTTCACTGTAACATGTCAATCTTTCACTACAAAACATACTTTCTTATGATTTAGTCACTAAATTAATTCATTTGCTTTTCGTGATATTACATGTGTTGTTGTGTTCATAGTGGTCATTGCCTCACGTTTTGTATAATAGTCATGTCCCGCCATGGAACTTCTTGTTGTCACATTTGTTGTCTATAAGGTTCTTGTAAATATTTGTATGTAGCATGGATTTGGTTATCTTGTAATCTAGCATAGTTCCGAGTTTGTGTAGTATAGTTCTCTGAAAACCCTAATGGTTGGTTAATTGGTTGACTCGGGGGAGGAGACCAAACAGCAAGGTCGTCAGTCCTGGAGTTTATAGCCCAATCCATAAACAGTGGTTGTTTGCACAGATTCAGACATGGACGGGTTTGCGTTGCTGGCGGTTCCTAGCGACCATTGTGCTATGTGTATACACATGCTTTGAGCATGTTGAATGTGTGTACCCTGCAAACTATGTTTCTTGTTTACATGTGTAGAATTTGTCGTCAACCACAGCTATCAGTCTTGACAACTCGCAACAAACGGAATAAAAATTCCCTAAATAACTAGCTAGAGTCACGTTCAATAGCTACATTGTATACAGCATTCATATCAGAGTGCTCAGAACGCTGCTGAATGTCCATTGTTTGCAGGAGAATACATGACATAGGGGTGCAGAACAAGCCTAAATTCGACCACCATCGTTTGTGTCCCCAACTATAGCGTAGTTTGGGTTACTTGCATAATATTTCTTTTCTAAATAATCATACTCTGTAGTTAATTATTTTAAGCATGTGATTATGAGTTATATACTTATGATTTTCTTCTTTCCCTGTTGTTTTTAATTCCTAAGCTTCAAACTAATATTTAAATCTGTCTATTTTTAAGATCCTCTTTCCCTTTACTTGGTCTTTGCGTTCTGTGTCTTATCAGCTGTTAATACTGACATACAATTCTTTTCAGGTCCTTGTGGGTACAATCCTCATACTTTCGTAGTATTCAGATTTCGTAAGAGGAAAGATCCCGGGTGCAGAATTTTGATTATGAGATGTGGTCCAGAACCCAACCTTTGCCATTTACAGTTCAATTTCTTAAGGTTGGTTGAAATGAAACGAAATGTCGTGTGGCTAAGGCCTCCCATTGAGTAGACCTGTTGCCTGGTGCAAATGTTTTGAATTGTCGACACTTCGACGTCTTGCATGTCGATGGGGATGAGATGATGATGGTTAGAACATCACAGCACCCAGTCCCTGAGTGAAGAAAATCTCCGACCCAGCCAGGAATCGAACCCAGGCCTGTTGGCATGACAGTCCATCATGCTGACCACTCAGCTATCAGGACGGACATGGTTGATTGATTTGTGGTAATTCCTGTCCTACTTGGAAGGTATACACATATGCTAATTTCTTGTTGTAAACCTTCTTCCTAATTTTGGCTTTTTCACTAAGAGTTACTGGGCCTTCTCTGACTGTTCCTTCTAATGAGAACTCAGCATAAGGTGTATGTGACAATGTTTTAATCCATTTGTCCGTTTCTGATTTATGGGATATTAGTTGTGTTGGTAAAACCAGTTGGTGTATGTGGTAGCTTATTAACAAATTGCGCAACTGCTACGTCGCAGGTTCAAATCCTGCCTTGGGTGTAGATGTGTGTGATGTCCTTAGGTTAGTTAGGTTTAAGTAGTTCTACGTTCTAGGGAACTGATGACCACAGATGTTAAGTCCCATAGTGCTCAGAACCATTTGAACCATTTTTATTAACAAATTGTTGGAAGGGAGCCAAATATTCTATCCATTTCATTTGTGTATTAGAGATGTATGTCCCGATAAATCCATCGAACTCTTGATATAACCTCTCCATAGAGCTGGCCTCTTCATGGAATGTTAAAACCGAAATATTTTTAGTTTTCTATGCCTTTACAAAATCTCTCAACTTATTACTTGTAAAATTTGAATTGTTATGCATCATCATTGCTGCCAGTTTACTGACTCTGGGTAAATAATCATCCATAATACCTGTAGTAATAGGAGCTGACGTCACTGTTTTTACAGCATTTATACAGAGGTACTTAGAAAAAACTTCACAGAGCGCAAGTGTATGTTTTACTACAGCTCTGCCCTGTACATATGAAGCAGCTGCATCCAGTGACATTAACTCTAGGTATTTTTGTGGAGTTGATTGGATGTAAGTCTGTTAAAAACGATCAGCTTGAATGTTATGCTTTCTGGCATGTGACACACCTTCTTATTCACTGTGATACTTTGCGATGAACACTGGGTAATAGCAGTATGACACAAATTTGTTAGTACACTTTGATATTCCATAATGCGACCAGATATTGTGACTATACTTAATAAAATCGTCTACAAACGTTTTATGTCAAGATACAAACCTTATGGACGATTTTGGCGTGTGATGATGAAAAAGTACTCCTTTCTTCTTCTAATTGTCACATATTGCGATACATTCTAGGTAGTATAGACAGTATGTAGCTTCATGCATCCATAAAATGCGAAAGACTGAAGTCTGTTCTGTTAGTTTGGCAAATTCATTAAAACTTTGTGGGAGCTGTGAAAGTGTGTCTGCTGTTATATTTGATTCTACTTTTATACATACAACCTCAAAACTGAATTCCTGTACGAAAAGGTGCAACCTTGACATTCGTTTGTGTAACAGTTTGCACATTAAGAGAAATGACTGGGCTTGATGGACACAAAATGCTTTTGTCTGTTTCCCCCAATGGTAATATTGGTAGGTTCTAAACACCCAAACTACTGCCAGTGCCTCGAGTTCAGTCACCGAAAATGGTGTCTCTCATCCGGTAAGGGTTTGGCTTCCAAAACTAATTACACATACTATTAGTTTCCTTTCAACTTCCATGATCTGAAACAGACTCCATCCCCTGTTGAGGAAGCATCCATACTTAAAAAAGAATCTTTGGTAATGTCCTGATGGCACAATAAATGAGCATTTATCAAAAGTTTTTTCATGGTGTCATAGACCTTCTGGCATTATTTTGTTCATAACCATGTGTTTTCTTCATAAATACAACAATACATCACTGTTCAGTGTTTTGATACGAATTTCCTAAAAGGTGAAGTTAATCAAAAAATGCTTTTACCTGTTTTTTTTTTTTTTTTAAATTTGAGATACTGTAAAATGTTTGATTGCATCAATTTTTCCTGTATCTATGAGTATTGCTTCTCAGGAGATGAGAAGATCTTAGAATTTAATTTCCTCTCTCCCAGATTCGAATTTTTGTAGATTTATATTAACTGCAAACTTCAAAAATTTCTCCAACACCTTGCCTAGTAATTCAGTGTATTTTTTTCTTGTAGTGATCGTGATCAATAAGTCATCTACCCAGTGCCAACATTTAGCCCAAAGGGTAGAACACAGAATTGGTAGCTTCTGCTCAAACAGATAAACACGGCACACTTTCTTATATCAGTATGAATTGCGATCTGCTAGTAGGATTCCCTCAGACCTATGGTTGCTAAGTGAATAACTCCATGAAATTTAACAGTTGTTCAACTAAATTGTCCAACCTTGCTATAATTGGCAGAATTATTTTGGTCATTTACATTGGATCCAATACTAATCATACACTTCCATTAGGCTTTGCAATGACTGAAAGAGGACTGCAGTATCATAATTGTGAAGGTTCTACGATTTTCCGATTGATCATTCTTTCAATTTCTTATCTTATCTTACAGCTTCCTTTTTAGACCACAGTGCCACATATGATGAATGTGGCACTCTCCCTGGGATTTCTTCGTATCTTCCGCCCACTTTGTCACGCTCTCTGACCTCATACACCAATTGTGTATCTTGTCTCTGTATATGTTTCCATCTTCAGTTTGTCAGATGGATTTGTACTTGTTTTAGATCAAGTTTCACTTGTGTGATCCATTGTTTTGTTTACTTGACACCCTTGTACATATGTCAGAATTCTCTCCAAAATGGCTCTGAGCACTATGGGACTTAACGTCTGAGGTCATCAGTCGGTCAGAATTCTACTGGTGAGTTTTATTAGTGAGAGTCTGCTGATACACGCATATAACTTTAATCTTACTTTTTTGACATGTGCTATTAGGTCTGAGGGCTGGCCTTGGACGTGGCCTATTATGCATGACACACACACACACACACACACACACACACATACACAAACACACACACTGACGGAAAAACATCAAGAATGACTTGTTGAGCATGTTTCAACATCTGAAATATGAAGTGTATTCGGATTTTGCGCCAGTGGCATGAGAGCAGCTCTACTAGCACCAGTATGATGATGCGAATCAGGTTTGCTTTAAACACACTCTGTAACGTTCATTAGCTTTAGCTATTTTTGAGATAGCTCACTGATTTCCAACAAGTTTGTGTAATATGGCTATGGGAAGCTGGATGTTCCTTGTGCGATGCTGCAGATAGACGTGGTAGGACTGTGGCTGCTCTACATGACTGCTGGCAGCTGTTGTCATGAGAATGTATGGACACAAGAAAAAGGACCTCCAGATGGCCATGTGGCACTAAAGAGAGGGCAGACCACTGTGTCGGCGTATGGTTCTTGCGCATCATACTCAATCTACAGGAGCAATTTGGGCAGCAGCTAGCACCACAATAACACAGCGAACTGTTTCACATTGGTTACTTCAACGACAGCTCCGAGCCAGATGCCTTGTAGCGTCCATTTCACTGACTCCAAACCACCACCATTTGCGATTTTAGTGGTGTCAAGCGAGAGTTCATTGGAGGTCGTGTTTTCTGATTGGACATGATTCTGCCTCAGCGCCTGTGATGGCTGAGTGTTGGTTCGGATGAGACCAGTTGATGGCGTGTAACCAACCTGTCTGCATGCTAGACACACCGGATCTACACCTGGATTTATGGTCTAGGGTGAGATTTCGTATTTTTGTGGTTATCCCACGCACCCTGACAAAAAATCTGTAAGTCTTCTGGTGATTCGACCTATTGTGCCCCCATTCATGAACAGCGTTCCATGATGTGTTTTCCAGCAGGCTAATGGTCGCCCACACACAGCTGTTGTAACCGATCATGCTCTACACAGTGTCAGCATGTTACCTTGGCCTGCCCAGTCATCAGATCTGTCCCCAATGGAGCTCATAAGCGATATCATCCAATGACAATTCCAGCATCATCCACAAACAGCATTAACTGGCCCTGTATTGACTTACCTAGTGTAACGGGCATGGAGTTCCATTCCACAGACTGACTTCCTGCACCTGTACAACACAATGCATTTGCATTTGTGTGGTTGCTTTCCAAACTCTGACTCTTAAACCGATTATTAATGTACCAGAATTTCACATTTGCAATGGTTTTTCTCGCTTACATGTGTCAGTTATAGAAATGTATTTCCAAAGTTTCATTAATCTACATTGATCATTGATGCGATTTTTTCCATACTCAAGTGTCATTGCAAGTGAAGAAACACAACCTAGGATGAGATACACACACAGAAAGATATATAAACAGGGTGACCACTATTGAATTATATAAAATGAAAACGTCATAACTTCTGAATGGTTTGCGCTAGGGCTCTCAAACTGCATGGTTATCAGCAGGACATGATGGGAATTAGTGTGTGAATACGCTTTGGTTAGTGACAAAGCACACTTTCGTATTGATTGGTTCATCAAAAATAAAAAATTGGCGCATTTGGAGGACTGAAAATCCTCATTTCATGATCGAGAAGTCTTCTAACCCTCAACGGATAACTTGTGGTGTACAATGTCCACTCACGAAATTATCGATGCGATATTCGTGGATGACACAATGACTACGAAACGGTATGTGAAGGTTTGGAAGATGATTTCAACCCCATTACCCAAAGTTACCCTAATTTCGACAGGATGTGGTTCATGCAAGACGGAGCTCGACCCCATCGAAGCAGAAGAATCTTTGATGTCTTGGAGGAGCACTCTGGGGACAGCATTCTGGCTCTGAGGTTTCCAGAGGCCACTGGCATTGGCCTAGATTGGCCGCCATGTTCTCCAGATCTGAACACATGCGACTCCTTTTTGTGGTGCTACATTAAAGACAAGGTGTACAGCAATGACCTCAAAAATATACCTGATCTGAAAATGCAGCCATCCAGCAGGCCATCGTCAGTATCGATATTCCAATAATTCAGCAGATGATGCAGAATTTAGCTATTCACCTGTGCCATACTGTCACCAATGCTGGCAGGCATATTGAACATGTCATAACCTAAATCTAAATATCTCTAGTGAAGTTTACATTTTGAATAAAGCGTGATTACGCCATAGTTGTAACTAATTTATGTTTTTTTCATATAGTTCAAAAATTCTATGTTTAAGTGTCCCTTCTACGGGTCATCAGGCGGTGTTTTGGCAAATATTTGCAATTTCGTTTTTGCAGCGTGTAGCTGGAGTCAACTCAAACAAATCCTGCTCATCACATCTTTCACAACATGCCAAACATCAGTGTAAAGCGTCGGTTTGTTTCCTGTTACAAGCAAAATAGCTTTTAAATTGGAATTTTATGTGCTCATTCGATAGAGTGGTCCCACGTTAGTGTAGTGCGATATTCATTTTATAGATATGTATTAAGAATGAGAATAAAGCAAGAAGAATTATCATGGCAGTACCAGTCAGCTCAGGCCAGGTCGTACTGTCAGTGCTGGTCTGCTGGTTATGATTGGTGTTTTAGAGTCCCTTTTAATACACATCGGTAAAAGAAATTCGCACTAAACTAATTTATTACTGTTCTGTAAAATGGACACGGAATATTTCCCGTTAAAAATCGTTTTGTTTATAACAGGAAGCAAACTGATATTTTCCATCAATGCTGGGTATGACACAAAAGATGTGATGAGTGGGATTTGTTTGGGGTTGACTCTAGCTACACATTGCGAAAATAGAATTGCAGTTATCACTCACACACACACACATACATATATATATGGTGTTACAAAAAGGTACGGCCAAACTTTCAGGAAACATTCCTCACACACAAATAAAGAAAAGATATTATGTGGACATGTGTCCGGAAATGCTTAATTTCCATGTTAGAGCTCATTTTAGTTTCGTCAGTATGTACTGTACTTCCTCGATTCGCCTCCAGTTGGCCCAATTGAAGGAAGGTAATGTTGACCTCGGTGCTTGTGTTGACATGCGACTCATTGCTCTACAGTACTAGCATCAAGCACCTCAGTACGTAACATCAACAGGTTAGTGTTCATCACGAACGTGATTTTGCAGTCAGTGCAATGTTTACAAATGCGGAGTTGGCAGATGCCCATTTGATGTATGGATTAGCACGGGGCAATAGCCGTGGCCCGGTACGTTTGTATCGAGACAGATTTCCAGATCGAAGGTGTCCCGACTGGAAGACGTTCGAAGCAATTGATCGGCGTCTTAGGGAGCACGGAACATTCCAGCCTATGGCTCACGACTGGGGAAGACCTAAAACGACGAGGACACCTGCAATGGACGAGGCATTTCTTCGTGCAGTTGACGATAACCCTAATGTCAGCGTCAGAGAAGTTGCTGTTGTACGAGGTAACGTTGACCACGTCACTGTGTGGAGAGTGCTACGGGAAATCGAGTTGTTTCCGTACCATGTAAAGCGTGTGCAGGCAGTATCAGAAGTCGATGAGAGGACACTTTTTGTGACTTTGCACATTTGTGGACGTTCTGTTCGCCTGAAGCTGGACACTGGTGCTTCTGTTTCTTTACTGAACAGATCGACGTATGACTTGCTTGGTTCGCCCCCACTTCGTCGTTCACATTCCACACTGACTGCAGTTACTGGACAGGAAATCTCAGACCCTGGCGTGTGTAGTTTACAAGCAATGTATGGTGCAACGACCCATGCAGTGTCTTTCCATGTGCTCCGCTCTAACGATGCTACAAACATCTTTGGTATGGACGCTATTGAACTTTTTGGCCTCGCAGTTCAGGACAATGTGCTTTCATCAGCGCTAGTGAACATGCAGACAACGTTGCCGCATTATGCGATGATTTTGCTGCACTCTTTTATGATGGTCTTGATTGTACCACGGACTATGCAGCGCATGTTGTAGTTAAAGACAATGCCAGGCCTGTTTTCCGGTGTGCACCCCCAGTACCGCACGCACTGCGCGACGCCGTACCTTCTGATCTTCGGCATTTGCAAGACAGTGGTATCATTGAATCTGTTTGTGCTTCGCCTATAGAGAGTGTGAAGAAACTAAACGGCCGTCTCCATAGTTGATCTGACTTTACGTCTACAGTAAATCCCCAGACAGTGGTAGCTACATTTCCCTAACCGCGTCCTGAAGACGTTTTTGATAAGCTTGGCGCGGGAAAACTCTTTTCCACGATTGACTTGCGGGGCGCAGTGCTATTTGCGGGCCGTGTGGCCGTGCGGTTCTAGGCGCTACAGTCTGGAGCCGAGCGACCGCTACGGTCTCAGGTTCGAATCCTGCTTCGGGCATTCATGTGTGTGATGTCCTTAGGTTAGTTACGGTTAATTAATTCTAATGATGTCTGTGATGTCCTTAGATTAGTTAGGTTTTAATTAGTTCTAAGTTCTAGGCGACTGATGACCTCACAAGTTAAGTCGCATAGTGCCCAGAGCCATTTGAACCATTTTTGAGTAGCGCTATTTTGTGATCAACACCCACCTTGGCTTGTTCAAGTTTCGCCGCCTTCCGTTGGGTTGTGCTTCGGCTCCTGTTACTTTTCAGTTTTTACTTGCAGCAGTTGTGTGCCACTGTCCCTGGTTGTTCCATCTATCTGGACGACATAATTGTATCAGATCGCACTCCTGACGAACATTTGCAGAATTTGCGTGCCTTATTTACTCTACTTTTACAGGCAGGACTAAAGTGTAACAGAGACAAGTGCAAATCTTTTCAAACTGAGATTCAGTATTTAGGACATGCGGTTAACGGAAAGGGTATCGACCCCTCGCCGCTATATCTCAGTACGATCAGAGACTTGCCAGCGGCCAGGAGCTTGAAAGAACTTCAGTCTGTGCTGGGCAAAATTACATATTATATTCGGTTTGTTCCAAATCAGCGCAGATTGCATCGCCTTCGGCGTAAGAACGTTCCATTTGTTTGGTCTTCGGAATGTGACGCTGATTTCCACAAGCTCCAATCTGTTTTGCTGAGTGATCGCTGTTTGATTCCTTTCGATCCCTCCAAACCAGTTGTTTTGTCTGTCGATCCATCTTCTCACGGCGTCGGCGCGGTTCTCTCGCACCGCATTAATTCTGTCGATCGCCCGTTCACTTTTGCGTCTAAGTTGGTCAAATCTGCTCAGCGAAACAATTGTCAAGTCGAGAAAGAAGCTTTAGCTATTGTATATGGAGTGACTAAATTTCATGATTTTTTGTACGGTCGAAAGTTCTATTTGGACACAGACATTAAGCCTTTGACGTCGTTCTTCCACCCGTCAAAGCCACTTCCGGCCCGTACTGCACAAAAGTTGCAACGTTGGTCTTTGTTATTGTCTAACTACAATTACGAAATTTTGTTTCTGCCTACGGCCCAGCAAGCCAATGCTGATGCTTTGTCTCGCCTGCCTATCAGTCCTGACGAAGTGTTTGATTCTTCCGAACTGTCCTGCATGTTTATTGATTCACAAGATAAGTTATTAGCTGACGGTTTTCCAGTGGATTTTTGTCCCATTGTTTCCGCGACAGCCGCCGATGCTTCTTTGCAGATTCTTTTGCAGTTTATCCGTACTCAATGGCCTCCACCTGCTACGAAGATTCGATATCCACTTGTTCGACGTTACTTTACACAACGTCACAACTTGTCTGTACACCTCAGTATTATCTTGTTAAGAACGGACAATGGTCAGTCTCGTGTAGTTGTACCTCGTTCGTTGCAGTCGGAAATCCTCCGATTGCTGTGTGCTGCTCATTGGAGTATAGTGCGGACGAAGCAATTAGCGCGTCGTCACTGCACTTGGGTCGGCATTCATAAACACATTGAGAATTTGCTTGCTAATGTCGCTATTGCTCGGGGCATCAATCTGCTCCCCACCAGCTCTTCTTTGCTTGGCTCACTCCTACTGCGCCTTGGCAGCGCGTTCATATTGATTTTGCGGGTCTGTGACACACGCTGGTTGATCGTTATTGATGCGTACAGCAACTTTCCTTTTGTTGTACCTATGACATGTTTCGAGACATCGAGTGATTACCAGTTTAGTATTGGAGGGCAGCGTGGAGGGTAAAAATCGTAGAGGGAGACCAAGAGATGAATGCACTAAGCAGATTCAGAAGGATGTAGGCTGCAGTAAGTACAGGGAGATTAAGAAGCTTGCACAGGATAGAGTAGCATGGAAAGCTGCGTCAAACCAGTCTCAGGACTGAAGACCACAACAACAACAAAGTCTTCTTCTTCTTTCGTTTCACCGTCTTTGGGGTACGCTGGATCAATCACTTCTTTGTGCCTTGTTCTTTTCTTAGGGCCCAGTATTTCTTCTCCTCTCTTCTTCCGAGATGAAGGGTTTGGACCTTTGTGTGGATTTGTCTTGGAACCTTATGTTTTCATCTTTAGTAATTAATTTAACAGTTCGGTCAATAAGTGAATTTTCTGAAATCTTTAATTCCACTAGGTCTTTCTCAGTTTCTTTAAACCAGTTGGGCTTCGTTTTTCGGTTATGGAAGAAGTCAAAGATTTGTTCAGTTAATCTGTTGGAACTTATTCTGAGAAGATAACCATAAAAATTTATTCTCCTTTTTCGCATAGAATCTGAAAGTTTTTCAATTTTCTTGTAGAGAGTTTCATTTTTGATGTATATAATCTTATTGTCTTGAAATTTTGGCCCAATGATTTTTCTTAAAAATTTTTCTTTCCTTCTCCTCTCTTCTTCCGAGATGAAGGGTTTGGACTTTTGTGTGGATTTGTCTTGGAACCTTATGTTTTCATCTTTAGTAATTAATTTAACAGTTCGGTCAATAAGTGAATTTTCTGAAATCTTTAATTCCACTAGGTCTTTCTCAGTTTCTTTAAACCAGTTGGGCTTCGTTTTTCGGTTATGGAAGAAGTCAAAGATTTGTTCAGTTAATCTGTTGGAACTTATTCTGAGAAGATAACCATAAAAATTTATTCTCCTTTTTCGCATAGAATCTGAAAGTTTTTCAATTTTCTTGTAGAGAGTTTCATTTTTGATGTATATAATCTTATTGTCTTGAAATTTTGGCCCAATGATTTTTCTTAAAAATTTTTCTTTCCTTCTCCTCTCTTCTTCCGAGATGAAGGGTTTGGACTTTTGTGTGGATTTGTCTTGGAACCTTATGTTTTCATCTTTAGTAATTAATTTAACAGTTCGGTCAATAAGTGAATTTTCTGAAATCTTTAATTCCACTAGGTCTTTCTCAGTTTCTTTAAACCAGTTGGGCTTCATTTTTCGGTTATGGAAGAAGTCAAAGATTTGTTCAGTTAATCTGTTGGAACTTATTCTGAGAAGATAACCATAAAAATTTATTCTCCTTTTTCGCATAGAATCTGAAAGTTTTTCAATTTTCTTGTAGAGAGTTTCATTTTTGATGTATATAATCTTATTGTCTTAAAATTTTGGCCCAATGATTTTTCTTAAAAATTTTTCTTTCCTTTACCGAAAGTTTCTCCATTTGGCCATTGAAATTCATGTTAAGTGTTTCTGCTGCATACAATGCTTCTGACTTAATCACTGTCTTATAATCTGTAATTTTGGACCCCCATGATCCCCATGAAAGGGATTTTTTGTTGTATGTATTTTTTGTTAGTTGGAAGGCCAATTCAAGTTTATTTTTTCTGGATTCCATTGCTTTGCTCCTCTACTGCATCTGCCAGTACTATTCAGGCTCTGACGTCTATTTTTAACATTGAGGGCCTTTCTGAAGTTATTGTCTCTGACAATGGCCCCCAATTCGTGTCCTCAGAGTTTGAAGCGTTGTGTACTGCTCATGGCATTCGCCATCTGACCTCAGTCCCGTTCCACCCCCAGTCGAACGGCGAGGCTGAACGCTTTGTGTGTACGTTTAAGGGGCAGATGATCAAGTTGCGCGCCACGCACTCTCGCGAGGGCGCTCCCTGGACCCTCCGTGCTTCATATCGCTCTCAACTGTGCGGCACCCTTTCCCCAGCGGAAATGCTGCATAGACACCCCATCGGTCGCTCCTGCAGCTATTGCTCCCGCCACCGCACGCTCCCGCTGCTTCACCTCGTTCTGGCTTGGCACCGCACGATTTGGTGTTATATCGGGTTTTCTCTGGCAGGCAGCGCTGGGAGCAGGGACGCATTCTTCGTCAGCTCGCCCGCGCCTTATTTATCATTTCTGGTCCCTCCGGCACTGCCAAGCGACACCGGAACCAGATGCGTTTGTGCTGTCCTCGGTTTTCTGACGCTCTTTGTTTTCTGGCAGTACTAGAGGCTTCACTGCTTCCGCTGCCTCAGCCTACGACTCCACAGCCGCCGTGTTCCTCGGCAGTGGCAGAGTCGATGGACGCTGAGGCTGACATCCTGCCGCCGTCGCCCATGAAGGTCGTTGCTCCACCTCCTCATCCGAGCATCCCCAGTCGCAAGTGTGCGGCCTGGTCAGGTTTTCCACGCAGCGTTTTCCTCGCCCCCTCTCGAGCAATTCGGGGTAGCAGGTGGACAGTGCGCCCCGGCACTTCTGCTGTCCGCCCCCTCAGGTGCGCCGCCCCTGGGTTCCTCCACGCACCGTCGGAAGCCATACTCAACAACGGTGCGTCATTTCAGAGGGGAGGGATGTGGTATCGATAGCAACAATGTCACGGCTTAGGTGCAAGTTATTAAGTTGGCATTACGACAGGCACTGACGACAGCGCCCTCTAGTCAGTGCTGTCCAGCTCTACGAGCTCAGCTCCAGATTCTGCCCATTTCATCAAGAGCAGACAGCCTAGAAACATTGCTTGATATTGAGACTATGTATCTACTTACGACGGGAATACAGTTTTGCACCTACAGGCTCTACAGTTACGTGTCTCATTGACTAACAATTAAATGTACTTTCACGTAAAGAGCTGTACCGAGAATCTTACCTTACCTGCTCCTACTCACTTCCCACATTCACCCTAGCCATTCGGTTTACAGAAACAGAAACACACACCGCCTTGCAGGTGGGATACACAAGCTTGGCGACAAGGATGGTATTAAATATTTTTTTCCTCTCCTATAATTTCCTTTTTTGCTCTCTAGTGTTTCAGATTTTTTGTGATTTCCCTGTGGGTGTATGGCTGGTTCCCACCTTTTTCTATAAAGACTTTCATTTGTGTAAACCATTGGTTCGCCACATGAACAGGCTTTGCCGTCCGATCTTGTACGTTTTCAGGCTCAGCAAATGACGCAGCTGCTTGCTGCATAAATGGACTCCCCGCACTACAATCTGGAGCTACTTCCGCGCCTCCGACGCCACCGCCTGTAACGACGACGTCGCCAGTGGCACCGCCATTTCGTGCCTTCAATCCTGGCGTTGAACGCTGGCCAGAAAACATCACCCAGCTCGAGACACACATCGCAGCATACAACATACCAGATAAAGAGAGGCTTGATTTTTTCGTTGCCTATGCGGGTGTTGTGTTGTAACGTGTGCTCGTCAAGTTGTTTCCCACCACCAATCATAATCCCACCTCACACCATCAAACCACAACCTCCATACAGGTCCCTTTCAAGAACATTAAGGGGTTGGTATCTGCTTCCTGGTTCACACCAATGAAAACCCGGCAAGAATCACTGTTCAGACTATACCTGGACTCGTCCATGAACATAAACTGGAACCACTGTTCCAATTACCACGTACTGTGCTCTTGACACCATGCTTTACGGGCTCTCCTGTGAGCAGAGGTCAGTGGAATGCACCTTGCAGGTCTCTGGGCAAACAAATCATGTCTTTTCAGTCGTCTGTAGACTGTGTGTCTGCAGACAAGAGTTCCAGTGGCTGCGGTAATGTCTCGAACAAGACTACCTGCAGTAATCTGTGGCTGTCTGTGGGCACTTATGGTAAGGTATCGGTCTTCTTGTGGAGTTGTACACTGCGGGCGTCGCGTACTATGTTATCGATAGCATCGATGCCACGGCTTAGATGCACGTTATTAAGTTGTCACTACGACAGACACCGGCGACAGACACCGGCGACAGCGCCCTCTAGTCAGTGCTGTCCAGCTCTACAAGCTCCGCTCCAGATTCTGCCCATTTCATCAAGAGCACACGGCGTGGAAACATTGCTTCAACCTCAGCTTGCTATTGAGACTATGTATCTACTTACGACAGGAATACAGTTTCGCACCTATGGGCTCTTCAGTGTAAAGTTACGTATCTCATTGACTAATAATCAAATGAACTGTCACGTAAAAAGCTGTACTGAGAATCTTACTTCACCTGCTCCTACTCACTTCTCATATTCGCCCTATCCATTCCGTTTACAGAAACAGACCCACGTGCCGGCTTCCAGGCGGGATACAAAACGTAATGTAGCGCCTGGGCACGTTTCCTGCCTGCTGGAATCGTTGCCATAATCTGAGTTCATACTTTGTGGCACACGGAGGGCTCATGCTACGACTTGCTGTGTTTGGCCAGCCTGCAGTCACCCTAGTATTCTACCCCTCATAACGTCATCAATATATGTTCTTTGAGCCATTTGCAACACACAGTCACCATTAGCACATCTGAAAACTTCTGCACACTGCGGAGACATGGCTTACCCACAGCCTGGGGGATGTTTCCAGAATGAGATTTTCACTCTGCAGCGGAGTGTGCGCTGATATGAAACTTCCTGCCAGATTAAAACTGTATGCCGGACCGAGACTCGAACTCGGGACCTTTGCGTTTCGCGGGCAAGTACTCTACCAACTGAGCTACCCAAGCACGACTCACGTTCCGTCCTCACGGCTTTACTTCTGCCAGTATCTCGTCTCCTACCTTCCAAACTTAGCCATATCTCTGCAGTATCCTTTCTTCCAGGAGTGCTAGTTCTGCAAGGTTCGCAGGAGAGCTTCTGTAAAGTTTCGTAGGCAGGAGACGAGATACTGGCAGAAGTAAAGCTATGAGGAGGGGGCGTGAGTCATGCTTGGGTAGCTCGGATGGTAGAGCACTTGCCCACGAAAGGCAAAGGTCCCGAGTTTGAGTCTCGGTCCGGCACGCAGTTTTAATCTGTCAGGAAGTTTCATATCAGCGCACACTCCGCTGCAGAATGAAAATCTCATTCTGGTTCTGCACACTTATTCGCTGCACTGTACTCTGACATTCATCAACACACCTCTGCATATTTTGACTGCTGCCAGCGCCACCATGCGACTACTGCTGCTCAAATGCACCACATGGTCATACCCCAAGGTGATTTAAACCCACAAACCACCCACCAGAACGTTTTTTCACTATGTATCAGCATTATCCTTACTTTATGAGCATGAGTGTATATATATGTTTGTGTTTTCCACGTTTGACTGTACCTCTACTTGTGTTACATCTCTTCCCCAGCAATGATACTTGAATTTGGCCAACATTCCATCAGCCTAAATGTCGATTCACACTTGATATGAATGGACCATCACGTCACCATCACTTCACGGTATGTTCAGACTGAATGTCACATCCTGTCACTTTGCTTGCCATGGTGGGATACAAAACGGGGCATGGAATATCTCCAATGTATGAGTATGCTGGAAGGGTGCCTCAGGTGAAACCAAGAAGGATCCTGCTATGAAAAGAAATTGCACCCTAGACCATCAGTCTTGGTTGTCAGGCTGTGTGGCGATTGCAGTCAGCTAGCCCCTTTGGTTGTCATCTGTGACATCCTTACAGCATAGAGCTTCGTCGATGATATTGTATGCCCTGTTTTGTTGCCCTTCATAGCAAGCCATCCTGAGGTTACATTTCAGCAAGATAATGCCCAGCCACACAGGACAAACGTTTCTACTGCTTCTCTTCATGCTCATCAACTTGTTTGACCAGCAAGGTTGACAGATCTCTCACCAATATATAACGTCTGGAACATTATGGGCAGAGACCTCCAAACAATTCGGGATTCTGATGATCTATCGCGCCAATTGTACAGAATTTTGCATGATATCACCCAGGAGAACATCCAAAAACTCTATCAATCAATGTAAAACCGAGAATCTGCTTACATAAGGACCAGACGTGGATCACTACATTTTTGAGTTGTTCAATTTGTGAAGCTCTTTCTCCTGAATAAATCAACCCATTTTTTTCTTAAATTGTAGTCATTGTTTGCACAAGTGCATCACATTTTTGCCCCATTCGGATAACTTCTTCGCGGTATGCCTTCTTTTTTATTGTTTTTAGAGTGTACTAAAAGTGTAAGTAGTGGCCCTCTAGGTTACAGTAAGCAATTTCATCAGATTTTCATCCATGCTCATTTAACACTTACACATGAAGTGAATATTCATTTACAAAGGGCTGCAACACATTAAGCTTATTTCTAAGTTACTGTGTATTTAGGTTCATAAGTGCATAAGTTTTGTGTCATTTTTTGTTGGTCACCGTGATTGCCTTCCTTTATAAAGCACTGAAGTGGTTCACTTACTTAAGTATTGGGTCCAGGCGTCAAGGGAGAGTTTATTTCTCTTTGGCCATGGTGAATTTCTGGAGCTGCAACTTATATTCTGTCCGCTCAGCTATCATAGGAGATGCTGAAATGCCTGCAATCTCTGTACAGAGTGCTGATGTGTCTACCATCTCTGGTGTTGCAGAAACTGGAAGTGTATAGTTTACAACATTTGACTTAGTAAGTGTTGGTGAAGAGTGCGTGGAATGTAAGGACTTTGTTCTCCAGTGTTACCTCTAGTTGATCTGTCACCTTCATGCTATTCAAAATATTTTTTATCTTAATTATTTGTTTGTAAGGCCGCCAATGTTGAAGTTTCTTGATAAAGTGGGCCTGCTTAACAGGACCACAAAACTCTTGTGATTGGTCTTTTGACTATACTTTTGCTGTAGACTGATCTTCCTATACCTTTGCTCATCACTTACCTGTCGACATTACTATGGTTGTACTACTTGGTAACTTTCATCTGGATACTTCCATTTAAGTGATACTGCAGGTTATAGTTGCTTCTTTGCAGAGATGACTTCAACCATAGTTATTGCCATTTCTTCTTTTTCGTGTAGCATTTATGGAGTCCATGGCAAGTATACTAGTCAATGTTCTGAGGGACTCTTAAAAATTGAGTGTCTTAGTAAGATTCCATTATTTTGGCTGTTTTCCTGTTTGTTCCCTTGGTTTCATCTCTGATGCAATACGAGTTTTCAGCTTCATATCTGTAGGGTATCACAACTGTGATTACATTTGTGTGTTGACAGTTCATTAATGTTGATGTTAGAGTATCTATAGATATGCCTTTTTGGCTACATCATTTGTTCCTTCTCAGTTGACAACAGTAGTTTCCTCTCAACAACACCACCGTCAAATCTTTGTATCTGAGAAACTTTGATGGCAACTTGAATGGCGTCCCGTTTACGACTTGCGTGAATGCCACCATTTGAAATGCACTGTGGAATTTTTTGGCACCACGTGACGTGATGCGGCTACAAGCTTGAATTGGACTTAAAAACTTTTCACGGTTTGAACAAAACTGTTATAAAAAGAAATACATTTCAAGTAATACTGTAACTTTTAGTGGTATGCACAAATTTAACTTTATAAAACAAAAAGAAAGTGTAAATATACTAATACCCAGATATAACATAATTTAAAACACATGTAGTCTGTATTGTGATAACATATTGTGTGACTCAATATATCCATATGATATTGTGCTTCTTACTTTGTCTTATATTACAACTGCATTCAAAATACAAAATGTACTGTATGAAACCAAAATAAAAGTGAGATCGACTAAAACTCTATCTGGAGCAAAGATGGATGGGGGAGCAATAGCTTTTTGTTTAGTTTCAGCATCCTGGTAAATTTTAGGTTCTTAGGTACTTAGAGAAAGCACAAGTAGTTTACAGCAAATCGTAGTTAATTCAATTTTGTCATATGATGACATGTAGGAGACCGTGGCTGTAGTTTGAAGACAAATGTTGATGGTGTTAGGACAGCAACCAGCCACAAATTTACTTAGAGTTCCTTTATTCAAAGGAAACCGTTACCGGTTTCGAATCGTTGTGATTCATGATCAGATGGTTTACATGCTTTCTTTCTGACATTTGGTGTGTATTTATAGATTAATTGTCCTAAAATATGAATAAAACATAATTATAAACACGCCACACACAGATGGTTGCGTTACAGATTTTCGTTGCATGTGACTTAATTTTGTGTTTCTCGAAAGCATGTATATTTCTCATTACCTGGCGAGGTAAGCTTACCTCGCCAGGTAATGAGAAACATACATGCTTTCAAGAAACATAAAATTAAGTCACATGCAACGAAAATCTGTAACGAAACCATTAGTGTGTGGTGTGTTTATAATTATGTTTTATTCATATTTTAGGACAATTAATCTTTAAAAACACACCAAATATCAGAAAGAAAGCATGTAAACCGTCTAATGATGAATTACAACGATTTGAAACCGGTAACGGTTTCCTTTGAATAAAGGAACTCTAATTAAATTTGTGGCTGGTTGCTGTCCTAACACCATCAACATTTGTCGTAGTTAATTATTAATGCAATTGTCTTATCTTGTCCGCTCTTATTCCCGAACGTTCTAGTGGTTCACTTCACACCAAACGAGGGGCGTAAGGAGCTGTGAAATAGAAACAGTTAGAATGACTGAAGTCACTGGAAACGATCATAAACCTACGACATAAAGTAGCTAAAGCATTATGTGTAGTAGAGGTGGACTAATATATTTCAGGAAACTTCGATGCAAACAATCGAAAGAATATTCGATAGTATAATCAGTAGCAGAGATGACGATTGTAGAAATGTATTTCGCGGCTAATGTTATCAATGGTTTGTTCAAAATGCGCTGAAGTATGCAGTAAAAAATAACTGGTGAAACTTTATGGCCGTAGGTAGGAAGTTGTAATTTGTGGTCTGAACTGTTTAAGATAAACAAAAACTTTATATGACATAGAACGATCACGAATTTATTGGTGCCAGAAGCCGTAATTTAATTTGGTGTCATGTTCTACAACAGTGTCGGGTGAGAAAGGTAATTCGATTCTGTAAGTTTTAAATTAATTGGTAACCTACGCGCGTGACCGTATTAAAATTGATTTGTGTCCAGTGTTTTAACACGTGATTTTATGTGTTGAGATGCGCAAACAAATGTGCGCACTACCAGTAATGTTTGGATTAGTTCATTGCGGTGCGCGGAGAATAGGACGCAGTGTTGTATTTGTGTTGAGTGGGTGGTATAGAATTTATGCTTGATTCGAGCATGAGGTGTAAACATTTATTTTTAATTAATTTGTTGGAAAATTGTAATTGTGAACCTTACGTACGCAGCAGCGAATTGGATGCAGCGATGTAGCTGAAGACTGTCAAAAGGACAAGCCGGCGTTTGTTTATTGAGCGATGGATGTTCCTGTTAAGGTTAGTTGTCCCTATCAGGATATTTGTAAGTTGTGTTTAACTTCACTATAGAATCCAAACGGCGTGAGAAAATGAATTCTATCACATCGTACGTGTATTTTATGTTGCAGATTTGAGGGAAACATAATGGTTCATTCTTTTAATGTTGTGCATCATTGTAATGTATGTAGCAGATTAAACGACAGTTTTAGCGAATAACAGAAACGCATGTGAATATATGTTGAAAAATCAGTGCAATATCAAGAACTTCTAATTACTACTGGTATTGGATCTGGTTTGTGTTGTGCCGAATTCTGCAGATGAAAGAATGTGTGGAATGCTGTTAATTTGTTTGTGTTCCATGGTTAAAGCATCTAATTGACATCTGTTATTCGTTACTGAATAAACATACGCCGTGTTACCGCGGTAATTGATGGTGAGGCAATCTTCATAGGTAAAGCCATAGAATTTCGCCTCTGTGAAAAATACCACTCAGTTTATTTGTCAGGTGAGCAGAAAGGTTTAAAAAGAATTCTGTTAAGAATTAAGAGTTTTGGCAGTTTTCAGTAGTCTAATAATGGTTGCAGAATTGCTATAGACGTACTCGTTAAACTCTTATGTGGATGTTCAGTGGTAAAATTTCTACTGCTTTAGATTACTCTTCCTCATTAATCTAAGGAGTAGGCTACATAGTTACAATACTTAAATTGTTTTAATCATTAATATCTGTCCATCCCCCTCACTTCCCAGAATAGATGGTGATTAAAGCCATTTGGGCGTAAATGAATGAGATGTTGTTAGAATCTGAGCTGTTACATTGTAGTCCTGAAGTTATTTTGACTTTAGTAGATTATGGAAGAGAGAATCCCCTGGGTGAGCAGGCCATGTCATACTCATCTTAAAATGTCAAGGATTCTTTTGCAGCCTTTCTCAGGAGTATTCTGGTATATCTAGGAAACTGAAATCTTTTGGATGTCGGTGTCAAATCTACTTACGAAATATGGTTTTCCTGTGCTTTTTTGATGTTTTAGCTTGTGCTGGTAACTAACATAGTCGTACATTTATGATTATTTCTTCCTAGATTTGCAGTTTATGTAGATCATGGATCGTGTGTGAATAGCATCTTCTGCTGTTTCTCGAATTTAAAATAAATGAGAGTAACAGATTTCTCATCCCTTGATTTATACAGTAATTTCCTACAGCCGAACTGAAGTGCCTTTGAAAGGTGTGTTGTACAAATACCTCGATAAGCTTCCTTGCTGTTACCGCAGTCTTATAACATATTTTATGCAAATTTCATATGGACACAAAAAAGGGGAGGGCACTGAAGTGACCAAAAGGTGGTTGTCTTGGATCATTGTTTACCAAAAATATTGCTTCAGTGATGATTGTAAAATGGAAGATATGCCTAAATTGAAGTTGTGGATGGTAATCTCAGCACTATAACTTCAGGAAATCACCAACTTTTGACCTACTACCCAGTTCTCTATAGAAATTGTGGGTTGACCGAAGCGTACGATCCCACCTGTCTGCTTTGACCCGTGACATAAGGCTGTTTTGTGTGCACATGACACAAGGGGCATTATCACTGGCTTAATTAACTAAATGATATATCATGTTTTAGGGGGAGATACAGTTGAACATTTTCACAGAAACTGCTAAATTTAATTTTTTATGTTAATTTGTAACTAGAATTAGCGCTGTAATATGGTAATGTAAAGTCATTTCCTGTATTTGCAATGCATGTCTTTGAGTTCTTTCCACATCCCAGTGACCACCCTTCATGGAACCTATGGAAAGTAATGTAAATTCAAAGCCAATAGGCTTATTTTTATCTGGAGTAAAACACTGCTGCTTAGAGCCTATTTTCCCTAGTTCTGTTTCATCTGACATTCATCGCAATGGTAGGTCATTCTGTGACAATTGAGTTAAAAAAAGGGGGGGATTTTCTTATCACCATCCCAGATATTGGAAAAAATCTAGCTCATTAGTTCACCCTACAGAGATAAGATATGCATACCAAATTTTAGCATGTGATGTTTCTGCTTTCATTTCCACATTTTACAGTTAGAAAATTTGGATTTTTTGACATAGTGATGGTGCAAAATTACAGTTGCTAAATATAAATAAAAATAATAATTCAAACAGTGGGAAGTCCAGGATGGAATAACAATAATATGGAGAAGGCATCTAGTCATAGACAGGCACAATAAACAGGACTGTTAAAGTACACATGCTTTTTGACAAAGTCCCTCTCCTGAAATAGAAAAAGGCACATGTGCAACACTAAATACCACATAAAGGGATGGGACAATGGCCAAAATATTCTTACAAAATAAATTTGAAGCCATGGACTATGAAATGAAACACCAAAATTTTGGGGTTTTTGTTCTTTTGTGTTTTTTTTTTTTTTCCTTCTATAGAACCAATTATTTACAACTTTTTTCTGTTATTAGTTTTAATGCCCATCTTAATAAACAATATCTTATTTAACACCCAAGGAAAAAAAGGTAATGTAAATTATGTAGTCCCAGAGAAAGTGCAAATGTTTTAGTTTTCTAGGTTATGAAATATTTAAACACTACTTTCAGTGAAGCAGGGTACTTACCTTTGAAATTAAAGGATCTTAATGAAAACTGTAAAAAGGGATGTATAAAAGTTAAATTTTTAGTCGGGATAAGATGTAAAAAAGAAAATAAAAATTGTTTTAGACATTGAAGTGTCAAAAAATATTAGCCTTGTGAATACTGCAGAAGAGAAAGCTGTGTATATGGACTTTATGCTTGATAACATTAGGAACAATTTACACCAAGCTACGAAGAAGAGGAGTAAAAGTTGCCGCGTATACAAACATTATTACTCAACAAAATACAATAGTTTGTATATTTTTAAGTTTCTGATTACTCAATTCAGCAAAGATTGGACCTGTACTTCATCATTTATGGGAGTACAGCAGGTAATAGTGTTGTAGCCAATACTGAATGCTTTGCCCACTTCACTTTGTTTTGTGGTGTGTAGTGCACACTCTTTTTCTGCTTCTGAAATGAGTGAAGAACCTACTACAGGTCCAGAGCTACTCCTACCACCTCAAAAAGGATCTGCAGACCCTCTGACCATATGTCAGCTGTATTTCATATTTCTCATGTCTCGTATGTTCCAGTGCCCTCAACCTCACATGTATATTTGTGTCGTGGATACAGTTACTGCAGTAATTGCTCTTGAGGCCACAAGTGTGTCAAAACAGAGAGCAGACATGGTAGTTCTGTGGATAAACCTGTAGTTGCAGTGATTAGAAAATATCGTCATATGTTAGGTCCTTCAACGAGAAACATGATTAGATAAGGAGTAAAATAGTGATTGATTCCAACTGTGAGTCTTTTGTGAAGTGTAGTATTTACATTTCTCAACATTTAAAACAAGTAGCTAATCTTTGCACCACTTTGAAATCTTCTCAAGGTCTGCCTCCCTCCTCCCCGCAACCCTCGAGCTGGTGCCTATGTATAATGTGCGACAATCTACCGTTCCAGTGTTGTTTTGCAATTGTAAGCCTTTACCTGTTGCTTCATTGCAGCTTCAGCTAACACAATGGTAAGTTGTATTGTCGTACATTCAAGTAAGCAGCAATAATATAAAATAAACTGTGAGCTTGGTAAAGAAATAATTTACGATCTGTGCATGATAATGACCCCTATTCAGAGCTAGCAGCATAATCCCACACTGAGGCAGTTATCTGCAACAAAATTATCAATCAAATAACTGGTTGGTGGCGATGTATTGCAGTTGCACTGTTTAATGCTTTGAGTGGGCCATTCGTGTACGGTGACACTTGTATGAGGCAGCAGAGTGATGTAATTGAGGTTTATTTAATTATTGTTTAAGTAAACAGTGATGTAGCTTTTATAATGTAAGTTTATTTTATTGTTCTGTAACTAAGATTAAATTGTAATTTTGCTCATGCATGTTTATCTTTGTTACATAAAGACAGCTATTACTTATTGCTGTTGTTGTTTTATCCATCTGTCTGTCACATTTACAAGGATATTGGATGTCTTATGCTGCAACAGAAAAAAATTAATGAATAACTACAATCATTTAAATTACTTAGATTAGTTTTTGACAAGAATAGGACAACCAGTTGGCCATGACGTTATAGTAGACACCAACCCAGCATTTGCCTGAATTACTTTAGAGAAACCAAGGAAAATTAAATCATGGGTAGTGGATGGAGACTGCAGCCTCCATCCTCCAAGAAATGTGTCTAGTCTGTTTAAAACAGTGTAACTTCAAATGTTTGACCCTTAGTGTAAAGGATTGTTTTGCAAAGCTGTTATTGGGTTGTGTGTGCATGAAGCACCCTCCCCTTCCATCCTCTGTCCAACCGAAACATTGGTTGGGATGACCCTGAGCTGTAGCATAATATGAGGTGTAGGAAGGTCGAAAGGTGATAATTTGTCTGAGAGTTGGCAAAGCCATTGATTGTGAATGTGAAGTATAGGTTGTGTTAACAGATTGGTATGGAGTGTATTTTGATGTTCATTGTTGTGCCATATTCCCGTTATTCTCACAGTGGTGGTAAGATGGCAACCTAAGAATTTAGTCATGTTCGGTACATGGATAACTATACGTCTAAATAGGACTGCCAGATAGCACTGTCCTAACTCTAACCTTCTTGAGAAATTCAGGTTTGAAGGCTCAAGGGTGTGTACCCAGTCATTATTCGGGCACCAGTTTCCCTACTCAGTGAAGAGTTGACCTACAGACATACATTTGTTTATGCCTGTATTATGTAGGCCACTAAATGGATATATGTAAGAAGATTTCTTAAGAAAAATACTTTTTCTATGGTGTGCTTTAAATTTTTCACTGAAATGTTTATGTATCTGGTAGCAATCTTTGGTGCAAATAAAAATATCCTAAGTCACTTAGTTCATTGACAGAGAATAAAATAAAAATGCCACTTACAAATACCATCCACATTTGCCACTACAGGGAATTGGTAAACAAGGCCCATGTGTAGTCCTTGAGATATTTGTAGTTGACCTGTAAACAATTATCAATCATTTTTCATAGTATGTATGTTGTACTTCACTGTTAAATGTCTTTTCAGTGAGAAGAGTTAAGAGACTTTTGGATGCTCAAATGTGGTGATTATGTCTTTATTCTGTTACTATAAATTAAACGGACAACTTCGGTAAAAAAAAGGAAATATTCAAGCAGCAATAAGAGACAATAACTTTTTACATACATAGAAGTATATATAGATATATAAACATTGTGCAAAGAACAGTTTCACAAACAAATGAAAATATAAAAAAGAAATTATGTTTTTAAAACTCTTCCATCTTGCATGTAGGCTAACTTTGTTTGCCTTGACATCTTGATCCAAAAACAAAATGAGTTCACTTAAAGGCAAGATATGCAATTTTTTCTGAGCACTTAGTGTCAAGTTTATACAACTGTGCACCATGACTTTGTAGTCATGGGACCTCTATGTTACATATAACATTGGAGAAAGGGGCCCAAACAGCATCCTTCCTCTTCTGCCATCAAAGGAATTCTGATTCACCAGGAGACATGTAGTTAAACTCAGCATCTATAAATTCATGTGATACCTGGAACTTGGGTCTTATGTATCAATTTTCATCGTATCTGAAAGCAATGTACAGCTTGACTTGCAGCTGTTCCAGTGAAGTATTCATGAACTGCCGTTGCAACAATAACAACAATTAACAAGGTGTTAGTGGCAGTGACTAGAAATGCATAGTGCAATAGTGTTACTGGAACTGTCCTCATTTTACTGTACCTGTGTTCAAAGAAACCTTCATACAGTTTGCTCTGCAACGAAGAAACAAAAAACATAATATCCTGTATTTTGTGGGGTGCCCATGTGGACAGTGCAGCCCTTTTGCCCATGTAATAGAGCCCCTCACTCAGAAATTGTAGAATTCAACTTGCATTGGATGGACTGATTGTCTTATCAGTTCCCCAACATTCATGGAGCACTGTTAATGTAGCATATACTGTTGGAGCCACAGAGTAAATGACACATGTAGCAAGAAAAGTTAGGCTGTAATGTTTTAATTGTTTCTCTTGTACTCTAGAGTGATTAAAAGATGTTACCTGAAATTGTGAAATGACATAGTGATGTTTTACGAAGATGACAATTTTTTAAGACTTTGTGTAAGGTAGGAAAGAGTATGTTTCTGCCATGGCAAATAACAAGGAGATTCTCGTGCAGAAAAGACTTACTTTAGTTAATCTGAAAGACTTGTACCCAAGATACTGCATGAAATACAGGGGGTTAAACAAATTCTATGAAGGTTTCTTGGAACCCGGGTCATTACAGTGAAGGCTGTTCCAGGAACACTATCACACCAGGTATTTATAGTTATTGTTACTAATATGTTTCTAATTATGGGACTTTATGAGCTGCAAATGGGAGCACTATTGCTATGGAAGGTCATGAAGATGCATTGTGGGAACATCTGGAAGTCGAAAGTGTGCGATACTACTTGGAGACACAATATTCTCGCACTACTCCATCAAGGGGGCTTTTGTGAGCTCCTCCCCATCTTCTTACATTCTTTACTATCTAAGCAGTTTTTTAGGAACCAAGTTGGTGGCACACTCAAGTTAATTGGAGCAGGAGAATGATGTCCCTTCGGCAGTGTTTTAGGTGTGTGTGTGTGTGTGTGTGTGTGTGTGTGTGTGTGTGTGTGTGTGTGTGTTTGTTTTAATCATTCTCTTGATATTTTTATGTATCTGACTTGGATATGAGGACACCACTCTATAATTTAGAGACTCAGTGAGGTTTCTGGACCTCATTTTTTGCTCCCTGAAAGCCAGAATCCTCAAGGCACAGAACGTCATCAAGTGTCTTAGCCACAGATTGTGGGGAGCGGACAGGGTGGGTCTGCTCCAGTTTTATAGGGCTTTCATGTTTTCGCAGCTGGACTATGGATGCACAGTGTATTGATAGGTGAGACCACCTTATTTGACAATCATTGACGCAGTCCATCACGAGGGGATTTGGCTGACCGCGGTTGCTTGCAGGACAAATCCCATGCCTGCATTCTATACTGTTGCTCGTCCTCCTCCGGAACGCCTTTTCTAGAACCACACATTTGGGATCCACGTGCTGGAGTCGTTCAGTGTGGAACAAGTACAACCCCAACTCCAGGGTTTTAACCATCTGCCGCCCTGTTTACTGTGGAGGCCCAGAATACTTTTTGATTTGGTGCAGTACAGCTTCTGTTTTTAATGCGGTATTTTCTGTCATTTTAAATGAGCACCACAACTATGTAGCTATCCTTACAAATAGTCTAAACAGGTGCCATCAGTTGGTCGTTCTATGTCTTCCCACGATCGTGTCCTCTAGGTCTGACTGCCTCAAGACTTTACTGTCTTCAATGCAGAATTATGTGCAATCTTGCAAGCACTGGAGCAGATGAGACATTCTTCCAGTGCTAAATTTCTTGTCTGTTCCAAGTGCTAATTTTCTTGTCTGTTCCAATTCTCCAAGTGCCCTACAGTGTCTAGGACATTTCTACCCAGTATATAAAGTAATCTAGAATCCAGGCTGTCTTACTACAACTACTGGGGAAGGTGGTGCCTTTCTGCTGGGTACCAGGGCACATGCGTATTGTGGAGAATGAAACGGTGGATCTAGCAGTCAAGGAGATGTGTTGTGATTTTAAGCTATTTCAGCATGCCACTCACCAGGCATGCCATGTCTAGGAGAGCAGTATGCTGACCACAAACCCCTGCATATCCTCATTCAGTGAAGTCTGTGGGCTGAGGATGCCATGGCGACCAGTCGGTACCGTTGGGCCTTTTCAGATGGTGCTGGTTTAGTTATCCACCTACATGCTATAGCCTCACTGTTGAGCTCAAGAGTCTTTCATTGGTGGGAGGATGGACAGATAATAAACTCCGTCTAACAGAGACCACAATGTGATAGTGGCCATGTCAATGGTACGAGATCCTCCTTAATCGTGTTTACATGGACCACAACTCTATAACACTTGGCTTCTTGCTCTGGCGAGAGGACCCTCCAGTGTGTGATGCTTGTGGTGTACAGATCACATTTTATTGGTCTTTGTGTTATTTTCTGACCAGCAGCCACAATAGGCTTGCTGATAGTTCAAACCAATACCATTAGCGTTCTAAGGTTTTGTGAGTTGTATGACATTTTTCAAAGATTGAATGTCTTACCCATATTTTTGTAAGTAGTCAGCCAATCACATTTTCCTATACCTTTCTTTTAGCTCCTTTATCATTTTACTTGTGTTTTAATTTCATGTATAGCTTATTTTACTCTTTCTTCATTGTTTTAGTGCACATGAGAGAGGGAGAGTGAATGAGTGGAGGATAGAACAATTTTCACAATTTTAGCCACATTCATTTATTTTAATGAGTTTCACATGAATTTAGAGATGTTGTCTCGTGCTGAATCACACTTCCTTTTGTGGCATAGAAAAGATGCTGCCTAGGCCCCCTACTCCAATGTTGTATGTTAAGTGGATGTCCCAGCATCATACAGTCACAGTGCACGATTGTGTAAACTTGACAGTAAGTTCTCTCACCTTTAAGTGAAATTGTTTAGTGTTTGGATTAAGATGTCGAGGGAAACAAAGTTTTTGTAAGATATAGTTTTTTCTTTATATTTTAACTTGTATATGAAAATGTTCTTTGCAGAATGTTCGTATCTATATATACCGGTACATATGTAAAAAGTTATTAATGTTTCTCCTTAAGGCTTGAATCCTTCCTTCGTTTCATTTGGTTGAAAAGACATTTAACAGTGAAATGCAACAAGTACATTAACAAAAAAAAAATTGATAACTGTTTTCAACTCACACCTGATGACATTTCTGATCTACATGTCAATCACAAATATTTTAGGAATAGTTTTTCAAGGAATACATATGGTTTTTATTTCAGAATTCCCTGTTATTTTTATTGTGGATGGTACGTGTAAGTGACATTTTTATTTTATTTTTTGCCAATAAATAAAGTTAGGATATTTTTCTTTGTACCTAAGGTAGTAAGAGACCGTAGTACTTAGAATTATGGTATGTAATGACATAGTTATTGTTAGGGTGCCATTTCTGCGGCAACTTAACTACTTTTGACTTCTTAAATCACAGGAAATGCTCTATACCTACTCTACAGCAGACCATTCCAAACAGGAAAGCATTGGCGCTCTGGGGCACACACAGTAGCGGCTCAGATCTCGTGAGATTGGAAACGCTATTTAAAAAAATGCATTCAATGTAATGGTATTAAATGATGAAAATACGTGTATAGAAACAATTATATTTCACTGCTCTTGTGTCAAGGCAGCTAAAAACGACCATGGTTTTAAACTGTTACAAGCACATTGCATCATTTACCGACAGTTTTTTTTGTACTCGCTGCTTGGGTGTGTCAAATTTTGAAGCCATTCATGTCAGCTGATGATTATATTATAGCTTACGTGTTCAGTCCTAGTCATTTCCAGGTGAAAATATTTACAGTATTAGGCCTACACTGCAAAACAGGGGCGCACCTGTGAAAAAGTTAGACTGCCAGCAATAATTGACGTTGTCTGGAAGAAATAACTTGTAAATAACTCGTCTTCCGAAGAGTGACAACAAAATCAGTGGTTATAGAAATTAGGAGTCCATTTAGCTTTAGCTAAAAATATGATTGAAATCTCGAACCTCACCTTTTGGCTGATTTATCAAATTAAGACCTAGCGATAAATGAAATGTCGGTTTCATTCTCAACCAAACAAAGTTTTTCACACTTTAAAACGTCAATATTGGTCTAAATTACTAAGACGAAATTTCAGATTAAATATTTTCATCTTCTACTTGCTTCTGATTCAATTCTGTAAAAGAAAGAATCAGATGAAAAAAAAAAAATTGTAACTAATTCAGATAAGCCCAAAAAATACAGTGAAGTAAGAGAAGCTGTAAAGTACCTTTTTACTTTGGAAGATTACTATGCAGGAACATGTCAACAGTCGTCTGTGGCTTCAAAGACATGTGTCGTTCCTGCATTATTTGTCTCGCAGTAGAGAAGCTTCTCTCAGATGGCACACTGGACGCTGGAATGCAGTGCACGAACTATGCGAGTTTGGAAAGACGCGGATAGACGTTTTCACGTCCATGCTATCAAGTCGATGCCCTCCGAAAATTGGACTTTATCATTCGTATATCTGTGAATTTCATCTGACGTAAAGTTAAGATCTCTCGTCGATTCATCTTCTGAGGAATCTTCAAATTCATTAAAAAGTACGTCAGACTTCAGTTTCCCCCCCCCCCCCCCCCCCCCAGATGTTGTTTCCTCCTTATCTTTTAACTGTGGACAATTTCTCGCAACATAATTTTTCGCTTCCTTTACAACTTCTTCTTTTTCGTCACTGCTAAGAAATTTTAGGTTTTTATATTTTGGATTCAAAAATGTTGCAAGTTTATGGGTTACTGTTATGTCCCATTTGCTGATTAAAAGAGATTTGGCTGCACTCTTTAAATCTATCAGAAATGGGTTGTCACCATCATTTTTTAAAAGGAAGGAGAGAAGTTTTAACTTTCACAACACACACAAATAAAGCATACGGGTTTTGGAGGCTTCGAGATCATAAGAAGCTATTTTAAATGGTGTCAGAAAGGTTATTATATCTCTCCAACATCCTCTTGTCTATAGAATCAATCAAATTATCTTGATTTTTCTCTGACAAAATTGATAGAACTTCAAACCATTATTAATTAATAAACTCAAACATATCCAATTTACTGTTCCATCGTGTGTGTATATCGCCCTTCGGTGACTTCTGAAGGCGATTCTGAAGACCAGATCTTTTAAAGAAAGTTATGATAGCTAGGCAGGAATTTATTAGTCGCTGCACGTCACTCTTCTTATCATTCGCGTCTCCTCGAGTCGTGTGCTCCAGCATGGTATTAAGAATGTGTGCTGAGCATGAGAGCCTCTTGTATTGGCGAAGTGCTGCCGCAATATTTGGGCCTCTATCTGTAACGAACACGGTGTTATTCACAGCACTGAATAAATCGAACGACCGCAGTATCTTAATTAATTCAAGTTTAATGTTTTCTCCTGTTTTTTTTTTTACTCTCAAAATTTCTGGTGCACAACAATTGATCCTCAAGTTTCACTTCTTCATAATTAACATAATGTGCAGTCACTCCCATATAGTTTATTTTACGTTACGAATCGGTCCATAAATCAACAGTTAGTGCTCCACCTATATCTCTGAATATATTCTTCATTTCTGCAGAGACATTCTGACGCAAACGATCGGCCGTTGCCTTCAAGTTTCTGGATACGGTGGTTGGATGAGGTAGCAGTTCCTTAGCACTCACTGCACCGTACCTGGCCCCCACATCGATAAGAAACTGTGCCGTCTCGTGAAACCCAGATCCACAAGCAGCTTCGAATGGTAAAATGTCTTGGCTGACAAGATTGTTAAGTTTTTCTGTCGCGACTGTCTTCAAATTTGGCGGAACTTCAGGAACTTTCACGTCTCTCTTGGTTTTTAAATAAGTAATTATTCTACTTTTTCCAGCCTCACACGAATGTTTTAGCAAATTTGAAGTTCCATTTTTGTGTCCAGTGTAGGAATATACTTTTTTACATGCAAAACAAGCCACTATATCTTTTATCTTTTCGTTGCCATCAAATAAGTATTCGAATTTTTTCCAAATTGGCGATTTCAATTTGTTTTCCATCACTAATGTAAAATTACCTTTTTTTCACCTTACATGAAATTGTATCCATCGATATGGTGTTCATTTGAAGAAAGAACTCTCACTGATATTTGCTTGGTTGTCCCTCGGTCACTACAAAGTGATAACAGTAGGCAGCGGAAAATTGCAACGGGCACATGTCTGGTAGACGGTGGGCTGAGGACAACAGACATCCGCTCTACCTGGGCCCTGCAAGATTCCAAGAATGTCAACAGACTTGAAGTTTTCAACTAACATTGCAACATAGGTACGGGGCAGATGCCTTGCTCATTATCCGCAGATGACCCGCGGATATCCGCACCGGTTGTGGATATCCGCATCCGCGCAGACCTCTAGTTATAAGCAATGGCATTTCCCTAATATTCTACCAGTCATCTAAAGTCTGCTATTTGTTTTACCTGTTACTAGACTTGTGTGATATATTCATTTTACTGCCTACAAATTGTTAAACCCAGGTATTTTTATGGGTTGATAGATTCGAATCGTGACTCATTGATATTATAGCTTTTAAGGTATTTTGTTCAGGATAGGGGCGGTATGTTTGGAATCATGAAGGGTGAGCAGGTGATAAATACTAATAGTCATAGTCCAGTTCAATGCATATACGTTTATTCTTTCAGTGATATGAATATACATGCATGTGATAAAGGCCCTGGTAGTCTACCAACTTCAACCTGTTGCAGACGTCACTGGTGGCGACAATAGCACACAGATCACAGCCAGCTTTGATTCCACATGGACACCTTTTATTCAATGCCAATGGTTTCACATGGAGTCAGCTGATGCGGGAATGTGCATAGTGATTGCAAGTCAAGCAATCGCACACCATATTCCCATGGTCTTTTAACGTCCTTAAGATACTACAGTTTTTCATTATGTGAAGTGCAAAATTTTATAATTTTGGATATTTAAGGGAAGTTCCCAAACTTTGTACCATTCTGAAATCTTGTCAGTGTATGGAGATTTGTGCTGCTTTATTCAGACAGTACTTAATTATGGATAACTGCATAGTCTGTGAAAAATCTGAAGTTAACACCATGCAGTCCGGCGACACCACAGTGGTGTCGTGTGCGAAATAGCACTCAGAAGCCGGTGACACCATTGTGTTGTCGTGTGCGTAGTATCGTGCAGTGGCTGGCAACAGCACTTTAGTATCTTTTCTTTCTGTTGGTGTTTTGTTTAGCTAACAAATAAATTACACACATCAACAAGTTTTTTGTTTTTATAAGTACTTGGGCCCTTTCATCACGGCAGGCGAAAGAGACGATACGATTATTTGCAATGAATGCGCAGACGTCTTGTCTGACATTCTGGGCGACTTGGCTGATTAGGAAGAAGACATTGGATATCAAAGAAATGAAAGTGAAGCAGAATCGTTGGAAGAATTCGGTGAACTCTACAGTTGTCAACTGACTCGGATGAATCAGATGAAGAAGACGGTGCACAGTGGTCAGACTTTGATTTGTTTAAGACGAATAATAAATTTGACGGAATGATCTCCGGGTCCAAACCTGTTTCCCAAAGACACACATAGCATCAAGGATATCATAGAATTATATGTTGGGAAAGATCTATTTGAATATATTAGCAAAAAACCAACAGTACTACAGTCAAAATTGCAACAGAAGGAAACTGGATTTTAAAAAAATGCTAAATTTCTCCCTACGGGACAAACTTAAAAAATGGTTTGGGCTTGCTATCCTCACGGGAATTTAAAAAAAAGGATCGATGATCATGGGACAACGAATCTGATGATACACACCGATATTTTGCAAAACAGTGCCCTGCAACCGATTCAGACAAATGTTATCGTTTTTAAATTTTTCTGACAACAATAATAAACCAAATAGTGCTGACCAGCTTTTCGAAGTGCAATTGGTAATTGATTATTTTTTCAAAAAAGTTTAAAGAGATTCTTAATCAGAGTCCAAACATATCAATTGATGAAGGAACAGTACTGTGGTGAGGACGGTTAAATTTTAAAGTTTACAGTTTGTTGAAATTACAGAATATGGCATACTCATTCGGATGCTGCATGATTCGAGTATGGGATACATTTCCACATTCAAGATGTATTCCGGCAGTGGACAGCTTTTAACAAAAACAGTGATGGAACTATTGATGTCTTCTTATGGAAAATGGCATCACCTTTATATAGATGATTATTATAACAGTGTAGAACTTACAGAGAAGTTACTTGAAAAGAAAATTCGAGTTTGTGGGACGATACAGCAAAATAGAGGATTTCCAGAAAAATTAAAGTGTGCAAAAGTCAATGTGTTTGAAGCTTGTCATCAACAGAAAGGTGAAGTAGTCGCACAGGTGTGGAGAGCTTCAAGAGCTAAAATGATATGAATGATCTCTACTATACATTATGCTGCTTTGACTGACACTCAAAGAAAATGTGGAAAATACAATCACACTATAAAAAACCCTGAAAGTATATTAGACTACAACAAATGCATGAAAGGAGTGGATCGGGCAGACCAATATTTGAGTTATTACCCTATATAAAGAAAAACTAGAAAATGGTCAAAAAAGGTTTGTATGTACCTCTTTAATTGCTCATTATTTAATGCTTTCCAAACATGTCATTATTTCAATACAGAACACAGTGTCTCCAATTTCACAAGATTTATTGAGTGTGTGTGATTCGTGGATGAAAGGCCATGTACCTGCTTCTGAGCAAGACTTAGAGGTTGCCACTACATCACATACATCTCGTGGTCCCGTTGACAGACTTTCCGGTCACATAAAGCAACAAAACCTAATACTTATTTCTGAAATGAATAAACGAAAATGAAGAAACTGCCATGTATGTTCCAAAAACAAAAAAGAACAACAACAAACTCAATCTGCAAGTGTTGTGGAGTAGGGTTACATCTTGGAGACTGTTTTGCTGTGTATCATATGAAAGAGAAATACTAAGTACCAAAGACAGTACAAATATATGAAACAAACAAATTTTTTATTTATTTACGTATGTATATCTTCGAAATTTCATTTAAGTAGGAGAACAGGGTTGAGAACTTATGAGAACTAACAATGAGATTAGTAAAACTTAACAGTTTAATGTCAATGTTAAGAATGGCCAACGACATGCCAAGTAATGTGAATTAGCACTGCCGGTGCCAAGTGAGTAAATTTGCACACAACATGCAGATGGCAAAGTGTTAATATTGTCTGCAAGATTATTATGAGACATGAACAGCAGTGGTCCCAACACATTTTCCATGGGCTCACCAGAAGCTATTTCTGCAACTGATGATAACTCTTCACCCGTGATAGTGCTGCTTTCTCCCTACCACAGAACATTTCTGTTGTTTTGTTGTTGTTATGAACTGATCAGCACAGTTGCTCTCTTAGACTAGGTGTTCACAGGGATACAGGGCAGTGCAGAATAGGACAGCCAGGTTGGCCAATTTGAGAAAAGGCAGAAAGCGCAATGCAGACGAGTGTCCTGCAGAGGGATGCAGTGTCAGGTGCAGTAAACTCTCGTGAAAGATTCACAGTCTGCTGATGGTGGTGATGCAGTTCCCTTCTTATGCAGCTGCTAAATCTGCATTTATTAACAATTACAAAATTTGTTTTCATCTGTAATTACAGTAACAGTAACCCAAACTACATATTTGCAATTGATGCATAATCGGTGACTCAATTTAGCAATGGAAATGTATTTGCAAATCCATGCCAATCGCCATGGATTACCAAAACATTGATTATTTGATACCCATTACGAGTTTTCTTCCATGACCCAATGAGAGGTATGGACAAAGGAAATTGGGTACACACACAATTTTTTGAGGTCCAAAAAGCATTTTACCTGATAGCTCCCAAGCGGTTTACTAGAAAACAAAGATTATGTAGGTTACCAAACAAACTTGTGGTTGGGTTGAAGATTTCTGGATAACTTTCCTGATTGAAGAGTGGCCTGTCCAATATACTTTTATTGCATGCAATTATTATTTTTCATCCCTTGTTTCAATAGTACTTTCGGAGCCTCAATTTTACCAGTTCTACATTCTACCTCCAGGTGATCAGATTTCTGGCTGATTTCTCTAAATCGAAAGGGACTGATGACCTCCCTGTTTAGCCTCTTTAACTCCTGAATCAGTCAATAAGCCCTGCACATTGAGATGCAGGTAGAGTTCACTCATGTCAACATGGCCTCTATGTGGAAACACATTCTAGTTCTTAGTCTGGGCGAATCTGTTGCAAAGGGCAGTCTGCTCAGTTTTCTCTCGCCTGTAGAGCTGCGAAATTCATCCTTTATGAACGAAATAGTCCTTATCCACTTTGGCATGGGCAGTGACCAACTCGGAGCACTGTGTAAACAAAGGTGTGCAGGTATTGAGTGCTCTGCAATCTTTCTCAAGTGGTTTTGAAGAAACTGTTCATTACCCTGGATTCCTGAGCTGGAGACTGCTAAGCACCACCAGTCGCCTGTTAGTGTAAGCCTCCTGCATGCTTCAGCGACCACTGTGCTTCGTGGCGGTGAAATGTTGTGTGTTTTGGAGAACAGGGGCTTTGGCTTCACCACAGGGACCACTAGGAAGGTATACACATTTTTTTAAAAAACTCTCAACCTCAAAGTGTGCCATGTGCTGAAGATGTGAATGGCTCTTGAGATAAGTCTCTAGCAGGCAACCTCTGGTGCACCTGCCATTCCTCAGTTGTATAAGGCTTGCTCAGGCATGCAGTGCTCTGCCTGGGTCAACATTTGTTTCCCTAGTGCCTCATGGGACCCCTATGGAAAGATCTGGTCAAAGAGAACTCGGTTGGTCAGTCCTCCTGAGAACAAGTCTCAGAATCATATTAATGTGGCATTCGTGTGCCATAATACTTTCATTGTAACCAAGAGAATGGAGGGAATCTTTGGGAAGGTCTCCCCTTTCTATATTCTCAAGGCGCTGGAGGGTATTGCTGGGTCCATAAAAAGTGGCAAACAACATCATAGTGGAACACTTGTAGTTGAAACTGTTAATTCAAACCAAGTATCTAAGCTTCTGGGATGCAAGGCCTTAGGTGACTAACCAGTTGAGGCCGAGTTGCATAACATCCTTAAGTAAAGGTGCGGTTACTTGCTCTCATATAAAGGAGGTGGACCCTGCAGAGTTACATGAAGAATGGAAAAATAGGGTTGTCATGGGAGTGCTGAACTATATGAGAGTCAATGGCGCATTGGAAAAATCTGCAACATTTTTTCTAACATTTAGTATTCCAGAATTATCTGAACACATGTCCGTCTGAAGGTTCACCTATTTGTTTTTAACCCAATGCGATGCTGCAAATGTCAAAGATTTAGCCACACCACTATGGGATGCAATGGGAGGGAATATATGGAAATTGTGGAGGCTCAGCTCACGAATCAGGCAATTTTTGTACACTTAATCCGAAATGTATAAACTGCTCCAGGGATCACCCATTATGGAGCAGAAAGTGTGAGGTTTACAATGAGGAAAAGACAATTCCAGAGTCACGAGATGTATACCCTATGCTGAAGCTAAAATTTTTTTTAAAGCAATGGGATATCTGGGCTTTGCTACTTCTTTTGCATAGGCCCTAAGAAGCTAATTGCCAACTAGGATGGTTTCATACAAACTCAGACCCCAGATCAAGTACATGGGCATACACTTGTCGGTGTACCTGTGGGGGAAACGCTACACCTGAACCAAAAATAATTAAAAGCTGTTAGCAATGGGCTTACCACCTAAGCCACATACCGTTGCCCACCACCAGAAGCCTACTAAACCATCCCCTCTACTCAACCAACTCGTCCTGTAAGGAAGGAAAAAAGTTCTTCAAAAAGTAGTTCAGAGTTCAAGAAACTGGCAGTAAACCTGTGGATCAGTGAGCTCTCTCCCTCTCAGATGGGGACTGTGCTCTTGAGGATATGGACTGTTAACTGTAGGAAACGGCTAAAACAAAAAAAAAAAAAAACAAAAACAAAAAAAAAGGCTCTGAGCACTATTGGACTTAACATTGGAGGTCATCATTCCCCTAGAACTTAGAACTACTTAATCCTAACTAACCTAAGGACATCACACACATCCATGCCCGAGGCAGGATTTGAACTTGCGACCGTAGTGGCAGTGCAGTTCCATGCTGAAACGCCTAGAACCGCTCGGCCACTCTGGCCGGCAAACGGCTAACATTTCCTCTGACCTCCTGGGTAAATCACCTCTTTTCCGTGCGAGAAATAGAAGACCAATCACCACTAATCAATGGCTCCCACAGGGACTTCTGCGTTGCAGTGGAATTTAAATGGTTACGGATCACATTTGGAGGAATTAAAACTCCCCATCCAGGAGAAACCATTCTGCATCTGCTTACAAGAATCTCATTTTAGTCACACACACACCTGCATTATGGGGTTACCACCCATACAGGAAGTATTATATTACTGGAGACTGGACTAAAGGTGCAGTGGCTGTTTTCATTGATGACAGATGCCACTCCTGTCCTGTCCCCCTTACCATGGTCATAAAAGCAGTTGCTATGAAAGTTCTAGCACCATTTAACATCACACTGTGTTCTCTGTATCTTCCACCTTGTGATGCTTTGAATGAATGCAGATGCAATGACAGAACTCTTCCAGGCACTCCCATGCCCATTCCCCATTCCTCCTTGTGGGGGACTTCAGCGCACACAATGTGCTGTGGGTCTTAGCTACCAGTTGCTCCAGGGGTCGAATGATTGAGTGACTTGCCCATTTGGAAAATATCAATGTTTTGAACTCAGGTCAGATAACACAATTTTCCACAGCTACAGCATCTTTTTCAGCCATTGACATTTGTTTTTGCTCCCCAACTACTGCGGACTCAGTTTAGTGGGAAGTGGCAATAGATTTACACTCTAGTGACCACTTCCCAGTGTGGATCCATCTGCCAATTTGGACGGTGGTCCACAAAAGACCATGAAGATGGATGATATACGAAGGGAAAATTGGCTGCAGTACAGTCGACAGGCTATTTTTAAACAAAATGACTGTGCACAGAAGACGGTGGCCCATATCACTTGTTAGAACTAACGGGCTGCTGCAGATTTCATTCCCCGGTCTAGTAACCAGCTCAGACGAAGGCCTGTAATGATGACTGTCACTCTGCGGAACTTCGAACACCATCCAACTACAAAAAAACCTTCATGCCTTAAGATCTGCTAGAGCACATGCAAGGTGAATGGTAAAAGAATGGAAGAGGGATTCGTTGAAGGAATTCACAACTTCCATTAATCTGTCAACTTCTACTACGCAAGTCTATGAATCAATAATACGGATGTCAGGCAAAGGCAGTACACATCCCCTTACAGCCGTGTCAGGAAATGGGGCCTTGATGGACATGCCTGAAGATATGATTCAGGTATTAGCTGAAAACTTTTTGCAGTCACTGCATCATCCAGATAAGCTCCTGCATTTCAGGTGTTCCATAGGCTTGCGGAGATGAGGAAGCTCTATTTCTTCTCGCATAATGAGGAAGTATACAACCTTCTTTCTCCGTGTGGGTACTGGAATCAGCTCTGTCCGTGGCCAGACACACTGCTCCAGGACCTGATGAGATTCATTATGCCATGCTTTGCCCTGAAGCGAAAGAATAGCTCCTCTCTTGTTTCAGTCTGGTTTGGTTTGATGAACAGTATCCCATGACTTGAAAGGAGGCAGTGTTAATTCCATTATGGAAACCAGGCAAGGGACCATAACACCTCTAACAGTTACCAGAGTGGAACCCTTACCAGTTGTAAGGGTACAGCTTTTGAACACATGGTCAGCCACCTCCCTCTGGCTGCTCGAATCCTGAGGTCACCTCAGCCGCTCCCAGTGCAGTTTCAGACGCTTCTGTTCCACCCTTGGCAACTTAATTCTACTGGGGAAAATGATACAGGGCCCCTTTTTATGCCGAAACCCTTTGGTTTGTCTGTTTCTTGACCTCGAAGAAGCATACAATACTACTTGGAGGTACAACGCCATTTGCCAACATCATGAATGGGGACTATGTGGACATCTGCCACTTATTATCCAACCCTTTCTCGAGGACCAGTGTTTTCGATATCACATTGTCTGTGCCTTGTGTGACAGCTCTGTTCCAGAGAATGGAGCGCCCCCCCCCCCCCCCCCCCCCCCCCCAAGGCAGTTTACTCAGTGTCACATTGTTTTCCATTGTTACCAATGGCATTTCCTCCACAGTCAAGAGCCCAATCAAATGCTCTTTGTTTGTGGATGACTTCACAATCTTTTACTCTTCTTTTGATCTTACAATGATGACGAGGCAGCTACAGCTGACCATTAGGAGCCTGGAAAACTGGGCCAGCACAACTGGTTTTGGATTCTCACCAGAGAAGGCTACATGTGTCAGTTCTAAACTACTAGTGCTCACAATGGGGCACAACTTTTTTTGTTTCAGGAAATTGTGTGTTTTTTGGGTTTATTATTTGACTCGTAATTAACTTGGCTTCCACACCTGAAAGACCTGTAAGCAAAGGAGTTAGATTCATTGAATATTTTGAAATGCCTTAGTAGCAGAAAGCATGGATAGCTGACAAGTTCCGCCTCCTGCCCTTATATATGGGCAATTCCGTGTCAAATCAACAAGTGCTACAACCTGACCCTCTCGGATTTTTTTGAAATTAAGTATGCATCTATTACTCATAAATCATGACACAAATTAATTTTTTCAAGTTTTTCTGACGAAAAGTTACCGAGTAATGGACCTTCAAAAATTGAAAAGATGATAAATTTTTGACTCGTTAAACAATGTTGTTTTCTTTACAACTCGTGTTCTAATTAAGCTAGAACAAGTAAATATACTTCATTTGAAAGCTCTTTTAAAAAACTTTTATATGATACCAAACATCATTAAAAATTTTTTTTGAAAAACTGTATTTTTTAAATTCTCAAAAAAAAGGGGGGGAAGATATACGTTACATCTACATATTCTGAAAGTTTCACCTTGGGATGAGCATGGGATTACCATCAAAAGCAATTTTACGTTAAGGGTGGTGCTTTAAAAATTCATAAAAACTAATTTATTTTAGATATTAGGCCTACTTCTCACCAGCTGTATGTTGTTGTAAAATGTGGAAATTAAAAATAACTTATATTTGACAAAAGCACATATGTTTTATGCTTCCGTCCTATTAGTGCACTGCGTCGTACTTCGAACTAATCAGTCTGTTACACATCAACATTTCTGCACTGGATAACTTAAATGTTCGCGCTGTAGCAGTTTGAGGGTTCACAATTGCCACTACTTCCCTACTGCTTATGGAAAGAATGTCTGAATGACTCGGAAATGCAAAAGATGGTGATGGTACATGTGGATGTAAGAAACTGTAATTTCATCCTTCTCCTGATTTTTTTTTTTTTTTTTTTTTCCAAGTACCCAGGTTACCCAACAGTGTCTATTATAATCACAGGCAACATATCCTTTTAGGTCTTTGAACGGTATTGTATCACTGTCAGAAACTGTCACCAGTTCAATTTTACTATCATCAGAGTTTGAATACACTTTTGCTATTATTTTGTCCTTGCTAAAAGGAATAAAAGTGTGAAGTTTTTGTGTCCCAACAATTTTGCAGCATTTCTCAAATCTCTCCATCAGTTTCATTTTTTCATTTTCGTGATTTTCTTTAGTAGGATACTTGAAGTTCATTCCTTCTATGTTACCCTTGGCAAACATATAAAGTTGTTTTGGTGTCATCATTTGATCACTGTATGGCCATTGCAGACTTGCTCGAGCTGCAAGTTGTTTAACTGTTCCACCAACACCATCACTAGCTCCCTTCCCATGCGAGGTGGCTGAAAAATTCCATTCAGCTTCAGTTTGGAAATCTTCTTCATGATCGCACAGGTTGATAAAGTTATTCCTATTTTGATAATGAGTTGCTGCTCCATCAGAGAAATAATATATTTTTCTTGGTTTTCTACCGAATTTAACAGTCAGGAAGTCCATCAAGTACGATTGGAACAAATGCACAGCAACAGTGTCGTGTTAGGCATTCTGATATGATTACAAGACTTGTGTGCTCGAGTTTGTTCCCATCCTTGTAATAAGCAACAATGGGATGAATCGTTGCTTGCATGTTTGTCCAGTGATAGCCTTGAACTTTGTCCTGGATGACAAAGGAGTATTTCTCAGAAAAGTCACAGATCGCTAAGACCTCGCCTTCTTTAAATTCATTTCTCAATCTCTTTTGGAAGGTTGATTGTTGACTAGCAACAAATGAATGTCGTGTAAGCAGTTTTAATTTATCATAAAAACAATCAATAAAGTTGTCAGATGATTTTATGATTGTTTCTAGAGATGTGTGATCAACGGAAACCCATATTATATTATCAATATCATTAGTATTCAATGAATCTTGTAAATATGTCTTAAATATGTCTGGGCCAGGGCAGAATTTATTCAGCAAAATGACAAGCAGGTAATAACAGATTACATACAATTCTTGCAATGCAGTCTTTGTAAGTTTTTATTGGATTATCTTCATCCTTTGTCAGCTGAAGAATGTTACGTCCAGTCAGCATGAGTTTTGATGGGTAGTACATACACAGACACTATGTGTACCCCAACTTCCAGCTAAAACACAATTTTTGGGACGTAGGTCTGCAAACTTCGAAAATCCATGTGGAGCTTGGATGGTTGTCTTTAAAGTTCTCGTAAATTTCTTTCAAATTACTTAAAACTAGCCATTTTTGTACTTGCAGTTTATCTCCGTTATCTCTCACAAGCACAAAATCTTTTTTCCCAGGCATTGCCCTGCGTATCTCATCAGAACAATAAAAGTTTCTTACAAAATCAGCAGTTGTTTGATCAAGAGTCTTTCCAGGATTTGGGTTCGGTGAAGACAAAATTCCCTTGGCTTTCACCAAATCTTTTGGTATTCAAACCATGTAATTTTTTATGTTAAATTCATTTTGAAGCATCTTAACACTCCAGCATTTAGGTAAAATGGTAAGAATTTCCATCTGTTTACTTCGACATGTACATGTATGAAATTTATCTTTTAGCTGACTGATCATCTCAGATTCTGCATGATCATGTACCTCTTCTTCTTTTTTGGAAGGAAGCAATAATACCTTTGTTTGAATTGTTGAAGTTAATTTAATTAGTTTTTCCTTAGGATATTTTGCTTCACACAGTCTTTTCTTGTTAATTGGCGATGCACCAACGGACTGCAAAGAAGCATTCAACTTTTCTAAGGCCTCACTTGCTGCAATGTCTTGTACGTCACTATCACATAAAACCTTTTCACTTTCTTGTATCACCGCAGAATACAGTAGATCATCATTATTTTTGGTGTTAGACGTATCACAAATTTTTACTCGTGTAATTTTTTTTATGGCAGTTGTCACACACTTTTTGATTTAAAGTTAAGAAAGGTTTTCTTGCTATCATCCATTGTGAAACAGGCCGTAAGTTTTTCTTGTGGTTATTGTGGCCCTTTTCATTAAATGGATTACAGCACAAAGCTGAAATTTCTCAAGTGAACAAACTAATTTTAAAAAATATTTTTGAAGTCGAATGCCCCAGCTTTCTATATTCAATACTACACAATATTATTTCTCTATTCTTTCACTTCCTGTAAAAAAAATATTTCATTATGTATGCAAACACCAACTAGTTGTAGGCATACAAACTTCCAGACTCTTGTGAGGTTTGTACAAAAGTACCTTTAAGCTAGATTCAAAACACATTTCAGAGTTAATCACATAATTTCACTTCAGGTGCCTCACAACGAAAGAATGTATGGGACACTTTAAACAATAGGTGAAAATTGCTGACAATATTAACCAGAGATAAAATACTGAATAGATTGCAGATAGTAACACCAAAGAATGATTTTATATATAATCTTTAAGATGAGGGATAGCTTCCTTTTTTTTCTTTTTCTTCCCGTGGTTTTACAGCTATTAATAAATAGTTAGCACTAAAGTTTAATAAAATTGCTTTTGATAGTGAGCCCATGCTCATCCCAAGTTGAAACTTTCAGAATATGTAGATGTAAAGTGTATCTTTCACATATATTTTTTTGAGTATTTTAAAAATACAGTTTTCAAAATTCGATAAATTCAACAATGTTGTTTTTATAAACAGTTTGTGTGTTTGTGTGTGTGTGTGTGTGTGTGTGTGTGTGTGTGTGTGAGAGAGAGAGAGAGAGGGAGAGGGAGAGGGAGAGGGAGAGAGAGAGAAAGAGAGAGAGAGAGATGCTTGGTATCATATAAAAGCTCTTTAAAGAGCTTGCCAATGAAGTAAATTTTATTGTTGTAGCTTAATTGGAACACGAGTTATAAAGAAAACAACATTGTTCTGCAAGTCAAAAATTTGTCACTTTTTTCAATTTTTGAAAGTCCATTACTCGATAACCTTTTATCAGAAAAATGTAAAAAATTTATTTGTGGTACTATTTATGAGTACTATAGGCATACTTAATTTCATTTAAATCTAAGAGGGTAAGGTTGAAAACAATGGTTTCACTTATTGATTTGACATGGAATGGCCCATATAAAGCATTTGTGTGATCATGTTTAGATTATGGCAGCATGGTCTATGAATCACTCCGTATTTCCTACCTCAAGATGTTAGACTCTTTCCACCATGAGAGCATACAGATATTGACTGGAACCTTTCGGACCAATCCATTTCGGAATTTGTATGCAGAAGCTGATGAACCACTATTCATTGGATCGATGGACACTAAAAATCTCAGCATCACCTAAGTCATTGGCATTTAATGCAGTGCTCCAACCCAACTTTGAACATCTGTTCAGGAATCGGCTTCATGTGACCAAGCCATTTGGGATACATGCTACTTACTGTCTCATAAGAATCTGGACCTATCAGTCCTCCAAATACACAACCAAGATTGGAACGCTTTGCCACTTTGGTGTTTTCAGAGGCCCAAAATGATTTTAAGCTTGACCCGGTGTGAGAAAACTTTTACTCCAGATTATGTTTTTATAACTTTGTTTTCTTCCATTTTAAGTACATACTACAGGCTTATCATTGTTTATACAGATTGATCCCAGCAAGAGAATGTCCTCACTTGTTCTGTTGTTTTGCCTGATAGGGTTTTAAAGTGCATTGTAAGATCTCCCTTTGATTCTGCTAATGTTTATTGCTGTAAATTTTGGCTAGTCGGTGCTGCAATTTGGAAACAGAAAGCTTTCTGACATATTGTGTAATAAATTCTGCCATAAAGCGACAGCACAATTGAGATATGGAACAAAACTTACTAAAATAGGGAACCAGACTGACTGAAGAATAAGAGAGAACGTACATTCGCCATAAAATGAGACTACAAATAAAAAATAATCCATCAGACATAGCCCTTCAACACATGGCTTCCTCCTCCTGCGAGATGATCCACCACTCTGCAAGGTCTGTGGTGTGCCACTTCCAGTTCAGCGTATTGTGGTGATGTGTTTCCTATATATTTATACTAGGGCACCCCTCAGTCTCGATGGAGATCTACTCACCATCCTTGCGGATACGGATTTCAGTTTAACAAGAATGGTGAAATTTTGTAATCTGTAAGGCCTCATTCTTAAATTGGTGGGTAAGGGAAGCAGACTTCAACTGCTCCTCATGTGGGGACAGCCTTCATCCCCAAACATGAGACTGGCATGCTGACTTTTCATCATGGCACTACTGACAACGATGTTGAGCGCCCCTTACCTCAAATAATAATAATAATAAAACCCGTGGAGGCCCGGGAAAAGAATAGGCCTCCGGTATGTTCTGCCAGTGGTAAAAGGCGACGAAAAGATCAAACCACTAATAGGGCTAATCCCCCTTTTAGTGTGATTAGTTGGTTCAGAACAGAACTAATGAAGCCTCGGACAAGCGTTGTCACGATCGGGGATGAGGCTTGAACCCTATGTCCGTCCACAATGGTAACGACACTGCTAGCCACACGCAAAATGATTTAAATCCAAATAGAGGTGTTTTGCAGGATATGCTTCCTGCAACCACTCGAGAAGGAAAACAAAGACAGAGGATGAGATGGTCAGATGAAGTTAACCGACACCTCATGTTCTCTTGTTACCAAGCAACAAACTTAGGAACCAACACAACTGGATACAGATCACAAGTATACACAACAAGTACAACAAATACTGGAATAAAATAATGTGCAATCAGAAGAAGAAGAAAATACAGTAATGGACTCGAACATCCCAGAGCAAACAAACAAAGAACACAACGCATCAATTAAACAATCGGAGGAAAATGAAATCTTAAGACAGCCACCAGAACAAGCGAAAATAGAACACAAAGTGACACACATGTTAGATATAGGGAAAAAAATCAGGTGACATATATAGAATACAACAACAACAAATACAGACATTAGACCATTCTTGCATAGACCACCAAATAACCCACAAATCGAAACAACAATAACAACTATCAACACAATCGTACACAACAACATAAATGAAAATACAACTATGGAAGAGTTACAACTACTGATTTATATAGGAGCACTCACTGCACTAAATATACACACTAGGCAGAGATCAGAACCAACCAATATACAGAAGAAACCCACAAAACCAGCATGGCAACACAGGCTACGGATCAGAATAGAAAAACTGAGAAAATACATCAGACAGCTAATACAATTTATAAGAAATAAAATATCAGACGACAAATGAAAAAGGTTAGGTAAAATCTCACAACAAGAAGCAATAGAGCAATTAGATGAAAAGAAGCAGAAATTACAAGGACTGGCCAAACGACTTAGAAGATACAAAAAAAGTGAAAATAGAAGGAAACAAAACCAAACATTCAAAACAAACCAAAAGAAATTTTACCAGACAATAGATAACACACACATTAAAATAGACAATCCACCAAGCATAATAGACATGGAACACTTCTGGAGCAACATACAGTCAAATCCGGTACAACATAAGACATTCATGGTGGATACAAGCAGAAACACACATATCCAATATGATACCACAAATGCCTGAAGTGATAATTTTGCAGCATAAAGTCACCCAAGCAACTAATTCTACTCACAATTGGAAAGCCCCTGGAAAAGATAAAATAGCAGATTTCTGGTTAAGGACGTTCACCTCAACACATTCACATCTAACTAAATTATTTAACATTCCACATGGGAAAAATATATTAAAAACAAAGATTCCATGACTTACCAAACGGGAAAGCGCAGAGTGTCTTTCTGCCATCCACCTAACCTTCGTAACCTCTTGGTTCATCCCTATGAAATCCCCAAACCGCCTTCCCTACCATCTGGCTCCTACCCTTGTAACCGCCCTCGGTGTAAAACCTGTCCCATGCACTCTCCCACCACCACCTACTCCAGTCCGGTAACCCGGAAGGTGTACACGATCAAAGGCAGAGCCATGTGTGAAAGCACCCACGTGATTTACCAACTGACCTGCCTACACTGTGACGCTTTCTATGTGGGAATGACCACCAACAAACTGTCCACTCACATGAATGGACACAGGCAGACAGTGTTTGTTGGTAATGAGGATCACCCTGTGGCTAAACATGCCTTGGTGCACGGCCAGCACATCTTGGCACAGTGTTACACTGTCCAAGTTATCTGGATACTTCCCACCAACACAAACCCATCCAAACTCCGGAGATGGGAACTTGCCCTTCAATATATCCTCTCTTCCCGTTATCCACCAGGCCTCTCTCCGCTAATTTCAAGTTGCTGCCGCTCATACCTCACCTGTCATTCAACGTTATCTTTGCCTCTGCACTTCCGCCTCGACTGACATCTCTGCCCAAACTCTTTGCCTTTAAATATGTTTGCTTGTGTCTGTGTGTGTGTGTGTGTGTGTGTGTGTGTGTGTGTGTGTGTGTGTGTGTGTGTGTGGGTGGGTGGGTGGGTGGGTGTGTGGGTGGGTGGGTGGGTGGGTGGGTGCGGGCACGTGCGCGCGATTGTATACCTGTCCTTTTTTCCCCCTAAGGTAAGTCTTTCCGCTTCCGGGATTGGAATGACTCCTTACCCTCTCCCTTAAAACCCACATCCTTTCATCTTTCCCTCTCCTTCCCTCTTTCCTGACGAAGCAACCGTTGGTTGCGAAAGCTTGAAATTTTGTGTGTGTGTTTGTGTGGTTTTTTTATTGTGCAAATTATTTAACAGTTACATTGCAGACCCATACACATTCCCTGATACACTTACACAAGGAATAACTTATCTGAAACCTAAAGATCAAGCAGACACAGCTAACCCAGCTAAATATCGCCCCAAAACATGCCTACCAACAATGTACAAAATATTAACTTCAGTCATTACACAGAAATTAATGACACATACAACACAGAACAAAATTATAGATGAAGAACAAAAAAGCTGCCGCAAAGGAGCACGAGGATGTAAAGAGCAACTAATAATAGATCCAGAGGTGACATATCAAGCTAAAGCTAAACAAAGGTCACTACACTATGCATACATTGATTACCAATAAGCTTTTGATAGTGTACCCCACTCATGGTCACTACAAATATTGGAAATATACAAAGTAGATCCTAAATTGATACAGTTCCTAAACATAATAATGAAAAATTGGAAAACCACACTTAATATCCAAACAAATTCAAATAATATCACATCACAGCCAATACAGATTAAGCGTGGAATATACCAAGGAGACTCATTAAGCCCTTTCTGGTTCTGCCTTGCTCTGAACACACTCTCCAACAAATTATGGATACAATATTACTGGAACTTACCAACACAAAATCACACATTTGCTATAAATGGATTATCTAAAACTACTGGCAGCAACAAATCAACAACTCATCCAATTACTAAAGGTAACAGAAGTATTCAGCAATGATATAAATATGGCTTTTGGAACAGACAAATATAAGAAAAATAGCATAGTCAAGGGAAAACACACTAAACAAGAAGATACACATTGGATAATCATAGTGACTGCGTAGAAGCGATGGAAAAAAACAGATGCCTATAAATATCTAGGATACAGGCAAAAAATAGGAATAGATAATACAAATATTAAAGAAGAACTAAAAGGAAAAATATAGACAAAGACTAACAAAAATACTGAAAACGGAACTGACAGCAAGAAACAAAACAAAAGCTATAAATACTTACGCTATACAATATTGACCTACTCATTTGGAATATTGAATTGGAGTAACACAGATCTAGAAGTACTCAATACACTTACACCATCACAATGCCACAAATATAGAATAAATCACATACATTCAGCAACAGAAAGATTCACATTAAGCAGAAAGGAAGGAGGAAGGGGATTTATCGACATAAAAAACCTGCATTATGGACAGGTAGACAATTTAAGAAAATTCTTTATAGAATGAGCAGAAACCAGCAAAATACACAAAGCAATCACTCATATAAATACATCTGCTACACCACTGCAAGTTCATAACCACTTCTACAACCCTTTAGATCACATAACATCAACAGATACGAAGAAAGTAAATTGGAAAAAGCTAGCACTACATGGCAAGCACCCGTATCATCTAACATAGCCGCACATCGATCAAGACGCATCCAACACATGGTTAAGAAAAGGCAATATATACAGTGAGATGGAAGGATTCATGGTTGCAATACAGGATCAAATAATAAACACCAGATATTACAGTAAGCATATTATTAAAGATCCCAATACCACAACAGATAAATGCAGACTTTGCAAACAACAAATAGAAACAGTAGATCACATCACAAGCAGATGTACAATACTAGCAAATACAGAATACCCCAGAAGACATGACAATGTAGCAAAACTAATACATCAACAACTGGCCATACAACATAAACTAATTAAACAACATGTTCCCACATACAAGTACGCACCACAAAATGCACTGGAGAATGATGAATACAAATTATACTGGAACAGAACCATTATAACAGATAAAACAACTCCACATAACAAACCTGACATCATAGTCACCAATAAAAAGAAAAAATTAACACAACTAATCGAAATATCCATACCCAATACAACAAATATACAGAAGAAAACGGGAGGAAAAAATTGAAAAATACATCCAACTGGCTGAGGAAGTCAAGGACATGTGGCATCAGGATAAAGTTGACATTATACCAATTATACTATTATACTATCAACTACAGGAGTCATACCACACAATATCCATCAGTACATCAACGCAATACAGCTACACCCAAACATATATACACAACCACAGAAATCTGTAATTATTGATAAATGTTCAGTTACCCAAAAGTTCCTAAATGCAATGTAACATATACTGTACAGTTAAAAAAAGGCACGCTTGATGAAGGTCTGCGTCACTTTCCATTTTTAACCAGACATAATGTCTGAGAAAGGAAAGAAATAATAATAAAGGGTTGTTGTTGTTGTTGTGGTCTTCAGTCCTGAGACTGGTTTGATGCAGCTCTCCATGCTACTCTATCCTGTGCAAGCTTCATCATCTCCCAGTACTTACTGCAACCTACGTCCTTCTGAATCTGCTTAGTGTATTCATCTCTTGGTCTCCCTCTACGATTTTTACTCTCCACACTGCCCTCCAATGCTAAATTTGTGATCCCTTGATGCCTCAGGACATGTCCTACACCGGTCCCCTCTTCTTGTCAAGTTGTGCCACAAACTCCTCTTCTCCCCAATTCTATTCAATACCTCCTCATTAGTTATGTGATCTACCCATCTAATCGTCAGAATTCTTCTGTAGCACCACATTTCGAAAGCTTCTATTCTTTTCTTGTCCATACTATTTACCGTGCATATTGCACTTCCATACATGGCTACACTACATACAAATACTTTCAGAAACGACTTCCTGACACTTAAATCTGTACTCGATGTTAACAATTTTCTCTTCTTCAGAAACGCTTTTCTTGCCATTGCCAGTCTACATTTTATATCCTCTCTACTTCGACCGTCATCAGTTATTTTGCTCCCTAAATAGCAAAACTCCTTTACTACTTCAAGTGCTTCATTTCCTAATCTAACTCCCTCAGCATCACCCGACTTAATTCGACTACATTCCATTATCCTCGTTTTGCTTTTGTTGATATTCATCTTATATCCTTTCAAGACACTGTCCATTCCATTCAATTGCTCTTCCAAGTCCTTTGCTGTCTCTGACAGAATTACAATGTCATCGGCGAACCTCAAAGTTTTTATTTCTTCACCATGGATTTTAATACCTACTTTGAACTTTTCTTTTGTTTCCTTAACTGCTTGCTCAATATACAGATTGAATAACGTCGGGGAGAGGCTACAACCCTGTCTCACTCCCTTCCCAACCACTGCTTCCCTTTCATGTCCCTGCCATCTGGTTTCTGTACAAATTGTAAATAGCCTTTTGCTCCCTGTATTTTACCCCTGCCGTCTTCAGAATTTGAAAGAGAGTGAGTTCCAGTCAACGTTGTCAAAAGCTTTCTCTAAGTCTACAAATGCTAGAAAGGTAGGTTTGCCTTTCTTTAATCTTTCTTCTAAGATAAATCGTAAGGTCAGTATTGCCTTGTGTGTTCCAAAATTTCTACGGAATCCAAACTGATCTTCCCCAAGGTAGACTTGCCTAATTATCCATCATGTGAGACTTAATAGTTCGTAGTTCCCAAGTTCTTCTTGTAAGAGGCTTCAGCACTTGAACTGCGCCTTCTCTGTTGTGCCAGTTGCTGGCAATGCAACCACTGCCACTCTTCTTGGTTCCTTACCTAGCAAGCCGTTTGTACAGGTAAACCCCAAATTAATTTGTGCGCATTGTAGCCAGGGCACTTGACCGGTCTGTGCAGAGATGTACATTGTGCCATTAGCAATCTTGTGCCTCAGGGAACTGCACCTCAATAAACACCAAGCTTCATCCTTCCAGCTCACATCCATTCATTCGTCTTCCTGCCAGAGCCTCTTCCCTATTCAGTATCTTGATTTTTATTGAGACACCCCCTTAACGTAGTGCTGTCTGTGTGGGCGAGGTGGTTTGCGTACTCTGGATCCAGAGGGCTGTAACTGTGGTAGTGTAGCTACCGGCAGGGTCACTCATACGGACAGGCCAAAGAGGAGGAGCCAGACGAAGTGTGTCCCACAACGACCTATCAGTCCTGTTTCCCGTTGTATCCTATCTTATCCTAAGCCTATCCTTTTTTCTTGTCATTTTCAATTTCCTACAACATAGGGCAGGGAGGGCTCTAGAGGTGTGGCGAAGCCAGTCTCCCTAAGGGAGTAAACCAGATACAAATCCAGGTCCTCCAGGTTTAGGGTTGATCATGGTGCTAACAACCCTATATCAGAAAAAAAAAAAACCTCGGTGTTCAGCAACCAATGCACAGAAAAAAAATACTGTCTTATACTTACGACAACTAAGGAATGTCAAACGGTAACGATTTTGCTATATCGGAACATGGAATGTAAGAAGTATCTTTCAGGTGGGAGCCACTAGGAAGCTCTAGGAGGAATTATTGAGGTACCGAATTGATGTTGCAGCAGTGCAAGAGATAAGATGGAAACAAGCAGAGGTGGTTATCTCCAGCATTATACCTTGATCAATAGTGGGGAAGAAGAAAATAGATTGGGAACAGGTTTTACGGGAAAGAAGTCCCTTAGTCACGCCATGGTGTAATATGAAACAATAAAACCCTGGTGTAATATGAAACAATAAAACCCTAATAAAAACCGATTGAGGCTGAAGTGCAAATTCTCCAACTTGTCGCTGATTAGTGTGCGTGCCCAACGGAAGATGCAGCTGAAGAAGAGAGAGGAGAATTTTATGAGAAATTGGAGCAAAATTATACTGGGGCATTGTAATGCTTAAGTAGGTAAAGAGAAAGAGAACCAACCGGTGTCAGGTCTAAATAGTAAACACCGGGAATCAAACAACAATGGTCAGAAACTGATTGAATTTGTGTTTAGCATTGGACTAGTGATTAAAAGCACGTGTTTCCCACACACAGACATTCGTAAGGAGACTTGGAGATCACCAGATGGGTTAACGAGAAATCAAATAGCTCATTTACTGATAGATGGACGGCATGCATCAGATATTTTTTATGTTATTATCCGCCGAGGAGCGAATATTGACTCAGACCATATTTTGGTAAGGATCAAAATCGTAGAAAGAATTGCAGTTAATGACAGAAGGGCTGAGTTGGAGAAAAGTGAGGTCTACAACGTGGAGATGGTCAAAGATAAGACGAAAAAGGAAGAGTATAGGAACAAAGTGTGAAAGATCAACGAGATGGAGGGCAAGGATATCAACGTACTATGGGAGGAAACTAAGATAGCTTTATATACAAAAGCTCAAGAGGTACTTGGAGAAAGAGGAAAACAGAAAAGAAATGGATGGTTTGATGAGGAGATGTCAAAGCCGCTAGACGATAAAAATCAAGCTCGGCCAAGGTGGTTAAAGAGACCTACACAAAATAATGTGTCTATGTTTATAGAGAAGAGAAGGGGAGCTAAGAATTTAGTGTGGATTAAAAAGAGAATAGAGGAAAGGGAAAGGATGGATGAAATACAGAAGAACTTTGAAAATAAGCAGGGGAAGAAATTCTTTTATGGGGTGGGACAATTAAAGAGAGGATATCAGCCCAGAATGGACACTCTGAAAGATGAGACAGGCAGTTTGATAGTTTGAAAGGAATAAATAATAGAAACATGGCCACAACATTTTGAAGTGTTACTGTCAAACACACATTGTAAGTGAAGAGAGAAATGGAGGGGCTAGAGAAGAAACTGAAGAACAAATGGTGGCCGGAGATGATGATGCAGTGGACACAGAACTATCATTGATAGAAGAGCTAAGAGTAATTATAAAGCAACTTGGGAATAACAAAAACATGGAGGTCAAATATTAGTACGGAGGATACATAAAATAATTACAATGGCCAGGGAAACAGAGAAAATGCCAGAGAACTGGACGTTTACAACCACCTACCCTATACATTAGAATGGATCATGCGTGCAGTGTAAGAACTACCGAGAAATATCTCTGCTTAGTATCATCTACAAAATCCTTCATACGGCTACAACAAGGAGAGTAAGTAGAAAAGCAGAAAATATTCTAGGCGAGTACCAGGCAGTTTTTAGAACTGAGAGGTCTACAGTTGACCATATATTTACAGTACATATGATGCTGGAGAAGACTTACGAATATAATGTAAGATTAGAACATCTCTTTTTAGACTTTAAACAGGCCTATGACAGAGTTAAAAGATCCACACTGTGGGAAACAATGCAGATATTCACATTTTGTAAGAAGCTAATAAAATTAACTAAGATGGCCCTGGAAAATGGCAAAAGCCAGGTTAAAGTTCAGGGATGTCTGTCGAGATCGTTCCCAACGGGAGGAGGACTAAGATAGGCAGACTCTTTATCCCCAATACTATTCAACCTAGTATGAGAGATGCAGTAAGATCAATAACCACAAACCCAGAAAGCAATACTGACAATAGACTTCTGCAAATCTTAGCATATGCAGATGATGTAGTAGTAATAAGTACTAGAAGTATGGAGGTGCTCACATCAGCCTTCAAAGAGTTTGAGGTCGCTGCCAAGAACCTTGGTTTAGTAACAAGTGAGACAAAATCTGAGTATATGATAACTGAGAGAGACAGAAGAAACACAGATGATCTCCAGTTAGAAGGGTATAACTTTGAAAGAGTAGATAGCTTTATTTATCTTGGCTCAGTAATAACATCAGGAAACAAAGTGGAGGCAGATATAACAAACAGAATTATGGCTGCTGACAGATCATATAGAGCACTATATACCATGATCAAAAGTAAGAACCTAAGTAGGAAACTAAAGCTGACACTCTACAAAACAGTGATCAAGCCAGTTCATATGTATGGGAGTGAGGCATGGGTACTGATGGATGCTTTGGAGAAGAAACTAAATATATGGGAAAGGAAATTGCTGATGAAGATTTGTGGTCCTGTAAATGATGATGGGATATGCAGAATTAGAACTAAAGAAGAAGTAATGGCTCTGTACAAAGAACTTGATTTGGTAATTTCAATCAAAATGGGAAGGCTAAGATGGTGAGGACATGTCCAGCATATGACAGAAGAAAGGCTCCTGAAGATGATGATAGGACATCCTGGTGGTAAAAGGAGGAGAGGACGACTGCGTGTGACACATCAGGAAGATGTGGAAGCTGACCTGAGAACAGTGGGAGTGAGGAGGTGGCGTAGGTGTGCTGAAGACCGAGACAGATTGGAAATCTGTGTTTGAGGAGGCCAAGGTCCTCAGAGAACTGTGTAGTGTCAGTCAGTCAGTCAGTCAGTCAGTAAGTAGCCAAGGCACATGACTGGCCTGTGCAGCAATGTACATCCTGCCATCAAAGTCTTGTGCCTCACGGAAGTGCACAATCTGCACCTCAATATACACCAAGCTCCATCCTTCTAGCTCACATCCATTCATTTGTATTCCTGTCAGAGCCTCTTTCCTATTCAGTGTCTCGATTTTTATTGTAGGTGGAATTTTTTCACAGTCTTTTCTTAGTTACACCAAGTATGGTGCCACAGTGAAAAGTCAGGGAGGAAAACGGTTCAAATCCTCTTATGGCCATATGGATTTAAATTTTCTGTGCCTCCACTAAGAGGCTGTGATGCTTCCTTTGAAAAGGCATAACCAGTTTTGTTCCATATCTTTCTCAATCTCCACTTGTGTGCTGTCTCTATAATCATCTTGTCACCAGTGGGATGTTAAAACCTTTAAGATTTAATAAATGTTAGTAATTGTGAATACATTGGAAGATCTTTGTTATCTGTAAGATCTTTGTTCTCTATATTAAACCTTGTGCTCTTTCCATTGTAAATTATGGTACATACTCAGAACAGGGGAAATGAAGTGTTTGAGGAGTGCTGCAATGGAAGGATGCTATAAATTAATTGGAAGAATCAGAAATGGAGAGATAATCCAAAGAACAGACGAGGAAAAGTATGTACATGACAAACAGGGACAATAAATAGGAAACAGGATGACAGGACTTAGGTAATGACATCAGGGAATAACTTCCTTGATACTGGAATGAACTGTAGGGCAAGACAAGTATTGAGATGTGTACAATAAATAATTGAGGATTTTGGATACACAGGGATTGGATAAAAGTATGGAAGTACTAAAAGCACACTACATTATTCTATTGGAAACACTGTAGAAAACCATTGATATTCGAAACAGCTTCCTGTCATCCCCAAATGGATAAATACAGATCCCATACAGTTTTCAAAGGAATCTTCTATTCTTCCAGTAGAATAGTGGCAAGATCAGGTAATAATGATGAAGGTTGATAGTGATCACACACCCTTCTTTCCAAAGTAGACCACAAAGACTCAATAATACTAAGGTCTGGTTACTGTGGTGGCCAGGAAGATGCGACAGTTCATCCTCATGCTCTCAGAACCAGTACAGGAGGATGTGGGCTTGTGGACAGGGGCCCTATCCTCTTTGTACTCTGTCTCACCATTGGGGCACAAAGATGGTACTGATCAGCCAAATGGCTCATATAATCCTTGGCAGTAATCCAGTCTTGCAGAGTAACTATTGAGCCCATGAAGTACTGCTGCCCAAATCAGCACAGGACATGAGCTGTGTTTCACTCTTGGGACATAAACTTGGCCTCTAGTTGGAGACAGTGTGAATCTAGACACATCCGACCCAAAGGCATTCTTTCGTTGGTGTGCAGTCTAGTTCTTATAGTGAAAGCACCATGTTTTATTCGTATGGGTATTTGCATCACTGATGAGTTGTTTTGGAATTCCAGCTCACCCTTCATTTACCAACTTAGAAGCTCCCTTTGCCTTGTTTTCGTACTGGCAGGGTTGGTGAATGTGGCATTCAGTTGTGTAGTGATTTTTGGAGCCGCCATCGTCTTATTTTTCCAACATAATGCACATATAATTGCACAGAATATTATTCTGACCACAACTGACACTTGCAATGTGTTAAGGACATTACACAGGTGCCAGTTGTGTTCAGATACAACAGCACAGCTGCCGGCATCGCTAGCATCTGCCTTTGTCTTCAAGCATGCATTTCTTACGATGTTCCCGTATTTTTTTCTCTGAGATGAAATTAAGAGAAAGATGTTGAAGTCATAGTTGTAGCAGGCTGCCTGAAACCAGTCAGAAGACTGATGACAAAAATACTCCCCCCTGCAGGTCCGGGGGCTAGAACAGGCTCGAGGTATTCGTGCCTGTCATAAGACAAGAGTCTCCTGCATTTCAGCCCTATAACTTCAGGTCCTATTTTATGGTTTAACCTCCAACTTCCCAAGTGTGGGCCATTTAAGGCAGGATGCCTTACATGGTGCACCAGTTAAACATAGTGCCATTAGATCCGATCTCCTGCACCTTTTCTTGTCATGGCTTTGCATCTCCACCTGGAATTCAGCTATTTGGACGAGGACACCTCCTGGGGTATGTAATCTACTTTCGTTGTCTCCTGCCCTCTTCTGCCCCCATGACAATTTCAGATTTCTCTGCATCCAATATCCAGCACGGCAGCCAGTACTTGTGGTGGGCCATTATATACCCATTTGGTGGTAGCCTCCTGACAACGCAGAGATCGCACCATTGATGCGTGAGCTGTAAACTTCCCATGTATGCCAAGGAGTACACTTGTGCTCTTAAATTAAGGATAATGCTGATACATGGTGAAACAACGCTCTGGTGAGCAGTTTGCGGGTTTAAATCACCTTGGGTATGACCATGCGGTTCATTTGACCTGCGGTCGTCACACGGTGGCAGTGGCAGCAGTCCATATACCCAGAGTGCATGTCAGAGTACGGTGTAGACGTTTTCAGATAGCCTATAGTGATTGTGTGTTGAAAATGGCTCAGAGAACATACATTGGTGACATTATCAGGGGTAGAATACTAGGGCGACTGGAGGCTGGCCAAACACAGCAGGCCGTAGCGCAGGCCCCCTGTGTGTCACTAAGTGTGATCTCAAGATTATGGCAACAATTCCAGAAGACAGGAAACATGTCCAGGCGCTACAGTATCGGACGTCCACAGTGTACAGCACTACATGAAGACCGATATCTTACCATCAGTGCCCGCAGACAGCCACTGAGTACTGCAGGTAGCCTTGCTCGGGACATTACCTGAGCCACTGGAACAGTTGTCTCCAGAAACACAGTCCACAGAATACTGAACAGACATGGTTTATTTGTCCAGAGACCTGTAAGGTGCATTCGACTGACCCCTGGACACAAGAGAGCCCGTAAAGCCTGGTGTCAAGAACACAGTACATGGTCATTGGAACAGTGGTCCCAGGTTATGTTCATGAATGAGTCTAGGTATAGTCTGAACAGTGATTCTCGCTGGGTTTTCATCTGGTGTGAACCAGGAAACAGGTACCAACCTCTTAATGTCCTTGAAAGGGACCTGTATGGAAGTTGTGGTTTGATGATGTGGGGTGGGATTATGATTGGTGCGCGTACACCCCTGCATGTCTTTGACAGAGGAACTCTTTAACAGGTCAGGTGTATTGGGATGTCATTTTGCACCAGTATGTCCACCTTTTCAGGGGTGCAGTGGGACCCACCTTCCTACTGATGGATGATAACGCACGGCCCCACCGAGCTGCCATCATGGAGGAGTACCTTGAAACAGAAGATATCAGGTGAATGGAGTGGCCTGCCTGTTCTCCAGACCTAAACCGCATCGAGCCCATCTGAGATGCTCTCGGTCGACGTATCGCTGCATGTCTTCAAACCGCTACAACACTTCAGGAACTCCGACAGGCACTGGTGCAAGAATGGGAGGCTATACCCCAGCAGCTCCTCGACTACCTGACCCAGAGTATGCCAATCCGTTGTGCGACCTGTGTACGTGTGCATGGTGATCATATCCCATATTGATGTTGGGGTACATGTGAAGGAAACTGTGGCATTTTGTAGCATGTGTGTTTCGGGACAGTTTTCTCAACTTATAACCGATACCATGGACTTAAAGATCTGTATTGTGTGTGTTCCCTGTGTGCCTATGCTATTAGCACCAGTTTTGTGTAGTACCACGTTGTGTGGCACCACATCGTGCAATTATCCTTAATTTATGAACATGAGTGTAGATGCCTGTCTTCCTGGGGCATTAGGACTCCCGGCAACTGCCATCGTGCCAGGTGGCCTTTGCTGTGGTTGGGTGGCGCACATTGGGAGGGCCCCTGATCGGAGTGGGTGGCATCAGTGCAGATAACTTGCGATGAAGTGGACCAAGTTATCATTTACTGGGGACCAAATGGCAGCAGCAGTCTCTAAGAAAGCAAAGATTGATTTCAATGCTAACAGGTATTAGCCTAATTTGTCCCCCCTCCCCGAGCAACATCTTGGGAGGAACATAAGGCTTCAGAATGACAGGATCCGTATTTGCCTCGTTACTTTGTGTGCAGCATAACTGATGGGAACTCCTTTCTGGATACGAAGCTTCTGTTTTTTGTTGAGCACCTGGAGGATAAATAAGTTCGGGAAGTTACAGCACTGTCCAAAATGCGCAATAGGTTTTTCTTGATTCAGAGGGCTTCACAACAAAGTCCGGGGCGTTATTTGCCTGTGACAGGCTGGGTAATATTTCTGTTTTGGTCACTCCTCAAAAACACCTCAACATGGTCCAGGGAATTTTTTCATCGTGACCACCTTTGGCAATCCGACAACGAGCTATGTGCCAATTTAGAATGGTGGGGTATTTGTATCATCGAGCACATGTACGGGGACCCAAAGACAACAGGGTTGCTACTGGTGCTGTCATCTTGGCCTTTGAGGGTGATTCGTTCCCTGAAGAGCTCAAGGTGATGGTGTACTGCTGTGGCATCAAACCTTATGACCTTCCCCCATATGTGGTGCTTTAAGAGCTAGAAATTGGGCCACATGTCCTTCTGGTGCAATTCCAGTGCCATATTTTGAAATTGTGGATGTTAACTGCATCCGAATATTTCATGTGCGCGTCCTCCCACCTGTGTCAGTTGTGGATAGCACCATTCCCCTGCTCGCCAGACAGCCCAGTACTCCCAAAGGAGTGGAAAATTATGGACTACCCTGGACAGGCTGTCTTACCGTGAGGCTAAACTCAAATATGAAAGGCTAAACACAACTCGCATACTATCTTCTTATGCTCCACAACAGTGTCACCGTTGATGACACTGTTACACCCATATCTAAGGTTTCTGCAGTGGGCCCTCAGGGCAGCCCACCTTCCTTCCCCCTCCATCTTCTGCTTTGCGAGCATCGCCGGCCCTTCCGTCATCAATATGCTTGGGTCATCGGTCCCCTCTCCTCCAGCTCCTCTCAAGTGGAAGGGGTCCCTTGGGACTCTGCCTTCCACAGTCCCCCTCCCTCTCTCCCCCCTCCCCCATTGGTCAAGCAGACACCAGCCAGTGGCTGAAAGAGCAGCAGCAGCACTCCCCCATGGCTCTGCGTCCGAGGACAAGGTGGAGATTATGGCGTCCCCTGAGGACGGCTCGGATGCAGTAGTACTGGATGCCAACACTCAACTGATGGCAGCAAGTGATGCTGAGGTCTAGTTTGCCTCCTTGGTCGCTTCGTGCTACCTCAGACGACAGAAAGTGTCATTCTCCATTGGAAATGTGATGGTTATCTCTCCACCAGACTGAGTTACGACAGCTTCAAAGTGTTGCACCTGCTTTTTGCATTGTTCTTCAGGAAACCTGGTTCCCAGTAATGAGGACCACTGTCCTTGGCGGCTGTAGGGGTTTCTACAAAAACAGTAGGGAATTTAGTAGTGTTTCAGATGGGGTTTGCATCTCATGTCCTGCAGTCGATATGTAACAAACCTGTGCCCCTTCCAACTCCTCATGAGGCTATGGATGTCAGGATAAGGACAGCACAGGAGATAACAGCCTACAGCGTACATCTTCCTGCAGTACCGCTGAACATATTCGCTGCACTGATTCATCAACTCCCTAAACCTTTCCTGCTTTTGGAAGATTTTAATGCCCCTAACCCCTTGCGGGGTGGCACCATGCTTATTGGCCGAGGTAGAGATAATGAAATTTTTTTTGTTCCAATCACAATATGAATTCTTTAGACGATGACCAGTTTCAGTCTGTCTTGACCATCCTCAGATCTTTTTTACACCATGTCCTAAAGTGATAAGGCCATAATGAAATCGTCAAAACATATAAATATAATCGGCGTAGCATTGTCAAGAAGGGACGTCGAACAGATGTGCAGAACTATAGACCTATATCTCTAAGTCGATCAGTTGTAGAATTTTGGAACACGTGTTATGTTCGAGTATAATGACTTTTCTGGAGACTAGAAATCTACTCTGTAGGAATCAGCATGGGTTTCGAAAAAGACGGTCGTGTGAAACCCAGCTCGCGCTATTCGTCCACGAGACTCAGAGGACCATAGACACGGGTTCACAGGTAGATGCTGTGTTTCTTGACTTCTGCAAGGCGTTTGACACAGTTCCCCACAGTCGTTTAATGAACAAAGTAAGAGCATACAGACTATCAGACCAATTGTGTGATTGGATTGAGGAGTTCCTAGATAACAGAACGCAGCATGTCATTCTCAATGGAGAGAAGTCTTCCGAAGTAAGAGTGATTTAGGTGTGGTGCAGGGGAGTGTCATAGGACCGTTCCTATTCACAATATACATAAATGACCTGGTGGATGACATCGGAAGTTCACGGAGGCTTTTGGCAGATGATGCTGTGGTGTATCGAGAGGTTGCAACAATGGAAAATTTTACTGAAATGCAGGAGGATCTTCAGCGAATTGACGCATGGTGCAGGGAATGGCAATTTAATCTCAATGTAGACAAGTGTAATGTGCTGCGAATACATAGAAAGATAGATCCGTTATCATTTAGCTACAAAATAGCTGGTCAGCAACTGGAAGCAGTTAATTCCATAAATTATCTGGGAGTAGGCATTAGGAGTAATTTAAAATCGAATGATCATATATAGTAGATCGTCGGTAAAGCAGATGCCAGACTGAGATTCATTGGAAGAATCCTAAGGAAATGCAATCCGAAAGCAAAGGAAGTAGGTTACAGTATGCTTGTTCGCCCACTGTTTGAATACTGCTAAACAGTGTGGGATCCGTACCAGATAGGGTTGATAGAAGAGATAGAGAAGTCCCAACGGAGAGCAGCGCCTTCGTTACAGGATTATTTAGTAGTCGCGAAAGCGTTACGGAGATGATAAACTCCAGTGGAAGACTCTGCAGGAGAGACGCTCAGTAGCTCAGTACGGGCTTTTGTTGAAGTTTCGAGAAATATCCTTCCCCGAAGAGTCAAGCAGTATATTGCTCCCTCCTACGTATATCTCGCGAAGCGACCATGAGGATAAAATCAGAGAGATTAGAGCCCACACAAAAGCATACTGACAATCCTTCTTTCCACGGACAATACGAGACTGGAATAGAAGGGAGAACCAATAGAGGTACTCTAGGTACCCTCCGTCACACACCGTCAGGTGGCTTGCGTAGTATGGATGTAGATGTAGATCTAAAATAAGGTGGAGAATAGACCGCATCGTCCACACAGTCATTATTGCAATTATGACTTGATCACCAGGGACGAGGTGTGGTCTGTAAGGTGGATAAATTAATAAAGAGGCATTGATTCCTCAAATCGTGTGATAAGTAGTGGACATCGGGATTGTTTCCTCATGCATGTCTGTGCATTTATTGTTGGGCATTTCAGACCAATTTCTTAGATTTCATTCTTTCATTACTCTACCACCGTACCCTTGTTTTTATTGTTTATTAATTTCAGTAATTTTAAACTTCTAAGTATTTACGTTTCAAATAACACATCATATCTCAATAAGGGAGAAATTTATATCGAACAGGCCATTTTAAACAGTCACAAAGTGCACAAGAACTTGTTCTGACTGGCATTCACACAGCAGTGATATTTGGTGTTGAGAAAACTGTTCAACCTTAGGTTGAAGACTAATACTGTCCACATAGTGAATGTGCAAGTATTATTACTGCCTGGATCAGTCTTGAAGGTAGAAAGACAATGCAGGAGAATATTTACTGCCTTCTAACACCCAAAAGCAGGCTACACAATACTGACCTAATGGTGTATTCCCTCATTGTCATTTTTTTAATAGAAACAGACTCCAAAAGAAATAAATCCTGATGGTAGACGCTTGAAGATCAACTTCAGCTGCCCCTTTATCTGTTGCAGATATTATGCAGTGATCCACAATGAGCAATGCTCGTGGTCTCCAGGTAGTGGGTATCGCACCAGGGCACTTGGGCAAGTCGTCACGAGACGACTTCCCGCTTATGTCCTTCTTGCGTAAACAGAACTTGTTTGCTGGCTCTGCTGAAAGTGACAATGCCGAAGAACCGGAACCGCTTCCGGACGCAGCAGAACTCAAACGACAGAATGACGAACGCCTTGAAAAGATCCTCCGAGAAGCCCGCATCCAGCTGCAACAGCAGAGGTTAGTTTTTGTTTGTTTGTTTGTGTGTGCGCGTGCGCGTGTGCGTGCTTACATTTGTTTTTCCTTCTTTCTGTTTAAAATAGCATGTGTAATTTTATGTAGACAATGTCCCACCACTTGTAAATACTTCAGGAATGTTACAATCACCAGATTAAGCTGTTGCTCAAGTAAAAGCTAGGTCGTTCAGGTAAAGTGCTGTTATGGTGTACTGAGCTGTTGCATTGCACACAACTTGTTGCAGTTTCTTTCTGTTGCCCAATCAAGTGATAATATTGGTAGCCAATGAGAATCACTGATTCTAATTATTTGTTTTGATGCAAAATAAAATCCCGCAATATCATTACTTCTGTTTATGGAATGAACAGCTCTGATTGATTGACGATTATTCATATGGTGAGTATATATTATAAGATTGGTTATCAATTTTTGTGTTGTATGTAACTTGGAAAATGATGACACTTCTTGGTATATTGTTTCATATTCCAATGCAATTACTTTAATTTGCAGGACAAAAAAAAGTTGGCTTGTGATAGGCAGACTCACAGTGGGATGCATATTCAAAAGAACTCATTTGTGGACGCGGAAATACACAACTTCTGTTGTTAAGCACATGCTTTTATCAGATTGTAGTATTTTCGATTGGCACAGGTATTGTCACTTAGTGTGTACTGTGTGAAGACTGGTGACAGACTTGGTGTCGTCTTATTGTAGAGATTGGTCAATTTCATGTTTGGAAAGAGAAGTTTTGGAAGAAGTAGTGATTACATTACAGAGTGAGTGAGTGGTGGCACTCAGGAAGCAAGAAGCACTTCTTTGAAGTTGTTGAGGCAAGGACAAACCACATTTTTCTGAATATCATGAAATATGTGTTACCTGGCACAACAGTAATATCAGATTGCTTCTGATCATTCAAGTGCCTTCGTGACAAAGCTTTAGTGCATTTAACTGTGAACCACAAAATTACTTTTAAAGGTACAGACATGAGTGTGTGCACACAGGTGGTAGAGAAAGCAGATGCTCTACAATTAAGCATTTTCTACATGGAACAAACATATTTTATGTCGTACTTGCTTAGATGTATTTGAAGGAGGAAGTGGAGTGGAGAAAACTATTTTCCATGCAGTTTAGGAAAACCGTTTCCAAAATTACAATCCAGAATAAGATTTTATTTTTGTTGTATATTGTTATTTTCTATTACTATTTCCATTGCAGTAACAACTTTTTAGGTTAAACGGAGTACTAGTATTGTTGGAAAGTTGGCAACGCTGATTGTGGGATGAAGTAGTGGCTGTAGAAAATTATATACAAACTAGTGTCTGTAATTGAAGTAACAGCTGTTTTGGCACATAGATGAATTATTATAGAAGGAAAACTGTATGTGTGAAAAACTGATATGTAACATAGGCACCTGTGGTTTAGCGTAACATCTTCTATTAGTAAACAAAGCATCATCAATTCCGAGTTCGAAACCCATCACCACTTAAATTTTGATTAATTATCAGCATTTGCAGGCGAAGACTTTCGGCATAAGAAGTCATCCTCACACTGCCAACAGCCTTGTCAAAGAGGGCGGAGCAGCAGACAGAAGTTCAGGGCACACTCTTGTCTTTGGGGTGGGACACGGCCAGTAACGGCGGAAGGATCAGCAATGATCAATGGTGTGAGGATACAGAAGGCAATGGAAATCACTGCATTAAAGACACGTAACATGTATCCACAGGACATGTGGCCTGCAACTGAAAAAGTATCGTGATGATATCTCCATTGGCAAAAAAATGTGTTGGTTTGACCGTCTGTGAGAGAGTACCTCGGGTTCCTGCTGTAAATAAACTGAGTACACCATTCGTTTGTTATTTTTACGAGCTTCAAACAGAAGCAACTTGTAATGGATAGGAACTGTGATTGCTGTGTGTAGATCGGAGCTGAGTTGGTGACCCTTCTCTCACAGCTCCAGGCATTGTTCGCTTCTGTCACAGCTGGAGGCTGCTGCCAAGGGACATCACTGTGAGGGGTCGGACGTGGAGATGCAAGGGACGTCAAGCACATCCCACGTGTCCCTCAATCAGTTCACTGTTGTGACTGCCCCGTGTACTGCCTGCACTGAGGTTCACCCGTAGTCAAGTGGGAGATCATTCCAAAGTTTGGCAGGCAGCAGAAGACTTTCCGAGGAGCTGATCTTTGGGCCTCCCCAGTTCATTTGATGAACAGGTTTCAAGCGTTATCTGTGGTTGACGAAATCTCTAAGCCAGATGCTGTTGTCACCCCTGTTCTAGAGAGAGCTTCTTGGCCCGCAAGATCTGGGCATTAGTGTGTGTGGGGTTGCTGGTAGTTGGGAGCTCCAACGTAGGTGCATAATCAGGTCCGTTTGAAACACAGCTGCCAAGGAGGGGAAGGAAGCTAGTGTGCACTCCGTGTGCATACCGGGAGGAGTCATTCCGGATGGGTAAAGGGTGCTTCCAGATGCCATGAAGAGTACAGGGTGCAGCCAACTGCAGGTGGTGGCTCATTTCTGTACCAATGACGTGTGTTGCTTTGGATCGGAGGAGATTCTCTCTGGTTTCGGGCAGCTAGCAGACATGGTAAAGACTGCCAGTCTTGCTTGCGAGATAAAGGAGCAGCTCACCATATGCAACACTAGTGATATAACCAACTGTGGTCCTTTGGTGCAGAGACAAGTGAAGGGTCTAAATCAGAGGCTCGGGCAGTTGTGTGACTTAGTAGGCTGCAGATTCCTTGACTTGCACCAAGGGGTGGTGAGTTTCAGGGTTTCACTTAATAGGTCAGGAGTCCACTACATATAGGAAGCGGCTACATGTGTAGTGGGAGCTACACAAAGGAAGGGACTGGGCAGTGTTTTAGGTCTCAGGAAACCACAGAAAGGGCGTCCATCTAAAAGAGGGCAGGTGAAACACAGTAAGATAGTTGTAGAAATAATCGGGATTTTAGTTGTATATTGTCGAAGCTGTATTGGGAAAGAACCAGAACTGCAAACCCTAATAGAAAGCACTGAAGCTCAAATAGTTACAGCTACGGAAAGCTGGCTAAAGCAGGAAATAAGTTCAGCCAAATTTTTTTTTCAAATGACCTAACAGTGTCCAGAAAGGATGGATTAAAATACAGTTGATGGTGGAGTATTTATTGCTGTCAGTAGTAGTTTACCATGTAATGAAATTGAAGTAGATAGCTCCTGCAAAATAGTATGGGTGGAGGTTATATGTGGCAATCAGACTAAACTATTAATTGGACCATTTTTTCTGACTCCCGACTCAGATGACATAGTTGCTGGACAGTTAAAAGAATTATAGTCTGTCGTACCTTAAATTTACCCTTGATATGCTGAAAAAATTACATGTTCAAAACTGGTGGCAGGCATAAAATGTTGTCCGAAATGGTACGAAATGCTTCCTTTTGGACAATTAGTTCATAAACCCACTCAAAGCGTAAATGGTTGCAAAAGCATACTTGACCTCTTAGCAACAAATAATCCTGGACAAATAAGGAATATCATAGTGGATACAGGGATTAGTGACAGCAAGGCAGTTGCTGCTAGGCTGAATACGGTAACACCCACAACCATCAAAAAGAAACACAAAGTACATCTATTTAAAAAAGGGGGAAAAAAAATGCTCTCAGCGCCTTTTTAAGAGACAGTCTCCTTCTGATCTGACAACGTAAGCTTAGAAAAGATGGAAGTGATTTCACAGAGTTAGTATCAATGGCAATATACCACATAAATCAATGAGTGATGGTACTGATTCCCCATGCTACACGAAACAGATCAGTTGGCTGTTGCAGAAGCAATGAAAAAAACTCGCCAAATTTAAAAGAATGCAAAATCCCCAACATTGGCAAAGTTTTGCAGAAATTTGAAATATAACGTGTTTCAATACGAGATGATTTTAATAATTTCCACAACGAAACACTGTCTTGGAATCTGCACACCAGTGGCAAGACAAAGTCAGTATCTTCACTGCACGATAACAACTGTGAAGTTGCTGATGACAATGCCACTAACGCAGAGTTCATTATACACGGTTTTCTGAAACTACTTCACCAAAGAAGATGAAGTAAATATTCCTGAATTCCAATCAAGAACAACTGCCAAGATGAGAAACGTAGAAGTAGATATCCTCGGTGTAGCTGTTATATCACTTGATAAAGGCAAGGCCTCTGGTCCAGATTGTATACCACTCAGATTCCTTTCAGAATATTCTGATACAATAGCACCATATTTAGCAATTATCTACAACCGCTTGCTCATAGAATAGGAAATAGGTGAAATCCACTGAATTACAGGGCCATATCATTACCGTCAATTTGCAGTAGTGTTTTGGAAAATACACTGTGTTCAAACATTATGAATTACCTCGAACAAAATGATTCCTTCACACATAGTCAGCAGAGATTCAGAAACTATTGTTTTTTGTCAAACACAACTAGTGCTTCTTCCTTGTGAAGTCATGAGTGATATTGATAGGAGATGTCAAGTTGATTCCATATTTTTAGATTTCCATAAGGTTTTAGACACCGTTCCTTACAAGTGTCTTCTAACCAAACCGCGTGCCTATAGAATATCGCCTCAGTTTTGCGACTGGATTCGTTATTTCCCGTCAGAAAGGTAACAGTTCATAGTAATAGACAGAAAGTCATCAAGTAAAATTTGTAATATCCGGTGTTCCCCAAGGAAGTGTTATAGGCCCTCTATTGTTCCTGATCTATATTAACAACATATGAGACAATCTGAGTAGTCCTCTTAGTTTGCTGATGATGCTGTCACTTACAGTCTTGTTAAGTCATCAGATGACCAAAATGAATTGCAAAATGATTTAGATAAGATACCTTTATGGTGCGAAAAGTGGCAGTTGACTCTGAATAAAGAAAAGTGTGAAATTATTCACGTGAGTACTAAAAGATATCTGCTAAATTTTGAATACATGAAAGTCACACTAATTTGAAGGCTGTAAATTTAACTAAATACTTAGAGACTACAATTACAAATAACCTAAATGGGAATGATCACATAGATAATATTGTGAGTAGAGCAGACCAAAGACTGCAATTCATTGGCAGGACACTTAGAAGGTGCAACAAGTCTACTAAAGAGACTAGTTACACCATGCCTGTCTGCTCTATCCTGGAGTATTGTTGTGTGCTGTGAGATCTGCATCAGGTGGGACTGACGGGTGACTTTGAAAAAGTTCAAAGAAGGGCAGCTCATTTTGTATTATCGCGAAATAGGGGAGATAGTGCCACAGACATGACATGTGACTTGGAGTGGCAATCATAAAACAAAGGAGTTTTCATTGTGATGGTGTCTTTTCATGAAATTTTAATCACCAGTTTTCTCCTCCAATTGCAAAAACATTCTGTTGGCATCCACCTACATAGGGAGAAACGATCATCACGAGAGAGAGAAATCAAGGCTTGCACAGAAAAACTTAAGTGCTGTTTTTCCCGTGTGCAATGTGAGTGGAATGGTAGAGAGACAGAGTGAAGGTTGTTCATTGAACCCTCTGCCAAGCACTTTATTGTGAATAGGAGAGTAATTGTGTAGATGTAGATTCCAGAGTAGTCACCCATTCGGCTATCTGGGAGGGGACTGCCAAGTAAAAGTCTGCTCATGGAATGTCAGAATCTTGAATGTGGCTGGGAAGGTAGAAAATCTGAAATGTGATTTGCGAGGCTCAATCTAGATATAGTAGGGGTCAGTGAACCGAAATGGAAAGAAGACAAGGATGAGTATAGGGTAAGACAAGGATGAGTATAGGGTAATATCAACAGCGGCAGAAAATGCTATATTGGGATTAGGATTCATTATGAAAATGAAGGCTGGACAAGGAGTGAGTTACTGTGAAAAGTTCAGTGATAGGGTTGTTCTCACCAGGCTGGACAGCAAACAAACATTGATGACGATAGTACACGCAGACATCACAAGCTGAAGATTAAGAGATAAAGAAAGTATGATGATACTGAAAAGGTAGTTCAGTACATAAAAGGAGATGAAAATCAAATAGTCATGGGGGACCAGAATGCAGTTGTAAGGGAACGTGTTGAAGAAAAGGTTACAGAAGAAATTGGGCTTGGAACAAGGAATGGAGAGAGGCGAAAGACTGAGTTCCATTATAAATTTCAGCTAGTAATAGTGAACCTCTGTTCAAGAATCACAAGAGGAGATGATATGCTTGGAAAAGGCTGGGTGATAAGGGAAGATTTTAACTAGAATACATCGTGATCAGGCAGAGATTCTGAAATCATATACTAGATTGTAAGTTTTACCCAGCAGAAGATATCGACTCAGATCGCAGTCTGGTAGTGATGAAGACTAGGTTGAAGTTTAATAGATTAGTCAGGAAGAATCAATATGCAAAGAAGTGAGATGAGGACGTACTAAGGAATGACGAGATATGCTTGAAGTCTCTAAGGCTGTAGATACAGCAATGAAGGAATAGCTCAGTAGGCAGTACAATTGAAGAGGAATTGACATCTCTCAAAAGGGCCATCACAGAAGTTGGAAAGAAAAACAGAGGTACAAAGAGAGTAACAGAAGAAATACTTAATTTTATCAACAAAAGGAGAAAGTACAGAAATGTTCAGGGAAATTCAGTAATACAGAAACTCAAGTCGCTGATGAATGAAATAAATAGGAAGTGCAGGGCAGCTAAGATGAAATGGCTGCATGAAAAACGTGAAGAAATCGAAAAAGAAATGATTGTTGGAAGGACTGACTCATCACACAGAATAGTCAAAATCACCTTCGATGAAATTAAAAGGAAAGGTGCTAACATGAAGAGTGCAATGGGAATCCCATTGTTAAATGCAGAGGACAGAGTGGATAGATCTAAACAGTACATTGAAAGCCTCTGTGAGAGGGAAGATTTGTCTGATATGATAAAAGAAGAAACAGGAGTTGATGGGGAAGAGATAAGGTATCGAGTATTTGAATCAGAATTTAAGAGATACAGAAGGGATAGGTAACATTCATCAGAATTTCTAAAAATCATTGGGGGAATAGGCAACAAAACAATTGTTCACATTGGTAAGTAGAATGTATGAGTCTGGCTACATACCATCTGATTTTCAGAAATACACTCCTGGAAATTGAAATAAGAACACTGTGAATTCATTGTCCCAGGAAGGGGAAACTCTATTGACACATTCCTCGGGTCAGATACATCACATGATCACACTGACAGAACCACAGGCACATAGACACAGGCAACAGAGCATGCACAATGTCGGCACTAGTACAGTGTATATCCACCTTTCGCAGCAATGCAGACTGCTATTCTCCCATGGAAACGATCGTAGAGATGCTGGATGTAGTCCTGTGGAACGGCTTGCCATGCCATTTCCACCTGGCGCCTCAGTTGGACCAGCGTTCGTGCTGGACGTGCAGACCGCGTGAGACGACACTTCATCCAGTCCCAAACATGTTCAATGGGGGACAGATCCGGAGATCTTGCTGGCCAGGGTAGTTGACTTACACCTTCTAGAGCACGTTGGGTGGCACGGGATACATGCGGACGTGCATTGTCCTGTTGGAGCAGCAAGTTCCCTTGCCAGTCTAGGAATGGTAGAACGATGGGTTCGATGACGGTTTGGATGTACCGTGCACTATTCAGTGTCCCCTCGACGATCACCAGAGGTGTACGGCCAGTGTAGGAGATCGCTCCCCACACCATGATGCCGGGTGTTGGCCCTGTGTGCCTCTGTCGTATGCAGTCCTGATTGTGGCGCTCATCTGAACGGCGCCAAACACGCATACGACCATCATTGGCATCAAGGCAGAAGCGACTCTCATCGCTGAAGACGACTCATCTCCATTAGTCCCTCCATTCACGCCTGTCGCGACACCACTGGAGGCGGGCTGCACGATGTTGGGGCGTGAGCGGAAGACGGCCTAACGGTGTGCGGGACCGTAGCCCAGCTTCATGGAGACGGTTGCGAATGGTCCTCACCGATACCCCAGGAGCAACAGTGTCCCTAATTTGCTGGGAAGTGGCGGTGCGGTCCCCTACGGCACTGCGTAGGATCCTACGGTCTTGGCGTGCATCCCTGCGTCGCTGCGGTCCGGTCCCAGGTCGACGGGCACGTGCACCTTCCGCCGACCACTGGCGACAACATCGATGTACTGTGGAGACCTCACGCCCCACGTGTTGAGGAATTCGGCGGTACGTCCACCCGGCCTCCCGCATGCCCACTATACGCCCTCGCTCAAAGTCCGTCAACTGCACATACGGTTCACGTCCACGCTGTCGCGGCATGCTACCAGTGTTAAAGACTGCGATGGAGCTCCGTATGCCACGGCAAACTGGCTGTCACTGACGGCGGCGGTGCACAAATGCTGCGCAGCTAGCGCCATTCGACGGCCAACACCGCGGTTCCTGGTGTGTCCGCTGTGCCGTGCATGTTATCATTGCTTGTACAGCCCTCTGGCAGTGTCCGGAGCAAGTATGGTGGGTCTGACACACCGGTGTCAATGTGTTCTTTTTTTCCATTTCCAGGAGTGTGTATCATCCCACCGTTCTGAAGACTGTGAGAACTGACAAACATGTGAATTATCGCACTCTCAGCTTAACAGCTCGTGCGTCCAAGTTGTTGACTGGAATAATGTACAGAAGAATGGAAAAGAAAGTTGAGGATGTGTTGGATGACAATCAGTTTGCTTCAGGAAAGGTAAAGGTACCAGAGAAGCAATTCTGACATTGCGGTTGATAATGGAAGCAAGACTAAAGAAAAATCAAGGTACATTCATAGGCTTTGTCGACTTGGAAAAAGTGTTCGACAATGTAAAATGGTGCAACATGTTCAAAATTCTGAGAAAAATAGGGGTAAGCTGTAGGGAGAGACGGGTAATATACATTATGTACAAGAACCAAGATGGAATAATAAGGGTGGACGACCAAGAATGAAGTGCTCAGATTAAAAGGAGTGCAAAACAGTGATGTAGTCTTTGGCACCAGCTGTTCGATATATACATCGAAGAAGCAGTGATGGAAATAAAAGGAAGATTCAGGAGTAATTAAAATTGAAGGTGAAAGGATATCAATGATAAGATTTGCTGATGACGTAAATTGAAGAAAGGCTAAAGTAATGGGAAGAATCAGAAATGAGAACAGCGCAAAACTTATCAGGATTGATGGTCACCAAGTAGATGAAGTTAAGGAAATCTATAACCCAGGCAGCAAAATAATCAATGATGGATGGAGCTAGGAGGACATCAAAAGTGGACTAGCACAGGCAAAAAGGACATTTCTGGCCAAGAGAAGTCTACTAGTATCAAACATAGGCCTGGATTTGAGGAAGAAATTTCTGAGAATGTACATTTGGAGCACAGCATTGTATGGTAGTGAAACATGGACTGCGGGAAAAACAGAACAGAAGAGAATTGAAGCATTTGAGATGTGGTGCTACTGACAAATGTTGAAAATTAGGTGGACTGGTAAGATAAGAAATGAGGAGACTCTGTGCAGAATCAGAGGGGAAAGGAATATGTGGAAAACACTGACAGGGAGAAAGGACAGGACGATAGGTCATCTGTTAAGACATCAGGGAGTGACTTTCATGGTTCAAGATGGAGTTGTAATGGCAAAAACTGTAGAGGAAGATGGAGATTGGAATACATCAAGCAGGTAACTGAGGATGTAGGTTGGAAGTGCTACTCTGGTATGAAGAGTTTGGCACAGTAGAAGAATTTGTGGCGGTTCGCATCAAATCGCCCGAAATGTAATTTATATTGAAATCTTTGTTGTTTGTCAGTTTGCAAAGCCTAAAAAGTTGTTACTGCAGGGAAACATTAATTGAAAAGAATATAAAAAAGAACAAAAATTAAAACCGTTTCCTGGACTGTAATTTTGGAAACCGTCTCCGTAAACTTAATGAAAAATAACTTTCTGCACTCCACTTCCTACTCTAAATTTACTTAAGCAAATAAGACATAAAACATGTTTTTGTACTGATCTGTTCCACGCGGGAAATGATTTATAGCTGACCACCTGTCTTCTGCACTACCAGTGTCTGGACCTTTGAAAGTGATTTTGTAGTTCACTGAAGAAAAACTGACTTGTGGTGATTGACCAACCTGAAGTGTAGCCTGAGATGTAGGTTAAGTTTAAATCTCGGAAATTACTTTTGCAGTGATGGTTTCAAAAATTTTGTGGGGTAAATTCATAACATGCAGGTTTCTGAGGTGGTGGGTAGCCGGGAACGTAAGTGTATAGCTTATATTTCATGGAATTCTTTTTATTATATGAAGGCATTCAGAAAAATTTGATTTCATACACTAGACGTCATAATGATGATCACCAAATGCACTTACCTCATTGGTTCCACCACCTGGCATAATCAGTCAACACCACTAGTTCACTTTGGCCACCCTGTATTGAGCATATGTATTCCACTTTCTTTTAACTTGCTCCATACCTGTTCCAAAGTTTTATGAGTTCTTACGTTAATTTGTTGATATTCAGTCTTTTTTTTCCAGTTATGTCAATGTTTTTGAAATCATGGTTAGGGTTGCACCTAAGAACACAGTTTAAATTGTTCTGATTTACAACATTGCTTCCCTCGCCTATTTCTGTTCTTATTACAATTACGTTGAAGATTTCCAAGGTCGTGATTAGGGTTTGTTACCTAAGGACAAATTTTAAATTGCTACAATTGGAACAAGCAGAAATAACGTCTACAAACTTGCTTCTGAGAAACATTTAGCTATTTTTACTACTGATGAGATTTGCTATCTTTCAGGTCACAGATATTTTGGTATGTCAACTAAATTTATATACACAGCACAACACTACGAATGAAGAATCTTACTGGCTACTAAAGAGTGACTCCTCATTAGTCATAACTTCCAGTCACGCACTGCGCGGTTACCGACTGCGTCACACAACGGTATACTCAGGTACACTGCAACAGCACTTTCACATTTGTGACACAGATCATCATCAAATCTATAAAGTCAAGTCGTACTTAATACTGTGATGTCAATAATTCAGTATAAACTGAGTGGTTTTTTATTATAATATCCACTGATAGAAAATAGTAAGACACAAATGTGAAACAATGGGGAACTGCCCAAATTACGTTACACTGTAGACAGTGTGGAATTTTCTGTTTAAGTAATTTGCACTGACTTTTTATATTTATTGAACTATTAGTAACTCAGAGTAACTACACTGTCATGTTTACATTAGAGAAATATGAAAGAAAGTTAACAGCATACACTCCAGGATTGTTAAAAGTGGAGCACTGTCACGTACTGCACGTTTGTATGTCAGTGCTCTGCATAGCATAGTAATTCAACGTAAATCAGCCTTTTGTTCGTTGCTTTCAGTTATTCAAAGAACATTATTATTATTATTATTTAATACAGGTATGTATGAATCCACATTTCATCTAAATAAACCAATCGCTGCTTTAATTCTAGTGCATCTCTCTTTGTAAAAATATTATATAATTTGCCTTCTTGTTTGTATATCATAACTTATTTATTCTGACAAAGTTTATGATTAAATTTCACAGAACAAACACTGTCTTTCACACCATGAGGCCATGAGTGGCTTAGGGGGATCAGAATAATGACTGAATGTTTTGTATTCTACTGTAGCACAAGCCACCAGCTTTCTCTCAGTAAAACCATTCAATGTGGTGGGCTTTTATAAAGGAGATATGTTGGCGAGATAAGTTAGTATCCAGTAAAACAGCAACCTTATTAACAAGGTTGAGAGTAGATTGTGTGTAGTGCCCGAGTGGTACAGTTTACATCTTAGTAGTTGTTTAATCATTTTATATTTTTATTTTTGCTGACTTACAAATATGTTAGTGTATATGACAAAAAATTAGGGACAAGACAACTGAATTTAATTTGGATACTTCTCATGAATGCAGATTTAGTGTATGAAAAGCCAGTATTGTAGAATGTTGATGTTTTCTCACAAATTGTTTTGAAAATTTGAATACCGTTGTGGCAAGGTATCCTTCAGGTAGTGTTAAAGTTCCTGAGGACAATTTCTTATTGTCATTTCTATGACAGGACACTCTAAAAATCATTAATTGTAGCTTAATACGCAACTGGACATTAAAATTGCTACACCACGAAGATGACGTGCTACAGATATAAAATTTAACTGACAGGAAGAAGATGCTGTGATACGCAAATGATTAGCTTTTCAGAGCATTCACACAAGCTTCGTGCTGGTGGCGACACCTACAATGTGCGGACATGAGGAAAGTTTCAAACAGATTTCTCATACACAAACAGCAGTTGACCGGCGTTGCCTGGTGAAACATTGTTGTAATGCCTCGTGTATGGAGGAGAAATGGGTACCATCACATTTCCGACTTTGATAAAGTTCCGATTGTAGCCTATCGCGATTGCGGTTTATGGACCGCAACACTGCTGCTCGCGTTGGTCGAGATCCAATGACTCTTAGCAGAATATGGAATCGCTGGGTTCAGGAGGGTAATACAGAACGCCATACTGGATCCCATTGGCCTCGTATCACTAACAGTTGAGATGACAGGCATCTTATCTGCATGGTTGTAACGGATCATGCAGCCGCGTCTCGATCCCCAAGTCAACAGATGGGGACGTTTGCAAGACAATAACCACCTGCGCGAACAGTTCGACAACGTTTGCAGGAGCATGGACTATCAGCTCGGAGACCATGGCTGCGGTTACCCTTGACGCTGCATCACAGACAGGAGCGCCTGCGATGGTTTACTCAACGACGAACCTGGGTGCATGAATGGCAAAACATTTTTTCGGATGAATCCAGGTTCTGTTTATATCATCATGATCGTGTTTGGCGACATCGCTGCGAACACACATTGGAAGCGTGTATTCGTCATACTCCCGTATCACCCGGCGTGATGGTATGGGGTGCCATTGGTTACACGTCTTGGTCACCTCTTGTTCACATTGATGACACTTTAAGCAGTGGGTGTTACATTTCAGATGTGTTACGACCCGTGGCTCTACCCTTCATTCGATCCCTGCGAAACCCTACATTTCAGCAGGATAATGCACGAATGGATGTTGCAGGTCTTGTACGGGCCTTTCTGGATACAGAAAATGTTCGACTGCTGCCCTGGCCAGCACATTCTCCAGATCTCTCACCAATTGAAAATATCTGGTCAATGGTGGCTGAGCAACTGGCTCGTCACAATACGCCAGACATTACTCTTGATGAACTGTGGTATCATGTTGAAGCTGCAAGGGCAGCTGTACCTGTACACTCCATCCATGCTCTGTTTGACTCAATGTCCAGGCATATTGAGGCCGTTATTATGGCCAGATGTGGTTGTTCTGGGTACCGGTTTCTCAGGATCTGTGCACCCAAATTGCGTGAAAATGTAATCACATGTCAGTTCTAGTATAATATATTTATCCAATGAATACCCGTTTATCATATGCATTTCTTCTTGGCGTAGCAAATTTAATCGCTAGTAGTGTATATAAATGCTACAAATAATGACTTCTAGAGGGGCCTTTTCATAAAGCATAATATTTGACACCCCCCCCCCCCCCATACAGTTAGCTGTACTGTAGGTGCAATCTCAACAAAGGGGTATCTGTTAAGAGGCCACACAAACCTGTGGTTCCTGAAGAGAGACAGCAGCCTTTACAGTAGTTTCAGGGGCAACAGTCAAGATGATTGATCGGATCTTGTAACACTAACCAAAACGTCCTTGCTGTGCTGGTACTGCGAACGGTTGAAAGCAAGGGGAAACTACAGCCATAAATTTTTCCGAGGGCATGCAGCTTTTCTGTATGGTTAAATGATGATGGCATCCTCTTCGGTAAAATATTCTGGAGGTAAAATAGTCCCCCATTCGGATTTCTGGGTGGGGACTACTCAGGAGGACATAGTTATCTGGAGAAACAAAACAAAATAAATGGATCAGTGTGTGGAATGTCAGATCCCGTAATCAGGCAGGTAGGTTAAAAAATTTAAAAAGGGAAATGGATAGCTTAAAGTTAGATATAGTGGGAATTAGCAAAGTTCGGTGGCAAGAGGAACAAGACTTCTGTCAGGTGAATACAGTGTTATAAATAAAAAATCAAATAACTTTATGTATGAGTAGGTTACTAATGAATAAAAAATTAGGAGTGCGGATAATCTACTACAAACGGCATAGTGAACACGTTATTGTGGCCAAGATAGACACGCACAGATGATGAAGAGATTGAAGAAATGTATGAGGCGATAAAAGACAGTTAAGGGGAGACGGAAATTTAATAGTCATGGGGGGACTAAAATTCGATAGCAGGGAAGAGAGGAGAAGAGAAGAGAAGGAAAAGTAGTAGGTGAATATGGACTGGGGGTAAGGAATGAAAGAGGAAGCCACCTGATGGAATTTTGCACAGAGCATAATTTAATTATAGCTAACACTTGGTTTAAGAACCAGTAAAGAAGGTTGTATTTGTGGAATGGAACTGGAGATGGTGGAAGGTTTCAGATGCATTATATAATGATAAGACAGAGATTTAGGAACCAGGTTTTAAATTGTAAGACATTTCCAGCAGCAAATGTAGACTCTGACCACAATCTATTGCTTATGAACTGTAGATTAAAACTGAAGAAACTGCAAAAAGGTGAGAATTTAAGGAGATGGGATCTGGATAAACTGAAAGAACCAGAGGTTTAGAGAGTTTCTGAGAGACCATTACTGACCAATTGACAGAAGGGGGGGGGGGGGGGGGGAGACATACAGTAGAAGGAGAATGGGTAGCTTTGAGAGATAAGTAGTAAAGGCAGCAGAGGATCAAGTAGGTAAAAAGACGAGGACTAGTAGAAATCCCTGGGTAACAGAAGAGATACTGAACTTAATTGATGAAAGGAGAAAATATCAAAATGCAGTAAATGAAGCAGGCGAAAAGGAACACAAATATCTCAAAAATGAGATTTACAGGAAGTGCAAAATGGCTAAGCAGGGATGGCTAGAACTAATCTAAAGATGTAGAGACTTACATCACTAGGGGTAAGATATATACTGCATACTGGAAAATGAGAGAGACCTTTTGAAGAAGAGAGAACCACTTGTGTAAATATCAATAGCTCAGGTGGAAAACCAGTTGTAAGCAAAGAAGGGAAAGCAGAAAGGTGGAAGGAGTATATAGAGGGTTTATACAAGGGCAATGTACTTGAGGGCGATGTTATGGAAATGGAAGAGGACATAAATGAAGATGAAATGGCAGATGCAATACTGCGTAAAGAATTTGACAGTGCACTGAAAGATCTAAGTCGAAACAAGTCCCACTGATAGCCTTGGGAGAGCCAACCATGACACTATCTGGTGAGAAAGATGTATGAGACAGGTGAAATACCCTCAAACTTCAAGAAGAATATAATAGTTCCAATCCCAAAGAAAGCAACTGTTGACAGGTGTGAAAATTACTGAACTATCAGTTTAATAAGTCACAGCTTCAAAATATTATCATGAATTGTTTACAGAGAAATGGAAAAACTGGTAGAAGCTGACCTTGGGGAGTATCAGTTTGGATTCCGTAGAAATATTGCAACAGGTGAGGCAATACAGACCCTATGACGTATCTTACAAGCTAGATTAAGGAAAGGCAAACAAACGTTTCTAGCGTGAGGTCAAATACAGGGAGAGAGAGACTATTTACAGTCTGTACAGAAACCAGATGCCAGTTATGAGTTGAGGGGTATGAAAGGGAAGCAGTGGTTGGGAAGGGAGTGAGATAGGGTTATAGTCTATCCCCGATGTTATTCAGTCTGTATATTGAGCAAGCAGTAAAGGAAACAATATAAAAATTTGGAATAGGAGTTAAAATTGATAGAGAAGAAATAAAAACTTTGCAGTTTGTGAATGACATTGTAATTCTGTCAGAGACAGCAAAGACGAGGAAGAGCAGTTGAATGGAATGGACAATGTCTTGAAAGGAGGATACCAGATGAACATAAAAAAAGCAAAACGAGGATAATGAAATGTAGTTGAATTAAATCAGATGATGTTGAGGGAATTAGATTAGGAAATGACACACTTAAAGTAGTCAGTGAGTTTTGCTGTTTGGGGAACAAAGTAACTGATTGTTGTCGAAGTAGGGAGAATATAAATTATAGACTGCCAATGGCAAGAAAAGCATTTCTGAACAAGAGAAACTTGCTAACAACAAGTATAGATGTAAGTGTCAGGAAGTCTTTTCTAAATGTATGGAGAACGGAAAATGTATGGAAGGGAAACATGGACAATAAATAGTTTAGACAACAAGAGAATAGAAGCTTTTGAAATGTGGTGCTACAGATGAATGCTGAAGATTAGATGGGTAGATCACATAACTAATGAGGAGGTATTGAATAGGATTGGGGAGAAGAGGAGTTTGTTTCACAACTTGACGAGAAGAAGGGACCGGTTGGTAGGACATGTTATGAGGCATCAAGGGATCACCAATTTAGTATTGGAGGGCAGCGTGGAGGGTAAAAATTGTAGAGGGAGACAAAGAGATGGATACACTAAGTGGATTCAGAAGGATATAGGTTGCAATAGTTTTTTGGAGATGAAGAAACTTGTGGAGGATAGAGTAGCATGAAGGGTTGCATAAAATCAGTCTCTGGACAGAAGAAGAAGAAGAAGAAGAAGAAGAAGAAGAAGAAGACGACGACGATAACAACAACAACAACAAAAGTATGTAAATTTGTATGCATCTAATTTGTACAGTTACTATAAAAAGTGAAAGTAGAGTATGAATAGAGAGAGGGAAAGGGGGAGGGATGCTACGTAATGGAATCAGATTCTGGCTGCAGTCACTATTTTAGCTTATGACTTGGCACAATATTTTATGGTGCTGTTTCAAAGAATAGAGTAATATTGATGGGTCTTAACTAAATTCATCTCATTGCGGATCTACGGACAAAGAATCTATGATGACGAATGGTTTAAATATCAGATAGCTAGTACCTTAAAACATATCACCCTTCAATCTGTTGTCTGATTGCCATCTCTGACCTACACTCTCTTGTATTCACACAGTTCCTTTGCAGGCGTTGTGGTGTGTTTCTGTATGACGTAAGGTGTGAAATTCTTGCAAAGTCAGCATTTACTTACATTATTCAGAATTCCACAAAAATGTCTGTGTATTAACACATTTACCCGTCTCGCCAGTGTGCATGTTGCTGCCTTTTCTTTTCTATGGGATAAATACTTAAATTCCATTCATCTTAGCATCACATGCTTCCTGCCATCCTGTCTAGCGACTGTCTTACCTTAAATGAAATTTTGCTTGTGCATTGTGTCACCTATTCCATGTGCTCTGTCTGTGTTCTCCTCCTAATCTACAGTAATTTTAATTTTGTTAGCAGCACTTTTACACTGTCAGGTAAGAGTGCAAATTAATTTAACTTGTGTCACTATACTTAGTCAGCTTCCTACTTCCATCACGTATGATTAATATTACCATGTGATACCTGTTACATTCTTTAAATTTTTTGTGTTACTTGTTAGATGATTGTTTTACAGTTTTGCATGCGTTTAATATCGTAGTTCACCAGTGTTAGAGTGAAATATGTGCCATGTGGAAAGTTTAAACTGTCATTGCTGTTTGCTTCTGTGAGGCAAACAACAATTCAAATCTGCAAAACTGTGTTTATATTTGAAAAATTTAAAATTCTGTCCCAGACCTTGCTTCAAACCTGGATACTTCGTGCACTTATTTCTTAATGTTAACAGGTTGGGAGGGGTGGGAGCAATATATGCCCCAGACAGACAGACAGGGAGGTAAGCGGAGAAGGGTGTGAGTTATCATTCACTGCACCATAAACAGACAGCATAACACAGCATTCAGTTAAGGGGTACAACAATGTTGTGTTACATCACAAAGGTTAGTGGTGGTCTGAGGCCAAAGGGTAAGGATCTGTAGTCTTCAGACTTCTACCAGTTCAGAACCAAGGAGCCAAGTGTTAAAGAAAATATGCACTGAAGTACTTCTACCAGTTGCATGATCAGATGAAACCACACAGACTAACTCTGCATTGCAAGATGTTGTTAACTTTTGGCTACTGGTAATGTATATGAGTATTTTATAGTTGTGTGTTTTGGGGTGAGGGTTATGGATTTGCTGTTCTCTTGTTTGCTATCAACAAACTAGTGCAACTCTCTGCTTATCTCACATTTGTTCCATGTCAGACTGAAAACAGTGGTTTTTATATCCACATATATGCTGTACAAGATACTGTACACTGCATGGCAGTGTTCTTTGTGCTAATGATACATTGCTGACAGCTCATGAGCCAGTCGTGTGTGTGTGTGTGTGTGTGTGTGTGTGTGTGTGTGTGTGTGTGTTGCTTGCAGGTGGCTCACTTTGAGCCAGCTGCTGTCAGTTTCTCTGCTGTATGACACTTAGTGTCAGTGGGGATAATACTACTGTATTTTCGCAAGTGTTTTGCAGACTGGTGTGCAGTGTGGCCCACAGAATGCAAAGGTGAGGCTCGTTAATTCAGTTTTTCCCCTAAGCCGTTAATGAGCCACTCCACTCACTGCTTTGGAATATTCTGTTTTTATAGAAAATGGGAGAAGTGAGCAGTGCTGTTTTCATAAAAATGCCAATAGAAACGAGCAACAAACATATGACATAAGGATTGGCACAGCATTACTGCCCCAAACTGTACCTTTTACCCTTGTGGTGTGGCGTATTGTGTGGTATGTATGGTGTATATATGGTAGTTTCCCACTGTTGTCGTTAAGTGCTATGTATCAGTGAAGTACAGTGCTCCAGTTGCTTTAAAAGATTAGAAACAGGAGGAACCACAACAAACTTGCCAAATAATGTCAGGAGGACCTTCTAACTTAACACTTCGTTCATAGTTTACATGAAAAATGGAGAGTAGTTGACCTGTCACCTGTGTCTACGTATGTCTTTCTCTGCTTCTAGCTTTTGAAATGGACAGATTAACATGAGAAATAGTTTTTCAAGCTCAGTTTTCACCTTTTAGCACTGACCATTCATAATGCCCAAAAAGTGGTATGATCCTAGATTACAACATGATTTTTGAGCAGAGTTTCAAGAAATTAGAATCAATAGATGAATACTGTATTTTTTTTAAAATCAACCACTTACCACTTTTCGAGAAAAGCAGCAAACAATGCACAGGCTAAGTTTTCTTTTATTTGCCTATTTCATTTAAATTTAATGTTTTATTCCATGTATCTTGAAACTGAAGGAGTCAAAAGTTTCTCAGTCTTTGTTCGTTTTCTACATTTATTACAGGAAATAATAAGAATTAAAAAACAAGAATCAGTTATTTTGGAAACCATTTGTTTTGAGCGGTTTTAACACTCAGGTTAAAATGGCATCAGTTTTGTCCATCTGACCTTCGTGGTCGTTTTTTCAGTGACCTGTTTAAAAAACATTTTTGAACTTAATCTGTCTCAATATTTTACACACACTCACTTTTCCTAGCCCACTCAGACTGACAGTCCATTTGTCAGCCAAAATTAGATTGTGAATGTGGTGTGTATTGTCAGGGGTGTGTATTGTCAGGGGTGTGTATTGTCAGGGGTGTGTATTGTCAGGGGTGTGTATTGTCAGGGGTGTGTATTGTCAGGGGTGTGTATTGTCAGGAGTCCGTGCAGTGCTTGGTGTGTTGCTATACGTGACATGATTATCAGCGTGCCCATTTCACCAGATAACTGGCTAGCCCAACAACTAACAGTACTGGCATTAACAGTGGTCAACCCTTTACACCTTCTGTGGTCACTTTTTCACGTTTGTTACACTCATTCTCACAATGCAGGAACACTATAACAGCACTTTGCTTCAGATGAACATCATTTGCAGCGGCCATCCTGATGGAGTTCAAATTGTGGAAACAGGTCGAATTAAATTTGAATGCGTATGGGAAGAATGTATCTGGGACCTCCACATATGTAGAATGGAAGTTCTATTTCTGAAAAAAGAAGTTATGCAGTTCTTTTGAAGTGATGCTCTGATATATTCACCGCTCTGATATATTCACTTGCAAATTTTGTTCTATTCCATTCATGGATGGAGTGTCCACCCCCAGCAGCTGAGTGGTCAGCACAACAGAATATCAACCATAAGGGCTTGGGTTAGATTCCCAGCTGGGTCAGAGATTTTCTCTGCTCAGGGACTGGGTGTTGTTTTGTTCTAATCACGCATCATTTCGTCCCCATCTACGTGCAAGTTGCCAAAGTGGTGTCAAATTGAATGACTTGCCCCCGGCAAACAGTCTACCCGACAGGAGGCCCTAGTCACACAAGGTAATAATGACTGTCTATATGCTACAGTATTTTCATAAACACTGTAATTAATTTGATACTCAAATGGCCACTGTGGAATATGAATTATGAGAGGAATAAAAGTAATCATTTATTGTATGGTTGAAGTGGCGTTGAGCAGTTGATAAGCACATGAACAAGATCAGCATTGTTGGCAAGTTGATGGCTAAGTATGGGACATTAGTCATGGGTGTGGTGTGTGGCTCCCCACTACCATTCTGTTAAAACAGATGTGAAAAATGTATAACCTGAATGTGTAACAACTACTTCTATTTTGAACTCACATTGTGTAAATTGGCCAACGGAACTTGATACGGACAACATTCTTCCACTGACTCCTATTTAAGTCTTGCATTTTCAGTGCAGTCTCAGTAGGTCAGGCTTGAGAATGGGCCAATCATTTCGAAACTAGTCGTCAAAATGTGTGTACCGCAACTATGACAGATTTTTAATAAATACTTCATTAAATAAAAGGGTTGCTGTCCTACATGTCTTTCACACATTTGAAAAAATGGTATAATATGGTTAAAAAAAAAGTTTTACTTGCCAGCAGCGCAGGAGAAATGCATGTAAAAGATACGAAAGTTTGCTAGCTTTCAGAGCCAGTGACCCCTCATCCTGACAAATTGGTTGAAGGGACTGGTGACGTTTAGGATACGGGGAGAAGTATGGAAAATTTGCTCAAAACCCAGGGCCAGGACAGTGTGAAAAAGTCTCCATGTTGAGACATCACCCAAGGGTGAGAGCTACTTGCAACACACACGTGGGTGGCTTCAGATAATGTTTTGATAAGGCATTGGCCGATATGCTGTCGATTTATGTTGCTGGCCCAGGGAAAGATTGGAATACCATACTGCCCAATGTGACATTCGTAAGTAACACAGTGAAACAAGAAAATGCATGTTTACACCATTCTTTGCATTCCAAGGTCGCAAATCAAGATTGCAAATGATACACTCTTCTTGTGTCCACTGGATGATACTCAGGATGACTAGTTGAAACGTCTCATCACTAGGATAAAAGAAGAGACAGCTGGCTCACATTTGGTCTCTGGATGCACAGGAGGAGCACTGAGAGCGTCATAATCCCAAGCATAGGCCAGTGAGGTACTGCCTGGGAGACTTGCTAGGGATTTTTACTGCTGTATCCAAAATAGGACTTGCACCATAGTGTATCCTTTGTTGCTCATTGGATGTCACATACAAAGCTGAGGATTATGGCCCTTCATGAAGTAGAAAAAACTGCTGACACATTGTTTATAACCTGCGTATGAAGCCATATACAGTCCTCAAATGCAGGTTGATGATGGAGGCGAAGTATATTGGTACACATGCAATTGATTACTCTGTGCAATGATTATCTTTGTCAGAATATCTCTTTGATTTATGTGTATTCTCTGTTTTGTTATTATTCTGTTGTTTGATTCTCAGTATAAATTATGTCTCGTGAATTACAGGATAGTTTCAAATGTTGTGGTAGAGTGAATTTATTAAATTGGCAACACTGTGTCAGTTGTGATATGATATGCATCTCTTGCACCCTTGTCACTGGGGCTTCTTGTTCATAGAAATTAAAGACCCGTTTGGCGATCACAAATCATCGATGGGAGGAAGCTACCTTTGATGTCCATTAAAATGGAGAGGATGTGACAACAAGATCAGAACATGATTATCTGCCAGCACTGCCATATGGAAGACCATTGAAAAGACCTAGATAAAGAGCACTGTCTTTACTCAGTACTGATGAGAAATTGTGAACAAGTGGGTGGTCATTTTTCGAGGAGAGGGAGCAATGCTGTTAGCTGTGCTGCATGCGATGGGGCATGGCAGTTAGTATCAGTTTCTGGCATGCTGCAGGTTGCCAGTTCAGACCCAATCACCAGTTATTTGCTATTTAGTACTTATCACTTACAGACATTTCTTAAAATTTATTCCGTTTTTTATGTTTGCATATTTTTCAGTAATCAGTGGTTTTATAAATAGCAGCACTGTTAAGAGTTGAGTTCTGTTCTGTCAGTACATTGGTGTTTTTGACGTACGTGATTTCAGTGCTAAATCTTGTAATTAATTAAAAACCCTGCTTTCAGGTTTGGACTCAATTGTGGTTAAGATATTACGGAATTAAATGGCGTTTGTACTAATTTTCTACATAAATGTCAAATACATTATGATATTACTGCCATGATATATGCGTTATTTCACCTTATTTTGCATTCATAAGTTTCAGTTTGTTTTATTTGTTCATATCTGTACACTATTTGCATCCTAAATGGACACGTAGATACTTGTATACTAGCTTGTTCAGGACTAGTTATTTATATGTGCAGGAGTTGTGCCTGGCAAGACCCGAAGAGTGGGGAAGGCACCACAGGAGGTTCGAAGCTGTCAGGCAGTGGTAAACTGGTCTTGAGTGGAAAAGACAATAAAGGTAACATAAATGTTCAAACGAGTCATGATTCTCTAACAGCCTGGTATATGGGTGCTAGGTGGTAGTAGATGTTGTCTATTTAACTGTTGTCTTGTGTGTAGTTAAAAACTCTTGTTTGTGAAACTGTTACTTTTGTGCGCTATCGTTTATTTGACATTTACTTAGCAAGTTTGCTCACCGGTAAAACACTGGACTTGCATTTGGGATGGCGGCAATTAAGATTCCTTCCCAGATGTTCAGATTTAGGTTTTCTGTGGTTTCCCTAGATTACATAAGGCAAATGCTGGAATGGTTCCTTTGGAAATATGGCATTCTTCTTCCTTTTGTTTCTGTTCCATCCTCTGAGCTTGGTCTCTCTCTTAGAGAGACAGAGCATTAACTCTTCCCCACTGTTTCCTTCAGTGTTCAATGTAACACGTGTGAGATATTATCTGACATGAATGACAGAAAGCAGTGTGCACAAGTTCCACGTCAATCACACAATAATAGGCACTCAAAATTTGACAGCCGGTCATGGTGTGATGCAGGGTTCAGTTGTGGGTCCTCTGTCGTTTCTGATACATATAAATTATCTTCCACTTGTGTTTTCAGAAGATGCAATTTTTTCCTTTTTGTAGATGATACATGTATAGGAATAAAAAGTAGTGTCAGTCTTTTTAATGAAAAGGCAGCTAATGAAACATTCAAAAACATCAATAGGTGGTTCTAGGCAAAAGGATTATCAATGCAGTTTTAACAAGTCTCATTACATATGGTGCAGTACTTCTCATAGAACTCCACAAGCTATAAAAATAGGTTTTTCAAACAATTAAATAAGAAGTAGAAGTCAATATTTTGTGACTACAAATAGGTCACAACCTTAATTATAAAACAAACTGCCCAGAGTTTATGAAGCATTGTAGTTCAGCTACATGATTACTGCTTTGATTCAAAGATGGAGTAGTAGTTTATTTTGTAAATTTCCAGGTCTTTTTTTTTTTATGGGCGGGGGGGGGGGGGGGGGGAGGGGGGGGTGTACAGAGGCAGTATTTTCAGAACACAGGAGTGTGTTGCAAGAGTTGCAACTGGTCTTCATTCTGGAAAATCTTGTAGAGACTTCTTCAAAAACTGGATATTTTGACAACTAAAATGGTAAAAAGCATGAATATAATGCTGTGAGCTAGAACAGCCTCCACAGAGATTTGAAGCAAACATTAGTGCAGAAAGGAATCAGATAGGAGTCTGTATGTGTCCAACAACCTACCAAAACACATTATATGTCTTGTAGATCGTATATTGGTGGAGTTTAAGACTGAATTAAAGAACTTGCTAATGGCCACAGTAACACTCAATTTGTATGTTTTATGTTAGTTTATAATTAGAATTTTGCAGTGTAATACAGTAAAGTCATTTCAATGTATTCCCCTTAAATTACATGTATATCTCCTATTTCTTTCCACATCCAAGAGATTACTCACTGTGGGGTACACAGAATTGGCCTAATCTAATCTAACAAGATTTGGGGTGAATGCCAAGGAGAAAATAGCCTTTCCTCATTAGTGTGCAAGTGTGTCTGTGTCTGGAGGTTATAAACACTTCAGAATATCTTTGTTTCATTAAACAGAAACTATACTAATTTATTAAATTCACCAAAACAGCCTTACAGAATACTTGCATGCATTTTTATTTTTGTTTTGTTTTTTAAATGAGTAGCCTATTGTGTTGTGATGCTACCTACCTTCAAGGGATAAGACTGGCTACAAATACCTACAGAATCAGACATGTAGCCAACCTTTGTGCAAGGCTGTTGAACTCAAACTAGCATTTTAGTGGCAACTCCACATGGTGCAGCAAGTGTACTGGTCACTGTTGAGTCACAAGTATTCTATCTACCTTTACAGGAATGCTATGCAATTTTCACTTGAAGTGCCTGGCAGATGAATCATCAGACCACATTCATACTATTTCTCTACTGTTCCACTTTTGAACAGCATTTGGGAAGAACAAGCAGTTTAATCTTTCTGTATGAGCTCTGACTTATGTTATTACAATGATCATTGCTCCCTAAGTAGGTGGGCCACAAAGTGTTTTCATTCTTCGAGAAGAAAAATGGAGACTAAAATCTCGCGAAAAGATCTCGTTGCTACCAAAAATCCACATGTGCTAATGATTGCCACCCCAACTTATCATTTTGCTTTAATCATTTCTCCTTATGTAGCTGGGTGGCAACAGAATGTTTTCGCAATCGAAGGAGAAAACTGGTGATTTAAATTTCATGAGAAGATCCCTTTGCAGCGAAAAATGCCTTTGTTTTAATGATTGCCACTCTAGTTCACTTATCATGTCTGTGACACTATCTCCCCTATTTTGCGATAATACAAAATGAGCTGTCCTCCTTCGTACTTTTTTGATGTCATCCGCCAGTCCTACGTGATGTGGATCCCACACCACACAGCAATACTCCAGAATAAGGCGGACAAGTGTGGTGTAAGCAGTGTCTTTAGTAGACTTGTTGCACCTTCTAACTGTTCTGCCAATGAATCACAGTCTTTGGTTTGCTCTACCCACTATATTATCTGTGTGATTGTTCCAATTCAGGTTATTTGTATTTGTGAGACTTATCGCTAATATCTTTTAGTATTCATGTGAATAACTACAAACTTTCCTTTATTCAGCGTCAATTGCCACTTTTCGCACCATGCAGATATCTTATCTAAATCGTTTTGCAAGTCGTTTTGATCATCTGATGACTTTACAAGATGATAAATGACAGCATCATCTGCAAACAATATAAGAGGGCTACTCAGATTGTCTCCTATGTCGTTAATATAGATCAGAAACAATAGAGGGCTTATAGCACTTCCTTGGAGAACGCCAGGAAGCTCATTTAGCCAGTGAGAGGATAGTTTCAGGTAACCAGTGATAGCAAGAAATTACAGTTTGCTTTTAGTGCTGAAACTGAACTTTTTCTGTCTTGAGTATGATCTTGCAGATTAGCTTTGATCGCCATGAACAAAATGATCACAATTTTAGTTCTGCTGGAGATTGGCCACCATTACTCTCTCAGAACATTACTCATCATAGGATTCTGGTTAGCTTAAGGTACAAGTTTAAATTTAGGGCTAAAAACTGTGTCTTCTGTTGCACTTCTACATCCATACTACGTAAACGACCTGACGGTGTGTGGCGGAGGGTACCTCCAGTACCTCTATCGGTACTGCAGAGTCTTCCACTGGTGTTTATCTATCACCACCGTAACGCTTTCACGATTACTAAATGATCCTGTAACGGAGCACGCTGCTCTCCGTTGGATCTTCTGTATCTCTTTTATCAACCCTATCTGGTTCGGATCCCACACTCCTGAACAGTATTCAAGCAGTGAGCGAACAAGTGTACTGTAACCTACTTCCTTTGTTTTCGGATTGCATTTCCTTAGGTTTCTTCCAATGAATCTCAGTCTGGCATCTGCTTTATCGACGATCAAGTTTATATGATCATTCCATTTTAGATCACTCCTAATGCGTACTCCCAAATAATTTATGGAACTAACTGCTTCCAGTTGCTGACCTGCTATATTGTAGCTAAATGATATCAGATCTTTCTATGTATTCGCAGCACATTACACTTGTCTACATTGAGATTCAATTGCCATTCCCTGCACCATGTGACAAATCGCTGCAGATCCTCCTGCATTTTAGTTCAATTTTCCATTGTTACAACATCTCAATATCTTCCGATGTCATCCACAAGGACATGTATGTATATTGTGAATAGCAACGGTACAACAACTCCACTGCGGCACACCTGAAATCAGTCTTATGTCGGAAGATTTCTCTGTATTGAGTATGACATGCTGTGTTCTGTTATCTAGGAACACTTCAATCCAATCACACAATTGGTCTGATAGTCCATATGCTCTTACTTTGTTCATCAAACGACTGTGGAGAACTGTATCGAACGCCTTCAGTCATTGGTCACTTCAAAACACCTGTCAATAGTGCATCTCACTTTCCCGACATATTTCTCGGCATCCACTTCCGACAAAGCATCGTGTTACACAAGAACAGGATTTGTGAAGTGACTTGCTGTGTTTGTGTGTTGCTTATAATCGAGTGGTAGACGGCGGCCAATGTGACGACACTATAACGGTAAGTGACAGACGTCAACTACCAGGTAATTTTAAAGGGACCGTAGTCCCCGTCGTCCTCCTGCCTCTGGGCCTTCCCCTGCTCCCACTCTGGCCCCACATGTGCTCTCTGTATCCTCAGCTTACCTGAATAGACCATTCTCCCATCTCCACCCTCACTACCCCGTCTTTCTGTGCCTCGCTCACTCCCTGTTATTGTTACTTGAGAAATGTTTTTGCTTCAGCTGTTTGTTCTTTTTTCTGCCCTGAATGTTAACAGCTACCTGTATGTTGTATTGTTGGCAGTGTTAATTTGTAGCTACCCATGAGTAGTGGTTCTTTAACATAAAGCGAAGGGCTACTTCTGCAGTCTGTTGGCTTGAATATTGTGGTTTGGAAGATACTGTAACAAACATTGTGTGTTCTACCAAGCTCTCCACATTCACATCTGTCTTGATTGTCTTTTGTTGTTTTGTGCAAAGTAGAAATTGCACGTTTTGACATCGTCAGCTATACAATATAATCAAGATTAAGTAGTCAGAAGCTGAAGACCTTAAGGCTCTTTCTGTTTTCTTGGTGAGTGAGTGAGTGAGTGAGAGAGAGAACTTTTTCAGTATACTAACAGCCTGTGCAGTGGAAGAAGCTGGACTATACTTGGTTACGATTCAATCTGACAACAGACCTAGAGAAGACAAGTGAAAGTTAGATTTGTTCAGTTCTGTTCATTTTTTAATATAACTTAAATTTGTCTCCTGTATCACACTAGCATACCGTGATGTAAATGAAAATGAAATGCCATGTTGCTGGGGCCTCCCATTAGGTAGACCAACTGCCTGGCGCAAGTCTCTTGTGTTGATGCTTCTTCAGCGACTTGCATGTCGCTGAGGGTGATATGATGAAGAAGACAACACAACACCCAGTCCCTGAGCAGAGAAAATCTGACCCAACTGAGAAGCTAACCTGGGCCCTTTTGCATGGAATTCTGCCACCAGCTAAATTTTCTCAGCCAATGTCAGTGAGAACTGTACTTAAAAAACATTCATTGTATTTAGACAGGAAGATAACTTAGTATTAGGCCTACAACTTTGCTTCCACCATTCTTTCTTGAAGTTCACAACTTTATTGTGAAAAACTTGTAAACAATTTGTGATGGAAAGTATTGGCCATCGCTGGCCACTACTTTTCCCATCTTTCAAGCAGCATACAAATCCTACGGTGGGCAAGTGTATTTTTTGAGGAGATTCATGAATCAGTCCAGTTTTACACTTGTTAGTACAGGGTGGCGCAGATAAAAGTGGCCTGGAGAAGAGAGTTGCAGACAAAGAAACACGTCAGAGGAAAGGAAATACAGTACTATCATGACTGTAGATGATGTTGAAAGTGACCACCATTCATCTCCTGGCACTTCTGGTCCCTGTTCAGCAAGTTGCTGAAGTTCGGATTGAAGCTGGCCTGCTGGAATTGCTGCAGTCACATCCGAAATGTTTTCTGCTGCAGTTCTTGAAGACTGTGAGAGTTGTTACGATAATTTAGACTTGAGGGGTCCCCGCACCAAGTAATTGCACACTGACAGATCAGGTGACCTGGATGGCCAAATAGGGCCATGACTATGCAAATCCAGGTGGAGTATTCAGCCACATGGTCAATGTGATATGTCAATCTCTCGTGACAGGTGTCAGGTTGATTTGGCAGGACTCTGGACTGCAGCTACTTTTTCTGGTGTGCAGGCATGTTTTGGAATATTTTTGAACTTGTTCAAAACACATACTGCTTGACGCCATTTCCGAACTTGCTCTTTGCTCGCACTTTGACACCATTAAACTTCTCAGCAAACAACTGACCACAACATTTCCACAACTTTTTCATGTAACTTTCCACAACTAACACCCACTGCTTCCACTATGCTTTGAACCAATGTGGATCATGTGGCTGATGTAGACGGGCTGTGGTTATATGCATACATTCTTGTCCAGTTGTATCGGCTCGTCGGGACAACTTTTTAGTTGCCTCACCCTGTATAGCCAGAAGTGGTGGCAGCCAGGCTGCATGTAATTGATCAAAAAAAGGTGGTAGTCAGAGAGAGCAATGTCTGGAGAATATGGCTTCCATCCAATCACTCACTGATCAGTCTGGTCTGGCAACGGAAGAAAGCAAAACGAAAGCTGAGATTTTAAATTTAGCATTTGAGAAATCTTTCACGCAGGAGGATCGTACAAACATACCGCCTTTTGAGTCTCGTACAGATTCCTGTATGGAGAACATAGTGATAGACATTCCTGGGGTTGTGAAGCAGCTGAATGGGTTGAAAATAAATAAATTGCCAGGTCCTGATGGGATTCCAATTCGGTTTTACAGTTTTACAGAGAGTACTCTACTGCATTGGCTCCACCTAACTTGCATTTATTGCGAATCTCTTGGCCAACGTAAAGTCCCAAGCGACTGAAAAAAGTGCAGGTGATGCCTGTATACAAGAAGGGTAGAAGGACGGATCCTCAAAATTACAGACTAATATCCTTAACATCGATTTGTTGCAGGATTCTCGAACATATTCTCAGTTCGAATATAATGAATTTCCTTGAGACAGGGAAGTTGCTGTCCATGCATCAGCACGGCTTTAGAAAGCATCGCTCCTGCGAAACGCAACTCGCCCTTTTTTTCAAATCATATCTTGCGAACCATGGATGAAGGGTATCAGACGGATGTCATATTCCTTGACTTTTGGAAAGCGTTTGACTCGGTGCCCCACTGCAGACTCCTAACTAAGGTACAAGCATATGGGATTGGTTCCCAAGTATGTGAGTGGCTCGAAGACTTCTTAAGTAATAGAACCCAGTACATTGTCCTCGATGGTGAGTGACCTCGATGGTGAGTGTTCATCGGAGGTGAGGGTATCATCCGGAGTGCCCCAGGGAAGTATGGTAGGTCCGCTGTTGTTTTCTTTCTACATAAGTGATCTTTTGGATAGGGTGGATAGCAATGTGCGGCTATTTGCTGCTGATGCTGTGGTGTTGTCATTGAGTGACTATAGGAGGATACAAGATGACTTGGACAGGATTTGTAATTGGTGTAAAGAATGGAAGCTAACTCTAAATATAGATAAATGTAAATTAATGCAGGTGAATAGGAAAAAGAATCCCGTAATGTTTGCCGTAATGTTTGAATACTCCATTAGTAGTGTAGCGCTTGCAACAGTCAGGTCGATTAAATATTTGAGTGTAACATTGCAGAGTGATATGAAGTGGGACAAGCATGTAGTGGCAGTTGTGGGGAAGGCGGATAGTCATCTTCGGTTCATTGGTAGAATTTTGGGAAGATGTGGTTCATCTTCAAAGGAGATCGCTTATAGAACACTAAATTGACCTATTCTTGAGTACTGCTCAAGCGTCGGGATCAGATCGGATTGAGGGAGGACATAGAAGCAATTCAGAGGCGGGCTGCTAGATTTGTTACTGGTAGGTTTGATCATCATGCGAGTGTTACTGAAATGCTTTAGGAACTCTTGTGGGAGTCTCTGGAGGAAAGGAGGCGTTCTTTTCCTGAATCTCTACTGAGGAAATTTAGAGAACCAGCATTTGAGGCTGACTGCAGTACAATTTTACTGCCACCAACTTATATTTCGCGGAAAGACCACCAAGATAAAATAAGAGAGATTAGGGCTCGTACAGAGGCATATAGGCAGTCATTCTCCCCTCGTTCTGTTTGGGAGTGGAACAGGGAGAGAAGATGCTAGTTGTGGTGCGAGGTACCCTCCGCCACGCACCGTATGGTGGATTGCGGAGTGTGTATGTAGATGTAGATGTATGGCAGGTGAGATGTTACTTCCCTCGTCAACATTCCCAAGTACAATTTGACAGGTTTCGAAACTAGAGGTTGAGGATTGTCATACAGCAAAATCACATTTTCATGTCTATCACTCTATTGTGGCCATTTGTCTTTCATTGCTTGGTTCAAATGCGTCTGTTGCTTTTGATAACGATCTCCTGTGGTTTTTTTCAGTCTTGTTTCAGAAGCTCATAATAAACGATGCTGAACTGGTATCACCAAATACAGAACATGACCTTCGAGCCATAAATATTCAGTTTGGCTGTCAATGTGGAACCATGGCCAGGATGTTCCTTTGATTTCTTGCTCATAGGATTATTGTAAGAAACCTGTTTTTTGTCCCTGCTTACAATATGATGCAGAAATCCCTTCCACTTTTGCCAGGCAAGCAGTTGTTAACGAGCAGACACTACTCAACATTTCTCCACTTCAACTTGCATGGCACCCAATGTCCTTGCATGTGTATCATTCCCGTGGGTTTCAAGTGTTTAAGGGAAATGGCTTGTTAACTATCCCAGCAATTGTGCTAATTCCTGTTGTGTTTGGCGTGTGTTGTGATCAGGTAACATCTATAGTTTCGCATCTTTGAAAACTCGCTTTTCCACTCTCATGCTGGTGTTCCACATCAAAATTACCTTTCTTGAAGTATTGAAACCATTCTCTGCATGCTCCTTCACTAATAGTTGTCTCACCATAGGTCTTACCCAGCGTTTTATGAGCTTCAGTTGCGAATTTCTACATTTTAAAGCAGAAAGTTAAGACGTCCTGCAAATGACTAGAACTGGACTTGTAAGGTAATATATTCAATCGAGAATAACGTCATGAGACAATCACAGATTGTGTTCAGTTTACAAATTCCCAAGCTTATTGTATGATACATACAACCATATCCAGCACCACCACTTAACGCTGCTGCCATCTATTGAGAAATGGCAGAAGCAAAGTTGTAGACATAATACAATTTAAGTGTTTTAAGTATGTTTAGGAAGAAGAGTAAAAGCTATAATTGAGAACAAGACAATATGCAGAGATGTACAATGTTTTGTCGTTATTGAGAATTATAAATTTTTGACAAGGGCTGTTTTTGTAACCACTGCATTTTAGTGATAATCTGCACATGTGACTTCTACTCCTATCACCAAACACCCATATTCTTGATGTTTCACTAACCAAATATTTATTTATTTGTTTGTAATAAACTTGCGTTTATTTTTTATGTTAATGTCCAGTTTGTTGACATTTGTTATCTTATGTTCCATTTCTTTTCAGTTGCTCGTTTTTCATTTATCAACTGAAGGTAGTAGTTCATTGGCTGACATGGAAACTTGGCACATTATCGTGTACTTGGACACCAGAGAATTCTAAGCCAGTATACAATGCCAGAAAGGAAATCTTGTTTTGCAATCCAAGAATGTTAGATAAAAGAAATTAGTTCAATCATTAGGGGAGATGAAAATTTAATTCTGGTTAGGTACAGGAATGTGATAGGATACAAAGAAAGAATAAAAAAAGTAGTATCAGAATGGGTACTGAGGAAAACGAATTAAAGGGGAAGCTGTTTAATAGAATTTTGTGTAGAGTACAAGTTAATCACCATGAACACTTGATTCAACAAGATACATCGAAAAGTTTCAGATAGATTATATAACGGTAGGACAGAGTTTCCAAAACCAGTTTTAAATTTAAAAATATTTCCAGGGGCAGGTGCGAAATCTGGCCACAATTGATTGACTATGAGGTGCAGAAACTGAAACTGAAGGAAGGGTAGAGATTGAGGAGTCTGGACAGGGATAAGTTGAAAGAAACAGAAGCTGTTGGGGAAGCATTGGACAACAATTGACCGAAATTGAGCAAAGGGACACAACAGAATAGAAATTGGTAGCTTTGAGAGAGGACACAGTTAAACAAATAGACAAAAATAAAAGTCCTAGTAAAAATTGGTGAGTAAGACATGAGGCATTGAATTTAATTGAAGAACCATGAAAATATAAAAATGAAACAGGCAAAAGTAAATACTTATAAATGAGGTTGATTGAAAGTGCAGATTGGCAGTACAGGATTAACTAAAAACAATGCAAACCTGTACATTGTGATGACAAAAGTCATGGATAGTGATGCACCCATATACTAACAGAAGCAGTATTACGTACACAAGGTATAAAAGGGCAGTGGATTGTCAGAGCTGTCACTTAACGCAGGTGATTCATGTGAAAAGGTTTCTGACGTGACTGTGGCTGCACAGTGGGAATTAATTAGGGTCAATGTGGATGCTGGCTGTGTGGCATCGCCCACTCTACCTGTGAGTGGACATGTGGCTGCTTCTTCAGCAAGGTCCAAGCAGGCACACGGGTGGGGGGTGTTTATTAGTTATTGGGAGCTCCAATGTTAGGCGGGTGATGGAGCCCCTTAGGGAAATAGCGGAAAGGTCGGCGAAGAAGGCCAGTGTTCACTCTGTCTGCTTGCTGGGGGCTCTCATCTGAGATGTGGAGGAGGTCCCGCCAGTGGCGATAGAGAGCACTGGGTGCACCCGACTGCAAATTGTTGCTCATGTCGGCACCATTGACTCCTGCCGTCTGGGTTCAGAGGTCATCCTCAGTTCGTACAGGCGGTTGGCGGAGTTGGTGAAGGCGGGGTGGAATCTGAGCTAACTATTTGTAGTATCGTTCCCAGAACAGATCGTGGTCCTCTGGTTTGGAGCCGAGTAGAAGGCTTAAACCAGAGGCTCAGATGATTCTGCAGAGATCTGGAGTGCAAATTTCTCGACCTCTGCTATCGGGTGGAGAAATGCAGGGTCCCCCTGAATAGGTCAGGTGTGCACTACATGCAGGAAGCCGCTACAAGGGTAGCGGAGTACGTGTGGAGTGCACATGTGGGTTTTTTAGGTTTGAGAATTCCCTCCCCAGGCCCGACAAGACGCCTCCTGAGATGCGGTGAGGTAGGAGTAGGCAAAATGCTACAGGGAATAACATTATTAATGTGCTAATAGTAAACTGCAGGAGCATCTAGAAAAAGGTCCCAGAACTGCTCTAATTAATAAACGGTCACAATGCCCACATAGTACTAGGGACAGAAAGTTTGCTGAAACCGGACGTAAACAGTAATGAAATCCTAAACTCAGATTGGAATGTATACCGCAGAGACAGGCTGGACAGTGAAGGGGGAGGCGTGTTTATAGCGATAAGAAGTGCAGTGGTATCACAGGAAATTAACGGAGATCCAAAATGTAAAATAATTTGGGTGAAGGTCACAGTCAAAGCAGGCTCAGATATGGTAATTGGATGTGTCTATAGGCCCCCTGGCTCAGCAGCTGTTGTGGCTGAGCACCTGAAGGATAATTTGGAAAATATTTTGAGTAGATTTCCCTGCCATGTTATAGTTCTGGGTGGAGATTTTAATTTACCAGATATAGAATGGGAGTCTCGAACGCTTATAACGGGTGGCAGGGACAAAGAATCTAGTGAATTTTTTTTTAAGTGCTTTTTCTGAAAACTACCTTGAGCAGTTAAACAGAGAACCAACTCGTGGCGATAACATATTAGACCTTCTGGTGACAAACAGACCCGAACTATTTGAAACAGTTAACACAGAACAGGGAATGAGTGATCATAAATCGGTTACTACATTGATGATTTCAGCCGTAAATAGAAATATTAAAAACGCTAGGAAGATTTTTCTGTTTAGCAAAAGTGACAAAAAGCAGATTTCAGAGTACCTGACAGCTCAACACAAAAGTTTTGTCTCAAGTATAGATAGTTTTGAGGATCAGTGGACAAAGTTCAAAACCATCGTACAATATGCATTAGATGTGACAAGCAAGATTGTAAGAGATGGGAAAGAGCCACCGTGGTACAACAACAGAGTTAGAAAACTGCTGCTGAAGCAAAGGGAACTTCACATAGCCAAAGCCTTGCAGGCAAACAAAAATTATGCTAAGCGAAATGTAGTGTTAGGAGGGCTATGCGAGAGGCGTTCAATGAATACGAAAGTAAAGTTCTATGTACTGACTTGTCAGAAAATCCTAAGAAATTTTGGTCTTGTGTCAAAGCGGTAGGTGGATCAAAACAAAATGTCCAGACACTTTGTGACCAAAATGGTACTGAAACAGAGGATGACAGACTAAAGGCCGAAATACTAAATGTCTTTTTCCAAAGCTGTTTCACAGAGGAAGACTGCACTGTAGTTCCTTCTCTAGATTTTCGCACAGATGACAAAATGATAGGTATCGAAATAGATGTAAGAGGGATAGAGAAACAATTAAAATCGATCAGAAGAGGAAAAGCCGCTGGACCTAATGGGATACCAGTTCAATTTTACACAGAGTACACGAAGGAATTTGCCCCCTTCTTGCAGTGGTGTACCGTAGGTCTCTAGAAGAGCGTAGCGTTCCAAAGGATTGGAAAAGGGCACAGGTCATCCCCGTTTTCAAGAAGGGACGTCGAACAGATGTGCAGAACTATAGACCTATATCTCTAACGTCGATCAGTTGTAGAATTTTGGAACACGTATTATGTTAGAGTATAATCACTTTTCTGGAAACTAGAAATCTACTCTGTAGGAATCAGCATGGGTTTTGAAACATAAGACGGTCGTGTGAAAGCCAGCTCTCGCTATTCGTCCACGAGACTCAGAGGGCCATAGACACGGGTTCCCAGGTAGATGCCGTGTTTCTTGACTTCTGCAAGGCGTTTGACACAGTTCCCCACAGTCGTGTAATGAACAAAGTAAGAGCATACTTACTATCAGACCAATTGTGTGATTGGATTGAGGAGTTCCTAGATAACAGAATGTCATTCTCAATGGAGAGAAGTCTTCCGACGTAAGAGTGATTTCAGGTGTGTGTCGCAGGGGAGTGGCATAGGACCGTTGCTATTCACAATATACATAAATGACCTTGTGGATGACATCAGAAGTTCACTGAGGCTTTTTGCAGATGATGCTGTGGTGTATCGAGAGGTTGCAACAATGGAAAATTTTACTGAAATGCAGGAGGATCTTCAGCGAATTGACGCATGGTGCAGGGAATGGCAACTGAATCTCAATGTCGACAAGTGTAATGTGCTGCGAGTACATAGATAGATAGATCCCTTATCATTTAGCTACAGTATAGCAAGTCAGCAACTGGAAGGAGTTAATGCCACAAACTATCTGGGAGTACGTGTTAGAAGTAATTTAAAATGGAATGCTCATATAAGGTTGATTGTCGGCAAAGCAGATGCCAGACTGAGATTCATGGGAAGAATCCCAAGGAAATGCAATCCAAAAACAAAGGAAGTAGGTTACACTACGCTTGTTCACCTGCTGCTTGAATACTGCTCAGCAGTATGGGATCCATACCAGATAGGGTTGATAGAAGAGATAGAGAAGATCCAACGGAGAGCAGTGCGCTTCGTTACAGGATCATTTTGTAATCGCAAAAGTGTTACGGAGATGATAGATAAACTGCAGTGGAAGTCTCTGCAGGAGAGACGCTCAGTAGCTCTGTACGGGCTTTTGTTGAAGTTTCGAGAACATACCTTCACCGAAGAGTCAAGCAGTATATTGCTCCCTCCTACGTATATCTCGCAAAGAGACCATGAGGATAAAGTGAGAGAGATTAGATGCCTAGAACATACCTTCACCGAAGAGTCAAGCAGTATATTGCTCCCTCCTACGTATATCTCGCAAAGAGACCATGAGGATAAAGTGAGAGAGATTAGATGCCTAGAATACCAAATTCCAGCATTCTCTCTCACCTTAGGCAACACAGTGGCCAACAACCTTCACCTAATGACAGAGAGCAGCAGTGTTCGTGTAGAGTTGTCTGTGCTAATAGACAAGCAGCACTGCCTGAAATAACCACAGAATTCAATGTAGACATACAACGAATGTATCCATTAGGACAGTGCAGTGAAATTTGGTGTTAATGGGGTATGGCAGCTGACAACCAATGCGAGTGTCTTTGCTAGTAGTGCAACACTGCGTGCAGCTCCTCTCCTCTGCTTGTGACATATTGTTTAAACCCTAGATGACTAGAAAACTGTGGTCTGGTTAGATTTGTCCTGATTTCAGTTTTTAAGGGAACTTGTATGTGAATAACAGTCAAAAAATCGATTTTTTTTATTTTTGTCTTAAAAAATTCTCCGTAATTCTCTGAACGAGAAAAACTTACTTCTGGGGAAATGGACCACAGAAATTACCAAAATTGGAGGAGATTAGAAATGGTTGCACGCACCATGACATTCCCATGACACACAGTCAGCTCGGTTAAAAATAAAGTTTTGCTCTCCTTTGTTTCATTTTTGACTTTTTAGTCCCATTAGTTGGCTTTACAGTTGCTTTTCTTTATTTTATACAGGGAGTTTAGTTTTTGTTTGCTGTTGTTTTGGCACAAATATTTTGTTTACAGCGACGTAATAGTGTGCTCGGGTTCCTCAACTGTGTGCTCGGGTTCCTCAACTGTGTGCTCGGGTTCCTCAACTGTGTGCTCGGGTTCCTCAACTGTGTGCTCAGGTTCCTCAACTGTGTGCGCGGGTTTCTTATTCTACTTGAAAGCAATGGGAAACATCGTGTTAAACAACATAAATTTTATGGGAATTAGTTCACCAAACGGATTAACTCGGCTAATACTGAAATACAACATAATACAACACTTTAATCAGCTTCAACTATTCCAAGTGCTTTGAAGCTAAAACTGAAATATTTGCACAATGAGCTTTTCAGTATTAATGCTGATAAAATACACACACCAAGTGTTGATTCAGTTTGTGTTATTGTGGAACGCTCTGCACTGTCTGAGCCAATAAAGCAAGCTTACATTGTGGAACACTCTGCACTGTCTGAGCCAATAAAGCAAGCTTACAGTGTAAGGAGTGTGGCAGTAGTGGTGTGAAGGTAGCTGAGGAGATAGGTGCTAGGAGAGGTTGTACATCAAAATTAAGAATTGTTTGTAATTTTGTGGTTCAAGCGAGTGTGGTTATACTTGTGGCGTAACTAAACACAGTGTATAACAGATATATTAAACTTGCTTATGCTGTGAGGTGTATAGGCAAAGGGTACAGAAGCGCACAAATTTTCTGTGCTCTTATGGACTTACCTCCACTACAGTGTTTGACAGGTACAATAAATAAAATTATTATACAGTCTTTAGAAGAAGTAGCAAATGATAGTATGAAAAATATTGTTCAGGAAAGTATAGGCATGAATGACAGTGATACATGTATGTCTGCAACCCTGAATGCATCCTGACAACGAACAGTCATTGGTCATGGTTGCAGTAGTGGAACTGAAAATCATGAATTTATGATTAATTTTAGTGGTAATTATGGAGGGATGGAATCTGAAAGTGTTACGAAGGTATTTCACAGGTCACTGGAGAAATGTTGTTGGATGTATATACCTTACCTAGGACATGGAGACTCAAGAGGGTACCAAAAAGTTTGTGAATCCAAACCTTGTGGTGACACAAAAATTGAAAAAATGGAATGTGTTGGACATATCCAGAAAACATAAGGTAGAAGATTGAGGAACTTGAAAAGGAATTTGAAGGGAAAGAAATTAGCTGATGGTAAGAGCATTAGTGGATGTGGTGGCTTACAGGTGAAGAAATAGACAGGTTGCAATATTATTATGGACAAGCCATAAGACAAAATAAAAATGACCTTGAGAGAATGAAAAAGGCAGTAGGGGATATCTTCTTTCATAAATTCTCCACAGATGACAAACCATGTCAGGTATACTGCCCACCTACCAGTGATTCGTGATGTGGCTACCAGACGGCTGTTACTCAAGGTAAGACCTGCAACTGTAAACAGTCTTTGCCATTTGCTATAATGGAAGCTATGAAACCTATATATAGGGATCTTAGTGACACAAGATTATTAGAGAAATGCTTACATGGTAGGACCTAAAATCCAAATGAAAGTATCAACAATTGTATATGGCAACGGACACCAAAAACTATTTTAGTAGGACTAAATACTTTGAAAATAGGTGTGCTAGATGCTGTGCTATGTTTCAATGACAGTGAAGTGTCAAGACTTGATGTTATGGAGCTGATGGGAGTGTCTGGTGGACTAAATATGCACAGAACTCTAATAGCCATTGACCGAAGGAGACTCTTCGAAGCAGAAAAATTAGTGTTGGAAGCCATCAAAGAAGCAAGAATAAGAAGAATAAATGTGAAAAAGAGAAGGGAGGAAGAACAACACAGAAAACAAGATGAATATGGACCTGGGTTGCATTAGTGCCATGCAGGGTTAATAGAAAAAGCAAGTATTAACTTTGACTTGAATTTTCCAAAAGTTAAATTGTTTAGTGTTCTGGCACACTTTGGCTAAAAACTATTAAAAATAGTGCTGAAATTTTTTATACTATCATAAAACATGCTTAACTAAAAAGTAGATTATTCTTGTGACTTAACTTTGAAAATAAAATGCTTTTTTTGAAGAAAAACCTTGGATTCATTTCTAAAATTTTTGACAGTCATATTTAAAAAATTTTGTGCCACAAATTAAGACAGCACCATCTTTTCGATAGTCTGCTTTAAAGATAATAGAGTATAGAACTTAAGTGAAAAGAAAACTGTGTACTTTGTTTGTATTTTTAGTAATGTGTACCTATGATGTACATAAATAATTAGCATGCTTTATTTCACTTGCAACAAAAAATAGTTAAAAAAGTGTGAGAATTAAAGCATTAAACATAAAAATGTTCTTGAAAGATGTCTTAAAAATGGTAATTGTTATATGGGCTTACAAATCTTATTCTTTGTGATACACAATTGAGAAAACTGACAATTTTTTCAAGGCTTCCCCCTGGTATTCACGGATCAGTCCCCTTAAGGGCTGATGGTAATGTTAGATTGTGACGCAGACCCCACTAAGTCATGGACCCAAGTTGTCAGCAAGGCACTGTCCAAACTAGTGGTAGCTCCATAATTGTGCGAGCTGTTTTTAAATGGAATGGACTGAGTCCTCTGGTCCAGCTGAACCAATCATTGACTGGAAATGATGTTCTACTTGCCCAGACCATTTGTAGCCATTCATGGATTTCATTTTGCCAAACAACAATGCCATGTCACTGGGGCACAATTATTCGTGACTGGTTTGAAGCACTTTCTGCTCAATTCAGCGAATGATTTGGCCATCCAGATCCCCCAACGTAAATCCCATTGAACATTTATGGGACATATTCAAGAGGTCAGTTCATGTACATCATCTTGTACCGAGAACACTTTCACCATTGTGGACAGCTATAGAGGCATCATGGCTCAGTATTTCTGTAGGGGACTTCAATGACATGTTGAGTCCATGCCATGTCGAGTTGCTGTACTGCATCAGGCAAAACGAGTTCCAACACGATTTCAAAAGGAATTGCATGGTTTTGTCACCTATGTGAAAAAGTATATTTAAGTTTCCGAAATATAAATGTTGCTATAGGGGACAGGAAAAAAGTGGCCTTTGGAGAAAAGGGAAATAGTCATTTGAATATAAATATCTCACTTGGTAAGCCAGTACTAAGAAAAGTACAAATTTGGGTGGGCAATATGAAAGGAAAGAACTTGCGAAACAGTTCTATAGAAAAGAAAGAGGAAATATGTGAAGACGAAGATGAGAAGAGAGAAAAATTCAACAGAAAACTGAAAGACCTAAATCAAAATGAGGCCTCTAGAGTAGAAGACAGCCATCAAAATGATGGAAATCTTCGGGAGACAAAGCTATTCCAGCTGGTATACAGTGTATATAGCACAGCCAACAAACCCTCAGACATAAAGAAGAATGAAATAATTAGCATTCCAAAGAAGCAGGTGTGAATATTGCAGAAGCATTAGTTTAGTATTGAGGGTTGCAAAATGATGATACAGATTGAAACTTCCTGGCAGATTAAAACTGTGTGCCAGACCGAGACTCAAACTCGGGACCTTTGCCTTTTGCGGGCAACTGCTCTACCATCTGAGCTACCCAAGCATGACTCACGACCCATCTTTACAGCCTCAGTTTTGCCAGTACATCGTCTCCTACCTTCCAGACTTCACAGAAGCTCTTCTGCAAACCTTGCAGAACTAGCATACAGTTTGAACCTGCCAGAAAGTTTCATATCAGCGTACACGCCACTGCAGAGTGAAAATCTCATTCTGGAAATGTCCCCCAGGCTGTGCTAAGCCATGTTTCCACAATACCCTTTCTTCCAGGAGTGCTAGTTGTGCAAGGTTCACAGAAGAGCTTCTGTGAAGTCTGGAAGGTAGGAGACGAGGTACTGGCAGAACTGAGGCTGTGAAGATGGGTCATGAGTCGTGCGTGGGTAGCTCAGATAGTAGAGCAGTTGCCTGCAAAAGTCAAAGGTCCCAACTTCGAGTCTCGGTCTGGCACACAGTTTTAATCTGCCAGGAAGTTTCATATCGATGTACTCTTCGCTGCAGAATGAAAATCTCATTCCAATAATACACATTATTTACAGAAGAATGAAAAGGCTGGTAGGAGATGACATCAAGAAAGATCAGTTTGAGTCTGAAGAAATGTTACAATATGTGAGGCAGTAATGACTTAGAAGAAAAATTAAAGAAAGACAAACCTACAATTACGCATTTGTAGATTCAGTGAAAGCTTTTTGCAACGTTGACAGGAGTGCCCTCATCGACATTGTGAAGGTGGTAGGAATACAGGGAGTCAAACGTTATCTAAGATAAATTTTCCACCATTGGGGAGAAAACTGGATAGTAAATATAAGTATATTACATTGTTGAGACATGAAATGGCAGCCACTTCATGTAACTATCATATTAAGATGTCACCAGCTGCTTATTAAGGATAAACTGGAAAGTACCTGAGTAATTGTCGTCTGTATTGTGGGTTTGGCTTCATGCTCTTGCTAACCTTGAAATGGCACCATTTTCTTTGTTTATGGTAGTTTGAAGTGGTGTGAGAGCAATTAGTTTTGTGTTGCTAAATATACATGACTGCCCTACTCTGTTTCTTTTGCACCAAAAGACATCCCCCCCCCCCCCCCCCCCCCCACACACACACACACACACACACACACACACACACACACACACACACACACACCCAAACCTTAACACCCTCCACTATATTGCAGCAAAAATCCATTTGTAGCCAAATGAGCTGGAAGGGCTTGCAAAGAATAGGATATGCGTCCACGTCCAATATTTATTCCAACATTGTATAGCTTAAATGTTTCTTAAAATTACTGCAAAAAGTTCTCTTTGGTTTTGTTCTTCAGTTTTTATTATTTCATTAACCAGTTTCGAACTGCCTAACAATTCATCATCAGATGATACATATTATTGATTGTTCACAGCAGTGTGGTAGTTGTGTTGAGTTACTAGTAACCATTGGGTAGTTATTGGTGCCCACAGTATCCTGGAAAATATAATAAGTGTTTTCCAATGAAGTTAAATTTACTGCACATCACACACTTAGCCACACTTAACATGTTTTGCATGCTTTACACAGTGTAAGTAAACCAAGAAGTTTTTTACATTTTGTAAAGCACTGTGCTGATTCTGAATGATTGATTAGTGACTATTGGTGAAGCAACATACACATTAGTCATAAGAACCACAAAGGTAGCAGTGCATAGCAGGTGCAACTACCGTAGAGTCTGTGTGAGATGGATTCCAAAATATCTCCGTGAAGAGCACAAGAGGAATTAAGAAATTGTCAGCATCTGCTGAACTGCTATGCTAACAAAGGTGAAACATTTTGGAAATGAGTTGCAACTGAAGACGAAATTTCAAATCAGAGTGTAAATGCTAGAGTAAGGCCTGAAATTACCCGAAGTTTCTGTCCAAGAGGAAATCAAAGTTTCAACATTCTGCAGCAAACATGGTACTCTCAGGGTAGTCACCCTCCCTTTTACAAGGACCAATTCTGAAACATTGCTAGAGAAAAAGGGTCAGCAAGAAGTGATATACATAAGTTACATGCCTTTGCAAGAAATTCAGACATACAAATACGAACCAAACACAGGTCGAAATTTTGATTGTCAAAGTATCTTCTTCCTTTTGCGTGGCAACTTACTGCTGTCCACACTGTCTATAACTACATAATCTTCATTTAGAGAAGACGGAGTATTCTGAGTGTAGTCTCCATCTCACTCCATTGGATTAGCATTTGTTTATTCTGCCCAAAGACGGCTGTCGATTCACTTATGATTGGGAGGTGAAGGAAGCCGTGTTTATATAGGTTTCTACACAACAGAGACATTCTATTTTGTATATCGGTAAGCTTGTGCAACTGTGGACCATATGCATTGAAAAACTAGGGTGGCTATGCTCAGAAATGATGGCATTGTAATTTTGTTGTTGTTCTCATAATAAACATGAAAATTTAGTGCAGATGATTGTGGGCTTGTAATAAAAAAGTAAATTCATATAATAAAAAGGGTTGAAAAACAATTGAATGGCTAAGCAAGTTAGAAAGTAAGGACAAAGGGCTTCTTGCATGACTAGTGCAGAAAACTAGGGTAAAAGGAAGTACTGCACATCAACAGAAAAGTTGCATTCGAATGCATGTTAGGCCAGCTATAGTGGGGAAGGAACAAGTTTTGCAGAAATGAGACCTTTAAACTTCCCATTACTGTTGCAGAATACATGCAGGAGCTGCACAGGTGGTGATTACTGGGGCTCCTGTGACGATTTACATTACTCACCATTGCAACTCCTGCAGCCTGACTTGATGCGAGAACATTTCCAGGTAAAGTCTTGTTTTAGGATTAACAGATGAGCCTGTCTTACTGTAGAGGGACAGATGAGAGTAGCTGGCAGAAATATTGTTGACTTGTGGAACTAACTTTTCCAGTTAGGAGCAGAGTGCTGGATCATCCATTGTAAGATTTCTGCCTGCAGTGAATTATTGATCATTATAAATCAGTTGTTTTGAGACCCCAATTATTATTTGTTGTCACTAGATACTAAACTGGTTGAGAAACCTACAGAGGCAGGTGGGAAGACAAACAGTGGTAGCGAATCGCAACCTGCACAAGTGGAGGATGGAGAAAAGGCCAAGTCACAAGGCCAGCAGAAGGGTCTGGGATCTGATCCAACAGTGAGTCGGCAGAACGCTCTAGAACGCCTACGCAGGATGGAGTGGCAGCGGAACAAGACAGAGACTGTCAGGTTAGTGATTTCTTCATTTCATGAGATACCTGTTGAGAGGAATCGGGCATTCTGCTTTATTACATTGACATTAGTAGCCTGCCTTTGTTGTAATGCCCAGTTACGAAGTGATTTAATGTGAAATATGTGTAATTGTTTCAAAAGCAAAATTCTCTTGAGAAAAGTATAACATTATGAGACAGATTTGCTGAGCTGTACATACCTTGTGGTGAAATTGCAGCACACCTCTTCCCCAGTAGAGAGTAAATTTGCATGTAAGAAATAGCATGTGGCTGTAAAAGTAGAATGTTATTCCCTTCTTTCCGTTATCATAGTTAGCATGTCACTTTCACACCATCTGTTTGGAGAAAGAGAACGTACATGCAGCTTAGTAGTATCTTGCCCCCACCAGAACAGTATACTAAAGTTCTAATAGTTCTACCAACAGGACATATTCAACGGCCCCAGCACAGAAGTAAGCAAGCAGATCTTGAGTTTGTAGCTTTTGATGACAGCCTTTTATCTCACCTAAATAATGAAGATCATAGTTTATAGGGATGACATTTATTTTCATTATAACCATAATCAGTAAGAGAAAAGAGCAAATTCACTTCTACATTGTAGCATAGTCATGTATATATGCCCGTCAGCATCACACAATAAACCATTGGTTAGTTTCATTAGCCAAAATTCAGTCACTTTTGTAAGTAAAAGTATGTTTTGCGTGAAACTAACAGAGAGTAAGTCTGATTCATTAGGCAGTTTAGAATTTGTTGTGGAACACTTCCACTACAGTGCAAGGTTGTTAGAGTAAGGATTATAATTAGTCCAGTTTGCACAGTATGACCTCTGTGTATAACAACCAGAGCCAACACTGTTAACCAAAACAATATATTGATCACTGCGCACTTCACAGATGGCATTGCAATTGACTCAGACTAGTCTTGGACTGGCTTATGCATAATATTTTGTGTGGTTTCATCACATAGCATTCCTGATAGCTAGTGCCCTATTGTATAGTGGCACCAGAATGGTCGACAGTAATGTTACACCAGTTATTTGGTTTCCATAGTGATGTCTGATGACAACACTATAGTAAATGTGTCACATTACAAATTAGACATTCCTGAACTCTTGTATGCTTTAATCGCAGATGACCGACCTTAACCACTTGTGTTCTAATGCTGCATCTCATCGTACTCAGAACTGTCTGGTTGGTGTGAACCACCTCCTTTGGCAGTTGTTCTTTAATTGACAGTTCTCCTCAGTACGTGAACTGTTTATAGAAAGTTAACTATAAATTGACAGTATAAATGTGCCACGGTAAAGTATGGAGAGGTAGATCTGAATATACTTGAAGATTAATTTATTTACTATTAATAAACTAAAATAATTGAGTTGGTGTGCTGACAAGAGCATAACCCCATCTAGCTTTCACTAAAGAAGCCAATTGGAGCAAAGTACAGTATCTAATCCCTTGAACTCTGTTGGTGGCACTTTCAACAAGGTTTCTAAATGCCTGTAGAGGAATAACAACTGAGTCTTCCTGAAAAGACAAAACCACTGAAGATAGTGACGCAGGAAATTGGGGTCCGGAGTGAAGTTGATGTTTTAACTCGGTTCAAATATGTTTCGTCGGGTGCAGGTGGGGATTCAGATAGGCCAGTCCTTTCATTGCCAAACCGTCACCTCACAGATGCTGTTGTATGACGTGGTTTATCATTATGCTGATGATGGCAGGTAATGTTCTCCTGGAATTCACCATTCTCAGACTGTGCCATCAGATTTCTGCAGGGTGTAGCATATTAGTTCACTCCAAATCACTGGATTCCAGCCATACACTGTCCAGTGGCGTCACTCTGTATGCCACATCAAATGTCACTTTGAGCCTTGACTGTAGAAATAGCTGGCTTATGAGGAGCTGCATTGTAGCCCATACTCTTCTTAACTCCCTATGTGGTCATTGAGCAAGCTGGACTATTGGTAGCACTTCGGAATTCACGAGTAATTCCTTCCAATGGCTTCATGTGATATTTACAATCAATCTTTGGAATCCGGAGTCCCTGTCTGTCAGTACATGAGGCCTGCCTGTTTTCAGTTTAGTGTGGGTTCCCTTTTAACCTTCCACAACCTGTGTGTCTCTCCTTGCCAAGAAAGAAACTATTAGTTCAGAAACTTAGGATAGTGTAATTTACTTAATATCATCAATAAATTTTGTGCATTATTGTGCACTTAAATGTTGCATTCTTTAAGGGATACTTTTTACAAGATATATTTGTGGGGATGGAAGCGTGAGGTGAGGAGATGGTATTTTTATGATCCTGAAATTAAGTAAATATCAAATAGTATCACCATCTACAGTTTAATGCAACAGTATCAACCTAATAAATCCCAACCATTAACTACATACAAATGTAGTGTTTTATAATTGTAACATTATAGATTAAATTTATGCCCAGGAGAAACTTTCAGGAGGCAAATTTCGATGAAATTTTCTGTAGCTTCTCGGTTTACATGCCTTTCTAGTTCTGAAATTACACAATGAATTTCTCTCTTGAGCTCTAGAAGTAATTGCGGTCAGTTGGCGTACACCACGGAAAGAAAGCACATGGCTGTCAGATCGCAAGATCTGAATAGACAGTTCACGTTCCCTTTGTGAAAACTCATCTGGCTTGGGAGTCTCGCTCTTAATGAGTCCATTCCTGCAATCGATGTGACAGTTTGTATGCTCTATCGAAACAGAACCTCTTGAGCATCCATATGACCCACGTAAGACCACAAAATTTCTCTTAAAACATTGCTGTACCATTCGCCATCCAGTTTTAATGTATTTTTGGTGCCATATTTGAATAAGTGCACCCCAGTTATCCCTCGGCCCAAATACCACACCACAAAGTCACTTGTTTTCCAAATCCTGTTTCTCATTTTGCCGTAAGTTCTACTTCCCACATCATTATTGATCTGTTTCATGCATTCGTATCCAGACTGGCCCCTGCGATAGTTCCTTCCACCGACCTATCGAGTGCACTTTTCAAGAGTAACTCGTGTCGTAATACAGGGTGCTCTGCAGTGACATTCACAGCTTTGATCACACATATTTCAGAAATGGGGATAGGCAGAAAGATACAGTTCTCAGTGTAGTGTTCACAACCACCTAAAATTTTGAATTATTACTATTACTATTATTACTACTTTCATTTTTTGTTGACAAAAATGGTCACCACACCACACCACACCGACGATTGGAGCTACCACCGACCACAGTTCACAGGATGCTACGCTTGAGACTGATGGAGCAGCTTCATGCCTATAAGGTGCAGCTACTGCATACATTTCAGCCTGATGGTAGGTTGAAGGGCGAAACCTGTGCACTTTAAATTGATTCGCATTGACAATGATCCGTACTATCTGAAAAATGTGGTGTTCACAGATGGAGCTTCTTCCATACGTCTGGAAAGGTAAACCAACAGTGTGAGGCTGTACACTTCTGATCACCCCTCCCCCCCTTTTCAATCTGGAAATTGTATGTTACAGTCCAAAGATAAATGTCTGGTGTGATCTGCTTTGTGACTGTGTGGTGTTTGACTGTTAATCTATAAATGTTGGAACAGTTTGCATTTCCATGGATCAAAAAACTGCAACCTGACATCAGGACGGTGTCCCTCCTCAATGGACCTTGTTCATTAGGAAGGCTTTGGACACGTCTTTCCAGGTTGCTGACTGGCAGAGGTGGACCCATTTCCTGGACCCCAAGGTCTCCAGACACAACCCCATTAGTTTTTTTTTTCCCCTGGAATTTTGTGAAGGATGGTGACTACCAGACCCTTCTGCAATACCTGCAGGAACTACGAGTTCGCATTAGAGGGACAATTGCACACATTAATGAGGACGTGCTAGGCTGAACACACGGGAGGTTCTTGAGTATCACTTAGACATTTTGTGTGCTATAGGTGGCACACAAATTGGACTCTGTCAGATGCTTACTAATACTTCAGGTGTATGAGAACATTATGCTCAGAGCCACATCTTTGTACTATACTCATTCTCCAAGAACACATTAGCAAAGTTGTAAAGATTGTTTTGGAACACCCTTTGTGTGCTCAGCTGGCCCATATCTTTTATTAATGATGTTCTTGGACAGTGGTTCTTAAATTCCCAGTCGTCTGCTTCTTTGGTATCTCATTTCCTTCCTACCTCAACTTATTTGTAATCGCGCAGGACCCAAGTAGAGCTCCACGCTTTACCGCCGAAGCGAGACTTGGCCGCAGAGGAGGCAGACGCTGCTTCTGAGGATGCACGTGGCAAGTCCAAGGGCCGCAACCGGCGCCGCTGCCGGCAGCAGCAGCAGCAGCAGCAGCAGCAGCAGGTGGGGGACAGGCCACAGCTGGTCATGGCCTCGCAGCCCCCACCATTTCCTGGAGTCAGCTCTCGCCCAAGTGATGTTACTCCTTTCTGGCGAGCTTCCAAGTCCAGTCAGGAAGATGACAGAAGTATGTATGAAAAACTGTGTGTGTGTGTGTGTGTGTGTGTGCGCGCGCGCGCGCATTACATGGCTGTGACCTGACATAATTCTATATTGCTTTTAAATGGGATTGCAAAATACATAAATGTGATAGGAATATAATTCTTGCACCATTTAAAAGCACAAAGTATGTATGTTACATAAACACCGATCTTTTTAATAGACAAGATAATTATAAAAAGAAAACATGAAAGTTATGAAAACAGAGTTTTGTGTGTTCTATAGAGTAGCCTGGAGTCACAAAAATAATACAGGAATATTTAAAAGTTGATATCGATGGTAGGCAATGAAAACCTTGTAAATCCATCTGTTAAATTTTACAGGAGAATCAAAAAATGCTTTCTTGAAAAATATATATAAAAAGTGATAGAGATAATGTTGCTTCATGTGTAACTATATAGTAAAAACCTAGTTATTGACGGGTTTGAGAAATCAATGCACTTTCTAATCTCTCTTTGGTAATGGACTTACTGGTTGCTGGAATTAGAGGTTTTCACAGACAGGCGGAGTTGAGTTTTCATTGCCTTCCATTCGTGATATGTAACTGAGAAATTTTTGAATGCTAATCCTGGAAGCACTGTGGGATGCGAAGGGCAATGGCCAGTAAAGTACTAAACAGGTTACACCTTGGCAATTTAATCACAAATGCTAACTGTAATAATGAAGTTGTTCACCAGTAGTCACGGTCTCTTGACAATTTGATGGCTCAAATATGCAAAGTAATGTTGAAAAATTAGTAAGTTTCATGTCGTTTTACTGTAGACCACTTATGCCATACAGAGTTTTTAAGTTGTCTTTGCATTTCATTTGTTGTCTTAATGTTACCAGCATATGGTCACAATTCCAATTATAAAGTCTTCAAATGATGTTTTACATTTGAAAATGGCTGTGTAATTCATTGAAATTGGTAATGTAATACCTGTCACTATGGCTTCACTATTGTAGTGTCAATTGACATTTCAATAATTTAGTCTCATTGTCAAGTGCTGTATTCAAGTATGTATTTTTTGTACATTACACAAACAATATGAGTGAGAGTTTGCATATGTACGGGGTTTTCAACATAACTGAGGAGGCACCGTACCGGATAACTGCAAAAAGATAACTACACTTCAAGAGATGCAGAACAACATTATGCAAACACCACACAAATTATTTATGTAAATATTTGCACTTGATAACAAGAAAAAATTCTCAAAACACACTGTGCAGAGGACGAAGAATTACATAATTGGTAGAGTATTTCGTTATTTAAATAACGAATGACAGCTGCAGGCTTTCCAAAAATGTCCATATAAAATATGACATTGTGTCAAACAGACAGTTACCAGTTTCCACTATGTCGGTGGTTTTTATTAGTTGCTGACGAAAGTATTTTGATGCATACTATGTGCACATACAGAAAGTGTGAAAAAGCAATGGGGTGCCCTATATGTAACAACAATCACGAAAAATAATGATACCAGGTCACTACAAGTTATTCCCATGTTGCTCGTCCTTTCATTCCATGTCCTAATGTAGAATAGATAAAAACTACACCAGGGTAAAAATTGTTGAGGCTTCTGCAATGTATCCTGGTGTGACACAACGATTGTGTGGCTGATATAAGTTCACAAGTCTGAAAATTAAACACTTACCTTTAATCATTATCATGGCGCGAACTCCCATGAGATAAACACAGATAATAACCTCACCATATGTCTCTTGAGCATAGCAAGCATTCCATATGGAATGCTGCACATGACTTTACAATGTTCTGAAAAAAAGAATCTTAAAACAGGCTGTACTCTCATGTATGACTGACACACTACTAACTTGCTAACGTAACATTGCTCCATTTGCCGGGTAACCCATTCTGCCACTAGAGGGCATGAACATAACATAGAAACACAAGGAATAAAGCATGACCTATATAATGTACAATAACGGGCACTAGCTGGTGCCACTAGTCTAGTTACAATTATTAAACACAAATCACACTAGTATACATCAAAACACTGGTTTACATTGTTTACAGCTTTAAAATGAGGTAGAAAAGACTAGTCGATGAGGTATGATAACAAAGAAATGAAGTTTCGTCTCAATATAGCATCTAACAACCAAAATATTGTTGTACACATTACAAAATGCCATGCTTCACGGGAAGTTTGGGATTGGCATTTTGCAAGAATCCTTGGCAATTTTTACTCTAGTGTAGTATTTATCTATTCTACATTAGGACTTGGAATGAACAGTTGGACAAGAATGGGCACAGCCTGCAGTGACTTGATTGTGCCACCTTTTTCTCCGTTACTTGGTGTCATTATTTTTGTAATTGTTGGCAGATGTATGGTCACAATTCCTATTATATATTCTTCAACTGATGTTTTACATTTGAAAATAATGACATAGTTCATTGAAATCGGAAATGTAACCCCTTTTTCTAAAGAAAATTTTTGTGCACTCTGGCTTCACTATTGTAATTTCAGATAAACAATTAACTTATATTATCGTCACGCTCCTGTACTACAATTTTGTTGGATTATAAATCCGTGAAACATGTTTTGCTCAGCATGAAAAATAGGTAATTGGCACTGTGCTTAAACCAAAAACATCTGAGCAACGCAAAGTGAGTGAAGGTGTCAACTAGTGCTACAAGCAGCCAAAAGACATAACACGCTAAATATGGTTTGACAGAGGTGCGACATGATTACAACAATCACAAAACTGCCCATGCACTGTAGCGAGATTTGTAATTGGTCATGATATCTTTATTTAAATGAACCTAATTACTTCCATCAGCCACCATGCAGAGTAGAGTTTTGCAACGACAGGAGACACGGCACGAATTGTTCAACTTCTACATGTTGACCGTCTTAAATCCGCTGAGTAGAGCACTCTGGTGTCAAGAAACTTAACCATGTAAATGTTTGTAAACACTACTTAACCACCAGCATATTTTTACATCAGTTTTTTCTCCATAAACAGTTTTTAATAGAGCGAAAATTATGGGAAAATTATAAACATGTTAACACAAAATCGGATATGATACAAAATCATGAGCGATACAAAATAACGCAAACAGCAGGAAAATGTTACTTCTGGGAATGTAAAAGTGGCTTATACTGTATTTGTTTTACTGACAACTGAAACACTGATGTGGGTGGTTCATCACTTATACTTTCATCTGGGGAGTATGAATTTCCTGTGTTAATATCTTCCATTTGTGATTCTTAATCTCTATATGAAATATCCAAAACCTCTCCCTCTGTCACCTACCTACACGCCACTTCTTCCTTCGTAAATGCCTGCAAACAAACTGCAAGTGATTCTCTTCTGTTTCTTTCAATTGCTGCCAGGTTAACAAAATGGGTAAATGCAGCCCTCTGGTAGTGGAACCTACCTCCACATTATATGCTGAAATTGTGTCCTTGACATGTCAAATGACCTTCAGGCAGCTAGTTGACACTTGGCCACCCTTATGGGATAGAGTGCTGTCGGAAATGCCTTGTTGTGGGCACCCATACGGCACCGTGCTCAGTGTTAAAGAAACGTACTTCTTTAACCATAATATGCTGAAATTATCAGATTCAGTTCAGAAAAATTTTAGATTTTTTTAAAGATTAGTTTTAAATGTTCTAATAATTTATACAGTGTTCTGTAACAAAAAATATTATGTCTTAGAAGGATTTCAAATGTTCTAGATGTGTAAACACTTATTGATGTGTTGTATAGGTTTGTCTTCTGAAGTGTAAAAAGCAGAATTTGGCACTTACCTTAGTGACCACTTGTTTACATTTGAGTGAGTGTTTCAGTGATAAATTAAAATTTGTACTGTATTTGTTACTTTCCAGTAGTCAACATCTGGATATCAGTACATTTGTGCAGACTTAAGTGAAAATGCCTAGGGCCACCCCCAACTAGAGTTCAGTAAGTCCCAGTTGTGTTCATCTCATGCCATGGCATTCTATACAAGATGAATAGGCTGAAAATGTCATTAAGTATACATGTACCCAAAGGCATCTTTACAAAATGACCAGCAACATGCTGCTGTTGAGCAGTTATAGTTGTGGTATCAAGTGGTGATAATTCAATATTATTTTGGAAGGAGAGCAATCTGTTTGTGATAAAGCTAGTAAGGTGGCCTGAATTTTTACACAAGTGTGAAACACCTGGTAGTAGTGTACTAACATTGAATTACACCTTCATACTTCATTGACCACATTACAAAACTTTGCACACGATATTTGACAGTTTTTACTGGCTGTTTGCACCTGTTGAGGGGAAGAAAGGGTAGTGGAAGGTTAGTGGTTGTGCATAGATTTGTAGTAAATTGAGACTATTACACTTGCATGAATAACTTGTTTCACATGTCACCCATTCCTGAGCTTGTGCCCTCTTGATTTTGTTCTTGCTGGAAAGAAGAAAGTAATGAATTTGTTCTTCCTCACTTCTGAACTTGGAACAGCAAGTTACTCTACTTTGCTGGGAGATTTATAGTTACGGTAGGTGCTAATTATCATTGTGAACATAGACAATTTGAAGGGTCTGATAAAAAATGTCTTAAACAGTGAGAAAAACATTACTTTGAGGGTATAAAAGTCTGATTACACTGTACTTGCTTCTATGAAAATGTTTTTAGAATAACATATGCTGCTGACATGAAAAGTATTACTATTCATCGATGATTATTATGTTTTCTAGGCTAAAATTATGGCCTTAATGGGACCTACTGCTAAAATTATGGAATTTACTATTCAATTTATTTTAGTAGTTTGACAGCACAATGTTTTTTGTTGCATCATTTTGTGAACCAGTATTGTTTCAGAAGTAATTCAATAAACTTTTGTTATACGTTCAGCATAGACTGTGTAATATACGCAAACACTTCTCTACTGCAGTGGTGCCTTGCCAACTTCGCTACTGTGTGTGCATAAGCTTGTAGTTACAATGCAATTTGGTCTCTTTTGGCCTTGGGTAAATAAAGTGGATTCTAATGTTTAATGTGACTGTTTCTTTTAAAGTTACGAATACTCTGCATTAATAATTCATTTATTAGATGCCTTTCTCTTGTCTTCATAATCACAAGTCATTATTAGCAACTGCAACCACAGTTCTCAAATGAGCAGCATACTCATCTGTCTATTCTGTGTTCATGGAGCGCTACACTTTTTATGTCTTATAAAATAATAGGCAGTTGTTTGGAGGTAAATAACAGTAGTTTCAAGCTATTCTATTTCTTTAATAACATTTTCAATTCTTATGTGGTTGGTTTGATTGTGCTGTACGATTTGTTTTGCTGCTTTAAGAGTCAGTCTTGTTTTACTGAAATACAGGCAAAATTAAATCATGCTGTGTTTTTAGCTGTTTTGTCACTCTTCAGGCATTAAAATTATGCTTCAAATTAAGATTTTTACTGTAATTTTTTTTTTTTTTTTTTTTTTTTTTTTTTTTTTTTTTTTTTTTTTTTTTTTGGGGGGGGGGGGGGGGGATTCATGCAAGGGCTCCCAGACCTTCGTCCCCAATTCTCTTTCCAAACTTGGCATCTATGGTACTATACTGCTGTAGAGCACAACATGATGCACACATGAATCAATGCCGCATTTCTGTCACACGTTCTGGTGGTTAGAATAGGCCTGATGTATTTCCTGCCTGTCGTAAGAGGCGACTAAAAGGAGTCTCACATGTTTCGGCTTTTATGTGATGGTCTCGTGTATGGTTTGACCTCCATTTTTCAGAATTTTCCAAATGAGCAAGCCAATTGGGGAAGGGCGCTTTACACGGTGCATCGTGTCCATCGTGCATTGAGATCTATAGCCTACTTTCTCGTTGTCACATTCCAGTCCCACCCAGACTCCATCTTTTGGGCGAGGACACCTTCGTGGGTGCATTTTCCACAATGCACTACGCAGTGTCACTTTCTGTGCCGACAATGACTGTGGACTTCTTTGCAGCTCATATCCAGCACGGTAGCCAGTCCATTGTGGTGGGTCCACCATTTACCCTGTCAGTTGTAGCCCCCTGACAACACAAGAATCGCTCTGCTGATGGCTGTGTCATTAACTCCCACATATGCCGAGGGGTAGATGCCCGTCGCCCTGGGGCATCGGGACTCCCGGCAATGGCCATCCTGCCAGGTGACCTTTGCTGCAGCTGGGTGGCGCCTGTGGGGAGGCCCCCTGGGTGGAGAGAGTGGCGTCAGGGCAGATGACACGCCGTGAAGTGTAGTACGTCATCTCTTGCTGGTGGTCAACCGCCAGCAGTCTCTAAGTGGGAAAAGTCTAACTACAGTGCTAAGAAATATGACCCCAAGTCATTCCCCTCCCTGGCCACACCATGGGAAGAACGCCAGGCTAAGGATGGAAGTGAAGCTTATTCGCCCCTGTACCTCGTATGTACGGGAGTTGATGGCAAACCTTTCATGTCCATGAAGCCTCAGTTTTTTGTGGACAAGTTTGGGGAGGTGGAGGGCTAGTCCAAAATTAGGTCAGAGTCAGTCTTCATCAAAACAGCATCATCTGCCTAGTCACGGGCATTACTCGCTTGTGACAAGTTGGGGGATGTTTGTTACCATCACGGCCCATAAGAGCTTAAATATGGTCGAGGGTATTATATTCCAGAGGGATCTTCTTTTGCAGCCTGACGAAGAGCTTCACTTAAATTTAGAGTGGCGAGGTGTTTATTATGTCTGGCGCATCCATTGGGGTCCAAAGGATAACCGGGTTGCCACCGATGCCTTCATGTTGGCCTTCGGAGGTGACACATTGCCCGAGAAGGTCGAGGTGATGGAGTAGTGCTGTATCGTCAAGCCATATATCCCTCCCCTGATGCAGTGCTTCAAGTGCTGGAAGTTTAGCAATATGGCTTCCCGCTGTACTTCCAGCCCCACCTGTCGTGATAGTGGACGTCCATCGCATCCCGATGCTCCATGTGTCCCACCTCCCATCTGTGTCAACTGTGGAGAGCATCATTCACCTTGCTTGCCAGACTGCAGGATTGTACAGAGAGAGAGGAAAATCATGGTATATAAGACCCTGGACCAACTGATCTACACTGAGTCTAAGAGAAAATTTGAGCGCCTACATTCTGTGGCTGTGACCTGCTCATATGCCGCTGCTACGAGAATTGTAGCCCCATCAGTTCCTTGAATTCCTGTTGCCTCTTTGAACTGAGAGACTACAGCTGCCCCCTTGATGGTGGCTGGCACTTCCCTCCCTGTTGCTCCCGCACCACCTACTTCAGAAGCAACACCCCCCCCCCCCCCCCCCCCCAACCATCAGAGATTTCAGTCCTCACTTCCGTGCCAGAGAAGCGTAAGGCTTCTCCGCTCCTTTCGCTAGGAAGGGGTCCCTTTGGTCCCTCCCTTTCCAGATGTCTGCTAGTGCGAAAGATGACACCCACTAGTGACTGAGGAGCCCAAAAGCAGCTGGTCGTAAGGCTTCATGCTCACACTCACACTCAGTCCCCGAGACTGATTCAGTGAAGGTCTCCCATCCAGGGAAATACAAGGAACAGCGCGAGAAATTGTAAAAGAAGACAACCTCCCCCCCCCCCCAAGAAGAACAAAGAACTTGAGGTGGCAATTACACCGCCCACCACCACTACCTGAAAGCTCTGCCTCTGAGGAGGAGGTGGAGATTCTTGGGTCCGCTGAGGACCTGGATCTAGCCGTACCCTCAGACACAATAGAACAATAGATAGGGACTGCTCAGGCATAAAATCGGTGGCAGCAGGTAGCCCTGAGGCGTAAACTGCCTCATTGAATGTTCCACACCTTCACAGTCTCACGATGATGTCATCCTCCAGTGCAATTGCAGCAGTTTTTTCCACCACCTGGTTGAGCTACTGCAACTCTTAAGCTTTACACCTGCTTTCTGCATTGCCCTCCAGGAAACCTGTTTGCTGGCAATACGGACCCCTGCCCTCCGCGGCTATAAGGGATATTATAGGAACCATACCAACTATAATCGAGTGTCAGGTGGTGTTTGCATTAATGTCCTAAACTCAGTCTGTAGTGAAACTGTGCTTCTTCAAACCCTTCTTGAAGCTCTGGCTATCAGCATATGGATGATGCAGGAAATTATTGTCTGCAATGTATATCTTCTTCCAGATGGTGCAGTACCCCTGAATGTATTAGCTGCCCTGATTGATCAACTCTCTGAACCTCTCCTACTTTTGGGAGATTTTAACGCCCATCACCCCATGTGGGGTGACACCGTGCTTACTGGCTGAGGCAGAGATGTCGAAACTTTACTGTCTGAGTTCAACCTCTGCCTCTTAAATACTGGGGCCACCACACATTTCAGTGTGGTTTGAGGTAGTTTCTTGGCCATTGATTCATCAATTTTCAGCCCAGGACTTCTCTCATCTATCCACTGGAGAGCACAGGCCGACCTATGTAGTGACCACTTCCCCATCTTCCTGTCACTGCCCCGGCGTAAGCCCCATGGACGCCTGCCCAGATGTGCTTTAAACAAGGCAAACTGGGAAACTTTCACCTCTAATGTTACTGTTGACTCTCCCCAACATGATAACATCAGTGTGGTGGTTGAGCAGGTGACTACCCCAATCGTTTCTGTGGAAGAAAATGCGATTCCTCGCTCTTTAGGGTGCCCCGGCGAAAGACAGTCCCTTGGTGGTCACCGGAAGTCGCTGAGGCAATTACAGTGTGTTGGCGAGCTCTACAGCAACATAAGCAGCACCCTCTCCTAATGCATCTGGTAGCCTTTAAGCAGCTCCGTGCCCCTGTATGCCGGCTTATAAAACTACAAAAACAGGAGTGTTGATAGAGGTATGTGTCGACTATTGGGTGCCACACGTCACCTTCCCAAGTCTGCGCAAATATCGGACTTCTTTTTGGGTACCAGACCCCAACAGGTGCCCCTGGCATTACCATCATTGGCGTGCTATGTACCAATGCAAAAGCGATTGCCGAGAACTTGCTGAACACTATGCTCGAGCCTCTGTGTCGGAGAACTACCCCCCAGGCTTTCGCACCCTCAAAGGTGGATGGAAAGGAAAGTCCTCTCGTCCACTATACGCCACAGTGGACCCTCTAATATCCCATTTAGGGAGTCGGAGCTCCTCAGCACCCTTGCACGTTGCCCTGACACAGCTCCTGGGCCGGATCAGATCCACAGTCAGATGATTAAACATTTCTCGTCTGACTACAATCAACATCTCCTCGTCATCCTTAACCAGATATGATGCTATGGCATCTTTCTATTGCAATGGTGGTAGAGCACCATCATTTTTGTGCTCAAACCTAGTAAAAACCCGCTTGATGTGGATAGCTATTGGCCCAACAGGCTCACCAACGTTGTTTGTAAGCTGCTGGAACATATGGTATTTTGGTGTTTTGGGTTGTGTCCTGGAGTCAATGTGGTCTACTGGCTCCATGTCAGGGCGGCTTCCGCCAGAGTCACTCTACCATTGATAATCTAGTGTCCCTGGAGTCTGCCATTCAAACAGCATTTTCCAGACACCAACACCTTGTTGCCATCTTTTTTGATCTATGCAAAACGTACGACCCCACCTGGCGACGTCATATCCTTGCCACATTATACGGGTGGGGTCTCCGAGGCCTATTTATTCCAGATTTTTATCCAGAATTTCCTGTCCCTCCGTACTTTCCATGTAGAAGCTGATGCTTCCCATAGTTCCCCCATATCCAGGAGAATGGGGTCCTGCAGGACTCTGTATTGAGTGTATCACTATTTTTAGTGCCCATTAATGGTCTAGTAGCAGCTGTAGGGCTGTCCGTCTCACCCTCTCGGTATGCAGACCACTTCTGCATTTCGTAGAGTTCCACCAGTACTGGTGTTGCTGAGTGGCACCTACAGGGAGCCATCCGCAAGGTGCAATCATGGGCTCTAGCCCATGGCTTCCAGTTTTTTGCCCCTAAGTCGTGTGTCATGCACTTCTGTTGGTGAAGTACTGTTTATCTGGAGGTAGAACTTTACTGTCATAACGATCCACTAACTGTAGCAGAGACAAATTGTTTCTTAGGACTGGTTTTTGATGCCCGATTGACTTGTCTTCCTCATCTTTGTCAGCGTAAGCGGAAGTGCTGGCAGCACCTCAGTGCCCTTCGCTGTTTGAGCTTCACCAACTGGGATGCAGATCGCTCTACTGTTCTGCAGCTCTACAGCGTCGTCGTTCAATCCCACCTTGACTATGGGAGTGTGGTTTATGTTTCAGCGGCACCCTCGGCATTGCGTGTACTCAACCCAGTGCACCACTGTGGCGTTCGCTTAGCGACGGGAGCTTTTAGAATGAGTCTGGTGACCAGTGTCCTGATGGAGGCCGGAGTCCCTCCATTACAGATCCGACGTGCGCAATTGCTAGCCAGCTATGTTGCACACATTCATAGTTCTCCTGGGCATCCTAATTACTGTTTCCTTTTTCCACCCACGGCAGTTCATCTCCCGCATCAGCGGCCCAGGTCAGGGCTAACGATTGCAATTCACATACAATCCCTTCTGTCTCAATTTGAGTCCTTCCCTTTACCACCTCCCATCCAGGTCCGTCTGCATACTCCTCCATGGTATACACCTAGGCCGCAGATTTGTCTGGACCTTTCGCATGACCCTAAGGACTCGCTTACTCCTGCCGCTCTCCGCTGTCACTTCTCTTGATTCTTGACGTGTTCCGGGGCTCTGAAATGGTTTACACTGACAGCTTGATGGCTGATGGTCATGTGGGCTTCGCCTACGTCCACAGAGGCCTTATTGAACAGCATTCCTTGCCTGATGGCTGCAGTGTATTCACTGCAGACCTGGTGACCATATCTCGTGCACTACAGTATAGTTGTTCATGCCCTGGGGGATTGTTTATTCTGTGTCCTGACTCCTTGAACAGCCTACAAGCTATTGACCAGTGCTACTCTCACCATTCTTCAGTAGCGTCCATCCAGGAGTCCATCTGTGCACTGGACTTGTTGCTTCGTTCAGTGGCATTTGTACGGACCCTAGGACACGTCGACATCCCAGGAAACAAACTTGCTGACAGGTTGGCTAAACAGGCTACGCGGAATCCACTTATGGAGATAGGCATCTCTGAATCTGACCTGCGTTCTGATTTGCGCCGTAAGGTTTTTCGGCTTTGGGAGATGGAATGACATAACAGTACTCACAACAAACTGTGTGTCATTAAAGAAGTTATGAATGTGTGGAAGACTTCCATGTGGGCCTCTCGCAGGAAATCAGTTTTCCTCTGCTGGCTCCACATTGGCCACACTTGTGTGACCCACGATTACCTCCTGTGCCGTGAAGATGCGCCTGAATGTCGATGCGACGCTCGGTTGACAGTGGCCTCGTATTCTGGTGCACTGTCCCTCTTTGACTGCTCAGCGACAAAATCTTGGGTTATTGGACTTGTTGCTGCTAATTTTATCTGTCAACGCCTCATCAGCTGATTTAGCTTTACATTTTGTTCGTGAGGGTGGGTTTTATCATTTGATCAAAATTTTAGCGCATGTCTTTTGTCTCTCTGTGTCCTCCACCCTAGTGCTTCTAAGTTGGAGGTTTTAATGTGTTGCACAGTGGCCGGCTTCCTCTTTTTTTTATTCTCATGGTCAGCCAGTTATGGTAATCTCCTTGTTGTTTTAATCTCTTCATCCCGTTCCTTGCATTTGTGATGTTTTCTTGTCCTCTTTTGCCCATTTATATGTTTGTTGCCCTTCATCGTTGTTGTGGTTTTTCCTTTCATTCTGTTTTGGGTTGTCAGTCTTGTTTATTTTATTCTCACACTTGTGGCATTGTTTTATTCTGAACAAGGGACTGATGACCTCATAGTTTGGTCCCTTTCTCCCTCTTTTAATCCATCCAACCAACCAATCTGTCACATGCATTCGTTTCAGCAGTGGACAGTACCTGTTTTGCCTGCAGAAAAGAGTGATCATCTTGGAAGATGTCCACTGAACATTCATGCTTCATCATCATGGCATTTCAGCATATTGCGTATTTTTCCATCTTGAAAAACATTATAGAAAAGGTTGGCCACAAATGCTCCCAGATTGGAGGCGTTCACACTACTGCTATTGGGCTTCTTTAGGAGTCTTGTTTAAAGAACTAGAATCTGAGGAAGATCTTGCTTTACAGCTTATGGGCTTGGGACTGCACACCAGGTACTTATGACCAAGTGTATCAGAACATACTGCATTGATACAATATGGTAAAAATTATATCAAGCTCTTTGTGTAGTTGAATAAAATAGAAAGAAACTTCCACATGGGAAAAATATATTAAAAACAAAGATTCCAAGACTTACCAAGCGGAAAAGTGCCGGTAGACAGGCACAATAAAATAATGTCTACCGGCGCTTTCCCGCTTGGTAAGTCTTGGAATCTTTGTGTAGTTGACTGCATAAGAAACGTAGATCTTAATGTAAGAGTTAAAAGATAAGCTTTTATTTTCCCTTTTCCTCGCAATGTTAGAATGGAAAGTTTCTGACATACATTCCTATTTAAAGCTTTAAATTTAGTCCCCTATTTAAACCTGATGGAACTGTGTTGAATGAATTCAAAAAGCTTTGTATATGAGATGCGTAACGAAAGCGTTTATGTATGAATGTATGTATGTATTTTTTTTTAGTATCTTCTGTCATGTGGATAGTTTATTTGTTAGCCACTGGAAATGAAGAATGCCTGAGGACTCCATCTAACATAGGATTGTGGTTCTTCTCACAGCTCCCTTCCCCACGCGTGTCAACGTCTGGTTGCAGCGGCCGGGAGTGGATTTGTTTCCAAAACAGCCAGTATCAGACAGTGAGCTGCAGAAGGCTGACGAATTGGCCAGCGCAACTGAAGAGAAGATGATTAAGATGGCTGTAGAGGCGAGCTTGAAAACTGCAGAAGAGGAAGGGACTATATTGCTGCCCCAACCGTTAGTAGATTTTTTCTTTCTGGTATTGTGCTGTTTCTGCTGTTTGTGTTATGGTCTCACAGAGGAGACAATGACGCACAAGGCAATCCAAAATGAATATCATTATCTACAGCTTCCAGCCACTGGCTGGTTAGAATGTAAGCCCCTCCGATTTTTCCTGTCCTCCCTCTTTTTGTTTCTCTCCACGCTGTCTCGCTCTTCTCCTCGCTTAATCAGAGAATGCTTCCCTCAACCAATTCATCTTCCTCTTGGTATCTTTCATCTTATTGTCATTTAATGAGCCTGTCTTGACATCCTGCCACCTCCCATTCTATTAACATGTCCACACCAAGTTGACGTGCGTGCGCTCACACACACACACACACACACACACACACACAGTCCCCTGTGGAAAATTGCTGTCATTGTTACATTAATATGTGAAAGTATAATTTCTTTTTATTTGTAAACCTGTTCCAAGTAATTTTAACCTTTCTGTTAACTTCATTTGTTGTTGGTTTTTTTCTTCCTTTTATTTGGAATCTTTAGTAATTTTTACAGATTTCTTCTTCCACATTATTATTATTAATGGTGATGGTGGTATTACTATTACTTCTTTCTGATTACTTACAAACAAGGAAAAAAGACCGGTGGGTGCGTTGGCAGAGAATGGTGCACAATGTAGCTGAGGGGATGTGAATTAGGAGGAAGTGATGGGACAGGTGAAGCGGAAACTGTGGGATAGACGGTGTGGAGACGGTAGGTTTCCATAGGTTGAAGTCAGGATGATTTTGGGAGCAGATACTTTGTTGGCAGTATAACTTCCATCTGCATAGTTCAGAAAAGCTGATTGTGGAGGGGAGGATGCAGATGGCCTGTGTTGCGAAGCAGCCATTGAAATCAAGCATGTTACATTTGGCTGCATGTTGTGCCACAGGGTGTCGCTTCCTCCGCAGCAGCCTACTGGCGACATGGTCTTGCAACAATTTAGCCCACCATGCAGTGCCCACTACCCCCCTTCCTCTGCCCCACCCGTACCCTGATCCCTCCGTTTCCCCGTTCCACTCCAGATTTTACTTCTGTTCGACGTGTTTGCAAATTAATGAGTCGTCTTTTTGTGAGTAGAGATGTACACTTTTGCATAATATTGTTGATGCCCAACCTGGACTGTTCATTGTGTAATTAACTAGAATATGTTTTTGTGTCCATAGTAACATTTGGTGAGTATACTTACTGCTATTAAAACAAGGGTACAGGATATTATAATGTAATTAAACTGAATAATTTTGAGATCTTATTTTAAAATTGTAAACAAACAGCCAGAGTAGTGTGTCTGCTCACTTTGCATTACACTTGGTGAAGCGAGAGCCACTTTAGTTTGATAACTCATTTTCAATTGGTTCAGACAGCCAGCCTGAGTGCAGATTTCCCACACTTTTGATGTGAATGTTGAGCTGGTTAACCATTATCTTTTCAGATACACACCCACTTCATGAAAAATATATCACTGTAGTAGCCCTAATGCATAGACAGTGTTAACATATGTAAGACCACCTTAGGTTGCTTTGTTCAGACTTTTTATGTCAACAACTCCAGCTGATGAAACCTACTTGCAAATTATTAGGTATACTGAGCTGAGTGTATCAGAATAAGGGTGCTGCGCTGCTGCCCCTCCCCACCAAACTCTGTGCAGTGTCGATCCATTGCAGCTATCTCCGGGCCAATGAGTTCTTCCCTTAGGTACTATTACATTCATCAGTATAAATCCCCGAGGACCATAGTTCACTAAGAGGATGGGTAAGGTAACATCTCTACAGTTGTTTGGTGCTCTGTCGTGGTGAGTGCAGGATTTGTGTGGCGCCTCCAGACTGCCGGAGAAAAGTCTGTAAACGGTCCAGGCACAAAGTCATACCTTGGGCATCCTGTCCCACATATTCAGGCAGGGAGGTGGGCCACTTCTCATCACTTATAAAGCATAATTTGAAGGATATGTAGTATTGCAACAGGATCGGTCAGTCGATTGTACATCTATCTATGTGGTCAACACGTCAGTGATGAGTTTGTATTTAGAGATAATGAAAGATCCCACCATGCTCACGTTGCGAACTCTTTCCTGTTGGGGGTGCAGGAGTCAACCAAATGGAATGGCCTTCAGTATATGCTGAAATGAAACCAGTTGAACATTCTCAGGACCTATGGAAACTTCCAGTGCTATGCCGCAGCGAACCTTACACTTGGTCATCAGAGAATGGATCAGGCTTGAGCAGCAATACCTTGACCACCTTGTGGACAGTGTGCTAAGGAGGATCAAAGCATGTTAAAAGAGCACTAGCATGAGCAACCACAAGCAGGACAGTCTGATTCTAGGTGAGAAAATTTGGAGATGCCAACGCCAAGCCATCGTGAAGAAGGCTGTTGCTCACAAGCAAGTAGCAAACAATGTTGTGTCCACTTCTAGAACTCGTAAGATTTGATCACATTCAATTAATTTCAAAAACAAATTAAAGGCTCTCAAACTAGCCTGTAAACGTCAGTCAAATTACTCTAAAACAGCTGTCAAAGAAATGAAAGCAGGGATGGTACCTGGTATTAGTGGCATCCAGTCAGAATTCCAAATCAACTGTGGTAAGTATGAAATAAGTCTGGTAGTGCCTTTCTGATATTCTCCAAACTGGTGACAAACCCTATGATTTGAAAAGAGCAAAGATTGTAGCCTTCTTAAAACCAGGAAAACCAAATGGCAGGCTAAAGCTACCGACCCAGTGCTTTATTTAGCACAGTGTATAAACTTTTGGAAAGAATACTGTATAACAGAATCGGCCACAAAATTTCTGAAGATGTGCCTGCTGAACTGGCAGAATTCCACCCAAACCACAGCTGCACCGACCAGGTCTTCTCACAGACAACTTTGATTGAAGCAGGATTTCAAAACAAAAAAGAAGTCTACTGTATTTATGGAGTTAACAGTGGCTTATGATACTGTGTGGAGGCAATCGGTAATGTTAAAAACTTGTGGTCATACCATGTCTTAAAACTTGAAACCTCATCAGAGCTGTGTTAAGCAATAGAATCTTCAAAATTCTGATAGGGAATAAGTTGAGGCCTCCAATAACGCCCAATAGTGGCCTTCCCCAGTGATCAGTGCTAGCCCCTCTTCTGTATACAGCAGACATGCCATAGACAATCTTAAGGAATTTGGGTACGCTGATGATAAGTCTCTTGGTGCAAACCACAAAGACCTGGCTGCTACTGAGTCTGTCTTGACTAAAGACCTGCAAATTGGTGGCAAATACTCCCATGCCTGAAGGTTACAGCAAAGTGCTGCTAAAATAAAAGTTACCTGTTCCGCCTTAACAACAAGTTTTCGGGCATGGATGTGTGTGATGTCCTTAGGTTAGTTAGGTTTAAGTAGTTCTAAGTTCTAGAGGACTGAAGACCTAAGAAGTTAAGTCCCATAGTGCTCAGAGCCATTTGAACCATTTGAACAAGTTCCCCAACAAAGAAATAAAAGTATATTTTGGAGCGAAACGTCTGAGGCTGCAGTGTTCCACATGCCTGTTTTGTTGCAGTTGATTTTGAAGAATGTTGAAGTTTCACATCTAGTCAAACAGAAATAACTTACTGAGAACTGAATCATGTGCCATTTGGATTTTTCTGCAGTGCTCTGGACATCTAAATATGTTCTGAGTTCCTGACATCTCACAGCTGTGGACAAGTTATTTCAATAGCTAGGAGAATAAAAATGTTTGAGGGTATTCGTCATACAACCTATTTGCCTCATGTGCACTATCATTTGCAAAATATCTTGTTTGATATCTTAAGCCATTCAAAAGAAATTCAGTTATTCATCGAGCAAAGATCAAATTTTTTCAACTAATAGTTTTCGAAAAATCGAATGATAAATAATTCATATCAGTCAGAATGCTCTCTTTCAGCACAGGCATCAGGATTTGGTGCTCTGTACAGCAATAACAACAGCCGTCTCGGCATGGAATGCAGAGAGCTTGTTTGTAGCAGTGAAAGGGTGAAAGATGGTTCATCCCAATATATTTGCACTGTATTATAGTTGATGACCAGTTCTGGTTTCACAATTCACAGTATATACATGTAAACAGTAGAGCATTTCCTTCTTTGTAATCCCGTATGGAAGGAAAATCCTCAGACTGCTAAGCAACATCAAAGATTTGGTTAAAGTTCACAGTGGCAGAATATATGATGTCAGAAATAAGATTGGATTAGTGCTCATAAAAGGGTTTGCAATATTGTTACCAGACTACATAACACTGTCCAGCACACACAGTTTCTAGATCATTACCACAGACAGGCTGTTTATCCATTGGCTCATCTGAGAGTCTTTAGACACCATTCCGTATCCTTGATCTTACTCATCACATGTGTTACATTGAGATGCAGTACTTCACTTTGGCTGACACAGAAATGTGAACATAGTGATTGCACTATGCAGTGAAATGACACATTGATGTTAATGGAGCAATGTGGATGGTCACATAAATGTTCACTGAATAATTCCAGACGCATGCTTTACTAACACCTAAATGTTACCCAGTTGCAGACCAGCCAAGATTTGGCGTAGAGGTGTTAGTGGAACATGTTAGCCATTCATTATTCATACTGATGATGATGATGAAGTGTTTGCTCCCTGGATGCAAACTGCCAATTCTGGGATAGGGATTATATCTTTTCCCCAAGTTAATTGCAATAATGTACTAATTCTTTCTTGAATGAATATGTACTGTGCAGGGTGACTGCAGAAAAAAAAGTATTATGAACATTTGTGAAGTTAGTTGCAGGACTTTCCTAAGAATCTTTGTATCTCCAGCCAGATAGATTCACCGGAGGAAGAAGTCATCTGAATCTCAGTGTTGTCGATCCCAGGACTCCACAGCTGCAACGATTTTTGTATGGTTCTGCACAATCTTGAGAGGGGGGGGGGGGGAAGAAGAATGGAAAAAAAACAGGAGGGGAATGAAAATAGCAGCAGATCCTCAGTTGTTGTTGCGAGAATAAATCCACGTCTGGGCTATTGAATGTTACTTTTGAGAAAAGATGAAATGTCACTTGTAGCTGGTTTTGATCCATGTTGTTATAAATTCGATGCAGGCTCTTGAAATTATTTTTGGCCAAGATGTAAATCTTGCTGGTAAAACTTAAACATGTACAGGGCGAGTCAGGAGGAAACGTACATGTTTTGACAGGTGACAGCATGAGTGATTCTGAACAAAAAATTTGATGTGGAAATATGCCCTGTTCCAAATGGTTTCAGAGATAGAACACTTTTAATGTACATTTCTATTTATTTTCTGTATTATTCATTGTCATTGTTTAAAACGTACCACAGTAGTATAGAGGAAGCCGAGAAAAACATTTTGATACAGGACACTTCTCATCTATCAAGTAGGAAAACTATCTCAAACTGGCCTACAAAAAGTACTTACGCTACAGCACACGTGACCCTTGCGAGGTTTCCTATTTTCTCACAATCACTTAACACAAACTGTTAGTCCTAGACAATAAAAAATAGGACATTTTTTTGTTGCAAATTTAATTTACTTTGTGTACTGATGCACGTTTTCGTTGGAGCGTGTGGTTTTCGAGTTATTGAAGAAAAACACAAAAGTGATGTTAAACGTGTTCTATCTCGGAAACCATTTGCAATAGGGCATATGTCCATATGAAGTTTTTTGTTCCAAATCCTTTATACTAGCATGTCTCCTGACTCGGCCTGTATAATGTCCAATGTGAAGTGTTGGGTTTTTAAAAGAATGAGTCCCCTTTTCCTGTTTTGTTGTCTTTGACGATAATTACATTCGCCGTTTCTTCATCAAGATGATCTCATTCAAAATATAGTGTTTTTTAATCCTTCCACCTTTTCTATGTAGACACCAAACATTAAAGTCACAATTCTGATTGCAATGGTGGACCATCCATTTCATACAATGTCCCCCCAAGGTAGACAATATAAAGTTGGCTTACAAAACCGGAGATACAAGGTACAACAGTCTCTTTTTTTAGCATCGCTGCTGCTGCTCGCAGCCACTATATCTTTGTGTGTCAATATTACTGTTGTAATTTTTAACACACAGAACAATGTATAGCTTTCTTAGTCTGTCCATACCAGACGTTAAAAAAAAATTGCAATATATTTCAAAACGTGAGCGAAGTTAACGTTTGGCCACTACTAGCTTTTAACAAATATAAAAAACATTTCCACCACGTTGACACTTTTACCACTTCTGCACAAGCATCATAAGACAGAGATTACAAGGACATATCAAATTCTCTCGACATGATACTACAGGGTGGCTATTTAAAGACAAGTGTACATGCATGACACGAATTCAGAAATTACACAATGCTTTGAAATTAAGTTACATTCTACTATTTGGCAAAGACTCTAAAACTTTGCTGCTGTTTGATTTATAAAAAATGTCTCAGGTCAGTAATTCACAGAAGTATCTGGAACATTATTGCTGTGCAGCTTCTGAAATTCCATACTTGAGAGTATGGCATTCATCTTGAAATAATTCCTTTTCATTTTAAATTATTTGAAATCTTAATTACTGAGTGCATTAATTCATGAGAAGTGTTGTCTAATTTTTAAAAAAATGCAGCAGTAAAATTATATTGTCGAAGTTCATAATCTTGCTGTCTTTAGAGTAAAATAAGTTATCAAAATTTGGATGGTCTGAACTTTTGATGTCAGTTATCGCAAGTTTCACTCAAGTTTTCCATAAAACCAATGGCATCACTATACTCATGAATATAAACAACTGAGATACAAATTTAAGAGCTTTTTGTGAATAAAAGTTTGACACGTTTCTGTATATGTAACCTATTACTTGGGCAGCTGCATTAGATTTGTAATCTCACCAAAAAAAAAAAACTTCAGTTATTCTTAGATCCAGAAAATGTAACAGATGACTTATATTCCAACTTGCTGTGTTTCACTGCATAACAGAAGTCCTTGACATCAAGGTGTCACTCCTGACAGACAACTTGGAACAGCACTTGCTGTAAACTGCCACTAAGATGAACACAAGAAACATCTTTCAGAAAGTTTGTGGAATGACACAGGGGTGCGTCAGCTGTAACACTAAGAAATTCTAAATTCTTCATTTGTGTGGCCATATTGTGCATAGTTCCTTTAAAATTCCTGAGGGTATTTTCATTCTGTTGTTACAAGAAAACGCATGTTTTTTTCACCCGGCACATTTGGTTTTAGGAAGGTGAAGCATCTTCAGTGATCCGTAATATTGTGTGTAAATATCTTTAATTTCACACCACTGATGATGTATATATGAGGTGTGGTTGGAAAGTTGTAAGAATGAGCTTTTAATTGTAGAACGGTGGTACTTACATGCTACTGTGATGGATCTCCTTCAAAATAGTCCCCTTCTGACTGAACACACACACACACACACACACTCCAACAGTGTTTCCGCTTCGGAAACATCCCTGGAAATTTTTTTTCCGGACATTTGTTAAGGACACTCACCGTATTTGCCTGGATGTCTTCAATCGAGTCAAATCTCTTCCCTTTCAGTGAAAATTTCAGTTTAGAAAACAGGTAGGAGTCCACATTGGACAAACCAGGGGAATATGACAGTTGTGGAAGCACAGGAATTTTAGTTTGGTGCAAAATTCAATGATGGAGAAGGCACAGTGAGCCAGAGCATTGTCATGGTGTAGCACCCAACTACTGTCTTTCCACAATGCAGGCCTTTTCCTCCGCACCTTTTTGTGCAAATGCTCACGGACACGTTTGTAATATTCCTGGTTTTAATTGTCTGCCCTCCAGGAGTAAATTCATGTTGCACGATACCAGTAGAATCGAAAAAAAAATTACCATCATTGTCTTCGCCTTCGACCGACTTTGCTGTACTTTCTTCGGTTGTGGTGAACCTGGTGTCTTCCACTGTGAAGACACTTTTGGTTTCAGGATCATATCCATATACCCATGATTCGTCACCTGTAATTACCCGATTTAACAAATGTGGGTAATTTGTATTCCGATTAATCATTTCTTGGCCACTTCAAGTCGGTATTGTCTCTGGTCACTTGACAACACTTTTGGAATGCTCTGTTGTTATAGGTTATCTGTCTTGAGCTGACTGCAATGTAATTAAAAAGGAATTACACCAGACACACTTTGCTTTTATTTCTAAAGCATCTTCTGTAGCATTCTGTAAATTGGATACATATGTTTATATGTTTTTATTCCTTTGTGTTAAAAACAGTGTTTTCTTTATGAAGTTAGTCTGTAAGCTACTTACGGAATGAATTATGCAGACACTCGGCGCATGTTAAGATCTTCAGTTAAAACTGACTGAAGTCCATAGAAACTTAAATTAAGTTTATCAGCTATCTCCCTAATTGTAAGTCTGTGATTGGAGCACACTAAGTCGCGATCTTTCACAACATTTTCATTTGTTTTTGAGGTGAATGGACGGCTAGACTGTGGTTCACACATTGTGTTGATGTGCCTCATTAACAAGGAGCAATTGTACATTTATTAAGTCTAATAATCAGAATACAATAACACCGTTTCCTGGGGAGTCAGTCTGCATTACTTTGTTCAAGCTGAAAGTCACTGCTGTTGCACACTGAATGTTCTTACAAAACAAAGTCCATGAGGTGGGAGGCTGCTCGAGGGCAGTGAAGACTTAAGTCCAGCGAGGTGTCGAATTTGAGAATGGTCGAAGTTAATGGACACTGCAGCAAGACACTCCTCATTGGCTTGCCAGTGTGAGCTCTGATTGTGCCAACATAAGCCTGGAGTGTGAACTGGCAGCAGGGTAGTTGGGTGGTGACCTAAATAATTGCCTGGCGAAGGAAATGGCATGAAGCAGACGAGTCGATGAATTGAGGTAGTGCAGTGATGGAATCACCATTTGCAGCATTCCCTGTGGCTTTGGCAGTGAGGCTGGTGCCACACGGTACTGTGGCAGCTGCTGGAGGTTTGGTTGAATGCTATGTGACACATGTTTGTTGATGTGGATTGTTTTCATCTGATCTTGAGGAAGTGTCATTAGCAAGCCAGAGCTGTGGGCAACCCACAATACATGATTATATGGTTGGTGGCTGCTATTCAAGCATTAGCCAGGTGATACAGCATAATGAAGCAAAAAAAGCTTGTAGGTTGAGGTTAATTCTCCAAACAACTGAATTTAAATACAAATTTAATTAACATAATTCAGGAGAGGCTACTATTCACAGGTGCACATGTCACTGCAGTTCTTCATGATTTATATGTACAGACCAATAGCAAAACTGGCATTCTTACTGTTTAGTGGTTTCTAAGTTACTGGCTATTTGTAAAACACATGTTGTCTTAATAGTTAGGGCCATTCCACACACATTGTGATGTAGAAATAAATTACAAAATTTGTGTGATATGCGCCTATCCGCACCCCCCCCCCCCCCCCCTTCTCTCCCATTCTTACCAACATAACTGTTACCAGCTCATTGCAATCTGTGAGGTACATTGGACTGTATGACCTCCACCAGTGTGGAATCTAAAAACATCAGTCATTTAAATACCAAATTGTTATCACACGACATGACGAAGCCATAGATTGAGGCAATCGGGTAGATGTTCATTATTGACTTGTGAAAAGCATTTGACTAGATACCACACATAGGTTTAGGAATGAAAAAATAGTTTTATGAAATATCAAACAAAATTTATTATTGTATCTAAAAACAAAGACGATGTAACTTACCAGACGAAAGCGTTGGTATGTTGATAGAGACACTAACAAACACAAACACACACACATACACACACACAAAATTCAAGCTCTCGCTACCCACGATTGATTCATCAGGTAAGAGGGAGGGAGAGGGGAAAACGAAAGGATGTGGGTTTTAAGGGAGAGGGTAAGGAGTCATTGCAATCCCGGGAGTGGAAAGACTTGCCAGCGGCAAAAAGGGACAGGTATACTCTCTCTCTCTCTCTCTCTCTCTCTCTCTCTCTCTCTCTCTCTCTCTCTCTCTCGCACACATCCATCCGCACATATACAGAGACAAGCAGACATATGTAAAGGCAAAGAGTTTGGGCAAATTTATTATTGGATTGAGAAGATAGAATTACGTGCTAGGGACGACGCAGAATGTTATGTTTCAGACAATGCATGTGTCTGTAATGAAATACTGTGTAAAGAAAGCTGCACAAATATCCAAAGTTGTGCAGACATGGGCAACTTGTTTCAGATGTTCAGAAATGTAAAATATTAGGGCATGGAATAATCACATAGGCTCAGTCATATGTAAGACAGGTGGTAGACTTGGGTTCATTGGCAGGATACTGTGGAAAATGTGGTCAGTCTACAAAGGAGACAGCATCCCATCTCAGAGTATTTCCTAAGTATATGGGAACTGTATCATATAGGACTAACAGGGTATACGGAACACATTTAAGGAACGGCAGCAAGAATGGTCATAGATTTGACTTGTGGGTGAATGCCACAGAAAATGTTGACAAGTATGAATTGACAGCACTTGAAGTAGGCCTAAATTTTTATACAAAAGCATGATTGCAAAGTGTCAAAATAGAATGTTCAGATTCAGCCCCCTCCTTATTTGTGCCATAGGGACTGCTAGTGTACACAGGCACTTAAGCAATAACTTTTCCCATGTTCCATGCCCTAATGGAACAAGAAGAAAATATAGTATATGGTACAGTGGGAACTATGCTGAGCCATGCGCTTTTGTGGTTCTTGCGTGTGTATGTAGTCGTAGATTACACATTGTCCTTACTTGTAAAAATAAAAGTACTTATATTGCAATTGTAATCATTTTCTAATAGGAAATTTCATAATACCTAGCAAAATAGTTGTGCATGTTAAAGCACTGCTTCCAGGATGGGGAGCTGCACTGAACCCAGACCAGATCTGCCCAGGAGTTTAACAATGAGGTTCAATGTGTTGGCCAGCCTAGATGCAATGTATAGGTAGCTTTCCATATCCCAATAGGCAAATACCAGGCTAGTACCCAACCCAAGTCTCAGTTACACAATTCACAGACATTTATAAAACTTCCTTTCTCGTTTACATAATTATCGCTACACACAGGCAGTTCAGGTACACACCCTATTAAATTAAACATCTTAAATCCGTCAAAAACCACGCTGACCCTACGCCAGTGCAGGAGAAAGGCACAAGAAAAAGAATAATATAATATTTTATAATAATTAGATCTGACATGCCTTGTGATTCGCCTCCATTATATTTGCACAGGCCACGTTGTACAAAGTCAACATACGTACAGCCACCTCCGCTGGAAAATGAAGACTGGGAGGCTGACATTGCTGATGGTGCTGATTCAGAAAGGTAACCTGCTGCTTCAACTTTACCAGCTTTTCTATTTAATGTTAGGTATTTACAAACTTTTCTAAATTTGCTAATATTTTCATGCCTTGTGGCTCATGGTTGTTTTCCTTTTTTTTCTCCATTCCTGTTTTTACTCATCCTTTTCATCTTTCCTCAGTTATTTCTCACCCTTTTTACCTTTCTTCATTACACTCTCCCCATCATTTCTAACCACCATCAATTCTTAACACCCTCAACAGTTTTTAACTCTCCACTCTCCTTTGGTCAGCTTTACATCCCCGACCACTTTTTAGCTCCCCCTTACACCTTTCAACCTCCCCATCACTTTTTAACACCTTCTGTCACTATTTAACCCTTCCATCTCTCTGCAATCCCCCCACCTCCCACCCCGTCGCCGCTCTGCGACCCCTCCCCCACCCCGTCGCCGCTCTGCGACCCCTCCCCCACCCCGTCGCCGCTCTGCGACCCCTCCCCCACCCCGTCGCCGCTCTGCGACCCCTCCCCCACCCCGTCGCCGCTCTGCGACCCCTCCCCCACCCCGTCGCCGCTCTGCGACCCCTCCCCCACCCCGTCGCCGCTCTGCGACCCCTCCCCCACCCCGTCGCCGCTCTGCGACCCCACCCCCACCCCGTCGCCGCTCTGCGACCCCTCCTCTCTGTCATTCTAACCTCCCTCCCCTCTGGCCACTGGTAACACCCCCTAATCACTCTGTAACACAGCATGGTCACTCTACACCCTTCGCCTCTCCACCTATGGCCCACTTTGCCTGTCCACCTGGGCATCCTTCGGCCTTTCCACCGGCACCCCCCCCCCCCCCTCACCCCCCCACCCCCCCCCCCAATCCCCTTCCCACCCTTCACCACTTTCTCCACCCTGCTCTTTTCTCCTTTCCACTTTCTGTAAATCGTGAAGCCTGAATGAGTCGGAATGCTTTGTATTGCTAATACGAAAATGTGAGTCACCCACTACCTTAGATTTAGAACCTACTCTAGGGGACAGGGAGGGAGGTTGGTAATGGTTAAGTAGGAAGTGTGTGTCACTGAGCTTGCAGTATCATATGGACCATGAGTTGTGATACCCTCTCCCTCTCCCTCCTTTTCCCCCCAGGAACTCAACTAACAGTTAACAATTTCAGAGTACGGAAGCATATTGTAACAGACAAGACCACTTAGGTTTTTGACAGCTGTTTTACAATAAAGGTACTAGAGTGGCTTAATTGTCAGTAACCTTTCTCTGTTCCCAAAAAGTACTGTGAAACTCAGTTGTAATACCAGGACTAAAAGAATTACGCAATTTGGCAGTAGTTTCTAGGATTTGGATAATTAATATACTTCTGTTGAAAAACGTTTAAAACATCATCGATCATAATGTCTTTTAGAGCACACAGTGAAAAGATTCCTCATTGATATACTTCTTTTGTTATGTATATGTAATTATAATTTTAATTATAATTTAATTCGATAGATTAAAAAAAATTGCTGACCAAGTGGGAGCAGCAGAAAGCATAAATAAAGGTGAAGTAAGTGTGTAGGCTTTGAGCCATAAGCCCCTTCGTCTGGCAGAAGGGTTGTGGGGGAAGGAAGAGCAAAGAAGGAAAGGGATTAGCAATGTTTAGGTAATAGGGAGTTTGGAAAAGTTATCCAGAATCCAGGGTCAGGGGAGACTTTGGTTGGGATGAGAAAAAAAGACTGATTGTTTGTAACTGCACCAGATGAGTTTTGAAAATCAGAGTATTTAAATGTGGAAGATACGATAATAAGGAAGATTGATGTTAGTGGCAAAACATCATACAACTGTTAATAAGAATGCAGAAGTATATGCATTGTATGTTGTAGAGGTAGAGGATGGGAAACAGTAGACAGGTCTGAAAATGAGAGAGATAGAAAACTGAAAGGGAGTGAAAAAAAGAATAATTACTGAGAAGAAATTAATGTAACTTAAGATCAGGTGGGTGACAAGCACCAAGGACATGTTGTAATGTAATTCACACCTGAGGAATTCTGATAATCTGGTGTCTGGGGGACGAATCCAGGTGACACATATGGTGAAACAATCAGTATGGTCATGGCTGTCATATTCTAGAACATTCTGTACAACAAGATATTGTGGGTTATCAGTAAACACCCTCAGTCTATGTCCATTCATCTGCCGGCGCTTTCCCGCTTGGTAAGTCTTGGAATCTTTGTTTTTAATATATTTTTCCCATGTGGAAGTTTCTTTCTATTTTATTTATAACTGATTTCTCAGTAGTAGTAATACCACTGTAAAGGGCCAAACAATGTTTACATAACAGCTAGTACACAAAGTGTCATTTAACAGGTTGTTCTACATTTGGTAGTACATGTTTTGACAGTTACAGGGCCAGTAGGAGGGAGGATATGGCAAGTCTTACAGGGAGACAGTCGCAGAGGTGGGAGCCATAGGATAGGAAAATTAGAAAGGCTATTCTAGATGTGGTGGTCAAAATTTTGGACGGAATGGGACTCACTGCAGGACATTATTGTAGAAATTCACAGCCTTGTTGAAGTAGGATTAATACATTTAATACCAGGATAATACTGAGTGATGAGGTATACTCCCAAGCTGTTTTTTGGATGGATCAGCATTTCAAGATTGGATGTGATGACCAGGAAAATCTGGTTCTGAACTAGGCGGATAGGATAATTATGACCAGTGAAGGCTGAGATGAGACGGGCGATATATGAGTGTAAAGAGTTCACATCTGAACAAATATGTTTGCCTTGAAAGCCAAGGCTGTATGGGAGGGAACATTTGAGATGGAAAGAACGGCAAATGTCAGAATGTTAAGTACCGTCAAATGGGGTGATTTCAGACACAAGGGCAAATTCGGACAGTATGGCTTATTTGCTCTTTGCCACTGCATAGAAACAGAGAGTTACTTATTTTAACGTCCGTGCACCAGTTATTTTAAGTGTAAGATTGCATTTATCGCTTTCCACAACTTTTATTTTTCGTCAATTGTTTCCCTCGGTGAATAATTGATGAACAGTCTGTGTTAAAAATCCATGCTTTATTGTAAAGTGGAAACTTCCTATTGTTGCGCCGACTGGGAATTTATTGTAACCATAATTGTCAATGTACTTAGTAGCTAACAACATTGAGACAATTTCTATGCAAGTTTGTTGAGTTTCTCGTGCACGGTTGTAAAATAACGACGGTTTTTGTAAAACTGTGTACTGTGTGTGGTGATTTCCGACAATGCCAAGAATGTAATTTCTTAGACTTTCCCGGCGATCTGATGACATCTCGTGGAAATCGGGTTTTCTGCCGGGTATCAGCGTCTTCCAAACACGATATTTCGACGTCATTACTTGACGTCTTCATCAGGTGTTCCCTGAGACTCAGTGGAAACTACCCTGAGACTCAGGGAACACCTGATGAAGACGTCAAGTAATGACATCGAAATATCGTGTTTGGAAGACGCTGATATCCGGCAGAAAATCAGATTTCCTCGAGATGTCAATGCCAAGAATGTATAAGAGCAGGAGAGGTGCTACAGTACAGTGTAATTATGACCCGGAACTTTTAGATAAAGCTGTTCATGATATTCAGAGTGGTAAATTATCATACAGAAAAACGTTTGATTTGTATTATATACCTAAATCAACCCTACAAAATAAAGTGCAGGAAGCACATCCGAAAAAAATGGGAGGACAGCCAGTGCTAAATGAAGAAGAAGAAGAAGAAGAAGAAGAAGAAGAAATGTTGAAGCAAGGTATCTTGAGGGCTGCACATTGGGGATTTCCCTTCACTGAATTGGATATTAGATATTTAGTTAAAGGCTACCTTGATAAATCTGGCCAAAAAGATAAGAAATTTCATAATAATTTACCAGGAGAAGAATGGGTGCATTTATTCCTCAAATGACAGAAGATCTTTCTGTTCGCTTAAGTGAAAATATTAAATGAGCTTGTGTAGAAGTGAACAAAGAGACTGTTAAAGATGTATTTCTCCAATATCAAGGCAAAGCTGGAAAATCTCCCGTGTAGTAACCTGATCAACTATGATTAAACCAACATGTCCGATGATTCAGGCAAGCAGCAGATAATTACAAAAACGAGGGAGTAAGCATGCTGAAAAAGTGATGGACTCATCAAAATCTAGTGTCTGAATAATGATGGCAGCTAGTGCTGATGGTAAATTGCTTCCTCCATATGTCCTTTACAAATCAGAGCATTTGTGGGATATGTGGCAAGAAGGTGGACCACAAGGAACCCGTTTCAATAGGAACAAAAGTGGATGGTTTGACCTGCCAGTATTTGAAGACTGGTTCTTTACAATTGTTTTGTCCTATTTGAAGAGGTGAAATGGGCCAACAGTCATGATTGGAGACAACTTATCCAGCCACGTGTCTTTACGTGTTATTGAAGAGTGTGAGTGGAACAATATTTCATTCATTCTCCTTCCCCCCAATAGCACCCACCTCCTCCAACCGCTCGATGTAAGCTTCTTCAGGCCAATGAAAGCAGCGTGGCGAACTGTATTAACTGATTGGAAGAAACACACTCGTTGGACCATTTCCAAGGATTCCTTCCCATCTTTTCTGAAGCAGACACTCACCAAGATTTCAGCAAACTCCAAGGATGATATAAAGGGTGGATTTTGCACCAAGGGCCTAATCCCATTTGATCCAGATCATGTATTATGAAAATTGTCTGGTAATGAGGAGAGCCAACAAAGCAATGCAGACACATGATCTTACACTTCTGAAGAAATGCTCAAAGAAATTTGTTATCCTCCAAATAAGCTTGGTGGCTCGCGCCGCCGCAAACTAGACATTCAATTTAGAAAATCAGTTACTGGCTGAGATTTTCAGGGAAACAAAAACAGAGCTGAAACAAGTGACAATGCTTCTAGCAGTAGTGAAAGTGAAAACGACACATCATCCAATGACATTTTAGTGCAAAAGAAGAGACTTTTCTTGTTGCAGAGTACAAATATAAATGTGGAAACAAGAAGCTAACAAGACAGTATGTTGGAGTGGCCACAAACGTTGGCGCTACGGAAGTAGGTGTGAAATTCTTGCACTCACACGAGAACAGTAAAAACATATTTGTGTTTCCTAATGTCCCTGATGAAGACACAATACAAAAATTGCAAATTTCGAGAATACTTCCCACACCAGTTGAGAAGAGAGAAATGTTCATTTTTCGAGAAGATGTGCTTTAGACTCGAAGACAATTGTTTAATTAAAGTGTTTGCAACTTAATTCAGAATGATGAGTGAGAAAAATTATTTTGACCTTTTAGTCAAATTACTTTGTTTCTGTCTGTTTCTAATATTTCAGTTAAGAACAGTAAAAAAAAAATTATTTAAATTCTTGCAAAATAAAAACTTATCTGTAATACATAAAATTCATTATCTCATTCCATATCACTTATTCGTAGCAAAGGGCTACCTTAAAATGTGTAAAATGTCACCAAAATCAAATAAAAAGCATGCAGAATTTATAAAAAAGGCTGTAAGTGTCCATATTTGCCCTCTATATACTGCAATTTCGGACAGAGATTTAAAAAACACACGTGTCCGAAATCACCCAAATCCACGGGGTGGCTTCGGACACTTTATTTAACTGCTTCAGATAAATATAGCTTCACATACACTTTCTGGTTCTGGGATATTTTATTCATTACACATATACTCTACCACTTCCATAACAATCAATTTAATCTAACAGTATATACGAAAGTTACAATCAAAATAATGACAAAACCATCCAAAATCACCCCGTTTGACAGTACTGTTGTTGCTGTTTAACCACACATACCACCTACATTCTTCCCCCAGGCAAGAGTTTCTCAGAACTCTACATGTGAGAACTAGCATTACATGTCCTTGGTTCTCACCACCTGCCTGGCCTTAATTTACATTAATTTCTGTAGCCTCAGCATTTCTTCCAGTAACTATTCTTTTCTTCACTCCCTTGTAGTTTCTACATCTTTTATGACTTGTATATTCCCCCCCTCCTTTCCACCTCTAACATCTACAATGCAGTTAGTTTTCTGCTCTTTATTAACTGCTGTTTGATGATTTGTCTGTAATCTCTGTCTTTCTTATGACCCTTTTTTTCTAACTTTAAGCTCTCAGATTTTCAAGTCTCATGCAGTGCAGTCCTAACAATCAGTCTTCCCTTCTGATCCCAGTCAGTAAGTCTTCCCTGAACCAGGCTTCTGGGGTACTTTCCTGACTTTTCCCATTTCCTAAACCTCATCAGTCCTTTTCTTTCATCCCTCTTCCTTTCCCTTCAATCCTTCTCCCTGAAGGGAAAGGATCATTCCACGTCGAGGGGACCAGGGCTCCCCACTCGACCATCTCTAAATTGAATGAAATTTGGTGTGAAGGTTCTATACGGTCTTTGATGGTTATATAACAAATTTCAGTTCACTATCTTCAGTGGTTGAATTTTTAGAAGCCTTTATAGAGTGGCTACTCACCTTCGCATCACATACAAAGGTGCAAATGCACTAAGTTGGCTTAGCTTTTTTAAAAGTTCTAGCACACATTTGGTCATTTGTTTTAATATACATTGACAACCTTTTATGTTGAACACACTATGGCAAAAACTTGGGATTTAGCCACCCCGAAACATAGTTACAAGCCTCTAAAGTGGCTAAAAAATTCATCATGCTATTCTGAGAGCCAAGGTTTGACCACCATGGCTACTTTTCATGTGAAGAAATCACATCAAAACTTCAGAGGGCTATTCCTACCTTAGTTGTCTATATATGTATCAAATTTAACTAACATTGAATGCCTAGAAGAAAAGACATGAATCTGCGAAGTTGGACAAAATCTTCTATGTGCAAATTTTAGGAAATTTTTGGGGGGCAATATCTAAACTGTGTCTCGTTCCATCCTCTTTTTCTTGCTACACCTTGAAAGAGCACGCTTTAAGCTTTCAAAGCTATATTGTTTTAATTTCTGGATCTAGCATATTGATGGGTAAGAATACATTTCAAAAGCTATTATTTTAGCACTTTGAGAAGATTGAAAAGTGAAATATTATGTTCATTAAGTCCCACATTAAATTTTTTTCAGTATATAAATCAGTTTCAAAAGTTAATTTAACATATGCTATAAAACAAGTGTAATACACAACATAGTAAAGTTGCAAAACAAAAACACTAAAGACTCAGTTCCATTTTTGGTTAAATGGTTGTACAATTTTGTCAAAGACAGACTGAGGAAAACTGTATTGTCTTCCTGGTGGTGGTGGTGGTGGTGGTGGTGGTGGTGGTGGTGCTGCTGCTGCTGCTGCTTCTAAAGTAATGAAAATCTTGCTCAGGAATCCAGCAGGTGTCTTTAGCCGCTGTCCAGTGGAAGGAATGAGCAGAACCATGTAGGTGTATAAAGCTACTGAAGACATCTTGTTGTTCTTGTGAAACTTCACACACTTTTCCAACCCACAAAAGTTGTCATACGTACACGCAACATACTGTCCTGGTTGTAAACATGCAATTGAGGTTGCTGGAATTTCTTCATCTGTTTTGAAGGCATTAACTGTGAAAATTCTGTATCATCGTTGGAAACTCTGCCTACTCTGAGCTGATTACAATTAATTTGCTTAAACTGATGTTTATCTCTTATTCCAGATATGTCTGCCCTGTAGCAAACCTTGAAATTTTTCAAAATCTTCTTTTGGCACATAAAAAAACCTTATGCCTGGGATATTACCATCACAGACTTTGAACAAATCATATGGAGTCAATATTTGGTTATCTAAGGGCCTCGGCAAACTAGCATGGACTGCTTGTCTTCTTCTTGTTCCCCTAATGTCATCAAAAGGCAGTTTACCTTAGCTTGTCCCAAAAAAAATTCCATTCGGCGGTGATGCCGTAATCCTTTTCATGCAGACATAAATTAATGAAATTTTTGAAATTATTGTATTGAGCATCTGAACCATCACTAAAGAAATAAATGTTTTAAATGGTTTATATCTTTGTCTTTAAGTATGCTATTAACTTTATTTGAAAGGCATGGACAGCAATGGTATCATGATGGAGACAGTCGCTGATCATACAATTGCTAATACTCTGACACACTTTGCCTTCAAAATAGATAACAAATGGATGTAATGTGGCCTGACTATTCTCCCCATGAAATCCTTGCACAGCATCTTGACCAACAAATGAATAATACTCAACAAAATCTATCAATATAATTAATTCACTTATGCAGGATTTCATTTTAGCTGCTTAAGGTATAAACTTTAGTGTCTTGTCACAAAGTGATGGCTTCTTAAACAAGTAATTTTTGAAAATCAGTGCCTCCATATTATCTTCAACAGTTCTGTGACCTGTCTCGAATGTGTGTCTGCAGGTATGGACCTATTATTGGTATTACATTGTTTCTTCTGGGTCAGTGTCTTTAAAAGCGTCTTTGAGAAAAGCCTCTAGTTGTATTTTTCTGGTATACTCCTCACAACATTGAAGCATACAATCTTTTGATTCCAAACTGCACACAGTTCTCTCTCTCTATCTTGTAATCATTTTGGATGTATATTTCTGGAGCCAACATTAATTTGCCATTTTGATAAATTACACATACACATACTGAATGTGATCCAGAAGCACCAACTGTAGTACACCATTTATGCCTGAGCTCACAAAATTTTGAAAAACTCAGTTGATTTCCATACTGTTTACAGTAAACAATGAACATTTCTTTCAAATTTCAAAGGAGCAGATGTTTCTGCTTGTGAATCTTCTTCCTATTTATTTTTACTGGAACACAATCCTTTTAGCCTAGGCGTAAACAAGAAAACTCATCATCTCCAAAAACAAAGTTAGGACATTTTGTTTTACTTCATTGATAAACTTTTTCCCTTTTTAGTTCACAGGTGTCGCCAAAATCCCACCCTCCATCTTTAGTTTCCTAGACTACTACTCCGTTTTAGTCAAAACAGCACATTCTTTAGTCATCTTTTCAATAGTCCATCTATTTGGAGCCAGGGTCAAAATTTGAACTATACTGCAATTTCTTGAAGCCTGAAGCTTAATCTTCAATTAAGATATCCATATCTTTAAATTTATGGCACACTTCCGTTTGTATTTGAGGAATACCTACTTGGCTAACACCAGCAGCTGTGGCAATTACCTTAGTATTGCTGGCTTGGGCTTTCAGAACTTTGCACTTTGTGTATCCTATTGAATCCCTTTTGATGACTCTTTAAACCTTTAATGGTGGCTCTCAAAGTGATGATAATGAAGTATTAGCAGTAATGCAAGCATCAACAACATCCATGTCTTCAGTGGATGGTGATTCTTTCTTATAATTGTCGAATCATTCTTTTTGGGCCACTTCTTGTCTCAATTTGGTACAAGTTTTCTGACTAGGTTTAAAAAAAATTAGTCAGTAACTTCAACCTATCAGACTTTGCAATGGTTACGCTGTTCAAGCCATCTTGGGTTTGTGTTTTTCTTTGTCAACTGTGTAGCAGCAGGTTTTCTTCAGGAACTGAAATGTCATCAACAAAGTGTTAAGGTATGGACAAATTTAGACATATTCAGTAAAATCATGTCCAGACCTATGCTGTAGAAGCTCCATGTCTATTGGTGACTTTTCCTTATCCGATTGTAGTTGACTATTGTCATAATAGAATGGTGATGACTTATGACAACCAGCTCCATCTGATCCACCAAAGTAGCTGTGTGAAGGGGTTTCTTTGCTCATTTTATACAATATTTTATTAACCTATAACAAGCGAATTTGAAAGCTTATGGATATCCGCATTTGAAGCATTGGAGATTGTCTTGTTAATACATAAAATACACAAATTACACCATCAGAACATATTTTTTTATAGCTTACTTTCAGCTACAACAATGGTTATTGATTATTCAAACACTCAGTACTCAACACTAAGATTATACCACACAGAAGACTGACATAGTGAAAATTGCCAATAATGAAACCATCAGTTGAAAGTGATATTTCAGCAATCTATCACTGCTACGAGGATCGAGCCTTAAAAAACTGTTGTTGCTTTATAATTTTGATGGAAACTGAGTGACAATGCGTACATAAACACCACCATGTGTTGTAGGGTTGGAACATTCTAAACAACATAACATTCTATTCATATAGATTTTATGATCTTAAGAGTGTTTTCTGATGTTTTATTATACTTATATTGTATACTGTAAAATATTGTCAAAACACTTATTAGACAGTTAATTTCCCCAAACCGCAGGAAAATATTATACTATCAAAAGACACACTCCACATTTTTTTTGGTTTAGAACTTCAAATTGTATTAATTTTTCATATTTATTGATAATCCATTTTCCCTACTTTTGAGTGTATATTCTTACTCATCAATACGCAAGGTCTAGAAATTAAACAATATAGCTTTGATAGCTTAAAGCATGCTCTTTCCATATGTGACAAGAAAAATAGTATTGAAAAAGAAACTGTTGAGATATTGCCCCCCAAAAACACTCTAAAATTTGGTGTGATTGCTTCATATGAAAAGTAGCAGTGGTCAGTCAAACCTGGACTCTCAAAATAGCATGAAGAATTTTTTAGCCACTTTAGAGGCTTATATCTATATTTAGGTGTGGCTAAATCCCAAATTTTTGCCATGGTGTGATTCAGCATAAAAAGTTGTCAATGTATGTTAAAGCAAATGACCAAATGTGTGCTAGAACTTTAAAAAAAGCCTAGCAAACTTGACACATCTGCACCTTCGTAAATGATGCGAAGGTGAGTAGCTTCTCTTTTAAAGCCCCATAAATTCAACCAGTGAAGATACTGGACTGAAATTTGGTATATAATGATCAAAGACCATAAAGAACCTTCACACACAATTTTGTTAAATTTTGAGACGACAGAGTGGGAACACTTTCTAATATTGGTTCCTTTAATGTGGAATGACCCAAAAGCCACCGACTCCAAAAGCTTGCACATTTAATCCAGCTTTACACATGTGTCCTTTTGCCACAATTTCCTGGGCGAATTTTTTTATAATTCCAGTTATATTACATTTTCAAAATTATAATTTTTGTTGATCATATACAATTACTTTGTTGCATGTCTGGCTGTTACAACATACTTCTTTAGATTAATATTGGTAACATTTTCTTCATAATGTACACAGTCAGATCTATCCATGTAATATAGATGATGTTAAACATTGCTCTTTGTTTTACCAGGAACACAGCTGAGAAGTTGTCAAAAAATGGCACAGAAAAACAGGCATTCCAGCAGAAAGTGGAAGCCAGTGATAAAAATTCAGAGAAATCTTTTTTAGAAACAAAAAGGAACACTGAAACTGTACCTTTTGCTTCAAAGGAGTGTACAGATCACAGCTCTGTATCTAACACAGTTAACTACTCAAGGAGAGTTCCTAGAAATGATAACCATGCCTCATCATGGTACCAGTCATCCTCAAAGGAAAGGACTATCAGAAGTAAAGGGGATGGAAAGACAAGGATTTCATTATTCACGGAAGAAAAAGCAAGTGAAAAAGTAGTGCAGTGGAAAAAGCCCATTCAAGAAAGTGAGTTGTCAACAGATTCACACATGAAGAATTCTGCTGACAGGTTCCAACCAGAACCTGTGAATAACAAGAAAACAACTGGAATATATAATGAATCTCAGGTTGCTCCAAAGGAGATTGTGAACAAAGAAAGATGGAGATCTGACTGGAAAGACAGAAGAAATGATTTTAATGAAAAATTAAGCAATCAAAACAGTGTTACAGGAAGAAAACCTGAGGAAGCAAATGAGATGTACATCGCTGATGGCTCCTCTTCAACAGACTGTCAAACTCCCAAAGAGCAGAGGTCAGAATCGAAACGTAGGAATCGCCAGGGTTCCTTACAATCATTGGAGAATGACAGTGTGCAAAATGCAGATAAAGACAGTGAAGGTATTGGCAATGATACCAGCACCAGTAAGTACACGAATGTACGTAGTATGTACTTCAGGAACAGTACTCCTTCTGTAGCAGCAAACATAAGCAGAGGAAACAGCAGAAACACGGAAGAAAGCTCTGAATGTGATGGTACCGAAGGAAACTTGTTGAATTCAAGTCAAAATAGCTTTCAGAGCTCATTTACCAATGTTTGCAGTAAGTCTGCTAACAGTACAGACTTTCCAGTATCTTCGGCAGCACACGAGCAGACTGATTCAAACGTTCCAGTGAACATTACTGAGAGGGCTGCAGTGTGGAACGCCAAGACAGGGAACAGTTCACATCAGTATGAAGAGAAGGTGCATCAAGAGCGAAACAACTCCAATGGCCAGCTCCAGCAACAAGGCCAAGTATTGAAACAAGAGGAAGCAGCAGAGAAGAAATACAACAGAGACTGTACAAATGCCAGAGTACAGGTGTCCTCTCCACCAGGTCTCCCGTGCCGCGAGCAGCAGAGAAACGAACAAGTGTCGAGGGATCTGGTCTCTGCTGCGAAGCAAACTTCAGAGAGCAAGCCTCCAGAGCAAGAGTCATCTGTCGACGAGTTCTTTCGGAAGTACGCCCAGCACAACAGTACTTCTGGGCAGGCTGTCAGGTTGCCAGACGGCAGCTTGCCGATGGGTGCATTCAGAATCGGGGGGTCTGCTCCGGGTTTGGGAATACAACCCAATTGTGCTCAGGCACCAGTGATCCAGGGAACAACAGGAGTGCCTACTATACATCCAACTCAGATTCGTGTATGTGGGGTACCGCAGATGTACCAACCTTGCGGAATGTTACCCGACATGGGCACTGCCTTACCATACAGCACTTACACTTACGTTGATGGAACAAGTCAGAGGCCATTGCTAGAGAATCATGCTATGTTGCAGAATAACAGTGACTGCTGTCCCAGTGCAGCTCCTCAGGCGAGCTCTCGCTTTGGAGGTAACAACAGTGAGAGACCGACAGTTGTACCTGTCACTCTGTCTTCACAGTCCCCTGAAGGCGCATACCCTAGCTTTGGGTCATGCACCTTTGAGGGTGGACAGCAGGCATTTAATGGCAATCATCTGGGTAGTCTTTTGAAAAATGGAGGAATGACAGGTTATGGGAATATGGCAGCGGCAGCAGCGTCGTCATTAATGCCAGTGGAGGTAATGATGCCAGGAATGGGCACGTCTCAGCCCACTGGAGTTCCTCCTCCACCTGGAGTATTTGCATACCCTGCAGTTACACCATTGACCGGTGTCTCACCACCTCGCTGTAGCCAAATACAGCAAGGTTTAGTGCTGCAGCCGATGCAGGTGCCCCAAGAGAATATCAGCGATAGACAGGTGACACCTCGACAAGAGAATGCTGCTGCATCAAGCGTGCAGGATGCTAGAGGGAGCCAAGTGTATTCCAGTGCCACACAAGCAATTCCGCAGGTTCCTCAAGCTAGCGGAGTATCGCAGAATACCCAGATTGCGTCTGGTAATGGCCAGACACCTGCTTCTCAGGAATCTTCACACACAGTTTTGAACCGAAGTACGAAACCCCAGGTGCCTCCGACAAATACCGGTAACTCGAACCCACCAACTATGTATACATCTGTACAGCCAAATGACATGAATACATTCCTCACATTGCACCAGAACGGAATTGCTGATTCGCCAGATGTGACAGCTATAGGTATGTCTCAGTGGCCACTCTGCTGTTTCTCTCAAACTGACTTGACACAATTGCAAGGAATGCCTCAAATTATGAACGCTGATGGTACAGTGAGTCATTTTCCAGATATGGCACAGTTTGGAATGCAACAGTCATTTAAACAGCCAGGTACCCCACTTGTAGATCACATATGGTATCCAGGAGTACCGCCTCTATTGCCAGTGCATGACGGTGTCAACATGTGCCGGAACAATCAGGCGAAACAGTTTAGCAATGTAGCAGATATGCGTTTGGAAGCACAGGCTGCAATGGTGCCACAGATGCGGGGAACACACGCTCCTCAGATGTCTCAGTTTGGTCCAGAATCTCAACAGCTGAATGAACATTCTCAGATTTACTTCCCAGGTATTGGTCATATAGCTGCACAGACCCAACTTAGTACTCCATCAGCTAATACTGTGGGACACAGCTCAGTGCCACCTGGATTACCACCACAGCCACCATTTCCTCAAGGTACAGTCCAGCAACAAATTGGTTTCACACAGCACCCGCCAGGCATCCTGCACACTGGGATGTGTCAAAATGCAAATAGTCTGGCAACAGCAGGAAATTCTCAACGAAATGCTTCAGGACAGCCAGGGACAGCTACAGTTCCCAAGGGCAGGATTGTGTCTGAATCTACTATCGGTGACGGATCGAGCTCCGATTCTAAGAACGTGCAGAAAATGCCCAGGGCTCAGAGCTCACAAGGTCAGAACTCGCAGGAAGGTCGCTACCCATTTCCTGGAGATGGAAGCCGGGCGGACGTCTCATACCTGGCCGAAAAGCTCAGACAGTCATCCCAGCGTGGTGCAGCTCAGGGGATGCAGACGACCGCAACGCCTCAGGGCACGTTTCAGTCTGTTCCCGCACTTCAGGGGTCGACTCCGAAGGCGCAGTTGTACTATGAGAAAGTTCAGAGCCTCCTGTGCCAGCCACCAGAAGTCGTTAGCCGTCTCCTTCAACAGATGCACCTTAATGCGGGTGTCGCTCCTGTCGCAGACCCGTCTGCTGGGCCTGCTGTCGGACCTCAGGGATTTGTAGTCCCGCCTACTGCAGAAGTGTGGCCAGTGGTTCACAGTGCACAGGTGGTTCAAGAGAGGCTCCATCCCAGCCAGTCACAGGGAGGTTACACCGTGGCAGTGAGGGGACGTGGCAAAGGCCGTGGCCGGTTGCGTGACGTTGATGGGTGACTCTGGAATTGTTGTGCCATTCGAGGTGCCTGTGCAAAAAAGAAATTGTGAGATCATTGTCACAGTCGTGCGTTAATCGGCTACAGTGCCATATCGTCTTCATATGTCAATGATGTAAGTTTCGAGGATTTCCCAAGATAATGTGAGCATTTGTGGTTCTTCATTTGCAGCCCGCAGTTAATATTCGTGTTAAATACTGTGCTAGTTATTGTGTTGTTGCTAATCAGGAAATGTTACCTGGTGCGACTCTAGCTGACAAAGCTGTCCTCACTAACTTCTTTAGAAACACACCATACTTTTGTTTCTGCTTTTTCTGTATTAAATGCAGTTCTTGGAAGTGTACTGTATCAAAAACCATAAATTGCAAAAAGAAAAAAATTGTTTTTTTCCTGCAAAGAAGACATCTATGTAGAGGAAAGCTTAATATTGGATCTCCCTTGCACCTGCTTTTCTTATTTCGCCAAACAGAAATCTGGCATGAATCTGAAAATATGCAGAAACACATCTAGTTAAAATAATTATCTTAATTTAATGTTCTTACTTTGTCTTGGAATTACTATTTTCAACACCACTACTGCATTACATCAGGAAGTTGCTGGAATAGCTGTTTTAAAAGGCAGTTGTTGGAATACTTCTTTTTCTTAGGGTAAAGGTCTGATATGGCAGCTAAAAACTTGTGCCCATGTCTGTTGAGCTGTCTACAAGTTCTCATATAAATATCTTTACAAATAAGTTTGTATTTCTGTTGCTTTGCAAGTAATAAGTTCCTTAGATCATGCATAGTTTTTGGGACCTTTCGTTGATAGGCTCAGTTTCTTCAGTTCCTTAAAAAAAAGTAAGATCTGAGACGTGAGGAGAATTAATTGTCAACTCACAGAATATCTCACAAATAAAATTATTTGTGTAGCAAATATTGTGAGTGTTTGCTTGCTTGACAAATGGGAGTTACAGTGTGTTTAACTCTGAGCAAAAGACATGTTCTGTCTCTTCAAGGAAGCATACATAGTTTTTTATGTGGATGTCTATTTTTTAATATATCCAGTCAAAATATTGCTCATTAGAGATTTCAAATTTAACAAGTGTGTAGTTTACCAGTTGAAGTTTTTGTCCTCTCTTATCTGTGTCTATGTTGTACATCAACACCTTCAGTTAATTGCCTGCTCAATTTTACTCAGGCTTTACAGAAGTTGTAACTTATTCTCGATGTAATCAAAACAGAAATAATTGTGATACATGTCTATCTAAAGTTTGTGTTGCTGGAAAAAAAGAAAATGTGTAGTTATTTGCTGTTAATAATGGAAGTAATTTAATCACATTTTTGTAGACTTGTATTAAAACTTCAAGCAAATACTTTCTGTTGAGGTGCAGTATTTCACAAATGCGCAGTTTGTATTTCTACAGGTATGAAATCTTCTCAATGCAATGTTGTAAGTTATTCATTGGTTTATGGTACAAAGATATTTTTTTCTGTGATAAAAATGAAGTTCAATTTCTATTACGCAACAGTTTAGATTGCAACTTTTATTAAAATTATTTTACTAGTATACATAAGCAAACTGAATCTCCATAGATAAATGTAGTTAGTAGTTTGTGAAATAAGCATTGTAGGCTGTGATTATATTTTTGTTGAGCTTAATAATTAGTGTGTGTAGAAACACCATTTTCTTTAAGTATTCATTGACATATTTCTGTACATGTTATTTGCATAAGTGCCTTAGTACAACTTCAGTTTTGTGGCTTTGTCATCGCATTTCCATGAAAGTAACCAAAAAGATGGGAGGTTATTTTATGCACAGACTGATTTTTTTCTTTTCTTTTTTTGTAATATTTTTATTTTCCTTGTGAAGTGTAAAATTTGAGCTTAATTGTTATGTTCTGCACCACAAAGGTGAAGCTTTGTAAGACTTTTCCCAATAAGTTGTTTTCTTGTGTACTATTTTGTAATTGAATCTCATTTGTATTAAAAAATAAATTTTGTACTATGAAAATTTTTTACAGTAAGTTGAGACTGCTCACTTATCGTATGTAATGGTGTTTAAAGTGCCCGCTGTAAGCGGTACACAAGTAAACAGCCCAGGTGTAAACAAATTACCAAAGTTTATTTGAATATAGAGAAACTCAATTCAGCTTAATAAGTCTTCGGAACCATGAAACCAACTATACTTGCTGGTGAAGCAGAAACAGTCTTCCAGCTCTCGGAAGGAGAAAACAAAAGTTTGATAATTCTGAACTATCTTAGTACTGGAAAAACCCAAATGAAATCATCTGAGTAGAACATAAAAGTATTCCAACTGTCTGTTGGTGATGAAACCAAAGTGGTGAACTAAGCCTTGACTCTAAAAGATATCAAAACAACTCTTATAATAAGTTCTTAATATACATCAAATAAACACTGTCAGAGTAAAGTTCTTGAGACACTTGGAAAACTTATTAAGTCTGCTCAGAATGCACAATACATTTAGGATAATGACGAAGTTTGACAGAAACTCTAAATCATAACAAAGTTTCTGTATGTCCATCTTTCAGAGATGGTTGCAGGAATTGGCTGTTCGCTACCGAATGTCAAATCAAATGCCTTTCAGCCGTCTAATTTCCAAACTTATTTTATTTGGCTACCAGTTCTGTCAGTTGTCTACGCCATCTTCAGGCCCTTGACCATTGTGCAGGAAGATTCCATCTTGCTTCGGGTCAAAACAGAGACCAGCGTTCAAATACTGGTATCCATAGATTTTTGATATAGTGATCACTTCAACTGGGAAGTGATGGCTGTAGCAAAAATCTGATGCTGTAAGATGTTTTATTTGACATCCTATAAGAAAGTCTATCCAATTTTCCACCTCTACATAGTGTTTCCATTATTGTGTTTAGAAGATTTTATCAAAGGTGGCTGAGGGAAGTATTATCTTCGAAGGGATATCCCGTTACAGTTAACAGAGATGACTGAAACTTTTTTGTGACAGACAAAAATTTACTAAAGCTAGCCTTTGAACATGCCTGTCATGAAGGAGATTGTTAGAACAAAGGACTTAGTATGAGGTTAAGTAAGAGTTGCTTTAAGTCTCATTTGTTACTAATATTTCGTGGTTGCTTCCTTTCTTAAAATTCCCCAACTCTCCTTCTTGGATGACAAAGACATCAGTCAGCTTACGGCTGTGTTTCTTCCCATGTGTGGACACACTACTCAGCTGTAACACCGTGAGTAGGGTTGTGGTCTAAGTTACCTTTGATTATTCTTCTTGCAAAACAGTCACCTTTTAGTTTTGTTCTCATGGTATGGCTACTCGTACTATGGCCCTGCCCAAACTTACTTTGACTTACCCCATTCCTTTAAACGTTGCAAAATGCCTATATTATACCTATAGATTTATTTACTCCTATTCAAGAATTCATCTGTGGTATAGAAGAAGTTGTCAAGGAGATACCATTTCAGTTTACTTTTAAAACTGTTTCTTTCTTTCTACTGGTATTATAATCATGAATGTCACTGTTGTTTTTAAATTGGTCCATATTGTTGAGAAAAAATTTCATTAGTGAGTAAATGTACTGTGAGGCTGTTGTAAGAACTCCTAACCTTTTAAAGAGCTACCTACAAGACATGCGACTGTGAGCCCCACACATTATTCTAAACACTTTCTTTTGTGCAGTAAATACTTTTTACCTAAGTGTAGAGTTATCCCAAAATATTATTTGGTATGACATTAGAGAGTGAAAGTATGTTAGCTTGCAAATTTCTATTTACATCAATTGTGAAGACAGATCCAAATATCAATATCTCATGAACTCAAACACATCGTGCAGTATATCCAACCATATAGGACCCGACTAAAGGTAAAAATTTACAATCTTCATCTCTCTTGAGTGTTAACATTGCCGTACGTCTGTTTTCTTTGAGGTGTTCATGATGCCTTAAGGGTCATCACCAAGGCATAAACGCCCACAACCAGCAAGTGCTACCGCACTCACCACACTGCGCCTTGCCCCTGATACATTACATCACTGCATATACACCATCTGCACAGATCGGGGTATGCACAGTGGGTTGTTTCCACTACATAAAATGTTAGGTAGAGAATGGCCATCTTGTGCCAGTGTGAGCATCCTCAGTGGAACATAGATCATTCTAACAAATAACTCATGTTATACTACAACGCCAGACAAAATATATGAACAACTGGGACTGAAAACTTAATAGCTTGTGGTCTGGGAAGATTGTGGCAGGAATAAGTTGCGTGCAATTTAGCAGAGAACAAGTGGTAGGAAACAAAAGGCCCTGATCAGTTTAGTTAAGACTAAGTTGGTGCCAGGTATCAGTGCTTCCTTCATTTGGTGTGTGCATTTGTATAGGTGTAAAAGATGTGAGACAAACTAGAATATTTGTCACTAGTACAATGTATGCATATAAAATTAAATTATACGCGTATTTGACCTCTGTGTACATTAGTATCTTCTGAACACACATCTTAAGATGAGGGAGAAATTGAGGTCATATGCAAGTTTTCCCTTGTCAACGGAACAAAAGTGTGTTTCATTTACATTTCCATTACATTGTTCAGTGTTCATTATTGTATTTATTACTAATGGAGAGGGGTAGTTCATTGAAGAGTAAACTGTCCATATTTCTCACCCAGTCACAACACCTGCTCAATCTTTGACACACCAGACGTATGTTTGCTTCGGTTTGTGTCATGGTTATGCATTTATCCATCTGTTACATACAGGCCAAGTTTTTTGTTTCTCGAGAAAGAGATACTATTCTAGTGTGTGCAGGCTCACGATACACAATTTTCAATGGCACAACTGCCTGAGAATTCCAAATTTGTAGTAGAGACAACTGAAAATGTTCAGCAGTTATTGTGGTGGGCCCAGTGAAGTTTGCTATCATTCCACACCATCCAAACAATTTCTCTGTTACTTGTTAAATTCTATTCTCATCACTATGCAAGAATTTATATGGCACAATGAATAAAATATTATAGGATTTATTTTGCTTCTGAGAAGATGTACACATCTTGTATGTAAATATCTACTGTGCTTCTGGCTGCAGAAAAGTTTACCCTTCCCTGTCATTGGTGTAAGTGTTCTATGATGCAGAAACTAAGCACGCCACAAAATTGTGTGATAATTTTTGCACTGGTCGGTGGGAAGGTAAATTTGATGCATCGGTCCATGCTACTGTGCACAGCCAATATCTCTCTCTCTCTCTCTCTCTCTCTCTCTCTCTCTCTCTCTCTCTCTCTCTCTCTCTCTCTCTCTCTCCCCCCCCCCCCTCCCCCCCTCTCCCTCTCTCCCCCTCCCTCCCTCTCGCCCTCCCCCTGCCCCCCACTGCCTTCCCCCCCCCCCAACGCCCCCTCACACACACACACACACACACACACACACACACACACACACACACACACACACACACACACACACACACACTCACTCTCTTGTTCTGCCATCCAATTGATTGCTATTGAGGGTATATTCGTCCAACTTAAGTCACTCTGTGCTCTCAATACAACACTACTTAGCTTGGAGTATTCCATGTTCTGGTTTCATTGTGTGTATTCACACAAAAAAGAAAACTGAAAGTGAAACCCCCAATTAATTATTGTTCACAGGTGTGTCATCGATGTAGGAAACTTGAACGTCTACTAACTGGAATCAGCATCCTTAGAAAATGACAAAGATTGTGTAATTTATCTACTTATGTGACGAAATCATATAAAGATTATTTCTTTGGCAGTGTAACTTACTTACTTCACTACTAGTCTGCAGACTTTCTCAGATGAACACCACTGCTTTACTGTAAAGCAATTCTGCTGATACTACTAAAAGACTATGTGAGGTTCTAATGAGACTGAATGTAAAACTGGATTAACCAGTGTATGCCAACTTTCCAGCTTCGTAGTACAGCAGCACAACAATCATAGAGCTTTGTGGATATTAGAATGGAGGAAGCAAAACAAAAGTTATTTTTGTTCACATATGCCAACATTAGCAATGTGTCCCTAAAGACACAGCAGGTATGACTGACACTTTTCCCCTCTTCGTATTCTCTTTCCAAATTTACAATGCATAAATAGGTGCCTAGGTATGTTTCGGATTCATTTTTCAAATTAGTCAGTGGTGTTTTTATTCAGGAGGGTTAAAAATGCTAAGGAAATTGCTGTCTAAACCAGGCTAAGTGGCATCAAGCACCTCAACTGAGAGTAAGATTTCCAGTTGCCGTGCCTGAAATTATGTCGATACTACTCACTAAAAACTAACCAGAGTAACTTCCATCGTGCTCCAAACCTATATATTTCTGTGAAATCATCTGTTTTCCTTTTTTAAATGTAATTCCCTAATGACGACCTGTTTATCCTTGTGCCACCCTACTGCAAAACTGTTAAATGTATTGGCATAGCATTACACCAAACAGTCCTCTAATTGGCAATAACTTCTTCATCAGAGGGAGAGCAACCAGTGAGATGACCCACGTCTTACTAGCCAAAAATACCAAAGACTTATTTTATGTGGTATGTATATACACTGAGGTGACGAAAGTCATGGGACATCGCCTAATATCATGGTGGACCTCCTTTTGCATGGCGTAGTGTCGACATGTCATGGACTCGACAGATTGTTGGAAGTTCCTTGCAGAAATACTGAGTAACGCTGCCTCTATAAGCATCACTAATTGTGAAAGTGTTGCCAGTGCAAGGCTTTTTGCAAAAACTGACCTCTCGATTATGTACAATAAATTTGCGATGGAATTCACATTGTCCATCTGAGTGGCGAACTCATTCACTTGAATTGCCCAGAATGTTCTTCAAACCAATTATGAACAGTTGTGGCCCAGTGATGCGGCGCATTGTTGATTGGAAACCTGAAGCCATGAATGGCTACAAATGGTCTACAAATAGCTGAACATAGCCATTTCCAGTCAGTGATCAGTTCAGCTTGACCAAAGGACCCAGTTCATTCCATGAAAATACAGCCAACACCATGGTGAAGCCACCACCAGCCTGCACAATGCCTTGTTGATGACTTGAGTCCATGGTGTTATGGGATCTGCACCACACTCGAATCCTGCCATCAGTTCTTACCAAACTCATCTGACCAGGCCATGGTTTTCCAGTCTAGGGTCCATCCAACTGATACAGTCATGAGCCCAGGAGAGGTGTCGCAGGCGATATGCTGTTAGCAAATTTTGCCGCATTGTCCTAATGAATACTTTTTTCGTATGTCCCTGATCTTTAAATAAAGGCCATGGGCCACTGCACTGTCCACGGTGTGAGGTAATGCTTGAAAAATAGATATTCTTGACAGGCTCTTGACGCTGTTCACTTTCCAAGGAGATGCAGTGACCAAGACACTGTAGTAGTGTTTGATATAATTAGGTTTCAAATCTACGCCTGACCTAAATGAAATATATTCACATTTGTTAATACAGATAACTATCAGCTCTTTAATGGAATGATGACAGTGAGTGTTTTGTGCTGGATAGGGACTCTAACCCAGATTTCCTGTCTATTGCTCGCCTTACCATAAGACTATCTGAACATTTCTTATGGCTAGAACCATACTTCCGTATTAATTAACCGTGTATCTTCAACCTGTACTCATACATCTACTGTGTATGTTCCGATACAGGAGAGACATTTAAATTAAAATTCATTTGACCGTTGCTGGCGGATCAGGTACTGTGCCAACTACCATCGTTACTAAATAAAAGAAATCTATTTACAACAGTGATGGCTGTCTAATGGAATGACAACAATTGTACAGCTAATCATTATCCATATTCACAATGGCAAATGCAGTTCATGTATTTCGTAATGGCTGTAGTTGCCACAGTGTCTGTCCCTTCGGACATGCATACATGTTAGAAGGAACATAGCATGTTGTTGTGGTCTTCAGTCCAGAGAATGGTTTGATGCAGCTCTCCATGCTACTCTATCCTGTGCAAGCTGCTTCATCTCCCAGTATGTATTGCAACCTACATCATTCTGAATCTGTTTAGTGTATCCATCTCTTGGTCTCCCTCTATCATTTTTACTCTCCACGCTGTCCTCCAGTACTAAATTGGTGATCCCTTGATGCCTCACAACATGTCCTGCCAACCGATCCCATCTAGTCAAGTTGTGCCACAAATTTCTCTTCTCCCCAATTCTATTCAGTACCTCCTCATTAACTATGTGATCTACCCATTTAATCTTGAGCATTCTTCTGTAGCACCTCATTTCGAAAGCTTCTTTCCTCTTCTTGTCCAAACTATTTATCGTCCATGTTTCACTTCCGTACATGGCTACTCTCCATACAAATACTTTCAGAAACAACTTCCTGACTTTTAAATCTATACTCGATGTTAACAAATTTATCCTCTTCAGAAACGCTTTCCGTGCCATTGCCAGTGTACATTTTATATCCTCTCTACTTCGACCATCATCAGTTATCGTGCTCCCCAAATAGCAAAACTCCTTTACTACTTTAAGCTCTCATTTCCTAAACTAATTCCCGCAGCATCACCCGATTTAATTCAACTGCAGTCCATTATCCTCGTTTTGCTTTTATTGATGTTCATCTTATAACCTCCTTTCAAAACACTGTCCATTCTGTTCAGCTGCTCTTCCAGGTCCTTTGCTGTCTGTGACAGAATTACAATGTCATCGGCGAACCTCAAAGTTTTTATTTTTTCTCCATTGATTTTAATTCCTACTGCAAATTTTTCTTTTGTTTCCTTTACTGCTTGCTCAATATACAGATTGAATAACATCGGGGATAGGCTACAACCCTGTCTCACTCCCTTCCCAACCACTGTTTACCTTTCGTGCCCCTCGACTCGCATAACTGCCATCTGGTTTCTGTACAAATTGTAAATAGCCTTTCGCTCCCTGTATTTTACCCCTGCCACCTTTAGAATTTGAAAGAGAGTATTCCAGTCAACATTGTCAAGGTATAAAGACACCATACAGGATGGGAATGGTCGGTGTTGTTCACGAGCCAATTGATGACGAGTAAGCAGAGATCCACATATGGGCACCTGCCGATGTTTGTGATTTTGGCTTAGAGCGTGCAGTACCCACACATCCAATTTTTGAACTTTCCTCACTGCAATGTAAATGGTTCACACAGTTCATCACATTTGCTGGTTCTAGAGTATACTGAGGTAGACTGACAAGGATTAATGTGTTTAAATGATCTTCATCAAACTCCAAAGATCTTCCTGAATGTGGAGAGTCACTAATGTCAAGATGATCGTCCTTAAAATGAGAAAACCATATTCTTGCTATTGTCTGTCCACCATACAGGGCACAAAAATGTCTCGCTACCTCCACTGCTGTTACCTCTCTACTGAACTCAATCACAAGAATATTTCAGAAATGTCCTGATTTCTCCACTTGTCACTCGATGTTGTTGTGTCCACAGCTCCACTCACTATCTCTGAATGCCAAACAACATTACATAAGCTCAAATAGCAACAGTGAACCACAAATTAAAGATAACGATTAATGAATAAACCCATAGCTGCTGGAATACCAATGTGCAAACCAAAAATGCCACAAACTTATGTGCCAACCTAATAACCACCCTGTTCATTATTGTGGTAACCCAAATGATTGGGCTCAAGTTGCGGTATGAAGGTTATCCCTAAAACATCATAAAACTACCTCCACCTTGAAATACATCCAGCAAGTAGTAGAGGTTATACACTTCATTCAGTTCTCAGTACAGTCGGCACCTTGCACCATTTAAAAAATATCAGAACACAGTCTCCACCCCGCCTCCACTGGCCAGCTACTGTGGCTTCTGTGTCAATTGGCTGATTGAACATATACAGCTTTATGTGCTGTTGTGAGCAATCACCTTATGTCAGGTTTCTGAGTACAAATGCTCATCGCTTGTGGTCACCTTCACAATGTTCACTAGTGAACTGGTCCAGGTGTCTCTGCATTCACTAACAGAAGGAATACCTGTTGGGTTTGACACAAACTGACTATGAAAACACATGATATTTGTCTCCCATCCCTGTCAGTTAGGAAGCACGGGAAAAATGATTCTTTAAATGCCACTGTGTGAGCTGTAATCAATCTAATCTTGTCCTCACAATCCCTATGTGAGTGAACCATAGGGGTTGTAGAATATTCCAAGAGTCATCATTTAAAGCAGATTCTTGAAACTTAGTCACTAAACTTTCTCAGGATAGTTTCTGTTTGTCTTCACGACTCAGCCAGTTCACAGAATGAGATTTTCACTCTGCAGCGGAGTGTGCGCTGATATGAAACTTCCTGGCAGATTAAAACTGTGTGCCCGACCGAGACTCGAACTTGGGACCTTTGCCTTTCGCGGGCAAGTGCTCTACCAACTGAGCTACCGAAGCACGACTCACGTCCGGTACTCACAGCTTTACTTCTGCCAGTATCCGTCTCCTACCTTCCAAACTTTACAGAAGCTCTTCTGCGAACCTTGCAGAACTAGCACTCCTGAAAGAAAGGATACTGCGGAGACATGGCTTAGACACAGCCTGGGGGATGTTTCCAGAATGAGATTTTCACTCTGCAGCGGAGTGTGCGCTGATATGAAACTTCCTGGCAGATTAAAACTGTGTGCCCGACCGAGACTCGAACTCGGGACCTTTGCCTTTCGCGGGCAAGTGCTCTACCAACTGAGCTACCGAAGCACGACTCACGTCCGGTACTCACAGCTTTACTTCTGCCAGTATCCGTCTCCTACCTTCCAAACTTTACAGAAGCTCTTCTGCGAACCTTGCAGAACTAGCACTCCTGAAAGAAAGGATACTGCGGAGACATGGCTTAGCCACAGCCTGGGGGATGTTTCCAGAATGATATTTTCACTCTGCAGCGGAGTGTGCGCTGATATGAAACTTCCTGGCAGATTAAAACTGTGTGCCCGACCGAGACTCGAACTCGGGACCTTTGCCTTTCGCGGGCAAGTGCTCTACCAACTGAGCTACCGAAGCACGACTCACGTCCGGTACTCACAGCTTTACTTCTGCCAGTATCCGTCTCCTACCTTCCAAACTTTACAGAAGCTCTTCTGCGAACCTTGCAGAACTAGCACTCCTGAAAGAAAGGATACTGCGGAGACATGGCTTAGCCACAGCCCAGTTCTTTCCACATCTCATCGTCAGTGACACTCTCCCGTGGGTGAAACAAATGTATTACTATTCGTGCTGCCCTTTTCTGTGTATGTTTGATATCCTCTGCTAATCCTATCTGGTATGGATCCCAGATGCCTGAGCATTATTCTAGAATGGGTCACATGAGTCATTTTTAAGTCTCATTTGTATATTTTTTTGTTTTGTGAAGTGCACAATTTTACATTTTTGAACATTTATTGCAAGCTGCCAATCACTGCATTACTTTGAAATTTTATATGAAGGCCTGCAGAATATTTATACCACTTTGTTCAAACTGTACTTTGTAGTAGCTAAATGTGTCCTCTACAAAAGTCTCAGTTTACTATTAATATTGATTGCAAGATCATTAATATACTACCAAAAAATCCTCAATCCCAAACAATTTTACACTCTGGACAACTGCAGCTGTTGAAAGGCATGAAGTCAGGAAAGCTTTCTCTAAGTCTACAAATGTTAGAAATGTAGGCTTGCCTTTCTTTAATCTATTTTCTAAGATGGGTCATAGGGTCAGTATTGCCTCATGTGTTCCAACATTTCTACAGAATCCAAACTGATGTTCCCCGAGGTTGACTTCTACCAGTTTTTCCAGTCGTCTGTAAAGATTTCGTGTTAGTATTTTGCAGTCGTGGCTTATTAAACTGATAGTTCAATAATTTTCACATCTTTCAACACCTGCTTTCTTTGGGATTGGAATTGTTATATTCTTCTTGAAGTCTGAGGGTATTTCACCTGTCTCATACATGTTGCTCACCAGATGGTAGAGTTTTGTCAGGACTGGCTCTCCCAAGGCTGTCAGTAGTTCTAATGGAATGTTGTCTACTCCCGGGGCCTTGTTTCGACATAGGTCTTTCAGTGATCTGTCAAACTCTTCACTCGGTATCATATCTTGTATTTCATCTTCATCTACATTCTCTTCCATTTCTATATTATTGTCCTCAAGAACATCGCCCCTGTATAGACCCTCTATACATTCCTTCCACCTTTCTGCTTTCCCTTCTTTGCTTAGAACTGGGTTTCCGTCTGAGCTCTTGATATTCATGCAAGTAGTTCTCTTATCTCCAAAAGTCTCTTTAACTTTCCTGTAGGCAGTATCTACCCTACTCCTAGTGATATGCATCTCTACATCCTTACATTTGCACTTCCTGTCGATCTCATTTTTGAGATGTTTGTATTCCTTTTTGTCTGCTTCATTTACTGAATTTTTATATTTTCTCCGTTCATCAATTAAATTCAACACCTCTTCTGTTACCCAAGGATTTCTATTAGCCCTCAATTTTTTACCTACTTGATCCTTATCTACCTTCACTATTTCATCTCTCAAAGCTACCCATTCTCCTTCTACTGTATTCCTTTCCCCCATTCTTGTCAATCGTTTCCTAATGCTCTCCCTGAAGCTCTCTACAACCTCTGGTTCTATCAGTTTATCCAGTTCCCACCTCCTCAAATTCCCACATTTTTGCTGTTTCTTCAGTTTTAATCTACAGTTCATAACCAATAGATCATGGTCAGAGTCCACATCTGCCCCTGGGAAGTCTTACAGTTTAAAACCTTGTGCCTAAATCTCTGTCTTACCATTATATAATTAATCTGAGACCTTCCAGTATCCCCAGGCTTCTTCCATACATACAACCTCATTTCATGATTCTTGAACCAAGAGTTAACTATGGTTAAGTTATGCTCTGTGCAAAATTCTACCAGGCGGCTTCCTCTTTCATTCCTTCCTCCCATTCCATATTCACCTACTACGTTTCCGTCTCTTCCTTTTCATACTTTCAAGTTCCAGTCACCCGTGACTATTAAATTTTCTTCTCCCTTCACTATCTGAATAATTTCTTTTATCTCATCATACATTTGATCAATATCTTCATCATCTGCAGAGCTAGTTGGCATATAAACTTGTACCACTGTGGTAGGTGTGGGCTTCATATCTATCTTGGCCACAATAATGTGTGCACTATGCTATTTGTAGTAGCTTACCTTCATTCCTGTTTTCCTGTTCATTATTAAACCTACTCCCGCATGACCCCTGTTTGATTTTGTATTTATTACCCTTTATTCACCTGACCAGAAGTCTTGTTCCTCCTGCCACCGAACTTCACGAATTCCCTCTACATCTAACTTCAACCTATCCATTTCCCTTTTTAAATTTTCTAACTTACCTGCGTGATTAAGGGATGTGACATTTCACGCTTCAATCCGTTTCTCCTAATAACAACATCCTCTTGAGTAGTCCCCACCCGGCGATCCGAATGGGGGACTATTTTACCTCCGGAATATTTTACCCAAGAGGACGCCATCATAATTTAACCATACAGTAAAGCTGCATGGCATAGCGCTTGTGAACAACACAGGCTCTGCAACACCCAATGTCTGACCATTCTCATGGTTTCTCTAAATAACTTATGATTCATTCAGAAATGGCACAGCCAGTTTCTTCCGTCATCATTATTGAGTTGGAGCTGGTAGTCTGTATAGTATCAGCGTGGCACTGACGAGATGTTGAACTCTGATGTTCCTTCTTTTCACAGATTATTATCCAGATTCTGATCATCAACAAGAGACCCTTCAGAACTGGAAACGGTTTGACCTCTAACGTGTGATTGTTCCTCTCACACTCATGGTCTCGACTCCTGTTCTCCTTCTGCATAACACAATGTCATTTTACTATCAAATTCATTATCACAACTCGTGATAGTTACTTAGAAATTCCAAAACGATAATGAAAGTATCAGCAGTAGTGTTAAGTGCTTTTGTTTTCTCATGCATTAGGTAGGAGCATATGTTCGTAGCAGTTTTGTTTCACATAGTGTTCTTCTGGTTCGTATTTGTTTATTTATTGATTGTCATTTTTTATATGTATTTCTCTGTTGCTATCCGAATTTACAAATCGTCATTTGAAAATATTGAGTGAAGCTGTGGATGCTAGAAAATGTTGTACCAAGTGGAGAAATCCTATTATTTCTGACATATTCTTTCATTAGAGTTCATTAGAAGAATGACAGCAGCAGAGGCAGTGAGAAACATGAGCACTGTGTATGGGGATAATGTCATTGGACGGAACCGGCACGAAGATGGTTTTCTCATTTTAAGGAGGATTGTTTCCACATTAATGGCTCTACACATTCTGTAAGATCGTTGATGTTTGACGGAGATCATTTAAACAAGTTACTCCACAATGACCCAGATCATTGTACTCGAGAAGGGACAAATGTGAGGAACTGGATCATTGCACTGTCATGCGACATTTGTGTGCAATAGAAAGGTTCAAAACTCGGGTATTTGAGTACCGCATGCTCTTAAGCCAAAATCACATAAATCAGCAGGTGTCCATATGTGTATCCAGGATTGCCTTAGTTCTGGGAACCAGGGAATTTCAAACGTGTCAGTGAAATTTGAAGAAAACCTGGAAAAGTCTCGTTTGTCTCAGTACATGAAATGGTTTGTTTACTGAGGTGTCATGCATCGTAGCCGGTTGGTTGCAGCGAAGTACGTTTGTCGCTTCCCTACTCTCTCTCATTCCTACTGCTTCTCCCCTTTCTACCACTCCCCTCAGCTTGCAGTCAATGTTGTCGACACTTCTTGCCGCTAGCCTAGCAGCTGCCAACGACAGGCAGGGACACATGAGGAGGGGTTTGCTGGGATCTGATTCTCAGAGATTGTTGATGCAGCAGCTGGTGACAGGGGTCATGTGTGCATGCATTGCGTCTGAGTGATTGTGTGAATGTATGTGCACTCTTGTTTTCTGACAAAGGCTATGGCTAAAAATTTAGTTGTGAGAGTGTGATTGTCTTTTCTACATACCTACCTGCAGCTCAGCAATCATCTCTTCGGTGAGTTGCTACCTATCCTCATTATTATTGATACTCAGAGTATTTGAACAAGCTATCTGTTTTCATGGATTGATCACTGCAGTCTCATTTCGTCAACATGTTTTCTGTGGCTCTTGAATAGTTGGCCACACTAATGGATTTCCGTGACGGGTCAAAACTGCAGGCCGTTTCTGTGGGTATCTGTAATGGATCAGGCCTGCTGATCAGAAGCCATTCGGTTCCCACTAATGTGCACGACCCGCCCGTCGAATCTAGTGTCACTGATCTGCACACAGTTCGGGTCTGTATATGTGTGGGATATTGCAGCGGATTTTTGTGCTTTATCCATGGAACCAGGACTGTGGTGTTCCTCAGCAGGCCAGAGCCACAGGCGATGGATTTCAGGAATTGTGACTCACTTCATGTACGTGGTACAGTGTGGAGTTTTAGACACATTTTATTTGTTCTTGTACATTTTTCACTTCACAGGTAGTTTATGTATTATAAAGTACGGGCAATGAGAAGAAGAAAAATGAGTCTGTCGCTGGCAGTTCGTAAGCTATGTACTCATATATTTCTCAAAAGTAACATTACACAATACCTGTAAAATAATTCATATAACACAGTGGGCAGTGACTGACTTTAACGAACATAGTAGTTCCAACATTTTACTCCCAGTCACTTAACAATGTTTGTTTACACAGTTCTTTCCCACCAAATCCACTTCTTTCAAGAGACTTACTTTTTTCTGAGGTTATTGCTAAAGGTATTTTAAATCTGTCTTGTGATTCCAAGAAAATGTGTATTTTTGTCACCAAATGTGTTTTGATTTATTGAAATAAATATTCATTAAAATAGCATCTAAAGCAATTCATTAAAAAAGTTGCTCATTTAAGATTTTTGCTCACATCAGGAAATGCCATCTGCTTCTTTTTATATCTCCTCATTTGCACTATCGTTTCTTGTTCTCTAGCTGCAAGGACAGGTTGTCAATTTACATCTTAACTTACCCCTGAAATCTTAAAATTTGTCATGGAAAAATGCTAAAAATTGTTTGGAAATCAGGGAAATGTCAGGGAATTTCACATGGGGAAACTTGTGGCAATCCTGGTATCTCCGCTTGCTCGTCATAAATAGGGTCGGGAACAACACTCACCATTCCTATCCTGTGTTGTTACTTGTGATGAGTAATGGTGTCTTTTTGCTAATGTAAGGAAAAGGAAAGAATGGTTAAGCCCAAATAGCAGCAGCTACCTGTACAAAGACCTGCAGTCCACATAAGATAACATTATGCATCTGGTGCAACACCGACTGTGTGGTGTACTATGAATTGCTTCCCTGAGATGTAACCACCACTAATGATATTTACTGCCAACAACTGATATGTCTTGCAGACGCAGTCCAAGAACAATGAGCAGGAAGACTGCATGAAGTGATGCTACTCCATGAATAACAACTGCCAGCATTTTGCTGAATGACAAAAAACAACACAGGGGCTCTCTCTTGCAACTTGTTGTTCTTCCATAAGTAGTTTGATGCATTGTTTTCCTACTGTAACACATCCAAGCACTATATGGCTACAGCCTTGTACACCACCATACATTTTGTTTTTCCACCACAATTTTGAGGTCTGTATCAGGTGCTAAATCGACATTAACATTTTTCCATCCATATGCTCTCTCAAAAGAAGCAGGACATCACATGGTGTAAACGATACTGCCCCCACAAGACACAAGTTGGTTGAAATAAAATACAGAGGTGATGTTTCTTATTGACAAAATTATGGAAGAAGTTGCAACCTATGGAAACTGCAAGAGTTTGCACCACTGTGGAGCATTTCCCAACAACTGCCCAGAGGTGATGACCTGTACATTTAATCTCATCTTTCAGAGTGACAGGGTAGTAGATGGCTAGGTGTTCCATTTTGAAGAGACCAAGAGCATAGATTCCTTATATTGCATCCCCAAATGTTGTTGCTTCCACTAAGACACTCCCCATCTCAAAGAAGTGATATCAGTCAATCATTATGTGGTAATGGATAGTGTACCAGTGGATGGACAGGTGGAAGAGACACCATCAATATGGGATAATGTACTGTAATAATCATCACAGTTGATAGTGCGACCAATTCTAGCACTTTTACCAGATTTTTGGTAATTTCAATGACACAGCAGCATGCTTCCCAGTTTCTGTATTATCATTAAACCACTCCACTGCTACTTTGTGTGTACCATATACCAGCTTGCAAATGTCGTTAGATGACTGTGCAGTACATCCATTCATGGTTAATTATCAAACATATACACTAAAGCATACCAGACAGTGCCCTATTCGATGCAGTGAGGTTACCTACATATTTCTAGCACTTCGATGATTGTGTGTAATTTACGATTGCTTATCTTTCCCTACGTGGAAGGGAGTCACAGAGCATTCTTGCATTCTTACGATAAAGTTGGAGATAGAAAGATCTTTGCGTATTGTCTTTGATCAACCCTCCACACAACACTGTCATTGATTTAATTTTCATCTGACTAGAAGTAGGAGGGAACTATACCCACTACAGTTCATGTCTCGTGTAGGGACAGAATGAGCTTAGTCCGTAACGGCTATTAAGCAAAGACTGTGTGCACCAATCTTACGGCCCCCATTCAAGTGCACAAGGTCTTTCCACATGCACACATGTCAAGGAGGTTAGCACCACTTATCGGTGTATAGTAGATATGAGACTGTTGTGATGATATAACAGACAGTTAAGAACAAACACGTCTGAAGTATTGTTCTAGTGTCTGGCGCCAGTACCAACAAGATACTGGTAAGACATAAATGATCATAGAACATAAACACATGCAATCCTAAGGCTACACGGTTGTGCACTTAAACACACTATAATGTTAAGCCTATGTGATTTCCAAAAATTAGTCATGTGGAGTGTAAAGCTCTTAATAATCTAATGCAGGATGTATACGTCCTCCATCTCACATACGTCCATCCTACAAGTTCTCTCTCTCACTCACAACGGTGACAAACTTTTAAGATGCTAAAACTACTTCCTTCTACACCAGACAGAAACATAGAGTATTTGTGGTACATGCACAGTATAGATTTCTGGAGGTGTATAGCACCCAATGTCCACATCCAATTATGGTTCAGAAATTAACTATGCTCGCGTCAGTCCTGTAAAATGATCGTGAGCAATGGAGACTGCCCCGTGGAAGGAAACAGACAAATGAATAGCAGCGGTGTTTGACGTGTAAAATTACGTGCCATGGTGCACTAACTCCATAAACACTACAACAGTCAAGCAGATGTATACATAGGGTTTGCAGTACTTCACAAACAGCCGCCACTAACTTAGAATCACTACAGTTATGAAACTGAAGACTCAATTTACGTCCAAGATGCGGCAGAGAAATGGAGTACTTCGCATACATCTTCATTCGTCTAGGGGAGGGTGTTGAAATACATTTTCCATAGATGGACATCATTCATAACACATGTATTGGAAGCCCTCTGTTAACTATGGTGTGGACGCATTTACTGTTAACGATTGCAGGTAAATAGCGCTCTAAGTCACAAAGAAAATGCAGTTGTATATGAGTCAAATGCAGGTAACACCACCCAACTGAAGCACTTTGAGAGCACTTTGTTAAATGACCTGGAGCAACATCTCCCTCTCTCTAGTTTACAATTAAATGATACTTCATTACAAACCTTCTCAACCAATTGCTCCACCCAGCTTCTGTCATCCTTAAATACAGATCCATGTCAATTTAGAAGCAGATGGTTCTCTTTTCCAGAAAAGTATCAAAGGCAGCAGTCAACTTCTGTGTATGCTTGTGATCCAAGATACATAAATTTATTTCTCGACGTTCAGTAGTCATCCATGTTAAACATTCTATTCAAGCTGCCTTAGTGTTGTCGACGAAAAGCTACTGTTTTCCTGGTTCCCGATGCTTCCATGTCAATGTTTTCTTGTATTCCTCTTGGTGTCACATATTCGTCCCAAGTACAAGGATTTTCCTGCACCAAGCAGAAGACATGCAACTACTCCTTCATCCTCCCTTCCCCAATTTCCCCTCGTTTTACCGTGTTTACCCTCAATTTATATGTATTTTCTGTAAGACATCACTTCTTGCCATGAGTTCTGAAATTCTTGTAAATGCAGTACAGTTGCCAACACTTAGCGCAAATCCATTACTTTTTCGATCAGACGGTTTAGTATAGCACTATATTCAAATGCAACTGTAGAATATGTGGAGTGCATTTGCTCTGTTTTCAGTATGTCTGTGTCTGTTGCAGATGGCTTCCATGACTCAGAGCAGACCCGGGGTAGTGTTCAAGTGTCAATCCACCACGCGTTTTATCTGGAGCGATGTTCGCATGCAGATTCTCCCTCACCTATAGCTCCATGCTTATATTGCAGAACATCTGTTACACTGTCTATGTGGTATTGAGATAGAATGTGTTACAAATACTGTTAGCCGGCCAGAGTGGCCGAGCGGTTCTAGGCGCTACAGTCTGGAACCGCTACGGTCACAGGTTCGAATCCTGCCTCGGGTATGGAGGTACTTAGGGGACTGGTGACCTTAGAAGTTAAGTCCCGTAGTGCTCAGAGCCATTTGAACCATTTTTGAACAAATACTGTTTGTTAGCGTGGGAAATATCTAGCAGCGGCATGAGGTAGTTGCAAATATAGGCTTAATTCCACATTCCTTAGCCAAATCACTTTTTAAATTTTATTATGAGGTTACACCGCTGGCGACGTGCGCCTTCACTTTGTCTTCTAATACACATCCTGCGATCACCATGTGTATTGAAGTTCACAGTATTTATGAGGAAGAACACTTCATTCAGAAGCAGTGCCGTATCTCGATATATAAAGTGCATATATGTGTGTGTACCTGTAGAACAGAGACTGGTTTTTATGTGGGGTGACAGTAACACGGTCGTTGCCATCTTGTTTCTAACAACTGGTTGCTTATCGGACGATTATGTCTCTCTTCCTAAGACGCCCTGGAACCACTCGCATGAAAAACGAATGATGCCTGCCCATCCATAGCGGATTTTCACTCAATATTACTTGGTGCCACCAATATTCAATTGTTAGCAAAGTGTTCTATTTAGTAGGGGATGGGTGACAGATTCGCTGTGATTGGTCTGTAAGGTTACTGTGGTCATTATCCCAATATGTGCAAAGAAAATGACAATGTCTGGTCATAAGGGTGGCGGGGCTACAGATTTCATGTGGGAGACTGCGATTTTAGTCTTAAGGGAGGTGAAGGATTGTCCATGGAAAATAATGTCCAGTCATAAGAAGGATATTGATATTGATACTGTAGTTACCGTGTGGTTCTAGCTGCTTCAGTCTGGAACCACATGACCGCTACGGTCGCAGGTTCGAATCCTGCCTGGGGCATGGATGTGTGTGATGTCCTTAGGTTACTTAGGTTTAAGTAGTTCTAAGTTCTAGGGGACTGATGACCTCAGATGTTAAGTCCCATAGTGGTCAGAGCCATTTGAACCATTTTTGAACTGTAGTTCCAGAGCTACAGCTATCAGAAGGAGGTATTTCCAATACTTTGCTCATTGTCAAATGACATCAGATTGAGGTTGCACTCTTAATTACAGTGATATATATGTGCCTGGTTTCCTAGAATGACACCATTTGGCGTGCGGGTTGCATGGCAGAGGTAGTATGTGGCTGGAAAAAATGTGCATTTGCAGCTTACGACTCTCGTGAGTGTCAGATAACAAAGAAAAGTCTGTCCGGCCAGCTAGTCAGTTCTTGCTCACAGTTGCATGGGGGTCCTGGTTGTGGTGCCCTCTAGATAGCTGAAATGGTAGCCTAATACTCAGTATGGGTTGGGCAGCCCTTGTGAATGTGTGTGTTGTGAGTACTCTCTGAGTTTTGTGTGGATATTTGAGAAGATTCAATATCGATCACTGACAAGTGTTAGGACTGGATATGACGATATCATCAAAGTTCTTACAACTCCAATCATCCCCGAAAACCCTCCATGACCAGGCGCTCCCCTGTCTGCTGACCTGGCACAATCACTGAGACACGCGTACAATGCAGCAGCTATCACTGCCTGGGTGGTGCTTGTGGACATTGGAACATGAGTGCAAGGGATGTACGAATATTTCAGCAATCTCCGACGTCTAGTTGCGACAACTATTATGGAACAGAACGAGGATTAAGTGTGTGGTGTTCACTGCTTCTCAATACAGTCCTGTGAAACCTGTCTTGCAGTTGTATTTCTTGTTGTTACTATCCAATCACGTGGTTGAACCTTCATCTTCCTCCTCCTCTTGCTAATTCTTCGTCCAGGTGTAGCTGAGAGAAACAACTTCGGGGTTATACAGGATGTTGCAAAAAAGGTACGGCCAAACTTTCAGGAAACATTCCTCACACACAAATAAAGAAAAGATGTTTTGTGGACATGTGTTCGGAAACGCTTAATTTCCATGTTAGAGCTCATTTTAGTTTCGTCAGTATGTACTGTACTTCCTCAGTTCACCGCCAGTTGGCCCAATTGAACGAAGGTAATGTTGACTTCGTGCTCGAGTTGACATGCGACTCATTGCTCTACAGTACTAGCATCAAGCACATCTGTACGTAGCATCAACAGGTTAGTGTTCATCACGAACGTGGTTTTGCAGTCAGTGCAATGTTTACAAATGCGGAGTTGGCAGATGCCCATTTGATGTATGGATTAGCACGGGGCAGTAGCCGTGGCGCGGTACGTTTGTATCGAGACAGATTTCCAGAACGAAGGTGTCCCTACAGGAAGATGTTCAAAGCAATTGATCGGCGTCTTAGAGAGCACGGAACATTCCAGCCTACGACTCGCGACTGGGGAAGACTAGAACGACGAGGACACCTGCAACATACAAGGCAACTCTTCGTGCAGTTGACGATAACCCTAATGTCAGCGTCAGAGAAGTTGTTGCTGTGCAAGGTAAAGGTGACCACGTCACTGAAAGGAGAGTGCTACGGGAGAACCAGTTGTTTCCGTACCGTGTACAGCGTGTGCAGGCACTATCAGCAGCTGATTGGCCTCCACGGGTACACTTCTGCGAATGGTTCATCCAGCAATGTGTCATCCTCATTTCAGTGCAAATGTTCTCTTTACGGATGAGGCTTCATTCCAACGTGATCAAATTGTAAATTTTCACAATCAACATGCGTGGGCTGACGAGAATCCGCACGCAATTGTGCAATCACCTCAGCAACACAGATTTTCTGTGAACGTTTGGGCACACATTGTTGGTGATGTCTTGATTGGGCCCCATGTTCTTCCACCTACGCTCAATGGAGTACGTTATCATGATTTCATATGGGATACTCTACCTGTGCTGCTAGAACATGTGCCTTTACAAGTACGACACAACATGTGGCTCATGCACGGTGGAGCTCCTGCACATTTCAGGCGAAGTGTTCGTACGCTTCTCAACAACAGAGTCGGTGACCGATGGATTGGTAGAGGCGGACCAATTCCGTGGCCTCCACGCTCACCTGACCTCAACCCTCTTGACTTTCATTTATGGGGGCAGTTGAAAGCCCTGGTACCAAATGTAGAGACTCTTCGTGCTCGTATTGTGGATGGCTGTGATACAATACGCCATTCTCCAGGGCTGCATCAGCGCATCAGGGATTCCATGCGACGGCGGGTGGATGCATGTATCCTCGCTAACGGAGGACATTTTGAACGTTTCCTGTAACAAAGTGTTTGAAGTCACGCTGGTACGTTCTGTTGCTGTGTGTTTCCATTCCATGATTAATGTGATTTGAAGAGAAGTAATAAAATGAGCTCTAACATGGAAAGTAAGCGTTTCCGGACACATGTCCACATAACATATTTTCTTTCTTTGTGTGTGAGGAATGTTTCCTGAAACTTTGGCCGTACCGTTTTATAACACCCTGTATAGTGTTTTAAAAACCCAGTCGCAACATCATATTCCAGATTTATCTATTTATTGTCTCCAATAGTGGTATTGCGAGCACACAGACATCAGTGCAATCACTCCACAGATTTGTTTAAGGTCATAGCATGCGACTGAGCTGAAAATTGAAATATTTCAGCTACCTCCAACGTAACGGACTTCCTCCCAAATGATCTAACTGTGCCAGTATCCACCGATAGGAGGCCCCAGTAGGGTTTGGAAATCGGGTGTTTTCAGTGTCGAATCCCCCCAAATATTCCAATCCTTGTAAGCACCAGTAGGAAGCAAGGAAGAACTGTCCCACACAAAGTATGTTTAATTAATAGCCAACCAGCCTGATACAGTAAGGGAATATTTCCAAGACATCTACAGCTCTGGTTTTACCAGGTTAACCCTGCTTTGTTAACTGTCCGGTCTGACCACAACCGACGGCACATGCAGGCTCGGCAGTTGCATGTGACAGGAGGTCGGCACATGAGATAGAGAGAGAGAGAGAGAGAGAGAGAGAGCGTGTGTTTCGACAGGAATTTCTCAGGTATCAAATATCAAAGTGTTGCCACCACCTGAAGCTTTTGTTTGAGAGATTAGTGCTACTTCAGTAAAATGACACACGGCCGGGAGAGTGGTGTGCTGACCACATGCCCCTCCACATCTGCATCCAGTGACGCTTATGTGCTGAGGGTGACGCGACGGCCGGTCGGTACCATTGGGCCCCCATGGCCTGTTTGGGCGGAATTATGTATTACTTTTTTAGTTTCCTCGAGATGATGTTCCTGGCGGCAACCTTTTGACAGGTCTCCTCGCGATGACATTTGTATGCTAGTGATCTGTCCAAATTGACACCTGGCTATGTTGATTTCTTTGTGTGTTCTAGATTGCTGCCGTTCCAGGTGGCGTTCAGCTTTCTGCTTGCCTGTTTTGAGCAAAGGTGGAAAATGCTAACTTGCGTTTCTGGTTTGAGGGAATTGGTTGCCAATATTCAGATATAATGTTCAATGTGTTTTCCAGTATCCTTTCTACTTCCTCAAAGCTATATCTTTGTGTAGTAATAGCTGCAACATTGGCATGCAAGAAATTCATAGTATGGTCTGGTGTTGGTTGATTACTTGGGTACAGATTAAATAGAAGCGGGGCTAGGACGTTGTCCTTTGCAAGACCTCTGAACCGTAAATTTATTTTCAAAATCTTTTCTTAAAGAATTTACTTTATTTAGTAGCGATTCATCAAGAACATTAACACACTATGTGAGCGTGGAAGTAGTTGCCAAGGAGTAACTGATGGAAACAAATTAAATTTCAACCAATGGAAATTTTATTCATAAAAGCTTTTTCAAAAACAGATTTAAAATTATAAACAGAAAAGCACCATTGAAATATCAACTTACAATTTTATTTAGAGGCAGAAAGAACAATATTGACAGTATGAGCCTTCGGGCTGAGAAGCTTCCGCTCCCTTTCAACACGGCCGTAGTCACGACCGCTCACAACGACCTCTGAAAAACTACACTGGTGCAAATCTGCAACACACCAGATTACTTAACCACTCACACAAACACTTTAACTATGCACCCCGTAAGAGGGATGGAAATGGTACAAACACTCACACTAAGAATTATTTTCCACCAAAAGTGCAAATTACGGCCGGCCGCGGTGGTCTCGCGGTTCTAGGCGCGCAGTCCGGAGCCGTGCGACTGCTACGGTCGCAGGTTCGAATCCTGCCTCGGGCATGGACGTGTGTGATGTCCTTAGGTTAGTTAGGTTTAATTAGTTCTAAGTTCTAGGGGACTAATGACCACAGCAGTTGAGTCCCATAGTGCTCAGAGCCATTTGAACCATTTTTTTGCAAATTACGGTGAAAGGGTGGCAACCTTATAAAAATGACTAAATGAAACCCATGAAATTCCGACTTACATAAAGTGTTCAACATGCTCTACATTACACATAAACTGCCTCGCAAGATGATAGGCAAGATAAATACATATTTCAGGAATTCGGCCTTTACTTTTATTCTATAAATTCGTTAACACAGAATCCGACGAAAATGACAGAGGCAGCTATTAACGTATGGCAGACCGACAGACAGACAGACCGACAGTAACTGCGTAACAAATGCGCACGAGAGAAACGAGCAAGCTGGGGACGAGAGACTGACCAACCACACAAGCAGAATTAACAAGTAATTGAAACAACATATCACTAATCACTCAGCTTCTAGTAACTGCGATGTCTGGCGAAGACCTGGTACAGCACACCCAAAACGCTCTCCCGAACCGTCCGCTGCCAACCGCTTCAACGGACGCAGGAAGGCGCGCCGATCTCCCGTCTCACGGCGTCGCAGCTCGCCCCGGCCAGCCCGATGTCGTGGTTTCACTCCTGTTGCTCTCGCGTCAATCTTTCTATACGGCGCTGCCAACTGGAGTCACGTGGGGACCTCACATGCGCCGACGCTCCAGGCGGACAAGTCATCTCGTGTCTCAGTGCGCGACCGACCAACCGACCGATCCAACCGCCAGTGACCGTTGCCCGAGCAGACTGGCGGCCTAACGCGCAGACTCAGATGCAGGATCTCAGTCCCGAACGGGCGACCACTCGCTGAGTTCTCTTACTGGCGGAGTGGCAAGACTATCATTTTCTGGCTTTAAGGTTTGATCCTCAGGACAGCTATACTAGCACTCCGACGACAGACAGACACTAACTGCCGCACAAATGCAAACGAGAGACAGACCAGCAACTGGTGACGCGAGACTGACCTGGCCTCACTCCGACTGACCGACCTTCTAGACTCGCCGAGACTGACAGACTGCGCTGGCCGACCAACTGCCTCCTACTGACTGACTCCCTGCCGATTTTTGTGTGTGTGTGTGTGTGTGTGTGTGTGTGTGTGTGATATGTTACAATACAGCATCACCGGGCTATTGCGGTCTAACTGTGTTGGTGAGGCAGTAAATTTATCCACAGGGCAGAGACTACGTCTCTGCAATTCACTTTGGAGGTGTGGCGGTGGGGCTTGACTGGCGAGCTCATAGCGCCCCTTAAATGCACGTGAACAGGCAACTTTTCCCCTTTCCCACCAGAGGGAGACACCAAAGCTGCGACTGCCACAGCGGCGCCACCGCCAGAAACGGAAGGCGACTGCTTTACACTGCGCGCTGCGGCGCGCTTTTCAAAACAACAAATTTTTCCGCGGCTCAACCTTCTTTTGTTAATGCCATCGGCTTTTCCTACTCTCGAGTGTTATATAAAACTGTCAGTTTTGTAACAGAGATTCAATCATTTTTTTCTGATATGATGGTCTTTTAGTCACGTACTACTTATTACAATCTTCAGAAAGACTAGTTAGGCTATAATATTTTATTTTTTTATTGCAACTAAAAGCTCATATCAACTTTGAATCAATATCAAAAGAACTATTATATATTGTAACCAACCTGTCTCTACAGGTTATTACGTTATTATTGGAAATGGAAATGCTTATTGATTGTGAAATTAACGTGAGAAGGTTAGGGTCGCCACCGATTCTAACCATAGAACTAATCAAAGGTTTGGCCGAATCGGAAAATAAATTAATTTGATCACAGACCAAAAACACATAAAATGCATACATTGTGATGTCGCTTGGAGGGGGATGCCATGTAATTAAAAGTATTGCCAGTGCACTGTTCACGAATCAGAATCAAACATTTAAAATAAAATAGAAAATCAATGAACACTGTGCAGAAGGTCAGCTCCGAGCAACAGACCTGCACTAGTTTTAAACTAAAAGGGGAAACTAATCACTGGACCTGTGCATAAGGAAACGCATTGGATATGCTAACGGGAAAGCTATGAGGTGAGTGGCCTAGGTGCAAAAACGTAACCTCGGAGTACAAGAGAAAATTGTGGATAAAATCATTTATTCCTAAGATATGGGTGTGAGGCATGTACACAATTCCTGATAACATTAATTGCTAAAACATTAAAGAAAAGCATCGATACGTTCACCGTTATAATCTACACCTAAAAGCACTGGTTTGAATCATTCACACTACTGCTGTTGCCTGATAACAGATCGCAATGACTCGCGAAATGGTACACGTTCCGCGGTAGCCCCGCGTCCCCACGTGGTTTATGGAGACGCAATTTCTAGGTATCGTGGCCAAGTTGCACCAATATCTCATCACACAATCATGAACAGTTAACATTCTTTAAAACAAACATGAGATCGGACAGTTATGATGACGGTATCCCAACAATTCTAATGTTCAACCCCGTGGTTGGCTCCCCACAGACGAAAGTTACACAAAGCAAGGAAAATTTACGAGAAGGCAAAGCTCTAAATATTTAGAAAGGTGAAAGCTTATGCAGTCACAGCTGAAGGCAAACAGACATTCATACAGGAGCGAATGCTCTCTTCTTATCGACACCTTTGTGTGGCGCTCTTCCGGCGGATCCAAGTCTGCTACAGAAATTTGCTAAAAGAAAAATCTGCCAAAGTTTTGCATTCCCTGCTGCGACAAGGCAAAGCAATCTTTCAGAGTTGAAAAGCGAGACCAAAAGCTAACAGCTCTCCTTAAAAACAGTCATCAAATGCTCAAGTTCTTGGGTTAAGCTGTCTGCGTCGGAAATGGATACACCGAGAAACAGATTCGTCGGGCTATGGAATTTGGACCATCACCGGAGGCGTGTGAAGAGGAACATAGGTCTGTGGCCTTTCTTCCTTATGCTGGAGGTTTATCGTTTAAGACTGGACGAATTTTAAGGAATTTTAGCATTAAGAGTGTGTTGCGTCCACCTTCTAAGATTAGGGCTCTTCTCGGCTCTGTGAAGGATGATTTGGGACATAGGAAACCCGGGGTGTACAAAATCCCGTGTCAATGTGGGAAAGCTTACGTTGGCCGTTCTATTCGCACAGTGCATGACAGATGTGTGGAACATCGGCGTCACACGAGGCTACAACAGCCGGAAAAATCGGCAATAGAAGATCACTGCCTAAATGAGGGACACAAAATGAAATTTGAGGAAACTGTTGTGATTGCCAACATTTCCGGTTTTTGGAATAGTGTCTATAAAGAGGCGACTGAAATTAGGTTGGCTGACAATTTAATCAACAGACAATGCGTTTCCTCTTAGCAAGACGTGGAATCCTGTATTACCTCGCATCAAAAGTGAACGTTCTTCGGTGCGGCCTTGATTGCGATATATCGTTGACAGCAGTGTTTCACTAAGGGCGGCGCCACCTCCCTGTCTTGGTAGGCAGAAGCCATGATGGGCGGCGCATGCGCCGTGTACTGAACGGTGGCCCATATAGGACGTCGATTTGCAGCCTGGAGTCAGTTCTCAGCGGGACTCATCAGCAGAAGTAGCATTTCCTGAAGATGGCGAACAGTTGGATTGCCGAAATATCGAGTCAAGTTGATTTTAGGATCCAGCAGCAAACCCGAAGAGACTTTCTAGGGGTATTTATATTTCACCCGAGGCCCAGCTCTTGTGTGTACTGAAGGCATTGGTTGAACTTCTTCAGCTTCTGTTGCTGGTAGTGACAGCGCTGCATCCTCTTGTGGTGGTGAGGTGGTGTCACCCTGGTCCAGTGGTGTGGAAGGTGGCGCTTGGTGCCTGGCCTCTGTGTCCTCTTCAATCTGTAACATATGTACAGCTTTGAGCCGTTCCAATGATACCACTTAATTCTTCCCATTTAGAGGTATCAAATGGTTCAAATAGCTCTAAGCATTATGCGACTTAACATCTGAGGTCATGAGTCCCCTAGCACTTAGAACTACTCAAACCTAACTAACCTAAGGACAACACACACATCCATGCCCGAGGCAGGATTTGAACCTGCGACCGTAGAGGGCACGCGGCTCCGGACTGAAGCGCCTAGAACCGCTCCGCCACTCCGGCCGGCTTAGATCTATCTGCATGGTATGTTCATCCTATGAGAGCACTCTGTGAGGTCCAGAATATGGAGACTGCAGCGGTGACTAGACAGCGTCCGTCCGTAGCATCACATGTGTACATGAGCGTAGTAGATCTTTGTCCACGAACGTATTTACCGCTCCATGTCTCGAGACAGGAGATGGGCGAAGTCTGGCCATATGTGAGCATACCATTTGCAAAGTAAACGGGAATTCGGTCTTTCGTGCCCATTCTTTATCGGTGAAGAATTCTGCAGGCAGTCGTAAGGGTTCACCATAAGTCAATTCTACGGTGGATGCCCCTAAATGCGTTTTCAATGCTGTGCGTAGGCCCCACAAAACTAGCGGTAACGCTGACGACCGAGATTGTGCATCGCACAAAAAAATGGCTCAGATGGCTCTGAGCACTATGGGACTTAACAGCTATGGTCATCAGTCCCCTGCAACTTAGAACTACTGAAACCTAACCAACCTAAGGACATCACACAACACCCAGCCATCACGAGGTAGAGAAAATCCTTGACCCTGCCGGGAATCGAACCTGGGAACCCGGGCGTGGGAAGCGAGAACGCTACCGCACGACCACGAGCTGCGGACTGCATGGCACATTAATGCAGCTTTTAATGTTCTGTGCCAGCGTTCCACCACACCATTGCTTGCTGGGTGGTACACTGTGGTGCGATGATGTTGGAACCCTCCGAGGTTGGCCAATTCTGAGTACAACGTTGACTCAAACTGACGCCCTGGTCTGTGGTTACACGTAAAGGGCAGCCGAAACGTGCGATCCAAGATGAAAGAAATAAGCGTGCCACCGTTTCTACTGAAATATCCGATAACGGAATCGCCTCTGCCCATCTGGTGAAGCGGTCCACCGCAGTGAGCAGATACCGGTATCCTTCCGACGGCAAAAGCGGTTGCACGATGTGCAGGTGCACATGTGTGAAACGTTGTGTGGTAAGTGGGAAGTTTCCTACCGCTTTGTGCACGTGTCGTCCCACCTTGGTCCTCTGACAGTCTAGGCACGTTTTTGCCCAATTACGGCAGTCTCTATTTATACTGGGCCACACGAATCTGTATGTTTTGACGCTGGCGTTTATTCCCGGATGAGCCAGTCCATGGATGCTATCAAATAATTGTCGTCGCTGTCTCTCAGGTAGGAACGGTCTCGGTTTTCCTTGCGATACCACCAAACTCGGAAGTGTTCACCCGTAGGTTGTATTTGTTGCAAGCATAACCCGGACCTACTGTCACGAGAGAGTTTAGCAAGCTGCTGGTCTGTTTCCTGTCCTGCAGCTATTTTCTTGTAGTCAATAGTCTGAGAGATTGTTTCCAACCTAGACAGGGAATCTGCCACGACGTTCTCAGCTCCTTTTATCTGTTGCAGGTCTGTCGTAAACTGGGCGATAAACTCGAGTTGTCTAAATTGTCGTGGTGAGCAACCATCCTTACTGAAGGCGAAGGTAATTGGCTTGTGATCTGTGAAAACAGTGAATGGTTTGCCTTCTACTTGCGGTCGGAAATGTCTGGCTTCATAAATTGCCAGTAGCTCCTCATCATAGGCACTCCATTTTACTTGGTGTAAGCTTGCTGGAGAAGAAACCTAGGGGCTGCCAATTGTTTCCCACCTTCTGGTGTAGAGCTGCACCTATTGCCTGCTGGCTCGCATTCACAACAATTCCCAGTCGAGCTTGAGGAACCAGACGTGCCAACATTATTCCCTGACGTAGACAGGCTTTGATCTTGTCGAATGCCATCTGCATTTCTGATGTCCACTGTAAAGGTCGTTTGCCTACTGCATCCTTCACGACTAGTGCTGACGTCAAAGGTGCTTGAATGGCCGCCGCATTAGGCAGATGTTGTCTGTAGAAGTTAACTGCTCCAAGAAAGCGGCGTAGTTGGCGATAGTCGATGGGGCGGGTCTTCTCTACGATAAGGTCGAGTTTTTCTTGCAGTGGGCTGATACCGGCTGCTGTCACTTACAAGGGAACCTCCCCATCGCACCGCCCCCAGATTTAGTTATAAGTTGGCACAGTGGGTAGGCCCTGAAAAACTGAACACAGCTCAATCGAGAAAACAGGAAGAAGTTGTGTGGAACTATGAAAAAAAGTAAGCAAAATACACAAACTGAGTAGTCCATGGGCGACATAGGCAACATCAAGGAAATATGAGCTCAGGAGCGCCGTGGTTCCGTGGGTAGCGTGAGCAGCTGGGGAACGAGATGTCTTTGGTTCAAGTCTTCCCTCGAGTGAAAACTTTACTTTTTTTTATTTTCGCAAAGTTATGATCTGTCCGTTCGTTCATTGACGTCTCTGTTCACTGTAATAAGTTTAGTGTCTGTATTGTGCGACCGCACCGCAAAACCGTGCGATTAGTAGACGAAAGGACGTGCCTCTCCAACGGGAACCGAAAACATTTGATCGCAAGGTTATAGGTCAACCGATTCCTCCACAGGAAAACACGTCTGATATATTCTATACGACACTGGTGACGGCATGTGCGTCACATGACAGGAATGTGTTGTCGACCCACCTAACTTGTACACTTGGCGAATGGGTAAAAAGATTCTTCTACCTTGCCCGATTTAGGTTTTCTTGTGGATGTGATAATCACTCCCAAAAAAAGTGATGAAAACATAAGAGTTTGTCACATAAACTGCAACAAATGAATGCAAGTTTCACAGTCGCACAAATTTCCCTGTGCTCTGTCAAAACATACGTTTTTAACGTTTTCAATTTTTTCCGTGTGTAGACCGTCAAATCCTGCACATGTCCAAGCAAATGTGAACATGTCGTGGAATTTTGGAGAGCGAAGTTGTTTATGTGTGAGTGCCTGAACTCTGATAATTGTCTGAAAATAAAAAATTAAACTTTTCACTCCAAGGAGGAATTGAACCAAGGAGCTATCGCTTCGCAGCTTCTCTCGCTAGTTGATGTTGCCTATCTTGCGCATGGACTACTCAGTTTGTATATTTTGCTTATTTTTTTCATAGTTCCATACAACTTCTTCCTGTTTTGTTGATTGATCTGTGTTCAGTTTTTCAAGGCCTAGTCACTGTGCCAACTTATAACTAAAGTTGGAGGGGGGTGCGATGGGGAGGTTCCCTTGTTAGTAGCCCAAGAATGGCACCTGACGTCGTCGAAGTAAACACTTTGATTCATTGATCGAAATGCCATATGCCTCAATACGTTGGTAAACAGTCCTTAGATGTAGTTCGTGCAATTCCTCAGGCACCAAAAAAATCAAGATGTCGTCCAGGTACGCGAAGCAATATGGTAAATCTTTGAGGATTTCGTCAACGAAACGCTGCCAAGTTCGTGCCGCATTTTTTTACCCGAACGGCATACGGAGGTATTCGAATAAACCGAATGGTGTCGCGACAGCCGTCTTCGGTATATCAGCAGGTGCGACCGGTATCTGGTGATAGGCTTTTTTGAAATCAATGACACTAAAAATGGTCGCGCCTGCATGTGCGTGCGTAAAACCCCTGATATGTGGTATCGGATAACGACCGGGAATGGTACGAGTATTTAGTGCCCTGTAATCTCCGCACGGTCTCCAAGTCCCATCTTTCTTCTTTACGAGGTGAAGTGACGATGACCACGGCCTGTCGGATCTACGGACGATTGCCGAGCGCAATAATTCTTCGAACTCTGCTTTCGCTGTAGCAAAACGGTCCGAAGCTAACCGGCGTGGGCGTTGAGTCACAGGTTGACCGGGTGTAGTCCTGATGTGATGTACCGTATTGTGCTTTATTGCCTGCCCACCAGACATGGATTCGCAGTTTGCTACTTGTCTGCAATCAGACGTGGACTCAGGGCTTCGTCCTACGGTGCCTCTAATGCACTGGGGTCTCGTTTAGCAGGGGATACAACCCGTCAGCTTTGACCAATGGCGTCAGAATTAGCCAGAGAGCATGTATTACAAAGATGAAAGAGCTGAGAAGAATGTTCAGAAACAAAGAAATGCAAGAGAGAAAAACTGTACTTCAGATATATAAGGGCCAGAAGCATTTCCAAGTTAACGATATCGCGTGTTTGTATCTTAGTATTTCTCCGCAAAATACAATGGAAAGAAGTGAATGAAATATATTACTAGCAAAGAATACATCGCGTTACATGTATGTCAGTTGTATCTCGAAACTCTTTCGAACAGTATTGCTTAAGTGCAGTGCGGGATACAAGTTCAGCGTACGTCGATTTCTTAGTTTCAACTAGCATTGCTGTCCGGTTGTTCACCTGAACTATGTGTACCTGCTTCACTAAACCGTAAATGTAACACCGGATGCAAATGAAAAGCTCATGCGAAGTGTGTTGCTTAACTACAGTACGGAATAGGAGTTTATCATAAGTCGATGTCTTCGTTTTCACTAGCATTACTGTCCTGTTCTTCACTTGAACGATGTATCCTCCGCTTCAGTAAACCCTAAGTGGAACACGGGATACAAATTGTAGATGTGTTGTTTTTTTTTTCGTCTCCGCTATTACTAACAGTCCTTTCTTACGTACATATCAGTACTACTCATGGCAGAAGAACCTACGTATGTAATGTATGTATACCAGACTTCCGTTGACCTCTATAATATGTACACTGGTAACGAAAAGGTGGAAATAGACGTAAGTTACATTTGCAACCTGTACCACAACTGACCTACACGGAGACAAGAAGACGACACATTTAGAATTTGTATCCCGTACTTCACTATGGGGTACAGTTTTCTTGTTGCCTTGGACGCTAACAGTATCCCATTCGTTACTTGAGCTATAAAGCTATACGCAACATTTGCATCTTGCTCGCCAATTGACATATATTGTCGGTGTAAAGGTGAAGTGAAGGACGGGATACAAATTTCAGTTGTGTCAGGGGTTTCTCCTGTGATATAGCAAGCACACATTCCAAAATGTCGTACTGATACTAGTGGTGGGAAACGAAAGCAGGTCGACAGCTGAGAAATTTCTATTATGTACTTCACAACACGAAAATGCACATATTGGTGGAATAAAACAGTGAAATATGTCAAGATAGTGAAATACAGTGAAAGAAGTAAATAGAAAAGTGAACTTACCACACGGAAATATCGAGGAATAACCGAAGCTCGCCTAGACAGACAGTAACGAAAATTACATGCCCACAAACAGACAAATCCATTCCTATAAACTAAAATAAGACAGTATAAATTGTTCTACAATAACAAGCTAATACTCGAAATTACCTCAATATCATTGCGAATAATTTTAATGCACAATGATAGCGCTTATCCCGTACACAGAACTGCTTTACTATCTATGCCTCGAAGTGAAGACATTGCAATCTATGACTAGTGTATGACGTCATTGGTCAAAGCCGACGGGTTGTATCCTCTGCTTCACTAGACCCAATGCACTGTGTCCCCAGTGGAATGCTCACTGAGCTAATAGATATCTCAAGTGCACAATAAAACAAGAAATCTGCACCCAATCTTGCGTCTGACACATCGGCAATTACGAAAGTCCACGGTAAACTTTCATGGAACCCGAGGTCTACCTCTATCTGACGTTTTCCATAAGTCGCTATCGACGTCTGGTTTGCTGCTGTTAGTTTCGACTGAGATAGAGGGAGCTTCACATCACAGTTTCTAACAGGCAATGCACTAACGTCCGAACCTGAGTCGACTAGATAAGTATGTAACAAACAGCCGATGGGACAGTGAAGGTAGAGAAGAAAGGTTACTCACCCGTAGCTGCCCCTCGTCGATCTCACCTCGTAACGCCGGCCACCGTCGCCATTTCGGTGATTGTAGGGTGACGTGCAGCGCTTCGCCTCGCTTCCGAATCGTCGATGGTGCCAGCAGATACGCTCCTTAGACGCAATGTCATCTTCCTAGTTCTTTTTGTTTGTGCCTTTCTTGCCTCCGAGCAACGTCGATATCTGCTGCTTCAATCCGTCAACTTGTTTTTGTAGGTCATCCAGTTGTTGAGAAACGTCCGGCTGTTGGCGTCGTCGTATCGCCGCCGTTCCCTGTGAGTCTGTACTGTTGTGTCCGAACATCACCGTCGACGTATGCACTGCGTCTAATGATGTGTAGACCTTGTCGGCTAATGAGATCAACGACGAGATATCTTGTGCGTCTGAGAGCGCCACAGTCGTTCTAACTGCCTCTGGCAACTGCACACCCCATACATGTTGCAGTGTCGTATCTGGAAACTCGGTGTCGTTGACTAAATTTCGCAGGTACCGCCAAAATTTCGAAAGTCACTTATCTCCTCTCTTTTCACCGTGCAATACTTGCTGGATACGTTGTGAAGGAAACAAAAGAAAAAATCGGAGTAGGTATTAAAATCCATGGAGAAGAAATAAAAACTTTGAGGTTCGCCAATGACATTGTAATTCTGTCAGAGGCAGCAAAGGACTTGGAAGAGCAGTTGAACGGAATGGACAGTGTCATGAAAGGAGGGTATAAGATGAACATCAACAAAAGCAAAATGAGGATAATGGAATGTAGTCGAATTAAGTCGGGTGATGCTGAGGGAATTATATTAGGGAATGAGACACTTAAAGTAGTAAAGGAGTTTTGCTATTTGGGGAGCAAAATAACTGATGATGGTCGAAGTAGAGAGGATATAAAACGTAGACTGGCAATGGCAAGGAAAGCGTTTCTGAAGAAGAGAAATTTGTTAACATCGAGTATAGATTTAAGTGTCAGGAAGCCGTTTCTGAATGTATTTGTATGGAGTGTAGCCATGTATGGAAGTGAAACATGGACGATAAATAGTTTGGACAAGAAGAGAATAGAAGCTTTCGAAATGTGGTGCTACATAAGAATGCTGAAGATTAGATGGGTGGATCGCATAACTAATGAGGAAGTATTGAATAGGATTGGCGAGAAGAGAAGTTTGTGGCACAACTTGACCAGGTGAAGGGATCGGTTGGTAGGACATGTTCTGAGGCATCAAGGGATCACCAGTTTAGTATTTGAGGACAGCGTGGAGGGTAAAAATCATAGAGGGAGACCAAGAGATGAATACACCAAGCAGATTCAGAAGGATGTAGGCTGCAGTAGGTACTGGGAGATGAAGAAGCTTGCACAGGATAGGGTAGCATGGAGAGCTGCATCAAACCAGTCTCAGGACTGAAGACCACAACAACAACAACGAAATTCTTTATACGGGGTCACTACTTTATCTACGTACTACTTATTACAATCTTCGGAAAGACTCACGAAGTAGTTAGGCTGTAATATTTTTTTTATTGCAACGAAAAGCTCATATTAACATTGAATCAATAACAAAAGAACTATTACATATAATCAAACAATAAATAATCTGTTCCTTGTGCGTGCCGCCACAGAAGAATGCTATCCTTCACTGTGCGTCTACGGATGTTCTGCTACGTGTTCTGTAAGGGACAGGATTTGATTGGTTTTATTTACAAGTCAAGTTCCGTAGGACCAAATTGAGGAGCAAATCTCCAAGGTCATGGAACGTGGCAGTACATGAACTTACAACATAAAAGTAATAACACATAAAAATAAATGTTCATGAACCTGAAAAAAGTACGTCCATAAGTTTGCTATCAGCAATACAATAAGAATCAGTTTAATTTTTCAAGGAATTCTTCGACAGAATACATGGAGTGACCCATGAGGAAACTCTTCAGTTTCGATTTGAAAGCGCATGGATTACTGCAAAGATTTCTTAATTCGAGTGGCAGCTTATTGAAATTGGATGCATCAGTATACTACACACCTTTTTGCACAAGAGTTAAGGAAGTCCGATCCAAATGGGGGTTTGATTTCTGCCGAGTATTAACCGACTGAAAGCTGCTTATTCTTGGGAATAAACTAATACTGGTAACAAGAAACGACAATAAGGTTTTGATCCATCCAATTGGGCAACGAGGTTTCGATCTGTGATAAGTTATATTCGAACATTATAGGATTTCGTTTCCTCCTGATTTGCATTAACTTACTTTTTTCAAGCTACCTTTCACCACTGCAACTAGTAATTCTGCCTGAGCCATCCTGCATCGTCCTACAGTCGCACAATGATGACTCCTTCCCCCACACCACAGAGACATCAGCAAACAATCGCAGAATGCTGCTCACCCTGCCCGTTAGATCATTAATGCATACAGAGAATAAGAGCAGTCCCATCACACATTCCTGGGGCACTGCAGACGATACCCTGTCTCTGACAAACAGTCGCCGTCAAGGACAACGTACTGGGTTCTGTTACTTAAAAAGTCTTTGTTCCACTCAGAAATATGGGAACCTACTCCATATGATCGTACCCTTGTTAACAGTATATGTACTGTGGGTTACTGGCAGTTCTAGCCTAACGTAGATGACAACAGTGCGATTCACTATGGTTCAGAAATAGATACACAATTTACACTATCTTATCAAAATGATAAGGACATTCCTGTGTAGTGCAGAACAGACCACTCGATGCACGAGAGGCGGACCCACCGGCATAATAGGCTACGGAGGGTTCTGTGATGTCAGTGGAGAAACAGTAACAGCACAATAGGGCTGTCCGGACAGTCTATTGACTATCAACGTGGAATAGTCACTAGATGTCATATGCGTAACAAATCCATGAGGGACATTTCAGTCCTTTGAAAGCCGCCCACGTAGACTGTGATGGTGATGCGATTATGAAGTGGTAAAACTAAGAAACAACTACATATAAACCAAGACCAGAGAGACATTATGTATTGACAGACAGAGACCATCGAGCACGACGATGGGTGACTGTAAAAAATAGGATGAAATCAGCCGAAGGAACTGGATTTGGATCTGGATTTGACAAATGCGCGCAGGAGGCTACCTGCCATCGTATGCAATGCCAAAGTGAAGTATGGAAGTGATGGTGCTATGGTATGGGGGTTTTGTATGTGGCTGTTTGTTCCCTTATTGAGTTGAAGAAAACGCTGAAGAATATGAACACATTTTGGGGCACTCTGTACTGTGTACAGCAGAGGATTGGTTTGGAGACGATGTCTGTTTATCTCAGCATGACAGCCCACCCTATCATAGATCAGAGACGTGAGGACAAGTTTTGTGGACAATGACATACCTGAAATGGATTGGACTGCTTTGAGTCTTGATCTGAAGCCAATGGAACACGTTTGGGATGAATTACGACGTCGATTTCGCTTCAGACCCCAGCATCCATCATCACTACCTTCACTCGTTTCAGCTCTTGAGGAAGATTGGGTAGCCATTCCTTCAAAGACATTTAGACACCTTACTGGAAGTGTCCTCAGCAGATTTCAAGGCATAACGTTGAGACAAGCCGTATCAGTGTCCACTAGGATGTATCCAGATACTTTTGATCGAATAGTGAATGTTTATTTGGCTGTCATACTGTTAACGGGAAGCATACAGTTTCCTTCGACACAGCTGGGGTTTCGCTCTGACCTAAATTCAAGGCAGACTTGAACCTTTGCAGAACAGTGCCGAAACAGAGCCACCAGTCTTCTTTCCTGTCAATTCACAATACCCGATATAGCTGAATATACACTCCTGGAAATTGAAATAAGAACACCGTGAATTCATTGTCCCAGGAAGGGGAAACTTTATTGACACATTCCTGGGGTCATATACATCACATGATCACACTGACAGAACCACAGGCACATAGTCACAGGCAACAGAGCATGCACAATGTCGGCACTAGTACAGTGTATATCCACCTTTCGCAGCAATGCAGGCTGCTATTCTCCCATGGAGAAGATCGTAGAGATGCTGGATGTAGTCCTGTGGAACGCCTTGCCATGCCATTTCCACCTGGCGCCTCAGTTGGACCAGCTTTCATGCTGGACGTGCAGACCGCGTGAGACGACGCTTCATCCAGTCCCAAACATGCTCAATGGGGGACAGATCCGGAGATCTTGCTGGCCAGGGTAGTTGACTTACACCTTCTAGAGCACGTTGGGTGGCACGGGATACATGCGGACGTGCATTGTCCTGTTGGAACAGCAAGTTCCCTTGCCGGTCTAGAAATGGTAGAACGATGGGTTCGATGACGGTTTGGATGTACCGTGCACTATTCAGTGTCCCCTCGACGATCACCAGAGGTGTACGGCCAGTGTAGGAGATCGCTCCCCACACCATGATGCCGGGTGTTGGCCCTGTGTGCCTTGGTCGTATGCAGTCCTGATTGTGGTGCTCACCTGCACGGCGCCAAACACGCATATGACCATCATTGGCACCAAGGCAGAAGCGACTCTCATCGCTGAAGACGACACGTCTCCATTCATCCCTCCATTCACGCCTGTCGCGACACCACTGGAGGCGGGCTGATCGATGTTGGGGCGTGAGCGGAAGACGGCCTAACGGTGTGCGGGACCGTAGCCCAGCTTCATGGAGACGGTTGCGAATGGTCCTCGCCGATACCCCAGGAGCAACAGTGTCCCTAATTTGCTGGGAAGTGGCGGTGCGGTCCCCTACGGCACTGTGTAGGATCCTACGGTCTTGGCGTGCATCCGTGCGTCGCTGCGGTCCGGTCCCACGTCGACGGGCACGTGCAGCTTCCGCCGACCACTGGCGACAACATCGATGTACTGTGGAGACCTCACGCCCCACGTGTTAAGAAATTCGGCGGTTCGTCCACCCGGCCTCCAGCATGCCCACTATACACCCTCGCTCAAAGTCTGTCAGCTGCACATACGGTTCACGTCCACGCTGTCGCGGCATGCTACCAGTGTTAAAGACTGCGATGGAGCTCCGTATGCCACGGCAAACTGGCTGACACTGACGGCGGCGGTGCACAAATGCTGCGCAGCTAGCGCCATTCGACGGCCAACACCACGGTTCCTGGTGTGTCCGCTGTGCCGTGCGTGTGATCATTGCCTGTACAGCCCTCTCGCAGTGTCCGGAGGAAGTATGGTGGATCTGACACACCGGTGTCAATGTGTTCTTTTTTCCATTTCCAGGAGTGTAGATCCAGCACGTGGAGACGATTAAGATTTACGTTGCAGATCGTTGGACTCTCCCCCATGAACCATGGACCTTGCCGTTGGTGGGGAGGCTTGCGTGCCTCAGCGATACAGATGGCCGTACCGTAGGTGCAACCACAACGGAGGGGTATCTGTTGAGAGGCCAGACAAACGTGTGGTTCCTGAAGAGGGGCAGCAGCCTTTTCAGTAGTTGCAGGGGCAACAGTCTGTATGATTGACTGATCTGGCCTTGCAACATTAACCAAAACGGCCTTGCTGTGCTGGTACTGCGAACGGCTGAAAGCAAGGGGAAACTACAGCCGTAATTTTTCCCGAGGACATGCAGCTTTACTGTATGATTAAATGATGATGGCATCCTCTTGGGTAAAATATTCCGGAGGTAAAATAGTCCCCCATTCGGATCTCCGGGCGGGGACTACTCAGGAGGATGTCGTTATCAGGAGAAAGAAAACTGGCGTTCTACGGATCGTAGCGTGGAATGTCAGATCCCTTAATCGGGCAGGTAGGTTAGAAAATTTAAAAAGGGAAATGGATAGGTTAAAGTTAGATATAGTGGGAATTAGTGAAGTTCGGTGGCAGGAGGAACAAGACTTCTGGTCAGGTGACTACAGGGTTATAAACACAAAATCAAATAGGGGTAATGCAGGAGTAGGTTTAATAATGAATAGGAAAATAGGAATGCGGGTAAGCTACTACAAACAGCATAGTGAACGCATTATTGTGGCCAAGATAGATACGAAGCCCACACCTACTACAGTAGTACAAGTTTATATGCCAACTAGCTCTGCAGATGATGAAGAAATTGAAGAAATGTACGATGAAATAAAAGAAATTATTCAGATAGTGAAGGGAGACGAAAATTTAATAGTAATGGGTGACTGGAATTCGGTAGTAGGAAAAGGGAGAGAAGGAAACATAGTAGGTGAATATGGATTGGGGCTAAGAAATGAAAGAGGAAGCCGCCTAGTAGAATTTTGCACAGAGCACAACTTAATCATAGCTAACACTTGGTTTAAGAATCATGAAAGAAGGTTGTATACGTGGAAGAACCCTGGAGATACTAAAAGGTATCAGATAGATTATATAATGGTAGGACAGAGATTTAGGAACCAGGTTTTAAGTTGTAAGACATTTCCAGGGGCAGATGTGGACTCTGACCACAATCTATTGGTTATGACCTGTAGATTAAAACTGAAGAAACTGCAAAAATGTGGGAAATTAAGGAGATGGGACCTGGATAAACTGAAAGAACCAGAGGTTGTACAGAGTTTCAGAGAGAGCATAAGGGAACAATTGACAGGAATAGGGGAAAGAAATACAGTAGAAGAAGAATGGGTAGCTCTGAGGGATGTAGTAGTGAAGGCAGCAGAGGATAAAGTAGGTACAAAGACGAGGGCTGCTAGAAATCCTTGGGTAACAGAAGAAATATTGAATTTAATTGATGAAAGGAGAAAATATAAAAATGCAGTAAATGAAGCAGGCAAAAAGGAATACAAACGTCTCAAAAATGAGATCGACAGGAAGTGCAAAATGGCTAAACAGGGATGGCTAGAGGACAAATGTAAGGATGTAGAAGCTTATCTCACTAGGGGTAAGATAGATACTGCCTACAGGAAAATTAAAGAGAACTTTGGAGAGAAGAGAACCACGTGTTTGAATATCAAGAGCTCAGATGGCAGCCCAGTTCTAAGCAAAGAAGGGAAGGCAGAAAGGTGGAAGGAGTATATAGAAGGTTTATACAAGGGCGATGTAATTGAGGACAATATTATGAAAATAGAAGAGGATGTAGATGAAGACGAAATGGGAGATACGATACTGCGTGAAGAGTTTGACAGAGCACTGAAAGACCTGAGTCGAAACAAGGCCCCCGGAGTAGACAACATTCCATTAGAACTACTGACGGCCTTGGGAGAGCCAGTCATGACAAAACTCTACCAGCTGGTGAGCAAGATGTATGAGACAGGCGAAATACCCTCAGACTTCAAGAAGAATATAATAATTCCAATCCCAAAGAAAGCAGGTGCTGACAGATGTGAAAATTACCGAACTATCAGTTTAATAAGCCACGGCTGCAAAATACTAACGCGAATTCTTTACAGACGAATGGAAAAACTGGTAGATGCAGACCTCGGGGAGGATCAGTTTGGATTCCGTCAAAATGTTGGAACACGTGAGGCAATACTGACCTTACGACTTATCTTAGAAGAAAGATTAAGAAAAGGCAAACCTACGTTTCTAGCATTTGTAGACTTAGAGAAAGCTTTTGACAATGTTGACTGGAATACTCTTTTTCAAATTCTAAAGGTGGCAGGGGTAAAATACAGGGAGCGAAAGGCTATTTATAATTTGTACAGAAACCAGATGGCAGTAATAAGAGTCGAGGGGCATGAAAGGGAAGCAGTGGTTGGGAAAGGAGTGAGACAGGGTTGTAGCCTCTCCCCGATGTTATTCAATCTGTATATTGAGCAAGCAGTAAAGGAAACAAAAGAAAAATTTGGAGTAGGTATTAAAATTCATGGAGACGAAGTAAAAACTTTGAGGTTCGCTGATGACATTGTAATTTTGTCAGAGACGGCAAAGGACTTGGAAGAGCAGTTGAACGGAATGGACAGTGTCTTGAAAGGACGATATAAGATGAACATTAACAAAAGCAAAACGAGGGTAATGGAATGTAGTCAAATTAAATCGGGTGATGCTGAGGGAATTAGATTAGGAAGTGAGACACTTAAAGTAGTAAAGGAGTTTTGCTATTTAGGAAGTAAAATAACTGATGATGGTCGAAGTAGAGAGGATATAAAATGTAGACTGGCAATGGCAAGAAAAGCGTTTCTGAAGAAGAGAAATTTGTTAACATCGAATATAGATTTATGTATCAGGAAGTCGTTTCTGAAAGTATTTGTTTGGAGTGTAGCCATGTATGGAAGTGAAACATGGACGATAACTAGTTTGGACAAGAAGAGAATAGAAGCTTTCGAAATGTGGTGCTACAGAAGAATACTGAAGATAAGGTGGATAGATCACGTAACTAATGAGGAGGTATTGAATAGGATTGGGGAGAAGAGAAGTTTGTGGCACAACTTGACTAGAAGAAGGGATCGGTTGGTAGGACATGTTTTGAGGCATCAAGGGACCACAAATTTAGCATTGGAGGGCAGCGTGGAGGGTAAAAATCGTAGAGGGAGACCGAGAGATGAGTAGACTAAGCAGATTCAGAAGGATGTAGGTTGCAGTAGGTACTGGGAGATGAAGCAGCTTGCACAGGATAGAGTAGCATGGAGAGCTGCATCAAGCCAGTCTCAGGACTGAAGACAACAACAACAACAACATCGTTGGACTAGACCCGAAGAATGAGGTGGTGTTATACAGTAGTTGTTCTTATCTCTATCGCAGCTAAAGCTGAGCCAAATCGTCAGTCATCTGAAACATTAATATACACGTTTTTATCTAGCTCATAGTCGAATTTGTACGAAAGCTGTTTTTACGAGGGTTGTTTGAAAAGTTCTCGGAACGGAACAGAAGAAAATAGATCACTAAAACTTTTTTTTTTTTACTTTTCAGTGTAGTCTCCTTGTAGATTAATGCACTTGGTCTGACGATGTTCCAGTGCCTTAATCCCATCTCGAAAATTTGTTTCCTCCAGGGCTGCAAAATAGTTGTCAACTCTGGCTATCAATTCTTCGTTTGAAGTGAATCTTCGTCCACCAAGAAAAATTTTCCGTTCTGATAAAAAATGAAAGTCTGACACTGCCATTTCAGGTGAATAAGGTGGCTGTGGCAACAATTCATACCTTAGATTATGTAATATTGCCATGGCGATGGCACATGTGTGCAGGCGCGCACTGGCTTGATGGAAGATGACTTTCTTTCTTGATAAACCTGGCCTTTTTTCGCGTATCTTTTGTTGAAATTTGTCCAGGAGGTTATAAAAGTATTCTCCAGTAATTGTCTGCCCAGTGAGGGGATAATATACAAACAGAATCCCCTTCACATCCCAGAACACCTTTCGCCCCGAAGGAATTGTCTTTGCCTCGTTTGGTGGCGCAGAATCAGCATGTTTCCACTGTCTTGAGTGTTGTTTTGTCTCTGGGATATAGTAGTGCACCCAAGCTCCATCTGTGGCCACAAACCACTGCAAAAAATCTTGTTCGTTTCTCCTAAAACGGGCCAAACACAGTTCCGGTACGTCCATTCTCATGAGTTTTTGATCCAGCGTCAACAGTCGCGACACTCATCTTGCACATAATTTTTTCATTTATAATACTTTAGTTAAAACGTGATATACCCTTTCAGATGACATCTGGCAAGCTTCAACAGTTTCACGCACTTTCAATCGGAGATCCTCCATGACCATTTTGTGCACGTTTGCAATGATTTCTGTAGTAGGAACACAGGTCGGTCGATCACTGCGCGGATCGTCATCTAAGCTCTACCATCCAAATTTAAATTCCTTTGTCCACTTGGCAACAGCTGAATATGAAGGAGCAGTGTTCCCCCCAACAGTCCCCTGGACTGTGAACTACTTAAACCTAACTAACCTAAGGACATCACACACATCCATGCCCGAGGCAGGATTCGGACATGCGACCGTAGCAGCAGTGCGGTTCCAGACTGAAGCGCCTAGAACCGCTCGGCCACACCGGCCGGCCTTTGGTCTGGGCGGACATCACAGGACATCCGTTAAAGTTGATCGTTGATTCCTTTACTCAGTTTTTTTATAAAAAAAAAAGAGGGCGAGCAGCCCTCTGACCGAACACGCTAAGCTATCGTATCGGCGAACCGCCTGGCCACAGCGGCCGGCTACAGGCGACAGTCCAATGAATATCACGTGAACAACTCGTGGTGCTAGAGCTGACCTCTCGTGGTGATTCCAAGAACTTTTCGAACCACTGTCGTATATGACTTTAGGAAAAAAAGAACTTAGACCTTGCTGTTAACTGTTTAGTGTAACCTAGACTTACAGCTTTCTGACAAGAGCACAAACAGTTGTTTTTTATGCCTTATGGACCCTTGGATGGGGTATCATTGCGTCCTCTGATTTCACTACAAAATGTACTTACCTTTACAGTGTGATTCTATTGCACGAAAGTAAAATGTAATATGAACAATGTAAAATGTAATATGTACAATAACCACAAGGGGCAGTTGGAACGGAAGTCCAAGAACGATGTGTTCAGATTAAAAAGATACTGGTTTAAGACAAGTCTTTCGCCCCTACTGGTCAATCCATACATCCAGAAAGCAGGGATGAAAATAAAACCAGGGTTCAGAAGTGGGCTTAAAGGATATTAACGATGGGATTTGCTGATAAGATTGCTATCCTAAGTGAAAATGAGAAAAATTTCAAGACCTGTGGAATGAAAAGAATTATCTAAAAAGCATACACGTGGATTTAGAAAATACAGAAGAAAGACGAAAGTAATGACGAGTAGCGGAAACGATATCAGCGATAAACTTAACCTCAAAATTGGTGACCACAAAGTAGTCGAAGAGAAAGAATTCTGCTACTTTGGAAGCAAAATAACGCGTGATGTACGAGGTAAGAAGGCTGTAACAAGAAGAATAGCACAGGCAAAAAGAGCATTCCTAGCCACGAGAAATCTGCTAGTATCAAACCAGTACACGCCCGATACTTTAAACAATCGAACACCCATGTATAAAACTGCTTCTAACTTCTGACGGCAGAAGGTGATGAATATTTGCTTTAAGCATGTAAGCGAGAAAAAGTTTAGGAAAGGCTCTTGAAATTACGAGTAATGTTTGTTAGCAGTCGGAAAGTGCTGTGATTATGAAACACTCGAATATAAACCGGATAATTTGTGCTGGTTTTAAGCAAAAGTTACTTTATCGCCCATCTCAATGTTTATGACGTCATAACTCCTAAACTGTCTGTCATAAAAAGATATAATTCTGCAGGTACACTCACTGATATATGTAAATAATGTATGCAAAGGTTGTTGCGGATAGAGTCAGTTGTCATGAAGTAATAAATTAAAACATGATGATAGAGTTTTACTGCGCGCCATTTCACGCAAACGCTACGTTTTCGCGCATCTACATGCAGATCTACATCTATACTTCGCAAAGTCAGGTACACGGCAGATGGTGCTTCCCATTGTGCCAGTGGTTCAAATGGCTCTGAGCACTATGGGACTTAACATCTGTGGTCATCAGTCCCCTAGAACTTGGAACTACTTAAACCTAACTAACCTAAGGACATCACACACATCCATGCCCGAGGCAGGATTCGAACCTGCGACCGTAGCAGTCACGCGGTTCCGGACTAAGCGCCTTAACCGCGAGACCACCGCGGCCGGCCAGTGATTAGGATTTCTTTCTGTTCCATTCATGTATGGAGCGAAGCAAGAATGATTGTTCGAATGCTTGTAGTAATGATTCTACACTACTGGCCATTAAAATTGCTACACCACGAAGATGACGTGCTACAGATGCGAAAGTTAACCGACAGGAAGAAGATGCTATGATATGCAAATGATTAGCTTTTCATAGCATTCAAACAAGGTTGGCGCCGGTGGCGACACCTACAACGTGTTGACATCAGGAAAGTTCCCAAATGATTTCTCATACACAAACAGCAGTTGACCGGCGTTGCCTGGTGAAACGTTGTTGTGATGTCTCGTGTAAGGAGGAGAAATACGTACCATCCCGTTTCCGACTTTGATAAAGGTCGGATTGCAGCCTATCGCGATTGCGGTTTATCGTATTGCGACATTGCTGCTCGCGTTGGTCGAGATGCAATCACTGTTAGCAGAGTATGGAATCGGTGGGTTCAGGAGGGTAATACGGAACGCCTTGCTGGATCCCAACGACCTCGTATCACTTGCTGTCGAGATGGCAAGCATCTTATCCGCATTGCTGTAACGGATCGTGCAGCCATGTCTCGATCCCTGAGTCAACAGATGGGGACGTTTGCAAGACAACAACCATCTCCACGAACAGTTGGACGACGTTTGCAGCAGCACGGACTATCAGCTCGGAGACCATAGCTGCGGTTACCCTTGACGCAGCATCACAGAAAGGAGCGCCTGCGATGGTGTACTCAACGACGAACCTGGGTGCACTAATGGCAAAACGTCATTTCTTCGGATGAATCCAGGTTCCGTTTACAGCAACATGATGGTCGCATCCGTGTTTGGCGACATCGCGGTGAACGCACATTTGAAGCGTGTATTCGTCATCGCCATACTGGCATATAACCCGGCGTGATGGTATGGGGTGCCATTGGTTACAGGTCTCGGTCACCTCTTGTTCGCATTGACGGCACTTTGAACAGTGGACGTTACGTTTCAGATGTGTTACGACCCGTGGCACTACCCTTCATTCGGTCCCTGCGGAACCCTACATTTCGGCAGGATAATGCACGACCGCATGTTGCAGGTCCTGTACGGGCCTTTCTAGATACAGAAAATGTTCGACAGCTGCCCTGGGCAGCACATTCTCCAGATCTCTCACCAATTGAAAACGTCTGGTCAATGGTGGCCGAGTCACTGGATCGTCACAATACGCCAGTCACTCCCCTTGATGAACTGTGGTATCGTGTGAAGCTGCATGCGCAGCTGTACCTGTACACGCCATCCAAGCTCTGTTTGACTCAATGCCCAGGCGTATCAAGGCCGTTATTACGGCCAGAGGTGGTTGTTCTGGGTACTGATTTCTCAGGATCTATGCACCCAAATTGCGTGAAAATGTAATTACATGACAGTTCTATTATAATATATTTGTCCAATGAATACCCGTGTATCATCTGCATTTATTCTTGGTGTAGCAATTTTAATGGCCAGTAGTGTAATCTTGTTCTCACGATCGCTATGTGAGCGATAAGTAGCGGACTTAGTACACTCCTGGAAATGGAAAAAAGAAAACATTGACACCGGTGTGTCAGACCCACCATACTTGCTCCGGACACTGCGAGAGCGCTGTACAAGCAATGATCACACGCACGGCACAGCGGACACACCAGGAACCGCGGTGTTGGCCGTCGAATGGCGCTAGCTGCGCAGCATTTGTGCACCGCCTCCGTCAGTGTCAGCCAGTTTGCCGTGGCATACGGAGCTCCATCGCAGTCTTTAACACTGGTAGCATGCCGCGACAGCGTGGACGTGAACCGTATGTGCAGTTGACGGACTTTGAGCGAGGGCGTATAGTGGGCATGCGGGAGGCCGGGTGGACGTACCGCCGAATTGCTCAACACGTGGGGCGTGAGGTCTCCACAGTACATCGATGTTGTCGCCAGTGGTCGGCGCAAGGTGCACGTGCCCGTCGACCGGGGACCGGACCGCAGCGGCACACGGATGCACGCCAAGACCGTAGGATCCTACGCAGTGCCGTAGGGGACCGCACCGCCACTTCCCAGCAAATTAGGGACACTGTTGTTCCTGGGGTATCGGCGAGGACCATTCGCAACCGTCTCTATGAAGCTGGGCTACGGTCTCGCACACCGTTAGGCCGTCTTCCGCTCACGCCCCAACATCGTGCAGACCGCCTCCAGTGGTGTCGCGACAGGCGTGAATGGAGGGACGAATGGAGACGTGTCGTCTTCAGCGATGAGAGTTGCTTCTGCCTTGGTGCCAGTGATGGTCGTATGCGTGTTTGGCGCCGTGCAGGTGAGCGCCACAATCAGGACTGCATACGACCGAGGCACACGGGGCCAACACCCGGCATCATGGTGTGGGGAGCGATCTCCTACACTGGCCGTACACTTCTGGTGATCGTCGAGGGGACATTGAATAGTGCACGGTACATCCAAACCGTCATCGAACCCATCGTTCTACCATTCCTAGACCGGCAAGGAAACTTGCTGTTCCAACAGGACAACGCACGTCCGCATGTATCCCGTGCCACCCAACGTGCTCTAGAACGTGTAAGTCAACTACCCTGGCCAGCAAGATCTCCGAATCTGTCCCCCATTGAGCATGTTTGGGACTGGATGAAGCGTCGTCTCACGCGGTCTGCACGTCCAGCATGAACGCTGGTCCAACTGAGGCGCCAGGTGGAAATGGCATGGCAAGCCGTTCCACAGGACTACATCCAGCATCTCTACGATCGTCTCCATGGGAGAATAGCAGCCTGCATTGCTACGAAAGGTGGATATACACTGTACTAGTGCCGACATTGTGCATGCTCTGTTGCCTGTGTCTATGTGCCTGTGGTTCTGTCAGTGTGATCATGTGATGTATCTGACCCCAGGAATGTGTCAATAAAGTTTCCCCTTCCTGGGACAATGAATTCACGGTGTTCTTATTTCAATTTCCAGGAGTGTATATTCCTACTTCAATAATTTAAAGCCGGCTCTGGAATCTTTGTTAATAGGCTTTCTCGGGAGAGTTTACGTCTACCTTCAATATTCTGCCAGTTCAGTTGGTTCAGTGTCTCTGTGACACTCTGTCGCGGATCAAACCTGTGACCATTCGTGCTGCTCTTTTCTGTATTCGTTCAACATCCCCCGTTAGTCCTTTCTGGTACAGGTCGCACACTCTTGGGCAATATCCGAGAACTGGTCACACCAGAGATTTGTGAGCAGTCTCCTTTGTAGACTGACTACACTTCCCGAGAATTCTATCAGCAAATCAGAGTCGACCATCTGATTTAGCCACACTGAGCCTAAGCCTATGTGGTCATCCCAGTTCATTCCCATATAAAGTATAACACCCAGCTATTTGTATGAGACGGCCTATTCCAGCAGTGATACATTGATATTACAGTCACAGGTATAGTCACAGAGTACTATTTATTTCGATTTGTGAAGTGCATAAGTTTACAGTTTTGAACATTTAAAGCAAATCGCCAATCCATGCACCACTTTGAAACCTTATCAAGATCTGACTGAATATTTATGCAGCTTCTCTTCATTATAGATAACTGCATAATCTGCAAAAAGCCTGATTATGCTATTAAAATTGTCAGCAAGGTCATTAATGCACAACATGAAGAACAAGGGTCCCAACACAGTTCGCTGGGATACTCCGGAAGTTACTTCTGCATCTGACGATTACTCTCCATCCAAGATAACATGCTGTGTCCTCACTACCAAAAGGCCCTCAATCAACTTACAAATTTCACTTGATACCCCTTTTGATCGTACTTTTGACAATAAGCCAAGGTGTGCTACTGAATGAAATGCTTTTCGGATATCAAGAAATACTGCATTACCTGGTTGCTTTGATCGAAAGCTTTCAGTATGTCATCTAAATGTGTGTGAATTCATATCTCGTGCACTACGTATCGCACAGTGATATAATTCTGCAAGTAGATTCAGTGGTATATGTGGATTCTGTCTGCAAATTCTGTTACAAATAGGGTTTGTACTAAAGACGTTATAAATTAAAACGTCATGCCTGATGATGTTGCTTTAATGCACGAACAGCAGAAATGTAGTAAGCGGTAAACTTTTCTCTCTTCATCATTTTGTGGGAGGTGCCAGAGAAAAAAAGTTTCAAAATGATTTGAAATTATGTGTAAAGACTGTTGGGAGTCGCCAAGTGCTCCAAAAAAAAAAAAAAGTTTCAAATGGCTCTGAGCACTATGGGACTTAACTTCTGACGTCATCAGTCCCCTAGAACTTAGAACTACTTAAACCTAACTAACCTAAGGACATCACACACGTCCATGCCCGAGGCAAGATTCGAACCTGCGACCGTAGCAGTCGCGCAGTTCCAGACTGTAGCGCCTAGAACCGCTCGGCCACTCCGGCCGGCCAAGTGTTCTCATTCTCCAATACTGGATGAATAAAGTTCATCGCCGTCCTTTATGTTACCTCGAGACAAACACACAGTGGTTATTGTGTTAAACTTTTCATATAAGATTATCATAATACACTATGTGATCAGAAGTATCCGGACACCCCCAAAAACATACGTTTTTCATATTAGGTGCATTGCGCTGCCACTTGCTGCCAGGTACTCCATATTTGCGACCTTAGTTGTCATTATGCATCGTGAGAGAGCAGAATGGGGTGGTCCGCGGAACTCACGGCGTTCGAACGTGGTCAGGTGATTGGGTGTCATTTGTGTCATATGTCTGTACGCGAGATTTCCACACTCCTAAACATCCCTAGGTCCACTGTTTCCAATGCGGTAGTGAAGTGGAAACGTGAAGGGACACGTGCTGCACAAAAGCGTACTGCCTGACCTCGTCTCTTGACTGGCAGAGACCACTGAGAGCTGGAAGAGGGTCGTCATGTGTAATAAGCAGACATCTATTCAGATCATCACACAGGAATTCCAAACTGCATCAGAATCCACTGCTGAACAGTGAGCGACGAATCACGGTACACAATGTGGTGATCTGATGGCAGGTTGTGGGTATGGCAAACGTCCAGTGAATGTCATCTGCCAGCGAGTGCAATGCCAACAGTAAAATTCGGAGGTGTTATGGTGTTGTCGCGGTTTTCATGGAAGGGGCTGGCACCCCTTCTTGTTTTGTGTGGCACTGTCACAGCACAGACATACACTGGTGATTTAAGAATCTTCTTGCTCCGCAATTCGGGGATGACGATTGCATGTCTCATCACAGTGGGGCACCTGTTCATAACGCACGGCCTGTGGCGGAGTGGTTACACGACAATTGCATCCCTGCAATGGACTGGCCTGCACAGAGTGCTGACCTGAATCCTATGGAAAATCTTTGAGATGTTTTGGAAAGCCGACTTCGTGCCAGGCCTCACCGACCGACATCGATACCTCTCCTCAGTGGAGCAATTCGTGAAGAATGGGCTGCCATTCCACAAGAAATCTTCCAGCACCTGACTGAACGTATGCCTGTGAGAGTGGAAGCTGTCATCAACTCTAAGGGTGGACCAACATCATGTTGAATTTCAACATTACCGATGGAGAGCGCCACGAACTTGTAAGTCATTTTCAGCCATGTGTCCGGATACTTTTGATCACGTAATGTACGTTGGCGCCAGCTTCATGAATTTCTGTGGACTGAGTAGACATCCTTCCTCTTCATTGTATGAATCACACAACGTCACATACATGTTATAGACCAATTGTATACACTTTCATCCCACTACAGGTGTAAATTATCATATAGGCAGAATACAGAGTTTAGGCAGGCTCTAGCATTAGTTTAATTGCTGTTACCATATTTGGTGGAATCATTTGCTATATTCCCTTTGCTATTGATCTGAAACGCAAGTATGACGAACCTGGGAATTTTCAGCTTAGTGGAAGTTTTAACGGACCATGTTTGTCTGCTTGTAGTCTGCAGCACTGGGTACTAGAAAACATTCCACGAACGGAAAGCTAATAAGAGAAATACACTGGCATTCTGAACTTTTAAAAGCTTTAAATGATGTTCATCCAGTACTGTGATGAGTGGCATTTCCCTCATTATTTTGTTGATGGCGATCTCGTTCTCCTCTCGAACGCCTTGAATGTATGAGTTGTTATCCATTGCACTCCGTACCAGAACAGGTTTCTCTTTGGCATTCAAAAAAATGAGCTGCACTTCTTCAAAGTACCTCATAAGCAGTTTTAAAGGTATGCACGCAGTAAATCTCTTGTACTTTTTCAATTGTTCTATCCGCTGGCTCTTCAATGAACCATCGAGCATTTTCGAAATCGTTCAAATCCGGGAGAGAAGCAGATATACGTTTTAAGACTTGATGTTATGCGTACATTGCGTGAATGGTAAATTTCGAACCCGTTAAGTTCATATCGTATGTCATGAAACACGAACAGTAAAGCATATGTGTAAGGTTTGATGCCGCTGTAGCAGTACCACCCCTTTTTGTAAACGATGCATCAAGATATAGGGTGACAATTGTTGAACTAAATGAAAAAAACTTGAATTAGTTACACAAATGGAGTGCACACCCTTTATTCAACATGTAAACGTCACTACAAATATTTGGAGCTAGGTTATGAAATGTTCGATATCCTTTCCATCATTGGCGATGATGTGGCGCAGACTAATAGAAAAAGTCTGCATGACCTGCTGAAGTGTTGGAACATCGATGCTGTCGATGACCTCCTGAATAGCTGTTTTCAGCTCAGCAATGGTTTTGGAGCAGTTGGTGTACACCTTGTCTCTAATGTACCCTCTCAGAAAGGAGTGTTCAGATCTGGGGAATATGCCGGACACTGTAGGCCCAAGCCAGTGGACTCTTGGTATCCCAGAGCCTCTTGGTACCCCAAAGTGCTCTTCCAGGACATCACTCTCTTGACTCTCTTGTTTCGATGGGGTCGAGCTCCATTTTGCATGAACCGCATCTTGTCGAAATCTGGGCCACTTTGGATAATGCAGATGAAATCATCTTCCAAAAACCTTCATGTAATGTTCGTTAGTCACCATGCCATCAACGAATATCGCAGTCACCTGTTGAGGGTGAAGAGACTTCTCGATTGTGAAATGCGGATTCTCAGCCCCACAAATGCCAGTTTTGCTTATTGACAGACTTATCCAAGTGAGCTGAAAAAACTGCAAACAGGTGGGAATTTAAGGAGATGGGACCTGGATAAACTGAAAGAACCAGAGGTTGTACAGAGTTTCAGGAAGAGCATAATGCCTACAGTAAAATTAAAGAGACCTTTGGAGAAGAATGGATAGCTTTGAGGGATGAAATAGTGAAGGCAGCAGAGGATCAAGTAGGTAAAGAGACGAGGGCTAGTAGAAATCCTTGGGTAACAGAAGAGATACTGAATTTAATTGATGAAAGGAGAAAATATAAAAATGCAGTAATTGAAGCAGGCAAAAAGGAATACAAACGTCTCAAAAATGAGATCGATAGGAAGTGCAAAATGGCTAAGCAGCGATGGCTAGAGGACAAATGTAAAGATGTAGAGGCTTATCTCACGAGGGGTAAGATAGACAATCCCTACAGGAAAATTAAAGAGACCTTTGAAGAAAAGAGAACCACTTGTATGAATATCAAGGGCTCAGATGTAAACCCAGTTCTAAGCAAAAAAGGGAAAGCAGAAAGGTGGAAGGAGTACATAAAGGTGGAAGGAGTATATAGAGGGTCTATACAGGGGCGATGTTCTTGAGGACAATATTATGGAAATGGATGAGGAGGTAGATGAAGATGGAATGGGAGATACGATTCTGCGTGAAAAGTTTGACAGAGCACTGAAAGACCTGAGTCGAAACAAGGTCCCGGGAGTAGACAACATTCCATTGGAACTACTGACGGCCTTGGGAGAGCCAGTCCTGACAAAACTCTACCATCTGGTGAGCAAGATGTATGGGACAGGCGAAACACCCTCAGACTTCAAGAAGAATATAATAATTCCAATCCCAAAGAAAGCAGGTGTTGACAGATGTGAAAATTACCGAACTATCAGTTTAATAAGTCACAGCTGCAAAATACTAACACGAATGGAAAAACCGGTAGAAGCCGACCTCGGGGACGATCAGTCTGGATTCCATAGAAATGTTGGAACACGTGAGGCAATACTGACCCTACGACATATCTTAGAAGAAAGATTTAAGGAAAGGCAAACCTACGTTTCTAGCATTTGTAGACTTAGAGAAAGCTTTTAACAATGTTGACTGGAATACTCTCTTTCAAATTCTGAAGGTGGCAGGGGTAAAACACAGGTAGCGAAAGGCTAGTTACAGTTTGTACAGAAAGCAGATGGCAGTTGTAAGAGTCGAGGGTCATGGAAGGGAAGCAGTGGTTGGAAAGGGAATGAGACAGGGTTGTAACCTCTCCCCTATGTTATTCAATCTGTATATTGAGCAAGCAGTAAAGGAAACAAAAGAAAAATTTGGAGTAGGTATTAAAACCCATGGGGAAGAAATAAAAACTTTGAGGTTCGCCAATGACATTGTAATCCTGTCAGAGACAGCAAAGGACTTGGAAGAGCAATTGAACGGAATGGATAGTGTCTTGAAAGGACGGTATAAGATGAACGTCAACAAAATCAAAACGAGTATGATGGACTGTATTCGAATTAAGTCGGGTGATGCTGAGGGAATTAGATTAGGAAATGAGACAAAGTAGTAAAGGAGTTTTGCTATTTGGGGAGCAAAATAACTGATGATGGTCAAAGTAAAGAGGAAGTCGTTTCTGAAAGTATTTGTATGGAGTGTAGCCATGTATGGAAGTGAAACATGGACGATAAATAGTTTAGACAAGAAGAGAATAGAGGCTTTCGGAATGTGGTGCTACAGAAGAATGCTGAAGATTAGATGGGTAGATTACATAACTAATGAGGAGGTATTGAATAGAATTGGGGAGAAGAGGTGTATGTGGCACAACGTGACTAGAAGAAGGGACCGGTTGGTAGGACATGTTCTGAGGCATCAAGGGATCACCAATTTAGTACTGGAGGGCAGCGTGGAGGGTAAAAATCGGGGAGGAAGACCATGAGATGAATACACTAAGCAGATTCAGAAGGATGTAGGCTGCAGTAGGTACTGGGAGATGAAGAAGCTTGCACATGATAGAGTAGCATGGAGAGCTGCATCAAAGCAGTTTAAGGTCTGAAGACCACAAGAACAACAATCCAAATGAAAGCAGACTTCATCGCTTCACCTAATCATATTCACAACAAAGTGCTGTTCCTCAATTCTGTGGACAATAGTGTTGGCGAAACACAACCGCTGTTCCATGGCCCTGGTACTTAATGGCTGATGGGTTTGAGTTTTGTGTGGGAAGAGACGCAGGTCTTCAACAGCAATTGTCACACTGTCTCCTGGTTGATTCCCCCGTGTTGTGCAGCTCTTCTGATCGATTTCCTTGGGTTGGTATGAAACTCAGCGCTTGTCTTCTCGATGATTTCAGGCGTTCTCACCCTTTTTGGACGACCGACATTGCCAACACCGTCATCACGAACGCTATCCATTCTCTCAAACTTGTGAATCAAATTTGGATTGCTAACATATTTGAACAGGTTGTCTTCAGCTTGAACTCGGTGGCGAACTTCCTTTGAGCCGCAGTTGGGCTGTTATTGCTCGCACGGTAGGGCTCCACGTGTAATTTTCACGTGCAAGTGGCCAACAATGAGAAGGCGCACGCCCATATTCATACTGATTCGCATCATGTTCAGCGGCTAACTGTCAAGTTTGAACGTCCTAACGCAAACCGTTCAGAAGTTGGACGATTTTGTTTCATATAGGTCAATAACTGTCAACCTGTAAATGGAACTCTTGCATGGGAGTGTTAAAGCGTCTTGGCTTTGGATGACAATCCTAATTCCATCGTTCTTGTTAAATGGGGTTGATGCATAAGATTTATGCGAGACGTGTTCCTGGCGTATTACATATTCGTCGTATTCCAGCAGCCTATGTCGAACGCCACCACTGTGTGGTTTCAGACCTGCTGACTTAAGACACTTATAGTTTGGCTGTGTTGTGTCCTTTTTTTCTGTTGCGAAGTGCCACAATGTGCACTTTGGTTTTATACCTTACGCCCATCCTGTCTTCATTGACAATACGGAATTGCTACGATTCCTGACTGGCTGAAGCTCATCGCCGGCACTTCCGGTCTGACAAGTTAAAGGTCTGCCTCCAACAGGTTCCAGTTGGTAGAAGACTGCCATTACTTCTGAGTCGCTGTACGTACAAGGTCACTGCTGGTTCCGCTTTAGATGTAACCTTAGAATGATTTCCTCATTGCAAAAATCAACCAGCTGATTATCGTGTTCCACAATATGTAGCTCCAGATAGACTAAAGCCTGAACTGTTACTGGAAGGTCAATAGCGTTGGTGGGTGTCTCAACGACCTTACAACCTGTTCCACTGATGGAAATAATTCGTAAATTATATGAAACAATCTGTTGTTGAGATATGAGTTTGTTGCAATGTTACACTCGACATAGATTGTACTGACATGGAATATATCCACTGGCTGGTCGGATCGGCAGAATTTATTGGGACCCTTCTTCAAAACCGGTCCTTTTGTGAAACCTAGTAGCTGTACTATTGATCCTTTCTGGTGAAAGTCAATCGTTGCACTCACTGTCTTTATATCAGATTTAAGTGTATTGATGTTTGCAGATAGCGCAATCCCTTTTCCAGACCGTTTCCAGACTTCGTTTAAATCGTCTATATCGTATGCATCACATTCTATTTCCACAATTTCTTTCCCACTACTAATTTTCAGAAGTATTTTATTGTTAACCTCTGTAGTATTCGGAATGCTGTTGTAAGTATCCAGGCCAATCACCACAATACTGCACTCCCCGTTGCAGAAATAAATCGGTGGAAAGTAATTCACGCATAATACTGACGATCATTCTTTTAAAGTCAGACTATAAACCACTGCAACTGAACCATGACTGATGGGTGAATGTTTAACGCATCTCCTTATATATATGTGACCACGACCTTGCCGCAGTGGATACACCGCTTCCCGTCAGATCACCGAAGTTAACCGCTGTCGGGCGTGGACGGCACTTGGATGAGTGTCCATCCGGGCCGTCATCTGCTGTCGGCGGTTTTCGGGGCGCACTCAGCCTCGTGGTGCAAATTGAGGAGCTACTCGACCGAATAGTAGTGGCTCCGGGCTAAGAAAACTCATAACGACCGGGAGAGCGGTGTACTGACCCCACGCCTCTCCTATCCGCATCCTCGTCTGAGGATGACACGGCGGTCGGATGGTCCCGATGGGCCACTTGTGGCCTGAAGGCGACGAAAATTGTATACACACGTCTTCTGTTGGTGAAGTATGTTTGTAACTCTTCTGGAGGCTTCAAGTCTCCAAATGAGTCGAAATAGTAGACGTTATTTGTATTTTTCTTAACACACACCACCCAGTGGGTTCCTGGTCCTCCATGAGCATCTACTCTCACAATTCCACATGGTCCGGATTTCCACATATACCTAGGTAATGTGTCCTGCATAAAAACACCACGGATTGTTGAAATGCTGAATTTTTTCCTGACAGAATTGAGCTGATCTGCATCTGTAAGCGGTCTATCCAATAGGATAGGTAATGGACTTCTTTTTATTCATGAAGAGGCCTAGTCCTTTCTCGTATGGCTTCAGGTATAGTCCTTTTCTGGTGGCCGCTGCTTCAATCATGCGGTTGTGTCTTCTTGCTTCTTCTAGCTGCTCCTGGGAGTTCTGCATTCTCCACTCTTCTGGCAATAGCCACAGAGCTACCAGCCAGTGAACCCCTAGCTGGCAGACATGCTAGGGCAGGAATGGGGAATGCGGTAATTCCACCTGAAGTCTTGGGTACCAGCAGAACCCTGGCGCTTTAATTGGGCCTTTATACTTCAGGGCACTTTTAGGTGCACACTTCGCTGTCAGGATGCAATTTTATAAACACCACTGCCCCGGCTTTGTCATTGCTATCTTCTTCTTCAGTGGTCTATGTGCAGTGTTCATAACTTGCTTGAAATTCGCACCCAAGCCCAACTTAATTTTATCACGCATGGTTTTATCGACTACAAATACTGCAACGCACAGTCCTATACCAATATCCTTTCTTGCACATACAGTAGAACCCCTCTAATCCGACCTTGGATGGTCCGTCACTCCCGTTAGTCCGACCATGCTCAGGCTCGCGAGCCTGTGCTGACTTGTCACTGACTGGACGCCTGTCGGGCCATGGTTGTGGTGTCTGTCGCTGTGCATATTGTGATGCTCTGCATTATTGTGCAGTTTTATCCTTTGTTGGGATTAAAAAACATCGTTGTTTACTTTATTGGATGTTCTCTACAGTACTTACTACTGTAGATTCATTGTGTGTACAGTTCTCTGTTTTTCAACATGTCTGGATTCAAAGGCAAGCACGTAACTCTTTCACTAAATGAAAAATTAGCAGTGCTACAAAGACTGGACGAAGGAGAATCGCTCCAAAAAATTGCAAGGGAACTGAATGTAGGTGTTACGACAATTAAGGATCGGAGGAAGAATCGGAAAGACATTGAATCCTATACAGTTACGATTGATGGCGAAAACACTCTGAAGAATCGCAAAACATTAAAAATGCCTAAACTTGAACTGCTTGATAACGCATTGTGGATGTGGTTTGTCAACAAAGAAGGAGAGGAACTCCAATATCCGAGCCAATTCTCAAAGAAAAAGAGATAGTTTTGCACAAAAAACTGGAAGCCGAAAGTAAATTTGTTGCCAGTGGAGGGTGGATTGATCGTTGGAAAACTCGTCATGGTGTCACATTTATTTCTATTTCCGGTGAAAAACTACCTGCTGATGCCGCAGCTGCTAAGGAGTTTTCTGTTAAGTTTGAAGAAATTGTAGAAGAAAATGAACTTCTACCCTGCCAAGTGTATAACATCGACGAGGCAGGGCTGAACTTTAAAATGTTGCCAACAAAAACGCTCGCAGCTTCAAATGAATCCGTGGTAGGAACGAAACTTATAAAAGATAGAATAACATTCATTCCCTGTAGCAACGCAGATGGTACACACAAGCTTCCCTTGTTCATCATTGGCAAATCTAAGAAGTCAAGGGCATTCAAAAATATAAACTTATCTTCCTTGCCGGTTTACTACCGCAATCAAAAATGTGCTTGGATGGACTGCCACGTTTTTAAATCTTGGTTTTTCGACGAGTTTGTGCCATCGGTCGAAAAAGACATGAAGAAAAAAAATCTGCCTGTTCGTGATCTACTGCTGTTGGATAACGCACCATCACATCCATCTGAGGAAGATTTGGTGCAAGAGGGCATAAAAGCTCTCTTTCTGCCTCCTAATGTGACCTCATTCATCCAACGAATGGATCAGGGCGTTATCGAATGGTTAAAACGGCGATATCGCAGAAAGTATATCAGCTCAATCTTGGAAAACTCTATAGGAGGTCATAACTTATTTGAGGCAATTAAATCCCTGAACCTCAAAGATGCCATCTACACAGTCGCTTCAGCATAGTATGAACTGAAACCCGAGACACTGCTGAAATCGTGGCGTAAGCTTTGGCTACAAGTTATGACTTAAAATGAGCATACCGAAGATGAACAAAACAACGACGCGCTGGAAATCGTTAAAGATCTACAAACCCTGGAGCCGAACGTCCCTGCCAATGAAGTTGAAGAGTGGAGCAACGAATGTGACAAAGACTGTGAAACTTTTGAAGAGCTCACTGACGACCAGACTGTTGCCTCTGTTAGCCAGGAAACTGTGAGTGAGGACTGGGAAGGCGAAGAGGAACCCCCCACCCGGATTTCACACAACGACGCAAAAAACACTTTTGACATCGCCCTTCAATACATTGAGCAGAATCCAACATCAACTCCACTGGACATTTTGTGGATAAAAAATACGGAGGGACACTGCAGCTAAATCTAGAACAACAAAAATGTATCACTGTCTTTTTTTCCAAGTAATCTGTTTTCGTTTTTACTGTAAAAATAATGCATTCAGTATAATCTTTTTTTTAGTTTATACATACAGTAGTTTATTTCTTTGTAAAAAATTATCTTTTATATACAGTGCTATAAACATTTTTTAGTTTATATTATATATCGTTTATACGTTATTAAGTACAGTACAGTAATTTTTTGGTCGTTTTTCCTTTTAAAATCAATACATATTATAGTGTGTGTAGACGTTTTTTAGTTAATATACTGTTTAACACTGTGTGAGAAACATCTTTTTATATTACGTCTTTTAGACGTCTTTTAGTTCTTAATTTTTTGTACTAAATGTCTTCTTTGCAATAAGTATTAGATCTTTCGGATAATCCGACCTTTTTTTGTTGCGACCGTGGTCCCGGTCCCGAAGGTGACGGATTAGACAGGTTCTACTGTATTGCCTTTGTTTTACAAGCTAAAATTCCTGACATCCTGGAAGATATTAATACTCTGCATATACTGTGTCGTGTTCCAAGCACTCATCATCAGGCAGGTTAAACACCTTATCACCGTTAGCCAAACGTTTTAGAAGCTTTCTATCAGATACACAGTAATAGTACCCTGGAATGTGCAGTTTGACAAGACGTTTGTCGAGAATACCACTGTGGTGTCACCGCCAGACACCACACTTGCCAGGTGGTAGCCTTTAAACCGGCCGCGGTCCGTTAGTATACGTCGGACCCGCGTGTCGCCACTATCAGTGAATTGCAGACCGAGCGCCGCCACACGGCAGGTCTAGTCAAGAGAGACTCCCTAGCTCTCGCCCCAGTTGTACAGCCGACTTTGCTACAGATGGTTCACTGTCTACATACGCTCTCATTTGCAGACGACAGTTTAGCATAGCCTTCAGCTACGTCATTTGCTACGAACTAGAAAAGCTCCAAATTCTTCAAGAATGTATTCTGAACTGATGATATTGTGACTCATGTACCGTTAAGAGCGACGTTCTTCATTAATGGATTAAAGTTAAGTATCCAACTAATTCCGTCCGCTTTCTGAATTCTAATTCCAGACCTCACGTAAGTATAGTTCTTCCCTCCTCACCCCAGGCTGCGTCAGCTAAAACGCGTGCACTTCGGCCTCCACTAGTAACACGGTGTTGGCTCATCTGCCAACACAACAAACACCACTCCTATTACGCAGCTCCTATCATGCATGTTATGCTAGTGTGCTGGTTGTGCTCTGTGCACATTATACAGCAGATAGCGTGAATCCAGCTGTTTTGTGTTGTAGGAAAACTAAGCCATTTACCTAGTGCTCTATTCCCTTGACATCATGTGACACACTCTATTGAGAAACATGTGTGGTTCTGAGCTGTAGTGCATTTCCTCGGTGTACAAGCATCCCGTAATTTCAGTGCTGTTGCTACCCTTTAAGACATAAGTTTTATGATTTGTTCTCTGCACTTCAGAAACTCTGAATATGATGTCTCGACCAGTTTGGGAGTGTGACTTCTCAAATGCTGTCTTGTGTTTTGAGATCTGTACCAAATCACTACATACAATTTCTGTTTACATGGATCCAGCATATTAACACGATAGTACACCGTATCCATGATTCCATTATCATGATCATCGACTGGTCTCATTTTTATTGTGCTATGTTTGGTCCGCTTATACACCGTGATTCAAATACAATACCACAATTTTTGGAGTTTAAAACTCTGCAACGACAAAAGGCAGAGCTAAGTACTATCTGTCGGCGAATTAAGGGAGCTATAAAGTATCATTTAGTTGTACATTTGTTCGCTTGAGGCGCTGTTGACTAGGCGTCAGCGTCAGTTGATGCTAAGATGGCGACCGCTCAACAGAAAGCTTTTTGTGTTACTGAGTACAGCAGAAGTGAATCGACGACAGTTGTTCAGCGTGCATTTCGAACGAAGTATGGTGTTAAACCTCCTGATAGGTGGCGTATTAAACGTTGGTATAAACAGTTTACAGAGAATGGGTATTTGTGCAAAGGGAAAAGTTCTGGACGGCCAAGAACGAGTGATGAAAATGTAGCACGCATCCAGCAAGCATTTGTTCGCAGCCCAGGAAAATCGACTCGCAGAGCTAGCAGAGAGCTGCAAATTCCACAATCAACTGTATGGAGAGTCCTACGAAAAAGGTTAGTTATGAAACCTTATCGTCTGAAATTGGTTCAAGCACTGTCTGCAGCTGATAAGATTAAAAGAATCGATTTCTGTGATTTTATCCTTGCTCAAATGGAAACAGATGAATCTTTCGTTTCAAAGATAGTGTTTAGTGATAAGCAACTTTCCACACTAACGGGAAAGTCAACCGTCACTATGTCTGTATTTGGGGCACAGAATCTGCGGGAAACAACTCAGTATGAACGTGACTCGCCTAAGGTGAACGTTTTCTGTGCCATTTCAGCCAATAAAGTTTTTGGTACCTTTTTCTTCGAAGGAGCTACTGTAACTGGACTACAGTATCTGGAGATGTTAGAGAATTGGCTCTGAATTCCCTCAGCTCGAACTGAGCACAACAATTCACATTTCAGCAGGATGGAGCGCCACCACATTGGCACTTATCTGTCCGTAACTACCTGAACGTCAACTACCCGAGGCGATGGATCGGCCGCCAGGCAGCCCGTGACAGAGCACTTCATCACTGGCCTCCAAGAAGCCCTGATCTTACCCCCTGCGATTTTTTCTTATGGGGGTATGTTAAGAATTTGGTGTTTCGGCCACCTCTCCCAGCCACCATTGATGATTTGAAACGAGAAATAACAGCAGCTATCCAAACTGTTACGCCTGATATGCTACAGAGAGTGTGAAACTAGTTGCAGTATCTGGTTGATATTGCTCGAGTGTCTGGAGGGGGCCATATTGAACATATCTAAACTTGTTTTTGAGTGAAAAAAAACCTTTTTAAATACTCTTTGTAATGATGTATAACAGAAGGTTATATTATGTTTCTTTCATTAAATACACATGTTTAAAGTTGTGGTATTCTTTTTGAATCACCCTGTACTGTGCAATTACTTCTGGGACGATATCTGCCCATTTCTATGAACCGTAAAGATTAAAACCCATCCACATTTGACCTTTTTTTGTTTTGTTCAGGCGTTCCATGATACTCACCTTCAAGTTGTTAAATGTTGAGCAGCAATGTATTCCATACCGCTACATCACGGCCTTGAAATAACTATTGTAAAGTTCTCCACCATGATCGGTTTGGAGGTTGTCTGTGCATCAATTCGGCCCTATCTGCAACAAACCCACAAGCACATAAACATTTCTCACAGTTTTTATTTCAACAGATAGTGCTGAGTCAAATTTGAAGTATGTATCAATACCCATTGAAATATATTTGAATCCATTATTCTCAAGTGTATATTCTCTCAAATTCACAAGGTCAGCCTGTCGTAAGTCATCCAAACCTTCAATCATAATGTGCTGACGAGGGTATGTTTTATGTGCTGGTTTGTGCAGTTTTTGAACTATTTGTTTGATGATACCCCTCTCTCCAATATCTGAAATTATTGAGACACCTTCATACGAATGAGTGGTATTGCTGGCAGCGGCTGATGCAATGAGCAGTCATAGTCAATGTATTATCTCATTGGGTTCGTCATAGTATATATATATACTGAAGAGGCTGATTGCTGACTCTTATGCTGAATGTCAATATCATCATCACTACTACTATACTGACCATCTAATAATAATGGTTTTATAATGTCTATATTTCGCACTGCAATGGTGTCTTGCTTTCCTATGTACACTGGTCAATGGTAGTATTTCTCCAGATCCTTTGGTGAAAATTTTACTGCTTTTGAGGATTTTAGGAAAATGAGGTTGAGTAGACCTGGTGCTCTTTGAAATTGCCTATACCTTACCTGTACTGTTTTCTTCATCTAAAGTTGTAGGGTGTATAGTTTTTCACCACTTACACCGAATGTTTTGTCTATCCAAGCAGTGTGAAGGTTAATGAAACTGGAAACAGCATCGTCGTCATCATGTAATTTTGCTGAGAGTTCAATGAGAGATTCAGTAACTGATTTAAACATTTCTCACAGTGTATGCTCTCGATCCAAATGTCCTAACTTTACGAACTGTAACTTCTGTCGAATGCCCTTCTGTGCAGTGATGAGCTCATGCTTAGTTGACATCTTCCTATATACTAAGCGGACTGCTTCAGAGGCTCCAACTTACATGCATTTCCCTCAGTTTTTCCAGTTAGGTCATGTACTTTCTTTTCAAATCCACCAATCTTTACAACGAGTCATCCAGTTTCTTTCTCAGAACAATGCACGTGTACATCTCTAGTTCCCTAATACTAACATCTAATTCGTTGATCAGTCTCAGAAGGGTCTGAGCATAGATCTCTAGCTTCTTAACTTTATGTCTAAGAGACTGAAATTTTCCATCTATGTACAGACCCATTGTCTGTCTATGCACATCTATCCTCTCAGGCTGAATGCCTGACATACATGCAAACTTGTCCATGGTGTTATGCATACTAACTTTCTCATCACTTTATACATAGAAACTCCTGGAAGTTCTGTCTATACCTGACATCATTCAGTTTTCTTGATTTATTAAAAACAAAAAGCCCATACTGTGTGTAATTCCAGCAATCGGCACATATCTTTACAAAATCATTGAATAACATTTCAGTTCCTACATGTACCTGGTAAATCGGTTTTGGACTGAACTTGTCTTGTCCTAAAGCTATAACGAGATCTGCATTATCTCTCAACAACTCTTTCAGGATTCTGAAATATGTCTCACTCAAATAAAATATCTCAATATCCATGTGACGACTAAAACAGAAATATTGTAGAATTTATGTTGATTTTCCCAGCAACATAATCAAATACAGGCATTGTATTTGGCTTTACTTGTTCTGGCAGAGAGATCTCACTGCTGTAACTGAATATCATGTATGTTCCACCACCAACACTCTGCAGTATCTTTAGTAGTAGCTGACACATGAGTTGAAACAGCATTGTTGGAAATACATAATTATGCAAGCTCAAAGTGGACTGCATCTGGGTGTGTTAGCAGTGACATGAGAACATTTGCCTTGCCACAGTTGGGTGGACCTACAGTTATTACTCTTATGTTACTGGGTAGGAGTTCCCAAAGCTTCTTCTTCTGCACCATCACAGTACCAGTCACTTACAACAAAGTCCTGTGCTTCACCCAGCTGGCATCATACTGACTGCATCGGATTTTGATGTGTAATGGGCTCTTATAGAAAAATGAATGCTTGTAACAATAATATATGCATCCACTATAGCACAATCATCTTACCAACTGGGCTACAATGGCTACGCCCTACATTGTATAATAAGGGGGTAGTTAAGTGAGGAAAACAACAAAGATTTGGAATTTTTGTATATCTTATTTACGTTTCGGCACTGATACAAATGTTGCATTACATCAAAAACAGAAACAACAGATTTTTTTTTACACTGTTTCCTGAGTAACTCTTTCTTGTGTACAGTAAATTCAGCATTTATTTCTCTCAAAATGATGAGTGTTCCTTCAGTTTCTTCTTTTGACATCATATTAATGCATTGTTCTAAATCATGCGTGTGCATACTATATGTACAGATAGTTCACAATGTCTTTAAACATGCTTTGAATACATGGCAGCCCATGGTTCAATCCTTCTGCAACAAGGAACAACACCATCCATAGGCTAAACAAGTTTGTAACGGTGGGCTGTTTCAGATAAATGGGTCGACCTCCAGATATCACCATGAGTGTCATGCCATCATACAATAATGTCCAGAAGTGGTGAATACTGGACGCATCTGTTGGTTGATGTAGTGTTCTGCACAACGCAGTTCACTCCATTCCAATTCCATACATGGCACTTCAACACTTCTTGCTGCATTTTCAATCTCTGACACAACATGCCAGTCACTGTCCTCTGATGCTTCTACGCCAGTATTTAAGTGCTTTGGACCTACATGTATTAAATTATAAGTTGAAGTGAAAAGCAGTAGAGCACTGGGAGGCATTGGCAGCTTCCCATCCACTGCATGAACACTCTGCACTTGCAGTAACATGAAAATGTTCTCGCATGGTGTGAATGTCGGAGACCAGTACTGGCCTGCACCGTGTGGTGTAGGGCCCCCAGCAAAGTTCTTCTTAGAGTCACAGACTTGCTGGGTGTCTTCATTACACACATCAATGAGCAGGATGGATAATAGCAACTTGTTGTCCTGCTCCAACATGCTGGTCATGTGCGCAGCAAGTCCCATGGTGCTGCTATCACTGCTAGTCCTGACAGGTCAGAGTTTGATGCAAATCCTGATGAGCCAATGGCAGCTGCTGCTAGCCCAGATACGCTGGATGTTGCTACAGTTCTGGGCATGCCAGTTGTTGCTGAACAAAAAAGAAGAAGAAGAAGAAACAATAAACATGGAGTTGAAAAACGAAAGGACACTTGACAAAGAAGAGGAGGAATCACTACTGCTGTAATGCACTACTGGCCATTGAAATTGCTACACCAAGAAGAAATGCAGATGATAAACGAGTATTCATTGGCAAAGATGTTATACTAGAACTGACATGTGATTACATTTTCACGCAATTTGGGTGCATAGATCCTGAGAAATCAGTACCCAGAACAACCACCTCTGGCCGTAATAACGGCCTTGATATGCCTGGGCATTGAGTCAAACAGAGCTTGGATGGCGTGTACAGGTACAGCTGCCCATGCAACGTGCAGTCATGCATTATCCTACTGAAATGTAGGGTTTCGCAGGAATCGAATGAAGCATAGAGCCGCGGATCGTAACACATCTGAAATGCAACGTCCACTGTTCAAAGTGCCGTCAATGCTAACAAGAGGTGACCGAGACGTGTAATCAATGGAACCCCATACCAACACGCCAGGCGATACGCCAATATGGCGATGACGAATACACGCTTCCAATGTGTGTTCACTGCGATGTCACCAAACACGGATGTGACCATCATGATGCTGTAAACAGAACCTGGATACATCCGAAAAAATGACGTTTTGCCACTCATGCACCCAGGTTCGTCGTTGTTGAAACCATCACAGGCTCTCCTGTCTGTGATGCAGCGTCAAGGGTAACTGCAGCCACGGTCTCCAAGCTGATGGTCCACGCTGCTGCAAACGTCGTCGAACTGTTAGTGCAGATGGCTGTTGTCTTGAAAACGTCCCCATCTGTAGATTCAGGGATCGAGATGTGGCTGCACGATCCGTTACAGCCATGCGCATAAGATGCCTGTCATCTCGACTGCTAGTGATACGAGGTCGTTGGGATCCAGCACGGCGTACCGTATTACCCTCCTGAACCCACCGATTCCATATTCTGCTAACAGTCTTTGGATCTCGACCAACGCGAGCAGCAATGTCGCGATACAACTAACCGCAATCGCGATAGGCTGTAATCCGACCTTTATCAAAGTCGGAAACGTGATGGTACGCATTTCTCCTCCTTACACGAGGCATCACAACAACGTTTCACCAGGCAACGCCGGTCAACTGCTGTTTGTGGAAGAGAAATCGGTTGGAAACATTCCTCATGTCAGCATAGGTGTCGCCACCGGCGCCAACCTTGTGTGAATGCTCTGAAAAGCTAATCATTTGCATATCACAGCATCTTCCTCCTGTCGGTCAAATTTCGCGTCTCTAGCACGTCATCGTCATGGTGTAGCAATTTGAATGGCCAGTAGTGTAGTAGCAATGACATGTAATGAGTACTTGCTTCTACACTTCTGTGATGGAGAGGCAGATAAGGATCTAGGCTGCTATTGATACTTCACGGTTCATCTTGTTCCAGAGACTGACTGTCACTGAGATCGGTGTGCTACCGCTTGCACCATCATTAAATGACTCAAAATTAATAGTAAATCAATTTATTGACATCAGCAGTATTTCTGGATCGATTCTCTCTCAGGTATTTGCCTTGGGATGAGTTCTGGCATGTCCTAGTACCCTGCAGCAGAGGGTTTGGGGGTTCCCCAGGTAAACACAGCTTTGTTTTTGGTGGCACACTACAGGAAGTGGCCAGTTGAGAGAGAGAGAGAGAGAGAGGGAGAGAGAAGGGGAGATGGAGAGAAAGAGAGAGAGAGAGAGAGAGAGAGAGAGAGAGAGAGAGAGAGAGAGGGGGAGGGAGAGAGAAGGGGAGATGGAGAGATGGAGAGAGAGGGAGAGAGAGAGAAAAAGAGAGAGAGAGAGAGAGAGGGAGAGAGAAAGCATGTGTTTTGATAGCAACTTCTCAAATATAAACATTAATATCAAATGGTTGCCATACCCTGACAATGTTTGGGGATAGCACGACTTCCGGTCTGCACACTGCACGAGTCGGCACTGTGTGCGTGGTAATACACAAGGCAGCTGGGGCACGGGTCCACAGTCTCCCAGCCACTGTGGATCCTGTACGACTGCCCTAAGCTTAGTGCGAAGAGATGATCAGAAAATTATTTAACACTGTAATTACATGTGATGAATTACGTTGACATCTATTTTGTGACAGTATTCCTTGTGTGATTAGAAGAAAGCAATCTACTTAATTACTCCTTTTTTATGTATTTTACAAGACCTGCATCTTCTCGAACAGCAGAGACTGCTGTGCACTGAATTTTATAAATAAACAGTATATCGTTTGATATGTAATTGACATTGATTTGAATTTCTTTCTGTTGTGAGATCCTTTCTCTCCAGCACAGACCGAGTCCATTTCCCACCATTTTTCAGATGGGGAGGAGTGAGTACATGGGGGGGGGGGGGGGGGGAGTGAGAGAGGTAGAGGAGAGCTGGGAGATTTCCCAGAGTGCGAGGGGTTAAGTAATTTAAAATTTAATTAATTAGTCAGTTAATTTGATATTAAAAGTGTGCTTGTAGCAGCGATGGGATTTTCCAGAGAGGTGGGGGAGGAAGAGGGGGAGAAGGAGGAGGAGGAAGTGGGGAGGACAGATTACACCCAGAGGGTCATAAATCAACCCTCCAGGTTGTCATACGTCAATTGACAGAATTATAGGTTGGGGAGAGGGAGGTGTTTGCCCCTGAATGTATGGAAGTGGCATTAACAAAATGCACTGATACTGGCTTTTCCCCTCTACTAGCATGTGCTACTAATTGCTTCCCCAAGGTGTAGCCTCGCTCCTGACATTTACTGTCAACCGCTGACAGGTCTTGCAGACGCAGTCGGAGAACAAGAATCAGGAAGACTGTGTGAAGTGATCTGCCAATCTGTCAAAAAAGACGTATGCATGGGCTGGATTGGCAAATCATTCTGCATCCACCATATTCACCTGATCTTCTACACGGTGAAATTTTCGCCATTTCTGCTCTCTCTCAAACTACCTCCAATGAAATACCTTTGCAGATGAAAATGCGCTCGAACATGGCTTGGTGAGCCCTTCACCCCGAAAATTATGTAGTTTATACCGTCACGGAGTCGAAAAGTTACCACAGCATGGCAGACTGTTGTAAACTGTGAAGGAGAATATATTATTGATGACTAAGGTCTCTGTTATATTTATCTCTTGTGTTTATTAAACTAATGGAGAAATGCCATGAACTAACGCTCCGGTTGTAAGGTGTCAGGCAAATCCAACACTTTCCATGAAAACCCTGACATAATAAGCAAATCTCGTAGAGCAGAACCGTGTTAAGCTAGAAGGCCCTACGATAAGGGACGGACTGGACACCCACGTCGCCAGCTAACCACTAGGGCTCACCACCCGCACGTTTCAGCGTGAGACTTTTTCGCGTCTCAGGTACGTCAAGGACCACCCCCAGCCCATGTTAAAAGATAGAGCCCTCCAGAAGAACAGTATAGATCTTACGATAACGCTAAAAGGACCACACCAGCTGCAGGTTTTAGCGTGAGAGTTTTTCGCGTCTCCGTTACGTTGCAAACTTTAAAAACATTGCCCCACCACGGAAAGTCTAACGTTTCTCATTGGATAGACAGAATTTTTGTAGGCGGAGCTTAAGGTTAACATTGAGACCCTGATTGGTCAGATGAAAACACAGACAGATAGTTTTTTTAAACTAACTTCGGTAAATTGTAGTAAGAAGAAGTTAGGAGTTGCTCCCGAGATGGCGAGGTGAGCGGAGCTGTGCTGCCCGCCGCTGCCCTGATGCTGCCTAACCACCGACAAGGTAATGAACGCACGCGATGCCGCATTTTTGAGCGCATAAGGCTTCACTCAGAACTGCAGAAGTCTCATCTGTTACACCGCCTTTTATGCTTAATACTAGTGTCGATCGTTAATTAAAACTCATGGTGTTCACATTTATCACTTGAAATAAAGACCTGAAACGCGATGATTTTTCTTTTATATAGTTATTGAGAAGCCACATCAGCCACTGTAATTTACGACAAGTTAGATAAGTAATTAAAGATAATTGAGGGTCACTGTAGACCATTTTGATAGTTTTCTCTTTTGTGAAACTTAAATGTAACCTAGATTATAGATGTGATATGGCACAGGTCATCCTTCGATCGATTGTAGAACTTGGAAACCCATTCAGGAAATATTCGTTCACATTTTTGTTGAACGCAGTTGGTTTTTACCATCCTGTATTAAAACATTTCCTTTTACCAATAGTGCAATTTATAAACGATGTTTTCTTAGTAGAATAAGACTTCCAATGGTAAATTTAACTGCTTTTTTCGACGTTATTTTACCAGCTAACTAAAAACAGGAAAGCCTTGAACCCCTTCCACTAGATTTACTTAGTATTAAGATTCTTTTACAGGGAGTGCAGTGGAGCTGACGCTGAGATCATTTAGTATTTGGTTATATCATCGCTAGTCTCACTGAACTCTTCTGAATTCTACATGTCATGTGTGGTCTGGCGTCTCCTTACCAGCAACAGGTCCCAGGTTCAAACTAGTTAATTCCCTAAAAAACACGCTCAGAGCGTCGTTGCGCGAAAGTGGTAGGGAAACACGATATAGAACAAACAGACACCACCATGAATGTTTAGACGATCCAATACAAGTAGGAGGGTGAGTTAAATGAAAACCTATTTTTTAAAAAAAATATATTAGTTATTGTGCAGAAGTGGTACAAAGCTGTATTACTTTTCAACGTAATCTCCCCCACGCTCAATGCAACACCTCCAGTACTTACAAAGTGCATAAATTGCTTTAGAAAGAAAGTTCTTTTGGTAGTCCGCGCAACCATTCATGCACCACGTGGCGTAACTCTTCATCACAACAGAACTTCTTTCTTCCCATTGCGTCTTTGAGTGTTCCAAACATGTGGAAATCACTTGTGGCAAGGTCTGGTGAGTATGGTGGTTGATGTAGACACTCAAAATGCAGGTCTATGATTGTTGCAACTGTTGTACGGGCAGTATGGGGCCTTGTATTGTCATTTTGCAAAAGGACACCTGCTGACAGCAATCCAAGTCGCTTTGATTTGATTGTAGGCCGCAGATGATTTTTTAGGAGATCTGTGTGTGATGCACTGGTGACAGTGGTCCCTCTAGGCATGTAATGCTTCAAAATGACGCCTTTTTTGCCCTAAAAGAGAGTCAGCATAAACTTCCCTGCTGATGCATCTGTTCAAAACTTCTTTGGTTGTGGTGATGAGGAATGGCGCCATTCCTTGCTCGCTCTCTTCGTTTCCGGTTGGTGGAAGTGAACCCAAATTTCGTCCCCAGTAACCATTCTCGTTCAAAACGCCGAAGAAGTTCTTCACCAGCATCAACACGTCTAACAATAACCTATGCCTTTCATGAATTCTTACCTCACAAAAATCTTCGTTACTCGAACTACTCCAATACAGCGAGCGCCAATACTGCGAGCCAGCTAAATAAAAGATTCTAACTACTGCAGGCACTGACTACTGATAGGCATAGTTAGCAAATGAAAGATTTTGATAAAGAACAAACAATGTATTTACCTTAATAGTGTTCAAAAGTCATATCACTTCATGACATGCAGTCTTACAAATTTACTGTCTCTGTCCAGATCATCCGCTCTCAAAACTCCGCCATCTCTCTCCCCACATCCACCACTGCTGGCGGCTCACCTCGAAATACGCAACGCTACGCGCTGTTCACATCCAACTGCCCGACACTACAATAGCAAACAACAATGCAAACCAGCCACTGACTGCACACAGCACAGCCAGTGATTATTATACAGAGCGCTACGTGGCGTTAACAATAAAAAAACCTAAACAGCCTACTTACAACTTTGGCAGCTATGGACGGCTATAGAGGCAGCGTGGCTCAATATTTCTGCAGGGAACTTCCAACGACGTGTTGAGTCCACACGACCTCAAGATGCTAAGTCGGACGAAAGGAGATCAGATCCGATATTAGGAGGTGCCACATGACTTTTGCCACGTCAGTGGGTAGTGAACGTATTATCGTAGCCAAAATAGACACGAATCCAACAATTTTGAAAAACGTGATGTTTTACCCGCCGCGTGGGATTGGCCGAGCGGTCTAAGGCGCTGCATCATGGACTGTGCGGCTGGTACCGGCGGAGGTTCGAGTCCTCCCTCGGGCATGGGCGTGTGTGTCTGTCCTTAGGATAATTTAGGTTAAGTAGTGTGTAAGCTTAGGGACTGATGACCATAGCAATTAAGTCCCATAATATTTCACACACATTTGAACCTTTTGTTTATCTCCAAGATGTGCTGATAAATATTCTCTATTGAGCAACCATTTTCGGTCCAAGGACCATCATCAGGTTCATAAAACACTTTCGTCATACCAGGCGATATAAAATGAATGGCCTCAAATAATAAAATCCACGTATTCGTCACTGTTGTCAAATAGTAATACAAATTACATCGTCTGTCATAAAAATCTGCCAAGCAGTGCACTGATTCATATTATACAAACAGCCAACATTAACGTTACTGTGGCATTCCACATACTCTAATATTGACGATATCATGTATTTCATTATTTGACGGTATTGGTCGCTAATATCAACAAACGCTACGAATTTTGTATAACTTCCAACAAGAAGTTCTACCAAAGAACAGATTATTGTAAAGGAGCCTGATGAAAGTAAAAGAAAGTAACTTAATGGTCAGCTGTGGGCCGGGATGAATATAATTCAAAAAGTAATGGCAAACGCAGTAAATACACTTGGTTTTGATGTTCCGTCAAAATGTCGGTTCATTATTTCTGGCAACTCTTCACACTAATTGAACGCGAATACCCTCAAGCAACGACGTAGGGACTCATATTGGACCATTTACTTTGATGTAAGTCAATTAGTAGTCTATAACTGTGCTGTCGCTAAACGCGATTCTTCGCGAACGGCGAACAGGATAGATATAGGTCGTTCAGCCTTAATCGCCTCCCACTTAGGCTACCTGCAAAACAGTACCGTATAGTGTATTATCTATCGGCCAGGCGCAACGAACAGCTGTGAATACAATTACATTCCGTGACCCTTCAACTAGAGAGCTTTCTGAACAAATAATATATCGCTGTCTACGCCTGACATCTTGTGGTAGTACACTGTATCAGGTGTATGAAAACTGCTACAACGACCAGTTCCCGTATGTCGTAGGATCACTACGGTTGTCGGAACACATTGCTTCGCTTCTGCAATATACATAACTGTGACCTGTATAAGTTCATACCTTTATTGGGTGATAAAGTTTCAAGAACTATTTTCACATTGTGGTTAGTAAACTTTAATGTCGGTAACAAATTATTTTTTAAATACAGTAAAAAAACATAAAATAAAAGCAGAAAACACTGTTCATTATTTTTTACGTATAGTGGCAACACATAACAGAACATAAAAGGGAAGAAGGAAATCCATTTACCATCAATTTTAATACCTCAGGACGTTGTCGTGGTAACATATGTACCACGATTTTTTTGGTTCCAAATCACAAAAATAAAATTATCAAAAAATAAATAAAATCACTTGATCACATTTCTAATAGGATAGTAAAAAGTTGCTACAAAAAATGTACCCGCGAAAGGGTTAAATTTGAGTACAATTATTGTTACTGATATCGCCCATGGTCGAAACTCCCTTATAACACAATGTGAATGCCGTTATATCGAGTACAGTAACGTCAGATGCGAAATTATTTGCATTACAAAATCATCAAATGGCAATTAAAACTCTCAAAATTATCCGGAATTACGTGCGGTGAACATTTCAGTTTATCTCTCAATGCAACAATAGAATTATCATCACACTTTACACAAAAATTGTACGAGGGCTGTCCAGAAAGTAAGTTACGATTGATCGCGAAATGGAAATCACAGTGAAAATCAGAAATGTTTCATTTGTAACAGTTAGCTACACCTTTCAGCTACTTCTCTACGTAATCGCCGATCCGATTTAGACGTTTGTCGTAGCCTTGTGCCAACTTTCCAATGCCCTCGTTATAGAAGGTAGCCGCCAGTTCTTTCCGCCAATTCTCTACGCTGGCCTAAAGTTCGTTGTCTGTGCCAAAATGTTGTCTTCATAGCCAGGGGTTCGTTTGAGCAAAGATGAAACTCAGTGGGAAACAATTACGGGCTGTATTGTGGGTAATCAAACATTTCCAACTGAAAACGATGCAGGAACATCTTCATTGCCCCTGCAGAATGCGGCTGAGAATTGTCTTGAAGAAGAAACCGCACGACAGTTATGTAATGTTGGTTGCATAGCTTCAGGGGAAAATTCTCACCAGGCCCTCGTACTTGGCGGGAGACACTATTTTCTATAACATCTTTACGCGCTCACTAAGAGCTCAGGAATGAAAAGAGCGACATAATTCTACCGAGACTCATACTAGAGACACTGCCCAACACATCTTTGCAAAGCTTTATCGGATTTTCATAGTCGTTTCCATTTCGCGACCGATCGTAACTTACTTTCTGGACAGCCCTCGTAACTCTTTAGCTCTTCGTCTTTCAGTCCGACTCATTACCGTTCTTCTTCGAGGCACAGCCTGAAACAAATATTGCTCTCGTATATCAAGGGGAGTTGTAGTTATTAAGAGTGAAGGAACTGAAAATTAGAAACACTTTAAATGTTGTGGGAACTGCGGCAAACGAACACTAAGTTAGTTCCGTTTACGCTTAGACGAATGTAAGTAAAAATGGGACGTTAATAAACAGCGCGTTTGCTGCCCCGGACGACTTCGTTACTGCGTTTCATTTTCCACTGCTGACAGCATCAGTCAGTAAATCGTATTTTTGCCTTGTAGCCACCATGTATGCATCAGTTACTCTGCAACATTTAAACATGAACGTCCCTAGAATTTGATTAGACGGACCTTTGTTAATACCGTAGCACCTGATCGGTGTTGGTACCAGTGTTTAGAAATGTGGAACGAAGAAAAACTTTTATCATGTATGTATACTTCCTTTTACCTCTCTTATTGTCCGCCCCCTGTAGCTGAGTGGTCAGCGCGACAGACTGTCAACCCGAAGGGCCCGGATTCGATTCCCGGCTGGGTCTGAGATTTTCTCCACTCAGGGAGAAAAATCGTCATCATTTCATCCCCACCGACGCGCAAGTCGCCGAAGTGGCGTCAAATCGAAAGACTTGCACCAGACGAGCGGTCTATCCGACGGGAGGCCCTCGTCACACGCCATCATCATCACCTCTCTTATTGGCTACGTAGACAAGATTTTTTCTTATTCTTCTATGGCGAAGTTCCTTACGAACTATATGTCTCATTGGCCTCCTTATATAATTAATTTTAGAAATCTGTACTTCAATTATCGATTTTCACGTTTTAATAAAATTACAGTTCAATAAAACATTAGCATTATCATTATGAATGTACACATTTCTATTACTTTCTCTATTAAAAAATTGTGTCTGTTTAGTTCTGTGTCTTTCACTCAGAACCATTAGTGTTCTCCCTGTAGGCATAGTCTAAAACAAACACGGTTTGCGTAAAATAAAGGAAGTTCAAACTCATACTTATTCAAAATGAAGAAATCAAAAATTAGGAACTTAATTCAAATATTCTGGTAACGGCGGTAAATGACCGCAAAGTTACTCTCTCAGGAAAGCAAGATATATAACGACGGCAATATACTACGCTACTTTACAGAATTTCTTACTACGATATTTTGATTCCCATCGTGGAAACTTAATAGACGTATAAGTTGTTGCACTGTAGCTGCCTGGTATGCCCGTCTCATTGCAAATGAATCAAGTGAACATGAACGTCCCTGGGTCGCAATTTCATGAAATGTTGTTACTTTCACGTGTCACTACTACATAGCGCCTGATCGGTATGCAGGGCAGACGTTGGTAGCACTTCAATTTTCGATGATCACTTACTAGAGATTTTAATGAGATTTAATTAAGAGCGTGTCACCAGAGCTATGAATATGAAAGCATCTACTTCGTTTTACCAATCTTAACGGCTAGGTATATACCGGGTGATCAAAAAGTCAGTATAATTTTGAAAACTGAATAAATCACGGAATAATGTAGATAGAGAGGTACAAATTGACACATATGCTTGGAATGACATGGGTTTTTATTAGAACCAAAAAAAAAATACAAAAGTTCAAAAACTGTCCGACAGATGGCGCTTCATCTGATCAGAATAGCAATAAGTAGCATAACAAAGTAAGACAAAGCAAAGATAATGTTCTTTACAGAAATGCTCAATATGTCCACCATCATTTCTCAACAATAGCTGTAGTCGAGGAATAATGTTGTGAACAGCACTGTAAAGCATGCCCGGAGTTATGGTGAGGCATTGGCGTCGGATGTTGTCTTCCAGCATCCCTAGAGATGTCGGTCGATCACGATACACTTGCGACTTCAGGTAACCCCAAAGCCAATAATCGCACGGACTGAGGTCTGGGGACCTGGGAGGCCAAGCATGACGAAAGTGGCGGCTGAGCACACGATCATCACCAAACGACGCGCGCAAGAGATCTTTCACGCGTCTAGCAATATGGGGTGGAGCGCCATCCTGCATAAACATCGTACGTTCCAGCAGGTGTTTATCAGCCACGCTGGGGATGATGCGATTCTGTAACATATCGGCGTACCTCACACCCGTCACGGTAGCAGTTACAAAACCAGAATTACGCATTTCCTCGAAGAAAAAAGGCCCGATAACGGCAGATGTGGTAAATCCAACCCATAGCGTGACTTTCTCGTCGTGCAATGGAGTTTCCACGACAGTTCTAGGATTTTCGGTAGTCCCAATTCTGGAGTTGTGGGCGTTGACAGACCCTCGGAGCGTGAAATGAGCTTCGTCGGTCACATCGCGTTACTTAACCAATCAACATCTTCCGCCATCTTTTGAAACGCCCACACCGCAAATGCCCTCCGCTTCACTAAATCGCCAGGTGGCCGATGGATTTTGTACGGATAGCATCTGAGGGTACGCCTAAGTGCCAACCAAACAGTAGTGTATGGAATGCCGGTGTGACGTGCGACTGCACAAGTGCTGACTTCCCCGTGCATAGACGAACCCGCTACAGTCTCCATTTCTTCCTGAACTGTCTCAGCAGCATTACACCTTGTGCTCGGTCGGCCACTACAAGCCCTATCGTCTAAACAACCCGTGGCTTCGGACTTCGAAATCATTCTCGCCAGAGCTGCACTTGTCCACGGACCTTTACCCGTTCGAATCCCCTTTCTATGGCAATAGAATCGTAACGCTGAAATAGCACATTCCCCATTCTGATTATACAGCTTCACTAAGCGCCTTTTCAGGTGTAAGTAGGCTGTTTAGGTTTTTTTATTGGTAACGCCACATAGCGCTATGTATGAAAAATCTCTGGCTGTGCTGTGTGCAGTCAGTGGCTGGTTGGCATTGTTGTAATACTCGCCATTGTAGTGTTGGGCAGCTGGATGTTAACAGCGCGTAGCGTTGCGCAGTTGAAGGTGAGCCGCCAGCAGTGGTGGACGTGGGGAGAGAGATGGCGGAGTTTTGAAATATGTAAGACTGGATGTCATGTACTGCTATATATATATTATGACTATTAAGGTAAAAACATTGTTTGTTCTCTATCAAAATCTTTCATTTGCTAACTATACCTATCAGTAGTTAGTGCCTTCAGTAGTTTGAATCTTTTATTTAGTTGGCAGTAGTGGTGCTCGCTGTATTGCAGTAGTTCGAGTAACGAAGATTTTTGGTGAGGTAAGTGATTTGTGAAAGGTATAGGTTAATGTTAGTCAGGGCCATTCTTTTGTAGGGGTTATTGAAAGTCAGATTGCGTTGCGCTAAAAATATTGTGTGTCAGTTTAAGCACAGTCATGTATAATTTTTCTGAGGGGACGTTTCATATGTCGACCCTTAGCCGAGGATACCTCACTGGAATATTCTGATTTTTTCTTGTATTTTGTGTAATTAGTGTAGCTTTTGTTTATTGCTAGCGCGTAATTGTAGAGAGAATCTCCTTTGTAGTTGTAGTCTTTCATTGTTGTACAGTAAAACAGTTGTGGCATGCATGTAGATTTGCACCAAGTATTTCGCAGCAGCGCTTGCAATTAACTAGATATTATTTGCTATGTTAATGTGTTCTCTTATTTTTGCTCTTCAAATTGTGTTTTTCTGTGTTGTCGTGTGAAATATTGCGACAATAATGGCGTCTGAAAAACGTAATACTAGGCTCCAAAGTAAACTGAGAAATGACAGTGAAGACGAAAGCAGTGTGTTAGCGCCACCATGTAATGAATTAACTAATGTTCAAAGTAGTAATTTGGTAATTGTGCATAGGAAAATAGAGCGGGCTGCAAATAATGGTGTAGGCAGTGAAACAATTAGTGAACAGGGAAGGATTCTCGATCGATCGGTGGGCAACAACTCGCCTCAGGATTCCGAAATGACAGGACACGATCTTGCAAAGACTGTAGATTCAGGTTTTGCGTCCTCGCCGTTTTCTCAAATAAATCAAGGCACATTTTCTGCTTTTCAAAATGTGAATATTGCCGGTTCAAATGCACTGCCGAATAGCACTGAGGAACATGTTTCAGACACCAGTGCACTGTTATTACAGTTAATGCAACAAATGGGACAAAGGCTACAAAAGTTAGACACAACACTTGAACAAAATCAGAAACAAATGGGACAAAATCTTCAAAAGTTAAGAGACAGTGGAACAAAATCTTAAAAAGTTAGACACAATGGAACAAAAGCGTCAAAAGTTAGACTCAGAGGAACATACGCTTGAAAAAACACGTGAAGATTTAACTACTGAGTTGCATAAAATCGAATCGAAATGTCTGTAATGACGTAAAAACACAAATTTGTGAGCATTTCCAACCTATTTTTTCGCGGCATGAAAATACATTACAGAATCACGAATCAGCCATAAAAGAACTGCAAACTATTGTTCATGAAAATCATGAGACCTTGCAAGCTAAAATTGACTCAGTTGCATCTACCGATTCCGTTACGCAACTTGCAAAAACTCAGCAAAACTTAAAGGACACAGTAGATACGATTTCAACACAAATGGACACTCTGAAATTTTGTTCAGAAAAACACACTGAGGAAATAAGTACACTATTGGAGAAAGTAGCCGATCAGTTCATTAACTTATCTGCAAAGGTAGATGATGATCTGAATGACACAGAAGAGTGCGAACAAATTAGGAAATTCAAACAAAATCAGAATCAAATTAATACGCAACACCAAAGAGAAATCCGGGAATTACAAGATAAGCTACACAGGTAATACAAGAATTACGTATTTCAGAGGAGACACGCGCTCCAACACGGGAAGAGGGACTTAGAAATACGGAAAAGCCACAAAATAATAACACAGGGCATTTCGGAAATTATGAAAGAAATTGACAAGGTGCACCGAATTTTGAGATGGAACCGCCGACACGACGTAACAATGACCGATATGCTACCCGCCGACACGATGATTTTGACTATAAGCTGTTCATTACTACACGTAAATTCAAAACATTTAAGAATTCTGGCAACGACATTCATCCACAAGCGTGGCTCCATCAATTCTCTCATTGTTTTCCTCCTAACTGGTCATTAGAGCACAGATTAGAATTTATGTGTGGCTACTTAGAGAATGAACCAGCTGTAAGAATGCGATCGGTCATTCACGATTGTCACAGTGAAGGAGAATTTTATCATACCTTCCTCTCAGCATATTGGTCTCAAGTTACACAAGACCGAGTAAAACATAGCATCATTATGATGAAACATTTCGAACAATCTGAATTTTCCAGTCTTGTGAAATATTTTGAAGACATGTTACATAAGAATCAGTATCTTTCAAACCCATACAGCTCCTCAGAACTCATCCGCATTTGCTTAATCAAATTGCCTGAACATTTACGACATATTATTTTGGCAGGACGTTGCAAAGAGGACATTGTAGCTTTTCAGGGACTGTTACAAGAATTGGAAATTGACACTGACAATCGCGGAACGCGAAAACAGGAACACAACAATTACAGGCCACATCCGTCACAATTCCGCGATGAAAGAAATAATAACTGGACACGACAAGGCTATTCTCACAATACAAATCGTGATCAAAACAGACACCACCCGTATGACAACCGTTGGCAGAGTAGTAATTATTACAGGGTGAATTTGTATAAGTTAGGTCTCCAAATCCCAATAATCCCAGAGACAATCAGAGAAACACACATTATGGGAACCAAAATAATTATTATTAAGGGAGACAGAATAACTTTAGACGCAACGGTCCAGCGCGCAGTTACGATTCAGGGAGAAATTCTCCACCACGTGACCGACAAGAAAGAAACTATGGAATCTACCGACATGACGACAGACGATATGATCGTAACGACAGAACTGAACTGCATAAGAACCGGCGGTATTCAAACAGGGCGGGACCCTCTCGACATGGTGAATTTGTATAAGTTAGGTCTCCAAATCCCAATAACGACGCGCGCCAACAAAGAGACAATAGGCAATGACTCATATCGCTGGCAGCCACAAAACGTACGTATGAAACTGACGACGCAGCTGCCGTAGCTAGTAATTACGTAAAAATGGAAGACATTAGGGACATCTTACTCCAGGAACATGACGTAAAACATAACAACATTGCATATCCTGTGATTCACATTACTGTAAATGACGTAAAATTTGCGGTAGTACGTGACTCAGGCAGTCCCATTTCAGTTATTAGCGAAACAGCTTTTAGCAAATGCAACAAATCGAACTATTGCCCCACACTTCCGTTATGGAAGATTAAATTACAAGGTGCAGCCATTGGAAAAAGTATAGATGTACGCCAATAAACCAACTTAGAATTCTTTTGTCAAAGCCACAGCTTCTCTATGAACTTTCTTATTGTTCCATTATTGTCGACGGAAATTATACTGGGAGTAGACTTTTTGAATGAATACAAAGCAATCTTAAACTTTCACGATGCTGAAATAAGTTTAGAGAAAGAAGGTAAGTCCATAGCTTTGAAATTTGAAGATTGGCTCTCAAACCATGACGAGGAAATTAATCAGGAAGTCGTTTCTGAAAGTATTTGTATGGAGTGTAGCCATCTATGGAAGTGAAACATGGACGATAACTAGTTTGGACAAGAAGAGAATAGAAGCTTTCGAAATGTGGTGCTACAGAAAAATGCTGAAGATAAGGTGGATAGATCACGTAACTAATGAGGAGGTATTGAATAGGATTGGGGAGAAGAGAAGTTTGTGGCACAACTTGACTAGAAGAAGGGATCGGTTGGTAGGACATGTTTTGAGACATCAAAGGATTTAGCATTGGGGGGGGGGGGGGGGGGGGGGGGCAGCGTGGAGGGTAAAAATCGTAGAGGGAGACCAAGAGATGAATACACTAAGCAGATTCAGAAGGACGTAGGTTGCAGTAGGTACTGGGAGATGAAGAAGCTTGCACAGGATAGAGTAGCATGGGGAGCTGCATCAAACCGGTCTCAGGACTGAAGACCACAACAACAACAACAACCTTCTGTTAGACAACAGTTCGGAATTTTCTACGGAAGTAGACACTAACAGTCGCTCTACAAGTACTGACAAGGATGATATCGACGGCATATTTGAAACTAACGAGTTAATTCAGAATAAAATTCAAACAATTGGGAATTGTAATGACACTGATAGGCAGGACCTTTTTGAGATTTTACAAGCACATTCCACACTTTTTACTCACAAAACAGGAATAATCAAAGGATTTCAGTACCAATTTCGTGTTCGTGAGCATACTAAATTTTGTGTTAGACCATACGTAATTCCAGCACATTATAGGGACCGTGTTAGAACAGAAATACAATCTATGCTTGACGAGGGCATTATTGAGCCTGCAGTAAGCTCATACAACAATCCATTACATGTTGGTGAGAAGAAAAATGGATCGAACAGGCTTGTCTTAGATTCGAGACAAATCAATACTATCATTATTCCTGAAACAGACAGGCCGCTAACGTTGGAAGAACTTCTTCAAAATTTTAATGGTGTAAAAGTGTTGTCTTCCATTGATCTCAGATCCAGCTTTTACCAGATCAAACTTCATCCAGAATGTAGAAAATACACAGCTTTCCTTTGTTTCGGCGTTTGTTATCAGTTTCGGAAACTTCCTTTTGGTTTGAACATTTCTTCGACAGCATTCATTCATGGGCTAAATTCCATATTACCTGATTTCTTAAAACGTCACATCACCTTATATGTGGATGATATTCTAATAGCAGAAGCCTCATGGGAACAACATATCGCATCCTCAACAGTTTGTTACGTATTTTTGCAGAATCTGGAATTACAGTTAACTTGGAAAAGTCTGAATTCGGTAGGTCAAAGGTGAGGTTTTTGGGACATGTTATTACTTATGAAGGCATTCAGCCGGATCCTGAAAAGTTAGAACCAATCAGAGCCATTCCAGTTCCATCCACAAAAAAACAAGTCTGCAGTTTTCTAGGTGTCGTAAATGTTTACCGTCGTTTTTTGAATATGCAAATTCTAGTTACACCAAAACTTTGTTCTCTCACTGGAAAAAATACTATTTGGAACTGGGACGAACAAGCACAGTTGGAATTCAATTCTTTGAAAGAATCGTTACTTAACGCGCCAATACTAGCTCATCCAGATCTCTCAAGATTTTTGCCTTAGCACGGATTCTTCTAAAGTCGGTCTTGGTGCCCATTTATTTCAAGAAGCCACAGAAAATGACATTACTGTTCAGAAAACCATTGCTTTTGCTAGCCGAGTGCTAACAAAATCTGAAAAAAATTATTCCGTTACTGAATTAGAAGGTTTAGCTATCGTTTGGGCATTTAACAAATTCCGTTTCTTTCTTTCTGGTAAGCACGTAAAAGTATACAGTGATCATCGTGCATTACAATTTCTTATGTCTTCAAAATTAAATCATGACAGGTTAAAACGTTGGGCATTGTTTCTGCAAGAATTCCACTTCACAATAGTCTACATTCCCGGCAAGGAGAACATTGTTGCGGACGCACTGTCACGCGCACCGGCTGGGCTTGAGAAAAGTAACACAGAAAGCAACCTAGAGAAAAATTTCAGTATTCTTTACATTCAGAAAGTCGCCTTTGAAAACTTCATCACCACATCTTTAAAGGACATTGCTCATGAACAAGATAAAGATCCGATTTGGAAAGACATCAAAAGGAAATGGCATGAAAAGACACACATACAGATTCGGCATTATTATCTGGTTAGGAACTACTGTTCAAACGCTGCACTGTTGATGACAAGCTATGGGTACTTTGCATTCCAGACGATTTCGTTAATAAGCTCATTTGGTACATTCATTTCAGCTATGCACATTTTGGTCCACGAAAATGTTATCATATTCTTCGAACTACTTGTTATTTTAACAATATGTAAAAGAGAATTCGAAGAGTCTTGTCTATTTTTAAACTTTGTCAAAAGGCGAAACCATCTACTGTCTCGCATCGTGCTCCATTGTTTCCTATCATTCCTTCTAAATTAAAAAAAATTGCTGCTGTTGATCTCTTGGGACCGCTTGTTAGAACATCTAATGGATTTTCGTACGTTCTAGTCGCTGTTGAACTTACTTCGAAATTTGTTTCTTTCACTCCGTTACGTAAAGCCACTGGACGGTCTGTATCCAACGCCTTTGTTAAAAATTTCTTACGTGAAGTTGGACACGTTAGTAAAGTCATTTCAGATAACGGACCATAATTCAGATCTGCAATTTGGTCACGCATGCTTCGTAACCATAAAATCAAATCTGTTTTTATTTCATTGTACTCACCACATTGTAACCCGTCTGAACGGATTATGACAGAAATCAATAAGCTTTGAAGACTTTATTGTCACAGAAAGCATCAACATTGGGACAGATATTCACACTTATTTCAAAGCGTGCTGAATGAAATGCCTCATGACTCCACTGCTTTACCACCTGTTCTTGTACTGAAGAATAAAGAACCACCGAACAGAATCAGAGAGCTTGTAGCTTTTCCGAATACACGCAAACTTCGACACAAAGACATAATTGATTTGGCTATTAAAAATATAAATTCTGCTGCAGACAAAAGGAGAAAATTACACGATAAAGCAAATGCAAAAAAATTATATATTGGTCAGAAAGTTCTCATTAAAGTTCATTCATTGTTACATAAGAAGAAACACTTGAGTCAAAATTCTTTCTAGTTTACAATGGACCTTACAGAATCCGACTTATACCACATGATAATTGCGTTTAAGTTGAAACTCTGCGTACTAGGAAGAGTGAAGTTTTACACCACATTTCACATGTAAAACCGTTTAGTGAAATATAATTTGCTTTTTAACTTTGTCTTTGCCATGAAACATTTCACTTCACATTTCTAGTATGCTTTGTCACACTGAGAAACTGTTAACATGCAACAATGTTTTGAAGTTAACTATCGAGTCTAGAACCTAGGGAACATTTTTAAACAGAAATTACGAATGCATTGTTATAGTGAACAGACGACACAGTGTTGTTATTTGTACATTCTTGCTTGTTAGTTGCACGATTACATAATGACTATAAGGCTTACCTACTTAGAACATATACTGTTAATGAGATTTTAATGCAACATTTTGGTTTAGTTGAAAAGACATTCTTTATTTGAAGTACTTTCTGTGAGATTAAAGAAGACTTAGCATTTGGTTTCTTTGATAGCTACACGATTATATCACGACGCTACTAATGTGTGACACAATTTACATTGTTGTTTTGCGATATATCTGTTTTATATCTGCACAGTTTTTCTGAATTATTCTGGAAAGTAAAACATGTTTTACTAGTAACTTTTGTGGTATAGCTACAATGAGACAGCGTTTTCTGTAGCACAACAAAACGTTACAGTACAGTACTTACTTCATCACGGCAATAAGCGTAGTAACTACGATATCTGTACGCAAACCATTTCACTTTTGTTTATCTTGAGGTAAGTACATTGACTTCTGCAGAACTTAGCTTTCGGAGGACGATAACTACGACACTTCCACAGAGATTATCTTACAATAAGACGCACAGTTTAGCGCTACAGTACACGTATTTGAGTGGTTAATTTTGTACTTAAAACATTTATTTTTAAAAATATTTGAAGTACAATGATACAAAGGTTTTCCGTGATACATGTCATTCCATTGCTGTAATCTGTAACACCTGAGGATATAATTACATTAATCCTCAGGGGGAGGGGTACACGCTTACTTTGTGTACCATGTGTCTGGCAAGCACAAGGAGCCCTAGCTAATATGATATTTGCTTATACAACTTTACACATCGGTACCATATTTCTCTAACACATAAATTACACAGCTATCTGAGCATTTAACTGAGAGAATTACACCGTTGGATAACTCCACACTTACGAAATTGTATTTTGTCTGTACTTTGTGAACTGTTCATATTTTTTCGGAACCATTGTGATACTATGAGAGCTTTGAATGATATATTTGGTATGGGATCATGATTTTTAAAGTACGTTTGAGGTAGATGACACTTTTGACATGAGCAGAAAATTTTTTTTAGGTTTTGAAATTATTGGAGAAAGCTACGACGATTTTGAGAGTTGACTGAGTTGTTATGATGTTATTATTATGATGACGATGTGCATTACCCTGTTGAGGTATGTTTATGATCAATAAGCTGATACTATATGAGGAATCTGATTATGCTACGTATTTATTATGATGAAATATTGAAGAAGTGTCTACGAATATGTATATGTGTAATAAAGCAAGGAATAATGAGTAGTGGTTAGGGACTCTGGTTTGTGAAAAAGGATGTTGAAAACCGAGAATCGTACTTTAAGAGTTATGAAATGTGTGTATATGCGTGAATGTATCACTATGCTGGCGAAAATTTTTTGGACACTATTATATTTAAAGGATTTTGTTTCTACAGATTTGTAACGCAAATTCTTGACCTGTGAAATATTTTTATATGAGACTGTCACTGTAGCGGAAACTGCTGTCGTAAATATTTCGGTAAGAAAGTTAAGTGACCACCTGCACGTATTGTGTCGTGGGCACCCAGCTGCGCGACAGACACCTTGAAAAAAGCCATTAGTGTGTGCCTGTCAGAGGCACAGGTGGAGAGGAAAAAAAAGAGGCCAGTATCCTCGCTATTAACATTCCTTTGTAGAAACCATCGTAAATACGACAGAAACGTTTCATGTCTATTGTCTTGCTAGTTGGAAGATTGTTTACTGCATTATGATATGCCTTATGGCTAGCGAATGACGTTTCACGCCTTGCTTTGCCTATTTTGTTTAATATCTAGTTTCTAGCTGCACTGCAGCATTGGTTAAAATAAAATTTTATAGATGTACTAATATAAATATTTTCTGTCTACAGATCCAGTAATAATAATAATGTGATATACTTCCAAAAAATGAGGGAGCACAAAAAGACATTTCCCTTCACAGGAGCTGCATACATAATTTTCTTTTCAAGTTCTTGGTAATTTATTTCATGGAATAAGTTTTTGTGTTGCACCACTTTAATTATATAGACATTAAGATGTGAATATACATTTCCCTTATCTGCGTTGTTGTCTTTAGTGTACTATTTTTTCTGCTTGTGGGTTTGTCATGTTTAGGTATAAGTTATTACATTTATTACTGCTTGCTTTGCTTACTTGCATTTTTTTGTCATTGCTGTTTGTATTAATTGTTTTGTGTTGCTGCATTGCCTCGTCCGTTAGTTAAGCATCTGAGCTCAGTAGATTTAAGTTAGCTTAAGAGGGGGTAGACTATATAAGAGAATGAGTTGCGATGAATTGGAAGGAATCCATTGAAAAGCTATAAGAAAATGGTTTGACCAAAAAAGAATTTTAAAGAGGATAGTAACAAAAAAAAGTATGGTTTAGGGACAACAGGTTTAGGTAGGATGTTCTTGGAAATAAATGATGAGGTAAGATAATGGAAAATAAATAATGAGGCAAGAAATATATGAACATATAAATACAAAAAGCATGCTTGGATAGGATTTTTTTTGGTGGAAACAAATGTTGGTATAAGATCAAAGAGCTATGGAATGAAGTTTTGGGTTGGACTGCAGTACCAAATGTTACACTGAAAACAAACCCTGTCCTTTCCTTGTGTTATCCCACTATGTGTTTGTGTACCCTTGTGTATTTATGTTCTTCCGGTCTTTATATGTTTATCTGATATGACTTGCAGAATTTTTCTAATACTCAGCTACCTGAACTATGATGAGGAATACTGTTATCCTCAAATATAATTTGCATTAATGATATGCTATTTACTTTGTAAAGAGGTTAGACATTATTAATTCTGTTCTGTTTTAATGCTCATGTGTGAAGTTTATGTTTCAAAGATATTCTGATCTTTATGTATGTACTTATGCCATAATTTTTGTAACACTGATGTGCATGTTTATTTCTATTCTTTTGTAAAGCCTGTTTAACTACAATAGTTATCTGTACTATTATGTTCTTTAATGATATATTTTGTACCTTTGTTATTGTATTCTTATGTTATAAAATTGTAATTGACACCAGTTCATCAAATTAAGTAACTTGTAAGTTACATCTCACTGCACACGTTTCTGTTGGTCATAGTATATGGACAACATGTGAGAAGTAGGGACTGATAGTGTTTGAACGTTAATAATTCAGCAAGGGACTGGTTAACAGCATTGCTCATTCTAAGGACATTTCCAAAAAAAATTGTGAGTGCACAAGTGGTGGTTTATGGACTTGCTATATAGTCCACAAGACTCTTCGATGGTGATTGTGCACCTGCACAGTCGCAACAGATGGCTGCTGGCCATCTCTACAAGGACTGAAGTGGGTCTGCATCTTCGATGGCCCACCAATACCATTATTTCTACAAGGACTGCAGTGGGTCTGCACCTCTGGTGGCTCACCAATAACATTATTTCCACAAGGACTACAGTGGGTCTGCTCTGTGATGACCAACCTTCCAATATTCTTCAAAACTTCGACTGACTCTGCTGTGGGTTTGCTCTGTTGTGGTCCATTACCTGTCAGCATGCTTTCCGTTGGAAGGACAACACTATTTCTTCAAGACTGCATGGAAATCCACTACTTCCAAGTGCATTTTCATTTACTGCTCAGACATTGAGCAAAAACACTGCTATTTTACTGTGATGAACGATCAGGACTGTCTTTATGGACTCAGAAAATTTTAGCTTTTGACCAACATTGTGTCGATAAGTGTGTGCATTTCATTTCTTTGTTATTGTAATTATGAAAAAAAATATCAAATCTGTATTGGCACCGCCCAAAACAATTTGTAAAATTTTTTTAGGGAGCATGGGGCTATGTAAGTAGGCTGTTTAGGTTTTTTTATTGGTAACGCCACATAGCGCTCTGTATGAAAAATCACTGGCTGTGCTGTGTGCAGTCAGTGGGTGGTTGGCATTGTTGTAATACTCGCCATTGTAGTGTTGGGCAGCTGGATGTTAACAGCGCGTAGCGTTGCGCAGTTGAAGGTGAGCCGCCAGCAGTGGTGGACGTGGGGAGAGAGATGGCGGAGTTTTGAAATATGTAAGACTGGATGTCATGTACTGCTATATATATTATGACTATTAAGGTAAAAACATTGTTTGTTCTCTATCAAAATCTTTCATTTGCTAACTATACCTATCAGTAGTTAGTGCCTTCAGTAGTTTGAATCTTTTATTTAGTTGGCAGTAGTGGCGCTCGCTGTATTGCAGTAGTTCGAGTAACGAAGATTTTTGGTGAGGTAAGTGATTTGTGAAAGGTATAGGTTAATATTAGTCAGGGCCATTCTTTTGTAGGGATTATTGAAAGTCAGATTGCGTTGCGCTAAAAATATTGTGTGTCAGTTTAAGCACAGTCATGCATAATTTTTCTGAGGGGACATTTCACAGGTAACTTCAACATGCTGCGACTGCTGGCACATCTGATTCCCTCTCTCATTACAGCTCCTTTTATACACGATTGTCATGCGCAGTCACTGACGTTTTTATGTCCAGCGCCATCTGTCGGACATTTTGTGAAGTTTTTTTGGTTCTAATATAACCCCATGTCATTCCAAGCGTGTGTGTCAATTTGTACCTCTCTATCTACATTATTCCGTGATTTCTTCTGTTTTCAAATTTATACTGACTTTTTGATCACCCAGAACATAATTTTTTTTTCTGCACATTTATGGCAAAGAGTCTTTCGAATTACATAATTCATTGGCCTGCTTGTGTAATTAATATTAAAAATCGGTACTTCAATTTTCGTGTTCACGTATTAATATTATGATTAATCAGTTAATCACCTGCTGGCACATGCAACACGACAACACTTTGTCAGACAGTTACAGTGTCACAGCTTTGGGTCACCAAATGTGGCAGCAATCTGAAACAGAACAGTTGACACGAAGTGTTCCGAATTGTGCCGACTTTTAACAATTAGTACTCGAGGCCCAGCTGCCAATATATTGTAATGTTACTATAGCTAGTCCTTTGGGGGTTTGTAATATGCTAATTAATGCAGGTTACCGATTATTAAGAATTAGATTGGTACACACAGGGCCCGTGGTGTCTCCTGACCATGTGAGCCCTTGAACACTGAAGAGTGACGGACACCAGTCTACCTCTTGTTTAACCACGTCAGTATTTTCACTCTCATCAGAGAGTACTCTACTGCGTTGGCGCCTTACTTAGCTTGCAACTATCACGAATCTCTTGCCCCACGTAAAGTCCCGAGCGACTGGAAAAAAGCGCAGGTGACACCTGTATATAAGAAGAGTAGAAGGACGGATCCTCAAAATTACAGACCAATATCGTTAAACCATCGGTTTGTTGCAGGATTCTCGAACATATTCTCAGTTCGAATATAATGAATTTCCTTGAGACAGAGAAGTTGCTGTCCATGCATCAGCAGGGCTTTGGAAAGCATCGCTCCTGCGAAACGCAACTCGCCCTTTTTTCACATATCTTGCGAACCATGGACGAAGGGTATCAGACGAATGCCACATTCCTTGACTTCCGGAACGCGTTTGACTCTGTGCCCCACTGCAGACTCCTAACTAAGGTACGAGCATATGATATCGGTTCCCAAGTATGTGAATGGCTCGAAGACTTCTTAAGCAATAGAACCCTGTACGTTGTCCTCGATGGTGAGTATTCATCGGAGGTGAGGGTATCATCTGGAGTGCCACAGGGTAGTGTGGTAGGTCCGCTGTTGTTTTCTATCTACATAAATGATCTTTTGGATACGGTGGATAGCAATGTGCAGCTGTTTGCCGATAATGCTGTGGTGTACAGGAAAGTGTCGTCGTTGAATGAATGTAGGAGGATACAAGATGACTTGGACAGGATTAGTGATTGGTGTAACGAATGGCAGCTAACTCTAAATATAGATAAATGTAAATTAATGCATGTGAATAGGAAAAAGAATCCTGTAATGTTTGACACGGTCACGTCTATTAAATATTTGGGCGTAACATTACAGAGCGATATGAAGTGGAACAAGCATGTAATGGCAGTTGTGGGGAAGGTGGATAGTCGTCTACGGTTCATTGGTAGAATTTTGGGAAGATGTGGATCATCTGTAAAGGAGACCGCTTATAAAGCACTAATACGACCTATTCTTGAGTACTGCTCGAGCGTTTGGGATCCCTATCAGGTCGGATTGAGGGAGGACATTGAAGCAATTCAGAGGCGGGCTGCTAGATTTGTTACTGGTAGGTTTGATCATCACGGGAGTGTTTCATGTTAGCGAAGTTTCTAAATTTTTAAAAAAATGGTTCTGAGCACTATGCGACTTAACTTCTGAGGTCATCAGTCGCCTACAACTTAGAACTACTTAAACCCAACTAACCTAAGGACGTCACACACGGTTCCGGACTGTAGCGCCTAGAACCACACGGCCACTCCGGCAGGCTCCTAAATTTCAAGCACCATAGCTAAAAAATTGCGGATCTATGTTTATATGGACATTTTTCTTTAATTTTACTTGTAGAATAACATATTAAAATATTTGCATATCTTCGTGAATCACCCTGTATTTAATTCTCTATTATTGAATCACAACCGGTTGCGTGGCATTAAAAGCCTCATCTTCAGGTGAACACCTAATAACAAATCCACAAGGAATAACAACCTTGAGATATTCACTGGCATGTAAATTATTTTAAGATTAAAAAAATTAAAAATATAATAAACTTTTACATGAGAATATCAAAAAGTTAGAACTCACATTACTAAAACGTTACAGCGGAAAAGATCGGAAGTTTGTACCCAACATTAGTTGTCTGTCAGGACAAACTAAAAGGCAGTCCTAAATTGAAGCAACAGGATTCCAATATAGTGGATGGTCCCTATACAAATCACGCCATAGTGATACATTGATATGGTGAAAATAAGTGAAAAACTATTAATTCCTAAATTTGGGCCAGAATGAAAAACGAAGAAGTGGTTGCCACAAAACGTAGGTATGTTCTAACTGGATCAATCGCGTCAAGTAAACAGCTATTGACTGAAAAGTAGAACATGAAACCTCACTGCTTTTATTTATTTGGCCCTCCGAGCAGCAACTCGATTTAGCCATCAGTTACACGTACATAGAACTGAATAAAAAAAAAATACAAAAATGCATGTTTACATGTAGAGAAATGTCAAACCGTCGTAGCTGCGTCCACTATATTTTTGCAACAATTAGATTGAAAGGTAGTTAAATTTGTGTTGAATTACAGTTCACACCATTCCTGAAATACTTTCAGAAGCAAGACAGAAAAATGGAATAGCTACATCTCCGATCTGTACGGAATCGGGAACAGGGGACGCCGCCGCGTGTGTCGTACTGACGGCAGAAAACAAATAAACAGCTTGCCTGTGGACGGACCACGCATGCGCAGAGGATATGCGGCTTCGACAGAGTTATTGGCGAATTTACATAAACAAAATTATGGCGATACACAATTGTAAAAGCATGTAAAACAAGAATGTTTTCGAATACGCCATCAACAAAATGCAACAGTCGACCATAGCTATGTATTTACGCATGTTCGCGCTATGATTTCAGCCCTCTTGCTCAACTAAGCTGCTGGATATTGTTAAGTCTAAATACCACTAAAAAAAATTAAAGCAGAACCTTAACACTGTACGAGTACTCTACCCTCGGAAGAGAAGAGGAGGAAAACTCTATACTCAAGCAAAATAATAGACAAAGACTTTCTTTCAAATAACATCCGGATATCCAGCCAGGTAACACTTCCAGCGACCGCCGATATTTCGGCGGCAGAACACCCCGCCATTTTCAAGGCAAACTGCAACGGCCAGGCGGCGTACGTGCAAATTTAAAACCTCGGTTCTCGGGCTGAAGCAGGAAAGATAACACACACACTGGACCAACACGTAAGTCAACTGCCTTTTTGCTTTACGTAGAAAACACCTCCAACAAGATCGGTCGTATTTTACGGAAATACGATGTGAAATGTGTTTTCCGACCTCCAACTAAAATTAGAGCACTTTTGTGTTCCGTTAAGGATGATCTTGGACTGCGTAAGGCGGGTGTATATCTTATTCCTTGTAGCTGCGGCAGGGCATATATTGGTCAAACTATCGGGACCGTGGAGGACCGATGTACTGAGCGTAAACGGCACACACGATTACAGCAGCCAAATAGATCTGCTATTGCCGAACATTGCTTGGATACTCGTGACCCCATGTTACACAGGGTGAGTCACCTAACATTACCGCTTGGATATATTTCATAAACCACATCAAATACTGACGAATCGATTCCACAGACCGAACGTGAGGAGAGGGGCTAGTGTAATTGGTTAATACAAACCATAAAAAAAATGCACGGAAGTATGTATAATAACAGAAACCTACGTTTTTTTAAAATGGAACCCCGTTAGTTTTGTTAGAACATATAAACAAATACGTAATCAGTGCCGTTTCTTGCATTGTAAAATGTTAACTACATACGGAGATATTGTAACCTAAAGTTGACGCTTGAGTACCACTCCTCTGCTGTTCGATGGTGTGTATCGGAGAGCTCCGAATTACGTAGGGATCCAAAGGGAACGGTGATGGACCTTAGGTACAGAAGATACTGGAACAGCACATAAAGTCCACATGCTAACACCTTTTTCACTGACGCACATGTACATTACCATGAGGGGTGAGGTACACGTTCGACGGGCGTTTCATAGGACGCGGAGGACGCATAAATTGTCCAGCCCGTTCTTCTGATCTTACACCTCTGGACTTCTTTCCGTGGGGTACGATAAAGGAGAATGTGTACCGTGATGTGCCCCACAGGATATGAAACAACGTATTGTGGTAGCCTGCGACGACATTACACCAGATGGACTGCGGCGTGTACGACGTTCATTACGCCAGAGATTGCAATTGTGTGCAGCAAATGATGGCCACCACATTGAACATCTATTGGCCTGACATGTCGGGACACACTCTATTCCACTCCGCAATTGAAAACGGAAACCACGTGTGTACGTGTACCTCACACCTCATGGTAATGTACAGGTGCGTCAGTGAAAAAGACCAGTAAAAAGGTGTTAGCTTGTGGACGTAATGTGCTGTTCCAGTCTCTTCTGTACCTAAGGTCCATCACCGTTCCCTTTGGATCCCTACGTAATTCGGTGCTCTCCGATACACACGATCGAACAGCGGAGTAGTGGTACTCAAGCGTCCACTTTACGTTACAATATCTCCGGATGTAATTAACACTTTACAATGCAACAAACGGCACTGATTACGTATTTGTTTATATGTGCTAACAAAACTAACGGGGTTCCATTTAAAAAAACGTAGGTTTGTGTTAAAAAAATACTTCCATGCATTTTTTATGGTTTCTATTAATCAATTACACTAGCCTCTCTCCTACGTTCGGTCTGTGGAATCTGTTCGTCAGTATTTGATGTGGTTTACGAACTCTATCCAGCGGTAACGTTAGGTGACTCACCCTGTATAATAACATCGAAATATTGGCATGCACGTCCAGCTATTGGGACAGTGTTATTAGGGAGGCAGTTGAGATTAAATTAGCGAGCAACCTCGTTAACAGGGATGGAGGTTTCTGTTTAAACTCTGGAATCCGGCTCTCTCCCTTGTCCAAAAACAGAGGGACAGAGTCAACGCTACCTCACCTGCGAATTCATACTCTCACTATCGATAGCTCTGACTTTGGTCATCTTTGGTGTCACCAGTGTTCAGTATGTGTTATCTTTCCTGCTTCAGTGCGAGAACAGAGGTTTTAAATTTGCTTGTACGCCGCCTGTCCGTTGCAGTTTGCCTTGAAAACGGCGGGTGTTCTCCCGCCGAAATATCGGCGGTCGCTGAAAGTGTTACCTGGAAGTTATTTGAAAGTTGTATACGCCAGAAGAAACTCAGGTCTCACGTAAGTCTTTATTATCTGCTATTTTATAACGACATACAGACATCGATAATTTTTCTAGTTTTATATTTATGATTTTAATCCAGTACTTCAGCTTTTGTTTTTGTGTATTTATTATTTTTATATTCTTTTTTTAATGAATATATAGTCTTATCTTTGTCGCAATCAATGCATCGTTTCCATCAAAAGAAATAAAGAATAATTATAGCAATGTGACAGACACAATCATGTAATAATCCCAATTCCACAGAATGCAGGTGCTGACGGGTGTGAATATTACCGAGCTATCAGTTTAATCAGTCATGTTTGCAAAACACTAACAAGAATTCTTTAGAGAAAAATAGAAAAACTGGTAGAAGCCGGCCTCGGGGAAGATCAGTTTGGGGTCCAGAGAAAGTAAGAACAAGAGAAGCAATACCGACCCTACGACTTACCTTAGACGGTAGAGCAAGGAAAGAGAAACCTCAGTTTGTAGTATTTGTAGGATCAGAGGAAACTTTTGACAATGTGGACTAGAATATGCTCTTTGAAATTCTGAAGGTAGTAGACGTAAATAACAGAGAGCGATATACCTTTTACAACTTGTACAGAAACAAACTACTGTTATGAGATTTTCACTCTACAGCGAAGTGTGCCCTGATATGAAACTTCATGGCAGATTAAAACTGTGTGCCGGACCGAGACTCGAACTCGGGACCTTTGCCTTTCTCCTGCAGGAGTGCTTATGTCAAGTTTGGAAAGTAGGAGACGAGGTACTGGAGGAAGTAGAGCTGTGAGGACGGGGCGTGAGTCATGCTTGGGTAGCTCAGTTGGTAGAGCACTTGCCCGCGAAAGGTAAAGGTCCCGAGTTCGAGTCTCGGTCCGGCACGCAGTTTTAATCTGCCAGGAAGTTTCATACTGTTATAAGTGTCAAGGGGCATGAAAGGGAAGCAGTGGTTGAGAAGAGAGTGAGAGAAGGTTGTAGCCTAATCGCCTTTATTATATAGTTTGTACACTGAGCAACCGGTAGAGGAAACAAAAGGAAATTAAAGTTCAGGGAGGAGAGATAAAAACTCTGAGGTTTGCCGATGACATCGCAATTATGTCAGAGACAGCAAAGAACTTGTAAGAGCAGTTGGACGGGATCGACAGTGTCTTGCCGCGCGGGATTAGCCGAGTGGTCTGGGGCGCTGCAGTCATGGACTGTGCGACTGGTCCCGGCGGAGGTTCGAGTCCTCCCTCGGACATGGGTGTGTGTGTTAGTCCTTAGGATAATTTAGGTTAAGTAGTGTGTAAGCTTAGGGAGTGATGACCTTAGCAGTTACGTACCATAAGATTTCACACACATTTGAACAATTTTTGTCAGTGTCTTGATAAGATGAGCATCAACAAAAGCAAAACAAGGATAATGGAATACTGTAGAATTTAATCTAGCGATGCTGAGGGAATTAGATTAGGAAACGAGACACTTAAAGTAGTGGGTGAGTTTTGTTATTTGGGCAGAAAAGTAACTGTAACTGATGGTGGTCGAAGTAGGGAGGATATAAAATGAAGACTGGCAATGGCAAGGAAAGCGTTTCTGAAGAAGAGAAATTTGTTGACATCGAGTATTGATTTAAGTGTCAGGAAGTCGTTTCTGAAAGTATTTGTATGAGTGTAGTCATGTATGTAAGTGAAACGTGGACGATAAACAGTTTAGACATACACAGAATAGAAGAGTTTGAAATGAGGTGTTACAGAAGAATGCTGAAGATTAGATGGGTAGATCACGTCAATAATGAGGACATACGGACTAGAATTGGGGAGAAGAGGAAATTGTGGCGCAACCTGACTAGAAGAAGGGATCTGTTGGGAGAACACATTCTGAGTCATCAAGCGATCACAGATTCAGTATTGTAGGGAAGTGTGGTGGGTAAAAATTGTAGCGGAAGATCAAGAGACGAATACAGCAAGCAGATTCAGAGGGATGAAAGTTGCAAAAGTTATTCGGAGATGAAGAAGCTTGCATGGGATACAGATGCACGGAAAGCTTATAATGGTACTTGAATTACGTAACCATTACGGCACCTCACCTCAAACTCTCGATACCAGCAATATTCTACTATGTTTTTGTAAAATAGTGAACATATTTCTGTGACAACATCCAGATTTGATTTCATTCATGTAGAGGTACTTCGATACATCGATATGTATATATTGCTATGATATTATTCTTGTGTGTATTCTTTCTTTTGTCACTATGATTTTTGACGTACTTGTAACTCGGATTTTTGGGCGCGTAAGCGGTTATTAGAGAGTCAAGCTTTGGTCGTCATGTTAAAAAGACGCAAATTGTAGTTAGTTTATGAAATGTGAACTTCAACAATGATGAAAATATTTTCAAGTATGTTTTATATTGTGAAGTGATATTTTGGAACGAGTTGCGTGATATTGCAACAAAAGTAATAAAAAAGAAGTGTAACTTAAATTCGGAGTGTTGATTACTTTTTTTACATCACCGTTGTGCTAACTTGCAATAGTTTAATCTTCAAGAATGGTTTATGAAACACATCTATAAAACTTTTGAATATCGCAGAATAACACCTAGGCCTCTTTGCATCCGAGCTTGGAAACATCACTACCTAGATTTTTGACGATTGAGCCACGAGCTAACAACGAGACCAGCGTGGGAAACACGAAAAGATGAGTGCCTAGTTTATCTATTATTTCAAGAAATGACTTTATTAACTGTGCTCTAATGACACCTGCCACATAATACAACTTTGTTGTTGCCCGAAAATGCAATATTTACCAGCGTGAGCAACACTGCAATCGTAATAAATTTTCGAGCTTTGTTGTGGTAGGGTTGTTAGAAGTCGCACCAAACCGATCTTTGCTCTGAAGTCAACAACAGCATCTTACATGTGGTCTTGTTAGAAGAAGTCCTGTCTCGGTGTGCCCCAGTGTAACTCACCCGATAAAAAGGGGAGAGAGGGAGTGGGAAGGAGAGAAGGAGGGAGAGAGAGAGAGATAGAGTAGCTAAAGTATTTTTCTTTTGTTAAATAACATGATCGAAGTTCGTTTAATAAATTTAGATTGCAACGGTTCGACTTTTCTGCAGTGTGCAAATAAGAACACAATGGCACGTGGTTGGCGCGCAAATCGACAGCTCACAAAACTGCTCTCCCTCCAACTTCAGTTTTGCTAAAATAGAGAAAGTTTTTATATCATTAGTGACGAAAGATAACAACAATTATCTACAAATGAAACATGGACGAAGGCAATGATAAGTACTGTTGTTACCAAACTTCATGCTAAGCTGCTGCATGGGGGAGAGAGAGAGAGGGGGGGGGGGGGGGGGGGGGAGGGAGGGATTTAAAAAAGAATGTCGTAATTCACATGAGGGATTGTTGCGGAAATGTAATAACAACATCTTAGGTTTACTTTCCTATCGAAATATATACTTACAGTATCTCAATTTATAGGGATATGAAATGGAACGATGACAGAGGCTCAGTCGTACGTGCGGGAGGTGCAGGGTTCGGCTCATTGGCAGGTTAGTGGGGAAAAGCAGTCAGTCTACAAAGAGACTGCTTTCGAATCACTTGCGCATCCCGTCTTACAATGTTGTTCAAGTGAGTGGGACCCGTAACAAGTGGATTTAACAAGTGATACCGAACATATTACAGAGATGGGCGCCGCAAATGGTCACAGGTTTGCTTGACAAATGGGAAGGTGTCACGGAAATGCTGAAAAACTTGAAGTAATAGATGTTTGATTATTAGACGCTAGTTATACCGCGAAAGAGTACTTACGAGGGGCGTTTGAAAAGTCCGTGCAAAGCCCAAGAGATGGTACCACCGGCGCGTATCGAGGTCACGTTTAGTTAGTAGTCTAGAAGCCAATTTAAAACAACAAAAGTTAATAGCATCTTTGGAAAGAACGCAAACCAAATTTCAGTCATATTGGTCCATTTCTTTGTGTCTGGCATCCGTGTGAATCTAGGAAGTCGAGTGATTGTCAAAAAATGGACGAAGAAGAATATCGTGTCGTGATTAAACATTTGTTTACGAAAGGCCAAACGCTTAAGGGTACTAAAGAGAAGCTTGATAAACATTACGGTGACTCTGCACCTTCGATTAGAAAAGCTTTTCTGAGTGGCCATATGAGAACAAGTGGTGCTGAACGTTCTGGACGCCCTGTGGAGGTTACGACAGCTGTTTAGGAAGAATCCTCAGGGCTTCAAGCGTCGTTTCGTCGCTATGGATGAAACATGGATACATTACTGTACTCCTGAGACCAAACAACAATCTAAACAATGGGCTAGTAAGGAAGAATCTGCACCAAAGAAGGTGAAGACCAGTCCTTAGATTAGGACTGTGGAACGTGTCAGGTTAATAAAAGGTGTCTATACAACATATTACATTACACAAAATATTACAAGACACTCAATACTTTTAATTTTTTTTCTTTTTTTTTTTTTTTTTTTGGTGTTGGCAAATTTAACCACTTACTATATCCAAGAATTCATCTAATGAGTAGAAGGGGTTCTTTTACTTTCCTTTTAAATGCTATATGGCTATCTGTCAGACTTTTGATGCTATTAGGTAAGTGACAAAAGACTTTTGTGGCAGCATAATTTACACTCTTCTGAGCCAAATTTAGATTTAACCTTTCTCCTAGTGTTGCAGCCATGTACACTGCTATTACTTATGAATTCGTTCGGATTGTTAGAAACAAATTTCATGAGTGAATATATATCTGTGAGGCTACAGTGAAGACCTCTAGCTCTTTAAATAAGTGTCTGCAAGATGATCTTGGATGAGCTCCAGCAATTATTCTGATTACACGCTTTTGTGCAATGAACACTCTTTTACTCAATGATGAGTTACCCCAGAATATGATGCCATACGAAAGCAGAGAATGAAAATAGGCGTGGTAAGCTAATTTACTCAGATGTACATCTCCAAAATTTGCAATGACCCTAATAGCATAAGTAGCTGAACTTAAACGTTTCAGCAGATCCTCAGTCTGTTTTTTCGAGTCAACCCCTCATCAATGCATACACCTGGAAATTTTGAATATTCTATCTTAGCTACCGATTTCTGATCGAAGTCTACATTTATTAATGGGATCATTCCATTTACTGTGTGGAACTGTATATACTGGGTTGTGTCAAAGTTTAATGAGAGCCCATTTGCAGAGAACCACTTAATGATTTTCTGGAAAACATCGTTTACAATTTCACCAGTTAATTCTTGTCTGTTGGGTGTGATAGCTATACTTGTATCATCAGCAAAAAGTACGAGCTTTGCATCTTTGTGAACATAGAATGGCAAGTCATTCATATATATTAAGAACAGCAGAGGACCCAAGACCGAACCTTGCGGCACCCCATTCTTGATTGTTCCCCAGTTTGAGAAATCACCAGTTTTTTTGCATATCATGTGAACTTTTTATTTCAACTTTCTGTAATCTTCCAGTTACGTATGATTTAAACTATTTGAGGACTGTCCCATTCATACCATAGTACTTGAGCTTATCTAGAAGTTTTCCATGATTTACACAGTCAAAAGGCCGGAAAGGTTATGGCGACTGTCTTTTGGGATTTGCAAGGGATAATCCTCATCGACTATCTGGAAAAGGGTAAAACTATTACAGGTGCATATTATTCATCGTTACTGGGCCGTTTGTAAACCGAGCTGCAAGAAAAAAAACCCGCGATTGGACCGCAAAAAAGTCCTTTTCCATCACGACAATGCACCAGCATACACCTCAGCAGTTGTGGTTGAAAAATTAATGGAAATAGGATCACAACTCGTTTACATCTCCCCTGTTCTCCAGACTTGGCTCCCTCAGACTACTATTTGTTCCCCAATTTGAAGAAATGGCTGGCAGGATAAAGATTTTATTCAAACAAGGAGGTGATTGTAACAACTAATAGCTATTTAGCAGACTTGGAAAATTCCTATTATTCGGAAAGGATCAACAAATTAGAACAGCGTTGGACGAATTGTATAGGTCTAAAAAGAGACTATGTCGAAAAATAAGAAAAGGTTTGCCCCAAACAGGTAAGTAGTTTTCAAACGCCCCTCGTACAAAGGTTCCTCATGCGTGGATCAAAAGGCTCGACATAATTTCTGAATGATAAAACTGTTTTGAGGGGGTAGAAGGATGACGCTCGATTTTAGAACCGATAGTCGTGAATTTTTTCAATAAAATAAGAAACTAATTACAAAACTGACTTTAGAGCATTATTGTACACCCTTAAGAATGTATTATGTGTTTTATAAGCAAATAACTTGCACCTATAGAGCACTACAGGACATCGACGAAAGGGCTTCGCGGAGTGCGATGGCGTTTGATGGGAGCTCTGAACGCCACGATTTTCAACCAAAGAACAAAATTTCAAAATCTGCTTTGAAACTGATGATATGGTCTAACATATTACATATGGATTAAAAAAAAAAGGTTTTTAACAAGATGGCGACACTTTGTAATAAGTCAATTTTTCGACAAAAAAGGCGACATAAAAACGTGCACCAAAAATCGAAATTAAAATACATCGCATAAATCCTAAGTACTACAGTAGGGAAAACGCCGACTCACGTGTTACAAAAAGTTATAGAGTAATTGCATGGGTATTTCATGAGTTATGGCTCCCGCCAACTCTAAAAATGTTGATTTGAAAAAAAAACCAAGACTTTAAAGTTTCACCTCGTGTTTTTTAATATTCAGATTTAACAAACCGCCGCGCGGGGTAGCCTTGTCATGGTCGGTGCGGCTCTCCCCGTCGGAGGTTCGAGTTCTAGCCCTCCCTCGGGCATGGGTGTGTGTGTGTGTGTGTGTGTGTGTGTGTGTGTGTGTGTTGTCCACAGCGTTAAGTTAGTTTAAGTTAGATTAAGTAGTGTGTAGGCTTAGGGACGGATGATCTTAGCGGTTTGGTCCCATAAGACCTTACCACAAATTTCAATTTAACAAACCTTTTGTCGCAAATGCCAACATCGTACAGTTTCCGCTTTCTCGCCGATGTCGAAACAGTCTCATTTTGACGAAATTATATCAATTAATTGTCTACCTTTCCCCAACCAAAGCGTTTTTTGCACCACTGGAATTACTTTTTCGAATCTTTTCTATCCGTCTAAATAAGCTTGTTTGTCATTTTCAAGCACTCTCGTTTTACTTCGTATAAAGAACAAGCTAAATGACAAGCAGACGCGAGACAGTCACGTGCTTTCAGACTGTTTACCATAATTAAACTATTGTTGAGAATAGGATTTTGGTTGATAGTAATGCCCTCTGTGATACTGTCCAAAATTGACAGGATTTACAGTATTACATCTGTTGCATTCTGGCGCTTGGGTGCAACACATCTCCATGCAGTAAATCGCGGCCTTAACATATTTTGACATTTGTTTCAAACTCTTGAAATGTGCTACACGAGATTGCTGAAGATTAAGTGGTTAGATCACGTAATTAATGAGGAGGTACTGAATAGAACTGAGGAGAAAAGAAATTTGTGGTGCAATCTGAGTAGAAGAGAGGACATCAAGGGATCAATTTAGTAGCTGCTGAAGCAAAGTGGCGGGGGGGGGGGGGGGGGGGGGGGAGAATTGTAGAGGCAGATCAAGAGATGAATATAGTAAGCAGATTCAGAAGGATGTAGGTTGTGGTAGTTATTCGGAGATGAAGAGCGTTGCACTGAGTAGAGTAGCATGGAGAGCTTCTAACAACCCTACTACAACAAATCTCAAAAATTAATTATGATTGCAGTGTTGCTCACGCTGCTAAATATTGCATTTTCGGGCAACAACAAAGTTGTATTATGTGGCAGGTGTCATTAGAGCACAGTTAATAAAGTCATTTCTTGAAATAATAGATAAACTAGGCAATCATCTTTTCGTGTTTCCCACGCTGGTCTCGTTGTGAACTCACAGCTCAATCGTCGAAAATCTAGGTAGTGATGATTCCAAGCTCGGATGCCAAGAGGCCTAGGTGTTATTATGCGATATTCAAAAGTTTTATAGATGTGTTTCATAAACCAATCTTGAAGATTAAACTTTTGCAAGTTAGCACAACGGTTATGTAAAAAAGTAATCAGCACTCCGAATTTAAGTTACACTTCTTTTTTATTACTTTGGTTGCAATATCACGTAACTCGTTCCAAAACATCACTTCACGATATAAAACATACTTGAAAATATCTTCCTCACTGTTAAAGTTGACATTTCATAAACTGATTACAATTTCCGTCTTTTTAACGTGACGACCAAAGCTTGACTCTCTAATACGCGCTTGTTGTTGTTGTGGTCTTCAGTCCTGAGACTGGTTTGATGCAGCTCTCCATGCTACTCTATCCTGTGCAAGCTTCTTCATCTCCCAGTACTTACTGAAACCTAAATCCTTCTGAATCTGCTTAGTGTATTCATCTCTTGGACTCCGTCTTCGAATTTTACCCTCCACGCTGCCCTCCGATGCTAAATTTGTGATCCCTTTATGCCTCAGAACATGTCCTACCAACCGGTGCCTACTTGTTGTCAAGTTGTGCCACAAACTCCTCTTCTCCCCAACTCTATTCAATACCTCCGCGTTAGTTATGTGATCTACCCACCTAATCCCTCCCCCCATGAACCATGGACCTTGCCGTTGGTGGGGAGGCTTGCGTGCCTCAGCGATACAGATGGCCGTACCGTAGGTGCAACCACAACGGAGGGGTATCTGTTGAGAGGCCAGACAAACGTGTGGTTCCTGAAGAGGGGCAGCAGCCTTTTCAGTTGTTGCAGGGGCAACAGTCTGGATGATTGACTGATCTGGCCTTGCAACATTAACCAAAACGGCCTTGCTGTGCTGGTACTGCGAACGGCTGAAAGCAAGGAGAAACTACAGCCGTAATTTTTCCCGAGGACATGCAGCTTTACTGTATGATTAAATGATGATAGCATCCTCTTGGGTAAAATATTCCGGAGGTAGAATAGTCCCCCATTCGGATCTCCGGGCGGGGACTACTCAGGAGGATGTCGTTATGAGGAGAAAGAAAACTGCCGTTCTACGGATCAGAGCGTGGAATGTCAGATCCCTTAATCGGGCAGGTAGGTTAGAAAATTTAAAAAGGGAAATGGATAGGTTAAAGTTAGATATAGTGGGAATTAGTGAAGTTCGGTGGCAGGAGGAACAAGACTTCTGGTCAGGTGACTACAGGGTTATAAACACAAAATCAAATAGGGGTAATGCAGGAGTAGGTTTAATAATGAATAGGAAAATAGGAATGCGGGTAAGCTACTACGAACAGCATAGTGAACGCATTATTGTGGCCAAGATAGATACAAAGCCCACACCTACTACAGTAGTACAAGTTTATATGCCAACTAGCTCTGCAGATGATGAAGAAATTGAAGAAATGTACGATGAAATAAAAGAAATCATTCAGATAGTGAAGGGAGACGAAAATTTAATAGTAATGGGTGACTGGAATTCGAGTGTAGGAAAAGGGAGAGAAGGAAACATAGTAGGTGAATATGGATTGGGGCTAAGAAATGAAAGAGGAAGCCGCCTAGTAGAATTTTGCACAGAGCACAACTTAATCATAGCTAACACTTGGTTTAAGAATCATGAAAGAAGGTTGTATACGTGGAAGAATCCTGGAGATACTAAAAGGTATCAGATAGATTATATAATGGTAAGACAGAGATTTAGGAACCAGGTTTTAAGTTGTAAGACATTTCCAGGGGCAGATGTGGACTCTGACCACAATCTATTGGTTATGACCTGTAGAGTAAAACTGAAGAAACTGCAAAAATGTGGGAAATTAAGGAGATGGGACCTGGATAAACTGAAAGAACCAGAGGTTGTACAGAGTTTCAGAGAGAGCATAAGGGAACAATTGACAGGAATAGGGGAAAGAAATACAGTAGAAGAAGAATGGGTAGCTCTGAGGGATGTAGTAGTGAAGGCAGCAGAGGATAAAGTAGGTACAAAGACGAGGGCTGCTAGAAATCGTTGGGTAACAGAAGAAATATTGAATTTAATTGATGAAAGGAGAAAATATAAAAATGCAGTAAATGAAGCAGGCAAAAAGTAATACAAACGTCTCAAAAATGAGATCGACAGGAAGTGCAAAATGGCTAAACAGGGATGGCTAGAGGACAAATGTAAGGATGTAGAAGCTTATCTCACTAGGGGTAAGATAGATACTGCCTACAGGAAAATTAACGAGACCTTTGGAGAGAAGAGAACCACGTGTATGAATATCAAGAGCTCAGATGGCAGCCCAGTTCTAAGCAAAGAAGGGAAGGCAGAAAGGTGGAAGGAGTACGTAGAAGGTTTATACAAGGGCGATGTACTTGAGGACAATATTATGGAAATAGAAGAGGATGTAGATGAAGACGAAATGGGAGATACGATACTGCGTGAAGAGTTTGACAGAGCACTGAAAGACCTGAGTCGAAACAAGGCCCCCGGAGTAGACAACATTCCATTAGAACTACTTACGGCCTTGGGAGAGCCAGTCATGACAAAACTCTACCAGCTGGTGAGCAAGATGTATGAGACAGGGGAAATACCCTCAGACTTCAAGAAGAATATAATAATTCCAGTCCCAAAGAAAGCAGGTGCTGACAGATGTGAAAATTACCGAATTTTCAGTTTAATAATCCACGGCTGCAAAATACTAACGCGAATTCTTTACAGACGAATGGAAAAACTGGTAGATGCAGACCTCGGGGAGGATCAGTTTGGATTCCGTCGAAATGTTGGAACACGTGAGGCAATACTGACCTTACGACTTATCTTAGAAGAAAGATTAAGAAAAGGCAAACCTACGTTTCTAGCATTTGTAGACTTAGAGAAAGCTTTTGACAATGTTGACTGGAATACTCTTTTTCAAATTCTAAAGGTGGCAGGCGTAAAATACAGGGAGCGAAAGGCTATTTACAATTTGTACAGAAACCAGATGGCAGTAATAAGAGTCGAGGGGCATGGAAAGGAAGCAGTGGTTGGGACAGGAGTGAGACAGGATTGTAGCCTCTCCCCGATGTTATTCAATCTGTATATTGAGCAAGCAGTAAAGGAAACAAAAGAAAAATTTGGAGTAGGTATTAAAATTCATGGAGACGAAGTAAAAACTTTGAGGTATGCCGATGACATTGTAATTCTGTCAGAGACGGCAAAGGACTTGGAAGAGCAGTTGAACGGAATGGACAGTGTCTTGAAAGGAGGATATAAGATGAACATTAACAAAAGCAAAACGAGGATAATGGAATGTAGTCAAATTAAATCGGGTGATGCTGAGGGAATTAGATTAGGAAATGAGACACTTAAAGTAGTAAAGGAGTTTTGCTATTTAGGAAGTAAAATAACTGATGATGGTCGAAGTAGAGAGGATATAAAATGTACACTGGCAATGGCAAGGAAAGCGTTTCTGAAGAAGAGAAATTTGTTAACATCGAATATAGATTTATGTATCAGTATTTGTTTGGAGTGTAGCCATGTATGGAAGTGAAACATGGACGATAACTAGTTTGGACAAGAAGAGAATAGAAGCTTTCGAAACGTGGTGCTACAGAAGAATACTGAAGATAAGGTGGATAGATCACGTAACTAATGAGGAGGTATTGAATAGGATTGGGGAGAAGAGAAGTTTGTGGCACAACTTGACTAGAAGAAGGGATCGGTTGGTAGGACATGTTTTGAGGCATCAAGGGATCACAAATTTAGCATTGGAGGGCAGTGTGGAGGGTAAAAATCGTAGAGGGAGACCGAGAGATGAGTACACTAAGCAGATTCAGAAGGATGTAGGTTGCAGTAGGTACTGGGAGATGAAGCAGCTTGCACAGGATAGAGTAGCATGGAGAGCTGCATCAAACCAGTCTCAGGACTGAAGACAACAACAACAACCCACCTAATCTTCAGCATTCTTCTGTAGCAGCACATTTCGAAAGCTTCTATTCTCTTCTTGTCCAAACTAGTTTTCGTCCATGTTTCACTTCCACACATGGCTACACTCCATACAAACACTTTCATAAACGGTTTCCTGACACTTAAATCTATACTCGATGTTAACAAATTTTTCTTCTTCAGAAATGCTTTCCTTCCCATTGCCAGTCTACATTATATCCTCTCTAATTCGACCATCATCAGTTATTTTGCTCCCCAAATAGCAAACTCCTTTACTACTTTAAGTGTCTGATTTCCTAATCTAATTCCCTCAGCATCACCCGACTTAATTCGACTACATTCGATTACCATCGTTTTGCTTTTGTTGATGTTCATCTTATATCCTCCTCTCAAGACACTGTCCATTCCGTTCAACTCTCTTCCAAGTCCTTTGCTGTCTCTGACAGAATTACAATGTCATTGGCGAACCTCAATGTTTCTATTTCTTCTCCATGGATTTTAATACCTACTCCGAATTTTTCTTTTCTTTCCTTTACTGCTAGCTCAATATACAGATTAAATAACATCGGGGAGAGGCTACAACCGTGTCTCACTCCCTTCCCAACCACTGCTTCCCTTTCATGTCCTTCGCCTCTTATAACCGCTTACGCACCCAAAAATCCGAGTTACAAGTACGTCAAAGCTCATCGTGACAAAAGAAAGAATACACATAAGAATGATATCATTGCAATATATACATATCGATGTATCGAAGTACCTTTACATTAATGAAATCAAATCTGAATGTTGTCACAAAAATATGTGAACTATTTTACAGAAACACAGTAGAATATAGCTGCTATCGAGAGGTTGAGGTGAGGTGCCGCAATGGTTACGTAATTTAAGTACCATTACAAGCTTCATCAAGCTAATCCTTTTGTTTCTCAACAAAAAATAAGGTATTTTATACTATTGTTGGTTAGATAGATATCAATGAATTAATTAAAATTCAAAGTTAATAGATTTTATTTCTGCTAGTAAACATGACATTTAAGAAAGTATTGAATAATTGGGTAAGTGCTGGTTGAGAGCACTATAGTAATGTTCCTTGTTTTTCTGGAATCAATACTACTGAAATGATAACACATGGCACAGAAAAAAATTTACTCCCTTTTCTAATTAAGCTGAACTCTGCCTCACAGCTTCGTCATTACATCAGACAGGCGAATGCGTTGGTACACGACATTGTTTGGAGGCCAATGACCGATCTGAATATTACGTAATTACATTGCTCGGATTCTGAGAGAAAATGATCGGTAAAATGATCTCAGGGATTAAACGGCGAATGAACGACAACAAAAAGAAAAAACGTTCGGTAGCGACAACCACACAATGTGCCAGCACCTTCTCTTCGATGCAGCCTGAAACTGGACTAAAATAATGCATAATAAAATCACATATAACATGAAATTAACGTAATTATTCAACAAAAACGTACAAGTAACACCTACACAGGTTATCTCGGTAGCGGAGGGCAAAAGAGGGAGTGCGAAGTCGCGTCCCTCTTTTTTATATCGTTAGACAAACGGATGTACCTATTACATTTTGTTTCGCCGAGTTCTTTACACATTTTAACGCACAGACACTTCTTTACAAAATAATTTATGAATGATTAAAAATAAATCATCTCTTTAGTATATTGTTTCTTTCTGTTAATATACAAATTTATTTATATATCCAAAATTATTTATTATATTTTCAGGGGTTAATTCAAATTAAGGCTACTTTTTACACATTTATAAGATAGTATTTCACACAATAAACAAAACTTGACATGCTTTGTAGACGTGGATCTCAGAAATAGACTCTCTAAGGAACACTTAAAGCCAATAAAAAAATTAGGTTAAAAAAAATTCTGCGCTGGTCCGCTCCCTTCAAATGTCCACCGGAAGCTGCCAGATATTTTTAATGCAGATAAACTTTTTTGCGTTACGTACAGTATTGCATTACTGGCCAATTTTGGCCCGTGGCCCTTTTCAGATTTAGCTGCGTCGGCGAAATGTGTCTCATAGCACTAAATAGTTTTTTAATGACTGTCACAGCACTAAATAGTTTTTAAACATGACAAATGTATCACCGATGCAACGAATCTGAAAATGACAACAGGCCGAATCTCCTCAGTAGTGTAATACATGGTGCGATAAAGTTCATATGTATAAAAAATATCTGAATGCCTCCGGTGGATATTTAAAACGGGTTTATCTGCTTACAAAGTTTCGACAAGCAATGTTAAGTGAAGAATTTTAAGATCTACGTATTGAACCCTGTGACATATAAAAATTTTCGGTGCCTACAGTGTCGCGTCTTTCAGTGTCACACAAATTTTTAAAGGGGATCACTTAAAAATATTTCTATGGGTTCGTCCCTCAAATTCCTCCCTCATATCACAAAATTGACGTCTGATGCAGTACAAACTGAAAACATCAATTCCTTTTAAAGCACAGTTTCGTATATAATTTATATTCAAAACCTTACACCTGTGTCACAGAACAAATTCTACATCGAGAATACTTTACACAAGTTTAAGGGAAGACATGCTTCCGATAATTATTACAGTATTGAAAGAACATCAAAATATGAACAGGCTGAAATGAACAAACAGTACATGAGACTTTGTTAATCAATTTAACTGTACTTAGCAGGAGAGACTGCATTGGTCGAATTTTTTTGTTTTATTAACCGCAAAATCGATTTTCGGTCACTAGTGACCATCCTCAGTGCTGTAGTATACAATTTAAATTGGTATGCACTGGTGTCAACAAGCTTAGAGTGATCACATAAACACACTTCTAAGTATATCCATCGTGCACAGGACATTCCATGGAGTCGCCAATCAAGTTAACTGTAAAAAGCTAAGGAGCATATTATTAACAAAATGAGAAATATGCAAAATTGAAATGCCAAAATGAGCACTTCTCAATTGGGAGTAAATCAAAACAATCAGAATGGCTGAAAGAGAGCACAATAACATGATCCATAAACGAATAAGAGCTAAGCAACTAAGCTGATACGAGAATAGGTAAAAATGATGCCAACCAAATGAGAGCTGGCCGAACTCCTTCGGCACTTACATACGGTTGCGCTCGCGGTGGGGTCTAGCGGCTCTTACGCAAGTTGTGCGATTGCTGTCGCAGGTCGATCGTTAATCTATGATGTTAGACCCCGTAGAGACCGAGATGACAATATTAGTCTAATTACGACACGAATGTTGACATTTAAATAGTCAGTGATCCTTCCAGAGGGCCATACGCAACTGGAACGAACAAAATGCTATGATACTTTCTGGTAGTAGACCATGGACGTCACCGCCAGAAGTGGGGTGGGGGTGGAGGAACGTGTCTTCTCCCTACTCCCATAATATTTTGTGGAATAAAATTACAAATTTTTGAGTCTTAGTTGACAAAAAATGACACCTCTGAACGTATAAATCCATGCTTAACTAATTATTCGTACTAAGAGCTCTTGTGCAGTCAGAATTAAGGGTTTGTAGGATATGTTAACGTGTCAGTAAATCAAATCCGCTTATATTATTCACTAAAGCGACAATATTCCAAATTTTAATTAATTGTGTTCGTAAGGCCACGAGGGACGAAGGAACGAGGTATGTAAGCACGAATCTGATTTTGCTGTGTGTAGTAATGGTGGCCAGGCGGCTAACAATCATATGCCCCATGACAACCATTCACAGTTAGACATGGGCAAACTGAAACACGTAACTGTTTCGAAACAAATGAAACAGTATAGCGTTTCGAAACAGTATATTGTCAACTGTATCAATATTGTCATACAAACACAAATGAGGTGCGAGAGCGCCAATCATATAGCAGAAAGTATGAAAATTTCACTTAGGTGTCTTGGAAGTTTCGTATTTCCTGCAGCAAATGCGCTGCTTTCATGTCATGTGACTTTCATATTTTCCAATTGGCTGTATGTTTGACATAACAGATTTTGCCAAACTCGTTTCCCTGTATTCTAGTGCCTAATTCTGATAGGTTTCATGAGGGATGATCTGTATGTGCTCTTGAAAAGGCATGTCATGAGATATAATTTACTGAGATAGCATGCTGGGAAGTGAGGCAGTGAATTAACGTTGACTGTGCCACTCACACTTTTCTTACTCACAGCTAAATTTTCCATTGTTTTCGGTATGTTTCCTTGAAGTATAAAATCCAGACTAAAATTTAAAGCAATTCCTACAGTGTAATGCCTTTGTGATACGTATATCATGGCAGATCTGGCTCTACACCACTTACAATTCTTGTTAAGGAAGTCTGTTCGATGTACAGGTATATGGAGTTCCCTCAAGTGCTCACAGCAAGCAGATATATTATCATTTTATTACAAACTTCCACAGAAAATCAGGGATAAAGTTAAGTTGCTGTTGAAATTCAATTTTTATCACAGTATCTGAAAGCCAAAAATGAAAGTATCAAAGTACCGTTCGAAAAGTAAAAATGGCAGCATTAAGACTTTGAAAAAGATCCTGAACGTGGGCTTTCCACGACAGTTTACTATCGATTTGAACACCCAGAAATTTGAACTGCTCAGTTTCACAAATCATATGTTTATTCTGTGAAATTAAAACGTCAGGTTTTGATGAATTGTGAGTTAGAAATTACAAAAACTGAGTCTTTCTGTGATTTAGCGTCAGTTTATTTTCTGCAAGCCATGTACGTATGCCATGAATTGCACTATTTGAAACAGAGTAAATGTTGCAGACAACATCCTATACTACCAAGCTAGTGTCATCAGCAAACAGAAATATTTTAGAGTTGCCTGCAATACCAGAGGGCCCCAACACTGATCCCTGGGGCGCCCCCTACGTGACTGTACCCCACTCAGACCCCACATCACAGACATTCTCAACATTGTGGATAATGACCTTTTGCTGTCTGTTGCTAAAGTAAGAGGTGAACCAACAGTGAGCTGCTCCCCGTATTTCCTAATGATCCAACTTCTAGAGCAATATATTGTGATCAACACAATCAGACGCCTTAGTTAAAACAAAAAATATGCCTAGCGTTCGAAACATTTTGTTTAACCCATCCAGTACCTCATAGAGAAAATAGAATACAGCATTTACAGCTGTTAAAAAGAGTTCTGAAGCCGAACTATACATTTGATAGCAAATCGTGTGATATAAAATGATCAATTATCCTAAAATACATAGACTTTTCAATAACTTTAGCAAACTGATGGCATAGAAATATGTCTAAAATTGTCTACATTTTCTCTCTATCCTTTTTTTATAAAGCGGCTTTACTACTGAGTACTTTAATCTTCAGGAAACTGACCATTCCTAAAGGAAAAATTACAAATATGGCTAAATACAGGGATAAGACGTGTAGCACAGTACCTTAATATTCAGCTAAGCACTCCGTCATTGACTGGAAATCCCGTTGAAGAAAGTTGAAAAACTGAAACCTGACACCACTTTCTAGCATTCTGGATGTCTCAGACCAAATATTTCAATGGCACTGAAAATTCCTAAAGCATGCCAATTTTCTAGCCTGGTTAAAATATTTTGCGATCACCGAGTATAAAAAAGTTACATAATGTTAACATTTAAATTTCTCGACAGAGTGTGTCAGATTGTTATGTACTATGTCACAAACAACCGTGGAAACTGAATACTTTATCAAACTAAATTCTGCCTGATTTTTATTGGAAATGTGGACATTAAGTCTATTACATACACTATTTTATTTATTTCATTCTTCAAATATAAAAAATACATCTAAAATCATAAACGGAAAACCATGAGAACTAGGAATAAAAATGTAAGCAGAAAAAAGGCAGAAACGGAAATTAAGTGCATCGTCAAGAGCATAAAATAAACGCAATGTTCATTCTATGCCCTATGGTGTTCCAAACACATTTCTCCTGTTAATTAACTCTGATTCCATAGACTGTAAGGAAGGAGACGCACACAGCAGCCAGTCGCAATCCCACTGCTTTTTATTACTCTTGAACATCTAGATTTCAGCTGTATATAGCCATTTTCCGTGCGTTTTCGTTACTGTTCAACGGCCGTGTTGAATTGTAACGAAAATGCACTGATTGTAGCTATTTATAACCGAAATCTAGATCTGCAAGAATAATAAAAGATAATGGCAGTGCGACTGACTTGCTACGAGCCTCTCCTGTTGTCAAAACTGGATGTAAATATTCTTGCAACATTTCTAAAGTCTGTTTGATCCAACAACAAGTGGCGCACACTGAAAACTGCTACACGATTGAGCCATTGCTGTCCCACTGTTGAACGCAAATTGTTCCTCTGTTGCCGCACTGCAGTAAAATATTGGTGTTCTGTGAGTAAAACTGCGTTTTGGTTCGCAGTTTCAAGCTGGGCACAAAAGCGTAAGTCTTACCAGTTCTTCAGCAGTAGCAAACAATTACGTTGTATCCTACATGAAAGAGTTCAAGGTCCGAATATTGGTTTCCGGGTATGGAGCTACCATATCGTGTCGTTTTTTCTGTAACAATAATTTTTCCAAGGAAACCTATTTCTTCATGCCAGGTTGGGCAAGTATTCCATGCCTAACCACTTGGACAGCCATTTCAGAATATTCTTGCCTGTAAAGTTCTTCAAGCGACGGAAATTCATATGGAACCATGCCATCGGACAACCGCTTAGTATCTCCTGTTTTGGTTAATTCCTATAAACGGGGTGTTCTACTGCACTGAAGAGGTAAAACTGAGTAAATTGGAATATATTTTGTAATATATATTTACTTACCACCTGTCCTTTGCCTTTTAAAGCTAGACAGTACTGATGAAGTGTCTTGGAACTCTCTTCATAGCTTTCCTTCTTGACAAGTGCAGTGTAACACAAGACTGTTAGTAGACTTGGCCACTGTTTCGATACAGTGTATCGATTCGGGGAACTGTTTCAGTGTCTCGAAACGGCTGTTTCACTGTTTCGAAACAGTGGTGTCTCGGATACCGGGATCAGATTCGATCTCTTGCCAGACACAGAAACTGTATCGCTGTTTCAGTCCATTTATGCTTGGAACGGACTAATTGTATGGGAACAGTGACTTTTCATTCCGCTCTTTCTCGGACGTGATTTGGGCACGGTACAGATACTGAAACACATTTAACATCTCACTTCATGAAACACTTTCAAGTGTGTCGAAATCTTTTTGACACACAACAGCACGAAACTTAAGATTTCCGAAAATAAAGCTTCAATTGACTGCCCTATTCCGAAATGGCGTAATATCTGCTTTATAAACACCAACAAACAATAAAATAACGACACGGAAATTAGTCTACTTTCCTTATTTTCGTTCGCTTATGTCGCATGGTATTATGTTTTGGGGTAACTCTTCCCATTCTAAAAGGATATTTTTGGCTCAGAAACGGGTCGTGCGAGCAATAAGTGGTGTAAGTTCACGAATCTCTTGTCAACCCCTGTTCACGAGTCTGGGGATTTTGACATTGGTCTCTCAATATATTTTCCTTACTGTCATTTCTTGTTAACATCAGCTTATTCTCAAGAATAGGCAGCTTTCACTCAGTTCATACTCGGCAGAAACCAAACCTGCACTGGGATCGAATAATTCTTGTGCAGAAAGGTGTGTAGTATACTGCTGCATCCATTTTCAGTAAGCTACCACTAGAATTCAAAACTCTTAGCTGTAATCCACGTGCTTTCAAATCGAAACTGAAGAGTTTCCTCATGGCTGACTCCTTCTATTCTATCGAGGAGTTCCTTGAAAAATTAAGCCAACTGTTGTATTGTTGAAACTTCCTGGCAGATTAAAACTGTGTGCCGGACCGAGACTCGAACTCGGTGAGGAGGGGGTGTGAGTTGCCGGCACGGTAGCTCAGTGTGTTCGGTCAGAGGACTGCGTGCTCTCTGTAATAAAATAACTGAGTCAAAGAATCAACGGTGAACTTGAACGGATGTCTTGTGAAGTCCGCAACGAACAACATCGAACAAAATGAATTAAAAACAAAAAAAATTTGGTAGAGCACTTGCCCGCGAAAGGCAAAGGTCCCGCGTTCGAGTCTCGGTCCGGCACACAGTTTTAATCTGCCAGAAAGTTTCATATCAGCGCACACTCCGGTGCAGAGTGAAAATCTCATTCTGTTGTATTGTTGACTGAAATTGCTTAAACTTATAGTTTGACCTTTTTTGGGTTCATAAACATTTTATTTTTATCTGTTATTACTTTTATGTCGTAATTTAATGTACTGACACGTTCCATGACCTTGGAAATTTGCTTCTCAATTTGGTCCTATGGAACTTGATTTGTAAGTAAAATAAAAATAATAAGAAACCCTTGTTATCCATACGTTATCTATAGAATCGTCGTCCCCAATAATTTAGTGCTGGTGACGCCCGTGGGTAGCACTCTCTGCCGTGCATTTCACAGTCGTTTGCAATCAAGTGCACTTTTCCGCAAAATCGCTTTTCCCCGAAGCTCAAGTCCCTGTTGCTTTCGAGGCACGCTTGTTTTGTGCAAATGCCGGCGCGCGAGCGTTGTTTTTCCTCTGTCCCCCCACCACTCGCCAGCCCCCTCCCCACTTAACTGTGACGTCGCTGGCTTGCCAGACCTCGGTCTCGTGAAAACGGATAGCGGCAGTTGGTGAGAGAGAGAAGCCGCGTGAGGATATTGTCAGTTGCCCGTGTTTCAGCGCTGTGCAGTGCAACCTTGTCAGCTTCTAGCATTATTCATCCGGATACCAGTTCTACCTCCTTCTAAGGTACGTAACATGACGTACGTCATTAAACAATCGATCGCGTCGAGATAATCATAGGAAAGACAGTACGTTCTTTGACTGTAATATCTTTGTGGGTATGATGATTTCAAACCGTTTAGTTGTGAATTTCAAGACGGCTGTGGTGTCGTTTGTTGCAGAGATGCGCTGATTAATAACAAATGCAGCTGGGGAAAGATATTCAATTGTTCTCCTATTAAGGCCTGTATGCTAGGATGTGTGCATGTGACGGGGAAATATTGATTTGCTGATGTGTGCGTGGGCGAGCTGAAAGGAAAATATTGTGAGGTACCGGCAGTTTTGTTTTCATGACATGACTTGTAGTTTTGCTTACACCTTTAGTGTATTACATTTTAGTACCGTGGCTGTGATAGCATGAAACTGTGAACGTGAAATCAAAACTTTTTGTAGCCGTCCGCTGTCACGCTTTTCCGTTCGTAAACGTGGAAATGTTTTACGATAGATATGTGTGAGAACATTCTGCAGGAAGAAGTATTGAGAAAGTTTATCGGTTGCATGTCTTTGACATAATGTAGGATATTTTCTGATGTATGGACGGACCTGTTTTGGTAGAAATGGGTTCGGTCTAATAAATTGCGTGTTACATTCATTATGAAAGCTCGCCTACGCGACCGTATACGGGTGTCTGTTCATTGTCATCAGTACTACAAAACTTACGAACAAGAAGCAGCAAATATAGCTTAATTTAATTGTCCTTGCTGCAGATTCTTGTTCGACAGCATTCCCATGTAAGTTAATCTTCTGAACTCCCACGAGCAGTTTACGCGGAATGAATCAGCGATGCTGCCAGTAAAAACGTGTGTGTGGGTGCAGGTGTGATGCAGAGGACTACCCAGAGCTGTGGAAGAATTCGAGAAATGGAGTTTTAACTGTGGTGCCTAAGATTATTCATTGCAAACAGAACTCCTTTGAATAGCAGTGCAATCAGTGTACTGTTCTGTCTCCCGTCTAGGCAAATCGCCTTTGCATATTAGCAGGCTGTAGGAGAAACGTCCAGTTCTGAAGCTCATTTCATGGCTTAAATTTATATATTATTATTAACGTTTGATGGTGTTTAGAAAACACTAGCTTACTGCTTCAGCTGTACTTTATTTTAAAAATGCAGTCGGAAAAATGACATACGAACTTGAATAGTACCACATCAGAAGTCTATTCATAGGTAGGTAGAACCAAAATCAGAACATTACGAAATTTGTTAGGTACGCGAATGCCTCTCCCTCATTCCCCATGACAAAAAAGGTAAGAAGGGGATGGATGGTGTGACCCCCATTACGTGTACGGTACACATCAAATGTCGTGTTGTTCCCTTGATTCTGCCTGTTTTGTTAGCACGCTTCTGATACTACTGTTAAAAGATATGCGCTCTCTTATTTCAGTTTGTTTACAAAATCTTTCAGATCGCTTCACAGGTTGTAATGAACTCCGCCTGAACCATGTATTATGCACAGGACAGTTTTATTTATAAAAGCGTAGGTGTTGTAACTTTTAGTTATTGCTCTTATCAACCAGTATCTCCTTGCAAGATCTAGTTGATTCCCCTACATCTTGCCGATAATCCAAGCCTTTTTCATTTTCTCTCGAGTGTAACAATGACACGCCCGTCCAATAAATAAATAAATAAAATCTTGAAACTTCCTGGCAGATTAAAACTGTGTGCCCGACCGAGACTCGAACTCGGGACCTTTGTCTTTCGCGGGCAAGTGCTTTACCATCTGAGCTACCGAAGCACGACATGTCTCCGCAATATCCTTTCTTACAAGAGTGCTAGTTCTGCAAGTTTCGCAGGAGAGCTTCTGTAAAGTTTGGAAGGTAGGAGACGGATACTGGCAGAAGTAAAGCTGTGAGTACCGGGCGTGAGTCGTGCTTCGGTAGCTCAGATGGTAGAGCACTTGACCGCGAAAGGCAAAGGTCCCGAGTTCGAGTCTCGGTCGGGCACACAGTTTTAATCTGCCAGGAAGTTTCATATCAGCGCACACTCCGCTGCAGAGTGAAAATGTCATTCTGGAAATAAAATCTTGTAAGTTTCGATGCCAGACCGGTAGGTTGAGGTCTAGGTATGTGGTTGCCAACATCCGTTCCACTGTATCCTTTTTGAAAATCCAAAATCATTGAAGTAAATTCAATGACCCTGTGTTGTATATTTAACGAATCTTCGCTTATTTTGTAGAATATTACGCGCGACATTGAACAGAAGATCGATACAAGGAGGCATTGCATTTAATTGGGCTACTTTTCACTGGTAAACGTTTGACTTACGTTTTTCTCTTAACAGTTTCTTAGGAAATGTTCGCCCTGCTCACAACTACACAAATGATTCCGTCGTTTGAATTTTGTATATATTGTCATCCACCCCCGGCGGAAGTCTCACCACCCATTAAAATATGTGAAATGGATCTTAGCGTAGTGCTAGATACAAAATATTCCTCGCGAAAGACAAAATAAATTTTTAAGTGTCACAGTTGTTCACTGGCAAACAAATCCTACCGGTTCATTAATATACAGGAGGTGAAATGGCTAAATATCTTAAATTACACTTCCTCTACTTTTCGGTGAAAATTAAATTTTGTGGTAAGTTCCTATGGCACCAAACTGCTAAGGTCACCGGTCCCTAAGCTTACACACTAGTTAATCTAACTTAAACTAACTTACGCTGAGGACAAAACTGGCAGCCATGGCCGAGGCAGGACTCGAACCGTGGCAAGGCGCCTAAGACCGCACGGCTACCGAACGCGTCTGCAAATTAGAGGTTAAGTGCGGTCTCTTAACGTGTCTTGGGTAGCACTGACTTATTTTTTATTTATTTACCCTTTGACCATTTAACACAACAACTACATATATAATTTATACATATATAAAACATACAAAAACTTAGATCGAATCCGGCAATGATGGGACAGGAGGCAGGCCGTTTTTTCAGTGAAGTCATAGGAAATAAGTCAGGGGTTCTAACTTCTTGCGATTGAAAGTCCAATGCCTTAACACTACCTTAGCAACCTCGATCGCTATATGATTTGGGAAGAACGCTGTCAGTAGAACCACGTGAATTTAATCCTGTCAGCTTACATCACACACAAGGGGTACAAAGAATACCATTACTAGTCCATGAAACTATGATATATTACACACACACACACACACACACACACACACACACACACACGAATGCCTACCAACAGTACATCCTTCACAATTCTACTATTCAGACACCTATTTCTGGCTACTGATATGGAGTGTGTCCACACTTCGCCTTTGTGATGAACTCTGCTGAGAAAACTTTCGATGAGGTGTCGGAATGCCTGTGGAGGAGCAGTGCATTCCTCCTGAAGAGCCGAAACCGGAGAAGGCACTGATGTAGGATGCTGTGATCTGTAGTGAAATCGTCGTTGTGACACATTTCAAGGGTACTCATTTGGTTCAGGGTGGAACGCAGGGCAGGCCAGTCCATTTCAGGAATGTTATTGTCCACAAACCATTGCCTCGCAGATTATGCTTTATGACAGGTGATACAATTATCGTATCCGGCTGTTTTTACCGTACATAGCAGACGATGCTGTAACATTTGTTCATATCCTTCATCTTCTTAAGGACAATAAAGGGACAACATCCTAAACACCTCTATAGCACACCCAAGTGCTCCGCACTTCTTTGCTGGCACTACACATGATGGCAGGTAACGTTCTCCACGCATTTGCCAAACCGAAACTGGAGCGAAATCGACATTCTGAATCATTCCAAGGGTACTCACTGGGTTCAAGTTGGTGCTCAGAGCGGGCCAGTCTATTTCAGGAATGTTATTGTCCACAAACCATTACCTCACATATTATACTTTGACAGGGTGCGTTGTTGTTGTTGTTGTTGTTGTTGTTGTTGTTGTTGTTGTGGCCTTCAGAACTGAGACTGGTTTGATGCAGCTCTCCATGCTACTCTCCTGTGCAAGCTTCTTCATCTCCCAGTACCTACTTCAACCTACATCCTTCTGAATCTGCTTCGTATATTCATCTCTTGGTCTTCCTCTGCGATTTTTACCCTCCACGCTGCCCTCCAATACTAAATTGGTGATCCCTTGATGCCTCAGAACATGTCCTACCAACCGATCCCTTCTTCTTGTCAAGTTGTGCCACAAACTTCTCTCCAATTCAATACCTCCTCATTAGTTATGTGATCTGCCCATGTTCCTACAATAATTGTCTCGGAACTGTTCCTCTACCGTAAACAGTACACGACGTTGTAAAATGTGTTCATATCCTTCCGCACATTGCGTTTTATCGAGGATAATGAAGGGACAACATCCTAACACGAAAATTACCTCCTTAGCACACCCATGTGCTCAGCACTTCACCTCATTGCTGGCAGGTAACGTTATCGAGTCATTCGCGAAACTCAAACCCTTCCATCGGATTGACACCTAGTGTGATTAATCACTCGTAATCACTCACTGTCTAGTTGCGTCACCTTATCAAGCATCACTTAGCATTGACTACAAAATTGTGTGGCCTAGGAGCATCTGTTCGACCACTGTACTCCATTCTTTTTCAGCTTACTATGGACATTGTGCTAGCTAGATCGTTCGTAGCACTTTGGAACTCAAGAGTGATTCCTTCCGCTGATTCCATGACATTTTTGTACAACCACCTTCCGCAGTACTCGGTGGTTCCCGTCAGTCAGGACACGCGGTCTGCTTCGTGACGTCACCACAGTGACATGGGCAGCTTTAGAAGTGGTGAAATGCCCCTGACGGATTTGTTACTCGGTGACGTCCAGCGACTAGTTCACATCGATCCACTGTGCGCTGCTGGTCCACGCATTATGCTGTTCCTGGTGCTCTAGTTCAATATGCTGTTCATTTCTGGAACACGACCTATGACCTTCTTAGACACGGAAGTGATGACACTTTCTGCAGGACCGGACCATCATTTTGCAAGACATGCACGTACAGTGCAAGCTGTTACTGATTTGTTTGATTGATGGGGCTGCTAAGTGCTATACCACCTACTGCACTCCCTTGACTTAAGCCCTCGTGAGTTCAACTCGATTTCTAAACTGAAGGAAACACTTCACGGTATTCACTTGAGAACTGCTACAAATTCATTGAGCAATAGACCGCGCCGCTCGAACTGTCAACACAACTGGCACTGCTGACAAGGGAACCTCCCCATGCCCCCCCCCCCCCCCCCCCTCAGATCTAGTTATAAGTTGCCACAGTCGATAGGCCTTGAAAAACTGAACACAGATCAATCGAGAAAACCGAAAGAAGTTTTGTGGAACTATGAAAAAAATAAGCAAAGTAGCAGAGTAGTCCATGCGGAATATAAGCAACATCAAGGATAATGTGAGCTCAGGAGCGCCGTGGTCCCCTGGTTAGCGTGAGCAGCTGCGGAACGAGAGGTCCTTGGTTCAAATCTTCCCTCGAGTGAAAAGTTTACTTTCTTTATTTTCGGAAAGTTATGATCTGTCCGTTCGTTCATCGACGTCTCTGTTCATTGTAATAAGTTTAGTGTCTGTGTTTTGCGACCGCACCGCAAAACCGTGCGATAAGTGCCTCTCCAATGGGAACCGAAAACATTTGATCACAAGGTCATAGGTCAACCGATTCCTCCGCAGGAAAACACGTCTGATAGATTCTATACGACACTGGTGACGGCATGTGCGTCACATGATAGAAATACGTTGTCGACTCATCAAACTTGTACACTTGACGAATGAGTAGAAAGATTCTTCTACCTTGCCCGATTTAGGTTTTCTTGTGGATGTGATAATCTCTCCCAAAAAAGTGACGGACGGACAGATAGTAATTGTCGGAAAATAAAAAATTAAATTTTTCATTCGAGGGAAAACTTGAACGAAGGACCTCTCTTCCGCAGCTACTCACGCTAACCACGGGACCACGGCGCTCCTGAGCTCACATACTCCTTGATGTTGCCTATCTTGCGCATGGACTACTCAGTTTGTATGTTTTGCTTATTTTCTCATAGTTCCACACAACGTCTTCCTGTTTTCTCGATTGATCAGTGTTCAGTTTTTCAAGGCCTATCCACTCACTGTTCCAACTTACAAGTAAATCTGAGGGGGGTGCGATGGGGAGATTCCCTTGTATCCTACGACTTCCCCATCGCTGGCAACGGGTTATACACAATGCTGGTGACTACTCTCAAGGTCAGTAAAGCTTTGAAATCCGTATCTATTTTTTACGAGCCGCAAATAAGTAGTTGCCACTATTAAAATTCCAACCCTCGTATTTAAGTTATTAATATTGCAAGATCACAGTTTAATGTGCGTACGGGATAAACCATTGTAAATGTGAAATGCTGGTACGTTAATAACTTGTCCATCTGCCAGAATGTTGGATATATGCATCCAAACAGACACGGATTGGGTTTTATAGGTGCAGAATGTCCGTTTGTGCGATGGAGTTCCATGCCTGTGGCACGTTGATGCTGTTTGTGGATGATGCTAGAGTTTTTGAGCGATGATGTGCCAATGTAGTTGATTGGAGACCGATCTGGCGATGGAACAGGCCAGGACTCTTTAGAGCGTGTTGGATTACAACAGTGGTATGTGGGCGAGCGTTATCCTGTTGGAAGACACCCCCCTAGAATGTTGTTTGTGAATGGCAGCGCAACAGGTCGAATCACGAGATTGACGTACAGATTTGCAGTCAGGGTGCGTGGGGTGCCCACAAGAGTGCTCTTACTGTCATACGAAATCACACACCAGACCATAACTTCAGTTGCTGGGCTAGTTTGTCTAGGCCGCTGACAGGTTGGCTGCAAGCGCTCACGTGGCCTCTTCCTAACCAACATACTGCTTTCTCTGGCACCGAGGCAGAACCAGCTTTCAACAGAAAACATTTTTTTTTCCGGACCCCCTCGACGCCCACACCAACGTGGTGACCAAACAAAAAGTTCTAGTTCTACTGTCACCTCCGTATCAGGAGTCACAGGATGCGGGCTGTGATGTTATCCATACATCTGGGTAAGATTACTCATTAACATGGTCCATCAGGAGATAGAAAGTGGACGAAAGCGATCGAAGGGTAGCGGTTGTAAGGTCAGAGGGAAAAAAAAAAGTGCCAAGGCAAGCGCCAAGGGAAAAAAAAACCTCTGCGACAGTAGGACGGGTAGCAAGGGCAGTAGCGGCTAGCTATCTGCGACAGTGCATGCAAGGTGTGGTTGTGTTAGTGCGAGGTATCGTGCATCGTTACCTTTGTCGTTGCTGGAGCTCGTTGCGGGGCTTGCTGCAGTTGCTGAGTCCCTGCAACAGTTCGAGGCCGCTGTACATTAGTGGGCGATCGGTCATAGATCGGCTCACAGACGGTATAGGGATTGTGTGTGGCTGGTTTGCGTGCTGTGTACAATACGGTTTCCCTGCGTTTGCCTGTTTTTCGGCGGGTCGAGCATCTGGGGTTACCAGTAGTAGCTGTGTTGCAGGCACTCGCCAGTACTGTCGTGTTAGCGTGCTATGGACCATAGATGTTTAGTTCCTAGCCAGTAGTGTCTTTGGTCTGTTATGCTTCCATCTATGGTTGTGGTCGTAGTTACCCAGAGAAAGGATAAACAGGTAGCGCGAGTGTCTCGTGTTATTGTACATCGTGTGGAGAGTTTTTGGAATACCTGCAAGATGGTATCTAGCCGGTACTCCCGGTGAAGGTCCGCGATGCGTGTGTAGCGCGGAGCGTTGCTTATGATTCTGAGCAGGCGAGTTGGCACAGCGTATCCCCAGACAGAGGTCGAATAAGTGTCATGTACATGGACCTAGACACCCTCCTATTCAGTGTGCTACGCCTGTTAAGCAAAGGGTAGAGTTGTTTGAGCCTCGCGTTAGCTTTGTTGGTCACATGTTGAATGTGGTACCCCCAGAATAGTTTCCTGTCCAGCCAGACACCGAGGTATTTGACCTTCTCGCGGAAACGTATTGGGCGTGTGTGTAGTGTTATTGGGTTGTAGTGCTGATGTTAGCGGAGTTGCTTCGTTCTTCTAGTGAACAGAACGGCTTCGCACTTGTCGACGTTTGCTCTAACACTCCATTTCACCAACCAAGGCTCCGCCGTTCTAAGTGCAGTCTGTAGTCGTGAGTTAATGTTATACGGCTTCCAATCTTGCGCAAGGATGGCGGTGTCATCTGCGTAGATTGCCACCGTCGTGTTGTGTGTAGCTGGGACGTCGTTAATGTATAGGTTAAACAGTAAGGGCCCTAGGATGCTTCCTTGGGGTACTCCTGCCTGGATACCATGTCGTGTCGATTGTTTGCCCTGCACGTCGGTATTGAAACTCCTGTCCGTGAGATCTGAGTGTATGAGACGTACGAGCCCGTCGGGGAGCCCTGCGTCACTAACTTTGCGTATTAGGCCGTTGTGACACAGACGTTCGAAAGCCGTGACACAGACGTTCGAAAGCCTTTTCAATGTCCAGGAACACCGCCCACAGTCGGTTTGTTTGTGTTGTATCCGTGTGTTACGTATTCAACGACGCGGAGGAGTTGTTGAGTGGTGATTCCTGAAGCCGAATTGCTTCAGTCTCAGGGTGTCGTATGTGATACAGTGCCTAGTGAGTCGTTTTAATATTACCTTCTCAACGATCTTGCTGAGCGCGCTCAGCAGACTGATGGGTCGGTAATTTTCTACCGCCTCTGCACTCGGTCATGCACGATGCTTGCATTCTTGTCAAGTCTTTCTGCAGTAGTATGGAAGGAATATCCACCTTCTCGTACCTCTATTACACGTCCTCGTTCAAACTTAGCGAGTTCATCATAATGGCGTCTTCGTCGTCTTACAGGAATTTGTGACGAACATCAACTCACTGCGTCCGATCTTACAAATAACTAACGCTCACGACCGTTACAGCGCATACTGAAACCAAATCTGATTTGAATCCTCATAGTGGCCTACTAACGTCACTGCTTCGACCATAGATACTAGTAGACTGGCCTTGCTCTGCAGAAGCTATAAGGCTGTTGTGGCTCCAACATAAACCACGTGACTGTTGGCAAAATGTGGCGGGATTTCAAATCAGCGGTCTGCCATCCTATGTTTGTATCGTATTTTACCCACATTTCTCAACTGACTGCCAAAGACTTCCAACAAAACTTACTTTTTTATTTGGGAATAATTATGCCAGAACTATATTTGGCCTGGATTTGTCCACAGTACCATTTATAAAATCTAACAAATACATCGAACGCCGCTCTGGTGGACAGCAGGACGAAATTACTGTAAGCTATCAATTAATCCCAATATATCTAACTTCCTCTCTGTTAGTACGTCTGTCATTTCTTCCATTTTCCATTGCAGATTAATAAATTAAGGGGAGAACCCCTCAGAGTGGTAGGAAGTTTCACTTATTTAGGGAGTGAAATATCTAGGGATGGAAGAATAACTAACGAAATTAATAGGAGGTTACAGAAGGGAGGCAATTTCTACCAAACAATAAAACACCTGATTTTGAGTAATGAAGTTTCAGAAAGAGCAAAGCTCCTTATGTATAAGAATTATTACATCTCTATAGTCACTTGTGGTGGAGAAACATGGACAATGCCAGAAAGGGACTGGAGCAGACTGCAAGCAGGGGAAATGAAATTTCTCAGAGCAGTTAAGGGAAAATCAAGAATGGACAGAGTAGGGAATGTAGAGATTAGAAAGGACCTGAAACAAGAAAGTATGCGAGAAGAAATTGAAAGAAAGAGATTAAGATGGTACGGGCATGTTAAGAGGATGCATGGCCAGAGACTCCCCAAAATTATGGAAGAACTAAAGATGGATGGGAAAAGACCTAGAGGGCGCCCAAGAACACGGTGGAAAATGGAAGTGAGAATATCTGTGGAAAGGAGAGGTGTGACCAGGCAGCAAGTGGTGGAAGCAAAGTGGTGGGAGGACCGAGCCAAATGGAGAGGACTCATCAGCACCCAGACCCGGCAGTAGCTGGAGTGGGATTCGGAAATATATACAGGGTGATTCAAAAAGAATACCACAACTTTAAAAATGTGTATTTAATTAAAGAAACATAATATAACCTTCTGTTAAACACCATTACAAAGAGTATTTAAAAAGGTTTTTTTTTCACTCAAAAACAAGTCCAGAGATGTTCAATATGGCCCCCTCCAGACACTCAAGCAATATCAACGCGATACTCCAACTCGTTCCACACTCGCTGTAGCATATCAGGCGTAACAGTTTGGATAGCTGCTGTTATTTCTCGTTTCAAATCATCAAGGATGGCTGGGAGAGGTGGCCGAAACACCATATACTTAACATACCCCCATAAGAAAAAATCGCAGGGGGTAAGATCAGGGCTTCTTGGAGGCCGTCCAGAACTTTTCCCTTTGCACAAACAACCATTCTCTGTAAACTGTTTATACCAACGTTTAATACACCACCTATCAGGAGGTTCAACACCATACTTCGTTCGAAATGCACGCTGAACAACTGTCGTCGATTCACTTCTGCCGTACTCAATAACACAAAAAAATTCCTGTTGAGCGGTCGCCATCTTAGCATCAACTGACGCTGACGCCTAGTCAACAGCGCCTCAAGCGAACAAATGTACAACTAAATGAAACTTTATAGCTCCCTTAATTCGCCGACAGATAGTGCTTAGCTCTGCCTTTTGTCGTTGCAGAGTTTTAAATTCCTAAAGTTGTGGTATTCTTTTTGAATCACCCTGTATATAATCAATTAAAGTAAAATGTCGTTAAAATTCTTTTAAACAGTAATAGTGGGCTCGTGTCAAAACTTTAAATATTGGATTCGCTGCGTTTTGAGCTCTAGTCACTTATAAAAGAAAATGGGATATGGGAATTATGTCAACTATAGGTGCCAAAATTTTCGACTTTAGGAGCAGGTCCATTTTAGAGTATCAATTTTAAGTGCACTTCAAAGGTTCAGTTCCTACTATTTTTACAAAAGTTTAAACTATCAGTTTAAAAAAATTATATTTTAGATGAAAGGTGAGACTTTGAAGTTTTTCCGTTTCAGGGCCTGTAGGCAAACCTGCCTTCGGCTTTTTTTCCATCCTTAGGGAACCTATGAGTAGAATCGAGAAACAGTTATACTTACTTCTGTAACCGAATTATCACAGATCTTTTCAAAATTTAATATGAGTCTGACTTTACAGGCATCACTTTCAACACTTTAATTTACACGATACTAAATTTCAAGTGTAAAAAACATATAAAAGTCACTTGAGCAGATTTCAATAAACGCATCTCCACCATCATTGAAACACTTACACACGAAAGGTAATGCCATTTCCCCCGACAAAACGCTGAGTACAGCCATAAGCGCAACATGAAACAACCGTGTTTTGCCAACATTCACGTGCCTTTAGCCCAGAGTTGTTGGAGCCACGAAAATGACGTCAGGGCCAGTCTATTATATTTATGGTCGAAGCGCCACTGTTTTATGACAAGCGTGACAGCCGAACAGATGTGATCTGTCAGATGTAGAAACACGCCTACCAACTTTCTCTTATCTTGCACAGCTTCTGTTTGCTGTTGGGAATTTTTTTCTGTCAGTGTGTTACAACTGACTGAATTTGAGTTCATATTCATTAATACAAATAAGTACTTCATTTGAACATGAATGTCTCCATAATGCCCTTTCACAAATCCATGTTACTTTCGTGTGTATTTTACATCATAGCCGCTAATCAGGGCGAAGCTCGAGTACTCTGACGTTGTCAGGATTGAAGCCGAAACGAAGAAAGACCTCTGTCCTGTGCTCTCTCCCTGCGGTGAACACCGATCTTCGGCTTGAGTATCGTCGACAGACTGTTTGTTCCCGCGAAGCAATCGGACTTGACCCAAATGTCCAGCTTTATCGAAGTCTTTGTCCAGGGTCCACAGCACAGTATATAGTACAGGGTGTTTCAAAAATGACCAGTATATTTGAAACGGCAATACAAACTAAACGAGCAGCGATAGAAATACACCATTTGTTGCAATATGCTTGGGACAACAGTACATTTTCAGGCGGACAAACTTTCGAAATTACAGCAGTTACAATTTTCAACAACAGATGGCGCTGCAAGTGATGTGAAAGATACAGAAGACAATGCAGTCTGTGGGTGTGCCATTCTGTACGTCGTCTTTCTGCTGTAAGCGTGTGCTGTTCACAACGTGCAAGTGTGCTGTCGACAACATGGTTTATTCCTTAGAACAGAGGATTTTTCTAGTGTTTGAATTCCACCGCCTAGAACACACTGTTGTTGCAACAAGATGAAGTTTTCAACGAAGGTTTAATGTAACCAAAGGACCGAAAAGCGATACAATATAGGATCTGTTTGAAAATTTTAATGGACTGGGAACGTGACGGATGAACGTGCTGGAAAGTAGGGCGACCGCATATGGCAACCACAGAGGGCAACGCGCAGCTAGTGCAGCAGGTGATCCAACAGCGGCCTCGGGTTTCCGTTCGCCGTGTTGCAGCTGCGGTCCAAATGACGCCAACGTCCACGTATCGTCTCATGCGCCAGAGTTTACACCTCTATCCATACAAAATTCAAACGCGGCAACCCCTCAGCGCCGCTACCATTGCTGCACGAGAGACATTTGCTAATGATATAGTGCACAGGGTTGATGACGGCGATATGCATGTGGGCAGCACTTGTTTTACTCACGAAGCTTATTTTTACCTGGACGGCTTCGTCAGTAAACAGAACTGGCGCATGTGGGGAACCGAAAAGCCCCATGTTGCAGTCCCATCGTCCCTGCATCCTCAAAAAGTACTGGTCTGGGCTGCCATTTCTTCCAAAGGAATCATTGGCCCATTTTTCAGATCCGAAACGATTACTCCATCACGCTATCTGGATCTTCTTCGTGAATTTGTGGCGGTACAAACTGCCTTAGACGACACTGCGAACACCTCGTGGTTTGTGCAAGATGGTGCCCGGCCACATCGCACGGCCGAGGTCTTTAATTTCCTGAATGAATATTTCGATGATCGTGTGATTGCTTTGGGCTGTCCGAAACGTGCAGGAGGCGGTGTGGATTGGCCTCCCTATTCGCCAGACATCAACCCCTGTGACTTCTTTCTGTGGGGACACTTGAAAGACCAGGTGTACCGTCAGAATCCAGAAACAATTGAACAGCTGAAGCAGTACATGTCATCTGCATGTGAAGCCATTCCGCCAGACACGTTGTCAAAAGTTTCGGGTAATTTCTTTCAGAGACTACGCCATATTATTGCTACGCATGGTGGATATGTGGAAAATATTGTACTATAGAGTTTCCCAGACTGCAGCGCCATCTGTTGCCAATTGTAACTACTGTAATTTCGAAAGTTTGTCCGCCTGAAAATGTACTGTTGTCCCAAGCATATTGCAACAAACGGTGTATTTCTATCGCTGCTCGTTTAGTTTGTATTGTCGTTTCAAATATACCGGTCATTTTTGAAACACCCTGTATAAATATCTATGGACTGAACATTCGGATGCGCAGAACGAGAATCCTACCCGCAGCATCTCCTGCAGTAAATTCACGTGTTTTAGGGAGGCCCGTATAGCGCTTAGAGTATTTTGAGTGTTATTATTTCGCTGGTATAGATAAATCACTTTCAGAAGTACAGTGAAACTCTGTATGCGTGTATTATAGACATCTTCACATTTTGATGCTTGGAACTTGAAGCTATACTATGTGATCAAAAATAAGGGGCACCCCCCAAAACGTAAGTATTTTATATTAGGTGCAGTGTGCTGCCACCTACTGCCAGGTACTCCATATCAGAGACATAAGTAGTCATTAGACATTGTGAGAGAGCCGAATCGGGCGCTCCGCAGAAATGACGGACTTTGAACGTGGTCAGGTGATTGGGTGTCACTTGCGTCATACGTCAGTACGCGAGGATTTCAACACTCCTAATCATCCCTACCTCCCCCCATGAACCATGGACCTTGCCGTTGGTGGGGAGGCTTGCGTGCCTCAGCGATAAAGATGGCCGTACCGTAGGTGCAACCACAACGGAGGGGTATCTGTTGAGAGGCCAGACAAACGTGTGGTTCCTGAAGAGGGGCAGCAGCCTTTTCAGTAGTTGCAGGGGCAACAGTCTGGATGATTGACTGATCTGGCCTTGCAACTTTAACCAAAACGGCCTTGCTGTGCTGGTACTGCGAACGGCTGAAAGCAAGGGGAAACTACAGCCGTAATTTTTCCCGAGGACATGCAGCTGTACTGTATGATTAAATGATGATGGCATCCTCTTGGGTAAAATATTCCGGAGGTAAAATAGCCCCCCATTCGGATCTCCGGGCGGGGACTACTCAGGAGGATGTCGTTATCAGGAGAAAGAAAACTGGCGTTCTACGGATCGGAGCATGGAATGTCAGATCCCTTAATCGGGCAGGTAGGTTAGAAAATTTAAAAAGGGAAATGGATAGGTTAAAGTTAGATATAGTGGGAATTAGTGAAGTTCGGTGGCAGGAGGAACAAGACTTCTGGTCAGGTGACTACAGGGTTATAAACACAAAATCAAATAGGGGTAATGCAGGAGTAGGTTTAATAATGAATAGGAAAATAGGAATGCGGGTAAGCTACTACAAACAGCATAGTGAACGCATTATTGTGGCCAAGATAGATACGAAGCCCACACCTACTACAGTAATACAAGTTTATATGCCAACTAGCTCTGCAGATGATGAAGAAATTGAAGAAATGTACGATGAAATAAAAGAAATCATTCAGATAGTGAAGGGAGACGAAAATTTAATAGTAATGGGTGACTGGAATTCGAGTGTAGGAAAAGGGAGAGAAGGAAACATAGTAGGTGAATATGGATTGGGGCTAAGAAATGAAAGAGGAAGCCGCCTAGTAGAATTTTGCACAGAGCACAACTTAATCATAGCTAACACTTGGTTTAAGAATCATGAAAGAAGGTTGTATACGTGGAGGAACCCTGGAGATACTAAAAGGTATCAGATAGATTATATAATGGTAAGACAGAGATTTAGGAACCAGGTTTTAAGTTGTAAGACATTTCCAGGGGCAGATGTGGACTCTGACCACAATCCATTGGTTATGACCTGTAGAGTAAAACTGAAGAAACTCAAAAAATGTGGGAAATTAAGGAGATGGGACCTGGATAAACTGAAAGAACCAGAGGTTGTACAGAGTTTCAGAGAGAGCATAAGGGAACAATTGACAGGAATAGGGGAAAGAAATACAGTAGAAGAAGAATGGGTAGCTCTGAGGGATGTAGTAGTGAAGGCAGCAGAGGATAAAGTAGGTACAAAGACGAGGGCTGCTAGAAATCCTTGGGTAACAGAAGAAATATTGAATTTAATTGATGAAAGGAGAAAATATAAAAATGCAGTAAATGAAGCAGGCAAAAAGGAATACAAACGTCTCAAAAATGAGATCGACAGGAAGTGCAAAATGGCTAAACAGGGATGGCTAGAGGACAAATGTAAGGATGTAGAAGCTTATCTCACTAGGGGTAAGATAGATACTGCCTACAGGAAAATTAAAGAGACCTTTGGAGAGAAGAGAACCACGTGTATGAATATCAAGAGCTCAGATGGCAGCCCAGCTCTAAGCAAAGAAGGGAAGGCAGAAAGGTGGAAAGAGTATATAGAAGGTTTATACAAGGGCGATGTACTTGAGGACAATATTATGGAAATAGAAGAGGATGTAGATGAAGACGAAATGGGAGATACGATACTGCGTGAAGAGTTTGACAGAGCACTGAAAGACCTGAGTCGAAACAAGGCCCCCGGAGTAGACAACATTCCATTAGAACTACTTACGGCCTTGGGAGAGCCAGTCATGACAAAACTCTACCAGCTGGTGAGCAAGATGTATGAGACAGGCGAAATACCCTCAGACTTCAAGACGAATATAATAATTCCAATCCCAAAGAAAGCAGGTGCTGACAGATGTGAAAATTACCGAACTATCAGTTTAATAAGCCACGGCTGCAAAATACTAACGCGAATTCTTTACAGACGAATGGAAAAACTGGTAGATGCAGACCTCGGGGATGATCAGTTTGGATTCCGTCGAAATGTTGGAACACGTGAGGCAATACTGACCTTACGACTTATCTTAGAAGAAAGATTAAGAAAAGGCAAACCTACGTTTCTAGCATTTGTAGACTTAGAGAAAGCTTTTGACAATGTTGACTGGAATACTCTTTTTCAAATACTAAAGGTGGCAGGGGTAAAATACAGGGAGCGAAAGGCTATTTATAATTTGTACAGAAACCAGATGGCAGTAATAAGAGTCGAGGGGCATGAAAGGGAAGCAGTGGTTGGGAAAGGAGTGAGACAGGGTTGTAGCCTCTCCCCGATGTTATTCAATCTGTATATTGAGCAAGCAGTAAAGGAAACAAAAGAAAAATTTGGAGTAGGTATTAAAATTCATGGAGACGAAGTAAAAACTTTGAGGTTTGCCGATGACATTGTAATTCTGTCAGAGACGGCAAAGGACTTGGAAGAGCAGTTGAACGGAATGGACAGTGTCTTGAAAGGAGGAAATAAGATGAACATTAACAAAAGCAAAACGAGGATAATGGAATGTAGTCAAATTAAATCGGGTGATGCTAAGGGAATTAGATTAGGAAATGAGACACTTAAAGTAGTAAAGGAGTTTTGCTATTTAGGAAGTAAAATAACTGATGATGGTCGAAGTAGAGAGGATATAAAATGTAGACTGGCAATGGAAAGGAAAGCGTTTCTGAAGAAGAGAAATTTGTTAACATCGAATATAGATTTATGTATCAGGAAGTCGTTTCTGAAAGTATTTGTTTGGAGTGTAGCCATGTATGGAAGTGAAACATGGACGATAACTAGTTTGGACAAGAAGAGAATAGAAGCTTTCGAAATGTGGTGCTACAGAAGAATACTGAAGATAAGGTGGATAGATCACGCAACTAATGAGGAGGTATTGAATAGGATTGGGGAGAAGAGAAGTTTGTGGCACAACTTGACTAGAAGAAGGGATCGGGTGGTAGGACATGTTTTGAGGCATCAAGGGATCACAAATTTAGCATTGGAGGGCAGCGTGGAGGGTAAAAATCGTAGAGGGAGACCGAGAGATGAGTACACTAAGCAGATTCAGAAGGATGTAGGTTGCATTATGTACTGGGAGATGAAGCAGCTTGCACAGGATAGAGTAGCATGGAGAGCTGCATCAAACCAGTCTCAGGACTGAAGACAACAACAACAACAATCATCCCTAGGTCCACTGCTCCGATATGATAGTGAAATGGAAACGTGAAGGGACACATACAACACAGAAGCGTACAGGTCGACCTCGTCTGTTGACTGACAGAGACTGCAGACAGTTGAAGAGGTTTGTAATGTGTAATAGGCAGACATCTATCCAGACCATCACACAGGAATTCCAGACTGCATCAGCATCCACTGCAAGTACTATGACAATTAGGCGGGAGGTGAGAAAACTCGGATTTCATGGTCGAGCAACTGCTCATAAGCCACATATCACGCCAGTAAATGCCAAACGACGCCCCGCTTGGTGTAAGGAGAGTAAACATTGGACGATTGAACAGTGGAAAAACGTTGTGTGGAGTGGCGAATCACGGTACACAATTTGGGTATGGCGAATGCCCAGTGAACTTCATCTGCCAGCTTTTGTAGTCCCAACAGTGAAATTCGGAGGCGGTGGCGGTATAGTGTTTTTTATGGAGGGGGCTTGTACCCCTTGTAGTTTTGCGTGGCACTATCATAGCACAGGCCTACGCTGATGTTTTAAGCACCTTCTTCTTTCCGACTGTTGAAGAGGAATTCGGGGTTGGTGATTGCATCTTTCAACATGATCGAGCATCTGTTAATAACACACTGCCTGTGGCGGAGTGGTTACACGACAATAACATCCCTATAATAGACGGGCTTGCACAGAGTCCTGACCTGAATCCTATAGAACAGCTTTGGGATGTTTCGGAACGCCTTCTTCGTACCAGGCCACACAAACCGACAATGTTACCTCTCCTCAGTGCAGCAATTGAAGAATGGGCTGCCAATCCCCAAGAAACCTTCCAGCACCTGATTGAATGTATACCTGCAAGAGTGGAAGCTGTCATCAAGGGTAAGGGTGGGGCAACACTATATTGAATTCCATTATTGCCGATGGAGGTCGTCACGAACGTGAGTCATTTTCAGCCAGGTGTCCGCATACTTTTGATCACTTAGTGTAGCATAAATATGTAAGCAGCAGGAGTATTGTGCAGTTTTGCCACAATGTCATAGCTCAGATTCCACTTTATTTGCGTTTATTTCGGTTAAGGAAAGATGTCACCTCCAATAATAGCTTCTTATTTTTTCTATTTCACTTATTCAAATTGTCGAATCTCTGTTCTAATTAATTACGTTACAGTAACGCTGTATAGGGCACCGAAGTATCACGAAGAAAGAACGTATTTGGAACTGTAAAATTGTTACAGTTAATAAGCTAACCGCACCACCTGTTTGTCCGTTGTTATTTTCAATTTTGGACTCTTTGTTCATCATCAGGGAAACTATAATCCAAAAAATCCAGTAATGTAGAAAACATGTAGACTACTTCGATACACACAACTGTTCAAGAACCTACATAAATTGGAGGAAATTCATCAGATTGTCACTTCTAAATTTTATCAGCATATGAACATAGTGTGAATATTTATACATTGACTGCCATTTTATTCAAAAGCACCTTGAAAATTCGTCTTGCAATTGTCTCGTAAGCACAGGGCCAAAAAATCGCAAAAGTGCCCTCTACATCACCAGACATAGTTTTTTCAACATATAAAGTGCCGCATATCAATATGACACGATTTTACATTTCTTGTAGTTACCTTTGAAAGGCTTCTCCATGCACATACCTGTCTCTACATCCGTAGCAATAACAATATCGCACCATAGCTGTTACTAATACTCAGACATGCAAAAACGAATACGAAACAAGGTGTTGTTCTGGTCTTCAGTCCTGAGACTGGTTTGATGCAGCTGTCCATGCTACTCTACCCTGTGCAAGCTTCTTCATCTCCCAGTACCTACTGCAGCCTACATCCTTCTGAATCTGCTTAGTATATTCATCTCTTGGTCTCCCTCTACGATTTTTACCCTCCACGCTGTCCTCCAATATTAAATTGGTGATCCATCGATGTCTCAGAACATGTCCTACCAACCGTTCCCTTCTTCTTGTCAAGTTGTGCCACAAACTCCTCTTCTCCCCAATCCTATTCAATACCTCCTCATTAGTAATGTGATCTACCCACCTAATCTTCAGCATTCTTCTGTAGCACCACATTTCAAAGGCTTCTATTCTCTTCTTGTCCAAACTATTTATCGTCCATGTTTCACTTCCATACATGGCTACACTCCATACAAATACTTTCAGAAATGACTTCCTGGTATTTAAATCTATACTCAATGATAACAAATTTCTCTTTTTCAGAAACGCTTTCCTTGCCATTGCCAGTCTACATTTTATATCCTCTCTACTTCGACCATCATCAGTTATTTTACTTCCTAAATAGCAAAACTCCTTTACTACTTTAAGTGTCTCATTTCCTAGTCCAATTCCCTCCGCATCAACCGACTTAATTCGACTACATTCCATTATCCTCGATTTGCTTTTGTTGATGTTCATCTTATACCCTCCCTTCAAGACACTGTCCATTCCATTCAACTGCTCTTCCAAGTCCTTTGCTGTCTCTGACAGAATTTCAATGTCAGCGAACCTTAAAGTTTTTATTTCTTCTCCATGGATTTTAATACCTACTCGGAATTTTTCTTTTGTTTCCTTTACTGCTTGCTCAGTATACATGAAACAAGGTGAGTACGTGTAATATCCAAGTTTCGCCACTACCGCAAAGTGTAGACAAACAGCTTCGTCCCAAATATACGTGACCAGCCCGGTTTAATGCTTAAAACATGGGCAGCAGGCCATGCTCACTCCGTAGAAACATACGCTATATTGTCGTCAGCTTACGTGGTAGTAGGCCTAATCAGGGAAGGCAGGGTCACTCGTAGATATGCTTCGTCCTTGAGACTTTGTGGATGGCCGACTGGTCCGACGAGGTGGTCGGCGATAGTCCCAAGCCGTACCTTGACCGTCTGAAGCACCTACGCCTACGTGATTACTCTGCTGTTCACAGTAAAGTGCCTGGCAGAGGGTTCAATGAACCACCTTCAAGCTGTCTCTCAACCATCCACCGTCCGAAGGCGCGCGGGGAAAAAAGGCACTTAAATTTTCCTGTGCCCTTATTTCTCTTATTTCGTCGTGGTGATTATTTCTCCGTATGTAGGTGGGTGTCAACTATGAAAACTCAGTACTGCTACCTGCACCTAAGATGTAGAGAGTGTTATATATAATTACTCCTGGAAATGGAAAAAAGAACACATTGACACCAGTGTGCCAGACCCACCAAACTTGCTCCGGACACTGCGAGAGGGCTGTACAAGCAATGATCACACGCACGGCACAGCGGACACACCAGGAACCGCGGTGTTGGCCGTCGAATGGCGCTAGCTGCGCAGCATTTGTGCACCGCCGCCGTCAGTGTCAGCCAGTTTGCCGTGGTATACGGAGCTCCATCGCAGTCTCTAACACTGGTAGCATGCCGCGACAGCGTGGACGTGAACCGTTGTGCAGTTGACGGATTTTGAGCGAGGGCGTATAGTGGGCATGCGGGAGGCCGGGTGGACGTACCGCCGAATTGCTCAACACGTGGGGCGTGAGCTCTCCACAGTACATCGATGTTGTCGCCAGTGGTCGGCGGAAGGTGCACGTGCCCGTCGCCCTGGGACCGGACCGCAGCGACGCACGGATGCACGCCAAGACCGTAGGATCCTACGCAGTGCCGTAGGGGACCGCACAGCCACTTCCCAGCAAATTAGGGACACTGTTGCTCCTGGGGTATCGGCGAGGACCATTCGCAACCGTCTCCATGAAGCTGGGCTACGGTCTCGCACACCGTTAGGCCGTCTTCCACTCACGCCCCAACATCGTGCAGCCCGCCTCCAGTGGTGTCGCGACAGGCGTGAATGGAGGGACGAATGGAGACGTGTCGTCTTCAGCGATGAGAGTCGCTTCTGCCTTGGTGCCAATGATGGTCGTATGCGTGTTTGGCGCCGTGCAGGTGAGCGCCACAATCAGGACTGCATACAACCGAGGCACACAGGGCCAACACCCGGCATCATGGTGTGGGGAGCGATCTCCTACACTGGCCGTACACCTCTGGTGATCGTCGAGGGGACACTGAATAGTGCACGGTACATCCAAACCGTCATCGAACCCATCGTTCTACCATTCCTAGACCGGCAAGGGAACTTGCTGTTCCAACAGGACAATGCACGTCCGCATGTATCCCGTGCCACCCAACGTGCTCTAGAAGGTGTAAGTCAACTACCCTGGCCAGCAAGATCTCCGGATCTGTCCCCCATTGAGCATGTTTGGGACTGGATGAAGCGTCGTCTCACGCGGTCTGCACGTCCAGCACGAACGCTGGACCAACTGAGGCGCCAGGTGGAAATGGCATGGCAAGCCGTTCCACAGGACTACATCCAGCATCTCTACGATCGTCTCCATGGGAGAATAGCAGCCTGCATTGCTGCGAAAAGTGGATATACACTGTACTACTGCCGACATTTTGCATGCTCTGTTGCCTGTGTCTATGTGCCTGTGGTTCTGTCAGTGTGATCATGTGATGTATCTGACCCCAGTAATGTGTCAATAAAGTTTCCCCTTCCTGGGACAATGAATTCACGGTGTTCTTATTTCAATTTCCAGGAGTGTATTACCTGCGTGATAGGAGAGTCATGTAATGTGATGATTGAAGGTCGGGAGTTAAAATAAATGTTTTTCGCTTCTCCAAAAAATTTTCAGTAACAGTGATGACTGTCACTGTTTCTACACCACCGGCCATTAAAATTGCTACACCACGAAGATGACGTGCTACAGACGCGAAATCTAACCGGCAGGAAGAAGATGCTGTGATATGCAAATGATTAGCTTTTCAAAGCATTCGCACAAGGTTGGCACCGGTAGCGACACCTACAGCGAGCTGACTTGAGGAAAGTTTCCAACCGATTTCTCATACACAAACAGCAGTTGACCGGCGTTGCCTGGTGAAACGATGTTGTGAAGCCTCTTGTAAGGAGGAGAAATGCGTACCATCAGGTTTCCGACGTTTGATAAAGGTCGGATTGTAGCCTATCGCGATTGCGGTTTATCGTATCGCGACATTGCTGCTCGCGTTGGTCAAGATCCAATGTCTGTTAGCAGAATATGGAATCGGTGGGTTCAGGAGGATAATACGGAACGCCGTGCTGGATCCCAACAGCCTCGTATTACTGGCAGTCTAAATGACAGGCATCTTATCCGCATGCCTGTAACGGATCGTGCAGCCACGTTTCGATCTCCGAGTCAACAGATGGGGACGTTTGCAAGACAACAACCATATACACGAACAGTTCGACGACGTTTGCAGCAGCATGGACTATCAGCTCGGAGACCACGGCTGTGGTTCCCCTTGACGCTGCATCACAGACAGGAGCGCCTGTGATGATGTACTCAACGTGGAACCTGGGTGCACGAATGGAAAAACGTCATTTTTGCGCATGAATCCAGGTTGTGTTACAGCATCATGATGGTCACATCCGTGTTTGGCGACATCGCGGTGAACGCTCATGGGAAGCGTGTATTCGTCGTCGCCATGCTGGCGTATCACCCGGCGTGATGGTACGAGGTGCCATTGGTTCCACGTCTCAGTCACCTCATGTTCGCATCGACGGCACTTTGAACAGTGGACGTTACATTTCAGATGTGTTAAGACCCGTGGCTCTACCCTTCATTCGGCCCCTGCGGAAACCCTACATTTCAGCAGGATAATGCATGACCGCATGTTGCAAGTCCTGTGCGGTCCTTTCTGGATACGGAAAATGTTCGACTGGTGCCCTGGCCAGCACATTCTCCAGATCTCTCACCAATTGAAAACGACTGGTCAGTGGTGGCCGAGCAACTGGCTCGTCACAATACGCCAGTCACTACTCTTGATGAACTGTGGTATCGTGTTGAAGCTGCATGGGCATCTGTACCTGTACACGCCATCCAAGCTGTTTGACTCAATGCCAAGGCGTATCAAGACCGTTATTACGGCCAGAGGTGGTTGTTCTGAGTAGTGATTTCTCAGGATCTATGCACCCAAATTGCGTGAAAATGTAATCACATGTCAGTTCTGGTATAATATATTTGTCCAATGAATACCCGTTTATCATCTGCATTTCGTCTTGGTGTAGCTATTTTAATGGCCAGTTGCGTAATTCATTAAAGTGATAGATGCTGAACGATTAGTGTATCATTAATCTTCAGACTAAGAAACTTCGACATCGCAGCGCGTTAGCAATCGTTGGTTGATATATTAAAAAACTAAAAACCCGCCTCGGGTTAAGTTAGGTAGTGGTTTTGACTTTGTACATATGTACCGTTTGTGTTTTCCTTTTATTTTTCGTTTATTAATGTGTAGCTATGGTGTTCTTTTAATCATTGACAAAGGTCTTCTTAGGCACTTGTGGGTTTTATTGTTCTGAAGAAGGTGTAGTTATGTACGCCGAAACCTAGATTAACACTAGGTGCTTTTATCGCAGTCAAGGCGGGTTTTTAGTTTTAAATATTTATCTTCAGACTACTCTGCAGTATGGCACTGAAATGTTTTCAAGGACGTGGTTTCATAAAACTTGATGGTGGGTGTTACGAACACTGACGGTACCGCCGGTCTTTTACGTAGCCCTATCCGTAAATAGGATGAATGACAGAAAATCCAGCACCCTGGTGGCCTGTGTGACCTACCGGCTACAAAGTTGCCTCCGCGGAGGCACGTCTGTAGGTAATAAAGCCCGCACGTGTTGCTAAGTGATACGGATAGCAGCAGTTGGGCAGAACGTTCTTCACGGTCGTCTGCCTTAGGCCCGCCTCACACTGTGAAGAGCGGAGGCAGAACAGACGCGGCGCAGGTTTTAAAGCATGTTTTCCAATAAGGCAGGGTACGCTGGTCGCAGCCAAGGCCCGGGCAGAGGATACTTCTGTCGTGCCGTGTATAAAGGTTCCCTCCGGTTACATTCACGTATGAATGACAGTTTGTATCCTCTATGCGAATTGTTGTTTCTGTAATTTTATCTGCACAATCGCTACGTTATACTTCTATAAAGGATTGAAGAAAATTTCCAGTTTCTGCCCTGAAAGAAAATTTTTGAAATTTGCGAAGATTCTCGCAAGATGTTCGGTGTCTTTATGTTGAAGCCATCTATTCCCCGGTCGTCCTACATCCCTTTCCTACTGGTTTATAATTGTTTATTTAATCCTCTATTACAAAAACTGGGTGTGGAATACCAAGATTAGGGTGGCAGAAGGGCTAGCAACATTATTTAACGTTGCTATAGGGTGTCCAAAAAGAATACAACTTTTGAAATGAGCGCCATTGCTCATGTCGAAAGTTGGCAACACTGACGTGGCACGTTTTTTATCTGTTTCCCTTCGATAGGTGACGGAGCGATTCACGACGAAGCAGCGAGCTGTCATAATGAAAACTTGTCACATAAATTGTATGGTGAGTGTTGTGCAAAATTTGTGAATGTTTTGGTCGACATAATACACCGAGTAAGTCGACTGTGGCGAGTCCGTATACTAAAAATGAAAAAAACCGCTTCCGCTGTGGACGTTCCTTGGGGGTGTCCGCGGGAAACATCGCCATCGTGAGTGATAAAAATTTGTAAATCCTATGAAGTCTATTCGCCGACGTTTACGACAATGGGATTTTATCAGAACCAGTTATTGTTGTGGTCTTCAGTCCTGAGACTGGTTTGATGCAGATCTCCATGCTACTCCATCCTGTGCAAGCTTCTTCATCTCACAGTACCTACTGCAGCCTACATCCTTCTGAATCTGCTTAGTGTATTCATCTCTTGGTCTCCCTCTACGATTTTTACCCTCCACGCTGCCCTCCAGTACTAAATTGATGATCCCTTGATGCTTCAAAACATCTCCTACGAACCGATCCCATCTTCTGGTCAAGTTGTGCAACAAACTCCTCTTCTCCCCAATCCTATTCTATACTTCCTCATTAGTTATGTCATCTACCCATCTAATCTTCAGCATTCTTCTGTAGCACCACATTTCGAAAGCTTCTATTCTCTTCTTGTCCAAACTATTTATCGTCCATGTTTCACTTCCATACATGGCTACACTCCATACAAATACTTTCAGAAACGACTTCGTGTCACTTAAATCTATACTCGATGTTAACAAATTCCTCTTCTTCAGAAACGCTTTCCTTGCCATTGTCAGTCTACATTTTATATCCTCTCTACTTCGACCATCATCAGTTATTTTGCTCCCCAAATAGCAAAACTCCTTTACTTCTTTAAGTGTCTCATTTCCTAATCTAATGCCCTCAGCGTCACGCGACTTAATTCGACTACATTCCATTATCCTCGTTTTGCTTTTGTTGATGTTCATCTTATATCCTCCTTCCAAGACACTGTTCAATTGCTCTTCCAAGTCCTTTACTGTCTCTGATAGAATTACAATGTCATCGGCATACCACAAAGTTTTTATTTCTTCTCCATGTATTTTAATACCTACTCGCAATTTTTCTTTTGTTTCCTTTACTGCTTGCTCAATATACAGATTGAATAAGATCGGGGAGAGGCTACAACCCTCTCTCACTCCCTTCCAACCACTGCTTCCTTTTGTGCCCCTCGACTGTTCTAACTGCCATCTGGTTTCTGTACAAATTGTAAATAGCCTTTCGCTCCCTGTTTTTTACCCCTGCCACCTTTAGAGTTTGTAAGAGAGTATTCCAGTCAACATTGTCAAAAGCTGTCTCTAAGTTACAAATACTAGGAACGTAGTTTTGCCTTTCCTTAATCTTTCTTCTAAGGTGAGTCGTAAGGTCAGTATTGCCTCGTGTGCCAGTATTTCTACGGAATCCAAACTGATCTTCCCCGAGGTCGGCTTCTAACAGTTTTTCCATTCGTCTGTAAAAAATTCGCGTTAGTATTTTGCAGCTGTGATTTATTAAAGTAATAGTTCGGTAATTTTTCGCATCTGTCAACACCTGCTTTCTTTGGGACTGGAATTATTATATTCTTCTTGCAGTCTGAGGGTATTTCTCCTCTCTCATACATCTTGCTCACCAGATGGTAGAGTTTTGTCAGGACTGGCTCTCCCAAGGCCGTCAGTAGTTCCAATGGAATGTTGTCTACTCCGGGGGCCTTGTGTCGACTCTGGTCTTTCAGTGCTCTGTCAAACGCTTTACGCAGTATCGTAACTCCTATGTCATCTTCATCTACATCCTCTTCCATTTCCATAAAACTGTCCTCAAGTACATCACCCATGTATAGACCCTCTATATACTCCTTTCACTTTTCTGCTTTCTCTTCATTGCTTAAAACTGGGTTTCCATCTGAGCTCTTGATATTCATACAGTTGGTTCTCTTTTCTCCAAAGGTCGCTTTAATTTTTCCTGTAGGCAGTATCTATCTTACCCCTAGTGAGGCGAGCCTCTGCATCCTTACATTTGTCCTCTAGCCATCCCTGCTTAGCCATTTTGCAGTTCCTGTCGATCTCATTTTTGAGACGTTTGTATTCCTTTTTGCGTGATTCATTAATTGCATTTTTATATTTTCTCCTTTCATCAATTAAATTCAATATTTCTTCTGTTACCGAAGGATTTCTACCAGCCCTCGTCTTTTTACCTACTTGATCCTCTGCTGCCTTCGCGACATCATCCCCCAAAGCTACCCGTTCTTCTTTTACTGTATTTATTTCCCCCATTCCTGTCAATTTTTTACTCTGTACAACCTCTGATTTAGTCAGTTTATCCAGGTCCCGTCTCCTTTGGTCTATAAAATCTGATAAAAGATCTGAAGCCTTACGACCACGAAAGCCGCCGAGCATTTACGCATTGCGTTGTTGCGAAACAAAGAGCGGACGAAAAAACAGTGTTCACTGATAACACGGACTTTCTGTTAAATGGCTTCGGGAACAAGCAAATTACAAGATTTTGGGGCACAGGAAACACTGGAGTAGTTACAAAGAACCCGTTAGGCCTACATCGACGACGAGTGACTGCGTGATGTGACATTTAGGCCGAGAGCGTAATTGAGTCGTAATTCTTCGAAGATGGCGCCAGAAACTCATTAACAGTGGACTGCGAACGCTACAGCAATAACGTAGGAGAGTCTTTTTGGTCTGAATTGGATCGTGTGAAGGCGGAAGACGTATGGTTTCAACAAGATAGCGCAACCTGTCACAAATAGATGTCAGCAATATAAAGGGTGATTTATCGCATTGGTGACGTAAACTGCTCTCCTAGATCTCGTGATTTCATTCCATGTGACTTCTTTATGTGGGGGAAAATAGGAGTGCGCGCCAAGAAACTGCGATCATTTAGAGAGCGTAAGGCCGAGATTTAGCGTGTGATTTCAGTACTAATGCTGCAAGCATACCGCAAAGTTGTGCAGAATTTCATCGAAAGAACGAGTGCTTGCCTGCAGTGTCCTGGAGGCCATTTGAGTAATCATATTTTGTACATATAATACACTCTTCAATAATACGTAAATTACTAAGGTTCATAAATAAATTTGTTATGACGCAGTCGAAAGTTGCGTTCTTTATGGGACATCCTTTATTTCTTTAATTTTCCGTCATAGCTGCATTTAGATATGAATTGATGGTGACTAGTTTCAAACGTATTTAGAGCTGTATGCACTACTTCTCATCCGAACTTTTAGAATGTGACCGGCCGGAGTGGCCGAGCGGTTCTAGGCGCTACAGTCTGGAACCGCGTAACCGCTACGGTCGCAGGTTTGAATCCTGCCTCGGGCATGGATGTGTGTGATGTCCTTAGGTTAGTTAGGTTTAAGTAGTTCTATGTTCTAGGGTACTGATGACCTCAGAAGTTAAGTGCCATAGTGCTCAGAGCCATTTGAACCATTTAAAATGTGAAGTGCTGAGAACAGCTCGAAATAAATAAATGTTATACAATGAAATTAATGAAATAATCACTTAAGAACGATTCAGGTAATGGTTTGAAAGTGTACAAACACGTTCGATATTAGTCACTTTAACTCAAATGTGAACGCAAATATGGCAGAATATTGAGAAGTAATCAGAAGAAAAGGGTCAACTGAACCTACCGATACCGGATGTCGCTTTTGACCCGTGACGTTGTTGTTGCAATTTAATTCATACGAGAACATCTCACTGACAATATTTGTTTCGCGTATTGTGGAACAAAGTTTGTGGTGACAGTCTGATCTGTAACGTACCCGAACTCTAGGTTACACTTCAAGTTGGCTGTTTGATTATGAGTTGGCAAAGTGCACTAACATGTCACAATAATTATAATTCCTGTAATTCTTCATACTTTCCCGGCGATCTGTTGACATCTTGGATATTCGGGAATCCAGCCGGATGTTCGCGTCGTTCTCGCACGATATTTCAACAGCGTGCCTCGCTGTCTTCTTCAGGTGCTACCTGAGACTGGTCCTTGGGTCGATCGAGTCCAGTATTTATGCCTGGGAGGAGCTGGGCGTTCCCTAATCGGTCCGCGCCGCGTCGAGTGTTCCATCTGTGGTCCGCGCCCGCCAGACTCGGCTTCAACGGACCCCTCCAGTCGCGGATGTTCCGACTGCCGTCGGCGCCGGTTTTGGCCGTCCTCAACGGTTGTGGTTGTCATTTGAGGTGTGTCAGACCCGATATGAGATGTTAGGTCTCTATCTCATAACTGTTACTACGGTTTCCACTTCTGTTGCGTGCTGGGCGCTCCCTAATCGGTCCGCGCCGCGTCGTGTGTTCCATCTGAGGTCCGCGCCCGCCAGACGCGGCTACATTGTCCCTCTCTGGTGGCCGGTGTTCCCTCCGCCGTCCGCGCCCGGCCTGGCCGTCTTCTGAAGTCGAGTTCATGACCTGGGGTGTGTCAGATCTGGTCTCTAATGTCCAACACCTTGTCTCACGGCTGTTCCCTCGGTCTCCACTTATATTTCTTGCTGAATCCTGGAGTGTCCTGCGTTGAGTTTTCACAAGCTCAAGCGCTGGATTCCAGGCAGTGCTGATTTGGTATCCCGAGTCACGGTTGATTAGATTGTCTGTGACCTTAATCTAAATTGCTTCTTTAATGACACTGTCCCAATATCTTGAGGTCTGTGTCACAATCTTGGTGTCATTGTAATCCATTGAATGACCAAGTTCCAGACAATGCTCTGCTATGGCTGATTTAGTTGCCTGCCTGAGTCTGGTATGTCTCTGGTGTTCTTTACACCTGATGTCCACAGTTCTGGTGGTCTGGCCAATGTATGAAATCCCACACTGGCATGGTATGTTGTAAATACCTGGCTTACGTAGCCCCAGGTCATCTTTTACAGTCCCCAGCATAGCCCCAATTTTTGTGGGTGGGCAAAATATGCTCCTGATGTCATATTTCTGGAGAATCCTGCTGATCTTGGTAGAGATAGGTCCGGCATATGGCAAGTATGCCATCTTCTTTGCCTCTTCTGGTTCTTCTTCTGGATCCTTTGGCCGGTTGGCAGGTTGAAGTGCCTTCTGGATACCTCTAGAGGAGTACCCATTCCTGCTGAACACTGATTGTAAGTGTTCTATTTCTGTGGCCAGACTATCAGGATCTGACAGAGTTTGTGCTCTGTGGACCAGTGTTTTGAGCACTCCATTCTTCTGTGCCGGATGGTGGCAACTGCTGGCTTGAAGGTATAAGTCAGTGTGCGTAGGTTTGCAGTACACACTGTGTCCAAATGTGCCATCTCCCTTTCTCTTCACCAGAACATCCAAGAATGGAATGAGCGCCTCAACAACAAGGTACAACAGACTGTGGACACACACACAGTGGTCAATCTAACTGACAAGAAGCTCGATGAGACCACCTTAAAAGTACTTAGCAAGGGCCTCAATTTCGCAGTGACCCCTAGAAACGTTCCTGTCACAGCCTTTGTCAGTGCAGTTGAGCAAGTGGCCATCACGCTTCCTTCTAGTGTGGCCGAAGAGATCCGAAGAGAAACCTGCAGGGCGCTCACCAAGATCAAGCCACCCAAATCCAACATTTCAGGTGATGAAAGGGTGGCACTGAGGCGACTCCGGGAGGATGACAGCATTGTGGTGTTGCCCGCAGACAAGGGGAACTCCAGTCATCCTACAAAAAACAGAATATGACAGAAAGGTGCAACAACTTCTGGAGGATCCTGCATACAGGTCAATAGCCAGCGACCCTACAGAGAAAGTGGACAAAAAGACCAGGGCTCTGTTGAAGGAGACAGGCCTGCCTGAACAAGTCATCAAGAAGCTGCGTCCCAAAGCGCCAACACCCCCTAGACTTTATGGACTCCCCAAGATTCACAAGGATGGGGTTCCACTGCGACCTATTGTCAGCAATATTGGTGCAGCAACTTACCCTACTGCGAAATACCTGAAGAAGATGTTGACACCACATGTGGGTAAATGTGCACATCACATCCGGAACTCAGAGGATTTCCTACATCGACTGGGCCAGCAACACATCACAGACACAGACATCATGGTTAGTTTCGATGTGGTGTCTCTCTTTACACGTGTACCACTGAAGGAGTCACTTGAGCTTATTGGAGAGAAGTTCGATGGGGCTCTCCTTGACCTGTTCAGGCATGTACTGACATCGACGTACTTCCTATATGGGGGTCAATTTTATGAACAAACAGAAGGGGTGGCGATGGGTAGCCCTCTATCACCAGTGGTGGCCAACCTATTTATGGAAAGGTTTGAAGAGGAAGCACTCTCTTCAGCCAGATATCAACCCAAGTGCTTTTCTAGGTATGTGGATGATACCTTTGTCATCTGGCCCCATGGTAGAAGGAAGTTAGATGAGTTCCTGCTACATCTGAACTCTTGCCATCCGAACATTAAGTTCACAATGGAAATGGAGAAGGATGGAATACTTCCATTCTTGGATGTTCTGGTGAAGAGAAAGGGAGATGGCACATTAGGACACAGTGTGTACCGCAAACCTACGCACACTGACTTATACCTTCAAGCCAGCAGTTGCCACCATCCGGCACAGAAGAATGGAGTGCTCAAAACACTGGTCCACAGAGCACAAACTCTGTCAGATCCTGATAGTCTGGCCACAGAAATAGAACACTTACAATCAGTGTTCAGCAGGAATGGGTACTCCTCTAGAGGTATCCAGAAGGCACTTCAACCTGCCAACCAGCCAAAGGATCCAGAAGAAGAACCAGAAGAGGCAAAGAAGATGGCATACTTGCCATATGCCGGACCTATCTCTAATAAGATCAGCAGGATTCTCCAGAAATATGACATCAGGAGCATATTTTGCCCACCCACAAAAATTGGGGCTATGCTGGGGACTGTAAAAGATGACCTGGGGCTACGTAAGCCAGGTATTTACAACATACCATGCCAGTGTGGGATTTCATACATTGGCCAGACCACCAGAACTGTGGACATCAGGTGTAAAGAACACCAGAGACATACCAGACTCAGGCAGGCAACTAAATCAGCCATAGCAGAGCATTGTCTGGAACTTGGTCATTCAATGGATTACAATGACACCAAGATTGTGACACAGACCTCAAGATATTGGGACAGTGTCATTAAAGAAGCAATTTAGAATAAGGTCACAGACAATCTAATCAACCGTGACTCGGGATACCAAATCAGCACTGCCTGGAATCCAGCGCTTGAGCTTGTGAAAACTCAACGCAGGACACTCCAGGATTCAGCAAGAAATATAAGTGGAGACCGAGGGAACAGCCGTGAGACAAGGTGTTGGACATTAGAGACCAGATCTGACACACCCCAGGTCATGAACTCGACTTCAGAAGACGGCCAGGCCGGGCGCGGACGGCGGAGGGAACACCGGCCACCAGAGAGGGACAATGTAGCCGCGTCTGGCGGGCGCGGACCTCAGATGGAACACACGACGCGGCGCGGACCGATTAGGGAGCGCCCAGCACGCAACAGAAGTGGAAACCGTAGTAACAGTTATGAGATAGAGACCTAACATCTCATATCGGGTCTGACACACCTCAAATGACAACCACAACCGTTGAGGACGGCCAAAACCGGCGCCGACGGCAGTCGGAACATCCGCGACTGGAGGAGTCCGTTGAAGCCGAGTCTGGCGGGCGCGGACCACAGATGGAACACTAGACTCGGCTCGGACCGATTAGGGAACGCCCAGCTCCTCCCAGGCATAAATACTGGACTCGATCGACCCAAGGACCAGTCTCAGGTAGCACCTGAAGAAGACAGCGAGGCACGCTGTTGAAATATCGTGCGAGAACGACGCGAACATCCGGCTGGATTCCCGAATATCCAAGATGTCATTATAATTCCTGTTATGGTGCTAGACATATTTGATTTCAATGAGTTGGTTATCTCCGCGATTTGAATGACGCTGTCGATTAAAACCGACAGCCAGTATTGAAGGTTTCAATTATCCTTACTCGTTCCATGTAATTTTGATTAAAAAAATCTTGCGGAAAATGTAGCCAGTTAGTTGATTACGAGCGAGCCCACATAGGTTTGCACAGTGTTCGGGCAAAGTTCTTTGTGAGCAGTCTATCTGGTTGACAGTAATTTTAGCAGTTTGGTAACATTGTAACGAAATCTGCCGTCTGCCTTTCCAAATGCTGAGTGTGTGTGACAGATCCATCTCACATTTCGTTACAATTTTTAGACGATACCAACACCAGTAACAATTTTTACAACCCATAATTAAAGGCTTGCTCACTGTGCACAGGTAGTGGCTGCTACCTTACCTCATTCCCTTCTCAACTACTGCTTCCCTTTCCATGTCATTGGAATGTTATTACTGCAATCTGGCTTCTATAGGATTTGTAGAGAAACTTCCTGTATTTTGGATGTGCTACGTTCACAGTTACAAAGAGTGTATTGTCAAAACCGTTATTAAAATCTACGAATACTATGAATGTAGGGTTGCGTGTATTAAGTCTGTTTTACAAAATAAGTTGCATTCGGAACCCAGAGTGATTTTCCCAGATGTCGGCTTCTACCAGTTTTCCCATTCTTGTATCAATAACTCGAACCAGTATTTAGCATCCATGAAATATCAAACTCATTGTGTCAGTATCTGCTTTCTTTGCAGTTGGAATTATTAGATGCTTTTCTCGAAGTCTGAGGGTATTTCGCCTGTCTCACGTATGTTGAGTATAACATGGAGTCGTTTTACCACGGATGGCTACCCCAAGTATCTCAGTAATTAAAGCATGGTTCAGATGGCTCTGATCACTATAGGACTTAACTTGTGAGGTCATCAGTCCCCTAGAACTTAGAAGTACGTAAACCTAACTAACCTAAGGACATCACACACATCCATACCCGAGGCAGGATTCGAACCTACCACTCGGCCACCCGGCCAGCTCAGTGTTTCGAGTTAGGTCTTTCAGTGCTCTGTCATATTCGTCTCGCAGTATCATATCCACCAACTCATCTTCCTCTACTTCCTCCTCTCATCTCATAATATTGTCTAGTTTGTTTCCCTTGTTTATAGCCTCAGTATGTTCCTTCCCCATTTCAGCCGTAACTCTTTTGTTAAGTACGAGTTTTCCTTGCGAGTCGTTAACAGTCATACTCGTGTTTCTCTTTTCTCTAAATGCTTCTTTAATTTTTCTATAAGGGGCATCTATCTTTCCCCTAGTTGTACATGTTTGTGCAGCCTTGCATTTGTCGCCTAACCGTTCCTGCTTCGCCAGTTTTCACTTACTGTCAATTACGTTTTTAGTGTTTATATTTCCATCTAACAGCTTCATTTTTATTTCTCTTGTCGGCAGGTAAATTCCATATATGGTATCCTGAATTATCACTGGTCGCTACAAGGCCTCTTCTTTTTCACACTGAAGCGCCAAAGGAACTAGTGTAGGCACCCGTATCCAAATACAGAGATATCTAAACAGGGAGAATACGGCGCCGCGGTCGGCAACGCCTGTATAAGAAAATAAGTGTCGGGCGAAGCTGCTAGATCGGTTAACGCTGCTATAATGGCAGGTTATCAAGATATAAGTGAGTTACAGTCGCCGCACGAGCAATGGGACTCAGCATCTCTGAGGTAGCCGCGAAGTGGGGATTTTTCCTTAAGACCATTTCACGAGTGTACCGTGAATATCAGGACTGCGGTAAAATATCAAATCTCCAACATCGCTACGGGTGGGAACAGATGCTGCAAGAACGGGACCAACGACTGAAGAGAATCGTTCAACGTAACAGGAGTGCAACCCTTCCGCAAATTGCTGCAGATTTCAATGCTAGGCCATCAACGTCAGCGAGCCAACCATTCAGGTCAACATCATCGAGATGGGTTTTCCGAGCCAAAGATCCACTCGTGTACCCTTGATGACTGCACGACGCAAAACTTCACGCCTGGCCTGGGACCGTCCAACACCGACATTGGACTGTTGATGACTGGAAACATGTTGCCTGAAACGTGTACGGTTGTGGAGACAACCTCATGAATCCATGGACCCTGCATGTTGGCAGAAGACTGTTCAATGTGATGGAGGCCTTGTAATGGTGTGGGGAGTGTACAGTTGGAGTGATATGGGTCCCCTGTTACGTATAGATACGACTCTGGCAACTGACACGCACTAAGCATCGTGTCTGATCATCTGCATTCATTCGTGTCCATTGTGCATTCCGACGGACTTGAGTAATTCAAGCAGGACAAGGCGACACCCCACATCTCCAGAATTGCTACAGAGTGGATCCAGGAACACTCTTCTGGCCACCAAACACCCCAGGCATGAACATTGTTGCGCATATCTGGGATGTCTTGCAACGTGCTGTTCAGAAGAGATCTCCACACCCTCATACTATTACGCATTTACGGACAGCCCTGCAGGATTCATGGTGTCAGTTACCTCCAGCCCTACTAAAGACATTATTCGAGTCCATGCCACGTCGTGTTGCGGCATTTCTGCGTGCTCGCGGGGCCCTACACGGTATTCCGCAGGTGTACCAGTTTGTTTGGCTCTTCAGTGTACCTACTGAAACTTTGGTGAGGGGGTTGAAGTTCAGAGAGAAGAAATAAAAACATTAAGGTTTGCCGATATAATTCCATCACAGACGTCAAAGGACTTGCAAAGGTGGCTGAACGGAGTGGATGGTGTTTTGAAAAGAGGCTGTAAGATGAACATCAACAAAAGGAAATACAGCGGTAATGTTGGTAAAAAGCTCAGGTTTCCAGCCGGGTTGCAGTGTTAAAGTACCACGACGTTTCGACGATTATCGTAGTCATTATCTACTGGCGAACCGGTGACGTCGTTGAAATGTCGCAGTATTTTAACACTGCAACTACACACACACACACACACCACACACACACACACACACACACAAAAGTTTTGCATCACCTTGATTCTGTGAGTTCCGGAACACGTACAGAAAATTAGAATAGATATCAACATAGACATAATTTTCGCCTTTTTTGTTGCTCATAAAAATCACACATTGCATGTTGTAGCACCACAAAGCGGGACATCCAAAGGTGTTAGTCCAGATTGCTGTACACACCGGTACCTCTAATACCCAGTAGCACTTCCTCTTGTATTGATGCATGCATGTATTCGTCGTGACATACTATCCAGAAGTTCATGAAGGCACTGTTGGTCCAGATTGTCCCACTCCTCAACGGTGATTCGGCGTATATCCCTCTGAGTGGTTGGTAGGTCACGTCGTCCGTAAATAGCCCCTTTCAATGTATCCCAGGCATTTTAGATAGGGTTCATGTCTGGAGAACATCATCCTGGCCACAGCGATGTCTTTATCCTGAAGGAAGTCAATTCATAAGACGTGCACGAAGGGGCGCGCGAATTGTGGTCAATGAAGACGAATGCCTCGCCAGTTTGCTGCCGAAATGGTTGCACTATCGGTCGGAGGGTGGCATCCACGTTATCGTACAGCCGTTACGGCGCCTTCCGTGACCACCAGCGGCGTACGCCAGCCCCACATAACGCCACCCCAAAATAGCACGGAACCTTAACCTTGCTGCACTCGCTGGACAGTGTGTATTAGGCGCTCAGCCTGACCAGGTTGGCTCCAAACACGTCTCCGACCATTCTCTGGTTGAAGGCATAAGCGACACTCAGCGGTGAAGAGAACGTGATGTCAATCTTGAGCGGTCCATTCGGCATGTTGTTAGGCCCATGTGTAGCGCACTGCATGGTGTCCTGGTTGCAAAGATGAAACTCGCTATGGTCGTCGGGAGTGAATTTGCGCATCATGCAGCGGATTGCGACCAGTTAGAGTCGTAACACGACGTCCTGTGGCTGCATGAAAAGCATTATTCAACATAGTGGCTTTGCTGTCAGGTTTCCTGCGAACCATAATCCGTAGGTAGCGGTCATCCGCTGCAGCAGTAGCCCTTGGGCGGCCTTAGCGAGGCATGTCATCGACAGTTCCTGTCTCTCTGCAGCTCCTCCATGTCCGAACAACATCGCTTTGATTCACTCCGAGACGGCTGGACACTTTCCTTACTGAGAGCTCTTCCTGGCACAATGTAACACTGCGGACGCGATCAAACCGCGTTATTGACTGTCCAGGCATGGTTGAACTACAGACAACACGAGCTGTGTACCTCCTTCCTTGTGGAGTGACTGGAACTGATCGGCTGTCGGAGCCCCTCCGTCTAATAGGCGCTGCTCATTGTTGTTTACATCTTTGGGCGGGTTCGGTGATATCTCTGAATAGTCAAAAGGACTCTTTGTGATAAAATATCCACAGTCAACGCCTATGTTCAGAAGTTCTGGGAACTGGAGTGATGCAAAACCTTTCTTTTTGGTGTGTGATCTGCGCATTAGAGCCTCATGAGTGGGACGGCAATGACTGCATTGGGCGCAGTAAGCATGCTCACAGACTCCAAGTCTGGTCCCGAACTCAGGACCGTCGTACGTGCTCACTCCGTTCAACCTCGAAAACCTAGTCACAACTGGGCGCTTATCTCATCTCTCGTCACTCCTGTGGCCGGGGAACCTCCGATACAGTAAGCTTCCCAGCACGGATTTAGAAAACATCGTTCTTGTGAAACCCAACTTCACAACTAGCTATGCACCCATAGGAAGTATTGAGTGCTATTTAGAAGGGATTTCAAATTGTTTCCGTATATCTGGATTTCCAGAAGTCTTTTGACACTGTACCACACTAACGGCTCTCGGTGAAATTGCGTGCTTATCGAAAATCGTTTCAGTTAAGTGGCTGGATTCGAGATTTCCCGTCAGAGACGTCACAGTTGGTAGTAATTGACGAAAGTCATCGGGTAAAACAGAGGTGATTACTGGCGTTCCTCAAGGTAGTGTTATAGGCCGTTTGCTGTTCTTTAGATGATACAAGTCGACCTCGGGGAAGATTAGTTTGGGTTTCGTAGAAATGTTGGAACACGTGAGGCAATGCTGACATTACGCCCTATCTTAGAAGAAAGATTAGGGAAAGGCAAACCTACTTTTCTAGCATTTGTTAACTTAGAGAAAGCTTTTGACAATGTTGACTGGAATACTCTCTTTCAAATTCTAAAGGTGGCAGGGGTAAAATACAGGGAGCGAAAGGCTATTTACAATTTGTACAGGAACCAGATGGCAGTTGTAAGAGTCGAGGGGTATGAAAGGGAAACAGTGGTTGGGAAGGGAGTGAGGCAGGGTTGTAGCCTCTCTGCGATGTTATTCAACTACCCACTGAGCTACCCAAGCATGACTCACGCCCCGTCCTCACAGCTTCTGCCAGTACCTCCTCTCCTACTTTCCAAACTTTACAGAAGCCTGGGGGATGTTTCCAGAATGAGATTTTCACTCTGCAGCGGAGTGTTCGCTGATATGAAACTTCCTGGCAGATTAAAACTGTGTGCCGGACCGAGACTCGAACTCGGGACGAGGCGTGAGTCGTGCTTGGGTAGCTCAATTGGTAGAGCACTTGCCCGCCAAAGGCAAAGGTCTCGAGTTCGAGTCTCAGTCCGGCACACAGTTTTAATCTGCCAGGAAGTTGCAAATCCATTTTGCATCGCCAGTAACAATTCGATGCAAAACTGATTTTCTTTCATGTCTTTCAAGCAAAATTAGACAAACGGTTTTTCGGATTCCCATCTGTCTTTCATTCAGTTCATGTGGCACCCATTTTCCACACTTTTGGATCTTTCCCATAGCTTTCAAACGGTCGGAAATTGTTTGTTGTGCAACATTTAGCATTGCATCTATTTGCTTCTGACAAAGTATCATCTTCATCCAATATTGCTTGCCATTCGGCGTCTTCGAACTTTTTGGTGGTCTTCCACGTTCTTCTTTTCTTACATCATAATCATTATTTCTGAACCGTTGAAACCATCTTTTGCTTGTTGCTTCTGATAGAGCATGATCCCCATAAGCCTCGACAGGCATTCGATACGACTCTGCAGCCCTTTTTTTTAAAAAAAAAAAATAAAAACAAATTATTAATGCTTTCCGCAAGTCATCACTTTCTGGTACAAAATTCGACATTGTGAACACGATGAAAACATATGATGTTGTTTGTTACATGAGTCGATGTATACTAAATATCTTTGACAGATGTCATACCAACCAAACAAAAAAAAATTAAGGCTCGTTCACAACAAATGTTCCCTATCGGCACATTTGTATCTTAACGCTCATTTCATACCGGTACACCTGGTACAATATTATATCAAAATATTACGCCACACTGTATAAAACAGCAGAGAATCCAAATGAAATAGGTATTTTAGAAATTCACGTGAAATATAACAAAAAATGTCAGCAGATACGGCCACAGCAGATTTTACATATACGTCAGGACAACGTAGACGTAAGTATCCCTCTTACTTGCATAATTTATGAACATAAAAATTAATTATAGTTCTTTCTGTAATTCGTGATAATGAAAATGACTGCAATTTCAGTTGTACCTCAATAGATCACCAAATTCTTCACTTGTAAAAAAAATTAAGTCCAAAATTTCTATAGAATTGAATTCTCAAACTTTGTGTACGCAGTCAGTTGAAAATGTCCATCTTTCGAAACAGCTGTCTCAATAGTCAATGTCCGTTTTAAGCAGTGACACTGGAACCATACTTACGATGTCCTTTCAAGTCACGTATTTCACTGCAGGCCCAATCATCAAGAAACCAAAACAGACATGTAAGAGAGAGCCGATTCCTTAACACAAATCTTTCTTTATTGGAACGTGATTCCGCATCCCGAGAACAGTTGCAGTATTTGGCGCTGTAGTTCCCGGTACACTTCCAGTATTGTGCGCCGTAGTTTGTGCCTGCGCTGCTGTTCTGCGCACACGACAGCGGCTGACACGCCCACGCTCGCAGACAGCCGCAGGTCGCTTCCACAGAAATCGATTCTCGTCCGCTGCGCATTACCGCCCCCGAAGTGCGACGTATCTGAGTTGGCTGCTTACCCCTCAGACCTCCACGATCACTTTAAATGACCCAGTCGGCAGAGTGAAATTGGCAAATATGACTATTTTTTGCTCTCGAGAAAGACACAGGTGGTAGCCTGGGACTGTTGTTGTTGTCCCGCTTTCCCAGCACTTCCCCGCCTTTGCAGCTAGTGCAGATTGCAGCAAGACGGCCACAGTGCGTCCTCTCAGACAGTGCAGGTTTTTGGACTGGTCGCTAGCTGTGCCAGCAGTCTCTAGTGCCGCATGGTCCAACTCACAAGCGAAATTGAAATTTCCCATCGCCTCCCCCTCCCCCCCCTCCCCCCCCCCCCCCCCCCGGTCAGTCGATTGCCCGTCAAAAACTGAGTACGGATCAAGCATGAAATCAGGAATAAGAAAGGAAAATAGGAAAGAAAGCAAAATAGAAACAGTGAACAGTCTAACATATACAGGTGGAACACAGCGTAATGCAATAGACATGGCATCGAGGTTAAGTAGTCACGGTATTGGGCTGCAAAGTGAACGAGCCGTGTTGTAAACTTGCTCGTGTCACTTCTTTTCACAACATTTTCCAATCATTGAAATATCTGTTCTCTTTCTGTAGTCTTCGCAGCTGTCCTACAGGCCAACGATGGAAAAACTTTTTGCTGAAAATACCTTATGCTTACGTTTTTTAGGGTGGGAAAGCCAAATATGACACTTAAACTATTAGCCACCATTTCTTCAACTTTTACAGTTAAATTTATTAAATTAAGCGATTTTTAAAGAATTTAACAGCTTTTATATAGTTAAAATAATTTAAAAAGGTGTAATGAATGTAGATGACTGCTGAAAAACATTTTCTGACAAAACAAGGTCGATTCTATTTTTGCGTTAACAGATGCTGTTCTGAAACTTCCTGGCAGATTAAAACTGTGTGCCGGACCGAGACTCGAACTCGGGACCTTTGCCTTTCGCGAGCAAGTGCTCTACCAACTGAGCTGCCCAAGCACGACTCACGCCCCGTCCTCATAGCTTTACTTCTGCCAGTACGTCTCCTACTTTCCAAACTCTACAGAAGCTCTCCTGCGAACCTTGCAGAACCAGCTCTCCTGAAAGAAAGGATATTGCGGAGACATGGCTTAGACACAGCAGTTATGCAACGTTCGCAGGAGAGCTTCTGTAAAGTCTGGAAGGTAGGAGGCTAGGTACTGGCAGACGTAAAGCTTTGCAGAAAAGAGAAGCAGCTGTATGACCACCAAGCTAGAACTGCCCAAATGTAGGCCAGGATCATCTACATCTACATCTTCATACATACTCCGCAATCCACCATACGGTGCGTGGCGGAGGGTACCTCGTACCACAACTAGAATCTTCTCTCCCTGTTCCACTCCCAAACAGAACGAGGGAAACATGACTGCCTATATGCCTCTATACGAACCCTAATCTGTCTTATCTTATCTTTCTGGTCTTCGCGAAATGTAAGTTGGTGGCACTAAAATTGTACAGCAGTCAGCCTCAAATGCTGGTTCTCTACATTTCCTCAGTTGCGATTCACGAAAAGAGCGCCTCCTTTCCTCTAGAGACTCCAACCCGAGTTCCTGAATCATATCCGTAACACTCGCGTGATGATCAAACCTACCAGTAACAAATCTAGCCGCCCGCCTCTGAATTGCTTCTATGTCCTCCCTCAATCCGAGCTGATAGGGATCCCAAACGCTCGAGCAGTACTCAAGAATAGGTCGTATTAGTGTTTTATAAGCGGTATCCTTTACAGATGAACCACATCTCCCCAAAATTCTACCAATGAACCGAAGATGACTATCCGCCTTCCCCACAACTGCCATTACATGCTTCTCCCATTTCATATCGCTCTGCAATGTTACGCCCAAATATTTAATCGACGTCACCGTGTCAAGCGCTACACTACTAATGGAGTATTCAAAAATTACAGGATTCTTTTCCCTATTCATCTGCATTGATTTAGAGTTAGCTGCCATTCTTTACACCAATCACAAATCCTGTCCAAGTGATCTTGTATCCTCCTACAGTCACTCAACGACGACACTTTCCCGTACACCACAGCATCATCAGCAAACAGCCGCACATTGCTATCCACCGTATCCAAAAGATCATTTATGAAGATAGAAAACAACAGCGGACCTACCACACTTCCCTGGGGCACTCCAGATGATACCCTCACCTCCGGAGAACACTCACCGTCGAGGACAATGTACTGGGTTCTATTACCTAAGAAGTCTTTGAGCCACTCACATAGTTGGGAACCAATCCCATATGCTCGTACCTTAGTTAGGAGTCTGCAGTGGGGCGGATGGTACAGCTGCCACAGCACCGGAAGAGGGCTTGTGAGCGCAGACTTGACAACACGAACTGTTGCGAACCGGTGACTAGCAGTGGGATAAACGGCACGCATGCCACAGCATCGGCGTGCACGGCTCGAGTGATGCCGTCCGCAGCTCGTGGTCTAGTGGCTAGTGTTGCTGAATCACTGGGTCCCGGGTTCGATTCCCGGCCGCGTCGGGGATTTGCTCCGCCCAAGGACTGGGTGTTTGTGTTGTCCTCATCATAATTCAGTATGTGTCGATGTTGAAACTGGAAAGATTAGGAACTTGTATGGGCGCTGATGACCTCGATGTTGAGCGCCCCACAAATCATCATAATAATGAGACAGAAGTGAAAATTACCGAAGTATCAGTTTAATAATTCACAGCTGCAAAACACTAACGAATTCGATACAGACGAATGGAAAAACTGGTAGAATCGACCTCGGGGAAGATCAGTTTGGATTCCGTAGAAATGTTGGAACACGTGAGGCAATACTGACTCTACGACTTATTTTAGAAGCTAGATTAAGGAAAGGCAAACCTACGTTTCTAGCATTTGTAGACTTAGAGAATGCTTTTGACATTGTTGACTGGAATACTCTTTCAATTTATAAAGGCGGCAGGGATAAAATACAGGTAGCGAAAGGCTATTTACAATTTGTATAGAAATCAGATGGCAGTTATAAGAGTCGAGGGGCATGAAAGGGAAGCAGCAGTTGGGAAGGGAGTGAGACACGGTTGTAGCCTCTCCCGATATTGTTCAATTTGTACACTGAGCAAAGGAAAGTAAACAAAAGGAAACAAAACAAAAATTCGGATAGGTACTAAAATGCATGGAGAAGAAATAAAAACTTTGAGGTTAGCCGATGACATTGTAATTCTGTCACAGACAGCAAAGGACCTGGAAGAGCAGTTGAACCGAAGGGACAGTGTCTTGAAAGGAGGATATAAGATGAACATCAACAAAAGCAAAATAAGAATAATCGAATGTAGTCGAATTAAGTCGGTTGATGCAGAGGGAATTAGATTAGGAAATGAGACACTTAACGTAGTAAAGGAGTTTTGGTATATGGGGAGCAAAATAACTGATGATGGTCGAAGTAGAGAGGATATAAAATGTAGACTGGCAATGGCAAGGAAAGCGTTTCTGAAGAAGAGAAATTTGTTAACATCTAGTATAGATTTAAGTAAGAGGAAGTCGGTTCTCAAAGTATTTGTGTGGAGTGTAGCCATGTATGGAAGTGAAACGTGGACGCTAAATAGTTCAGACAAGAAGAGAATAGAAGCTTTTGAAATGTGGTGCTACAGAAGAATGCTGAAGATTAGATGGATATATCAGGTGACGAATGAGGAGGTATTGAATAGGGTTGGGGAGGAGTTTGTGGCACAACTTGACTAGGACAAGGTATTGGTTGGTAGGAAATGTTCTGAGGCATCAAGGGATCACCAACTTAGTATTGGAGGGCAGCGTGCAGTGTAAAAATAGTAGAGGGAGACCAAGAGATGAATACACTAAGCAGATTTAGAAGCATGTAGGCTGCAGTAGGTACTGGGAGATGAAGAAGGTTGCGCAGGATAGAGTAGCATGGAGAGCTGCATCAAACCAGTCTCAGGATTGAAGACCACAACAACAACAACAACAATAATAATTATCATCATCATCATCGAAGATGGAATGACGCGCCATGGCCTTCAGCGATGAAAGGAGACTCTGGCTGCACGCGAGTGATGGTCGTTTCTGCCTACGGTGATGGCTGTTCGTCCAAGACATGCTGGCCCCACCTCAGACCTTATGGGTTGGGGTCCGAGAAAGTGTAACACTCGTTCACCTTTGTTGTTTATCGAGGGGAAGCTAATCAGCGCTCGGTACGTGCAGATTGTTGGTAGAACCGTTCTTTTGACGTTCTTGCAACAGGAAGATGTGTGTTGCATTAAGATAATGCTCACCCACACAGTGCCCCTGAAACTCATCGTGCAGCAACTTCCCTGGCCAGCACGTTCTCCGTACTTGTCTCCAGTTGAGCAAGTATGGGATTTGATGGGATCTGAAGTGAGTCTTGCTACTCGTCAACAATAACTCTTACAGAACTACGTGAACAGTTCGAGCAGACGTGGCATAACGTAACCCAGGACATGTAGTTCCGCATAGTCAGCGCGTACACAACTTTCCCACTTTAGCGCACCCCACTAAACACAACAGTGCAGGTGCAGCGCTCGTCCGTCTCCGCACTACAAGATGGCGCTGCCATAGAGACGGACCAAATTCTGCTTCAGCTGGTCCACGTATTAATATGTAACGTAGCCAATGAGATTGCTGCTAACGTAGAACCTTTTCTCCTCGCAGATCACACTCGCGCAGTGATACCTGATTGTGCGAGGTATTATAACGAGTGTACAGACCTGCGATTAGTCAGTCTGCATTAGTCTATAGCCAAGTTTCAGTCTGCGCCTAAATAAGATTATCATATTCCTGTACATAGCCATGAAGATAAATGAATGGACACTTTGTCAAGTATCAGATATATGTGAGAATAAGATTAAAATACCAAGACCACAGGAACTTCAGACTGTCAATTGTAAACAGCATCAAGACTCAAGTAATTTCTATGATTTTTATTGTTTTAATAAATGTGTGTGAAAATTAATAAAGTTCTGTTTAAAGGTGGTCACCGTGAATCTGCTACTCTAAGCGTGCAAGTGGCATTTCTATCGTCCGACCTAACGGCAGAAGATAAACACGCCGCGGTAAGACCACGAGACATATTGCTGACACTCGCCTACTTCGTTAGAGCGACAGGTCAAATAATCTGATGGTGTGTGAACTGAAGGTCTTACAGTACGCACATCACAAAATGTAATCATGTACTCCATATGCACTGTTGCAGCAGTAAATTTTTGTGAACTGGAAACCTCTAAAAGGGTGTACTGATTTGTTTTTTTGGGAATTTATCTTTTGAAATGTATTACTGCAGCAGAATCTCGAATTCTAAATTGATTGATAGATCGGATAACTACTGTACCGAATTGGGAGAAATTACATTTATGGTACATGTTGTCTAAAAGAAGTGTACATGTTGTCTAAAAGAAGGAATCAGTTGACAGTACAGGTCCTGAGGTATCAAGGTAAATTTCGCAGTGGAGAAATGCATGGGGAGGACGTAAAAATACCACAGGGAGATTATGGCTTGAATACAGTAAGCAGTCTCAAAAGGTTTTAAGTTGCACTAGTTATTGGGAGATGAAGAGACTTGCACAGGATAGAGTAGCATGGAGAGCTACATAAAACCAGTCTTCGGACTGAAGACAACAACTACAACAACATGATAAATATGAGGGTCCATAAAATGAGAAAGAGACAGATGGAAAAAAAGTGAGTAAAATGTTCATTATTTTAAAAGTAATCGCCAAATCTGTTAACTCATTTATCCTATTGTGAGACAAGACAGGTCAGTGCCTTCATGGTAAAATGCACCTTTTCGTCAGAAGCAAATCGGCGCCCACAAACGTCTTCTTGCGGGCTCCAAAACTACGGAAATCGCATAGGGAGAGATCGGGACTACACGGAAGACGTGTAAGGGCTTCCCAGCGAAACTTCTGTAGCGTAGCCGATACCTTTGCAACTTGCGGACCCCCCACAGTTGACTTTCTGTTTTTCCCATCTGCTTCGTTTACATTTAACTGACCTTTATACAGGGTGATTCAAAAAGAATACCACAACTTTAAAAATGTGTATTTAATGAAAGAAACATAATATAACCTTCTGTTATACATCATTACAAAGAGTATTTAAAAAGGTTTTTTTTTTCACTCAAAAACAAGTTCAGAGATGTTCAATATGGCCCCCTCCAGACACTCGAGCAATATCAACCCGACACTCCAACTCGTTCCACACTCTCTGTAGCATATCAGGCGTAACGGTTTGGATAGCTGTTGTTATTTCTCGTTTCAAATCATCAATGTTGGCTGGGAGAGGTGGCCGTAACACCATATCCTTAACATATCCCCATAAGAAAAATCGCAGGGGGGTAAGATCAGGGCTTCTTGGAGGCCAGTGATGAAGTGCTCTGTCACGGGCTGCAGACAGTCCTTGAACCAATTTCAGACGATAAGGTTTCATAACTAACCTTTTTCGTAGGACTCTCCATACAGTTGATTGTGGAAATTGCAGCTCTGTGCTAGCTCTGCGAGTCGATTTTCCTAGGCTGCAAACAAATGCTTGCTGGATGCGTGCTACATTTTCATCACTCGTTCTCGGCCGTCCAGAACTTTTCCCTTTGCACAAACACCCATTCTTTGTAAACTGTTTATACCAACGTTTAATACACCACCTATCAGGAGGTTTAACACCATACTTCGTTCGAAATGCACGCTGAACAACTGTCGTCGATTCACTTCTGCCTCACTCAATTACACAAAAAGCTTTCTGTTGAGCGGTCGCCAACTTAGCATCAACTGACGCTGGCGCCTAGTCAACAGCGCCTCAAGTGAACAAATGTACAACTAAATGAAACTTTATAGCTCCCTTAATTCGCCGACAGATAGTGCTTAGCTCTGCCTTTTGTCGTTGCAGAGTTTTAAATTCCTAATGTTGTGGTATTCTTTTTGAACCGCCCTGTATAATGTGTGAGTGAAGGAAACTTTTTAATCCGAAAATTTCTATTAAGATACGGCGCAAGCATGAGCAATGAATTTTTTTTTTTTGAAAAGCTTCCCAATTAAGCTGCAGCTATTCTAGTCATGTTACGGCTGCCGGCGTGCGTTATCGTCACTGGCTGTGTGCCACCTCAGTGTGTTCCTTCCAAATATCGCTGCCTGGGCATTGCAGTCAAATAAACGTAACAAAACTTCCTAGCGTTTGCAGACAACTTTCTGTACCCTTCCTTATCATAGCCGGATAGTCTAGTGAACCAGAAAAACTTCTATGAGAGCTTGCAAACCACGTTCTTTTCTGATTATATCGTTCTAGAAGTCCGCAAAGGACAGTTCAGTTTTAACGTCTAGTAAACGTACCTCCTAGCTCTCGAGTATCTACATCTACATCTATACACTGTAAACCACTGTGAAGTGTATGGAGGAGAATAATTCCCGTTTTACCCCGCGTCTGGAGCGTGGGAGGAATGACTGCTTAAGCATGTCGCGATTGCATGCCGCAATTAGGGGTATTAGACATCACAAACCTATATTAAAATATACCTGTTAAAGAAACTATGGACGTAATAATGAACAACTTCCTAGAGCACAAAGTGTTCACAAGTTGAAATTATTGAATTTACGGAATTACTGGAAATTAATCCTTAACTACAACTACTTTGCATTCACTGGTAACACTTATGAACAACAAGTTGGGCTAGCCATGGACTTATCCAGATCTAACGCAATAGCAGACATTTTCATTAACCACCTAGAACAGTAAATGCTCAGCACCAGGAACACTGCTTAAAAAAACATTGTATACTACAAATGATATGTCGATTATACCTAAATTTTACTCAAAGGGGACGCCAAAGACACCAAGATCATCGTAAACTTGTTCAGTAATGTATATAAGAAAAAAAAAATTCACACCTGAATGCAAAAAATGCATCAATTTTCTAAATCTGTGCATAGAAACAAAAATAGCACGCACTATTTTAGGATGTACAGAAAAAGACAACCTCCAGCAACACATTCCCTGCCACATTATGCCACCCAGATGTACACAAGAAAGCTGCATACAAAAGGAATATACACAGGGGAAAAGAATTAACAAAGAGGACAGGAAGAAAGAGCTAGACATCATCTAGGGGACTTACCCAGCTCAGTGATAGTATGCAGAGAAGAACTAAAAAAAAGAAGAAATTCCTAGTTCTTCAGAAGGAGCCAATAATACAATCGAATGTATGGCTGGCGTACCTTAATGTTGGTAACATTTCTTAAAAAATGGCAAACCTACTTAGGTCAGATGAAGTGAAAGTACCTTTCTCCGCCGGCCGCGGTGGTCTCGCGGTTTTAGTCGCGCAGACCGGAACCGTGCGACTGCTACGGTCGCAGGTTCGAATCCTGCCTCGGGCATGGATATGTGTGATGTCCTTAGGTTAGTTAGGTTTAAGTAGTTCTAAGTTCTAGGGGACTTATGACCGCAGCAGTTGAGCCCCATAGTGCTCAGAGCCATTTGAACCATTTTGAACAATGAACTTAATTGTTACATGCATAACAATTTACAAATTCAGCAATAGTAACACACAAAAAACACTAGACACCCATCCTAAAACGTAGAAGAAGATCTTAAGATACTCCAACACTTCCAAAAATGGCATGCAGTCGATTTAATGGAGGAGTTCGAAATTTTTGAACACCAGAAAAAGTCCTCAGTGACAAACTAGATAGTGAATCAGTTAACTTCTTCAAATGTTTTTTCTGCATATGATAACAGTAACAATTATTATAAGTATACACGTTCCCTCATTAGAAAAAAAAAATGCAATCGATAATTCAGGAGTCAATAGTGGTAAAACACGTTTTATAATAGGCATTACAATCCAAAACCCGCCAGGGTAGCCGAGAGCGCTAATTCGTTGTTTCCTGGACTGCGGTAGGCGCGCCGGCCTCGGATCGAATCCGCTCGGCGGATTGCCGACGAGGGCCGGTGTGCCGGCCAGCCTGGATGTGGTTTTTAGGCGGTTTTCCATATCCCGCTAGGTGAATACCGGGCTGGTCCCCACGTTCCGCCTCCGTTACACGACTCACAGACATTTGAAAACGTTAGTAATATTCCATGGCTTACACTACACGCAGGCAGCTAGGGTACACTCATTCCGCCCCCCTGGGATGCGGGGTGGCGGTAGGAAGGGTAACCGGCTACCCTCTGCAACTAACACTACCACATCAATAGTAACAAGACCGACCCCGCGTTGGAGCGGGACAATGGCCTTAAGAAAGAAAGAAAAGACAGAAACATTATATAATTCAAAAACAGTGTAACACTTCAGACTGTGTACAAACTCTATGTGAACCATAGAGCATGTTTTGTAAACAGACAGTGTAAATGATGATTTGCGTCTTTGTGATATTCTGTATAATTGAGGAGGCCCAATACCTGTAAATAGACAAAAACAAAAATGCTGTTACTAACATATACCGTTTAAAAACACTCAATGATTCGTTTTGTTCAATGTTCCAATTGCAGTCTAACTTCAAAAAGACGCAAGAGAAGCAGTCACACATGCAAACATCACCAATCATTCACGTAAACAAATGTACTTGATAATGAGAAAAAATTCTCGAAACGGGTTTTGACAAGCATCAACAAATAAATAACTGGTGTGCAGTTTTTATCATTTAAATCATGAATGAAATATGTTTCAGCTTTTTTGGAAATTCGACTACGAAGGGGGTGAATAAGTGGGTGCAAGTGAAACTAAATCGTTATTAAAGAAAGACTGAAGCATTTTTAAAGCTACATTTACGAAAATTGGTGCTTCTCGGTTACGAGGGTGGTTTGAAAAGTTCTCGGAATCACCACGAGAGGTAAGCTCTAGCGCAACGAGTTGTTCACGTGGTATCCATTGGACTGTTGCCTGTAAACACGTGCCACGTCAGTGCTCTTGGAAGAGAGCTGTGCCAGTGACGTGTTCTGTTGTTCCGGCGTAGTGATTTGCGAAGATGAAAGAAATCGAGAGTCGAGCAGTGATTAAGTACTTCATAAAGAAAGGTGTGAAAGCAAAGGACATACATGCCGATTTCCAGAATACACGAGGGGCTCTGCTCCTTCATATTCAGCTGTTGCCAAGTGGACGAATGAATTTAAGTTTGGTCGGGAGAGCTTAGATGACGATCCGCGCAGTGGTCGACCGAGGTGTGTCACCACTGCAGGAATCATTGCAGAAGTGCACAAAATGGTGATGGAGGATCGCCGATTGAAAGTGCGTGAAATTTCTCACGGTTGCCAGATGTCATCTGAAAGGCTATATCACATTTTAACTGAAGAATTAGAAATGGAAAAAAAAATCTGCAAGATGGGTGCCACAACTCTTGACGCTTGATCAAAAACGCAAGAGAATGGACATACCGGAACAATGTTTGGCCAGTTTTAGGAGAAACGAACAATATTTTTTGCGCCGGTTTGTGTCCACAGATGAAACTTGGCGCACTTCTATACCCTACAGACAAAACAACAGGCAGAGCAGTGGAAACATGCTGATTCTTCGCAACCAAAGAAAGCAGAGACAATACCTTCGGCGGGGAAACTCATGGGATCAGTGTTCTGGGACGCGAAGCGGATTTTGTTTGCAGACTATCTTCTCAGTGGGCAAACAATTACTAGAGAATACTTTGCTAACCTCCTGGACAAATCGCAACAAAAGACACGCGAGAAAAAGGCGAGCTTTAGCAAGGAAGAAAGTAATCTTCCATCAAGACAATGTGCAACCGCACACCTGTGCCGTCGCCATGGTAAAATTACACGAACTAAGGCATAAAGAACTGTCGCCTCAATCCGCCTTGTTCATGTGGTATGACTCCGTCAGACTTGCATCTCTTCCCAAAACTGAAAATTCTTTTTGGTACACGAAGTTTCACTTCAATCGAAGAATTGATGGTAGGTGTTGGCAACTATTTTTCAGGCCTGAGGGAGACTTATTTTCGATATGGGATGAAGGCACTGGAACATCACTGGACCAAGTGCATTAATCTACTAGGAGACTACATTGAAAAATAAAAAAAAGTTTCAGGGATGCAAGTACTTTTTTTTCTCTTCCGTTCCCAGAACTTTTCAAACCACCCTCGTAGAAATAAAGAAATACTTGTTTCAGAGTTTTTGGAAATTCAACCCCCGAAGGGAATGAAGTGGGGATGAAAAGTTTAGCTAATTTTTTTTCATTATGAAAGTATTTTCAAAGCTAAGTCTGCGAAAATTTGTATTTGGCTTCTGTTGGAAATTAAAAGAAAAAAGTGTCACTCTTTTTGGAAATATCGACCCTATGGGGGTGACATAGGGGACGAAAATTTTTAAGGAAATATTTCGTTACATTAAAAAATCGAAGTTAAATCTGTGAAAGTGGTATTTCACTTCCCGGTTAGATGCATCTACATCTACATCTACATGATTACTCTGCAATTCACATTTACGTGCTTGGCAGAGGGTTCATCGAACCACAATCATACTATCTCTCTACCATTCCACTCCAGAACAGCGCGCGGGAAAAACGAACACCTAAACCTTTCTGTTCGAGCTCTGATTTCTCTTATTTTATTTTGACCATCATTCCTACCTATGTAGGCTCAACAAAATATTTTCGCATTCGGAATAGAAAGTTGGTGACTGAAATTTCGTAAATAGACTCGCCGCGATGAAAAACGTCTTTGCTTTAGTGACTTCCATCCCAATTCGCGTATCATATCTGCCACACAAAAGGAGCTGCCCTTTTTTGCACCCTTTCGATGTCCTCCGTCAATCCCATCTGGTAAGGATCCCACACCGCGCAGCAATATTCTAACAGAGGACGAACGAGTGTAGTGTAAGCTGTCTCTTTAGTGGAGTTGTTGCATCTTCTAAGTGTCCTGCCAATGAAACGCAACCTTTGGCTCGCCTTCTCCACAATATTATCTATGTGGTCATTCCAACTGAAGTTGTTCGTAATTTTTACACCCAGGTACTTAGTTGAATTGACAGCCTTGAGAATTGTACTATTTATCGAGTAATCGAATTTCAACGGATTTCTTTTGGAACTCATGTGCATCACCTCAGACTTTTCGTTATTTAGCGTCAACTGCCACCTGTCACACCATACAGCAAATTTTTCTAAATCGCTTTGCAACTGATACTGGTCTTCGGATGACCTTACTAGACCGTAAATTACAGCATCATCTGCGAACAACCTAAGAGAACTGCTCAGATTGTCATTGAGGTAATTTATGTAGATCAGGTACAGCAGAGGTCCCAGGACGCTTCCCTGGACAAAGAAATATGTGTTAAGAAGATGAAAGTTTCTATAGAAATGCCACCACAAGAACGCAGAAGGCATGATCAATAAAAGCTGTGGACTCGAGTTGTCAGAAGCGCTTTTTTGGACAGAAGTACATTCGGAAAAGGCCATGTTTCTATGGCCTTAATTAACGTGAAAAGTTGAGAAGGCACTGCGGTTTGTGAACAACATAAAAAATCGATTAAAGAAAAACAAAAAATCTGTGCAGACCATACACACTACGCCAGCGAAGCAGGAGGCGCTAATCTTATTTTTGTAAGTATGGCGTCTGAAAAAAGCCAGAGGTTAATGTTGTGTAGTATGCCAGTCGCTAATGGAAAGAAATGAAATGATCGTGTGGCATTCATGGCAAGGAGGCCCCATCTGGAGAAGAGTTCGGCCGCCGAATTGCAAGTCTTATTTCAGGTGACGCCACATTGGGCGACTTGCATGTCAGTGATGATGAAATGATAACACAACAGCCAGTCTGCAACGAGGAATTGAACCCGGGCTCCCTGCGTGGTGGGCAAACACGTTACCGCTCAGCTAAGCAGGCGGTCAGGTCGCTAAAATACAACATGAGCAGCAAGAATGGCACCGAGGAACACCTGAATTTACTTCTGCTTTTGTCGGTGACTTTCCATCTAAGATATTATAATGCGTCATACCTACCAACAAATCCTCCATCTAATCACAAATTTGGATTGATACCACATACGACAATATTTTCGGTAATGGAAATGTCCTGTGGCTAGGGCCTCCCGTCGGATAGACCGTTCGCCTGGTACAAGTCTTTCGAGTTGACGCCACATCGGCGACTTGCGTGTCGATGGGGATGAAATGATGATGATGATGATGATACGGACAACACAACACCCAGACCCTGAGCGTAGAAAATCTACCCAGCCGGGAATCGAACCCGGGCCGTTAGGTGTGACATTCCGTTGCGCTGACCACTCAGCTACCAGGGGCGGACTTTTCGGTAATAGGCGTTCGTGTGGTATTGAGTCAAATGCCTTTGGGAAACCATGAAATACTGTGCATCTGATTGCCCTGAGTCATGGTTTTCAGGTTGCCACGTGAGAAAAGATCGAGATGGGTTTCGCACGACTGATGTTTCTAGATTCCATGCTTTGGGAGATACCCCATTGCCTTTGAATTCGGAATATATGCTAAGACTCTACAACAGACGTCAGTGATGTTGGACTGTAGTTTTGTTGATCACTGTCTCTGTCACTGCAGATGGAAGTGACGTGTTTCCATGCAACTACTGGGTACAGCTTTCTTTAGTTAGAGAACGCCACGTTATTTTCAGTAAGAGCTTATATTTCATAAACTGAATTTCTTTTGATAGTATTTGAGCACGTTTTTCAATATTGGTCGCTTCTTAAGAATTGGCGGCCCATGGTGGCCGAGCGGTTCTAGGCGCTCCAGTCTGGAACCGCGCGACCGCTAGGGTCGCAGGTTCGAATCCTGTCTCGGGCATGGCTGTGTGTGATGTCTTTTGGCTAGTTAGGTTTAAGTAGTTCTAAGTTCTAGGGGACTGATGACCTCAGATGTTAAGTCCCATAGTGCTCAGAGCCATTTGAACCATTTTTCTTAAGAATGCTCGGTGAGACAGGGTACTGCAACAAACACACTCCCTGGCTAAAAGTGAAACAGGCAGGAGACACAGCTGTCAGCGTGACTTCGTACACAAACAAATCATCAAGCGAGTATCTAAATGACATCCAGTGAGTATCTGAATGATTGCAGTTCTCTGTGAAACGTACAACGGCCACGAGAGTGCATTACTGTTGCTCGAGTTTAGTATTGACATGAGGCTTGGTAGGGGGCGTGAAGAGCGTCAGGTTTTGAGTGATGACTGTGAAATACACGGGCATTCAGTGTACTCGTACGAGACAGCATTATCAGCACCTGACAGTTTTAACGGGGCCTCACTTTGTGTCTCCATTTAGGCGGCTGGCCGAACTGCAAAGTATCCAGATTTGTGGAGCATTCTGATGTGACAGTGACGCGACGTTGGACTTTACGGGAACGTGAGGGGCCGGCCGCTGTGGCCGAGAGGCTCTAGGCACTTCAGTCCGGAACCATGCTGCTGCTACGGTTGCAGGTTCGTCTTCAAGGTTCCGCGACAACGTCTCACCACCACAAGGGGGGAAGGGGAGGGGATTCCCGTATTTTGCCCAAGCACATCTTAACCCCTCCACATCTACGCTTGCCATCCGAGAACAAGCAGTGGACTATCTGCAACATCCCCCCTCCCATTGGTCGGTATTAATATCTTGAGGATTCCATATTCCTAGATTCCCGGAAGGCGTTTCACAAGTTGCCTCATTATACAGGGTGAAAACTATTTAAACCGACAAACTCAGGGAGGTTGTAGGGGACATCAAAATAATTATTTTTCCCTAATGTCATTTTTTCCTATGAGGAGTATTTAAACCAGTGGAGGCTGTATTACGCTCTTCAGTTGTAGGCAACTGCTGTCCACCAGTGTAGTAGTGCATTGTCTCTGCTTACTAACGGAGCGATACACCTGGAGTGAGTACACTGGTATGGTTGGTGCGTACTACGTAGCGCACCACAACGGACGAGCTGCACAGCGGGTTTATCAACATCAATATCCTAATCGCCGTATCCCGCATCATACGACCTTTGCTGCTGTGTAGCAACGTCTGCGTGAGACCGGGTCATTTAGCACATTACCTGGACAGGGACGCCGTCGCACACGGTAAGAACGGTGCAGTTTGAGGAAGCTGTCTTGCAGCATGTGGAGCGGGATCCCTCAATCAGCACTCATGCAATTGCACATAACATGGGGACGAATCAGACGAATGTAAGAACAGTCCTTTGAGAGCAGTTTTTACGTCCATTTCACTTACAGCGTGTCTACAACCTGGAACCAGTTGATTATCCATCCAAAGCACAGTTTTTGCAGTGGTACCTGGAACAGTGTGAAATGCATCCTACATTTCCATCCCCTGTGTTGTTTACCGATGAAGCAACGTTCGGGCGTGATGGAGTCTTCAACATGCACAATTTGCATGTTTGGAGTGATGATAACCAACATGCCACAGCTCATCAAGTGTGGTATTCGTTAATGTGTGACACGGTGTTGTTGGAGACTGTTTCATTGCGCCGTATCTGCTACCTAGGCTATTAAATGGCAGGCGCTATTGCAATTTTCTCGCCAGAGCATTGCCAGAATTGCTGGAAGACGTCCCGCCCCCTACAAGACAACGCATGTGGTTCCAACATGACGGGGCGCCGGCACATTTCAGTCGTCGTGTGCGTCGATTCCTGGACCGACGGTTCCCAGAAATGTGGATTGGCAGAGGTGGTCCAGTACCATGACCTGCTCGATCCCCAGATATGTCCGCTCTGGACTTTGTTGTGTGGGGAGAGGTGCGCAACCTTGTTTAGGCAACTCTTGTTGCATCAGAAGCGCATCTGGTTGCCCGTATAGTAGCAGCAGCAGGAACAATTCAGGATACTCCTGGGGTTTTTCCCGTGTGAGACAGAACATGATACGATGGTGTAACCTTTGTTTACGTGTCAATGAAGGCATTTTTGAAAATCTACTGTAATTGAAATTGGGTTGTCTTAATGTGTTGTCTCTTGGTCATAAAAAAATGGAGAAGTGTTTGTTGGTTTAATTAATTTAAAGCCAGAGAAATCTTCCTCTACCGGTTTAAATATTCCTCATAGGAAAAAACGACAATAGGGAAAATATTTGTTTTGATGTCCCCTACAATCTCCCAGAGTTGGTCGGTTTAAATACTTTTCACCCTGTAGATTGTTGAAGATGAGAGCACACGGGGTAGGTAGGTTTTCAGATGTGGATGGCTCGAAGACATTTTAAGAAATATAGCCAAGCACGTTGTCCTCGACGGCGATTGTTCATCAGGGGTACCAACAGAAGTTCTCCAGGAAAGTGTGATAGGGCCGTTATTATTTTCTGTATACGTAAATGATCTGACGGACACGTTAAGCAGCAGTCTAAGGCTGTTTGTGATGCTATGGTGTACAGGAAGCTGTCGACTGACAGTGGGAGGACACAAGAAGATTTAGACGGAATTTCCAGGTGATTTGATAAATGGCAGCTTGGTCTACGTGTAGAAAAATGTGAGTTAATGCGGATGAGTAGTAAAAGTAGTCCTGCAACGTTCGAATGCAGCATTTGCAGAGTGCTGCTGGACACAGTCTCTTTGATTAAATACCTAGGCAAAGCGATGTTAAATGAAATGAACGTCAGGTTGGTATTAGGGCAGGGGAATGGTCGACTTCTTTCTGTGTAGATTTGATTCGATTCTGTACTCACCGAAATAACATCACATACCCTCTCAGCTACTGAAGTTTTATGTCGTTTCCTCTTCTTGTTTGTGTTTCACTTCGTTTGTCAGGCAATTTACAGGCTATTCTAAGGCTTGCGTGATAGGTCTATGCACCTCATGTTACTCGCATGCGGGAGAGTTGCGTGCATGTCCAGATATCTCACTTGAGAATCATTGTGAGAAATACATGCAAGGCACGTTTCTTCGTTTACTGGCGTAGCGAAGGGAACTGTTGAGCTTTTAAGAAAGAGAGTATCAGACTAAGTTTCGTACTTGCAGATACGCAATAATATTTTTTTGAAAATTGTTTGACTATGTACTTTTCAGCGCTGATTTCAAAAATGCAATCCATTTTTTTTTTCTATCACGTCAGGTTTTCTCACAAAAAAGGAGTATTTTTGGGTATCATAACGAAATTTCAGCAGAGTAAATCGAGCAAATGTATAGTTGTGACGACCACGGCGGACAGAGCCATCACTCAGACGCCGTCGCAATCTGTTTCACCGCGCGACCGTGGCGCGGGGCGCGGACAGCGGAGGGAGCGCGCCGCGGGCGGAGGGTATTTAAATCGGCCGCCGCCGCGACCGAACCTAGTTCCCCCTGAGCAGCCATAGCGTACGGATCTCCGTGCCGGCGCGTTCACAGGAGCTCAGTCCGTCAGTTCACCTGATGATGGCGACATGTTTGATCGCCGAAATATTGTTGCTCGTTGGACACTGTAGACCGGCAGTACACCCGTGGATATTTCGATTAAAATTTAGGCAATTAATCACATTTCCCCCAACGTTATAAAATTTTATTTATAAATCATGTTTTAAACTACATTTCCAGTACACTTCCAATTCTCTTTAACTCGTAAGTCCTCATAATAACGCTTTCGCTTTCTGTCCAAGCTTCTTTCATTGCTTTTCCGACTGTGGACTCGTTGTGGATCATGCCTTTTTATCATCCATCAGTAGTCCGCTATCATGTTGACGTATCATCTTCCTTGATATCTTCTTTCCATTTCTTTGATGTCTTGGTGGAATCTTTCGCCCTGCTCTTCACTTACATCACCAAGGTTTGCAGGGAAGTAGTCAAGATGTGAGTGGAGAAAATGAAGTTTAATGCTCATGTTTCAGCCCAGCTTCTTAAAGTTGTCGAGCTTGTCTGCGACGATTGTCTTGTAGTTTGGATCTCTTTTGTTTCCTAGGAAACCAGTAACAACTAATTTAAAAGATGTCTATGCTGCCTTTTCTTTTGTTTCCATTTTGTCCACAAAGTTGGGATCTGTCATTACTTTTCCCTCGATCGATACCAAGAAAAGGATGTACCCGGAGCCAACATATGTTTATCTTTCAATCTAGATCCTAAAACCTCTGTCGGTTCTTTAGAAAGGCATAGGTCTCTAATTAAATCGTTCAGTTCACATCCTGAGAATGGAATGGGATCGGTTGTGCCAGGGTCGTAGCAATCTCTGTCTTTTAACACTATCGCCTTGCTGAGGCAATGGCTCGTGATCGTCTGTTTCATCCAAAGAATCTGGAGGAGAGGGTATTGGTACTACAGGTGCATGAGGAACAGGGCGAATGGCTGATTGAATGTTAGGGTAAGAAATATCCTTTTTGTTTTTCAAATTGAAACCTCGTATGTTGTAAGAACAAAAACAGCAGTCATTACTATGATTTTTGGTCACCCTCCAAACCACAGGTGTTCCAAAACGTAAATACAGCTTTTTACGTTGAAACCATTGCCTCAGTTCTTCAACACACACTGAACAAACTTTGTGTGGGGCCCAAGGCTTATCTTGATCACCTAACTTTATACCAATTTAAGCGAAATATGCTTTTTCAACAAAATCAGAAATGTTTCTTGGTTTCTTTTTAACGGTATAGTTACCACGAATGTAGCAGAAGCAATCTGGCGAGTTCATACATCGTTATTAACAACAACACGTGAACAGCAGAGAGTGAAGAGGTACTATGAACTGAAGGACAATAGCAGAAGCTCACTGCTTGGTGATGGCGGGAGAAGGGGCAGCGAGACAGACACGCACTGGCGTGAAAACACTGCTGGTTTCTCCTAATTACTCTTCACTTTACGTGTATCTAGTATAAAAACGGCTAAATAACGGATTATGGAGATCCCAAAAACCAAAATTCAAACTCACTAGAGTGCTGAAATATCGAAAAAAGCTATAACCAGACAAGCAGTTTGTGAAATAACTATATGTGATGGAATTTGTTCAATATTTTTTTTCCGAATTCAGCGTTGAAAACACTATAAAATCACTTGATAAATTTGAAACAATTTTTGTGTCGCAGACGAGAGTTATTAATCGAATGGAGAGCCAAGGGAGAAGTGCCCGGATTTGACATGGCGTAAAGCAAGGCTGCAGTCTTTCTCCCAAGCTGTTCATCACGTACATCGAAAAGCGGTGATGGAAATAAGACAGGTTCAGGAGTCGGGTCTAAGTCCGAGGTGAAAGGACATCCTTGATAAGATTCGGTGATGATCTTGGTTTCCCCAAATGAAGGTGCGAAAGAATGGCAGGACTCGGTGAATGGAATGTACAATCTAACGAGCACACATTGTGGGTTGAGAGTCAACCGAAGGAAGAGTAGCATCAGTAACACTTGCAATAAAATGAACAACAAAACTCGAGACAATGCATTTGATAAAATGAATGAATTCTGGCATCGTTCCCAATTAGAGGCAAAAATTTCTGAGATTTTATCTTTTGGAGCACAGCACTGTGCTATATGGAAATGAATCACGGACAGCGACCAAAAAAAAAAAAAATAATAATAACAGCGGTTGTGGAACCTGGAACCATATATAATAAATATACTTATATGGATATGGTGTCTGTTCTTTCGGACATGACCTGCAGCCGTCTAGAACGAAATTAGAATTATATTAATACCTTCAGATGGTATCGGGCGTTGATATAAGGTATTAATATAATTCTAATTTCGTTCTAGGCGGCTGCAGGTCATCAATGATGTCTGTTCTTTCGGACATGTCCATATAAGCATATAGTTCTGGCAATACCGGCCATGACCTACTTCTTCTGTGCGGATGCATACACATTCCCCGGACTCTTGCGGGACTTGGTAAGAATGTCTTCCACGTGTAAAGAGTGTGTTGGGTAGGGACACTGCGAATGTACTGTGTGGACATATAGGGTGAACATGTGGTCTCGCGGGAGGCTTGCGCGAGATAGTCCCTGCTGTCGCACTATACTCTGTGCTCTCGGTGACTCAGATGGATAGAGCGTCTGCCATGTAAGCAGGAAATCGCCGGATCGAGTCCCGGTCGGGGCACACATTTTAACCTGTCCCCGTTGATATATATTAACGCCCGTTAGCAGCTGAAGGTATTAATATAATTCTAATACATAATAAAGGCCACATGGGACCATGACAAGTAGGCCTGTATACCAGTGCGGTGTTCAGATAACCTCCCGGTTAATGACGGCAGGAGTACATTATTTTTTAATGAAGTTTTGATTACACCTGTCATTTCCTGCCAGCGCGCGTATTCTGTTAGCTAGGCAGCACTGTGGAAGGGTCCCACCATCTGCAGTCTTCCGGTACCGTGATTTCCTAACTACATCCTCGCCGCTCGCACAGTGGCAGTGTTAAACTGCGCACACCGCGTTGTGGACTAAAAGTTAACACCAACACCTGCTCTCGCCAGACGTAAACACTTCTGCATCTGCCGTATACTTTTCAGTGTAGTAACCTGAATTTGATGAAAGGAGAAAATATAAAAATGCAGTAAATGAAGCAGGCAAAAAGGAATACAAACGTCTCCAAAATGAGATCGACAGGAAGTGCAAAATGGCTAAGCAGGGATGGCTAGAGCACAAATGTAAGGATGTAGAGGCTTATCTCACTAGGGGTAAGATAGATGCTGCCTACAGGAAAATTAAAGAGACCTTTGGAGAAAGGAGAACCACTTGCATGAATATCAAGGCAAAGAAGGGAAAGCAGAAAGGTGGAAGGAGTATATAGACGGTCTATGCAAGGGCGATCTACTTGAGGACAATATTATGGACATGGAAGAGGATGTAGATGAAGATTAAATGGGAGATACGATACTGCGTGAAGAGTTTGACAGAGCACTGAAAGACCTGAGTCGAAACAAGGCCTCCGGAGTAGACAACATTCCATTAGAACTACTGACAGCCTTGGCAGAGCCAGTCCTGACAAAACTCTACCGTCTGGTGAGCATGATGTATGAGACAGGCGAAATACTCTCAGTAGGCTTTCAATTCAACTAAGTACCTGGGTGTTAAAATTACGAACAACTTCAGTTGGAAAGACCACATAGATAATATTGTGGGGAAGGCGAGCCAAAGGTTGCGTTTCATTGGCAGGACACTTAGAAGATGCAACAAGTCCACTAAAGAGACAGCTTACACTTCACTCGTTCGTCCTCTGTTAGAATATTGCTGCGCGGTGTGGGATCGTTACCAGGTGGGATTGACGGAGAACATCGAAAGGGTGCAAAAAAGGGCAGCTCGTTTTGTATTATCACGTAATAGGGGAGAGAGGGTGGCAGATATGATACGCGAGTTGGGATGGAAGTCATTAAAGGAAAGACTTTTTCGTCGCGGCGAGATCTATTTACGAGAATTCAGTCACCAACTTACTCTTCCGAATGCGAAAATATATTGTTGAGCCCAACCTACATAGGTAGAAATGATCATCAAAATAAAATAAGAGAAATCAGAGCTCGAACAGAAAGGTTTAGGTGTTCGTTTTTCCCGCTCGCTGTTCGGGAGTGGAACGGTAGAGAGATAGTATTATTGTGGTTCGATGAACCCTCTGCCAAGCACTTAAATGTGAAATGCAGAGTAATCACGTAGATGTAGATGTAGAAGTACTGTTGCCCACGTTTTCAGTAAACTGTGGACGGCTTGTTCAACAACCCAAACGCGCTGGTAATATTTCAGACGTTGGAATTACAAACAGGCCTGACCTTTTCGACGGTGTCAGTGTAGAACAGGGATAAATGACAATGAAGTCGGACCGAGACTCGAACTCGGGACCTTTGCCTTTCGCGGGCAAGTGCTCTACCACCTGAGCTACCAAACTTAACACAAGCTCTCCTGCGAGCCATGCTAGACTAGCACTCCTGAAAGAAATGATACTGCGGAGACATGGCTTAGCCACAGCCTGGGGGTTGTTTCCAGAATGAGATTTTCACTCTGCAGCGGAGTGTGCGCTGTATGAAACTTCCTGGAAGATTAAAACTGTGTGCCCGATCGAGACTCGAACTCGGGACCTTTGCCTTTCTCCTGCAGGAGAGCTTATGTCAAGTTTGGAAAGTAGGAGACGAGGTACTGGAGGAAGTAAAGCTGTGAGAACGGGGCGTGAGTCATGCTTGGGTAGCTCAGTTGGTAGAGCACTTGCCCGAGAAAGGCAAAGGTCCCGAGTTCGAGTCTCGGTCCGGCACGCAGTTTTAATCTGCCAGGAAGTTTCATACTGTTATAAGTGTCAAGGGGCATGAAAGGGAAGCAGTGGTTGAGAAGAGAGTGAGAGAAGGTTGTAGCCTAATCGCCTTGATTATATAGTTTGTACACTGAGTAACCGGTAGACGAAACAAAAGGAAATTAAAGTTCAGGGAGGAGAGATAAAAAGTCTGAGGTTTGCCAATGAGAGACAGCAAAGAACTTGTAAGAGCAGTTGGACGGGATCGACAGTGTCTTGCCGCGCGGGATTAGCCGAGTGGTCTAGGGCGCTGCAGTCGTGGACTGTGCGACTGGTCCCGGCGGAGGTTCAAGTCCTCTCTCGGGCATGGGTGTGTGTGTTAGTCCTTAGGATAATTTAGGTTAAGTAGTGTGTAAGCTTAGGGACAGATGACCTTAGCAGTTAAGTACCATAAGATTTCACTCACATTTGAACAATTTTTGTCAGTGTCTTGATAAGATGAGCATCAACAAAAGCAAAACGAGGATAGTGGAATTCTGTAGAATTAAATCTGGCGATGCTGAGGGAATTAGATTAGGAAACTACACACTTAAAGTAGTGGGTGAGTTTTGTTATTTGGGCAGAAAAGTAACTGTAACTAATAGTGGACGAAGTAGAGAGGATATAAAATGTAGACTGGGAATGGCAGGGAAAGCGTTTCTGAAGAAGAGAAATTTGTTAACATCGAGTATTGATTTAAGTGTCAGGAAGTCGTTTGTCGAAGTATTTGTATGGAGTGTAGCCATGTATGGAAGTGAAACATGGACGATAACTAGTTTGGATAAGAAGAGAATAGAAGCTTTCGAAGTGTGGTGCTACAGAAGAATACTGAAGATAAGGTGGATAGATCACGTAACTAATAAGGAGGTATTGAATAGAATTGGGGAGAAGAGGAGTTTTCGGCACAACTTGACCGAAAGAAGGAATCGATTGGTAGGACATGTTCTGAGGCATCAAGGGATCACCAATTTGGTACTGGAGTGCAGCGTGGAGGGTAAAAATCGTATAGGGAGACCAAGAGATGAATACACTAAGCAGATTCAGAAGGATTCGCTTCCTGAGGACACCACTCTAGCCTTGCTCTATCCCTGTTAAGTTTCAGGACCTTCGCCACAGAACTTCGCGATAGTACCTTTGTGTACACTGATGGCTCTCGGACTGACCGTGGTGTCTTGTGTGCCTTCGTCAATGGCGCCGACATTTTTCGATATCGGCTTCCGAAACACTGCTCAGTGTTTAGAGCGGAGCTCTTCGCCCTGTATCAGGCCACGCAGGACATCGGCGGCACAGGCTTTTCAATTGCGTCATCTGCTCTGACTCTCTGTGGCCTTCAAAGCGTGTGTGTGCTGTGCACCGTCCATCCGTTAGTGCAACGGGTCCAGGAAAACTATCATTTGGTCGTTCTTGATGGAGCCACGTTGATGTTTATGTGGGTTCCTGGACACGTCACTCTGACAGGAAACGGGGATGCTGACGCTGCTGTCAAGGCAATAGTCCTAACTCAGTCCACAAGTTCTTCCATTCCCTCCGATGATCTCTGTGTTGCCGCCTGTCAGCAGGAGATGTCGCTTTGGCATCACCAATGCTCCTGCCTTCACGGGAGCAGACTCAGGATTATTAAGCTTCTTCCAGCGGCTTGGACGAGCTTCTTTCGGTTTAGCTAGGCTGCGCATCTTTTCAGTCTTGCTCCCCCCACCACTTCGTGCTCATTGCGCTCAACCTTTAACGGCCCGCCATTTGCTGATGGAATGCCCTGTTTTTAACCACACGTTCTCGCTTGTGTTTCTACATCTCCATCGACATACATACTCCACAATCCACCATATGGTGCGTGGCGGAGGGTACCTCGTACCACAACTACCATCTTCTCTCCCTGTTCCACTCCCAAACAGATCGAGGGAAAAATGACTGCCTATATGCCTCTGTACGAGCCCTAATCTCTCTTATCTTTATGGTCTTTCTGCGAAATGTAAGTTGGCGGCAGTAAAATTGTACTGCAGTCAGCCTCAAATGCAGGTTCTATAAATTTCCTCAGTAGCGATTCACGAAAAGAACGCCTCCTTTCCTCTAGAGACTCCCACCTGACTTCCTGAATGATATCCGTAACACTCGCGTGATGATCAAACCTACCAGTAACGAATCTAGCAGCCTGAATCTGAATTGCTCCTATTTCCTCGATCAATCCGACCTGATAGGGATCCCAAACGCTCGAGCAGTACTCAAGAATAGGTCGTATTAGTGTTTTATAAGCGGCCTCCTTTACAGATGAACCACATCTTCCCAAAATTCTACCAATGAACCGAAGACGACTATCCGCCTTCCCCACAACTGCCATTGCACGCTTGTCCCACTTCATATCGCTGTGCAATGTTACGCCCAAATATTTAATCGACGTGACTTTGTCAAGCGCTACACTACTAATGGAGTATTCAAACATTACAGGATTCTTTTTCCCATTCATCTGCATTAATTTACATTTATCTTTATTTAGAGTTACCTGCCATTCTTGACACCAATCACAAAGCCTGTCCAAGTCATCTTGTATCCTTCTACAGTCATTCAACGACGACACCTTCCCGTACACCACAGCATCATCAGCAAACAGCCGCACATTGCTATCCACCCTATCCAAAAGCTCATTTATGTAGATAGAAAACAACAGCGGACCTACCATACTTCCCTGGGGCACTCCAGATGATACACTCACCTCCGATGAACACTCACCATCGAGGACAACGTACTGGGTTCTATTTGTCGTCTGAGTTACCGTCTTAGCGAATAACGCGCGTGCTGTCCACCGCGTTTTACTTTTTATCCGTCGTAGCAGTAATACGATGGCCATTTAATTTTTAGTTCAGGATCTCCGTTTCTCTATAGCGTATTTTATAGTCGTTTCTCTTCCGTGATTTAGGATTAACGTGTAGTCCTTTTTAACGCCTCTCTTCGTCTTCGTGTTCTACAGTTCCGAATGGGGGCGTGCGACCCTAGTTATTTTTGCGCCCTAAAACAAAACAAACAAAACTCAAAGTAATAAACCCATCAAGCAGCCTAGGAGAGTATACAAGCTGGAAAAAGCATATGAGTAGTTATTAGAATCTCACTTAGACAATGAATGAATATGATTTAGCGCCTAGATGGCAGACGTAGAGGAATTACGGCAAAGTTTAAAATGATTTAAGTAGCGCTCTGGAGACGCGTGTGCGAAGCAAGTGGAAAGTGGATCAAGAATGGGAAGAACCCTCTGCGGTTTTATAATCAAGTTTAGAATATACCGAGGAAACAGTGTGTTGCTCTGTCGATTCAAAAAAGAACGCGCAAATGTCGAGAAGCAAACGTTTGTAGAAAATTGTGCGTACATAGGGAGATCAATGCCCAAAGCACACACTGGACTCGAATTCGAGAGGACGAGGGTTCAATCCCGCATCCGGCCTTCCTGATTTAGGTTTCCGTGATTTCCGTAAATCGCTTCAGGCAAATGGCAGGATGGTTCCTTTGAAAGGACACGGCCAGCTTCCCCGTCCTTCCCTGATCCGATGATCCTGATGACCTCGCTGTCTGGGCTCCTCCCCCAAACAACCCAACCCCACCCAAAGCGCGCAGTTACTTCCGCCGTCACACCTTAGCGCAAGACCTTGTCGAGAACCCAAGAAAATTCTTGTCCCACGCAAAATCGTTAAGGTGGTGGAAGGCTGCTAACGAGTTAGCCGCGGACCAGTTTATCGTGGCTATAAAAATCAGGAAAAGGAAAGCTGAAGTTTTAAATTTCGCGTTTAAGTCGTCGTTGGCGCAAGAGGAGGAGGAGATTAGTGTTTAACGTCACGTCGACAACGAGGCCATTAGAGACGGAGCACAAGCTAGGATTAGGGAAGGATGGGGAAGGAAATCGGCCTTTCGAAGGAACCATCCCGGCATCTGCCTGAAGTGATCTAGGGAAATCACGGAAAACCTAAATCAGGATGGCCGGACGCGGGTTGAACCGTCGTCCTGCTGAATGCGAGTCCAGTGTGCTAACCACTGCGCCACCTCGCTCGGTATTCGCGCAAGAGAACCGTACAAACATACCATCGTTTGACTGTCGCACAGACTCCTGCATAGACGACATAGAAATTGGAATATGTTGCATAGGGAGGCACTTGAAAGAGTTGAAAACAAATAAGCGGCCATGTCCAGATTAAGAGTACGCTGGGGCATTGACCCCATACTTAGCTTGTATTTATAGCGAATCTCTCGCCCATTGCAGGTGACCCCTGCGTATCAGAAAGGTGAAAGAATGGACCCCGAAAATTACAGACCAGTATCCCTAACATCGGTTTGCTGCAGAACTCTTGAACACATTCTGAGTTTGAATATAATAAATTTATTTGATACTGAAAAACTTCAGTCCAATAATCAGCTCGAATTTAGAAAGCATCTCTCGTACGAAACTCAGCTTGCCCTTTTCTCACGTGATTTTCTACAAACTATCGATGGAGGGCAACCAGCATGTTCCACATTCCTAGAGTTCCCAAAAGTGTTTGACACTGTGCCCCACTGCAGACTGTTGACTAAGGTGGGAAAACCCAGTTTAGGTTCCCAGATATAAGACTGGCTCGAAGAATTTAAGTAATACAACGCAGTAGGTCGTCCTCGACGGCGAGTGTTCAGGGACAAGGGTACTGTCGGGAGCGCCGCGGGGAAGAATAGGACCGTAGGATCGCTCTTGTTCTCTGTAGTCATAAATCGTTCTGGCGTAACCACAAACGCCAGAACGAAGATGCGGAACGCAAGAGCAGAGAAAATGTGAGGAAATGGCGGCCAGTGATGCGCGGAATTGGATCGTACCGCGCCAGGCGCGCCCCCTGCGAGACGTGAATAAAAGCGATGCTCCTGCTAACCTCAGCCGCTCAGATAGGCTCGAGTGTGCAACGTGATTAGTGATGCACTGTCATAAAGCCGTGATCCGTTTAGTGCTGCGCTGCCAGATTGTCGTGATGCGTATAGTGCTGCGCTGCCAGATTGTCGTAATGCGTATAGTGCTGCGCTGTCAGAGTGTCGTAATGCGTATAGTGCTGCGCTGTCAGAGTGTCGTAATGCGTATAGTGCTGCGCTGTCAGGGTGTCGTAATGCGTATAGTGCTGCGCTGTCAGGGTGTCGTGATGCGTATAGTTTGCGCTGCCAGATTGTCGTGATGCGTATAGTGCTGCGCTGCCAGATTGTCGTGATGCGTATAGTGCTGCGCTGTCAGATTGTCGTGATGCGTATAGTGCTGCGCTGTCAGATTGTCGTGATGCGTATAGTGCTGCGCTGTCAGATTGTCGTGATGCGTATAGTGCTGCGCTGTCAGATTGTCGTGATGCGTACAGTGCTGCGCTACCAGATTGTCGTGATGCGTATAGTGCAACATGATTAGTGATGCACTGTCATAAAGCCGTGATCCGTTTAGTGCTGCGCTGCCAGATTGTCGTGATGCGTATAGTGCTACGCTGTCAGAGTGTCGTAATGCGTATAGTGCTGCGCTGTCAGAGTGTCGTAATGCGTATAGTGCTGCGCTGTCAGGGTGTCGTAATGCATATAGTGCTGCGCTGTCAGAGTGTCGTAATGCGTATAGTGCTGCGCTGTCAGAGTGTCGTGATGCGTATAGTGCTGCACTGCCAGATTGTCGTGATGCGTATAGTGCTGCGCTGCCAGATTGTCGTGATGCGTATAGTGCTGCGCTGCCAGATTGTCGTGATGCATATAGTGCTGCGCTGCCAGATTGTCGTGATGCGTATAGTGCTGCGCTGCCAGATTGTCGTGATGCGTATAGTGCTGCGCTGCCAGATTGTCGTGATGCGTATAGTGCTGCGCTGCCAGATTGTCGTGATGCGTATAGTGCTGCGCTGCCAGATTGTCGTGATGCGTATAGTGCTGCGCTGCCAGATTGTCGTGATGCGTATAGTGCTGCGCTGCCAGATTGTCGTGATGCGTATAGTGCTGCGCTGCCAGATTGTCGTGATGCGTATAGTGCTGCGCTGCCAGATTGTCGTGATGCGTATAGTGCTGCGCTGTCAGATTGTCATGATCCATATAGTGCTGCGCTATCGGATTGTCGTGATCCGTATAGTGCTGCAGCAAGACCCCACATAAATGATCTGACAGACAGGGTGAGCCGCAGTCTGTCGTTTGCTGCAGATGTGCTGTACGGGAAGTTGTCGAAGTTGAGTGACTGATGGATGATACAAGATAGACAAAATTTCTGGTTGGTAAATGGCTCTGACCACTGTGGTTCATCAGTCCCCTAGACTTAGAAGTGCTTAAACCTAACTAACCTAAGGACATCACACACATCGATGCCAGAGGCAGGATTCGAACCTGTGACTGTAGCAGTGGCGTGGATCTGGACTGAAGTGCCTAGAACTGCTCGGTCACAGCAACTGGCATTTCTAGTTGGTGTGACGAATAGCAGTTAACTTTGAATGCAGAAAAATGTAAATTAATACAGATGAATAGGAAATGTTCGAATACAGCAATAGTGGCCTGTTAATTGACACAATCATATAGATTAAATATCTAGGCGTAACGGTACAAAGCAACATGAAATGGAACGAGCATGTAGGAGTGTAAAATAGAAGGCGAATGGTCGTTTGCGGCTTATATGCAGAATTTTGGGAAGTGTGGTTCGCTTGTAAGCGAGATTTTATATAGGACACAAGTGCAATCCATGCTTGAGTACGACTCCAGTGTTTGGGACCCGCACTAGGTTCGACTAAAAGAAGACAATACAGCAGTTCCGGTATATTCTAACATCACACCAGTGTATAAGAGATGCTTCGTGAACTGAAATGGATGACGTTCTTTTCTCGGAAAAAATATAGAGATCTATCAAAATTGAAGCTGACTGCAGGACGCTTCTTCAAGGTGTGACGAAAATGTACGGCACAAATTGCAAGACACAGTCCTCACACGTAGACGAAGAAATTATGTTATATGAAATGTGTCTAGAAACGCTTTGTTTTCAAAACTCATTTTCCCCACCTCATTAATCATGGGAAATACACACGAGTAGAACACACCAGTGTACCACATGCAACCCTTTCTCAGTGGAGATGTTTAGCATGCCCTCTGTCGTGAGGATCGATACACGCATCAAACGGCCGTCGCAATGAATCACTGATGCGTTGATGTATGTTTCTATAATACGGGCACGGAAACTCAGAAAACATTTCTTACTGGGGATCAATACTCCAGAGCTTTTCATTGCCAACTGTTTCCATGCACCGTATTAGGCATGTTAATTTATTTGCTTTTAGCACATTTACGTGCCTCTCTCTCACACACACTGTGTGATCAAAAGTATCTGGACACGCCCACAAACATACATTTTTCATATTAGGTACATTGTGCTGCCAACTACTGCCAATTGCTCCATATCAGCGCCCTCAGTAGTCATTAGACATTGTGAGAGAGCAGAATGGGGCGTTCCGCGGAACTCACAGACTTCGAATGTGGTCAGGTGATTGGGTGTTGGGTGTCACTTGCGGCATACGTCTATACGCGAGATCTCCACACTCCTAAACATCCCTAGGTCCACTGTTTCCGATGTGATAGTGAAGTGAAATGTGAAGGGACACCTACAGCAGAAAAGCGTACAGGCCGACCTCGTCTGTTGACTGACAGAGACTGCAGACAGTTGAAGAGGTTTGTAATGTGTAATAGGCAGACATCTATCCAGACCATCACACAGGAATTCCAGACTGCATCAGCATCCACTGCAAGTACTATGACAGTTAGGCGGGAGGTGAGAAAACTCGGATTTCGTGGTCGAGCAACTGCTCATAAGCTACACATCTCGTCGGTAAATGCCAAACGACGCCTCGGTGTAAGGAGCGTAAACAGTTGACGACTGAACAGTGGAAAAACGTTGTTTGGAGTGACGAATCACGGGACACAATGTGGCGATCCGATGGCAGGGTGTGGGTAAGGCGAATGCCCGGTGTAAGTCATCCTCCAGCGCGTGTAGTGCAAACAGTAAAATTCGGAGGAGGTGGTGTTATGGTGTGTTCGTGTCTTTCATGGAGGTGGCTTGCACTCCTTGTCGTTTTCGTGGCACTATCACAGCACGGGGATGGCGATTGCATCTTTCAACACGATCGAGCACCTGTTCATAATGCACGGCCTGTGGCGGAGTGGTTACGCGACATTAACATCCCTGTAATAGACTGGCCTGCACACAGACCTGACCTGAATCCCATAGAACACTTTTGGAACGTTTTGGAACGCCGATTTCGCGCCAGGAGCCCTATTTGTGTCGTTCATATCGATCGGTGTAGTAGGTTCGTTTCGGTAGTGACGTCATTTTCGGTTCTTTATCGAAATATCCTATTGAATAAGCTTCTGGACCTGTTAGCGAAGGGTCCTCCCACCGATTTTACGACAATTGTACCGAGAGGTTTTGGATTTAGATGTGGCCCTGTCCATCGGTGAGCTGTGTTTTATGTACACCTATAATTTGTTAATTTCAACATATTTAGCGATTTTAGCTTTGGATTTAGGGATTGTGTTACTAAAGAATCGCCAGAGGATGCATCCTGTTGGAAAGTGAGTTCATAATAGACTATTTTCCTTTGTTAGAAATATGGTTAGGTTAGGTTGTTACTATGAATGATTACGTCCAAAAAAAAAAAAAGTTTTCGGTCAATATTCTCTCAAAATACTTGTTATTTTTATGAAAATAGAAGTTTAAAGATCATTAAATATCAAGACATCGGCTCTGCTTACGTATATTAGATGAGTGTGAACTAACGTTACTAGTGCCTTTGTGTACTTTTTCCCACAAATGGGTTAGTTAGTAATTATCGAAATGTCTTTACAACTTTCAAGTAACGATGGAAGGCAATTATGTAAAGCCTGATATTGGAAAACTTCCAAACTATCACGCATTCATGACTTATGCAGCACCGTTTGGCAACGAAGTCGGACTATGTTCCTCGACGCAATAGTAACAGAATTTTCTTGTTTGACGTGGCCAGGGGGTTAGCGCGAGGGAATGCGACACGAAAGGACGCTGGTTCGTGCACTTATGGGTACATATTTTTTTTTCCTCTTCATGTATGCAACACGTTCTGAGACATTGTTATTCGTGTAAGTTAAGATTTTTCTGCAATATTCTTTATTCCTTACATGTAAGAGCGCACTTTCTCCGTAATGATTTCGTGGTTTCTGTGTGTTTAAAAAACGAAATATGAAACTACTGGAGAAGAAATTGCTGTGAGTGAAACAACCGACAGTGACCTTTATATTTTTTCTTGTCAAAAATAATTCACCATTTCTTCCGAATATGTAGCGATTTCCGAGTATGCGGTTAGACAGGGAAAAAAGCACAACGTAAATTACTGGGAATGTAAGTAGCAACAGTCATCTTCATAATCTTGCTGGTCACAAGTATTTATGTGCGATCGAATCCTCAACATCAGTGGACAGAGATGAAAGATCTCCGCCATAATATTTTTAGACTGTAGCACCATATACGGAACGTTTTCATTCATGACATGCATGTTATAAACTTCGACGAACTGCAGGAGCTCTCGAAAATGCGTTTTTTCAATTTAGTTTTAAGACTGAAATCGTTGACGTATCATATAGGGAAGTGGGCTACTTAATCATGTGGATCTCTAGGAGCGAGTCGTAACCACATTCTGTTTATCTTCTTAATCTTTGAAACTCTCTGAGTCAATTTTTCGGGTGTTTTTATAGATGTATTAGTACAATGTGGTACTACACACTATTTCTAGCTCATTTTCCGACACGTAAAATCCAAAACACGACATCAGTGTGAATGAGAATAAGATGACATAGTGCGGCATTTGTGACAATCTGCAGAATACAGTCAAATACGCTGTCGTTATTATGCATGCATGGAAACATGATGTCAGGGGAAACTAAAAATTTCTATGCATTCCAGCTGAGAATCATGGAAATGGATGTATTGCGGTTCTAGGCGCTCCGTTCGAAACCGCGCGACTGCTACGGTTGCAGGTTCGAATCCTGCCTCGGGCATGGATGTGTGTGATGTTCTTAGGTTAGTTAGGTTTAATTAGTTCTAAGTTCTAGGGGACTTACGACCACAGATGTTGAGTCCCATAGTACTCAGAGCCATTTCAACCATTTTTGATGTATTGCGCCTGATACTGTTAAGGAGGCGGCAAGAGCGATGAAGACGGGCACGTCAGCTCGACGGAATGCGGCGTCATGCGTTATGGTAACGTAAACGCAATTTTCGGTACTTCGAAGAATAGTGGTGGTGATTAGTGTTTAACCTCCCGTCGACAACGAGGTCATTAGAGACAGAGCGCAAGTTCGGGTTAGGGAAGGATTGGGAAGGAAATCGGCCGTGCCCTTTCAAAGGAACCATCCCGGGATTTGCCTGAAGCGATTTAGGAAAATCACGGAAAACCTAAATCAGGATGGCCGGAGACGGGATTGAACCGTCGTCCTCCCGAATGCGAGTCCAGTGTGCTAACCACTGCGCCACCTCGCCCGGTTTCGAAGACTAGTACGCCTGCTAGTCACCTTGTGTTCGTGGCGCCTTGCGCGCGTGCGCGGATCTGCGGCAGCTTGCTTTTGGTTGGCTTGCGCGACCCGAACGGTATCGCTACCGAAATGCATACTGAATAATACTGCGGCTCTCATTCGAGCACCGTTCGGTGCTCTTGAGTACCGAAACAATCGGCAGAATGGCGGAAAGATACAGAATAGGCACCCTGGCCTCACCGACCGAAATCGGTACCTCTCCTCAGTGCAGCACTCCGTGAAGAATGGGCTGCCATTTCCCAAGAAACCTTCCAGCACCTGATGGATTGTGTGCCTGCGAGAGTAGAAGCTGTCATCAAGGCTAAGAGTGGGCCAACACCTTGTTGAATTCCAGCATTACAGATGGAGGACGCCACGAATTTGTAAATCATTTTCAGTCAGGTGTCCCGATACTTTTGATGACATAGTGTATGGTGAAACATGGATAGGCAGAGTACGACTTGTACCATGGCTTTCAAGGTCACCTGTTATCAGGATCTTCCTGTCTGGAGGCATCGCAGAAGTGTACAGCGCTCCCATTGATACGATAAAAGAACTGGAGCAGTCTTGTCAATACTTAGGAAATGAGACGTCGATATTTTGAGGAATTTCTAACACATTCCAGAGAAGAGTGCAGTTGTTGTTGTTGTGGTCTTCAGTCCTGAGACTGGTTTGTTGCAGCTCTCCATGCTACTCTATCCTGTGCAAGCTTCTTCATCTCCCAGTACTTACTGCAACATATATCCTTCTGAATCTGCTTAGTGTATTCATCTCTTGGTCTCCCTCTACGATTTTTACCCTCCATGCTGCCCTCCATTGCTAAATTTGTGATTCCTTGATGCCTCAGAACGTGTCCTACCAACCAGTCCCTCAAGTTGTGTACTCGAAGTTGAGAAATTTCTCTTCTTCAGAAACGCTTTCCTTGCCATTGCCAGTCTACATTTTATATCCTCTCTACTTCGACCATCATCAGTTATTTTGCTCCCCAAATAGCAAAACTCCTTTACTACTTCAAGTGTCTCATTTCCTAATCTAATTCCCTCAACATCACCCGACTCAATTCGACTACATTCCATTATCCTCGTTTTGCTTTTGTTGATGTCCATCTTATATCCTCCCTTCAAGATACTGTCCATTCCGTTCAACTGCTCTTCCAAGTCCTTTGCTGTCTCTAACAGAATTACCATGTCATTGGGGAACCTCAAAGTTTTTATTTCTTCTCCATGGACTTTGACACCTACTCCGAATTTTTCTTTGGTTTCCTTTACTGCTTGCTCAATATACATATTGAATAACATGGGGGAGAGGCTACAACCCTGTCTCACTCCCTTCCCAACTGCTGCTTCCCTTTCATGCCCCTTCGACTCTTATAACTGCCATCTGGTTTCTGTACAAATTGTAAATAGCTTTTCGCTCCTACCCCTGCCACCTTTAGAATTTGAAAGAGAGTATTCCAATCAACATTGTCGAAAGCTTTCTCTAAGTCTACAAATGCTAGAAACGTAGATTTGCCTTTCCTTAATCTCGCTTCCAATGTAAGTCGTAGGGTCAGTATTGCCTCACGTGTTCCAATATTTCTACGGAATCCACACTGATCTTCGCTGAGGTCGGCTTCTACCAGTTTTTCCATTCGTCTATAAGGAATTCGCGTTAGTATTTTGCAACTGTGACTTATTAAACTGATAGTCCGGTAATTTTCACCTGTCAACACCTGCTTTCTTTGGGATTGGAAGTATTATATTCTTTTTGAAGTCTGAGGGAATTTCGCCTGTCTCATACATCTTGCTCATCAGTGGTATAGTTTTGTCAGGACTGGCTCTCCCAAGACCGTCAGTAGTTCTAATGGAATGTTGTCTACTCCGGGGGCCTTGTTTCGACTCAGTTCTTTCAGTGCTCTGTCAAACTCCTCGCGCAGTACTGCATTTAGATGCGGGGATGACACGTGGAACACTTTGTTGGAGCATGGCAGTGTACAGCAGCCGCACTCTGTGGCCGCGTGGTTTGAGGCGCCATGTCACGGATTGCGCGGCCACTCCCGCCGGAAGTTCGAGTCCTCCCTCGTGTGTGTGTGTGTGTGTGTGTGTGTGTGTGTGTGTGTGTGTTGTTCTTAGGATAAGTTAGTTTAAGTAGTGTGTAAGTATAGAGTCCGATGACCTCAGCAGGAATTCACACAAATTTGACCATTTTATTTTGTAGAGTAACATGAGGAATTTCCAAGAATCATTACCTATCGAAATCACGGACAGCGAACGATATATATCGAACGCAGATATGGAAAGCATTCAGTGCGTTGTCAACGGTGTGTCGTGTAACATTTAGCGTTGTGAATAGGAATGAGTTAAGCTGTTCCAGTTTCGAGTCCCCAAACGCTCATCTGACGAAAGTTAATTCTTGTTATTTGGATTTCGGTTTGGAATATAGCTTGCTGCCAAATGACAATTTCAAGAATTGTGTGAATTTTCATGGGGACCACTGTGCGAAACGTCGTAAGAAATACGCCAATGCTGATTTCCCTTTTCAGTTGTACTGCGCGCCTTGCCAGAAAAGGACATGGTCCAATAGTTGTAAGCTGCCCATCGGAAAGGGCATTACTTTAGTAACATCTCGGGTAAGAGAAGCGACCCCTTCCGAAACCGAGGGATTGACAAACACCGTTTGTGACTACTGTAGGCTCTGTCGAAGAATCCGCTACGTGATAATCACGAATAATAGTGTGTGTATCAGTGAACGTAACAAGATAGTTGTAATAGACGGATCACACATGGTCACTCGGAGATACAAGACAGGACAGCCCCTAAAAAATCATACTGAATGCGTAAGGATCTTCGGAGACACTGAAAGGGAATCCCGGAAGGCATTCATAGAATATATTCGAGAGGCAGGAAAACTAAGTGAAACTTCCTGGCAGATTAAAACTGTGTGCCAGGCCGAGATTCGAACTCGGGACCTTTACCTTTCGCGGGCAAGTGCTCTACCAAATGAGCTACCCAAGCACTACTCACGCCCCGTCCTCACAGCTTTACTTCTGCCAGTACCTCGTCTCCTGCCTTCCAAACTTTGCAGAAGCTCTCTTGCGAATCTTGCAGAACTAGCACTCCCGAAAGAAAGGATATTGCGGAGACATGGCTTAGCCACAGGTCCCGAGTTCGAATCTCGGCCTGGCACACAGTTTTAATCTGCCAGGAAGTTTCATATCAGCGCAGACTCCGCTGTAGGGTGAAAATTTCATTCTAGGAAAACTAAATGTTTCTCATAAAGCACTTCGTTTTGCCAGGGGCTAAGTTACAACAGCCGGAATTACGTCCTACAGCAAGAAGGAATCCAACATGAATTTGCGAATTCAGTGGAATTTGTGTCTTCGGAAAGTCCATCTGCCTCCACGCGGAATATAGAGCGCTTGTGGAAATCTGTCAAAACGCCGAGTAAAAGAGAAGGTCGACGGGGAGACGGGGGTGAACTGTACCTCTTCGAGAACCTGTAATTCCACAATTTGTGGTTTGCATGGGAAGATTCAACCTTCTGAGACTCTGCAAACATTTCTCAGATTCACGTGTAGAGTGTGTTCGATTTACGGGAAACAACGATGGCTTCCGGCGGCGTATGCAAACCACGGAATAGTCTGACGAGCGAACAGAGTGAGTCAAACTACTAGTTCCCTTTGTAATTAGTGTTAACTTAATAAACGTTTGTCTTCTATCGACGCCCTAGTCACAACAATAAACAGTGTCCATATTTGCCGCCACGAGAGTCGTCCAGTCGAGATATATATACACACGTCAAAAAAAGTTTTGCATCACTCGGTTCCCAGAACTCCTGAAGACAGACGTTGACTATGAATATTGTATCGGTTTGATTGTTCAGAGATGTCACTAAAGTCGCCCAAAGATGTAAACAACCATGCATGAGCAGCGCCTTTTAGACGGAGAAGGTACGACAGCCGATCAGTTCCAATCATTCCACCAGGAAAGAGGTACACGGCTCGTGTTGTCTGTAGTTCAACCGTGTCTAGACGGTCAATACCGCGGTTCGATCGCGTCCGCATTGTTTCTTTCTGCCAGGTAAGGCTGTCTACAAAGGAAGTGTCCAAGCATCTCGGAGTGAACCAAAGCAATGTAGTTCGGACATGGAGGAGCTGCAGAGAGACAGGAACTGTCGATGACATGCCTCGTTCAGACCACCCAAGGGCTACTGCTGCAGTGGATGGCCGCTACCTACGGATTATGGTTCGGAGGAGCCCTGACAGCAACGCCACCACGTTCAATAATGCTTTTCGTGCAGCCACAGGACGTCGTGTTAAGACTCAAACTGTGCGCAATAGGCTGCATGATGCGCAACTTCACTCCCGACTTCCATGGCGAGGTCCGACTTTGCACCACGCAGCGCAGTACAGAGGGGCCCAACAACATGCCGAATAGACCGCTCAGGATTGGCATCACGTTCTCTTGTCCAATGAGTGTCCCATATGCCTACAACCAGACAGTCGTCGGAGACGTGTTGAGAAGCAAGTCTGGCTGAACGCTCTAGACACACTATCCAGCAAGTGCAGCAAGGTGCAGGTTTTCTACGGCTTTGGGGCGGCATTGTGTGGGACCGACGTACGCCACTGGTGGTCATAGACGGCGCCGTAACGGCTGTACGATAAGTGATTGCCATCCTCCGACCGATAGTGCAACCATATCGGCAGCATATTGGCGAGGCATTCGTCTTCACGGACGACAATTCGTGCCCCCATCGTACGCATCTTGTGAGTGACTTCCTTCAGGGTAGCGACATCGCTCGCCTAGAGTGGCCAGCATGTTCTCCAATATGAACCATATCGAACATGCCTGGGATAGATTGAAAAGGGCTTTTTGTGGACGACGTGACCCACCAACCACTCTGAGGGATCTACGCCGAATCGCCGTTGAGGAGTCGGATAATCTGGAGTAACAGTGCATTGATGAACTTGTGGATAATATGCCACGGCGAATACAGGCACGCTTCTATGCAAGAGGACGTGCTACTGGGTATTAGAGGTACCGATGTGTGCAGCAATGTGGATCACCACCTCTGAAGGTCTCGCTGTATGGTGGTACAACGTGCAATGTGTGGTTTTCATGAGCAATAAAAAGGGCGTAAATGATGTTTATGTTGATCTCTATAACAATTTTCTGTATAGGTTCGGGAACTCTCGGAACCGAGGTGATGCAAAACATTTTTTGATGTGTGTATATAGTTTGGAGCTAGCGCGTTCGATAGGCAACGTTATTGGAAATTACCCTAATACTGCCTAAAAAACCGCACAAGAGACAGAACCTAGCACTACAGAATGTAAGCTTGAGGGCTTACAATAAAGTAGGCATTAACTGTTGTTGACAATAAGTTCTTTGAGTGAATAGAACAACTTTGTCTCTAAATAAGACACACAGCGCATAACATAGGTCTGCAGATATTTTCAGTTCAGTACAGATACAGCAGTAAAGAAGGCCATCATATCAAACGAAATGCAATTAGTCAGTAACGAGCCAGCGAAGATTATTGGTGCCTTGCACCAAAATATATAAAAAATATCCCAGAACCACCTCCGAAATTTTGTCTGTAATCAGTAGACGGGAGGGCTGAATGTAAGGACAGCTGCTCCAATGGATTCGAAATTCATCGTGCAACACGACGGACGTGAATATTTGTAACGGAATATACCGTTTATAGTGTTCCCTTTGCAGTTATTTAGGCAATTGCTACTCATCGCTAATTCCAACGCGGAAGGCTCAGCGCCGTATTATTACACGCCGTATCCTGCAATAAGGCCCACATCTCTTGGGGTGGAGGGGGGGGGGGGAGGAGGCTGAAGGGAGATCAAATTACAGTGATTCGGCGAGACGCGGATCTTGGCTTGGTACAAAAAGGTAATGAGACTGCGCATCGAGCAGTTACGCCTGTGGTAAGGGTGATGCGGGGACTGCAAGAAATCCTTGAGATAAGTGGTACTGTGGACACCGCCAAGAACTGGTTCTGTCTCGTCCGTAGTTAACCTATCGAAGCGTCTGAGGAACCAACGCAAATTCGAAATTCGCAGAGAAAAATATTTTCTCCTCAATCATAATTTCACTTGCATAAATGTTCACCCAAAACTCTACCATCTGGTGAGCAAGATGTATGAGACAGGCGAAATTCCCTCAGACTTCAAGAAGAATATAATAATTTCAATCCCAAAGAAAGCAGGTGTTGACATATGTGAAAATTACCGAACTATCAGTTTAATAAGTCACAGCTATAAAATACTAACGAGAATTCTTTACAGACGAATGGAAAAACTGGCAGAAGCCGACCTTGGGGAAGATCGGTTTGGATTCCGTAGAAATGTTGGAACACGTGAGGCAATACTGACCCTACGAGTTACCTTAGAAGAAAGATCAAGGAAAGGCAAACCTACGTTTCTAGCGTTTGTAGACTTAGAGAAAGCTTTTCACAATGTTGACTGGAATACTCTCTTTCAAATTCTGAAGGTGCCAGGGGTAAAATACAGGGAGCGAAAGGCTATATATAATTTATACAGCAACGAGATGGCAGTTATGAATCGAGAGTCATGAAAGGGAAGCAGTGGTTGGGAAGAGAGTGAGACAGGGTTGTAGCCTCTCCCCGATGTTATTCAATCTGTATATTGAGCAAGCAGTGAATGAAACAAAAGAAAAGTTCGGAGTAGGTATTAAAGTCCATGGAGAAGAAGATGACATTGTAATTGTGTCAGAGACAGCAAAGGACTTGGAAGAGCAGTTGAACGGAATGGACAGTGTCTTGAAAGGAGCGTATAAGATGAACATCATCAAAAGCAAAACGAGGGTAATGGATTGTAGTCGAATTAAGTCGAGTGATGCTGAGGGAATTAGACTAGGAAATGAGAAAGTAGTAAAGGAGTTTTGCTATTTGGGGAGCAAAATAACTGCTGTTGGTCGAAGTAGAGAGGATATAAAATGTAGACTGGCAATGGCAAAGAAAGCGTTTCTGAAAAAGAGAAATTTGTTAACGTCGAGTATCGATTTAAGTGTCATGAAGTCGTTTCTGCTGCAAAAGAATGGTTAAGATTAGATGGGTAGATCAGATAACTAATGAGGAGGTATTGAATACAATTGGGTAGAAGAGGTGTTTGTGTCACAACTTGACAAGAAGAAGGGATCGGTTGGTAGGACATGTTCTGAGGCATCAAGGGACCACTAATTTAGTACTGGAGGGCAGCGTGGAGGGTAAAAATCGTAGAGGGAGACCAAGAGATGAATACACTAAGCATATTCAGAAGGATGTAGGCTGCAGTAGGTACTGGGAGATGAAGAAGCTTGCACAGGATAGAGTAGCATGGAGAGCTGCACCAAACCAATGTCAGGACTGAAGACCACAACAACAACAAAATGTTCATCCTGTAGAATTCTTTTTGCTAAGTACTTCACTTAATCTAGTGATGTGAAAATTAACTTTGTTAGCTTAAAATTCAAACGGAAATCATACATGCTTGTTACCTCTTTCTGCTACAGAGAAGTGTATCTAAATGTGTAGTATTATAGTGCATGAGAGAGAGAGAGAGAGAGAGAGAGAGAGAGAGAGAGAGAGAGAGAGAGAGAGAGAGAGAGGGGGGGGGGGGGACGGGTGGATCCCTAATAGCGTGAAATGTAAATCACCATAAAGAGAAGCTGTCATCGAATCGAAAGTTTCCCGAATACCACAGTGCTCCGCTAGATGACGATGTTTGGTTTGTGGGACGCTCAACTGGGCGGTCATCAGCTCCCATACAAAGTCCCAATTTTTACACGGTCCATTTTTTTTCACAATCCAATCTAGCCACTGTCACAAATGCTGATGATGACACAAATACCCATTCCTTGGGCAGAGAAAAACTCGAACCTGGTCGGGAATCGAACGCGGAACCCTGTAATCCAGATAGATGTGGTCCCACTGGGAAGTGATTAGTCCTAACTTTCGTCTACCCCTTTTTTTAATTTATTGGATTTCGGGACGTGTTCGCACATCCGTGTCACTTACGGAATGTCAGTTAACACGATACGAACGTGAGGACAACACCCAGTCCCCTCCCATCGTGCCGCTCAGCTGCATAAGCGGACATTCATCTGACGTTTGAACTGTCTTACCCAGACAGTTTTGGGGTGACCTGCAGTTCAAAGAGGACACCAGACCGCGGTACAAAAACAGTAGCTTACGATTGATGTAAAGCACGGTCAAGTGCACTCTAGCGTCAAAAGTGTTCGGACACACATCAGTGGTCGTTAATATAGGGTGTCCTCCACCCCCTCCCATCCCCCCCCCCCCCGCCCCTCCTTCGTGACGGCTAGAACGGTGCTCGTGATACTCTCAATGAGTTGGCTGAATGTCTGCGAAGGAGTGGGAATCCATTCTCCTCAAGAGTCGACACCATTAAAGGTAACGGTTTTGGATATTGGATGTGCAGCGAAGTTGACTTTCTAACTCATCCCAACAGGTCGGGACTATGGGCAGGTCACTCCATTCCAGGCGGCTTTCGAATGTTATTCCTTGCAACGAACAGCTATGAATTAAAATATTGACTAAATTGTTGATCAAACAAAAATTTCCGTCTGCAGATTGTATTTTCAGGAGGCTAACGTCACATATGCGAAACAGTCACCCTGAATAACCTTGGCGTACGTCGGTGACTCATTGTGTAAGTGCCAGTCTGTAGTTCAGAAGGCATGTGGCTAGATTTCTGGTGAGTTCGAGGATTTTTTTCTTTCTCTTATCACTTCTTTCAGTTCTGGCATCGATATATTAATGAGAAAATTGCTAAGATTCACTATGGGCTAGAGACCATGTTAAACTGTAGGTCTGAGTAAGTCAGTTCAAAGACTGGAGGGAGGCTAGGGATACCTTATCCAATAGTGTCTTGTATACTGTAACGCCAGTAGTATTCAAACCAACCTTCGGCTTGACGATAACTCTATTTTATTAAAAGTGTAAGCTAATGTCAACAGTATATGTGGAAACAACGTATGTTAATGCAGGAAATGAGTAGGAAAAATAATCCCGTGATAATCGTTTAGAGCATTAGTAGTGTGGTGGTTGAAACAGACATGTCGGCTAAGTACCTAGTGGTAATGTTGCAAAGTGCAATAAAACGTAAGGTCGTTAGTAGGGAAGGGTAATGGTTCATTGGAATAGCTGTAGGAAAATTGTAGTTCATTTTTATAAAGGTTGTGCAAACACATTCTTGAGTAATGTTAGTGCATTTTATCAAAGGAAGACATGAAGACAATTCACAGGCGTATTGCTGGGTTTGTTACCGGTAGATTCGGTCAATATGCTGTTATTACAGACACTTCGCGAGGTTAAAACTTGAATCCTTGGAGGGAAGATGTTCTTTTCGCGAACCGACATTTGCGACATACTGCCTAACGATGCTACTGTCACTAACATACATCTCGCGTAATAACAATAAAAACTAGAGAAATCAGGGCAAGTACTGAAGCATACAGACCGTCGTTCATACCTCGGCCAGTTTCCGAATGGACCCGGAAGGAAAATGGCCAGAAGTGGCGCAAGATACCGTCAGCCGTTTTCAGTGTGGTGGCTTGGGGAGTATGTATTTAGATGTAGAACGTATAGTAAAGAACATTTTGTATTTCAAAGTGTGAAAACTGTGTTATGCGACTCTATCGTAAACAAAATGATGTACAGTGCAAGTTAATATGTTGTTTAACGTCAGCAGGTGTCTGCTTATGTGTGAAAATGGTTGCGAGTATTTAAAGTAACAGCTGTGAGCTATGCGCGTGGATGTACACTATGTGATCAAAAGTATCGGGACACCTGTCTGAAAGTGACTTAAAAGTTCGTTTCGCCCTCCATCGCTAATGCTGGAATTCAATATGATTTCGGCCCTCCCTTAGCGTTAATGACAGCTCCCACTCTCGGAGGCATGCGTTCAATCAAGTGCTGGAAGGTTTCTTGGGGAAATGGCAGCCCATTCTTCACGGAGTGCTGCACTGAGGAGAGGTACTCGATGTCTGTCGGTGTGGCCTGGCATGAAGTCAGCGTTCCAAAACATCTCAAGGTGGTTCTATAGGATTCATGTCAGGACTCTGTGTAGGCCAGTCCATTATAGGGATGTTACTGTCGTGTAACAACATCCTCTCAACCAGCACTCTGCCCACGACAGCCTCTGAACTACAACCGCCAGTGGAGGCTGCGGAATAATACTCTTTGGTGCAATCTCTAGCACTGTGACTCAGTGTAGCTACCTTTCAATAGATCGTGAGAAATCAGTACCCAGAACAACCACCTCTGGCCTTGATAACGGCCTTGAAGGCGGAAGCAATATATTCGATACCTCATCCAGAAACGCACCCTCTCGAAACCTGGACAGCAAGCTACACCGCGATGCAGAGCGCATCTCTTACAGAGTCTGCCACTCGAGTTTGCTAAACATCTCCGTCACGCTATCACGCTTACCAAATAACACTGTGACGAAACGATCTTCTCTATCTCCTCCGTCAACCCAACCTTGTACAGATCCCACACTGATAAGCAATACTCAAGTATAGGTCGAACGAGTGTTTTGTAAGCCACCTCCTTTGTTGATGGACTACATTTTCTAAGGACTCTCCCAATGAATCTCAACCGGGTACCCGACTTACCAACAATTAATTTTATATGCTCATTCCACTCCAAATCGTTCCGCACGCATACTCCCAGATATTTTACCGAAGTAACTGCTACCAGTGTTTGTTCCGTTATCAAATAATGATACAACAAAGGATCCTTCTTTCTGTGTATGCGAAATACGTTACATTTGTCTATGTTAAGGGTGAGTTGCCACTCCCTGCACCAAGTGCCTGTCCGCTGCACATCTTCCTGCATTTCGCTTCAATTTTCTAATGCTTCAACTTCTCTGTATACCACACCATCATCAGCGAAAAGCCGCATGGAACTTCCGACACTGTCGACTAGGTCATTTATATATATTGTGAAAAGCAATGGTCCCATAACACTCCCCTGTGGCACGCCAGAGGTTACTTTAACGTCTGTAGACGTCTTTCCATTGAGAATAACATGCTGTGTTCTATTTGCTAAAAACTCTTCAATCCAGCCACACAGCTGGTCTGATATTCCGTAGGCTCTTACTTTGTTTATCAGGCGACAGTGCGGAACTGTATCGAAAGCCTTCTGGAAGTCAAGGATAATAGTATGTACCTGGAAGCCTGTATCTAATATTTTCTGGGTCTCGTGAACACATAAATCGAGTTGGGTCTCACACGATCGCTGTTTCCGGAATCCATGTTGATCGTACAGAGTAGATTCCGGCTTTCCAGAAACGACATGATACGCGGGCAAAAAACATGTTCTAAAAGTCGCACCTGCTCGATGACCCTTCTTGAAGACTGGGACTATCTGTGCTCTTTTCCAATCATTTGGAACCTTCTGTTCCTCTAGAGACTAGACGGCTGTTAGAAGTGGCGCAAGTTCTTTCGCGTACTCTGTGTAGAATCGAATTGGTATCCCGTCAGGTCCAGTGGACTTTCCTCTGTTGAGTGATTCCAGTTGCTTTTCTATTCCTTGGACACTTATTTCGATGTCAGCCATTTTTTCATTTGTGCGAGGATTTAGAGAAGGAACTGCAGTGCGGTCTTCCTCTGTGAAACAGCTTTGGAAAAAGGTGTTTAGTATTTCAGCTTTACGCGCGTCGTCCCCTGTTTCAATGCCATCATCACCCCGGAGTGTCTGGATATGCTGTTTCGAGTCACTTAATGGCTTAACGTAAGACCAGAACTTCCTAGGATTTTCTGTCAAGTCGGTACATACAATTTTACTTTCGAATTCACTGAACGCTTCACGCATAGCCCTCCTTACGCTATGTTGCTTTAGTGGCGACCGATCTTCATCGGATTGTCATAATCTGGCGAAGACTATTCACAGCAGGTTGTCTGTCTGCTGTTCCAAGTTATCACCAAAGAGGGTTTCCTCTTCGATCAGTGTTTTTCGGCTCACACATACTGCCATCTGGATATACACACTCGAAATTTCACCACCACACACATTAGAGACAAAATGTGTTACACTCTACGTTAAAAAAAAAAAAAAGAAAAAAAAAGATGCGTCCTAAAGAATTATTCGAATGATACGGAAATTAGCAGGTATCATGTACATGTACAGACAAAGAAACAGTTACAGTTTCAGAAGAAATGGATGATTTATTCTTGAGAAAGAGCTTCGCAAATTGAGCTAGTTAGTAACGTGTTGGTCCACCCGTGTCCCTTATGCAGGCAGATGATTCGGCGTGGGATTGGTTGACAGAATTGTTGGATGCCCTGCTGATGGATATAGTGCCGAATGCTGTCAAACTGGCGCGTTAGATCGTCAGAATCCAGAGCAACCGGCTGAAGGGCTCTGCCTATAATATCCCAAACGTTCTCGATCGGGGAGAGCTCCCGTGTCCTTGCTGGCAAAGGTCGGGTTTGGCAATCACGAAGACAAACTGTAGAAACATTCGGTGTGTGTAAGTGGAAATTGTCGTGCTTAAATGAGAGCTCAAGATGGCTTACCGTGAATGGTAACAAACATTGCGTAGAATAGCGTGGACGTACCGCTATGCTGTATGTCTGGTAGAGATGACAACCAAAGGGGTCCTGCTATGAATACCATGACTCCTGGTTGTCGGGTTGTATGGGTGCGAGAGTCAGGTTGGTATACCACCCCTGTCCGACATGTGTCCAGACACTTCGTCGCTGGTCATCGTGGCTCAGTTCGTAGAGTTTCATCACTGGAGACAATTCTGCTCCAGTCAAGAAGAGTCGGCGCCGAAGACATGTTTGGCGAAGTCCTGGACATCTGCGGGATACCAACTGACTATCGCCCGCCATACAGCCCGACAACCAACAGTGATAGTCTGGTGTGGCATTTCATTTTATAGCAGGACCCTTGTAATCTGACGTCTTCGGTACCATTGTCTTCATGGCAAGTCATCCTGGTCTTACATTTCAGCAAGATAATAACCGGCCGCAAACGCCAAGAGTTGTGCTTGTCAAACCCTTCGTTGTTGTTGTTGTGGTCTTCAGTCCTCAGACTGGTTTGATGCAGCTCTCCATGCTACTCTATCCTGTGAAAGTTTCTTCATCTCCCAGTACCTACTGCAACCTACATCCTTCTGAATCTGCATAGTGTATTCATCTCTTGGTCTTCCTCTACGATTTTTACCCTCCACACTGCCCTCCAATGCTAAATTTGTGATCCCTGATGCCTCAGAACATGTCCTAGCAACCAGTCCCTTCTTCTTGTCAAGTTGTGCCACAAACTCCTCCTCAGTCCTATTCAATACCTCCTCATTAGTTATATAATTAACCCATGTAATCTTCAGCATTCTTCTGTAGCACAACATTTCGAAAGCTTCTGTTCTCTTCTTGCCCAAACTATTTATCGACCACGTTTCACTTCCATACATGACTACACTCCATACAAATACTTTCAGAAACGACTTCCTGACACTTAAATCTATACTCGATGATAACAAATTTCTCTTCTTCAGAAACGCTTTCTTGCCATTGCCAGTCTACATTTTATATCTTCTCTGCTTCGACCATCATCAGTTATTTTGCTCCCCAAACAGCAAAACTCCTTTACTACTTTAAGTGTCTCATTTCCTAATCTAATTTCCTCAGCATCACCAGACTTAATTTGGCTACATTCCATTATCCTCGTTTTGGATTTGTTGGTGTTCATCATATATCCTCCTTTGAAGACACTGTCCATTCCGTTCAACTGCTCTTCCAGGTCCTTTGCTGTCTCTGACGGAATTACAATGTCATCGGCGAACCCTACAGTGACCAGCACAGTCACCAAATCTCTCCCCACCTGATAACGTTTGGAGCATTACGGGCAGGGCCTTCCAACAAGCTCGGGACTTTGACGCTCTAACACGCCAGTTGGACAGAATTTGGTACGATATGCATCAGGAGGGCATCCGACAACTGTGTCAACCAATACCAGGTCGAATGACTGCCGGAAGTCGATCGACGATTTATGGACTTACTTCATTTGCTCTTTCTTCTGAATAAATCATCCATTTTTCCGAAATTCTAGTCGTTTATTTGTACCTGTACATCACGTCTACCGATTTCCGCCCAATACGTATAATTCATTAGTGGTGTGTGTGTGTGTGTGTGTGTGTGTGTGTGTGTGTGTGTGTGTGTGTGTGTGTGTTTTCTCAATGTATGTTCTTTCCGTTCTTTGATACTAGCACACGACATTTTATTTATATCGTATCGGAAATTTACCACGAAGAATCGTTGTAACGCTTTTGTCCAACTTTGCCATGAAAATCTTATGCTATCAGCTGCTTTTTGTTGTTGTTTTTTTCAATTTTGATTGGAGGCTTATTGTTCGTTCTTATTCTGTTTCAGGTCAGTATGCAGCTACTGGCTGCTGTGCAAAGAATTGTGGTTGTCGTGCCTGGGTAACCTTACGCTTAGTTTGAAACTCGTATTGAAGATTCAGCATTCTGCTGGGTAAGTGGAGTTTACTGGTGCAAGACAATTTATAACGTAACTATTCAGGACGGAGTCTTGATAATTTTTCCTTTGTGGACCGTCTAATTACAACTGAATGAAACTATTTTCGTGCCATACGTGTTTCGCCTTTGCTCTTTGCAAGGCACCTTCAGTGGCATAGAATATCTACATACTTTTGCTTATACTATTTAGTTTACATTAAGGACAATACAAACAGTTGGGGCACTTTTTGCTTTTCTATGATGCAGTGATAATTTAAAGCTCTACTTGAGAGATTTCATGGACGTTGGTTTACATGTTGTGTTTTTGTTCTTTTGCTGGCAGTGTTCTGCTTATTATATGCTCCATTTGAAATTTTGTTACCAGACTTCACAGCATAGGAACTGAACACTCGTTTTAATGTCATGTTTTGGTTGGTGTTGCCAACTGTTGAATGTTGTTGCATACTGTCGACTGTGTTTTTGGGTTGGGTTGTTTCCTACTGTTGACTGTGTTTTTGAGTTGGGTTGGTTTTTTTTTGGGGGGGGGGGGGGGGGAGACCAGACAACGAGGTCATCGGTCTCTTGGTTTAGGGAAGGACGGGGAAGGAAGTCGGCCGTGCCCTTTCAAAGGAACATCCCGACATTTGCCTGGAGCGATTTAGGGAAATCACGGACAAACTAAATCAGGATGTGAGTCCAGTGTGCTACTGTTGCGCCACCTCGCTCGATAGCGTGTTTTTGTAGTATTTGTGTGTGTGTGTGTGTGTGTGTGTGTGTGTGTGTGTGTGTGTGTGTGTGCGCGCGCGCATCTAATATTTGTTTTAGGGGGAAAAATATGATCACCTACTCATTCAACAAAAAAAAAACCATCACACACACACACACACACACACACACACACACACACACACACACACACACACACAGAGAGAGAGAGAGAGAGAGAGAGAGAGAGAGAGAGAGAGAGAGAGAGAGAGGTATCACAAAAACACATTCGGTAATTGGCAATAAAATTCAATACCAAACAAAAAATAACATCGAAACAAGCGTTCAGGTTCTAGAGCTGTGAAGTCGGAAAACAAAATTTAAAATGACATGTTTAAGACGCAGAGCAGCTATAACAAAGGAGATCTACAGTATGTAGATCAACAACCATGAAATCTGTAAGTAGAGCTTTAAAATATTACTGTACCATACAAAAGCAGAAAGTACCAGCACTGCTTGTAACAACGTCCTAAATGTAAGCTAAATAGTATAAACAAAAATATGCAGATATTCCAGACGACAGAAGATAGTTGTAAACAATAAAGACGAAACGCGTATGGCACAAAAAATAGTTCCAGTCAATTGTAATTAGGCGGTCCACAATGTAAAAATTATGTATGTACTATAATATTATTCGCAACTGAGGACGACAGCACTACAAAAGTTGCTGTAATCATTCATCTTTCCGCGGTAGTAGCTGAGTATTCGTATTTTGATGTGATTCATTAATTAGTACGGTGACCTGTCGTTTATCAGAGGGCCAAAGAGCCGCGTTTTCTTTTCTTTCTCTTCTTAGGTGTTAACGGTTTTATTTATGTATTATATCTCCTGAACTATGTGTCGCACAGTGATATAATTTTGCAGTGACATTGATTGTTATTTGTGGACACTGTCTGCAGTCTGTGTTGCGAATAGAGTAATAAATTAAGACGTTATGTTTCGCGCAAAATTTTTGATGCATGAGCAGCGAAATGTATTAAGTGATTATCTACTTCCCTTTCATTATATTGTGTGGGGGAAGGGTGGGGAGGGGTAACCTTAGCGCGAAAAAACTTTGAAACGATTTGAAATTGTGTGTGAAGTTTGTTGGAAGTCGTTAAATGCACTCTTTCTCAAATAATGGGTGAATATAGTCCGGATAATTTGCGCGCTACGAGTTGAAATGTCTCACGACGTATATACAGTTTCTGACTTATATACTTGTATTATTCTGTGGAGTCCTTGACGTAAAGTTGGACCACTTATAGACTAGATTTTGACAGCATTTCAAATTTGGTCAATTAATTATTATGTGAAATAGTGAAGGCAACAGAGGATCAAGTAGGTAAAAAGACGAGGGCTAGCAGAAATCCTTAGGTAACAGAAGAGCTACTGAATTTAATTGATGAAAGGAGAAAATACAAAAATGCAGTAAGTGAAGCAAGCAAAGAGGAATAAAAACGTCTCCAAAATGAGATCAACAGGAAGTGCAAAATGGTTAAGCATAGATGGCTAGAGGACAAACGTAAGGATGTAGAGGCTTACCTCACGAGGGGTGAGACAGATACTACCTACAGGAAAATTAAAGAGACCTTTGGAGAAAAGAGAACAACTTGCATCAATATCAAGAGCTCAGATGGAAACTCAGTTCTAAGCAAAGAAGGGAAAGCAGAAAGGTGGAAGGAGTATATAGAGGGTCTATACAAGGGCTATCTTCTTGAGGACAATATCATGGAAATGGAAGAGGATGTAGATGAAGATGAAATGGGAGATAATGTACTGTGTGAAGAGTTTGACAGAGCACTGAAAGACCTGAGTCGAAACAAGGCCCCGGGAGTAGACAACATTCCATTAGAACTACTGACGGCCTTGGGAGAGCCAGTCCTGACAAAATTCTTCCATTTGGTGAGCAAGATGTATGAGACAGGCGAAATTCCCACGGACTTCAAGAAGAATATAATAATTCCAATCCCAAAGAAAGCAGTTGTTGACAGATGTGAAAATTACCGAACTATCAGATAAGTCACAGCTGCAAAATACTAACGCGAATTCTTACAGACGAATGGAAAAACTGCTAGAAGCCGACCTCGGGGAAGATCAGTTTACATTCCGTAGAAATGTTGGAACACGTGAGGCAATACTGACCCTACGACTTATCTTTGAAGAAAGATTAAGTAAAGGCAAACCTACGTTCCTAGCATTTGTAGACTTAGAGAAAGCTTTTGACAATGTTGACTGGAAATCTCTCTCTCAAATTCTGAAGGTGGCAGGGGTAAAATACACGTTGTACAGAAAGCAGATGGTAGTTATAAGAGTCGAGGGACATGAAAGGGAAGCAGTGGTTGGGAAGGGAGTGAGACGGGGTTGTAGCCTCTCCCCGATGTTATTCAATCTGTATATTGAGCAAGCAGTAAAGGAAACAAAAGAAAAATTCAGAGTAGGTGTTAAAGTCAACGGAGAAGAAATAAAAACGTTGAGGTTCGCCGATGACATGGTAATTCTGTCAGAAACAGCAAAGGACTTGGAAGAGCAGTTGAACGGAATGGACAGTGTCTTGAAAGGAGGGTATAAGATGAACATCCACAAAAGCAAAACGAGGGTAATGGATTGTAGTCGAATTAAGTCGAGTGATGCTGAGGGAATTAGATTAGGAAATGAGACACTTGAAGTAGTAAAGGAGTTTTACTATTTGGGGAGCAAAATAACTGATGATGGTCGAAGTAGGGAGGATATAAAATGTAGACTGGCAATGGGAAGGAAAGCGTTTCTGAAGACGAGAAATTTGTTAACATCGAGTATAGATTTAAGTGTTAGGAAGTCGTTTCTAAAAGTATATGTATGGATAATAAATGAAAAGCACTAGTTTGCTTTTGTTCTACAATATTATTTTTATTGCTAATCGGTTTTCGGCTTGCAAGGCCATCTTGAGATATTTACTGAGTATCATGACCAAAGAAGTTAAATGTTATCAGACAGCATTGAAAGAGAAGTAATACCTCTAGAGTGAAGTAGAAACATACAGTGAGTAACATCTTTGCAATGAAATAGTAAAAACTGAACAGTACATAAATAATAATGGAGTTGACAGGAAAACCCTTAGCACAAAATAGGAATAGCATTCCTACATAACAGTTTCTATTAATAAACAAAACTAATAAAATAAGATAAAATTAGTACTAGACATTGCTGCACCAAGAGGTATGAAACATGGAGAGTGATACACAACCAATTAAAAAAGAAGAGACAGTTGTCAATGTAAATACAGAATACACGAGGAACTTAAGCAATATCAATAAGATAAACAGAAATTCGTAAATGCAGGAAAATTGAGGTGTTTGTGGGAACCTACAGTTTGAGAGTGTGGTGGTACTGCATTTTAACATTATCATTATAATTAAAGCAGTGGCTGTATACCAGTTTACATTAAATAAATGAGCAAAGTAAAATATGAACTACAAGGGAAGTTAAACATGGTCAGTAATACAAGTTAAAAGCCAACCCTTAACTATTGAAACTACAGCATATGTGGAATACAAAGACAACTGCAACATACAATATGTATGGAGTGTAGCCATGTTTGGAAGTGAAACATGGACGATAAATAGTTTGGACAAGAAGAGAATAGAAGCTTTCGAAATGTGGTGCTACAGATGAATGCTGAAGATTAGATGGGTAGATCGCATAACTAATGAGGAAGTATTTAATAGGATTGGGGAGAAGAGAAGTTGGTGGCACAACTTGACAAGAAGAAGGGATCGGTTGGTAGGACATGTTCTGAGGCATCAAGGGATCACCAATTTAGTACTGGAGGGCAGCGTGGAGGGTAAAAATCGTAGAGGGACACCAGGAGATGAATACAATAAGCAGATTCAGAAGGACGTAGGTTGCAGTAGGTACTGGGAGATGAAGAAGCTTGCACAGGATAGAGTGACATGGACAGCTGCATCAAACCAGTCTCGGGACTGTAGTCCACAACAACAACAACAACAACAACAACAACAACATTCTACAGTAATACGTAATTTTCAACTGAGATTTAAAAGTAATAAAACATGCTAAAATTAATTACAGATTCCTTGACATTTTAGTAGTAATCAAAATCTAGACTAGAGAGTGATGTTCGTCATTTGATCGTATGTGTTTTTCAAAGACCGAATTGTCTCATGTTTGCCGGCCGTAGTGGCCATGCGGTTCTAGGCGCTACAGTCTGGAACCGAGCGACCGCTACGGTCGCAGGTTCGAATCCTGCCTCGGGCATGGATGTGTGTGATGTCCTTAGGTTAGGTAGGTTTAATTAGTTGTAAGTTCTAGGCGACTGATGATCTCAGAAGTTATGTCGCATAGTGCTCAGAGCCATTTGAATGCTGTCTGCAGTTCGTTGGAAATTTCCTATTCACAAAATAATACCACAATGACCGCACTTTTGTTGGTAAGTACGTTCCTCCAGACATCATGCTAAGAGTGACCGACGTGTTTTTGTTCTGTGATGTTCTTGGTCTGAAAGTTCATTAAGTTGTGGTATATTTTCTCGACTTTGGCATCTTGCTTAGGTGTTCCCAGTCTAATGTACCTACATTCTACGAAGAAATATTTGTGGTGGTAAAGTTCATTTGGGATGTGGTGAACGTCTATTGGGATGTCATTTAACAGAAATGCGGCAACACTATTGACTGACCGCTTCCACAGTTTATATGTTTTACAGACGCACAATGCTTGTGATTTATTGTACACATCTGTAAGATTCAATCCACCGTTTTCAGACAGTAGAGTCAACGTTTGGTATTTGACTTTGAAGATGTGGCCGTGGCTGACGAAGTGGCCAATAGCAGCCAAAATCCTGTTCGCCACTTCCTTCGGCATTGACAGGGCTTGCGCCACGTAATTTCATTTAGAGGATAAATAGATGTTGAAGAGAGCCACTCTTTGTATCTCATCAAGAGTACGGAGATTGTGCTGACATATACAAGCAGTTGGTGTTGATGATTCTTCTGTAATTAACTGCGATGGGCTGCCGAAGATTCCTTGTGTACTCCATCACAAGACATGTCATGGTGACAGTTTGCTTTATTGGTCCATGAATGTGAACTCCTAATCTGCTTCCAATATTCATTGTTGTTGTTGTGGTCCCCAGTCCTGAGACTGGTTTCATGCAGCTCTCCATACTACTCTATCCTGTGCAAGCTTCTTCATCTCTCAGTACCTACTGCAGCCCACATTCTTCTGAGTCTGTTCAGTGTATTCATCTCTTGGTCTCCCTCTACGATTTTTACCCTCCACGCTACCCTCCAGTACTAAATTGGTGATCCCTTGATGCCCCAGAACATGTCCTATTCAATAACTCCTCATTAGTTATGTGATCTACTCATCTAATCTTCAGCATTCTTTTGCAGCACCACATTTCGAAAGCTTCTATTCTCTTCTTGTCCAAACTAGTTATCGTCCATGTTTCACTTCCATACATGGCTACGCTCCATACAAATACTTTCAGAAACGACTTCCTGACATTTAAATCTATACTCGATGTTAACAAATTTCTCTTCTTCAGAAACGCTTTCCTTGCCATTGCCAGTCTACATTTTATATCCTCTCTACTTCGACCATCATCAGTTAATTTACTTCCTAAATAGCAAAACTCCTTTACTACTTTAAGTGTCTCATTTCCTAATCTAATTCCCTCAGCATCACCCAACTTAATTCGACTACGTTCCATTATCCTCGTTTTGCTTTTGTTGATGTTCATCTTATATCCTCCTTTCAAGACACTGTCCATTCCGTTCAACTGCTCTTCCAAGTCCTTTGCCGTCTCTGACAGAATTACAATGTCATCGGCGAACCTCAAAGTTTTTACTTCTTCTCCATGAATTTTAATACCTACTCCAAATTTTTCTTTTGTTTCCTTTACTGCTTGCTCAATATACAGATTGAATAGCATCGGGGAGAGGCTACAACCCTGTCTCACTCCCTTCCCAACCGCAGCTTCCCTTTCATGCCCCTCGACTCTTATGACTGCCATCTGGTTTCTGTACAAATTGTAAATAGCCTTTCGCTACCTGTATTTTACCCCTGCCACCTTTAGAATTTGAAAGAGAGTATTCCAGTCAACATTGTCAAACGCTTCCTCTAAAAATGCTAGAAACGTAGGTTTTCCTTTCCTTAATCTGTTTTCTCCCCGAGGTCGCCTTCTACCAGTTTTTCCATTTGTCTGTAAAGAATTCGTGTTATGCCAGACTTACTTCTATTCAGTTTCGCCCCAGATACTAGTTTATATTTGTTTATTATGTCGAGTGCTTCTTGTATCTTGTCGTTGTGTTTGACAATAAATGCAGACAATCCTAGGGCGTGTGTAGTGAGTGCTTGGAGGTTGCAGCTCAGGCGAAAAAGTAATGGCTCGATTGCTGTTGCAAAGAGTGACATAGACATCGGGCACCCTTGTCGCGCCGAACTTTTCACTGGACTGAGCGTTTACCATAATTGTGCATGTTGACTTCTGGAGAAGCTTTGCAATAATGTTGATAAAACAGTGCGGAAAGTTCATAGCACATATGGTGTGAAAAAGGTAAGCATGATCGACTGTATCGAACGCTTTCACAAATGGTTCAAATGGCTCTGAGCACTATGGCACTTAACATCTGAGGTCATCAGTCCGCTAGAACTGAGAACTACTTAAACCTAACTAACCAAAGGACATCACACACATCCGTGCCCGAAGCAGGATTCGAACCTGCGAACTTAACGGTTCCAGACTGTAGCGCCTAGAATCCCATGGCCACTCCGGCCGGCTCGAACGCTTTCTCAAAGTCCAATGACACGATGGCGCACTTTATTTTCTTTTCCTATGCTCGATTGTTATGATCCAGTGACTGTCTTCAATACTGATTTTAATCTTTCATTTATGATGTGGGCAAATATTTTATAGTTAGAGTTCAGGAGAATGATGGGCTTGGAGTTTGTTACCGAGTTCATGCAGGATGGTTCGGGTTTAGACCTATGGCTCCGTCTAGGAAGTCGTGTGGGACACCATTGGAGGTATTCATTAGTTCATTACAGATACACGCTAATTTGCGAGTCAGCTGCCTTCTGAACGTTTGATAAAACTCCTCCGGGTTGCCGTCAGTCCCAGGAGACTTTTTCGGGCTTGGTGTTATAGCGTCTGCGACTTATTCTTCTGTAATTTGAGTTAACAGATTGTTTGCTTCTACCGGTTTGAGCCTGCGTGTGAATCCCGTCATGAAGTCATTGTCCACCGGGATATCCGTTGTATTGCATAATACCTCTGTGATAGGGTTGATAGAAGAGACAGAGAAGGTCCAACGGAGAGCCGCGCGTTTCGTTACAGGATCATTTAGTAATCGCGGAAGCGTTACGGAGATGATGGATAAACTCCAGTGGAAGACTCTGCAGGAGAGACGCTCAGTAGCTCGGTACGGGCTTTTGTTGAAGTTTCGAGAACATAAAAAAAATGGTTCAAATGGCTCTGAGCACTATGGGACTCAACTGCTGTGGTCATCAGTCCTCTAGAACTTAGAACTACTTAAACCTAACTAAGGACATCACACACATCCATGCCCGAGGCAGGATTCGAACCTGCGACCGTAGCAGTCGCACGGTTCCGGACTGCGCGCCTAGAACCGCGAGACCACCGCGGCCGGCTTTCGAGAACATACCTTCACCGAGGAGTCAAGCAGTATATTGCTCTCTCCTACGTATATCTCGCGAAGCGACCATGAGGATAAAATCAGAGAGATTAGAGCCCACACAGAAGCATACCGACAATCCTTCTTTCCACGAACAATACGAGACTAGAATAGAAGGAAGAACCGAGAGAGGTACTCACGGTACCCTCCGCCACACACCGTCAGATGGCTTGCGGAGTATGCATGTAGATGTAGATGTAGATGTAGATGTTTCGTAATAGGAGTGAAACGCGGCAGTGAACCGTTCTTGAGCTCCCAGGTGTCAACTAAGCGGAGTTCTGTAATTACGGCTCAGAGTTCTGCACAGTTATTAAAATGCGGCGTCTGCTCTTTTGGAGATAGCACAGTTGGACTGAGCAATCGCCCGCTAATAGCATCTAAATGACGCGGAAAACTTGGACGGTCGTTTTCTCGGAGACAGTTCAGTATCTACAGATAACCCGAGGCCGTGCTCGCTTGTTTTGGCTCCTCTTCCACTTGCCGCGCTATCCTCGCTAGGAGACAGCAATATATTAGTTGAGTCTTCTAGGAACTGACGTTCTCAGAACTTGAGCACTGCTAACCGCTCCGTGATGCACATCGTCTCTATTGTAAACTGCCACTGCAGTTGGCCGAGCATCTCAGTGAGGCTTTCGCGCTTACTAAAACGAACCTGTGACGAAACGCGCTGCTCTTTTTTTTGGATCTTCTGCACTGCATATATCAATCCTGTCCGTTAAGGTTCAAAGTCTGTTAATTCCCGTCGTGCGGCCGTAGTCACGTCAGAAACCTAAACCTTTTCATATGAATCACCTGAGTACAAATGACAGTTCCGCCAATTCACTGCCCTTCTATATCTTGTGTACGCGACACTACCGCCGCTATGTAAGAACATGTCGCTATCCCACGACGTGTCATCCCAGTGTACTTTTATGGCATTAATAACAGAGTCCGCGAATGTCTTACACACGCCCAGACGGAAAAAAGAACATTAGAACATAACAGGTCCCGGACCATAAACTTTTACTTTCCGATTGTATAGGTCTGGAACAGTTCCAAGTAATTCGGCTGTTTCTTTACGACATAGTGCTGTTTTGCGATATACTGTAGGTATTTCTGCGTTGTTGCTGTAGTATAGAGAGTTCCGGGTGATCAAAAAGTCAGTATAAATTTAAAAACTGAATAAATCACGGAATAATGTACATAGAGAGGTACAAATTGACACATATGGTTGGAATGGCATGGAGTTTTATTAGAACCAAGAAAATACAAAAGTTCAGTCCCCTAGACATAGAACTACTTAAACCTAACTAACCTAAGGACATCACACACATCCATGCCCCAGGCAGGGTTTGAACCTGGGACCGTAGAAGCAGCGCGGTTCCGGACTGAAGCGGCTAGAACCGGCAGTATCGGTGCTTCGGTAGTCGGAGGCATGTTGGCAGTTTTATATGAACCTCAAGCCATAGAATTTCCTTCATGAAAAATATACCGGGTGATCAGAAAGTCAGTATAAATTTGAAAACTCCAATAAATCACGGAATAATGTAGATAGAGAGGTACAAATTGGCACACATGCTTGGAATGACATGAGGTTTTATTAGAAACAAAAAAGTACAAAAGTTCAAAAATGTCCGACAGATGGCGCTTCATCTAATCAGAATACCAATAATTAGCATAACAAAATAAGACAAAGCAGAGATGATGTTATTTACAGGAAATGCTCAATATGGCCACTATCATTCCTCAACAGTAGCTGTAGTCGAGTAATAATGTTGTGAACAGCACTGTAAAGCATGTCCGGAGTTATGGTGAGGCGTTGGCGTCGCATGTTGTCTTTCGGCATCCCTAGAGCTGTCGGTCGATCACGATACACTTGCGACTTCAGGTAACCCCAAAGCCAATAATCGCACGGCCTGACGTCTGGGGACCTGGGAGGCCAAGCATGACGAAAGTGGCGGCTGAGCACACGATCATCACCAAACGACGCGCGCAAGAGATCTTTCACGCGTCTAGCAATATGGGGTGGAGCGCCATCCTGCATAAACATAGTACGTTCCAGCAGGTGTTTATCAGCCAAGCTGGGGATGATGCGATTCTATAACATACTGGCGTACCTCTCAACCGTCATGGTAGCAGTTACAAATCCAGAATCACGCATTTGCATACCGTGACTATCTCGTGGTGCAATGGAGTCTCCACGACAGTTCTAGGATTTTCGGTAGCCCAAATTCTGCAGTTGTGGTCGTTGGCAGATCCTCGGAGCGAGAAATGAGCTTCGTCGGTCCGTAACAGGTTACTGAAGCAATCGTCATCTTCCGCCATCTTACGAAATGCCCACACCGCAAATGCCCTCCGCTTCACTAAATCGCCAGGTGGCCGATGGATTTTGTACGGATAGCATCGGAGGGTACGCCTCAGTGCCAACCAAACAGTAGTGTAATGGAATGCCGGTGCGACTTGCGACTGAATGAGCGCTGACTTCCCCGTGCATAGACGAACCCGCTACAGTCTCCATTTCTTCCTGAACTGTCTCAGCAGCATTACGCCTTGTGCTCGGTCGGCCACTACGGGGTCTATCGTCTAAACAACCCGTGGCTTCGAACTTCGAAATGCATTTGTCAACGGACCTTTACCCGTTCGAATCCCCTTCCTATGGCGATAGGATCGTAACGCTGAACTAGCACATTCCCAATTCTGATAACACAGCTTCACTAAAAGCGCCTTTTCAGGTAACGTCAACATGCTGCGACTGCTGGCGCATCTGATTCTCTCTCTCATTACAGCTCCTTTTATACACGATTGTCATGCGCAGTCACTGACGTTTTGCTGTCCAGCGTCATCTGTCGGACATTTTGTGAACTTTTTTTTTGTTCTAATAAAACCCCATGTCATTCCAAGCATGTGTGTCAATTTCTATCTCTGTATCTACATTATTCCGTGGTTTATTAAGTTTTGAAATGTATACTGGCATTTTGATCACCCGGTACATATTGTCGTAAGAGTCATATCGTGCTGCTGTTCTTTACTACCGGGTAGTAATTCCACACTGGTCGGATTACATCTTTTAAATGGATTGCGTTTTCAGGCGTCCAATTGATAATGGCCACGAGATGAGGAAAAACGCACACACACACACACACACACACACACACACACACACACACACACACACACACACGTCCCCAATTAGCTGAACGAGCTAAAACTGACCGATTCACTGGGTGACTAATTGTCCTGTTGACGTCCTTGGCAGCTCTCTGACGCTCGCCGTACTCCGTGGGACTCCATGTGGCACGTCATCTCTGCGTCGGCGGGATACCCGTTACCGGCTGCAAAGATTATGAAGAAACTGGGGAGGAAGTTGGCCAGTTGTTCTGCTAGAAATGTCACGGCGTTCAGCGGAGCAAGTAGGCAGGCAGCAACGTTTTCACTTATCTCACCTCACTGCCGCGTCTTGATTCTGAATTTCTTCACGTCTCTTGTAGACAGGATATTCAGTATTCGCGGATATGACAGGAACGAACATCCGAAACAAAGTTGTACAGTAATCAGAGGCTCCGAAATACCTAAACCCTAGAACACTACACTGAGGTGACAAGTCATGAGATACCGATATGCACAAACACAATGTGACCAAAAGTATCCGCATTCTGCTGCCAGCTGCTGCCAGGTACTCAATATCAGCGACCTTAGTAATCATTACACATCGTGAGAAAGAAGAATGGCCGGCCGCGGTGGTCTCGCGGTTCTAGGCGCGCAGTCCGGAACCGTGCGACTGCTACGGTGGCAGGTTCGAATCCTGCCTCGGGCATGGATGTGTGTGATGTCCTTAGGTTAGTTAGGTTTAAGTAGGTCTAAGTTCTAGGGGACTAATGACCACAGCAGTTGAGTCCCATAGTGCTCAGAGCCATTTGAACCGTCATACGTCTGCACGCGAGATTTTCACTCTTGAAAATCTTTAGGTTCACTGTATCAGCTGTGGTAGTGAAGTGGAAACGTGAAGGGATACGTACAGCACAAAACCGGATAGGAAAACCTCGTCTGAGCACAGACAGTTGAAGAGGGTGGTAATGTGTAAATAGGCAAAATTCTATCCAGACCATCACACAGGAATTCCAAACTGCATCAGGATCCACTCCAAGTACTATGACAGTTAGGCGGGAGGTGAGAAAACTTGGATTTCATGGTCGAGCGGCTGCTCATAACGCACACATCACGCCGGTAATTGCCAAACGACATCTCGTTTGGTGCAAGGAACGTAAACACTGGCCGAATGAACAGTGGAAAAGCGTTGTGTGGAGTGACGAATCACGGTACACAATGTGGCGATCCGATGTCAGGGTGTGGGTATGGCGAATGTCCGGTGAACGTCATCTGACAGCGTGTGTAGTGCCAAAATTCGGAGGCGGTGGTGTTATGGTGTGGTTCTGTTTTCATGGACGGGGCTTGCACCTCTTGTTTTGCGTAGCGCTGTCACAGCACAGGCCTACATTGGTGTGTTAAGCACCTTCTGACTTCCCACTGTTGAAGAGCAATTGTATGGCGATTTCATCTTTCAACACGATCGAGAACCTGTTCATAATGCATGGCCTGTGGCGGAGTGGTTACACGACAATAACATACCTGTAATGGACTGACCTGCACAGAGTTCTGACCTGAATCCTATAGACCATCTTTCGGATGTCTTGGAACACCGACTTCGTGCCATGCCTCACCGACCGACATCGATACCTCTCCTCAGTGCAGCACTCCGCAAGAAACCTTCCAGCACCTGACTGAACGTATGCCTGCGAGAGTGGAAGCTGTTATCAAGGCTAAGGGTTGGCCAACACCATATTGAATTCCAGCATTATCGATGTTGGGCGCCACGAACTTGTAAGTCATTTTCTGCCTGGTCTCCTGATATTTTTGATCACATAGTGTATACAGATGGCGGTAGCCTTGCATAGACGAGGGGTAAAAGGGCAGTGCGTTGGCGGAGCCGTCCTTTGTACTCAGATGATTCAGGTGGAAAACTTTCCGATGTAATTATGGCGCCGGCCGCTGTGCCCGAGCGGTTCTAGGCGCTTAAGTCTGGAACCGCGCGACCGATATGGTCGCATGTTCGAATCCTGCCTCGGGCGTGGATGTGTGTGATGTCCTTAGATTAGTTAGGTTTAAGTAGTTCTAAATTCGTGGGGACTGATGACCTCAGATGTTAAGTCCCATAGTGCTCAGAGCCTCTTTTATTTTTATTTTTTTTTAATGGCTGGGTGTCGGGAATTACGACTTTGAACGCGAAATGGTAGTTGGAGCTAGAGGCACGGGACGTTCCATTTCGAAAATCTTAGGGAATTAAGTATTCCGCAATCCACAGTGTCAAGAGTGTGTCGAGAATACCGGATTTGAGACATTATCTCTCACCACGGACAACGGAGTGGCCGACGGGTTTCACTTAAATACAGAGAGAAGCGGCGTTTGCATGGAGTTTTCAGTGATAGACAAACAGCGCTGCGTGAAATAACGATAGAAATCAATGTGGGACGTACGACGAATGTGTCCTTTAGAACAGTGTGGCGAAGTCTGGCGTTGACGGGCTCTGGCAGCAGGCGACCGACGCGAGTGGCTTCGCTAACAGCACATCGCTTTCAGTGCCTCTTGGGGGCTCGTGACCGTATCGGTTGGACTACTGGACTAGTGGAAAACCGTGGCCTGGTCAGATGCCTCCTGACTTCAGTCGGCAAGAACTGATGGTAGGGTTAGTGTGTGGTGCAGGCCCCACAGAGCAGAGACCATTTGCAGCCATTCATGGGCATCGTGTTGCCAAACAACAATGTAATTCTTCTGGGTGAGAATGCGCCGTGTCAGAACATTTTGGACAATTCGAGCGAATAATATGGCTACCTAGATCGCCCGACATGAATCCCACCGAATATTTATGGAGCATAATCGAGGGATCAGTTCGTGCACAAAATCCTGCGCCGGCGACAGACTTCCGCAATTATGGAAAGCTATAGAGGCAGCATAGCTCAGTGTTTCTGCAGGGGACTTTTCACTGACTTGAGTCCAGCCACGCCGAGTTGCTGCTCTACGCCAAAAGGAGGTCCGACACGATATTAGGAAGACTCCAATGACTTCTGTCATCCAAGTCTAAGGGGGGGGGGGGTTATGAACCATCGTAAATTTTACTACTCCATTTTTTATTCAAAGCAAGTCCTAATACATAGTTTATGCAGTAGTTTATTCCTTTTATAAGGTTCAAATGTCTCTGAGCACCATGGGACCCTAACGTCTGAGGTCATCAGTCCACTAGAACTTAGAACTACTTAAACCTAACCTAACCTAAGGACATCACACACATCCATGCCCGAGGCAGGATTTGAACCTGCGATCGTATCGGTCGCCCGGTTCCAGACTGTAGCACCTAGAACCGCTCGGCCACCCCGGCCGACATCTCACACACAAAATAAATACAAAATGTCCTGTTCGACACCCTTTACTGACGATACAGAAACCGCAGTCGGAAATTTTACGAGGGTTTAGTAATCTAGGATTAAGGGCACAGGGTAATTTCCAATGATGGGAAAATCGAAATTTGCATTATTACTTTATTAAATTCATTTGTATTTGTTCAAATGTGTGTGAAATCTTATGGGACTTAACTGCTAAGGTCATCAGTCTCTAAGCTTACACACTACTTAACCTAAATTATCCTAAGGACAAACACACACACACCCATGCCCGAGGGAGGAATCGAACCTCCGCCGCGACCAGCCGCACACTCCAAGACTGTAGCGCCTTAAACCACGTGGCTAATCCCGCGCGGCTAAATAGTATTTCCTGAGTCCATTGATTTAATTATGTTTTATCGAGTTTAGAATGAAAAATGACAATATACTAAATGTTACAACCACAGTCGTGTACGCTACGACGCCACGATTATTTAAATTACAGATAACAATTAGTATGTAGCAAAGAACTAGAAAATTTTTGCTTTCATCGGTTGTGTTTGTACTAAGAGCGTCACTCCAAAAGAAATGCACACTTTTTTTTTTAAAAAAAAATCCGTCTTTTATTCTAAATGATTCAAAGTTTCACAGTGTGTGGCTACATCCTTTAGGAACAATATTTTCATTTCTCCACATAATTTCCATTCCTCTCAACTGCCTTACACCATCTTGGAACCAGCGCCTGTATACCCGCACGGTAAAATCCTGGACCAACCTGTTGGAGCCACTGTTTGGCAGCGTGCACAAGGCAGTCATCATCTTCAAACCTTGTTCCACGAAGAGAGACTTTTGGTTTCCTAAAGAGATGATAGTCGCATGGAGCCAGGTCAGGACTGAAAGGCGGGTGTTTCGGTGTTGTCCGTCCGAGTTTTGTGATTGCTTCCACGGTTTTTTGACTGACATGTGGCCGTGCATTGTCCTGCAAGCGCAAAACATTCTGCTTTTGCCCATGTGGTGCAACACGACTCAGTCGAGCTTGAAATTTCTTCAGTGTCGTCACATATCAGTCAGAATTTATGGTGGTTCCACTTTGCATGATGTCCACAAGCAAGAGTCCATCGGAATTGGAAAAACACCATAGCCATATCTTTTCCGGCAGAAGGTTTGGTTTTGAACTTTTTTTATCTTGAGTGAATTTGCATGACGCCACTCCATTGATTGTCTCTATGTCTCTGGTGAAAAATTATGAAGCCATGTTTCATCACCTGTCACAATTCTTCCAAGAAATTCCTCTCCACCATTCTCGGACTGTTGCAAAAGTTCGCTGCATACAGTTTTTCTTATTTCTTTGTGAGCCACGGTGAACATCCTAGGAACCCACGGGGCACAAACCTTTTTTAACGCCAACACTTTCAGTATTCTGCCAACACGTCCTTCCCCTATCCCAACGGAACGTGACAATTCGTTCACTGTGATGCGTCTGTCAGCAGTCACCAGTTCGTTAACTCTCTGCACATTGTCTGGAGTGTGTGCAGCACGAGGCCTGCTGCTGCTAGGACAATCCTCAATATTGCCGTGCCCGCTTTCATCACGTAACCTACTTGCCCACCGATTAACTGTACTGCGATCGACAGCAAGCATCTCTATACACCTCTTTCAACCTCTTGTGGATGTTTCCCACTGTCTCGTTTTCACAGCACAGGAATTCTATGACAGCACGTTGCTTCTGACGAACGTCATGTGTAGCAGCCACGTTTAAGGTAACTGTGTGGCGCCACTCACGGGAACAGGTTGAACTAAGTTTGAAAACAAGCGGGAAGGATGTATCTACACACTGTAAAACTTTCACACGTGCAGAATGAAAACTGTATTTTTATAAAAGTAGAGTGTATTTATTTTGGAGTGACCCTCGTATACTGCCAGTTTCCAGCATTTGTACATTATTATCTTTGCTCTTGTTTATTTTCGCCTTGGTGAAACGTTTCGGTTACGTCCTACTAAAGGAGTCTAACTCCTTTCTGCAAAACACCGTCAGACGTCCGATTATAAATCAGCTAACGTGTTTAATGTTAAACATGTAAGCGAGAAGAAGTTTAGAAAAGGTCTAAAATTACATTTGAAGTTTGTCGGAAGTCACCGAGTGCACACATTGTCTAACACTGGATCAGTATACTGTCTGTATGGCAGGAAAAGCTATTTTCTCACGCACGAGAATGTTGATGATACCTAGGGTGACCAGATGTCCGGATTAACCCGGACATGTCCTCCTTTTTAGCTCTTTGTCCGCGGCCGGGCACATTTTTACAGTGTCCGGTTTTTTCGCAAAGTTGACCGTAATATAGTTAATTTTACAATTCGTCCCGTTCTATTGCTCTTTTCTTAAATACTTTAACTACTGGCACAGCCTTCGTGATAAACACGCATGAAGGCTGTGTTAGTAGGTGGCATCAGGATCGTCGATGTTATTGCTGATCGACCTATAATCATATGCAAATATCGATTACTTAAAATATTCGTTACGTATCTTTGCTTTGCTTTGTATTGGCTAGGCTTCCTGTAGTGCACGTGTGATTTGTGAGTATAATTTTGAACCGAGTGAGTTACGTAAAATATCTGGCTATGCATAAACGAAAGTGTACATTTTCTGATGTTCTTTCCTGCAAATATCCGGCTTTCAAGAATGGGAGAAATGAATTTGAAGCGGAATGTAAGATATGTGGAGCTGGAACGTAAGTCTCAGTGGCCAATAAAGGTAAGAAATAACTCGACAGATTAACTGTCATGGTTTTATTTCATTGTTTCATAGTCATTCAGTTTATCTGTATTGTCTACATATCGTCAGCTGCTGCTTCAATTGTAGACGTTGGTAGCGGTGAGTAGAAAGAAGGGCGGTGAATGGTCTTTCGTTTTTCGCTTTGTAAACAATTCCGTGCTGTTGACAAACAAAACATTTGACGCCACACTGTCACCACAATCAATGTTTTTAATTTTTTTTTCATATTGCTCATTTAACCACCACCTGACCATCAGTAACAATTAACTACTAGTTTTACCGGTAATTCCCGGCAGTCACGTGACTTTTCCAAAGCTGACGGGTCGTATCCTGATATGCAGTTGACCCGTTTGATGTGTCCTCATTATTCTTCCTTTGCCCTCCTTTTTTGAAGCTGTTTGTCCTTTTTAAACAATTACATCTGGTCACCCTAGATGATACCCTATTTCGAGAACTGCGTGTCATACAGCACATAATTTTGCAGGCACATTCTGTGGAACATGTGGATACTACCTACAAAAACTTTTGCGAATACTTTGTACTAAAGAAGTAATAAATTAGAATTTCATGCTTGAAGTTTTGCCACATGAAAAGTGAAAATGTAGTAAGCAATGTGCACTTTTCCTTTCATTATTTTGTGGGAGGTGACAGCAGGAAAAAGTTTCAAAAAGGTTGGAAATTGTATGTAAACTTTGTTGGAAATCGCTAAGAGCTCTATATGTCAAATAATGATCAATTAAGTCTGTCTCCCGCCGGAGGTTACAGCCTTCTCTCTGGCAGGGTGTCTGTGTTGTTCTTAGAATAAGTTAGTTTAGTTAGTGTGTAAGTCTAGGGACCGATGACCGCAGCAGTTTGGTCCCTTAGAAATTCGCACACATTTGAACATTTTGAGTTAAGTCTGTAACTATTCGCGTGCCACGAATAACTCTGCCTCAAGCCATACATACAGCTCCCCACTGTACTGTACGTGATAGCATTTTAAATTTGTGAATTCGGTCAATAATTGTACTGAAAAGCAAATTTGTGTTCCCCCTGAGTGCCGTTAGAAAGGCAACCTGCAACAGGGGTCGTGCACCGTGGACTGGACTAACCGCTTAGTAACGTGCATTTTTAGAGTGCCTGGCCACTGTAGCTGCACAGGTCTGAATACGTAGTTAATTTTCGGGGTTGCGTCTTCCACATGTTTTCACTGCAGAAAAGTCTGGGACAGACTTAATAATAGAAGCTGTAGTCAACATCGCTAACTACCGGGTAGATATAATTAAAAGCGCAGCTACTGACACAGTGTCGGCTGTAATTATAGTATGGCAGCGAAACGTGGTACATTTAGTAATCCGTTAATGCGGAATCGATTTACACTGGAAGCAAATTAGTTCCAGTTTTTGCCACCAGTTGCAAATCTGGCGCTGTGAATGCAAGAGAAGCGCATAGAAATGTTTCCACGTGTAATGAGATAGAAACGAGACGTGAGCAGAAAAGATCAAATAAGTGAGAAACGGATAATGTTGCAATTTATTACTAACCGCCGCTTACATAATTTGTTCAATCTGAGCACCGGAGACATCGACGAGATGCTGCACAGTGCCGCATTTGAATCTGGTGGCCAAATCTTGAACTTACTTTTTTCCAGAGTAAATCGGTTCCTCATTAGGACAGTAGTATACAAGTCAAAAAAAGTTTTGCATTACCACCGTTCCCAGAACTCTTCAAGATAGACGTTACTGTGACTATTTTATCACAGGCACAGTCCCTTTGGCTGTTCAGAGATGTCACTAAACCCGCCCTGAGATGTAAACAACCAAGCATGAGCAGTGCCTATTAGACGGAGGGGGTCCGACAGCCGATCAGTTCCAGTCATTCCACCAGGAAGGAGGTACACGGCTCGTGTTGTCTGTAGTTCAACCACGCCTAGACGGTCAATACCGCCGATCAATCGTGTCCACATTGTTACTCTGTGTCAGCAAGGGCTCTCAATAAGGGAAGTGTCCAGGCGTCTCGGAGTGAACCAAAGCGATGTTGTTCGGACATGGAGGAGATACAGAGAGACAGAAACTGTCGATGACATGCCTCGCTCAGGTCGCCCAAGGGCTACAAGTGGGTGACCGCTACCTACGGATTGTGGCTCGGAGGAGCCCTGACAGCAACGCCACCATGTTGAATAATACTTTTCGTGCAGCCACAGGACGTCGTGTTACGACTCAAACTGTGCGCAGTTGGACCCAACAACATGCCGAATGGACCGCTCAGGATTGCCATCGTCGCTGGCGGCGCAGTGTACCTGTGTATCGCAGTTTGATGGCGATTGATATTGACTTGGCTGGGCAGTTTAATAAACAGTAATTGATTGGAGGTCAAAATGTTTTTCGTGGACTGCATCTGAACTTCACTTGTGGTGCACAAGCAGTGTAGTACGTGACTGACACTTGCTGTTGCATGGGGCAATCAAGCAGATTACGGTGACCTTGAAGCGTTTCCAGATGCTAACATTTTGGCTTGGAAGACATGGAGTATTGCTGAGACTGCAGGACTGTTGGCTAAACAGCATTATGGTACTCTTGTTCCAAGCATGCCCGAAGATACTGCTCCACATGCGGCTGCTCCAGAAAAATTAACGGCAACGGCCGCAAACAGTCCCTTATCAGCGCGATTGCGCTACCGGAAGTGAAATATTCTGCAACACGATCTAAGTAATACTAGAGATCGTGTGTTGCTGCAGCCGCGTCAGAGACCCGTTCAAGGTCACCAGCATTAAGATGCGAAACGTACATAACAAACAAAACCCACCCACCATCCCCACTCCTAAACACATGTAACCACCCGAACAGCATACTAATCATTTAATTGGCTAATAATAATCATTTAATTGCCTAAAATAATCACCATGATAAGGAGACTTCACTGACCGTGAGGCCATTTTCTAGGAAGGCCTTCGGCTGTGGGTCTGAGAAGTTTGGGGTTTTATTCTATTGACCGACGAGTGTCGCATATGCATATGCCTTCAACCAGACAATGGTGGGAGACGCATTTGGAGGCAACCCGGTCAGGCTGAACGCCTTAGTCACACTGCACAGCCAGTGCAGCAAGGTGGAGGTTCCCTGATGATGTGGGGTGGCCGACGTACGCCACTGGTGGTCACGGACGGCGCCGTAACGGCTGTACGATAAGTGAATACCATCCTCCGACCGATACTACAACTATTTCGGCAGCATATTAGCGAGCCATTCGTCTTGATGGACGAAAATTCGCGCCCAAATTTTGCACACCTTGTGAATGACTTCCTTGAGAAATAACGACATCGCTCGACTAGAGTGACCAGCATGTTCTCCTAGTATGAACCCTATCGAACATGCCTGGGATAGATGGGCTGTTTATGGAAGACGTGACCCACCAACCACTCTGAGGGATCTACACCGAATCGCCGTTGTGGGACAATCTGGACCAACAGTGCCGTGATGAACTTGTGGATAGTATACCACGGCGAGTACAGGCATGCATCAGTGCAAGAGGACGTGCTACTGGGTATCAGAGGTACCGGTGTGTACAAGAATCTGGACCAGCACCTCTGAAGGTCTAGCAGCATGGTGGTACAACATGCAATGTGTGGTTTTAATGAGCAGTAAGTGATGCTTATATTGATATCTATTCCAATTTTCTGTACCGGTTCCGGAACTCTCCGAACAGAGGTGATGGAAAACTTTTTTTGATTTGTGTATATCTACCAAATTTCGCAGTCGTACCATACTTAGAGCCCAACACTTGGCGTCCGTGAGTAGCTGCATTTAGACCACCGTTGTGGTGAACGAGTTCAGTCATGATGTTTGAATGAGGAAACCCTTCAGAAGCACTTCTTTATGCTGGCCGCCTCCACAGTCCGCCAGGGGGCAGAGTCGATGTCCTTGCGATCGCCGAGTCAAGGTAGTGAAAGCTGAAGGTTTCTGCTAACGCGGCGTGCCTGCGAAGCAGATTGGCGTTGCCCTCTTTAGTACTTCGTAAGACACTCACTGCTCACATAATTGTACACAAGTGGCAACGAGGGAATCATATAAATTAGTCTAATATATTGGTTATTGCGATGTAGGCGCGATTAGTGAACTTCATAGACAGCGAAAGTGAACTAAGATTGTTTGTATGCCTTATAGCGAGCAGACAATTTTTGTGATTATGTACGCAGGTAGAACGGACCAAAGCATTACAAAAACGTGGGCTTGTGATATTCGCTGTTTTTGGCTTCATTAAAATAGCGAACAGCCAATACTTTGATCCAGAAGGCAAATACTTGTTTATAAAGAATGATTACTGTATAATAAGGCGTCGCATAGCGACGGTGGAATTTCCTAAATAATGTAATTCGTCGTCTTTGGGCGGCAATATAAACAGAAAAATGCGGATAGATATGCGATCCTACAGTATTTTGTTCGCTGGAGAACAAATGAAGCCTTGAGCGCTAAAAGACTTGTACTGTTTTTCTTAAGTAAGACGGACGCAGATTTGTGGCAGCGCGATCTAATTTTTACTAAATGTATAAAAAACGTGTTATGTCTAAGTTTGAGTGAAGTGTAAAAAGAAGAACTGTTATAACTCATCGTGACGACGCACGAGCGACTCAAAGAGGACAATGGTTATATAAAAGAGCGCTTAATGGACATGATACGGACATAAAAATCTACTGTCATTGTAGTAATAAGCTTAAGGTACGATATATGTTTTAGTTATAATAAATATTTGTTCTGGGAATACTCAATCATTTAGCAGTGCCCATTCCTATCATCTCCTCGGTATTAATTTCATTTTAATTATCCATTTTGCTAAGATTACAGACACCAAGATAAGCAGTCCAATGTGCGTGTTACATTGACAAAAATAAAACTGTTTTATCGTCTTCTTGCATCAGCTTTAATATTGAATTTCCCTTTTGTGTGATATTACAGTTGTTTTTACGCCCTTAAGAACATTCCGGTCCCTTAGGATATTGTTTTGTCATAACAATACCTTCACGACCGGGTACGATCGTATCTGGGATCATGAAGTAATTAGAAAGACGATAACGCAATTTCTTAATCAATAGCACGCTAGTTGTGACTGCCTCAAACCACGCGAAACTGCAAGTAAAAACTATTCACATTTCATAATGCAATATTTTATGACAATGGTCAATCCATGATTCTTACGCCAATTGTGATTGATAAAACAGTAAGCGAAATCTCAAATTCCAACTTTTCTATGTAATAACAACATCACTTTTATTTTGTTACATCACAGGCTGCAAAATGCATACCTCAAGAGCTGTGAGTATTTCTTCGCAGCTCTGAAGTACTTCTTCTGCAAGCTATTTGCTATTGCAAGCAAATGAAGTATTCCCAGAACACAGACACAATAAGCCTCCTTTGACTTATTGTTGCGCCATATTGCAAAACTTTCGTAGTATCCTGTATTTCTAATAGAAGCAGGTTGTGCTATGTTTAGTTTATGGACTCCTTTCGATTGTAGTTTTTTTGTTTGTACACTTACCATCATAATGTGAACCTATTATCACATGGGAATGATCTGTAATGCTGTGGCAAATGGAACCAACCGTCTAGTCCGTGTCCTATATGCTGGAAAATATACAGAATGCACAATTATGCAGCCGTCTCTTCCAGAGACATCACATCGGCACATCGTCGCAGACTTCGCACCTTGCATATTCCTGTTGTGGAGGTGCGAATGCTGCAGTGTGAGAGCAGATCCTGGGTCAGTAGTCCGATCCACTAACGATGGCTGTTCGCGCATATCGAGGCACGGACGGGAATTGCATTGTTGACAATTCTAGGCGACAGGTGCGGTAAGCCATGCGCGAGTCGTCTGCTTGAAGAAAACGTATGTCCTGCAAATTATGTCTCTCGCTTGCTTATGCAGAATGTATCACTTACCCAACAATCAGCGATGACAACTCGCAACAAGTAGAATCTAAATTCATTGAACAACTCGCTACGATCACGTTTAATGCTCGCATTACTTACGGGACTCACAAGGGGGAGGCCCTCAGACACGGCCATCCGATTCGGCTCAGATTTGGTAGGTCGCTTTTGTACAACCTTAAACGAAGGAATCTAAGATATTTTGGGTCAACACCCCCACGTTTTTGAGAAAATCACCCCTAAAAGTTATGAAGAGCGATCGACTCAAAGTTGGCGGGATCGATAGATAATTGTAAATAGAGGATCTTTCATCACCAGGTATGGGGTCCGAAAACGCATACTTTTCCAGAAATCGAGGTAAGAAATTTTTACAACTGCCGCTTCTGTACCTACATGGTCAACGCTTTTCGCCGACAGCACTGATAGCGCATCGGCCAAGGTAACTGGCTGCGAATCTCGAGGAAACGTAGTGGATGTTATTCTTTCGGTTTGTATTTTTCCATGTCTCAATTGATAGGGATAGGAGGGCTAATAAGGCAAGTAAATCAACAAGGAATGATAATAAGGTGGGTAAATAAATTTCTCAAACCTCTTGGAATAGTAAACAACTAAAATGTTACTCCAGGTCACTTTACAATGGCTCTTCCAGTCACTGTTACGTGTCCTCGCTTCTCTTCGAACAACTATATGGATGGTACTTGTCATATAAAAATTCCAAACAAATAATGAATGCGATCTTTCGACAGCTACACTGTTCCTTCTCTATGATACGACGAAGAGGCAACCGGGACAACATAACTCTCCCCACGTGCATTCTATCCCGTGCCTCGCTGTAAACCAGCGTCGCAGAGTTGGATATCTGTGATCCCTCGTGAGGAAGTCGCAGCACTTTTACTCGGACTTCTTTTCGTGTGACAAGGCTTAAAAGTTTAATACTTTACTAACTCACGGCGTTTGGGAAATTAGTTCGCCTACCTTATTATCATTCCTTATTAATTTACTTACCTTGTTAACCCTCCTATCCCTATCAATTGAGATAGGGAAAAATACAAACGAAAAGAATAGCATCCGCTAGGTTTCTTCGAGATTCGAACCCGGGTTTTCCGATTCCCAGCCAGTTACCTTGGCCGTTGCGCTACTTTTTTTTTTTTTTTTAATGCTACCATTTTTTCGGCGCTGTAGGCGACAGGCGTCATCCATGTGGGTACAGACGCGACAGTTGTGAAAGTTTCTTACCTCGATGCCTGGAAAAGTATGCGTTTGCGGACGCCATACTTCATGAGGAAAAATGCTCTATTTACAATTATCCATCGATCTCGCCAATTTTGAGTCGATCGCTCGTCATAACCTTTACGGGTGATTTTCTCAAACACGTGGGGGTATTGGCCCCAAATATCTTAGATTTCTTCGTTTTAGGTGGTACACAAGCGACGTGCCAAATCTGAGTCGAATCGGTTGGCCGTCTCTGAGGCCTTCCCCTTGTCAGAGCAGAGCGCTCAGGACATGCTGAACGGTCATTGGCTGTCAGAGAATGCGTGACGTAGGTGCGCAGAACAAGCCTAAACTAGACCGCCATCGTTCATGACTCCGACTATAGTGTATGTATAACTTCAGCATCTAGCCTGGGCATACTGTGTGTTAAAGATCTTTGGCCACAAGATCAGCGTGACAGAATGCAGTCCTGCCAGTGGCTGTTGTAGAGATGTGGTGAAGATCCACTTTTCACAACGAAGATATTCCTCCCAGACGAGGCTGGTTCCATGCGAGACGAGATTGTCAGTCTTGACAAGCAACATGTGTGCTGATGCAAATCGACACGCAGGTGAAGAAACAAGCTGTCAGCTCAGATTTTCAATTAATTCGTGCACAGAAATTATTGACGATAGACTGATAGGACGTGATGTACTACCAAACACTGGTGCAGCGTACCGAGAGTTACAATCAGACCGACTTGCTTGTTGTGCTATAGGCGGTGCCATTCCAGCAACAGCTGGAGATGTTCATGTACCTGCCTATTTTCTCCGAAATGCCCGCCAACACCTCACACAGACATGCGACTGCCTTTAAAAACTTTCATATTGAAATTGTTGAGCCGGCCACGGTGGCCGTGCGGTTCTGGCGCTGCAGTCCGGAACCGCGGGACTGCTACGGTCGCAGGTTCGAATCCTGCCTCGGGCATAGGTGTGTGTGATGTCCTTAGGTTAGTTAGGTTTAAGTAGTTCTAAGTTCTAGGGGACTTATGACCTACGATGTTGAGTCCCATAGTGCTCAGAGCCATTTTTTTAAAAAAATTGTTTACGCATTGGCACAGTCGTACGAAATTTCGACTAAGTTACATGTTCCGGTCGTCATAGCTCATCTTTAGATTTGGAAGAAACAACTGCGAATGAGGGTTAACAAGATACGTCATAATATAAATATGTGAAATGTGATGATAAGAAAGCGGTACAGAAAATCATATGAGGCCCTACAATTGAACATGGACCTCGAAGTACAGTGCAGCTCGGCAGTTTTCGCGTCAGCCAGCATTGCGATAGATGAAAGACGTGGCAAATGACAAGGCGGCAGGGCTCCTTAGATTGAGAATTTAGGCATAAAGAACCAGTGACCAGAAATTAATATTTTGTTGTTTATTTTTTGACAAAAAGAACAACAACCAGCTGTGATGTACGTACGGAGACAGAAACGACGAGTGAAATGTGTACCAAGGCCGGGATTCGAACCCGGGTCTGCTGCTCACTGTGGCTCCCCGGCGCCGTGGCTTTGCACAACTGCACGGACTAGCCTACCACTCGTCCCTCCCGAGTCCAAATTCCCCCACGTGGTTTCCCCCAATAGACGTGAGACTTGAAAAGCTCTCTTTAACAACATAAATGATGATGATGTCCCATACTCCGAGGAGCGTAGGGGCCGATGCGGGAGACCCGCACCGCCGTATTAGGCAAGGTCCTAACGGAGGTGGTTTGCCATTGCCTTCCTTTTTAACAACATAGTGCCATTTTATTAAAGCATGTATCTCTGGGTTTCGGGCGTGGTCACCCAATTTCGTTCGATGCTGAGGTTCTGTTCCAACTCAGTGGCAGAGTCAACAATGCTGTTAGAGTGTAAGGGCAATACAAAGTGGGCTGGCACGTGAATGAGAATTTGGATTGAGGAGGGAGGCGAGCTGTAGTAGCCCGTGCCCTTGAACTAAGCCACTTTGTGAGGGTGGCGTAGTGCTTAGCGCACTTGGCTAAAGTGCGCGTCATTTATGACGGCGGCCGACTTCAGGTTCGTTCTGCGCATCTGACGTCCCAAAACACAGTCAGCCAATGAACAGAGAACGACGTTGCCACAGCTCGACTGCAGTGCAGAGCACAGACGAGTGTCTTCGGTTTTAGAAACGTTCAGTCATAAATAAAGTAACTGAACGAAAGCAGTGTCTTGAAAGCAGACTTTCTTTTATAGAAAGTTTGGAAAAAAGCATTCTTCATACCAATTGCTTTATATTCTATTAATTAATTAAACCAAACAACCAATAAGCCTCCTAATTCAGACGATAGCAAGGAAAGGTGTTTGTGTCATTCTCACTAACCGCTTTTTCGCAATAAAGAACAGCGGTAATTGTTTATTTCCTATTGTACTTCGACGAAACGTGAGTAATTCATAGTCATACCAAAAGTGTTTGTCGGTATTTTATGTGATGTTTTAACGTCTCTGATTGATGCGCTGTATTGGCGTATTGGTTAAAGTGTATGGCACCTTTGCGGAAGGTTCTCAGTTCAAACCTTGTTCGGTGCTTAATATGTTCTTTATTTAAAAACAATATCAAAGTGTCTTACTTCATGAATTTTATTCGTTTGAACGTAATTTTTTGAAATTTCTATTGGCAACTAAAATCGACCATACGCAAAGTATACGCTATGGACTTTTACCTCTGCAAACTCTTCAGAATTTCGTGCAATGGTTTACTACATCTAATGCTGCACAATAACTTCGAAACAAAATTAAGTCATTTATGGGGGGAAGGTATCAGTCAAGAAGATGTGTAAAAAATCAAATTTTCGGTCCAAATAGTTTTTGTGAAATCTAATGATAAAGTGTGTCAAAGCAGTCGGAACACAATGTGTCTGCACAGGCGAGCAGTGCAATGGTGACAAAATCGCGCACATCGCGGAATGCGGGGAGCACGTCTCTGAAACAGCGAAAGGGTTAATGCGGCCGTGGTGGCTTTACTTCATACACTGCGCGCTCCCCCCTAAACGTAAGTTTGCGAACCATACTTTACTATGGCGCTGCTTCTCTTGGCGCATACAACTGACAACGCAGCAATCTCCCGCGTCTGGGCGGGCATGCGCGAACCGCCAAGATAAAAGAATTGAACTATAGTGAGCAGGAGACCCGGGTTCGAATCCCGACCTTGGTACAATTTTTTCATTCTTTTCTTCAGTCTGCACATGTACATCAAAGATGATTGAGATTTGGAAACGTCTTTGGAACTCTATGCTTTCATGTGATTTATATTAAAAAAAAAGAACAGTTTACAAGTTACGCTTACAGCAACAACCTGAGCTCATAGAAACCGTTGAAAGTTACGAGCTCCAATCTCTATGCACACGCTACAGCATCATCCAGTGGGAGTACTGAGCTGTGCATCCAATAGTACTCTATGCCACACGCCTTACACTAATAAGAAGGGATCTTCTAGTAGCGGGATCGACTTTTGAAACTGTCTATGTGGTAATGTAGACTAAGAGCCCATGTATGACGCGCTGCAGTTGTTCACCCTCGTGGGCCATCGTTTGCGAGTAATTGGCAGAAAAACAATTGAGAATGTTATGTGACACTCAGTAGCCTTAAACTTGCACTGCATGAACCGAATGTGTGGTGTAATGGATATGGTAGCAGCTTCGCATGCTGAAAGTTGTGGTTTGGAATCTTCTCAGGAGATGAAATTGCTTTTTATTTTTCAATCTTTATCGAAGTGGCTTTGAAAAATCGCTTTTATTCGATTAAGTGATATAATTGTGATTTTTTTTTTAAATTCCATTTCTTTGTCACATAATTTTAATCATGGTATCAGCTTCTTCAATTGCTCTAATTTTTCTTCCTATCATTCTTTTGTGTCGTCTCGTTCTCACCGAGGGCAAGCAAGGAGAGGGTGTTGATTGGAGGCAGGTATCGTCTTTCTTTAACACAAACTGCATGCATATATTAACTGGGTTCTTTATTCGTAAGGATAGAAAATTATTTAAGTGAAGATTGTCCAGGTATTGTGGTATAAGCTCTCTGTAATAGTCCATGTTAGCCTCACTGTTGGTGAAGTTCTTGTCCGCTGTGTACACTATTCTGGTCGCTAAGTGCTGCCTGTCTCTGAGCCAGAGGCACAGCTATCTGCGACTGCAACTCCCACTGGGCTGCGACTGATGACTCGACTCGTTGACTCACCAAATGACAGACTGCAGCTGACCGGGTCTCCGGTCTGTGGCGGCGATCTAAACACTGGCGGCTGAGAGGGCGTTGGCGGCGCGTTTCGTGCGAGTCTGTCTTTGGCCTCTATCTATCTATCTATCTTGTTCCAACCTCTTTGCCACATGGTGTGCTGGCGCCAGCTTACGCCATCACACATTCTTTCTCCGTTTCTTTATTTGTGTGTTTTAATTAATTTTATGTATTAATTTTGTTTTAATTTCTACCGTTTTATTACCCTGTTTTCTGCCCGGGTTGCTTAGTGGTCAGCACGACAGAATATCAATCCTGGCTGGGTTGGAGATTTTCTCCAATATTATCTGTTCAGATTATAGTAACTGAATATGGCGCCTTGCTACGTCGTAGCAAATGAGGTAGCTGAAGGCTATGCTAAACTGTCGTCTCTGCAAAAGAGAGCGAATGTAGACAGTGAACCATCGCTAGGAAAGTCGGCTGTGCAACTGGGGCGAGTGCTAGGGAGTCTCTCTAGACTAGACCTGCCGTGTGGCGGTCTGCAATCACTGATAGTGGCGACACGCAGGTCCGACGTATACTAACCGACCGCGGCCGATTTAAAGGCTACCACCTAGCAAGTGTGGTGTCTGGCGGTGACACCACATAAAAAAATATGAGAACCTTTTAATACACCTGCATGCAATAGAAAATATAAACACCAATTTGCCTGTGTCCTAGTGTCAACCAGGTGAATTTTGTGTGAATTTCGTATTATCTATAAACCTGCCTTTCATTTAAATTTTCATCTGTGTTATTTTGTCCTTTGTACAAATAGATAATTAGGCTATATTTTAATTGTCTGTATGACGATTACTGCTTAAAAAAATCGCACATCTGGTGAAAAAATAAATTTTTCACACCATTGCACAAATATGAGTAGATTATTTCGCCTTTTGTTTTTTGACTGATAGAGCGGAATTTTCAAATAATTGAATATTATAATAGATACTTATAATTAATTTCATATTTCCAAAAAATACGGTTGGAAAATAGAGTGATGTAAATAAAAAAGAAACAAATGAAAAAAAGTTCATTTGCTGACTAAAATGATGTGATAAAGGAATAGAAATAAATTTAAACCTATTAATTGGATAAAAATGATGTCAAAGTCATTATGATAAAGATTTAAAAATAAATTGTTTTTGCACGTCTCGTGATTGGAACCCACCTCCTCCTGCATGCAACACTGTTATCCTATCCACCTTTTTTTTTCTTTTTTCTTTTTTTTTTTAATCTCATTTTGTTCGACGATGTTGTTCGTTGCATTAGTGCGGGGCGGATGACCCACGGTGCCCATTAGAGTTCGCTGTTGGTCCTTTCATTCAGTTTTTTATTACATATGGTAGCTAAACCTCTGACTGAACACGGTAAGCTACTGAGCTGGCTAGCCGCTGCATCACACAGCTACAGTATATTAGAGAGCTATTAGAATGCTATTATCGCACAAAGTTAAGATTTTTTTCCGCCAATTATTCGCAACGAGGGTCCACCACGGTGAATGACTGCACTGTGTGATGTATGAGATCTTAATCCTACATGACCGCACAGATAGATCCAAAAAGTCGGTCGCACGGCTGCGGACCTTTCCTTGCAAGTTGCTCACAAGGGAACCTCCTCATCGCACCCCCCTCAGATTTAGTTATAAGTTGGCACAATGGATAGGCCTTGAAAAACTGAACACAGATCAGTCGACAAAACAGGAAGAAGTTGTGTGGGACAATGAGAAAAATAAGCAAAATATAGAAACTGAGTGCTGTGCAAAATCTAGGACAGTGCGAGCTCAGGAGCGCCGTAGTCCCGTGGTTAGCGTGAGCAGCTGCAGAGCGAGAGGTCCTTATTCAAGTCTTCCCTCGAGTGAAAATTTTTTATTTTCAGGATATGTTCAGATTTGCTTGGACATATACAGGATTTGACGGTCTACACACGGAAAAATTTGAAAACGTTAAAAACATATGTTTTGACAGAGCACAGGGGAAAACAGTGCGACTGTGAAACTGTTGCATACATTTGTTGCAGTTTATACGACAAACTCTTATGTTTTCATCACTTTTTGGGAGTGATTATCACATCCACAAGAAAACCTAAATCGGGCAAGCTAGAAGAATCTTTTTACCCATTCGCCAAGTGTACAAGTTAGGTGGGTCGACAACATATTCCTGTCATGTGACGCACATGCCGTCACCAGTGTCGTATAGAACATATCAGGCGTGATTTCCTGTGGAGGAATCGTTTGACCTACGCCCTTGCGATCAAATGTTTTTGGTTCCCACTGGAGAGGCACGTCCTTTCGTCTACTAACCGCACAGTTTTGCGGTGCGGATCGCAAAACACAGACACTAAACTTATTACAGTGAACAGAGACGTCAATGAACCAGCGGACAGATCATAACTTTGCGAAAATAAAGCAAATAAAATTTTCACTCGAAGGAAGACTTGAACCAAGGACATCCTGTTCCGCAGCTGCTCACGCTAACCACGGGACCACGGCGCTCCTGAGCTCATATTGTCCTTGATTTTGCCTATCTTGCGCATAAACTACTCTGTTTGTAGTGATTCTTGAGTTTCTCCCGGCGTATTTGATAATCAAAATATCCACGGGTGTACTGCCGGTCTATAGTGTCCAACGGGCACAATATTTCGGCGATCAAACATGTCGCCATCATCAGGTGAACTGACGGACTGAGCTCCTGTGAACGTGCCGGCACGGAGATCCGTACGCTATGGCTGCTCAGGGGGATATTTTGATTACTCTGTTTGTATATTTTGCTTATTTTTTTCATAGTTCCACACAACTTCTTTCTGTTTTCTCGATTGATCTGTGTTCAGTTTTTCAAGGGCTATCCACTGTGCCAACTTATAACTAGATCTGAGGGGGGTGCGATGAGGAGGTTCCCTTGTGAGCGTGCATCTGTAGCTGCAGGTACGGGGCACAGCCATCTCTGTTACTACCCTCCCCTCCTCCCCCCTCCACCTCCCCGCAACGGGTTGGGCGCTTTTCTGCATTCTACACAGCCAACACAGACCCAAAGAGAGGCGTCGGCGCTTGTTGGTGACGTCACATCAGCTAGGCACGGCGAACGCCAGGTCTGTTGCAGGCAGAAACGTCTGGGCGTGCTTATCACTATAAATCTCTTATTTTTGGACAAAATGTTTGGTATTGTATTGGATTCTGCAGTTTTATTTAGATGAAAGATGTTCTTACTATCGTAAAGCTACAAATGAAGATCATAGTTCTGTATTACTGAATCCTGTCGAAACAAACCTAGATCAATATGAGAAGATGCTTTGCCCCATTGCAAGCTTCGGAAATTTTACATTCAAGTAACTATGTTTACTTGATCCATTTTGTTATCGAAACTTACCCCAACCCCCTTACAATGAAATCGTTTCTTTTATTTATTTATTTATTTATTTATTTATTTATTTATTTATTTTCGTTTGACATCGTCACTGGAAATGTGAACTAATTTACATGTGTAAATGTCCAACTGTTGCCGGTCACTAGATTACACTCGTTTTCAACAAAAGGAATTCTAAGCAGGAAACAAAATGGCTTCATACATCGAAAATACTGCTGAGGTTAAACTTTTTTAAACATGCACATTAGAAAAGATAAATATTCCCCTCTTGCAACTGAAAGGAGAAACTTTGTAAGATAAAAAAAATTATTTGGTAAAACAAGTATCTCTCTTTTGCCTCTTCTTCTGTCCCCCACCCCCTCACCCAATGTGTACAATCGCAAGATATTTCATTAACATTCAGTGCCCCTCACCCCATAGTCAACCAAGATACCTAAATAAGAGCACCAATATGTTCACAGTTTCTTGTAAAAGCAAACCAGTACAAACGTAACTTCCTCAGATTTACAAATAAGGTAAAGAAGCACGAATTCTGTTGCTGCTGGAGCATGAAGTTGTTTTTGTATGTCAGTCCTTAAAACAGGTGGAAATTTAAGTTGAGGAGTACACTATTTGTTAAGAAGTGTAATGAATCGCACAATTAATTGATTGCAGAAATCTCTCAGAACAATGTGTGTTGCTCAACTACCGCCAATAGTGTCACATTTTCCTGTGTCAGAGAGGGAGACACCATCATTATGAGTATGCCTGCAACAGACCTGGCGTTCGCCGTGCATAGCTGACGTGACGTCACGAACAAGCACCGGGGCCTTCCTTTGAGTCGGCGTTGCCACGGCACAGGTCGAGCTAGGGCTGCTTTGAAAAAGGGAAACGGGTTGAAGACACGTGGCACGCCGCGTCCTTGGCGTATGGCGCCGAGTGAGAAGGGGCGAAGGGATTGCGTAAAACGCGGGCTAGCTTCCAGACGGATCTACTGGCTGCATCAAACGCCGACGGTTGCAGAAATAGCCTGGCGCCAGCCGGTTCCTATCCTCTCCCACTACTCCACTTCTCGAGACACACACAGCTGTGAGCACATCCCCACTCCTAAGCTTCACATGCTTCAGTCAGTCAAACAAAAACACACACACACACAACCACACACACACACACACACACACACACACACACACACACACACACACACACACACACCGTAACCAACTCCAGCGATCACCTTGATTTCCACTTATCGCAGACTCGTACTAGAGGCAGTCATAAAGTTCTGAATATATCTTCGAAATATTGTTTTTTTTTTATATATATATACTCGTAAAGTACCGTAGGACCAAATTGAGGAGCAAATCTCCAAGGTCATGGAACGTGTCAGTAAACGTAAACGTAATGTTGTTGTTGTTGTTGTTGTCTTCAGTCCCGAGACTGGTTTGATGCAGCTCTCCATGCTACTCTATACAGCGCAAGATTCTTCATCTCCCAGTACCTACTGCAACCAACATCCTTCTGAATCTGCTTAGTGTATTCATCTCTTGGTCTCCCTCCACGCTGCCCTCCAATACTAAATTGGTGATCCCTTGATGCGTCAGGACATGTCCTACCAACCGATGCCTTCTTCTGGTCAAGTTGTGCCACAAACTCATCTTCTCCCCAATTCTATTCAATACCTCCCCATTAGTTATGTCATCTACCCATCTAATCTTCAGCATTTTTCTGTAGCACCACATTTCGAAAGCTTCTATTCTCTTCTTGTCCAAACTATTTATCGTCACTTCCGTACATGGCTAAGGCCGGCCGCGGTGGTCTAGCAGTTCTAGGCACGCAGTCCGGAACCGCGCGACTGCTACGGTCGCAGGTTCGAATCCTACCTCGGGCATGGATGTGTGTGATGTCCTTAGGTTAGTTAGGTTTAAGTATTTCTAAGTTCTAGGGGACTGATGACCAGAGTAGTTAACTCCCATAGTGCTCAGAGCTATTTTTTTCGTACAAGGCTACACTCAATACAAATACTTTCAGAAACGACTTCCTGACACTTAAATCAATACTCGATGTTAACAAATTTCTCTTCTTCATAAGCACTTTCCTTGCCATTGCCAGTCTACATTTTATATCCACTCTACTTCGACCACCATCAGTTATTTTGCTCCCCAAATACCAAAACTCCTTTACTACTTTAAGTGTCTCATTTCCTAATCTAATTCCCTCAGCATCACCCGACTTAATTTGACTACATTCCATTATCCTCGTTTTGCTTTTGTTGATGTTCATCTTAAATCCTTCTTTCAAGACACTGTCCATTCCATTCAACTGCTCTTCCAAGTCCTTTGCTGTCTCTGAAAGAATTACAATGTCATCGGCGAACCTCAAAGTTTTTATTTCTTCTCCATGGATTTTAATACCTACTCCGAACTCTTCTTTTCTTTTCTTTCCTTTACTGCTTGCTCGACATACAGATTGAATAGCGTATGGGAGAGGCTACAACCCTGTCTCACTCCCTTCCCAACCACTGCTTCCCTTTCACCACCCTCGACTCTTGTAACTGCCATCTGCTTTCTGTAAATAGCTTTTCGCTCCCTGTATTTTACCCCTGTCACCTTTTGAATTTGAAAGAGAGTATTCCAGCCAACATTGTCAAAAGCTTTCTGTAAGTTTACAAATGTTAGATACGTCGGTTTGCCTCTAGATGCGTAGGTTTGCCTTTCCTTAATCTTTCTTTTAAGGTAAGTCGTAGGGTCAGCATTGCCTTACGTGTTTCAACATTTCTACGGAATCCAAACTGATCTTCCCCGAGGTCGGCTTCTATCAGTTTTTCCATTCGTCTGTATTTCGCCTGTCTCATACATCTTGCTCACCAGATGCCAGAGTTTTGTCAGGACTGGCTCTCCCAAGGCCGGAAGTAGTTCCAATGGAATGTTGTCTACTCCCGGGGCCTTGTTTCGACTTAGGTTTTTCAGTGCTCTGTCAAACTTTTCACGCAGTATCATATCTCCCATTTCATCTTCATCTACATCCTCTTCCATTTCCGTAATTATGTCCTCAAGAACATCGCCCCTGTGTAGACCCTCTATATACCTTTCTGCTTTCTCTTCTTTGCGCAACTACTTCCCTTTCCCACTTTGTGGGCTGCACCGTACCGGCCTGACAGTTACGGACGTGAATGCTCCATGGACAGAGCTTACACCAATGAAGAGTACGCTGACAAGCACTTCATGTGTGGCAAAACGAATGAGAGTGGCTTTGAGACTACACGATTGTATGAAGAAACTTTCCGTCTCCGCAGGCAGCCCGATAGGCGTACATTTAGCCGGTTACGTCAGTTCCACACCACGTACCAGGAGGTCGACCCAGATCCATGACACCCTATGTGGAGGAGAGGGCGTTACGCTTTGTACACGAACGTGCGAGTACTAACACAAGGAGGATTGTTATCCGGGAGCGTATCCTGAGTCTTAGCAGAGTGTAGCAAATTTTACGTGGGCAAGTACTCTAGCCATATGATCTTGTGACCGCTCAATGGCATTCAGTACGATCACGACAACACCCCTCGATCGACGTTAGCCTTCATACATGGCAGTGGACGTTTGAAAATTCGTGACACTAGCTCAATGGTCGTCAATTGATTTAAATGTATTTTCCGGGTGACTCCTAATTCAATTACTGCCACGGGGGTGAGGAGAAAGAAAACATCCTGGCGATACCTGCATTATGCGTATTTAGATGTTCGATTAATCTGAATGGTTTGCAATGTTCCAGCGATTCTATTCGAACCCTATGCTGATGCACCGACAAGGACCATTTTCGCAGATAAACATGCAAGTACGTAATGGATGTTCAGTTTCTCAATACAGTTCGTCACACTCACAACATTATACATCCGCTGTAAGAACAGTTTCATGCATTTACATTTTTGGTGTCCCACAATATTGGTTGGCTAAATATTATGACGATACGTTGTATACAACTTCCACAGATATTGTTTACAATGTAGTCAAAATGTAGTTTGTTTATTAACACTTTTCTTTTCACTAACTAAATATGAAATATGAATCGGGATTGGGGGTGATGATCCTATCCTTCTTTATTCGTGTTCTGAATAACGCGTGTCATATAATGTCCAAATATCGACACGAGCCAGGCTCTCAATTCGGCACTTAAATGTCTATTCTTCGCTCTCGAAACGTTCGTTGTGATTGTCTTTCACACGCAGGGTTCAATTTAACGGTGTATGCACTGTTTTTAGTATTTTAGGTCCCCGTTAATTAATATCTGGTAGTTAATAAGCGAACTATTTTTATGCTGGCGCGTTGTTTGTATCAGTTACCCCCGCAACCGTCCAAGGATAAGATTCTCTTAATGTTCCGCGCACACGTGTTTCACAATTTCATAAAATGGAGAATTACGTTAACTATAGCTTTCCGTTGCGTACAACTTTCGTGGGTTCCACAACCATAATAGTTTCCCAAGAGTATTTTTCGCAGCTAACACAAAGTTCGAATTATGTTCTCGGAATCATTTTCACTCCACCCGACAATAAACGTCTCTGATCACTTCGTCACATGGAACGTATTTTAAACGTGCTTGAAGAGTCTTTAAATAATCTCCTTAACGAATTTCGCAGTCGCGTACCACTTTTTCATCGACTAGCCCGATCGCGATAACTGAAGGTAGAGAGCTCAATAACGTGTTACATGTTCTTTTACATGTATTAAAAAACAAACGCGCCCCTATATCTTTCTGTTCCCCTTGGCCTTTGCTACTTTGCTTTTTATTACTTTTCATTATACTGCTTCTTAGTAATACTGTACAGTTATTAAAGTTTCGTATTACTTTCTCCTTTTTAATTCTTCCAAAGTAAAGTCTATTTATGCCCCATTTTAATTAATATGATGCTAATTGACACGCCTGTCCGCAAGTACCGTTATAATCTCCAGCGAGTGCAAGCTCTCAACAATGCAGAATTCCCTCCTAGAGAGAATTTCTGCCAGTGGGTGCAACAACAGTGTACCTGAATTCCCTGTTTATAATAGAATTCCGTGTGGCGAGGGCCTCCTATCGGGTAGACCGTTCGCCTGGTGCGTCTTTCGGGTTGACGTAACGTCGGCGACTTAAGTGTCGATGGGGATGAAATGACGATGATAAGGACAAAACACAACACCTAGTCCATGAGCGGGGAAAATCACCGACCCAGCCGGGAATCGAACCCGGGGCGTTAGGTATGACATTCCTTCGCGCGGACCCCTGTTTGTAAGAAGTATTTTGTTCACGGATGAGGCTGGCTTTATCTGTGACATTATTTTAATTACCATAAGTGTCAAGACTAACGCAACACACACGTCACGGCAACAGCAGCGTTATTCTTTGGACATCTGGGCAAGAGTGCTCGGAGACGGGATAATTGGAGCATTCTTCCTGTCACAGAGACATACCGGAGTGCAGTACATGCGGTTTCTGCAGTACTTTCACATGTAAATGATGATTTCCCACTGAACCAACGCCTCAAATGTGGTTCATGCACAACGGTGCTCCAGCACATTTTCATTTACGTGTGCGCCGGCTTCTAACTCTGAGGTATGGTCGAAATTTGATAGGTGGAAGGGGGGGGGGGGGGGGGGGGGGAGAGGGGCTGTGCCATGGCCTCCAGGGTCTTCAAATTTAAATCCCAGGAATTTTTGTGGTATGAGTTCACGTCAAAACGCTACCGAGGTCAACTGCCTCGAGGAATTACGCTTGTGGATTGCAGCAGCCAGGACGGCCTGAGTGGATTCGCAACTCATTTCCGAGACGAATTCAGTGTTGCATTCAGACGGATGGACAACATTTCGAACACCTACTTTAACGTTTAGAGATGCCATGTACTCCTACACACTGATGAACCGGAACAGAAAATGTTTTGTATCTCGACAACGGTTGATTTGTGGACGCATGTTTATTCGAGCTTTTTAGCTGCTTTTTGCCTGTACTCTCCATATGTGAATTATTGACCATCACTTCTGAAACCCCCCTGCAAAACGTACGGGCGAATGGAACTTTCGCATAATCTGTCACTGAGAAGTATCATAGATCGATCAAAATGGGACTATACATCGAAAGAACTGCTACGGTGTAATACAAAAGATCGTAATGACACTTTTTTCAACGAAAATAATTGTGGTAAAGTCACCGCGATTCATGATGATTCCCTGGACATCATGGTGTTATCATTTTCACGTGATATCTTGCGAACCATGGATGAAGGGTATCAGACGGATGCCATATTCCTTGACTTCCGGAAAGCGTTTGACTCCGTGCCCCACTGCAGACTCCTAAGGTACGAGCATATGGGATTGGTTCCCGAGTATGTGAGTGGCTCGAAGACTTCTTAAGTAATAGAACCCAGTACGTTGTCCTCGATGGTGAGTGTTCATCGGAGGTGAGGGTGTCATCTGGAGTGCCCCAGGGAAGTGTGGTAGGTCCGCTGTTGTTTTCTATCTACATAAATGATCCTTTGGATAGGGTGGATAGCAATGTGCGGCTGTTTGCTGATGATGCTGTGGTGTACGGGAAGGTGTCGTCGTTGAGTAAGTGTAGGAGGATACAAGATGACTTGGTCAGGATTTGTGATTCTCTATTGAACAGTATTTGGGATGGTATGCCTTAGATGGCTCTCGCTGTATATACAGGTTGTAACGGACGTAAGTGGAGATATGTCGTATTGTGACTGAGAGCGATGTCCTGAACAAAATTATATCACTGTTTATGTCGGATAAAGACTAAAACTTTTAGCTATTATAAGTCGAATGTTTTGAAGTTGTTTAGTACCTCCAAGTTGCAGTAAATTTGGTTTTTTGGTAGGTAGTTTATTTTTTAAAGTTTAGGGGGATAGGAACTCGTGAATGAGACTAGCCCTGATTTTCGATCCGAAAATAAAATTGCCAAAAGAAAATTTATTTCTATGTGAACAAATTTCTATTAAAGTTTTCTAAGTCGCCAAAAGAAAGTGTTTTGTAATGCAGTATTGAGAATGTAACTTTTCACGACCGTATCTGACAATATGGGTCAATTTACTACAGAAATAACAACCTTGGATAGTTTTGAGATTTAACAGAGTGAATTTGCTTTTAGAATCCATTTTTACCTAATTTTACAGTGGGCTGTGTAGATCTTGGTTTTCTCTTGATAGCTGCTGGTCAGGCTATTGTCTCCGTTGATTTTCTCCCTCCGATTCTTGAAGTAGGTAGGTATGGAAATGATTATTTTTTCTTCTAACTCTTGATCTTGCTGTTTTTCATATTCATTTACTGCTTGTACTTATTTACGACCATACGAAAGTGAGTTTCAATGAAATCTGACATTATCGAATCTTCAAACTGGTCAATATCATTTACAAGAATACATCAATCACTTGCACTGTTCCTATGAACTGCTCTACGTGCTATCACAGTAAGACGGCGGACGTCTATCAACGCTACCGCACCTCTTTGCTCAGAGATAGCAATGCCTTGTCTTCGCTGCTTCCGACCAAAGAGCGCGTTTACAAGAAAAATTTATTTATTTTAATATTAATTTTAAAAAAATGATAATTTAAATAATTAATTGCGTAATTTCATTTTAATAAAATAATAAACATTTTCCTTTTTCATTTGCGTCAATGGGGAGGGGTCAGTTCCACTACAAAGTAATGTGACAAAAGCTAGCCATTCGGTGTTCATTTTCTCCTGAGCATCAAATCAGGTGTTGAGATGTCTATGCTGACAGATGTAGTATACGTAGTGGTATAATTACGGCCGTGCAGGTAACATCAGATCGTGAAGTTTGTGGCGTGTTTGTGGGAAGACTGTTCGACGCTGAGAGGAAACGATTAACGCAGTGATGTGTGTACATGTCAAGCTACCGCATACGAGCATAAAAATGTGCCTTTGTACCCGTCACACCCATGACGCTGCGTGCCCACTGAGCTCTCAGTGTGGTGTTCAGAACGGATGTGGTCAGGGTGTGTGTGTGCCAGACATCCGCGCCACCTGTTGTAGCGCCGGTGTTTTTGCCAACTGCTGCGACTGTCAACGCTCTCGAGTTGCACCTCCCTGCGCTGGAGCACTCGGCCGTACTCTGAACAGCGAAGGCGGTTAACTACCGCGCAGCAATTACTCGTGTGACGGCTACAGTGTCACGCGAGTAGGAGTAATCGCCGCTTGCGAACGCAGCAAAGAAGTCACGCAACCGCAACTGCGCGCTTTCTTCCACGCAGCAGTCAGCGACACCAAAGTAGGGCGTGTTGCTTTCTGCTGCCCATTTCAGTGATACACACAGCGGCCAAAATAAATGTTGCAAATTGCTTCATTGTTAAGACCGGAGATAATTTGAAGCAAATCTGGTTTTTGTGCGAAGAGATTTCGGGATCCCAACCGGTCGTCGAAAACTTCATTCCACGTGAAACTTCCTGGCAGATTAAAACTGTGTGCCGGACCGAGACTCCAACTCGGGACGTTTGCCTTTCGCGGGCAAGTGCTCTACCAACTGGGCTACCCAAGCACGACTCACGCCCCGTCCTCACAGCTTTACTCCTGCCAGTACCTCGTCTCCAACCTGCCAAACTTAACACTTCAGATTTGTCACTGTGACAAATCTAAGACAAGAGCGGAGAAAGTACCGTCAGTCTTTGATGGCTCACCCGAAGATGACTGGCAACTGTCAAGTTGAAGTGACGTGGAATGAATTAGATTTTCAGTCTACAGCGGAGTGTGCGCTGATATGAAACTTACTGGCAGATTAAAACTGTGTGCCGGTATAGCACTTGCCCGCGAAAGGCAAAGGTCCCGAGTTCGAGTCTCGGTCCGGCACACAGTTTTAATCTGCCAGGAAGTTTCATATCAGCGCACACTCCGCTGCAGAGTGAAAATCTCATCCATTCCACGTTATTTCAACTTGACACTTGCCAGTCATCTTCGTGTGAGCCATCAGACGATACTTTCTCCACTCTCGTCTTAGATTTGTCACGCACAGTGACAAATCTGAAGTGTTCAGGGCAAAAAAAAAAAAAAAAAAAAAAAAAAAAAAAAAAAAAAAAAAACTGCGCTACAATAAGAAAGTAGTGGGAATGTATTTACATCTGTTGGACGAATGTAATGAAAACACACTTCAAACGGACGTTTCACGACAATTAATCTGTAAGAAACACACCACATGTCATAAGAAAGCCTGTAAACATTATGAATCACAACGATTCGAAACATGTAACGGTACCGTTTGAATAAAGGAAGGGAAAGTAAATTTGTGGCTGGTTGCCGTCTCAACACCATCAACATTTGTCTTCAAACAACAGCCACGGTCTCCATCATGTCGTCATATGACAAAATTGCATTGTAATCGTTTGTTCATCTGTACGTGAACATCACATCTACCTATTTCCGTCCCATTCGAATAATTCCTTCATGGTGCGTTTTTTTTTTCTTAGACTGTATTTTTGTTTTCATTACAATTGACATTCAGCAAACCATCTATCGGTAATAACCTGTCCTAAACATGGATGATCCGTGGATTGAATGAATGTGTTTGTAACTACGGTCGCATGAGACTGGGTAAATTCAGGTAAAATCTCTAGGTTTAGCTTGACAGCAGAGGCCTGGAACAGCAGCTGAAATTACAAAGAAGTCTTGAGACGCCACTGAGGTTCGGCGTCAGAGCGTTATCAGTGGAGGTTGTCGTAATAATAATGGTTCAAATGGCTCTGAGCACTATGGGACTCAACTGCTGTGGTCATTAGTCCCCTAGAACTTAGAACTACTTAAACCTAACTAACCTAGGGACATCACACACATCCATGCCCGAGGCAGGATTCGAACCTGCGACCGTAGCAGTCGCACGGTTCCGGACTGGGCGCCTAGAACCGCGAGACTACCGCGGCCGGTTAATAATAATGAGCGTGTGGCATTGGTGGCCAGGAGACCCCTCGCGGGGCGGTTCGGCCGCCGCTCCACAAGTTCTTTAACGCCACTACGGCGACTTGCGAGCGAATGAGGATGAAATGATGATGAGGCAGTGAAAATCCCTGACCCCGTCGGGAATCGAACCCGCAAGACTACGAGCCGGGAGGTTGTCGTAACGGACGTCCGCGCGACTGTACCTCATAGAGGCAGAAGCGAGGCACACGTTCTTCAAATTTCAGTCGCTGAACCGATGGAAAATTTTTGAGAACGTGTAAGCAACCGTCGTCTCTCCTGTCTTCTGATTGGAGGAGATGCCTGGCACCTCTAAAAAATTCGTCTTGTTGGCTGGTCAGTTCGCTCCTTCGGAGTTTGGCAGATTGGTTTTAAGAATCGAAGTTGGCGGTTTATTGACGAATCAAGTCGCAGCGGAGTGGCTGTGACGGCGGTAACTGTGCTGTGTTTGTCCTGTTTCTGTGCGGTCTTCGGTCGCGCTCGGTGGAGGCGGCAACGGTCGTCAGATGCCTTCGTCAGAGCTCGCCAGATAACACTGGCCGATAGCTCGGTCACGGTGCGTGCGACGTCCGTCACTTTTTGGCGAGAACAAGGTGGTCTCGCTGCCTTAAGTTTGGGAGGTAGGAGACGGGATACTGGCTGTGAGGACGGGGCGTGAGTCGTGCTTGGGTAGCTCAGTTTGGCCGGCACGGTAGCTCAGCGTGCTCGGTCAGAGGGATAGCTGCCCTCTGTAATAAAAAAAACCTGAGCTAATGCATCAACAACGAACTTAAACGGGTGTCTTTCGACGTCCGCCCAGAGCAGATATAACGAACGAAAACGAACAAAATGAGATTAAAAAAAAAGTTGGTAGAGCACTTGCCTGCGAAAGGCAAAGGTCCGCCTCGAATAAATGCAACGAACAAAATGATTTCAACAGAAAAGGGGTTAAGGCGAAAGCTTGCGTAAAGCGGGAATTCGGGGTTCCAGTCCAACACAAATTTTAATTGTCACAATTATGCTGTGCAGCTGAAATTTGATCACATTCGCAACTATATATATGGCAGCTAGCTAACACTCTGACCGAACGCGAGGACCGATGGAAACTTCCACATGTCACCGTGTATCTACGTCCTGTACTCGTACGACTGCTGTGATTCCCGCACAGGGAGACACGATCATTGTCATGGAATTTTCTTGGCATGAAATACTGTTTTGCAGTGCGCGTGTTTTTACGATGTATTCCGCAAGATCCTTCAAACACGCGTGCATTCCCTGACTCATTCCGCATTTCTAAAGCACTCTGTCATGGACATTTGTTCCAAAGACTGTGAGCGAGCGAGCGCTGGCATGTGTGTGTGTGTGTGTGTGAGAGAGAGAGAGAGAGAGAGAGAGAGAGAGATACTACGTTGTATCTGTTTACGCATCATTACTCTGCCAACAGCATCTTAATGGCAAGTTCAGCAATCCGTTTCCTCAGCCCTTTGATGTTCGACCCGGGAGAGCAACGAATGTTCGCTGTTTTAGTAAGAGCTATGGGAAAATGAATGATGATGAAACTATCTTTTCAGCAGTTGCAAATGGTTTAGCAATTTAGCGGACAATGCAGAGAGAGCACAAAAGTAGATATAATTACTTACACAACGGGATATAACATTCTTACTCATATGGCTTAGTAAATTTCGTTTAATTGAGTCGTGGTAAAAACTGAGGCATTGAGAATCATAAAAACCCAAAGCAGAGACATAAAGTTTTGAGAAAAATACATGTCGGATAAAATCTAATTTCTAGACAAATGAGCAGTATCATTTCTCTGAAAAGTTCTTTAACCAAGTCTCGACATTCTATATTTCTTGGGAAAAAATTATGCACCCACTTTATACTATGAAATATTAATTAACTTTCAGCATTATATTTATTATTGATCTTAATTCACAGAATTTCCATTTATATGATATAAATTGCAGGGTTTTTTGACAATCGTAAAGTTTGTAATTAATGTGAAACTAGAATCGGAACATAAAGAAAAGATACTGAATGCACAACATACACTGTTAGCAGCACATTTGAACTCCTGATAGTTCTCGTAAATACCGGGTGATCAAAAGGTTAGTATAACTTTGAAAACTTAATAAATCACGGAATAATGTAGATAGAGAGGTAAAAATTGACACACATGTTTGGAATGACATGGGGTTTTATTAGAACAAAAAAAAGTTCACAAAATGTCCGACAGATGGAGCTGGCCAGCTACCGTGACGGGTGAGAGGTACGCCTAGATTTTACAGAATCGCATCATCCCCAGCCTGGCTGATAAACGCCTGCTGGAACGTATGATGTTTATGCGCTCCACCCCATATCACTAGACGCGTGAAAGATCTCTTGCGCGCCTCGTTTGGTGATGAACGTGTGCTCAGCCGCCACTTTCGTCACGCTTGGCCTCCCAGGTCCCCAGACGTCAGTCCGTGCGATTATTGGCTTTGGGGTTACCTGAAGTCGCAAGTGTATCGTGATCTACCGACATCTCTAGGAATGCCGAAAGACAACATCTGACGCCAATGACTCACCGTAACTCCAGACATGCTTTACAGTGCTGTTCACAACATTATTCCTCGACTACAGGTATTGTTGAGGAATGATGGTGGACACATGGAGCATTTCCTGTCAAGATCATCATCTCTGCTTTGTCTTATTTTGTTATGCTAATTATTGCTATTCTGATTAGATGAAGCGCCATCTGTCGGACATTTTTGAACTTTTGTATTTTGTTGTTTCTAATAAAACCCCATGTCATTCCAAGCATGTGTGTCAATTTGTACCTCTCTATCTACATTATTCCGTGATTTATTGGTGTTTTCAAATTTATACTGACTTTTTGATCACCCGGTATATATTTCATAAAGCAAATTCTATGGCTTGAGGTTCATATAAAACTGCCAACATGCCTCCGACTACGAAGCACCGATACTGCCGGTTCTAGCTGCTTCAGTCCGGAACCGCAGTGCTTCTACGGTCCCAGGTTCAAATCCTGCCTCGGCCATGGATGTGTGTGTTGTCCTTAGGTTAGTTAGATTTAAGTGGTTCTAAGTCTAGGGGACTGATGACCTCAGATGTTAAGTCCCACAGTGCTTTTAGTCATTTGAACCATTTGAATTAATTCTGCATACATGACGCAAAAACTAAATTACGTTGGCAACACTAGATGACAATTGAGCAGCGCAGAGCAACAAAATTACGCTTTGTGCTTTCGGGCCATATGGAAATGAATATCCAAGAAATTGGTAAGGCAGCATGTCGTAAATCTTCCTATGAACTAAGTAGGCCTATAGTGCAGATGAAACTGGATCACCATAAGATCAACAGATGGCAGGATCGCATCCTACAATCTCAGAATTGATGACGGTGTACTTTGGGCCCTGAATGTCCTCAACGTCTCTCTTTCTTTTTCCTTGTAGCCTCTCTCTCTGCTTCGGGACTTAGAATGTCTAAACAGTTAATTTATTCCAGCCGCGCGGGTTATTCGAGCGGTCTAGGGCGCTGCAGTCATGGACTGTGCGGTTGGTCCCGGCAGAGGTTCGAGTACTCCCTTGGGCATGGGTTCGTGTTTGTCCTTAGAATAATTTAGGTTAAGTAGTGTGTAAACTTAGGGACTTAAGTCCCATAAGATTTCACACACATTTGAACGTTTTTTTTTAAATTCCAGGATACAGGTTTGGGAACAAAAAAGTCATACTTTAAGTAATAAAATTAATAAGAAACGGAAAATAGTTTTGAAATTAACCATTAATATACTTTTTTGTCGCACCAATTCATTCATATGCGAGCATGTGCAGTAATTTCTCCGTCATATATATGTTATTGAATCTGCCACCACGTCTACAGATTTATACTAATCGAGCAGTATAAACTCTGAGCGACTTGTGTAAACTACGTCTAACAAAGTGACCTGACGTTATCAACAATATCAGTATAGGGACGGAGATCAAAGATCATGATATCATCATAGCCTTGATGGTTACTAAAGTTAATAACTACACCAAGGAGGTTGGAAAGAACAAATAAGCTGTAGTTAGCATCCTTCTTAGACAATGAATTTGGCATCATTTAGTTCCAATACGATGGACAAAAAATTCGGAAAATGCTGACGAAACAGCCTATCGTAGTCCCAGTTTAGAAAAGAACCCCGAAATGTCGACAGGGAAAAGTTAGTAGAATTGCTTGCGTCTATCAGAAGATCGATGCGGAAAGCAAACAGCTACTTCCATCATCATATGTTAGCGAAAGCTCTTGCTACGTAAAACCATTAATCGGGTTGAAGGCTTATACGAGGGTGGTCTGATAAGTCTGGTAAAAAAAGCAAGAAAAATACCCTTTCAGGGATATACACTTTGACTAACGATTCTCCACCTTTTTCATTCCATCGCAAGAATAGTTCTGTCAAACTTTGCAAAGTACTCGTTGACTGCAACTATCACTTCATTTGATGAAAATTTCTTTCTGCCAATCCAAAGTTTCATGTTAGGGAACAGGAAAATCATGTTAGGGAACAGGAAAACGTCCCTTGGGGGCAATTAAGGTAAACAGGGTACAGGAGGGACCAATTCAAACCCCAGTTCGTGTACTTTGGCCATTGTTATCGCTGACGTGTGGGATGGTGCATTATCATGGTGAAAGAGTACTTATTTACGTGCCAATCTTGGTCTTTTTCAGTTAACGCAACTTTCAGACGATCGAACACTGAAGCATAATAGTATCCACTTATGGTTCTGCTTTCCTCTAAGAAATCTGTGAGAACTATTCCTTGGGAATCACAAAAACTTTGCCCATCACCTTATCAGCTGACAAAATTGGCTTTGCCTTCTTCAGTGCACTTTCGCCAGCCTTTGTCCATTGTTTTGATTCTGACGTGTAATGATGGATCCAGCTTTCATCGACAGTCACAAATCGGCGCAAAAATTCTTGCGGATTGCAATTACACATCGTCACACATTGCGTTGAAGTGCTGTACCGGATGCGCTTTTGGTCGACTGCGAGCAATAGCGGCAGCCAGCTTCTTCATAACCAGTTCTCCGTGCAAGATATTATGCACTCGCTCATGTCTACAGTCTCAACAATCTTACGAATTTTTATCCGATTGTCTTGTGTAAGTATATCATGTATTTTGTCAATGGTTTCCTTTGTGGTGACCTCAATTGGACTGCGGGAGCGCGCTTCGTCGTAATGCTTGTTCGACCACGTTTGCAATCGTCACTCCAAACGTAAATGGTCTTCAATGAGAGTGCATGGCCCATTGAACTTAATCCAATTCTGCTTTGATTTGTGCGTCAGTGCAGCCCTTCAATTGGAAATGTTTAAGAACAGCACGAATGTTAGTTTCCTCCTTTTGCAACTGCAGTCGGCACTCAGACGACTGACGACAATGAACCGTGCGTTGTAAGCATGGAGGTAGAAAGAAGGGCGTTGGCGCTATAGGCTTAGCACTGTGCGTTGTTTTGAGGCCAGAGTCGGCGGGGCCTGCCGCCATCTTAAATAGCCCAAAACATTAGCACACTATTGGTTACGATTGTTGCTTGTTCATTATTTCTGTTCTGGGCGCGGAACACCTGTTTTAAATAGTAAAAATTACAAACGTTTTTCTGTTATTGAATAGGTATATTGCTCTGGTAATACTACACACTTGGCCCCGTGAATGTAATTTGTTTTCTGTTGGAATATGTCGAATAACCAAGAAGAGCAGGAAAAGCATGCATTCGCAATCCATTTAATTCCAATTTTACTGTAAGTGTATCGATAGTAAATGACGCTGGAACTCCGAAACCAGTGCTTGTTTGCTTATTGGTATTGTTTCTTGTTCGTTACATTTGCAGCTTTCAACTAGTATGCGTAACGTTTTTAACTTCACGTTTGCAAAAAAAATCACGTACGTGTTCTTTGCTAGCCCATTAACGCGTGAAGCGAGGAAAGAAGCAAGGCATCGTATCTTGAACATGTCATCAAAGTGAACGATTATTTAAATGTCGTAGAAACGGAACTGCATAGAGATATGCCTTCACACTGAACAGAGTTCATGTTTTATTAGATTGTCAGTGCACTAGTGTCACTGAAGTTTACATAATTTACACATTTTCCCACTTTTAAATCTTACCTACACACACCAAAAAAAAAAGTTTTGCATCACCTCGGTTTCGAAAAGTTCCGGAACCTGTACAGAAAATTGGAATAGAGATCAACATAAACATCGTTTCCTCCCTTTTTATTGCTCACGAGAACACACGAGACCTTCCGAGGTGGTGATCATTGCTGTACACACCGGCACATCTAATACCCGGTATTGCATTGACGTTTGCCTGTATTCATCGTGGCATACTATCCACAAGTTCATCAAAGCACTGTTGGACCAGATTGTTCCACTCCTCAACGGCGATTCGGCGTAGATCCCTCAGAGTGGTTGGTGCGTCACATCGTCCATAAACAGCCCTTTTCAATCTATCCCAGGCATGTTCGATAGGGTTCATGTGTGGAGAACATGCTGGCCACTCTAGTCGAGCGATGTCGTTATCCTGAAGGACGTCATTCACAAGATGTGCACGATGGGGGCGCGGATTGTCGTCCATGATGACGAATGGCTCACCAGTTTGCTGCCGAAATGGTTGCACTATCGTTCGGAGGGCGGCATTCACGTATCGTACGGCGCCGTCCATGACCACCAGAGACGTACGTCGGCCCTACGTAATGCCACCCCAAAACATCAGGGAACCTCCACCTTGTTGCACTCGCTCGACAATGTGTCTGAGGCGTTCAGCCTGACCAGGTTGGCTCCAAACACGTCTCCGACCATTCTCTGGTTGAAGGCATATGCGACACTCATCGGTGAAGAGAACGTGATGCCAATACTGAGCGGTCCATTCGCCGTGTTGTTGGGCCCAACTGTGCACAGTTTGAGTCGTAACACGGCGTCCTGTGGCTGTACGAAAAGCATTATTCAACATGGTGGCGTTGCTGTCAGGGTTGCTCCGAGCCATAATCCGTAGGTAGCGGTCATCCACTGGAGTAGTAGCCGCTGGGCAGGCGGAATGAGGCACGTCATCTCCTCCATGTTCGATCATAATCGCTTTGGTTTACTCCGAGACGCCTGAACACTTGCCTTGTTGAAAGCCCTTCCTGGCACAGAGTAACAATGCGGACGCGATCGAACCGCGGTACTGACCGTCTAGGCATGGTTGAACTACAGACAACACGAGCCGTGTACCTCCTTCCCAGTTGAGTGAATGGAACTGATCGGCTGTGCGACCTCCTTGGTCTAATAGGTGCTGCTCATGCATGGTTGTTTACATCTTTGGGCGAGTTTAGTGACATGTATGAACAGTGGAAGAGGCTGTCTCTGTGATAAAATATCCACAGTCAACGTCTGTCTTCAGATGCTCTGTGAACCGGGCTGATGATGTGTGTACTATGCGTCATTCAGTGTGTGACCACAAATAGCAATTCACTGGGTTAAAAATCGAGGTGATTTTTTAAAAACATGTTCCAGCAATGTGCAATACTATACGCTCAGATCCTTTAAATGGATATTGTGATTTAACATGTGTGCCTAAGCAGGGTAACATGTACTCTTACGTTTTCATCATTATCCTATTTACTTCTCCTGGAATATTTCTCATCAGTAATTCTGTCAATTTTTCAGAAATAACCAAACATCAACATTGGAATGAACGTCTACTTTGATAATGTCCGTTATTTTATTTTTAAATTTCATTTTATGGCTTTCGAAGTATATAATATTATACCGTGCTTTGTAGTATGACAATAGTTAGGTAGTTTCATGTTGAATGTGTCATTAAGAGGATAAATCATAATCTTGTGGAACGACTCATCTTTATACTAACAATTTTTGTAAATGTACCTCCATGATGATCATGTATTCCTTTTAGACAGACAGATGTTAGTAATTAGATGGCCGAGCGGTTCTCGGCGCTACAGTCTGGAACCGCGCGACTGCTACGGTCGCAGGTTCGAATCCTGCCCCGGGCATGCATGTGTGTGATGTCCTTAGGTTAGTTAGGCTTAAGTTATTCTAAGTTCTAGGGGACTGATGACCACAGAAGTTAAGTCCCATAGTGCTCAGAGCCATTTGTTTTTGTTTTGTTAATGTTTATTAAAGAGGGAGGAAATGTAAACTATGAATAATTATGGTAGGAGTTTAGATACATACATTGTGGCTCAGATGTCGGAGTATTTTAGGTTTGGAAGACAATGAAAAACATAGGAAAGAATTGCGCAACCATAATTCGTGTATACTAAATAAAATGTTGCTTGAACAGCACCACTTACGAATGAAATGTGATTCCTTTAAACTTTAGATTACGATCATATCGATTAGCACATACCTAAACGCCGCAAACCGGCATTTTTGATGAAGCAGCTACGTCTCGACACAATCAAAGCATCAGATTCTGTTTCGGATAGGACCACAAAAGTCGATACATATCCCAAAGGTCAGAACTGGGCACGGGTACGTTAGCGTGACATAATGTGAAAGTATCATTGTGTGACCCGTGAAGTTACGAATGCGGTGAACCTAATGTTTTGGCCTACGTAAAATGACGGACGTCTCCTTCAAATTTGTGACCTAATGACAAGTTCTTTCTTTTTTTTACCTCCATGGTCCTTGGACTAATCAAGCTTGCCAACCGTGAAGGCGCAACTAAAGTGTTCTATTTTTTCAGGGAAATTACCAGACTCTTCAAACGCCACTCGTAAAGCAAGTAACGATACTTTGATGGTGTCGGAACATCCCCATTTTCGGTTTTGTTGCTAGATGCCTCTACTGCCTTGGCGTAGACACTCGTTTTCCGTCTGGATAACGCTGCCGGCAACATGTGCTTCGGCATTGTGTGTGCCGTAAATTTTGCGTAATGTGGATTTCCGCGCCAGAAAAGGATGACGCAATCTCTTGACAGCTCAGACAGTGAAACGTACCTCTAAGGCCTGTTCTGCTGGTAGCAGTCAAGGCCGCACGTGAGTTCATTCTTAAGAGTTTATCTCGCAAGGGTGTTAACCCGCTATTAAAAGCAGTCCAGAAGCAACAGTGGTCTGTTTGGGTAGTTCAGAACTCACTTCACTGCTATCCCTGCGTCCTCGGCTTATGTAAGTATTGCACACCTTCACGACAAGCAATGCCTTCACACAGCGTTGCCAATGCCGATACTCCAAATTCCCCAAAAGTCTAGGTGAAATTCCTCAAATTTGGGGACAATAATTTCCCGATTCACTGCAAATTCCCAACAGGGCATTTGCGTGTTTTCTGGTACTCGTCTTGAGAATAAATTGTCGATTTCATTCTTTCATGCTCAAAATATGCTTTTATCCTTCGTACATTTAAGTATTTACAAGGAAAAATCAGAAATTCAAGTAATTCGAAAGGCCACAAAAACCTTGCTTGTGGCGTGATGCCTGTGACGTCTTGATTAAGCAAACTTTCACTATAGCCGTAAAGTCGCTTGAAGAATTTCAGAAATTATGCTGTGAAAAATGAGCTACAAATGATGTGTAGTACCACTATGTAGAAACCAATCTATAATATCTCCGGAAGATTGTTTGTGAATGTTAGATAAATTCAGAAGATGCTTCAAATGTGTTTACAGCTCTCGTAGAGATCCGAAAAATATAGTTGTGATTCCAAGTTTCTTCCTCTGCGAGGATCATTTCCATATAAGTATACACAGCGTATCATATATGCTATTCCACTAATTTCCAATGAAGAAATGTGCACACGCCGGCCGGCCGGGGTGCCAGAGCGGTTCTAGGCACTACAGCCTGGAACCGCGCGACCGCTACGGTCGCAGGTTCGCAACCTGCCTCGGGCATGGACGTGTGTCATGTCCTTAGGTTAGTTAGGTCTAAGTAGTTCTAAGCTCTACGGGACTGATGACCTCAGAAGTTAAGTCCCATAGTGCTCAGAGCTATTTGAACCATTTTTTTCCACGCGTTGGAGCTGAAGAATGTCTCGAGTGGCGAGATTACTGCCCAGCAAACAGAATCTGGAAGGGGATCAATACTTTGCTCTACGCATGCGCTCAACAGCTTTTTCTCGCATGCGCACAGCCATAATGTTTATTCTCACTTAAGTAATACCTATATGAAAAAGAGTATTTATCATCCCTGTTTATTCGGTATTGCTTAAAATCTACTCTATGAAATTCATTCTGAGCATAAGATCTTGAAAATCATTAGAATCCACACCAGCAACACACCCATCAACCAACACATTATCGATGTAACAGCTGCGATATGCTACAAATACTAAAACGTTAAAATCCCCGCATATTCCCCACGTAATGGCAATCCCCATAAAATTCCCAATTGAATTGAAATTCCCCACAGCTTTGGGAATTCTCCACAAATTGGCAACGCTGCCTTTAGCACCGATAAAGAGGCAGCTGTTAGCAGCAGTCTCATGCAGAGTGCGTATACCGGGCTGTTTTACGTCAACATACGTGGCATATTCACAAAAGTAAGCGTAATAGATTTGTGTTTCGTGTAGCAGTGAAGTCGCATTGCAATACTACTTGTATGAGTACTCTAAAGTGTCTATACATACGAGGTTTATTTGATAAGTCTGGTAAATGTCTATGAAGGAGTAGAACATTTTTGGTGTGCCATAGCGTGTAGGCTTTCACGGCCGGATTACTATAAGCCCCAGTGATATCCTTGTTAGCTTTGATGTTGTATCCTTGTTTACTATGGTTCCGGTGAACGAAACTCTGGCTTACATATCTGACATATTTCCTACTGATATAGTAGCCTTGTTCCGGCACTGCCTATCTACGACTTATTTCCAGTATAATAATGAGTTCTATGAACAAATTGATGGACTGGCTATGGGTAGCCCCCTAAGTCCAGTCGCTGCTAATATTTTTATGGAATTTTTTGAGCAACAGGCACTTCAGTCAGCCAGAAAAAGTCCTTTGAAGTGGTATCGGTATGTGGACGATACTTTTGTGATATGGAACCACGGAGAAGAGCAACTGAACGAATTTCTGAAGCATTTGAACAGCATTAATTCAAAAATTCAATTTACCATGGAGACAGAGAGTAATGGACAGATTAATTTTCTGGTGGTTTCAGTAATTAAACGAGCAGATGGTACTCCTGGTCACAAAGTATACAGAAAAGATACGCATACCGACCGTTATCTTCATAAGAGTTCAAATCATCATCCCAGGCAGAAGAGAGGTGTCATCAAAACACTGGTGGACAGGGCCAATAGAATTTGTGAGCCAGCGTATTTACAAGAGGAACTAAATCATTTGCGGACAGTTTTTCGGAAAAATGGATATACTGATAAGGAGATAGATCGTGCACTCCATCCTAGAAAGAAAATGTCCGAAAACATGCAAAAACAACAACCTTCAGCAGGGAAAGTTTTTCTTCCTTACATCCATAATATTACGGACCGTATCGGAAAAGTGCTAGCCAAGTTTAGAATTGAAACAATCTACAGACCAACTAAGAAGATCAGTGAATGTTTAAGATCGGCGAAGGATGCACGACACCCTTTAGCTACTCCGGGTGTTTACAAAATTCCGTGTAGTTGTGGGAAAGTTTACATTGGAACAACTAAAAGAAGTATCAATACTCGCCTGACTGAACACAAGAGGAACTGCCGATTGGGACACACGGATAAGTCAGCTGTAGCAGAACATGTTTTCGAAGACGGAGACCATGAGATAAAATTTAGCGAGACAAGCGTGCTAGCTAAGACATCGCATTATCATGCACGTATGTATAGAGAGGCGATAGAGATTTTTAAACACCACAATAATTTTAACAAGAAAGAAGAAGGTTTGAAGTTAGATAAAATATGGCGATCAACCTTGCATCAAAGATGTGACAATCGATTACCTTCGATCGAGAGTAATGACGCCAGTCAGAGATAGTTTTACTGTTGACATCACGTGACGAGTGGTGGTGCCCTCTACCCGCTCTATATATACAGGACCTCCGCGGCTTGGTAGCCAGTCGTAGACTCGCCTCGGAAGATATTGTTCGCAGCTGGCAACGAAACGTCAGGGAGAAGTAGTTCTACTGTTCGACCACGGCCTCTCAGCCCGGAAGTTTTAACTACTGATTTTTGGTGTGCCTTCACGACTGGTAAGCTTGATTGTTTCAAGGATTGCACTAAGGTTTTCTACAATAGTGTATAGTGTATTGTTGACGGCTGTCAGTTGGTCATAGTGTCGACTGCAATAGAAAATGGAGAAATTAGAGTTCCGTGCTGTTATTAAACATTTTCATTTCAAGGATGTCCGCCCCTGGCAGCTGAGTGGTCAGCGCCACGGAATGTCATACCTAACGGTCCGGTTTCGATTCCCGGCTGGCTCGATTTTCTCCGCTCAGGCACTGAGTGTTGTGTTGTCCTTATCATCATCATCATCATCGACACGCAAGTCGCCCAAGTGGCGTCAACTCAAAAGACTTTCACCGGGTGAACGATCTCCCCGACTGGAGGTCCCTAGCCACGTAGCATTTCCTTTTCAAGGATTGGACTGCCACACAAATCAGAGCAGAACTGGGTGAAGTTGACGCCAGTTCTAAATGTGTATTTGAAAACTATTATAGGATTTTCCTGATTTTTTTTTCCGCATAATCGCCATCCCGTTCAGTGCATTTGGTGAGCCGTAGTACAAGCATCTTTCTCCACTCCACGAAAAACTCACCTGGTACCCCCTTCCCCCAATTCATGACCTCCTTGTGCGTGTCATTCTCCTTGTTTGTAAACCAGAACGATATTAAAAATGTTTATTACTGAATTAAATTTACGTTTATGTAATTTTAAATTTCACCAAACAAAATATCATCGTTGTTGTAGTCTTCAGTCCTGAGACTGGTTTGATGCAGCTCTCCATGCTACTCTATCCTGTGCAAGCTTCTTCATCTGCCAGTACCTACTGCAGCCTACATCCTCCTGAATCTGCTTAGTGTATTTATCTCTTGGTCTCTCTCTACGATTTTTACCCTCCACGCTGCCCTCCAATACTAAATTGGTGATCCCTTGATGCTTCAGAACATGTCCTACCAACCGGTCCCTTCTTCTCGTCAAGTTGTGACACAAACTCCTCTTCTCCCCAATCCTATTCAATACCTCCTCATTAGTTATGTGATCTACCCATCTAATCTTCAGCATTCATCTGTAGCACCACATATCGAAAGTTTCTATTCTCTTCTTGTCTAAACTATTTATCGTCCATGTTTCACTTCCATACATGGCTACACTCCACACAAATACTTCACGAAACGACTTCCTCACACTTAAATCTATAATCGATGTTAACAATTTCTCTTCTTCAGAAACACTTTCCTTGCCATTGCTCCCCAAATAGCAAATCTCCTTTACTACTTTAAGGGTCCAATTTCCTAATCTAATTCCCTCAGCATTACCCGACTTAATTCGACTACATTCCATTATCCTCGTTTGGTTTTGTTAATGTTCATCTTATATCCTCCTTTCAAGACACTTTCCATTCCGTTCAACTGCTCTTCCAAGTACTTTGCTGTCTCGGCGAACCTCAAAGTTTTTATTTCTTCTCCATGGGTTTTAATACCTACGAATTTTTTCTTTTGTTTCCTTTACTGCTTGATCAATATACAGATTGAATAACATCGGGGAGAAGCTACAACCCTGTCTCACTCCCTTCTCCACCACTGTTTCCCTTTCATGCCCCTCGACCCTTATAATTGCCATCTGATTTCTATACAAATGGTAAATAGCCTTTCGCTCCCTGTATTTTATCCCTGCCACCTTTAGAATTTAAAAGAGAGTATTCCAGTCAACATTGTCAAAATCTTTCTGTAAGTCTATGCTAGAAACGTATGTTTGCCTTTCCTTTATCTTTCTTCTAAGATAAGGCGTAAGGTCAGTATTGCCTCAAGTGTGCCAACATTTCTACCAAATCCAAACTGATCTTCCCCGAGGTCGGCTTCTACCACTTTTCCCATTCGTCTGTAAAGAATTCGCGTTAGTATTTTGCAGCTGTGTCTTATTAAACTGATTTTTCGGTAATTTTCACACGTGTCAATACCTGCCTTCTTTGGGATTGTAATTATTATATTCTTCTTGAAGTCTGTGGGAATTTCGCCTGTCTGATACATCTTGCTCACCAGATGCCAGAGTTTTATCATGACTGGCTCTCCCAAGGCCGTCATTAGTTCTAATGGAATGTTGTCTACTCCCGGGGCCTTGTTTCGACTCAGGTCTTTCAGTGCTCTGTCAAACACTTCACGCAAAATCATAACTCCCATTTCACCTTCATCTACCACCTCTTCCATTTCCATGATATTGTCTTCAAGAACATCGCCCCTGTATAGATCCTCTATATACTGCTTCCACCTTTCTGCTTTCCCTTCTTTGCTTAGAACTGGGTTTCCATCTGAGCTCTTGATATTCATACAGTTGGTTCTGTTTTCTCCAAAGGTCGCTTTAATTTTCCTGTAGGCAGTATCTACCTTACCCCTAGCGATACTTGCTTCTACATCCTTAGATTTGTCCTCTAGCCATCCCTGCTTAGCCATTTTGCACTTCCTGTCGATCTCATTTTTGAGTCGTTTGTATTCCTTTTTAACTACATGCTTATAAAATTATCGGCAGCACGTCTGTAAATATACTTTCGGTTTTAAAAACTGTACATTTAAGTTTTGATTTGTTATTAGATATTCTGTACATCAGCAAGCTAGCAGTCTGCCTATTCCCTTTAGAGCAAGAATGCCGCGCGGGATTAGCCGAGCGGTCTGAGGCGTTGCAGTCGTGGACTGTGCGGCTGGTCCCGGCGGCGGTTCGAGTCCTGCCTCGGGCATGGGTGTATGTGTTTGTCCTTAGCATAATTTAAGTTAAGTAGTGTGTAAGCTTAGGGACTCATGACGTTAGCAGTTAAGTCCCATAAGATTTCACACACATTTGAACCATGTTTTTTAGAGCAAAAATTGAGGGGAAAACGATGCACGTTCACGCTTGGCGTTAAGCATTTCCTAACAATGGAACTGTATGTGGCTCAATAAAAGGTGTCCCATGGGTCGTCCATCGTTAGATTTCATCACATATCGGATTTGTCCGGAACACTTCATGTCGACTTCTCTATTTTTTCATTTCTGCCAACGCCAGTGATCTAGCAGCTGTAGCGTCAAAATAGCGTGTGGTGAATCTGAACTTCGCAGTTTCCGTTCGTAGCGCCGATTACGTCAGCATTTCACCTCACACGTGTCCGCCCACCGTAAAGACTAGTCTTGTCATGTAGATTTTTGTTGATCTTCCTCACAAGGGAACCTCCCCATCGCACCCCCCTCAGATCTAGTTATAAGCTGGCACAGTACATAGGCCTTGAAAAACTGAACACAGATTAATCGAGAAAGAGGTAGTAGTTGTGTAGAACTATGAAAAAAAATAAGCAAAATATACACACTGAGTAGTCTATGCGCAAGATATGCAATATCTAGGATAGTGTGAGCTCAGGAGCGCCGTCGTCCAGTGGTTAGCGTGAGCAGTTGCGGAACGAGAGGTCCTTGGTTCAAGTCTTCCCTCGAGTGAAAAGTTTACTTACTTTATTTTCGCAAAGTTATGATCAGTCCGTTCGTTCATTGACGTCTCTGTTCACTGTAATTAGTTTAATGTCTGTGTTTTGCGACCGCACCGCAAAACCGTGCGATTAGTAGACGAAAGGACGTGCTTCTCCAATGGGAAGCGGAAACATTTGATCGCAAGGTCATAGGTCAACCGATTCCTCCACAAGAAAACACGTCTGATATATTCGATACGACACTGGTGATAGCATGTGCGTCACATGACAGGAATGTGTTGTCGACCCACCTAACTTGTTCACTTGGCGAATGGGTAGAAAGATTCTTCTACGTTGCCCGATTTAGGTTTTCTTGTGGATGTGATAATCACTACCAAAAATATGATAAAAATATAAGAGTTTTGTCGTATAAACTGCAACAAATGAATGCAACAGTTTCACAGTCGCACAGTTTTCCCTGTGCTCTGTCAAAACATATGTTTTTAACGTATTCAAATTTTTGCGAGTGTAGACCGTCGTGTGCTTCGATGTTAGTTTAGGTGTAGCGTCCCCATACTACGGCGCAGTTACCTCGCATCGGACGGACGGACGGACAGATAAAAACCGTCTGAAAATAAAAAATTGAACTTATCGCCCAAGACTTGAACCAAGGACCTCTCGTTCCGCAGCTGGTCACGCTAACCACGGGACCACGGCGCTCCTGAGTTCCCACACTCCTTGATGTTGCATATCTTGCGCATAGACTACTCAGTTTGTATGTTTTGCTTATTTTTTTCATAGTCCCACACAACTTGTTCCTGTTTTCTCGATTGATATGTGTTCAGGTTTTCAAGGCCTATCCACTGTGCCAACTTATAACTAAATCTGAGAGGGGTGCGATGGGGAGGTTCCCTTGTCAGCAACTGTTTCCGACACACCGCCATCCCCCCAGTGCAATCGGACGCTACACACACTCAAAATGAGAAGAATTGGACGTGTAAAAGCTCAAAAAGTAGTGAGACTCTTTCACACACAGACATTAAAATTATGTTCTACTACAACTTCAAAAGAACAACTTTACGTATGTACCAAAATTGTGAAAAAAACTGTAATACAAAATAAAAATATCGGCACTCCATATTGCTGCTTTGATATCGATAGATCAGAAGTATTTACTGCTGACTTTTATATCGATACTTCTGAAGGAAATTTTTATATAGATGTGTTGCTATTTTACCAAACGCCCTAGTCTCCACGCTGATAAAGACCAACACCGCGACAAGAGTAGGCCGAGAGCCGAAACGATGGATCTCGCTACATTGCGGGACGAACTCTGAGGAAGTGGTATGGCCATGCCAGAGTCACGTGACTGTTTCTGTCTGATGGGGACATGTGCTAGCGTCCGCGGACAAGGCCACTAGCAGTGCGGTGTTACACGGGTGGGTAGCGGTTCTGACTGCGTGCAGAGAGAATGCCCTCGTGTGAGCCCCCAGACCTGGCTTGCGTGTCGCGTTCCACTTCCCTCGATTCCCTGACGCACCGAACATCAGCTTGTCCGGCGCACCTTAAAGCCCGTTTCACGCGAGGGACTGTCTGGTCTGACAAGATCATCTTAACGATTTGGCGCTCTCTAGTTTCATTCATACGTATGGTACTTCAACGTTGGTACAAAAAAAAAAAAGTCTCATTCTAAAATTAGATTCCCGAGCGCAGTTATGTACAAAATATTGGATTTTTATATCATTGGTCACATACCGATTGTGTACGTGACAGAGAGAACCACGAGCCATAGTCGTTAACACTTTTTATTCTTTTATTAAATGGTTCAAATGGCTCTTGAGCGCTATGGGACTTAAAATCTGAGGTCATCAGTCCCCTAGAACTTAGTACTTAAAACTAACTAACCTAAGGACATCACACACATCCATGCTCGAGGCAGGATTCGAACCTGCGACCATGGCGGTAACGCGGTTCCGCACTGAAGCGCCTAGAACCGCTCGGCCACCGCGGCCGGCCACGAAGAATCGTTATAACGCTTTTGTCCAACTTTGCCATGAAAATCTTAAGTTACCAGCTGCTTGTTGTAATTTTTTTCAATTTTGATTGGAGGCTCATTGTTCGTTCTTACTCTGTTTCAGGTCAGTATGCAGCTACTGGCTGCTGTGCAAAGAATTGTGGTTGTAACCTTACCTTTACTTTGAAACTCGAGTTGAAGATTCAGCATTCTGCTGCAGTCATCTGGGTAAGTGGAGTTTACTGGTGCAAGATAATTTGTAACGTAGGTATTCATGATGGTGTCTTGATAATTTTTACTTTGTGGACTGTCTAATTACAACTGAATGAAACTATTTTTGTGCCATACGTGTTTCGCCTTTGCTCTTTGCAAGGCACCTTCAGTGGCATAGAATATCTACATACTTTTGCTTATACTATTTAGTTTACATTAAGGACAATTCAAACAGTTGGGGCACATTTTGCTTTTCTACAATGCAGCATAATTTTAAGTTCTACTTGAGAGATTTCATGGATGTTGTTTAAATGTTGTGTTTTTGTTCCTTTGCTGCCACTGTTCTGCTTATTATATGCACCATTTGAATTTTTTTTTTTGGGAGGGGGGGGGGGGGGGGGGAGGAATACCAGGCAGCGAGGTCATCGGTCTCTTGGATTAGGGAAGGACAGGGAAGGAAGTCGGCCGCGCCCTTTCAAAGGAACCATCCCGACATTTGTCTGGAGCGATTTAGGGAAATCATGGAATATCTAAATCAGGATGCGAGTCCAGTGTGCTACTACTGCGAACTCGGCCCGGCACACAGCTTTAATCTGCCAGGAAGTTTTATATCAGCGCACACTCCGCTGCAGAATGAAAATCTCATTCTATCGTATTGACGTCTGCAATGTCACTCATGGTTTGCATATCTAATGTTTGTTAAAAACGTTCAGCGTTTCTCTTCAAAATGCAATATGTGTGACATCTGTACAATTTTTAGTTCTTGTGCAATAGATAATTGAAAGCGTTCCCAACTTATGTACACACTGTATTATTTGGAGCTTTAATGCCGGCAGAGTGAAACACGTAAAGAGCAGTGTGAAGTACCGTACTAGCTCGCATGTTAACAAAACATCTCGGGTTCTTTCTGCATTGCAATTTGATTGAAATTAATACCGTTTTAATTTATTGGGTTTGCGCAGAGAAATATTATTGTATGACATATTTATCACTAATCATTTCGGCGTAATGTTATTTCTGTGAACGCAGCTGAGATAAAAGATAGTCTTTATGCGGCAATCACAAGAATTTAATGAAAACTACTTTTAATCGTTGCAAATAAATTAAAATGTTAACTTTGTAAGTTATTTCTTCAGCTCTGTGCCGCTTCACATTGGCAACAATCAGATAAAACGTTGCGGCCGTGAAAATGGCCGGCAGCAGTCAATCATAGGCTCGCGGTACATTGCGTATTCTGATAGTTGTTTCCTGGCATTTAGGGATTCTGAAGATACATAAATAAAGGTTTTAAGAGCAAATGAACACACATATTTAACCAAAAATGCAGCGGAAGAACTTAAAATGTCTCTCGCGCCTGTCCTCGTCCAAAATCAAGACGAGAGTAAGTAATTATATAGTCATTCGACTATACCACTGATATTAACTTTTTTAACATAGAACAAAGAATAATATGCATAACACACTGAAGAGCCAAAGAAACTGGCACACTTGCCTAATATCGTGATGGCCCCCCCCCCACCCCCCCACCCCCAGAGAGCACGCATAAGCGCCGCAACACGACGTGGCATGGACTCGACTATGTCTGAAGTGGTGCTGGAGGGAACTGACACCATGCATAAGAGTACGAGGGGTGGTGGTGTTTTGTGAATAGCACGTTGCAAGGCATGCCGGATATGCTCAGTAATGTTCATGTCTGAGGGGTTTGGTGGCTAGCGGAAGTGTTTTAAACTCAGAAGACTATTCCTGGAGCACCTCTGTAAGAGTTGTGGACGTGTGGGATGTCGCATTGCCCTGCTGGAATTTCCCAAGTCCGTCGGAATGCACAATGGACATGAATGGATGCAGGTGGTCGGACAGAATGCTTACGTACGTGTCACCTGTCAGAGTCGTATCTAGACGTGTCACGGGTTCCCTATCACTCCAACTGCACACGCTCCACACTGTTACAGAAATTCCACCAGCTTGAACAGTTCCCTGATGCAATGCAGGGTACATGGATTCATGAGGTTGTCTCCGTACCCGTACCCGCCCATCCGCTCGATACAATTTGAAACGCCGCGCGGGATTAGCCGAGCGGTATAGGCCGCTGCAGTCATGGACTGTATGGCTGATCCAGGCGGAGGTTCGAGTCCTCCCTCGGGCATGGGTGCGTGTGTTTGTCCTTAGGGTAATTTAGGTTGTGTGTAGTGTAAGCTTAGGGACTCATGACCTTAGCAGTTAAGTCCCATAAGATTTCACACACACACACACACAATTTGAAACTAGACTTGTCCGACCAGGCAACATGTTTCCAGTCATCAACAGTTCAATGTAGGTGTCGATAGGCCCAGGCGAGCCGTAAAGGTTTGTGTCGTGCAGTCATCAAAGGGGCGCGAGTGGACCTTCCACTCCGAAAGCCCATATCGGTGATCTTTCGTTGAATGTACGCACGCTGACACTTGTTGATGACCCAGCATTGATATCTATAGCAACTTGGGGTAGAGTTTAACTTCTGTTGTGTTGAACGGTTCTCTTCATCGTTGTTGGTCACTTTCTTCCAGGATCATTATCATTGACATGAAAGAACTATGAATTTTGTCAAAAGTATTTCCGTAGATATAATTCGAAACAAGCGCACTGTTTGTGTGCAATATGGTCTCCCAGTAAATACACTCCTGGAAATTGAAATAAGAACACCGTGAATTCATTGTCCCAGGAAGGGGAAACTTTATTGACACATTCCTGGGGTCAGATACATCACATGATCACACTGACAGAACCACAGTCACATAGACACAGGCAACAGAACATGCACAATGTCGGCACTAGTACAGTGTATATCCACCTTTCGCAGCAATGCAGGCTGCTATTCTCCCATGGAGACGATCGTAGAGATGCTGGATGTAGTCCTGTGGAACGGCTTGCCATGCCATTTCCACCTGGCGCCTCAGTTGGACCAGCGTTCGTGCTGGACGTGCAGACCGCGTGAGACGACGCTTCATCCAGTCCCAAACATGCTCAATGGGGGACAGATCCGGAGATCTTGCTGGCCAGGGTAGTTGGTCCGGTCCCAGGTCGACGGGCACGTGCATCTTCCGCCGACCACTGGCGACAACATCGATGTACTGTGGAGACCTCATGCCCCACATGTTGAGCAATTCGGCGGTACGTCCACCCGGCCTCCCACATGCCCACTAAACGCCCTCGCTCAAAGTCCGTCAACTGCACATACGGTTCGCGTCCACGCTGTCGCGGCATGCTACCAGTGTTAAAGACTGCGATGGAGCTCCGTATGCCACGGCAAACTGGCTGACACTGACGGCGGCGGTGCACAAATGCTGCGCAACTAGCGCCATTCGACGGCCAACACCGCGGTTCCTTGTGTGTCCGCTGTGCCGTGCGTGTGATCATTGCTTGTACAGCCCTCTCGCAGTGTCCGGAGCAAGTATGGTGGGTCTGACACACCGGTGTCAGTGTGTTCTTTTTTCCATTTCCAGGAGTGTATGTCTGCATGACATTTCAATATCCAGATAACAGCAAAATAGCGATGTATTTTTAGATTCATCATGACATATTTGTATATTGTGTCCCTTTTGAGCGGCATATTTTACCGCCTCTCTCGACACCATCTCAACCAAATTAGTATCAAAAACCTTATGATAAAGGTCTACTTGAGACGAGTTTGATGTGCGGAGAGGTTCTGTCAGGCGTAGGATCACGAGATACTTCAAAGTTTTGTGAAGAGCCTAGCCTTTTTCTATCCTGTGTCTTGTTTTCCTAACTCGGGACCGCGATCGTGATTTGGATCACCAGGAATTTTTCTCTAGAGTGGATAAAAATGTAACATTTCCAAGAAGGCCGTCGGTATTTACCGATCTTATTTCTGCAGTTTGTGCCAGAACCTTCTTCCCTAAACCAGCAACAGTTGCGGGTTGTCCTTCTGCATCACTACCTACATCATCTTTATCAGGGTCCCCACCATCATTTGGCGGAACAAGCACAAAGCGAAGTTTCATCATCTTCTTCAGTCGGGAATACGATATTAAGAAACTCCAAGTCCCTCCCCTTAAATAAATTGGACCACCGCATGATATTTCATACGTGAACAAATATACACTCCTGGAAATGGAAAAAAGAACACATTGACACCGGTGTGTCAGACCCACCATACTTGCTCCGGACACTGCGAGAGGGCTGTACAAGCAAAGATCACACGCAGGGCACAGCGGACACACCAGGAACCGCGGTTTGGCCGTCGAATGGCGCTAGCTGCGCAGCATTTGTGCACCGCCGCCGTCAGTGTCTGCCAGTTTGCCGTGGCATACGGAGCTCTATCGCAGTCTTTAACAATGATAGCATGCCGCGACAGCGTGGACGTGAACCGTATGTGCAGTTGACGGACTTTGAGCGAGGGCGTATAGTGGGCATGCGGGAGGCCGGGTGGACGTACCGCCGAATTGCTCAACACGTGGGGCGTGAGGTCTCCACAGTACATCGATGTTGTCGCCAGTGGTCGGCGGAAGGTGCACGTGCCCGTCGACGTGGGACCGGACCGCAGCGACGCACGGATGCACGCCAAGACCGTAGGATCCTACGCAGTGCCGCAGGGGACAGCACCGCCAGTTCCAAGCAAATTAGGGACACTGTTGCTCCTGGGGTATCGGCGAGGACCATTCGCAACCGTCTCCATGAAGCTGGGCTACGCTCCCGCACACCGTTAGGCCGTCTTCCGCTCAAGCCCCAACATCGTGTAGCCCGCCTCCAGTGGTGTCGCGACAGGCGTGAATGGATCGACGAATGGAGACGTGTCGTCTTCAGCGATGAGAGTCGCTTTTGCCTTGGTGCCAATGATGGTCGTATGCGTGTTTGGCGCCGTGCAGGTGAGCGCCACAATCAGGACTGCATACGACCGAGGCACACCGGGCCAACACCCGGCATCATGGTGTGGGGAGCGATCTCCTACACTGGCCGTACACCTCTGGTGATCGTCGAGGCGACACTGAATAGTGCACGGTACATCCAAACCGTCATCGAACCCATCGTTCTACCATTCCTAGACCGGCAAGGGAACTTGCTGTTCCAACAGGACAATGCACGTCCGCATGTATCCCGTGCCACCCAACGTGCTCTAAAAGGTGTAAGTCAACTACCCTGGCCAGCAAGATCTCCGGATCTGTCCCCCATTGAGCATGTTTGGGACTGGATGAAGCGTCGTCTCACGCGGTCTGCACGTCCAGCACGAACGCTGGTCCAACTGAGGCGCCAGGTGGAAATGGCATGGCAAGCCGTTCCACAGGACTACATCCAGCATCTCTACGATCGTCTCCATGGGAGAATAGCAGCCTGCATTGCTGCGAAAGGTGGATATACACTGTACTAGTGCCGACATTGTGCATGCTCTGTTGCCTGTGTCTATGTGACTGGGGTTCTGTCAGTGTGATCATGTGATGTATCTGACCCCAGGAATGTGTCAATAAAGTTTCCCCTTCCTGGGACAATGAATTCACGGTGTTCTTATTTCAATTTCCAGAAGCGTATATCAGCACCATAGCAAAGCAAGTAAAGTACTCTTTTCCCAATTTGTGCTTATATATTGCATTTTAGTATTCAAATTACTAATCCGAAATAATATGACCGAAATTATAAACCTGCACAAAAAATGGTTCAAATGGCTCTGAGCACTATATGACTTAACTACTATGGTCATCAGTCCCCTAGAACTTAGAACTACTTAAGCCTAACTAACCTAAGGACATCACACACATCCATGCCAGAGGCAGGATTCGAACCTTCGACCGTAGCGGTCGCGCGGTTCCAGACTGAAGCGCCTAGAATAGCACGGCTATCTCGGCCGGCGAACCTGCACATCATAATTTTATTATTACTTATCACCAGTTCATGACAAGAAGCAACAGAATCAATAGCACAAGAACAAATGCTTTCCACCAGGAAATAAACAATCCTGATCTCCACTGTTAGTTTCAACAATGCACTTTCAAACTAACAATAAAACACAAAATAAATATTTCAGCTGTTGACAAAGAGCTTCTGAAAACAAATATGCCTGAGAAGAGCAAGCGTATGATTAATCATACGATTGGATAAAATGGGTTAAGAAACGCGTGTATGTGCAGTCTGCAAGACTTGTCTCCAACCTGGTCTATACGGCAGTTTCTCACTGTCTCCGTCAAACATCCGTTGTTCTGCAGAAGGGCACCAATTCTAGTCTGTAAATACACTATGTGATCAAAAGTATCCGGACACCCTCAAAAACATACGTTTTTCATATTAGGTGCATTATGCCGCCACATACTGCAAGGTACTCCATATCAGCGTGAGAGATAAGAGTGGGGCACTTCACAGAACTCAAGGACTCGAACGTGGTAAGATGATTGGGCGTCGCTTGTGTCATACGTCTGTACGCGAGACTTCCACACACCTGAAGATCCCTAGGTCCACTGTTTCCGATGTGATAGTGAAGTGGGAACGTGAAGGGACACGTACAGCAGAAACCTGTGCTGGCCGATCCTCGCCTGTTAATGACCACCCACAGTTGAAGAAGGATCCTAAAGTGTAATATGCGGGCATCTATTCAGATCATCACACAGGAATTCCAAACTGCATCAGGATCCACTGCAAGTACTATGACAGTTAGGCGGGAGGTGAGAAAACTTGGATTTCATGGTCCAGCGGCTGCTCATAACGCACACATCACGCCGGTAATTGCCAAACGACATCTCGCTTGGTGTAAGGAACGTAAACACTGGGCGAATGAACAGTGGAGAAACATTGTGTAGAGTGACGAATCACAGTACACGATGTGGTGGCGATCCGATGGCAGGGTGTGGGTATGGTGAATGCCCGGTGAACATAATCTGCCAACATGAATAGAGCCAACAGTAAAATTTGTGGGCGGTGGTGTTATGGTGTGATGGTGTTTTCCTTTGAGGTGGCGGGCACCCCTGTTGTTTTGCGTGGCACTATTTTAGCACAGGCCAACATTAATGTTCTAGGCACGTTTTTGTTTCCCACTGTTCAAGAGCAATTCGGGAATGGCGATTGCATCTTCCAGCACGATGGAACACCCGTTCTTAATGCACGGCCTGTGGCAGAGTGGTTACACGACAATAACATCCCTGTAATGGACTGGCCTGCATAGAGTCCTGACTTGAATCTTATAAAACACCTTTGGGATGTTTCGGAACGCCGACTTTGTGAGAGGCTTCACCGATCGACATCATTTCCTCTCCTCAGTGCAGCACTCCGTGAAGAATGTGCTTTCATTCCCCAAGAACCAGACAACGTATGCCTACGAGAGTGGAAGCTGTCGTCAGGGCTAAGGGTGGGCTAACACCATATTGAATTCCAGCATTACCAATGGACGGCCCCACGAATTTGTAGACGATTTTCAGCCAGGTGTCCGGATACTTTTGATTATAGTGTATTATTGCGAAGTGACATAGGAAGGAATTACAGTGTTTCATTTGCTGTATAAGGCTTAATACTTGTGTGCCATTTCTGTGAAACAATAAAAGAGGAAGGAAATTGTGGTGACAGTAATAAACTAAAATCTTAACAAATGGTTCAAATGGCTTTGAGTACTAACTGCTAAGTTCATCAGTCCCCTAGAACTTAGAACTACTTAAACCACACACATCCATGCCCGAGGCAGGACTCGAACCTGCAAGCGGAGCGGTCACGCGGTTCCAGACTGAAGCGCCTAGAACCGCTCGGCCCCGGGCGGCAAAAACTTAACAACAATGCAGTCATAGTATAAAAATAGAAAGCAGCTGGTTTACTGCCTGTTTATGCATAATATGACTTTAAGTACTTAAAGCCCTTGAAAATGGACAAATTAACACGAGAAATAGCATACTTCAACTTGAGTTTTCACCCTATAGCACTGACTGTTCTTAATGCCCAAATAGTGGTACGATCCCCGATTGCAGTATGACTTTTGAGTAAGAGTTTCAAATCACTGCAATCGACAGGAGAATGCTGGTGATTTTTGTGTAGTATTCAACCACTTGCACTTTCGGAGAAAAGTAACGGTCGGTGTAGAGACTAAATTATCTTTTTTGTTTGCCTCTTAAATTAAATTTTTGAATCTGTATGTCTTTAAACTAAGTAATTCGAAATTTTTCAATCTTCGTTCCATTTCTAAGTTTATTACAGGAAATAAAAGTACAGTAAAAACTCGATTAACCGTCACTCTTTAAACCGTCAGTTTCTGTTAACCGTCACTGCTGTAACATCATAATAATACTGTAATAACAGAATGCTCTAAGGTGCGGTGACGTGTTCGTTTTGTTTATTTACTCTATTTTAGTGGGAAGTGAATGTACCCGCCGTAGAATGGTACATAAAATGCCACCTTCAGTTGACATGCTAACACATCCCTCCCTTTCCTTATATTTGTCTCATTTGTGAGTCAACAATCACCACTGGATCGGTTTCCTGTGGCGAGAAGACTGTAATTGTCGCAGTGTATCTAGCGGGCCGTGCCGTGTTGCGTGTTTTCCACTTTCATAAGCTTTATTGACTAATATTTTACACTACCGTATTTGGTGCAGGTGTGTGTGATACAGTGACTTGATAAAATGCCTGAAAAACGTAATATTGTTTTAGGACTTAATCAAAAACTTGAAATTATAAAACCCTTAAGAAAGGGCGAAACTGCGACAAGTGTAGCGCTGATTTATGGTATTGGAAGAACAACAGTTAACTATGTAAAGCGTGATGCTGATAAAATAGAACAACATGTGTCAGAGCAAGGATGGAGATGTGCGAACAAGAAAGACAATGAAACCTGCAAAATATGATGAATTGGACACTGCAATGTACCGATGGTTTATACAAGCAAGAAGTCAGGGGATAAAGAATGGTTTGAAAGACAAGAAGAGGCTAATGCAATGCAGGCACTACTGCTCCGAAAAATACGAAATATTGCCGCGGTGAAAGCTCGAACATCAAAAAGGCAGAAGAAATTGACTTATTATTTCCAAGCTAGAAAAACTATTTCACCTGTAAGTTTATAGTACAGTACAGTACAGTACTGTACATTACGTATTTTGCAACTTTTGTAGCTACTGTACGGATGTTTTTATCATGTAATAAATAGTTTTATTTGCTATTACAAAAGTGTTTAATTTGTTTTCGCTCCGAAATATCATTATATTACCGTGAGAGTGATATGTGTCTATACATAAAATAATTGATTGAGGTTATGTTTTGGAGGAAAACAGTGTTTCTGTTATCCGTCTATTCGCTCAACCGTCACACCCACGGTCCCGAAGATGACGGTTAATCGAATTTTCACTGTGTTTAAAAAACCGAAAATTTTGAGCGGTTTTACCAGTCCAGCCGAAACGGCGTTGAAAAAAAAATCTGATGTATCAGAAATTAGGAAAATTCTTTGCTTTAGCGATAACGGCCCCACCAATTGAGGTGCGGAGCCATGAAAGTGAAGAAGAGAACCTGCTATAACCGAGACCAAACAAATACTCAAAAATGCCGGTTAGTCAGAACTAAAATACTGGTGAGTGTTTTAACTGGTCGGTTTTTTCTGTCGCCTGTCCAGACTGTGTGTGCAGCGGAAACGGCCTCGTATGGGCCTCTATGCGGCAGGCCCGTGTTTCGCTCCAGTTCGCACGGCTGGTTGTCTGCTGCGCAGAAACAACGGCTTGTCGGGCGCACCTTAAAGCGGCGCTCTCCCTCTGACGAGGCCACGGCGCCCACTGCCGGCAGGCGTCGCGGTTGTCGCCGAAACAACCCATTTTCAGTTTATTGTTGTTTGAGCCGTTTTAACAGTTCGGTTAAACTGGTGTTGAACAAAGTAACCGATTTATGAAATAACCGATTTTCGGTTTTTTTTATTCCTATTATGTTCGGTAATAAACGTAGAACTCGAACAAATATTGAAAAATTTTGACTCCCCAAGTTTTAAGATAGCTGGAATCCAAATATAAAGGCAAACAGCCAAATAAAAGAAAACTTAGTTGTCCACTATTTGCTGCTTTTCTCGAAAAAGGTAAGTGGCTTACTGCTATAAAAATAACTGGTATTCTATTTTGTTTTTCAATCGTATTGACCAACTAGGATCATGTTAACAACTTCACCTCTTCTTCCTTTTTCTCTGCGTCGTGATGACTGGGTGTTGTGTGATGTATTTAGGTTAGTTAGGCTTAAGTAGTTCTAAGTTCTAGGGGACTGATGACCACAGAAGTTAAGTCCTATAGTGCTCAGAGCCATTTGAACCATTTTTTCTTCCTCTGTTGTTGTTTCCTATTTTTCCAGTATTCCCTCATTTTCTCCCCATGAAGTCTCTTCCTTTCTTCTGTCCATGTTGCTCCCGATTTTTTATTTCTTCTGCTTTCAAAACCTTCCAAATGTAGTATTTTTTTAAACTGTTTCTTTCTGCTATTTCTGATTCTTTGATGTTGTTTCTTTCAAGATCTTTTCTTACTTCTGTAATCCATGTTATTGTCGATTTCTTCTTCCAGAAATATGGCTCTGAGCACTATTGGACTTAACATCTATGGTCATCAGTCCCCTAGAACTTAGAACTACGTAAACCTAACTAACCTAAGGACAACACACAACACCCATCCATCACGAGGCAGAGAAAATCCCTGACCCCACCGGGAATCGAACCCGGGAACCCGGGCGCGGGAAGCGAGAACGCTACCGCACGACCACGAGATGCGGGCTCCAGAAATATAGGCGTATTTGTTTTGTTAGTCTATTTCCATCCATTGGGTAGGGGCGTCCAAAAAATATTAATCTTCGTTTGGCCATTACTTCAGATATTTTCTCTATATTGTTTTAGATCTCCTCATTACTGCTCATTTTCCAACCATCTGCAGTTTTCATTACACCCATTATTTTTCTAATAATCCTTCTTTCCAGTTCCTCTGGTTTTTCCATCTTATAGTTCATCGTTAGGCATTCAGATCCATATAAACATTCTGGTCGTGCCACTGTGGTGTAGTGTTTCAGTTTTGTTTTTCTAGATATACATTTCTTGTTGTAAATAGTTTGTCTAAAGTATCTACCACTCTGTTGAGGAATTTTTTTTTTCTTTTTTCTTTTTCATTTTTTTCCTCTCTCTGCGTGGCTGATCCGCCTTCAGACCCTGTCCTGAACATGGCATGTACACACACACACACACACACACACACACACACACACACACACACACAAGCAAATGCACTGCAGCTGCCGAATGTCTGGTTGGAGATGATTGGATACATTCGAGTACAGTGCTATACTCTGCCGTCCGCCCAGAAAGATAGTGCATTTGCGCTAGGTGTTGGCAACTGTGCTACCTTTACAGGCCATTTTAGAATACGGAGCGAGAAGTGATGTAATGATCGCATGGGCAGAAGTGACATAAAATTACGAAAAACGACGGAAAATACGTGTAAATTGAAGGAAAATATGCCGAAATGCGGGGAAATTGAGGGAGTACTTGTATGTCTTCTTCTTGGTGCTGTGCAGTTCGTGTACATGGAAACGAGTATAGACAGCAAGAAGAATACGAGAAGAAGATTATATGAAAGCAGCAGGACCCAGCGAAGCAGTCTTTCTTTTTTTTCCGTCGGTATAAGAGGGTTGCAATAGTAATGGTTCAAATTGCACTGAGCACTATGGGACTTAACATCTGAGGTCATCAGTCGCCTAGAACGTAGAACTGCTTAAACCTAACTAACCTAAGTACGTCACACACATCCATGCCCGAGGCAGGATTCCAACCTGCGACCGTAGGGGTCGCGCGGTTCCAGACTGTAGCGCCTATAACCGCTCGGCCACTCTGGCCGGCTCTGGAATAGTATGTTTAACGTGGTTTAGCACCAAATGTAGAGTAATAAATTTATATATGTCGGATCCCAAGCTCTGGTGGTGACCTTAGAGTTACTGGCAAACATCTTATAGATTTTTATACAGTATATATACTAAGATAGTATCTGTTCTATCGGACATGTCCGAAAGAACAGACTGCATATTAGTGCATATATAGTTATGGTTCACCGGCCACTTGACCATCTTCTTATTCTGTGCGGATGCACAAACAGTGCCCGAACTATTACGGGAATCGGCAACCAGCCGCGAGTAATGAGTATAATGGGCGGGGGCAGTACGAATGTAGTGCGGGACAATACGTTGAGAATGTGGGTTGCGCGGGAGGCGTGCCAGGGATAAATCCCTGCAGTCGCGCTATCCTCTGTGTCCTCGGAGGCTCAGATGGAACGCCGCCACGGTAACTCAGTGTGTTCGGTCAGAGGGTTAGCTGCCCTCTGTAAAAAAAAAAAAAAAAAAAAAAACGACGAACTTGCGACGTCCGCCCTGAGCAGATACAACCAATGAAAACACACAACAAAATGAGATTAAAAAAAAGAAAAAAGATGGATGGAGCGTCTGCCACGTAAGCAGGAGATCCCGGGTGTCAGTCCCGGTCGGGTCACACTTTTTCATCTGTCTGCGTTGACGTATGTCAACGCCTATAAGCAGCTAAGGGTGTTCCTTTCATTGTAATTTTATACAATGTCCTTAGCTAAAGAGCGTTGTATTATCAGCTGGGGTGACTGCAGTTTACAACTGCAGAATGGTTCGAGTGTTTAACCTTGGGCAGGACTGTTCATATGCAGCTAACAAACGGTCGCTGCATGTTTTTTTTTTTAACAACATTCAGCTCTATGTCTGTTGGGGTGATAGTGATAATGCAAGTTGACTGCTGTCTTTGATGTTTTCCTGGAAAGGAGAGCCATCTGCCTCTAAAGTGAAATGGATCCGCGTTAAAGGACTGTAGAAAGCAGATGGAGTGATCGGTTGAGAAGGAGAGAGGAGTATGTTGCTGCAAGCCATTTATCACGCATTTAACCATTTTTTCCGTTGTTATCTCGGCGTGTATCAGTTGTTTGGTATAACATCCGATCGACTCGAATACAACTGCCTGTTCTGTGTGTGACTTACAACACTATCTACCTACGACCGTTTACAGTAAACCTCTCCGAATCACAGTCATCGGAGGACTTCCAACTCATGTGCGGTGAAATACGTCGAGCGGTGGAAAACCTGTTCCAGTACCCTCCTCTAGACGAACGAAGATGTATGTGAAGCAGTCCATTTCACTGCCCATCACGGATGTAAATGGAGTCTTCAGTATAGCAACTGTTACTATACTTTTCATGTTCGTCCTGTCCTAAATGCATGCAATGCATCATCGGGAAGAGGGCGAGTATTAGGATTTTTTAGTAGGTTGGCGTCTAAGATGCGCAAAAATTCTCGTATAAAATCAAACGGCACATGGGTATGTCAGCAGTGTGGCCATATGCACATGGAAAGATGTGAAAAAATTGAAAATTTATAAAATATTTAAAATTCGAGGAAACTGGTATAATCACGAAAAATTGAAGTGAGATATCTTAGAAGAAAGATTAACGAAAGGCAAACCTACGTTTTAGCATTTGTAGACTCAGAGAAAGCTTTTGACAATGTTGATTGGAATATTCTCTTTCAAATTCTAAAGGTGGCAGGGGTAAAATACAGGGAGCGAAAGGCTATTTACAATTTGTACAGAAACCAGATGGCAGTTATAAGATTAGACGGGCACGAAATGAAAGCAGTGGTTGGGAAGGGATTGAGACAGGGTTGTAGCCTATCCCCGATGTTATTCAATCGGTATATTGAGTAAGCAGTAAAGGAAACAAAAGTAAAATTCGGAGTAGGTATTAAAATCAATGGAGAAGAAATAAAAACTTTGAGGTTCGCCGATGACATTGTAATTTTGTGAGAGAGACCAAAGGACTTGGAAGAGCAGTTGAATGGAGTGGACAGTGTCTTGAGAGGAGTATATAAGATTAACATCAACAAAAGCAAAACGAGGATAATGGAATGTAGTCGAATTAAGTCGGGTGATGCTGAGGGAATTAGATTAGGAAATGAGAGCTTAAAGTAGTAAAGGAGTTTTCCTGTTTGGGGAGCAAAATAACTGATGATGGTCGAAGTAGAGAGGATATAAAATGTAGACTGGCAGGGACAAGGAAGGCGTTTCTGAAAGTATTTGTAGCCATGTATGGAAGTGAAACATGGACGATAAATAGTTTAGACAAGAAGAGGATAGAAGCTTTCGAAATGTGGTGCTACAGAAGAATGCTGAAGATTAGATGGGTAGATCACATAACTAATGAGGAGGTATTGAATAGAATTGGGGAGAAGTGGATCTTATGGTACAACTTGACTAGAAGAAGGGATCATTTGGTAGGACATGTTCTGAGGCATCAGGGGACCACCAATTTAGTATTGGAGGGCAGCGTGGAGGGTAAAAATCGTTTAGGGAGACCAAGAGATGAATACACTAAGCAGATTCAGAAGGCTGTAGGCTGCAGTAAGTACTTGGAGATGATGAAGCTTGCACAGGATAGAGTAGCATCGAGAGCTGCATCAAACCAGTCTCGGGACTGAAGACCACGACAACAACAACAACAACAACAACGTAAAAATTCAGTGAAATATCATGACACATGTAAAATCGCGAAAACGTGGTGAGGTATGGAAATCGACTGAGAATACATAAAATTAGAGACAAATACCATGGAAAGGGTACTGAGCAAAATCAATGAAATTGCGTGTTCTGGAGGAGGAGACTAGACTGATACTACATATAGTGGAGAAAGGAGGCATTCTAGAGATGTGAAGTCAAGGCGAAACGGCAATATTATTCCGCACGTGAGCAGTACAGCCTGGTAGAGAGGGAATGGATTGGGTCACGTTCCCGACCCGAACCTCACCTGCAAGTCACACATGGAAAAATAAATCAGTAGTACAGCAGATACAAGAATATGGCGAGAAACATCTGGTGTCTGATATAAAGGAAGATCTTGAACTACCTATGGATGCGATAAGAAGGCTGGAACTGACAAAGATAACAAGGCAGTGAAGTATTTTGCTATGTCGCTGTTCGGGACTGCTCTTCTGTCCACGTAATTTGCCCTGGAAGGAACACACATCAAGGATTTACTGAATGATTAATTTGGGTCTGGGAAATGACGATGAGGAACCGGTTGCAGAAGAAGAAAATGTGCTGCTGGACTGCCACCAGTTGAAGGTGACAGGGGAGGTGCTAAATTGTGCTACTGCCAAAGACTCATTCTTTGAATGCTGTAATTTATGACTGCAATTATCTGTCACCTTATTTATGTCATTTCATTGTAGCCATTTATGTTACTGATTTTTATGAATAAAAAAAAAAAATCATGGCCATGACTTCTACGTGCAAGAGGAAGGTTACCGGGGGCAATGGTAAACTGTGGTAAGACTGTTACATCTCCTCTGGTTACTGATCGTGGTGTTTATATTCGCCGACCGCGGTGGCCGAGCGGTTCTAGGCGCTTCAGTCCGGAACCGCGCGACTGCTACAGTCGCAGGTTCGAATCCTGCCTCGGGCATGGATATGTGTGATGTCCTTAGGATAGTTAGGTTTAAGTAGTTCTAAGTTCTAGGGGACTGATGACCTCAGATGTTAAGTCCCATAGTGCTCAGAGCCATTTGAACCATTTTTTTATATCCTCGTAAGATGTCACTGTTTCTTGGTATGCATTTTCGGCTGTCAACTATCATTTTATAGGGCTACTTTGAAAATATAATTTCATAACCGTAATTATGCTTGAACTTCTTAAACAGCAGGCGTCATGCACCTCTGGAAGCCTATCTAGTGTTTGTGTTACAAAGAATCGACGTTTTCTTTGGCGTGCAAACTTTGCAGTTTGTCATCGTGGTTTATCGTAGAGAAATTTGCAGGGAGAATGTATGTCATGCGCTGGGAATATATTTCGTGCATTGGAATATTAACAGTGTTGCATTCCGCACGACTAATAGGTCGCAAGCCGCACTGCTGTAGCATTATAGCATGTTTTGAGTACAAAACAGTATTGCCTTAGGGATGTATGTGTATATGTTCCATAATCATTTCTCTCTTACCAATACGTTCTTGATACTGACCTCAGGCAGTAGAACTGACGGCGCAGATGATTTACGTAAAATGCTTCGAACTATGTCAGTCTGGAGCTTCCACATACATAAAAACCGCATGTTTCTTCTTCCTAACCATCTGTTACATCATCACAACATTTTCATATCTACTGTACACCGATAAGAGGTGCTAACCTTCCTGACGTGCACGCATCTGGAGAAATCTAGTGCACTTGGGTGGGTGCCGCAAGATTGGTGTGGAACATCAGTTACAGGGCACGGCCGATTTCCTTCCCAATCCTTCCCTACCCCAAGCTTGCACTCCGTCTCTAATGACCTCGTTGTCGACGGGACGTTAAACACTAACCACCACCACCACCACCACCACCACCACCACTATCACCACTAAATTGGTGATCCTCTGATGCCTCAGATCATGTCCTACCAACCGATCCCTTCTTCTAGTCAAGTTGTGCCACAAACTCCTCTTCTCTCCAGTTCTATTCAATACCTCCTCATTAGATATGTGATCTACCCATCTAATCTTCAGCATTCTTCTGTAGTACCACATTTCGAAATCTTCTATTCTCTTCTTGTCCAAACTATTTATCGTCCATGTTTCACTTCTATACATGGCTACACTCCACAGAAATACTTTGAGAAACGACTTCCTCTCACTTAAATCTATACTCGATGTTAACAATTTTCTCTTCTTCAGAAACGCTTTCTTGCCATTCCCAGTCTACATTTTATATCCTCTCTACTTCGATCATCATCATCAGTTATTTTGCTCCCCAAATAGCAAAATTCCTTTACTACTTCAAGTGTCTCATTTCCTAATCTAATTCCCTTAGCATCACCCGACTTAATTCTATTACATTCCATTATCCTCGTTTTGCTTTTCAAATCCAGATTACCATGGAAATGGAGAAAGACAATGCAATATCCTTCTTGGATGTCTTCGTTATGAAACAGACTGATGGCAGCTTCAAACAAAGTCTTTCGGAAGGTTACACATAGCGACAGATACTTGCATAGAGATTCTAATCATTATCCACAACAGAAAAGAGGTCTAATTAAAACTCTAGTGGACAGAGCTGAAAGGATTTGTGCGCCGGAACACGTGGACGCTGAGTTAAAACATCTAAAGCAGGCATACTCTAGTAAGGAAATAGTTTTGCGACCGAATAACAGGTGGTCTAAGGACAACGATAGGACCCAGCGATGGAGGAACACGGTTTCTCTACCATTCATCAAAAAAGTAACGGATCAAATAGGCAAGATTTTAAGGAAACATAAAGTTCGACCCATTTTCAGACCAACCAAGAAAATAGGCCACGCATTTCGTTCCGTTAAGGATAAACGGCTCCTTCTGCCTGCAAGTGGTGTATACAAGATTCCGTGTACATGTGGTAGGGTCTACAAAGAGAAGTGTGAATACACGGTTGAAGGAACATAAAAGTCTTCGCCGACTAGGGAAAAAAAGGTCAGCCGTGCACGAACATGTTCTTCAGTCGGATGATCAAGTAGTGAAATTTCTGGAAACTGAAGTTTTATGTACTATGACGAACTATTATCCACGGCTATATAGAGAAGCCATCGAAAATATAAACATGGGAATAATTTTAACAGAAAAGAAGCAGCTATGAAACTCAACGATATATGGACAGTGGTGCTACAGAATCGATGAGAAGTTTTTATCTTTGATGTACTATAATCGATATTTATATTTTATCCTTGACAAGGTTTATCTCTGCTATCACGTGAAATCCAGACCACGCCCACTTTCCCTGGTATTTAGGCCGTTCTTCGACGTCCGACTCGTCAGTTGGCAAGATTCTGCACAACCAGGAGCACCTCCGAAGACGTTCACCGTAGCTTTGCACGAAACGTCGGGGATTGAAGAATTCCATGGACCTCGGCCATACAACCTTTTTGAATCATAACCCGGGTTTTTTCGGGACACTTTTCTTAATGTTAATAAAGTGAAATATTTTTGCAAATTACTGCTGTGTTCAATTTATTGAGTGAAATAAATAAATCAACACTTTATGCTGTAATTAAATAATAAACGCAAGGGTGTGCATTCAAATGGTAATAACATTTTACAATATTGGTATTCGAAACATACGAATTTTTTTATTTTGAAGCATTAATACGAGATACAGAATTGTCTAGTGAAACATTGTATGTTGAAGTGCAAAGTTTACAAATTTGTTATCCTACGCCTCATTCTTATATGAAGTCTGCGATTTGGGCAGATCATCTCTCCGTTGTGTGACGTACTCATAAAACTTAGACCAACTGATTTGATAATTTAAAAAAAGTTAATTATTGCTTCGACCGTTGGCACTTGTAATCTGTTTCGTTCTCCAGTCCACTGTACATTCATGAGAGAAAATACTCGTCCCAGGTTTGCATTATGCCCTGGAACACTGAAGGCGAATTCACACAGATTCAGCAGCTGATAATACTGTTCTTCGCAGCCAGTCTGTCGAAACAAATAAGTCCATTTCTCCTGACATGATTTACTACCCCATTATCGCAATTTTTGTTGATTTCTGATTCAGTGTACTGCTTTAGTAAAGGAAATTGCTCAAACAGTAAACATTTACTGACAATCCTCCTCCTTGTACAAATGTAATTGTCCTTGTCACGTTGTTCCACTCAGGTTCTGCGCCCAGCAACATCCATTTAAAAATGGAAAACTCATTGAGATTTGTTGACAATTTTTCTAAATAAGCTGTACACGTTTCATAAAACTATTCTACATCAACGAGAAATTTTTGAATTTCACTATTTAATGCCACCTCGCTGATCTGCAAGAGATATGTCATTTTGAGTGGAATACAACTTTCTTCTTTACGGCGTTCTGTGATTTTGCTAGTATTTTCCAAAATCGCAGCTACTTCTATAATACTGCTTTCCCAAGTTAAAGTATTTGTCTCTGAAACACACTCAACTGACTATGCAGGAACCACAGATATGCTTCCATTAACGGATTCTGAAAGAGGGTTGTAAAAAATTTAGATACGTCTTCTAAGAGGAAGATTCATTTAACAGTATCACACAGTACTCTCTCTCTCTCTACAGTAATGAACATAGATAACCACCGTGTTTTTGTATGTGACAACAATGCATGATACTCTGTCCATAAACTCATAAAGCTCCTTTAGACGCTCCGTTCGTTCTGTGTATATGGAGAAGCAATTGAAAATTTAGTTATCTACATCTACATCTACATCCATACTCCGCAAGCCACCTGACGGTGTGTGGCGGAGGGTACCCTGAGTACCTCTATCGGTTCTCCCTTCTATTCCAGTCTCGTATTGTTCGTGGAAACAAGGATTGTCGGTATGCCTCTGCATGGGCTCTAATCTCTCTGATTTTATCCTCATGGTCTCTTCGCGAGATATACATAGGAGGGAGCAATAGACAGCTTGATTCCTCGGTGAAGGTATGTTCTCGAAACTTCAACAAAAGCCGGTACAGAGTTACTGAGCGTCTCTCCTGCAGAGTATTCCACTGGAGTTTATCTATCATCTCCGCAACGCTTTCGCGATTACTAAATGATCCTGTAACGAAGCGCTCTGCTCTCCGTTGGATCTTCTCTATCTCTTCTATCAACCCTATCTGGTGCGGATCCCACACTGCTGAGCAGTATTCAAGCACTGGGCGAACAAGCCTACTGTAACCTACTTCCTTTGTTTTCGAATTGCATTTCCTTAAGATTCTTCCAATCAATCTCAGTCTGGCATCTGCTTTACCGACGATCAACTTTATATGATCATTCCATTTTAAATCACTCCTTTCTACGTCAACAGCCATCACGTCAGCGGCTGTCGTGGCAGCACTGTATAGTATGTGAGCAAGGCAGCCAACTTGTAAAAAAATTTCGTTTACTTCATTCTTCAGTCTAGCAAATACATTGTTTGTACCTGCTTGTCGCACTACTGTTAGCATTGTCACCACAAAATGCGAAACGCTTACTCTTACATATTTTATTTTCTTGTAATGCAGTACATACTTATTGTACAGACGGTTTCATTTGGCAACGAAACTACTTTAAGAAATTTCACTTGAATGCCTTTCTGAGGTGTAAAATATTGAACAATTAATGGAAATATTTTTCCAGCCTTGTGATTACTCGCATCTGTAGCTATTCAATAATAGCGGACCAGTGAAAGGTCGTCACATATTTGACACTGCGAGGTGCCAAAAACTGCTTTCAAAAAGTGCTGTTGTTATGGTTCTGCCCAACGTCACACTCTTCTCTGTGATCTTCTCTGTGATAGAAACGTTAAAAAAACGTTGGAGATTAGCCTAGAAGTATAGCCTACAGACTTCGGACACATATGATGTTTAACGGTATGATAACATATTGTTAATACCGCTGCTGCTACTGAATGGCTCTGTTTTGACGACTTTGAAATAAAGAAGCTGTCTATTTTTTTAAGTACTAGCAGAGCACTTGTCTGATTTCAGCATTTGGGTGCCTAAATGATCTGTAATATCTGCCCTTCCTCCATGACTTACACGTTCCACATTCCACTTCATAGGCACATCTTCCTCGTTTGATGATGGTTACTGGTTTGTGAGGCGGTCATCAGCGCCCGTGCGAAGTCCTACTTTTTTCCACATTCCAATTTTCTTCACAGTCCAATCGAGCCATTGTCACGAATGATGATGATGATGATGATGATGATGATGAAAACACAAAGACCCAGTCCCCGGGCAGGGAAAATCTCCCACCTGGCCTGCAATCGAACCTCGGACCCCGTGATGCAGAGGCAGCAACCCTTGCCATTAGACCACGAGCTTTCCTCGTTTGATGTAAGACCATTCTTTGCCATTTGGAGCTCGCTTCACACGCACGCAAATATGAACTAAGCACCAATTAGTACAGAAAGTAGATGGCAGTTATGAGTCGAGCGACACGAAAAGGAAGCAGTGGTTGGGAAGGGAGTGAGTCATGGTTGTAGCCTCTCCCCGACTTTATTCAATCTGTATATTGAGCAAGCAGTAAAGGAAACAAAAGAAAAATGCGGAGTAGGTATTACGAGGGTCAGTCAAAAAGTAATGCCTCCTATTTTTTTTTCTACGTTTAATTGTCAGGAAATTTAAATGCAATTACATAGGTTGAAAACCACAACATTGAGGATCATTTTGTCATTTTTCAATGTAATCTCCGCCCATCTCTACAGTTTTGGTCCATCTTTGAACAAGGGCATGTATGCCAGCACGGTAAAAATCACAGCTCTGCTTCCTAAGCCATTGACGCACGGATGTTTTGACGGCCTCCTCATCTTCAAAATGAATCCCACGATGAGCTTCTTTTAGTGGCCCGAACAGATGGAAGTCTGATGGTGCCAGGTCAGGGCTGTATGGGGGGATGAGGCAAAACTTCCCATCCAATTTTGACAATCTCGTCAGAGGTGTGACGACTGGTATGTGGTCTTGCATTGTCATGCAAAAGAAGAACATCTGCCATTGATTTTGTTGGGCGAACTCGCTGAAGACGTGCTTTAAGTTTTTTGAGGGTTGTGACGTATTGAACAGAATTTATTGTGCATCCCTGCTCCAAAAAATCAACCAGAATCACACCCTCTGTATCCCAGAAAACTGTCGCCATAACTTTCCCTGCCGATCGCACAGTTTTGAATTTTTTCTTCCTCGGCGAGCTTGTGTGACGCCACTCCATTGACTGCCTTTTTGATTCGGGTTCAAAAAAATGCACCCATGTTTCGTCCCCGGTCACAATTTGTTTCAGAAACTCATCTCCCTGCAAACGGAAGCGCTGCTAGTGTTGGGAGGCTATTGTTTTCCTTGCCTCTTTATTCTGATCGGTTAACATTCTTGGAACCCACCGTGCACAAACTTTTGAGTACCCCAATTGTTTAATAACCGTGATCACACTGCCTTTACTAAGAGAAATAATGCGACACACTTCATCTGCAGTCACCCGACGGTCACCACGAATGATGTCATCAACTTGCTGAATGTTGTGTGGAGTCACTGCACTCACCGGCCTGCCGCTCCGCTTTTCGTCAGTCAACGGTGTTTGCCCTTCAGCTTCCTTACAACGACGAACCCATCGTCTAACAGTGCTGACATCCACTGTCACAACACCATACACCTTCTTCAGTCTTTCATGAATGCGTATGGGCGTTTCACCTTCTGCATTCAAGAATTCAATCACACAACGCTGTCTCAAACGAACATCGATGTCGACCACCTTACAAACTTCTGCTGTGCTGCCACCTGTTGACACAGAAAGTTACTACTGCAGTGGATTGCAGAAGAAGGTTTGAGGAATGGAGCTAAATTCAAATTTTTTACTTAACTTAATTTTTTTAAGTAGAAAAAAAATGGGAGGCATTACTTTTTGACCGACCCTCGTAAAATCCATGGAAAAGAAATAAAAACTTTGAGGTTCGCCGATGACATTGTAATTCTATGACATTGTAATTCTGTCATAGACAGCAAAGGACGTGGAAGGGCAGTTGAACGGGATGGACAGTGTCTTGAAAGGAGGATATAAGATGAACATCGACAAACCAAAAAGAGGATAATGGAATGTAATCGAATTAAGTCAGGTGATGCTGAGGGAATTACATTAGGAAATGAGGCACTTAAGCTGGCCATTGTGGCCCAGCGGTTCTAGGCGCTTCAGTCTGAAACCGCGTGACCGCTACGGTCGCAGGTTCGAATCCTGTCTCGGGCATGGATGCGTGTGATGTCCTTAGGTTAGTTAGGTTTAATTAGTTCTAAGTTCTAGGCGACTGACGACCTCGAAAGTTAAGTCGCATAGTGCTGAGAGCCATTTTGTTTTTGCTGTATAGCTTTGTGAAGTTTCGTTGAAAAATCTGCCTCGCCAAAGCGAAGCATCGAACAACCCTTGATAGTTTATTACTGGCGGAAACTGTTGCCAGTTTTGAATTACGTACATGTATGAAGCGGAGCATAAATGAGAAAGAACGGAAGACTTTTCAGTTAATATTTCCTGAATTTCTGCACATATTTTTGCGTGGTAGATATATAATGACCTTTACCATTCAATTCGTAATATTTAGACAGAAATAAATATTCTCAAACAGATCATTCGCATCTGCTTGGCAACGATACCACTCCTTGGATTCAGCCTGTAGATTCACTGACTTAATCCCAAAACATATGTTCGCAAGTATATTCGTATTTTTAAACCAACTTCACATGTGGAACGAATTATTATTTCCTTTTCAGCATCTTCCGGTGGAATCAAACGTTGAGTAACATTTCACCATTTCAGTGAAGAAACTATGACGTAATATACTATACTTAACGTGAAAATAAATGAGACGCCATTCCAGACGCCGCCTGCTAATGGATGCTACCACCAGTCATCTTATCGAGACGTTGGTTTCAGTGTAATGAGGTCGTGCGCAGCCCATGTCGTCTGTGGTCTTGAGTTCCGTGGAAGGACCGGATTGTTGAGGTACCATATCACGATGAACCTGAAACGCACGAGGAAGCAGCTCCAGTGCGTTCTTCCTACGTTTGTTCGGGGAACACCCGTGCGGTTCCTAGCAGCCAGCGGTAGCCTCGTGACGTCAGCGCGATTATCGTGTGTCGACATCAGAGACGCCGACCGGTCTCTGGTTACTGTCTCGGTAGACTTCTCGATGGTGGCGTTGCCGGCACTTCCGTAGGTGGCGCACGTACCTAGTAGTTTCGCGCCATGGCTTTTCCGACCGGAGCCTCATAAATGCTGTTCGTTTCACTAGCAACAGTTTTTAAGCTGTGCTCTTCTTACAAGGGAACCTCCCCATCGCACCCCCCTCAGATTTAGTTATAAGTTGTCACAGTGGATAGGCCTTCAAGAACTGAACACAGATCAATCGAGAAAACAGGAAGAAGTTTGTGTGGAACTATGAAAAATAAGCAAAATATACAAACTGAGTAGTCCATGTGCAAGATATGCAACACCTAGGAAAGTGCGATCTCATGAGCGCCGTGGTCCTGTGGTTAGCGTGAGCAGCTGCGGAACGAAAGATCCTTGGTTCAAGTCTTCCCTCAACTGAAAATCTTACTCTCTTTATTTTCGCAAAGTTATGATCTGTCCGTTCGTTCATTGACATCTCTGTTCACTGTAATAAGTTTAGTGTCTGTGTTTTGCGACCGCACGGCAAAACCGTGCAATTAGTAGACGAAAGGACGTGCTTCTCCAATGGGAACCGGAAACATTTGATCGCAAGGTCATAGGTCAACCGATTCCTCCACCTATCTTGTACACATGCGGAATGGGTAAAAAGATTCTTCTACCTTGCCCGATTTAGTTTTTCTTGTGGATGTGATAATCATCCCAAAAAAGTGATCGCATCGGACGGACGGACAGATAATAATTGTCTGAAAATAAAAAATTAAACTTCACTCGAGGGAAGACTTGAACCAAGGACCTCTCATTCCGCAGCTACTCACGCTAACCACGGGACCACGGCGCTCCTGAGCTCACATACTCCTTGAAGTTGCCTATATTGCGCATGGACTACTCAGTTTGTATATTTTGCTTATTTTTTTCGTAGTTCCACACAACTTCTTCCTGTTTTCTCGATTGATCTGTGTTCAGTTTTTCAAGGCCTATCTGCTGTGCCAACTTATAACTAAATCTGGGGGGGGGGGGGGGGGGTGTACGATGGGGAGGTTCCCTTGTTAGGTTCATACCTCATCTACATGTATCCTCTGCAAATAACACTTAAAGACCAGGCAGAGGGTTCATCAAACCTCCATCAGAATAATTCTTTATTTTCCAATCTCGATCAGCGCGCGGAAAAAACGAACACACATATCTTTCCGTGCGAGCTCCGATTTCCATTATTTTATGATGATGGTTGTTTCTCCCTATGTAGGGAGAAGGGTGAAGATATAGAATGTTAATAATGTTTGTTTTATCAGATAAGCGTGCGGGGGCGTTCCCTATGTAGGGAGAAGGGTGAAGATATAGAATGTTAATAATGTTTGTTTTATCAGATAAGCGTGCGGGGGCGTTCCCTATCAGTGCACCCACGCATTGTCACCTCTTTCACCCGTGTCAGTTTTCTATACTCTATTTTTTTAAATTTTTTTTAATGCGGCGTGCTGTTTTTACACTTGTCTCCCCAAGGGACATGCCGCGTGGGGTAGCCGCGCGGTCTAGGGGCCTTGCCACGGTTCGCACGCCTCCTCCCGTTTTCCCTTGAACATGAGTTTGTGTGTTGTCCTTGGCGTAAATTAGTTCAAGTTAGATTAAGTAGTGAGTAAGCCTAGGCACCGACGACCTCTGCAGTGTGTTCCCAAAGCAACTTACCACCAAGAGACCTCTAGTGTTGAGTGGGCCCGACATCAGCTCTGCTTACACTGTCGCGTACAGTGTTGTAACCACCTCGTATATGTGGCTTCAATACAGAGGCTGGCGTTTATGTGTCAGACAATTTCCTTAATAACTTTCGAACTCAATTGTGTGTTCACAAATCAAAGGTACACGAGAATGCTTCGGATATACAGAGAGGTATTTGTTAGATAACAAACAGTCGTAGAAATCAATGTGAAACGTCGGAAGACTATTTTTATAAAACAAGTGATTTGGGAGGATGGTAAAGTAACGGAACCTTTAATATTCGGTCACGTAAGAGCATGGAATTTAATCGAATCAAATCATTCGACGCTTATAGAAATTAAGAAATGAGACACTAAAAGTAGTAGATGTGTTTCCTGTTTGGGCAGCAAAGTAATCTTGTGATGGCGGAAGGCATTGCTAGTTACGCATATAAATTTTTTTTCCTGATTTTCTCTAGGTTTCTATTCTTTTTCTGTTGTTCATATGGGCATTTCTAATTGTGGTTATGTAACATTGTACTGTGGTTTTTAAATGTAAAGATGTAATTGTGATTATTTCGTCTGCCAATGGATAAATATGTTTCTCTGTTTTGTACCTGTGGTAAAGTCTGTAAAGTTCTCTTTTGGAATATTATTTTGAAAAATGCAGTCAATAACAATTATAAAGATTTATGTAATTTACGATAACGATATAACATCTGTAGACAGGGGACAGCGATAGTGAGGTCGATAGTCGAAAGGTTGTTGTGTAGTAGAGGGGATGGTGGATGGTGTGTCTGTGAAGCGTGCGCGAAAAATGATTCTGTGTTTTATGAAAAGTGTACGTAATTGTATGAACAGTGATACCGAAGTATCAGGTTGTTAATTCTCTTTACCACTGTGGTATGTAATGACATCACCAGCGAACTTTAAGAGCAAATAAACCCGACTGTGAAAGTGCCGCTAACACGGACAGTGCTTTTATGCGAATGAACGTAGCTGGTATTGGTTTTGGGTGGTGGAACTGTTGTCTATCACATTCTATCAAGCCGTGAAAGTGAAGACTTTAATTAACTGTGCAATATAAATGACTTTCAGTGACGTTGTCGAAGTTTGAAATGCGAGAACAGAGTGGACATTGTTTACGGTGTGCTTCACACACAAGAACAATTCTATGAACTCTGTACTTGTGGTTAAGACTATATGAATGTAATTATGGACGATAGCGTCACGGACAGTGCATAAAGTGTAAAAACGTGCGATGTCTACGTAATGTACTTTGAAAGAGAGGACATGTCAACAACGGTCGTATACTGGCGTCTTGTGGTTTGTTAATCACCACGGGGTTAGTGATACAGCTGTGCCGGAACTTTATTTGCTTTTCGCCGGAGAGGATTATCGAGCGGAACTGCCTGTATCCTGCCCTCATCAGCGTAACCCGCGCTCATCGTGTTGCCCAACGGAACGCTCCGTATGCAACAAAAAGTTGAGAGATTTCGCCGAACGCTATCTCCTCACCTAGAAACTTTCTTTCTCTATTAAAAATATAAGAGTTACAGACTCTATTCAAATAAATTCTTTGTTTAGTTTACGTTTGCTTTCTGCTAACGAAAATAAAATTACAATCAGTGAATTAAAAGTTGCCTGGTAGTCATTGTTGAAACACCAGTAAATATAAACTTCTTCCTTTCATTAGAACTAATTCTCCTTTCATGTCAAAATTATTGTAGTTATTTTATGTATTGTTATGAGACTAGATATATGACAGTGACTAATAAGAGTATTTTGTCGCGAAATAAGGCGTCGCGCGAAAATTACGGCGACCGCCATAATTGCTTGCGTTCTGACCAATAACGGAAAAGCTGCTATTCCCGTATTGGTGCGTTTCCTGACGTGAGCGTGAATTATAAATGTTAGGTGTCAAATCACGTAGGGACTGTTTACCCAGTAATAAAAGTTTTTGATATTGTATTGCTACGAGTCGTAGTATTAAGAGATACTGGTTATACTCAGAAGTGGGTAGATGTATGGTGAAACCCCCTCCCCAGTGTTAATGCAATTATTAACAGTATTGTGTGTGATTCACGAAATTTTGTCACTTTTTCTAATTCCTTTCAGATATTGTCTTCTGCGTTTTGGTACAGTATGTGTGACACTGACATGAAATTGATGGCTGTAACAATGTAAGTCGTGGTGAAACATGAAACAATGTATAGTGAACAAAATCAGTATACAATGCTTTCACAAAAATTTAATACGATTTCAGAAACCTGAATCTTGAAAACTAAGGAAGATAAAAATTTAGCGCGAATTTTAACATAGACAATGTAAGTCGTGGTGAAACATGAAACAATGTATAGTGAATAAAATCAGTATACAATGCTTTCACAAAAATTTAATACGATTTTGCAGTTGCAAGAATAATAGGCGAAATTTGACTTATTGCCTGTTGGCTCCTGCATCGGAACGTTCGGACGATGTTTGTTTGACGGTGTTTCTGACGTTTCACTAGCATTAGTGGCTGGCGTTGTGGAAGGATCACTGCTGGTGGCGGACTGCAGCAAGGAGGGTAACAATGCCAACCACTCATGCTAGTGAAAGTCAGAAAAACCATCAAACAACAGTCGGCCGATACAGAAGCCAACAGGCAATAAGTCAAGAAGTGGTCCCGAAAGATTCGACAATTCTGTAAGGAGAAATTTTCTAGCATCGAATATAAATGTATCAGAAACTATTTGGAGTGTAATCTTGTATGGAAGCGAAAGATGGACGATAAAGAGCTCCGATAAGAGGAGAATACAAGCTCTTGAAATTTGATGCTATAAAAGAATGCTGATGATTAGATGACTAGATAGGATAACTAGTGAGGAAGTACTGAATCGAATTGGGGGAAAAACGAAGTTTGGGGCACAACTTGATTAAAAGGAGGGATCGACTGACAGGACGCATTGTGAGACATTGAGGAATCTTCAGTATGTAATTGGGGGCAGGGAAGGGGGTGGGGGTGATGGGTTAGAGTGCAGAGTGGAGGAGGGGAGTTAGCATTGCAGACGGAGACCAGAGCTTCACTAAAGAAAGCAGGCTCAAATACGTGTAGGTTCTCTTTCCTTTTAAATCATAAAATTTAATTTTTTCTCTTTGTGATACTATCACATTTGTCTTAAAATTCGTTAGACAAAGTCAGTCATGTTCTTGATCAAACAAAACGAAAAAAGGGGGACAAAACACCTTCCCAGACTCTCAGATAGACAAAATTATTGCTTTATGTTCAAAATAAAGCTCTTGACTCACAGAATCTTCAGTTGTCTCTTTCTTCCTTTAATCTACATATACACTACTGGCCATTAAAATTGCTACACCACGAAGATGACGTGCTACAGACGCGAAATTTAACCGACTGGAAGAAGAAGCTGTGATATGCAAATGATTAGCTTTTCAGAGCATTCACACAAGGTTGGCGCCAGTGGTGACACATACAACGTGCTGACATGAGGAAAGTTTCCAACCGATTTCTCATACACAAACAGCAGTTTGCCGGCGTTTCCTGGTGAAACGTTGTTGTGATGCCTCGTGTAAGGACGAGAAATGCGGACCATCACGTTTCCGACTTTGATAAAGGTCGGGTTGTAGCCTATCGCGATTGCCGTTTATCGTATCGCGACATTGCTGCTCGCGTTGCTTGAGATCCAATGACTTAGCAGAATATGGAATCGGTGGGTTCAGGAGGGTAATACGGAACGCCGTGCTGGATCCCAACGGCCTCGTATGACTAGCAGTCGAGATGACAAGCATCTTATGCGCATGGCTGTAACGGATCGTGCAGCCACGTCTCGATTCCTGAGTCAACAGACTGGGGACGTTCGCAAGACAAGAACCATCTGCACGAATAGTTCCACTACGTTTGCAGCAGCATGGACTGTCAGCTCGGAGGCCGTGGCTGCGGTTACCCTTGACGCTGCATCACAGACAGGAGCGCCCGCGATGGTGTACTCAACGACGAACCTGGGTGCACAAATGGCAAAACGTCATTTCTTCGGATGAATCCAGGTTCTGTTTACAGCATCATGATGGTCGCATCCGTGTTTGGCGCCATCGCGGTAAACGCACATTGGAAGCTTGTATTCGTCATCGCCATACTGGCGTATCACCTGGTATGGGGTGCCATTAGTTACACTTCCCGGTCACCTCTTCTTCGCATTGACGGCCCTTTGAACATCGGACGTTACACGAAACTCTACATTTCAACAGGATAATGCACGACCGCATGTTGCAGGTCCTGCACAGGCCTTTCTGGATACAGAAAATGTTCGACTGCTGCCCTAGCCAGCACATTCTCCAGATCTCTCACCAATTTAAAACGTCTGGCCGATGGTGGCCGAGCAACTGGCTCGTCACAATACGCCAGTCACCTCTCTTGATGAACTGTAGTATCGTGTTGAAGCTGCATGGGCAGCTGTACCTGTACACGCCATCCAAGCTGTGTTTGACTCAATGCCCAGACGTATCAAAGCCGGTGTTACGGCCAGAGGTGTTTATTCTGGGTACTGATTTCTCAGGATCTATGCATCCAAATTGCTTGAATATGTAATCACGTCAGTTGTAGTATAACATATTTGTTCAATGAATACCCGTTTATCATCTGCATTTCTTCTTGGTGTTGCAATTTTAATGGCCAGGACTGTATGTTATTTTAGATGTCTCGATACTTGGATATCCAGCAGACGTTTTTCAGAGTTCCCAGAAGGAGATTTTCACTCTGCAGCGGAGTGTGCGCTGATATGAAACTTCCTGGCAGATTAAAACTGTGTGCCGGACCGAGACTCGAACTCGGGACCTTTGCCTTTCTCGGGCAAGTGCTCTACCAACTGAGCTACCCAACCATCATGCACTTTTCATAATGCACGGCCTGTGGGAGAGTGGTTGCACGACAGTAACATCCCTATGATGGAGTGGTCTGCACAGAGTCCTGAGCTGAATCCTGTAGAACACCTCTGGGATGTTTTGGAACGTAGACTTCGTGCCAAGCCTCACCGACCGACATCGATACCTCTCCTCAGTGCAGCACTCCACGAAGAAAGGGCTGCCATTCTCCATGAAACTTTCCAGCACCTGATAGAACGTATGCCTGCGAGAAAGGAAGCTGTCATCAAGATTAAGGGTGGGCAAACACCATACTGAATTCCAGCATTACCGATGGAGGGCACCACCGACTTGTAAGTCGTTTTCAGTTGGGTGTCCGGATACTTTTGATCACATAGTGTATCTACAAGGAATGGCGCACCACTCACAGAAGTGTGACACTGTATGACAACCATGGTCATAAAAATCTTATGTCAACTGAGGCGTGTTGCAGACGCAGTCGGAGAATAACGTCCAGGAAGACTGCGTGATGCAACTCCCCGATAACGCCCGCCCGTGTTCTGCTGGACTGACAAAAAGCAGTGTACTACTTAATCGAGAAGTTATTCCGGATCCACCTTATTCAAAAGTTTTCGTGCTCTCAGATTTTCACCTTTCCCCTTCAAACAACCTTCATGGAACTTCCTTTCTAGATGAAAATGCGCTCCGAACATTACTCGACAATTCCTTCGCCCCCAAAACCACGTGATTTCTACAGTGGCGGAATCGAAATGTTACCCCAGCGTCGGGGGGACTGTATTAAATATAGAATATATTATGTGTATTTGTAGTGTTTATTAAACGTACGGAAAAACGCTACTAACTTATGCACCGACCGTATAGTATGATTCAACGGCTTGCGAAGGTACGAAGCAAACTAAAAACAAATTCTGCTTTTTTTGAATATTTCTTTATTTCTATTTTAAATATATTTATTCTTTGTGATCTTGTCCGAATCAGTAGAAGAGGCCGTTAACCAAACCACAGAACTGCGGAGACAGCCAGCTAAAGCAGGCATACAAATCTCTGTCGAGAAGACACAATGTATGACAAACATCACGACAGCTCCTAGATGGATGACAGTAGGAGGTAAAATTCAAAAGGTGGAGGGATTCAAATACCTTGGAGAATGGATAGACATTGGGCTGACCGAAAAAGAAGCAATTGGAGCATCAATAAACAAAATGAACTTAGCATTTAAACTATTAATACCTACAATAGGAAGAATATTACGCTAAATGCAAAATTGAAACATTACCGAACAGTGATCCGCCCTGAACCTCTAAATGCAGTAGAAACTCTCAACTTAACAAGAACCGGAGTCATCAAGAGGCTATAACTGGTAGAACGAAAGATTCTCAGGAGAATATTAGGACTTCGAAGAACAGAAGATGGTTAATTTAGAAACCGAGCCAACTAGAAACTGTATACCAAGATAAAAAAAATTTCTAACGCCATCTGGAAAAGGAGCGTCTTGATCGGACATATCCTCAGAAAGAAGCACGGGAGATTAACACGGCGAATCACACAATTTCTGATGAACAAGAAAACCAAAGTACGATGGCTCCAAGAGATACAAAGACAGGGGGTATACGGCCCGGGACATCCGGGAGATCCGGGAAAACCCATGAACTTTTTCATCCGGAACAAATCCGGGATTTTTTTAGAATTCCTGGATTTTTCATTGTTTTAGATTTTAGTTAAAGTTTTGTAGGTTTGACGTGTAAGATCTTGATACGCTGACAAAGAACTTTAGTCCACTACTGCCAAATAATACTGCAGCAATGAAACATAAATCAGAGAATAACTCCAAAATAAAAGTTTAGTTGCATAGAAAATGGGTAATTTACACAATGCACAGACCAGAGTGCCGACACCGAAAAGTGTCAAAGGCTTTAGGTCGAAGATTATGCAGTACGTCCGTAACAACTAACGTGCATTCGATGTGCGTGACGTCACAATTATTTACATTTCTAACACATCACCAGAAAATATTACGAATAGTGGCTTGAGATGCGTTACTTTCAAAGTAAATTTCCACGCAAGATGATTTATTTTACGTGTGAGAATGTGCAGTGAATTTCTTAAATCAGAGGGCGTTACAACTCTCCTTCAAAACGTAACACTTTGAGGATCAGCCATTTGAAAAATGTTGGGCCCAGAAGATAAGTCATTTGTGCCACTATTTAAAATTTTACCGGCACATTTGTATTTGATGTGACTTAACGTGTAACACACGCTAAAGAAAGACCGAGCTTCAAATTAGTTTTCATATTTAATGTTCTTTCATAGATAAAAAATTATGCAATAGATGGAAAAAAGTGTAATTGACCTTCAAAAAAATGTGCACAATGTGTTACTGAGCAATGTCACAAATCTCTTCATGCCAGAACACTTCTTTTCTACGCAACTGATAATCATTTTGGCACGATTGTAATTGCCAAATTAGGGTCTGTTAGTAGGCCTACGGACTTCCTATCATTGTAGGACTAATAACAGTGGATGCCAATAGACGATGCAATTCTCGTTCGTACATACACATCTACTTTCGAGTTAACCGGTGTAGAAACGCACTTTGCTGAGTTGAGCTCTGAGTAACTGCCGTCATTCACTAGCGAGATCACGTGACATGAGCTATATGACTGGCTGACAAAAGTGCATCGCTCAGCGAAATCTCTGTTTTAGAGTTTCGGAATCTAGCGTGCTGTAATTTGTGGTATTTGTGTAAATACTTTCGCAGTACGAAGATAAACTCTGTGCATCTTGTCTCGCATCAAACAACTTTCCAAACGCATTGTTTTTCCTGGATTTCGTTTCCTAAAGTGCTGGGACGTCCTCCGCCGGTATAAGACCTTTACGATTCAAAGGGCTGGTAGGTTTTACAGTTCCGAGGGAAAGTATACTGTTACTTAACACGGATCTATTTTCACCCTCTTTATACGTAATTTCATCCGGGAGAAATTGTGTTTTTAACCGTGAAATACTGGAAAAATCTGGGATTTTTTTCTTGTCCACGTAGACACCCTGGCAGAGATCTGTAATAAATGAGAATACAGGAACCAGAGATATAGAACAGGTTAAATAAAAAATTGAGGTCTTTAAAGCTATTGGGGATAGAAAGAGACCCGGAACGAAGAAGGTTCTAAAGTATGAGAATGAAATAATATTGGGAAAGAAGAAAGACCAGAAGAAACGAAGCTGAAGTGAATTAACGTGGTCCTAAGATAGGCAAAACGAAAGAAGTAGATATTTATTCTTTTTATAAAGTCTTAGAACGTACATTCGTATTTATTCCCAAAATGCACTCGAAATTGCCGGCCGCGGTGGCCGAGTGGTTCTAGGCGCTGTAGTCCGGAACCGCGGGACTGCTACTGTCGCAGGTTCGAATCCTGCCTCGGGCATGGATGTGTGTGATGTCCTTAGGTTAGTTAGGTTTAAGTAGTTCTGAGTTCTAGGGGACTGATGACCTAAGATGTTAAGTCCCATAGTGCTCAGAGCCATTTGAACCACTCGAAATTAACATTAGTGCGAGATGACAGGTCAAAGTGTTCCCTAACAACTCTTGTTCCTTCTTATTATCCAGCTGCACTCCCCCACTGTCCCTCCATCACTTCCCCTTCTATTCCCCCCTCCCCTCTTCGTCCCGACTTTCGCAAGACCTCTGCCTGCCCTTGCGCCCTTGACCTCCATCTGCCATACGCGCTCAGAACCGGATCCTGTACACTTGCAACGTTGTTTCTCTGCCACAGTTGCTCGTCGCAAACTCTTGGCAGTGGGCGCGCAGCCAACGCATCAAACTACATTTATTTTCCCCGCAACTCTTGCGACAGGTACATACCTGAGCTACAAGATTGTAATTCTCTTGCCAGGCTGAACGCAGCACTTTATCCTGGATGTAGCGTCATCTGCGGACACTGAAGTGATATTTCTTTGCCAGTGTTCCGCGAAAGCTTTTCAGGAAGTGGTATCTCTTTGATGGGAGTGTTCTGTGAATGCGTTGCAGGAAAGTGATATTTCTTTGATGTCAGTGTTCTGCGAATGCTTTTCAGGGAGTAAAACATGGGAATGATATGGTTCGTGATTTGTAGTTAGACTTGCTCGTTGGCTTCAGGAAGGAGAGAGAACACAGAAAATGCATATACAGGCTGGTTCACGAAGATATGCAAATATTTTAATATGTTATTCTACAAGTAAAACTAAAGATAAAAGTAAATATAAACATAGGTTCGCAAATGTTAAGCTACGGAGTTACGCCTAATAAAAGATTTTGCCTGAAATTTAGCAGCTTCGCTAAAATGATGCCGTCGCAAAACTACAAGGTAAAAGTAAAACACGATTTCCATTGATATTGTTGTTTTTGGTCTGGCGAATCTAATAAAACATACCCCAGACGTGCATCTGCTGTAGTTTTCCAGAACATCCAGAGAAGCAAAGATTATTACACAAGTAAAGTTGTTTACTTTCGCTTAAGAATGTAGAAATGTTTGTGTCATTGTTGGCAACCATTAGTGAGTTGTTTCAGTCGTTTCGTAACATTGAAACGAGTCAGTTCTGTATTCAGTGAAAGTAGCAGGCGCGCGGTTCCAGACTGAAGCGCCTAGAACCGCTCGGCCACCAGCGGCCGGCGAAAATAATAAGTGTATTTAAGTGAAACCACATAGTAACCGTATAGTTTGTAGATTATTTATGAAATATGAATGGCTTTTAGATTTACGACAGAGGAATACGCCGATATGATGTTTATTTATGGCAAATGTCCGGAACCGCGCGACTGATCGGCCATAGATGTGTGTGCTGTCCTTACGTTAGTTAGGTTTAAGTAGTTCTTAAGTTCTAGGGGACTGATGACCTCAGATGATAAGTCCCATTGTGCTCAGAGCCATTTGAACCATTTTTTGAAAATTTGTAGAGAATTCAACATAAACATCATTTCCGCCCTTTCTATGGCTCATGAAAACCACACATTCCAGAATGAGATTTTCACTCTGCAGCGGAGTGTGCGCTGTTATGAAACTTCCTGGCAGATTAAAACTGTGTGCCCGACCGAGACTCGAACTCGGGACCTTTGCCTTTCGCGGGCAAGTGCCCTACCAACTGAGCTACCGAAGCACGACTCACGTCCGGTACTCACAGCTTTACTTCTGCCAGTACCTCGTCTCCTACCTTCCAAACTTTACAGAAGCTCTCCTGCGAACCCTGCAGAACTAGCACTCCTGAAAGAAAGGCACACTCCGCTGCAGAGTGAAAATCTCATTCTGGAAACATCCCCCAGGCTGTGGCTAAGCCATGTCCCCACAGTATCCTTTCTTTCAGGAGTGCTAGTTCTGCAAGGTTCGCAGAAGAGCTTCTGTAAAGTTTGGAAGGTAGGAGACGGATACTGGCAGAAGTAAAGCTGTGAGTACCGGACGTGAGTCGTGCTTCGGTAGCTCAGTTGGTAGGGCACTTGCCCGCGAAAGGCAAAGGTCCCGAGTTCGAGTCTCGGTCGGGCACACAGTTTTAATCTGCCAGGAAGTTTCACACATTCCATGTTGTACCACCATACAGCGAGAACTTCAGAGAAGATGGTCCAGATTGCTGTACACACCGGTTCCTCTAATACGCAGTAGCACGTCCTCTTGCATTGATGCATGCCTGTTTCGTCATGTCATACTATCCAGAAGTCATTAAGGCACTGTTGGTCCAGAACGCACCACTGCCCAACGGCGATTCGGCGTGGATCCCTCAAATGGTTGGTGGTTCACGTCGTCCATAAATAGCCCCTTTCAATCTGTCCCAGGCTTGTTCGATAGGGTTCATGTCTGGAGAAAATGCCGTCCACCCTAGTTGAGCGATGTCGTTATCCTGATGGAAGTCATTCACACCACGTGCAGGTCCGGGGCGCGAACTGTCGTCCTTGAAGATGAATGCCGCCGGTATGGTTGCGCTATCGGTCGGAGGATGGCATTCACGTGTCGTACAGCCGTTACGGCGCCGTCCATGACCACCAGCGGCGTACGTCAGCCCCACGTAATGTCACCCAATAACATAAGGGAACCTCCACCTTGCTGCACTCGCTGGACAGTGTGTCTAAGGCGTTCAGCCTGACCGGGTTGCCTCCACATCTCCGACGATTCTCTGGTTGAAGGCACATGCGAGATTCATCGGTGAAGAGAACGTGTTGCCAATCCTGAGCAGTCCGTTCGGCATGTTGTTGGGCCCATTTGTACCGCGCTCCACGGTATCGTGATTTGCAAAGAAGGACCTCAGCAAGGACGTCCCTAGTGAAGTTGCGCATCATGCAACCGATTGCACACAGTTGTGTCGTATCACGACGTCCTGTGGCTGCACGAAAAGCATTATTCAACATGGTGCCGTTGCTGTCAGGGTTCCTCCGAGCCGTAATCTGTAGGTAGCAGTCATCCACTGCAGTAGTAGAACTTACGTGGTCTGAGCGAGGCATGTCATCGACAGTTCCCCTCTCTCTCTCTCTCTCTCTCTCTCTCTCTCTCTCTCTCTCTCTCTCTCTCTCTTCCTTGTCCAAACAACACTGCTTTAGTTCACTCAGAGACGCCTGGACACATCCCTAGTTGAGAGCTCTTCCTGGCACAAAGTAACAATGCGGACGCGATAGAAACCGCGATATTGACCGTCTTGGCATGGTTGAACTACAGACAACGTGAGCCGTGTACCTCCTTCCTGATGGAATGACTGGAACTGATCGGCTGTCGGGCCCACTCCTCTAACAGGCGCTGCTCATTCGTGGCTGTTTACATCTTGAGTCACGTTTAGTGACATATCTGAACAGTGAAAGGGACTGTGTCTGTTATACAATATCCACAGTTGACGTGTGTGCATCTTCATGAGTTGGGGGAACCGGGATGACGCAAAACATTTTTTGATGTCTGTAGTTAGCCAGTATGGCTCTGCTATATTGGTGCTGCGAACGGCTAAAAGCAAGGGGAAATGACAACTGTCTCTGTTTTATTTGTTACTGATGATATTTAATTGCCTCTATTTTCTATGCGATGCGTTTCGGGAATACTCATTTGACACGAGAATTATCTTCTGCAGTAGGGCTATGTGTATTGTAGAAGTGCGCAAGCCACAGTACCGCGATAGTGACTACGGTATAACCGCCCTAGCACTGTGGTATTAGATTTTGAATCCTGATCGTAAAGGTTGAAACAAGCAAAAGAAAGAGCGATTATATGAATGGCTATCTTAGCGCCCGCTGCTTCTCTCGGATAGGCTGAATAGTCTGTACAGTTCTTTTCTTTTAATCGAATTTTTATGTTGTTTACAAATTGCATCATCTTGTAAACTTTTCACGATAATCAAGACCATAGAAGCATGCTTTTTTCCAAACGTACTTCGGACCAAAAAGCGATTTTGGTAACTGGAGTTGAAGGTGTCTATTAATAAAACCTTTTGCATTCTTATGGTGATATTTCCACAGAAACTTTCATCCTGCAACATATATTTCTTTATATCTAACCGAGAAGTGAAATAACAGTTTTCACAGATTCAGCTTTAAAAAGTTTTTAATGTGACGGAATATTCTCCTAAAAATTTTCTCCCCCTATTTCACCTTCTTAAGAGCTGAATTTCCAGAATAGTGAAATTCTAATTTTTGTATTTGTAACAGAGAGGTCAAATACCAATTTTCATTGATGTAGCTTTTAAAAATACTGTAGTAGTTCTATAATAATGCAGTATTTTAAAAAAATTTCGCCTCATATTTGTCCTCATTTGGGTTGAATTTCCAAAAATTCTGAAATACGTATTTCTTTATTTCTGACAGAGAAACAAAATACCCATTTTCATAGGGCTGGCTTTAAAATTGCTTTAATAGCGACATATTTTTCAAAAAAACTTTCATCCACTATTTCACCCTCTTAGGGATTAGATTTAGAAAAATCTCTTCTTAACCGCCGCCTAGAGTATAAGATCAACACCCTCTCCGAATGTCAAGTTTCCATCCTTAGCGGTTTGGGCTGGGTGATAATGAATCAGTCAGGCAGGACATCGCCTTGTGTATTTATGGATGGCAGGTGTAATGAAATCCGTCGTCAGTAATGTGACGCGTGGGCGTGAGAAGGAAATTAAGCATTTCAGTGACAGTAGTAAAATGATTTTTCACAAAATGGCATCGGATTTCGTAATGCAAGTTTAAAGTCAAGCCTGGTTCTTGCACGGAGAGACAGGCATTTAAAGCTGCTACAACCGAATCTGATCAGTGGTTTTAAGGCGACCGACTTGATTCAAGCTCTCCGACAAATTGGTGAAAAAAAATTAGAAAACAGATTACGAGAGTCAGTGTTCAAAAGTAGTAAGTAATTGTAATACGCATCTCACTAAATTCATACAGAGTGTTTCAAAAATGACCGGTATATTTGAAACGGCAATAAAAACTAAACGAGCAGCGATAGAAATACACCATTTGTTGCAATATGTTTGGGACAACAGTAAATTTTCAGGCAGACAAACTTTCGAAATTACAGTAGTTACAATTTTCAACAACAGATAGCGCTGCAAGTGATGTGAAAGATATAGAAGACAACGCAGTCTGTGGGTGCGCCATTCTGTACGTCGTCTTTCTGCCGTAAGCGTGTGCTGTTCACAACGTGCAAGTGTGCTGTGGACAACATGGTTTATTCCTTAGAACAGAGGATTTTTCTGGTGTTGGAATTCCACCGCCTAGAACACAGTGTTGTTGCAACAAGACGAAGTTATCAACGGAGGTTTAATGTAACCAAAGGACCGAAAAGCGATACAATAAAGGATCTGTTTGAAAAATTTCAACGCACTGGGAACGTGACGGATGAACGTGCTGGAAAGGTAGGGCGACCGCGTATGGCAACCACAGAGGGCAATGCGCAGCTAGTGCAGCAGGTGATCCAACAGCGGCCTCGGGTTTCCGTTCGCCGTGTTGCAGCTGCGGTCCAAATGACGCCAACGTCCACGTATCGTCTCATGCGCCAGAGTTTACACCTCTATCCATACAAAATTCAAACGCGGCAACCCCTCAGCGCCGCTACCATTGCTGCACGAGAGACATTCGCTAACGATATAGTGCACAGGATGGAAGACGGCGATATGCATGTGGGCAGCATTTGGTTTACTGACGAAGCTTATTTTTACCTGGACGGCTTCGTCAATAAACAGAACTGGCGCATATGGGGAACCGAAAAGCCCCACGTTGCAGTCCCATCGTCCCTGCATCCTCAAAAAGTACTGGTCTGGGCCGCCATTTCTTCCAAAGGAATCATTGGCCCATTTTTCAGATCCAAAACGATTACTGCATCACGCTATCTGGACATTCTTCGTGAATTTGTGGCGGTACAAACTGCCTTAGACGACACTGCGAACACCTCGTGGTTTATGCAAGATGGTTCCCGGCCACATCGCACAGCCGACGTCTTTAATTTCCTGAATGAATATTTCGATGATCGTGTGATTTCTTTGGGCTATCCGAAACATACAGGAGGCGGCGTGGATTGGCCTCCCTATTCGCCAGACATGAACCCCTGTGACTTCTTTCTGTAGGGACACTTGAAAGACCAGGTGTACCGCCAGAATCCAGAAACAATTGAACAGCTGAAGCAGTACATCTCATCTGCATGTGAAGCCATTCCGCCAGACACGTTGTCAAAGGTTTCGGGTAATTTCATTCATAGACTACGCCATATTATTGCTACGCATGGTGGATATGTAGAAAATATCGTACTACAGAGTTTCCCAGACCGCAGCGCCATCTGTTGTTGACAATTGTAACTACTGTAATTTCGAAAGTTTGTCTGCCTGAAAATGTACTGTTGTCCCAAGCATATTGCAACAAACTGTGTATTTCTATCGCTGCTCGTTTAGTTTGTATTGCCGTTTCATATATACTGGTCATTTTTGAAACACACTGTAAATATGAGAAGATATATGATGCGGAATGAGACCACCTTGTGCATAATGTGCAGTAGTTGCTGCGACGCCAGAATTCGTTCTTGAAACAAAACACAACTGAAAAATGAACATAGAGTACTTTTATACACCACACACCAGTCTATAACCGAGAGCTGTCACTGAGTTTCTTTTGGGGGAAAACCAGAGCCTCGGAGCTATTCGTAGGCGCTCCTAGAATGTCAACGGAGACCTAGCAGTGAACAAAAGCACGGCGAGTCGTTGGGCGAGAAGTTTGTCACAATCGCAACAAGGTCGCGCATATCTGTCCCACGTTCCCCGTGCCGACTGGCCACACACAGCTGTGACTCGTGCAAACGTGGTGAGCGGCGGATCACAATCGTACACCTCTCTGCTCAACTGGAAGTCTGTTAGGAGCGCTGAGAGACTGGTTCACTAGGTGGCCTACTCAAAGGCGTGTGTGTCCGCTGGGTTCATCGCCGCCTAACAGAAGACCGTAAACAGCAACGAAGGACCATCTGTGCGAAACTGCTGGTGCGTTACGAGGCTGATCCTCCAAACTTTTTGTCGAACATCATCACAGGGGATGAGACAGGGTTTCATCACTTTGAGCCGGAAACAGACGCCGCCACACCACCACTCCTCCGAAGAAAAAGTTCAGAGTCGCACCATCAGCTGGTATAGTCACCGTGACGGTCTTCTGAAGGAGTTATTTTGTTTCATGTCCTCCATCATGGTGCAAGAACCAATTCTGAAGTGTAATGTGTTACACAGCAGGAAACAGAAGAAACGACTTCAACGTGTTCGCCGCCACAAAAATACAAACGAACTTCTCTTTCTCCACCACAACGCAAGGCCTCAGACGAGTCTGCGCACCCGAGAGGAGATCAAAAAACTTCACTGGATTGCTCTTACTCATCCACTCTAAAGCCTGGATCACAAATCTTCCATCACTTTGGACCAAAGAAGGATGCACTCCGCAGGAAGATGACGGGGAGGTAATTGATACAGGCTTCGACATCGACCACTAGAGTGGTATCGTGCTGGTATACACGCCCTCCCACTTACGTGGCGTAAGGCTGTAGGATTGAGCGGGGATAACGTTGAAAAACAAGGTTTTGTAGCCAAAAGATTGGAGAATAATATAGTCTATTGAAATCCTGAATAAAACCAACCTCCTTTCAGAAAATGTTAAATTACTTACTGAACGCCCCTCGCGTATATTCGATGACGTTATCTCAAGGTTCGGGAAGCTGTCATTGTTATTCTGCATTGTTTACTACAACGGGTAGTGGTCCTGCAGTGCTAAGTGGATAGAATTTTCTCACAGAAAAATTCATCACCTGTTCAGATGGATCTGAGCACTATGGGACTTAACTTCTGAGGTCACCAGTCCCCTAGAACTTAGAACTACTTAAACCTAACTATCCTCAGGACATCACACACATCCACGCCCGAGGCAGGATTCGAACCTGCGACGTAGCTGTCGCACGGTTCCAGACTGTAGCGCCTAGAACCGCTCGGCCACACCGGCAACGCATCGCCTTGTGGTAAGCCTTAGACTGCAACAATTATCATTCACCTGTAATGTATAAATTTAACACACCGGACCAGTTAAAATCGACGGGAATATGCTAGATATTCCTGCATTCTCCACACATAACACAAGATCCCATCTTGCTGGTACTGTCCCGACCTACACTGGGTGATCAAAAGAATCCGGACACCCCCCAAAAGCCGGCCAGTGTGGCCGAGCGGTTCTGGGCGCTACAGTCTGGAACCGCGCGACCGCTCCGTCGCAGGTTCGAATCCTGCCTCGGGCATGGATGTGTGTGATGTCCTTAGGTTAGTTAGGTTTAAGTAGTTCTAAGTTCTAGGGGACTGATGACCTCAGAAGTTAAGTCCCATAGTGCTCAGAGCCATTTGAACACCCCCAAAAACATACGTTTTTCGTATTAGGTGCATTGTGCTGCCACCTGCTGCCAGGTATTCCATATATGCGACCTCAGTAGTCATTAGACATCGTTGGAGAGCAGAATTGGGCGCTCCGCGGAACTCACGCACTTCGAACGTGGTCAGGTGATTGGGTGTCACTTGTGTCATACGTCTGAACGCGACATTTCCACGCCCCTAAACATCCCTAGGTCTACTGTGACAATGAAGTGGAAACTTTGAGGAACACGTACAGCACAAAAACGTACAGGGCGATCTCTTCCGTTGGAGAGGGTCTATACAAACCATCATACAGAAATTCCAAACAGCAACAGGATCCACTGCAAGTACTGTGACAGTTAGGTGGCTGGTGAGAAAACTTGGATTTCATGTTCGAGCGGCTAATCATAAGCCACACATCACGCCGGCAAACGCCAAACGACGCCCTAATTGGTGTAAGGAGCATAAATATTGGACGATTGAACAATGAAAAAACGTTGTGTGAAGTGAAGAATCACGGTACACGATGTGGCGATCTGATGGCAGGATGCGAATGTCCGCTGAACTTCTTCCAGCGTGTGTAGTGCCTACAGTAAAATTCGGAGGTGATGGTGTTATGGTGTGTTCGTGTTTTTCGTGGAGGGGGCTTGCACCCCTTGTTGTTTTGCGTGGCACTATAACAGCACAGGCCTATATTGATGTTTTAAGCACCTTCTGGCTTCTCACTGTTGAAGAGCAATTTATTGGTGTCGACTGCATCTTTCAACACGATCGAGCATCTGTTCATAATGCACGGCCTGTGGCGGAGTGGTTACACGACAATAACCACCCTGTAATGGACCGGCATGCACACAGTTCTGACCTGAACCCTATAGAACACCTTTGGGATGTTTTGGAACGCCGACTTCGTGCCAGGCCTCACCGACCGACATCGATACCTCTCACCAGTGCAGCACTCCATGAAGGATGGGCTGCCATTCCCCAAGAAACCTTCTAGCACCTGATTGAACGTATGCCTGCGAGAGTAGAAGCTGTCATCAAGACTAAGGGTGGGCCAACAACATATTTAAGTCCAGCATTACTGATGGAGGGCGCCACGAATTTGTAAGTCATTTTCAGCCAGGTGTCCGGATACTTTTGATCACATAGTGTATCTCGACAGAGACTTTTTAGCTATTGCTGCAACGGAGAGCACGTTCTGCAGATTTGTCATCCACTGAAAACATTTGGCATCGTGGGCTGCACGCCAACAGTCTCAGACACTGATTGATGAACTGTGTCTGTCATCCATGCTCTGCTCGGCTCTATGCCCTGTTGGATTCAAGCTGTGGTTCCTGGCAGAGGCTTGGGCTCTGTGTTGTAAATTTCGCACCCTCTGTACCAACCACTCACCTACAAATTTAATCACGCATTTTCTGCTGGAGGGTATCTGGGAAGTAGGGGCGAATATTAAAGTGCTATATAACATACCATATTTATTGAAAACGTTGGTTTTTTTACAAACACATTAAGTAACATTAAGTAAAATTACAGCGTGATTCAAAAAGAATTATCCGATTTGACACGTCTACATTTCTGAAAATAATAAACATACACAATGACTTTTGTTTTTGATGAACATTAAACTCAAAAAGTTTTTTTCATTCCTTTTCCTGCGTGTTCAATATGTCCCCCTTGAGATCCACGGCTTATGTCAATGCGGTATTCAAATAGTTCCCACCGTGCAGCGAGCATGTTTGATTAGATTAGATTAATTTTTCGTTCCATAGATCCGTGCTGAGGAGATCCTCGTGGATGTGGAACATGTCAATTTTTTTAATTTTTTTTAAAGCTGAAATAACAATACTAATAGTATGAATATATACAATACATCATTTGTTTCTATTAAAAAATTTGCCAATGGAGTAGAAGGAGTTGGCCAGTAGTAAGTCTTTCAGACTCCTTTTAAACTGATCTTTATTTGTAACTAAATTTTTATGGCAAATAATTGAAGATGAGTGTTCCTGAGTAGTGGACCCCTTTTTGAACTAAAGTAAGTGCTTTTAAGTACTTGTGCAGATCATTTTTGTTCCTGGTATTGTATGTATGAACTGACCTGTTTGTTGGAAAAAGAGATATATTATTTAGGACAAATTTCTTTAAGGAGTAAATATACTGAGAGGCAGTAGTTAGTATACCCAGTTGTTTGAAGAGGTTTCTACATGACGTCCGTGAATTTACTCCACAAATAATACGTATTACACGCTTTCGGACTCTGAAAAGTTTTGTTTGACTTGAAGAGTTATCCCAAAATATTATACCATATGACATTATGGAATGAAAGTAGGCAAAGTATGCAAGCTTTTTCATTTTTATGTCGCCTATGTCAGCTAACACTCGAATTGAAAGCACAGATTTGGTAAGGCGTTTCTGCAGTTCTGTAGTGTGTTCCTCCCAACTGAATTTATTATGAAGTTGTAATCCCAGGAATTTAAGACTGTCAACCTCTTCTATCTGCTCTTCTTCATACTTTATGCATATGCTGGGTGTAAACCTCTTACAGGTTCTCAATTGCATATAGTGAATCTTCTTGAAGTTTAATGTCAGTGAGTTGGCTTTAAACCATTTATTAATATCCGTGAAAATATCATTGGCAGATCTTACTAGAACTACACTCGACATACTATTTGTTGCAATACTTGTGTCATCTGCAAGCAAAACGAACTGTGCTTCTGGCAGTGTAACTGATGAGAGATCATTAATGTACACAAGGAAAAGCAATGGCCGTAAGATGGATCCTTGTGGGACACCACATGTAATTTCTTCCCATTCTGATGATGACGGATGACTTAATTCACTAGTCCCTTGCACTGCCACCCTTTGTTTCCTGTCTTGAGTTACAGATTGCACAGCTGCTGTTTTGCTGTCTCAGTTCATTCATTGCTGTTGGTAATGAAGGCACATAAAGAGAGTCTTTTATAAATCACATACAGTCTAGTCCGGTGACCTTGGAGGCCAGTAACGTAAGGCTGAATAATTTAGTCCAGTGCGACCGATCTATCTTTGAGTAATCCTTTGATTTAAAAATTCCCGCGCTTCCAGATACCAGTGTGGCGGTATCCCATGCTGTTAATTATATTCAAATCAGCATATGAATAAACACAAATTATAAACACAAAACTCGACAGAAACATTAAAGAATGAACCAACCAACAACAATTATTCAATAAACAAAGAGGGATCAAAAAAATAGTTATAAATAAATACTTTAACATAAAGATAAACCAAAAGAATTAAAAAAATCATTACCATGGAGTCGTTCGATTCAGTCTCCAACTGTGAGAAAAAGCAAGTTCTCAAGCATATCGAGATATGTGCTTACTGTAACAGTGTTCTCCGTAAAGAAAAATGGATCACCGACCTTTTACTGTGAAACTGTACAAAACGCATTAAATTTTGGAGGGTCCCTCTCATGTTGTAGAACTTCATGTGGTTGTTCTGTACCCCACATTCTCGCATTATGACGGTTCACCTTTCCATTTAAAGAGAATGTTGCCTCGTCACTAAACGGTAAGCGTGACAGAAAACCGTCACCCTTCATCTTGCCAAGAACGAAATTACAGAACTCAAGACGTTGTTAGTTGTCACCTTCACAAGCAGCTTGCAGTAGCTGAATTTTGTGTGCTTTCGCGTGTAAACGACGACGCAACACGCGCCAGACTGACATCGGGAGTATGTTGAGCTGTCGAACTGCTCTACGAACGGATTTCTGCGGACTCCATATGAAACTACGGCGGATGCTTTCGACGCCTGAGTCGGCCACTCGGGGACGGACCGGCCATTTGCCTTTACACAGTTTCTTGGAATTGTTCGTGCATCGTTTAATGCTGTGCTGTAGGAGGATCCACACCATACCTAGTACGAAAGTCACGCTTGAAACGTCCCCTTTGAAAATTATACAAGACTGTGCTTAAACTGACACACAATAGTTTTTAGCGCAACGCAATCTGACTTTCAATAATCCCTACAAGAGAATGGCCCTGACTAACATTAACCTATATGTTTCACAAATCACTTACCTCACAAAAATCTTCGTTACTCGAACTACTGCAATACAGCGAGCGCCACTACTGCCAGCTAACCAAAAGATTCAAACTACGGAAGTCACTAACTACTGATAGGCACAGTTAGCAAATGAAAGATTTTAATAGAGAACAAACAATGTATTTACCTTTGTAGTCATTATATATATATCAGTTCATGACACCAATTCCTACAAATTTCAAAACTCCGCCATCTCTCTCCCCACGTCCACCACAGCTGGCGGCTCACCTCCAACTGCGCAACGCTACGCGCTGTTAGCATCCAGCTGCCGCTGCCCAACACTACAATGGCAGACAACAATGCAAACCAGCCACAGACTGCACACGGCACAGCCAGTGATTTTCATACAGAGCGCTACGTGGCGGCGGCGTTACCAATAAAAAAAAAACCTATACAGCCTACTTACACGCTGAACAGTTATTGCTGACTCGCACTGCGCAAAACGTAGAACACAAAATTGTTTTTATTCTCCCGACAACATTTTTGCTGGAACTGAAGTGGGAGCACACTGCTACTACCTAGCGGGAACCATGTAAAACTCGAGAGTTTGCTCTTTCCAACACCATGTTGTTCACGCACATACCTCGAATAACATTATAGTTATGATTTTTTAAAATGATTCCTTTTGATACACCCTGTATATCCTCTAGATGACCCCCCAAGGCTGCGGGGCAGCGAGCAATGCGTTCACTGAAGTTCTCGATGACGCATTCACAAACATCTGGTGGTGGTAACCCTTTTAATTTCATCCTTTAATTTTTGTTTGTTTGTGGTTTGTTCACGTACACTTTTGGTTTCACAAATCCCCACCAACAAAGTCACAAGACGTAAGATCGCTTGATATGGCAGGCCATTCCTGGTTGCCAAGAGGAACTTTTCATTAAGCAGAGCAATCGTTTCACGGGGTATGTGCAATGTCGCACCATGCTGTTGAAACCAAAAATCGTCATTTTCATCAATATTTGGGAAAAACCAATCATTCGGCTGCCCAGAACCCACACCGCACAGCCGTGCGTTGTCGATGCATCTTATCTTCCACAGTCACTCGCGGATTTGCGTTACCCCAAATACTACAGTCCTGCTTATTGATGTACCCACTGAGGTGGAAGTGCGCCTCATTTGCGAAAACTATTTTTTTTTTGTAAAGTTTTCGTTCTGAACCGATTTTCTGGGGCTTGCGGTCACATTGTCACGCACGACAGCAGTCTTTTCTTGTTTTTGAACAGAAGACGGTCGTTCTGTTTCCTAACGTTTGAAACATAACCTGTGGTCCCAAACTTTCGGATCAACTTCCGAAGTGATGATTCGGTTGGAGCATCATTACGTTCGCGTCGGTTGCCGTGAGGCTTTCACTGTTTTTGTAATAACTTATTATCACTTGGATGCGTTGCTCAGCTCCCATCTGCTCCATGACGAAAATAAACATCAAACAATAATCCTCACAACAAAAAAGGAGTGAGTCTACTAATGGGAAGGATCGCAGATGATAAACATGAAAAAACCACGGCTCCCAAACGTCATATGACAAAATGGCGCAAAATTCAAATTCGTCCTTACTTCCGGGACACCCGTTATTAACCGCCTGGGTAGCAGGGCGCGTGGTCACGTCGCCTTCGGAATCCATCGAATCCGGCCGGCAAATTAACGGCGAGGGCTGATGTGACAGCCAACCTGGATGTGTTTTTTAAGCGATTTTCCACAATCCAGTAGGTGAATACTGAACTAGTATCCACGGCCTGCCTCAGTTAACGATTCGCAAACGTTTAGAGAACGTTAGCACGCACTTTCAGATGGAGAACAGTAGATTCAGACACAAGGAAGAGCATCTGGCCACCCTCTACAACTAAAATTGACGAATCCAATAACTAACAAGCCGCCCACACGAAGACACGGAATAAAGATCAAAGAATAAGATTCTTCCTTAACTACATGGTTCCAGAGACCTTTTCAAGTCTCAGACGGCGATGATGTACACATGAAGACTGAAGCACGAATGAATATTTGTATCATAGCTGAGATTCGAACCCGTGTCTCTAGGGTGACGTGCTAACCACTACGCCACCCTCGCACAATGACTTAGCATAACTGCATGGACTTTCCTAGCACCCCCCCCCCCCCCCCTCTCCTTATTCCAAATTCCCATTCAGTTATGTTGATCAGAAGGCTGCAGCTGCCAAGGGACTGGACTAGAGAAGTGCGTGTGACCACTGATTAGAACATTTACCCTGCCTCTGCCATTCAGTTTCTAGTGATGATGTTTTCTTCCACTACGTGCATTCCACCCGACTCCCGTCGAATTCAGCGCCATTCCTCTATCTAACGACGCTAAAGCACTTCAGCGACCAGCTTCCCGTCACGTTGCATATTACCCACCATTATAGCTGTCACACTCCAGGAACATTGTTGGCCTTCAAACTGAAGGCCGAAGCCATTGCAGACCCACAGGATAACAGATTGCGTCACACAGGCAATGGATGTCCTACGGCCTTCTGGATATGGTTCCCTCATTCTCGACAAACATTACGTACGCGAGACTCAAACCCTTTTTTTTCCTTGTTGATAGTGGACACCACAGCACTGAATGTATCAAAAGAAAATGGCATTCTCCCACTTTATATTGGTTTACTTAACGGTTTCTGCCTTTTAGGCCATTTTGAAGTGATTTTCCGTCCGAAAGAGAGATTACTTACCCCCGCGAACAGAAACGCGATGATATGAATGTAACTTCATTAGAAAGACACTTACGTGCAATGTAAACATGTGCGACATGCACTGAAATGGCAATTTCTATAAATTTACGTGTTTTATTCCTTTTTGTTCACATAGCCCTATATGCTGTCTTGTTGCTTTGACAGCTGGTAACTGTAACAAAGTGTGGAATTTACAAAGATATTAGATAACATTCCATTAGAGCTACTCTACCATCTGGTGAGCAAGATGTATGAGACAGGTGATTGTTGACAGGTGTGCAAATTACCGAACTATCAGTTTAATAAGTCACTATTTACAGACGAATGGAAAAACTGGTAGAAGCCGACCTCGGGGAAGATCAGTTTGGTTTCTGTAGAAATGGTGGAGTACGGGAGACAATAGGATAAGGAAAGACAAACCTACGTTTCTAATATTTTTACACTTAGAGAAAGCTTTTAACAATGTTGACTGGAATACTCTCTTTCAAATTCTGAGGGTGGCAGGGGTCAAATACAGTGAGCGAAAAGCTATTTACAATTTGCACAGAAACCAGATGGCAGTTATAAGAATCGAGGGGCACGAAACGGAAGCAGTGTTATTCAATCTGTATATTGAGCAAGCAGTGAAGAAAACAAAAGAAAAATTTGGAGTAGGAATTAAAATCCATGGAGAAGAAATAAAAGCTTTTAGGTTTGACGACTACATTGTAATTCTGTCAGAGACAGCAGAGGAACGGGAAAAGCAGCTGAACGGAATGGACAGTGTCTTCAAAAGAGGCTATAAGATGAACATCAGCAAAAGCAATATGAGGATAATGGAATGTGGTCGAATGAAGTGAGCTGATGCTCAGAGAATTAGATTAGGAAATATAAAGTAGGACATGAGTTTTGCTGTTTAGGGAGCAAAATAACTGATGATGGTCGAAGTAGAGAGGATATAGAATATAGAATGGCAATGACAAGGGAAGAGTTTCTGAAGAAGAGAAATTTGTTAACATGAATATAGATTTAAGTATCAGGAAGTTTTTTTCTGAAATTGTTTATATGGAGTGTAGCCATGCATGGAAATGAAACATGGGCCATAAATAGTTTAGACTAGAGAATAGAAGCTTTCGAAGTGTGGTGCTACAGAAGAATGCTGAAGATTAGATCATGTAATGAATGAGGAGGTACTGAATAGAACTGGAGAGAAGAGGAATTTGTGGCCCAGCTTGACTGGAAGAAGGAATCAGTTGGTAGGACACGTTCTGAGGCATCAAGGGATCACCGGTTTAGTATCGGAGGGAATTGTGGAGGGTAAAAATCGTAGAGGGAGATCAAGAGATGAACACACTAAGTAGATTCTGAAGGATGTAGGTTGCAGTAGGTACTGGGAGATGAAGAAGCTTGCACAGGATAGAGTAGCTTGGAGAGCTGCCTCAGACCGATCTCTGGACTGAAGACCACGACAACAACAACAATACATTGACCAAGGAATAAGAATAAGCCTGGACTATTAATTTCAAATAACTGTGACTATTAAATAACAAATAAGCTAATGCAACGTTCACTTGTTGCGGCAATTTGTCAATTTTTTTTGGACTCTAGACCAGTCGTGCTCGAATATCCGCGGTCACAGAAGATGCATGAACGGTGTGCGAGCACGAGCACTTCCAAACACAATACATCCTTTCTGCCACTCCGTCATGTCTCCATGTTGACCCGTCCCACGGAGTCCACACAACCAGCTGGACACTACTCACTCCACTGCCATTAGTAGTCACAGATGGAGCGTCACATGACCACCTGGTACCAGTCCTGCAACATATACAGTTCTCCAAAACAATTATTTTTTGCGTTTGCAGCTAACCCTGTAGTACGCCACCTTGCCACCAAATGCTGTATATTGCTCTATGCTGCTGTGGAAACGTTCCGCATTTCCTTAACCAAACCGGTAGACACGTACACCTCCACTATTGTGATTCTTGAAGAGGATACATATCGCTGAGATATTTACTATACACATCTTGACCCTTAACGTTCGAGGATCGCTCTCATAAACCGCTAGGGTATATTGCATTCGTGGAGACGACAAAATTTTTAGGTCTTACATTTGACAGGAACTTCGCTGGTCTCCACATGTGTCATATTTGACTGCCCGTTGTACCCGTTTTCTAAATGTTCTCCGTGTTCTTAGCGGTACGTCGTGGGGAGCGGATCGAACCGTCCTACTTCGCCTATATCGGTCGATCGTCCGCTCCAAGCTGGATTATGGGAGCTTTGTGTACTCTTCTGCACGGCCGTCCATCTTACGCCGTCACAACTCTATACAACATCGAGGGTTACGGCTTGCGATCGGATCGTTCTATACTAGTCCCGTCGAGAGTCTTCATGCTGAAGCCGGTGAATTGCCACTAACCTACCGGCGCGATATACTGCTTTGTCGGTATGCCTGTCGGTTATTGTCGATGCCCAACCACCCATCTTATCGTTCCTTTTTTGACGACTGTCTCGACCGTCAGTGCGGGTTGCATGTCTCTGCCCTGCTACCCCCTGCAGTTCGCTTCCGTCGCCTCCTTCAGCACCTTGATTTTTCACTCCCTGCAACCTTTAGAGTGGGCGAGAGCCAAACGCTACCTTGGCTCCAGGCTCAGGTTCGCGTTCACCTTGACCTCAGCTCGCTCCCAAAGGAGGTTACCCCAGCTTCGGTATACCGCTCCCGGTTTGTCGAACTTCGTTCGAAGTTCATTAATATGATCTTCATTTATACAGATGGCTACAAGACCAATGACGGGGTCGTGTGTTCTTTTACTGTCGGGGCACACAGTTTCAAATACCGGCTCCATGGCCATTGTTCGGTCTTCACAGCTGAGCTATTTGCCCTCTATCAGGCTGTTGTCTACATCCGTCGCCACCGACATTCTGCTTATGTCATCTGCTCTGATTCCCTGAGCGCCATCCAGAGCCTCAGTGATCCGTATCCGGTTCACCCTTTCGTGCACCGGATCCAACGCTCTCTTCAGCAGCTGGCGGACGACGGTTCTCCGGTTACCTTTATGTGGGTTTCTGGCCATGTCGGTAACACTGGCAACGAAGCTGCAGATGCGGCGTCCAAGGCTACGGTCCTCCAGCCTCGGACAGCTTCTTGTTGTGTGCCTTCATCTGATTTTAGCAGGGTCATTTGTCAGAGCATTTTATCGCTGTGGCATGCCGATTGGTCTACACTTACTGAAAACAAGCTTTGGGCCTGAAACCTCTCCACACGGCTCGGACGACCTCTTCACGCCCTTCTCGGCGGGAGGAGGTCGTTTTGGCCCGGTTACGGATTGGACACTGCCGGTTCAGCCATCACCATCTGCTGACGGCTGCGCCGGCGCCGTTCTGCCCATGTGGGCAATTGCTGACGGTACGCCACATTCTAACGTCCTGTCCGAATTTTAATACACTACGCATTGATCTTGGCCTGCCGTGTACTCTGGATGAAATTTTAGTGGATGGCCCAGGAGCAGCTGCTCTCGCGTTTTTCGTTTTATCCACTTGACAAAACCTGTCTAAGGACATTTCATTATGCTGTTTTCTTGTAATCCCTTGCCTGTTAATGTGCCTTTTATAGTGTTGTCCTTTTTAGTTGCTGTTTTAACCTTGTGCCTTGCAGTTCATTCGTAACTTAGTCTGGGCGCTAATGACCACTGTAATTGTGCGCCCAAAAACCACAAAAAGCGTATATTGTTAATTAAATCACTTAATAAAAGCAAGTCTTCTGGTCCAGATTGTATACCAATTACGTTTCTTTTAGAGTATATTGATGCAATAGCTGCATACTTAACAATCATATACAACCGTTCGCTCGACGGAAGGTCGGTATCCAAAGACTGGTAAGTTGCACAGGCCACACTAATGTTCAAGAAAGGTAGGAATAATCCGCCAAATTACAGGCCCATATCATTAACGTCGATATGCAGCAGGATTTTGGAACATACATTGTGTTCGAAGATTGTGAGTTACCTCGAAGAGAACGGCCTATTGACACACAGTCAACACGGATTTAGAAAACATCGTTCCTGTGAAACACAACTAGCCCTTTACTCGCACAAAGTGTTGAGTGCTGTTGACAAAGGATTTGAATTAGTCCGTATTTCTGGATTTCCGGAAGGCCTTTGACACTGTACTCCAAGAGTGGCTTGCAATGAGAATATCAGTTAGTCCACAAGATCTTGCACCGGCAACAGTTTGGAGATTGTGGACGGCTATAGAGGCAGCACGGCTCAGTATTCCTGCTGGGGGCTTACAACAACTTGTTGAGTCCATGCAGTACGCCAGGCAAATGCAGGTCCAACGAGCGCGCCCACACGCACATCCGCTTCCGCGCCCGCTCAGTAGCTCTGACTCAGTACCTTGACGATAACCCTTCCTTTCCATTTCTCTATGAAGAAAGCAGGTGCTGACATGTGAAAATTACCGAACTATCAGTTTAATAAGTCACAGCTGCAAAAGACTAACGCGAATTCTTTACAGACGAATGGAAAAACGGTTAGAAGCCGAGCTCGGGGAAGATCAGTTTGGACTCCGTAGAAATGTTGGAACACGTCAGGCAGTACTGACCCTACGACTTATCTTAGAAGAAAGATTAAGGAAAGGCAACCTACGTTTCTAGCATTTGTAGACTTAGAGAAAGCTTTTGCAAATGTTGACTGGAATACTCTCTTTCAAATTCTGAAGGTGGCAGGGATAAAACACAGGGAGCGAAAGGCTATTTACAATTTGTACAGAAAGCAGATGGCAGTTATAAGAGTCGAGGGACATGAAAGGGAAGCAGTGGTTGGGAAGAGAGTAAGACAGGGTTGAAGCCTCTCCCCGATGTTATTCAATCTGTATATTGAGCAAGCAATAAAGGAAACAAAATAAAAAGTTGGAGTAGGTATTAAAATCCATGGAGAAGAAATAAAAGCTTTGACACAGCAAAGGACTTGGAAGAGCAGTTGAACGGAATGGACAGTGACTTGAAAGGAGGGTTTCAGATGAACATCAACAAAAGCAAAACGAGGATAATGGAATGTAGTCGAATTAAGTAGGGTGATGCTGAGGGAATTAGATTAGGAAATGAGAGACATAAAGTAGTAAAGGGTTTTGCTATTTGGGCTCAGAATAACTGATGATGGTCGAATTAGAGAGGATATAAAATGTAGACTGTGATTGGCAGGGAAAGCGTTTCTGAAGAAGAAAAATTTGTTAACATCGAATACAGATTTAAATGTCAGGAAGCCGTTTCTGAAAGTATTTGTGTGGAGTGTAGCCATCTATGGAAGTGAAACGTGGACGATAAATAGTTTGGACAAGAAGAGAATAGAAGATTTCGAAATGTGGTGCTACTGAAGAATGCTGAAGATTAGATGGGTAGATCACATAACTAATGATGTCTTGAATAGAATTGGGGAGAAGAGGAGTTTGTGGCACAACTTGTCTAGAAGAAGGGATTGGTTGGTAGGACATCTTGTGAGACATCGAGGGATCACCAATTTAGTATTGGAGGGCAGCGTGGAGGGTAAAAATCGTAGAGGGAGACCAAGAGATGAATACACTAAGCAGATTCAGAAGGATGTAGGTTGCAGTAAGTACTGGGAGATGAAGAAGCTTGCACAGGATAGAGTAGCATGGAGAGCTGCATCGAACCAGTCTGAGGACAGAAGAGCACAAAAACAACGACAACAACATGAATGATACTTGAGCAAATGGTGGCAATCCATTTAGCTACATTTCATGATTCAAGACACGAAGCATATTTTGCATGTTTTTCAAAAAAATGGTTCAAATGGCTCTGAGCACTATGGGACTTAACTACTCTGGTCATCAGTCCCCTAGAACTTAGAACTACTTAAACCTAGCTAACCTAAGGACATCACACACATCCATGCCCGAGGCAGAATTCGAACCTGCGACTCTAGCAGTCGCGCGGTTCCTGACTGCGCGCCCAGAACCGCTAGACCACCTCGGCTAGCTGCATGTTTTTCTGTCTCTTTCTTCACTGTTCTAGTGTTTACGTGAAATTTGATAGGAAGGAAGTAAATGTACAAACGATGTTGGTCGCTATTGGACCAATGAAGTGAAAAAAGTTACATGTCTTCCCAGATGCATCGCTTCACGCACCTTGCTCCGTCGGAGGCTCGAGTCTCATCTCGGACACAGGTGTATGTGTTGTCCTTAAGCATAAGTTAGTTTAGTTGATGATGGGGAAAGTGAGCCACTACAGAGGTGTTGCGTGGTGTGTTGCAGGTGGCGATGGACTGGCGCGTGAGGATAGCGTGGTGGCTGCTGGTGGTGGTCGTGCTCGCATCCGTCTCGACCCCCGCAGAGGGGGGCAGAGGAGGTGGGTCCCGTGGCGGGGGCTCGCGGGGTGGTGGCAGCCGTGGCTCGGGGTCCACCTGGAGCAGGAACAAGAACAGGAACAGCGGCAGTGACAGCCACAGTTACAAGCACGTCACATCGAAGCCCGTCACCCAGCGGTGAGTCCCATCCGTCACTGCCATCTTCTGGAGAGGTTGCAACACGTGGTTGTCGATGGGGTACACTACCGTGTGTTAGGTACACGTCAAGAAAACAAATGAGTGAAATCGCAAAGTAGCACACGATCTTGAAGGCCAGCAAGTCATGAAATGCACGAGAGCTACCACTAAACATCGTGGCTTCGATCCCAAATGGCCCAGACGTGAGCCCGAGTAATCTCGGTTTCTCTCGAGACGTTCTGTGTGGGAGTGCTTACCAGACGATTGTGTCACAAAAAGTTGCTGTCTGTCCACGCCCTGGCCGTGGTTGTGTGGGTCAGGTGCCCCAGCATTCTTCAGAGAAAGCTTGCCCATTCCTTCGTACATGTTATCAGGCATTGCTGTGCTGAAATATGGAATGTGAGGTTGCCCAGATGAGAAACAGTCTGTGGGCTCTAAAACCTTCCCAACTACTGCTCAGGTTGCCTTCGATGCATAGGCTGAATATCTCTTATTGTAATCAGAGGCAGCATACGTACAGTTTCGGCACTGTAATCAACATTATTTTCATCACTGTTATCAGCATCATTGTTATTAGCATCATCACTTTTACCATATTTTTTGTCTGACTGCATCATTATTAGCATCATTACCACACTCATCACTGTTGTCATTGTAGTCGTCACATTATCTCCGTCATTATTGTCATCATCATCATCATCATCATCATCATCATCATTATTATTGTCATATCACGAACATGTAGTCGAATTATGTCAGGTGATGCTGTGGGAATTAGATTAGGAAATGAGACACTTAAAGTAGTAAAGGAGTTTTGCTATTTGCGGAGCAAAATAACTGATGATGGTCGAAGTAGAGAGGATACAAAATGTAGACTGGCAATGGCAAGGAAAGCGTTTCTGAAGAACAGAAATTTGTTAACATCGAGTACAGATTTAAATGTCAGGAAGTCGTTTCTGAAAGTAATTGTATGGAGTGTAGCCATGTATAGAAGTGAAACATGGACGATAAATAGTTTTGACAAGAAGAGAATAGAAGCCTTTGAAATGTGGTGCTACAGAAGAATGCTGAAGATTAGATGGGTAGATCACGTAACTAATGAGGAAGTATTGAATAGGATTGGGGAGAAGAGGAGTTTGTGGCACAACTTGACAAGAAGAAGGGACCAGTTGGTAGGACATGTCCTGAGACATCAAGGGATCACAAATTTAGTATCGGAGGCCAGCGTGGAGGGTAAAAATCGTAGAGGGAGATCAAGAGATGAATACAGTAAGCAGATTCAGAAGGATGTAGGTTGCAGTAGGTACTGGGAGATGAAGAAACTTGCACAGGATAGAGTAGCATGGAGAGCTGCATCAAACCAGTCTCAGGACTGAAGTCCACAACACCATTGTCATCAAATTATTGCCACTGTCATTATTGTCAGCACATTGTGCTAATTATCATCACATTACTATTAGCATCGCTGTCACCGCACTGTATTGGTCCCTGTCGCAGGCTGTTAACAGCCACACATCCCAGGGGCTAATGTGAAAGAAAGTCGTGCCAGTTTCCAGAAGCGGCAAAGATCAACAGGCTGCCAGGATTCTACTAATGGTTAACTATTCAGTCTCCGACCGTGTAAAGAACTGAAAACCTACTTGCAGCTGGTCCTTGACTAGTATGGAGACCAAGGAATATTAGGGAGGGTCCACAGAGATCACAACTAAAAAGGATAATAGGAAAATTGGTCATACAATATTAAGAGATTATAGGTTTACGATATTCAGCTGAGGGCAGCCTTTGCTAATGTTAAGCATTGCTAAATGACAGTATGTGAATTGAAAACCTAGCTAAGAGGCACTATAAATACACAGCTCAGTGAAAACGTCCTTGGGCAACATAAAGGGCAATGGTGAGCTAGATGGACAATGTTGTGGGGTATTCAAATAAGGCAGAGGGAGAGAGTATTGATCCATAGTACAGATTCACATGACAAGGTCACGGTGTAAGCTTACTCCGTAGGTGGCACCATCAAACTGTCATATTAGATGGTTGCACACAGCGTGTGAATGAAGTGGCGTTCCTATGCGAGAGACTCTGCTGAGTTTTTCTAGAGTTAAATTGTCGCTAAATTTGTGCTAATGATACCACCCTCACTGGCGTCTTACAGTTGGCAATGGAAATGCCTGTTTCAGACAGATGCTGATAGCGGACACACATGGAGATTTGGCGGAAGCAGTGATGCTTGCCCGCTGGGCCAAGCCTACGGTGGCACTGACTAAGAGTACCCCCTGCTACTGCGATATAAGATGCCGGCGACAGCTACACGACCCAGTCTGTCACAGTACTACTTCGGCATTATTGCTGTTTGATCTTTAGTAAAGTTTCTTCACAGTGCTCTGAGAAAGCTACAAGTTAAATCATTCGTGCCCTGCCCAACTTCCCTAAATGACAGCTTGTCTAATTTCCCTAAATGACAGCTGCTACTCTGCTCTTTAGCCCACCTCTCCTTACCTTCTGTGTTTGAAGAAGTGCACAACAAAATGCAAGGCAGCAAGTGCCTGCAGCAAAACACGTCTGTGATGGACACGAAGCTTCATCTGTTGGTCCACATCAAATCCAAAACTGAATGGGGGCTGGCGCGGTGGCGGTCCGAACTTTTATGACTTCAGAACCGCCCCCGTCTCCCCGTGCCCTCCAGTTGGCTTCTGACTCCAAACAAAAATAATGGAGGGGGGGGGGGGGGACACTGACCATATCTTTTGCTGACAGTATCTTCACGTTCTGGGTCAGTCCCAACTGTGGGAAAATCGGTTTTCATTATGTTCCTGCACCCCTGCATAGAAGAAAGGAGGAACTATTTAAAACTTGAAGAGTATGTAATGATTGCCACTATTTTCATTGAATTAAGTATTCTTTAAATGTCTCCAGCTGAAATCTGGTTCTGATTTTGATTCCTGATCACTTGTGGATATAATATTATCTCTTTTTTCTTGGAAATTATATTAACGACGTAAACCACAGTTGAAAAATCAGAACAACTTGAAATAAAATTCATACAAATAAATGATGATGATGATGATGATGATGATGATGATGATGATGATGATGATGATAGTGGGGCACTCAATGGCATATTTATCAGCACCTGTGCAAATTTCAAATCTTGTCACAGTCCTGCCTCTTCATTTTCCTGAGTTACAATGAAACGACAGCACAGGCACCCAGCCCCTGGGTGGAGAGAATCCCCAACTTGGTCGGAAATCAAACCAGGACCTGATGATCCAGAGGCAGCAATGCTAACCACTAGACCACAAACTGTGGACAGCAAACAAATGAGTACGCTGCTGGAGTATCTGTTATTGAAGAGTTACGAATCTGTAAGCAGATTGCACGTGTTTCGATTATCACTATTTTCGTTCTTTGCACGAAGTACAGTGTGGCCACACACACGTGCATCTCAAAATGTGACATTACATCATTCTTATTGTCATTCTCAGTATCACTATCATTGTCGTTGTTGTCATTGCCATCATCATCATCATTATTATTTACCTTGTGGTGACATCGCTTTCATTATTGTTGCAGCCACTGTTGTTTTCACATCATCTCATAACATTATTATTATTATTATTATTATTATTATTATTATTATTATTATTATTATTATTATTATTATTGGTATTGGTATTTGGAGGTACTTGATTGTATCACTGGTGAAATCTCTGTTCTTTGATGAAATTCTAACACACAGAACGTTTTCCATATAGGATTTCCCCATTTCACTTCCACCATGGAATCTGTCACTTATGAATCATTGTGCATATGCGGGCTTCAGTTTCACTGTGCTTACTCTGCATTCGAAATTTACATTTTTAAAATTTTCTTACATTCTCTGTGTCGAAAACTTGACATGACGCCAGGTGGAGATACATCTGCAACAGCTGAATTATTATTCTAATATTATTTTGCATTGCAGTCTTTTGTTGCATTTGTTTTTATAATAATTACCAGCCTCATTGAAATTTTGAGCATCTTCAAATCCATTAATGTCACTGAAAGCCATCAATTTTATATGCCACGTGTGACCACCATTAGTGGGTTACAGAGGTTGTGCACAGCACATAACACTGACAGGTTGCTCTGCAACTATTGTGGATCTGGAAATGCTCAGAATTTGAACGAAACTGATAATCATTATAAAGACGAATGTGCCATTACACTGCAATAAAAAATTAGAATAAAAGTTCTATGTAATTCGTATCAATGTATCACTATGTATTTAAATATTTATAACTGCTACATTCATTTGGAATTCCTTGTACTTTGTTCCAGTAGCTTAAAGCGAAAGTTATCATGGCTGAAGTTTTTGGCAAAGGGCTGGGGGGATGGGGGGGGGGCTACTCTGAGTGAGAACTTATGCTAGTCACTAGGGATGTTAACTGACAAGTTGCAATGTGCTCAGGTACAGTGGCAAGCTGAAAACGACCCCAAAGACCAAGGACCATTGGTCTTTACATTACACAACCAGCAGACCTATTGGATGGAAAATACCCCCTCCACGCAAGGAAGACAGTGGTAGTGCAAACAGCATCGGTGGCCATCGGTACAAGCCGACAGAAGACTCCCGAAAAGCTGTCACGGAAAAGTACGACCGGCGCTACAAGCCGACTGAGGCCGTTCCTGTTGCCACGACACACCGTCACCGACACGGGCACCGGAACCACACAAAGCCCTCAATCTCGAAGCACGACACTACGAGCTCACATAACGTTTCCGGACACGGGGGAAATGTGTGGTCTTTTCAGCCGACACAGCGGCCGAGCCTCCACACGAAGGCCCCGGTCACCAGTTCGTACAACAGGTCTCGTGATGCATTCCAGGCTGGAGGAATTCCAGGTCACCACCAACCGTCAGAGGAACCCAGCCACCATGTGAACCACTGGCCACCACTTCCTGCATCCACGACTGGGTGAGACTTGAACAGAGGAGGCATGTGTTGCTTTAGAATGTCCTGTGCTGTGAAATACAAGTGTCCCGCTCATCCATGTTTTGTCCCTTGGAGTGATGGAATGTCACTTCACTGTGCTGTCAGTTTCTTTGGGGGAAAAGCATTGTAATATGTTATGTTATTAGCAGACATTTTGTCAGAGACAGTCAGAGACTGTGTATAACTTGAAGGTTAGGAATATTTTTCTCAGTAATATGCCTTGTACAGTGACAATATTTTATTTTCCTGTTTTGGTCAGAACCTTTTCAGAGCTACAACTTTGTTCTCAATGACTTTTTAGGCATTACATCTGTTGCAGTTTATCACCTAGCAGTAAGTGAATGATATAGTTGTTTGTCTTGTCACAGATGCCTATTCATGTAAATCTAACTATCATTTATATCTAAAAACAAAGATGATGTAACTTACCAAACGAAAGCATTGGTGCGTTGATAGACACACTAACAAACACAAACACACACACAAAATTCAAGCTTTCGCAACTCACTGTTGCTTCATCAGGAAAGAGGGAAGGAGAGGGAAAGACGAAAGGATGTGGGTTTTAAGGGAGAGGGTAAGGAGTTATTCCACTACCGGGAGTGGAAAGACTTACCTTAGGGGGAAAAAGGGACAGGTATACACTCGCGCGCACGCGCACACGCACACGCACGCGCACACACGCGCGCACGCACGCGCACACACGCACGCGCACACACACGCGCGCACGCACGCACGCACACATATCCACACGCACACATATCCACACGCACACATATCCACACGCACACATATCCACACGCACACATATCCACACGCACACATATCCACACGCACACATATCCACACGCACACATATCCACACGCACACATATCCACACGCACACATATCCACACGCACACATATCCACACGCACACATATCCACACGCACACATATCCACACGCACACATATCCACACGCACACATATCCAGCCGCACACACGCACACATATCCAGCCGCACACACGCACACATATCCAGCCGCACACACGCACACATATCCAGCCGCACACACGCACACATATCCAGCCGCACACATATCCAGCCGCACACACGCACACACATCCAGCCGCACACACATCCAGCCGCACACACATCCAGCCGCACACACATCCAGCCGCACACACATCCAGCCGCACACACATCCAGCCGCACACACATCCAGCCGCACACACATCCAGCCGCACACACATCCAGCCGCACACACATCCAGCCGCACACACATCCAGCCGCACACACATCCAGCCGCACACACATCCAGCCGCACACACATCCAGCCGCACATATACAGACACACACATATCCAGCCGCACATATACAGACACACACATATCCAGCCGCACATATACAGACACAAGCAGACATCTGTAAAAGCAAAGAGTTTGGGCAGAGATGTCAGTTGAGGCGGAAGTACAGAGGCAAAGATGTTGTCAAATGACAGGTGAGGTATGAGCGGCGGCAACTTGAAATTAGCGGAGGTTGAGGCCTGGTGGGTAACGGAAAGAGAGGATATATGGAAGGGCAAGTTCCCATCTCCGGAGTTCGGATAGGTTGGTGTTAGTGGGAAGTATCCAGATAACCCGGACGGTGTAACACTGTGCCAAGATGTGCTGGCCGTGCACCGACGCATGTTTAGCCACAGGGTGATCCTCATTACCGACAAACACTGTCTGCTTGTGTCCATTCATGCGAATGGGCAGTTTGTTGCTGGTCATTCCCACATAGAAAGCTTCACAGTGTAGGCAGGTCAGTTTGTAAATCACGTGGGTGCTTTCACATGTGGCTCTGCCTTTGATCATCATTTGTTTACTGCCAGGTGACAAACTGCAACAGATGTTATGTTCAAAGAATCAATGTAGTCAATGAGAATAGAGTTGTACAGTCTAAATATGTTGGAATAAAGCAAGAGAATAAAATATATTAACTGAAGATGGTATATTATTATTATCACAAATATCCCTAACCTCTAATCAGCTATTCAGCTGGTTTAATGCAATCTTAAAGTTTAATCTAACCTGTGTCAACCTCCTACTCTTCCTGTTGCTGTTACATAAAATGCTATGTGCTGCAATCTTTGTGAGCTCCTGCAACTATTCTGTTACTATTTCCCACATTTCTAAATGAGAAGCTTTTTTTGTTATCAGTCTTCTGACTTGCTTAATGTGCTCTGCCACGATCTCCTCCCCTCTGGCTCATCTCAGAGTGGCACTTACATTCGAGTGTCCACAAATATTTTTTATACATATTACAATCTTCCCATTTAATTTTTTCCTGCCAAGAGTCACTCCAGTTTCATTGATGCTCTTCTCTGTTGTCTTAACACATGTCATATCATCATCTTTCTTTTTCAAGTTAATATTCTCTACATTTTCTTTTCCTAACTGACTTTGCAGATATTTTCCTAATTTCTTATCGGTCAATTTAATTTTCAACACCTGACTGTACCATCACATCTGCACCACTTTTGTTCTTTTATTTTCCAACAGTCCATGATTCAGTTTCATACAATGATGTTCTCCATATGTACATTTATGAACTTCTTTTAGTGATTAATGCCCTGTTTGCCTATTCTAGTGTGCTTCTTATGTCTTCATTGATCATCTGTTGTGCATTATTTTGCTTCCAAGGTAGCAGTATTCCTTCATTTATTATACTCCATGGACCCAAATGGTGACTTTAAGTTTGCCATTAATCTAGGGTTCATTTCAAATAACTGCCTGCTTTGGCACTAATACTGTGGTGTGTCTTCTGTAGTCAAGTACCTGGTTTTTAAGTTGCTTTGGAACCATGAAGAATTCTCACTAATGTTGTCTAGTCTGTTCCTATCTTATTCAAGGATATTATTTTTCGCAGTCCTCCTGCCACATATGCCACCCAAATGTATTACAGTTTCTTAATCTTTCACATATTTCACCATTTCCTTGGTTTCCTCATGTGTTTCCTACATTTCATCATCAGCTTGTACAAGAATGACTTTTAGTGGTACTTGGTGATGGCTTAATTACGTACAGACTGATAAATAAATGCATTACCCCCATTCTCTAATCATCTTAGCCTCTCTGTCATCTTAACATAGCTTAAATTTTAGCTTTCTAACAAGCTTGTAATATGTAAACATATTCATTTTTGGAAGCCCAAAGTATTCAACATTTACATCCTCAGTGCCTAGAATTATGTTAGGTCAGTTTGACGTATGTGCTTGCAAAAGCAAATGTCCTAGGTTCCGGTTCGAGTCTTGCACACACTTTTACTCTTCCAGGATGTTTCACTATAGGCGATGTCAACTGATAATAGCAAAGAACTTATTCTGTGCAGGCAGAGGTGGCTATCAAGATTTCAAATTAACTAAGATCATACCTGTTACCTGTGTGAGGAACGTATGAAAATATCCTCAATCACATTTGAATGCCTCTCTAACTAATATAGATGTATTTATCATTGCAATGGATGATGCATCAAAGTTCTGATAAGAACTATGTTCCTGTGTTATGGTTCTTTGAAGAATGGGTTATGAGTATTGTGTAGTTGCCAGGAAATTTCATGATGCCAATAAATCAACCACTTCTTATGCAGTGACCTGCAGATGACATGCCTGGTCATCACAGAGGTAATTTATGAAACCACTAAACTGGCCAATACAACTTAGTTAATCAGTTACTGTTCCTTCCTTGCAAACAGATTTGGTGGATGCACATTTCAGCCAGTGACATCGTATTACATCTCTTGGCTGTGAGTAAGTTTGAATTTCTCATTTCTACAGTACTGTAGCAACATCCTGGATATCTGATGTGATGTGCAATGCAATATACAAACTCACCCACATTATACTTTTTATTCATTCCTGTTTCTTTATTAGTGCACTGAAGACCCATCCCTGGTACCATATTCACTACGAAAGTCAGATCCCTGCCGTACACTTCCTCTTTGAACAAAAATTTAAAGTCACTGGCTCGGCCACCTCTGAATACAATAACTGCTAACTCTTACTCCTAAGATGACTTCACAGAGTTGTTGGGTAAACAACAAAAATTAACAGTTGCACTTGTACAAAAAGAACTCCTTAAGAGAACTTACCAATAAGTAAGTGGATAAAAGAAGGGGCTACAAAATAAATCCAAGAGTTCTTAGTGTGAGATGAGTGAAAAATGCAGAGGATAATAATTATTGAGACACACAAATCTTAAAATTTGTTATAATTTCTGGAAAAATTTGTGTTCTAGAGACATCCACGGCAGACATGGATTATAAAGATTGCATAAGACAACAGACGAAGATGCTGTTATTATTAACTCAGTTTCACAAACTGTTGGGATAAATAACAATGCATTGTGTAACACTAAAGGTACATTGGAAAGCCATACCTTTGCAGTGAAAAGTATTGTAATGATGTGATGTAAGCTCTCAATATTGATAATTTTAATATCTGCAAAAAATGAAGTATTCTTATTAGTTTAGTACCTATGGTCTCACAAGAGTATTTGTTACTTGCTTTAAAATTTTTTTTTTTCATGTTGTGTGGAGCTTGATTGTTACTTTGTTCTTTTTGTGCGTCATCCCAAATGACTGTTACCATTGATAATATATGTGCATTGGTGTGCTTATTTTGTCCAGCATTACCCTCATATTGCATTAGGATTGTCAGGAAGATAAATAGACTAGACACAAAATTAAAAAAAAAAGTGCTCACTGAGATTTGAATTTTCCATTGAATCATGCATTAAATATTCTACTATAATTACTAGCAGACAGGATGTGTAGTAAGTCCTTAACTTCATGACGTGAAATTACTAGTACCACAATACAGACCGAGCGAGGTGGCGCAGTGGTTAGCACACTGGACTCGCATTCGGGAGGACAACGGTTCAATCCCGCGTCCGGCGATCCTGATTTAGGTTTTCCGTGATTTCCCTAAATCACTCTAGGCAAATTCCAGTATGTTTCCTTTGAAAGGGCACTGCCGACTTCCATCCCCGTCCTTCCCTAATCCGATGAGACCGATGACCTCGCTGTCTGGTCTTCTCCCCAAAACAACCCAACCCCCAATACAAATGTGCGAAGTAGAAAATGCTAATCCTGCTTTTTAGTACTTGTCTGATGCTCTGTCAGGAAAAACAAACCCGTAATAATTAGATACATAATTAGTGGTGTCCTGCTTGACACAGTCACACTGTTTAAATATCTGGGCATAATGTTGGAAGCAAAATGAAATGTGAGGATTGCAGTAGGGAAGGCAAATCATTGACTTCAGTTTATTCTGAGAATTTTGGGAAAGTGCGAGTCGCCTGTAAAAGAGACTGCACATACGACATAGTGTGACCTATTTTTGGGTACTGCTTGCAATCCATACAAGGTAGGATTACAGAAAGGCATTGAAGCAATTCAGAGACGGGCTGATACTTGTTACTGGTAAGTTTGAACAACACTGAAGTGTTACAGAGATGCTTTGGAAACTCAAATGGGAATCCTGAGAGGAAAGGCAACATTCTTTTTGAGGAAAATTGTTGGGGAAATTTAGAGAAATGGCATTTGAAGCTGACTGCAGAACTACTGTCACCGAGATATATTTCACATAATGATCATCAAGGTAAGATACGATAAATTAGGGCTCATTTGGAGGCATATAGACAGTTGTTTTTCTCTCATTCTATTTGCGAGTGGAACAGGAAAGGAAATGACTAGTAATGTACGGTGTATCCTCTGCCGTGCACCATTCCGTGACTTGCAGAGTATGTATGAAGATGTAGAGGAAAGATGTGTTGGCTGGGGAAGGTTTTGAGGGGGTTGAGGGAAGGGGGAGAAGAGGGGAGCTGATGGCAAGAATGAAAGTAGAGAAAGATAAAGAATGCAGAAGGCATGACTGTTGCTTTCTGTATCACTCACAACTGCTGCAGCATCCTTGACAAACCATATGATGCTCGCACACCATTACCTCTACCTGTGCTTCCCCTCCCCCCCTCTCCTCCTCTCCCTCCCCCACAATGCCCCACCCCCTTGCAGTCATTCCTCCTTTAAAACTTACCCTTACATACTCCCTTTACTACTGTCCTGTCTTATCACTGATAAACACTACAGCAAAAAAGTCTGAACGACATATGAAATCTTTAATGTCATTTAGTCACTGCCATATTCATTTCATGGCTGTTTTTACAGGGTGTATACTAAGGTCAGAGCAGGGTAGGAGACGTGGACACTAGCAAAATTTTCCAAATAACCAAAGACCGGAAATGCACTGTTGTGAAGCTACTGCCATAAACCAACAGCTGAGAAGCGGCAAGTGCATGGAAATTAGTGTAATTAGTTATCAGCAGTGCAGTTTTGTCCACCTAAGCTGCAGTTGTGTTATACTGTGCACTGTACTACATCAGAATTCATTCATATTCTCCATACATTAAAACATACAGGGAGTCCATAATTAAAGTTCCAGTTTCAGAACACTGTAGAAAGAGAACAACTGCTCAGAATGACATCAAATTTGGATGGCATATTATACTCACATAGGGAACCACCATGGAACAAAAAAGTTTTTACCAACGTATGGCAGTGCAAGCATCTTAATGTAAATGGAGTCAACTACAAATGACTGATGAATCGCAATGCGACGGCTACGGTTTGAATTACACATTACACCATCTGTACTCTTCGATCTGCAAGACTTCACAAGTTTGGCCGGCGACAGTTGTGGCACTCTTAGCTAAGTAAGTCTATCCACCACAGCAAGGTTGTGCCGCATTGAATCGGAAAAGTTAGGTTTCAATTGTCCTGAGGCCAGACTGCATAAAAAGCAAATTGACATTTGTTTTTAATTGTCCTGGTGCCAAAAATCATTAAGAAGGCAAAATGGCATCGGTTTCTGATTGTCTTCAGAGTGGTGCAGGACATGTTCAGTATGCTGTGCACCATTTTGTGCCACAAGTTTAAATCAATAAACAGCACATTCCACAATGGATCAGAGTGTCTCGTGGTTCACATTCAGAATGTGTTGTGTAATATGTACCACCAGTTCAGCTATATTTGTAATTTGAGCACTCTGCACATCTTTCAGATAACCCCATAGCCAGAAGGCACCAGTGATCTGGATGGCCAGGCTGTATGGAAATGATGGCTGATAATTCTAGCATTTCCAAAATGGCTCTGCAGCAGCCAATTCACTGGCTGTGCAGTGTGCAGAGGAGCACCACCATGCATAAAAATCATCCCACCCTTACATCCATACTGTTGAAGCTTTGGAATGACACTGACGCTCAAAAGACTCTCAAAGCATTCACCAATGTTGGTACAGGTAACAGGACCCGCAGGACTCATCACCTATGGTAAACAATGCCTCACACATTTACCCTTGCAAAATGAAGCTGCACCGGTTGATGTGTGTGTGCATTGCCCATATTCTACAGTTATGTATATTGACATGCCCTTGGACATGGAAATGGTCTTCATCTGTCCACAAAATCTTCCTTGGCTTTCCACTGTCCACTTCCATGCAAGCAAGAAATTCCAGAGCAAACATTTGTCTTGCTGGCAGGTCGGCAGGAAGCAACTCCTGAACATGGATAGCTATGCAGAATGTATAGTAGGATTTTATGTGCTGTGCTCAGTGGCATGTCCAGTGGTAGGGCAATTTCTTGTACACTGCATGTTTGCACACCACTATTTGCCCCTCCTACAATGCTATGGCCACATCTTTGACAGACGCCTGATCAGTTGCTTTCCACCTTCTGCCATATTGCACCTCAGAAGCGCCTGTCTTTTTGAATTTTGTAATCATTTTCTCCAGACCCTTATCAGTGCCCTTTTTCATCCCCCTCAGCATCCTGAACTCGTGCCATCACTATTCTTGTAACAGAGGTTTGCCAGTGAGTGTGATCCTTCATGGAGATAGTCATGTTAGGCGCAGACAGAGGAGCAGCTGTGTGCTGCGTGTTGGTTGGTGTGCATATTCTGATGTTTACAGTGCCATCTGCTGCTCAATTGTTTTTAAAATTTTTTTTTGTTACGTGACATTTTGCTCTGTGTCAGTAATATGCTATTCAAATTTTACATCATTCTAAGCAGTGGTTCTCATTCTGCAGTGTTTTGAAACTGGAACTTTAATTATGGATACCCTGTTTTTCCTTATTAATAACACTGCTCCTTACAATACCACATGTCGACTAATTTATTGCACTGCTTCAGCGTAATTCATTTAACAGCGCACAGTAAGTATGACAGAATATCCAGCACTAACATAACCAGTTGTGGATAGGTATTGAAGGTTTGCCTAGTTTTGACTGTTGAGCTAAAACCATTACCTCCAGCTAATTCAATTTGTAACTGATTTCCTTAGAATAACGGATATTAGCTGGGACTATTTAGTTTAAATGCACACACTTCTGCATGCTACTTAATGTTTTTTTGTCATTTTATGGCTGTAGCCCACAAGTCTGTTTTTATGACTCGTCATTATCTGGAGAATTTTGCTCGGTTTGATATCCCACCCATGCTCAGATATTATCAGGTTATTTTTCTGTACCCTGTATAAGAGAGACCACAATGAAACTGATCCAATGCATGACTGGATACATAGCTATTGTCCACCTTGGGGTCATCCAGCACCCAGTTGCCGAATGTGACTCCAGGACCCTGGGTTCCTTTATCAGTGCACTAAGAGATATATTTCCTACTTGTGACGAAAGGAAATGTAAGTTACAAAAAATAAGATCATTTTTCCAACATCCAGTTTTTATCAACAGTAATAGGGACTTTTTTTTTACTGGAAAATAAGCCATTCTCTCTCCTAATTGTTACAGTTTTCTCAATTAAATTTTTCCGTTTGATACAATTAAGTACACTATCAAACACAAGACCACATGGAGTCGCAAGTACCATGCATTTAAAATAGTTAACCGAACGACCGTCAGAAGTGACTATTAAAGTTAGTGAGTAGAATCTAGTTTGTGAAGTATGGGTGAATTATGGGTAGTAATTTTAAAAAATTGACTTGATTTCTTCTGCATGTATACTATCTGATAAGAGAAGAACTGATACAAACTGTTACTAATCCAAGAAGATGAAGTGCATGTTATTGGAAGTGAGATCACATTGGCATGAATGTGGTGTGATTTTAACCCAAATTTACTGCAGTTCATAATGTTTATTTGTAAGCAGCAGTTTTATTTGCTGTATTTCTCACCATGTGCAAAATTTTGGCAAAAGAATTTGGAGTTCAGTAACTAGCACAGTGTGTGTTATTTCACATGGTTAAATTTCTGTTGTGACAATTTACAGTGTGGATATTTCACCTTGTTGTTTAATTGCAGTGTATTTCTATGCGGCATTGTTATCAGTTATTGTGTTTCTTCAGATAAGGAGAAATTGTGTGCTTTGTACACTGTGCAATTTCTATAACTTCTGCAGCCATACATTGTTGCCCATGTCAGATACCATGTATGCTTGTGCAAAATTATGTATTTTTGTTTTTTGTGCCAAAAGTAACACCAGTGATGTCTGTCCTGTTGTGAGCTTCATAACAAGATGTTACCATTGTTATGTTGTTGCAAGTATTGTTATTATTTAATAATAATAATAATAATAATAATAATAATAATAATAATAATAATAATATTGCAAGTCTGTGTTAGTATTTAGTAGTTTTTGTGCTTTTTATGATTTGGTAACACCTCTCAATTTCTCATTTCCAAGACTGCTACATGGTTTTGACTGAATACCTACATGTTCAGTTCAGTAGGATATATCCTACTGAACTGAACATGTGTCACAGTACTAATTGTGTTGCTTTCACAAAAACAGAACTGTATGAACAGAGGTAGAAACTTACATTATGTGCATTATCCACAAGTCTTCATAGTACATTTTTTATGCAAACGCAGGAACAGAATATATTAGCATACCAGTTGAAACTCTTCCTTATGTAAAATGTTCAAAATGCCTTCCATTAACACTGTTACGTGCATCAGTTCGCCATTGCATTGAATCCTGCATGCGGTGATGATATATCCTTGGGGTTTTGTGAGTGGTTTCATAGCCTTTGGCAATACATTCAAGAATGCTCCCTCCATCTGGTGGCAGGGATCAATAAACAAAATTCTTCAAATGTCACCTCATACGAAAATAAAGTGGCTTTAGGTCTAGAGAATGCGGAGCCCAGAGAGTAGGTCTATTTCTTCCTGTCTTCCTGTCCAGCTGTTTCGTCGGGGAGGATATAGGGATATGTTGGCGAGGTTTTAAAGAAAGTAAGGTAAAGTGTGTGGTGTAGACGGGGGGGGGGGGGGGGGGGGGGCTTTCAGATTCCATAGAGTTGTCTCACCCTGGGATTTGAGTGATGTGTCCTTCATTTTTATCCTTCCCCATTATATGCCTATGTCCTCTCTGATGAAGGAACCGTTATGAAGGTCATCCAGAAAGTGATGCACCACGTGTTTTTTCTTCAACAATTATTTATTGAACACTATTAAACACAAACACAAGAAAGAATGATATCTCTTCTACACTCCCTATTTTTTCACAAAGCCTCTTTTTCATTCTACAACTTTCCTCTAGTGAAACACAAGGCGATGTATAGCCTGTCAGTACCACTCCTTGTTCTGGTCACAAAGCCATTTGCTCAATGTGCAAATCACCACACTGTTATTATCAAAATGCCTTCCACAAATGGCATCCTTTAATCACAACTCTGAGGGACCTAGGTCAGGACTGTAGGGTGGTTAGGCCAACACTGTCTAGCCCTGTTTAGTGACGTGTTCCAAAGTCTTCAAACTTGTTAGAGACCGAGGATTATCATGTTGAATCAATCAATCACCTGGATAGTTATAGCACAGAAGTCACTGGAAGTGCTTCTTGAATTTAGTTAATGTGTTCACATATGCTTCAGAACTAATGGTGCTTTCACTGTATGCATTATATGCTTGTGAATGAACGTATCAGCAATCTGCTTCCTATCAGGTGTGACAGCCATAGATGGTCACTCTGAACACTGCAAATCTTGGAGCCCTCCCAAGCCACGTTCTCGTAATGGCCTTGCCCTCTTTGCCCAGTGACTAATTGTACTTCTGTCAAGTTAAGGTGCCCCAGAAATTGCACACAAACACTTTGGGGATGGTCCCAACAATTTCTTTCTCTGCAGTGAGAAATTCAGTGATAACACACTGCTTGTTAAGTATATCATTTACCAATGCCATAATGAAACACTTCTGCAACCATGCTATCTGTCAGATGAAACCTAAAATTTGCATGTGCACACTGGAAACTTCAAATAATTCTTACCTAAAGTTTCACATTTGTACCATCGTTGTTTGAGAAAAAAATTTTGGTGTATAATTTTCTTGGCAACTCTTGTAGGTTTGAAAGGTAGGTAGCATTCTCGTTTAATTTCTATGTGCACACTTATTGGCAGTACTATCCAAAGATAAGTACTGACCAGTAATTCTGTTTCTTAAATTATAAGTATCCTCAAGAGACTTTGTTTCATAAGGTTTCAGAAATTTTTCTTGTTTACTGAGGCAGAAGAGTATCCTGCCTTGTAGGACAGTAGTATTAGCTGAATACTTACCACTGTTTTCCATATGTGACAGGCCTATTGGATGGAACGTACCAGGGACAAACCATCAAGGTTCCCACGCTCAGCCTCCTGGTCCAGGCTGGAATTTGCCAGGAACAAACACGAACAAGCAGCCTCCTGGACCAGGCTTTAACATCCCAGGGACAAACACAAACAAGCAACCTCCTGGACCGGGCTTCAATGTGCCGGGCACAAACCCGAACCAACAAGGTTCGCACGCTCGGGCTCCTGACCCTGGCTGGAATGTTCCAGGTGGCAGTGCCAAGCAGCAGCCTTCAGCCTCTGACCTCAACCCACCCCATCAGGCACAGCAGGGCTGGAATGTAGGAAGGTAAGTGCTGTGTTGCCTTTGATATCAGTTAAATCTATCATACATAGGGTACTCAGTTTTGGAAACCTGCCTTGCTCCAGAATTAATTTTTTTATAAAGATCATTGTCATCCCTGCCACCACTGCCATGCTCCTGCCTCTGTGTCAACACCCTCACCACCTCTAACTAAATGTTTCATCTACTTTTGAAAAAAATGCAAGTATTATTAATAATTCCATTAAACAGGTGATTTTGTTGGTAAGGCAACAAAATTTGGTGAAACTAATCTAATCAGAACAGCAATAACATTGATACTTATCTTCCATGGTGAATAAACAGCTCCAAGACCCTTAACTGTAAGAAATAATCTGACTTAGAATTTGTATATTTTTCCATTTATCATTCCAGGTACTACAAACAAAGTTTACAATTTCAGGTAATGATCAATTTCCAGTTTGTACGTAAATTAAAGTCCGGTCTCCATCAAAAACAATCTGAACTGAACTGAGCCATGCTAACACAATACTGAGAGATCAAATACAGCCAAGCAAACACTGCTGAACAGTTAAATGTGCATTAGCTGTTTATAAAATTTTTAATAATACAGGAGCATATATCATCCTTAACAAGATCAAATACAATTAAAGCTGTTGCTTTACAAATAATTATTAACTTCATGCAGTATTTTTGAGTGATTAAACCTCTATCTTAATGTTTGAAAGTAAATCTGTTTGTAATTGTAAATACTGAAAAAATAACCAGTGAAATATGATTATAATGGTTTGTCAATTACAAAGTAATTTTTCCTATTGATAATTTTGCATGTAAATTCATTCCAAAAGTAGTGTTAACATTTTTAGAAGGATTTCATGATATTCATTATAGTTGTGTGTCAATGATTTCTTAAACAAGTTTTTCATTATTCCTGAAAGGTTACTGAAATGCTATTGAAATGATGGGTTCCTTTTGTTTACTTGCAGCTATTAACAAAATGTAAAATCTTATAAGAACTGATATTAGCACAAAATAAATATAAAACATTTAGTAAACATTTAATTATGGTTCAGAACTAGCAAAATAAAAAACTTTTTTGTTAGCAAATTGATATAAATATGAAAAAAACACATAATTAGAGTGTTTACTAATTGGAAACAGTCTTCTCCAGTACTACCAGACATTGGCAGTTATACTGTACACTGTTGCTGTGACTCCACCATTTGCACCCACTGCTGGAAAGGGTCTCCTCCTGATGTTTCCCTGTGTAATGTAATGGAGCTAATTGCATATATATATTGCTGCTGTATGTTTTGTAATCTACCACTTTGCATTAGGTTATTTCACCATTCTTTTCTTATCTCCTGTAGCCCAGCAAAGGATTTCCTTTGTTCAGGTTCCATGTATTTGCCAAGCTATATGCCCCTCACACATCTCCTTTCCACTTTGTTCCTGATGGATTTGTTTACATACCTGTCTCTCCTATATATTCGCATCATGCATGTCTCCAGTACCCACTTGGAACTCCTTAGTTTTTGAATGTTTTTCCCAATGAAAGTCTATGTCTCACTACCACAAGTAAAAACTATAATAGACACTGATTACGGAACTCCTTTTTCAGATTCATTTGCAGCTTTGTTTTTCATTTTAACCCTCTGTCCGCCTTTTCCTTTTTCTATCCATTCAGTCAATCTTTTCAACTTCCCTAAATGAAAAGAAACTCATCAACAACTGATTCAGTCACTTCAGACTTCTAATATATTGATTGTACCTCACTACAATTCTGTTATGGTTGAGTTACAATCCTAGTTTAAATGTGTTGTGGATATAGTGTGTCAATTCATATGTGCATTATGTCTTTACAACCTATAAAGAAGATAAATGTTTGAGGATTTACAAGCTAATGAGTTTTATATTAGCAGTGACAAACAGCTGTTTGTAACTACCTCTGCAAGCCGCTATAGAATGTCTGAAAAGGAACTGTATTTAGGGATTTTTCTTCTCTCCATGCTGGTCTCTAAATCTCTGCATAAGAACTGCAACAAATACACGGTTCAGGCACATTAATGTGACCACGTGCAATAACCACCCGCAGATGGCAGTGGCAGCACTAGAAGTGGAGAAAGCATGTTAAGGAGATGTGGAAAACAGTGCAGCCATTGTCCTAATGTGAAACAGAGTGATTTATCTGATGTGGCTTTCGGCCAAGGTTGCTACTATCCATAACTGGCGCCAAGGGTTCCGTGGCTCACCATGGGCCATAGACAACAGGTGAATGCCAATACTGCAACTGGACATCGACTTGCCTAATTATAACCTTCTTTCGCACGTGTGCTCTGCCACCGATTGACAAGTAGATTTTTTACCTATCCTACAAATATCTACATCTACATCTACATGTATACTCTGTAAGCCACCCAACGGTGTGTGGCGGAGGGCACTTTACGTGCCACTGTCATTAACTCCCTTTCCTGTTCCAGTAGCGTGTGGTTTGCAGGAAGAACAACCGCCGGGAAGCCTCTGTGCATGCTGGAACCTCTCCAATATTACATTCGTGATCTCCACGGGAGGTATAAGTAGGGGGAAGCAATATATTCGATACCTCATCCAGAAACACACACCTCTCGGAACCTGGACAGCAAGCTACACCTCGATGCAGAGTGCCTCTCTTGCAGAGTCTGCCACTTGAGATTGCTAAACATCTCCGTAATGCTATCGTGCTTACCAAATAACCCTGTGACAAAACGCGCTGCCCTTCTTTGGATCTTCTCTGTCTCCTCTGTCGACCAGACCTGGTACGGATCCCACACTGATGAGCAATACTCAAGTAAAGGTCGAACACGTGTTTTGTAACCCACCTTGTTTGTTGATGGACTACATTTTCGTTGATGGACTACATTTTCTAAGGACTCTCCCAATGAATCTCAACCTGGCACCCGCCTTGCCAACAATTAATTTTATATTATCATTGCACTTCAAATCGTTCCGTACGCATACTCCCAGATATTTTACAGAATTAACTGCTACCAGTGTTTGTTTCGCTATCATATAATTGTACAATAAAGGATCCTTCTTTCTTTGTATTTGCAATACATTACATTTGTCTATGTTAAGGGTCAGTTATCACTCCCTGCACCAAGTGCCTATCCACTACAGATCTTCCTGCATTTCGCTCCAATTTTCTAATGCTGCAACTTCTCTGTATACTACAGCATCATCTGCAAAAAGCCACATGGAACTTCCCACACTATCTACTAGATAGTTTTTCTTGGCATGATGGCATCTGCCAATAGGACAAAGCAACATGTCACACAGCTTGCATTGTACAGGTGGCCTTTTCAGATGCATCACATTTTATGCTTCATGGGACAGATGGCTGTATGCGTGTATGGCATGAAACATCTGAAAGCAAAGACGCTGCAAGCAGGAGGTAGCGTTATGGTCTGCAGAATGTTTTTCGTGGCATTCCCTGAGTGATCTCATCATTCTGGAAAACACAGTGGCTCAACATAAGTATCCATCCATCCTTGGGGAGCATATCCATCCCTGTAAGCAGTTTAATGTAATTCAATAGATAAAAATCTACTCAGCAAGCAGCGGCATAACCCACACATAAAAGAAGGTTATTACTAGCAAACTTTTGGAGCCAATGGCTCTTTCCTCAGGCCAAAGGGTTGAAGGGGAAGGAAGAGGTGTTAACGAAAAGGACAGGCCATATCTAGGAAAAGGGATAGATTTTGGAAAAGTCACCCAGACTGCACTGAATGAGGTTTGAAAACCTGAGAGCTTAAAGGTGGAAGACATGGTAATATGTAAGACGGAGATTACTGCTAATGTGTACTGCTACTGTGTAAGAGTTAATAAGAGCTAAGTGCATTGTTTGTAACATAGTTGGGAGGGGGACATCGAAATCTAGACAAATAAGAAAATGAAAGATGTGGAAAACTAAAATGGAGTGAAGAAAGGAGTAATTACTGTGAAGAAATGCTGACACGGAAGAAATCAACATAAATTAAGGCCAGGTGGTGAGAATCTATGACATATTGTAGTGTGTTCCCACCTGCAGAGCTTGAGAAACTGATGTCTGGGGCAAGAATCCAGATGGCACATGTGGTGAAACAGGCACTGAAGTCATGACTGTTACGTTACAGAGCATGCTCTGCAACAAGATATTGTGTGTTGCCAGTATACATCCTCTGCCTATGCCCATTCATCTTAACTGATACCTTAGTTGTGGTCATGCCGATGTAAAAGGCTGAACAGTGTTCCATAGCAGCTGGTACATGGCACATGTCGTTTCACAGGTGGCTCTCCCTTTGATAATATGTTTTGCCAGTTTCAGGGCTAGTATAGGTGGGGGTAAGAGGTGCTTAGGGGAAGTCTTGAAGTGAGGATGTTCACAGGGGTAGGAGTCATAGGGGAGGGAGATTGGTGCAGAAGGAGCATAGGATCTGATATTACAGACATTGGGAGGTAACAAAAAGCTATTCTAGGTGTGGTGGGCATAATCTTAGAGACAATGGATTTCATTTCAGGACACGATTATAGGAAGTCATGGCCTTGTCGAAGTAACTGATTAACACATTCCAGACCAGGATAAAATTGAGTTACCAGCAATGTCCTCCAAAGTTGGTTTTCGGAGGGATCAGCAGTACCAGGAATGGACGTGAGAATGGTGGTGTATCGGTGCAAAGACTCTGCATCCGAACAAATATGTTTGCCTCTAATGCCAAGGCTATATGGGAGCGAACATTTGTCGTGGAAGGGATGGCAACTGTCAGAATGTAAGTACTGTTGTTTGTTAGTAGGTTTAATGTGGACAGAAGCGTATAGCTGGCCTTCAGTGCAGATGAGATCAGCATTATAGAAAGTGGCACGGAATTCAGAATAGGGCCATCTGATGTACTTGGTGAAGATATTCAGAGGTTCCAAGAATTTTGACAGATCAGCCATACCATGAGTCCAGGTGGTAAAGATGTCATCAGTGTGTCTAAACCAAACCAGGGGCTGAAGACTTACGGACCGCAGGACAGTCCCCTCCAAGTGACCCACAAAAAGGTTGGCACTGGAAGGGAGTCATCTTGGTTCCCATGGCCGCACCCCTGATCTGTTTGTATGTCTGCCTCTCTAAAGTGAATTTGTTATTGGTAAGTAAAAGTTGATTAATGTGAGTAGGATGGATGTCATAGTTTTTGAATCAGGTGGGCGCTGACTGAGGAAATGGTCAACAGCAGATAGACCATGTGTGTGGGGGATGTTGGTACAGAGGGAAGTGGCATCAGTGTTGACAAGAAATGTGTGTGGTGGGAGTGGGACAGACAAGGAAATGGTTGGTATCTTTGATATCTGAGAGAAGTCTTTGTACTATGGGTTGCAGGTGCTGATCAGCTAAGGCAGATGAACATTCAGTATATGCTTTGAAGCCAGCAACTTTAGGATGGCCAGGATGATTGGGTTTGTGGATCTGAGGATGAAGGTAAAAGATGGTGGTATATGGTTTGGGTGGGTGAGAAGTTCTGTGGATTGAGGTGTTAGTCCTTGTGAGGCACCTGAGGCTTTAAGGGGGGACTGCAGGTTAGTTTGAATCACAGGAATGGGATCTTGATGGCAGACGCCGATACTATGTCTGCTAGAAGGATAATGATGTTTAGGTAATGTACAGCCTGGACTTCTGCAGAGGACAGGTTAGGGTTATGTTGCGAGGACCTGAGGAAGGGCTGTGAAGGAATGCTGGATGTGAGGAATTCTTGGAAGACTTGTAAGGGATGATTTTGAGGTGGTGGATAAAGTTGAGATCGTGGTTGGGACTGTTCATGACAGGGTTCAGTGATAGGTTTGCTGTTGGAAAGGTTTTGGTATTGGGTTGCAAAGTGATATCTGCACTTGATATTGCTTGTGAAAAAGTAGGTCCTTCACCAAAGCAGCGTGATCGACAGTTGGTTTAGGGTTGAAATTGAGACTTCTGGATAATACAGGAATGCGGAGAACTTTAGATGGGAGGTTGGACACGGAGAACTTTTAGATGAGAGGTTGGACACTGCACTGTTGTGACTGGTTCTTATGATTACGGCTTATTCTTGGTCTGGGAGGCAGTGTGATGTTAAGGATGTTGGCCAAGTTTGGTTTGTAGGAGAGGAGTGGCTGCTTAAGGGGGAGCAGGGGGACAGGAAAGGGAACACAGGTAGTTTAGGAGAAGGTGGGACAGTTTTTTGAGGTGAAGACTGGCATGTTGTTGCAGTTTGAAGTTCTAACTGCAACAGCATGCCAGACTTCACCCCAAAAAGCTATCCATCCTTCTCCTCAACTACCTCAACAGTGGTGTTTCCCTTCCTGACCCTTGGCAGCTTCCTAAACGGCTAAGAGCTAAGTGCATTGTATGTAACAGAGACGGAAGGGGAATGGTGAGAAACAGACAGGTAAGAAAATGAAAGATGTAGAAAACTAAAATGGAGTGAAGAAAGGAGTAGTTATAGTGAAGTAATGCTGAGACAGAAGAAATTAACATAAATTAAGGCAAGGTGGGCAGCGAGAACCAAGAAAATGTTGTAGTCCCAATTCCCACCTGCGGAGTTCTGAGAAACTGGTGTCTGGGAACCTCTACAGTCCTTCCCCTTCAATCCTTCTGCCTGAAGAAGAAGCCACTGGCTCTGAAAGCTTGCCTAATTATAACCTTTTTTGCATACGTGTGTTCTGCCACCTATCCTGCAAACAGTTTTCCTTGGCACAATGGCATCTACCAGCAGGACGAAGCAACATGTCGCACAGCTTGCATTGTACATGTCTGGTTTTATGAGCACCTGGATGAGGTGACCATACTCCTCTGACCACCAGACTCCCCGGAGTTAAATCCATTCAAGAATCTGTGGGACCAGCTCGATCGGGCTGATTACGCTTTGGATGTTCATCTGAGAAACCTAATGCAGCTGGCCACAGCATGGCTCCACATACCTGTAGGTACCTTCCATTATCGCACTGACACTCTTCCGGCATGTCTCTCAGCAGTCTGCATTGTGAAACGTTGTTATTCAGGATTTTGAGAGATGGTCACCTTAATATTTTTGGACAGTGTGTAATTTTAAGCCTGCTCACTTTATTCAAGCTCTGGTCTCCCTTCACTCCTCCCTCCAAAACTAAACTGACTCTTCATTGATGCCACACATAATATAACCTAATTAGTGTAAACACTAACTTGTAAGTGATAACAGCCATCACAAGAGGTGGTGGAAACAGCTTATTGGTAGAGACAATGTATTGCGGCGAGCCGAAACTACTTTCGTCTGCCCACAGCAGTGGGTTCTTTGATTGCTCTGGAAGAAGGCTCATCATACTAGAACTCATGAAACATTAGTTCACTTTATTACATAAATGAATAAAACATTTACTTAACTTTGGCACTGTTCTTTCTGACAGGAGCACTGGATAATTTACAACTGTAATTGACTATTACTTGACACACTAAGTAACAGACTGTTCTCTTGAGGTAGAATGTTCATCATTTACAACAGACCATTTCATCCCAAGCTTTAACTGTCACTGTCGTGAACTATGATGTTGACTGCTGTAGCTGAGGTCACAAACGGGACACAGAGCTCTTGCAAGCTCTACATTTATTGGCCTCAGTGAGAGGGTGTTGCGGTGCTTAGAGGGGAGGTGTGGTCTCCAGGAGTGTTTCCCATACATCCTTGTGGATTGCAACGAGACCTCCCTAATGTTTGTGATACTGATTTGCATTGCTGACTTTGGTGTGGCACAGCGATCTGTGGTTGCTACTACATGTTGCTGTTACAAAATTTTCATTTAGATTGCGGGAGAAATATTCAACATAACAACAACCTTAACACACTATGTGCTAACAGTGATCAAACTGAATTTTTAAAGAAGACCATATCATTTTCATGGGAAAATATACTCAAAGACTTTATAAGAAATTTAATGTGAAATTTTCTTCTTATTCTTTTGCTGTATCCTGGTAGATTTCAGGCTCAAGCAAACAGTAAATAATGGAAAATGAAGCTTTCAGCTTCTAGGCTAACATAGCTAGCTGACTACAGATCTGTATATCATCACAATCTAGATTCCACTTTCAACTAAATTAGCTTTGCCAAAATGCAACTTTCAAACTTACTTAACCTTGGCCTACACTACAGATAAATTGCCTTAAATGTAGAGTTTGCCTTTGAGATGGAACCATTAATAGTAGTTAAAGACTGAACAGTAATAAAGTGCTGTGTATACTAATAAAAGAAAGTGCTGTAAATGGCAGAAACAGAAATTGAAAGTACCGTCCATAAAAGGTGCGTAGTTCGTATCATTTTGTCATCACAACCAGTATTAGTATTTCAGATGACATAATTAAGAACATACAAATAGAACAGGCACAGGTACAAATTATGTATATATTTTATTGGTTACCATACAATATCCTCCTGTACACTGTTTCAGGTGTGACACTTTGATACTTTTGCACCATATTGTGAGCAAGTACAGCACAGTGACGGCCCATGTAAAGTTTAGCCCTGATTCTATTTGGTGCTGTTTCACTTTTGTTACTCAAAAATAGTACAGTAGTATTACTTTGAGAGGAAAGGTACTTTGAGCAGTTGTGTAGCAGAATATCAACAATGTAGGAAAACACAGATTGCTACAAATCATAAAGAAGACATCTCAAGTTGCAGTCCGGCACACTTAAAGGACACTCACACAACGCTTTTGGCCACAGCCTTAGTCGGTAAAAGAGAGACATACACACCGTTCTGGCCTGAGATGCTGGAGTTGGCAATTATATGTGCATGAGGTGTGATTGCATGCATTGTGTGTGTGTGTGTGTGTGTGTGTGTGTGTGTGTGTGTGTGTGTGTGTGTGTGTGTGTGTGTGTGTGGCTGAAAGCTTTATGTGAGTGTCTTGTAATTGTGCATGTCTGCAACTTGATCTGTCTTCTTTACGGTAAGTAGCAATCTGTCTTTTCTTAAGTTGTTATTCCTGCCTGGAGTTTCCATTGTTTCTACAGCAGAATATTTTTGTTGCAGTGGTACAGGAAGCAAGACAGCAGACTACCCACGGCAGCCACCGTACAACCCTAATTATCACGGGACACAACAGGCACCACCTCCTTATAACCCAAATTATCACGGCACTCAACAGGCACCGCCACCATACAACCCAAATTACCACGGCACCCAGCAGGCCCCACCACCGTACAGCCCTCCAGGCCACGCGCCCCCTGCCTACAATCCGAACCAGCCACCTCCAGCGTACAGCCCCGGCCACCCGCCAGCCTATCCGGGCTACCCGACCCATCAGGCTGGATACCCTGGCTACCAACAGGGCTACTCCGGCTATCAAAACCATCCCGGTGGTTACTCTGGGTATCCCGGCCATTACGGAGGCTACGGAGGCTACCATCAGGGTTACCCGTCGTACTCGGGGGGTGGTGGTGGTGGTTACTATGGCTACCAGCAAGGTTACCCTGGATCTCCAGGCTTTGGTCATTATCCGGGTGGCTACTATCCTGGTGGTGGCTCACAGTGGAGTCCTCCGGGCTACACCTCCAGCTACAGTATGATGCCAGGGCTCTTCGGTGGATATGGCGGTGGAGGAGGCGGCTTTTTCTCGTCGAGCTATCATTCCAGCCCATTTGGATACTCGAAGAGCTTTTTCAGGCCAAGCTTCCCGACGATCATCTTCTTGCCGATTCCACAGTGAGTACCTCTAAGGATATCAGTTTATTTTTATTTCTAAAATTATCTTATTTCTTTTATTATTAAGCACACTGTACAAAATATTAGGCACCTGACTGAAAGAGCCTGCTGATTCTTTTGGAGAACTGTAGATGTTGTGGGACAGGTACCAGATGATCTTGTGACCCTCCAACTCTGATGTAAGTCAGGGCAGTGTAGTGCACAGTGTCCAGATGGTCGTGTGGAATCTGTACTGTGAGATAGGTCAGCACGGAGACTTGATAGAATGGCAGAAAGGAGGTATCGTGTTTCGAAGTGCTGATGCCCACATCGTGAATGAAGTGTCCTAATTTGTCAGTGTATGATGGGAGACCATCCAACATATCTACGAGGTATGGTGTACCTATTGCAGCCATGTAACACATTGGTCATAAAAAGATACCAACAGACAGGTACTGTTGTCTCTAGCCAATGACAATCAGTTTCAAACAAGTCAGGAATGGCTACTGTCAGCCAATGCAGTTTTATCTCAGTCAGTTTATGAGGAAACATTGTAAAGGGAACTGCATGCAGTGGGTATTTGGAGTTGGGTACCTCGCAGAAGGCCTTTGGTCATGATGATCATAAAGCTTGAAATCTTTACTGAAACAACCAAAACAGAACAATAACTGACTGAACTGACTGGATAGGTGTAATCTGGTTCAACAAGTCACCATTTTGCCTCTTTTTCACATGATGCAGGGTGTCTAGCTCACCAATGCCCGTCTGGGACATTTAATCTACATTGTGTAGAGAGTGTAATTCAGGCAGGAGATGACTGTGATGTTTTAGGGGTGTTTTCCATAACATGTCTTAGACCCACTCATCAGGCTACTGTTTCAACATTCTTGGTTACAAAGTTCTGCTCTTTGTTCATGATGAGCATGCTGTGGACACTGCCATTCGTCAAGATGACAACAGTTATGCTCTCAGTGCTGCACACAAACATTCCTGGTTTGATGAAAACTAAGGCACGCTGTTGAACCTCAAATAGCCAACTCAGTCACCCAGTTGTAGTCCCATACAAAATGCCTGGGATTATTTGGAAGGGTCAAACATAGCAGTCGGCATCAAAAAGTGGCTTCGCCTGGATATGACATATGGTACCTGAAGGATCTTATGTGTGCTCTTTCTTAACACACTGATGTCATTACCAGGGCCAGAGGATTCTTGGTGATTAATTAACCACTTCATAATGATTGACCCTTGACTTTGAGCTCATATTCAATTTACATCAAATGGCAAATGTGAATGTGTTGCACCTTGCAAGAATCTTGGAAATATCTACATTTAGTTGGTGTGTGAATAGTGCATTTTAGTTGCAAAGTGGGCTAATACATGATGAAATTCGATAGAAAGTTTGCTTTTTCAGTCAATTTTTGCTGATTGTCAACTTTGGGGAGTCATAGAAGTCAGACCGTAACTAGGAGAAAATTTTCCTTTGCACAGTTTAAAGACACAACTATCAGTAATTACAGTTAAATATTCATTGCTTTCCAACCAACCATTTTGTCCTAATAATGTCAGATGTGCATTGCCACAGTTCACACGATGTATAATGATATGTTTTAACATGTATCAATATGTATTAACAAGATGAACAGTGTAAATACAAACTCTTTTGTTGCCGCACACAGCTGTTATGGATTTATGCATATACATCTATATAAAGCACTAACATCTACATTTACATCTACATCTACATCCATACTCCGCAAGCCACCTGACGGGGTGTGGCAGAGGGTGCTTTGAGTACCTCTATTAGTTCTCCCTTCTATTCCAGTCTCATATTGTTCGTGGAAAGAAAGATTGTTGATATGCCTCAGTGTGGGCTCTAATCTCTCTGATTTTATCCTCATGGTCATTTCTTGAGATATACGTAGGAGGAGCAATATACTTCTTGACTCCTCGGTGAAGGTATATTCTCGAAACTTCAACAAAAGCCCGTACCGGGCTACTGAGCGTCTTTCTTGCAGAGTTTATCTATCATCTCCGTAATGTTTTTGCAATTACAAAATGATCCTGTAATGAAGCGCGCTGCTCCCTGTTGGTTCTTCTCTATCAGCCCTATTTGGTACGGATCCCACACCAGTGAGCAGTAATAGAGAAGTGTGTGAACAAGTGTACTGTAACCTACTTCCTTTGTTTTTGGATTGCATTTCCTTAGGATTCTTCCAATGAATCTGTCTGGCATCTGCTTTACCGATGATTAATTTTATATGTCATTCCATTTTAAATCACTCCTAATGCCTACTCCCAGCTGCTTCCAGTTGCTGACCTGCTATATAGTAGCTAAATGATATAGGATCTTTCTTTCTATGTATTCGCAGCACATTACACTTGTCTACATTGAGATTCAATTGCCATTCCCTGCACTGTGCGTCAATTCGTTGGAAATCCTCCTGCATTTCAGTACAATTTTCCATTGTTACAACCTCTTGATATACTACAGCATCATCTGCAAAAAGCCTCAGTGAACTTCTGATGTTATCCACAAGGTCATTTATATATATTGTAAATAGCAATGGTCCTATGACACTCCCCTGCGGTACAGCTGAAATTACTCTTACTTCGGAAGACTTCTCTCCATTGAGAATGACATGCTGCATTCTGTTATCTAGGAACTCTTCAATCCAATCATACAATTGGTCTGATAGTCCATATGCTTTTACTTTATTCAGTAAACGACTGTGGGGAACTGTATCGAACGCCTTGCAGAAGTCAAGAAACAAGGCATCTATCTGGGAACCCGTGTCTATGGTCCTCTGAGTCTCGTGGACAAATAGCGCAGCTGGGTTTCACATGATCGTCTTTTTCAAAACCCATGCAGATTCCTAAAGAGTAGATTTCTAGTCTCCAGAAAAGTCATTATACTCGAACATAATACGTGTTCCAAAATTCTACAACTGATCGACATAAGAGATGTAAGTCTATAGTTCTCCACATCTGTTCAACGTCACTTCTTGAAAACGGGGATGACCTGTGCTCTTTTCCAATCTTTTGGAACATTACGCTCTTCTACAGACCTACAATATGCCGCTGCAAGAAGGGGGGCAAGTTCCTTCATGTAAAATCGAACTGGTATCCCATCAAGTCCAGTGGCCCTTGCTCTTTTGAGCAATTTTAATTGTTTTTCTATCCCTCTGTCATCTATTTTGATACCTATCATTTCGTCATCTGTGCGACAATCTAGAGAAGGAACTACAGTGCAGTCTTCCTCTGTGAAACAGCTTTGGAAAAAGACATTTAGTATTTCGGCCTTTAGACTGTCATCCTTTGTTTCAGTACCATTTTGGTCACAGAGTGTCTGGACATTTTGTTTTGATCCACCTACTGCTTTGACAAAAGACCAAAATTTCTTAGGATTTTCTACCAAGTCAATACATAGAACTGTACTTTCAAATTCATTGAACACCTCTTGCATAGCCCTCCTCACACTACATTTCGCTTCGTGTAATTTTTGTTTGCCTGCAAGGCTTTGGCTATGTATATGTTTGCTGTGAAGTTCCCTTTGCTTCCATAGCAGTTTTCTAACTCTGTTGTTGTACCTCAGTGGCTCTTTTCCATCTCTTAGGATCTTGCTTGGCACATACTCATCTAATGCATATTGTATGATGGTTTTGAACTTTGTCCACTGATCCTCAACACTATCTGTACTTGAAACAAAACTTTTGTGTTGAGCTGTCAAGTTCTCTGAAATCTGCTTTTTGTCACTTTTGCTAAACAGAAAAATCTTTCTACGTTTTTTTAATATTTCTATTTACGGCTTAAATCATCAATGAGGTAACTGCTTTATGATCGCTGATTCCCTGTTCTGCATTAACTGTTTCAAGTAGTTCAGGTCTGTTCGTTACCAGAAAGTTTAATATGTTATCGCCACGAGTCTGTTCTATGTTTAACTGCTCAAGGTAGTTTTCAGATTATGCACTTAAAAAAATTTCACTGGAATCTTTGTCCCTGCCACCCATTATAATATCTGGTAAATTAAAATCTCCACCCAGAACTATAACATGGTCGGGAATTATAATCAAAATATTTTCCAAATTTTCTTTCAGGTGCTCTGACACAACAGCTGCCGAGCCAGGGGGCCTATAGAGACATCCAATTACCGTGTTTGAGCCTGCTTTAACCATGAACTTCACCCAATTTATTTCACATTTCGGATATCCGTCAATTTCCTTCGATACTATTGCACTTTTTATCGCTATAAACACAACTCCCCCTTCACTGTCCATCCTGCCTCTGCGGTACACATTCCAATCCGAGTTTATAATTTCATTACTGTTTACATCTGGTTTCAGCCAACTTTCCATCCCTAGTACTATGTGGGCATTGTGACCAATTATTAATGAGAGCAGTTCTGGGACCTTTCTCTAGACGCTCCTGCAGTTTACTGTTACCACATTAATATTGTTGTTCCCTGTTGCGTTTTGCCTACTATTACCTTGTTGCATCCCAGGAGGCTTCTCGTCGGGCCTAGGGAGGCAATTGTCCAACCTAAAAAATCCACATGTGCACTCCAGACGTGCTCCGCTATCCTTGGTGCCGCTTCCTGCATGTAGTGCATGCATGATTTATTCACGGGGACCCTACATTTCTCGACCCGGTAGTGGAGGTTGTGAAATTTGCACCCCAGATCTCCTCAGAATCGTCTGAGCCTCTGGTTTAAGCCTTCCACTCGGCTCCAAACCAGAGGATCATGATCGGTTCTGGGAAAGATACCACAAATAGTTAGCTCAGATTCCACCCTGTGAACAAGGCTTTCCACCTTCACCAACTCTGCCAGCCACCTGTATGAACTGAGAATGACCTCCGAACCCAGACAGCAGGAGTCATTGGTGCCGACATGAGCAACAATTTGCAGTCAGGTGCACCCAGTGCTCTCTATTGCCGCTGGCAGGGCCTCCTCCACATCTCGGATGAGACGCCCTGGCAAGCAGACAGAGTGAACACTGTGCTTCTTCCCCGACCTTTCAGCCACATAATCCTTGGTATTCCCTCTTGGTCGTTTCCTTCGCATCTGTATTTCATATGTAAATCACCATGGGAATTTTCTTGTTTTCCATTCTCTTTAAATGTACTAATATCACGTGTTTAATTTATTTGCTTTTGCTTCCTTATGCGCCTCATTCTGGCATATGCTATGTCACTGGACCTCTGAACAGTAGATTTCACTTTCATTGTTCACTGTTGTAATATTACCCTGTATGTTGCCCCCATTTCAATTAAAATGATTGGTTAAATAAAAGTAGACAATTCCACAATTCTGGCAAGGTGCAACATGTCGACGTTTATAATGTGATGTAACCAGAATATGTGATCAGTCAAGAGTCAATCATTACAAAGTGGTTATATTAACAAAAACAATCAATTTTTGAAAATATAATGTATCTGGATAAATAAAAAAATCTACTCACCAAGAGGAATATTATTCCATATAGATTATCCATGTTTAAAAACCAGTTAAACTATTGCTTATGGCTAATATGTCTCAGCTGAGAGGAAAGAAAGAAAACTCATTATTGTGATATGGCTGCCCCTCCCCTCCTGCTCACCATTAATTTATCAGGAGCATTGTGGCACCACTTTTCTCCTCACACCTCACATTCTCAGAGATTCTTTTTTAGTATGTTTTTATTTTTTTTATTTTTTTTATTTATTTATTTATTTATTTATTTTTTTTTTTTTTTAATGTTTGAGTAGCTGCCTCGTTCTCATTCCCTCACCTCTCTTGTCCTTCCTCCCTTGAAGAGACCTACACTTCCTAAAGCTAGCAATACTATTTTATTCAGAATTAATCTATGACTTTGCAGCCAATTGTGCATTGCTTTGAAACTCCCTGGCCAATTAAAACTGTTTGACAGACTGGGACTCGGACCCAGAACTTTGCCTTTGCTGGTGATGGCTTTACTGACTGAGCTGAGCTATCCAGCCATGGCTTATAACCCAATGTTCTGCAGTCAAGTCCTGGTCTGACAAGACAGTTTTAATGTGTTCGAAGTATTGAAACAGAGTACATTGTGCTGTAAATTGGAAGTATTAGTCTGAAAGTGACCTCTAGTCTAGACTGTGGCTTAGCCGTTCCTCAGAGATAGTTAGGAGTACTGATCCTACAAGGTATGCAGTAGAACTTGTTGAAGTTTGGAAAGTCGGAAATAGGTTGAGGCACACACTGAAATACACTACTGATGTTTCACAGTAATATTTAGTTTATATTTTTTGTGAACTGGCTTGTGGTTTTCTAGGCCAGACAGCTGAAGACTGTTTTACTTTTTTATGTATGTTTGTGTTGGCTGTACTGAGAGCTGCATCTTCTACAGGTTGGTACTGGCAAACACAAGTGTCTCTTTATGTACTTAACATATTTTTAAAGGGGATTTTCGTTCTTGCACAGTTAACTTTAAAAATTAAATTTAATATACTGGTAAGTTAGTAACATGCCCAGTAGATGATATTCACTATAAACATTTTGATGTGAAAGAGGTCATCTGGAAAACATAGAACACATTTTTTTTAAAGTGTGGAAATTGTTTACGTGGCTGCTTCTTGGCCATTTACTGTGTTTTTTCTGTATAAATATTAGCTTCATTGAACCATTATGCCATGGTATTCAAGACATTGTTAAAGAGAAACATTTTTAATCTACATACAAAAACACTTCTGCTATCTGTCAGATGTTTTACTTCTGCAGAAAGTTGTCAGAGTCTTATGGCTGTATAAGTCACCACTGAAAATATACGCTGAAAATCCAGGATAGAATGTAACAATATATTGTTACTTTACATACTGAAGTTAGAAACACTAGATGATGATGCAAATCATTTTTTCTTCTAGTGTTATACTTGTGAAAATCTCAGCTACTTTCCATCTCAGACAGATTGTTGATAGCAAATCTTGAAAGTGAAAGTGAATAAAATACTATGTGGCTGTGGCAAATATTCCCAGCTGCTTCAAGAGATATTTCTTGTATTTGCCTTTGGAAATTCCTACAATAGAAAAGTAATTTAAACTAAATATGTTAGGAGAATCTGCCTACATATTTATCACCTGTTTTGCAGCTACCACTACCCTCCAAGCATTCCACCGAGGAGGACTTGGGGCTGTGACTGCTATGTCCAGGACAAAACAGCGGTGTGCACATACAAGCTGAAGGATGACCACATACCTTCATGTGTGAGTTCTTCTGTCACTGCAGTGTTCATCCAGTCGAGGGAGGTGGACCGGCTGTCGGTTGACGCATTCAGGTCGGTGCTTATTTTATAGTAGGTGCTACCTGTGTTCAGGCGACACGCTATCACTGAAAGTGGCCACTTTGACTGTAGTCTGGAATGGGTCCAGCTACCCTAATGGTCTCTGTACTTTAGTCAGTCCCTGCCAAGCAGCATACTCATTCTTCACAAGGACAATAAGAGTGATGACTTTTATGCCTTATATACCTGGTACTGTCAAAACACATACTTTTACTACTGTATTATGAGTAAATCATATTTTAAAATTTGTCAACCATCTTCTGCTGCAGTGAGACAGTTAAGAAAAATTACTCTTTGCTTCATTTCTTGTCTACTAAAAAAAAAAAATAAGTAAATAAATAAATAAATAAATAAAAATAAAAAAATCACCTTGCTTCTTTCCTCCTTCATGACTGTTGCAGTATACAATCAGAAAATGTGATACATAATCATTAATATGAATTCATGTTAATAGTGCAGTGGGTTGTTGTAAAATAAAAATATCTTTACACTCAGCTCAAATAAATTTAATGTTAAACATTGTACTGAACTTTTAGATAGGTATAACTGATTTATGTTGGATACTTACAGTTTCCACACAAGTAAAGACAGTGAATTTGAATTCACAAGATATAGTGTGTGGGATGTGTCTTAAGAGTAAGGAATTGGAGGATTATGAATACCACCAACTATGTCTGAGCTCGACACATACTACATTCGAGAAAGAAAGCATGGAAAGTGAAGAAATGTATTCAGTACTATTGTCACTATTTGCTCGGCCCACAGAGGATAAGAAATTGAATGAATTAAAAAAGTACCAATGTGGCACTAACTATGAGCAGGGAAGAAAACATCTGAATAACAAGCTGTTTCAAACAGTAAGAAAACAGTTCTAGGCATCTCCTGGCATATTTATTACCCAGTAATGATTACATATGTTATGCAAATAGCTCTGGTTGTCACCTGTCCCTGATTTCTTTTCCAAAGTTAACATTAGCCTTGGTCAGGTTGCATTTATTTTGTGAATCTATGCTCACCTGTTCTTGTTGTGTTACACTTTCCTTATGACACTGTCCTTATTTGGTGCATTTAAATTTAGCAGCCTGTTACAGTATTGGCCCTAGTACAGATTCTTAAGGCTTGGTGTTGTGAAACAAGTGACACGCCATGTCTTTGTGTGATACTGACTCACTGATCATAGTACTGAGTAACATTACTGAGCTGCTTTACACATGCAATCCACAACATTTCTGTTCTGATTTAATTAAAAACTGCTAATTAATCAGTTCCTTCTGTCCTCAATGTGGATAGAAAAGTTTGATCCAAATAATAGAACTGCTTTTTACACAGAAGTTCTAATGCGTGTTTTCTGTTTTTTTGTGCCCCCCCCCCCCCCCCTCTCCCCCATAGGTTACTTACATAACAAGTAGTTTTGCTGATGAACTTCTAGGGATTGTTCGTTATCCTTTCATAACTTTTCATGTCGTTTGACTGAAAGATTCAGTTTCTATTATATAGACAAGGTTGGTTTGGAGCATTTGCATAAAAGGATTTTCACTGATAATTTGTATCAAAATACATACCCTCTATTCTTGAGTTCAAGACTGCAGAATGTGTGTGCACAGATATAGTGTCCACCTCTACTGAAAGAAGTTCCAATTGCAGTCGGCAATCTTTTATTTTAATTTCAAATACATTATCACAGTGACAGAACACTGGCAAGTTATCCGTATCAAAAGTAAGGTAGCTTTCTCTTGTGTTCCCAGCATTTTGCTTTCTTCTGTTTAGAGTTGCTTGGTGGAATTTTTTGCATGAGAACTCCCCCTTGCTGTTATACTGTTTATAATTTTACACTTCCCTTTAATTCTATGCTACTCACTCTAACTCTATGTCCTTGTCCATCTTTCAGTGCTCTATCTTTACGTTTCTAGCTTTTTTGATCCATATTTCAATTTTGTGATATCATATATTTGTTTTTGTATTACCTTCCTATTTGCTGTAAATGTTCTCCCTAACTGTTATTTCTGTCTTCCTTTCCAATTTCTTCACCTAACCTTTGCTCCTATTTGCCATTATTGAGAAAATTGTTTACTCTGCTCCCAAATGATCAATACCTTTCTCACAATAAGTCAATGCCTCTCATGATCCTGCATTATGACTGTCTTCTTTCCTTGTAACATCTTCAGTGCTTTACACATCTTCCTTAATTCTCTTTTTCTCATTAACTTAAAGAAAGGGAATATCAGGCTTCCAAATAAAAGGAATATCAGGTTCTGAAGAAATGTTTTGTCGCTTATCTCTATCGGCCCCCTAGGCCACTAGATTCAGCTGTTTCACAAATCTCCAGATCAAATTGGCCATGCAGAAATAAACTAGGCATAAGACATCTGCAATTATTGTATTGTCACATTGAAACTACAATCAATTGAAACCTGAAGCCAGGGTCATCTGTGAAGTACAGATAACACTGAAAGCACATTCATTACTGACATCCATGCACAGCCACAGCAGACCCGAATTTCTGTATGGAGAGAGCTGTTATTACAAGAAATGGTGATTATTCCAGACTGCTTCTGTGCTTACACACACTGAATATTTTAGAATAAAAAACATAAAATATTTCGAGAACTTTCTGGAAAAGATAAGTTCTAAATAATAAACAGATGCTGGTGTTAGGGTTTGAACTGTCAACCTGCAGCATACCACACAGTGACACCTAGCCACCATGCTACAATGTAGTAGTATAATATTTGTGATTCATATAAGGTTCTGCAATGTGCTTACATTCTATGTATGTAAAATAGGAACAGTCTCTTCTGAGGCATGCACTTCATGGTACACTATACTTGATTTAGGATTCTAAATGATATTATTGTTATTGTTTTATTTATTTACTTACACATTTAAACAAAGCTTTCAGGTCCCTTCTTGCATGTAACCAGACATCCTCAGTGAGTTAACATTACAGTATCTAAATTACATGAGCAATAAATAATACATAGTAATAAATACAGTAATTATAATAAACACACTAATTAAATCCATACACATTATGTAAGGGGATAAATGCATGCACGTGTGTGTGTGTGTGTGTGTGTGTGTGTGTGTGTGTGTGTGTGTCCTCAAGTACATCTTCTTTGTATAGACCCTCTATATACTCCTGCCTCTTTTCTGACTTCCCTTCTTTGCTTAAGACTGATTTTCCATCTGAGCTCTTGATATTCATACGGGTGGTTCTGTTTTCTCCAAAGTTCTCTTCAATTTTTCTGTAGTTGGCATCTATCCTACCCCTAGTGATATATGCTTCCACCTCCTTACATTTGCCCTCTTTCCATCCCTGCTTAGCCATTTTGCACTTCCTGTTGATCTCGTTTTTTAGATGTTTATATTCCCTCTTGCCTGCTTCATTTACTCCATTTTTATATTTTCTCCCTCCATCAATTAAATTCAATACCAATTCTGTTACCCAAGGATTACTACTGGCCTCGTGTTTTTACCTACTTCATCCTCTGCTACCTTCACTATTTCCTCTCTCAAAGCTACCCATTTTTTTTCTTCTTCTGCTGTATTCATTTCCCCTGTTCTTGTCAATCATATCCTAATGCTTCCTCTGAAACTCTCTACAACCTCTGGTTCTTTCAGTTTATCCAGGTCCCACCTCCTTAAATTTGTACCAGAGTCCACACCTGCCCCTGGAAATGTCTTACACTTTAAAATCTGCTTCTGGAATCACTGTCTTACCATTATATAATCTATCTGAAACCTTCCAGCATCTCCAGGTCCCTTCCCCATATACAAACTTCTTTCATGATTCTTATACCAAGTGTTAGCTATGATTAAATTGTGCTCTGTGCGAAATTGTACTGGGCAACTTCCTCTTTAATTCCTTTCCCCCAGTCCACATTCACCTCCTACTTTTCCTTATCTTCCTTTTCCTACTATTGAATTCCAGTCCCATGACTATTAAATTTTTGTCTCTCTTAACGATCTGAATAATTCCATTTACCTCATCATACATCTCTTCCTCACCTGTGGAGCTAGCTGGCATATAAACTTGTACTACTGTGATGGGTGTGGACTTCATGTCTGTCTTGGCTACAATAATGTGTTCACTATGCTGTTCATAGTAGCTTATCTACAGTCCTGTTTTTATTTTTTTTAAATTCATCATTAAACTTACTTCTGCATTACCCTTATTTGATTTTGTATATTATAACACTGTATTCACTTGACAAGAAGTCCTGTTTCTACTGCCACTGAACTTCACTAATTCCCACCATATCTAACTTCAATCTATCCACTTCCCTTTTTAAATATTCTAACCTTCCTGCCCGATTAAGTGATCTGACATTCCACACTTCGATCCGTAGAACGCCAGTTTTCTTTGTCCTGATAACGACATCCTCCTGAGTAGTCCCCGCCCGGAGACCCGAATGGGGGCTATTTTATCTCCAGAATATTTTACCCAAGAGGACACCATCATCATTTAACCGTACAGTAAATCTGCATGTCCTCTGGAAAAATTACAGCCGTAGTTTCCCCTTGCTTTCAGCCGTTCGCAGTAGCACAACAGCAAGACCGTTTTGATTACTGTTACAAGACCAGGTCAGTAAATCATCCAGACTGTTGTCCCTGCAGCTACTGAAAAGGCTGCTGCCCCTCTTCAGGAACCACACGTTTGTCTGGCCTCTCAACAGATACCCCTCTGTTGTGGCTGCACATACATAAGGGCTAACTGTATCGCTGAAGCATGCAAGGCTCCTCACCAACGGCAGGGTCCATAGTTCAAGAGGCGGGGGCAGGGGAGGGCGGGGCGAGTGACATGACATCATAAACAGCAAGATGCATGAAAAAGTGCCATGTCATGATGCATAGTATTTAGATTTATTACTTCTGTGCTACTCACTTTATTTGCAATAAATTTTACAGACATTATCCACATATTCCCCGCCCCACCATAAACAATGGATCTTGTCATTGGTGGGGTGGCTTGGATGCCTCAGTGATACAGATAGCTGTATATGTTCAACCATGTTAATAGTGTATCTGTTGAGAGGCCAGACAAACATGGGGTTCCTAAAGAGGGGATGCATCCTTTTCAATGATTGCAGGGGCAACAGTGTGGATGATTAACTGATAAGGCCTCGTAACATCAACCAAAACTGTCTTGATGTGCTGGTACTGCCAACAGCTGAAAGCAAGGGGAAGCTACAGCCGTAATTTTTCCTAAGAGCATGCTGCTCTGGTGTATGGTTAAATGTGATGTCGTCATCCTGAGTAAAATATTCCGGAGGTAAAATAGTGCCCCACTTGTATATTCAGATGGGAAACTATGCAGGAGGATGTCATAAGGAGAAACAAAACTGGTATTCTTCAGACTGGAGCATGGGATGTTAGACCCCTTAATCGCAGAGGTAGGTTAGAAAATTTAAAAAGGGAAATGTATATGTGGAAGCTAGATATAGAGGGAATTAGTAAAATTTGGGGTCAGGAGAAACACAACTTCTGGTCATGTGAATATAGGGTTATAAATACAAAATCAGATAGGGGTGATGCAGGAGTGGATTAATAAATAACTAATAAGAAAACAGGAATGTGAGTAAGCTACTATGAAGAGAATAGTGACCTCACTATCATAGCCAACATAGACACAAAGCTCACATTCACCACAGTAAAAAAAAAGTTTGTGCCTACTAGCTCCACAGATGATGAAGAGATTTAAGGAAAATTATTCAGATAGTTAAGGGAGGCAACAGTTTAATTATGGTGGGAGACTCGAATTAAATAGTAGGAAAAGAAAGAGAATGAAAAATTGCAGTTGAATATAGACTGGGGGAAAGGAAAGAAAGAGGAAGCCACCTCGTAGAATTTTGCACAGAGCATAATTTAATCATCACTAACACATGATTTAACAGTCATCAAAGGTGGTTACATATGTGCAAGAGGCCCGTAGATACTGGAAGGATTCAGACTGATTGTATAATGGTAAGGCAGAGGTTTTGGAACCAGATTTTCAATTGCAACACATTTCCAGGGGCAGATGTCTTTTCTGACCTTAATTTATAATTATGACCTGTAAATTAAAACTGAAGAAACTGCAATAAGGTAGGAAATTAAGAAGATGGGACCTGCATAAGTTGAAAGATTCAGAGGCTGTTGAGAGTTTCAGAGGGATCATTAGGCAATGATTTACCAGAACAGGGGAAAAGAATACAATAGAAGACAAATGGGTAGCTTTAAGAGGAGGAGGAGTTAAGATAGTTGAGGATGAAATAGGTAAAAATACAAGATGTAGTAGAAATCCTTGGATAATGAATTTAACTGATAAAAGAAGGAAGTATAAAGATGCAGCAAATGAGGCAGGTGAAAGGGGATACAAACCTCTAAAATATGAGATTGACAGGAAGTGCAAAATAGCTAATCAGGGATGACTAGAGGACAAATGTAAGGATTTAGAAACATAGTTCAGTAGGAGAAAGATAGATACTGTGTACAGGAAAATTAAAGAGGCATTTGGAGAAGAGAGAAGCAGCTGTATGAATATCACGCTCTAAGATGGGAAAGTTGAAAGATGGAAGGAGCATATAGATGGTCTATACAAGGGATAAGAAGTTGCAGGCAATATTATAAAAATGGAGGAGGGCACAGATGAAAATGAGATGGAGAAATGATACTGAAAGAAGAATTTGACAGAGCATGGAAGATCTAAGTCAAAACAAGGCCCCAGAAATAGGTGACATTCCATCAGAATTGTTGATAGCCTTGGGAGAACCAGCCATGACAAGACTCTTCCAACTGCTGTGTGAGATACGAAACAGGCAAAATACCCTCAGGCTTCAGGAAGAATATAATAAATCCAATTCCAAAGAAAGTAGATGAGAAAAGTTTAATAAGTCGTGGTTGCAAAATACTAATACGAATTCTTTATTGAATACTGAATAAAAAACTGGTAGAAGTTGATCTCGGTGAAGATCAGTTTGAATTCCAGAGAACTCTAGGCACACACGATGCAGTACTGATCCAATGACTTATTTTAGAACATAGGTTAAGGAAAGGCAAACTTCTGTTTATAACTACGAACTTGCAGCATGCTGGAGGTGAAAAACAAGTCCTCAGTTTGTCTTTTAATTGAAATAAATGGTTGTGGCTTCATCATAAGTTGCATTTTTTATTTCTTGATGTTGACTAGTTTTGGACACTTGTATCCATTTTCAGACAATCCATGCTGTGTGACAAATACAGGGGAAAGCCCATGTACAGAAAATGCCCCTGCAGTAATCAAAGCGTTATGTGGCTGACTTAACAGCTGCAAATTACACCACATGGGACAGAGCTTAGAGACAGACATTTATAGCATTTGTAGACTTAGAGAAATCTTTTGGCAGTATTAACTGCAATACTCTCTTTGACATTCTGAAGGTAATAGGGATAAAATACAGGGAGCAAAAGGCTATTTACAACGTGTACAGAAACCAGATGGCAGTTATAAGAGAGAAGGGACATGAAAAAGAAGTGTGTGAGACAGGGTTGTAGCCTCTTCCCAGTGTTGTTCAGTCTGAGCAAGCAGTAAAGGATACCAAAGAAAAAATTAGACTAGAAATTGAAGTTCGGGGAGAAGAAATAAAAACTATAAGGTTTGCAGATGGCATTATTATTATTATTATTATTATTATTATTATTATTATTATTATTATTATTATTATATCACAGATGGCAAAGGACTTGGAAGAGCAGTCGAATGGAGTCGACAGTGTCTTGGAAAGGTGGATATAAGATGAAAATCAACAAAAGCAAAATGAGGATAATGGCATGTAGTTGAATTAAATCAGGTGATGCTGAGGGAATTAGATTAGGAAATGACACACTGTGAGATTCGCTACTTGGGCAGTAAAATAACAATGATGGTTGAAATAGAGAGGATATATAATCTAGACTGGCAAGGGCAAGAACAGCGTTTCTGAAGAATAGAAATTTGTTAACTTTTAATATTAATAATCAATAGCCTCAGTTGCACCGTTTACCTAGAATTTACCTAAGTTTCAGTCGGGTAACCCAACCTTCTTCAGAATAACAGTAACTACCATTTGTCCATAGTGGACATTGTCAAGCTAAAACTATAAATCCATAAATTATTGTCAGACTGTAAAACTTACCTGAAACTGCCTTGGCCCCAATTTGTGACCACAATGTGGCAGCCACGGATGCTGTACTGGAATTCGGTGATGAAGAAAACAGAGTGTGTGAAAATCTCTACAATTTGTAGGCCCCAGAGTTCCTTCTTAGATGGCTCAGAATGCATCCTATCAACTGATTCCTTCTTTTAGTCAAGCTGTGCCATAAATTCCTTTTCTCCATAATTTAATTAAGCATGTCTTCATTAGTTATTGGATCTACCCAAAGAATCTAAAGCAATTTCTATGACACCACATGTCAATAGGTTCTATAATTTTCTAACCTGAGCCATTCATCATTGGCATATCAGTTCCACGTTTCACTTCCTTACATGGCTACGCACCTTACAAATGTCTTTAGAAAAGAGTTCCTAACACTTAAATTTCTATTACATGTTAACAAATATCTCTTTTCAGGAGTCATTTTCTTGCTATTGCCAGCCTGCATTTCATATCCCATCTTTTTCGGGCAGCTCTAGTTAACTTACTGGCCAAAGAGCAAAACTGATCTACTTTTAATGTCTCACTTTCAAATCCAATTCCATTAACATTACTGGATTTAATTTTCCTATACTGCATCAGCCTCGTTTCACTCTTGTTGATGATCATATTATAAGCTCATTTCAAGACACTAAGCATTCCATTCAGCCAGTCTTCCAAGGCCTTTACAATCTCTGATCTCTGATGGAAGTACAGTGTCACTGGCAAACCTCATCAACCTCATCCCCCTTCTCTCTCTCTCTCTCTCTCTCTCTCTCTCTCTCTCTCTCTCTCTCCCTCTCTCTCTCCCTCTCTCCCTCCCTCTCCTTTTCTTCTTCTTCTTCTTCTTCTTCTTCTTCTTCTTCTTCTTCTTCTTTTTTTTCCCCTCTTGAACTTTAGTTTCCTTTGCTGCTTGCTCAATGTACATATTCAGTATCATAACAGGTAGACTACAACTCTGACTCACTCTCTTTTCAACCACTGCTGTCTTTTTACAGCTACAATTGCACTCGGTTTCCTGTAGAAGCTGTAGATAAGCTTTTGCTCCCTGTATTTTATTTCAGCTATCTTCAGAATTTCAGAGTGTATCAGCCAGCTTTGTCAAAAGATTCTTCTAAATCTCAAATCCTATAATTGTAGCTTTTACTTTCTTCAGTCTACTGCTAGTATTAGTCATTTTGTGATGTTTTAATGTACAGAAGTGTAAAATTATGCCATTCACAAAATGAAAAAATTGTAGTATTCTATGACGATAATAGTGGGTCACAATTGGAATCAACCAACTCATGCAAATACCTGTGTTCTCTGCCTTGAAGGGATATGAAATGGAAAGATCACATAGGCTGTGGCAGACCTCGGTTTATTGGTAGAATACTGGGAAAATGCAATCAATCTGCAAAAGGGACTACTTACAAATCACTCATTCAAGCCATTCTAGAAGATCACAAAAGTGTTTGGGACCAATATCAAATAGGACTTAACAGGAGATATTGAATGTATACAAAGAAGGGCAGCACAAATGGTTACATGTTTGTTTGACCCATGGAGAGTCACACAGTGATACTGAACAAACTGAACTGGGAGACTCTTGAAGATAGATGTTAACCATCCTGAGAAAGCATACTTACAAATCTTCAAGAACTGGCTTTAAATGACGACAATAGGAATATACTAAATCTCAAGAATAGGTTAATTACAACGCACACAGAGGCATTTTAACAATCATTCTTCCCAGGCTCCTTACATGAATCAAATGGGAAGAAATGGTAATAACTGGTACAGTGGAATGTACTGTTGCCATGCACTTCACAGTGGTGGGCAGAGTTCAGATGTAGATGGTGGAAGTATGTACAGGTATTTTAGTAATAGATGTGAATGTTGGTTTACATTGTCTTCTGCTATAAATAATTATGAGTACTCTGCTTTCTGGCACATCAAACTTTCTTTCCACAGGCACGTTCCTCGTCTGGAATATTTAAACATAACGGACACAAAGCTCCGATCACTCCCGAGGGATCTCTTCCGTGACACCAGAGACTTGAAGCATCTGCTTGTTCAAAACAATCCTAACTTGAGATCTTTGGACAATGATGTCTTCAGAGATGCTAGCAAGCTTGAGGATGTAATTCTGGACCGGAATGACATCAGTTCACTGGACCGAGATGTGTTCACACACTTGACGAATGTCAAGAGGCTGAACCTTGCCTACAATAAAATCAGGAGTCTGCCTGAGGGGATCTTCAGAGATAACCGTGAACTACAGGAGCTAGGGCTGTCAGGAAACCCATTGCGCATTACGGCAGATACAGCAAGGTAAGTTTCTGTGTTGTTTTCTCAAAGTTTTTGACTTAATTAATATTGTGGAGGAGGATTCCTAAAAGAACAACTTTTTTGAGAATTGGGTCTTAATAGTACAGGATATTGAAAAGTAACCCCCCCCCCCCCCCCCCAAGTTCCTTAAATAATTCATCTCCCATGTATAAAACAGACTGAAACGTCTGATTGGTTTATAAATGGGACAATGTGTTAAATGTTTCGTGATAAGCCCGTAAAACATTTACAGTGAAGACGCAAAAATCAAATTATGTTTATTTTATTTGTTTTGGATTATTCACCCACAGCCTAATGAAAAAGTCAAAACCAAAACTGGTAAACCTCTTAATATGTTCATTTAAGACTTTTTTGGCAAATAGTCTATAGTGTCAAACTGTTTTGTTAAGGATTGATTATAGCAAAAGTAAGGTATAAAAATAAAGTCATAACATATAATTTCATGCAATATTACAATGTTAATTTTATAATTTACATTATGGGTATTTTACAAAAGATTAAGGCATTTTATTATGCATTTAATCTAAGTAAGTGAACAAACAAAGACTAAAAAAGAACAGTGTGTGTATTTGAAAACTAAAAGTATCCTTAAAATATTTCACATTAAGATTCTGGTAGATGTAGTAAAACAAAAAAAAGAGGTACTTAAAGAATGATTCTTATATTTAAAAAATGTTCAACCTTAAGCTGTTTTTGATTTGTGTGAATCAGCTTTCCACGATGATGAGTAGGTAAAACCTTTGTTTTTATGTCACTTGAACGTCAAACCTTTGAGAATATATTAAAAATAAAGATTCCAAGACTTACCAAGCGGGAAAGCGCCGGCAGACAGGCACATGAACAAAACACACACACACACACACACAGAATTACAAGCTTTCGCAACTGGCAGTTGCTTCGTCAGGAAGGAAGGAAGGAGAGGGAAAAATGAAAGGGTGTGGGTTTTAAGGGAGAGGGTAAGGAGTCATTCCAATCCCGGGAGCGGAAAGACTTCCCTTAGGGGAAAAAAAAAGGACAGGTATACACTCGCACACACACACACACACACACATATATCCATCCGCACATACACAGACACAAGCAGACATATTTAAAGGCAAAGAGTTAAGGGCAGAGATGTCAGTCGAGGCGGAAGTACAGAGGCAAAGAAGTTGTTGAAAGACAGGTGAGGTATGAGCGGCGGCAACTTGAAATTAGCGGAGGTTGAGGCCTGGCGGATATCGAGAAGAGAGGATATACTGAAGGGCGAGTTCCCATCTCCGGAGTTCGGATAGGTTGGTGTTGGTGGGAAGTATCCAGATAACTCGGACGGTGTAACACTGTGCCAAGATGTGCTGGCCGTGCATCAAGGCATGTTTAGCCACAGGGTGATCCTCATTACCAACAAACACTGTCTGCCTGTGTCCATTCATGCGAATGGACAGTTTGTTGCTGGTCATTCCCACATAGAAAGCATCACAGTGCAGGCAGGTCAGTTGGTAAATCACGTGGGTGCTTTCACATGTGGCTCTCCCTTTGATTGTGTACACCTTCCGGGTTACAGGACTGGAGTAGGTGGTGGTGGGAGGGTGCATAGGACAGGTTTTACACCGGGGGCGGTTGCAAGGGTAGGAGCCAGAGGGTAGGGGAGGTGGTTTGGGGATTTCATAGGGATGAACCAAGAGGTTACGAAGGTTAGGTGGACGGCGGAAAGACACTCTTGGTGGAGTGGGGAGGATTTCATGAAGGATGGATTTCATTTCGGGGCAGGATTTTAGGAAGTCGTATCCCTGCTGGAGAGCCACATTCAAGGTCTGATCCAGTCCTGGGAAGTATTCTGTTACAAGTGGGGCACTTTTGGGGTTCTTCTGTGAGAGGTTCTGGGTTTGAGGGGATGAGGAAGTGGCTCTGGTTATCTGCTTCTGTACCAGGTTGGGAGGGTAGTTGCGGGATGCGAAAGCTGTTTTCAGGTTGTTGGTGTAATGGTCGAGGGATTCAGGACTGGAGCAGATTCGTTTGCCACGAAGGCCTAGGCTGTAGGGAAGGGACCGTTTGATATGGAATGGGTGGCAGCTGTCATAATGGAGGTACTGTTGCTTGTTGGTGGGTTTGATGTGGACGGATGTGTGCAGCTGGCCATTGGACAGATGGAGGTCAACATCTAGGAAAGTGGCATGGGATTTGGAGTAGGACCAGGTGAATCTGATGGAACCAAAGGAGTTGAGGTTGGAGAGGAAATTCTGGAGTTGTTCTTCACTGTGAGTCCAGATCATGAAGATGTCGTCAATAAATCTGTACCAAACTTTGGGTTGGCAGGCTTGGGTAACCAAGAAGGCTTCCTCTAAGCGACCCATAAATAGGTTGGCATACGAGGGGGCCATCCTGGTACCCATGGCTGTTCCCTTTGATTGTTGGTATGTCTGGCCTTCAAAAGTGAAGAAGTTGTGGGTCAGGATGAAGCTGGCTAAGGTGACGAGGAAAGAGGTTTTAGGTAGGGTGGCAGGTGATCGGCGTGAAAGGAAGTGCTCCATTGCAGCGAGGCCCTGGACGTGCGGGATATTTGTGTATAGGGAAGTGGCATCAATGGTTACCAGGATGGTTTCTGGGGGTAACAGACTGGGTACGGATTCCAGCCGTTCGAGAAAGTGGTTGGTGTCTTTGATGAAGGATGGGAGACTGCATGTAGGTCAAGGCAGCACCGGACGCCGTCGCGCACGCATATCCTCCACGCCGCATCCGCAGTAGCCATGGCCCGGACAAAGCAAACGGCCCGCAAGTCCACCGGCGGAAAGGCGCCGCGCAAACAGCTCGCCACCAAGGCGGCGAGGAAGAGCGCGCCCGCCACCGGCGGCGTCAAGAAGCCCCACCGCTACAGGCCGGGCACCGTCGCCCTGCGAAATCAGGCGCTACCAGAAGAGCACAGAGCTGCTCATCCGCAAGCTGCCATTCCAGCGCCTAGTGCGCGAGATCGCCCAGGACTTCAAGACCGACCTGCGCTTCCAGAGCTCCGCAGTCATGGCCCTGCAGGAGGCCAGCGAGGCCTACCTCGTCGGCCTCTTCGAAGACACCAACCTGTGCGCAATCCACGCCAAGCGAGTCACCATCATGCCCAAGGACATCCAGCTCGCGCGCCGCATCCGCGGCGAGCGCGCCTAAACCCGCACACCGCCAAACAAACACCTGGTCCTACTCCAAATCCCATGCCACTTTCCTAGATGTTGACCTCCATCTGTCCAATGGCCAGCTGCACACATCCGTCCACATCAAACCCACCAACAAGCAACAGTACCTCCATTATGACAGCTGCCACCCATTCCATATCAAACGGTCCCTTCCCTACAGCCTAGGCCTTCGTGGCAAACGAATCTGCTCCAGTCCTGAATCCCTCGACCATTACACCAACAACCTGAAAACAGCTTTCGCATCCCGCAACTACCCTCCCAACCTGGTACAGAAGCAGATAACCAGAGCCACTTCCTCATCCCCTCAAACCCAGAACCTCTCACAGAAGAACCCCAAAAGTGCCCCACTTGTAACAGAATACTTCCCAGGACTGGATCAGACCTTGAATGTGGCTCTCCAGCAGGGATACGACTTCCTAAAATCCTGCCCCGAAATGAAATCCATCCTTCATGAAATCCTCCCCACTCCACCAAGAGTGTCTTTCCGCCGTCCACCTAACCTTCGTAACCTCTTGGTTCATCCCTATGAAATCCCCAAACCACCTCCCCTACCCTCTGGCTCCTACCCTTGCAACCGCCCCCGGTGTAAAACCTGTCCTATGCACCCTCCCACCACCACCTACTCCAGTCCTGTAACCCGGAAGGTGTACACAATCAAAGGGAGAGCCACATGTGAAAGCACCCACGTGATTTACCAACTGACCTGCCTGCACTGTGATGCTTTCTATGTGGGAATGACCAGCAACAAACTGTCCATTCGCATGAATGGACACAGGCAGACAGTGTTTGTTGGTAATGAGGATCACCCTGTGGCTAAACATGCCTTGATGCACGGCCAGCACATCTTGGCACAGTGTTACACCGTCCGAGTTATCTGGATACTTCCCACCAACACCAACCTATCCGAACTCCGGAGATGGGAACTCGCCCTTCAGTATATCCTCTCTTCTCGATATCCGCCAGGCCTCAACCTCCGCTAATTTCAAGTTGCCGCCGCTCATACCTCACCTGTCTTTCAACAACTTCTTTGCCTCTGTACTTCCGCCTCGACTGACATCTCTGCCCTTAACTCTTTGCCTTTAAATATGTCTGCTTGTGTCTGTGTATGTGCGGATGGATATATGTGTGTGTGTGTGTGTGCGAGTGTATACCTGTCCTTTTTTTTTTTCCCCTAAGGGAAGTCTTTCCGCTCCCGGGATTGGAATGACTCCTTACCCTCTCCCTTAAAACCCACACCCTTTCATTTTTCCCTCTCCTTCCTTCCTTCCTGACGAAGCAACTGCCAGTTGCGAAAGCTTGTAATTCTGTGTGTGTGTGTGTGTGTTTTGTTCATGTGCCTGTCTGCCGGCGCTTTCCCGCTTGGTAAGTCTTGGAATCTTTATTTTTAATATATTTTTCCCATGTGGAAGTTTCTTTCTGTTTTATTTACATCGTCATTAATTTAAACCTTTGAGAATGTAACATAAAGCTCCCCATGCCTGAAAACTGGTTTCTAACAGAAATATTCCTACTGTGCTCACTGTTTGACCTTCGGAATTGTTGGTCGTCATGGCAAAAGAATCCTTAATGGGAAACTGTTGTTGCTTAAATGTGAAGGATAATTCAGCATTGGAACCTGCCTTTTCTCAGATTTAAAACTATTTCTCCTGTATGAAAATCAGTAAGAATATCTGCATAAATCACATTGTCTTTTATACTTTCGACAACCAATCATATACTGTTCCATTATCCCACATTTCTGTTAAAATTTAATTGTATCATAACTGAGTTCAAACTTTAAGATGTAGTTAACATTGCTTTAAGCCTGCAGGATTGTTGGTATTTAAAAATTCCAAGGGGAAGTTAATACACTCATTCATGTCTTCCACTTCAATTTCATCAGTATTTAAGATAGTTACAATTTTTCCCTGGAAGTACAGAGAAGTTTAGGTTGTTAGGTTGTATTATATGACTATCTGCTGCAACTTGTAGATTCGCGTCTGAAGGTAACCTCCATACTCTGGAATCATTGCTAGGTCAGCCGCATGTACACTGAAGCACAAAAGAAACTCTTATGTAAACAGGCAGAATACGGCAATACAGTCCGCAGTGCAATCCCACAACTGTCTGCCACAACTGTCAGATCAGTTACCACTGCTACAATAGAAGGTTATCAAGATTTAAGTGAGTTTGAATGTGGTGTTATAGTCAGCGCTTGAGCAATGGGACACATCATCTCTGAGGTAGCAATGAAGCAGGGGTATTCCTGTACGACCATTTCATTAGTGTACTGTGAATATCAGGAATCTGGTAAACATCAAATCTTCGACATTGCTGTGGCCAGAAAAGGATTCTGCAAGAACAGGACGAATGACAACTGAAGGAAATTGTTCAGTGTGACAGAAGTGCAACCTTTCCACAGTTGCTGCAGATTTCAGTGCTGGGCCATCAACAAGTGCCTATGTGCAAATCATTCAACGAGACATCATTGATATGGGTTTTTGGAGCCGAAGGCTCACTAGTATATCCCTGATGGCTGCACGACACAAAGCTTTACAGCTCACCTGGACCCCCTCAACACCGATACTGGACTGTGGATAGACGGAAACAAGTTGTCTGGTCGGGCAAGATTGAAAGGACGTGAACGTGTAAGAGTATGGAGACAATCTCATGAATCCATGGATGCTGCATGTCAGCAGCAGACTGTTCAAGCTCATGGAGGCTCTGTAATGGTGTAGGGTGCGTGCAGTTGGAGTGATAAGCGACCCCTGATACATCTAGATATGACTCTGACAGGTGACATGTATGTAAGCATCCTACCTGTCTCCTGCATCCATTTATGTCCATCATGCATTCTGACGACTTGGGTAATTCCAACAGGACAATGCGACACCCCACGGGTCCAGAATTGCTATAGAGTGGTTCCAGAAACACTCTTATGAGTTTCAACACTTCTGCTGGCCACCAAACTCCCCAGACATGAACATTATTGAGCATAACTGGGAAGCCTTGCAACATGCTTTTCAGAAGACATCTCAACACCCTTGTAATATTACGTATTGATGGAGAGCCCTGCAGGATTCGTGGCATCAGTTTCGTCCTGCACTACTTCAGACATTAGTGGAGTCCATGTCATGTTGTGTTGCAGCACTTCGGCATGCTCATGGGGGCCCTACACAATATTACGCAGATGCACCAGTTTATTTGGTTCTTCAGTGTAGTATCATGATTAGTCTAGTGACATGATCTAAAAATATTCCTTTTTTTTTTAACTTGTTGTAGGAAAGTTCTGGTAGAATGTAAATACTCCAGTATTAAAGAACACCACTCACTGAAAATCAAAAACACTGGGTCATCGATAGGCAGGCACAAAATGGAAGAAAACTTGGTCAGTCTCACACACACACACACACACACACATATTCTCTCTCTCTCTCTCTCTCTCTCTCTCTCTCTCTCTCTCTCTCTCTCTCTCTCTCTCTTTCTCATTTTGTAGATATTTAGGTGGATTCTTCTAAATGAGAAAAGTAAAATATCTAGAATGTGTAAAATCTGTTACTCAGAAAGTGGCCAAAAATATGCACAAGATTGCTCATGCTGGCCCTGCTGACTGTAAACGACTATTCCATGTGTTGCAGTCATACCACGAAGGTATTTTCAGTGCCATTGTGGGATCCATTGTCATTGTCTGGGCACATTGCCTTAGACTGGGCAGCTATGAAACAATACTTCGACGAATTCAGCAGAGCGTACTTCTGAGGCCCACCAGAGCCTTTTTCACTACAAACGTAGAAGATATACAGGTGATTTTGGGATGTCATGGTACCGCACAGGGCAGCATTGTATTCGTTGGAGCATGAGCAATATGATAGCATGTATGAGATCATAGGAACTCATATTAAGGGTAAGAGATCTAAGAGTTTGGAAGTTAGATGAATGGCAGTATGACTGAGATACTAGGAGAACTGCAAGGCGTGTCTCTCCATGTACTTAGGCATCAGGAACAGACTCAAACTGTGCAATATTGCCCCTACTTGAGGTATGGTGCACCTATTAACAGATCACAGTCAATATCCCACACATTTGCATCGGATGGGATGTAATAACACCCCATGTGCGAATGTCGAGAGGAAGGTTCCACTGATTATGTCATTCTCAGATGCCCCATTTCTCAGGTAGAGAGAGACTGAAGACAGTTAGACTGCAATCTGTGAATAGTTGTAAGTGACCAAAGCTTGTGAACTACAATCAGTACGATAGTACATCAAATATATAAAAGGCAACTGCTTATCTTTCAGTCTATTAGATGAAGTGGACATTCTGGATAAGAAAAAAAGAAACAGAAGAGAAAGAATGCTATAGTCACTCACAGGGCTATGCATAGACTTGAGGATTGGTAGGGTGTGCACATACCGGTGTAGATGATGTAGAATAGATAGCAACAATACGTGTAGAAGTAGTTATAGCTGTAGTTAATCGGCAGACTTCAAGCTATTGTGAGGCTGCCAGTATAAAATATCTAGTAATATAAGCTGGAATTTATTCATTGGAACCTGAGTTAATTTTTTTAAAATTGGTTCTTATTTTTCAAATCTTCTGTTTTATTTCTACAGTATTGTTACCTATGGTTGCTGAAAACATGATTTATTCCTACAGACAAAATATAAGACATAGTATGTCCCCATGATTACTGAATATGTTTAGAGTTTACAAGTAACAGTTCTAAAATTCATGGCAGTGAATAAAATTGAATCAAAGTGAATTGCTTTGAATTTTGTGTGTGTGATTTTTTGTTTGTTTGTTTTACTCTGTCTTGAAAAACGATCACTCCAAAAGCTAGAACGTCTTCTTTCTTTTAGTGTTGTGTTTATTGATGACTCAACACTTGTGCTTTTCAGTGAGTGGTCTCCTTAAATCCTTTTCTAACTTTAAATGCAAACAACTTACAATTTAGGTTATGCTTTACCGTAACTGTTATTAATATCGAAAGAAACAACTTGGTTTACTGTTACCAGTCACTATTTATTTTCACAACACATTTCAAAGGTTTAAACCCTCATCATCAGGGAGATATGTGTATGTGCTGTACTGTATCCTGTGGCATAGCATAATGGAGAAAAACAAAACACTATTTCAGAATGTGGCTTTGTAGCGGTCTTTGACTAAAGACTGAATGTAAATGTGAAAGTAAAGTAACTAAACTAGAATACCTCCAATAGTCACAGGCTCCTTTCTTGTCATAATACATAACATGTACATCGTCTTGCTTTGTGAACAAAAATGTCAAACTAATAAGACCAAAAATCATACAGCAACACAGAAACAGTATTTCAAAAGGCAATGTCACAGATTACCCAAAAGTCATAATAGAACACTTACCTGCCATATCAATGCACACAAACCCACCTGATTGTGGAGGTTCGAACCCTGGAATGTGCTGTGAAATAAAAATATTGCGACTGGTAAAAGTAAAATTCTTTTCATTTGACTCCCTTTTTATTTACCAGCAAAATACAGCGTTCTTGTCTTACCTTTTTGTTTGTGTTTATTGACTTCGTGATTATGATTCCCATATCGACAATTGTTTTGGTGTTTGTGTATGTACTCTTAAAGCCATATAGGAGATGAGCTGGACAGCCTCATTTCATCATTGAATTTCTATGTTCATGTTATTATCTAATGCCTTTTCAAAAACTCTAAAAGCAAGATGAGTTTCTCTATTGAGTTCTCACCTCTTTTTCTGTAACATGTTGTAGTGTAAAACATTGTTAGTAGTTGTTTGTCTGTTTTTAAAACCTAATTGTTCTTCAGATATTAGTTTTTCAATGACAGTTATTTAGTCTCGCACTTAGGTTTTTGGCATATAATTTGTGGCTGAATCCAGATGCTTATACTTCTATAGTTATTACATTTATTTTTATCACCCATTTTAAAATATTTAATACTCTTGCCTTTAGCATCCTTTGGTGATTTCGTGTTTCCTGCCAATATTTCCAAAGTTCCATATTGACAGCATTTAACCCATTGGATTTCCTATTTTTTGTAGCTTTTAGAGCAGTGTTTCCCAGTCTTTCCGAGGCCATTACCCCTGAGTGCAATAAGCCATTATCTAGTACCTCCCACCATTAATGTCATCAACATCAATGCCTAACCAAACTGTAGAATTCTATTTGAACACGTTTATTGTTAGAATGATGAAAGCTAGATTCTGTAGGTGTTTCATAATGTAATAAAATAATGGTTCTGCTTATTTCTAACAGGTCTTTTTTTTTAAAAAAAAGAATTATGAAGCACTTTTTAGTGCACTGCAAGTGTTACCTATAACACCTCTTCAGAAAAGGAAGATGACATTTGTTGCAACACTCATTCCCCTAGCAACTCTTGGTTCACCCACACTCTACACCCCTATTAGAAAGCAAGAGAATTAAATGCTTGCGCTATACTTACTGTTTGTAAATTACTTCATTGCTGGAAGCCTTCCTTCTGAACTGGTAGAAACTGGAAGACCAAAGCTTTATGTCTGACAACTACTAATAATAATAACACTGTGAAAGCCCTGCAGCAATTTAATAACCATTAAATAGTTGCTGTTGTTTTGTGTCATCAATTAGATGGATTATCTGTTGCAAAATGGATAATGAAACAGTTTGTGGTGCATTGTGGGAACTACCTACAACGTAGACAGTATTTTTATGAGATATGTGGTGTGTATGTCTCAATTTTCCTGTCATAGATGCATGGCACAAAGTAAAAAGTTTCTGTGTAAAAAGAGGACAATGTGAGTAGAACATGTTCATACATTTATTTCATAAGCTTTAACCTCAACCAAATTGTGTCATGGGTTAATGCTTGTATTTGAAGAAAAAAGATAAGGACTGGGAACCTAGTAATCAGTATTACAGTCTTAAAAAATAATGAAATAAAAATGATCTTTAAAAAATAATTTAATTACAAAGGCATAACACAATCAAATTCTTTTGTTTTTAACCCTTAGAAAATTTATTTCACCGCTCGGAGGATAATTATCCCCAGGTTGGGAACCACTGTCGTATAGTTTCCATAATTTTGTCATATCAGTATCATCCAGCCCTCTTGTATGATTTAGCGTGACTTACACTATCTATACCATATATTTTAAATGATCTAGTCATTCCTTCAGACCTATACTATCAACACATATATAGTGCTTTCTTATCTACTGAGTATTTTCAACACTTTATAAGCTATAATTTGTTTGTCATAATCTAAATTGCTAATAAAGCATTCCCATGGTTCTGCATGTGCTTTCCAAGTTTGCTCCTTTTCTCTTGTTATTCATTACTGTTTTCATTTGTGGGTTATTAGTATTATTAATATTATTATTAGTATCTTTATTAGTATTATTTCATATTTTTGCCTCCAGGACAGTGATTAACTTGAAAGTTACATGATTATTCAATTTTTCTTGTTTCACTCCTCTTTTTCTCTTCCCAAAACCTCTTCATTCTGTGATTGTGTTCCTGCTTCCTTTGCTCTGTCAATTTTTTGCTTGCTTTCCTTCTTTTCTTTTCTATCAAATTTGATGTTCATAATAACGTGTTTTAGATATTTTTCTTATTCTTGAAACCAACTGGTTTTTTTGATTGATTTGTTTACTACACCAAAATCCTCTTTGTGAGTCTGTTGTTATTGATTCTATGTATGTCTCCATAGAATGTTAGTCAATGTTTTTTTGATCGTGTCTGGGACCTTGTCTGTGTGTTCATAAAATTCTTTGGTTGGTCTCTTCATCCATATACCATCTCTGTGTACTGCTCCGAATATTTTTCTGATGATTTTATGTCTATTTTTTCTGTCTCTGTGATGACTGATGCTCCATTTGGGGTTGTTTCTGATGTGTAGAATGCTTCTGGTAGTATAACTGTACTGTTGTGCCCAAGTTTAGCCTATCTTGAAATATTTCTCTTTTTGTAATGTGTCCGTGTCAATTGTCTGTTGTCTGAAGCTTTCCTGTTCTTTGTATGTTGGATGCCTCCTATTCATATATATTTCCCAAAATATTTGAATTTTTCCATGCTGTTAACCTTTCCATATTTTGTGTGCATGGCTTGGATGTTATTCCTTCTTTCCATGTATTGTATCCTCTCATATCATATCTGTAGACCTGTTTTTGAAGGGGCCTCTTGTAAGTATTCTAGTGCTTCTTGTCTATTGTTGCTGAGTATTACCAAGTTATCTATAAATGCCAGGCATTTTATAATAGTCTTTTTTGCATATGTTCTTCTTAATTGAATTCCTTTTACTTTTTCTTGCCATTGTTTTATAATTTTGTCTAAGACAATGCAAAATCCAGGATGGAATGTAACAATATTATGAAAAGGTTAATTGCTACTCACCATACAGCAAAGATGCTGTGTCGCAAATAGGTGCAACAAAAAGACTGTCATAAAATAAGCTTTCAGCCAACAAGGCCTTCGTAAAACACACACACACACACACACACACACACACACACACACACACACGACTGCATGCAGTGTCTTTTAGCTGAAGTCACACCCAAATGCATTGCATTCTGAATTGTCTTCGCGAGATCTGTTCAATTTTCTGTTGAACTTAGATTAATTTCTTCAGTAATTTTGTCTTTGTTAGTCTTCAAGTATTCTGGATCTGATCTTACAATTTTTTTGTGTTGTCTTTCCATTTCTTGGGATTGGTCTAATTTTTAATTGTTGCAAGTGATGGTCAGACTGAAAGAATCTGTTATGTGTCCTCACATTCAGAATTTTGCTTTTATTTTTACTTGTGATGGTTACCTGATTGATTTTGAAATTCTCCTCATATGTTTTTGGGCTTTTCCATGTTGTGATTTTTTGTTTTGGCTTTTGAAATTGCATTGATATAATTTTTAAGCTAAAATTTGGATAGTAAGGTATGAGATGTTCCCCATTCTTGTTGGTGCATTTGTGCGCTGTAAGTAATCCTGCGATTTGCTTATACTTCTTCTCCTTGCCTAGTTGTGTATTGAAGTTTCCTACTAAAATTTTAACATGTATTTCTGGTATTTTATTTGTTATTTCTTCCACGTCTTCCCAAAAGTATTCTACTTCCTTCTGTTGTGATCATTTGTCAGTGCATGTGCATTGATGATTGTGTATCTTTAGTTTCCTGATTTGAAGGGTATTGTGGAGATACTTTCTGATGCTGAACTGAAATATAGGATGTTGTCTGTAAACTGCAAATCCTGTGCCAAATATTGTAAGTGCTCCTCTTCTGACTGTAGACTTTCCTTTGTATATCCTGTAGTATTCTGTGTTGAAGTGGTTTCTGTCAATGAAATGTGTCTCTTGTATTATGAGGATATAGATATGAAATTTTCCATAATATCTGTAAACTCTTTGTCTTTGCCTGTCTTGACCAGCATATTTGTGTTGAGCATGCCAATATAGTATTTGCAAAGAGGTTTTGAGCAGCTCTGATTCTTGTCCATTTCTTGCTGCTCTTGGTCCCTCAGAATCTGATGACCAGGGAAGTCCAGTGTATTTACTGGTGCCTGGGCAGTGGATATTTTTCCTATTGTACCATCATGATAATTTCAAGTTAGTGGTTGTAGTTATGTGTTTTGGAGACCATATATGTTAAAGACTTGAATGTTGAGATCAAGAAAATTTGTAACAGCTGTCCCAACTTGGTGAACAGATGCTGACCACTAGCCACTGGAGGCCAGAACAGACACTAATGAGCTTAGGGCTAAGTTAGTATTTGGCCCACCCTGGGTATAGGTAGAAAAACCACATAGCATTTTGCTGCTTGCGTTGTGTAGCAGTTCTCCAAATGTGTCTGCTGTTTTTCGAAGTGGTATATTTCCAGTTCTAGAATTGAGATCTCCCATGAGTAAAATCTGATTTTTCTTGTATCAATTTAATATCATTTGCTATTGTTTGTAAGAGGCCTTGAACTCATCAGTTTTTCCTTTTTCTGGGACATAACTTGTTGTATTATTCTTAGGATTCCTGTTGGAACTAAAATTCCTACTAGCACAATGTTTTCATTTACAGTTCAGTATTTTATCTCTACATTCTTTATAAACACAGATGACAGTACTTTTACTTGCTCATTGTTCCTGTTCATGGTGTGGGTTCGTGTAGTCATGTCCTAGTTCATGAACCACAGGCAACGTATGAGTGGCCAAGTAAGTGGTCCCGACAATCGGGATACCAGTTACTTTGGAATAAGGAAGGGCATCTCAGACATATGCTGAGTCGTGGTCACCTCTGTGCTCACATGGCAAAGACTACCAAACCCACCAGTTAGTCCCTCGACCGTTAGGGTTAATACCCAGTGGGACTCGGGGCAAGTAAGGCTAGCAACCTGCTTCCCTGGTACTTTAAATATGATGCTGGCAACAATCAGAGCAAAATGCCTCGGACCTTCGGAGGTGATGGAGTCCCACCTCTAACTGACAAACCAGGGACTCCTAAGATACGACTTGGCAAACAAATGGTAATGAGATGGGGTGCTATTAATATCAATGGGAGAAGGTAGAGCTGGCAGAGGCTGCAAGTAAGATGGGGCTGGACGCTTAAATGGCTACACAGGATAATTGAAATGGCCTGGAAATCGGGACAGGTTCCATCAGACTGGACAAAAGCAGTAATCACACCAATCTTTAAACATGGAAACAGAAATGATTGTAACAACTACAGAGGTATCTCTTTAATCAGTGTTGTGGGTAAAATCTTCTCAGGCATTGTTGAAGGAAAGTACGAGTATTAGTTGAAGACCTATTGGATGACAATCAGTGTGCGTTTAGGCCTCCTACAGGTTGTCAGGACCAGATCTTTAGTTTACGGCAAATAATGGAGAAGTGTTATTAGTGGAACAGGGAATTGAATCTATGCTTTATAGATCTAGAAAGAGCATATGAACGGGTTCCTAGGAGGAAGTTATTGTCTGTTCTAAGCGATTATGGAATAGGAGGCAAACTTTTGCAAGCAATTAAAGGTCTTTACATGGATAGTAGGTAAAAAGACGAGGGCTAATAGAAATCCTTGGGTAACAGAAGAAATATTGAATTTAATTGATGAAAGGAGAAAATATAAAAATGCAGTAAATGAAGCAGGCAAAAAGGAATACAAACGACACAAAAATGAGATCGATAGGAAGTGCAAAATGGCTAAACAGGGATGGCTAGAGGACAAATGTAAGGATGTAGAGGCTTATCTCACTAGCGGTAAGATAGATACTGCCTACAGGAAAATTAAAGAGACCTTTGGAGAAAAGAGAACCACTTGTATGAATATCAAGAGCTCAGATGGAAACCCAGTTCTAAGCAAAGAAGGGAAAGCAAAAGGTGGAAGGAGTATATAGAAGGTCTATACAAGGGCGATGTACTTGAGGACAATATTATGGAAATGGAAGAGGATGTAGATGAAGATGAAATGGGAGATACGATACTGCGTGAAGAGTTTGACATAACACTGAAAGACCTGAGTAGAAACAAGGCCCCCGGAGTAGACAACATTCCATTGGAACTACTGACAGCCTTGGGAGAGCCAGTCCTGACAAAACTCTACCATCTAGTGAGCAAGATGTATGAGACAGGCGAAATACCGTCAGACTTCAAGAAGAATATAATAATTCCAATCCCAAAGAAAGCATGTGTTGCCAGATGTGAAAATTACCGAACTATCAGTTTAATAAGTCACAGCTGCAAAATACTAACGCGAATTCTTTACAGACGAATGGAAAAACTAGTAGAAGCCGACCTTGGGGAAGATCAATTTGGATTCCGTAAAAATGTTGGAACATGTGAGGCAATACTGACCCTACGACTTATCTTAGAAGCTAGATTAAGGAAGGGCAAACCTACGTTTCTAGCATTTGTAGACTTAGAGAAAGCTTTTGCAAATGTTGACTGGAAATCTCTCTTTCAAATTCTGAAGGTGGCAGGAGTAAAATACAGGGAGCGAAAAGCTATTTACAATTTGTACAGAAACCAGATGGCACTTATAAGAGTCGAGGGACATGAAAGGGAAGCAGTGGTTGGGAAGAGAGTAAGACAGGGTTGAAGCCTCTCCCCGATGTTATTCAATCTGTATATTGAGCAAGCAGTGAAGGAAACAAAAGAAAAATTCGGAGTAGGTATTAGAGTCCATGGAAAAGAAATAAAAACTTTGAGGTTCGCCGATGACATTGTAATTCTGTCAGAGACAGCAAAGGACTTGGAAGAGCAGTTGAACGGAATGGATAGTGTCTTGAATGGAGGATATAAGATGATCATCAAGAAAAGCAAAACGAGGATAATGGAATGTAGTCGAATTAAGTTAGGTGATGCTGAGGGAATTAGATTAGGAAATGAGACACTTAAAGTAGTAAGGGAGGTTTGCTATTTGGGGAGCAAAATAACTGATGATGGTCGAAGTAGAGAGGATATAAAATGTAGACTGGGAATGGCAGGGAAAGTTTGTGGTACAACTTGACCAGAAGAAGGGATCGGTTGGTAGGACATGTTCTGAGGCATCAAGGGATCACCAATTTCGTATTGGAGGGCAGCGTGGAGGGTAAAAATCGTAGAGGGAGACCAAGAGATCACTACACTAAGCAGATTCAGAAGGATGTAGGTTGCAGTAGATACTGGGAGTTGAAAAAGCTTGCACAGGATAGAGTAGCATGGAGAGCTGCATCAAACCAGTCTCAGGACTGAAGACCACAACAACAACAACATGGGTAGTCAGGCAGCAGTTAGAGGTGACGGTAAATTGAGTTCATGGTTCAGAGTAGTTCCAGGGGTAAGAACAAGGCTGCAACCTGTCTCCATTGTTGTTCACATTATTTATGGATCATATGTTGAAAACAATAGACTGGCTGGGTGAGATTAAGATATGTGAACACAAAATAAGCAGTCTTGCATATGCAGATGAATTAGTTGTGATAGCAGATTAGATTGAAAGTTTGCAAATTAATATTTCAGAGCTAGATCAGGAATGTAAGGACTATGGTATGAAAATTAGCATCTCCAAAATGAAAGTAATGGCAGTGGGAAAGAAATATAAACGGATTGAGTGCCAAATAGGAGGAACAAAGTTAGAACAGGTGGACAGTTTCAAGTACTTAGGATGCATATTCTCATGGGATGGCAACGTAGTGAAAGAACTGGAAGCGAGGTGTGCCAAAGCTAATGCAGTGGGTGCTCAGCTATGATCTACTCTCTTCTGCAAGAAGGAAGTCAGTTCCAAGACTAAGTTACCTGTGCACCGTTCAATCTTTCGACCAACTTTGTTGTATGGGAGCGAAAGCTGGGTGGATTCAGGTTACCTTATCAACAAGGTTGAGGTTATGGATATGAAAGTAGCTAGGATGATTGCAGGTACTAGTAGATGGGAACAATGGCAGGAGGGTGTTCACAATGAGGAAATCAAAGAAAAACTGGGAATGAACTCTATAGATGCAGAAGTCAGGGCGAACAGGCTTAGGTGGTGGGGTCATGTTACACGCATGGGAGAAGCAAGGTAACCCAAGAGACTCATGGATTCAGCAGTAGAGGGTAGGAGGAGTCGGGGCAGACCAAGGAGAAGGTACCTGGATTCGGTTAAGAAAGATTTTGAAGTAATAGGTTTAACATCAGAAGAGGCACCAATGTTAGCACTGAATAGGGGATCATGGAGGAATTTTATAAGGGGGCTTTGCTTCAGACTGAATGCTGAAAGGCATAATCAGTCTTAAATCATGATGATGATGATGATTGTTCCTGTTCAACTTTCCTGTAGGTCACAATATAGATATCTACATACACTCCTGGAAATTGAAATAAGAACACCGTGAATTCATTGTCCCAGGAAGGGGAACCTTTATTGACACACTCCTGGGGTCAGATACATCACATGATCACACTGACAGAACCACAGGCACATAGACACAGGCAACAGAGCATGCACAATGTCGGCACTAGTACAGTGTATATCCACCTTTCGCAGCAATGCAGGCTGCTATTCTCCCATGGAGACGATCGTAGAAATGCTGGATGTAGTCCTGTGGAACGGCTTGCCATGCCATTTCCAATTGGCGCCTCAGTTGGACCAGCGTTCGTGCTGGACATGCAGACCGTGTGAGACGACGCTTCATCCAGTCCCAAACATGCTCAATGGGGGACAGATCCGGAGATCTTGCTGGCCAGGGTAGTTGACTTACACCTTCTAGAGCACGTTGGGTGGCATGGGATACATGCGGATTTGCATTGTCCTGTTGGAACAGCAAGTTCCCTTGCCAGTCTAGGAATGGTAGAACGATGGGTTCGATGACGGTTTGGATGTGCCGTGCACTATTCAGTGTCCCCTCGACGATCACCAGAGGTGTACGGCCAGTGTAGGAGATCGCTCCCCACACCATGATGCCGGGTGTTGCCCCTGTGTGCCTCGGCCTCGGTCGTATGCAGTCCTGATTGTGGCGCTCACCTGCACGGCGCCAAACACGCATACGACCATCATTGGCACCAAGGCAGAAGCGACTCTCATCGCTGAAGACGACACGTCTCCGTTCGTCCCTCCATTCACGCCTGTCGCGACACCACTGGAGGCAGGCTGCACGATGTTGGGGCGTGAGTGGAAGACGGCCTAACGGTGTGTGGGACCGAAGCCCAGCTTCATAGAGACGGTTGTGAATGGTCCTCGCCGATACCCCAGGAGCAACAGTGTCCCCAATTTGCCGAGAAGTGGCGGTGCAGTCCCCTACGGCACTGCATAGGATCCTACGGTCTTGGCGTGCATCCGTGCGTCGCTGTGGTCCGGTCCCACATCGACGGGCACATGCACCATCCGCCGACCACTGGCGACAACATCGATGTACTGTGGAGACCTCACGCCCCACGTGTTGAGCAATTCGGCGGTACGTCCACCCGGCCTTCCGCATGCCCACTATACGCCCTCGCTCAAACATACGGTTCACGTCCACGCTGTCGCGGCATGATACCAGTGTTAACGACTGCGATGGAGCTCCGTATGCCATGGCAAACTGGCTGACACTGACGGCGGCGGTGCACAAATGTTGCGCAGCTAGTGCCATTCGACGGCCAACACCGCGGTTCCTGGTGTGTCCGCTGTGCCGTGCGTGTGATCATTGCTTGTACAGCCCTCTCGCAGTGTCCGGAGCAAGTATGGTGGGTCTGACACACCGGTGTCAATGTGTTCTTTTTTCCATTTCCAGGAGTGTAATAGTGCTGTATATTTTCTTCATTGTTTTTGTAATTGCCACAAAATCTGTTTCCTTTTTATGGTAACTTTCCAAGTTCCAATAGATCATTTTTTTCTTGTTCTGTTTCTTGCCTATGCTGTACCCTGGTAATCAGTTGTCTTTAGAGGCTGCATTCTGCAAGTACATTGATTCGCATTTTCCTGCAGCGGGTTCAGAGTTAGCTGCAAATTGTTTTATTGGGCACATTTAGATTACATTGATTCACAACAAACTCATTTTGGTGGAATTGCCATTTTTGAGTGATCCTGTTGAGATGTTATAACTGTTCTGGTGTACTTATGTCTATGTATTTTCTATGTCATATCACATTATACTGTACTTATGTCTAGATGGAATGACATCCATAATGCATCTTGATCTGATTTTTCTGTCTGGTAATATGTTGTTGTTACTATGAATCATTTTGTTTCATTTGTATTAGACTTTTAGTGGTTTTATATAGTATATTTTGACATTTGTTTGACAGTTTTCATTCCAGCTAAATCCATCTCTTCCAGCGTAACAAATTTATACACTGACTAGAAACAATTCATCAGCAATTTAATAGTTACCATCCACAAATAAAATATTCATATGAACAGAGCAGAACAGATCCATAAATTTTCTGGACCTAAAAACAAGCAATAGTAACAACCACTACAATTTCAAAATTCACAAAAATCCTAAAACAATGTACATAATCATAAATAAAACTTCATGTCACACAAATTCCCATAAATATGTATATTTCAGGTCAATGATCAATAGAAATATATATTTATCTCTCAACACTAATGCTACATAAAATGAAACAACAACACTACAGTATGTAACACAAAGAAATGATTTTAGCCCCATCACAGTGCTAAAATATATTTAGGAAGGAGAAATTCTGATCTCTGCCATGTTCAGGCAATGAAAGAATTCATTGACAACAGCCAGGATTCAAACATGGGTCTCCTACTTACTAGGCAGGTACATTAACCATCTACGTCACCTTGGTGCAGTGGTTAGACACAACTTTATGGACTACCCAAGCACACTTCTCCCCTCAGTCCAAATTCCCATTTTCTCCACACTACCAAAGTAACGTGTCCTATCCCTTTTTCCTCTGTTTACTTATCGCATCATATGAAGTCCTGCACGAGGTCAGGCGAAGAGTGCTCTGCACTGAATGATCATATTAACCTTAGATTACATGAACAATAGACAATGTCTGTGACAGGTAAACTGGCATAAGGAAGAGAGGATGAAAATGAAATAAGGCCAACTGATGTACCAACAACAAATAGGCAACATATTGGACAAATTGATCACTTGCTAAAGAATACCAAAAAAACTTGTGTTTCATACAAACAAGCTGAAAACAAAAATAAGAGGAGGACAAATGAGGTCCCCATTTTTTCTAATCCACAGATTTGCAGAATTTCCTGTGATGACTGCACTCCATTCTATATCAGACATACAAGAAGAAACTTTGGGATCAGATTTAAAGAATGTACAAGAAACTGTGACAGTAACCAATCAAGTTTTTACTTAACACCTCAAAAGCAAAAATCTTAAGGCAGAACAAATCAAAAATGCTTTGTAATTCTACATAAAGTACCTAAAGGTCATGCTATTAACAAAAAATATCCAGATGACATCCTTAATGAACAAACAGATCTGAAACATAAAGTGGTTCCAATACAAAAGGAACTACATGATTCATGATAACACACCAGAGAGGAAACTCACTCCAATATGGATTATGGATGTCATTCCACCTAGATGCAAGTACAATATAATGTAAAACAATGTAATAGAAAATCTTGACCGATGCAGTTCCCAACAATCAGTCTTTCCTTCTCATCCCACACAGTAAGTCTCCCCTGACTCACGGTTCTGTGTGACTTTCCCAAAATCTACCCCTTTTCCAAGACCTCTCCTATCCTTTTGCTTCACACTACTTCTTACACTTTCAACTCTTCTGCCTGAAGAAGGAGCCACTGGCTCTGAAAGCTTACCAATCACAACAGTCTTTTATGTGTGTGTTCTGCTGCCACTTGGTGAGTATATTTTTTATCTATTCAACTACATAAGTTCACCAACAGGAAATACATACACACAAAAATACTATAACAATTATAACATCTCAGCAGGATCACTCGAAACTGGTGGCTCTGCTAAAATGAGCTCATTGTGATTCAATGTAATCCACATGAATCAAACACAACAATTTGCAACTAACCTAGAAATATGGAAAGAAAATGCCATATTTTGACCTTATGTATGCTGTGGGCTCAATAAAGATGTAGTAATGTTTATTGACTCCTTGAGTGGGATAATGTTCCATCGCAGATAAAACTGGTGTTGGGACTGCCATCTATGAGCTTTGGCAACCACAGTTCATAATTAACCTAGCTGAATAGGGTACTGCACTTCTTCTGCATTCGGTGTTCTATTAATCCTCAAGTACTCGTTCCTCGGAGCCTCATCTGCTAGACAGACTACACCATGTTAAGGTAAAGTTGACACCTGGATGAGTGGGGCTCTGTATCCACATCATTATTCCTGTAACACCTGATTATTGTCTGTGACCACATTAATTACAAAAAACACAAGATTTGCTAAATGGTTGATGTCTATACAATCAGGCGTTTTGGATCATAAAAAATATCAGTTATTGACTAGTAGGTGAGAATTTTAGGCTTTCTCCAGAGATTTAACACACACACAAACACACGCCTACAGATAGAAACTATCAGCAGATTGAACAATGGAAACTCCAGGTAGTAATATCAACAATGTAGGGAAAAACAGATTGCTGTTTACTGTAAAGGTAACACATTAAGTTGCAGACAGTCACAATTAAGAAATTAAATGACTTCACAATTTTGAATAAGAACAACTATTAACTGTAGAATGGAACAGTGACAATGAAAATTTGTGCCGGATCAGGACTCTGTAAGCTTGGATTTCCTGCATATCTCGAGTGGTTGCTGTACTATTTGGCTATCCGTGTACGACCCATGGCCACACCCAATTTTCCATATATTGTCAACCGTGCGTCTACAACCAGTACTCCTACATCCATTATGTATATTCCTGTACAGGTCAGACATTTTACTGGAAAGTCACTTGCCCGGTTTTGGCAGATAAATACAATATTGCAGTGAGTGTGTTATTCTGATTACAATGCAAAGATCGTTTGGACATGCATCGTAATCAGAATAACACAGGTACACAATATCGTACAATTACGACATTTACACATAAGCTTTTAGCTATAGCCTTCATCATTAAATGAAAAACACACCCCATTTGTTCGCAAAAGCAAGCACACATCATGCACACATGACCACCAACACTGGCAGCTCGGGCTAGAATGCAGTTATCAAGTGAGATGCAAGCAACAATGTGGAGAGGGTAGGGAAGGAGAGGATAGATCAGTGTACAGTTGAGGGGGGGGGGAGGGGGAGAAGCCCACTCTCTGGCAGAGTGCACAGGGACCAGAATGCCCACAGATGCAGCATCAGGAGGTTGTGTGGCAGGGAGGTGGGGGAAAAATGGAACGAGAAAGGAGAGGAGTGGGAAGGAATGGGCAGATGTCTTGGCAGAGGGCAGAAAACAGTGAGTGTGGGAGGCAAGAATGGGGGGGGGGGGGGGGGGGTGATAGGACAGAGGGGATGGAAACTGGTGGGTGGAGGGTGTGGGGACAGATTATTACCTTTGGTTGAGGCCAGGATAATTATGGGAGCAGAGAAGGTGTTGTAAGGATAACTCCCATCTGCTCGGTTCAGAAAAGCAGTGGTGAATGGGAGGATCAAGATGGCCGGGGTTGTGAAGCAGCCACTGGAATCAAGTATATTATGTTCAGCTGCATGTTGTGTTGCAGTATGATCTTCTTTGCTCTTGGCCACAGTCTGGTGGTGGCCATTCATCCTGATGGACAATTCGTTGGTAGTTACATTAAAGCAAAAAGTTGTGCAGTGGTTGTAGCAGAGTTGGTAAATGACATGGCTGCTTTTGTTGGTGCCAAGCCCTTGGTGGGCTAGGATAAGCCTGTGACAGGACTCTAATAGGAAGTGCTGGGTGGGTGGATTGGGCAAATCTCAACCTTGGGTCTTCCACAGGGATATTATTCTCATGACAAAAGGTTGTGACAGGGAGCAGAATAAGGATGGACCGGGATGTTGTGGAGGTTGGGTGGGTGTGGAACACTACTTCAGGAGGGGTGGGAAGGATCTCTGGTAGGTTGTCCCCCATTTCAGGGAATTATTATAGGTAATCAAAGCTCTGCTGAAGAAAGTTGTTCCAGTCTGGGATGGTATTGGTTGATAAAGTGGGCATCCTATGCGCTGGTTTTTGGAGGTGGTGGAAGGATTGTGGTGTGAGGGGAATGGAATGGGAGATCTCCTTGCAGACTATGTTTCGGGGGGAACAGGAGGTGGTAATGTCTGTCTGTGAAGACCTTGGCGAGACCCTCAGCATGCTGGATAAGAGAGTTCTTGTCACTGCAGATATACCATCCCTGGGGGGCCAGGCTGTATGGGAGGGATTTTTTGGTGTCGGAAGGGATGACAGTTGTCGAAGTGCAGGTGATTGGTAGATTTGTTGCAGACAGAGGTGTGGATGGAGCCATCGGAGAGGCGGTGGTTCAATGTCTAGAAAGGTGGCATGCTGCGTTGAGGATGACCGGGCGAAATGGATGGGAGAACAGACAGTGAGATTGTGAAGGAATTAAGCTAGGGTGGCATGGCACACCTCTCTTCTCCTACTCGTGCTCTCTCTACCTCTTCCCTATCCCCTCCAGATTACTGATCCTGTCCCATGTGATAGTTGCATTCTGGCTCGAGCTGCTGGTGTCGGCAGTCATCTGTGTGTGAGGTGTGCTTGCTCGTGTGAATGAATGATGTACGTTTATCTTTTTCTGCCGAAGGCTGTGGCTGAAAGCTGTAAGTCTCTTTTAATTGTGTCTGTACGTAACTTATCATCTTTACAGTAAGGCATGCTCTAGCTTTTCCTGCATTGTTGATATCTTCAGACTTATACTGGGATATGCGCGATACTGCTAAATAAGAGACAGACTTTGGAACCACAATGTCACCACCAATACAGTTGACACAAAGGTTAGGAAACTCGAGTTGTATTTGGCAGAAGTGAGTTTAACCAATCCAATTCTCATTTTCTTTCATTCCAAAAAGTCTCTAACAGTTTTGTTAATGGTGCCACATCTGTTTTTGTGTCACATACTCTTCCAATCTGAGTGTGTTCTCCACCTCTTATTACATCAATGACATTGGCACATTTAACTCAAAGCTCCCTTGTTTTGTTAAAACAATAAACATTACTGTCACACCTATAATATGCATAGTGTTCACTCTGTGCTAATCAAAATGTGAACATAGAAATTTGCTGTCAATAGAATATTTACTCTTCTAATAATTGAGTCATGGTTTTAGTATACACCAGTAAACTGCTGGTGGCTTGTGAACAGTTGGTATAACGTAAGTAATTATTATTCATGTTTGGATCCTACTGGACCACAATGAGGGGCATTTCCAGAGTTTTATTTTATTTTTTCTTTGTTCCCACATTACTTTCATTGTCACAGAATGGTTTTGTTTACATTCATCAGGTCAAGTTATTCCTGTCTTATTGGTTTTTTTTCTGCCAGTCTCAGCTGTCCAGTCATGAATTTCCTGTCTGGCATATCTAGGTGTGTTACTCTTCCTTCCTTCAGGCCATATTTCATTGCTTCAATCCATTTTATTGTTTCAATTTTAGTTTTGCTGCAACTTTCATACAATTCCACATCTGTCTATGCAATCTGGTTGGTTACAGTCTTTTAATATGTTCATAGAATTTTAGCTTTTTTTCAAATCTGAATAAATGGTGGTGTAATTTTCACTTTCTTTATTTGCTCTTAATCTGTATGTTCCTTCATCAGAATAATTCGGACTTAAAATTTTTCTGATTGCTTTTTGTTCTCCCAATTGGATTTCAATGGTGTCTCTCTTCCCCTGTTTGGAATGAGTGTTTCAGTCCCATAAACACACTCTGGTTTGATGAGTGTCTTGTAGTCCCTATGTTTTATGTATTTTGTAGTACATATGTTTCGTAAGTGTTGTAGTCATTTTATGGTAATGACTTTCATAATCAGTCTTTTCCAGGACAATCTCATGAATGATTTTGTCTAAATTTTTGAACTGAGGAACACTCAATTTTTATCTGTCTCCATCTCTGCCCCCCCCCCCTCTCACCCCCCCCCCTCCCCACCGTCTCTCTCTCTCTCTCTCTCTCTCTCTCTCTCTCTCTCTCTCTCTCTCTCTCTCTCTTGTGTGTGTGTGTGTGTGTGTGTGTGTGTGTGTGTGTTTTTAGAATTTTGGCTGCCAGGTTGGTGTTGAACATGTATATTTTATTTTATTTATTTATTTATTTTCTCAAATTTTATTTGCAGACCTGCTGTTTCTTTAAGAATTTCTATTTGTTTTTGTACTTTTTCAGTGCACTGACATAGAACTTCTACATCATATGCGAAGTCTATCCCACCCAGTATTGGTTCTTCCTACTTTGACTGGTTCATTGATTGTAAGCTAAGATTTTGCTCAGATAATTTTTGCTAACAGTTGAAAAATAATGGGGCAATTCATCCCCTTCTGCCGTTCGAGGTTTAATTTCAAAATGTAATATCTTCGATAAATTTTACCTTATTTAACATGTCACTAATAACTGCTGTAATTTTGATGTCCTTGCCTTATTCTTTCAGAATTTGGAACAGAGACTTATGATCCACTTAGTCATAAGCTCCCCTCTTTTCAATCTACAATGGTACAAGCTACATTCTTATTACAATTTGGTATCAGAGAATTAATTTTACTTATTCATTTTGCAGAGGATCTGTTTTGTCTGAAGCCTGGATGATACTCACCAATTTTGCATTAATGATGTTGCTGTTCGCAGATAAGGAGACATTTGTTATATCTTGTAGTTTCCGTTGTCATGAACAACTTAGTGGATATCAGCATGGAGGAAAAACAAATATATGTTTCTTATGTTACTGTATTTTCCTTTTTCTTTTTCCACTCAGCTAAGCACACTAATATTTTGTCTGGCAAACTTATTTCAGAACTGACAATAAGAGAGTTAAGATGTTTCGAGATTTTTCTTTTACATTTCATAATGTAATTTCTATTTACATCTGCTGCAAGAGACATTAATGGCAACTGCTTTTGTACTATGTTTGCAGGGACCTGCTGAGAAACAATGCCAAACTGCGAGTGCTTCTGATGCGCGACTGCAAACTGGAGGACCTTCCGACTGGCCTTCTGAGAAATGCATCGAATCTGGAATGGCTGGACCTGTCGAGTAATGACATCTCACAGTTCCCCTCAGACTTCATTCAGGATTGCACGAAGCTGGCCTATTTAGGACTGGCCTACAACAAGCTTAAGGTTCTCAGTTCAGATGTACTGCACCAGCGCGGTGGATCTCTTGCAACGTAAGTGTGCCTCTAATTTAGTTTTAATCAACCTGTCTCTTGGTATTAGGCTAACTTCTATCCTTGTCTACTATATACTACTTCTAATCTCTATGGATTACTCTGAATGATTCCATTCTTTGAATTTACTTCCTGAAATATATCTTCATGGGATGTGGTGATCATTGTGATGCCTCTCTTGTCCTTAATTTCATCAGCATCTGTTGAGTATTCACCCTACTTCAGATTTTTTGTTTTCTTTTCTGTTTTATTGTATTGCACTGGCAACTTTAGTGTTCTTACCCCGCCGGCCACGGTGGCTGTGTGGTTCTAGGCACTTCAGTCCGGAACCGCGTGACTGCTACAGTCGCAAGTTCGAATCCTTCCTCGGGCATGGATGAGTGTGATGTCCTTAGGTTAGTTAGGCTTAAGTAGTTCTAAGTTCTAGGGGACTGATGAGTCCCATAGTGCTCAGAGCCATTTGTTCTTACCCCTTAGTTTGTCGATCAAAATGGAGTGGTATACCAGTTGTTAAAATAAATGCAATAACTGTTTCCAAACATATTACGAGCAATCTCCAGTACAGTTAGACTAGTTAGTTTCTCTTCAGCATAATGACTGCCATAATTCGTTACCTTATCAGTATGAACAGTGAAAACCTTGTAACTACCTGAGAATAAATTATCTTGACTGATGAGGGGTACTATCTGGTGGAGAAGGGGTTGGTTGACTAAATGCATTGTAACACCTGTGAGCCTGAAACAGTTAAAAGTTGCAGAAGGCTGTGAAGAATAATATCCATCCATCCCACTGAGAATGAGGTTGTTACAGGTGTATATACCCATCATGCCAACTTGATGGCTTAAACTCATTCTCACTATTTGCAACTCTAGGATTCAAAAAAGAAAATTTGTAATTTTCTTTCACCTGTTACAGTTTGGAACTGGAAGGCAACCCTTGGCGCTGTGACTGCAACCTTCTGCCCCTGGCCGGCTGGGCCACATTGAGAAAAGATGCGGTACCGGGACGGCCCAAGTGCAGCTCTCCACACGACGTCGAGGATGAGCCGCTGCAGCGCTGGTTCCACAGCAAAGACGCGATGAAGTGCGGTGGAGCCACCACGTCGCTGCGCACGGACCTGAACCGAGTACTGTCTGTGGCTCGTGCCATCGCCAAGCAGGGACCGAGCTTCTTCGCGAACCTGCTCCCCGTCTCCGACGAGGAAGTCGGCTTCACCGCCACAAATTACTTTTCGTACGCCATGGCGGCCCGGACCGACGCCGACGTCGACAGCGTGGTGTGGCACTGGGCGCGGTTCCTCGAGAAGGTTCTGGACAGGCGACACCTTCGCTACAGCAAATTGGTTGCCGAGAAGGGCATAGACCAGATCGGCATGGACAGGATGCTGCTGCTCAGCAAGGAGACTGAGAAAGATCCTCTGAAAGTTAACATTGACATCCTGATGGATCCACTCGCAACCACCACCTCGAAGCCACCAGCAGCCAGGGCTATCGAGCGGCCGCTGAGGCCGAAGGGCTTCGAACCTCTCGTGAATTTCACTTACATTATGAACAGTGTCCCAGAGAACATTACAAAAGTAGTTGACGACGGTATTGAGGAAGAGCTGAAGATTCTGTTTGGAGTCATCAATGGCACTAATGCTACCAGCCCGAATGCTACAGTAGCCAATGCGACAGCATCGAATTCTACAGGTAATGTCACGACTGGCTCCCCAAACACTACTATTGCTGCCACAAACGTGACCCTGGCTCCTTTCTTGCAAAATAGTGCTGCTGTCACAACAACACCTGCAAGTCTGGCACCTTCCATTACCTCCACTCCTTCTCCAACCAATCTGTCTTCTGTAATGGCCGTATCTACAAGTACACCTCTTTCACCTAACGCTTCCAGTGTGATGCCTGTCAACACGATCCCAAATACGACCTCACTTGTTAACGGTACTTCTCCTGATAACCGGAACGTAACGAACTCTACTTCGTCCCTGGCAGGTCTCAATGCGACTGCTGCATCTGCCAATGGCACATCGGTGCCACTGAAGAAGCTGAATGCTACAGAGCAGGTCGTGGCTGGCCTGCGTTCGGAGCTTCGCGAGGTGCTTTCCACTCTGCTGCTGAGCATTGATCGGGCAAAATGGGATGCGGCGTACCAGAAGTCCGTCAAGGAGGAAGAGGAGAAAGCTAAGAAATCACCGCAGCCACCAAATTTTGCACAGCAACCGAAACCACCCACTGCTGAAATGAACACGAGGGTTGCAGGAAGTAGTGCAGAAAGCTGTGTATTGATGCAAACTCAACTTACTGTACTTATTGCTTTTATGGCTCTATTGGCCCATCCTCTCGTGTAACTGCTCTGTAGAACTGAGCATGCAATAGCCAGCTTTTGGTATTTCAGCCACAATTTAATATAAAATGCATTTTCATCATCTGTGTGCATGTCATTGTCTTTATTCCTCTTTCGCTGCTTATGAATTGAAAATTCGGGTGTACTTTGCTGAAGGATGTCCTGGGAACAGATGTTTCTTCGAGTGGAATCATTTAGGAAAAGCTCCCTGAATGACATTCTAGGTGCCTATGAATGACTTCTGGCTTGATGCATTATATCTGATCCTTTGATTTAAAGGATTTATTCATTAGGAAAGGAACATAAACAAGCAGCAACTGGCAGGCTTCATATTCTATCAAAAGACATATTTCTTGAAAACAGTGCCAACTGCAATACATAATTGACTGAAGAGCTAATTTTATTACCTAATGAGTCATTCATGGGTAAATAAGAGATCAGATATCTGATTGCATAATATTGGATAACAGACTTCATTGTTTGATTGCTTGGCCTTGTACAATAAGGTAACTTATGTTGTCATACTGCATAGTTACTGCATGTTGAAGGAAGTTGATGTTATGCCTAGACCGCTCACTGTTCAATTGTTCACACAGCAGTGGCTTGCAACCTTATCGAGAATGAAGCATGTACAGTTTCTTGTGAACATAAATGCTGTACTATAATAATTGTATCACATATTGTAGCACATCTTTGTTATTTGTGCTGAAAATATTCCATGAAAGGTGCTTTGTTCATAAATTACTTAGTTATTGCTATTCAATATCTGTGTTGTTGTTGGAGAACTTTCAAATGTTAATACTGTTTGAGAAGTGTCAGTTTTGGTGTTGTAGTTTTGTCTTTCCCATTCTCATTTGCACAGTCACCACTTATTTACATAGATGTGTTGTAATAGATAGCATAAACCACATAAGAAACTTATAAAAGAAATTTACATGCTGTGAGGCAGTTACCAAAATCCAGCAGTAAGGAGTTGAGAATGTGTGTGTGCATGTGTGTAGGTGTGTTGCACGATTTTGTAGACTAAACAGTATTCGTAAATGCATGATGCCTGTTACATGTTTTAGATTCTTTACTTGTTATTCAATAAGCACTCCTACAGCTTTTATATTTCTGTTGTTTTAATTGTTTGTATGTGTGTTCTGGCTTTTTTAAAATACTACATGGAATGAGAGAAACTAGGTCTTGAGGCAAACTTTTGATACACTTGGAAATGGTTGAAATTTTTTTGTTACATATATGACCTCCTCCAGGAGGCCTAACACTTTCAGAATTTGACATTCAAATAAACTTTGGAACAATGAAATTTCGTACTATTTGTTGCATAATAACTGAGATGTTGCTGAAGCATCAAACTTTGTTCAGTTATTATATAATTAAAAATGGTTTTCCATTGAATTTGATCTGATGGTCTGATTAAATTCAGGAATTTATATAGAAATAATTCAAATTTTAATTAAAGGAAAATTTCATTTAATATGTATAGACCTGATATGATTAAATTTAATATGGTTCACTGCTACAGAAGTGGATGTAGTAGCTTCTACTGTCTGTTGTTGAATAATGTGTCCCATTCCATATGCCTGACGGGCGATGGCTCTTCTTTGTGAGACTCTCTGTGAACGAATTAATGTTAAAACACATGTAACTGTTATTACACATTCAGATAGGTATTTAAAAGTGAGAATAAGTTTGTTGGGAAAAGGAATGGGAGTCTCAAGTTCCAAAAGTTATTACTTTTTCATATTTTTAAAGTTGTAAGAATGAACCAATGAATAGTGGTAAATTAAATTTAATGATTGCTTCCACTATCTATTTCAAAGCTACCTTCAACAGATACACCTCAAATATAACACATACATTCTTCACTCACATTATGTTCCTTCTGTTTGACTTACAAAAATCACCTTAAATGTAAAATTTCCTGGAGATGGTAACATATGAACAAAATAAGAAACTTACAGGAAGGTGGTCAGAGCAGCTACACTTACACAGAATATTCTACATGTTACTGTAAAATATTTCCCACATAGTTTTCCATTGCATTATCTCCCTCCCCCCCTTTTCCAAATCCCTAGCCATTATTCCATTAATTCTCTCTCTCATCCCAGTGCTAATTATGTTATTTCAGAAACCCTACAAATTAATCATTTTCTGAATACCCAGCCATAGACCTATATGGTCATGCATGGTATTGTGCTGAGATGAAATAAGAGGTGCTGACTTTTATGATTTATAGTATATTTTGTCATGCCCTGTTAATTGCACAGGAGAAAGATATTTTTTATGTTAAAGATATACAATACTCATTTTAATGTAAAAAGACTGTAAACCATAGCACTTACGAAACTATGCATTGTTTGCATGTGAATCTTGCCTCTTTTCTGTTGCTTTGTTTTGTTTCGTTGTATATTTGGTTAATTCTAAAAGAGAGAAATTTGATAACGCTTTTAAGAAATGATGAATATCAAGTGTCTATTGTTTACATTCCTCACAGTGATTGAAATCTGACAAAAATTAAGCTAAACACTGTTTGAGACTAAGGGACAATATGCAATAGCTAACATATGGGACTGTATGCAGGTACAGAAATGGAAAATGAGATTTATTTCAAGTTGCAAGAACTTGTATCTCAAACTTAATTGTCTCTTGAAGTAGGAACTGAAAGATTGTAAAGATAAAGTTGTGAGGTTTTAATTTTTTTTGTTTCCTGTGATACCTGACTTACCAGCCTACCTCCAACTCTTTTATTGAGACAAGTGTCACAAATTTTTTATTTCACAGGATCACATGTTTGTGATAGTATTGAAGCGTTTAATGTTGATGTTAACAATTCCTGTGTCAGTATGTTCAGAAATTGTTGACAATATTTCATGAAATCTTTTTAAAAAACTAAGAATAAATAAAATATTTTTATGATTTCAGAAAAACTGTGATTTAAAACAATCTCAATCAGAACCACATAAAACTTTGTATGTTTTAGAGGTATTTGCTACGGAAGAAATGGGTAACCATTAGTAATCAAATATATTTTGTTTAGCAAATTTATTCGATTGTGCAAAAGGATTGATATACATTTTCAGCATTTCTCACAGCATTACAAAGGAAGAAATTTTTCTGTTGTTAAATTTTATTGCCTATTATCATTTCTGTTTTCCTGTTTGTTGATGTGATGTGTTATGAATTGCAAATATTCAATACTCTCAAATTGAAGTATTTTCATATTGTATTGCATTGTATTGAACTTTTCTAAGCAAATGCAATTAAAATTGGTGGATTTCTTACTGTATTGTTATATTTACAAACTTTAAAGTATATCTAAAAATTTTAAAATAGTTTTTCATTTAAATATACAAAATTGTCCAGAATCCTTTTATACATCTTCTGTTATGAACTTGTGTTTGGCTTTAAAATAAGAATTTGGGTATTACTATTGATGGATCTTTGATTCAATCAGAGATTCATCACTGTCAATACACATTTGTGTGGAAGCTATATTGTCACATTACTAACTGAACAGTTACAAGCAATGGATGAGTTGCTCTGTGGGCATGTTTCTTACTAAAGATCCAAAGGGAAATGGAGGTGGTGTATTTGTCATAGTAGATAAGAAACTCAGATCCACCGAGGTTCAAATTGAAGCTGCATGTGAGATTGTGTGGGCAAGACCTAGTATCAGGGATGAGCATAAAATGATGACTGCATCCTTCTATCGCCCACCAGCCTCATCTCTTGATGCAACTGGAAACTTCAGGGAAAACGTCAGTTCACTTGTACATATGTACTGTAATCATTAATGGTAACTTTAATTTTCCAACTATTAACTGGGAAAATTACAGTTTTGCTAATGGTGGGTGTGATAAGACATCATGTGAGACATTGCTAAAAGCGTTCTCTGAAAACTACCTAGAACAGTACTTAGGAACCCCACTCATGAAGGAAATATTTTAGACCCAATGGCAAAAAATAAGGATGACCTCTTTGGGTATCGGTGACCATGATGCAATTGTGGCAAAATATGATTACCAAAGTACAAAGGACCTCTACAACTAGTAGAAAGACATATATGTACAGTAAACTTGATAATATGTACCCAGTACAATTGGAGAACCTCCATGATAATATGTCACTGTAGAGAAATTTCTAAAGAAATGGAAATTACTGCATAATAGGTGTAAAAAAAAAAAAAAAAAAAAAAAAAAAAAAAAAAAAAAAAAAAAAAAAAAAAAAACATAGGGCTTCAGTCAGAGAGGAGATGCTGAATGGAAAGCATCTAGCTGTCAAAAGAACAATACATGCTGCCTTCAATAATTACTGTTGCAGAATATTGTCAAATGATATTTTGCAAAACCAAAGTTGGTGTCCAATCCCTAGCAAATGAGGCAGGCATTGAAACTGAAGGTAGTAAAGCAAAAGATGAAGTGCTTAACTCTGCTCCTTTACAAAGGAAAACACATAATTGCCACAATTTAATCCTTGTAGCACTGAAAAGACAAACGAAATAAGTATTAGTGTTAGTGATGTTGACAAACAGTTTAAATCATTAAAATTGAACAAAGCTCCAGGGTCTGATGGAATCCTTATCAGACTCTACACTGAATTTGTGACTGAGTTAGCTCCTCTTCTAACTATAATCAATTGTAGATCCCACGAACGAAAAACTGTGCTCAGTTTATGGAAAAAAGTAAGTGATCCACAAAACTACCATCCAGTATCCTTGACATCGATTTTTTGTAGAATCTTAGAATATTCATAGCTCAAACATAGTGAGGTATCTTGTGCAGGATGACCTCCTCAGTGCCAATCAGCATGGATTCCAAAAACCAGTATTTCTCGATTTCAGAAAAGCATTTGACACAGTACCACACCTATGCTTATCGTCAGTATGATCATATGGGGCACCAAGTGAATTCTTTGACTGGACTGAGGACTTTTTTGTAGGGAGGACCCAGCATGTTACCTTGGACAGAGAATCATCGTCAGATGTAGATGTAACTTCAAGTGTGCTCCAGGGATACCTGCTGTTCATGTTGTACATTAATGACCTTGCAGACAATATTAATAGTAACCTCAGACTTTTTGCAGATGATGCAGTTATCTATGATGACATACTGTCTGAAAGAAGCTGCATAAATATTCAGTCAGATCTTCATAAGATGTCAAAGTGGTGCAAAGATTGGCAACTTGCTTTATATATTCAGAAATGTTAAATTGTACTCTTCACAATACAAAAAAAAAAAAAAAAAAAAAAAAAAAAAAATAATAATAGTATCTGATGACAATATCAATGAATCACTGTTGGAATCAGCTAACTCATGTAAATACGTGGGTGTAACACTTTCTAGTGATACGAAATGGAATGATCAGATAGGTTCAGTTGTGGGTAAAACAAGTGGTAGACTTCGATGTATTGATAGAATACTGGGGAAGTGCAATCAGTCTACAAAGGAAATTGCCTACAAATCACTAATTCTAGAATACTGCTCAAGTGTGTAGGCTCTGTACCAAATAGGACTGACAGGGGACATTGAATGCATCTGGAGAAGGGCAGCATAAATGATCACAGGTTTGTTTGACCTGTGAGAGAAGTCATAGATATACTAAAGACTGGAAGACTCTTGATGATAGAAGCAAAGTATCCCGAGACAGTTTGTTAACAAAGATTCGAGAAACAGCTTTAGATGATGACTCTGGGAATATACAACAATCCCCTACATATCATTCACATAGGAATTGTGAGGGTAAGTTTACAATAATTACTGCATACACAGAGGCCTTCAAAAAGTTATTCTTCCCATGCTCTATGTGTGAATGGAACAGGAAGAGCTCTAATAACTGGTACAATGGAGTATACCCTGTATCATACACCTTGCAATGGTTTGCCGAGTACAGGGGTAGATGTAGATCTTGCCAGTATGATGTTAGTTGCAGTCTTCCAGATCATGAAACACTGGCATTGGAAACAGTTTAATTGACCCACTATATTTCCAAAGTGTTAATATTATTATGCAGCCTCTCAAAATCAGTCTTAGTTAGTCAATATTATTGCATATCTGGGAAATACTGCCAGTATTATTGATGGTCTAGAAGCCACTTAAGTGAAAGCTTAAAAATGGAGAATAAATGAAAGTACAAATTTTTATCCTAGTTACATAAATGAATTTACATTTTTGCCACCGCAATTTAAATAAAAATGCATTTTTATATCCTAGATATAAGTAAAAGTATCATATTTCTTCTTTTAAGAATGTGTGTTTACCTAAGTAGTTTCCTGTACAATAAGAAATGCCGTATAACTCCAAGAAGTGATTGATTCTATAAAAAAAGTTTGATGTACGAGTAATATTTTTAGTTTCCTTTTGAATACTTGTAAATTATTACTTTTATACCTGACGCAGTGACACTGTTTTGTAGTTTCAGACTCTAGGTGGAAGTTTTCCACCGGTCTTGTATCGTGGTTGTGAGTGTCACAATTTCCCTCAAAGAATTCACTTTTGGTGGCTGCAAAATCATAACCGAGTGATATATAGGCATATAATAGTAAGTATCCTGAGACCTCTGCAGGATATAATATATATTAAGCTCAGGCTTGTCTTTTGAAGTTTGGAAACTTTTCCAATTCCTGCTGCACTCCCCAGCAGATTACACCATGGAAGATTAAAGAATGGAAATATGTAAAATATGACAATGGCATTATTTATCTGACAACAAAGTGAGAAATGGTTCTCAGTGCAAAGTGTGCTGGGCTACATTTTTTGAGCAGTTGATAATTTTTCTCTTCCATCTTAACTGATTGTCATATTCAGAAGCCTCAGATTTCTTATATATGGTTTCATTAATTTTCTATTTCTTAATATGTCTGCAGTTGTTGTTACCAGAAGGAAATTTACTGTGACTTAAGGTGGCACAGCTATGTGGCAAGTATATGTCACAGAAGAAGAGAAGGACAAACAGAGAAATCGGGTTGTAGTAAGCACATACATGCAGTATTTTCATCATATAGGGTTTATGGTAGATAAGTTCAGGACAGTAGCTCCATGCATGAGATGCATGTCTCCTTGTGGCTACAGATGCACGTGAAAAATCCTCAGTGTGCCTCAGCAGGAAAACTGACAAATGAGGTGATACAATAGGGGACAGGAACTGGACTTAATTGTTGTAAATCTAGTGGGCCAGCCAAGTTTAATTGAGGGATGAGCAGTTGTTGCTACTAATACAGATGTAACTTTAGCAAACTGGACAGCAGCAGCTAAGATTAAAAGCTGGCATGTGCCCCAAGTCTAACATCTAGTGAACCTAATGCAATTTTCAGCAAAGAGAAAGTAGCAACAATAGAGGGAAGCATAATTGGGTTAGACAATTTCCAATGGAATCAATTCCAGTACATATATACTTGAGTGTGCAGCCATTAACTGAACTATTGCAAAGAGCACAGGATATTTATATACCAAAGAAAAAAATAAACAGTCACTGTATTGTCCCAGGAAGCCCTGAACTTTGCATACTCAGGCAGAAAGTAAGATCAAGAGAAGAGCTTACTAGTGCACTTAAGGCCAATCAGAACATACTGTGAAGCTTTATGAAAACAGGGTAATTAAAATGTGCTACAAAACACTTCCTGATGTGACACGAATATGTGCATTGAAATGCTTGCACAACTTAGCTATAAGTGAACTAGATAATGAATATGGCAGTCAGATGTTGGTGTTACCTTTCGTTCAGGAAGAAGTTGCTATCGCATTCAAAAACCCAAAACTGGAAAAGCACCAGGTCTGGTTGACATCTACCCTGAGGTTCCATGAATGATAGGTCCACTGACAGTACCCAATTTGGCACTATTACTCAATGAGGTGTTGCAAATAGATAAGATCCTGGCAATTTAGAGTAGTGATTCAAAAGGAAAAATATAAAGACTCCATAAGTGGTTCATTGTTTTGGGATCTTAGTACTGAAACTCTTAACATCTATTAGATGAGACAGATATTGTTGAAGGTTTCGTTGCATATGTGGATGATGCCCTAGTTGCTCTGTCTGCAGCCTCCACAGTGAGACTAGAAGAAAAGAAGACTGAGGTGCCTGTTCAGATGCAGTGATGGTGTACGGGCAACAAACTGGCTATAGTTTTCCATAAAACCATATACGAGGGTCATTTCAATAATCATGCACACTGCACATGCGTGACCGTTACGTTGGCATGATCAAGCTGAAATTCATGTCATTCGTGACTGAGACTTTACATGTCACAGTCGTATAAGTGTCCGCAGGTCCGTGTGGCTGTGTTGTGAGTTATTCAGTTTTAAAATGCAAGCTGAAACTGAGTTAAGTCGGATTACAAGAGGTGACAAGTGTTCCTATGTCAAAATCGAATCCTGACGTGTAAAGAAAACAATGGAAATTTACAATGCTTTGAGAGAGGCATCTGGTAATAGTGTAGTGGATTGTAGCACAGTGTCATCACGGTGGTGTGCTCGTTTCCGTGAAGGTTGTGTAAGCACCCGTGAGAGAACAACCCAAGAAGTGGAAAGCCAGCAAATGCAAGAGACTTCACATCTCAAGTTATTGTTAATGACATTTTGAAAGAGGATCTACAAAAAACATGTGAGAAAGTTGCATACGAGGCCAGAATGTCAGTCCCTTTAGTTTACAGAGTCGTGACTGAAAAGTTAAAATAAGAAAAGTCACTGCAAGACAAGTTCCACACGATCTGAGTGAAGAGCAAAAAGGAGATCGCAAAAGAATCACAGAATAATGGTTTCAGCATTATCGAATAGAGGAACAGTTTCTGCAAAGGATTGTTGCACTTGACAAAACCTCTATGAGAGTTTGAGCCACAACTGAAGAATCAGTTGTGACAATGTAAAAGTTTCGACTCCCTTCGACTGAAAAAATTCTGCTGCCAACAATCAAAGGTGAAACTCATAACGATCTTTGAGTATGACACGAATGGAGTCATAGCTTCAAATAGAGGGGCCCTCGGGACATCTGTAGCAGGCGCGTACTACAAGCTGTTTCTCCAAACTGTTTTGCACTCGAAAATTTGTCAAAGAAGGCCCGATGTGCTTGCAGCCGGTGTCTTCATTCTGTACAGTAATGAAAGACCTGTATTGCCCTACCGGTGAGAGAAACACTCGACAAGTATGGATGGGAAACACTTCCCCACCCACCATACAGTTCCGATATGAGCCTGACAAATTTTGATTTGTTTTCCAAACTGACGGGACAACACTGTGGAAAACGTTTTCATGCAACTAATGGAGCTTCCAGTGAGGTGACGTCAAGTGATCAGACAACTCAACAATGAAGGTGCCTATCCGGAATACAGGCTGTGCCAAAACATTGGATAGCTGTCATAAGCAGGAATGGAGATTATGTTGAAGACCTGTAGAGGTACTTTGTACAATAAATTATTTTCTTCAATTCTATATTAAAGTGTGCACTACTTTTGAAATGACCCTCATACATACCCCTGAAGGGAAGACTTTCTCCCACCAGATATCCATCCCTAAGGTTGGACTGGATCCTTCTAAAGTGCAGCCCTGTTTTTATGTCTCTCTAGGTATTATTCTGAGTGAGAAAGGGAACCTTCCACAACACGTAAAATCCCCTAATCAGAAAGCGGCTGAAATGATGCATAGGACTGCCCATGCTGGTAGTGTCAACTGTAATTTACTTCTGCATGTTGTGCAGTCATATCACGAAGTTGTCTTCAGCGCTATTGTAAGCTTTGCTGCTGGCACCTGGTTGAATCACCTTCGACTGGAGAGATGCAGAACAATAGTGCAATGAATTCAGTGGAGCTTCTTTCCTGTCCCACTCATGCCTTTTGCACTACTTGTGTTAATAGTGAGTGATTCTTGGGGTCTCTTTGATGATTATCATGGTACATTGGGAGGAGGGAGGGGGGCAGCATTGTTTTTGTTAAGGCATGTAGAAGATAACCACGTATATGATATCACAAGAACTCATATTACTAATAAAACACTCATAAGCCCAGAAGTTAGACAGAAGAGTCAGACTGGAACACCAAAAACAGTGCAAGACAAGTATACAGTATATTCCCGAGCATTAGTAAAAGGCTCAGTATGGATGACATAGCTCCAACTTGATGTGCATCTATTAACAGCCCAAGGTCCATATCCCAAACATCTACATCTAATGGGATGTAGAAACATACTAATCTGCGATTGTGGAGGAGAAGGTTGTGCCGATCGTGCCTGTTCGAGGTGCTCCATTTCCAAGTAGGGAGAGAACACACACAATTAGAGTGTGATCTGCAAACAGTTTAAATGACCAAAATTATAGACTACAGGTAATATTAATACACATAAAATAAGTGGACACTGAATAACCTAATAATTTCAATAGACTAGAAGGAGTGTTTTCTCCATTATAGAGAGTGGCAAGCATGAACAAAATATGATTAAGAGAAACTATAATAAATATATATTGCTGTGTAAAACTTAAGGACTAAAGTAGCTTTCGCATGAAGCATCACTACCAAGCAGTGATGGCTGCTGTGTAAGACCACAAGGGCACATGAACACCCTAACTTTTGACACCCTGTACATTTTTGGGCTATTTTTCTTTGATGCTGTTAAGCATAACATAGGTACTGCAATCTGAAAGATATGGCATTTAGATCTACCACGTTACTGATCCTCTAGACTCCGTGTAACTGGACATCATGATCGAGAGCATACCTTCAGTTATGCATGTTTTTAGAAGCTTTTGCGTATGTGCAACTTGTGTGTCGTAATTGCCTTACGGCCAAATACATACGGATTTGATAAACAATGTGCTCGGTTCACGATGTGCACAGATAGTCCTTGCAAGTCAACTAGAAGTTCACATCAGTGCCACCAGGAGGTAGTGCACTGTGACAGACTTTTATCCCCATTTGCTCGGCATAAATCCTGCTAGATGATAGTACACTCCTCAGGCATACTATTTGCTCACTATATACTGTATTAAAATTAGATTGGACATCAGTATATGTTAAAGTTCTGCTGACAGTAAACATATTTTGTGGGTTTGTGAATGAGTTACTGTATATTATGTTATGAGCATTATCATACAGTAATCCATTTGAGACACTGAGAATCATAAGGGCCTAAAGCACATCACAGTCAACTGTGACAGTATCGAATTTATTCGTGCTTCTGAAATCTGTTGATCTCATGGTGAGTCAGGTTTATCTGTGCTGTAGGGCTACATTGTATATACGAAACCAAGTTGGTAGACATTACTAATTGAGTTTAATTACTTCCACAAATGACACTTTGTGTTTGGACTTGGTTGTTCACTGTGCAGGAATTGGCTTTTATATCCACTGTAAACACGAACTATGTTGAATCTATTTTAAACACAAATCGAAAAGTAAAGCTGTGAGGACGGGTCGCGAGTTGTGTTAGGTAGCTCAGTTGGTAGAACATTTGCCCGAGAAAGACAAAGGTCCCGAGTTCGTGTCTTGGTTCGGCACATGTCTTCAATGAGTCAGGAATTTTCATAACAGCACATACTCTGCTACAGAGTGAAAATCTCATTCTGTGAACAGACAAGTAAATTACTGGGAGAAGCTGCAAAGGAACTAGGGACTCCAAGAACAGATGCTTTGATTGAGAGAGTCACAAAAATCAAATAAGTGTGACTTCAACTGAACATTTGAACAAGTAAGTGTACTGTTACTGCAGGTTGTTGTGGGGATGGAGCATAAGAATATCTGATTTTCAGCCCAGAAGTATATTTGTGAACTAATGCATCTGCTGGGATCTTGTACATTTCTCCGGAAGAAAAAAAAATTTTAAAAAAATTGGAAGAACACGATAACTCCTATGTACGCAAAAATATGAAATGGAGAGTTGCGAAAGCTTACACACTATTTGGTTATTGATCCAAACTTTACTGAAATATGTACAAAACAACAAAATTCCACAAAAAATTCTTTCTTTTGTCAGATAAGCTATTATTGGCAGTGACTGTAGTTGTATAAACTTGTTGATAAGCCAAACTGTTATACAACAGATGCTATTAAGCTCACACTCTCAAATTTATCTGAATTTAAAAGTTGGCGAACATCCAGAATGTATACTCACGAGCCGCCACTTCTGGCAAGTAACATAGCCCAATGAAACTTGGATCGTATGTAGAAATAACTGCTACAGTATACCACAGAATGTGACTGAAATAAATATGCAATGGGACCGACAGAAATGAATGTGACTGAAATAAATATGCAATGGGACCGACAGAAATGACACCTGTAATTCAAACAAAATGTTTACACTGAAATCACCGGAATTCGTGATTGCCCTCTGGACATCACACCACCAACAGCAATGCATGCTCTACAATGTGCTACCATGCTGGTACAAGGGTGATAAGGAGTTTTTGTGGTAGTACATTCCATTCCTCCTCCAGTTCAGTTGACAGTTGCTGGGCGGTCGTTGACTCATGTGGATGTGCTGTAGTACCTCTCCCCAATGCATCCCTTACATGTTCCACGGGATTTAAGTCAGGGGAATTGGCAAGCCAGTCCATTCATAGAATATCCTCTTGTTTTAAGTCCTCCTCCACCTGCACTGCCCAATGCGGTCATGCATTGTCATCCATAAAAATGAACTCGGGACGAAATTTTACTATGGCCTACTACTGCTACTGAATAAGTAGTTTCCACCTTTCCTTAATTAAAAGTTATGATAGATTGGGCAGACAATATTAAAGAAAACAATGAAATTAATCTTTGCCTTCACTACAAGTCCAAGTGCCATTACTGTAGTGGATATATAACTCCTTTTAAATATCTGTGACGTTTTCATTCAGCTTTTATGAAATTTAGTAATGTCAGGTAGACTCACAACCTTTGTGGAATCAAACCATGTAACAATTGCATGACCATGTGGTTATTAAACAGTATTCTTTACATGAAAGAAAGTCTTATTTAGCGTAATATTCAGAATCTGTCTCATAATGTGCAGCTGTGTGGGTGTTTTTCGTTTGCATTGTCATATCGACTGATTGTTATGTTCCGTATTTCATTCTTGTCTGAGACGTATTACATACACAGTTTCCATTTCCTTTCATGTATATTTTTTTTCAAATTTATGCAGGTTAATAAGTACATACGCAATGTGTAATTGCCTGTTGTTAGGTAGAAAACTGCACAGAGTTTCGTAAATTTTCATACTTCCAATAATCTGGCGGTTGGCGCACCTTGGCAACAATCCCAGGTAAAGCGTTCCTTACAGCCGCTTTCTACTGGTACAGCGGGTTTCCTATGTTCAGTGTACGGAGCAGGCAACACGCGATTTCTGAATAGGAGACTGAATTTGTGTACATTGACGTCGCTTCACGCACTTCTGCAGGCTAGACGTAACATACCGTGACTACAGACAGGGTAAGGGAAAAGTGTCACTGATTTAAAGAGTTCGCAATAGATCTGCCGTCCATTTCGACTCACTAGATGGAAAATTTCTTGTTCTTTACACAACACAGAGCAACTGTGTGGTCAAGATAGCACTTACTCTGTTTTTCACTTTGACTGAGGAAGTCATTGTGAATGAACGTATTTTCGTTTATACTGCAAGGCTTATCGCTATCAGCTTCTTGTATAATGCTCTTGATAGGAGTGCACGTATTCTATTCACCTCGAATGTCCTCTCAGATTGTTTACGTCGTTACATACAAGTGGTGTACTTACACAATTGTCATTAAACATTTTGCATGTTCAGAAGTTCCTTCATTCGCAATCAAAATTATGCACGTGACCGTGTTTGACTATGAGGCCTAACTTTACATAAGTGTACCGGAGTGTATATGCTGTGTTCAATAAATTCTGTAAACGCTAAGGAAATCACTGTCCTTGTACGACGAGTGAAAATTTTTGCGTGTGTGTATGACCTATCGTGTTAGATAAACATCAATGAGCTTCACATAAATGAAGCACAATCGAGGTACAAAACTGCCACAGCTAGCACCGAATTAACATCATGCGGTACTTCGGCACGCTCTGAGATGGTGGTGTAGGAATGAAGTAAAAAACGTAATTAGTATTCAACCCCGTACTACTGGACAAGTATGGTATTTGCTCGAAAGATTGCGCTAGATGTAGGGGGTGCTTGTAATGGCGATAGAGCATACGCAACATGCAACGCCTTTTGTGAAACAATCTTGCAAAATAGGGACAAAATTGTGTCTTGTCGGGGCAAGAAAGTCCTTAACAGCGACAGTCCCGATATATGAGGACAGATGCCAACCCTACCTATGACGCACTTCAGCACATCTTACGCATAAGTAAGGACGTGTATAGGGATATTTACACAAATTTAAAGAACATGAAATGACCACTGTAATTATGCATAAATATATGTGCAAGTGACAGAAGATTATGACACATGTCTTTACAGTAAGACCTATCATTTTTCTTCAACAATAATAATCAAATGAGTTACCACATTGTGGTTTATATTAACATGAGCCCTATCAAAGATGCAAAGCATTGACGCTTATTGTTTTCAGAAATTATTCTTAATTTGACTCACATAAATGGGACGCTTTTGCATAGTAATGTAATAAGTGATTTGAATTTCACTACGTACAGACAGAAAATTTATTATTTTTGAAATTAGCTTCTACATTGTTACTGTAAAATTATCTGTGTGTGTGTAACTAGATTAGTGCCCCCTGTTTTGCTGGCATAAACTGTATGGTCTGTTCTTTAATCCTACTTCTTCACATTACAACACCGTCTAAAGTTTTCGCGCTAATTAAGGCCCGTGAAGCATGATATTTTCCGAATGTACGTCTGACGAAACAGCGGTTCAGATAGCTGGATTCCAAGATTTTTGTTAATCATGCCATTTGCGTTCTTGTGGTGACGTTTACTTTTTTTCGTCTCCTAACACGTTTCTTTGTATCTAACCGAGAAGATAAATACCAATTTTGGTAGATTTAGATTTGAAAACGCTTTCATAATGGAATAATTTCGTAAAACTTTTCATCCTCTGTTTGACTCCCTTAGAGTACTGAACTTCCAAAAACACTGAAACACGTCCTTTTTTTAATTTCTAACCAAAAAGTGAAATACAGTTTTTATAGATGTAGCTTTAAATTGCTGTAGTAGTCTTTTTGGTAACTTTATTTTTTTAAAAAAAATATCTTCACTCCCTATTTTACCTCCCTAGAGAGTGAATTTCAAAAAGTGCTGAAACAAGTATTTTTTAATTTGTGACAGAGAATTTACGTATTACTACCTTGAAAGTAGTGAGACAGGGTTGTATCCTCTCCCCCATGCTATTCAATCTGTATATTGAGCAAGCAGTAAAGGAAACAAAAGAAAAATTTGGAGTAGGTATTAAAATTCATGGAGAAGAAATAGAACATTGAGATTCGCCGATGACATTGTAATTCTGTCAGAGACAGCAAAGGACTTGGAAGAGCAGTTGAACGGAATGGACAGTGTCTTGAAAGGAGGATATAAGATGAACATCAACAAAAGCAAAACGAGGATAATGGAATGTAGTTGAATTAACTCCGGTGATGCTGAGGGAATTAGGTTAGGGAATGAGACACATAAAGTAGCAAAGGAGTTTTGCTATTTGGGGAGCAAAATAACTGATGATACTCGAAGTAGAGAGGAGAGAGGATATAAAATGTAGACTGGCAATGGCAAGGAAAGCGTTTCTGAAGAAGAGAAATTTGTTAACATCGAATATAGATTTATGTATCAGGAAGTCGTTTCTGAAAGTATTTGTATGGAGTGTACATGTATGGAAGTGAAACATGGACGATAACTAGTTTGGACAAGAAGAGAATAGAAGCTTTCGAAATGTGGTGCTACAGAAGAATGCTGAAGATAAGGTGGATAGATCACGTAACTAATGAGGAGGTATTGAATGGGATTGGGGAGAAGAGAAGTTTGTGGCACAACTTGACTAGAAGAGGGGATCGGTTGGTAGGACATGTTTTGAGGCATCAAGGGATCACAAATTTAGCATTGGAGGGCAGCGTGGAGGGTAAAAATCGTAGAGGGAGACCAAGAGATGAACACACTAAGCAGATTCAGAAGGATGTAGGTTGCAGTAGGTACTGGGAGATGAAGCAGCTTGCACTGGATAGAGTAGCATGGAGAGCTGCATCAAACCAGTCTCAGGACTGAAGACAACAACAACAACAACCTTGAAAGTTGCCTTAATAGTGACATATTTTCAAAATCTTTCGTTTCCAATTTCACCCTCTTAGGAGTGGAATTTCGAACAATCCATTTGTCACCGGTGGCTACAGTATAACATCCACACCCTTTCCAAATTTCAAGGTTCTGTCCTTCGTTGTTTGGGCTGGGCGATGAGTCATTGAATCAGTCTGGCCCTATTTCACCCCATTGGGGGTTGAATTTCCAAAAACAGTGAAACTCACATTTTTTCGTTTCTAAATGAGAAATCAAATACCAGTGTTTAAAGCTTTACCTTTAAAAATGCGTTCACTGTGAAATATTTTCATAAAACGTTTCATCCCTTATTTCACCCCTTTATGGGTTGAATTAAAAACCCACTGAAACACGCATTTTTTAGTTTGTAACCCAGTAATCATATACCACTTATAATGTAGCTTTAAAAATTCTTTATTAAATTTTTAATAATGATTTATTTTCAAGAAAAAATGTCAGCTGCTTTTTCAGCACCATAGGGGTTAAATTTCCAAAATGCTATTTCTTTATTTCTGACCGAGAAGCCAAATACCAATTTTCGTAGGTCTGGCTTCAAAATTGCCTTAATAGCGATATATTTTCAAAAAAACATTTCATTCTCTATTTCTAAAAAATCCTAAACGACGCTTACGGTGTAACATCAACGCCCTCTGCGAATTTCAACTTTTATCCTAAGGGGATTGGGCTGGGCGATGATGAATTGATGAGTAAATGAATATCTGAAATTGCCTGTATTTCAGAAGACTCTCATGGATAAGTATAGAGAACAAACAGCAAATAATAATATTGGGTAATGAAATTTCGGAAATACATTTGCCTAGGTAACACATTTGAGTGATTTACATTGCAATATCACAGATTAAAGTAAGCACGGGATAAGCCATTGCAAATGTGAAATGCTGGAACATTAATAGCCGCTGTCTCCGCCAGGATGTTGAACGCAAGCATGCAAATGTGCATGCATTGTGTTGAACGGGTGCCGGATGTTAGTTTGTGTGGCAGAGTTCCATGCCTGTTGCACTTGGTCGTCAGTACAGGGACGGAACGCTGTTTGTGGGTGACGCAGATGATGTATTTCCATAATGTCCCATATGCTCTCGAATCAGGGGCGGATCCAGAGTGGGGGTGAGGGGTTGGGGCAATTCCCCCCCCCCCCCCCCCCCCCCTTCTGGTGCGTGACCGATTTTTTTTTTCCGGCTGCTTTAGGGGCTGATTACGTCGGCGTATCTAGTATGTTTTACTTGAAGTCGAAGATGTGAACAATGGCACGCAGTTTGATGTAACAATTCAAAAAGAGACCTTGAAGACTCTTCCATTTAGTCAATAAACTACAGAAGACACAACTATACTTACGTACAAAACGATATTATTCGCTGAGGCATGAGCGATCTGTGTCCCTTTTTTAGCACTTTCCCTGCAGAGCGTATTTAAGATGTTGTTTCTAGTGGCAATTTGCAAAGAGATGGTGTTGATAATGAAGCGATGAACACCGAAGGAATACTTGAAAATATTCTCATTAGTTGCAAATAGTGAGAACCGTACGACAGTCCCTTTTATTCTACATTTGCACGTTTTCGATCTGGGTGAACGCTTCTCCCCCATTCGGCTTTCTTCTCACTTTTGTTGCGGAAAGTGAAGAAACATTAACTAGCCAAATGTAATATAATGTAATAACGTACAAGAAAATAAGGTCTGTGGATTCATTCACAATCCATTCTCTCATACAGTAAGAATATAAATGTTACGGTCAGCAGATTCAAACAGATACTGACGCAATTAACAATATAAAATGATTTCCTGAACAGTCAAATACCCTATTATAACTTTACGCAGTCGTATCTTCATTGCTGCGTATGAGCAAATACGCGAATTCGATGGCAACATTCTGTCATATGAAAGCAATTGGTGAAATAATTTCGAAGATTTAAGAATGGAAAAGAACATTAGCATTTTTATAGATTATTTTACATTAACACACGAACACGGAGTTTGTCAAATGCACGTGTTGTATTTAAAGAATATTTTTTAGGTAATGCAGTAAGTTATTTTATTAAACACAACACAAGCGAAAACAAGTTTACGGTCGATAAGATGGCCGAATATTCGCTCAGAACTTCCAATCCGTAGCAAATATTTTGGTACCTGTCTTCCAGAAAATTAATTCCAAATAAAAGCATTAAAATTAAAACTCTATATACGAGCGCGTGCGCGTGTATAGAGTATTAATGCTTTTATTTGGAATTAATTTTTTGGAAGACAGGTACCAAAATATTTGCTACGGATTGGAAGTTCTGCTCGAATATTCGGCCATCTTATCGACCGTAAACTCGACTGAAAATTCCTTTATCCTCCATGAGTAAAAATTTTGGAAAAAAATATTCTATGCCATTGTGGGGCACATCTCATCATTTATCAAGTCCTGACTGCACGAAACAAGCAAAGATAAGTAATAGAACATCAATTCTCTTATCTGTCGTTGTTGGTGACGCACACAAAAGCGTAATTTATTATTCAAAAAATTGAGAGATTTTTCTGTTACCTTCAGGATGGATTTGGTCTATATGCTATCTCTTACATCTTGTTTTCAACTGCTTGACATGAAAAGAAAGAAAACAAGTTTTTAAATACACAACAATACAAGACATGAAATTACATACGTACGTAAGATTAAATTCAGTACATCCTGATTTACCGACGCCATTTTAAGATGGCCTAGTTCTATAATGGGTAAGAAGTTCCCACTCTTCTTTAATTAAAAGTTATGATATAATTGACAGACCTTAATAAAGAAAATAATAAAATTAATGTTTTAGTCCGAATATAATGACGGTAGCGGATATTACTCTTTTCAAATATCAGCAAATTTTCATTCAGCTTTCATGAAATTAGAAAATATCAGCTAGAATCATAAACTTTGTGGAATCGATCCGTTCAACTGCGCGACCCCGTGTTTATTAAACAGTATTCATCACATGAAAATCTCAAAAATGGCTCTGAGCACTATGGGACTTAACAGCCCAGGTCATCAGTCCCCTAGAACTTAGAACTACTTAAACCTAACTAACCTAAGGACATCACACACACTCATGCCCGAGGCAGGATTCGAAACTGCGACCGTATGAAAATCTCATTTATCGAACCTAATATTCGGACTTCGTCTCTTAATTCTGCAGGTTCAATTTTTAAAGTGGTAGTCAATAAACTAGAGCCAAATGGCACTCAGAATTATTACACTAGACTAGTCGATTCCGTTTTAAAGACAGCCACATTTAACATTACGTGATTATTGCTCTCATTAATTTTTTGAAGGTAATTTTGAATAAGTTTTCCGAGAAAATATTGGAATGGATTATTATTATTTGAGGTGGAGCAGGACGAGGCACCACAGCACATTTTAATTTCTATTGCTTACAATTTTACAGATAAATTAATAAAACTTTGTCAGCTTGACCAAGAAGGATTCAGGATTCACACTCATAGGAGTGGAAGTTCAACAACATAACAAAATAAACTTTTTTTACATGTGAAAAAAATTACTTCAGTTTGTACTTACTAAAGTGCAGTGTAACACAGTGTAATGCGAAGTCGCGCGGGCCCAACGCATATTGCGACGCGTACACCAAACTTCTCACGCGCCGACTTGCGAACGCTCTGCGCTGACAGAAAGCGTGCGCAACCTGTTTTCTTTCTCAAACGATTTTACAGAAACTATTCACTGAAAATACTTGATTTTCGCCTTACGTGTAGCGTCATATGTCAGCTTCGTGGCGGAGTGCCCACCATCTCGCTAATGGCCATTCTTATCGATATGTACACATTTTAGTAAGACACTACGCAAAACTGAAAAAGTTTGCAACGAAAATTAGGGGTCGCTATGATTTTGCTTCGGTGCATATTACACCATAAGTTGCTGCGTATTAAATTGAGCTAACATATTGAATTTTTGTTTAGACTTGGAGGATCTCGAGAAAATGGATTCTATGTAGCACATTCACCCCCGGATCTCACGCCTACGGGAATGAAATATTCTTACTTCCCTCATATCTCCTAAACTGCTCAAGACATCGAAACGAGATTTTGGCGAGTGATGGTACACAAGGAGGAAAGTACTTTGCCAGTTCGGAAACACACTAAACTTTCTAATCTTCGACGATGTATCAGAAGTACTTTCAATTTTATTTTTTTCATTGCAGTTACTGTTAATTCTTTAAGAGTTATCGACAGCTAGTGATACAAGAGTTCCCTAGTATGAAAATAAACATGAAATTTCTCCTCTTATGTTACCACAAACCGACACAACGAGGTTTTTCGTAAGCTATTAAGCTCTCTGGACGCCAGTTACTTGTTTAATGAGAGACACTCTGTTTCAGAATTCTGTCACAATAGCTGCTGCAAAAAAAGAGTTCGTGCAAATTATACTGCGTTTTGGCAAAATAAGTACCATAAAATCTGCCAGCAAGAGAAATTACGCCGTTACTCGCAAATGGTGATGCTTCTTCGAATGAAAAACTGTTAACAGTTCACACAAAAGTAAATCACCAATTTTGTTGGAATTCTGGTTGAATCCCATAACCCATCGTATTTTTAACACTGGGCGACTGGAATGGAAACTTACCAGAGGATTTTTTTCCTTTTCTTCGTCTGAGCGGTATGACACTCACATGCCTCATCTGCGCCTTGCCAAACTGACAGCGCGTGATTCGTGAATAAAATGGTTATTATTGGTAGAAGTAAACGTGGCACAACACAATGGTTCAAATGGCTCTGAGCACTATGGGACTTAACATCTGTGGTCATCAGTCCCCTAGAACTTAGAACTATTTAAACCTAATTAACCTAAGGACATCACACACATCCATGCCCGAGGCAGGATTCGAACCTGCGACCGTAGCGGTCGCGCGGTTCCAGACTGTAGCGCCTAGAACCGCTCGGCCACGCCGGCCGTCCCGCAACACGATGGTCAGTGTATCTTCAGCAGCTGAGAGTAATGCGTGCGACAGGAATGCGGAAGTTAGCCAAGTGTGCCTTGTGAGAGGAAGAGTTCATGTCGTTCGAAAATACTGTCATGAAAGTAGATCTGTCTTTGTCAGCAATGCATTTCAACAAATTAAATATATCTAATCACCACACTCTTTCACGATACTCACACTTTCGTAATAATACCAACCACTACTTCATTTGCGTAGCCTGTTGTACGAGGGTGAGTCAAATGAAAACCTTAAATATTTTTTAAAATATTATTTATTGTGTGGAAATGGTACAAATATCAAGGACAATGCAAGTCCTCCAGCGCTTACAAAGTGCATAAATTCCTTTAGAAAAAAAATTCTTTTGGTAGTCCGCTCAACCACTCATGCACCGCGTGACGTATCTCGTTAGGAGAACGCCCTCCGCGGCTCGTGGTCTTGCGGTAGCGTTCTCGCTTCCCGCTCACGGAGTCCCGAGTTCGAATCCCGGCGAGGTCAGGAATTTTCTTTGCCTCGAGATGACTGGGCGTGTCTTTCATCATCATTTCTTCCTCATTCACTCGCAAGTCGCCGTGGTGGCGTTAAAGAACTTGTGGAGCGGCGGCCGAACACTCAGCGAGGGGTCTCCCGGCCACCAATGCCATACGCTCATTATTATTATCAGAACGGAAGTTCTTTCCTCCCATTGCGTCTTTGAGTGGTCCAAAGATATGGATATCACTCAGGGCAAGGACTGGTGAGTATGGTGGATGAGGAAGACACTCAAAATGCAGGTCTGTGATTGTTGCAACTGTTGTACGGGCAGTGTGGGGTCTTGCATTGTCATGTTGCAAAAGGACACCTGCTGACAGCAATCCACGTCGCTTAGATTTGATTGCAGGCCACAGATGATATTTTAGGAGATCTGTGTATGATGTACTGGTGACAGTGGTCTCTCTAGGCATGTAATGCACCAAAATGACGCCTTTTTCGTCCCAAAAAAAAGTCAGCATAACCTTCCCTGCTGATGCTTCTGTTCGAAACTTCTTTGGTTTTGCTGATGAGGAATGGCGCCATTTCTTGCTCGCTCTCTTCGTTTCCGGTTGGTGGAAGTGAACCCAGGTTTCGTCCCCAGTAACGATTCTCGCAAGGAAGCCATCACCTTCTCGTTCAAAACGCCGAAGAAGTTCTTCACAAGCATAAACACGTCGTTCTCTCATTTCAGGAGTCGGCTGCCGTAGCACCCATCTTGCAGACACTTTGTGAATCTGGAGCACATCATGCACAATGTGGCATGCTCACCCATGACTAATCTGTAAACATGCTGCAGTGTCATTCAGTGTCATTCGGCGGTTTTCCTTCTGTTCACTCACAACTCGTTGTGCTTGAACCTGGAGGAGGAGTACCTTCCACTGAAGTCACACCATTTGCGAACTTCCTTCTCCATTCGTAGACTTGCTGCAGTGACAAACATGCATCACCATACTGACCCTTCATTCATCGGTGAAGTTAAATAGATTTCACACCTTCACAACGCAAAAAAAAAAAAAAAAAAAAAAAAACCAACCCGAATAACCGAAGCTGTTCTTCCCTGGCGCAAGTAGCAAGTGGGGCGGCCATCTTTATACTGATACTGTGACGGTCTGTGTGCATCTGCACTACGCTGCCACATACAGGCCAATCTGCACGCTGTTCGTAGCACGCTTACCAACTTACAGGATAACGGCGCGAAATTTCGATTTGTTATTACAGATTTAAGGTTTTCATTTGACTTACCCTCGTATAATTCGTTTATTAATGCTGATAGTGAGTATGCGACCAACCACCGAAATGCTATTTCTCCTCGGGACGATTCGGTTAAAACATTCTTACTCATGAGGGCTTCTCGACTGTTTCTAGCTTGTAGTGGAAATGTGATGTCCACATGTACGTAGTATAACTTCTCTTATTACATCCATATCCAATTAATGATAGTGAAACTTATGTGTTTCACATCTCGGACGCTTTTTACCAGAAGCACATGGGGGTCATACCTGTGGAAATTATGCCTTTTCGACTTTTTGTAATGGATTGTAGGGATCCTCCAGCATAACAGGCAGCAAGTATATAATCTTGTTTTACTCTCCTGCCTTGCTTCTAGATCAGACGGTTTTATAATATTCCTTACTTCCTTATTCACTACCCTCGCGATGAAATCGTCTGTCCCTTCTTACGTGACCGCTACGGTCGCAGGTTCGAATCCTGCCTCGGGCATGGATGTGTGTGATGTCCTTAGGTTAGTTAGGTTTAAGTAGTTCTAAGTTCTAGGGTACTGATGACCACAGATGTTAAGTCCCATAGTGCTCATAGCCATTTGAACCATTTTTGTCCCTTCTTACGATCTGAAAACACTGTGGAGCCAAAAGATATACTTCCAGTAGCTAATGGTTCACCAGTTATTGAACTTCGCATTGTTCTTGACAAAAGAATACACAAACAAAATGTATATGTGTAAGTGATAACTATTGAAAATGGTTCAAATGGCTCTGAGCACTATGGGACTAAAACATCTGAGGTCATCAGTCCCCTAGACTTAGAACTACTTAAACCTAAGTAACCTATGGACGTCACACACACTCATGCCCGAGGCAGGATTCGAACTTACGACCGCAGCAGCTGCTCGGTTCCGGACTGAAGCTCGACCACAGCGGCCGGCTTGATAACTATTATGAGTTAACGAAAAGTGACAAGTATACCGTCATGCTGATTATTCGCATGGGCAATACATACACATCCAATGTCGATATGCGCCACGCCGAATGGCAGACACACCACCAACTGCAGAAGTGTCTACTGGCGCAGCAATTGATCGCGTGACAGTAAAACCGCCACCGTTTTGGCAACACAATCCCGTGCTGTGGTTTGCTCCAGTACAAAGGCAATTTGTGCTAGCGCACATAGCCGCAGACGAAACGAAGTACAGTTATGTACACTACTGGCCATTAAAATTGCTACACCACGAAGATGTGCTACAGACGGGAAATTTAACCGACAGGAAGAAGATGCTGTAATATGCAAATGATTAGCTTTTCAGAGCATTCATACAAGGTTGGCACCTGTGGCAACACCTACAAAGTGCTGAGACGAGAAAAGTTTCCACCCGGTTTCTCATACAAAAACAGCAGTTGACCTGCGTTGCCTGGTGAAACGTTGTTGTGATGCCTCGTGTAAAGAGGAGAAATGCGTACCATCACGTTTCCGACTTTGATAAAGGTCGGATTGTAGACTACCGCGATTGCGGTTTATCGTATCGCGACATTGCTGCTCGCGTTACTCGAGATCCAGTGACTGTTAGTAGAATATGGAATCGGTGGGTTCAGGAGGGTAATACGGAACGCCGTGCTGAATCCCAACGGCCTCGTATCACTAGCAGTAGAGATGACAGGTATCTTATCCGCATGGCTGTAACGGATCGTGCAGCCACGTCTCGATCCCTGAGTCAACAGATGGGGACGTTTGCAAGACAACAGCCATCTGCACGAACAGTTCGACGACGTTTGCAGCAGTATGGACTGACTATCAGCTCGGAGACCGTGGCTGCGGTCACCCTTGACGCTGCATCACAGACAAGAGTGACTGCGATGGTATACTCAACGACGAACCTGGGTGCGACGAACCTGGGTGCACAAATGGCAAAACGTCCTTTTTTCGGATGAATCCAGGTTAAGTTTACAGCATCATGTTGGTTGCATCTGTGTTTGGCGACATGGCGGTGAACGCACATTGGAAGCGTGTATTCGTCATTGCCATACTGGCGTATCACCCGGCGTGATGGTATGGGCTACCATTGGTTACACGTCTCGGTCACCTCTTGTTCGCATTTACGGCACTCTGATGAGTGGACGTTACATTTCAGATGTGTTACGACCCGTGGCTCTACCCTTCATTCGATCCCTGCGAATCCCTACAGTTCAGCAGGATAATGCACGACCGCATGTTGCGGGTGCTGTACGGGCCTTTATGGATACAGAAAATATTCGACTGCTGCCCTGGCCAGCACATTCTCCAGATCTCTCACCAATTGAAAACGTCTGGCCAATGGTGGCCGAGCAACTGGCTCGTCACAATACGCCAGTCACTACTCTTGATGAATTGCGGTATCGTGCTGAAGCTGTACCTGTACACGACATCCGAGCTCTGTTTGACTCAATGGCCAGGCGTATAAAGGCTATTATTACGGCCAGAGGTGGTGGTTCTGGGTACTGATTTCTCAGGATCTGTGCACCGAAATTCCGTGAGAATGTAATCACATGTCATTTCTAGTATAATATATTTGTCCAATGTGTACACGTTTATCATCTGCATTTCTTCTTGGTGTAGCGATTTTAATGGCCAGTAGTGTATATGTAAAGGTGGACACGGCCGGAAGAACAGATACCATCGGTGACCATGCAGCTCGTTAGAATGAAATTACAATGAAACGAATACCCCTAGCTGCACACAGGCATTGATATACGTCAAGAGCGTGACAGCGGTAAGTCCCTGCAACCGCACTGTCCTCTGCGTCCTCGGTGGCTCAGCTGGATAGAGTGTCTGCCATGTAAGCAGGAGATCCCAGGTTCGAGTCCCGGTCGGGGCACACATTTTCAACTGTCCCCGTTGACTTATATCGACGCAGATACTTGAAGCGGATTTTTTATCATTTTATGGACTCCTGCCTGACCTCCGTCACTGACGCCTTCTTTACATTACTAGCAACCTAGCAAGCCAAGGTCGATTGCGTTGTGTGGAAGACACAGTAGTATGAGTGGTTACTGGTGATCCTCCATTTACACAGCTCCTCAGACAGTTTCCAGAGATCATATGCAAGACTTCCACACCAGCACCTGTGCAGCACTCGACAGTGCACTATATTTTGACCAGTGGCGTAGCGTGGTTGTAAAGGTTGGGGAGACTGCAGTTATTATAGGGAGACAAAATGGTACAATAAACAATAATTAAAACAAATTACACAAAAAGCATCAAATAAAACAACAACAGCTACTACTACTACCACTACCACCGCCACTAATAATAATAATAATAACTAACTTGTTCAAGAAACGATGACAAATTTGTTGAACTCCAGCAGCAAGAGAAGAAGCACTTATGTTTTCTTGTACACAAGTGCAATGCGCCTTTTTTTTCCACGAATAAGTCTACAACTCGGTCTACAAAGATCTGATCATCCAGGTAGTGTCTTTTCTATGGCTAACGTGCTCAAACATGACAGCCAGATGTTGGACATTGAATTCCTTAAATAATTCTTCATTCGATGTGCATTTTCAACTTCTCGCGGCGTAATGAATAATTCTTCACTCGTTTAAGAGCACTCATGCTTCGTTCACTGGTTGCTGTAGTTGCGGGTAGGGTCAAATCAAACGCAGGAAGTTCGAAGTTTGCCCGCATCTCGTGGCCGTGCGGTAGCGTTCTCGCTTCCCGCGCCCGGGTTCCCGGATTCGATTCCCGGCGGGGTCAGGGATTTTCTCTGCCTCGTGATGGCTGGTTGTTGTGTGATGTCCTTAGGTTAGTTAGGTTTAAGTAGTTCTAAGTACTAGGGGACTGATGACCATTGATGTTAAGTCCCATAGTGCTCAGAGCCTTTTGAACTTCGAAGTTTCCTCATTAACAGAGTCTAAATCATTGTTGGCAATGTACTTTAAGGGGATTCTTGGAGATAAGTGTTTTGTCTCGTCAGCGTTTATGTTACACAGTTCATTTTCAAGTTGTTCTTGTTTGAAAAAACTTTGGGAATTCTTTTTGATAGTTTGGGAAAAATTTTTCGTCCAAAAGTGCAACAAACTGAATTAGGGGAAACCTGCTTCCCATCTGAAAAATTTGCAAATATAGTATCTCGTAAGTTAGTGCCCTGAGAAATGTCTTGACATCTGTTGCTTTTGTGCTTTCCTATCAAAGTTCTTTATTGTACAAATGCCCTCATTGCATCATTCCTTTTCACCACCAAACAGAAGACATATATAACAATATAATCTGTTATTAACTGCATTCGCAGTCTGCCAAGCATACTTTTGGTACCAGGCCGTCTGAAAAGTGCGTTTTTGTTTGGCTTCACTTAAAACTACACTGAGTATAGGAGTAGATCGTTTGTTCTTCAGTTCGCAGTACTTTCCTTCGTACGTTAATGTAGAAAAAGGCGTTTTTAATAAAAATTATGTAAGGTGTTCAGTTGCTGGCTCACACACGTTGGCGACACAACGAAAATATGCGCAAAACTCACACAAGAATGACCATGAACACAAACCGTGCGAGTGTTCACTTCCGTGTTAAAAGCCAGCATAGGAGTGGCAGGGGCCAGTCTCGATACCTGCTAACAAGTGCAGCGCACCGGCCTTCGTGGATGAGGGAAAGTGGAGGGGAGCCGAGAATGCCACTAAAGCGCAGGCGCACACAGCTAGGTAAGGGAAGAGAGGCAGAGACTGGGAGCAGGCGAGTATCAAGCAGGCAGACACACCAATACTCAAGGTGCGGCGCGGGCTACAAAACTGATGTCTTCGCAGTGCTCTTAGTAGAAAGTTGTTTATATTTTTGTTATGAATTCGTATTGCATCTTTGCTAAGTCTCAAAGTCTCCCCTCACGCTACGCCACTGATTTTGACTACACCTGGGCCACCATGATCGTCCGCGCCGCTTGACACCCTAGAAACTAAAGATTTTTGTTGTTGTTGTTGTTGTTGTTGTTGTCTTCAGTCCTGAGACTGGTTTGATGCAGCTATCCATGCTACTCTATCCTGTGCAAGCTTCTTCATCTCCCAGTACCTAATGCAGCCTACACCCTTCTGAATCTGCTTAGAGTATTCATCTCTTTGTCTCCCTCTACGATTTTTACCCTCCACGCTGCCCTCCAATGCTAAATTTGTGATCCCTTGATGCCTCAAAACAAGTCCTACCAACCGATCCCTTCTTCTAGTCAAGTTGTGCCACAAACTTCTCTTCTCCCCAATCCTATTCAATACTTCCTCATTAGTTACGTGATCTATCCCCCTTGTCTTCAGCATTCTCCTGTAGCACCACATTTCAAAGGCTTCTATTCTCTTCTTGTCCAAACTAGTTATCGTCCATGTTTCACTTCCATACATGGCTACACTCCAAACAAATACTTTCAGAAACAACTTCCTGATACATAAATCTATACTCGATGTTAACAAATTTCTCTTCTTCAGAAACGCTTTCCAGTCTACATTTTATATCCTCTCTACTACGACCATCATCAGTTATTTTACTTCCTAAATAGCAAAACTCCTTTACTACTTGAAGTGTCTCATTTCCTAATCTAATTCCCTCAGCATTATCCGATTTAATTTGACTACATGCCATTACCCTCGTTTTGCTTTTGTTGATGTTCATCTTATATACTCCTTTCAAGACACTGTCCATTCCATTTCACTGCTCTTCCAAGTCCTTTGCCGTCTCTGACAGAATTACAATGTCATCGGCTAACCTCAAAGTTTTTACTTCTTCTTCATGAATTTTAATACCAACTCCAAATTTTTCTGTTGTTTCCTTTACTGCTTGCTCAATATACAGATTGAATAAGATCGGGGAGAGGCTACATCCCTGTCTCATTCCTTTCCCAACCACTGCTTCCCTTTCATGCCCCTCGACTCTTCTAACTGCCATCTGATTTCTGTACAAATTGTAAATAGCCTTTCGCTCACTGTATTTTACCCCTGCCACTTTCAGAATTTGAAAGAGAGTATGCCAGTCAACATTGTCAAAAGCTTTCTCTAAGTCTACAAATGCTAGAAACATAGGTTTGCCTTTTCTTAATCTTTCTTCTAAGATAAGTCGTAAGGTCAGTATTGCCTCACGTGTTCCAACATTTCGACGGAATCCAAACTGATCCTCCCCGAGGTCCGCATCTACCAGTTTTTCCATTCGTCTGTAAAGAATTCGCGTTAGTATTTTGCAGCTGTGACTTATTAAACTGATAATTTTCACATCTGTCAGCACCTGCTTTCTTTGGGATTGGAATTATTATATTCTTCTTGAAGTCTGAGGGTATTTCGCCTGTCTCATACATCTTGCTTACCAGCTGGTAGAGTTTTGTCATGACTGGCTCTCCCAAGGCCATCAGTAGTTCTAATGGAATGTTGTCTATTCTGGGCGCCTTGTTTCGACTCAGGTCTTACAGTGCTCTGTCAAACTCTTCACGCAGTATCGTATCTTCCATTTCGTCTTCATCTACATCCTCTTCCATTTCCATAATATTGTCCTCAAGTACATCGCCCTTGTATAAACCTTCTATATACTCCTTTTACCTTTCTGCCTTCCCTTCTTTGCTTAGAACTGGGTTGCCATCTGAGCTCTTGATATTCATACACGTGGTTCTCTTCTCTCCAAAGGTCTCTTTAATTTTCCTGTAGGCAGTATCTATCTTACCCCTAGTGAGATAAGCATCTACATCCTTACATTTGTTCTAGCCATCTCTGCTTAGCCATTTTGCACTTCCTGTCGATCTCATTTTTGAGACGTTTGTATTCCTTTTTGCCTGCTTCATTTACTGCATTTTTATATTTTCTCCTTTCATCAATTAAATTCAATATTTCTTCTTCTGTTACCCAAGGATTTCTAGCAGCCCTTTGTCTTTTTACCTACTTTATCCTCTGCTGCCTTCACTACTTCATCCCTCAAAGCTACCCATTCTTCTTCTACTGTGTTTCTTTCCCCCATTCCTGTCAATTGTTCCCTTATTCTCTCCTTGAAACTCTGTACAACCTCTGGTTCTTTCAGCTTATCCAGATACCATGTCCTTAAATTCCCACCTTTTTGCAGTTTCTTCAGTTTTAACCTACAGGTCATAACCAATAGATTGTGGTCAGAGTCCACATCTGCCCCTGCAAATGTCCTACAATTTAAAACCTGATTCCTAAATCTCTGTCTTACCATTATATAATCTATCTGATACCTTTTAGTATCTCCAGAATTCTTCCATGTATACAACCTTCTTTTATGATTCTTGAACCAAGTGTTAGCTATGATTAAGTTATGCTCTGTGCAAAATTCTACCAGACGGCTTCCTCTTTCATTTCTTATCCACAATCCATATTCACCTACTATGTTTCCTTCTCTCCCTTTTCCTACTGACGAATTCCAGTCACCCATGACTATTAAATTTTCGTCTCCCTTCACTATCTGAATAATTTCTTTTATCTCATCATACATTGCATCAATTTCTTCATCATCTGCAGAGCTAGTTGGCATATAAACTTGTACTACTGTAGTAGGCATGGGCTTTGTGTCTATCTTGGCCACAATAATGCGTTCACTATGCTGTTTGTAGTAGCTTACCCGCACTCCTATTTTTTTATTCATTATTAAACCTACTCCTGCATTACCCCTATTTGATTTTGTGTTTATAACCCTGTAGTCACCTGACCAGAAGTCTTGTTCCTCTTGCCACCGAACTTCACTAATTCCCACTATATCTAACTTTAACCTATCCATTTACTTTTTTAAATTTTCTAACCTACCTGCCCGATTAAGGGATCTGACATTCCAAAAACTAAAGATAGTTAAACAGAAATTGTCGTACATGGTAGCACAAGGAAACTGCCGCCCATCGAGCAGTACTTGGTCATCTCATCTACACATGGTACCAAAGAAGAATAACGGATGGCGTCCATGCGGTGACTACAGACATCTCGGTAATTTCCAAGAATTAGAGGTGGCAAAAAATAAAGTAACTGATAGAAATAACCGGTTACTGAAAAGTAACGGTTACTGCGATAACCGTTCCTCTGATAAGGGCAGCTATTTCAATAACTGTCTAATGTCAACAGTGCCTCGCGCCATCTGTTGACCGAAGATCGTACTACGCTTTCCCGTCAACTCATCGGAGATCTGGCTAGGAACTAGGGAGAGGGTAGACCATTTGGAAGGCGTTCTATAGGCCACGGGAATAACTGTGAGACTGCGCGCCATCTGTTGATAAGAACTGTGTACTATATCATGCGCCTTCGTTACTTTTAGCACAAGCAATTAAATAAAATTAATGTCCGAGCGGTGGCTGATAGGAGCTGCAGTACAGGCACCGCCTCATATGTCAATTTAGCTTGGACGGGCTGTATAAAGAGAGGTACCATAAGGAATTCGAGCGACTATGGAAATAACTGTCAAAAACCGGTATTTTCCTCTGGCAGTTATCGTTATTGGCTCACAGTTCTCGCTCTCTGGTTCTCGCTCTCTGGCAGTTATCGGGCTACCATTACAGGTAACCTGGAAGTTGGTAACGGAATAACTGTGTATCTGTGTTCCTGATACAGTGACTCCAGTGATATTTCAGAGACGATAGTGACTGGAGCGAACAAATATTTACGTACTTCTTCGGAAATAGCCGCTGGCCATCGCGAATGACAAATAACATGTCAGAAAGTATAACATAATACAGTTGAATATAATAATTATTATCCTCATCATTTGTCAGGAGATTGTCAAAATACGTGAATATATTACAGTAACTGCTAATATTTACAGAATTGATACTCTGTCAGAATAAAACACAGTTACACACTTTTAATAAATTTATCATACACAGAATATCCGATCTTGACTGTTGCAACCAAGTGCTGTCAAAACTGAAACATAGCAGAATTTTTACCTAAGCTGGTATATCAGTCTCTGTCACGATATTCATCTACAGAGTAGAAGGAGGGGTCAATGGAAGCGTCTGATTCCACCCGTCTGCTTTGACGTTTGTTTGCTGTGCCGGAATTTGCTGGTGGTAATTAATTTTTTTTCTAACTGTGATGTTTTGTGTATTTATGGAGTATTGAATGTGATTTAATTTATGTAGAGATGATTGATTTGTGGACTTTTGGGATTGTGATTTTATTATTCGCAGTTGTAGGTGTTGGTTTTTTGGCATCAGTTGTGGACCTATATAGGTCACCGGAAATGTCCGATTCCCATTTTCATAGTTGTATGTGTTGATGTTATAGTATCGTCATTTGAGGTTAACCTATGTAGGTCAAGGGAAATGTCCGATTCCAATTTTCGTACTTTTAGTTGTGGGTATTGGTGTTTTGGTATTGGCACCTATGGTTGACCTATATTGTTCAAGGGAAGTGTCCGGTTACTTGTTGGCAGTTTATTGAAAATATATGTTCCTGAATATTGGACGCCTTTTGGACCAAGATAAGTGATTTTAGGTCTTTATGTAGATTGCTGTTCCCATTTCTAGTACTGATATTATGTATTGAGCTATTGGTTGGAAATACTTGTAACAAATTTCATTAAGGAATAAATATACTAGGAAGCAGTAGTTAGAATACAAAGTTCCTTGAACAGGTTCCTACACGATGTTCTTGAATTTATACCACAAACGATTTTTATTACACGCTTTTACATGCGAAAAACTTTTCCTATGTTTGCTAAGTTAACACAGAATATGCTCCCTTATGAAATAATAGAGAGAAAAAATGTGGTATGCCCTTCCCAACTGAATTTATTATCGAGTTGTAGACCCAGAAATGTAACACTGTCAACCTTTTCGATCTGCATGTCTTCATATGTTATAAACATGCTGTAGCTGGAGAAATCGAGCAGTTTCCAAATCTCTCATAACACTTGGATTAGCGTACTCACACTTTCCCCACTTGGACTTACAGTACAGGAGTAAAAGGATCTGCCACATTACGTACACTTTTTGTTGTATTATAAGGCTGTACACTTTATTCTATTATGTGAGCAGCACAAGAAATTAAGCTTCGAATTTAACGTACAGTACTCAGTTTACATATTACTTCACACTTAAAAACGCACGTTGTTAACATTTTACTTAAACAGTGCTGTGGCGAAGTTCCGTGTACTTGTCGCAGCTGCGAAGATAATATTTCTAATAGCGACCGATAACCTACAAACATATAATATGAAACACTAATAATCGTTCTAACATCAACTAAAATGTACCCGGAGTAAATAAGTTAAGGTTATGACACGATTCATAGGACATTTTTGCCATTTCACACTACTCGCAGTTTTACTGATAACTAAACTGATGGATTCCAAGTATGTCGTTATTTAACTGTAGTCCCTCGGAGAATGCGGTATTCGCTAGCGAAAAATAACTTGGCAGTTATTAATAACCGTTAACGATAACGGTTATCAAAGAATAACTAGAACTGTGATAACGGTTACTCCAGAATAACCGTTTAGCCCACCTCTACCAAGAATGATTGTCTATCGAAGTTGGAGGGCTCCAAACGATACATATCGAACGTGATTAGTAAATCGATTATGGAAGTCTCGTTGCGCGCTTTACGAGTATGTTTCAAGTTGTCACTACAGAAACGACAAAAGAAAAGCGTTAAAGAAGCACTTGAAAATTTAAAGGAGACGACTTACCTTACTCGTCGTCGGTGTTATCGTCTTGTGACTATCCATGTGATGTATAAGTACAGGGGCAATTCCTTTTTTCCCATACCCAGCGTAAACTCTGCCAATATCGTGCAGGAATATCGACAGAGTGTCGCATGCGTCGACTTTCCCCTGCAAACGCAAGTTGTGAAAGTAAAGGTACTGGAACAAATACAGTTCGTTCCTGTGTCCTGGACGACCTTCTCTTTTTATGGTATACTTGACAGACTTCGGCAGCTGTTCTATATTATGGGTATGGACACTGGCGTCATCTGAAAAGACAAACTCCACAGAGTGGTTCACGAATTCATGCTGGAACCCTTCAGCTTTGAGAGTCTGGTACGACTGAAACCCATCTGTGCTGACTTTTGTTCCAGGCAGTATGAAATGTTTTATGAGATCCACTAAAGTCACCTTGTCTCGGGACAATACCCTCACAACAACAAACTTGCGTGACTCCCTTTCTATCCCACCAAAAACCCAAATATGATTTACTTCACTTTTAGAAGATCGTCCTCTCTGATTATTTCGCCTAGCAATATGAGATTCATCTACTTCTACTATTTTATTTGGTCCACCAACTGGTACACTGTCATTTGTCATTATCACGTAGCACACTTCTCAGCAAAACCCGAAGTAATAACACACGGTATTTGGCGATAACTCAGTTTATGATGCTGTGGCCTGCAACGTGTAATCCCGAATCCAGCACGACACAAGAATTACGCTCTTCTTCAACGATAATTTGGAGGACTCAAACCACGTATTTTTCCTGATGCTGGTTCGCTTCCCAGAGAGTCCGCAATGAAATTGAAACGGAATCTCAGTGTTCACACTCCTCTTACGGAGTTCCACAGACATCGCAGCACCACAGTCAACACAGTCCCTGCTTTCCTCGTCCCTCAGAAGTCCGTATTTCCGGAAAAACGTCAAACATTTGTGGAAATGCATGGGATTAGAGTTTTCCATGTGAGGCAATCCGCAGAAGAAACTTGAGAAGCAGCACACATTACACTCGTTATCAAGAGAAACCGTGTCGATTTCCCAATGGAAACACAAAAAATTACGACTGGAATGTAATATACATGAACCGAAGAAACAACGCGAAACTGATAAAAATGACGATCACAAATAATTTATCATAACACGCACCACTAGACTTCCACAATCGAATTACTATCGCACGTTCGATATATATCGTTTGGAGCACTCCAACTTCGATAGGCAATCATTCTCGGAAATTACCGACATCTCAGTGCCAGAACCAGTCCAGATCGTTATCCAGACCCGCATATCGTAGACTGTACATTCAGTGTCCACAGTAAGCGAATCTTTTCTACGTTGGACTTCGTTCGTGCGTTTTACCAGATACCTGTGGCACCTGACGACGTGGCTAAGACTGCCGTCTGCACGCCGTTCGGACTCTTTGAATTTACCCGAATGCTTTTTGGACTTTGTAATGCTGCCCAAACGTTTCAACTGTTGGTAAATTCCAAGAATGACTGTCTATCCAAGTCGCTGGGTCCAAACGATACATACCGACCTTGGCGATCGTAAATCGATCATGCAACTCTGGTGGCGGGCGTTATGAGTGTGTTTGCGGTGGTCACTACAGCAATGAAAACAGATGAGCGTTTCAAAAATACTTGCAATCCAAAGGAGACGACTTACCTTACTCGTCGTCGGTGTTGCCGTAATGTAGTCCGTTACGGTGGTCTGGATGGATAATTTGGAAGAGTCGAACCACGTATTCTTCCAGATACTCGTTCGTTTTCCGCACTGTCCTCAATGAAACTGTAACAGTGTTTCAGCATCGAAACTGTTCTTACGAAGTTTTACACACTTCGCGCCACCACAGTCTACACAGTCCCTTATTCCCTCGTCTGGCTCTGAGCACTATGGGACTTAACATCTATGGTCATCAGTCCCCTAGAACTTAGAACTACTTAAACCTAACTAACCTAAAGACAGCACACAACACCCAGCCATCACGAGGCAGAGAAAATCCCTGACCCCGCCGGGAATCGAACCCGGGAACCCGGGCGTGGGAAGCGAGAACGCTACCGCACGACCACGAGATGCGGCGAGTCGCTCGTCTGGTTGTTGTTGTTGTTGTTTTCAGTCCTGAGACTGGTTTGATGTAGCTGTCCATGTCACTCTATCCTGTGCAAGATACTTCATCTCCCAGTACCTACCTACTGCAACCTACATCCTGCTGAATCTGCTAAGTGTATTCATCTCTTGGTCTCCCTCTACGATGTTTCCCCTCAACACTGCCCTTCAGTACTACATCAGTGATACCTTGATGCCTCAGAACATGTCCAACCAACCGATCCCTTCTTCTAGCCAAGTTGTGCCACAAACTTCTCCTCAATCCTATTCAATTCCTCCTCATTAGTTATATGATCTACCCATCTAATCTTCAGCATTCTTCTGTAGCATCACATTTCGAAAGCTTCTATTCTCTTCTTGTCCAAACTATGTATCGTCCACGTTTCAATTCCATACATGGCAACACTCCATACAAATACTTTCAAAAAAGACCTCCTGACACTTAAATCTATAGATGTTAACAAATTTCTCTTCTTCAGAAACGCTTTCCTTGCCATTGCCAGTCTACTTTTTATATCCTCTCTACTTCGACCATCATCAGTTATTTTGCTCCCCAAATAGCAAAACTCCTTTACTACTTTAAGCGTCTCGTTTCCTAATTTAATTCCCTCAGCATCTGCCGACTTAAATCGACTACATTCCATTATCCTCGTTTTGCTTTCGTTGATGTTCATCTTATATCCTCCTTTCAAAAGACTGTCCATTCCGTTCAACTGCTCTTCCAAGTCCTTTTCTGTCTCTGACAGAATTACAATGTGATCGGCGAACCTCAAAGATTTTATTTCTTCTCCGTGGATTTTAATACCTACTCCGAACTTTTGTCTCGTTTCCTTTACTGCTTGCTCAAATACAGATTGAATAACATCGGGGAGAGGATACAACACTGTCTCACTCCCTTTGCAACCACTGCTTTCCTTTCATGTCCCTCGATTCTTGTAACTGCCATCTGGTTTCTGTGCAAATTATAAAATGCCTTTCGCTCCCTGTATTTTACTCCTGGCACCTTTAAAATTTGAAAGAGAGTATTCCAGTCAACAAAAAGCTTCCACTAAGTCTACAAATGCTAGAAACGTAGGTTTGCCTTTCCTTAGTCTAAGTCGTAAGGTCAGTATTGCCTCACGTGTTACAAGATTTCTACGGAATCCAAAGTGATCTTCCCCGAGGTCGGCTTCTACCAGTTCTTCCATTCGTGTGAGAAGAATTTGCGTTAGTATTGTGCAGCTGTGACTTGTTATAGTGATAGTTCGGTAATTTCCACATCTGTCAACACCTGCTTTCTTTGGGATTGAAATTATTATATATTTCTTGAAGTCTGAGGGTATTTCGCCTGTCTCGTACATCTTGCTCACCTGATGGCAGAGTTTTGTCGGGACTGGCTCTCCCAAGGCCGTCAGAGGTTCTAATGGAATGTGGTCTACTCCCGGAGCCTTGTTTCGACTCAGGTCTTTCTGGTAGTACTCCATATTGGCGACAATTGTCAAATAATTTTCTACGCTGGATAGACATGGAAGTAGATTTTTCCATGTGAGAGAATCCGCCGAAGAAACGTCAAGAACACCAGACATCCCACTCAACTAACGACATAAATCGTCTGTGTTTCCCTAGGAACTCATAAATAATTCGCGGAGGTAAGTAATTTAGAGCAACTGCGGGAACGACAGGAAACAGATAAAAATGACAATCACAAATAATTGATCACAACGCCCGCCACCGGAGTCGCTTTACCATCGCACGTTCGATATGTATCGTTTGGACCCAGCGACTTCGATAGGCAATCATTCTTGGAAATTATCCGTATCTCACTTACGACAGATTGCGAGCGTGGGGGGTTGTTCTGCTATTCTGTTATTCTGCGCAGCGTATTAATCTGAGATGTACCCTTTACGCTGTGGATCCTGCAAGATCTAATTTCCACCCCCACACTACTACAGAAGCCAAACAGACGCTCCTAACGTTCTAAAAAGAAATGCCTGAAAAACTTTCAGCAATAAATACACTCCTGGAAATTGAAATAAGAACACCGTGAATTCATTGTCCCAGGAAGGGGAAACTTCATTGACACATTCCTGGGGTCAGATACATCACATGATCACACTGACAGAACCACAGGCACATAGACACAGGCAACAGAGCATGCACAATGTCGGCACTAGTACAGTGTATATCCACCATTCGCAGCAATGCAGGCTGCTATTCTCCCATGGAGACGATCGTAGAGATGCTGGATGTAGTCCTGTGGAACGGCTTGCCATGCCATTTCCACCTGGCGCCTCAGTTGGACCAGCGTTCGTGCTGGACGTGCAGACCGCGTGAGACGACGCTTCATCCAGTCCCAAACATGCTCAATGGGGGACAGATCCGGAGATCTTGCTGGCCAGGGTAGTTGACTTACACCTTCTACAGCACGTTGGGTGGCACAGGATACATGCGGACGTGCATTGTCCTGTTGGAACAGCAAGTTCCCTTGCCGGTCTAGGAATGGTAGAACGATGGGTTCGATGACGGTTTGGATGTGCCGTGCACTATTCAGTGTCCCCTCGACGATCACCAGAGGTGTACGGCCAGTGTAGGAGATCTCTCCCCAGACCATGATGCCGGGTGTTGGCTCTGTGTGCCTCGGTCGTATGCAGTCCTGATTGTGGCGCTCACCTGCACGGCGACAAACACGCATACGACCATCATTGGCACCAAGGCAGAAGCGACTCTCATCGCTGAAGACGACACGTCTCCATTCGTCCCTCCATTCACGCCTGTCGCGACACCACTGGAGGCGGGCTGCACGATGTTGGGGCGTGAGCGGAAGACGGCCTAACGGTGTGCGGGACCCTAGTCCAGCTTCATGGAGACGGTTGCGAATGGTCCTCGCCGATACCCCAGGAGAAACAGTGTCCCTAATTTGCTGGGAAGTGGCGGTGCGGTCCCCTAGGGCACTTCGTAGGATCCTACGTTCTTGGCGTGTATCCGTGCGTCGCTGCGGTCCGGTCCCAGGTCGACGGGCACGTGCACCTTCCGCCGACCACTGGCGACAACATCGATGTACTGTGGAGACCTCACGCCCCACATGTTGAGCAATTCGGCGGTACGTCCAGCCGGCCTCCCGCATGCCCACTATACGCCCTCGCTCAAAGTCCATCAACTGCACATACGGTTCACGTTCACGCTGTCGCGGCATGCTACCAGTGTTAAAGACTGCGATGGAGCTCCGTATGCCACGGCAAACTGGCTGACACTGACGGCGGCGGTGCACAAATGCTGCGCAGCTAGCGCCATTCGACGGCCAACACCGCGGTTCCTGGTGTGTCCGCTGTGCCGTGCGTGTGATCATTGCTTGTACAGCCCTCTCGCAGTGTCCGGAGCAAGTATGGTGGGTCTGACACACCGGTGTCACTGTGTTCTGTTTTCCATTTCCAGGAGTGTATCTTCTGGAGTCGTCCGCTGTAAGGAAATGACACAAACATTCACAAAATTTCTTACGTAACTAGTGGGATACTTGGGTATTGGAGTAGTGCTAGTTAGTAGAAGAAAAACATGAAACTAACGAAAATTATTATTTATTCTGCAAAAATTCTGAGAAATCACAATGTCACTTTTAGTTATGAATAGGACAAGTTATATCTTGGCTCTTTTCGGAATGTGAAGTTACCTCTCAAGGATAGGATTCGCTAATGAAATTTCTGTACAAAGTTTAAGATGGTTATTGACTTGGCAGAATGGCTGAGAGACGCGCCTACTCAACTTGAATAATGATCCTTTAGAATGTTGCTAGGTACGGTCGAGGCTGTCGCGTGTGAAATGCAGTGAAGTGTACTGTTGTGGAGGAAATATGGGCCTCTCAAAGAGCTGTAGCGCACAATACCGTAAGCTGCGATGACTGCTGTCTGCGCCGCTCGCTGCTGACAAATAAGATAACTCTCGTTCTATCTGGACTGACCTTCGCCAGTCAAACTCTCCCTACGCCTTGATGAAGTCAAGGACTCCTATTCACCCCTAGTCTAACTATCGGCGTGGTACACCGGTCAGATAACCAGTCCACCGCAATGCCACTCAAAAATTCGCTCGCAGGCGACTAACTATAACTCTGTCCGTTCATACCACACAATAAGTGTGGCGGCCAACACAGTGAACAACACTTCATCGCAAGGACTCAATATAGAGTCGCACTTCGATTCGCCCTCGACAGAGGTGCTCTCCCAGTGCAGTGAAGTACTGAGGAGAGACTTGTTCCTCGCTCCAACAGCAACAACGGAACGGCGCCTCTCCACGCCAGACGTAAAAGGGTATATCTTTCGGTCTCTTCCATTACTCCTTCAGCTCAAGGCGTCAGAAATATCCTCTGCCAACCAGCATTGCTCTATTGCTCTTCTAAAACGGGAGAATGACGTTTCGTTCAACGCGACCAATCCGGAAATCTGTAGTATCGGCATTTGACGTTTGCTGTCTCCCTGTGAAAATCTCTGAAACTGCGTGCTATGTGTAAAGAATGCGTAGGTTGGACGCTCCCACACAATGTAGCGGACTTTGCTTTTAAACCGAACACGGGGTCGTTCCACCTTTCACTCGGGCACACGCTGTCTGCTCCACGGGCGGCCGAGATTGACTCGTCCTCTGAAGGGACCGGCATCCCGGTGTGTGGTCTGCCTCTCTCGAACTAAAAGCTCCTGTGACCGTCGTGTCTGGAATGTATGTGTGTACGCCAGCCTCGAGTATTTCTACCCCGGTGCGCATTTGTTATTAGCATTTCGTTTACATGAATTCATACAACATTGGCTTTGTCTTATCGAGTTTAGGTTCGAATGAAGCGTCTTGATGTGCGGAATATGATTGCGAGGGCGGAATATATAACCAATGACTTGTTACAAGATCTTCACTTGTTTACGTGCACATAGCCTGCTCATCAACCCATCGAAGTGCATTTTTGGAGCAGCTGAAGTACAGTTCCTAGGCTACACCATCAACGCTCAAGGCACTCGGCCACCACAGGAGAAAGTAGTCGCAATACTGAATTTTCCCCAGCCTACAACGGTTAAAGAATTACGTAGATTTCTTGGCATAACCAATTTTTACCGTGGATTCGTTCGCAATCTTGCCTTCCTAGCTGCACCACTGAATAAATTTTAGCAAGGTTCACCGAAGCCGAAAGACAATCTCCAGTGGGGCGGTGAGGCCGAGTTGGCATTTAACAAGCTGAAGACTGCCATCGCAGAAGCTGCACTGTTAGTTCACCCAGTACGGCAGGCGCCTCACGGCCTGATGGTCGACGCATCTGCAACTGCAATCGGTGCTGCACTGCAACAGCGAAAAGACGGGTACTGAGAGCCCTTAGTCTTTTTCAGTAAGAAGCTATCGCCATCTCAACAGAATTGGTCGATATATGATCGCGAACTGTATGCTGCATATGCTGCTATTAAGAAATTTCGTTACATGTTGGAAGGACAGCAATTCACTCTTATCACAGACCATAAGCCAGTAACATATGCTTTTTGACAGCGCCCTGAAAAGGCATCGCCACTTCAGCTGCGACACCTTGGCTACAGGGTGTTCCAAAAAGGTACCGCCAAACTTTCAGGAAACATTCCTCACACACAAATGAAGAAAAGATGTTACGTGGACATGTGTCCGGAAACGCTTAATTTCCATGTTAGAGCTCATTTTAGTTTCGTCAGTATGTACTCTACTTCCTCGATTCACCGCCATGATTTCATACGGGATACTCTACCTGTGCTGCTAGAACATGTGCCTTTGCAAGTACGACACAACATGTGGTTCATGTTGTGTGGTTCATGTTGTGTGCACATAGTCCATGTCTTGTTCTGATTCTGTTTAGGCTTTTCCATAGCTGTCGCGGAAGTTCAAAGCCCTTAGGTTTCTCTGATGGACCGATAAGTCCACGGCTGTCAGGGGAGGCACTATCACACCAGGTCTCGTACCATTTAGTATCCATGCTGAAATTGGCAGCCGGCAGTTGTTGGGCCAGTCTTAAAGGGGGATTTCTGGAGCGGAGCCGTGTTCTTTCCAAAGTTGGGACATCTTCATGGATAGGAAGTAGGGGGTTATTCATGCACGACGGAGCTCCTGCACATTTCATTCGAAGTGTTCGTACGCTCCTCAACAACAGATTCGGTGACCGATGGATTGGTAGAGGCAGACTAATTCCATGGCCTCCACGCTCTCCTGACCTCAACCCTCTTGACTTTCATTTATGGGGACATTTGAAAGCTCTTGTCTACGCAACCCCGGTACCAAATGTAGAGACTCGTCGTGCTCGTATTGTGGACGGCTGTGATACAATACGCCATTCTCCAGGGCTGCATCAGCGCATCAGGGATTCCATCCGACGGAGGGTGGATGCATGTATCCTCGATAACGGAGGACACTTTGAACATTTCCTGTAACAAAGTGTTTGAAGTCACGCTGGTACGTTCTGTTGCTGTGTGTTTCCATTCCATAATTAATGTTATTTGAAGCGAAGTAATAAAATGTGCTCTAACATGGATAGTAAGCGTTTCCGGACACATGTCCACATAACATATTTTCTTTCTTTGTGTGTGGGGAATGTTTCCTGAAAGTTTGGCCGTACCTTTTTGTAACACCCTGTATATCGGACAGTTCAGCAGCAATATTGTCCACGTTGAAGGAAAACTAAATGTGCCAGCGGATGCAGCCTTCAGGATTGGAGCAATCACTGAAGCAGTTGATTTTGAAGCTATCGCCGCAGCGCAACACTGTTAGTGAGCTCCGAGATTTGTTGGCGCAACCATTGGGTCTACAACTCCGCCGTATTACACCGCCGCTGTCAACTGTGCTGCTGTATTGTGATGTCGCCACCAACAAACCGAGATCTTTTGTGACCACTGACTTTTCGCCAACAGGCAATCTCCTCTTTACGTAACTTGTCGTACCTTGGAATACGAGCCACTACCAACATGGTGAAGCGAGCTTGCCGTATTACACTGCCGCTGTCAACTGTGCTGCTGTATTGTGATGTCGCCACCAACAAACCGAGATCTTTTGTGACCATTGACTTTTCGCCAACAGGCAATCTCCTCTTTACGTAACTTGTCGTACCTTGGAATACGAGCCACTACCAACATGGTGAAGCGAGCTTGCCGTATTACACTGCCGCTGTCAACTGTGCTGCTGTATTGTGATGTCGCCACCAACAAACCGAGATCTTTTGTGACCATTGACTTTTCGCCAACAGGCAATCTCCTCTTTACGTAACTTGTCGTACCTTGGAATACGAGCCACTACCAACATGGTGAAGCGAGCTTGCCGTATTACACCGCCGCTGTCAACTGTGCTGCTGTATTGTGATGTCGCCACCAACAAACCGAGATCTTTTGTGACCATTGACTTTTCGCCAACAGGCAATCTCCTCTTTACGTAACTTGTCGTACCTTGGAATACGAGCCACTACCAACATGGTGAAGCGAGCTTGCCGTATTACACCGCCGCTGTCAACTGTGCTGCTGTATTGTGATGTCGCCACCAACAAACCGAGATCTTTTGTGACCATTGACTTTTCGCCAACAGGCAATCTCCTCTTTACGTAACTTGTCGTACCTTGGAATACGAGCCACTACCAACATGGTGAAGCGAGCTTGCCGTATTACACTGCCGCTGTCAACTGTGCTGCTGTATTGTGATGTCGCCACCAACAAACCGAGATCTTTTGTGACCATTGACTTTTCGCCAACAGGCAATCTCCTCTTTACGTAACTTGTCGTACCTTGGAATACGAGCCACTACCAACATGGTGAAGCGAGCTTGCCGTATTACACTGCCGCTGTCAACTGTGCTGCTGTATTGTGATGTCGCCAACAACAAACCGAGATCTTTTGTGACCATTGACTTTTCGCCAACAGGCAATCTCCTCTTTACGTAACTTGTCGTACCTTGGAATACGAGCCACTACCAACATGGTGAAGCGAGCTTGCCGTATTACACTGCCGCTGTCAACTGTGCTGCTGTATTGTGATGTCGCCACCAACAAACCGAGATCTTTTGTGACCATTGACTTTTCGCCAACAGGCAATCTCCTCTTTACGTAACTTGTCGTACCTTGGAATACGAGCCACTACCAACATGGTGAAGCGAGCTTGCCGTATTACACTGCCGCTGTCAACTGTGCTGCTGTATTGTGATGTCACCACCAACAAACCGAGATCTTTTGTGACCATTGACTTTTCGCCAACAGGCAATCTCCTCTTTACGTAACTTGTCGTACCTTGGAATACGAGCCACTACCAACATGGTGAAGCGAGCTTGCTGTATTACACCGCCGCTGTCAACTGTGCTGCTGTATTGTGATGTCGCCACCAACAAACCGAGATCTTTTGTGACCATTGACTTTTCGCCAACAGGCAATCTCCTCTTTACGTAACTTGTCGTACCTTGGAATACGAGCCACTACCAACATGGTGAAGCGAGCTTGCCGTATTACACTGCCGCTGTCAACTGTGCTGCTGTATTGTGATGTCGCCACCAACAAACCGAGATCTTTTGTGACCATTGACTTTTCGCCAACAGGCAATCTCCTCTTTACGTAACTTGTCGTACCTTGGAATACGAGCCACTACCAACATGGTGATGCGAGCTTGCCGTATTACACTGCCGCTGTCAACTGTGCTGCTGTATTGTGATGTCGCCACCAACAAACCGAGATCTTTTGTGACCATTGACTTTTCGCCAACAGGCAATCTCCTCTTTACGTAACTTGTCGTACCTTGGAATACGAGCCACTACCAACATGGTGAAGCGAGCTTGCTGTATTACACCGCCGCTGTCAACTGTGCTGCTGTATTGTGATGTCGCCACCAACAAACCGAGATCTTTTGTGACCATTGACTTTTCGCCAACAGGCAATCTCCTCTTTACGTAACTTGTCGTACCTTGGAATACGAGCCACTACCAACATGGTGAAGCGAGCTTGCCGTATTACACTGCCGCTGTCAACTGTGCTGCTGTATTGTGATGTCGCCACCAACAAACCGAGATCTTTTGTGACCATTGACTTTTCGCCAACAGGCAATCTCCTCTTTACGTAACTTGTCGTACCTTGGAATACGAGCCACTACCAACATGGTGAAGCGAGCTTTAGTCTGGCCACACATGGACAAAGATTGCAAGAAATACGAGGCGTGCTTTTTAAGTAAGTACCGTTTTGAAATTTAAAAAAAAGACGTGCTAATATATCTCGATACGTTTATTTTTACATGAAAGCCTGTACCTTAATGTACGCACTGACGCCATTACAGTCTGATTCTTCCTTGTTTACGTTCTGTACTGAGTGTTTAAGATGCCTCCGATAATCATGAGTCCCGCCGACTGTGAAGTACGGGCTGTTATAAGATTTCTTGGTGCTAAAGGCCTAAAAGCGATCGATATTCATCGTGAGAACTGAGCAGTTTACGGAGAAAACATGAGTGATGAAACGGTATGAAAGTGGATGAAAGCATTTAAATTTGGCCGCACAAAAGTGAACGGTGAACAACGGAGTGGGCGTCCTTCGGTCGTTAATGAGAGTTTGGTGCAGGAAGTGGACAATAAGGTGAGAGAAAACAGACGCTTTACGATTTCCTCCTTGCAGGATGACTTTCCTAATGTTTCCCGTAGTGTTTTGTATGACATTGTGACCGAGCGCTTGAATTACCGAAAATTGTGCGCACGTTGGGTACCGAAAATGTTGACGGATGTGCACAAAGCCGAACGTTTAGACAGTGCATCGACTTTCCTTGAGCGGTACCACAACGACGGTAATGATTTCTTAAGCCAAATTGTTACGGACGATGAAACGTGGGTGGCCTATGTCACACCAGAATCAAAGCAACAGTCCATGTAAGTTGAGCAAGGGCATCGTTTTGCTGCAAGACAATGCCCGTCCGCATGTGGCGAATCAGACCAAAGATCTGATCACATCTTATCGATGGGAAACTCTAGATCATCCTCTGTACAGCCCCGATCTTGCACCCAGACTACTATCTGTTCCTGTTCTTGAAGAAACACCTGGGCGGTCAGCGCCTTCATGACGATGACGAAGTCAAAACAGTGGTGATGCGGTGGTTAACAAATCAGGCAGCAGACTTCTATGAGGAGGGTATTCAAAAACTGGTATTTCGTTCTGACAAGTGAATCAATTTTGACGGAAATTACCTAGAAAAGTAGATTAAGGTACAGGCTTTCATGTAAAAATAAAATTATTGAGATATCTTAGTACGTCTTTTTTTAAATTTCAAAACGGTACTTAAAAAATACGCCTCGTATGTGCGACAATGTGTGGTCTCTCAATGGAATAAAGTTAACCGGCACGTTGGGTGACTTCTTCGCACATTTCTTCCTCCAAATCAGAGATCTGATCACGTCCACCTAGACCTAGTAGGACCTCTCTCACCATCGAAAAGATACAGCTACTGCCTTATAGCCATCGATGGTTTTACACTCTGGCCCGGGGTGTTCCCTATCGGCGACATCACTGCCGAAACTGTAGCGGCTGCATCCTTCAGGGGATGGATCGCCCGTTTCGGAGTGGCGTTAGGAATCACAACAGAACAAGGAAGACAGTTTGAGTCATATTGGTTCAAAGCACACTCTATCCTACTGGATACAAGGCGCATTAGAACTACAGCTTACCGTCAGCAAATGCTTTTGGATGTGAGGTCCGCCAGCTATGCAAAACATTGTTGTTCTCAGTACCCAAACATGTTTCGGCACCACTGTGCCATCATCAGTGGGTTTTAATTTGTATTTGCAATGAGAACTGGAATTTTATGCCCAATATGTACTTAGAAATGAGACGCCGTGCTTTATAAATTAAAAATGGTCAGATATGTACACTCCTGGAAATGGAAAAAAGAACACATTGACACCGGTGTGTCAGACCCACCATATTTGCTCCGGACACTGCGAGAGGGCTGTACAAGCAATGATCACACGCACGGCACAGCGGACACACCAGGAACCGCGGTGTTGGCCGTCGAATGGCGCTAGCTGCGCAGCATTTATGCACCGCCGCCGTCAGTGTCAGCCAGTTTGCCGTGGCATACGGAGCTCCATCGCAGTCTTTAACACTGGTAGCATGCCGCGACAGCGTGGACGTGAACCGTATGTGCAGTTGACGGACTTTGAGCGAGGGCGTATAGTGGGCATGCGGAAGGCCGGATGGACGTACCGCCGAATTGCTCAACACGTGGGGCGTGAGGTCTCCACAGTACATCGATGTTGTCGCCAGTGGTCGGCGGAAGGTGCACGTGCCCGTCGACCTGGGACCGGACCGCAGCGACGCACGGATGCACGCCAAGACCGTAGGATCCTACGCAGTGCCGTAGGGGACCGCACCGCCACTTCCCAGCAAATTAGGGACACTGTTTCTCCTGGGGTATCGGCGAGGACCATTCGCAACCGTCTCCATGAAGCTGGGCTACGGTCCCGCACACCGTTAGGCCGTCTTCCGCTCACGCCCCGACATCGTGCAGCCCGCCTCCAGTGGTGTCGCGACAGGCGTGAATGGAGGGACGAATGGAGACGTGTCGTCTTCAGCGATGAGAGTCGCTTCTGCCTTGGTGCCAACGATGGTCGTATGCGTGTTTGGCGCCGTGCAGGTGAGCGCCACAATCAGGACTGCATACGACCGAGGCACACAGGGCCAACACCCGGCATCATGGTGTGGGGAGCGATCTCCTACACTGGCCGTACACCTCTGGTGATCGTCGAGGGGACACTGAATAGTGCACGGCACATCCAAACCGTCATCGAACCCATCGTTCTACCATTCCTAGACCGGCAAGGGAACTTGCTGTTCCAACAGGACAGTGCACGTCCGCATGTATCCCGTGCCACCCAACGTGCTCTAGAAGGTGTAAGTCAACTACCCTGGCCAGCAAGATCTCCGGATCTGTCCCCCATTGAGCATGTTTGGGACTGGATGAAGCGTCGTCTCACGCGGTCTGCACGTCCAGCACGAACGCTGGTCCAACTGAGGCGCCAGGTGGAAATGGCATGGCAAGCCGTTCCACAGGACTACATCCAGCATCTCTACGATCGTCTCCATGGGAGAATAGCAGCCTGCATTGCTGCGAAAGGTGGATGTACACTGTACTAGTGCCGACATTGTGCATGCTCTGTTGCCTGTGTCTATGTGCCTGTGGTTCTGTCAGTGTGATCATGTGATGTATCTGACCCCAGGAATGTGTCAGTAAAGTTTCCCCTTCCTGGGACAATGAATTCACGGTGTTCTTATTTCAATTTCCAGGAGTGTATTAATTAGCATATACTTAATGAATTTTACTTTTGAAAGATGTAGCTATTCCCCCCCCCCCCCCTAAAAAAAACTAAAGCCAGATCTGAGCCTTGAAAATTTTCCTTAGTTTCAGTAAATGCAGTTCCTCGGTAAATTTCAAAGACTATTTTTTTCTGTAAAAAAACATTGAGAACGACTTGTTTCTCGACACTTTTTAACGGTATTCCACAATGGTGTTTCACTACAGAGCAGGAAAATGCGTGCGCCATTTTGACAGTACGTATTAACAGCGCCACAATCAAAGCACAACAGTACAGAGACCGCGACTGTACACGATTTTTGAAATAAAAACGTTATAGCTAAAATATGATTAACAAAATCGTTGGTGGCCGTTAATACATTAGAATATCTTAACGTTTCATTTACCGTTACATAGTAATAAGGTGTGTAATACGCACGTAGGAGTTACTTCCAAGAGCGCAACAACACTAGTGTACATGTTCTACGGCTGTTGTCCAATCAGTGCCTATGTGTTTCTCCACATCAATTTTATTCCTACGATCCGGTCTGCCGAGCGCTATTGGCAAGCAGGGTGCATTCGGCCCTTGTGAGGCAAACTGAGGAGCTACTTGATTGACAAGTAGCGGCTCTGGTCTCGGAAACTGACATACGGAAGCGAGACCGGAGTGCTGTGTTCTGGAGCAGTTTGTTTTGTAACACTAAGTGAATTGACATTCTCTGGTCTTCGTCATTAGCTGCAAACCCGAGACGAGTCGAACGTCGGTGTGAATATCGGAAAATGCTACCCAGGCGGTGTACAATGAGTGAGCCGGTCTTCCTCACGAATATCTCCAGCAGGCCGGATATTTTGATATCTTACGTTATTTTGTTTATAACCCATTTTAACCATCATACGTGCACGCATTAATTTACAGTCATGATTTTTTGAAATTATTTATTATTCTATGCGTAGCTTGATTCTTTGGTCAGTTAGAACGACAAGCTGTCTAGCCAAAAGGAATAGAAAGCGTTAATTTAAAGACACTGCCATTTCAATCCACGTGGCACATTTTTCTACTACATGTCTTTGTAATAACGTTCTCTTCTATATCTACATCTACATGGGTACTCAGCAAATCACACTGAAGTGCCTGGCAGAGAGGTCATCGAACCACCTTCACAATAGTTCTCTATTATTGCAGTCTCGAACAGCCCGCGAAAAAAAAAAAAAAAAAAAAAAACCGAACACCTATGTCTTTCCGTGCTAAGTTCTGATTTCCCTTATTTTATTAAGATTATCGTTTCTCCCTATGTAGGTCGATGTCAAAAATAACGTTTTCGCACTCTGAGAAGAAAGTTGGTGATTGAAATTTTGTGAGAAGATTCTGCCGCAACGAAAAACGTCTTTGTTTTAATTATGTCCACCTCAAATCTTGTATAAATTCAGTGACACTCTCTCCCCTATACGAAACATGCTCTTCTTTGAACTTTCTCGATGTACTGCGTTAATCCTACCTGGTAAGGATCCCAGACCGCGCAGCAGTAATCCAAAAGAGGGCGGACAAGCGTAGTGTTGGCAGTATCTTAAGTAGATCTTTTGCATTTTCTATGTTTTGCCCATTAAAGCGCAGTCTTTGGTTTGCGTTCCCTCTTCCAGGAGAGGTGTGAGATCTCTTTTTGTATGCAGAAAAACACTTAAAAATGGCCTAAAAGTCTCGAGCTAATAAAATAAATACAGCAGTAGTGGGAAAATGCAACATTCTTCTAACGTATTTTGATGTCTGTCGCCCTGAGTTCCGAGCGACGATTTATAGCGGGACCCATACTATATTATTCCTCAGTAAAACAGCTTTGGAAAAAAGCGTTTAGTATTTCGGCTTTCTCTCTGTCACCGTTTCGATCCCTTTTCAGTCACGGAGAGTCTGGACAGATGACTTCGATGTGTTTATACGTTTAACATGAGACTAAAAATTCTCAGGATTTTCTGCCAAGTCGGTAGATATAATATTACTTTGTAATTCGTTGAATGCTACACGAATTTTGTTGAATCCTAGGCATTTGCGAGACTCTCGGTGTCGTGGTAGTTTATTCTCCGAAAGCTAACTGAGGAATTTGGAAATTGGTATATGCAGCGGGAATTAGCTGCCCCTGCCACTGACGTTATATGCAACCCGCAATGCTATAGCTGGCCTTCAAAACCATACTAGAGATATTAATATTCTGTAGTTCGCTACGCGCAAACTATTAGTCCTATAGGAAGAATGAGCAGAGCCTTTTTGTAGGAGAATCAATGTAGTTAAATTTTGTACTGGGATACGTTTTCGCTGCAGGCCACGGTTTTCGAGTTATTAAAGAAAAAGTACAAAAAGGCCTTCAAATGTTTCTAGTATGCTTTCGTGGCACTCCTTCCTACCCCTACACAATAATTTCCGACTACACGAACTATTCCCAATATTTTCTACTAACTGGGCTATTACACCTCGAGCACAGTCGGCAATTTCGTTAATGTTATTGGTTTAAGCAAGCCCGTGAGGGTAATCAACGAAAAACGATTTTTGTAAACGTTACGCTAAAACAAAATAAGCTGACAATTCGATCCAAACTTAACTCTTACATACACAGTGGCCTCGTATTCAGAAGGCCAGACGAACACAACGATGTAATTGTTTATTTTTTGCTGTTAAAATTCGCAAAGTTACTTAGGAAAATTTACACAGACGTCAATTTTACTATTTGTAATTGCTCGTCTAAGCCGGTGGAGTAAAACGGCCCGGTAGCGGAGACTAAAAAAGGTCGAATGAGGGAAATAATTCGTGCAGTCGCAAACATTTGTGAAGTGGTAAGAGGGAGTGCCTTGAACAACAAACATACTAGAATTGCGGACCGGTGGCGGATGAGTTTGATCACTTTTGTATGTACTACTTGAATAACTCGAAAACTGCGGTTTCTAGTGGAAACGTACCCCAATACAAAATTTGAACTATATTAAATTTCTTACAGTTTGCACTAAGCTAGCGAGAGACTATGGAAATATCCGACGTAGTTTATGACGGTGAGTTATAACGTTGCGGGATGCATAAAACGACAGCGATAGGGCCAGCTGAATCACCCTGCCTGTAAAAATTAGTGTTACTAAACTGTGCTGTGTGTGTGCGTGTCTTTGCTTCATGGAGAGACCTAGTTGTAACGAGAGGTTCAGCGATGACGTCATGCTTAGCGCGAAATGCACGAGGATATTTTGCTTGATTCGCGGAACGCCGTAGATCTCACAGCGCTTGGCAGTAGTTCTCAAAGCTGTCGCGTGGCGCCACGGACCTCAGAGAGCCTGTTTAGGGAAAGAGTGGCCATAGGTGAAGTTGCCCGTGATTGGTTGATTAGCTTTGGCGCCATTTTTCTGCCAAACGTCTCGCGCTTCCTATGTTCGCCGCGCTTTTGAGTTGAAGTTCAGAGGACTTTTGGAAACGATTAGAAGGTATGTGAATTATTGAGACACTTATGCGTTGTGCATGCATGTTCGATTTAGTTGTATATCGTCTTTAGTACGAAATTAGCGTTTGCGTGCATACTGGTAGCATCACAAGCTTTTATGAAGCCAATATCTGACAGCCCTTGCTGGAAACAGAAAGTTCCTGTAATTGTTGTGCCATCCTCATTCGATTTTATAGCGCCAAACTTTATTTCTTTCCGAATCAGAACACTAGGCATTACTTTGGTTTCAGTTTTATTGCCTGACTGTTGACGCAGGCAAGTTGTAGGTACGGCTACGAAGTCTTTCGCGACGTATTTCTTGAATAAAAATCTCTCGGTGTACATGCCGCGTCAGTTCAGGATAAAACTCCAAGCTTTCGACCACTACCTCCATGGTCGTCGTCAGGGCTAACACTGACTGTCGTGAACTAGCGGGATAGAAACTTCATCAATGGAAGTAGAGGGCACCACTTCACTACGCGCCGTATCGCTGTTGCTATGACGTATTCCAGCCAATCAGAAGCCGTCCCTTACATATAAAAGTGGGAGCCTCGCTAGTTCACGACGGTGCGTGCTTCAGGTTGGATCCCTGACAGTGTTTTCTAATACGAGTGCGTTACTGCGTTATAGTTTTTGCACCGTTTTACAGCGTTGGTATACCTGCTATTTCGGCGTTGGTGTCTTAGTAGTTATTACCCCAGGATAGCTGGGAAGTTTTTGGCGTGCGCAGTCCTCTCGTGGCGGGCCCCTGGCCATGTCAGGCGGGCCCGTGTCCACTAAGGAGAAGCCCGCGGAGCAACCTTCGCGACTCTCCGAATCTTGCACCGCCGCCCTTCGGGGAGATCCGCGTCGGAAACGCCGCTCGTCACGGCCTCCCGTCGTGCACAATGTTCCGCCCACTTCGCAACGGGCGAAGGACCGCTTAAAATCGTGCCAACCGCCACAAATCGCCGGTGGACACCACCGGCACTGAAACCGATCATCATGAAGACTGTCCACCGTCACGTGTCAGGGTCCGTTCATCCGCGTCGTCGTCGGCGTCGTCCGACGATTCACCTGACCGCCTAGTAATTGATCTTCCTCGTAGTGAAGCGGCGAAGACATCGACTCTGTCTGACCACCACCCAGCTGTACCTGCACCTCTTTCTGCTCTGGCCCACCACCGTGGCGAGTCTTTTGGACACCCTGGCCCAGTCAGAAAGTCTTCTGGCCGTCGCTCCAGACGCCCCTCCGCCCATGCGGGCTATGGTGGCAGCAGATCGTATTCCGATCCCCCCTGACGGGGTACGCCGCACCGGATGGTCCTGTGGATGAGGAAATGGCTCATGCTCCTGACCCTACTTCTCAAGAGATCCCGCCAAGCCCTCTGAAGAAAGGGAAGATACCCCCCATTGAGGTATATAATGTCACTAATTATACGAAACTGTAACACTGAGCTCCAGCGGCTCATTGTCGGCCAATTGAGAGCTGTTTACGAAAAAGATCAGTAGGGATTACTATCTTACCATTCTCGATTTCGTAAAATCAAAGGCGATGCCTTACTTTACCCACCAGACGTCGGGTAATCGCCGCACGAAAATCGTCATCAAGGACTTGCCACCAGAGGTCACGGCAGAGGAGGTCAAGGAGGAACTGCTTCGACTCGATTTCGAAGATCCTTTGGTCCATCAGTATAGCAAGAGGAATACTGAGACCAGGGTATTGATCCCCTGCCCTACCCACGTCATCTCCCTTTCCCGGAGGGAGGACATAGAGCGGATTTACCAAATCCGGTGTCTTCTGTACACGAAAGTCCGGGTTGAATCGTACGAGGGCCGCAACGGGCGAGCCATCTGTCGCAAATGCCAACATTTACGACATACTGGGAATTACTGCTCCCCGCCGTTGCGGTGTGTAAAGTGTGCTGGCCCACATTTAGTGGAGAACTGCACACTCCCTCCTTTGGAGAAACCTACCTGTGCCAGATGTTTGGGAACGACACACGATCCCCACCACATGGCATCCTGGAGGGGGTGCCCTGTTTACCAGAAGGCACTGAAGTCTTCTCGTTCTCCCAAAAAGAAACCAAGAACAAATCGACCTCCCCCACCGCTACAGGACATGACCGACTATTCTGTTTTGCGGGGTCAGCCTGGTGCACTGTCATGAGCAGCCACTCTGGTACCAGCCACTCAGGCACCAGATGGTTCAGTGGCTCCTGTGCCCCTTCCTGCCCAGACTCCCACGACATCCTTTGCTGCTGCAGCCCGGTCTCCTCCTCATTGTCTGTCGTCCATGACGGCTCCCACTGCTCACCAACTACAGGAGCCAGCTGCAGCCCACTCCAGTCCATCTGTGGCTCTATCTCAGCTCTCTGCCCCTCCCCCCACTCTGCCTACTACTACACCTGCGCGCCATACGGGCAAGCAGACCACCCGGGACCTTCCCCCAGTGGTGGAGACTCATGCGTTCTTTCGGGCGGACATGCGCGAAATCCTCCAGGTCATCTCCTTTTTCATGAAACCCCACATCCGGGATGTTATTCGTGACACTGCACAAAAAATCCGTCAGTCGGAGGACGGGCTCTCCAAGATCATCGCCCTAGTGGAAGGGCTTAGTCAAATATTGTTGTAATGGCTAATGGACCTCCACACCACCACCAGCCCTGTCGCGATCTTGTCACTTGCATTTTTATGCCAATGGCATAAAACGTATGACGACGGAATTGAGTACCTTCCTCCATGACTATCGTGTGGATGTTTTACTGGTCACAGAAACACACCTCAAACCAGCAGGCGATTTCCGCCTTCGCAACATGGTGTGTTACCGCTCTGACCGCCTCGACCGCCGTGGTGGAGGCACAGCTGTATTTCTCAATAAAGCTCTTGTCCATACCCAAGAGACTCTCCAGCCAATGGAACACATAGAGGCCACAGCGGTTACCATCCCCACACGCCTTGGTGCCATTACCTTTGCAGCAGCGTATTTGAGCCCAAACAAGCCACTGCTGGAAGCAGACCTCCGCACATTGTCATCCTTCGACAGGCTCATCATTGGGGCAGATCTCAATGCCAAACACCCAGTTTGGCATTTCGCGTGTCTAACCCCAAAGGCCGGCTCCTCCTTGACCTGGAGAATACTTTAGCACTCTCAGTCTATGGCCCCCACGAACCTACCCATATCCCAGTCTGTAATAACTGCCAGCCAGATGTTCTGGATGTGGCCATCTTCAAAAACATCACCGCTCAGTTTTCACTGGAAGTTCTCCACGAACTGGCTTCTGACCATGAGCCAGTACTCTTGCACCTCACCAATGCTGCCCTTTCATTTGATGATTGTTCCACTGTGACCCTCACCAATTGGGACAAGTTTGCCAGGGTACTTAATAACACCACTCGACACGACCTCGATTTGACAACACCGGCCAATATAGTCCGTGCTGTGGATTACCTTACTGCCAATATACAGAAAGCAGTGAAACTCTCCACCTCCACTGCACCTCGAAATTTAACACCCCTGGACGACTTGCCCCCTTTGTTACGAGAGCTGAAGGTGCAAAAGAACCGCTACTACCGGAGGTGGAAGCAGTTTCTTGACCCTCAGGACAAACGCCAAATGAGACGCCTCCAACGCGAATTCAGCCACCGGCTCGCCGAATGGAGGTCTGAACAGTGGGAGGACAGGATGTCCACTTTCCTGCTCCACCAAAAATCTGACTGGGCTGTCATTCGCACCCTGCGGCGTTCTAAGCCAGCAACTGCCCATCCTATTCGCACAGCAGCGGCCTTGTCATATGATACCCTGCAAATTGTGGAAACGCTGGCAGATGCGTTCGAGGCCCAAAACCGCCCTCTGGTCCAGGACCTTTCTCCGAACGAACTACAGGAAGAACATGAAGTCCTGACAGCTGTTGCTGCTTTTCGCAACCGCCCACCCCAGTCTGCCCCCCTTCTTACGTCCATGGCAGAAATTCAGCGCATCCTTCGACGGATACGTGGCCGGTCAGCCCCTGGATTGGACAGAATTTTAAATGATCATCTTTGCCACCTTCCCCGCACACCACTCATCTTGTTCACCAAGATTTTAAACTGTTGTCTCACATCTGGCCTTTTCCCCCCTCAGTGGAAACAAGCCAAGCTGATTGTGATCCCCAAGAGGTTCAAGGACCCTACAGTCCCCACCAACAACAGGCCCATCAGCCTCCTAAACGCTATGGCGAAGATCCTCGAATCTGTGATCCTTCACCGACTTTCCCAACCTCTAGCAGCTGCTGGGACGATCCATCCTGAACAGTTTGGATTCACTTCGCACCTCTCTGCTGAACTTCAGGTCCTACAGATCACTGAACACATCAGCAAAGGCTTCAACACTGCCAAGTCGACAGCTGCCGTTTTTCTGGACATACAAAACGCCTAAGACAAGATCTGGCAAGACAACCTCGTACACAAGATGCTGACACAGACCCCTATACCGGATATTTATGTCAAGATCGTGGATGACTTCCTCCGTGGTAGGACTTTCCTAGTGGCTCAACGGGGAATGCGTTCTGGCATTCGCCAATTGTCGGCAGGCACTCCGCAAGGATCGGTGCTATCTCCCATTCTTTTTGATATCTATGTCAATGATGTGCGGGTCATCCCCGAGTGCCACCTTGCACAATACGCTGACGACACAGCACTATACACCACTGGCCGCATTACCGACGCCGTCGTCGCCCGCCTCCAACGACAGGTGGACGCCACCATAACCTGGTGCCGGACAAACAAAATAGCTCTTAATGCCGCCAAAACTACGGCAGTTTACTTCACGAAACGGCACCCAGTCCTCCGCCGCAATATCTCGATTGCAGGTGTGCAGGTGCCCTGGTCCCCGACAACCACCTATCTCGGGGTCCAGATGGACCACAAGTTGCTCTTCCACTGTCATGCGGAGTATGTCACCAACAAGGGGCGAAAGCTAACCAGGGCTTTGTACCCGCTCTTTCGCAGTAGGGAACTTAACCCGTATACCAAGCTCCTGCCTGCACTCACGTATGGATCTGATGCCTGGGCCACGATTAGTGTCACCAGTATGCGGACGTTGCAGCGCCTGCAGAACAAGGTGCTCAGGTGGAGCCTGCACTCCCCGCCACTCACGAGTATTGTCGCTCCCCACGAGGAAGCGGATATCGTCCCCCTCAAGAGGACCATACGCAACAACGCCCGGCGGCTCTATGAGAAAGTGGATGCCTTGCGGGACGCTGTCCACGGGTTACGCCACGTTGGGACCACACTTCCACGTCGCTGGCATCGACATCCGGTTCCCCTGACCATCCTACAGGAATCAAATTCCGATCATGGCTAACGATAGGTCCGGCACGCCCACCACAGACGCATCCTTTGGCAGGACTAGCCTCCATTCTACGTCTAATACTTATCAATCATACCTGCCCACGTTAGGCTGAATTTTTCTGCCTGAGTCATGCAGTACTGTCACCATCAGAGGGTGGTACGGGACTACAAGTCGCACCGCCACACCTCCAAAGTGAATGGCAGAGACGCAGTCACTGCCCTGTGGATAAATTTACCGCCTCACCAACACAGTTAGACCGCAATTGACCGGTGATGCTGTATTGTAACACAAAAAGTTCACGACAGTCAGTTTTAGCCCTGACCACGACCATGGAGGTAGTGGTCGAAAGCTTGGAGTTTTACCCTGAACTGGCGCGGCATGTACACCGAGAGATTTTTATTCAAGTTATAGGTACGTTTTTCGCAGTTTTCGTGGTTGCTGAAACATTATTCGTAGTAAGTAATTGTTTTCAAAACAGTTTTTAATAGGCCTACTTATTGTGGGGTAGAAGGGATACGGTAGTTTTCTTGCTTTTTGGTCGTTATTAGAGTAGCCTACATCTAACATTACCTGATTTTTGTAATCTTTTTCTTTTGCTATGTACGAGAGGTATTCAGTATATATATATGAAAGTCGTAAGCAGTTGTTTACTTGTGACATGCAAAAAGTTTGAAGACGTGACAAGACACACTTTTTGCATGTCACAAGTAAACAACTGCTTACGACTTTCATTCATCTGACGTAATACAGGTACGTTAAATCTTTAGCGTTATGCACTTCCGATACAAAAAAAAAAAAAAATGCTATACACTATATTTTTTTACGTTACTTTCATTGCAATAAGTCTAGTAAACGAACTTTAAAGGAGATAAATGCAAGTAACGAATAATTTTTACAGGCACTGTATCAAATTTTCCTGTGCTGTACGTAGGAGGCTACTATGAGTATATTATAGCTGTAAAGAAAGGCATTTAACGAATGACTTCGCCATATTGCCTTGTGCTTTTGATTCGGTGAGTGTGTACTTCACTACTCCTCTACTGGCCATTCAAAAGTCCCGCCCGCAGTTTGGCAGAAAAATGGCCGCCGTATCGTCCGGTTGGCCACTCTCTCCCTATACAGGCTCTCTAGATCAGTCTGCCTCTAAAATAGCGTGGATCGGTCGCTTCTTGGTCGTGTGTGGCTGTTGTTACTCACGAGGTGAGTTTGTTCATGTCGCTGGCTGTGTTGTCTAACTGTATACTGCACATCTTGGTTTATATTTGTCTTGTGGTGTTGAGTGTAGTTTAAAACTAGATACCTGATCTTATTGTTGTTTTGGCGTTCAGTCCGAAGACAGGTTTGATGCAGCTGTCCATGCTACTCTCACCTATGCTAGCCTCATGTTCCAATAACTACTGCAACCTATATCCTTCTGAACGATTTTTACCCCCCCCCCCCCCCCTTCCGCTCCCACACTTCTCTCCAATACTAAATTGGAGATCCATTGATGTTTCAAATTGTGCCCTACCAACTGATCCCTTCTTTTGGTCAAATTGTGACACAATTTGTTTTCTCCCCAATTTTATTCAGTACTTCCTCATTAGTTTCATGGTCGACCCATCCTATCGTCAGCATTCTTCTGTAGCACCACGTTTCGCTTCTTGTCTAAGATGTTTATCTTCCATCTTTCACTTTCAATAATGGCTACACTCCATACAAATACTTCCAGAAAAGATCCCCTAGTGCTTAAATCTATAATCTATGATAACATATGCTTTTCTTGCCATTGCGGGTCTACATTTTATATACTCTCTACTTCGAACATCAGTTATTTTGCTGTCCAAATAGCAAAGCTCATCTACTACTTTTAAGTGTCTGGTTTCCTAATCTGAATTCCTTAGCATCACCAGATTTAAACCAACTATATTCCATTGTCCTTGTTTTGCTTTTGTTGATTTTCATCTTATATCCTTCTTTCAAGCCCATTCCTTTGCTGTCTCTGACGGAATTACACTGTCATGGGCAAATGTCAGTGTTTATTTCTTCTCCCTGAAGTTTTAATTCCTTCTGAAAATTTTTTTTGGTTCCTTTACTGCTTGTTCAGTGTACATATTGAATAACATCGGGGATATGTTACAACCCCAGTCCACTGCCTTTTCAACCACTGCCTCCCTTTCATGCCCTTCGACTCTGATGACTGCTGTCTGGTTTTTGTACAAGTTGTAAATAGCCTTTCGCACCCTCTTTTTTATTCCTGCTACCTTCAGAATTTCAATGAGAGTATTCCAGTCAACTTTGTCAAAGCCTTTCTCTAAGTCTACAAATGCTATAAATGTAGGTTTGCCTTTCCTTAACCTATTTTCTAAGGTAAGTCGTTGGGTTTGTTATTATTCGCGTGTCCCTATGTTTCTCTGGAATCCAAACAGACCGTACCTGTGGCGTGCTTATGCTTAACTTAGGTTTGCTATAATTTTTGTCTTGTATGTTAGATAACAACCCGGATCATTTCTCTCAAACTGACTAAAATAGGACATAATTTGGGAAGCAAAAACCGAGACACTTCCCTTAAGCTTGAAAAACTGAATTAATTACTTAAAATATTTTCTAGGCTTTTTCATTACTACTGTGTGTTGTTGTTGTTGTTGTCTTCAGTCCTGAGACTGGTTTGATGTAGCTCTCCATGCTACTCTATCCTGTGCAAGCTTCTTCATCTCCCAGTACTTATTGCACCCTATATCCTTCTGAATCTGCTTAGTGTATCCATCTCTTGGTCTCTCTCTACGATTTTTACCCTCCACGCTCCCTTCCAGCGCTAAATTTTTGATCCCTTTATGCCTCAGATCATGTCCTACCAACCGGTCCCTTCTTCTGGTCAAGTTGTGCCACGAACTTCTCTTCTCCTCAATTCTGTTCAGTACCTCCTCATTAGTTATGTGATCTACCCATTTAATCTTCAGCATTCTTCTGTAGCACCATATTTCGAAAGCTTCTATTCTCTTCTTGTCCAAACTATTTATCGTTCATGTTTCACTTCCATACATGGCTACACTCCATATACATACTTTCAGACACGTCTTCCTGTCACTTAAATCTATACTCGATGTTAACAGATTTCTCTTCTCCAGAAACGCTTTCCTTGCCATTGCCAGTCTACATTTTATATCCTCTCTACTTCGACCATAGTCAGTTACTTTTCTCCCCAAGTAGCAAAACTCCTTTACTACTTTAAGTGTCTCATTTCCTAATCTAATTCCCTCTGCATCACCCGACTTAATTCGACTACATTCCATTATCCTCATTTTGCTTTTGTTGATGTTCATCTTATACCCTCCTTTCAAGACACTGTCCATTCCCTTTAACTGCTCTTCCAAGTCCTTTGCTGTCTCTGACGGAATTACAATGTCATTGGCGAACCTCAACGTTTTTATTTCTTCTCCATGGATTTTAATACCTACTCCGAATTTTTCTTTTGTTTCCTTTACTGCTTGCTCAATATACAGATTGAATAACATCTCACTCCCTTCCCAACTGCTGCTACCCTTTCATGTCCCTCGACTCTTATAACTGCCATCTGGTTTCTGTACAAATTGTAAATAGCCTTTCGCTCCCTGTATTTTACCCCGGCCATCTGTAGAATTTGAAAGAGAGTATTCCAGTCAACATTTTCGAAAGCTTTCTCTAAGTCTACAAAGGCAAGAAACGTAGGTTTGCCTATCCTTAAACTATTTTCTAAGATAAATCGTAGGGTCAGTATTGCCTCACGTGTTCCAACATTTCTGTGGAATCCAAACTGATCTTCCTCGAGGTAGGCTTCTACCAGTTTTTTCCGTTCGTCTGTAAATAATTCGAGTTAGTATTTAGCAGCTGTGACTTATTAATCTGATAGTTCGGTAATTTTCACATCTGTCAACACCTGCTTTCTTTGGAATTGGAATTATTATATTCTTCTTGAAGTCTGAGGGTATTTCACCTGTCTCATACATCTTGCTCACCAGATGGTAGAGTTTTGTCGGGACTGGCTCTCCCAAGGCCGTCAGTAGTTCTAATGGAATGTGGTCTACTCCTGGGACCCTGTTTCTACTCAGGTCTTTCAGTGCTCTGTGAAACTGTTCACGAAGTATCATATCTCCCATTGCATCTTCATCTACATCCTCTTCCATTTCCATAATATTGTCTTCAAGTACATCACCCTTATATAGACCCTCTATACACTCCTTCCACCTTTCTGCTTTCCCTTCTTTGCTTAGAACTGGGTTTCCATCTGAGCTCTTGATATTCACACAAGTGGTTCTCTTTTCTCCAAAGGTCTCTTTAATTTTCCTGTAGGCAGTATCTATCTTACCCCTAGTTAGATATGCCTCTACATCCTTAAATTTGTCCTGTAGCCATCCCTGCTTAGCCATTTTTACTTCCTATCGATCTCATTTTTGAGACGTTTGTATTCCTTTTTGCCTGCTTCATTTAGTGCGTTTTTATGTTTTCTCCTTTCATCAATTAAATTCAATATTTCTTCTGTTACCCAAGAATTTCTACTAGCCCTCGTCTTTTTACCTACTTGAGCCTCTGCTGCCTTCACTACTTCATCCCTAAGAGCTACCCATTCTTCTTCTACTGTATCTCTTTTCCCCATTCCTGTCAATTGTTCCCTTATGCTCTCCCTGAAACTCTGTACAACTCTGGTTCTTTCAGTTTATCAGGTCCCATCTCCTTAAATTCCCACCTTTTTGCAGTTTCTTCAGTTTTAATCTACAGTTCATAACCAATAGATTGTGGTCAGAGTCCACATCTTCCCCTGGAAATGTCTTACAATTTAAAACCTGTTTCCTTGTCTTACCATTATATAATCTATCTGATACCTTCTAGTATCTCCAGGATTCTGCCATGCATGCAACCTTCTTTTATGATTCTTGAACCAAGTGTTAGCTATGATTAAGTTATGCTCAGTGCAAAATTCTGCCAGACGGTTTCCTGTTTCATTTCTCTCCCCCAATCCATATTCACCCACTATGTTTCCTTCTCTCCCTTTTCCTACTCTCGAATTCCGTTCCTTCTCTCCCTTTTCCTACTCTCGAATTCCAGTCACCCATGACTATTAAATTTTCGTCTCCGTTCACTATCTGAATAATTTCTTTTATCTCATCATACATTTCATCAATTTCTTCATCTGCAGAGCTTGTTGGCTTATAAACTTGAACTACCGTAGTAGGCATGGGCTTCGTGTCTATCTTGGCCACAATAATAAGTTCACTGTGCTGTTTGTAGTAGTTTATCCGCACTCCTATTTTTTTTATTCATTATTAAACCTACTCCTGCATTACCCCTATTTGATTTTGTATTCACCTGACCAAAAGTCTTGTTCCTCCTGCCACCAAACTTCACTAGTTCCCACTATATCTAACTTTAACCTATCCATTTCCCTTTTTAAATTTTGTAACCTACCTGCCCGATTAAGGGATCTGACATTCCACGCTCCGATCCGTAGAACGCCAGTTTTCTTTCTCCTGATAATGACATCCTCTTGAGTAGTCCCCGCCCGGAGTTCCGAATGGAGGACTATTTTACCTCCGGAATATTTTACCCAAGAGGACGCCATCATCATTTAATCATACAGTAAAGCTGCATGCCCTCGGGAAAAATTACGACCGTAGTTTCCCCTTGCTTTCAGCCGTTCGCAGTACCACCACAGCAAGGCCGTTTTGGTTAATGTTGCAAGGCCAGATCAGTCAATCATCCAGACTGTTGCCCCTGCAACTACTGAAAAGGCTGCTGCCCCTCTTCAGGAACCACACGTTTGTCTGGCCTCTCAACAGATACCCCTCCGTTGTGGTTGCACCTACGGTACGGCTATCTGTATCGCTGAGGCACGCAAGCCTCCCCATCAACAGCAAGGTCCATGGTTCATGGGGGTAGGACTACTGTGTGTAGCTATGCCAAAATAAAACGGACCTTTGAAAGGTCGTCGCATGTCTAACACAGATTTCACAATAAATGTTGAGCTTGTACTGTCCTAAGTCACGTTTTTTGCCGATTCGAAATCATAAAAAGTTTGGAGCGTAATCTACAGCTACAATCCACTGGTTTCAAAGACATAGTATGTTTAAACTTCACGATTGCACATTGCTAATTCCGCTGCTGTTACTAATTTGCCCTGTTTAATTTAAGCTGAAACAGAATAACTGTCTGTTTTCCTAAAGTGCTTGCGAGTACACGTTTGATTTACCCTTTACGCTAGCTAAATAATTCTGAATATCTGCTCTTTCTTCATGTGCAGTGGAAACAACACAGATTCTGCTTCACAGTCACTTCTCCATCGTTTTACGAAGTATCACTTTTCTTGGAATCAACAAGGATTTTTGCCGAGGAGCGTAAAACTATTAGTACTATTACTTTATTTTACCCTCCAGCATACAGATTTTGTACACACTTAATACTACTGGCTCGTGCTATTCTTTAAAGAAACATTTAGCTTTCATTTTTGGGTCAGCATTATTGTGTGTATAAGATAACTTGGTTTGCTGAAAATGCATTATCTGACTCGTTTTATAGCTGATTGGCAGTGTAACTTCTCTGTGTTCGTATGTATTAGAGTACTAACTCTTCACATATTCTGTCAGAATGTCAGATTAATGTAGTAAAGGATAATAAGGGTATTTGCACGTCCCATATAACATCAGTCATCGTTTATTTACGAATATCGTCGAAACAAGGCCCCCGGAGTAGACAACATTCCATTAGAACTACTGACGGCCTTGGGAGAGCCAGTCATGACAAAACTCTACCAGCTGGTGAGCAAGATGTATGAGACAGGCGAAATACCCTCAGACTTCAAGAAGAATATAATAATTCCAATCCCAAAGAAGGCAGGTGCTGACAGATGTGAAAATTACCGAACTATCAGTTTAATAAGTCACAGCTGCAAAATACTAACGGTAATTCTTTACAGACGAATGGAAAAACTGGTAGATGCGGACCTCGGGGAGGATCAGTTTGGATTCCGTCGAAATGTTGGAACACGTGAGGCAACACTGACCTTACGACTTACCTTAGAAGAGAGATTAAGAAAAGGCAAACCTACGTTTCTAGAATTTGTAGACTTAGAGAAAGCTTTTGACAATGTTGACTGGAATACTCTCTTTCAAATTCTGAAGGTGGCAGGGGTAAAATACAGGGAGCGAAAGGCTATTTACAATTTGTACAGAAAGCAGATGGCAGTTATAAGAGTCGAGGGGAAGCAGTGGTCGGGAAAGGAGTGAGACGGGGTTGTAGCCTCTCCCCGATGTTATTCAATCTCTATATTGAGCAAGCAGTAAAGGAAACAAAAGAAAAATTTGGAGTAGGTATTAAAATTCATGGAGACGAAGTAAAAACTTTGAGGTTCGCCGATGACATTGTAATTCTGTCAGAGACGGCAAAGGACTTGGAAGAGCAGTTGAACGGAATGAACAGTGTCTTGAAAGGAGGATATAAGATGAACATCAACAAAAGCAAAACGAGGATAATGGAATGTAGTCAAATTAAATCGGGTGATGATGAGGGAATTAGATTAGGAAATGAGACACTTAAAGTAGTAAAGGAGTTTTGCTATTTAGGAAGTAAAATAACTGATGATGGTCGAAGTAGAGAGGATATAAAATGTAGACTGGCAATGGGAAGGAAAGCGTTTCTGAAGAAGAGAAATTTGTTAACTTCGAATATAGATTTATGTATCAGGAAGTCATTTCTGAAAGTATTTGTTTGGAGTGTAGCCATGTATGGAAGTGAAACATGGACGATAACTAGTTTGGACAAGAAGAGAATAGAAGCTTTCGAAATGTGGTGCTACAGAAGAATGCTGAAGATTAGATGGGTAGATCACGTAACTAAAGAGGAGGTATTGAATAGGATTGGGGAGAAGAGAAGTTTGTGGCACAACTTGACTAGAAGAAGGGATCGGTTGGTAGGACATGTTTTGAGGCATCAAGGGATCACAAATTTAGCATTGGAGGGCAGCGTGGAGGGTAAAAATCGTAGAGGGAGACCGAGATGAGTACACTAAGCAGATTCAGAAGGATGTAGGTTGCAGTAGGTACTGGGAGATGAAGCAGCTTGCACAGGATAGAGTAGCATGGAGAGCTGCATCAAACCAGTCTCAGGACTGAAGACAACAACAACAACAACAACAACAACATCGTTATAGAACTACACAAGCGTTATGCATACAAAAATCAGGTTCAATATGTTCTGCAATTTCTCTTTTGCTGTGGCATGTGCTTATACCATATTTTAATGCCAAAAGCGTACTATAACGATGGTACAATTCCATGAAATGTGTGTAACAATGGAAAATCCAGGATGGAATGTAATAATATGAAATGGATAGTTGCTACTTTCCATATAGCGGAGATAGTCCCATATAGGTACAGCTACAAGAGACTGATCAAGTGTGTGTGTTGTATGTTTTCGACAAAGACCTTGTTGGCCGAATGCTCATTTTCCGTCAGTATTTATGTTGTACTAATCTATGACTCGGCATCTCCGCTAGGGTAGCAACTACATTTTTCATAATATTATTAAAAAGTATGTAATGTGAACGTAGTCACATTTATCATTCAGGCTGTATAAATTTGCACTGTTGTATCAAATAGAAAACCTAACTAAATTCATGTTACTATTGTTTCGGAAATACACATATGAAAAATCTTACTTGCGAGCTTTTAATTTATCAGCAGCACTGTTTCAATGGGATTACTCTCATCTCTTTATAACGAATAAAACGCAGTAGTATGAAGTGAATTACTGTGTAAAAGTAATTAAGTGAAATGAAAAAGAAACCCAGAGGGAAATTTGGATTCAGATTGACAGTCGAGGCAATATACAGGATGTCCCAAAACTAATGACCGGATTTTAACTTGTAATAATATTGAGATAAATGTCACCAGGTAATTGTAACAGCTCTAGATGTAATCGGCATGGCCTAGAGTTTCAGAAGAAATACGCTAGATGTCGCTACGAGCGCTGACGTGGAGCGTGCAGCTAATCTCGCGCAATGTGGACCCTACTTTTTTGAGGAAGAAACCGTAACAGCACAATCATATCTTGCAATAATAAGGGACTGGTTATTCCCACAGCTTGACTCTGACAATTTCATCTATCAGCAAGATGGAGCACCACCGCACTGGCTCAACAACGTGCGCAGTTTCCTCAATGCCAACGTGCCTCAACGATGGATAGGGCGTACAGGAGCGCGAGTCCAGGCTTTACACTCTTGGCCTCTTAAGTCCCCTGACTTAATACCATGTGATTTCTTCCTGAAGGGATATGTTAAACAATGTTTTTACGTCCCTCCTTTACCTCGTGACATTGATGAACTAAAAACCAGAATATCAGCTGCTGTAGCTTCAGTGACAGAACACACATTACACTCAGTTTGGGATGAATTCAGCTATAGGCTAGATGTCGTCCGTGCAGCCAATGGAGGACGTATTGAACATTTATGATGGATGTCTTTTCTGAGTAATTTAGTATGCAATTTATTGGTGTTAAGCCCTTCTTCCGAATAAATAATTCTATTTAAAATCGGGTGATTCTTTTTCGGACACCCTGTATTAGCGGCTTCAGGAAATGACGGCATAGTGACTGTGACAACAAAACTGTGATGCTGTAAATGCCGCTCATCCAGTAATGTGGTATTCACTTAGATCGAAAAGACTGGTAGCAAGTCAACAAGCAAGTGTTGTATACAAGTTTATGGGTGGAATTGATACAGCTGACTGAAATATTTCACTGTATGTAGTATCGATCAAGGATAAGAAATGGGATTTCCCCATTACTGCAGATTTTCAGTGTAGTTGAATACAATGTATGACAGCTTTAAAATGGAGCACATGGCATTGTATCGAAGAATGGCTCTGAGCACTATGGGACTTAACATCTGTGGTCATCAGTCCTGTAGAACTTAGAACTACTTAAACCTAACTAACCTAAGGACATCACACAGATCCATACCCGAGGCAGGATTCGAACCTGGGACCGGACTGGAATGCCAAGAACCGCTCGGCCACAGCGGCCGGTAACAGCCGTCACTTAACGACCGAGAGCAGCGGCGTTTGTGTAGTTGTCAGTTCCAACAGTCAAGCAACACTGCGTGAAATAACGGCAGAGATCAATGTGGGACGAACGATGAACATATCCGTCAGGACATTTTGCTTTAATGGGCTATCGCAGCAGACGACTGATTCGGTTGGCTTTGCTAACAGCATGACATGGCATGTAGCGTCTCTGTTGGGCTTGTGACCATATCAGTTGGACTGTAGATGTCGGGGAAATCGTGGCCGGATGAGTCTCGATTTCAGTGGTAAGAGCAAATGGTACAGTTAGAGTGTAGTGCACATCCCACTAAGCCGTACATCCAAATAATCAACAAGGCACTGTGCAATCTGGTGGTGGCTCCATAATGGTGTGGTTTGTGTTTGAATAAAAGGGGATAGGTTATCTGGTCTAAATGAAGCAATCATTATCTGGAAATTGTTATGTTCGGTGGCTTGGAGACCTTTTGTAATCAATTCATGGATTTCATGTTCCCAAATAACGATGGAATTTTTGTGGATGACAATGCGCCATGTCACAGGTCCAAGATTGTTCGTGACTGGTTAGGATACTCCGAATGGTTTGGCCACCCAGATCGGCCGACGTGAATACCATCGAACATTTTGGGATGTAATTGACAGGTCTGTTCGTTCACAAAATCATGCACTGACAACTCTTTCACAATTATGGGCGGCCTAGAGGCAGCATGGCTGAGTATTTTTGCAGGGAACTTCCAACGACTTGTTGAGTCAATGCCTTGTCGAGCTTCTGCACGAGGCCGAGCAAAAGAAGGTTCACCACAATATTATGAGGTGCCCCATGACAGGCATCTCTTTAATTTTATAGGCTTCACACAGTCGTTGGCCAAATTCTCCAAACAAAGAGCATATTGTGGTTGTGTCTTATTATCGAAAAGAATGCTGGAAAAGCCTGATGTCAGACAAGCAGCCTGATATTTACGCACGTTGGTTTTGCATATATAACTAACGTTGCTGATAGGAACAGAGAGAGATGGAAAAGAAGAATATACTTTGCATAGTATGTTAGCAATATACCATGGCAGCCTCTAAAAACGCTCATCACCTTGCCTATTGGTGTTTTAGTGGGGTGAATCTACACGTTTCAAGTAGCTGCTTTGCTTCTTGTTCTCACGCCAAAGTGAAACACGCAGCTCTGAGTACTATGGGACTTAACTTCTTAGGTCATCAGTCCCCTAGAACTTAGAACTACTTAAACCTAACTAACCTAAGAACATCACACACATCCATGCCCGAGGCAGGATTCGAACCTGCGACCGTAGAGCTGAAGAAGTAATCTAAATTGATCTCAAAGAACAACTGCCTCGATTCGGCAGGTTTCTCGAATCAACGTGAGGAGTTGCTGACCCCGAAGGCTCGTTACTTGTGTCCAGAATGCCGAGCAAATTGTTGATAACTAATTACTGACAGATTTTCATTTTGTCCACAGTAGTCTCGAACTTACCAGAGTACCATAACCTCCACGTCTCTTGAACTTCGAGATTCTTTACAGAGAGATGATATACTACTTGTTTCTTCGTCACTAAGACTTGTCTGGACAACTGCAGCACCTATCCACTATGTCATATGATGCTGCATTGTTGTTGTACACCTCCATCAGCGCAGCTTCGATTGTCGTACTGTTGTTCCCGTCCAAAAGCAGAGGGCAAATACCTCTCAATACTCCACTTTATTTATCGAGAAGGCTTTTTTTTAAAAAAAATTCCTTTAGCGGCATGTTATGTTACTATGGAGTGGGAATTTCAGTATGTGCCAGGACCGAAAACATGTTCCAGAAAATAAAGAAATGGTTACTTGATTTTTCTTTCGAGATGATAATTGGAACTCACTAGTTGTTATACTTTGGCGCGCTGCCTCCCCTTTCTGATGGGAAATGAACAAATGTGGCACTCTTGTAACGCAGTATTTGGTTGATAAAAGTTTATAATTTATGGAGACGAAAAAGACCCTTCCCAAGGATATTGTTTTGCAGCAGTGTGTGTGGCGTCTAGCAAGTGACGATGGACTGGCACCTGAGGACTGCTGGGTGTTTGATGGTGGCGGTGTGGTTGTACAGCAGTGTAGGCCATGCCACTGGCTTCATCTGGAGCTGGAACAAGAACATGAGCAGCGACCGGGGGAGCCAGGACACCCAGATCTACAAGCCTGTCATCTCCAAGCCATTCTACATTCCTATCATCTCCAAGCCTGGCATCCAGAGGTGAGTCCCAAGTCATAGCCATCTTCTGCAAGATCTTCAACATTGGGGGAATCTTATCACTCAGCTGAGCTCCAGACCATACATAGTTACATATTTTTATTAATTTAATTTATTTATTTATTGTTCCGTCGGACCACATTAAGGAGAAGTCTCCATCGTCATGGAACGAGTCAATACATGACATGATAGTAGAAACAGATAAAATGAAATACAAGAAACATATTCAGGCGACAGTTCGTAAGTTTAAATAAAGAAAATCAACAATGTAGTACTAGAATTTGCTTAATTTTTCAGCTCTTCCAGGAGCTCCTCGACAGAATAGGAGTGAGCCATGAGGAAACTCTTCAGTTTAGACTTAAAAGCGTTTGGGCTACTGATAAGATATTTGAGTTCTTATGGTAGCTTATTGAAAATGGATGCAGCAGAGTACTGCACTCCTTTCTGCACAAGAGTCAAGGAAGTGCATTCCACATGCAGATTTGATTTCTGCCTTGTATTAACTGAGTGAAAGCTGCTAACTCTTGGGAATAAGCTAATATTGCTAACAACAAACGACATTAAAGAAAATATATACTGTGAGGGCAATGTCAGAATTCCCAGACTATTGAATAGGGATCGACAAGAGGTTCTCTATCTTACACCACATATAGCTCGAAGAGCCCGTTTTTGAGCCAAAAATACCCTTTTTGAATCAGAAGAATTCCCCCAAAAAATAATACCATGTGACATAAGCGTATGAAAAAATGCGAAGTAGACTACTTTTCGTGTTGAACTGTCACTTATTTCAGATACTGTCCTAATGGTAAATAAAGCAGCATTTAGTTTCTGAACAAGATCCTGAACGTGGGCTTTTCACAACAGCTTGCTATCTATTCGAACGCTTAGAAACTTGAACTGTATGCCCATTCTGTCTGATCAAAATATCGGTTCTTGTTGTAATGTGGGTTAGAAACTGTAAAAACGGAGTCTTACTGTGATTTAGCATCAAATTATTTTCTACAAGCCACGAACTTCTTTCATGAACTACATTACTTGATAATGTTTCAATATTACACACAAGATCCTTCACTACCAAACTGGTGTCATCAGCAAACAGAAATATTTTTGAATCACCTGTAATACTAGAAGGCATATCATTTATATAAATAAGAAACAGCAGTGGCCCCAGCACCGACCCTTGGGGAACGCCCCACTTAACAGTGCCCCATTGAGACTGAACATCACTGCCACTCTCAGTATTGCGGAGAATTACCTTCTGCTTTCTGTTCTTAAAGTAAGAGGCGAACCAATTGTAAGCTACTCCCCTTACTCCATAATGGTCAAACTTCTGCAGTAATATTTTGTGGTCAATACAGTCAAAAGCCTTCGTTAAATCAAAGAAAACACCTAACGTTCGCAACCTTTTATTTAATCCGCCCAAAACGTCACAGAGAAAAGATTATGTAGCATTTTCAGTTGTTAAACCATTTCTAAAACCAAACTGTACATTTGACAGCAAATTATGTGAATTTAAATGTTCCAGTAACCTTGTATATACAACCTTCTCGATAACGTTAGCGAACACCGATGGCATGGAAATAGATCTATAATTGTCAACATTACCCCTGTCTCCCTTTTTATAAAGTGGCTTCACTACCGAGTACTTTAATCGGTCAGGAAACCGACCACTCCTAAAGGAAAAGTTACAGATATGGCTAAGTACTGGGCTAACATACATAGAACAATACTTCAATATTCTGTTAGATACCCCGTCATATCCATGAGAGTTCTTGGTCTTTAACACACAAATGAGAGGAATCACAAAACAGTACACCATCTCTGGCTTTGAGGTTAGCGTGTTGTGAAACCCATACCAGCCAACACTAAACATCGAGGTGTGAACTAGAAAGGAACCAGATATGCTCCTCAGGAATCTCTGTCTAAACGTTCTGTGTGTGCATGCTCACTGAAAGAACGTGATGGGTAAGTAGCCGAGTGACCACATGCTGTCCAGTTTCGCCATGTGACATATCAGTGACTGTGTAAGCCAGGTACCCCAATGTTCATAGAGAAAGCTTGCTCATTCCTTATAACAGTTGGCCAGACATGGTTGAGTTGAAATCTTAAACTTGGGATTGTCCAAAGAAAGGGCAGGATCTTGACTCTTAAGACCTTCATGATGTGGTTACTGCAAATTGCCTTTGATGCGTAGGTTCAAGATATCTTTTTGTATTCATAGGCGCCACGCTTAGGATTCCTGCACTATCATCATCATCATCATCATCATCATCATCATCAATTTCATCTCCACTAATATCACTATTACCATTGTCATACCCATTACCACTGTTGTCACATTATCATTGACACATCACGCTATATTGGATCATCATTAAAATCATTGTACTTTACTATCATTATTGTGACTGGGATTTGACAAAAGATTGGTTGTGACTCAAGGAAACTGTTGAGGCTATCTGATCAGCTTGGGGCTATCAAAAACAGATGTGAGCAGAAGACAATGCCGAGGAAATGGACAAGTGCAAATGGCACTGCAAAGAAACAAGTCCAGCAGGTAATCTATACAGAGACCAAGACAGAGAGAAGTGGAAACCAATAAGCAATGGTGTGTTGCAGCTAACGATACATATGCGAGGTGAATATGCCACTGAAAGTGGTGCCTCAGAGTGTCACCACTTTCAGTAGTGTTCAGCTATTGGGGTGATGCACTGTGCCAAGGCAAACCCAGCAGCACATTATGCTGATGTGTGCGTATGCATCTGTAGCTGCTGCACCTAGCAGCGATTGTCGAGTTCCATGTTTTCTTGTGGGCTTTCAAGCCAGCGTTGGGAGGTGAACTGTTGGTGTGGTTCACATCCCAGCAATGAAGCTCGTTGGATGATGTGACCAACCAGAAGCCTGCAGCATCACACTGGGATGTGGTGACACAGGCGTCATTGGCTGTGTCTCTAAAGACTGTGTGGAGACGCCAGCCTACATTTTCATGTCTGCAGAAATTGCAGCTAGTGTTCTGTGGAGTGCAAGTTATACGTGTGCTGTTGTAGGACTGTCGAACATGGCGTTTCTAGGCCAAGGTGACCTTCCAGTCGCATTGTAGTCATTAGGTGTGGACAAAGTTCATGATGGCACTCCAAACCATCATATGTACTCTCTCTCACCCCCCTCCCCCCCAAGAGGCTGCTCACGTTGCTGTGCCTGGTAGAAATCGCCCAGCATTCTGGGTCTGGGGTTCCTAGGGCATCGGTACCAGGAGAAAAAGGAGAGAATGTGGTTGTCTCCCATGGGGGAGATCTACAAGGCTGTGGTCATGGATGGAAGTGTTTCTGTATGTGCTTAGTAACAATATGAATGCAGCCATAGTGGTGGCTGTTCCCATTGATTTCAACAATTGTTGCTTGAATGTCCACACCGTACACTGTGGTTTGCCATTGGAGGATAGATGAGATGACGGACTAAATAGGTGTTTTATGCCATCTGAAGTGCACAATTGTTCGCAATCTGTCACTGTGAATTGGAGCATGTTCTCTGCTACTGTAGTTTGGAGGAAGGTCTTCAGTGGTTAGAATCTGGATGAGCCCATTAATTGCACTGTCCGTTTGGTGGTCGCCTTGCTGACTGTATAGCGGTAATTAGAGCAAGTGTCTGCGAGTATAAATCACAGAGAGCGCAGAAGCTGGCCGACAGAACTCAAATGAATGTGATCCCAGGGGAGATAGGGATTGGACAGGGAGTCTGGTGGTGTGACCTGACGCATGGTACAAGTGGAACAGCAGTACACGTGGTGTCTGTCATTGTTTAAACCCAGTAAATGTGTTGGTGCAAGAGAGTTTTAATACGTGACATTTCCCGCCATGGGGTAGTTGTAAAACCTGAGGCCCTAGAGCTCCATTGAGAGGACATCATTCATGACTGATATACAGTGGTACTGCAAGCCCAGGTCCAGAGCTTCGAACTAGTGTTCTTTGAAAAGTACATGGCCAACCGATGGAGGTCATGGTGGATAACTTTCCATAAGACAGGATTGCAGCACTTGTCCACAGCAATTCGAGCAATTCGTGCAACCATAATGGGGAACCCATCCAGCGTTTGTCTCTGTTCTCCATCTGTATGGAGACATAAGCTTTCCTATAAATTTCCTATACTTTATGTCTATGGTCACAAATTTTCTGTCACCAGACTACCGCTTTCGGTCTATAACGACCATCTTCAGATCTGTTTTATAAAAACGTGTCCTAATTTACTACAGCCATAGTGGCATGTTTTTAAAAAAACAGATCTGAAGATCTACATCTACATTTACATTTATACTCCGCAAGCCACCCAACGGTGTGTGGCGGAGGGCACTTTACGTGTCACTATCATTACCTCCCTTTTCTGTTCCAGTCGCGGACGGTTCGCGGGAAGAACGACTGTCTGAAAGCCTCCGTGCGCGCTCGAATCTCTCTAATTTTACATGCGTGATCTCCTCGGGAGGTATAAGTGGGGGAAGCAATATATTCGATACCTCACCCAGAAACGCACCCTCTCGAAACCTGGCGAGCAAGCTACACCGCGATGCAGAGCGCCTCTCTTGCAGAGTCTGCCACTTGAGTTTGCTAAACATCTCCATAACGCTATCACGGTTACCAAATTACCCTGTGACGAAACGCGCCGCTCTTCTTTGGATCTTCTCTATCTCCTCCGTCAACCTGATCTGGTACGGATCCCACGCTGATGAGCAGTACTCAAGTGTAGGTCGAACGAGTGTTTTGTAAGCCACCTCCTTTGTTGATGTACTACATTTTCTAAGGACTCTCCCAATGAATCTCAACCTGGTACCCGCCTTACCAACAATTAATTTTATATGATCATTCCACTTCAAATCGTTGCGCACGCATTCTCCCAGATATTTTACAGAAGCAACTGCTACCAGTGTTTGTTCCGCTATCATGTAATCATACAATAAAGGATCCTTCTTTCTATGTATTCCCAATACATTACATTTGTTTATGTTAAGGGTCAGTTGCCACTCCCTGCACCAAGTGCCTATCCGCTGCAGATCTTCCTGCATTTTGCTACAATTTTCTAATGCTGCAACTTCTCTGTATACTACAGCACCATCCACGAAAAGCTGGTCATTGTAGACCAAAAGCGGCAGTTTGATGACAAAAAATTTGTGACCATAGACGTAATGGAAATTTATTCTATATTCGGCTCATTGTTTTATTCGTGACCATGTCGCAACTTGTGAAATAGAGCTTCCTGCTGGGCAGAGGGTTGATCTGGTCCCACAGGTGGTGAAATAGAGCTTCAGTATTTGTGTGTTGCGCTGTGGGCTTGTATTTAATGGTATAACACCGTAAAGTGCCCAACACTGAAGCTGTCTTGCTTTCTGCTCTGCAAGACTGGAGCGTAGCCTGATTAGTTCTACCATCGGTTTGTGGTCTGTAATTAAAGTGAACTTAGCCCCGAACAGGTAAAGATGTAACTTCTTAACTGCAAAGACAGTTGCTAAAGCTTCTTCTTCTCTGTCTGAGTAGTTGTTGTGCTTAGGTATTAGCGTCTTTGACGAATAGTCATTCTTCCTATACACCAGCAGTGCATCAGTGCTATATGGGGAAGCACCTGTGGCGAGAACGAGTGGATGCGATTGAGAAAAGGGTTAAGGCAGTGAGATAAGCGCAGCATTGGCTTCATTCTTCCGTAACTCTTGTAGCTGATGCATGATAAGGGTTGCCTGAAGTAGTAACTTAAAATAATAACTCACCTTACTAGAAAAAGCTTGCAGCTCCTACACGTTTTGGGGGCGAGCTGGAGAGTCAATAGGTGTGACGTCGTGATCAGTGGGTTGGACCCTTTCGTTGTTGAGCAAATGTTTGAGGTATTCCACTTGCTCCAGGAAAAGCTGGCGTCTGCTAAGCGTCATTTCAGCTCTGCGTCACATGACGTAGTAAATATGCTCCAAAGGTTACATCCATGACAATTGAGCCATCGAGATAACTGGTGCAAGTAGATACTGACATTGACAGCTGCCCCAGGAACTACCGAAAGATTACTGGAGCACTTGTATTTGTACAAATCGAGGAGTGTTGATAACAATGACTCCTTGCGACTCCTCATCCATTGGGATCTGCAGGTATGCTTCATGTAAGTATATCTTATAAAAGCATTCTCTGCTGACAAGTTTTGTGGGGAGCTCTTCTGGAAGTGGAACAGGATACTTATATACTTGTGTTTGGACAATGATTGTTGATTTGAAGTCGTTGCATAGCCGGAGGGAGCTGTTAGGTTTCGTTACCACTACCAAGCGTGTGTTCCAACCGCTGGTTTTATTTGGTCCACTCTCCTCGGACTCATGGTGTCGATCGAGTGACTGCTCAATGGCAGTCCATAAGCAGACTGGAGTGGGCCGTACTCAGCAGGATGCAGGCAACACATCTGGATGCAAGGAGATGTGAACCTGGAAACCTGTGGAGCACCTCAGGCCTGCTACAAAAGTGGCACAGAATTATTGGAAGGGAACTGGCTGGGAGACGATCTGAACCTCACCCTTGGAGAATCCAAACAACGGGAAGGTGCCCAGACCGAGAATGTTTCCGGCTGAATGACTAGCCAAGTGATCTTTTCGTCGAGTGTGTTGATCATTAATTGACCCCAGAGGAAACTGAACTGTCACTTTACGCTGCCAATGTATGGAAGGGAGGGGCTAATTCTGGGGAGCTTAGACGGCATAGGTTTGCAGGTTCACCAAGGAAACAATAGTTCCTGTGCCCATCTAGAGACAGAAATCTTTGCTTGCAGTTGAGACATTGGTAAACAACTTTATAACAAAAGCATCGCATGGGGCTATTACTGCCCAAGTTCATGCAATGTTCGTTGACACTTGCGTAGAACTGGATACGATTATTGGGAGACGTCCGTTTTTTCTGCAGCGGGTGCAGTGTGCCCAGCAACCCAGACGCTTACACACACAGGTGTGCTGTGAAGCAGTGTGGGCATGATGGAAGACCCTGCTGCCCACATCAGTCATATGTGGTGTATTGTTCAAAGGATATTGACATATCTGAAGCTGATGGATCATGATGCTGCCATCGGGTAAATGGTTCACGAGAAATTTGTGTTCTTGGGGCGCAATGGGATGTCTGGACTGCAGTCACCTGTGCTCAAACCATGAGGTGCTCATTTGCTGCCTGCGCGATTTCGAAAGAGTGCGGTGATTGTGAAAATATCATCCAGTGATGGATTGTGTAGCTGGGGACTGACGTGTGTTCTTCTGGATTAGTAGCCAGATGGACCACTACATCTCGAATTAAAGAGGCCGTGTATGAGGTTTTGCATCCGGGAATGTGAGGGCGACTGGATTTAAGAGAGGAACCAACTTCTTCAACAAGGGAAATGTCTCCAGGGAAGCCCAAGAAAGGAAGCGTGATTATTGGGGAGCATCATCAATGACCTGAATGGCGAAGAAATGATGGTTCAGCCATTGTAAATGCGTGTTCCGATACTCTTTGGCCTATTTTAAAAGGTGGAAACGCAGGTGGACAGCTCTGTGCCTAGGAAGTGACTACTGCTGATGTTAGTTGGGTAATGTTAATCTACAGCTGATACTTCAAAAGCTGAATATCTTGATGAGCTAGTCAGCTTGCTGCTGCTGCTGTTATTGCTGTGCTATTGTTGCTGCTGCTGTTGTAGCTACTGTTGTTGTTGTTGCCGTTGCTGCTGCTGCTGTTGTTATTGCCGCCGGTGCTGCTGTTGTTATTGCTGTTATTGCTGTGCTATTGTTGCTGCTGCTATTGCTGCTGTTATTGTTGTTGTTGCTGCTGTTATTGTTGTTGTTGCTGCTGGTGTTGTTGTTGCTGCTGCTGGCGCTGGTGTTGCTTCTGCTGTTGTTGTTGCTGCTGCTGTTGTTGTTGCTGCTGCTGCTGGTGTTGCTGCTGCTGCTGCTGCTGCTGTTGTTGTTGCTGTTGTTGTTGAAACTTCTGTTGAAACTGCCGTTGCAACTGCTGCTGCAGAAGTGGCTGTTGATGTTCCAAGAGTTCCACGCGTTTTGAGTCCATAGAATTCTGCTAACTTTTTACTTCGTCGCCAGTTAATTGTGACCGGTATTTGACAAAAGACTGGGAATGACTCGAGGAACCAGCTGAGGGTGACTTACCAGCCTGGTGCTTCCGACAGTAGATTACAGAGTAGATATGGAAGAAAACAGCGAGAAAATGGACAAGTAGAGGTGGCACTAGAAACAAACAAGTCCAGCGAGTAGTCTATAGAGGAGCCAAGACGCAGGGAAGCAGAAACCAATGAACAAAGTTGGGTTATGGCTAGCAATACAAATGCAGTGCAAATACACCACTGGAAGCAGTACAGCCAGGCATACGTCTTCTGGTCTAGACAGTAAATCCACAACGAGTTTATTGTAGTATCGACCCTAGGTCATAGCTGACTGCAGTCATGGGATGATACACGTGGTTTGGCATCTCGTGTGTTTGGTGTTGCACTGGGTACAAGTCTGATCTATGTTTAATTGAACGTCAGAGGGTGTGCCTACCGATGAAGCAGTGCCACTGGCCTCTTGTACTTGTCATGGTCTTTGGTCCCCATCTCTAGTTGGTAGATGAGGAGGTTCTGAAGGAGTCAGGGCTTGGTGTACAGTCTTTGCCCCACATGTTGGCACCTTACAAGCCCATAGGGCTCAATAGACACGTTATAGAGGTAGTGCACTGGAAAGTTGTAGGGCACATGGAACACTTCATGCAGGATTTTTTTCAGGAGGGCACATAGGTGCTTGATGTCGCTATCAGCTGAATTTCCTCACACCTTACTGGTGTATTTCACGATGGGCCGAATACTCAGCCTCTCGATATGGAGGCCACAACTGACCCAGGAGACCTCTCATTTAGCAGTCGGTATAGCACGTCAAGCTGCTGTATTGTTTGCTCAAGCACATGAATAATTTGCTCATTCCATCTGAGATCCTTGATATTTCGTGGATCCATTCAATTGGATGCCCAAAGGGCACAACACTGGCAATCGCTGGTGGATGATACTCGGTCAGGATGGTGCCTTGACTTTTGGCCGCACTGAAACCAGCACTCTAGCTCATAGCTCTTTCTTCAAGCTGGTGCAAGAACTTGCAGTCAATGATGCACAGCAACTAGCCACGTACTGCATGTATCATTAGTGTACACGGCATTGACGACTTGCGGCGACTTTGGGAAGTCTGCTATATTCAGCACCGGACCTAAAATGGAGCCCTGTGGCACCCCGGCATAATTTCCTGTTTGGTAAACCTCCCCTATGCAGCACGGACAATGAATGTGTGGCGGTAAAGACAGGTGCACTGAAAGTGAGGTCACAGTTTGGCGGCACTTATAGCACTGCTGTGAGCATTAACTGGCCAGTGAGGGGTCTGTGGCACTACAGCAAAGCAGGACCGGCACTGCGACAAGGCAGTGTGCCCACTTACACGTGTCACTACTGCGTCTAGCAGTGATTGTCGAGTTCCGTGCTCTCCTACAGACTTTGAGTCACCCCACTGGGGTAAGAGAAGTATTCTCTTCTATTCCTTGCAGTAGATGCTGACAAAGAATTCACCAGTGTATGATCACATCTCGATGTACAACAATTCTGTTTTTGTCACCAGGACCATCTGCCATTTACATGCCCTACGAGCTAAATTCCTCCTCCAGATTTCTATGCATTATGGTCTTCAGTTGTACTCACACATAAGGCCATTTCATGTTTTCTAATGTGTGGGGTGGAGGGTATGTCGAATACCAACGGTGTTTTCAGCCTTTCGTGTTCCATCTGCCCGTGCCACATAAGAGAAAGGACTGTCATTAAGGCTCCGAATGAACTGTAATTTCCTTGACATTTTTCAGTTGTGGTCATTTCATGAAGCATGTGGAGCTAGCATCTTGCCTCACCCTTCATGGAGTGTATGCACCCATAATCGCTTGTCATAGTGTCTTAAATGTAACTCATAGTATCTTAAATATAAAACTATCTTTTGTGGCTACCAAACTGGATATCTAACCTGCTGTTTGTTAATGTTCATATCTGAGGTGTGCATCTCATTGCTGCAAATTATCTCCACCTGAAAGAAAGTCTGGGCTATTCCTATGCCTGGAGCAACTCGTCACATTAATCAAATCTAATAAATGATGCGGCCAAAATGAAAATGTACTTAATAACTTGCTAATATGCACCACAGTGTTGGAATTAACAGTGAACTGACTCGAAACCAACTCCGATCAGCTATTGCTGCCATTGCTTATATAGCTTTTACCAGTCGGAATTTGAATTAATTAATTATTTCAAACAGTAATTTTGAAGTCTACAATTAAGTCTCATTAGTTTTTCAAAACAGATTACAGCATTTGAATCTACAATTTGTTACACTCTATACAGAGTAATAAACATACTGAAATATTACAGTTATCAGCGCCAAATTAAATGAAATACCTTTCTACAATAATGTTTGTCTAGTACCTCCCACCACGGAAGTCAAACACGTGGCAGAACAAATGGACATGGTCAGCCACAGAGGGCTCCATGTCCGCAGTGGCTCTTCCGCGCAGTGGCTCTCACGCAGCAAGGGAGCCACCGCTACACCATGTGCAGACCGCGGCCAATAGCCGCTCCCTCCAGTTTCGTATATAGGGACCCGCTCTGCCCTAGTCCAGTCAGTCTGGTACTCGCTCTGGATTGCGTCTCTATCTCGGCGGTACTGCGTTCTGGTCGTTGCTCGTTGTTGACATTTGCCTGGATCTGGTTCCGAGTGGATTTACTGTTGGTGTCTGGTGTTGTGGTTTCTACAAGCCTCTGTTGTTTATCTCTTCCTTGCTGTGTCGGTCATAGTCGGTCGTTGTCAGTTGTTGTCGGTTGTCGTTGGTCTGTCGTCTGACTCATCCTTGTGTTTACCCGGTGGTGCGTGCTCCGCCGCCGCCGGCTTCTCCGATCCGCAGCCCAAGGTGTTCCCGCACTTGGTTTTGGTTACTACAGTTTGATTTAGACATCTTGGCAACTTTGTAAATACAGGTTTGATTTTGATATTTACATTAACCTCCATCCTTAGATTTAGCTGAACAATAGTTACAATTGTGTGAAAGTTATTTTATATGTTCAATGTGACCCCCCCATTGGCAGCCAAACAACATCGATGCTGTTGACCTGTTTACTGAACTAAGGCAGTCAACATTGCGGGTGCGATAGCAGCACAGGATGCCTCAATGCTTTCTCGTAGCTCATTCAGTGTAGCTGGCTTCTGTTGATAAACTTAACTTTGAAGGTGCCTCATAGGTAGAAGTCAAGAGGTGTAAGGTCTGGAGACTACAGTGTGTAGTGAAGAGCTTCCGTTTCAGCTATCTGTTGTCCACTTAGATTTTCAACCAAGTAGGCTCTGACATCTGGTTTAGAGGTGGAGTACCATCTTGTTGTAGGTAAAATCTTTCATTCTCAAACACCTCTCGGATGGCAGGTAAAATTGATGTTTGCAGCACTTGAAAATACTTCTCACCAGTAACAGCACCTTCAAAGAAGAATGGGCCAATGAAACTGTGCATTTACAGACCAAAGCAGACATTAATGCCCGGTAAATTAACATGTTTGCCCATGTGAGTGTGAGGATTTTCAGGAGCCCAGTACATGCAGTTGTGATGTGGTACTGCACCATGCAGCTTGAATTGCACCTCGCCAACAGATAACTGTCAATGCAAACTTTTCACCCTTCACGAAACATGCATTCAAACCACTCACAGTACTCCATCCTTCAACCTGGGTCGTCCTTGTTCATAGTCTGCAGCAATCCTGGAATGTACACTTTCCTCTTTGTAGCCTTCAGAATTTGTTACACACTTTCATGTACACCCTGCTTCTCAGATTTTTTAGGTAACCTAGTAAAATGTTGCAACACAGCTATGCTGCAAGCTGGACATTTTGATGATTTCGGTTGGCCAGACCTTTCCTTGTACACATTCTGATCAGTGCTGTTGTCCTCATATTTATTCCAAATATGATAAATTGTTGTATGAGTTAGTAGTTGAATTCTGTAAACATTACGCCATTACCATTGTCCCTCCCTCATGTTTTCATACTTCCAGTACCACTTCAAAACAGCCTTGCATTGCTCAGATGACAATCTTACTTCCTTCAGTGCTGGAAAAGGAGTGCCAAGAACTGTTGAGGAAACAATTTACATTGTTACTGTGCAAAATTGCAACAATATGCCATTTTGTTCCAAAGATATTAACTATCAAAGAGTATTTACATTTTTCTGAACTCCTGTGTGTCTCTGCTATTAATCCTATTTTGTAACTGGTCCAGTGCGATGAGCAAGCAAAACTCAAAAATCAGTCAATGAGTGTTTTGTAAGAAACTTCTTTTATGGGTGAGTTGTATTTTCTTAGCTTCATCTGGTACCCCAAAAAGATTTCGTCAATAGTTTTATGAGGTAATTCCACTTGATGCCGGCAATGCTTGTTTCTACATTCATCTCTTACATCTGTATCTTTGTTGATGTTATGGACAAACACAATGAACTGAGACCTTAGTTTCTCCCAGCATATACAAAGTTCAAATAACTTATGGGAATGCGGCCGGGTGATGTCGATTACTGCTGATATTACAAGAAGTACACACCCTGTCATTTTCAAGGCAAGACTGCAGGAGGTAAGGATTGTCTAAGGAAATTTAAAATCTTAGTTTGCAGAGCAATTCTGGAAGGATCACACACACACACAATCTCTCTCTCTCTCTCTCTCTCTCTCTCTCTCTCTCTCTCTCTCTCTCTCTCTCTCTCTCTCTCTCTCTCTCTAAACACGAGCACAACCATACAACCAACAATGACCAGCATCAGAAGTTATCAATAGTGAAAATTAATTACCAATGGGCGAGATGGCATTAACGATGTCTCTCTGTTTTTTGACAAAGGAGAGAGTAGTGTTCCATGCAGAATTTAACCAAAAGCCTTTCATCATTACTTGTTCATTTAATTTCACCTGCTATCTTATTAACACTTTTCCAATAGCTGGAACTGCATGCCAGAATCTCAGTGTTGTTGTATTCCTGGGATGATCATTGCATAGACAATGTTCCACAAAAGCAGTTTAGCTCAGCTGTGGTAAGCATGGGGTTGGGTTGTTTGGGGGAGGAGACCAAACAGCGAGGTCATCGGTCTCATTCGATTTGGGGAGGATGGGGAAAGAAGTCAGGTGTGCCCTTTTGGAGGGACCATCCTGACATTTGCCTGGAGCGATTTAGGGAAATCACAGAAAACCTAAATCAGGATTCCCAGACATGGGACTGAATCGTCATCCTCCCCAATGCAAGTCCAGTGTTCTAACCACTGCGCCACGTCATTCGGTTTGTAAGAATGTATGATGCTTATGCTCAGTACACCCGTCCTAATAATGTAACCAATATGTGACATACCACGTGTACAAGGAATATGACAGACACCCAATCCTGTTGGAAATTCTCCCTGCATTTATCATCACTCATGGTTGGTCAGTAGCACAATGCACTCTGATCTGTCTTTCACTATAACCCATCTCATGAAAGGTGACCTCAAGATGAGCTTACTCAGCTGACAATCTCTCAGGGTCTGAGATGACGTGGGGCCTTTGAATTGAGGTAAAAAGTACCCACTTCACACTGAGTCAGATGGTGACAACCATCAGCCTATAGATACAAGCAGTGTGAGTAGGCTTTCTATAAATGAAATTTCCCGATGTACCATCAACCAACCCCCAGACCAACACATCAAGGGAGGGAAAGTATTCATCCCTTTCCCCTCCATCATGAAATGAATATTCAAATGGGCTGAATTCAAGTATTTTTAAAATCCTCACTGCCACACAAGAAAAGTGTCATGTACGTATCTGAAAAAACACATAGGTTTCAAGGTTGCCAACTCCAAGGCATGTTCCTTGAAACCTTCCATTAACAAATTGGCGATAGGGGCTTCCCATCAAAACTCTATCTGTCTACTCATAGTGCTGGTCATAGAATAAAAAGTAAGTGGAAGTGAACACATGTCAATATGGGTTCATTAATTTGACACTAAAGCTAACTTCAATCAACTGTAATGAAGCAGACAAAGCAATACGAGTGAAGAGACAGACCACATCAAAACTTAGTAGAATATCACAATCATTCAAATGCATTACCTGTAATTGACGTAAGAATTCCACTGAGCTCATAGTGTGACACTCACACTGACCTACTAGTGTTCTCAGCAGGTGCTTTGTTACACGATATGTCATAGTGCCAGTATCACTTACAGTCGGCATAAGAGGAACCCTTTCCTTGTGGCTCTTCAGAAGGCCATATAACCTAGGGGAAACTTCACAGTAAGAGCTGATTGTATGTATTGTATGGTATGTTAACCGGGGACCTAGAAACGACACAGAGGCTCCGTCCCCGCTGCAGCTGCAGTGGTCCACAACCCCACGACGACTACCGCAGTCCACTTAACCCCTCTGCCGCCCCACACTGAACCCAGGGTTATTGTGCAGTTTGGCCCCTGGTGAACCCCCCCCCCCCCCCCCTCCACAGAACATCTCACACCAGACGAATGTAACCTCTATGTTTGCATGGTAGAGTAATGGTGGTGTATGCGTGTGTGGAGAACTTGTTTGTGCAGCAATCGCCGACTTAGTGTAACTGAGGTGGAATAAGGGCAACCAGCCCACATTTGCTGAGGCAGATGGGAAACCGCCTACAAACCATCCACAGACTGGCCGCTTCACCGGACCTCGACACAAATCTGCCGGGCGGATTCGTGCCGGGGACCAGGCGCTCCTACCCGCCCGGAAAGGCGTGCGTTAGACTGCACGGCCAGCCGGGTGGGGAGTAAGAGCTGATAGTCTCCTACAACAAGGAACATTCTTCTTTCTCTCAACAATTTGTTTGGGGTCAGCACTGATCTCGTGATACACTGAATTAGATAGTAAACAGTGCATCTTTCGAACGTAAACCTGCTTTTCCAAAACAAGTGTGGCATTTACTTTTCTGCAGGTAAAATAACGAAGTATGGATGAGTTTAAGTGAAGCATCCCTCTGCTGCTGTTAAATTCTCTGAATGGACATACCTCAGTCAACACATGACATACCTACCTCCTAGTCTCCTCTGAAACATCGGGAGGTAGTTAAAAACAGACTGTTCAACAGAACCAATAAAATCAAACACTGCCAAACGCTTGGGAATCAGCACAAAATTTAAATCATCCCCTAATGTGGATAAAGCTGTGTCGTCAGAATCTTTCTCGGCGAGATCTATTACAGGATGTCAATTTGTAGTATTAGATTGTGAGCCATGGAAACATTCAGACTTTGCCAAATGCTAAGCAGTTAAAGAATGAAAATTTTAGTCAGACTATGACCCTGAAACATTGTCCAGCCAATCCCAAGAAAAAGCTGAAATTTTAGAATCTATCAACAAATGAAGCCACAACAATTCTTTGGAAAGAAAAGCTGACTGTTAATGAGTGTAATGGATCATCTCATGAACAAGAGCTAGGCCAACATGTTGTGCAATATGGTGCACAGCTTTGCCAAATGTTGGAACATTATTTTAACTGCGGTTTTCCATTCCATTGCACAATGTTTACTTACTGCATTTTTCTTTCAAAATGACAGGGTGTGGTCCTATTGTAATATCGGCAGTTTTTGATTGTGTCACCTGGCTGCATTCTTGTAAGTTATGTGAACACAGTGAATAGAGTTTCCCAAGACCTCTGTTGACAGAAACCATATTGACTCTATACAGGGTAAACCTGAAATGCTGTAAAAAAATTTCCGAGGTTGTTCAGAGATATTTTGTGTATATTTTGGTATAAGGGACATGTGGTCTTCGATTGCTCATTTCATGTTAATTGCAGTTTGCTTGATTTCTTGTCCTTGTTTATCCTTGAATCTGTATTGCACTGAACATGCCCAACAGTGCAGAATTTGACTGTATGCTCTGTGAATCTTGTTAGGAAACAGATTTGTTCCATTCACTCACAGTACTTCAAGGCAGATGGGACACAGAGGGAACAGGAGAGATTAGTGGCATCAAGACCTCATTCAGCAGCCGTGGTGCCAGTGTCCTCGATTAAATTCTGAACACCCATGCAGTGTCTCATTAAGTGAGGATATGTGACACAGTTGATGGTGATCTACCAATAAGATGTGGATGTTAAGCTCAGCGGCTCCCATGGTGCTATTCAGCTATTCGATAGGAGTGGGTTGTGTGCTGGCAGTGGGCTTCACAGTCTCCCTCCTACCATCATCATCCAACACGTACATGACACCACACTATACACAAACCCATTACAGTGTCCTACACTTAACAGTTACACTTAAACATCATGTAACACTCACACAGGAAAGGTCCCTACTGGTGTGAAGGATAGAAAACAACTGCCTTTCCAATTCAAGTGGCCGAATATTCCCTTTGGGTCTCCCAGCCGTTCGTGCTGCATGGCTTTACTTACTGTTGACAACAGTAATGCTAAGTTAACTTTCCATTCTTGGGCTCGTGTTCTGGTCCTGTGTCTGGCAGTGTTTGATGTACTGAAACTTTCTGTCCGAACAGGCCTTGTTAGGCCCAATGGTACTGAGCGGCTGCCGTGTCATCCTCAGCCCACAGGTGTCACTGGATGCGGATACGGAGGGGCATGTGGTCAGCACACCGCTCTCCCAGCCATATGTCAGTTTACAAGACCGGAGCCGCTACATCAGTTTCTTTCAAAAAGTTTTGAGTGCAACCTGCTTGCCAACAGCGCTCGGCAGCCAAATGGTCACCCAACCAAGTGCTAGCCCAGCCCGGCAGTGCTTAACTTCGGTGATCTGATGGGAACCAGCGTTACCACTGCAGCAAGGCCGTTGGCTTGTTGTACAGTAGGTGGACAAAAATACACATATAAAAAAAGTTTTGCATCATCCAGGTTCCCAGAACTCCCAAAGATAGAAATTGATTGTGGATGTTGTATCACAGATACAGTCCCTTTCACTGTTCAGAGATGTCACCGAATCCGCCCAAAGATGTAAACAACCATGCATGAGCAGCACCTATTAGGCAGAAAGGAGCCGACAGCTGATCAGTTCCAGTTATTCCACCAGGAAGGAGGTACACGGGAAAGAGGTACACGGCTCGTGTTGTCTGTAGTTCAACCATGTCTAGACAGTGAATACCTCAGATCGATTTCATCCACATTGTAACTTTGTGCCAAGAAGGGCTCTCAACAAGGGAAGTGTCCAGGAGTCTGAAACCGCCGCCCAGTGTGGCCGAGCGGTTCTAGGCACTTCAGTAAGGAAGTGTGCGACTACTATGGTCGTAGGTTCGAATCCTGCCTTGGGCATGGATGTGTGTGATGTCCTTAGGTTAGTTAGGTTTAAGTAGTTCTAAGTCTAGGAGACTGATGACCTCAGATGTTAAGTCCCATAGTGCTCAGAGCCATTTTTTTTTCTGAGCGAACCAAAGTGATGTTGTTTGGACATGGAGGACATACAGAGAGACAGCAACTATTGATGACATGCCTCGCTCAGGCCACCCAAGGGATACTACTGCAAAGGATCACCACTACCTACAGATTATGGCTCAGAGGAACCCTGACAACAAAGCTACCATATTGAATAATGGTTTTAGTTCAGTCACAGGATGTCGTGTTAAGACTCAAATGGTGCACAGTAGACTGCATGATGCACGACTTCAGTCCCGACGTCCATGGCGAGGTCCATCTTTGCAACCACAACACCATGCAGCACGGTACAGACAGGCCCAACAACATGCCGAATGGACAACTCAGGATTGGCATCAAGTTCACTCCACTAATGAGTGTCACATATGCCTTCAACCAGACAATCGTCAGAGATGTGTTCGGAGGCAATCTGGTCAGGCTGAACGCCTTAGACACACCGTCCAGCGAGTGCAGAAACGTGGAGGTTCCCTGCAGTTTTAGGGTGGCTTTATGTGGGGCTGACGTACGCCGCTGGTGGTAAAGGCTGTAATGGCTGTACGATACGTGAATGCCATCCTGTGACTGATAGTGCAACCGTAATGGTAGCACAATGGCGAGGCATTCGTCTTCATGGCCCCATCGTGGACATCTTGTGAATGACTTCCTTCAGGATAGCGACATCGCTCGACTGGAGTGGCCAGCATGTTCTCCAGACATGAACCCTATCAAACATGCCTGCGATAGATTGAAAAGGGCCGCTTATGGTCGACGTGACCCACCAACCACTCTCTAATCACCATTTAGGCTTGGGACAATCTGGACCAAGAGTGCCTTGATAACTTGTGGATAGTATGCCACCATGAATACAGGCATGCATCAGTGCAAGAGGACGTGCTACTGGGTATTAGAACTACCGGTGTGCACAGCCGTATGGACCACCACCTCTGGAGGTCTTGCTGTATGGTGGCACAACATGCAATGTGTGGTTTTCATGAGCAGTAGAAAGGGTGGAAATGATATTTATGTTGACCTCTATTCCAATTTCATGTTCATGTTATGGACCTCTCAGAACTGAGGTGATGCAAAAATTTTTTTGGTGTGTGTATGAAAACATCAAGAGCACAATACATTACACTCCTAATATGGTGTAGGAAAAGCACTGGCATTTGAAACAGCTTCCCATCATTACAAAATTAATAAATACTGTTCCTGTATGTTTACAGGGGATTGTTATATGATTTGTCCTGCAAAATGGTGACAAGTTCGGGGAACAATAATGGCGGTGGTTAGTGATCGTGCACCATTCTCTCCAAAGTAGACCACAAAGGCTCGATGATGCTGGTGACTCTGGTCACCAGGGAGAGATGAAAATTCACCCTCATGCTCGTGGAACACGTCCTGAGTGATGTGAGGGGTGTAAACAGGAGCTCCGTCATCTCGGAACACAGCTCGCCTTTGGGAAAGAAATACTGTACCGTGGGATGGACCTGATAAAGTAGTCACATAATCCTTGACAGTAACACAACGATGCAGAGTAACCATGGGGCGCATGGAATAGCATGATAAGACTGCCAAAATCATCGCTGAATCTCTCTTATGTTTTACTCTTTGGATGTAAACTAAGCCTGAAGATTGTTTCAGTGTCTTTTCATAATTGATCGATCTACACATATGATGTTCAGCATTTTTCTGTAGCATCATATTCAGACGGTCCTACTTATTTGCAATGAAAATGATAAACAGAAAAGTTGCAGTTTGAAACTCCTGTATTCAGTATGCACTGGCTGTAAGATGTGAGGAACACTTTCTGTAGCTTAAGACCACCCTGCACAAAATAATTTTGATGAAACTTTATGAGGGGCCGTGCGCACTCTAACCATGAAATCTATGTTTAATGCCCATCACAAGAGGTCATGGGAACAGATGATTTGTCAAGCTAATGATGCTTTTTGTTTCAATCATGGGAGAAATACTAAGTATGACATGCAACAACTTCCTTAACATACTCGGTGCTAGAGTGTGATCAAATATAATTTCTGAAGAAAACCCTTCATTTGCATGGGAAAGAACGTATAAACACCTAATAAGTAATACAACAGTGATCTTTCTTTTTATGCTTTGGCCACATCTTCACATTTCTTATATACATTGCAGGAGTCTGAAAGCAAGTAAAATGCAAATAAAGTGTGAGCTTCCTGGCTACACTACATGTCAGTCATCACATCCTACTGGGCGTTCAAAAAGTCTTGCTGCAGTGCCGTATGATTGTAAGCCGTGCGTGCCATATGATTGTTTGCCTGCCTGGGTTTTTCAAAAAAACAATAAGCACACAATGAGATTGCAGTGATATTCTGTACCCATTCATAAGAGAACTTGTGTTAAGTGAAATACTGAATGGTTATTTTCAACAAGATGGTGCAACCGCACATACAGGTACGGCTTGCGCTTCAATGTCACTGTTTCCTGATGTTTTTGGTGATTGCATAGTTTCACAGGGACTTTGGCCTCCACGTTGGCCTGACCTAACACCATCTGACCTTTTCTTCTGGGATGTAGCAAAAGCAACTGTCTATAGGAACCGTCCAAAATCCATCGATGAAGTGAAAACTGAAATATCTGCTTTCACTGCTTCTATTACGGAAGAAATGTTACAGCTTGTGTTTGGAAGCATGGTTAGATGAACTGAATTGTGTATTCAACAACAGGAGGGACACTTTCTACATTTAATGTGAAAATTTGTAAGTAAAAATGAATATTCAGTAAATTAATAACTTGTATTTTACTGAGTTTAATTTCGGTATATTCACTGCGACATACGGCATGTGTGGCTAACAATCGTACGGCAATGCGGAGAGACTTTTTGAACACCCCGTAGAATCCACTTTTACATTTGTTGGCTTCACCAACACACAACTATATTTTTACCCTCCAAACTGACATAAACACCAGGATATACTACAGATGTATCTGTCATCACTCCGCAGTTCTGCTTTTGAGAGAGAATTGTTAAAAAAAATAGATCATCGCGGACAGTGCAAAGTGCTGTATATACCAATACAAGAAACTTCTGTAAGCAGCAGAAACAGAAACTGAAGAAAGGACTGTTCACAAAATATAATTAAACTGTATGATTTTGTCACCACAAGCCAGACTTGTATTTTGGATGATACCTTAAAAAAAAAAAAAAGAAACAGCTGTTAATGGGGTACCACGTACTATCCTCTCGGTGCTAGAGTGTGATCCTCCTTCTGGCAGAGGAGTTGAAGGGGAAGGAAGAGAGGTGAGTTTTAGGAAAAGGGGTAGAGTTCGAGAGGTCACCCAGAACCCTGGTTCAGGGGAGACTTACCAGACAGGATGTGAGAAGGAAAGACTGATTATTGGGGACTGCACTGGATGAGATTTGAAAACATGAGAGCTGAAAGGTTGTGGTAATATGGAAGAAAGAGAATACAGCTAAAACATCATGAAAGAGTTAAGGAGAGCACAAAGCTAAGTGCATTGTATGTGGCAGAGGTGAGAGCAGGTGGCAAAAAATAGACAGGTCAGTAAATGAAAGGCGTAGAAAACTAAAAGGGAGTGATAAAGTAATAGTTACTGTGAAGAAATGCTGAAAACAAAGAAACTAGCGTAACTTAAAGCCAGGTGGATGGCAAGAACCAAGGACATGTTGTAGTGCCAGTTCCCACCTATGGAGTTCTGAGAAATTGTTGTCTGGGGGAGAATCCTAATGGCACACGTGCTGAAATAGGCAGCGAGGTCATGAGTGTCATGTTGTAGAGCATGCTGTGCAACAGGATATTGTGTGTTGCCAGTGTACAACCTCTGCATATGCCCATTCATCTCAAATGATAATCTTGGCAGTAGTCATACCAATGTAAAAGGCTGAACAGCATTTACATAACAGCTGATATATAACATGTATCGTTTCACAGGTGGCTCATCGTTTGATAGTATATGTTTGACTAGTTAAAGGGCTTGTTATAGGTGGTGGTAGGGGGGGGGGGAGGGGGGTGCATAGGGCACCTTGCACTGGGGCGGTCACAGGGCTGTAGGGTAGGGAGGTAGGTGCAGAAGGAGCACAGCATCTGTAAAGGGTCTTGCAGAGATTGGGAGAGGGATGAAAATCTATTCTAAGTGTGGTGGGAAAAACATCACACAAAGTGGACCTCATTTTAGGGCACGATTTTAGGACATCATGGCTTTGTCAAAGTAGCTAATTACTACATTAAGGACAAGGATAATACTGAATGACAGGTAGTGTACTCTTAAACTGTGTTTTGTGGGGATCAGCAGTGCTAGGATTGGATGTGATGCCCCAGGAAATCTGCTTTAGAACTTGACTGATGAGGTTATTATGTCCAGTGAAGCCTGGGTGTATTGCTGTAAAGAGTCTGCATCTGAATAAATACATTAGCCTTGAATGCCAATGCTGTATGGGAGGGAACTTTTGACACGGAAAGTATGGCAACTGTCAAGATGTAAGTACTGTTGCTTATTAGTAGGTTTAAGATGAAAAAAGTGAGTAGCTGGCCTTTGGTGAGGATGAGATCAACATAAAGGAAAATGGCATGGTATTCAGATAAAGAGTATGCAAAATTTAATCGGGAGAATGTATGTAGAGATTCCAGGAGTTTTAACAGTCAGTCTCACCATGAGTCCATAGTGCAAAGATGCCTCATGGTGAGGCTGACCTGTTAAAATTCCTGGACTCTCTAAATACATTCTCCCAATTAAATTTAATGTAATCCCGTTCCAAATGCCACACCACTTTTCTTCTCACCAAAGCTTTTCGCTGGATGTAATTATCCACCAACCTAGCTCAAAAGCAGATTTCCCAGGCCATCACATCCAATACTGATACAGTTGATGCCTCCAAAAAACAGCTTCACAGCACACCACTAGTCACTCAGTATTAATCAGCTACTTTGACAAGGGCACAACTTCCTAAAATCATGCCCTGAAATGAGATCCATTCTGACATTTTGCACACCACACCTAGAATAGCTTTTTGTTGCCCTCCCAATCTCCACAATATCCTTGTCAGTCCCTATTCTCTTTCTACCACCATCTCCCCACCCTATGGCTCCTACCCCTGTGATCTTTCCCAATGCCAGACTTCTGCTATACACCCTCCTACCATCACCTGTAGCAGCCCTGTAACTGGCAAAGCATATACTGTCAAAGGGAGAGCCACCTGCGAAATGACACATGCCATGTAGCAGCTGTTACGTAAACACTGTTCGGCTTTTTACATCGGCGTGCCCACTGTAAAGTTATCATTTAGGATAAATGGGCATAGGCAGAGGGTGTAGACTGCCAACACTTACTATCCTGTTGCAGAGCGTGCTCTACACTGTGACAGTTCTGAGCTCGGTGCCTGTTTCATCACATGGGACATCTGTATTCTTTTCCCAGACACCAGCTTTTCAGAACTCCGTAGGTGGGAACTGGCACTACACCATGTACTTGGTTCTCGCCAACCATCTGGTCATAATTTAGGTTACTTTCTTTGGTCTCAGTATTTCTTCACAGTAACTATTCCTTCCTTCATTCTCTTTTAGTTTTCTACATCTTTCATTTTCTTACCAGTCTTTTTTTTGCCATCTCCCTCCACCTCTATCATATACAATGCACTTAGCTTTCCGCTCGTCCACAGTGTTCTAGCAGTAGTCTCTGCCTTGCATATCACCCTACTTCCTATCTGTAAACTCTCTGGTTTTCAAATCTTGTTCAGTACAGTCTTTCGTTCTCATCCTGTCCGGGAAGTCTCCTCTGACCCAGGGTTCTGGGTGACTTTTCTGCACTCTACCCCTTACCCTAAACCTCATCAGTCCTTTTACTTCACCTCTCTTCCTTTCTCTTCAACCCTTGTGCTAGAAGAAGGAGCCACTGACTTTGAAAGTTTACATACATAATAGCTTTTATATATGTGTTCTCCTGCTGCCACTTGGTGATGTTTTCCATCAATGCAATTAAATTATATTTTCAAAAACTGAAGTATTTTTGTTGATATAGCAGAATACGTTTCTTTGTTCCAGCGGCACTGGAAGCAAACCTGCAGACTACCCACAGCAGCCTCTCTACAGTACCAATTATTTCGGTCAGCCACCAGGCACCAGTAAATTGGCACATGAGGCCAGATATCCTGGCTACCAACAGGGCTACCCAGGATATCAAGACTATCCAGCTGGATACCCCAGGTCTGGGGATTATGGAGGCCATGGAGGCTACCCGTCATCGTCAGGTGCTGGCACTTACGATGGGCACCAACAAGTGTACACTGTCTCTCCAGGCTTTGTCCATTATCCGAGCAACAGATACTCTCGTGGCGGCTCACAGTGGAGTCCTCCTGGATACACATCCAGCTACAGTATGATGCCAGGCCTTGATGGTATCTACAGTGCCAGGGGCAGCCGTTTCTCGACAAGCTACCATTCCAGCCCGTTTGGACTCTCAAAGAATTTTTTTAGGCCAAGCTTCCCAACCATCATTTCCTTGCCAATACCACAGTGAGTACAGTTTAGGCCATCATTTTATTTTCATTAGAATTTTTCATCCAGGAATAACCCAGAAATTTTTTAGTATTCTGAGCATTTTTCATTGTTTTAGTTTTCAGATAAATTTTAGTATTTTTGACTGATAAGAACTGGTACTTTAACAAAGAATTTTACGTTAGTCCACTGCTGCAGAATAATACTGCAGCAATAAAACATAAACAAGAGAATAACACCATAATAAAAATGTAGTTGCGAAGAAAATGTGCCATTTAAAAAACAAAACACTGTGCAAACACAGATGAATCTGTTGAAGGCTTTAGGATGGAGACTATGCAATACTTTGTAACAACAAAACTGCTTTTGATGAGCATGATGTCACAACTGTTTACATTTCTAACAGTTTGCAGGAAACTACTGTAAATGGTGGTTTCAGAAATGTTATTTTCAAAGTAAATTTCCTTTTACACAAGTTTAATTAATGAATGTGTGACAATGAATGATGAATTTCTTAAATCATGAAGCATTTGACTCTCATTAAAAACTTAACACTTTGAGGACCAGCCACTCAGAAACATTTTGGGGCTAGAAAACCAGCCATTTATGCCATTATTTAAAATTTTACTGGCACATTTGTGCTTTATATATTATAAAGGTTTATACACACTAAAAATATTGTATGCGCAAGCTTAGCTTTTCTTGTCACTGTGCTGTATGTATATTAATTTAAACCATTACCTTTTCCTATTTGTGTGATTGGGCTACTTAAGTCATGTTGTTGCTGGCTGACTCATCATGTTTGTGTCCTATACTCTGCTGTCATTGACTGGTGAGATCATATGACTTGAGCAGTGACTGTCTGACAAAAGAGAAGTGCAATTTTGATTTCAGTGCTTCAGAAGTAACCATGCTGTATTTAGAGGAATCAATATTTATGCTTCTGTAATACAAAAATATGCAATATACATGTTGCTGCACATCAAAGCTATTCCAAAATGAGCGTTTTTCTTTTTTTTTTTTTTCCTTTTGTTTCCTAAAGTGCTGAGAAGTTTTACACTGGTGTATAAAACCTTTACCTTTCAGAGGATTGATAAATTTGGGTATAGAATGTTATCACCTGGGGACAAAGTGTATTTTTAAGTGGGAAATCTGGGAGCTTTTTTTTTTTTCTTGTCCGTGTGTACCATGTTAAAAGAACCCACACTGGTCACTCTATGGGTGTTGGGCTGGTACCACCTGGTCATGTGATCTGACAAAAGTCAGAATAAAATCCTTGATTTTTGATTATTGTGTTTCACGAGAACAATGTATTCTAAATCCGTGTTGACTGTGTGTCAGCAGACCATTTCTTTGAGGTAATTCATAATGTTCAAACACAATATATGTTCCAAAATCCTGCTGCATATTGATGTTAATAGTATGGGCCTGTAATTTAGTGGATTACTCCTACTACCTTTCGTGAATATTAGTGTGACCTGTCAAACTTTTCAGTTGTGGGTATGGATCTTTCGTCGAGTGAGTGGTTGTATATGTTTGTTGAGTATGGAGCTATGGCATCAGCATACTCTGAAAGGAACCTAACCGGAATACAGCCTGAACCAGAAGACTTGTTTTTATTAAGTAATTTACTCTCCTTCACTGCTCTGAGGATATCTACTTCTGCTCATGTTGGCAGCTGTTCTTGATTTGAATTCTGGAGCATTCACTTTGTCTTCTTTTGTGAAAGCATTTCAGAAGGCTGTGTTTAGTAATTCTGCTTTGGCTGCACTGTCTTTGATAGTATCTCCATTGCTATGACACAGAAAAGGTGTTGATTGGGTCTTGGTGCTAGCATGCTTCACATATGAGCAGAATCTCTTTGGATTTTCTGCCAGGTTTCGAGACAAAGTTTTGCTGTGGAAACTATTATAAGCCGGCTGTAGTGGCCGAGAGGTTCTAGGCGCTTCAGCCTGGAACCGCGTGACCTCTATGGTCGTGGGTTCGAATCCTGCCTCGGGCATGGAAGTATGTGATGTCCGTAGGTTAGTTGGGTTTAAATAGTTTTAATTTCTAGATGACTGATGACCTCAGAAGTTAAGTCCCATAGTGCTCAGAGCAATTTTTAAATTTTTAAACTATTATAAGCATCTCACATTGAGCCCGCACAAAATTTCGAGCTTCCGTGAAAGATCGCCAATCTTGGGAGATTTTTTGTCTGTGTAAATTTGGCATGTTATTTTAGTTGTTTCTGCAACAGTGTTCTGACCCGTTTTGTGTACCAAGGAGGATCAGCTCCGATGTTTGTTAATTTATGTTGAATAGATCTCTCAGTTGCCGGTGATATTATTTCTTTGAATTCGAAATGCATCTGGTCTACACTTACATTGTTAATTTGGAAAGAGCAGAGATTGTCTCTCAGGAAAACATCAAGTGAATTTTTATCTGCTTTTTTGAATACATATATTTTTCTTCTATTTTTGTAGGATTTGTGGGTTGTAATATTTAATCTCACCATGACAACCCTGTGATCACTAATCTCTGTATCCATTTGGATGCTCCTTATTATGCAGTTGGCCATTGTAGGATGACAGCTAAAAACATGGGGAGCATGTCTCCACATGTAAATTGTCATGGCATACCTCAGTTCACCAAGGGATAGGGACTCATTACGGCAAAGAGGAAGTGCAAGGAATGGAACATTCTGCAGCAGTAAGGCTAGCATTTGTAAGGTTTTCTACCTGATCACCACAACTGGGGAAATGTTGCTTGTCAAGTGTTGCTAGAGGGGAGTAAAGCCTCCAGTCAGCCTTGCAGAAGAATAGGTCCGAACGGGAATAGGTATGCGAGGAGCCTGAAAGGAACGTGGATGCTCCTGTGTTAAGGCAGAGGAGGTTAAAATGATAGAGAAGGTCAGCCAAGAGGGCACCTCATGAACAGGCTCTGGGAGACCCCAAAGGGGATGGTGTGCATTAAAGTTACCAAGCAGCAGAAAGGGATGAGGGAGTTGGCCAAAAAGCTGAAGGAAGTCTTCCCTGGTGACACCGAATGATGGAGGGATGTAAACAGTACAAAGGCAAAAGGTCAAGTGAGGAAGGAAAATACAGGCTATAACAGTTTGTAATTATAACATCATTGCAGATGGAATGCCATCCTCCAGGGAAAGATCAAAGCGGACTGGGAAGAAATGCGAGAGCTGAAAGCAGATCAGGAAGAAATGCAAGTGCTCAAAGAATCATGAGGACACAATTTTGTTTCCTGGAGGCAGAGAACAAGCAGATGCCCCAATTGTAAGACCAGCCATAAGTCCTCTTTGTGGGATTGAAGGCCATGAATGTTCCATTGGAGGAGAGTCCTAACAAGGACAGGGGAAGAAGGGAAAAAATGAAGGGGTGTGACCTTGATGGCTGCTGAATGCCAGACTTCGAAGACTCACTGCTACAGGGCGAAGTGGCTGGAGGATACTGCTCCATGAGATCTGTAAATGTGTCAGCAGCCTCTCTTTCTCAATCCATGATGTCCAGGATAGAAAAACACTTGGTGGTATGCACAGGCAACATGGAGGCCAGCCGGGCGAGTGTGTCATATGGTGACACCATTGAAGAGGATCTCCGAGTCAGGGAAGAATACCATTTGACTTCTTGGAGCCTTTCTGGTTGGCAGAGGAAGACTCAGATGCTTGTTGGTTGGAGGGACAAATGACACTGGGCAATTTCACAATCACAATGCTGAATTTGAGGTTGCATGTCTTCGTGGCCGTGTCCTTTGGGGAGTGAGATGTAGCAAGAACAATACTGTATTTGTCTGATGGTAGAATACAGGGTTTCTAACTAGTCAACAACTTGCGAGCAACCGATTAAGGCACCTTTTCCTTCACTCAGATCACCTGGACAGCCCATGCATCGAGATATGTGGGAGAATCTCAGAAGGAGGCGGCATGGCCATCATTGCAGTTGATAAAGTGGGGAGAAGGAGATGGACATTCAGTTGTGGTTGCAACAATGACACTGGTAGCAGCGCATTGGGTTTGAAACGTACAGTTGGACTGTGGTAACTTCATGGGCTGCTTTGATCTTTGACAGAAGCACCACTCTATCAAAGGTGAGAAGAGGGTGTATGGGCAGTAAGAATACATCTACCTTCCTCATCACCTGATGGGCTGCAATGACACTGGTCAAAGAGATATGTTTGGATTTATGCCTCAGTCAGACCATTGATTGGCCTAATGTAGATAATGGAAGAATTCAGTGTTCAATGGGCCTCGACACGAGCAGGATAACCTTGGAGGAATGAAGCTGCAATTAGTTGTTGTGATTGAGAATCGGAAGTAGTCTCCAAAAGCAAAGTGCCATTTCGTATACAAGAACGGGTTTTCACAGGGCCAGCAATTGCGTGAACACCTTTCTGAATAATAAACGGATTTGCCATAGCAAAGGACTTAGTAAGTGAAACCACGAGGAACTGTGGTGCACCTGGGAGGGTCTTTGAATCGTTAGCCTCATTCCGTTTGTGTTTGGTAGATGTTGACTGTGAAGAAGATGATTGGCACATTGCGAGAAAATCCCTCACGATTGCCAGCATCTCTGATGGCGCTCTCGTTCCAACTGGGGACACCCCTCAGAAGTGGGTGCACCCACCTTAGGTGATTGTTCACACCTTAGGTCATACCTCCCAAACACCTGATAGAGGGACCAGTCAGCAATTTGGGAAGGTAGCAGCTCAGGCAATCACCCCTCCCTGGTCCTGGCATGTACCAGGGGGTATGTGTAAACCCTGCGTGTCAACCCGGGACTGGGAATTATGGGCTACCCGGTCACCTGATATGACGTGTGGGCAGGCCTTCAGGAGCGCACAGGGAGGAAGAAGAAAAAGAGGAACCTCAAATGCTGAGGGATAGGAGAAAGGGAACAAAGAAAGAAAAAAGGAACGAAAAACGATGGAGAAACTGTTCAGATATTGGCTACTAAGTATGCAGAACACATTTCAAAAAAATATCCCAGACATGTTTCCCAAGGGAAGGGAAAAGAATAGCAAGAGGATAGACATCCAGTACAGAAGGGGAAAGCTGCTGCAAAGGCTGGGGCTCCACGGTAGCCAAGCATGAACCCGCCAAAGAGCGGCAAGCCCTCTGACGGGATGGTTTACCTTTTGCAGCCATTTATCATGGTGTAAGGACAGTGGCCATAAAAATATGCTGACTGACAAGGACAGGATATGAGTGTCATGCCTTTTCATTGAAAATTGCTTTCAGACTTGACAGGAATTGCTTCTGTCAGACAATGTAGCTTAATCTCAACCAGTTGCTGAGCAGACACTTTGAATGGAACTGCATGCATTGGATATTTGGAGTTGGGTAACTCACAAATGCCACTGCTCATAACGACGATAAAGCAAAAAATCTTCAATGAACCAACCAACACAGAGCTTGGACAGTAATTGTCTACAGGCTTGTAATGTGGTCGCAAATGTCTCTGAGTTGCATTTTTGTTTCTTCTCTGCTGATGAAAGGCATCCACTGTACTGATGGCTTGCTGAGGCATTTAACGGACATCGTGTCAAAGGAATAATTCAGGCTGGAGATGGTTCTATGATTTGCAGGGGATGATGTTCAGAACATGACTCTGGTCTACATAGATCGTAATAACTGGTGGAAAGTCATCGAGTGATTTCTGGCATTCCCCATGGTAATGTTACAGACCCTCTTCTGTTCCTCATCTACATAAATGACATAGGAAACAATCTGAGCAGGTGTCTTGGGTTGTTTGCAGATGATGCTGTCGTTTATTGTCTAGCAAAGTCATCAGAAGATCAAAACAAAATGCAAAACATTTTAGAAAAGATACAATTATGGAGCGAAAATTGGTGATTGACCCTAAATAATAAAAAGTGAGAGGTCATCCACGTGAGTGCTAAAAGGAATCCATTAAACTCTAGTTACACGATAAATCAGTCAAATCTAAAGGCTGTAAATTCAATTAAATACCTAGGAATTATAATTACAAACAACTTAAATTGGAAAGAAATGCAACAGTTTTACTAAAGAGACTACCTACACTACGCTTGTCTGTCCTCCTTTGGAGTACAGGTGCATGATCTGGGGTCCTTACCACATAGGACTGATGGGAATACTTCAAGAAAGTTTAAAGACGAGCACCATATTTTGTACATTCAGTCAAACATATTCCATATACAGTCGAACCTCGCATAGCAAGTATAATTCATTCTGAAATCTTACTTGTAGTGCAAAACTCATCAAGCAGTACAGTTTATCCCACATAAATTAATGTAAAATACAACAATATTTTCCGTGCATAAAAAGTACGAAAAGTTTTATTGATGCCATTTATTCAAAGAGAGTTATATATGCAGTATTATGTACTTTATTATTCATGATACATAACTAATTCTTTTCTATAGTCACTTGTTCCTGCCAACGCTTTAACACTTGGTGAAAATGCAACACAGCATTATTGTCAAATAAATTTGTAGTGTACATAGCGACTGGTTTATTGGGGTTATAATTTTTTGTGTACAATGCAACCAATTCCCATGCTTTCAATATTTCTCTTATTGCGCCAGAAAGTTGCTGCTTTGCTGTTACTGCCTCCTCCTCTTCCTCCTCCTCCGAAGAATTCCACTTCACAACTAATTACTGTGAAACACACTACTACTCCATAAACTCTTTGGTGGTCATTTCTTGGTTGTGATCTTCCACAAGCTTATTGATATCATTGTTATCCATTTATAGTCCCTAGCTCTAAGCCAAAGACACCATCTTGATGACTACAGGCTCCACAGGTACCGATTCAAATACCTCTGAGTCACATCTGACAAAGCGCTGGGGACAGCTTCCTGCATGCAGAAATGGGAGTTCCCTTGGTAACCCCTTCTCATGCCATTTCGATCATCTTGGTGCTGGCAACGATGTTGAAGTGATTTCTCCCAAACTCCCCGAGAGTGAAATGGATGGCTTTAGTCAACTCAAAGCACTGCTCGAAGAGTGCTTTAGCATAGAGCGGGGCTTCCCAACATGTGGTCGTGGACTCCTTAGGGGTCCGCCGACTCTTTCTTGGGGGTCCGCAGCCACCCTTCACCAAATTGTGTAAAATAATGAGTAAAATTATTGAATAAAACTGTGAAAATCAAATTCATCACTATTTTTTTTGTGTGTGTGTGTGTGTGTGTGAATAACGTGTACTTTTTTTTCAGGTCGTATTCCCAAGCAGCCTTTGTGGTTCCTAAGTGAGAACGCATACACAGTTTAGTGTTTCTCTGATCGACTGTTTCGCAACAATACAGGGGTCGTTTATGCGCCGGATCATGGTGGTAGATGCGCTGAAACTTTTTACACATGCGCGGAGCGAGCTTTGTCGGCCAATCACAGCGCTTGCTGACATGTATGCGAATCACAGCGTTCGCTGACATGTATGCGGCCCCAGGCATCATTAAATGTTAAACTTGCTTTGTCAGTGCACCACCTATTTCATAAGTCAATTTTTGACCTTCAAATTGTTTTCATTCATCTCTACACCAAAGACTATTGATACTAGGGGGGGGGGGTCATTGGGATCATGGAACTTCCATTAAGAAGCTTTCAGTTCCCACGGTTTTGCTCTCAAATTTAAAGTTACTGTGCTCTTGACTGACTAGGGGTCCGCCATGGATTTTCGACTGAAGAAGGGGTCCGCCAGCTGAAAAGGTTGGAAAGCCGTGCTATAGACCTTCTTAAAGTTAGAAATAATCTGCTGGTCCATAGGCTGGAGTAACAGAGTAGTGTTGAGAGACAGAAGTTGGATCTTGATGAATTGAAACAGTTCAATGGATGGGCAGCAGCATTGTCTGTAACAAGCACGACATGGAGTGGCAGATTCATCTCAAGCAAATATTTTTTCATCAAAGGACCAAACAATTCGTTGATCATCACAAAAAGGACCATGTGATACCCAATCTTTGTTGTTTGACCTTTGCATCACATTTAATCTGCTCTTCTGGACTTAACACTTTTTGAATTATTGTGGAGTTTCTGAATGATAAACAAGCAGCAGTTTAATTTTCAAATTGTCATTTGCATTGGCACAGAGTAGTGGTGTGAGGCAGTTTTTCATTAGCTATGACTGTGCTGTGCATTCTTGTCCGTTGTTATAAAGGTATGCTTCAGCATCTTTTTCCAGAATAGACCCATCTCATCACTATCAAAAACCTGTTGTGGCAGATAACCCTTAGAATCTATGAGCACCTTGAAGTTTCTAATGAAGCCTTTGTGTCAGAGCTGGCTGCTTCGTTGTGCCTCACAATGCTCTCAAAGTTTTTGAACCACCCACGGCTTCCCTTAAACCATTCTTTGGCTGCTGATGATCCTGATGTCTGCTTAACAAGTTTGGTGAAAATCATTCTCACCTTCTCACAAATGATGTTCTCATTAATAGCATTGCCTCGCAGTTGCGTTTCATTTATCATTTTAAGGAGCAACATCGGCCAGAATATGAAACCGAAGTCAGCAATGTTCATGTTTTTCAATGATTTTACGTTTCATTTCTAAGGTCATTTTCTTTCTCTTTTGGTTGTCTTCTTGCAGCTTTATCTTTGGGGACATTTCTATGAAGGTTATTGAAATTTACACTCAAAAAAACACTATGTGAACACAAGTTTAGAAAAACAAGCTGCACCTAAAATGGTAGTAGAAAGAATGCTTAACCCAGACTGCAGTACATATTAAAAATATTGTTCATATGCAGCTGGTGACAATGACAGGTGTTCATATTGTTGAATGTTTCTCCCACCATACACGAATGGCTGGTGACACCACAATCAATCATCATCACTCGTCATGTGGAACATCAATCGCTAAGTGAATCTTTTTTTTACAATTCATTTTGCTTGTTATGCGAATTGCACATTATGAGAGGTGCTCATTAAGTGAGGTTCCACCGTATTCATCTTTTGCATTTGCAGCTCTTGTATCACCATATCACACAGTTAACTTTAAAATTAAATTTAACATACTAGTAAGTTAATTACATGCTCAGTAGATCTATTCAGTAAAGCATTATGATGTGAAACATGTCATCTGAGAAAACATACAATGTGTCCAGGAGGACTTATCTACTCAATATTTCATATATAATAAGCCCAGTCTTCTCTAAAAGATGTAATGCAACACTAACTCAAGGTATTTGTTAAACCCATCTTTAACAGAGATGTCAATAACTACTAACCTGTTTCAATACTGATATCATTTTGCTTAATTTTATAGAATAGTATCTCACATTAGCAGCAACAGTATCATCAGCAAATCACAGTCCGAGTTTCAGAAGGGTCACTCTTCTAAGAATGCCATTTGCATGTTCACATACCAGATTTTACAAGCATTAAATAATAAAGTAGTGCTGGTTGGCATTTTCTGAAACCTATCTATGGCATTTGACTGCATGAATTGTAGTATTTTCCTAGACAAATCGACATTTTATTGGATTGATTGTATAGTTATCCAACAGATAACTTCATACCTAACCAAAAGAGTACAGGAAATTGTTCATAGTAATTCGACCAATATAGTATGAGGACATCATTCTGATTTGTCAGAAATCATGTATGGGGTTCCCCAAGAATCAGTTTAGGTCTACTGTTCTTCCTCATGCATGTAAATGATCTTCTATGTAATATACAACAAGCAGAATTACTTCTGTTTGCATATGACACTAGTGTTGTAATCTGTCCAAGCATATATACAGAAACAGAAAAAACGGTAAACAATGTTCTTAAAAGTATCATTGACTGGTTTTCTGTGAATGGTCTCACTCTCAATGTTAAAAAAAACACAACATATTCAGTTCTGTACACCTAGGGTTACAACTCAGTGATAAGTGTAACACGTGGTGAGGAAATAATAAATAGGATGGAAAATTCAAAATATTTTGTTGCCCATATTAATTAGAATTTAAATAGGAAAAAGCACATCTTGGAATTCCTAAATCAACTTATTTCAGCCATATTTGCACTTACAATCACAGAAAATCTTGGGGGCAGATATTAATATGTGATGTGAATGTAAAACGACTCATTTTGCATGATTACAATTTGTTATGTAAAATGATCCATGGGACATGTAACTAACTAACTAACTAACTAACTCTGCTTTGCAGCTATCACTACCCTTCAAGCATTCCACCGAAGACGACTTGGGGCTGTGACTGCTATGTCCAGCTCACAACAGCAGTGTGCATGTACGGGCTGAAGGATAACTTAATACCGCCTTGTGTGGGTTTGTCAGTCACTGCAGTGTTCATCCAGTCAGAGGAAGTTGATTGGCTGTCTGTTGATGCATTCAGGTTAGTGATTATTTTGTAGTAGGCTCCTACATATTTTCAAATGACATGCTGCAGGTGAAAGTGCATAGTTTTGGCCTGGAGTCGGTGCTTCTTTTCTAATGCTCTCTGTACCGCATAAAGTCACTCAGTGCCAAGCAACACCCTCTACCTTCATTAGAGCTGTAAAAATGAGGACTAAATTTTGTACCATACGTATTTGGTATTGTTGAGACACATGCCCATTACAGGGTATTTGTTACTCATTATCTTCATTACAGAATGTCATTATGTACATAAGGTTTTTTTATATTTATTGTGAGCTACCCTCTGTCAGAATGTAACTATTGATGGAAATTTCTCTTTGATTTATCTCCTTGGGAGGTGGGGGAAACAAACTGCTGCCTTCCTGCTGAGCAGTGCAATGAAGCATCATAAAACAGAAATAATCTCTCCACTGAGCTGAAATTAATTTAATTTTACAGGTGAACTGAACACGTGTGTAGGTCAAACTAATTTATGTCAGATGCATACAGTTCCCACAATTCAAATATGGTGTTTGAGTTCACAAGAAGACAGAGCCTGTGAAACATACCTGGGAGTAAAGATTCAGAGGCTCAGGAAAAGTGCTGACTCTGTCTGAGCTGTGCACATACTGCACACAGGAACTAAAGCATGGAAAGTGATGAAATGTATTTGGTACTGCATGTCACTGCCTACTTGGCCCACCAAAAATACAGAAATTGGAGGAATTGAAAAAAATAAACAATGCCAGCTTGAACTTCATGCAGGGAAGAAAACTTATGAGTTACAAAACATTTCAGGCAGTTATGAGATGGCACTTACAAGGTATCCCTTGAGTGTGTGGTCAGAAATTCTATCTTTAGTAAGACTCATTTGAAAGTGTTGTGTTAACAATTGTGACAGGAGAAATATTAGTTACTAATGACTCACCATGTGCATCAGGAGGCCAACTGAAAACTGTTGTCTGGGAGGTGCAGAGATCAACCTTTTATGGGATGTATGCTTTACACTTCACAGAACGGACATTGTGTACATTCAAGAAATGTTCAAAACAAACCAAGCAGGAACACCGAATGAAAAATGTTGAGCCAGAATGGTCACAAAGGTTCTCACTACTAAGATCAAAGGCAAACATCTTTGGGAGCTACGAACCATGCAGGATGTTCAGCTAGGCATCCACTCTTAAAGAATGCATAAAGAAACATATTGGTGTAATGGGGTGATGATGACAGATGGAATGTTATGGCATGCAACCTGCAGTCTGCCATGGAGCTTATTGTGAACCTGGGTATCCTTTAAGGCATAGCTGCATGCTTTGTAGGCATGGAAAAACAGTGGTTCCATGTGGTGTGAATTGCAATCTTGCAAACATTTCAGGAGGAATAGTTTGCTCTAAAGGAGTATGATTTTTATATTTAGACCAGGAATCAAGCAAAAGCAAATTATTTGGACCAGCTATTGGTCAAAAGCAGTGTTAATACCTTAGTTATAGCTCTCTTATGCCCATGTTCCCACTCTTAGTTGCTGTGATGTAAATATTCCCTACTGCCTTTGCAAGATCGTGTACACAAGAAGGAATTGTAGGGGACAGAGCACCTCCAGTGTATTGCAGAACAGTAAATAACTTTCCAGCCTATTTACCATCCAGATTAACAGTTGACATAATTGTATATGAATGCATTAAAGTATTGATATTAGTTGGTCTTAAATACAACTCCCTTGGCACCCGTAATTTCTGATGTTCCTTTAATATTCATTTCCTCTTCAAATCGCGATTGGTCAGAGTTGAAAACAAATGCCTTGCTAAAAGGTGGGATAATTTTGTTTATCTCATCTGCAAATTTTCAGGCTGATTCCACAGTTTGCTGTTCCTTTGCCAAGTTGGTGCTTCATTTGAAATTTTGTTATGTTATGCCTTCGCTATGAAGCATTGTTTGAAGTTATGCAACCATCCACTGCTTCCCTTGAAATCACTGTAATCTCTGTTGTGTGCAATTTGATGTGCATAACGTAGTGGATCACTATCATGCACATCCTGTAAATCATTTTGAGCATCCTTGAAATGCGTAAATATCAGTTTTTGTAACAAGTGCTTGTCCTCCCTTGAATATCCATATTTTTTCTTATGCACTACACAGTCTCATTGCTGTTGGCTTATTAAAAAATCTGTTCATAATACTTTTTTTCCTATGATGTTGGGTTCTTCCATGTATGTAATGGTGTCTAATGCCTGCTTCTTGAACAGTGATTGTCCTTTACTATATTTCAATGGAGCCAGGAATTGTTACTCTTTGTCCTGTGGATGGCTCGACATTCTAAGATTTACTGATGTCTCTTGATGAATGTTTGAAATCTTTGCATACAATAATAAATTGCGGAGTATTGCCACACCGTGATTATAAAGGTTAGGTTTTACTGGTAAATTCAAGGATTAACCAATCATATTACTTTTACAGCAACATATACAGAATTTCCGAAATGTCAGTTTTGGCAAACCTTATTGAGTTTTTGTTGAATGTGAGCATTGACATGTAACAGAAATGTATGGCAGTTCAAAATGCATCAAACATGGAAAAGGGGTTGACTCTTTAGAGGCAGATTTAAAAGTAGACTAAGCTATTGTACAAAGTTCTTGCTCAGATTCAGAGGCCTGGGCAAGGTTAGCTGACAATGAAAACAGTTAGAACTGGTATGAGAAGACAATGGATGGTACTGACAATATGATGAGATACTGGTTCTCTCTTGGACATAAGAATATCAGCTGAAATGTGCCAAGAATTATAACACTGATTATAACATATAGTAAACGCATTGTGGTTTTGGATAAGATGAGACTACTTCTCTCTTACACTTTGTATTGTGACACCCTCCTCTAACACTACCCCTTTTTTTGTGCAAATAACTGATACCATGTGTACTATTGATTCTTCTATAGGTGAACATTATAAAAGCTATTTAACTGAATGAACGTCTTATGATTTTTGTATACAATGTGTTGTTTCGGGCTAAAATATGTAAAAAGAAATCAGTTCGTTAGTACTCTGTATGTACGGTTAAAATCGCCCTTCTTTTAGAAATATTTGAAATTATGAAATATGTGGTATACTTAAAAGTCCTATTAGTAATTGCAAAATCTGGCAATAATTAGAAAAAATTATTTTAGGACACATCATTTACAGAATAATATTGTATGTCAGTGAAGATTCTTCTTTTGTCAAGAAAGTTTGTAGACTATTTTGCTATGTAAACTCTTTGGAATATTGTGAGTACCACAGAATGTAAGTAGTAGTGGGCATGCCTCTGAAGGAAATGCACATTTTTTTTTTTTTTTTTTTTTTTTTTTTTTTTTTTTTTTTTTTTTGTTTGTCTGCAACAATGTAATTGATGGTTATATGAAAATGGAGATTGTGAAGTCACTGTGAAACAGAAGAAAGGGATAAAAATAAAAGAACATCATAGCATCAGATAGTACTTCATCAGTTATTTAGTCATCTGGAACACAGTAAATCAAAATTTCAGCCACAAGAATGTACCCCTAGATGCAAGAACTGGAGAAAATGAAGATAAGCAAAAAGTTTTTGTTTTGTATATCTTATGACTCACAAAGCTTTCAAAATGTGTGCAGAGACAGAAGGTTTTAATAGTGATGTGTCGGAGGGTAAGGTTACAAGCTGTATTCTGACATCCATGCAAGCCGTTAATAACAATTCACTCCAGGCGTTTTATTCAGCTGCCTTTTGGATTTCAAGGACTGTATTCCAGTGAACATTTTCAAAAGCTTTCTTTTATCTACAAATGCTATGCATGTAGGTTTCCCTTTCATCAGTATGTCTTCTAAGATTAGTCAGAGGGTCAGAATATGTGCTTAGTACTTAGTAGGAGATGTAAATGTAAATTTACAGTCTTTTGTTATGAATAAAGCCAAATTTTCTTCCTACAGGTACGTTCCACATCTAGAGTTCATAAACATGACGGACACAATGCTCATTTCACTGCCAAGGGACCTTTTTCGCTACACCCGTGACCTGAAGCATCTGTTGGTTCAACGAAATCATGACTTGAGATCTTTGGACTGTGATGTCTTCAGGGCTGCTAGCAAGCTTGAGGATGTTATTTTGGTGCGCAATGACATCATGTCACTAGAACAAGATGTGTTCACGCACTTGAAAAGTGTAAAGAGGCTAAACCTAGCCTACAATAAGATCAGGAGCCTGCCCAAGGGTATCTTCAGAGATAATCAAGAACTGCAGGAGCTGGTTTTGTCGGGGAACCCACTGCACTTTACCTCAGATACAGCAAAGTAAGTTTGTATGACATTTTCACAAGGTTTTAGACTTTTTAAAAATCGTGGAAAAGAATCATTAAAGGAGCTACTTACATTGGTGCCATTTAAAAAGTAACAGACATCTATTTTGCATTAATAATGGGAATATTCTGTGTGCAAAAGAGATGCAGAGGGAACTAAATTGTTGGAGAATTAAAGAGGGAGTATGAATATTAATATCACGACTCATTGAGTCACGCAGCCAACCAATTCCAAATAAATGTTTTGTACATTGACCTAAGTTGTGACACCTCTAATGATATTTTCATCAGAATGAAAGTTTTAGAAAATTAAGTCTGACAAAAGTATTAACCAAGACGATCGTTGTCATGGCATACAAGGATTACTTATGTAAAGTTACATTGTTAGAAAGAAATAGTCAAAAGTTAAAATTCAGCACTTTCAAACCTTTGGTACTTATGCCTTGCTAGGAACATCATACTGATCAGCCCAGTGGTTTACATTGCTGCTGTGAAAACAATACATGTTGCACTGCCTGTCAGGTGCGGACAGTGACATGTGCCCATTTTAGGTATTACAACAATAAAATACAAAGTAAGTGAGTGTAATGTACTTTTGCAAATAGAAAAAAGTTGATCAAATGAAGTATTAACAGAGCCGTATGTTAGGCTATACAAAAATTACCATTACATAAAACACAGGATATTATAGAATATTTATACAAACAGCTGGGAAATCCAAAATGAGATTTGAAGAAAAAGTTGTTTGGTAACTAGAGGTAGCAAAACATAGTAAAAAATAAGGGATTCAAAATTCTGGGAGTAGTGGATTAAAGCCATTGGAAAAACTGTTTGTTACTTAATTGCAACTGTTCATTGAGAATGCTGCCATTGTTCTTAGAAATATGCTTGAAAACTTCATCTCTTTGAGTATGTCAAGCCTGTTACCTTTGTTTTCATGTGCAAAATGGAAATTTCTTCAACACTTCTTGATTTGTGACCGGAAATTAACATATGATCAGCAAAGGAATTATGTACATTAGTGCCAATTTTTCCCAATAAATTTTCCTTGTACATATCACTGAAAGATATTCCAGTTTGCCCTATATAATAAACGGGACACGTATTACAAGTGATTTTATAAACTCCTGAACTGAGTATAGGAGCAACTGTGGACTTGAGAGTGTGAATAAGATTTTTTTGCAAGTTATTGTTAGTGGAAAAGGTAACTTTGCATCCTTTATTTCTTTTTAACTAGAAGACAACAAATTCTATCGGAAATAGGTCTGAAAAATTGAATAGAAAAAACTTTCTTTTGCTCGTTATTGTCAGAAACAGCTCTGATATCTAAAGTGGTCACTTTAGCATCAGTTTTAACTTTGAAAATCTTTTCCTCTAATGAGAGATCATAGCCATTATTAACTGCAATAGTTTTTCTTAAATTTGTCTCTTCATTTGGTTGTCAGATGACAAAGACATAGAAAATGCACAATGAATGGCTGAATGGAAAATGTTTTTTCTTGGGAATGAAGATGCACTGAATTAGCAAGTATGATCTTTGTAACTTGATGTTACTAAGCTTTGTGTGCCATGACAATTGTCATCTCAGTTAATATTTTTGTCAAACTTAACTTTCTATGTATTTTTATAGGGTGTCTTGAAGTTTCATTCTGATGAAGACATCTTTCAAGGTGATGAAACCCAGGTCAATGTACGAAACAGTCATTTGCAACCCATTGGCTGTGTGATTCATATACTGAAACGTATATATGGTTGCTAAGGGACAGCTATGTTTAAAACTGTAGTACTCACTGAATAAAGAGGCATTAACACATATAAAGTTATTAGAAGTTTTTAGGTATACATTTCATAAATCATTTGAATGATTTATATTAAATTGCTGCAAGAAGTGTCAAATGTCCTCTCACTGTGTTCCACTACAGTAATCAAGTTAACCCTCTTTGCAAACAATACTTCTCTCTTAGTGAATAAAACAGAGTGGAAAAACCTGTAAGTTAACAGTGTTTTTAATGATATCCCCTATTGATTTAGTGGTAATGGACTCTTTGTGAATGTTAAAAAAAACTTGATATCTACAATTTCATGTACACAAAAATAACAGTGGGAAATAAATATCGTTACAATGTGGAAGTGCTGTAACAAAGATACCTAAAACACCCATACACAGAATCATGTTTTGGGGAGGTTTTGGTGCTCAGTTCCTATTTGAGCTATTTCGATAGAATGTTCTTGGTTCACCCTGGATCAGTAGCCATTTGTTCATTGTCTTACTGTAACTAGCCTATGTTACAGTATATTAAGCAAGACTTCAATGTTTAAGAACAAATGTATTATTACTCTGAATTAAATAAACTTACGTTAGTAAGAACGATAAATTGGAGGTGGTGCCCAAACAAATTGTTCGAATTGATTAATTCCTTTTGCAAAAGATTTTAATTGGACAGAAATTAATGCTCTGCCAACGGCACCATTTGTACGTACAGTGTTCATATTTTTTGTGCATAAACATGCACGAAACTTGTTTTTCTGGGTGATTTTTCATGCACACCACTTCTGTCTTTAAACTTGTACAGTTCAAACTTTGTGTGAGTGTAAATTAATAGACAGAGTCAAAACGGACCTTTTTTTGTCCATTAATCTTTATCTGTTGTTGAGTTATGATGGTTTAATGTCGAGGTAAATGTGGCATGTAAAATTCATTCTTACATAAACTGAATGAGCGGAATCAGTTTAAAGTGAGTTTGATAAATAACCAATGCATTTTTACAATAAAATTGAAAACTTTCTTTTCAAAAACCTAGCTTCATTCAAATTTTATGTGCAAAAAACACTTTTATTGTGAGTCTGTGCATTCCTCTTCCGTATCTTATACTTTTGAGAATTGGTTCAAATTTTGTAGCAAGATAGACAAATATGTGTAATTAATGGTCATCCTGTTGTTTTGTGAAAGCTTTATCCATTCCTATGATATAAACAATATGGTGTGAAAGAGAATTGAAAAACCTGTATTCGATCAATGAAAATCTATATTGGTTGCCAAGCTGTGGTGGTCTATTGTACAAATTACTGTAGAATAGAAGCTGGAAACTGAAATGAAAAATGCTCCTATCATAGGGGGTGGGGCGGAAATTGACATATCATGCTTTTTGTGAGTTAAACCTATTTCACTCCCTCCCCCCCCTCCCCCCCCCCCACCTTGCCCCTACCTGCAGTATGTTGACACACCTGCATCTTACAAATTAAAGGCTTAAGTCCCTGATCCTGTGCCCAAAATCTAGAAGTAACAATTTAACATCATATGGCCAAAGAACATACATGTAATACCTATCCTGGGGGGCAACAAAACAGTTCTTTGAACCATGGGTGATGGTGGGAGGGATGCCTTTTTTCCCCAGAGGAGACCAGTCCTTCCCCAAACCTACCCTCTGTGGTATGTATAGAGAGGGCCCATGTTGTATGTATAGTAAGGGGTGTAAGAATAAATAGGCACAAATTTATGTGCTTCTGGAGAGTGGGATGCAATAGGAAGTATCTGATAGTGGGGTGAATCTATAGTAGGAAGTATGCTAGAATGGGGATGTATGGATCCTAAACTTTAATGGACTTTGTGTCATATTGCATGACATGACAAGTATCATGTTGAATGAGATGATGGATTGTGTCAAGTTGTGTGCCATGACACTATGTAACACATTATTTTACCTGACATGATGCATTATATTACATGACATAGGAACTAATACTAACAAGTAAAAAAAGTATGAATATGTAAGATGTTTCGATTTAAATATTTTTGAAACTGCCAGATAATATAAAACAACCTATTTCCCTTTCTTTACATCCCCAACTCCTTTGTGCTGTGATAGGAGCATTTTACATTCTAGTTAAATGCAATGGACAACAAATACAGCAAGTGGACTCCACTAAGCTTTTGGATGCTTACATTGACAACAGATTAATCTGGTCTTGCCATATCCTAAACCTGGCAAAAAGACTTCATTCCAATTCCACAACATTTGCCTTACTCATAAGTGCATCATCTTCACATAACTATGGCAACAGTGATGCTTACTTTGGATATTTCCGTGCATTATAGTTCAGTTCTGCGGTATAATAATTTGAAATAATCAGCTTCTGGCAAAAAGAATTTTCATTGATAAGAAGACAACATTAAAAATGAACTACAAATCCTGCACAGAATCCCGAAAGGTCCAGTCATGAATATTTTGGAGTAATTTTAAATATACATATCCAATAATAACAATATTAGAGAAGGAAAGTTGCTACTCACCATGTAGCAGACATGCTGTGTCGCAATAGGCACAACAAAAAGATTAACAGAATTATAGTTTTTGGCCATTAAGGCCTTTGTCAGCAAAACACACACACACACACACACACACACACACACACACACACACACACAAATGCAACTTGCACACATGTCTGCAGTCTTGGACAACTGAAACCACACTGATGTCTTAAACTGCAGATGTTTGTGTGTGTGTGTGTGTGTGTGTGTGTGTGTGTGTGTGTGTGTGTGTTATAGCTTTTGCCCATGAAGGCCTTTGTCAGCAAGACATCGTGTGAATCTTTTTCTTGTGCCTATCATGACTCAGCATCTCCGCTATATGGTGAGTAGCAACTTTCCTTCTCTAATACTGTTACATTCAATCCTGAATTTTCCCTTGTTTAAAAAAATTATAGAAATTTTATCCAGTGGTAGAAGATAGCCAAAATACCAGACATTACAAATACGTCAATAACAGCTTCATAGATACACGACCCACAACAACATAATGTTTTTGAGTAAACAACTAACAGTCCAAGTTGAACTTCTACAGTTGTGAGAATAATAAAAAACATATTGTAATATACTTGCAACATCAAATCATCAGACAACTTTAAAACATTACTAAAAAAAAGCATTACATTCAACAACTACAGATAGCAGCAGCAGTTTACTGAAAGTTGACATATGTCTGTTTACAATGTCAGGATGCGAGTACAACAACCAGTGTATAAAACCTTTCCAAATTATATATTATATAAAACATAAATAAATGTGATTATTTGCAGATGTACTGATGAAGGCAATAAAGCTGAGATAAGCTTATATACAAGAACAAAATATCAAGCAGCCTGCTATTTACTGATTCTCTGCATAATGTCCTACTGTTACATAATATATGCTGTAGGTTCTACAACAAAGAAATCGATTCAGTAGTGCATACCATGGCTATAATAGCAGAATGAAACAGGACTTGCATAGTAACCATACAAAATTCACCCTAGTGGTTTATTAACTGGGGTAATGCCTTTTTTTTCCACGCATCCATAAGACCCATGAAGTCTCCCAAGAGCATTCAGTTACATTCTGTGGGTGTACCTCTTGGCAAGTGAGAAGGTAAAAGATGGATTGAATGTTTATCAGCATCCAGAAATCCAATGGAGGTAACTTTCAACTGGAGAAATATCAAATGGAAATTATCTTTCATGCTGAGAAATTGCTGGAAGTTATTGCAGAAGTAAAGTGAGGCCAGCTGAAGGAACAGATGCACAGAACTTGTGGGATGAGCTTAATGCAAAAGCTATGCCTTTTAGTTTGTCTGATATGGAGTTGACCAGCTGCAAACTGTGCTTTCATGTTGCTACAGCAAATGGTGTATGGAATCTCCTTAAGAAAATTCATGAACATTGATCTGCAATAAGTAAAGTAACATTGAAACAACAATTCTTCAATATAAAATGTTGCACTGTAATAGTATTGTACAGCAAATTAGTAAAGTCGAAGTATTGGCATAGTCTCTTGCAGATGTTGGTGAACCAGTGGTAGTTCAGAGACAAGATTTCCAAAGTTTTCAGTGGACCTCCGGCAAAGTATGTTTCTTCTCTTACTGCTTGGGACTTCTGTGATGAAAGCAAGTAGACTTCAATAACTTGACAACAGGGATACTGAAAGTAGAGAATCATTTGTCGTAAACTGAAAAAACAGCAACAGCATTTGCTGTTCTCAAGATTAACCACAAAATGATTAAAGTTAGTGTTTGCAAAACAGTTTAAGCAAATATTCTGTGAACAAGAAAAATGTTGAGTGCTATTGTTGTAATAAGTACTGTCATTATCAGGTTGAGTGCAAAAAAAGACTTTTTAAGTTGTCAAGAGAATGTCAAGAAACTAAACATTAAGCTTTGAGTGCAGAGATTAGAAACATATTGGCTACTAATTCTGATAACAATGCTGTGTCAAAACATGCACATTCGCACAAGGTGTGGATTTCAGTATTTAAATTCATGGGGAGATTTGAAGTTTCTTTCCAGAGAGGATATAGTTCAGTTGTCTGTGCCAAAGGTACTGGGTCACTCAAGTGAAATACATTAGTAAATGATGCATGGAAACCATGCACACTGGAGGATGCATTATACATACCTGGTTTGAAGAGAAATCTTTTTTCAGTGGAAGCAAGTGGCAGTAAAGAAGTTAAACAACAACAGTGTTGTGGTATGTAGTGAGAGGCCAATGCCAACTTGTATAAAAACTGAAAAATCAGTGTTGCAGAATTGAATCATCTGATTTAGCTCTGTGATGACATAAGAGGCTGGGCCATGTAAACTTCAAGAACTGGAAGAAAATGGCTGTCAGTGGTATGATTCCAAATTTAAAATAAAGCACTTCATACTTTTTTGTGAATCACATTACTATGATAAACTATATAGAAAAGAATTTAAATTGAATTTGCCAACTTGTGCCTATACTCCAGGAGAATTAGTTCATGCTGCTCTATATGGAAAGATGCTACTCACATCGTTAGGTGGAGCCAACAATTTTGTTGTTTTTAAAGATGAAATTCAAAAACCTGTGGAAAATAGAGAAGCAGTCATGCAGGATCAAGCGCCTTGTGTTACTGAGAGGGTTGTTCAGTTTGGAATGAATCTTAGAAATTGTGATGAAATTCACTAACCAGTCCATCTCCAGAATTAAGTGGTTTGCACAGCAGTGAGTGATGAAACACAAATTTTTGAGGAGATGATCTCATTCCGAGACTCTGAGAAATGGTACAAAGTAATGAAAGATGAAATGTCCTCACTGGCAATAAATAATACCTGTGATGTAGTGGATTGACCTCTAGACTATCATTTTGAAATTGTGCTTTATGATCTTAATCACTTTGTAAGATTGGAAATCAGGTAATGCCACGAAGCTAAAAAACTGTTCATTTGTCGCCTCTTAGAAGAAAATGAACATGAACAACTGTAAGACTCGTGTAACACATACTGTTTACAGTTTACAGTTGCACATGGGTTAGAATCCAGCTAATGAAGGCAAGGAACATATTCCATTTTGTGAGGCTGCAGGTAGGTTAATGTTTGCTGCCACAATGACAAGACCTGATAGAATGTGTTCTGCCAGTTGTTTCTTCACAGCCCAGGACCTGAGCTTTGAAATGCTGTTAAACACATCCTAGAATATCTTCCAAGTGGTAGAGAGTATTAAAACTCAGTGTTAGCAATCTTAAACCTCATGGGTACCCAGATTCTGATTTTGCTGGCAACATTGATACTGATCATTTGATGACAGGTTACATCAGTATCTTAACCAGTGGACATGTTAGATGGACATGTCATTAGATGGACATCTCACAGGCAAAAAATGTGTTGCCAGGTCTTCAATGGTGGAAACAGAGTATATGCCAGCATCTGACCAAGCTTTTAAAACGTTGTGGCTTTGCACTGTCATGCAGGAGTTAGGTGTCAGTGTGGGACAACCAACTCATCTCTTTGTGGACAACTAGATTGCACCATACCTGTTTTTAAAAAAATGATGATTCTATCCCTGTCTCCTATGTCAAGTCAGAAGATATTTTGGCAATCATATTCACAAAAGCACTTAAAAGAGAAGCTCCAGACTAATTATACACCATCATCAATTGCATCTTCAGAATCAGCAAATGAATGGGAGTTACATAGTATGGTTTCTTGTGGCAATTATCTCATGATGTCTGTGTGTAGGTGGACAACATCTTATTGGCATGTCTGATGTTTCTACATCTTTGGCACTTCTGTCTGTCACATGATAGTATATTCCTTAGTGTTCTTTTTTGTCTAATTACCATTGTTAGTGGAATCTGTTCTGTGGCCTGTGTTGGAAGTGCCTTTTTCCTTTATTTTAAGTAATAAAACTTATTCACTCCAAACTGTAATAACTTGATTAAAAAATCAAACAATGGAAGTCCAGGTTGGAATATAAACAATAAAAGGAAAAAGATAGATTGCTGCTCACTGTAAAGATGATGGGTTGAGTTGGAGACAGGCAGAATGAAAAGACTGTTACGATTTAGCTTTCAGTAAAAGACTTCTTCAGAAAAGAAAACACATCTTTTCATTCAGACAAGCAAGCACATGTCAAGCACACATGAGCGTCATCTCTGCAGCTCGAACTGTAATACAACCTCCATTTTGGATGAAAGCAGCAGTCTGGAGGGGACAGAGAAGGGGAATAAAACATGCTTGATTTCAATGGCTGCTTTACAACTCAAGCCATCTGGATCCTACCCTCCACCTGCTTTTCCGAACTGCATAGATGGGAGTTATCCTTACAACACATTCTATGCTCCTGAAATCATCCTGTCCTCAATCTACAGTAACCTGTTCTACTCTCTCTCCACCAAACAGCCCTCGCCCCTGACCTGTCCATCACCTCCTTGCTATTCATGTCCCCTCACCCTCATAGTGTGATGCATCTGCCAAAATATATGCCTGTCTTTACTTTCTATTGCTCCTCTTTTTTTTCTGTCCCTCAACCCCCTCCTCTGCTCCACCACCTCCCAACATTGCACCTGGCAGTCTTCATGCTCCATCTAGTCCCTGTACACTTAACCAGACAGCACTCCCCCCCCCCCCCTTCCTGTACCCTGCTATGCCTCCCCATTCCTCACCCACTCCAGATTGGTGCTTTTGTTCACTGTGACAGTTGGATCCTGATCAGAGCTCCTGGAGATGGCAGTCATGTGTGCGTGTGATGTGCTTGCTTGTGTGAGTGTGTTTATGTTTTCTTTTCTGGTAAAGGTTTTGGCCGAAAGCTAAATCATAATAGTCTTTCTATTGTGCCTGTCTGCAACTCAATGTGTTGTCCTTACGGTGAGTAGCAGTCTATCCTTTTCTTCATATTGTCCAACAAAATGTCTTGCTCTAGAAACACCAAATTCAATACCAAATAGTAAGAATCACTGTTGTAGTAGTGAATTTTTTGACACAAAATTTAATGAGCGTGCATTTGTGTAGTTCTATTATTTAACATGGATGTCCCATTAGTGTAAACAAAAACATAAATTATGGTTTATCATTAAGGATATCACATTGATTATTAAGTATTGAGATATTACTAATATAAATTCTTGCAGTGTAGCATAAATATTGATCATGATGTCTTCTTGTGTTATATATCTTACTTATTGTCATGCATTACAATGTAAGATCAGTTGATACGAGTGCTGTCATGAATTTATTGTGTCCATCTGTAACTATAATTTAATTTTGTAAAAAAATTATGATTGTAAATATTGAATACTTGTCCCATACCCTAGTAACACTAAGGACTCAGTGGAGCTCGTAATACTAACTGAAAAAGTTAAACTGAATAAATGTGAATATATTAGGTTTTATTACTGCTGATGTTACAAGTGAAGGACTGATCTAAGAACAAAATTACTAGATAGATAGCCAAAGATTTTTGTGGCTGTATATTTAACTACTTTTGAGCCATTAATTCTCTCAGTAATGAGTCATTTGTTATTGTAATATTATAGCTATGGAAATCCTTCTTATTCTCAAATTGGGATTGTTCTTCTAAAGCAATATGACACAATTATCAGTAAATCTCAAAACAAAGTGGTTGTCAAGATTATGTTGCTGAGCTCTGTTGAATTAAAAAAAAAATAATAAAATAAAACCCACTTTGTTGATGTAGAGGATGAAATTCTTCTAAGTATAAAGTTGCTGGTTTGACTGTGATTAGTAACAACTTCTTTACCTTAAAATTCTGTATTTACTAACATATGGAAATGTTAGTTATTAAATACTAAATCATAATTTATTTAATAGAAATAATCTTTTTATTTTTAATTACTGTTACCCATTGTATAAAAATCTAACCTTTCACAATAAATTATAATTTGATCAAGAAATACAAATCTTAAAAGATAATATAAAATACCTTCTTCATTTCTAGAGATTGTACAGGGTTACTGGAGTATATAAAGCACTTCACATGACCCTAAAAAATCTTAATTTACTTTCATATGACCATTTTTTTAAAATAAAATATCTTCTTTTATTTCAAAATTATGAGTCTATTTGTTAACTAACATTTCCATATGACAGCGAGTATAGATTTAAAATAAACATTCCTAGTAGTGAGCTTTGAACCAGAAACTGCATGATTTTAAGGCTTTTGCACTACACTCTCAGCTACTGGAAACAATGTTAATCATCCGCAAATGTTTTGTAGTTAACAGAGCTTGGAAATAATCTTATCTTCAAAGGTGATTATTTTTTATTCTTAAATGAATCAAACTCCCATTTCTGATTACTGTACAAGTGAGTTAACACATTAAATATGTGCCATTAACAAAGCAAAATATTTATGGTTAAAGATGCATAACCCTAATTATGTTTTTTTCTATTAGTTTCTGATTATTCATGCATAGACTAATAAAAAGTCAAAATAAAAATGATAAATTAAAAAAGTGATAACACCCTTATATATTCAGTTAAGGCCTTTTTGGCAAATAATGCTGAGGGTCAAACTATTTATTTTCGACTTGATCATAGTAAAGTAAGTTATAAAAACAAAGTTAACAAATTACAATTTAACACCACAATTTTGTATAAATATTAATGGTATATGCATTTAATTGTGCTTTTAACATAAGTAACTAAACTAATGTACATAGGATCATACAATACATGGGTGTCCTTCCGGTCCATAGTGTCCAACAGGAACAAAATTTCAGTGATAAGACATGTCAACATTATCAGGTGCATTGTTGAACTGAGCTCGTGAGAACTCATGGCTGACTTATATTCTTTTCCAACATAAGCCATTCTCTCCACAGTCCGCTCCCAAGGGTGAGTGTCGACTGTCGCAAGACACTTGCGTCGGCATCCGTGATAGCACCAATGTAGTTGCTATATCCCCACTAGTCACCAGATCATTGTGTTTTCTTCATGATATCTTAATTAGACCCAGTGCTGGTTCACAAGCTATGATGAGATTATAGCCACAGCCCCAACTGATAAGATTATTTCTGGTGTGAATTTCTGTGGCTTCTCTGAAGACATAGTCCCAGTATTTGGAAGTCTCCTAAAATCCTGGTATATTTGTATTCTGTTACGTGATGCTCTGACAAACAGTGGTCTGCACTGGCAATTGATGCACATGTGTGTCCACGTTTTGCAGTCTACTTTCACGTTAGGCCATACAAAACATTCAGTGATCAAGTTTGTGGTTAGTTGGACTGTGGGGTGCAACATGTTACGGAGATAGTTAAAAATTACTTTGCAGAATTTTTATGGAACAATTGGGCGTGACTTTTGTTGGGAGTACCACACCATAACTGCTTATCCATGCTAGGGATTGTTCTCCATTCCAATGTCAGTCCGATGTTATTCTATTGCAGAAGTGACGTGATTTGTGGATCCTCCTGCTCTGCCTCAACTACTTAATTATAGTCTGTACTGACTGTCATTGCATGGATACCTGAGAAGAACTCAGCCTCTGTGTCATTAGCTTGCCTTAGGTGTCATACATCTCTTGCAAGTTGTCCAATAAAGTCGAGGTGGTGGAAGTGGGAAAGGGTGCAGCTTCTTCCTGGGTTGAGAATTGAATGCACCAGAGGTCAGTGACCTATGAATGTTGTGAAGGGTCTTCCTTTTATGCCCTCGCAAAAGTGTTTGTCTGCTTCATAGAGTGCCAACAACTCTGTTGTAGGTGAACAATTTGCGTTGCGACACTGTGACCTTCTGTGAGAAGAATTCGAGTGATTGTCTCTGGTCAGCTGTCATCTGCTGCAATATTGCGCTGGTATCAGTTTCAGTGGCGGATGTAACATACAGAGGTGCTGAAGGTACTGTGCATGTCAAGATGACAGCTTTGTGTAAGCACTCCTTTATTTTATCAAATGCATGCTGCATCTGACCAGTCCACTGCAGTGCTTGCTTGCCATGAGAATTGTTTCTGGATGAAGCATCTGTTAATGGTGCTTGGATTTCAGCAGCCTGTGGTGTGTGGTGATGGTAGATGTTCATGGAAAGTTGCCAGTTGGAGCACCTGCTTAATGAAGTCCAGGCCTCCTCATATTAGTCAAATACCTGTCCATGTCACTGAGTGACATAGGTAAGTTACATGCTGTGTGCATGGTAGTTTTCTTCATTGGCTGTGATCTAAATTTCTCCAAAGCCTCAAAAATTTGTCAAAGGTGATCATCATGCTCTTTAGAAGAAGATGAGAATATGAGAATGTCATCCAAAAAGGGAAAGCAGAATGGAAACTTAGGGATAACTCTGTCAATGCCATGTATAAGTGGCATCATTTAACACGCACAAAAAATGTCATTCAGCGCAAATGGCATAAAAATATAATGTTGTTTTAGGTGTATCTTCAGGGGCATAGGAATTTATAAGTGCATCTAATGACAGCAGAGAACACTGAAAACAGATGCACCAGCTAATGTGTTGGTGAAATTTGAATGTTGGGTATTTGGTGCCTGGGACCATATGAGAATTCAAAGCCCAGTAATCGCTGCATATCTTGTAGGAACCAACATTTTTTGTCACCAGGTGAATGAGGGAAACCCAAACACTGTATGAAGGGTACAGTCCTCGAGTGTAATAAACCATCCACTGCTGCCTTAGGAGCATGTAGCTCATCGGAAGATAGTCAGCAAGGCTCGTGAGAACAGGGGTTCCATAATAGTACTGATTTAATGAACCATGTCTTTGAAGCCTCTATGTATCTGAGGAGATGCAATGAAGAACAGAGCAGTGTTACACTGGGACGTGGGAGTTCTGCACTAATCATAGTGGTACTGACCTGCATTGGCCTGAAAGATTTCTCTCGAAGCTCATGCAAAGGATGTGGTGATAAACTGCAAAGTTGGGTGATTCTATCTGGCTGACACACCCTAGAATGCTACAGATTGCATTCTCACACATTTGTTTCACATTCTTCTTGCCCTCCATGGTCTAACCTTAGCAAAGTTCTAGTCATCATCTCATCCAGGTAATAAACTGTTTATCATCTCTGGAGGAACCACAAAAATTGTTTATCAAACACTAAAGATTTTCCACATTCTTCAATACTGCCTGGATTTGGGAAGCTGGAGCTACAGGTTGTTCTTCACAGCATGTTGTCTTCCTGCAATTTAACAAGATGCTTCTTAATTTCCATCAGCTCTCTCTTGTTGGTTAAAGTTGATTGTAAAACTTTATTTTCTTCTTTTTAATTTCACATGTTCCACCTTCATGTCCTTGTACTTCTTGTTCACAGTAGCTAGGTCCAAGTTCAAGGAACTGTAGGTATTCAGTAACCATTTGGCTGTTGTAATGCCGAAAACTGCTATATACACATGTGAAAGTGTAGGCAGTCTGCCTAACATGTGTGGCACTGACTCACTGCTGCTACCGTCATAAAGTTTGTTGTCTGCTATGTCAGGGGAAAGGGTAAACTGCTGCGAAAGATCTGCACCCAATAATGGCTCATTGACGTTGGTGATTGTGAATTTCCATGTGAAAAGTACAGGTAGACCAAGATCCCCTGTAAAAATGGCCACACTGTGTATTTCTATGGGTGTGTCATTTGTCACTCAAAGCTGCAGGAGAGGCTCCAAAACTTTTGATTGAGTTGTCATTTTTGGAATGATTCTCACCTCTGAGCCTGTGTTGATGAGAAAATACTGCTCCACCTTCTCATCTTGGATGTATAATCTGCAGCTATTCTGAGGAGATCGAGCTAAACTTGTCTGGCTTTCTCATTTGGAATGAAGAAGTTCAAGAAATGTGCCACAGCGCGCACTGTGTATTGGAGGTCATGCCTGGCGTTGGGTGACAGCAAGATGCTGAACATTTGCGACTGTGACTCCTGAAAAGTCAACGTCATGTCCTTCCATACATGACCAGTGCTCTATGACAACTCATTGCTGTGACAGAGAGGTTAACTTTATTGCAGTAGCAGCAGAGAGTCAGTGCCACAGATGTTAGGCAGACTGCCAACACATTCGCATGTGTGTACCGCAGTTTTCAGCACGACATTCATCATAGCAACACTACTGTTGTGAGAGCACAAAATTTCTGTAAGTAATCTGAAATCTACCTTCTTGCACTCTGCATCCACAAGGTATCAACAAAGTCTGTATCTATGGAGGCAGCTGTTTAACAACACAGTCCAAACCATGTCATCTAGCATGAGTGCTGGATCTATTAATTGCCTCCAAAATTGGGAAGGCATACTGCTGTCCAGTTTCCTTGTGTAAACCACCTGTTGCATCCATTGTTCATGTGTTGTGGAAAAGTGTTGGAGAAAAATGGACTTTCCCATGTTAAATTTGGCTGTGGAATAAAGTGGTTGTATCACATCAATGATAACATACACATAGTCACCAGTACTACTCACTGAAATGAAAAACTTTGAAGCATTGTCAACTATGTTGTGACTAGCTAATATAATCTCTGCAGTAGTTCACCACATCAGTGGATGGTCTGGATGAAATGGAGGCGGTTTATGTGGAGAGCACCATTTGCAGAAACTTCATGGAATACGTGTACATATGGTACTAAGTCTTACGTTCCAAGGACTTGGTGTACGGAACCCCACCAATCATGCATGGTGCAGAAGGAGGCATGGAAAACTTCTCATGCAGCCCAGCTGGCTATGCCCCATGTGGTGGGAGAAATGGACTTGATGGCATTGTATCTGGTGTGAAACCAGAAAGGAATTGGTGTGGGGCATTGTTGTGATGCTGTGAAATGATAGGAAAACCAGGATTGTCCCTGTGAACACTATAGGGGACAGTGTCCTGTACCTGTGTAACTTGTATAAGTCACTGAGAGGAACACGTTTTACCACACAATGTCAATAAAGCAGCTCCATGTCATTGTTATCATGTGCAGGGGGTGAAAGATACCACTTTCTGATTTCACTACATACATTGCCTTTTCAATATTGTTCACTATGCATTGAGAGCCACTGAGAATGTCACTGGGTTGATAGAAAGGTTGTTTACTGTAACGAGCCATTTCTGTTGCAGTGTTATTCTGTTGCTTGTTTTGGAGGTTGATGGAAATACAGAAATTCTATGTGCTTGCTTTTTGAGGGTCACCACTCTACGAAGAATAACTATTCAAATAACATTCATATGTAGAAGAGTGAAATTATGACATATTATTGCATAATCCACAGAATACATGTTCAGAGAACATTTGCATAAAAAAGGTACAAAGAACCGGCCAAATTACACATGCACTTTAATAATTTTACTTATGTCTTGACCACACTTTTATTTTTCACCAACCTTATACGTTTTGACTTTCCATCATTTTCAAACGCATTGCTATATCATTCTTATAAAAAACATTAGATACATTGTATCACATCAACATTCTCGAGCACAACACAATTTCCTCCAATATGTCAATGAAGGCTTAATCAGTCTTCTATCAAACAATTAAATATTATATGCAGAGATAGGAAATCAAGGGAACAACCTAAATAGTGCATCACTTCCCTGCAATTTGCATTTATTGTAACACTTGATAACAGACCAAGAAAATGTTGCACATTACATGTGACAGATAAAAGGAGCCCAATCCATCTAACCAGCCTAAAAATGGCAAGTTAATGGCTGCCTAGAGTAACAAAATTAAGAATAGCATGCTTATAGATTGACTAGAATGAAGGAATAAATAACATATACATGGCTTCTGACGGCCGACAAACTGTATTGGGCTATTGAGCAGTGATTAATTGAAGCTAGCCACAACATACGCTAACCAGGTTAGCAGCATATTGAAAGACAAGCATGAAGCAAGAACCCTGCACAGAAGGTAATGGAACCAGTACTAAATTACCACTAACTACAACACTGAAATCAACTGATGAGAGGTTGACCATTACCGATGGGGAGTATGATGGACAGTCAATAGACAGAACACTCAGCTGACACCCAAATGTAATCCGAGGGAGGGGGTGGGGGGGGGGGGGGGTGAAACACCTGGCCCAAAGCATGTTTAGCGCAAACACCTAGTTTTAGAACAACCATGAAACAACAGGAAGGAATTGGCAGGTTACAGTACAAGTGACAGAGTCTGAATATGTAGCCTTAACCCATGGCAGGACTAAAGCACACTAGTTTCTCTCTCAATTAAAGTTTCCAAAACAATCAAAACTAGCAGGATTCCCTTACATACCAGACTGCCAACACTTCCATACATAACCCAGAATCAACTAGTGCAACATAAATCATTGACACATTTCAGATCATATTTTAAAACAACATACTTAAATACCTTTGCTTACCACAAGCCTTAATTAGTTAACAGGTTAGTCTCTGTTATTGACGTCACACAAATGAGGTTGCAAGTTAAGGTCTACAATTCTACTTTGCCATCTAACATGCGTCGTGACAAGGAAAGAAAGAATCCAACTAATTAACTGAAAGTCACTACTTGGATTCAGTATTTGATGATGCCCTTAAAATCAACAGACAAAGGTGGGAGTCAAATTTACACTCGAAAGCAGCACACGCAGAACATGAGCGTAAGGTGAACATTAGATAAACTGCTCCTTGTTCAGTCATTTACACACAGACAAAACAAATAATCTGTGCCGAATTACTGCAGATGTCGGAATCCCCAGTTGCTTACAAATGATGCAAATAATGGTCAAAATGTCTTACTTTAAGGCCGATGACATCCGTAGGATAGGAGTTTCAATGGACAAGCAGGCCTCATCCCCTTGATCCACCTGCAACCAAGACTGTAACATTGGACCTGACATGAGTCACGCCAACTGTCAACAATACAGCATGGCCTCCTGTACACTCCCAGACGTCCGCTATTCGAGTTCCTCCACCCGACCAACACTCTCCCACAAACACGGCAGGCAGCCAGCCACAGTGTCCTCTGGCTAGGGTACGACAACAGCAGAGCGCAAAGTGGGAATTTCGTCCTACAGATGAAGAGGAAATGCAGAGAACCAACTGTGACATTTCATCATGCTTCAGTCGATAAAAAATAAACGTGTGGGCAAGACATAAGTGAAGTTATTAAGAGTGCGTCCAGATGGCCACGTCGTCTCACAGCCTTTTCATGTGAATTGCAAAGATAAAATGTCACACCAAGAAACTAGTCACTCTTGACAGTTGTGCACAGTTGATACTGTTCAGGGGTAAAGTCCCCATAAAGTTGGTCTGTGCACATTATTTTATGAAAGTAGTATCAGATACTTGAATCTGCTTTCCCTGGTGATGAACGGATGAAACATTTATTTTTATGTCACTTGAATGTCAAACACTTGAGATTGCAAATGTCGGAAATGAAAAATTGTTCTCACAGGAATATTCCCACTTTGTCCATTGTTTGGTCATGGGAGTCATTGATGGGCTTGGCAGAAGCAACCTTAACAAGAAATTGTCGATGCCTTAGTGTGAAAGGTAATTGGGGTGTGTCAAGTCGATTCTCAGAAGTAAAATAATTTCTCCTATATGGGACACGTAAAGAATTTATGCCTCAGTCATGTTATCCTCCATACTTCTGAATGTATCTTTCCAAAATGGAATTTTTGTGTTATGATTTCTTAGTAACATGACAATAATTCCAAATTACAGGCATAGTTGGTGCTGTTCTAGGCCAGCGGGATTGATGATATTTAAACGATGTGTGTCGCTTTGGATCCGAGGAAATTCTCTCTGGATTTCAGCGGCTATCTGATTTGGTGAAGGCTGCCGGTCTTGCTTACGAAATGAAGGCAGAACTCACCATCTGCAGCATTGTTGACAGAACCGACTGTGGACCTTTGGTGCAGAGCCGGGTGGAGGGTCTGAATCAGAGGCTCAGACGTTTTTGAGACCGTGTTGGCTGCAGATTCCTTGACTTGCGCCATAGGGTGGTGGGGTTTCGGGTTCCGCTGAATAGGTTAGGAGTTCACTACACTCAGCTGGCGGCTACATGGGTAGCGGAGGCTGTGTGGTGTGGACTAGGTGGTTTTTTTTAGGTTAGAAGGCCTCGGGAAAGAACGGGGTTGGCTGCAATGTCAAAGGGTACATGGCAAATACAGGACGTGCTTGGATCAAGGAACAGTTGGAATTGTAGTTGTAAATTGTTGTAGTTGTGCTGGGAAAGTCCCTGAGCTTCAAGTGCTAATAGAAAGCACAGAAGCTGAAATCGTTATAGGTACAGAAAGCTGGCTAAAGCCTGAAATAAGTTCTGCAGAAATTTTTATGAAGTCTCAGACGGTGTTCAGGAAAGATAGATTAGGCAGAATTTGTGGTGGAGTGTTTGTGCCTGTCAGTAGAGGTTTATCTTGTAGTGAAGTTGAAGTAGATACTCCATGCGAATTGGTATGGGTGGAGGTTATACTTAACAGCCGAACTAAGTTAATAATTGGCTCCTTCTACCGACCCCCAGACTCCGATGATATAGTTGCTGAACAGTTGAGAGAAAATTTGAGTCTCGTAACAAATAGATACCCCATTCATACGGTTATAGTTGGTGGGTACTTCAACCTTCCCTCGATATGTTGGCAAAAATACTTGTTCAAAACCGGTGGTAGGCAGAAAACATGTTCCAAGATTGTCCTAAATGCTTTCTCTGAAAATTATTTCTAGCAGTTAGTCCACGAACCCACGCGAATTGTAAATGGTTGCAAAAACATACTTGACCTCTTAGCCACAAACAATCCAGAGCTGATAGAGAGCATCATGACTGATACTGGGATCAGTGATCACAAGGTCGTTGTAGCTAGGCTCAGTACAGTTTCTTCCAAATCCACCAGAAACAAACGCAACATACTTTTATTTAAAAAAGCGGATAAAGTGTCACTAGAACCCTTCCTAAGAGACAATCTCCATTCTTTCCGAACTGACTATGCAAATGTAGACGAGATGTGGCTCAAATTCAAAGATATAGTAGCAACAGCAATTGAGAGAGTCATACCTCATAAACTGGTAAGAGATGGAACTGATCCCCCATGGTACACAAAACAGGTCCGAACGTTGTTGCAGAGGTAATGGAAAAAGCATGTTAAGTTCAGAAGACCGCGAAATTCCAAAGATTGGCTAAAATTTACAGACATGCGAAATTTGGTATGGACTTCAATGCGAGATGCCTTTAATAGGTTCCACAATGAAACATTGTCTCGAAATTTCGAAATTTGGTAGAAAATCTGAAGAAATTCTGGTTGTATGTAAAGTACAGAACCGGCAAGACGCAGTCGATACCTTCGCTGCGCAGTGCCGATGGTACTGTTACCAACGACTGTGCCGCTAAAGTGGAGTTATTGAACGCAGTTTTCCAAAATTCCTTCACCAGGATAAACGAATGAAATATTCCAGAATTTGAAACACAAACAGCTGCTGGCATGAGTTTCTTAGAAGTAGATATCTTAGGGGTTGCGAAGCAACTCAAATCGCTTGATACGGGCAAGTCTTCAGGTCCAGAGTGTATACCGATTAGGTTCCTTTCAGATTACTCTGATACAACAGCTCCCAACTTAGCAATCATATACAACCGCTCACTCACCGATAGATATGTACCTACAGATTGGAAAATTGCGCAGGTCGCACCAGTGTTTAAGAAGGGTAGTATGGATAATCCATCGAACTACAGACCCATATCATTGACGTCGGTTTGCAGTAGGGTTTTGGAGCATATACTGTATTCAAACTTTATGAATCACCTCGAAGGGAACGATCTATTGATACGTAATCAGCATGGTTTCAGAAAACATCATTCTTGTGCAATGCAGCTAGCTCTTAATTGCACGAAGTAATGGCTGCTATCGACAGGGGATTTCCGGAAAGATTTTGACACCGTTCCTAACAAGCAACTTCTAATCAAGCTGCAGTCCTATAGGGTATCATCTCAGTTGTGTGACTGGATTCGTGATTTCCTTCCAGGAAGGTTGCAGTTCGTAGTAATAAACGGCAAATCAGCAAATAAAACTGAAGTGGTATCAGGTGTTCCCCAGGGAAGCGTCCTGGGACCTCTGCTGCTCCTGATCTATATAAAGGACGTTGGTGACAATCTGAGCAGTTCTCTTAGGTTGTTCGCAGATGATGCTGTAATTTACCATCTAGTAAGGTCATCCGAAGACCAGTATCAGTTGCAAAGTGATTTAGAAAAGATTGCTGTATGGTGTGGCAGGTGGCAGTTGACACTAAATAACGACAAGTGTGAGATGATCCACGAGTTCCAAAAGAAATCCTTTGGAATTCGATTACTCGATAAATAGTACAATTCTCAAGGCTGTCTATTCAACTAAGTACCTGGGTGTTAAAATTACTAACAACTTCAGTGGGAAAGACCACATAGATAATATTGTGGGGAAGGTGAGCCAAAGGTTGCATTTCATTTGCAGGACACTTAGAAGATGCAACAAGTCCACTAAAGAGATAGCTTACACTACACTCGTTTGTCCTCTGTTAGAATATTGCTGCGCAGTGTGGGATCCTTACTAGGTGGGATTGACAAAGGACATCGAAAGGGTGCAAAAAAGGGCAGCTCATTTTGCATTATCACGTAATAGGGGAGAGAGTGTGGCAGATATGATACGCGAGTTGGGATGAAAGTCATTAAAGCACAGACGTTTTTCGTTGCGGCGGGATCTATTTACGAAATTTCAGTCACCAACTTTCTCTTCCAAATGCTAAAATATTTTGTTGAGCCCAACCTACATAGGTAGGAATGATCATCAAAATAAAATAAGAGCAATCAGAGCTTGAACATCAAGGTTTAGGTGTTCATTTTTCTCGCGCGCTGTTCTGGAGTGGAATGGTAGAGAGATAGTATGATTGTGGTTTGGTGAATCCTCTGCCAAGCACTTAAATGTGAATTGCAGAGTAATCATGAAGCTGTAGATGAAACATTCCAGGGAAAAGTCATTACACTTATTCTCATCTTCTGTTTCAATTTAATCAGTAGGCTACTGGTTCCTCGATTCAGCATTGTCCTGGTAGCAATCTTATTACATCACAGTTGATTGTACTTGTATCCATGTTTCTAGAACACAGAATTACTTTTTTGGGCTTTAAGGAAAATTCCCGTATTTTGATTTTAGAATTTTGGGTGCCAGGTTGTTGTTAGACTGTACTGTGTTTTTCATATGATATTTGTAGATCTGATGTTTCATTAAGATTTAGTATTTGTTTTTCTGCTGTTTCAGTGTCTTGATATAGAAGTCATTTGCAAAAACTAATCAGTTTATCACAATATTGGCTGTTCCAAAAACCTTTGATTTACCAATTTTATGCTGAGCTTTTAGTGTTCATCACTCTTGGATTACTTTCACTACAAAACAATAGAAAAGTAATGCAGACGGTCCTACTCTTGTCTTACTTCGGTAAATTCAAAATATTCTGATTATTTTTTTTTCCCACGAGTTTTATTTTAGAACTTGTTTCATTTACTGTTTCGCTGATAGATGCACTGGTTTTGAGGTCCAGACTTTCAGTATTTGAGAGAGTCTTATTGTCCAGTGAGTCATAAGTGTTTATTAAAATTTACAAAAGTACAAACTTGTTCCTTATGATGACTTTTTTTATTTTCGCATTAAAACAGTATTCGTCACAACAGAACATTTATTCAAAAGGGGAACTGGTTTCAGTCAAACAGCAATCATCTTCAGACTATATGCACCTAGATGGCAGTTGTGGTGGTGAACAGAGCATCATGGATGCACGAATGTCAACTACTCAACTGAACAGCTGATATTCATGCATCCACAATTCCTGATCACATCACCACCATCTGCCAATTATAGTGCATCTGGCCTGAAGATGATTGCTGTTTGACTCAACCCAGTTCCCATTTTGAATAAATGTTCTGTTGTGATCAATACTGTTTCAGTTTTAATTTTAGAATTAAAAAAACATTGTAATTAGTAAGTAGTTTTCTCAGTTGAGCAGCTGACATTTGTGCATCCATGACATCTGCTGTGTTCACCAGCACCACCTGCCATTATGGTGCATATGGACTGAAGATGGTCAGCTTCTGACCAAAACCAGTTGCCATTTTGAATAGATCTTCTATTGCAATCAAGGTTGTTAGCATTTTAATTTTGAAATGTTCCACTGAGATCGCTGTTTTATTCTCTACCAAAATGCTTTTAGAAATTACAATTTTTTGGATATCTGGGGATTAAACTTTGGGAATAAAAATTAGCTTTGTGCAGGAAATATTTGGTATGAAGGGTTCTTGATCTTCGCTGGTTTTGCATTCAATTTGTACTCTGTGCTGGAGATATTTAATACACATCTTGTAGTTTCCACAGTGATGGAAAACAGAGTGGACATTAGCTGATAAGACTTCAAGTCTCTTTATTTTTCCAATCAGCTAAGCACAGCCAGGGGCAGTGGCAAGGGGCGAAGGGTCTATGGGGGCTATAGCCCCCCTCTATGGAGTATCATATTACACTGGATAAAATGACTTCAGAAATCAGTGAATATATTATTTCAACAGATTCAATCATTATTGTTATAATTATGTAGCAATATAGGTTGCAGTGTATTCCAAACACATCTTAACAAAAAAATGAGAGCAGCAAATAGCTTACTACCTAAACCAATAAATATAATTTAACTTAAAATAGGCGTCTTATTATTTATTAATACACATTTTTTACCCTGAACTTTAAAACAGTTAGCAAAAACTACGTTAAGCAACACCTAATTTTACCAGTTTGTTGGTAGAGGGCCCCAACTCTCCTTTTGTTAAGCCATATACCATTGCCCCCCCCCCCCCTGCCCATTAGACCCCCACCCCCTCCTCCGACTGACTTCTAGAATCACCCCTGTGTCAAGCAAGCTTATTTCAGAATTGCTTGTAAGATAGTTGAGATGTTTTGAAAGTTTTTTTTTTTTTTGTTGTTGTTGTTGATAATTCCATAATGTAATTTCTGCTTAAATGTGGTGCAAGGTAGGTAAACTAAAAACAACCACTGTAAATTCTCATTGCAGGGAGCTGCTGAGAAACAATGCCAAACTGCGAGTGCTTCTGATTCGCAAATGCAAACTTGAGGACCTCGAAACTGGCCTTCTGCAAAGTGCATCAAATCTGGAATGGCTGGACCTGTCGCACAACAGGATTTCTAAGTTTCCTTTGGAGTTCATTCAGAACTGCACAAAGTTGTCCTACTTAGGACTCGCCTACAATAAGTTTAGGGTCTTCAGCTCCGATATGTTTTACCAACGTGGTGGATCTCTTGCTACGTAAGTACACCTCTGATTTAGTTTGGATTAACAGTTTTGAAAAGGATACTCTGCAAAGATATCAGGCAGGTACAATGAAAAGACAGTTACACACTTAGCTTCTGGCCACACCCTTCTTCAGAAAAGAAAGGAAAGCACACAAATTCACACAAGTAGACATATTTCCCACACACAAGACCACTAACTCCAGCCACTCTGGCCAGCCTGCAATTATTGCATTGAACGAAATCATAAGTGAGGAGAGGAAGGGGGATAGACAGCAGAGTACAGGTGGGTGGAGGGAAGAGTGCTGTCTGGCAGAGCAAGCAGACATTAGATAAGGCTGTCAGGGGCAGTGTCATGAGGCTGCAGGGAGGGAAAGGTTGGGGGTGGAGCATGGAATGAGAGCAGCAAGAGAGAGGACAAGGCTGGTAGTTGTGTTGGCAGAGAGTGAGCACTGACATTAAACTTCGCAAAGACTCACTATATGCAATTCAGAACCTGTAAGGGGTTTCCACCCAGCATATGCATAAAGTATGAAGAAGAGCAGATAGAAGAGGTTGGCAGTCTTATATTCTGGGATTACAACTTGATAATAAATTAGGAGGAGCACACCACAGAACTACTGAAATGCCTTAACAAATCTGTATTTGCAGTTCGAGTGTTAGCAGACATAGACGACATAAAAATGAAAAAGCCTGCATACTTTGCCTACTTTCATTCCATAATGTCATATGGTATAATATTTTGGGGTAACTCTTCAAGTCAAACAAAAGTTTTCAGAGTCCAAAAGTGTGTAATACGTATTATTTGTGGAGTAAATTCATGAACGTCGTGTAGAAACCTCTTCAAAGGACTGGGTATACTAACTACTGCCTCTCAGTATATTTACTCCTTAAAGAAATTTGTCCTAAATAATATATCTCTTTTTCCAACAAACAGCTCAGTTCATACATACAATACCAGGAACAAAAATGATCTGCACAAGGACTTAAAAGTGCTTACTTCAGTTCAAAAAGGTGTCCACTACACAGAAACACTCATCTTCAATAATCAGCTTAAAAAAAAAAAAAAAAAAAAAAAAAAAAAAAAAAAAAAAAAAAAAAAAAAAAGAATTGACATGTACCACATCCACGAGGATCTCCTCAGCACAGATCTATGGAATGAAAAACTAATCTAATCTAATCAGAGGATGTGAATTTAGAGTAGATGATAGGACACTGCAGGCAGAACTGTCAGGTAGATGGTGTGGGAACAGTAGGTTATCATAGGTTGACACCAGGATAATTTTTGGAGCAGAGAATGTCTGTTAGGGTAACTCCCCTCTGTAAAGTTCAGAAAAGCTCATGATGGAAGGGAGGATCCAGATGGCCCTGGAACTTTGAGGGCATTATGTTCAGCTGCATGTTATGCCACAGTGTGGTCTGCTTTGATCTTGGACACAGTTTGATGATGGCCATTCGTCCTGATGGATAGCGGGTTAATAGTCATCCAAATATAAAAATCTGAGCTGTGCAATGATTGGAGCAGAGCTAGTGTGTGACATAGTTACTTTCACAGGTTGTCTGGCCTCTGGTGTGGTAGGATAAACCTGTGACAGAACTGGAATAGGAAGTGCTGTGGGGTTGATTGGGCAAGTCTCACAGCTGTGCCCTCTACAGGGATATAAGCCCTGAGGCAATTGGCTTGGGTTGGGAGTGGCATAGGGATGGAGTAGACTGTTGTGGAGGTTGGGTGGGTAATGGAACACCACTATAGGAGGGGTGGGAAGGATCTTGGGTTGGATGTTCCTCATTCCAGAGCAAGGTTACAGACAATCAGAGTCTGTTGAGTCAGTTGGTGCAGTATTGGGTGATGAAGGGAATGCTCCTTTGTAGCTGGTTCTGTGGGGTGGTGGAAGGATTGGGATGTGTGGGGAAATGGCACGGGAAATCAGTTTGTGAACTAGGTCCGGGGGTACTGCCTGTCTGTGAAGGTCTTGGTGAGACCTTCAGTATATTGGGAAAGGGAGTTTTTGTCACTGATTGTTAGAAATCCTTGTTTGACACTGTATATTCCTAATGAATGGAAATCTGAAAATGAGAACAGCTTTGAAATTTAGTTTCACTATTGTTGGAATTTAATTTCAGTAGACAAGTAATACTTATCTGTTCAAAAGCACACACAACCAATGTATATACCTGACTGTCCATTAGGCCTGGATCCATTGGTGGAGGGGAGAGGGTGGTGTTGTAACAGTTTTCAGATGGCACAAGACAGTGTGGTACCCGGGTGAAAGGCTCACATGTCTCTCACAGTTGACTCACATATTGTATGCAGCCGATCTTCTTGTCAGGTCACATGGCTGCATTGATCTTCACAAACTCTTCTTCTCCGAAGGCTATAGCTGGTTAAGGGAATATCAAAATAGACTTCTTTTCTACTCTTGAAATGGTTCTGTTTTCTCACGATTCTGTTGTTCAACTATGTTGTATTTTCATTTCCACAATAAAACAACTTCAAAAGTTTCACACAAGCATTCAACTCTCGCGACTCATTCCTGTCTTGGACCATTAGATACTAACAGATACAATTACATTATGTTTGGTTTAAGAACCCCTGTAAAACCAGTTCTTGCTTCTCGCAAGTCCAACACCAGAAAAACTAATGTAATGTCTTTCCTCGTACTTAAAATACCCTATGTTCGAGACAGTGGAAAGCCGAGTGTCTCTAGAACTTACACCGAAATTCTCGAGGCACTACAGTGTCATGGGGTTATGAGCCCGCCTTTCCACATGCAAACAGCATTTGGCTAGAAGTGCTTATATTTTTGTGTACATCAATTTCCAACTGTCACAAATAACATGAAAAAGGTGTCACAAAAATCATGAGTAAGTTCTCCTGTCTAACTTGTGGAACTGACACTCCTGGAAGAAAGGATAAATGCAGGTAAATGGCTTAGTCCCACGCAGTGTAAGGGATTATGTATGCTGGTGAAAGGCAATGTTCCAGAACACAGATTGAATCTGCCAGTTAGTTTAGAAACAGTGCTCTCTGTGCTGCAGGGCAAAAGATTGATTCTAGGAAAAGAAGTACACTTGGTAGGTAATTTCCAAAGCACTCAAATGTCTGTAAGGGAACATAAAAAAAACACTCAATTCATTACTTGCTTCCATCAACATAATAAATTTTGTTGAAAGTAAACAGATAAGAATGTGTATTTATTATGTTCGTTAATTTGAAATTAAGAATATTTGAAATACACTAACATTCCTACCTAATAGTCGGTATGTCCACTTTTGGCATGAATAACAGCACGGACACGTTGTGGCATGGAGGCAATGAGGTCTTGGTGGGTAAGTGGAGGGAGTTGGCACCACATCTGCACATGCAAGTCATCTAATTCCCATAAATTCTGGGGAGGAGGCAATGAGCTCTGACACCAAATTCAATAACATCCCACATGTGTTCGATTAGGTTCAGGTCAGGCAAGTTGGGGGGCCAGCACATCGACTGGAACTCGCCACTGTGTTTCTAGAACTGCTCCATCACACTCATGGATTTGTGACATGGTGCATTATCTTGTTGAAAAATGCCACTGCCATTGGGAAACGTGATCGTCATGAAGAGGTGTACGTGGTCTGCAACTGGAGTACGATTCTCCTCGGCCATCATGGTGCCTTGCACAATCTCTATTGGACCAATTGATGCCCATGTGAATATTCCCCGGAGCACAATGGAACCACTGCGAGCTTGTCTCCATCCCACAGAACAGGTGTCAGGGGGCTGTTCCCTGGAAGAAGATGGTTTGCCACCCCCCAATTGGCATGATGAAGTAAGTATTGGGATCTGTCAGATCATGAAACACTTTGCCACTGTGCTAACATTCAGTGATGGTGGTCATGTTCCTGTTTCAGTTGTAGTTGCCAATATCATTAACAGTGGCTCATGCATGGGTTTTCAGCTGCAAGGTCCATCATTACGAGTGTTCAGTGCACTGTGTGCTCAGACAACCTTGCACTCCACCCAGAGTTAAAGTTTGACGTTAGTTTCACCAGAGTTTGCCACTTGTTCTGTTTACCAGCCTGCCCATCCTATGGTGTATGGCATCTGTAATGAAGGGTGGCCACCCAACAACAAGACATCTGGACTTGGTTTCATCTTGGTTTTGCCACATGTTGAAGACACTCACCACAGCATTCCTTCAACACTTCACAAGTTGTGCAGTTTCGAAAATGCTCATGCCGAGCCTCAAGACCATCACAGTCTGCCCTCGGTCTAACTCAGATATATTGTGTACCTTCCTTGTTCTGCACACAGACAGCAAACTCAGTGATACTACATGTACTATGCGTGTGTCTGACTAGCAATAATTCCTCATCAGGTAATGCTTCTATCACCTGGATGGGTTTATATCAAGAGTAGATCGGTGGTCATAATGTTCTGGCTGATAAGTGTACATCACTGATGTACGTCTGTTATATTAGGAACTTTTAATGTAATAACTGCATAAATAAAAAATCATTTTCTTTGACGATGATTTCTGTCTTCTAACAGTCTGTATAGCCAATTGTATCAAATAGCCTATATAACAGGTCATATGTATATTTAATATTACATTAATGGGTGCTTTGCATATGTTACTACAGACTATGTGAAATGTGTCAACTGTGGAAATGGAAAACCTACCTCTAGTTGCTATAAATGAACGTAAATTCTAGCATTTCTTCAGATTATGTCAGTCATCAGTAATTAGTTTTGTGCTTTGAAGTTTCTCCCTTTAGCTGCAGTGAGAAGTGAGCAAAGTGCATCAGTTTTCATATGTCCAAAGTTTTGGAATAACGCTTCTTTCGTGAAGATATTAAATGGAATGATCACATAGGCTCAGTCCTGGGAAAAGCTGGTGGTAGATTTTGGTTTATTGATGGAATACTGGGGAAGTACAATCAGTCTACAAAGTAGATTACTCACAAATCACTCATATGGCCGGTTCCAGAATATTGCTCAAGTATGTGGGACTCATACCAAAATGGGACTAGCAAGGGATTTTCAATGTATACAGGGAAGGGCTGCATGAATGGTCATAGGTTTGTTCGACCCCTGGGAGAGTGTTGCGGTGATGCTGAAGAAAGTGAACTAGCAGAGTCTTGAAGATAGACATAAACTATCCCGAGAAAGTGTATTTACAAAGTGAAGAATTGGCTTTAAATGATGACTCTACAAATACACAACCCCCTACACATTGCTCACATAGGGATTGTAAGGAGGATAAGATTAGAATGATTACAGCATGCACAGAGGCATTCCGACAGTCATTCTTCCTGTGCTCCATATGTGAGTGGAATGGGGAAAGACTCAAATAACTATTACATTGGACTGCACCCTCTGCCATGTACTTCACAGTGGTCTGTAGAGTGTAGAAACAGGTGTAGACGGAGGTGTAGAAGGCTGGGACTGCAATTCAGGGCTAAGTGTGCTGCCTCATGGTGTTTCATGTTTGTTGGATAATTCAGACACCTACATGACAGCAGTAAAGATTAAAGAACATGGTTGTATACAGCTGAAGTTGGATGAGAGTTTACAGTATATGGGATACGTATTACAGACAAAAGAACTGATACTATACTTGCCACTCCTGTCTGGTGGCACCGGCTAATCAGGAAATTAATTCTCTTGAATATAATTGTGACAAAAGGTAATCTCTGATTTAATGGATGAGGCAACAGGTTAGTCATTTTGCCTTCCTTAATATGAGCATTGATTCCTCACTTCATGTAACTGCTGTTACAGATAAGGTCTAATGCACTTTATAATTAGTCTCATTAATATAACTTTATAATTAGTCTCATTAAAGACTATCACTTCTTTAAATTGACATATTTGTGAACTGGGAGGAATTAAATAATATGGTGCACTATATTATATTTTAATATGAAGTTATTTGTGCTACTGCAATACATACAGATACCTTTAAATTAAGATGACTGAACTGTCAAAAACTGAAAACGAAGTGGGCTTTTAAAATGGCAGTAATTAATTTCATATTATTCTTTAATGATGTGTGACTCATGTCAGTATTGATTTATATGCTGCACAGTTGGTTCCAAAAACAGAGGTAACATGAATTTTCTAATACTTCATAAGATATATGTTATATAGCCTCTAACAGCAGAAGATTCTCCTTATCCAATAAACAAGCCTGATGTCATTCTGATGCAATCCTTGGTTTTTTGAAGGGTTATTATTTTGCCCAAGTTTGAGGTTTATATTTGTATTTTTTTAAAGAACTTTAATTATTTTCCTTTGTTGTGACATTAGGGAAATATACTAATTTTTCTTTCGAGTGAATATTTTGTTTTTGGATTACATTGAGTTTGACAATTTGCATCTTTTTGCTACTTCTTTTACAGAAAATTCCTTTTCTTATATGTTAATTTTTATCATTCTTTGCTTTCTCCTTTGCCAGTGTATTTTATGTTATAAGGTCAGATTTCTTGTTTGTCCTGGATAAATTTTTACTTTGCTTCACCATTTGGCTTATTATCGATAGAAAACCAGGCAGAAGCATGAATAAGGCCTTCACATTCCGTTATGATTGAATTTGTTAAATTGAATATTTTCTCTAACTTTTAAAACAAAAAACAATTATCATTTTATAATTACAAAAAATTCATAGTTTTGGATAAAAGTTTTTTGCTCTCATATTATACTTTATACTGAACATATTCACATAGATCAAATTAAAAGTTTTTAAATTCATATATAAACACATTTGATGGGAAGTTTTTTTGATAAAGATTTTTTGTTCAAAGATTGTGTTCATATTTTCATATAATTTTATTTTTTTACTTTTGAATATCTTGGTAAACTGTCTTTTTCATTATTTCAGTCACTTTCATGTGTGGGCAGGTGGTGGCTTGTACAAACTGATTTCATCAGAATTTTAATTACCGTACAAATAACAAATGGAAATTATTCTTGTTTATTTCTTTGCTGAACGGTGTGCATCCTATTGTTGTGGTCAAGGGTATGTGGTTTGAGACATCAAAAGGAAAACCTTCATGATGACAGCAAAGAACAAAGCTTTTAGGAACACTACTCATCAGATGGTGGCAGCATCATATGTAACAACTGTACACAAGTATCCGAAACAAACAAATAACTATAGCTTCCTGGAGAGAAAAACATAAGCGAGAAGTATACACTGTTTTTTTTAGAATATCGTAATTCATAGAAACTTATAATCCTGTTGATTAAGGAAAGACAACTATAAGATAATGAATTATTTAGGGATAAAGGAGAGGACTCACTTAAAGGCAGAAGCTCTGTGCTGTTGACAGACACACACACAAAAGGTACAGAGCCTTACTTTGCTAGATTTTGGAATGTAATCTCTTTCTCAAGCTGCAGGAGGAAAACACACACACACACACACACACACACACACACACACACCTGTCTCCCTACATTATTCTCATTTGACTGCCAGCTCTTTCCTGTCCCATGGTGAGTGTGCTGGTGTGAGGTGGGGGTGCAGTGTGAGTGGGGTGAGTATGAAGAGAGGCGGGAGGCAGGGAAGGGTTGGGGGAAGCATCTAGTGGCTCGTGGGAGAGTGGGGAGCCATCTGTGGGCCAGCTAGGGCTGCAGGTAGAGGGGGCACATGGCAGATGGTTGAATACTCGATTTCATGGACTAGGTCATGAAATGGCAGCTAGCTGACACATGTTGGGTGGGGGTAACGGGAAAGGGTTAGTGTACACACACACACACACACACACACACACACACACACACACACACACACACACTATTTGGTGGGGGATTGGCGGGGAGGGGGGGGGGGGGGCAGCAAGCTACCTCAGGTTCAGGCTAGGGAAGCTAGAGGAGTGAAGGATGTCCTGTAAGGATACCTCTCATCTGTGCAGCTCAGAAAAGTTGGTGGGGTAATGAGGACCTAGATGGCCAGCCATTGAAATATCACATGTTGTTATCTGATGCATGTTGTGTCACTAGGTGATCCAGCTTGTATCTGGCAACAGTTCGACGATGGTCACTCATTCTGGTTGACAGCTTGTTGGTTGTTATACCAATGTAAAACACTGTGCATTGGTTGCAGCAGAGCTGGTATATAATGTGACTGCCTTCACAAGTGCCTCAGCCTCTGATGGAGTAGATAAGCCTATGACAGGACTGGAGGAGGATGTGCTGGGTGGATGGATAGGGCAGATCTTGCAGCTGGGTCTTCCACAAGGGTGTGGCAGAGGATTGGGGTGAGAGTGGCATTGGGATGGACTAGGTTGTTGTGGAGTAAGGGTGGCTAGCAGAACACCACTTTGGGAGGTGATGGAACTATCTGGGATAGGATGTCCCTCATTTCAGGACATGATGATAGATAGTCAAAGCCCTGACAAAGGATGTGGTTCAGTTGTTACAGTACTGGGTGGTATTGTGTGACTAGGGGTTACTTCTTTGTGCACGGTTCTTGGGATGGATGTGAGCTTCAGGTATGTGCGGGGATATGGTATGGGAGATCTGTTTGTGTATTAAATCTGGGGGGAATTGCCTGTCTGTGAAGACCTTTGTGAGGTCTTTAACATACTGGGTGAGGGACTTCTCATCACTGCAAATGTGTCTGGCATTGGTGGCCAGGCTGTATGAGAGGAATTTGTTGGTGTAGAAGGGGTGGCAGCTGTCAAAGAGCAGGTATTGTTGGTGATTGGTGGGCTTGATGTGGACTGAGGTGTGGATGGAGCCACCTGAGAGGAGGAGATTGACATCGAGGAAGATGGCACAATGAAGTGGATGAGAGAGAAGGTGTTGAGATTGTAGAGGACTGAGAATAATATGTTCTGGCATTGGGTCCAGTGTACAAAGATGTCATCAATAAACCTGAACCACACCAGGGGCTTGGATTTTTTGGGAAGCCAGGAATGCTTCCTCTATGTGGCCCGTGAAGAGGTTGGCATAGGGGGGTGCCATGTGGGTGGCCATTGCTGTACCACGAATTTGTTTGTGTATTTTCTTTTCAGATGTTAAGTAGTTAAAAATTAGAATGTAGTTAGGTGTATGAAGAATGAAGTGGTGGGTTTGGAATCTACAGGGCATTGGGAGAGGTAAGGTTAAGTTTCGGTAAGGCCAGGGGCATGAGGGATGTTTGGTGTGTAAGGAGGTTGCATCCACAGTGACAAGTAGGGGCCCGGGAGGTAAGGGAGTGGGGATGGTGGAGAGCTGGTGCAGGAATTGGTTGCTGGTATTGGTCAACAAGGGCTAAGATGCTTTCAGTGCAGGAACTGTAACCAACCACAGTTGTTTTGTTTGTGGGTTTTGGGGAGCATGTAGAAGGTGGGTGTGCAGGCTGTTGTTGGGGTGAGCAGGGAGATGGATGTGGGGTAGAGCTCCTGGGAAGGGCCTACAGATTTCATTGGAGGTTATGTTGGACTTCAGGAATGGGGTCACTTTGGCAGAGCTTGTAGATGGATGTGTTTGACAGCTGGTGGAGGCCCTTTGACAGGTAGTCACTTGGTTCATCACAACAGCGGTGAAATCTTTGTCTGCCAGAAGGATCATCAGGTCAGGATACGTTTTTAGCTTTTTCAGGTCAGTCCTTTCTTCTGCTCAAAGATTGTTGTTCTTTGGAAGGGACCTGAGGAAGGATTGTGAGGCCAGGTTTGAAGTCGAGGAATTCCTGGAAGGTGACGAGGGGATGGTGGGAGGGTCACAGTTGGATGGTGATACAAATTGGGACAGGCAGGGTATGATGTTAGGATTGGACTGGCTTTGATTGGGTTGGTGGCAAAGAAGTGTTTCCACTGTATGGGGTGGGAGGCGGAGAGTAGGTATTTGAAAAGTCCAATGTGGTTAACCTAGGAGTAGGACCAACAGTAAGGCCTTTAGACAGGACTGAAACTTCTGTGGGGCTGAGGATTTTTGTGGAGAGGTTAACAACAGTGTTCTGGGATTGTTTTGGTTCTGGATTTCATGGGGTGGTGGTGTGGGGTACAGGATTTTGGAGGGTGTGGTAGATTGAAAAGATCAGCTATGCAGTGTCTGGTTGCTATAAGGGTTGACGGGTTGATTAGGAGCAGCACTGTGAGTGGGGTTGGGGTTGGATAGTGATGCCCTAAGGGGAGAGTAGAATATCAGCAGTCTGGAAAACTTGCGGAGGTGGTGTTTGGAATGTTCTTATAGGTGTTGTAGTGTAAGGATTTCAGTTTGGGTGTTGAGGTGTAGGTAGTGGGGATTGCACAGTACAGTACTTTGCAGAGAGAGTGGAGGTGGCTTAGGGATTCCTGCAAAGTACTTGTAGAACAAGGTCTGCGAGGGAAAGTGACTAATGGAGTCTGAAAAGGTGAGAGTCATTGTGGAAGAAGGAATGGGATACAGAAATGAAGGACATCTTATACAAGATACTTCCATTCTGTCCCAAAGTGATGTTCTGTCGCCCACCCAACCTCCACAACATCCTAGTCCATCCCTATGTCACTCCCACCCCCACCCCCTGCCACAGCAATCATATCCTTGTGGTAGATCCAGTCACAAGACCTGCCCTATCCACCCACTATCCACTCCCTACTCTAGTCCAGTCACAGGCTTATCCTACCCCATTAGACTGTGGGCCACCTTTGAAAGCAGCTGTGTTATGTACCAGCTCTGCTGCAACTATTGCACAGTTTTTTTACATTGGTATGACAACCAACAAGCTGTCAACCAGAATGAGAGGCTACCATCAAACTGTTGCCAGATACAAGCTGGATCACCTAGTGACACAACATGCATCAGAGCGCAACATGTGAGATTTCAATGGCTGCCTCACAACTCATGCCACCCCCACCAACTTTTCTGAGCTGCACAGATGGGAGATATCCTTACAGGACATCCTTCACTCCTATAACCTCCCTGGCCTAAGTCTAAGGTAACTCACTGTCCCCCCACACCCCACCAAATAGTTTGTGTGTGTGTGTGTGTGTGTGTGTGTGTGTGTGCAGCAACCCTTCTCCATTACCCCCCCCCCCCCCCCAATATGTGTCAGCTAGTTGTGTACTGCCATCATGTCCCCTCTACCTGCAACCCTAGCTAGCCCATGGGCAGCTCCCCCCTCTCCCACAAGCCACTAGACGCTTCCCCCCAACCCCCTCTCTGCCTCTCTCCCTCCTCACCCCACCCTACACTGCACCCCCACCTTATCCCAGTACACTCACCATGGTCCAGGAAAGAGCTGGAGTTCGATTGAGCACAATGTTGGGAGACAGGCGTGTGCATGTGAGTGAGAGTGTGCATGTTTCTCCTACAACTTGTGTGTGTCTGTTGAAGATGCGTGTTGATTGAAGATGCAGTGCTTCTGCCTTTAGGTGAGCCATCTCATTTATTCCTGAATGATTCGTTATTCTCAACCAAAACTTTCTGTACATTATTATACCATCTATAAGTTAGTTTTTCTATAGCAGAAGTTGTCTTTTCACTACACAATCTGTCCGTTATTTACTCTTCACATGTTCTGTAACTATACCTGTACCTTACTGTTCATGACACCATACTCTATTTTGCATGCATCATGCAGAACATCTCTTCTAAACACATATGATGCGTAATAGAGGATTACAGAACTTCCTTCATTGATACACAACTGAAGAGGGTTCTTCAGTACCAAAGTCACTGCTTACAGGTAAGTTCAGTTCAAAATCTTTCCTTTAGTCCACACTACAATTCTCATACTGCATCCATGGCATATCCCCAGTGTATATGTGCATCGTTTCCAGACGAACCTTGAAGGCCCAACGGTACCCACCGACCACTGTTCATCCTCAGTCCAAAGGCGCCTTTGGTTGCGGATATGGATGGGGATATGGTCAGCACACCGCTCTCCTGCCTATTGACAGTTTCCATGACCGGAGCCACTACTTCTCAATCTAGTAGCTCCTCAATTGGACTCACAATTTGTGTACGCAGGTATAGCAGACCATACCACACCCTCACAATTTAGCTCCTTCAGATCGCCATGCCAAATCCCACATGATTACGGCACCTCTGCTCTAGGGTCGGTTAGAAAAGCCAGTGTTCATTATGCGAACAGCCAGTAACTCATCGCCAAATGGATATGTTGCTGTTTGACCCTTGCTCATGAATTTTGCACTACACTCGCCTGTGCCAAGCTTAGCAAGGAAATATTTTTCAGCAGCAAGAACTAGCAAAGAAATGATTTTAGTCTTCTATTAAAACCCACAATGAAACTTTGACTTTGACTTTGATTTTAACTCCAAGTATATTTAGAGCACTTGTTTTACAAGGACTTCTTCACTTCAGTGTGATTTATTTTCCTTTAGTTCTGTAACCATTACCATACACCTTTTCTCAAATAAAAACCTGTAGACAAAAGATATATACTGCGAGCCTTTGCCCCTATCACATTAATTAGCACACTTAGTGCATCACTAAAAATGTTACATTTTATAGTAAAATAAAAAAGGGCTGTGTTTTCTCTGTTAATAGGTGCTCTGATTTACGCAGAGTTCATTGCTTGGGGTATTACTTGTGCCCATGTGCATACCTTTATTCTGTATACTTGCCATCTTCTTTGTAATATTTCCTCACTTCTCGAATTAACTGCTCCTCTTATAAAATGTGGGGAAGTATCATAAATAGCACTTAACATCTCCAACTACATCTAAGTGGTAAATTTCAATCATCAGGAAATAATTATTTAATAACTACCTCCTATTTAAAATATGTGCATTTCTCTATATGCACCCTTGTGCTAGTGACATGTGCGTACTCATTTTTCATCCTTTCATATACAGTGTACGCAGGATACTTCTAGGATCCATTAGTTATAATTTTCTGTATCTTGTACAAGAAGTCTGTCTAAAAAAAATTTCCAAACGTTTGTAATTTCATGCCAGTGTTGTGTTGGGGTAAAATGCACTTGACGTCCCTGTACATGCCTGTGTTTAATGTGTAACTGCTGGAAGTTTAGTTTTTATATGTCTGCTAGTTATTGTTCAGTGCTGTATTGAGTAGAATGTTGTGTTCCACAGTTTGTAAATTTCAAGACGGCAGAGTTAGAGGAGAAACATGTCAGTAGTAAATTTTGCATACAACTCAAGGAAACCTTTATACACACATCAAATGATGCTGGAAGCCTATAGTGATGAGTGCTTAAGTGATCCTCGGGGTTAAAAATGGTTCACATGGTTTAAAGATGTTAAAGATGACCCTCGTTCAGGACACCCTTCAATGTCTACTGACGACTTTGAAGGGTAAGTTCGTTATGAATTCATGACAAGGGGACAAACTGTTAATCTATGCTGGGACACGTTGTGATGTGTGTGAGAAAATGTGAGGAGGAGTAGGCCTGAAATGTGGTGAGGCAATTTATGGCTCTTGCATCACGATAAGCCTGCACATTCATCCCTGTTGGTGCTGTGCTGCCTCATCCCCCATACTCTCCAGACCTGGCCTCTGTGGACGTCTGTTTATTTCCAAAGTTGAAAGCCTAGTAGAAGGGATGATGATTTGCAACGATAGATGAGATAAAAGAGTATTCGCAGATGGTACTTCATGCTATTCAGCATGAGGCATACTGAGACTGCTTGTAGAAGTGGAAATGGCATTGAGAGCAGTATATCAATTGTGGAAGACAGTATCTTGAAGGAGACCATGCACAGGTAAAAGGTAAGTGCAGAAAAATTTTGTGGATAAAGTTCCAGAATTTTTTGAACAGATCTAGTCGCTCTCTCTCTCTCTGTGTGTGCGTGGGGGGGGAAGAAGGCTCTTAATTTTATGGGTTCCTGGGTGTACCAGTGGCAACGGCCTTGCCACAGTGGATACACCGGTTCCCGTCAGATTACCGCAGTTAAGCGCTGTCGGGCATGGCCGGCATTTGTATGGGTGACCATCCGGGCCGCCATGTGCTGTTGCCATTTTTCGGGTGCACTCAGCCTGGTGATGCCAATTGAGGAGCTACTTGACCGAACAGTAGCAGCTCCAGTCAAAGAAAACCATCGTAATGACTGGGAGAGCGGTGTGCTGACCACACGCCCCTCCTATCTGCATCCTCAGCTGAGGATGATACGGCGGTCGGATGGTCCTGATGGGCCACTTGTGGCCTGAAGATGGAGTGCTTTCGGTATACCAATAAGTATGCTCCAGCTTGGGTATAATGGGTATTTGGAATATTCCTAAATACAGCAATTGCCATTTTTGTATTCTTTTTATTTAACATTTAAGATTAAAGCAAAGTAATACTCTCTTGTGTGGTTCCTGTAATGACGACAGGCTTATATTCATGGAATGGGGTGGGGTATAGGGCAAAGGTTATCCAGCATTGTGATGTACAGCTGACACTTAAACCTTTGGATCTTTCATGAAACACGTTTAGATGTTTCAGCAATCCACCTATTGCATTGTTGATCAGTTAAGTATCTAGACTCTGTTGCCTTTTGGATTGTCTTTTCCTTGATATTGGCCTCATAAACAGTTCAGTTAGTTGGCTGTCTAGATAATCCATCCCACTGCTTATTGTTTGAATATTTACTATGGGATTCAATAGTTACTTGCAATTCTACCTCTGCCTTTATGACAACAACATTCAAATGACATACTGCAGCTGAAAAGTTAATCATTGTGCCTTTTTCGCAGAGGAACTCCATCCCCAATATACAGTACATTACCAAAAATTTCACTACTAATAATGTGCACAATATTGCTAGATTTCTTAGTCTAAATAGTATCCAGACCTTCCTTACATAAGTCCATGGAGGTAACATCCATGGCAGCACCCATGTCTAGCATTACTGTAGTTAATATAATGCCTACATACATGGTAATTGCTGACTGTAGTGTGATACTGTGCTATCACATTTTGCATCCCAGGAATAAATTTTGCCCGTGGCGTCATGTCTGTCCTTGTAACTACTTAGTTGAACTGATGGTTTTCACTTGTACCCCATCTATTAACCATCATTTTGAGGCTCAAAACGGTTGAGTTTAGTTTACCAAATGTGACATGGGTGGACAGTGTCTATCATTTTCCACTTCTTGTATTTAGGTGAAATATGCCAGTTCGAGTCACTTTCTCTGCTCCATGGTAGTTGTCACCACAGGTTGTGGTTAGTGATGTTTGCATATCCCAGTTTTTCTGGTTTTCATGTCTTCTTTGCTTTCTTCTACTGTTAAAGACATTATTTTGGTTTCACTCATAATTTGAATTTCCATTGTGCCAGTCCATTGGAACATTATTTCATCCTTTATTGTGACATGAACGATCATCGTGACTTGAAACAATTTTTTCATTGTCACTTCTGCTGAGTCAGCCATTGTTGAACACAGCTTTCCTGTCTTCTTGTATCAGATTTATCAAAACCAATATCGCTAAGAAATCTTCTAAATTTGTTTTAGGGACTGTAACTAACTTTTCCCGTGTATATACTGGAAGTTCTGCCTTCAGTAGTCTACTTAGACTTACTTAAGTCTTTGAGATATTGTCCTAGTATTTCATTTTATTGATATATTTTTCAATATATTTTTGCAAGCTCCCTTGCCACATTTCAAATGGTTTTGGGTTGACTACTTCTTTACAATGTTATTCTTGTACCTCATCTGACCAATACTTCACCAGAAATACTTTTTAAATTCATCATACATTCTGCAGCTTCTGTGGCCCACATTGGACTTTCACCTTGTATAAGGTCACTCACGAAGATTTTGTTTCTTTTTTTTTCTTTTTGACCATCCAATAAACATTTTTGCATGGCTCTGTGAAATGTGTGAATGAACACTATAGGGTGAACAAATTTGTTTCCTGACAGAAAAGTTTGAAATTACCTGTGGTAGATTACATTTTGTTCCAGCAGCAGCACGGATATAGTGCTATGGCCCCTCTATTGTATGTAGTATTGCATAATAATGTATTTGCCTGCTAGTTGCTATTTGTAGCGATTTTGTTATCACTGGTTCAGAAATGGAATTACTCCCTGAGCTGTGCAACTCTTGTGGCATCTTTCCTTTCAGATAGATCCTGAGCTAATTTTTCTTTCGTGCTCCATAGTTCAGTTCCTACAGGATCGTCAGAACAGTTACATTCCGTCATAATTTTGATTGAAAATTTTTCCTTGTACCTTTGTACCTACCCCCATGAATCAAGGACCTTGCCGTTGGTGGGGAGGCTTGCGTGGCTCAGTGATACAGATAGCCGTACCGTAGGTGTAACCACAACGGAGGGGTATCTGTTGAGAGGCCAGACAAATGTGTGGTTCCTGAAGAGGGACAGCAGCCTTTTCGGTAGTTGCAGGGGCAACAGTCTAGATGATTGACTGATCTGGCCTTGCAACATTAACCAAATCGGCCTTGCTGTGCTGGTACTGCGAACGGATGAAAGCAAGGAGAAGCTACAGCCGTAATTTTTCCTGAGGGCATGCAGCTTTACTGTATGGTTAAATGATGATGGCGTTCTCTTGGGTAAAATATTCCAGAGGTAAAATAGTCCCCCAATCGGATCTCCAGGTGGGGACTACTCAAGAGGACATCGTTATCAGGAGAAAGAAAACTGGTGTTCTACAGATCGGAGCATTTAATGTCAGATCCCTTAATCGGGCAGGTAGGTTAGGAAATTTAAAAAGGGAAATGTATAGGTTAGATATGGTGGGAATAAGTGAAGTTCGGTGGCAGGAGGAACAAGACTTTTGGTCAGGTGAATACAGGGTTATAAATACAAAATCAAATAGAGGTAATGCAGGAGTAGGTTTAATAATGAATAAAAAATAGGAGTGCGGGTAAGTTACTACAAACAGCATAGTGAACACATTATTGTGGCCAAGATAGACACGAAGCCCATGCCTACTACAGTAGTACAAGTTTATATGCCAAATAGCTCTGCTGATGATGCAGAAATTGATGAAATGTATGATGAGAAACACGAAATTATTCAGGTAGTGAAGGGAGACAAAAATTTAATAGTCATGCATGACTGGAATTCGAGAGTAGGTTCAAGAATCATAAAAGAAGGTTGTTTACATCGAAGAATCCTGGAGATACTAGAAGGCATCAGGTAGATTATATAAAGGTAAGACAGAGATTTAGGAACCAGGTTTTAAATTGTAAGACATTTCCAGGGGCAGATGTGACCACAATCTATTGCTCATGAACTGTAGATTAAAACTGAAGGAACTGCAAAAAGGTGGGAATTTAAGGAGATGGGACCTGGATAAACTGAAAGAACCAGAGGTTGTACAGAGTTTCAAGGAGAGCATATGGGAACAATTAACAGGAATGGGGGAAGAAATACAGTAGAAGAAGAATGGGTAGCTCTGAGAGATGAAGTAGTGAAGACAGCAGAGGATAAAGTAGGTAAAAAAACAAGGGCTAGTAGAAATCCTTGGGTAACAGAAGAAATATTGAATTTAATTGATGAAAGGAGTAAAATACAAAAATGCGGTAAATGAAGCAGGCAAAAAGGAATACAAACATCTCAAAAATAAGATCGACAGGAAGTGCAAAATGGCTAAGCAGGGATGACTAGAGGACAAATGTAAGGATGTAGAGGCTTATCTCACTAGGGGTAAGATAGATACTGCCAACAGGAAAATTAAAGAGACCTTTGAAGATAAGAGAACCACTTGTATGAACATCAAGAGCTCAGATGGAAACCCAGTTCTAAGCAAAGAAGGGAAAGCAGAAAGGTGGAAGGAGAATATAGAGGGTCTATACAAGGGTGATGTGCTTGAGGACAATATTATGGAAATTGAAGAGGATGTAGATGAAGATGAAATGGGAGATATGATACTGCGTGAAGAGTTTGACAGAGCACTGAAAGACCTGAGTCGAAACAAGGCCCCGGGAGTAGACAACATTCCATTGGAACTACTGACAGCCTTGGGAGAGCCAGTCCTGACAAAACTCTACCATCTGGTGTGCAAGATGTAAGAGGCAGGTGAAATACCCTCAGACTTCAAGAAGAATATAATAATTCCAATCCCAAAGAAAGCAGGTGTTGACAGATGTGAATATTACTGAACTATCAGTTTAATAAGTCACAGCTACAAAATACTAACGCGAATTCTTTACAGACGAATGGAAAAAATGGTAGAAGCCGACCTTGGGGAAGATCAGTTTGGATTCTGCAGAAATGTTGGAACACATGAGGCAATACTGACCCTACGACTAAGGAAATGCAAACCTACATTTCTAGCCTTTGTAGACTTTTTGACAATGTTGATTGGAATACTCTCTTTCAAATTGTAAAGGTGGCAGGGGTAAAATACAGGGAGTGAAAGGCTATTTATAATTTGTACAGAAACCAGACGGCAGTTATAAGAGTCGAGGGACATGAAAGGGAAGCAGTGGTTGGGAAGGGAGTGAGACAGGGTTGTAGCCTCTCCCCGATGTTATTCAATCTGTATATTGAACAAGCAATAAAGGAAACAAAAGAAAAATTTGGAGTAGGTATTAAAGTCCACAGAGAAGAAATAAAAACTTTGAGATTCGCCGATGACATTGTAATTCTGTCAGAGACAGCAAAGGACTTGGAAGAGCAGTTGAACGGAATGGACAGTGTCTTGAAAGGCGGATATAAGATGAACACCAACAAAAGCAAAACGAGGATAATGGAAGGTAGTCAAAGTAAGTCGGCTGATGCTGAGGGAATTAGATTACGAAATGAGACACTTAAGGTAGTAAAGGAGTTTTGCTATTTGGGGAGGAAAATAACTGATGATGGTCAAAGTAGAGAGGATATAAAATGTAGATTGGTAATGGCAAGGAAAGAAGGAAAATTTGTTAACATCGAGTATAGATTTAAGTGTCAGGAAGTCGTTTCTGAAAGTATTTGTATGGAGTGTAGCCATGTATGGAAGTGAAACATGTACGATAAATAGTTTAGACAAGAAGAGATTAGAAGCTTTCGAAATGGGGTGCTACAGAAGAATGCCAAAGATTAGATTGGTAGATCACATAATTAATGAGGAGGTATTGAATAGAATTGGGAAGAAGAGGGGTTTGTGGCACAACTTGACAAGAAGAAGGGACCGGTTAGTAGGACATGTTTTGAGGCATCAAGGGATCACAAATTTAGCATTGGAGTGCAGTGTGGAGGGTAAAAATCATAGAGGGAGACCAAGAGATAAATACACTAAGCAGATTCAGAAGGATGTAGGTTGCAGTAAGTACTGGGAGATATAGGAGCTTGCACAGGATACAGTAGCGTGGAGAAATGCATCAAACCAGTCTCAGTACTGAAGACAACAACAACAACAATCTTCGTACATTGGTATTTAACAGTTGTACAATGTTAGTGTCATTTTTTGATATGTAGGCTGTGAGGTCTTGTACAAAATGTTACCCTGCATTTCAAACTGCTTGTGCAAAACTTGCTGGTGGTCTTCTACAAAATTATCAGTCCTGTTCAAAAGCAGTTAGACTTTTAGAGGAATGCAGAATTCCTATTAATTTCTGCACCACCTTCATGCACTTTCTTTAGTCCTGATATCTCAGCCGTTAACTCTTTCCCAACTTAGCCTGTCTTTCTGAAAGTGCGGTAAGATCAAACACAAACTCATCCTGCTTCTGCATGACTTCTGAAATAATCATTTGTGTAGCCATAGTCTTCTGGTCTTTTGCTGTTTCAATCACAGCTGAAAACATCAACTTATATTTTAGTAATTCAGCCACTGAATTTATTGGTCGTAATTCCTCCGTACCAGTTTCTCCTACTACTGACTCCAATGTGACATTACTGTGTGATCACTACCCATGATTAACTGACTGGCTTTTTGTTACCTTAACCTGGATTTATTCAAAGATATTAAAATGAAGCTAAATGTAATGTCAAGATATTTAATAAGGCAATATATTTTCCAAATATTACTACTGCAACAGTAACAGTTACATCACAATCACTTAATAAGAAAAAGCGATCAAATTGTGTTTCTGCCTAGTGTTGCATTAGCAGCAGTTTTCATTCACAAATTACATTGAGTCCTTAACTGTCTAATTGAAATTACTTTATTCCTTGCTTAAATATTGATAACTACACTTTGAGAGAGTCTAAGCCCCCAAAATCTGATGCAGGAAGATTAATGCAAAATACATGAAATGTTTTAACTTGGTTTTTTGTCCATTCACTGTCACTTCTCGATCACTCAATGTACCACAGCATTCCACACCTCCCACAACCCCCCCCCCCCCCCCCCCCCCACCCAGCCCCAGCCCCATCCCTTTCCCCACTCTCTACTCAGAAGGGCATGAAACAGAAGCAGAAATGGATATGACTTGATTATCACATTAGATAAAGTTTAAAAAATTCCTATAACAAATGGTCTTGGTACTGTGAGCCGATATGGTATATGGGATAAGTATTAGGGATGAAAGAACTGTTGGCACATGGCTAATCAGTAAATTAATTCTTGAATATTATTTTAATATTATTGCCATTAAAGATAATCTGTGAATTAATTGATAATGTAGCAAGTTCATCATTTGTCATGTTTAATATGAACATTAAATTCTGTTCTCATATAACTGCTGTTCCAGAGAAGGTCTAATACGCCACAAATTATGTCTATAATTAGCCTGAAATCTCATTAAAGAGCATCACTCTTTTAAATTGACATTTTCTGAACTGGAAGAAGTGCAATAAGAACACAGTATTCTTTATTATATTTTAACACGTGATTATTTCTATTACTGACAAATACCTTTGTGTTAAGGTAACTGCACTCTTCTAGAATTTAAGAAGGAATAGGGTTTTAAAATGGCCATAATTAATTTTATTCTATTCTTTAGTGACCTGCACGTCATGTCACTGTTGGCTATGATTCATACTCTGTACCATCAGTTCCTCTGCGTTGTTACATGATCTCTGACCAAAACCAGAGGCAACATGATTTTTCTAGTATTTTGTAGGATGTTTGTTATAAGGTGATCATTTGTCCATGAGTGTATGTTCAATATCTTTTAAGTGTTTGTATTTGAAAGAACAAGTCTCAAAAAATGCACAGTGTTTAAAAGAGTAATAAAACATAAACCTTTTTTTTTATGAGTTGTGTCTGGTCTTTTAATTATTACGTCATTTGTTTGACCGTGCTGCTGCGTTTAATCTGCAGTCTGGCACTAACTCCTTTAGGGTATACATTTTGTGAGCTCTCCTCTGCCTTAATGGGTAATTCCCCCAAGCACTGACAGGCAGACTTGCACCACTCATCTGGCTCGATCATTCAATTATTTCTTTGTTCATTTTAGTTCGTGGACCAAACATGACGTGGACTGGTATCAAATAGAATGTATTTTTATTGTATGTACTTAATCGTATGGCAAGGGCCCTCCATTGGGTAGACCGTTCGCTGGGTTCCGGTCTTTCAATTTGACTTCACTTCGGCGACCTGCAGTCAATGAGGATGATAGCATGATGATGAGGACAGCACAACACCCAGTCCCTGGGCGGAGAAAATTCCCCAACCAAGCTGGGAATTGAACCTGGGCCCAGAGGATTGACAATCCGTCACACTGACCATTCAGCTACCGGGTGCGGGCTTAGAATGTATTAAAGAACAAAATTAAATTTTATTTTCACATAATTACGCACACTATTTCTAGAAAATGTCTGGCTATAAGACAGATCACTTTTCTTGTTCAAGATGGGCATCCAATTGACAACCTTTATTGTGGAGAGGATATGGCAATCTGTTTCTTAAATCTAATCAAGAGTTCCAATCTGGTTTTTTTACCATTATGTGTTTTTGTACAGAATATATGGATTGAAGCAGAAAATGTCCAGTGTAATGGAAAACCTTCTGGTAAGGTGTTGTTTTTTTTTTTTTTTTTTTTTTTTTTTTTTTTTTTTTTTTTTTTTTTTTTTTTTTTAAGTGTGCTTCTGCCATTTGGTAGTTTTGCAACTGGAAATCAATCCTATCCACACTACCATATTATTGTTCTCACCTATGCTTTTGCATGGTGCCAGTCTTTGAATTTACAGTACTTCCTTAAATGCATTGTGACAGAACATGCTGACAATCATGGTGTGTCTGGTGTCCTTCCATTTCAACACCATGTGCTTTTTTCTATATGTCACGGACTATTCACCCTGCTTCAAGTTTTCATTCTTCATTTCAGTTTTGCCGCATTATACCAAAACACTGGTGTTCTTAGTCGCTTGTTCGTCAACAAAAATGGACTAGTGTACCAGTTTTTGAGGTGATGAGCAAGCACCAAAACAATTCAAGAAGTTATTTTCTTTTCAGGGCAATAACTTAAATGATTTTTGTTCTTGTCAGTATAAACAATGAAAAATTGACCAAGTACAAGTAGAACATATGCTTGAAGGTATGGTACAGACTTAATTATGTGTACAGATGGCCATCCACCCTGGGAATAAAGAATATTGATATTTGCCTGCTTTCAGTATTGATACTGGTGAGATACTGGTCCCAGGAATTCCAAGACTGTTGCAAAATCTCTCCAATAGTTCCTGAGACTAGCTCAGACATACAAAAAGAAGCAAGCAGGGGACTTCGGTTTACATATGTAAAGTTTTTACTAAAATATGACTACAGCTTACATTTTATGTTTGCATGCTGTAATATTCTTCTGTTATGCTTTTGATAGATGATGAATGCACTGAAAGTTTTAAAATATTTTTGTCTAACACAGTTTAACAATTTTTGGAGTTTCTCTCTTTACTTGTACTGTGAAACCTTGCTTCTTTTCAAACTTTGTGACTCTAGGTCAACAGGAGCTATCCTGTAGGTTTTGATGAGTGAGTTTGTGGGTATGAAAATATGTGACATGCATAGCCTTATTCTCTAATTGTTCACTTATAAAGGGAAATGTTTTACACCATGAAGGGACCATGGACCTCAGTGACATAATTTGAAATTGATGTTCTCACCCATTCCTGAGAATAAGGCATCTCAACAGATTAAAAATAATAATACTAATAATAATAATAATAATAAAAATAAAAATTGTGTGGTATAATTACAAATTAACAATTTTTGGATTTTTCATTTACTTTTACTGTGAAACTTTACTTCTTGCCAAATGTCATGATTCTAAGTCAACTAGAAGTACCCTTTAGCTTTCACTGAATGAGTTTGCGAGAAGCATAATATGTGACATAAATGCGTGTATCTTTTGATTGCTTATAGTTAGAAGCTTAAACGTTATACACCACCAAGAGACCGTATATATTAGTATGTGACTTCAATTTATAGCTGATGTACCAACTTGTTCCTGAGAAAAATGGGTCTTAACAGATGGGTAGACAGACAAATAGATGAAAAATGACAAAAAGAAACATTTTTCCTTGTAATATAATTACAGATTAACAATTTTCGGATTTATTTCATGAGATTTTACTGTAAAACAATGCTTCTTGGCAAATTTAATGATTCTGTGGGGAAGTACCATACAGATTTTGATGAGTGAGTTTGCGAGTATCAAAACCGGGGCCATATCTTTTTATTGCTTTTACTTAAAAATTCAAATGTTTTACACCAGCAAGGACTATAGACCTCAGTATATGACATAAATTTCAATTTGATGCATCCACCCCTTCATGAGAAACAGGATTCTTAACAGTCAGAAGACAGAAAGACAGACGACAAAGCGACCCTTAAGGGTTCTGTTTTTACACACGGAGATAGAGAAGCCCAAAAATTATAAAAATTACCGAGAATACATTATTATTACTGATGAGGATTCCATCTAGTTAGAAAGCATGAACTAATAGAGTCATAACACCTGCAAATGTGAAACTCATTACTCATACTACTTACAAGCCACAGAGTGCTGTGGACAGAAATATCCATTGAAGCTACTTAGAAGTAGCTGGTCATTGATGGGTGTGTCCATCTTGCCAACTTGAAGTCTTAAAGTCAATCCCTTATTTTCAACCATAAGATACAAAAATAATTTTATAATCTCCTTCCACCTGTTACAGTTTGGATGTGGAAGGCAACCCTTGGCACTGCGACTGCGATCTTCTGCCGCTGGCCAGCTGGGCCAGTTTGCGAAAAGACGCAGTGCCGGGACGGCCCAGATGTAGCACCCCACATTACGTCGAGAAAGAATCCCTGCAGCACTGGTTCCACAGTGAAGATCCGACGAAGTGTAGCGGTGCCACCTTGTTGCTGCGAACAGATCTGAATCGAGTGCTGTCCGTGGCTCGTGCCATTGCTGAGCAGCGGTCGAGCTTCTCTGCAAACTTGCTCCCCGTCTCCAATGGAGAAGTCAATCTAACTGCTACGTACTACTTTTTGTATGCCATGGCTGCCCAAACCAGTGCCGACGTGGACAGTGTGGTGTGGCACTGGGTACGGTTCCTGGAGAAAGTTCTGGAGAGGCGGCACCTCCGCTATGTGGAGGAGGGTGCCAAGGTAGGCATCGATCGTATCGGCTCGGACAGGACTCAGCTTCTCCTCAGTAAGCTGGACAAAGGTGGTCCATTTACTTCCATGGACTTCAGCATGGACCCACTTGCAACTACCACAACAAAGCCACCAAAAGCCAGAGCTAATGAGCAGCCCCTGAGGCCAAAGGGCTTTGAACCGTTCATAAATTTCACGTATGTTCTGAAAAATGTTCCACATAATCTGGCAAAAGTTGTTGATGTGACTATTGAGGAAGAGCTGAAGATTGTGTTTGGAATTATCAATGGTGCCAGTGCCAGCAGAGTTACAGCAGCCAATGGAGTACCACGGAATTCAGAAGGTAATGTAATGACTGCCTCCCCAAACACTGCTGCAGCTGCCACAAACATGACTGTCCCTTCTGGAAACACAAAATAATACTTCTGTCATTACAACACTTGCAAGCCTGGTACTTATCATTACCTCCACTTGTTCACCTGCTACACCAAATCACTCTCTATCCTGTAGTGGCTGGCAAGTATACCTCTACCAGCCAATCCCTCCAGTGTGATAACTGTCAGTGTAATCGTGAATACAACCTCACATGAATTGGTCAGTTTAGAAACAGTGTAACTCCATAAATGCACATTTTTCAGGCAACATATAGAACTATTTTTAAAAGGAATTTCAACACATATCAAAAGTTACTTCATCCTTTTTAAAGAGTATAGTTAGGTGGGTAATTTAGAATACAATATAATTTCTGGCTTCTAATAGACCCAGCCAAAACAGTGTTCATAGTGATTGGAGTTACATATTTTCTTAACTCAAATGCTTGTGAAAATTTATCACTGAAACGTGCTATTGTAATCAGCATTATAATAATTTTACTTTCAAAAGCCACGAAACATATAAAACTGATTTCTACTGCAAACCTACAGAAATGTATGACATTAATAATATATTGCCTTTAAAATTAACATTAATTTGAGGCAACTGACTTCTTTTTTGTAAATTATGTAAGACTGAAAGACTGAAAACATTTTAAATTATAAATGATTGTCCAAAATTTCAAGCTAAAATGGCTGATATTCTTCAGGAATATACTGCAAGATCTTCTTCAGGTCAACATGTTTAGCTTCAGTGATTGACAGCTGTATGTCATATGTCCTTGTTTGCGACATACACACATTTTTTTCTTTCCATTACCCCCAAGTTGAAAGTATGTCCCACTGCTGTGTTGATGAATAGTGATGCAATTACTGTCTCTGGGTGCTGAGATGAGTATTTGAAATTACTTAATGTTGGTATCTGGAATACAGTACACTTGTTTCTTGAAAACTTTCTCGTGAATTTACTATCTTCTTATGTAGAGAAAGCCACCAGTCCTTGAATTTCGTTGCCTCTTAAGTTTGTTGCAGCTTAAGTTAGTTCATTGCATCTTAAGTTAGTTCGTAGCATCTTAAGTCAGTTCGTAGCATCTTAAGTTAGTTCGTAGCATCTTAAGTTAGTTCGTTGCATCTTAAGTTAGTTCGTTGCATCTTAAGTTAATTCGTTGCGTCTTAAGTTAATTCGTTGCATCTTAAGTTTTATTCGTTGCGTCTTAAGTTTTATTTGTTGCATCTGAAGTTTTATTTGTTGCATCTTAAGTTTTATTTGTTGCATCTTAGGTTAGTTAATTCCATATTAAGTTAGTTCATTGCATCCTAGGTTAGTTCATTGCATCTTATGTTAGTTCATTGCATCTTAGGTTGGTTCATTGCATCTTCAGTTGGTTCATTGCATCTTAGGTTGGTTCATTGCATCTTAGGTTAGTTCATTGCATCTTAGGTTAGTTCATTGCATCTTAGGTTAATCGCATCTTCAACATTCACCATACTAACCATGAACTTCCCAGGGAGTCTTGACTTTACTATTATCTAACATACTTCTGTTGGAAGACAAATTCAATTGTCCTATGACAAAAAGCTCTTCACTATGCAAGAATCACCATAATTGTGGAGAAAAGAATATCCTCTCAATGGAAAGAAGTGCTGGATTTTATGAAAATACTCTGTTTCTACAAGAGCCACTGAAAATTGTGTGATTTATGCTTTGATCACTGCAGCTGTCACTAAAGAGGTGCAATTCATTCACATTCTTTGGCATCGAATTATCTATTTAATGCAGAATAGAAGAAGCTGCTTTATTTGATCCTTGGATTTCATCACGTAAAAATGATCTCCTCTTGATTTTGCATTATGAATTTCAAAAACATTGAGGGTTAGGATAAAACAACTCCTGCACCGGAATTTTAGGCCATGAAATATTCTTTATGTAGTCAAATGCTATAACGGCCAGATCCTCCCTTTCCTTACTCAGATTTGTCGAACCTTGATGAGTATTACAAAATGTTTTAGCTCTTCTTTTGTGGATCATTCTGTTTCAGCAAGCTTCTTTACCTTGTTGTTAAGAAATGGGAACTTCAATTCCTGTTCCAGAACTTCTCATGTACAGCTGATAATTACCTGAGGCCTCCCAAAACTGAGGTGAAAATGGTCTTTGCTGTATTTAGCATAGCAGTGATGTGTAATGTCTTTGTCAGGACTTTTTTTTACCTAAACATCTGAAACATTTTCACAAGTATCTTTGCATCAAGATAATGTCTCACCTTGGAGGAATAGGGAATCTGTTTTCTTGGAAAAGAGTCAATATTTTGATGAAAGAGCATCTTAATTTTGGCAGGCTTTGAATTTTCTGTGGATTTTTCTCCTCTTCAATCAACTGGAGACTACTGGCTAAGAACAATTTTCTTAGATGATGGAGTCTGTCACCTTTAAGACCATGGAAAGCTATAGAAGCGTCTGGCAGACCACCTTCCTTTCATCATTTAGCGTAATGAAGTATTTAGAAATGTAACTACGCTTAAAAGATGACACATTTTTAGATGTTCAAGGTCTTTGTACATTGTTGCTGGTGATGAGATCTTCTATGTATGTATCCTGTCCAACTTTGCTCTCAAAATTATTAAACCTATCTAAAAAGGATGACTGATGAAATATATTAACATTATCAATACATGCTTCACCTGTTTATCTTTCTGGAATTGCTTTTCCTGCATAGTTTATGTATTCACTTCCTTGAATATGCGCTCTTTTAATTACCTCATTCTTGTATTCAGCTTCATTCGTCACACCCTTCTTTAGTTTTGGGGCATTTTCGATTATCACACAACTTTAAAATAAAACTGCTACCAACCTGCACCTTGTAATCACATAAGATAACTAAGACCTTTGACTGGAATACTCTCTTTCAAATTCTGAAAGTGACAGGGGTAAAATACAGGGAGCAAAAGGCTATTTACGATTTGTACAGAAACCAGATGGCAGTTAATAAGAGTCGAGGGAAATGAAAGGGAAGCAGTGGTTGCGTAGGGAGTGAGACAGGGTTGTAGCCTCTCCCCGATGTTATTCAATCTGTATATTGAGCAAACAGTAAAGGAAACAAAAGAAAAATTCAGAGTAGGAATTAAAATCCATGGAGAAGAAATAAAAACTTAGAGGTTCACCGATGACATTGTAATTCTGTCAGACACGGCAAAGGAACTGGAAGAGCAGTGGAATGGATCGGACAGTGTCTTGAAAAGAGGATATAAGATGAAAGTAAACAAAAGCAAAATGAGGATAATGGAATGTAGTCGAATTAAATTGGGTGATGCTGCAGGAATTAGATTAGGAAATGAGACGCTTAAAGTAGTAAATGAGTTTTGCTATTTGGGGAGGAAAATAACTGATGATGGTTGAAGTAGAGAGGATATAAAACGTAGACTGGCAATAGCAAATAAAGCATTTCTGAAGAAGAGAAATTTGGTAACATCGATTATAGATTTAAGTGTCAGGAAGTCGTTTCTGAAAGTATTTGACTAAGGTGTAGCCATGTATGGAAGTGAAGCATGGACGATAAATAGTTTAGACAAGAAGAGAATAGAAGCTTTCAAAATGTGAGGCTGCAGAAGAATGCTAAAGTTTAGATTGGTAGATCACATAACTAATGAGGAGGTGTGTTGTGTTGTGGTCTTCAGTCCTGAGACTGGTTTGATGCAGCTCTCCATGCTACTCTATCCTGTGCAAGCTTCTTCATCTCCCAGTACCTACTGCAGCCTACATCCGACTGAATCTGCTTAGTGTATTCATCTCTTGATCTCCCTCTATGATTTTTACCCTCGACACTGCCCTCCAATACTAAATTGGTGATCTCTTGATGTCTCAGAACATGTCCTACCAACCGATCTCTTCTTTCAGTCAAGTTGTGCCACAAACTCCTCTTCTCCCCAATTCTATTCAATACCTCCACATTAGTTATGTGATCTAACCATCTAATCTTCAGCATTCTTCTGTAGCACCACATTTCGAAAGCATCTATTCTCTTCTTGTCTAAGCTATTTATCGTCCACGTTTCACTTCCATACATGGCTACATTCCATACAAATACTTTCAGAAACGACTTCCTGACATTTAAATCTATACTTGATATTAACAAATTTTTCTTCTTCAGAAACACTTTCTTTGCCATTGCCATTCTACATTTTATATCCTCTCTACTTCGACCATCATAAGTTATTTTGCTCCCCAAGTAGCAAAACTCCTTTACTACTTTAAGTGTCTCATTTACTAATCTAATTCCCTCAGCATCAGCCGACTTAATTCGACTACATTCCATTATCCTCGTTTTGCTTTTGTTGATGTTCATCTTCTACCCTCCTTTCAGGACACTGTCCATTCCGTTCAGCTTCTCTTCCAAGTCCTTTGCTGTCTCTGACAGAGTTGCAATGTCATCGGCAAACCTCAAAGTTTTTATTTCTTCTCCATGGATTTTAATACCTACTCTGAACTTTTCTTTTCTTTCCTTTATTGCTTGTTCAATATACAGATTGAATAGCATCGGCGATAGGCTACAACGCTGTCTCACTTCCTTCCCAACCACTGCTTCCCTTTCATACCCTGTGACTCTTATAACTGCCATCTGCTTTCTGTACAAATTGTAAATAGCCCTTCGCTCCTTGTATTTTACCCCTGCCACCTTGAAAGAGAGTATTCCAGTCAAATGTCTTAGTTATCTTATCAACATTGGCAAAAGCTTTCTCTAAGTCTACAAATGCTACAAACGTAGGTTTGCCTTTCCTTAATCTTTATTCTAAGATAAGTCGTAGGGTCAGTAGTGCCTCATGTGTTCCAACATTTCTACAGAACCCAAATTGATCTTCCCTGAGGTCGGCTTCTATCAGTTCCATTCGACTGTAAAGTAGTCGTGTTAGTATTTTGCAGCTGTTACTTATTAACTGATTGTTCAGTAATTTTCACATCTGCCAACACCTGATTTCTTTGGGATTGGAATAATTATATTTTTCTTGAAGTCGGAGGGCATTTCAACTGTCTCATACATCTTGCTCACCAGATGGTAGAGTTTTGTCAGGACTGCCTCTCCCAAGGCTGTCAGTAGTTCTAATGGAATGTTGTCTACTCCGGGGCCTTGTTTCGACTCAGGTCTTTCAGTGCTCTGTCCAACTCCTCACGCGGTATCGTATCTCCCATTTCATCTTCATCTACATCCTCTTCAACTTCCATAATATTGTCCTCAAGTACATCGCCCTTGTATAGGCCCTCTATATACTCCTTCCACCTTTCTGCTTTCCCTTCTTTGCTTAGAAGTCGGTTTCCATCTGAGCTCTTGACATTCGTACAAGTGGCTCTCTTTTCTCCATAGGTCTCTTTAATATTCCTGTGGGCAGTATCTATCTTACCCCTAGTGAGATAAGCCTCTACATCCTTACATTTGTCCTGTAGCCATCCCTGCTTAGCCATTTTGCACTTCCTGTCGATCTTATTTTTGAGACGTTTGTATTCCTTTTTGCCTACTTCATTTACTGTATTTTTATATTTTCTCCTTTCATCAATTAAATTCAGTATTTCTTCTGTTACACAAGGTTTTCTACTAGCCCTCATCTTTCCACCTATTTGATCCTCTGCTGCCTTTAATATTTCATCCCTCAAAGCTTCCCATTCTTCTTCTACTGTATTTCGTGTTCTCATTCCTGTCCGTTGTTCCCTTATGCTCTCCCTGAAACTCTGTACAACGTCTGGTTTTTTCAGTTTATCCAGGTCCCATCTCCTTAAATCCACACCTTTTTGCAGTTCCTTCAGTTTTAATCTACAGTTCACGAGCAATAGATTGTGGTCAGAGTCCACATCTGCCCCTGGAAATGTCTTATAATTTAAAACCTGGTTCCTAAATCTCTGTCTTACCATTATATAATCTATCTGACACCTTTTAGTATCTCCAGGGTTCTTCCATGTATACAACCTTCTTTCATGATTCTTGAATCAAGTGTTAGCTATGATTAAGTTATGCTCTGCGCAAAACTCTACCAGGCAGCTTCCTATTTCATTTCTTAACCCCAACCCATATTCACCTACTATGTTTCCTTCTCTCCCTTTTCCTATCCTTGAATTCCAGTCACCCATGACTATTAAATTTTTGTCTCCCTTCAGTGTCTGAATAATTTCTTTTCTTTCATCAATTTCTTCGTCATCTGCAGAGCTAGTTGGCATATAAACTTGTATTATTGTAGTAGGCGTGGGCTTCATGTCTATCTTGGCCAGAATAATGTTTTCATTATGCTGTTTGTATTAGCTTTCCCGTACTCCTATTTTTTTATTCATTAGTAAACCTACTCCTGCATTACCCCTACTGAATAGAGTTGGAGAGAAGAGAAATTTGTAGCACAACTTGACTAGAAGAAGGGTTTGCTCACATTAATTTTTTACAATTTTATTGTTCCATTTCGCCCCCAACTTCCTGTAATTGATTTTAGATTTTATTTGGCATAGATTTTGATGATCAAAGCACAAAAACATGACATGCTACAGAGAATGAGGCTTCAGATTCATGATCAATGCAATCAATGTAGTCAGAAATTCATAGTTTTGTGGAAACCCAGATAATAATTCAAAATTTGTCAACTTATTTAATTATACTAAAATAACCACAATTTAGGATGGCTCTGTATACATAATGAAAGGTGGGACATGGTTCTTAATAGTGTATGTGACCACCACAGATGGCAGTGCTTGCTCTGAAATGTGCTGCCATGCTGGCCCCGAGGTTGGTAAGAAATTCTAGAGATAGGTTGTTCCTTTCCTGCATAGCATGGTTGACAAATGCTCAATAATCATTGCTGCAAAATGTCACCCCAACACACCTCACTTGTCCTACTAACCAGAAATAACAAACACTGTCACCTCTCTTTCAGGCTTCTACATGACTTCAGCATCTGCCGACGACATGGCAGCGCCGCCAAAGAAGTTGAATGCCACAGAGCAGATGGTGGCCGGCCTGCGTTTCGAGCTTCGCAAGATGCTTTCCGTTCTACTGCAGAGCATTGATCGGGCCAAGTGGGATGCCGCGTACCAAAAGTTTGTCAATGAGGAAGAGGAGAAAGCTAGGAAATCTCCACTGCAGCCAACACTCATCAGTGATCTGATGAACACACAGAGAGTGAGAAGCAGTGCAGAGAGCTGTGTGCTGACACAGCCTCGAATGACTGTGCTTGTTGTTTTTCTGACTCTATCCGCCCAGCCTCTTGTGTAATTGCTCCATACAGCTGCGCATGTAATAGCCGGCTTTTGCTACTTCTGCCTTAATTTATTATAAAACCCATTTTCGTCATCAATCTTTGTCATTGCCTTTATTCCTTATTGAGTTATTATGAATTGAAAATACAAGTGTACTTTAAAGAATATTGTGGGAACAATTTTGCTCCTTGGGCGGAATCTGATTTTTAGTAAAATAGTGAAGCTAACTTGCATGAAATTATTTGAATGAAACTCAAAAGTCTGTATAAGACATTTGGCTTGATGCATTACTTCTCACACTTTGATTTAAAGGATTTAGTGCTAGGAAAAGGAACATAAATAATGAGCAACTGTCAAGATTTATATATCATCAAAGTCCTATTTCTCAAATCATCAGGGGCAATCTGTAATTGACTGAAGAGTTAACTTTTTTTATCTACTGATCTGCTTGTGCACCACATGAGTAAATAAGAGATTAAATTTGACAATATTATGAAAAAGGTAGATTTCTACTCACCATATGCAGGAGATGTATCACAGGAACAACATATTTAAACTTTCAGTCAAATGGCCTTCTTCTGATTTAGGAGAAGCACACAAACTCATATAAGCATAGTGTGGATGCACACACACACACACACACACACACACACACACACACACACACACACACACACACACAGGACCACTTTCCCTAGCTGCTGAGGCCAGACTGCGAGTGGATGAACTGAATTTGTTCTAATGGACTCATCACTACAGTCAAGTCTTTAAGTAGAAATACTTCTGCGCAATTTATATGAAGGAAATATGTTATTTGTTGTAGTTCCATTTTACAGTAGCGACCTTTAGTAGCTGCTTCTATCATGTGTTTTCTCCCTCTTCACTTTCCGCCTTGATGAACTCCATATGAATGAGAACATCTATCCTGATGAGCTCCTACTCCTCATCCTTGTCCATCTACTCCCCCTCCTGTCGTTCCAGACTGTGTCACTTAGTTGCTATCTTACCAGAAGAGCCAATGTCTTCAAAAATTACAGAATTATGTTCGAGTATAAAGACTTTTCTTGAGACTAGACCTCTACTCTGTTGAAATCAGAATGGGTTTCGAAAAAGATGATCGTGTGAAACCCAGCTCGAGCTATTCGTCCACGAAACTCAGACAGCCATAGACACGCGTTCCCAGGTAGATGTCGGGTTTCTTGACTTCCGTAAGGCATTCGATACAGTTCCCCCCAGTCGTTTAATGAACAAAGTAAGAGCATATGGACTATCAGACCAATTGTGTGATTGGATTGAAGATTTCCTAGATAACAGAACGCAGCATGTCATTCTCAATGGAGAGAAGTCTTCCGAAGTAAGAGTGATTTCAGGTGTGCCGCAGGGGAGTGTCGTAGGGCCGTTGCTATTCACAATATACATAAATGACTTTGTGGATGACCTCAGAAGTTCACTGAGGCTTTTTGCAGATGATGCCGTGGTGTATCGAGAGGTTGAGACAATGGAAAATTGTACTGAAATGCAGGAGGATGTGCAGTGAATTGACACATGGTGCGAGGAATGGCAATTGAATATCAATGTAGAGAAGTGTAATGTGCTGCGAATACATAGAAAGATAGATCCCTTTATCATTTAGCTACAAAATAGCAGGTCAGCAACTGGAAGCAGTTAATTCCATAAATTATCTGGGAGTATGCATTAGGAGTGATTTAAAATGGAATCATCATATAAAGTTGATCGTCGGTAAAGCAGATACCAGACTGAGATTCATTGGAAGAATCCTAAGGAAATGTAATCCGAAAATAAAGGAAGTAGGTTAAAGTACGCTTGTTCATCCACTGCTTGAATACTGCTCAGCAGTGTGGGATCCGAACCAGATAGGGTTGGTAGAAGAGAGAGAGAAGATCTAACAGAGAGCAGCGCGTTTCGTTACAGGATCATTTAGTAATCGTGAAAGCATTACGTTCACCGAAGAGTCAAGCAGTATATTGCTCCCTCCTACGTATATCTCGCGAAGAGACCGTGAGGATAAAATCGGAGAGATTAGAGCCCACACAGAAGCATACCGACAATCCTTCTTTCCACGAGCAATACGAGACTGGAGTAGAAGGGAGAACCGATAGAGGTACTCAAGGTACCCTCTGCCACACACCGTCAGGTGGCTTGCGGAGTATGGAGGTAGACGTATATGTAGAACGTGTTTTAACGTATCCAGCTGCTGTGTTTCATCATGCTTGTCTATGACTCCAATGTTAAAACTCATGTGGTCTGCACATTCTGACATCATCTGGGATCTGCCCCAGCCTACAGCCTGACAATATTTACTGTTGCTGTATTCATACTATAATCCTGATACTGTGCTTCACGGGCTTTATATTTACCTTTAATGCTTCTTTTGGCATTTTGTCACTGCCGCTCATTTTACAAGTGACGTGAGCTGCCAAAGCTGGATGGCTTTGCTTGCAGCTGAGGTATGAGCTCCTTCCGCTGGACTAGCCTGGCCACCAGGTCATTCATCTCGAGGTCTGTGGGTGCTCCTCCAGACTGGGTGGTCCTCACTGGTTTATGCTCACTTGCTTGTGCTCTCATCTGTCTGCTCTCTACCTGCACTTCTCGAAGTGCTACTGCTGCCCATTGCCTTCTCTTCCGTGACCCTCATGGTGGTCTTTTTCTGAGTTGAATGTTTAGCCTGGTGGTAGCCTCGATGCCTGTGCACCAGTAGCTGAGATACAGCAGCTGGATGTATCAAAACACATCCTTCTACATCCAAAGCTCCTAAGCGACAAGCACGGCTCGCAGTCAGAGGAGGAGGATGTGGTAATGGTGTTCACTGAGACAGACGCCAGGGGCAGCGTGTGACCTGCGGCCGTGCACAGCTACAGTGCAGGTACAGAGACTGACTTATGTGGATCTTGCCAAGTCAGGAAAATGAATAGCAAGAAACTGCAACTGCAAAGAACAGCACGTTCAACATTTTGCAGATGACTTAAATTCAGTATTTGGGACCAGGATAATGCTGGAGAGGATATTGGCAAAGATGAGTGGATTTTGGACCTGCGATGTAGCACAGACACCATCAACATCTGTGGAGCTGCCAGACGGAAACCGGATGTTGACACGGTAAGAGTTTGTGATAGCTGAGTTCGTACTGTAAAGGTGGTGGGGTTGACCTGCCAGAGTAACAGCTCAAGCAGAGTGTGTCGGTGGCCCGACGGAGCAATGACGGTGATAGTGGCACCGATTGGCTGTGTTGGACCGAGGAGCAGGTGGCAGTGGAAAGCCAGCCACTGGAGGAGGGGGCTGTCTGAGTGTTAGTGGTCTCTCAGCCACCTGCAGAATATGATAGCTGCAACAGAAGGGAGGAGGGACCGTGAGAGAGGGTGGCTAGCATCAGGAAGCCTGAAAGTTTGACTTGGGAAGAGGATGAGATGATAGTCATGGAAGAAAAGGTGATAAACTGAAGCAGTACTGTGAGAGGTACAGGCACAGAGCAGACAGATAAGAGCACATGGAAATTAGCACATAATAGTTCTGAAGTGTCCACATTGATGTCTGAAGAAGGAAAGCAAGAGACAAACCACCCTGGAGAAACAGCCAAAGTCCTTGAGATGAATGAGGTGTCGTCCATGCTGGTCAAGGCGGTGCCTTATTCGTGAAATTGTAGCAGTGACAGAACACAAAAAAAAGCATTAATAATTAAATAATTAAAACAAGGAAGCAAAAGCTAGATGGTCTACATCTACATCTATGTGATTACTTTGCGATTCACAATTAAGTGCCTGGCAGAGGATTTATCAAACCACCTTTAAGCTACTTCTCTACTGTTCTACTCTCAAATAATGCACAGGAAAAACGAACGGTTAAATCTTTCTGTGTGAGCTCTGATTTCCCTTATTTTACTATGATGATCATTTCTCCCTATGTAGGCAGGCTCTAACAAAATATTTTCACATTCTGAGGAGAAAGTTGGTCATTAAAATTTCAGGAGGAGGTCCTGCCGCAACGAAAGCTGTCTTTACTTTAATGATCACCATTCTATTTCGTGTATCATATCCGTGGCACTCTCTCCCCTGTTCTGCAATAGTACAAAAATGAGCTGGAACTTTTCGATGTCCTTCATCAATCATATCTGATATGGATCACAAACCGAACAGCAATACCCTAGAAAAGGGCACACAAGCATAGTGTAAGCAGTCTCTTCAGTGAATCTGTAGATTTGTGCGATTTATCATGTAACAGCAATTTAGCAAATCCTTTTTAGTGTTCATGTGGATGACTTCACACTTTTCATGATTTAATGTCAATTGTCAGTCTTCGCACCATATAGATGTCTTGAGTAAATCATTTTGTAATTCGTTTTGATCCTCTGATGACATTATATGATGACAAATGACAGCATTATCTGCAAACAATCCAAGATGACTGCTTAGATTGTCCGCTAAACTGTTAATATATATCAGGAGCAACAGAAGGCCTGTAACACACCCTGGGAGAACACCAAATATTACTTATGCTTTACTTGATGACTTTCTGCCTGTTATTATGAACTGTAACATTTTTGACAGGAAACCACGAATTCAGTCAGGCAACTGAGATGAAAATCCATAGCCAAGCAATTTCATTAGAATACACTGATGAGCAACTGTATGAAACATGTTTCGGAAATGTAAAAATACGGAATCACTTTTACATGTCCTGTCAATAGCACTCATTACTTTGAGAGAATAAAGAGCTAGTTCTGTTTCACAAGAAAGATATTTTCTGAATCCGTGTTGTTTGTTTGTCAATAAATTGTTTTCTTCAAGGTAACCAATAAAATTTGAGCATAGTATATGTTCCAGTATCCTACTGAAATCTGATGTTAATGATACATGTCTGCTGTTCAGTCGATGGTAAAGGCAAATTCGTTAAGAATGAATCAAGGAAGACTAAAAGGTTATCAGGAAAGTAAAAGTTAACTGGAAAACGTATATATTTGAACATTTCCATGAATTATCAGATTAGGTAGCCTTTTTTTAGCCTTTTTCAGGCCACACAAACATTGCAGTTGCCTCTGTGATCTGTTTCAGAGTTCCCTCCAACAGTTACAGATCAGATCCAACAGTTTAAATTCTTCACTGGCATTGTGTTCATTTCCTTTGACTTGTAAAATCCATTTTAAGGTAAATCTATTTTAAGAAATCATATCCTGGGACAGTAATATAAAAACAAAACCAGAAATTTACAGACCGGAAGGTGATTAGAGCAGCTACATTTGTGGAGAATGTTCTTAATGTTCTACCCATGTACCTCTCTGTTATGTTTTTCGAGCATCCACGTATGGATGCTGGATCAATGGCAGTTTCACTTTACGTAGTATCTGATATTTTGTTTAAATCCAAGTGACTGTCAGTGGCCACACAATATGTCGGTTTTCCCAGATTGGTACCCAACCCTTGATTATTGCAAACAAGTTACAAGGTTGAATCTGCAAGAGTTTAATTTATATGATTCTCTTGCTCTGTTTTGTCTGAATGGTGTGGACTGTGACTGCACTGCTTTCAGTAGATTTGTGTTAACTCTCCATCTGTTAGCTTCAGCCATCATTGGCTTTGAGTTATGCAGCACTGCACTGTTTATGATATATTTTACTCATCCTGAGAAAGAGCAGAACACCTTGAATAGCTAAATATCCATATTCGCAGGACGTGTACACTAGTATGTTCTGCAGAAATGATTTTAATTTGAACCAGGTCAGACTGCGGCTTCAAGGTCAACATCAGTATCATGGTGCAGCAGCAGCTACTGATAAAATGTGCACATAGCTCTAGTTGTCCCTAAAAATCGAAGGTAATGGATTAGAGTGACCTGAGTAGATGTGCAGGATGCCTTGCAGATGTATGCACAAACCACATCTGCATCCTTCTTGGCTCTTGAATATGCATGCCCTATCTCTTGACATTCAAGGTGTTATACCCCCCCCCCCCCCCTGAACAATGAGTGTATTATAGCTTGAGCACTACTGTTACAATCTGAAACAAGGTAAGTGGATGTTACTTTACTGCTTTGCTAGATTCAGTCCGACTTTCATGTACATAATTTTAGATGTATTGAAGCTAATAACAGTTAATTTCCTTTTGACTGAAATACTTACATACAAAAAGTAAACATCCTCTGTACTTTAAGTTCGTGGAACAAACTAGTACTACTTACATACAAAAAGTAAATATTCTTTATACCTTAAGTTTGTGGAATAAATGTCTCAGGCTAAAAAAACCTAGGGCGGAGTTTAGCGAAGATGGAATGGTTCCATCAGCTAAAGATGCTGCCAGTGATATTGCTGACCCAGAGAACGAGTAGTGTGTGAGTGAAAGTGGTTGTGACACAGAACTGAACAACAAGTGTTAGAAAATTATGAATATGAATCACAGAAATAAGTAATTCAACTTCTGCCTCTACATACATAGATACTCCGCAAGCCACCATTCAGTGGTGGAGTGTACCCTGTACCACTACCAGTCGATGAATTTCCTTTTGCACTCATAAATAAAGTGAAGGAAAAATGACTGTCTGCATGCCTCCATGTTGTTGTTGTTGTGGTCTTCAGTCCTGAGACTGGTTTGATGCAGCTCTCCATGCTAGTCTATCCTGTGCAAGCTTCTTCATCTCCCAGGACCTACTGAAACCTACATCCTTCTGAATCTGCTTGGTATATTCATCTCTTGGTCTCCCTCTATGATTTTTACATATAACAAGTTTTACATATAAAAGTTGAATAATAAGTTTATTTAACAATTTTTCAGGTGTTACATTGGGGTCTCCTTCAAAATACTCGCTCTGAGATGTGATACACTTCTGCTAATAGGATTTCCACTGTTGATAACATTGCTGAAAGTCTTCAGTTGTGATGTTGTTCAGTTGCTGTGTCGCTTCCATCTTGATGGGTTCCACATCCTCCAAGTGCCGCCCTCGAAGCATCATTTTGCATTTCAGTAACATGAAGAAGTCACACGGGGCTAAATCGGGTGAATAAGGTGGGTGGTCTGTTACGGTGATTGAGCTTCGGGCCAAAAACTTGCACACGAGCGACGTGTGAGCGGGCGCATTCTCGTGATGAAGGATCCACCTGCCCCCTTTTGCCAACTCCGGTCAATCTCGGGCCACACGAGTTCTGAGACATGTCAGAACTTCAACGTAAAAATTTCTGTTCACTCTCTGGCCAGGAGGCACAAATTCCTTGTGAACAATGCTGCTAGAATCAAAGAAAACAATCAACATTGTCTTCACATTGGACCTTGATTTTCGCAACTGTTTTAGTTCTCGGTTCTGCTGCTAGTTTCCATTCCTTGCTTTGAGATTTGAGCTCCACATCGAATTCGTAAAACCAGGTCTCGTCTCCAGTGATGACTCGGTTGAGAAAGCCCCCTCGTTCCTCTACTTCCAACCAATCCTCACAGCACTCAACCCTCTTTGCTTTCTGTTCTGGCGTGAAGAGCTTCGGTACGATTTTCGCACACAATTTCTTCATTTCAAGTTTTTGTCTCAGGATTTTGTGAACGATTGTTTTGAGGATCGACAGCTCGTCAGCAATCATTCTGACTGCCAATCTACGGTCTTTAAGAACACAAGCTCTAATTTGTTCAATATTTGCTTCGGAACTCGATGTTGACGGGCGTCCTGGGCGAGGGTCATCGTTCACTTCTTCTCGGCCATCCCAGAACCTTTTTAACCACTTGTTCACGGTTGGTTCCTCCAGAGAATTGTCTCCATAAACCTGTTTCAAACACTCAATAATCTCACAGCCATTCTTGCCTAGCTTTGCTATAAACTTGATGTTGGCACACTGTTCCTCAATCGGAGAGAGCTCTAAGCCGACGGCAGGTGAAAAAGGGTAACTGTCAACAAGCTGCCACACACTCCCACCTCCACACAGAGTGCTCTGACTTGAACTGATCGTTGATGGGATTGATTACAGCAGTAGTCCCACCTGGTGGTGACTGCAACCTGTAACATAAAGACATTATCCAACTTTTATACGTATTTTCCTGACATACCTCGTATGTTGTGAACAGCAAACATTCAACACTCTCAGATTAAAGTATTTTCATACTGCAGTATACTGAATGACAATAAGCAAATTTGATCACAAGAAGGTGGAATTCTTAGTGTATTGTTGTATATACAAATTTTAAAATATATCTAAAAGTTTTAGGAACAGTTTTTCATTTGGATCCAGGATGGTTATGATTAAATTGCATGTACTCACAGACGTCCACTGTGGGTGGTAATTATTGTCTGGCAGTAAAACTTGATTGATATGCTAATCCATTAATGCACTGATTTATGCTGGAAAGTAAATTAGCTCCAATTGTGGCCATGTGATGCAAATCTGGCACTGTACATTTTACTCTCATTTGACAAGCCATAACATGAGTGAATTTTAAAACTATTGAGAAGAGAGACCATGTGCTGTTAGTGAAACTGTCTTATGTGTGTAGTATAACTGTTTAACGTGAATGGCCCAATTACGGTGCTGCATTGAGAGAGTATAACTAACAGAAAGGTCTGAGAAGAAACCCTATGTCATGAAACGGGTTTAATATGATTATAATGAAATTTGAAAACATGGGTGCGTGGTGTGGCACCTGGAAGAGGAGGATATTCTTTCCTGGGGATGTTATTGATGACGTTACTGTTACTGAAACTGACCATCCAACACATGCCCCAGGCACTGTTAGTGCTCATGCAGTGTCATGAGAATTACTCATCCTACAGATAACAATGTGGAATGTTTTACACTGGTACCTGTGTAAGACTCAGATGGTGCAGAAACTGAAATCTCAAAATCCACAACATTCTGAATTAGCTTTTCTGTCTCTGGCATGCATAGCAGTTGATGACATGTGTCTGGGTAACATTCTATGGAATGATCCAGCACATTTTACACTTCTTGGTGCAGTGAATACACAGAACTGCTGAATTTGTGGTACTGTTAAACCGTATGTTGTACACAAAGAACCATTGCACTCTCTGTGTGACTGTGGTGTGGATTCACAAGTATCTTTATTCTTGGACCTTTCTTCTTTGAAGCGAATACTCCCAAAGTGTCTGTCAGGTATACTGTGATGTTTGCACATTAATGAGACATTCTTGTACAGCACACAGTTCTGTTTTGGAGGAGTGCAATTGTGTGGATACTACTTTTTTCGTGGAAGATGGGGCCACACCTCATGCAGCTTGCCCAGTGGAAGATATGCCTTTACTTCCCAAAAAGCACACAGAGACATTTTATTTACTACTGCTGTCACTACAAACTGTTCAAGAAAAAAACATTACAATTAGTTTTTAGTGATTTGTTTTGTCAATGTTGCTCAGTATTTGCCATCACAGTTGTTTATTATAGTATAACTTCAGGTCCACAAGTCTTCCTTAAATACAAATCAAGAGTGCAGGAAAAGAATGTGCTTTGTCTACTTCTTTTTCAAAAAAGAATTATGTATGCTATGAGGTGTAGGATTCCATATTGTTTAATATTATTAGTCAGTGGGTATGATAATATTAGTAGTACATATTCTGTTACCCATTTTAGATTACACATGCAGGGAAAGAGTAATGTCTCTTGCTACAGGGAATAATTGTGCTTTGTCCTATGTTATGTATTAAGTTTTAGTTTCTTTGTGTACTAGAAAACAATGATAAAGCAAGAAATAGAGAATTTTCCTTTGTAGTATTTCGTTGGTACCAGTGAAACCATTGCTTTAGTTTGAGACATTCTTTTTACTTATGCAGGTGTTGGGAGTGATTCATTTCGGTCTTAATAGCTTCCTATTTATACTTAATGGGGAGAACTTCATCTGTGGGTGATACTAACAGTGTTAGGAAAAGATAAATACTAGATGATTATAGCCATGAACTAACAGTGGATTGTTGTTGTTATGGTCTTCAGTCCTGAGACTGGTTTGATGCAGCTCTCCATGCTGCTCTATCCTGTGCAAGCTTCTTCATCTCCCAGTACCTACTGCAGCCTACATCCTTCTGAATCTGCTTAGTGTATTCATCTCTTGATCTCCCTCTACGGTTTTTACCCTCCATGCTGCCCACCAATACTAAATTGGTGATCCCTTGATGCCTCAGAACATGTCCTACCAACCGGTCCCTTCTTCTTGTCAAGTTGCACCACAAACTCCTCCCCAATTCTATTCAATACCTCCTCATTAGTTATGCGATCTACCCATCTAATCTTCAGCATTCTTCTGTAGCACCACATTTTGAAAGCTATTTTCTTCTTGTCTAAACTATTTATCATCTATGTTTCACTTCCATACATGGCTACACTCCATACAAATACTTTCAGAAACGACTTCCTAACACTAAAATAAATACTTGATGTTAACAAATTTCTCTTCTTCAGAAACGCTTTCCTTGCCATTGCCAGTCTACATTTTGTATCCTCTCTACTTCAACCATCATCAGTTATTTTGCTCCCCAAGTAGCAAAACTCCTTCACTACTTTAAGTGTCTCATTTCCTACTCTAATTCCCTCACCATCACCCGACTTCATTCGACTGCATTGCATTATCCTCGTTTTGCTGTTGTTGATGTTCAGCTTATACCCTCCTTTCAAGACATTATCCATTCTGTTCAACTGCTCTTCCAAGTCCTTCGCCGTCTCTTTCAAGTCCTTTCCTGTCTCTGACAGAATTACAATGTCATCGGCAAACCTCAAAGTTTTTATTTCTTCTCCATGGATTTTAATACCTTCACTGCTTGCTCAATATGCCTCCATATGAGCCCTAATTTCTTGTACCCTATCTTCATGGCCCTTACACAAGATGTATGTTTGCAGCAGTAAGATTGTTCTGCAGTTCAAAGTCTTCCTTCAGTCTGACCTGATGCAGATCCCAGACAATCAAGCAGGACTCAAGAATAGGTCACACAAGTGACCTATATGCAGTTTCCTTAACAGGGGAACCACTCCCTCCTAAAATCCTCTCAATAAACCAAAGTCGACCCTTTGCCTTTCCTACCACAGCTCTTACATGCTCGTTCCACTGCATATCGCTTTACAACATTATGCCCAGATATTTAAAAGACTTGACTGTGTCAAGCAGGACACTGTTAATACTGTTCCTATTCATCTACGTAACTTACATTCTTCCACATTAAAAGCTAGTTGCCTTTCATCACACCAACTGGAAAATTTGTCTAAGGCATCTTGTATTTTATTACTGTCAGTGAACTTTGACACCTTATCATACACCACAGCATCATCATCAAATAACCGCAGATTGCTGTCCACCCTGTTCAACAAATCATTTATGTGTATAGAGAAAAACAGTGGTTCTATCACACTTGCCTGGGGCGCTCCTGATGATACCCTTGTCTCTGATGAACACTTGCTGTCAAGAACAATGTACTGATCTCTATTACTTACGTAATCTTCAAGCCCCTCACATATCTGTGAAGTTATTCCATATGCTTGTAATTCCATATGTTTATATTTCAATATGATGTGTTTCCTTCAGGAAAAGATGGAATAGCCAAATGGAGGAAAAGTAAATTGTCTATCAATGTTAGAACAAGATCTTTTAATATTATTATGCATTTTCCCATACCCAGAAATGAAGCATGTGTAACAGACAGAAATTATGAAGTTATTTTCCGATGAAAATATAATACTCATTATTGCAACAAATGTTAATATTTACATCAATAACATTTGTAGTAAATTCTCCAGGGAAAGGAATGCTAAAGAACCAGATGTTATACAGCTTAGAGCTTGTATTGGTTTGTAATATGCATTTAGATCTCTGAGATGTTCTAGAAAGAGTTTATTAGTGTTGTGGAATAACTCAAAGGACAATGGATTTGAATCATGCTGCTTGTACATGAACAAAAATTGATTAAGTTTGCACTTGAGACGTTTGATAGTTTATAGAGTTGTTTGCAGAATGATGAGTTGGTTACTGTCAGAGAGGTACTGGAGCTATTTATGAACAATTGCCAAAAATATTTATCACCCAGGGCATGCCTTATTTTGTTTATACAGTAAGTGTATTACATTTAGATTTACATAAAACACTCCCAAAACTGTTCATATACACCACTCAGTGTCCAAATATATTGTTTATGTTATGGATGACACCTGTCCTCCATGCAAGTGACCATGCCAGGAATTATGGAATGAGTAACAGAGGATTAAAAGCCAGTAAATGTAGCATTTAGGAAATTACACTTTTTGCACTTGATTTTGCCATTTTACTGTTTGTTGCATTGTTTTTTTATCAGTTGTAAAATGACAAATTTGATAATGTCGTTAAAAATGATCAGGAAGAACAAGTGTTTAGTGTTTATGCAAGTCACAAGGAAGAGTACATTGTAACTAACATATGGGCTATGTAATTGGCATAAAGTGAGTATTGAGGTTTTAATTTTTTTATTTCCTTTTGAATTTCTGCGATGACTGGCACCCTTCCTCCCTCCAACTCTTTCATTGTGGTAAGTTTCATAAAGTGTTTTATTTCACAAGGATCACATGTTTGTAATAGTATTGTGGTGTCAGTGCTGCTAATTATTTTTGGAAATTGATGTAGCAGTAGAATAAGGAATTGTTCACAAAATTTCATGAATTCTTTTCAAAAAACTGAAAATAAATAAAATAAATTTTTCATTTTTTTCAGAAACAAATTGAGATTTAAAACAATGTGAATGATTAGTACATAAAACTTTGTGTGTTTTCTGAGGTATTCCTTATGTCAGAAACGGTTAATCATTAGCATTTGACAAATATATATTTTGGTATAAATATATATTTTGGTATAAATTTATCAAGTAATGGAATAAGATTGACATGCATTCAGATAGATTCTATAGGATTAGAAAGGAATATGTTTTTATGATAATAGTTGTTGTTCCTTTCTTTCATTTATTCTTTTCCTGTTTGTGGCTGTAATATGAGGTTTGTCCGGAAAATACATATAAAAGTTGAATAATAACATTATTTTACAATTTTTCAGGTGTTACATTGGGGTCCCCTTCAAAGTACTTGCTCTGAGATGCGATACACTTCTGCTAATGGGATTTCCACTGTTGATAACATTGCTGATAGTCTTCAGTTGTGATGTTGTTCAGTTGCTGTGTCGTTTCCATCTTGATGGCTTCAGCATCCTCCAAGTGCCGCCCTCGAAGCACCATTTTGAATTTCAGTAACATGAAGAAGTCACACGGGGCTAAATCGGGTGAATAAGGTTGGGTGGTCTGTCACGGTGATTGAGCTTTGTGCCAAAAACTTGCACACGAGCGACGTGTGAGCGGGCGCATTGTCGTGATGGATTCACCTGCCCCCTTTTGCCAACTCCGGTCAGTCTCGGGCCACACGAGTTCTGAGACGTGTCAGAACTTCAACGTAAAAATTTCTGTTCACTCTCTGGCTAGGAGGCACAAATTCCTTGTGAACAATGCCACTAGAATCAAAGAAAACAACCAACATTGTCTTCACATTGGACCTTGATTTTCGCGACTATTTTTGCTCTCGGTTCTCCTGCTAGTTTCCATTCCTTGCTTTTAGATTTGAGCTCCACATCGAATTCGTAAAACCAGGACTCATCTCCAGTGATGACTCGGTAGAGAAAGTCCCCTCGTTCCTCTACTTCCAACCAATCCTCACAGCACTCAACCCTCTTTGCTTCTGTTCTAGCGTGAAGAGCTTCGGTACGATTTTCGCACACAATTTCTTCATTTCAAGTTATTGTCTCAGGATTTTGTGAATGATTGTTTTGGGGATTGACAGCTCGTCAGCAATCATTCTGACTGTCAATCTACTGTCTTTAAGAACAAAAGCACAAATTTGTTCAACATTTGCTTCGGAACTCGATGTCGAAGGGCGTCCTGGGTGAGGGTCATCGTTCACTTCTTCTCGGCCATCCCAGAACCTTTTTAACCACTTGTTCACGGTTCAACATTCAACACTCTCAGATTAAAGTATTTTCATACTGCAGTATACTGAATGACAATAAGCAAATTTGATCACAAGAAGGTGGAATTCTTAGTGTATTGTTGTATATACAAATTTTAAAATATATCTAAAAGTTTTAGGAACAGTTTTTCATTTGGATCCAGGATGGTTATGATTAAATTGCATGTACTCACAGATGTCCACTGTGGGTGGTAATTATTGTCTGGCAGTAAAACTTGATTGATATGCTAATCCATTAATGCACTGATTTATGCTGGAAAACAAATTAGCTCCAATTGTGGCCATGTGATGCAAATCTGGCACTGTACATTTTACTCTCATTTGACAAGCCATAACATGAGTGAATTTTAAAACTATTGAGAAGAGAGACCATGTGCTGTTAGTGAAACTGTCTTATGTGTGTAGTATAACTGTTTAACGTGAATGGCCCAATTACGGTGCTGCATTGAGAGAGTATAACTAACAGAAAGGTCTGAGAAGAAACCCTATGTCATGAAATGGGTTTAATATGGTTATAATGAAGGGAAGTTATTGATGATGTTACTGTTACTGAAACTGACCATCCAACACATGCCCCAGGCACTGTTAGTGCTCATGCAGTGTCATGAGCATTACTCATCCTACAGATAACAATGTGAAATGTGTTACACTGGTACCTGTGTAAGACTCAGATGGTGCAGAAACTGAAATCTCAAAGTCCACAACAACATTCTGAATTGGCTTTTCTGTCTCTGGCATACATAGCAGTTGATGACATGTGTCTGGGTAACATTCTATGGAATGATCCAGCACATTTTACACTTCTTGGTGCAGTGAATACACAGAACTGCTGAATTTGTGGTACTGTTAAACCGTATGTTGTACACAAAGAACCATTGCACTCTCTGTGTGACTGTGGTGTGGATTCACAAGTATCTTTATTCTTGGACCTTTCTTCTTTGAAGCGAATACTCCCAGAGTGTCTGTCAGGTATACTGTGATGTTTGCACATTAATGAGACATTCTTGTACAGCACACAGTTCTGTTTTGGAGGGGTGCAATTGTGTGGATACTACTTTTTTCGTGGAAGATGGGGCCACACCTCATGCAGCTTGCCCAGTGGAAGATATGCCTTTACTTCCCAAAAAGCACACAGAGACATTTTATTTACTACTGCTGTCACTACAAACTGTTCAAGAAAAAAACATTACAATTAGTTTTTAGTGATTTGTTTTGTCAATGTTGCTCAGTATTTGCCATCACAGTTGTTTATTATAGTATAACTTCAGGTCCACAAGTCTTCCTTAAATACAAATCAAGAGTGCAGGAAAAGAATGTGCTTTGTCTACTTCTTTTTCAAAAAAGAATTATGTATGCTATGAGGTGTAGGATTCCATATTGTTTAATATTATTAGTCAGTGGGTATGATAATATTAGTAGTACATATTCTGTTACCCATTTTAGATTACACATGCAGGGAAAGAGTAATGTCTCTTGCTACAGGGAATAATTGTGCTTTGTCCTATGTTATGTATTAAGTTTTAGTTTCTTTGTGTACTAGAAAACAATGATAAAGCAAGAAATAGAGAATTTTCCTTTGTAGTATTTCGTTGGTACCAGTGAAACCATTGCTTTAGTTTGAGACATTCTTTTTACTTATGCAGGTGTTGGGAGTGATTCATTTCAGTCTTAATAGCTTCCTATTTATACTTAATGGGGAGAACTTCATCTGTGGGTGATACTAACAGTGTTGGGAAAAGATAAATACTAGATGATTATAGCCATGAACTAACAGTGGATTGTTGTTGTTATGGTCTTCAGTCCTGAGACTGGTTTGATGCAGCTCTCCATGCTGCTCTATCCTGTGCAAGCTTCTTCATCTCCCAGTACCTACTGCAGCCTACATCCTTCTGAATCTGCTTAGTGTATTCATCTCTTGATCTCCCTCTACGGTTTTTACCCTCCATGCTGCCCACCAATACTAAATTGGTGATCCCTTGATGCCTCAGAACATGTCCTACCAACCGGTCCCTTCTTCTTGTCAAGTTGCACCACAAACTCCTCCCCAACTCTATTCAATACCTCCTCATTACTTATGTGATCTACCCATCTAATCTTCAGCATTTTTCTGTAGCACCACATTTTGAAAGCTATTCTCTTCTTGTCCAAATAATTTATCGTCCACATTTCACTTCTATACATAGCTACACTCCATACAAATACTTTCAGAAACGACTTCCTAACACTAAAATAAATACTTGATGTTAACAAATTTCTCTTCTTCAGAAACGCTTTCCTTGCCATTGCCAGTCTACTTTTCATATACTCTCTACTTCAACCATCATCAGTTATTTTCATCTCCAAATAGCAAAACTCCTTTACTACCTTAAGTGTCTCATTTCCTAATCTAATTCCCTCAGCATCACTCGACGACATTCCATTATCCTCATTTTGCTGTTGTTGATGTTCATTTTACACCCTCCTTTCAAGACACTGTCGATTCTGTTCAACTGCTCTTCCAAGTCCTTTGCCTTACAATGTCATTGGCGAACCTCAAAATTTTTATTTCTTCTCCATGGATTTTAATACCTACTCTGAACTTTTCTTTAGTTTCCTTTATTGCTTGCTCAATATACAGATTGAATAACATTGGGGATAGGCTACAACCCTGTCTCACTCCCTTCCCAACCACTGCTTCCCTTTCATACACCTCGACTCTTATATCTGCTTTCTGTACAAATTATAAATAGCCTTTCGCTCCCTGTATTTTACCCCTGCCACCTTTAGAATTTGAAAGAGAGTTTTCCAGTCAACATTATCAAAAGCTTTCTCTAAGTCTACAAATGCTAGAAACGTAGGTTTGCCTTTCCTTAATCTTTCGTCTAAGATAAGTCGTAGGGTCAGTATTTCCTCACATGTTCCAACATTTCCACGGAATCCAAACTGATCTTCCCCGAGGTTGACTTCTATCAGTTTTTCCATTGATTAAGTTGCACAAATGAGAAGACTGCAACTGTGAGTTAAACTGTTCTGAGAAAAGAATTTCTGAAGAAAGATTGAATATTATAGGAAAATCCAATGTTATGGAAGATTAGAATGAACAATCATTGCAGCATTGCAGACCTCATTACAGTACTTGTAATTCACAGAAACTCATTAGAGTACTTGCAGTTCACAGAAAATGATCAAGAAAGAATGAAGATGAAGCACAGCTCTGAGAGTGTCATTTCAACTTCAGAGTGAGAGCGAAAGAGGATGGCACTGTACATGAAATTCCTAGTGGAAAAAACCCTTCATGGCATTACATGGAATACCAAGGTGACTGTGAATGACAGTTCAGAAATTTATGATATGGGACAAGTCTTTTTGTGACAGACGGTGTAGACGTGGAAATACACCATTGGAAATTAAGGAATAAGTGGTAAAGGATGTTTATGATCACAATGATCCATTGAAGTGTAGTTCAAGTTAGCTACAGCAATGACAAGACCAAGAAGTTGTATCTCCCAGAGGAACTTTCAGTGAAAAAATGTGAGAAATGTTCCAGGAAAAATACAAAAAATTTGACATTTCACATGAAATGGATAAAACAGTATTCAACATCAGTTTAGTATAGCTTTTGGGTATCCAAGGGTTATACATGCTCAGCCTGCAGTAAGTACACTCCTGAGATGAAAGTATTATTCGTAAAATTTATCCAAAAATTTAGATGATGACATGAAGAAAGTAATAAGGTCATCATTGACCACAATGTACACTAGATCAAAGTTGAAGCATCATATTCCGAAAGAGAAATGCTCGTTTAAGATGCCAGAAATCTTATAAAACAGAATCAATCTGCATGAACTACCAATAAGATTTATGCTTACCAAATATAAGTGCTAATATTGTCTGTTACAGAAGGCAGTTGTCTGTTTACACTTTCGATATTCATCAGCTTTCAAATGCAACTTCAGTGTTCTAGCTTTACATGAAGGTATTTTAAGAAAAATGGCATATGAAGTTGTTTCAAAAGGCTTACCAGCCTGAGGAGACGGTCCAGCTGGGCCTGTTGATTGATGGAGAGCAAAGGGGCACGTGCCAAGAACATTGAAAGGAAAGCTGTGCAGCCCTGCTTTGAGTATATGCCTCCAATTATAACCATTATCTCTCGATGCATTTGCAGTTGCGTGAGTTTTTTTAATGATCCTGTGTTAAACTATTGCATAAGTTAACTCTAAAGTCATTTACTTGTCAGCTTGAATTTGTTTTTCAGATTTCTATATTTAATTAGAGTAATGTTTTTATGATAAAATTTGTCTTAAAATTTTATGATTGTGTTTTTTTAGTAAGTACCAAGGAATGGAACTTGCTCAGAGAGTTGTATTGTAATAATGTCAATCATGTTCGACAACTGTGTCCTAGTCCTTTCATTAACCGAACCTTTCCTGTGCTAGCGTAAAGTTGCGCTGCAAGCAGTTCGATTATTTAAAGAGTCGTTGGTTTCTTGGTTTTGTTCTGTTAGAATTTCAACACATCGTCACAATTTTCGGCAAAATCACAAATAAGCCATGTATACTACATGATCAAAAGTATCCGGACACCCCAAAAACAAACGTTTTTCATCTTAGTTGCATTGTGCTGCCATCTGCTGCCAGGTTCTCAATATCAGCGACCTCAGTAGTCATTGGACATGGTGAGAGAGCAGGATGGAGCACTCCACGAAACTGACGGACTTCGAACATGGTCGGGTGATTGGGTGTTGTACGTCTATATGCGAGACTTTACACTCCTAAACATCCCTAGGTCCACTGTGATAGTGAAGTGGAAACGTGAAGGGACACAAAAGCATACAAGCCGGCCTCATCTGTTGACTGACAGAGACGGTCGACAGTTGAAGAGGGTCGTAATGTGTGATATGCAGGCATCTATCCCGACTGTTACAAAGGAATTCCAAACTGCATCAGGATCCACTGCAAGTACTATGACAGTTAAGCGGGAGGTGAGAAAACTTGGATATCATGGTGGAGCGGCTGCTCATAAGCCACACATGATGCCGGTAAATGCCAAACGGTGCCACGCTTGGTGGAAGGAGTGTGAACACTGGACGATTGAACAGTGCAAAAACGCTGTGTGGAGTGACAAATCACGGTACACAATGTGGCGATCCGATGGCAGGGTGTGCGTATGGCAAATGCCCCGTGAACGTCATCTGCCAGCGAGTGTAGTGCCAACAGTAAAATTCAGAGGCGGTGGTGTTACGGTGTGGTTTTTCATGGAGGGGCCTTGCATCCCCTTGTTTTGCGTGGCACTATCGCAGCACAGGCCTACATCAATGTTTTAAGCACCTTCTCGCTTCCCACTGTTGAAGAGAAATTCGGGCATGGCGATTGTATCTTTCAACACAATCGAGCACCTGTTTCTAATGCACGACCTGTGGCGAAGTGGTTACACGACAATAACATCGCTGTAATAGACTGGCTTGCACAGAGTCCTGTCCTAAATTCTATAGAACACATATGGGATTTTTCGGAAAGCTGACTTCGTGCCAGGCTTTGCCGACTAACATCGATACCTCTCCTGACCACTCCGTGAAGAATGGGCTGCTATTCCCCAAGAAACCTCCCAGCACCGGATTGAACGTATTCCTGCAAGAGTGGAAGCAGTCATCAAGGCTAAGATAGGGCCAACACCATACTGAATTTCAGCATTACCGATGCAGGGCGCCATGAATTTTTTTCATTTTCAACCAGTGTCTGCATACATTTGATCATATGACGACGACGAACGTATGGCTCCAGCTACACTACAGATCAACCTATTAACTGCAATTATATTTTTGTGTCGAGATTCGTTGGCTTCGCCAATTCACAAGAAAATTGCCACATTCCAACCCAACATAGCCCTCGGGCTACGATATCACTCTGTCTGCACATCTCGTTATTCACCAAATACATACGAAGATCAGTAAGTAATCTTAAAATTCATAATGAACTGATCAGTAATAGTTGTTCTGGCGCTCTCCATATCGAAAACAAAAGTAATCAGTTCGTATTCTGTGCCAAAAGAAAACATTAGATTTAGCAGTTCCTTTTGGTTATCGTGTACTATTATCTGACTGGCTATGACCAACGTCAACAGTCGCCAACACCAGCAAGCAAGGCGACCTCCGTGGGCACAATAAATGCCCCTTGGGTCCCTTTCTTTACTGAAGCGTTTACAACGGTGTCAGCTACAACGAAAAATGTCGTGTTTCGGCAGCTGTGGGATCCGCGGACCTAAGTAATAAAATTAATAAATTTGTGAACTGTGTAACAGAAGAAATACAGTGAAGAGCCAAAGAAACAGGTACACCTGTCTAATATGATGTAGGGCCCCGCGAGCATGCAGAAGTGCCACAATACGACGTGACATGGTGACTAATGTCTGAAGTAGTGCTGGAGGGAACTGACACAATGAATCCTGCAGGACTGTCCAGGAATCAGTAAGAGCACGAGGGGACAGAGATCTCTTCTGAACAGCGCATTGCAAGTCATCCCAGATACGCTCAATAATGTTCATATCTGGGGAGTTTGGTGGTCAGTGGAAGGGTTTAAGCTCTGAAGAGTGATCCTAGAGCCAGTCTGTAGCAATTCTGGAGTGTGGGGAGTCGCATTGTCCTGCTGGAATTGCCCAAGCCTGCCAAAATGCACAATGGACATGAATGGATGCAGGTTGTTAGACAGGATGCTTACGTACGTCTCACCTGTCAAAGTCGTATCTAGACGTATCAGGGGTCCCATATCACTCCAACTGTAGACGCCAAACACAATTACAAAGCCTCCACCAGCTTGAACAGTCCGCTGCTGACATGCAGGGTCCATGGATTCATGAGGTTGTCTAAATAACTGTCCACATCCATCCGCTCGATATAATTTGAAGCGAGACTCTTCGGACCAGGCAACACAGTTCCACTGTCATCAAGAGAGTCCAATATCGGTCTTGATGGGCACAGGCGAGACGTAAAGCTAAGTGTCGTGCAGTCACCAAGATTACATGAGTGGGCCTTCGGCTCCGAAAGCCCACATCGATGATATTTCATTGAATGGTTGGCACGCTGACATTTGTTGATGGCCCAGCACTGAAATCTGCAGCAATTCGCGAAAGGGTTGCACTTCTGTCGCACTGAAAGATTCCCTCCGATCGTTGTTGGTCTTGTTCTTGCAGGATCTTTTTCTGGCCGCAGCGATGTTGGAGATTTGATGTTCTACCGGATACCTGATATTCACGGTACACTCGTGAAATTATCATACCAGAAAATTCCCACTTTTATCACTACCTCGAAGGTACTATGTCCCATCGCTCATGCGCCGACTATAACACCACGTTCAAACTCACTTGATAACTTGCCATTGTAGCACTAATAACAAATCTAACAACTGCGCCAGACACTTAGCGCCGTTTACTGCCTGTTTACATCTCTCTGTCTTTGAATACGCGTGACTATACCAATTTCTTCGGCGCTTCAATGTACTTCAGTTGATCGATTAAGGAAGAAAGTACAGAAATGTTCAGGGAAATTCATGAACACAGAAATACAAGTGACTGAGGAAATAAATAAATAGGAAGTGCAGGGAAGCTAAGACGAAATGGCTGCATGAAAAATGTGAAGAAATCGAACAAGAAATGATTGTCGGCAGAATTGACTCGGCATATAGAAAAATCAAAACAACCTTCGGTCAGATTAAAAGAAAGGGTGGTAACATTAAGAGTGCAACGGGAATTCCACTGTTAAATGCAGAGGAGAGAGCGGATAGGTGGACAGAATACAATGAAAGCCCCTATGAGGATGATGATTTGTCTGAATGATAGAGGAAGAAACTGGAGTCGATTAGAAGAGAGAGGATCCAGTATTAGAATCAGAATTTAAGAGACCTTTGGAGGACTGAATATCAAATAAGGCAGAAGGGACAGATAACATTCTGTCAGAATTTCTAAAATAATTGAGGAAGTTGGCAACAAAACGGCTATTCAAGTAGGTGCCTAGAATGTATGAGTCTGGCGACATACCATCTGACTTTGGGAAAAAAAAATTCACACATTTTTGAAGATTGCAAGAGGTGACAAGTGCGAGAATTATCGCGCAATCAGCTTAACAGCTTTTGCATTCAAGTTGCTGGCCAGAGTAATATACAGAAGAATGGAAAAGAAAATTAAGTATTTGTTAGATGACTATCAATTTGGATTTGGGAAAAGTAAAGGCACGAGAGAGGCAACTCTGACATTGCGGCTGGTAATGAAAGCAAGACTAAATAAAAATTAAAACACGTTCATAGGATTTACCGACCTGCAAAAAGCGTTCGACAATGTAAAATGGTGCAAGATGTTCGAAATCATGAGAAAAATGGGGATATGCTAAAGGGAGAGACCGGTAATATACAATATAGCCAAGAGGCAGTAATAAGAGTGGACGATCAAGGACTAAGTGGTCGGATTAGAAAGGGTGTAAGACAGGGATGTAGTCTTTCGCCCCCTACTGGTCAATCTGTACTTCGACATAGCAGTGATGGAAATAAAAGAAAGGTTCAGGAGTGGAATTTAAATTCAAGGCGAAAGGGTATCAATGATACGATTCGCGGATGACATTGCTGTACTGAGTGAAAGTGAAGAAGAATTACATGATAAGCTGAATGTAATGAACAATCTGATGAGTATAGAATATGCATTGAGAGTAAATCGAAGAAAGACGACAGTAAAAAGGAGTAGCAGACATGAGAACAACGAGAAACTTAACAGTAGGATTGATGATCACGAAGTAGATGAAATCGAGGAATTCTACTACCTACAGAGCAAAATAATCAATGACAGATGAAGCAAGGTGGACATCAAAAGCAGACCATCACTGGCAACAGGGCATTTATGGCCAAGAGAAGTCTACTAATATCAAAGATAGGCCTTAATTTGAAGAAGAACTTTGTGAGACTGTACGTTTGGAGCACAGCATACTATGGTAGTGAAACATGGACTGTGGGAAAACCGGAGCAGAAGATAACTGAAGAATTTGAGATGTGGTGCTACAGATGAATGTTGAAAATTAGGTGGACTAATAAGGTAAGGAATGAGTAGATTCTGCGCAGAATCGGAGATGAAAGGAATATATGGAAAACACTGACAAGGGGAAGGAACTGCATGACAGGACATCTGCTAAGACATGAGGGAATGACTTCCATGGTACTAGAGGGAGCCGTGGTGGGCAAAAGCTGTAGAGGGAGACAGAGATTGGAATACGTCCAGCAAATAACTGAGGACGTTGGTAGCAGGTACTACCCCTGAGATGAAGACGTCGGCACAGCGGAGCAACTCGTGACGAACCGTACTAAATAAGTCAGAAGGCTGATAACGTTTATACTTCTGAGATTGTCATAATTAATTAAAATATACAAGGTGTTACAAAAAGGTATGGTCAGACTTTCAGGAAACATTCCTGGTACGTTCTGTTGCTGTGTGTTTCCATTCCATGATTAATGTGATTTGAAGAGAAGTAATAAAATGAGTTCTAACATGGAAAGTAACTGTTTCCCGACACATGTCCACATACCATATTTCCTTACTTTGTTTGTGAGGAATGTTTCCTGAAAGTTTGGCCGTACCTTTTTGTAACACTCTGCATATAAGACAGACCACCCCAAATATATCAAGAACGAATGATATCGGGGAGGGGGGGGGGGGGCTCGGCAAGTTACAGCGGACAGTATAAGGAATTTCCTGTCGTTCGCAATAAACTTTTGTCATTTATAATCGCCAATTTACAACATCAATTTCATTGTTTTTGTAGGGAAGCTCTATATTTTTTTGTGTCACTTGAAACAAGCTTGTAAGAGAACACCAACGACATAACGTGTATGGGACTCGATGAAAGCCGCGCGGAGTGACCGCGCGGTTTCAGGTGTCAAGTCACGGACTGCGCGGCTCCTCCCGCTCCCTCGGCATGGATGTCTGTGTTGTCCTTAGCATAGGTCAGTTTAAGTTAATTTAAGTAATGTGTAAGTCTAGGCACCAATGACCTAAGCGGTTTGATCCCATAGGAATTCAAACATACCATACTCAATCAAATAAAATCAAGATACCAGCACCACAATCCACTGTCCCGCCGCAAGGAGAAGAGGTTCCGCAGACATTTGCCGTATTATACCAAAATATAAACCAACACAGCTCTGAGATATAGTTCTTGTGATAGCCTGTGCGGTTGAAGCCCATCAATAGGTGTTCTGCTGTTGTAGCAATCAGATAAATTGCTTGTGAAGCTACACTACTGGCCATTAAAATGGCTACACCACGAAGATGACGTGCTACAGACGCCAAATTTAACCGACAGGAAGAAGATGCTGTGACATGCAAATATTAGCTTTTCAGAGCATTCACACAAGGCTGGCGCCAGTGGCGACACCTACAACATGCTGATATGAGGAAAGTTTCCAACCGATTTCTCATACACAAAAAGCAGTTGACCAGCGCTGTCCGGTGAAACGTTTTTGGGATGCCTCGTGTAAGGAGGTGAAACGCGTACCATCACGTTTCCGACTTTGATAAAGGTCGGATTGTAACCTATTGCGATTGCGGTTTATCGTATCGTGACATTGCTGCTGACGTTGGTCGAGATCCAATGAATGTTAGCAGAATATGGAATTGGTTGGTTCAGGTGGGCAATGCGGAACGCCGTGCTGGATCCCAACGGCCTCGTATCACTAGCAGTCGAGATGACAGGCATCTTATCCGCATGGCTGTAACGGATCGTGCAGCCACGTCTCGATTCCTGAGTCAACAGATGGGGATGTTTGCAAGAGAGAAAACCATCTGCACGAACAGTTCGACTACGTTTGCAGCAGCACGGACTATCAGCTTGGAGACTGTGGCTGCGGTTACCCTTGACGCTGCATCACAGACAGGAGCACCTGCGATGGTGTACTCAACGACGAACCTGGGTACACGAATGTCAAAACGTCACGTTTTCGGATGAATCCAGGTTCTGTCTACAGCATCATGATGGTCGCATCCGTTTTTGTTGACATCATGGTGAACGCACCTTGGAAGCGTGTATTCGTCATCGTCATACTGGCGTATCACCCGGCGTGATGGTATGGGGTGCCACTGGTTACACGTCTCGGTCACCTTTTTGTTCGTATTGATGGCACTTTGAACAGCGGACGTTACATGTCTGAATTGTTGAGGCCCGTGGCTCTACCCTTCATTCGATCCCTGCGAAACCCTACATTTCTGCAGGATGAATCACGACCGCATGTTGCAGGTCCTGTACAGGCCTTTCTGGATACAGAAAATGTTCGACTGCTGCCCTAGCCAACACATTCTCCAGTGTTGTTGTTGTTGTGGTCTTCAGTCCTGAGACTGGTTTGATGCAGCTCTCCATGCTGCTCTATCCTGTGCAAGCTTCTTCATCTACCAGTACTTACTGCAACCTACATCCTTCTGAGTCTGCTTAGTGTATTCATGTCTTGGTCTCCCTCTTCGATAGATCTGTACCTACAGATTGGAAAATTGCGCAGGTCGCACCAGTGTTCAAGAAGGGTAGTAGGAGTAATCCATTTAACTACAGACCTATATCATTGACGTCGGTTTGCAGTAGGGTTTTGGAGCATATACTGTATTCAAACATTATGAATCACCTCGAAGGGAACGATCTATTGACACGTAATCAGCATGGCTTCAGAAAACATCGCTCTTGTGCAACGCAGCTAGCTCTTTATTCGCACGAAGTAATGGCCGCTATCGACAGGGGATCTCAAGTTGATTCCGTATTTCTAGATTTCCGGAAAGCTTTTGACACCGTTCCTCACAAGCGACTTCTAATCAAGCTGCGGAGCTATGGGGTATCGTCTCAGTTGTGCGACTGGATTCGTGATTTCCTGTCAGGAAGGTTGCAGTTCGTAGTAATAGACGGCAAATCATCGAGTAAAACTGAAGTGATATCAGGTGTTCCCCAGGCAAGCGTCCTGGGACCTCTACTGTTCCTGATCTATATAAATGACCTGGGTGACAATCTGAGCAGTTCTCTTAGGTTGTTCGCAGATGATGCTGTAATTTACCGTCTAGTAAGGTCATCCGAAGACCAGTATCAGCTGCAAAGCGATTTAGAAAAGATTGCTGTATGGTGTGTCAGGTGGCAGTTGACGCTAAATAACGAAAAGTGTGAGATGATCCACATGAGTTCCAAAAGAAATCCGTTGGAATTCGATTACTCGATAAATAGTACAATTCTCAAGGCTGTCAATTCAACTAAGTACCTGGGTGTTAAAATTACAAACAACTTCAGTTGGAAGGACCACATAGATAATATTGTCGGGAAGGCGAGCCAAAGGTTGCGTTTCATTGGCAGGACACTTAGAAGATGCAACAAGTCCACTAAAGAGACAGCTTACACTACACTCGTTCGTCCTCTGTTAGAATATTGCTGCGCGGTGTGGGATCCTTACCAGGTGGGATTGACGGAGGACATCGAGAGGGTGCAAAGAAGGGCAGCTCGTTTTGTATTATCGCGTCATAGGGGAGAGAGTGTGGCAGATATGATACACGAGTTGGGATGGAAGTCATTACAGCATAGACGTTTTTCGTCGCGGCGAGACCTTTTTACGAAATTTCAGTCACCAACTTTCTCTTCCGAATGCGAAAATATTTTGTTGAGCCCAACCTACATAGGTAGAAATGATCATCAAAATAAAATAAGAGAAATCAGAGCTCGAACAGAAAGGTTTAGGTGTTCGTTTTTCCCGCTCGCTGTTCGGGAGTGGAATAGTAGAGAGATAGTATGATTGTGGTTCGATGAACCCTCTGCCAAGCACTTAAATGTGAATTGCAGAGTAGTCATGTAGATGTAGATGTAGATGTACCCTCCACGCTGCCCTCCAATGCTAAAGTTGTGCTTTCCTGATGCCTCAGAACATGTCCTACCAACCGGTCCCTTCTTCTTGTCAAGTTGTGCCACAAACTCCTCTTCTTCCCATTTCTATTCAATACCTCATGATTAGTTATATGTTCTATCCAGCTAATCTTCAGCATTCTTCTGTAGCACCACATTTCGAAAGCTTCTATTCTCTTCTTGTCCAAACTATTTTTCGTCCATGTTTCACTTCCATAGATGGCTACACTCCATAAAAATACTTTCAGAAACGACTTCCTGACACTTAAATCTATACTCGATGTTAACAAATTTCTCTTCTTCAGAAAAGCTTTCCTTGCCATTGCCAGTTTACATTTTATATCCTCTCTACTTCTACCATCATCAGTTATTTTGCTCCCCAAATAGCAAAACTCCTTTACTACTTTAAGTGTCTCATTTCCTAATCTAATACCCTCAGTACCACCCGACTTAATTCGACTACATTCCGTTATCCTCGTTTTGCTTTTGTTGATGTTCAGCTTATATCCTCCTTTCAAGACACTATCCATTCCGTTCAACTGCTCTTCCAAGTCCTTTGCTGTCTCTGGCAGAATTACAATGTCATCGGCGAACCTCATAGTTTTTATTTCTTCTCCATGGATTTTAATACCTACTCCGAACTTTTCTTTTGTTTCCTTTACTGCTTGCTGAATATACAGTGCTCAATATACAGATTGAATATAATCGGGGATAGGCTACAACCCTGTCTCACTCCCTTCCCAACCACTGCCTCCCTTTCATGCCACTTGGCTCTTATAACTGCCATCTGGTTTCTGTACAAATTTTAAATAGCCTTTCGCTCCTTGTATTTTACCCCTGCCACCTTTAGAATTTGAAAGAGGGTATTCCAGTCAACATTGTTAAAAGGTTTCTCTAAGTCTACAAATGCTAGAAACGTAGGTTTGCCTTTCCTTAATCTTTCTTCTAAGATAAGCCGTAGGGTCAGTATTGCCTCACATGTTCCAACATTTCTACGAAATCCAAACTGATCTTCCCCGATGTCGGCTTCTACCAGTTTTTCCATTCGTCTGTAAGGAATTCGCGTTAGTATTTTGCAGCTGTGACTTATTAGACTGATTGTTCGGCAATTTTCACATCTGTCAACACCTGCTTTCTTTGGGAATGGAATTATTATATTCTTCTTGAAGTCTGAGGGTATTTCGTCTGTCTCGTACATCTTGCTCACCAGATGGTAGAGTTTTGTCAGCACTGGCTCTCCCAAGGCCGTCAGTAGTTCTAATGGAATGTCGTCTACTCCCTGGGCCTTGTTTCGACTCAGGTCTTTCAGTGCTCTATCAAACTCTACACGCAATATTGTATCTCCCATTTCATCTTCATCTACATCCTCTTCCATTTCATAATATTGTCCTCAAGTGCATCGTCTTGTATAGACCCTCCATACACTCCTTCCACCTTTCTACTTTCCCTTCTTTGCTTAGAACTGGGTTTCCATCTTAGCTCTTGATATTCATACAAGTGGCTCTCGCGCGACTGCTACGGTCGCAGGTTCGAATCCTGCCTTGGGCATGGATGTGTGTGTGATGTCCTTATGTTAGTTAGGTTTAAGTAGTTCTAAGTTCTAGGAGACTGATGACCTGAGCCTAATCGTGTATTTCATGCGGTGTGCGGCGAAGCTAATTGCAGAAAAAGCGAAAAAGAAGACAGAGCAATCTGAACGTCACGTAAAAGCAGGCGAGAAGCGCAATTCCCAGAGGCAATGGATAAAATCTGTCTGCCTGCCCGACCTTTAGCCTTTCGCGACTAATTAATGTTAGATAAAAATACTAATTGTAGGTTTCAAGGTACTACACAATGATACTAAAAACAACGAGGCGGAAACAATTTATCATGCAGATACAGGGGAAAAGCTATCCCAATGGCAACCCAGTTTCGACAAATATGTTGATTATAAAGTTGTTAGGATCAACGATTCAAATCAGAAATCAGATCAATCTGGAAAACCACACACTTTTTAAAGTAATAGCCCACTTAGTATATTATAAATACAGCCAAATGATTTAATTCCTAGCTATTTTTCTCAGGAACTATGGTATATATTTCACAATAAAAGTCAAGCCCTGATGCACAATTAGGAAATTTGGGATATCATAAATCACTAGGACATTGTCACATGTGTATGTAAAGTACACTCATCAAAAAAAGTTTGTATCACCGCGGTTCCCAGAACTCCTGAAGACAGACATGGACTGTGGATATTGTATCACAGACACAGACCCTTTGACTGTTCAGAGATGTCACTAAACCCGCCCAAAGATGTAAACTACCATGATTGAGCAGCGCCTATTAGATGGAGGGGTCAAACAGCCGATCAGTTCCAGTCATTCCACCTTGCCTACACGGTCTATACCCTGGTTCGATCGCGTCCGCATTGCTACTCTGTGCCAAGAACGGCTCTCAGCAAGGGAAATGTACAGGCGTCTCGCAGTGGCCCAAAGCTATGTTGTTCGGACATGGAGGAGATAGAGACAGGAACTGTCGATGACATGCTTCGCTCAGGCCGCCCAAGGGCAGTGAATGAGCGCTACCTACGGATTATGGCTCGGAGGAACCCTGGCAGCAACGACGCCATGCTGAATAACACTTTTCGAGCAGCCACAGGACGTCGTGTTACAACTCAGACTGTGCGCAGTAGGCTGCACGATGCGCAACTTCACCCCCGACGTCCATGGCGAGGTTCATCTTTGCAACCACGACACCATGCAGCGCGGTACAGATGGGCTCAACAACGTGCCGAATGGAGAGCCCTGCATTGGCATCACGTTCTGTTCGCCGATGAGTGTCGCATATGCCTTCAACCAGACAATCGTCGGAGACTTGTTCGAAGACAACCCAGCCAGGCTGAACGCTTTAGACACACTGTCCAGCGAGTGCAGCAAGGTGGAGGTTCGCTGCTGTTTTGGGGTGGCATTATGTGGGATCGACGTACGCTGCTGGTGGTCATGGAAGGCGCCGTAACGGCTGTACGATACGTGAATGCCATCCTCCGACTGATAGTGCAACCATATCAGCAGCGAGGCATTCGTCTTCATGGACGACAATTCGCGCTCCTATCGTACACACCTTGTGAATAACTTCCTCAAGATGACAACATCGCTCGGTTAGTGTGTCCAGCATGTTCTCCAGACATGAACCCTATCGAACATGCTTGGGTTAGACTGAAAAGGGCGCTTTATGAACGGCGTGACCCACCAACCACGCCGTTGAGGAGTGGGACAATCTGAACGAACAATACGCTGATGAACGTGTGGATAGTATGCCGCGACGAGTATAGGCATGCATCAATACAAGACGATGTGCTACTGGGTATTAGAGGTACCAGTGTGTACACCAATCTAGACCACCACCTCTAAAGGTCTCGCTGTATCGTAGTACAACACGCAATGTGTGGTTTTAATGAGCAATAAAAAGGGCGGAATTATGTTTACGTTGACCTCTATTACAGTTTTCTGTACAGGTCCCGGAACTCGGGGAACCGAGGCGATGCAAAACTTTTTTTGATGTGTGTGTAAGAAGTGTACAACAAAACAACTTGTCGAAACACATCAATGTTTTCGTCACGGAAACGTAATACAATGACGTGCCAAAAATGTATATTAATCCAAATCTAAATGACTGCTCTGGAATTCGCACTTCAGGGCCTGGTAGAGGGTTCATCGAATCACTGCGTATTTATCTAGCGTTTCACGCTAGAACGGCGCGCGGTAAAAACGAACCCTTAAATATCTCCGAAGGAGCTGTGATTTCTCTTATTTTATTACGATTATAATTTCTCCCTACGCAGATAGACGCCAACAAAAAATGTTCGCATTCAGAGGAAAAAGTTGGAAATTGAAATGTTGTGAAAAGATCTCGCCACATCGAAAAAACACCACAGCTCGTGTATCATCCACATGAGACTCTCCCCCTGCTTTGCGACAGTACAAAACGAGCTGCCCTTCTTTGAATTTTTCGGTGTTCTCCATCAATCCTGTCTGGTAAGGATCGCATACCAGACACAGCAGTACTCGAGCAGAGGATGGGCAGGCGTAGCGTAGCCAGTCTCTTTAGCGGATTTGTTGCATCTTCTAATATTCTGTCAATAAAATGCAGCCTTTCGTTCGCCTCCCCCACAGCATTATCTATGTGATGTTTTCGATGTAACTTGTTCGTAATTGTCATCCCTAGGCATTTAGTTGAGCTGACAGCCTTTACCCTTGTGTAATATATCATGTAACCGAAATTTAACGGATTCATTTTAGGAGCCATGTGCATTACCTCACACTTTTCATTATTTAGAGACATTTGCCAGTTTTCGCGCGAAGCAAATGTCTTGTCTAAATCGTTTTTGAGTTGGTTATGATCTTTTGATGACTTTAATAGCCGGTAAATGACAGCATCAGCTGTTAATAATCTAAGAAGGTTGCTCAGATTGTCCTCTAAATCTTTTACATAGATTAGGTGCAGCACGGGCTTGCAACACTTCCTTGCCCAACAGCAGATGTCACTTATTTTTTACTCTACGACTTTCCGTCAGTTACTACGAGCTGTAACCTCTCTGACAAGGCCGGCCCGAGTGGCCGAGCGGTTCTAGGCGCTACAGTCTGGAACCGAGCGACCGCTACGGTCGCAGGTTCGAATCCTGCCTCGGGCATGGACGTGGGCGATGTCCTTAGTTAGGTTTAAGTAGTACTAAGTTCTAGGGGACTGATGACCTCAGAAGTTAAGCCCCATAGTGCTCAGAGCCATTTGAACCATTTGAACTCTCTGATAGGAAATCACGAATCCAGTCCCAAAACTGAGACGGTATTCCTGAGGCACGCAGTTTGTGTGTGGTAAATATTAACACAGATTCACAATTCACTGTGAATCAATCACATTTGATTATGTAGTCAAGTTTTCCTGCCAGTAGCAAGAAACACAGAAGCATATAAAATTTATATCTTAAGTATGTAAAAAGGAAGGCCTTGCCAGCCTCGTAATGCCAATTGAGGAGCTACTAGACCAAATAGTAGCGGTTGCAGTCAAATAAAACCATCGTAACAACCAAGACAGCGATGCGCTGACCACATGCCCCTCCTATTAGAATCCTCAACTGAGGACGACGCGGCAGTCGGATGGTCCCGATGAACCACTTGTGGCCTGAAGATGGAGTGTTTAGTGCTTATGTAAAAAGGAAGTTATACACTGATCAGCCAGAATATAATGACCACAAGCCCACTATTGATATAAACCTGTCCTGACGATAACAGCGTCACCTGGCGAGGAATTACTGCTGGCCTCACCCCCCCCCCTCCCCCTCCCCGCCGCAATCGCACACTGCGTGTAGTATCATTCAGGGAGCTGTCCATATGCCGAATGAGGAAAGCGTGCAATCTGAGTTGGACCGAGGCTAGATTGTGATGGTCAGCATGAGCATTTTGGAAACAGCACGACTTGTCAAGTGTTCAAGGAGTGCTATGGTGAGTGTCTTCAACACGTGACCGAACCGAGGTGAAACCACATCCAGACGTCATGTTGTTGGGTGGCCACCCTTCATTACAAATGTCGGACGTCGTACGCTGGGCAAACTGGTAAACAGGACAGGCGACAAATTGTGGCAGAACTAGCATCAGACATTAATCCCAGGCAGAGTACAAGTGTGTCTCAACACACATTACACCTAACACTCCTAAATATGGGTCTCCGTTGCCGACGACCCCTGCATGTGTCAATGTAAACACCGCAACTTTGGCAACCATGACTGACATAGGCACGTGACCATCGGTACTGGGCGTTGGTGAAATGGCAGAGAATTGCATACTCGGATGAATCCCGATACCTTCTTCATTGTGCTGCGAGTCAGTCGACTTCCAGTGGAACAGCTCCTCGACACCTGTACTGCGGGACAGAGACAAGCTGGTGGCAGCACCAATAAGCTCTGGGAAACATTCACGTGGGCCTCCATAGGTGTAGCAGAGCTCATGTACGCATACACCATCATAATCATGTTTCCCACTGGCTGTGGCATTTTTGAACAAGATAATGCGCTGTGTTACAAGGCCAGGAGTGTGGTGGAGTGGTTAGAGGAACACAATAGCGAGTTCCAATTAATATGCTGGCCTTCAGCTCACCTGATTTGAACCCCTCCCCGCAATTTACGGGAATTAGGTGATTTGTTTGGTACCGATAGCTACGATGCCACAGTGTAGGTGCAAGTTCATAGGTTGGCACTACGACACAGACGCCGACGACAGCGCCATCTGGCAGGCGCTGTTCAGCTCTATGAACGCTGCTGCAGATTCTGCCCCATTTGATTCCGAGGAGACGGACTAGCAACATTGTTTCTACTTCGTAGGGGGCCGTTACTGACTTTGTTACTTCAATGATAGTTTGTCCTGCTATTAGTGGCTATTAACGGTGATGCCTATCCAGTCGCACCTACGGGCCCTTCAGTGTTAAGTTACATATGTCATTGACTAATAATTAAATGTACTTTCATGTAAAAAGCTGTACCAAGAATCTTACCTCACCTGCTCCTGCTGACTTCCTACATTCGGCCTACCCATTCAGTTTACAGGAGCAGACCCACGCGCCGCCTTACAGGCGGGATACAAAAGTTTGTGTGTGCAAATGTGGTGCCAGCTCCTTCCACCTACCTACCAAGGCCTCAAAACTTCCATGGCACGTCACGCTGCCGCTGTTACCCGTGCCAAAGGGGGACGTACTAGCCGTTAGGTAGGTTTTCATAATGTTCTGGCCGATTAGTATATTACATTACACACATGGGAAACATGGCACATAATTTCACAGAAGCTATTGCTAATTTAATATCTAAATGACCTAGACTGGTATTTACCATTTAATATCCTATACAGTCAGGCCAGCGTCTGTTTTTCAGTGCAAGCGGATCGTTCAACAGATCCTTGGAATGATAAAAATATTTATATACGTATTTGGAATCTTCTAAGAGGTTCAGTTTTGCAGCCCTTGTCAATTGTATGTAAAATTTTCATGTTATGTAAAGTTGAAGGAGGAAAAATGTGTACCGACCAAACGACTTGCTAGCCACCAATCGGTACATAAAAACTGTACGGACGTGATTATCCACAATGAAATATGTATTAAGCTGTCAAAACCATACACACCACGTTCGACAGCGACAACGGCAGAGGAGAGGATGCTGCCTGAAATTACTTTAGTGGCCGGGGCACGTACATCTACATCTACATCTACATTTATACTCCGCAAGCCACCCAACGGTGTGTGGCGGAGGGCACTTTACGTGCCACTGTCATTACCTCCCTTTTCTGTTCCAGACGCGTATGCTTCGCGGGAAGAACGATTGACGGAAAGCCTCCGTGCGCGCTCGAATCTCTCTAATTTTACATTCGTGATCTCCTCGGGAGGTATAAGTAGAGGGAAGCAATATATTCGATACCTCATCCAGAAACGCACCTTCTCGAAACCTGGCGAGCAAGCTACACCGCGATGCAGAGTGCCTCTCTTGCAGAGTCTGCCACTTGAGTTTGCTAAACATCTCCATAACGCTATCACGCTTACCAAATAACCCTGTGACGAAACGCGCCGCTCTTCTTTGGATCTTCTCTATCTCCTCCGTCAACCCGATCTGGTACGGATCTCACACTGATAAGCAATACTCAAGTATAGGTCGAACGAGTGTTTAGTAAGCCACCTCCTTTGTTGATGGACTACATTTTCTAAGGACTCTCCCAGTGAATCTCAACCTGGTACCCGCCTTACTAACAATTAATTTTATATGATCATTCCACTTCAAATCGTTCCGCACGCACACTCCCAGATATTTTACAGAAGTAACTGCTACCAGTGTTTGTTCCGCTATCATATAATCGTAGAATAAAGGATCCTTCTTTCTATGTATTCGCAATACATTACATTTTTCTAAGTTAAGGGTCAGTTGCCACTCCCTGCACCAAGTGCCTATCCGCTGCAGATCTTCCTGCATTTCGCTACAATTTTCTAATGCTGCATCTTCTCTGTATACTACAGCATCATCCGCGAAAAGCCGCATGGAACTTCCGACACTACTAGGTCATTTATATATATTGTGAAAAGCAATTGTCCCATAACACTCCCCTGTGGCGCGCCAGAGGTTACTTTGACGTCTTTAGACGCATCTCCATTGATAACAACATGCTGTGTTCTGTTTGCTAAAAACTCTTCAATCCAGCCACACAGCTGGTCTGATATTCTGTAGGCTCTTACTTTGTTTATCAGGCGACAGTGCGGAACTGTATCGAACGCCTTCCGGAAGTCAAGGAAAATAGCATCTATCTGGGAGCCTGTATCTAATATTTTCTGGGTCTAATGAACAAATAAAGCGAGTTGGGTCTCAAATGATCACTTGATTCCTACAGAGTAAATTCTGGGTTTCCAAAAACGACATGATACTCGAGCAAAAAACATGTTCTAAAATTCTACAACAGATAGAGATATAGGTCTGTAGTTTTGCGCATCTGCTCGACGACCCTTCTTGAAGACTGGGACTACCTTCCGTTCCTCTAGAGACTTGCGGTACACGGCTGTTAGAAGGGGGGCAAGTTCTTTCGTGTACTCTGTGTAGAATCGGATTGGTATCCCGTCAGGTCCAGAGGACTTTCCTCTGTTGAGTGATTCCAGTTGCACTAAAGGCCACAAGGCAGAAAATTGCGCTGGTCCACTTGAATTTGAAACAAGGTAATATAGTTAACTTCACTAAAAAGGAACACTGCCTGAATTTACGTCAGTGGCCAGGGCAGCTAACCAGAACACTAACGGCCACAAGGCAGAAAATCACGCTGCTGCACTTGAATTGTAGTGAACTAATATAGTTAATTCTACCACACGATGGCTCGATTTCACCACTAAAAACACTCTGTGTCGCTCACAGGAAAAGCTCCCCAACAGCAAACCACCGAAACGAACAACACAACACGAACGGGCGTGGCTTGTGTACTTAACACACCACTCAACTTTGACGTCCTGGGTTGGTGAGCCACGAAGCTCGTAGCGATCCGACAGCTCCACACAGGGTGCGACACTACACAGGGAACGCCAGCGGACTCAGCCGAATGCAGTGCACAGAGATATCCTCCCTGGTACGCACCAATCGACCGACTGACCACATATCCCATAGCCGGAAAGTATATCCACGAGACCAAAGATGGTACACGGTGTAATATCGATACACATCGCTACTGCCACACGTAGAAGGAGGAAAAATCACGGCATAACAGCAACAACGGCGGGAAACCAAACACAGATGGACAGCCAAGTTCAAGGAAACACATAGTTCGAAGTGAGCACGGCTCAAGCATCCCTCGAAAACCCCGTCGTTAATGACTGCTTATGGTAAGGTGGTGAGTGACGTTATATTAATGACTGGCGACTCCATGGCGTATTGTCTGTACCACTACCAAATAGTGGATAGAATTGCAAGGAAAATCAGCATTGGCCGTATTTAGTTGTTTTGTTGTCAGCAAAATCGATTTTCGGTCACTTAGTGACCATCCTCAGTGCTATGATATACAATTAAAATTGGTAGGCACTGGTATCAAGCTAGAACCACAAGCTTAGAGCGATCATATGCGTTACGTCATCGCTCTAAGCTTGTGGTTATAGCTTCTACAACAGAGATATAAGCATATAGTTTTGTGCGTCTGTTCGATGGCCCTTCTTGAAAAGAAAAACGACCTGCGCTTTTTCTCCAGTGACACTGCTACCGGAACAACAAGCTCTTTTGCACACTCTGTGGAGAATGGTTTTGGTATTCCTTGAGGTCCAATGGCCTCGGTTGAGCCTCCGACCGAGGTGACACAGTAGTTAGCACACTGGACTCGCTTTCGGGAGGACAACGGTTGAAAGGTGGCTCCGATCATCCTGGTTTAGGTTTCTCGTGATTTTACTAAATCGCTTCATGTAAATGCCGTGATGGTTCCTGTGAAAGGGCACGGCTGATTTCCTTCCACATTCTTCCCTAATCCGCTTTGATCGATGAGCTCGCTGTTTGGTTCCCTCCCCCGAATGAATCAACCAACCAACCAACCCAACCAACCAACCAGCCACCTGTTGAGCGATTTCATTCGCTGTTCTATCCCGTGGTCGCTTATTCGACAGCTGTCATTTTGACGATCGTGGAATGATTTAATGGAGGAGCAATAGTATAATTTATCTCAATGAAACATTTTTGGAAAAAGACATTTAGTATTTCTGCTTTTCTGTGTCATCCTCCGCTTCTATGCCATTATGGTCACAGTGTCTCGTGGTACTGGTCTCACAAAGTACACCCCACGTGCGTTGAACATAAAGAAAAGTTGCTATATTGAAAAATATTGTCAAGACGAGACGTTATAGTCTCACGCACATTCGCATTTAAGATTGATGATCTTAGTTAGAGTTACGGATCATCCACACATGGTTCCACTTTACTCACAAAGTAGTGACAGAGCAACTACTGAAAGATATTCTGAACTTCACACTAGAATTACACTGCGTTGCAATTTAAGATGACATAAGATATTTTAGATCTAAACCTGAAATAAAGGTGATTAAATTTTCAGTTAGGCTGAACTCAAGAAATCCATTGTCCTATGGACTTAGCAGAGACGCGCTTAGCCACAGATTTTACCACTTCAGACGCTCGCCGCGGACAGCCTGCTGTGGGCCCGTACCGAGGGTGCTTAACAGATACAAAAAGGAAGTGACCAGAGAGGCAGCTTCCTATACCAACATGACAAGGGACAGACAGGACCATAGTAAGAATAGAAACTTCTTTGGTTTTAGAAAGCGTAACTCCCTGTTCCGACGTTGATCCTACTGTTCTCTAGCAGACAGACTTGTCTGCTACCATCAAGCATGCAACTAGAAACACATTTGCTCATTCATCCTTTCACACAGAAGGGAAGGGGATGACAGTATCTTATCATATAGGGTATACAGGGTGTTACAAAAAAGGTACTGCCAAACTTTCAGGAAACATTCCTCACACACAAATAAAGAAAATATGTTATGTGGACATGTGTCCGGAAACGCATAATTTCCATGTTATAGTTCATTTTAGTTTCGTTAGTATGTACTGTACTTCCTCGATTCACCGCCATGATTTCATACGGGATGCTCTACCTGTCCTGCTAGAACATGTGCCTTTACAAGTACGACACAACATGTGGTTCATGCACGATGGAGCTCCTGCACATTTCAGTCGAAGTGTTCGTACGCTTCTCAACAACAGATTCGGTGACCGATGGATTGGTAGAGGCGGACCAGTTCCATGGCCTCCACGCTCTCCTGACCTCAACCCTCTTGACTTTCATTTATGGGGGCATCTGAAAGCTCTTGTCTACGCAACCCCGGTACCAAATGTAGAGACTCTTCGTGCTCGTATTGTGGTCGGCTGTGATACAATACGCCTTTCTCCAGGGCTGCATCAGCGCATCAGGGATTCCATGCGACGGAGGGTGGATGCATGTATCCTCGCTAACGGAGGACATTTCGAACATTTACTGTAACAAAATGTTTGAAGTCACGCTGGTACGTTCTGTTGCTGTGTGTTTCCATTCCATGATTAATGTGATTTGAAGAGAAATAATAAAATGAGCTCTAACATGGCAAGTAAGCGATTCCGGACACATGTCCACATAACATATTTTCTTTCTTTGTGTGTGAGGAATGTTTCCTGAAAGTTTGGCCGTACCTTTTTGTAACACCCTGTATAAAAGGAAGCGGATGTAGGTTCCGAATGAGATTGTGTGACATGAATTACATATAAACTGTGTTTTAAAGTGTAGTAGTGCGACAGATCGTTCTTGTTTAGGTGTAAAAGTAACACGTTCCACTGCTAAGTCTCCTCCCAGATAGTCAGAAACACCACAGTAAATTTGGAAGTGGAATGTATGCCGTAAATGACAACAGTTTTAAAAAATTAACGTGAAAGGAATCCAATAGAGACCTTTCAACTGGTACGGATCTGCATGACCAAACTGCCGTCAAAACCGAGGAGAGAAGTAATAATAGCAGGCAGAGGGCAGCAGGACATTACGTCTTTCCAGCACCCACTAGAGGAGCTGGGAAAACCACGAGTGCAGCAAGGCACTGCACCCATAAAGGAAGAAGAAAACAGGCCTCTCCAGAGGGAAAAGAGACAGTCGTGGGAGCAACAGAGAGGCCTGCCACGAAACACGGGACGTTGGCAATACGTACACCAGTATGGAGTCGGGGTCAACCACCCACTCACTGTCACTCATCTTAAGGCAGCTGGAGGCCGCCCCGTTACTGCTTTCTCAGAGCTTGAGCCGCCCTAGGCTGCCTAATGTCGCTTCCCTTCACCGTTCCCCAGCCGGCCATAGTCAACTCTATATACTTCCCTGGGATAAACTAGCCTTCAGTAAATCGACGCGTTTACACAAAGTTTTCATGTCGTTTGAATTACTTTAAAAGCATCACCTGACATTAATTATTCCAATACGTCCATACTATACCCTCTACAAGATGGATTGTGCCTTGTCAGTCATTTTTGTTCAGCCCTACTGTTTGCTCAAAGTGAGTTAGGTGATCTTAATTGACTTCACGAAAGGTGCATAGTTCTTGCCATCTTACAAGGAAAGGCAGGGCCCTAGCACAAGTACCCAGCAATGAAGGCACGGTGAACAAAAAAAAAAAAAAAAAAAAAAAAAAAAAAACAGACGGAAACGGACCCCGCATTTTCTTTATAAATTTTGAGGACCTCCGAGATACTTTGCTCGAAGATGGGTACGAGATTGTAGCAGTAAAATGTCTCGGTAACACGCGAGGTGTATTACGAAAGTGTAGCGCCGACCGCGCGGAATGCCGGACATTTGCAGCGCCGGACATTTGCCACACTTGCCCCTTCGCCAGGTAGCAGCGATCCCTCAGGTTAGGGACGCCCTTCCTCGTACTTCTTCTGTCCACTTTCAAACCGCCGTCTCCACATCTTACTCGATAAAACCAGTATGTAAGGGACCTTCTTCTTCGACATCTTGGCCAAATACAGAGCTTCTTTTCCGAAATAGAATTATTTGTATCTTTTGGGAAACGAAAGCAATAACGACGATTATGTCAGTATGTAATTAGTTCTGCCAAGTATAAATATAGATCCCTTTGTCTGTACGGTAGCTTCCTTTCATGCTTACTGATTGCGATAGGACAGTCCATCGGCATGGGAACGCTGTAAAAAGAATGCGAATGTACGCCAACCATCTCTTTTTGATCGCTGCATTTGCTACAACTGCATGCACAAAAGACAATAAGGAAAGAAGAAGTGGGTATGTCAATGTTTGAAAAGAAGGATGACATACTTCATATTAATTTACTCTAAAATTCGATATCCCTTGCGGCGAAACATTGGTTAATAAAGTGTAGCGGAACAATGTTCAAAACATGACTGAAAGTACGTTCATAAACAGAGATAAGGACATCTATGATTGGCATGTAATCTAAAGTCGACGTACAATTTTAAAATGTCAGAAATAAGGAAATGAAGTAATACAGAATGGTATGCTTGTACCGTACGTTGTTGTTCTACATTGTTTAGCTCTGGTATTTACAGGGTCACATAGAAAGCGTTTTGGAGGGAAAAGTCGTAATTGTAATGATCTCCACTACAACAGAAACAAGAGGCACAACTTAAGGATAAATAATGTAATGTGTGTTCCAGCTCACAAGCGATATTGAAGCAGTTAGTTCCTGTGACTTAGTATGTACAGAGGTTATATTCGACAACCGGAATAAATTAATAACTGGCACCTTTTACCAACCCCCGGTCTCAGATGAAACAGTTGCGGAACATTTCAAAGAAAACTTGAGTCTTATCATACATATGTAGCCTACTCATACAACTGTAGTTGGCAGTGAATTCAATCTACCTTCCGTATGTCGACAAAAATACATTTTCACAGCCTACTGTAGATATAAAACAACTTCCATAATGGTTCTAAATGCTTTTTATAAAATTATTTTGAACAATTAGTTCACGAGGCCATTCGAATTGTAAATGGTTACGAAAACACACTTGACTTCTTAGCCACAAATAATCCTGAGCGTCACGACGGATACAGGGATTAGTGAACACACAGTCGTAGCGAGGCTCAATTCCGTAACAAAGAAATTCACGAAAACTAAACGCGAAGTATATGTACTTAGAAAAGCAACTAAAACTTCGGTTGACGTCTTTCTAAGAGACAGTCTCCAGTCCTTCCAAACTATGTAAGTGAAGACCATATGTGGCTTAAGTTCAAAGAAATAGTATCAACAGCACTCGAGAGATTCATACCAAATAAATTAATATAAGACGGAACTGATCCCCCATGGTACACAAAACACGACAGAAAGCTGCTGCAGGAGCACCGAAACAGGCACGTATAATTTAGACGAGCGCAAAATCTCCAAGATTGGTGAAGTTTCACTGTGGCTCGAAATTTGGTGCGGATTTCAATGCGAGATGCGTTTAAAAGTTTCCACAACGAAACTCTCTCTAGAAATGTGGCGCAAAATCCAAAGAGATTCTGGTTCAACGGCTCAGTAAGCGAAGAAGAGGAGGAGGAGGAGGAGGAGGAGGAGGAGGAGAAGGAGGGGGGGGGGGGGGGAGACAAGGGACCCAACCCTCCGGAGCAGGTAAAGTCGTGGCAAATGCCCGGCATGGCAAATGTCAGCACACCACCGCGCGTAGCCGACACTGCATTTACAGTGCACAAAAGTACGCGGTGCAATAAGAGACAAATGTGTCGTCGTCAGACAACAGGTGCAATTAGATTTCACCTGCCAGTCACACTCTTCCTCTGCAGTTTTCCTGGTCATTCCGTCGCTTGCGGTCGAAATGATCCTAGGAATTGATTTCCTCTGTGCGTATCAGGCGTGCATGGGCTCTGGGAGACAGTGTGTGACGCTCACCCTACAAGGAGAAACTACCGAACTACGTTCCGAGAATGAATCGGGCGATCTAGGCGCCGTTGACCTATTTCAACTCGATGTAGCAGCAGGAAAATATCCTGACCAGGAAGAGATACCGCCTAAAACAAAGCACTGATACCCTCTGTACACAAGTTGCGCGCACTAATAGAAGAGAAAACGCGCCACGTGGAGTCGGTTGTTGATCGCGAGCTACTGCGACGAATTTTACAATATAATAGGTCAGTTTTCAGCGAAGAAGTTGGTACGATTCAGGATTTCTCTTACACATTCCGCGTGAAACCGCACCGGCCGTTTGCCGTGCCACCATATGGAATACCGTCAATATACAAAGAGAGAGTAGAAGCAGAAATTCAGGACATGTTAGCACAGGGGGTAATAGAACCGGCACTCAGTACATACAACAGCGCGTTGGCCTGTGTGTCAAAGAAGGATGGTTCGATTCGTCTCTGTTTAGATTCCAGGCAAATTAATACCTGAATGGCCGTGCGGTGCTAGCCGCTACAGTCTGGAGCCGAGCAACCGCTACGGTCGCAGGTTCGAATCCTGCCTCGGGCATGGATGTATGTGATAGATTAGTTAGGTTCTAAGATCTAGGGGACTGATGACCTCAGAAGTTAAGTCGCATAGTGTTCAGAGCCATTTGAACCATTTTGAATCAGAGACGGACCGACCAAAATCGTTAGACGTGCTGTTGCAAAAATTCCACGGGGTGAAGGTACTGACCTCCCTCGACCTCAGAAAAAAGCTTGTGGCAAGTAGAATTGGGGCCCTCCTGCAGAAAATATACAGCCTTTCTGTGCTTCAGTAGGTGCTACCAATTTCGAAAGCTGCCGTTTGGGCTATGTATTTCCTCGTCGGCTTTTATACGGGCAGTACACACGGTGATACCGGGTTCTATTCGACAGAGAGTTACCTTGTACGTTGACGATGTACTAATAGCTGAAGCGTCCTGGGGAGAACATAACGCACTTCTCGATATCCTTCTCGAGGCGTTCGAGAAGAAGGGTGCAAATCCGATTTCGGGAAGACGGAATTGCACTTTCTCAGACACATAGTGTCGGAAAATGGCATCAGGCCAGACCTGAGAAAATCACAGCCATACAGGAATTCCCCGTACCCAGGACGAATCGCCAATTGCGTGGATTCCTTGGGTTACGCAATTTTTATAAAAAAAATGTTAAGATCAAGAGCATTGCCACCCCACGCTCACGGGAAAGAAAACTGCCTGGGAATGGAACGAAGAAGCACAGTCTGAGTTAGAACAATTAAAATGAGCGCAGGTTGCAGCACCACTCCTTGCTCACCCCGATTTGCAGAAAGAATTCGGCCTGAACGCCGACAGCTCTCGGGCCGGTTTGGGGGGGACTTTGTTCCAAGAAGTTGAAAAGGACGGAGCAACTGTCCCGTGACCTATTGCATTCTCCATTCGTGTGTTAAACACGGCTGAACGGAATTATACCGTCACGGAGTTGGAGGCTTTGGCGGTCGTGTGGGCCTTCACAAAATTCGAATACTATTTGTTCGGACGAGTAACGGAGGTCTACACGGACCACAAGGTCCTCCAATTTCTAATGTCAGCCAAGTTGACACATGGCAGGCTATTGCGATGGGCTCTCTACATGCAGCAATATCGCTTCCCGGTCCAGAAAATGTTGTGGCAGATCCACTGTCCCGCGGGCCAGTTGCGCTAATAGACAGCGCAGAGGACGATGCACATGAACACCGCCTTCATATCCTATATATGAAGCAGGTACCGTTCGAAAACGCGGTGAGTGAAGAATTGCGGAATATTGCTCGGAGGCAAGACAGAGACAAAGTGTGGGGGCCAGTTAAGACCCGCTTACTAACCGAAAGAGCGTCTCCCATATGCAAATTTTACACGGTCAAGAAAGACATCTTGTTCTTTCGAAAGCACGGACAAGGGACCGAGTGGCGTTTGTGTGTGCCAAACGAGTTGATTAACAAACTCATTATCACCTTAGCCATGGACATTTCGGAGCGCGCAAATGCTGCACGAAATTACAAGAGTCCGTGCATTTCATAGGCATGAGTAGATGCATCTACATCTACATCTACACCTACATCCATACTCCGCAAGCCGCCTGACGGTGTGCGGCGGAGGGTACCTTGAGTACCTCTATCGGTTCTCCCTTCTATTCCAGTCTCGTATTGTTCGTGGGAAGAAGGATTGTCGGTATGCCTCTGTGTGGGCTCTAATCTCTCTGATTTTATCCTCATGGTCTCTTCGCGAGATATACTTAGGAGGGAGCAATATACTGCTTAACTCCTCGGTGAAGGTATGTTCTCGAAACTTCAACAAAAGCCCGTACAGAGCTACTGAGTGTCTCTCCTGCAGAGTCTCCCACTGGAGTTTATCTATCATCTCCGTAACGCTTTCGCGATTACTAAATGATCCTGTAACGAGGCGCGCTGCTCTCCGTTCGATCTTGTCTGTCTCTTCTATCAACCCTATCTGGTACGGATCGCACACTGTTGAGCAGTATTCAAGCAGTGGGCGAACAAGCGTACTGTAACCTACTTCCTTTGTTTTCGGATTGCATTTCCTTAGGACTCTTCCAATGAATCTCAGTCTGGCATCTGCTTTAGAGACGATCAACTTTATATGATCATTCCATTTTAAATCACTCCTAATGCGTACTCGCAGATAATTTATGGAATTAACTGCTTCCAGTTGCTGGCCTGCTATATTGTAGTTAAATGATAAGGAATCCTTCTTTCTATGTATTCGCAGCACATTACACTTGTCTACATTGAGATTCAATTGCTATTCCGTGCACCATGCGTCAATTCGCTGCAGATCCTCCTGCATTTCACTACAGTTTTCCATTGTTACAACCTCTCGATATACCACAGCATCATCCGCAAAAAGCCTCAGTGAACTTCCGATGTTATCCACAAGGTCATTTATGTATATTGTGAATAGCAATGGCCCTACGACACTCCCATGCGGCACACCTGAAATCACTCTTACTTCGGAAGACTTCTCTCCATTGAGAATGACATGCTGCGTTCGGTTATCCAGGAACTCTTCAATCCAATCACACAATTGGTCTGATAGTCCATATGCTCTTACTTTGTTCATTAAGACTGTGGGGAACTGTATCGAACGCCTTGCGGAAGTGAAGAAACACGGCATCTACCTGTGAACCCGTGTCTATGGCCCTCTGAGTCTCGTGGACGAATAGCGCGAGCTGGGTTTCACACGACCGTCTTTTTCGAAACCCATGCTGATTCCTACAGAGTAGATTTCTAGTCTCCAGAAAAGTCATTATATTCGAACATAATACGTGTTCCAAAATTCTACAACTGATCGGCTTAGAGATATAGGTCTATAGTTCTGCACATCTGTTCGACGTCCCTTCTTGAAATCGGGGATGACCTGTGCCCTTTTCCAATCCTTTGGAACGCTACGCTTTTCTAGCGACCTACGGTACACCGCTGCAAGAAAGGGGCAGGTTCCTTCGCGTACTCTGTGTAAAATTGAACAAGTATCCCATGAGGTCCAGCGGCCTTTCCTCTTTTGAGCGATTTTAATTGTTTCTCTATCCCTCTGTCGTCTATTTCGATATCTACCATTTTGTCATCTGTGCAACAATCTAGAGAAGGAACTACAGTGTAGTCTTCCTCTGTGAAACAGCTTTGGAAAAAGACACTTAGTATTTCGGCCTTTAGTGTGTCATCCTCTGTTTCACTACCATTTTGGTCACAGAGTGTCTGGACGTTTTGTTTTGATCCATCTACCGCTTTGACATAAGACCAAAATTTCTAAGGTTTTTTTTTACAAATCAGTACATAGAACTTTACTTTCGAATTCATTGAAAGCCTCTCGCATAGCCCTTCTCACACTACATCAGTGCTGTCCTCATTAGATGCGGAATTTGCCAGAAGGCCAAACCACCCACTCATTCGTTTAGGGCGCCTCTGTACCCAATAATTCCGGTCCGATTGAAAGATACGGCTGCGACCGATTTATTTGGGCCGCTTCCCTCATAGATTAACGGCTATTTCCATGTGCTGGTAACCGTAGAACTTGGGTCAAAGTTCGTCACTCTCACCCCGTTGCGTACAGCAACAGCAAAGACGGTGTCGGCGGCTTAAGTGCGCCACTTCTTACAGCAAGTGGGATACGTTAGGAGGATCATTAGTGACAATGGTCCACGATTCCGGTCAAGAGTATGAAGACGCACTTTTGCAAGACGGGGTATAACCCCGATTTTCATTTCAAGGTACACACTGAGTACCAATTCCGCCGAGCGGGTCATAAAAGAGCTAGTTAAGCTATGCCGGATACATTGTCACAGGCAACACCGGAACTGGGCAATGTACTTAAAAGATTTCCAAGATATTTTAAACGGTATGCCGCATGGGTCCACGGGATTCAGCCCCATAACCATGCTTAGAAACGAGCGCCCTCCAGACAAAATCCGGGAGCTCATGTTGTTGTTGTGGTCTTCAGTCCTGAGACTGGTTTGATGCAGCTCTCCAGGTTACTCTATCCTGTGCAAGCTTCTTCACCTCCCAGTACCTACTGCAACCTACATCCTTCTGAATCTGCTTAGTGTATTCATCTCTTGGTCTCCCTCTACGATTTTTACCCTCCACGCTGCCCTCCAATACTAAATTGGTGATCCCCTGATGCCTAAGAACATGTCCTACCAACCGATCCCTTCTTCTAGTCCGGGAGCTCATAGAATTTCCAAAATGGTTCAAATGGCTCTGAGCACTATGGGACTTATCATCTGTGGTCATCAGTCCCCTAGAACTTAGAACTTGATGCGTAGAACGTTAGACTTAATTTGGGGAGCGAGTGTCCCATAATCATTTATATATCTGCTTTTTCTATGATTTTTGTGATTAGCGCATTTGAATAATGTAGGATATTTTATTCATTATTATGATAGAGTAATCATTAGGTAAATACCTTCCGTATTAAATTCCTTACTGCAAATGCATGAGAACAAAACGGTTCATATGGCTCTGAGCACTATGGGACTTAACATCTGTGGTCATCAGTCCCCTGGAACTTAGAACTACTTAAACCTAACTAACCTAAGGACATCACACACATCCATGCCCGAGGCAGCATTCGAACCTGCGACCGTAGCGGTCGCGCGGTTCCAGACTGAAGCGTCTAGAACCGCACGGCCACACCGGCTGGCATAGAAGTTCCACCCACACGGAGGCTACGGCACTCCGATGTAATGAAGCTGGCAATCCACCGAATTACAAAAGAGGCAGAGAGCCGTAAGCGGCGACACAGGGGCCTTCCCGAAATCTTCCCCTACGGCCAGGTGTATAAGTTCTGGTCAAGTCACACAGGCAATCAAAGAAGCACCGGCACCTGTGCGAGACATTTTTTAATCTACACGCAGGTCCATTTCGAGTGCGACGCATTGTACACCCCAACGCAGTACAAATTGAAACGATACGCTCCAGAAAGAGCAGGTGATTGCATATCGTCACCAATATTAAACTGTGGAAAACGCAATAAAAGTAATGATTAGCTCCTAGTCTTATCGGCGAAGGGAATGTATACAAAGTGCCATAAAATCATATTCCATGGAGTTCTCATGTTAATGAAATATGTTAAAACGTCACCTTAGAAAATTTATAAATGACTGTGCTTAAACTGACACACAATATTACTAGCGCAAAGCAATCTGACTTTCAAAAATCCCTACAAAAGAATGGCCCTGACTAACAATAACCCATACCTTTCATGAATGCCAGCTGAATAAAAGATTCGAACTACTGAAGGCACTAACTAGTCATAGGCATAGTAAGCAAATGAAAGATTTTGATAGAGAACAAACAATCTATTTACCTTAAGAGTGTTCAAAAGTCATTATATATCTAATCTTACAAATGTACTCTCTCTGATGGACACAAGCCCAGATCATCCGCTCTCGAAACTCCGCCATCTCTCTCACCACATCCACCACTGTTGGCGGCTCACCTCCAACTGCGCAACCCGACGCGCTGTTAACAGCCAACTGCCCAACACTACAATAGCAAATTCCAACAATTCAAATCAGCCAAAGACTGCACACAGCACAGTCAGTGATTTTCATACAGAGCGCTACATGGCGTTACCAACATAAAATCCTAAACAGCCTACTTACAATGTAATATTGTCAAGTTAGAAAGTAGTTCTTTTGGTCCATTGTATACAAGTCTTTGTGTACTAATATAACCCCGTAATTTGGCTGCAATCACTATCAGATTTCAAAGCACCTCCAAAGATTCGGTTGTACCCAACAAGGGCGTACCCAGGATCTGAACTGGTGGTGGTGGGGGGGGGGGGGGGGGGGGGGGCAGGTCAGACTAGTCTCAGGAAACAAGGACTCGAGACAACATGCAGCTCTTCTTATTAAATAAAACAGTACACCAGTGAAAAACTGCTTTTAATAAACATTTTAAATACAAGAATGCACTTGTACAATCCGAGAAAACATGCAGGATTTCTTACTAAATAAAACAGTAAACTAGTGAAAAACAGAGAATATCTTCGGGGGGGGGGGCAGTTGCCACCCACCCCCCCTGCCTCTCCCTGGGTACGCCCATGGTTGTAGCCATGCAGGAACGGGAGACATTATCTTAGACCTTTCTAATGAAAGGAGAACGAAGAGAAATAAGTAATACGATGTATTTAGGTTGAGTGGTTATTGCGCCATAGGAGCGCCAATGCCCGCCTGTGCATTCATTGTACGAGATGGACGGCCCGTAATGGAGGTTGTTCGCGCCATAAGGGCGCCTTATATATACGCAGAGTTATGTGAGATAATTGGAGGGACCCTGAGCACAGGGGAAGCCCTGTGATGTGTGTTCCAGGAACGCACGGAGTACAATTAACTGGAGGAGGAGAAGCGACTCGATGGGAGCAGAATAGAGCCGATGGAGAACAAAAGCAGTGACTACAAGCCGGGCCAGCACACATAGGAAAACCCAGGGAACAGGGAGTACACATATCCTGTTTTATTGCTAGTAAAATAACTAGACTAAGAAGTGTTAGTAATAATCTTATAATCTGCCTCGTACAGCGGATAAAAATAAAAAATTGTGTGCACTTAATAGATATCCCATGTGTAATGAACTTGAATCATGCCTACTGAGTTATTACTAGAATGACGGAGCCAACCAGACATCAAGTACGGCAGACAGTATGTGTCCCGCAGCCCGTTGAAGGCCACCGCCGAAACGTGACAACCACAGTTGAAAGCCTGCTCAAAGTCAGCAGGAAGCGCCGTTCGTATAAACACTGATGAAGTATTAACATTCTAGCTTCTGTCCTTGGAAATGAATGAGTGAATCTCTGTGTCAAACAATGGGCAAGCACTTTACTTTACTTGCATGCCGACTGCTACCTTAACCTTGGGTGAGAGCAGCGTAAATGCTGAACGCATACTGTAGCTAGTAGTATACCGTTTGGTGTTTATCTTCTAATAGTTAGCACGAAAATCTCCATGTTATGAGTATATGAAAAAATAAGAGCAGGCGCGAGTGTAAACAACCTTCCTGTAAATCACATTCACAGGCAGACTGACTTATTAACCAGGTGTGATAAAGACTGTAGAAGAATTGCAGTGTGTTCAGTAGCTGAACAATAATTACTAACCACACGTAGTAAAGACTGGTGCTTGGATACAGAAACGTAAATGTATACTTATGCAAAGAACCCCGAATACTTCTGAACCTATAAGAAATGACTCCTTTACCAATTATGAGTAATTTGATATCCCGTTAAGGGAGGAAATTACACTACTGGCCATTAAAATTGCTACACCACGAACATGATGTGCTACAGACGCGAAATTTAACCAAATGATTAGCTTTTCAGAGCATTCACACAAGGTTGGGGCCGGTGGCGATACCTACAACGTGCTGAGATGACGAAAGCTTCCAACCCATTTCTCCTACACAGTTGACCAGCGTTGCCTGGTGAAACGTTGTTGGGATGCCTCGTGTAAGGAGGTGAAATGCATACCATCATGTTTCCGACTTTGATAAAGGTCGGATTGTAACCTATTGCGATTGCGGTTTATCGTCTCGTGACATTGCTGCTCACGTTGGTCGAGATCCAATGAATGTTAGCAGAATATGGAATTGGTTGGTTCAGGTGGGCAATGCGGAACGCCGTGCTGGATCCCAACGGCCTCATATCACTAGCAGTCGAGATGACAGGCATCTTATCCGCATGGCTGTAACGGATCGTGCAGCCACGTCTCGATTCCTGAGTCAACATATGGGGACGTTTGCAAGACAACAACCATCTGCACGAACAGTTCGACGACGTTTGGAGCAGCATGGACTATCAGCTCGAAGACCACGGCTGCGGTTACCCTTGACGCTGCATCACAGACAGGAGCTCCTGCGATGGTGTACTCAACGAAAAACCTGGGTGCACGAATGGCAAAACGTCATTTTTTCCGATGAATCCAGGTTCTGTTTACAGCGTATGATGGTCGCATCCGTGTTTGGCGACATTGCGGTGAACGCACATTGGAAGCGTGTTTTCGTCATCGCCATACTGGCGTATCGCCCGGCGTGATGGTATGGGGTGTCATTGGTTACAGGTCTCAGTCACCTCTTGTTCGCATTGACGGCAGCTTGAACAGTGGACGTTACATTTCAGATGTGTTACGACCCGTGGCTCTACCCTTCATTCTATCCCTGCGAAACCCTACATTTCAGCAAGATAATGCACGACCGCATGTTGCAGGTCCTGTACAGGCCTTTCTGGATACAGACAATGTTCGACTGCTGCCCTGGTCAGCACATTCTCCAGACCTCTCACCAATCGAAAACTTCTGGTCAATGGTGGTCGAGCAACTGGGTCGTCACAATACGCCAGTCACTACTCTTGATGGACTGTGGTATCGTGTTGAAGCTGCATGGGCAGCTGTACCTGTACACGCCATCCAGGCTCTGTTTGACTCAATGCCCGGGCGTATCAAGGCCGTTATTACGGCCAGAGGTGGTCGTTCTGGGTACTGATTTCTCAGGATCTATGCAACCAAATGGCGTGAAAATGTAATCACATGTCAGTTCTAGCATAATATATTTGTCCAACGAATACCCGTTTATCATGTGCATTTCTTCTTGGTGTAGCAATTTTAATGGTCAGTAGTGTACTTATTATATGACTGAGTGTGCATGACGTTTGTTTTTGGGTAGCCTGTTGCCCATCGTCATGTCCAATTGAAGGCAGCTTGATGCCTAGAACGTTAGACTTAATTTGGGGAGCGAGTGTCCCATACTTATTTATATATCTGCTTTTTGTTTGATTTTTGTGATTAGCGTATTTGAATAATATATGATATTTTATTCATTATTATGATAGAGTAGTCATTAGGTAAATACCTTCAGTATTAAATTCCTTACTGCAAATGCATGAGAACATTAACGGTTAAAATGAAGCAACCGTTATATTTATTTTTTCTTTAATTTTCTGTTGATTAAAGTCAATACAGTAAAATCTCGATTAACCATCACTCTTTAAACCGTCAATCTCTGTTAACCGTCACTGCTGTAACAGCATAATAATACTGTAATAAGAGAATGCTCTAAGGTGCAGTGACGCGTTCGCTTTGTTTATTTACTCTGTTTTAGTTGGAAGTTAGAGCACATTTGGCTGAAAAAAAGTTGCCACAGAAAGCGCTATTGCTATTAGACAATGCCCCAACGCACCCTACTTGTGAAATGAAAAGTGATGACGGCAACATAACGTGTCCTTCCAGCTAACACAACTTCACTTATACAACCCATGGATCAGGGAATCATCGAAAACTTGAAACGTCGTTATAGAAAAATATTTATCGAAAGTTTGCTCTCATATGAGATGAATCAACATCTGTAAAACAGTTTTGGAGGTCTTACAGTATTAAAGATGCCATTTTCAATGTTGCCAGTGTATGGAGTGATTTGTCAGTGTCAAATCTCAAGAACGGTTGGAATAAACTTTGGCCTCAAGCTAGAGGTGAAGAATCGGAGGAACCTAAGTGTGTGACAGTTGACGAGATGGTCAGTTTGTGCAATCATTTACAAATCAGCACAAATTTGACGTCAGAAGAAGTATCAGAGTGGTTAGCGTGTGACAAAGTGGACGGGGGTTTTCAAATTTTGAATGATGACGAAACTGTTGCCAGCGTAAGTGCCACCAAAGAAGAAGAAGAAGAAGAAGAAGAAGAAGGGGCTGATGAAGACGAGTGTTCGAACCATGAAGAAAAACAAACTATTAGCCATTCAGAGGACGAAACAATGCTGTCCAAGTGTATAGAATGGTTTGAAAGTCAAGAAGAGGCTAATGCAACGCAGGCACTACTGCTCCGAAAAATACGAAATATTGATGCGGTGAAAGCTCGAACATCAAAAAGGCAGAAGAAATTGACCGACTATTTCCAAGCCAGATAAACTATTTCACCTGTAAGTTTATGGTACAGTACAGTACTGTATATCACGAATTTTGCAGCTTTTGTAGCTACTGTACGGATGTTTTTATCATGTAATAAATAGTTTTATTTGCTATTACAATAGTGTTTAATTTGTTTTCGCTTCGAAATATTATTATATTACTGTGAGAGTGATACGTGTCTATACATAAAATAATGGATTGAGGTTATGTTTTGGAGGAATACAGTGTTTCTGCTATCCGTCTACTCACTCAACCGTCACGACCACGGCCCCTAAGATGGCGATTAATCGAGTTTCCACTGTGTAATGAATTTTGTATGTGACACAGGCTTCTGTGTCTGTAAATGGACCTAAATCAAGGCCACATGCACAGTAGACAGTTTACGTAACTTACTGCGTGTTACACACAGCACTACGTGGCTCAATCTGTGTCTTTCAAATTCGTTGCAAGTGCTTTTGTACGGCGGCTACACACTGCCGGGTCTACGCCAGCACAGCAGTTCGACACGACGCGGGAGGCGTGCGCCTAGACGGCTACGGAGGAAGCGGCCTGCGGCTCAGGGCAACACCGACTCAAAGGAAGGCGTCGGCGCTTGTTGGTGACGTCACGTCAGCTAGGCACGGCGAGCGCCAGGTCTGTTGCAGGCAGAAACGCCTGGGCGTGCTTATCACTATAAATCTCTTATGTTTGGACAAAATGTTTGCTATTGTTTTCGATACTGCAGTTTTATTTAGATGGAAGTTTTCTTACTATCGTAAAGCTACAAATGAAGATCATAGTTCTGTATTACTGAATCCTGTCTAGACAAACCTAGATCAATATGAGAAGATGCCTTACCCCATTGCAAGCTTCGGAAATTTTACATTCAAGTAACTATATTTACTTGATCCATTTTGTTATCGAAACTTACCCCAACCCCCTTACAATTAACTCGTTTCTTTTATTTATTTATTTTCTTTTGACATTGTCACTGGAAATGTGAATTAATTTACAGGTGTAAATGTCCAACTGTTGCCAGTCATTAGATTATAGTCGTTTTCAACGAAAGGATTTGTAAACAGGAAACAAAATAGCTTCATACATCGAAAATACTGCTGAGCTTAAACTTTTTTAAACATGAGCATTAGAAAAGATAAATATTTCCCTCTTGCAACTGAAAGGAGAAACTTTATGAGGTAAAAAAAAATTATTTTATTGAACAAGTATGTCTCATTTGCCTCCTCTTCTGTCCCCCACCCCCTCACCCAACGTGTACAGTCGCGAGATATTTCAGTAACATTCAGTGCTCCTCACCCCACAGTCAACCAAGATACCTAAAGAAGAGCACCAATATGTTCACAGTTCCTTGTAAAAGCAACCCAGTACAAAGGTAACTTCCACAGATAGGTAAAGAAGCTGTTGTGTACATAGTTCCGCATAGTCAGCGTGTACACAACTTTCCAATTAGAGCACAACAGCGCAGCTGCAGCGCTCGTCCGTCTCTGCACTACCAGATGGCGCTGCCTTGAAGACGGACCAAATTCTGCTTCCGCTGATCAGCGTATTAATATGTAACGCAGCCAATGAGATTGCTGCTAACGTAGAACCTTTCCTCCTCGCGGATCACACTCGCGCAGTGATACCTGAACGTGCGAGGTATTATAACTGGTTAGTCAGTCTGCATTAGTCTGTACCAGTCTGCATTTGTCTGTACTAGTCTACAGTCAAGTTTCAGTCTGCACCTAATAAAATTATCATATTCCTGTACATAGCCATGAAGAGAAATGTATAGACACTTTGTCAAGTATCAGAGATATGTGAGAATAAGATTAACGTACCAAGACCAAAGGAACTTCAGATTGTCAGTTGTAAATAGCATCCAGAATCAAGTTATGTAAGGTTTTTGCTTGATTACTATTTTAATAAATGCGTGTGAAGATTAATCAAGTTTAAAGTTGGTCACCGTCAATCTGCTACTCTAAGCGTGCAAGTAGCATTTCTATCGTCTGACCAAACGGCAGAAGATAAACACGCCACGATAAGACCACGAGACATATTGCTGACACTCGCCTACTTCGTTAGAGCGACAAATCAAATAATCTGATGGTGTGTGTACCGAAGGTCCTGCAGTGCGCACACCACAGAAGCACGAATTCTGTTGCTGCTGGACCGTGAAGTTGTTTTTGTATGTCAATCCTCAAAACAGGTGGAAATTTAAGTTCAGAAGTACACTATTTGTTAAGAAGTGTAATGAGTTGCACAGTTGATTGCAGAAATCTCTCAGAACAATGTGTGTTGGTCAACTACGGCCAATAGTTCCACATTTTCCTGTGTCAGAGAGGGAGACACCACCATTATGAGTATGCCTGCAACAGACCTGGCGTTCGCCGTGCCTAGCTGGCGTGACGCCACCAACAAGCGGCGAGGCCTTCCTTTGAGTCGGTGTTGGACACGTCCGGCAGGCCTTCCCAGGCGTGGCAGAATGAAAGAAGCGGCCCGCGTACCGCGGTCGCTGACCTCGTCCCCCGGGGCGCCTGTCAGCAAGCAGACACGCCTCCCAGCCACAGCTGAGACGGCAACGCCCACCACACAGGTGGCTCTCCACCGAGGGCGCTCACGTAAGACGCCGATTCACAGCCCGACCGGTGCGCCGAACAGCTCGCTTACGCTACCCGCGACAAGTCACGTGCCCTTAGTGCTAGGATTTCACCCAGAACAAGCCCCGCCCACTCGCCCCCCCCCCCCCCCCCCTCCACGCCTATCCTTAGTGTAAGGCCCTCCCTTAAACAGCCCCCAGTTCCGCAAACTCGAAGTTGTTATCGTCACAGTCCAACACATGTTAGACTGTAATGAAATTCAGTAATGATAAGAAATTCAAGTTTTTCTGGATAGTAATATAATATGAATGTACATTATAAAAGAAATAAAAATATTTATTGAGAATTAAAAGCATCGCTAGCAATAGAAAACAAGAAAATAGCGTGATGTTATTTAAAGACAATAAGGACACAGTTTCGTTAACTAATTCACTTATTATAATACATTCATTCATGGGAAACAGCAGAGTAAACGTGCAACGCGAAAACAATCGTCTTGAATCTGTCATGTCGGTAGTAAAGCCACGGATGCAGTATAACTCTGTTGTCTAAAATCATACAGAAATAAGTCGTTTTGATTATGTAGGCCCTCATAGTAGCTGACGAAAATTAAAGAATATAAGAACGTCATAAAGTAGAAATGCCTTATTGCAAGCAGTAAGGTATTAGCTTATATGACACATTTAGTTAGTATTTGCATGACTTTTAATTTGTAAATTCTTCCAATGCCATACCTGCGCGTTATAAACGAAGTTACACTCCTGGAAATTGAAATAAGAACACCGTGAATTCATTGTCCCAGGAAGGGGAAACTTTATTGACACATTCCTGGGGTCATATACATCACATGATCACACTGACAGAACCACAGTCACATAGACACAGGCAACAGAGCATGCACAATGTCGGCACTAGTACAGTGTATATCCACTTTTCGCAGCAATGCAGGCTGCTATTCTCCCATGGAGACGATCGTAGAGATGCTGGATGTAGTCCTGTGGAACGGCTTGCCATGCCATTTCCACCTGGCGCCTCAGTTGGACCAGCGTTCGTGCTGGACGTGCAGACCGCGTGAGACGACGCTTCATCCAGTCCCAAACATGCTCAATGGGGGACACATCCGGAGATCTTGCTGGCCAGGGTAGTTGGCTTACACCTTCTAGGGCACGTTGGGTGGCACGGGATACATGCGGACTACCATTGTCCTGTTGGAACAGCAAGTTCCCTTGCTGGTCTAGGAATGGTAGAACGATGGGTTCGATGACGGTTTGGATGTACCGTGCACTATTCAGTGTCCCCTCGACGATCACCAGAGGTGTACGGCCAGTGTAGGAGATCGCTCCCCACACCATGATGCCGGGTGTTGGCCCTGTGTGCCTCGGTCGTATGCAGTCCGGATTGTGGCGCTCACCTGCACGGCGCCAAACACGCATACGACCATCATTGGCACCAAGGCAGAAGCGACTCTCATCGCTGAAGACGACACGTCTCCATTCGTCCCTCGATTCACGCCTGTCGCGACACCACTGGAGGCGGACTGCACGATGTTGGGGCGTGAGCGGAAGACGGCCTAACGGTGTGCGGGACCGTAGCCCAGCTTCATGGAGACGGTTGCGAATGGTCCTCGCCGATACCCCAGGAGCAACAGTGTCCCTAATTTGCTGGGAAGTGGCGGTGCGGTCCCCTACGGCACTGCGTAGGATCCTACGGTCTTGGCGTGCATCCGTGCGTCGCTGCGGTCCGGTCCCAGGTCGACGGGCACGTGCACCTTCCGCCGACCACTGGCGACAACATCGAAGTACTGTGGAGACCTCACGCCCCACGTGTTGAGCAATTCGGCGGTACGTCCACCCGGCCTCCCGCATGCCCAATATACGCCCTCGCTCAAAGTCCGTCAACTGCACATACGGTTCACGTCCACGCTGTCGCGGCATACTACCAGTGTCAAATACTGCGATGGAGCTCCGTATGCCACGGCAAACTGGCTGACACTGACGGCGGCGGTGCACAAATGCTGCGCAGCTAGCGCCATTCGACGGCCAACACCGCGGTTCCTGGTGTGTCCGCTGTGCCGTGCGTGTGATCATTGCTTGTACAGCCCTCTCGCAGTGTCCGGAGCAAGTATGGTGGGTCTGACACACCGGTGTCAATGTGTTCTTTTTTCCATTTCCAGGACTGTATAAAGAATTGTGACTGTTTCTGTGAGATAAGTGTCTTATATGCTGTTGCAAACGTCTCAGGAAAATAATCTATCGTTATTCTTTGTCCTGTCTGTTTTTTAACCAAAAGATTTATTTATTTCGTAAATGTGATTCAGACCATTTTTTAAAAATAATAATGATGATGTGTATGTTTGTCACAGAGCAGTTATGGAGAAACTAAATGCTGCAGTGTTTCACGGCTGTAAAACGTCCTGCATGCTGTGCTAGTTGTTCTCCACCCCTAAATCCTTTCAGCAAAAGTATTCAATCAATAACACGCAAAAACAGCTTGGATCGATCTAGCAAGAACAAAGTAATTTTGATGCCCTCTGGAAGTATTGTGAACATTGGTGCTTGTTTAACATATACTGACTGAGTTCTCAAACTTAAGTGTCAAGTATACTGTGGATCCCCTTTCTCCAAGCAAATTATTCTTTGAGGGTAGGTTTTTCCTGTTTTAGCTTTGTGTGCTTTTTCTCCCAGAGAAGTATTTTTCTTCATGGGCTGTTCATCTGAATACTGAGTTCTCGTATTTAAAAAATTCAGTGCACAATTGTTTTCTCTTATGTTTGCTGTGAAAGTACCTGGCCCAGATGAGGCCAATTGTTCACGCTTTTTGTAACGTGTCTTTTAACAATCTGGAAAAATTTGAGACCTAGCAAGATATTAATTTAATATTCACTCCAAGTGCAGCCGAACGCGGTAAACCACGTGGGTCAACTGAAACGATACACATGCGCCGAACAAAGACCGGGAAAACCGGGAGTGAATGGGCGGCACTTCCTCCACTTGTTCCGAGTGAAATCCTAGCGCAAACGATCCCTGAAATCCAGGCGCTAACGATTACTCGACCAGTCCGGCTGTGTGTGGCCACCCCTCCCCCCACGCCTCGCCCCCCTCGCTGGACGGCCAAAACAAAAAGGAAAACTTGCTGTGGCTGCAACAGTGATATAACATCACTGCTGCAGCCACAGCAAGTAGATGAAGACAAGAAAAAGAAACGTTTATGGATGAAAGAATAAATCCAAGTTTCCTCATGGATGACAATACTTTTTGTGAATCGCTGGATCTCATACGGCCTAAAATCGAGAAGAAAGAAACGCATATAAGAGCTACCATCACTGCTGAGGAGTGGCTAGTAACAACATTGCTATTTCTGGCTACAGGCAGAAGCTATGAAGACCTGAAATACAGCTGTGCCATTTCATCTCAGCTGCTTGGCAAAAATCATCCCCGATACGGGTTGGGCCATCTTTGAGACACTGCAGCCAATATATTTAAGAGTAAGTGGATCACATTTTATTCAAATTAAAAAATAATGTTTTCAATATTTGCAGCCATTTTCCCCAGTTGCTACTTCAGTTGTACTTCATCATATACAGGGTGTTACAAAAAGGTACGACCAAACCTTCAGGAAACATTCCTCACAAACAAAGAAAGAAAATATGTTATGTGGACATGTGTCCGGAAACGCTTACTTTCCATGTTACAGCTCATTTTATTACTTCTCTTCAAATCGCATTAATCATAGAATGGAAACACACAGCAACAGAACGTACAAGCGTGACTTCAAACACTTTGTTACAGGAAATGTTCAAAGTGTCCTCCGTTAGCGAGGATACATGCATCCACCCTGTGTCGCATGGAATCCCTGATGCGCTGATGCAGCCCTGGAGAATGGCGTATTGTATCACAGCCATCCACAATACGAGCACGGATAGTCTCTACATTTCGTACCGGGGTTGCGTAGACGAGAGCTTTAAAATGCCCCCATAAATGAAAGTCAAGTGGGTTGTGGTCAGGAGAGCGTGGAGGCCATGGAATTGGTCCCCCTCTACCAATTCATCGGTCACCGAATCTGTTGTTGAGAAGCGTACGAACACTTCGACTGAAATGTGCAGGAGCTCCATCGTTCATGAACCACATGTTCTGTCGTACTTTTAAAGGCACATGTTCTAGCAGCACAGGTAGAGTATCCCGTATGAAATCATGATAATGTGCTCCGTTGAGCGTAGGTGGGCCCAATCAAGACATCAAAAAACTATGCCTGCCCAAACGTTCACAAAAAATCTCTACTGTTGACGTGATTGCACAATTGCGTGCAGATTCTCGTCTGGCCACACATGTTAATTGCGAAAATTTACAATTTCATCACGCTGGAATGAAGCCTCATCCGTGAAGAGAACATTTGCACTGAAATGAGGATTGACACATTGTTGGATGAACCATTCGCAGAAGTGTACCCGTGGAGGCCAATCAGCTGTTGACAGTGCCTGCACACGCTGTACACGGTACGGAAACAACTGGTTCTCCCGTAGCACTCTCCATACAGTGACGTGGTCAACGTTACCTTGTACAGCAGCAACTTCTCTGACGCTGACGTTAGGGTTATCGTCAACTGCATGAAGAATTGCCCCGTCCATTGCAGGTGTCCTCGTCGTTCTGGGTCTTCCCCAGTCGCGAGTCATAGGCTGGAATGTTCCGTGCTCCCTAAGACGCCGATCAATTGCTTCGAAGGTCTTCCTGTCGGGACACCTTCGATCAGGAAATCTGTCTCGAAACAAAAGTACTGCGCCACGGCTATTGCCCCGTGATAATCCATACATCAAATGGGCATCTGCCAACTCCGCATTTGTAAACATTGCACTGACTGCAAAACCAAGTTCGTGATGAACACTAACCTGTTGATGCTACGTACTGATGTGCTTGATGCTAGTACTGTAGAGCAATGAGTCGCATGTCAACACAAGCACCGAAGTCAACATTACCTTCTTTCAATTGGGCCAACTGGCGGTGAATCGAGGAAGTACAGTACTTACTGACGAAACTAAAATGAGCTCTAACATGGAAATTAATCGTTTCCGGACACATGTCCACGCAACATCTTTTCTTTATTTGTGTGTGAGGAATGTTTCCTGAATGTTTTACCGTACCTTTTTGTAACACCCTGTAGATAAGAAAAACTTATTTCGCTATTGAATATTTCAATTGTGTGTACAAACATGTTTCGCCTCTTCACGTTAAGCATTTTCAGTGGTCTTACTGGTGTCCGTAGTTTTTGAGGTCGTTGTTTTATAGGCTGATTCTTAATATTTCATGCACGCTGAAATAAAAAATGAAACTCGTTTTGTTGAGTCAGGCCAGGTTTTATTGCTGTTTCATTTTTTAAATAAGGCACTGAAGAAATTTTTCGGCGTAAATATGCGGATTATGGTCTGAAAACTGCCTTACATTTGGATGAAGTCTAAATCATGTATACGAGATCGTACATTAACATCATTTTATGGAAGAAATGCTCTATTCAAAGACTTTCGTATGTGTTTGGTAACTGGAATGTCTCTCTTGAGGCACCAAGAATAGTCCACAAGCATGTTCTCATCCTAGCGCACCTGGTAACTTTCCTCCATGGCTCTGATACACTTTATGAAGCTCACCCTGCCCCTGTCTATAGAGTCTCAACAGTTGTGTCAGCGAAGTAATCTAACGTGAGCTGAGAAAGTGCATTTTTATTGACATATGTACACCATGTATTTTGAAGTTTTGCCGAAATTTCTAGACTGTATTTTCATGTTTTGGGCTCATATAGATGCCAAGAAAGATTTTTTATTATAGATTTCAATACCAGACAGGCATTTATCACTGTATCCTCCACACTCTCATTGAATTGTGAGTCTTTCATAAGCTCGCTGATCTGAGGGCCATCAAAAATACATGCATTAAATTTAGCCTCAATCAAACATGGAAATTTGTTTTAACAAAGTAAAAGCCCTAGTTTCGTTGTTCACCGCCATCATATAGAACCTCATCAAACCAACTTTAATGTGCAGCAGTCAAAGTGGAATTTTCTGAGGATTCAGGAGGGCTTGTGACTTAATGTTGTGCAAACCAGATGAAAGGGGAGGTCTTGCTTTAGCTCCAAAGAATTCAAGATGCATTTTCGTCGCAAAAGGAGTGGTGTTTAACTTCTAGAGTGGCTTAATGACTTATCCAATATGCAGCAAAATCGGTCAGGACAATTCTTGCACTTTCGATTCATTTTGTAATAATATTACTTTCACTCAGGAAACTTAAGTCATGCTACTTTCCAGCTTACTGAAATATGTCATGGAAATAATTCTGCCTTGTGACAAACCTAAAAATTTCGAACGCTTGAATCGCTTATGTACCTAATAGGTCACTGCCTGAAAATTGAGGTAGGGAAGAAACCTGATTGAGTAAAGTGAGTTACATTTTCTTAATTCAGTGTGCACTAAATATACAAGATCACCTAAAAATAACCGTGACCTAAGAAAAGAAGTTTTGAAATACAAACTAGTGTAATATAAAGAAAATAATTTTCTTTTCAGAATATTTATAATTATCTAATATTCTTTTTGTTATTGAGCACTCAGAATGGCTAGCATGAATAGACGAAACGTGTTTGGTACACACATATGAAATATTTAGTTGGTTAAGTCAGAATTGACATATAAATTTGACTAAAACGTATAGGGTTGCTTACGGGAAAATTGTTATTGAAAACTATTGCTGTTTCTTAGTGAAATTCATCTTTATTGTTGTAAAATACAATCAGTGATATAGTTAATGTTGCTGACTATCACTTGTAGATGGCTTACATGCGCCTCCATCAAATGTTCTTCCATGCGGTTGCAGTTGTGTAGCTTGTTGATACGCGCCTGTTTCGTATATTCTACTATGGTGTTGCAATTGCATCGTATGGGAGTGGAAACTGTGGTGGAGATTGCATTACATGCATATACGGATTTGAGTGAGGCGTAAAAATTTGGGAATCACAACTTAATTTCCTCCTCTTTACCAAAAAGAGTACATCTGAAATAATTTTTTTGCTATGTCCTTTTGTTCGTTATCAGTAACTGCCTGAATCTCGAGACCCACACTTTGGCATCATTGTCAGAGGTAGAGTCTGCAGGTACTGGGACACAATATCTGCTAACTGAGATCTCTTTTTCGTCAATGATGTTGTCTCCTGAGTTCGACCACATCTCTTTTTCCCTGTAGTGGGCGTTGCAGCTGGTGGGCTTCCAGATGAAGGTAGCTCCTGTGACAGGTTCACCTGGAAAGCACAATGTCTGCATCAAAAACATGCAGTGTTTTCACTATTTGTACAACTTGGCCACGTAATCGTGCATTTCGATAATTGTATCTGTTTTAATTTCAGACTCCTTCATCTCAAGAAACAAGAGAAACGTTGCTCCTCAGTTTAAAGAACTATGGAATTTTGAAAACTGTTTAGGGGTATTGGATGGTAAGCATGTCCTGATTAAAAACAAACTATGAGTTTATATATGTTTACACCGGCACGAATGGTCGAGTGTCAGATGGTGGTATTCTAAAGCTTACAGACTTATACATTTCACTAGTATCTGGAACTAAATTTACTATGTAGAGTCTCTTTTTATTTCTTTCTTGTTATTATTTCAGGCATGGAGAGCTGGGCTGCATGGGTTCTTCCCTTGGCTCAGAGGATGAGGTACAATAAAACATCCCTTACTCCAAGAGTTATTTATTGACAAACATTTCCTTGACAACAGTGCATTCAGCGGACTTCAACCGGTTTACTTTACTCGCTTGGTTCAGCGCTTCCGTAGCAACAAGGCGTAGTGGCCTCGGTGCTGGCGGCGGCGGGAGATGCTAACGTAGACTGCAAGGAATGCCCCAGAACAGCAGCTGACGACGGCCGCACGTGGCGAGCGCTGCTTACGCGGCAGGACTGTGTGCCGGCGAGTGTACTGGCTTGCAATTCCGGGCGGCTGGCCGGCCACTGCGATGACGAAAGTTGCCCCGTGCTAGGAGCGAACCCGTGTTCTCAGATTCGGCGGCTCTGGGCGGCGTCCATTGAACTGGAGTTCTTCCCGATTCACGGGTGACTTTACTGGTTCGGCCGCATCCCTCCCAGTCACCCGAGTTATTCACTATACGTGTTCCTCCGTTGCTATTGGTGAGACTTCGACTTTAATGACTTGACTCGGAACGAAGACTCGACTTCTGTGACTTACTGGCGAAGGGACGACATCTTCTTCTTTCTTCGTAAGTCGTGGTAACTAGACGCTGCTATCAGGTTGTCCTATGACCTCCATAGCTGCCGCTTCTTCTTCATGCATACCGTCGGGAGTACATCAGCACGCCAAGCAAGCGTCACGAGGCTTCCGGAATATGACAAGCGTACTCCATAAGTTGACCAGCACTTCCAGCAGACTTCGAGGAGACTCCCAGCAGACTTCAGAAGAAGCTGCAAACTTCCAGAGGGAGCTGCCTCTTTCCGGGGTATTTATTTCGTGTTCCTGCTGACGGCGTGACGTTTGTAGCACAGTGACTGACCTCTGTGGTTCGATGCTAGAAGGTTCCCTCGTGTATCGTACACGTGACTTATGCTGGCTCCTGATCCGTCTGCCCTGCTTTCCAGAGGGGCCGGCAAAGTCCTCCGGACGACGCCCCCAGTAGACTGCTGACTGCTTGGTTCGCATACTCGATCTGACGATTACCTCTCCGCGGTCCTGCTCCACTTCCGTGTATCTGTTAGCGTGCTTGAGTCCCTGTAACTTCCTTCACCAAGTCTTTACTTAATTTTATAACTAATATTTACACATACGATCACTACACCTATTACAACTAGATCCCGTTTACCTGGAAGGAGTGGATTCTACAGTGCTATTTGTGTTTGTAGGTGGTGAAACTTTCTCTTTGATGCCGAATTTAATGAAACCGTATCCTCAAAGGAACTTAACAAGGGAGAAAAAGATCTTCAACTACAGGCTTAGCAGAGCTCGGCGGGTAGTTGAGAATGCTTTTGGAATAATGGCAAATAGATTTAGAGTGTTATTAACGCCAATAGCGGTTGACGTAAAAACTGTAGATGGAATCGTTCTTGCATGTACAGTTTTGCACAACTTTTTAAGGAAGAAAAGCCATAATTACATTCATACTTTCGCTGACTGCAATAACTCACAAATTGTAAACCTTACTGATAAAAACTTGCAGTCAGGTAGTCAACATATGTTAAGACTCGATATGACACGACAAACCAGTTACTGCAGAGGAAGTGCGAAGAAAATACAGGCAATATTTCAGTGACGTGAATGAATTAGAATTTCAAGAAACTTCGATCATTTAGAGTTTATGTCCAGAGCAACATTTATTTATACTTTATATACTAAATAAATAAAAGCTTTTGTATACTTACAACATCAATATGTGACTCATCATTTACTTCCTCAGTCTGTTCATCCTCCAGATTCCGCCCCTGTGTTTGCGAAGATATCCAACATGGCGCCTCTTCTCGATCCAGGGTGAACTGCAGGAGATCGTAGTACCAAAGCGTCGGTTCTGGCACGTTTTCAGCAGCGCTTCCAGTTGCTGATTTAGCGTCCTGTATTTTTCTAAACTGCCGCCGGAAAGACGCTCGTATAGAGCTCATTTTTCTTAATAACAAACGCCTTGTCTGCTGCACGATTTATTTCTTTGCACTTAGCTATAAGAACTTCGTAGGCTTTGTTCCTCATATTCACATTGGAGTAGTCCTTCGATTTTATCTCCCACAAACATGGCCATTCTCTGTACATATTAATGAAACACGCCCAAAAGCGTTTGTTTTCCTCGAACGACATTATGATAAAAGCAGTGACAACGAAAGAAGTGAACAACACAGAATTGGACACCGTACTGACGGAATGTGGGCTCGGAGGAAGCGGTCGGCCTGAGCTGTGGCCCGGCTCAGCAGGTGGAGGTCGAGGAGGCAGGTAGCGGCTCCCCGGTGGAGGAGAGCGGGTCGGGGCCAACCCTTTCAACGGGTCGGTCGGCCGACCGGTCCGGCTGTGAATGGGCTGCGTTATTCACTACTTCTTTCGTTGTCACTGCTTTTCGCTGCTTTTATGATAATGTTGTTCGAGGAAAACAAAGACTTTTGGGCGTGTTTCATTAATATGTACAGAGAATTGCCATGTTTGTGGGGGAGAAAATCGAAGGGTTACTCCAGTAGGAATATGAGGAACAAAGCCTACGACGTTCTTATACCTATGTGCAAAGAGATAAATCGTGCAGCAGACAAGGCGTTTGTTATTAAAAAAATTAGTTCTCTACGAGCGTCTTTCCGTTGACAGTTTACAAAAATACAGGACGCTAAATCAGCAACTGGAAGCGCTGCTGAAACGTGCCAGAACCGACGCTTTGGTACTACGATCTCCTGCAGTTCACCGTGGATCGAGAAGAGGTGTTATGTGGGATATCTTCACTAACACAGGGGAGGACTGTGGAGGATGAACAGACTGAGGAAGTAAATGATGACTCAGATATTAACGTTGTAAGTATACAAACGCTTTTATTTATTAAGTATACAAAGTATAAATAAATGTTGCTCTGGACGTAAACTCTAAATGCTCAAAGTTTCTTGAAATTCTAATTCATTCACGTCACTGAAATATTGCTTGTATTTTCCTCGCATTTCCTCTGCAGTAACTGTGCTGGTTTGTCGTATCGTATCGAGTCTTAACATTTGTTGACTACCTGACTGCAAGTTTTTATCAGTAAGGTTTACAATTTGTGAGTTTTTGCAGTCAGCGACAGTATGAATGTAATTAGGGCTTTCCTTCCTTAAAAAGTTGTGCAAAACTGCACATTATTTGTAATTTGAATAAAATGTGATCCACCTACTCTTAAATATATTGTCTGCAGTGTGTCAAAGACCTGACTGCAAGTTTTTATCAGTAAGGTTTACAATTTGTGAGTTTTTGCAGTCAGCGACAGTATGAATGTAATTAGGGCTTTTCTTCCTTAAAAAGTTGTGCAAAACTATACATTATTTGTAATTTGAATAAAATGTGATCCACTTACTCTTAAATATATTGTCTGCAGTGTGTCAAAGATGGCGCAACCCGTTTCGGGGATGATTTTTCCAAGCAGCTGAGATGAAATGGCACAGTTATATTTCAGGTCTTCATAACTTCTGCCTGTAGTCAGAAATCGCAATGTCGCTACTAGTAGCTCCTCGGCGGTGATGGTAGTTTCTATATGCGTTTCTTTCTTCTCGACTTTAGGCCGTACGAGATCCAGCAATTCACAAAAAGTATTGTCATCCATACGTAAGAAGTTTTTATGGCCTGTAGGCTCTTGAACTTGGAGGGCACGTAATAGATTTATGTGAGGAAACTTGAATTTATCTCTCAACCATTCTTTCGTCCATAAACATTTCTTGTTCTTGTCTTCATCTACACATAACATCACTGCTGCAGCCACAGGGAGTTTTCTTTTTTGTTTTGGCATGGTGAGCGCTGCCACACGACTGCGCCCGCAGGTAGAGGCTGCCCAGCGGTTGGGGGGGGGGGGGGGGTACCGTAAGCGACGTACCGGTCGGGCTGTGTATGGGCGGCTTAAGACGCACGGCACACACCGAGTGGTGCAGTCGTGCAGCAAACACGCCTTCCTCCAACTATCTGATGGCACGAACAACAAGACGTGCGCCGACCTGCAAATCAGACGGCACCACCGCACGAGGAAGGAAGAAGAGGGCTCCAACTCTACAAACCGGAGTGGAAAAACGAGACGTGTTGTACCAAGGCAAACCCAGAGCGCAAACGCCCACCCAACCGCCAGACGACACCACATCTAACGTCGGCCACGAGAGGCGTCTCCGATGGGGGACGTGCCTCCCACACGCACACCAGACCGCTGTCACCAGACTGCTGTCACCATTGTGCCTCTGTGGCGCTAAACCGAGACGACAAACTACGGAGGTGCTGTCAACCACCAACAGCAGTCCATCTTACTGCTGCAGAGACAGGAGGAGTTGGACGAGACACGAGCTGCAGCTGGCGAATTTTCGGAGGACAAGACCCGAGCGTGACAACGAACGCCCACACACAAGTGTCCCCAAATACACTGTCGTTTTAGATTAGATTAGATTTATTTTCATTCCATTTGATCCGTAGTGAGGAGGTCCTTCAGGATGTGAAACATGTCAGAAAAACAACAATAAATGACAAATATTTACAACTAGAAGAAATAAGCTAATGTACCATTTCATGGGTCCCAAATGGAATGATGGTCATTTTTTAATGAACACTATATGAAAGAGTCATTTTACAAATACTAATGCACTGAATTTAAATGTAAAAAGTTTTATTTATTTATTTATAAGGTAATAAACATGTAATAAAACTACAATAATACTTATTTACAATGAACACATTACTGCACTGAAATGGTGCAGATGTTAGATTGTACTTACACACACACATACAGGGTGTTACAAAAGGTATGCCCAAACTTTCAGGAAACACACAAAGAAAGAAAATATGTTATATGGACATGTGTCCGGAATCGCTTACTTTCCATGTTAGAGCTCATTTTATTACTTCTCTTCAGATCACGTTAATCATGGAATGGAAACACACAACAACAGAACGTACCAGCGTGACTTCAAACACTTTGTTACAGGAAATGTTCAAAATGTCCTCCGTTAGCGAGGATACATGCATCCACCCTGTGTCGCATGGAATCCCTGATGCGTTGATGCAGCACTGGTGAATGGCGTATTGTATCACAGCCGTCCACAATACGAGCACGAAGAGTCTCTACATTTGGTACCGGGGTTACGTAGACAAGAGCTTTCAAATACTCCCATAAATGAAAGTCAAGAGGGTTTAGGTCAGGAGAGCTTGGAGGCCATGGAATTGGTCCACCTCTACCAATCCATCGGTCACCGAATCTGTTGTTGAGAAGCGTACGAGCACTTCGACTGAAATGTGCAGAAGCTCCATCGTGCATGAACCACATGTTGTGTCATACTTTTAAAGGCACATGTTCTAGCATCACAGATAGAGTATCCCATATGAAATCATGGTGGTGAATCGAGGAAGTACAGTACATACTGACGAAACTAAAATGAGCTCTAACATGGAAATTAAGTGCTTCTGGACACATGTCCACATAACATCTTTTCTTTATTTGTATGTGAGGAATGTTTCTTGAAAGTTTGGCCATACCTTTTTGTAACACCATATATATATATATATATATATATATATATATATATATATATATATATATATATACAAGAACACATTACTGCACTGAAAGTGTGCAGAAGTTATATTGTACTTATATATATATATATATATATATATATATATATATATATATATATATAAAAATCGGTTGGTTTTACTGAGAAATTCATCAATGGAGTAGAAGGAGTTGGCCACCAATAAATCCTTTAGGCTTCTCTTAAAGTGAATTTCATTGGTTGTTAACTTTTTTATGGTTGCTGGCAAGTTATTGAAAATGCGTATTGCTGAATAATGCACACGTTTTTGTACAAGACTAAGTGACTTTAAATCCTTGTGAAGATTATTCTTATTTCTAGTATTGATTCCATGGATTGAACTATTGGTCTGAAAAAGTTATATATTTTTAATAACAAGTTTCATTAAGGAATAAATATATTGGGAAGCAGTAGTTAGTATCCCTAGTTCCCTAAACAGGCTTCTGCAGGATGTTCTTGAGTTCACACCAGATATAACTCTTACTCCACGTTTTTGTATCCGGAAAACTTTAGCTTGGCTTGATGAATTACCCAAAAAAAATCCCATATGACATTATGGAATGAAAGTAAGAATAGTATGCAAGATTTTTCATTTTTATACCCCCTATGTCTGACAAAATTCGCGTTGCAAAGAGCGATTTGTTAAGACGCTTCAGCAGTTCTGTGGTGTGTTCCTCCCAGTTGAATTTATTATCAAACTCTAATTCCAAGAATTTTAACACCGTACACTTCTTCTATCTTCTTGTCATCGTATGTTAGACATATACTCGTGAGACACCCCTTACAAGTTCTGAACTGCATGTAATGTGTAAAGTTTCGTGACAAGGAATTGGCCCAGAACCAGTGATTAATGTCCACAAATATTTTATTGGCTGATCTTTCTAAGACTAAACTTGATTTGCTATTTATTGCAATGTTTGTATCATCGGCAAACAAAACGAACTTGGCATCTGGTAATGTTACTGATGAAAGGTCATTCATATACACAAGAAAACATAAGGTCCGCAAAATGGAACCTTGTGGGACCCAACATGTAATTAGTTCCCAGTTGGATGATGCCTGGTAGCTTGATACATGTCTCTTTCCTAACAACACCCTTTGTTTCCTGCCAGAGATATAAGATTTCAACTATTTTGCATCATTTCCTGTTACAATATAATATTCTAATTTACTTAAAAGCATATTGTGATTTACACAATCAAATGCCTTTGACAGATCACAAAATATACCAGTTGCCTGCAATTTTTTGTCTAATGAATTAACCACATTTTCATTGTAAGAGTAGATAGCCTTCTCAATATCAGAACCTTTTAGAAATCCAAACTGTGACTTTGACAGTATGTTATTTGAGATAAGATCGTTATAACGCCGACTATACATTACATTTTCTAAAATTTTTGAGAATGATGGCAACAATGAAATTGGACGGAAATTTGATGCTATTTCTTTATCTCCCTTCTTAAACAGTGGTCCCCTGGTAGTCAATCCAAGTCACCTTAAGAAGAAACGTCCACCCCGGCACTCCTAATACACACAGTGAAATCCACGTGTGACGAAGACTGAAGCAAACAGGACGTCATAAGTGTACATAAAATTGTTTCATTGTTTTGATGTCTTTTTGTGTTCAAAGTGTGTTGTTTCAAATCTTGTGATCACAAGCACCATGATGCTGTGAACAGCAAACAGTTTTAAACTATTAGTTACATTTGTGTTTTAAGTATCTTGCCCACCGCTAGGGACCATTGATCCCCTGTGACCTAAGTTCCTTGCCACATTTCTATTTTATGTGCCCCATAATAAATATCACAAGGTCATAACCAATTATGCTGTGAAGCAGCAGTCCTTGTATAATTATTCCTATGCGTGAAGTGATCCTTTTTTGCGAGTTTAATTAGTGTGACTAGCTTTAAATATTAAATGTCTTTATTATTAGTGTCTAGGTGCTATATCTGAAAACGTTCACTTAATGATCAGCATCACTGGATAGTGAACATACGATGATTTTATGCCCTCAAATGAGAGGACAAAATGTAATGTACGTCATATGACTTTCTATAACTATGTACATTTAACTGATATTTTCATTTTTTGAGGCCTCTTAATGTTCAGGGGAAACCTACCTGAAGGGGAAGCAATGTATTTGTGTATTTTTATTATTTATGTTTCTACAATAATTCACTTTTCTTTTGCACAGTTATAGTTCATAAGACTAACTTTGAATGCCAAAGGTTTATCTACAATGATTATTATTACTATCGGTAATATATTTTTGTATTATTATTTACGTTTGTAGAATAATTCACCTTTTTCACAATTGTAGTTCATAAGACTAATTGTAAATGTCAAATATTTTGTTTATTATCATTATTAGTACTATCTGTGACTCATATTAGAAAAGGTTCAGGTAATAACCAGCCTCACTGGACATACAGATTTTAATGTTTGTTTGAAATCTCATCCTGTCAAGAGTTGTGTAAACTTAAATGTTGTTTAATTTAAGTGTTTGTCTCCAAAATGGTAGGGAGAAAACCCACCTGTAGGGACATTTGCCATACTGTTAGGCTACAAGACCCCTTCTGAGTGCCTATAGGAAGATAATGTTTCAACTTTAATTGCGCTCTCCATTTCATTTTTGTTGTTTGTCTGGTTTAACGAAATGGACCGAAATTGTCTTGCCATCGGAAGAACATTCCGGATCATTTCGTTCCATCTACTGTATGTACCGTTCCATGATTTAATACGATGTTATGCAATCGTACCTTCTTAAAAGGACAGCACAATCGATAGATATTCACGGGTGCGGCCACTTGCCGTTTCTCTCTCTCTCGTAACGCGGCCACACCGCGGGCGCCACGAAACTCCCATGATGTAGGATGGAATGTTCATTTCTTATGTTGTAGAATATTTATTATGGTGTAGAATATTTATTTAATGTTAATATGTTCACGCACGTGAAATATCCTTTACAACCTATTCCCATCCTTCCATGTCAGCCATTAGTTTGGAAGCAGACAACTCTTGGTAGACTGTAGTAGTGCCAACTTTGTTTCCTTGGGCTTGAGTGGCAGAGATCGACCACAGGCAAAACTTTGTCAATGAGAATGTGAGAACATAGGGTTTAGCGGCGAGAGGTTGGTCAGGCTACCCCCTCCACCGAAGACCAGAGGCTCTCAGGAGCTCCGCCTTGGTAAGGGGCTGTTCTGCGAAGAAAGGGTAAGCGAGTGGACGTGCCTTCAGCATGTCCGTCTCCATTGGTAATGGAAAAAGGTATTGGACTACTAGATATTTGTGACTACCCCACTCTTTTTCAGGGAAACCAATGATTCCGCTCATGGCTATTTTGATTATTTTCTGTTGTATGATTTTTGTGTATTGAGAGTGATATATGTATGTCTTTATGTTCACGCCACGGGGTAGGCAACGTTAAGCTTGGACAGTGAAATTGTACATCTATACGATAGAGTTACATAACAAACCGTGTGACTTTCAGTTTACTTGTGTTAGGAATTTGGGAAGGGTTTATTGATTTTTAATGTGTGTTTTCTGTGTACAAATAGGGGCTCCACGTGTGACGACCTAGTAACAAGGCAGCTATCGCTCGCCTATAGAGAAATTCGAGTAGAGGCAATAGATTATTTAAATAAACTGTTACCGCCTCACGGTATAGGCATTTAAAGATTCAACCGTTTGATTAAAATCTTGTAAGCATGTGGAAAGCCACGTTGAACCCACGTGGTCATAGCTACCGCGTGCACATGCAGTATCCTTTGATACTGGCTAAATATAGCTGAAGTCGCTATACAGCACAGAATAGGAGTATAGAAAAGAAAGCGTCATCGTCTAATGCCAAGCCGATCTCTGTTCTCACCCCAGTGCATGCTAGTATTGAATCTGTGCACTAGGTGCAAGCTTGAGTTCTTGTCTATCCTGTCCTATGTGTTTTTATATTAAAGTCTCGGGAAAATTACTAGTGACTAATGAGATGCAATCCCGTCTGTTAAGAATTCCACCTTTCCCAGAAATAGAGTGCGTGTTGCGTGCAATTGTGTAAAGTAATAACAGGCTTCAACTCCACCCAACATTATATTAAATTATGAAAGCAATAAAGCAAATTTATTCAGAATAACTTCAGTATGCTATGATCGAACAAACCCGGTACCTCTTTAACAATTATAAATATTAATGGCACAGACTGCCAGTAGGTATGCTGCGTTCTATGACGGAAAACTCCTTCATCGATCCCTCCAAAACGATCCACTGCGCATTATTCGTGTACAGTATCCACCCCCATAGAAGGCTGTAATACAGATGAAGGAGGTTTCTGAGAACCTATGACATAAAAAAGTAAAATATCCCTAAACATGTTGTTGTTGTGGTCTTCAGCCCTGAGACTGGTTTGATGCAGCTCTCCATGCTACTCTATCCTGTGCAAGCCTCTTCATCTCCCAGTACCTACTGCAGCCTACATCCTTCTGAATCTGCTTAGTGTATTCATCTCTTGGTCTCCCTCTACGATTTTTACCCTCCATGCTGCCCTCCAGTGCTAAATTGGTGATCCCTTGATGCCTCAAAACATGTCCTACCAACCGATCCCTTTTTCTAGTCAAGTTGTGCCACAAACTTCTCTTCTCCCCAATCCTATTCAATACCTCCTCATTAGTTACGTGATCTATCCACCTTATCTTCAGTATTCTTCTGTAGCACCACATTTCGAAAGCTTCTATTCTCTTCTTGTCCAAACTAGTTATCGTCCATGTTTCATTTCCATACATGGCTACACTCCATACAAATACTTTCAGAAACGACTTCCTGACACTTACATCAATACTCGATGTTAACAAATTCCTCTTCTTCAGAAACGCTTTCCTTGCCATTGCCTGTCTACATTTGATATCCTCTCTACTTCGACCATCATCAGTTATTTTGCTCCACAAATAGCAAAACTCCTTTACTACTTTAAGTGTCTCCTTTCCTAATCTAATTCCCACAGCATAGCCCGACTTAATTCGACTGCATTCCATTATCCTCGTTTTGCTTTTGTTGATGTTCATCTTATACCCTCCTTTCAAGACACTGTCCATTCCGTTCAACTGCTCTTCCAAGTCCTTTCCTGTCTCTGATAGAATTACAATGTCATCGGCGAACCTCAAAGTTTTTATTTCTTCTCCATGGATTTTAATTCCTACTCTGAATTTTTCTTTTGTTTCCTTTACTGCTTGCTCAATATACAGATTGAATAGCATCGGGGCGAGGCTACAACCCTGTCTCACTCCCTTCCCAACCACTGCTTCCCTTTCATTTCCCTCGACTCTTATTAACTGCCATCTGGTTTCTGTACAAATCGTAAATAGCCTTTTGCTCCCTGTATTTTACCCCTCTCACCTTCAGAATCGAAAGAGAGTACTCCAGTTAACATTGTCAAATGCTTTCCCTAAGTCTAAAAATGCTAGAAACGTAGGTTTGCCTTTCCTTAATCTTTCTTCTAAGATAAGTCGTAGGGTCAGTATTGCCTCACGTGTTCCAACATTTCTACAGAATCCAAACTGATCTTCCCCGAGGTCGGCGTCTACCAGTTTTTCCTTTCGTCTGTAAAGAATTAGCGTTAGTATTTTGCAGCTGTAACTTATTAAACTGATAGTTTGGTAATTTTCACATCTGTCAACACCTGCTTTCTTTGAGATTGGAATTATTATATTCTGCTTGAAGTCTGAGGGAATTTCACCTGTCTCATACATCTTGCTCACCAGATGGTAGAGTGTGTCAGGACTGGCTCTCCCAAGGCTGTCAGTAGTTCTAATGGAATGTTGTTTACTCCCGGGGCTTTGTTTACTTAGGTCTTTCAGTGCTCTGTCAAACTCTTCACGCAGTATCATATATCCCATTTCATCTTCATCTACCTCCTCTTCCATTTCCCTAAACATACCTGTAACTAACAATACATAATATCCCCACAAAAAAGATAACTTTTAATGAAGGCAACTTCAGCCAGAATCTGTTTCACGTAATATATCCCCAGCGACAGTCCCTTTTCATTGCTTAACAGCCTAAAATCAGTTAGCCAGCTAACAGATATTGTAGAATATTACAGCTGTCTTGCGTTTTCCATTGTTATTGTGCTGGTGTAAGCTGTCAGCAGCACACCTGTCAGCAAAGACGAAGTACGAAGATCGATCAGTAGGAACTGGATCAAGAGCACCTATCACAACAGAGGCCAGAGACACCCCCACAAGCGACATGCCGACAACGCCCTCTCAATAGCATGTATTTAGGCCGGCGCCGCTCACCAGAGGGTCTCACTCACTCATCCAGTTTGGAGTGTCATTATACTTGCAGAGCATGCTTAGTTCATCACAGGCTACAACAGTACATACTGACGAGATCCGTGACTATAGTGGACTATTACTGATGAGCTTGTACCACAACACATGGACTCCATTCAAGTTAAGTAAAATTGACAGTTTGTGTAAAAAAAAAGAACCATACACCCTGTGATCAAAACTATCTGGACAGCTGGCTAAAAATGACTTACAAGTTAGTGGCGCCTTTCATCAGTAATACTGGAATTCAATATGGTGTTGGCCCACCCTTAGCCTTGGTGACAGATTCCACTCTCGCAGGATTACGTTTAGTCAGGTGCTGGGAAGTTTATTGGGGAATGGCAGCCCATTCTTCACGGAGTGTAGCATTGAGGAGAGTTATCGATGTCGATCGGTGAGGCCTGGCATGAAGTCGGCGTTCCAAAACATCCCAAATGTGTTCCATAGGATTCAGGTCAGGACTCTGTGCAGACCAGTCCATTACAGGGAAGTTATTGTCTTGTAACCACTATGTCACAGGCAGTGCACTATGAACAGGTGCTTGATCTTCCTGAAAGATGCAATCGCCATCCCCGAATTGCTCTTCAACTGTGGGAAGCGAGAATGGGCTTAAAACGTCAATGTAGGCCTATGCTCTGATAGTGCCATGTAAAACAACAATGGATGCAAGTCCCCTCGATGAAAAACCCGACGACAGCATAACACCACCACCTCCGAATTTTACTGCTACACACACTGGCAGATGACGTTTACCAGGCATTCACGATACTCACACCCTGCCATCGGATCGCCACATTGTGTAACATGATTCGTCATTCCACACAACGTTTTTCCACTGTTCAGTCGGCCAATGTTTACGCTCCTTGCACCAAAGATTTGGCGACCCTTCGCTCACAGCTCCAGGCTGCTTTGGCTTCCGTCACACAGCTTGAGGCTGCTGCCAAGGGGCGTCACTGTTGGGGATCGAACGTGGTGATGCGGGGGACATCAAGCACGGCCCATGTGTCCTCCGATCGGCCCACTGCTGCGGCCTCCCCGCATATTGTCTTCACTGAGGTTGACCCCTCACCTATGGTCAAGTGGGAGATCATTCCAAAGTCTGGCAGGCAGCGAAAAACTTTCCGAGGGGCCGATCGCAGGGCCTCCCCGGTTCGTTTGACGAACAGGTTTTGGGCGTTATCTGTGGCTTATGATGTCTCTGAGCCGGATGCAGTCGTCTACCCTGTTCCAGAGGAAGCTTCTCGGCCCGCAAGGTCTGGGCATTCACAGAGGGTGGGTTTGCTGGTAGTTGGGAGCTCCAATGTTAGGCGCATGATGGGGCCCCTTAGGAACATGGTCACCAAGGAGGGGAAGGAGGCCAGTGTGCACTCTGTGTGTATTCTGGGGGAAGTCGTTCTGGATGTGTAAAGGGTGCTTTCGGATGCCATGAAGAGTACAGGGTGCTGCCAACTGCAGGTGGCGGGTCATATCGGTACCAATGACGTGTGTCGCTTTGGATCAGAGCAGATTCTCTCTGGTTTCGGGCAGCTAGCCTGAAATTGGCCGACTGAGCAGCTCATGCATCGAAGCTGCTTACAAAAATAATATACAGAAGAATGGAAAAGAAAATTGATAATGCGCTAGGTGACGATCAGTTTGGCTTTAGGAAAAGTAAAGGCACGAGAGAGGCAATTCTGACGTTACGGCTAATAATGGAAGCAACGCTCAAGAAAAATCAAGACACGTTCATAGGATTTGTCGACCTGGAAAAAGCATTCGACAATATAAAATGGTGCAAGCTGTTCAAGATTCTGAAAAAAGTAGGGGTAAGCTATAGGGAGAGACGGGTCATATACAATATGTACAACAACCAAGAGGGAATAATAAGAGTGGACGATCAAGAACGAAGTGCTCGTATTAAGAAGGGTGTAAGACAAGGCTGTAGCCTTTCGCCCCTACTCTTCAATCTGTTCATCGAGGAAGCAATGATGGAAATAAAAGAAAGGTTCAGGAGTGGAATTAAAATACAAGGTGAAAGGATATCAATGATACGATTCGCTGATGACATTGCTATCCTGAGTGAAAGTGAAGAAGAATTAAATGATCTGCTGAACGGAATGAGTACAGAGTATGGTTTGAGAGTAAATCGGAGAAAGACGAAGGTAATGAGAAGTAGTAGAAATGAGAACAGCGAGAAACTTAACGTCAGGATTGATGGTCACGAAGTCAATGAAGTTAAGGAATTCTGCTACCTAGGCAGTAAAATAAGCAATGACGGACGGAGCAAGGAGGACATCAAAAGCAGACTCGCTATGGCAAAAAAGGCATTTCTGGCCAAGAGAAGTCTACTAATATCAAATACCGGCCTTAATTTGAGGAAGAAATTTCTGAGGATGTACGTCTGGAGTACAGCATTGTATGGTAGTGAAACATGGACTGTGGGAAAACCGGAACAGAAGAGAGTCGAAGCATTTGAGATGTGGTGCTATAGACGAATGTTGAAAATTAGGTGGACTGATAAGGTAAGGAATGAGGAGGTTCTACGCAGAATCGGAGAGGAAAGGAATATGTGGAAAACACTGATAAGGAGAAGGGACAGGGTGATAGGACACCTGCTAATACATGAGGGAGTGACTTCCATGGTACTAGAGGGAGGTGTAGAGGGCAAAAACTGTAGAGGAAGACATAGATTGGAATACGTCAAGCAAATAATTGAGGACGTAGGTTGCAAGTGCTACTCTGAGATGAAGAGGTTATAGCACAGAAAAGGAATTCGTGGCGGGCCGCATCAAACCAGTCAGTAGACTGATGACCCAAAAAAAAGCCTGAAATGGTTAAGACTGCCACTCTTGCTTCCGAGATTAAAGTGGAGCTCACCATCTGCAGCATCGTCGATAGAACCGACTCTGGTGCAGAGCCGAGTGGAAGGTCTGAATCAGAGGCTCAGGCGGTTCTGTGACCGTGTAGGCTGCAGGTTCCTTGACTTGCGCCATCGGGTGGTGGGTTTCCGGGCTCCGCTATATAGGGCAGGAGACCACTACACACAGGAGGCGGCTACACGGGAAGCGGGGGCTGTGTGGAAGGGACTGGGTGGCTTTTTAGGTTATAGGGTCCCAGGGAACCACAGAAGGGACGTCCGTCTAAAAGTGGTCAGGTAAAAAACACTAAGGGAGAAACGATGGATTTTGTAAATTGTCGTAGCTGTGTTGGGGAAGAAACAGAGCTCCAAGCCATAGTAGAAAGCACTGAAGCGCAAATACACTCCTGGAAATTGAAATAAGAACACCGTGAATTCATTGTCCCAGGAAGGGGAAACTTTATTGACACATTCTTGTTGTCAGATACATCACATGATCACACTGACAGAACCACAGGCACATAGACACAGGCAACAGAGCATGTACAATGTCGGCACTAGTACAGTGTATATCCACCTTTTGCTGCAGTGCAGGCTGCTATTCTCCCATGGAGACGATCGTAGAGATGCTGGATGTAGTCCTGTGGAACGGCTTGCTATGCCATTTCCACCTGGCGCCTCAGTTGGACCAGCGTTCGTGCCGGACGTGCAGACCGCGTGAGACGACGCTTCATCCAGTCCCAAACATCCTCAATGGGGGACAGATCCGAAGATCTTGCTGGCCAGGGTAGTTGACTTACACCTTCTAGAGCACGTTGGGTGGCACGGGATACATGTGGATGTGCATTGTCCTGTTGGAACAGCAAGTTCCCTTGCCGGTCTAGGAATGGTAGAACGATGGGTTCGATGACGGTTTGGATGTACCGTGCACTATTCAGTGTCCCCTCGACGATCACCAGAGGTGTACGGCCAGTGTAGGAGATTGCTCCCCACACCATGATGCTGGGTGTTGGCCCTGTGTGCCTCGGTTGTATGCAGTCCTGATTGTGGCGCTCACCTGCACGGCGCCAAACACGCATACGACCATCATTGGCACCAAGGCAGAAGCAACTCTCATCGCTGAAGATGACACGTCTCCATTCGTCCCTCCATTCACGGCCTGTCGTGACACCACTGGAGGCGGGATGCACGATGTTGGGGCGTGAGCGGAAGACGGCCTAACGGTGTGCGGGACCGTAGCCCAGCTTCATGGAGACGGTTGCGAATGGTCCTCGCCGATACTCCAGGAGCAACAGTGTCCCTAACTTGCTGGGAAGTGGCGGTGCGGTCCCCTACGTCACTGCGTAGGATCCTACAGTCTTGGCGTGCATCCGTGCGTTGCTGCGGTCCGGTCCCAGGTCGACGGGCACGTGCCCCTTCCGCCGACCACTGGCGACAACATCGATGTACTGTGGAGACCTCACGCCCCACGTGTTGAGCAATTCGGCGGTACGTCCACCCGGCCTCCCGCATGCCCACTATACGCCCTCGCTCAAAGTCCGTCAACTGCACATACGGTTCACGTCCACGCTGTCGCGGCATTCTACCAGTGTTAAAGACTGCGATGGAGCTCCGTATGCCACGGCAAACTGGCTGACACTGACGGCGGCGATGCACAAATGCTGTGCAGCTAGCGCCATTCAACGGCCAATACCGCGTTTCCTGGTGTGTCCGCTGTGCCGTGCGTGTGATCATTGCTTGTACAGCCCTCTCGCAGTGTCCGGAGCAATTATGGTGGGTCTGACACACCGGTGTCAATGTGTTCTTTTTTCCATTTCCAGGAGTGTAGTTGTAGGTACAGAGAGCTGGCTAAAGCCGGAAATAAGTTCAGTCGAAATTTCTTCAAACGATCTAACGGTGATCAGAAAGGATAGATTAAATAAATTTGGTGGTGGAGTATTTATTGCTGTCGGAGGTAGTTTGCCTTGTAGCGAAATTCAAGTAGATAGTTCGCGTGAAATAGTATAGGTAGAGGTTATATCTGACAATCGGACTAAACTGTTAATTGGATCGCCGGCCGGAGTGGCCGTGCGCTTCTAGGCGCTACAGTCTAGAACAGAGCGACCGCTACGGTCGCAGGTTCGAATCCTGCCTGGGGCATGGATGTGTGTGATGTCCTTAGGTTAGTTAGGTTTAATTCTAGGCGACTGATGATCTCAAAAGTTAAGTCGCATAGTGCTCAGAGCCATTTCAACCATTTCTTATTAATTGGATCGTTTTACCGACCCCCGACTCAGAAGATATAGTTGCTGAACAGTTCAAAGAAAACTTAAGTCTCATTTCAAATAAGTACCGCGCTCATACAATTATAGTCGGTGGTGACTTTAGTCTACCATCGATATGCTGGAAAAATTATACGTTTAAATCCGGCTGCAGGCATAAAACATCATCCGAAATTGTACTGAATGCTTTCTCAGAAAATTATTTTGAACAATTAGTTCATGAGCCCACTCGAAGCGTAAATGATTGCGAAAGCATACTTCACCTTTTAGCAACAAATAATCCTGGACAAATAGTATTGTGACGAATACAGGGATTAGCGACCAGTAGGCAGTTGCTACTAGGCTGAATACCATAACACCTACAACCATCAAAAACAAACACAGAATACATCTCTTTAAAGAAGCTGATAAAAATGCTCTTAACGCCTTTTTAAGAGACAGTGTTCACTCCTTCCGAGATGATCATGTAAGTGCAGAAAAGTTGTGGAATGTATTCACAGAGATAATGTCGACAGCAATTGAGAAATATATACCATATAAATTAATAAGTAATGGTACTGATCCCCCATGGTACACAAAACTGGTCAAATCGTTGTTGCAGAAGCAACGAAAAAAGCATTCCCGATTTAAAAGAACGAAAAATCCCCAAGATTCGCAAAGTTTTACAGAAGTTCGAAATATGGCGCGTACTTCAATGCGAGATGCTTTTAATAATTTCCCCAACGAAACTCTGTCTCGAAATCTGGCAGAAAACCGAAAGAGACTCTGGTCATACATAAAGCATATCAGTGGCATGGCGCAATCAGTACCTTCACTGCGCAATAACAACGGCGAAGTCACGGATGACAGTGCCACTAAAGCAGAGTTATTAAACACAGTTTTCCGAAACTCCTTCATCAAAGAACACGAAGTAAATGTTCATGAATTCCAATCAATAACATCTGCCAAGATGAGAAACATAAAAGTAGATATCCTCGGAGTAACGAAGCAGCTAAATCACTTAATAAAGGCAAGGTCTCCGGTCCAGATTGTATACCAGTCAGGTTCCTCTCAGAGTATGCTGATGAAATAGCTCCAAAATTACCAGTTATATACAACCACTCGCTCCCAGAAAGATCCGTACCTAAAGACTGAAAAATTGCTCAAGTCACACCAATACCCATAAAGGGAAGTAGGAGTAATCCGCTGGATTACAGGCTTATATCACTAACGTCGATTTGCAGTAGGGTTTTGGAGCATATACTGTATTCGAACATTTTTAAGTACCACGAAAGAAACGATTTATTGACACATAGTCAACACGGTTTCAGAAAATATCGTTATTGTGTAACACAACTAGCTCTTTATACTCATTTTGTAATAAGTGCTATCGACAGGGGATGTCAAATTGATTCCATATTTTTAAATTTCCAGAAGGCTTTCGACACCGTTCCACACAAGCGTCTTCTAACCAAACTGCGTGCCTATGGAGTATCGCCTCAGCTGTGCGACTAGATTAGTATTTCCTGTCAGAAAGGTTACAGTTCGTAGTAATAGACGGAAAGTCATCGAGTAAAACAGAAGTAATATCCGGCGTTCACCAAGGAAGTTTTATAGGCCCTCTATTGTTCCTGATCTATATTAACGACATAGGAGACAATCTGAGTAGCCGTCTTGGATTGTTTGCAAATGATGCTGTCATTTACCGTCTTGTAAAGTCATCAGATGATCAAAACTACTAGCAAAATGATTTAGATAAGATATCTGTATGGTACGAAAAGTGGCAAATTGACTCTGAATAAGGAAAAGTATGAAGTTATTCACATGAGTACTAAAAGAAATGAGCTAAATTTCGATTACGTGATAAGTCACACAAATCTGAAGGCAGTAAATTCAACTAAATACTTAGGGATTACAATTACAAATAACCTAAATTGGAACGATCACATAGATAATATTGTGGGTAGAGCAAACCAAAGACTGCGATTCATTGCCAGAACACTTAGAAGGTGCGACAGGTCTACCAAAGAGACTGCTTACACCACGCTAGTCCGCCCTATTCTGGAATATTGCCGTGCGATGTGGGATCCGCATCAGGTGGGACTGACGGATGACATAGAAAAAATACAAAGAAGGGCAGCACGTTTTGTATTATCGTGAAATCGGGGAGATAGTGTCACAGGCATGATACGTGGAGTGTCAATCATTAAAACAAAGGCGTTTTTGGTTGCGACGAGATCTTCTCATGAAATTTCAGTTACCAGTTTTCTCCTCTGATTGTGAAAATATTGTTGCCACCCACCTACATAGGGAGAAATTATCTTCACGATAAAATAAGACGCCGGCCGCGGTGGCCGTGCTGTTCTAGGCGGTGCAGTCCGGAACCGCGGGACTGCTACGGTCGCGAGTTCGAATCCTGCCTCGGGCATGGATGTGTGTGATGTCCTTAGGTTAGTTAGGTTTAAGTAGTTCTAAGTTCTAGGGGACTGATGACCTAAGATGTTAAGTCCCATAGTGCTCAGAGCCATTTGAACCATTTTATAAAATAAATGAAATCAGGGCTCGCACAGAAAAATTGAAGTGCTCGTTTTTCCCACGTGCCGTTCGAGAGTGGATGGTAGAGAGACAGCATGAAGGTGGTTCATTGAACCCTCTGTCAGGCACTTTATTGTGAATAGCAGACAAATCACGTAGATGTAGATGTAGAAGCGTCGTTCGACATTTACCGGCGTGATGTGTGGCTTATGAGCAGCCGCTCGACCATCAAAGCCAAGTTCTCTCACCTCCCGCCTAACTGCCATAGTACTTTAAATGGATCCTGATGCAGTTTGGAATTCCTTTGTGATTGTTTGGATACATCAACTGTGGGCGGTCTCTGTCAGTCGACAGACGAGGTCGGCCTGTACGCTTTTCTGCTGTACGTGTCCCCTCACGTTTCCAGTTCAGTGTCACATCGGAAGCAGTGGGCTTAATGTGATGTTCCTTCCCTCCTTCTTCACTCGCCGGGCTGAGACGCGACTCGTAACGATGTTCGTCCCCGTCGGTATGACGTGGAACAGCACCTGCAACTCTCGTAAGAACACAACTCCTCGCGTGGTTTAGAAATATTCTGTTATCTCTCCGCAACAGTCTTCTCAGCTTGTGCGAACTGGTAAACTGCAATCGTTTATTTTTATTTGTACGCCCGGTTAGTTCTGTGATGAAATAAAATCTTGATTCTTGATTTGATAATTACGGTTGGTTTTCACATCATACATAGCGAGAACGAAATTTTGTTGTCTACTATTCCGTTACTATGCCGTTGCTACGTCAAGTTACTAACAACGGTCCGACGTAACTCCAGAAATAACTTACGTTGGAGTAATTGTTTTTTGGATCTGTTGACTCAGATTTTGTTGTTCTTTCTGTAATTGATTGTTTGTCCCTGCAACACACGCACACCGATATATCATTCAATATTAACTTCTGTTCAGTCCAGTAATCGTGACGCTGACGACAACTTTTGACAAATCGGCGTACTTGTCTTTCTTCGTGTCTTCGTTTTATTGCTCCCAAGGTTTGTAACTGTTCATCAGTACGAAGGCTAAGTCCGATAAACCAATATCACACAGTTGAAGTCTAACACTCGTCTTACTATACCGTCGCATTGAGAACGGTACAGATCAAATTTCATCAGCCGAATGACTGAGCAATACTTCAGTCTCTACCTCACGAATTATCAAACTTCCAAAACTGAAACAATCTAATAGCGTTTGCTTTCAGACAACTATCGCAAAAGTACTCTAGATCGACTCAAGAGCAACTGACTGAACATTTCCATATCCGAGTTGCATTGTAGTGGCATTGAATTTCCTTTTCCATGCGGCTACAACTCTCTTCCATGGTAACTGTTATCTTTGACTGAATTACTTTCTTGGATTTAACCTTCGTTCATATGATTTTGAATTTATTCTATAGTAGTTTGATAAACAGGAAAATGATAAAGGAAACAAAAGAAAAGTTCGGAGTAGGTATTAAAATCCATGGAGAAGAAATAAAAACTTTGAGGTTCGCCGATGACATTGCAATTCTGGCAGACACAGCAAAGGCCTTGGAAGAGCAGTTGAATGGAATGGACAGTGTCTTGAAAGGAGGGTACAAGATGAACATCAACAAAAGCAAAACGAGGATAATGGAATGTAGTCGAATTAAGTCGGGTGATGCTTAGGGAATTAGATTAGGAAATGAGACACTTAAAGTAGTAAAGAAGTTCTGCTATTTGGGGAACAAAATAACTGAGGATGGTCAAAGTAGAGAGGATATAAAATGTAGACTGGCAATGACAATGAAAACGTTTCTTAAGAAGAGAAATTTGTTAACATCGAGTGTTGATTTAAGTGTCAGGAAGTCGTTTCTCAAAGTATTTGTATGGAGTGTAGCCATGTATGGAAGTGAAACGTGGACGATAAATAGTTTGGACAAGAAGAGAATAGAAGCTTTCGAAATGTGGTGCTACAGAACAATACTGAAGATTAGATGGGATGATCAGGTAACTAATAAGGAGGTATTGAATAGAATTGGGGAGAAGAGGATCTTGTGGCACAATTTTACTAGAAGAAGTGATCGGTTGGTAGGACATGTTCTTAGACATCGAGCGATCACCAATTTAGTATTGGAGGGCAGCGTGGAGGGTAAAATGGTTGAAATGGCTCTGAGCACTATGGGACTTAACATCTGAGGTCATCAGTCCCCTAGAACTTAGTACTTAAATTAAACCTAACTAACCTAAGGACATCACACACATCCATGCCCGAGGCTGGATTCGAACCTGCGACCGTAGCAGCAGCGCGGTTCCTGACTGAAGCGCCTAGAACCGCTCGGCCACACTGGCCGGCTGCGTGGAGGGCAAAAATCGTAGAGAGAGCAAGAGATGAATACACTAATCAGATTCAGAAGGATGTAGGTTGCAGTAGATACTGGTAGATGAAGAAGCTTGCACAGGATAGAGTAGCATGGAGAGCTGCATCAAACCAGTCTCAGGACTGAAGACCACAAGAACAACAACAGTTTGATAAAGAATCTACGATGATCCTTTCCTTTTATCTCCCCTTTTTGTATGCTATTCTCAGTATTTGAACGATATACGTATTAATCAAAATATTAACAGTGTAGATTTTATCGTCAATAGCTGCTGTGATGTCAACAGAGCCGCAGAGACCCATACCACATAACAGGGGATACTGAATGTATTAACACAAAATATTTATCAGGCGTATATCTTCAAAAATATCTTCATATCAAAGACAGTTCGCTGCTACTCTTTGGGTGGTTTCCGCTATTGCTACGGAAGACTGCCCAACTGATCTGTTAAAAAAAAATCGCTCTGAGCACTATGGGACTTAACATCTGAGATCAACAATCCCCCAGAACTTACAACTACTTAAAAATCTAACTAACCTAAGGACATGACACACATCCATGCCCGAGGCAGGATTCGAACCTGCGACTGTAGCAGCAGCGCGGTTCCGGACTAAAGCGCTAGAACCACTCGGCCACAACGGCCGGCCGGCGAATATCAGCAACTGAGAAAAATATTAAGAGAAATGGTATTGAAAAAAAGAACAGCACAAATGGACACAGACTTATTGGACTAAAGTGAAGGCATGATTGAAATGCTGAAAAACCAGCCACAGCGGCCGGCAGGCGAATATCTGCAACTGAGAAAAATATTAACAGAAATTGTATTGAAAAAAGAACAGAACAAATGGACACAGGCCAACTGGACTAAAGTGAAGGCATCACGGAAATGTTGAAAAACCAGAATTGGCAGATGCTTGGAAACAGAAGCATATATCCTACGAAAGCCTACTTACGAAGTTTCGGGAATCAGTTTCAAGTCATTTTAGCAGTCATTCGTATTGCGGCGCCTACGCAATTGTAACAGGAAGAGAGCATTACATATGGCCCAATTCTAAATATCCTCCTATCCTCCGCCATGGGCTTCACAGTGATTTGGGTATGCATGTAGATGTAGATAACTGTTGCGAATCTCACGAAGTGCGTTCTCGGTAGCTCTTAAGATCTAAATTTAGAAAGAAAAATAAGACAGTGTCGTAATAATGCAGCCTTGAATGTTACAGCTGACGTCGGCGCGTGGACAGGGAAAAACTGAACGCGTGGATCAGCAAAACTGATGCCACAGAAGGATGGATACGCTAAGGTCCTCTAGTAGTCGAAGTGAAAAGTAAAGGAGACGACAGCGCGGCACACGGGTCCGGATCAAACTACTGCGTCTTGCGAAGAGCTTTATTTATTGGTATGTACTTACAAAGAAAACAACTAATGAATTCTAGCAGAAACAGACATAGGTTATTAGTGCTTGTATGCGATACAGTCAGTTCGGGAATTATATAGTTGCGCCTTGACCACTTAGAAGTGCGCAGAACCGACAGGGGAATCCCCGTTGCTACGCCCAGCACTTTCAACTGTCTCGCAGCTGCAGCGTTGGATCTCTCTCTGTGTGCTAAGGGAAAACGTAAGACGTGTTGCAACGGGCACGCAAGAAGAGATCTTGCACCGTTTTCAGTCCATCGATAGGGCGTTGCCGCAGCAGAACGGTCGTGGAGGTAACGCTTCTCTCACGTAGATATACTATATCGAAAGATACATTTTTGTTTTGTTTTGTTTTTAGTCGTCCAGTTTTCCGGCTGGTTTCATGTGGCCGCTACATCTTGCTTTTGTTTGCTATACCCATCATCTCAGAGGAGCACTTCCACCCATCGTCGTGAATTATTAGTTTTGTTTGCTATAAAATAACATTTGCTATTGCCAGCAACGATTTTCCTTTATTGGTTTTCTGCATGACGCATTTCGGGGGTTAATTGTAATTATCAAGTGCGTTTTTTTCGTGCATATGCCATTTTTAGAAGCGAGGTTTACGACCTTTCAGCGTCTGTATTATTTAGGCTACAACCGTGATGTAAACAGGTGTAATCGTGTAATTATAAATGTATCCCCCTGTACAGATAATACCGGATTTGTAAATAACCATTGCAAAGTTCCTTCAGAATTCAAGATTTCATTCTCAAGTTTTAGGAAAATCAAGTGAAATGCGTTGTGCTGATGCTGCGGTTTACTCTTTGTTTAGTTTCGTTGCTATCCAAGCCAGCAGTAAAATAATTACAACCGCCGGTTGTAACTTCGATTGCTTTTCCCTGTCCATGGCCGTTATTTTATAGACGAAAGTGTGGGAAATTTACTTACTTGTTTCTACTGAATATGATGTAATATTCTGGGACAGTTCTGCAAATAAACGTAAAAAAAATATTCTGTATCCATGCTTTCTGGAAACTTTTTTTTCATAGCATGAATAAGTGTGTTTTAGCATGTTATATGTAAGCACTAAACTGTATTTTATTCACAGCATGTAAGTTTCCTGTTACTGGGTGAGAATACCGCCCTTAATCTTAAAAAAAAAAAAAAAATGGAGCATCTTTTACAAATTGGTCCTACTGGAGTTCCGAAAACAATTCACTTATCTGACTGTCGTAATGTTTACTGCATTATCCTCGTTCTTTTTCGTTGACGTCGCAGTGTGTTCTTTCCATTTAGATTTCGCAGGGTTTTTCGCCTGGGTACCGATTTTCCAGCAGTGTTTTGTTTACATTGTGCAGAAATTGGACGCATTTAAATATCGGCTAATGTGAAAATTCGGCACATCCATATCATCCGTGTTTTGTTTAAATTTTTTAGTTCCTTTTTTTCCGAATTACCTTTATTTTGTTAGTACTCAGCTATGCACTGTGTTACCAAACTATCAGCTGGTTTTTGTGTTCGTTTTATTAATAAAAAGTGTATTTTCAGCATACTGATTTTGATGCCTTTTAAGTGTTAGGTTTTTTTGTTACAATTATCCGAGAATTACGAACCAATTTTACATCTTGATGATTTTTTACTTTCTTTTCATTGAAAATTCTGTTATCATTTCGCTGTGTCTTCTACTCCAGTTACTTCCTCTTACAACTTCCATCCAAGAAAATTTCTGCTTTTAACACATTACGTTTTGAAATGATTCTTTTGTTTCTTCTCTTGTATTGTAGTATACATAGTGATGTATGTTTTCTATTTATATGATCTAGGTTGTCTATTTTTTCAGAGGTACTTAAAGATGCCTTTTATTATCTTATTGTAAACTATTCTGTTTAAATGCTCGTAAATGATTAATCCATTTATGATTGCCCTTGTTACATTTTCTATATTCCGGTACGTTTCAGAGTTGCTTTTAAATTTACAAATTTCTGTATTTCTTAGAGGTCTCAAATTTTCCCTTGTACTTCGTGGATTGGAGAGTGCTAGGTCTGTTAATTTTTTTATTTTATTTTGATCGCCTCCTTTCTGTGAAGGAGAATAATTACAGCATAATTCCAGTTTTAGGGAAGTGTTTCTGTCACAGCTATTCTGTAAAAACTTATTTGAACTGCTCTTATACGTATCAGTCTTCCTGCAGCTTTAATCATTCTTCAGGAATGTTACCTATCTGTTTTATACACCTCATTTCGCATTACTTGCGGAATTTCATTTTAGCTGTCAGTCACTCCCTCAACTGCAGATATGCAAATATATAGACCTAGAAGAATAATCATTTGCCATTTGTAGTAGAAAGTTAGTGTTTTGTTTTCAAACACTCTTGTTATTTTCAATTATTTCTCTTAACATTTGTTTGCTGTACGTTCTCATATCCTACTGAAGAAATTTACAAATTTTGTTGTTTAATGAATCATATTCTCTGAGGGTTTCGTCATTATTTACATGAAATTTTAGCCTTTCTTTTCAATGTTTCCCTGCTGCATTTAAGATTTTTATTTCTTTTGCTTTCGTTACAGCAACATCACTTACTATTTGCCATTGTACCTATGTTAAATATCTGCACTTGTCAGTGTCTGCTGTGTAACTTCACTATTTAAAAGGCTGTATAAGTTGCTTAATTTGATCTAATGTACCTCTTCATTCTTAAATGAAATCTCGTGGTTTAGAACTCTTGACTTGCTGTCTATTGAACCTCTTCATCTCAGAGTAGCACTTGCAACCTATTTCCTCAATTATTTGCTGGATGTATTCCAATCTTATAGGTTATTAACTTCAAAGCTAATCCCTTAAAGAATAAATAAGTTAATATTTATACTTAAAAAATTAAATAAAAACAACTAACTTCAAAAAATTAAATTTTTTCTTAAGAAACTAGATATCTTGGGAAACATTAACATCTCATTTCTATAAATAATTTAATAATAATTATGATACATTAACTATAAATTATTTATAAATCAACCCAAATCAAGACAAGTAAAATAAATACTAAAATTTTGATAAACCTTGATACAAAAGGTACAACAAATAAAATCTACTTAAAAAAATTTAAAATAATATTTCAATCTCTGTCTTCCTCTACTGTTTGTACCCTCTACAGCTCCCTCTAGTACTATGGAAGTCATTCCCCTCGTGTCTTAACAGATGTCTTATCATCCTGTTCCTTCTCCTTATCAGTGTTTTCCCTCATATTCCTTTCTTCTCCGATTCTGCACAGAACCTCCTTATTCCTTACCTTATCAGTCCACCTGATTTTCAACATTCGTCTGTGGCACCACATCTCAAATGCTTCGATAGTCTACTGTTTCGATTTTCCCACAGTCCACGTTTGACTACCATAAAATGATGTGCTCCAAATGTACATTCGCAGAAATTTCTTCCTAAACACCAATGTTCGATTTATCAAATATAGGCAACTTCCTGGCAGATTAAAACTGCATGCCAAACCGAGACTCGAAATCGGGACCTTTGCCTTTCGGGGAAAAGTGCTCTACCATTTGAGCTACCAGAGGTCCACTCACAAACCATCCTCACAGCTTCAATTCCGCCAGTACCTCGTTTCCTGCCTTCCAAACTTCACAGAAGCTCGCCTGCAGACCTTCTAGAACACCCCTGGAAGAAAGGATATTGCGGTGACATGGCTTAGCCATAGCCAGGGGGATGTTTACAGAATGAAATTTTCACTCTGCCGGTTAGTGTGCGATGATATGAAACTTACTTGCAGATCGAGACTCGAACTCGGGACCTTTCCAGAGTTCTTCCAGGAGCGTTCTACAACGTCTGCAGGCGAGCTTCTGTGAAGTTTGGAAGGCAGGAAACGAGGTACTGGCGGTATTGGAGCTGTTCGAGTCTCGGTCCGGTACACAGTTATAATCTTCCAGGAAGTTGACTAGGTTCGATACTAGAAGCTTTCCCCTGGCTACGAATGCCCCTTTTGCCAGTGCTAGTCTGCTTTTGATGTTCTCCTTGCTCCATCAATCCTGATGTTAATTTTCTCGCTGTTACCATTTCCGCTACTTCTCATTACTTTCGTCTTTATTTCGTTTACTCTCAGACCATATTCTGTACTCATTAGACTGTTCATTCCATTCAGCAGATCACGTAATTCTTCTTCACTTCCACTCAGGATAGCAATATCATCAGCGAATTCCACTCCTGAACTTTTATTTCCATCATCGCTTATTCGATGTACAGATTGAACAGTAGTGGCGAAAGACTACATCCCAGTCTTACATCCTTTTTCATGCGAGCACTTTTTTCTTGGTCGTCCACTCTTATTCTTCCCTCTTGGTTCTTCTACATATTGCATATTACTCATCTCTTCCTACAGCTTACTCCTATTTTTCTCAGAATTTAGAAAATGTTGCACCATTTTACATTATCGAACCAGAGAGGCAATTCTGACGTTGCGGTTGATAATAGAAGCAAGACTAAAGAAAAGTCAAGACACGTTCATAGGATTTCTTTCTTTAGTCTTGCTTCCATTATCAACCCCAACGCCAGAATTGCATCTCTGGTGCGTTTACCTTTTCTAAAGCCAAACTGAACGTCATCTAACACATCCTCAATTTTCTTTTCCATTTTTCTGTATATTATTGTTGTCAATAACTTGGATGTGTGAGCTGTTAAGCTCATTGCACGATAATTCTCGCACTTGTTAGCTGTTGCAGTCTTCGGAATTATGTGGATGATATTTTTCTGAAAGTCAGGTAGTATGTCACTAGACTCATACATTCTCCACACCAACGTGAATAGTTGTTTTGTTGTCGCTTCCCCCAATGATTTTAGAAATTCTGATGGAATGTTACCTAACACTTGATCTTAAGTCCTCCAAAGCTCTCTTAAATTTGTTTGTAATACTGGATTCCCTATCTCTCCTAAATCGACTCGTTTTTCTTCTTCTATCATATCAGACAAATCTTTCCCCTCATGGAGATCTTCAGTGTACTCTTTCCGCCTACCCACTCTCTCCTCTGCATTTAACAGTGGAATTCCCGTTGCACTCCTAATGTTACAACACTTTCTTTTAATTTCGCGGAAGGTTATTTTGTTTTTCCTATATGCTGAGTCAGTCCTTCCAACAATCACGTCTTTTCGATTTCTTTACATTTTTCATGCAAGCATTTCGCCACAGCTTCCCTGCACTTTCTGTTTATTTCATTCCTCAGCGCCTTGTATTTCTGCATTCCTGCATTTCTCTTTAATAAATATGGATTCTCTCCTATAGCCACGGAAAAAAAAACTAGAAAGAAATCCAGATGATGGTGAAAAAAGTCATTCTTCCTGGCGGTAGCTAAGTCACTCATTTGCTAGCAAAATGATATTAAAAAGAAGCCAGAGTTAGCTGTGAAAAAGCTGGTTTAGCAACACTCGATAGCGCAGCAGTCACATGTCCGAGCTGTTACAATATTGTTTGACTTTTGTTCACAAGTTAGAGTCGTACGTACGTGACTTGTTATTGTTTGTTTGTAGTGCGTGTTTTGTGTACAGCGATAGAGAAGTGGTCAAACGAGAGGTCTATGACTTTCATAAACGTGACTCATGACCAGAGCGGTGGAAAGTTCATGGTAATGTATATAAAGCTCCCAGTCAGAAAACTACACACTCTTGATTTTGTTGTGAACTGTATCATGTCTTTCCATGCGCTTGTGAGCATAAAGAAAATATAAACAAAAATTTTATTTCAGACTTAGCCTTAATGAAATCGTTGTCCCTCTACCAAAGCTTTGCGCACTTATTGGTACCGAGAGGCTTATTGATGACATTAAACTTATGCACAAACCACCAGCAGCTAAAAACCGAAGGCTGGTCAGCAATCGGGTTGTAAGTGATCTGCAGTCTCTCACTTGTGTACTGGTTTTAGCAGTTCTCTTATCAATTGCAATTTGTGTTTTCACGTTCTGGTACAATTCTGGGAATGATTTGTATTCAGCATCAGTACACGAGTTAGATTTTTTGGCATTCCGCTAACCCAAAAAACAATGTATTCAGAAAGCCCTATATCTCTTGTTCTTTCTGACTTGATTCCTTTTGTTGTGTACGAGGAGTGTTCAATAAGTAACGCAACACAATTTTTTTTTATGAAAGCAGGTTGATTTCATTCAGGATTCCAATACTCCATGTTATTCACCACATTTTTGGAAATAAAAACCTATTTTCAACGTAATTTCAGTTCAATGCGACAGCTTTACTCTACCATACTGTCATGGCCTGTATGCCAGCATAGTACAACTCAACTGGTTGACGCCGGAGCCAATGTCTTGCTGCATCAAGATCCTCCCAATCATCCACATACTGCTTTCCACAAAGTGCATCCTCTACCAGGCCAAAGAGATGGGGGTCGGAAGGTGCGCGTTGAGGGCTGTAGGGTGGATCCCAACGGGCACATACCTTTCACTACCCCAACTGGTGGACAGGTGTGTCCGCGCTACCAACAGAGACGTCCAGTTGTGCAGCGAGGTGTTTGGTTGTAATCCGTCTGTCACCTGGAATGAGTGTGTCCGCACGTCCCACGCAGGAAATAGGACAGAATTGTGTGACCTTGCAGTGATGACAGATGCCTCACCCAACGACTTACCGTACGTTTGTTCATTGCCAGATCCCTGTAGACGTTCTGCAAGCGCCTAAGTACATCGGCGATGCTCTGGTTTCCCGCCAAAAGCAAGAAAGCCAAAAGGAAGTCAATGATAACTCTCTGCTTGGAACGAACTTCTGTTACAGATGTTACTATGAAGGCTATACAGGGTGCTCCATTGATAGTGACCGGGCCAAATATCTCACGAAATAAGCATCAAGCGAAAAAACTGCAAAGAACGAAACTCGTTTAGCTTGAACGGGGAAACTAGATGGCGCTATGGTTGGCCCGCTAGATGGCGCTGCCATACGTCAAACGGATATCAACTGCGTTTTTTTAAGTAGGAACCCTATTTTTTTATTACATATTCGTGTAGTACGTAAAGAAATATGAATGTTTTAGTTGGAGCACTTTTTTCGGTTCGTGATAGATTTCGCTGTAATAGTCACAAACGTGTCAGTACGTGGTATCACGTAACATTCCACCAGTGCGGACGGTATTTGCTTCGTGATACATTACCCGTGTTAAAATGGACCGTTTACCAATTGCGGAAAAGGTCGATGTCGTGTTGATGTATGGCTATTGTGATCAAAATGCCCAACGGGCGTGTGCTATGTATGCTGCTCGGTATTCTGGACTACATCAATCAAGTGTCCGGACCGTTCGCCGTATAGTTATGTTATTTAAGGAAACAGGAAGTGTTCAGCCACATGTGAAACGTCAACCACGACCTGCAACAAATGATGATGCCGAAGTAGGTGTTTTAGCTGCTGTCGCGGCTAATCCGCTCATCAGTTGCAGACAAACTGCGCGAGAATTGGGAATCTCAAAGACGTCGGTGTTTAGAACGGTACATCAACATCGATTGCAGCCGGCCGGAGTGGCCGAGCGGTTCTAGGCGCTTCAGTCTGGAACCGCGCAACCGCTACGGTCGCAAGTTCGAATCCTGCCTCGGGCATGGATGTTTGTGATGTCCTTAGGTTAGTTAGGTTTAAGTAGTTCTAGGGGACTGATGACCTCATATGTTAAGTCCTATAGTGCTGAGAGCCATTTGAAACAACATCGATTGCACCTGTACCATATTTCTATGCACCAGGAATTGCATGTCGACGACTTTGAGCGTCGTGTACAGTTCTGCTACTGGGCACAAGAGAAATTACGGGACGATGACAGATTTTTTTTGCCCGCGTTCTATTTAGCGACGAAGCGTCATTCACCAACAGCGGTAACGTAAACCGACATAATATGTATGCACTATTGGGCAACGGAAAATCCACAAGTGGAACATCACCGACCTTGGCGGGTTAATGTATGGTGCGGCGTTATGGGAAGAAGGATAATTGCCCCCCATTTTATCGATGGCAATCTAAATGGTGCAATGTATGCTGATTTCCTACGTAATGTTCTACCGATGTTACTACAAGATGTTTCACTGCATGACAGAATGGCGATGTACTTCCAACATGATGGATGTCCGGCACATAACTCGCGTGGGGTTGAAGCGGTATTGAATAATAGCATATTTCATGACAGGTGGATTGGTCGTCGAAGAAGCATACCATGGCTCGCACGTGCACCGGATTTGACTTCCCCGGATTTCTTTCTGTGGGGAAAGTTGAAGGGTATTTGCTATTGTGATCCACCGACAACGCCTGAAACATGCGTCAGCGCATTGTCAATGCATGTGCGAATGGTACGGGAGGCGAACTACTCGCTGTTGAGAGGAATGTTGTTACACGTATTGCCACATGCACTGACGTTGACGGACATCATTTTCAGCATTTATTGCATTAATGTGGTATTTACAGGTAATGACGCTGTAACAGCATGCGTTTTCAAATTGTTCAATTGGCTCTGAGCACTATGGGACTTAACATCTATGGTCATCAGTCCCCTAGAACTTAACTACTTAAATCTAACTAAATTAAGGACATCACATAACACTCAGTCATCACGAGGCAGAGAAAATCATTGACCCCGCCGGGAATCGAACCCGGGAACCCAGGCATGGGAAGCGAGAACGCTACCACACGACCACGAGCTGCGGACATGCGTTCTTAGAAATGGTAATTTCACAAAGGTACATGTATCACATTGGAACAACCGTAATAAAATGTTCAAACGTATCTACGTTCTGTATTTTAATTTAAAAAAACTTGCCTGTTACCATCTGTTCGTCTAAAATTGTGAGCCATATGTTTGTGACTATTACAGCGCCATCTATTACAAAGCGGAAAAAGTGGTCCAACCAAAACATTCACGTTTTTTTACGTACTACACGAAGATGTAGTAAAAATTTGGGGTTCTATTGAAAAAAACGCTGTTGATATCTGTTTGATCTATGGCAGCGCCATCTAGCGGGCCAACAATAGCGCCATCTGGTTTCGCGGTTCAAGCTGGATAAGTTTCGTTCTTTGTAGTTTTTTCGTTCGACGCTTATTTCGTGAGATTTGGCCCGGTCACGATCAATGGGCCACCCTGTACATAGTGGCACTAACCATCGGATCTTCATGAACCTTCAGAAACAGACGCGGGAGTTTTTCACGGTATCGCACAACAAGTTCCACATTTTTTCGACCAAGGCCGAGAAACAAAAATTTGTTGCATCAGTTATTGACCGCCTATCGTAAAAGCAGTAGAGCCGCTATCAATCTATGTTGGCGTTCCTTCATTCTGTGGCAGTAGCGTGGCTCCTTTGTAAACATTGCTGGTCCGGAAATGAATTGCTGCAAAAATTGCCGGGCACTAGTCGCCGGTAATGTTACAGTACTTGTGGCTACAATTCGTATGGCCACAATGTTGCTGGACAACTTCATAGGGATGTATTGCCAGCAAAATGCATTTTTGTGCCTCTTGAAAACATACATTTACGATACCAGCAGTTCGTCTCTGAATTTGTCACATCTGTATTGCCATGACTGCATCTACATCTACATCTACATCCACATCCATACTCCGCAAGCCACCTGACGGTGTGTGGCGGAGGGTACCTTGAGTACCTCTATCGGTTCTCCCTTCTATTCCAGTCTCGTATTGTTCGTGGAAAGGAGGATTGTCGGTATGCTTCTGTGTGGGCTCTAATATCTCTGATTTTATCCTCATGGTCTCTTCGCGAGATATACGTAGGAGGGAGCAATATACTGTTTGACCCTTCGGTGAAGGTATGTTCTCGAAACTTTAACAAAAGCCCGTAGCGAGCTACTGAGCGTCTCTCCTGGAGACTGGAGTTTATCTATCATCTCCGTAACGCTTTCGAGATTACTAAATGATCCTGTAACGAAGCGTGCTGCTCTCCGTTGAATCTTCTCTATCTTTTCTATCAATCCTATCTGGTACGGATCGCACACTGTTCAGCAGTATTCAAGCAGTGGGCGAACAAGCGTACTGTAACCTACTGCCTTTGTTTTCGGATTGCATTTCCTTAGGATTCTTCCAATGAATCTCAGTCTGGCATCTGCTTTACCGACGATCAACTTTATATGATCATTCCATTTTAAATCAATCCTAATGCGTACTCCCAGATAATTTATGGAATTAACTGTTTCCAGTTGCTGACCTGTTAATTTGTAGCTAAATGATAAGCGATCTATCTTTCTATGTATTCGCAGCAGATTACCCTTGTCTACATTGAGATTCAATTGCCATTCCCTGCACCATGCGTCAATTCGCTGCAGATATTCCTGCATTTCAGTACAATTTTCCATTGTAACAACCTCTCGGTATACTAAAGCATCATCCGCAAAAAGCCTCAGTGAACTTCCGATATCATCCAACAGGTCATTAATGTATATTGTGAATAGCAACGGTCCTACGACAGTCCCCTGCTGCACACCTGAAATCACTCTTACTTCGGAAGACTTCTCTCCATTGAGAATGACATGCTGCGTTCTGTTATCTAGGAACTCCTCAATCCAATCACACAATTGGTCTGATAGTCCATATGCTCTGTTCATTAAACGACTGTGGGGAACTGTGTCAAACGCTTTGCGGAAGTCAAGAAACACGGCATCTACCTGTGAACCCGTGTCTATGGCCCTCTGAGTCTCGTGGACGAATAGCGCGAGCTGGGTTTCACACGGCCGTCTTTTTCGAAACCCATGCTGATTCCTACAGAGTAGATTTCTAGTCTCCAGAAAAGTCATTATACTCGAACATAATATGTGTTCCAAAATTCTACAACTGATCGACTTAGAGATATAGGTCTATAGTTCTGCACATCTGTTCGACGTCCCTTCTTGAAAACGGTGATGACCTGTGCCCTTTTCCAATCCTTTGGAACGCTTCGCTCTTCTAGAGACCAGCGGTACACCGCTGCAAGAAGGGGGGAAAGTTCCTTCGCGTACTCTGTGTCAAATCGAACTGGACTGCATGATAAGGACTCCAAACACTGGAACATTAGAATCGGTCGCACTGGACTGTTCCTGTTCCTGTTAACAGGACCTGCAGTCCTTCTTCAGCTTCACAGATGACAGCAGTGTTTACAGGATATCTTATCATTGATATTCTTTTATCCTAAATATTATATAGCTCTGACCTGAAATGAAGTCTTGATATCAATTTTTGAACCTCTTTCGTGGCCCCATCATGCCATTGTCTGCATATAAATGCGTTGTCTGCCACAGCTGTTTCTGTCATTGCCTGCCCTGCATATCAAACAAGATGACTTTCTGGCAGGCCATGTGCATCACATTGATATACATATTGCAGGCCGTGTACACACCTACATTGACGAAAGGATATAGAGGATCAGAGGCCTCGTGGAGAGCCTATGAAGTTTTGGTTCTGAAATTCGTTGATGAACCCTCTCCATATTTGATATGTGATTACTGAGAGCCTCTTCTCACAGTTGGCAGCTACACTATGTGGCCAAAAGTATCTGCACACACCCCAAAACACACGTTTTTCATATTAGGTGCTACCACCTACTGGCAGGTACTCCATATCAACGGCCTCAGTAGTCACCAGACATCGTGAGAGAGCAGAATGGGAAGCTCGGCGGAACTCACGGATTTTGAACATGGTCTGGTGATTGGGGGTCACTTTGTCATACGTCTGTACGCGAGATTTAGACACTCCTAAACATTCCTAGGTCCACTGTTTGCGATGTGACAGTGTAATGGAAACGTGAAGGGACACGTACAGCACAAAAGCGTACAGGCCGACCTCGTCTGTTGACTGATATGAGACTGCCGACAGTCGAAGAGGGTCGTAATGTGTAACAGGCAGACATCTATCGAGACCATCATACAGGAATTCCAAACTGCATCAGGATCCACTCAAAGTACTATGACAGTTGGGCGGGAGGTGAGAGAACTTGTATTTTATGGTCGGGCAGCTGGTCATAAGCCACACATCACACCGTTAAATGCCAAACGACGCCACGTTTGGTGTAACGAGCGTAAATGTTGGACGATTGACGAGTGGGAAAACGTTGTGTGGAGTGACGAATCATGGCACACAATGTGAGAAACCGATGGCAGGGTGATGATCACGGTGATCATCATCTTCCAGCGGGTGTAGTGCCAATAGTAAAATTCGGAGGCTGTGATGTTGTGGTGTGGTCGTGATTTCATGGAGGGGGCTTGCACCCCTTCTTTTTTTGCGTGCCACTATCACAGCACAGCCCTACATTGATTTTTTAAGGGGCTTCTTTCGTCCCTATTGAATGTTTACAAATGCGGAGTTGGCAGATGCCCATTTGATGTACGGATTAGCACGGGACAATAGCCGTGGCGCGGTACGTTTGTATCGAGACAGATTTCCAGAACGAAGGTGTCCCGACAGGAAGACGTTCGAAGCAATCGATCGGCGTCTTAGGAAGCACTGAACATTCCAGCCTATGACTCGCGACTGGGGAAGACCTATAACTACGAGGACACCTACAATGGACGAGGCAATTCTTCGTGCAGTTGACAATAACCCTAATGTCAGCGCCAGAGAAGTTGCTGCTGAAGAAGGTAACGTCGACCACGTCACTGTATGGAGAGTGCTACGGGAGAACCAGTTGTTTCCGTACCGTGTACAGCGTGTGCAGGCACTGTCAGCAGCTGATTGGCCTCCACGGGTAGACTTCTGCGAATGGTTCATCCGACAATGTGTCAATCCTCATTTCAGTGCAAATGTTCTCTTTACGGATTAGGCCTCATTCCAACGTGATCAAATTGTAAATTTTCACAATCAACATGTGTGGGCTGACGAGAATCCGCACGCAATTGTGCAATCACGTTATCAACACAGATATTCTGTGAATGTTTGAGCAGGCATTGTTGGTGATGTCTTGATTGGGCCCCATGTTCTTCCACCTACGCTGAATGGCGCACGTAATCATGATTTCATACGGGATACTCTACCTGTGCTGCTAGAACATGTGCCTTTACAACTACGACACAACGTGTGGTTCATGCACGATGGAGCTCCTGCACATTTCAGTCGAAGTGTTCGTACGCTTCTCAACAACAGGTTCGGTGACCGGTGGATTGGTAGTGGCGGAACAATTCCATGGCCTCCACGCTCTCCTGACCTCAACCCTCTTGACTTTCATTTATGGGGGCATTTGAAAGCTCTTGTCTACGCAACTCCGGTACCAAATGTAGAGACGCTTTGTGCTCGTATTGTGGACGGCTGTGATACAATACGCCATTCTCCAGGGCTGCATCAGCGCATCAGGGATGCGGATGCATGTATCCTCGCTAACGGAGGACATTTTGAACATTTCCTGTAACAAAGTATCTGAAGTTACGCTTGTACGTTCTGTTGCTGTGTGTTTCCATTCTATGATTAATGTGATTTGAAGAGTAGTAATAAAATGAGCTCTAACATGGAAAGTAAGCGATTCCGGACACATGTCCACATAAAATATTTTCTTCCTTTGTGTGTGAGGAATGTTTCCTGAATGTTTGGCCGTATCTTTTTGTAACACCCTGTATAGTCGCCAACGTTGTCAACAAGTGTCTCTCTTTGTGGTACCAGTTTCAATATGCTTTGTTCGTAGAGGTCCGTCTGTTTGGAGGACAGTCATCTGCAGTCTCCTGATTTCACTTCCTCATCTGTCACAAAGCGTTGGTCAGCCAGGAATTTCTTCATGGGAGCGAACAGATGTAAGTGCAAGGTCCGCACGGTATGGTGGATGCTGGAGTCCCTCGCAGGCAAATTCGGTGATTTTCTCACGAACGAGAACAACAGCAGGGAGGCGAGCATTGTGATAAAGTTTTGGCACCGGCAGCGTTAATGTTGTGGGTTTGTCACGAACCAAAGCTCTAATGTAAGCTGCAGCATTCACAGTGGTCCCGTGTTCAGCGAGATCCACGAATAACAAATACACCATACATATCCCAGAACTCTGCCACAAGCACATTTCTAGCAGATTGAATTTTCTTTGTTCTGAGGAATTAGTGAATTTTTTTAGTACTGAGGTATCAGCATATTTCCACTCAACAGAGGTATACCTGATTTCGAGCGGGTAGTGGTAAGCTCACAACTTATCAACAAAGACGTTTCCTTTCAGAATGTAGTGCAAACAAAATACTCTGTGTAGCGTAAACTTCAAACTGTATCGTCGTGTAATTTCAACATTCCAGCTGCAACACCAGGGAAGAAAAAAGTTATGTTGTGTTGCTTTCCGATCCTCCCTTGTTCACTATTTATGCTGTACTATTCAAAAAAAAAAAATGTCGTTTGTCAGATATCCTTAAAGGAGTCTCGATTATTTTTATTAAAGGTTGTGCACAATTCCTATACACATGGGCTAGCAGGAATGAAGTTGAAGAAATTAACTACGCAGGGTATGTGTCTCTACACACCTTTAAAGTGCCACAGTCTGGTACATAATCATGGTCCTGGGCTGGCCGAGGTGGCCGCGCGGTTCTAGGCGCTACAGTCTGGAACCGAGCGACCACTACGGACGCAGGTTCGAATCCTGCCTCGGGCGTGGATGTGTGTGATGTCTTTAAGTTAGTTACGTTTCAGTAACTCTAAATTCTAGGGGACTCATGACCTCAGAAGTTGAGTCCCATAATACTCAGAGCCATTTGAACTAATCAGGTCCTGGAGCCAATGCGCTGACGTGCTCCCGTTTCGATGTTAGTCGAACGTTTCTCGGGGTAACGAGGGATCGAATCAAGGAATTTACGAATCGTATGACGTCATCAACTGCCCACGAGGTATTGTTTTCCGAGCATTTTCTCTTATCCAGGAAAGTTGTCCTGGAGCTAAAGTGCTGGCGTGCACCTCTTTCAGTGTTAATCGAACGTTTCTTGGGGTAACGAGGGATCGAATCAAGGCATTTACGAATCGTATGACATCATCAACTGCCCACGAGGTTTTATTTTACGAGCATTTTCTGTTTTTCTCTTGTCCATGGAAGTTGTCCTGGAGCTAATGGGCTGACGTGCACATGTTTCGATGTTAATCGAACGTTTCTCGGGGTAACGAGTGATCGAATCATGGAAATTACGAACCGTATGACGTCATCAACTGCCCATGAGGTTTTGTTTTGCGAGCATTTTCAGTTTTTCTTTTGTCCAGGGAAGTGGTCCTGGAGCTAATGTGCTGACGTGCACCTGTTTCGATGTTGATCGAACGTTTCTCGGGGTAACGAGGGATCGAATCAAGGAATTTACGAATGGTATGACGTCATCAACTGCCCATGAGGTTTTGTTTTGCGAGCATTTTCAGTTTTTCTTTTGTCCAGGGAAGTGGTCCTGGAGCTAATGTGCTGACGTGCACCTGTTTCGATGTTAATCGAACGTTTCTCGGGGTAACGAGGGATCGAATCAAGGAATTTACGAATGGTATGACGTCATCAACTGCCCACGAGGTTTTATTTTGCGAACATTTTCTGTTTTTCTCTTGTGCATGGAAGTGGTCCTGGAGCTAATGTGCTGACATGCACCTGTTTCGATGTTGATCGAACGTTTCTCGGGGTAACGAGAGATCGAATCATGGAAATTACGAACTGTATGACGTCATCAACTGCCCATGAGGTTTTGTTTTGCGAGCATTTTAGTTTTTCTTTTGTCCAGGGAAGTGGTCCTGGAGCTAATGTGCTGACGTGCACCTGTTTCGATGTTGATCGAACGTTTCTCGGGGTAACGAGAGATCGAATCAAGGAATTTACGAATGGTATGACGTCATCAACTGCCCACGAGGTTTTATTTTGCGAACGTTTTCTGTTTTTCTCTTGTCCATGGAAGTGGTCCTGGAGCTAATGTGCTGACATGCACCTGTTTCGATGTTGATCGAACGTTTCTCGGGGTAACGAGGGATCGAATCAAGGAATTTACGAATCTTATGACGTCATCAACTGCCCACGAGGTTTTATTTTGCGAGCACTTTCTGTTTTTCTCTTGTCCATGGAAGTGGTCCTGGAGCTAATGTGCTGACGTGCACCTGTTTCGATGTTAATCGAACGTTTCTCGGGGTAACGAGAGATCGAATCATGGAAATTACGAACCGTATGAGGTCATCAACTGCCCGTGAGGTTTTGTTTTGCGAGCATTTTCAATTTTTCTTTTGTCCAGGGAAGTGGTCCTGGAGCTAATGTGCTGACGTGCACCTGTTTCGATGTTAATCGAACGTTTCTCGGGGTAACGAGGGATCGAATCAAGGAATTTACGAATGGTATGACGTCATCAACTGTCCACGAGGTTTTATTTTGCGAACATCTTCTGTTTTTCTCTTGTCCAGGGAAGTGTACCAAGGCGCCAGAGAACGTGAGAGAACCTCTGCGCGCACCAGCTCGTAAGTAAATCCTGTTGCATCCTTCTGACAGCCAGCGACGTGCTCAAAAGCATGATTAATTTGTACACAGAACGTGCGACGCTGCATCTCTGCGCTTGTTTGCTTGTGTGCTGTTTATTACCGGAAGATAAGCAATATCACAGCCAGTGGCGCCTCGTGAGTATGCATTCCGGCTGTACGGAAGTTTTTATATTTCAAATACATTTTGGAGTGTGAAATTAATAGCATCAGCTGTACAACAGTTATGCTTATCAACAGATTTATACAACTACAATGGCAATAATAATAACAGTAATAACAATGATAATATCTGGCAACAGCAAGAATGGTGTTGCGGAATATTTAATTTTGTACATAATTAAGTACAGTTTAGCGCAATAACGAAAGGATATGTAAGCCTTCACAACTCTCCGTTTCGCATTTTTTTTTTTGTAAGTGAGAATTTTCGTGCTTTCCCGTTTTTTTCCCAAATAAATGTGCAAGATTCCTAACAGATGTATTAGTTCACGAATTTACTTCCGGGTTACAAATCAGATATTCTTACGCTGTACCCATCCAACAACTTGTGCTAACTGTAGATTTCCCTTGTTAAATATGCGCAGTCACTCTTATTTGATTTCGTCACTCTCCCAATCACAGGATGTGTTGTCAGAGTCCGTAGCCCAGACTTCCAACCGAGCTGCAGGGAGCCGGAGCGCTCACTGCGGCAGCTCGGAGCCCGCGTGGAGGGGGAAAGCGAACTCACTGCCCTCTGGCCGCGTGCAGCCGCAACTGACGCAATAATCCGTGTTCAATAACAGCTGACAAACCGCGGGAGCCCTGTACCTCTATTGGAGGATACCTTTCTATTCATTGAGAGGGATGGTCTTCCACAGTGTCTTATTTGTCATAAAGTATTTAATTCTGTGAAGAGGTACAATATAAAACGACATTATCCACGACTTCACGCAGCACACTACGATCAGGTAGAAGGCATTGCACGCAGAGAACTGGTAGCAACCATACCAGGAGACGTAAGTTTAAAAAAGGTTTGGACATGGCAGCGGCTTTAGAGACACAACTCAGGGAAAAGGCGGAGAGCTTTGTTGCATTTTCGCTAAGCACTTGACGAAAGTTCCGACATATCGGACTGTGCTCAGCTTGCAGACTTTGTGCGTGGTGTCGACATGGAGCTGCAAGTAACTGAAGAACTCTCGGATGTGGTACCACTCGATTACTCCGACGTGACATTTTTGAAGCTGTTTTTGAATCAGTGGACAATATGAATTTGCTGTGGGATAAGCTACATTCTGTAGCGACAGACGGTGCACCACAAATGATCGGGCGTCACCAAGGTTTTGCTTCTCGTTTGAACAATAAACTCAGGGACGAATACGGGAAAGACATTTTGACTCTTCATTGTTTTATTCACCAAGAGGCACTGTGTGCTGAAACAGTAGAGCTAGGTGGCGTAATGAAAGATGTCGTTAAGTGTCTGAATTCTGTGCGGCGTCACGGTATGAATCATCGCCAATTCAAAGGATTCCTGGAAGATATGGGGATATACCTTACCACAGTACAGTTCGTTGGCTGAGTCGGGGAAAAGTTCTTAGACGGCCTGAGTCGCCGTGCGGTTCTAGGCGCTGCAGTCTTGATCCGAGCGACCGCTACGGTCGCAGGTTCGAATCGTGCCTCGGGCATAGATGTGTGTGATGTCCTTAGGTTAGTTAGGTTTAATTAGTTCTAAGTTCTAGGCGACTGATGACCTCTGAAGTTAGGTCGCATAGTGCTCAGAGCCATTTGAACCATTTTTTTGAAAAGTTCTTGATGTTTTCTTTGCCATTCGTGATGAAATATCGCTTTTTCTCGAAATGAAAGGGGAAGAAATGCGTTTTCTGAAAGATATAGAATTGATATCAGACCTGGCTTTTCTAGCTGACATAACTATGCATCTGAATAATTTAAATCTGTCATTGCAGGGCAAAGGGCAGCTAATCGTTGACATGCACGACCAGATCAAAGCGTTCGTGAAAAAGTCACGTTTATTTGAGAGGCAGAGGAGTAATGGACATTTAACGTTCTTCAATCGTCTTGCTTCTTTAAAACTACCTGAAGGTACTACTTTCGGCGATTACCAAGCAAAGTTAAAGCAGCTCATCGCGTCGTTTGAAACACGATTCCGAGACCTCACTTGTTTGGAAATTTATCTCAAGGTGTTCAGCACTCCTTTTTCAGTTTCCCCCGATGACTTGTCTTCGTCACTTAAATTGGAGATTACTGATCTGCAAAATTCAACTTTGTTGAAATAGAGGTACTACAACACGTTGGATTTGTCACGATGGTATCGTTCATTACAGCAAAAAACATTTACCAAGCTTCACAACAATGCCGCGCAGATCATGTGCAACAGTTTGGATCTATGTACTGTTGTGAGCAGCTTTTCTCAGCAATGAAAAGAGTAAAAAGTAAGGAACGATCGTTTCTTCGGGATGCAACAATGAAGGCCAGCCTCCGCATTAATGCTGTTTGACGCCTGATATTTCCGATCTTGTAATGAAAAGAAAATGTCAACTTACAGAGGCTCAATAAATTTAATATGCAATTTCTTGTAAAACAGTTGTTTCTTATTCATTTCCTGAACATCGTATTTCCTGGTGTAGCATGTCACCACGTCTTAGCAGCTAAGGCTAGGCGCAAATTGAGAAGCGTATAGCACGTGTGACGTGGCACTGAGACTACAGCATATTCCGACGCGTCCACCCTACTTCGTACGCGCCGACTGGCGACGCTCTGCGCTGACTGAACCGAAGCGCGAGCAACCTCTTATCTTTCTCAATCGATTTTACAGAAACTATTCTCTGAAAATATATTACTTTTGCCTTACTTGTAGCGTTATATGTCAGCTTCGTGGCGAAGTGGAGATCACCTCGCTAATGACCATTCTTACTGTGATGTACACGTTTTAGTAAGACACTACGCAAAACTCAAAAAGTTTGCAACGAAAATTAGTGGTCGCTATGATTTTGCGTTTGGTGCGTATTACACCATATGTTGCTGCGTATGAAATTTAGCTAACATGCTGAAATTTTGTTCAGACTTGGGAGGAGATCTCTATCTGCCTCCGATCTCGAGAAAATGGATCCCATGTAGCGCGCTCACTTCCGATCTCACGCCCGCGAGAATGAAATACTCGCAACATCTCTCGTGCCTCCCAAACCGCTCGAGACATCGAAACGAAAGTTTGGCGAATGATAGCACACAAGGAGGAGAATGTTTTGCCAATTCTTAAACACACGGGGCTTTCTTATCTATGGCGATATATCACTACTTATACTTCTTTTTTTATTTATTTCACTCCAGTGACTGTAATGTCTTAAGAGTTATCGACAGCTAGCGTAACAAGAGCTTCCTAGTATGAAAATAAACATGCAATTTCTTCTTTTATGTTACTGCAAACCGATACTATGAGGTTTTTCGTAAGCTATTGAACTATGTGATTGCCAATTACTTGTTTAATGAGGCCCTCCGTTTCGGAATTCTGTCTCAATAGCTGCTGTGAGATGAGTTGGGCAAATTACATTGTGACAAATGAAGTACAATTAAACCAGTCACCAAGAGAAATGTGGCCTTTACTCATAAATGGTGACGCTTCTTCGAATTAGAAAAGGTTAACAACTAGCCTTGGGCTAGGTGCAAATTGAGACGCGTATAGCGCGTGTGGCGCGACGCAGCGCAGCGCGCGTTTTTGCAGCATCACAGGTTCAAATGGGGTCACGCAAATTGCGACGCGACGCGACTAGGACGCGACACGTGCCTGCGCCAGGTCGCGCGGCGTTGTGGTTGAGGCACAGTTTCCCGTGCCTCGCTAGCACCGTGGGAAATTTGAGGGGGGGGGGGGGGGAGCGGAAAAGTAGCCCGGCCACATGCTCACATCGGAACGGCGCACATCAGCAGTGGTAGTATTGCCAAAACGATAAATTTTGCCTTACTGTGTACTGAATTTTATACCCTTTGGATAGTGTTTCGTTTTTCGCCATTTAAACGCTCCAGCTTTCGCCGTTAGCATGTTATATTTTTCTGTTATTTATATCTGCATAGTTTTGTTTTGTTTTTCTTCAGTAACTGATGAGCCATTGGCCGCTGGAATTGCACCATATCCCTCCGCGATGTTTTCAGATCGCAAGAAGGGACAGGCGGTAGTCAATAAGGAAGCAAGGAATATTATAAAATTATGTGATTAAGAATCAAGGCAAGGAAGTAAGGCAAGGTTATATTCTCGCTGCCTAGTAAGCTAGCGTATCTGTACGATCTGTTACAAAAATTTAGAAAGGGATAATCTCCACAGGTGTGATTCCTTTGTGCTTGTGGTGAAAAGCGTCCAAGATCTGAGGTATAGAAGTTTCACTGTGATTACTAATACGACACGCTGTGCTACACGCATGTGAACAACCTATTTGCACTGCAAGCTAGAAACAGTCGAAAAGCAGTCACAAATAACAATGTTTTAATTGGTTCGTCTTGATGAGAAAAAGCATTTCAATTGTTGCATGGACATTATCAGCATTAATAAACTAATTCTACAACAACAGGCTACACAAATGAAGAAAATGGTCGGTATTATTACGAAAGTAGGAGTATCCTAAAAGAGTGTTATGATTAGATACATTTAATTTGTTGAAATGTGCTGCTGACAAAGGCAGATCTACTTTCATGACAATGTTTTTCGAACACATGGCCAGCTTGTGCGTTCCTGTCGCGCGCATTATCCTTCGCTGCTGACAATACACTGACCATTGTGTTGTGCGACACATCAATTGTTTATTTTTCTCAATAACAACTATTTTATTCGCGATCACGCGTCAGTTCGGCACCCTCTAGGTGAGTAAACAGTATCTGGCATGTGCCTATCATTCCGCCTGAAGGAACGCTTGTCACTATTTTAATACTGCTCAGATCAAGAGAAAGAATAAACCCGTTGGGTAAATTTCCATTCCAGTCGCTCAGTGTTAAAAATACGATGGGTTACGGGAATTCCACCAAAATTCCAAGAGAATTGCCAATCTGTTTTTGTGTGAGTTGTTAACCTTTTCTCATTCGAAAAAGCATCACCATTTATGATTAAAGGCCACATTTCTCTTGGTGACTGGTTTAATTGTACTTCCTTTGTCACAATGTAATTTGCCCAACTCATCTCACAACAGCTATTGAGACAGAATTCCGAAACGGAGCGCCTCATTAAAGAAGTAATTGGCAATCACAGACTCATAGTATATCGGTTTGCGGTAACATAAAAGAAGAAATTTCATGTTTATTTTCATGCTAGGAGGCTCTTGTTTCGCTAGCTGTCGATAACTCTTAAAAAAATTACAGTCACTGGAGTGAAATAAATAATAAAAGAAGTATAAGTTGTGATATATCGCCATAGACAAGAAAGTTCCGTGTGTTTAATAATTGGGCAAAACATTCTCCTCCTTGTGTGCTATCATTCGCCAAACTTTCGTTTCGATGTCTCGAGCGGTTTAGGAGGTACGAGAGATGTTGCGAGTATTTCATTCTCGCGGGCGTGAGATCGGAAGTGAGCGCGCTACATGGGATCCATTTTCTCGAGCTCGGAGGCAGATAGAGATCTCCTCCCAAGTCTGAACAAAATTTCAGCATGTTAGCCTAATTTCATACGCAGCAACATATGGTGTAATACGCACCGAACGCAGAATCATAGCGACCCCTAATTTTAGTTGCAAACTTTTTGAGTTTTGGGTAGTGTCTTACTAAAACGTGTACATCACAGTAAGAATGGTCATTAGCGAGGTGATCAGCACTTCGCCACGAAGCTGACATATAACGCTACAAGTAAGGCAAAAATCATATATTTTCAGAGAATAGTTTCTGTAAAATCGATTGAGAAAGATAAGAGGTTGCTCGCGCTTCGGTTCTGTCAGCGCAGAGCGTCACCAGCCGGCGCGTGCGAAGTACGGTGTACGCGTCGCAATATGCGCTGCAACCGCGCGACCCCTGTGGCACGTGCGTGTCGCGCTGTAGTGTCGGTGCGACGTCACACGTGCTATACGCTTCTCAATTTGCGCCTAGCCTTAGACAGGGGCGGGCAAACGTTGCACGCGGCTCATGAGAGCACAGCGCTGCACGTGTGCTGCTCGCCTGCAATCGTCGAATGGGGCAGTGGCGACAGCCGGCGGGTTGCGGCAGTGCAGTGCCAGGCTAAGTCTCCGACGCTGATGCGAATTGACCACTACATAGTGAATGTTGTATTTCAAGAACCGGAAAAATGCAGAGTGAAACGAGGAAACGGAGAAGTGGAGATTTGCTATCTTTTAAAAAGTAATGGGAGAATCATTTTTTTTTTGTGTGCAAAAACGTGAAAATTCGAAATTTTTAATATGTGGCTGTATTCTCGCTGGTCAGCAGAAGTTTAGTATTGAAGGCCATTATAATAAATTTCACAAGGAGGAGTACAATTTATTGTCGGATTCTGAGCGGATGGGGAAACTGACTGAGCTTACGGAGAGCGATCTGACGATACTAGATGCATCTGTCGTAGTTGCTGTGGTCACGAGAGATCTGCGACTTTCTTTCGTCATGTGTCTCATCTAACTGATTTAACATTTTATGGAGCACTGTTTTCAATTTTTCAGGACGATAACATTAATAGCCCAGCGGTACGTGGAAGTTATAAAATTGCGCTTAATATTGCGAGAGCTGGAAAACCATTTCCTGAATTAATAAGCCTCGGTTAAGAGCAAACATAAGTGATGAAAATTTACGTAACTGTTTGCGCTTGTCTGTACGTAGGAATTTTGTTCCAGATATTTAGTATTGTAAACTCCACCTGTGATAATTAAATAAATCGTAACGTAGTTAATAGGTACTCTTTCAAACCATGATTTCTTTCAAGCACTCCTACTAACCTTATTCCATCATTCAATAAAGCAAACTAGGAAACAAAACGCATTACAGAGGGAGGAGAGGACAGAAGGTATGGTGGAGAGGGGAGATAAGCGGGTGGCCAGCTTACCCCTGTGTGCACGCAGTACACCTGTTAACTGCACGCGTACAAGTGCACCGCACACGTGCAGGATTCCTGCCCGCCCTTGAGCTAAGAGTATGAGGTTGTCGACCTTGTAAGACGCAGCTGGCACGTTAGAACGCTTGCCGTGCCGCCTGCCTCAGCCAGCCGTGCCACGTGCCGGCGTGGCGGCCCACTTTACCGGTCACAGCGAGCGATATGGCTCCCTGGAGCAGGGAGCGCCCCGCGGCTCACAACGGAGCAGACGAGCTGGAACAGCCTGCCCTAGCCCCTTTCTGGCTAACTTCCCCAGATAATTTACTTCCCGAAATGAGATTTTCACTCTGCACCGGAGTGTGCGCCGATATGAAACTTCCTCGCACATCAAAACTGTGCACCGGACTTGGACTCAAACTACTTTTCTGATAGCATTTAAAATAGATTCAACATAGCTCATGTTTACACTTTGCCGGCCGCGGTGGTCTCGCGGTGCTAGGCGCGCAATCCGGAACCGCGCGACTGCTACGGTCGCAGGTTCGAATCCTGCCTCGGGCATGCATATGTGTAATGTCCTTAGGTTAGTTAGGTTTAAGTAGTTCTAAGTTCTAGGGGACTGGTGACCACAGCTGTTAAGGACCCATAGTGCTCAGAGCCATTTGAACCATTTGTTTACACTTTTCACGAACGCCAATTCCCGCACAGTAAACAACTAACTTCAAACTCAAACTGGCGTTAAACTCAAGTAGTTATGTCTACCAACATGATAACTTGAACAGAATACATATGTGGCGCTGAGACCCATAAGGGCCTAACACGCACAGTCGTAGATCTTACATGTAAGTGAATATCAGGTAAATCAGTGGTATAGCTTTTCGTGAATTTTCAGCTCTATAGCGCAGATAAACATGACTTAAGGTGAACAGATTTCAGAAATATGAATAAATTGCAACAGTCTCACAATCGACGGTGAGGTGCTTTAGGCCCTTACGATTCTCACTGGCTCAAGTGGATTACTGTGTTATACAGTTCACAACTTAATGTTCTATAGTTCATTCAGAAACCCAAAAAGCAGGTTTACTGTCAGTACAACTTTCAAAAATGTTCAAATGTGAGTGAAATTTAATGGGACTTAACTGCTAAGGTCATCACTCACTAAGCTTACACACTACTTAACCTAAATTATCCTAAGGACAAACACACACACACACACACACCAATGCCCGAGGGAGGACTCAAACCTCCGCCGGGACCAGCTGCACAGTCCATGACTGCAGCGCCTGAGACCGCTCGGCTAATCCCGCGCGGCAGTACAACTTTAACATATACTGACGTCTGACCTAATTTTATAATACAGTGAGTGAATTATACTGTGTTCTTCATAAGAATAAACCTCAAGGTAACATTAAACTATGTGAACTTCCTGGCAGATTAAAACTGTGTGCCGGACCGAGACTCGAAATCGGGACCTTTCCCTTTCGCGGGCAAGTCCTTTACGTTGCATTTGGTCTGTGCGGACGTCACAAGACATCCGTTCAAGTCGATCGTTGATTTTCTCAGTTTACACCCCTCTGACCGAACACGCTGAGCTACCGCGCCGGCGCCATCCAAGCTACCCAAGCACGACTCACGCCCCGTCCTCACAGCTTTACTTCTGCCAGTACCTCGTCTCCTACCTTCCAAACTTTACAGAAGCTCTCCTGCGAACCTTGCAGAACTAGCACTTCCGAAAGAAAGGATACTGCGGAGACATGGCTTAGCCACAGCCTGAGGGATGTTTCCAGAGCGAGATTTTCATTCTACAGCGGAGTGTGCGTTGATATGAAACTTCCTCAGATGGTGGAGCACTTGCCCGCGAAAAGGCAAAGGTCCCGAGTTGGAGTCTCGGTCCGGCACACGGTTTTAATCTGCCAGGGAGTATCATATCAGCGCACACTCCGCTGCAAAGTGAAAATCTCATTCTGATTACACTTTGTATTCTTTCGTGTTTGCTGGAACCTCATTGAATTTCATTTCACGTGGAGCAGAAGTGAAGGTGTCCCGAGTACAGCCGAGTGCGATAATGAGGACACGTTTTATGCTGTGCGTTATGCGTACATTGACTCAAGATAATACGGGGCAACAGCTTTACCGGCGCATTTAACTTGGAAAGCACTGGCCAGCCGCCTGGTCCAGCTAACCTGCAGTGATGTGAACAGTTGTAATAAAGACGCAGAAAGAGACGAGCAGAGAACAATGAAGCCTTGAATGTCATTTAATTTTTCAACAGAAGAAAATAATTAAAGAACTCGTACACTTCTTACAAGGGAACCTCCCCATTGCATCCCCCTCAGATTTAGTTATAAGTTGGCACAGTGGATAGGCCTTGAAAAACTGAACACAGATCGATCGAGAAAACAGGAAGAAGTCGTGTAGAACTATGAAAAAATAAGCAAAATATACAAACTGAGTAGTCCATGTGCAACATAGGCAATATTAAGGACACTGTGAGATCAGGAGCGCCGTGGTCCCGTGGTTAGCGTGAATAGCTGCGGAATGAGAGGTCCTTTTGTTCAAGTCTTCCCTCGAGTGAAAAGTTCAATTTTTTATTTTCAGTTTATGTGACAAACTCATATGTTTTCATCACTTTTTTGGGAGTGATTATCACATCCACAAGAAAACCTAAATCGTGCAAGGTAGAAGAATCTTTTTACCCATTCGCCAAGTGTACAAGTTAGGTGGGTCGCAACATATTCCTGTTATGTGACGCACATGCCGCCACCAGTGTCGTATAGAATATATCAGACGTGTTTTCCTGTGGAGGAATCGATTGACCTATGACCTTGTATCAAATGTTTTCGGTTCCCATTGGAGAGGCAAGTCCTTTCGTCTACTAATCGCACGCTTTTGTGGTGCGGTCGCAAAACACAGGCACTATACTTATTACAGTGAACAGACACGTCAATGAACGAACGGACAGATCATAACGTTGCGAAAATAAAGCAAGTAAGATTTTCAGTTGAGGGAAGATTTGAAGTAAAGACCTCTCGGGCGGCAGTTGCTCACGCTAACCACGGGACCACGGCGCTCCTAAGCTCACATTCTCCGTAATATTGCCTATCTTGCGCATGGACTACTCAGTTTGTATATTTTGTTTATTTTTTCATAGTTACTCATAACTTCTTCCTGTTTTCTCGATTGATCTGCGTTCAGTTTTTCAAGGCCTATCCACTGTGCCAACTTATAACTAAATCTGAGGGGGGGGGGGGGCAATGGGGAGGTTCCCTTGTTAGGTGATCTGCTGGAAAACATAGGATGCTCTCGATCTTAGCTAACGTAGTACTGTAATTAAAAACGAGAGTGATGAAAGTTCGTGACTTTAACAAGGGTAATTTTTCTGCATGAACTATGTGCGGCGTAAAAGTGCACTGCTGGGATTTCACAATATAGTTAAATGTCGGAGCCTCGGAACTATTTCACTCAGTCTTCTGGTAACCTCCGAACGTCTTCCACATCGGACTCCGAGGAATGCGGTACATTTCAGTGCTGCTACGAGGCGATCAGCAGTAGAATCTCAAGCCACCAAATAGTCCACGCTTCCTCCTCCTCTTTTATGATGTGCCGTTCTGCAATTCACCATCGCTCGGCAGTGACGAGTAACAAAGCTTTGTGTACTACTTCCAGTCAGGTTAACAGCTTAAGTGCCTTGTTATTTCTCGTGATACATCCCTTAACGTGGTTCCAGATCAATTCTGATTGCAGTGTTAAAGGTGACGACTGTAAATTTGTACCGTGTGCCCGACACCGGGGAAATTATTGTTTTCCATCTTTTTTTTTCCTCCAAAAAATTTCACTGTGTAATGTTTTCTTAGCTTTAAAATCTTTAACCTTATTTTATGACAGAGCGATAATTAACAATGTATACTTGCAATGAAAATCAGAATTCTGCGTGTAATAAGCAACTAGAAACTACAAGAGGTGCATATTTCTTGATAAATTTCGTATTTAAATGATTCAGGCCAGAGGTCCCCAAACTACACTCCTGGAAATGGAAAAAAGAACACATTGACACCGGTGTGTCAGACCCACTATACTTGCTCCGGACACTGCGAGAGGGCTGTACAAGCAATGATCACACGCACGGCACAGCGGACACACCAGGAACCGCGGTGTTGGCCGTCGAATGGCGCTAGCTGCGCAGCATTTGTGCACCGTCGCCGTCAGTGTCAGCCAGTTTGCCGTGGCATACGGAGCTCCATCGCAGTATTTGACACTGGTAGTATGCCGCGACAGCGTGGACGTGAACCGTATGTGCAGTTGACGGACTTTGAGCGAGGGCGTATAGTGGGCATGCGGGAGGCCGGGTGGACGTACCGCCGAATTGCTCAACACGTGGGGCGTGAGGTCTCCACAGTACATCGATGTTGTCGCCAGTGGTCGGCGGAAGATGCACGTGCCCGTCGACCTGGGACCGGACCGCAGCGACGCACGGATGCACGCCAAGACCGTAGGATCCTACGCATTGCCGTAGGGGACCGCACCGCCACTTCCCAGCAAATTAGGGACACTGTTGCTCCTGGAGTATCGGCGAGGACCATTCGCAGCCGTCTCCATGAAGCTGGGCTACGGTCCCACACACCGTTAAGCCGTCTTCCGCTCACGCCCCAATATCGTGCAGCCCGCCTCCAGTGGTGTCGCGACAGGCGTGAATGGAGGGACGAATGGAGACGTGTCGTCTTCAGCGATGAGAGTCGCTTCTGCCTTGGTGCCAATAATGGTCGTATGCGTGTTTGGCGCCGTGCAGGTGAGCGCCACAATCAGGACTGCATACGACCGAGGCACACAAGGCCAACACCCGGCATCATGGTGTGGGGAGCGATCTCCTACACTGGCTGTACACCTCTGGTGATCGTCGAGGGCACACTGAATAGTGCACAGTACATCCAAACCGTCATCGAACCCATCGTTCTACCATTCCTAGACCGGCAAGGGAACTTGCTGTTCCAACAGGACAATGCACGTCCGCATGTACCCCGTGCCACCCAACGTGCTCTAGAAGGTGTAAGTCAACTACCCTGGCCAGCAAGATCTCCGGATGTGTCCCCCATTGAGCATGTTTGGGACTGGATGAAGCGTCGTCTCACGCGGTCTGCACGTCCAGCACGAACGCTGGTCCAACTGAGGCGCCAGGTGGAAATGGCATGGCAAGCCGTTCCACAGGACTACATCCAGCATCTCTACGATCGTCTCCATGGGAGAATAGCAGCCTGCATTGCTGTGGAAGGTGGATATACACTGTACTAGTGCCGACATTGTACATTCTCTGTTGCCTGTGTCTATGTGCCTGTGGTTCTGTCAGTGTGATCATGTGATGTATCTGACCCCAGGAATGTGTCAATAAAGTTTCCCCTTCCTGGGACAATGAATTCACGGTGTTCTTATTTCAATTTCCAGGAGTGTATGTAAGCTGGACCCACTTCCAAGATCGGAACAACACCAGGGTACGAAAGTTAGGCTGCTGACCAATCATCGTGCTTGTGTTTGTTTGGATCAAGTTTATCATAAGAATGAACCCGATATAAACATTGCGCTATGTATTCTTACGCGTTTGCTTGAATCACATTGGGTTTCGTTTCACGTGGAGCGGAAGCCAAGCTGTGACCTGTACAGTCACGTACGATCATAGGTATACGTTTTATGCTGTGTTACTCGCACATACACTGAGCTATAACGCCGGAGAACAGCTTTACAGGCGCATTAACCTTTCAGAGCACTGGGCAGCCAGCGGTCCAGCTAACCTGCAAAGGTGTGATCAGTTGCATTTCAGACGTAAAAAGAGACGAAGAAAGAAACAATATAGCTTCGAAAGTTATTTAATTTTTAAAAAGAATGAAATATTATTTGGTAAAAGCCCAGAAAGAATGAAATAATATTTGGAAAAAGTCCAAGTCCACTACCGCGCGCTTCTTAAGTGACCATACGGAAAGTATAAAATGGACTAGTTCTCGCCTGACATAGTATTCTAATTACTAACAAGAGTGATGAAAATTTCTAATTTAAACATAGGGTAATTTTTCTTCTCGAGCTGTGTGAAATTCAAAAGCATACTGCAGCGATTTCACCGTACTGTTGAGTACTGAAGCCACTGAATGTATTAATTACAATCTGGTAATTTCTTAGCTCCTTCCGTATCCGAATCAGAGAAATACATTTCAGTTCTGTAAGTGCCACCTGCTACGTTGATAACGAGCCTATCAACAGCAGAATCGACTAAGTCAACCAGGCGCCGTATTTTCTCTTCATCTTTTATGACGAGCCGTTCTATAGCCCGCCAGCGTCGGCAGTTGACACGTGAAAAAGTTCCATGCTTTAGTACCAGTACGTCAGGCTGCTTAACAGTCTTTATTTCTCGGGCCAGATCGCTAAACTTGGCTTCAGATCAGTTCTGTTGGATTCATATCGTAATGGTGCAGTGGGGAATGTAAGAAAGTCGCATTTGTATAGTGTACTCAATCCTGTGAAAAAGTTTGTTTTCCATGTTCCTACAACACTCATCTACGTCTTTTGTATAAAACAATGGACGTAGTCCAAATAAAGAGTATTTGGTTTTTCATTTTTGCCTTAAAAAATTAAACTGTTATGTTTTCTTTATTTAAGCAACCTTTATTTATTAACAGTCTTTCATAAAATATCGATAATTGAGAATTTATATTTGAAATGAAAACAGGAATTTCGCGTGCAGTATGTATTTAGAAATAAGAAGGCGTGAATTATTCATAAAAATGATGATAATTTTACAATTACGAGGTGTAGGTGTTTCAAATTGAACGAGAAAAGAAGAGTCAGGCAAGATTTAAACCACGGAATTATAAATTGCAGTAAATTATCAATATATCATGCTCACATAGAATGTGAGCTGGTGTCTCAACTATATGTAATGTAGTCCCTCGACAATCTTCAAAGCCGGTTATCTATGTGAATTTATGAAAAACATTTCTCGGCAGTTTTTAACCGTGTTCCACACGCATGTTTCGCTACGGAAGACTAAGCAGCTTCAGCTAGGGTGACCAGACGTCCGTATTAATCCGGACATGTCCTCCTTTTTAACACTTTGTTCGGGGTCCGGGCAGATTTTTACAGTGTCCGGCTTTTTCGCAAAGTTGGGCGTAATACAGTTAAACTACAATTCGTCCCCTTCTATTGCTCTTTTCTTAAATGCCTTAACTATTGGTACAGCGTTCGTGATAAACACGCACGAAGGCGGTGTTAGTAGGTGGCATCAGGATCGTCGATGTTATCGTTGATCGACCTATAACGGAATGCAAATATCGATTATTTAAAATTTTCGTTTCGTATCTTCGCTTTGCATTGGCGTGGCTTCCTGTAGCGCACGTGTGATTTGTGAGTGTAATTTTTAACCGAGTGAGTTACGTAAAATATTTGGGTATGCCTAATCGAAATATCCGGCTTTCAAGAAAGGGAGAAATGAATTTGAAGCGGAATGTAAGATATGTGAAGCTGGAACGTACGTCTCAGTGGCCAATAAAGTTAAGAAATAACTCGGCAGATTAACTGTCATGGTTTTATTTCATTGTTTCATAGTCATTCAATTTATTTGTATTCGGAAGGTTAAGGTGCAGTTTATATGTCGTCAGCTGCTGCTTGAATTGTAGACGTTGGTAGCGGTGCGTCGAATGCAGGGAGGTGAATGGTCTTACGTTTTTCGCTTTGTAAACAGTTCAGTTTTGTTGACATAACAAAACAATTGACGCCATACTGTCACCACAATCAATGTTTTTAAATTTTTTTATATTGCTCAGTTAACCACCATCTGACCACCAGTAACAATTGACTACTAGTTTTATCGGTAATTCCCGGCAGTCACGTGACTTGTCCAAAGCTGACGGGTGGTATCCTCATCTGCAGTTGACCCGTTTGATGTGTCCTCTTTTTTCTTCCTTTGACCTCCTTTTTGAAACTGTTTGCCCTCGTTTTTAAACAAATGCATCTGGTCACCCTAGCTTCAGCCATTTTCACACTGCGTATTAACAGCGCGATTGTCAGAGCACAACAGTGTAGAGACTGTGACTGTACACGATTTTTGAAATAAAAGCTACGTAGCTAAAGCGTGATTAAGAAATACGTAATACATATGAATCCCTTAAAGTTTCATTTAAAGTAACTTAGTAGTATTATATCTCATAAATAAGTAGGACTTACTTCCAAGAGCGTAACAACACCCGTGCACGTGTGCTACGGCTATCGACCAATCACCGCTTTTGTGTTTCTTATGCATCTGGTTTATTCTTGTCATGAACGCAGTAGTAGAGATGGGTCGAACTCGTTCATTCCCGTGAACTACTTCATTCATTTCACTCTTTGCCGTGAAGCGTTCAAATGAAGTAGTTCATTCATGAAGTACGGAAGCCTGGCGAAGTTGCCAGTTCGCCGCTCAGCTGCGGCTCCGCTCGCTCGTACAATAAAACTTCGTAATACTTCATAATTTTACCAACAGATGGCCGAACTATGCAGTCAAGTGCACGCAACGTTTTGCGCTCTTATAGCGTTTGAGTTAAATAGAGCATGGTCGAAGGGGACTAAGGAAAGATAAACAGAGCAGCCTGTTACATATAAAGAAAGTATTACATTTAATTTTGCCCGACATTTTCTCATGAAGTGCCCAAGAAAGTCCTTATCTGCCAAGTGAAACATTATTTGTTGTATTCATGGACTGAAAACTAGGACTACCAACGAAATGCAGTCCAATTTTATGTTCCTTTCAAAATTTAGTACAAAATATAATGAGTATGTTTACCACTGTCATAAAGTCTATATACCTACGTTAAGTAATTATTTAGAAGTTTTCCTGTAGATTTTATTTTTGTTGAGAATAATAACTCTCCAGATTCAAAACGTAAACTGTCACCTGTAGTCCCTCCTTCAGCGTTATTAACAAACAGCCAGCCTCTTCGTTTGTATCTTTAATATTCATTTGCCTGCAAGCGCTGCCAACGGTAGGCTACCCGTAGACGCGCCGATGTACTGGGTGAGGGGAAGAAAGAGAGTGAAGTAGAAAAACGTGTGGAGTGTGCCATCTGTGAAGAGTTTGAAGTACCAGTTCATTGAAAATGAGTGGTTAGTTCACACTTCGCGGGAATGAAGCGTTCATTTGAACGACTCACTTACGAGCTCCCCATCACTACGAAGTAGCGTAGTGGTGCTGAGGCTAGGATAGCTCGCGTCATGCGACATTTGCGTGCGTCGGCTTTCGAAATCAGCGGATTCTTCACAGCAGATCGGATTTCAGGGCGCCCGGGCTGCTCGGTGGTTTCTGCGGTATACACAGCAGATGAAGTGAATAAACACTTACGATACAAATACACAGAAGTTGGCGGGTACTCTGACTGGCTTCTGCTGTCTATATCAATTTTGCAGCTGACAAGGGAGGCCACTATGCCCGGATAACGAATTTACTTCAAACTTGTTTCACCTTTTAATGGTCCATTAGGATGGCGGCGATGATGTGATTAGTGTTCAAGCTTTTTAATTGGGCGATCGCTGTTCGAATCTCGATGTATGTACGGGAATCGAGCACTTCAAATATCTACGAGAGATAATGCGACCATCTGGTCTGAACTTCATAGTCAATCAACAAAGCTCACTTGTAATCACGACAGTAAAAAAATATGATCTCTGTCAATGCAAAACGGGTAGCATTCATCTCACGCTAGCTGAGGAGAGCCCTACGTCATAGTGATGTAACGCAGTCATCGTGACGTAAATAAACCTAAATCGACTTCACCAGTACGCGCATCGATCTTTGCAGTTGTACCACAGAGGTTGCACGGTAGCGTGAAAGCTAAATGTGATATGTTCAGCCCAGCTGAATTACTTATGAAGCTGGAATCCCAACAGTTTTTTATGTTATTGTGTGTTCCTTGAACATAAGGAATGTCTGAGCGAAGGAACCACAACGAAAGAAAAAAGAAACGCTTGCAGTCATTTTTTTTTAAATCCGATGAATCGTCCAGAAATCATGTGGAAGAAACTTGAAATAATTAATTATTAAGCTGTAAAACAAAGAATTTTAGATGTTATTGGGTATTTCATGACTATAACGAAAGTCAAAAAAAGCTTGTAGTCATTTTTGCAAAATCCCATGAATCGTGCATGATTATGTCGATAGAAACGTGAAATAATTAATTATTAAACTCTAATCCCAAGAATGTGGGATGTTATGGTGTGTTACATGAATTTAGTGAATATCAGAAAGAAGGAACCATAACCACAACGAAAGTAAAAAAAAAAGCGAGTAATCATTAAAAAAGTCCGTTTAAGTATGCATAAATCATGTGGACAGACACGTGAAATAGGGAGAAATTAAAGTGTATCGTATTTTTATATAAGCCAATGGATTGTACATAACTCTTCTGGGCAGAAACGTTAAACCGATAAATTAATGTGGTTCCAAAGATAATTCAGAATGGTGCTGTAGTTTTAATTTTGCCTTCATTCTTTATACGCTGTATACTGTGAAAAAACAATGATATTCCGTCTATAATTGTTACTTATATTTTAATATGTAAGCAGTATCAACTATAAAAAAGTAAGTCTGCTAGTAGTTGCCAAATGATGTTGGAATACTGGCTGTCACAATGGGTGAGCTACTTCACAAAATAGCCACAACAGCCCTAAGCGATGTTTCATATGCGATGGTGGAGTACTGTGTTTGTTTATTCTCTCAATAGACATGGTATTTATTTTGGGGTTGTTTGGCATGATTACTAGAGCTATTTCCATATTGCCTAAGAGTCATACAAAAAGTAGCTGAAAATTGCAACAGTACTCACTGCTTTCAGTTGGTTAAAACTCTCGTAAATGTGACTTGCATGTCATTGTTTTTTCACAGTATACAACATATGAAGAAAAATAATGAGATGTGTTATAACAGATCAGTACATTATAATCATCAGCAATAACTTATTTCTGAAGATCAAAAGTGTCTGTGCTGATCTACAGCATGAAGGCAAAATTAAAATTCCGGCAACATTCGGAATTATCTTTGCAACCACATTAATTTCTCAGTTTAACGTTTCTGTCCAGAAGAATTATGTACAATCCATTGGCTTTTATAAAAATACAAAACATTTTAATTTCTCTCTGTTTCACGTTTCTATCCACATGATTTATGCACAATTAATCGGATTTTTTTTAAAAAATGACTAGACGCTATTTTTGACTTTTGTTATTGTTTTGGTTCCTTCGTTCAGACGTTCGTTACATCAAGAAACCCAAAATAACATCGAAAACTGTTGATATTACAGCTTAATAAGTGATTCAACTGGGATGAGCATACCACACAACTGCTGTCACTTCATTTGTACACGTGTATTTACATTTAGCTTTCACGTTACCGTGCAACCCACGTGCAACCTCTGTGGTATAACTGCAAAGATCGATATACGTACTCATGAAGTCGATTTAGGTTTATTTACGCCTTGATGACGTAGCGTTACGCCACTATGACGTAGAGCTCTCCTCAGCTATAATAGCGTGAGATGAATGCTTCGACCATAGTATGGTCGAAAGATGAATGCTACCCATGCAAAACTAAGGCATTACAACACAGTGATTGTACCAGAAGTACTGTGCGCTGCAGAAACTACAGGGATTCGCGGTCATACCAAAATCGAATAGATTGAAAACCAAGCAAGAAAAATTCCGAGGAAAATGTATGGGCCAGTGTTTCATGAAGGAATTTGGATAAAGAGGCCAAGAGGAGAGATGTACAAAGAGGCAGAAACAGTACCGGACACGTTTAGAAAGATAAGGATGAAATTTTATGGACATAACAGCAAGATGAACAACAACAGGCTCACGAGGCAAATCTTTGAAACACTAACAAGAACAAGACAGCATGGATCACTGAAACAGACGAAGACTTTAAGGAACTGGAAATCACACGAGACAACATAAACAGTCGTGAAGAGTCCAGGAACATCATAAAGAAACATGCACTTAAACAGAAGCATCCTGAGAAAAGAACGGGAAGTAAATGGTCTGGAGGACGCAAGAGAGAGTGCAGCGAGCGTGTGAAGAGAATGTGGGAAGAACGAAGGAAGAAGAAGAAATCATGACTACTCAAATGCAGTTGTTATCTTAAAAGGGAATAATCGAAAAATAAATAAGTAAATAATATATACGTTTCATACATATTATATGTAATAATGATGAAAAGACACGTGTAGTTAAACGAAATTTTATTGTTTGTTAATTTTTATTGTCACCACAAATGTATTTATAGCGATCGACAAGTAAACGATCATACACAAAGTTTTCCTGAAAATATTGGTCTGTCGTGATTTCAGAAACCCCTTATACCTGCAATCAGGTAAGGTACCTAGAATTGCTTCGCAACTGGACACTTTGATTTGCAGGTTCGGGCTTGTAAAGCTCAAGTTCAAAATGGCTCTGAGCACTATGGGACTCAACTGCTGAGGTCATAAGTCCCCTAGAACTTAGAACTACTTAAACCTAACTAACCTAAGGACATCACACACATCCCATGCCCGAGGCAGGATTCGAACCTGCGACCGTAGCGGTCGCGCGGTTCCAGACAGTAGCGCCTAGAACCGCTCGGTCACTCAAGCCGGCTTAAAGATCAAGTCAAACATCGATAAGTAAAGGTGTAAATAACTTTATTCAGTGATAGAATGAGTTATAATATGGCGGAATATGAGAGTAACGTACGATTATTCGTCGTATTTGCTTTCAACATTAGAAGTTGCAGGATGATAGCGTACATTCATAGACGGAAAACATAAATTAAAACGGCATCTGTTACATCGTATGACCGCAGTTTCCTCGCAAGCTCATCTACAATGGCCCTAAGGAAAAACAAAGCTCGATAACATTTCGAAAAATTTCTCGTTCCACCGACAATGTCGATGTAAACCATGCGTAACGAAACATTTCCGTAAAAATCAGTACCGAAAATTGACGATGTACAATTGACTGTATTACAGTAGCATCTTCACGGAAAGTTCGTTGTCAGTCAAATATAAACCAGCTTGAACATGTTGGATAAAGTTTGAAGTAAATCCGTGATCCGAACATCGTGGCCTCCCTTCGTGAATTAGCCTCTCGTGTAATCTAGTACTCTATACTGTCAGAAATATATGGACATCGATTAATGGACATTAACTTGCGGTGTGCCCTCTTTTTGCCTTTGCCTTTATGACGGCTTGATATCTGTGGACAAATGACACCTAACTCTTCCCCAAGAGCTGAAGCCAGAGAAGGTAGTGTTGTTGCGCTGCTCATACCGATAGCACGCAGAACCAAAAGTGTACCCGCTCTTGGAGCGGTCATCTGCACACATGGACACATTTGGAAATAGGTAAACTGCGCGTGGTGGTCAGTTTTTGAATCAAGTTAAATGTGCACGGACAGAAGTTGGCACCACAGCATTTTTCTTCCCAATTTTTAGAGACTTTGCATTCCCTATGACTGCTAAGCACGACCAGTAGTACGTATGGTTAAAAACGCTTCATAAAATACTCATGCCCATAATGAAGCACTTGTCAGAGTACAGTACTCAAAATAAATTTTGCATATTGCCATATTGAATCTTATGATCCAGAAATCAATTCAGGCTTATAAATTAAGGATAATGCTGATAGATGGTGAAACAACGCTCTGGTGGGCGGTTTGCGGGTTTAAATCACCTCGGGGTATGACCATGTGGTGCATTTGACCTGCAGTCATCGCACGGTGGCGCTGGCAGCAGTCCACATACGCAGAGGTGTATTGGTGCATGTCAGAGTACGGTGCAGCGAGTAAGTGTGCAGACGTTTTCAGACATGCTAATGGTGACCGTGTGTTGAAAATGGCTGAAAGAACACTTATTGATGACGTTACGAGGGGTAGAATACGAGAGCAATTGGAGGCTGGTCAAACACAGCATGTCGTAGCACGGGCCCTCTGTGTGCCACAAAGTATGATCTCAAGATTATGGCAACGATTCCAGCAGACAGGAAACGTGCCCAGGCGCTACAGTACGGGACGTCCACAGTGTACAACACCACAAGAAGACCGATATCTCACCATCAGTGCCCGCAGAAAGCCACGGAATACTGCAGGTAGCCTTGCTTGGGACCTTACCACAGCCACTGGAACAGTTGTCTTCAGACACACAGTCTACAGATGACTGAACAGACATGGTTTATTCGCCCGCAGACCTGCAAGGTGCATTCCTGGTCACAGGAGGGCCCGTAAAGTCTGGTGTCAAGAACACAGTTTGTTCGTTTAGCTGTGGTTGTTCTTTCTCTTGTACACGTCACAGTTATGTAATCAACAGTCAACGTGAGCAGGTTTAGAAGTGTTGCAATGTCCCTGATGACTTTGTTACTCTGGCAACATCCATGTTTGAAATTGCAGAGCTCTCCTGGCCCATATATTGTGCTGCTACTGCTCTCTACTAACAACACAGTACTCTCCACCTCTTCTTATACTAGTGGGTCCACATGTCAGTAATGTCTAATTGTCAATTCCCACTTTTTAAAGATGTCTATATACTTTTGATCACATAAAATATACTGTAGATCACAAAAAAAACCATTTCCAGTTGTCGTAAGCGTATGTCAAACCAATCTACAGAAAGAGTGGTAGATGTTGTTGTGGTCTTCAGTCCAGAGACTGGTTTGATGCAGGTCTCCATGCTATATAGTAGCTGCATGCCCTCGGGAAAAATTATGGCTGTAGTTTCCCCTTGCTTTTAGCCATTCCCAGTACCAGCACAGCAAGGCTGTTTTGGTTAATGTTACAAGGCCACATCAGTCAATCATCCAAACTGTTGTCGCTGCAACTACTCTTCAGGAACCTCACGTTTGTCTGGCCTCTCAATTTATACCCCTCCATTGTGGTTGCATCTATGGTATGGGCATCTACATCGCCAAGGCACGCAAGCTTCCCCACTAACGGCAAGGTCCATGGTTCATTGGGATGGGGGGTAGTAGATATGACCATATGATCCTCAAAACTACCATCCAGTGTCCGTGACATACATTTGTTATAGAAGCTTAAAATATACTCTGAATGCGTACGTAATGAAGTATCTGGAACAGGGTGACCTCCATGCCAACCAGGAGGAGTCCATAAATTCGGCTGTGTAAAACTCAACTCATGCATTTTTCACATGACATTTGAAAGCCATGGATCGAGGCAGTCAAGTACGAAAGCTTCTGGCTCAGTACCACACATCTGCTTATTATTGAAAGTACAGTCGTATAGGGTGACAAGCAAAATTCTTGACTGGACTGGAGATTTCATACTGGGGAGGACGCAGCATTTCATCTTCAATGGAATCTCTTTGGCAGATGTAGATGTTTGTAACAAGTTTATGCTCTGACTTGTTGGCACCTATATGAAATTTCCAGCAATGCACCAATGATGACTATTTTATAGTTGAAATCTAGATCTGCAACAAATTACTGATTTTTGTGACTGACTGTTGGTGTTCTTTAAATTTAGATGTAAAAATAACTTAGATGTGAAACTTCCTGGCAGATTATAATTGTATCCTGGACTGAGATTCGAACTCGGGACCTCTGCCTTACATGGACAAGAGCTCTACCAACCGAGCTACTCTGGCGTGATTTGCCAGGGTGTTTCATATCAGTGAACACTCCACTGCAGAGTGAAAATTTCATTCTGGAACTTAAGACATGTTCCCAGGAATTATGTTAACATTAATGTTGCAGGCAATATTAATTGTAACCTCAGACATTTTGCATATCATATAGTTATCTATTGTAAAGTACTGTCTCACAAAATGTGCACAACTATTCAATCAGATATTCATCATTTTTGTTGTCCTTGAAATGGCTGTATTTGTATAGTTAGTTGATATAAGGTCTGCCTGTTACACAAACATTTTTTTTTCCTGTAAGTTAAATTCGTATGTGGTGAAAGGTTTAAAGGAAACTTGAGCCTCATTTCAAATTGTTACTCCACTCATAAAATTATAGTTGATGGTGACTTCCTAAGAGAGTATCCATTCTTTCCAAACTAACTAAATAAGTGTAGAACAGATGTCAATTACATTCAAAGAAATAGTATTAACAGCAATTGACAGATTTGTAAAAAATAAATTAATGAGAGATGGAGATGATGTGCCATTGTACACAAAACAAGTCACAACATATTGAAGAAACAACAAAAAAAAGCATGCACAATTTAAAAGAACACAAAATCTTCAAGACTGGCTGTGTTTTACATAAGCTTTAAATTTAGTGTGGACATTGATACAAGATGCTAATGTTAGCTTCCAAAACATCACTCACTCTCAAAAACTGACATAAAATGCAAAGAGACTCTGTTTGTATGAAATGTGCAGCAGCAACAAGATACAATCAAAACCTTCACTGTGCAATAGTGATGGAATTGTTACTAAAGACAATGCGTCTAAAGTGGAATTACTAAACTCGAGGAAAACAAAGTACATATTCCAGAATTTGAACCAAGAGTAGTTGCCAACAAGTATAAATTAAAAGTAGATATCCGCAGTGTAGTGATGATTCAAATGGCTCTAAGAACTATATGGACAACATCTGAGGTCATCAGTCCCCTAGACTTAGAACTACTTAAACCTAACATAAGGACATCACACACACCCATGCCCGAGGCAGGACTTCGACCTGCGACCGGAGTAGCAGCGCGGTTCCAGACTGAAGCACCAAGAACCACTCGGCCACAGCGGCTGGAAAGTGTAGTGAAGCTTTAATAAAGGCAAGTTGTCCAGTCCAGATTGTATACCAATTAGATTCCTTTCAGAGTAAGCTGACATAATAGCTCCATGCTTAACAATCATATGCAATCATTTGCTCAACAAAAGATCCATATCTTAGAGCTGGAAAGTTGCACATGTCACACCAGTACTCAGGAAAGAAAATAGGAGATATCCTCTTAATTAGAGACCTTTATCACTGGAAAGTATTTGCAGTAGGATTTTGAAACATATGCTGCATTCTAAGATTACGAGCTACATCGAAGAAAATGATCTATTGACACATAGCACAGATACAGAAAAATTTTGTTCCTTCAAAACACAACTGGTCCTTTAGTCACATGAAGTAATGAGTGCTATCAACAGAGGATCTCATATTGAATCCAGATTTCCAGAAGGCTTTTGACACCATCCCTCGAAAGTGAGTTCTAATCAAATTGTGTGCCTGTCGCCTATTGTCTCAGTTGGCCGAATGGATTCATGACTTCCTGTCAGAAAGTTCACATGATGGAAACAGAAGTAATATATGGTGTTTCTCTAGGAACTGTTGTAAGTCCTCTGCTGTTCTTGATCTTTGTAAACAACTTAGGAGAAAATCTGAGCAACATGTTAGATTGTTCGCAAGTGATGCTGTCATTTACCATCTACTAAAGTCATCAGAAGATCAAAATCAATTGCAGAATGGTATCTGTATAGTGCCAAAAATTGCAATTCACACTATGTCATGAAAAGTATTAGGTCATCCATATGAGGAGCAAAAGGAATCCATTAGATTTTGGCTACACGAACAATCATACAAATCTGAAGGCTGTCAATTCAACTAAATACCTAGTGTTTATAATTATGAACAATTTGAATTGGGATGATCACATAGATAATGTTGTGAGAAAGGCAAACCAAATACTGTGTTTTACTGGCAGAACATTTACAAGATATAGCAGGTCTACTAAAGAAACACACTTCACTTGCCCATCCATCTTGTGTTGGGATTCTTACCACATTGGATTGACATATGACATAAAAAAAGTTCAAAGACAGACAGCTCATTTTGTATTATCAAGAACTAGGAAGAGTGTCCCATTAAGAGAAATCAGAAATTTCACGGAAAAATTAAAGGTTAGTTTTTTCAGAATAGTCTGAAGGTGGTTTTATGAACCCTCCCAAGACACTTAATGTGTGAACTGCGTAGTAATGATGTAGCTGTAGATGTAGATGTTTCATCATATTTGTGCCACCAATAGTGTGCATTCTTTGTTATGTCTGTAAAATGTGGACATGTTTTAAGTGATAATCATTCTACAAACATGATGCCTAAAAACCGGTCTTTTTCTGTTGTTCTCATTACCTGAATTTTTCTACATTACTGTGCAGTGTGCATGTCATCTGAAGTTAGATGGTGGGAAAGGGAGTTTAGTTTATATCTAAACATAATTTTTTGTGTGAAAATATTTTGTGACTAGTTCTTACATTTAGCTTTCAAAAATCCTGTTTTACCTGCGTTCCCATAAGCTGTTGAGAAGCATATGCAAACATTATACATATTGCAATGACATTTTTCAGCTTTACCAAACCTTAGTGTTAGTGTTGCTGTTGTGAGTTTTATCCCAGTTTGCATTCTCTTGCTCCTCAAGTCAATATGGTGCCAAATTTGGGTTTCGTTGGCTTTTTTCCTCTGTGTGTGTGTATGTGTGTGTGTTTTTTAGCTACTTATATCATCTTTTCTATAAAGATCTTTTAACGTGTTAAAATATTGTGCCATCACATAGTGTAGTGTTGTTGTGTGTAACTTATTTTCCTTCTGGTAATGCCTTATGAATGTGAAAGGTTTCTTCTTTTGTAAATTTATGATAGAAGGTAGAGGCCGTTGCTGGATATTAATGTTTTCAAAGCTGTCTGTAATTTAATTTGGTATTGATTGTGGGCTGTTAGGTGGTCAGCAAATTTGCTGTGGGAACTGTTACTCTGTAGAACTCGAGGTGTTCTGGATGTCTTGTTTTAAAGTTCTTGCATATTTTCACTGTGTATTTGAGTGACAAGTGTTGTCTGATCTGTTGAATTTATTTGTGAGTGTGTCCTGTGTTCTGAGTTTTTACTGTGTTATATTGTCTATTCTGTTTTGTATGTGAAGCTCTTGTTTCTTTAAAATATTGCCTCTTCTATGTTGACATTAAATTTTCTGGAACTCACTGTACAGAGAATAAACAGCACTCATGGTTTATAGTACTCTGGAAATGTACAATCAGTTACACCGCTCATTGACAGAGAAACAAGCAAGCTTCAGATTTGTGCTCCACAGATTAAACAGAACAGAAGCAAAACAATATAAATCAATTAGTAATGGAAAATGGCTATGATACCTGGAAGATACATAAAGTAAACCCAAATCTCTGTAGACAGAAAGGGAATGAACTGGCTACATGTACACAAGACCTTGCATAACAACACAGAAGAACGGGACATACAGACAATGGCCACATGCAAGACACGATGATGCAAGTACTCGCACGCAAAAGAAAGTGGCTCATACTCACCCAAAAACTTAAAGTAGTTCAAAGAATAGTCAACAATTTAAAGGAACAAGTACTACAAATAGGATACAAATAGACAACACAACACAGAAAAAGCACAGAACATAAGGAACACCCGCAGATAAGTTCAACAGATCAGTCATATACGATTATCACGCAACTCTTGTCAGTCAGTATACATAGGGCTAAAATGCAGGAACTTCAAAACTAAGATATTCAGGATACCTCAGAGCATTTGCTGGACACCTAATAGCTCACAACCATCCCCCAACTAAAATAAAATCAGATTTAAAAATAATAAGTCTATAAAATAGACTTAACAATCAAAGAAACACTTCCACATATAGAAGGCATTAGCTGAAAGAATACAGATTGTAATGACTACACGACACCAAGCACTGGCACACTATTTAACACATAAAAGGAAATTTATGTAACGTATCATAAACAGCTATCACACAAGCATGCACACATAGGTGGAGGCAAGAAGTAAACAAAATTCAGATTGGCATCAAACTGACTTGAGAATAAGAGAATGCTAATTGGGACCGCACATGCAACAACTACATTAACACTGTGTTTTGGTAACATTGAAAAGTGTTAATCCTATTTACAAATGAAGTTCCCAAAAAATACGTGTAGTGTTTGTGTACATTTCTCAACAGCTTTTGAGAATGCAGATGAAGAAAGATTTTTGAAAGCTAAATGTAAGTAATGCCATATATCAAGCGGGAAAGCGCCGGTAGACAGGCACAATAAAATAACACACAAACACACACACACAAAATTACGAGCTTTTGCAACCGGCGGTTGCTTTGTCAGGAAAGAGGGAAGGAAAGATGAAAGGATGTGGGTTTTAAGGGAGAGGGTAAGGAGCCATTCCAATCCCAGGAGCGGAAAGACTTACCTATCCTTTTGTCCCTCTAAGGTAAGTCTTTCCGCTCCTGGGATTGGAATGGCTCCTTACCCTCTCCCTTAAAACCACATCCTTTCATCTCTCCTTCTCCTTCCCTCTTTCCTGACGAAGCAACCGCCGGTTGCAAAAGCTCGAAATTTTGTGTGTGTGTATTTGTGTGTTATTTTATTGTGCCTGTCTACCGGCGCTTTCCCGCTTGGTAAGTCTTGGAATCTTTGTTTTTAATATATTTTTCCCATGTGGAAGTTTCTTTCTATTTTATTTACATCATTAATGCCATATATCTATATAGTCACAAAATATTTTCGCACAACAAAATTATATTTAGCTATAAAATCATATGTTAAATACACAACCAAACTCACATTAACATGATTTAGTTGCAGATGACGAGCTATATGTGTCTGATAATAAGGGAGATCAGGGGCAATTCTGACTTGTCAGGCAACACTGACACCATTTTTTAATCAGCTGAGTATCTCTGTTGTCTATGAGAGATAAGTGCTGCAGCATAGCGGATGATGCCAGATGTAGGTGTAGAGGGGATGAGTTGTTGTGAAAGACAGTCTTATTGTGGTGTTAAAAACTGATTTTATTGAATTTTGATGATCTTCACGGTCTTTCAGTCTGGAAGTTTTAAGTGAAGACAATACCGGTCGTGAAAGCCTACATTGTATGAATTTTGATGATGATTTTGGCCTATGTTTAAACTGAGGTGAACATTTCAATACTTCTTTAATGGAAACAGCTACAAAGTATGTCTTCTTGTGCATCTTTTAGCATGGGTTTTCTCACATTTCCAGCATTAGCAAAGGCATTAAAGTGTGGTCTCTGCACGTTGTCTGAGTGGGGTAATATTGACAGATGAATATAGGGCAATGTCAGCAGTGTGTCGATATTTCTCCCTGCTATAAACTTCAGGAAGAACATTGTTTGTACTTAAGTAAGGTCTAATAACAAATTTCAAGTAGCAATGACAAGAAAAAGGAAATTAGAGATAACTAAATGGTCTGAGAAACCCCTCTTGTTTTTATTTTTGCTGTCAGAATTTTATAGTAAGAAAACATACCAAACAGACGAGGTTTTGTATGTCCTATAATAAGACTTTATCTCGAAACAACATGTTGTCATAGATTAACAGTTCTAACATTTCTCTTTTTAAATCTCAGCTGGAATTCAGTCAGTGTGGGCTGTAATGATAAACTAAACAGCCCTCAGTCAAAGAGCAAAATCTGTCAGTCGGTGTCCATTCAACCCGAGGGCAGTCCAGCTACAGAGTAGCTAACACCTGTTCAAAGCAGCAGCACAGGAAACAGAGCCAGGGGTGGACTCTCCGAAGATAAGCAGCATTGAGTGCAACCAACCAGTGACCTCAGGGAATCTTATAGAGGTAGCACAGATGCATCTGTAAGATGATCGTGAGCCTGTGGTCTTAGCTGGCTACATATATCCTCTGTATCCCTAGGCTAGCAATATTGTTCTCAATGAGTTTCCATTTTTTAAAACTAATTTTTTAATAACTTTATAAATTATTGTACATATTAATATTTCAAAAGGAATTAACATTTAGAAACCTGATATAAAATTCCTTTGTCTTGTATCTGAGGTGCCTTCTGCCATATGAATGAAAAGTCAGTACTTTATAACATTACACTGTTAATGGATATTTGTTTAAGCCACATGAAATTATTATTGTTGTTGCAGCTTCTTCTTCCTTTTTTTTCACTTATTCTTCTTAGTTATGGTGGTGCAGTCCTTGTGTACAGCCAAATGACAAATACTTCTGTGGAGTACTTTTATAATCTTATTATTTCTGTGGATAAATAATAATTATTGGAACTAGCTGGTCATTTGAGAATTACGCAAGTAACCATGAGTCCTGTGATCCACACTGCGTGGGCACATGGCTACCTATATAATTCAGAATTGACCAGCTAAATCGACAAAATATTTATAATGATGTAACTCATGTCAGTGAACCGGAGTTCGTCTTAGAACACATCCTGAGCTCAAAGACAATGAGGTATCATGAACAGAACAGAACAATCTCCTCCATGACAACTGGCATGGATTTGGAAAGCACAGGTCATGTGAAACTCAACTCGGCCTTCTCTCGCATGACATCTTGAAAGCCGTGGATCAAGGCAGTAAGGTAGATGCAGTATTTCTCATCTTACGAAAAGCATTTGACTTAGTACCAAACCTACATTTGTTGCCAAAACTACGATTATATGGCATACCAGACAAAATATGTCACTGGATTGAGTATTGATGTCAGGAAGAATTCTACTCACAATTGGCAAAATTCTTGTTTATTAAAACACGGCAGGTTTCTGGCTTTAAGCCACATCATCAGGTGAACCTAAGTGCTAAAAAGCAAAGTACAGTGTCAACACTTTTTACAAATATTAAAATTAGTAAAGGAATTTCTAAAACATACTCACAATGTTAAAAAGATCATAGGCATACCATCACTCCTAGTCAAAAGTTACTACTCAGAGAAGGTTGGATTGGCGATTAAGAATTGTCACTGCTAACATGATTATTGGCGACACGTGCGAATTACTGTGTGGAAAGTATCAGGTGTGACAGCAGGGCAGCACAGTGCAAGGCAAAGCAAAAGCTGCCCGCACGAATGACAGAGAGAGACCAGCTGGCTGATGGAACGGAAGCTATCGGTGTGGACGGTGTGACGTCATAGATTTACATCTAGTAGTGCTGGGTCACAACCTTTACGAGCGAGAATACTACAGAATTTTATTACCTACTAGCAACTAATCATGCAACAAAGTTAGCCAGGATGCTGTGGTACTTTGATTTCAACTGGTTATTCAAAGTGAATTGTGTGTTTTCTTTTGTATTTCTAAAGATTTTCACTTCCTCTGAAATATTCAAAATATGGCTGTTATCTTTTTTTGAGGTATTTTAAAATTTTGATTGAAGTATACTAAAAAATAGAAATTCTTTCCCATGGTGCATTAGAGGCAGATTTTATAATGCTTAGACCAGCCGAGCAGACAAGGGAATGGTCTATTTTTTGTTGAATACCATATCTGGGTGCAGTATCCAAAAAAATTGGCAGTCGTACGAGATCCAAAGGCATTATTGCAGTGTATTTTACATTTTTCAGTTCCAGGCAGAAAACTCTGGCACGAGAAAAAAACTGTGGTGAATAAATATAATTGAGCAGGCGTATACTGCATTACATGCAATGAGTGCCCTAAAAAATAGGGCAAACTCGTAGGTCATTTCGAGTAAGATTCCAGAAGTACTTTAACTTAAATAATCCCTGCTCTGCATCAACAGTGCACTTAATGTGAAGAGGGGCACAGTGTCACAAGCCCTTCAGAAAATTTAAAAATACCTCATAAAAAAGAAAACAGCTATGTTTTGAATTTAGCAGAGGAAGTGAAAATATTTAGACATAAAAAAGAAAATGCATAGTTCATGTTGAATAGCCAGTTGGAATTAAAGTACCATATCATCCTGGCTAACTTTGATTGTTTGTATGATTAGGTGCTAATAGGTAATAACATTTTGTACTATTCTTGCTTGTAAAGGTAGCGACCAAGCACTCCTAGTCATAAGTATACTACGTCACACCGTCCACATGGATAGCTTCCGTTCCGCCAGCCAGCTAGTCTCTCTTTGTCAATTATGCGGGCTGCTTTTGCCTTGACCTGCACTGAGCTGTCATACTGGTAAGACTCTGCCACCTGATTCCTTATTGTAGTTTATGTGTACTGCGACTAACCATTTAGCAGACACTTCTTACTCACCAATCTAGCCTCTTTTTTTAAAAAAATTATCATCTGCTCACTATAAAATATATTTTCTCTTTTAGATGCAGGCAAATTTTAATGAATGGGGCACATCTACTTTACCTTTCGCTCGCCATAACATTGACGACATTCTCTGAATAGTAACCTTTGCCTAGGAGAGATGGGTGTGCCTATGATATTTTAATGCTGTGGGTAAGTTTTAGACATTCTATTTTTTATTTAGACATTCTATTTTTTCTGATCTTAATATCTGTAAAAAGTGGTGACACTGTACTTTGTTTTTACAATGTAAGTGTACCAATGATGTGCCTTAAAGCCATGAAACCAGTCATGTTTTAATAAACAACAATTTTACCAGCTGCGGCTGGAATTCTTCCTGACTTCATGCGTTTCAACAGATGCAGTTGCCCAGAGTGTAAAATTGTTTGGGATTGAGGATTTTTTGGTAGTATATTAATGATATTGCAGTCAACATTAATTGTAAACTGAGACTTTTGTAGAGGACACATTTAGCTTCTACAAAGTACAGTCTGAACAAAGTGGTACAAATATTCTGCAGGCCTTCATATAAGATTTCAAAGTAGTGCAGTGATTGGCAGCTTCCAATAAATGTTCAAAAATGTAAAATTGTGCACTTTACAAAACAAAAAATATGCAAATGAGACTGTTACAAATCACTCATGTGCCCCAGTGTAGAATAATGCTCAAGTGTTTGGGATCCATACCAGATATGATTAGCAGAGGATATTGAACATACACAGAAAAGGGCAGCACGAATAGTAATACATTTGTTTCACCCACGGTAGAGTGTCACTGACGATGAGATGTGGAAAGAACTGAACTGGCTGAGTCTTGAAGAGCTACAGGAACTATCCTGAGAAAGTTTAGTGACCAAGTTTCAAGAACCTGCTTTAAATAATGACTCTTGGAATATTCTACAACCCCTATGGTTCACTCACATAGGGATTGTGAGGGCAAGATTAGATTGATTACAGCTCACACAGTGGCATTTAAGGAATCATTTTCCCCGTGCTACATATGTGTATGGAATGGGAAAAGGCCCTAATAACTAGTACAGTGGAATGTAGCCTCTGATATGCACTTTACAATGGTTCACACAGTATATATGAAGATGTGCCAGTCCTTGTATGGAATCAGCACAGTAAGATGGGTGAAGATATACCAAATTGGCAGAAGGCAGCTATGGTGTTTGGACGTGCCCGTGATCACTCGTTGAAAAATTTTCCATATTGGATGGTGTATCAGCACCAACAGTTGAACACTTGTACAAAGAATGGTGTATCACTTGCAGCCATGTACACAGGACAAGGAGAGTGGTCATGAAAAGATCCTAGCTGACAGGGATGGGAGACAAATATCATGTCTTTTCATTGTCAGTTTGTGTCAAACCCAACAGGTATTCCTTCTGTTAGTGAGTGCAGAGACACCTGGACCACTTCACTAGTGAGCGTTGTGAAGGGGACCACACGCGATGAGCATTTGTAATTTTTTAAATGGTGCAAGCTGCTGACTGTACTCAGAACTGAATGAAGTGTACAACCTCTACTACATGATGGATGTATTTCAATGTGGAGGTAGTTCTACGATGTTTTAGGGTTGAGACCAGACAGCAAGGTCATCAGTCTCATCGGACTAGGGAAGGATGGGGAAGGAAGTCGGCTGTGCCCTTTCAAAGGAAGCATCCTGGCATTTGCCTGGAGTGATTTAGGGAAATTACGGAAAACCTAAATCAGCATGGCCGGATGCGGGATTGAGCCATCGTCCTCCAGAATGCGAGTCCAGTGTGCTAACCCCTGCGCCACCTCACTCAGTCAATGTTTTAGGGATAACCTTCATACCACAACTTGAGCTCAATCATTTGGGTTACCACAAAATGACCAGGGTGGTTATTAGGTCGGTATAGAAGTTTGTGGCATTTTTGTTTACTCATTGGTATTTCAGCAGCTATGGGTTTATTCATTAATGGTTATTTTTAATTTGTGGTACACTGTTGCTGTTTGAGCTTATGTAATGTCGTTTGGCATTCGGAGATAGTGAGTGGAGCTGTGGACACAACAAAATGGAGTGACAAATGGAGAAATCAGGACATTTCTGAAATATTCTTCAGTAGAGAGGTAACAGCTGTGGAGGCAGTCAGACATTTTTGTGCCCTGTATGGTGGACAGACAATAGCAAGAAAATGGTTTTCTCATTTTAAGGAGGATCATTTTGACATTAGTGAGTCTCCACATTCAGGAAGATATTTTGGAGTTTGATGAAGATCATTTAATCACATTAATCCTTGGCAGTCTACCTCAGTATACTCAAGAACCATCAAATGTGATGAACTGTGTGAACCATTGTGCGACATTTGCATCGCAGTGAGGAAAGTTCAAAAATTGGATGTGCGGGTACCACACGCTCTAAGCAAAAATCACAAAAATCAGCAGGTGCTTGTATGTGGATCTCTGCTTACATGTCATCAATTGGCTCATGAACAACGCCAACCATTCACATCCTGTATGGTGTTTTTATACCTTGACAATGTTGGCTGGAATACTCTCTTTCAAATTCTAAAGGTGGCAGGGGTAAAACATGCGTAGTGAAAGGCTATTTACAATTTATACAGAAACCAGATGGCAGTTATAAGAGTCGAGGGACATGAAAGGGAAGCCATCGTTGGGAAGGGAGTGAGACAGGGTTGTAGCCTTTCCCCAATGTTATTCAGTCTGTATATTGAGGAAGCAGTAAAGGAAACAAAAGAAAAATTCGGAGTAGGTATTAAAATCCATGGAGAAGAACTAAAAACTTTGAGGTTCGCCGATGACATTGTAATTCTGTCAGAGACAGCAAAGGACTTCGAAGAGCATCTGAACGGAATGGACAGTGTCTTGAAAGGAGGATATAACATGAACATCAACAAAAGCAAAACGAGGATAATGGAATGTAGAGGAATTAAGTCAGGTGATACTGAGGGAATTAGATTAGGAAATGAGACACTTAAAGTAGTGAAGGAGTTTTGCTAACTGATGATGGTTGAAGTAAAGAGGATATAAAATGTAGGCTGACAATGGCAAGGAAAGCGTTTCTGAAGAAGAGAAATTTGTTAACATGGAGGATAGGTTTAAGTGTCAGGAAGTCGTTTCTGAAAGTATTTGTATGGAGTGTAGCCACATTTGGAAGTGAAACATGGACAATAACTAGTTTGGACAAGAAGAGAATAGAAGCTTTCGAAATGTAGTGCTACAGAAGAATGCTGAAGATTAGATGGGAAGATCACATTACTAATGAGGAGGTATTGAACAGAATTGGGGAGAAGAGGAGTTTGTGGCACAACTTGACAAGAAGAAGGGACCGGTTGGTAGGACATGTTCTGAGGCATCAAGGGATCACACATTTAGCATTGGAGGGCAGTGTGGAGGGTAAAAATCGTAGAGGGAGACCAAGAGATGAATACAGTAAGCAGATTCAGAAGGATGTAGGTTGCAGTAAGTACTGGGAGATGAAGAAGCTTGCACAGGATAGAGTAGCATGGAGAGCTGCATCAAACCAGTCTCAGGACTGAAGACCACAACAACAAGAAAAAGAAATGAATGGTTGAGCTAAGACAAAGCAGTAACTCCTGTTCAAAGGTTTGTGTACATCCACAAAAGGTAATGTTTTGCACCTGGTGGTACAGAAACAGTGTTATAGTCTTACCCTCCCACACATCAAAATTAAATTTTCCAGCCTCTTCATTAGTTTCAAAAGCTTTGAGAGGTGTAAGATATACAAAAAATAAACCTTTTTTACTTATATTCATTTTCTCATTGTTGGCTGCAGTCACATCTTGGGGTAGATTCTTGAGGCTGACATAATAATGTTTGAAGATTTGACTGCTGCACAACCTGGGCCGTATGGATCCTCCCCTCCACCACCAACTTTTCTGAACTGGACAGACAGGAGTTATCCTTACACTATATTCTCTGCTCCCGAAATTGTCGTGCCCTCAAACTACAGTAACTTACTCTTCTCTTACCCTTCACCCAACAGTTCCTGCTCTTGCGTCCTGTCACCTCCTACCTTTTGACATCCCCTCATCCTTGTGTGCTGCCTTTTGCCAGTGTACTAACTCATCCTTTTCACTTTTCTGCTGTTCTCCTTTTCCACTCCCCGATTTTTTTCCCCACACCTCACCTGCAGACACTGTTCCTGGCTGGCCCTAGTCCCTGCATGCGCCACCACACAGTGCTCCTCTCTCTCCTCACCCATACCCTGCCATCCTTCCCTCTTGCCCATCCCACTCCAGATTGCTGTTCACATGGCATTTGCATTCCAGTCAGAGATGCTGATGGTAGCCGGTCATGTGTGCACGAGATGTGCTTGCTTGTGTGAATGTGTGTGTGTGTGTGTGTGTGTGTGTGTGTGTGTGTTTGTGTTTGTGTGTTTCCTTTGGTGAAGAAGACTTTTGCCAGAAGCTATAATGTGGAACAGTCATTTCTTTGTGCCTGTCTGCAACTCAATGGGTCATCTTTATGGTGAATAGTGATCTATCCTTTTCCTAACACTGTTGGTATTCCTGTCTGGAGTTTCCACTGTCTGATGCCCCAATGAGGAATTTAACCAAAGTATTTGAAGGGTGTACATAAGCCAGAGATGGTTGTACATTATACTGAGGGTCTTCCTCATCGAATGAGTTTGGAGTACTCATTCAGGTTACCATGAACATGAACCAAAATTTTTATTTCAATATTTTTGGTGAAAAATGTTGGCCTTTCTTCTACATCATCCAAGATGACTAAACCTGTGTACAAACAGCTGCAGGAATACATTGCTGATTTCATGACCCTATTGTACCTCGAGTAAATCAGCCAAACTGAATACAGAAGTATGTCTCTGGGATAAGAAATCAGGCTCACATTGAGGCATACAGACAGTCGTTTTTCCGTTCTTTTGTTTGTGAATGAAACGGAAAGGAAATGAGTAGTAGTGGTGCAGGGTACCCTCTGCCATGCACTGTATGCACGCTTGTGGAATACGCATGACGACTTTTTACGACTATTTAGAAGAGTGTGTGAAATATAGCAGTCAACATTGCCGCAATTTGGTAGCTATATGAGATCTAACTATCAATGACTCGGTATGAAATACCTGAGAAACATGTGGACTGTCTTCTTCACTGAACTGAGACCAGTACAAGGTTCTTGGTGGCACTACAAAATATTACTTGTATGTCTCTGATGACTAAATTTTGATAGGATGTGCTTATCAACTTACATTTGCAATATGTTTCCATTTCCTTAGGCACAGTCTGCTTGCTAGCTACTGTCTGGTCTCTTTATCCACACAGTTTTGCCTTTTCAGGCAAGCCAGACTGCCCGTGGTCAGTCTTCCAGCTACAGCCACAACACCTGAGTGTAGGTAGACATGAGATTAATATGTGGAAATCACACAACTCCTGTTCCTGTCCTCTTTGAAAAGTGGGACACATGGATAAAAAAGTGACGCACTGGTGCTGCTGTTCACAGTATGGTCTCAGCTCTCTCTGAGACTACAGATGTGTGTGTAAGTTGCATTTGTGTGTGTGTGTGTGTGTGTGTGTGTGTGTGTGTGTGTGTGTGTGTGTGTGTTTGTATGTGTGTCTACTGCTGACAAAGGGCTTAATGGCTGAAAGCTTTAATTGTGTGAATCTTTTTATTGTGCCTATCGCGACTCAGCATCTCCGCTATATGGTGTGTAGCAACTTTCCTTCTCTGGTATTGTTAGATTCCATCCTGGATTTTCCATTGTTAAATTTATACTGAAGTTTGATATCATAAAGGTCTATTAATGGTGAAGTTTACAAATTTCTATCTGATCCCCCAACAAAGATATTGCAGGCCACAAAATGAAAAAATTTTAAAAATCCATTTTTTTGGATAGTGTATTTTTTAAGTGTACACTGCTCAACATTGATACTCTAGAAAAAGTAACTATATTATTCAGTGTAATAGCAGAAAAAATGTTTAAGTTGAGAAATTAATCAAAACATCTGTCCAAAAATTGAGTTTTTTTAATTTGTGGCTGATAACTTTGAACTATTAAAAATATATTAAAGAATACATTCAGCTAAGTGATAATGATGTTAATTTGTAGCCCAGAGTATGTTGAAGTAAGTGCATTTCATCTGAAAAGCTTTCGACAATCCACTACTGAATAATTGTAAAAAAAATGTAGATGCTTTAAAAAAAAAAAGGAAAAAAACCGCACGCAGCCTGGAACAAATATGGCTGCCATTTCAAAATATTAAACAATTTAATATATATATATATATATATATATATATATATATATATATATGTTTTTTGGACTACTAAAGTATGTGGAATTCACCCAGCAAATATAAAATTTTTCGGAAATAATCAAGCAACCTATAATTGTTTTCTTGGACCACTTGGTATGGATTGACCCTTAAGCCCTTGTGAGTTCAACTCGATTTCTAAACTGAAGGAAACACTTCACGGCATTAGCTTCAGAACTGCTACAAATTTGTCAGGCAATAGACCCATCGCTCGAACTGTCAACACAACTGGCACTGCTAAGAGTATCCTACGACTTCCATGTCGTTTGCAACAGGATATACACAATACTGGTGACTACTTTGAAACACGTATCTATTTTGTTTGAGCTGTAAATAAATAGTTGTCACCCTCGTACATTCAACAACCTCTGTTAGTAATTTTTTACACAAGTACCACACTATTCAGCAACATTCTAAGATAGGATACACAAATGTTTTATATGCAGTGTCCTTTGTAGGCTGACTACATTTTCCCAGTATCCTGCCAATGAAGCAGTCTGCCACCTACTTTATGTATGACTAAGCCTATGTGATTGTTACATTGCATAAACCTACAAATTGGTACACTCAAGTAACTGCTTCAGTTGACTGTTTCTAATTGTGAATCATTGATATTGTAGGCATAGGATATCACACTTTTTCATATTGTGATGTGCATAACTATACCGTTCTGCACATGTTAAACAAGTTGCCAGTCTTTGCACCCCTTTGAAGTGTTATCTTATTAGATTAGATTAGGTTTTCATTACATAGATCTGTGCTGAGGAGATCCTTGTGGATGTGGAACATGTCTTTTTTTAACTGAAATAACAATACTAATAGTATGAATATACACAATTCATCATTTGTTTCTATTAAAAAAATTCATCAATGGAGTAGAAGGAGTTGGACTCTAGAAATTATTTCAGACTCCTTTTAAACTGATCTTTATTTGTAATTAAATTTTTTGTGTTTGCTGCCAAATTATTGAAGATGAGTGTTCCTGAGTAGTGGACACCTTTTTGAACTAAAGTAAGTGCTTTTAAGTCCTTGTGCAGACCATTTTTGTTCCTGGTATTGTATGTATGAACTGAGCTGTTTGTTGGAAAAAAAAGATATATTATTTAGGACAAATTTCATTAAGGAGTAAATATACTGAGAGGCAGTAGTTAGTATACCCAGTTCTTTGAAGAGGTTTCTACATAATGTCTGTGAATTTACTCCACAAATAATACGTATTACACGCGTTTGGACTCTGAAAACTTTTGTTTGACTTGAAGAGTTACCCCAAAATATTATACCATATGACATGGAATAAAAGTAGGCAAAGTATGCAGGTCTTTCATTTTTATGTCACCTATGTCAGCTTCACTCAAATTGCAAATACAGATTTGTTAAGGCGTTTCTCCAGTTCTGTGGTGTTATCTGATTGGATATCTGTGCACCATCTTTCAGGGAATGTTTCATAATAGATAACTACATCATCTGTGAAAAGTCTGAGGTTAGTTTAATATTTTCTGTCAGGTCACCAATATGGAGCTTTCCACTGTTAAATTTCGTTTCAAAATGCTGTAGAAAGAGAACCACTGCTCAGAATGACATCAAATTTGAACTGAATATTATTGAGGCAGGGGAAAAGGTCATGGATCAAGAGAACAGTTTATCAAAAATTTTACCAACCAATAGACGGTGCTGTAAGTGTCAGAATATGCACATCAATAGACATGTTGTTTGCGGTTGTTTCTCAGTTTGCGTTCGAGACCCTCAACATTACTGTCTCCGTGAAAGATCACACACTGTTGGCCAAGATCTTTTGCAAGGACAGTGACAGTGTGCCAGCAGTGCTGCAGAAGTTCTGGACACTCAAGGGTATGAAAAATTGCACTGGTGCAATGTCTGCTAAGTGTCTGGAGAAAATGATCACAAAATTCAAAAAGACTGGTTCTCTTCATGTGCACTGTGTCAGAGGGAACAAAACAGTTGATCCAACAGCTGTCGAAGATGTGGCCACAGCATTGTAGAAGGGGTGGTGTTGTAATGTGCTAACATGCACTGCATGGGGAATTGCCCAAACATTGGTCATGCTGGCGAGCGTGGTGCATAAAATTCTTCGGAATATCCTGCATTGCTGTCCGTACAAAATCACCTGTGTTCAGAAGTTGCTTCCTGCTAACCTTCCAGCAAGACAAACGCCCACTCTGGAATTTCTTGCTCACACGGAAGTGGACAGTGAATGGCCATGAAACATTCTGTGATCAGATGAAGCCCGTTCCATTGCCAAGAACATGCCAACATGCAGAACTACAGAATTGGGCAAGAGAAAATCTGCACACTTATCAGCCAGTACCAATTCATTCTGCAAAGGTGGCTGTGTAGTGCCGATTGACAGCATCATTTATACTAGGGCCATATTTTTTTGAGGAGATGAGTCCTATGGTCCTGTTACCTGTACCATCACTGGTAAACATTATGAGAATCTTTTGCACATCAACGTCATTCCAACCCTGCAAGAGTGTGGGTGTGTGTATAGGATCATTTTTATGTAAGATGGCAATCCTCTGCAAATCCCACAGCCAGTGATGCAGCTGCTATAGAGGCATTTTGGATGTGCTAGAATTATCAGCCTTCATTTCTCTACACTCTGACCACCTGTGACTTCTAGTTGTGGGATTACCTGAAAGATTGTGTTCAGTGTTCCAGTCACAAACATAGCCAGATTGAAGATATGCATGGGGCAATGCATTCTGAACCTGATCTCTGAGACACTTCAATCTGTTGTGGAACAAGCTATTTCTCGATTTCAACCTGTGGCAGAAAATAGTGGACGGTATATTGACCAGGTCTTGTGCCAGTCTCACAAAAATGAGAAACAAATGTCATTTCGCTTTTCAAACAATTTTTTTTCCCCAGGACAACTAAAACCCGATGTCATTTTGCTTTTTATGTGGTTTTTTGCTTCAGGAAGAGTGTAATATAAAATCTGAAACCACTGCTGTCATATTGTGGTTCATTTGTCATTTGTAGCCAACCCATTTACATTAAGGCACTTAACAGTGCCATCTGTTGATAGAATTTTCATTATTTTTTGTTGTATGACATTTCCCCCTGTGTCAATAATGTGCTATTTAGATTTGACCAATTCTGAACAGTGTTTCTCTTTCCACAGCATTTTGAAACTGACACTTAACTATGGATATCTTGTACAACATGAACAACAAGAGTTCCAAAACTACCTGGGGCATGCCTCAAGTTACTACTGCTTATATTGATGACCATCCAAAGTAGCATTCTGCATCCTCACTTCTAAGAAATTGTCAGCCCAATCACACATTTTGTTTGATATACACATATTAATCATACTTACGTTAGTAAAAGTTTATGTGGTACCAAGCCAGATGCGTTTGGAATGCTTGATCCACAGCTTTAAAGATGTCATGTAATGAAAGTGGATACTGAGTTTGCGCAATCATTGCTGTCTCTGTAGAATCAGAAAGAAATGCTGTTCTTCCAAGGAACCTTGTTTAAGTTTAGCGATTTTTGCTGTTTTTATCAGTGCCAGAGCAGCCTCTTTGTGAATGTGGTCTCTTTTGTAGCAGTACTTAAGATAGCAATAGTATCTTGTGGATGAGGCAACCTTTAATTACTGTGCACCACTGGATTTTTAGAAATGCAGTATTTGCTGTTGAACTGCTCCTAATGTCTGTCATCGTCATCTTCTTCCTTTTCTTGCAGGTAGAACCTTCCAACTTGAATGATGGCAGGACTCTGGAAGACGGTTGGGCAGCTGTTCTTGGAAGAGATGATGAACCAAATGGCAGAAAGTGTGTTCAAGAACATGGACCCTGAACAGGCCAGGGTTTGCCGACTGCTCTGGAGATTGAGAGCTGCGATTGCCAGGATAAGTCTTACCGGGAGGCAAATCGAGTGCTTCATGCAGCAATTGGCCCTTTTCTTAAATAATGACAAGGCCAACTTGGGCCAAGGTTTGCAGATGATTGTTGAATCGGTGATGGTGGCAAGGAACCTATTTGAAGGGTATGGAGAGGTTCTGGACCTGATTGATGAAATTAAGAGAGAGTGGGATCATTACCAAGCTAGAAATGGACTTCAGTGTGTTGAAATCTGAAGGGTCTGTACTCATTCAATGAGAAACTTGATTCATTCCATAGTCTACCAATTCATTTTTGTATCCATGAATCCTGTTCGTAAATAAAAAAATCAGAAGGAACTAACTTAACTTATTTTTGGAGCATGAATTGATTTAAGAGCAAACCACATTCTCTTCAGATTCCAGTAATTGAATTGACATCTGAATCAGTCTTTCTTTATTGTTTGTTTCTTTTATTCCATGTGTACACAGAGTCTGCGCATCAATCCTGGATTCAGCAATGTTAGTCGTAGAGAGTGGCCAGATGCCATGCCTGTCGCCACCCCTTCCCCTCCTCTGAGACAGTGTTTGTTAACCCATTGGTTTATATCTAGTGTTACCCATGCGAATGTGTGAGAGTGTTTTTGAACTGTTCATGAATATTGTAAGTGAGGTAGCATATGTTACGAGTCTGGCATTACTTAGATGTGGGAAACTGCATAAAAGCCACATCCAGGCTGGCTGGCACTGTGAGTCTCACCATTAATTTGCCAGGCAGATTCGATCCAAAACTGGTGCATCTCCCTGAAACCCAGAAGTGACACTCTAATACATGTGGCTATTTTGGCGGGTGGAGATCGAAATCAGTGCAGATAGTATCTAAATGAAATGGAAAAAAAGTCAGCTTCTGAAATATGGGTCTCATGTTTGCAATAATGTCTAGAGAGCAACATACTGTTATAACTTATTTGGCTCTACTGAACTGGGTACTATTGAATTAATAATACTTTTATACAAATGTTTTTGGTCAAATTGTAACAGGTGACAGTGGGTCTACAATTGATTATTTTGAGATTGGGAACCAATGGTCAGAAATGCATATCTATTGTGTTACGGACATCCGTAGCATACAGTGCCTAACAACAGTATAGCTCATAGTAACTGTTCAAAGTGATGAGCGCCAGTCTCAATGCGTGCAAAACAATGGTGCATAAGGTTATGCCACCCTCTCTCAAAGATGTGTGGTGTTTGTTGTAGCAAGAGACAAGCAGCTCGGACCATAGTGAGCAGGTCTTTATCCATTTCTATGGCAGTTTCATACATCAGTGTCTTAATGTAACCCCAGAGGATAAAAATACAGGGGTGTGAGACGTGGCAGTCATGCTGGCCTTGGGAGAGGATCTGCCCTTCCAGTCCAGCGATGAGGGTGCATGTTACCGTATTTACTCAAATCTAAGCCGCACCTGAAATTTGAGACTTGAAATTCAAGGGGAGAGAAAAGTTTTAGGCCACACCTCCAAATCGAAACAAAGTTGGTCCATAGTAATATGAGGCACAATTTAGGTTGAATGAATGATGATACAGCTACAGTAGTTTGGTTCGAGTCTTAAGCTTAGCAATTAAGCTTTACCAGGTAGCCATTGCTATGCGTCACGTGCTCCGTCCGTATTTATACGGGTACCCTTCCTTTTTCATGGACTTCGTCTGGTTTGAATTGATTTGCTTATTTTTCTTTGATCTGATAAGTGTCGTTCTCTTTGTTATAGGCGTTTACATCACTATAAGCTGAAAATGCATTATTTTACTGTGTCATGCATTGTTTGTCGCATTCTGATAATGAGTGTTTACGACCAGCTCGCGGCATGGTTTGCTTTTGTGTGCGTTACTGCCGCCTTTTCTGGAGAGGGGGGGCGGGGGGGGGGGGGGGGGGGGAGGGGGAAACGGACCGTCTCATCAGCAAAACAATGGCAAGAAACTGCTTTTTGTTTTCTTTGCTGCTTTCTTTGATAATGATCAGCAAGAACCAAATAATAAGCTGCATATGATAGAAGATGTTCTGAATGAGAGTTTAGCGAAAAATTTTCTCCGTTTAAAAATCTTTGCAGACACCTCTTTCGTACATTACATTCTGCACAGAAATTAGAGTCGTCTTAGATTTAAAAACCTAGTCAATTGCTGTGCTTCATTTCTGACTGTATCACTATTAGGCATAAGAATAATATGAATGTAAACGTGACATGATATGTATATTCTTCTGCATTTGATGTCTCACTCTAGTTTCATAGTTTATTAGGCAGACAGGATTTAAAGGAGATAGCAGCAAACATGAAAGAATACATGGCAAAATGTTTATATTCGTATTCTTATGGTGAAGAGAATACTGCATGTGATTCACAATTCATAAAAGTTCCTATTTGCAACCATCTCTTCTCACATGTAGGAAGAAAATTCAGAACGTGGAGTTGGCCATATTGACAAACATCCCAGTCAGTCTTGCCAGTTGGATTTTCGTAGTACATTGAAATGCTGCCACATTCGAAGATGAACAATACGGCATTTGTGTTTACTTCGTTGGATACTGTATGAAAACGCAATGGTCGAAACTCGGGGCGGAGAAAAAAGCTCGTCTTCCACCTTTTTTTAAATTTGCTGACGCAGAGGTTTTGGCTCTAGTATTTATCTTTCTGCCTGCAAAGCATGCCTGTGTAGCGCTACATATATTCAACGGCAGAAGTTAGTTGTGGTGGCACCTACCAACATTTTTCAGAACTTCTGCTTACTTTGCACTCGATTCTAAGCCGCAGGCGTTTTTTTGGATTACAAAAACCAGAAAAAAAGTGTGGCTTAGATTCGAGTAAATATGGTATTCAGGTGCTCGTGGACATTAACACCAAAGTGGGTTTGTGCACCACCGTGTTTAAACCACATCTTGTCACATACAGCAAGAGGTCCAGACTCCAAGAACTGTGGTAGCATATCTCACAGGAATAGCACGTAACCGGGACCAGTGAAATGGGGAGGCAGCAAATAAGTTCCTTATTACATTATCTTGGACAGTGCCGGTCCATATGTTGACAGAGAATCATTGGGGGTGGCCACCTATGTGGATGATGTGGTAATTGTCCTCACTATGGATATTTCTGTTGAAAACACCATCACAAGTGAAAGAGGCCTAACCTGTGAACAATACAAACTGTATGAAGTTCAACACCATAGGACTGCAATGCATATACCATTGATAGAAGTGAAGAAGGGTTCAAAATCTATTGGTCCCAGTGCTTGCACACAATCTGTATGATACCTGTTCCACCTGTACTCTCTATACAGTATCTTTCAAAGCATGCATTTCATGGGCAAGTTGACAGATGCTTATCACTTGGTGGCTGACTCCACAATCCACCGTCTCTTCAAAGTCCGGTTCTTGGACTCGTCTTTGGCGAGACCCTTTCCAGCTCTCTGTGGGTGAACAACTGTGTCTGTTGTAAGTTGGTACCCATGGAGATAAACTACTTCTAATTAGGATGACATATATTGGGAAAGCATTCCCTGCATATCTGTGTTGCTTTACGAGCACTACATCCTGCCGCATCTTACATTAGAAGCATGTCTGCTAACTCTTGTGATGAGTAAAATTACATATTTTGTTATGAGAAACATTACATCTTTGACTGTGCATTATGCACTATACACAGTAACACACCTCACCATGGACTCGTCACAAGCTGTCTGAAGCAATGGACAGATGACACCAGGGATAGTGATGTGTATGCAGCACAGGTTAATAGACCAGTACAATGCATACAGTCGTCGTATGATACACGTGCTACGAGCTAAGCTGTGTAAAGTATGTCTATTTGGTCATCAGGGATATATGCCATTTATCACTTGCTAGCTGTTCTAGTACATGAGGAATATTTGAGAGAATGCGGCAGAACTTCACGCATTGTTGCCATGCATGTACTGAGTTGTTCACGTGATATTTTTGGGCTGTTGCCTGTAAACACGTGTCATGTCAGTGCTCTTGGAAGAGAGCTGTGGCAGGGACATGGCTCTGTTGTTGTTCCTGCGTAGTGATTTGCGAAGATGGAAAATAATCAAAATTCGAGCAGTGATTAAGTATGAAAGCGAAGGACAGTCATGCCAATTTCCAGAATCTACTGGAGGACTCTGCTCCTTCACATGCGACTGTTACCAAGTGGGCAAATTAATTTAAATTTGGTCGGGAGAGCTTAGATGATCATTCACACAGTGATCTGCCAAGATCTGTCACTACTCCAGAAATCATTGCAAAAGAGCACAAAATGGTTGTGGAGGATCGCCAGTTGAAAGTGTGTGAAATTGCTCACACTTGCCAGATGTCATCTGAAAGGATATATCACATTTTAACTGAAGAATTAGGAATGAAAGAACTGTCTTCAAGATGGGTGCCTCGACTCTTGACACTGGATCAAAAATGCAAGAGAATGGACATATCGGAACACTATTTGACCACTTTTAGGAGAAACAAACAACATTTTTTGCACTGGTTTGTAACCACAGATGAAACTTAGGTGCACTACTATACCCCAGACACAAAACAACAGTCAAAGAAGTGGAAACATGCTGAAAGTTGCAACAGAAGATACATGAAATAAAGGCCAGGTTTAACAAGAAATAAAGTCATCTTCTATCAAGACGATGCACTCCCACTCATATGGACCATTACCATGGCAAAATTACATGAACTAAGGTATGAATTGTGGCCATACACACCTTATTCACCTGATATGGCTCCGTCAGACATCCATCTCTTCCCAAAACTGAAAATTTTCTTAGTGGTCAAAGATTCACTCCAAACGAAAAATTGATAGCCAGAGTTGACAACTATTTTGCAGGCCTGGAGGAAACTCATTTTTGAGATGGGATCAAGGCACTGGAACATTGCTGGACCAAGTGCATTAATCTACAGGGAGAATACATTGAAAAATAAAAACAAGCTTCAGTGGTGTAATGATGTACTCTACAAAAAGTTCTTGAGAGCTCCAGAAATACTCCTGCTGCTTGGGATTTTTCACTTATGTTTTCAAGTACGTGATGGTCAAATTGTACTGCTGCTGACATGATACTTTAACCTCTTCTGAAACCATGCTGGAAGTCACCTAATATGTCAGCATTGTTGTAATGTTCCAGGATTCTTTTAAATGTTATTTTCCCTATCAGTCTGCTGAACGTTGAGATTAGTGCAATGAGTTCTATAGTTCTGAACATGCTTCATTTCTCCCTTTTTGTGTATTTGTTTAACTAAAGCCAGTACCAGCTTGTCAGGGAACACACCATCTTCAAGAACACAGTTTATTAGATTAAGTAGTGGTTTCATTAGTTCATTTCTGCATGTCTAAAGCCAGTACCAGCTTGTCAGGGAACACACCATCTTCAAGAACACAGTTTATTAGATTAAGTAGTGGTTTCATTAGTTCATTTCTGCATTTCTGCAATAGGTATGGAGAAATTTCATCTAATTCTGCTGATTTTTGTTTCTGAGGCTGTTAATAAGCTGCAGAATGTCATATGTGCTTACAGCAGGTAGTATACTGCAGTTCTGTTTATTACTGGACTCAAATGTGTGCTGTATATCCTATTTCGTAAAGACATGATTTTCGACAGTAGAGGTGGCAAAAAATAACGTAACTGATAGAAATAACCGGTTACTGAGAAGTAACGGTTACTGCGATAACCATTCCTCTGATACAGGTAGTTATTTCAATAACTGTTTAGTGTCAACAGTGCCTCGCGCCATCTGTTGGCCGAAGATGGTACTACGCTTTCCCATCAACTCATCGGAGATCTGGCTACGAACGAAGGAGAGGGATAGACCATTTGGAAGGCATTCTATAGGCCATGGGAATAACTGTGAGACTGCGTGCCATCTGTTGATAAGAACAGTGTACTGTATGGTGCACCTTCGTTACTTTTAGCACAAACAATTAAATAAAGTTAATGTCCGTGCGGTGGCTGATAGGAGCTGCAGTACAGGCATCAACAAGTACAGTCGTTCCCTTAAGCCACTGCCTCATATGTCAATTTAGCTTGGACGGGTAGTATAAAGAGAGGTACCATAAGGAATTCGAGCGACTATGGAAATAAATATCAGAGATCGGTACTTTCCTCTGGCAGTTATCGTTATTGGCTCACAGTTCTCATTCTCTGGCAGTTATCGGGCTACCATTACAGGTAACCTGGAAGTTGGTAACGGAATAACTGTGTGTCTGTGTTCCTGACACAGTGGCTCCAGTCTTACACCCTGGTGATATTTCAGAGACAATAGTTACTGGAGCGAACAAATATTTACATACTTCTTCGGAAATAGCCGCTGGCCATCGCAAATGACAAATAACATGTCAGAAAGTATAATACAGTTTAATGTAATAATTACTATCCTCATCATTTGTCAGGAGATTGTCAAAATATGTGAATATATTACAGTAACTGCTAATATTTACAGATTGATACACTGTCAGAATAAAACACAATTACGCACTTTTAATAAATTTATCATACACAGAATACCCTATCTTGACTGTTGCAACGAAGTGCTGTCAAAACTGAAATATAGCAGAATTTTTACCTAAGCTGGTCTATCAGTCTCTGTTACGATATTCATCTTCAGAGCAGAAGGAGGAGTCAATGGAAGTGTCCGATTCCGCCCGTCTGCTTCGACGTAAAGGTGGTGGTGTGTGTGAATGTCATTACAGCACGGTGTTTATGTGTTGTGTGTGTGTGTGTGTGTGTGTGTGTGTGTGTGTGTGTGTGTGTGTGTGCTTTGTGGTTTTATTTTTCGCAGTTGTTGGTGTTGGTTTTGTGACATCAGTAGTTGTGGTGGACCTATATAGGTCACCAGAAATGCAGATTTTTGTTGGTGTAGCAGAATGCTGTATTTTTTTCTTTTTGTTCTTCATTTTGTGTCTTGGGATCATGGTGTGCTGTTTTTTACTAGCTTGTTCTCACCCTAAAACCCCCAACTTCCCGCAGTTGTCCCGTTGGTTTGATTGTATTTTTGGTGGGAGATGTTATTGTATTATTTATATACATCTTCATGTTTCTTGCCATGTGTATGTAGTGACGTGATAGACACACTTAAAATAGCCATTTCCGGCATATTGATGACATCCTGGGTCAAAGCAGGCGGGGGGAATCAGACACTTCTGTATCAAAAAGTCTTTCAAACACACTTTAAACAGTGCTTTATCTGAAACCGAGTTTTTAATGGTTGCTGACTTGCTGCAGTTTATTGAAAATGCATGTTCCTGAATATTGGACTACTTTTGGACAAAGGTAAGTGATTTTAGGTCTTTATGGAGATTGCTGTTCCTATTTCTAGTACTGATATGTATTGAGCTATTGGTTGGAAATAATTGTAACAAATTTCATTAAGTAATAATTATACTAGGAAGCAGTGGTTAGAATACAAATTTCCTTGAGCAGGTTCCTACATAATGTTCTTGAATTTATACCACAAACGATATTTATTACACACTTTTACATGCGAAAAACTTTTGCTATGTTTGATGAGTTACCACATAATATGCTCCCTTATGAAATAATAAAGTGAAAAAATGTGGTATGCCCTTCCCAACTGAATTTATTATCAAGTTGTAGTCCCAGAAATGTAACACTGTCAACCTTTTCGATCTGCATGTCTTCATATGTTATCAATATGTAGCTGGAGAAATCTAGCAGTTTCCAAATCTCACATAAAACTTGGATTAGCGTACTCACACTTTCTTCAATAGGAGTATCTTTTACATGACAGGAGTAAACGAATCTGCCACATTACGAATATATTTTTTTGTATTACATGGCTGTACACTTATTCTATTAAGTGAGCAGCACAAGAAATTAAGCTTCGAATTTAACCTACAGTATTCAGTTTACATATTACTTCGTACTTAAAAATGCAAGTTGTTAACATTTTACTTAAACAGTGCTGTGGCAAAGTTCCGCATACTTTCTGTTGCAGCTGCGAAGACAATATTTCTAATAGTGACCGATAACCTACAAACATATAATATGAAACACTAATAATCATTCTAACTTCAACTAAAATGTACCCGGAGTTAATAAGCTAAGGTTATGACACAATTCCTATGACATTCCTGCCATTTCACACTACTCGCAGTTATACTGATAACTAAACTGAAGGATTCCATCTATGTCGTTATTTAACTGTAGCCCCTTGGAGTATTCGGTATTCGCTAGTGAAAAATAACTTGACAGTTATTGATAACCATTAAAAATAACGATTATCAAAGAATAACTGGAACTGTGATAATGGTTACTCCAGAATAACCGTTTGGCCCACCTCTATTTGACAGTATCTGTGGAGTAGAGAACATGAATCAGAAAACTACATTCATTCCCTATTGCAAGAAGTTATTTGCCTGTACCTACCCCAGGTACTGTTAAAATGACAGAATAAATAATAAGTAAAATAATATGAAATAACTGTCGCAAAGACAACATAACAGTTTATTATTTAAAAACAATCAGAATTGGAAGAGATAATCAAGATACAGTGAATGAAACACAGGGGGAACTGAATAAATACAGTGCTTATATGCCCACATGGGAGTGTTATAAAGTAACTGGACTGATTTTCGAGAAAAACTTTGTTTATTGGATAGTCTATTGTTTCATTTACCATCTGGACAAAAGCAGTGTCTTCCTCCACTCTTCAGGTAGAAAAACTAAAAAAGAATGCAGGATGGTATCAATATGTACACTCTATTGACCATTATGTACACCCCCCTGGCTATTATTAAATATTGAGGTGATTTGAGTACGTGCAGTGGGTGAAATTTAGTTCTCAGAGCTCTTGTGTGTCGTGGGAGAATCAGTGGCTCCAGACCAGCTTGGGTGGTGGAAAAGGGTACATCATTCTATGCTGTTTCAACTCTAGACCAGTCACTAATTATAGTGGTTGCAACTAGTAGCGTTACTGTCTCAAGAACACATCACCTAACATTTTCAACGAGTGAGAGACCTGGAGATTGTGCACACCGTGGAAACTGACGAGTAGAACTGCATCTGTAGAAATGTGTACTGCCCACAAAACGAGTCGTGTCACCTATCATTCAAGAAATTAAAAATACTAACAATTACTTCAGTATACGTTTCTGAAATTTTGATTTTTGTATCAAATAATCAATCTTGTAAAGTTCTGTTGTAAACCTAGCTGTGGTACTCATCACAAGGAAAACTACAAAGTTCCTTCGTGTCACTTAAAGCTTCATACTCCAGACACCACTGTACATGGGGCTAAAATATATAACAAATTAAAAGGAAGAAACATATTAACAATGGACCTTGGTTTACTGAAAAGTTTACTCCAAAATATTTTAATTGAGAAATGTTGCTACTCCATTGAAGAATTCATGGAAGATAGTCTGACACTTTGAACAATAAAAATCTATAGCTAATTTTGCTGTATGGTCTGTGTGCAACATAGTAAACTTGTAAACTGTTAATTTACAGTAAATATTGTAGTGTTGTATTTATTGGCATTATTCATAAAACAGTGTAAAAAGAATTTCTGTAAATCATTATACATTATATTTTTGCTAAACTTTATGTGTCTCCTGTACAACAGATCATATGATCTGAAAGAGGGAAACATTCCTCGTGGGAAAAATATATCTAAAAACAAAGATGATATGACTTACCAAACGAAAGTGCTGGCAGGTTGATAGACACACAAAATTCAAGCTTTTGCAACCAACAGTTGCTTCATCAGGAAAGAGGGAAGGAGAGGGAAACAAAAGGATGTGGGTTTTAAGGGAGAGGGTAAGGAGTCATTCCAATCCTGGGAGCGGAAAGACTTACCTTAGGGGGAAAAAAGGACAAGTATACACTCGCGCACACACACACATATCCATCCGCACATACACAGACACAAGCAGACATTTGATCATATGATCTGTACAATGTATGTAATAAAACTAAGAAATCACATGTTATCTAGCATCAACTGCACTCTTCAGATTTCTAAACACATATACATCCATTGCTGATGCTGTATGAGGGGCATTAGGAAAGTCCATGCAAAGTTCAAGAGATGGCACCACTGGCACGTATCGAGGTCAGGTTTAGTTAGTAGTATCTTTGGAAAGAACACACAACAAGTTTCAGCCATATTGGTCTATTTCTTTGTGTTTGGCATTTGTGTGAATCAAGGAAGTCAAGTGATTGTCAAAAAATGGACGAAAAAGAATTTCGTGTGGCGATTAAACATTACTTTATGAAAGGCAAAATGCCTCAGGAGACTAAAGAGAAGCTTGATAAACATTACGGTGACTCTGCCCCTTCGATTAGATCAGTTTATAAGTGGTTTCAACATTTTCGGAGTGGCCATATGGGCACAAGTGATGCTGAACGTTCTGGACACCCTGTGGAGGCTACGACTCCAGAAATCATTGATAAGATCCATGATATGGTAATGGATGGCAGAAGAGTTAAGGTGTGTGAGCTTGCTAGTGCTGTGGGCATCTCGAATGAATGGGTACATAATATTTTGCATCAACATTTGGAGATGAGAAAGCTATCCGTAAGATGGGTTCCGCGATTGCTCACGCTTAACCAAAAAGGGAAATGTGTGAAGTGTTGCAAGGATGGTTTGCAGCTGTTCATGAAGAATCTGCAGGATTTAAAGCATCGTTTCGTCACTGTGGGTAAAACATGGATACATTACTATACTCCTGAGACCAAACAAAAATCTAAATAGGTTACCAATGGAGAATCTGCACCAAAAAAGGCGAAGACCATTCCTTCAGCTGGATAGGTTATGGCAACCGTCTTTTGGGATTCGCAAGGGGTAATCCTCATTGACTATCTGGAAAGGGTAAAACCATTACATGTTTATATTATTCATCGTTATTGGACTGTTTGAAAACCGAGCTGCCAGAAAAATGCTGGCGATTGGACCCCAAAAAAGTCCTTTTCCTTCAATGCAATGCACCAGCACACACTGCAGTTGTGGTCATAAAATTATTGGAAATAGCATTCCAACTCATTTCACGCCCCCCCCCCCCCCCCTTCCCTGTTCTCCAGACTTGGCTCCCTTGAACAAGAAATTGCTGGCGGGACAAAGATTATTCAAATGAGGAGGTGATAGCAGCAACTAATAGCTATTTTGCAGACTTGGACAATTCCTATTATTCAGAATGGATCAACAAATTAGAACAGCTTTGGCTGAAGTGTATAAGTCTAAAAGGAGGAAAATAAAAAAGGTTTACCCCAAACACGTAAGTAGTTATTTTTGAACGGACTTTTCAAATGCCCCTCGTATGTAGAATGAAGACTCATTTCTGTGTTCAGCTTTGTCACTGGGTGCACCTTTGTCGATGCACTTCTCTATGCTGCCACATCAAGAGAAGCTGCAACAATTGTCACTGTGCTGTTAGCTGTGCTGCTCCAGATATTGTTGCACTGTGTATGTGGATAGTTCTCTTGCTGCAAACAAGTCCATTTTCTGCCTATAGGCATGTGATGTGGCTGTACAGTCCTGCATGTTCAAGCAAACGGTATGTCTGTGATCCCAGGTGCTAATTCTGTGGTGTCACTGAGATTCTGCATGGTGTTGAATATGATCCTCTTGTCAGTTCCATATTTCCACGCTGGTTGTGGGATCTCAACCAACATGACCAGCAGTATCACATAATGGTAAACCATAGCCTCAGTACACTATGATGCTGCCAGTGTCGAATAAAGATTTGATTTGATTTATTTCATCTCATAACATATTCAAACCATGTGACTGGGGACACATCAGTATATAATTTTAGGGATTTAGTTTACAGACTTAAAAATAATAACAAGTATTGTACTGTATGGTATTGTACGTTAACCAAGAACCTAGAAACGACGGAGAGGCTCCGTACCCGCCGCAGCCGGAGTGGTCCGCAACCCCACTTCAGCCCTCCACCGCCCCACACCGAAACCAGGGTTATTGTGTGTTTTGGCCATATCTGATAACAAATTCGAAGAACTATGGTACACAATTTTTTGGCTGTCTATGTCTACTAGTTCATGTAACATTTCCATTGCAAAATGAAGTCTATTTAGTTTGTTAACTAAATATTCTGAGTGTGCCTGCCAGATTAATTTTTTGTCCAAGTTTAGTCCTAAGAATTTCACTGTGCTTGCTGGTTTTATCTTCTAATTTCTATGTAGGACATAGATCTCACTTGGTTTAGGTTGTTTTGTTTTGAACTGTGTGAGTTGTATTTTTGTAATGTTAATTTCAGACCATTTAATTGAAACCAGGCTTTCAGAGAATCCAAAGTGTTTACAAAACAGTTGGAAATTTCTATAGAGCTTTTTTTTCAATTAGAACTGAAGTGTCATCTGCAAATAGGACTGACTTAGCATAGATGTTCAAGGGTAAAAAATTTATATAAAACAGAAAGACAATTGTTCCCAAAACGAAGACATGGGGAACACATAGTGAGAGTTTCGCTTTTCGATGAGTAATTTGCAGGGTTAGATGTTATTATAACTCTTTGTTTCCTGTTTCTCAAATATGAGGTGAGCCACTGGTGGGTGCTCCTGCTGATTCTTTATCTCTTTAATTTATAGAGCAGCATAGAGTGATTCACTGAATCGAATGCTTTGCTTAGGTTTGAGAAGATACCTGCAACTTTGCTCCTGTTATGCAATGAGGAGCTAATTCTTTCAACAAATTTGTTTATTCCATCTAAGGTACTTTTTCCTTTTTTGAACCCAAATTGATTTTTTTCAATGATAATAGATTTTGAGACAAAATTTAGTATCTGTGTTGCAGCAAACTTTTTGAATAACTTAGAGAAAGCTGATGGGGTAGAAACAAGTCTGTAATTTTCCATATCTTCTTTTGGGCCTTTTTTGTGTACTGGTCTTACTTTGGCATATTTCAGTAACTCTGGGAAGCTCAGACGATTGATTAATTATTTGTGTCAGAGGACATGATATTATTTTAAACACCATTTTAATTAATTTGATTGATATACCATTCCATCCTGCAGAATTTTGTTTTTCAGGGATAATATAGCATCATCTACATCTTTCAATGTGACATTTGTAAACACAAAAAGCTGTTCACAGTTTTGAGTAAGATCAAAGAACTGCACATTATCCTTATAAGCAGACACATTTACATTAGATTTAGTTACAGAAAATTTTCGAGGGATATTAAGATGATTTGCAACAACTGTGGTTCCTGAAAATTCGCACAAGCCTGAGGGTATGAACTTCAGGTCTCTGATGTCATTTTTAGAGGAACTTGATTCATTACATATTTTAGTCATGTGACATCCAAATCCTTGAAACCTGAATGTCAGTGTTTTAAAAAAAAATTGGATATCACACTTTTTCAGTGGATGAATATTATACTTACAGTAAAGTGGCAAAGGTAATATAAATTCTTTAAACCACAAAACACACTTAATCGTTTAGAGTTTTTTTATTTTTCAAGTGTGTGAACTGGCTAGAAATATTTCAGAGAGATACAAAGTGAAATGAAATGCCATTTCTGAAATTTGAATCAATTGAATGTGAATATATGTAAGGAACTAAAAGGCGCCAACTAATATTTTTGTATCACATGATCATAATAGTGCAAGGAAAACAATGCTTCATACTGCAAAATAAGCTTCATACTGCAGATCATTTAAACTTCATATTTTCAAAATTTGTAAGGAAATTTTTGAAAGACACTTAATAGTTTATGCTATTTAATGAAGTTATGGAGATATAAAACAATGCTGATCCTATGAATGATGAAGCAGGAGCATTGAAAACGGATTCCACAAACTTATTTAACTGAAAACCTGATTCATTCCATAGTTCAGTGTGCCACTTCTATATCTACATCCATACTCCATAATCCACCATAAGGTGCGTGGGGGAGGGTACCTTGTACACCACAGCTAGCATCCTCTCTCCCTATTCTTCTCCCAAACAGAACGAGGGAAAAATGACTGCCTATATGCCTCTGTACGAGCCCTAATCTCTCTTATCTTTGTGATCTTTCTGTGAAATGTAAGTTGGCAGCAGTAAAATTGTGCTGCAGTCAGCCTCAAATGCTGGTTCTCTAAATTTTCTCAGTAGCAATTCACGAAAAGAACACCTCCTTTCCTCTAGAGACTCCCATGCGAGTTCCTGAAGCATTTGCCTAACACTCACGCGATGATCAAACCTACCAGTAACAAATCTAGCTGCCCGCCTCTGAATTGCTTCTGTGTTGTCCCTCAATCTGACCTGATAGGGATACCAAATGCTTAAGCAGTACTCAAACATAGGTCACACCAGCATTCTATAAGCGGTCTCCTTTACAGATGAACCACATCTTCCCAAAATTCTAGCAATGAACCTGCCATTACATGCTTGTCCCACTTCATATCGCTCTGCAATGTTACACCCAAATATTTAATCGACGTGACTGTGTCAAGCGCTACACTACTAATGGAGTATTCAAACATTACTGGATTCTTTTTCCTATTCATCTGCATTAATCTACATTTATCTATATTTAGAGTTAGCTGCCATTCATTGCACCAATCACAAATCCTGTCTAAGTCATCTTGTGTCCTGCTACAGTCACTCAATGATGACACCTTCCGTGCACCACAGAATCATCAGGAAAAAGCCACACATTTCTATCCACCCTATCCAAAAGATCATTTATGTAGATAGAAAACAGCAGCAGACCTACCACACTTCCCTGGGGCACTCCGGATGATACCCTCACTTCCGATGAACACTCACCATCGAGGACAACGTACTGGGTTCTATTACTTAAGAAGGCTTCGAGCCACTCACATACTTGGGAACCAATCTCATATGCTTGTACCTTATTTAGGAGTCTGCAGTGGGCCACAGAGTCAAACACTTTCTGGAAGTCAAGGAATATGGCATCTGTCTGATACCCTTCATCCATGATTCACAAGATATCATGTGAAAAATGGGTGAGTTGCGTTTTGCAGGAGTGATGCTTTCTAAAGCCGTGCTGATGCATGGACAGCAACTTCTCTGTCTCAAGGAAATTAATTATATTTGGACTGAGAATATGTTTGAAAATCCTGCAACAAACCGATGTTAAGGATAGTGATCTGTAATTTTGAGGATCCATCCTTCTACCCTTCTTATATACAGGCGTCACCTGTGCTTTTTTCCAGTTGCTTGGGACTTTACGTTGAGCAAGGGATTTGCGATACATGCAAGCTAAGTAAGGAGCCAATGCAGTAGAGTACTCTCTGTAAAACTGAATTGTCATCCAAATCATCAGAAGGATTATGTTGATTTGAACAAATTAAAAGAAACATACATTACAATATGTTTGTATGTTCCAGTAATGTTTCGACTAATGGCACAAAAGCTATGTACATTCTACATTACAAAACAGTTCAGGAAGCCTGGCTGATCTGTTTCAACTTTATTTATTATTCATCAGTCTCATAAACATCTTTCAATTCTACAAAATAGTAAAGTCTGAATCATAACAGTTCTGTTAGCAAGTGTGATATGTTTGTTTGTGTTTGAGGTGGCTCTATGTGGTTTTAAATATCATCCACAATTTTTGGAGCTAATGTTTGGTGACTTGCACTTTATTAATACATTACACGTAAAATCATAAAGGGAAACCTGTTGGCTTCAGTCCCAGGTTCTTCGGCTGACATTTGTTTTATAATTTTTCTGATGTTTTGCCAGCACAAGTGGTTAGCACTGTCAAAGTTTCACCGTCAATTGTTGAAGGACTGGAGTTGAGCTCGCTGCTGCATATTAGTGTCAGAGGGCTTTCCTGTGGTCATTACCACTGCAGTTCTCCTCTTGCTACCTGCAATGGTCTTTCACTGCAGTAAGGGAATCCAGGAGCCATTCACCCTGATGTTTTCCTCTTTTTGAATCTTTTGTTGTGTTTGGATTTCTATAGCTTGCTTGCACAAAGAGGTGTCGTAGCTCTTCTCTACAGCAAGATCTTCCATGTTGGTGAATTTTACTGTGTGGTCATTCTCAAATGGTGTGTGCTGCATCATGGCCGAATTGTCCCCCTGCCACAACCTGCAATGCCGCATATGTTTAGTGAACCTGATGTAGGTTGATCAGTCAGTCATACCAACAGATTTTTCCACATGTACATAGTATGAAATATATTCCCAGCATTGCAAGTGGGTCCCTTTGTCAATCTGAGACACTTTTCAGTCTGTTTTGTCAGTTTTTATGCCACTTTTACGCACTATATGGCTTATTTTGTCCATCACTGTAGGAATGTATGGCAGGAAGGCCAAACCCAATGTTTCTTTCTCAGATGTGTTACTATGTCAAGTGTTTGATTCTGTGACCCTTCTGAACTCACCATTACTTTTCTACTGATATCCATTTTTCCAATCTTCCATACTGCTCTTTCATATGCCCATCTTCAGTCAGATAAATTTCGAAAAGTAAAGGTACAACCATGAACCTTACTGACGGTGTCAGCCTTATAGATATTCACCCATCAGTGCGAAACATTTTCACCACAATGGATGATTTGGCAAAGACCGTGGATGTTAAAATCTGCATTGTGGATATTCGGGAAATGTCCCAACTCAAAAATCATCATGTCATGCTTTCCATGCAATGGTTTCTTCAGAAAGACAAAGATCTCACTGGGTTCCAAGTCAGGATGTTATGGAGGTAAGGCAAAACATGGTAACCCATATAAGCAGCATGTGTGACTGTCCTTTGCAGAATGAGCTGGGGCATTCTTGTGAAACAGAAACCTTCTCCTGGGCAATGTTTGCCACACTTTGTCTTGCTAGCCTCCTGTAACCTATATAGGATATTATGCCTCTATGAACTATTTATATACTTGGGAGAGCCTGCCATGCCAATAACTTTTTCATCTAATGTGTAAGAAGTATGAGACAGGCAAAATACTCTCACACTTCAAAAATACTATAAAAATTCCAATTCCAAAGAAAGCAGATGCTGACAGATGTGGATATTGCCGAACTACCTGTTTAATAACTCATGGTTTTGAAACACTAATACATTACAGAAGAATGGAAAAACTGATAGAAGCCAATCTCTAAAAAGATTAGTTTGGAATCTGGAGAGCAATACTGACACTGCAACTTTAATATTAGATGGTAGGCGAAAGAAAGGCAAACATACATTTGTGGTGTTTGTAGACATAGAGAAAGCTTTTGACAGTGCTGAATGGAGTACATTGTGAAATTCTGAAGGTAGCGGGAGTAGCAAAAAGCAATTTACAATTTGTACAGAAACTAGACAGCTGTCATAAGAGTTGAGGGGCATGAAAGAGAAGTGGTGGTTGGGGAGGAAGTGATATATGGTTGTAGCCTATCTCGGTTTTTATTCAGTTTGTACGCTGAACAAACAGTAAAGGAAACCAAATAAAATTTTGGAGTAGGAATTAAAAGTTCATGGAGAAGAAATAAAAATCTTGAGATTTGTTGATGATATTGCAATTCTTACACAGACAGCAAAGGACTTGGAAGAGCAGTTGAACAGAATGGATATTGCCCTGAAAGACAGATGTAAGATGAACATCAACAAAAAGGAGGGACAATAATGGAATGTACTCGAATTGAATAAGGTGATGCTGAGGAAATGAGATTTGGAAATGAGAAACTTGAAGTAGTAAATGAGTTTTGTTATTTGGGTGGCAAAATAACTGATGACAACCAATGAAGAGAGAATATAAAACAGACTGGAAACAGCAAGAAAAGCTTTTCTGAAGAAGATAAACTTCTTAACATCAAATATAAATTCTAAGTGTTAGAAAGTCTTTTCTGAAAGTAATTGCGTGGAGTGTAGCCATGTAGGGAAGTGAGAGGTGAATGATAAATAGTTTGTACAAGAAGAGAATAGAAGATTTTGAGATGTGGTGCTACAAGAATGCTGAAGAATAGATGGGTAGATGATGTAACTAATGTGAAGGTACTGAACAGACCTGGAGAGAAAAGAAATTTGTGGTGCAACCAGACTAGAAGAAGGGTTTGGTTGGTAGGACACATTTTGAAACATCAAGGGATTACCAATTTAGTACAGGAGGGAAGTGTGAGAGAGTGTGTATGAGAGAGAGAGAGAGAGAGAGAGAGAGAGAGAGAGAGAGAGAGAGAGAGAGAGAGTGAGTGAGTTAGAGTGAGAGAGAGTGAGTGAGTTAGAGTGAGAGAGTGAGTGAGTGAGAGAGAGAGTGAATGAGAGAGAGAGAGAGAGAGAGAAAGTGAGAGAGAGAGAGTGAGTGAGAGAGAGTGAGTGAGAGAGAGAGTGAGTGAGTGAGAGAGAGAGTGAGTGAGAGAGAGAGTGAGAGAGAGAGAGAGAGTGTGTGTGTGAGAGAGGGTGAGTGTGTGTGAGAGAGAGAGTGAGTGTGTTAGAGAGAGTGTGAGAGTGAGAGTGTGAGTATGGCAGGAGGCAGGCATGTCCAAAGGAACAGGCACTGCAGCAGCTACAGCCGTTATTAAATTCATTGACTTTATTCGCAGTTACAATGCTTGCATGCCCAAAGGAATTCTGCATTGTAATTGGAATAACACAGTCACTTCAATACTGTATTTCTCTGTGGATACTGGGCAGGCGACTTTAAAAGTACAACATCTGACCTTTACAGGAATATTCATAATGGATGTACGCACGGTTTACGACATATGGAAGTTTGGGTCTGGCCATGAGTTGTGCATAGATAACCAAATGGTTAGGCGATCAGCTGTGATAAGGCCAGTATTACAATACCATATTTCTTTGTCACAGATGATTGTCAAAAATGTCAAAGAAATTTGATGGTTACGGAACTTTGTCAAATCTCACCTGTTGTCAAATAAATATGATCAAATCTTGGTAGTGTTACTAAGACTTTTTTTATATGAACTTGCTTCGACTAGGGTGGGGCATGAGCAACGAGCACATTGAATGCTATTAATTGGGCGTTAATGGGCAGGTGCAACATGCTGCAGGCAACTTCATGTCCACAATCACCGCTACAGCCATCCACTCTACATCTGGAAACATTCAGGGACCTTTTTAGCAAGCTGGAATAGATGATGTGGTCACACTAAAATAAAAAAAAAATCTTTCTCAGCTTTCCATTCTACTTGGTCTATTTTTTAACTCTAGATGCCACAAGTTAAAAAAGCGCTTTATGTTTTTCATATTTTTATTAATTTTTTGGTTGTTGGAACACTAATTCCAGTAATTAAGTTATTCAAAAATAAAAATTGCTCTTATTGCCCATATAGTGTACGAAACATTTATTTTCCTTCACATATTCCCTCTACAGTGCTTTACAAATCGCTTCACGCGTTTCTGGAATTATTTTGGTTAACATGCAATGTCGTATTCGAGTGCTGTATTTTAAACTAAAGTAGCTCTCTCCTGTATCAAGAAATTGCACTGTCACAAATATCACATGTAGCATTTTTCAAGAGAGTATTCTGTTCTGCAATATGAGAAGGCAATTTTCTGAGCAAATACTTTCATCCTAATTTATATACAGTACTTGATGTAGTCCACATGGAGCTTTTGTAACAAATTTTGCTGAATGCTTTTATTATCTCGCCGTCCGGTGTGGCCAAGCGGTTCTAGGCGCTTCAGTCTGGAACCGCGCAACCGATAGGGTCGCAGGTTCGAATCCTCCCTCGGGCATGGATGTGTGTGATGTCCTTAGGTTAGTTAGGTCTAAGTAGTTCTAGGGGACTAATGACCTCAGATGTTAAGTCCCATAGTGCTCAGAGCCATTTGAACCTTTTTTTTTATTTCGACGTAATACCTATGGCTTCATCCAAATGTGTTTCCTTTTTTTCCCGCCGCTTTTCTTCCAAAGTGCAATACCGGCCGAAGCGGGAATTTGGATTCGAATCCTGGCCCGACACAAATATTCATTGTCGTCATTCCATTCTACAACTGATGGTTATTCATATTCGCAATTCCGAAGGCATGCAATGTATCCAAACTACGGTGTCTTACTATTCTAGAATTAGAACTCAGTAATACGATGTTAGTAGTAAAAGTAAAGAACGTTTTGATCTGATGACGCTTACCTAATCATCGGCTCCAGTATGGCCAGCAGGAACGGTTGTTTACCGCTCATCTGTGTGATCTGAAAATGATTGACAACGTTAATGATCCTGCTAAGTGTGAAGTTCATACTGTGAGATCATACTATATAAATTTACATACAGATAACCAAAGTTTTTGGAAATGTGGTGATGAAGCTTCAGATCTAATGGCGGACGGAGGAATATTCACGAGGAAGAACAGTCGAGTCGACTTTCAGTTGTGAATGACGAATTCAAACCATATTGAGAAAAATCGGAGAGCATAGTCGTTACATTACTTATGGAATGAGCTTGTGCTTTTCTGAAATTTCACGATCAGTACTTTATCAAATGGCTTGTGTTGATTTGGGCTATAGAAAACTGTGTGCCAGGTGGTTCCTCGACGTTTAACAGATAAACACAAAAAGCAACAAACGATAGCTACACTGACTTTTCTCATTCGATACTAGGATGGAGAGGGTATTTTACTGGCAGTGAGACGCGGGCTTCGCATTAAAGTCCTGAAACAAAGCGAACATTTTTTTTTTCAGTGATCTGTAACGGCGTGCATATACTTGAAAAATGCATGACACAATTCTGTCTTATAAAATTATTTCCTTACAACAGGTTTCGGTCACCGACTATCCTCAAGGTACTGTACAAAGAAAAAACATAAGAAAAAAGCAAGGAATCACAGAAACAGAATATAAGACACAATAAAATTACCCTACCAGTCTTCAGATACGATAAAAGTTTTTTACAATGACAGCATCATATGACATACATGTTTTCATATATGAAGGATAACATCGTCATAGTCAAAATACGAAAACATTTAACACAGGTTTCCAGTACCAAAGCAATGGTTTGCTCAACAGCAGGATAAATAGTAGCAATTCAACATGTATGTACGAGCCAAGAGGACACCAAGATAAGCCAAAGATCAGACTGACAGAATGAAATACACTATTTATTATTCTCGAATCAGAAACATACAAATTTACAGTAGCCATACACATCAATAAATATGTACATATATATACACAAATTGTATTTATATTACATGTACCCAGTACTTCACAACCTTCAAGGCGCTTGGAGTGGCTTGCAGGAGATCAATCTTCGTGCATGGTTGTAGCGCACAAAACGCACTGGAGCACGTGGCTTGTGGTTTGTTCTTGTCCACAATCACAGGACGAATCTTCTGTTAAGAAGCCCCATCTCTTCAGGTTGTCTCTGGATCGTCCAACTCCTGATGGTAAATCTGTTTAAATATTTCCACACCAGCCAGCTCTCGTGTCCAGGTAGTAGTTCTTCAGCGTCTGGCGTCTACAGCTGAGGCCTTCTCTGGTGAACTGGTGAGCTTCTCGGATGTTCTCAGGAAGCTCTTTCGCGATCTCAGCCGTTGCTGTGGTGGATTATGTCCGTGCAGTGGATGGGCACCGTCCTGTTCCACTTTCAGTCTCTCAATGTTGGCAGCCACTGTTCTGCGTACCCATGGTGGCGCTATTCCAGCCAGGCAGTAGAGCTTATCAGTTGGGGTGGGTCTTAAGAAACATGTGATCAACCTGCTGGTTTCGTTGAGAGCAATGAGATGACTTGTACCAGACTGGGGAAGCATATTCAGCAGTAGAAAAGCACAGTGCCATTGTAGAACAGCGAATAGTTTGTGGATGTGATCCCCACTGTGTCCCCGCTAGTTTGCGAATTAGGTTGTTTCGAGCGGAGATTTTCATTTTGGTGTTCTTGCAGTGAGTTTCGAATGTCAGAGTTCTATCGAGAGTGATTCCCAAGTATTTAGGTGCGTGATGATGCTGGAGTTGGATGCCTGACCGTGCAATATGTACCTCACGATTAGCTTCCCTGTTCCTTAAATGAAAGGCACACACTTGTGTCTTCGAAGGGTTTGGTCTGAGTTGCTTCCGACTGTAGTAGCTTGACAGTGTTCTAAGTGCTGCTGTCCGGTTTCTTTCCACTCTTTCAAAGCATGAACTCTCCGTAGCAAGGGTTAGGTCATGTACATATAAGAATCTCCTTGTGCCTGGTGTCAATGGCTGGTCGTTGGTATAGATGTTGAAGAGAAGTGGAGCCAAGACACTTCCCTGAGGTAGACCATTTTCCTGCGCTCTCCAGCGACTGCGTTGTCCTTGAAATTCAACAAAAAACCTGCGGTTTTGGAGGAGGGTGCTGAGTAGTCTAACGAGGTGGGCGTTGTTGATCATATTGTATAGTTTTGCATGGAGTAACCGATGATGGACAGTATCATACGCTGCTGTGAAATCCACGAAGGCTACGCCCGTTACTTGACGGGTTTCAAAACCATCCTTTATAAACTGCCCTGTGCAGCTGATAAGCCAAAATATTATGACCGTTGCCCACCGTGACGCAATAGCAAAAGTGTGTAAGCGGAACAGACACGAACGAGGGATCACACTAATGAAGCTGTACGCTACAAATGGAGAAATTCTTTGAGATAAGCGACTTTGACGAAGGGCAGATTATTATTACGCATAGCCTGCGAACGAGTATCTCGAAAACGGTGAAACTGGTCGAATGTCCACGAGCTACTGTCGTGAGTATCAGGAGAAAGAGCTAGGAAGACAGCTAAACTACCACTAGGTGCTAAATGGTTGGATGTCCACGACTCTTAACTGAACGTGTGGTTCAGAGGTTTGTCTGCTCTGTAAGGTAGGATAGATGGCGGCCTATGGCATCTCTGTTGAAAGAGAACAATGCTGGTGTATGCACAAGTGTTTTGGAGCACACTATTCACGTTGTTGAACATGGAGCTGCACAGCAGAAAACCACCTCTGACATGTTCACCTGCTGACCCAGCGACATCGTCAATTACATTTGCAGTGGGCATGGGACCATCAGGATTTGACACACGCAGTGGTTACGGTTACAACAAACCACACCACAAGTTGGGAAACGGGGCCAAATTTCTAGTAGTTTACTGTCCAGTTGAGGTTTTCACAAATGTTTTATTCGTATCTTACAGAAACTAGCAGTACGGCAATAACAGCCTTTCAAAACACTCTGCTAACGGCAATCAAGTAATTTACAGCAAAACAACCGTTTAAAAATTTTTAAAGACCATTAGTAAACAGGCTACTAAAGTAATTACAGAACTTTGTTGGTGTGGTAGTGCCAACACCGCCAAAAAGAATTAAAGGTCTCAGCAAACACACGATTAATGGCAATAAAAGAATGGAGGTTTTTTAAAAAAGTTTTTAAACAAAAGTGTCCTGGAATATCATTAGAACATAACAGATATGACGGACCCGTTAAGGCGGCTATAAATCACCCACTCAGGGATGCTCAGGCTAGACAGAATACTGACCAATTTAAATACGCCCGTAAACACAATTGCCGCTCTCAGGCTGGTCACTGCACTGACTTTTAGCCAGCGAAAACTTGTTATAAGATGGCTTAACTTGCTGACAGAATTAGAGCTAACCTCGTGCAAGGAAACATTACACCACACAGTCCTGAATGAGCGACCACATGATCAGCCAACAAGAAGCATGAATTTACTCATAACACAAGACAGAATACCGAAACAATTGAATTGCCAAAACTACACCTCCCATCGGGCAGTAACGAGAGGAGGAGGGAAGATCACTGTCTTCAATTACACCGGAGCCGGGGACGGGAAACCCGATAGCCGGAGGCCACAAGGCAGAAGAGACACTGGTTACGCAAACTTATTACTTAATGATTAAACCTTCCACTAACTTAACTTGCAATTATGCTCTAACAGGCAGTACACGACCTCCTATGGCAAGGATCCACACATCCGACCGCGCACGCGTTGGCAGTGTACCCAACACGCCACGGTCACGCGACAACACGCTCTGTCACCGGAGTTCACGTCTTCTCTGCAACGTTGACGGGTAGTGACCGCTCCTTCATGTCAGGTGTCTCCTTTTAAACTCCAGTGTTGAAACGGAGGATTTGAAGAAGCTTGTTAACGTCCCACCAAGGTGAAATGAACAGCAACTACTCGTGGGGCGATTCTGTATACAACCAATCCACGGGCACCTCTTCCGTTAACTCGACCCGCTCGCTACACACAACTGACATACATCACATGTCCATTATACTTGTCCGGGCTGTTATGCCGTGGTCGGTTGATGAATTTTGTCTCAATTCCCACAACAGAAGCGGGGTGTTATCAAGACGTTAGCGGACAGAGCTAAAAATATCTGTGAACCCGAGTTGCTCGACGCTGAGATGGAACATGTCCACAATGCATTAATGAAGAACGGATATTCGTCCGCCGAAATAAAACGTGCGTTGAGGCAGCCACGCAGAAACCATACTGACGTACAGGCTACTGCAAAATCTAAGGTATTCCTGCCGTTTGTTAAAAATGTAACGGAAAGAATAGGGAGGATCTTGACGAAGCGGAATATTACCGTAATTTACAAGCCCACCAGGAAGATACAGGAATACCTTAAGCCTGCCAAGGACGCTCGCAAACCTTTGGGAAAAGCTGGAGTGTTAGGATCCCATGCAGCTGTGGTGATGTTTATGTGGGTACAACTAAAAGAACGGTTTCTAAACGTTTGGAAGAGCAAAAGGGCAGTGGTAGAAGAGGAGAAACGGAACGATCAGCTGTTGCGGAGCATGCTTTCCAGCCAGGGAACCACAATATTCGTTTCGAGGAGACGCAAGTACTAGCGGCCACAAGCGGATACTACGAAAGGCTCTACAGGGAGGCAATCGAAATCGCTAAACACCCAAATAATTTCAACCGAAAGGAGGAGGGCGTGAAATTAAACGGTATATAGATGCCAGTGTTACGGAAGATGTGTACCACCCGTCCACTACTGGGTGATGGCACCGGCGATCGACGGCGCCGGACAGCGGCCAATTGCACTGACGTTTTCAAAACACGTGACGTCACACCGCGGCGCGGGAGCGCGCGGAGACGGAATTTAGCGGCAGTCAGTAGCGAGCCAGTGGGTGTGTTGGACCTTCCATCGAGCTACGGAGCCCCTTGAAGATGTCTCCCGCAGTCGGAGACGAAACGTTGGGAATTGAGACAAAATTCATCAACCGACGACGGCATAACAGCCCGGACAAGTATAATGGACTTGATATTTCCGGCCGTGAAAGTCTACATTTTAGTATCATACATCACATGGCGACTCGGTACAACCGACCACGCCTGCTTCGCGCTGGAGAGCCACACTGCCCTCCCCTGTCCACCACACTCTCTGAGTGCACCACGCCCCTACTTCCGCGCCACCACACACAACCGGTCAAAGACCTCACTTCCTCCATAGCAGTTTCCCGGAAGCAAACGCAGATATCGATAGCAGAGGGAAAAAGACAACCAAGCAGCCACTTAATGACAGACAACATATCAAACAAACACGCTAAGGGGAAGAAAAGGAAAACCAATGCAAGGTGTAGCACGAGTCGATACATGGCTCAGGATTCAACAATGGATCAATGGAAACGTGTTGGCTCTTCGGATGAATCACATTTTTGCTACACTAGGTCTGTTGGTCGTCTCCACAAATGCCACCATCGAGGTGAACGGCGTCTCGAAATGTGCAGTGCGCCACAGACGCCAGCTGTTGAGAGCAGTGTTATGCTATGGGAGACATTCCCCTGTGCTGGCGTTGGACCTACAGTAATAAACGAAGACACGCTGACAGCTGCGAACTAAATGCATCCCTTCATGCTTGATGTCTTCCCCGATGGTAATGTCATCTTTTAGCAGCATAGCTGTCCGTGTCTCGGAGACAGAACTGTGCCCCTCTGCGAACGCTCCTGTGGTGTGTGCCCCGCCCTTGTCTTCGGCTCGACTTGGCACAGGGCCCGAAGGACTCAGTTCCTCCGGAGACCTTCCGCCTCCGCTTTTATTCCATCGTAGCCACGTATCAGGGCTCCGGCGTGTTTTACACTGATGGTTCAATTGTTGCTGGTCGTGTCGGTTATGCTCTCACTCGAGGGGACCACTATGAACAACATTCTTTGCCAGCTGGCTGCAGCGTTTTCACTGCTGAGCTGGTCGCCATCTTTCGTGCCCTAGAGTATATCCGCTCCTGCTCAGGTGAGTCCTTTGCTATCTGTAGCGACTCCCTGAGCAGTTTACGAGCTATCGGCCAGTGTTTCCCTCACTCTCGTCTGGTGATGGTCCCCCCATGATCTTGCCTGTTGCGGCCGCTCTGTGGTCTCTGTGTGGACCCCAAGCCAAGTTGGGATACCCGGGAATGAAAATGTTGACCGCCTGGCTAACGAGGCCACCAGTAAACCATCTCTGGACGTTGGCCTCCCAGAGACTGATTTGCGAGCCCTCTTACGCCGCAAAGTTTTTGCGCTATGGGACGCCGAATGGCGCAATCTGACCACACCCAACAAACTCCGTGCTATCAAGGAGACGACGACCGTGTGGCAACCATCCATGCGAGCCAGTCGCAGAGACTCAGTTGTCCTTTGTCGGCTCCGCATTCGCCACACCCGGCTGAGCACAGTTATTTACTGCGTCGGGAGGACCCTCCTCTATGTCGCTGTGGGGTGGCTTTGACAGCGGTCCACATTTTGTTGGCCTGTCCGCTTTTAACTGTGGTCAGGCAGACATTTGCGCTGCCTGATGCGCTCCCTGCCCTTTTAACAGATGACACTGCCATGACAGGCTTAGTTTTGCGTTTTATTCGGACAGGGGGCTTTTATCACTTAAAATAAGTGTTTGTCCTTTTTTGTGTCGAGTCTGGCATTTAGTCTACGGTTTTAGACTAAGTTTTTAATGTGTTTCTCGGTGGGTGGCTTTTCCTTTTTTTTTGTCTCTGTGGTCGACCAACCACTGTCACACTCTGTGTGATTTTTACTTCCTTTTGTCTGGTCTCTCTCGCCATCGTCTTGTCCTACGTCGTCTGTCGTCTCTGTCATTGTTCCATTTTATTCTGTGTGGGTGTTTGAAATTTTGGAACAAGGGACCGATGACCGTAGCAGTCTGGTCCCTTCAATCCCCCAAACCAAGAAACCAAAGAACCGTGCTACAGAAGCACGAGGAGCATTATAGCGAACTCACGTTGATATCTCGGCGACCAAATTCGCCTGATGTAAGTCCTATGGAACTCATCTGTCTCACTATCCGTCACCACGTACGCAAATCAGCTGCCCGTTATTTACGCGAATTACACGACCTGTGCGTAGACATCTAGTACCACGTACCTCCAAAAACCTACCAACAAACTGTCAGATCCCTGATACTCAGAATAGGTTATGTATTTCGTTCCAAAGTCGGACAAACAAGCTATTAAGCAGGTGGTCAAAATGTCTTGCTCATCAGTGTAAAGCGCCAGATGTTGGTATGGCAGCATTCACGACCACCAACAAAATAAAAAAAAATTTCCTAAAAAATTCTGAACAACAAAAATGCTTATTATTTTATGCCAAAAGGAGAGACTACGAATGGAGCACGCTGCATTTTGCAGCTACGCAGCAGCATTCCAAACAAACGGCGTGTATTGGTGTCTAGTGGCATTGGGTTTCTACACCCGTCCGCATTATGCTACGCTGACACATGATTATGTCCACCTTATAGGCCGGACTTGGCCGTGAATAATTAACATCTTTATCCTACACTGAAGGAATTATCTGGGAGAAAGCAACGAACTGAAAGAGGACGTTACGTGGCAACTTGGCGGCAACTGAGTATGGGGAAAGCATAGGAAAGCATGAGGAATGGTGTGACAACTCTCTCAATTTGAATAATTACATACAAAAATAGACAAATATCCAAAAAGTTATGAAACACGTCTCGCTTCTTGATAAGGATGTGTGGAAAAACTAACTTCCTTCATTTTTACAATATTCTTCGTATTTGATATAGATACGCCATTTCATTGCATTAAACTTAAATAAAATTTATAGGGTGATTATAATTAAGGTTTAACTTTCAAAACACTGTAGAAATAACATCACTTGTCAGAATGACGTCAAATTGCAACGGAATATCATCGCAGAGGGGGGAAAAGAAAATAGTGTGAAAATTGATCAACAAATGGTGCTGTATGTGTGAGAATACTTATATGAAAACACCCGTCATATGCACGACCCACTGAAGTTGGTATAAACACGCCGGGTACACGGCTTTTCCTCCTTTCGCCTCTGCAACGTTCGCCGTGACTGTTTCAATGTAGGATCGCGCTGTGCTTGAAAAAGTGTATTGCAAGAATGGTGACTGTGCACATGTCACTCTGCAGACGTTCCGGACACTGAAGGGTTTTAAAAGAAGGCGTCGGACCGATGCCTGCTGTGGGTCTGGAGAAAATGATTCGGAAATTTGAAAAGACGCGTTCTTTTGGCGTACACCCTGGTAGAGGGAGGAAATGAATTGATTCGACAACAGTGGAAGCAGTGGCCACAGCGATGCAGGAGGAGACGAGTGGTGCCTTGCAAACGTGTTGTGCACGGAGAATTGCCCGAACGTTGGACATTCCTGTGAGCATGGTGAGTAAAATCCTACGAAACACCTTTCTTTGCTATCCATTCAAAATAACCCACGCGCAAGAGTTGCTTCCTGTTGACCTGCCAGCAAGAGAGACCTCTGCTTTAGAATTTCTTGCTCGCATGGAAGTGGACAATGATGGACAGTGGAAGATTTCGTGGACAGACGAAGTCCACTTCCATCTGACAGGATATGTCAATATGAATATGTCGAATAAACAGACACGGACACTGAAAAGGTCACTATGTGGTGTGGGTATACAGCATCATTTATCATAGGTCCATATTTTTCCGAAGAGGCAGGTGCTTCCTGTCTTGCTACCAGTACGGTTACTGGTAAGCGCTATGAGTGTATTTTGCGCATCCACGTCATTCCAGCTCTCCAACAGCGTGGATGTGATCATTTTTTATGCAAGATGGCGCACCTCCACACGTTGCAAATCCAGTTAAGCAGCTGCTGAAGCTCCATTTCGGAAATTCTAGAATTGTCAGCCGCCATTTCCCTACAGCATGGCAGTTCCGATCAGCTGATTTTAACCCGTGTGACTTCTGGCTGTGGGGCTATCTGGAAGATGTTGTGTTCAGTGTTCTGATTGCAAACTTAGCTGCATTGAAGGCACACATTGCGCAACACATTCTGAACGCGACTCAGGAAACACTTCGATCAACTGTGGGACATGCTGTTTCTCGGTTTCAGCTTGTTGCAGAAAATGATGGACAGCATATTGAACATGTTTTACGCCAGCGACACGGAATTTAATAATCCGATTTGATTTTGATTGACAGTTTTTGGCCTCAGGACAGTTAAAAATTGATGCTTTTTCATGCGTTTATGGCCTCTGGACAAATAAAAACTGATTTTTCCCATTCAATGTGATGTGACCTTGCCGTGGTTTTTGGGCTTACGTAACTAACAGTATTACACCTGCACAGCCATGCACGCTGAGTAGTACAGTTTGTTTAACGTCAAACGTACACCTTAGGCACTGTTGTATGATTCATTTGTCGTTTGTAGTCGACCACTATTAAAAATGTGATGCTTACAGCGCCAGCTGTTGCTACATTTTGAAACTATTTTTCTTCTGCTATCTTTTACTCCCTTCTCCGATAATAGTCTGTTGCAGTTTGACATCATTCTGACCAGTGGTGTTATTTGTAAAGCGGTTTGAAAGTTTAACTTTAATTATAATCACCCTGTACATTCGTCACATCTCTTTACACTGTACGTGGGAGCCAAAGGACTATCTCAATGCAGAAGTTGTTTGCTGCACACAGAAAATCAGCATGATATCGTTTGCTTCCGAAATACCTCGGCCTCACCCTCGACCGACACCTCAGCTGGACCCCTCATCTCCAGACCCTCCAGCGGAAAGCCCATTGCCATCTCCGCCTTCTGAAACTCCTGTCTGGCCGGACATGGGGATTGCATCCTTCTACCTTCCGCCACACCTACAAATCCCTTATCAGTCCTATCCTCTGTTATGCCAGCGTTGCCTGGATCTCCACCCCCACTCGTTTTTACAAGGCCCTCCAAGTCCTTGAACCCCATGCACTCTGTCTTGCCTTCTGCATCCACCTTCCTTCCCCCACACGGTTCCTGTATGAACTGATCCCCTTCCCCCACCTCCTCCTGTTCCTCCAACATCTCCACATCCTTTACATTGTCTGCAGGCTTGATCCCGCCCACCCTCTGGTTTCCTCCTTCCTCTCCACCCTCTGCCCATTGCTGCGCCTCTATCACTGTATCCCTCGCTCTCTCCACCTCCACACCCTCCATCGCCTTCATCAGGGCAATTTCCAACGCCTCCCCCTCCGGGATGACGAACTTCGCCGTGACATCTACCCTTCCTTGCAACTATAACCTGGCTTTGTTCCCCCCCCCCCCTCCCCAGGGCCGCCTTTTTCATCTCCCCTCTTTCTCCCAGAGCGGATTTTCCTCCTCCCACCCCTGAGACCCTGCACCCCATACTTGCCTCTTTCCTTCCCACATCCCTCCCTACCTGGCCCTCTTCAGCGCGCCCCCCCACTCATCTCCCCCCTCTCTTCCCCTCCCCCCCTCCTTTCCTCCCTCCATTCTTCTGGTCACCCTCATCTTCTTGCACCTGGCAGATCCTCCGTTTTGATCATCGTCAGTGTGCCACATCAGTGTTGTGTTTAGTGCTGTTTCTCCTGTGCGTCAAGAGGTGTGATTTTAGTTGTATACTGCCTTTAGGTTCGACATCAGTGCTTGTTATGTGCTACGCCATCCATCGATACCTTTTATGCTCCAGTCATACTGTGCCTTGTGTTCTTTTAATTGTCGCAGTGTGTGGCTTTTAGTGTGTGCTATCTTTAAACAGTTTTTATCTCCGTTTTTTTGTCTATTCCATGATGTTCTCCCTTTTTTATATCTGTGTTCACAGTTTTTTATCTCCGTTTTTTTGTCATTGCCTTCCATGATGTTCCCCCTTTTTTATATCTGTGTTCAACATATTCTCTCCTTTGTTATTTTTAAATGTCTTCTATTGTTTGTTCTATGTTTTTTGGCTGAAGAGCAGCACATATGCTGCTGCCAGACCGCCCCGATGGGGAATTGAAATACAATAAAGAAAAAAAAAGAAAAAAATGTTTGCTTCCGACTCCCCCTTCCAAACTGTTTTCTCCCTGCCTAACCTCTCTCTGCCTCCCTTCTCCCCCCCACTCCCAAATCCTTTTCCATTCCCCTCCTCTGCCTTTCCCCACTCACTGTCGCATCTGCCCAGCCCCCCCCCCCCTCTTATGGGTCCTCGTCCTCCATCGGCTTTTCCTCCCCTCCTCCCCCCTTCGTTTTTTCTCTCCTTCCCCCTTTTCTTTCCCATCATCTGTCCAGGTTCCCCCCGTCTGCCCTCGGCTGTGGTATGCAATGTTTGCGCCAACTTTTTAGAGCAGTGTTCAAGTGAGTGTTCAGTGTTGTGCGTCTTTACAAAGTCTTGCGAACTGAAATCAAGCTGTCACTGGATGTGTATTTTATATCTTTTATGAATAGACACCAGACTGTCGCCGTGTTTTTTAATTGTCTGTCTATTACTTTACTTGTCTGCTTCCTGTGTATTTTATTAGCATCGTCAACCCATTATTTTATGTTTTAGGTTCCACAATTTTCCGCCATTTTACCATTTAAGTGACCGATTTTATCGCCTGCTTTTATTTTTTTCCTTCATCTTTTTAAAACAAATTCTGTAGGCTGAAGAGTGGCGTACTAAGCTGCTGCCAGCCCGCCCCATTCAGGGGGAGTCGAAACTCAATAAAGGAAAAAAAAAGTTTGCTTCCGATTCAGCATTGGTCACTGAAGATGGACAGAAGTAGTGCTGCAAGCTTAATAAAAAAGAACACATGCTAACTGGTGACTACAGAGTGTTCGCAATGAAATACGAGGGCTATTGGTTTATTAATGTCTGATAGGTCACGAACAGAAAACTGGTTCGAAAATCTGATGAAGTTTTGTGCAGATGTGTTGGGCAGTGTCTCTAGTATCTGTGTCGATACGCCATGTCGCTCTTCTCAGTTCTGATAGCAAAGTGAGACTGTGATGATTTCTCGAAAATAGTGTCTCCTGCCGAGTATGAGTACCTGCTGAGAGATATCGCCTGATTTCGTGCACCCCCACATGACCTAACTGCCACGCATTTCCTTCTGCGTGGCGATTCTCTGCCGTGCACAGCAGGGACGATGAGATCGTTCATGGAAAGATTTCGATAGCAAGTGTTTCGTCACCCACCATACAGCCCACATTTGGCTCCCTCTGAGTTTCATGTCTGGTTGTATGAACTGCTGGTTACAAAGACCACAATTTTTCACAGACATCGTGCTGCAGACCGGCATGGAGAATTGGTGGAAACAACCGGCAGATGCCTGCATTGTTGAGAATATTGGAAAGCTGGAAGAAATGTTTAAGTCGGAACAGCGACTATGTAGAGAAGTACCTGGAAAGTGTAGTTAATTGCTGCAAGTAAAAAGTTTTCGATTTTCCATTTCGTGACAGATCAGACCTTAATAAATTAGTAGAAGAAAGATTAAGGAAAGGCAAACCTACGTTTCTAGCATTTGTAGACTTAGAGAAAGCTTTTGATAATGTTGCCTGGAATACTCTCTTTCAAATTCTAAAGGTGGCAGGGGTAAATTACAGGGAGCGAAAGGCTATTTACAATTTGTACAGAAACCAGGTGGCAGTTATAAGAGTCGAGGGGCATGAAAGGGAAGCAGTGGTTGGGAAGGGAGCGAGACAGGTTTGCAGCCACTCCCTGATGTTATTCAATCTGTATACTGAGCAAGCAGTAAAAGAAACGAAAGAAACATTTGGAGTAGGTATTAAAATCCATGGAGAAGAAATCAAAACTTTGAGGTTCGCCGCTGACATTGTAATTCTGTCAGAGACAGCAAAGGACTTGGAAGAGCAGTTGAACGGAATGGATAATGGAATGTAGTTGAATTAAGTCGGGTGATGCTGAGGGAATTAGATTAGGAAATGAGACACTCAAAGTAGTGAAGGAGTTTTGCTAACTGATGATGGTTGAAGTAAAGAGGATATAAAATGTAGGCTGGCAATGGCAAGGAAAGTGTTTCTGAAGAAGAGAAATTTGTTAACATCGAGGATGGATTTCAGTGTCAGGAACTCGTTTCTGAAAGTATTTGTATGGAGTGTAGCCATGTATGGAAGTAAAACTTCGATGATAAATAGTTTGGACAAGAAGAGAATAGAAGCTTTCGAAATGTGGTGCTACAGAAGAATGCTGAAGATTAGATGGGTAGATCACATAACTAATGATGAAGTATTGAATACAATTGGGGTGAAGAGGAGTTCGTGGCACAACTTGACAAAAAGAAGGCACCGGTGAGTAGGACATGTTCTGAGGCATCAAGGGATCACCAATTTAGTACTGGAGGGCAGCGTGGAGGGTAAAAATCGTAGAGGGAGACCGAGAGATGAATACACTAAGCGGATTCAGAAGGATGCAGGTTGCAGTAGGTACTGGGAGATGAAGAAGCTTGCACAGGATAGAGTAGAATGGAGAGCTGCATCAAACCAGTCTCAGGAATGAAGACCACAACAACAACAACTCGTAGTACATTTTCAATTGGGACCGTGCTAAGGTGTAGATGTCCTCGCTCCATCTACTGCATCTAATCGGACTCATACAATGTGTCATTCAGTTCAGTATGGAACGTTTTCCACTGCAGGTTCATATTGAGGATGTGGAGGATTTCTGATGTGCGCGACTGTCCAACGCACAATGCGACATAGAAGACACCGCCATTTCTATTTTCCAGATAGAAGGTCAATGCTCATGTGGATAAAACAATGGCGCGCGACGATGTCTGTGAACAAAGTGAAGTACAAGGGACCTGAAGTGACAGTTCGAACGCCAGAAGATATCCATGACCTCATGCAGCTCTGTAACAAACCCCACAACGATCTGTCCATCACCATTCCAGAACGTTACAAAATCTCTTGCAAGTTTTGTCAGCAGATTGCGAAACAGGATTTAAAGTTTCGTCCTTACACTCTACAAGTGACTCACCACTCATGGCTGGGAGATGAAGCGAATAGGCACAATTACTACACAGAATTTATTACCTGAATTGACATGGATGACTCATTTCTGACAAACCTCATTGCGTCTTAGGAGGCAAACTTTCATGTGAATGGCTTTTCCAGTAGACAAAACTTCCGATATTACTCTGACACAAACCCACACCTTACATACGAAAAAACCTGGAGTAGTCCAAAGGCCATCGTTTGGTGTGCTACTGGACAGTTCATTGTGAACGGGGGTATGGGAGAGTAGGGGGTTGGAGGAGGGGGCAGATTTCTTTAAGGACGATGAGGACCAGCTGGTGAATGTCAATTCCGAGCGGTATGCAGCCTTGATTAACAATTTCTTCATCCCACAACTGGAGGGACACTGCTGTACAAACACGAAATGCTTTCAACAAGATAGGGCTACAGCCCGTATGGTCCATGATTCAATGACTACACTGAAGCGCTACTTTCCACATCGCTCTCATGATTTGGTGTTAATCCGTGGCCAGCTATGCTACCTGATATTTCTTTCGGATCCCGTTATTTTTTTTATTATTAATTTTTTTCATGGCGCCGGCTGTTGTGACCGAGCGGTTCTAGGCGCTACAGTCTGGAAAAGCGCGACCGCTACGGTCGCAGGTTCGAATAATGATTGATGTATCTGCTAATGTTTAGATAATGGAATTATTGATGACCATATAATTTTTGGAACTGGATGTCACATGAATAACGTAAAATAGGCTAAATACATTGTTTGCTCTGGAACAAAATCTTTCCTCTGCTAACCACATGCCTATTAGTAGTTAGAGCCTACATTAGTTAGAATCCTTTCACTTAGCCGGCTGTAGTTGCTGCTTGCTGTGTTTGCTGTAGTTCATCTCATGAAGATTTTCTGTGAGGTAAGTGACTTATGAAATGTATGGGTTGTTGTTAGGGTTTCTTCTGATTCGTGGCCATTCTTATGTGTTTATTATTTGCAGTCAGATTGCGTTGCGCTTGTATATTGTGGGTCATAAATAAATAGGGTAAGTTTGAGTTGTTTTTGTCAGGAAAAATTCAGTAGGTCAGTGTAATGATAAAAACAATACACAAATTCAAAGAACTTTGACTGACGACCGAACAACAGGGAACTAACATGCATCGAGACTAGAAAACAGTGCATTGATAATGGCTAGGCACTAGCCGAAATCTGGATTTGCGTAATAAAACGTGCAAAAAAAAAAAAAAATAGGGCGACTGATTGCTACACTGTATAATTTATAAATTACCGACATGACGACAGACGCTATAGTCAATACAGGGCTGAAATTAATCAGAACTGGCGTGATTCATATAGGGTAGGGCCTTCTCGACAGGCTGAAATTGTAGAAATTAGACCTCCAAATCGCAGTAATGATGCGTGACAGAAAATAGATATTAGACAATGACTCACCCTGTAGGCAACCCCAAAACGTACCTATGAAACTGACGACGTAGCTGGCATGAATATCAATTAATACAGCAATTTTATGAGTTCACTTTTATGGGGAGCAGACAACACAGTCTTATTGTGTGTACATTTTTGCTTGTTAGTTGCACGATTATGTCACGACTATAGAGTCCACATTCTTGGAACATATACTGGTGATGAGGATGTACTGCGACTCGAAAAGACATTTTTATTTTACAGTATTTTCTGGAAGTTCACAGACGACATAGTATTTGGTTTGTTTGACAGTTATGCGATTGTACAGAGATGCTACTTACGAGTGACACAATTTTCATTATTGGTCTTATGCTGAATCTGTTTTATGTCTGCACAGTTTTCTACAGTCTTCTGAAAAGTAAAACATGTTTTGGTAATGACATCTGTGGTGTGGCTACAATGAGACAGCGTTTTTCGTATCACAACAGTACCTCACACGACTTTCAAGGTCACGGCAATGGACGTAATAACTACGACCTTTATACGCATAGCTCTTTACTTCTGTATACAACAAGATAGGTTCATTGGTTTTTGGAGAACTTTACTTATGAACGACGATAACTACGACACTTGTCACATTTTTACTGTTAAGCTGTGACAGAAATTTTCTTACAGCAAGAAGTATAATTTAGCGCTACAGGAGACACATTTGAGTAATTGAGTAATTACCTTATGTCCTTGGAACATTACCAGAAGTATTTTTGAATTACAGTGATACAGACAAGGTTTCCGGTGATACATTTCGTTCCGCAGCTTTCATCTGTAACATCTGAGGTATAATTACATTATTCCTGATGATAGTATGCCTACTTTGTGTACCATGCGTGTGACAAGCGCAAGGAGCCCTAGCTAGTATGATATTTGCTTATACAGTTTTTTACATCGGTGCCATGTTTCTCTAACACAGAACCACACAGCTATCGGGACATTTCACAGAGAGAAGTGGATATGTTACTACATCGCCGACACATGTTTATGTAAGTACACAGTTCGATTACTTTGCATTTATGAAATTGTACTTTGTCTGCATTTTGTGAACTGTTCGCATATATTTTCGGAACCATCGTGAAACTGTGAGAGATTTGCGTGTTGTATTTTTAATGGGATCATGATTTTTGAAGTACATTTGAGGTAGATGATACTATTGAAACGAGCAGAGAGCATTAAAAAAATGAGGTTTTGAGATTATTCAAGGATGCTACGACGAATCTGAGATTTGACTGATGTATTATGATGATATCTTTACAAAGACGATTTGTATTATGATGTTACGATATGGTTATGATCATTATGAAAAGTGAATATATATGTGAAAATGAGTATCAGAATGCCGACGGAAATTTTTGGACACTGTTATTGATGAGACTTCGTTTCTACACACTTCTGCTGTAATTTTTCAACCTGTGAAATTTTTTATTTGTGTGAAACTGTCGTTGTAGCTGAAATAGTTATTGTAAATATCTTGGTAAAGAGTATATGTGACCTTTACGTAATGTTCTGCTGTGCCTGGATGCGCGCTAGTCACCTGGAAAAACCCATTGTTATGTTGCCTTTCAACTTAACTGGTGCTGCTTTAGTCGCTCATTGCACTCCGCAAGTGCTCGCAAAGCAGAAAAGAGAGGCCGTTGACCTCGCTATTCATATTTCTTTCCAGAATGCAACACAAACACGACACACTGTTACTCGGAAACATACGATTATACTTTCGAGTTTGTACGGTGTGCTACTTACTGAAATGATTACATATTGACGAGAAATCTTTTTAATTTACACACCTGATTATGACAAGTGTCTCTCTATGAGAGTTGAGAGAATTTCTGCCGACTTATGAAATGCCACATGGCTGTGGAATGATGTTTTTGTGTTTTGTTTTCTACATATATGCTTATTTTATTTTATGTCTGGTTTCTAGCTGCCCTGCGGCAATGGCTTTATAAAATAAGATTTAATACATATGCTAATGTGAACACTTTCTGGTAACAGATCCATTAAATAATAATTTTATGATCCACATTCTTAAAAAAAATGAACACATTGGGAAGGAAAGAACAATAAGAAGGAGAAGGGGCTAGTAACAGGAACTGCATACATAATCTTCTTTTCAAGGACTTGATAATTTTTTTGGTAGAATAAGTTATTGTGTTGCACCTGTTTAGTGTTAAGATGTGACACAGAACTTAAGTGTTAAGATGTGACATAGACATTAAGACGTGAATAGACATTTCCCTTATCTGCATTGTTGTCTATACTGTAATATTTTTTCTGTGTATGCTTTGTACTGTTTAGCTGTAAGTTATTGCATTTGCTGCTGCGATTTGTCAGGCAATATGTTACTCAATTTTACATTGTATTGCTGTGCTAAGCCTATTTTACCACTGATTTATTTTTCTTATTTGCTGCATATTGCCTTATATTAGTTGTAATGTTTCATTTGCTTTGCTAATTTAGATATGTTGCTGCTTGCTTTGCCAATTTGTATTTTTGTCATTGCTTACGTTAATTGTTTTGTGCTGCTGCATTGCCTCGTTCTGTAGTTTATGGATCTGAGCTCAGCAGATTTAAGCTAGCTTAAGAAGGGGGGGGGGGGGTGCTACATAAGAAAACGAGTTGTGATGAGTTGGGAAGAAATTCATTGAGAAGCTAAAAGGAATAGTTCTGGCTAAAGAGTATTGTACAATAAAGAATAATTATTTTGAATGAGGAAATGAACAGATATATGTAGGGTGTAGTGACAACAGGTTTAGGTAGGATTTTCTTGGAAATGAATTATGAAGAAAGAAAAATAAGGAAGTATAAGCACTGGAGGAAAATATAAATACAGAAAGCATGCTTAGAAGGGATTTTTTTGGGAGCAAACGTTGAACTAAGAGAGATAAATAAAGTTTTGGTTGGAAGTGAAGTAGTTTGGGCTGGAAGTTAAATAGGTTTCAGCATAAAGTATATTATTGAAAAGAGAAAGATGAAACAGAAGTATAAAATGCTCACCATGGGTACTGCTGTACTAAATGTTACGCTGAAAACAGACCCTATCCTTTCCTTTCATGTTATTCCGCTATGTTTATATGTACCCTTGTGTGTCTATGTTCTTCTGCCTCTGTGTGTTTACCTGATAAGATAAATTTGGTAGAATTTTTTTCTTTCTAGAACTAAGCTGCATTCACTATGATGAGGAATGCTGTTATCCTCAAATCTAATTTGTTTTTATACCACATTGTTTACTTTAGGAAGATGTTCAGGCATTATTTGTGCTGTTATGTTTTCTTTTAATGCTCATGTATGAAGTTAATGTTTCTAAGGTTAATCTCATTTTTCATTCATTCACTTATGTCACAATTCCTTTAATACTCATGTATATGCTTATTTCTATTCTTTAGTAGAGCCTGCGTTACTACAAATGTTATTAGTGTTATCATGTTCTTTACTATAATGATGTTTTCTTTACCTTTGTAGTTGTATTCTTATGCTGTAAATTTGTAATTGTATAGACACCAGTTCTTCAAGTTAACTAAATAGTAGGGATCCTTTTCACTGCACACATATATATGTTGGTCATGCTATATGTACAAAATCTCAGAGGCTATATGACTGTGTTAGAGCTTGCACGTGTGTTGATAATTCAGCAAGAGCCTGGTTAACAGCATTGCTGATTCTAAGGATACTACAAAAAATTAGTGAGTGCACAAGTGGTGGTTCATGGACTTGCTATATTATCTTCAAGACTCTTCAATTGTGGTTGTGCACCCGCACAGTCGCAACGGATGGCTGCTGGCCATATCTACAAGGACTACAGTGGGCCTGCATCTCTGGTGGCCCATTACTACCATAACTTCTACAAGGGATACTGTGGGTCTGCTGTGTGATGCTCTACCTATTCTACCAATAGTGTCCAAGACTTCGGCTGACTCTGTTGTGGGACTGTTCTGTTGTGACCCATTACCAATCTTCATGTCAAGAGTCAGCACTGTATTTCCATGGGAAGGACAACACTACTGAAGGGGGGAACGTGTTGTATCTCACTCACATGCAGTGAACTGGCTTTATCACTGCGCCCACGCACTATGCTCAAGGGAGAGGCTTGGTGAAAAAAAAAAAAGACTAAAGCGGTTTCGGGACAGGACACATTTACTTTTCCTACCTACAAATAACATTCGTAGCTAATGTCCGTCCATACAGGTGCGTTGCACGGGCAGCACGGCTCGATCACCGATCCCAGAGGGTATACACTCCAGTGACGAGCCGTGGCGCGACCGCGTGGACCGAGCGAGGCAAAAGGCCGCGTCACAGAATGTTCTGCTCCTGGCGCGACCGGAGGCGCCGTAACGTCCGCGAAGGACACTTAAACGGCGACTGCGTTTACGACCGCGCGTACGCATTTACGGCGGAGTGACGTCGACTCGACGCACGTGGTCCGCGGCGGGAGAACTGGGAGACGTGTGTCGCTCGCACTGCCCGCCTGCTTTTGTCCCCGTGCGGTCCGCTGAGCCACGCACCGTTGCCGAAATTCTGCGTAACGGTACAGCTGCCCCTAGCTGTGTTGGCAGTGCCGTAGTGCAGCCCTTCGTGCGTTCGACGGTGCTCCCGCCACAACACCTTAAAAAGTATTTGTGTAACTTTATGCACCAGCTGTCAACAATATAATTGAAATACACTCCTGGAAATTGAAATAAGAACACCGTGAGTTCATTGTCCCAGGAAGGGGAAACTTTATTGACACATTCCTGGGGTCAGATACATCACAAGATCACACTGACAGAACTACAGACACATAGACACAGGCAACAGAGCATGCACAATGTCGGCACTAGTACAGTGTATATCCACCTTTCGCAGCAATGCAGGCTGCTATTCTCCCATGGAGACGATCATAGAGATGCTGGATGTAGTCCTGTGGAACGGCTTGCCATGGCATTTCCACCTGGCGCCTCAGTTGGACCAGCGTTCGTGCTGGACGTGCAGACCGCGTGAGACGACGCTCCATCCAGTCCCAAACATACTCAATGGGGGACAGATCCGAAGATCTTGGTGGCCAGGGTAGTTGACTTACACCTTCTAGAGCACGTTGGGTGGCACGGGATACATGCAGACGTGCATTGTCCTGTTGGAACAGCAAGTTCCCTTGCCGGTCTAGGAATGGTAGAACGATGGGTTCGATGACGGTTTGGATGTACTGTGCACTATTCAGTGTCCCCTCGACGATCACCAGAGGTGTACGGCCAGTGTAGGAGATCGCTCCCCACACCATGATGCCGGGTGTTGGCCCTGTGTGCCTCGATCGTATGCAGTCCTGATTGTGGCGCTCACCTGCAAGGCGGCAAACACGCATACGACCATCATTGGCACCAAGGCAGAAGCGACTCTCATCGCTGAAGACGACACGTCTCCATTCGTCCCTCCATTCACTCCTGTCGCGACACCACTGGAGGCGGGGTGCACGATGTTGGGGCGTGAGCGGAAGACGGCCTAACGGTGTGCGGGACCGTAGCCCAGCTTCATGGAGACGGTTGCGAATGGTCCTCGCCGATACCCCAGGAGCAACAGTGTCCCTAATTTGCTGGGAAGTGGCGGTGCGGTCCCCTACGGCACTGCGTAGGGTCCTACGGTCTTGGCGTGCATCCGTGCGTCGCTGCGGTCTGGTCCCAGGTCGACGGGCACGTGTACCTTCCGCCGACCACTGGCGACAACATCGATGTACTGTGGAGACCTCACGCCCCACGTGTTGAGCAATTCGGCGGTACGTCCACCCGGCCTCCCGCATGCCCACTATACGCCCTCGCTCAAAGTCCGTCAACTGCACATACGGTTCACGTCCACGCTGTCGCGGCATGCTACCAGTGTTAAAGACTGCGATGGATCTCCGTATGCCACGGCAAACTGGCTGACACTGACGGCGGCGGTGCACAAATGCTGCGCAGCTAGCGCCATTCGACGGCCAACACCGCGGTTCCTGGTGTGTCGGCTGTGCCGTGCGTGTGATCATTGCTTGTACAGCCCTCTCTCAGTGTGCGGAGCAAGTATGGTGGGTCTGACACACCGGTGTCAATGTGTTCTTTTTTTCATTTCCAGGAGTGTAGATACCTTTCCTGAAAGACTGAAAAATGAAGAACACCATACTCTTAGCTCTAGGCATGAGCATGTGTAGCACCTATGGCGAACTGTAGAAAAATATCGGATCGAGCTCACGATATGTACTTAGTAGAACAGTTCACGATGAAAGAACCGCCCATACACACTAAATCTGGAGATGCAGTGACTACCATACAGTAGATGTAGAGCAAAGCAAAGGACTGTCATTGTCGGTAATGGTAAATGTCCATATTATTATGGATGATACAAGAACTAAAACTGAAGATAACAAAGCAAAAGCAGAAGCACTGAACTCCATTTTAAAATGTTTCTATGGTATTTTGGGTATGAAAGGAAATAAAAAAATGCGTTCAGTTGGACATTTCTACTGTCACACATTTCCATAAAAAAAATTGAGTGTTATGTATACATGTAAAGTAAAACATGAGGAGGCAACATTGTTAACCAAGAATCTAAAACATTTCTGACTTATTTACTACAGATTTTAACACAACAGTCTAATGAATGTTCAGATGGACATAGGCTATATTTTATTGTAATTTGTGTAATATATATGAGGGTGGCTTGAAAAGTTCTCAGGATCACCACGAGAGGTCAGCGCTAGCACAACAAATTGTTCATGTGATATTCACTGGACTGTTGCCTGTAAACACATGCCATGTCAGTACTCTGACGTGACTCTGATGTTGTTCCTGCATAGTGTTTTGTGAAGATGGAAAAAAAATCGAGATTCGAGCAGTGGTTAAGTACTTCGTTAAGAAAGGTATGAAAGCAAAGGACATTCATGCCGATTTCCAGAATAGACTGGGACACTCTGCTCCTTCGTATTCAAATGTTGCCAAGTGGACAAATGAATTTAAATTTGGTTGTGAGAGCTTAGATGATGGTCCAGGGTGTTTCACTACTCCAGAAATCATTGCAAAAGTGCACAAAATGCTCATGTATTATCACCGATTGAAAGTGCGTGAAATTGCTCAAGCTTGCCAGATGTTTTCTGAAAGGATGTATCATATTTTAACTGAAGTATTAGGAATGAAAGAATTATCTACAAGATGGGTGCTGCGACTCTTGATGCTGGATCAAAAACGCATGAAAATCGATGTATCAGAACAATGTTTGGCCCGATTTAGGAGAACCAAACCAGATTTTTTTGCTCCAGTTTGTGGCCATAGATGAAATTTGGGTGCACTACTACACCCCGGGGAAAAAACAACAGTCAAAGGAGTGGAAACATGCTGATTCTCTGCCACCAAAGAAAGCAAAGACAATTCCTTCGGTGGGAAAGGCCATGGCCTCAGTGTTCTGGGATGTGAAGGTGATACTGTTTGTAGATTATACCCCTCAAACAATTACTGGAGAATACTATGCTAAACTCTTGGTCAAACTACAACGAAAGAAAGGCTAGGTTTAACAAGGAAGGAAGTCAGCTTCCATCAAGACAATGCATGCCCGCACTCATGTGCCGTCGCCATGGCAAAATTGCACGAACTAAGGTATGAATTGTTGCCACACCCACCCTATTCAACTGATATGGCTCCATCAGACTTCCTTCATTCCCGAAACTAAATTTTTTTCTTGGTAGAGGTAGATTCACTTCAAACGAAGTATTGATAGCTGGAGTTGAGAACTATTTTGCTGGCATGGAGGAAACTCATTCTCGAGAAGGGATCAAGGCACTGGAAAATCGTTGGACCAAGTGCACTGATCTACAAGAACACTACATTGAAAAATAAAAAAGTTTCAGTGATGTAAGTACCTTTTTTCTATTTTATTCGAAGAACGTTTCAAACCACCCTCATAGATTTATATGTAAAATATAAAGGGGAAGTGTAGTTGCCACAAATGTCGAAAACGTCTGGACTGATTTACTTCAAATTTTTACATGAGGTTCTAACGAACATTCAGATGGAAATGAACATAGGGAGGGACTAGAAGAAGATGCACGAAAAACTAAAGGAGAAGGAGATGTCCAGGAAGAAGGGAGGGGGTGAGAATTTGGGTAGAGAGTGATTGGGGGTGTAGAGGGCAAGGAATTTAGGACGTATATGCAATTCCTGTACTTACTTAGCAATCATGATGCATTACTGTGTTTGCTAGTTGTTCAAGAAAATGATGAAGTGATAGTGGAAATCAATAATATCATTGTTGTGGTCTTTAGTCCAAAGACTGGTTTGATGCAACTCTGCAGTAGTCTATCCTGTGCAGGCCTCTTCAACTCTGAATAACTACTGCAACCTAGATAAACTTGAACCCGCTTCCTATATTTATCTCCTGATCTGTTGTTACAAGTTTTACTCTCCACACTTCCTTCCATTGTCAAACTGACAGTTCCTTGATGTCTCAGAATGTGTTCTATCAACTGATTCCTTCTTTTACTAAGGTTGTACCATAAATTTCCTTCTTTCTACAGTTTGATTCAGTATCTCCTCATTATTTACATGATCCACCCGTTTAATCTTCAGCATATTTCTATAGCACCACTTTTCAAAAACTTGTGTTCTCTTCTTATATAAACTGCTTAGCATCCAAGTGTCACTTTGATACAAGGCTACTCTCCAGACAAATACCTTCTGAAAAATCTCTTAAATTTATATTCGGTTTTAACAAATTCCTCTTTCTTCTGATATGCTTTCCTTGTTATACTCAGCCTTCTGTTCTTTGGGCATCATCAGTTACTTCGCTACCAAAATAGCAAAACTGATCTGCAACTTTAAGTGTCTGATTTCCTAATCTCATTCCTTGAGCATCACCTGATTTAATTCAACTGCATTCCATTACCTTTGTTTTACTTTTGTTGACACTTGTAACCTCTTTACAGGCCACTATCAATTCTGTTCAACTCCTCTTCTCAGCCCTTTGCAGACACTGACATCTTTTTGTTTCTTCTCTCTGAACTTTAATTCCGTCTCCAAATTTTTGTCAGGTTTCCTTTATAGCTTGCTCAATGTATTGAATAATGTTGAGATGGGCTACAACCCCATCTCACTCCCTTCTCAACTACTACTTTCCCTTCATGTTCATTGAATGTTACTACTGCATTCTTGTTTCTGTGTAAGATGTATATAACCTATTGCTCCTGGTATTTTATTCCTACTGCTCTCAGAATTTAAAAGACATATCAATTCACCATTGTCAAAAGCTTCTTTTAGTCTACAAATGTTATAAATATAGGTTTAAACTTCTTAAACTTATCTTTGAAGACGAGTCATAGGGTCACTATTACCTTGTTTGTTACTACACTTCTCCAGAATACAAATTGATCTTTCCAAAGGTGGGCTTCTGGCATTTTTCCATTCATCTGTAAATAATTCATGTCATTATTTTGCATCTATGGTGTAGTAAACTGATAATTCAGTAATGTCCACAGCAATCAGCACCTGTTTCTCTGTAATGGAAATTAATATATTCTTCTTCAAGTGTGAGGGTATTTCACCTTTCTCAGATATCATGTATAGTTGTGTCATGGCTGGCTCTCCTAAGAATGTCAACAATTCTGATAGAATTGCCAACTCCATAGGCCTTGGTTTTAGATTTTTCAGTGCTCTATCAAATTCTTCTCACATTATATTTTCTATCATGTTCATATACTTCCTCCCCCATTTCTATAATACTGTCTTCAAGCTCATTTCTCATTTAGAGTCCTTCAATATATTACTCCTTCCTTTCAGCTTTTCCTTCCTTGCTTAATATTGGTTTTCCATCTGTGCCTTGACATTTGTACAGTTGTTTAGTTTTTTTCCAAAGGTCACTTTAATCTTTCTATAGGTGGTATCTATGTTCCCCCTTGTTATACATGCTTCTACAGGTGTGAATTTGTCCTGTAGCCATTCCTGATGAGCTGTTTAGCACTTTCTGCCAATTACATTATTTAGACTTATGTAACCCCATTCACCTGCTTCATTTGCTGTATTTTTAAAATTCGTTGATTGAATTCAATATCTCCTATGTTATCCAAGGATTCCTGCTAGGCCTTGTCTCTACTTATTTCATAGTGTGCTGCCTTCACTATTTTATCTCTCAAAGCTACACATATACTTTTTCAGTATTCCCTTCCCCTGTTTCAGTCAAATGTTGCATACTGCTCTGTCTGAAACCTTCAATAATCTCTAGTTCTTTCAACTTCTCCAGATTGCTTCTCATTAATTTCCTACATGTCTGCAATTTCTTAAGTTTTGACTTACAGGTTATAACCATTACATTATATGCAGAGTCCACACCCGCTCCCAGAAATATTTTGCAGTTTGAAATTGGCTTCAAAATTCTGTCTTACCAATATAAAATTTATCTCAAATCTTCCAAATGTTTCCACATATACCTCTTTTATGATTACTAAACCAAGTACAAGCAAAATTCTACCAGGCAATTTTATGCCTTTCCCCCAGTCCACATTCTCTTACTATTTTTTCCTCTCTTCCCAGTCAAATTCCAGACACTCATCACAATTAAAATTTCATCTCCTTTAACTGTATGAACAATTTCTTGTATCTCATCATACCTGTACATTCCTTCAATCTCTTCATCATCTGCAGGGCTAGTTGGCAAATAGACTTGTACTATGTGGTGGATATTGCAATCATGTCTGTTTTGGCTATGATAAATTCAGAATGCTGTTCATAGTAGATTACTGCATTCCTATTTTCATATTCATTATTAGATATACTCCTGCATTACAACTATTTCATTTTGCAATTATAACCCTGCAGTCAACTGACCAGGAGTCCTTTTCTTCCTGCCACAACACTGCAGTATTTCCAGTTATATGTAATTTCAAACACACTCATATCTCTTTTTAAATTCTCTTGCCTCACTGACCAGTTAAGAGACCCAACATTCGATACTCCAACCTGTAGCATGCTAGTTTTGTTTTTCCTGGACACCCACTTTTCCTTCAGAATATTTTGCCCTAGAGGATGCCACTATTTAACCACACAGAAGAGCGGCTTACCCTCAGGGGAAAGTAATTGCTGCAGTTTCGCCTTGTTTTCAGCTATTCACAATACCAGCACAGCAAGGCCATGTGGGCTAATGTTACAAAACCGGATCAATCAATCATCCAGACTGTTGCCCCAGTATCTACTGAAAAATCTGCCACTCTTGAGGAATCACATGTTTCTATGTTTTCTCCACAGATACCCCTCCATTGTGGTTGCATCAACAGTACCAACATCAGTATCATTGAGGCACTTTAGCCACTCAACCTTGATGAAGCCCATTGTTAATGGGGGAGGGAGTGGGCATACATCACACACTGTATTGTTAACCTCCCTTAATTCAGGTGTTTGATAGTGTGAGCCACTTCTTGCAAGCATTTAAATTGGATAAACAGAAGAAGCAAGGGTAAATGATGTTCTAATGCATCACAAGAACCAGAATTTGCAGGAAATTCTGTGTGAAATACCTAGAAACACACTTGGTTAAAAACTTATCATAGATCTCAGGAACACAGTTCCTGGCAAATAAATTAAATAATCTGCCATTTGCAGTGATGATATTGTACAATGCAACCAGTATGAACGTTAGGATAGTACAGGGTTTGGCCAAAATACCTCTTGTGTTTGAAGAAGCTGCTGTGTCAGTTGTGGTGGGGGTACTAATGTGGAGAGGATATTGATCAATAGTGGCATACCTGCCATTTTCAGTAGGGACAGTGTCTCAGGTAGGCGAGCATCATGAGGTTGTTGTGGAGGAGCATATCCGTAACGGTGGTTCTGTGATTGCTACTCAGCGAGTATTTCAAATTTGGTTTGAAATTGACTGATATGATTCTGTAACTGATAGAAAACTATTCAAGTTTTGGTGTAGTATGTTGTAGTGATCAGCTTTTCCCTCATACAGGCGAGCCGACGACATATCAGTGTTTTCAGTACAGTCACTTGGGGAACAAGGTTTGTTCCATACCTTGTTTTGTTTAGAAATTTTCAAAATACTCTTTCAGTCCCCCATGTTTACTATTGAATGGTGATGGATAGAACACCTCTCGATATAGCTTGTCTTGGACTGCTGTGGATCAATATTTGTCCAAGAATGTCTCTTCAAATTGCTCATAGGTATGACATTTCTCAGCCATAGCTGTTGCCCACAATAAAACATCGTTTTGTGTGTACCCCACAATGAACCAAATATTCTGTGGGGTAACATGTTGCAAAAAGCTCTCATAAGCACTATGGGGTTCATTCTCTTATCCTCTGCTGAAAAAAATCCGAAATTGCCTCTGACGGAACAGACCCTCATGTGCTAATAAAGTAGACAACAAACATGCAGTTTGTCTGTTGCCGCCATGGCATTGCTCGGATGCAGATGATTATTCTCTGCATATGTTTGCGCAACTGGTATTGACATTGGCAGTGCGTGTTGCATTTTGTAATTCCTTTCTTCTCCATTTGAAGTGCTGGTAGCAAATGGTCGATAGGTACTACCACTATGTATCCTGCCTGACTTTACCTGAATGAGGTCAATGTAAATGTGCCGACCAAAAACTGTGCCGAAGCGTTTAGTAAAACAATACAAAACGATTCGTACATTGTGAACTCCAATAACAGCAAGCAGTTTGTGTTTCCAGACAGCCATGGTCGTGGACTTGCGAGTAAACTAAAAGAAACAATTAAAACATTTTCGTGTGGTATAGTGAAACTGGGAGCCCCACTTAGTGAAATTTAAAAAAATGACCGTATCCGCAGAGGCAAAAAAATCTGCATGATAAAGACTTTGTTGTACTTCTGGGAGGCGCAAACGACGTCTACAAAAATGAAACAGCGAGTGCAACGCGCGATCTTTGACAGTGCCTGAGTAACCTCACTCACACTAACGGAATACTTGTCAATATTCCGCATCGCTATGATCTTGTAAGATGGTCATGTGTTAACAGGGAAATAAAAAGTGCCAACAATAAGTTTGCAAAAATCTGCAGACATTTTAAAAAAGCGAAATGCGTTGATATAAGCAGTATTGGACGTAGATTCCACACGCAACACAGACTTCACCTGAATGGCTTGGGGAAAGAATGTCTGACAAGCTTGATAACCAAGGTAATAAAAAACCACCAAAATAAATTCAAAACCAAAACGATAACTACATCGCCATCGCCTGACTCCAAAACGACAACACTTCAAAAAAATTCATTAGAAACATCATCAGCACCAGCAAAACATGTAAAAAAAAGACGAAATTTTAACACGAAGAACAGTGGACATAAATTTCAATGACAAAAGAACTACTGTTCCTCATCATCCAAATATTATTTTAGATGAAAATAAGAAAAACGAGAATACTCCAAGTGCACAAGGAAACAACAGTAGTGGCAGAACCAACATTTGAAGCATCAGAAACAGCATCACCATTGACAACAACAAATAGGAGGCTGTTGGACAGAAGAAATACTGAGCCTCCTTCTCATCTCAACGATTTTTTATGTGTGAGCCTGAAGGAAAAGAAGGGGCAACAGTAGGTAGTGTCAAATGTCTCCTCTCTCCTGTCTCAAGACAGACTCCAGTGGATTGTCAGTCAGGAAACAGCACTAATAGAATGAAAAAGCAAGAGGAAGGCATCTCTTTCTTTCATGAAAATATAAGGGGCCTCATTATTAGCATTAGTGAAACGGACAGTGTAAATACTTCTCAGATTTTGTGCTTAACTGAGCACCATGTTACTGATAAATGTGCCTTGCCATCTATAGTAAGTTATAGTTTAGTAACATACTACTGTAGAGAAAGTAAAGATAAAGGGGGAGTAGCAATTTATGTTAAGGACAGTGTAGCATGCAAAGCTATAGATGCTAAGAAATATTGTGTGGAACAACAATTTGAGGCATGTACCACAGAAATAGTAACTAAATTCCACCCAATAATAGTGTTGGCTGTCTACAGGTCTCCTTCAGGTGACATAAAAACTTTTCTGCATTCAATGGAACTCCTTCTGTCAGGGTTACTTTCAAAAGTGAAGGATATTGTAGTTTTAGGTGATTTCAATATAAACTTCACGACAGAAAATAAGAATAAAATAGACTGAGATTGTGATGACCCTACATAATCTGACATCAGTAATAAACTTTCCAACAAGAATTACCGAGCGAGGTGGCGCAGTGGTTAGCACACTGGACTCGCATTCGGGAGGACGACGTTTCAATCCCGTCTCCAGCCATCCTGATTTAGGTTTTCCGTGATTTCTCTAAATCGCTTCAGGCAAATGCCGGGATGGTTCCTTTGAAAGGGCACGGCCGATTTCCTTCCCAATCCTTCCCTAACCGGAGCTTTCGCTCCGTCTCTAATGACCTCGTTGTCGACGGGACGTTAAACACTAACCACCACCACCCAACAAGAACTACATCCAAGTGCCAAACTATGATAGACAACATTTTTTTTTAGATGTAAGTAGACATGAGAATTATATTGTCAGGCAGGTTATAAGTGGCTTTCAGATCATGCTAGACAAATTCTCACTCTTTATGACATTAATCTGTTCAAAAAAGAATTTCCTCAATGGAAATTCATAAGAGTAAAGAATGAAGAGGCAAAAGGAACTTTCAACCACAGGTTGCAGCAAATGGATTGGTCTTTAGTATCATGATGATGTTGATAATAAATTTAACTGTTTTATAAATGAATTCTATGCTCTTTTTGAAGAAATATTTCCCAAGAAATGGCTCATAAACAGTCCTTCCAATTCTGTAAGCAAGCCTTGGATTACAAAAGGTATAAAACAGTCATGTAAAACCAAAAGGGAAACTTATGCTGCAATAAGATTCTGTAAAGATGTAGAAAAATGGGAACACTATAGATTACACTGTAAAATTTTGAAGAAACTAATATGGAAATCAAAAGCCCTTTATTATGAGAAGAAAATAGATAATTCTAATAATAAAATAAAAACAATTTGGAGGATTGTAAAAAAAGAAACAGGAAGAGATACAACAAGCAGTGAAGATGTAAATAAAATTAGATATGAAGGTACTCTAGTAGATAACCCCAAAACGGTGGCTGAGGTTTTTAATAAACACTTCCTATCAGTAACTCAACAGATTGGTTGCAAGCCCAATGTTGATTAAGCTGCAACTCTTTGTCAAGCAGTATATTCAAACACAATTTCAGAAATTCAAAAAATCATGTCTCTAAAAAGTACCAACTCTCAGGGGTTGATAATATATCTAGTAATTTATTGAAAGAATTCTTGTGTGTGGATAAGGAACATTCTCTATCATATTTTCAATGCTTCCCTTCAGAAAGATGTTGTTCCCAGTTGACTTAAGTATGCCATTGTGAAGCCCCTTTACAAAAAGGGCGATAGAGCTGAACTAACTAACTATCGACCTATCTCTTTGCTGACAGCTTCCTCCAAAATTCTAGAAAAGCTAATACATGCAAGAATTACTGGTCATCTCAGGAAGAATGGAATTCTCAGCAAGAGCCAATTTGGCTTTCAAAAGGGCCGTTCAACAGAAGACGCAGTGTACGCACTTGCAAATGAAGTCCTAGAAACCCTTAATGAAAAAATGCTAGCACCTGGTGTCTTCTGTGATTTATCCAAAGCGTTTGACTGTGTTCATCACCAGATTATCTTGCAAAAAGCAAAATTAGTACGAATAAGTGGTGTTGCAGGCAACTCGCTACAGTCGTACCTCCAAGACAGAAAACAAAAAGTTGTCTTGAATAGTTCGGGTGGAGTACGTGACACTTCCTCAGATTCTGAATGGAGTTCTATTAATGTGGAGTGCCTCAGGGCTCAATTCTTGGGCCACTATGATTCCTGATTTTTATAAATGATGTACCATCATGTACAAGCCTGCTGTGTAAATTTACATTATTTGCTGATGATACCACAATTTTTATGAACAGTAGAACAGACAACAATCTTGAGGAACTCATTAATCACATACTCTCAGATGTGGTAAATCGGTTCAAGGTGAATGGTCTCTCATTAAATTCCAGTAAGACCAGCTTTATTCAATTCTGTACAAAAGCAGAAAAAGAGAGAGAGATAAGTCTGACATGTGGTAATCAACCTATTGTAAGAATGGAAACAACAAAATTTCTTGCAGTGCACCTTGACAAGAAAATGAACTGGTCTTCACATATTATTGATCTCTGTAAGAGGCTTAGCTCTGCTACCTATGCTTTACGGGTTGTCATTGCATGTGTTGAACCTAACACTGCAAAAGTGGCATAATATGGTACGGAATGATTTTTTGGGGCAACCAGCCATTAGCAAGGAAAGTGTTCATTGCAAAGAAGCGAGCTTTAAGAGTTATGTGTGGATTGCGCCCAAGAGACTCGTGTAGAAATAGTTTTCGTAATCTTAAAATATACACAACTACATGCCAATGTATTTTTTCTCTCATGTGTTTTGTTTGTAAAAATATAGAGATATTTCAACCAAACAGTAATTATCATCAGCATAACACACAGAGGAAGAATGACATACACAGCGAGCTCAGAAATTTGAGCTTGGCACAAAAGGGTGTCCACTACAATGGAGCAAAACTCTTCAGTGCTCTTCCTCCCAAAATAAAGACAGAGATTCATAACAAGAGTAAGTTTAAGAAAGCACTATAAATATTTCTGCTAGGAAAAGCTTTTTAGAGTCTAGATGAATTTTTAACTAAATAAATTGTAATATTTTAATATTATATAATACAAGTTGACATAATGCCACTAAGAGTGTTATTTAACCTGAGCTCTGTCTCTGTGTGTGCTCTGTATCTGTTTTCTGTAGTGTTTTAATGATTCTAAGAAAATATGTATTTTCTTTTTCTGTATTGCTGCCCAAACAATTTACTGTATAAATTTTTATATAAATATGTACTCAAATTTCTGTATATGCTATAAGATTATCAAATTCTATTTGTAAAAAACTGACTCGTTCCACTTCCTTGTGTATCCAACACAGTTGGACCTATGAAACACGAAATAAATCAAATTACTATTTGTGTCTCTCTTGTGGAACCTGCAACATTAATTAGACTGCTATGCAACTTCTCTTCTTGTGCCTTTAAGCCTAGCTCAATCCTAGCAATTAATTTTTCACTTTCCTTTACTACCTCTTCAACTGCTTCGACATAGGTCTTATGCTCTTGTATGACCTTCTGTGCAAGGATCATATCCTTATCTAGCATTCCTACTTCAGCTTTGTCCTTTAAATTCTGTACCTTCTTTTCGATTTTTTGTTGGGCTTTATGGGCTTAGTGCCTAAATCTAAACACTCAATTTTACTGACAACTCCTGTATTTCTTCCGGCAAATCTTTACATAAAGATTGCAACTCATTAACAGTGCCTGTCATACTTTCTAAATTTTGCAAATTCCCAACTGAGCCCCTTGCATCTGAATCTGAACATCAGTGACGATCTGTAGCTTACCTGCCATTTCCTCTCGTGCCTCATTTAAAGGTGACACCTTTTGATCTAGGCTGTTTAACTTCTGATACAAGTCAGAAAATAATTCCACCTTTATTTTCTTCTCTGTATCTGCAAGTGTGCAGGTTAAATCATTAGAAAAGTCCGTGCATAGATTTTGGCTTAAATTATCGAACCTCTGTGATAGGTCATTTTTAAAATTATCAAATGTTTCCTCTTGTTCATTTTTAAAATCACGTAATTTTTCATCAAGTTCTTCGGTTTGTCATGTAGAAAAATTATTACATAAATTCCTCATTAGGTCAGTGAAATGAAATGTGTGGCAAGGGTCTCCTGTCAGGTAGGTTGGTCATCTGGTGCATGACTTTTCCGTTGATGTCACTTCGGTGACTTGCATGTCGATGAGGATGGTATGATGATGATAACACAACATCCGGTCCCAGAGCGGAGAAAATCTCTGACCCAGCCGGAATCAAACCCGCGCCCCATGCATGACATACTGCCATGCTGACCATACCTAAGTGGTGGATATTAGGTCACTGAGGCATTTATATGTGTCCTGCATTGAATGCATTGATGATGCATTAGCATCTATTGTACTTACTGTCTTGTTCCGTCATGTTTGAAACAAGTTTTCGTGACATGGAGCAATTGAAATTTACTGATTCCACACTAGCACGTCTTTCACTGGAATGCGGTGAAGATGTAGGTCTAAGGACAAGTGAAGACAAAACTAAATACCTGGTTACTACTAGAATGCCACCAGCAGTGGATCAGGAAATGTTAAGAGTTGGAGACATGCAGTTTGAAAAAGTGAACACACTTAAGTATCTAGGCGTGGACATCGCTTCGAGAAATCAGATTGAATCCGAACCGAAGAAGAGACTACGGGCGGGAAATGCGTGCTACTTCTCACTGAATAGATTACTTTCATCACGGATATTCTCTAGGAATATAAAGATTAGAATGTACAAAACTATTATTCTACCAGTTTTGCTGTATAGGTGTGAGACTTGGTCTCTCACCGTGCAAAATGAAAAGCCGTTTCGAGTATTTGAAAACAAAATTTTGAGGAAAATTTTCGGAGCAAAAGGGGATGACATTAGCGGAGAGTGGCGAAAACTGCATAACGAACTCTATTCAAGCTCTGACATAATCAGTATTATTAAATCACGTAAGCTGCGATGGGCGGGTCACGTAGCTCGAATGGATGAGGGCAGGGCAGCGCGCAGAGTACTGGTAGGGCATCTAGAAGGAAAACGTCCTGTGGAGAGACCGAGGCGTAGATGGGAGGACAATGTGAAGGCTGATTTGAGGAGCCTAGGTATTGAAGGTGAGTGGAAGGAAATAGCCCAAGGCAGGGACAGATGGCGAAAATACGTTGCTGCGGTAATGGACTCTCAATTCCGGTATGACCAGTGAGTAAGTAAGTAATTTCATCACACGCTCCATACCTGCAAATTTAGCACAAAGCCAATCTTGATGCACAAAACAATGAATCCGTTCCGTTGATCCTTATAATGTTTTTGCTCTTTCATCGTCAACTAACTCGATAAATTCTTACTACATGTTGTTGTAACGTCGATCCATAGCAACTTTCCCTACCCGTGGATCCAAGTGTTCAAATGTGTATGAAATCTTATGGGACTTAATTGTTAAGTCCATAAGCTTACACACTACTTAAGCTAAACACACACACACACACACACACACGAAACTTCCTGGCAGATTAAAACTGTGTGCTAGGAAGTTTCATATCAGCGCACACTCCGCTGCAGAGTGAAAATCTCATTCTGGAAACATCCCCCAGGCTGTGGCTAAGCCATGTCTCCACAATATCCTTTCTTTCAGGAGTGCTAGTTCTGCAAGGTTCGCAGGAGAGCTTCTGTAAAGTTTGGAAGGTAGGAGACGAGGTACTGGCAGAAGTAAAGCTGTGAGGACCGGGCGTGAGTCGTGCTTCGGTAGCTCAGATGGTAGAGCACTTGCCCGCGGAAGGCAAAGGTCCCGTGTTCGAGTCTCGGTCCAGCACACAGTTTTAATCTGCCAGGAAGTTTCATATCAGCGCACACTCCGCTGCAGAGTGAAAATCTCATTCTGGACACACACAGCCATGCCCGAGGGAGGACTCGAACCTCCGCCGGGACCGGCCGCACAGTCCATGACTGCAGCGCCTGAGACCGCTCGGCTAATAGCGCGCGGTTTACACGTCGCTCATGCGACTGTATATCGCACAGTAGATATTGAGAACTCTTATCTTTCGGTCCTGTCATTCCAATTCATTTTGAAGGCTTGTGACGATGGACCGCCAGGCTGCCTCTCTTTGTGCAAACAGCCACTTGACATTTGAGCTTCTTTTATACAACAAACAAATAGAGAAGTGTAAAAAGCGTAAACACCACGATTCTGGGAAAGTGGAGGAAGTCGTGCAGAAAGAAAAATGGCGCACCGCATGCTAAATGAAAAGTCACGCTGTAACGGGTACTTCCGAGAAGTACCGAGCCACAGCCGGCGCGCGGTACTCAGATTCTGCTCCGGCCCTGGTCTGAGGCCTGGAGCGCGAGTAAGAAACGTCATCCGCCTCGGTATCTGCTTGGTCAGTATGGTGGAATGCTGAACAAAGAGGCCTGGGTTCGATTCCTGATTGGGTCGGAGGATTGTTCCTGCTTCTGGGACTGCGTGCTCCTTTGTCCTTACGTTCCTATCGTCATAATTACGCTATTGAGATGGGTGTATGGGCACATGCTAAAAGTCAATTTTAATACTTACTTTACTATACTTTACTTAACATGTGGCAAGGGCCTTATCGACCATACGCCCTCTCTACGAGCCCCTTCCACTACTGCCTGTCCAATGCGCTGTTTGTCCAGTTTCTGCTGCTGTTCATCCTCATGTTATCCCGCCATCTGATTCTGGGTCTCCCTCTTCTTCTCGTTCCTTCTGTTGTTCTGCTGAATGCCATTCTAGGTAGTCTATTCTCTGTCATTCTTGCTATATGGCCTGCCGAATTCAACCTTCTCCTCTTGAGCACTTCGTCCGCAGATCGTGGTCGTGCGGTAGCGTTCTCGCTTCCCGCGCCCGGGATCCCGGGTTCGATTCCCGGCGGGGTCAGGGATTTTCTCTGCCTCGTGATGACTGGGTGTTGTGTGATGTCCTTAGGTTGGTTAGGTTTAAGTAGTTCTAAGTTCTAGGGGACTGATGGCCATAGATGTTAAGTCCCATAGTGCTCAGAGCCATTTGAGCCATTTTTGTCTTGAGCACTTCGACGATGTTACTGTGTTTGTACAGCCCTCTTAATTCTTCATTTCTTCTTATTCTCCATTCCATGTTATTTTCGTCGTATTCAGGTCCAAAAATTTTCCTTATTGCTTTTCTTTCGAATATTAACAGTTTTTCTTCATCTTTATTTCTAAATATTAATGTTTCACATCCATATAACATCACAGGTATAATGGTCGATTGATATAAGCGGATTTTGATGTTACTGTTAAGTGATCTTTTTCTTAGAATTTTGATGAAACTAAAAAGTGTCTAGTTTGCTGTTGATAAACGGTTCATCTGTTTCTATATCTCTTCTGTTGTTATTACTAAAAATACTGCCTAGGTACTTGAAGTGGTCAACAATCTTGAAATTGAATCCATCTACAGTCAGAGGTGCATCTTGTCTGGTTTTCTTACTTATGGGCAGGTATTCTGTATTTTCTTCGTTAACATGTAATCCTGTTTTCTCAGCAATTTTGTAGTAATTTTTCATAACTCTGGTTAATTCTCTTTCGGAACTACTTATTAGTGCTACATCATCTGCATAGGCAAGTCTTGTAATGTTTACATACTGTAGCTGGATCCCTTGTGGACTGGTTTTAGAAAATTCTCTAGGACAAGGTTAAATAAAATAGGTGAAATGGAATCCCATTGTCTCAGTCCAGTGCACACCTTAAAATCTTCAGTTTCTCCTACTGGTGTCTTTATGCGACATAAAGTTTCATCGATACACATTTTAACTAATCTGATTAATTTTGATGGTATTTTAAAATCCTTCATTATATTTAGGAGTGTCTGTCGGTGTATGCTATCATAGGCCTTTTAATACACGCAGCAAAAAAAGTTTTGCATCACCACAGTTCCCAGAACTCAGGCGTTGACTGTGGATGTTGTATCACAGACACAGTCCCTTTGATTGTTCAGAGATGTCACTAAACCCGCCCATACATGTAATCAGCCACGCATGAGTAGCGCCTGTTAGACAGAGGGGGTCTGACAGCCGATCAGTTCCAGTGTTCCACCCGTAAGCAGGTACAGGCTTCGTTTCGTCTGCAGTTCAACCGTGCAATACCGCGGTTCGATCGCGTCCGCATTGTTACTTTGTGCCAGGAAGGACTCTCAACAAGGAAAGTGTGAAGGCGTCTGTGAGTGAACCAAAGCGTTGTTGTTCGTACACGGAGGAGATGCAGAGAGGCAGGAACTGTTGATGACATGGCTCGCTCAGACCGCCCAAGGGCTACTGCTGCAGTGGATGACCGCTACCTACGGACCATGGCTCGGAAGAACCCTCACAGCAACGCCACCATCTTGAATAATGCTTTTCGTGCTGCCAAAGGACGTCGTATTACGATTCAGACTGTGGGCAATAGGCTGTATGATGCGCAACTCCACTCCCGACGTCCATGGCGAGGTCCATCTTTGCAACCACGACACCATGCAGCGTGGTACAGATGGGCCTAAGAACATGCCGAAAGGATGGCTCAGAATCTGCATCACATTCTCTTCACCGATGAGTGTCGCATATGCCTTCAAACAGACAATTCTCGGAGACGTGTTTGGAGGCAACCCAGTCAGTCTGAACGCCTTAGACACATTGTCCAGCGACTGCAGCAAGGTGGAAGTTCCCTGATGTTTTGGGGTGGCTTTATGTGGGGCCGACGTACGCCGCTGGTGGTCATGGAAGACGCCGTAACGGCTGTGCAATACGTGAATGCCATCCTCCGATCGATACTGGAACCATATCAGCAGCATACTGGCGAGGCATTCGTCTTCATGGACACCAATTCGCGCCCCCAACATGCACATCTTGTGAATGAGTTCCTTCAGGATAACGACATCGCTCGAATAGAGTGGCCAGTATGTTCTCCCGACATGAACCCTATTGAACATGCCTGGGATAGATTGAAAAGGTCTGTTTATGGACGACGTGACCCACCAACCACTCGGAGGAATCTACGCCGGATCGCCTTTCGGCAGTGGGATAATCTGGACCAACAGTGCCTCGATGAACTTGTGGATATTACGCCATGACGAACACAGGTACGCATCAGAGTAATAGGACGTGTTGCTGGGTATCTCTATACCGGTGTGTTCAGCAATCTGGACCACCACCTGTGAAGGTGTCGCTGTATGGTGGTACAACATGCAATGTGTGGTTTCTACGGGCAATGAAAATGATGTTCATGTTGATCTCTATTCCAATTTTCTGTAGAGGTTCCGGAACTCTCGGAACAGAGGTGATGCAAAACTTTTTTTTGATGTGTGTAAAACTAAAAAAACTAGAAATATCTATAGCAGCAGGGCCATGGCGTATAGAACTGCTGTTTATAATTCTGATACAGTGTATCCGATGACAGTGAAGCCGATATGTAATCGATAGGTGCAGGAGCGCCATACAGAGCGTCGTTCTGGATCTCAATGGCTCCACGTGACTACTAAATGGTTCAAATGGATCTGAGCCATATGGGACTCAACATCTGAGGTCATCAGTCCCCTAGAACTTAGAACTACTTAAACCTAACTAACCTGAAGACATCACACACATCGATGCCCGAGGCAGGATTCGAACCTGCGACCGTAGCGGTCGCGCTGACCCGGACTGAAGCTCCTAGAACCGCTCGGCCACAGCGGCCGGCCACGTGACTACTGTCCTAGAGGACAGACATATTGACCGTACCGCCTTATCACTTACGTTGGATCTGAAAACGTTTGCAGTGAGGCAAGTGTCCACACAGACAATGCAACGAGCTATAAAACACCAAGAACTGGCTGCTGTCGTAACGTCCCTTGAGAGTAGCTGACTGACACTAGTGTACACGATGACAAGGTTGGACCCAGGAATGGCGCTACGTCGTCTTTCGGAAGATTCCCATTTCAGTAGAAAGCGTCACGATGGATGTATCTCTGCGTGGAGGCTCCGATGAGAATGAACGTTGCCAGATTGCGTTCGTCGCTGTCATTTCGGATTAGGCTCTAGCGTGATAGCGCAGAGTGCCTGTGGGCTCACAGCATGACCACGTCCGGTTCGCATAGACGATAATTTGGACAGAAGGCGTCACACCGTTGCTGATAAGCCATCCAGGCTGTATAGCCGTGGTCGAACAACCTTTCTGGTTCCTGGCGTTTCGTCCAGGGCAGGGCTAGACATTTTGGAGGTGCTCTTGGCGACGCCAGTTCTATCTCGGATGCAGGAGAGTGACCCTAACACGGTGTTAAGTGAGTACGCTCGATCTCGACCACGCCCTCTTTATGCCGCTCTCCGAAGTCCGACCGGTCACGACTCGGGGTCGCCAACTGCACCTCCGAAAATTTACAGTACTGCTGTGGACGAACCACTCTAAGTAAGAAGGCACACTGTGAGTAACGATAATAATTTATTACTGTTCACGATAGTAAGTTAAAGCATGAGAACTTGTTCGTGAACGTTTGTTGTTGTTGTTGTGGTCTTCAGTCCTGAGACTGCTTTGATGCTGCTCTCCATGCTACCCTATCCTGTGCAAACTTCTTCAGCGCCCAGTACCTACTGCAGCCTACATCCTTCAGAATCTGCTTGGTGAATTCATCTCTTCGTCTCCCTCTACGATTTTTACCCTCCACGCTGCCCTCCAATACTAAATTTGTGATCCCTTGATGCCTCAGAACCTGTCCTACCAACCGAACCCTTCTTCTGTTCACGTTGTGCCACAAACTTCTCTTCTCCCCAATCCTATTCAATACTTCCTCATTAGTTATGTGATCTACCCATCTAATCTTCAGCATTCTTCTGTAACACCACATTTCGAAAGCTTATATCCTCTTCTTGTCCAAACCATTTATCGTCCATGTTTCGCTTCCGTACATGGCTACACTCCACACAAATACTTTCAGAAACGACTTCCTGACATTTAAATCTATACTCGATGTTAACAAATTTCTCTTCTTCAGAAAGACTTTCCTTGCCATTGCCAGTCTACATTTTATATCCTCTCTACTTCGACCATCATCACTTATTTTTCTCCCCAAACAGCAAAACTCCTTTAGTACTTCAGGTGTCACATTTCCTAATCTAATTCCCTCAGCATCACCCGACTTAATTCGACTACATTCCATTATCCTTGTATCGCTTTTGTTGATGTTCATCTTATATCCTCCTTTCAATACACTGTCCATTCCGTTCAACTGCTCTTCCAAGTCCTTTGGACTCTCTGACAGAAGTACAATGTCGTCGGCGATCCTCAACGTTTATACACTCCTGGAAATTGAAATAAGAACACCGTGAATTCATTGTCCAAGAAAGGGGAAACTTTATTGACACATTCCTGGGGTCAGATACATCACATGATCACACTGACAGAACCACAGGCACATAGACACAGGCAACAGAGCATGCACAATGTAGGCACTAGTACAGTGTATATCCACCTTTCGCAGCAATGCAGGCTGCTATTCTCCCATGGAGACGATCGTAGAGATGCTGGATGTAGTCCTGTGGAACGGCTTGCCATGGCATTTCCACCTGGCGCCTCAGTTGAACCAGCGTTCGTGCTGGACGTGCAGACCGCGTGAGACGACGCTTCATCCAGTCCCAAACATGCTCAATGGAGGACAGATCCGGAGATCTTGCTGGCCATGGTAGTTGACTTACACCTTCTAGAGCACGTTGGGTGGCACGGGATACATGCGGACGTGCATTGTCCTGTTGGAACAGCAAGTTCCCTTGCCGGTCTAGGAATGGTAGAACGATGGGTTCGATGACGGTTTGGATGTACCGTGCACTATTCAGTGTTCCCTTGACAATCACCAGAGGTGTACGGCCAGTGTAGGAGATCGCTCGCCACACCATGATGCCGGGTGTTGGCCCTGTGTGCCTCAGTCGTATGCAGTCCTGATTGTGGCGCTCGCCTGCACGGCGAAAACACGCATACGACCATCATTGGCACCAAGGCAGAAGCGACTCTCATCGCTGAAGACGACACGTCTCCATTCGTCCCTCCATTCACGCCTGTCGCGACACCACTGGAGGCGGGCTGCACGATGTTGGGGCGTGAGCGGAAGACGGCCTAACGGTGTGCGGGACCGTAGCCCAGCTTCATGGAGACGGTTGCGAATGGTCCTCGCCGATACCCCAGGAGCAACAGTGTCCCTAATTTGCTGGGAAGTGGCGGTGCGGCCCCCTACGGCACTGCGTCGGATCCTACGGTCTTGGCGTGCATCCGTGCGTCGCTGCGGTCCGGTCCCAGGTCGACGGGCACGTGCACCTTCCGCCGACCACTGGCGACAACATCGATGTACTGTGGAGACCTCACGCCCCACATGTTGAGCAATTCGGCGGTACGTCCACCCGGCCTCCCGCATACCCACTATACGCCCTCGCTCAAAGTCCGTCAACTGCACATACGGTTCACGTCCACGCTGTCGCGGCATGCTACCAGAGTTAAAGACTGCGATGGAGCCCCGTATGCCACGGCAAACTGGCTGACACTGACGGCGGCGGTGCACAAATGCTGCGCAGGTAGCGCCATTCGACGGCCAACACCGCGGTTCCTGGTGTGTCCGCTGTGCCGTGCGTGTGATCATTGCTTGTACAGCCCTCTCGCAGTGTCCGGAGCAAGTATGGTGGGTCTGACACAACGGTGTCAATGTGTTCTTTTTTCCATTTCCAGGAGTGTATTTCTTCTCCATGGACTTTAATACCTCCTCCGAACTTTTCTTTTGCTTCCTTTACTGCTTGCTCAATATACAGATTGAATAACATCGGGGAGAGGCTACAACCCTGTCTCACTCCCTTCCCAACCACTGCTTCCCTTTCATGTCCCTCGACTCTTATAACTGCCATCTGGTTTCTGTACAAATTGTAAATAGCCTTCCGCTCCCTGTATTTTACCCCTGCCGCCTTCAGAATTTGAAAGAGAGTATTCCAGTCAACATTGTCAAAAGCTTTCTCTAAGTCTCCAAATGCTTGAAACGTAGGTTTGCCTTTCCTTAATCTAGCTTCTAAGATAAGTCGTAGGGTCAGTATTGCCTCACGTGTTCCAATATTTCTACGGAATCCAAACTGATCTTCCTCGAGGTCGGCTTCTACTAGTTTTTCCATTCGTCTGTAAAGAAATCGCGTTAGTATTTTGCAGCCGTGACTTATTATACTGATAGTTCGCTAATTTTCACATCTGTCAACTCCTGCTTTCTTTGCGATTGGAATTATTATATCCTCCTTGAAGTCGGAGGGTATTTCTCCTGTCTCATACATTTTGCTCACCAGAAGGTAGAGTTTTGTCAGGACTGGCTCTACCAAGGCTATCAGTAGTTCTAATGGAATATTGTCTACTCCCGGGGCCCTGCTTCGACTCAGGTCTGTCAGTGCTCTGTTAAACTCTTCGTGAACGTAGCAAACATAATTGTAAGAAAAGTGGATATAGTTCTAATAAGACTTTGATTATAGCCCTAATAGACGACATTAATCTAAATAACTCGAATAACTGCGACTACAGAAAGCGAGGCCGAAAAAGATACAAAATGCTTTTGTATCTCAATGTAGACTGAAGCGCCAAAGAAACTGGTACAGACATGCGTATTCAAAATGGTTCAAATGGCTCTGAACACTATGGGACTCAACTGCTGTGGTCATTAGTCCCCTAGAACTTAGAACTACTTAAACCTACTTAACCTAAGGACGTCACACACATCCATGCCCGAGGCAGGATTCGAACCTGCGACCGTAGCAGTCGCACGGTTCCGGACTGCGCGCCTAGAACCGCGAGACCACCGCGGCCGGCCTGCGTATTTATACATACATATATGTTAACAGGAAGAATACGGTGTTGCAGTGGGCAACGCCTATATAAGACAACAACTGTCTGGCGCAGTTCTTAGGTCTACATGGAGACTCTGCAAATCACATTTAAGTGCCTGGCAGTCACCTTCACAATTTTCTGCTATTCCAATCTCGTGTAGCGCGCGGAAAGAATGAACACATATATCTTTCCGTACGAGCTCTGATTTCCCATATTTTATCTCTGTGATCGTTCCTCCCTATGTAGGTCGGTGTCAACAAAATATTTTCGCATTCGGAGGAGAAAGTTGGTGATTGTAATTTCGTGAGAAGATTCCGTCGCAACGAGAAACGCCTTTCTTTTAATGACGTCCAGCCCAAATCCTGTTTCATCTCTCATCTCATATTTCGCGATAATTCAAAATGTGCTGCCTTTCTTTGAACTTTTTCGATGTACTCCTCCAGTCCTATCTGATAAGGATCCCACACCGCGGAGCAGGACAGCAGAGGACAGACAAGCGTAGTGTAGGCAGTCTCCTTAGTAGGTCTGTTACATTTTCTAAGTGTCCTGCCAATAAAACGCAACCTTTGGTTAGCGTTCCCCACGACATTTTCTATGTGTTTCTTCCAATTTAAGTTGTTCGTCATTGTAATACCTAGGTATTTAGTTGAATTTACGGTTTTTAGATTAGACTGATTTATCGTGTAACTGAAGTTTAACGAGTTCCTTTTAGCACATGTGGATCACCACACACTTTTCGTTATTAAAACTGCCACTTTTCGTACCATTCACATATCTTTTCTAAATTGTTTTGGTAAAAATTGTGCAAAATGCCTCTGAGCACTATGTGACTTAACATCTGAGGTCATCAGTCCGCTAGAACTTAGTTCTACTTAAACCTAACTGTCCTAGGGATATCACACACATCCATGGCTGAGGCAGGATTCGAACCTGCGACCGTAGCGGTCGCGCGGTTCCAGACTGAAGCGCCTAGAACTGCTCGGTCAAACCGGCTGGCAATTTTCTAGCAGTTTGGTTTCCTCTTCTGATGACTTTATTAGTCGATAAACGACAGCGTCATCTGCAAACAACCGAAAACGTCTGCTCAGATTGTCTCCAAAATCGTTTATATATATAAGGAACAGCAAAGGGCTTATAATACTACCTTGGGGAACGCCTGAAATCACTTCTGATTTACTCGATGACTTTCCGTCAATTACTACGAATTGTGACCTCTCTGACAGGAAATCACAAATCCAGTCACATAACTGATACGATATTCCATAAGCACTCAGTTTCACTACGAGTCGCTTGTGTGGTACAGTGTCAAAAGCCTTCCGGAAAGCCGGTCCTGTGGCCGGGCGGTTCTAGGCTCTACAGTGTGGACCCGCGCGACCCCTACGGTCGCAGGCTCGAATCCTGCCTCGGGCATTGATGTGTGTGGTGTCCTTAGGTTAGTTAGGTTTAAGTAGTTCCAAGTTCTAGGGGACTAATGACCACAGATGTTAAGTCCCATTCCCATAGTCCTCAGACCCATTTGAACCATTTGAATCTTCCGGAAAACCAGAAATACGGAATCGATCTGAAATCCTTTGTCAATAGCACTCAACCCTTCATATGAATAAAGAGATAGTTGTGTTTCACAGGAACGATGTTTTCTAAACCCATCTATCACAAAGCGAAAATTGTGGTCCATTAAAACATTCATATTTCTTTACGTACTACACGAATATGTAATAAAAATGGGGGCTCCTATTTTAAAAAAAACGCAGTTGATATCCTTTTGACCTATGGCAGCGCCATCTAGCGGGCCAATAATAACGCCATCTGGTTTCCCCCTTCATGTTAGACGAGTTTCGTTCTTTGTAGGTTTTTTCGTTTGAGGCTTATTTCGTGAGATATTTGGTCCGGTCACTATCAATGGACCATCCTGTATATGGCGATTTACGCAGACAACGTAGTGCTTTTCCGTATTGCTTTTACGAGTACTTGACAATGACATTTAGTCTAAGTTAGCTAATCGTACGATTAAATAAACATCGCATCACAGCCTACTACTGACCGCGTTTATGTTTATTAACCACATCAGTGTGACGTGCTCTCACTTCATCAGCCACTGTAGAGAGGTTTAGAATTTATTCCACGACTTTGAAGTAAAGATTGAAGATCAAAAGCTTGACCCTACCCTGGCTCCTGCTCTTTCTGCCAAATACTGGCAGTGAAAAGTTCATCCACCAACAAGGTCTGAACCGTCATATCTCCCAACGCACGGCACACCTCGGCTACGGGTGCTACTTACAATTACGTTATTACACTGGAAACCATTGCACCCTTACACCTAAATACTCAGAAAATGTCACTGAAAAACGGTGGAAACAGATTCGGTGTAGTTCAGCTTAACCCTGTACAACGCGAATTTGTGATCTGTTAGTCCAGTTAACCACCAACCACTTAAAACCTGCCTCATCTCAAGCAGTAAAAATGACTAATTTCGTCATTTCTTTCATGTTTCTCACACATAATGTAAGAAAAACGCTCTCCAGCAGCCGTTTTCATCAGTCATGGACGGCACAGGCTAAAAAGAACAGTGGATGCAGTGATATATTCCGTAACAACCTTACAGTAAAATAAACGAGGTTTGCTTTCTGTTTTTCGACAGTTGGCCTTCGGACTGAAAATGTGTGCGTGCAAATGGGAGCACCACTCATTCCCTCGAGTCTTATCTACCAAGATAATCACCAGATTGCTATCACCTGTGAAGAACACTCCCTTGTTAGATAATGTCACAACTTATCTGAGGGAAATTCTTTTGATGCATGTAATGAACCTTATCAGTTCGAGGAAATGTTTTCTGTCGCTTACAGCCTACGTCTTAGAAGGCCATACATAGGGGGTTCCAGACATTCAGAGGTATGTGGTACACATGGCTAGAATCGACCTCGGGGGAGACCAGCTTGGGTTCCCAGTAAATGTAAGAAGACGTAAGGGGAATGCTGACCCCGCGGTTTACCTCTGTGCAATGTGCTAGGGAGATGGTGTTGTGAAAGGATGCTGGGCCACAAATTTATTAACATATTTATTAAAACCACAAACCAACTAATTAAAAGACAGAAAATAATGCGAGACAGACTGAGCTCCTGCTCCCAGAATTAATTAAATTAATTTTCAACGTCACAGGTGTATGTAGATGTTACATAAATTTCAGAAATGACTGAACTGAAATTTAAAAAAAAAATGTAGAACAACATTAACTTGTTTGTTGTTGTTGTAGCAGTCTTCAGTCAGAGACTGGTTTGGTGCAGCTCTCCATGTTACTGTATCCTGTGCAAGTTACTTCATCTCCCAGTACCAACTGCAAGCTACATCCTTCTGAATCTGCTTAGTGTATTCATCTCTTGGTCTCCCTCTACTATTTTTACCCTCCACGCTGCCCTCCAATACTAAATTGGTAATCCCTTGATGCCTGAGAATACGTCCTACCAACCGGTCCCTTCTTCTAGTCAAGTTGTGCCACAAACTCTTCTTCTCCCCAATCCTATGCAGTACCTCCACATTAGTTACGTGATCTACCCATCTAATCTTTAGCATTCTTCTGTAGCACCACATTTCGAAAGCTTCTATTCTCTTCTTGTCAAAACTAGATATCGTGCATGTTTCACTTCCATACATGGCTACACTCCATACAAATACTTTCAGAAACGACTTCCTGGCATTTAAATCGATACTCGATGTTAATAAATATCTCTTCTTCAGAAACACTTTCCTTGCCATTGCCAGTCTACATTTTATATCCTCTCTATTTCGACCATCATCAATTATTTTGCTCCCTAAATAGCAAAACTCATTTACTACTTTAAGTGTCTCATTTCCTAATCTAAATCCCTCAGCATCACACTGTTTAATTCGACTACATTTCATTTTCCTCGTCTTGCTTTTGTTGACGTTAATCTTATATCCTCCTTGTAAGACACTGTCCGTTCAGTTGGCACAGTGGATATGCCTTGAATAACTGAACACAGATCAATCGAGAAAACAGTTGTGTGGGGCTATGGAAAATATAAGCAAAATATACACACTGAGTAGTCCATGTGCAAGATAGGTAACAACAAGTACATCGTGAGCTCAGGAGCGCCGTTGTTCCGTGGTTAGCGTGAGCAGCTATGGAACGAGAGGTCCTTGGTTCAAGTTTTCCCTCGCGTGAAAAGTTAAATTTTTTATTTTCAGACAACTATTATCTGTCCGTTCGCTCATTGACGTCTCTCTTCACTGTAATAAGTTTACTGCCTGTGTTTTGCGACCGCACCACAAAATCATGCGATTTGTAGACGAGAGGACGTGCCTCTCCAATGGGAACCGAAAACATTTGATCGCAAGGTCACAGGTCAACCGATTCCTCCACAGGAAAACACGTCTGATACATTCTATACGACACTGGTGACGGCATATGCGTCACATGACAGGGATATGTTGTCGACCCACCTAACTTGTACACTTAGCGAATGGGAAAAAAGATTCTTCTACCTTGCCCGATTTAGGTTTTCTTGTGGATGTGATAATCACTCCCAAAAAAGTGATCGCATCGAACGGACGGACGGACAGATAATAATTATCAAAAATAAAAAAATTAAACTTTTCACTCGAGGGAAGACTTGAACCAAGGCCCTCACGTTTCGCACCTGCTCAAGCTAACCACGAGACGACAGCGCTCCTGAGCTCACATTATCCTTGATGTTGCCTATCTTGCGCATGGACTACTCAGTTTGTATGTTTTGCTTATTTTTTCATAGTTCCACACAACTTCTTCCTGTTTTGTCGATTGATCTGTTTTCAGTTTTTCAAGGCCTATCCACTGTGCAACTTATAACTAAATCTGATTGGGGTGCGATGGGGAGGTTCCCTTGTTAGAAGAGAGGTTGTAGATGTAGTCAAAGCTTTCAACTGTTTTAAATGCAAATACTCTTCGGAATTCTATAGGCAACAGGTGTCAAATACAAGGTGTGAAGGGTAGGCCCACAAACCCACCGTCGTCGCAACTGCACTGATATCGCTTCGACGCCCCCCCCCCCCCCCCCCTTTCACAGAGGAGCAGGAGCTGCTCTCACAAGTTTGTAAATGGTTCAAATGGCTCTAAGCATTATGGGGCTTAACATCTGAAGTCATCAATTCGCTAGACTTAGAACTATTTAAACCTAACTAACACACATCCATGCTCGAGGCAGGATTCGAAACTGCGACCGTAGAAGCAGCGCGATTTTGGAATGAAGCGCCTAGAACCGCTCGGTCACAGCGGCCGACCACAAGTTTATATATATATATATATATATATATATATATATATATATATATATATATATATTGTCCCAGCTAGTAGAGAACCATTCACTGCCGTGTGTGTCGGGCATAAAACATCTTTGAATCACGTTGTGAATCTAATTGCGTTAACTAGCAGTTGAAAATTGATCTCGTTTTCTATTTCCATAGAGTAAATATCTCTGGAGTGAGCATTGCGTTCTGCGCATGTTGTCAACATTAAACCAGGATTGTCTCGTGTTTTCGGGACTTCGCTGTGCGTGTGCGCTTTCTGCAGCGTTTGAAGTTTATAATATAAAGAGTTTTTGTTGTGTTTCACCGTTTGTTGGTAGTGTAATAGCGATGGTGAATTACTGTTGTTGCAATGGATGCATAGAAAAATATGAGAAAGGAGACATACTAACATTTCATGGGTACATAGCATGTAGCTCTAATTCTAATTATAATATTAGTAAGATACACTGTATATGTTTAAAAATTTCGAGACGCTTTATAATTAAGGCTTCATTTTGTAGACCTATTTTTCTACGATTTTATGACTATATAATAGATATTACGGATCGTACAAAAGTGTAGAAACAATCGCTTCCTCTCATAAATTTGCTAGTGGAAAGGGAATGGTTAGTAGCTTCAGCAAATACTATCCTCTGTGCATTTATCAGTGACTTGTCGATTATGTATATAGATTACTCAGTCTACTATTTATTTAATAAACTGGGAGCAAGTACGTAAAATGCGTTAAATAAATACTTCAATGTGTCACCAGTAATAAAAATTGTGCTTTAGGTCGCAAAAAACTAGAAAATAAATACGCAGAAATAGCAGAAAAAAGAACGAATTAGCAGAGATATAATCGCTAATGTGTGGCAAATTCGGTGTTTTTCGGACACTTGCAAAAGTACTAGTGTACTGGCAAGTCGTTTTGTAAGATAATCACTGCAAAAACATACGTGAGGCTCTGTAATACTATAAAGTGACGTATCATACCGAAAACTACCAAACATCGAGTGCATTTGAACTGTGACAGCTATTGCAAAGAAGCAGGATGTAATATCACTTTCCCTTAAAAGTTACGTAACGGGTTTATTCCCGGTATCAAATGGATACTGTTAGAATGTCAGCGCAACATATATAAATAATCCACGACACGTACGAAAAGAATCCGTCTGTACTAGGGTTGTAGTGACAGGGCGCTATAGGGACAAACACACTGCGTCCCGAGAACACGGTACCAGGCCGGCAATGTATGTTGACAACACAAAATCTGTTCTGCGTATGTGAATGTTCACTCCAGAGGTATTTACTCTGTGTCTATTTCCAAAGATATTTCATAGACTTTTAACCACGATGTATCCAAAGACAGTGATTTTATTTATTACTCGGTAATAACATAGCAATCGGGTTCCAGTCTACTTTTTATAATTTTTGGCCCCCAAATAATTTGATGTAGTCAATATACCTTCGTTAAGTCCTATCTGTTTGTAACAGGTTGATTAGCTTTTCTCAATAACCCTTGAATGTTCACAGATATAATTGCCTTTGTACTAATTGATTTTTGAGATTTAGAAAAGACGGAGAAAGTCTGGTATATATTCCTTTTTATTGACACAATTCACTTCTTAAATTAATGAGAGATGGCACTGGGGAATCAATGAAGAAGGAGTTGATCCTAGTGTGTATCGTTTCGGTATAATAACAGTCAGTCCGTACCACATTCCTTCGCGTTCCTATCACCAAAGTTATGATTTCCCATGAAACTGTCCTTTACCATTAATATCTGATACAAATTAATATGTCTCTGGCTTTACAATGTCTAAGCTTCTTAATTCTAAGGACACAATATTAATTATAAGTTAGAGTTCCTTCATTGTCTGTTCAGCACAAATTTAGTATTTTTACGGGCACTATAGTTCACGCACCGTTTATCAGCAGAGTCGCCTTGACAACGATCGGCAGAGATATTAGTATGATAAAGTCCAACTATTTTCTGTCCCAATATCTCAAAATAATCTATTATCCACCACTCCAATGTCTAATCCAGTTATCAGAATGATATTTAATTAGGCTTATAATCCCTAAATTCCGACTACCAGGAAAGACTGCGAACATGCACCACTGAAAACAAAGACTCAAGAGAGCTAACAATGCTGCGCATTGGTTTACATGTTGTATTCAAAACAAAACGCAGCTCTTTTATGTCTTCCTTGGATTTCCTTTGTACTACCTTGCGTTATCCTATTCCAAATATCTACTCTTTGTAACATTTTAAGCAACTATTACTTCGAAATACAACTACCGTTTTTTTGGCTCTTGCGTCATTTCGTATTACAGAATTCAATCTAATATTTGTTTCTGAATACTCACAAACGATTCCTTCTCCTAGTCAAGTTGTACCACAAATTTCTCTTCTCTCTAGTTCTATTCAGTACGTTCTCATTAGTTATCTGATCTACCCATCTAATCTTCAGCATTCTTCTGTAGCACCACATTTCGAAAGCTTCTATTCTTTTCTTGTCTAAACTATTTATCGTCCATGTTTCACTTCCATACATGGCTACACTCCATACAAATACTTCCAGAAACGAATTCCTGACGCTTAAATCTATACTCGATGTTAACAAATTTCTCTTCTTTAGAAACGCTTTCCCTGCCATTGCCAGTCTACATTTTATATCCTCTCTACTTTGACCATCATCAGTTATTTTGCTCCCCAAATAGGAAAATTCGTCTACGACTTTAAGTGTCTCGTCTCCTAATCAAACTCCCTTAGCATCACCTGATTTCATTTGACTACATTCCATTATCCTCGTTTTGCTTTAGTTGATGTTCATCTTATATTGCCGTTTCAAGACACTGTTCATTCCGTTGAACTGCTCTTCCAGGTCCTTTGCTCTCTCTCGTTAAAACTCAAAGCTTTTATTTCTTTCCCATGGATTTTAATTCCTACACTAAATGTTTGTTTTGTTTCCTTCAATGCTTGTCCAGTATATAGATTGAATAAAATCTGGGATCGGCTACAACCCTGTCTCACTCGCTTCTCAACCACTGCTTCCCTTTCATGCCCCCCAAACTGCCATCTGGTTTCTGTACAAATTGTTAATAGCCTTTCGTTCCCTGTATTTTACCCCTACCACCTTCAGAATTTGAAAGAGAATATTGCAACCAACATTGTCAAAAGCTTTCTCCAAGACTACAAATGTTAGAAACGTAGGTTTGCCTTTCGATAACCTATCTTCTAAGATAAGTCGTAGGGTCTGTATGGCTCGCGTGTTTCAACATTTCTAAGGAATCCAAACTGATCTTCCCCGAGTTCGGGTTCTAAGAGTTTTTCCATTAGTCTATAAAGAATTCGCGTTAGAATTTTGCAGCCATCACTTATTAAACTGATAGTTCGGTAATTATCACATCTGTCGACACCTGCTTTCTTAGGGACTGGAATTACTACATTCTTCTTGAAGTCTGAGGGTATTTCGCCAGCCTCATACATTTTTCTCACTAGATGGTAGGGTTTTGTTATGGCTGGGTCCCCCCAGGACTCTCAGTAGCTCTAATTGAATGTTGTCTACTCCCTGTCAAATTCTTCACGCAGTATCATATCTCCCATTTCATCTTCATCTACGTCGTCTTCCATTTCCATACTATTGCACTCAAGTACATCGCCCTTGTATAGACCCTCTGCATATTCCTTCCACGTTTCTGCTTTCCCTTCTTTGCTTAGTACTAGTTTTCCATCAGAGCTCTTTATATTCATGCCAGTGGTTCTCTTCTCTCCAAATGTCTCTTTAATTTTGCACTTCCTGTCGATCTCATTTTTGAGACGTTTGCATTCCTTTTTGCGTGCTTCATTTACTGCATTTTTATATTTCTCCTTTCATCAGTTAAATTCAATATCCCTTCTGTTACCCAAGGATTTCTAATAGTCCTTGACTTTTTACCTACTTGATCCTCTGTAGCCTTCACTCTTTCATCTCTCAAAGCTACTCAGTATTCTTCTACTGTATTTCTTTCCCTCGTTCTTGTCAATCGGTCACTAATGCTTTCTCTGAAACTCTCTACAGCCTCTGATTCTTTCAGTTCATCCAGGTCCCATCTCCTTAAAATCCCACCTTTTTCCAGTTTCTTCAGTTTTAATCTACAGTTCATAACCAATAGATTTTGGTCAAAGTCCACATCTGACCCTGGATATGTCTTACAGTTTAAACCCTTTTCCTAAATCTGTGTCATCAATATATAATCTATCCGAAACCTTCCACTGTCTCCAGGCCTCTTCCATGTATACAACGTTCTTTTGTGATTCTTAAACCTTGTCTTAGCTACGATTAAGTTATGCCCTGCCCAAAATTATACCAGGCGGCTTCCTCTTTCATTCTTTACCCCACGGTCCATATTCACCTACTACTTTTCCTTCTCTTCCTCTATCGAATTCCAGTCCCCCATGACTATTAAATTTTCGTCTCCCATAACTATGTGAATTATCAATATGAGTTCGCTATAATGATCCTCAAAGCACTTTAGCACTGTTCTGGCTCAGAGACACGGACCATCATATTGTTGAAAGACGGCATCTCCATCGGGGAAGGCGCGTGAAGAGATGCAGGTGGTTCGTAGTTGTCAGTATGTCTTTGATTACTACGGTATTAGAGACGGGTAGTTCGCGAACGAACTGGTCCAAGGGAACGGTTCACCAAGATGAACGAAAGGACCGAGGAACGAATTCCAAGTAACGATCGGTTCTTAGTTTACTTCGGTCGTGGCGGTCTACTTATAGTTCCTGGGAACGAGGAACGATCGGTTCATAGTTCACTTCGGTCGCGGCGGTCACTTCGGCAGTTCTCGTTCCAGCCTCGGTCGCGTGCTCGTCTCAGTCTCGGCCTCCCTCGGCCGCACTCGTCGTTCTTCGCATGACCACCTGTCTCAGTTCCACTGCTGACTGCTCCCAGTTAGTTCAGTATCCAGTTGTTCGTTTCGTTCACTGCGCTCGCCCATTTTGCATGTGTTCCAAACTGTTCTCTCACTTGGCTCTGGCTATTCAGCGTCCACGACCGGTAATCAAAAAGTATTTTATAGTTATGTAAATTACATAAAAATTACGTTGAATGTAATAGGTACGTCTTTTCAGTTAACAAAAGGGCATGTCAGCTCACTTTATTATATCGATGAACAGCAGAAGACATACTTATAACAAGGCAAGTTTTTTTGTTACTCATATAATTTTTGGTTTCGTCGACTTGATTTAGCAGCTAACTTTCAATAATTTGCTTCATTCTTAGTGTGAGAAAATTAATATAAAACGATTTTCGTGAATCTTTCATATACAAAACATTTCATTTAGGAAGGCTCTAATTATTTTTGAGTTTGGTTGTTTCCAATTTGCATTTCCTGGTAGTTTGGTTTCTTTGAAAGAAAACAAGTCGGTTGTGGGTCATTTTGGCTCAGTAGGAAAAGTGGTACCTCTCCACTGGAAAAGACATAGATTGCCATAAAATCGTATTTACTTACTATCTCAAAAACATTTGCTCAGAAGAAGCTTTCAAACCAAAAACTTTGTCACTGCGAACTTTATTATTATTATTGCTGCATTAACTTTAATAATGCAACATAAAAACCTAATTTTTACTAAGCGTGTGACGCAAGTATGAGAAAACCACATTCTATTTTATGCTTCCATAAAGTCTCTATTTCCCCTACGAACTCAGAGACAACGCGAAGTATATATAGGGTGTAAACGATTACTGTTTAAGACGTAGCATAGCTATGTAGTGGAAGTCGAAACAAAGAATTTTATACAAGACACTTGTGGTCTATTAAGTCGGGAAACAGTCACCAACAGGTTTACAAGACTACATGTCCTATAGCCCATGTGCGTCGCATGAGATTTTCATGTTCTCTTCTACAGCTCTCTACACATCGTCATCGATTGTTTCGCTATTGCTGCTTGCATTAGCTTGTTATTTCTTCAGTGCCTAATTATTACATATTTGTCTGTTTGTTGTATCTGCTCATAACTGGCAACACATCGTCCGTAATTGACGAGCAGTCTGTACTCGGGGCCGGTTATCCATGCACCAGCCTTTATTATTTCCCTGCGATCAGCCACACAAGGCTACGGTTGGCTAAACGAGAAGTTCTGCAGAATCACAGAAATTACTTCTAGAAGGGTGTAAGAATTGTGTAATGAATAAAAACTGTACACTCCAGGGGGGAGGAAAGTGCCCCCTCCTGGTTCCCTCCATCCTTCAGTCACCTACACTATTAGTTTTTAGTTTTTCATAAGAACCACAAACTGAGCACAAATGAACGGTGAACGAGTAAAAATGAACAGTTCCCAAAAAAGAACGATCAGCAGTGAACTAGTTCACAAGGATGAACGAGTTTACCCATCTCTATACAGTACTACAGATCTTGTGCAAGCACAAGAGAATGTCTCCCTGAGCATAATACAGCTCCTACCTGCCAGCGTCCGTGGTGCGCCGTTGACCTCGATGAGTTCGTCAGTGGAGACGTCCAGCGACCTCGTAGAACAAAAATGTGACTCACTCGAAGAGCCGACATATTTCATTGATCGATGTCGACTCCCAATGGCCCCGCGCCCACTGAAATCGCAACTGACGATGTCGTTGGGTCGACATGTGAATACATATGATCTGTCTGTTGTGGAGGGCCATTTTCAACAACACACGATGAACAGTGGGCGCCGAATACAGTAGAGCGTCGATTATCCGAAGTAATTGGTTGACATGGGTGTTCGGAAAACTGGTTTGTTCGGATAATCGAACAGTACATGTGTTGTGTACATAGTTCCTCGTAGTCATCGCGTACACAACTTTCCCACCAGAGCGCGCCCCGCTAAGCACAACAGTGCAGGCGCAGCGCTCGTCCGTCTCCGCGCTACGAGTTGGCGCTGTCTTAGAGACGGACCAAATTCTGCTTCCGCCGACCCGCGTATTAATATGTAAGGCAGCCAATGAGATTCTACTAACGTAGAACCTTTTCTGCTTGCGGATCACACTCGCACAGTGATACATGAACGCGCGAGGTATTTTAACGAGCGTACAGACCTCCGATTACTCAGTCGGTGCCTAATAAGATTATCATATTCCTGTACATAGCCATGAAGAGAAATGTATAGACACTTTGTCAAGGATCAGAGATATGTGAGAATAAGTTTAATGTACCAAGACCAAAGGAACTTCAGATTGTCAGTTTTAAATAGTGTCCAGAATCAAGTTAAGTAACGTTTATGATTGTTATTATTTTAATAAATATGTGTGAAAATTAATCAAGTTCTGTTTATAGTTGGTCACCGTCAATCTGCTACTCTAAGTGTGCAAGTGGCGTTTCTATCATCTGACCTAACGGCAGAAAAAAAAACACGTCACGATAAAACCACGAGACATATTGCTGACACTCGCCTACTTCGTTAGATAGACAAGTGAAACAACTTCGTGGTGTGTCTAGCGAAGGTCTTACAATACACACACCACAACATGTTTATTTGCCAAAATGAAGTACCGTACAGTAAATTTATTCATAAAAACAGGCATCTCTTTTAGAATTACAAAGTAACATCAAAGGCAACTTCAGTAGGAATATATAGCATGTGGCACAGTTTATGAAATAAAAATATATACATATTACATACGCATTTTGCATGAACAATACACACAGTATACAAAATTAACGTTTAAAAAAATTCTTCATTTTGGTCTGTCTAAGCAAGCCTACACGCTTGCGAGCAGCTAAGTCATGTACTTTTTTCATTACAGATATCTGAAACTGGTCACGTTCATCTTGGGCTTCAAACCATCGCAAGGCAGTATCTAAACAAATGAACGCCTCACATGCTGTTGATATACTTTCATCCTCACTTTCTGGAGCACTGATTGATGAGATGCTGGCGGAGTCATCTTTATCAGTAACGACGTTTACAATATCGCTGCCCTGGATGATTTGGTGTCCTGGATCTGCATCAGCGATATTCATGCATTCGTGAATGTCTTCTTCATCACATTCGTGGCAATCTATTTCTTTTAGCATACCAAGAATTTCGGACATATCATTCTGTTCGTCATTTTCAATCATACCTTGTGAATTTTCTTCTGTGTCCAAAATTTTATTCCAGGCTTTCTTCAAATTCTCTTCCTTTACACTATTCCATGCTGCACTGATCATGTAGGACGCGTCTTTTATGTCAATATTCTTATGATTTCTTAAGAGACTTTCTTCTCCATCCTCTTCTCTTTCTAACAATAATTTACGCAACAATTATTTCCTGTAGTATCGTTTGAAAGTCTCAATAACGCCTTGATCCATGGGCTGTAATAAGGAGGTTACGTTAGGTGGAAGAAATAGTACCTTTATGAACTCGTCTTTCTCGTTTAAAATATCACATGACGGATGAGTTGGTGCATTGTCAAGGAGAAGTAGTGTTTTCTCCCTCTTCCCATTCTCTAGCTGATGAGCTTTTACAGAGGGTACGAAAAGTCCAGTAACCACTTCATAAAAATCGTACTATACATGCAGGAACTCTTTTGTGAGGTGTACACAACAGGCAAGGCTGAAATATTAACGTGCTTGAAACAACGCGGTTTTTTACTTTTACCAATGACGAACACAGGTAGTCGGTGACTTCCAGTAACATTAGCACAAGCCAAAGGTGTAATACGGTCCTTGCTTGTTTTAGGACCAGGTGTTGCTAATTCATGACGTGAAACAAGAGTTTTTCTCGGTAAAGCTTTCCAGTTAAGTCAGCATTGTAAAAGTTTTCGAGAGCATAATCTTCTTTCCTTAATACGTCCCTTAGTTTGACTTCGAAAGAATCAACTGCTGAAGAATCAGCCGACAGTTTTTCTCCCTGTATTGTAAGCTCACGAATGCCATGTCTTGACTTGAAGCGTTTTAACCAGCCCGGGCTCGCTTTAAAGTTCGAAGGTCTTCCAAGTTTTTCCTTGAACTGCATTGCCTTCCCACACAGAATGGGACCTGAGATAGGTTCTCCTTCCGATCTCTTTTGTGTAAACCACTTGTAAACAGCATCATCTAGATCTATGTTAATGGCGAGCTTCATAGTTTTACAGCTTGTTGATCCATCAGTAGAATCAAGCAGAGCTATAAAATTTGCTATGCTCGTCTTTTGTTTCTTTTTATATCCGTAATTGTCGACATCCCCATCTCGTACCCATTGGATAAAGTGATTGCAGATTCACCTTCTTCTAACCTTTTAATAAACTCGTTCCTCATAGAAAAGGCAACACGTTTACGTTTAAGCATTTTGTATCGTCAAGTTCGCTTCTTCACGCAGCAGCACACAAGTGGTCGTAACATAACAGAAGGTGACTGTCTGCACCGTGAGAAGCTCTTCTCGGTGGCGTGCAGTGCTTCGAACTGCGCGGAGCGGCACGCCTCAACTCTAAGCCGGCGCAGCTGTTGCTGCGAACAGCTTCGATACTGCTTCGATACAGCTTCTACTGCCAGTGCCGAGCCGACAGAAGTGTGCCTATTGTTGAAACAAAGCGACTGGCAGCTCGGCCGGTCAGCAGCGCCTTGTGAAGGCCCCATTAGAAGCAGTGTTCCGCCAGCTGTAGCGCAGTGCGGCGACTACTGTGGGAAACTTGTGTTGGGAGTGAGGGGGATGATGGACGGTAGGGTGGGAGAGTAACAGGTGCGAGCGAGTACACAGTTCCGTTAAGCGGTCGTTCGGTTGACTGACGTTCGGTTAATCGGCCCTCTACTCTACTTGTGCTTGCACCCGAATTGTGCTCTTTCGGCAGAGATGCCACAGATCACCATGTCGTACTTTACAGAACAGGCAGGCCTCTGGACCACGCGTTCTATGAAAAGTCGTGGACGTCCAATTACTTAGCGCCTAGTGTTAATTTCACTGTCCTTCTACATCTTTCCATAGATGCTCACGACAGCAGCATGTGAACATTCTGTCAGGTTCGCTGTTTTCGAGATAGTAATTCACAGTGAGGTGCAGGTCAGAGGGGTGTTCTGAACACAATTTCGACACAAAGCAGCTCAATAGGCTGTGGAGTGGAAGGGGTAGGCTAGCAATAGAACAGTGCATCACCACTGACTAGACACTCATTTATTGAACACACAAGTCAGGTATTACCCAAAAGGAACAATAAGTACCAAATTGCAAAATAATATTCTTTTCCTTTAAGTCACTCAAACATTTAAACAGGCAAATAGCAATCATTTAACTGAAAGCCTTTTAAGAAAGCAAGCCTAGAAAATCTGAATGATGAGTTTAAATCATATTTAAATAGGCTCTGACTGAGCACGTATTTTAAAACGAATACTTCCTTTAAGGAATCAGCAATCAAAATTACATATTCCTCAACAATCATATTACATCCAAGACATTTAAGATTAAACAGTAATATACAACATCAGAGAGCTGCAGTCCCAAGTTTTAAGCAGCACGTTTCAGATGGACTGCACTGCAACAGTACAATACAAGTCCCTCAGAAGATATCCCCACACAGGAAGTTATTGCCACAGTCGACAAAATATCAACATCATTCCATGTAGAGACCTAAAACAAACTTAAAGCTCTCTTAAGTTTGGTACAGTTAATTCCCTTTCAACATAACATTCATCACAAGTCTAGCACTAGGAAGGCACCGACACCCCACAATTTAGCACGCGAAAAACTACAGCGACGCACTCATCTCGTATCCTTACAAAATCGAAGAACAGAGAGCCGGCTCCCCAATAGCGGAACATTTAACCACGCGCAGCGTGCGTGTTTGCGGGATGCTGGTCTCGCCCTTAACCTCAACACCAGTTCAAATACTAGTCAGCCTACAATCTTGAACCACCATACACATTCCTTCAGTTACTGCATAGAAAGCCAATGTGATAGGCAAACAGACCAGCACATGATAAAAGCTTAAGCAGTTTCCTTACTAGACAACCCTTAAGAATAGTAGCCGTATTTTTTTATTTTTTTTTTTAAACGGCACACCCACAATCAAAAGACAAACAACGCCAATCATAAGGACAGTAGCACATCAGCAAGTAGCAATGGTAACTTCTCCTTACATTGGCTACAAATCAGCGCGTGATTCAACACACCAGAGAACAGTCTTTACAACATAACCATCAATACAATAGCAAATTACTCACATGTGTTCTCCCTCACGATTTCGATTCGCAAAGCCATAGACAAAACGTCTAGAACAAATCACTTAGACCAACACAATGTTGCTCCCTCAGTTACCCCAAATAACTGACTCCCTTAGTTGCACAGCAAAGAACCAGACCTAATGAAACCACCACAGTTTTCGCCTCTAAATTGTCACAGTACAAGTGAGACTCAATCACAAATGTAATTTTACACCAACAGTTTCTGTATAGTCAATACAAGCGCCTGATTTTCACCCGTTTATAACGGCAGGCAGCAACATCGTACGTAACAGAGCTTAGACACAAGCTCTTACCAACTCTCTTCTCCGAAAGCAGCCACTGCAACTCTCGGGAACCACTGGGACATCCAGTGCAAAACTCGTTACTCCTTCACACAAACTACAGGGCGCCCGCCTCCCGCTGCTTGCTACGGCGCCTTCAGTTCAGATCCAACTTGTATATCTCCGTGCGATAGGTCCGGTGCCACACTCGCTGCGTCAACCCGACAACCGTCTCCCACCACGTCCTGGAGCACAGCCCCCACAGGACCTCGCCTCGTTACTCCTCACATAGGCCCCAGAGGGCGCTGCTTACCGCCCTGACCGTGGCAGGAAAGATAAACCACCAGAGAGGCAATATCGATATGAGCCGCCACGGATCACACAGGTTCTGCGTAATAATAATAATCTGGCCTTAGTCAAAGTCGCTTATCTCAACGGATTTCTCCATCTGTAGCCCATATCTTCTGTGGGATCATCTGCAGTCCATGTCTGCCCCGCTTAGATACTTTTGTTGCCACATCACGTGCCCGGAACGCCAACAGGCGTCATCGGACGTCGAGGGGGACTGTGGTCATAATGTTTTGCCTTATCAGTGTATGTGAAGGAAACTTTGAATATTTCGAAATAAGACAAGGACTTAAGCAAGGAAGTATTCTATCTCCTGCACTTTTTAATGTTGTGATGGAGGGGATGAATAGGGCACTTAAAGATATAGTAAAAGAAAAAGACAAATAGATGGTTTTTGCAGATGATATGGTTATATGGGGTGATAAAGAGATAGATGTACAGTTACAGCTTGATGAGTGGAAGGAAATAATGAAAAGGTATGGATTAAAAATAAATAAAGATAAGAGTGAAGTAATGGTATTTGGAAGAGAGAAAGGAATCAACGTAAATATTACCTTGAATGGAGAACTCAAAGTGGTAGAAAATTTCACTTATCTAGGGAGTGAAATATCTAGGGATAGAAGAATAACTAACGAAATTAATAGGAGGTTACAGTAGGGAGGTAATTCCTAACAAACAATGAAACACCTGATTTCGAATAATGAAGTTTCAGAAAGAGCAAAACTCCCTTATGTATAACAATTATTATATCCCTACTGTCACCTATGGTGGAGAAACTTGGACAATGACAGGAAGGGACTGGAGCAGACTGCAAGAAGGGGAAATGAAATTTCTCAGAGCAGTTAAGGGAAAAACAAGAATGTACAGAGTAAGGAATGTAGAGATTAGAAAGGACCTCAAACAAGAAAGTATGAGAGAAGAAATTGAAAGAAAGAGATTAAGATGGTATGGGCATGTTAAGACGATGCATGGATAGAGACTCCCCAAAATTATGGATGGGAAAAGACCTAGAGGGCGCCCAAGAACACGGTGGAAAATGGGCGTTCCTCATGGTGGTGGGATACCTGAACCGTGCTAATACCAGTATCATGCTGTTGTTGTTGTTGTGGTCTTCAGTCCTGAGGCTAGTTTGATGCAGCTCTCCATGCTACTCTATCCTGTGCAAGCTACTTCATCTGCCAGTAGTTACTGCAACCTACATCCTTCTGAACCTGCTTAGTGTATTCATCTCTTGGTCTCCCTCTACTATTTTTAACCTCCACGCTGCCCTCCAATACTAAATTTGTGATCCCTTGATGCCTCAGAACATGTCCTACCAACCGATTCCTTCTTCTAGCCAAGTTGTGCCACAAACTCCTCTTCTCCCCAATCCTATTCAGTACCTCCTCATTAGTTACGTGATCTACCCATCTAATCTTCAGCATTCTTCTGTAGCACGACATTTCGAAAGCTTCTATTCTCTTCTGGTCCAAACTAGTTATGGTCCATGTTTCACTTCCATACATGGCTACACGCCACACAAATACTTTCAGAAACGACTTCCTGATACTTGAATCTATACTCGAAGTTAACAAATTTCTCTTCTTCAGAAACGTCTTCCTTGCCATTGCCAGTCTACATTTTATATCCTCTCTACTTCGACCATCATCAGTTATTTTGCATCCCCAAATAGCAAAACTTCTTTAGTACTTTAGGTGTCACATTTCCTAATCTAATTCCCTCAGCATCACCCGACTTCACTCGACTACATTCCCTTATCCTCGTTTTTCTTTGGTTGATGATCATCTTATATCCTCCTTTCAAGACACTATTCATTCCGTTCAACTGCTCTCCCAAGTCCTTTGCTGTATCTGACAGAATTAGAATGTCATCTACGAACCTCAAAGTTTTTATTTCTTCTCCATGAATTTTAATACCTACTGCGAATTTTTCTTTTATTTCCTTTACTTTTTCTCAATATACAGTTTGAATAACATTGGGGAGAGGCTACAACCCTGTCTCACTCCCTTCCCAACCACTGCTTCCCTTTCGTGCCCCTCGACTGTTATAACTGCTCAAATGGTTTCTATACAAATTGTAAATAGCGTATCGCTCCGTGTATTTTACCCCTGCCACCTTCAGAAATTGAAGGAGAGTATTCCAGTCAACATTGTAAAACGCTTTCTCTAAGTCTACAAATGCTAGAAACGTATGTTTGCCTTTTCTTAATTTTCTACGAAATCCAAACTGATCTTCCCCAAGGTCGGCTTCTACCAGTTTTTCCATTCGTCTTTAAAGAATTCGCTTTAGTATTTTGCAGCCGTGACTTATTAAAATCGTAGTTCGGTAATTTTCACATCTGTCAACGCCTGCTTTTTGGGATTGGAATTATTATATTGTTCTTGAAGTCTGAGGGTATTTCGCTCATACATTTTGCTCACCAGATGGTAGAGGTTTGTCAGAACTGGCTCTCCCAAGGATATGTTGTCTATCCCCAGGGCCTTGTTTCGACCTAGGTAGCTACTTTTATTCTGAAGAAGGTTGGGTTATCCCTACTGAAACATAAGTAAAACTAGGTACACTTTGAAACTGAGGTTGTCGGTTTTTAAAATTGCAACTAACATTTGTACAGTTGCTGACAGGGCCGCGAAATGTTGGAAGTATTTAAAAATATTTTACTTGTATCTCCATTTTCAAGGGGATGTGCCCTTTCGTAACACATCACTGGTCTTCTTTGCTTCTTATTTCTTAGTGATCGTTTTCTACAGTTAGTCTCCATTTGCCAAATTCACACACACATACTCTCTCTCTCTCTCTCTCTCTCTCTCTCTCTCTCTCTCTCTCTCACACACACACACACACACATCTACACACGTCTATCTAACTGAAGAATGGTGAGTGTATGAGTAGAAAGTATTTTTATTAGTTACGTATTTCAGAATTACAAGTCGCTGGGAAGTTTCGTAATCGTCTGGGCATATAAAACTAGATGAGCGACGAAAGTCTTCAAGATGTTATGCTTTGTGGTACCTTATGACTTCACAGTTGTTCTGTGCTGTGGCATCGTGGCTCTGAGTATTGGAGAAATCATTAAAGTGCACGCGATGACAGGGGTGTAAGGTCACAGAAGACACACGGCACACAATTATCTATTAATAGACATAGTACTGTCATTTGTTAATGTTAGACAGAGGTCATGTAATGTCATATTGACTGTATGCGTGTTGCTTTATATTCACCTATCGTGATGAAAGACGCAATATAACTGTGTGCAGAAGAAGTGCTTTCTATTATTTAGCAAGAAGTGGAAAATGTAGCAAAGTTTCCCTACCCCAGCACACAACTGCAACAGTGAAGAATTCCACATCATTCCGATCTACACTGTTTCTTTGAACAGTTGCTCAAGATGCAGCAGTTCAGAATTTGAGAGTAACAGCACTCACAGTCTGAAGACACATTTCTCAAAGCAGAGTGTGTAAAATTTCACCCTGTCTCCCTCTTGCAGAACCCAGATTAAATTCTATGTTGAGAACCTACGAAATTTGGGCGTGAAGTTTATATTAAAAACAGATCACTAAGAGATCAACAATCCTGACGAGAAAATTTATCGGTAGGTATTTCTCGTGGCATTGCATTGAACGCTACAGCACTGATTTCATGACGAAATAAATGAGCGTTCATATTTGAGAAGAAAATGGAATAACTTGTCAATAAATACAAGTTGTATAAATTGACAATAATTATGCTGCAGAAGGCTTTTAAATACTACATTTCAGAAAACTGCCAGAACAATGAAAAGCACATCACTGCTCCATGGTTTCCTCAATGACACCCTAGCAGTAAGTAGTGATCACATCTATTACTCATCAACCTACAGCAACGCAGTACGGCCAACACAGTAAATCTGGTTTGTGGAATGTGGAATGTGGAATGTGGAATGTGGAGAGACGTGCAGACGTTTTTTATGAACAGTGTCAAACCCAACTTGTGTTTGTTGTGATTTATGTTGTAGAGTAAATAAGGTGATCTGACTGCCAAAAGTTATACATATGATGTGGCACTTTCATACAACAGAAGACAAGATTTAAACTAAAAATTTAGTAACTAATTGTCGATACTGACCACAAGCATGGAACAACAGATTGAACAGCGTTTGACAAGTTGAAGCAAATAATTTAGTGACCAAACAGATACTAAATTAAATGAACTGAACACAAGGATTGAAGCTCAAGGTACTAGATTAGATAGTACTAATGCCAATACATATGCTCAAGGTAATGAACACAGGCACACAAAGTGTTAGATTTGTAAAGGTTATAGCAGAGACTAATGCACAAATGATTGCTGTATTGGAAACCAAGTATCAGAAATTAGATGAACACATAAGGGACCCATGTAAATGAAAAATTAGAATCTGATAATAGACTCAGTTACAAGCTGCAATGTCTATTGGAGCAGAGGAGTTACATTCTAAGGCGATGACTTAGAAATACAGGAGATTACTGAACAGTTTAGAGAGGTGACTAGGGATTTATCACACATTAAAGATTTCACTGAGCAAGAATTTATGGAAATGCATAAGAAAATCTTAGACATGACTGTTTGATCGAACAGTTTGTGGAATGATTTTCTAGACAAGCTTAAAAAGAATCAGAGGTCATCAAATACACAGGAAGAGCCAAATCCTGAATTACTGGATCCTAGGTATTACATTAATAGTTTGAGTAGCTACAAGAAATATAATGAATGGCACTTAAGAAAATCTAAGTACTCAGATGGTCCCACAGAGGAAAACCATTCAATAAAACTGTTGGTCCATAGATATATGGTATTGTGGGTGGTCAACAGTAACTGAACTTTTTACTTCCATTGTACGATTGGACAATTTAAATAAAGAATAGGAAGACTTGCAAACCAATAATAAAGATCGAAATCGGTAGCCCCTTGTTTCTAATGTAGGAACAATTAAAGGTATTGTAAAACTCGAAGACAAAGTAACAAAGGAAAGGTATAAAAATACTGTTTATTACACAAATAAGGAAAACAGGATTGTGTAAGTAGACCAGTAGAGGGACAACAATGCATGTTCTGAAGCAGGGACCAGTCTTCAGGACATAGCATTACAATGTAAGTACACACAGGAAAAGCGGTAGCCATCACACATGTGATGTCTATTCAAGAGTTATTACTGGGGAAGAAAACAGTAGCACAGAAGAACAAATAAAAGTGATAGTACCTGGTAAGATGTTTGGAATGGAGGACTGTACTCACTTAGATTCAAGTAGTGAGAGGTTCCTAATATTCCAGAATTAATGCTAACAATACTTATTAAATATTTGTGCACAATGATCCCTGTCATAGGTATAATAGTAAAAAAGGAACTGCTGTTAAGGAAGAAATGTGATTACCAATAACAATTAATACCTCTATCTTTTATCAAACTTTATCGGTCGTACCAAATCTTAACCTAGATGTACTTCTAAGTTTAAACTGCCTAATTGACAGTAAACTGTCACTATGTATTTTAATGAGAATGGACTATGATACATAAGAGAATAGAATACCATTTAAAATAACTCAATATTTTTAAACAAGAACTTCAAATGATGAAACATGTGTATTTAATGGCTAAGTCTGATGTAGTGGTAGTAGAGGAACCTACCTTGAGGTGTAGTTGTCTATTTTATATGCTGGAATCAGAAATGAATAATAAGAATACAAATGTCCTAGTTCTGGGTGCTGCTTCTAATAAAGCACGTAATAAGTACGTGGATATTATATTATGATGATGTTTGGTTGTGGGGAGCTCAACTGCGCGGTCACCAGCGCCCGTACAAAGTCGCAATTTTTACACAGTCCAATTTTTATACAATACAATTTAGCCACTGTCACGAATGACGATGATGATGAGAAAAACACAAACACCCAGTCTCCCGGCAGAGAAAATCCACTACCTGGCTGGAAATCGAACCTGGGACCCCGCAATCCAGAGGCAGCAACGCTCGACACTAAACCACGAACTGCGGACCGGAATACAGTATGCAATGCTATAAAAGTTTACTATTCACCCGGAAATTGTAGATCCTCTTGATGGACAGCAGTGGGCAATGAACGAATACATTCTGTGGTAAACCATGGAATGTCTATTGACAGAAATGATCAATCATAACAAAGGAGGGCATCCAAAGACTCAGTATGTATGACTATTTTGCGAGTTTATCTTAGTATATTTTGTAATGGTTTGCTTTATTTAAATTTATCACATAACCAAATGTGGTGTGGGTTTGTCTTCTTTGTCATAGAAGGAAGTAACTGTGATGCAAATGGTTCAAATGGCTCTGAGCACCATGGGACTGAACATCTTAGGTCATCAGTCCCCAAGAACTTAGAACTACTTAAACCTAAGTAACCTAAGAACATCGCACACATCCATGCCCGAGGCAGGATTCGAACCTGCGACTATAGCCGTCGCGCGGTTCCAGACTGAGGCACCTAGAACCGCTCGGCCACACTGGCCGTCGTAACCGTGAGTGTCGTGAGTTTTGTAGAAAGGGATTTATTCTAAATGACATGATTGGTTTCGAATAATTGTCTAGAGACAGTTAATGAATAAATTTAAAAACCTGTACGACGATGGATAACATAACTTTAATGTGGATAATTAAGCTTATACTTAATTTGCGTTATCTAGAGAATTCAAGACTGGGCTAGAGGAGTAGCTATATAGAAGTAACACAAAAACAGCTTATAATTAAGAAATTAGTGGTTCTATCATTCCAATAGGATGCAACGACGTATTACAGGAAGGGTGATTTGGAGCAATACATAGTTAGTTTCTGGATAACATTCATAACAGGAAATGATACTAGAGGTCTATTGGAAAGAAATTAAGTGAGGGAGACTTATTCTGAGTTAACAGTGAAATTTGAGGTTAACCTAGAGGTGTAAGTGGTTTACCAGGCATTGTTGTGGTTCGCCCACATTGCAGACGACGACTACGTAACTGATGAATGATGATCGTGACAGAAGTATTTTTATTAGTCAATAAGCTTTGATTCTCAAACTATTTGAAAGTGTTGTGTGGATTTCAGCTGCTACGGATGGGCAGTGCGTGTTTACAAGGTGGGAGTTTTACGAAAGTTCGAGGTACATGTTGTCTTGGGAGTGGACGGAAGGAATCAGACGCTTGGTTGTCTGTCAGTCGATACAGAACTGTCGTTTGTTAATGTTAGACACAGTTTATGCAATGACAGATCACTGGTATAAAAATTAATTGTTGCCTTATATACACCACTGATAACAGAGAAAAAATATTATTATGTACAGAAAAAGCCTTTCTTAAAAATTATATAGAATTGTGAATGCAAAGATCATGATACTACATTATATAATCAATATATATTATAAAAGTAAGTGTACGATACGCGGGCCGCTAAAACTCAGAATCGAGTCCCAAAAGGATCAAGGGAGTCATATTGTGTGTTAGCCCTCTATCCTCCACCCACGAAGAAGGTCCTAGTTTTTACGTGAATGGCATACTTTTGAAGGGTTGGGAAGTTTCGATCTCTAGAAATTTCAAGAATATCCCAGAACGTTCGGGAGTATTCCAGAATGTTTCAGAATGTACTACAATGATCATGGATGTAATGGAATATTCGTGAATAGTTTGGAACATTCGGGAAGGTTCCAGAATGTACGGGAACATGCCGGAACATCCCAGATCATTGTGGAACATCTCAGAACACTCTAGAATATTGTGGAATTTTCTGAACCATTATAGACCATTCGAAGCTTTTTTGGTATGTTCTGATATTCAGCAATGGTCAAGCTACACATTGGTAGTGGTATATAGAGCAAGACCCGTCGTCAGTTCAATCGTCAGGTTATTGTCAGTGACGAAGGGAGGAACCTAAAAGTTGTGCAGTGAGTGAATAAAAACGAACAGTGAAGTGTGAATAGTCACAGTGATACAGTGACTGAATAAAAATTAAAGTAAAGTCTGAGAACTGTGTAAAGTGTACATGTTGTATTTGTTAATAAATGGTTGAAATGATTTATGTTTTAGACAACGGGCAAATGTGAGAGAGGAGGAGATCTTGCCACTTCTGTAGCAACACGTCGAAAACAAAAAGAACAGTGAAAAAATGAAACAGACGAAGATTGCGAATTACTTTTAAGTTCCCAACGAACGCAGAGAGCACCGTGAGATGCGGAGAAACTGAAGAACAACGAACTGAACCGATTGAAGAATCAAGAACTGCGAAACAGTCTTACAGAACGAAGCATGTCATTCTCAATGGAGAGAAGTCTTCCGAAGCAGGGGAGTGTCGTAGAACCGTTGCTATTCACAATATATATAAATGACCTTGTGGATGACATCGGAAATTCACTGAGGCTTTTTGCGGATGATGCTGTCGTATATCGAGAGGTTGTAACAATGGAAAATTGTACTGAAATGCAGGAGGATCTGCAGCGAATTGACGCATGGTGCAGGGAATGGCAATTGAATCTCAATGTAGGCAAGTGTAATGTGCTGCGAATACATAGAAAGATAGATCCCTTATCATTTAGCTACAAAATAGCAGGTCAGAAACTGGAAGCAGTTAATTCCATAAATTATCTGTGAGTACGCATTAGGAGTGATTTAAAATGGAATGATCATGTAAAGTTGATCGTCGGTAAAGCAGATGCCAGACTGAGAGTCATTGGAAGAATCCTAAGGAAATGCAATCCGAAAACAAAGGATGTAGGTTACAGTACGCTTGTTCGCCCAATGCTTGAATACTGCTCAGCAGTGTGGGATCCGTACCAGATAGGGTTGATAGAAGAGATAGAGAAGATCGGAGAGCAGCGCGCTTCGTTACAGGATCATTTAGTAATCCCCAAAGCGTTACGGAGATGATAGATAAACTCCAATGGAAGACTGCCGGGAGTCGCTCATTAGCTCGGTACGGGCTTTTGTTGAAGCGTCGAGAACATTAGTCATGCAGTATATTGCTCCCGCCTACGTATATGTCGTGAAGAGACCATGAGGATAAAATCAGAGAGATTAGAGCCCACAGAGAGGAATACCGACAATCCTTCTTTCCACGAACAATACGAGACTGGAATAGAAGGGAGAACCGATAGAGGTACTCGAAGCTACCCTCCGCCACACACCGTCAGGTGGCTTGCGGAGTATGGATGTAGATGTATATGTAGATGTAATAAAAAGACTGCGAACTCAAGACAACCATGAAAATATCATCCTGTGAGTACCACACAACGACAAATAAACAGCACAGTCCAACACTACCACCATACGGGAGAATATAACAAACACGCCGTACGCGAAAAAAACGGATAACATCTGTCTATTTTGGAACCCGAAAAAACTCCTTAGAGAAACACCAGGATTCTGTTGCCTCAATGGAAAAATCCGATTACCACCAATGGAAGCACCTCCGCCAGTGTTTTTACATTACATGACGAGTGAAAAACCATAATCAGAACACTTTGTTCAAAATACAAAAGCGTACGATGCCTGCTTCCACATTACTTCTTTTGGTATCACTTCGATCAGCACTAACAGAGATGAAATCGATTATGTTTTTTCCATGTAAGAACAAATCTATCACAACATGCTACTACTATCCAACGAAGAACATAAATTCATGTAAGCATATTTGTGGCGTGCATACTGTAAGACCTTCAGTACACACACCATCAGATTATTTGACTTGTCGCTCTAACGAAGTAGGCGAGTGTCAGCAGTATGTCTCATGGTCTTATCGTGGCGTGTTTATCTTCTGCCATTAGGTCAGACGATAGAAATGACACTTGCACGCTTAGAGTAGCAGATTGACGGCGACCAACTTTAAACAGAACTTCATTAATTTTCACACACATTTATTAAAATGAGAAAAAGCATAAACCTTACTTAACTTGATTCTGGATGCTATTTACAATTGACAATCTGAAGTCCTTTGGTCTTGGTACGTTAATCTTATTCTCACATATATCTGATACTTGACAAAATGTATATACATTTATCTTAATTGTCTGTACGGGAATACGATAATCTTTATTAAACGCAGACTGAAACTTGACTATAGACCAATGCAGACCAATACAGACTGATGCAGATTGACTAATCGGAGGTCTGTACACTCGTTATAATACATCGAGCGTTCATGTATCACTGCGCGAATGTGATCCACGTGGAGAAAAGGTCCTACGTTAGCAGCAATCTCATTGACTGCGTTACATATTAATACGCGGGTCGGCGGAAGCAGAATTTGGTCCGTCCCGAAGACAGCGCCATCTCGTAGTGCGGAGACGGACGAGCGCTGAGCCTGTGCTGTTGTGCTTAGCGGGGCGCGCTCTATTGGGAAAGCTGTGTACGCTCTGACTACGCGGAACTATGTACACAATATTTTATCGGAATTGAAGAAACAGAAGCTGATCAACGATGCACAAATATCAGTGGGCTCAGACGAGAAGTAGTCCGAGAACAACACAGGATCTTACACGAATACAATCAACAGATTCACGTATTGAAAACAGCACTAGACTGATTGATTTCTGATGACAATAAAATTGTCATTCGATCCGACAAAAGACCGCATGGAGCACGAGAACGTCGATCTAATGCACCTCTCACAGACGAAGTCGCCATCGTAATTGCGAAGAATGGAAACACAAGTCACAACATAATCGTCCAACGTAGAAGAGAAGGACTACAACGCACTGCAGGGACACACCGTTGAAATGATGCCAACCAGTCATCATCATCATCATCATCATCATCATCATCATCATCATCAAGACTTATTATGCCTTTCAGCGTTCAGTCTGGAGCATAGCCCCCTTATAAAATTCCTCCATGATCCCCTATTCTGTGCTAACATTGGTGCCTCTTCTGATGTTAAACCTATTACTTCAAAATCTTTCTTAACCGAATCCAGGTACCTTCTCCTTGGTCTGCCCCAACTCCTCCTACCCTCTACTGCTGAACCCATGAGTCTCTTGGGTAACCTTGCTTCTCCCATGCGTGTAACATGACCCCACCATCTAAGCCTGTTCGCCCTGACTGCTACATCTATAGAGTTCATTCCCAATTTTTCTTTGATTTCCTCATTGTGGACACCCTCCTGCCATTGTTCCCATCTACTAGTACCTGCAATCATCCTAGCTACTTTCATATCCGTAACCTCAACCTTGTTGATAAGGTAACCTGAATCCACCCAGCTTTCGCTCCCATACAACTAAGTTGGTCGAAAGATTGAACGGTGCACAGATAACTTAGTCTTGGTGCGGACTTCCTTCTTGCTGAGCGCTCAGTGCATTAGCTTTGCTACACCTCGCTTCCAGTTCTTTCACTATGTTGCCATCCTGTGAGAATATGCATCCTAAGTACTTGAAATTGTGTAAAACCCGTTGGCAGCGATGTGGAAGGGGTAGTATGTGTAAGTAGGTTGTTTAGGTTTTTATGTTGGTAACGCCATGTAGCGCTCTGTATGAAAATCACTGACTGTGCTGTGTGCAATCAGTGGCTGGTTGCATTGTTGGAATATTCTCTATTCTAGTGTTGGGCAGTTGGATGTGAACAGCGCGTAGCGTTTCGCAGTTGGAGGTGAGCCGCCAGCAGTGGTGGATGTGGGGAGAGAGATGGCAGAGTTTTGAGAGCTGACGATCTGGACGTGTGTCCGTCATAAAAAGGAAATGAGCTGATATATATATATATATATATATATATATATATATATATATATATATATATATATATATATGATGAGTTTTGAACACTAAGCACATTGTTTGTTCCCCATCAAAATCTTTCATTTGCTAACTATGCCTATAAGTAGTTAGTGCCTTCAGTAGTTAGAATATTTCATTTAGCTGGCAGTATTGGCACTCGCTGTATTGTAGTAGTTCGAGTAAAGAAGATTTTGTGAGGTTAGTGATTCATGAAAGGTGTAGGTTATTATTAGTCAGGCCCATTCTTTTGTAGGGATTATTGAAAGTCAGATTGCTTTGCGCTAAAAATATTGTGTGTCAGTTTCGTGATGATCAGAATAAGAGAGAGATGTCTGAGTACGTTGAGTTTTGCTCAGTTGTTTGAAAATCTAACAATGTAAGAGTTTTTCCAGCATTGTCATTCATAAATTTTTCTAAGGGGACGTTTCATATACCGTTAGGAGAGCCTGTTCTGTTGATGGTGCGAATGGAGAGGTCTACTGCGAGTCGAATCTCTGGAACAGTTCTGAAACGAATCCCACGACGCGGTTCCTTCATCTCCGGAATCAAATCAAAGTCACAAGGACTGAACTCCTGGGAGTATGGTGGGTGGTACAGTACATCCCAGTCCGACGGAACAGAGTAGCCACTGCTTGCGCTGTATCACCACCACTCTAGGTGGTCACTGTCATGCAAAATGGTGGGTGGGTTGCGCCGGCCGCTGTGGCCGAGCGGTTATAGGCGCTTCAGTCAGGAACCACGGAGCTGCTACGGTTACAGGTTCGAAACATGCCTCGGGCATGGATGTGTGTGATGTCCTTCGGTTACTTAGGTTTAAGTAGTTCTACATCTAGGGGACTGATGACCTCAGAGGTTAAGTCCCATAGTGCTTAGAGCCATTTTTGAATGGGTGGGTTGCGCAGAAAGTGTCGCCGCTTCTTTCGCAAAGCTGGTCGCAGGTGATGCTCGAAAAACAAAGAGTAATAATGTGCATTGACGGCACATTCAGTCATGCTCCAACTCCGTTGCTCCTGTTTCGAAAACATAGTGACACCGTTACGTTAGACCCCTCGCTCACAAGTGACGGTGTTTCCCTTGATTGTGCACACGCCGTTGACGTGGGACGGGCTGTCCATTTGCTCGGATGTAAGGTAGGTATGTCAACTACGTGTGCCATCAGCGACAATAGCACTGCATAGTGTTGCCACTTTTTAAGTTCCAAACATCGTAATTACTTGGACGCACGAGACGTCTGCTGGAAAACGTTTCTAATAACGCTATTGCTGGTGGAAACACATCGCACTTGGACTGGTATCATGTAGCATCGCAGCCCATTCCGCCCTACAACTACCGTGGAATATTGCCGAGGAACAATTCCCGGTACGAAAAATCTCAAGAGCATGTGGACAGGATGAACTTCTAAAGCAATGGCACATAAAAAATCAATCGAAGCATGGACAAGAACTGTGAGAAAACTCTGAAGTGATGAGGGAAGCTCTACTCAATACTCTCAGGAGATTTTCGAAAAACACTTCCAGTTATGCCCAAATCAACACCAGCAGACGATATCAATGCATGCTTAAGAAAATCACATCTCTGGGCACACGTACAAATACTGCGCCTAACAAATATTGTGAGGGTTGCACTGTTATAAGACGAAACAAAAGCAAAATTTGCTCAACAACTTTCACAAATAGGCGAAGGCATATACACTCCTGGAAATGGAAAAAAGAACACATTGACACCGGTGTGTCAGACCCACCATACTTGCTCCGGACACTGCGAGAGGGCTGTACAAGCAATGATCACACGCACGGCACAGCGGACACACCAGGAACCGCGGTGTTGGCCGTCGAATGGCGCTAGCTGCACAGCATTTGTGCACCGCCGCCGTCAGTGTCAGCCAGTTTGCCGTGGCATACGGAGCTCCATCGCAGTCTTTAACACCGGTAGCATGCCGCGACAGCGTGGACGTGAACCGTATGTGCAGTTGACGAACTTTGAGCGAGGGCGTATAGTGGGCATGCGGGTGGCCGGGTGGACGTACCGCCGAATTGCTCAACACGTGGGGCGTGAGGTCTCCACAGTACATCGATGTTGTCGCCAGTGGTCGGCGGAAGTTGCACGTGCCCGTCGACCTGGGACCGGACCGCAGCGATGCACGGATGCACGCCAAGACCGTAGGATCCTACGCAGTGCCGTAGGGGACCGCACCGCCACTTCCCAGCAAATTAGGGACACTGTTGCTCCTGGGGTATCGGCGAGGACCATTCGCAACCGTCTCCATGAAGCTGGGCTACGGTCCCGCACACCGTTAGGCCGTCTTCCGCTCACGCCCCAACATCGTGCAGCCTACCTCCAGTGGTGTCGCGACAGGCGTGAATGGAGGGACGAATGGAGACGTGTCGTCTTCAGCGATGAGAGTCGCTTCTGCCTTGGTGCCAATGACGGTCGTATGCGTGTTTGGCGCCGTGCAGGTGAGCGCCACAATCAGGACTGCATACGACCGAGGCACACAGGGCCAACACCCGGCATCATGGTGTGGGGAGCGATCTCCTACACTGGCCGTACACCTCTGGTGATCGTCGAGGGGACACTGAATAGTGCACGGTACATCCAAACCGTCATCGAACCCATCGTTCTACCATTCCTAGACCGGCAAGGGAACTTGCTGTTCCAACAGGACAATGCACGTCCGCATGTATCCCGTGCCACCCAACGTGCTCTAGAAGGTGTAAGTCAACTACCCTGGCCAGCAAGATCTCCGGATCTGTCCCCCCATTGAGCATGTTTGGGCCTGGATGAAGTGTCGTCTCACGCGGTCTGCACGTCCAGCACGAACGCTGGTCCAACTGAGGCGCCAGGTGGAAATGGCATGGCAAGCCGTTCTACAGGACTACATCCAGCATCTCTACGATCGTCTCCATGGGAGAATAGCAGCCTGCATTGCTGCGAAAGGTGGATATACACTGTATTAGTGCCGACATTGTGCATGCTCTGTTGCCTGTGTCTATGTGCCTGCGGTTCTGTCAGTGTGATCATGTGATGTATCTGACCCCAGGAATGTGTCAATAAAGTTTCCCCTTCCTGGGACAATGAATTCACGGTGTTCTTATTTCAATTTCCAGGAGTGTATCTTACTGATCAGATGACCGATCTCATTAAGCTCAACAGTGATTTCTGCAACGTAGCCATTGCTGAAAACAAACTCATCGACCAAAATTATCCATACATTGTTCACAACCTTATCAATGCGGATTAGCAACATGAAAGGGCAATTCTGGCAACTGAAAATAATATTGTTGACAATATCAGGACAGTGTGAACTTCCGTACAGAATTTCTAAATTCTGTGCAAATACCAGGAATGCCATAACACTGCCTTCGGCTTAAAACTAGATCTCCGTTCATGTTGTGGTCTTCAGTTCTGAGACTGGTTTGATGCAGCTCTCCATGCTACTCTATACTGTGCAAGCTGCTTCATCTCCCAGTACTTACTGCAACCTACATCCTTCTGAATCTGCTTAGTGTATTCATCTCTTGGTCTCCCTCTACGATTTTTACCCTCCACGCTGCCCTCCATCTAATCATCAGCATTCTTCTGTAGCATCACATTTCGAAAGCTTCTATTCTCTTCTTGTCTAAACTATTTATCGTCCATGTTTCACTTCCGTACATGGCTACACTCCATACAAATACTTTCAGAAACGACATCCTGACACTTAAATCTATACTCGATGTTAACAAATTTATCTTCTTCAGAAAGGCTTTCCTTGCCATTGCCTGTCTACATTTTATATCCTCTCTACTTCGCCCATCATCAGTTATTTTGCTCCCCAAATAGCAAAAGTCCTTTACTGCTTTAAGTGTCTCATTACCTAATCTAATTCCCTCAGCATCACTCGACTTAATTCGACTACATTCCGGTATCCTTGTTTTGCTTTTGTTGATGCTCATATCCTGCCTTCAAGACACTATCCATTCCGTTCAACTGCTCTTCCAAGTCCTTTGTCTCTGACATAATTACAGTGTCATACTACTCAGAAACCTCATCTCACCAAAACTATCTAATGGAACAAGGGTGATCGTCCAACAGCTGTCGAATAACATCATCGAAGCTGAAGTTACAACTGGAAAGTACAAATGATTTGACTATCTATGCACAGAATACCGCTGATCCCCACTGAACTGCCATTCCAATTTAAAAGACTGCAATTTTCAATCGAATTAGACTACAGTTTTACAGTTAACAAAGCGCAAGGACAAACTTTAAAATACTGCGGCATCAACCTCAAGGACTCCTGCTTCTTTCACTGCCAAATACACTGTATGTAGCTTGCTCTCGAGTAGGAAATTCGAAAAATTTGTACCTATATACCCCGGACAGATAAATGAAAATTTTGTTTATAAACAAATACTGTAAATAGTTAGAATATGCAGAATGAGATTTTCAATCTGCAGCGGAGTGTGCGCTGATATGAAACTTCCTGGCAGATTAAAACTGTGTGCCCGACCGCTGCAGAGTGAAAATCTCATTCTGGAAACATCCTCCCCGCTGTAGCTAAGCCATGCCTCCGCAGTATACTTTCTTTCAGGAGTGCTAGTTCTGCAAGGTTCGCAGGAGAACTTCTGTAAAGTTTGGACGGCAGGAGACGAGGTACTGGCAGAAGTAAAGCTGTGAGTACCGGACGTGAGCCGTGTTTCGGTAGCTCGGATGGTCAAGCCGGCACGGTAGCTCAGCGTGTTAGGTTAGAGGGTTAGTTGCCCTCTGTAATTAAAAAAAAAAAAAAAGAAAAAAAGAAAAACCTGAGTTAATCGATCAACAACGAACTGAAACGGGAGTCTTTCGACGCCCGCCCCGAGCAGATACAAACGAACGAAAACGAACAAAATAAGATTTAAAAAAATGGTAGAGCACTTGCCCGCGGATGGCAAAGGTCCCGAGTTCGAGTCTTGGTCGGGCACACAGTTTTAATCTGCCATTAAGTTTCAGTTAGAATATGTTTTCAATAAAATCTTTTTATCTTTTATACTTTAACAAGTATTGTAAATAGTTAGAATATGTTTTCAATAAAAAAATTCTACCTCTTACGCTTTAAAGTTTATCCTTTTATTGGAACTACCACACAGTTTCGTGTCAACTGCCTGGGCGAAGACGGGTACCCGAGCTAGTATTTATTAGTATTTATTATTTAACTAAGGGTATGATTAATGTTGGGCGCCCATACCCATGGGCAAGCAAGGGAAAGCGGAAAGCGGGGGTAGAAGCCCTCCCCTACTTCTCAGGCAAAGGAAAAAATATAGTGTAGTCAGGTATTGTTCTTTGAAAGTGATTTAAAAGTCGGTATTACGCAGCATTTTAAATCTCGGAACTGAAAGATCTATATGGCCACTTGTAAGGCGCCATTTGTCTACAAAAAATATTAAAAATACTCCATGCCACGGCCCCACCTCTAAATCGCCCTACAAATTATTGTACGGACCCTCTTGTGTGAGTAGGATCATATTTATCTTCTCTCGTCTTGAAACAGTGGAAATTAATCACCATATTATCATTTTCCTAGACTTGCAATGAATGATCAGATAGAGCGCCTCACTCAACACATCTGACAGCAGGTATTACAAATACCCACAAAGACTACTTTACAAATTAGTCCGCCTACTTTTATGTTCCATATGTTACATCATTTCAGCTACTGTGAACTCACTCACTCTATAATTTTACTTTGTGTTTGTTTCACTACAAAGTTTAGTCCCACCACTTGTCTTACTTTTAATAGTACATAGTACTTGTTTAAGAGAAAATTGTCTTGTTCAGTCATACCCCTGAAAGATGTCACAAGTGTTACCACATGTAGCTCAATTTTTTTTCTCTGAACAATTGTAATTTGTCCTGTAATTCATTAACTCAATGTACCATGTATCTATAACTAGCCTAAACAGTTTTACTTAACATTTTTATTAAAATAGTTTTTCTCACATTATTTTGATATTGGATATCATAACAGTCTTCTTTGACAGCCAGTTAAGATGGTATAAAACTTTTGATCTCACAGACCCTTTGTTGATGGCATAACAGCCAACATCCAGTTAATCAAATAACAATATTACACAAGGGTCATGTATTTTTTATTCAAAATAGGTTCTATCAAGAACGAAAGGTATAGTAAATTACCGTAATACTGAATTAATACATACCCCTGAATGGGTACACTTCTGAAAAAGTGAAATCATGTCCTATGGGGACGGAATCTGACGGTCTGCTGAAGAACTATTTTCTTTGCATCTGTGATTCTTTGCATCGACAGAAAAGAAGCTGCAAGCATCCCTGCTACAGCAGTTAGTGCTTGCAGTAACAAAGTCTCCCAAGTAAATAAGTATTTGTTGACCAATTTTAGTTAACTCACAGTCGTAATCACACGTTTGAGAGAAAAAAGGGATGCCTCTGCCTTTTGCCATGCAGGTATACAAAACAGCTATCTCTGGAGACGTACCAGGAAATACAAGAACGTCTCTTCGTAACAAAACTGAAAAAACTGAGGCAAGGAATCCAGGTTTTATATTTCTTTGGGATGTGAATAATGTGCTACAAGAAGAATCTGAAAAATAACTTGACGCTTATTCTGTAAATGCAAAGAGTCTTTTCGGAACTGTCTGTAACTTCGTGTGAAGGAGAGGGATCTTTCTCTTCATATCAAATTATTTTAAGCGACAGAAGAAAATCATTTCTTCCAGAAGACTGTAAAAAATATTTAGATATTTATTGCCATAAAAACAGCCAATGGTAAAATAGATTAAGAGAAAGAGAGAGAGAGAAAGAGAGAGAGAGAGAGAGAGAGAGAGAGAATCAGTAGTAAATATTAATTTTGTTAATGACTGAGTTTAAGAAGAAATTTACAATTTGATTAATTCATCAAGATTAAGAATTACGACAAAGTTGAAGTAATGTATTTTATTTTTTATGCATACTCTAAAGTTTTTACAGCATATTTACCAGATTTTTAGTGTATGCACGCTTGGGTATATTCATACTTTATAGTGATTATAAATCCAAGTTCTACTTATACACCGAGCGAGGTGGCGCAGTGGTTAGCACACTGGACTCGCATTCGGGAGGACGACGGTTCAATCCCGTCTCCGGCCATCCTGATTTAGGTTTTCCGTGATTCCCTAAATCGTTTCAAGCAAATGCCGGGATGGTTCCTTTGAAAGGGCACGGCCGATTTCCTGCCCAATCCTTCCCTAACCCGAGCTTGCGCTCCGTCTCTAATGACCTCGTTGTCGACGGGACGTTAAAACACTAACCACCACCATCTACTTATACGTCTGTCGCTTTCGAAAAAGCATAAATGCATATGACAGTAAAAATTGAGAATCTCTCTTGGGACGATTAGTAGAATTGTATTATACCAGCAGACATCATTAAGGAAACACAGAGAACGGGTTGAATGTCTAGTTTTATAAGAGAACCAACTTAATAATTTAATATAGACACAATAGTGAGACAAGGAAACCCATTACTATTCAACTGCGCTTCAAAAACAATTTAAGAGAATACAAAAGGGCAGTTGCAACACAATGTAGGTTAGAACCTGAGCTGTCGTGATCTAGGGCGCCTTGTCACAATCCGAGCGGCTACCCCCCCCCCCCCCCCTCTCCCCTACACCCCCATGTCAGAGGTTCGAGTCCTCCCTCGGGTATGGGTGTGTGTGTCGTCCTTAGAGTAAGTTATTTTAAATTAGATTAAGTAGTGTGTAAGCTTAGTGACCGATGAGATCAGCGGTTTGGTCCCATAAGACCTTACCACAAATTAGAACCTGAACTCAATGGTTGAATATCACAGGAAGAAGCACTGAAAAGTGGACTATTAATTTCACCTGACACAAATAAAATTCATTGCCGATGCAAAAACACCACCGAATGTGCTCAAAATTGGCATTAATGAAGTACTTCACGGTAAAGAACTTAAATAAATAGGTAAATAAAGCACTCCGTCTTCAGGCCACAAGAGGCCCATCGGGACCATCCGACCGCCGTGCCATCCTCAGTTGAGGATGCGGATAGAACGGGCGTGTGTCAGCACACCGCTCTCCCGGTCGTTATGAGTTTTCTTAGCCCGGAGCCACTACTATTCGGTCGAGTAGCTCCTCAATTGGTATCACGAGGCTGAGTGCACCCCGAAAAATAGCAACAGCGCATGGCAGCTGAATGGTGACCCATCCAAGTACCGGCCACGCCCGACAGCGCATAACTTCGGAACTTCGATGATCTCACGGGAACCGGTGTATCCACTGCGGCAAGGCCATTGCCCAAATAGGTAAATAGACAACTGAAAATTATAGCGATCTGTGACTTGACACAGGCAGCAAGAGAACAAAAGATAGATTTCTGACTGATCCTTGTCACAGCCACAGAATGGCGATGCATTGATGTTGACTCCTTAATAGGTGAGCTGCTGGTTATGTATACGTGTGTAGATGTATACGCTGTAAAAACCGATTTTGTTCTCTTCCCCATTTTTAGGCAGCGAATCATCTACCTTCCGAGTCGGAAGCAACAGCATGATGGTAGCAAGTCTTTTATTGGGGCAATAAACTGGTGGACCACCTCAGTGCATGTTTATAAATAGCCGAAGAAAATTTACTTGACTGTCACGAATCTATGCCTCGTGTGTTACGTATATCCAAAGAGAACCTTGTTAAGCGTCACTTGCTTGAAGTCGAAATTTTCGGCATTATCCTAACAGTAGAAATATTGAATCTAATTGATGAAAGGAGAAAATATAAAAATGCAGTAAATGAAGCAGGCAAAATGGAATACAAACGTCTCAAAAATGAGATCGACAGAAAGTGCAAAATGGCTAAGCAGGGATGGTTAGAGAACAAATGTAAAGATGTAGAGGCATATCTCACTAAAGGTAAGATAGATACTGCCTACAGAAAAATTAAAGAGACTTTTCGAGAAGAGAGAGCCACTTGTATGAATATCAAAAGCTCAGATGGAAACCCAGTTCTAAGAAAAGAAGGGAAAGCAGAAAGGTGGAAGGAGTGTATAGAGGGTCTACACAAGGGCGATGTACTTGCGGACAATATTATAGAAATGGAACAGGATGTAGATGAAGATGAAATGGAAGATACGATACTGCGTGAAGAGTTTGACAGAGCACTGAAAGACCTAAGTCGAAACAAGGCCCCGGGAGTAGACAATATTCCATTGGAACTATTGACGGCCTTGGGAGAGCCAGTCCTGACAAAATTCCACAATCTGGTCAGCAAGATGTATGAGACAGGCGAAATACCCTCAGACTTCAAGAAGAATATAATAATTCCAATCCTAAAGAAAGTAGGTGTTGACAGATGTGAAAATTACCGAACTATCAGTTTAATAAGTCACAGCTGCAAAATACTAACACGAATTCTTTACTGACGAATGTAAAAACTGGTAGAAGCCGACCTCGGGGAAGATCAGTTTGGATTCTGTAGAAATGTTAGAACACGTGAGGCAATACTGACCCTACGAATTATCTTAGATTAAGGAAAAGCAAACCTACGTTTCTACCATCTGTAGACTTAGAGGAAGCGTTTGACAATGTTGACTGGAATACTCCCTTTCAAATTGTAAAGGTGGCAGGGTAAAATAGAGGGAGCGAAAGTCTATTTACAATTTGTACAGAAACTAGATGGCAGTTATAAGAGTCGAGGGGCACGAAAGGGAAGCAGTGGTTGGGAAGGGAGAAAGACGGGATTGTAACCTCTCCCAATGTTACTCAATCTGTATATTGAGCAAGCAGTAAAGGAAACAAAAGAAAAATTCGGAGTAGGTATTAAAATCCATGGAGAAGAAATAAAAACTTTGAGGTTCGCCGATGACATTGTAATTCTGTCAGAGACAGCAAAGAACTTGGAAGAGCAGTTGATCGGAATGGACAGTGTCTTGAAAGGAGGATATAAGATGAACATCAATTAAAGCAAAACAAGGATAATGGAATGTAGTCGAATTAAGTCGGGTGATGCTAAGGGAATTAGATTAGGAAATGAGACACTTAAAGTAGTAAAGGAATTTTGCTATTTGGGGAGCAAAATAACTGATGATGGTCGAAGTAGCGAGGATGTAAAATGTAGACTAGCAATGGCAAGGAAAGCGTTTCTCAAGAAGAGAAATTTGTTAACATCGACTATAAAGTGTCAGGAAGTCGTTTCTGAAAGTATCTGTAGCCAAGTGTGGAAGTTAAACATGGACGATAAATAGTTTTGACAAGAAGAGAATAGAAGATTTCGAAATGTGGTGCTACAGAAGAATGCTGAAGATTAGATGGGTAGATCACGTAACTAATGAGGAGGTACTGAATAGGATTGGGGAGAAGAAGAGTTTGTGGCACAACTTGAATAGAAGAAGGGACCGGTTGGTAGGACATGTTCTGAGGCATCAAGGGGTCACCAATTTAGCGTTGGAGGGCAGCGTGGAGGGTAAAAATTGTAGAGGGAGACCAAGAGATGAATACACTAAGCAGTTTCAGAAGGATGTAGGCTGCAGTAGGTGCTGGGAGATGAAGAAGCTTGCCGACGATAGAGTAGCATGGAGAGCTGCATCAAACCAGTCTCAGGACTGAAGACCACAACAACAACATTGTAACACTGTTCGCGTGTTGCTAACAAGCCGCAGCTTTCTGTAAGTGGTTTAGCCCTATGGCTGGCTCCATCACGGCAATGAAAACCGAGCAACTGAATGAAGAAAATCAACTCGACTGGAGAACAGTGACGCCAAGGCCATCTAGCAGCCAAAGTTAATAACAAAGCCGACGACAATGCGGCATACGGGCGCAGATGAAACTATTGGGCCTTGCGAGTTGATTGACTGCTAGTTGTCAACTTAAGAACATTTGTCTAAAAACTGCCACAGAAATGTGACTAATTTATTGTAACTGAAACTGTACATCAGAATGTGACATTTGTTGTGATACTGCTGTAAGATTTGATGGATCCTGGAGAAGATATGATCACCTGAGCTCTGTAGATTATATTGCCACTTGGAGAACAAAGCCATTGTGCGGCCCTCGTTATCTAGATCAATATTAGCGAACTGCTTTCAGCAGAGAGTGCGGCGCAAAAGTTCTGCGAGTGATTTCCTTATCTGTCTGTAAGCAGGTCAGAATCGGCCAATCAGCGTAGAGTGCGAAGTCTCTCTGGGAATCACTTAGCTGCCAGCTAGAGGTCTGTGGCGCCGAAACCGGGGATATCCCCGATTGTGCGTCCAGCACTTTTCGCAGTCTCCGTGCTACGGTGGAAGACCGTCTTCTCAGCGATAAGACCTAGACCAGACGGTCTTATAAGGGATGCCACCAGCAGCTCTAGCACAGTCGGAGTTGATTGGTCGGGTTCTACCCAGCAGAACTTTCGTACAGGTAACTGTTTTTCACTCTTAGCTATTCACCTACAGCTACATTTACACTCCGCAAGCCACCCAACGGTGTGTGGCGGAGAGCACTTTACGTGTCACTGTCATTACCTCCCAGTCGCGTATGGTTCGCGGGAAGAACGACTGCGGGAAAGCCTCCGTGCGCGCTCGAATCTCTCTGACTTTACATTCAAGATGTCCTCGGGAGATATAAGTAGGGGGAAGCAATATATTCGATACCTCATCCAGAAACGCACCCTCTCGAAACCTGGACAGCAAGCTACACCGCGATGCAGAGCGCCTCTCTTGCACAGTCTGCCACTTGAGTTTGCTAAACATCTCCGTAACGCTATCACGCTTACCAAATAACTCTGTGACGAAACGCGCCGCTCTTCTTTGGATCTTCTCTATCTCCTCCGTCAACCCGACCTAGTATGGATCCCACACTGATGAGCAATACTCACGTATAGGTCGAAGGAGTGTTTTGTAAGCCACCCCTTTGTTGATGGACTATATTTTCTAAGGACTCTCCCAATGAATCTCAACCTGGCACCCGCCTTACCAACAATTAATGTCATATGATCATTCCACTTCAAATCGTTCCGTACGCATTCTCCCAGATATTTTACAGAAGTAACTGCTACCAGTGTTTGTTCCCCTATCATATAATCATACAATAAAGGATCCTTCTTTCTATGTATTCGCAATACATTACATTTGTCTATGTTAAGGGCAGTTGCCACTCCCTGCACCAAGTGCTTATCCGCTGCAGATCTTCCTGCATTTCGCTGCAATTTTCTAATGCTGCAACTTCTCTCTATGCTAGAGCATCATCCGCGAAAAGCCGCATGGAACTTTCGACACTATCTACTAGGTCACTTAGCTATTACACCGGGCCTCTGAAAATTTCATTATCTGAGAGTAGCTGTTTTACCCAACGTCCTCAATTATTTGTTTTGTTTGTTATATAACAACATTTGGTGCCACCAGTCACGATTTCCATCTATTTGTTTTCTGCAAGACCCATTTTGCGGGCTACTTATCATTAAAAAGCGCGGTTTTCGTGAATTACGACATTCTTTACGCACTGAACCGTGACGAAATGACTCGGTGGGTCCTCTGCGTTTTCTCCTTGTTTGTGGCGCTTTCCTTTTGAAATTCCCGCTTTGCGCTCTGTCGTTTCCTTACCCTAGCCAGAGGGCGCTGTGACGTTGCTGTGGCTAGAGAGCCTGTATACAGAGAGAGTTGCCATAGGTGAAGTTGCCTGTGATTGGCTGATTAGCTTTGCCGCCATTTTTTTGCCAAACGTCTCTCGCGCTTCCCATCTTCGCCGTGCTTTTGAGATGAATTGAAGTTCAGAGGACTTTTGCAAACGATTAAAAGGTATTTGAATTATTGAGAGACTTGTTATGCGTTGTGCATGCGTGTTCGATTTAGTTGTACGTCGTTTTTAGTACGCAATTAGCGTTTGCGATCTTAAATAGGAGTTGAAATGATAAAGCGTTTTGTGAAGAAGTCGGTAGGCCTACATGTTTGAAGTAAACACGTCAGTAATTGTACAGTATTGTTTTTGGCATATGTAATTCGTTCTGCAGACGTTCGTAAACGATGCCAGGTTGTGCTACATTTGGTTATTCCATTAGAGGCGAAGGTGGATTTCGCATGTTAGCATTTTAAGGGGTCAGTTTTTTAAATATTCTTAGTCACGCAGAACAGGTAGGCCTATTACAATTTACTGCATTTTTAAGCTCTTACTTCTTTAACAGTTCGTGCATACTGGTAGCATCACAGGCTTTTCTGAAGCCAATATCTGTTGACGCACGCAAGTTGTAAGCACGTTTTCCGCAGTTGTCGTGGTTGCTGAAACATTATTCGTAGTAAATAATTGTTGGTACCTCTTGAAGACAGTTTTTAAAAAGGCCTACTTACTGTGGGGTAGAAGGGATACGGTAGTTTTCTTGTTATATTTGGTCGTTATTATAGTAGCCTACATTTAACATTACCTGATTTTTGTAATCTTTTTTCTTATTCGTTTGTTATCTACGAGTGTGACATGCAAAACTTTTGAAGACGTGACAAGAAGTTCTAATGCGTCTCACACTTCTTGCATGTCACAAGTAAACAACTGCTTAAGACTATCATTCATCTGACGTAATATAGGTACGTTAAATCTTTAGCGTTATGCACTTCCGTTTCAAAACAAATTTTCTACACTATATTTTTTTATTTACGTTACTTACATTGCAATATGTCTAGCAAACGAACTTCAAAGGAGATAAATGCAAGTAACGAATAATTTTTACAGCCACTGTACCAAATTTTCCTGTGCTGTACGTAGTAGGCTACTGTGAGTATACAGGGTGTTACAAAAAGGTACGGCCACACTTTCAGGAAACATTCCTCACACAGAAAGAAAGAAAATATGTTATGTGGACATGTGTCCGTAAACGCTTACTTTCCATGTTAGAGCTCATTTTATTACTTCTCTTCAAATCACATTAATCATAGAATGGAAACACACAGCAACAGAACGTACAAGCGTGACATCAAACACTTTGTTACAGGAAATGTTGAAAATGTCCTCCGTTAGCGAGGATACATGCGTCCACCCTCCCTCGCATGGAATCCCTGATGCGCTGATGCAGCCCTGGAGAATGGCGTATTGTATGACAGCCGTCCACAATACGAGCACGAAGAGTCTCTACATTTGGTACCGGGGTTGCGTAGACAAGAGTTTTCAAATGCCCCCATAAATGAAAGTCAAGAGGGTTGAGGTCAGGAGAGCGTGGAGGCCACGGAATTGGTCTGCCTCTACCAATCCATCGGTCACCGAATCTGTTGTTGAGAAACGTACGCACACTTCGAATGAAATGTACTGGAGCTCCATCGTGCATGAACCACATGTTGCCTCGTACTTATAAAGGCACATGTTCTAGCATCACAGGTAGAATATGCCGTATGAAATCATGATAACTTGCTTCATTGAGCGTGGGTGGAAGAACATGGAGCCCAATCAAGACATCAACAATGCCTGCCCAAACGTTCACAGAAAATCAGTGTTGATGACGTGATTGCACAATTGCGTGCGGATTCTCGTCAGCCCACACATGTTGATTGTGAAAATTTACAATTTGATCACGTCGGAATGAAGCCTCATCCGTAAAGAGAACATTTGCACTGAAATAAGGATTGACACATTGTTGGATGAACCATTCGCAGAAGTGTACGCGTGGAGGCCAATCAGCTGCTGATAGTGCCTGCACACGCCGTACATGGTACAGAAACAACTGGTTGTCCCGTAGCACCTTCCATATAGTGACGTGGTCAACGTTACCTTGTACAGCAGCAACTTCTCTTAGGGTTCTCGTCAACTGCACGAAGAATTGCCTCGTCCATTGCAAGTGTCCTCGTCGTTCTAGGTCTTCCTCAGTCGCGAGTCATAGGCTGCAATGTTCCGTGCTCCCTAAGACGCCGATCAATTGCTTAGAACGTCTTCCAGTCGGGACACCTTCGTTCTGGAAATCTGTCTCGATACAAACATGATGCGCCACGGCTATTGCCCCGTGATAATCCATCCATCAAATGAGCATCTGCCAACTCCGCATTTGTAAACATTGCACTGACTGCAAAACCACGTTCGTGATGAACGTTAACCTGTTGATGCTACGTAATGATGTGCTTGATGCTAGTACTGAAGAGCAATGAGTCGCATGTCAACACAAGCACCGAAGTCAACATTACCTTCCTTCAATTGGGCCAACTGTCGGTGAATCGAGGAAGTACAGTACATACTGACGAAAGTAAAATGAGCTCTAACATGGAAATTAAGCGTTTCCGGACACATGTCCGCATAACATCTTTTCTTTATTTGTGGGTGAGGAATGTTTCCTGAATGTTTGGCCGTACTTTTTTGTAACACCCTCTATTATAGCTGTAAAGAAAGGCATTCAACGAATTATTTCGCCTTATTGGCTAGTGGTTTTGATGCGGTGAGTGTGTACTCCACTACTGGGCATTCAGATGTCCCGCCCGCAGTTAGACAGAAAAATGGCCGCCGTATCGTCCGGTTGGCCACTCTCTATAGCTGTGGCCGGATGCCTGCCGTGTTTAGAGGGATTTTCGGTCTGCAGGAGGACCTCTGGTTGCGGACGCCTGGGAGCGCACAGGAGGCCATTTTGTTGATGTTTGGCGTGACTCTTGTCATGTGTGATGGATCGTCAAGGCCGTGATGGCAGCCAACGCTACTGTCTTGCTTGCAGATGGATTAAAGGGGATGGGCCTGTTTGTTCATCGAAACTCCTACGGATGTCGTCGGACTCAAAGTAAGACGTTCCCACCCTTGTTTTGCGGCATTTGCAAGCAGTTTGCATTCCGGCGTCTACAGTAATTCGGCGAAGATTATTTGTTTCGTCGGTGTGTAAATGACTTTTCTCCTTAGTTACGGAGGTGAAATCATTGTGTTCAGTCAATTTGCAAATAGGAGGCGTGTTCAATAATTAATGCATCACATTCTTTTCTCGGCCAGTTTCGATTGAAAACTGCAGAAGTTATTGTGAGACATCGGGGAATATTCCCGCTTCATCCCCTATAGTAACATTTATTATCGATAAGTTGTTGTTGTTGTTGTTGTTGTTGTGGTCTTCAGTCCTGAGACTGGTCTGATGCAGCTCTCCATGCTACTCTATCCTTTGCAAGCTTCTTCATCTCCCAGTAACTGCTGCAGCCTATATCCTTCTGAATCTGCTTAGTGTATTCATCTCTTGGTCTCCCTCTAAAATTTTTACCCTCAACGCTGCCCTCCATTACTAAATTGATCTCTTGATGCCTCAGAACATGTCCTACAAACCGATCCCTTCTTCTAGTCAAGTTGGGCCACAAACTCCTCTTCTCCCCAATTCTGTTCAATACCCCCTCATTAGTTATATGATCTACCCATCTTCAGCCTTCTTCTGTAGCACCACATTTCGAAAGCTTGTATTATCTTCTTGTGCAAACTATTTATCGTCCATGTTTCACTTCCATACATGGCTACACTCCATACAAATACTTTCAGAAAAGACTTCCTGGCACTTAAATCTATACTCGATGTTAACAAATTTCTCTTTTTCAGAAACGCTTTCCTTGCCATTGACAGTCTACATTTTATATCCTCCCTACTTCGACCATCATCAGTTAATTTGCTTCCCAAATAGCAAAACTCCTTTACTACTTTAAGTGTCTCACTTCCTAATCTAACTCCCTCAGCATCACCCGACTTAATCCGACTACATTCCATTATCCTCGTTTTGCTTTTGTTGATGTTCATCTTATACCCTCCTTTCAAGACACTGTCAATTCCGTTCAACTGCTCTTCCAAGTCGTTTGCTGTCTCTGACAGAATTACAATGTCATCGGCGAACCTCAAAGTTTTGATTTCTTCTGCATGGATTTTAATACTTACTCCGAACTTTACTTTTGTTTTCTTTACTGCTTGCTCAATATACAGATTGAATAGCATCGGGGATAGGCTACAACCCTGCTACAACCACTGCTTCCCTTTTATGTCCGTCGACTCTTATAACTGCTCTCTGCTTTCTGTACAAACTGTAAATAGCCTTTCGCCCCCTGTAGTTTACTCCTGCCACCTTCAGAATTTGAAAGAGAGTAGATGGAAGTGGACCAGTATTGGCTGATTTCTGTCCACCGACAATCTGAGCTGGCAGACAACACTGATTCTACAAAGACAGCAGTGAAACGCAGAGCTGTTGATCACTAGACTGTTATATCTGACTGATGTTCCCCGAGATCGGCTTCTACCAGTTTTTCCATTCGTCTGTAAAGAATGCGCGCTAGTATTTTGCAGCCGTGACTTATTAAACTGACAGTTCGGTAATTTTCACATCTGTAAACACCTGCTTTCTTTGGGATTGAAATTATGATATTCTTCTTGAAGTCTTAGAGTATTTAGCCTGTCTCATACATTTTGCTCGCCAGATGGTAGGGTTTTGTCAGGAATGGCTCTCCCAAGGCTATCGATAGGTAGCGGCGCTATACGTAGCCATAAATTAGTATTTGTAACGGGGGTACGTTCCAAGCAGAGACCTATCACTGAGTTTCTACTGTTGAAAACTACACTATCGCAGGTATTCATCGGCGCCTGCAGAATACCTATGAATACAGCAGACTGATCCAGTGGGCAAGGTGTCCGTCATCATCGCAGTAAGGTATCACAAACCTGTCTGATATCCCGTGTGCCAGCCGGAGGGTTACAGCTGTGACTCCTGCAATGTTGGAACGTGCAGACACACTCATTCGAGGTGATCGACGGATCACACTCAAACACCGCGCTACACAACTGGGTGTGCCTCTGTCTGCAGAGCTGTCACACACGTCCATCAGTTGACGATGCTGAAAGATGTGAGGGGTCATCGCTGCCTAACAGAAGACTATAAGGAGCAACGAAGGACCATCCATGCATAGTCACTTGTGCTTTATGAGGACCATCGTGACAAATTTTTGTCGAACATCTTCCCAGGCAATGGAACATGGATCCGTCACTACGAACTGGAAACAAAACGGGAATCCATGGAAAGGCGCCACACCAACTCCGAAGAACAGACCCGCACCCTCAACCAGTAGAGTCATGTGGATTCTCTTCCAGAACTCTGAAACCACTATTCTGTTTGATGCCCTTCTTCATACTCTGAAGTGTATTGTGATCCCCTTGGAAAATTAAAGAACTTTTTCAACTTCTCCTTCTCAATGACTACGCAAGGCCTCGTACAAGTCTGCGCATCTGAGACGAGCTCACAGAACTTCGTTGGGCCGTTCTTCCTAGTCTACTCTGCAACCCGGATCTTGCACGTCCCAATTTCATCCGTTTTGTCCAACGAAGGATACAGTCTCTGGGCAGTGGTACGTGCCCAACGTAAAGTCCCGAGAGACTGGAAAAAAGCGCAGGTGACGCCTGTATATAAGAAGGGTAGAAGGACGGATCCTCAAAATTACAGACTAATATCCTTAACATTGGTTTGTTGCGGGATTCTCGAAAATATTCTCAGTTGGAATATAATGAATTTCCTTGGGACAGAGAAGTTGTTGTCCATGCATCAGCACGGCTTTAGAAAGCATCGCTCCTGCGAAACGCAACTCGCCCTTGTTTCACAAGATATCTTGCGAACCGTGGATGAAGGGTATCAGACGGATGCCATATTCCTTGACTTCCGGAAAGCGTTTGATTCGGTGCCCCACTACAGACTCCTAACTAAGGTACTAGCATATGGGATAATTTCCCAAATATGTGAGTGGCTCGAAAATTTCTTAAGTAATAGAACCCAGTACGCTGTCGTTAATGCTGAGTGTTTACCGGAGGTAAGAGTATCATCTGGAGTGCCCGATGGAAGTGTGGTAGGTGCGCTGTTGTTTCCTATCTACATAAATGATCTTTGGGTAGGGTGGATAGCAATGTGCGGCTGTTTGCTGATGGTGCTGTGTTGTACTGGAAGGTGTCGTCATTGAGTGACTGTAGGAGGATACAAAATGACTTGGACAGGATTTGTGATTGGTGTAAAGAATGGCAGCTAATTCTAAATATAGATAAATGTAAATTAATGCAGATGAATAGGGAAAAGAATCCTGTAATGTTTGAATACTCCATTAGTAGTGTAACGCTTGACACAGTCACGTCGATTAAATATTTGGGCGTAACACTGCAGAGCGATATGAAGTGGGACAAGCATGTAATGGCAGTTGTGGGGAAGGCGGATAGTCGTCTTCGGTTCGTTGGTAGAATTTTGGGAAGATGTGGTTCATCTGTAAAGGAGACCGCTTATAAAACACTAATACGACCTATTCCTGAGTACTGCCCTAGCGTTTGGGATCCCTATCAGGTCGGATTGAGGGGGGACATAGAAGCATTTCAGAGGCGGGCAGCTAGATTTGTTACTGGTAGGTTTGATCATCACGCGAGTGGTACGGAAATGCGTCAGGAACTCGGGTGGGAGTCTCTAGAGGAAATGAGGCGTTCTTTTCGTGAATCGCTACTGAGGAAATGTAGACAACCAGCACTTGAGGCTGACTGCAGTACAATTTTACTGCCGCCAACTTACATTTCTCGAAATACCACAAAGATAAGGGAGATTGCTCGTACAGAGGCATATAGGCAGTCATTTTTCCTCGTTCTGTTTGGGAGTGGAACAGGGAGAGAAGACGCTAGTTGTGGTATGTGGTACCCTCCGCCACTCACCGTTTGGTGGATTGCGGAGTATGTATGCAGATGTAGGTGTAGTGGTTGCTGATGCAGCAAGACTTTCTTTCTAACGTGGACTAATAGAGCGGTACCATGCGGACGTACAGGTTCCCCCAGTAAAGTGGTGCAATACCTTTGTACTGAATTGAGATTATATATAAAAGTAGGATTTTCTAGCCGTAAGAGTGGGGAATAACATTGCATTGGATTCCTGAACAAATCAACCTGTTTTGAGGGAATAAAGTGTCACATTGCAATTGAACGGCCCTCGTATTAATTATAGATCAAGGAGTAATCATAGATGTAGTATTCCTCTGACAATCTTTAGAATATATTTACACGGCACCACTCGTACGTGGCACAGTGCACTTCCAACAACAAGGTATTAACGTACGACAAAGCGAACTTATTCATACGCTGCTATTTGTTGGTGACCTGCTGCTTGTAGGTAGGGCAAAAGACGGACTGCAACGAGTGTTACATTAAGAGCAGCTGTGCTGGACCCAATCTAAATATTTTCATAAAACAAAAGAAACGCGTTGTCTTTCTTAGGGAGAAATCCGCTAAGAGTCGAAATAATGATCGGTAATCAATCGAACAACTTTCTAACTACTAAAACTTTTAATATCTTATTTCCTAATGTAATTATTTCAGCGTCAACTAATTTAACTCGACTACATTGCCTTATCCATGTTTTGCTTTCGTCGATGTGTCGACCTTTTGTGTTAAGAAAACGTACAAAAATACAAGGTGTTCAAGATTCCTTAATCTGACAGCGCCTTGAAACAGCATTTTTCATAGCATGCGAGTTCTAAAACTCTTGTTTCCTTTTCCAGTGAGACTTGGGTCTCTTTGGACTGTACCCATACCTAACCAGCCTGTCAGTCGGTGGCCGGTCAGTTTTTCGTCTGTTCAGTCGGGAGCAGACAACGCCAGCTTCACACCCCACCTCGGGAAACACGCGACGGTGACATCCTTTGGACATCAGCAGTCGCGAGGGCGACCAACCAGCGACTACGCAGAGGCAGCGCTAATACATCCGTGAGGTGAGTAGCAGCCTACACTTGCTCATACGTATCACTGCCGAACCTAGACTGCCGGCCGCTCTGGCCGAGCAGTTCTAGGCGCTTCAGTCCGGAACCGCGCTGCTGCTACGGGCGCACGTTCGTCGTGGAGTTCACCATCGCAGGCGCTCCTGTCTGTGATGCAGCGTCAAGGGTAACCGCAGCCATGGTCTCCGACCTGATAGTCCATCCTGCTGCAAACGTCGTCGAACTGTTCGTGCAGATGGTTGTTGTCTTGCAAACGTCCCCATCCGTTGACTCAGGGATCGAGACGTGGCTGCACTATATGTTACAGCCATGCGGATAAGATGCCTCTCATCTGGACTGCTAGTGATACGAGGCCGCTGGGATCCAGCTCGGCGTTCCGTATTACCCTGCTGAACCCACCGACTTCACATTCTGCTAATAGTCATTACATCTCGACCAACGCGAGCAGCAATGTCGCGATACGATAAACCGCAATCGCGATAGGCTACAATCCGGCCTTTATCAAAGTTGGAAACGTGACGGTACGAACTTCGCCTCCTTACACGAAGAGTTACAACAACGTTTCACCAGGCACCGCCGGTTAACTGCTGTTTGTGCTCGAGAAATCAGTTGGAAACTTTCCTCATGTCAGCACGCTGTAGGTGTCGCCACCGGCGCCAACCTTGAGTGAATGCTGTGAAAAGCTAAATATTTGCATATCACAGCATCTTCTTCGTGTCGGTTAAATTTCGCGTCTGTAGCACGTCATTTCCGTGGTGTAGCAATTTTAATGGCCTGTACTGAATCTCGTGTCAAGACACAATGCAATTAGAGACATTTGCTGCCAGTGGGCATTGGTTCGTATCAGTGGGGTAAGTTGGAAATTTGTGCCCGGTCGGGATCGAAAAGCTACAGCGGCGAGCGCAGCCTTGTGTAAAAAGTGAAGGACGATTAATTACTGATGAGTAAAGTCTCTGTCATGTATATGTTGTATTTATTAAAGTTACGGAAACCCGCTCCGAACTTATGTACCATCCCCACATGATGGTTGGAAAAGATGACTGCAATCTGATTCTTATGTTTGAGCTAGGAATATGTTCTAGGGTTCTACAACAGATGGATGTCAATGGGACTGTTTTGCGGATCAGTTCTGCTGACCTTCGTAAAGAGGGGTGTGAGCTGTACACCTTTCCAGTCTCCGGGCACAGCTTTTCTCGGCTACATGGCTGTACTGGAATTCAGCTGCAGATTCTCTATGGAATTTGACAGGAGTGCCATCGAGGCTTTGAGCCTAGTTTAATTTTAGTGATATTAGGTGTTTCTCAACGCCAGAGCTGCCTTTCCACAACAGTAGTGTTGTGTACATAGTTGCGCGTAGTCAGCGCGTACACAACTTTCCCACTAGAGCGCGCCCCGCTAAGCACAACAGCGCAGACGCAGCGCTCGGCCGTCTCCGCACTACGAGATGGCGCTGCCTTAGAGACGGACCAAATTCTGCTTCCGCCGATCCGCGTATTAATATGTAACGCAGCCAATGAGATTTCTGCTAACGTAGAACCTTTTCTCCTCGCGGATCACACTCGCGCAGTGATACCTGAACGTGTGAGGTATTATAACGAGTGTACAGACCTCCGATTAGTCAGTCTGCATTTGTCTGTAGTCAAGTTTCAGTCTGCGCCTAATAAGATTACCATATTCCTGTACATAGCCACGAAGATAAATGTATAGATACTTTCTCAAGTATCAGAGATATGTGAGAATAAGATTAACATACCAAGACCAAAGGCACTTCAGATTGTCAATTGTAAACAGCATCCAGAATCAAGTTACGTAATATCTATGCTTTTTCTCATTTTAATTATTGTGTGTGAAAATTAATCAAGTTCTGTTTAAAGTTGGTCGCCGTCAATCTGCTACTCTAAGCGTGCAAGTGAAATTTCTATCGTCTGACCTAATGGCAGAAGATAAACACGCCACGATAAGACCACGAGACATATTGCTGACACTCGCCTACTTCGTTAGAGCGCCAAGTCAAATAATCTGATGGTGTATGTACCGAAGGTCTCACAGTACACACACCACAACTAGTCTCCTTAAGATAGCGGTAATGCCTTGACACAGTGGAAAGCCTGAATTACTGTGCACCACTGCATTTCCACAAAAGCACAATTTGAACTTTTTTTCACACCTGTTGTCTTTCTCTTGCAGGCCGAAGCTCGCAGCTGAAAGATGGCGGACCTCTGGCAGCAGCTCGGGCAGTTGATCATGAACGATATGGCGGAATGTGCGTTCCGGAGCATGGACGCCGACCAGGCCCGGGTATGCAGGCTGCTCTGGAAGCTCAGGGCTACGGTCACCAGGATAACTTTTACCGGGAAGCAGATCGAATTCTTCTTTGAACAGTTGTCTCGTTTCTTAGAGAACGACGAGGCCGACTTGGAGCAGGGGCTCCAGATGATCGTCCAGTCTGTGATGGTGTCGAGAAATATTTTTGAGGGCTACAAAGAGGTTCAGGACCTGATAGATGAAATTAAGCGAGAGTGGGACCGTTACAAAGCTAGAAACATGCTTAAGTGGGATTACTGAAAACTATAATCTTTGTGCTCATTTAATAAAAACCTCTATTCGTTCCATAGTCTATTACTTAATTTGAAATCAGTGTCAATGGAACCTGAACATAAACCATAAAAAATGGGGAACTAACTCAACCAGTTTTTTGTGCATACCGCCTCTGTTTATAGTGGCAACATGGAAGCAACATGAAATATTCTTGCTCCAAAACACTGCAGTAACAACTTCACAAATTAGTAAGTATCCAGATTTTCAATCTTTGGTCGCAACACTTTTTTTGAGGATCATGAATCAGACCGGATTGTTGATCGACGTAATTAAGGAGCAGAAAAACTACAATGCAGAGAACATTCTCCACGTACAGACCCTGAATTGATTTAAAAGGAAACAACACTATTTTGTTATTCCAATAATTTGGCTAACACCTAAATGAGTGCAACGTGTATACAGGGTGTTACCAAAGGTACGGCCAAACTTTCAGGAAACATTCCTCACACACAAATAAAGAAAAGATGTTATGTGGACATGTGTCCGGAAACGCTTAATTTCCATGTTAGAGCTCATTTTAGTTTCGTCAGTATGCACTGTACTTCCTCGATTCACCGCCAGTTGGCCCAATTGAAGGAAGGTAATGTTGACTTCGGTGCTTGTGTTGACATGCGACTCATTGCTCTACAGTACTAGCATCAGGCACATCAGTACGTAGCATCAAGAGGTTAGTGTCTATCACGAACGTGATTTGCAGTCTGTGGAATGCTTACAAATGCGGAGTTGGAAGATGCCAATTTGATGTATGGATTAGCACGGGTCAATAGCCGTGGCGCGGTACGTTTGTATCGAGACAGATTTCCAGAACGGTGTCCCGACAGGAAGACGTTCGAAGCAATTGATCGGCGTCTTAGGGAGCACGGAACATTCCAGCCTATGACTCGCGACTGAGGAAGACCTAGAACGACGAGGATACTTGCAATGGACGAGGCAATTCTTCGTGCAGTTGACGAGAACCCTAAGAGAAGTTGCTGCTGTACAAGGTAACGTTGACCACGTCACTATATGGAAGGTGCTACGGGAGAACCAGTTGTTTCTGTACCATGTACAGCGTGTGCAGGCACTATCAGCAGCTGATTGGCCTCCACGGGTACACTTCTGCGAATGGTTCATCCAACAATGTGTCAATCCTTATTTCAGTGCAAATGTTCCCTTTACGGACGAGGCTTTATTCCAACGTGATCAAATTGTAAATCGTAAATAGATCTCGCCGCGACGAAAAACGTCTTTGCTTTAATGACTTCCATCCCAACTCACGTATCATATCTGCCACACTCTCTCTCCTATTACGAGATAATACAAAACGAGCTGCCCTTTTCTGCACCCTTTCGATGTCCTCCGTCAGTCCCACCTGGTAAGGATCCCACACAGCGCAGCAATATTCTAACAGAGGACGAAAGAGTGTAGAGTAAGCTGTCTCTTTACTGCAGTTATTGCATCTTCTAAGAGTCCTGCGAATGAAACGAAACCTTTGGCTCGCCTTCCCCACAATATTATCTATGTGGTCTTTCCAACTGAAGTTGTTCGTAATTTTAACACCCAGGTACTTAGCCTTGGGATTTGTACTATTTATCGAATAATCTAATTCCAACGGATTTCTTTTGGAACTCGTGTGGATCACGTCACACTTTTCGTTATTTAGCCACCTGCCACACTATACAGCAATCTTTTCTAAATCGCTTTGCAACTGATACTGGTCTTCGGATGACCTTACTAGACAGAAAAATTACAGCATCATCTGCGAACAACCTAAGAGAACTGCTCAGATTGTCACCCAGGTCATTTATATAGATCAGGAACAGCAGAGGTCCCAGGACGCTTCCCTGTGGAACACCTGATATCACTTCAATTTTACTCGGTGATTTGCCGTCTATTACTATGAACTGCGAACTTCCTGATAGGAAATCACGAATCCAGTCGCACAACTGAGACGATACCCCATAGGCCCGCAGCTTGATTAGAGGTCGCATGAGAGGAACGGTGTGAAAAGCTTTCCGGAAATCTAGCAATACGGAATCAACTTGAGATCCCCTGTCGATAATGGCCATTACTTCGTGCAAATAAAGAGCTAGCTGCGTTGCACAAGAACGATGTTTTCTGAAACCATGCTGATTACGTATCAATAGATCGTTCCCTTCGAGGTGATTCATAATGTTTGAATACAGTATATGCTCCAAAACACTACTGCAAACCGACGTCAATGAAATAGGTCTGTAGTTCGATGGATTACTCCTGCTACCCTGGCGCGACCTACGAAATTTGCCAATCAGTAGGTACAGATCTATCGGTGAGCGAGCGGTTGTATATGATTGCTAAGTAGGGAGCTATTGTATCAGCGTAATCTGAAAGAAACCTAATCGGTATACAATCTGGACCTGAAGACTTGCCCGTATCAACCGATTTGAGTTGCTTCGCAACCCCTAAGGTATCTACTTCTTCGAAAGTCATGCTAGCAGCTGTTCGTGTTTCAAATTCTGGAATATTCCATTCGTCTTCCCTGGTGAAGGAATTTCGGAAAACTGTGATCAATAACTCCGCTTTAGCGGCACAATCGTCGGTAACAGTACCATCGGCACTGCGCAGGAAGGTATTGACTGTGTCTAGCCGCTTGTGTACTTTACATACGACCAGAATTTCTTCGGATTTTCTACCAAATTTTCTATACCCGCAGGACAGGACAGGTAGTTGAATTTGTGAAAAGGGGCCAAAATGAGTGGCTGTCAGTTGCACTCGAACATACTACTTTATTCATTTGTCAAATATTACAATAGTAAAGGAAACATTAAAAACAGAGCAAGCTAAACCTTAATTTTAGAATTCCCAGCTAAATGCGCCATTCAGTCTCACTCCTCAAGCGCAAAACAACTTCAATTTAAAATCAGCTGGAGGCTAATCACTTAAGACTCGAAAACAAGAATTTGAATTTTAAAAGTCAGAAGGCCTCACCTTAAAACTGGTGTTTTCTCAAACTGGGGAACAGTCAAGAATGGGGTGCCGCAAGGTTCGGTCTTGGGTCCTCTGCTGTTCTTAACATATATTAATGACTTGCCATTCTATATTTTCGAAGATGCAAACCTGGTACTTTTTGCGGATGATACAAGTATAGCTATCACACCCGACAGACAAGAATTAACTAGTGAAATTGTAAACGATGTTTTTCAGAGAATCATTAAGTGGTTCTCTGCAAATGGGCTCTCATTAAACTTTGACAAATCACAGTATATACAGTTCCACACAGTAAATGGAATGACCCCATTAATAAATATAGACTTCGATCAGAAATCGGTAGCTAAGGTAGAATATCCAAAATTTCTCGGTGAATGCATTGATGAGGGGTTGAACTGGAAAAAACACACTGAGGATCTGCTGAAACGTTTCAGTTCAGCAGCTTATGCTATTAGGGTCATTGCAAATTATGGCGATATACAGCTCAGTAAATTAGCTTACCAGGCCTATTTTCATTCTCTGAGTTCGTATGGCATCATGTTCTGGGGTAACTCATCATTGAGTAAAAGAGTGTTCATTGCACAAAAGCGTGTAATCAGAATAATTACTGGAGCTCATCCAAGATCATCCTGCAGACACTTATTTAAAGAGCTAGAAATCTTCACTGTAGCCTCACAATGTATATATTCACTAATGAAATTTGTTAATTAGAATCCGAACGAATTCAAAAGTAATAGCAGCGTACATGGCTACAACACTAGGAGAAATGTTGATCTTCATTACTCAAGGTTAAATCTAACTTTGGCTCAGAAGGGGATAAATTATGCTGCCACATAAGTCTTTGGTCACTTACCTAATTGCATCAACAGTCTGACAGATAGCCATATAGCATTTAAAAGGAAATTAAAAGAATTTCTTAATGGCAACTCGTTCTACTCATTAGATGAATTTTTGGATATACTAAGTGGGTAATTTCCCAATCTCCAAAAAAAAATATTATTATTGAGTTTCATGTAATCTGACACGTTCCACATCATTACGAAGTGTCGTATTCACGATCTATGGAACAAGTACTAACCTAATCTAATCTAACCTAATCTAAAAAACGTTTCTCTAAATTAGGCTGAAGGCCCAAACAATCTCACGCCTTAAGGCCAAAACAACTTTAATTTAAAGTCGGCTAGAAGCCATACATAAACAAACAACAATGACAAATAAGAAAAGACAACACATCAAATGGCGCTCAGAAATTTCCAAGAGTCGGCATGGTATTCAAACACCAACGCTCACTCAGGTGAGACGGGCAGCCGGCCCAACAATTCTCAATTCGATCGCAACTCAGCCGACAGACAGTCAAGGACCCACTGATAAGAAAACTTCCGCTCCACCCGACCAACACACAACAGGGAGTTCAATCGAATAAAGCAGAAGCTATCGGCGCCCACAACGAATTACACATTCAGCTGTAAAACTACACACCATGCTGGACAGCCACAACAGGACGAGGAAAATACATTACCTGAATTTACGTAAACGACCAGGGCAGATAACCATGACAGAAGATTCCGTTGGTGCACTTCAATTCACAAATAATCAACTGAAGTTAAAGTCCACAGGAGGGCGGCTAGAATTTCACCAACTTGAAAACAGACTTTGTCGCTCGCGGGAATGTCCCAACAGCCCACAACGAAAGTCAAACGACACAATGTTAACAGTTGGGGCTGGCTGGTAGATTAAGTAAAGACTGAACATTCGTGTCCGTAGCAATGGGAACAGACCATCCATCACACACCAACCACGTATTGGCGCCGCCAGCGGCCCCGACCAGACACGGTCCACAGAAACTTCCTCGCTGCTCCACACCAACCAACCAACCAACCAACCAACTGCCCGCATACGGCCCAGCCAGAAATTATAAACGCGAGGCCAGCGATAGTACAAGGTTGCGAATATCGATACACGCTGCTGCTCCGACTCGCGGAGAGAGAGAGGATAACAGCATAACCGCAATAACCGCGGGAGACTATTCACAGAGTAGCAAGCCACGTTTAATGCAAAGCATAAGACGATCAAGCCACAGCTCAGGTAGCATTACACCGAAGTGTTAGGACAGCATGGGCAACATGCAGGCTTGTTTTATCCTGTTGAAAGATAGCATCACATCGAGGTATCAGAAGAGCATTGGCAATATGTGGTCTTACTTTATCTTTATATATAATAAGATGGTATCTATTCTTTCGGACATGTCCGAAAGAACACATACCATCTTAGTATACAGGGTGTTACAAAAAGGTACGGCCAAACTTTCAGAAAACATTCCCCACACACAAATAAAGAAAAGGTGTCCAGAAACGCTTAATTTCCTTGTTAGAGCTATTCGATTCACTGCCACATTTTCTGTGAACGTTTGGGCAGGCATTGTTGGTGATGTCTGGATTGGGCCCCATGTTCTTCCACCTACGCTCAATGGATCACGTTATCATGATTTCATACGGGATACTCTACCTGTGCTGCTAGAGCATGTGCCTTTACAAGTACGAGACAACATGCGGTTCATGCACGATGGAGCTCCTGCACATTTCAGTCGAAGTGTTCGTACGCTTCTCAACAATATATTCGGTGACCGATGGATTGGTAGAGGTGGGCCAATTCCATGGCCTCCACGCTCTCCTGACCTCAACCCTCTTGACTTTCATTTATGGGGGCATTTGGAAGCTCTTGTCTATTCAACCCCGGTACCAAATGTAGAGACTCTTCGTGCTCGTATTGTGGACGGCTGTGATACAATACGCCATTCTCCAGGGCTGCATCAGCGCATCAGGGATTCCATGCGACGGAGGGTGGATGCACGTCTCCTCGCTAACGGAGGACATTTTGAACATTTTCTGCAACAGTGTTTGAAATGAAGCTGGTAAGTTCTGTTGCTGTGTGTTGCCATTCCATGATTAATGTGATTTGAAGAAAAGTAATAAAATGAGCTCTAACATGGAAAGTAAGCCCTTTCCGGACACATGTCCACTTAACATATTTTCTTTCTTTGTGTGTGATGAATGTTTCCTGAAAGTTTGGCCGTACCTTTTTGTAACACCCTGTATACAGTTAAGGCTAGCCGGCCACTTGACCATCACCTTCTTCTGCGCGAAATCACAAACAGTGCCCAAACTCTTACGGGAGTAATGAGTATAATGGGCGGGGGCTCTACGAATGTAGTGCGGGACAATACGTTGAGAATTTGGGTTTCGCGGGAGGCGTGAGAGAGATCAATCCCTGCAGTCGCGCTGTCCTCGATGGCTCAGACGGATAGAGCGTCTGCCCTGTAAGCAGGAGATCCCGGGTTCGAGTTGCGGTCAGTGCACACATTTTCATCTGTCTCCGTTGACGTATGCCAACGCCTGTATGCAGCTCAGAGTGTTCATTTCATTGTAATCGCTTTACCTTGTTGAACGGTAACATCACATTGACGTGTCAGGATAACATGGGCAACATACAGTGTTGCTCTACCTTGTTGAAACATATCATGTCAAGCTGTCAGCACAGCATGAGCAACATGTAGTGATGCTCTATCTTGTTGAAAGGTAACGTCACATAGAGGTGCCAGGAAAGAATGGGCAACATGTGGTCCTGCTTTGTCTTGTTCAAATATAACATCACAGAGAACTCAAAGACAGGTCACAACCACTGGTTCTAACACGTCAGAAGAGTAGCTCCGATCTCTAAATTACCGGTTACTACATGATCATGTTGTGTACCGAATGGGCTCCTTACCATCATGCAAGGTATTTGGCTCACGTCACCAGGACAACTGCAATCTCTCACCGGTCGTACTCTCTGGAGCCTGTATGCACAGATAGGTCTACTGTCATACTGCACACAGAAACAAGACTGATCTGAGAAGACGACGTGGTTCCACCTCTCCGTCAAGTGTTTTGGACTCAGCTCTGTCGAGGCACTTCTCTCTGCTACCATATCAAGATAAGCTGCAACAATGAACGCCTTAAGGATAGTCCGTGGTGTTAAAGACGTCATCACACTGTTAATGTTGAGACTGCTCTAGTTGCAACCAAATCCATTTGCTGGTAAAAGGTATGTGTCATGACTGGACGATCCTGCGTGGCCAAGTGAACAATATCTCTGTCCTTTCGAGCGCTAGTCGCATGTGGTAGCTGAGATCCTGCATGGTGCTCCGTATGGCTCTCTTGAACGCATCGATTCCATATTCGCTTGGTAGTCATAGACCAACGTGAGCAGCAGCGTTACAGAAGAATAAACCAGTCTCGACATGCCACTTATCTGGCACTGTCGAATTACTGCATATGCTGGCAGACATTTCTTCTTCTTCTTACACGAGACATAACACGATTGTCTTACAAGCAAACCATGTTGAAATTGCTGTTTGTAAGAGATAAACCCACTGCGTAATCTTTCTTATACTGGGCGATTCATCTGCCCCTACCGATGTCGTTTTATGCAACCCGTAATGTTAGATCTGACCTTCATAAACGACGTGCTAGGTTTTTATATTCTCTCTCTCGCTACGCAAGAACTGTTAGTTGCACAGAACAAAAAATGAACAGGACCTTTTTGTAGGAAATTTAATGTAGTTAAATTTTGTACTAGGATACATTTTCGCTGGAGGCCACTGTTTTCGATTTGTTCAAGAAAAATGTACAACAGTGAACCTTCAAACGCACATCCATCCCCACACTCATCTCTCACCAGTCGGTATCTCTAGTATTTTGTTCGTGGCAGTGTCTCCTATCACCGTACAAAAATTTTTGACAACACAAAACATTCCCCATACTCGGTCTGTTTTAGTCTCTATCGATTGGGCTATTACGTCACGATCATAGTAGGGTATTTCCTTAACATCACAAAACAAAATCGTACTGAAATGTAGGAGGATCTGCAGGGAATGGACGCATGGTGCAGGGAATGGCAATTGAATCTCAATGAAGACAAGTGTAATGTGCTACGAATACATAGAAAGAAAGATCCCATATCATTTATCTACAATATAACAGGTCAGCAACTCGAAGCAGTTAATTCCATAAATTATCTGGGAGTACACATTAGGAGTGAATTAAAATGGAATGATCATATAAAATTGATCGTCAGGTAAGCAGATGCCAGACAGATTCATTGGAAGAATTCTAAGGAAATGCGATCCGACAACAAAGGAAGTAGGTTACAGTACGCTTGTTCGCCCACTGCTTGAATACTGCTCAGCAGTGTGGGATCCGCACCAGATGGGGTTGATAGAAGAGATAGAGAAGATCCAACGGAGAGCAGCGCGCTTCGTTACAGGATCATTTAGTAATCGCGAAAGCGTTACGGAGATGATAGATAAACTCCAGTGGAAGACTCTGCAGGAGAGACGCTCAGTAGCTCGGTACGGGCTTTTGTTGAAGTTTCGAGGACATACATTCACCCAAGAGTCAAGCAGTATATTGCTCCCTCCTACGTGTATCTCGCGAAGAGACCATGAGGATAAAATCAGAGATTGGAGCCCACACAGAAGCATACCGACAATCCTCCTTTCCACGAACAATATGAGACTGGAATAGAAGGGAGAACCGATAGAGGTACTCAAGGTACCCTTCGCCACACACCGTCAGGTGGCTTGCGGAGTATGGATGTAGATGTAGATGTAGAATTGGAACTTACCCGTGACGGTAATGGAAGGAAAATGAAATATTGTAAACGTTACGTTAAAACTAATAACGTTGACAATTCGGTGCAAACTTAGCCCTTACACTCACAGCGCTTTCGAAGTCAGAAGGCCTGACGAATACAACAGTGTAACTACTCATTTTATGCTGTTAAAATTCACAAAACTGGTAAGTAAAATATACGCAACTGTCAGTTTTACAAAGTGTTCGATTACACCGATGTCATAATAAGAAGTCTGAATGAAAATAAAAAACGGCCGAATGTGGGATGCACAGGTTCGCAGCGCTCAACCTTAAGTTTAATAAACACAACAGAGACACGTAACAGCGACATTAGTAATCATCAATATATTGTCCTTCACTATTTAGAACAATCTGCCAACATTGCGGTAACTTTTCGATTCCGCTACTGTAGAAATCACCCGGTTTGGAGGTAAAGCAACTCGTGGAGCCATTTTAATCTGAAAAAAGGGGGTTCCTGTATTGTTGTTCGACAGAGAGCGGAAAATGTGAAAATCTGAGGGCGCAAGATCAGATAATCCAATAGGCAGGTACGCCATGCATTCCGTTCCAAGCAAATTCGAAGCAGGGATGTAAATGAAGATGAGGAGGCACCCACTGCAACAGCGTTCTTGCCCTATTTTGGCGGCATGTCTTCGAGAGTAGAAAGAATCCTCAAAAAGCACGATATCAAGTGTGTATTTCGGCCACCAGCAAAATTGAGGAATTTATTGTGCTCGGTCAAAGACGATCTTGGCCTTACGAAACGTGGCGTGTATAAAATCCCATGCCAATGTGGAAAATCATACATTGGACAGACATGCCGAACCGTGCAAGAACGTTGCGTCGAACACCATCGTCACACACGCCTGGTGCAACCTGATAAATCAGCGGTAGCGGAGTATTGCCTGGACACGGGAGATCGTATGCTGTACGAACAGACGGAAATTTTATTCCCAGCGTCATCCTTCTGGGAATGTGTTGTCAAGGAGGCCATACATATCCGTACAGCGGACAATCTTATCAACAGGGATGCAGGTTTTCAAATAAGCGCCACCTGGAATCCAGCACTGGCTGCTATTAAATCGAAAAAAAGGGAAACAAGAACTTCCGATCCGTCAAGTGACGAAACGCGCAACTGAGGTTTAGTTCGGACTTTAACCACAGGAGCGTCCAGCAGCACAGTCATTGCCCACAGCGCACGCGCGGATGGCCTTTCTGCGGCCCCCAGCAGGGGGCACCAGGAGCGCCGCTTTCCTCCAACTACCAGCGTCTTCCCGCGCTCGCGTATTGCCTGCTCCCGGCATGATAAATTCCGTCGCCGCTGTGCGGTTATCATCAGTCGCACCTTGCAGCAGTGATAACAGCAGCTACCACCACCTGATGATGTCGAGCAGTTGCATCGGCGAAATATTGTGCGAGTTACACAATACAATCCGGCGGCAAACCCGAGAAGAGTATTTGCAGCAGATCCGTCGGGAAAGCATGAAAAGTCACAACAAGGCTCCTTTTTCTAGCGTCCTCAGCTGTATTCGGTATCTCCAAACGACAAGACTACAATACGTAAATTCACATACGCACAGTGAGCTACAAATGAAAAGTGACAGTCCATAAATAAACAGCTACTGCAATACTAACATTTAAAACAAAAACGTTACGAACTTATGCGTTAGCCTAATAATTCGTGCAGTCTCAAATTTTTGTACAGCTGTAGAAGGGATACACTAGGCGCTTGGGTGTTGAGTCTTAGGGGAAGTGTGGGAGGGTGGAAGATTGCGTTTGGAGGTCGCTTTTGTACGTTTTTCTTGAATAACTCAGAAACTACAGCCTCTACCGAAAACGTATCCCAATAAAAATATAACTACATTAAATTTCATACGAAAAACGTTTTGTTCATTTTCTCTTAAGGTCTAATAGAATATGAAAATCTTGTGCCTGGTTTGTGAAGGTCAGACATAACATCACGGATTGCATACAACGACATCGGTAGAGGTAGCTTAACCATCCCGTATACTAAATGAGATTGGCGTTACTCCAAGCTGCTTTGTGTGTTTGTGCTGAAATACTGATCACTTGCATATCGAAGCATGTGGTCCGTTTAATGCCGCCTTCATAGCGCTGCAGCTCTAGTGGCCAGCAGTTTCTCTCTTGTTTACAGTCGCCTTATACAAAAAAACATTTCACCGTTCCTCTGTCTTATTCCGGACACAGAAAAATAAATTTTAAGAACATTAGAAATTCTAAGTCTCAAATTTTGCCCTAGTAGATGTCATCCTGATATATATTATTATTAAGAACTGCAGTGACATTACTACACCATTCTCATATTTTTTTCAACAGACAGCTGTTAATTGGAACTTACTATGAGAAAGGGAAGTTCTGTTCGCCGTTCTAGAAACGGAAGAAAGGAGGGATAGCAAATCAGAGATCGAATTGATTTTAATAATTCTTTTTAAGTTAAAATATAATATTTCATTTTGAGGAAATACAGAATGCTGTATTGACCTAGTTCTTTGAGAAATATGCAATTGAACATCCTAGACTCTTGAACAGAAATAAATATTTCTGTGGCTATGGTAAATGACGAAACGCAGATTTCCAGAATAAAGAAGTAAAAAGTATATCAGGTAAGAGAGGAAAGTCGTATTATAGAAAACCAGATTTACAACAAGGCGCCATAACAATTTTGATCATTAGGCAGTTAACCAAGTTTAAAATTGGACTGAAGCCATACTTAATAAATCAATGCCTCTACAGCATAGAGGATGTCGTCAAGAAACTACCTGTACCGATATTTAAGAAATTTTTTTACTGATCCCTTAAAATTTCACATGGTTTTTACGTATTTTTCGATTTAAGCTTTGTAATGAATATAAATTTCCTAGATATACTGCGTATAATTTAGGTGTATATTTATATAAAAATTACAACTCTCGTCTGTCGATCATGCATATATAAGTATATTCAACAAAATCGGTGACATTATGAACTAGTGTAATTTTAAAGTATTTCATGTTATTTAACCATAAAATACAATTCTATAATATCATCTCTCAACTGACGGGTTCTATGACTTTACGTTTTTGAAAAATAAAATAAGAGAGTGAAGTAGTACACAAAACTATATCACAAAGTTTTACTGAGTCATTTTAAAACTGGACAGAAAATTTTGGTGTGATGCATAGAGCTTCAAAATTAGAACTATGACATTACAGTGGGGTGCAACATCTATGGTCCTGAGAACACAATCAAAGTGGAGTACACACAGTTATGATCCTTGATGAGGACTGCGATTCATTCCAGTGTCTACTTATTCATTTGATGTCTAAATCAACGAAAAATGACTACAAATGTTTCAAATATTCTGACATCACAAGTTTTCAGTGAATGAATGTTATATTTACAACAGTGTCACAAAGACAATATAGCAAAACACATTATTATTTGAATTTACACGTTTTTGTGTTCATAATTACTAAACTGGGTGGGAATAATTTTGAAACATGCTAAGTAAAACAGCATGTTATTCTTGAAATATGAATCAGTGTGAATATAGGAATCTAAAAGGAACCAACAATTGTTTTTATGGATAAAGTGCACCATTGCCATAGTCCCACGATAATAATGGTTCAACATGCGAAGTTCTTTAACTCGTCTCGTCTTTTTTCTCAGAATTTGAAAGGAATGCTTTTGAATGGCATTAAATAGTGTATGTGGTATTTGACGAAATTAATAAGGAATGAAACAATAAGTATCCTATAAAGAACCTGAAGCAGACGTATTCAAAATGATTTGTACCAACTTGTTTAACTAGAAACCTAAGTCATTACGTTGCTTAGGAGGCCAAGTCTCATCTGAATCAACAGAAGGAGAATGTTTATTTGAGGCAATTAAAGGGAACATACATTACACTTTGCTTGTGTATCTCTGTGATGTTTCCAATAATGCCGTAAAAACATGTATTTTACGTTAACTATCAACCGGGAAATCTTAGCTGAAATGTTTGGACCATATTTATTGTACAACAGTATCAAAAACAGGTAATTCCACAAAATGGTGGGATTTTAATCGTGGCAGTCCCTTATAAGGAGGTTCCAAATGTCTGTATTTGAAAAAGCTTGGTGTTTTTTGAACACACTTCCGGGATTTCTAGAATTAATTTTCGGCTGATTGCCTTTTATTAATACATCATACTTAAAGAGGATACTAACAAATTTCCGTTTCATTCAGTTGAAGTGCTGATGTTTCCAGAAAAACTCAGGTCCGATGTTTACATATCTGTATTTAATGGCTTCAATTAGAGACTCTTACTTGGCCGGGAGGGTCCTCCTATAGAAATGTTACAAAATATATCTAATACATGCATATCTAAGTAAGTTAGCTACATGTAGGGCACTATGAAATGAAAATAATGAATCTAAAATTACTGTACAATTTAGGATTAATTTTAGTTCCGTTATGAGAAACAATAACAGAATTAAGATAGGAAAAACAGTTAAATTACATTTTGTAAGTAGTTTTACTACTGAAGAAAGCAAAATATCAAATGTTCCAGTTATTTGAGGTAGAAATAAGTACCTTTGTAGTTCGTTGAAGTTTCTCACAATGAGAAATGAGAAGGAACAATCTAAATGTACGTTAAAGAAATGTTTTATAGCCAAGGTCGCGTTCAAAAATCTTTTGTAATCACCGGTTGCGACAGGTAACATTGTCATCTTTAGATCTTAAAAAAAACAGTTTTGATTGTGACTCCTGTTCCATTGTGCATCCATTAACGATTCCACGACAACATTAGGTGTATATACACTGAAGTGGCAAACAATCTGATGTAGGCATGCGCATTCAAATTCAGAGATACGTAAACAGGCAGAATACGCCACTGTGGTCGGCAACGCCTATATAAGACAACAAGTGTCTGGCGCAGTTGTTAGCTCGCTTACTGCTGCTACAATGGCAGTCAGTAAGATTTAAGTGAGTTTGAACGTGATGTTATAGTCAGCGCACGAGCGATGGGATACAGCATCTACGAGGTAACAATGAAGTGGGGATTTTCCTGTTAGACCATTTCGCGAGTGTACCGTGAATATCAGAAATTCGGGAAACATCAAATCGATATCGCTGCGGTCGGAAAAAAAATCTTGCAAGAACAGGACCAACGACGACTGAAGAGAATTATTTAGAGTGACAGCAGTGCAACCCTTCCGCAAGTTGCTACGTATTTCAGTGCTGGCCCATCAAATGTCAGCGTGCGAACCATTTAATAAAATATCATCGATGTGGGCTTCCTGAGTCGAAGGCCCACTCGTGTTCCCTTGATGACTGCACTACACAAAGCTTTACGCCTCGCCTGGGCCTGCCAACACCGACAATGGACTGTTGATGACGGGAACCATGTTGCCTGGTCGGACGATTCTCGTTCAAATTGTATCGAGCGGATGGACGTCTACGCGTATGGAGCCGACCTAATGAATCCGTGGACTCTGCATGTCAACCGGGGACTGTGCAAGCTGGTGGAGGCTCTGTAATGGTGTGGGAGATGTGCAGTTTATGAGGACCCCCGGATACGTCTAGATTCGACTGACAGGCGACACGCACGTAAGCAGCCTATCTGATCACCTGTAACCCTTCATGTCCATTGTGTATTCCGACGGCCCTCGGCAGTTCCAGAAGGACAATGCACCATCCCACACGCCCAGAATTGCAGCAGAGTGCCTCCAGGAACACTATAATGATTTTAAACACTTCTGCTGCCCACCAAACTCCCCAGACACGAACATTATTTAGCATGTCTGGGATGCCCTGCGACGTAATGTTCAGAGGAAATCTCCACCTCCTCGTACTCTTACGGATTTATCGATAGCCCTGCAAGAATCATCACAGTCCTGCATGTTCGCCCTTCATGATGTTAGGCAGGTGTACCAGTTTATTCAATTTCCTGTCCGCTTCACACAAGAGTGCTCCCATTACATGACAAACTGAGGAAGGGCGAAGGAGCAGTGCACAGGCGCTGCACACCCAACAAACAGGCGTTTGCGCAGCCAAAAGCAAACGCGGTCACGTCCAAGTAAGAGACGAAAAACCCGTAGTGTTGTCCCGGCTGGAATATCCGGAACTGTGACGACTACTACGCTTGCAAACAAAGGTGACTAAACTTCAAACCGACGTCTCTTTTACTTTAACGTCACAAATGCATTGAAATCGTTCCCCTGCAGACCTGCTACAATGACAGCTCGGATGGGATGTTGTGTACTACCCTTGTAAGTAGGCTGTTTAGGTTTTTTTATTGGTAACGGCGCCGCCACGTAGCGCTCTGTATGAAAATCACTGGCTGTGCTGTGTGCAGTCTGTGGCTGGTTGGCATTGTTGTAATACTCGCCATTGTAGTGTTGGGCAGCGGCAGCTGGATGCTAACAGCGCGTAGCGTTGCGCAGTTGGAGGTGAGCCGCCAGCAGTGGTGGACGTGGGGAGAGAGATGGCGGAGTTTTGAAATTTGTAAGAATTGGTGTCATGAACTGATATATATATATATATATATATATATATATATATATATATATATATATTATGACTATTAAGGTAAATACATTGTTTGTTCTCTATTAAAACCTTTCATTTGCTAACTGTGCCTCAGTAGTTAGTGACTTCCGTAGTTTGAATCTTTTATTTAGCTGGCAGTAGTGGCGCTCGCTGTATTGCAGTAGCTTGAGTAACGAAGATTTTTGTGAGGTAAGTCATTTGTGAAACGTACAGGTTAATGTTAGTCAGGGCCATTATTTCGTAGGGATTTTTGGAAGTCAGATTGCGTTGCGCTAAAAATATTGTGTGTCAGTTTAAGCACAGTCTTGTATAAATTTTTCAAAGGGGACGTTTCATATGTCGACCATTAGCCGAGGATACCTCACTGGAATCTTCTGATTTTTTCTTGTAGTTTGTGTAATTAATGTAGATTTTTTTATTGCTAGCGCGTAATCATAGAGAGAATTTCCTTTGTAGTTGTAGTCTTTCATTGTTGTACAGTAAAATAGTTGTGGCATGCATGTAGTTTTGCACGAAGTATTTCGCAGCTGCGTTTGCAATTAACTAGATATTATTTTCAGTGCTATGTTAATGTGTTCTCTTATTTTTGTTCTTCAAATTGTGCTTTTATGTGTTATCGTGTGAAATATTGTGACAATAATGGCGTGTGAAAAACGTGACACTAGGCTCCAAAGTAAACTGAGAAATAATAGTGACGACGAGCGTCGCTTATCAGCACCACTGTGTAGTGAATTAACAGACATTCGAAGTAGTAATTTGGTAATTGTGCATAGGGAAATGGAGCGGGCGGCAAATAATGGTGTAAACAATGAAACAAGTAGTGAACGGGGAACAATTATCGATCGATCAGTCGGCAACAGCTCGCCTCAGGAATCCGAAATGACAGAACACAATATTGCAAGTACTGTAGACTTAGGTTATGGGTCCTCACAGTTTTCTCAAATAAGTCAAGACACATTTTCTGCCTGTCAAAATGTAAATGTTGCTGGTGAAAATGCACTGCCAAAAAGCATAGAAAAACAGATTCCAGACACTAATACATTATTATTGCAATTAATGCAACAAATGGAACAAAATCAGAAACAAATGGGGCAAAATCTTCAAAAGTTAGACAGAATGGAACAAAATCAGAGACAAACACAGCAAAAGCTTCAAAAGTTAGACACAATGGAACATAATCTTCAAAAGTTAGACACAATGGAACAAAATCAGAGACAAACACAGCAACAGTTGGACACAATGGAACATAATCTTCAAAAGTTAGACACAATGGAATAAAATCAGAGACAAACACAGCAATAGTTGGACACAATGGAACATAATCTTCGGAAGTTAGACATCACACTTGAACAAACACGTGAAGATTTAACTACTGAGTTACATAACATTGAATCTAAATGTCAAAAAATCTGTTATGACGTAAAACACAAATTTGTGAGCATTTTCAACCTATTTTTTCGCGGCATTAAAACTCATTACAGAATCACGAAGCAGCCATAAAAGAATTGCAAACTGTTGTTCGTGAAAATCACGACACCTTGCAAGCTAAAATGGACTCAGTTGCATCCACCGATTCGGTTACGCAAATTGCAAGAACTCAGGAAAACTTAAAGGACACAGTAGATTCGATTTCAACACAAATGGACACTCTGAAACTTGGTTCAGAAAAACACACTGAGGAAATGTGTTCACTATCGGAGAAAGTAGTCGAACTTTCGGATCAGTTCACTAATTATCTACGAAGGTAGATGATAATCTGAATGACACAAAACCGGTAGTCTTTAATGACACAGAAGAGTTCGAACAAATTAGGAAATTCAAACAAAATCAGAATCAAATTAATACGCAACACCAAAGAGAAATCCGGGAAGTACAAGATCAGTTGACACAGGTAATACAAGAATTACGTATTTCAGAGGACATTCGCACTCCAATACGGGAAGAGGCACATAAAAATACGGAACTGCCACAAAATAACAACACAGGACACTTTGGAGATTATGAAAGAAATTGGCAAAGTACACCGAATTTTGAGATGGAACCGCCGAAACGACGTAACAATGACCGATATGCGACCCGCCGACACGATGATTTTGACTATAAGCTGTTCATTACTACACGTAAATTCAAAACATTTAAGAATTCTGGCAACGACATTCATCCACAAGCGTGGCTCCATCAATTCTCTCATTGTTTTCCTCCCAACTGGTCACTAGAGCACAGATTAGAATTTATGTGTGGCTACTTAGAGAATGAACCAGCTGTAAGAATGCGATCGGTCATTCACGATTGCCACAGTGAAGGAGAATTTTACCATGCCTTCCTCTCAGCATATTGGTCCCAAGCCACACAAGACCGAGTAAAACATGGCATCATGATGATGAAACATTTCGAACAATCTGAATTTTCCAGTCTTGTGAAATATTTTGAAGACATGTTGCACAAGAATCAGTACCTGTCAAACCCATACAGACCGTCAGAACTCATCCGCATTTGCTAATCAAATTGCCTGAACATTTACGGCATATTATTTTGGCAGGCCGTTGCAAAGATGACATTGAAGCTTTTCAGGGACTCTTACAAGAATTAGAAATTGACACTGACAATCGCGGAACGCGAAAACAGGAACACAACAATTACAGGTCACATCCGTCGCAATTCCGCGATGAAAGAAATAATAACTGGACACGACAAGGCTATTCTCACAATACAAATCGTGACCAAAACAGACACCACCCGTATGACAACCGTTGGCAGAGTAGTAATAATTACAGGGAAAGGTCACCTCTCCGCGGTAATGACTATCACAGAGACAATCAGAGAAACAAACAATATGGGAATCAAAATAATTACTATCAAGGGAGACAGAATAACTTTAGACGCAACGGTCCAGCGCGCAGTTACGATTCAGAGAGAAATTCTCCACCACGTGACCGACAAGAAAGAAACTATGGAATCTACCGACATGACGACAGACGATATGGTCGTAACGACAGACCTGAATTGCAGCAGAACTGGCGGGATTCAAACAGAGCAGGGCCCTCTCGACAAGGTGAATTTGTAGAAGTTAGGTCTCCAAATCCCAATAACGACGCGCGCCAACAAAGACACAATAGGCAATGACTCATACCGCTGGCAGCCACAAAACGTACGCATGAAACTGACGACGCAGCTGCCGTAGCTAGTAATTACGTAAAAATGGAAGACATTAGGGACATCTTACTTCAGGAACAGGACGTAAAACATAACAACATTGCATATCCTGTGATTCACATTAATGTAAATGACGTAAAAGTTACGGCAGTACTTAACTCAGGCAGTCCCATTTCAGTAATTAGTGAAACAGCTTTTAGCAAATGCAGCAAATCGAAGGATTGCCCCACACTTCCGTTACGCAAGATTAAATTACAAGGTGCAGTCATTGGAAAAAGTGTAGATGTACGCCAACAAACCAACTTAGAATTCTTTTGTCAGAGTTACAGCTTCTCTATGAACTTTCTTATTGTTCCATTGTTGTCGACGGAAATTATACTGGGAGTAGACTTTTTGAATGAATACAAAGCAGTCTTAAACTTTCACGATGCTGAAATAAGTTTTGAGAAAGAAGGTAAGTCAATAGCTTTGAAATTTGAAGATTGGCTCTCAAACCATGACGAGGAAATTAATCGGCTTTACCTTCTGTTAGACAACAGTTCGGAATTTTCTACGGAAATAGACACTAACAGTCGCTCTGCAAGTACTGACAGGGATGATATCGACGGCACAATTGAAACTAATGAGTTAATTCAGAATAAAATTCAAACAATTGAGAATTGTAATGACACTGATAGGCAGGACCTTTTTGAGATTTTACAAGCACATTCCACAGTTTTTACTCACAAAACAGGATTTCAATACCAATTTCGTGTTCGTGAGCATACTAAATTTTGTGTTAGACCATACGTAATTCCAGCACATTATAGGGACCGTGTTAGAACAGAAATACAATCTATGCTTGACGACGGCATTATTGAGCCTGCAGTAAGCTCATACAACAATCCATTACATGTTGTTGAGAAGAAAAATGGATCGATCAGGCTTGTCTTAGATTCGAGACAAATCAATACTATCATTATTCCTGAAACAGACAGGACGCAAACGTTGGAAGAACTTCTTCAAAATTTTAATGGTGTAAAAGTGTTGTCTTCCATTGATCTCAGATCCAGCTTTTATCAGATCGAACTTCATCCAGAATGTAGAAAATACACAGCTTTCCTTTGTTTCGGCGTTTGTTATCAGTTTCGGAAACTTCCTTTTGGTTTCCTCGGCAGCATTCATTCGCGGGCTAAATTCCATACTACCTGAGCTCTTAAAACGTCACATCACCTTATATGTGGACGATATTCTGATAGCAGAAGCCTCATGGGAACAACATAATCGCATCCTCAACAGCGTGTTACATATTTTTGCAGAATCTGGAATTACAGTTAACTTGGAAAAGTCTGAATTCGGTAGGACAAAAGTGAAGTTTTTGGGACGTATTATTTCTTCTGAAGGCATCCAGCCGGATCCTGAAAAGTTAGAAGCAATCAGAGCCATTCCAGTTCCATCCACAAAAAAACAAGTCCGCAGTTTTCTAGGTCTCGTAAATTTTTACCGTCGTTTTCTGAATATGCAAATTCTAGTTACACCAAAACTTTGTTCTCTCACTGGAAAAAATACTGTTTGGAACTGGGACGAACAAGCACAGTTGGAATTCAATTCTTTGAAAGAATCGTTACTTAACGCGCCAATACTAGCTCATCCAGATCTCTCACAAGATTTTTGCCTTAGCACGGATTCTTCTAAAGTCGCTCTGGGTGCCCATTTATTTCAAGAAGCCACAGAAAATGACATTACTGTTCAGAAAACCATTTCTTTTGCTAGCCGAGTGCTAACAAAATCTGAAAAAAATTATTCCGTTACTGAATTAGAAGCTGTAGCTATAGTTTGGGCATTTAACAAATTCTGTTTCTTTCTTTATGGTAAGCACGTAAAAGTATACAGTGACCATCGTGCATTACAATTTCTTATGTCTTCAAAATTAAATCATGACAGGTTAAAACGTTGGGCATTGTTTCTGCAAGAATTCCACTTCACAATAGTCTACATTCCCGGCAAGGAGAACATTGTTGCGGACGCACTGTCACGCGCACCGGCTGGGCTGGAGAAAAGTAACACAGAAAGCAACCTCGAGTGAAATTTCAGTATTCTTTACATCCAGAAAGTCGCCTTTGAAAACTTCATCACCACATCTTTAAAGGACATTGCTCATGAACAAGATAAAGATCCGATTTGGAACGACATCAAAAGTAAATGGCATGAAAAGACACACACACAGATTCGGCATTATTATCTGGTTAGGAAGAACATACTGTTCAAACGCTGCACTGTTGATGACAAGCTATGGGTACTTTGCATTGCAGTCGATTTCGTTAATAAGCTCATTTGGTACATTCATTTCAGCTATGCACATTTTGGTCCACGAAAATGTTATCATATTCTTCGGACGACTTGTTATTTTAACAATATGGAAAAGAGAATCCGAAGAGTCTTGTCTATTTGTAAACTTTGTCAAAAGGCGAAACCATCTACTGTCTCTCATCGTGCTCCATTGTTTCCTATCATTCCTTCTAAATTAAAAGAATTTGCTACTGTTGATCTCTTGGGACCGCTTGTCAGAACATCTAATGGATTTTCGTACGTTCTAGTCGCTGTTGAACTTACTTCAACGTTTGTTTCTTTCACTCCGTTACGTAAAGCCACTGGACGGTCTATATCCAACGCCTTTGTTAGAAATTTGTTACGTGAAGTTGGACACGTTAGTAAAGTAATTTCAGATAATGGACCGCAATTCAGATCTGCTGTTTGGTCACGCATGCTTCGTAACCATAAAATCAAATCTGTTTTTATTTCATTGTACTCACCACATTGTAACCCGTCTGAACGGATTATGAAAGAAATCAATAAGCTTTGGAGACTTTATTGTCACAGAAAGCATCAGCATGGGGACAGATATTTACACTTATTTCAAAACGTGCTGAATGAGATGCCTCATGACTCCACTGCTTTACCACCTGTTCTTGTACTGAAGAATAAAGAACCACCAAACAGAATCAGAGAGCTTGTACCTTTCCCCAATACACGTAAACTTCGACACAAAGACATAATTGCTTTGGCTATTAAAAATATAAATTCTGCTGCAGACAAAAGGAAAAAATTACACGGTAAAGCAAATGCAAAGAAATTATATATTGGTCAGAAAGTTCTCATTAAAGCTCATCCATTGTGACATAAGAAGAAACACTTGAGTCACAAATTCTTTCTAGTTTACAATGGACCTTACAGAATCCGACGTATACCACATGATAATTGCGTTGAAGTTGAAACTCTGCGTACTAGGAAGAGTAAAGGTTTACACCACATTTCACATGTAAAACCGTTTATTGAAAGATAATCTGCTTTTTAACTTTGTCTTTGCCATAAAACATTTCACTTCACATTTCTAGTATGCTTTGTCACACTTAGAAACTGTTAACATGCAACAATGTTTTGAAGTTAACTATCCAGTCTAGAACTTAGAGAACTTATTTAGACAGTATTTACGAGTGCATTGTTATAGTGAACAGACGTCACAGTGTTACTGTGTGTGTACATTCTTGCTTGTTAGTTGCACGATTACATAACGACTATAAGGCTTACATACGTAGAACATTTACCAGTACCGCTAATGAGATTTTAATGCAACATTTTGGTTTACTTGAAAATAAATTCTGGATTTAAAGTACTTTCTGTGAGATACCAGATGTCTCAGTGGTTAGTTTATGTGACAGCTACACGATTTTATCACGACGCTACTACTGAGTCACAATTTACAATGATGCTTTTGCACTGTATCTGTTTTATATCTGCACAGTTTTTCTGTATTATTCTGGAAAGTAAATCATGTTTTAGTAGTAACTTTGTGGTATAGCTACAATGAGACAGCCTTTTCTGTAGCACAACAATACATTACAGTACAGTACTTGCTTCATCGCGGCAATAAGCGTAGTAACTACGATATCTATACGCAAAGCATTTCACTTTTGTTTATCATGAGGTAAGTAGATTAACTTCTGTAGAGCTTAGTTTTCGGAGGACGATAACTACGACACTTCCACAGAGATTATCTTACAACACGACGCACAGTTTAGCGCTACAGTACATGTAGTTGAGTGATTAATTTTGTACTGAAAACATTTATTTTTAAAGATATTTGAAGTACAATGATACAAAGGTTTTCCATGATACATTTCATTCCATTGCCGTAACCTGTAACATCTGAGGATATAGTTACATTAATCCTCAATGGGGTACACGCTTACTTTGTGTACCATGTGTATGGCAAGCACAAGGAGCCCTAGCTAATATGGTATTTGCTTATACAACTTTACACATCGGTACCGTATTTCTCTAACACATTAATTACACAGCTATCTGATCATTTAACTGGGAGAGACAAACATTCATTTTACTACATCAGTGACAGATGTTTACGTAATTACACAGTTGGATAACTTCACACTTACGAAATTGTATTTTGTCTGTACTTTGTGAACTGTTCACATTTTTTCGGAACCATTGTGATACTATGAGAGCTTTGAATGACATATTTGGTATGGGATCGTGATTTTTAAAGTACGTTTGAGGTAGATGACACTTTTGACATGAGCACAGATTTTTTTTTTTAGATTTTGAAATAGGAAGCCATGACGATTTTGAGATTTGGCTGAGGTTTTATGATGTTATGATGACGATGTGTATTACGCTGTTGTGGTATGTTTATGATCAATAGGCTGATGCTATGTGAGGAATTTGATTATGCTATGTATTTCTTATGATTAAATATTGAAGAAGTGTCGACAAATATGTATATGTATAATAAGGTAAGGAATAATGAGTAGTGGTTAGGGACTCTGATTTGTGGAAAACGTTGTTGGAAACCAAAAATCGTACTTTAAGAGCTATGAAATGTATGTAAATGCATTAATGTATTACAATGCTGATGAAAATTTTTTGGACACTATTATATTTAAATGATTTTATTTCTACAGATTTCTAACGCAAATTCTCAACCTGTGAAAATATTTTTATATGAGACTGTCACTGTAGCGGAAACTGCTGTCGTAAATTTTTCAGTAAGAAAGGTAAGTGGCCACCTGCACGTAATGCGTCGTGGGCTCCCAGCTGTGCGACAGTCGCCTGGGAAAAAAGCCATTAGTGTGTGCCTTTCAGAGGCACAGGTGGAGAAAAAAGGAGGCCATTAACCTCGCTATTGACATTCCTTTGTCGAAAGCATCGGAAATACGACACGCCCAAACTTGAAAACATATGATTACACTGTGAAGCTTTTAATTTATGATATTTACTGAAATGAAATGATGAGAAACATTTCACGTCTATTGTCTTGCTAGATGAAAGCTTGTTTACTGCATTATGAAACTCCATATGGCTAGTGAATGACGTTTCACGCCTTGCTTTGCCTATTTTGTTTAATACCTTGTTTCTAGCTGCACTGCAGCATTGGTTACAATAAAATTTAATGGATGTACTAATATAAATATTTTATGCCTACAGATCCAGTAAATAATAACTTTATGATGTACTTAAAAAAACGAAGGAGCTCAAAAAGACATTTCCCTTCACAGGAATTGGATACAGAATTTTCTTTTCAAGTACATGGTAATATTCTTTTACAATAAGTTTTTGTGGTGCACCACTTTAATGACATAGATATTAATATGTGAATAGACATTTTCCTTATCTGCATTGTTGTCTTTAGTGTAACATTTTTTCTGATTGAGCTTTGTCATGTTTAGGTTTAAGTTATAGCATTTGCTGCGGCTGTTTGCCATTCATAGTGTTACTGAATGTCACTTTGTACGAGGGTCGGTCAAAAAGTAATGCCTCCCATTTTTTTCTACTTAAAAAAATTAAGTTAAGTGAAAAATTTGAATTTGGCGCCATTCCTCAAACCTTCTGCAATCCACTGCAGTAGTAACTTTCTGTGTCAACAGGTGGCAGCACAGCAGAAGTTTGTAAGATGGCCGACATCGATGTTCGTTTGAGACAGCGTTGTGTAATTGAATTCTTGAATGCAGAAGGTGAAACGCCCATACGCATTCATGAAAGACTGAAGAAGGTGTATGGTGTTGAGACAGTGGATGTCAACACTGTTAGACGATGGGTTCGTCGTTTTAAGGAAGCTGAAGGGCAAACACCGTTGACTGACGAAAAGCGGAGCGGCAGGCCGGTGAGTGCTGTGACTCCACACAACATTCAGCAAGTTGATGACATCATTCGTGGTGACCGTCGGGTGACTGCAGATGAAGTGTGTCGCATTATTTCTCTTAGTAAAGGCAGTGTGATCACGATTATTAAACAATTGGGGTACTCAAAAGTTTGTGCACGGTGGGTTCCAAGAATGTTAACCGATCAGAATAAAGAGGCAAGGAAAACAATAGCCTCCCAACACTTGCAGCGCTTCCGTTTGGAGGGAGATGAGTTTCTGAAAAAAATTGTGACCGGGGACGAAACATGGGTGCATTTATTTGAACCCGAATCAAAGAGGCAGTCAATGGAGTGGCGTCACACAAGCTCGCCGAGGAAGAAAAAATTCAAAACTGTGCGATCGGCAGGGAAAGTTATGGCAACAGTTTTCTGGGATACAGAGGGTGTGATTCTGGTTGATTTTTTGGAGCAGGGATGCACAATAAATTCTGTTCAATACGTCACAACTCTCAAAAAACTTAAAGCACGTCTTCAGCGAGTTCGCCCAACAAAATCAATGACAGATGTTCTTCTTTTGCATGACAATGCAAGACCACACACCAGTCGTCACACCTCTGACGAGATTGTCAAAATTGGATGGGAAGTTTTGCCTCATCCCCCATACAGCCCTGACCTGGCACCATCAGACTTCCATCTGTTCGGGATTCATTTTGAAGATGAGGAGGCCGTCAAAACATCCGTGCGTCAATGGCTTAGGAAGCAGAGCTGTGATTTTTACCGTGCTGGGATACATACCCTTGTTCAAAGATGGACCAAAACTGTAGAGATGGGCGGAGATTACATTGAAAAATGACAAAATGATCCTCAATGTTGTGGTTTTCAACCTATGTAATTGCATTTAAATTTCCTGACAATTAAACGTAGAAAAAAAAATAGGAGGCATTACTTTTTGACTGACCCTCGTATTACTAGGTTGAGCCAATTTTATTACTGATTTATTTTTCTTGTTTGCTGCGCATTGCCTTATATTAGTTGTAATATTGCTGCCTTTTTTTGCCAATTTGCATTTTTTGTCATTGCTGTTTGTATTTATTGTTTTGTGCTGCTGCATTGCCTCGTCCCTTAGTTAAGCATCTGAGCTCAGTAGATTTAAGTTAGCGTAAGAGGGGGTAGACTATATAAGAAACTAACTATGATGAATTGGAAGAAAAGCATTGAGAAGCTTTAAGAAAATGGTTTGGCCAAAGAAAGTAGTGTACAGTGGAGAAAAACTATTTTTGAAAGAGGATGTGAACAGAAAACAGAAAGCAGGTTTAGATAGGACTTTTTGGGAATAATGATGAATTAAGGGAGATCTCTATGCAAAATACTGCAGTAAAACAAACCCTGTCCTTTCCTTTCGTATTATCCCTCTATGTGTTTATGTACCCTTGTGTATTTGTCTTTTTCCTGTCTTTATGTGTTTAGCTAATAAGATTTATGTTGTAGAATTTTTCAAATACTATGTTATTTTCTTTGTAAATATGTTCAGACATTTATTGTGTTTTGTTTTATTGCTCATGTGTGAAGTTGATGTTTCAAAAGTTATTCTGATCTTTTATGTATGTACTTATGTCATAATTTTTGTAACACTGATGTATTTGCTATTTCGATTCTTTTGTAAAGCCTGTACTACTACAAATGTTATGTGTACTATTATGCTCTTTAATGATATATTTTGTACCTTTGTTATTGCATTCTTATGTTATAAAATTGTAACTGACACCAGTTCATCAAATTAAGTAACTTGTAAATTACATTTCACTGCACACATTTCTGTTGGTCATAGTATATGGACAATATGTGAGAAGTAGGGACTGATAGTGTTTGCACGTGTGTTAATAATTCAGTAAGGGACTGGATAACAGCATTGCTGGTTGTAAGGACATTTCAAAAACAATTTTTGTGAGTGCATAAGTGGTGGTTTTGGACTTGCTATATTATCCACAAGGCTCTTGAATGGTGATTGTGCGCCTGCACAGTCAAACAGATGGCTGCTGGCCATCTCTACAAGGACTACAGTGGGTCTACACCTTTGATGACCCACCAATACCATTATTTCTAGAAGGACTGCAGTGGGTCTGCACCTCTGGTGGCCCACCAATAGTAATCTCTACCAGGACTACAGTGGGTCTGCTCTGTGATGACCTACCTACCAATAGTCTTCAACGTCACTGACTCTGCTGTGGCCTATTACCTGTCTGCATGTCAAGAGTCAGCACTGTCTTTCGTTGGAAGGACAACACTACTTCTTCAAGACTGCTTAGAAATCCACTACTTCCAAGTGCAATTTCTTTTATTGCTCAGACTTTGAAAAAACACTGCAATTTTACTATGATAAACGATCAAGACTGTCTTTATGGACTGTGAGAGAATTTTAGCTTTTGACCAACACTGTATCGATAAGTGTGAGCATTTCATTTCTTTGTTATTGTAATTATGAAAACATTTTTCAAATCTGTATTGGCCACGGCCCAAAACAATTTGTAAATTTTTTTGTGGGGAGCAAGGGGGCTATGTAAGTAGGATGTTTAGGTTTTTTTATTGGTAACGGCGCCGCCACGTAGCGCTCTGTATGAAAATCACTGGCTGTGCCGTGTGCAGTCTGTGGCTGGTTGGCATTGTTGTAATACTCGCCATTGTAGAGTTGGGCAGCGGCAGCTGGATGCTAACAGCGCGTAGCGTTGCGCAGTTGGAGGTGAGCCGCCAGCAGTGGTGGACGTGGGGAGAGAGATGGCGGAGTTTTGAAATTTGTAAGAATTGGTGTCATGAACTGATATATATATTATGACTATTAAGGTAAATACATTGTTTGTTCTCTATTAAAACCTTTCATTTGCTAACTGTGCCTCAGTAGTTAGTGACTTCCGTAGTTTGAATCTTTTATTTAGCTGGCAGTAATGGCGCTCGCTGTATTGCAGTAGCTTGAGTAACGAAGATTTTTGTGAGGTAAGTCATTTGTGAAACGTATAGATTAATGTTAGTCAGGGCCATTCTTTCGTAGGGATTTTTGGAAGTCAGATTTCGTTGCGCTAAAAATATTGTGTGTCAGTTTAATCACAGTCTTGTATAATTTTTCTAAGGGGACGTTTCACCCTTTTGGCACTGTTCAATGACGCCTAGCGCCATATGCCAAGGGATGTGGACATGAGATGCTGTATAAAATTATGAAATATGCATATATACATGAAATATGCCAAAGGATTCGGACATACGTTGCTGCCTGTTACGACCAACTCCACCAGCCCTCTGTTTTTGTACATTCATTTCCGATACATCCTCTATACAGGGTGTTACAAAAAGGTACTGCCAAACTTTCAGGAAACATACCTCACAAACAAATCAAGAAAAGATGTTACGTGGACATGTGACCAGAAACGCTTAATTTCCATGTTAGAGCTCATTTTACTTTCGTCAGTATGTACTGTACTTCCTCGATTCACCGCCAGTTGGCCCAATTGAAGGAAGGTAATGTTCACTTCGGTGCTTGTGTTGACATGCGACTCATTGCTCTACAGTACTAGCATCAAGCACATCAGTACGTAGCATCAATAGGTTAACGTTCATCACGAACGTGGTTTTGCAGTCAGTGCAGTGTTTACAAATGCGGAGTTGGCAGATGCCCATTTGATGTATGGATTAGCACGGGACAATAGCCGTGGCGCCTTACGTTTGTATCGAGACAGATTTCCAGAACGAAGGTGTCCCGACAGGAAGACGTTCGGAGCAATTGATCGGCGTCTTAGGGAGCACCCAACATTCTAGCCTATTACTCGCGACTGGGGAAGACCTAGAACGACGAGGACACCTGCAATGGACGAGGCAATTCTTCGTGCAGTTGACGATAACCCTAATGTCAGCGTCAGAGAAGTTGCTGCAGTACAAGGTAACGTTGACCACGTTACTGTATGGAGAGTGCTACGGGAGAACCAGTTATTTCCGTACCGTGTACAGCGTGTGCAGGCACTATCAACAGCTGATTGGCCTCCACGGGTACACTTCTGTGAATGGTTCATCCAACAATGTGTCAATCCTCATTTCAGTGCAAATGTTCTCTTCACGGATGAGGCTTCATTCCAGCGTGATGAAATTGTAAATTTTCGCAATTAACATGTGTGGCCAGACGAGAATCTGCACGCAATTGTGCAATCACGTCAACAGTAAAGATTTTTTGTGAACGTTTGGGCAGGCATTGATACGCCTGGACATTGAGGCAAACAGAGCTTGGATGGCGTGTACAGGTACAGCTGCCCATGCAGCTTCAACACGATACCACAGTGCTTCAAGAGTAGTGACTGGCGTATTGTGTCGAATCAGTTACTCGGCCACCATTGACCAGGCGTTTCCAGTTGGTGAGAGATCTGGAGAATGTGCTGGCCATGGCAGCAGTCGCACATTTTCTGTATCCTGAAAGGCCCGTAAAGGTCCTGCAATATGCGGTCGTGTATTATCCTGCTGAAATGTAGTGTTTCGCAGGGATCAAATGAAGGGTAGAGCCACGGGTCGTACTACATCCGAAATGCAACGTCCACTTTTCAAAGTGCCGTCAATGGGAACAAGAGGTGACCGAGACGTGTAACCAACGGCACCCCATACCATCACGCCAGGCGCCGGCAGCCAGCTGCAGGTGGTGGCACATGGCGGCACTAATGACGTGTGTCGCTTTGAATCTGAAGAAAATTCTGTCTGGATTCCAGCGGCTATCTGATTTGGTGACGGCTGCCGATCTTGCTTACCATCTGCAACATTGTTGACATAACCGACTGCGGACGTTTGGTGCAGAGCCGGCTGGAGGGTCTGAATCAGAGGTTCAGACGTTTTTGAGACCGTGTTGGCTGCAGATTCCTTGACTTCTGCCATAGGGTGGTGGGCTTACGGGTTCCGCTGAATAGGTCAGGAGTTCACTACACTCAGCTGGCAGCTATACGGGTAGCGGAGGCTGTGTGGTGTGTACTGGGCGGTTTTTTAGGTTAGAAGGCCTCGGGAAAGTACGGGGTGGGCTGCAATCTCAAAAGGTGCATCGCAAATACAGGACGTGCTTCGATCAAGCAGCAGTCGGAATTGTAGTTGTAAATTGTTGTAGTTGTGCTGGGAAAGGCCCTGAGCTTCAAGCGCTAATAGAAAGCACAGAAGCTGAAATCGTTTATAGGTACAGAAAGCTAGCTAAAGCCTGCAAAGTTCTGCAGAAATTTTTACGGTCTCAGACGGTGTTCAGGAAAGATAGATTAGGCAGAACTTGTGGTGGAGTGTGTGTCTGTCAGTAGTGGTTTATCTTGTGCTGAAAAAGCTACTCCGTGCGAATTGGAATGGGTGGAGGTTATACTTAACAGCCGAACTAATAATTGGATCCTGCTATCGACCGCCAGACTCCGATGATATAGTTGCTGAACAGTTCAGAGAAAATTTGAGTCTCGTAACAAATAAATACCCCACTCATACGGTTATAGTTGGTGGGTACTTCAACCTTCCCTCGATATGTTGGCAAAAATACTTGTTCAAAACCAGTGATAGGCAGAAAACATCTTCCGAGATTGTCCTAAATGCTTTCTCCGAAAATTATTTCGAACAGTTAGTCCACGAACCCACACGAATTGTAAATCCAGAGCTGATAGAGAGCATCATGACTGATACAGGGATTAGTGACACAAGGTCGTTGTAGCTAGGCTCAATACCGTTTCTTCCAAATCCACCAGAAACAAACGCAAAATAATTTTATTTAAAAAAGCTGATAAAGTGTCACTAGAAGCCTTCCTAAGAGACAATCTCCATTCCTTCCGAGCTGACTATGCAAATGTAGACGAGATGTGGCTCAAATTCAAAGATATAGTAGCAACAGCGATTGAGAGATACATACCTCATAAATTGGGAAGAGATGGAACTGATCCCCCATGGCACACAAAACAGGTCCGAACGCTGTTGCAGAGGCAACGGAAAAAGCATGCGAAGGTCAGAAGAACGCGAAATCACGAAGATTGGCTAAAATTTACAGACGCGCGGAATTCAATGCGAGATGCCTTTAACAGGTTCCACAACGGAACATTGTCTCGAAATTTTATAGAAAATCCGAAGAAATTCTGGTCGTGTGTAAAGTACACAAGCGGCTAGACACAGTCAATACCTTCGCTGCGCAGTGCCGATGGTACTGTTACCGACGACTGTGCCGCTAAAGCGGAGTTATTGAACGCAGTTTTCCGAAATTCCTTCACCAGGGAAGACGAATGGAATATTCCCGAATTTGAAACACGAACAGCTGCTGACATGAGTTTCTTATAAGTAGATACCTCAGGGGTTGCGAAGCAACTCAAATCGCTTGATACGGACAAGATTTCAGGTCCAGATTGTATACCGCTTAGGTTCAGATTACGCTGATACAATAGCTCCCTACTTAGAAATCATATACAACCGCTCGCTCACCGATAGGTCTGTACCTACAGACAGGAAAATATCACAGGTCGCACCTGCGTTTAAGAAGGGCAGTATGAGTTATCCATCGAACTACAGACCTATATCAATGACGTCGGTTTGCAGTAGGGTATTGGAGCATATACTGTATTCAAATATTATGAATCACCTCGAAGGGAACGATCTATTGATGCGTAATCAGCATGGTTTCAGAAAACATCGTTCTTGTGCAACGCAGCTAGCTCTTTATTCGCACGAAGTAATGGCCATTATCGACAGGGGATCTCAAGTTGATTCCGTATTTCTAGATTTCCGGAAAGCACTTGATTCCGTTCCTCACAAGCGACTTGAAATCAAGCTGCGGAGTATCGTCTCAGTTGTGCGACTGGATTCGTGATTTCCTGTCAGGATGATAGGACGTATGTTAAGACATGAGGGCAGTAGAGGGAGCTGAAGACGGCCAAAACTGTAGACGAAGGCAGAGATTGGAATACATTCAGCAAATAATTGGGAACGTAGGTTGAAAGTGATACTCTGAGATGGACCTCTTCAGCACAGGAGAAGAATTCGTGACAGGCCGTATCAAACCAGTTAGAAGACTGATGACAAAAAAAAAGTGTAACCACGTCTCACAATAAACGCAGCAGTAGATAACTTCAGGTTCAGCTGCAAAGGGTACAACGCACTTTTCTTTCACAATTAAAAATGCGTGATTTGATCTTCCTGGAAGAGAAGTGGTTGTATAGCTATTTACGATTTCACCACTTACTAAAAATGGAGACGCACTAAACTTACGTTCTCCTGGGTGATGTTTAAACTGCAGCGGTTCTGAGAAAATTATTGCATCTGGTGCAGTTCCTTCCATCGCCAGACAAGTATTGTATCACAACTACCTGTCCAGTTAAGACAGAACATGAAGCCTAGGAACATAGGTACTAAAGTGATTAAATTATTTTGGACAGTTGTATACACTGCTATTGCATACAGTGTAGCCTTGTATGACGTTTGGCGACGCTTGTAACTGTGGGGAACAGCTCTTGAGAGTGAAAGGGCAATGGAAGATACTTGTTTTGCGTTCCCGACTCCGAACGTGCGCCGGATCGAAAGTTCAGTGGATATCGACGCATGGCTTGAAACAAGTATCCATTACGCCGTGGAGCTGTCGGAGCTTTCAATCAATACGGGAAACAGTATATTTGAGGACGACTGTAGCCGTAATACACTGCTGACCATTAAAATTGCTACACCAAGACGAAATGCAGATAATAAACGGGTATTCATTGGACAAATATATTACACTAGAACTGACATGTGATTACATTTTCACGCAATTTCGGTGCGTAGATCCTGAGAAATAAGTTCCCAGAACAACCACCACTGGCCGTAGTAACGGCCTTGATACGCCTGTGCATTGAGCTTGGATGGCGTGTACAAGTACAGCTGCCCATGCAGCTTCAACACGATACTACAGTGCATCAAGAGAGTAGTGACTGGCGTATTGTGTCGAGCCAGTTGCTCGGTCACCATTGACCACACGTTTTCAATTGGTGAGAGATCTGGAGAATGTGCTGGCCAGAGCAGCAGTCGAACATTTTCTGTATCCAGAAAGGCCCGTAAAGGTCCTGCAACATGCGGTCGTGCATTATCCTGCTGAAATGTAGGGTTCCGCAGGGATCGAATGAAGGGTAGAGCCACGGGTCGTAATGCATTTGAAATGTATCGTCCACTGTTCAAACTTACGTCGTTGCGAGGAAGAGGTGACCGAGACGTGTAACCAATGGCACCCCATACCATCACGCCGGGTGATGCGCCAGTATGCCGATGACGAATACACGCTTCCAATGTGCGTTCACCGCTATGTCGCCAAACACGGATCCGACCATCATGATGCTGTAAACAGAACCTGGATTCATCCGAAAAAATGACGTTTTGCCATTCGTGCACAAAGGTTCGTCGCTGAGTACATCATTTCAGGTGCTCCTGTTTGTGATGCAGCGTCAACGGTAACCGCAGCCACGGTCTCTGAGCTGATAGTCCATGCTGCTGCAAACGTCGTCGAACTGTACGTGCATATTGTTGCTGTCTTGCAAACGTCCCCATCTGTTGACTCAGGGATCGAGACGTGTCTGCACAATCCGTTACAGCCACGCGGATAAGATGTCTGTCATCTCTACTATTAGTTATACGAGGCCGTTGGGATCCACTATAGCGTTCCGTATTGCCTTCCTGAACCGACCGATTCCATATTCCGCTAACAGTCATTGGATCTCGGTCAACGCGAGTAGCAATGTCTTGATACGATAAACCACAATCGCGATAGGCTACAATACCACCTTTATCAAAGTCGGAAACGTGATGGTGCGCATTTCTCCTCCATACACGAAACATCACAACAACTTTTCACCAGGAAACGCCGGTGAACTGCTGTTTGTGTGTGAGAAATCGGGTGGAAACTTTCCTCATGTCAGCTTGCTTTAGGTGTTGCTACCGACGCCAACCTTGTGTGAATGCTCTGAAAAGCTAAGCATTTGCATATCACAGCGTCTCCTTCCTGTCGGTTAAATTTCGCGTCTGTAGCACGTCATCTTCATGGTGTAGCAATTTTAACGGCCAGTACTGTAGGTCTCTCAAAGCCCTGTAGTAAAGGTAGGAGTGTGAAACGACGATTTCTGTAGCACGTACTAAATTTATGGTATTTTATATCTCTCATTAATGAACGTGGTCGATATGGGAATGTCCATGTGAATGAATTATTGCTCGTGATGCTATATCATTGACAACGAATTTAGATTCTTAAGTTTCCGCATTTAGATACACCGAGGAGACAAAACTCATGTAATGAATCAATCTCCAGTCGGACCTCATTCTGCTGGTTTAGTGTGGCATCTCGACGTGGCATGGACACAAGAAGTCGTTGGAAAACCCGTGCAGAAATATTGAGCCACACAGTGCGGGATTCTGTGCACGAACTGACCTCTCAATGATGTCCTATAACAGTTCTGTGGGATTGATGTCGGGTGATCTAGGTCGCCAAATAATTCACTAGTTGTTGTTGTTGTGGTCTTCAATCCTGAGACTGGTTTGATGCAGCTCTCCATGCTACTCTATCCTGTGCATGCTTCTTCATCTCCCAGTACCTACTGCAGCCTACATCCTTCTGAATCTGCTTAGTGTATTCATCTCTTGGTCTCCCTCTACGATTTTTACCCTCCACGCTGCCCTCCAATACTAAATTGGTGATCCCTTGATGGCTCAGAACATGTCCTACCAACCGATCCCTTCTTCTTGTCAAGTTGTGCCACGAACTCCTCTTCTCCCCAGTTCTGTTCAATACCTCCTCATTAGTTATGTGATCTACCCATCTAATCTTTATTCTTCTGTAGCACCACATTTCGAAAGCTTCTACTCTCTTCTTGTCCAAACTATTTATCGTCCATGTTTCACTTCCATACATGGCTACACTCCATACAAATACTTCCAGAAACGACTTCCTGACACTTAAATCTATACTCGATGTTAACAAATTTCTCTTCTTCAGAAAGGCTTTCCTTGCTATTGCCAGTCTACATTTTATATCCTCTTTACTTCGACCATCATCAGTTATTTTGCTCCCCAAATAGCAAAGCTCCTTTACTACTTTAAGTGTCTCATTTCCTAATCTAATTCCCTCAGCATCACCCGATTTCATTCCACCACATTCCATTATCCTCGTTTTGCTTTTGTTGATGTTCATCTTATATCCTCCTTTCAAGACACTGTCCATTCCGTTCAGCTGTTCTTCCAGGTCCTTTTCTGTCTGACAGAATTACAATGTCATCGGCGAACTTCAAAAAGTTTTTATGTGTTCTCCGACTTTTCTTTTGTTTACTACTTGCTCAATATGCAGAATGAGTAGCATCGGGGAGAGGCTACAACCCTGTCTCACTCCCTTCCCAACCACTGCTTTCCTTTCATGCCCCCTCGACACTTATAACTGCCATCTGGTTTCTGTACAAATTGTAAATAGCCCTTCGTCTCTGTATTTTACCCCTGCCACCTTCAGAATTTGAAAGAGTATTCCAGTCAACATAGTCAAAAGCTTTCTCTAAGCCTACAAATGCTAGAAACGTAGGTTTGCCTTTCCTTAATCTTTTTTCTAAGATAAGTCTTGGGCTCAGTATTGCCTCACGTGATCCAACATTTCTACAGAATCCAAACCGATCTTCCCTGAGGTCGGCTTCTACTAGTTTTTCCATTCGTCTATAAGGAATTCGCCGTGGTATTTTGAAGATGTGACTTATTAAACTGATAATTCGGTTATTTTCACATCTATCAACACCCGATTTCTTTAGGATTGGAATTATTATATTCTTCTTGAAGTCTCAGGGAATTTCGCCTGTCTCATACATCTTGCTCACCAGATGGTAGAGTTTTGTCAGGACTGGCTCTCTCGAGGCTTTCAGTACTTGTAATAGAATATAGGCTTGGGACAAGGAATGCAAGAGGAGAAAGACTGAGTTCTGTAACAAATTTCAGCTAGTAATAGCGTATACGCTCTTCAAGAATCACAAGAGAAGGAGGTATACTTGAAAAAGGCCGGGAGATACGGGAAGATTTCAATTAGATTACATCATGGTGAGATAGAGATTCCGAAATAAGATACTGGATTGTAAGGCGTACCCAGGAGCAGATATAGACTCAGATCACAATATAGTAGTGATGAAGAGTATGCTGAAGTTCAAGACATTAGTCATGAAGAATCAATACGCAAAGAAGTGGGATACGGAAGTTCTAAGAAATGACGAGATACGTTTCAAGTTTTCTAACTCTATAGATACAGCAATAAGGAATCGCGCAGTAGGCAGTACAGTTGAAGAGGAATGGACATCTCTAAAAAGGGTAGAGTTTTGTCACAGAAGTTGGGAAGGAAAACATAGGTACAAAGAAGGTAGCTGCGAAGAAACCATGGGTAACAGAAGAAATACTTGAGCTGATTGATGAAAGGAGGAAGTACAAACATGTTCCGGGAAAATCAGGAATACAGAAATACAAGTCGCTGAGGAATGAAATAAATAGGAAGTGTAGGGAAGCTAAGATGAAATGGCTGCAGGAAAAATGTGAAGACATCGAAAAAGATATGATTGTCGGAAGGACAGACTCAGCATATAGGAAAGTCAAAACAACCTTTGGTGACATTAAAAGCATCAATGGTAATTAAGAGTGCAACGGGAATTCCACTGTTAAATGCAGAGGAGAGAGCAGATAGGTGGAAAGAATACATTGAAAGGTTCTATGAGGGTGAAGATTTGTCTGATGTGATAGAAGAAGAAACAGGAGTCGATTTAGAAGAGATAGGGGATCCAATATTAGAATCGGAATTTAAAAGAGCTTTGGAGGACTTACGGTCAAATAAGGCAGAAGGGATAGATAACATTCCATCAGAATTTCTAAAATCATTAGGGGAAGCGGCAACAAAACGACTATTCACGTTGGTGTGTGAATATATTTGGCGACATACCATCTGACTTCCGGAAAAGCATCATCCACACAATTCCGAAGACGGCAAGAGCTGACAAGTGCGAGAATTATCGCACAATCAGCTTAACAGCTCATGCATCGAAGGTGCTTACAAGAATAATATACAGAAGAATGGAAAAGAAAATCGAGAATGCGCTAGGTGACGATCAATTTGGCTTTAGGAAAAGTAAAGGCATGAGAGAGGGAATTCTGATGTTACGACTAATAATGGAAGCAAGGCTAAAGAAAAATCAACACACGTTCATAGGATTTGTCGACCTGGAAAAAGTGTTCCACAATATAAAATGATGCAAGCTGTTCGAGATACTGAAAAAAGTAGTGGTAAGCTACAGGGAGAGACGGGTCATATACAATATGTACAACAACCAAGAGGGAATAATAAGAGTGGACGATCAAGAACAAAGTTCTTGTATTTAAGAAGGGTGTAAGACAAGACTGTAGACTTTCGCCCCTACTCTTCAGTCTGTACATCGAGGAAGCAGTGATGGAAATAAAAAAGGTTCAGGAGTGGAAGTAAAATACAAGGTGAAAGGATATCAATGATACGATTCGCTGATGACATTGGTATCCTGAGTGAAAGTTAAGAAGAATTAAATGATCTGCTGAACGGAATGAACAGTCTAATGAGTACACAGTATGGTTTGAGAGTAAATCGGAGAAAGACGAAGGTAATGAGAAGTAGTAGAAATGAGAACAGCGAGAAACTTATCAGGATTGATGGTCACAAAGTCAATGAAGGTAAGGAATTATGCTACCTAAGCAGTAAAATAACCAATGACGGACGGAGGAAGGAGGACATCAAAATCAGACTCGCTATGGCAAAAAAAGGCATTTCTGGCCAAGAGAAGTCTACTAATATCAAATACTGGCCTTAATTTGAGGAAGAAATTTCTGAGGATGTACGTCTGGAGTACAGCATTGTATGGTAGTGAAACATGGACTGTGGGAAAACCGGAACAGAAGAGAATCGAAGCATTTGAGATGTGGTGCTATAGACGAATGTTGAAAATTAGGTGGACTGATAAGGTAAGGAATGAGGAGGTTCTACGCAGAATCGGAGAGGAAAGGAATATGTGGAAAACACTGATAAGGGACAGGATGATAGGACATCTGCTAAGACTTGAGGGAATGAATCCATGATACTAGAGGGAGCTGTAGAGGGCAAAAACTGTAGAGGAAGACTGAGATTGGAATACGTCAAGCAAATAATTGAGGACGTAGGTTGCAAGTGCTACTCTGAGATGAAGAGTTTGGCACAGGAAAGGAATTCGTGGTGGGCCGCATCAAACCAGTCAGTAGACTGATGACAAAAAAAAAAAAAAGAATTGAATGGTGTGTACTCTCGGGGCCTTGTTTCGACTTAGGTCTTTTAGTGCTCTGTCAAACTCTTCACGCAGTATCATATCTCCCATTTCGTCTACATCCTCTTCCATTTCCATAATATTGTCCCCAAGAACATCACCCCTGTATAGAACCTCGATATACTCCTTCCACCTTACATTTGTGCTCTAGCCATCCCTGCTTAGCCATTCACTCGAACTGTCCAAAATATTCTTCAAACCAATAACGAAGAATTGTGGCCCTATGACATGGCGCAATGTCATCCACAAAAATTCCTTCGTTGTTTGGGGACATGAAGTCCCTGGATGACTGCAAACGGGAGACACTGTCGGCGGCCCCTAGTCTGACCTGGCGGTTAGTTGCTCAACAGTTGCACCTGTGTTCTCCTACGTAGTCGTGGACAAAACGAGCGAGACCGCTCGCCTTTTCGTTATGCTGATCCGCACAGCTTTAAAGTCTGCTACACAGCATAACAGGCAAGGCGACCAAGTGCTACCAACATACTATGAACAGGCGTGAAATTGACAAACCATCCGAACTTTGTCAGTTTGTTTTCAATCATGGTTATGAGTATATTAAACTGATTAGTGTGTTAAACACAACACCTAAATGTAAGGTATAAATGGAGGAAGAAACGCTAAGTAGTATGAACCGTACTAATAAAAATGAATTTCAGCTTATCCAGATAACGTAACTGTTTTAGTAAGACAAAGTACCCCAGATCGTTACGAAGTAGCAAACCATTCGGCCACGAAATGGTCTTTGTTACGTCCAGACTAGTCATACTGGATTAGCGACGCCGACCTACCATGGAAGTGTGCAAATTTAGCAATGCGTGAAGATTCATAACGAAATTCAGTTAAAAATCATTCAGTGCCACACGGAAGTCAGTTCAGTTATTGACAGAAGCGGAAAAAGTAGGCAGTAACAAGTAAGAAATTCTACAAGATTTTCATATTTACATCCACAGACGCGCTCTGGCCGTCGTGGCGGAAGGAGCTCTTAGCCGGTGATGGCCGGTGCATCGGTAACTATTGGGGCTTAGGCCTCGCTGACCGCTCTGCTCTACAGAGAGTCTTCTTCCGAAGCGCGACAGTAGCGCCCGGTGGATCGGCGGAGGGTTGAGCTTGCCCCCTTTCGTCGAGAAACCGCGTAGTTGCGGAAAGCAGAATTGTCGTGAAGAGTCCTAGACTCACAGCAACCCCGTAACGTTTGTTACAAACTCCCCAGCGAGGCTATCTCGTTCTTTGTAGGGTTAATCAGTGCCAGGGGCCCGTTCACGTCGGATCACCCCGCGTACTGTAGGCCGATTCTCTTCTTCCGCACCTCCTCTAGGTGCCGCGCCACTGCACTAACGGCGCACGCTAGGCCGTAGGGCACTCCCCCCACTTCCGTAGGGTCAAACAGTTAGGGCTTTTTCTTTTCAGAAAGAGCAAAATTGTCCTTCCCCTTTCTCATCCCTCCCAGAACACCAAGATGGCAGATTCCGCCGGTGTTTCTCCCGCCATAACCCGCAGCAAAGCTGCAGCGAAAGAGGCGCTCGGGTCGACTGACCCCGTCGACGCCAGCGTCCCGCTTGCCGCCGTGGGGGAGGTATTGGCCGACAAGGATCGGCAGATCGCGCAGCAAGCGCAGGAACTGCTGGACCAACGTCGGCTGATAACCGACCTTTGCGGCGCAAACGACACGCCGAAGCGCACCACATTACACATCACGTTGCACTCGCCTGCTACTGGTGACTCCTGCACGACCGTCCCGCTGTCGCTGCTGACTCCAGTGGCGGAATCAGCGGCGGCGGACGAGGACACAGAACAACACTACACCGGGCCCTGGCAGGTGGAGGGCCCACCACACAAACGCAGAAACACAAGAGGTACAAGCGAGCAACCAAACTCGCTAGGCAGCCGAAAGGCGTTGCTGCCTACACCGAAACAAACACTTCCGGCTAGGAACACAAACACTCAAACCAACACGAACCGACCTGCGGTCAGTAATAACACAAGTACACAAACCGCAGCTACGCCCGCACAACAAAAGACTGGTTTTCCCCCAGTCGTGATACAGGACTATGGGGACCTTAGCGTCCTCAACACCACATTCGAAGCGAGGCACACACCTTGCACGCTCCACACTAAATACTCTGGGGATAGGGCCTCACTGTACGTGGCTACTAACGCAGAGTACAAAGATCTTCTGTTCTTCCTCAAAGAACCGGGGATCGAGCACCACACGTACAGAACGGCTGAAGAGCGGACACAGCAGTACGTGGTGAAGGGAGTGGACGCCAGCACACCGAACAAAACAGTTCAAGCGGCGCTCAACTTCCTTGGTTACGACTGCAGAAGTGCTAAGCGGATGACGGGCTTCCGCACACACACCCGCCTACCACACTACCTGGTCGAGATGGCCGATACGGCCGCCTCCCGCGGCCTTCTGCAGATAAAAAGCCTTCTGCGGATGGACGTAAGGGTAGAGTTATATGAACCACCACTCGTCCCCCAACTGCCAGCGATTCGTTCATTCGGCCCTTCGCTGTCGCCTGGCACCCCGTTGCCGCGGATGCGCTGGCAAACACGCATCCAACGCTTGCACACAAGCACAACGAAACGCACGCCGTTGCGCCAACTGTGGTCAAGGCCATGCGGCCAACTACAGGGGCTGCGACGTATACAGAGAGGCGCAGAGGCGCAAAATACAGCAAGCTAGAGGACTCAGCGCCATACCACGTCCAAGGCCCGCAGCAAACCCTGTCAGGAACGGTGTAACGTTCGCCATGGCTACGAGCCCTGGAGGAGCGGTGCGGGCGGCGGAACCTCCGCGCCCATCACACGCGCAAAACACAACCGCTGCGACAACAATACAACCGTCTCAGCCAACAGAAAACACATCACCCACACCGGTTCCAACACCAGCTCCCCAAAACAACACGACCCCACTCCCTAAGGCCACGGCATGCGAAACCACGCAGACCGCACAGGAAGACGCACCCACACAAGGACCCCCAGAACCGAAAACCCAGAGAAGGCGTAGGCGACCTCGAGGGAACAGGAACGGGTACACAAGATCGCCACAACAAACCACTCGGCAACGACAGAACACGGAAACGCAGACACACAGTCAGCAAGCCAGCGACACCAGCACACACACTACTCCACCCGTCACCACAACTGTAACACAGGCACCACAGACTGCAGCGCACAGCAGCAACACAAGCGCCAGCCCACACACAACGCCAACACCCGCACCAGCGGCCCCTAACACCACAAACGAGCCACAGGCCGACATGCACAACACAAACACAACACAAGGTGGAATATTGGAAACACTATTCCCCCAGCATACGACCCAACAGATCCTTGCCAGGATCTTCTCGGTCGTCACCACACTGCTCACACAGCTCATGACTGCCCAACCCGGGCAGTACTTGACTGCCATACAAACAGCTCTCACCACACTGTTCACATCCCTACATGGATAATACGCCACACCCGGCCCCCTTCGCAAACAACCAGACACTATCACAGATCCTGTTCTGGAATGCAGACGGGATCAACAACAAAAGGGCGGAACTTGCCGCGTTCATGGAGCGTAAGGGCATCCTTATCGCACTACTGAGCGAAACTAAACTCAAACCGCACAACCACCTAAACTTTACCAGCTACTGCGTCTATCGTACCGACCGACCGGACGGCTCTGGTTTCGGTGGAACGGCCGTCATTATACACAAAGACATTGAACACACAAACATAGTGCTCCCTGAACTTGAAAAATTAGAGGCAACCGCCGTCAGGGTCAAGTTCAACGGAGGCTATACCACACTGGTGTCAGTATACAACAGTCCTAAGAACATTGTGACACGCGACATCAGCACTATACTCAACATATCACCGCGCGTAATAGCCGCTGGAGATCTTAACGCGAAACACCCAGACTGGAATTCACGTATACGAAACTCCAACGGCAAAAAACTATACGAACACGCGCTAGGACGAAACTACATTACACTAGCGCCGACCGAACCGACGCACATTCCCTACCGGAGGGGACACAGGCCAGACGTATTAGACATGGCCCTCATCAAGGGCATAACGACGACACTCAACGTTGCTGTTGAAAACGATCTGCCCTCAGATCACCAACCTGTTATGCTATACATTGAAGAAACACTGCAGCACATTGACCAACGCAGGATGCTCGACTACAAGCGCGCGAATTGGACATTGTTCAAGGAAACGCTCGACAGTCACATCCCACCTACCCACGCAGTTAATGAGACAGCCCAAATAGATGATGCTGTTGAAACCCTCACTAACGCCGTCCAAGACGCAATAGCCGGCACCATACCAATCCGCACACCACAACATTACAGTGCTGCCCTGCCCCAGGAGATCCTGGGCCTTATCTCAATGAGGAACCGCCTCAGGAGGTACTGGCAGCGTACCAGGCGCCAGCACTTCAAACGGCACATTAACAGGCTCCAGGGAATAATCCGGGACAAAATACAAACATTTAAAACACAACAGTGGGACCAAAAACACGCAGGGCTAGACACCACGCGACCTGGCGTGTGGCAGATGGCCCGACACTTCACCAGGGAGAAACACTACACACCCACGTTACAAGGGCCCGACGGACCGGCATATTCTGCGGAAGAAAAAGCTGAACTGATGGCCCTCACACTTGCAGCGTCATTCACACCGAACATGGATCCGTCAGATCCAGCGTTCACACTTGCAACAGACCAGGAGGTCACTCGCATCCTGGCCCAACCAGCGCGCAACAACATCCGCCAGGCTAGCACAGCTGAAGTGAAATGGGCCATCATGCATACCACTGCTAGGAAGGCCCCTGGTCACGATGGCATTCAAAACCGTGTCCTCCAGGAGTTCACGGATAAAGCAATAGAATATCTCACGCACATCACGAATGCCATACTCAAACACCAACACTTCCCCGCCTTTTGGAAGACGGCCAAGGTCCTGATGTTCAGGAAGCCGGGGAAAGACCACTCCCTCCCACAAAATTACCGACCCATCAGCCTGCTGAGCGCGCTCAGCAAGATTGTTGAGAAGGTAATACTAAAACGACTCACTAGGCACTGCATTACAAATGACACCCTGAGGCCGGAGCAATTCGGCTTCAGGAATCACCACTCGACAACACAACAACTCCTCCGCGTCGTCGAATACATCACACACGGATACAACATGAACAAAGCAACTGGTGCGGTGTTCCTGGACATCGAGAAGGCTTTCGATCGTCTATGGCACAACGGCCTCATACGCAAACTAAACGACGCAGGGTTCCCCGACGGGCTCGTACGTCTCATACACTCATATCTCACGGACAGGAGTTTCAACACTGACGTGAAGGGCAAACAATCAACACGACATGGTATACAGGCAGGGGTACCCCAAGGAAGCATCCTTGGGCCTTACTGTTTAACCTCTACATTAACGACCTCCCAGATACACATAACACGACGATGGCAATCTACGCGGATGACACTGCCATCCTAGCGCAAGATTGGAAGCCGTCTAACATTAACTCACGACTACAGACCGCACTCAGAACGGCAGAGCCCTGGTTGGTGAAGTGGCGTGTTAGAGTAAACGTCGACAAGTGCGAAGCCGTTCTGTTCACCAGAAGACCGAAACTACTGCGCAAACATCAACACTGCAATCAAATAACACTACACGCACGCCCAATACGTTTCCGAGAGAAGGTCAAATACCTCGGTGTCTGGCTGGACCGGAAACTACTCTGGGGGGACCACATCCAACACGTGACCAACAAAGCAAACGCGAGGCTCAAACAACTCTACCCTATGCTTAACAGGCGTAGCACACTGAATAGGAGGGTGTCCAGGTCCATGTACACCACACTTATCAGACCTCTGATGACGTATGGTGCTCCCGTTTGGGGATACGCTGCGCCCACACGTGTGCGCCGTCTGCAGCTCATGCAGAACAAAGTACTCAGAATCATAAGCAACGCTCCGCGCTACACGCGCACCGCGGACCTTCACCGGGAATATCGGCTAGATACCATCTTGCAGGTATTCCAAAAACTCTCCACACGACTATACAGAAACACGAGACACTCGCGTAACCCGTTTATCCTTTCTCTGCGTAGCTACGACCACAACCATAGATGGAAACATAATAGACAAAAAACACTATTAGCACAAAACTGAACATCTATGGTCCATAGCACGCTAACATGACAGTACTGGCGAGCCCCTGCAACTCAGCTACTACTGGCAACCCCAGATGCTTAACCCACCGAAATACGGGCAATCGCAGGGAAATCGTACTGCACACAGCACGCAAACCAGCCGCACACACCCCCCACACTGTGAGCTGATCTATGACCGATCGTCCACTAATATATGACGACAATGAAATGTTTCAGGGACGCAGCAGCAGCAGATCTTGAAACTAGCGCCAGCAACGACAACGGTAACGATGCACGATACCTCGCACTAACACAACCACACCTTGCATGCGCTGTCGCAGATAGCAATCCGCTACTGCCCTTACTACCCGTCCTACTATCGCAGAGGTTTTTTTTCCCTTGGCACTTGCCTTGGCACTTTTTTCCCTCTGCCCTTAAAACCGCTACCCTTCAATCGCTTTCGACCACTTCTATCTCCTGATGGACCATGTAAATGAGTAATCTTACCCAGACGCATGGATAACATCACAGCCTGCATCCTGTGACTCCTGATTCTAAAACTAACGTGGTATACGGAGGTGACAGTAGAACTTTTGGTTTGGTCACCACGTTGGTGCGGGCGTGGAGGGGCCCCATCCTATATAGTGCGCCGGTAGAGAATAAAGGTAGCAATAAAACGTATTGGCGGCGCGAGAATTTCTTACAACTGCTTTACCGATAGTCTGTCTCCATCTACATTAGAACCGAAAACAAACCAGATCTCCCTTGCAGTAGCAAACACGTTTCGCTACGCTAGCAGCCAATCCAGACAAACAGCCGTCTATTTTAACCCGGCAATTTCGCAATGGAAATGGCAAAATGATCTCTAGTTTCTGTTGCATAGAGCTTTGAATTTTCGGCGCGGTTGCAACAGCTCATGGAAGAGGATGCGTTCAGTGCAAAACTTGTTTTCAGTGATGAAGCAACAAGTGAACAGACACAATGTGCGAATCTGGGCGGTATAGAATCCTCAAGCATTCGTGCAGCAAATTCACAATTCACCAAAAGTTAACGTGTTTTGTGCAACCTCACGGTTTAAAGTTTACGGACCCTTTTTCTTCTGCGAAAAAAAAACCTTACAGGACACGTGTATCTGGACATGCTGGAAAACTGGCTCATGCCACAACTGGAGACCGACAGCGCCGACTTCATCTTTCAACAGGATGGTGCTCCACCGCACTTCCATCATGATGTTCGGCATTTCATAAACAGGAGATTGGAAAACCGATGGATCGGTCGTGGTGGAGATCATGATCAGCAATTCATGTCATGGCACCCACGCTCTACCGACTTAACCCCTGCGATTTCTTTCTGTGGGGGTATGTGAAAGATCCAGTGTTTAAACGTCCTCTACCAAGAAACGTGCCAGAACTGCGAGCTCGCATCAACGATGTTTTCGAACTCATCGATGGGGACATGCTGCGCCGAGTGTGCGAGGAACTTTACTATCGGCTTGATGCCTGCCGAATCACTAAAGGGGCACATATCGAACATTTGTGAATGCCTAAAAAAAACTTTGAGTTTTTGTATGTGTGTGCAAAGCATTGTGAAAATATGTCAAACAATGAAGTTATTGTAGAGCTGTGAAATCGCTTCAATCCTGTATGTTGGTAGCACTTGGTCGCCTTGCCTGTTATGCTATGTAGCAGACTCCAAAGCTGTGCGGATCAGCATAACGAAAAGGCGAGGGGTCTCGCTCGTTTTGTCCACGACTGTACATATCCACAGCTATCGTTCACACCTGTTGTCTGTGGCCTGCGGCGCACCACAGCTGCCTCTGCGCCAGTTTTGGATAGCACCATTTTTCTATCCACGGTATATTTTAACAAGCAGTGAACAGTTTACAAACGTAGCCGCTTCAGAAGTGCCTCCACTCAGAAAGCCATCGATCATGCCCTTGTATCACACAAATCGCTCCATCTCCACATTACGAGAACGACTCCACTCTTTACTCCGACGCTCCGCCATGATTTAAATACCCTACACTGCTATTGGTGCCGTCTGCCGTCTGTCAATGGTACTATACGACGGTTGCTCGAAAAGTATAGAACGATCGGTCGCGTAATGGAAACCTCAGTGAAAATCCGATCAAGTCTTGCATGGGTGTATCTAGTGCACCCGTCGATCGCGTCACATCGTTCTTTTTAGTTCTGAACACACAGGGGGCACATAAAGGTACCTATAACGATAATGTCTCCCGCCAAGTTGAAAGGAACCGTGAAGAAGGAGAGACGGAGGCCTCAGCGTCACCAAGAACAAATAAGAAAATACTCAAATTCGCCATGGAGCTGGAGTCTACTGATAAACGCAGCGACCGCGCTATCGGCTACAATTCAGACTGGCCGCCGCCGAGGCATCGCTCCCCAGTTAAACGGCCAGCCACAAGGGACGACTCCGCTGATTATACCACTGAAACAACAACATAAAACCACACAGCAACTGGGCAGTATCCAGAATAACACAATCCTTAAAACATTAGAAACATTTCAAAACAGGAACACGGCCACAAGGGACCGACACGCCACTCACATTCACAATTAATAACTTTAAATACGAGGGATGTCCAGAAAGTAAGTTCCCACCGTTCGCGAAATGGAAACAAATCCGATAACGCTTTGCAAAGATGTGTTTGGCAGTGTCTCTAGTACAATCCCAGATAGCATCACGGCCGTCTTCTCATTTCTGAGCTCACAGTGAGCGCGTAACGATGTCTAGAAACTAGTGTGTCTCCCACCAAGTACGAGGGCCTGGTTAGAAATTTCGCCTGAAGCTATGCAGCCAACATTACATAACTGTCGTGCGGTTTCTTCTTCAAGACAATTCTCAGCCGCATTCTGCAGGGGCAATGAAGATGTTCTTGCATCGTTTTCAGTAGGAAATGTTTGATTACCCACAATAAAGCCCGTAATTGTCTCCCTCTGAGTTTCGTCTCTGCTCGCATGAACCGCTGGCTGTGAAGACAACATTGTTTCAGAGACAACTAGCTGTAGGCCAGCGTAGAGAATTAGCGGAAAGCGCTGGCGGCTGCCTTCTATAACGAGGGTATTGGAAAGTTGGTACAACGCTACGACAAATTTCTAATTCAGAATGGCGACTAACTAGCTGGAAGATGTAGCTAAGTGTTACAAATAAAACATGTCTGATTTTCACTGTGGTTTCCAATCGGAAATTACTTTCTGGGCAGTCCTCGTATCTACACTACCCTGTCAGTTATATGTGCAGGCATGCTTATTATTGACAAATATGAAGTCATAATATATTCAGATATGTAAGAAGCCGGTCATAGTGCCAGATCACATCCTCGTAACTTAACTCATAACATAACCCCAGATTATACATATACACTTCTGGAAATGGAAAAAAGAACACATTGACACCGGTGTGTCAGACCCACCATACTTGCTCCGGACACTGCGAGAGGGCTGTACAAGCAATGATCACACGCACGGGACAGCGGACACACCAGGAACCGCGGTGTTGGCCGTCGAATGGCGCTAGCTGCGCAGCATTTGTGCACCGCCGCCGTCAGTGTCAGCCAGTTTGCCGTGGCATACGGAGCTCCATCGCAGTCTTTAACACTGGTAGCATGCCGCGACAGCGTGGACGTGAACCGTATGTGCAGTTGACGGACTTTGAGCGAGGGCGTATAGTGGGCATGCGGGAGGCCGGGTGGACGTACCGCCGAATTGCTCAACACGTGGGGCGTGAGGTCTCCACAGTACATCGATGTTGTCGCCAGTGGTCGGCGGAAGGTGCACGTGCCCGTCGACCTGGGACCGGACCGCAGCGACGCACAGATGCACGCCAAGACCGTAGGATCCTACGCTGTGCCGTAGGGGACCGAACCGCCACTTCCCATAAAATTAGGGACACTGTTGCTAATGAAGTATCGGCGAGGACCATTCGCAAACGTCTCCATGAAGCTGGGCTACGGTCCCGCACACCGTTAGGCCGTCTTCCGCTCACGCCCCAACATCGTGCAGCCCGCCTCCAGTGGTGTCGCGACAGGCGTGAATGGAGGGACAAATGGAGACCTGTCGTCTTCAGCTATGAGAGTCGCTTCTGCCTTGGTGCCAATGATGGTCGTATGCGTGTTTGGCGCCGTGCAGGTGAGCGCCACAATCAGGACTGCATACGGCCGAGGCACACAGGGCCAACACCCGGCATCATGGTGTGGGGAGCGATCTCCTACACTGGCCGTACACCTCTGGTGATCGTCGAGGGGACACTGAATAGTGCATGGAACATCCAAACCGTCATCGAACCCATCGTTCTACCATTCCTAGACCAGCAAGGGAACTTGCTGTTCCAACAGGACAATGCACATCCGCATGTATCCCGTGCCACCCAACGTGCTCTAGAAGGTGTAAGTCAACTACCCTGGCCAGCATGATCTCCGTATCTGTCCCCCATTGAGCATGTTTGGGACTGGATGAAGCGTCGTCTCACGCGGTCTGCACGTCCAGCACGAACGCTGGTCCAACTGAGGCGCCAGGTGGAAATGGCATGGCAAGCCGTTCCACAGGACTACATCCAGCATCTCTACGATCGTCTCCATGGGAGAATAGCAGCCTGCATTGCTGCGAAAGGTGGATTATACACTGTACTAGTGCCGACATTGTGCATGCTCTGTTGCCTGTGTCTATGTGCCTGTGGTTCTGTCAGTGTGATCATGTGATGTATCTGACCCCAGGAATGTGTCAATAAAGTTTCCCCTTCCTGGGGCAATGAATTCATGGTGTTCTTATTTCAATTTCCAGGAGTGTATATTCATAAACACACACTCAATAATTACATTATGACAGGATTTTAGCACACAATAAATTTTTCTTCTTAAGCCCCTGCTTTCATATCTCTGAACACATTACCTAAATCTCAGCAAACAGACGGAAAAATCGAACCTGTTGTTATTTCGAAATGCACAGACACACACTTAGATATACACTCCTTGCCCGTATCACAAGTACGTCCAAAATAGGCAGACGTCATTCACACAGGTAACCACTATTCAACAAGTTGTGCACCAGTGGTCATGCACACAGCGAAACGTCTGCAGTAACAGTGTCGTGTAGCGAGGCACCACGTTCCGAGTACTGTCTTTAACTCTCAGCGAGGACACTATCTTACTTCCAGAACTGGTTGGCTTTTGCGAAGGCTACTCGACTATACAGCAGCTACCCACAGTGGTCAAATAAATCGTGACAGTCTACAATAACGGATAATAATGTGGGGTCACTCTTTTTAGACATAATGAATGCGTTCGTCAGTGTCTGGTATCAGGAACTGCTAACAAGGTACACATGTCAGAAGCCTCTGGATCCTACGTAAAAGTAAAGCTATCTATAAGGACGGACGTTCGGCGTAGGAGCTGGAAAGTCAACACCCTCCGCTAGAGTATAATCAGCTGGAGTGCCGCAAGGGTCGGCGTTTGGCCACGTTCAGTTTTCCGTCCATACAATTCATAGCAGTGACGCCATGAGTAATGAGAGACATCTGCGCGAAGGACGCAGCTCGCCTCACGGTGGCCCTCCACCGCAGACTGCAAGGAACTTGTCGGGAAGCAGAGAGATGACAACCGCTACCCATCCTTCTACAGCATTTCTTTCCCCCATTCTTTTCAATCGTTCCCTAATGCTCTCTCTTAAACTCTCTACAACCTCTGGTTCTGTCAGTTTATCCCTGCTCCATCTACTTAAATTCCCACCTTTTTTGCAGTTTCTTCAGTTCTAATCTGCAGCTCATGACCAGTACATTGTGGGCAGAGTCAACATCTGCCCCTGGAAATGTCTTACAATTTAAAACCTGGTTCCTAAATCTCTCTCTTACCATTATATAATGTATCTGAAACCTTCTAGTATCTCCAGGCTTCTTCAATGTATAAAACCATGTTTCATGATTCTCGAACGAAGTATTAGCTATGATTGAGGCAGTATCCAGAACACAATCCTTAAAACATTAGAAACATTTCAAAACAGGAATACGGTCACAAGGGACCCACAAGCCGATCACATTCAGAATTAATCACTTTCAATACGAGGAGTGTCCAGAAAAAAGTTTTCATCGGTCGCGAAATGGAAACGACTATGAAAATCCGATAAAGCTTTGCAAAGATGTATTGGGCAGTGTCTCTGGTACGATCCTAGATAGCATCACGTCGCTCTTCTCATTTCTGAGCTCACAGTGAGCACGTGAAGATGTCTATAAAATAGTGTCTCCCACCAAGTACGAGAGCCTGGTGAGAAATTTCGCCTGAACCTATGCAGCCAACATTGCATAACTGTCGTGTGTTTTGTTCTTCAACACAATTTTCAGACACTGCAGGGGTAACGAAGATGATCCTGCATCTTTTTCAATTGGAAATATTTGATTTTCCACAATACAGCCCATAATTGTCTCCCTCTGAGTTTCATCTGTGCTCACATGAACCGCTGTCTATGAAGACAACATTTTGACACAGACAACGAGCTGTAGGCCAGCCTAGAGAATTGGCAGAAAGCACTGTCGGCTGCCTTCTATAACGAAGGTATTGGAAAGTTGGTACAACGCTACTCCAAACGTCTAAGTCGGATTGGCGACTATGAAGGTAAGTAGCTCGAAGTTGTAGATATACCGGTATATGTATATAGGGCGGAGAAATATTGTGTCACGAAATTTTAACCCTGGACAGCTGATGCCAGTAGGAACTAAAATTACTAATCATGTGTAGGTCGACAATGCACAATTTTTAAGTCACGGAAACTTAGCACCACGCACTCCTATTGATCGTTGGATTGCCCTGTTGCCGGATGCTCTGGACCAGAGGTCCGCGAGCTGTGCCAGAGGGGTGCACAAGATGCTATTAGCATAAAAAGTAAATTAAATGTATTATGTATGGTAACAGATTTTTTGTTTTGACCTCTTCCTGCATAAGCAGAGTTTTAGCGAACGCTAACTGCTGCGTCTAGCGTCTTCCTGGAGCCAACTAGCACACTCTAGCACAAAACTGGAATTAGATAGAGGCAAATAGTTCTGCTGTATGCCGTTAAGACTGCGTGCGCTGCCTCTTTGCAGCTGACAACTGACAATGATTTTACACAGAAATTTGCATTTGAGACGACAATCGGCCATTGTTATTGCCAGTGCTTTCACAGTCTGTGTTGTTTATATATCGAATATCCTGTATTAAAAGAGTAGCGTTTGTAAAGTGTTGGTTTTCGCAGAAGCTATAGTTCAGGTAGTTGAAAATGGACCGTTGGCTAAAATGTGGTTCGTTGAAACGAGAAAGGCCTACAGATGAAGAGGAAGATAATGCATTTGATGTTCAAGCAAGTGTAGTAGGTTGATGGAGTGGGTGACGTGGTCGGGGTTGTAGGGCGTGGCTAGGTAGAAGAAGGTGGCTGTTTTTAGCAATCTTCCTCTTTATTGTTGGTTCTTCCAATACATTTTCTGGTATCTTAGCCCCACCGCTCGTGTCGTGGTGGAGACCGGGCCACGCAACCCCGTGCTCGGTCAGTGGCTCTGCAGGCGGTAGGAGGTTAGCAGCACGAGGCCCAGTCTAGCTCGCCTCCTGCAGACGCTGCGGCTCGTGAAGACGCTAAAAATGACCCCTTGTCCTCTACAATTCCTCCCTTGTACGAAAAGAATCCATCCCCGAATTCAACCAAAAAGTCAAAACAACTACAGTTCACTTCACAAACACCCCAAAATGAGATTCATTCACTATTTACACTGTGTTCATTCACTTCTACCTTCAGTCTAATCTTTGTTCCTAAACATCAGTGTTCTGCTGCAGTGTCTCACAATTGTTCAGTGAAATTGTCTGGACCCCTACGTTAAAGGTTGGAAGGGGGCAGGATTTGGGCTACCTTCCTCTTGAGTCAATAGTACACTAATCCTATGATAAAGATAAAAATACAGGTGGCGGTGGTTGATCATCCAATAACTAGTAAGTGTTGCTTAATCTCATTACGGTACTCATGCACTCGTTGAAAACGATGCTCCATAGCTATATGCCCATCCTGAGCTGATAGCATCCGATCCAAAGAGGCGAGCAAAGTTGGGTCTAATGTGCTACTCAAAAGAGCAGGATTTTCTTTTGTAACGAATTGCACCGGTTGGTCAGGTACATAGGTCAATGTGCGTGTTATGTTCATGATTGTGGCTCCAGTAATCACGGCTGGTAAACGCCAAGTTGGCCCTGAAATGTCACACCGTGTGTCGTTAATTAACAGTCCCTGTCCCTGCAATTCTATTCTTTGCGTACTCCCTTGCTTACCCTGCTCATAACAAACGCAAATAACGACTGTTTTCCATTAATGAAAATACTCAATGTGGACCCACTTGTTGAAAGAACTGCACCATGCCTGCTAGAATTTCCTTAGGGCACTCCGTGACTGGTTCTTGAGAACGGAATAGAGAATATTCACAAGATTTGGGAACAGTGTGTAGCAATTTCGAGGGGCAGATGGTAACTGGACCTGTTCGACAACGCAGGAAGTCTTGTGCAGTGAGGAGCGCATGAGCTTGTCTGTTACGTGTCACTAACAGTATTTCCAGTACGGTTAATTGTACGAATTTCTGCAAAATTTCCCACTTCACTGGATACGTATGCAAGGTGTAACATTCCTTCCATGTTAATCGTCTTATGACATGAAGTCTCAGCAGAGTACCCATTCGCTTACTGGTAACAGTGTCCATTTTGTAGTACAGAGATAAGTGTTCGTCTGTTAATGTCGTCATTAGCTCCAGGGATGCGGGCAATTCCGACTGAACTTTCCATAATCCTTCCCAAAGGTGTTCCAAAGGTTACAGTACCGTGGTTAGGTGCCCACGCATTGCGTGCAACAAAGCCTGCTGTAGTTCCGTGGCTTCTATGCCTGCTTCCGTAGCAAGAAAACGGAGCAGCTTTATCAGCAGCGATTATCAGCTGTTAATCGATGTTATCCAACTGGTACTTGATTATACCAAAGTCTTGTTTGTTTGTGACGGCTGTGGCCTTAATGCAGGACATCAAGGTCGCGGCCAAAGGTCACAACTGGCGAGTATTATTAACTACATCTTTCTCCAAACTCTCTCATTGGGTTGTGTGAAGATCTAGCATTCCCTGGTTGCTATTCACATTATCCTGTACCTGCCGTAGAGTTTCATTAACGCTTCTGTGTCAGTGGTCCCAAAAACAGATTTTAGGATACGGCCACCTGCATCTAACCATCCTCTTTTCCTACAGACTTGTGGGATGAACCCTGCAGTTTGCCGCAACTGAGCTTGTAAGCATCCAAAAGCTCTTCATAGTAGCTGATATTCCCCCTGTGTGTCATTAAACCTTGACTGATTGGCCACCATGGAATGAAGTTCATTAAATGTATCCTCTAATTTACATATTTCGTCGTCAACCGCCCAAATATTACAGTCCACCCTTAAGGTCCATTGACATACAGACATAATTACATCCGCTTGTCACGAGAACAAAACACCACTTGATATATAGGATGTACCTTCAAGGCTTCAGCTAAGTTGCAACAGCAAAAGAGAATAACTGTGCTGAGAGACAGTGCACACCTTCCCTCTTCCCTCTTCAGCTCAACCCATGATGCTGCAACAGCTGGTCTCACCAGAACGTCACGCCTCAAAAGAAAAACAACTCACTCTTGCTCTTCCTTTTTACGCGTGGCCTAAGAGCATAATAGCATGTCTGCTCACTTCCACAATTAACTTTGTTCTATTGTTTATCTACTCCTTTCTTATTCCTTTTTCTTAGATTCATCTTTCACTCCAGCAGAACTTACTTTCCCTTGAAAAGCCTAATTTGGCTCACATGTACAATAGCAGGGCGAGTTAGAAGCTGTAATTTTACATACACCAGCGATGTCATCTCGATTGCCTGGAAAGGACCTTGATAAAGGGATCCAATTTTTTTCGTTTTGCGTTTCGGCACATATGGAGTAGTCATCATGAAATGATATTTGGGTAAAGCCGCCCCTCTATTGTGATCTTTGTCCTGCCTCTCTAACACTTTAGTGTTTATTTTTTTAACCTGCTGCCAGATTGTTTTCAACTTTGTTGATAAATCCTTAGCACCTGAAATATCAGTTTCTGGTGGGGTCTTGAGCAATTCAAACGGAGATGGCATCTTCCGACCAAACAATACTTCATATGGAGACAATCCTGTACTTTCATGCACTTTTGAGTTATACGCCGCGGTTACAAATGGCAATAGGGTATCCCAATTGTGTTGCGAATTTACATAATAACTTAACATCTTAACTATTGTACGATGAACTCTCTCGGTCTGACCATTAGCCTGCAGGTGTAACGTGCTCGTTCTCAATTTATTTAGATGCAGCAACTTGCATAACTCTTTCATCAAATCGGAACATAAAGTTTGTCCCTTGATCTGTAATTATAGTTTCAGGTGTTCCAAATTTCAATATCCATTGATGTTCCATGGTGTGAGCCACTGTGTTGGCTCGCTGCTCTGGAATAGCTGTCAGACACATAGCGCGAAAAATGATCTATTATTGTTAAAACATAGCGATTACCCACTGGTGTTTGCACAAACAGCCCCAAGACGTCTAAGCCAAGTAATTGAAAAGGTCTATCCACTTCCGGTAGTCGTCGCAACACAATTTTCTGATGACTCAATTCCGACCATTGAGCACACGGAATGCAATTCTTTACATACTGATCGACATCTTGCCTAAGCGTTGACCACCAATAACTCTATGCTACCGCCCTTTCTGTTGCTCTTCGACCCAAATGACCAGAAAACGTTGAATCATGTGCTTGCCTTAAAATTTCACTTCACAATTTTTCTGTTATGACCAATGCGTGGACCGCTCCTAGTTTTACGATACAATATCCTGTCTTCCATGATGAACTGTCGCTGTGAGGTAAATCGTTGACAATCTGTTGGACGTTTGTGCCTCCTCCCATTCATTCTCATTTATTCCTGTGCATTCCATGATGCATACCTTACAACTCAGACCATCTGCGTTTCCGTAAGATTTACCCGGTTGATGAATCACTTCAAAATCGTACTCACTAAGATGCAAGTAAGTGCTGCATGGCCAGTAATCACCTTTAAACATTGTCCATACACATAACACCGGAAATAGGTTATTCCAAAAATTAATGCCAATAACTACTCCTTGGTTGTTGATAATGTTTTTCTGCATTGTTTAGCTGTCTGGAAGCATATGCTATCAGGTGTTCCTGACCATCTATTTCCTGAGATAATACAATACCCAAAGAAAAATTGCTACAGTCACAAGATAATATAAACTGTTTACTAGAATCTGGAACAGCCAAAACCGGACTAGATGTTAACAAATTTTTTAACTTTTGAAAAGCCACTTTGCATTCTGCAGTGAAATTTTGTTCCCCTCTTCAACTGTGTGAGGAGCGTTGCAATTTCTGCATATTTTGGAATATACCTCCTGTATAAATTGGCGAGACCTAAATAAGACTGCAACTCTTACTTTTGTAGATGTCGGACAATTCATTACCACCTCAACCAGTTTTGCATCAGTGTGGACACCCTCCTGTCACATAATATGACCTAAATAAGGGACTTCTTGCAACAAAAAGTGACATTTTTCCGTATGAAGAGTTAACCATGCTGCTTTCAGACGGTTGAGAACTTCGCACAAATGGCGCACATGCTCTTCCACGTCGTTTGAGAAAATAATTATTTCGGTCAAATATACCATACACTGATTAGGTTTCAGCCCTCGTAACACGCTATCTAGTAACCTTTGGGAGGGTGCCGGAGAATTTTTGAGTCTGAAAGGCAATATTGAAAATGACCTGTAGGTGTTGAAAAAGCTGTCTTCGGTCGGTCTTCCAGGGCGACCTTCAACTGGTGGTATCTGCTTCGGAGATCCAAGGTCCAGAAGTACTGACACTGACCCAAATTATCCAGAGTTTCAGTGATGTTAGGCATTGGGTATGCATCCGATACAGTTTTTTGATTCATGAAACGATAACTGCAACAAAAACGATATGCCTTGCCCCAATCAGGTGATTTTTTACCCAGTATTACGGCAGGAGCGGACCAGGGACTACTACTGGTTTCTATTATCCCATCCTTAAGCGGTTGATTAATAAATTCTTCCATGACAGGCTGTAGACTTTTTGGAACACGATATGGACGTTTATACACCACTGCTTCATTCCAGTGGGGATGTAATGCTGAACTAACAGTGTGGCGGGCAGTGGACCATGAGAATTAAATATGCCGTCAAAAGGTTCTCCATTTGTCTGTCTTGCCCTTCTAAATGTGCTACCTTACCCCTCAGTGCGGACCAGCTGACAGACTCCCACTATTGTGTAATCTGCTGCGGAATCCTTATCCAGTTCATCTTCCCCAATTATCTTCAGATTTGCTATTACGGCACCCCGTGCTAACTGCTTCTTTTCAAGGGCAAAATTATCAATACTGACAGGCACAATCTTTTTTCCTCCTATCTTCCGTACGTAGGACACGCTACGGCGCGTAAAACACTTCATTTTATCTAGCGGCTCATTCTCAGACAAAGGTCCAATGACACACAACGAATTTACCAGCACGCTAGCTCCAACATCTGCCCAGATTATTTTCCCTGTACTCTTTGGTATAGTATCGCGTGAGTCAATGCTAAGGGACCTTGTACGCAGTTTAGGTGGCCCACCCGACGTCTGGGCGGTTCCTTGCGGCAGTAACGGTTTTTCGGCCGCAGAACCTAGGGGAAATTGTGTTCCGTCCAGTTCTACTGTGCGCCGTTCCAGGTTAACTTTTGCGCGATGCGCAACAAGGAAATCCAATCCGAGTATGACATCATAGCTGCTGCCAACAACTCGAAGAACTTGTACCTTCACCTGGAAGTTCCTCATTTCCATTCGGAAGTTTAACACCGCTGATCCGAGCGGCTTCACCTGTCCCCCATCCACGTCACTTAACACCCAGCGTGGTGGTTTTAATTCTACTTTATCCAGTACATTTCTACTCGCCACGAATACCTGAGACATGGTATCCAATAAAAATTTGCATGGTCCACCCCTCACCAAGCCCGTCAGAAAAAGTCTGCCACTGATTCTACACTAGCATTTTCCTTATCGGCGGTGTTGCACAGTGGACACACCACCCCCTGCCCCGTTTAGCTGAGGAGGGAGAGGCCCACCTTGCGGTTTCCTATCATGTTTTTGCCAGGACCCACTGGAATTACGCTCCCGATGACTCCAACGTCTGCATTTCCTGCACTGTACTTCCTTGCAATCGCGACTGATGTGTCCCATCCAACCACATCTGAAACATTTTATTTCTGCATTAAACACTGATTTCCTGTCCCGCGTCGTTGTTACTGCTTCAACTTCCTCTAATGCCACAGCGATTCTGACTGCCTCATTGAGATTCTTAGGGAATTCCATCCTAATCTTGCGGGAGGTTTCGGGTTGTATTCCCCACAAAAATGCGTCAAGTGCCATCTGCTCAGCTTCCTGCAGATGGCTTCATTAACCCTATTGGAATCCGTTAGCTCATAGGTATTTACATTAATTTGTCGAATTCGATCTACAAAAGCTTCTATTGATTCCCCATTCCTTTGATACATTCTATTCAATTGTTCCCGATAATATCTAGATGTATTTTTCCTCCGATACCTTTCCAGCAACCCTTTTTTGAATACCTCAAATGTCCGATCATCCCTTAATTCTTCATGGTATGTAACGTATGCTCTGGCATCCCCAGTTACTTTCAACTTAGCCACACACAAAAGTGTTTCTGCACCCCAACCGAATTTAGCGGCCATGCTAAGATTCTCAAAAAAAAAAAAAAAAAAAAAAAAAAAAAAAAAAAAAAAAATCATAACATCCTCCAGAGCTTTTCTCGAGAAAATGGTGATCAAAGACGCGGTGTAGGTGTCACTAATTACTGCATTAACAGGAAACTGTTCCTTGCACTCTTCTTTAGACCGAGCAAGCTCTATCTCTGTTTCCGATACTTGCTGAAATAGCTGCTGAGTAGCCACCTCAGGTGACACAGAGTGCTCCATCACTACCACCTATCGAATCAAGACTACAGTAAGCCCAGAAAGAACAGGAAGGGAAGACGGACTATGCTACAGGTTCAGACAAACCAACAAACTAATCATTGGCACTTACTTGTGATGTTGCACGAGTTGCTGATCCATTGTTGCCCTTCTCAAGTGCCATATATCCTCGTCGATTACCAGCCATAATTCCCTCCAAATCCAGGGAAAAGACCACTACTGTCAACGAATTGTAACAGGAGAGTGTGATGCGCAGGTTGCCCGACTGACACCACTTAACAGGATGACCGAAGCAGGTGACGTGGTCAGGGTTGTAGGGAGTGGCTGGGTAGAAGAAGGTCGCCGCTTCCAGCAATCTTCCTCTTTACTGTTGGTTCATCCAATACATTTTCCGGTAGCTCGGCCCCACTGCTCGTGTCGTGGTGGAGACGTGCTGATGCGCTCAGCCCAGGGAAGGCGACGCTGTACTCGGTCAGCGGAGTGCAGGCAGTAGGGGTTAGCAGCACGAGGCCCGGCCCAGCTCGCCTCCTGCAGACGCAGCGTCTGGTGACGACGCCGGGAGTCGCCGGTGCAGCAGCGGGCAACGCCCCCCACCAGCTGGTCCTCGTGGACAGCGTCACTGATGACGACGACATAACAGCGACCGAAGGCCCAATCAGTCGAACCGATGCTGACGCCCACCTCTGATGCCCTTAAATAGTGCAGACCACTGCTGAATCCGCCAGTTACGGGGCGCCGTTTTTATTAAAATGTTCTCGAGGAGTTGGCTAACGCAACCGCCCCACACGCAGCCGGCACCTGTGTAATTATGCTAATGTTGCGTTGTGGCTGTTGATGGCTGCCGGGCACGTACACTCATACCGATGCTCGTTGCAGAACTGTGTCTCCTGCATAACGCGCTGGACAGCCTTAACTAAATCACAATTTCGCACCGTATTACCTAAAAATAACCCCTTGTCCTCTACACAAGTAAGTGAGTGACTGTCGAACCGAAGTTGTCAGTGTCCATTGAACCTAAATCTTCGACGTCCCTTGAACTTAACCCTTCCAAGATCACTTATGGAAAAATTAAAAAAATATAACTCTGATTACTTGGAAATCGGTTTTAGGTTCACTGGATCTGAACAACAGCCTAAACCTCAATGTGTAATTTGTTATGAAAGCCTTTCGAATGAATGTATGAAACCAGCAAAACTCCGGCACCATCTAGAAACAAAGCACCCAGAGTACAAAAGTAAGTCATTAGATGTTTTAGAAAATAAATTTGGAGACTTGGAAACATCTCGTAAAACAATTACCAAACACTGTGGTGCAAATGTAAATGAAAATGCAACCCTTTCGTCTTACGAGGTGGCTCAGCTTGTTACTAAATGTGGGAAAAACCACACGATTGCTGAGGAACGTATACTGCCATCAGCAGTAATACTTTGCAAGAGAATGTTAGGTGATGCAGCTGCTAAGGTAACAGGAACTGTCCCCACTCTCAAATAATACTGTTCGAAGACGAATTTGTGTTACGGCAATTGTCATCGAAGGAACATTGCTGGCTAGACTTTGCACGAGTGACATGTACGCTCTACAATTGGATGAGATTACAGACACATCAGAAAATCTGTAGTATGGGTTTTCGCACGATTCTTATGGGAGGATCAAGTGTTCGAAGAGTTTCTTTTTTCATGCGAACTACTGCATACAACAGCAGATGATATTTTTACTGCATTAAATAATTAGCTCAATGAACATGATGTCACCGGGAAAAAATGTGTTGGCTTGTTGACGGATGGAACAAACTCAATGGCTAGCAAATAAACATGACTTCTAGCTCATATCAAAGCAGTAGCCCTTGAGGTGAAATGGACTCACTGTTGTATCCAGCCTTAGTAGCCAAAAGATTGCCTGAACCTTTGCAAAAGATTCTTAACGAAGTGGTTCAAATCATCAGCTACATTAAAACTCGACATCTGCAATCAAGATTATATTCTTTGTTGTGTAAAGGGATTGGCAGTGAGCATGAGCAACTTCTTACTCATACGGAAGTAAGATGGCTTCCTCGAGGTAAGATCTTGTCAAGATTTTTTGAACTTAGGGACGAGGTTCGTGTCTTCCTTCTTGACACAAAGTACGCCGATTTTCTCACTAACTTATTTGGCTTTGCTCAGTTGCGCACTTATCCGATGTGTTTGAACACTTGAATGCGTCAAACTTGAGTTTACAAGGAAAAAAATGTAGACATGTTCAGAGCTGAGGATATAATTAGTGCTGTGGTCAACAATTGTCAGATGTGAGCGTCAAGGATAGAAAACGAGCCACTAACCAACTTTTTTACTTTAAAACAATTCTTGGAGTCATCAGAGGAGAGTTTGCCTGACCAGATCAAGATAACTGTAGCCTAGCATCTGCACAACCTAGCCGCCACTTTTAGAAAGTATTTCCCTGAACCTGACCCTGACGACAGATGAATTCGAAATCCCTTCAGCTGTGTAGAAATAGACCAAATCCAAGGCCTCACTGAAGAAGAGCAAGTTCAACTTTTGGATCTGTCCAGCTGCGATACGATGATAAACATTTTAATCGGTGATAAAATTACAGACTTCTGGGCATCAGCATGCAAGGACTACAAGAAACTTGGAGACAAGGCAATGTAAAAGATCCTTCCATTTGCAGCCACATATCGGTGTGAGCAAGCATTTTCTTCCAAGTGTTTCATGAAAAGCAAACATAGGAATCGGCTCGACGCGCGGTAGGATTTCAGAGCGAAAGTTTCAAGTCTGGAAGCTAACGTTTCAGGAATAATAGACTCAAAGGTCAGATTGAACTAATCTCATTAAGAGCTGAAAATTAAAACTAACTGCAGACTGATGGAGTACTAAGTAACAGTATTTTTTCCGATAAATAATACTTTGTATGAAATTAGTGTTTTCTTATTTTTCACACGTCTACTCAATGCAATCTCAAGTGTAGTACACTTGAAAGACCAATACACTCAGTTTTAATTTTTTCATGTCATTTTCAGTTCATACTCAATTTTTATCTTTTAAGGAGTTTGTTGTACTAAACACCCCGATTTGAAGACAATAGTTTTTGAGAAATAATCAAAAACTTAACAACAACAATGATGGCTAAATTGAAAAAGTTTTGAACTCTATTTTTTTTCAATAATGAATATGTCAATATTTTTTCTAAGTACCAAAAATAGAATACGTATAAAAATAATGTTAATTTGGCTTTTTTAGGTACTTGATAGTGCGATATGAGAAGGTACCAATCATGCTCGATGAGGGGTCCCTCGAGAAAATTTTGTTGGGAACCCCTGCTGTAGACAACGCATGACCGTGAATGCTTTGTCTACCGGAGACCGCGATGAATCCAAGGCGGCCGCCTATCGATGGTCGCTCGCCAGCCTTCTACTCTGGGTGTCTGGGGGAGGTGGGGGGGGGGGGGGGGAGGGGAGGAGATCGACGGGGGTCCCGACACATCCAAGGTAGTTTCATGATAAGACTGAAATGGGCTCTCACGGTTTTTTAATACCACCCAAGGGTGAATGACGGAAGGTGGGGACCAAAGGTATTTGAGGCACTTCAGTCACTGTTTATTTTTTTTTACTATGCACTTCTTTATTAATAACATTGATAATACAACAGGCGCCGGCCGCGGTGGGCGTGCGGTTCTAGGCGCTTCAGTCCCTAACCGCAGGATTGCTACGGTCGCAGGTTCGAATCCTGTCTCGGGCATGGATGTGTGTGATGTCCTTATGTTAGTTAGGTTTAACTAGTTCTAACTTCTAGTGGACTGATGTCCTATGATGTTAAGTCCCATAGTGCTAAGAGCCATTTGAACCCAGGCCTTGTAAATCGCCTACCTGCACAAGTGAACTACTAAAAATAATCGTTAATATGTTTAGGAACACAACAAACCTCAACTCACAAATAGGATTCAGTTGTTTACTAATTAATGAAATGTCTGTTTAAAGCAATTTCCCCAGATAATCAACACAAGCTGAAAACAATTCAATGCACTACCTTGCTATTAAATGCCTGCATAACTTAATGGCCATACATAGTAACCTCTGAACAACAATTCAATTGACTTTAAAAGAAACAACCACCTAATCATGTTTACAGATATACGGGTTCAAAAATGGTTCAAATGGCTCTGAGCACTATGGGGCTAAACTGCTGTGGTCATTAGTCCCCTAGAACTTAGAACTACTTAAACCTAACTAACCTAAGGACATCACACACATCCATGCCCGAGGCAGGATTCGAACCTGCGACGGTACCAGTCGCACGATTCCGGACAGCGCGCCTAGAGCCGCGAGACGACCGCGGCCGGCACAGAATTATGGGAAAGAAATGCATATACACCTTCTGTTTAGCAAATGAATCACTTTCGGCCTCAGCCACCAACAGCATAAGTCGTTCTCATTACCCGCATAGAGCCACTCCGAGGTACTGGAAGCAGAACATAAGTCTTCCACTTGTACACCAAAGGCACGGTTTCCCAGACTGCAAGCCATAAGAAACCAGTCATCACGCTCCCGCCACCAAGCACAGGAAGGCGTGGGGCCAGTAAACAACGCCCGCTACGGTGCGCGGGCGCGACTACGTAACTACTTGCCACAGTGGGTCGGTTCCTCCCGCAGCCGGTGGCGAAATTAATGAAATTAGCACCACCTGTGACACAAAGGGCAAGCAACTCACCAACGTAATAAGGACATAAATTATTTTCATATACAACGTGTCCAAAACAGCTGTCTATCCACTACTTCCAGCACCTTAGAGGACACCACTTAACACACTGAATTGAGAGTCATCTGAACGTACCGCGCAATCTGCGCAAAACCACATAAACTTCCTGCATGGGCGCACTACGCCTAAAATAAGGAATATTAACTTAACACGGCATACAACTTCTAAATCTCCGGGTGACTGGCCTGGACTCGTGAAATCGATCTAACAACACATCATCATGGCCAATAAACCGGCTCCGCTATCCACTTGCGAGGCACAAATATGATATTTCCTGCAACACTCTCATTAAAATTGTCACAAGATTAACACTATGTCACAGGGAAACATTAATCAGAAACAGACATCGGGTCGTTACAATAAACGCACAAATTGCGTGGCTGAAAAACATAACCAACTCAGTGGCACACAAGATGGTCACTAATGGTAAGGCCCTTTATCATTTTCTCATTCAGAGGGCGTAAAACAATAACACAAACAGAGAAGTATGAATGCATTTGAGCAATTCAGTGACTGACAACAACTAAGTTTTTAAATGCAGAACACAAGTCCTCACAGGATAAAGGCGGCCTTACGCAATGGACTGCTAACAGTAAGGTCAAGCGTCCAAAGCACACTGCTCAATAAACACACCACAACGGCAAGCACACTCAGTAATCGCGACACTGAGAACAAAATGCTGCTTATATCCAAACCAACTGTGCTGGCAATGGCATCACATCAGTGACAGAGCCATAGAGACGAGAATGTAGTCACTAGAAGCAAACGGTAAATCCATCATAAACAAGGAAGCAAGCATGTTCCCGACAGCATCGGCGCCTCTACCCACCAAGTCCGCCGCGAACGTCCAAACACAATCAGGTAACGCGGCAAACTTTCCTCTCGCCACCACACACGGCGTCGGCAGACACGGCTTCACGCTCCACGCACTGCTGCCTCTCTCCCTGTTTCTGCTCGCCCTCCAAAATCCAACTACTCCGCTGTCGCAGGTGCCTCGCCGACTTCCCCCACGAGGGGGCACCACTTCTCTCTTTCCTCCGCGATACAGCGATAATATTATACGCGCTACGTTCGATAGATCAAACCCGAGCCGCCACGGCTCAACAACTGTTAGTCCGTTTACAGGAAAATTGTGTCCGCCCTGAAAAGGACATTGCTTACTTGAAGCAGGTGCTCGAATTTCCGACGCTCTGACGCTTGGTAACGTCGAACGGTGTTTTGCCGAACTCTTTCAAAGATTCCTGGCATTGCCCTCATGTGATTGGCGTCTCGTTGAATGCGATACATTAATTCCTCTTCGTCTCTAGATGGTTCGCGTCTGGGTACAACCTTGAAGAATCCCCGCAGAGAAACGTCCTTTGGCGTGAGGTCTGGTGGTCGCCGATGTCACGTCCTACGAGCACCACCGCCACTTATGCACCTCTCGAAGAGCTCATTTAAATATCCGGCCACAGCACGACTGTTATGTGCGGGCGCCCCATCATGCTGCAACCACATGCGTAGCCGTATGTCGAGAGGAATATCTTCCAGCAGGCCGGGTAGAGTTCGCTGCCAGAAGTGAAGGTAATTTGGCCCGGTAGGTCGAGGTGGTAAACGGACCGGCCCAATCTGATGGTTGTAAATAGGCTGTTTAGGTTTTTACATTGGTAACGCCACCTAGCGCTCCGTATGAAAAATCACTGGCTGTGCTGTGTGCAGTCTGTGGCTGGTGGGCATTGTTGAAATAGTCGCAGTGCTGGGCAGCTGGATGTGAACAGCGCGTAGCGTTGCGCAGTTGGAGGTGAGCCGCCAGCAGTGGTGGACGTGGGGAGTGAGATGGCGGAGTTTTGGGAGCGGATGATCTGGACGTGTGTCCATCAGAGACATTAAATGTGTAAGAGTGGGTGTCATGAATATATATATATATATATATATATATATATATATATATATATATATATACTTTTGAACACTATTAAGGTAAATACATTATTTGTTCTCTATCAGAATCTTTCATTTGCTAACTATGCCTATCAGTAGTTAGTGACTTCAGTAGTTAGAATCTTTTGTTCAGCTGGCAGTATTGGCGCTCGTTGTATTGTGGTAGTTCGAGTAACGAAGATTTTTGTGAGGTAAGTGATTCATGAAAGGTATAGGTTATTGTTAGTCAGGGTCATTCTTTTGTAGGGATTATTAAAAGTCATACTGCGTTGCGCTAAAAATATTGTGTGTCAGTTTAGTGATGATCAGGATAAGTAAAGAGAGAAATGCCTGAGTACGTTCAGTTTTGTTCAGCTGTTTGAAAATCAAATAATGCAAGACGTTTTCAGCACAGTAATTCATTAAGTTTTCTAAGGGGACGTTACATGATCGCCCACAACGTTTGCCCGAATGTTGAGCGAAAATCGTTCGTTGTGTCAGTGGACGTACGCGACGTAAGGATTTCCCCTGCGCAATAAAGAACGTTTCGAGAGTTGTAAAGGCCATCCCGAAGGAACGTGCACTAGTCGGTAAACAACACAATGGCGGGCAAGTCGGGATCTCGTGCACAACGTCACAGAAACCGCCGGCAAGACCCTAGCCTGTGTTCATAATCCACCACAGGATTTAGGTCTTGCACAGGGTGGAAACTAAATGCATAATGGCCGTCATCCCTCAGAACCTTCCAGACTAACCGATGAGCGACCACCATGTCGTGTCCGAGCGCTCTAGCACTTGTCGTTGGTGTTTTCTCGAAGCGCTCGAGAACAGACTTTTCAAATGCATCGTCCCGCCGTGTTCGAGGTCTTCCAGCATATATCCCACTAACGAGCCTGTTCCGCTAAGTCGCCGGTGAACTGATCTAAACTTTTGCGGGTGTGGTTGGCGTCTTGCTGGGTACCGTTCCCCATACAACCGCCGAGCTTCATGTGCATTACCGTCGGATGGTCCATAAACCAAAAATCGTATCTCGTTGTTATCATAAAAATAAAAAGAATCAAAATGATTATCGACGTCCTTCGTATACTGAATTTTGTCTGTAACCTTTCTTTCCACTCTATCATGCGTTTTACCAGCGGCTGAGCCTATGTAACAGTTCCATTTCATACCCCCGTAAACTGTTCCACTGAGTTATTTGCATGAGCTAACTGGTTCCTGTTTCGATTCATGGGTATCACAGTTACGCGATCCTTCGTTTATTCCTTGTAAAGTGCCCAATTTTTCATTTCAGGTCATTGAAGCCAAAGATCCGTCTTCACACCACTTTGTAATTTTTCCACCACCTTACTGAGTATTTGTTCAACTTGTTCTCTCAGTACTTTATTACTGATGACTGCATTATCTGTAAAAGTCTGAGATTATTATTTATACTGTCTGTAAAATGTGTAATTTAAAGCATGAAAGGTCTCAACACAATTTCTTGGGGTATACACAAAGTTATTTCCTTACCTGTTGATGGCTCTCTTTCCAGTGTAACGTGCCGCATCTTCCTCACCAAGAAATCCTCAATTCAGTGAAAAACTTCCTTTGACGCCTCGTATGATGGTACTTTCACTAATAAGCGTCGGTGTAGTAGTGTAGTAAAAGCCTTTTGAAAGTGAAGAAATAATGTATCTTATACGACTGCCTTAATCCATGGTTTTCCGATTGTGGCGGTGAAAAGCACAGTTCGTATAGAAATTAATAGAAGCTACATGAATCATAATACCTCACAAAGCAACATGTACATTACTATTATTTGCACGACGATTCTGATGGTGTAATCAGATTTTCAATATCTTTACTAGTTTAAACTTTGGTATCTGACGGTAAATTATACAAGTAACACCCAGAAACGAATTTAATTGACACAATATTTCAGCGGTCCAACTGGCCGCCATCTTCAGGTGAGAGTGCTGGCACATTATCTCGCAGGAACTGACTTCCCAGCGCAAGTGGCGGCCCCTATATAGGCCGCAGAAGGCCCACAACACATGAAGGAGAAGGTTCCGTAACTGCCCACTAGCGCGAGTAAACGTACCGCGCCCCAGTGGTGGAAACAGGCGAAACAGGCTTTCCGATCGTGGCGCTGAAAAGCGCGAATTGTGCTTCCCATACCCATGTTTTCGGACTCCTCGCTGGTTGGCACGGAGGAGGGCAACCTGTTCTAGATACCACGATATGTCTGACTTCAGCATATGTTCTACGTTTCTGCAACATATGGGTGACAAAGATGTTGGATAGCTTTAGAAGTTCCTGCACACAGCATGTATACCATGGTGACTTCATCCCATCATGAGGTGTTGTCAAAGTACATATCAATCCATGTTTCGTAAACTACTGTTCCGAACTTGAGCCACAGTTGTTTTGCATGCTCTTGCTCTGAGCTCAGAGTTTCAAATCGCCTTGATATCTGGCATTTTTTCCTTTACTCGGCATATAAATCCTTCTATTTGTTTCAGTTGTCCTTTGCACGTTGGCAATTATTATTGCTACAACTACCTCTCGGTCACACACTCCACTTTGATTTGGACAGTCTCAAAGACGTCTGATCCGTTTCCGTTAGATCTAACATACCAGGTAATTATAATTAAATTGAAGGTATTACGACTGCTGCAATGTGTGAGCTATACACATTGCATGACGCTGTTAGATCGTATGTATCATAATACTAATACGTGAAGACGAAAATTGAAGTACCCATTTTTAATATTAATTACACAAGGAGGCCAACGAAACTTCTACATTTCGACAGATACTTTTCCACAGATGAGGACAAAGAAAAAAATGTGTGTACGTAGTTGAAAAATAGTAAAAGTAAGTACACTCCTGGAAATGGAAAAAAGAACACATTGACACCGGTGTGTCAGACCCACCATACTTGCTCCGGACACTGCGAGAGGGCTGTACAAGCAATGATCACACGCACGGCACAGCGGACACACCAGGAACCGCGGTGTTGGCCGTCGAATGACGCTAGCTGCGCAGCATTTGTGCACCGCCGCCGTCAGTGTCAGCCAGTTTGCCGTGACATACGGAGCTCCATCGCAGTCTTTAACACTGGTAGCATGCGGCGACAGCGTGGACGTGAACTGTATGTGCAGTTGACGCACTTTGAGCGAGGGCGTATAGTGGGCATGCGGGAGGCCGGGTGGACGTACCGCCGAATTGCTCAACACGTAGGGCGTGAGGTCTCCACAGTACATCGATGTTGTCGCCAGTGGTCGGCGGAAGGTGCACGTGCCCGTCGACCTGGGACCGGACCGCAGCGACGCACGGATGCACACCAAGACCGTAGGATCCTACGCAGTGCCGTAGGGGACCACACCGCCACTTCCCAGCAAATTAGGGACACTGTTGCTCCTGGGGTATCGGCGAGGACCATTCGCAACCGTCTTCATGAAGCTTGTCGCGTCCCAAGCGTGGGTTTTGCGAGGGATTGAGCGACACGGTTCGTAAACGGGAATTAGCCGGTTGACCTAATTGAGAGGGAGACTTTTGATCTGGCTAAGATGTTAAATTCCCTGGTGTGAAGGTACAAGGCTAGGATGTTGGTAGAAGTAAACTCGTATGGACGTTATAAAAGTTCTAATTTATTCATAAAGAATACAGATCACCCTAACTGCGTAGTGATTGTACCTACAGAATAGCCAAGCCCATTACAGAGACGGTGACTGACTTCCACCGTTCTGGCTGCCTGATAGAACTTTCCAGCACTTTGCTGCCCACACTAGCACCCTACGTCAGAGTCCCGCGGTCGCTGCCTAAACGCTCATCGGCGACTATCTCCAACTGTCTGCCTGCAGCCCGCCCTCAGCCCAAGTCGGCTGCTACTCACGCTGACTACCGTCGCTGCCTAAACCCGAGAGAGAGAGAGATCCCCGGAGCGGCGTGCCTCCGAGTTTTGTTAGCTCTTCCCCTTCGACCCCGCCAGCGCTTGGCATGACGTAGCGTCGAGTGCAACTTTTCCTTATTAGGGATTGTTTTAGTATTAACTTCAGTACTTTTCTTCAGAAGCTGGGTGGAGGGGTAGAGGGGCCTCTCCCTATATGGTCACGCACTGCGTTCTGAGCCCTTCATTGGCTCCTCATGACGTAGTGCGGTCCCCACCTACGGCCCTCTTTCTTTCTCTCTCCGCTCCCAGACTTCTCCCTCTAGCCAAGAGTGTTGATACTGTAAGTTATTGCTTATTAAGGGACCTGCCCAGAGCGCCCTTTTTATCTTAATAGCTGAGTCTGCTTCCTTGCTTATCACGCGCAGCTGCCTGGCCGCTTGGACCGCCGCCTCGGCTATCTGGCTGCGTCGTTATCTTTTGTGACGCCTCTGACACGCCTGGCGTCCCCTTTTAACTCTATCTCCCCGTATGATTTCTGGTGTATCGTCTGAGAACAACTGCATTTAGACTTGGCTTTTCTGCGGTTACAACAAGCTGGGCTACGGTCCCGCACACCGTTAGGCCGTCTTCCGCTGACGCCCCAACTTCGTGCAGCCCGCCTCCAGTGGTGTCGCGACAGGCGTGAATGGAGGGACGAATGGAGACGTGTCGTCTTCAGCGATGAGAGTCGCTTCTGCCTTGGTGCCAATGATGGCCGTGTGCGTGTTTGGCGCCGTGCAGGTGAGCGCCACAATCAGGACTGCATACGACCGAGGCACACAGGGCCAACACCCGGCATCATGGTGTGGGGAGCGATCTCCTACACTGGCCGTACACCTCTGGTGATCGTCGAGGGGACACTGAATAGTGCACGGTACATCCAAACCGTCATCGAACCCATCGTTCTACCATTCCTAGACCGGCAAGAGAACTTGCTGTTCCAACAGAACAATGCACGTCCGCATGTATCCCGTGCCACCCAACGTGCTCTAGAAGGTGTAAGTCAACTACCCTGGCCAGCAAGATCTCCGGATCTGTCCCCCATTGAGCATGTTTGGGACTGGATGAAGCGTCATCTCACGCGGTTTACACGTCCAGCACGAACGCTGGTCCAACTGAGGCGCCAGGTGGAAATGGCATGGCAAGCCGTTCCACAGGACTACATCCAGCATCTCTACGATCGTCTCCATGGGAGAATAGCAGCCTGCATTGCTGCGAAAGTTGGATAAACACTGTACTAGTGCAGACATTGTGCATGCTCTGTTGCCTGTGTCTATGTGCCTGTGGTTCTGTCAGTGTGATCATGTGATGTATCTGACCCCATGAATGTGTCAATAAAGTTTCCCCTTCCTGGGACAATGAATTCACGGTGTTGTTATTTCAATTTCCAGGAGTGTAGTTGCTTTCATGTTCCTAACTGATGATACTTTCCCTACCATGCATTAAAATCTCCAATACGTGCACACGGAAAACTGAAGTTCCAACTTATGCTCTGCATACCGATCAGGTGCTATGGTAGAAATGATACAAGTTTCGTGACATCAAATTCTAGGCATGTTCATGTTTAAATGTTGCAGATAGTTCATTTTCTGTAACATACGCATACTGGGCAGCTACACTGCCTCAACTGTTACATCGTTGTGTTGCCAGTAGTGGAAAACAAATAGTAGTGATGAAGCCGTCGGGGGCAATAATCGTTGTTAATTAGCGTCTAAGAGAGGCATCGGAACTATATTTAGTTGTTGCCATAACCACAAAATCTGAATTGTTCCTAGTTTTCAGTTTCTTGATTTTAAAGAGACAGGAGTTCCCATATTATACGGAAACTGTAATTTAGGCTATACTTCAAAGAAGAACATTGACCGATTGGACTGAAAGACAAAGCAATAGGATTAATGTGGACACTGATAATGATAATTCTATTGTTGTTTTGAAAGAAACATTTGAAAGTGAAAATTGGACAAAATGCCAAATAATTTTGAGAGTTATAATTACGGCTTGACGAATTTCAAGTGCAGATTTTATTATGCAAATCATTTCGCATCTGAGGTTACTTTACGCGATAGAATGACATTCGCACTCTGTTGTCGTAAAGGAAATCTTAGTTTGCCGATGTTAACATAAAAATTATTTTTCAACGCACTGTATCAAGGACTCACATGAAAAAAGCAATTAAAGAAGAATCAAAGAAATGCTCTTAGCCAAAATGTGGCATTTTCTATGGGTACTTTTGAGGTTAAAACTTCAGACACGCTTTTACGTGTAGTGTATGACTTTAAGGAAAAAGGCACTTATCAAAGATCGGATTCACTGATTCAACTGACAGAATTTCGACCACAGGCGGTCCTAGTGTTATTAATCGCAGAGGTAGTGAAGTGTGTTGAAAAAATAATTGATAAATTAGAATTTCCAGTGACACCTCAAAATCTAGAGGAATATTTCCTGCCAACAGAGTTAGAAATTCATGAAGCCATGAAAACACTCAAAAACAATAAAGCAAGTGGTGAAGTCTCCATTAAAGCAGAATTATTGAAGTGGTCAGAACCAAAAACCATAAAGGATCTACAGCTGCTTTTTGAGAACATTTGGAAATTTGAAAAGATTGCAGTTGAATGGAAAACAGCATTAATCCACCCGCTACATAAAAAGGGAGAGGAACAAAATGTCAGTAATTACAGAGCAGTGTCACTTCTGCCAGTGGCGTACAAAATATTATCAAAAAATCTCCTCAACAGAGTGGTGGATACTTTAGACAAACAACTAGGAGAATATCAGTGTGGTTTTCGAAAGGGAAGATCCTGTGCAGAACAAATTTTTATCTTAAAGTCAATAATTCGCCATAGACTGTTAACCAGCAAACGAATACTAGTGTCATTTATAGATTTCAAGAATGCATTTGATTGTATAGACAGAGAAACGATAGATAAGGTCATTAGAGAATTTGGTGTTAAATCAAAACTAGCAAACATAATTCGTGAAACACTAACAGGTACAGTATCTAAAGTCAAATTTATGGGAGAAGCATCTCAGCCTTTTGAAATAAAAACTGGTGTTAGACAAGGTGATGGTTTATCACCTTTACTGTTTAACTGCGTTCTAGAAAAAATTGCAAGGATCTGGAATTCGGAGCTACAAAATTACAAAATTGAACCAACAACTCTGGGAAGGAAAACAAATGGAATTAAGGTAAACTGCTTGGCTTTTGCGGATGATTTCGCAATTCTCAGAAAACCTGACAGAAGCAGTTACTCAAATAAACATTCTGGAAAAATGAGCAAACAGAATTGGTCTGAAAATTTCAGCTGAAGAAAGAAAATTCATGACAAATATAAAAAATGCACCAAAATACATAGAAACACAAATAGGTAAAATAGAGAGAGCAAATAAATTTAAATATCTTGGAGAAACTATACAACAGAACGGACTAGGAAGATCTGCAATACATGTAAGAATTAACAAAATGGAAAGAGCATATGGTTTGACCAAAAATATTTACAACAAGTACCACAATGGTACGACCAGAATGTTTATATGGATCTGAATGCCTGGCGATGAACTATAAGATGGACAAACTAGAGGTACAGGAAAGAAGGATTATTAGAAAAACAATGGGTGTAATGAAAACTGCAGATGGTTGGAAAATAAGAAGTAATGAGGAGATCTACAAAAACATAGAGAAAATATCAGAAGTAATGACCAAACGAAGATTAACCTTTCTTGGACATCTCTACCGAATGAATGGAAACAGACTAACAAAACAAATACTCCTATATTTCTGGAAGAAGAAACCGACAATAGCATGGATTACAGAAGTAAGAAAAGATCTTGAAAGAAACAACATCAAAGAATCAGAAATAGCAGAAAGAAACCGTTTTAAAAACAAAATACTAACTTTGGAAGGCTTTCAAAGCAGAAGAAATAAAAAAGGCGGGAACAACATGGACAGAAGAAAGGAAGAGACTTCATGGGGAGAAAATGAGGGAATACTGGAAAAACTGGAAACAACAACAAAGGAAGAAGAGGAACTGAAGTTGTTAACGTGATCCTAGTTGATCAATACGATTGAAAAAAAAATTATTCACTTACTGCCACCAAGTGAAAATATGGCGCAGCAAGCAGTTAGAAAGTGAAATCTGTCCTGTTTTGCCGTCAGTATGCTTTTGTCACCTGGTGATGTGTGTTAGTTTCTTTTGTGAAGTGACTATTGGTGTAAAGGGTTAAGACGGTTCCACGCTCTGCTGGCAAAGTTGTTTTATGAGAACGAGAGTGCGTTGCGGGGAAATCGCCGACAGAAACAGCTGCAAAGGCGCCCCATGCCAATAAATAGGGTAAAGAGTATGACAGAAAAAATTGAAGACACACGTGAATTAAGTTTTATAACAGGGGGAGGGTGGCCTCTCATTCTCTGTGAAGTTTGGAAGGTTGGAGACGAGGCCCTGACGAAATTGGACCTGTGAGGACAGGTCGTGAGTCGTGCTTTGAGTCGTGTTTTATGAGAACGAGAGCAATAGCGGTGGCGGTGCGTTGCGGGGAAATCGCCGACAGAAACAGCTGCAAAGGCGCATCACGCCAATAAATAGGGTAAAGAGTATGACAGAGAAATTTGAAGACACACGTGAATTAAGTTTTATAACAGGGGGAGGGAGGCCGCTCATTCCCTGTGAAGTTTGGAAGGTTGGAGACGAGGCCCTGACGAAATTGGACCTGTGAGGACAAGTCGTGAGTCGTGTTTGGATAGCTCGGACGATGGGGCACTTGCCCGCCAAAGGCAAGGTCCCCAGTTCAAGTCTTGGTTTGGCACACAGTTTTAATCTGCCAGGAAGTTCCCATAGCACTTGTTGATGAAGTTGCTATACCTACAGTGGACCGTACAACACATATCTCAAATTCTGCACCCAGTCAGCCAGTCCTCGAGCTGTGTCACAGGACTTGTCACTCCACTGCCCAGCTGTTCCAAAGATTCTGCGGAGCATTTTATACCGGCATCCCTACATGATGCAGAAATAGAGGACAGAGGGACAGAGAGACAATTAAAATCCCTCAAAAGAGGAAATGCCGCTGGATCTGATGGGATACCAGTTCCATTTTACACAGTGTACGCAAAGGAACTTGCCCCCCTTCTTGCAGCAGTGTACCGTCGGCCTCTAGAAGAGCGTAGCGTTCCAAAGGATTGGAAAAGGGCACAGGTCATCCTCGTTTTCAAGATGGGGCGTCGAACACATAGGCAGAACTATAGACCTATATCTTCTATCAGTTGCAGAATTTTGGAACAGGTATTATGTTCGAGTATAATGACTTTTCTGGACACTAGAAATGTACTCTGTAGGAATCAGCATGGGTTTCGAAAAAGACGATCGTGTGATAGCCAGCTCGCGCTATTCGTCCACGAGACTCAGAGGGCCATAGACACGGGTTCACAGGTAGATGCCGTGTTTCCTGACTTCCGCAAGGCGTTCGATACAGTTCCCCACAGTCGTTTAATGAACAGAGCATATGGACTATCAGACCCATTGTGTGATTGGATTGAAGAGTTCCTAGATAACAGAACGCAGCATGTCATTCTCAATGGAGAGAAGTCTTCCGAAGTACGAGTGATTTCAGGTGTGCCGCAGGGGAGTGTCGTAGGACCGTTGCTATTCAAAATATACATAAATGACCTTGTGGATAACATCGGAAGTCCACTGAGGCTTTTTGCGGATGATGCTGTGGTATATCTAGAGGTAACAATGGAAAATTGTACTGAAATGCAGGAGGATGTGCAGCGAATTGACGCATGGTGCAGGGAATGGCAATTGAATGTCAATGTAGACAAGTGTTATGTGCTTCGAATACATAGAAAGAAAGATCCCTTATCATTTAGCTACAGTATAGCAGGTCAGCAACTGGAAGCAGTTAATTCCATAAATTATCTGGGAGTACCCATTAGGAGTGATCTAAAATCGAATGATCATATAAAGTTGATCGTCGGTAAAGCAGATGCCAGACTGAGATTCATTGGAAGAATCCTAAGGAAATGCAATCCGAAAACAAAGGAAGTAGATTACAGTACACTTGTTCGCCCACTGCTTGAATATTGCTCAGCAGTGTGGGACCCGTACCAGATAGGGTCGATAAAAGAGATAGAGAAGATGCAACGGAGAGCAGCGCGTTTCGTTACAGGATCATTTAGTAATCGCGAAAGCGTTACGGAGATGATAGATAAGCTCCAGTGGAAGACTCTGCACGATAGACGCTCAATAGCTCGGTACGGGCTTTTGTTGAAGTTTCGAGAACATACCTCCACCGAGGAGTCAAGCAGTATATTGCTCCCTCCTACGTATATCTCGCGAAGAGACCATGAGGATAAAATCAGAGATATTAGAGCCCACACAGAAGCGTACTGACAATCCTTCTTTCCACGAACAATACGAGACTGGAATAGAAGGGAGAACCGATAGAGGTACTCAAGGTACCCTCCGCCACACACCGTCAGGTGGCTTGCGGTGTATGGATGTAGATGTAGATGTAGACGTAGATGCTTGTGCTGTGTCACAGGACTTGGCACTCCACTGGCCAGCTGTTCCAAAGATTCTGCGGAGCATTTTATACCGGCATCCCTACATGATGGAGAATGTGTACCAAATTACGCGCAAGTCAAACTACAACACTCTGTTTTTTCCTTTCATTTTCTGGCACTCGCGGAAATGGTTGCCATGTGCCCGCGGAATATTTTTTAGACAGACGAAGTACATTTTACTCAGCACGGTGCCATGAATGCAACAAAATTCCTGCACATGGGGTCCTACTCTGCCGTATGTTGTGCAGGAACATCCACTGCATTCAGCTTATATGACTCTGTGGCAGGATTCCATAACTTCATTCATTCTCGGTCGGTTTTTCTTCGAGGAGATGCCACCTTGCAGGCCTGTTAGCTATACAGAGACATCTGCACTATATAAGGACCTCACTGTGCACTACGTGAATCCAGCTTTGCAACAACTCAACTGTCTCTACACTTCTACTTTCATGGAAGATGGGACCACACTGCATGTCACTTGCCAGGTGCAAGATTAACTTCGAGGAACATTTTGTAACGTCTGCATCGTCTATACAACCTCAAGATGTGAGGCCCTTAAGATCATCCAACCTAAGTTCTTCATTTGTGTGGCCATTTGCTTTGCAATTATTAAGGGTCTTTTGTTCTAACATTGCAACTACAAAAATGCATGATTTTTTTCACCATACGCTTTTCGATTTATTGAAGTAAAGCATCATCAGTAATCTTTAGTTTATTTCGTTTTATTTTCGATCGAAAAACAGTTCGTTAAGAATAAATTGATTCGTACTTACGGTGATTTTTCGGCTGATTTATCGCTTACATAGGGGAAATGCTGTCTGCTAACACATCGCTATTTTTCTGCTTTAGACGCTGAAAATTCTGTTCTAATTTTTAGCTGCTCTGCATTTCTTATGTTTTTCACTGCACACTTTAATGCACACCACTGTATTCTCTTTGTTTTTGTACTTCTAAGTATGTGTTGTGGTTTGTGTTTTGTAGTATTGCCAATATAAGCTTTCCACTACTTTGTCTTTGACCTACAACTCTCATTTATTTATTTTTTCTATTATATTTTTGTATATTTGTAATTCTATTTAATTATGTTTATGTGCTTGTAAGTACTGTGGAAGAGTAGGGAAGGAATAGCGATGGAGGGATCCTTTTTTGCGTAGGGGAGGGAGAAACCATGATGAGTGGACACAAGTGTATAGCAATGTGATGTAGTGTGAGTAGAGGACAAGCTAAGGACCGAGAAGTGAAAAATGATATTCCTAACTTTTTCAGTATTGCTTGGTCTATGGTGTTCTTGTTTTAGATGATCCGCTAATATTGAATGATTTATACCGTATTTACATTCCTGAAATAGGTGAACACTTGGATAAACCTGCTTCTTGCACGAAGCATTCTTGATTGAATTCATGACAAATTTGTTGTGTTATTAAGTGTAATAATGTTACTGTTTTATCTGTGTGTTCATGAGGTACCTGTTTGTGTGTTTTCAGGTTTTCTTCAATTATATTTGCTGTTTCATTAACAGCGATGAATCTGTACATACTTTCTACATCGAAGGAGAGCAATGTTGCTGTGTGAATTCAGAGTCTATATGTTCTACAAGTTGTGAGCTATAATATAAACAAAGAAACATACATTAAACCAAGAATGATACGAAATTCACCTTCAGCTGGCTCAAAAATTAAATAACACGGCTATTTTTGCTGCCATTGAGGAAAAAGTCGAAGGGTGCACATGCAAAGCTATAAGGAAAATACTACTAAAGCATGATAAGTATATTGAAAATCTCAAATTGCACCGCACAAAATCCTATAACAGGAAACACATTCAAACACAGCAGGGTGCCATGTACAGTTGCATCACTGTTAATGAAACCACAAAAAATAATTGGATAAAACCTGATAACACACAACCAAGTACCTCATGAACACACAGATGAAACAATAAAATTATTACCGTTAATAACACAACAAAACTATTTTGAATTCAATAAAAAATACTACATACGAGAAGAAGGTTTACTTATGGGTTTACCTGTTTCAGCAACGATAGCAAATATTTTCATGAATCACATCTAAAAATTAATATTTGAAGACATGATAACAAAGAAAAGCTACAACATCATTTACTAGTACAGATACGTGGATGACATAATATACATGGGTAGATGAACCTAAAACCAGAATATAGCAACTACACAAAGACATAAATACTGTACACAAAAACATACTCAGTTGCATAGATTTTGGGAAGATGATTGGAACGACTAGCAGGACAGTCCACACGAGATATAAAGAACACATCAGAGCATACAAATCATTCAACCGTTGCGGATAATCTAAAACAAGAACACCATAGACCAAACAATATTCAAAAGATACGAATATCATAAGAATCAGTAAAGACAAACACCGTCTCCCTTTCCAAGAAAATTTCCACTGTAAAGAACGTTAAGACAAAATAAACAGTTGCTCATTGACCAAATAAATATTGGAAACCAGGCTCTATATAAAAATAACTGCTGAAATTACATGAAAAAGAAAAGAGGCTTTTCCATCCTTCAGCCCCTCCCACTCTCCCTCAACTCTCTTGCTCCCCCCTCACAATTTCATTTTTCACTTCTCGCTCTTCACCTTCTCCTCTAACTCACACTACATCACATTACTGTACACTTATGTCCACTCATCAATGTTTCTCCCTCCTTTATACAAAAAGAGGATCCCTCCATCGCTATTACTGCCCTACTCTTACACAGTACGTAGTAACACAGAAACATAACTAAATAGAGTTACACACATACAACAATATAATAGAAAAAATAAATAAATAAAAGATGTAGGTCAAAGACAAAGTAGTGGAAAGCTAATGTTGGCAACACTACAAAGCACAATCCACAACACATACTTAGAAGTACAAAAACAAACACAATTCAGTGGTGTGCATAAAAGTGTGTTGTGAAAAACATAAGAAATGAGTAGTGCTGTAGAACAACTAAAACTTAGAGCAAAATTATGAGTGCCTAAGGCAGAAAATAGTTATGTGCTAGCAGACGGCATTTCCCGATATAAGCGAGAAATTAACCGAAAACCACAGTATGTACGAATCAACTTATCCTTAACGAACTGTTTTTGATCTAAAAGAAAATCAAAATGTAAATAACTTAATTACAGACCAGTGATGATGCTTTACACCAATAAAGCGAAACAGGTCCGGTGAAAAAAATTACCCATTTTTGTAGTTGCAGTGAGAGAAAAAAATACCCTCAAGCATCTGACTCCTGTTTTGGGGATTTCTTAAATGTCGTGTCTATGACGGCTCTTCCTGATCGTATGTGTAGCGTGCGCCGACCTATCACCCTGATCACACTGGAGCAGCAGCAGCAACCAACCATGTCGCGTTGCGGATGCATCACGTTCTGAGTCGGGAGGCCATATTGAACACTGGTTTACATCTGTGGTGCCAGATCCACATTTACGTGTGCTTGACAGTGCCTCCTTTTTTTTCCTGCACCTACATCACATTATGACTGCTTACAGTGCCATATTTTCACCTAGGGTGGCAGAAAGTGGAACTATTAATATTTTCAACATATTCCGCGAACGCACCGTTTAATGAACGTATCTACGATGTTTGAGCGGCCTGATATGTGTACAGTGCGCAGTGCTGCACACAGAAACACCATCTGTTTAATTATAATCTCCGGGTATATCCGTAATGAGTGGTTTTACAATCTAGTCACAGCTACCACTTACAAAAGTCCAAGTTTCACAAGCTATTGTTGTATGAGTAAAGCCTCCACCAGATTTGAAGGTATTATTTGTGAAGATACCAGCGAGGTGACGTTTTTAGTTACTGCTGTATCTGCGGTAGCGAACGATATTCCCCAATATGTTTTCATTGGGAAAAAAAGTTGCTGATGTGCACAAAGTAGTCGAAACGAAACCCAATTTAAGGAAGAAACAAACTATGCATCCCACATCGGATAGCAGAAATGTTTTCCTCACAAGTCCCTGGCTCGAGAACGTCCAACAAAATATGGATGATAACGAAACTACTAGAGTGTGGTCGGCATAGCATTAACACAAAGCTGTCCAGCCCGAGCAGATTGTTGGTTGAACTCGCTGTGATTAAGACAACCTGCATCTGTGTCGTGTCATGCGGGATGCCGATGCCGCAGGCGGACGAGCCTGACACCGCAGTTACTTTTGGGATGAGCCTGGGCGTCGATTTAGTGGACGCCGTTGCATATGACCTCAGTGCTGACTACTATTTATTGATCTGCCATGCAGTTTTGATTTGTATCTTACTTTCTTACTTGCATCCATCGTAAACAGTATTTACGGAAAGCTTACAGCTGTGAAAGAATTACCTAAATACTGAAGAACTGCACCAGTCACGTCTTTTCAAGAACAGCGCGATGCGTTTCGAAAATTTATCCCCATTTTCGAGCGGTGTGGATTTTTCAAGAACAGTGTATGTTGTGGCTGCCTATGGGCTGCTTTGCTTCTCTTTCCCTGTAGTCGTGTTTTTATGTTCTCACAGAAGAGGACAAACCGGAAAATGTAAGTCGTGCAGTATACACTCTTTTGCAATCTACTTCAATCGTGTCCGACCCCAGTAGCTGAGTGGCAGCCGGCACGATAGCTCAGCTACTCTCTGTAATAAAAAAATGAGTAAACGGATCAACGAACAACCTGATCGAGTGTCATCTGACGTCGATTCCCAGCTGGGTCGTAGATTTTCTCCGCTCAGGGACTGGGTGTTGTCCTAATCATAATCATTTCATCCTCATCGGCGCGCAAGTCGCCGAAGTGGCGTCAAATCGAGAGACTTGCACCGAGCGAACGCTCCACCCGACGGGGGGCTCTAATCATAAGACATTTATTTATTTTATTTACTTGAATCGTCTGATTAAATCCGCAGGACAGAACAGGTAGTTGGAACTATGGAAAGGGGCCAAGAATGAACGGCAGACAGTTACACTCGAACACATATAACTTTATTTAGTTTCCCAAACATTACAGCGCAAATTTCCGAGCTTAGCTGTGGACTGAATATGTCACACAATCTTATGGCTTAAGGGCACAACCTCTTTAATTTTTAAAACAGCTGAAGGCCCATGATTGGAAAACAGAACTACAATAAATTTTCAAAGGGCATAAGACCCAAAGCTTTACCCAAACTATTTTAAATGAGGCTGATGGCCCAAAAAATGCAAGACTTGGCAAGTAAGGAACTTTTAATTTTAAAATGGCTGAAGGCCCATTATTTAAAACCGAACTAAAAGCATACAAATTCAAACCATCGGCTATGAGGCATTAAACACACAATCAAACACCAATAAGAAAAGGCAGTACAGCCAGCTGCGCTCAGAAGTTTCCGGGGTTCGGTCTGCACTTGAAATATTAACTTTCGCTTAGGGGAGAGAGGTAGTCGACCCAACTATATCCGACACGCCGGCAACACAACCAAGAGACACTCAACGGACCCACCGACAAGGCGACTTGCGTTCCACCCGATCAGTATACAAGGAACTCCATTGCCAAAACGTAAAAGGCGTAGCCGCCCAGAACTAAGTATTCATAAGCTGTGAACACTACACACAAGTGTTGGACAGCGACAACACGGTGAGGAAAGGACGCTGCCTGAATTTTACGTCAGCGGCCAGGACATGTAGGCGGAGCGCTAACGGCCACAAGGCAGAAACTTCCGCTGGTGCACTTGCACTTCAAATAACCAAAATACAGTTAATTTCCACAGGATGGTGGCCAAACTTTCGCCAACTCGAACACTCGCTGTTGCTCACGGGAATACCCCCAACAAGCCAACCGTGAAAACCGATGGCACAATGCGAACAGATTGGCTTCGGTAATTAAATGACCACTCAACTTTGATGTCCTTGGTCAGTCAGCCGCGGACCTCACAGCAATCGGAACAGCTCCCACACACTCCGACACTGCGAAGAGACCGCCTGCGGGCCGGACCCACTGCGCCGCGCGGAGAGATCCTGGCTGGTCCACACCAACCGACCGACTGCCACACATCAGCACGGAGACAGCACTAAAATAACTGAGCGGTCGACATCACAAGCTACACACAGTTTGACGAGCACTTGCACCAAGGACTACGCACGCTGGCAGCCCATAAGCGATCGCCGGCCAACACAAACGTCGCCCGACGAGACGACCGACCGACGACCAGCCAAGGTGATCCGTACTCCAGTGACATGTATCGGCAACAGTCGGGCGAGTCACGGACCTCACTGCAGCCGCGCCCCGACTGAACTTCCGCCACGTCCTAACACTGCCAGGTCCGAACTGCACTGCTAGCGCCTGCCAACTCACTGCCAGATCAGAACTACTTCCAACACACGAGGACCGGGAAGTAATAGCCGTCAGCAAAGTAATACGCCAGGGCTTATATCGATGCTGCCGCTCACGGGAAGGCAAGGCGGCAACTCGGTGACACCAGTGATTGAAATTAAAAAAAAAAATGGTTCAAATGGCTCTGAGAACTACGGGACTCAACTGCTGTGGTCATTAGTCCCCTAGAACTAAGAACTACACTCCTGGAAATTGAAATAAGAACATCGGGAATTCATTGTCCCAGGAAAGGGAAACTTTATTGACACATTCCTGGGGTCAGATACATCACATGATCACACTGACAGAACCACAGGCACATAGACACAGGCAACAGAGCATGCACAATGTCGGCACTAGTACAGTGTGTATCCACCTTTCGCAGCAATGCAGGCTGCTATTCTCCCATGGAGACGATCGTAGAGATGCTGGATGTAGTCCTGTGGAACGGCTTGCCATGCCATTTCCACCTGGCGCCTCAGCTGGACCAGCGTTCCTGCTGGACGTGCAGACCGCGTGAGATGACGCTTCATCCAGTCTCAAACATGCTCAATGGGGGACAGATCCGGAGATCTTGCTGGCCAGGGTAGTTGACTTACACCTTCTAGAGCACGTTGGGTGGCACGGGATGCATGCGGACGTGTATTGTCCTGTTGGATCAGCAAGTTCCCTTGCCGGTCTAGGAATGGTAGAACGATGGGTTCGATGACGGTTTGGATGTACCGTGCACTATTCAGTGTCCCCTCGACGATCACCAGAGGTGTACGGCCAGTGTAGGAGATCGCTCCCCGCACCATGATGCCGGGTGTTGGCCCTGTGTGCCTCGGTCGTATGCAGTCCCGATTGTGACGCTCACCTGCACGGCGCCAAACACGCATACGACCATCATTGGCACCAAGGCAGAAGCGACTCTCATCGCTGAAGACGACACGTCTCCATTCGTCCCTCCATTCACGCCTGTCGCGACACCACTGGAGGCGGGCTGCACGATGTTGGGGCGTGAGCGGAAGACGGCGTAACGGTGTGCGGGACCGTAGCCCAGCTTCATGGAGACGGTTGCGAATGGTCCTCGCCGATAGCCCAGGAGCAACAGTGTCCCTAATTTGCTGGGAAGTGGCGGTGCGGTCCCCTACGGCACTGCGTAGGATCCTACGGTCTTGGCGTGTATCCGTGCGTCGCTGCGGTCCGGTCCCAGGTCGACGGGCACGTGCACCGTCCGCCGACCACTGGCGACAACAACGATGTACTGTGGAGACCTCACGCCCCACGTGTTGAGCAATTCGGCGGTACATCCACCCGGCCTCCCGCATGCCCACTATACGCCCTCGCTCAAAGTCCGTCAACTGCACATACGGTTCACGTCCACGCTGTCGCGGCATGCTACCAGTGTTAAAGACTGCGATGGAGCTCCGTATGCCACGGCAAACTGGCTGACACTGACGGCGGCGGTGCACAAATGCTGCGCAGCTAGCGCCATTCGACGGCCAACACCGCGGTTCCTGGTGTGTCCGCTGTGCCGTGCGTGTGATCATTGCTTGTACAGCCTTCTCGCAGTGTCCGGAGCAAGTATGGTGGGTCCGACACACCGGTGTCAATGTGTTCTTTTTTCCATTTCCAGGAGTGTACTTAAACCTAACTAACCTAAGGACATCACACACATCCATGCCCGAGGCAGGATTCGAACCTGCGACCGCAGCAGCCGCACGGCTCCGGACTGCGCGCCTGGAACCGCGAGACCACCGCGGCCGGCGATTGAAATTAACATAACGAGGTGGTAGTACAGTAAAAGCAGGATATCAAATGAGATATGGCTCACTACTTACATGTATTTCTGTCGCCGTCATCATGTGTGACGATACAGGCACAATAGATGCATAGTACCGTTGGCGCCAGTCGCTTCTCTGTATTAAGATCTCTGTGATCGACTCTGCATCGCGTGGCCGCAGTTTTCCTCTTTGGTCGCTTTTCGGCTATTTAAGCGGACGACGCTGTGGGGAGAGGGCTCGTTTTTGGTCGGTTGGTTATCGCTCCGGTGTGCAGTCAGGCTGTTGGCGCTCGCTCTTTGCACGTGCTCTGCCTCTTTCTGTCACGTGGGCCGTGGGACTGCGGACAGAGACGTGCGTGCGGTCGGCGAGTGTGTACTGCGTCTAGTGAGAGGGCCGTGGCCTCATCCGTGGTGCTAAACGATGTGAACACGATGTGCTTTGGAATGTATAAACTACGACAGGCTCATCCAAGAATTGCGCCAGCGCCCGGCGGGCGCAAGACAGTGTAGTTCAGCGCCCCGTCCGCGACCGTGTGTCGCTAGTGTCGCCAGAGGAGCGGGAGAGAGAGAGAGAGAGAGAGAGAGAGAGCGTGAAGAGAGAGAGAGAGAGAGAGAGAGAGAGAGAGAGAGAGAGAGCCGCAGAGCGAGTGAGACCGCACAGCACAGCTCTGCGCTGGACTGTCTTGCAGTCAGATCTAACGTAAACAAAATATTCTATTATAGAATTAGTTTTATGTAAAGGATATAGAGTTTCATTCTTACTGTTAGCAGTTACGAGTAAGTATTTTTGTTATACTTCGAGCTACAATTTTTTGTATCCCTTTTCAGAGTTTAGAAATCGGACCCTTACTTTGCCGTTTTGTACGTAATAATTTTAACTGAACAAGTTTGAAAACTTATTAAAAAAGAATTAAGGTTATAAAGCTCTTTAATTCTTACAGTCAACATTGTTAAAGGAGACAATTAACATTTTACATTTTCTTTTTCGAGGAAACGATTTTGTCTAGGCTTGGTACAATATTCCGTGAGACTGCTAACCTCAAAAAATTTGTCAAATTTTTATCGCCAAGGAATGAACGGTTCTTAGTTTTAGCACGCTTTAAAATAGAGAAAAACCGCTCACAAATATACGTGGAACCAAACATTGAGAGAACTTTGGCCACGTGCTTGTGCAAAAGATGATATTTCTCTCGTGGCAGACAGCTGTAAAAGTCATACATATAAGAAAGCGGTCCTTCAGGCGGATACGGCACTGTAGGTCAATCAGCTCCAGTTGAAGCACTTGTGAGACGTCCTGTGCCCGAAGGGAAAACGGGCGAAGCAATATATCTGCCGGCTGGCGTTCGGGCGGTACGCAAGGCCAGCTAAGCGGCACGGCTCGGCCATTGCAGCAACACACGAATTCGCCCGGGGCGTTGGCCGCGGACGATCGAGAGCGCTAGCGCCCCAGGGGCGCTAGAGGCTCCAACAGTGGGAATTATTCAGTTCTTGAAGTCCTGCTGTATATATGTATATTGAATTTCGTGCTGTTTGCAGTTAACGGCTTTTCCAGTGTTTGGTCACCCTTGTTATCTATTTTCTATTGACTACTGGTGCACAACTTATTGAATAGTGGTTACCTGTGTGAATGAGGTCTGCCTGTTTTGGGCGTACTTGTGATACGGGCAAGGAGTGTATATCTTAGTGGGTGTCTGTGCATTGCGAAATAACCACAGGTTCGATTTTCCGTCTGTTTGCTGAGATTTAGGTAATGTGTTCAGAGATAAGAAAGCAGGGGCTTAAGAAGAAAAATTTGTGTTCTAAACTCATGTCATAATGTAATTGTTGAGTGTATGTTTATGAATATATATTATATAATTAATCGGCTCTTGGGTTATGTTATGAGTTAAGCTACGAGGACGTGGTTTAGCTTCTCACATGTCTGAGTATATTATCACTTCATGTTTGTCAGTAATAAGTCTGTCTGCACATATTATTAATGACAAGGTAGTGTAGACACGAGGGCTCTCCACAAAGTAATTTCCGATTGATGGCGAAATGGAAACCACAGTGAAAATCAGAAAGGTTTTATTTGTGACAGATGAAACGTCCCCTTAGAGAAATTTATGAATGACTGTGCTCATAAACCCCTTACGTTATTTGATTTTCAAACAGCTGAGCGGAACTGAACGTACTCAAACATTTCGCTCTTTACCTATTCTGATCAAGACTAAACTGACACTCAATATTTTTAGCGCAACGCAATCTGACTTTCAATAATCCCTACAAAAGAATGGCCCTGACTAACAATAACCTATAACTTCCATGAATCACTAACATCACAAAAATCTTCATAACTCGAACTACTGCAATACAGCGAGCGCCAATACTGCCAGCTAAATAAAAGATTCTAACTACTGAAGGCACTAACTACTGATAGGCATAGTTAGCAAATGAAAGATTTTGATAGAGAACAAACAATGTATTTACCTTAATAGTGTTCAAAAGTCATTATATATATATATATATATATATATATATATATATATATATATATATATATATATATATATATATCAGTTCATGACATCCAGTCTCACAAATTTACTCTATCTGGCGGACACACGTTCACATCATCCGCTCTCAAAACTCCGCCATCTCTCTCCCCACATCCACCACTGCTGGTGGCTCACCTCGAACTGCGCAACGCTACTCGCTGTTAGCATCGAGCTGCCCAACACTACAATAGCAAATTACAACAATGCAAACCAGCCACAGACTGCACACAGCACAGTCAGTGATTTTCATACAGAGCGCTACGTGGCGTTACCCACATAAAGAACCTAAACAGCCTACTTACACAGTTAGCTACATCTTCCAGCTACTTCTCTACGTAATCGCCGATCCGATTTAGACGTTTGTCGTAGCGTTGTACCAACTTTCCAATGCCCTCGTTATAGAAGGCAGCCGCCAGTGCTTTCCGCCAATTCTCTACGCTGGGCTACAGCTCGTTGTCTGTGCCAAAATGTTGTCTTCATAGCCAGCTGTTCATGCGAGCAGAGATGAAACTGAGAGGGAGACAATTACGGGATTTATTGTGGGTAATCAAACATTTCCAACTGAAAACGATGCAGGAACATCTTCATTGCCCCTGCAGAATGCGGCTGAGAATTGTCTTGAAGAAGAAACCGCACGACAGTTATGTAATGTTGGCTGCATAGCTTCAGGCGAAATTTCTCACCAGGCCGTCGTACTTGGTGGAGACACTATTTTCTAGACATCGTTACGCCCTCACTGTGAGCTCAGAAATGAGAAGAGCGACGTGATGCTATCTAGGATTGTACTACAGACACTGCCAAACACATCTTTGCAAAGCGTTATCGGATTTGTTTCCATTTCGCGAACGGTGGGAACTTACTTTCTGGACATCCCTCGTATTTAAAGTTTTTAATTGTGAATGTGAGTGGCGTGTGGGTCCCTTGTGGCCGTGTTCCTGTTTTGAAATGTTTCTATTGTTTTAAGGATTGTGGTATTCTGGATACTGCCCAGTTGCTGTGTGGTTTTATGTTGTTGTTTCAGTGGTATAATCAGCGGAGTCGTCCCTTGTGGCTGGCCGTTTAACTGGGGAGCGACGCCTTGGCGGCGGCCAGTCTGAATTGCAGCCAATAGCGCGGTCGCTGCGTTTATCAGTAGACTCCAGCTCCATGGCGAATTTGAGTATTTTCTTATTTGTTCTTAGTGACGCCGAGGCGTCCAATTTCCCTCTTCACCATTCTTTCCAACTTTCATTCAGACTCGATATGAGTTGTAGTTTACGCACACCTCTGATTTGCCATTAATTGCCACTGAAGTTTCGTAATACCTGAAAGATGCCACCGCCCCAAACAATAAATAATTTTAAAACCCTCTTTACATAAATCTTATGAACCATACAAACAATAAATGGTTTACCGAGATAACTTCAACAGAAGCAGGACACTTTTTAAGATATAACAGAAGAAACAACGCACAATTTCTCTTTCTGGAGGAGATATTAGAAACCCTCTACAATGAAGTACAGGTTTTACAATGCTAGAAGAAAAATTTTCTGCACTTCCTTCTAGAGATTCTAAGTTTGGTACGAAAGGGAGTGCAATACGCACAAACAAATAAAATGTTTGACTGACACGAGAAGAGTTTCCGGATATACACTCCTGGAAATGGAAAAAAGAACACATTGACACCGGTGTGTCAGACCCACCATACTTGCTCCGGACACTGCGAGAGGGCTGTACAAGCAATGATCACACTCACGGCACAGCGGACACACCAGGAACCGCAGTGTTGGCCGTCGAATGGCGCTAGCTGCGCAGCATTTGTGCACCGCCGCCGTCAGTGTCAGCCGGTTTGCCGTGGCATACGGAGCTCCATCGCAGTCTTTAACACTGGTAGCATGCCGCGACAGCGTGGACGTGAACCGTATGTGCAATTGACGGACTTTGAGCGAGGGCGTACAGTGGGCATGCGGGAGGCCGGGTGGACGTACCGCCGAATTGCTCAACACGTGGGGCGTGAGGTCTCCACAGTACATCGATGTTGTCGCCAGTGGTCGGCGGAAGGTGCACGTGCCCGTCGACCTGGGACCGGACCACAGCGACGCACGGATGCACGCCAAGACCGTAGGATCCTACGCAGTGCCGTAGGGGACCGCACCGCCACTTCCCAGCAAATTAGGGACACTGTTGCTCCTGGGGTATCGGCGAGGACCATTCGCAACCGTCTCAATGAAGCTGGGCTACGGTCCCGCACACCGTTAGGCCGTCTTCCGCTCATGCCCCAACATCGTGCAGCCCGCCTCCAGTGGTGTCGCGACAGGCGTGAATGGAGGGACAAATGGAGACGTGTCGTCTTCAGCGATGAGAGTCGCTTCTGCCTTGGTGCCAATGATGGTCGTATGCGTGTCTGGCGCCGTGCAGGTGAGCGCCACAATCAGGACTGCATACGACCGAGGCACATAGGGCCAACACCCGGCATCATGGTGTGGGGAGCGATCTCCTACACCGGCCGTACACCTCTGGTGATCGTCGAGGGGACACTGAATAGTGCATGGTACATCCAAACCGTCATCGAACCCATCGTTCTACCATTCCTAGACCGGCAAGGGAACTTGCTGTTCCAACAGGACAATGCACGTCCGTGCCACCCAACGTGCTCTAGAAGGCGTAAGTCAACTACCCTGGCCAGCAAGATCTCCGGATCTGTCCCCCATTGAGCATGTTTGGGACTGGATGAAGCGTCGTCTCACGCGGTCTACATGTCCAGCACGAACGCTGGTCCAACTGAGGCGCCACGTGGAAATGGCATGGCAAGCCGTTCCACAGGACTACATCCAGCATCTCTACGATCGTCTCCATGGGAGAATAGCAGCCTGCATTGCTGCGAAAGGTGGATATACATTGTACTAGTGCCGACATTGTGTATATTAGGTATATAGTACATTAATAAAATTAAAGTTTGTGCCGACTGGAAAAGAGCAGCCCTTTGCGTTTCGCCACAACTGTTCATGACGTCGCCTTTCCGGCTTAGATCTTTTTTAATATGTGACTTGTAAGTACTGCATCTTTTCCAGAAGAAACACATTGACTCACTGGACATAATAACCGATCTAGTCAGCTGGTTCGAGGTTCTGTAGATGTGAAACCTCTAAGTTGAACAGAAGACTGCAGACACAATTAGAATACATATTCTATAACACACTCCTGGAAATTGAAATAAGAACACCGTGAATTCATTGTCCCAGGAAGGGGAAACTTTATTGACACATTCCTGGGGTCAGATACATCACATCATCACACTGACAGAACCACAGGCACATAGACACAGGCAACAGAGCATGCACAATGTCGGCACTAGTACAGTGTATATCCACCTTTCGCAGCAATGCAGGCTGCTATTCTCCCAGGGAGACGATCGTAGAGATGCTGGATGTAGTCCTGTGGAACGGCTTGCCATGCCATTTCCACCTGCGCCTCAGTTGGACCAGCGTTCGTGCTGGACGTGCAGACGGCGTGAGACGACGCTTCATCCAGTCCCAAACATGCTAAATGGGGGACAGATCCGGGGATCTTGCTGGCCAGGGTAGTTGACTTACACCTTCTAGAGCACGTTGGGTGGCACGGGATACATGCGGACGTGCATTGTCCTGTTGGAACAGCAAGTTCCCTTGCCGGTGTAGGAATGGTAGAACGATGGGTTCGATGACGGTTTGGATGTACCATGCACTATTCAGTGTCCCCTCGACGATCACCAGAGGTGTACGGCCAGTGTAGGAGATCGCTCCCCACACCATGATGCTGGGTGTTGGCCCTGTGTGCCTCGGTCATATGCAGTCCTGATTGTGGCGCTCACCTGCACGGCGCCAAAGACGCATACGACCATCATTGGTACCAAGGCAGAAGCGACTCTCATCGCTGAAGACGACACGTCTCCATTCGTCCCTCCATTCACGCCTGTCGTGACACCACTGGAGGCGGGCTGCACGATGTTGAGGCGTAAGCGGAAGACGGCCTAACGGTGTGCGGGACCGTAGCCCAGCTTCATGGAGACGGTTGCGAATGGTCCTCGCCGGTACCCGAGGAGCAACGGTGTCACTAATTTGCTGGGAAGTGGCGGTGCGGTCCCCTACGGCACTGCGTAGGATCCTACGGTCTTGACGTGCATCCGTGCGTCGCTGCGGTCCGGTCCCAGGTCGACGGGCACGTGCACCTTCCGCCGACCACTGGCGACAACATCGATGTACTGTGGAGACCTCACGCCCCACGTGTTGAGCAATTCGGCGGTACGTCCACCCGGCCTACCGCATGCCCACTATACGCCCTCGCTCAAAGTCCGGCAACTGCACGTACTGTTCACGTCCACGCTGTGGCGGTATGCTACCAGTGTTAAAGACTGCGAGGGAGCTCCGTATGCCACGGCAAACTGGCTGACACTGACGGCGGCGGTGCACAAATGATGCGCAGCTAGCGCCATTCGACGGCCAACACCGCGGTTCCTGGTGTGTCCGCTGTGCCGTGAGTGTGATCATTGCTTGTAAAGCCCTCTCGCAGTGTCCGGAGCAAATATCGTGGGTCTGACAGACCAGTGTCAATGTGTTCTTTTTTCTATTTCCAGGAGTGTATTTTATAGCAGTTAGTATAATTCTGAAGACGACGCTCATAGTAGTGTCGAAACGTGGTCAATTTTGACTTAATATTTGTGACCGAGGGCTTATTTGTTCCAATTTAATTCTGACACGGTCAATGAGCCCTAGCAGCTTTGTTCAAAGTTTTTTTTTTAATTAGAGAATACCTTTACTGCGGAAGTATGGTAAGGATGCACCATAAAAGTCCATCATCAAGCTGTAAGGAAAGTTCCAAAAGACAAGAAATGTGGCAAATGCAAGTAAACGTTCTCCATCGGAAGTGTTAACACCAGAAAAGTTGATTGTTGTGTGAACTGCACTTTTTTTGAGACACGTGATATCCGTGAGATGCCTGTGGTGCCAGTATAGTCTCTTCGTTGGTTGTGATCACATGGTCCTGCACATGTGTTTCAAGAAACCTCCGTACAGAACTCGCGCTAATCATAAATCATTAGTTCCTCCATGTTATTTGCAGATACTTTTGAATTAATGAAAAGACCGCTCCAGTTGCTGTGTAGCACTTCATTGAGTCCACTACCGGTTTCGGCTTTATTGTTTAGCAGTTCTCAAGTGGATCTGAAGTTGCCATACATACGATGGAAATGTTCTTGTATATGACTGAAGAGAAAGAAAAAAAAAAAAAAAACTAAAGCAGTCGTGTGTTTATGTACGAGGCATCCACGACATGGTAACATCCAGTCTATGCCAAAGTCTAAGGTATACCAACAACCTCTACAGTTCCCTGTAGTTCAATTTTCGCACACTGAGAATATAAGTATGGACTGGAATTAGATGCCCGGTCCACTGCAACTGCGTTGCAGATTTTTTAAAAGGCTATTTCTAGCCTCTTAATTATACAAAGTGAACCTCTATAAAACCGAAAGGTAACTATAGTGTAAGGAATTAAATACACTTCAGACGGTAATATTATCGCGACATCATAAGAGAAGTAAGTTTTAAAATCTACCAGATTTGTAGTTATATCTCTTGGATATTACTTTGCCAAGTAGAGAGTATGTAAAATGTAGATTGGCAATGGCAAGGAAAGCGTTTCTGAGGAAGAGAAATTTGTTAACATCGAATATAGATTTAAGTGTCAGGAAGTCATTTCTGAAAGTATTTGTACGGAGCGTGGCCTTGTATGGAAGTGAAACATGGACGATAAATAGTGTGGACAAGAAGAGAATAGAAGCTTTCGAAATGTGGTGCTACAGAAGAATGCAGAAGATTAGATGGGTAGATCACACAACTAATGAGGAGGTATTGAATAGAATTGGGAAGAAGAGAGGTTTGTGGCACAACTTGACTAGAAGAAGGGATCGGTTGATAGGACATGTTCTGAGGCATCAAGGGATCACCAATTTAGTATTGGGGGGGGGGGCAGCGTGGAGGGTAAAAACCGTAGAGGGAGACCAAGAGATGAACACACTAAGCAGATTCAGAAGGATGTAGGCTGCAGTAGGTACTGGGAGATGAAGAAGCTTGCACAGGATAGAGTAGCATGGAGAGCTGCATCAAACCAGTCTCAGGACTGAAGACCACAACAACAACAACAACAACAACAACATTACTTTGCCACCGTAAGTTTTGTAGACTGTCCGTTCAAATGGCTCTGAGCACTATGGGACTTAACATCCATGGTCATCAGTCCCCTAGAACTTAGAAGTACTTAAACCTAACTAACCTAAGGGCAGCACACAACACCCGGTCATCACGAGGCAGAGAAAATCCCTGACCCCGCCGGGAATCGAACCCAGGAACCAGGGCGTGGGAAGCGAGGACGCTACCGCACGACCACGACCTGCGGGCAGACTGTCCGTACATGAACATGTGTTCTTTTCCCGATCACGTACATGTATTCACCTATCACATGTGAGGCAGTTTCAGATTCACTTGAGAATGACTTAAAAAAAAAAATAAAACAAAAAAAGAGCCGAAACCGGTAATGGACGCAGTGAGGTTTTACAGAGTAAGTGGAGCGGCCTTTTCATGAACGATAGTGAAGTATTACCTGGAAGTAATGGAGAACGAATATCTTCTTGTCAGAGTTTATGTCGTTTGTAATGCCAGATGGGGGGGAGATCTTGGTGATTGCTTTTGCGTAGTGGTTTTCGTATAATGAGACATGGTTCCATCTTGTGGGCACAGAGTTCATGCGTTCGGGTAGCAGAAAATGCATACCAACTGCACTAGTCCCCTCTGTATGTACCGGAAGAAGGCATGTGGTGTGCAATTCCACTTAGGCGGATCTTCATCACAATTTTTCACGGCAATATTTTGTAAACAACATACCGGAAGGCCACATACATACACGTGGTTTCAGCGTGACAATGCTGCGGCTACCCAGCCAAGATCACTATGACTTTCTTGGATCAGTACTTTCGAATCAGTTGTGTATGGACCCGCACCCCCTCCCCCTTTTGCCCTCCCTTTCTACAGTCTCCTGATGTTTCACCATCTGACGTAACCTTATCGGTATGTAGGCTACAGGTTACATCTACATCCACTTTTACATTTACACGACTACTCTGCACACGGTAGAGGGTTGATCGAACCACCTTCAGCTTTTTTCTCTACTGTTCCACTCCCGACTGTAATTTCATGAAAAGCTACCGCCTCAACGAACAAAGGTGATTCAATGGTTGCCACTCCAACTCGCGTATCATATCTATGGCACTCTTCTCCTCTATTTCGCGATAGCATAAAACGAGCTGCCTTTCTGATGGTATGACATTGCAGCGCCTGTGTCATTAAGAAGAACAATGTAGTATTCCTTTGGACACTGATGCATGCTGGCATTAAGATTGTATCGTTCTTCTTAACAACATGGGGGCTGTAGTATCATATTCATCCGTCGATACCCGGCAGTGACTTTCAATTGAAATGTCTTCCCCCACCCCCTTAAGGGAATTACATAACGAACGTAAGAGTACATAAGGAAGTTAGAGGGTGGCTGTTTGCCGCGCACGGATAGCCGAAGCGGCCAAGGCGACCACTCGAATGACGCGGGAAACCAGTGTTTGAGTCCCTGTCTGGCACAAATTTTCAGTGCCGGCGTCCCAGGTTATGGTTGCTCTTACTCGCAACTGCGAATACATTTCAAGGGCTGCCCGTCTTTGTACCTTTTTGTTGTCCTCCGCCCATCCTACCTGAAAAGGATCCCGTATCGTGGAGAAATATTCCAGGAGACGGACAGGCGCATAAAACTCGCGCCCATCCTGTTTACCAGTTGACAGATGTACAGCTGCAGTTACTCAACAAATTTTACTTTATTTGTGTAAGTAGACGCAGCATCGTTTTCACTCGTGTAATTTGCGTCAAGAGGTAATTTTCAACAAGATTTTTAATTGAATCATTCAGCCGTGAGATTGCATTACCTAAACTGCAGACTCAGCAGTGAATCATGCAGTAAGAAAGAAAAAAAAAGGAAAGAAAAGCTCTGAGGTTATATTATCAAGAAAGGGTTCTGAAGTACTTGGTGTATGTACGATGTCTCCTGGTAGCTAAAGGCTGGTTGGGGAAAATGAAACAGAGAAATAAATACTTACAATGATGGGCACACCTTCTCTGTCGAGAACCAAATGGCTCTGAGCACTATGAACTTCTGAGGTCATCAGTCCCCTAGAACTTAGAACTACTTAAACCTAACTAACCTAAGGACATCACACACATCCATGCCCGAGGCAGGATTTGAACCTGCGACCGCAACGGTCGCGCGTTTCCAGGCTGAAGCCCCTAGAATCGCTCGGCCTTCCCGGCCGGCAGAGAACCAAAGGTCAGTCGTCAGTAGATGGGTGTTGTTATTGTTGTTTGTAAGTAGGCTGTTTACGTTTTCTTATTGGTAACGCCACGTAGCACTCTGTATGAAAAATCACTGGCTGTGCCGTGTGCAGTCTGTGGCTGGTTTGCATTGTTGTCTGCCGTTGTAGTGTTGGGCAGCGGCAGCTGGATTCTAACAGCGCGTAGCGTTGCGCAGTTGGAGGTGAGCCGCCAGCGGTGGTGGACGTGGGGAGAGAGATGGCGGAGTTTTGAAATTTGTAAGAATTGGTGTCATGAACTGATATATATATTATGACTATTAAGGTAAATACATTGTTTGTTCTGTATTAAAATCTTTCATTTGCTAACTATGCCTATCAGTAGTTAGTGCCTTCAGTAGTTTGAATCTTTTATTTAGCTGGCAGTAGTGGCGCTCGCTGTATTGCAGTAGCTTGAGTAACGAAGATTTTTGTGAGGTAAGTGATTTGTGAAACGTATAGGTTAATGTTAGTCAGGGCCATTCTTTCGTAGGAATTTTTGGAAGTCAGATTGCGTTGCGCCAAAAATATTGTGTTTCAGTTTAAGCACAGTCTTGCACAATTTTTCTAAGGGGACGTTTCATGTTGTGTTCTTCAGTCCTGAGACTGGTTTGATGCAGCTCTCCATGCTACTCTATCCTGTGAAAGCTTCTTCATCTCCCAGTACCTACTGCAGCCTACATCCTTCTGAATCTGCTTAGTGTATTCATCTCTTGGTCTACCTCTACGACTTTTACCCTCCACGCTGCCCTCAGATACTAAATTTGTGATCCCTCGATGCCTCAGGACATGTCCTACCAACCGATCCCTTCTTCTAGTCAAGTTGTGCCACAAGCTCCTCTTCTCCCCAATACTATTCAATACCTCCTTATTAGTTATGTGATCTACCCATCTAATCTTCAGCATTCTTCTGTAGCACCACATTTCGAAAGCTTCTATTCTCTTCTTGTCTAAACTATTTATCGTCCACGTGTCACTTCCCTAGATGGGTACTATGTTAGAAAATTTCAGCTCCCACTGAGATTTATCGTCAGTCGGTCTTCACAAGGACCGTAGAACATGGAAGGGCTGAACTGATAATGGTATTAGACGTACCCTTGGCCACATATTATAATGTGGCTTGCATAGAATAGATGTAACTGACGCAGAGGTCATCTCTAAAAAAGGGAAGAAAGAAAAAAAAGAATTCGCTGCTTTGGAAGGTGTCAGAAGGTCTGACAGTGACTGCGTACACTGGTCTGAAATCAGAGGTTTAACTGTACACTAACATCATGCGCTAGAGTCAGTCCAAGGTGACCTTTGCAGGAAAACAGGCAGCGCAACGTGAAAGAGGAAATATGAAAGGGCCTGGGTAGAGATTCGTCACCCACAGAAGAAGCCTCCTGTGTCAACAGCGAAGACAGGGTCTGGCGTTATGAAGGCAGGGGCTGTTTCGATCGCAGTCTATCACGAATTTTTAGCTTTTGGAAACGTGAACCTGTCATCTCGCTCAGAATTAGCACTGATGCACCGTCTCTGCCTTTACACTTGCCATTTCACCATGAACATTCCCCTTTTTCGGAAAGACTGCGCTTTAATTAGGATAAACTCCGGTTAATTTATTTGATTTGGAATTAGTAACTTCTCTATTCCTAATCTGTCGGAAATAGCTGCAGAATTTTCATTCAGTCTGTTCTCACACTGATCAACAGACTGAATTCCACCTCAATTTCTGGCGATACCCAAGCCTAGGTCGTGATGTCTTCCTCTACATGGGTGCGGTGATATGAGGTGCGGTGATGTGATGTCACCAACTGCTTTACAGTTACCCTCACTATGACTCTCCTTGAGGTTTTTGAACAGACGGACCTCCATTGTTTTCGTAATGAAATTCTCTCAGAACGAGGACATCTGCATAATGGTTTCGGATCACTCTTATTTCATACTTCCTTCAATGACAACCTTCAGACCTTCCCTACAATGAGACGGAAGGTGAAGCAAGTGAGTGGGTGACAGGACACCTTGAGCACCTCGGTGCACCAGATTGCCTGATGGTGATACCCTAGTCCGATTCTGCTAATATCGTGTCGTTTTATTGTTTCACCTTGTGCTAATTTAGTGATTTCACTATTCAGTGTATCTGCTGGTATAAACGACCTCGAAATATATAATTCTAGTTTGCCTTCAGAAATGGAGGATGACATTCCTGGAACATGTCGATCTAATACGCTGATTAATCGCCGGGAAGTATGTCGATCTAATACGCTGGTTAATGTCATGTGGACACTGACCTATCCAAGAGATTAGAACAAAAATCGGTAGGCAGCATCATACCCCCAAATGTAACCATCTAATCAGCTGAAAATATTCAAATCTTTAATGAATGAGACAATCATCTAATCTTTCCTTTCAGTATTTAATCTCAAAACTGGGTCGTTTGGAAAAAATTGGAAAATTGTGGTGAGGTCTTATGGGACCAAACTGTTGAGGTCAACGGTCCCTAAACTAACATTCGGGACGACCACGGTTCAATCCTGCGTCCGGCCATCCTGATTTAGGTTTTCCGTGATTTCCCTAAATCGCTCTAGGCCAATGCCGGGATGATTCCTTTGAAAGGGCACGGCCGATTTCCTTCCACACCCTTCCCTAATCTGACGAGACTGATGACCTCGCTGTCTGGTCTCCTTCCCCAAAACAACCCAACCCCTCCGACGGGGCGAGCCGCCCGAACAGTGACAAGACGCCCTGGACCGTGCGGCTACCCCGCGCAGCAACTCGTAGGGGTTGTTAATAAGTGCATTGTTACAGGCTTAATTTCGCTAACGATCATTACACTGGCAAATTTCACTATCAACATATCAGTTCACTATCGTGGCTAGTTTTGGATAACCACTACGAGGATAGATTAGGGTAGCGAATGGGAACCACCCAAGCAGGCGATGACCAACTTTCAGATAAGTGTTTCGGAAAAGCATGTATGGTAACCAGGTAATAAAGCTGCGGATGTTAGCATAGTTTTGTTGACATTTTTGTCAAAAATAATGTACAAGCCAAAGGCAGTGGACTTATTTGAACATGAATTATTATCTTTAATTCGTCGATTTCGCCACCTCTTCTGCTCCCTCGTGCACCACTAAAAGCCATCTATCAAGTGGTAGCCTTTCTCCCTGTGATACCTCATTACAAACCTTCTCTGCAGGAATCAACATGGGTTTCGAAAACAGTGATCGCATGAAACTTAGCTCGCTCTGTTCGTATAACAGACCCACAACGCAGTCCATACACGCACCCAGGCAGGTGTCATGTTCCTTGACTGTTGGAAGGCGTTATATACAGTTCCACACCGCCGCATAATGGACAAAATGCGTCCTTGCGGACCAACTATGTGATTGGATTGAAGAGTTTCTAGGAAACAGAAACGAAGCTTCAATACAGAGAAATATTCAGTTGTAAAAATAACTTCTGATGTATTTCAAGGCAGTTTTAAAGGACTTTTACGAGTGTTATAGTACGATTAGTTATCACAAGATACATACAAATCACCTCGTACTCTATGTGATCAAAAGTATCCGGCTACCGGGCTGAAAATGACTAGAAGTTCTTCGCGCCCTCCATCGGTAATGCTGGAGTCCAATATGGTGTTGGCCCACCCTTAGCCTTGATGACAGCTTCCACACTCGCAGGCATACGTTCAATCAGGTGCTGGAAGGTTTCTTGGGGAATGGCAGCCCATTCTTCACGGAGTGCTGCACTGAGGAGAGGTATCTATGTCAGTCGGTGAGGCATGGCACGAAGTCGGCGTTCCAAGACATCCGAAAGATGTCTATAGGATTCCAGTCCATTACAGGGATGCTATTGTCGTGTGACCACTCCGCCACAGGCCGTGTATAAGGAACAGGTGCTTGATCATGGTGAAGGTTGCAAACACTATCCCCGAATTGCTCTTCAACTGTGAGAAGCAAGAAGGTGATTCAAACATCAATGCAGGCCTGTGCTGTGATAGTGCCACGCCAAACAACAAGGGGTGCAATTCCCCTCCATCCAAAACATGTCCACACCATGACACCACGGACTCCGAATTTTACTGTTGGTACTACACACGTCAGCAGATGATGTTCACCAGGCATTCGCTGTAACCACAGTCTGCCAGTCGCCACATTGTGTACCGTGATTCGTCACTCCACACAACGTTTTTCCACTGTTCAATCGTCCAATGTTTGCGCTCCTTACTCCACCAGAGGTGTAGTTTGGCATTTTCTGGGGTTCAAAAATGGTTCAAATGGCTCTGAGCACTATGGGACTTAACTTCTGAGGTCATCAGTCCCTTAGAACTACTTAAACCTAACTAACCTAAGGACATCACACACACCCATGCCAGAGGCAGGATTCAAGCCTGCAACCGTAGCGGTCGCGCGGTTCCAGGCTGTAGCGCCTAGAACCGCTCGGCCACTCCGGCCGGCCTTTGCCGGTGTGATGTGAGCAGCGGCTCGATCATGAAATCCAGGTTTTCTCACTCCCGCCTGCCATAGTACTTGCTGGGGACCCTGATGCAGTTTTGCAATTCCTGTGTGATGGTATGGTTAGATGTCTGTCTATTACACATTACGAGCCTCTTCAACTGTCGGCTGTATCTGTCAGTCAACAGACGAGGTAGACCTGTACGCTTTTGTGCTGTACGTGTTCCTTCACGTTTCCGCTTCACTATCACGTGAACCTAAGGATGTTTAGGAGTGTGGAAATCTCTCACAAAGACGTATGACACAAATGATACCCAATCACCTGACCACTTTCGAAGTCCGTGAGTTCTTCTCTCTCGTGATGTCTAAAGACAGCTGAAGTCGCTGATATGGAGCACCTGGCGGTAGGTGGCATCACAATGCATCTAATATGAAAAACGTATGTTTTTGGGGCTGTCCGGATACTTTTGATCACCTGGTGTAGACCAAGTAGAAAGTTCTATAAGGATATTTGCGGATGATGTCCTATCCAGGTGGGCCCACAGGGGACCAACACGTGGTGCAGGTAGTCGAAACTGACCCACAAAGTAAGAAAACGTATCGTGCTACGTATACATAGAGATAAGGACCTATTGGCTTATGGCTACACGGCTGGAGAACGATCACTTAGGTAAATTGTATGGAATTATGGACAAGGCGCAATTTGAAGAGGAAGCATAGCTGCTCAACAAAGGATGTAGCTTACACTACACTCGTTCCACCAATACTTGAATATAGCTTGTCAGTCTGGGATCTCTATCGGACAGGATTGATACAGTACATAGAGAAGATCCAAAGAAGAATAGCACATTTGGTTATAAATTTATTTAGTAAGGATGAAAGCGTCACAGAGATGCTCAGCCGACTACAATGGCAGCAGCTGTAGGCGAGGCATTGTGCGTCACGGCGTGGTTTGCTGTGAAAAGTCCTGAGAGCGTACGTTTCTAGAAGAGTCGACCACCATACTACTTCCTCTAACGTACATCTCACGGAAAGATCATGTTGACAAAATTAGAGGGATTAGAGGCCACAAAGGTGCTTACCAGGTATCCACGAATGAAATAGGAAAAGGAAAAGTGACATTGGTACAGAAGAGCCATATAGATGTAAATATAGATGTAGAAATGGTATCGACTTTACTTGGCAAAATACATACTCATTGCTGTGCCACTGTAATCTACTTTTATGTCTCCACAGGGTCGCAGTAGGATCCAAGTTCGCTGTCAGCTAGCAACAAATACCTTATATGATGATCGACATTCTTTATTTCCGCTAAGTCTGGATACGATTCAGCCAACAGCGTCCCCCCCCATTAGGGTAAAGTAACGCTGAGTGAATGTTGGTGACAGCAGTGTCACTGTTGACAGACGCAGGACTCGGACAAACAGCATACGGCACGAAGTGCAGCCAGGATCGAAAACTGACAACAACATTGGCAGCAGCTTTCCCGAGAGAAGCTCTTGCTCTGGTCTGTCCCCACCTCTACGTGTGGGGCAGTCGTTGCAGTAGTTTGGCCAACATTTGACTGCTGACTGGAGTCTGTGCCCATGTGCGGCTGTGGATCGTTACTTGGGACCATCTGCATCTCGGAGTAGAGTGCAGACTTTTCAGTAGTTGGATTTTCCTTGGACTGGGGGCCAGTGACTGTACTTTTGCCACCCTGTCCTTGTGTTTGTGGATCGTCAGTCTTTACAGCACTCTGGCCTCGATTTGGCCAGAGGACATTTTCTTTACTTTTCACACTGTGGACCTGTAGCTGTGGGCCGTTAAGTGGGTCAATCACCTTGTGAGAACTCGTCGCAGCCTTCTTGGTATTTGGCTGCTCATTTCTTTTGGGACCACTCTCTGCACCCTTCTCATGTTGATCATTTGCCTGTGAGTTCTTTCCCGATCTCATTCCTGCTTGAGGAGACTTCCCAGTTTCGATGGAGCTTTGCTGTCCGTCCCGCTGGAGAACAAAGAAGGTGTTTATCCAGTACTGGATGTTAGGCTGTGAATCGTTATTCGGAGACATCCGTGCGGTGGGTGACGTAGTGGTACTCGCTGTGTCTTGACTATTATTTGACTGGAGGCCAGAGTGTGTATTTTTCCCGCAGCCGACATGCTCGATGAATTTTTTGAACGTGGATTTCGGTAGCCAATTCTTGAGCTCACTGTAGTCTCGCTTTCCTGCCCGGAAATCACCTAACTGCTTGGGTTTGGCACCAGCTTTGAGCAAAGCGGCTACCGCAGGCCAGCGACCCAGTTCGACGGCATAGCGTAGGGGTGTCCAGCGCAGCAAGTCGTCCTTTGCTGCCAGCACACTGGGCGTCCCCAGTGCGCACAGCCGCCGGACGACTGACAAAGGCTCGCTGTACACTGTTGCCAGGTGCAGCGCATTCCGTCCAGCTCCATCCACCTCCGCTACGTACCGACCCAAGTTCAACAGCTCCGTCACATTATTCTCATTACCGCCCATGATGAGTTCAAACAGCGTGTGCCCCTTACTGGCCATAAGATCGAATGTCCACATGAAGAATTCCAAGTTTTGGCCCATAAGAGCCTCTCTGTAGAGGTCAGCACACTGTTGCTGCTTGATATTAGCTAAGCACCACTTGGCGAGGAAGTACTCAGCAAACGTCTTGTGCACAAACACCAAGCTTCCGTCGGCAGACTTACGCATGATTCCAGCTTCCACAAAAATACCTTTGTTTATTGGGTGATACGACCGCTGACCAACTCTGTCTTCTCTCTGGACGAGGAATGAGACTGCCAGAAACATCAGATGTTCTTCATAGCTCTTCCACTGCTCTTCAAACTCTTTGTTTTCCACCAACAGTAGCTGGGTAGGCACCCTGTTTCTCCATCCACAGCCTTTCACATTTTCTCCGAAAGAACGCATTGCACAGTTCTGCGGCGTTGGCCACTGATCTGTCTTCGAGGTCGGCACTCATCTTACAAAACAGAGGCAATCTCAGCAGAGGTTTAGGAACATTTGCCATTATGGTGGTGATACTGTCAACTGACAAGTGGCGGTACATTCGTAGGAATGTCTCCAATTCAGCATCACTGAAGGGAGTCAAGAGAAACGCTATGGTACCAAGTGCTTCCTCAAGAACTTTATTTGCTGTGGGCCTTGCTGTAACCAACAGTCCCCCCTCGCACGGAGCCAGATGTTTCAGTATCTGTAACGAAAAATCTGTATAGTTCGAAGTCAATTCATCAAAACCGTCAACGAGGCATACGACACGAGGAGAGTGCCGCAGGCAGTTGCGGAGAAGTGTCCGTTCCAGATGTCCCAACTGGTCCTCAGAAGAAGTGACGTGCATCAAGACTTGCTCAACAGCATCTTCACTGTTGTCGCAGTTATCGAATATGTTGTAAAATTCTGAGAAATTGACTTTCACTATCCAGTATGCAGGGTCTATAGCTTTCATATGTCTCGCAGCAGCAGCCAGCATGGTCGATTTCCCTATTCCTGGTGCTCCCTCCAAAATCACCCTTGCTCTGGGAAGGTCAAGCACCTCTGGTGATTGTATTTCCCGTATCTTGATGTAAGGCTGAATTCTGTCTCTACAGCGACTAAAGAATAAAATTTCCCATTCACCAGCAGAATATCTCAAGACATAAAAAGATACATCTGGATATCTTCCACATAACTCTTCAACTGCTGAACTGCCAGCATCGCCAGTGATGGTAAGTAGAGGCCACTTTATATTTGTTGAACCAAGTTCAGCCTCCAGCTGTCTCAGGCCAAGAGAAACGTCTTTCCTTGCCCAGTCAGGGAGGAACGAATAGGAGATTCTACTCATGATACACACGTCCTTCTCGCCCAGTGACGAAAAAAAATCTTGTGTGACGCATCTACGTACCACTCTCCTAGAGATGTAGTAGTCTGGTACAGGATCCAGCTGCTGACCCATGTCCACTGTGCCCAGAAGCTGAGACAGCGTTAGAACATCCTCTGGTTTGCTGTCCAGCAGTGTCTGGAGTGATCCAGAGTCACCCACGATGTCTCTCAGGCAACATACGTGGTTGTTCCCATTGAGTCTGATCCTAATGTCCATGAACATACGCCAGCACTCGTCACTAACTTCTGATGACCCAAAAGAGTCCAGAAATGAACTTTCTTTCTTGCTCGTTACAAATACCAGGCGACGGCTCGGGTTGAGGTGACTGGAAAGTTCATCAAAGACCTCAGTATCATCTTCTGGACCATCATCGAGAACCACCTGAAAAAAAATTTGGTTGACAATTAATTATTAGAATTAGATGTTTTCTGTGAAACTTGAATTCTAGATTTATTATTTACAATACAGTAAATTTGATCTGCAATTAAAGTGACATTTATGTCTGGTTTTGATTCTCGTGCTATACTGATCTGAAAATGTCATTTTTGTCTAGCACTGTCGTATTGTAGAACCTGTAATGACCGAATCACAGAGTTGTCAGAGAAGAAGAAAAAACATATGAGTATAAATATTACATGCACGCTTTGTACCTTACCACCTTCATTGCCAGCCAGTGTGCCCGAGCGGTTCTAGGCGCTTCAGTCTGGAACTGCGCGACGGGTATGGTCTCAGGTTCGAATCCTGCCTCGGGCATGGATGTGTGTGATGTCCTTAGGTTAGTTAGGTTTGAGCAGTTCTAAATTCTAGGGGACTGATGATCTCAGATGTTAAGTCCCATAGTACTCAGAGCCATTTGAACCATTTGAGCCACCTTCATCAGTGTTTTAAGAAGTCTTGCTCATTGAGAAACTGCTGACTTCAATGCTCACTGATTTTGAATGGGAGGTGTAGAGTGATGCAGTTATGTCACATGTGCAACCAAGCAACCCCAAATGATGTAATGCACTCCGTCTTCAGGCCACAAGTGGCCCATCGGGACCATCCGACCGCCATGTCATCCTCAGTTGAGGATGCGGATAGGACAGGCGTGTGGTCAGCACACCGCTCTCCCGATCGTTACGATGGGTTTCTTTGACCGGAGCCGCTACTATTCGGTCGAAGAGCTCCTCAGTTGGCATCACGAGGCTGAGTGCACCCCGAAAAATGGCAACAGCGCTTGGTGGCTTGATGGTCACTCATCGAAGTGCCGGCCACGCCCAACAGCGCTTAACTTCGGTGATCTCACGGGAACCGGTGTATTCACGGTGACAAGACCGTTGCCCAAATGCTGTAATAGAGGCCATCAAATGTCAAGCAAGGCAGAATTCCTGACTGAGAGGAGTTCAGGTCGCGCTTCCTCGGATGGCCAACAGGTTACAGCAAGTCCTGTGCACCTGAACATTATCTTCAACTGGGATTGTACACTAAGAAGGACTTTCGGGCTTGCCTGAATGTGTCTCTGGGCTGGGGGGGGGGGGGGGGGGGGGGTTACTGGCGTCCATTGTGCCTTTGTCTACATGTACCTGGCACTTCCACTGTGATTAACACTTGAAACTAAGGGTTCGATCAGAGCAGTAGGGTCTGGCACTTCCGTTCATGCTGTGTACTAAACATGTCACTGCGTACAGCCGAATCTTAAAAAAGTTACAAGCTGGGGTGGTCATTTGTGCTGGTAACTTGATCAAACACTGCAGTAAGCCTTACACATGTTTTCCTCTTGCTAAAGATATAAAATGGTGTCGGTGCTCTTCTGCATGTTCGTCGCAAACATGTGAAGAAACAATAAAAAGCAAATCAGTAACCCAACAGTGAGTCTCATTTCGCTATCGTCACCATACCTACCTCCTCACTTTAACTTCAGAGTGGTTCTGTACTGTCTCCAACCACATGAACCTGTGAAATCTCTCCTTGACCACGTCGCCGTTTCACTCCTGTGCACAGCCCCTCGTGTACCAACAAATGGATTACCTAAATTACCAAGTCACCTCTGATCTCATCGTGAGCTACTGAGTAAGTGTGTCGTGAACCATGATCCATGCGCTCCTGTGGGGACTTCTACATCTACATCTGCATCTACAAGATTACTCTGCAATTCACATTTAAATGCTTGGCAGAGGGTTCATCGAACCACAATCATACTCTCTCTACCATTCCACTCCCGAATAGCGCGCGGGAAAAACGAACGCCTAAACCTTTCTGTTCGAGATCTTATTTCTCTTATTTTATTTTGATTGTCATTCCTACCTATGTAGGTCGGGCACAACAAAATATTTTTGCATTCGGAAGAGAAAGTTGGTGACCGAAATTTCGTAAATAGATCTTGCCGCGACGAAAAACGTCTTTGTTTTAATGACTTCTATCTCAACTCGCGTATCATGTCTGCTACACTCTCTCCCCTATAACGCGATAATACAAAACGAGCTGCTCTTTTTTGCACCCTTTCGATATCCTCCGTCAATCCCACCTGGTAAGGATCCCACACCGCGCAGCAATATTCTAACAGAGGACGAACGAGTGTAGTATCAGCTGTGTCTTTAGTGGACTTGTTGCATCTTCTAAGTGTCCTGCCAATGAAACGCAACCTTTGGCTCGCCTGCCCCACAATATAATCTATGTGCTCTTTCCAACTGAAGTTGTTCGTAATTTTAACACCCAGGTACTTAGTTGAATTGATAGCCTTGAGAACTGTACAATTTATCGAGTAATCAAATTCCAACGGATTTCTTTTGGAACTCATGTGGATCACCTCACACCTTTTGTTATTTAGCGTCAACACCCACCTGCCACACCATACAGCAATCTTTTCTAAATCGCTTTGCAACTGATACTGGTCTTCGGATGACCTTACTAGACATTAAATTACATCTGCGAACAGTCTAAGAGAACTGCTCAGATTGTCACCCAGGTCATTTATATAGATCAGGAACAGTAGAGGTCCCAGGACGCTTCCCTGGGGAACACCTGATATCACTTCAGTTTTACTCGATGATTTGCCGTCTATTACTACGAACTGCGACCTTCCTGACAGGAAATCACGAATCCAGTCGCACAACTGAGACGATGTTCCGTAGGCCCGCAGCTTGATTAGAAGTCGCTGGTGAGAAACGGTGTCAAAAGCTTTCCGGAAATCTAGAAATACGGAACCAACTTGAGATCCCCTGTCGATAGCGGCCATTACTTTGCTCGAATAAAGAGTTAGCTGCGTTGCACAAGAACGATGTTTCCTGAAACCATGATGATTACGTATCAATAGATCGTTCCCTTCGAGGTGATTCATAATGTTTGAATACAGTATATGGTTCATAATTATCAACCTGCAAAAATTGACATTTGAGAGTTATTTGTACGGATTGCCCTAGCATCACACCCCCCGCCCCCCCCCAACCCCCATCAATCCACATTCGCTTTCATACCTCAGCTCACTTCGTATTGTATTGGATTACCACCTCAGCATCTAGCAAAATGGGGGACACTATCTGAAACCAAGCAAAGGTGCTTTAATGAAAGGACGCTATATGATTCCAGAGACCTTTTCAAATCTCAAACATCTGTGATGTATACATGCGGACAAGTCACTAACGAAAATTTGTACCAAGACCAGGAGCAGGTTCAATACCGAGTTGGCTGTTGCGTGAATGGGCATATGGACTGAAGTGGGGGGCTACCTAGGGGTAGTCCATGGAAAGCCACTGTGATAGGGTGGCGTACTGGTTAGCGCCTCTGTCTAGTGAGCAGGACATTTGGGTTCGAATCCTGGTGATGGTAAACACTTTCATTCGACGCTTCAGTCTGCATATATAGGGTGTTACAAAAACGTACGGCCAAACTTTGAGGAAACATTCCTCACACACAAAGAAAGAAAATATGTTATGTGGACATGTGTCCGGAAACGCATAATTTCCATGTTATAGGTCATTTTATTACTTCTCTTCAAATCAAATTAATCATGGAATGGAAACACACAGCAACAGAACGTACCAGCGTGACTTCAAACAGTTTGTTACAGGAAACGTTCAAAATGTCCTCCGTTAGCGAGGATACATGCATCCACCCTCCGTTGCATGGAATCCCCGATGCGCTGATGCAGCCCTGGAGAATGGCGTGTTGTATCACAGCCGTTCACAATAGAGCACGAAGAGTCTCTACATTTGGTACCGGGATTGCGTAGACAGGAGTTTTCAAATGCCCCCATAAATTAAAGTCAAGAGGGTTGAGGTCAGGAGAGCGTGGAGGCCATGGAATTGGTCCGGCTCTACCAATCCATCGGTCACCGAATCTGTTGTTGAGAAGTGTACGAACACTTCGACTGAAATGTGCAGGAGCTCCATCATGCATGAACCACATGTTGTGTCGTACTTGCAAAGGCACATGTTCTACATCACAGGTAGAATATCCCGTATGAAATCATGATAACGTGCACCATTGAGCGTAGGTGGAAGAACATGGGGCCCAACAATTCACAGAAAATCTGTGATGATGACGTGATTGCACAATTGCGTGCGGATTCTCCTCAGCCCACACATGTTGATTGTGAAAATTTACAATTTGATCACTTTGGACTGAAGCCTCATCCGTAAAGAGAACATTTGCACTGAAATGAGGATTGACACATTGTTGGATGAACCATTCGCAGAAATGTACCTGTGGAGGCCAAGCAGCAGCTGATAGTGCCTGCACACGCTGTACGTGGTACTGAAACAACTGGTTCTCCCGTAGCACTCTCCACACAGTGACGTGGTCAACGTTACCTTGTACAGCAGCAACTTCTCTGACGCTGACATTAGGGTTATCGTCAACTGCACGAAGAATTGCCTCGTCCATGGCAGGTGTCCTCGTCGTTCTAGGTCTTCCCCAGTCGCGAGTCATGCGCTGCAATGTTCCGTGCTCCCTAAGACGCCGATCAATTGCTTCGAACGTCTTCCTGTAGGGACACCTTCGTTCTGGAAATCTGTCTTGATACAAACGTACCGCGCCACGCCTATTGCCCCGTGCTGGACCATACATCAAATGGACATCTGCCAACTCCGCATTTGTAAACGTTGCACTGACTGCAAAACCACGTTCGTGATGAACACTAACCTCTTGATGCTACGTACTGATGTGCTTGATGTTAGTACTGTAGAGCAATGAGTCGCATGTCAACACAAGCACCGATGTCAACATTACCTTCCTTCCATTGGGCCAACTGGCGGTCAATCGAGGAAGTACAGTACATACTGACGAAACTAAAATGAGTTCTAACATGGAAATTAAGCGTTATGTCAACATAACATCTTTTCTTTATTTGTGTGTGAGGAATATTTCCTGAAAGTTTGGCCGTACCTTTTTGTAACACCCTGTATACACAATAGACGTTTTAGACATGCTAAAGTCTCTGGAATCACATATTTTCGTTTCATATAATGCAACATTTAACATTTATTATTTAATTATCGACCTACACTGGCTTTGCACAGCTAGCACAAAGTCTTTAATATTATGTAATGGTATACACAAATCTAGAATAGCGACTGAGATTAATCTGCACATACAGACATTAACGTACGTAATACGGCGTAGCCAGAGACAGTCTGAAAAACTGCTGGGAGTATTTCAGTGTAAGACGTGTTGATAAACAAATGTTAAGGAAAACAATTCGATACGCTGCGCCGCCTCCGGATTGATTAGCGCTGAAGTTAGCCAATCAGGACGCTGCGAGTGAATATTCAAGTTGTCTGTCGGATACACTTAGTGTCAGATGTACTCATAGCGTACGTGATAGCACACGGTAAAGCTCAGAGTCGGGCTCGGGTTTGATCTTTACTGCCATCCCATGTCCAATTTTTGTATCGCTCTCTTCTCCGGTTTACGATAATCAAACGAGGGGGCGTCACCATCTCTGGCGGGCAGCTTGAATGTGCTCGCTCAGTGGCTTAACTGCCTAACTTCAATGCTAATTAATTGATAAACGGCGCAACATATCGAATTTCTTTTTTCATAATTATTTCTCTGCACAATCTACCTTGGAAAACCTTTACAACCTTTGCAGATTGTTTCTGAACGCCCTGCAAATGATGTATTTTGATTCAAAGTAATTATAAGGCACAGTAATTACACCAAGGCGCCACAGAATCTCGTATAGGCATTCGCATTCAGACACAGATATATGTAAACAGAATACGGCCCTGCGGTCGGCAACTCCTATATAAGACAAGTGTCTAGTGCAGTTGTTAGATCGGTTACTGCTGCTGCAATGACAGGTCATCAAGATTTAATTCAGTTTGAACGAGTATATCGTGAATATCAGGAATCGACTAAAACATCAAATCTCCGACATCGCTGCGGCCGGAAAATGATACTGCAGAAAACGGGATCAACGGAGACTGAAGAGAATCACTGAACGTGACAGAAGTGCAAACCTTCCGCAAACTGCTGCAGATTTCAAAGCTGGGCCATCAACAAGTGTCAGCATGCGAACCATCACAGATATGGTCTTTCGGAGCCGAAGGCCCACTCGTGTACCCTTGATGACTGTAAGACATAAATCTTTACGCCTCGCCTGGTTCCGTCAACACCGTCATTGGACTGTTGATGACTGGAAACATGTTGCCTGGGACTGTGAAAGCTGGTGGAGGCTGTGTGATGGTGTGGGGCGTGTGAAGTTGGAGTGATATGAGACCCCTGATACGTCTAGATACCACTCAGTGACACGTAATTAAGCATGTTGTCTGATCACCCTCATCCACTCATGTCCATTGTGCATGCCGAGGGACTTGGGCAATTCCAGCAAGACAATGCGACACCCCACACGTCCGGAATTGCTGCAGAATGGCTCCATCAACACTGTTGTGAGTTTAAACACGTACACTGGCCACCAAACTTCGCAGAGATGAACGTTATTGAGTATATCTGGGATGTCTTTCAACGTGCTGTTGAGAAGGAATCTCCACCCCTTCGTACTGTTATGGATTTATAGACAGCCCTGCAGAATTCATAGTGTCAGTTGCCTCCAGCGCTACTTGTGACATTAGTTGAGTCCATGACACGTTGTGTTGCGGTACATCTTCGTGCTCGTGGGGCTCTACACGAAACAGGCACGTGTACCACTTTCTTTGGCTCTTCAATATATATAAGACAGAACTTCCTGGCGTGGAACACGCCAAAACGTCATCCAAATCAAATGTGTAATAACTGTAAGAGATAGTTGTACAGAAAGTCGCCGCTATCACTAGGGTAAGATACTTGTATATCGGTAGTTACAGAATCGCGCGTGTTGACATTAAAATTACGAGAATATCGCAGTAGCTCGCTTATCGCAAACATCTAGCTTTAGATGACTACACCAAAAACGCTAGTTATATTTGTAAATATTTCCGAAATGCGTCGTGCGGCCAATAAATAGGGAAAAAATAGATACTGGCAATTGCAAATGTTATTGTATGACACATAAAACCAACACGACTTCTCGCTAGCAGACGACCACAGCGCTTAATATGACGTCTCACAACTTGGTGGCTAAGTTTTCAGTTGGCTTGAAATATATTGGCGTCTTGGCCAGTCTTTTACAGCCTGATTCCTTTACCCCATCTGCTCCTTTTCCTCAAACATATCCGCATCCTCTACACCGCCTGCTGTCTTGATCCCCCTCATTCCGTGGTAGTTCCTCTCCCCTCCAACCCCCGCCGTCTGCCGCGTCTTCACCGTTGTGTCCCCCCTACCCTTCACCTCTACACCTTTCATCTCCTTTCCAAATGTGGCTTCCGTCAGCTCCCTGTCCCGACTGATGCCCTCTCTCGCTCCATTTATCCCTCCTATCAACTCTGATCCTCACGTCCCCCTCTCTTCCTCTGTCCTTTCCCCGGGCTCCCTCTTCCCCCACCTCTTCCATCATCCGGTTTTCTCCCTGCCTACCCCTACTTTCTCTCTCCTGAGTTCTTCTTGCCCTCCCCTCCACCGCCTTCCCCACTCCTTCTCGCATCCAGCTAGTCAAAAAAATGGCTCTGAGCACTATGGGACTCAACTGCTGTGGTCATAAGTCCCCTAGAACTTAGAACTACTTAAACCTAACTAACCTAAAGACATCACACACATCCATGCCCGAGGCAGGATTCGAACCTGCGACCGTAGCAGTCGCACGGTTCCAGACTGTGCGCCTAGAACCGCAAGACCACCGCGGCCGGCATCCAGCTAGTCCCCCCTTTTCTATGTCCCCTCCCTCCATCGGCTCATCCATGTTTTCTTCCCCCCTCACAGATCTCGGTCCTACTGCCCCCCCCCCCCCTCTCACATCTGCCGCCGTGTCAGCTGTATAGAGTCGCTGGTTGTGTTTTTTATCTCGCGCAAACAGAAACCAGACTGTCACCATGTTTTTTTTAATTGTGCCTGCCAACTTTTGTCTTCATCTGCATCATTACTGCAGTGTTTTTTACATTTTAAATTCCACAACTTTCCGCCATTTCACAGTTTTCTTACAATGTCACCATTTTATCGCCTGTTTTTCTTGCTTGTTTATATTCTCATTCTGTTTTTTAACTTTCCTGTAGGCTGTAGAGCAGCATATTATGCTGCTGGCAGCACCCCCCCCTCCCCTGTTTATTCAGTTGACTGTCTCACACACGACAGAAAACTAGCCAGACAGACTTTAGCAGATCTAGCACATAATCGTGTTTGCATGAGGTGCTTTTATTGACAGTATGGAAATATCCATTAAGTGTTGGCAGTGTAATTCAATGAGATTATCTCCATTCGTATCATAGATTACTTCAAGACAAATATGAAATACTGAACACAAGATGCAGTGCAATTTGCGTCTAACACAGACAAACTGTAAATACAGATGCATACAATTGTTTGGCCTTTACCCATTGTTCACTACGTGACAAAGCACACTGTAAAGCTTCTCACTATCAAGTGATAATTAGTAATAAAATTTTTGATAAAGTTAAAGGCCACTGTAATAGTACAGGGCCATTTCTGTTTATTAAATTAAATTCTTAATGTGTTGTGGAACATCTGTAACTAAATTCACGTTAAAACTAACTCTTTATTTTTTTTACTAAACACTGACCTACATAATTTTTCCTGACAAAGACAACTCCGATTGAACCTATTCATTTACTAACCATAATATACAAGTTCAACGCAATCTGACTGCTATTCATTGACAATATGACTTACAGTAATAAACATACAGCAATGTCCCTGAATTTCAAGAAATCCTAACAATAATAAAAATCCAAAAATATGAAATTAAAGAAATATCAAACTACCTCCAACTCTGTTAATTGTCTAAACTCATTGCAGTCACATACCCGGATATTGCGATATTGGAAACCCCCATTCTTTTTTTATAAGCCACTTACTTCATAACATGAAGTACAGCAATTACAGCAAGTAGCAACAATGGCTAGCTAAATAAAATCATTCCTGAATGAGATTTTTACTCTGCAGCGGAGTGTGCGCTGATACGAAACTTCCTGGCAGATTAAAACTGTGTGCCCGAACGAGACTCGAACTCGCGACCTTTGCCTTTCGCGGGCAAGTGCTCTACCAACTGAGCTACCCAAGCACGACTCACGCCCGGTACCCACAGCTTTACCTCTGCCAGTATCTCGTCTCCTACCTTCCAAACTTTGCAGAAGCTCTCCTCCACACACTCCGCTGCAGAGTGAAAATCTCATCCTGGAAACGTCCCCCAGGCTGTGGCTAAGCCATGTCTCCGCAGTATCCTTTCTTTCAGGAGTGCTAGTTCTGCAAGGTTCGGAGGAGAGCATCTGTAAAGTTTGGAAGGTAGGGGACTAGATACTGGCAGAAATAAAGCTGTGAGGACCGGGCGTGAATTGGGCTTCGGTAGCTCAGATGGTAGAGCACTTGCCCGCAAAAGGTAAAGGTCCCGAGTTCGAGTCTCGGTTGACACACAGTTTTAATGTGCCAGGAAGTCTCAAAATGATTCCTACTACAATAGACTCTAACTACTAGGAGGCATATGGTTAGTAAAAGAAATATTTTGTTGTAGATCAAACAATGCATTTAGAAAATTTTGCCTTATTCCTGTGATATCCTGTGCCAAAAATTATATAATTGTCAATAATTCCACTGCCCAAATATTGTCAACCATACATCCATCCTCATAGATTTCCTTGTGTGTCACCTTACAATGCATGTCCTACCAATACAAAGTCTCCCCTTAGGAAAAACATGTCCATACACTTCCCTATCCACTCGCTAACTCCTAGTTGGTCCAGCCACAGAATCTCTTGCCGAGAACGGAGAGCGCTGTCAGCCATATCAACACAGTCTATAGCGCTGCCAACATACAAACAAGCTACTTACAATGTGATTGTATGGAAAGCAAGCTGATGTCGGTACCGCCACCTGGTACAGCTCTCTCTGGCACCCACAGCCGTATGTAGATGTCCTGTTCACACAACAGCAAACGTCCAATGCTGGTTCTTACGAAGTCTCAGGCACCTCGACCACCCCACTGCACGACCAGATCTTAATCACATAGAAAATGTCTGACACTGGAACAAAGCCCTACTCTTTGAAAGCCTTTTTTCTTGTGCGTCATCGGTCTCCTGCCGTCAAGAAATCCTTTTCTGTGGCAGCCGTATCTCAGAATAGCACTTGCATCCTACGTGTTCAATTGTTTGCCGCATATATTCCAGTCTGTCTTCCTTTACAGTTTTCACCCTCTATAGCTCCCTCTAGTACCGTGGAAGCTATGCCCTGATGTCTTCGCAGATAGTCTTCCTTTTTATGTCTTCCTTGCTCCGTCTGTCACTGGATTTTTCTGCTTATCTTCATCTCCTTCATCACCAGATCTCATGTTGACTCTCTCGCTGTTCTCATTCCTGCAACTTCTCATTACGTTCCTCTTTCTTCGGTTTACTCTCAATCCATATTATGTACTAGCCTGTTTATTCCATTCAACACATGCTGTGATATTCTTTTTCACTCTCCCTGTGAGCAGCAATGTCAGAGAGACCTCCACCCGAGTCTAAAGAAAAATTTAATATGTTAGCTAGATTTAATATGCGAAATCTTAGTGACCCTTTTTTTCATTGCAAACCTTTTCGAATTTCGTGCAGTGTCTTAATTAACCCTTTCTGCGTCTGCGATTCCAAATGGCATCATTAAGTATTCTTGGCTTTTTTGAGCTTCTCAATGTTTCAATGATAGCGTTTGGTATCGCTTCACGTAGTTCCAAGTTTGGCCAACAGATCACAGAGGCGTTTGCTTTAATGACTCGCCGTTTGTTTGAAGTGCAGAACAGAGAAGTGTCGTGAGTTGTGCTACTGCATTTGTGAGTGAACGATAACTGTTGTGTTTAGTTTTATTCTGTGTACACTGAAATTCTTGGTTATGGAAGCAAACTCACGTATTTCCTCAAGGGCAAGGGAACGAAATACGCCGCTGGTCCCGGCGGAGGTTCGAGCCCTCCCTCGGGCATGGGTGTGTGTGTTTGCCCTTAGGATAATTTAGGTTAAGTAGTGTGTAAGCTTGGGGACTGATCGCTTTAGCAGTTAAGTCCCATTTGATTTCACACAAATTTGAAAATTTGAAAAGAAATACGGTAAGTTTACAATATAACTATGTATGCATTTTTTGAGTAATTATTATGTAATTTCTAATGATGCCATTTGGAATCATTATTTTATTTATTAACCAATAGCTTCAAAAGAACTTTTGCAATGGATATGGCATATGTGCAACATATACAGTAAATATTCATCATCATCATCATTTAAGACTGATTATGCCTTTCAGCTTTCAGTCTGGAGCATAGTCCCCTTATAAAATCCCTCCATGATCCCCTATTCAGTGCTAACATTGGTGCCTCTTCTGATGTTAAGCCTATTCCTTCAAAATCTTTCTTAACCGAATCCAGGTACCTTCTCCCTGGTCTGCCCCGACTCCTCCTACCCTCTTCTGCTGAACCCATGAGTCTCTTGGGTAACCTTGATTTTCCCATGCGTGTAACATGACCCCACCATCTAAGTCTGTTCACCCTGACTGCTACATCTATAGAGTTCATTCCCAGTTTTTCTTTGATTTCCTCATTGTGGACACCCTTCTGCCACTGTTCCCATCTACTAGTAACTGGAATCATCCTAGCTACTTTCATATCCGTAACCTCAACCTTGTTGATAAGGTAACCTGAATCCACCCAGCTTTCGCTCCCATACAACAAAGTTGGTCGAAAGATTGAGAATTGCACAGATAATTTAGTCTTGGTACTGACTTCCTTCTTGCAGAAGAGAGTAGATCGTAGCTGGGCGCTGACTGCATTAGCTTTCCTACACCTCGCTTCCAGTTTTTTCACTATCTTGCCATCCTGTGGGAATATGCATCCTAAGTACTTGAAACCGTCCACCTGTTCTAAGTTTGTTCCTCCTCTTTGGCACTCAATCCGTGTATATCTCTTTCCCACTGACATTACTTCCGTTTTGGAGATGCTAATCTTCATACCATAGTCCTTACATTTCTGATCTAGCTCTGAAATATTACTTTGCAATCTTTCAATCGAATCTGCCATCACAACCAAGTCATCCGTACATGCGAGACTGCTTATTTTGTGTTCACAAATCCTAATCTCACCCAGCCAGTCTATTGTTTTAACATATGATCCATAAATAATATGAACAACAGTGGAGACAGTTTGCAGCCTTGTCTTACCCCTGAAACTACTCTGAACCATGGACTCAATATACCGTCAACTCTAACTGCTGCCTGACTATCTAAGTAAAGACCTGTAATTGCTTGCAAAAGTTTGCCTCCTATTCCATACTCTCGTAGAACACACTATAACGTCCTCCTAGGAACCCGGTCATATACCTTTTCTAGATCTATAAAGCATAGATACAATTCCCCGCTCCACTCCTAACACTCCTCCATTATTTGCCGTAAGCTAAAGGTCTGGTCCTGACAACCTCTAAGAAGCCTAAAACCAAACAGATTTTCATCCAATTTGTCCTCAACTAATACTCGCACTTTCCTTTCAACAATACGCGAGAAGATTTTACCCACTACGCTGATTAGAGAGATACCTTTGTAGTTGTTACAATCTTTTCTGTTTCCATGTTTAAAGATTGGTGTGATTACTGCTTTTGTCCAGTCTGATGGAACCTGTCCCGACTCCCAGGCCATTTCAATTATCCTCTGTAGCCATTTAAGACCTGACGTTCCACTGTATTTGATGAGTTCCCACTTAATTTCATCCACCCCAGCTGCTTTATTCCACTGTAATCTATTGACCACTTTCTCCACTTCCTCAAATGTGATCCTATTTCCATCATCATTCCTATCCCATTGTACATCAAAATCTGAAACATTACTGATCGTATTTTCACCTACATTGAGCAACTCTTCAAAATATTTCCTCCATCTGCCCAAGGCATCGACATGATTCACCAGCAGTTTTTTTGACCTATCCAAAATACATGTCATTTCCTTCTTACCTCCCTTTCGAAGACTGCTAATTGCACTACAGAATGGTTTTCCAGCAGCTTGACCGAAAGTCTCCAACCTGTTTCCAAAGTCTTTCCAAGATTTTCTCTTGGATGCTGCAATTATATGTTTGGCTATGTTTCTTTCTTCAACATAACTTTCTCTGTCTACCTGAGTTCTACTATGCAGCCATTCTTTTTCCTTTTACAAGCTGCCTTGACTGTGTCATTCCACCAAGCTGTTTGATTCATCCTACCTTTACACACTACTGTTCCAAGACATTCTTTAGCCACTTCTAGTACTGTGTCCCTGTACCTTATCCATTCCTTTTCCAATGACTGTGATTGACTACATTCAATCAACTGGTACCTTTCGGAGATCACTATTATGTACTTGTGCCTGATTTCCTTATCCTGAAGTTTCTCCACTCTTATCCTCCTACTTATGGACCTGCCCTCCTGCACTTTCGGCCTCACAATCCCAATTTCACTGCAGATTAAATAGTGAGCAGTGTCATCAAAGAATCCCCTGAATACACGTGTGTCCCTCATAGCCTTCCTGAATTCCTGATCTGTTATTATATAGTCAATGACAGATCTGGTTCCCCTGCCTTCCCAAGTATAACGGTGAATGTTCTTATGTTTAAAAAAAGGAGTGCCCATACTGGCACAGAAATCCAAGAATTGTTTCCCGTTCCTATTGGCCTCCATATCCTCTCCAAATTTACCCATAACCTTTTCATACCCTTCTGTTCGATTTCCAATCCTGGCATTAAAATCACCCATGAGCAGAACACTGTCCTTGTCCTTTACTCTAACAACTACATCACTGAGTGCCTCATAAAAACTATCCATCTCATCTTGATCTGTCCCTTCACAATGCGAATATACTGACACAATCCTAATTTTTTTGCTAGACACTGTCAAATCTATCCACATCAGTCGTTCGTTTACACATCTTATTGCAACTACGCTGGGTTCCATTTCTTTCCTGATGTAAACCCCTACACCCCATTGTTCTATTCCTGCTTTGACTCCTGACAGGTAGACCTTGTATTCTCCCACTTCTTCTTTCTCGCCCCTTACCCGAATGTCACTAACAGCTAAAACGTCCAACACCATCTTACTTGCAACCTCTGTCAGCTCTACCTTCTTCCCAGAGTAGCCCCTATTGATATTAATAGCTCCCCATCTCGTTACCATTCGTTTGCTGAATCGTATCGTAGGGGTCCCTGGTTTGTCAATTGAAGGTGGAACTCCGTCACCCCCAAAGGTCCGAGGCATTTTGCAGTAAATATTCGTCGCAAAAAAAATCCCCATTTTCCCATTTTGTTTTGATCCACATACCGCTTTGACATAAGACCAAAATTTCTTAGGATTTTCTGCCAAATCAATACATAGAACTTTACTTTCGAATTCATTAAATACCTCTCACATAGCTCTCCTCACACTACACTTCACTTCGTGTAATTTGTGTTTGTCTGTAAGGCTTTGGCTATGTATATGTTTGCTGTGAAGTTCCCTTTTCTTCCATAGCAGTTTTCTAACTCGGTTGTTGTACCACAGTGGCTCTTTTCCATCTATTATGATCTTGCTTGGCACATATTCATCTAATGCAAATTGTACAATGATTCTGAAATTTTTCCACTGATGCTCAACACTATCTGTACTTGAGACAAATCTTTTGTGTTGAGCCGTCAAGTACTGTGAAGTCTATTTGTCACTTTTGCTGAACAGAACAATCTTCCTACCTCTTTTAATATTTCTATTTACGGCTGAAATCATCCCACAAAAGAAAATTCCCTGGCGGTACTGGGAACTAACCCAGGTCTTCTACATGCAGGTCTGTGGTGTTGACCTCCCAGTTTTGGAGACAGACGCTGCTGCCAACATTATAATTATAATAAAAAAGCGAAGGGTGAGTAATATCATATTAACACTTTCTGAATATTTTACATTTCTTTAGAAGTGATTTGCCTGTATACTCGTAAATGTACAAAATTGTCAAAGGATGAATGGAAGTTAATAGGAATATAAAAAAAAGGGAGGAAGGTTTATCTGTTTAGCAAGAGTAATAGAAGGCACATTTCAGACTACCTAACAGATCAAAACGAAAATTTCTGTTCCGACACTGACAATGTTGAGTGTTTATGGAAAAAGTTCAAGGCAATCGTAAAATGCGTTTTAGACAGGTACGTGGCGAATAAAACTGTGAGGGACGGGAAAAACCCACCGTGGTACAACAACAAAGTTAGGAAACTACTGCGAAAGCAAAGAGAGCTTCACTGCAAGTTTAAACGCAGCCAAAACATCTCAGACAAACAGAAGCTTAACGATGTCAAAGTTAGCGTACGGAGGGCTATGCGTGAAGCGTTCAGTGAATTCGAAAGTAAAATTCTATGTACCGACTTGACAGAAAATCCTAGGAAGTTCTGGTCTTACGTTAAATCAGTAAGTGGCTCGAAACAGCATATCCAGACCCTCCGGGATGATGATAGCATTGAAACAGAGGATGGCACGTGTAAAACTGAAATACTAAACACCTTTTTCCAAAGCTGTTTCACAGAGGAAGACCGCACTGCAGTTCCTTCTCTAAATCCTCGCACAAACGAAAAAATGGCTGACATCGAAATAAGTGCCCAAGGAATAGAAAAGCAACTGGAATCACTCAACAGAGGAAAGTCCACTGGACCTGACGGGATACCAGTTCGATTCTACACAGAGTACGCGAAAGAACTTGCCCCCTTCTAACAGCTGCGTAAGGCAAGTTTTTAGAGGAACGGAAGGTTCCAAATGATTGGAAAAGAGCACAGGTAGTCCCAGTCTTCAAGAAGGGTCGTCGAGCAGATGCGCAAAACTATAGACCTCTATCTCTGACGTCGATCTGTTGTAGAATTTTAGAACATGGTTTTTTGCTCTTGTATCATGTCGTTTTTGGAAACCCAGAATCTACTCTGTAGGAATCAACATGGATTCCGGAAACAGCGATCGTGTGAGACCCAACTCGCTTTATTTGTTCATGCTTTTCACCATATATATAAATTACCTAGTAGATAGTGTCGGAAATTCCATGGTGCTTTTCGCGGATGATACTGTAGTATACAGAGAAGTTGCAGCTTTAGAAAATTGTAGCGAAATGCAGGAAGATCTGCAGCGGATAGGCACTTGGTGCAGGGAGTGGCAACTGACCCTTAACATAGACAAATGTAAAGTATTGCGAATACATAGAAAGAAGGATCCTTTATTGTATGATCATATGATAGCGGAACAAACAATGGTAGCAATTACTTCTGTAAAATATCTGGGAGTATGCGTGCGGAACGATTTGAAGTGGAATGATCATATAAAATTAATTTTTGGTAGGGGGGTACCAGGTTGAGATTCATTGGGAGAGTCCTTAGAAAATGTAGTCCATTAACAAAGGAGGTGGCTTAAAAAACACTCGTCCGACCTATACTTGAGTATTGCTCATCAGTGTGGGATCCGTACCAGATCGGGTTGACGGAGGAGATAGAGAAGATCGAAAGAAGAGCGGCGCGTTTCGTCACAGGGTTGTTTGGAAACCGTGATAGCGTTATGGAGATGTTTAACAAACTCAAGTGGCAGACTGTGCAAGAGAGACGTTCTGCATCGCGGTGTAGTTTGCTCGCCAGGTTTCGAGAGGGTGCGTTTGTCGATGAGGTATCGAATATATTGCTTCCCCCTACATATACCTCCCGAGGAGATCACGAATGTAAAATTACAGAGATTCGAGCGCCCTCGGAGGCTTTCAGACAGTCGTTCTTCCGGCGAACCATACGCGACTGGAACAGGAAAGGGAAGTAATGACAGTGGCGCGTAAAGTGCCCTCCGCCACACACCATTGGGTGGCTTGCGGAGTATAAATGTAGATGTAGAATTAATGTTATGTGTGTCTGAGGCTGCTTTTGAGGAATTATGAGTATGAAGAACAACAACCAAAGTGACCCTTATAGAAGTATATCCCATAATAATGAAACATGCATCCAATTGACAGTATTTACAGTGGAACTACGTTTTTTAACTTGTATGTGGCATGATAAGAACACTGAAGGGAAAAACAACGAAATTTTCTGAAGCAATGGCACTACCCACTCTAGTATCATATGGACCAGGGGGTTGGACAGTAAAATTAAAACACATAAGACAACTTGAATCATCAGAAACGAAGTGCCTTGTATCAGTGAAAGACTGCATAAGAGAAGCAAAATAAAAATAAATAGAAAATAACTGGGGGGTATACATAGTTATTCACTGCTTCTGCCAAGAAAATTGCTTATGTCAGCACTTTTTGGCACCAGCATTTGAGGAATTGCACTGATGTCAGCACTTTTCACTATTACTGTTTTTTGTACCAAGGCAATAATGCTCGTTATATTCAAGGTCACTGACCCCCCATCACCTTCCGCCATTTTAGTCTCAGCAATTGCGAAATGTCAGGGTCACCATGCGTTCAGCCAATACCTTGGGCAGCCCTACGTCTTTTGAGCAATACGCCATGAAATTCCAGCTACTTCTCGTTTGATCTCTGTGTATTATAGTTAGTCACAGTTAAGAGATCACCATACAGCTCCATCAGATGGAGCAACCACTACCTCTAGCCAGACAATAGAAAGCAGACAGTGCTTAGGAAAGCTGTCAGATTTCCAAGTGAGTATCTGACTACCATTTATTAACATAATTATAATAATAGTAATAGTATTGCTATTATATATTCGGTTATGCCTATAGGCCGAGGATGACATGGCGGTCGGTTGGTACCGTTGGGTTTTCCGAGACCTGCTTAGACGGAGTTTTAGTATATTCGCTTGTACACACCTTTTTTTTTTTTTTGCAGTGCAACATGTTGATGATTCACACTAGTAGACACAGAAACAGCAGCTGTCCACAGGTGGTCTTTTTTTTATCAGACCTGTTCAAATAACTTACGGGTTTGCTGCCGGGTGACGTCGTCGAACACCGCCGATATTTTGACAGAAGCACAGACTGCACAAATGCAAGGAAGAAGAAATGTGCTAGCAAATTGAATACCTCGGTTCACAGATGATAAAGAAGGAAGACACCACACACAGAACAAGTGTCAACACAAACAAAGATGACCAACACCAGATATATCGATAGTTACTATTAATCAACAGGTGATGTAGCACTAATTCTGTCCCTCTGTTTTTTGTTGAGATACAGAGCCGGATTCCAAGCAGCATTTAAACAAAATCCACCATCTCTGTTAATAAGTTTGCTCGATAGTTTGATTTCAACCGCTTCCTTAATAACACTATCCCAATAGCTGGACGTGCAATCCAGAATCTCCGTGTTGTTGTATTCCATAGGATGACCGGTGTCAAGGCAATGTTCTGCAATAGCGGATTTGCTCGGCTGTTTGAAGCGTGTGTGACGCTTATGTTCAATACACCGGTCTTCCACAGTCCTGATTGTTTGACCAATATATGACATGCCACAACTGGAAGGAATACGATAGACACCAGCCTTACGCAAACCAAGATCATCTTTTACGGACGCCAACAGGGAGTTGCAATGGGAAGCCCATTGTCACCTATTGTGGCCAATTTGTCTATGGAGGACTTTGAGGAACGTGTATTGGAGTCAGCGACCTTGAAACCTGCGTGTTTTTTCAGATATGTAGACGATACTTTTGTTGTGTGGCCTCATGGTAGTGAGAATTTAAACCGGCTTTTGGAACATCTGAATTCAATCCACCCGAATATTCAGTTCACCATGGAGGTGGAAAAGAAGCGATGCCTTCCCTTCCTTGATGTGTTGGTCAAAAGAAAGACCGATGGTACGTTGGGACACTCTGTTTATAGAAAGCCTAGCCACACTGACTTGTATCTGTGAGTGCTACCTCACCTGTTGATTAATAGTAACTATCGATACTTCTGGTGTTGGTCATCTTTGTTTGTGTTGACACTTGTTCTGTGTGTGGTATCTTCCTTGTTTCTCCTCTGTGAACCGAGGTATTAAATTTGCTAGCACATTTCTTCTTCCTTGCATTTGTGCCTTGAGAATGGCAGGGTGTGCTCCTGTCGAAATATCGGCGGTGTTCGACGACGTCACCCGGCAGCAAACCCGTAAATTATTTGAACATTCAATTTGCCGGGGAAAGTTAAGGTCTCACTTTATCAGACCTGCTGGTCGGCTATTCTGTATCAGCACAACAGCAGCAGCGGCAGCTGCAGGCGCATCCTTAATTCGCTGGCCCTTAGTTAAGGACTTGCAGAACACAGGTATTCACCAATACATATTAGACTGCCAGTGGCCTTGCTGTAGTGTAATGCCGGTTCCCGCCAGATCACCGACGTGAAGCACTGTTGGGCTGGGATATCACTTGGATGGGTGACCATCCGGTCGGCCGATTGCTGTTGGCGAGCGGGGTTCACTCAGCTCTTGTGAGGCAAACTGAGGAGCTACTTGGTTGAGAAGTAGCGGCTCCGGCCTCGTAAATTGACATACGGCCCGGAGAGCGGTGTGCTGACAACGTGTCCCTCCATATCCACATCCTGTGACACCTGTGGTCTGAGGATGACACGGCGACCAGTTGGTACCGTTGGGCCTTCCAAGACCTATTTAGACGGGGTGTAGTATACTATGAGACTGCTAGTGGGTCTAAATGCATGAAAGCCTAGCATCTGACAATTGATGTAGTAATTTGAAGTAGAAAGCATCCAATGATGCAATGTATTGGGACTAGAGTGCAGTGTTTGTGGTATGAATGCGACTATGTGAGCAGGCTTCATGGAATACATGGAGAAGAATATGACTGAGAACAGCCCACTCCATATACCAATGTGACCCATATGTTCGCGACGATGGTCTCAGTAACAGGTATGGAGGGAAAATGTATGCTTGATTTTCCTCAGGAGACATGTCCGGCCCCGGTAGCTGAGAGGTCAGCGTGACGGAATGTCAATCCTAAGGTCCCGGGTTCGATTCCCGGCTGGGTTGGAGATTTTCCCCGCCCAGGGACTGGGTGTTGTGTTGTCCTAATCATCATCATTTCATCCTCATCGACGCGCAGGTCGCCGAAATGGCGTCAAATCGAAAGACCTGCACCAGTTGAACGGTCTACCCGACGGGAGACCTTAGCTACACGACATTTCATTTTTTCATCAGCGGACATACAGGTTTACAGATCGTCAGTTACTGAACCAAATGAAAAAACCTAAATTATTTACAAACTACGCCTTGCACACACTTTATTAAACATGTAAACGTCACTACAAGTATTGGGATTGATGTAACACCATGTTATATATGCCTCACATCATTGGCGATGATGTGGTGCAAACGAATAGCGGAATTCAGCTGAAGTGTCGGAACGCTGATGCTGACCTCCTGAATGCCCGTTTTCAAATCAGCAGTGGTTTCGGGGTCTTGTCTTTAACACAGCTCCACAAAGAGAAGTCGCATCTGTTCAGATACAGAGAATATGGCTACCAATCAAGGCCGTGCCAGTGGCCTCTGCGTACCCCGGAGTAAGAATGTATTTCTCCTGTTTTGATGGGGTCGAGCTCCATCTTGCATGAACCACATCTTGTCGAAATCAGGGTCGCTTTGCTTAATGGGAATAAATCATCTTCCAAAACCCTTCACATACCATTTGGTAGTCACTGTGCCATTAATGTATATCTCAATGATTATTCTGTGACTCGCCACTGCACACCACACAGTCACCTACTGAAAGTGAAGATGATGATGATGATGATGATGATGATGATGTTCAGCTCGTGGGGCACTCAATTGCACGGTTGTCAGTACCTGTACAAAGTCCTAATATTTGCACAATCCAATTTTTACACACTCCAATCGAGCCACTGTCACCAATATTGATGATGATAAAATGATGAGGACGGCACAAATACCCATTCTCTGGGCAGAGAAAATCCCCAACATGGCGGGGAATCGAAACCAGGATCCTGTGATCCAGAGGCAGACACACTAGCCACCAGACCACGAGCTGCGGGCTGTGTGTGGAGAGACTTCTAGATCGCGGAATGCTCTCTTTCAGTCCCCTAAATGCGCCAATTTTCCCTATTGATGAACCTATCCAAATGAAAATGGGCTTCGCCGCTAAACCATACAGCACTAATTCCCATCATGCCCTGTGGCCAACCACGCAATTTGAGCATCCTAACACAAACCGTTCAGGAGTTATGACGACTTTATTTCATATAGTTGAATAATTGCCACCCTGTACATGCAACATTGTTGAGTTATGAATGTGAGTGATCTACACTGTCCAATAATGATTGCTACAGACAGATTGAGCGACTGGTATTCATATATCAGATGTCCATGCTATGACTTTTGTGAACTATTTGCAAAAGTATAGAGTAAATATAGAGCAATTAAAACACTGGACAAATCCTTATATTCAGCCCATGCGACAGTGCACAATTGTATGCCCTGTAAGAGTCAAATCTGTAGAAGTTCAATCTATGGACGGTATAACTATGTATGAAATTAAAGTTATATTAATACCTGCAGCTGCTGACGGGCGTTGATATTTATCAACGGGGACAGGTGAAAATGTGTGCCCCGACCGGGACACGACCCCAGCATCTCCTACTTACATGGCAGACGCTCTGTCCATCTGAGCCAACGAGGGATAGTATGACTGCAGTCCCGTAAGAGTTCAGGGAATATGAAATTTCCTGGGAAATTAAAACTGTGTGCCGGACCGAGACTCGAACTCGGGAGTTTGCCTTTCGCGGGCAAGTGCTCTACCAACTGAGCTACCCAAGCACGACTCACGCCCCGTCCTCACAGCTTTACTTCTGCCAGTACCTCTACCTTCCAAACTTTACAGAAGCTATCCTGCAAAGCTTGCAGAACTAGCACTCCTGAAAGAAAGGATATTGCGGAGACATGGCTCAGCCACAGCCTGGGGGATGTTTCCAGACTGAGATTTTCACTCTGCAGCGGAAACATCCCGCAGGCTGTGTCTAAGCAATATCCTTTCTTTCAGGAGTGCTAGTTCTGCAAGGTTCGCAGGAGAGCTTCTGTAAAGTTTGAAAGGTAGGAGACGAGGTACTGGCAGAAGTAAGGCTGTGAAGACGGGGCGTGAGTCGTGCTTGGGTAGCTCAGTTGGTAGAGTACTTGCCCGCCAAAGGCAAAAGTCCCAAGTTCGAGTCTCTGTCGGGCACACAGTTTTAATCTGACAGGAAGTTTCATGTCAGCGCACACTCCGCTGCAGAGTGAAAATCTCATTCAGGGAATATGTGTGCATCCGCACAGAAGGAGAAGGTCATGGCTGGTATTGCCAGAACTACATACTTATATGGATATGGTGTCTGTTCTTTCTGACATGTCTAAAAGCAGACACCATATCCGTATAACTATGTATGATGTTATACCTATATGTGAGCCACGTACAGCTCACATTGGCGCCGTTGGTAGGTTGGCATCGTCTAATAGGGATGGTGGCGTCTCATTTTATTCTTATGTTTACTGGTGCCACTACATTTGCTAGCACTGTCTGTCCACGAGTGGCCATAGCAGCGTTTATCTATATCTAGTACCCGTACTATCTTTGGAAGGACGTAAAGTGTTTTCCTGGTCGGAAATGTCGGTAGTTCGGTTGGGATGGAGCAGCGAGAGTTGTCCGGCACCGTGAGGACACGCCTGGACCGCTGACAGCACACAGGTATTGCCGGATCGAGGGGCTGCAGTTGTGGGTGCCGCAGCCTCGCTGTCCACCGGACCCAGATCATGCCGTTTGTTCGTGCGTTTCTACTCGTAGAGTGGTCGCAAGACGAACAGCAACAAGTGGAATGTGTCGAGTTGGCGGAATCTATTAGCCGTCTTCTACGGCCAGTTATTAGTTTCTGAATTTTGTGTTATTATTGGTCAAGTGCAAACAGCGGTATTTTGCTGCTTAGTGGCCGCTAACGCCGCAGTTACCTGCCCTGGAGGTTAGCGTATTTTTTTTTTTGCGGAAGTGTACTTTTCCTCGCCTTGCCGACGCTCTCCAGCATGACGTGTAGTCCGACAGCCTGCTTGGTTGTAGTGGTCCCTTCTGCCTTTTGATGTTTTAAACACCGGATTCTGAAGACACAGTGCTGTCTGTCACTTCGTCCTCGCTTGAATTATTCCGTTGTTGTTCCGGTTATTACACGCTAGGTGTGAAACATCTCCATAGAAAAATTATGAATGACAGTACTGGAAAACCCCTTATGTTATTTGATTTTCAAACAGCTCAGTAAAACCGAACGTGCTCAGACATTTATCTCTTTACTTATTCTGACCATCACGAAACTGACACACAATATTTTTAGCGCAACGCAGTTTGACTTTCAATAATCCCTACAAAAGAATGGCCCTGACTAACAATAACCTATACCTTTCATGAATCACTTACAAAAATCTTAATTACTCGAACTAGTTGGATGAACCATTTATCATAGGTGTGCATATGCATATGTTAAATGATTACACACTATTTGTGCTTAGATGTTGAACGCAATTGCACTCTCTCTTTCTCTTTCTTTCTCTCTCTCTCTCACTCTCTCTCTCTCTGTGTATTTGTCCATATGTATGGTTTTTCTTCACTTGCTGCTGCCATTCCAACTGACTGCAATTCATTAGAAATATACTACAATGAGTGCAAACGGTATATAGAAAGAAGAAAATTGAGTTGTGTAATGATTCAATGGGAAACACTGTAAGTGGAGTCTTTATTAGTTGTAGTGTAAATAAACTGTATCTCTGAACTTGATAGTATTAGTTTAGCAATATGTATATAGAACGCTTTGATGTTCAAAAAATTATTGTTACAAAAACATACTATTCCTCTGTTATATATATATATATATATATATATATGTGTATGTAAGTCATCTCTTAAAGCATAAGTGGTTGCTGAAAATTATTGCTCCCATGCATGTCAATTTCAGCCATTTTTTAAAGTGCAAACAAAAGTTGGTGAAAATTACTGCTTATGAAACGTTTTTTTAACAAAGCTTATTAATTTTGTTATTTTATATCATCGTTATCATTTACCGACGAACCTGATTCGTACAAATTATTTGACTCATGCTCAAAAAGGAGGATCTCGAATTAATGTGTTATAACAGATAGCACTGAAAGACCTGAGTCGAAACAAGACCCCCGGAGTAGACAACATTCCATTAGAACTACTGACGGCCTTGGGAGAGCCAGTCATGACAAAACTCTACGAGCTGGTGAGGAAGATGTATGAGACAGGCGAAATACCCCCAGACTTCAAGAAGAATATAATAATTCTAATCCCAAAGAAAGCAGGTGCTGACAGATGTGAAAATTACCGAACTATCACAGCAATAAGTCACAGCTGCAAAATTCTAACACGAATTCTTTACAGACGAATGGAAAAACTGGTGGATGCGGACCTCGGGGAAGAACAGTTTGGATTCCGTAGAAATATTGGAACACGTGAGGCAATAGTGGCCCTACGACTTATCTTAGAAGCTAGATTAAGGAAAGGCAAACCTACGTTTCTAGCATTTGTAGACTTAGAGAAAGCTTTTGACAATGTTGACTGGACTACTCTCTTTCAAATTCTGAAGGTGGCAGTGTAAAATACAGGGAGCGAAAGGCTATTTACAATTTGTACAGAAACCAGATGGCAGTCATAAGAGTCGAGGGGCATGAAAGGGAAGCAGTGGTTGGGAAAGGAGAGGGTTGTAGCCTCTCCCCGATGTTATTCAATCTGTATACTGAGCAAGCAGTAAAGGAAACAAAAGAAAAATTTGGAGTACGTATTAAAATTCATGGAGAAGAAGTAAAAACTTTGAGGTTCGCCGATGACATTGTAATTCTGTCAGAGACGGCAAAGGACTTGGAAGAGCAGTTGAACGGAATGGACAGTGTCTTGAAAGGAGGATATAAGATGAACATAAACAAAAGCAAAACGAGGATAATGGAATGTAGTCAAATTAAATCGGGTGATGCTGAGGGAATTAGATTAGGAAATGAGACACTTAAAGTAGTAAAGGAGTTTTGCTATTTAGGAAGTAAAATAACTGATGATGGTCGAAGTAGACAGAATATAAAATGTAGACTGGCAATGGCAAGGAAAGCGTATCCGAAGAAGAGAAATTTGTTATCATTGAATATAGATTTATGTATCAGGAAGTCGTTTCTGAAATTATTTGTTTGGAGTGTAGCCATGTATGGAAGTGAAACATGGACGATAACTAGTTTGGACAAGAAGAAAATAGAAGCTTTCGAAATGTGGTGCTACAGAAGAATGCTGAAGATAAGGTGGATAGATCACGTAACTAATGATGAAGTATTGAATAGGATTGGGGAGAAGTTTGTGGCACAACTTGACTAGAAGAATGGATCGGTTGGTAGGACATGTTTTGAGGCATCAAGGGATCACAAATTTAGCATTGGAGGGCAGCGTGGAGGGTAAAAATCGTAGAGGGAGACCAAGAGACGAATACACTAAGCAGATTCAGAAGGATGTAGGTTGCAGTAACTACTGGGAGATGAAGAAACCTGCACAGGATAGACTAGCATGGAGAGCTGCATCAAACCAGTCTCAGGGCTGAAGACAACAACAACAACAACAACAGATAGTATGTCTTGGAAATGTAACGTCAGGCAACTAATCCGTTATCTTTTACGGATCGATCTGCATTGCCCACATCTTTTTCCACAAGAATTGGGTCCATTTCCGCATTGGGCAGGAACATCTGCAGTTTTATCACATCTTCGGACAATAAAATTCTTCTGGGTTTGAGGCCGCATTATCAGCTATAAAATTCCGACATTACAGCCACTATTTCAAGATGCCTTTCTCAGGGTGTACTGCTAACTGCTGAAAGAGCACTAGTTTGGTTACTTATATCACATGGAGGAGTGCTGTCATTGGAGATGAGGGTGAAGAGGAAGGGTATTAGGTGTTCTTTTATTGGTCTTTGCATTGTGTGTTGTCATTGGCGGGAATAGGAGTTTGCTCTTGTAGTTTCAATTAATATTATTATTATTTGACTGTGATAACGGCCGCGGCAGCCGACGTTTACATTTAGCACATCGTATCAATTTTACAATCAGTTCATCAAAGTAACTAAGGGCCTTTCACTACAGAGTGCAGAGCATGGAGAGTATACTGCCCAAAAGCAGTCCGCCTTCCCCTGCCATTTTGACACTGAGCACTTACTATGTAGCTTCATGTTTAGTTTGACGCTGATACTACATCAGAATATTTTATGATATGAAGATGGCAGTAGCCGAAACCGATCACAGTGAAATGTAAAAATTTATGTGATCAAGACGGACCTGTAAAATAAAGTGCAAAAAATATGAACACGGACTTATTTTCAGACTTTGTGTCTTCAATTGATAACACTGATAGTTTACAACTGGCTGTGAGCAAAACTGGGAGAGTGCTAATGATCTCGAACGTAACAAACACACTTGCCTCAACACCAGGAACGCTGACGCTGGAATGTGCTTACATCAGCGCAGTTCCTGAAATGCTGACACCATACAGTCTTGACATCAGTGCAGTTTCCGGAATGCTGACTCCAAAACGTATTACCATCAGCTATTTTCTCGCCAGAACTGGCAGTGAATAACTATGTGATCAAAAGTATGCGGACACCTCCGGAAAAATACGTTTTTCGTATTACGTGCATTGTGCTGCACACCTAGCGCCAGGTACTCCATATCAGCGACCTCAGCATTTATTAGACATCGTAAGAGGGCAAGTTGGGGCGCTCCGCGGAGCTCACTGACTTCGAACGTGGTCAGGTGACTGGGTGTCACTTGCGTCATACGTCTGAACGCGAGATTTCCCCATTGCTAAACGTCCCTAGGTCCACTGTTTCCGATGAGATAGTGAAGTGGAAACTTGAAGGGAGACATACAGCACGAAAGTGCACAGGCCGACCTCGTCTGTTGACTGGCAGAGACCGCCGACAGTTGAAGAGGTTCGTAACGTGTAATAAGCAGACATCTATCTAAACCATCAAACAGGAATTCCAAACTGCATCAGGATCCACTGCAAGTACTATGAAAGTTGGGCGGGAGGTGAGAAAACTGATTTCATGATCGAGCGGCTGCTCATAAGCCACACTTCGCGCCGGTAAATGCCAAACGACGCCTCGCTTGGTGTAAGGAGCGTGAACATTGGACGACTGAACAGTGGAAAAACGTTGTGTGGAGTGACGAATCACGGTACACAATGTAGCGATCCGAAGGTGGTGTGTGGATATGGCCAGCGTGTGTAGTGCCAACAGTAAAATTCGGAGTCGATGGTGTTATGGTGTGGTTATGTTGTTGTTATGTGTGCACTATTACAGCACAGGCCTACATTAATGTTTTAATTACCTTCTTGCTTCCCACTGTTGAAGGGCAATTCGGGGATTGCGATTGCACCTTTTAACACGATCGAGCATAATGCACGGCCTGTGGCTGAGTGGTTACACGACAATAACATCCCTGTAATGGGCGGGCCCGCACAGAATCTTGATCTGAATCCTATAGAACACCTTTGGGATGTTTTGGAACGCCGACTTCGTGCAAGGCGTCACCGACCGACATCGATACCTCTCCTCAGTGCAGCACTTACAAAGGGGCTGCCATTCCCCAACAAACATTAGAGCACCTGGTTGAATGTATGCCCGCGAGAGTGAAAGCACTCATCGAGGTCAAGGGTGGGCCAACACCGTACTGAACTCCAGTATTACCGATGGAGGGCGTCACGAACTTGAAAGTCATTTTCAGCCAGGTGTCCGAATACTTTTGATCACGTAGTGAAATACTTGTGCAACAAAAACCGAAAAAGTAATTCGAAGACATCAGGAATGATGAGAGCAAGTAGTCCTTATGTCACGCCAGAAATTACCTCGACAAGCGGTGCAATAAAATCGCAGTGGAAGAAGATGTGAGCCGGCCGCTGTGGCCGAGCCCTTCTGGGCGCTTCAGTCCGGAACCGCGCTGCTGCTACGGTCACAGGTTCGAATCCTGCTGTCTTTAGGTTAATTAGGTTTAAGTACTGGGTGATGAAAAAGTCAGTATAAATTTGAAAACTGAATAAATCACGGAATAATGTAGATAGAGAGGTACAAATTGACACAAATGCTTGACATTAGAAACAAAAAAAATACAAAGGTTAAAAAAATGTCCTACAGATGCTGCATCATCTGATCACAATAGCATTAATTAGCAAAACAAAGTAAGACAAAGCAAAGATGATGTTCTTTACAGGAAATGCTCAATGTGCCCATCATCATTCCTCAACAATAGCTGTAGTCGAGGAATAATGTTGTGAACAGCACTGTAAAGCATGTCCGGAGTTATGGTGAGGGATTGGCGTCGGATGTTGTCTTTCAGCATCCCTAGATATGTCGGTTGATCACGATACACTTGCGACTTCAGGTAACCCCAAAGCACACGATCAGCACCAAACGACGCAACGCAAGAAATCTTTCACGCCTCTAGCAATATGGGGTGTTTTTTTTTGTTCTAATAAAACCCCATGTCATTCCAAGCATGTGTGTCAATTTTTACCTCTCTATCTACATTATTCCGTGGTTTATTATGTTATCAAATTTATACTGACTTTTTGATCAGCCGGTAGTTCTAAGTATAGGGGACTGGTGAACTCAGATGTTAAGTCCCATTTGAACAATTTGAACCGTTTGAAGAAGATGTGTGGGAGGCAGATGAAAAGATGTGTATGCCCAGAATATGCCTAAGCCAAGATTTGCAGAAGAAGAAATATTATCTACATTCCGTGTATTATGTGTCTGTTTAGAAGTGAATTTTCGATACTGTTGTAAGATATGATCGAGGAATGAATATTGTTATAGCTCTTGCTATTATACTTACGAGCCACTTGCAGAACCTTCCCCATACACAGAGGACTTGCTGGCGTTGCTGCCTGTACCGTCTGGCACCCAGCAGGATGTTCGTCTCGCTACGCACTGCCTGGTGGATCTTGCTCACAGTCAGAGCCATAGTACTCCTTTGCAGGGGCGTTATCTGGGCGGGGTTGTGAGCGTTCACAAATTTCCTGATATTATCTACACCGTTGAAAACTATTGGAGGCCTCACCGTTTTGTCGCCACACTGACACAGATACTTTTCGGTATAGTCATTCACTATGTCTGTCCACTTCTTCCAGCTTCCAGTCAGCCAAAAATTTTCATTCAACTTCCAGTCCCTGATTTCTCTGCACAGTCTTTCGTAAATGTAGCTGTGCGCCTTACTGGACGCCAGCAGTGTCTCAATCTCCCCGCGGATGGCAACCTCGATCTCTTCGGAGTCTTTCTGCTGGCAGAAAATGGCGAAGTGCTCGATGAACCTGTGGTCATTCTTCACCGCCCTTCGCACTTCTCTGTTGTCGGGATTGAGCCCGTACAGTTTCCCGCCTGTGTCCAGAAACTCAGCCCCCGGCACGCCGGCCGGGCTTCTGCTGACGATCATCCCCCTGGTGTCGCAGGCGAGAGGTGCGTTTGTCGATAGTAGCAGCGTGAAATTGGGAGTCTGCAGCTCGCTTTTGATGTTGTGGTAGGACTCCTGGTACATGGCGACGCAGAACCCCGAAGTCTGCAGGAGCATGGCTCTGGTGATTTCGGAGGAGCCGCGCGCCGGGGCCCTGTGCTTCAGCTGCGCCAGCAGCAGGTGCGAGTCGGCGCTGTTGCCGCACTGCCACCTGAGCACCAGATCGTCGAATTTGCCAGCGCCCTCGTTGTTGGAGGAGAGGTGGAACTCCAGGTTGTAGCGCAGGCAGCGCAGGAAGGCGAGGGCCAGGCTACGTTCCTCGTAGTCCACACCCCTCGTGTCTGCTGGAGCTTGCAGCTTCGGAAACAGCGAAACAGCGGACCTGCAGAAAAGTTGGAGGTCCACTCAGCCAACAACACCTGTAATAACCACTTCTATGATGTGAGTACAATACTCTCTTCCTCCAACAGTCACCAGGAAAACCCTTGTAGTACTATGCGTGGATAAATACACTGGCAGAAAAAAACTCACAACCCTAAAAAATAATTAATGTAATTTCCAAATTAGCAGCAACCAGTCACAAGATCATGTTTCCTTTACTTAGTTTTGCATATCGATTTCAACTGATTAACAGCCATCATCATTGCTACAAATACAAGAATAAAAATAAAAATAATTCATGACAGTGACCAAATGAATAAAAGTACATAACGCAAGATTAAATGTATATGGACTCATTGAACCATTTAAAGTGCACATACAAATTTACCTTTCAACGTGTACGTTCCCTGAGTAATAACACTGTCTTAAACAGATGTCAAACATGAAGTGATATGTAGAGAATTGACTATGACAACGAGATACCAAAAGGGGGCGCTGCAAGGCAAACCCGCCCTCTACGCAAAAAATATAGTTAAACTAAAGATGAAAAGAAGAAATGACATAGAAAGTGCGGTAAAATATAATGAAAAAATACTGAAAAAATTACAAAAATGGATACATTGACAAAGACTTTGTCAGTTTTTTTTCTTTATTGTTATTTTAAGACCTGTACAACAGGCAGGCTGTCAGCAGCGTTCTATGCTGCTCTTCAGCCATAGGATACACAATGAGAAAAAAAAAACAGAAAGATTACACATAGGTTACAGAACGGTGGGCAAGAAAACAGTTGACACAGAAAGACAAACACGGAGCTGTTCACACTCGACGTTAATCCACACTTGAAACTGTTGACACGATGCACAAACACTGAAGACGGCGATGGCACAGGTGAACGATGGCGTGTGACGTTGAACACTGAACACTAAACAGGACGGCACACTCGAGACACTGATGGCGATGATCTCCACGTAGCGTGTGCGAGTCCGGGGACCTGCCAAGAGGGGAAGGAGGGCAGGGGGGTGAGGTGGAGAGGGGAGAACAAAGACGCCAATGGCTGAGGAGATGGGAGGAGGAGGAGAGGGACAGGGGAGTTGAAGCCCAGGGGGGGAGAAAGGGAGGGAGGGGTGCCCAAAGGAACAGACACAGGAAGAGGGAAGGAGGATCAAAGTTGGTAGGAGGGGTATATGGAGGGGAGGAGGATATATGGAGGGGGAGCTGGGGGAAGCCACCTTGGGAGAAGGTTAGGAGGGTGGAGAGATGGAGACCGGGTGGGACGTGAGAATACAGGCGCGGCAGCTGGCGGGGGTGGGAGAGACAAGGAGGTGGGGAGGGTCGAGTTTGTGGGAGGTGTACAGGATCCATATCCTTTCAAGGAAAAGGAGGAAGTGGGGGAAAGGAATGAGATTGTACAGGATCTGCATGGGGGAGGGGTGACGGGTGCAATAGGCGAGGTGGAGAGCATGGTATTCAAGCATTTGAAGGGATTTATAAAAGATAGGGGGGCGGAGATCCAGATGGGTGTAGCAAAAAGAGCGGATAAGGGATTTATAGGTGTGGAGGATGGTAGAGGGGTCCAGACCCCACGTACGGCCCGAAAGGAGCTTGAGGAGACGGAGTCGGGAGTGTACCTTGGCTTGGATTGTCCGGAGATGGGGGGTCCAGGAGAGGCGACGGTCGAGGGTGACGCCAAGGTACTTGAGGGTGAGAGTGAGGGCGATAGGACGGCCGTAGATGGTGAGATAGAAATCAAGGAGGTGGAAGGAAGGGGTGGTTTGGCCTACAATGATCGGCTGGGTTTTGGAGGGATTGACCTTGAGCAACCAGTGGTGAACTGGTCAAGATAGGATTGGAGAAGGTGTTGGGAGAGCTGCAGGGTGGGGGCAAGGGCAAGGAAGGCGGTGTCATCGGCAAACTGGAGAAGGTGGACAGGGGGGTGTCAGCGGCGGCATGTCCGCCGTATACAAAAGGCACAGAAGGGGGAGAGGACAGAGCCTTGGGGCACACTGGAGGAGGGAAAAAAGATGTAGGAATCCGTGTTATGGATGGTGACGTAGGAAGGACGGTGGGAGAGAAAGGAGCCAATCAGACGGACGTAGTTAATGGGAAGGGCGAAGGTTTGGAGCTTGAAGAGGAGACCGGAATGCCATACGCGGTCATAAGCTCGTTTGAGGTTCAGGGAGGGGAAGATAGCGGAGCGACAGGAATTAAGCTTGTCGGAAAGGAGATGAGTGAGGTGAAGGAGAAGGTCGTCGGAACAGAAGGACGACCGAAAGCCACACTGGGTAACTGGAAGGAGGCGGTGCTGGTGGAGATGCTGGCGGAGATTCTGGTGGATGCGGTGGGTGAGGATAGATTCCAGGACCTTGCTGAAGACCGAGGTAAGGCTAATGGGACAGTAGGAAGAGACGGCGGACGGCGGTTTGCCAGATTTAAGGAACATCAGGATATGGGAGGTTTTACACAGGTCGGGGTAGTAACCGGTGGACAGGACTACATTGTAGAGCCTGGCCAAGGTGGAGAGGAAAGAGGCAGGAGCTTCACGAAGGTGACGATAGGTGACACGAACATTACCAGGAGCGGTGTTGCGTTTTGTGCGGAGTTTAGCAATGAGATCCTGTGTAGTGATTTGGTCATTGAGTTCCGTGTGTGTAATGTTTTCCAAGTACTGGAAACCAGGCGTGAGGGGAGGGACAGAGGTGTCAGTACGATCGCGGACATCCGGGAAGAGGGAGTAATCAAACTGGAGATCATCTGGGACGGAAAAGACATCAGACAGGTAGGAGGCAAAGTGATTGGCCTCACTAAGGGTGTCAGGGAAGGGGTGATAATCATGGAGAAGAGGATAGTAGGGGGAGGGTTTAGTTCCAGTAAGGCGACGAAAGGCTGACCAGAACTTGGACGAGTTGATAGGTAGTGTAACATTTAAACGGGTGCATGTCTGTCGCCAGTCCCGGCATTTCTTGGCCGCGAGCAAATTACGAGTTGGAGTTGCCGGTGGCGTCGTAGTGTGTCTGGGTCATGCGTGTGGAGCAAGGCACGGTAGAGACAGCAGGATTCCCAGAGGAGGTGACGGTCTGTGGGGGTAAGGTAGGACGGTGGGGGTGGATGGCGACAGTAGGGACGTGGGCCTCCATGGCCTCAGACAAGGTCTACTGGAGAAAGGTGGCGGCATGGGTTACATCGTCAGGGTGACGGTAGGTGGTGGCTATCGACCTGGGTGGAGAGGGTATCCCAATAGGCATTCCAGTTGGCATGGGAATAGTCATGGACGTACTTTGGGGGAGGGTCATGACGGGTGTCGGGGCAGGGGCGACGACTGTCTGAAAAGGTGAGGAGGACAGGGAGATGGTCGCTACCAATAGGCTCCAGGACATCCACTGTTATACGGCCAAGGAGGTTGGCGGAGCAAAGGACAACATCAGGAGTGGAGTTGGATTCGGGATGGGTGTGCTGGGGGATGGGGATGAGGTCGCCTTAAAGGGAGGAGAGTAACCAATGCCACTGCCGTAACTGGGCGGCGGAACGACTGTGGATGTTGAGGTCGGCGGCGATCACGTAGGAGGAGAAGGTACGGTCAACGTGGGAGAGGAAGTCGAAGGGAATAGGTTCGTTATGGTGCACATAGATGGTGGCGCAGGTAACGGTAAGGCCAGGGAAGAAGAGACTAAGGATCAGTTGCTCGGTGGGGTTGGGAAGGAGAGGTTGGAGCCGAACAGGGATCTGGCGGTGGTGACCAATGTTAACTCCGCCACATGCAATCGGGAAGAGATTATCAGAACGATGAAGGAGGTATGGCGAAGTGTGGACGGTGTGGTGGGGTTGGAGGAAGGTTTCATTGAGGAAGGCGTCCACATGGTGGGTGGCAAGGGTGTGCAGGAAGAGGTTCTTGTTCGCGAGAAGGGAGCGGATGTTGTTGAAAACGATACGGTGCTGTTGCGCCATGTCAGGGATTACACAAGGGTGTCAAGGCAGGAGAAGGTGAAATGGGCCTGGTTGTTGGAGTAGGTGGCATACATTTTCAAGTGGAAAATGGAACGGGCAGTGAGGGAGACCTGTTGGAGGGTGTGAGGGCGCTGGAAAGGGTGGACATTTCGTAGGACAATGGTGAGGAACCTGTTGATGTCCTCAGCGGTGGGGGGGGGGGGGGGGACGAAGGGAATTGCCAGGAGGGGTGGGGGCGTCCAGAGGGCGGACAGGTACGGTGAGTTCAGGAGTGGTCAGAGGGGGTCGGGCTTTACACTTTTGGGAGTAGGTGGGATGGGGGAGATTGCAGGTATTGCAGGAGGGAGGGGATTGGAGTTTAGGGCACTGCCGCAGGAAATGCGCTTGTCTACAATGTGGGCAGGTGGGAGTCTCGCAGCACTTGGCTGTTGGGTGTGCATTATAGTGCAGACACCTCTGGCAGCGCAGGGATTGATGAGGGGAATGGGAGGGGTCGACCTTGTAGCGCTGGTGGAACAGGAGGGCACCCTCCTTCAGGAGACGGTCAATGGAGGGGGTGTCCTCGGAGAAAATCCGCATAAGGCGAGTGGGGCCGGCTGAGTTGAAAATGCGGCAGACCACCCGCACCTCCAGCGTGGGATGACCTTGAGCTCTGCCAACACCTCCTCCTCCGTGATCGACTGACTGAGCCGAGTGATCACGGGAGTGAGGGTCGGCGGGTGACGTGGGGTTTGGTGCTGGCGGGTGGGAGATGGAGAAGGAGCAGGGGTGAGGGAAGCATGGGGGCCAAAAAGGGTGACGGGGAGGTGGGAGAGGATGTCATTATGGAGGGTAGCGCTGGGGGAGGAAATGAGAACGGAATCCCATCTGGGAGTGAGGAGAGAGATCTGAGCACCAGGGAAGTGTTGGCGGAGAAGGAGGGAGAGATTCTGGGCCTCAAGAAGGGAAGGATCAGGACAGGAGAGGAGGTATTTGTAGAAAGAGCGGGCGGAGGTGGAAAAGGAGGCGGCGGGAGCAGGGCCAGGAGGGGAGACATCCATGGCATCCTGGGGGGGGGAAGGAGGACGGGGTGGTGCCACTAGGGCGCTTAACGGCGGCAGAAGGGTGGGTGGTGATATGAGGGACGACTTTGTCAGTTACATAGTACAGTTATATAAGCCGAAAAGCGATTGTACGAATAAGTAAAATAGGTACAAAATAGGTAAGTAGCACACTGTATAAAATTTTTTAAAAAACATTTGAAAAAATTTTAAAAAAATTTAAAATTATTCAATATATTATCGAAGAGCAAAATTAATCATAATGCTAAAACGTAAAAACGGTGTTGGCATCCATCTAACGTACAGTAAAAGATATTCAGGATTTTTCTCGACAGATGGCGCCACATTGCTGAATGCACATTAAAGTGAATTAAGTTAAGATAAGAAAATTAACAGACATGAACGAAACAAACGTATTAAAGAAACAAGACCAAATGTAGAAATAAAGTGCTAGGACATTTCATACATGGGAAAATTAACACAGGCTCGATAGGATGAATTGAGAACTCGTTGGGGCTCTTACGGTGTGCTCGTATATCATGAGACATGAATCCAGACGGTTTCTCGTTGTCATGATTAATTCTCAACGTATCACTCCATGTTTGACGTTTGTTTGAGACAGTGTTATTAATCAGGGAACATACGCATTGAAAGGTAAATTTGTATGTGCATTTTAAATGCGTCTATATACATTTAATTTTTCTTTATATACATTTATTCATTTGGTCACTGTTATTAATTATTTTTATTCTTGTATTTGTAGCACCGATGATGGCTGTTAATCAGTTGAAATCGATATGCAAAATTAAATAAAGGGAACACGATCTTGCGACTGGTTGCTGCTTATTTGGTAATTTTATGGTTTACGGTCGCTGCGCATCTTGCAAACCACATGGAGCCCCCCATTCAGAAATTAATGTAATGAAATTTCAGGAATACATAAGTGTGGGTAACATATTTAAATGATTAACATTGCAATATTGAAGACATAGGGCTCTCATGGCTATGATGGGGTGCCTAGCATAATACTGAAGCACTGTGCTGCACATCTTAGACCTCTGATTAGCCATATTTGTAACTTTTCCTTCAGGAATGGTCAGTTTCCGGAACGATTCAAGTACTCAGTAGCAAATCTGCATTATAAAAAGGGAGAAAGGGATAATTTAGACAGTTTTAGACCTATTTATATGCCACCATTGTTTGCTAAAGTTATTGAAAAGGTTCTGTATGTAAGGATAATTGATTATTCTGTTTTCTCTGTGAGATGCTGGATGGGTTAAACAAAAGGTTTTGAACGCTAGGCGTATTTTTTAATTTAACTAAGGCGTTTGATTGTGTTGATCACAAAATATTGCTCCGGAAGTTGGGCCATTACGGAATATGGGGAGTAGGTCACAGTTGGTTCACCTCTTACTTTAGCAACAGACAGCAAAAGGTCATCGTTGAGAGTGGCTGTGTTGTGGGTTCTGAGTGGGGTATGTTCAAGTGAGGGTGGTGGGGGTGCCCCAGGGATCAGTGTTGTGGCCACGCCTGTTCCTTATTTACATAAATGATATGTGCTCTAGTATTATGGGTAAAATACGTATGTTTGCTGATGACACTAGCTTGGTAGTAAAGGATGTTGTATGCAAGATTGGCTAAGTTTCGAATAGTGCAGTTCATGACCCAAGTTCATGGCTTGCAGAAAAAAACTTCACGCTAATTCACAGTAAAACTCAGTTTTTGCTGTTTCTAACACACAATTCAACGAAGCCTGACGTTTTAATTTCAGAGAATGGGCATATGATTAGTGAAAGTGAACAGTTGAAATTTCTAGGTGTTCAGATAGACAGTACCGTCATGGAAAGCCCATGTTCAAGATCTTGTTCAAAGACTTAATGCTGCCATTTTTACTATTCGAACAGTATCTGACGTGAGTGATCATTCGACACGAAAATTAGTCCACTTTGCTTATTTTCATTCGCTTATGTTGTATGGTATTACATTTTGGGGTTGCTCTTCCCGTTCTAGAAGGATATTTTTGGTTCAGAAACGGGCGGTTCGGGCATTAAGTGGTGTTCACGAAACTCTTATCGACCCCTGTTCATTGACATTAGCCTCTCAATATATATTTTCCTTACTGTCATTTCTCGTTGACAATATTAATTTATTCCCAAGAATAAGCAGCTTTCACTCAGTTAATACTCGGCAGAAATCAAACCTGCATTTGCATCGGATTTTCTTAACTCTTGTGCAGAAAGGTATGCAGTATACTGTTGCATCCATTTTCAATGAGCTACCACTAAAATTCAAATATCTTAGCAGTAATCCATGAGCTTTCAAATCGAAACTGAAAAGTTTCTTCATGGGTCACTCCTTCTATTCTGTCGAGGACTTCCTTGAAAAATTACGCTGATTCCTGTTGTATTGTTGACATTGTTTACGTAAACTTATGGCTTGAATTTTTACAGGTTCATAAACATTTTAGTTTTATCTGGTAATACTTTTATGCTGTTATTTCAGGTAGCGACACGTTCCATGATCTTGGAGATTTGCTCCCAAATTTTTTCCTACGGGGCTTGACGTGAAAATAAATTAAAAAAGAAACACTGGAGAAGCCGTTGGAAATGTGAAATGCTGCTACATTATTAACCAGAATGTTGAATGCAGGCATGCAAACGCGCGTGTAGTGTGATTTCCACGTGTCGTACGACAGCTTGTGGGTGGAGTTCCATGCCTGTCTTACTTGCACAGTTAATGCTCTTTGTGGGTGACGCTGCAATTGTTGTGCGGTGTCCCGTCCCATATGTGCACGATTGCAGACCGATCTGGTGATCGAGCAGGCGAGGGTAACATGTCGACACTCTGAAGTGTGGTGGATTACAACAGCAGTATGTGGGAGATAGTTGTTGTTGTTGTGGTCTTCAGTCCTGAGACGCGTTTGAAGCAGCTCTCCATGTTACTCTATCCTGTGCAAGCTCCTTCATCTCCCAGTATCTACTGCAAACTACATCCTTCTGAACCTGCTTAATGTATTCATCTCTCGGTCTACCTCTACGATTTTGACCAATACTAAATTTGTGATCCCTTGATGCCTCAGAACATGTCCTACCAACCGATTCCTTCTTCTAGTCAAGTGGTGCCACATACTGCTCTTCTCCCCAATCCTATTCAGTATCTCCTCATTAGTTATGTGATCTACCCACCTAACCTTCAGAATTCTCCTGCAGCACCTCATTTCTAAAGCTTCTATTCTCTTCTTGTCCAAACTATTTATCATCCATGTTTCACATCCATACATGGCTACACTCCATACAAATACTTTCAGAAACGACTTCCTGACACTTAAATTTCTCCTCTTCAGAAACGCTTTCGTTGCCATTGCCACTCTACATTCTATTTCCTCTCTACTTCGACCATCATCAGTTATTTTCCTCCCCAAGTAGCAAAACTCCTTTACTACTTTAAGTGTTTCATTTCCTAATATAATTCCCTCACCATCACCCGACTTAATTCGACTACATTCCATTATCCTCGTTTTGCTTTTGTTGATGTACATCTTATTTCCTCCCTTCAAGACACTATCCATTCCGTTCAACTGCTCTTCCAAGTCCTTGCTGTCTCTGACAGAATTACAATGTCATCGGCAAACCTCAAAAGTTTTATTATTTCTTCTCCATGGATTTTAATACCTACTTTGAATTTTTCTTTTGTTTCATTCACTGCTTGCTGAATATACAGATTAAATAACATTGGGGAGAGGCTACAACCCTGTCTCAATCCCTTCCCAACCACTGCTTCCCTTTCATGCCCCTCGACTCTTATAACTGCCATCTCGTTTCTGTACAAACTGTAAATAGCCTTTCGCTCCCTGTATTTTACCCCTGCCACCTTCAGAATTTGAAACATAATTTTCCAGTCAACATTGTCAAAACCTTTCTCTAAGTCTACAAATGCTAGAAACGTAGGTTTGCCTTTCCTTAATCTTTCTTCTAAGATAAGTCGTAGCGTGAGTATTGCCTCACGTGTTCCAATATTTCTACGGAACCCAAACTGATCTTCCCCGAGGTCGGCTTCTACTTGTTTTTCCATTCGTCTATAAAGAATTCGCGTTAGTATTTTGCAGCTGTGGCTTATTAAACTGATTGTTGGGTAATTTTCACATCTGTCAACACCTGCTTTCTTTGGGATTGGAATTATTATATTCTTCTTGAAGTCTGAGGGGATTTCGCTTGTCTCATACATCTTGCTCACCAGATGATAGAGTTTTGTCAGGACTGGCTCCCCCAAGGTTGTCAGTGGTTCTAATGGAATGTTGTCTACTCCCAGGGCCTTGTTTCGATTCAGGTCTTTCAGTGCTCTGTCAAACTCTTCACGCAGTATCATATCTCCCATTTCATCTTCATCTACATCCTCTGCTATTTCCATGGTATTATCCTCAAGTACATCGCCCGTGTATGGATCCTATATATACTCCTTCCACCTTTCTGCATCCCCTTGTTTGCTTAGAACTGGGTTTCCATCTGAGAGGAGATTGTTATCCTGTTGGAAAAACACATGAAATATAGTTCCTGAATGCCAGCAGAGCAGGTCGAATCACTGGACTAAACACCAATTTGCAGTCAGTGTGTGTGCTATAACCATTTGTTGACATCTAGTATTGATTTGAGTGTCAGGAGGTCGTTTCTGAAAGTATTTGTATGGAGTGTAGCCATGTATGGATGTGGAACACGGATGATAAATACTTGCACAAGAAGAGAATAGAAGCTTTAGAAATGTGGTGCTACAGGAGAATGCTGAAGGTTGGGTGGGTAGATCACATAACTAATGAGGAGATACTGAATAGGATTGGGGAGAAGAGCAGTATGTGGCACAACTTGACTAGAAGAAGGAATCGGTTGGTAGGACATGTTCTGAGGCATCAAGGGATCACAAATTTAGTATTGGAGGGCAGGATGGAGGGTCAAAATCGTAGAGGGAGACCAAGAGATGAATACACTAAGCAGGTTCAGAAGGATGTAGGTTGCAGTAGGTACTGGCAGATGAAGAAGCTTGAACAGGATAGAGTAGCATGGAGAGCTGCATCAAACCAGTGTCAGGACTGAAGACCACAACAACAACAAGGGCCAGTGTGTCTAGCACACCACACAGGTTGGTTGCAGGCCCTCAGCTAGACTCCCTGGCACAGAGGTAGGACCAGCTTTGAACAGAAATCACAACAGGCCTCCACCTTGTCCTCCAGTGAGCTCTCGCTTGACACAACTGAAGCCTCAAACAGCTGTGGTCGTGGTCGGTGGAATACGCGCTACACGTAGCTGTCCTTGCAGTAAATGATCTGTAGCAGTTCTCTGTGTCACTATGGTGCCAACTGCTGCCCAGATTGCTGCTCCAGATGCAGTACGATGCGCCAGAGCCAGACACCCAACACTGTGATCTTCCCTCTCGGTAGCGACGAGTCGCCATCCGGAGCCTGTTAGTTTTACAACAGTACGTTCCCGTCACCATCGCTGTCAGCAATCATGTACACTGTATAACGGTACTTTGCGGGCAGGAGTGTCAATTAGCATCATATTAATTAAAATTGGGGATAAATAGACTTTATTTTGGAAGAATTAAAAAGGGGAAAGTAATAAAAAAAATTCAAAAGGCTCTGACAAGGGAACCTCTCCATCGCACCTCCCTCAGATTTAGCTGTAAGTTGGCACAGTGGATAGGCCTTGAAAAACTGAACACAGATCAATAGAGAAAACAGGAAGAAGTTGTGTACAACTATGAAAAAAATAAGCAAAATACAGGGTGCGTTCCGAAAGTAATGCAATTATTCTTTTTTAAAGTAATTTATTGAGCAGATTTGCACAAACACTTAAAATTCTTCAAAGTACTGTCCTTGGGCCTCTACACATTTTTTCCAGCGACTCTGCCATGACCGGTACGCGCCCTGGAAGGCGTCTTCTGGGACCTCTCGCAAGGTCTTCGTCACGGCGGATTGGATCTCGTCTATGGACGAAAAACAGGTTCCTTTCAGGGCTGACTTAATCCTAGGAAACAAAAAGAAGTCAGCTGGGGCGAGGTCAGGACTATAGGGGGGGGGGGGGGGGCAGCGTTGGCACCTGGTGTTTGGCCAGGAACTCGCGGACTCGTAGCGCGTTGTGGCAAGGCGCGTTGTCGTGATGGAGTTGCCAGGTAGCGGAGATGTCCTTTCTCGTCCTGACGACCCTTTTGCGGAGTCTTTCCAGCACATCCACGTAGTAGGCAGCGTTAACTGTCTGTCCTTGAGGAACAAACTCCTTATGGACCACTCCTTTGCTGTCGAAAAAGACAATGAGCATTGTTTTCACTTTTGATTTGCTCATTCTTGCCTTTTTGGGCTTGGGGGACTGATCAGTGTGCCACTCAGAGCTTTGGCGTTTTGTTTCTGGGTCGTATTCAAAAACCCAGGTTTCATCACCAGTGATGACGTTGTCCAAATAATCAGGTTCAATTTCAACACGTTGCAAAAGTTCACTTGAAATTTCCGCTCGGTTGGTCTTTTCGTCGTCTGACAACACCTTGGGCACGAGCTTGGCGCACAATTTCCTCATCGCTAAATCTTCAGTAACAATGCGAAAAACAACAGTAGACGACAAGTTCAGTTCATTGGCAACCATCCTGATACTCAATCGACGGTCAGAGTCCAACAGTTGTCGCACACGAGCCACATTGTTGTCGGTTTTGCTGGTTGACGGCCGCCCAGAGCGTTGTTCGTCGTGAACCTCTTCCCGGCCTTCCTTAAAGGCCTTTAACCACCTCGAAACTTGTGAGTAGGACAGAGCAGAGTCCCCGTAAGCCTCACGAATCATTTTGTTAGTCTCCTCAAAAGATTTGTTCAGTTTAGCACAAAACTTAATCGCGTAACGTTGCTCGATCGTCGATTCCATTTTTTTCGTGACACGGTCGGCGCGCAGAGGTTTACAATAACAGACGTCCTGCCGCTTCCACAGCTCGGAGAGCACTGAAACCGGTTTCGCGGCAAAGCTTAGCGTCCCCCCCACCTACTCCATGTGGCCCGCTCCCACTCCGACTACTAGGAGCGGCGCGGGAAATTCAGTTGCATTACTTTCGGAACGTACGCTGTATACAGACTGAATAGTCCATGCGCAAGATAAGCAACATCAGGAACACTGTAACTCAAGAGCGTCGTGGTCACGTGGTTAGCGTGAGCTGCTGCGGGGTGAGACGTCCTTGGTTCAAGTCTTCTCTCAAGTGATAAGTTTAATTTTTTACTTTCAGTTTATGTGACAAACTCTTATGTTTCCATAACTTTTTTGGGAGTGATTATCAGCTCCACAATAAAACCTAAATCGGGGAAGGTAGAAGAATCTTTTTACCCATTCGCCAAGTGTACAAGTTAGGTGGGTCGACTACATATTCCTGTCATGTGACGCAGATGCCGCCACCAGTGTCGTATAGAATATATCAGACGTGTTTTCCCGTGGAAGAATGGGTTGACCTATGACCTTGCGATCAAATGTTTTCGGTTCCCATTGGAGAGGAGCGTCCTTCCGTCTACTAATCGCACGGTTTTGAGGTTCGGTCGCAAAACACAGACACTAAACTTATTAAAGTGAACAGAGACGTCAATGAACGAACAGACAGATCACAACTTTGCGAAAATAAAGAAAGTAATGCGAAAATAAAGCAAGTAAACTTTTCACTCGAGGGAAGACTTGAACTAAGGACATCTCAGGCTAGCCACGGGACCACGGCGCTCCTGATCTCACGCTGTCCTTAATGTTGCCTGTCTTGCACATGGACTACTCAGTTTGTAAATTCTGCTTATTTTTTTCATAATTCCACACAACTTCTTCCAGTTTTCTCGATTGATCTGTGTTCAGTTTTTCAAGGCCTATCCACTGTGACAAATTATAACTAAATTTGAGGGGGGTGCTATGGGGAGGTTCCCTTGTGAGCACTATGGGACTTAACATCTGAGGTCATCAGTCCCCTAGAACTACTTAAATAACCTAAGGACATCACACACATCCATGCCCGAGGCACGATTCGAACCTGCGACCGTAGCGGTCGCGCGGTTCCAGACTAAAGCGCCTAGAACCGCTCGGCCACTCAGGCCGGCGGGAAAGTAATACGAAACTTTAATAACTGCACAATATTGCTAAGAAGCAATATAAAGAAAAGTAATAAAAAGCAAAGTAGCAAAGACCAAGCGGGACAGAAAGATATAGGTGCGCGTTTGTTTTTTAACACATATAAAAGAACATGTAACACATTATTGAGCTCTCTACCTTCAGTTATCGCGATCGGGCTAGTCGATGAAAAAGTGGTACGCGACTGCGAAATTCGTTAAAGAGATTATTTAAAGACTCTTCAAGCACGCTTAAAACACATTACGTGTGGCGAAGTGATCAGAGTCGTTTATTGTCGGGTGAAGTGAAAATAACAACATAATTCGAACTTTGTATTAGGTGGGAAAAATGCTCTTGGGAAACTATTACGGTTATGAAACCCACGAAAGTTTATTCGCAACGGAAATATATAGTTTAAGTAATTCTGAATTTTATAAAATTTATCCTTGGACGGTTGCTAGGGTGACTGATACAAACAACGCTCCAGCAAAAAAACAGTTCGCTTATTAACTACCAGATATTAATTAACAGCGACCTAAAATACTAAAAAAAAGTGCATACACCGTTGAAGTGAACCCTGCGCGTGAAAGACAATCACATCGAACATTTCGAGAACGAAGAATAGAAGAATTGAGAGCCTGGCTCGTGTCGATACTTGGACATTATATGACACGCGTTATTCAGAAGACGATATCGACAAGAAGGATAGGATCTTCACCTCCAATGCCGATTCATATTTCAAACTGATTCAAATGGCTCTGAGCACTGAGGTCATCAGTCCCCTAGAACGTAGAACTACTTAAACCTAACTAACCTAAGGACATCACACACATCCATGCCCGAGGCAGGATTCGAACCTGCGGCTGTAGCAGCAGCGCGCTTCCAGACTGAAGCACCTAGAACCGCTAAACCACCGCGGCCGGCTTCATATTTCATATTTAGTTAGTGAAATGAAAAGTGTTAATAAACAAACTACATTTCAATTTTATCCACGATTTAGGCTTCATTACGTAGTTTGACTACATGATAAACAATATCTGTGGAAGTCGTATCCAACGTATCGTCATAATATTTAGCCAACCAATATTGTGGGACACCAAAAATGTAAATGCATGACATTTTTCTTACAGCGGATGTATAATGTGTGAGTGTGACGAACTATATTGAGAAACTGAACATCCATTACGTACTTGCATGTTTATCTGCGAAAATGGTCCTTGTCGGTACATCAGCATAGAGTTCGAATAGAATCGCTGGAACAGTGCAAACCATTCAGATTAATCGAACATCTAAATACGCATAATGCTGGTATTCCAGGATGTGTTCTTTCTCCTCACCCCCGTGCCAGTAATTGAATTAAGAGTCAACCGGGAATAACGTTTAAATCAACTGACGACCATTGAGCTAGCGTCACGAATTTTCAAACGGCCACTGCTATGTGTGAAGGCGAGTGACACTACAAGTGCTAACGTCGGTCGAGGGGTGTCGGCGTGATCGTATTGAATGACATTGAGCAGTCACAAGTGGCTGCATTCCTGCCAATTTCTTCTACAACATCGCAGAAGGAGCATCCAGCTTCTCGTAGTATTACGACACGTCCTTGTTCAAACGGAGGGAGGTGTTGGTAATGGCGTCTTTGCTGCCTCCAAGGCATTCTTGACTAACATCAACTCTCCACGTCGTATCTCAGAGCTAGGTAACGTCCACGAGCCGGGGGTAGAATTTGCTGTTTTGAAGAGCGCGCCACAGTGAGTAGTGTAAAGCAGTCGCCTTCCGTTTCTGGCGGTGGCGCCGCTGTGGCAATCGCAGCTTTGGTGTCTCCCTCTGGTGGGAACGGGTAAGGTTGCCTGTTCACGTGCATTTAAGGGGCGCTATGAGCTCGGCAAAGACCTCGCGCAAACTCGACCCTCGTCACCCGCTTGTCTCGCCCATCCCCTCCCACCCTCGTCTGCTGCCGCGCCTGTATTCCCAACCGATCTCTATCTCTCCACCCTCCTTACCCTCTCCCAAGGTGGCTTCCGCCAGCTCCCCCTCCCTGATGATGTCCTCCTCCCCTCCATCTACCCCTCCTATCAACTTTGATCCTCGCCACCCCCACTCCCGTGTCCTCTCCTCTTGGCACCCTCCCTCCCTTCTCTTTCCTTTTCCCGTGTCCCCTTCCTCCACCTCTCTTCCCCTGGGCTCCCCCCTTTTTTCCTCTCCTCGCCCTATCTCCCTTGCCCATGGCATCTGCCCTCCCCTCTCCCTATCCCACTCCCCTTCCTCCTCCCCCTCCCTTGGCAGGTCCCCGGACTCGCACACGCTCAGTGAACACTCGCGCGCCGGAGATCGACCCCTCGTGTTTCTGTGTGTGCCGTCGTTTTGTGCTTAAGTGGTTCAGTGTTATTAGTTTTGTGCACCTTTGTTCACGTGTGACTATTTTTCGTCTATGTCTGTGTCCAAGTGTCTGAACAACTTTTATCTTGGGCTCAACACATGTGAATGGCTCCATGTGTTTTAAAAAGTGTTTGCCTCCATATGTCCACCATCTATTCATCTCACATTGTCATCATTTCTGTCTTGTATGTTTCTCTGCGGCCGAAGAGCGGCGTAGTATGCTGCTGCAGGCCTGCCTGTAAACAGGTTTAAAATAACAATAAATGAAAAAAAAAACTCGGCAAAGAACCCCCCACCCCTTTAATGGGTCCGCATCCTCCATCAGCTCCTTTCCAGCCTCTCTCCCCGCCCCCTTCGCTTTTCCTCTCCTTCCCCACTTTTTTTATCTTCCCCTCATCTGTCTAGTTTCCCCCCCCCCCCCCCCGCCCCCCGCCACCCCACCCCCGCGTGCTCTCGGCTGTGGTATGTCGTATTTTAGTGCAGTGTTCCAGTGCATGTTCAGTGTTGTTACATCTTTCCCCGTGTTGCGAACAGAAACCATGCTGTCGCTGGGTGTGAAATTTATGTCCTTTGCGAACAGAAACCAGACTGTCGCCGTGTTTTTTTAATTGTCTGTCTATTATTTTACCTGTCTGCTTCGTATGTATTTTTATTAACATCATCATCCCTTAGTTCTGTTTTAAGTTCCACGATTTTTTTGTTGCCATGTTACTCTTTAAATCTTCAATTTTATCGTCTATTTTTTTTAAAATTATGTATTATCTTCACCTTTTTGTAGGCTGAAGAGCGGTATACTAAGCTGCTGCCAGCCCGTCCCCCTTCCGGGGGAATCGAAATTCAATAAAGGAAAAAAAAAACTCTGCAAAGAGTGTCTGTCAGTCAGCTGGGTCAGTGTGGGGCAATCAGTGTCTGTCTGTCGTCAGAAGTGCTAGTATATGTTAGGCCGCCAGTCTGCTGAAGTTTGCTCAGGCAATAGGCATTGGCGGTTGGATCGATCGGTTGGTCGGTCTCTTCCGGGGGCAGGGATGTCGGGTAGCCTTAGGGCATTTTTCCTGTGCAGGGGTGGTTTCGAGCGAGGTTGGATCGATCGGTTGGTCGGTCGCGCCCCGGGACAAAGGATGACGTGTCCGTCTTGAGCGTCGGCGCATGTAAGGTCGCCACGCCAGTCCAGTGGCCGCGCCGTGTAGCGAGGGGTAGTGGCTTCGCGGCCGACTCGAGAGCAACAGGAGAGAACCCACGACGTGGGTCTGGTCGGCGTGAGCTGCGACGCCGTGAGACGCGAGATCGGCGCGCCTTCCTGCGTCCGTTGAAGCGGCTGGCAGCGGACGGTTCGGGAGAGCGATTTGGGGGTCTGCGCCAGGTCTTCGCCAGACATCGCAGTTGTTTTTTTAGAAGCTAAGTGATTCGTGATATGTAGTTTCTTTTACTTGTTAAATTCTATTTGTTTTCTTGGTCAGTCTCTCGTTCCCAGCTTCCTCGTCTGTCTCTCGTCCGCATTTGTTGGGCAGTTAGTGTCTGCCTACGTTAATACCTGCCTCTGTCATGTTTGTCGGATTCGGTGTTACGGAATTTATTACTTAAGGTGTAAAGGCCGAATTCCTGAAATATGTTTTATCTCGCCTATCCTCTTGCGAGGTGGTATTGTAAGTAGGCTGTTTAGGTTTTTATGTTGGTAACGCCACGTAGCGCTCTGTATGAAAATCACTGACTGTTCTGTGTGCAGTCTGTGGCTGGTTTGAATTTTTGGAATATTTGCTATTGTAGTGTTGGGCAGTTGTATGTGAACAGCGCGTAGCGTTGCGCAGTTGGAGGTGAGCCGCCAGCAGTGGTGGATGTGGGGAGAGAGACGGCGGGGTTTTGAGAGCGGATGATCTGGACGTGTGTCCATCAGAAAGAGCAAATTTGTGATATTGTATATTATTAAGATAAAAACATTAGTTGTTCTCTATCAAAATCTTATATTTGCTAACTATGCCCCAAACACCTTGTTCTGACGGTTGGCAGCGGGAGGAGTAACTCTTGCAGCGCCTTCCTACTCCTCTAACAGTCCAGTGTAGAATTCGAGTTTGTCGTTAGTCGCCCTGTCTTCACCAAAGTGGAGCTCCAAAAGCCTTTTGAAGTCTCCGATTGTGGCTTCCGGAAGCTATGCACCTGACTGTGGTTGGTTCTGGACCGTTTGCTTTGCTGAAATTTTTCCCACGTTAAGGATGCTCTTTCCCCTCTCGTAACATACTAGACAAATCTTTTTGTTTTTGCTTTTCATGATAATTTTTTTGTGCATTTTGAGCCTGGAAGTGCGTTACCAGTCACTTTTACTAAGCCTTCCGCGTATGTCATAATAGTGTCAACACAGTTTTTATTGCATTTTCCTTTTCTGGGAGGGACCATCGCCCTTGATTTCGTTCTGGTCGTCTTCAACTGTTATCACTGGTCCGATTTCTTGCAGAATTCCTGCTATTTAATTGCTCCCTTTTGGTTAGTACCACCCTCTGCACTTAAACCGCCCACATAACCACTCATTTTCTTCAAAATACTCCTGCAAATGCGTCAACGTATATCCGCTGAACTGTGTTTACCGGCGTATATTTCGACAATGCATCCGCAGAGGAAGCATCTCTGTTGCGTACGCGTTCGCTACAGCACAGCCAACCTAACTCTGAATAACAAAAATATCCCTTCCAATCCTAACAATCTGAAATGTAGCTTGCAAAGTCTGATATCAATTGACATGCTTTGCATCCGGACCTGGCACGCCGACCGCAGCGCTTATTGAACCTGGCGGGTTTCTCAAACGTTGGACATTTAGCGAGCTTTGCACCCGAGGAGAACGTGCAGTTAGCAGCTTTTGCAACGGAAGGAAATGATCTATAGCCATTTTCAACGCTTTATGGCGGGTTTTTAACCCTGAAACATATACCATCGTGTAGGCGCTGAAAAAATTTATACGGCAGTGTGCTCATCGCAAAAATAGACAAAAAATGCATTTAGCGGCTTTTGCGTGTGGGCTATTCATATACGCTCCTTGCCACGATTAGCACGCCTCCTCCCGTCGGATTGTCCTTAGCGTAAGTTAGTTTACGTTAGATTGAGCAGAGGAAAGGCTAGGGACCAATGACCTCAGCACTTTGGTCCCATAGGAGCTTACCACAAAACAAACCAAGCTACTCATATGCACGTATTTACTCGAGAAAATATACACTTACAAAAACATCAGACAATGTACAGACCACCGCAAATAGTGTCTTCTTGCCTCATACTTTGCATCATGTTTCCTTTCTAAGTGTCAGATAACAACGGAAATTTTTTTTACCGTCCACTAAATCTGACACTGTTGAAATAATTTTCCATTAAACATGTTTATCTGTTTACATTCTTATTTTTTATAGTACCGCTTTTCTCTCTGAAAACGTAAATACTTTTTGCTTTCAGTTATTTCGTCTCTCTTGTAGGACAACACCAATAGGAAAAACTAGCAGGGCCATGTGTAACTTTTCAGTGTGCTACTAAAACAAAGGGAACAACACAATAAAGATTAAAAGACCTGGAAGCACAAAGTCAATGTGTACACTAAGAGTGAGGTTGATCAGGGTAACTTATAGCCATAGAGTAAATATCTCTGGAGTGAGCATTCACATGCGCAGAACAGACTTTGTGTTGTCAACATACATTGCCGGCCTGGTAATGTGTTATCGGGACATCGTGTTTTTCTCCGTATAGCGCCCTGTATATTTGGAATGTCACTACATCCCTAGTACAGGCGGATTCTTTTGTTACGTGTTGTTGATTTTTTATATATGTTGCGCTGACATTTTAACAGTATCCATTTGATACCGAGAATAAACCAGCTACGTAACTTTTAAGGCCAAGTGATATTGCAACCTGCTTCTTTGCGATGGGTATCACAGTTGAGATGCACTCGATTTTTAGTAGTCTGACGTACATTTTTGCGGTGATAGTCTTGCAAAACGACTTGACAGTCCGCTAGTACTTTTGCAAGTGTCCGAAAAACACCGAATTTGTCATACATTAGCGATTATATCCCTGCTAATTGGTCCTTTTTTTCTCCTATTATTTGGTTTTTGCGACCTAAAGCACAATTTTTCTGGCTGGTGACACTTTGAAGTATGTATTTAACGCATTTTACGTACTTGCTTCCAGTTTATTAAATAAATAGTAGACTGAGTAAACTATGTACAGTCTTAGACAATAAAACTGACCGCCAGCCGGCCGCCACAGAGACTAAGTCCGAGTCATTCACTTAAGGTGGCCAATAAAACTGACCACCCCTGACAACTGTAAGCCTGGCCATATGCACAATCTGGCAACAGTGGTAGATGCGGAGGTGTTAGGAGGAAGTGTTGTCTACTTCCGAGACGTTGCCGGAGTATGTTAGCCCGTGGTCTAGTGGTGCCGGCACGGTAGCTCAGCGTGTTCGGTCAGAGGGTTAGCAGCCCTCTGTAATAAAAAAATTGAGTTAATGGATCAACAACAAACTGAAACGGGTGTCTTACGACGTCCGCCCCGAGCAGATGAAACGAACCAAAGTGAACAAAATGAGATTAAAAAAAAAAGGGGCAAGCGTCGTGCGTTCTAAACTTATAGTCGCCTGTTCGCGTCCAACTGTTTTTTTACCACAGTCGGTCTAATGTTATGAGTCTGACTGAACATCGAAGATAATTCACTTAACATTCCACCCACCAGCAATAACAAGTATTCCAGAAACAATTCCGCAGAACAGCTCGTGGCTGCGCCGCGATCGTAACAGCTTACGCTCGAGCGTTTCCTGGCGCTGCAGCGGCTACCGGCCACCGGCCAGACGCCACCCGCCGACTGAAATCCGGCGCCGCCCATGTGAGCGCGGCGCCACGGTGTCAGCGTATGTGTCAACTGTCATTTTCGAATTTGAAGTTCTAGTTATCATCTTGCAGTTAAGCATTGGATTTGGCATACTTGAAAAATCATGAACTACAGTTAAGCACTGTAAAATCGAGTAGCAAGTGGTAATAGGTGTAACATCTGCAACATAACGTTTACTTTTGGTATAACAGAGGCGTAAATGCAGAGGAGGCAGCTAGAAAGATTTGAATTGTGTGTGGAGCGAGTGCTTTTGGGGAAAATACGCCAGAAAAAGATATTCTTGTTTCAGCAAAGATCGTTCTGGCATGAATGATATTCCACATTAAGGAAGTCTCGACTACTGATATATGTGATAGATAACCGTTTCACCATCATGCGACATTTGCATTCGACAGGCAAAGTTCAGAAGTCTTGTGTAGGAGTACTGCATGCTCTAATTCGAAACAACAAAAATCAACGGAGTGCCTATTATTGAACGTCATCAGGTCGCTCATTGAGCATTCGTATGCAGTACAGTTACTTGTGGCGTGTTAAGATGCCTTTATCGTTAACTTCCTAAGAAGAAATGAAAGGCTGAGCCCCTCCAAAAGACATAAACTCTAGCAAAGAGTAGTGTGAACATAATATTTTACATCTGATAGCTCCAAATGTGTGGTTTGGGCTGCGAATTCTGCCCCTAGGGCTGTGTGCAACACAGCTGGAATTTGTTGCCAACAGCTGAGACACCTTTCGGTCTCAGCGTAAGAAAATCGAGTAACACAACTACATCACATGTGCTACTGCATGATAACGCACTTCTTGATTTGAGAAACAAAACTATCCAGGAGATTGAAATTAAAGTCGTTTCTCAGCCACTTGTATTGATAGAGATGTCCTCTCTCAAGCACTTGTCCCTCTCGTCATATATTCGTAAAGTTTTACCTTTCCCGCTCTTGATCGATCAACCGTCAACTCAATTCATTTCTAGACGAAAATACTTTTAAAACTACTCTGGTATAATGATATCGTTGGAACCAGTAGGTTTGTCCTGGCGTAGAATTTGTAAGCAACTTTGGCATTGTCAGATCGTTTTAGATATCGTGAAAGAAAATTCTTTTGCTGATTAATTTCTGTTTGATGATTACTGTTGCGTTTAGTAAACTAATGGATATTCGAATTAAAATATTCACTGTACTAATACAAATTAAATTCAGCTTACTACAGAAACAATACGATGGCAGACTATCTTAATAATCTTGGTGGATTATGCTCCTAGTGTTTTCGAGTGTGTTCCACAATTTTTCGACGTTTTCGGTGTTTTCCTTATTTTCGATGTTGGTGAGGGCATGTGCATTGATGAGTGTAAATTTTTTATAGGGACCCTGAATGAGCGTAGTCATAACTCGACTGTTGATGGGTGTGATTTCTTCGAAAGAGCTTTTGATAGATATGTGTTAGAGAAATCCAATGCCGAAAATTGGTGCGCCTTTCGCTACCTTTTGTTGTATTTTGCTCTTGAAGATGACATGGTTTCCGTAATGCAAGTTTCAATTGTCAATTAATCGTGGTTCTTGAAGAGCAAGGATGAGAATTTTTTTTGGCTGACGATTTCTTTTGTGAGATTATTTAGGTTTCTTGTTGGGATCAATGTATCGATGTTTAGTTTTTAAATGAATGTTTTCTGCCTGTGCGGAAATTTACAGGAGATCTTCGATATTCTCTGCCGTGCTAACCTGGACTCCCCAGAGTGCGAAAAGCCAACTGCCGCTATCGGTGGCCAGGTTGTGTACCGCCTGGGGTAAAGTCACCTTTGCTTGCATGGTTCATGTTTTCTCGTGTTTCATTGGTTTGGCCTGGGTGATACCAGGACCGGGCAGAACCAGAGGGTGTTGAAGCCTATGGAAGCAAATATTTTCAGCCAACCTTATTGAGCTAACAGACGGTGACCAGAGTAGCGGTGATTTTCACTCAGATGTGTCTGGATTTTGGGTTCAACGGACTGAGTAGCCGTTCAGGATTGTGTTGGTATTTGGTTCACCCCAAGTATTTGATTTCCTCGGTACCGCCCATATGGGGGAGGGTTTCCCCTATCGGCCACACGGGATTTTTATTATTATTGTCATTATGTCATCAGCAAATGTGATATGCAGTATCTTCCCACCACTGAAATAGATGTGTATTGTTCGATCCAATATTTCCATCAGATTAATATGGGCTATAATTACGTTACATTGCTCCTAGTCGGCATATTTCTCACTTTTTCTTAGACAGTTGCTAGCTGTTACTCCATCATAGGAATCTATGTGCGCAGCGTTGTTGCAATACAGACGTTCAAATTATCCGATTTCTGTAATTTCATTTCGATACAAGATCGTTCTAATCGGCTTCAGCCAGTCAGTCTTAATGTGGGTATCCGACTGCGGCTCTCATCATATGATAGACTGGTTGAACCACATCCTTAATCGGACTGTTGAATCCAGATCACTTATCAATGACAGGGCCTGAAATCTTAAACACTGTGGAAATCAAAAACTGGGTGAACCACATTCTTAATTGGACTGTTGAATCCAGATAACTTATCTATGAGAGGGAATGACTTCTTAAACACTGTGGAAAATAATAATCCAATGTGCTTATTACAAATACGTTATTTAAATATAAGTATATGAATTAACGAGATAACAGATTACTTACAGGAGCAGAGACCCATCCATCGTAGCAGAGCAGTGCGAGATTGGTTTCAGTGCCAAGAGAGGATAAAACTGTTGCCGTTTCTTCCACGATCACCGAACATCAACCAGATAGAGAATATGTGGGCAGAGGTAACAAGGTCATTGCCATGTGTCCCTACAAATGCAAGCGACCTTTGGACGAATATAGAAAACGTATGGTGGGAAGTAAATCATCACGCTACACTGTCGACGACTTAATGAAATCAGTACACCCTACGTCCTCGAGAAATCTTACGTAATGTTCGTGGGTGGGTTGCTTAGTAAAAATATACTCCTCCACAAAACTCATGATGACACTTATCTGATAATCAGTCAAGCTTTGCTATGTCGCAGCTCTTTAGCATACAGCAAGTCCATTTACTTTCAGTCCCCTGCTTACAATTCTTGCAATGCAAGGTAATTGAAAAATCTCATCCACTCGACGCCAACTGAGGAACTGACTGGTGCATGTGTTGTCCAACACACAGTAGTTGTCACCCTCACTGGAATCAATGACTGTGTGTATGTGTGTTTTTCGTGTTCACGCACAATCTGAATCAATACTATTAACATTAGAGAGACAACCAACAATAAATATTCCATCAAATATGACTTTAAAGTATTTCAATGCGATGGGAAGTTACAAACTGAATTTTTACCCATCCCACGTCCCGCGTATTACGTTAAGTAAGGTGTATTAAGTCCATAGCCTCGTTAGCAGAGACAGTGCGCTCTTGTTGTCGAGGCTCGCGACAAGTGCAGGGATTAGCGGTGCCCAATGCCGCCGCGATCTGTTTATGTTGTCTGAGCGTGGGCACTGCAACAGACGCTTCGCCCTAAACAGAAAGAAATGAACTTGGCTCTGACTGCAGTGAGCGGATATCACTGCCTGCGTGTACTTACAGTAACCAACGTGACACTCTACTCACAGTTGACATGGAGCAATTGGAACGGGTATCATGCCATTAGTCATCAGAATATTAACCAGTGATGAAATGTCCACTCTATTTGAATCTTAAGAAAATAGGAACCTTCTCACAAAGGAATGTGACGTGATATCAAAATTTATCCAACATACAAAAATTAATTGCAGGGCTTCATGTATGCAGTAATAGCACACAAGGAAATATTATGTCTTGGAAGCATATATTTCATTTCCTCTTCTCATATTAACGGCCTTGTTTTAATATGAAGTGAGAAAATAAACACGAAAACATAAAGTTCCTGCGAAGCATTTAAGTCATTTCCTCTTCTCATATCACAACTTTTGTTTTAGTATGAAGTAAAAAAATAAACAGTTTAGAGTTCTGAAGCATAATATGACACCAGATTGTTATCGTAGGCGCTATCGGAAACGCCATAAGCAGGGAGCTGTCCATTCTTTTGTCCAACAGTCTGTTTCCTTTCATGTATTACTCGCGCTAGGAGATTCTTATTTAAGGACCTGTGGGCATCACGTTCTTCAGCAGAACAAGCCTCATGTTGTTGTGCTAATTACGGCATGGAAAAAATGCAACAAAGACCAATTCCGGGAGAGCAGTGAGGATATTTGCACGTGTGTGTATTTAGCGATGACTGCCAGCTGCCACAACACTTCACAGAATCCTTGCGGCAGGCAACACAACTGAGCGTGCGCTTCAGACTTCATTCAGTGAGACGTCAGGAGATGGATGAAAACGTCAAATTAACTTCGCTCTCCGAGTCGTATTCGATCCAGAATGAGGTGTTATTAAGGTAGTTGAGCGTTCTAGCAATTACACTTTCATGATTCCCATATGAGTATTTCGATAGCCAAAAGAAACCGTTAGTGTGAAACTATCGGGAACTGCGTTATATCAAACTTCAAGAACTTGAGACAATATGTGGACTCTTCTCTTCGCTGGGTGACCTGTTACTCTTATTCAGCATTCTCTCTGTCCTAGTCGTAATGCAAATGGAACTTCAGAGGCGCTTTCCGCTATTCTTGACAAACATCAGCAACCTGTAATCACTGAGAGTCACAACTGCGTGATGATAATGGTTAAGGTTGTCAGTAGTTGTGGTGGTGTTATGCTGTCAAACTGATTACAGTAACCTTAATGGTGGCGCACATAATTTAGCGCTGCCGACCTACTTAAGTAAAGATAGTGTTGTGGCGTCATCGATTGTCTGTATTTGGCCTCAGCTTGAGTAATCCGATTCAACGAACATAGTACTCCAATCGCGGGCTCCTAATACAGTATGACTGCAGAGATTATCGTGCGGATATTACATTAATTCTGCATTGAAATGCTTAACAAATCTTACCCTCAACTATGCAGCTGGAATGGCTCATTACACAGGCTTTCCATGTCGCACTTGGTGATCAGTTCGCTGCAATCCTGCTTGTACTGTTCGTAAATACTCATATACTTCAGAAATGGTTGAAATGGCTCTGAGCACTATGGGACTTAACTTCTGAGGTTATCAGTCCGCTAGAACTTAGAACTACTGAAACCTAACTAACCTAAGGACATCAGTCACATCCATGCCCGAGAGAGGATTCGAACCTGCGACCGTAGCGGTCGCGCGGTCCAGACTGTAGCGCCTGGAACCGCTCGGCCACCCCGGCCTGCATATTTGTAAACTGACCATTCGTTATTTGACTATATATGAAATACAATCTAATTCGCACGTATATGACATGGGTTAGCGCCGGCACAAATGTATGACTAAGGGTTGGATGCCGTTGAAGTCCTGTTACATTGATGGCAAGACAAATGTTCGCAAATCAACTCCATTGCCTCAAAAAACAATTGCATCTTAAATATCGACGGGCCGACGTCCACACTGTCACAGCGCGTTGAAATACAGCAACGACGGCAGATGAAAATTTGTGACCGACTGGGCTTCGAACTCAGACCTCCTGCTTACTAGACAGACGTTCTGATCACTGGACTATTATTTTTTTTTAATGTTTGAGAAGACTTTCAGCACCAGGTAGTCGGAGGCAAAGAGGGCAGGGTCGCAGATCCGGTCCTGCCATGGTCCTTCAACAAGGTTCGGATGACATTCCGCTCCCAGTTGTTAGTGGCTATGCGCTTGGGATTCGCCCTTAACCATAGTCGGAGTTGGAGACTTCCTTCAGTTACATCTAACCAGTGCGCATCTATTGCACTACTCTAAGAACCGAGATGTAGTATTTTGGTATTAATATTTTGTAAATTTGTGGTAAGAACTTATGAGACCAAGCTGCTTAGGCCTTCGGTCCCTAAGCTTACACATTACTTAATATAACTTAAAGTAACTTACGCTATGGACAATACACACACCCATGCCAGAGGGAGGATTCGAACCTCCGGCGGTGGACACTATGATGACACAGCAGTCAACCCCTGTGCAGCACCCTTCTACACACGCTCCTCGTCAGACGCGAATTCCCATTTTTGCTGCATTCCACATGCGCGGTGCCCCCGGCCATTGTTCCACTAGCTTGCGTCCACAGTGGATTCCCGCGAGGGTCGGACGGTGTCGTACGTCTATCACTGAAAACTTTCGATGACCCGTGGAGACCCAAATAATTATACAGGATGTTTCAGGAGGAATAGTAAATATTATAGTAGATGGTAGTATAGACAAATTGTTGAAATAATGACATATAACATGCGTCCAATTTTTATTGAACATACAGATAGCTAGGTTCAACGCATTTTCGTTTCGTATGTTGGTCCTTACAGGACTCAGTTGTCTACACTTCCTTGAAAATGAGCTTCCAGCGTCATTGGAAGAGGTTCCTTTGGCTACAGGAATGCGTATGTTGCTCCAGCATGACGGGGCCCCTGCACATTCTAGTCGTCAGGTGACACATCATCCAAACCTAACATTTCCCGGAAGATGGATCAGTAGAGATGGCCACTTTTCTTGGCCTTAAAGGTCCCCGGACCTTATCTCTTTCGATTTTTGCCTGCGGGGATGGTTAAAGGCGAAGTATACAAAGAAAAAGTCAACCCAAGAGCCGATTTGATCGTTCAGATTTTGAATAGTGCAGCCCTCATAAAAGAACGCAAGGACGACCTACACGTGGTGTTATCTAGAGAAGTCAAATGTGCATTGAAGTTAGCGGGGGAATTTTTGAAAATCAACTTTGAATGCCCTCGTTGCCTTTGCTTTGAGTTTGTTAGGGTTACGTAGTAACAGCTGTATTTCTGTACACAATAAAAAGTGGACGCATTTATATGGAATTTTTTTATGCAATTCGTCTGTACTACCACCTGCTGAAATATCTAATATTCCTCCTGAAACACTCTGTATATGGATATATGTGCGGTGTCTGTTCTTTCGGACATGTCCGAAAGAAAATGCTTCATGGCATTCTGCAACGACCTTCCGCCGCTGGGGCTGAGAGAGATTTCAGAGCTACTTTGCTGTCTGAATAAAAGTAGATGCTACGATTTTTGTAGGGTCTACTCTAATTCTCCTCCGTGCACATGCTGATAGAAGATACTATGTAATACTGTGGCCATCTTCCCTAAAGAAATTCTAGGCAGTACACCAGACCTGGTACTTTCATCTGTTTTCGACCTGTCAGTATACCACTATATTATGTCTCCTGAACGGTGTAGTGGTTCGTTCTTCCACTGCTCCCTGCTTCCAAGTGTTACATGGCAAGGTTTATTGAAACAGCTAGAAGTTATTGTATAGTTAGTCGGCATTTCCCCAGCCATTGCCATACTGATTAGAGATTCCGTATATTCTAACTATATCCAGTTATTTACAATTTTTAGCCTTTATGTCCCTGCTGCGGCGCCCATTTTAAGCGACAGTTGTAAGGCGGGCATGTCTAGCCTAATATCCATCCCAAGAGTGGATGCCCTGCTAATTCCGTCTGTTTGTGAAAGCAGGCCAGTCTCTGCACTTTGCCAGACTCCCTAGCAGCCACCTTGTGTTCGACTTTGTTTATATTATATGTCAATTAAATTATCATTGGTATTTTTGCAGACGTGTATATCCAGTACATACTGGGTTTAGACCCCAGTTTACCCTACAGCAGCTACTACTGCTTATATGATTATCTTTCGCAGTGGAATATATTCTTTATGTGAGGTATTCATAAGGGTTTTCCATCCAGGGCTACCTCTAGATACACTACAACCCTCTCTAAAGTTTCATTGAGAAACATAATTTTTCGGTATATGTGCTGAACATGCTTTCCCATAAATAATACTACACCAATTTTCGTGCGGCTTGTCTTTAAATACTTTTTCATGATGTTCAGTGCACATAGGTTTAACAATACTATCAAATTTTCTAAGTCTTACTGCGAGTAAATCGTCTACTTATTCATTTCAAGAGTAGTCTCCCGCATTCAGCTCATCTATGAGTTCATTCACCACTAGGTTCTTCATCTCTAACCATTTACTCGTAGGTCGTATTACTAGAACCCCCTCGACATTCAGGAAGATACAGAGAGCATCCAGAAAGGGTAGCGCTTTTTCCACCTTCCCGACAAGTTGGTGAAGTGTTACCTCACATGATTTGCTTCGTAAGTGTTATGAAAATGTGGCAGTTCATAGATAAAATTACATATTCACATCAAAATTATGTTGGCAGAAAATAAAAGTGGCATTATGAATTTGGCAGTACCGTAAGGTTTTTCGCTTTGACTCTAAGGGTTACTAAAAGTAGCAAGACGAATTTTGCTAGAGCGTTGTATTACCATTCCCCCATTGAATTTGTATCTGCCTGCTTGTAGTTCTGCTACAAAAGAATTAAAAATCTTGCAATCAGTGAGTCTCGAAAGGCGAACAAAGGCAGTGTACACCTCACAGTGAAGAACGTTACCTTTTTTTCGTTCTATCTATCTTTATTTATTTATTTATTTATTTATTTGTTGTTGATCTCATTTTGTTCGATATTGTTCGTGGCGGACGTCCGATGACACTCGTTCAGGTTGTTCGTGGATCCGTTCACTCAGTTTTTTATCACAGAGGGTAGCTAAGCCCTCTGACAGACCACGTTGAGCTACCGTGGTGGCAACCTAGGAGCTAGCGAACAGGCTGGGGTCTTTGACGTACTTGCTGGCTCAGTAGTCGCTATGGCAAATAAATCGCAGCATAAGAGACGAGAGTAGTTGTATTTCCCGTGTGGAACCACTTTCGCTCACTCAAAAGCATTAACTGATACCCTTATGTCACGTCTCAAGAGAAAATCACTTACAGTATTCAACTGAAATGACACGATAATATCAAGTGAATTTAGCAGGATAGTTCTGTGCCATCAAGGAAGTAACTCGTCGGTCATATTCTGCGCTGTTGCCAAGTTTGTTATAGTGCTAGGAAGGATACGAGCTGATGTGTTCTGTGAGTGGCCTCGGAAGTGACTATAGCGTCATCTCAAAGTTGCGGGTGACAAGGGCCGAAAGATCCTCATTATATGTCATTGAGTCTTATCCGCATTTCTGTAACTAGGTTTAGAGGCTAGAGTGCAATTACTTGTAATACATCGATGCACTGAATGCAAACTAAATGTCATATATTAATAACTGCGACAATTATTTGTGATTTACTGTCTTAATCGGATCGAAACCTTGAAAGCGTATTCTCCAGACGCGATTCACAATTTTGGAGTTTCTCCAGTGGTTGAGTTGGCAATGCCTCCTTGCTGTACAATGTTGTTATTGAGATCACTGTCATTGGCACATCCACCAGAAGATAGGCATGACCTGGCTTATTGATGTCAGCTTTCCTGACGGATATTCTGCCTTTGCTCGAAATGTGAAGACTTAAAGTGAATTCGAACATTCCATATGGCGAAAATTTGATGTTTCTATTCTTCCAGCTCTAACATACAAATAAGTTACAATAAGCGGCAGAAAAGCGCCTGTGAACCAACAGTTAATGATGCAATCATAATTAGTGGAATCTGACAAATTCCATCTGTCATCTGATAATGGTGAAAACTACTTTTTCATCTTCAACAGCACCGCAGTATGAACTCAAGGGTTTTACAGAATACCTATACTTCGTTGTGATTGTTTTCAATGACAGTAGGGGAGGCGTAAAACCATTTGACTTGAAACATACTTTTCCAGTGGGATTTGAATCTTTGGCTACAGTTGCAATAGAACGTCCAGTGAGGTATCAAAAATGTGAGCAATCACCCATTGCTATAGTGTAGCGTAGGGCAGGAAGAAGCCGGTTTCCGACAAAGTAAACGATGAGAGACACTGTCGCTGTCACTTATTAAACAGGAATTGTTCAGAAAATTACAACAATATCTAGTGAAATGAGTAGGTTGATGCAGCTCCAGTCTGGCACTATCACTGAGTTCCCAAACGCGTGTGTGTGTGTGTGTGTGTGTGTGTGTGTGTGTGTGTGTCTGTTCTTAGGACATTTCCGAAAGAACAGACACTACGAATCGAAATAGACAGACTTCTTAATCAATTAAAGATTGAAACACAGATGTCCAGGCTGTCATGGGCATTAAAATAGAACAACAGCGTCAGATGAAAATTTGTGCCTGACCAGATTCGAACCCGGATTTACAAAATTTTAATACAAAAATACTGCATCTCGGTTCTTACAATAGTGCAATAGGTGCGCGCTGGTTAGATGTAACTGAAGAGAGACTCCTACTCGGATTGTAGTTAAGGGCGAATCCCAAGTGCATGGCCACGAACGATTGAGAGCGGAAACTTAATGGCATCAGAACCTTTCTGAAGGACCACGACATGCGATCGTTAGATCGACTGCACAAAGTTCAGATTATAAATACATACATACTTAGAAAAACATATTACGTCGGAGCAGTCTTGTCGATACTGGAGGTCACTGCACACAAAAAATATAAGCTGTACGTTCTTGGTATGTGTGGAAACAAAATACCATCAAAGTATCCTTCGACACGGCGACTTTGCAGAGGCAAAAGGGAGGACTTGGAATTAAAGACATGCTTTTAAACTAATACATGCCACTAAGACAGGCACCACGAAACTTCTGTTCCTCTCGTTAGGTCCTGGGGATAGGAACGCTCCTGTTAATGTAGCACGCCAGCCTAGATTATGTCCGAAAGTACTATGGCGATTGGAGCTGTATAAGACTTCCACGAGCACAAACCAACACAAGAACCGTTTATGATTGTATTACCAAGCATCGTCTCCACAAACCAATTCCGGTAGCTTAACCTACAAAAAACTGGAGGAGCGTCTGGAAAAATATCAACAATAAAATTATACCGACTAGAGTAAGTGCCGTATGGTGCGACTTTGTAAACGAAACCATACCCACAGCGGAACGATGATGGAAAATCAAATTGAGACCATCTCCATACGGCGGCGAATGAGGGCTTGTAGGAAATGTAGCGCACATCTTCTCATGTGAAAATTGAATCAGAATTTCGAACTGGACTAGGAAGAAATTAACACGGTCAATAGAACTGCAGAAGGTCAAATACCGATAACTCAAGCTTTACAACTGGAAATGGTACCCGTCCGCAAAGCATAACAGTTTTTCGTGGCTTCTAGGACATAACAAACAAAACTTAGAACTTAGTAGAGTACATGTTCTATATTGCAGTAGAACATTTTAAGCTGAAGAAGAATAACAAATAAAAGGAATGGTTTTAAATTTTTTATCTGTTGCTTCGTGTGGGCTACAAAGAGCTGGGCAGTTGTATTCATTAGAAGAGGAATACTATTATTTCACTTTTTTAATCCTGGAATATTCTTTTACGTTGGATCTAAAATCAGAACTGTTCTAATTTGACAAAACCCCACCGGCTCGGAATTTTTCTTTTATTTGTTGAAAATATATATGGCTTCCTTACAGACCTCATATGCATCCAGTGCATAATAAATTAAAGTGTGAATATATTTCTGAATGAATGTTTGTTATGTATTTTTCCGTCACCCTTTCCATTGTTATAAGTTGTGTTCTACAAGGAACGCACGCCATTGGAGGCGGCAAACTGTGATATATTTTACCTAAATAACTACTTCAATTTTGTTCTACAATTTAAAAGAATATACGGGTGCAAACATGGAATACATGGGAATAATGCAGGTGCTCAGTGCCAGGTATGGGAGAGCCACTGTGGCCAGGCCTCGGACCTTCAACCCCGGCCCTCTTTGCCTCCGCCTACCTGGTGCTGAAAGTCTTCTCAAACATTAAAAAAAAAAATAGTCCAGTGATCAGAACGTCTGTGTAGTAAGCAGGAGGTCTGAGTTCGAAGCCCAGTCGGTCACAAATTTTCATCTGCCGTCGTTGCTGTATTTCAACGCGCTGTGACAGTGTGGACGTCGGTCCGTCGATATTTAAGATGCAATTGTTTTTTGAGGCAATAGAGGTGATTTGCGAACATTTGTCTTGCCATCAATGTAACAGGACTTCAACGGCATCCAACCCTTAGTCATACATTTGTGCCGGCGCTAACCCATGTCATATACGTGCGAATTAGATTGTATTTCATATTTAGTCAAATAACAAATGGTCAGTATACAACTATGCAGGCCGGGGTGGCCGAGCTGTTCGAGGCGCTACAGTCTGGAACCGCGCGACCGCTACGCTCGCAGGTTCGAATCCTGTCTCGGGCATGGATGTGAGTGATGTCCTTAGGTTAGTTAGGTTTCAGTAGTTCTAAGTTCTAGCGGACTGATAACATCAGAAGTTAAGTCCCATAGTGCTCAGAGCCATTTCAACCATTTCTGAAGTATGGGAGTATTTACGAACAGTACAAGCAGGATTGCAGCGAACTGATCACTTAACCAAGTGCAACATGGAGAGCCTGTGTAATGCGTCATTTCAGCTGCATAGATGAGGGTGAGATTTGTTAAGCATTTCATTGCAGAATTAATGTAATATCCGCACGATGATCTCTGTAGTCATACTGTATTACAAGCCCGCGATTGGAGTACTATGTTCGTTGAATCGGATTACTCAAGCTGAGGCCAAATACAGACAAGCGATGACGCCACAACACTTTGTCTACTTAAGTAGGTCAGCAGCGCTAAATTATGTGCGCCACCATTAAGGTTACTGTAATCAGTTTGACAGCTTAACACCACCACAACTACTGACAACCTGAACCATTATCATCACGCAGTTGTGACTCTCAGTGATTACAGGTTGCTGATGTTTGTCAAGAATAGCGGAAAGCGCCTCTGAAGTTCCATTTGCATTACGACTAGGACAGAGAGAATGCTGAATAACAGTAACAGGTCACCCAGCGAAGAGAAGAGTCCACGTATTGTCTCAAGTTCTTGAAGTTTGATATAATGCAGTTCCCGATAGTTCAACAATAACGGGTTATTTTGGCTATCGAAATACTCATATGGGAATCATAAAAGTGTAATTGCTAGATTGCTCAACTACCTTAATAACACCTCATTCTGGATTGAATACGACTCCGAGAGCGAAGTTAATTTGACGTTTTCATCCACCTCCTGGCGTCTCACTGAATGAAGTCTGAAGCGCACGCTCAGTTGTGTTGCCTGCCGCAAGGATTCTGTGAAGTGTTGTGGCAGCTGGCAGTCATCGCTGAATACACACACGTGCAAATATCCTCAATGCTCTCACGGAATTCGTCTTTGTTGCATTTTTTCCATGCCGTAATTAGCACAACAACATGAGGCTTGTTCTGCTGAAGAACTTGATGCCCACAGGTCCTTAAATAAGAATCTCCTAGCGCGAGTAATACATGAAAGGAGACAGACTGTTGGACAAAAGAATGGACAGCTCCCTGCTTATGGCGTTTCCGATAGCGCCTACGATAACAATCTGGTGTCATATTATGCTTCAGAACTCTAAACTGTTTATTTTTTTACTTCATACTAAAACAAAAGTTGTGATATGAGAAGAGGAAATGACTTATATGCTTCGCAGGAACTTTCCTTTCGTGTTATTTTCTCACTTCATATTCAAACAAGGGCGTTAATATGAGAAATGAAATATACGCTTCCAAGACAATATTTCCTTGTGTGCTATTACTGCATACATGAAGCCCTGCAATTAATTTTTGTATGTTGGATAAATTTTGATATCACCTCGCATTCCTTTGTAAGAAGATTCCTATTTTCTTAAGATTCAAATAGAGTGGACATTTCATCACTGGTTAATATTCTGATGACTAATGGCATGATACCCTTTCCAATTGCTCCATGTCACCTGTGAGTAGAGTCTCACGTTGGTTACTATAAGTACACGCAGGCAGTGATATCCGCTCACTGCAGTCAGAGCCAAGTTGATTTCTTTCTGTTTAGGGCGAAGCGTCTGTTGCAGTGCCCACGCTCAGACAACACAAAAAGATCGCGGCGGCATATTCTGATGACTAATGGCATGATACCCGTTCCAATTGCTCCATGTCACCTGTGAGTAGAGTCTCACGTTGGTTACTATAAGTACACGCAGGCAGTGATATCCGCTCACTGCAGTCAGAGCCAAGTTGATTTCTTTCTGTTTAGGGCGAAGCGTCTGTTGCAGTGCCCACGCTCAGACAACACAAAAAGATCGCGGCGGCATATTCTGATGACTAATGGCATGATACCCGTTCCAATTGCTCCATGTCACCTGTGAGTAGAGTCTCACGTTGGTTACTATAAGTACACGCAGGCAGTGATATCCGCTCACTGCAGTCAGAGCCAAGTTGATTTCTTTCTGTTTAGGGCGAAGCGTCTGTTGCAGTGCCCACGCTCAGACAACACAAAAAGATCGCGGCGGCATATTCTGATGACTAATGGCATGATACCCGTTCCAATTGCTCCATGTCACCTGTGAGTAGAGTCTCACGTTGGTCACTATAAGTACACGCAGGCAGTGATATCCGCTCACTGCAGTCAGAGCCAAGTTGATTTCTTTCTGTTTAGGGCGAAGCGTCTGTTGCAGTGCCCACGCTCAGACAACACAAAAAGATCGCGGCGGCATATTCTGATGACTAATGGCATGATACCCGTTCCAATTGCTCCATGTCACCTGTGAGTAGAGTCTCACGTTGGTTACTATAAGTACACGCAGGCAGTGATATCCGCTCACTGCAGTCAGAGCCAGGTTGATTTCTTTCTGTTTAGGGCGAAGCGTCTGTTGCAGTGCCCACGCTCAGACAACACAAAAAGATCGCGGCGGCATATTCTGATGACTAATGGCATGATACCCGTTCCAATTGCTCCATGTCACCTGTGAGTAGAGTCTCACGTTGGTTACTATAAGTACACGCAGGCAGTGATATCCGCTCACTGCAGTCAGAGCCAAGTTGATTTCTTTCTGTTTAGGGCGAAGCGTCTGTTGCAGTGCCCACGCTCAGACAACACAAAAAGATCGCGGCGGCATATTCTGATGACTAATGGCATGATACCCGTTCCAATTGCTCCATGTCACCTGTGAGTAGAGTCTCACGTTGGTCACTATAAGTACACGCAGGCAGTGATATCCGCTCACTGCAGTCAGAGCCAAGTTGATTTCTTTCTGTTTAGGGCGAAGCGTCTGTTGCAGTGCCCACGCTCAGACAACACAAAAAGATCGCGGCGGCATATTCTGATGACTAATGGCATGATACCCGTTCCAATTGCTCCATGTCACCTGTGAGTAGAGTCTCACGTTGGTCACTATAAGTACACGCAGGCAGTGATATCCGCTCACTGCAGTCAGAGCCAAGTTGATTTCTTTCTGTTTAGGGCGAAGCGTCTGTTGCAGTGCCCACGCTCAGACAACACAAAAAGATCGCGGCGGCATATTCTGATGACTAATGGCATGATACCCGTTCCAATTGCTCCATGTCACCTGTGAGTAGAGTCTCACGTTGGTCACTATAAGTACACGCAGGCAGTGATATCCGCTCACTGCAGTCAGAGCCAAGTTGATTTCTTTCTGTTTAGGGCGAAGCGTCTGTTGCAGTGCCCACGCTCAGACAACACAAAAAGATCGCGGCGGCATATTCTGATGACTAATGGCATGATACCCGTTCCAATTGCTCCATGTCACCTGTGAGTAGAGTCTCACGTTGGTTACTATAAGTACACGCAGGCAGTGATATCCGCTCACTGCAGTCAGAGCCAGGTTGATTTCTTTCTGTTTAGGGCGAAGCGTCTGTTGCAGTGCCCACGCTCAGACAATACAAAAAGATCGCGGCGGCATATTCTGATGACTAATGGCATGATACCCGTTCCAATTGCTCCATGTCACCTGTGAGTAGAGTCTCACGTTGGTCACTATAAGTACACGCAGGCAGTGATATCCGCTCACTGCAGTCAGAGCCAAGTTGATTTCTTTCTGTTTAGGGCGAAGCGTCTGTTGCAGTGCCCACGCTCAGACAACACAAAAAGATCGCGGCGGCATATTCTGATGACTAATGGCATGATACCCGTTCCAATTGCTCCATGTCACCTGTGAGTAGAGTCTCACGTTGGTTACTATAAGTACACGCAGGCAGTGATATCCGCTCACTGCAGTCAGAGCCAGGTTGATTTCTTTCTGTTTAGGGCGAAGCGTCTGTTGCAGTGCCCACGCTCAGACAACACAAAAAGATCGCGGCGGCATATTCTGATGACTAATGGCATGATACCCGTTCCAATTGCTCCATGTCACCTGTGAGTAGAGTCTCACGTTGGTCACTATAAGTACACGCAGGCAGTGATATCCGCTCACTGCAGTCAGAGCCAGGTTGATTTCTTTCTGTTTAGGGCGAAGCGTCTGTTGCAGTGCCCACGCTCAGACAACACAAAAAGATCGCGGCGGCATATTCTGATGACTAATGGCATGATACCCGTTCCAATTGCTCCATGTCACCTGTGAGTAGAGTCTCACGTTGGTCACTATAAGTACACGCAGGCAGTGATATCCGCTCACTGCAGTCAGAGCCAAGTTGATTTCTTTCTGTTTAGGGCGAAGCGTCTGTTGCAGTGCCCACGCTCAGACAACACAAAAAGATCGCGGCGGCATATTCTGATGACTAATGGCATGATACCCGTTCCAATTGCTCCATGTCACCTGTGAGTAGAGTCTCACGTTGGTTACTATAAGTACACGCAGGCAGTGATATCCGCTCACTGCAGTCAGAGCCAGGTTGATTTCTTTCTGTTTAGGGCGAAGCGTCTGTTGCAGTGCCCACGCTCAGACAACACAAAAAGATCGCGGCGGCATATTCTGATGACTAATGGCATGATACCCGTTCCAATTGCTCCATGTCACCTGTGAGTAGAGTCTCACGTTGGTCACTATAAGTACACGCAGGCAGTGATATCCGCTCACTGCAGTCAGAGCCAAGTTGATTTCTTTCTGTTTAGGGCGAAGCGTCTGTTGCAGTGCCCACGCTCAGACAACACAAAAAGATCGCGGCGGCATATTCTGATGACTAATGGCATGATACCCGTTCCAATTGCTCCATGTCACCTGTGAGTAGAGTCTCACGTTGGTCACTATAAGTACACGCAGGCAGTGATATCCGCTCACTGCAGTCAGAGCCAAGTTGATTTCTTTCTGTTTAGGGCGAAGCGTCTGTTGCAGTGCCCACGCTCAGACAACACAAAAAGATCGCGGCGGCATATTCTGATGACTAATGGCATGATACCCGTTCCAATTGCTCCATGTCACCTGTGAGTAGAGTCTCACGTTGGTCACTATAAGTACACGCAGGCAGTGATATCCGCTCACTGCAGTCAGAGCCAAGTTGATTTCTTTCTGTTTAGGGCGAAGCGTCTGTTGCAGTGCCCACGCTCAGACAACACAAAAAGATCGCGGCGGCATATTCTGATGACTAATGGCATGATACCCGTTCCAATTGCTCCATGTCACCTGTGAGTGGAGTCTCACGTTGGTTACTATAAGTACACGCAGGCAGTGATATCCGCTCACTGCAGTCAGAGCCAGGTTGATTTCTTTCTGTTTAGGGCGAAGCGTCTGTTGCAGTGCCCACGCTCAGACAATACAAAAAGATCGCGGCGGCATATTCTGATGACTAATGGCATGATACCCGTTCCAATTGCTCCATGTCACCTGTGAGTAGAGTCTCACGTTGGTCACTATAAGTACACGCAGGCAGTGATATCCGCTCACTGCAGTCAGAGCCAAGTTGATTTCTTTCTGTTTAGGGCGAAGCGTCTGTTGCAGTGCCCACGCTCAGACAACACAAAAAGATCGCGGCGGCATATTCTGATGACTAATGGCATGATACCCGTTCCAATTGCTCCATGTCACCTGTGAGTAGAGTCTCACGTTGGTCACTATAAGTACACGCAGGCAGTGATATCCGCTCACTGCAGTCAGAGCCAGGTTGATTTCTTTCTGTTTAGGGCGAAGCGTCTGTTGCAGTGCCCACGCTCAGACAACACAAAAAGATCGCGGCGGCATATTCTGATGACTAATGGCATGATACCCGTTCCAATTGCTCCATGTCACCTGTGAGTAGAGTCTCACGTTGGTCACTATAAGTACACGCAGGCAGTGATATCCGCTCACTGCAGTCAGAGCCAGGTTGATTTCTTTCTGTTTAGGGCGAAGCGTCTGTTGCAGTGCCCACGCTCAGACAACACAAAAAGATCGCGGCGGCATATTCTGATGACTAATGGCATGATACCCGTTCCAATTGCTCCATGTCACCTGTGAGTAGAGTCTCACGTTGGTCACTATAAGTACACGCAGGCAGTGATATCCGCTCACTGCAGTCAGAGCCAGGTTGATTTCTTTCTGTTTAGGGCGAAGCGTCTGTTGCAGTGCCCACGCTCAGACAACACAAAAAGATCGCGGCGGCATATTCTGATGACTAATGGCATGATACCCGTTCCAATTGCTCCATGTCACCTGTGAGTAGAGTCTCACGTTGGTTACTATAAGTACACGCAGGCAGTGATATCCGCTCACTGCAGTCAGAGCCAGGTTGATTTCTTTCTGTTTAGGGCGAAGCGTCTGTTGCAGTGCCCACGCTCAGACAATACAAAAAGATCGCGGCGGCATATTCTGATGACTAATGGCATGATACCCGTTCCAATTGCTCCATGTCACCTGTGAGTAGAGTCTCACGTTGGTCACTATAAGTACACGCAGGCAGTGATATCCGCTCACTGCAGTCAGAGCCAGGTTGATTTCTTTCTGTTTAGGGCGAAGCGTCTGTTGCAGTGCCCACGCTCAGACAACACAAAAAGATCGCGGCGGCATATTCTGATGACTAATGGCATGATACCCGTTCCAATTGCTCCATGTCACCTGTGAGTAGAGTCTCACGTTGGTCACTATAAGTACACGCAGGCAGTGATATCCGCTCACTGCAGTCAGAGCCAGGTTGATTTCTTTCTGTTTAGGGCGAAGCGTCTGTTGCAGTGCCCACGCTCAGACAACACAAAAAGATCGCGGCGGCATATTCTGATGACTAATGGCATGATACCCGTTCCAATTGCTCCATGTCACCTGTGAGTAGAGTCTCACGTTGGTCACTATAAGTACACGCAGGCAGTGATATCCGCTCACTGCAGTCAGAGCCAGGTTGATTTCTTTCTGTTTAGGGCGAAGCGTCTGTTGCAGTGCCCACGCTCAGACAACACAAAAAGATCGCGGCGGCATATTCTGATGACTAATGGCATGATACCCGTTCCAATTGCTCCATGTCACCTGTGAGTAGAGTCTCACGTTGGTCACTATAAGTACACGCAGGCAGTGATATCCGCTCACTGCAGTCAGAGCCAGGTTGATTTCTTTCTGTTTAGGGCGAAGCGTCTGTTGCAGTGCCCACGCTCAGACAACACAAAAAGATCGCGGCGGCATATTCTGATGACTAATGGCATGATACCCGTTCCAATTGCTCCATGTCACCTGTGAGTAGAGTCTCACGTTGGTCACTATAAGTACACGCAGGCAGTGATATCCGCTCACTGCAGTCAGAGCCAGGTTGATTTCTTTCTGTTTAGGGCGAAGCGTCTGTTGCAGTGCCCACGCTCAGACAACACAAAAAGATCGCGGCGGCATATTCTGATGACTAATGGCATGATACCCGTTCCAATTGCTCCATGTCACCTGTGAGTAGAGTCTCACGTTGGTCACTATAAGTACACGCAGGCAGTGATATCCGCTCACTGCAGTCAGAGCCAGGTTGATTTCTTTCTGTTTAGGGCGAAGCGTCTGTTGCAGTGCCCACGCTCAGACAACACAAAAAGATCGCGGCGGCATATTCTGATGACTAATGGCATGATACCCGTTCCAATTGCTCCATGTCACCTGTGAGTAGAGTCTCACGTTGGTCACTATAAGTACACGCAGGCAGTGATATCCGCTCACTGCAGTCAGAGCCAGGTTGATTTCTTTCTGTTTAGGGCGAAGCGTCTGTTGCAGTGCCCACGCTCAGACAATACAAAAAGATCGCGGCGGCATATTCTGATGACTAATGGCATGATACCCGTTCCAATTGCTCCATGTCACCTGTGAGTAGAGTCTCACGTTGGTTACTATAAGTACACGCAGGCAGTGATATCCGCTCACTGCAGTCAGAGCCAGGTTGATTTCTTTCTGTTTAGGGCGAAGCGTCTGTTGCAGTGCCCACGCTCAGACAATACAAAAAGATCGCGGCGGCATATTCTGATGACTAATGGCATGATACCCGTTCCAATTGCTCCATGTCACCTGTGAGTAGAGTCTCACGTTGGTCACTATAAGTACACGCAGGCAGTGATATCCGCTCACTGCAGTCAGAGCCAGGTTGATTTCTTTCTGTTTAGGGCGAAGCGTCTGTTGCAGTGCCCACGCTCAGACAACACAAAAAGATCGCGGCGGCATATTCTGATGACTAATGGCATGATACCCGTTCCAATTGCTCCATGTCACCTGTGAGTAGAGTCTCACGTTGGTCACTATAAGTACACGCAGGCAGTGATATCCGCTCACTGCAGTCAGAGCCAGGTTGATTTCTTTCTGTTTAGGGCGAAGCGTCTGTTGCAGTGCCCACGCTCAGACAACACAAAAAGATCGCGGCGGCATATTCTGATGACTAATGGCATGATACCCGTTCCAATTGCTCCATGTCACCTGTGAGTAGAGTCTCACGTTGGTCACTATAAGTACACGCAGGCAGTGATATCCGCTCACTGCAGTCAGAGCCAGGTTGATTTCTTTCTGTTTAGGGCGAAGCGTCTGTTGCAGTGCCCACGCTCAGACAATACAAAAAGATCGCGGCGGCATATTCTGATGACTAATGGCATGATACCCGTTCCAATTGCTCCATGTCACCTGTGAGTAGAGTCTCACGTTGGTTACTATAAGTACACGCAGGCAGTGATATCCGCTCACTGCAGTCAGAGCCAAGTTGATTTCTTTCTGTTTAGGGCGAAGCGTCTGTTGCAGTGCCCACGCTCAGACAACACAAAAAGATCGCGGCGGCATATTCTGATGACTAATGGCATGATACCCGTTCCAATTGCTCCATGTCACCTGTGAGTAGAGTCTCACGTTGGTTACTATAAGTACACGCAGGCAGTGATATCCGCTCACTGCAGTCAGAGCCAGGTTGATTTCTTTCTGTTTAGGGCGAAGCGTCTGTTGCAGTGCCCACGCTCAGACAATACAAAAAGATCGCGGCGGCATATTCTGATGACTAATGGCATGATACCCGTTCCAATTGCTCCATGTCACCTGTGAGTAGAGTCTCACGTTGGTTACTATAAGTACACGCAGGCAGTGATATCCGCTCACTGCAGTCAGAGCCAGGTTGATTTCTTTCTGTTTAGGGCGAAGCGTCTGTTGCAGTGCCCACGCTCAGACAACACAAAAAGATCGCGGCGGCATATTCTGATGACTAATGGCATGATACCCGTTCCAATTGCTCCATGTCACCTGTGAGTAGAGTCTCACGTTGGTCACTATAAGTACACGCAGGCAGTGATATCCGCTCACTGCAGTCAGAGCCAGGTTGATTTCTTTCTGTTTAGGGCGAAGCGTCTGTTGCAGTGCCCACGCTCAGACAATACAAAAAGATCGCGGCGGCATATTCTGATGACTAATGGCATGATACCCGTTCCAATTGCTCCATGTCACCTGTGAGTAGAGTCTCACGTTGGTCACTATAAGTACACGCAGGCAGTGATATCCGCTCACTGCAGTCAGAGCCAGGTTGATTTCTTTCTGTTTAGGGCGAAGCGTCTGTTGCAGTGCCCACGCTCAGACAATACAAAAAGATCGCGGCGGCATATTCTGATGACTAATGGCATGATACCCGTTCCAATTGCTCCATGTCACCTGTGAGTAGAGTCTCACGTTGGTCACTATAAGTACACGCAGGCAGTGATATCCGCTCACTGCAGTCAGAGCCAAGTTGATTTCTTTCTGTTTAGGGCGAAGCGTCTGTTGCAGTGCCCACGCTCAGACAACACAAAAAGATCGCGGCGGCATATTCTGATGACTAATGGCATGATACCCGTTCCAATTGCTCCATGTCACCTGTGAGTAGAGTCTCACGTTGGTTACTATAAGTACACGCAGGCAGTGATATCCGCTCACTGCAGTCAGAGCCAGGTTGATTTCTTTCTGTTTAGGGCGAAGCGTCTGTTGCAGTGCCCACGCTCAGACAATACAAAAAGATCGCGGCGGCATATTCTGATGACTAATGGCATGATACCCGTTCCAATTGCTCCATGTCACCTGTGAGTAGAGTCTCACGTTGGTTACTATAAGTACACGCAGGCAGTGATATCCGCTCACTGCAGTCAGAGCCAGGTTGATTTCTTTCTGTTTAGGGCGAAGCGTCTGTTGCAGTGCCCACGCTCAGACAACACAAAAAGATCGCGGCGGCATATTCTGATGACTAATGGCATGATACCCGTTCCAATTGCTCCATGTCACCTGTGAGTAGAGTCTCACGTTGGTCACTATAAGTACACGCAGGCAGTGATATCCGCTCACTGCAGTCAGAGCCAGGTTGATTTCTTTCTGTTTAGGGCGAAGCGTCTGTTGCAGTGCCCACGCTCAGACAATACAAAAAGATCGCGGCGGCATATTCTGATGACTAATGGCATGATACCCGTTCCAATTGCTCCATGTCACCTGTGAGTAGAGTCTCACGTTGGTTACTATAAGTACACGCAGGCAGTGATATCCGCTCACTGCAGTCAGAGCCAAGTTGATTTCTTTCTGTTTAGGGCGAAGCGTCTGTTGCAGTGCCCACGCTCAGACAACACAAAAAGATCGCGGCGGCATATTCTGATGACTAATGGCATGATACCCGTTCCAATTGCTCCATGTCACCTGTGAGTAGAGTCTCACGTTGGTTACTATAAGTACACGCAGGCAGTGATATCCGCCCACTGCAGTCAGAGCCAAGTTGATTTCTTTCTGTTTAGGGCGAAGCGTCTGTTGCAGTGCCCACGCTCAGACAATACAAAAAGATCGCGGCGGCATATTCTGATGACTAATGGCATGATACCCGTTCCAATTGCTCCATGTCACCTGTGAGTAGAGTCTCACGTTGGTCACTATAAGTACACGCAGGCAGTGATATCCGCTCACTGCAGTCAGAGCCAGGTTGATTTCTTTCTGTTTAGGGCGAAGCGTCTGTTGCAGTGCCCACGCTCAGACAATACAAAAAGATCGCGGCGGCATATTCTGATGACTAATGGCATGATACCCGTTCCAATTGCTCCATGTCACCTGTGAGTAGAGTCTCACGTTGGTTACTATAAGTACACGCAGGCAGTGATATCCGCCCACTGCAGTCAGAGCCAAGTTGATTTCTTTCTGTTTAGGGCGAAGCGTCTGTTGCAGTGCCCACGCTCAGACAACACAAAAAGATCGCGGCGGCATATTCTGATGACTAATGGCATGATACCCGTTCCAATTGCTCCATGTCACCTGTGAGTAGAGTCTCACGTTGGTTACTATAAGTACACGCAGGCAGTGATATCCGCCCACTGCAGTCAGAGCCAAGTTGATTTCTTTCTGTTTAGGGCGAAGCGTCTGTTGCAGTGCCCACGCTCAGACAACACAAAAAGATCGCGGCGGCATATTCTGATGACTAATGGCATGATACCCGTTCCAATTGCTCCATGTCACCTGTGAGTAGAGTCTCACGTTGGTCACTATAAGTACACGCAGGCAGTGATATCCGCTCACTGCAGTCAGAGCCAGGTTGATTTCTTTCTGTTTAGGGCGAAGCGTCTGTTGCAGTGCCCACGCTCAGACAATACAAAAAGATCGCGGCGGCATATTCTGATGACTAATGGCATGATACCCGTTCCAATTGCTCCATGTCACCTGTGAGTAGAGTCTCACGTTGGTTACTATAAGTACACGCAGGCAGTGATATCCGCTCACTGCAGTCAGAGCCAAGTTGATTTCTTTCTGTTTAGGGCGAAGCGTCTGTTGCAGTGCCCACGCTCAGACAATACAAAAAGATCGCGGCGGCATATTCTGATGACTAATGGCATGATACCCGTTCCAATTGCTCCATGTCACCTGTGAGTAGAGTCTCATGTTGGTCACTATAAGTACACGCAGGCAGTGATATCCGCCCACTGCAGTCAGAGCCAAGTTGATTTCTTTCTGTTTAGGGCGAAGCGTCTGTTGCAGTGCCCACGCTCAGACAATACAAAAAGATCGCGGCGGCATATTCTGATGACTAATGGCATGATACCCGTTCCAATTGCTCCATGTCACCTGTGAGTAGAGTCTCACGTTGGTTACTATAAGTACACGCAGGCAGTGATATCCGCTCACTGCAGTCAGAGCCAGGTTGATTTCTTTCTGTTTAGGGCGAAGCGTCTGTTGCAGTGCCCACGCTCAGACAACACAAAAAGATCGCGGCGGCATATTCTGATGACTAATGGCATGATACCCGTTCCAATTGCTCCATGTCACCTGTGAGTAGAGTCTCACGTTGGTCACTATAAGTACACGCAGGCAGTGATATCCGCTCACTGCAGTCAGAGCCAGGTTGATTTCTTTCTGTTTAGGGCGAAGCGTCTGTTGCAGTGCCCACGCTCAGACAATACAAAAAGATCGCGGCGGCATATTCTGATGACTAATGGCATGATACCCGTTCCAATTGCTCCATGTCACCTGTGAGTAGAGTCTCACGTTGGTTACTATAAGTACACGCAGGCAGTGATATCCGCTCACTGCAGTCAGAGCCAAGTTGATTTCTTTCTGTTTAGGGCGAAGCGTCTGTTGCAGTGCCCACGCTCAGACAATACAAAAAGATCGCGGCGGCATATTCTGATGACTAATGGCATGATACCCGTTCCAATTGCTCCATGTCACCTGTGAGTAGAGTCTCACGTTGGTTACTATAAGTACACGCAGGCAGTGATATCCGCTCACTGCAGTCAGAGCCAGGTTGATTTCTTTCTGTTTAGGGCGAAGCGTCTGTTGCAGTGCCCACGCTCAGACAACACAAAAAGATCGCGGCGGCATATTCTGATGACTAATGGCATGATACCCGTTCCAATTGCTCCATGTCACCTGTGAGTAGAGTCTCACGTTGGTCACTATAAGTACACGCAGGCAGTGATATCCGCTCACTGCAGTCAGAGCCAAGTTGATTTCTTTCTGTTTAGGGCGAAGCGTCTGTTGCAGTGCCCACGCTCAGACAACACAAAAAGATCGCGGCGGCATATTCTGATGACTAATGGCATGATACCCGTTCCAATTGCTCCATGTCACCTGTGAGTAGAGTCTCACGTTGGTTACTATAAGTACACGCAGGCAGTGATATCCGCTCACTGCAGTCAGAGCCAAGTTGATTTCTTTCTGTTTAGGGCGAAGCGTCTGTTGCAGTGCCCACGCTCAGACAATACAAAAAGATCGCGGCGGCATATTCTGATGACTAATGGCATGATACCCGTTCCAATTGCTCCATGTCACCTGTGAGTAGAGTCTCACGTTGGTCACTATAAGTACACGCAGGCAGTGATATCCGCTCACTGCAGTCAGAGCCAGGTTGATTTCTTTCTGTTTAGGGCGAAGCGTCTGTTGCAGTGCCCACGCTCAGACAACACAAAGAGATCGCGGCGGCATTGGGCACCGCTAATCGCTGCACTTGTCGCGAGCCTCGACAACAACAGCGCACTGTCTCTGCTAACGGGGTTATGGAGTTAATAGACCTTACTTAACGTAATACGCAGGAGGTGGGATGGGTAAAAATTCAGTTTGTAACTTCCCATCGCATTGAAATACTTTAAAGTCATATTTGATGGAATATTTATTGTTGGTTGTCTCTCTAATGTTAATAGTATTGATTCAGATTGTGCGTGAACACGAAAAACACACATACACACAGTCATTGATTCCAGTGAGGGTGACAACTACTGTGTGTTGGACAACACATGCACCAGTCAGTTCCTCAGTTGGCGTCGAGTGGATGAGATTTTTCAATTACCTTGCATTGCAAGAATTGTAAGCAGGGGACTGAAAGTAAATGGACTTGCTGTATGCTAAAGAGCTGCGACATAGCAAAGCTTGACCGATTATCAGATAACTGTCCTCATGAGTTTTGTGGAGGAGTATATTTTTAGTAAGCAACCCACCCACGATCATTACGTAAGATTTCTCGAGGGCGTAGAGGGTACTGATTTCATTAAGTCGTCGACAGTGTAGCGTGATGATTTACTTCCCACCATACGTTTTCTATATTCGTCCAAAGGTCGCTTGCATTTGTAGGGACACATGGCAATGACCTTGTTATCTCTGCCCACATATTCTCTATCTGGTTGATGTTCGGTGATCGTGGAAGAAACGGCAACAGCTTTATCCTCTCTTGGCACTGAAACCAATCTCGCACTGCTCTGCTACGATGGATGGATCTCTGCTCCTGTAAATAAACTGTTATCTCGTTAGTTCATATATTTATATTTAAATAACGTATTTGTAAAAGCACATTCGATTATTATTTTCCACAGTGTTTAACAAGTCATTCCCTGTCATAGATAAGTGATCTGGATTCAACAGTCCAATTAAGAATGTTGTTCACCCATTCTTTGATTTCCACAGTGTTTAAGAATTCAGGCCCTGTCATTGATAAGTGATCTGGATTCAACAGTCCGATTAAGGATGTGGTTCAACCAGTCTATCATATGATGAGAGTCGCAGTCGGATACCCACATCAAGACTGACTGGCTGAACCCGATTAGCACGATCTTGTATCGAAATGAAATTACAGAATTCGGATAATTTGAACGTCTGTATTGCAACAACGCAGCGCACTTAAATTCCTATGATGGAGTAACAGCTAGCAACTGTCTAAGAAAAAGTGAGAAATATGCCGACTAGGAGCAATGTAACGTAATTATAGCCCATATTAATCTGATGGAAATATTGGATCGAACAATACACATCTATTTCAGTGGTGGGAAGATACCCCATATCAGATTTGCTGATGACATAATGACAATAATAATAAAAATCCCGTGTGGCCGATAGGGGAAACCCTCCCCCATATGGGCGGTACCGGGGAAATCAAATACTTGGGGTGAACCAAATACTAACACAATCCTGAACGGCTACTCAGTCCGTTGAACCCAAAATCCAGACACATCTGAGTGAAAATCACCGCTACTCTGGTCACCGTCTGTTAGCTCAATAAGGTTGGCTGAAAATATTTGCTTCCATAGGCTTCAACACCCTCTGGTCCTGCCCGGTCCTGGTATCACCCAGGCCAAACCAATGAAACACAAGAAAACATGAACTATGCAAGCAAAGGTAACTTTACCCCAGGCGGTGCACAACCTGGCCACCGATAGGCGGCAGTTGGCTTTTCGCACTCTGGGGAGTCCAGGTTAGCACGGCAGAGAATATCGAAGATCTCCTGAAAATTTCCGCACAGGCAGAAAACATTCATTTAAAAACTAAACATCGATACATTGATCCCAACAACAAACCTAAATAATCTCACAAAAGAAATCGTCCGCCAAAAAATTCTCATCCTTGCTCTTCAAGAACCACGATTAATTGACAATTGAAACTCGAATTACGGAAACCATGGCATCTTCAAGAGCAAAATACAACAAAAAGTAGCGAAAGGCGCACCAATCTTCGGCATTGCATTTCTCGAACGCAGTTGCATCAACATCTGTTTCGAAGAAATCACACCCATCAACAATCGATTTATGACTACGCTCATTCAGGGTCCCTATAAAAAATTTACACTCATCAATGCACGTGCCCCCACCAACATCGAAAATAAGGAAAACACCGAAAATGTCGAAAAATTGTGGAACACACTCGAAAATACTAGGAGAAAAATCCAGCAAGATGACGTGAAAATACTAATAGGAGACTTCAACTCTCTATTTGGGACAGAAAAAACCTGTAGAAAAATCATTGATACAAATTTAACACACCGAAACGCTTAGACCAACGGCAGACGTCTGACTGACATTTTCCAACAATTCAACCACAAAAGAATGTCTTCCCACTTTAGGAAGTAGGCTGTTCCCAAGAAACATGTTTTGCTACCAGGTGCAAGCTGCTTTCGCTCGCCTTTCGTGACTCGCTGAAAGCCAGATTTTTAATTCTTTTGTAGCAGAGCTACAAACAGACATATACAAACGCAATAAGGTAATCGTAAGACAACGCGCCTTGCTAGTTTCAGAAACCCTTAGTGTCAGAGCGAAAACCTTACGGTACTGCCAAATACATAATGACGACATATTTTTTGTTGTTGTGAATACATAATTATATCTATGATACTCCACATTTTCATACTAATAGCGAATGATACAGGAAATGAAGTAAATACAGATCTTTTCGAAGTCAAAAGTCGGTAATGTCCTACTAATTCGGGTTAATATAGGCTCAATCGTCTACAGATACTTAATGCTTTATTAAGATAGTCTGCCGTCGTGATGTTTCTGTAGTAAGCTGAATTTAATTTGTATTAGTACAGTGAATATTTTAATTCGAATATCCATTAGTTTACTAAACGCAACAGTAATCATCAAACAGAAATTAATCAGCAAAAGAATTTTCTTTCACGATATCTAAAACGATCTGACAATTCTAAAGTTGTTTACAAATTCTACGCCAGGGAAACCTACTGGTTCCAACGATATCATTATACCAGAGTAGTTTTAAAAGTATTTTCGTCTAGAAATGAATTGAGTTGACGGTTGATCGATCAAGAGCGGAAAAGGTAAAACTTTACGAATATATGACGAGAGGGACAAGTGCTTGAGAGAGGACATCTCTATCAATACAAGTGGCTGAGAAACGACTTTAATTTCAATCTCCTGGATAGTTTTGTTTCTCAAATCAAGAAGTGCGTTATCTTGCAGTAGCACATGTGATGTAGTTGTGTTACTCGATTTTCTTACGCTGAGACCGAAAGGTGTCTCAGCTGTTGGCAACAAATTCCAGCTGTGTTGCACAGAGCCCTAGGGGCAGAATTCGCAGCCCAAACCACACATTTGGAGCTATCAGATGTAAAATATTATGTCCACACTTCTCTTTGCCCGAGTTTGTCTTTTGGAGGGGCTCAGCTTTTCATTTCTTCTTAGGAATAGGCACTCCGTTGATTTTTGTTGTTTCGAATTAGAGCATGCAGTACTCCTGAACTTTGCCTGTCGAATGCATATGTCGCATGATGGTGAAACGGTTATCTATCACATATATCAGTAGTCGAGACTTCCTTAATGTGGAATATCATTCATGCCAGAACGATCTTTGCTGGAACAAGAATATCTTTTTCTGGCGTATTTTTCCCAAAAGCACTCGCTCCACACACAATTCAAATCTTTCTAGCTGCCTCCTCTGCGTTAACCCGTCTGTTATACCAAAAGTAAACGTTATGTTGCAGATGTTACACCTATTACCACTTGCTACTCGATTTTACAATGCTTCACTGTAGTTCATGATTTTTCAAGTATGCCAAATCCAATGCTTAAGTGCAAGATGATAACTAGAACTTCAAATTCGAAAATGACAGTTGACACATACGCTGACAGCGTGGCGCCGCGCTCACATGGGCGGCGCCGTATTTCAGGCGGCGGGTGGCGTCTGGCCGGTGGCCGGTAGCCGCTGCAGCGCCAGGAAACGCCAGAGCGTAAGCTGTTGTGATCGCGGCGCAGCCACGAGCTGTTATGCGGAATTGTTTCTGGAATACTTGTTATTGCTGGTGGGTGGAATGTTAAGTGAATTATCTTCGATGTTCAGTCAGACTCATAACATTAGACCGAGTGTGGTAAAAAAACAGTTGGACGCGAACAGGCGACTATAAGTTTAGAACGCACGACGCTTGCCACTTTTTTTTTTCTTTTAATCTCATTTTGTTCACTTTGGTTCGTTTCATCTGCTCGGGGCGGACGTCGTAAGACACCCGTTTCAGTTTGTTGTTGATCCATTAACTCAATTTTTTTATTACAGAGGGCTGCTAACCCTCTGACTGAACACGCTGAGCTACCGTGCCGGCACCGCTAGACCACGGGCTAACATACTCCGGCAACGTCTCGGAAGTAGACAACACTTCCTCCTAACACTTCCGCATCTACCACTGTTGCCAGATTGTGCATATGGCCGGGCTTAATAACAGTTGTCAGGGGCGGTCTGTTTTATTGGCCACCTTAAGTGAATGACTCGGACTTAGTCTCTGTGGCGGCCGGCCGGCGGTACATAATGACAAGTCACTGATGAATGCATGGAGGATAGTATTTGCTGAAACAACTAACCATTCCCTTTCCTGTTCCACTAGCAAATTTACGAGATGAAGCGATTGTTTGTAAGCTTTTGTACTACCCGTAATATCTATTATATAGTCATAAAATCGTAGAAAAATAGGTCTACGGAATCAAGCCTTAATTATGCCTCTCGAAATTTTTAAACATATACAGTCTCTCTTACTAATATGATAACTATAATTAGAGCTACATGGTATGTACCCATGAAAAGTTACCATCCCTCCTTTCACATATTTGTCTTTGCATCCGTAGCAACGACAGTAATTCACCATCGGTATTACACTGTCAACAAACCGTGAAACACAACAAAAACTCTTGATATTATAAACTTCAAACGCTGCGGAAAGCACACACGCACAGCGAAGTCCCGAAAAGACGTGACAATCCTGGTTTGATGTTGACAACATGCGCAGAACGCAATGCTCACCTCAGAGATATTTACTCTATGCTTACAGCTTCCGGTGTTAGAAGACGCCGCCATTGTCTCTGCGCATGCGCAATGTGCAGCTTACTCGGATATTTAGAACTCCAGACTCGGATCAGTCTGCAGATCACTGACGTCATAGACACATCTGCGTCCTGGTTGGTTGCCGATTTCCACACAGACTCGAAAGATGCAAGCACTTGCAACAGTCGATTTTGACCTGAAAGTCGCCCGTGTAGAACGGTCTTAACAGTCCAGAATTATTTCCAATGGCTTGCAACAGCTTTCGTCAGACTACTCGCGCCACCTCTTAAGACAGCCGCCAGATAACGGAACCCTTGCACTTCTCGCTCCCTGGGTTTGTGAAAGCAGATGTCCTAAAGAAACGTTCTAAAACTGCATTTTTGAACACATTTGTAAAAATTGGTTCAAATGGCGTTAAGCACTCCGGGACTTAACATCTGAGGTCGTTAGTCCCCTAGAACCGCTCGATCACAGCGGCCGGCTCACATTCGTAAAAAAAAAATGGCTCTGAGCACTATGGGACTTAACTGCTGATGTCATCAGTCCCCTAGAACTTAGAACTACTTAAACCTAACTAACCCAAGGACATCACACACATCCATGCCCGCGGCTGGATTCGAACCTGCGACCGTAGCGGTCGCGCGGTTCCACATTGTAGCGCCTAGAACCGCTAGGTCACCCCGGCCGACCTCACATTTGTAAGCTGCTGGATTTATCCATACAGTTTTATTAACAAGAATGCATTAATTAATAGCGAAAACACACCATCATTTACTCATTACAACAATTAACTGGAGACCCAAAGAAACTGGTACACCTGCCTGATATCGTGCACAGCCCCCGCGAGCACGCAGAAGAGCAGAAGCTCGGCCTGCCATGGACTCCACTAATGTCAGGAGTAGAGCTGGAGGGAAGTGACAACGTGAATGCTGCAGGGCTGTCTATAAATCCGTAAGAGTACGAGGGTTGGAGATCTATTCTGAACAGCACGTTGCAAGGTATCCCAGATTTGTTGTTGTTGTTGTCTTCAGTCCTGAGACTGGTTTGATGCAGCTCTCCATGCTACTCTATCCTGTGCAAGCTACTTCATCTCCCAGTAGCTACTGCAACCTACATCCTTCTGAATCTGCTTAGTGTATTCATCTGTTGGTCTCCATCTACGATTTTTACCCTCCACGCTGCCCTCCAATGCTAAATTTGTGATCCATCGATGTCTCAGAACATGTCCTACCAACCGATCCCTTTTTCTTGCCAACTTGTGCCACAAGCTCCTCTTCTCCTCAATTCTATTCAATACCACCTCATTAGTTATGTGAGCTACCCATCTAATCTTGAGCATTCTTCTGTAGCACCACATTTCGAAAGCTTCTATTTTCTTCTTGTCCAAAGTATTTATCGTCCATGTTTCACTTCCATACATGCCTACACTCCATACAAATACTTTCAGAAGCGTCTTGCTTCAAATGGCTCTGAGCACTATGGGAATGAACTGCTGTGGTCATAAGTCCCCTATAACTTAGAACTACTTGAACTTAACTAACCTAAGGACATCACACACATCCATGCCCGAGGCAGGATTCGAACCTGCGACCGTAGCAGTCGCGCGGTTCCGGACTGCGCGCCTAGAACCGCGAGACCACCGCGGCCGGCCAGAAGCGTCTTCCTGACACTTAAACCTATACTCGATGTTAACAAATTCATCTTCTTCAGAAACGCTTTCCTTGCCATTGCCAGTCTACATTTTATATCCTCTCTACTTCGACCATCATCAGTTATTTTGCTCCCCAAATAGCAAAACTGATTTACTATTTTAAGTGTCTCATTTCCTAATCTAATTCCCTCAGTATCACCCGACTTAATTCGAGTACACTCCGTTGTCCTCGTTTTGCTTTTCTTGATGTTCATCTTATACCCTCCTTTCAAGACACCGTTCATCCCATTCAACTGCTTTTCCAAGTCCTTTGCTGTCTCTGATAGAATTACAATGTCATCGGCGGACCTCGAAGTTTTTATTTCTTCTCCATGGATTTCAGTACCTACTGCAAATTTTTCTTTGGTTTCCTGTACTGCTTGCTCAATATACAGATTGAATAACATCGGGGAGAGGCTACAACCCTGTCTCACTCCTTTCCCAACCACTGCTTCCCTTTCATGCCCCTCGACTCTTATGACTGCCATCTGGTTTCTGTACAAATTGTAAATAGTCTTTCGCTCCCTATATTTTACACCTGCCACCTTTAGAATTTGAAAGAGAGTATTCCAGTCAACATTGTCAAAAGCTTTCTCTAAGTCTACAAATGCTAGAAAAGTAGGTTTGCCTTTCCTTAATCTTTCTTCTAAGATAAGGCGTAGGGTCAGTATTGCCTCACGTGTTCTAATATTTCTACGGAATCCAAACTGATCTTCCCCGAGGTCGACTTCTGCCAGTTTTTCCATTCGACTGTAAAGAATTACCGTTAGTATTTTGCAGCTGTGACTTATTAAACTGTGCTCAATGTTCATGTCTGGGAGTTTGGTGGCCAGTGGAAGTGTTTAAACTGAACAGTGTTCCTGGAGCCATTCTGTAGCAATTCTGCACGTGTGAGGCGTCGTGTTGTCCTGCTGAAGTTGTCAAAGTTCGTCGGAATGCACATTCAACACGAATGGAGGTCATTGACAGCATCGATGTTCCGACACTTCAGCGGGTCATGCAGAATTTCGCTATTGGTCTGCGCCACATCATAGCCAATGATGGCAGGCATATCGAACATGTCATAACCTAAATCCGACTATATGTAGTGACTTTTATATGTTTAATAAAGCGTGTGCACGGAGTTTTTCTTTTCATGTTGTTCAATAATTGCAACCCTGTGAAAGGAAATGTTTTTACTGGGTGACTAATAATCGGGCAGCCCAAACCACTAAAGATGAAATATGGAAAAGATTGTGACGTTGTGTAAGCATCGTTTAAGAAGCGATTTTTCGAACGTGTATCAATGTTTCTGGAAGTTCGACCCCTAACGGGTAAAATATTTCATTACGAAAACATTTTTGGAACTAAATGGATGAAGATTTGTTTTTGGCTTCTCAGTTAGAAATAAAGAAACACACATTTCAGTGCTTTTTTGGAAATTCAACCCATAATGGTTTGTTATAGGATCTAACTAATTCACTTACCCATTATCAACCAGCGCGAACCGTTAGCGATAGAAACTTGAAATTTGGAGACGGTGTTCTTCTTATGCCTCAGGCAACCTTTTAGTAAGGAACTGTTCGAATTTCCACTCCTAAGAGGTTGAAGTAGGGGATATAAGGCTTCTTGAAAATATGTCACCACTACAGTAGTTTTGAAGCTAGCAGTACAGAAATTGCTATTTGGATTCTTAGTCAGAAACAAAGAAATATGTTCTTTAGCATTTCTGGAAATTCAGCCGCTAAGGAGGAAAAATATTGAGCAAATTTTTTAAAATTTTTCGTTCTTTAAAAGCTACTAACGCACTTATCTGCAAAGAGAAATACAAACTCATAGGGGTCAGTGAAGTGAAATGGAAATAAGACAAGGATTTCTGTTCAGAAAAATGTAGGGTAATATCAACTAACTGTACAATTCTCAAGGCTGTCAATTCAACTAAGTACCTGGGTGTTAAAATTACGAACAACTTCAGTTGGAAAGACCACATAGACAATATTGTGGGATAGGCGAGCCAAAGGTTGCGTTTCATTCCAACAAGTCCACTAAAGAGACAGCTTACACTACACTCGTTCGTCCTCTGTTGGAATATTGCTGGGCGGTGTGGGATCCTTACCAGGTGGGACTGATGGAGGACATCGAAAGGGTGCAAAAAAGGGCAGCTCGTTTTGTATTATCACGTAATAGGGCAGAGAGTGTGGCAGATATGATACGCGAGTTGGGATGGAAGTCATTAAAGCAAAGACGTTTTTCATCGCGGCGAGATCTATTTACGAAATTTCGGTCACCAACTTTCTATTCCGAATGCGAAAATATTTTGTTGTGCCCAACCTACATAGGTAGGAATGATCATCAAAATAAAATAAGAGAAATCAGAGCTCGAACAGAAAGGTTTAGGTGTTCGTTTTTCCCGCGTGCTGTTTGGGAGGGAACTGGTAGATAGTGTGATTGCGTTTCGATGAACCCTCTGCCAAGCACTTAGATGTGAATTGCAGAGTAATGATGTAGATGTAGATGTGGAAAATGGTATAACGGGAGTAGGATTCGTTATGAATGGGAAGGTAGGGCAGAGAGTGTGTTACTATGAACAGTTCAGTAACAGAGTTATTCATATCAGAATCGACAGCAGCAAACCAACACCAACAACGGTAGTACAGGTATACATGCCGACGTCGCAAACTGAAGATGAAGAGACAGAGAAAGCATTTCAGGATATTGAAAGGGTGATACAATACACAAACTGAGATGAAAATCTAATAGTGATAGGGGACTGGAATCCGTATTTAGGGAAGGAGTAGAGGAAAAGGTTACAGGAGAATATGAGGAGAAAGACTAATTGATTTCTGTAATAAATTTGAACTAGTAACAGCGAATACTCTGTTCAAGAATCACAAGCGGAGGAAGTATATTTGAAAAAGCTCGGGTGATACGGAAAGATTTCAGTTAGATTACATCATGGTCAGACAGAGATTCTGACAGCAGATTCGGGACTGTAAGGTGTATCCAGGAGCAGGTATAGACACAGATAACAAAGTAGTAGTGATGAAGAGTACGTTGATGTTCAAGAGATGAGTCAGGAAGAATCCATAGGCAAAGAAGTGGGGTACGAAGGTACTAAGGAATGACGAGATACGCTTGAAGTTATCTAAGGCTGTAGATACAGCAATAAAGAATAGTCCGGTAGGCAGTACGGTTGCGAAGGAATGAACATCTATACAAAGGGCAATTACAGAAGCTGGAAAAAAAAACATAGGTACAAAGAAGTTAACTGTGAAGAAACCATGGGCAATAGAAGAAATACTTCAGCTAATCGATGAAAGGAGGAAATACAAAAATTCAGCGAAGTTCAGGAATACAGAAATACAAGTCGCTGAGGAATCAAAGAAATAGGAAGCGCAGAGAACCTAAGACGAAATGGCTGCATGAAAAATGTGAAGAAAGCGAAAAAGAAGTGATTGTCGGAGTGACTGACTCAACATATTGGAAAGTCAAAACAATCTTCGCTGAAATTTAAGCAAGGATGGTGACATTAAGAGTGCAACCGGAATTCCATTGTTAAATGCAGAGGAGAAACCGGATAGGTGGAAATAATACATTGAAAGCCTGTACGATGGGGAAGATTCGTCTGATGTGACAGAAGAAGTAGGAGCCTATTTGGAAGAGGTAGGGGATCCAGTATTAGAATCAGATTTTAAAACAGCTTTCGATGACTTAAGATCGAATAAGGCAGAAGGGATCGATAACATGTCATCAGAATATCTAAAATCATTGTGGGAAATGTCAACAAAACGACTATTCACGTTGGTGTGTAGAATGTACGAGTCTGGCAGTATACCGTCTGACTTTCGGAAAAATATCATCCACAGAATTCCGAAGAGTCCAAGAGCTGACTAGTGCGTGAACTATCGCACAATCTACTTAACAGCTCACGCATCGAAGTTACTGGCTATATACAGAAGAATGGAAAACAAAATTGAGGATGTTAGATGACGATCAGTTTGGCTTTAGGAAAGGCAAAGGTACTAGATAGGTAATTCTGAAGTTGCGGTTGATAATAGAAGCAAGGCTTAAGAAAAATCAATACACGTTCACAGGATTTGTCAATCTTCAAAAAGCGTTTTACAATGAAAAATGGTGCAAGATGTTCGCAGTTCTGAGAAAAATAGGAATAAACTATAGGGAGAGAAGGTAATATACTGTATGTACAATAACCAAGAAGGAATAATAAGAGTGGACGACCAAAGACGAAATGCTTGGATTAAAAAGGGTGTGAGACAGGGATGTAGTCTCTCGCCCCTACTGTTCAATCTGTACATCGAAAGAGCAGTGACGGAATTAAAAGAAAGGTGCAGGAGTGGAATGAAAAATTCAAGGTGGAAATGTATGAATGATGCGATTCGCTGATGACGTTACTATCCTGAGCGAAAGTGAAGAGGAATTACATGATCTGCAGAGTGGAACGAACCGTCTGATGAGTACAGAATATGGATTGAGAGTAAATTGAAGAAAGACGGAAGTAATGAGAAATAGCAGAAATGGGAACAGCGAGAAACTTAACATCAGGACTGATGGTCACGAAGTACATGAAGCTAAGGAATCTGCTACCGAGGCAGTAAAGTAACGCATTACGGACGGATGAAGTGCCGGCCGGGGTGGCCGAGCGGTTCTAGGCGCTACAGTCTGGAACCGCGCGAAGGCTGCGGTCGGAGGTTCGAACCATGCCTCGGGCATGGACGTGTGTGGTGTCCTTAGGTTAGTTAGGTTTAAGTAGTTCTAAGTTCTAGGGGACTGATGACCTCAGATGTTAAGTCCCATAGTGCTCAGAGCCATTTGAACCATTATAGTCCTATTTATATGCCATCTGTGTTTGCTAAAGTTATCGAGAAGGCTGTATATACAAGGTTACTGGAGCATTTAAATTCACATAATTTGCTGTCAAATGTACAGTTTGGTTTTAGAAATGGATTAACAACTGAAAATGTTATATTCTCTTTTCTCTCTGAGGTTTTGGACGAATTAAATAAAAGTTTGCGAACGCTAGGTGTTTTCTTTGATTTAACGAAGGCTTTTTGACTGTGTTGATCACAAAATATTGCTGCAGAAATTGGACCATTAAGGAGTAAGGAGAGCAGCTTACAATTGGTTCGCCTCCTACTTTAAGAACAGAAAGCAGAAGGCAATTCTCCGCAATATTGAGAGTGGTAGTGATTTTCAGTCCCAATTGGGCACTGTTAAGTGGGGCGTTCCCCAAGGGTCGGTGCTGGGGCCTCTGCTGTTTCTTATTTATATAAATGATATGCCTTCTAGTATTACAGGTGATTCAAAAATATTTCTGTTTGCTGATGACACCAGCTTGGTAGTGAAGGATCTTGTGTGTAATATTGAAACATTATAAAATAATGTTGTTCATGAAATAAGTTCGTGGCTTGTGAAAAATAATTTGATGCTAATTTACAGTATGACTCAGTTTTTACAGTTTCTAACTCAATTAAACAAGAACCGATATTCTCATCAGACAGAATGGGCATATTGTAAGCGAAACGGATCAGTTCAAGTTCCTAGGCGTTCGGATAGATAGTAAGCTGTTGTGGAAAGCCCATGTTCAGAATCTTGTTCAGAAACTAAATGCTGCTTTATTTACCATTAGAACAGTATCTGAAATAAGTGACAGTTCAACACGAAAAGTAGTCTACTTCGCATATTTTCATACGCTTATGCCATATGGTATCATTTTTTGGGGTAATTCTTCTGATTCAAAAAGGGTATCTTTGGCTCAAAAACGGGCTGTTCGACCTATGTGTGGTGTAAGTTCGAGAACCTCTTGTCAACCCCTATTCAATAGTCTGGGAATTCTGACATTGCCCTCACAGTACATATTTTCTTGATTGTCGTTTGTTGTTAGCAATATTAGCGTATTCCCAAGAGTTAGCAGCTTTCACTCAGTTAATACTAGGCAGAAATCAAATCTGCATGTGGAATGCACTTCCTTGAGTCTTGTGCAGAAAGGAGTGCTCTATTCTGCTGCCTCCATTTTCAATAAGCTGCCACAGGAACTCAAAAATCTTAGCAGTAGCCCAAACACTTTTAAGTCTAAACTGAAGAGTTTCCTCATGGCTCACTCCGTCTATTCTGTCGAGGGACTCCTGGAAGAGCTGAAAAATTAAGCAAATTCCAGTGTTACATTGTTGATTTTCTGTATTTAAACTTATGAATTGTTGCGTGAATACGTTTCTTATATTTCATTTTATCTGTTTCTACTATCGTGTTATAATTTCATGTATTGACTCATTCCATGACCATGGAGACTTCTCCTTAATTTTGTCCCACGGAGCAATAAATAAATAAATAAATAAAATAAAATAAAAATTTGAACGGATCAAGGAGGACATCAGAAGCATACTAACATTGGCAAAAAAAAAAATCTTTGGGACCAAGTGAATTCTACTAGTATCAGACATAGGCCTTAGTTTGAGGAACAAATTTCTGAAAATATACGTTTGGAACACAGCATTGTATGGCAGTGAAACATGGACTGTGGGAAAACCGGAACAGAAGAGAATCGAAGCCTTTGAGATGTGGCGCTACAGTCGAATGTTGAAAATTAGTTGGTACTGGTAAGGTAAGGAATGACGAGATTCTGCGCAGAATCGGAAAGGAAAGGAGTTTGTGGAGAACACTGAAAAGGAGGGAGGACAGGATGATAGGACGTGTTAAGACATCTGGGACTGAATGCCATGGTAAAAGAGGGAGCTGTAAGCTGTAGAGGACAAAATCTGTAGAGGAAGACAGAGATTGGAAGACATCCAGCAGTATCTAACACACAATTCAACAAAACCTGACGTTTTAATCTCACAGAACGGGCATATGATTAGTGAAACTGAACAGTTCAAATTTCTAGGTGTTCAGATAGATAGTAAGCTGTCGTAGAAAGCTCACGTTCAGGATCCTGTTCAAAGACTTAATACTGCCATTTTAACTATTCGAGCGGTATCAAAAGTGAGTGATACTTGGACACGTAAATTCGTCTACTTTGCTTATTTTCATTTACTTATGTCGTATGGTGTTATGTTTTGGGATAACTCTTCACGTTCTAGAAGGATATTTTTGGGTCAGAAACGGGCAGTTCGGGCAATAAGTGGTGTGAGCTCACGAACCTCTTGTCGACCTCTGTTCACGAGTCTGGGTATTTTGACATTGGGCTCTCAATATGTAAATTCCTTACTGTCGTTTATAGTTATCAATATTAGTTTATTTCCAAGAATAAGCAGCTTTCACTCGGTTAATAATCGGCAGAAATCAAACCTCCATTTGGGTCGGACTTCGTTAACTATTGTGCAAAAAGTTGCTCAGTATACTGCTGCATCCACTTTCAATAAGCTGCCACTCGAATTCAAAAATCTTAGCAGTAATCCACGCGCTTTCAAATCGAAACTAAAGAGTTTCCTCATGGGTCACCCTTTCTATTCTGTTGAGGAGTTCCTTGAAAAATTAAGCTGCTTCTTATGAAACTTATGGATTCACTTTTTTTCAGGTTCATGAACATTTATTTTTATCTGTTATTACTTTTATGTTGTAAGTTCATGTACTGACACCTTCCATGACCTTGGAGATTTGCTCCTCAATTTGGTCCTATGGAACTAGACGTGTAAATAAATAAATAAATAAGTAAATAATTGAAGATGTAGGTTGCAAGTGCTACTCTGATATGAAGAGGTTGGCACAGGAGAGGGACTCATAACAAAATAAGTATTTTAGTGTTTTTTTAGAAACTCGACCAATGAGGGAATGAAAATTTTTTGAAAATATTTCGTTATTTAAACTGATATTTGACCTCTAAAAGAATATCTGTTAGGTAGTGAAAATTTCTATGCAAATACCACCACAAGAACTCAAAATCCAGCATTAATCTTGACCTTCGATCCCAGCTACCAAGATCGCGTTTTCGTCAGATGTACATTCCGAAAAGGCCAACCTTCTATTGCCTTAAAAGCGCGAAAAGTTTAGACGGTGTTTTGATTTGTGAACGACACGAAAACTCGATTAAAGAAAATGAAGAAAAATGTGTGCTTTTGAGTGGTACTTGAGATAGGTAAATAAATTAGTGAAATCAACGTGAAGTGAAGTAGAAATTAGAAAACAAATGAAAAACTTAGTTTAGTTTAGAAGAATCACACACTGGCAAACAGCGGACAGAACAGCAGTGGCAACGGCCGGCGCTTGCATGTCAGCACGTTGAGGAGAAGCCATCGCCCTCCCCACAAAATCGGAAGCTGTCGATTCAGCCGTCAGTGCATCGCCTGAACGGCTCACGTGTTTCTGAACTGTCACATGTGATCAAAGGCCCTCGCCTACATTCCAAGAGCCAAGAAGATTCTTCGAGAAGCTTTTCAACGTGACAGAAGAGGCAATGACCGTGAAATCGTTCACCTCCAATGAACTGAAGTGAATAAATACGCGAGGCGCAGTGGGCCCAAGAGGAGTAGTTCTGATGAGTTTTGGTGCTGAAGACCGTCACGCAGGAAGAGACTACATCGTACACAGAAGCACCAAGTCCGCCGCTGTAATGGAATAGCAAGCTGCAGCCTCGCCGCCAGAAGGAAGTTAGAAGGTATCTGAAGACTGATTTTTACGTACCCGGCTGACTCGTGAGGCCGGGAAGGAGACGGCCTCACATCAGCAGTCACCTACGAGCTGGGATGAAGATCAGACAGCAGAAGACTGGCAAGCTGGAGTCCGTTGTTCGAGTCCGGGACACTGGCCTTCCTCCGCCGCGCCGCTCCGCTGGCCGACGCACAACACTGTTACACGTAGCCGCATAGAGAAGAGAAACACTGGGACACCGTCCGATGCACGACTTCGCTCTCAATAGTTAAACGTTAGTTAGTCAACTGGGCGAAACGGCGACACGAGATACACACCGCCACGCGTAATGAGACGCCGTAGCAGAAGGCTTCGCAAACGACACAGCTGCCGCTCTCCCAGCCAGAACAATCGAGTAAGGAAACAGCTGTACAAAACTTTCAATAAAAGGTATCTTTTGTAAAAATGCTGTTTCATTCCACCTCATACTCGAGCCAAAGAGGAACCCTCCCTGCCCAAATGCTGTTAAGAGAGAAAAAGTAATTTATTTAGTGTTTTTCACCCTGACATAATGCTTTCGAACGGCGGTCTCCAAACGTTTTAGTCTGTGGGCCACATTGATTCGTCCACGAAGCCATAAGGGCCAAAATCTACCTAGTGGGATTAAAGAACGCTATTGCTCCATGATCACCGTAATATAAGGCTAAAGGAAGGATGAAATCGCAAAAATCTAGCACTGAAACTAACTACGATTTTTATTTAATTACATAATTTTGATTGGTGGACGTACCTGACCGAATTTCTGGCATATTTTATTCTGGCGAATTTCACCGACAAAAAAGTATGTCACTGCACATTCTTCACGAAAGCGTCCTGCAAAGTTAACGAAATCTCAAAATCATTGTTAGCAACACTATTACTGCAAGACGGAGCAGGGGTAGAGTGCGTCAACGCATTGCTATTTCAAACAGCGCCACAATAAGTTTCGTTATGTAGTCTTGTAGCGAGTAGCAGAGCCAGATCATATACACTCCTGGAAATGGAAAAAAGAACACATTGACACCGGTGTGTCAGACCCACCATACTTGCTCCGGACACTGCGAGAGGGCTGTACAAGCAATGATCACACGCACGGCACAGCGGACACACCAGGAACCGCGGTGTTGACCGTCGAATGGCGCTAGCTGCGCAGCATTTGTGCACCGCCGCCGTCAGTGTCAGCCAGTTTGCCGTGGCATACGGAGCTCCATCGCGGTCTTTAACACTGGTAGCATGCCGCGACAGCGTGGACGTGAACCGTATGTGCAGTTGACGGACTTTGAGCGAGGGCGTATAGTGGGCATGCGGGAGGCCGGGTGGACGTACCGCCGAATTGCTCAACACTTGGGGCGTGAGGTCTCCACAGTACATCGATGTTGTCGCCAGTGGTCGGCGGAAGGTGCACGTGCCCGTCGACCTGGGACCGGACCGCAGCGACGCACGGATGCACGCCAAGACCGTAGGATCCCACGCAGTGCCGTAGGGGACCGCACCGCCACTTCCCAGGAAATTAGGGACACTGTTGCTCCTGGGGTATCGGCGAGGACCATTCGCAACCGTCTCCATGAAGCTGGGCTACGGTCCCGCACACCGTTAGGCCGTCTTCCGCTCACGCTCCAACATCCTGCAGCACGCCTCCAGTGGTGTCGCGACAGGCATGAATGGAGGGACGAATGGAGACGTGTCGTGTTCAGCGATGAGAGTGGCTTCTGCCTTGGTGCCAATGATGGTCGTATGCGTGTTTGGCGCCGTGCAGGTGAGTGCCACAATCAGGACTACATACAACCGAGGCACACAGGGCCAACACCCGGCATCATGGTGTGGGGAGCGATCTCCTACACTGGCCGTACACCTCTGGTGATCGTCGAGGGGACACTGAATAGTGCACGGTACATCCAAACCGTCATCGAACCAATCGTTCTACCATTCCTAGACCGGCAAGGGAACTTGCTGTTCCAACAGGACAATGCACGTCCGCATGTATCCCGTGCCACCCAACGTGCTCTAGAAGGTGTACGTCAACTACCCTGGCCAGCAAGATCTCCGGATCTGTCCGCCATTGAGCATGTTTGGGACTGGATGAAGCGTCGTCTCACGCGGTCTGCACGTCCAGCACGAACGCTGGTCCAACTGAGGCGCCAGGTGGAAATGGCATGGCAAGCCGTTCCACAGGACTACATCCAGCATCTCTACGATCGTCTCCATGGGAGAATAGCAGCCTGCATTGCTGCGAAAGGTGGATATACACTGTACTAGTGCCGACATTGTGCATGCTCTGTTGCCTGTGTCTATGTGCCTGTGGTTCTGTCAGTGTGATCATGTGATGTATCTGACCCCAGGAATGTGTCAATAAAGTTTCCCCTTCCTGGGACAATGAATTCACGGTGTTCTTATTTCAATTTCCAGGAGTGTATTTTATAGTTCTATTGCGTGATTGTGTCTATGTTGCGAGTGTCTCACAAGTTTTTTAGTGTCTTATGCGCTGTACTAGTAGGTGTGGGACAATTCAAAGTTTGAATTCGAAGAGACAAAGAGAATCTGAAAATCGAAATACGTAAAGAAAGTGAAACCTCGCTTAAGAAGCATCTTCTACAATGATTGATTACTAAGGTTAGTCGCCGAAGTGGCGTCTATTTGAAAGACTTCACCAGACTCGTGAGTAGAATAAAATGCAAAGAATTTTTTTACTTAAAATGTTTTCGCCAAACTAGTGTGCCAACCGTTTTTTTTTCCAGTATCGCAAGGAGAATGGTCTGTCTGTTTATTGCGGATAGCCACAAGTTTAACCATGACCTTCGGCTTTGTAAAGATAGAGCTCCGACAATGTCGCGGTGTATTGGTCACGATAGGCCTCGAAACTCAGTTGTTGGCAGTGTAGGCACCACCTCAAATATCTGGCGGGCCGGATACCGGGGATGTCCGGTCAGCTAACGCGGGCCGGTTTGTCACCCAACAAAAGATCAAGATTTACATTTTTCTCATGTTTTCCCAAACTGCATGTAATTTATTTGCGTTTAATGTCAACTGGGTATTGAGCCAAGTGTGGACATTCTTTATTACTTGATTAGTAGTTGTTTGCATCATTTGCTTTGGTGCACCTATTATCACACTAGTGTCATATGCGAATAGTATGGCCTTTGCTGCTCCATCTGAGGTGTGAAAGTCATTTATGTAGACAAGGAACAATAAGGGACCTAGAATACTGTCTTGCAGCACTCCTATTTCCTCTTCCCCCCCTCCCATCTGATACTTAATTTGTTTTGTGGTTGGAGTAAGCTGACATCTGTCCTACAATCTGTGTTCTGTTTTGTGGGTATGATTCAAATCACTTTTTTCCCTGTCCCATGAATACCTAATGCTTCCATTTTTCCTAAAAGAGTGCCATGATTGACAGTGTCAAATGCTTTGAAGAGATCTAAATTTATTTCTACTACACTGTTGTCTTTCTCTAGATTTTTGATTATTTGGTCAGTGTAGCACATTAGTGTTGTTTCTGTATTTTTACCTTTCTGGAAGCCGTGCTGATTTCTATTTAGTAACTTAAGGTTGTTTAGATATTTGTTGACTCCGGGCATTATTAATTTTTTTATTATTTTGAAAAATACTGGAAGGAGGGATATTGGCCAATAGTTTTCTAACTTATGCTTGTCACCATTTTGGAATAATGGCTTCACTTTCGACATTTTCATCCTTTCCGGAAACACCCCTTCACAAAATGATAAGTTGGCTATGTATGCCAAGGGCCTTGCAATTTGTGCAGCTGTCATTGCTATGATATAAACAGACACCTTATCTACTCCTGCTGATATTTTAGGTTTCAAGCTTTTTATTTCTTTGAACCCTTCATGTTCATCTTTTGGATGTGTCCTCGTGTTACAACCAGCTTTTGGAAATTCAGGTTTTTCTTGGTTTGTAAATTTCGAGCTTAATGAAGTTGTTGCATTTACGAAATACGAGGGCTATCCACAAAGTACACTACGTTTTGGAATTAAAAATAAATAAAGTATTGGAAATTTTTTTATTATATACAGATGAAAGCCACACTTAAATACTACTTTTCTACATAGTTGCTATTTAAATTAAGGCACTTATCGTAGCGATTCACGAGCGTGGAAATCCCTTCGTCGTAAAATTCGGCCTCCTGCGCCTTCAACCTTATGGTATGTAGAAAACTAGTATTTAAGTGTGGTTTCCATCTGTATATAATAAAAAAATTTACAATACTTTATTTATTTTTAATTCCAAAGCCGAATGTACTTTGTGGATAGCCCTCGTAATTGTTGGTGTAATTTGGCAAATCTTGTTTTTCAATACTGACATTTTCTGTGAATTTGAGAATGATATCCTGGTCCTCGCATCACTTGCCTGTTTCAGTCTTCACAATACCCCATATGGCTTTTGATTTGTTATCAGACAGTCTTATTAACCCATTAAGTCCCAAATTAATTCTTTTTAATTTGAATTTTTTTATTCCTTAATTATAATGTAGATAGTGTATGAACCACAATAAGTGCAAAAATAGGCAAAGAATATTTATACATGTTGATATAATGGCCGTCCTCAAAATAGGACACTGGGATGTAACAGTATCGTATAGCACACTAAACTGTATTCTAGTCCCAACTATTTATTTCTTGTGAAATGGTACAATCCACTTCACATACAGTGTTAAACGGCATTTAACACAATATGTTTTTGGTTTCCCGTTGCATTTAGCTCTTACACATCTTCTTTGCGTGCTTCTTTTGTCAATCATATGACCAATTCCATCAAACCTGACGTCTGGTACCACTCTCAACTGACTTGAGGGTATTCCATTGGACGTCCAATATTCGGTCTTCCAGTGTCCAATTTCAGGTATGTAACTGTAACGGCACGTCTGAAATCCAGTAAATCCGGTGCATTTTTCCCATGTACTAGTCTGTAGAAGAGTCACGCATTTACGAGGGCCATTTCCAGAAAACGTGTAATAGGACCCGGTACCATTTTTTACCGTCGCTTTTTTCCCAACTAACCAGTCATGGTGTTCAGCACTCCCCATGTACGTGTTATACGACTTCAAAACGGCGGGTTGTTGCACTTGTCTTCTTACTTGCTTGTCTGCTGTACCGCGTGGCTGCTCCCAAAGGTTCAACTTGGTCAAAATTTGTATCAATTGTAACGCATCTGTTGTCGTGCCATCGAACAAATAAGGCTTCACCATTCCTGTCGAACTGATAGTCATAGTTTCCTCGAACTGTCTTTTTCAGTTCGTTGCTGTTCAGTAGTGGACAGTCGCCGACTCTATTCTCTCTGACAATCCCAGTTTCTCGAAAACCCAAATTTCGCAGATGCATCAGAACATCTCTACTAGTGAAGAAATTGTCAAAGTACACACAATGATTCTCGGGTTTTTCAGTGCAGTCCAACATGTTTAGGACTACTCTTGATCCCAATAGTAGGTCATCCCTTGCAGTATCTTCTGGATCCTTTCCACAGTATAAATCAAATTTCAAACAGTAGCCACTTGCTCCACAAAGAGACCACAACTTAAAGCCAAATCTAATAGACTTATCCCGGATAAAATGTCCATCTGGAACTGTATTATTTACTAATGGGTAACATATCCATAAATATACTTACATAATACACTGTAAATTTCAAAGTAACTTCATATCCTGTAATTTATATATAAAAGAGGGGTCGTTATTTACCTTAGCAACAAAATCTGGTAAAATTACCACGTTCTAAAAAGAAAATACACCAGCAGTAGCAGAGTTTCATATTGGAACGTGCAGCAATTCAAATAACTGAAATGATAACACCAAGTCCCAGTGTCCTATTTCGAGTACACCAAATTTTATAACAATGGAAAACAATGAATATAACTCCAATTGAGCTAACAATGCAGGTATTTTAAAAGACACATTGTTTACTATAAGTAATCGCAAAAAGGTCTATGCCACATATATCAAATATTACTAAATTGTTGATAAAGTAAATACCTGTAATAACGAAAAGTGTGCCTTAGTATTCAATAAGCAATTAATGGTAGGATTTATCGCTTTTAATTTCCTCTAAGCATACATTTGTTATAAGAAGCATCAACAAATGATGTACAATAGTAATAGATGCAAATTAATAATTTATTGTGTATTTATAAATAAATATGTGCTCTGTCCTCAAAATAGGACACTGGTACTTAATAGGTTAAATTGTTATATTTTGACTAAAGTTCAGTCTTGATCACACCATTTATGTCTCAATGACATAGGTAATCGGTTTCGGTTATTTTTACATAACGATCATAAGACCTGTGGATTAATTTTAGGAAATAGTAGGAACCAATCTTTAAATAAAATGAAAGTGTCTAATGACATCAAAATTTTTTAACAAGATAAAAGAAAATTAATTATACCCATGGTTTCGTTAGGATGGTAGGCAGAGCTCTCCTCAGCTGCTACGAAGTCAACTGATGGTTATGAGTGCTGAGCATGAGCTTAAATATGCAGAGGCTCCACCTACTTCCTCTTACACTACTTCACAACTGCCAATCAGCGTTCATAATACGAAGCCATCGTCAAAGTATAAAAATAGGAAATACACTAATAACATAAAATTGATTCATTTAAAATATGTGATTAACAGATAGTTAGTATGTGTACAGCTTATTTATATTTTAGATAAAAACGGTAAACTATGATGTGTAATAGTTGTACCCCCTATGGGCAACCTTAAATCTATTACAGTGTCAGTTACATCAAAGATGTGAAAGTCCTTTGGAGTTGTGGTATACAGGTATATCGATTATACTGAGTCGCCTACATCACAATTCCATCTTTGTTGGATGTTGCAGAATCGTCTTACTTTAACTGTAGTTTTCATAGCAATATTCTTTATAGCAGTAGGGTAGCAGCCAAGAGTACGTTCCGCATTATGTATGTCTGAATAACTGATGAGACCGCTGATTAAATTTTTAGAACTCATCTATCTAATAGTTTTTATAATAATCAATGCCAATTTAATAAAATTTTTATATGTTGTACAGCATATTTTACTTACATAGCTTTTGCCATGGTTATAACTAATCTTATATTTTCAAACAAGAGTAGGTGCTTTCTTTATGAAATTTCGTCAAATAGGCCGTAAAAATATTTTTCGCGAAAATCTAATTGTTCATTGAGCAGCATTGATAATTTGATTTTCAAATGAGCATACATCTCGATTTCTTCTAAGATATTCATAAGTAAGCCTTTGTTTGCATAATGAAGAACTTGTAGATTCTGCTCTACTGTCCCCTTAGCATGATTATTGAATGCTATACGTTGGCCGAATACAGACTTTGTTCGTGAGGTACCTGACGTATGTTCTTTGTACCTTACTGCAAAATTTCGACCTGTTTGGCCGATGTACATTTTCTCACAGTCTCTACATTGGATCTTGTACACTCCTGATCTGGTAAATTTTCCATTATTTCTACTCACGGTATGGCTTAATTTTCGTTGTAAAGTATTGTCACTTGCAAATGCTATTGTTATTCCAGAATTTTTGAATAAATTAGTAATTCTCTCTGATATTTTTCCCAATTATGTCATCTTCATATATTTTGGATTACCTATTAGCGGAGTACTTTGTGATGGTTGCACTTTATTAAAAATGATATCTACCTGTCGTGTGTCGAACGAGTTGGTTTTTGCAATTTGTTTAAAGATGTTCATTTCCTTTGTCATCTCATTAGCTTCCAGCGTTGTAGTTTGGAGACCCCTGCTTTAGAATCAAATGCCCTTTGCTTTAATGCTCACCCTGACAATCGACTAGCACCCAGTTAGAGTGCAGAGATAACAGTCGGGGCGAGCGCAGCAGCGTGCACTGAGAAAGTGGACACACAGGAGTGGCCCCGCGCTTACCTGCCGGCAGCCTGGGACTCTGCCGGCACCAGTCCATTCTGGATACTCGGGGCTCTGTTCCTCTGACGACGCTGTCGCTGCCGCCGCCGCTGTAGCGAATTGTAGCGCCGCCACGACGGCTGCCTATTGAAGCGCCCGTTTGCATCTCCTTGCGACCACCCCCGGCGACCGTGCCCAGAGCCGCCGCCTGCTCCTCTGTTCCTCCTGGCCTGCCCCATGGAAGAACGGTTGTGGCCACCGAGGTGCCCTCTATCGGCGCGAGCGTTGTGATGTGCCACCCACACCGGGGGCCACAGAGTTGGAACAAAAACCGTCGGGGCCCCGTAAGACACCCGTTGTACAGACACCGCACACTGGTGATTCACTCTGACGTTCATCTGTCGTGCGTCAGCAGATCTCACCGTTCATCCCGTTCAGGCTTCCTCCGGAATATTACTGTCGCCAGGCCACTAGCGTCGTTTTGGCGTAAATGTCAAAGCAGTCTGCCAAAGACCTGCGCGCTGAAAACAGTGAAATAAAAATCAGACTTTATGATGGTGATACAAGTCAGAAAAATATCTACAGAGTTATAAATATTTAAACCGACAAACTCTGAGAGGTTGTAGGGGACGCCAAAACAAATATTTTTCACTAATGTTATTTTTGTTTCCTATGAGGATTATTTAGGCGCTACGGTCTGGAACCGCGCGAAGGCTGCGGTCGCACGTTCGAATCCTGCCTCGGGCATGGATGTGTGTTATGTCCTTAGGTTAGTTAGGTTTAAGTAGTTCTCAGTTTTAGGGGACTGATGACCTCAGAAGTTAAGTCCCATAGTGCTCAGAGCCAGGATTATTAAGACCGGAGCAGGCCGTATTACGCTCTTCAGTTGTAGGCAACTGCTGTCCACCAGTGTAGTAGCGTATTGTCTCTGTTTACTAATGGAACGATACACCTGGAGTGAGTACACTGATACGGTTGGTGCGTACTACGTAGCGCACCACAACGGACGAGCTTCACAGCGGGTTAACCAACAACAATATCCTAATCGCCGTATCCCGCATCATACGACCTTTGCCGCTGTGTACGAAGGTCTGCGTGAGACCGGGTCATTCAGCAGATTACTTGGGCAGAGGCGCCGTCGCACGGTAAGAACGCTGCAATTTGAGGAAGCTGTCTTGCACCATGTGGAGCGGGATCCTTCAGTCAGCACTCGTGCAATTGCACGTAACATAGGGACGAACCAGACGAATGTAAGAACAGTCCTTCGAGAGCAATTGTTACGTCCATTTCACTTCCAGCGTGTCCACAACCTGGAACCAGTTGATTATCAACCCAGGGCACAGTTTTCGCATTGGTACCTGGAACAGTGTGATATGCATCCTACATTTCCATCCTCTGTGTTGTTTACGGATAAAGCAACGTTCGAGCGTGATGGAGTCTCTAACATGCACAGTTCGCAAGTTTGGAGGGAGGATAACCGACATGCCACAGTTATTATCGCTCATCAAGTGCGGTTCTTCGTTAATGTGTGGGTCGGTGTTGTTGGGGACGGTTTAATTGGGTCGTATCTGATACCTAGGCCATTAAACGACAGGCACTATTACAATTTTCTCGCCAGAGCATTGCCAGAATTGCTGGAAGGCGTCCCGCTCCCTACAAGACAACGCATGTGGTTCCAACATGACGGGGCGCCGGCACATTTCAGCCGTCGTGTGCGTCGATTCCTGGACCGACGGTTCCCAGAAACGTGGACTGGCAGAGGTGGTCCTGTACCGTGGCCTGCTCGATCCCCAGATATGTCCCCTCTGGACTTTTTTTGTGTGGGGAGAGATGCGCAACCTTGTTTCCGCAGCTCCTGTTGCATCAGAAGAGGATCTGGTTGCCCGGATAGTAGCAGCAGCAGGAACAATTCAGGATACTCCTGCGGTTTTTGCCCGTGTCACACAGAACGTGATCCGTTGGTGTTAATGGGCGCATTTTTGAATCTACAGTAATTGTAATTGGGTTGTGTTAATGTGTTGTCTCTCGGTCATAAAAAAATGGAAAAGTGTTTGTTGGTTTACTCAATTTGCCACAAGAGAAACCTTCATCTGCCGGTTTAAATACACCTCATAGGAAAAAAAGACACCAGGGAAGAATATTTGTTTTGATGTCCCCTACAACCTCCCAGTATATTATTGTCATCTGCGTTATACACTCTAGCAAGCGATGGGAGGAGGGGGGGGGGAAGGGGGGGGGGGGAGATACACCACGAAGGAAATATCCGGATGGGACGGAAATCGGTAGATGTACGTGTACAAACAAATGAATACAATTTCAGAAAATTTGGATGATTTATTCAAGAGGAAGAGCTCCACAAACTGAGCAGGTCAATGACGCGCTGATCCACCTCTAGGCCCTATGCAAGCAACCTTTCGGCTTGGCATTGACTGACAGTGTTGTATGTCCTACTGAGAGATACCGTGACCATTTGGCGATTCTAACAACCTACCACAACAAAGGTCAAAAATCACGTATGATTGTAGTGTTGCTCACGCTGCTAAATATTGCATTTTCGGGCAACAACAAAGTTGGCAGGTGTCATTAGAGCACACTTAATAAAGTCATTTCTTCAAAAAATGGATAAACTAGGCACTCATCTTTTCATGTTTCCCACGCTGGTCTCGTTGTGAACTCATGGCTCTATCGTCGAAAATCTAGGTAGTGATGACTCCAAGCTCGGATGCAAAGAGGCCTAGGTGTTATTCTGCGATATTCAAAAGTTTTATAGATGTGTTTCGTAAACCATTCTTGAAGATGAAACTTTTGCAAGTTAGGAAAATGGTGATGTAAAATAGTAACCAGCACCTCGAATTTAAGTCACACTTCTTTTTTGTTACTTTTGTTGCAACATCACTTCACAATATAAAACATACTTGAAAAATATGTTTCTCACTGTTAAAGTTCACATTTCAAAAACTGACTACAATTTGCGTCTTTTTAACATGATAACCAAGACTTGACTCTCTACTAACCGCTTACGCGCCCAAAAATCAGAGTTACAATTACGTCAAAGATCATAGTGACAAAAGAAAGAATACTCATAAGAATAATATCATTGCAATATATACATATCGATGTATCGAAGTACCTCTTGTAACGGAACGTATTAAAGGCTTTACTTTACCGAAGTATGCGATACCCTCCAAATTCAACCAGTTTAACGAGTATTTATGATTATAGAAAAGTTGTGTATGTTAACAATGATTGCATAATATGTCTCCATAAACAGTCAACCCATTAAATTATACTGAATAACTGACCCACACAAAAGTTAATATCACTTGATCACTGATACAGCAAATGCCATGTAAAACCACTAAGTTCATCTTAAATAATTAATATCAAGTACGATCCAGCAAGCGGCAGCGATTAACAGTATGCATTTTAATGGCGCCAACCTAACATAAAGTGCTAACAAGCTCCGTAATTGTGAGTGAAATAGTGCGATTACAGCAATTAGCAATATCTACGACTAGGCGACCATTACACTTTCCAATAATGAAATCAAATTAGAATGTTGTCACAGAAATATGTTAACTATCTTACAGAAACACGGTAGAATATTCCTGGTATCGAGAGGTTGAGGTGAGGTGCCGTAATGGTTACGTAATTCAAGTACCATTACACGATGCATATAGCCATAATCTCGAGATGGTTGGAGAGCCTGCCCATAATGCACCAGAAGTTCGTAATTGGTGAAGGGTCCACCGATCTCAATGGCCAAGGTTGAGTTGGACAAGCATGAAGAGAATCAGTAGAATCGTGTGCTGAAATGGGTTGCTACTGTATGAAGGGAACAAAACGGAGCGGATGGTAACAAAAGGGGTTGTTACGAAACGAAATGGCAGACCACGCTATCACTACTGGTTGTCCGGCCGTGTGGAAAGCGAAAGCCAGGTTGGTAATTCACGGTTATTCGTGGCGTCTGCATACACGGCATTGACCTGGAATCCCATTGAGTGGAGTAGAATTGTCTTCAGCGATGAGTTCTGGATGACCAGTGAAGGCGTTGTAACGTAACCATCCAGTACTGGTGGTGGTATAAGACCACCCAAGTCGGTAGATTACCGTCGCTTTGACATGTCCTACCGCTCCTGCAAGCTACCGTCTGTAGTAAAGGGTTTCTTAAATTCGTGTGGTCCTCGAAATTACTGCCCCCCTGCGAGTTATTGCTGGGTATTAATAATTTCTAGCAGAAGGTTTTAACGAACAGCTAGAAATCTGAACGCAACGGATAACGCATTTTTTGAACCACTACAAAAGGCACCTATACAGGGGCTAATAGGCATTATACAGGGTGTTACAAAAAGGTACGTCCAAACTTTCAGGAAACATTCCTCACACACAAACAAAGAAAATATCTTATGTGGACATGTCTCCGGAAACGCTTACTTTCCATGTTAGAGCTCATTTTATTACTTCTCTTCAAATCACATTGATCATGGATTGGAAATACACAGCAACAGAACGTTCCTGCGTGGCTTCAAACACTTTGTTACAGGAAACGTTCAAAATGTCCTCTGTTAGCGAGGATGCATGCATCCACCCTCCGCCGCATGGAATCCCTGATGCGCTGATGCAGCCCTGGAGAATGGCGTATTGTATGACAGCCGTCCACAATACGAGCACGAAGAGTCTCTACATTTGGTACCGGGGTTGCATAGACGAGAGCTTTCAAATGCCCCCATAAATGAAAGTCAAGAGGATCGATGTCAGAAGAGCGTGGAGGCCATGGAATTGGTCCGGCTCTACCAATCCATCGGTCACCGAATCTGTTGTTGAGAAGCGTACGAACGCTTAAACTGAAATGTGCAGGAGCTCCATCGTGCATGAACCACATGTTGTGTCGTACTTGTGAAGGCACATGTTCTAGCAGCACAGGTAGAGTATCCCGTATGAAATCATGGTAACGTGCTCCATTGAGCATAGTGGAAGAACATGGGGCCCAATCAAGACATCACCAACAATGCCTGCCCAAACGTTGTGCTGATGACGTGATTGCACAATTGCGTGCGGATTCTCGTCAGCCCACACATGTTGATTGTGAAAATTTACAATTTGATCACTTTGGAATGAAGCCTCATCCGTAAAGAGAACATTTGCACTGAAATGAGGATTGACACACTGTTGGATGAACCATTCGCAGAAGTCTACCCGTGGAGACCAATCAGCTGCTGATAGTGCCTGCACACGCTGTACACGGTACGGAAACAACTGGTTCTCCCGAAGCTCTCTCCATACAGTGACGTGGTCAACGTTACCTTGTACAGCAGCAACTTCTCTTAGGGTTATCGTCAACTGCACGAAGACTTGCCTCGTCCATTGCAGGTGTCCTCGTCGTTCTAGGTCTTCCCCAGTCGCGAGTCATAGGTTGGAATGTTCCGTGCTGCCTAAGACGCCGATCAGTTGCTTCGAACATCTTCCTGTCGGGACACCTTCGACCTGGAAATACAAACGTACCGCGCCAAGGCTATTTTCCCGTGCTAATCCATACATCAAATGGGCATCTGCCAACTCCGCATTTGTACATATTGCACTGACTGCAAAACCACGTTCGGGATGATCACTAACCGGTTGATGCTATGTACTGATGTGCTTGATGCAAGTACTGTAGAGCAATGAGTCGCATGTCAACACAAGCACCGAAGTCAACATTACCTTCCTTCAATTGGGCCAACTGGCGGTGAATCGAGAAAGTACAGTACATATTCACGAAACTAAAATGAGCTCTAACATGGAAATTAAGCGTTTCCGGACACATGTCCAGATAACATCTTTTCTTTATTTGTGTGTGAGGAATGTTTGCTGAAAGTTTGGCTGTACTTTTTTGTAACACCCTGTATAGCTTTTATTTGCTTTCATGACCCAGAATTTGACTGTGGTACTGACTGCCACCTATTCTTTCTGATGGAGGGAGTAAATAATCAGTCGAGGGTAGAGATTAATTGATATTTATTCAGTACCGATGGAATTTCAACAACTAGTCGTGTCTCTCTTGCAATGCACATCATCAAAACCGGTCCCTAGTTAACACGATTCAGTTTCGCCACGTAATTATGGAATGGGACAGAGGAACGCAGACCTGGCTTCAATGTAATTCTATACAGCCGCACAATTATACCTAAACCCTCGGTTATTACATTCAGTTGCTATAAATTACTCAGAACAAGTTCCGCAAAGACAAGAAAAACTAGGTCAGGGTGGAAGAGTATTTCGCAAATCTTTATCAGATCAGTGGGCATTAAAATCCGATACTTTTCCTAGTGGCACGAGTATTTTACTTAACGCAGAACATCGCCGACAAATCAGGCCAAGTTTCAGTGGCCAACAGAAACCCAGAAAAATATGGACTCCCTCACTATTACTCATCGTGCACAATATATTTTCAGACCGAAACTACAATTTATCAATGCGGTGGTTGCTCCAACCGACCACGTGGCGCGAAAGCAAGTTCACAAAGAAAACATATTGAAAATAAATAAAAGCCTCCAAAATATTTCTGTAAATGGAAGATCAGATTAAAATACATTGAATGAGTGAATTTCCGTTGAGCACAGAGCAATAACGTGACCGTGAGCTTAAGACACATGGTGCGTTGCCCGAACAAGGCACTAACGCAAAGTCTACTGAAATTCGAGTAAATTAAGAAAATCAATTCCCTTACGGGGTTCAGTGGTAATTTCAACATCTGGTCTTCATTACAGAGAAAATTCCAGGCAATCTAGTACCAAGGTTAACGTTACCAAAACGAGAGCTGCGTCTCCATGTCTGTCCAGCACCACGACCCAGGAACAAGTGCTCCTCTAACCGAATTCGCCTAACCGTTTCGCTTACAAACGTGTTGGGGGTGGCGCGCCAACCTGACAGAGCCAATACGCGCGCCTTCGTGTCACTTTGCCCTGACCTGCGAACTTGGTCTCTGCTAAACTTGTTCACGCTTGGGGGGTTGGTACTGCCCTACCCCAGAACGACCATTCATGCAGTGTTACAATCTGTGCCTAAAGCTTTCTGCTGGTTCACACACTCACTCATATACCGTCCAGGCCGCACAAAGGAAAGGAAAATGGGAAACGTCGTAAACAACAGAAAAAAATTCAATAAATAACACTGTTTAGTCCATTCTCTCCTTTTGGACACCAGCTGAGGTATTACCTGCTAGAGAAGAAACTCATGCTAATAATTACTGCGTGCTAGCAATGTGATAAAACATTGGAACGGTACAACAAGTTCTGTTTCAGCATGTATGGAGGCGCCCCAAGCTGACTGTAGCCCGCCTTATGGCCCTACAGCATTACATAGCAGGACCTCTTTGGACGCCATCCGTGGCACTGGCACCTTATGATACTCTACACCTCGTTCTAATGGCAAGCCATCCTGGGCTTCAATTTCAGCACGGCATTGCCCGGCTATGCATGGCGAGAGTTTCTGCTGCTTGCCTTCGTACGCCCAAACTCAGTCTTACCAGCAAAACAGCCACATTTTTCGCCAACTGAGAATGTTGGGAGTATTACCGGCAGGGTCCTCCATCCGGGACAGGGTTCTGATCTAACGCGCCAGTTGGACAGAATTTAGCACGGTGTCCCTCAGGAGTACATCCAACTTTACTACCATACAATGCCAAGTCGAATAACTGCTTGCATAAGCTGTTTCTCTTGAATGAATCATTCAGTCTTTTTGGAATTGTTATCGCCCGTTTGTCTGTTTATGTTCATCACATCTACCGGTTTCCGTCCCATTGGGATAATTCCATCGTGGAGCGTCGATTTTTATTTCCTTTATGTTGTTTAATCTGTCAATTGTCTTCATATTCTCCCATTGCGAAAGGAGTCACGGTTAAACTTAGTATACTGAACAATACGAAGCATAATATTACATTAACCCCGCAGCCCCAAGGAAGTAGCGATAATATCGATTAACACTGCCTCTTGATAACGACAAGTAAGAGAATCCCAAGTTTTTTTTGAGATACGTCTGCAGTAATTCTCTGATGATTAGATCCCGTCTGGCTACCACACTATGGGGATGTCAAGTGACGTGTTTCATGCACTGTTCCAGATATTCCCAGGTATTTTCACGGGATTGAGATTGGGTGATCTAGCGACCCACCGGAGTGCTGTAGGGTACTTGAGTGTTCGCCAAACCAAGAATGCCTGTTGTTATCTTGGAAGACCGGAGTCGACACAATATATAGAGCCTGAAGGGTAAGGAGAAACGCCAATATATGTTCACCAAGAGTGAGCCGTGTATCGACTCGTGCTGCACCTTGTATTTAGATTGCATTGGTTTTCCATTTCTTCCTCTGACATGTTTGTTTGATATATTGTCTGTCATTAAGTGACTGTTTGGTTGTCTTATCCCTCTGCTATCGATGTCTACGTTTTTGCTTCCGGGAAACTGCTATGGAGGAAGAGAGATCTTTAACCAGTTGTAACCTCGTGTGGTGGCGCGGAAGTAGGGGCGTTGCGCGGAGGGAGAGTCTGATGGACACGGGAGGGCAGAGTGGTTCGCCATCGCAGACCAGCCGTGGTCGGTTGTACCGAGTCGCCACGTGGTGTATGTCTGTTGTGTGTAACGAGCGGGTCGAGTTGGCGGAAGAGCTCCCCGCGTGTTGGTTGTATACAGAATCGCCCCAGTAGTTGCTTTTCATTTCACCTTAGTCCTCCGTTTCAACACTGGAGTTCAAAAGAAGACACCTAACATGAAGGAGCGGTCACGACCCGTCAACGTGGCAGAGAAGACGTGAACTCCGGTGACAGAGCGTGTTGTCGCGTGACCGTGGCGTGTTGGGTACGCTGGCGACGCGTGCGCGGTCGGATGTGTGGATCCTTGCCATCGGAGGTCGTGTGCTGCCTGTTCAAGCATAATTGTAAGTTGAGTTCGTGGAAGGCTTAATCATTAAGTAATAAGTTGCGTAACCAGTGTCTCTTCTGCTTTGTGGGCTCCGGCGATCGGGTTTCCTGTCCCTGGCACCGGTGTAATTGAAGTCAGTGATCTTTCCTCCTCCTCTCGTTACTGCCCGATGGGAGGTGTAGTTTTGGCAGTTTAATTGTTTCGCTATTCTGTCGTGTGTTATAAGTAAATTCATGCTTCTTGTTGGTTGACCATGTGATTGCTCATTCAGGCATGTAGGGTGTAACGTTTCCTTGCACGAGGTTAGCTCTAATTCTGTCAGCAACTTAAGCCATCTTATAACAAGTTTTCGGTGGCTAAAAGTCGGTGCAGTGACCAGCCTGTGTGTGGTTTGTGTTTACGGACGTATTTAAATTGGTCAGTATTCTGTCTAGCCTGAGCATCCCAGAGTGGGTGATTTGTGGCCGCCTTACGTATCTGTTATGTTCTAATGATATTCCAAGACACTTTTGTTTAAAAAAAATTTAAATTCATCCAAGTTTTTAAATTCCTTTTATTGCCATTAATCGTGTGTTTGATGAAACCTGTTTAATTTTTTTAATGGTGGTGTTGGTAGCTTCACTACCTCTACGTACTTCATTAACAAAGTTATGTATTTACTTTAGTAGCCTGTTTACTAATTTCGTTTAAATTTTTTTAAAAACTTCATTGCCGTTAGCGGCGTGTTTTGAAAGGCTGTTATTGCCGTACTGCTAGTTTCTGTAAGATATGAATAAAACATTTGTGAAAATCTCAACTGGACAGTAAACTACTAGAAATTTGGCCCCGTTTCCCAACTTGTGGTGTGGCTCGTAGTAACCGTAACCACCGTGTGTGTCGAAAAGAGTAATGAAACCCCTGACTCCGAAGCGTAGAAAACTGAACGGGACGAGGGGGGACAGGGTCCAATACCCCTCAACCGACGAGCCATGAAATTTCTTTCTGTTAAGCTGAGATATGGGAATAATTAGTTGTAATGAATAAGTGATTAAATTTTGGCTGTTGAACACTTTCAGTCACTGTTAACTGCAAAGTTTGGCGACAACGAAAAGTAGCATGGTGTCTACAAGTTTTTGGTGCTACATCGAGTTCCCGCCCCCAAGTGCATGTCGGTGGACTTCGTGTTGACTTCTTGTGTTTACGACTGCACCCAAATTCGGTGATCTGACAGCTTTAGCCACATAGCAGCGTGGGCGAAATCGTGTTGTGTGTCAGCTACAAAATACGTAGTGTGACGAGTGTGTCTGAACATTAACAACTCTGTGATATGCCGGGTGATCAAAAAGTCAGTATAAATTTGAATACTGAATAAATCAATGAATAATGTAGAGAGGTACAAATTGACCCACATGCTTAGAATGATATGGGGTTTTATTAGAACCGAAAAAAAACAAAAGTTCAAAAAATGTCCGACAGATGAAGCATCATCTGATCAGAATACCAATAATTACCATAACAAAGTAAGACAAAGCAAAGATAATGTTTTTTTTACAGGAAATGCCCAATATGTCCCACATCATTCCTCAACAATAGCTGTAGTCGAAGAATAATGTTATGAACAGCACTGTAAAGCATGCCCGGAGTTACGGTGAGGCATTGGCGTCGGATGTTGCCTTTCAGCATCCCTAGATATGTCGGTCGATCACGATACATTTGCGACTTCAGGCAACCCCAAAGCCAAAACTCGCACGGACTAGGGACGTGGGAGGCCAAGCATGAAGAAAGTGGCGGCCGAGCATACGATCATCACCAAACGACGAGTGCAAGAGATCTTTCAAGCGTCTAGCAATATGGGGTGGAGCGCCATCCTGCATAAACGTCGTACGTTCCAGCAGGTGTTAATCAGCCAGCCTGGGGATGATGCGATTCTATAACATACTGGCGTACCTCTCACCCGTCATGGTAGCAGTTACAAAACCAGAATCACGCATTTGCATACCGTGACTATCTCGTGGTGCAATGGAGTTTCCACAACAGTTCGAGGATTTTCGGTAGCCCAAATTCTGCAGTTGTGGGCGTTGGAAGATCCTCGGAGCGAGAAATGAGCTTCGTCGGTCCGCAACAGATTACTCAAGCAATCGTCATCTTCCGCCATCTTATGAAACGCCCACACCGCAAATGCCATCCGCTTCACTAAATCGCCAGGTGGCCGATGGATTTCGTACGGATAGCAACGGAGGGTACGCCTCAGTGCCAACCAAACAGTAGTGTAATGGAATGCCGGTGCGACTTGCGACTGAATGAGCGCTCACTTCCCCGTGCATAGACGAACCCGCTACAGTCTCCATTTCTTCCTTAACTGTCTCAGCAGCATTACGCCTTGTGCTCAGTCGCCCACTACGGGCTCTACCGTCTAAACAATCCGTGGCTTCGAACTTTGAAATCATTCTCGCCACAGCTGCATTTGTGAACGGACCTTTACCCGTTCGAATCCCCTTCCTATGGCGATAGGATCGTAACGCTGAACTAGCACATTCCCAATTCTGATAACACAGCTTCACTAAAAGAGCCTTTTCAGGTAACGTCAAAAGACTGCGACTGCTAGCGCATCTGATTCTCTCTCTCATTACAGCTCCTTTTATACACAATTGTCATGCGCAGTCACTGGCGTTTTGCTGTCCAGCGTCATCTGTCCGCCATTTTGTGAACTTTGTTTTTTTGGTTCTAATAAAACCGTATGTCATTCCAAGCATGTGTGTCAATTTTTACCTCTCTACCTACATTATTCCGTGGTTTATTAAGTTTTCAAATTTATACTGACTTTTCGATCACCCGGTACTTTCACATAACCTTGTTACTTCCGTGTGTAATTCATACGACAGCTGCTGATTATCTGTGGGCACATATGCCTAAAGTGGCTTCATTTATAGCAGACAGACGACACTCCAGCCTCTTATGTCCCTCCTCAACATGGTGACAAATTTCTCCTTCCTGCTTTCTCTGCAATTCACGCTCCACTGACGTCGTAGCTTAACTCAGCACCGACAACTTACACCGACCTCTATCGATAGCTACAGAGGGACACTATCGGGTCTGAGATCACTTGAAGTAAGAGAAATACGGCTTAAAAAACGTAGCAGCTAGCAAAACCTCACAGGGTTTTAATGCTTTAGTGTTGTGTACATAGTTCCGCGTAGTCAGCGCGTACACAACTTTTCGACTAGAGCGCGCTCCGCTAAGCACAACAGCGCAGCCGCAGCGCTCGTCCATCTCCGCACTACGAGATGGCGCTGCCATAGAGACGGACCAAATTCTGCTTCCGCCAATCCGCGTATTAATATGTAACGCAGACAATGAGATTGATGCTAACGTAGAACTTTTTCTCGCCGCGGATCACTCTCGCGCAATGATACATGAATGTGCGAGATATGATATCCAGTGTACAGACCTCCGATTGGTCAGTCTGCATTAGTCTGTACCAGTCTGTATGAGTTCTACATTTGTCTCTACCAGTCTATAGTCTAGTTTCAGTCTGCCCCTAATAAGATTACCATATTCCTGTACATAGCCATGAAGATAAATGTATAGACACTTTTGTGAAGTATCAGAGATATATGTGAGAATAAGATTAACGTACCAATACCAAAGGAACTTCAGACTGTCAATTGTAAATAGTGTCCAGAACCAAGTTAAGTACTTTTTATGCTTGTTATTATTTGAATAAATGTGTATGAAAATTAATCAAGCTCTTTTTAAAGTTGGTCACTGTCAATCTGCTACTCTAAGCGTGCAAGTGTCATTTCTATCGTGTGACCTAACGGCAGAAGATAGACACGCCACGATAAGACCACGAGACATATTGCTGACACTCGCCTACTTCGTTAGAGCGACAAGTCAAATAATCTGATGGTGTGTGTACTGAAGGTCTTACAGTACGCACGCCACACATAGACTCTACAGTGTCTCAAAATTTCATTCGTAATGATGTAACAATGGTGTACCTAATAAAATGTCGTGTGGATAGGGTCTCGGTCGGGTAGACCGGTCGCCTACGCTCTTTAGCTGATGTCAATTTGGCGACTTGCGTGTCGATGAGGTTAGTATGATGATGACTACAACACGACACGCAGCACCGAGCTGAGAAAATCTCTAACCAGCCGGGAATCAAACCCGGCCGCTTCAGCATGGCATTCCGTCGCGCTGACCACTTTTTGTATTTTTTTGTCTTTTCCCCTCTTTTCTTATAAAGGTATAGATCAGGGGGCAGAGTGGGCAGGGGTCGTGCTTGGAGGCCTGGCCACAGTGTCCCTGCCTCCTGACAGGATAAGGGAGAGGCAGACTGAAGGAAACATTGTACATGTCTGTAATTCTTTCTTTTTTTGTTATTTTGTAATTTAATTTCAATGTCCCACGAGAATAAAATAGTTCTAAACATTCATGGTGGTGTCTGTTTGTTCTATATCGTGTCTCCCTACAACTTTCGCGCAACGACGCTCTGAGCGTGTTTTTTAGGGAATTGACTAGTTTGAACCTGGGACCTGTTGCTGGTAAGGAGACGCCAGACTACACATGACATGTAGAATTCAGAAGAGTTCAGTGAGACTAGCGATGATATAACCAAATACTAAATGATCTCAGCGTCAGCTACACTGCACTCCCTGTAAAAGAATCTTAATACTAACTAAATTTAGTGGAAGAGGTTCAAGGCTTTCCTATTTTTAGTTAGCTGGTAAAATAACGTCGAAAAAGCAGTTAAGTTTACCATTGGAAATTTTATTCTACTCACAAAACATTGTTTATAAATTGCACTATTGATAAAAGGAGATGTTTTAATACAGGATGGTAAAAACCAACTGCGTGCAACAAAAATGTGAACGAATATTTCCTGAATGGGTTTCCAAGTTCTACAGTTGATCGAAGGATGACCTGTGCCATATCACATCTATAATCTAGGTTTCAATTAAGTTTCAGAAAAGAGAAAACTATCAAAATGGTCTACAGTGACCCTCAATTATCTTTAATTACTTATCTAACCTGTCGTAAATTACAGTGGCTGATGTGGCTTCTCAATAACTATATAAAAGAAAAATCATCGCGTTTCAGATTTTTACTTCAAGTGGCAAATGTGAGCACCACGAGTTTTAATTAACGATCGACACTAGTATTACGCAAAAAGGGGGTGTAACAGATGAGACTTCTGCAGTTCTGAGTGAAGCCTTATGCACTCAAAAATGTGGCATCGCCTGCATTCATTACCTTGTCGGTGTTTAGGCAGCGTCAGGGCAGTGGCGGGCAGCACAGCTCCGCTCATCTCGCCATCTCGGAAGCAACTCTTTCCTAACTTCTCCTTACTACAATTTACCGAAGTTGGTTTAAAAAAAAAAACTATCTGGCTGTGTTTCCATCTGACCAGTCAGGGTCTCAATGTTAACCCTAAGCTCCGCCTACAAAAATTCGGTCTATCCAATGAGAAACGTTATACTTTTCGTGGTGGGGCAATGTTTTTAAAGTTTGCATCGTAACAGAGACGCTAAAAAGTCTCACGCTAAAACGTGTGGGTGGCAGTCTTAGAGGTAGGCTGGCGGCGTGGGTGTCCAGTCTGTCCCTTATCGTAGGGCCTTCTAGCTTAACACGGTTCTGCTCTCGGCTTCTGTTCTCGTTTCTCCCCTCGGAACTGCGTCGGTCTCACGGTGGGAAGGTACGACATGCATTTAGGCATTCTTGTGTTAGTCTGTGGTATTCCATTTGCTCACTCGTTACACGTATTACTTTGGTTAATTTAATGTCACGATTTATTCGGAGCTACGTGACATACTACTGGATTTGCTTATCATGTCAGGGTTTTCATGGAAGGTGTTGGATTTGCCTGACACCTTACATAGTTACTTGTGAAAAAGTAGGGAAAGAAATACAGGAGCGAAGTGACATCCTCGTTACTCCACTAAGAATAATACCCTTTTCCTCGAAACTACGTAAACCTGGGACTTCCCACCGCATCGGGGGGTCGTGAAACATGCTGCCTAGAAAGTTCGCAAGTGCGTTTTGTATTTAGAGTGACGTCGGATGATTCCGTGTTGTTCCACTAGATAATGCCAATAGTCCATGCCCGCCATCGCGGTCCGCGGGAGCACGTAGTGTGATGTGTGTCCTCCAATCCAGCGGATTGTCGACTTTTCCTGTGAGGGAAAAAAGCGCGCGTCTGGGAAAAATAAAACGTCCGTCGTGAGCGTGGAGTCGTCGGTGTGTCGGAGGAGTGGCATGATGCGTTGCATCAGCCACCGAACATCCTTTGCCTCACCTCACTGCAGAGAATGTTCGTCTGTGTCCTCCATGCCGCATACAGGGTTTTCACTTAACGTGTTTGCCTCTGTAAGTTACGAAGTAATAGGTGACGGAAATATTTTATTGCGGTAGGCCACCATAAGAAACGCTACACCGTCTGCGGAGCTATGAACATAGTTTATTGTGTTATTATCCAAAGAGTTACAGCAAAAGATGCAATTTTTTAAATGGAGGAATAGTTGTTTCTATCATGCACTGGAATCGGTAGCACCACCTGCGTATACATAAGTTTAAATTACATGAAAATCACTTCTAGTTTGGAAGGTACTACCATTGTCTGACCATTGTCAGACAAGAGCATGCGCGAGTATCAGCGGTGGAAACACTTCCACGCGCGCCCGCGGCATGGACAACATAAATTGGATCTATTCCCACTGGCATAACGACAAAAAAAATGGCACTGAGCACTACGGGACTCAACTGCTGTGGTCATTAGTCCTCTAGAACTTAGAACTACTTAAACCTAACTAACCTAAGGATATCACACACATCCATGCCCGAGGCAGGATTCGAACCTGCGACCGTAGCAGTCGCGCGGTTCCGGACGGAGCACCTAGAACCGCTAGACCACCGCGGCCGGCAGTTAGTGTCTGTCTGTCATTCGGAGAGCTGGTCTGTCTGAAATTCGGAGTGCTGGTCTGTCGTTTGGATCAAACTTTAAAGCCGGCAAAATGAGAGTCCTGCCCCTCCGCCAGTAACAGAACTCAGCTAGTGGTCGCCCGGTCGCGGCTGAGTTCCTGCATCTGAGTCTGCGCGTTAGGCCGCCAGTATGCTCGAGCTGCTCAGCAATGGTCATTGGCGGTTGGATCGAGCGGTTGGTCGGTCGCGCTCTGAGACACGAGATGACTTGTCCATCTTGAGAGTCGGCGCATGTGAGGTCGCCACGTGAGTCCAGTGGGCCGCGCCGTATAGCGAGGGGTAGTGGCTTCGTGGCCGACACGAGAGCAACAGGAGTCAACCCACGACATCGGTCCGGCCGGCGCGAGCTGCGACGCCGTGAGACGGCAGATCGGCGCGTCTAACTGCGTCCGTTGAAGCGGCTGGCAGCAGACGGTTCGGGAGAGCGTTTTGGAAGTGCTGTGCCAGGTCTTCGCCAGAAATCGCAGTTTATTGGAAGTTAAGTGAGTGGAGATATGTTGTTTCATTAAATTGTACTTGTTTTCTTGGTGAGGTCACCAGCCGCTTTGTTTTGGGGTCGTCCCACCATTCTTCTCCGTTTACCCACCCGCGGTAAGGTGGTTATTTATGAATTGGGTGGTTCCTTTTCCCTTGTGGAGTAGGGGCGGGTTAGATCAGCCTGCGGTTCGGGTTGTTCGGTAATCTGCCATACGTTAATAGCTGCCTCTGTCATGTTTGTCGGATACGGTGTTAACGAATTTTTTGTTTGAAGTCCTTAAATTAGTTTTTATCTTGCTTATCATTTTGGGACATGGTATATGTGTAATGTAGAGCATGTTTAGCCAACCTTGTATATTTTATGTAAGACTGTATTTCATAGGTTTTTATTTAAATGGTCATTTTAATATATAAAGTTGCCACCCTTCCACCGTAAGTTTTTTTTAAAAAATCTAGTTGCGCCTTCGGTGGCAAGTTAATCTTTTAATGTTTGTGTTTGTACCACTTCCATCCCTCGTACGGGGTGCACAGTTTATGTGCTTTTGTGAGATGTTAAAAGTTTCAGTTTAAAGTAATGTGGTGTGTTTTAGATTTGCACCAGTGTAGTCTTTCAGAGGTTGTTGTGAGCGGTCGTGACTGCGGCCTTGTCAAATGCGAGCGGAAAGGTTCTCAGCCCGAAACCTCATACAGTCAAAAATTTGTTCTTTCCGCCTCTGAATAAACTGTAACTTGATATTTAGAGGGTGCTTTCTGATTATAATTTTAAATCTATTTCTTAAAAAAAAGGGCTTTTAGGAATAAAATTTCCATTTGTTGAAAGAAATTTGATTTGTTTTCATCAGTTACCCACTGGCAACCACTTCCACGCTCACATGGCGTGGTTAAATGTGTTAATGTTCTTGATGAATCGCTAGCAAATAAAATTAATCATTAGGAATATTCTTTAAAAATTAAATCACGGTTCAATCACCAAGTGATCCATGGCGTCACTAATTTAGTAGACTGTTCTGTCTGGCGCCTCTAGCTCAAGGGCAGTATCGACTATCCCTCTTGCGGCCCCATTACCGATATCTATGAGGAAAGACTGGTATTTGTGGGTTGTGTCCTTAAAAGGTCTTTGCTTGCCGATATGTATATGGGTTCACTAGCTAGCGAGGAGGAGGCACGAAGTGTGGGGATTGGCGCTAGCTTAGCGAGGAGAGACGGTCACGAAGTCCGAGCGGCCGAAACCACGAGCTACGCAAGGGGGGCCTGCCCAGAGCAAAGATACCAGAGTGCTTCAGCAGGCAAACATACCGTCGGTTGGTTGGACGACCGCTTGTAGGCTGGGTGGCCCCTTCTATCTGCCTGTCATCGGCACAGCTCACAAGGGAACCTTCCCATCGCACCCCCCTCAGAATTAGTTACAAGTTGGCACAGTGGATAGGCCTTGAAAGACTGAACATAGATCAGTTGAGAAAACAGGAAGAAGTTGTGTGAAACTATGAAAAAAATAAGCAAAATATACAAAAAATGGCTCTGAGCACTATGGGATTTAACATCTATGGTCATCAGTCCCCTAGAACTACTTACACCTAACTAACCTAAGGACATCACACAACACCCAACCAGAGAGAAAATTCCTGACCCCGCCGGGAATCGAACCCGGGAACCCGGGCGTGGGAAGCGAGAACGCTACCGCACGACCACGAGATGCGGGCGCAAAATATACAAACTGAGTTGTCCATGCGGAAGATAGGCAACATTTAGGATACTGAGAGATCACGAGCGCCGTGGTCCCCTGGTTAGCGAGAGCTGCTGCGGGTTGAGAGGTCCTTGGTTCTAGTCTTCCCTCGAGTGAAAAGTTTAATTTTTTTATTTTCAGACAATTATCAAAGTTCAGGCACTCACACATAACTTCGCTCTACAAAATTCCAGGACATGTTCAGATTTGCTTGGACATGTGCAGGATTTGACGGTCTACACACGGAAAAACTTGAAAACGTTAAAAAACATATGTTTTGACAGAGCATAGGGAGAACTGTCCGACTGTGAAACTGTTGCATTCATTTGTTGCAGTTTATGTGACAAACTATTATGTTTTCATCACTTAGAAAACTTTAATCGGTCAAGGTAGAAGAATCTTTTTAACCATTCGCCAAGTGTACAAGTTATGTTGGTCGACAACATATTCCTGTCATGTGACGCACATGCCGTCACAGTGTCGTATACAATATATCAGACGTGTTTTCCTGTAGATGAATCGGTCGACCCATGACCTTGCGATCAAATGTTTTCGGTTCCCATTTGAGAGGCACGTCCTTTCGTCTACTAATCGCACGGTTTTGCGGTGGGGTCGCAAAACACAGACACTTAACTTATTACAGTGAAAAGAGACGTCAATGAACGAACGGACAGCTCATAACTTTGCGAAAATAAAGAAAATCGAGGGAAGACTTGAACCAAGGACCTCTCGTTCCGCAGCTGCTCACGCTAACCACGGGACCACGGCGCTCCTGAGTTCGCACTATCTTAGATGTTGCCTATCTTGCGCATGGACTATTCAGTTTGTATATTTTGTTTATTTTTTCATAGTTCCAAACAACTTCTTCCTGTTTTCTCGATTGATGTGTGTTCAGTTTTTCAAAGCCTATCCATTGTGCCAACTTATAACTAAATCGGAGGGGGTTGCGGTGGGGAGGTTCCCTTGTCAGTAACCGCCGCGATGCACCGTGATCCATGGAGCTGCCTGCTGATACAGAGGTGTATCATTCTGTAATCCTTGTGGTGATTAGTGTCATTGTCTACCCGACCTCCCAATTATTTTTTGGTTTGTTCCCTTGTTCCCTACCCTCAGAGGTTCACTCAGTCGGCTCTTTGGTAGTAAATATAGGTCGTAGTATTGTACTAGACACGAGCTGTCATTTGAAAATTTGTACCGACGTTATATTGCCTTGTACCCGATCATTAATGTTCTAATGAATCAGGGCCTGGTCGTAAATACAGTCGGGACAATTGTACCAAGGCACAGGTCGCCGTTAAACAAACAGGGGTCTTGTGGTTAGATTTAAATGTTAACCGGTTCAATTCTTTGACTGTAAAAGCATTAGTTATAATCTGAACAACCTGTTGTCCAAAGCTGTGCGTTGCTGTCGTTGAAAGACAGGTTCATTATTGGTGTATTTTTAACTGGATCTTGTGGTTCCACCGACTGAGTTTTTTTGTAGTAAGTGTTCGTACATAATGTTTTAAAACGTTCCTTCAGAGCGGTCTTCATAGCTGACAATCAGTTTAACTTTTGAAATATTAACAGCGAACAGTCTCCAGGGCTTTAGTCAGAATAAGATTCTCAAAACGGACGGGTTGGGATCCAGTAGCACCTTGGTTGCTGATTGAGATTAAGAGGTTGTTTGCTATGTGGTAAGCCTTATCATTGTAATAAATGTTTCCTAATCTGTTTAACCTTTAAGCACAGGTGCGCATATTAACCCCGTAACTTTCGACATACAGCTTCCACATTAAAAGTTAGGTCATCTGCTTGAGTAATTGAAGAACTCCTGTCATCATTGGTGCTCATATAGTTTCCATGTGTTTCAGAAGGATACTTAATCAGACACTGTGAACAGCGCAGTAGTAAACACCGCTGTTTCACCCGATAGGGGCGGGCTGCAGATCTCGTCGTCTTGTAATTATTGTCATGTTGTTCTTGTTCAGATTTCTCTTGCAAAAGCTTATTAGTTTCACAAATTTGTTAATTTTGTAAAAACAAAAATCAAAATTTATTAGTGTATACTGTTAAAGAAACAGATTGTGTGAAAAGAAAGTTATATTCGTGGGTCCTCCCTTCAACGTTTTCCTTAATTTCATTAAACACCACGTCTCACCAAGGAATGGCACACCTTCATATATGACAAATTTCAGCTTGACATGTCTACCTATTCCTGAGAAAAAGAGTTTTGCACAGACAGACGGACAACAAAATGATTCTATAAGAACAATTTGATACTATGAGAGTTCCATTTTTACCGATTGAGGTTGTTTTTGTTGTGTTCTTTTGTCCTGAGACTGGTTTGATGGAGCTCTCCATGCTACTCTATCTTGTGAATGCTTCTTCATTTCCCAGTACCTACTGCAGCCTACATCCTTCTGAATCTGCTTAGTGTGTTCATCTATTGTCCTCATTCTACGATTGTGACCCGTCATGCTGCCCTCCAGTACTAAATTGGTGATCCCTTGATGCCTCAGAACATGTCCTACCAACCGATCCCTTCTTCTGGTCAAGTTGTGCCACAAACTCCTCTTCTCCCCAATTCTATTCAGTACCTCCTCATTAGTTATGTGATCTACCCATTTAATCTTCAGCATTCTTCTGTAGCACCACATTTCGAAAGCTTCTATTCTCTTCTTGTCCAAACTATTTATCGTCCATGTTTCACTTCCATACACAGTTACACTTCGTACAAATATTGTCAGAAACGACTTCCTGACACTTAAATCAATACTCGATGTTAACAAATTTCTCTTGTTCAGAAACACTTTCCTTGCCATTGCCGGTCTACATTTTATATCCTCTCTACTTCGACCATCATCAGTTATTTTGCTCCCCAAATAGCAGAACTCCTTTACTATTTTATGTGTCTCATTTCCTAATCTAATTCCCTCAGCATCACCCGACTTAATTCGACTATATTCCATTATCCTTGTTTTTGCTTTTGTTGATGTTTATCTTATGCCCTCCTTTCAAGACATCGTCCATTCCATTCAACTGCTCTTCCAAGTCCTTAGCTGTCTCTGACAGAATTACAATGTCATCGGCGAACCTCAACGTTTTTATTTCTTCTACTTGGATTTTAATACCAACTAGGAACTTTTCTTTCGTTTCCTTTACTGCTTGCTCAATAAACAGATTGAATAACATCGGGGAGAGGCTACAACCCTGTCTCACTCCCTTCCCAACCACTGCTTCCCCTTCATGGCCCTCGACTCTTGTAACTGCCATCTGGTTTCTGTACAAATTGTAAATAGCTGTTCGCTCCCTGTATTTTACCGCTGCCACCCTCAGAATTTGAAAGAGAGTATTCCAGTCAACATTGCCGAAAGCTTTCTCTAAGTCTACAAATGCAAGAAGTGTAAGTTTGCCTTTCCTTAATCTTTCTTCTAAGGTAAGTCGTAGGGTCAGTATTGCGAAAGGCAATCGCCGTCGTTCTAAACAAACAGTATACAAGACCATCGAAAACATCGAATTTGCTACAACAGCTGGAGACAAGAAGAATCGTATTCCAGTTAAGTCTGTCGCTGCTCAAGCCCTGCTGGACGGCCCTTCTGTTTTCTGCAGTTGCAGACTTAATCTTAGTTTAGATATAAATGATTCATTTGGTCATGGTAATGAATGGTTCACTGTAGCCATTGTTCGAGGAGGTACAGGAGTACCAAATGTTCCTGGACTTGAAAGTTTTGTGGACAGAGACATTATTGCCTTTCGCACCTACCATGTGGCCGAACTTCCTAATAAAGACTTTGGTAAATCAGCATATATGTCACCTTCTTCTTTGTCCAGCATATCTACGGAATCCAAACTGATCTTCCCCGAGGTCGGCTTCTGCCAGTTTTTCTATTCGTCTGTAAAGAATTCGCGTTAGTATATTGCAGCTGTGACTTATTAAACTGATAGTTCGGTAATTTTCACATCTGTCAACACCTGCTTTCTTTGGGATTGGAATTATTATATTCTTCTTGAAGTCTGAGGAAATTTCGCCTGTCTCATACATCTTGCTCTCCAGACGGTAGAGTTTTGTCAGGGCTGGCTCTCCCAAGGCTGTCAGTAGTTCTAATTGAATGTTGTCTACTCCCGGGGCCTTGTTTCGACTTAGATCTTTCAGTGCCCTGTCAAACTCTTCACGCAGTATCGTATCTCCCATTTCGTCTTCATCTACATCCTCTTCTATTTCCATAATATTGTCCTCAAGTACATCGCCCTTATATAGATCCTCTATATACTCCTTCCACCTTTTGCTTTCCCTTCTTTGCTTAGAACTGGGCTGCCATCTGAGCTCTTGATATTCATACAAGTGGTTCTCTTTTCTCCAAAGGTGTCTTTAATTTTCCTGTAGGCAGTATCTATCTTACCCCTCGTGAGATAAGGCTCTACATCCTTACATTTGTCTTCTAGCCATGCATGCTTAGCCATTTTGCACTTCCTGTCGATCTCATTTTTGAGGCGTTTGTATTTCTTTTTGCCTGCTTCATTTACTGCATTTTTGTATTTTCTCCTTTCATCAATTAAATTCAGTAACTCTTGTGTTATCCAAGGATTTCTACTAGCCTCGTATTTTTACCTACTTGATCCTCTGCTGCCTTCACTATTTCATCTCTCAAAGCTACCCATTCTTCTTCTACTGTATTTTTTCCCCTATTCCTGTCAATTGTTCCCTTATGCTCTCCCTGAAAATACGAGAAAACGTAGTAGGTGAATATGGATTGGGGCTAAGAAATGAAAGAAGAAGCCGCCTGGTAGAATTTTGCACAGAGCATAACTTAATCATAGCTAACACTTGGTTCAAGAATCATGAAAGAAGGTTGTATACATGGAAGAACCCTGGAGATACTAGGTGGTTTCAGATAGATTGTATAATGGAAAGAAGGAGATTTAGGAACCAGGTTTTAAATTGTAGGACATTTCCAGGGGCAGATGTGGCGTCTGACCATAATCTATTGCTTATGAACTGTATGTTAAAACTGAAGAAACTGCAAAAAGGTGGGAATTTAAGGATATGGGACCTGGATGAACTGAAAGAACGGATAGAGGTACAGAACCGTAAAAAGCTTTGTTCATAACTGCGAATGAATAGCTGTCAAAAGGTCTATGAGAGATTCTTTTAACGAATTTGAACGCCATATTTTATCTGCAGATTTTAAAAATTGCCCCAAAAAATTTTGGACGCACGTAAAATCTATGAACGCTACAAATAATTCAATACCTTCTGTTGATGACAGTACGGGTAATGTAACGGATGATGATAAACAGAACACCGAAATTCGAAACCTAGCTTTCAAAAACTCGTTTGTGGTAGAGGACCGCAGCACCATTCCCCCTTTCAATTATCGAACAAAGGCAAGGATGGCTGACACAGTGGTTAGTGTATCTGGGATTGTAAAACGGTTAAGATCCTTAGATGTCAGGAAGGCATCTGGCCCAGACTGTATCCCCGTAAGATTCTATGTTGGGTATGCTACAAGTGTAGCACCGTTCTTATGCATCATCTATCAGAGATAAGTGGAACAGCGGAAAGTTCCACGCGACTGGAAGAAGGCCCAGGTCATAGCAATCTATAAAAAGGTTAGAGAATCCTATGAGCATAATTAACGGCGAATTTCACTGACATCGAATCAATCATGGAACATATTTTGTGTTCAGACATAATACCTTTCTAGACTCTGAGAAGCTCATGTGCAGAAACCAGCACGGTTTTAGGAAACAGCGGCCATGAGAGACACAGCTGGCCCTCTTTGTGCATGATATACAACAGGATCTAGGTAGCGGCTCCCAGGCTGATGCCATATTTCTCTCCTTTCGAAAGGCGTTCGACTCAGTTCTACACTGTCGCTTACGGTCTATCCGACGACATATGCGGTTGGATAGAAAGTTTTCTAACAACCAGGGAGCAGTATGTCGTCCTGAACGCTATGATTCAACAGAAACAAGCATAACTTCAGGTGTGATCCAGGGCAGCGTAATAAGTCCGCTGCTTTTTACGATTTACTTAAACGATCTGGTTGGTCGTTCTGACAGCGACGTTACACTGTTTGCCGATGATGCAGGAAAGTAGTACCACACGAAAGTTGTGAACAAATCAATGAGGATTTGCAGAAAATAAATGCGTGGTGTAATGACTGGCAGTTATCTCTCAATGTTAGTGAGTGTAACGTACTGCGTATAACCAGGCGAAAATCCCCATTAATGTTAGAGTACAAAACAAATGCCCAGTCTTTGGAAGCGGTAACATCCGTCAAATACCTGAGTGTGACGATTCGAATTGATCTCAAATGGAGCGATCAGATTACACAAGTAACGGGTAAGGCGAGCTCTAGATTGCGGTTTATTGGTAGAATCCTGAAGCGATGCAGTCCTTCAACAAAGGAAATTGCTAACAATACGTTAGTTCGTCCAGTATTGGAATATGTTCGACTGGATGGTACCCTTACCAGTTGGGTCTGATTGAAGAGATTGAGGTCCAAAGAAGAGCGGCAAGATTCGTGACTGGTACATGTAGCCAACGGGAGAGCGTTACAAATCCCATAGGAAGTTTGAAGTGCGACACACATGCGGAGAGACGACGTACTGACCGGAAGGGGCTGCTACATTCGCCGTGAATGTAGAGCATATATTACTACCACCAACCTTCAAATCGAGCAAAGATCACTATTCAGAGATAAGTGAAATTAGAGCTTCTACTGAGAGGTTCAGACAGTCGTTTTACCTCCCGCGATCCGTGAGTTGAACAGAGCGGGGAAAATACACTCCTGGAAATTGAAATAAGAACACCGTGAATTCATTGTCCCAGGAAGGGAAAACTTTATTGACACATTCCTGGGGTCAGATACATCACATGATCACACTGACAGAACCACAGGCACATAGACACAGGCAACAGAGCATGCACAATGTCGGCACTAGCAATGCAGGCTGCTATTCTCCCATGAAGACGATCGTAGAGATGCTGAATGTAGGCCTGTGGAACGGCTTGCCATGCCATTTCCACCTGGCGCCTCAGTTGGACCAGCGCTCGTGCTGGACGTGCAGACCGCGTGAGACGACGCTTCATCCAGTCCCAAACATGCTCAATGGGGGACAGATCCGAAGATCTTGCTGGCCAGGGTAGTTGACTTACACCTTCTAGAGCTCGTTGTGTGGCAGGGGATACATGAGGACGTGCATTGTCCTGTTGGAACAGCATGTTCCCTTGCCGGTCTAGGAATGGTAGAACGATGGGTTCGATGACGGTTTGGATGTACCGTGCACTATTCAGTGTCCCCTCGACGATCACCAGAGGTGTACGGCCAGTGTAGGAGATTTCTCCCCACACCATGATGCCGGGTGTTGGCCCTGTGTGCCTCGGTCGTATGCAGTCCTGATTGTGGCGCTCACCTGCACGGCGCCAAACACGCATACGACCATCATTGGCACCAAGGCAGAAGCGACTCTCATCGCTGAAGACGACACGTCTCCATTCGTCCCTCCATTCACGCCTGTCGCGACACCACTGGAGGCGGGCTGCACGATGTTGGGACGTGAGCGGAAGACGGCCTAACGGTGTGCGGGACCGTAGCCCAGCTTCATGGAGACGGTTGCGAATGGTCCTCGGCGATACCCCAGGAGCAACAGTGTCCCTAATTTGCTGGGAAGTGGCGGTGCGGTCCCCTACGGCACTGCGTAGGATCCTATGGTCTTGGCGTGCATCCGTGCGTCGCTGCGGTCCGGTCCCAGGTCGACGGGCACGTGCACCTTCCGCCGACCACTGGCGACAACATCGATGTACTGTGGAGACCTCACGCCCCACGTGTTGAGCAATTCGGCAGTACGTCCACCCGGCCTCCCGCATGCCCACTATACGCCCTCGCTCAAAGTCCGTCAACTGCACATACGGTTCACGTCCATGCTGTCGCGGCATGCTACCAGTGTTAAAGACTGCGATGGAGCTCCGTATGCCACGGCAAACTGGCTGACACTGACGGCGGCGGTGCACAAATGCTGCGCAGCTAGCGCCATTCGACGGCCACACCGCGGTTCCTGGTGTGTCCGCTGTGCCGTGCGTGTGATCATTGCTTGTACAGCCCTCTCGCAGTGTCCGGAGCAAGTATGGTGGGTCTGACACACCGGTGTCAATGTGTTCTTTTTTCCATTTCCAGGAGTGTATGACATTGGCGCGAATAGTGCCCTCCACCGCACACCGCTTGGTGGCTAGCGGAGTATACATGTAGATGTACATGAAGAAAAAACACAAATGCGGACATTATACACGTTGACTCTGGGATTGAAATTCACTTGGAAATTGGTTATGTTTGGCCCCAAAGCAATATAAAAGCCTGCAGATTTCATCTCGGGCAGACATGATGCAGAAAGATCCAATTATTGGCATTACCAAATGATTTTAAGTCAAAGGGACCTGGAATCTGAAGAGTTCTGAAAACTTTGGACTGCCTCTCCCACCCCCTGACCATACTGAAGATTGCTTCATCGAAGTCCTAGTGTCCCGCAAACCTAACAGTAAACATCGGAAGGCTTATTTGATTATTTACCTCATGCCTATATTCTTGCAGATAGTGACGTACCACCCATTGGGTAGACCGACTTTAGTACTGATTCTGGACGGAGTAGTGACTGCTGCGTCGCATTCGATTGTGAATCAAACGTTTATTTTATTCTTCCCATCCCAACATATTCTATTTTTAGAGACATTAAAGGGACGAGACAGCTACCCACACCAAAAAAAGTTTTGCATCACCTCGGTTCCGAGAGTTCCGTTAGCTGTACAGAAAACTGGAATAGGGATTAACATAAACATAATTTCTGCTCTTTTTATTGCTCACGAACACCACACATTGCATGTCGCACCACCATACAGCGAGACGTGGTGATCCAGATTGCTGTACATGCATTTACCTCTAATGCCCAGTATCTTGTCCTCTTGCAGTGATGCATGTCTGTATTCATCGTGGCATACTATCTACAAGTTCATCAAGGCACTGTTGGTCCAGATTGTCAGAATCCTCAACGGCGATTCGATGTAGATCCCTCAGAGTGGTTTCTGGGTCACGTCGTCCATAAACAGCCCTTTTCAATCTGTCCCAGGCATGTTCGATAAAGTTTGTCTCGAGAACACGCTGGCTGCTCTAGTCGGGCGATGTCGTTATCCTGAAGGAAGTCATTCACGAGATGTGCACGATGGGGGCGCGAATTTTAGTCCATGAAGAAGAATGCCTCGCCAATATGCTGCTGATATAGTTGCACTATCGGTCGGAGGATGGCATTCACGTATCGTACAGCTGTTACGGCGTCTTCCATGACCACCAGCTGCTTACGTCGGCCCCACATAAAGCCACCCGAAAACAGCAGGGAGCTTCTACCTTGCTGCACTCGCTGGACAGTATGTCTAAGGCGTACAGTATGACTGAGTTGCTTCAAACACCGAGAGTGCCTGTCCTTCTGTGTCTTCTCCATGCCCGAACATCAGTTTGGTTCACTGCGAGACACCTCGACACTTCCGTTGTTGAGAGCCCTTCCTGGCACGAAGTCATAATGCGGACGCGATCGAACAGCGGTATTGACCGTGTAGGCATCGTTGAAATACACAGAACACGACCCATATATCTCCTTCCTGGTGGAATGACTGGAACTGATCGGATGTCGGACCCGCTCCATCTAATAGGCGCTTGTCATGCATGGTTGTTCACGTCTTTGGGTGGGTTTAGTGACATCTTTGAACAGTCAAAGGGACTGTGTCTGTGATACAATATCCACAGTCACCGTCTATCTTCGGAAGCTTTGGAAACCGGGGTGTTGCAACACACTTTTTTTTATGTGCGTATATAGAGAGATCAGCAGCAGAGTCTTTGTTATGCTCAATAGATAATCAAAGAGGGGGAGCTCCCCCTCTCCCCTCCCCCCTCCCCCAGAGCTGGTTTCAACCAGTATTCTCTAGTATCTGTGTTTGTTGGTGAATTAGTATCTGGATGACTTGGGATGGGTCATTCACCATGACTGAATAGGTTTTTTTGCTGCATGTATAATCTGTAATAAAGTTATATTTAATGTTTTTCGTTTTTAATTTAAAAAATCTCACGGGACGTAAGGAAAGGTCAAGTACTTTATTTCAATTTCTATAATAGTGTGTCACGTTGTGAGCTGTACAACAGAGATAGGGGTACTTCGTATTATATGTCCACAATACATTTGGTTCATAGGACGACGAAGGATCACAAAATAAATGAGCCAGAGTCTGTGCCTGTATGGATTAAAGGAGCTCTTAATTGCAACAAAATTACAGTTGTTGGTGATGTGACACATTATTATAGGAACTGGAATAAAGTACAGTAAACTGTACTCAAGTAGTAATGCATTATTCGCCTTATGTGTAGACAGAAGTATATTCTCTTATTTATATAAAGCTACAATCAATGTATTTCACATATCAAATGTATTTTCTCTATAATCTACGTGAAAAACTACAAATGTGACGTATTAAGTTATTTAAGGAAAACTGCACTGAAGTAGAAAGGAACTACATCCTATGTCTACTAACAAATTTACAACCATAACTCTATCCTTTATGTAAAGCTAAAATTAATGTATTGCTTGTATCAAATGCTCAATCAGTATAGAATCTGTATAACACCAGCTGTGTATGTATATCACACACAGCATACCGCAACTACCAAGAATCAGACAAACAGCTACTGAATATCGTGAAGTGTCCTGACATGAAACACTCCAACCAATATATCAACTCAAACACAAAACAGACATGCATAGACATAAACCATTAATGGTGAGAATAGTTCGAGTTTGTACTGAGACATTCTCACCTGAAATAGGTGGAAATAGGCTGTTATCAACCAACAAACTACTTAGCCTACATTAAATATCTAAATATAGTGTTATCAGTTACCTCTACATACTGCAAGCTATTTTAATCTCACTTAATTGTGTAACTGTTTTTTACATCTACATTACACAAATTATAATAGCCTCAAATAGGCAGAAACAAATTATATAGAACCACTTAAAAATTGTTAAGAAATCAAATTGCTGTAAGTTACAGATATATTTATTCATAGTATGTCGGTGGTCTAGGGGTAGCGTCTTGGATTAGTAATCAAAACGTCCTTAGTCCCGGGTTCTAAATCCCCCACCATTTATATTATTATTATTATTAATGAGCAACATTGGCGGCCGAAGACTTCCGACACAAGAAGATTCCTTTCTTCTGTCAACGGCCTTCTTAAATAGGGCGGAGGATCAAATAGAGGTTCAGGACACTCTTGTTCTTGTGGTGGAAACCTGCCCCCAAACGTGGAAGAATTAGCAGTGATCAACGGCATGAGGGTGCAGGAGGCAATGGAAACCACTGAATTACAGACACATAATGTTTACCCACAGGACATGTGGCCTGTAACTGGAGAATGTCATATTATCTGTATTGGCAAAAGTTAAAAAAAAAATAACCATGAGAAAAAGACAATAACTAACGATAGCATAATGTTCTACGAGTCGCAGCGTGGAATGTCGGAAACCTGAATGTGGGAGGGAAGCTAGAATATCTGGAAAGGAAAATTGAAAAGCTCAAACTAGATATAATAGGGGTCAGTGAAGTAAAATGGAAAGAAGACGAGGATTTCTGGTCAGATGAGTATAGGGTAATATCAACAACATCAGAAAATGGTATAATGGGAGTAGATTCGTTACTTATAGGAAGGTAGGGCAAAGAGTGGGTTACAGTGAACAGACCAGTGATAAGGTTGTTGTTATCAGTAACAGCAGCAAACCAACACTGACAACGATAGTTCAGGTGTACTTGCCGACATCGCAAGCTGACTACGAAGAGATAGAGGAAGTATAAGAGGATATTGTAAGGTTAATACAGTACGTAAAGAGAGATAAAAATCTAATAGTGACGGGGGACTGGAATACACCTGTAGGGAAAGAAGAAAAGATTACAGGAGAATATGGGCTTTGCACAAGGAATGAGAGAGGAGAAAGACTGAGTACTGTAATGAATTACAGCTAGTAACTGCGAATACGCTGATCAAGAATCAAAAGAGGAGGGGGATATACTTGGAAAAGGAAGGGTGATGAGGGAAGATCTCAGTAGACATGCTCAGACAGAGGTTCAGAAAACAGATACTGGATTGTAGGGTGTACCGAGGAGCAGATATAGACTCAGACCATGAGGGAGTAGTGATGAACAGTAGGCAGTAAGTTCAAGAGATTAGTCAGGAATAATCAATATGCAAAGAGGTAGGATACAGAAGTACTAAGGAATGACGTGATATGCTTGAAGTTGTTTGAGACTAGAGATACAGCAATAAAGAATAGCTCAGTAGGCAGTACAATTGAAGAGGAATGGGCATCTCTAAAAAGGGCAATCACATAAGTTGGCAAGATAAACATAGGTACAAAGAAGGTAATTGAGAAGAAACCATGGTTAAAGGAAGAAATACTTAATCGTAGAAAGGAGAAAGTACAAAAATGTTCAGGGAAATTCAGGAAGACAAAAATAGAAGTCTCTGAGGAATGAAATAAATAGGAAGTACACGGAAGCTAATGGCTGTATGAAAAACGTGAAGAAATCAAAAAAGAAATGATTTCGGAAGGACTGACTCATAGGAAAGTCAAAGCAATCTTCACTGAAATTAAAAGCGAGGGTGGCAGCATTAAGAGGGCAACGGGAATTCCACAGTTAAATAGAGAGGAGAGAGCGGGTAGGTGGAAAGAGTACACTGAAGGTCTCTATGAGGGTGAATATTTGTCTCATATGACAGAAGAAGAACCAGGAGTCGATTTGGAAGAGATAGGGGATCCAGTAGTAGAAGCAAAATTTAAGAGAGCTTGGGAGAACGTAAGAGATCGATAACATTCCCTCAGAATTCCTAAAATCATTCAGGGAAGTGACAACAAAACGACCATCCCCGTTGGTGTGTAGAATGTATGAGTCTCGATATACAATCTGACTTTCGAAAAAATATCATCCACACAGTTTCGAAGACTGCAAGAGTTGATAAGTGCGACAATTACCGCACAATCAGCTTAACAGCTCATGAATCCAAGTTTCTCACAGGAATAATATACATAAGAATGGAAAAGAAAATTGAGAATGCGCTAGGTTACGATCAGTTTGGCTTTAGGAAAAGTAAAGGCACGAGAGAGGCAATTCTGACGTTACGGCTAATAATGGAAGCAAGGCTAAAGAAAAATCAAGACACGTTCATAAGATCTGTCGATTTGCAAAAAGTGTTAGACGATGTAAAATGATGCAAGATATTCGAAATTATGAGAAAAATAGGGGTAAGCTATAGGAAGTGACGGGTAATATACAATATATACAAGAGCCAAGAGGGAATAATAAGCCTGGACGACCAACAACGAAATGCTCGGATTAAAAAGGGTGTAAAATAAGGATGTTGTCTTTCGCCCCTACTGTTCAATCTATACATCGAAGAAGCAAAGATGGAAATAATAGAAAGGTGGAATTAAAATTCAAGGTGAAAGTGTATCAGTGATAACACTCGCTAATGACATTGCTATGCTGAATGAAAGTGAAGAAGAATTACATGATCTGCTGAATGGAATGAACCGTCTAATGATTACGGAATCGAAGAAAGAAGAATATTATGAGAAGTAGCAGAAATGCGAATAGCGAGAAAGTTAACACCAGCATTGATGGTAACGAAGAAGATGAAGCTAAGGAATTCTATTACCTAGGGAGCGAAATAACCAATACTGAGAGAGCAAGGAGACTATCAAAAACAGAGTAGCCACTAGCAGAAAGGGCATTCCTGCGCAAGAGAAGTCTACTAATATCAAACATATGTCCTAATTTGAGGAACAAATTTCTGATAATGTACGTTTTGGAGCACAGCGTTGTATGATAGTGAAACGTGGAATGTGGGAACACTGGAACACGAGAGAACTGAAGCATTTGAGATGTAGTGCTGCAGAAGAATGTTGAAAATCAGGTGGGCTAATAAGGTGAGCAATGAGGGTGTTGTGCACAGAATCGGGGAGGAAAAGAATGTGTGGAAAACAGTGACAAGGAGAAGGGAGAGGATGACAGTACAACTCTGTGGATGATCATACAGGGTGTTTCAAAAATGACCGTTGTATTTGAAATGGCAATAAAAACTAAACGAGCAGCGATAGAAATACACCGTTTGTTGCAATATGCTTGGGACAACAGTACATTGTCACTCTTTCGAAATTACAGTAGTTACAATTTTCAACAACAGATGGCGCTGCAAGTGATGTGAAAGATATAGAAGACACGCAGTCTGTGGGTGCGCCATTCTGTACGTCGTCTTTCTGCTGTAAGCGTGTGCTGTTCACAACGTGCAAGTGTGCTGTGGACAACATGGTTTATTCCTTAGAACAGAGGATTTTTCTGGTGTTGGAATTCCACCGCCTAGAACAAAATTCAAACGCGGCAACCCCTCAGCGCCGCTACCCTTGCTGCACGAGAGACATTCGCTAACGATATAGTGCACAGGATTGATGACGGCGATATGCATGTGGTCAGCATTTGGTTTACTGACGAAGCTTATTTTTACCTGGACGGCTTCGTCAATGAACAGAACTGGCGCATATGGGGAACCGAAAAGCCCCATGTTGCAGTCCCATCGTCCCTGCATCCTCAAAAAGTACTGGTCTGGGCCCCCATTTCCTCCAAAGGAATCATTGGCCCATTTTTAAGATCTGAAACGATTACTGCATCACGCTATCTGGACATTCTTCGTGAATTTGTGGCGGTACAAACTGCCTTAGACGACATTGCGAACACCTCGTGGTTTATTCAAGATGGTGCCCGGCCACATCGCACGGCCGACGTCTTTAATTTCCTGAATGAATATTTCGATGATCGTGTGACTGCTTTGGGCTATCCGAAACATACAGGAGGCGGCGTGGATTGGCCTCCCTATTCGCCAGACATGAACCCCTATGACTTCTTTCTGTGGGGACACTTGAAAGACCAGGTGTACCGCCAGAATCCAGAAACAATTGAACAGCTGAAGCAGTACATCTCATCTTCATCTGCATGTGAAGCCATTCCGCCAGACACGTTGTCAAAGGTTTCGGGTAATTTCATTCAGAGACTACGCCATATTATTGCTACGCATGGTGGATATGTGGAAAACATCGTACTATAGAGTTTCCCAGACCGCAGCGCCATCTGTTGTTGACAATTGTAACTACTGTAATTTCGAAAGTTTGTCTGCCTGAAAATGTGCTGTTGTCCTAAGCATATTGCAACAAACGGTGTATTTCTATCGCTGCTCGTTTAGTTTGTATTGCCGTTTCAAATATACCGGTCATTTTTGAAACACCCTGTACATTTTATACGTGTTGCACAAAGTTTGTTTTGTTAGTTCTGCTAAATATTATTCTTGTAAATACGTTGTCAAGTTACAAATGGTATTTGTTATTTGAGAAATAGAATACGCATGGAATGTTAACAGTTTGTAAATTGAGGAGGTGGCCTAGTGAGGGAAAAGATATTGTCAAAGAGTATAATAAATTGTAAATGCATTATCGCTGGGCTTGCGAGCGCGCCAAAGAAATAGCACTTAGGAGTCGCGAGGAGACATGTTGTCATTGGTTGTGTGTATTCGCCGGTGTGCTAAATTGCGGAGATAAAACGTTTATTTCTGACGTGCGGAGCAGTGAAAACCGAAATGGTTGTTTCGGCGGATGTTTCATATCGGCAGGTTATGTGTATGGCATTAATTGGGCACAGTACAAATGCAGCAAGAGTAATTCACACAACATCAAGAGTACGGTGGGCCCTTGTTCTTGTCTATGGTAAGGAAAGATCAACCTGTGCCCTATTTTACCGCTTAAAAGAAGCCGCTCGACACCCCAACGACATCATAAAGTGAAGTAAGGTTTTTTTTTTTTTTTTTTTTTTTTTTTTTTCCCCAGTCTGCTGACTGGTTTGATGCGGCCCGCCACGAATTCCTTTCCTGTGCTAACCTCTTTATCTCAGAGTAGCACTTGCAACCTACGTCCTGAATTATTTGCTTGACGTATACCAATCTCTGTACTCCTCTACAGTTTTTGCCCTCTACAGCTCCCTCTAGTACCATGGAAGTCATTCCCTCATGTCTTAGCAGATGTCCTATCATCCTGTCCCTTCTCCTTATCAGTGTTTCCCACATATTCCTTTCCTCTCCGATTCTGTGTACAACCTCCTCCTCTTGTGACTCTTGAACAGGGTATTCGCTATTACTAGCTGAAACTTGTTACAGAACTCAATTAGTCTTTCTCCTCTTTCATTCCTTGTCCCAAGCCCATATTCTCCTGTAACCTTTTCTTCTTCCCCTACAACTGCATTCCAGTCGCCCATGACTATTAGATTTTTGTCCCCTTTACATACTGCATTACCCTTTCAATATCCTCATACACTTTCTCTATCTGTTCATCTTCAGCTTGCGACGTCGGCATGTATATCTGAACTATCGTTGTCGGTGTTGGTCCGCTGTCGATTCTGATTAGAATAACCCGGTCACTGAACTGTTCACAGTAACACACCCTCTGCCCTACCTTCCTATTCATAACGAATCCTACACCTGTTATACCATTTTCTGCTGCTGTTGATATTACCCGATACTCATCTGACCAGAAATCCTTGTCTTCCTTCCACTTCACTGACCCCTACTATATCTATATTGAGCCTTTGCATTTCCCTTCTCAGATTTCCTAGTTTCCCTACCACGTTCAAGCTTCTGACATTCCACGCTCCGACTCGTAGAACATTATCCTTTCGTTGATTATTCAGTCATTTTCTCATGGTAATCTCCCCCTTGGCAGTCCCCTCCCGGAGATCATAATGGGGGACTATTCCGGAATCTTTTGCCAATGGAGAGATCATCATGACACTTCTTCAACTACAGGCTACATGTCCTGTGGAAACACGTTACATGTCTTTAATGCAGTGGTTTCCATTGCCTTCTGCATACTCATGTCGTTGATTATTGCTGATTCTTCCGCCTTTAGGGGCAATTTCCCACCCCTAGGACAAGAGAGTGCTCTGAACTATTCGCTCCTCCGCCCTCTTTGACAAGGCCGTTGGCAGAATGAGGCTGACTTCTTATGCCGGAAGTCTTCGGCCGCCAATGCTGATTATTTATCAAAATTTAGGTCTAGAATTTTTATAACTAGAAGTTTAATAGGCTGACCAGCATAGTTGAAAATTTATTGCTTAAATAACATTGTTTTCGCATTTCTTGTGGCATAAATAATTTTCCTAAGCCTAAGTAGTATCCATCTTATCCCTTTTTACAAACCGAGATAATCAGAAAATGAACATGACGTGAACATTAATTTATTAGATTATGAAAACATAATTTTTCCAACTTTTGGACTTATGCGTAATAATGAAATCTTTGGCTGTAGTGGAAATAATGTCAAAAATCGAGTGATGCAAAATCCAGTATTAACTCATTTGCCAAAACCAAAGTAAATCTGATTTTTAAAAAAATATTAGTAAAAATTTACGTAACTTGGACCCTGAATTTCACTTTCAAAGCACACTTTCTAATTTATAGCTTGTGGCATAATTTATAACTCCTATTACAAAGAAATATTAGAGTAACTGCTAGGTGAATGACAGCCTTACCAATGAATAAATTCAAACAACCTTTCTGCTTGCTAAAATTACGACAATCATTACTACGATGAGTAACGAAAAGTTCCTCTCAACAGCCAGTAAACAATCCTACTTTAATTGATCTTCGAAAATTGATATAATATGTTGTATGTGTTTGCTATTTCATTATGTGATTACTGTGAGATGCGTGGTGTGAAGGAGATTCTGGACTCATCGATGGCTTGAATGGGCAGAAGAAGGCTGGTAGAAGAACACCACGTAAAGCTGTACAACGATATGATACACGAGGGCTGTTCTGAAAGAATGATCATAGTTTTTGTTCGCAACATACCTTTACTCAGCCCCATAATTTTTATTGTCCTTTCTTAAAGAAGTCTCCTATGACTGCGATGCACTTGTCCCAGAGTTTCTGCTAGTCTTCAAATACATGCTGGAAATTATTTTTTGAGAGGTCCTTCAAAATCGCCACAGCAGCCTTCACCACTGCTTCTAATGATTGATCATGGCTCTCACGAAGGTGTTTCAGTAGTATGTGGGTCACTTGGGAACACCCCCCTCTTCTAAAGTTAAATTCAACCATAATTTTAATAATCTTTTAAGGTCCCATTTAGCCTTAAAAAATTATTTTACTTATCTGTTGGATAATCGTGTTTAACCTTAAATCTTACCTTAAACGCATTTTATTTTTAAATCTTATTTAAGATTTTAACCAACCATACCCTGTCCAATGAGGTTTCTAAAAGTAAATCTTCTTTAAGGTGAAAACTAACCATAAAAATTTCTGGAGAATTGTGAAACAATTATGGTTCAAAGTAACCTTAAAACGTAATTTAAAATTATCATTAAGGTCAACCATAAAAAATTCACAAAGTTTTCTTGAAAAATATGAGTAAAATATGGTTCTAACTAATCTTAAAAAAGATTAAAACGCATTGAAAAGTGTTGAGAAAGATTATGGTTAAGCTTCATCTTAAACAAGTATTAAAAATTATGGTGAAATCATCCACTTCATTTAAATAAAGAGTAACAATAAAACTGTAAAAAGATGTGGCTAATCTTATCCATAAAATGTAATCGAAGATTTTTTCAAAACTTATTCCTACAGTGAACCAAACCCTTCTAGGGTCCTATTAACCTTAAAAAATTATTTTACTTATCTTTACAGTGTGCTCTAAGTATACCTTAAAAATTATTTATAGTCTACCATTTTTCTTAATCTTAATTAAGATTGTGGTTTGTGTCTACCTTATTTTCCTATTTATTTTTTATTCAATAACCCCAAGGATATTTTCAATAATACCACCAGCCTCCGGCTCAATCATTCTAAGAACAACATGTAAAGTTGTTTTGAGGGAAGCTCCACCTATTTTAGAATTAGAGGAGTGTGAGAAGTTTTGTGATGACGCTGGTAACTTATTTGAAGTTGAAGTAAGAGGAGTCAGAGATGTAAACAAAATATATTTTAAAGCTATCGATATTGAAAAATTGTTTGAAATGGAAAATTTGGTTAAAAATATAGTACACGAATTTCATAATATTAAAGATTATGAAAAATTTTTAGTGGTCCAAAGTCGTACAAACTACAAGTATAGAACAGAAGAGGAAGAAAAACAAGTCAAACGAACCTTTTTTTACTTATAATGGTCTTTTAAAAGTTATTTTTAGATCCAATTCAGGTACAGGATATTGTTTCCTTCAGTGGGCTACTAAAGTAGTGTATACAGCTCATCTCGGTACTGAAGAACAAAGATTTGAGCAAGCTTTAGATATAGCTGCAGTAAACGCAACTCTTGTAAAACCTGTTGTTTCCATAAATTTTAATGGCTTGTGAACCATTAAAATTAAAACTTCTCCATCAAAAGTTTTCAGTAATTAGTCCATGCTTAAGATCATAAGTCAAGTTTCTTTTACCATACATAATTATGTATGATAAAGTGTTGTCAGGAATAGGCGAATTGAAAGTCGCTGATAATTTCATTGCTGTTTTTTGTGCAGTGACAACATTCTTACGCCTGCTCATATTTATTACATATACAGGGTACGAATTAATGAAATTGTATGCACTAATTTTATGCTCATCTTTCGATTCAGTTATTCTCTTAAAGTCTGCAAATGCATTGTATGCCTTCAAACAAGTGTCTGGAGGATCTATGTTCCACAGTTCTTCAGGAAATATCTCATTTCTGCCATTCTTTAGATAAATGGTTTCCTTTCCTGTTGGTCTGAAACACCACAAATACCAAATAAGGCATGTCAAACTACATAGAATTGTAGTAATTCGTTATGTGTAGCTCAAAGTTTCCCTTACCACTAATTCCTGCTATTTCCTGCGTCTGAAGATCAAAAAATGAAATCGGAATCTTAGGATCTTTTAGCATCTTTTCTCTTAGCTCTAATTCATAGTTAGGCTCATACTTAACAATGGGTACTCTAATCTCCATATTTGTAATGGTTACTTTACCCAACTCAGGTCGAGAGCCTTCAATATCAGCACCACTATTATTTTTTGAAAACCATCTAAACAAGGCATCGCCAGCGTTTGCGCTTCCCACAAAAGTTACTGTTATGTTCCCTTCCCACATGATTTCTTTGTAATCTTTAAAAAATCCACCCAACATTTTTAACAGATACAGTACCTCATTTGCTTTCCTTTGTAGCTTACCATTGTTGATGAAATTACCCTCGAATCTAATGTCATCGTCGAGAGAAGAAGTAAGGTGGTATAAAACCGTTGAAGAAATACTCGGATGCTCTAACCTGTAGATTATGTGACCTCTTTTCTTAACAATTACTGCACTCCATAACTGTGCCGGAAAGTTGTCTACTAGTTTAACATTCGATTTGCCTTCGTAAGAAGTATAGTCTGAGCCATTTGCATGAGTAACGTTATATGTCAGATACAAGTATGCGTTGTTGTCAAACCAACCATCACCAACTTTGATGTCTATTTCCACATCTTTGTTCGGTAGGTTCAAATTATTTCTAGTCTTCTCATTTACTGGGAAAGACTGCCAGTAATAGCTTTCTATCTTATTCATTTTATTTACTGCAATATTTTAATTTTAAAGCATTTCTAAAAGAACAGTCACTGTATCTCCACCAAAATCTATGACACAGTCGTTCTCGTTCGTTACACTGACTTCCAAATTTTGAACTTTATCCTGTACAGGAAAAAATAATGGATAACACGGTATGTGTATTATAGGACTACCAAAGTGTAAATGACCACACTCCTCCAGTTTGGGTTTAAAAGAAGCAATAATGTTTGTTTCTCGATGAAAGTGTTCAGAATCCTTTACAAACATACCATCAGCTAAGTTAAAATGCACTTTAATTTTTTCAAAAGGGATTATTTTTGGTAGAACATTTGCAACTACATTTTCCGCAGGGTCAAGAATTACATCTCTAAAACCTAGCACCCTCCCAATACTGCTTTCCTTGTTAAAATACAGCTTAAAGTCTAAGCTTTCTATCTCGACTCTGTTTAGGATTTCATTAGCCTTAATCTTTATATTACTAGCATTGAAAGGTTCCTGGCTCTGAATACACCTCTCTAAACTCTCTAGACTGTACTGTCCTAGAGGAATATTTAAAGTGTGAACCACACCATCTTTCTCATAGTGTAATCTGTTATTATCCTTTGTGACATTTGGAGTTAAGAATGTTGAATAAAATCCGACCAAACCAACCTTTGTATACATGTTTCTTATTGGTACATTTAGCCTCTTTTTTTAAGTTTGAGGATGTACCACTGATTTCAGAAATTCTATTCATTTATTATCTATTAAAGATATTAATAATAAGTAATAAATAAAGAAGTAAAATGCCTAAAGATACAACTGATTGGGATCCAAAAATCAGAATACGAGAAAAACGAACTGCAAATAGATATGGAAAGTTATTACCTAGTTCAGTTCGTTGCGCTATCGTGGGGCCTAGTGGCTGTGGTAAAACAACATTAATGGTTGATAACTATCTGTTGTGCCCAGGCTCGCTTAACTGGAACAATATTAAGCACTTGTACATCTACTCGAAAAGCTTAGAACAGTTTAAGTACAAACACAACGAGAAGGTAGCAACCTTTGTTAGTAACTGTGATGACGTTATACCATTAGATGAGTGTGAAGACCGCTCTGTTGTGGTGTTTGACGACTTTATATCAGAAAATTAAGATATTGTAAGAGAATACTTTATCAGAGGAAGACATAAGAACATTGACTGTTTCTACTTATCACAAACGTATTCTAAAATACCCAAGCAGTTGGTGAGAGACAACCTTAACTTTTTGAACATATTTAGACAAGATGACATTAATTTGAAGCACATCTACGACGAATTTGTAGGTGGAGACTTTAAATGGAATGACTTCAGAGAGCTTTGCAGTAAGGTGTGGAACGAGGACTTTGGATTCATAACTGTTGACATGATTGGAAAGCTGTATGACGGTAGATACCGTAATAAAATTATAACTTTTATCAGATTTTAATGGTTTTTTAACCATTAAAATACCACATTTTTTCTGTTTACCCAACTATTGTGTGAGCTATCAAAACCTAGCCACTTAACAAATACTTTGTCACCCTTTTTTCTTAAAACTTTGTCTACAAGACACACATCTGGATACTTTGTCTTTTGTAACTCCTGTTCGTAAAAACTTCCTTTAATTTCTTCTTCACTTGTATCTTTTAACTTGTATGTAGTCGGACTTGTGTTATTAATCTGAGTCACTTCAAATATTTCTGTCGACCAATTAGCAGTATAGCCTTTCTCGAACAAGCCTTTAAGTTTACTTATCCTAACTTTAACACCTATCTTGAACTTGGGTGCATCTGTTTTGAGTTCCGCTGTAAAAGCGGCCTTCACCACCTTTTTTGCATTCTTTTCATTTACCTCTATAGGTTTCATCCCTATTGTCCTATGTTTTCTGTTGTTGTAGTCATATACCAGTTTAGGTAGTAAGTCAACCCACTTTTGATTGCCCTGAAGAGCAAATTGTTTCCACATTCTTTCCTTTAAAGTCCTATTGAACCTTTCAACTACTGAAGCCTTAAATTCTGTAAACGTAGAGTAATGATTTACACCTTCAATCTTCATGAGCTCTTTAAAGTGTTTATTGTAGAATTCTTTGCCATTATCTGTTTGTAAGTGTTTTGGCTTCCTTTCTTGTAGTATACCTTTAAAAGCGCTGGTAATACTTTCACCTGATTCATCTTTAACAGGAGTAGCCCAAGCATACTTTGAAAATACGTCTATTACAGTCAGTAAATACTTCATACCGTTGCTGAATTTTGATATACCTTTAAGCTGACCAGAATCCATCTCAACCAAGTCAGCTTGCCACAAATCATCTATACCATAGGATGCAACAGGTTTTCTTGGAAAATTCTTTCTCAGTGGTTTGTGAAGCTCATGTATAATTTCTTCACGAATACTTTTACTTGTCGGAGACATTACTTTATTTTTATAAACTTACTTTTCTTGGTATTACACACCCCACAATAGCCCTCAATCCTGTGACGACCGTTTTTCGTTACAACTCTCTTGGGATGAAGTGTAGTAGTAACTTTTTTGCAGCTTAGACAGCAAATGTGTTTGTCATCCATCATTTATTTGTTCGGAAATTAAAAAATCAAGATTCTAAGCCCTCGTCAACAGCATCTTTAACTGATGCTAGTTCGCCAAATAGTAAGAGTCTTACGTCAACAGGGACTGTCTTCGCCGACTCTTTTAGTCTTACGGTTAGGAAATTTCCTTTATGAATTAATATTGGGTTATGCATATTCTCAATTACATGTACTTTGTCATACATACTTACTGCAACATCAAAATCATTAAATGTTAAATCTTTGTTTATATCTTTTCCAATGACAATAACTTTTTTCAGTACAAAAACATACTCGAAGGTGTACGTTTGTTGTTCTAATCCAGTCATAAAAGTGAATTGAACTGTTTGTTTATCACATATTTTGTTCAGGCCTTGTTCAGTTTTGTTGATGTATTGAGATAAATCACCTTTTGTATAATAATCTGAGAGAACTTTTGCTAGGTCCTTTTTACTGTAATAATGGTCGAGGTTGGTTTTACTTACATAATTATTAAGGGTTGTTAGTATACTTGTGTATTTGGCATTAGCAACATCATTAACAGCATCTAGCTGGCTTTTAGTGACTGCATCATATCCACCTATGGCATCTGCTATGTTTACAATGCGCCTTCCTTTCAATGATACCCAGTTCTTTGAAAATGAGAAATACTTCTTAATATTAAGTTTACTGATACTAGATTCTAGTCCGTTTATAACTTCTCTGACATTGTCTAGTTGTTCAATACCCTTCTTTACCTTATTTCCAAAAATATCCATTTATTGTATCAAGAATCCATCCATCTATAAATAGCTTCAGTACCATCACACACAAATGACCGCATATAAACTGATCGAAATTCTGAATTCTTTCTGAGTTGTAAAACAGATTGTCAGGACCCAGGTATTTCACTAAAGTTTGTGGTATACTGCCACCGAATGAGTCAAAAACGTATTTTTCATCACCTTTCTTGAAGTAGCATATCCAGTGAGTACCTACGTGATCAGATGTATCCAAGTTAACTACCCCTGATTCTACTTCTTTAGGTTCTAACGGTAACTCGTCGGCCATGAATACATCTCTAAAATTTTTGATTTTTAAAGACTTTGCTAACCTCTCGATATCATAGTTGCTCAACGGGTGATCATATTTTTGCACAATTTTTTCGACTTTTTTTTTAAAGATACCATATCCCGATTTCTTTTCCATTTCAAGATTATGCCTCTTTTGCTCCGCTAACTCTGCGTCTTCCTTTTGCTTCTTGAGCACAGCACTTGTTATTGCCGCAGCACCACCAGCTAAAGACCCGATTGCTCCCAACGCTGCAAGTATCAGTGGTAGAAATCCACCTTCGTGCTTATTCAATCCAGAACCTGCTTTCAATCTCTTAGAGTTTAGGTACTCGAGTATCTTCTTCACAACAGGTATAGAAAATGTTATCAGTAAGCTACCACCTTTTTTAAGTTTATTAGCTTTCTGTTTCATTTGAGTCTCTGTAAGATAAGCATCTAGAAAGCCATGATTTTTCAGGTCGTCATTGGACAGTTTTATTTTAATGGATTTCGCTCTCGGATTCCCACTGGAGGGAATGTTATACTCAATACTAAATCCTCTCATTTATTATTTCAATTAAATTAAAAATTGTAGTGCTACACTCGTATTAAATTTTAATGGGTTGTGACCCATTAAAATTACACCTCTTCATTCACATTCACAATACCCATCCATTATCATCTAAGCCTAGACCTAGCTTCCTTTTCCCAAACATTATTCCAGCTACAGCTGTTGAAGCTAATCTTTCTCCTAGGGAAGCATCTTTACTGAAAATCCTTTCCTTTGCCGCTTTCTGCAGTTCTTTATCAGCTTGATGTCTTTGTTCCAAATCTTTATGATCCCTGTATGCGATATCATGCCTTTTGCAAGCTTCATCTAGAGGATTTATTCCAGCATCTCCTCTTTCTAATCGTTCTTCTAGTTTGGTACCAGGGCCGCAGTAATTGTATCCAGGTAAATGCATTTCAACAGGAATATTATTAATTAACGTGTTCACTAAGCCCTTTCCATAACTGTCTGCCTTCCAGAATGTATGAGGGAGATTGTTTAGAAATCTAATTAGGTAAGGTATCCCCTTTGGATTATTTACTATGAAGTCATTAAATTTACTCGTAAGCATCTTGGTTATTCCAACCTTCTCATTGTGGAAGTTATTATTTCCCGCATTTTCTTCACCATGAATAACCATTAGCCTATCAATTAAATCTCTGACGTCATTCATCCACACGTACTCGACTGGTTTGTCTGTATACATCTTTACAAAACCCATACCACCCTTTGTGTTTGGCGAGTTACCACGTTCATGACTGCCATATTGGTTTAATGATGTTGTTGTATTTTTCGCTACTGCTTGACTTGGGTTTATTCCCCTTTGGATCATTGTTCTGATATATCACATTGGTAACCTTCAGCATAGTTGTATAGGTATCAAGGTCGTCAGATGTGTACTCTTCAGGTGATACGGTTTTCTGAGTCAGGAGCTTCATAAACACATTGGTGGCTTTAAAGGAGTTACCCTTCACCATAATATTATCGTTGTTGAATGTTACTTCGGAGTCACCCATGTAATGCCTCCCATTGTCAAAACGGAGACCAAAAATTGTGTCACCTAGAGCGCCTAAGTATTTTGAAACTTTTGGGCCCAGGTAAGTTGTTGAGTAGTCTGAAACAGCCTTCATCTTCTGCCGTTCCTCGTCTTCAATTTGTTCCAACATAGGCTCCAACCTCTTACGTGTCTTTGGTGTGATGGGGTCATCAACAAATAAGCTTCTCTCAAACGATGTTACCTCAGGAGTAGGTGGTATAGAGAACATATCGTCAAACCCCCCCCATCGTAAGGTAGTAGCTGCTTTTCAATCTCACGATTTTTTTCTATAGCTTCAATCACTTCTTTCCCTATCGCATGTAATTTGTCAGTTACTGGTTGGTCCTCCTTTTTGTATTTTTCGTATTCGGTTAGGCTTAATTTTCCATTCTTTAAATTGGTCTTTGATTTGTTCAAATTTCTTTCTGTTCTTTTTTGCTTGCTTAACAAGCTTTTCATCATATTTTGCAAACATTTATTTAAGGAAAAATAATAAAATTATTCGTTGGACGTTGACGTTGGGACATTGACGTTGGGACATTGACGTTGGGACATTGACGTTGGGACGTTGACGTTGGGACGTTGACGTTGGGACGTTGACGTTGGGACGTTGACGTTGGGACGTTGACGTTGGGACGTTGACGTTGGGACGTTGACGTTGGGACGTTGACGTTGGGACGTTGACGTTGGGACGTTGACGTTGGGACGTTGACGTTGGGACGTTGACGTTGGGACGTTGACGTTGGGACGTTGGGACGTTGGGACGTTGGGACGTTGGGACGTTGGGACGTTGGGACGTTGGGACGTTGGGACGTTGGGACGTTGGGACGTTGGGACGTTGGGACGTTGGGACGTTGGGACGTTGGGACGTTGGGACGTTGGGACGTTGGGACGTTGGGACGTTGGGACGTTGGGACGTTGGGACGTTGGGACGTTGGGACGTTGGGACGTTGGGACGTTGGGACGTCGGGACGTTGGGACGTCTGGACGTCTGGACGTCTGGACGTCTGGACGTCTGGACGTCTGGACGTCTGGACGTCTGGACGTCTGGACGTCTGGACGTCTGGACGTCTGGACGTCTGGACGTCTGGACGTCTGGACGTCTGGACGTCTGGACGTCTGGACGTCTGGACGTCTGGACGTCTGGACGTTTTAAGGGTAAAAAACCATTAAAATCAATGTAAAAGAAATCAATATCGTGTATCTTGTTGTCTTTGTTTGTTTCTTTGGTACCACTGTATAACATCTTTAATCCAACCAAAGTATTGCAATCATCCCAGCTTAATAATTTGGTGTATCTATCGGGTAATATAATCTTGTATTCACTGTCGAGTTGTAGAAAAATCTTTTGGCCATATTTTGTACTTATATTCTCAGCATTTGTAATGGTATAAGTGTGTCCCTTTTCTAACTCATTCAGCTTCGTAAACGTTTTCTTGGCGCTGTTAAGTTTCAATAGCAGTTGATTTCGTTCCATTTATTTACTGTAATATTTAAAAAAAATTCTCGTTAGGGTTTTAATGTTTCTAGCTGAGTCACAGTTTCTTTTAAGCTCTTCACTAGTGCCCTAAATGAAGACGACTTATTGGGACAGTTTATGCCAAATAAAGAAAGATCGAATTTACCTGCTCTTACTAGTATGTTTGAGAATTCATTGTATTCATATAATATACCATCCTTGAAGAAGTACAGCAAACCGTTTATGTATCTAAAAACAGAATCAAAGGCTGAAGGTACTCCTGGGAAGCTTTTACTAATCACACCATAAGCCTTTGCTTTAAAGCTACATTCATCTATGTCAGCAAAATATATATGGTCATAAAAAATGAAGGTTCTACCAGAATAAGTGTTGACAGCTCCATGTACAACAGAATTTTGTCACAACCCTATATCAGATACTCTTTTTGGGTAACCAGGTTGTAACGTTAAACTCGGTATCTGAACCATGTATATCATGTTATTAATGATAAGAACGACTTCACCTGATGGTCTCTGATAAACAGCAGATACATTTTCGAATTGTTGAGGTAGAAACGTTAACCAGTCTGTGATTAGTTGCGGTTTTGAAAGCTCGTCATTATTAAGAGCAGTCATCCAAACCCACGTTCCATAAAAAATGTATAGAAACTCATTCAAAATTACGGAACTTCCAAACTGCTTCAGTGTGCACAGTTCAGGCTCTTTTTTGGGTACTGCTTCAGGCGAGGGTGAAGCCGGAGTAGAAGTAGGGCGCTGTTCCATATCGCTAGAAGCACGTTTCCCATATAAACTTTGAATACCACGTATATCATCTTCAGATAGGCTCAGGATAGTGTTATTGTAAAATGCTTACATCACCGATTCAGAGAAATCTGAATGTGCCATACCCAACGTGTGACCAATCTCATGAACTAGAACAACAAACAGGTTTGTCTGTGAAGAATGTGTGTTACCGTCCATTTCCATGTACCAATATTCATCCTGATCAACGTGGATTTCAATGGGGTCGTTGTACAAATTAGGAAAATCTGCATGAGCTAGCACGCTTCCTGTACCATCAAAACTTCGTTGACAGAACTGTAGGGCTGAGTTTTGACGTCGGTGTGCTCCCCTCTTAGTCGAAATGATAATATCAGGACTTTGGTTGCTGTTCTCAAAAGTAAGATCTGTGTGTTCTTGCCACATTTTAAATGCAGATTGTGCCACCTGTAACATTTTTCTAGTTGCGAGATAGTAATGCCATTTTATATTCTTCTTATTCCACTTGTAGATGTGTGTAGTAAAACTTAAAACGTTATCTTCCACGCCACACCTCGGGTTCTTCATTATTTGTAAAGTTTCATCAGTCAGCTCACCATTAGCCACGAGATGATATTTCTGTTGGAATAACGTAAGTGCAGCTTTGTACGCTTCTTCACTCAGTTGAGAAAGTTGATCTTCTTGATAGTCCAAGTACCCAAAGCTGTGCAAATATTTTACTGCTGCTTCATTGTGAGCAGATACAAATGATAATATTGATAATATAATTATTTTGTTCATTTATTTGAATGGAAATAATAAAAATGATTTTAAAAAGAAAATAAATAATTAAATAAATGAAATCAGGGGTAGTAATTAAGCATTTTTGACTCTCTGCCTATGTAAAAGAGATCTACCCACAATACCTGTGTAGCACTGGTATCAAAAACTTGTTTTACAAGAGTTGCTTTTACTCCAGCTATATCTAAAGCTTGCTCAAATCTTTGTTCTTCAGTACCAAGATGATCTGTATGCACCACTTTAGTAGCCCAATCACGAAATCGATAAACTTTTGTTATTGATAGTCTAATCAATGATGAGTTGATGGATAACAGAAAAAATGGTTCACTTTTAACTGCAAAAGATGTCTTGGAAGTTGTATTGATAGTCTTAAAGAATCTTAAAGAAAGGTTTGCTCTTTTCATTTACGCTAGAATGAAGTGACGTGTCTCGCCTCTTGCGACATCTTCACGGCCAAGGCTGCTCCGACTGCGATAGCCAGCTGGGAGGCCAGCGGTGAAGGTCGGTCCGCCGATGTCATGAGTGCCTGCATTAGTCACAACAACGCTGCTCTAGCGTAATAATTTAACTTAAATGTATATTATTCACTTAACCGTAAATTTTCCGCTAATAAATTGTTGTTTTTGGATGTTGATGTGTATGTTACACTACGTAATGTAAGTAAAAATATACGGTAAGTCGGATGAAGCGCAATTCTGAGAGAGAGAGTAAGATTAATAGCTTACTCGAATGCATTTGTTTCGCCGGCGCGGTAGCTCAGCGCGTTCGGTCAGGAAGACTGGCCACCTTTCTGAAGAAAAAACTGAGTAAAGTTTTCATCGTAGAATTTTGAGTGACGTCATGAGACGTCCGCACTGATCCGCTCTCCCTCATCTGTTAAGAAGTATGGGATGAGACGTGGTAACAAAGAGGAAAAAAAACCCTGTGGGGCAGAAGAACAACGACAACGACGAATAAATGTTACAGACAAAAGACCCCACAGGGTTCCTCGGCGCCGAGGTTTTGCTGTTTTCGACAAAAATTATTTTTTTAATTAGATAATACATATAATAAATGTCTGTGAGCAATAAACTAATACCTCCTTGTAGCATGACGGCTATAATGAAAAGGGGCGACAAGTCAGCAGTACTTCCTTTTGATATAAATAAGGTGCCAGAAAATATGTTGTTTCCCGTTTTTAATTATCTGCGCAGCCTTCAGTATTTACAACTGATTGTTATGGAACATGTAGAAGACGAGAGAGAACTCAACGCAATAGGTGAAGGTATGTCACAGCTAGAAAAACAATTTGAGAAGTTGATGGTTGAAATAATACCACATTATAATTAAATTAGATGAAGATATTATGATTGACTTGTATCTAAATATGGTCAAAATCAACCATAAAATATTTGAGTAGTTGTATCTAAAATTACAGTTAAATTAAGGTATAAATACCCAAATATTTAGGTATAAAAGAATATGAAAAGTATAATAAATGTATACACAAACAAAGCGAGAAATTGTCTGTCACCTTGTCAGAAGAATTGACTAAAGATGGTATAGATTATACCATTGAGGGGTTAAAAGCATTTATAGATCAGTTGTCTGACGAACAGGTTCACAAGTTAATACAAACTAAAACTAAAGAAGAATGGCTTGCTCTCTCCACAGAAGACCGCAACAAATTCGAAATAGTTGCTATCCGATAGATTAATGGCTACCCTAAGATATAATGGATTCTTTAATGGGTAATTACTCATTAAAGAAACTGGGAGTGCGTACTAATAATAAGTGAACAGTTTTGGTAAATTTATGTTTATACATTAAGCATAAAAAAGTGTATTTGTTTATTTGTTATTTTTACAAAATAAAGGTAAATTTAACCTTTAAAATTTTATTTTTTCGAGGTTATAAACATGATTTTTTTAAAAAATAAAATAAATAAGTAAAAAAATGAATAGCAACAATGAGTTTGTCACCTGAAGCACTTAGACTATGTGAGGAATTTGGTGGGTTCTGGAAGCTTGTGGAGAGTCTGGAATTTAAGTTTTATGAAGCTAACGCAAAAGTTTTAGAGAACATACTACACGAATATAAAGAGTACAAGTTCTGTGAAGGCTTAGCAAAAGAGAGATTTCTTTGACCTCGTCCAGTAATGAGGAGAAGGTAAGCCCCCATTTACACACTTTGAAACAAGTTAAAGAGTACCTTAAGGAAAGGAAAATTAGATTCACTAAGAAGGATTGTGAAGATAAATTGAGAATACTAGCTTACGATGAAGCAAAAGAGACAAAACTTTGATAAGACATTTTGATATGAAGGTTAGCTTTTACCTTAAAATTTTGGTATCTCTGAATATTCTTTAATGGTTAAATTGGACCATTAAAGGAAGATTTTTTCGAAATTAAAAAAATGAATTTTTATTTAATTTTTTAATAAAATAAATCAGTAAATAAATGAATATGCCGGAAGGAAATAAATATAACTATGCAGATAAATACTGCAACAAGTGTGGGTGGGAAATCACTTATAAGAATTGGTCCAGGCACTTGAAATCAAAGGGTCATCTTAAGAATGACCCAAACAATGAAGAGAAGGAGGAGCACAACAAAGATAAAATATACCGCGAAGATCTTAAGATCTTGGCTAAGGATTATAATCTTAGTGGTGTTTCGAAAATGAAGAAATCGCAACTTAAAGAAGCTTTGGAAAAGACTAAGGACATGTTGTACAAGAAGCAGGATTTGGAAAAGCTAAGGGTACCACAGCTTATAAACATCGGTAGAAGTAAAAACATTAAGGTGGCTGTTAGGATGAGGAAGGCTGAAATAATTGAATCCATTTTGAAGACGCAAGACATTGTGTTTCGTAATAAGGTAGCTCAATAGTTAGGCTTCCACGAGGACTTGATAGAACCACCTAAGGAAGAACGCAAGCCACCATACACCATCACAGAGACCAACTCGCGATTCATTAAGAAATTTAATGTGACTGAAGTAGATTACACCATAAAGGTAAGTAAGATAATGGAAGTTGAAAACGCCATCAACGCAATGATTAAACTGGCCAAAGAGAAAGGAAACTACAAAAAAGGAGACAAATTAACAGTAGTAGCAAGCAACCCAAATTTTCACCACGACATTTCGACTGTGGTTCAATCCAATGTTAACGCCAGATCTTTCATGAGTCATATCGGTAGAATTCTATCTTCTAACGAGAACCTAAATATCACACAGACCAGGTTCAATATTAATATTCTGAATGTACCTAGAGGTCAAGGCAGGTCGAAAATTATAAATCTGTCTGAAGATGTGAGAACAAAAAGATGCATCACCCAAATAAAGAACAAAGATAACTTGTGCTGCCCACGAGCCATAGTAACAGCCCTGACCTACCACATGAATGAGGTTCTCGGTAGGCAACTGAGTCCCATGGATATTAAACAAGTCAGACTGGGTAGACCTATTCAAACTGAGCTAACCCTAGAGCTGTGCAAGAGACTAGGTAACTACAACGAAGAAGGCTTCACACTAGAGGACATAAAGAACGTAGAAGAATTGTTGGGTATTCAGATAAAGGTTGTGTGTGCTGAAAATTTTAATTCGGTTATATACTCGGGCCAGGAGAAGGATACTAAACTTTATTTATACAAAAACGGGAACCATTTTGATGTTGTAAACAGTATGAAAGCTTTCTTGGGTAGTGTATATTACTGCGATAGGTGCGATGCACCTTACAACAACAAGGATAAGCACAAGTGTAAGAAGAATGTAAAGGAGTGTATTTTGTGTAAGAAACCGGCGCACTCCCCCGAAGGTAACGATAAAGTTTACTGTGAAGATTGTAATAGGTATTGTTACTCTCAGGAATGCTTGAATCATCACTCTGAGGTTTGTAAGGCTGTTTACAAGTGCAGAGGGTGTAATATGATTCTTCAGAGATCTAAAGAGCATAAATGCGGATACTCCTTTTGCTACAATTGTATGGAACCTTATAAGACTGGTGAACATCAATGCTACATACAACATAAATACAGAAAGGCGGAAGGTGTGAAAGTCGGTGTATTTGTAAGGCTACCGATAAGGAGAGCTTTTTGGAACACTTTGTAGCTAAAAACAAGGATAAACTTCTCAAAAATATTAAGCTCACTACCCTTCAAAGACAATTTGGTAATGGAGATATTTCAGAACAAGAGTATAAAGTACTCTACAATAATACACTGACTGAAATTATAACGTTATTAAATGGTTGCCGTTACACAGAAAAGTATATCTGGTTCGACTATGAAGCTGAGCAAGATATTGGAGTGCACATCCCCAACCTCGTAGTAGCCCACTACATTGACAGTATCAAAGTTTCCTTCAAAACAAATGAAGAGTTCTGCAAGTGGTTGATTTCTAAGAACCACCAAGGGTACACGGCTATTGCACACAATGCGAAAGGCTATGACTCACAATTCATTTTAAAATACTGTATAGAGAATACGTTGGAACCATACACTATATACAATGGAACAAAGTTGATGATGCTAGAGGTAAACGGACTAATAAGCATTATTGATAGCCACAATTTCGTAGCTTCTCCTTTGAGTGACTTCCCTAAAACATTCGGGCTGAAAGAACTTAAGAAGGGTTACTTCCCATATTTCTTCAACACAAGAGACAATCAGACTTATGTAGGACCTATTCCTGAGACCAAATACTATGGCGTAGACACGATGAAGACAAAAGCTAGAAAAGAGTTTCTTGAGTGGTACAACAATAAGGTTAAAGAAAATTACGTGTTTGACTTTCAAAAAGAATTTATGGATTATTGTAACTCTGATGTAGATATTCTGCGTAGAGGTTGTTTAGAACTAAGGAAACAATTTTTGGAAATTGCTAACATAGATACATTTCAGTACATAACTATTGCGAGTGTTTGTATGGGTATTTATAGGTCCAAGTACCTCCAGGAAAATACTATGGCTGTGATAAAAAGTGACAAGAAAGAAATGTATAGTAAGGAGTCGATAACCTGGCTCAACACCTTCGGGGGTGTACAACACGCTTTGAATGGTGGAGAAGTAACGATTCGTGGGGCAAAAGTAGATGGATTCAATAAGGACACTAATACAGTATACCAGTTCCACGGTTGCTTTTGGCATGGATGTCCTGATTGTTATCAAGAAGAGACTATTAACAATGTTAACCATGAGACTATGGGAGACTTGTACGAGAAAACAAAGCGAAGAAGTTACCAAATTAGGGAAGCAGGATACAACCTTGTCGAAATGTGGGAATGCAAGTGGGCTAAGAGTAAAGGATACAACAATACTACTCCAATCGTTGAGCCCTTGAACCCTAGAGATGCTTTCTATGGAGGAAGAACAAATGCAAGCAAGCTTAAAGTGTGTGGTAAAAAGCTGAGATACATAGATGTATGCAGCCTCTACCCTACAGTTCAGTATTTTGATTACTATCCTGTCGGTCACCCTATAAAATTATACAAACCTAAGAGGTACAACAAAAATTGGTACAGTTTGATTAAGTGCAAAGTATTACCACCACACAAGCTGTATCATCCTGTTTTGCCTAGTAAAAAGGATAAGTTGATATTTGGGTTGTGTGGAAAGTGTATTGAGGAAAAATGTGGTGCTTGTCAGCACACAGACGATGAAAGGGTGATAATAGGAACGTGGACTACAGATGAAGTGAAGAAAGCTATAGAGAAGGGGTATAAAGTGGTAAAAGTATACGAGGTTTGGCATTTTGAAGAAAAGAGTAATGATCTGTTTAAAGGCTACATCAAAGACTTTATGAAAATTAAGCTAGAAACGAGTGGGTGGAAAGAAGACTTTGAAACTATTGAAGAGTACACCACAGCGGTTAAGGAACATCTTGACATCGATCTGAATCCCGAAGAAGTGGTTCCGAATCCTGGTAAGCGTGCTGTTTCAAAGATTTGCTTAAACTCATTGTGGGGTAAATTCGGTCAAAGACAGAACTTGACCCAAAGTGAATACGTAGTGGATGTAGAGAGGTGGTACAAAATAATGTTAGATGATAGGGTTGATATAAGCAATATGATTTTTATTAATGATAATATTGTACAAGTCACCTATAAGTACAAAGATAATTTCGTTGCAGACTCCTACTCAACCAATGTGTTTATAGCAGCATTTACAACTTCTAATGCGCGCCGACGGCTTTATGATATGCTAGACAGGCTAGGGTCAAATGTGGTCTACTACGATACTGATAGTATTGTTTATATTGATGATGGTACCAACACTGTTGAAACTGGTTGTATGTTGGGGGAGTGGACTGATGAACTGGGTAAGGATGATCATATCACTGACTGGATTTCTACAGGACCTAAGAGCTACGGGTACATGACATACAAAGGAAAGGAGACAATGAAGGTAAAAGGTTTCACGTTAAACTATGAAAACTCTAAAGCATTGAACATCAAAACTATGAAAAATATTGTGGATAAAGACATCGATAAGGTTAAATTGAAATATAAAATGATTACAAGAGATACAAAATCTAAACGCTTGATTAATAAGGATGTTAGTAAAGAATTCAAATTCGATTATGATAAAAGAATGATTGAGTCTGAGGTCAATGGTATGATTGAAACATATCCTTGGGGATATTAAATAACAAAAGAAATAGCAAAGTAAGATAGACACAATCTTAAAACAGATTAAGATAAATAGACAAGTTAAGGTTAAAAGAGGCTATAATTGGTAAGATAAGGTAAGGTTTCACCTTACATAAGATTAATATAGGTAAAATAAGTTAAGGTAGACACAAACCACAATCTTAAATAAGATTAAGATAATTTTTTATGGTTAATAGGATCTTAAAAAAGTGTTGGTTAAGTATAGGAATAATTCTTGAAAAAATCTTCGATTACATTTTAAGGTTAAGATTAACCACATCTTTTAACACTTTTTATTGAGACTCTTTATTTAAATAGAATGGATGGTTCTCACCATACATTTAATGCTTTTTTAAGATTAAGTTTAATCTTAAACAAGATTAATCTTTCTCAACGCTTTTGATTATGTTTTGTGGTGACTTTGAACCATATTTTACTCATATTTTTCAAGAAAACTTTGTGAATTTTTTAATGGTTGATCTTAATGATAACTTTAGATTACGTTGTAAGGTTACTTTGAACCATGAATTGTTTCACAATTCTCCAGAAATTTTTATGGTTAGTTTTCACCTTAAAGAAGATTTACTTTTAGAAACCTCATTGGACAGGGTATGGTTGGTTAAAATCTTAAATAAGATTTAAAAATAAAATGCGTTTAAGGTAAGATTTAAGGTTAAACACGATTATCCAACAGATAAGTAAAATAATTTTTTAAGGCTAAATGGGACCTTAAAAGATTATTAAAATTATGGTTGAATTTAACCTTAGAAGAGGGAGGTGTTCCCAAGTGACCCACATACTACTTGTTTCTTTATTTAGGGATAGAAATCCGTACTAATGGAGGGTGAGGGATGCACTTTACGTTGATTTTTGCAAGACATTCAGCAACCACACTGGCAATATGCGGCCGGGTGTTATCGTGGTGTAGCATCCAGCCTGCTTCACGGAAATGTGGTCTTTTGCGCCTGATGTCGGCTTGCAGTGTTTTCAGAACATCCCTGTAGTATTTTCCAAATACTGACGCGTGCAGGTACAACATGCAGATAAACCATTTCACGAAAATCAAAGAATGAGATGACCATAACTTGCGTAGCACAAGCAACCACTTTTGTGTTTTGGAGGTTGGTTATGAAGGAGATTTTCACACAGAGCTTTGCTGTTTGCTCTCAGGACCAAAATGATGTAGCCAAGTTTCGTCAGCAGTGATTACATTTGAAAAATCTCCGAATCTTCCTTTGACATCAACTCTGAGTGCATGTAGACCTGCACGCGAATGTCCTTTTTTTCGGGAATCAACAGTCGTGGAACCCATCACGCACAAACACGTGTCATGTGTAATGTTTCTGTCACAGACGTGTGTGTGTGTGTGTGTGTGTGTGTGTGTGTGTGTGTGTGTGTGTGTGTGTGTGTGTGTCTGTGGGTGTGTGTGTCTGTGGGTGTGTGTGTCTGTGGGTGGGTGGGTGTGCGACACCCACTGAAATGTTCAATATTTCAGAAAGTCATCTTAATGTAATTTGTCGATCCTCTCTCACAATAACAGCAGCATTGTTCATGTTTTCTTCCTTAAGAGCAGTAACTGGAACACCGGGTCCACCTTCCTTTGAAATTGACTGTCTCCCCTCTTCAAACATTTTAAACCACCTTCGAGCCGTGCTGTAGGGAAGAACAGACTCTCCATAGCCCTCCTGTAACACTGTATAGACCTCAACTGAAGATTTGTTGGGTTCAAAACAGAATTTCAAAACAGCATATTGCTGCTCGCTTGTTACTTCCATTGCACCGGTAGGCGATGCTGAACGTGTCTGTCCTTGCCTGCCCCTCACAGGCGGGAACCAGGAGCAACAACAATGAGACAACTACTGCGTGTTTGTTGCACATTATGCTACCAGGTTATCATAAGATTAAATTTTAGCTCGAGAAATTATGACCATAAAAGAAATTATGATCATTCTCTATTGAAGAGCCCTTGTACATACTATAGTTCAATTCTTTTATCTTGGCGGTTCGCGCATGCCCGCCCAGACGGCCACAGTATATATACACTACTGGAAATGGAAAAAAGATCACATTGACACCGGTGTGTCAGACACACCATACTTGCTCCGGACACTGCGAGAGGGCTGTACAAGCAATGATCACACGCACGGCACAGCGGACACACCAGGAACCGCGGTGTTGACCGTCGAATGGCGCTAGCTGCGCAGCATTTGTGCACCGCCGCCGTCAGTGTCAGCCACTTTGCCGTGGCATACGGAGCTCCATCGCAGTCTTTAACACTGGTAGCATGCCGCGACAGCGTGGATGTGAACCGTATGTGCAGTTGACGGACTTTGAGCGAGGGCGTATAGTGGGCATGCGGGAGGCCGGGTGGACGTACCGCCGAATTGCTCAACACGTGGGGCGTGAGGTCTCCACAGTACATCGATGTTGTCGCCAGTGGTCGGCGGAAGGTGCACGTGCCCGTCGACCTGGGACCGGACCGCAGCGACGCACGGATGCACGCCGAGATCGTAGGATCCTACGCAGTGCCGTAGGGGACCGCACCGCCACTTCCCAGCAAATTAGGGACACTGTTGCTCCTGGGGTATCGGCGAGGACCATTCGCAACCGTCTCCTTGAAGCTGGGCTACGGTCCCGCACACCGTTAGGCCGTCTTCCGCTCACGCCCCAACATCTTGCAGCCTGCCTCCAGTGGTGTCGCGACAGGCGTGAATGGAGGGACGAATGGAGACGTGTCGTCTTCAGCAATGAGAGTCGCTTCTGCCTTGGTGCCAATGATGGTCGTATGCATGTTTGGCGCCGTGCAGGTGAGCGCCACAATCAGGACTGCATACGACCGAGGCACACAGGGCAAACACCTGGCATCATGGTGTGGGGAGCAATCTCCTACACTGGCCGTACACCTCTGGTGATCGTCGAGGGGACACTGAATAGTACACGGTACATCCAAACCGTCATCGAACCCATCGTTCTACCATTCCTAGACCGGCAAGGGAACTTGCTGTTCCAACAGGACAATGCACGTCCGCATGTACCCCATGCCACCCAACGTGCTCTAGAAGGTGTAAGTCAACTACCCTGGCCAGCAAGATCTCCGGATCTGTTCCCCGTTGAGCATGTTTGGGACTGGATGAAGCGTCGTCTCACGCGGTCTGCACGTCCAGCACGAACGCCGGTCCAACTGAGGCGCCAGGTGGAAATTGCATGGCAAGCTGATCCACAGGACTACATCCAGCATCTCTACGATCGTCTCCATGGGAGAATAGCAGCGTGCATTGCTGCGAAAGGTGGATATACACTGTACTAGTGCCGACATTGTGCATGCTCCGTTGCCTGTGTCTATGTGCCTGTGGTTCTGTCAGTGTGATCATGTGATGTATCTGACCCCAGGAATGTGTCAAAGTTTCCCCTTCCTGGGACAATGAATTCACGGTGTTCTAATTTCAATTTCCAGGGGTGTAGTTTGCAAACTTAGGTATAGGGGGGCGCGCACAGTGTATGAAGTAAAGCCACCACGGCCGCATTAACCCTTTCGCTGCTACAGAGGCGTGCTCCCCGCATTCCGCGCTGTGCGCGATTTTGTCATCACTGCACTGCTCGCCTGTGCAGACACGTTGTTTCGACTGCTTTGACACACTTTATCATTCGATTTCACAAAAACTAATTGGCCCAAAAAATGATTTTTACATGTCTTCTTGACTGATACCTCCCCCTCATAAATGGCTTAATTTTGTTTCATCTTCAGCGCAGTTATTGTGCAGCATTAAATGTAGTAAACCATTGCACGAAATTTTGAACAATTTGCAGAGGTAAAAGTCCATATCGTACACTTTCCATATGGTCGATTTTAGTTCCCACTAGAAATTTCAAAAAAATACGTTCAAACGAATAAAATTTATGAAGTAATGCACTTTGATATTATCTTTAAATAGAGAAAATATTAAGCACCGAACAAGGTTTGAATTCAGAACCTTCCGCTAAGCAGTCATACACTTTAACCATTGCGCTATCGCAGCTCGTCGATCAGTACATCTCCCAGAGGACTTTAAACTATCACGCAAAACACCGACAAACACTGTTGATATGACTCACGTTTCGTCGAAATACAAAAGGAAATAAACAATTACTGCTGTTCTTTATTGCGAAAAAGCGGTTAGTGAGAATGATACAAACACCTTTACTTGCTATCACCTGAATTAGGAGGCTTATTGTTTGTTTGGATTAATTAATTAATAGAATATGAAGTAATTGGTATAAAGAGAATGCTTTTCCAAACTTTCTATAAGAGAAAGTCTTCTTTCAAGACATTGCTTTTGCTCAATTACTTTATTTATGACTGAGTGTTTCTAAAACTGAAGACACTCGTCCGTGCTCTGCGCTGCAGTCGAGCTGTGGCAACGTCGTTCTCTGTTCATTGGCTGACTGTGTTTTGTGGCGTCAAAAGCTATACGCTAACTCAATTAATTTTTATCCTATTTTCGGTTTTAAATGGTATACAGTTAAGGTATAGCGTCTAATGTCAACCTAAGCATGCGTAATATCCCTATCCTCGATGTTGTATTGACATTCAACATTCTGAAGTAACGTACTTCATCACACAGGTTTCAAGATTGGGCTTTGTTTCGTAGTTCCGATCAAATGGAAGAAGAGAAATTTTCGAAGCTGCTCACCGTGATTTAATGTTATTTACCGAAACGACACAAACATGAGGTAGCCCATAAAAGAAAGGCATAGGTGTGTATATTTTACAAAACGTTTCATAATAGCAGAAACTTTCAGTGTGAAACGTGTGTTTACTTTCTGACCAAGAAGGGCAGTCACTTTAAGATCACTGACCGCTGGGGAAACATTCCAGTCGTTGGCCCAAACAACAACAAGAATTCCTGCAAATACATAAATTATGATAAATAAATAAACAGAAATAAATACAATAAATAAATAAAATTGAGAAGGAAGTGAGACAGGGTTGCAGGCTATCCCCAATGTTATTCAACTTGTACATTGAGCAAGCAGTAAAGAAAACACAAGAAGAATTCGGAGTAGGAAGTGAGGTCCAGTGAAAACAAATAAAAAAAAATTGAGGTTTGCCGATGACATTGTAATTCTGACAGGTATCTAAGGCCTTTGGAAGAGCAGTTTAACGGAACTAACAGTGTACTGAAAAGAGCATATGAGATTAACATCAAGATGACAATAATGGAATGTAGTCGAATTAAATCAGGTGATGCTGAGGGAATTAGATTAGGAAATGAGACACTTAACGTAGTTTTCCTATTTTGGCAGAAAAATAACTGATGATAGTCGAAAGAGAGAGGATATAAAATGTAGACTGGCAATGGGCAGGACAGCGTTTCTGAAGAAGAGAAATTTGTTAACATCAAGTATAGATTTAAGTGTCAGAAAGTAGTTACTGAAAGTATTTGTATGGAGTGTAGCCATGTATGGAAGTGAAACATGGACAATAAATAGTTTGGACAAGAAGAGAATAGAAGCTTTCGAAATGTGGTGCTACAGAAGAATGTTGAAGATTAGGTGGGTAAATCACGTAACTGGTGAGGAGGTATTGAATAGGATTGGGGAGAAGAGAAGTTTGTGGCACAACTTGACTAGAAGAAGGGATCGGTTGGTAGGACATGTTCTGAGGCATCAAGGGATCACAAATTTAGCATTGGAGGGCAGCGTGGAGGGTAAAAATCGTAGAAGGAGACCAAGAGATGAACACACTAAGCAGATTCAGATGGATGTAGGTTGCAGTAGGTACTGGGAGATGAAGAAGCTTGCACAGGATAGAGTAGCATGGAGAGCTGCATCAAAGCAGTCTCAGGACTGAAGACCACAACAACAGCAACAACAACAACAATGGAAGTGAACCATGGACGATAAACACTACAGACAAAATGAGAAGCTTTTGAAATGTGATGCTACAGAAGATTGCTGAACACTAGAAACTAGATCACGCAAGTAATGAGGAAGTATTGAATTAGAATTGGAGAGACAAAAACGTTTTGGCACAACTTGACCAAAAGAAGGGATCGGCTGGTAGGACACATTCTGATACATCAAGGGATCACCAATTTGGTAGTGTAGGGGGGAAATCGTGGAGGGAGGCGAAGAGACGAGTAAAGTAAGGAGACTGAGGAGGATGTAGGTGGCAGAAGTTACTCGAAGATGAGGAGGCGTGCACGAAATGGAGTGGCATGGGGAGTTGCTCGATGAGATTAGTGTTTAACGTCCTGTCGAAAGCACTCTCATTAGGATCAGACCGAACGAGGTGGCCCAGTGGCTAGCAAACTGACTCGCATTCGGGAGGACGACCGTTCAAACTCGCGTCCGACCACCCTGATTTAGGTTTCCGTGATTTCCCTAAATCGCTCCAGGCAAATGCCGGGGTGGTTCCTTTGAAAGGGCCCGGCCGACTTCTTTCCCTAGTCAGATTGTACATATGATCTCCCTCTTTGGTCCCCTCCCCCAAATGAATCAACCAACCATTAGGGTCAGTGCACAAGCTCGGATTAGGGAAGAATGAAGAAGGAAAGCGGCCCTGCCCCTTCGAAGAAACCACCCCGGTATTTGCCTTAAACGGTTCGGAGAAATCATGGAAAACCTAAATCGGGATGAAACTTCCTGGCAGATTAAAACTGCGTGCCCGACCGAGACTCGAACTCGGGACCTTTGCCTTTCGCGGGCAAGTGCTCTACCATCTGAGCTACCCAAGCTCCGAGTTCGAGTCTCGGTCCGGCACACAGTTTTAATCTGCCAGGAAGTTTCATATCAGCGCACACTCCGCTGCAGAGTGAAAATCTCATTCTAAATAGGGATGGCCCGACGCGGGTTTGAACTGTCGTCCCCCAGATACGAGCCTAGTGTGCTGATCACTGTGACTTCATTTTGAAATTACGTACGTGATGGAAATCACATACATTCTTACTAGTCGAATCAATAATATTATCTCGAGGCCGTGTTACACTATATTAGCATCATTCCTGTTGCGGTTGTGCTACCACAACTAAACTGACTGCCACAGTTCTTGTAGCCCAGAGGGCCTAAATGAAAAGAGCCTGCCCCAGATAGCAGGACAGATAAATACTGATATTTTTATCCTTTGTTTTTCAGTGTTTCGTCCGCGACTTTTTTACTTTCGTAAAATGAAGAACAAACCGCCGTCAGTCACTAGTTGCGTTTATTTACTGCACTATACGTTTCGAACCCTGGAGGTTCATCTTCAGGTGCTTTTTAGTGATTTAAATCAGGTTTTCTAGTTGTTTGCCTGTTGATATTACATTTTTGTGTTACAACATGTTATATTGTAGATATAAGCTTAACAGCGTTAATAATATGAAACGAACTTATAGTTTAACATTGTATGATGTATGCTTCTGTTGTGCAGTTGGTATACACAATACACATCTTCAATTTTGCAGTACATTCTGGGATATGTACATTGTCACACACTTTTTCGCACATTGTACTAGCAGAACGTAAACATGCCGAAGATTCTCCTTCATACAGATGTTCTACTTCTAAATATAATCGATTTTCTTGTTTCACAGAAGATAATGTAATACAGTATTATTAACACACAGGTATTATTAAAACAATATTTGGCACCATGTTGCAGGTTCTCAGCTGTTTGTACTATTATAGATTTGATTCCTCAGGAAAAAATAACTTTTAAAGGGGTATAAAAAATTGTGGCTGTGGTAGTATTAGTAATACTATATCATATTATCTTCTGTGAAACAATAAAATCGATAATATTTAGAAGTAGAACATCTGTATGAACGAGAATCTTTGGCATGTTTACGTTCAGCTACTACAATGTGCGAAGAGGGGTGTGATAATGTATATATCCCAGTATGTACTGCAAAATTAAAGATGTGTATTGTGTATACCAAGTGGAGCTTCCCTTATGCCCTGATCAATTTTTGCAAGCTATTACGAAAATACCATGTATAGCCTGTAAATTGACTCGTTCTTCCTCACTTCGACAGAATACACGTTCAAATTATCTGTCCTGAGTTCCTCTCTAAGCACTGTGATACTTCTGGTGAATGTTTATCGCCTGAACGAGAGCGAATTCATTTTCAGAACTGATGAGATATCGGCAAGTGCTGCTCGTTGATAACAAATAATGTGATGTGAAACCTTTGAACAGCTACAAGATTATTTACTGATGAACCGACGATTGTCAGCAATGGCTCGCAAGTAAAATCATATGCTGAACGTCCTCGTTTCAACATCTTACACTATCCAAAGGGAAACAAAAGAAGAGCTAAGAACTATGGAAGCAAACCTGAAGGCCTTGCAGTGATATTGATGTTGAGGACTTCAATCCGAAAAGTGGTCTGATGCAGATCTCTATGATAGTCTGCCGAGAAGTGTTCTGATGCAGATCTCTACGCTAGTCTGCCGAAAAGTGGTCTGGTGCAGATCTCTGCGCTTCTCTGCCGAAAAGTGGTCTGGTGCAGATCTCTGCGCTTCTCTGCCGAAAAGTGGTCTGGTGCAGATCTCTGCGCTTCTCTGCCGAAAAGTGGTCTGGTGCAGATCTCTGCGCTTCTCTGCCGAAAAGTGGTCTGGTGCAGATCTCTGCGCTTCTCTGCCGAAAAGTGGTCTGGTGCAGATCTCTGCGCTTCTCTGCCGAAAAGTGGTCTGGTGCAGATCTCTGCGCTTCTCTGCCGAAAAGTGGTCTGGTGCAGATCTCTGCGCTTCTCTGCCGAAAAGTGGTCTGGTGCAGATCTCTGCGCTTCTCTGCCGAAAAGTGGTCTGGTGCAGATCTCTGCGCTTCTCTGCCGAAAAGTGGTCTGGTGCAGATCTCTGCGCTTCTCTGCCGAAAAGTGGTCTGGTGCAGATCTCTGCGCTTCTCTGCCGAAAAGTGGTCTGGTGCAGATCTCTGCGCTACTCTGCCGAAAAGTGCTCTGGTGCAGACCTCTGCGCTTCTCTGCCGAAAAGTGCTCTGGTGCAGACCTCTGCGCTTCTCTGCCGAAAAGTGCTCTGGTGCAGACCTCTGCGCTTCTCTGCCGAAAAGTGGTCTGGTGCAGACCTCTGCACTTCTCTGCCGAAAAGTGGTCTGGTGCAGATCTCTGCGCTTCTCTGCCGAAAAGTGGTCTGGTGCAGATCTCTGCGCTTCTCTGCCGAAAAGTGCTCTGGTGCAGATCTCTGCGCTTCTCTGCTGAAAAGTGGTCTGGTGCAGATCTCTGCGCTTCTCTGCCGAAAAGTGGTCTGGTGCAGATCTCTGCGCTTCTCTGCCGAAAAGTGGTCTGGTGCAGATCTCTGCGCTTCTCTGCCGAAAAGTGGTCTGGTGCAGATCTCTGCGCTACTCAGCCGAATAGTGGTCTCGTGCAGGTCTCTGCGCTACTCAGCCGAATAGTGGTCTCGTGCAGGTCTCTGCGCTACACTGCCGAAAAGTGGTCTTGTGCAGATCTCTGCGCTACACTGCCGAAAAGTGGTCTGGTGCAGATCTCTGCGCTACTCTGCCGAAAAGTGGTCTGGTGCAGATTTCTATGCTAGTCTGCTGAAAAGTGGTCTGATGCAGATCTCTAGGCTAGTCTATCCTGTACAAGTGTCTTCATTTCTCCTTAACTACTGCAACCTACATTCATTTAAAACTGATTATCTATCCCAGGCAGTTTCAACCTGTAACACTTGTCTCACTGTTGCGCTTTCATGTTGTGCTGACGGTACCAAACTTAATGCAGTGGTCATTTTCAAGAGCAGACTATACCCAAACCTTCTGAAATATCACAAGGTTTCGTTGTTCACGTACAAGATTTGGATGGACGAGGCAGGTATGAAACTATGGATTAACAGAGTGCGGGAGAGAAAGAAATGTGCCTTATTGAAGAAGACTTCTCCTCTTGTGCTAGATCCCTTTTAAAGCCATTTGAAAAATTCAGCTAAAGTGATACTGAGACAGGAAAGTACTGAGCCTGCTGTTACGCTGGGAGGGCTTACTTCACAATTGCAGCCGTTTGATGCCTCGACAAATAATCCATTAAGGTGTATATGAGAGAGGAATAGAACAAATGGATTAAATGCATGAAACCCAACACGAATTCACGCCGAAGGAGGCTTCAAAACGTGGTCTCTAGTGAGAGAAGACATTATTGTCAAATCTTTCTAGAAGTGCGGCTTATGTAACGCCCTCGGTGGCAGTAAAGACCATCTTATGTATGAAGAGGACAACGATGACGACGAAGAGGATGATGAAGAAGAAGAAAAGAAAGAAGAAGAAAGTTCAGATGACGATTTTTCAGGGCTTCAGTTTTATAAGTTAAGAATCTTTAAAGGTTGGCTTTGCAATCTAACCATAAAAATGGTAAAAATTGCTTAGTAATTAAGGGGCGTCATAGTCCGTAGCGTCTTACAATCCGTAAAATACGGTATTTTCTACCGTGTCAGTTTTCGCTGGCGAAAATTTGCACTTGGGGCGCCTAAGGCACTCCCTACACACTTATGTCCCAAGCGGCTACTTGTGCTGTTTGGACCTTACCTAGTACTCGGCGCCATTGCGCAACACAAATACTTTTACTCTAGCATTCCAAGTACTTGCTACATATTGAATCTATCTGCTACGTCAGTATTACATCTTCTGTGATTAATTCATTTAACAACCGACGCACTGATCAAAACTGCAAGGTGGTTATAATTAAAGTGCAGCTATTTAGAGAAGCCCAGTGTGCGCTGTAATTACTGCATAGCACAGGAACCTGGCAGATATCTCAACTCGTTAATGCGGTACCGATTTACACTGGAGAAAAATTAGTTCCAATTTTGGCCACCAGATGCAAAACTGGCTCAGTGAATACAAGAAAGGCGTACGGAAATGTTTCAATATGTAATGGGTTAAGAATCACACGTGGGCAAAAAAAAAAGTCAAACGAGTGAGAAAGGCGTAATGTTGATTTTCTTATTAAGCGCTGATTTCACGATTTGTTCAGTGCGGGACACCGAAGACGCCGACGAGGTGCTGTACAGCGCACGATTTGCACCTGGTAGCCAGAATTGGAATTAATTTTTTTATAGCGCAAATCGGCTACTCATTACCACTTTAGCATATCTACTAACGAGGGAAGTACTTGGGGTCGAACAAACAGATCAGTATGAACGTTTGGTTACAGGACAATTGTGTACCTCTTAATGTGCTGGTGGGTGTAGTTTTTCTGCAAAACTCTGCAGCCATACTCTAGATATCACTGTAGGTGTTATTGTAGCAATCTTTAACTATAAATGTAAATGCGGAATGTCAATAAAATGCTCCGAGCAATACGAATTGCTGCAAAACGTACAGAGAAGAAATGCAAGTTGATCGCATGGCGTTTAATATCAGTGTTGAACGCCACGTCAGTGACGCTTTTGAAGTTGTTCACTGGTTCACCAATATCGTAGCCAGCGTTCTGCCACGCGTAGCGAAGCATTGGTCTGTATACTCCCGCAGATAGCTGATTGGAAATGACAGAACGCATATTCATGATAAAGAATCTGTCGTGCAATTTCGGCTGCATATTACTGGAACGTAGTTTAATGAGGTCTGTTATTCTCTTAGCATATATTTTATATTGCCCGAAGAAATACACATCCAGAGGTTGCGCATATTTTGTAGTTTTAGGCGGAATGATTTTTGAATCTACACGTTTCCGCCAGATACTTCCAGCAATACTCGCTCATCCTTATGTCCAGACCAGGAGTCACAAAGTACTAATGACTTTCTCGACAAATGTGGATTCAAAACTGAGAGAAAAAACGTCTTCAGGTGTTGTTTCGTCATCTTCCCACTCATACTTGCATCGACGACATCAATTGGAGGGCACCGCGTTTCTATTTCCCTTGACACGCGGGGTCCAAACTTTCCACTGGATTCTTGGAAGCAAATATAGAGTTTGTCTGCCAATCGTCCGTCAATTGATATAGCAACATCGATCGTGTAACTATGTGTTGCACAGGTAACTGATTGCAACATCGCGACAGTGTTTCTCTACCCTTTCATGGATAGTGTTCTGTCACAAGAAAGTTCATAGTTGATCTGACTCTGATCACAGTTCCATACAGAACTAATATCGATGTTTTCTCTCGTGATATGCTCATTGACGTCAGCAACAAACGTTTGAGCTCTTTCAATCAGCTCTTCTTCGTCATCCTTATCTTTTCGTGCTTGGAGCATAGTCATACAGCGTGATGTTATCCTAAACTCCTTCTTCAAATTAGTAATAAATCCTAGTGAAGCTGTAAAGTTTGTACACCAAAGATTTCTTGGCTACGTCCAATGCCCAATGTTGCAAATGCCAATAATGAACGGCGGAACCGCATTCTCGCGCTTCATCGAATTTCGCCATTACACGCTCCTTGATGGTCTTCAACAGCAGTGTACGATTTCCTTTTAAAACTGTATTTCCTTCTCTTTTCTTTGCCTCGTAATCCAGTATGTTTTTAATACTCCTTTTAGACTTCAGTTTAGGGCATCTTTTCAGAAGCTTGTCGTATGAGTCGATACCTCTTACGTAATAATCATCGTACATGTTCTCCAGTGTGTTGTCATCAAACGCCGTGATGGTACTTGCAACTTTAACCTTCTTCCTGGGAGACGGTTGGTATTCACTGTCACTGCTTCCGTCGCCTCTCCCCGCAATGCCGTAGCACTACCGTTTGCAATGAGTTGTTCGTCATTATCATCCCTATCATCATCATCATTACGTGTTAGTGTTACAACAGTATCTGTTTCTAACTTACGCTCATATTTCTGCACTATAACAGATACCAGAAAACATGCGAATGATTCCTCTTCTGCGCCAAAACCATCTTCACGATGAAGGGTTCTTCGTAACTTCATCTCAAATAATCGCGATACATTAGCAGGCTTGATTACCAATCGCCGGGCCATCTGACGCTTCAACACACAAATAATGTGACAAAACGCAACTTCAGAGGCACACTGCACCGTCCCTACTGGTCCCGACTGGCGTACCGGCAGCTCAGTGTGCAATGCGGCATGGCATACGCAGAGGCCTCTAGCGGACGACTGCAGAGTTTTCCAGATGCGGGAGTATCACTAGTGCAATAAGACACCTTTACAGTATTTCTCACACGATTTTGATGTATTTGTGTTTGTTCGAGCCCAAGTACTTTCCTGGTAAGTTTCACCGACATAATTACAGCCCGCTCTCAACCTCCGTGAGCAGCTGCAATTTAATTACAACCACTTGGTATCAATGCTTATCAGTAAGAACAGCTATGTAAAAGTTGCCATCTACCTAGAGATAATGGTTAACCATCGAAAAGAGTTCTGGCTGAAGTAAAACCTTTGAAGCAGAATTTTTTACTTCTTTTATTTCGTTTCAGTTAACGTCCTCACAACTTAGTCCATAGTGAATATCGCTGAATTTCTTAACCGTTTCACCTGTTGGTATAAAACTTACTTTTCACATGTATGCTGTTTCGGTTTCTTCTTTAAGCGTGTAAATTTTGTTATTGGGATTACTGCATATTTTGCGAACACTTACTTGTCGCCAGAACGTTATCCGTGTTGTCTGTCGGGAAGACACGAAACCACTAAACGCATAATCTCTTCTTGGACATCCCCACAGTCTAATCTAATCTCTTGCTATCACTACACTCAGTTCCTCGATTTTTGCCGCTTAACGCTTTTGCGTCGCTTCTTCTCTTATCGGACTGGCTTCAACTGTATAAGATAACTACACTTCTCTTAAAATTACATGGTGTAATAGGCGTGATCAAAAAGTAAGTGGAATCTTTGAGTTTGGCGAGCTTTATGCATCCTATTATCAATTTTTGTTTTTCCTTATTCGCACACATGTTCCATATTTATGTGTGCATTTACAGCTGTTTTGATTATTTAGTTTATCTCTGACAGTCGAAAAGGATATATACTATGTGATCAAACGTATCCGGACACCCTAAAAAACATAAGTTTTTCATATTAGATGCATTTTGCTGCCATATACTGTCAGGTACTCCATATCAGCGACGTCAGTAGTCACTAGACATCGTGAGAGAGCAGAATGGGGCGCTCCGCGGAACTCACGAACGTGGTCAGGTGACTGGGTGTCACTTGTGTCATACGTCTGTACGCGAGATTTCCACACTCCTAAATATCACTAGATCCACTGTTTCCGATGTGATAGTGAAGTGGAAACGCGAAGAGACACGTACAGCACAAAAGCGCATAGGCCGACCTCGTCTGTTGACTGACAGACCGCCGGCAGTTGAAGAGGGTGATAATCTGTAATAGGCAGACATCTATACAGACCATCACACAGGAATTCCAAACTGCATCAGGATCCACTGCAAGTACTATGACAGTTAGCCAGGAGGTGAGAAAACTTGGACTTCATGGTCGAGTGGCTGCTAATAAGTCACACATCACGCCGGTAAATGCCAAACGACACCTAGCTTGGTGTAAGGAGCGTGAACGTTGGACTGCTGAACAGAGGAAAAACGTTATGTGGAGTGACGAATCACGGCACACAATGTGGCGATCCATTGGCAGGGTGTGGGTATGCCGAATTCCCGGTGAACGTGTGTAGTGTAAACAGGAAAATTCGAAGGCGGTGGTGTTCTGGTGTAGTCGTGTTTTTCATGGAGGGGGCTTGCACCGCTTGTTGTTTTGCGTGGCACTATCACAGCACAAACCTACATTGATGTTTTAAGCAGATTCTTGCTTCCCACTGTTTAAGAGCAATTCGGGGATGATTGCATCTTTCAGCACTATCGAGCACCTGTTCATAATGCACGGCCTGTGGTGGTTACACGACAGTAACATCCCTGTTACGGACTGGCCTGCACAGAATCCTGACCTGAATCCTATAGAACACCTTTGGGATGTTTTGGAACGCCCACTTCGTGCCAGGCCTCACCGACTGACATCTATACCTCTTGTCAGTTCACTACTCCGTGAAGAATGGGCTGCCGTTCCCCAAGCAACCTTCCACCGCATGACTGAACGTGTGCCTCCGAGAGTGGAAGCTGACATTAACGTCAAGGGTGGCCAACACCATATTGAATTTCAGCATTAGCACCGACTTGTAAGTTATTTTCAGCCAGGTGTCCCGATAGTTTTGATGACATAGTGTATGTGTTCCTCAGTGTTCGGCGAACTTTTACTTTCGAAAAAGATGGATCAATCAATTTGCTTTACATTTTGCTTGACAGAAGGAATAAATGCAGCTCCACATTCGAAATGTGGGGCATTTGACGTAGACAGGATATTACGAATGCTGTAAGCATTTCAGAGAGGATCGAGATGACGTTGAAGACGACGACCGCCCTTAACGCCTTAGCACATCAGGCCTACAATATGGAAAAAGTGAAGAAAATGGTTCTGGAAAGTTGGCAAATTACCATTGGAGAGGTTGAAACCTTCCCGTCTCCTCTATATCTCTGTTGTTATTGATAACCTTCCCTTTTACAATAACGTATGTAATCTTCCCTTAGGATTTCTATCTCTTGCTTAATAATAACAAATGAAATCTTCCCTTTGTACTTTATTCTCTTTCTCAATCGTCGCATACAAATTTAATTGCTGCTTATTAGAAGTGATTTTCTGATTATTTCGACGAAACATAGAATGTGCCGTCGTCGTGGCCCTCAGTCGTTATCTGTAATAACCCAAAACTGTTCCTTACCTTTTTTTACTGTTACTGCTACATCGAACTGCGACATGAATATACTTACTCTGTTTTACTATACTCTATTAGCTGCTGGTGGGCTATCATAATAAGTGGCTGTATTTATTACCAAAACTGACGTTATTCTTTAATAGCAAAGCTGACGTTATTCTTTAATTAATTTGACTGAAGTTACGTAAATCATAGTTAAACTATTTCTTGACAACAATAAGCTTTTGCAGAGTTTTACGTTGATGGTTTTGGGATAGATTATGATTAGAAATGCAGTATTGCTGGCAAAAGTTAATTATATTCTGAATGAAATGATTTTACAAACGTTCAAATGGGACTTACTGTTTACAATAATCTTACAACTAGCAATGCGCAAACATACCTTCAGTAGTCTTGAGTTTCTCAAAACATTAATTCAATAATATTAGTTCCTCTTATTATAATAGTTAGCTGATGTCTCTGTACATCCGTTTATAATCTCTTGTAAATCATAGCTAGTGGCTGGCAGGCTGACTTCCTGCGAACGCTTAAGTGCGGTCTCTCCTGCCAACAATGCTTTCTGGTGCAGACAATCCCTGCTACCATTACAAAATGTATCAATGCGCGGTCTTTCCGCTCTTTTCTTAAAATGTATCCATAAGCGGTCTCTCCCGCCCTTTTGTAAAATTGTATCAATTTGCGGTCTCTCTTGTCAACAAAACTCTGGTGCAGACATTCATGCTACCACAATTATTTCCAACATGACAAATATTAATTATTCCTACTTAATCCTATTAATAAAATATAAACATCTTTCATAAATTGTGATTTGAAAATTGGCAATAGAAATATACACGCCTTACATAACCCTCCATTGGGTTTCCTTAAAATTTTCCTGCGTTTTTAAGTCATTAGGACTTGACGTAGGGAGAAAATTTGATTATAGAAATATGTGTAGTAGTAAGTAAGTTAATATTTCTTTCAACAAAGCACATACATATACTGTCATAAGAATTCGTTTTCCTAAGTCTAACAAAGAGAATATTCAAAAGAGTATACACAAAATATACAAATAATATGAGTCAGTAAGTTGGAAGTGTGCATCAGGTAGTAAAAGTTATTTATATTTCTAATAGCAATGAATGTCAAAAATTAGAACATAGTTGATGTTTCATTATAAATTTGCCTTAATTAGTACCACATTCAAGGAAGGGAAAAAAAGGAATTGGATAGCATGGTCAAAGCACTGGCAACTGTCTGTGAATGCACTCAAAAGTCCGTTTCTTTGCCTCACATAGAACAACACCAGGTTTCGCCACGTGATTCCGTTGTCTCTTTGATCGACAGTTTTAGTGTAACCAAACACTAAGTTAACCTTCGAATTGCCCGAGTTGCCGCAGCTGCATCAGGTACAAGTTCCAACTCCAATTGTCCATTAGTAGCCACGGTGTGCATCTTGGTATGCTAGCACCTATTGACGTACATCATGACGGTGGTGTGCATCTTGGTATGGCGACACCTCATAGAAAACATTGGAGATTGAAGTAATGTGGTTCACTATTTCACTTTGTTTGTGCTCCATAACCATGGGGTGCACAGGAATTAAGGTACAGGTATAATCAAAAGGTTCGCGGATATGGTTGATACTGTTATTACCAAATTTTACATTATCTCTTTCCTCTGTGTTCATAAAATTATTTATTTTACGTTTAAAAGGACAAAATATGTCACCTTGCGCGACTGTAGAAAAAGTTTATAGTTTTAAACAATTACATAACAAACACATTTTCCATCTGTAGTGAATTCAGCCTACAATAAATATTACATTACGTGACAGTCAATAACATAAACAAATATTTCTGTAAGTGGAATCTAGTAGCACATTTAGGCATCAACATTTTAAATAAAATAGACAAGTACCTTTATACCAACTATGTCACTTTCTGTGACTCTAAATAAATCATAATCTCGTGATCATATAAATAATTACATAAAGACTGTTATATTACTTCACAGGATGTGAATTCACAGTTTTTGAAATGTGAAAGTACGTTTTGACAAAAAATGTCACTTTCTGTGACTTCAGTATGTTCAGTAATGTCTTCGTCAGTTACAGGTCATATTGTTGTCGACTATATATTATGTTTGAGTTGTGTAACACATATCGTCATTGTTATTTAAGAGAAAACAATTGTATTTTACGTAGAGTGCGAATCGGTATGCTGCCATTTGGTGTGATCTGATGTAAAAGATATCATGTTCAATGCAGAAAAAAATTTTCGAATAGCAAAGTGCATACAGTAAGCAATTTAATGTGGTTTCTCCTTCCATAGTGCTGCGCTGCGCTGTGTCACCTGTTATCAAAATAAACGATTACTAAATTATATTTCTGACATACTAACATCTTCATTCTCCTCTCTCGTTTGTACTCGTGTCATCTCTCATCTCTCTGCATAGCCTATAATAAAATATTCATTGTTAATAATCATCAGCGCACGGCATGACTTCAATATCTCTCTGCATCTGGAAAATCGCGTCAGCTCTCGGCATGACCTGTAAAGCATTTATCCACATTTCTCCATATTCAATGCTTATAATTAAAACTACGTTTATTTTGGTGAACTATGACAATAATGCTGCATGAACGAGTTAAAGAATACATCTAATTGCTACTACTGTATGAAAATTATTTGTACGTGTTATACATTTACATTTAAAGTAGTCCTGTTAATTGCTTTACTTACCTTACATAATGTGAGATAAATGTCCTGCGAGAACGCTTCTAAGACTGCTATTAATGTTCATCTGCGGTCGAATCGAGGTGACCTGTTGTGCACGTAAATAACCCATTAGTAGTTCACTGTATTCAGGCTTGCTAGAATGTGTCAAAAAGCTCATTGTTATACTCTCTTAATATGTATCCCTGTAAGAAGGTTTTTCTATTTTAAGAATTTCGTTATGTTTGACATATGATGGTTTCCTCTCGATTGTTTTGTTCTGAGTGTCTCAATGTGTACTACATTAGCGTGCGGAATATTTCGAATTCTGTACGGTCCTGCGTATAGAAGTTCAAATTTTTTTGCATCGTTTCTTCCCTTTATGTGACAGATAATGGGTAAGAACTAGTACCTTATCGCCAATCTCGTACTTGCGTAATCTACTTACCTGCTTCTGCTGTTTCTTCCGACGATCTGCAGCTCGTTTAATGTTCGCTAGTGGCATGTCTACTATATCACAATGACGAAGTCTACGCTTCTTTGGAAGAGTAATCATTTCAGTAAGTTTATTCGGTGGGTCTTCAATCGTCAGTAATACAGTTGGTGAGAGCGTCGTTGACTCATTAGGTATTGCATTTATTACTTCCTGAAACTGTGAAATGTATTCGTCCCATGTTGTATGCTTTCTGTGGCAATAAATTCTACAAATTTTCCCGATCTCTTTCATTATTCTTTCTGACGGGTTAGAAGAACTGTGATATCTTGATATGTAAATTGGTGTTATGTTCTTACTCTCTAACATTTGTTTCCAAATGTCTGACCCAATCTGTGATCCGTTATCGGAAATAACCTTCTGTACATATCCTACTATTGATAGAAAATCTCTTACAAATCATCTTGATAATGATCTAGCTATTGTTTTCCTTAGTGGAGAAAATGTTACAAATTTGGATGTCAGTTCTACGACTACTAGAATATAACTAAAACCTTTACTTGTTCTGGGGATTTGACCGAAAAGATCTACTGCTACCATGTCTCTTACCTTAAACGGTATGGTGGGATACAGTGGTGGAATATGTGATATTGTAGATGATTTAACTTTCTGACATATCTTGCAGGATGCTATAACTTTGCGAATGTGTTTTTCCATATTGTTGAAGTGACAATTTTGTCGCAGAATTAGAACGCATTTCCTAGCTCCGTAATGTGCATAGCTTAGGTGCGTATGCGAAATCAATTTGTTTCTGATCCCTTCTGGAATGCATAAAAGCCATTTTTTCCGTCTGAGTAGGAGCGAATAAACAGAATATTTTGATGTATAGTGTAATTATGTCGGATTTTTGCGTTGCTCTTGTCTCGCCAAAGCGTTTCAATCTCTTTTAGTGTTTCATCTTTCTGCTCTTCTCTCCCTATGTCATGTAATGCTGATGATATAAAGTTTTCGAAAGCTTCTTGTTTGATATACATAATACTGTGGTTGTTGTAGCAGAAGGTATTTTCGTTTTCTATTCGTTTACGCTGAATAGATCGCGATAGTGCGTCGGCAACAATATTCTGCGTGCCTGGAATGTGTACAATAGTAAAGTCGAACTCTTATAGATATAATTTCCAACGGTTTAACCTATCATTTGTAAGTTTTGCTCATAATAAAAACTGGATTGTTCGGTGATCGGTATATACTGTGGTGTGTCTTACATATAGATAATGACGGAATCTCTTAAATGCCCATACCACGCATAGCGTCTCTAATTCTGTTACAGAGTAATTGCACTCTGCTGGAGAAAGTATCCTGCTCGCAAACGCAATATGTTTAACAATTGTCTTACCGTCCTCCTCTCCTTCCTTGGAAATATGTACTCCTAGTGCTGTAGTTGAACTATCTGTTGCAATGGAAAAGTTTTGTGTTGGGTCAGGATGCGATAACGAAAGTGCCCTTAGTAACGCTTCGTTCAAATTCTCGAATTCAGCTTCAGCGTCTTCATTCCATGACCAAATTGTGTTTTTACTTGTGAGCTGGTATAGCAAGGGTGTGTCTAATGCTTTATAATGAATGAATTTTCTAAAATAAATAAGACCTAAAAAGCTCCGAAGTTCCTTCTTATTTGTTGGCACGTTGATATCTTGCAATGCTTGCAATTTGTCAGAGTCTGGTGCAATATCTGTTTGTGACATGATGTGACCTAGAAATTTTATTGAGGCTTTTCCAAATTTAGTTTTGCGGAGGTTTATAGTTACACCGTTTTCCTCGAATGTATTAAGTAATTGTCTAAGGATGTGGTTGTGCTGTTCCCAGTTTTCTGCTGCGATTAGAATGTCATCTACATATGTAGTAATTTTGTTCACAAGATCCTGTGGGAGAATTGTATTCATGCCTCGTATAAAGGCTGCAGACGAAATCGTTAGTCCAAACGGAAGTTTACACAATTGGTGACATTCACCAAAGCAAAGGAATGCCGTATACCTTCGGCAATTGGTATGCAACTGGATTTGCCAAAATCCTTATTTGAGTTCGAGGGTGATACATATAGAGGTGCCATGAAACTTTTGCAATAACTGTTCTAACGTCTGTGGTCGGTCAGTTTCTGTAATGATTATTTTATTAACCTCACGTGAATCTAAAACTAAACGGAGTGATCCATCCTTCTTTTCAACGATGCGTAATGGATTTATATATTGACTTGCTGCTGGTTCAATTATACCCTGATCAGTCATTGCTCGTAACTCTTTCTTAACTGCTTCTTTATATATACATGCGGGATTGGATAGTGTTTTGCTTTGAAAGTCTCGTGTGGTTTCACCTGAAATTCGTACATAAATCCTGTCATCGTTCCTGGAACATTGCTAAAAACTGTTTTATGTTGCACAAGAATATTTTCTAACTCTGTGCGCTCTGCGTCGTCTTTTGCTATACTGTCTCCAACCCTACGTGTAATTGTCTCTAATACATTATACTCCGGTTCCTCTGCCATGTCGTTATTATGTGTATTCGTGTATAGCGTGAGATAACAATCGTTAAACTTAGAATCTGCAATAATCTCGATCCTGTGCAAATTTTGTTCTTCTGAGGATACTGTGTTTTGAAATCTCACTACCACTTCACTGTCTTCTGTAAAGGTTAGGTATCACGATTTGAAGTCAATCTTTGCATCGTACTGTACGAGAAAATTCATTCCTAATATTATATCCGTTGTTAAATGTGGAACTATCCAACAATTGCTGTGGAAAGTTTGCCCTGCAAAAACAAACGTTAATTGTGTTTGTTTTTTGGCATCAATGATTTTTCCTGGGAAACCTCCCTTAACTTTAGTTTTGTGTAATGAGAATACCGGGTAATCATTATTGCTATTGCGTCTGTTAAATGTGTCTTCGTTAATTACGCACATTAGTGAGCCTGAATCAATAATTGCTAAAATATTTTGTGACTTTAAATTTATCTGGATTAGTGGGTGGCATACAGTTTTCTGCATGATCGGTTTTTCGTGTAACAATGTGTCTCGCACGTCCTCGAATGTAATGGCATTCTCTATCGTTATTTTTTCCCTGTCCTTATCCATAGTGTCGTCATTTAGAGATTCATCACAGGCTATTCTGACATTTCATTTTCTGTCGGGGAGTGTTGTGTGTTTTCTATGAGCTGTACTGTTCTACAATTTTGATTATTAGCGGTTGAAGGCGGATGAAATCTTGTGTCTGGTACATTCATACGATGACTTGGTTGTTGCGCACTGTTTGAATTACTATAAAAATTATCTTTGTAGAGTGTTGTTTGCGGTCGGTGTTCGTTTCCTCTCCTTATGTCATCATAACTGTGGTTATACGGCGAGGTAAGCGTCTTTCTCTGAAAAGGCTGTCTTTGTTCGTTTTGTGTATTTTGCAGCTGACCCATGTAATTTTTTGCACCTGTCGAATTTTCTTGGCGATGAGTCATGTGAAGGTTTGACCGGTTCGGCATTTCCTGTCGTGTATGTGTCGTGTTAGTTGAATAGCTTTGTTGTCTTGAATTGTAATGTACATTGATATACTGCTGTTCACTGAATCCCTGTGTGTGCTCTCGATTAATGTTTTCATTTTCACTGCGAAAGCGTTTATTGTGATCGTTATTGTCAAATCGTGTTTGCTCAAAATTAGTATTGTTTGTCTGGTTTGCGTTATTTCGTAAAAAGTTCTTACTAACAAATGCATAATCTCTCTGATGTACCTCTAGCAATTGCAGGATGTCTCTCAGTGCGTACACGCTGTCCTTTTGCTGGCCTGTTAATAATGAGACTTTTAATGCTCTGGGGAGATTTGCAATACACAGCTGTATTAATGCGGATTGACTGTATGGCTCATAGAGGTATTGATTTTGTTCAACCATATACTCGAAAAATGGTGTGATAGTTGGGAAAGTAGAATTCTCGAAATTTGGCAGAATAATTAGCAGATGTTTAATGCCACTCTGTGTGGTATCTGACCAATATGCTGCTAGAAATGCTTTCTGGAATGCTTCTACTGAAAAACACTGTCTAGCAATTGGTCGCATTCTTCTCGCTGGTTCCCCTTCAAGAAAACTGATAATAAATTCTAGCTTATGTTGAACTGGCCATGATGGTGGGAGTGCCGCATTGAATCGTTGGATCGAGTCCAGTGGATATATTTGCGTCGTGTCTTTTTTAAATGTTTTATACTTTCTCACTGAAAGGAAATACTTGTGGTCCAAACCGTCATGTCTTTATGTGTAATTGTTTTCGTAATGTTGTGAATATGAATTTGTGTGTCTTTCTGCCTGGTTAAGATCTCTTACTCTGTGAAGTCTACCGACATTATATGTATTGTGCATCTGAGGCATGTCGTAATGGTGTGTGTTCTGTTGGAATTGATTGTTTGCAGTTGTTTCTTGTGTGTCAGCTATCCTTTGTTGTAATGAATTGATTCGGATGTCACAAATTATTACGTGAGTCTAGGTCTGCGATTGTTTGTTGCACATTTGTAATTTGCGTATCTTTACTATTAGAAATCTGTTGAACTGAGAGTGGTGTAGTGTCATCTGATTTACTGTCATTGGTAGTATCTAACAGGTCTATTCTTGTGAGTTCGTTGATCTTTTCTGTCAATTCGTTTCGTTTTTTACTATTACTTCTGGTTACTTTCTTAAAATCTGCTTTCAGATTTTCTGAGTCTTGATTGATTTCTGTATGCTCCATTTTGTCAGTTAGTGTCAGAACTTCTTATGCTAATGTATCCCTAATATTCTGGATTTCAGTGTGTGTAGAAATTTACGCCTCAATTTTGTGTGATTGGATTTTCGTGAGTCTTTCTTGTATTTGAATATTTGTCTCCTTAACCGTTTCGATTTCTTCCGAAATCTAGTGTATGTGATTCTCCACGTAAGTTTGTCCCTGAACCAACACTTTCTTTTTGTCGTCCTGTCGCTGTTTATTAATTGATAGTGATAGTTCTTTTCGTTCTTTATTCTGCGATCGCACCAGTTTCCGCTGACGTGTAAAACAGTTTTCTGTGTGATTGTTAAAACGTTCATCAATGTGAGCGTTTTGTTTAGAAAATTTCTGTCATTGTTTCTCGTATGCTTACCGCGGTTACTTCTTATTAATCTGTTATTTCTTAAATCTTGGCGTGTAATTCTTGGTTTGATTTTTCAGCGACTGCTTGAATTTCTACTTTGATTTCGTGTTTTAGATTTTAGATTTTGGTATATTTTGTCTAATTTCTTATCTGTGTGTGTGCTTTCTGCCTTGATGTCGTTCTTTAGGTCTGCTGATTCTTGTGCCCTTCTGTTAAAGTTTTGATTCATGTCTTGTCTCATTTGTAGTAAAAATGCCATTATTTGATCCGTTTCGGATTCACTTCTGTGTGTATTTGTATCCGTTATTAAAGGTTGTACATCTGTTTTCATTTGAACATCCTCAGACGACTGTAATCGTGTCACCTCTTCTGTGGTTTCGGAATTTTTGTCAGTGAAACTGTGATATCTGCTACGCAGATTGTGTAGCTGTGTAACGTTCGAATCTGTTTCGGCACGTAATGGAGTCACACTGTTTGACTGCATTGTAGTGGTTTCGTTACTGAAACTATTATGTCTGCTAAGCGTAATTTGCGACTGTGTAGCGTCTGTTGTATTTAAAAACAAATTATTTTGCACTGATGTCTCATTATCAGTTGTCATGTCTGAAGTTGATTGTTCGTCAAAAGAATCCATATTACACTCCTGGAAATGGAAAAAAGAACACATTGACACCGGTGTGTCAGACCCACCATACTTGCTCCGGACACTGCGAGAGGGCTGTACAAGCAATGATCACACGCACGGCACAGCGGACACACCAGGAACCGCGGTGTTGGCCGTCGAATGGCGCTAGCTGCGCTGCATTTGTGCACCGCTGCCGTCAGTGTCAGCCAGTTTGCCGTGGCATACGGAGCTCCATCGCAGTCTTTAACACTGGTAGCATGCCGCGACAGCGTGGACGTGAACCGTATGTGCAGTTGACGGACTTTGAGCGAGGGCGTATAGTGGGCATGCGGGAGGCCGGGTGGACGTACCGCCGAATTGCTCAACACGTGGGGCGTGAGGTCTCCACAGTACATCGATGTTGTCGCCAGTGGTCGGCGAAAGGTGCACGTGCCCGTCGACCTGGGACCGGACCGCAGCGACGCACGGATGCACGCCAAGACCGTAGGTTTCTACGCAGTGTCGTAGGGGACCGCACCGCCACTTCCCAGCAAATTAGGGGCACTGTTGCTCCTGGGGTATCGGCGAAGACCATTCGCAACCGTCTCCTTGAAGCTGGGCTACGGTCCTGCACACCGTTAGGCCGTCTTCCGCTCACGCCCCAACATCTTGCAGCCCGCCTCCAGTGGTGTCGCGACAGGCGTGAATGGAGGGACGAATGGAGACGTGTCGTCTTCAGCGATGAGAGTCGCTTCTGCCTTGGTGCCAATGATGGTCGTATGCGTGTTTCGCGCCGTGCAGGTGAGCGCCACAATCAGGACTGCATACGACCGAGGCACACAGGGCCAACACCCGGCATCATGGTGTGGGGAGCGATCTCCTACACTGGCCGTACACCTCTGGTGATCGTCGAGGGGACACTGAATAGTGGACGGTACATCCAAACCGTCATCGAACCCATCGTTCTACCATTCCTAGACCGGCAAGGGAACTTGCAGTTCCAACAGGACAATGCACGTCCGCATGTATCCCGTGCCACCCAACGTGCTCTAGAAGGTGTAAGTCAACTACCCTGGCCAGCAAGATCTCCGGATCTGTCCCCCATTGAGCATGTTTGGGACTGGATGAAGCGTCGTCTCACGCGGTCTGCACGTCCAGCACGAACGCTGGTCCAACTGAGGCGCCAGGTGGAAATGGCATGGCAAGCCGTTCCACAGGACTACATCCAGCATCTCTACGATCGTCTCCATGGGAGAATAGCAGCCTGCATTGCTGCGAAAGGTGGATATACACTGTACTAGTGCCGACATTGTGCATGCTCTGTTGCCTGTGTCTATGTGCCTGTGGTTCTGTGGTTCTGTCAGTGTGATCATGTGATGTATCTGACCCCAGGAATGTGTCAATAAAGTTTCGCTTTCCTGGGACAATGAATTCACGGTGTTCTTATTTCAATTTCCAGGAGTGTATTTCTACTCTCGAATGTCTGTTCACCTAATGTTTCACTATCGGCTTTTTCACACGTCTTATTTCTGTCTATTCCTGAAAAGAATTTCTCGTCAGTATTTTCTACACTTTTATTACTTTGAGAACGAGTAATTATTTTGCGGGACATTATCTATAATTAGCACACGCAACAAAATATATCACTGTTTAAAGCGGATTCAACACTGAACAAACACTTTTCAAACGCCCAATCAATAGAGCAAACAGAATTGCCGATGGGCTGTGAATTAAAAGTTTACAGTTTAGTATAGCTTATTCATACAATTGTCCGAGTCAGTATATTCATTTTCACAGTAGATTCACTAAAGAGTCTTACCGATTGGATGTCGCCAAGTGAAACCTTCCCGTCTCCTCTATATTCCTCTTTTGTTAATGATTACCTTCCCTTTTACAATAACCTATGTAACCTTCCCTTAGAATGTGTATCTCCTGCTTAGTAATAACAAATGAAAACATCCCTTTGAAATTTATTCTCTTTCTCAACCTTCTCATACAAATGTCATTGCTGCTTATTAGAAGTGATTTTCTGATTATTTCGACGAAACATAGAATGTGCCGTCGTCGTGGCCCTCAGTCGTTATCTGTAATAACCCAAAACTGTTCCTTACCTTTTTTTCTGTTACTGCTACATCGAACTGCGACATGAATATACTTACTCTGTTTTACTATACTCTATTAGCTGCTGGTGGGCTATCATAATAAGTGGCTGTATTTATTACCAAAACTGACGTTATTCTTTAATAGCAAAGCTGACGTTATTCTTTAATTAATTTGACTGAAGTTACGTAAATCATAGTTAAACTATTTCTTGACAACAATAAACTTTTGCAGAGTTTTACGTTGATGGTTTTTGGGATGGATTATACTTAGAAATGCAGTATTGCTGGCAAAAGTTAATTATATTCTGAATGAAATGATTTTACAAACGTTCAAATGGGACTTACTTTTAACAATAATCTTACAACTAGCAATGCGCAAACATACCTTCAGTAGTCTTGAGTTTCTTGAAAAATAATAATTCAATGATATTAGTTCCTCTTATGATAATAGTTAGTTGATGTACATCCGTTTATAATCTCTTGTAAATTATATATAGCTGGTGGCTGGCAGGCACACCGCTCTTCTCAACCTCTCGCTTCAGAACTGCTACCGACTCGCTTCACTTCTCGCTTATTACTAACTTCCTACGAACGCTAAAGTGCGGTCTCTCCTGCCAACAATGCTTTCTGGTGCAGACAATCCCTGCAACCATTACAAAATGTATCAATGCGCGGTCTCTCCCGCCCTTTTTAAAATTATATCAGTCTGCGGCATCTCTTGTCAACAATACTTTGGTGCAGACATTCCCTGCTACCACAATTATTTACAAATGACGAATATTAATTATTCCTACTTAATCCTATTAATAAAATATAAACATCTTTCATACATTGTGATTTGACAATAGACAATAGAAATATACACGTCTTACAAGCTTGGTATTGATATCGGCATATATTTCGGCTCGTCCCAAGCAATTTTTTTGGGATGTTTTAGAATTGAAACGTGTAGCAGCAAAGCTCCTTGTTAAATTGTTGAATTTCAAACAAAGGCGACGTCGTGTAGACATTGCTTAGGAACTGCTGAATAATGTTGACAACAGATCAGAATTTCTAAAGGGTAGAAGAGGTGACGAAAGACAGGTTTACTGATAAGACATCGAAACACGCCGGCCTTGGTGGCCGAGCGGTTCTAGGCGCTTCAGTCTGAAACCGCGCGACTGCTACAGTCGCAAGTTCGAATCTTGCATCGGGATGGATGTGTGTGATGTCCTTAGGGTAGTTAGGTTTAAGTAGTTCTAAGTTATAGGGGACTGATGACCTCAGATGTTAAGTCCCATAGTGCTTAGAACCGTTTGAACCAATTGAACACGGAAACCAAATCCCAGTCGTCTCATAACAAGCTGTCTCAAGAGCCAAGGCCATGAAAAACTTGAAAAGTTCGTTCAGATGTGAAGGTTCTTCATACTGTTATCTTCGATTCCTATGAGGTAGTGCATCATGAGTTATTGCCATACGGTTGTGGTCGATAATGAATGCTGAAGATTTCCTTTAAAATTTCGTTGATTTTGAACCCCTATTGACTTCGTTAATTGGTTGTAGCTTTGTTGTTTAGCTTTGGGCGACTTTGTGCACTTCAGCTGCGACAGAAACCAAATCTATCAGCCCGCGAGAAAACATTAATTTGGCCCCGTTTTATAATCATTCAAAAAGAAAAATGAAATGATATTGTGGCATTGTTGGCCGGGAGGTCCCATGCGGGGAAGTTTGGCCGCTGTATTGCAAGTCCTTTTTAGTTGACGCCACTTCGGTGACTTGCGAGTCAATGATTATGAAATGATGATGAAGAACACACAACGCCCAGTCATCACGAGGCAGAGTAAAGCCCTGACCCCGCCGTGAATCGAACCTGGGGCCCCGTGTGCAGGAAGCGAGAACGCAACCACAAGAGCTGCGGACCATTCCAAAAAACTTTCTAACCTAATGAAATCCTGAACTTTACTATTAATCTCTGTAATTAAATAAAGTAGTAAAGTAGTCCTGGGGTTTAATAATCTGTCTAACAATACTGTTCATGAAATGGTGCCTGTGCATTGGTAATTTTCTTGCGAAACTGACCCTGAAATGAAATATCTGACCTTGTGATATAATGGCTTCGAAACACAGTGCTTCCCGCTCTCTGTGCACCAGCTGCAAATTTCTATGTACAGTTGCTGCGAGCTCATCACAGTGCCCCAGACAACAGGTTAACTATTTTATACACATCACTGAGTCAGACACACGCTTAGACAAAAATCACTTGGATAGAGGGTGTGGGCAATGCTCTTAGGTAAAATATTCCGTAAACAAACTGTATTTAAACTATCTGATATATTATTAATTAATAAAAGACTTGAAAAAGTAATGGAGGAGAATCTAGGTGAGGAGCAGTTTGGCTTTAGACGGAACACGGGCACCAGAGATACAATAGGGCTCCTACGAATCTTGGGAGAAAGGTTTATTGAAAAAGGAAGAGACCTGTATATATGTGCTTCTTCGATCTAGAAAATGCATTTGACAGTGTGGTTTGGGACAAGCTGGCGACTATATTGAGGGAAAAGAGAATGGACTGGAAAACCAGGAAGCTTATAAACTCATTATATCTTAATCAAAAAGTTTCAGTTAAAGTGAGGGGAGAAAGTACAGACTGAATCAGACTAGGAAAAGGAATAAGACAAGGATGCTATCACCTACTCTTTTCAACCTCTACGTGGAAAATATGAGTGACCAATGCTCACTAGATGACAAAGGAGCAGAAATTGGAGGAAGAAGAGTAGGTTGTTTGAGGTTTGCTGATGACATGGTTCTTCTAGCCACAGGGGAAAAAGAATTACGGGATCTGGTGGACACCATTGCAACTAACGGTGAAAAATATGGAATGAAAATTAACACAAATAAAACAAAAGTATTGACACTAGGAGGAAATAGTGTTGGCTTGGTTCAAATGGCTCTGAGCACTATGAGCACTATGGTCATCAGTCCCCTAGAACTTAGAACTACGTAAACCTAACTAACCTAAGGACATCACACAACACCCAGTCATCACGAGGCGCGGGAAGCGAGAACGCTACAGGAGGAAATAAGGAAATGAAAATTATGCTGAATGGAGAAACACTAGAAGAGGTGCGAAATTTTAAGTATCTTGGAAGCAGGATAGACATCGACTGGAAGTGCACCACAGAAATTAAAACAAGGAAAGCAATAGCAAAAGAAGCGTTTTGTAGGAAAAGGAGAATTTTCTGCAGCGGTCTGGACGGAGAACTCAGGAAGAGACTCATAAAATGTCTTGTATGGAGTGTTGTTCTATATGGCGCTGAAACATGGGCTATGAGGAAAAAAGACAGAGAAAGGCTGGAGGCTTTTGAGATCCGGACATGGCGGAGGATGCAAAGAATAAGTTAGACGGACAGATTGAAAAATGAAGATGTACTGAGAAGAGTGGAAGAGAAAGGACAGTTACTAGATGAAATAAAGAGAAGAAAAAGAAATTGGATTGTGCATATATTAAGAAAGAATGACGGACTGATAAAAACAGCTTTAGAAGGTTATGTAGAAGGGAAAAGGAAGCGAGGAAGGAAGAGATTCCAGATACTGGATGACATGGTGGACGGTACAACATACAGCAGCCTTAAGAAGGAAGCAATGGATCGCAGAAATTGGAGAGGCAAAGGACTTGATAATATAGCAGATAACTTATGATGATATTATTAATTGTATGAAATTCACGTTACAACACTGACACAGGGCAACATTGCTATCAAATTCTGACTCTCACAAATGTTAGACAAATAATTGATGAACAGAACGTCCACAATTGTGCAAAGTCACAAAAAGTTTCCTCGCATCGCGCTGAATGCGAGAGGAAGTGTCTGGCAAAACTTGATCCACGTGACGAGCTGTTGACGCATGTGAAGCCGAAGGCTTTGAATAAATGACATTAACGTCCATAGGCTGATGTAAATCATGAGCGTGGCGGTTGCCGTTGCGGTGACGAGCACGCGAGCAACGCGAACGGGAGACAAGTTGTGAATTAAGAGTTTCTCTTAGTACACACAGCGTGCACGTGTCCTTTCTTATTACAAAAATAACACTGTGCATGACGGGATAGGCAACAGTCCCGTGGGTGGGCACTAAAACAGTACGGATATGGTATCAGTTTCTTAGTGGGTGAATGGTCTGAAATGTGTTTACTTGCGCACGAATGGCGCGGTGTGGGTGGCTGCGCCAACACCACCTAGACTACAGGCCTGCGCGCACACTTGTGACGTCACATAGTGATGGCCGGGTCTGTATAGGGACGCTCCTGTTAAGCACTCTGCAGCTATACGAACTTTACGAGTTTTAGAGCTGAGACCGCATAGAGATACTCGTGCTTTCCTCTCCTACATGTCCTTGTAATGAAAGTATGGGCATTTATACCATTGCGTAAAGTATCTGAACAAAACTGCCCTATGTTATTTCAATATGTAAAATTCTTATGACGATTTGCCTTAAATACCCGTTTCGAGGCTTGAATACAAACTGTAATTTTAAATTCTGTCTTTTACCGCAGGAGCCACGCTTTCTTGCAGTAAAATATCGGCAATATGCAACAACAAGCAGACGTTTTCGGATTTAAATAAAGTGGCTGGAGCTCCTACAGAATTTAAGAATTTGTTTCCCTCGTTATTTTCGTAAATTTTCCTCTCCACTCCAAAAATTCGCTGATCTCACACGAAACTCAAATCATTCGACGAAATGGAGCACCTCCTGACATAACGTTTAATAAATAAAAAAAAACCGAAAAATATTTTATTTCCCTGTTTCTCCAGAACTTTAGAACCTTAAACATGAAAAGATTGTTTCTCGTGTATCCTGATTGAAATTCGTGTCACAGAGTGCTGTTAATTTAATAATAATCCACTTACCTCGAAATTATGCTTTCTATTCTGCTTAATCTGTCGAACACTGAATTCATTAAAGCAATTTTCTAAGGTAGTTTACTCAAATAGAAATTATTTCCCAATAGCTGTATATGCAAAACTGACCAAAATCATTCAGTACCCCTTCCAAATAAAAGTACTGGAAACTCAATTATCTGGTAGAAATGATAAGGAATACTAAATATTTTCGAGTCACACTAATTAATATAACTATTCTGTGTGACAGTACTTGATGAGAGACATTTCACAGCCAGCTTCGTATTAACCTCGCAGCAATGGTCTGGAATAAAGAAACAAATGATAAATAACTGCTTTTAAAAACAATTGGCAAATGTGGTGTGATGGAAACAAATAACACGTTACATATTTTTTGTCATTTACTTACCCTTGAATAATGCATAGACACAAATTCCTGTCTGGGAATAGCTGCAATCCAGCGGTTACTTAACTTCACACATTTGGGAAATCGAAATATGTGCACTTTCATACCTTTGTGGGATTTATAATTTCTCTGGCAAAAGGGAACGCGAAACTTGTATCACATACTTCGAAAAACTGTAGGCGAATACTGAACGAAATGTATGTCACTTTTGCGTGTCACACGTTTTCAACACAACACACGCCAACAGGACTGCCGTTTGTGACGTCACGTGCCAATATGGCCGCTGTGCGTAGGCCTTTATCTAGAAGGCTGTGGCTGTGCTGGGGCCCGGCGGGAGGGGACGTGTTGTGCCGCGCTAACAGTACACACACACACACACACACACACACACACACACACACACACACACACACACACACCCGGGGTCACGTCGAACGCGGAGGTAGCCATGTCTAATGTGTCTTGCCTGTCTAGCAAGTCCACTACTTCCTGCAAAGACGGGTTTGAGGATCTGCTCGCAGATGCGGTGATCCGTTACATTTTGCGCAATAGCGTCTCTAATCATTATGTCCGCATATGAGCGTCCACACGAGCAATTAAAGTCACAATCAGAAGTTAGTCACTGAAGGACCGCTAACCAAGATTTATTGGACTGAGCAGAGCCACGCCCGAGACGAAAGAATTTGTAGTGTGCAGCTACGACATTCACACTTTCACGTAAGTGGGAATTCAAAGTGTCAGTCACTTCGTCGTACGTTTTAGTGGCGTCGGTAGCTGTAGTTTGTAGTGTGAGCAGCCCATTTATGGCAGCAAGCAGCTGCGTCATTTGCTGAGCCTGAAAACGTACAAGATTGGACAGTGAAGCCTGTTCCTGTGGCGAAGCCATGGATTCCACAAATTGAAGTCTATACAGCGAAAGATGGCAGCACTTATACAGTCACTCAGTCACACGGGGATATCTACATACACATCTACATACATACTCCACAATCCACCATACCGTGCGTGGCGGAGGGTACCTCGTACCACAACTAGCATCTTCTCTCCCTGTTCCACTCCCAAACAGAACGAGGTAAAAATGACTACCTATATGCCTCTGTACGAGCCCTAATCTCTCTTATCTTATGTTTGTGGTCTTTCCGCGAAATGTAAGTTTGCGGCCGTAAAATCGTACGGCAGTCAGCCTCAAATGCTGGTTCCCTAAATTTCCTCAGTAGCGATCCACGAAAGAACGCCTCTTAGAGAACTGAAGCATTTCCGTAACTCTCGTGTGATGATCAAACCTACCAGTAACAAATCTAGTAGCCCACCTCTGAATTGCTTCTATGTCTGCCCTCAATCCGACCTAATAGGGATCCCAAACGCTCAAGCTGTACTCAAGAATAGGTCGTATTAGTGTTTTATAAGCGGTATCCTTTACAGATGAACCACATCTTCCCAAAATTCTACCAATAAACCGAAGACGCCTATCCGCCTTCCCCACAACTGCCATTACATGCTTGTCCCACTTCATATCACTCTGCAATGTTACGCCCAAATATTTAATCGACGTGTCTTTGTCAAGCGCTACACTACTAATGGTGTATTCAAACATTACGGGATTCTTTTTCCTATTCATCTGTAATAATTTACATTTATCTTTATTTAGAGTTAGCTGCCATTCTGTACACCAATCACAAAGCCTGTCCAAGTCATCTTGTATCCTCCTACGGTCATTGAACGACAACACCTTCCCGTACACCACAGCATCATCACCAAACTGCCTCACATTGCTATCCACCCTATCCAAAAGATCATTTATGTAGATAGAAAACAACAGCGGACCTACCTTACTTCCCTGGGGCACTCTAGATGATACTTTCACCTCCGATGAACACTCACCATCACAGAAAAACTAAAGCAGTACCGAGCAAAAAAGTGAAAGATAGGAGAGGATAAAAAAATTAGCCTCGTCGCCAGTTTATGTATCCCGCCTGGAAGGCGTTGGTCTGCCCCTGAAAACTGAAGGGTAGGCCGAATGCCGGAAGCTAGGAGGAGCAGGTGAGGTGGAACACATTGGTACTGCAAGTAAGTAAAAGTGGTTTATTGGTGCAGAATATATACAGAGGCGAACATAACTTTGTTCAGATGAGCACATAGGTGCGAAGTCTTAGACCTGTCGCAAGTAGTGCAAAGTCTCTACATGAAGCGAAGCTGAAGCGAAGTATCCCGGCCATCTGCTCTTGATCAACTGAGATGAATCCAGAGAGACGCTCGTAGATCTCCACAGCGCCGTCTAGAGCGCTGTCGTCGGTGTTTCTCATAGTGCCAACTTATGAACTTGCACCTACGCCGTCGCATCGTAGCTATCGATACCACATATTTCATACACTAAAAACGAAGCACACACAGTACTGGTGTAATATCAGTGTAACTGATGCGAACAATACTTGATCCAAACGAAGGGTGATTTGAATCAGCGGACATAGTTCTCTTCTGTGTCAACTCACAAAAGGTTTGCTGTCTGGTGTCTGGTAAGAAAGTAAACAGTTTCCCAGTGCATGCCAGACAGTTTCTGTGGGTGACAAAATTGTGGTTCCAGGCAGCCCAGGCAAGGAACCACACATCCCTCAATATATTTTTGATGTGAGTAGCAGCGTGCGAACTGATGTTATCCTACTGGAACCTCCATGGTGTATCCTAAACGGTATGACAACACAATCGGTTTGATGCTGCTATTTTTCTCATGCCAGTGGTCCACCCTTTCAGCCACAGTTCAAAAATTACGAAATCAGTGGTGTTGTCACAACACATCCCGCCACGACGAACCCAGGAGATGGAGAGATATTGGTATCGAGTATCACTCCTTACTGCGTCTTGTCACCATATGGTCTACTGCCATGCTGGCTCGAGCTGACCGTCACAAAAGTGAGACTCATTTCTGAACATTACTGATTGCCATTCATCGTTTCAACGTACTCTGGTCCTACACAGTGGCTGTCTCTGCTGTCTTTGGTATGATGCAGTGGTAAGTATCTCTTGACACCTCTGGAACTCAGCCAAGCTTCCAGTTGTCTGTTCCCAATTGTTCATGGTGAAAGTCTGCCCGTAACCTCTGCCCAGATATCAGCTGATGTCAGGTATCCACTCATCAGAGGCACTTGAAGAACATAAGCATCCTCTCATGGTGCAGACCTTCTTGAAGAATGGGTGTGTACTTGTGCTGGCAAGCTGTTATTCCAAGTCTGTCTTATCACCATTGGCTCTGCATTCATTGAGCTGCAGCCATCTGTCTGTGCAGTGTACCTGTATTGGTTTGATGCTGCTATTTTTCTTACGTCAGTGGTCCAGCATTTCACTAGCGATAAGTTGGAAGTGCACATCCTCTAGACACAGTGTGTTGTGGTCCCCACCAGACAGTGTCCAGTTGAAGGGGAGGCAGTATTTGACAAATCTCATTGTTTATTCTGTTCATACAACCTCGTAAGTGGGACACTTTGGGTCGCAGTTTTGGGGGATAATATCCTGGCTTATTAGGTCGTCTACGACGAAATAGACTGAGGTGGCAAATTTGGGTGCAAAAGCAAGGGGGTCGAGGGGCACATCAAGTGGCAGGAGACGGGTGGGATGGGAGAGGGTGAGGGATGGCAAGGCAAGAGAGAGTACAGAGAGGTAGAAGGGATGCACTGGAAAGGGAGGGGGTTGAGAAGGGGGAAAATCATGTAGTGGAAGATGAAGGGAGAGGGAGGCCTGAGAAGGGAGAAAGGGAAGGTGGGGTTAGAGTTGGTAGGAGGAGTATATATCAGGGCGAAGCTCATGATTTGGAAGGGGCAGGTGCTGGAAGTCGCGTTGGGAAACGAGGTGGAAAATGTGAAGGAGGAGAGAGGGCAGGACACAACGTGGGTCTGGAGTTTAAAAAGGAGCTGGGGTGCCAGACACTATCATAGGCGTTCTGGAGGTCGAGCGAAACAAAAATAGCGGAGCGACAGGAGTTAAGTTGGACGGAAAGAAGAATGGTAAAGTTAAGGAGCTGGTCATCTGCTGAGGAGGAGGGCTGGTAGCTGCACTGTGTAAATTTGTAATGAATACAATGGGAGAGGATGGGCTCAGAGACCTTCCTGAAGATGGAGGTAAGACATACAGGACGATAGGAAGGTGTCAGAGGTGAGTTTCTTGGTTTTCGGGAACATCAGGATGCAGGAAGTCTTTCACAGGTCGGAATAAAAGCCGGTGGAGAGGAGGATGTTCTACAGGGTACCAATGACAACGAGGAAGAGGAGGGGACACCATCATGACACGAATGGTGTTGCATTTGGAGCAGAGAATGACTTTGAAATTTAACAAAGTAATGAAAGTGTTGATGTCTGACGGGGTAACTGATCCAAGTACTGGAAACTGGGGTGAGTGATGGGACGGATGTATTGGAGCATTGAAGGATAATGGAGAAGGATTAATCAGTGACAATCGTCGGGAATGGAGAAGACCTTGTAGAGGTGGGAAGCAAAATGGTTAGACTTACTGAGGTTGTCATGGAAGGGGCAGTCATCAAGGAGAAGGGGATAATGCAGGGTAGGATGGCTACCAGTAAGGATGTGGCAGACCAGTATTTGGAGGAGTTGACAGGGAGGGCCGATTTGAGACGCGTACATGTCTGGCGCCAATCCTGGCATTTCTTTGTTGTTAAGAGATTTCAGATGCATAGTTGTAATTCCTGTGGTAGAGGAGTGCTTCCCAGTCACAGATGGAGAGGGAGGAGCAGTAGAGCCTGTGGGATTCACAGGGAGGAAGGAGAGTCTGTGGAGGAAGAATAGGGTGGTGAGGGTGGATAAGTTTTGTAGGAACATGGGCCTCCACAGTGTCAGTGATGGTCTTCTGAAGGAAAGATGAGGCATGGGTGACATCAGTGGGATGGTGAGAGTTAAGTTGATGGCTTTCTACCTGTGAGGCAATGGATTCCCAGTAGGCAACCCAATCAGTGCTGCAGTAGTTATTTATGGATATCAGAGAAGAAGCAGTATGGGGCTGGAGGGGTGTGATGGGCAGAATATGCATGAAGAGGTATTTGTTGACAGGGAGAGAGCAAGTGTTTACATTATTGTTGGTGCACTAGGGGGGAGGAGGGAAGGGAAGAGGACAGCTTAAATGATGGTGTCTAGGTGGGTGATGGTGAAATGTGCCTGATTGTGACAGTATGTGGCGCAGGTAATCAAATGGAAGACAGAGTAGGAGGCAAGGGAGATCTGCTGGGGCACTGGAAGGGGTGGATATTCCAGAGGATGACGGTCAGGCACCAGATGATATCTTTGGCCATAGGGGGAAGGTGAAGGGAATTGTTGAGGTGGATGGGCTGATCGATTGAGCAAATGGGAATGGTGAACTCAGGGTTGGTGGGAGGGGTTTGCATTTGGAGCAGTAGGTGGGGTGGGGTGGGGTGGGGTTCATTGCAGGTGTTGCATCAAGGTGACAGGGTGTATACGACCTGGGACAGCCGGTAATTTTTTTCATCTGGGAGGAAACCAGGAAAAACCAGGGAATTTTTTAGTATTCCGGTAATTTTTAGTTGTTTTATTTTTCAGTTAAATTTTTGTAATTTTGACTGGTAAGAATCGATACTCTAACAAAGGATATTACTGTATCCTACTACTGCAGAATAATACTGCAACAAAAAAACGTGAAGGGAAAAAAATATGAAAGTAAAACATAAATTGCAAAGGTAATGTGCCATATACAGCAACAAAACACTGTGCTCATACAAGCTGTTTGCCAACAGCAAAATGTGTCAAAGGCTTTAGGAAGACAATGCAATGCCTCCTAACAACAAATTGCCTCCGATGAGCGTGACGTCACAACTGCTTACGTTACATTCGTTTTATCAGTTACGAGCAGGCTCATGTGCAGTTGAGTGGAGTATGTGTTGTACCTTCTCCCCCCCCCCCCCCCTCCCTTCTGGCTACAGAAATGTGGCTGTTGGCTGTGTAAGCAGTCGCAGCAAGCAGCTAGATGTAACTGGGGAAAATTTTACTGCCGCGCCCGAGCAGCCAGATACACACATGCGCAGCAGGCCCGGATCAATGTAGTTGGGGGGGGGGGGGGGGGCAAACCGAGGTATCTGACCCGGGAGACAATTGCGGGAAAGGGGGAGAGGCGCCAGATTCATATTCTTTAGGAGAAAAAAGCCTTGTTTCACAAAGCGCCTAGCATCCAGCGCAGGTTGATCTATAGATTAGTCATATGATTTCGAAACACATCCCTGTTGGTTTTTCAACACACTCTGTAAGTTGGTTTCTGAATGAATCATAAGTTGAATTTTGAATGCCTGCATAGTGTACGTGATGTCTGTCGAGGGGAATCCTCGTCGCATCTACACTCCTGGAAATTGAAAAAAGAACACATTGACAACGGTGTGTCAGACACACCATACTTGCTCCGAACACTGCGAGAGGGCTGTACAAGCAATGATCACACGCACGGCACAGCGGACACACCAGGAACAGCGGTGTTGGCCGTCGAATGGCGCTAGCTGCGCTGCATTTGTGCACCGCCGCCGTCAGTGTCAGCCCGTTTGCCGTGGCATACGGAGCTCCATCGCAGTCTTTAACACTGGTAGCATGCCGCGACAGCGTGGACGTGAACCGTATGTGCAATTGACGTACTTTGAGCGAGGGCGTATAGTGGGCATGCAGGAGGCCGGGTGGACGTACCGCCGAATTGCTCAACACGTGGGGCGTGAGGTCTCCACAGTACATCGATGTTGTCGCCAGTGGTCGGCGGAAGGTGCACATGCCCGTCGACCTGGGACCGGACCGTAGCGACGCACGGATGCACTCCAAGACCGTAGGATCCTACGCAGTGCCGCCACTTCCCAGCAAATTAGGGACTCTGTTGCTCCTGGGGTATCGGCGAGGACCATTCGCAACCGTCTCCATGAAGCTGGGCTACGGTCCCGCACACCGTTACGCCGTCTTCCGCTTACGCCCCAACATCGTGCAGCCCGCCTCCAGTGGTGTCGCGACAGGCGTGAATGGAGGGACGAATGGAGACGTGTCGTCTTCAGCGATGAGAGTCGCTTCTGCCTTGGTGCCAATGATGGTCGTATGCGTGTTTGGCGCCGTGCAGGTGAGCGCCACAATCAGGACTGCATACGACTGAGGCACACAGGGCCAACACCCGGCATCATGGTGTGGGGAGCGATCTCCTACACTGGCTGTATACCTCTGGTGATCGTCGAGGGGACACTGAATAGTGCACGGTACATCCAAAGCGTCATCGAAACCATCGTTCTACCATTCCTAGACCGGCAAGGGAACTTTCTGTTCCAACAGGACAATGCACGTCCGCATGTATCCCGTGCCACCCAACGTGCTCTAGAAGGTGTAAGTCAACTACCCTGGCCAGCAAGATCTCCGGATGTGTCCCCCATTGAGCATGTTTGGGACTGGATGAAGCGTCGTCTCACGCGGTCTGCACGTCCAGCACGAACGCTGGTCCAACTGAGGCGCCAGGTGGAAATGGCATGGCAAGCCGTTCCACAGGACTACATCCAGCATCTCTACGATCGTCTCCATGGGAGAATAGCATCCTGCATTGCTGCGAAAGGTGGATATACACTGTACTAGTGCCGACAATGTGCATGCTCTGTTGCCTGTGTCTATGGCCTGTGGTTCAGTCAGTGTGATCATGTGATGTATCTGACCCCAGGAATGTGTCAATGAAGTTTCCCCTTCCTGGGACAATGAATTCACGCTGTTCTTATTTCAATTTCCAGGAGTGTAGAAGTAAACTTCCCTGCAGGCAAAAGGGGACCGCGCTATACGAGCTGAGCTGAGCGGAGTAAAACCGTACGAGTGAACGCCAATCGCTGTCTGATTATGTTGTTGATTGGGTTTGCGAATAATCAGCGTTGTTATAATTACTAGGGAAATCCATACAGCAGACTACCAGAGTGGAAATAAACGACTAACAGAAATAACAGGTAAGAAAGATTACGTATTATCTTCCCGGTGTATCCAAGAAAATTAAATTTTGTCAGAAAATTTTTGGCTAGATCGCTACACTAGAAAGGGCCAGTTGTACAGTCCCCGTCTAGCAGACGCTTAAGTTCTGTTCTGGAAGTAGCTCGGAAAATGGTTTGTATGAAAGTAACAACGCCTAACCGGAGAATAATCAGGGATAACTAAACTGGTGGGGTGAGTGAAGTTAGTGAGGTTAGTCGGCGTATACATTTTGACAAAGGCAGGAAAAGCTCCAGAATTAGTCATGACAAAATTGTTTGTTGGAACGAGGAAGGAGAAGAAACAGTGACCTCAAACAAATTAGGGAAGAATATGACGATTCCAAATTTATATAAAAAAATCTCGTACTACTACTTTTCGATCTCGTGCTCGAGAAAGTGGAACGTATGAATGAAATGTGAAACTATTTTCTAACATAAAGCTTTTTGATTGTAGTAGGCTTAATAGACATTTTATGTTGGCCTTCGTGAACTATACACTGTCGTGTTATAAAAATGACCATTTGTACCAAAACAGTCTCGTTTATTTGGTGTGTTACAATTACTGCACTGTTAGAAAGGCCTATTTTGTTTTATCAAGCAGACAGTGACAAAATAGAAGTAATCAGATCGAGAAACCATACCAGTCTTGCGTACTACTTGTATTAACAACTTGTGCAGTATTAGACAACGATATTTCGATTTTTCATGTAGCAAAACGTTTGACGAACTTTGATGAGGAAACAGATTCATTCGCAGGAAGGAAAGCACGCCATGTAAAGCTGTAGCAAGATTAGAGAGAATGCAATGCTAGGAGCTAAGGGTTGAAGAAATGTGTAGTCTCTTGCTTGTCTCTTGTCTTTACTGGTTTTAAGTACCCTATATTTAATTTTGTCACCCAAAACAGTTATTAGCTAACAGGCAATAAAGAGTGCAAATTTTCTGAAGAGCTCTGGTTCTCCTGATTACAAATAATCCAATTCAGTATTAATTGCGAGTTAGTTCTTTTTTATAATTTTATTAGGGGGCACTATGTCAAACCGGGCTATTGAGAGCAAGAGAGGCACACAGGACATTTTAATTTACACTGTCCTGATTATAGTTTGATGGCATCCAGTACAGAATATACATGTTTCAATTCCATGGAGCGAAATACAGTGACGTGCGATAGAAGAATGTTGTGTGAATAGGGCTGGCACTGCACTCTGGCACATTTAAGACCAAATAACGTGTCTTAGATTTCCTCGAACATATGTGTTTTATGTATCAGACTCTTCAGAAAGATGTGCGCTACAAAATGAACATATTTTTGAAAATTCGATTTTTTAAATTTTTGACGTCAAATCTCAAACGCTCGAGGGAGGGGGCGGCGCTATCTCAGTATTGCCCCGGTTCAGAAATATCGTAGATCCGGGGCAGATGCTCAGAGCACTCTGAGCTATAGTGGGGAAGTGTGTAGTCTCCACGTGACCCGTGTTTACGTTTAGTGATTTTGCTGTTTCCTCCTCGTTTACTGCACTTACGTCAAATGAAAACAAAACGGATTTCTGTGGCCGGGAGCTATCAAGTGAATTAAAATACCTTCACATAATTACGGAAGGCAAATATATGGGTTTAGTTTCAGATTTTATTTTATTTCATTTCCACTTTTCTGACAGTCATGCATTAAGCGCCTTGTAGAACAAGGCAGTCAATGTGTTTGAAACGAAGTGTTTAGTTCCATAGCCGGCCGGAGTGGCCGAGCGGTTCTAGGCGCTACAGTCTGGAACCGCGCGACCGCTACGGTTGCAGGTTCGAATCCTGCCTCGGGCATAGATGTGCGTCATGTCCTTAGGTTAGTTACGCTTAAGTAGTTCTAAGTTCTCGGGGACTGATGACCTCAGATGTTATGTCCCATAGTGCTCAGAGCCATTTTAACCATTTTTTAGTTCCATACTATTGGCTAATTTCAACTGTTCGCTGCATTTCAGGAGCACTTTTTCATCTTCTAACACGTGTGGCATTATGCCATAATAAAGAATCAAAAATGAGGTAATACAGTAATGGTACTCCAAGAAAATTTACATCCCGAAACCCACAATGAAAAGCTTAATATCAGGTCGAGGCCTGCTTCATTGGGAATCTGGACATACGAATGTGCTCTTTAAGTATGTACTTAAAATGTGACGTTTTAGTGTGCTTCACGAAATTCCGATGCTCTTGGAGTATCCTCTGATGCCTTTTTTCTTTTAAGACATAGTGAAAGATCTTTTAATGTTTGACAGTATGAACATTTGGGCTTGCTGCGTCATAGCAGCTGCCAAAGCGCAGTGGCGCCTGTTATCTGCCACTCTGACGACTACTGAAACGAACCTTTTTCTAACAGGTCGCGGGAGAATATTGCGAATGGTGGTTTGAAAAGCGTTAGTTTCAAAGCAAATTTTCTTTTATGCAAGTTGAACTATGTGCGAGAATGTACGATGAATTTCTTAAATCACTTAGCGTTTGATGACGAGCCATTTAGAAGTATTTCGAGCCTAGAAGATCAGACATTCGTGTCGTTATTATGAGCAAATTGATGTAGTGCTACTAGAAGCTCTCTCTCCTCTGCAGTAGCTAATTTATTTGTGGAAAACTGAGGACAAGTCACTGGCCTGGACAAAAAATTTTCCTGTCACATTTGTGTGATCTATCGTAAGGTGTAAGACGAGCAGAAAAGATCAACATTATATGCGGAAGCTTAGCTTCTCTTGCAGCTTATTAACCTTAGAGACGAATATTATATCTGAAAGCTTTTCTTTTCTTGTATCAACACTATGTATATTAATTTAAAAAATGGTTCTAATGGCTCTGAGCATTTTGGGACTTAACTTCTGAGGTCATCAGTCCCCTAGAACTTAGAACTACTTAAACCTAACTAACCTAAGGACATCACACACACCCATGCCCAAGGCAGGATTCTAACCTGCGACCGTAACGGTCACGTGGTTCCAGACTGTAGCGCCTAGAACCGATCGGCTACTCCGGCCGGCAGTAATTTAAAACATTAACTTTTCCCGTTTGTGTATCCGCCCTACTTAACTTTGATTTTGCTGTTAGCTGACTACATCACGTGTCCTGTCGTCTGAATATCCGCTGTCATCGGCTGGCGAGATCACGCGACATGAGCTGTAATTGGCTTACAAACGCGCATCACAAACTCGATTACAATGGTTCGGAAAGAAGCAGACGGTGTTTGGCAAAATTCGAATTTATACTTTCGTAATGAGAAAATATGCAGCGTACATGTTGCAGCACATCAAAAATCTTTCCAAAGGGGGTTTTCTTCCCTGAGTTTCGTTTTCTAAAATGCCGGGAAATTCTACACCCGTATATAAAAACATCAATATTGAAAAGGATTGATGAGTTTTACAGTTCTGAGGGAAAATACACTATCACTTAATAACACGGAAAAAGTATGTTTTCCTCCGGGAGCAAGTGTATTTTTACCGGGAAGTCCGGGAATTTTTTCCTTTTCCATGTATACAACCTGCATGAGAGGCGAGGTTAGGACACTGTTTGAGGAAGTGACAGGCTTTACAGTGCGGGCAGGTGGGGGGGGGGGGGGGGGTTGCACTTTGGGTGATGTGGTTTTTGTAGAGGAGCCAGTGTTGGCTTTAGTACGATTGAGGAGGGCAACATGAAGGTTCTTTGGGGTGGCGACAGTTGAAAATCAGGGATACGATCTATGGAGGAGGCGAACTCTGTAAACACGTGCGTCTTAACTGTAGGGCGGGAGTTGTTATAGATGTCGGTCTGGGTGAATATCCAGAACAGGGTGGGTATTCAATTCCGCAAACATCTCCACCTCTGTGACAACAAGGCTGAGTTGTGATTAGGGTGGTGACGGTTTTTGGCTACAAGGGGGTTGGGGATGATGGGGAGAGGAGGAGGTGCAAAACTATAGGCCTATATCTCTGACATTCATCTGTTGTAGAATTTTAGAACATGTTTTTTGCTCGCGTATCATGTCATTTCTGAAAACCCAGAATCTACTCTGTAGGAATCCACATGGATTCCGAAAACAGCGATCGTGTGAGACCCAACTCGCTTTATTTGTTCATGAGACCCAGAAAATATTAGATACAGGCTCCTAGGTACATGCTATTTTACTTGACTTCCGGAAGGCGTTCGATACAGTTTCCACCGTCGCCTGATAAACAAAGCAAGAGCCTACGGAATATCAGACCAGCTGTGTGGCTGGATTGAAGAGTTTTTAGCAAACAGAACACAGCATGCTGTTATCAATGGAGAGATGTCTACAGACGTTAAAGTAACCTCTGCCGTACCACAGTGGAGTGTTATGGGACCATTGCTTTTCACAATATATATAAATGACCTAGTGGATAGTGTCGGAAGGTCCATGCGGCTTTTCGCGGATGCTGCTGTAGTATACAGAGAAGTTGCAACATTAGAAAATTGCAGCGAGATTCTGGAAGATCTGCAGCGGATAGGCACTTGGTGCAGGGAGTGGCAACTGACCCTTATCATAGACAAATGTAATGTATTGCGCATACATAGAAAGAAGGATCCTTTATTGTATGATTATATGATAAAGGAACAAACACTGGTAGCAGTTACTTCTGTAAAATATCTGGGAGTACATGTACAGAACGATTTGAAGTGAAATGATCATATAAAATTAACTGTTGGAAAGGCGAGTACCAGGTTGAGATTCATTGCGAGATTCCTTAGAAAATGTAGTCCATCAACAAAGGACAATACTTGAGTATTGCTCATCAGTGTGGGATCTATACCAGTTCGGGCTGACGGAGGATATAGAGAAGATCCAAAGAAGAGTGGTGCGTTTCGTCACAGGGTTATTTGGTAAGCGTGATAGCGTTACGGAGATGTTTATCAAACTAAAGTGGCAGACTCTGCAAGAGTGGCGCTCTGCATCACGGTGTACCTTGCTGTCCAGGTTTCGAGAAGGTGCATTTCTGGATGAGGTATCGAATATATTGCTTCCCCCTACTTATATCTCCCGAGGAGATCACGAATGTAAAATTAGAGAGATTCGAGCATGTGTGGAGGCATTCTGGCAGTCGTTCTTCCCGCAAACCATACGCGACTGGAACAGGAAAGGGAGGTAATGACAGTGGCGCGTAAAGTGCCCTCCGCCACACACCGTTGGGTGGCTTGCGGAGTATAAATGTAGATGTAGATGTAGGTAAGCAAGAGTGTGAGAGAGGCATGTGTGTGGAAGGTAAAGTGGGGAGGTTTGTGGAGGAAATCATTGTGGAAAGAGGGAGAGGGATGTTTGAAGGGGGCTTTGGTAAGGCCAGAGTCCCTGCCAGGGATACGTTGAGCATGGGAACACTTGGGATTTTGAGGGTGAGATTGCAAGCACTGAGGAATTTAGAATCAGTGTTAGGAAGAATGTATGTATGCACGGTGGGGGCTGGGGATGCAGAAGGAGGGATGTTTCCCATGGGAGGATCAGAATGAAGAGGGGCAGGCAGTGATTTCTTGGAGGAGGGAGTTGAAGTGACGTCACAACTCAGGTATTTGTCGGTGGGGTGGCCTGAGAGGGGGGTGAGGGACTCGTTGGATTAGGTGGTGGGACACAGGCCCCTCTTGTGAGGCAGAGGCGATGGTGGCTCAATGGGCAGTGACATGGGTGGGGAGGGAAGCAGGGCAGTCATAGGAGGGCAATTGAGGAGTGGGGGAAATTTATCCTATCGGGTTGTAGAAGTGGCAGGAGGGGCCAGAGAAGAATCAGGAGCCGTAGTAGGGACAGGAAGAGGAGCAGGAGCAGGAGGAGGATGAGGGTGGGGAGGATATAGAAGGGGCGGGGTGACTGTGAGGAGTGGAGGTGGATTATATGGGGGAAGCGTGAAGCAGGCACTCCAGGCGGTAATGGTGGGGTAGGGACAGGGGAAAGGGAGGAGTATATGATGGTGGTGGTGGGGATGTCCATGGTTGACTGTGCAATCCACTGGCGACAGGTGGCACTGAAGTAGGGAAAGAGAATAAAGACAGAGTGGTAGTGGCAAACTCCGGGTGGTGGTGGTGGTCGTGGCGAACACCGGGCAGCAGATGGAAAGACGGACAGAGCAGCAGTAGATGGAGCTGAATGGCAGCAGACAGTAGCAGATGGCGACGGCGATTTTCTTCGAAAACCTCGATTTCGCCCTGAGTGTAGTCCAGGCGGCGGAAGGTGTGGGACCCCAACCCACAAGCTGTCAGCTCCTCCACTGCACTGCTCTTTTATACCTCGTGCAGGCGATACTACCGCCATCTGCAGATGTGCATATCGTTATCCCATGACTTATGACCGTGATGAGTTTGACAGAGCACTGAAACACCAGAGTCGAAACAAGGCCCCAGGAATAGACAACATTCCATTAGAACTACTAACGGCCTTGGGAGAGCCTGTTCTGACAAGAGCATCTGGTGAGCAAGATGTATGAGACAGGCGAAATACCCTCAAACTTCAAGAAGAATATAATAATTCCAATCCCAAAGAAAGCAGGTATTCACAGATGTGAAAATTACCGAACTATCAGTTTAATAAGTCACAGCTGCAAAATACTAACACGAATTCTTTACACACGAATGGAAAAACTGGTGGAGTCGAGCTCAGGGAAGATCAGTTTGGATTCCGTAGAAATATCGGAACACGTGAGGCAATACTGACCCTACGAATTATCTTAGATTAAGGAAAAGCAAACCTACGTTTCTACCATCTGTAGACTTAGAGGAAGCTTTTGACAATGTTGACTGGAATACTCTCTTTCAAATTCTGACGGTGGCAGGGGTAAAATGCAGGGAGCGAAATGGTATTTACAATTTGTACAGAAACCAGATGGCAGTTATAAGAGGGAACATGAAAGGGATGCAGTGGTTGGGAAGGAAGTGAGACAGGGTTGTAGCCTCTCCCCGATGTTATTCAATGTGTGTTTCGAGCAAGCAGTGAAGGAAACAAAAGAAAAATTCGGAGTAGGTATTAAAATCCATGGAGAAGAAATAAAAACTTTGAAGTTCGCCGATGACATTGGAATTGTGTCAGAGACAGCAAAGGACTTGGAAGAGCAGTTGAACGGAATGGACAGTGTCGTGAAAGGAGGGTACAAGATGAACATCAACAAAAGCAAAACGAGGATAACGGAATGTAATCGAATTAAGTCGGGTGATACTGAGGGAATTAGATTTATGTATTTATGTATCAGGAAGTCGCTTCTGAAAGTATTTGTTTGGAGTGTAGCCATGTATGGAAGTGAAACGTGGACGATAACTAGTTTGGACAAGAAGAGAATAGAAGCTTTCGAAATGTGGTGCTACAGAAGAATACTGAAGATAAGGTGGATAGATCACGTTACTAATGAGGATGTATTGAATAGGATTGGAGAGAAGAGAAGTTTGTGGCACAACTTGACTAGAAGAAGGGATCGGTTGGTAGGACATGTTTTGAGGCAACAAGGGATCACAAATTTAGCGTTGGAGGGCAGAGCCGACTGAGTGAACCTCTGAGGGTAGGGAAAGGACTTGGAAGAGCAGTTGAACGGAATGGACAGTGTCGTGAAAGGAGGGTACAAGATGAACATCAACAAAAGCAAAACGAGGATAACGGAATGTAATCGAATTAAGTCGGATGATACTGAGGGAATTAGATTAGTAAATGAGACACCTAAAGTAGTAAATGAGTTTTGCTATTTGGGGAGCAAAATAACTGACGATGGTCGAAGTAGAGAGGATATAAAATGTAGACTGGCAATGGCAAGGAAAGCGTTTCTGAAGAAGAGAAATTTGTTAACATCGAGTATAGATTTAAGTGTAAGGAAGTCGTTTCTGAAAGTATTTGTATGGAGTGTAGCCATGTATGGAAGTGAAACATGGACGATAAATAGTTTGGACAAGAAGTGAATAGAAGCTTTAGAAATGTGATGCTACAAAAGATTGCTGAAGATTAGATGGGTAGATCATATAACTAATGAGTAAGTACTGAACAGAATTGGGGAGAAGAGGAGGCTGTGACACACCTTGACTAGAAGAAGGGATCGGTTGGTAGGACATGTTCTGAGGCCTCAAGGGATCACTAATTTAGTATTGGAGGGCAGCGTGGAGGGTAAAAATCGTAGAGGGAGACCGAGAGATGAGTACACTAAGCAGATTCAGAAGGATGTAGGTTGCAGTAGGTGAAGCAGCTTGCACAGGATAGAGTAGCATGGAGAGCTGCATCAAACCAGTCTCAGGACTGAAGACAACAACAACATTGAAATATAACCACAAGACCCCTGTTTGTTTAACGGCAACCTGTGCCTTGGTACAATTGTCCCGACTGTATTTACGACCAGGCCCTGATTCATTAGAACATTAATGATCGGGTACAAGGCAATATAACGTCGGTACAAATTTTCAAATGACAGCTCGTGTCTAGTACAATACTACGACCTATATTTACTACCAAAGAGCCGACTGAGTGAACCTATGAGGGTAGGGAAAGGACTTGGAAGAGCAGTTGAACGGAATGGACAGTGTCGTGAAAGGAGGGTACAAGATGAACATCAACAAAAGCAAAACGAGGATAACGGAATGTAATCGAATTAAGTCGGGTGATACTGAGGGAATTAGATTAGTAAATGAGACACCTAAAGTAGTAAATGAGTTTTGCTATTTGGGGAGCAAAATAACTGACGATGGTCGAAGTAGAGAGGATATAAAATGTAGACTGGCAATGGCAAGGAAAGCGTTTCTGAAGAAGAGAAATTTGTTAACATCGAGTATAGATTTAAGTGTAAGGAAGTCGTTTCTGAAAGTATTTGTATGGAGTGTAGCCATGTATGGAAGTGAAACATGGACGATAAATAGTTTGGACAAGAAGAGAATAGAAGCTTTAGAAATGTGATGCTACAAAAGATTGCTGAAGATTAGATGGGTAGATCATATAACTAATGAGTAAGTACTGAACAGAATTGGGGAGAAGAGGAGGCTGTGACACACCTTGACTAGAAGAAGGGATCGGTTGGTAGGACATGTTCTGAGGCCTCAAGGGATCACTAATTTAGTATTGGAGGGCAGCGTGGAGGGTAAAAATCGTAGAGGGAGACCAAGAGATGAATACACTAAGCAGATTCAGAAAGATGTAGGCTGCAGTAGGTACTGGGAGAAGAAGCAGCTTGCACAGGATAGAGTAGTATGAAGACCACAACAACAACAAACATGACACGTCAGTGCACATAGCTTTCGTCATCAACTTCATAGCCCAAGATGCGTATCAGATGCTAACATGGGTTCGTATGCAAGAACATGCCATAATGTCAGTATTTATTACATGCAACAAATAAGTCAATTGATAAACTTCTTGATAGCATTTGAGGAGATGGAAGGCTAAAGTAGAATCGTGACTAGGGTATTTGCTAACTTGTATTCAATCATTTCTTCGTTTCTCAATACTGGCGTTCTAGTAGGTGTTGCATATGTCAAGGTGTCTGAATACTATATGAGTTGGATGAGGATTAAAGAGGAGCATGTTAGCGGCGTTTTAGGATAGCAGTTGATTCAGAAATCTGGTGTGGACTTATCACTTGACAAAAATGATTCACTGTTACACATATCGCCACAAGGCTTTCACGGGGCCCAGAAAGTGCATAATTTTACAAGTGTCATTACTCTATAACCAAACTTTTTACAAGCAGTTCCATATATTAACACTCACGTAAATAGGTGGAAGACACAGTTACAAACATGTTAATTAACAGAGCCCAGTTTTTGGATTGCTCGAACACACAATAAGGAAAAGCGCAGGAAGCGACCAAATCACTCACATATCGCTTCATGTAGAGAGTTTACTACTCAATGTATTCTGATTGCAGACGTCCGACAGCAATCTTAATTGCCATAGACGTGAATCGGGCTCCAAAGTCAGAAACCACGTCGGCAAAAACACCTTTAAATTAACTCGTAAGATAATTTTCCTGTATATAAAGTAATCATTTTACTCAGTATAATACACCTAATAACCGGACGCAATGCTAAGATCCGAAATATCGGGACTCCGGAGAGTAGGAGGGTGAGCGAGAGAAAAATTAAAATTCGGCAATACGAAAACTAAAAAAAATTCGACACGCCTGTAGGTTTTATTCAGTTCAGCAGTCTGTGATCTACTCTTTGAACATGATGGTTTCGCTTTCAGATTCTATCAGAAGTACACATTAGGCACAAGAGCAAATTTTCTCTAATCCCGAGAAAATTAAAAAAAAAGGAAACAAAGAAACAGGCGAAAGGCAGTTTCTCGCTGATGTACGTAGTTATTTGTCTCTACATATTACGGGCTTTCTTTTGGAAAGAGCAAGTTTGCTCTAATAACAAATCAGAGGTTGATTGGTTGAAGGTCAACTCGCTCTAACTTCCAAAAAAAGAAATAGGGAACTAATGAAAATTTCTGCATTTATTCGACTGGTTCTAATCTTGTGATCTTTCTTTGGAACAGTTCATCTTCGCTCTAATAACATATTGGGATGGGGGGGGGGGGGGGGGGAGGGGATCGGTTGAGCGAGGGAGGAATGTATAAGGTAGGTAAAGGCTAATTTATTCTAATTCCAGAAAAATCTAAAATTGGGGAACCAATGGGAATTTCTGCTATGTCTAGGTATTTGTCTGAATCTCCACATTGTTTTCTTTATTTTGAACAACACAGCTGTACCGTAGCAAGTAATCTCTGAACACGTGTTGAAGTTAACGGTCAAGTGGCACCATGGTGAACACACAGACGTCGGACAGTTACGATTCTCAAATTAATCACCAGAGTTCAGGAGAGGGATATGCTTGATAAGCTGATGTATTATAATTTCTGTAGCAAAACGGATACATCCGGCAAAGCCGCTATTGAAACAATGGGTCCCATCTCAAATTCGCACTTACATGTGAATTTTAAGAAAATATACGAACAAAAATTCAAGTAATAGGAAGATCACGGGACACTTACAGATGAAAGAAAGCATTAACGATTCTGTACGAATAACCTGGTAACGTCAACCCTTTGTTCGTCTCTGCCAGTGGACTGCAAGGACAAGCCACAGATACTGGAAAATTCAGACGCCAGAGGCAAAGTGCCGGATGGCGGGCAGGTTCAGACCATACACCCAGCGACCAGTGGAGAGGGAACATTCCAATAGCCTGGGGAGCACAGATGTCGTTTCCTTCCTGTTGCTGTCCGGCAAGCTCTTTGGATTCCGCCCAGTACCACTGCCAACTTATACTGACAACGCGAACCTTCGAGTCTACAAACTCTCACTTTTCACAGGTAACATAAAAACTTCCTCATGCACGTGTTTATCCACACACAAACACATACAAAGTAGGTGCAAATCGCGCAGTGTGCGGGTCAGTAAATAAATAATGATTGCTCTTTCCTTCTTCAGAGGCTCTGCGTGGTTCCAGCGCGGCGAAAATGACAGAACGAGGCACTGATCGCGTGTCATGACGTGAACTGGTCTTAACGGACTAAACTGGCCCATTTCACAGTAAAGTTGGACACACCCATCGCATACTCAAACCGGTGTACATCTGTGGAAATGGATTTCGTTTTTCTGTTCCGAGAATAAGTTTGCATAAGGATGAATTTAACAAACTCCACAGGCATTGAAATACTGGAATATCAGCTTACAGCGTTCGGTCAAGGTGGTCACGGTGTAACACTTTTTATATGCTATACAAGGTGACTCACGTAGGATTCTGTTGTTTCGCGAACGGATTAAGATATCTGTATGAGTATTTGGTCAAGGGTTAGTAGGCAGAGGTGCACGTACTTTTATCGCATGGTTAACGCTCTTAACTCTTGTTTCAAGCGAGATTAGAGTTGCTCTCTACGAAAACTACGGCTCATTAGTTGTGGTATAGTTGATATGACGTAGTAACTGGTAGGATTTCCGGTAGCTTTGGCAGGGAAAGAAACATAAATGAATGTAATGCTGCAGGCTTTCGTGGCCCTTGTCATTGTAGATAATATCTTCTGGGTTATTAGGCCGCGTCATATTTCTACTAAAATGATCGACAGTGTTTTAGCAGTTGTGGACACCAGAAGCTCCTGAGGAAGATCGCAGCAGAGGGGTCGAAACGTCGATCATTTTAGTAGAAATATGACGCGACCTAACAACGCAGAAGATTTTAACTATAAATGAATGTGTAAGAGAAAAAGTGGCAGCTGACTATTACTTTTGTTTGTTTTGCACATACACTAAAGGCCATTAAAATTGCTACACCACGAAGATGACGTGCTACAGAGGCGAAATTTAACCGAAAGGAAGAAGATGCTGACATGAGGAAAGTTTCCAACCGATTTCTCATACACAAACAGCACTTGATCGGCGTTGCCTGTTGAAACGTTGTTGTGATGCATCGTGTGAGGAGGAGAAATGCGTACCATCACGTTTCAGAATTTGATAAAGGTTGTATTGTAGCCAATCACGATTGCCGATTATCGTATCATGACATTGCTGCTGACATTGGTCGAGATCCAATGACTGTTAGCAGAATATGGAGTCGGTGGGTTCAGGAGGGTAATAGAGAACGCCGTGCTGGATCCCAACGGCCGCGTATCACTAGCAGTCGAGATGACAGGCATCTTGTCCGCATGGCTGTAACGGATCGTGCAGCCACGTCTGGATCCCTGAGTCAATAGATGGGGACGTTTACAAGACAACAACCATCTGCACTAACATTTAGACGACGTTTACAGGAGCATGGACTATCACCTCGGAGACCATGGCTGCGATTACTCTTGACGCTGCATCACTGACAGGAGCGCCTGCAATGGTTTACTCGACGATGAACCTGGGTGCACGAATGGGAAAACATTTTTTTCAGTTGAATCCAGGTTCTGTTTACAGCATCATGATGGTCGCATCCATGTTTGACGACATGGCGGTGAACGTACATTGGAAGCACGTATTTGTCATCACCATACTGGCGTATCACCCGGCGTGATGGTATGGGGTGCCATTGGTTACACGGCTCGGACCCGTCTTATTCCCATTGACGGCACTTTGAACAGTGAACGTTACATTTCACATGTGTTAAGACCCGTGGCTTCATTCGATCCCTTGCGAAACCCTACATTTCAGCAGGATAATGCACGACCGCATGTTGCAGGTCCTGTACGGACCTTTCTGGATACAGAAAATGTTGGACTGCTGCCCTGGCCAGCACATTCTCCAAATCTTTCATCAATTGAACAAAATGGTTCAAATGGCTCTGAGCACTATGGGACTTAACATCTTAGGTCATCAGTCCCCCAGAACTTAGAACTACTTAAAGCTAACTAACCTAAGGACATCACACATAGCCATGCCTCAGGCAGGATTCGAACCTGCCACAGTAGGAGTCGCTCGGTTTCAGACTGAGGCGCCTAGTACCACTCGCCCACACCGGAAGGCCACTCTAGTCAACTTGTCCTAATGGCTCTAAGCACTATGGGATTTAACATCGGAGGTAATGTCCCCTAGACGTAGAACTACTTAAACCCAATGTCAAGTGAATGGTTTCGCGGTACTCCCTGAGAAATTTCGTCATTCTGGGAGGGACAATGGATCAACACTAGTATGCATCTATCCTTAGGTGCCACGTCAACCTCTACATGCGGTCTGTTCATTGTTAGCACGGTCGAATCTACCAGCAGGACAATGCAACATGTCACACAGTCCACCGTGCACGTTCAGGGTTTGGAGAACACCAGGATGAGTTTATCGTGTTCCCCTGGTCACTAAACTCTCTGAGTTTAAATCCAGTCGAGATTCTGTGGGGCCTTTTCGACAGGGCTGTTTGCGTCACTGATCTTCAACCGAGAAACCGAGTGCATCTGGCCACAGCATGCCTCATCATCCTTGTCGTTGCCTTACAGAACCTCAATGATTCTCTTCCTGCACGTCTGCGCTGCGAAAGGTGCTCATTGGGGGTTTTGACAGGTGGTCGAATTTAATGTGATTGCACATGTACCTGCAGTCATAATCCATCGGCTTTTAGACCTGATGGCACAGTAAATGCCTTAGAAGATCTGAGTATGAATTACTGGTCGCTGTTAATCCTCTTTACCATGAAGTCCTCAAAAACTATCACTTTTGCATTCTGTTTTCCTGTCCATGGCTGAGTTCGGAATATTTTGGTTTCGCCGAAGAGCAATCGCGTTCAATCTTTCCGTTTCACGTCAGTGATACTGCACACAGATTTCATGTAGAGGGTGTTACAAAAAGGTACGGCCAAACTTTCAGGAAACATTTCTCACACACAAAGAAAGAAAATATGTTATGTGGACATGTGTCCGGAAACGCTTACTTTCCATGTTAGAGCTCATTTTATTATTTCTCGTCAAATCACATTAATCATGGAATGGAAACACACAGCAACAAAATTTACCAGCGTGACTTCACTTTGTTACAGGAAATGTTCAAAATGTCCTCCATGCATCCACCCTCCGTCGCATGGAATCCCTGATGCGCTGATGCAGCCCTGGAGAATGGCGATTTGTATCACAGCCGTTCACAATACGACCACGAAGTGTCTCTACATTTGGTACCGGGGTTGCGTAGACAAGAGCTTTCAAATGCCCCCATAAGTCAAAGTCAAGAGGGTTGAGGTCAGGAGAGCGTGGAGGCCACGGAATAGGTCCACCTCTACCAATCCATTGGTCACCGAATCTGTTGTTGAGAAGCGTACGAACACTTAGACTGAAATGTGCAGGAGATCGATCGCGCATGAATCACATTTTGTGTCGTACTTGTAAAGACACATGTTCTAGCAGCACAGGTAGAGTATCCCGTATGAAATCATGATAACGTGCTCCATTGAAGGTAGGTGGAAGAACATGGGGCCCAATCGAAACATCACCAACAATGCCTGCCCAAACGTTCACAGAAAAATCTGTGTTGATGACGTGATTGCACAATTGTGTGCAGATTCTTCTCAACCCACACATGTTGATTGTGAAAATTTACAATTTGATCACGTTGGATTGAAGCCTAATCCGTAAATAGAACATCTGCACTGAAATGAGGATTGGATGGACCATTCGCAGAAGTGTACCCGTGGAGGCCAATCAGCTGCTGATAGTGCCTGCACACGCTGTACATGGTACGGAAACAACTGGTTCTCCCGTAGCACTCTCCATACAGAGACGTGGTCAACGTTACCTTGTACTGCAGCAACTTCTCTGACGCCGACAGTAGGGTTATCGTCAACTGCACGAAGAATTGTCTTGTCCATTGCAGGTGTCCTCGTCGTTCTAGGTCATAGGCTGGAATGTTCCGTGCTCCCTAAGACGCCGATGAATTGCTTCGAACGTCTTCCTATCGGGACACCTTCGTTCTGGAAATCTGTCTCGATACAAACGTACCGCGCCACGGCTATTGCCCCGTGCTAAACCATACATCAAATGGGCATCTGCCAACTCCGCATTTGTAAACATTGCACTGACTGCAAAACCACGTTCGTGATGAACGCTAACCTGTTGATGCTACGTACTGATGTGCTTGATGCTAGTACTGTATAGCAATGAGTCGCATGTCAACACAAGCACCGAAGTCAACATAACCTTCCTTCAATTGGGCCAACTGGCGGTGAATCGAGGAAGTACATACTGACGACTAAAATGAGCTCTAACATGGAAATTAAGCGTTTCCGGACCCATGAGCACATAACATCTTTTCTTTATTTGTGTGTGAGGAATGTTTCCTGAAAGTTTGGCCGTACCTTTATGAACACCCTTTAGTGTAACAGTTCTGTCTGCAATCCTGGTTTCAATCCAAAAACTGTCTAGTTTTTGCACAAGATGTGTAATAAATATTTTGTTTTTGTTGAGGTTACTAAGAAAGGCAGACTGTGATTCAACACACAACGTCTCGTCATTAAAGAAAATTTGTCGTGAGGTCCGCTTCATCGTTCGCCTTTAGCGTTCAGTAGCTTTTATGTTCGGAGACCTTTCTGAATGCCCGTGAAATACAACTGCAACATTATCTTTGATGCCTCTGAATACAGGCTATTAAAATTTTATAAATGTCACCTAAAGTTCCATTCTGTGGCCGCACGACGTGGTGGATAAGAAACCCTCCATCTATAACAAAGAAATTCGATTAATTATTGTCAATATTGCTTCTGGTACTTGATTGGAAAGATTGTACAGCGACGACGTTTTCCTCGTCAATTCACTACTTTCAAACAGAGATATTAGTACACTCAATAACTCGTACACGAAACAATCCTTTAAATCGACATGTGAATGAAATGTGCACAGTATTCTCTGAAATAACAGAGTAGCATCTACTTCAGTAATATATTTTATTCAAGCCCAACAGTTGACATGCACATTGTCCTAACCCTGCTGGATCTCTTCAGAGAACCAAAATTTGGCGAGATAGTAACCATTATTCGAAGAGCTTCTTCACCAACAGACACAGATTTGTAGCAGCTTACTTCCTGAGAAGCTACTAACACAGATCCTAATGATACAGTTTCTCCTTATAAGCAAATGGAGTGAGTTATTGCAACTATAGATGAAATCTTCCGAGAAGTTTCTTCTCAATTTCTATCCTCCCAGTCCTCAGTTAAACATGTTGAACACTCGAAACCGAAAGTAATTTGCAGAGCTGTCCCATAGCTTCATATATGTGATGTATTATTGGCACACCGCAAATCCATCGGTTCAACACCCTATCGGTGAAACCTTTTCCGTGTCAGATACCTCGACACTCTTCAGGTTCTTCATATGAGTTTGTTCTGTCGTCATGTTGGTCCATACTCCGCACCAATACTTATCAGAACATCAAACTTGGAAGAAGCTGTCGTTAGTGAATTTATCGAACTCCGCGGGTTTCATGATTTCTTTCCGTTTTTCCATGTACAAATGACACACCATAGCATAAGGGAAGTTTTCAGTTGCATGGGATATTGGGAGCATAGCTCTCGCGCATTCTATATGGAGCTCCTAATACTCCATTCGCTCTGCTTGGATAAAATGCAATGCCAAGATGACAAGCTTACCGGAAGTCACCCACTGGGATTTTTTGTGATCTATCAAAGGCTTTTGATTGTGTAAATCATGGAATACTTCTAGATACGCTCAAATACTGTGGTATGAATGGGACAGTGCTCAAATGGTTTAAATCATACCTAACTGGAAGAATGCAGAAAGTTGAAATAAGCAGTTCACATAATATGCAAAAAACTGGTGATTTCTCAAACTGGCGAACAATCAAGAATGGGGTGCCGCAAGGTTCGGTCTTGGGTCCTCTGTTATTCTTAATATATATTAATGACTTGCCATTCTATATTCACGAAGATGCAAAGCTGGTACTTTTTGCCGCTGATACAAGTATAGCTATCACAGCCAACAGGCAAGAATTATGTGGTGAAATTGTAAACTATGTTTCTCAGAAAATCATTAAGTGGTTCTCTGCAAATGGGCTCTCATTATACTTCGACAAAACACAGTGTATACAGTTCCACACAGTAAATGGAATGACCCCATTGATAAATATAGACTTCAATCAGAAATCGGTAGCTAAGGTAGAATATTCAAAATTTCTATGTGTGTGCATTGATGAGGGGTTGAACTGGAAAAAAACACACTGAGGATCTGCTGAAACGTTTGAGTTCAGCTACTTGTGCTATTAGGGTCATTGCAAATTTTGGCGATATACATCTGAGTAAATTAGCTTATCACGTCTATTTTCATTCTCTGCTTTCGTATGGCATCATATTCTCGGGTAACTCATCATTGAGTAAAAGTGTTCACTGTGCAAAAGCGTGTAATCAGAATAATTGCTGGAGCTCATCCAAAATCATCCTGCAGACACTTATTTAAAGAGCTAGAAATCTTCACCGTAGCCTCACAATATATATATATATATATATATATATATATATATATATATATATATATATATATATATATATATATATATATATTCACATTCACTTATGAAATTTGTTATTAACAATCCGAAGGAATTCAAAAGTAATAGCAGTGTACATGGCTACAACACTAGGAGAAAGGATGATCTTCACTACTCAAGGTTAAATCTAAATTTGGCTCAGAAGGGGGTAAATTATGCTGCCACAAAAGTCTTTGGTCACTTACTTAATAGCATCAAAAGACTGACAGATAGCCGTATAGCATTTAAAAGGAAATTAAAAGAATTTCTTAATGGCAACTCGTTCTACTCATTAGATGAATTTTTGGATGTAGTAAGCGGGTAACTTCCCAACATCAACAAAAAAAATTAAAAATTATTGAGTGTCATGTTCTATTTTGTCTAATGTAATATATTGTATATACACCTTTTATTAACCTGACACATTCCATATCATTACGAAGTGTCGTATTCATGATCTGTGTAACAAGTACTAATCTAATCTAAGCTAATGTATTGTAGCCATAACAGGGAAGTTTTCCCTCTTTACTTAATATCATCCATTGAGTTGACAATTTTTTTTTTTCAGCTTTCCAGTCACTTTACCTGTTCACAAGTCGCCGAAAGTGGCACCGTTTCCACTCATACCAGAAATACAGTATCTGATATGTTGCTTCTGCTCCTACATTACCTCCACTTCCACCGGTATTATGATGGAAAGAGCACACACGACTGCAGACTGAGTCTGAAATGCCCTCATGTATGCACGACGAGAAAGCATACGGGGAACAGTAGTCTCCAAAATTTGAGAGAGTCCACTGTTTCCCAATTAGAATCTTATTGCTCCTAGAAAAGACATTATCAAATGAAAGCCTCCTAATCGAACACCTAAAGATGGCGGCGAGTGAGTGACGTGCGTTAGCTTGGCTCGCAAGTTTACGTGAAATCTGGAGGTGTTTTAAGCAGTTAGGCTAGTCTACATTTACTGAAGCCGTATATCTACTGCCGACTGTCGTGTTTCACATCACATACTGAGCACCAATTACACGGAATCGAACTTATAATGGAAAATCGCCGAACAATGAACAGTGTAACCAACGACCAGGCCGGAGACAGCGCAGCCGTGGAGTCCACACCGGCAGTTGCGGCCGCTTCGCCCGGCATCGCTGACATCGCCGCACTCGTGAAGGCTGAGGTGAGTGCCGCGCTGCAGGCTAAGGAGACGTTCGGGCTCGTGGTTCAAACCATCACTGATGCTGTCACTGCAGCAGTGACGAAAAAAATACAGAAAACTCTGGAGGCCAATGCGAGCGAGATCCGTGCACTGGACACATCGTTAAAAGCAAGTGAGGAGAAAGCACGACTGCTCGAACAGAAATTGATCGAGAAGACAGACGAGCTCGAACAATATCAGAGACGCAGTAATCTCAGACTGTTCGGCATTCCAGAGAGCAGCAGAAAGAGCGCAGATGAACTTGTGATAAACCTTGTCCAAGAAAAGCTAGGCGTGCGGGTGACTCTGAGTGACATTGACAGAAGTCATAGAGAGGGTCGTAAGTCGCCAGGATCTACAAAACCAAGACCTATAATAGTGAAGTTTATGTCGTATCGGAAAAGATCTGAAATCTTCAGAGCAAAGAAGAATCTCGCTAAGTCGGGTCTGACAGTACGCGAGGATCTGACCTCTGAAAGACTAAAGATTTTGAAGAGCGCGATTTCGAAATTTGGGCTACAGAACGTATGGACAAATGACGGCAGGATAATGGTTAAGACCGAAAATGGAAAGAAAACAATTTGCAGTGTTAATGAACTTGAAAGCCTGTGCGTCAGAAGCTAAATCATGTCTAATCTTGCTGCCACTAACCTGTATGTTTTTACTGTTTACACTATCGTAACTAATGTATTTTCAAATTATTCGTTTCTCCACATAACTATTTTTCTTTTATCTCTAATTATTTTTTCTCGTGTAATTTTTGTTATTATTTGTATTATCAACTTTTCGTTTCTTCACATAACTATTTTCATCTTTAATTGTTTCTCTCATGTAATTTTGTTAATTATTACATAAGGTAGTCTCACTTCCATGCTTAATTAGCAACCCACCATCATACTTTAGTTGTAATCCTCATAAGTGAAATTAATATCACACTCTGTCGTAACATGCAGATTACTACCGTTGTGTTTGACGAAATTCCTTCCCCTGCCAGCCCACGGCTGCTTCCAGAACCGTTGCAGACCTTGCTGACCTTGGCCGCAGATCCCGTTGCCTCCCTGGGGACCTACCCCCCCCCCCCCTCCCCTTCCTGACCGCTTTCACTGCACAGAACTGCGAGGACACTCCCTCACCCCCCTCCTTCACATGCCTTCCGCATTCCTCATGCCAGACCCTCTTGTCACCGCCAACCACGACCCGCAAACAACGGTCGGCAGCCTCCTCGGGCAATCAACACCCGAACGCACCAAGCTGCATATTGCACATGCAAATGTCCAGTCTCTGCCTGCTCACTTCGACGAGTTCAAATATATATTTCAAACTGCTGATATAGACGTAATACTTTTGTCAGAGACTTGGCTCAAACCAAGTATTCCTACACCTTCCGTAAACCTAGATGGTTGTATCTTTCTCAGGCACGACAGATGCAACAGACGAGGGGGCGGAGTAGGGGCGTACATACGGTCTGATTTGTCACCTACAGTACTACACACATCCGACAACACTGTAGATAAACAAGTGGAATATATGTTCATAGAGATCACATCACTTAACAGAAAGTGCTTAATATGTGTCCTTTATAAACCTCCTAAAGTAGGTGGGTTCGCATGCTTCGAAACTGCCCTCTCTAGTCTCGAATCGTCATATGAACATGTAATTATAGCAGGTGACACTAACGTTAATTTTCTGTGCAATAGTCCTTCCACTGGGAAATTTAATAGGATGCTTTCTTCCTTAAATATGACGCTACTTCAGCTGGCACCTACTCATCACACGACTACCAGTCACACTTTCATTGATATATTCGCAACGAAATCTCCGAACAGAATAATCCGCACCTCTCAAATATCTGCGCCTGGCATGTCTGCCCATGACATCATTTCCGTGACGTATTCACTAGAATGTCCTAGAAAGAAACAAAAACTGTCTACATACCGAGACCTCAAACGCATAAATTTGCCTGAACTCGAAACTGAGGCACAAGAAATAGTTTGGGGGATGAGCTCTACTCCCCTCATGGACATAAACGACAAACTCCAGGATTTCACTAACAAAATTACTCAACTGTATGACAAATATGCTCCAATAAAGACGAGAAAAGTAAAAAGGCAACCTGCACCCTGGCTGACTGATGAACTAAAACAGCTCATGAATCTCAGAGATGCTGCACATAGAGCATACAAGATACACCCTACACCTGAAAATCATGCTGTATACAAGCAGAAACGTAACAAAGTCAGTCAAGCGGTGAGAAACGCTCAGACATGCCCGTACATTAGCTGACAATAGATGTAGACCAGCTATCCTATGGAAAAATCTTCGTAGTCTCAGTTTAGGCAAAATAAAAGTTGCAGAAAATCACATGGTCCCAGCTGCAGAACTAAACCGATTCTTCACGTTACCTGCAACCAAAATTGTACCGCAAAAAAACAGAGAATCAGATTACTTCATGGGGTTGAACGACTGTAGTAAAGAAAAATTCTATCTACAGCACGTCACTTGCAGTACTGCCAAGAAAGCCATAATTCGGATTAGATCAGCATCCACTGGACATGATGGTATCACTATCCAGATGGTAAAACTTATTATTGACCAACTACTGCCCTCTATAACAGACATTTTCAACGATTCATTAATCACAAGTGTTTTCCCTGAGGCCTGGAAACTGGGACAAATTAAGCCACTGCCTGAAAAGGACATAGCCACAGCACCCTCTGACTACCGCCCCATCTGTCTTCTTCCTGCACTATCAAAGGCCTTAGAATATATAGTTCATGACCAGCTCACCATCTACCTCACTACTAACAACATACTAGACGAATACCAATCAGATTTCCGTAAACATCGAAGCACAACTTCTGCTCTGATAAAGGTGACAGATGACCTGAAACTTGCCATGGACAGACAAGAAGCGACTATCATTTCCTTTTTAGATTTCAGCAAAGCATTTGATACTGTCGACTTCGACATCTTACTAGCCAAACTTAGCGGTCTAAATTTCTCACCAAGTGCATTGCAGTGGTTTCGCTCATACATGACGTCTCGTCAGCGACGCGTCCTATCTGGGAATATAAAATTACAATGGCGGCAGGTAGTGTCAGGCGTTCCCCAAGGCTCAGTATTAGGTCCTATACTCTTCTCCCTGTATGTCAACGATGTGTCCTCGGTTCTGACGTATTGCAAATACCATATGTATGCTGATGACCTTCAGTTGTATCTAAGTGCGAAACCAAGCAATCTCAAGAAAGCTATTGAAAATTTCAATACTGACCTCGAAGCACTGTCAAAATGGGCACAGGACATAGGTCTAAAACTAAACCCATCTAAAACCCAAGCGGTACTTGTTGGACACTCTAAGCTCATTAGCCCAAAACATTGGGAATCCTTACCACCTCTTATCCTAAATGGAACAAATATTAACTTCTCTCCCTCAGCAAAGAGTTTGGGAGTAATAATAGATGAAAATCTAAATTTGACAGAGCACGTAACTTCAGTGTGCAAAGAAGCATCAGCATCCATTCATGTCCTACAAAAATATAAAAAACTCTTCCCTTTCGATCTGAAAAAGAAATTAGTACAAACGCTTATACTCCCAATCATTGACTACAGCGATATTATCCTACAAGGCCTCTCTCAGGAAAATTCGCAACGTCTGGAACTGGTTATGAATGCCTGCGTCCGATACATCTGTGACGTTCGACTTTTTGATCACATTTCACCAGCATATGCAAAATTGTCCTGGCTGCTTGCAGACAAACGCAGAGATTTCCATACACTCTGCCTCATCTACTGCCTTGTAAATATACACTATCTCTTCTCGTCCCTAACGCTCATGTCGGAACAACATGACAGAAACACGCGTTGCCATCATAATAAAATCCTCTCTGTTCCACTGCAGTCACCTTCTCCAAGTCCTTTACAGTAGCGGGAACCCGACTCTGGAATAACCTCCCTCATTATGTTAGAGAACTTAAAAACATGTCCAGCTTCAAAAAAACAGTTAATGACGTATCTACTTAAGCAACAGTAATGCCTTCCTCTGTACATGAATGCACTTCACCTCATTACTTCCCTCTTTCCCCCTCCTTAAATCTCCTTTCCCCAAAACACGCTAAACTAGTAAACATCTACTTTACACACCAATATATTATGTACATCTGCACAAACCTTCATTACTATTGCCAATCCTTCTCATGTTTGTCATTATTATTTGATTTATTTACTGTTATTATTATTGCTTATTATTGCTTTTATCATAATCTTTATGTATAGCACCTCCTGTAAAAATACTGCCAGCATTTAATTCATTAAGTCTTAGTCATGTTTATCATTACATTTTTTTTACTGTTATTATTATTGCTTTTATCATAATCTGTATGTATAGCACCTGTTGTAAAAATACTGCCGCATTTACTTTATTAGGTCTTAGTCACTACTCTTTATTCATATTGTCACTAGAGTAAGCTAAAATTCATTTAAACGATGGTCATGATATAACTCTGATGTGTGAAATGCTGCATGTGTGGAACACTGGTCCGATGTAAGAGAGGGCCTGATGGCCCTAATCTGATCAGGTTAAATAAATAAATAAATAAATAAATAAATAAATAAATTAGTGAATAGATCATTCCCTCCATTAGCCTTCATTGCAACTATATCTGCATCTACATACATACTCCGCAATCTACCATACGGTGCGTGACGGAGGGTACCTCATACCACAACTAGCATCATCTCTCCCTGTTCCACTCCCAAACACAACGAGGGAAAAATGACTGCCTATATGCCTCTGTACGAGCCCTAATCTCTCTTATCTTTGTGGTCTTTCCGCGAAATGTAAGTTGGCGGTAGTAAAACTGTTCGGCAGTCAGCCTCAAATGTTGGTTCTCTAAATTTCCTCAGTAGTGATTCACGAAAAGAACGCCTCCTTACCTGTAGAGATTCCCATCCGAGTTCCTGAAGCATTTCCGTAACACTCGCGTGATTATCGAACCTACCAGTAACAAATCTAGCAGCCGGCCTCTGAATTGCTTCTATGTCCTCCATCAATCCGACCTGATAGAGATCCCAAACGCTGGAGCAGTACTCAAGAATAGGTCGTATTAGTGTTTTATAAGCGGTCTCCTTTACAGATGAACCACATCTTCCCAAAATTCTACCAATGAACCGAAGACGACTATCCGCCTTCCCCACAACTGCCATTACATGCTTGTCCCACTTCATATCACTCTGCAATGTTACGCCCAAATATTTAATCGACGTGACTGTGTCAAGCGCTACACTACTGATGGAGTATTCAAACATTACAGGATTCTTTTTCCTATTCATCTGCATTAGTTCACATTTATTATTTATTTATATTTAGAGTTAGCTTCCATTCTTTACACCAATCACAAATCGTGTGCAAGTCATCTTGTATCCTCCTACAGTCACTCAACGACGACACCTTCCCGTACACCAGAGCATCAGCAAACAGCCGCACATTGCTATCCACGCTATCCAAAACATCATTTATGTAGATAGAAAACAACAGCGGACCAATCAAAGGGTGATAGCACATAGGGACAGATGCATAAAGCTTGAAGCATATAGGCATGCACAAGACTTATACAGACAGACGATATACAATACGCGTAGACAACAATGGGAGCTATTTATAACAACGCAAACAGAGCAAAATATGTGGGGGTTATTGTGTCCCACTGTTTCGAGGCACAAAACGCGTGGGTGTTTTCAGCTCGTTACTAAATGCAAATAAGTAGGAGGCCGAGTTGATAGGAGATGAAGGAGTCCATGTTGTAATAATATGCGGTACGGTACACTGTTAGAGAGAAGGATTATTATTCAAGAAACACATAGTACAATGAAATTACTTATCTTCAGTAGTTTGTAGGATTGCAGCTAGGGCTATAATTAACACAACATATTTTCAGGGACTAAACCTGTAAAATACAGTGAGCGAAGGGATATTTACAATTTGTACGGAAACCAGATGGCAGTTATAAGAGTTGAGGGCCATGAAAGGGAAGCAGTGGTTGGGAAGGGAGTGAGACAAGATTGTAGCCTGTCCCCGATGTTCTGCAATCTGTATATTGAGCAAGCAATAAAGGAAACAAAAGAAAAGTTCGGAGTAGATATTAAAATCCATGGAGAAGAAATAAAAACTTTGAGCATCGCCAATGACATCTTAATTCTGTCAAAGACAGCAAAGGACTTGTAAGAGCAGTTGAACGGAATGGATAGTGTCTTGAAAGGAGAACATAAGATGAACATCAACAAAAGCAAAACGAGGATATTGGAATGTAGTCGGATTAAGTCGGGTGATGCTGAGGGAGTTAGATTAGGAAGTGAGACACTTAAAGTAGTAAAGGAGTTTTAATTTTGGGGAGCAAAGTAACTGATGATGGTCGAAGTAGAGAGGGTACAAAATGTAGACTGGCAATGGCAAGGAAAGCGTCTCTGAAGAGGAGGAATTTGTTAACTTCGAGAATAGATTTATGTTCCAGGAAGTCGTTTCTGAAAGTATTTGTATGGAGTGTAGCCATGTATGGAAGGGAAACATTGACGATAAATAGTTTGGACAAGAAGAGAATAGAAGCTTTCGAAATGTAGTGCTACAGAAGAATGCTGAAGATTAGATGGGTAGATCACATAACTAATGAGGAAGTATTGAATAGAATTGGGGAGAAGAGGAGCTTGTGGCACGACTTGACTAGAAGGAGGGATCGGTTGGTAGGACGTGTTCTGAGACTTCGAGGGATCACCAATTTAGTATTGGAAGGCAGCGTGGAGGGTAAAAATCGTAGAGGAAGACCAAGAGATGAATACACTGATTCAGATTGTAGGTTGTAGTAAGTACTGGGAGATGAAGAAGCTTGCATAGGATAGAGTAGCATGGAGCGCTGCATCAGACCAGTCTCGGGACCACAACAACAACAAGCCTGATGGGCCCTCCTCAGAGAATCAATGCAAACAGAACTGGCTGGGGCCCGATTATGAAAGTGCGTCTGCCTAGGTTGAATTCCAGCTAAGAAGTGAACGAGGCACATCCCTGTAGCGTCCAGCTGCACAGCCCGCTAGAGTGCGCTGTGCTCGGCAGACGACAGGCTGCCAACCTAACCTTGTGTTGGCGCGGCGTTGTAGCAGTATCTACAAGGGGAACTATACAAGATACTGACAGAGAAGATAAAAACCCCACTAGTTCTGTCGGCCGTAGTGACCGAGCGGTTCTAGGCGCTACAGTCTGGAACCGAGTGACCGCTACGGCCGCACTTTCGAATCCTGCCTCGGGCGTGGATGTGTGTGATGTCTTTTGGCCAGTTAGGTTTAGTTAGTTCTAAGTTCTAAGCGATTGTTGACCTCAGAAGTTAAGTCCCATTGTGCTCAGAGCCATTTGAACTATTTGAACCCACTAGTTCTGGGAACGCAAAGGCAGGATTACGGCACGATGACGAGGGGATGGAGGAATACAGCGGAGTTTCTTGTGTATAAAATGCGCCCTGACGACGTTATCGATACAAATACAGATACACTAAGAGAAAATATACACACACCATACAACAGTGTAACTGTCACCTGTCCTTTTGCGCAAGAAGATGCTGCGGCTAGCAATCACAGAGCTCAAAAACAAGAAATCGCGTGGACCACTCGGAAACACTGAAAAAACTAGCACCGCAGATCACCCCGTTCCTAACAACGTTACTGAACGATGCCTCACGGCTGAGCAGCGTACCTACAGTATGGAAAACCTCCAAAGCAATCATTATTAAGTAATGAGCGGACAGGGACCCTTCAGATCCAAGACTTAGAGGCCAATATGCCTAATAAACACCCTAGCAAAGATTCAGGACAAGTTACCATGTAAGCGCGTGGAAAACACACAGAGCTCTCAGGGGTATGAGCCAACACCAATTCGGCCTCAGAACTGGCAGATCAATAGATGATGCCATCAACCGGGACCTACACATAGTTAATACTAAAACTAAGAAATAAGCCATGGCAATAATGACTGATAAGCCTTGGCGGCTCATATCGATAGTGCCACTCTGCTGGTTTATCTTTCCTGCCACGATCAGGGCGGTAAGCAGCGCCCTCTGGGGCCTATGTGAGGAGTAACGAGGCGAGGTCCTGTGGGGGCTGTGCTCCAGGACGTGGTGGGAGACGGTTGTCGGGTTGACGCAGCGGGTGTGGGACCGGACCTATCGCACGGGGATATACAAGTTGGCTCTGAACGGAAGGCGCCGTAGCAAGCAGCGGGAAGCGGGCGTCCTGTAATTTGTGTGAAGGAGTAACGGTTTTTGCATTGGATGTCCCAGTGGTTCCCGGGAGTTGCGGTGGCTGCTTTCGGAGAAGAGACTTGGTAAGAGTTTGCGTCTACGCTCCTTTCCGTACGATGTTGCTGCCTGCCGGTATAAACGGGTGGAAATCAGGCTCTTGTATTGACTATACGGGAACTGGTGATGTAAAATTGCATTTTAACTCATCATTCAGATTTTCTAGTCTTGCTCTCTTAAAAGGCTTTCAGTTTAAATGTTTGAGTGACTTAAAGGAAAAGAATATTATTTTGTAAGTTGTACTGACTGTTCCTTTTGGGTAATAACTGGCTTATATGTGCAATAAACGAGTGTCTAGTCAATGCACTGCTCTATTGCTAGCCTAACCCTTCCACTCCACAGCTTATTGAGCTGCTTTGTGTCGAAATTGTGTTCAGGACACGCCTCTGACCTGACACCTCAATTGACATTGCCGGAACATCCGATAATCTCTGGTGGCCCGCACTGTTTCAGAGGTTGAGACATCTGGAGGTACCGCAGCCACTGTACGACAGTTTTCTAGACTACTGTAAAGACCAAGTAGTTGAAAGGCATACGGAAAAACCAGAAAGTAATTAAGAGAATTACCAAAGGCTGTCCTCAAGGGTCGATCTGCGGCCCCCATCTACTGGGACATAACAATCCAACCCCTCCTATAACATCTGGATGGGGATGACAGGTCAGACGGAATTGTTGCCTACGCATACGACCTAATAGTTGTAGTCACTGCAAACAACAGAGCCCAGTTAGAAGAGAAAGCCAGTGGAATTGTACAAAAAATTACTCAATGGTGTCACAACAATAAACTCAGGATAGCTGAAAACAAAACAACATACAGATTACCGATAGCATCACTTCCAAGCAACCCTTCGGATAAAATTGGGGACACAAACCACAAACGAGCACACGTTACACACTATCTTGGGATACACATAGATGAAAAATTGAATTTCCACGAACACATAAGGCTAACAACAGACAAAGCAGAAAAAATACTACACAAACTAGTGAGGCTAAATTCAAAACAGTACAGATTACTTCTGCCATTCATATGGAGATACCACTGTGCGCTCTTTGAATCATACTCAGCTTCGCAGCTAGCACGTGGGCACATAGACTGAACGTGGTCACCAACGAACCATCGGTCCTAATTAGGTTATCTGGCACCTTCAGCACCACCTCAGAGGATGCACTTCTAGTGCTCGGAATATGTCCCATAGATATCACGATCAAATGCAGAGCTGCAAGGTACTGGTTAAAGATGGGGAGACTAGATAAGGTACAGACAATAAATAGCTGGTGTGCCGATAGAGACGATAAATCATCTTAAAAGTTGGCGTTCGGATACATGAGAAGGTGAGTGGGATATAAGTGGTAAGGGATGTAGACTGCACGACTTCCTCCCCGACATAAGGGAGCGGTTGAGAATGAGACATATCGATCCCAGCCGCGGTATGGTACATTTATTAACTGGGCACGGACCTTATCCCACGCACTAAACCGCGTAAGTCTGAGGCAGACAGGTGCGGGGAAGAAGGTTCCCCAGAACACACTGTGTTTTTCGGCGGGCAATACGTGAACAATATATACTACACTTAGACTGCACAGATACAGACATAGATGTATACACAGCAATAAGAGACGAAGAACAATGGACTCAGTTAAACGTATTGACAAAAACAACACATGAAGAGTACATGCAGACACGACATAACAGACATGCCCGTGTGCAACGTAACAACAATCTCCAGAGGGTTGACAGCGATACACACACTGACAGCGAAAACAATGACAACTAGGTGGAACAGGAGAAGAAAGCCGGGATGTGACACTAAATAAGCAAAAGTGCTGGCGATCTAGCCAAGAAATCACCACATGGTGGCCGCGGTGGTCTCGCGGTTCTAGGCGCTCAGTCCGGAACCGCGAGACTGCTACGGTCGCAAGTTCGAATCCTGCCTCGGGCATGGATGTGTGTGATGTCTTTAGGTTAGTTAGGTTTAAGTAGTTCTAAGTTCTAGGAGACTGATGACCACAGATGTTATGTCCCATAGTGCTCAGAGCCATTTGAAGCCACCACATGGTGTACACAGATGGGCACCTACAGTTAATGCATAGGTTTAGTAATAAACAGGATAATCAATACTATTTCTCTACTGACAACCGTGTGTCTGTGTGTGTGTGTGTGTGTGTGTGTGTGTGTGTGAGAGAGAGAGAGAGAGAGAGAGAGAGAGAGAGAGAGAGAGAGAGAGAGAGAGAGAGACTGGCGGTGAACGAACGGCTCGAAGAAACCATTCCGAGGTATTCACCGTCAGTCACATTCGGTGATAGTACTAACAAATCTCCCTTCTATCCTATCACCTTTCTATGTTCTTCTTAATAAACAACAAAATTTTATCTATGTTTCAACCGTAAAGTATTGTTATTTTGAGAAGTATTATTCTTTGTAAATGTAGATAAAACAAGACTGCAAAAAGATGAAGAACGAAAATGTACAAACTGTTTTAAAAAATCAGGTAACAGGTCTTTAATTTGGCAATAAATAAATTTACGAAACAAGTACACTGCAAGACCAAGTCACAGTAGGGACTTAAATGAACGAGGCCTGGTAGCTGACACAATCGAATCGAATTTTGCTTTACGGTGGGCTGTTCACTACCTTCCTTTTTTTTTGACAAAACCACACCCTTCACAAATTCGTGTCAGGTGTCAGGAGCCATAAATTCAGCATTCTCTGACAAGTTATTGATATCTGGATAATCAGTAATACTGTAACGAATCACTCTTATATCTTCATGGATGATAGCTGCTGCTGCTTCTACTATTACTCTTTCTCACATCTTTTTCATTAACAGCTTGCAAATTGTGCCATTGATTCCAAAATTTGTGGCCACTGCCACGAAAACATAAACTGAGGTACTTTATGGCATTGTGGCAAACAAGACCTCATCATCAAAGTGTTCAATCATTTTATTTTTGAGAGTCTTTATAGTCTTTGTCTCTCCTTCTGAGAGACTTTCTGCAACAAAATGAGCAGTGAAAATTGACATTCCTCTGAACTATCTATGAATTTGCATAATTCTAGAAAAGCTGCATTAAAGTTGGTATCTTGAGGGCAGCCTCTTTTTCGAACAGGGGAAGGGTTCGACACTAATTTATCTTTCTTTGCTTCCTCAAGCAGTATATGCTTCACAGTTAAAGAGCGAATTCCAAACACTGCACACCATTTGTGGAAAGGTTTCTTTGTTTCCGCCTTGTGTCACACTTTCCAGCACATACGAAATAGTCTTTTTGAAATTGAATGAATGAGAGGAAGAGGATCTCAAACTTTTATCATGGGTTTGTGTAACACTCCGATTAATTACTTTCCGCATATTACGTTCCTTAATACATTTACGTCGACATACCTTATGCACTGCAATCAGTGCAGCGTTCTGTAAAAGATTATGAGCCCCATCCTTCCGTTCCTTGTTGGCACATATCAGAGCTTCCAAACCCTTCGTCGCTATTGATGTCTCTCCTTCCACAAAGGACTGACTACAAATAAAACTGGTAGCAGAGTCCAGGATTACTGTTTTCTGAGTCCAGGCAAAAGAAATGAGACTAAGAAGAAGCACTTCCTAACACCACACACTGATGAATACTGCCACAAAAACTAATCTCTCTGGCCCTACTTTGACAGTTCACAAGTCTGCGAACACTTTCAATTATTTATTGCACACGAACCAAACATTGTACAGATATCACACATATATCATTTCTAAGAGAAACCCTGAAAGCTTTTTTTCATGTGTAAAGCCACAGAGTAGTTTGGTAACTTGCCCATAGAGAGTGCTAGTCGCAAACATGGCGAGTTCAGGTCCGGAGCGAGCTGTTTCATGATGTGGCCTCCCCGATCACCAGATCTCACTCCGTGTGACTTTTTTCTGTGGATACACATTGAAGACCTGGTGGCTGTACCGTGTAACGGAACCTACTAAAGGCTTTACCTTACCGAAGTATGCGACACCCTCCAAATTCAACCGGTTTAAACGAGTATTTATGATTATAGAAAAGTTATTGTGTGTGTTAACAATGATTTCATAACATGTCTCCATAAACAGTCAGCCAATTAAATTATGTTGAATAACTGACCCCACACAAAAGTTAATATCACTTGATCACTGACACAGCAAATGTCATCATTTAACAACACTAAGTTCATCTTAAATAATTAGTAGGAAGTACGAAAAATACTGGCCAACATACGTATTTTGGATCTCCTTAAATAAAAATCACCCAGTGAAACCTGTTTGTTCACTAGCACCGTTTTCACTCAGTATTCACGTAAACACTCCTATTTTATACGAAAACAAATGTAATTCTTAATAATTCATGTTATTCACTTATTTATGCAAATTAGAGAAATCAATTGACGAACTTCTAAAAAATGGCCTTTTTGTAACAAAGAATTATTCTGTCAAGTCAACAAATTTGTCTGTCACTTTAATAACCGGTTAAATTATGTTACTCGATATAAATTAATAAAGTTTCTGCACAGACGTACATGTGGCTTATAAAATATATCTCTTTTTAGTAGTTCTTTGACAAGCTTATAAATACAAGCAACAAGAAGGATCGGGAGCGGAGTCTGAATGTCACTTTGGTAAAGTTTATGTGTGTTCATTGTTCGAGGTGGATAAACATTGCAAAGAACGTGTAAAAGAAGTGCTACTTTTTGTTGCGTCATTGTCTTTGGTGGACAGTGGAATTAAGATGGCCACCAGAGTAATAAATATTTGAAGTTTAAATATTTGTTGGTTTCGCTCATTATTTATCATCAAATGCACATCAAAATCACGGGACTTCATCTTCTTACCCCTAGACAACCAGATTTAGAGCCAGCATTTGCATCGAGGCACAGCAGCGATCCAGCAAGCAGCAGCGATTACCAGAATGCATTTTAATGGCGCCAACCTAAAATCAAGTGCTAACAACTTCCGCAAATGGGAGTGAAATAGTGCTATTATAGCAATATCTACGACTAGGCGACCATTATAAGGGCCCCTACCATGTGATGCAGTAGAGCTCCGGGAAGCGACTGCTGCAGTCGACGATGCCATGCTCGGATGGGTATGGCAAGAATTTGATTACCGTATTCACATCTGCTGGGCCACTCATGGTTCGTATACCGAATGTTTGTACAAAAAACTTTCTGATGTTCTGTTGAAAATGCAGTATGTATGGCATCTGTACAATGTTTAGTTCTTGTGCAATAAATAAATGAAAATGTTCCCGGACTTTAAGTACAGCACCCCGTATTTACTAATAATAACTCTGTTCAAACAATGAGTCTTTTTTGTGTAAATTTAAAATATGGTACAAACTGACTTTTGGAGAGGATACGCCCCCAGCCCTACGAAGGGAAACTTTACTGTTTCATATTACTATACCCCATATCAGAAGTTTCCCGAAGTTTCAAAACTTTATAAATTTTTCCCCCATTTGCTGAATTTCTTACTGATCTGCCTGGGGCAGGGACGAACACATTTTAGAGCATTGTGTAGTGCGTATAGTAGAGGAACATTTCGTGGGCGGTGATTCTTTGTTGATGGTGTCCCACTCGAAAGAGACCCCGCAAACATGTGTAGCAATTCCGTTAAATGGCGCCTTGTAATCTGTGACAGTAGACTTGACCACTGTTTCTACGTTTCGATACAGCGTATCGATACGTGGAACTGTTTCAGTGTTTCGGAACAGGTCTGGTTCACTGTTTCGAAACAGTGGTGTTTCATTCCGCCCCTGTCTCGGATAACCGGACCAGATTCGATCTCGAGCCAGACACAGAAACTGTATCGTTGTTTCACAATAAGGCTGTTTCAGTCCACGTGTGCTTGGAACGGACTAATTGTATCGAAACAGTGATGTTTCATTCCGCTCTGCGTCGGGCGAGATTCGGGCTGCACAGGTACTGAAACACAACATACCACTTCGTGAAACACATTCAAGAGTGTCGAAATCTTTTTGAAAAGCAATAGCATGAAGCTTGAGATATCCGAAAATAAAGCTTCGTTTCTAGCTGACTGTCCTGTTCCAAAATGGCATAACGTCTGCTTTATAAACACTAACCAAACAATAAAACAACGCATACTATTCACAATCAAAATAATAAATATGTGAAAATCATTCAGTTAAAATACATTTTTTTTTATTACATACGCTTCTCTGTTCATGTACAGTAATCATATTAAGAAACGCAAGTAAGCATACAACATTTCGAATAAATAAAAGGCGTAGAGCGACAGTTATTAGACATATACATAAATTTGATGTAGGTATAATTGTAAGCAATCTGTTTTACATATCACTGATAGTCTAATGGTGAACGGGAAGGGCTGGGAAGCATAGTAAATTTATAGTAACGGTTCGAAACACCTTGAAAGACGAAATTTTTTTTGTGTTATATTTTGTTATTTATTCGAATTATTTGGCGTTATTTGTTAGTCTATAGTCACTGTACCTATTATTTACTATGATTCCCTCCGTGTGCATGGAAATTAGCAGGATGGGTATATTAGCCATACTAACGGAATGTGGGAATCCCAGTAGCATATCCGTTGTTTCTGCAGTTTGCTCCCACCTCCAGTTCCGTTCGTGGTGGTTCTTCTGTCTTAGGATGTGGCTGTCATCAGCCAATTGAAAAGTATGAAAGTCACACAACACGCAAGCAGCGCATTTGCTGCAGGAAATACGAAACTGCCAAGACGCCTAAGTGATAATTTCATACTTTCTGCGATATGATTAGCGCTCTCGCTCCTCATTTGTGTTTATATGGACATACTTACACAGTTGACATTTAAGATGATAAAATGTGTAGGTTTATTAGATACCAAAACACAAGCAGTTTCACTGATTCTAAACAGTGTATAGAAACATTACATTGTACTGTTTCATTTGTTTCGAAACAGTTACGTGTTTCAGTTTGCCCATCTCTATGTGACAGTTGATGTGGCAACACTGCACTCTGCAACATCGTTTGACGCAACAGTGTGTCTCGACGCATCGCTGCTGCAGGAGCTCATTGTACGGTGTTTAGTGACAATGTATTGCTATTCTGTCGAAGAGCGCGTGTTTCTCGTTAAACAGAATTGGATTACTGGTTGCATTAATGTATGTCAGTGACTGCTTGCTGAACGGTCTGGTGGCCAGTAAATGCCGTCTAAACGCTGCAGAGAAAAGTTAGTGAACAAGATGGAGGGCAGCAGCGTTGGCTGTTCATGGCTGGGGACGGCCCTCATTATCAGAAGACAAATTGACTGACGCGAAACGAACATTGCTGGCCTCTCCTGAAAACTCTGTTAGATGTTTATCTCAGGAATGTGGGATGTCACGGAGCACGTAACACAGAGCTGTGAAGAATGTCAACACATATACAGGTACTGCCCAGGAACTGAATGCAGTGAGAAAGAAAACATGTTACTTTTAGCCGATGGCTTCAGCAATTTACACGAGTTCTAATAGCCCACAAGTATTAGGTCAGCCTTCAATTGAGGCCATAGTTACGCAAATTTCTACTTTAATTGTTCTAGACACAGGTCGATGTGATAATGTTACATCACAGTACTTGTTGTTGTTGTTGTTGTTGTTGTTGTTGTCTGCAGTCCTGAGACTGGTTTGATGCAGCTCTCCATGCTACTCTATCCTGTGCGACCTTCTTCATCTCCCAGTACCTACTGCTACCTACATCCTTCTGAATCTGCTTAGTGTATTCATCTCTTGGTCTCCCACCAACCGACCCCTTCTTCTAGTCAAGTTATGCCACAAACTTCTCTTTTCCCCAACCCTATTCGATACCTCCTCATTAGTTATATGATCTACCCATCTAATCTTCAGCATTTTTCTGTAGCACCATATTAAGAAAGCTTCTATTCTCTTCTTGTCCAAACTAGTTATCGCCCATGTTTTACTTCTATACAGGGCTACGCTCCATACAAATACTTTCAGAAACGACTTCCTGACACTTAAATCTATACTCGATGTTATCAAATTTCTCGTCTTCAGAAACACTTTCCTTGTCATTGCCAGTCTTCATTTTATATCCTCTGTACTTCGACCATCATCAGTTATTTTGCTCCCCAAATAGCAAAACTCCTTTACTACTTTAAGTGTCTCATTTCCTAATCTAATTCCCTCAGAATCACCCGACTTAATTCGACTACATTCCGTTACCCTCATTTTGCTTTTGTTGATGTTCTGTCCATTCTGTTCAACTGCTCTTCCACGTCGTTTGGTGTCTCTGACAGAATTACAATGTCATCGGCAAATATGAAAGTTTTTATTTCTTCTCCATGGATTTTAATGCCTACTCCGAATTTTTCTTTTGTTTCCTTTACTGCCTGCTCAATATACAGATTGAATAACATCGGGGAGAGGCTGAAAACCTGTCTCACTCCCTTCCCAACCACTGCTCCCTTTCATGTCCCTAGACTCTTATAACTGCCATCTGGTTTCGATACAAATTGTAAATAGCCTTTCGCTACCTGTATTTTACCCCTGCCACCTTCAGAATTAGAAAGAGAGTATTCCAGTCAACATTGTCAAAATCTTTCTTTAAGTCTACAAATACTAGAAACGTAGGTTTACCTTTCCTTAATCTAGCTTCTAAGATAAGTTGTAGGGTCAGTATTGCCTCACGTGTTCCAATATTTCTACGGAATCCAAACTGATCTTCCCTGAGGTCGCTTTCTACCAGTTTTTCCATTTGTCTGTAAAGAATTCGCGTTAGTATTTTGCAGCTGTGACTTATTAAACTGATAGTTCGGTAATTTTCACATCTGTCAACACCTACTTTCTTTGGGATTGGAATTATTATATTCTTGTTGAAGTCTGAGGGTATTTCACCTGTGTGATATGTCTTGCTCACCAGATGGTAGAGTTTTGCCAGGACTGGCTCTCCCAAGGCCGTCAGTAGTTATAATACGAATGTTGTCTACTCCCGGGGCCTTGTTTCGACTCGGGTCTTTGATGCTCTGTCAAACTCTTCACCCAGTATCATGTCTGCCATTTCATATCTACATTCTCTTCCATTTCCATAATATTCTCCTCAAGTACATCGCTCTTGTATAGACCCTCTATATACTTCTTCCACCTTTCTGCTTTCCTTCCTTACTTAGAACTGGGTTGCCATCTGAGCTCTTGATACTCATACAAGTGGTTCTCTTTTCTCCAAATGCCTCTTTAATTTTGCTATAGGCAGTATTTATCTTACCCCTAGTGAGATAAGCCATTACATCCTTACATTTGTCCTCTAGCCATCCCTGTTTATCCATTTTGCACTTCCTGTCGATCTCATTTTTGAGACGTTTGTATTCCTCTTTGCCTGCTTCATTTACTGCATTTTTATATTTTCTCCTTTCATCAATTAAATTCAATATTTCTTCTGTTACCCAAGGGTTTCTACTAGCCCTCGCCTTTTTACCTATTTGATGCTCTGCTGCCTTCACTGTTTCATCCCTCAAAGCTACCTATTCTTCTTCTACTGTATTTCTTTCCCCCATTCCTGTCAATAGTTCCCTTATTCTCTCCCTGAATCTCTGTACAACCTCTGGTTCTTTCAGTTTATCCAGGTCCCATCTCCTTAAATTCCCAACACTTTGCAGTTTCTTCAGTTTTAATCTACAGTTCATAACCAATAGATTGTGGTCAGAGTCCACATCCGCCCATGGAAATGTCTTTCAATTTTAAACCTGGTTCCTAAATCTATGTCTTACCATTATATAATCTATCTGAATCCTGTCAGTACTTATTCAATAAGATTAAGTAGATGAACACTGTGCCAAATTACCCAATACAAAGCTGCAGTTTAACTGGAGTTTTGGGTGCAAAGTCACAACCTGTCAAGTTTCACACATAAGTAAATGTCATAATAGGAATTGGAGTTACGTTGTGTCTGTTCGTTCGTTGAAGGGTTTCATAGTTGGCAACTTACTAAATACGAAGTTTTTCTAGGAAAATAACATAATATTAGACTTGTCTTTAGCTAAGCGCTATTTGTGCACTGAAGGCAAAGATATCCTAATTGATTTAATGCAAACCTCAGCAGCATGTTGCAAGTATTATCATGGTATTAAGGCAAAATTTCTGGAAGCAAAAGAACGCCCCAGTGAATTATTCTTTAAGTGCAATTCCTTAAGCGAAATTAGAAAGAGGATAACAAAGCTTATATCCATGACAAAATAACAGAATCCACACAGCTCAGTTCAGAATAATAAGGAAAGTTCAGATCCGAACATACGAAGTATTTACATGTATTTAACAAGAAACCAGGTGTAATAAATACGTATGATTACCATGTATCTGTGATGCCACATTATACATGACACATTTTGCCAAAACACCTACTGCATTCTCTGTGTGAAGTGAGATACTGTTGTACAAGAAATAAAATGAATGCTTCGTTGGAAGTTAAGTACATAGCACACATGTTTGGTGGAATTTATTGAACTATTTGAGCACATAGTAAACAACTTTCGAATTTACACATGTCCTTAAACATCTTCATATCTCTTAACGACCAGTAAATAAGTCAATGATTTTATAAACACATTGCCACATCTGCATAAAAAAGAATTAATGGTGGAAGAAAAATTAAGGAATGCCCTGATTACACTCACTGAACAGGCTATAACATGAAAGAGTACATACAACAAAAGATTAGGACTTGTAAAAGAATATTCAATTGGAGAAATCTTGTTAAAATCACATCCAAAACCTTCAACCTTCCGGAAAAGAGATAGTAAATGTTAGCTACTGTAAAGACCATGTATGATTAAAGAGATCCCACTTTCAGGAAGCTACCGTTTGCCTTTCCCAAAAATAAACAAAATCGAATGACTTTACAGTTATCAAGACTTATTGGTAGTGTTGATGGTTACATTTCTTTGAATTGAGAAAATGTGATAGGTAGAAATCCTTAAATAATGAATCACATAAAACTATGGTCTAAGCGAATTCATAACTGAAACAGTTTCCTTGTAGGGTACCAACATAAGATAGTGAATGCCGCATATAGCTCTGAAATGTTCTTGTCTGAAAGTTGGAAAAAAATGTAATGTATTCCTATGTGAATACATGAGTCCATATATACAGGGTGGTCCATTGATCTTGACCGTGCCAAATGTCTCACAAAATAAGCGTCAAACGAAAAAACTACAAAGGACGAAACGTGTCTGGCTTGTAGGGGGAAACCAGATGGCGCTATGGTTGGCACACCAGATAGCGTTGCCGTAGGTCAAACGGATATCAACTGCGTTTTTTTAAAAACAGGAACCCCATTTTTTATTACATATTCGTGTAGTTCGTAAAGAAATGTGAATGTTTTAATTGGACCACTGTTTTCGCGTTGCGATAGATGGCGCTGTAATAGTCACAAACCTATGGCTCACAATTTTAGACGAACAGTTGGTAACAGATAGGTTTTCTTAAATTAAAATACAGAACGTAGGTACGTTTGAACATTTTATTTCGGTTGTTCCAATGTGATACATGTACCTTTGTGAACTTATCATTTCTGAGAAAGCATGCTGTTACAGCGTGATTACCTGTAAACGCCACATTAAAGCAATAAATGCTCAAAATGATGTCCATCAACATCAACGCATTTGGCAATACGTGTAACGACATTCCTCTCAACAGCAAGTAGTTCGCCTTCCGTAATGCTCGCACATGCATTGGCAATGCGCTGACGCATGTTGACAGGCGTTGTTGGTGGATCACGATAGCAAATATCCTTCAACTTAGCCCACAGAAAGAAATCCGGGGACGTCAGATCCGGAGAACGTGCGGGCCATGTAATGGTGCTTCGACGACCAATCCACCTGTCATGAAATATGCTATTCAATACCGCGTCAACCGCACGCGAGCTAGGTGCCAGACATCCATCTTGTTGGAAGTACATCGCCATTGTGTCATGCAGTGAAACATCTTGTAATAACATGGGTAGAACATTAGGTGGGAAATCAGCATACATTGCACCTTTTAGATTGCCATCCATAAAATGGGGGTCAATTATCCTTCCTCCCATAATGCCGCACCATACATTAACCCGCCATGGGCTCTGATGTTCCACTTGTCGCAGGCATCGTGCATTTTTCGTTGCCCAATAGTGCATATTACACCGGTTTACGTTACCGCTCTTCGTGAATGACCCTTCGTCGCTAAATAGAACGCGTTCAAAAAATCTGTCATCGTCCCGTAGTTTCTCTTGTGCTCCGTGGCAGAGCTGTGCAGTACGTTCAAAGTCATCGCTGTGCAATTCCTGGTGCGTAGAAATACGGTACGGGTCCAATCGATATGGATGTAGCATTCTCAACACCGACGTTTTTGAGATTCCCGATTCTCGCCCAATTTGTCTGCTACTGATGTGCGGATAAGCCGCGACAGCAGCTAAAACATCTGCTTGTGCATCATCATTTGTCGCAGGTCGTGGTTGACGTTTCACATGTGGCTCAACACTTACTTATACGTTTGTGACTATTACAGTGCCAACTGCCACAAAGAGAAAAAATTGGTCCAAATAAAACATTCATTCATATTTCTTTACGTACTACAGGAATATGTAATAAAAAATGGGGTTTCCTATTTAAAAAAACGCAGTTGATATCCGTTTGAACTATGGCAGCGCCATCGAGAATCTTCTAGTAGCAGAAGTTAGTAAAAATGGTTCAAATGGCTCTGAGCACTTACCATCTATGGTGATCAGTCCCTTAGAACTTAGAACTACTTAAACCTAACTAACCTAAGGACAGCACATAACACCCATTCATCACAAGGCAGAGAAAATCCCTGACCTCGCCGGGAATCGAACCCGGGAATCCGGGCGCGGGAAGCGAGAACGCTACCGCACGACCACGAGCTGCAGACGCAGAAGTTAGTACTTGTGTGTATGTATTAGTCGTTAAAATGTTTTGCGAGTAATGAATACTTATATTTCTATGACATAGATGTGACTAAAACTGATAGCAGTTCTCAAGCAGAGCACAAAATATAAATTTTTGTGGTATACTGGGAGATATAGCGATATCGCGGTAGTATTGAGTGCGCAAAGTATGGAAGGGCAATGCACTGACAACGCTGACATTTTCACTCAGTTGATTCTTGTGGTTTCCGATTTGATTATGGCTGAAAAACTGGAACCAACAATTTGAATGCGGAATGGTAGCTAGAGTTAGCCACATGGGACATTCCATTTCGGAAATCGTTATGGAATTCAATATTCAGAGATCCACTGTGTCAAGAGTGTGCCGAGAATACCAAATGTCAAGAGTTGTCTCTCATCACGGACAGTGCAGTCGCCAACGGTGTTACCTTAACGACCGAAAGCAGCGCTTTGCTTAGATTTGTCAGTACTAACAGACAAGCAATGTGGGACGTACGACGAACGTATCCGTTAGTGCAGCGAAATTTGGCGTTAATGGGCTGTGGCAGTACGACATTGCCTGTAGCGCCTCTGCTGGACTCGTGACCAGGGGTCTCTAAACTACGGCCCGCGGGCCGAAACCGGCCCGCGAGAGCCGGCAAACCGGCCCGCGTTAGCTGGCCGGACATCCCTGGTATCCGGCCCTCCAAATATTTGAGGTGGTGCCTACACTGCCAACAATTGAGTTTCGAGGCCTATCGTGACCAGTACACCGCGACATTGTTGGAGCTCTATCTTTACAAAGCGGGAGGTCATGGTTAAACTTGTGGCTATCCATAATAAACAGACAGACCATTCCCCATGCGATAGAGAAATAAAAAAAAAAGGTTAACAGACTAGTACGGCGAAAACATTTTAAGGAAAGAAATTCTTTGCATTTTATTCTACTCACGGGTCTGGTGCAAGTCTTTCATATGGACTTCGGCGACTAACCTTAGTGATCAATCATTGTGGAAGATGCTTCTTAAGCGAGGTTTCACTTTCTGTACGTATTTCCATTTTCAGATTTTCCTTGTCGCTTCGAATTCAAGCTTTGAATTGTCCCACACCTACTAGTAAAGCGCATAAGACACTAAAAAACTCGTGACACACTCACAACATACACACAATCACGCAACAGAACTATCAAATATATACTCTGGCTATGCTACTCGCTGCAAGACTACATAACTAAACTTATTGTTGCACCGCTTGAAATAACAATGCGTTGACATACTCTACCTCTGTTACGTCTTGCAGTAATAGTGTTGTTAATAATGATTTTGAGATTTCGTTAACTTTGCAGGACGCTTTCGTGAAGAATGTGCAGTGACATACGTTTTTGTCGGTGAAATTCGCCAGAATAAAATATGCCAGAAATTCTGCCAGGTACGTACACCAATCAAAATTACGTAATTAAATATAAATCGTAGTTCGTTTCAGTGCTAGCTATTCCCACAACCTTAGGTTTTTGCGATATCATCTTTCCTTCAGCCTTACATTACGGTGATCATGGAGTACTAGGGCTTTTTAATCCCACTAGGCAGATCTTGGCCCTTATGACTTCGTGGAGGAATCAATGTGGCCCGCAGGCTAAAACGTTTGGATACCCCTGCCCTAGACGACTGGATACATATGGCCTGCTAAGATGAGTCCTGATATCAATTGTCAAGAGCTGACGGTAGGGTTCGTGTGTGGTGTAGACTCTACGAAGCCATGGCCGCAAGTTGTCAACTAGGCATTGTGCAAGCTGGTGGTGGATCCATAACGGTGTGGGCCGTGCTTACATGGAATGGACTGGGTCCTGTGGTCCAAGTGAACAGATCATTGATTGTAAATGGTTATTTCCGGCTACTTGGAGAGATATGGCAGCCAGTCATAGAACTGATGTTCCCAAACAACCATGGATAGCAACGCACCATATCACTGGGCCACAACTGTTCAAAAACTGGCTCTGAGCACTATGGGACTTAACATCTGAGGTCATCAGTCCCCTAGAACTTAGAACTACTTAAACCTAACTAACCTAAGGACATCACACACATCCATGCCCGAGGCAGGATTCGAACCTGCGATCGTAGCAGTCGCGCGGTTCCAGACTGAAGCGCCTACAACCGCTCGGCCACATCGGCCGGCCCACATCTGTTCATGACTGGTTTCAAGAACATTCTGGACACTTCGAGCGAATGATTTAGCCACCCAAATCATCCGACATGATACCATAGAGCATTTTATGGGACATAAAAGTTCTGTACGAAATCCATCACAGGCAACAATTTCGCAACTACAGATGGGTAGAGGCAGCGTGGCTCAGTCTTTCTGCAGGGGACCTCCAGCGACTTGTAGAGTCCATGACACGTCGAGCTGATGCACCGTGCCAGGCTAGAGGATGTCCAACATGATATCAGCAGATTCTTGTTGTTGTTGTCTTCAGTCCAGAGACTGGTTTGATGCAGCTCTCCATGCCACCCTATCCTGTGCAAGCCTCTTAATCTCCCAGTACCTACTGCAACCTACATCCTTCTGAATCTGCTTAGTCTATTCATCTCTTGGTCTCCCTCTACGATTTTTACCCTCCACGCTGCCCTCCAATGCTAAATTTGTGATCCCTTGATGCCTCAGAACATGTCCTACCAACCGATCCCTTCTTCTAGTCAAGTTGTGCCACAAACTTCTCTTCTCCCCAATCCTATTCAATACCTCCTCGTTAGCAGACATCCGGCGATTTTGTCACATCTGTACAGTTAATGGTTTGAATATAGCTATACAATTTTCTAACAGCTTTATTATTATTAGTATTATTATTATTATTAGTATTATCGTATACATCAATTACAGTAATACACATTTAGCATAACAAAGAAATATATATAAAAATGAACATATGAAATTGTATACAGTACACAAATTTTAAAGCAACTCAGATTACACTCGAATGTTGATGGACTCGATCCAGCAGAGTGCCTCGTGGGATGCTTGATGGAGCTTCTCAATGCCACCAGGGAAGCTTCTGATTGGACAGTCATTCACAATGTGGCTCATTGTTTCGGTGTCACCACATTCACACACACTGTCACTTGAAACCCTCCACTTGTGTGTGTTGTATTTGCACCTACCCACTTCAGTCCGATATCTGTTTAACTGCACCCACACCTCCAATTGGTTGGTGGAAGCCTGGAACTGGAACTGTTGGATTGTCTACACGTTTGTGGGCTCGGGTTCTTGTAGCTTGCCACCCACGTTTCTACTCTGCGTCCTCGTCGAATCCTGTGGATAGCATTTGGAATCCCATTTCATATGCTGGTCTTCTAGATCTGAGGCGTTTCCTGGGCAGTGATAGCAAATCGTCACGAAGAGGGATCGAGTTGTTTTCAGAAACTTACTGACAGAGATTGTAAAGAGCAGCTTTACGACGCAGGTCTGGTGGATACATTTTTGAAAGCACAGGTAGCCAGTAAGTAGGTGTAGACCGGTCTGTACCACTAAATACTCTCATAACTGAGCTCAGTTGGACGTCTACTTTCACTACGTGGGCGCTTCGGCGCCAAACTGGTGCACAGTATTCTGGTGCAGAGTATACCAGTGCGAGGGATACTCCTCGGAGGACTGATGTGGTTGCTCCCTATGTACTGCCTGCCAGCTTTCTCACAAGGTTCACTCGTGTTTCGTGTTTGTATCTTCTTGGCCAACTTGGAAAGGTGTTTTGCATATTAAAGTTCTGTCCAGAGTGGCTTCTAGGTATTTTGGGCTTTCGTTGCATCTGACTGTGCCAAAAAGGCCGAACTGTGGACTGATCTTTGCTGATTAAAGGTCATTACAGAGGTGGAACGTCTGTTTTAAAAACCTTTGGTCTCAGTCGCCATTGAAATTTCCAGGTCATCTGCATACTGAAATTTTCGGCACGTCAAATTCGGCAGGTCAGCTGTGTAGACGTTGAATAACACTGGACCAAGAACAGAGTCCTGAGGCTGACAGCTTATATGTACGAAATAAAAATTCATGAGCTGGAATTAGGCAAATAATTAGTTAGCTGTAAACAGATAAGTATATATGGTTAAGTCATGGATGAACCTTTTTGGGGTGAAAGTTGTATGTGTAATAAGGTGTGATTCTTCCATAATTGAGCATAACTGTAGAATTTCAGTTCGATGTGTGTGCATTTTGCGCACGCACACACACACACACACACACACACACACACACACACACACACACACACACACACACACACACACACACACACACACACACACACACACACACACACACGCACACACACACACGGTAGTAAGTCTGCTTCGAGCAGGTGATCTATTTTGCAATATAGGTAACGATCTGTTGTTGAAGCTTTAAGTCATGCAGATTCCATGTAACAGTAAATCTTTAAAGTGGAATCTGCTAAATCTCGTCAGTAGTCATCGATAGAAGGGTGCTATTACATAATGTGTAAACTTCTGTTACAAGAAAACAATGCAACGATGGATGCGAAATTAATATCGTCTTTCTCAACGAAATGAAAATATTTTTGAGTTTCATTAAGACTAACGAGATATGCAGTAACTAATTTGAAGTATGTTCGTGTAATACAAATGATAGATCTCTAAAGTGAGAACCAGTAACTGGCCATTGTGGTCAAGCGGTTCTAGACGCTTCAGTCCGGAACCACGCTGGTGCTACGGTTGCAGGTTCGAATCCTGCCTCGGGCATGGATGTGTGTGATGTCCTTCGGATAGTTAGGCTTAAGTAGTTTTAAGGCTAGGGGACTGATGACCTCATAGTGCTTAGAGCCATTTGAACCATATGAAAACCAATATCGGAGCTATTATGAAATCTGTTAGTGTACCTAAAAGCAATTAAACGTTTGGGACTGGAATAAGAGTATTAACATACTGGGTAACGTGCGAGTGAAATCCTGTGTCTGGCATGTTTCCAACAGTGCAACCGGACAGTTTCACTGACGCAGACGCTACACACAGGTGAAAACTTCACTTACCTGGGTCCAGTTGTTACACCATAGCTCTAATACTCTACTGATTTATTTTTCTTTTTGCTTTATTTAATGTTACATTGTTGAGCTTCCGTAAACGTTGTTTGATTGAATCAATAACACAAAATTGTATACTACTTTCTTTCTTAAAACTTTGATGTCATGGTTTGATTCTATACAATGTAGTATATCTGTCATTTAAATTCTTTGTCCCAATTGGAGGGAGACAAACCTTATTGTATATATTTCGAATTTGTTTAAATAATTTTGTTTAGAACTACCTATATGTGCAAATGATATGTTTTGTTTAAAATGATTGTATGCTGTTATGTAAACTACTATCCTTCACTTAGGATTATTAGTTATTTTGTGTGTAAGAGGTAGTGCAGTTCCCCTCGGGAACGGAACTTAGTAGCGCGCGCATGTTGTGGTTGGCCTAGGTAGAAAAGGTGGAACAAGAGTCAGTCGGGGACGAGCTACCAAACTGTGAACTGCCCATGTAAAAGTTGTATATTGTGCTGGTTCCAAGAGAGGCTTTTACTGACGTTTTGCAATGCCTCGGATGGATGGACAAATAGCTGGAGCTACTCTGAAATTGGTATGTATCATCGCCACCAAGATATGACAGAGTCCAGCAGTTCTACCTGCAAATCCAGCTACCAACACGCAATCGCCACCACACTGCGCAATCACTGTAATGGAGCACTATAGCAATGTGCAGTAAAGGATCAGCTCATTGGATGTTTTAGTGTGCACAAATATAAGGTAACTTATAACTGAATTTATGTACCTACCTTGATTTTTTTTCTTATGGTAACACCTTTCAGGTTCCTCCCCGTTTGAACTAAAGTGATTACCGAGTGTCCTTACTGAAAGAGCGTTAAATCCCAGTTTTTTGCTAATAATGCCTCTTGAACATAACAAAAAGAAAGTTAAAGTTAATGTGGCAAGAGAGTGAGTTAAAGTAAATGATGCTTGCTGAAAATAATTTTCGTATTAAAACTGCTTATTAATATGTTGTTGCCAACCTCAAAATTAAAAGTTCTTAAGACTGAGGCTTATAAAGTTTTGCTTAGTAAATGATCACATTGCTGCTTGTTGTAAATAGCAAAAGGTGGGTCAGTATCTTACAAATATGTTAATTTTGTGTCTCAGTAGTAAAAGTGGAAAACTGCAGTTGTGGAAAGTTATATACTCATGCTTGCTAAGCACTGGTTTCTTTTGTGTATTGAAAGTGCATATTAATGTTGTAACTGGAGCTATAGTTTGTCTATTGTGCTCATGCTAAATAACAATTGATAGAACGACCACTACATATGAAAACAGTAACTTCTTTTATTCAAAAATCAGTGAGAAATTCGTTGTTAGTGAAGCACATTTAACTTTCATTCTAAATAGAAAAGTATTTAGCTGAGAGAGAGAGAGAGAGAGAGAGAGAGAGAGAGAGAGACTTAACTTATGACCAGTTTAGAATTTTGCAGTGAACTACATTTACAATTTTTTTTTATAAGATAGGAAAATGTTTGAAAAGTAATATTGAACCTATGCCTGTTTTATGATTCTTCAGTCAATATTGATAGTAATATTATTGAGACGATTCAGTTTGAACAAGCCTTGAAGGCAAAAGTATATGTCGTTTTCTGTTGCCATTATTCAAATAGCCATGTTATCTTACAACTGTTAGAATTTTTTTTAACATAAACATATTCAGGTGCCCAAGTTCATTTCACTCACGTATGGAAAAATATAGGTTGTGTTTGTCTGTTAAAGTTACTCATACTTATTTTCTTAAACAAGAATGTCAATCACTCTCTTGCCTAATAAGGCTGGCGACCGTTTTCTTTATCCTTTGAACAGTGTAGATAGGTAAAATATTGTTTGTTACTGTTTAAATATTTACGTAATTCTGACTTCCACTTCCGATAAGCCACCTCCGTTACGTACAACACGATCAACGTAACAAAATTCCTCTAAGAGGGTAACAGTGCTCTGTTGCTTTATACCATAATTACTCTAACAAGTTTTTATTTCACGACCTGCCTCCAACTTTAAGGTTATGATATAGCAGTAGCAGACAAGAGTGTTATACACTCCCGCGAGTCGCTGCTTGAGTGTAGTACGGATCGCGGAAGAAGGATATCCTCGAGCTCATAAACGAGTAATGTCACACGCGCAGGCGCCCTAACACGGTAGACACCGCATTGTATTGCCATCTGGGTGTGAGCTCTAGCACCCGGCCGCAGTCCCAGGGTACGACAGGGATTTGTCGGCGCTGAGTCGCACACGTGGTACCGTTAAGACATTCAAACGACACGATCAGGGTTAGCGTGAAAATGGGTCTACTGAGGCCGCATGTTGTGCCTGTCATGAACCTTAGAAAAAAGTTGAAGCTGCTGAACGCACGTTGAGGTGCGTAATAAGAAAGGGAGTAGTGGTTTCCGCTACAAAACAAAGCAAAAAGTTGTTATAGAAAATAAACTCTGAAACGATGTCCCCATAGCGCGTGGATTTCATAATTCTATTTCATTTATAATCTATGTCTTGTGAGGAATAATTTATGTAGTAATAACCTTTACTTCAGCACAACCACATGAGTTGTGCAAAGGCGTTTCTGATTTAACTGCACGATTGCTCCATCACACCTTAGGAAATAACAAACGAAATATTTTTTACTTTAACGTAATTACAGATTAAAATTTTCGATTTTTTCCTTTATTTGTCCTATTAAATCTTACTTCTTACCAAATTTGATGATTCTACGTCAACAGGAAGTACCTCATAGGTTTCAAAAAGTAAGTTTCCGAGTATCAAAATACGTGGCATTGTTTGCTGTGATGCAGAAGCTTTTTTACACCGCCAAGGGACCGTGGACCTCAGTACGCTGCATAAATTTCAAACTGATACGTTGTAACAACCCTACCACAACAAAGGTCAAAATTTTTTTATGATTGTAGTGTTGCTCAAGCTGCTAAATATTGCATTTTCGGGCAACAACAAAGTTATATTATGTGGCACGTGACATTAGACCACAGTTAATAAAGTCATTTCATGAAAGAATGGATAAACTAGGCACTCATCTTTTCGTGTTTCCCACGCTGGTCTCGTTGGCTCATTCGTCGAAAATCTAGGTGATGATGATTCCAAGCTCGGATGCAAAGAGGCCTAGGTGTTATTCTGCGATGTTGAAAAGTTTTATAGATTTGTTTCATAAACCATCCTTGAAGATTAAACTTTTGCAAGTTAGCACAATGGTGATGTAAAAAAAGTAATCAGCACTCCGAATTTAAGTTACACTTCTTTGTTATTGCTTTTATTGCAATATCACGTGACTCGTTCCAAAACATGACTTCCCAAAATAAAACATACTTGAAAATATCTTCCTCACTGTTAAATTTCACATTTCATAAACTGACTACAATTTGCGTCTTTTTAACATCACGACCAAAGCTTGACTCTAATAACCGCTTACGCACCCAGAAATCAAATTTACAAGTACGTCAAAGATCATAGTGAAAAAAAGAAAAAATACACATAAGAATAATATCATTGTAATATATACATTTCCATGTATCGAAGTACCTCTACATTAATGAAACCAAATCTGAATGTTGTCAAAGAAATATGTTAACTATTTTACAGAAGCACAGTAGAATATTGCTGGTATCGAGAGGTTGAGGTGAGGTGCCGTAATGGTTACGTAATTCATGTACCATTACAACGTCTACCATTTCTTGAGAAAACGGCTTTTTAACAGTCACGCAGACATACTGACAGTCGGACAAAGAAACTGATCCTATTAGGGTATTGCTTCTACCTATTAAGGTACGGAATCATAATTATGAAATTTATGAACTAGAAATCTTTTTACTACGTCATTTATATGTATCCTGCAAAGGGCGTTTCAGAAGTGACGGTCAGTAATCAGAGATGTGACAGGAATGATCATTCGAAACATAAAAGCCAAGTAGATATGGGTTCTAAAACGCTTACCTAAAGAGCTGAGAGCAATTCTTGATCTTCGATAATGTGAAACATACCTTCACTTCAGGCTCTTTGCTTTCTATATTTTGGGTAATGGCACTATGGACCAAAACAAGGAAAAAATGTCCATCAAACATGTGCTCTAAACTCCACACCTTAAAAGTTATGAACACTTGTTCATTAGAAGAACTCTGTTTCAAAATAGCGAACATGAACAAGCGCCCATAGTTCTTATCTCTGAATATCGGCCGTCACTTCGGAAACAAGCTGTATACATTGAGTGATTCTATAATACGAGTGAACTGTGGCGATAATATAGTAATGAACTCCCCTACACGAGAATAAGTGAAGAATGATGATTTGTTGAAAGGTGTCGTGAAGTAGACTGCAGAAAATCTGTGGCAACGCTACTCAACGGGGCTGTGTACTTGTACACTATGAAAATAGTCCACAGCCGCCCAAGGCCTGAGCTGACGTAGAAATTATAATCTCTCTGTACTACTTTCATTACATTTTTGCTAAAAAAGTACCAACTGATACCTTTAGCTCGGTTCTTCTTTTATCAGTTGCTTCTTGCATTCTTTTGTGTCTGCACTGAAAGCAGAAAGTGGTGATGTTGTTGTACAATTTAGAATTACAACATGTGATTTACAGCTCTATTGAAAGCAATATTGCTTTTTTGTTGTTGTTGTGGTCTTCAGTCCTCAGACTGGTTTGATGCAGCTCTCCATGGTACTCTATTCTGTGCAAGCTTCTTCATCCCCCAGTACCTACTGCAGCCTACATCCTTCTGAATCTGTTTAGTGTATTCATCTCTTGGTCTCCCTCTACGATTTTTACCCTCCACGTTGCCCTCCATTACTAAATTGGTGATCCCTTGATGCCACAGAATCAACCGATCCCTTCTTCTAGTCAAATTGTGCCACAAACCCCTCCCCAATCCTATTCAATACCTCCTCATTAGTTATGTGATCTACCCATATAATCTTCAGCATTCTTCTGTAGCACCACATTTCAAAAGCTTCTATTCTCTTCTTGTCCAAACTATTTATCGTCCGGTTTCACTTCCATGCATGGCTACACTCCAAAAAAATACTTTCAGAAACGACATCCTTACAGTTAAATCTATACTCTATGTTAACAAATTTCTCTTCTTCAGAAACGCTTTCCTTTCCATTGCCAGTTTACATTTTATATCCTCTGTACTTCGACCATCATCAGTTATTTTGCTCCCCAAATAGCAAAACTCCTTTACTACTTTAAGTGTCTCATTTCCTAATCTAATACCCTCAGCATCACCCGACTTAATTCGACTACATTCCGTTACCCTCATTTTGCTTTTGTTGATGTCCATTTTATATCCTCCTTTCAAGACACTGTCCATTCTGTTCAACTGCTCTTCCAAGGCGTTTGGTGTCTCTGACAGAATTACAATGTCATCGGCGAATATCAAAATTTTTATTCCTTCTCCATGGATTTTAATGCCTATTCCGAATTTTTCTTTTGTATCCTTTACTGCCTGCTCAATATACAGATTGAATAACATTGGGGAGAGGCTACAACCCTGTCTCACTCCCTTCCCAACCACTGCTTCCCTTTCATGTCCCTCAACTCTTATAACTGCCATCTGGTTTCAATACAAATTGTAAATAGCCTTTCGCTCCCTATATTTTACCCCTGCCACCTCCTGCTTTCGTTTTAAATATTTTCACTCCTTTACAACGCTGAGCGGCTAATGAAGTTGGGTGTTACGAATACGGTGGTGCTATTGATGTGCCGTCATTGCTGCTGCCTTTAATGGGTATTGCATGGTCAATGAAATAACCTGCTTTTATTCAAAATTAGCTTCACCAAGTCCGATCTTTTTCAAAGAGGCACTGATATGCATCAAAGTTACTAGCGTTGAAATCATACTTCTTTCACGGTCACGTGCCAGCGACGGACCAACAACGTTTGATAGTGACGTTTTTACAGCCGGTCCCGTCATTAAGATAATTCCGCTTTCTCTCCTTATTGTTGATCACACGAAACAAATAGCATTTAACCTTTCACTCAAGAGGAGGAGGGATTCGCGTTCTACCCATTCATGGGCTGTATACAGTGTTTAAGCTGTCTGGAATATGTTGTTAATCTCTCAGATACAGAATTTCATGGTGCGTAAAATGTTGTATACTTTGAAACACCCCCATTATGTTCTTTATTGGATTTTGTGTAATTTATCGAAGCCATTATGATTATATGACAGTGTGCTTAAAGGGTGGAAGCCTATCGGTTTTTCTGCTATGGTTTCGGGGGTATTTCAACCAAGTGCGGCTGTTCTGAGGCTGAATAGTGGAATGATTGAAAGTTTGTCTATTATTAAGGACCATAAAGTTTGCGATGTGCAAACTGATATGTATTTCCTACTAACACACAAATCCTGAGGCAGTTGCTACCTTCGCCTTACATGTCTAATTACAGCTATATCTTTTTATTAGTTGCTGATTTTCAGTACTTTGTCACACGCAATGCTGATGGTTAACATTCACAACAATCCTCACTTCAATCCATGGTTGTTGCTGGCCGACGCGGTTGACGCGAAACACGTAATTCGGCACTTGTCACTTTTGGTTTCCTATCACTCGTGAATCGGTATTAGTGAGGGTCAACCCCACGACGATCAGGGACGTGCTCACTCGTCACACTCCGGTGAATATCAACGTTTACAACTAGACCAGCCTTCTTGCCCGTCTCTATAGCAGCACCACCGCTTGGTCGACACTCTCTAGTACGACCGGTCACTCGACACTCGTCTAACTGCCTTCTGCAGCGCTCAACAATCGACTCCTGTCTGCTGTCGACCCGGGCGTCGGATACTAGCATCTATGTTCGTGGGATCACGGATCCCTTACAACTTGTAGAACTACACTGCGCAATGGAATTGATGGATCACTTTTTCGAAACGCTACAACAGCCTCCCGATGCGACGCAAAAGTCTCAAATGCTGGAGGTCTGAATCGCAACACAAAGCGTTGAAACCGCGCGGTTTCCTTGTGGGTGCTCGAGCAAAGCATTTCAGAGATACCACCATTCAGAATCGACAAAAAAAAAGGCGTTCGGAGGTCGCATAAAAGCGTCAGTGGAACTACTTCTTCCCCCGGGGCGCCGATTGCCGTACATTTCGTGATCAAAAACGTCAGGAGAGTGGTGCCGCCGCCTGGACGTTTAAACCTTGCTCCAAGGGCTTCATGAGGCTGCAGCCGCATTGAAAGTGATATGACCCCTTACGATCGTAGTGTGACGGCAATGTTTGCTAGGGACCGTTAAAAACATTACGATGCAGTTTGAGCCTTATCCGAAGCATCAAAGAGTTTCTCAAGCCCTCCTACTTCCCGCTCTCCTGTGGTGTGTGATCGCACGTGAGTGCAACATTAACAAAAATGTAAACAACTCTGAGCACTATGGGACTTAACTTCTGGGGTCATCAGTGGCCTAGAACTTAGAAACACTTAAACCTAACTGACGCAAGGACATCATACACACCCATGTCCGAGGCAGGATTCGAACCAGCGACCGTAGCGGTCGCGCGGTTCCAAACTGTAGCCTAGCTCAGCAACATCCTAGGTCCCACAAACTCAGCTTTATTCGGTACGTTACAAATGTACAGTACTGGCCATTAAAATTGCTACACCACGAAGATGACGTGCTACGGACGCGAAATGTAACCGACAGGAAGAAGATGCTGTGATATGCCAATGAGTGGCCTTTCAGAGCATTCACACAAGGTTGTCGCCAGTGACGACACCTACAACGTGCTGACATGACGAACGTTTCCAACTGATTTCTCATACACAAACAGCAGTTGACCGCCGTTGCCTGGTGAAACGTTGTTGTGATGCCTCGTGTAAGGAGGAGAAATGCGCACCATCACGTTTCCGACTTTGATACGGGTCGGATTGTAGCCTCTCGTGATTGCGGTTCATCGTATCGCGACATTGCTGCTCGCGTTGGTCGAGATCCAATGACTGTTAGCAGAATATGGAATCGGTGGGTTGAGGAGGGTAATACGCAACGCCGTGCTGCATCCCAATGGCCTCGTATCTCTAGCAGTCGGGATGACAGGCATTTTATCCGCATGGCGTAACGGATCGTGCTGCCACGTCTGGATCCGTGAGTCAACAGATGGCGACGTTTGCAAGACAACAACCATCTGCACGAACAGTTCGACGACGTTTGCAGCAGCATGGACTATATATAATAATCACACCCAACGACAGTATGATTTCCGTTTGCAACACTTCGGAAAAGACACACAACACTGAACATTCACTGTAAACACTGCTCTAAAATGTCGGTACAAAGATGACACTCCATTAGCCAAGGGGAGATGGGGGGGGGGGGGGGGGGGGCGGGGACCTGCACAGATGAGGGGGAAAACAAGGAGGGAGGAGAGGAAAAACGAAAGGGGGGGGCGACCGAAGGAAGTATTGGACTTATAAGGGGTGGGGGGGGGGGAGGACGTCAGGGCAGACACGAGAGGAAATGGGAAAAGGCAGAAGCGAGAAATGCAAAAGGACTCGGGGGAGAGAAGGGGGGCAGAGAGAGGGTAGGCGGGGAAAAAGAGGATGGAAAGGGGGGGGGGGAGGCCTGCGGAGGTACTACGCTGCCCTTAATAACGCCGGCTGAAGGATACATCGCTGGTGTCTCGTGACCACTAAGGTGTAAGCAGGCTTCCGCGATCGCAGCTCGTATACAACGACTCGCAAGCAACCCAGTGGCGCGGCTACCGACCCTGGACGCCATGCCGGCTGCAGGAGGCTCCACTGCTCACAACGCCTCGACTTCTGTTTACAAACACTCTCGCAGGTGAGATTGTTCTCACGCCAGCACACAGGCTACAAGTAAGTGTGATGTGGCGGAAAATGCACGCTCCCCCCCTCCCACCACCTCCCGCCCCAATATACCAGATAAATACACTGTGAAACAACATTAGAGGATTCGAGGATCACTTTTTCGATGTCCCATAATAGCCCCCGTTACGACATATAACTTTGCAATTTGGCTCGAAGGTGCCTACAACTTTCCTCTTGTAATGGTGCAAAAGCATGGTCACCCTGGAAATCGGCGACGCTCCAAACAGCATGGTAAACCAAGGCCACAGCTCAAAAATTCACGTGAGCTACGAGGTGGGTTAATGGTTTCAAAATGCCACAAAATTTCACCGAAAATCTGGCCAACTCCACTGTCGCCGTGACACACGATAAGATGGTCGTCACAGCCCATCTTACACACATTTCACCCCCTTCTTTTGACGTCTGTACCGTGAAGATCAGAAACGCGGCACACGTAGCTGAAACGACGCGATTTTCTCGCCGGTGGCCCAGGAAGACATTTCAACACACCGCCACTCTGACTCGGCAAGAAAGTGCCTCGCAGGGCGGCATAAAGGGCGTCAACGAAGCCACCGGTTCCCGTAGGGTCTTGGTTGTCACACATTTCCGAACTGAAAACGACAGTAAGCAGTGCAATGGGAAACAGGAAGATGTTTTGAAACTGTTAACACCCGCGCACATTTCAACGCTTCTCTAAGGACACTGTGGGCTCCATACCCATTGAGCGTGATCGTACTCCTTTGGAGGGCAGCGTGACCGCAATTTTTCTCGTGTTCGGGATAAAACCACTAGGGACCGTTGAGAACCAATCGACGAAATTGCACGTTATGCGAAGCATCTGAGGGTACTTATTCTTTTCCAAAGCTCTTTTGCCGTCTTGTAGCGTGACCACGCGGGAGTGCAACATCAACATGGGAGCGAATGACATGGCAGAAGGTCCCTCCTACGACCGCCTAATTCGGTAACACCCACAGTGTGAATAAAAACTGCAAAGTATCCCGCTTAAGACCCCGTAGTTCTGTAACACACTCCGAACCACCCAATCATATTTGTTCATCACGTTCCAAAAGTACCTTCGGGAATTTCCTCATCAGAGGAGCCTGGCGGCTGGACTAGCGCCTGAGCGTTAAGCAACGCCTTTAACTACCGTGTCGTGCAATTCGCCTATCTCCAGGCGCTAGGGCAAGCGCCAGGCTAAATTCGTGTCGAAGTTCCTGACAGACACACTACTGGCCTTTAAAGTTGCTACACCAAAAAGAAATACAGATGAAAATCGGGTATTCATTGGACAAATATGTTATACTAGAACTGACATGTGATTACATTTTCACGCAATTTGGGAGCATAGATCCTGAGAAATCAGTACCAAGAACAACCACCTCTGGCCGTAAAAACGGCCTTGATACGGCTGGGCATTGAGTCAAACAAAGCTTGTATGGCGTGTACAGGTACAGCTGCGCATGCAGCTTCTACACGATACCACAGTTCATCAAGAGTAGTGACTGGCGTATTGTGACGAGCCAGTTGCTCGGCCACCATTGACCAGACTTTTCAATTGGTGAGAGATCTGGAGAATATGCTGGCCAGGGCAGCAGTCGAACATTTTCTGTATCCAGAAAGGCCCGTACAGGACTTGCAACATGCGGTCGTGCACTACCCTGCTGAAATGTAGGATTTCGCAGGGATCGAATGAAGGGTAGAGCCATGGGTCGTAACACATCTGAAATGTAACGTCCACTGTTCAAAGTGCCGTCAGTGCAAACAAGAGGTGACCGAGACGTGTAATCAATGGCACCCCATACCATCACGCTGGGTGATACGCCAGTATGGCGATGACGAATACACGCTTCCAATGTGCGTTCTCCGCGATGTCGCCGAACACGGATGCGACCATCATGATGCTGTAAACAGAACCTGGATTGATCCGAAAAATTTTTTGCACCCATGTTCGTCGTTGAGTACACCATCGCATGCAGTCCTGTCTGTGATGCAGTGTCAAGGGTAACCGCAGCCATGGTCTCAGAGCTGATAGTCCATGCTGCTGCAAACGTCTTCGAACTGTTCGCGCAGATTGTTGTTGTCTTGCAAACGTCCCCATCCGTTCACTGAACTGCTGTTTGTGTATGAGAAATCGGTTGGAAACGTTCCTCATGTCAGCACGTTGTAGGTGTCGCCACCCTGCCAACCTTGTGGTGCGCTAACCATTGTGTCATCTGGCCGGTCCACACTCCCACCGAGCGGCACCTATCTGCAATCGATCAACTGTCAGAGATTAGTGACTTATCTTGCAGCTCGATTCAGTGGATTGTAACACAAGTTTAGCGGCAGACAGGAGTCTGGTTCTTCCACCACGACAGCTCGGCGGGACACACAGTCACCTCCGTTAGACAGTTTTTGGCTAAAAAGGCGTTTTCCCGCTGCCCCACGAACCTTACTCGACTAACCTACCTCTGTGCGTGCTATTTCTGCGTAAGCAGACTAAACTAAGGATCAAAGTCCGAAAACAATTTATTGTACTCTTCAATTAACCAAAACAAATTCTGCAAGTATAACACCAACGCAAAATAGAGATCCGTCTTCGAATTACAACTACATACAAGAATAATATACATGTTGAAAAGTATTTAAACCGTCTACAAAACATATTTTTCCCTAATGTCATTTTTCCCTATGAGGAGTATTTAATCAGGTAGAGGAAGACTTCTTTGGCGGCAATTTAATTAAACCAACAAACAGTTTTCCATTTTTAAGTGACCAAGAGACAACACATTAACACAACCCAATTTCAATTACAGTAGATTTTCAAATATGCCTCCATTGACACGTAAACAAAGGTTACTCCGTCAGATCATGTTCTGTCTGACACGGGCAAAACATCAGGAGTGTCCTGAATTCTCTGCCAATCCATGTGTCTGTGAACCGTTGGTCCAGAATCGACGCACATGACGAGTGAAATGTGCCGGCGCCCTATCATGTTGGAACGACATGCGTTGTCTTGTAGGGAGCAGGACGTCTTCCAGCAATTCTGGCAATGCTCTGGAGGGAAAATTAGTTCCTCCCATTTAATGGCTTAGGTAGCAGATACGGCCCAATTAAACAGTCCCCAACAACACCGACCCACACATTAACGAAGAATCGCACTTGATGAGCGCTAGCAACTATTGATTGTGGGTTATCCTCACTCCAAACATGTGAATTGTGGATGTTGAAGACCCCATGACACCCCAAAGTTGCTTCGCCGGTAAACAACACAGAGGATGGTAATGTAGGACGCATTTCACACTGTTTCAGGTAGCACTGCGAAAACTGTGCTCTGGGTGAATAATCAACTGGTTCCAGGTTTTGGACACTCTGTATGTGAAATGGACGTAACAGTTGCTCTCGAAGGACTATTCTTACATTCGTCTGATTCGTCCTCATGTTACGTGTAATCACACGAGTGCTGATTGAACGATCCCGCTCCACATGCTGCAAGACAATTGGGATATTGTTGTTGACAAACCTGATGTGCAGCTCGTCCGTTGTGGTGCGCTACGTAGTACGCACCAACCATATCAGTGTACTCACCCCAGGTGTATTGCTCCATTAGTAAACAGAGACAATGCACTACTACACTGGTGGACAGCAGTTGCCTACAACTGAAGATCGTAATACAGCCTCCACCAGTTTAAATAATCCTCATAGGAAAAAATTACATTAGAGAAAAATATTTGTTTTCATGTCCATACAACCTACCAGAGTTTCTCAGTTTAAATACTTTTTACCCTGTAGTAAACAACAGAAATAATTTCATTCTAGTGTCCGCCATAGACTTCTCCGCTATATACCAAGCCTAATCCAGAGATCAGCGAGAAGATCCAAGCCGGGCTGCTGGGGCGGCAGCTATCCACGTCTGCTGGCGGTCGATGAACTGCCGATGTGCGGCCGAGCGCCGTCCTTTATAGCGCTTCGGTGGATGAGTACCTCGGAACTATTTTCCATCACGTGGTTTGGCGTGTGAAAATTGTTCCGGGATCTGCAGCGACCTCTTTCTTATGTTTATGTGGGCGGGTAGTGGCCCCTGGTGGCCGCTGGTGTCTTTGCAGTGTTGTTGTTGTTGCTGCTGCTGTAGTGGCCGTTCATCAATATTTCCTGTCGCTTGTGTTGTGCTTCGGTGTGCCTGCGAGGCGGGCAACCCGCGACTGCAGGCTGTCAGTTTGGTTGCTGATACTCTACGCGCTGTGGTGTCTGTTGGAGAAGGCCACGGCAATGCGAATTTTTCTTATTTTCATGAATGAAAAGAGGCACGAAAGGACACCAGTCTGACAACAAGGGAAAAAAACGAGGGAGGAGCTGTTAGCCTTTACTAAAGATCACTACAAAAAAAATTTCAACAATGGAAGCACAAGTGGGACAATTGTTTTACTTGTGATAGAGAGTCTTTTGAAGGGGATAATGTTGTTTTGTAAACAATTTGAATATATATAGCTTTTAAAAAATAATTCTTTTTTTTGGGTACCTGTTGTAGTTAATGATGCAAGTACAGTATTGACGAAATTTTCTCGATTATGAATCTTTTAAATTGCAACCGAATATTTGTCCCAGGCAAATCACCACGTTTTACTTCGGTCTTTTTTTTTCTCTTTAGGCAAAACGTTGATTTCCCGGAGCAATTTTTGTAGTTTCAGAGAAAAATACTACAGCACTTAGAAAGTGAGTGGTATCATTTAAAAATGGAGTAAGAAATTGTGTTAAAGATCTATTGCAGTGCTGTTTCCTTTATTATTTAGATCTGAATGTGGGCCAATGTCATCAAGAGACTAGATATACTGTAACGAAAGTGTAACAGAAAAAAAATGATGTACAAAAAAGTTTTTAAATATCGGCAGTGTTGCTGATTTCTTTCTCGACGTACACTATGTGATCAAAGGTATCTGGACACTGGCCGGAAATGACTTTCAAGTCCGTGGCGCCCTTCATCGGTAATGCTGGAATTCAGTATGGTGTTGTCCCACCCTTAGCTTTGATGACAGCTTCCTCTCTCACAGGCATACGTTCAGTCAGGTGATGGAAGGTTTATTGGGGAATGGCAGCCCGTTCTTCACGGAGTGCTGCACTGAGGAGAGGTATCGATGTCGTTCGGTGAGGCCTGGCACGGCGTTCGAAAACATCCCAAAGACGTTCTGAAGTATTCAGGTCAGGACTCTGCGCAGACCAGTCCATTACAGGGATGTTACAGTCGTGTAACGACTCCGCCACAGGCCGTGCATTATGAACAGGTGTTCGATCGTGTTGAAAGATGCAATCGCCATCCGCGAATAGTTCTTCAACAGTGCGAAGCAAGAATGTGCTTAAAACACCAGTTATCATAGTGACACGCGAAACAACAAAGGGTGTAAGCCCCCTTCATGAAAAACACGACCACACCATAACACCGCCGCCTCCGAATTTTACTGTTGGCACTAAATACGCTGGCAGATGACGTTCACCGGGCATTCGCCATACCCACACCCTGCCATCGGCTCGCCACATTGAGTACCGTGATTCGTGACACCACACAACGTTTTTCCACTGTTAAATCGTCCAATGTTTACGCTCCTTACACCAAGTGAGGCGTCGTTTGGCATTTACCGGCGCGGTGTGTGGTTTATGAGCAGCAGTTCGACCATGAAATCAAAATTTTCTCACCTCCCGCCTAACTGTCATAGTATTTGCAGTGGATCCTGATGCAGTTTGGAATTCCTGTGTGATGATCTGGATAGATGTCTGCCTTTCATACTTTACGAACCTCTTCAACTGTCGGCCGTTTCTTTCAGCGAACAGACGTGGTTGGCCTTTGCTCTTTTGTGCTGTACGTACCTCTTCTCGTTTCCACTTCACTATCACGTCGCAAACAATGGATCTAGGAATGTTTAGGAGTGTGGAAATCTCGCTTACAGACGTACGACACAAGTGATACCCAATCACCTGACCACGTTCAAAGTCCATGAGTTCCGCAGAGCGCACCATACTGCCCTCTCACGATGTCTAATGACTACTGAGGTCGCTGATATGGAGTACCTGGCAGTAGGTGGCAGCACAATGCCCCTAATATGAAAAACATATGTTTCTGTGGTGTCCGGTTACTTTTAATCACATAGTGTGTATGTCGGCCATAATGATCTTAATAATAACCAAATATTCTATAGTCAACAGCGCTCGGAAATTTACTAACGTTTATAGGCGAATTTCTCGAGTGTTTTGGAGACATGCACTGTGCTTGTTTAACAAAGTAACATCCTGGCCCTAAGCTTCATATCCCATAGGTACAAAGGAATCCAGTAAAGGTCAGGCCATATGGTGCCCCCATCAGATGTGTTAAAAGACTGGAGGAAGTACTATAACGAAAACAAAATGAGTACAGTTAATTTTAAATGACATCTTTATTTATCTCAGTTATCTGGTATTAACAAGAACGTAATATAGCGAAAATAACATGAGACATCGGAGATGCTCTTCATGAAATGAAGAGCCAGGATTAACTTCTGACATTTCTGGTTGGCGGAAGCTTCACTAAGACTATCCACACATGTTCTCACTTGCCTTTCCTGAAACTGATAGTTCACCAAAAAGAAATAATAACCCGAGTAGTTAGTTCTAATTTTTTTGACTGTGCATGTTGATGAAAAGTAAATTCGAAAAACACTGAACTAGACATGCGATAATGGCAGGCTTTAGTTACTTTTGTCATAAGATTAATTGCCAACTTTGGAGACATAAGAATCAGTAAGTTATCGTATTTTGTACATTTTAATTCACCAGTATGTTACAGGATAACGTATTGGAGCAACTCCTCACATACGCAAAAAGCATCTTTGCACAAAAGATAGTACTCACAATTATATGAATAATTCAAACACAAGCACCTTGCACGTATCTGTTTAAACAACTGTAAATACTAAACACGGCGTCATGGAACATTTGTGAATACAAGAAATTGCTGTGAATGGCCTATTGCAGTTTCAGATTTTCTACAACAAATCACTAGAAGAAATACGAGCTGCACTTCCCTTCTTCAGTACTCAGCTGCTCTGGTAGATAAAATGCTGACAGACAGGGAAAAGTATTTTAACACAGAACATTAAAGTCGTTTCCGCTTAATCCCTTCTACACCTACAGAGGAATTCTTGAACAGAACTAGTCAGTCAGCTTCAAATCTGAAAATGGTGATTATATATGTTCCCTGTGATGTGGAACGTGTCAGTTGTACGAAGGACTCTCTATGGGGACCCTTGTTTACAGCTGTCATGTTCCACAATATTGCGAATATCGCCAACACAATATGGAACCAGCTAGCTACATCAGTTACTATTTACAGTGAATGGATGTCTTTCCTCTGTACACCATCTCACCACAAGATGGGAGGAAGAACTTCATGCCGTCTGTACGTCAACTGTGGAAAACAGCCGAGACATCACAGTCTGGCAAGTGAAATAGACCAACCGTCACAAATCCACAGCGCGGATTCGATTCTGGTCAAGTTCACTCTCTCTCTCTCTCTCTCTCTCTCTCTCTCTCTCTCTCTCTCTCTCAAGCTCAAGAGCGCTTGCAGACATTTTAGGATTCAGGTACGTCAATGTGTCTCTTGCCCTTCTCCAACATACGTGTATGGCAGTTTCACAAAATTGTTACCCTCCATTCCTGATGGCAGACAGGAATTGCTCAAGGCTTTTGGGTTACGGTACCCAGCGTCCTGGGAAACGCTAAGTGGCGATTACTTTCAGGGTGGTAACCTGTTGCACTGGTTTTGCAAGACAATTTGTTGTTCTCACATTGACACGCTTTTCTTTTCTGATTGGATGCTGTTGAACCTGCTCATTATCCTCTGCTTTCTCGGAAGGATGACGAATTATTACGTCTAGCTTGTTCAGTTGTGGGACAGACATTAATTACTGTAACAAATTAATCAGATGAAAATAAGAGAATTTAAAGATACGAGCCGCGTATGTGTGTGAGCGCACGCATGTGCGTTCTTTTTTATTTTTGTTAAAATTAAGTACAGTTTTGAAATATGCCGCCTGCAGTCAGCGGTCCGGGCATGCACCCCGAGTTCCTGCATCTATTGGTTACACGGAGTCCCCAAATGAAAGTATTCGTCTACGTTTACTTTTAGGTGTGTTTACTTAGAATGCATTAGCTAACTGAAAATCTCACCCAGTCTGAAGTTTGTGCTGTGATTAATTTTCTGTGTGCGAAAGAAGAGGGACCGATCGAAATTCATCGGCCAGTTAGTGAATCTTACGGAGAAATCACTAAGCGATAAAGTGGGAAGAAAAATAATTTAGGGCGTTCAACGATATACCTTATGATGATGATGTTGTTGTTGATGATGATGAGAGTGGTGGTGGTGATGGTGGTGGTGGTGGTGAGGTGTTGATCTGGGCAGACGACAGCAAAGTCTTTAGCGCTGATGCTAAAATTTTTTGGAAAGAGTGTGGATGAATGTTGCATAATAATAGAACATTAACAAATGAAATATGAAAATGCTCTTAAAAAGATACAGAGAGAGAGAGAGAGAGAGAGAGAGAGAGAGAGAGAGAGAGAGAGAGAGAGACAGAGACAGAGATAAATAGGAAACTCATGCTTTTTTTATTCTAAAGATTACAAAAAAACATTAAAATAGAGAAGGGAATCACGGTGGAGCGATTTAGAAAGAAATGTAGCAGAGTAATAAAACTTCAGCAAGAGATGAAACAAAACCAAAAAAAATGCACTAAACGCACAAAGACACATAAATACAACCACGCATTTATTACAGTTGTGAAATGGAAAGAGAAATAGAGTGGAAAGAAAATAGTACAGCAGACAGCTGAGTCCTGCTTATTTCAGAAATAGAATGTATGAGCCGTAACACCCTAAAATTTCCAGCCGAAGAGCTTAGGCTGGAGCGCGGGATACTATACAAGATTGTAAAAGGCATACCATAGTCGCCAGCAGCTAAAATAGAGGACAGATCCCCACTTAAACTGCCTGCGCCTCTTCAGCACAAATCGGTTGAAATGTGAAGTGTGTTATACCTTCCAGTTATGTCAAGTAAACATCCTTCGTCTCTGTGTGCTGAATTTTCTCAAGTTACAAGAAGTGTTCCTCATGAAAGCCGTATAGAAGACTAAACTACCGAAAGTTGTACTCAAGCTAACTGCGAGGAATCCTGACTGAGATATACAGTTCCAATTAATAGAACTTCTTCAGTGGCACGGTAATGAGGTTGATGAAGTTAACCCAAACTGTCAGTAACGGCGAAAATTTCCAGCGGACACTCGGTGCAATGGAATCATTTATCATCACCGCAGCAAGTGAAGTAAATGCAAACAAATTCAGCATGAAAAATCATGTGCACGGTGGATATTTTGAGTCAGAGTAACCAATTCTGAAACATATTGCGAGATCTAAACTATTTAAAGCTGTAGAGAACTAAGGACGTGCCAAGCTAAAAAAAAAGTTTTTTGTGAATGACAATGTCGGTACACATATGACTTTCTGAATACAATATCTTATCGCATCGCATGACTGGGAACAATTTTATCAGCTTCTGTATAGTGGTAGTCGATTGCCCACTGGTTGCACCTTGCTCCTTCGCTCGGGAAACAACATTTAACTGGTCAGTACCACGGCGATTACGATGACATATCAACAATCGTTCTTTGCTGAATCAGGTGGCAGATCTTTATGTAAATGAAATTGAGAAGTTGGTTAGTTGTGATAAATGCATTAACATTAGCGAAAATTATGTTTAAAGGTGAATAATTTAAATGTAGGCTTTCACGTAACAATAAAATTGTTTTAAGAAATATACTTGTGTTTGTTTAACGTAAACCGGTACTTAATATAAAAACATCCTCTTATAAGTAAACGGAAATGGGCTATGATTTTTTTCCGTCCAATTGATGTGGTGCAGAGAAATTAGAGCTCTTATTGAAGTTTATTGGCAGTTTTGCGAGCTGACAGTAGCGCTGGTGAATAGCTGCTCGCACTGGACTGAATTCGGAGTATGAACCAGGCTCTAAAATCATTCTCCACAGCTGGCCGAAGCTGACCATTTCAAGAAAACAGACAGAACAACGTGACAGAATGAAAAGATGGGAGGACTAATTAGAGACAAGCAAGGGGCGTCAACAATCCGCCAATCTAATCCTCCTCTGGCTGCAAGAAGGCCAAAAATTGACGGTGGAGTGGTCTCTGGGTCATTATTCAGACAGAGTGCTGCGAGGCGGAATCTATTTTGATCACAGTCTACCCGCGACTTAGCCATTTCAGCTAATGTATCTATTGGTCAGATGAACTTGGGATCTTAATCAGATTTGACAGAAGTGCGTTGGACTATCACTGTCTCTGCTTTTAAACTTGACGTTCCGTCGTGAAAGCATCTCAGTATAGGAAAGTCGGTTCTGCATTTCAGATATCTAGTAATCTATGTGATTTTGTATTATCCCTTTTGCTAGTCCTCGCCCTCATCTGTCAAGGATACCTCCAGGACTTTTCATCAGTCTAATCAGTCTTTTTCTCGTATTGGTTAACACACTAAGTAACACCTCAACATTTGGCAATATCCAAGCCTTTGAAGTGATGACCCGTGAGATTTTTTGATGACGTGGGCTCCCACTGCCTACATGATGACAGTCTCCCAGAACGAGAACGTCTGTTTCATGGTTTCCTTTTATTTTATTTGTGTTTCATACAGCCTTCGGTGACGATTTTCAGTCCTTCCTAGAATCAGATAGTAAGTGGACGGAAACGTGGAAGGGAAACCTATTAGAAATAGAAAACTCGACAACATTTTAGTTTATCCGACTGTCTGATTGTAATCGTGGTCCGATTCTTGCAATATCGTGCAGTTCCGCAGGTTCACCTGGTGATAAAATGGTGAATTCTCTGTCAAATATAACCTCTATGACTCTAGCTGGCCATCAGAAATGGAGAGTAACATTCTTCAAACATGTCGGACAATTATACTGGTTAATCTACGGAGAATCATCTGTACACTGTTCCATCCTAGAGCCTAGAACAGAAGTAAATCGGTAGCATTTTAACGTTACATAACTTTGTAATTATCTGAAACTACTGAATCAACAATGGATGGTGTAGTTAACTAATCTGTTCTTCCAATATTTAATGTCATTAACTGGGACTTTGGTAAAGTGTTACAAGCCAAATTTCATTTAACACTCATTACACAGTGCAATGTTGCTACTACAGTTATTATACACTATTGTGGCTAGTTTTGGGTAACCGATAAGAAGATAGATTAAGATGAACATTGACAGCCATCCAAGGAGGTGATGACTGTCCTACCGGTAAGTATCTTGAGACTCATGTGGGGTGGTTAGCTTGAGAGATGAGGTGATGGCATTAAGGGTCAAGTACTAAAACGAACAACAGTAATAAAACTGTGGAACTTGGCATAGGCTGCTGACCAAGTTTGTCCAAAACAGCATGTTGTACAAGCAGAGATAAAGGGTGAACTTCAACAGGGGGAATGAGCTTTTAATTCGTCTGTAGGACCAAGTCAGCTACTCTCTCATCCGCCAGTCAAAACCAGCTACCAGGTGGTAGCCCTGTGTTCCTGTGATACCTCACAAAAAATGATGTCGATTTTAGTTAACAAAGTACCTACCAACTCCTATGTCTCATTAGGTGTCACTCTTCCTGACCGCTACCAACAGAAACCTTGTCTTACAAAGCAAGCAAAGTTTTTTTTTTCTACGTGCACTGATAAATGCAGTCAGCACTGCGTGACTGTGAGAGTAAGGTACTTCTCAGTGAATATGGGTCACAGAGTTGTCTATATGATCAGGACCATTGTCAGTCGAGCAACAGAATAAAGCACGGAATAAAGCCAAAACCGAAAACTGACAACGAAATCGGTAGGAGCATTTCTCAGGCGTTGCGGAGCTTGAAGAGTTGTTATTTGGGTGCATGCCCACCTCTACAGGTAGTGTAGTCGTTGGTGTAGCTTGGCCTACATTTGACTCTAGGCTGGAGTCTATGCTTCGCCCATGGCGGACGTGTGTCTGTGGCTTGTCATTTGCGGCGTTCTCCATGTCAAAAGAACTTTCAGCCTCTGCACGACTCGGTCCTTCATTTGACTGTAGGCCATCGACTCCACTTTTTGCATCAGCGGCTTGTTGCTGTCTATCGTTGCTTGGAGCTTTCACCAAAGGAGAAGATGGTCCAGCCTTTGCAGAATTTTGGTGCTGATTTGACTGCAAGCCATTGTCATCGAGCATGTCGTCGGCGTCAAATAGGGGTGCCACAACGCGAGAAGTTGTTCCGCCATTTGTAGCCGTCGGGTGTCCATTTGTCTCGAGGCCACTGTCTGTGGCTTGCCCATTGAGAACTTGTAGTTGCTGCTTTTTACTTAGGGCTGTCACCAATGGAGGAGGTCCTATCCTTGCAGTATCTTGGCGGTGACTCGAATAGAGGCTACTGTCTACATTTTTGCCATTGTGAACTTGTGGCTGTGGGACGTTAAGTGGGTTGACCACTATGTGAGAAGGCGTTATTGCCTTTTCAATACTTGGGCGTCCATTTCTTTTGGGGCTGTAGACTGTACCACTCTCGTGTTTGCCATCTAGCTGTGATTTGTTTCTTGGCGCCATCCATACCTGAGAAGATGTTCCAGGTTTGGCGGTACTTTGCCATTCGTGTGACTGAAGAATAGAGCGTGTGTTTATCGAGTGCTGCTGTACATTGTTACTCGAAGCCATCTCCGCGATGGAAGATTTTGTGGCGTTTGTTTTGCTTAGGTTTTGTTGGAGATCAGAATGTGTCTTATTTCCGAAGTGGACATGCTCCAAGAACTTCTTGAATGCAAATTCTGGTAACCAGTTCTTCAGCTCATTGAAGTCTTGCTTTCCTGCTCGGAAATCACCCAGTTGCACGAGTTTAGCACCAGCCTTGATCAAAGCAGCTACCGTGGGCCAGCGGCCCAGTTCGGCTGCGTACCGTAGGGGTGTCCAGTGCAGAAAACCATCTTCTGCCTCCAGCGAAGTGGGCGTCCCCCGTGTGCACAGCCGCTGCACCACTGTCCACGGCTCGCTGTACACTGTTGCCAGGTGCAGCGCATTCCGTCCAGCTCCATCCACCTCCTCTATGCCCTGACGCGAGTTCAACATCACCATCACATCACTTTCATTGCCGTCCACGATGAGTTCGAGCAACCTGTGCCCCTTACTGGTCATACGATCGAATGTCCACACGAAGAATTCCAAATTTTTCTCCAGAAGAGCTTCTCGATAAATGACAGCACACTCTTGTTGTTTGATATTAACGGAGCACCACTTGGCGAGAAAGTATTCAGCAAACGTCCTATGCACAAACACCAGCCTCCCATCAGCAGACTTGCACATGATTTCAGCTTCCACGAAAAAATCTCTGTTTGTCTGGTAATACGGCCGCTGACCAAGTCTATCTTTTCTCTGGATAAGGAATGACACTGCCAGATGCATCAGCTGTTCTTCATACCTCTTCCACTGTTCTTCAAACTCTTGCTTCCCACCATCACCGTGTTTCTTTATCCACAAATTCTGACATTTTCTTCGGAAGAAAGTGTAGTACAGTTCTAAGGCATCTGCCACTAATCCAGGTTCTGTGAGGTCGGCACACATCTTGCACAACAGAGGGAATCTCAACAGATGTTTGGGATAGTTCGTCGCAATGCGGTTAATACTGTCAGGTGATGATTGGCTGTACTTTCGTAGAAACACCTGCCATTCAACGTCATTGAAGGTGGTCAACAAGCACGCCATGGAACCCAGTGTTTCCTCGAGAAGTTTGTTTGCTGTGGGCCTTGCTGTAACCACCATGCCCCCCTTGTGTGGAGACAGTTGCTTCAGAATCTGTAACGACAAATCTGTATAGGTCGAGGTCAGTTCATCGAAACCGTCCACGAGGCATACGACACGGGAAGAGTGCTGCAGGCAGTGGCAGAGAAGTGTCCGTTCCAGAGGTCCCAACTGGTCCTTCGACGAAGTGACATGCATCAAGACTTGCTCAAGAGCATCCGCAATGTTGTCGCAGTTATCAAATATGTTGTAAAATTCTGAGAAGTTGACTTTCACTATCCAGTATGCAGGGTCTATAGCTTTCATCTGTCTCGCAACAGCTGCCAGCATGGTCGATTTCCCTATTCCTGGTGCGCCCTCCAAAACCACCCAATATCCGAAAAAGTCTAGCTTCTCTGGCACCTGTACCTCTCGCATTTTTATGTAGGGCTGAACTCTGTAGCTCTGACTGCTAAAGTATAACATCTCCCATCCAGCTGCAGAATAATTCAATGCATATAAACGAACATCCGGATACCTCGCACGGAACTCTTCAAATGCTGAGCGATCAGCATCCCCAGCGATGGTAAGCAGAGGCCACATTCTATTTGGTGAACTTAGTACAATGTCCAACCTCCTCAGGTCGAGGATAACTCCTCCCCATGCCCGAGCAGGAAGGAAAGCATATGACGCCTGGTTGATGACACACACATCCTTCTCACCCAGTGACAAAAAAAAATCTTCAGTGACGTATCGCCGTAGCTCCACTCTCCTGGAGACGTAGTACTCTGGTACAGGATCCAGCTGTTGGCCCATGTCCACGGTGTCTGGGAGCTGAGACAGTGTCAGTACATCCTCTGGCCTATTGTCCATCAATATCTTGATTGATCCAGCGTCACCCACGAGGTCTCTCAAGCAACAAAGGTAATGTTCACCATTGAGTCTGACCTTAATTTCCAAGAACTTACTCCAACACTCGTCAGTAACTTCGAACGACCCGAAAGTGTCCACAAACGAAATTCCTTTCTTGCTCGTTACAAAAACCAAACGACGGCTACGGCCATGGCTGAGCTCCCTGCTGAGCTCTTCAAAGACCTCAGTGTCGTCTTCTGGACCATCGTCGAGAACCACCTGGAAAAAAAAAAGGGTTGAGAATTATTCAGCAGCATTCGACAGGTGTTCTCCTCAAAACATAAAAAGGTATAATCATTATTTACGATACTGTGAACTTGATCTGCAATAAAACAGTCATCTAAGCCTGTTTTATGTCTCTTAAAGGCCGGCCGCGGTGGTCTCAAGGTTCAGGCGCCCAGTCCGCAACCGCGCGCCAGCTACTGTTGCAGGTTCTAATCCTGCCACGGGCATGGATGTGTGTGATGTCCTTAGGTTAGTTAGGTTTAAGTAGTTCTAAGTTCTAGGGGACTGATGACCACAGATGTTAAGTCCCATAGTGCTGAGAGCCATTTGTCTCTTAAAGTGCTGCAATAAAAGTATTATTTATGCCCTGCTGGGTTGTACATTCATAGGCCTCCAGATTGAGCTTGTGTTGCAGGCAGCAATCGGATAAATTTAGTGACAACTACCTGAAAAAAAGCAGTATTTTCCTCATTTTAAAGACAATAACTCAATATTTAAGCTTTATTATTGAAATAAGGACTCAAACTGTCTCTCAACAGATAGCACTATCTATAACCCAACGTCCTAATGTACACTACTGGGCACTACTGGGCCACCAAGACGAAATGCAGATGATAAACGAGTGTTCATTGGACACACATACTAGATCTGACATGTGATTACATTTTCAGGCATTTTGGGTATGTAGATCCTGAGAAATCAGTACCCAGAACAACCACCTCTGGCCGTAATTAACGGCCTTGATACGCCTGGGCATTGAGTCAGGCAGAGCTTGGATGGAGTGAACAGGTACAGGTGACAATGCAGCTTCAACACGATACCACGGTTCATCAAGAGTAGTGACTGGGGTATTGTGACGAGCCAGTTGCTCGGCCACTATTGACCAGACGTTTTTAATTGGAGATAGATCTGGAGAATGTGCTGGCCAGGGCAGCAGTCGAACATTTTCTGCATCCAGAAAGGCCCGTACAGGACCTGCAACATGTGGTCGTGCATTATCCTGTTGAAATGTTGAGTTTCGCAGGGATTGAATGCAGGGCAGAGCCACTGGTCGTAACACACCTGAAATGTAGCAGTTCAAAGTGCCGTCAATGCGAACAAGAGGTGACCGAGACGTGTAACCAATGGCAACTCATACCATCACAGCGGGTGATACGCCAGTATGGCGACGATGAATACACGCTTCCAGTGTGCGTTCATCACGATGTCGCAAACACGGATGCGACCATCTTGATGTTGTAAACTGAACCTGGATTCATCCGAAAAAATGACGTTTTGCCATTCGCGCACCCAGGTTCGTCGTTGAGTACACCATCGCAGACGCTCCTGTCTGTGATGCAGTGTCAAGGGTAACCGCAGCCGTGGTGTCCGAGCTGATAGTCCATGCTGCTGCAAACGTCGCCGAACTGTTCGTGCAGATGGTTGTTGTCTTGCAAACGTCTCCATCTGTTGACTCTGGGGTCCAGACGTGGCTGCACGATCAGTTACAGCCATGCGGATAAAATGCCTGTCATCTCGACTGCTAGTGATACGATGCCGTTGGGATCCTGCACGGCGTTCCATATTACCCTCCTGAACACAGCGATTCCATATACTGCTAAGTATCATTGGATCTCGACCAACGCGATCAGCAATGTCGCGATACGATAAACCTCGATCGCGATAGGCTACAATCCGACCTTTATCAAAGTCGGAAACGTGATGGTCCGCATTTCTCCTCCTTACACGAGGCATCACAATAACGTTTTACCAGGCAACGCCGGTCAACTGCTGTTTGTGTGTGAGAAATCGGTTGGAATCTTTCCTCATGTCAGCACGTTGTAGGTGTCGCCATCGGCGCCAAACTTGTGTGAATGCTCTGAACAGCTAATCATTTGCATATCACAGCATCTTCTTCCTGTCGGTTAAATTTCGCGTCTGTAGCACGTCATCTTCGTGGTGTAGCAATTTTAATGGCCAGTAGTGTAGGTCATGCCAGAAGTGTTCCACTGGTTTCAGACCGGAACTCAGTTAAAGTGTATTCATACCTTCCTCATGCGCCAGGCAATCTATCAGTGAAAGCCATATGGTAATCCTTACAGTACCTCCTGTGATTTGCCCAAACATACAGACGGAAACATTGTTGGGGGGAGACTTCATAATACACTGTAGCGCCAAGGAAACTGGTATAGCCATGTGTATAGGTGTATTCAAACACAGAGGTAATCAGGCAGAATACGGTGCTGCGGTCGGCAACGCCTATATAAGACAACAAGTGTCTGGCGCAGTTGTTAGATCGTTTACTGCTGCTAAAATTGCAGTTTTCAAGATTTAAGTTAGTTTAAATGTGGTGTTATAGTCGGCGCACGAACTATGGGACACCGCGTCTCCGAGGTAGCGATGAAGTGTGAATTTTCCCGTACGATCATTTCATGAGAGTGCCGCGAATATCAGGAATCCGGTAAAACATCTAACGGACATCGCTGCGGCCGGAAAAAGATCCCGGGGGAACGGGACCGACGATGATTGAAAAGAATGGTTAAACGTGATAGAAGTGCAATACTTTCGCCAATCGCTGCAGATTTCAGTGCTGAGCAATCAGCAAGTGTCAGCTTGCGAACTATTCCACGAAAGACATCGATATGGGCTTTCGGAGCCGAAGGCCCTCTTGTGTACCCTTGATGAGTGTACGACACAAAGCTATACGCTTCGCCTGGGCCCGTCAACACCGACGTTGCACTGATGATGACAGAAAACATGTTGCCTGGTCGGATGAGTCCCGTTTCAAATTGTATCGAGCGGATGGACGTGTACAGGTATGGAGAAAACCTCATGTATCCATGGACTCTGCTTGTCGGCAGCGAACTGTTCAAGTCGGTGGAGGAGCGAGTGCAGTTGGAGCGATATGAGACCCCTGATACGCCTAGATATGACTCTGGCAGGTGACAATTCGGAGCCAACTGTTTGATCACCTGTATCCATTCATGTCCATTGTGCATTCCGTCGGACCTGAACAACTTCAGCAGGACAATGCGACATCTCACACGTCCAGAATTGCTAGAGAGTGACTTCAGGTGCAATCTTCTGAGTTTAGACGCTTCCACTGGCCACGAAGCTCCTCAGGCATGAGAATATCTGCGATACCTTGCAACATGCTATTCAGAACAGATGTGCAGCCCCTCACACTCTTACGGATTTTTGGACAGCCCTGCAGGGTCATGGCGTCAGTGCCCTTCATCACTAATTCAGACATTAATCGAGTCCATGCCACGGCACTTCTGCCTGCTCACTGGGGCCCTATATGATATTAGGCAGGTGTACCAGTTTCATTTTTCTCTTCACTGTATTTATAGATACAGTTACAAGATTACTTCAAATTTTCTATGCAGTTCACGATTTAATGAAATGGTCGTGTTAAAAAACGAACTGAACGATATTAGAACAAACAAGCCCTCGGTCACAATAATAAGTCAAAATTGAGCAGGTTTCGACGATACTATGAGCGTCGTCTTCAGAATGAAACTAACTGTTCTAAAACATACTAGGTATATAATACAGGGTGATTCAAAAAGAATACCACAACTTTAAAAATGTGTATTTAATGAAAGAAACATAAATAACCTTCTGTTATACATCATAACAAAGAGTATTTAAAAAGGTTTTTTTGACTCAAAAACAAGTTCAGAGATGTTCAATATGGCCCCCTCCAGACACATGAGCAATATCAACCCGATACTCCAACTCGTTCCACACTCTCTGTAGCATATCAGGCGTAACAGTTTGGATAGCTACTGTTATTTCTCGTTTCAAATCATCAATGATGGCTGGGAGAGGTGGCCGAAACACCATATCCTTATCATACCCCCATAAGAAAAAATCGCAGGGGGGAAGATCAGGGCTTCTTGGAGGCCAGTGATGAAGTGCTCTGTCACGGGCTGCCTGGCGTACGATCTATCGCCTCGGGTAGTTCACGTTCAGGTAGTTATGGACAGATAAGTGCCAATGTGGTGGCGCTCCATCCTGCTGAAATATGAATTGTTGTGCTTCTTGTTCGAGCTGAGGGAACAGCCAATTCTCTAACATCTCCAGATACTGTAGTCCAGTTACAGTAACACCTTCGAAGAAAACGGGACCAAAAACTTTATTGGCTGAAATGGCACAGTAAACATTCACCTTAGGCGAGTCACGTTCATACTGAGTTGTTTCCCGCGGATTCTCAGTGACCCATATACAGACATTGTGACAGTTGACTTTCCCGTTAGTGTGGAAAGTTGCTTCATCACTAAACACAATCTTTGAAACGAAAGATTCATCTGTTTCCATTTGAGCAAGGATAAAATCACAGAAATCGATTCTTTTAATCTTATCAGCTGCAGACAGTGCTTGAACCAATTTCAGACGATAAGGTTTCATAACTAACCTTTTTCGTAGGACTCTCCATACAGCTGATTGTGGAATTTGCAGCTCTCTGCTAGCTCTGCGAGTCGATTTTCCTGGGCTGCGAACAAATGCTTGCTGGATGCGTGCTACATTTTCATCACTCGTTCTCGGCCGTCCACAGCTTTTCCCTTTGCACAAACAACCATTCTCTGTAAACTGTTTATACCAACGTTTAATACACCACCTATCAGGAGGTTTAACACCATACTTCGTTCGAAATGCACGCTGAACAACTGTCGTCGATTCACTTCTGCCGTACTCAATAACACAAAGAGCTTTCTGTTGGGCGGTCGCCATCTTAGCATCAACTGACGCTGACGCCTAGTCAACAGCACCTCAAGCGAACACATGTACAACTAAATGAAACTTTATAGCTCCCTTAATTCGCCGACAGATAGTGCTTAGCTCTGCCTTTTGTCATTGCAGAGTTTTAAATTCCTAAAGTTTATGAAACGTCCCCTTAGAAAAGTTATACACGACTGTGCTTAAACTGACACAATAGTTTTTAGCGCAACGCAATCTGACTTTCAATAATCCCTACAAGAGAATGGCTCTGACTAACATTAACCTATATGTTTCACAAATCACTTACCTCACAAAAATCTTCGTTACTCGAACTACTGCAATACAGCGAGCGCCACTACTGCCAGCTAACTAAAAGATTCAAACTACAGAAGTCTCTAACTACTGATAGGCACAGTTAGCAAATGAAAGATATTAATGGAGAACAAACAGTGTATTTACCTTTATAGTCATAATATATATATCAGTTCATGACACCAATTCTTACAAATTTCAAAACTCCGCCATCTCTCTCCCCCACATCCACCACTGCTAGCGGCTCACCTCCAACTGCGCAACGCTACGCGCTGTTCACATCCAGCTGCCGCTGCCCAGCACTACAATGGCAGACAACAATGCAAACCAGCCACAGACTGCACACGGCACAGCCAGTGATTTTTCATACAGAGCGCTACGTGGCGTTACCAATAAGAAAACGTAAACAGCCTACTTACAAGTTGTGGTATTCTTTTTGAATCACCCTGTACATTAATGAAAAAAGTTTGTACTGACTGGAAAGAGATGCAGTACTTACAAGTCACATATATAAAAAGATCTGAGTCGGAAAGGCGACGTCATCAACAGTTGTGAGATGGCGAGCCGCCAAGGGCTGTTCGTACTTTAGTGAACGAGGGTTTCAACGAGACTGAGGCGCCCACGTCAGAAAGTGTGGGAAAGTAAACATGGTGTTTCTACGAGCGCCATCTAGTAGCCGCACAAACAACTAGGCTACTGTACATTCAAAATTAGACACATGAAATAGTGATGCAGCTGATTCAGGCAAGACGTAAGCACTGATAATAATAGGATGAAGTTACATATTAATTGGTTTACTCAGAGATACATTTTGTAACGTAAAAAAAACTTCAGTTATGACGTACAAGAAAACAGCAAATATGTAACAGGAAAACAACATTTCGGTAAACTGCATGAGGAGATCTGAATCAAAGATCAAGCAATGGCTTTATACAGTCGAAAAAGCTTTCATTTCGCAGCTTCAGTTGTTCGTTGAGAATGAGGCCATCATGACGAGAGAGATGTTTGAAAATCTGCAATTCCTCTAACTGAATGATTAAGATTTCAACTCATTTTATTGAAAGCGTACAGTACCGCCTGACATTGAAAATAGGTACAATATTCTTCGTTATTCTTGTCAGAACAACATATTTTTTGTAATAATAACTCAATTTCACTTGATACACCGAAGCCGGATACCAGTGTAGGAAAGAATGACAATTTATTTATTTGATTGATCACATGTGCACTCCCACAAAATAAATCTCTACATCCAGTTTGGTGAGATATGTGAAATGAATGAGTGTATGGTCGTCTGCTAACCGCAGATAGTGAATGTGCAGTATATGATCATATTTGAGACGGTCCTTTGGTCACCTTTGGTGGAACCAAAGAGATGAAATTTACCTGAGCTTTGAGCGACTGAAATGTGGCTGACCAATACGGTAGCAAGGTGCTCCCCCACCTTGATGGAGGTGCGAGATGACCTGAAGAACGGCCATGTTTCAGCATTCTGGCGCTGGATCTTGGGTTGGTAAGACCTGTCTTAGGTGTGCTCCATAAAGACAAAAGAGTGGATAGAATGGTAGGCATGTGGAATATTTAAGAGTAGTTTGGAATAATAATTTCTCTATTTCAGGAACTTTTGTGGGGAGTATTAAATGTCAGGCAGGTAATATTAAGGGGATCGTAGTAACCTTCGCAAGTGACCAACGGTCACAATGAAACCACGTGTAGCAATGAGTTGAAATACTTCAGAGTGCTTAAGTTAAGCTGAATTACTAGCGTGTGTACTGTAAGTTGGAAATATTTAAGAAATGGCGTGTGCAGGACTTGAAGTTAGAGACGAGTACTTCCACGTGGTGAGTACTGTGAGAGTCTCAATCTGTGTGTGAGACAAAGAATAAAAAGAAGTACTCGTCCATGGTATCAGTTGAGGACTCGCGTGTGTGATGAATATGTTCTTAATATTACTTTGCGTGTTATGTTTCCGTGTGATGCTTGATTCAAACTATAATACTCTGAGAGAGAAGCAAGGTGAGTCAGCCGTCTATCCAACAACGCCACTTGGCTTGCATTGCACAGGAAGACGTGCATATATCCTCCAGAGTTCATAGTACGAAAGAAAAGTTACGAAGTGGGGCAGTGTCGTGTGAAACTGGGATAAATACTAATTGAAGTGGGAAAGCTGAAAGTGATGTGATTATAACGTTGTGACTATTCTTTGTATTGTATGTTGCTAGTGTTATGTATTTCATGAAATTCAAGTATGTGTGGTTGGCATGGGATAGTAACAAGATACCTTCAGAGGCATGTTCCTTTTGTACCGATCGGTCTGGAGGAAATTTTCGATGATGGATGTGAGAGGCGAAGTGTGAGATATAGCAAAAGATCCACCATCCTATCCAGAAAGTGCACTATAGTGTTAGATAATTACGAGGCCATAAGATAGAGAATCACCAATGTAAAGCCATGCCCTCTGGGCGGAGTTTCTCATGTGGAATTGTTGTAGAAAATGTAATGGTGTGTTTAGGTTATAGAATTCATCGGAATAAAGAAGATAGTGAAAAGAAAAAGATTGGTGGCCTTTTCCTTCGAATAATATGTTGTCATGATATCCAGAATTTATAATGAGTGCGCCATTCGTATTCAGTGCGATGGCCACGTGTTGATCAAAGCCGTCGGGTAAGAAAGAAAATGTGGTATTGCCAGTGCGTAGTGAACAGTCAGAGTTGTGTAAATTACTAATAGTCAGATGTGCGTTATCCGTTGCGTAATATTCAAACAGGATAATAACTTGTAACTTAATTGTGAGTACTAGAGTTTATGTTACTCGATAAATAAGAATGAGTCCACTCGCTCGGCAGACCACTCATCTTGCCGGCCTGACTGCTTGATGCCACAGTATGAGCAAGGCATGCGGTTGCCTCTCATTATCAACCTCACAACAAACCACTAAATTGTTTAAAAAATCAACTGAAGAAGTGGAGCTTCTTTTCCATGGAAAAAGCAGGTTTAAAATTAAAAATAACATGTAACAAATATGTTAAGGAGATGCAAGATAACAGAGAAACTATGTTACTGTTATGTCACGCTGTCTCGCCATACTTGTTTGTAATTGTGTCGTGCTAGGAACCCGCACTTTATTTTGTATTTTCCCGTCTTGGTGCCAGCCCCCACACCCGGTGGAGTCGGTGGTGGTAGAGATTCTCTTTGCCCGAGAGTAACTTGTCGTGTTAGCGTGGTCCTCGGGGCTACCCGTGTGGGTCAGCGAAGAGTTTGATTAGCAGCAGCTGGAGGAAAGTGGCGACCCTGACCCGGTGTTGTGTTGGGAACAGATCGGCGTTTGGTCGGACAACGTCTCGTCAGGAACTAGAATGATAGCATGGCGCGACTGGGCTTGGGCGCCATTTGTGTGAAAAGAAACTCCTCGTCTGGATTTAAGTGCTCCCTGGTCACACTGCTCTGGTCCCAACAACTGCGACATGGTCGCGTATACAAACAGTGATCCAATAGTGTCAAATGTTTTTTATTCCAGTCTTTGATCACAATATTAATGCTTTAGGCGATGACCAGTTTCATCGTGACCGTCCTCACATCTTTTTTACACCATGTCCTAAAGTGATAGGGCCATAATGGCATCGTTATTCGTACGTTTTGACGATGCCATTATGGCCTTATCACTTTAGGAGATGGTGTAAGAAAGATCTGAGGATGGTCATTACGGACTGAAACCGGTCATCGTCTAAAGAATTCATTTGTGATCAAAGACTGGAATAAAAAACATTTGACATTGCTCTTGTTTTTATGCTTTTATATCCTGTATCCTTTGTCCGAAAGGCATTGTCAGTCATACCAAAGCTGGACATACCTGATATGGCGCGTGCCGCTAACTTGTCATCTTGTTCAGAGCGCGCACTTTATCGATTATATAGGGTGTTACAAAAAGGTACGGCCAAACTTTCAGGAAACACTCCTCACACACTATAAAGAAAAGATGTTATGTGGACATGTATTCGGAAAGGCTCAATTTCCATGTTAGAGCTCATTTTAGTTTCGTCAATCAGTTGGCCCATTTGAAGGAAGGTAACGTTGACCTCGGTGCTTGTGTTGACATGTGACTCATTGCTCTACAGTACTAGCATCAACCACATCAGTACGTAGCATCAACAGGTTAGTGTTTTTGCAGTCAGTGCAATGTTTACAAATTTGATGTGTGGATTAGCACGGGGCAATAGCCGTGGCGCGGTACGTTTGTATCGAGACAGATTTCCAGAACGAAGGTGTCCCGACAGAAAGACGTTCGAAGCAATTGACCGGCGTCTTACGGAGCACGGAACATTCCAGCCTACGACTCGCGACTGGGAAAGACCTAGAACGACGAGGACACCAGCAATGGACGAGGCAGTTCTTCGTGCAGTTGACGATAACCCTAATCTCAGCAGACGAGCGAGGTGGCGCAGTGGTTCGCACACTGGACTCGCATTCGGGAAGACGACGGTTCAATCCCGTCTCCAGCCATCCTGATTTAGGTTTTCCGTGATTTCCCTAAATCGTTTCAGGCAAATGCCGCGATGGTTCCTTTGAAAGGGCACGGCCGATTTCCTTCCCAATCCTTCCCTAACCCGAGCTTGCGCTCCGTCTCTAATGACCTCGTTGTCGACGAGACGTTAAACACTAACCACCACGACCTAATGTCAGCGTCAGATAAGTTGCTGCTGTACAAGGTAACGTTGATCACGTTACTGTATGGAGGGTGCTACGGGAGAACCAGTTGTTTTCTTACCATGTACAGCAGCTGATTGGCCCCCACGGGTACACTTCTGCGAATGGTTCATCCTACAATGTGTCTATCCTCATTTCAGTGCAAATGTTCTCTTTACGGATGAGGCTTCATTCCAACGTGATCAAATTGTAAATTTTCACAATCAACATGTGTGGGCTGACGACAATCCGCACGCAATTGCACAAACACGTCATCAACACAGGTTTTCTGTGAACGTTTGGGCAGTCATTGTTGGTGATGTCTTGATTGGGCCCCATGTTCTTCCACGTGCGCTCAATGGAGCACGTTATCATGATCTCATACGAGGTACTCTACCTGTGCTGCTAGAACATGTGTCTTTACAAGTACGACACAACATGTGGTTCATGCACGATGGAGCTCCTGCACATTTCAGTCGAAGTGTTCGTACGCTTCTCAACAACAGATTCGGTGACCGATGGATTGGTAGAGCCGGACCAATTCCATGGCCTCCACACTCTCCTGACCTCAACCCTCTTCACTTTCATTTATGGGGGCATTTGAAAGCTCTTGTCTACGCAACCCCTGTACCAAATGTTGAGACTCTTCGTGCTCGTATTGTAAACGGCTGTGATACAATACGCCATTCTCCAGGACTGCATCAGCGCATCAGGGATTCCACGCGACGGAGGGTGGATGCATGTATCCTCGCTAACGGAGGACATTTTGAACATTTCCTGTAACAAAGTGTCTGAAATCACGCTGGTACGTTCTGTTGCTGTGTGTTTCCATTCCATGATTAATGTGATTTGAAGACAAGTAATAAAATGAGCTCTAACATGGAAAGTAAGCGTTTCCGGACACATGTCCACATACATATTTTCTTTCTTTGTGTGTGAGGTATGTTTCCTGAAAGTTTAGCCGTACCTTTTTGTAACACCCTGTAGTTCGCTGTCCTGTTGCGGGTGGCGCTCCGGTGGCGATTTGCTATGACGTCGCTGGCGTGTGTTTGCGGTGGCCGGCGGAAAGCGAGAGGGTACTTGGTTCTCCGGTTATCGCACGGAACGTGAAGTTCGCTCTGCCTGACCTGCTGGTGGCTAGCGCTAAGGTTGTTGTGCCTCGCGGTATGAGCAGAGTGGTCTGGGGCGGAGGCGACTCGCCGCTGTGCTGGCCATGCGGTGGTGATTCATTGGAGTCGGCGTACTTGTTCTGCCTGCCTGTCCGATGTGGAGGCTCTTCAGATTTTCCCCTGGAAGCTCCAGCAGCGGTTTCTGAACTTTCTGATGTGGGACGGTGTTGTTGGAACTTTTTGCTGTGTGTGTGGCTCGTTACCATATTTGTTGGTACTAATTTATTTGCTCAACTGCCCAGAGTTGCGTTCATGTATGGTACATTTTGCAGTCGATGTGTTAGGTAAAGTCTGCCTAAGAAGGGCGGTTTTGTACAGTATATACCTAGTGGATTACTGCTGCTTGGTATATGTGGTCTTCTGGGACCTGAACAACACCATCTAGTCAATTTGGTTGTGTAACAGCATTTAGTGGTATGTTCTGTATTTTTTTTACTGTGTTATTATTATCTTGGTGGAATAGTCGCGTTTGTGCCGTTAAGGTACTTCTGAGACTGTGGTTTGACTATTCATGTGCGCTTGGCTTTTATTGTTTCGTTTTAGGAAGCGAGAATTGTTTGAGATTTGTGTTTGTTGGCTTCCGGCACTTATTAAGAGCGCCCGAGTTAGAGGCGCCGTGGTTATCATGTGTTGTCGGGATGTTATACTGTATTTCTGAATTTTATCTTATGCTGATATTATCAGTCGTGTGTCACAGAACGTAACCAAGGTGCGCAAGTGATGGGCAGTTGTGGGAGGCATGTCGGAGAGCTCTCAGCGGTTTATCTCGGGGACCGCTTCTAGTGGGAAGGCTCCCAAGTGTTGAGAGCTCGCTCGTCTGTGATTGCGTTGGGAGTTACCCTCGCCCTTTGGTTGAATCAAATTATTATTTTGTTATTATATTTACTGGTTGTGTGTTGCGCTTCTTTCATTTTATGGTGCCAAGCGCCATTATCTTTCTCAAAGTTTTTTTATATAAATCATGCCAAGTTATCTTATTATTGGATTTTGTCTTTTGGATAAACTCTAAAAGCACTATTGTAAAAGGTTCTTGATTTTATGGTGGCAAGTCGCCGTTATTGTTTCTAAAGCTCACTCTTTAATCATTTGTCAAGCTTTGTAAGTTACATGAATTTGTTGTTATTTAAAGGAGTTTAGAACTGGCAATATAATAAATTGTGTACAGAGTCTGCTGTTTGGATATTATTGGGTGGAACTCCTTGGATAGTTGTCCTATAAGAAAACATATTTCAATATCCTTCACTACAGTGTCACTGCACCCTCGCTGCATTTATGGACTATTACAAGATCACTCCTTGCGAAGCTGAGCAGTTCTGCTAGTCAATATCCGGTGACCTGTTTATTTTATTTACTCGTGTTGCAAACGCTTTCACTGGGTCTGCCAGTTTCGCTGTAGTATGTCTGAGGCCGGAGGTAAGTGCTTTATGCTTCAGGTTTTATCAAGGCAGTTTTAATTAGGTATGTAAGGTATCACCAAGAAATGTACGCAGGACTGAAGTGTAAAAGAAAATATGATGGCGAGCTCACGGCTCTGTAAAGAAAACCCACTAAGGTGGCTGTGGATGACTTCTAATGCTGCACATCAACCTTTGAGATACGTAATCACTTTTTGTAACTGAAAAATTCGCATCTCGTTTAGCGTTCATCTGAAGACGCCCTGCGCATAAACTTGTTTTGAAATTGTCTGGTACTTCGGCACCAGCTGTGTAACTCTTAGATTGTGCCACGGGTGAAATCGGTGTGCGTAAAACTTGTGAGTAGGGGTCCCGCTGTAATTGTTATTGTGTATTTTAAGTTCTATTGCTAAATTAATTTTACCTGGAGATTGTTTTGAAATTTAAACTGATGTGAATTTATAATTATAAATTTTGTTTAAGGGTTTACTATATGAATTTTTAAGATATGTTAAGGGATTTCAATTTCAATGTCAAGTAGTTACCTAGATTCACTTGAAATTTTTTAACTTATGTCGTTGTGCTCGTCTTGAGCCTACATTTGATACTGTATCACCGCTTCTTGCTATCAATAGTGGATCAGGGTTAATATTTAATCAAAGGTATTATAATGGTTACCTTCTTTTTAAAGAGTGTTTTAACAACATGCGTTTTTTGTAAATGTTTTAAAAACATGTCCGAAATAATGGTAGCGAGGAACATTATCACTTCCTACAGCTCCTACCATACCAGAAAGCATTGTTTTTCGATTTGTTCTTTAACACTACGTACGACAATCAGACCATTCCTACACCTCGGACCTGAAAATGTTCTACGAACGAAATCACTTGTAACGCAATTAAGCCGATATGTTTCACATGAATCATTACCATTCCAAATAATATTATCGGTTAAATGGTTTCCACCTACACTTTACACCACTGAAGCTACTTGTAAAATCTTGACAGCTCAGTTGCCTTCACCTACCACTTTCAGTACAGAAGTATCGATTAAACGTTCGTGGTGATAGCTTTATGGTGCCATGACATCATGGTTCAATAATTTATCTGTGAGACGCCATTGTTCTTAAGACAGCTTGTTCGTTCCGGCAATATCTTTTTAACTAATGTAGGTATCTGACGATGGTTTCCCCCACCACCAGTAGCACAATGCTGTATGCTGTTTTGCGGCAAAACAGCAAAGATTTAATGCCTTCTGCTTAGTTTTAAAAGAGGTAGAGAACCGGCTACAAACTACCAAAATTTCATCAACCATTCTTTTAAAAGTCTAAGCGATTTTAGCATTTGAAGTGCCGCACTTGCAAGCAGTCGGTACTAGGACTGTTGATATTTTTAAAAATGTCGGGAATCCGAATTATATTTAAGAAAATATCGCTGTCGTCCCTCGAGAAAACGAAAAAAACATACCGATATACTGACGGAAAAAAAAATGTCGACGTATCGGGCCATAAAAATATTGGTTGCACAGAATAAATATATTGCAGGTTTTCGAGCTGTGTATTTAAGTATTGATTCATTATTAGATATGCCGTACACCCACAAGCTAGCAGCCTTCTTATTCCCCTTAGAGCAGGCACTGAAAGGAAAATGATGCACTTTTTACGCTTGGCGATAACCACTTTGCTAACATGGTAACTGCATGTAAGTGGCACAGTAAAAGGTATGCGGTGGGTACCCGTTCGATTTCGTCACACATTAGGTTTGTCCGGAACGGTTCATGTCTACTTCCCTGTTTTTTTTCTGCAAATGCCAGCGGCCTAGCAGCTGTAGTGTCAAAATTGCATGGTAAAGTTAAGCGTTCCAGTTTCTGCCGGTAGCTGCGAGCCTCAATTACGTCAGCATTTCCCCTAACAGGTCACCGCCCACCGCATAGACCAGTCTTGTCATTTTCATTTTTGTTCATTACTTTCAGCAACTTTGAAGAATGCCGATTTGAAGAAATAGCACACTAGTTGAGTTAAAAATTATTTTTAACTCAACTTGCTTCACTCAGTCAAAGACCTTATGAAAGCCCACAATGTACACAAAGAAGTAGGACTCCATCACACAGTGAAAGTAAAATTATGTTCTGCTACAATGTCCAAAGAACAATTTCAATTATTTACCGAAAATTGCGAAAAAACTGTAGTAAAAAATAAATATATCGGCTATTTCGATATCTATGTGTCGAGGAAGATGTGCAGTCTATATATCGATATATCGATATTTTATCAGTAGCCATGGTCGCTACTGGGAATAAACTACGCGATCAAAAGTATCCAGACACATATTAGCGGGCATTAATGATATGTGTGTCCACATTTCGCATATATGACAGCCTCAGCTCTCCTAGGGACGCTTTCAGGGATATGTCGATGTCTGGAGCAACGACAGCCCATTCTTCCTCAAGAGCGGATACCAGAGAAGGTAGTCGTTTTGGGCGCTGGGATCTGGAGCGAAGCCGACGTTCTACACTACTGGCCATTAAAATAGCTGCACAAAGAAGAAATGCAGATGATAAACGGATATTCATTGGACAAATATATTATACTAGAACTGACATGTGATTACATTTTCACACAATTTGGCTGCATAGATCCTAAGAAATCAGTACCCAGAACATCCACCTCTGGCCGTAACAACGGCCTTGATACGCCTGGGCATTGCGTCAGAGCAGGTGCACCTGCCAATGCAGCTTCAACACGATACCACAGTTCATCAAGAGTAGTGACAGCTGTATTGTGAAGAGCCAGTTGCTCGGCCACCATTGACCAGACGTTTTCAATTGGTGTGAGATCTGGAGAATGTGCTGGCCAGGGCAGTAGTCGAACATTTTCTGTATTCAGAAAGGCCGTACAGGACCTGCAACATGTGGTCGTGCATTATCCTGCTGAAATGTGGGGTTCCGCAGGGATCGAATGAAGGGTAGAGCTACGGGTCGGAACACATCTGAAATGTAACGTCCACTGTTCAAAGTGCCATCAGTGCGAACAAGAGGTGACCGAGACGTGTAACCAATGGCACCGCATACCATCACGCCGAGTGATACGCCAGTATGGCGATGAGGAATACACGCTTCCAATGTGCATTCACCGCGATGTCACCAAACACGGATGCGATCATCATGATGCTGTAAACAGAATCTGGATTCATCCGAAAAAAATGACGTTTTGCCATTCGTGCACCCAGGTTCGTCGTCGAGAACACCATCGCAGGCGCTCCTGTCTGTAATGCAGCGTCAGGCGTAACCGCAGCCATCGTCTTCGAGTTGATAGTCCATGCTGCTGCAAACGTCGTCGAACTATTCATGAAGCTGGTTGTTATCTTGCAAACTTCTCCATCTGTTGACTCAGGGATCGAGACGTGGCTGCACGATCCGTTACAGCCATGCGGATAAGATGCCTGTCATCTCGACTACTAGTGATACGAGGCCGTTGGGATCCAGTACGGCGTTCCGTATTACCCTCCTGAACCCACCGATTCCATATTCTGCTAAGTCATTGGATCTCGACCAACGCGAGCAGCAATGTTGCGATACGATAAACCGCAATCGCGATAGGCTACAATCCGACCTTTATCAAAGTCGGAAACGTGATGGTACGCATTTCTCCTCCTTAAACGGGGCATCACAACAACGTTTTGACCATGCAACGCTGGTCAACTACTGTTTGTTTATGAGAAATCGGTTGGAAACGTTCCTCATGTCAGCACGTTATAGGTGTCGCCACCGGCGCCAACCTTGTGTGAATGCTCTGAAAAGCTAATCATTTGCATATCACAGCATCTTCTTCGTGTCGGTTAAATTTCGCGTCTGTAGCACGTCATCTTCGTGGTGCAGCAATTTTAATGGCCAGTAGTGTAGGTCATCCCTGAGGTGTTCCACTGGTTTCAGACCTGGACTCAGTTAAAGCTAATCCGTTTCGTATGATAGTTTACTCATGTTGGGCTCTAAGGAGGCGATCTGTAGTAATTACTTTGGAGAAGAAAAACTACTTATCAGTGAGCGCCACAAAAAACTGCATTGTAGATAACTGGTTTTTTTTAGCAGTGTGGAAATCTCGCGTACAGGGGTGTGACGCAAGTGACACCCGATCTCCTGACCACATTCGAAGTCCGTGAGTTCCGCGGAGCGCCCCATTCTGCTCTCCAACGATGTCTAAAGACTACTGAGGTCGCTGATACGGAGTACCTGGCAGTAGGTGGCAGCACAATACAGCTAATGTGAGAAACGTATGTGTTTTTGGTTACAGCCTCCTAACTTTTAACAAAAACCTTAAATGTCAACACATAAAAGATACTGTTCGTTCTTACTCTTAGGCGCATCGACTTGTAAGAGAACGCGACATGTAGTCAGGGAGTACGCGCTAATATAAATCAAAAGAAAATCCACCATGTCCTTCATAGCCTATGCGTTTTTCATGCCTCCATTGAGAGCAATTACCATGCTTAACCCAGTCTTCCCTGATACACATAAACTCACATTGGGCAGTCCAAAACATCGGATTCCTCCTTGGATATGGATTTGGTTGAACCTGTAGATGACGGCGCGGTTAAGACCAGATTAGCCCTAGAGATACAGCGTTGTTCGTTAGTGGTATTTTGTCTCTTCTTGGTTTTGTCCGGTTTAACTTGTTTATCTAACAATGGATTTTTGAACATACACCCACATAAAATTTGTGATTTTTTTCCTTATTTGTTGTGTATCGATTATATTTTGGCAGTGTAAAAATACTGGATAGTCCTACACCTGTTCGTACATCAGCACTCTGGACTTAATTTATGTCAACTTCTTGGTTTTCTTCCTGGTGACTGCCCCGATAAACCATCTGTCACTGAGGAGCATCATTTGTCCGTGGTCTCCTGTTTAACTCCTTTGACTCCTGCTGAGCTCCTTTGCTTTCTTCAGTAGTTGGAAATTAGGCTCTCTCAGTGATGGAGCGAAGTCATCTGCTGTGAAGACATTCGGATTAACGGGAATTCCCCGCTGACTGGAAGGTTTTCTCAGCTGTTTGGATTGTGACTAATGTAGGATATGCATACCGAAACAAAGCACTCATATGATCTATAAAATTTCGGGCGTGCAGCCGCATAAATGTGACTTCTTCTTCTAATATTGCGGCTGAATACCAGCCAGCCATCTCCAGAGTGAGCCGAGGTGACTGACGCTCCAACATTGTCAGCATTCGATTGGGAGTTGGTGGATGTAGGCACGGCAGTGCAACAACATGCAAGTTTATCCAAGGCAACGTCGAAGCAATGTGACAAGTTCGACCGACTGGATCAGGGAAGAACTGTTGTGATTAGATTAGATTAGATTAATACTTGTTCCATAGATCACGAATACGACACTTCGTAATGATGTGGAACGTGTCAGGTTAATGAAAGATGTCTGTACAAGATATTACATTACACAAAATATTGTATGACACTAATGCTTAAGTTAGTTTTTTTCCCTCCCTTAATTTATATGTAAAAATTCAGCCAATGAGTAGAAGGAGTTGTCATCTAGAAATTCTTTTAATTTATTTTTAAATGTTGGTTGACCATCTATCAGGCTTTTGATGCTGTTTGTTAGGTGACCAAAGACTTTTGTGGCAGCATCATTTACCCCCTTCTGTGCCAAAGTCAGATTTAACCCTGCATAGTGAAGATCATCCTTTCTCCTGGTGTTATAGCTATGCACACTGCTATTACTTTTGAACTGGGCTGGATTATTAACAACAAATTTCATAAGTGAATATATATACTGTGAGGTTATTGTGAGAATCCCTAGATCCTTAAATAGATGTCTGCAAGATGACCGTGAGTGGGCTCCAGCAATTATTCTGATTACACGTTTTTAGCAATGAATACTTTTCTACTCAACGATGAATTACCCCAGAATATGATACCATACGAAAGCAGTGAATGAAAGTAGGCATAGTAAGCTAATTTACTGAGATTCTTATCACCAAAATTTGCAATAACCCTAATAGCATACGTAGCCTAACTCAGACGTTTCAGCAGACCATCAATGTGTTGCTTCCAGTTTAACCTCTCATCAATGGACACACCTAAAAATTTTGAAAATTCTACCTTAGCTACAGACTTCTTTTCAAAGTCTATATTTATTACTGGAGTTGTGCCATTTACTGTACGGAACTGTATATACTATGTTTTATCAAAATTTAAAGAGTGTCCGTTTGCTGAGAACCACTTAATAATTTTGTGAAAAACATCATTTACAATTACATCACTTAGTTCTTGGTTTTTGGATGTTATTACTATACTTGTATCATCAGCAAAAAGAGCTAACTTTGCATCTTCATCAATATGGAATGCTAAGTCATTAATGTATATCAAGAACAGTAAAGGACCTAAGACCGAACCCTATGGGACCCCGTGCTTGATAGGCCCCCAGTTTGAGGAATCAGCTGTTGTATTAACATTACATGAACCACTTATTTCCACTTTCTGCATTCTTCCCGTTAAGTATGAATTAAACCATTTGTGCACTGCCCCCCTCAAACCATAACGATTTAGCTTATCTAAAAGAATTCCATGATTTACACAGTCAAAGACCTTTGAGAGATCACAAAAAATACCAATGGGTGATGTCCGGTTATTCAGAGCATTTAATACTTGATCAGTGAAAGCGTATATAGCATTTTCTGTTCAAAAGCCTTTCTGAAAACCGATAAGGCCCATAGAACGGTTGTTAATCTTTCCAACCAAAAACTGGACGACGGCTCTATATCAGCGCTGAGGAAAGGCCTCAACTTTTCTTCAGCTCCACGACGTCTGCCAATATTGGATATCATTAGTGGGATAGAGCAGTGCATTAGGAATCTTTCACAAGATGCAGCTGAGGACGTCAGGCTAACTACCAACCATATCCTGGGGAAAGCTCAGCCACCAAAATTTAATATCAGCCAGGAGGAACGACGTTGCTTACGGTTATTACCTGAGAATGAAGACTTGGCTGTCTTGCCAGTCGACATAGGGAATGCCACAGTGGTTCTGAGTACCACCTGAAGATGCTACATCTATTAGAAGACCCCACGTACCACCAGCTTAGTCGTGATCCCAGACAGGCCATTGTCAGAAAGACAGGGAAGTTATTGAAGGAGTCTGGCTTACCAGATGAAGTGGTGAAGAAATTAATGCCTCGATGCCGCCAGACCTCCCGGGCTTTATGGGTTACCAAAGATACACAAGCAAAGTGCTGCCCTGAAGCCCATTGTTAGTGCCATCAGTTCGCCCACCTACTGACTTGCTAAACATCTGGCAGGATTATTAGCACCAAAATTGGGAGATTGCGAAGCACCATGTTGTCAACTCGCAGAAATTTGTTGAGACACTCAAGAGAATGAAGATAGGCCCAAACGACCTAATGGTTAGCCTGGATGTTGTGTCACTTTTCACGAGGGTGCCAATACAAGATACGCTGGATCTTTTGGCCCAACATTTTCCATCTGGAATCATTAAGTTGTTCCATCACGTCCTGACGGCAACGTACTTTTTGTATTGATATGAATATTATGAGATGACATACGGCACAGCCATGGGATCACCACTGTCTCCAGCAGTCTCAAATTTCTTCATGGAGCACTTTGAGGAGTAGGCTCTGCAAACTGCGACATTACGGCCATCTTGCTTTCTACGACAAGTTGGTGACGCCTTCCTGATATGGCCTCATGGTGAAGATACATTACAGCAGTTCGTCGACCATATGAATGGTGTCCATCCTCACATTAAATTTACTGTCGAGATGGAGAACCACGGCAGGCTACCATTCTTGGTTGAGTGGAAGGCAGGAGGCCAGCTTGGTCATTCAATGTACCGCAAACCAACAAACACTGATCGGTACTTGGACGCCAATAGTTTCCACCACCCTCTACATAAGAAAGCTGTACTGAACACGTTAGTTCATAGAGCGAAGATTATCTCTGACGACGAACACCTACAGTCTGAATTTGCTGAACTTAAAACGTGTTTTCGACGAAAATGGATACAGCAAAAACACATCGCAAACGCTTTCAAGGGCCGCCGACGAAAGACACCTGGTGAATCATAAGAAGAGGCCAAACGGACTGTATTCCTGCCACACTGTGGAGCAATTAGCAGTACGTTAGGATGTCTGCAGCGGAAACATGGGCTAATCACAGTGTTCCGGCCCGTCCCCAAGATATGAGATATGTTGCGCCCTGTTAAAGACGACATTGCACTTCGAGTGTCCGGTGTGTATGGTGTACCGTGTGAGTGTGGCAGCATGTACATTGGACAGACAATTCGCACGGTTGCGGAGCGTTGCACTGAGCACAAGTGCCATATAAAACAAAGGGAGCTTGACAATTCGACCATAGCGGAGCATTGTCTAGAAAAACGGACATAAAATACAGTTCGAAAAAACAGAAGTATTGGCTCAGGCTTCTACATATTGGGACTCCGTTATAAAGGAACAATTTCAGCAGAGACCAGGGATACACTCTCAGCAGGGCATGGGTAGGGGGGGGGGGGGGCGTTGGACATCAAACGAAAGCAGAGAGAGATGCGCGATGCGGGAGCGGCAGTTTCAAACATGGTGCCTGCCCCTGGCGCCACCTGACGTCACCGGAGCTGCTACGGGCAATAGCTCCGCTAGCTGCCCCGGTCGACTTAACGAGCGCGCCCCATTACATCTATCTGATTGGCTGCTGATGATGTCATCATGCCTGTACAGGGTGTTACAAAAAGGTGAGGCCAAACTTTCAGGAAACATTCCTCACACACAAAGAAAGAAAATATCTTATGTGGACATGTGTCCGGAAACGCTTACTTTCCATGTTACAGCTCATTTTATTACTTCTCTTCAAATCACATTAATCACGGAATGGAAACACACAGCAACAGAACGTACCAGCGTGACTTCAAACACTAGGAAATGTTCAAAATGTCCTCCGTTAGCGAGGATACATTCATCCACCCTCCGTCGCGTGGAATCCCTGATGCGCTGATGCAGTCCTGGAGAATGGCGTATTGTATCACAGCCGTCCACAATACGAGCACGAAGAGTCTCTACATTTGGTACCGGAGTTGTGTAGACAAGAGCTTTCAAATGCCCCCATAAATGAAAGTCAAGAGGGTTGAGGTCGCGAGAGCGTGCAGGCCATAGCATTGGTCCTCCTCTACCAATCCATCGGTCACCGAATCTGTTGTTGAGAAGCGTACGAACACTTCGACTGAAATGTGCACGAGCTCCATCGTGCATGAACCACATGTTCTAGCAGCACAGGTAGAGTATCCCGTATGAAATCATGATAACGTGCTCCATAGAGCGTAGGTGAAACAACATGGGGCCCAATCAAGACATCACCAACAATGCCTGCCCAAACGTTCACAAAAAATCTGTGCTGATGACGTGATTGCACAATTGCGTGCGGATTATCGTAAGCGCACACATTTTGATTGTGAAAATTTACAATTTGATCACGTTGGAATGAAGCCTCATCCCTAAAGAGAACATTTGCATTGAAATGACGATAGACACATTGTTGGATGAACCATTCTCAGAAGTGTACCTGTGGAGGCCAATCAGCTGCTGATAGTGCCTGCACACGCTGTACATGGTATGGAAACAACTGGTTCTCCCGTAGCGTTCTCCATACAGTGACGTGATCAATGTTACCTTGTACAGCAGCAACTTCTCTGACGCTGACATTAGGGTTATCGTCAACTGCACGAAGAATTGCCTCCTCCAATGCAGGTGTCCTCGTCGTTCTAGGTCTTCCCCAGTATCGTGTCTTAGGCTGGAATGTTCAGTGCTCCCTAAGACGCCGATCAATTGCTTCGAACGTCTTCGTGTCGGGACACCTTCGTTCCGGAAATCTGTCTCGATACAAACGTACCACGCCACGGCTATTGCTCCGTGCTAATCCATACATCAAATGGGCATCTGCCAACTCCGCATTTGTAAACATTGCACTGACTGCAAAACCATGTTCGTGATGAACACTAACCTGCTGATGCTATGTACTGATGTGCTTGATGCTAGTACTGTATAGCAATGAGTCGCATGTCAACACAAGCACCATAGTCAACATTACCTTCCTTCAACTGGCGGTGAATGGAGGAAGTACAGTACATACTGACGAAACTAAAACGAGCTCTAACATGTAAATTAAGCGTTTCCGGACACATGTCCACATAACATCTTTTCTTTATTTGTGTGTGAGGAATGTTTCCTGAATGTTTGGCCGTACCTTTTTGTAACACCCTGTATAAGGGAGAGATCGTAACAGCCCCAGCAGTCTGACGACGATGGCGGAGATGGCCATCGAAATCTCGGACATTTTATTCGAATTGACGCGGCTGGAAAATCTGGAACGTTTTATTCATGTATGCCCTCGCGAAAGACTCAGAGGACAAACGAATGACAATAATTAGTATTAGTAATACTTACGAGCCACTTGCAGAACCTGCCCCAGACACAGAGGACTTGCTGGCGTAGTTGCCGATACCGTCTGGCACTCAGCATGATGTGCGGCTCGCTGCCTACTGCCTGGTGGATCTTGCTTGCAGTCAGCGCCATCGTACTCTTCCGCACCGGGGTTATCTGGGTAGGGTTATGACCGTTCACAAATTTCTTGATGTTATCCACACCGTTGAAAACAATTGGAGGCCTCACACGTTTGTCACCACACTGACACAGGTACTTTTCGGTGTAGTCATTCACTAAATCCGTCCACTTCTTCCAGCTTTCACCCAACCACAAATCATCATTCAGCTTCCACTCCCTGATCTCTCTGCACAGTCTTTCATAAATGTAGCCCTCCGCGTCTCCGGGCGCCAGCAGGATCTCGATCTCCCGACATATGGCATCCTTGATCTCTTCAGAGTCCTTCTGCTGGCAGAAAATGGCGAAGTGCTCGATGAACCGGTGGTCATTGTTCACCGCCCTTCGCACCTCCTCGTCGTTGGGATTGAGCCCGTACAGGGTCCCGCCGGTGTCCATGAACTCAGCTCCAGGAACATTGTACAGGCTTCTTCGAACGAACATTCCTTTGGTGTCACGGGCGAGAGGCGCATTGGTCGACAACAGCATCGTGAAATTGGGAGTCTGCAGCTTGTCTTTGATGTGGTGGTAGGAATCCTGGTACATGGCCAAGCTGAACCTGTTGTTCACCCCAAAGTTCTGCGGCCTGCCGTCGTTCCCGTAGGTGGCCCTCCCCGAGGGTGGCAGGAGCATGGCCCGGACGACTTCCGAGGAGCCGTGCGTCGGGGACCTGTGCTTGAGCTGGGCCAGCAGCAGGTACGTGTCGGCGCTGTTGCCGTACTGCCACCTGAGCACCAGGTCGTCGAACTTCCCCGCGGCCTCATTGTTGGAGGAGATGTCGAACCGCAGGTTGTCCCGCAGGCAGCGCAGGAAGGCGAGGGCCAAGGTCCGTTCCTCATAGTCCACACCCCTATTGTCTGCCGGAGCTTTCAGTTTGGGAAACCGCGCAGCTGGAGACCTGCAACAAAGTTGGACGTCCGTGCAGTCAGCGACACTCGCAATGATCACTTCTATTGTTCGCTTGTAATACTATACCCCAGATCACGTAAGAAACAGGTTGCCCGATCGCTTTGTCTAGCACGCAACCCTTGTCAGGGAACGGCCACCAGGTGGCAACAGTGTCACACCCTTACTTGTGGCGCCAACCACTAGCTGGCACTCCGTTCTGTGAAATATGTGCCAACATCGTCCGAACGCGTGCAGCTCTCCACCATTTGGCGTCTGTGAAGTACAGCTGTATCTGACATACCGGTGGTAGTGGATCGAGTCGTCATGCCGAGAGCCTGTGAGTATATCAAGTGTGGAAGGAGCAGACGGACAAATCCTGAACCAAAAATGTTCAGATTTCCCGTCAAAGATAAAGAAAGGTTACGATAGTGGGTTTTAAATTCAGGTAAATCAATAAATTGGTTACGAGTAAGAATTAATGAAGAGCCCTAAGCATTCGATCCTATCTACATATTGTCGATCTTATATTCTGATATAACGTGGCAGCCCTTCCTGTACAAGAATCATATCATATAATTTTTAAATAAAATCTCTGCTGCGATTTGGACTTTTTTAAATGTTCAAAGACAAGTGTAGTAGAACTGTCTCAAAACTGAAAATTATAAAAAATATGTAGTTTATTCATATTGTATTTAAGTACCAAATAAAGATTCTCCGTTAGGCTGCTCAAATAAGTTTCGTTGCCTTTCCTTAATCACTCTACCATGTTTAACTAGAAAGAAGTAATGTGTTAAATCTGAGCAAAACAGCACTGCTTGTGACAATAGTAGATGGGCTGACCGCAAAGTTAAGATGTTTGCCATCACAGAATATTTTTTTTACTCACGATATTTAAAGTTTCACAATATTTATTTTTTTCGAAAATATCGTTGTGAAGTGCGTACATGAAATTATATTCGTTTACAACTAACAGTAAGCAAATGCAAAATGTGGTTATACTTAAGAACGCTTACAGAAATACTTAGAAAGAAAGCAAAATCTGTTTCTTAAACTTATTTGCAGTCTCAATGTGAAAAATATCTTGTAGTTATAACTCACCTAATCCCTATACAAAATCTATGCAAAATAAATAATTATGTCGGTAATGTCAGGACGTGAAACCCACTGCTCAGTGCAATATTTGTCGGTAAATTAGCAGATAATATTTCAAAGACGTTGAGGTTTTTTCTAGTGTTAACCTGCAAGTGGAGATCTTTTTTACCACCATAATCCGCATCAGAAGAGCTGTATAGCAAAGAGAAAACAGACGACATGGAAGGCGAGTGTAAAACCTATGCGACTGCAATACAGTCTGCATTTAAACAGTAGCTCCCGAGAAATATTTGTGTATTACTTTTCATTTATTTCATTTCGCATATGATTGAAGTATCCCTATAGTAGAAATAAACTTGGTTTGTAGAATTACAGGAGCTAATCTGCATTCTTCGATTGAAAACTCAGAAAAAACCATAGCCGATCATGGTCTACAGTCAGTTGTGTGACGAAACCATTTCGCGCGCAACGCTCTAGCCGAACACAAATCAGCATCATTCACGTCACAGAAGATACAACGTTGCCAATTTCGCGACATGGACAGGTCAGTTAGCATTGTAGCGTCGCCTGCGACATCTGTTGACTGACGGGAAAACTATTTTCACGGTTGCTTGTTCCTCCGTAAGGACGGTCAATCTGTTTCTTACGTGATCTGGGACTATACTGAAGCGTCAAAGAAAGTGCTACGGGCATGTATATTCAAATACAGAGATATATAAACAGGCATTTCATTCATTTTCATTTATTTACTGGTCCATTTAATTCATTACATACTTAGACAGTACATTGAATATAGGACAAGTCAAAATTGCAAAAGGAGCAGAAACACGCACACACACACACACACACACACACACACACACACACACAGAGAAAGAGAGAGAGAGAGAGAGAGAGAGAGAGAGAGAGATGAGGCGTAGCGCCGTGAAACGATCCTGCTTTGAAGGCGGTTAAGTGGGAGATATGTCTCAGAGCTGGATAGTGACAGATGGTGACGCGAGACTGGACTCGCACATAGTTTATGTATTAGCCGATAGAGGACAGTATTGGATAGGGGAACGGTGAGTTTAGTTTCGATTGTGCCCACTAGAGTGCACTAAAGTAATACAATGTTTTTCATAAACTGTTCTAGTATTTTCATAAGGCGTTATATGTCTTTTTATGTAAGACGAATGGAAAAACTGGTAGATGCAGACCTCGGGGAGGATCAGTTTGGATTCCGTCGAAATGTTGGAACACGTGAGGCAATACTGACCTTACGACTTATCTTAGAAGAAAGATTAAGAAAAGGCAAACCTACGTTTCTAGCATTTGTAGACTTAGAGAAAGCTTTTGACAATGTTGACTGGAATACTCTTTTTCAAATTCTAAAGGGGGCAGGGGTAAAATACAGGGAGCGAAAGGCTATTTATAATTTGTACAGAAACCAGATGGCAGTCATAAGAGTCGAGGGGCATGAAAGGGAAGCAGTGGTTGGGAAAGGAGTGAGACAGGGTTGTAGCCTCTCCCCGATGTTATTCAATCTGTATATTGAGCAAGCAATAAAGGAAACAAAAGAAAAAATTGGAGTAGGTATTAAAATTCATGGAGACGAAGTAAATACTTTGAGGTTCGCCGATGACATTGTAATTTTGTCAGAGACGGCAAAGGACTTGGAAGAGCAGTTGAACGGAATGGACAGTGTCTTGAAAGGAGGATATAAGATGAACATTAACAAAAGCAAAACGAGGATAATGGAATGTAGTCAAATTAAATCGGGTGATGCTGAGGGAATTAGATTAGGAAATGAGACACTTAAAGTAGTAAAGGAGTTTTGCTATTTAGGAAGTAAAATAACTGATGATGGTCGAAGTAGAGAGGATATAAAATGTAGACTGGCAATGGCAAGGAAAGCGTTTCTGAAGAAGAGAAATTTGTTAACATCGAATATAGATTTATGTATCAGGAAGTCGTTTCTGAAAGTATTTGTTTGGAGTGTAGCCATGTATGGAAGTGAAACATGGACGATAACTAGTTTGGACAAGAAGAGAATAGAAGCTTTCGAAATGTGGTGCTACAGAAGAATACTGAAGATAAGGTGGATAGATCACGTAACTAATGAGGAGGTATTGAATAGGATTGGGGAGAAGAGGAGTTTGTGGCACAACTTGACTAGAAGAAGGGATCGGTTGGTAGGACATGTTTTGAGGCATCAAGGGATCACAAATTTAGCATTGGAGGGCAGCGTGGAGGGTAAAAATCGTAGAGGGAGACCGAGAGATGAGTACACTAAGCAGATTCAGAAGGATGTAGGTTGCAGTAGGTACTGGGAGATGAAGCAGCTTGCACAGGATAGAGTAGCATGGAGAGCTGCATCAAACCAGTCTCAGGACTGAAGACAACAACAACAACATGTATGTAAAATGTTGTAAATGTGTTTTAGCAGTATGAATGATGCGTTAGTGTGGTTTAAGGTTAATATGAAGATAATTGGAGTTAGTGTGGGAACATTTCAAAGAAGTATGGATATGAACAAAGGGGATTTTTGTAGAATAGATTTGTAAAGTAAGTTTATGGTAAAGGAAAAGTTAATTCAGGTATAAATAACACTAGTAAATAACTTTATGCATAAGGAAAACTTCAGCACATTAGATAATTACGGCGGTAAATAGTGCAGTCGTTAGGTTTACTTTTTTGCGATTGGTTATTGATGAAAATCGCGGATTGACGCGGGAGAATGTTGTTTTGCTGTTGGCTGTTGAGTAAACTGACCAATGTTAAAGCAGTATTCTTCGCGCGCCTTTCTCTGCTGGTAGAGAAGGCTTCGAGTATTCTAGAGAAGAGTCGAAGCCTAGCCATGAAACAGATCGGACGTGTGTAGTAGTAGTTCCGATGGAAATGATAAGTTGCCCGATCTAGCAGTGTTTCATACATCAAAAGTGTTGGAAAGTGACGGCATAATTGTTCCGATGTATGTGTAGAAATTTCGGAATTTTTCAGTGAATTTTGTGACGAGAAAACATATAATTTCGCGTGGCGTATTGAGCAGGTCGGTGGCTAAAAATTGTGACTGCATTTGGTGCCGACAGACTTAATATTTGGCGAGCATTATCGATCTAAAACAATCAGTATTTTTGTAGCTATTACGTTTTCGGGAAATGCAACACCATAAACTTGCTAATGTGAGTGAAAGGGATTGTGAGTGACTGTGTTAGGACTAGCACAGGCTTGGCAGTGGTACGTGTTCACCTAAGCTTCAGTATATATTAACTGAGTACAAAATTTCCAACCTTTCATTTCGTGTGAAAACTTTCTCCCGAAACGTAGATTAGTGACTTAAATAGCAGCCTGGTTGACGTCGAAGTACAGTAGATTTCGCTCGGCTTCCCTACTGATGATCTGCTGAGACAATGTTTACAGGTAGGTGCAGAGAGAGAGAGAGAGAGAGAGAGAGAGAGAGAGAGAGAGAGAATGACAAAATTAATTACAGATAACAATCATAAATTACAAGTGACGAAGATAGCAATTTGAATTTAACCATTATTACATAATTACATAATGATTGTTTACAAGCCTATTTTTTGTAATTTAAAAATTCTTTTACAGAGTAAAAACATTTTACCACTATAAATGACTTAAGATTATGTTTAAAAAAATTTTATGTTGCTGCGATTTTAAATCACTGGGTAGGCTGTTATATAACTGAAATGTTTTCTGTGATGCACTTTTTTTGGTTCAATGCTGTTCTGCACTGTGACATGTGGATATTATTTGTTTCTTGTGTTGTGACTGTGTATATGCTTATTTTGTTGAAGATGTCCAGATTGGTGTAAAAGATACTCATTTGCGAACAGGATACACTCATATATGTAAAGGCTCAGTATTTTCATCTGGATGAAATGTGGTCTACATGTTTCCAGTTTTCTTAGGTTGCAGATAGACCTGATTACTCTTTTCTGCATCCTAAAGATCTTTATGCTGGTTGCTGAATTTCCCCGGAAGATTAGCCCATATCGAAGTAGTGCAGGGAAGTATGCATTTTTTTTTTTTTTTTTTTTTTTTTTTTTTTTTTTTTTTTTTGGTCATCAGTCTACTGACTGGTTTGATGCGGCCCGCCACGAATTCTTTTCCTGTGCTAACCTCTTCATCTCAGAGTAGCACTTGCAACCTAAGTCCTCAATTATTTGCTTGACGTATTCCAATCTCTGTTTTGCTCTACAGTTTCTGCCGTCTATAATTCCCTCTAGTACCATGGAAGTCATTCCCTCATGTCTTAGCAGATGTCCTATCATCCTGTCCCTTCTCCTTATCAGTGTTTTCCACCTATTCCTTTCCTCTCCGATTCTGCGTAGAACCACCTCATTCCTTACCTTATCAGTCCACCTAATTTTCAAAATTCGTCTATAGCACCACATCTCAAATGCTTCGATTCTCTTCTATTCCGGTTTTCCCACAGTCCATGGTTCACTACCATAGAATGCTGTACTCCACACGTACATCCTCAGAAATTTCTTCCTCAAATTAAGGCCGGTATTTGATATTAGTAGACTTCTCTTGGCCAGAAATGCATTTTTTGCCATAGCAAGTCTGCTTTTGATGTCCTCCTTGCTCCGTCCGTCGTTGGTTATTTTATTGCCTAGGTAGCAGAATTCCTTAACTTCATTGATTTCATGACCGTCAATCCTGATGTTAAGTTACTCGCTGTTCTCATTTCTACTACTTCTCATTACCTTTGTCTTTCTCCGATTTACTCTCAAACCATACTGTGTACTCATTAGACTGTTCATTCCATTCAGCAGATCATTTAATTCTTCTTCACTTTCACTCAGGATAGCAATGTCATCAGCGAATCGTATCATTGATATCCTTTCACCTTGTAATTTAATTCCACTCCTGAACCTTTCTTTTATTTCCATAATTGCTTCCTCGATGTACAGATTGAAGAGTAGGGGCGAAAGTCTACAGCCTTGTCTTACACCCTTCTTAATACAAGAACTTTGTTCTTGATCGTCCACTCTTATTATTCCCTCTTGGTTGTTGTACATATTGTATATGACCCGTCTCTCCCTATAGCTTACCACTACTTTTTTCAGTATCTCGAACAGCTTGCATCATTTTATATTGTGGAACACTTTTTCCAGGTCGACAAATCCTATGAACGTGTGTTGATTTTTCTTTAGCCTTGCTTCCATTATTAGTCGTAACGTCAGAATTCCCTCTCTCATGCCTTTACTTTTCCTAAAGCCAAATTGATCGTCACCTAGTGCATTCTCGATTTTCTTTTCCATTCTTCTGTATATTATTCTTGTAAGCAGCTTCGATGCATGAGCTGTTAAGCTGATTGTGCGATAATTCTCGCACTTGTCAGCTCTTGCCGTCTTCGGAATTGTGTGGATGATGCTTTTCCGAAAGTCAGATGGTATGTCGCCAGACTCATAGATTCTGCACATCAACGTGATTAGTCGTTTTGTTGCCACTTCCCCTAATGATTTTAGAAATTCTGATGGAATGTTATCTATCCCTTCTGCCTTATTCGACCATAAGTCCTCCAAAGCTCTTTTAAATTCCGATTCTAATACTGGATCCCCATCTCTTCTAAATCGACTCCTGTTTCTTCTTCTATCACAGCAGACAAATCTTCACCCTCATAGAGGCTTTCAATGTATTCTTTCCACCTATCTGCTCTCTCCTCTGCATTTAACAGTGGAATTCCCGTTGCACTCTTAATGTTACCACTGTTGCCTTTAATGTCACCAAAGGTTGTTTTGACTTTCCTGTACCCTGAGTCTGTCCTTCCGACAATCATATCTTTTTCGATGTCTTCACATTTTTCTTGCAGCCATTTCGTCTTAGCTTCCCTGCACTTCCTATTTATTTCATTCCTCAGTGACTTGTATTTCTGTATTCCTGATTTTCCCGGAACATGTTTGTACTTCCTCCTTTCATCAATCAGCTCAAGTATTTCTTCTGTTACCCATGGTTTCTTCACAGCTACCTTCTTTGTACCTATGTTTTCCTTCCCAACTTCTGTGATGGCCATTTTTAGAGATGTCCATTCCTCTTCAACTGTGCTGCCTACTGCGCTATTCCTTATTGCTGTATCTATAGCGTTACAGAACTTCAAACGTATCTCATCATTCCTTAGAACTTCCGTATCCCACTCCTTGTGTATTGATTCTTCCTGACTAATGTCTTGAACTTCAGCCTACTCTTCATCACTACCATATTGTGATCTGAGTCTATATCTGCTCCTGGGTAAGCCTTACAATCCAATATCTGATTTTGGAATCTCTGTCTGACCATGATGTAATCTAATTGAAATCTTCCCGTATCTCCCGGCCTGTTCCAAGTATACCTCCTCCTCTTGTGATTCTTGTACAGGATATTCGCTATTACTAGCTGAAACTTGTTACAGTACTCAATTAGTCTTTCTCCTCTTTCATTCCTTGTCCCAAGCCCATATTCTCCTGTAACCTTTTCTTCTACTCCTTCCCCTACAGCTACATTCAAGTCGCCCATGACTATTAGATTTTCGTCCCCCTTTACATACTGCATTACCCTTTCAATATCCTCATACACTTTCTCTATCTGTTCATCTTCAGCTTGCGACGTCGGCATGTATACCTGAACTATCGTTGTCGGTGTTGGTCTGCTGTTGATTCTGATTAAAACAACCCGGTCACTGAACTGTTCACAGTAACACACCCTCTGCCCTACCTTCCTATTCATAACGAATCCTACACCTGTTATACCATTTTCTGCTGCTCTTGATACTACCCGATACTCATCTGACCAGAAATCCTTGTCTTCCTTCCACTTCACTGACCCCTACTATATCTAGATTGAGCCTTTGCATTTCCATTTTCAGATTTTCTAGTTTCCCTACCACGTTCAAGCTTCTGACATTCCACGCCCCGACTCGTAGAACGTTATCCTTTCGATGATTATTCAATCCTTTTCTCATGGTAACCTAAACCTTGGCAGTCCCCTCCCAGAGATCTGAATGGGGGACTATTCCGGAATCCTTTGCCAATGGAGGGATCATCATGACACTTCTTCAACTACAGGCCACATGTCCTGTGGATACACGTTACGTGTCTTTAATGCAGTGGTTTCCATTGCCTTCTGCATCTTCATGTCATTGAGCATTGCTGATTCTTCCACCTTTAGGGGCAATTTCCCACCCCTAGGAAAAGAGAGTGCCCTGAACCTCTATCTGCTCCTCCGCCATCTTTGACAAGGCCATTGGCAGAATGAGGCTGACTACTTCTGCCGGAAGTCTTCGGCCGCCAGTGCCGATTATTTATCAAAGTTTATGCAGTGGCGGGGATCGAACCCAGGACCGAAGATGTTTTGATTATGAATCAAAGGCGCTAGCCCTAGACCGAAGGTATGAAGTATGGATAATACATCTGAATAACTGTTGACTTCATGGCACTTTTATTTAACACACGCAGAGCATAACAAGCTTTTGAAAGTTTTTCTCAAGTTCTTTTATATGACAGTCCGATTTTAAATTATCTTGTAGCCATAAGCCTAGAACCTTAGTGTCAGTAACCGAGTTCAGTAACGTATTTTCACAGTATGGTACTGTAACAAAGTTTTGCACCTGTGGAGAAGAGTGGAAATTAATAAAGGCAGTTTTTTCTTTATTTATTATTATTTTATTTTTTTTAAACCAGCTAGTAATTTGAGACATTACAATATCTATTTGCTACTTCCAATGAGATTTTGTCAGCAGCTGCTGTTAATATGCTTGTGTCATCAGCAAATAATATTAGTTTTCCCAATTTAACAAAGTCATTTATAACATCAATATAAAGGAGGAACAGTAGAGGTCCTAGGATAGAACTTTGTGGTACTCCTTACTTTATTGTTGATTTACTGGAGACATGTGATGTGATAATACGGCGTGCAGTCAGCAACGCCTGTATAAGACTACTGTCTGGCGCAGTTGTTAAATCGGTTACTGCTGCTACAATGGCAGGTTATCTAGTAAGTTTCAACGTGATGTAGTCGGCGCACGAGCGATGAGACGCAGCATTTCAGAAGTAGAGATGAAGTGGGGACATTTCCCGTACGATCATTTCACGAGTTTACCGTGAATATCAGGAATCCGGTAAAACATCAAATCTCCAACATTACTGCGACCAGGAAAAGACCCTGCGAGAATGGGACCAACGACGACTGAAGAGAATCTTTCAACGTGACATAAGTCCTCAAATTGATGCAGATTTCAATGCTGGGCCATCAACAAGTGTCAGCTTGCGAACCATTTAACTAAGCATCATCAATCTGGACTTTCGGAGCTGAAGGCCTGCTCTTGTTCCCTTTGCGATTGCACGACATGAAGTTTTAGGCATTGCCTGGGCCCATTCAAGACCAAGTTTGGACTGTTGATAACTGGACACATTATTTCAAGCAGATGGACGTGCACGGGTATGGAGATAACCTCCTTAATCCACGGACCGTGCATGTCAGCAGGGGACTGTTCAAACTCTGTAATGATGTGGAGTATGTGCAGTTAGAGTGGTATGGAACCGCTGATACTTCTAGATACGACTCTGACAGGTGACACGTATGTAAGCATTATGTCTGATCACCGGCATCCATTTATGTCCATTGTGCATTACAAAGGACTTGGACAATTCCAGCAGGAGCGTGCCACACCCCACACGTCGAGAATTGCTACAGAGTGGCTCCAGGAACACCCTTCTGAGCTTAAACATTTCCGGTGGCCATAATGAGATTTTCACTCTGCAACGGAGTGTGAGCTGATATGAAACTTCTTGGCAGATTAAAACTGTGTGCCGAACCGAAACCCGAACTCGGGACCTTTGCCTTTTGCGGGGAAGTGCTCTGCCAACTTAGCTACGCAAGCACGATTCACACCTCGTCCTCTCAGCTTTACTTTTGCCAATACCTCATCTCCTGCCTTCCAAACTTTACAGAAGCTCTCCTGCGAACCTTGCAGAACTAGCACTCCTGAAAGAAAGGATATTGCGGAGACATCTTAGCCACAGCCTGGGGGATGTTTCCAGAATGAGAATTTCACTCTGCAGCGGAGTGTGCGCCGATAAGAAACTTCCTGGCAGATTAAAACTGTGTGCCGGACCGAGACTCGAACTCGGGACCTTTGGAAGGTAGGAGACGAGGTACTGGCAGAAGTAAAGCTGTGAGGACGGGGCGTGAGTCGTGCACGGGTAGCTCAGTTGGTAGAGCACTTGCCCACGAAAGGCAAAGGTCCCGAGTTCGAGTCTTGGTCCGGCACACAGTTTTAATCTGCCAGGAAGTTTCATTTCCGATGGCCGCCACACTCCCAAGACATGAACATTATTGAGCATATCTGGAATGCCTTGCAAAGTGTTGTTCAAAAGAGATCTCCACTCCCTAGGACTCGTACTGATTTATAGACAGCCTTGCAGGCTTCATGGTGTCAATTTTCTCCAGCACTACAAATTAGTAGAGCCCTTGCCACGTCGTGTTGCGGACCTTTGCGTGCTCGTGGGGGCACTATGAGATCTTAGGGATGTGTACCAGTTTATTTGGCTCTTGAGAGTATATAGGAGGTCTGATCGAAAGGCAACGGCAATCTTTTCATTCTGTGGGCTTTATACAGTCCTAATTTCAAAACGTTTTTTTACCGCATTGGTAAACATCTCCCTAATGCAAATGGTTGAAATGGCTCTGAGCACTATGAGACTTAACTTCTGAGGTCATCAGTCCCCTAGAACTTAGAACTACTTAAACCTACCTGACCTAAGGACATCACACACAGCCATCCCCGAGGCAGGATTCGAACCTGCGGCCGTAGCTGTAGTGCAGTTCCAGACTGTAGCGCCTACAACTGCTCGGCCACCACGGCCGGCTCCCTAATGGATGTTCGCATTTTCACCTGTTTTGAATATGTAGTGTATTGTTGACAGTCGATGAGGTTACACATGTTTTCGAGCGCTCAACGAATTTTTACTTTCGAAAAATGTGGATGAAGGCATTTGCATTAAATATTGTTTGAGTAATGGAATAAAGTCTAGCAACGCATAATAAACGTTGACTATGGCTTTGTTCAATCTACTATGATTAAGACAGGAGTTACTGAGTGGTACAAACGTTTCAAAGAGGATCGAGAAGACGAAGACGACGACCGTCGCGGACGCCTTAGTACATCAACTACTGACGATAGTGTGGAAGAAATAAAGAAAATGGTTCTGGAAAATAGCCAAATAAGTACCAGAGCGGTTGCTGATGATGTTGGTGTGTCGTTTGGTCCATGCCAAGCAATTATTTAGCAATTATTTCGGATGTTTTGGGCATGAAACGTGTAGCAGAAAAGTTTGTGCCGAAATTGTTGAATTTAGACCAAATACGACGACGCGTAGACAACTCTTCAGGAATTGCTGAATGAAGCCGCCAACGGTCCAGAACTTCTGGAGAAGGTTATAAGAAGTGATGAAACATTTGCATACGGGTATAACTTCGAAACCAAGCCCCAATCGTCCCATAGGCAACTACCTGAAGAGCAAATACCGAGAAAAAGCCGACGAGTTCGATCACATGTAAAGGTTCTTCCCGCTATTCTCTTCGATTACAATGGGACAGTGCATCACGAGTTCCTGAGTTAGAGTAGTACAGTCAATAAGGAATACTGTTGGAAGTTATGAGCCGTTTGCAAGAAACATTTCGAAGAAAACGACCAGAATTGTGGCAAAGCCACTCGTGGATATTGCATCACGATAATGCTCTCTCTCTCTCACACCTCAATGCTTGTTCGGGATTTGCTGGCAAAAAACAAAATCTTCATGTTGCCTCAACGAGCATATTCGCAGGACATGGCCCCATGCGACTCCTTTCCATTCCCGAGGCTTAAGAGAACCCTGAAAGGACGTCGTTTTGTCACGGTTTATGAGATCACTAAAGGAGTGACGAAAGGAGAGTTTCATAAGTGTTCCCAAAATTGGAAAAAGCGCTGGCACAAGTGTCTTATACTCGTGGGGCACTCCCTTGAAGGAGACAAAGTTTATGTTGATGAAAAAATGAAGATACTTTAACAAAAGGAAATATTCTCGTTAATTTTTTCCACTCCTCGTATGCTGCGAACGAAACGAGCTCCTCGGCCAGGCAATGAAGGCCCAAGGGACGTCGACCGGCCGCCGTGTCATCCTCTGTCATTCGGTGTATACTGATGCAGTATTGGGAGGCGCGGCGGGGGTGGTGGTGGGTTAAATGGTTCAATGGTTCTGAGCACTATGGGAATTACACTACTGGCCATTCAAATTGCTACATCACCAAGATGATGTGCTACAGACGCGAAATTTAACCGACAGGAAGCAGATGCTGTGATATGCAAATGATTAGCTTTGCAGAGATTTCACACAAGGTTTATGCCAGTGACGACACCTACAACATGCTGACATGAGGAAAGTTCTCAACCGATTTCTCACACTGCAGTTGACCGCCGTTGCCTCGTGTAAGGAGGAGAAATGCGTACCATCACGTTTCTGACTTTGGTAAAGGTCGGATTGTAGCCTATCGCGATTGTGGTTTATTGTATTGCGACATTGTTGTTCGTGTTGGTCGAGATCCAATGACTGTTAGCAGAATATGGAATCGGTGTGTTGAGGAGGGTAATACGGCTGCCGTGCTGGATCCCAACGGCCTCGTATCACTAACATTCAAGATGACAGGCATCTTATACACATGGGTGTAAGGGATTGTGCAGCCACGTCTCGATCCCTGAGTCAACAGATGGGGATGTTTGCAAGACAACAACCATATGCACGAGCAGTTCGACGAAATTTGCAGCAGCATGGACTATCAGCAGACCATGGCTGTAGTTACCCTTGACATTGCATCACGAACAGGAGCGCCTGCGATGGTGTACTCAACTACGAACCTGGGTGCACGAATGGCAAAACGTCATTTTTCGGATGAATCCAGACTCTGTTTACAGCATCATGTTGGTCGCATCTGTGATTGGCGACATCGCGGTGAACTCACATTGGAAGCGTGTATTCGTCATCGCCATACTGGCGTATCACCCGGCGTGATGGTATGGCGTGCCATTGGTTACACGTCTCGGTCACCCCTTGTTCGCATTGACGGTACTTTGAACAGTGGACGTTACATTTCAGATGAGTTACGACGCGTTGCACTACCCTTCATTCTATCCTTGCAAAACCCTACATTTCAGCAGGATAATGCACGACCACATGTTGCAGGTCCTGTACGGGCCTTTCTGGACACAGAAAATGTTCGAGTGCTGCCCTGGCCAGCACATTCTCCAGATCTCTCACCAACTTAAAATGTATGGTCAATGGTGGCCGAGCATCTGGCTCGTCACAATATGCCAGTCACTACTCTTGATGCAGTGTGGTATCGTGTTGAAGCTGCATGGGCAGCTGTACCTGTACACGCCATCCAACCGTTGTTTGACTCAATGCCCAGGCGTATCAAGGCCATTATTATGGCCAGAGGTAGTTGTTCTGGGTACTGATTTCTCAGGATCTATGCACCCAAATTGCGTGAAAATGTTCTAGTATAGTATTTGTCCAATGAATACCCGTTTATGATGTGCATTTCTTCTTGGTGTAGCAATGTTAATGGCCAGTAGTGTAACTTCTGACTTAATCAGTCCCCTAGAACTTAGACCTACTTAAACCTAACTAACCCAAGGACATCACAGACTGTAGCGCCTAGAACCGGTCGGCCACACCGGCCGGCATGGTGGTGGGACATGTCGTCCGCACGTCATCTCCCGGCTTTCCAGGCCTCGGAGCCCTTGCCTCCGGTTCAAGGAGCTCCTCAGTTGGCATCATGAGACTGCGTGAACTCCATACTAGTCCTCTCACCAAGGAAACACCTTAGCTGTAACGGGGATCAAACCAAAGTCTTCCGCATGGCAGCCTCTATGCTGAGCCATCAGCAGTGGAGACATATTCTATAATACTGTACTTCGATCAAAATAACTTCATGATTGAGTCAAGTGGATGGGAACGAGCGTCGCCCAAGCGCAGGTGTTTCTTGGTCTCGCCACACCTATGCGACTTGAAAGCCAGAACGCTGAAGGCACTGAACATCCTCAAGTGCCTCAGCCATAGGTCTTGGGGAGTGGACAGGTCGCATCTCCTTCAGTTTTACTGAGCTTTTGTGCGTTCACAGCTGGACTATGGGTGCACAGTATATGGGTCAGCGAGGCCTTCTTATTTGCAGATCCTTGACGCTGTTCACCATGCTGGCCAAGGGTGCTTATCGGACCAGTCCTATACCCAGCCTCTGTGCTGAGGCTGGGGACCGACACTTACCATCCGGCTGCAGCTCCTGCTGGTGTGCCAGGCTTGTAAGTTTCTTGCAGCTCCCAGCTTGCCTGCTCACCATCTTGTTGCCGATCCACCTCTGGACCGCCTTTTTTCCCGCCGTACCCGGGCTACGTTGCCGTTTGGGATCTGTGTGCATGTGTACTAGAGTTCCTCGGTGTGGAGTCTGTACAACCCCAAATCCAGGGTTTTAACTGCCTGCCACCCTGGTTACTGAAGAGGCCCGTAGTGATTTTAGATTTATTGCAGTACAAGAGAGTCTGCCATTTTATATGAGCACCACGACTATGTAGCTGTTTTTACAGATGAGTCGAAACAAGGGGGTTCTGTTGGTTGCTCAGTTGTTTTTCCGGATCGTGTCCTCAAGGTCCGACTGCCTCAGACTTTTACTGTCTTTGATGCAGAATTGTCTGCGACCGTGAGGGCACTGGAGCACATGAGACATTCTTCCTCTCCTAAGTTTCTTGTCTGTTCCGATTCACTCAGTGCCCTTCATTTATTGCAACTTTTGTAACCGGCAGACAAAATTGTCCAGACCATCCAGGATGCCCTCCTCCGACTACAGCGACTGGGGTAGGTTGTAGCTTTCTACTGGGTTCTGGGGCATGTCGGCATTGCTGGGAATGAAAGGGCAGATCTCGCAGCCAAGGAGGCGTGTCTCGTCCCACAAGTATCTCAGTGTGCTATCCCCTTGCACGCACTCACCTCGCTGTTGAGCTCACGGGTTGTGAGTCGGTGGGAGGATGAGGGGGTGGAAGTGACTGACAATAAGCTCCGTGTAGTCAAGCCCACAAAGCGTGTGTGGTGTACTTCCTTTCAGCCCCGTTGACAGGACGAGGTTCTCCTCACTCGGCTTTGGACAGGCCACAGCCCTATGACGCATGGCTTCCTGCTCCAGCGGGAGGACCCTCCAATGTGTGGTGCTTGTGGCGTCCAGGTCACTGTGCCCCACGTTTTATTGGATTGCGTTTTATTTTCTGACCAGCGGGCCGCGGCTGACTTGCCAGCGGACCTGCCATCTCTTTTAGGCAACACTCGGACGAATGTGGCTAAAGTTTTAAAGTTCTGTGCCATGTCAAATGTTTTTAGAAAGATTTTAGGGAGAGGATTTTAATTTGCTCACTGTGTGACGAGTTCGCCCATAATTTATGTAAGTGACCAGCTAATAACAATTTCCTGTGACATTCTTGTTGCTATGTTTCCCCCTTTCCTTAGGTTTTACTTTCTTATGTAGCATTTTCCTTCTTTTCCTGCTTTCTTTGAGTGTGTGCTTTAGTTTTCTTAGGTCTGTCCACGTTCGTTCCTTTTAATGTGTGTCAGGGCGCTGATGACCTCGATGTTGAGCGCCCATAAGCCCCAACACACCACCACCACATCCACGTTCTCAATTAGTTGTCTGCTAGATGCACAGCGTGACAGAGTGGTAGGAGAGGAAAAAATTAGCAAAAGAAGAGCCAAATCTGTGTTCGCTAAGAACATATTTTTGAGCTTGTGCAACTACTGATACATCAGCAAGAGGCATTTTGTATATGCGCTGACAACTCCGCTCCCCGTTAGTGACACCTGTCAATCACAGAGCTACTTTAATCGATGCATAGTCGTGTCTTGAGCAAAATTAGATATGAATTGGTATACTGGTATACCACATCCGTTTCAGACCAGTTTCCTTGGGAGGTGGTCATTCGTTGGGAACTATCGAGAGGTTTTTATTTTTCAATTACTGGAGTACCTGGCATTGGCTGGGTATGCATCCCAGTCCTGTTAGTCCATTTCCTCCTTCCCCTGTCCCCTCCGCTGTCTGTTCACCTCCTCCTGCCCTCTCTCTGTGTCACTCTGCTCTGCCCCTCTTCGCTGTCCACCACCTCCTTCGTCCTCTATCTCGTGCCCTGCAAGTTCATATCCTCACGCCCTCTGAATCAATCTTCACCCCTCTTGCCTCTCTGTGTTCACGTCCTTCTACCTTCTCTCTTTCAATCTTCTCCTCCCCCTCACTCACCGTGCACCTCCTTTTACCTGTCCATGTTTTCCCCTCACCCTCTCTCTCTCCCCATCAGCACCTTCTCCTTCTCTTTGATCATCTCCTCTCCCTCTAGATAGTCTCCTTATACCCTCTCTCTGTACATCTCCTCCTTCCCACACTCTCTCTGTTAGTTTCGTCCACACCATCTTATCTTTCTAAGATCACTCGCACCCCAATAACAGGCTGGTGGTTTTTAACCTGCAATATTTCTTTCCAGAAAAGAAGTAAAAAAAAATCTATCACGTTTCGTTGATATCGATCAAGGGAAACTGGGATGAGCCTTTTACCTGCGACTTTGCCAGAGTATTCACATGCAACATACGTTTCACGCACATTAACATATTTCAAAAAACTTACACATATTTCTCCTGTATCTGTAGCGAGTTTCGCCCTGCAGTTTCGTTTTCACACATTTCAATTTTTATGGCGTCATACCTCTTGATCAATGTGTCGCACAAATACATAATTTTGCAGATACATTACACTGTCAGCCAAATGCGTTGCGAATTAACAGCAAACACGTAACAAAGTAAAACGCCATGCATAATGCGGAAGCCGGCCTTAGGGGCCGAGCGGTTCTTGGCGCTACAGTCTGGAACCGCGCGACCGCTACGGTCGCAGGTTTGAATCCTGCCTCGCGCATGCATTTGTGTGATGTTCTTGGTTTGGATAGGTTTAAGTAGTTCTAAGTTCTAGGGGACTGCTCCCATAGTGCTCAGAGTCATTTGAACCATTTATAATCCAATAACGAATCGATCTTCTTGGAGTGAAGACGAATGGCGAAATGCGCCCGTAGTTGTAATGAATTAGAGAAATTCAATGAAGATGAATAAAATGACGGGAACTTTACTCTGAAATCCGATCTAAAGCTGATTGGTAACGTTGTGTTGTGTTGCAAAAGGTGGTTGCGTCAAGATTGAACAATTAGTAACACGTGTACCCTTCATGGAAAACATGGAAAAGAGCAGCAAACATTACAGCTTTACAAAAGTCGAATAATACTTTCGTTACAGCTATACAAAAGTAGAATAAAACTTTCTTTGTTTATTTAGTTACCTACCTATGAACAGTTGCATTCAGTTCTTCCGTTTATATCAGATATCACAAATGTTTATATACACACATCAAATAGTTTTGCATTGCCTCGATTCCGAGAGTTCCGGATCTGTACAGAAAACTGGAATAGAGATCAACATAAACATCACTCCCGCTGTTTTTATTGCTCATGAAAACCACACATTGCATGTTGGACCACCACACAGCGAGACCTTCAGAGTTGGTGGTCCAGATTGCTGTAAAGACCGGTATCCCTAACACCCAGTAGCACGTCCTTTTGCATTAATCAATGCCTGTATTCGTCATGGTTATCAAGGCAGTGTTGGTCCAGATGGTCCCACTCCTCAACGACGATTCGGCGTAGATCCCTCAGAGTGGTTGGTGGGCCACATCGTCCATAAACAAACCTTTTCAATCCATCCCAGGCATTTTCGATAGGGTTCATGTCTGGAGAACAAGCTGCCCACTGTAGTCAATCGATGTCGTTATCCTGAAGGAAGTCTTGCACAAGATGTCCATGAAGACGAATGTCTCCCCAATATGCTGCCAATACGCTGCTGATACGGTTGCACTGTCGGTCCGAGGATGGCATTCACATATCGTACAGCCGTTACGGCGCCTTCCATGACCACTAGCGGCATACTTCGGTCCCTCATAATGGCACCCCAAAACAGCAGGGATCCTCCACCATGCTACACTCGCTGGACTTTGTGTCTAAGGCGTTCAGCCTCACTGGGTTGCCTCCAAAGACGTCTCCGACGATTGTCTGGCTGAAGGCATATGCGACACTCGTCGGTGAAGAGAACGCAATGTCAATCCTGAGCGGTCCATTCGGCATGTATTTTGGGCCCATCTGTACCGCTTTTTGGGTTGTTTAGATGTAGTGCGGGTCCTTTGAGTATAGGTTTCTCATTTTCCAATTTATTGATTTTTCAAATGGTTCACATGGCTGTAAGCACTATGGGACTTAACATCTGAGCTCATCAGCCCCTAGACATAGAAGTACTTAAACCTAACTAACCTAACGACATCAGACGCATCCATGCCCATGGCAGGATTCCAACCTGCGACCGTAGCAGTAGCGCGGTTCCGGAATGAAGCACCTAGAACCGCTCCACCACAGCGGACGGCATTGTTTTTTCATCAGTTTTTAATTGTGCTTATATATATTGAGCTGTACTTGATATCATGTTGTGAAGAAAGGAACTTATTGGAGGTTAACTGTCGCCGTACGGTGTTATGGATGGTACACTTCCCTGTTATTCATTTTAATGTTGTAGTCAATGTGAAAACTTGCTAATTACCTTCTCTTTACATGGAGGGTGCCCGCCTTGATGCTATAAGTGACTGTTTCATAACCAGTTCCCAGAATTTGATTTTCACTCTGCAGCGGAGTGTGCGCTGATATGAAACTTCCTGGCACATTAAAACTGTGTGCCGGACCGAGACTCTAACTCGGGACCTTTGCCTTTCGCGGGCAAGTGCTCTAGCAACTGAGCTACCCAAGCACGACTCACGCCCCCTCACAGCTTTACATCTGCCAGTATCTAGTCTCCTACCTTCCAAACTTTACAGAAGCTCTCCTTTCAGGAGTGCTAGTTCTGCATGTTTCGCAGGAGAGCTCCTGTGAAGTTTGGAAGGTAGGAGACTAGGTAGTGGCGGAATTAGAGCTGTGAGTACCGGACGTGAGTCGTGCTTGGGTAGCTCAGATGGTAGAGCACTTGCCCGCGAAAGGCAAAGGTCTCGAGTTCGAGTCTCGGTCCGGCACACAGTTTTAATCTGCCAGAAAGTTTCATAACCAGTTGTTTAACTCGCCTACGCGCATATTTATATTTATGGAAGAACTCGAAGTGTGTTCCCCTGTTGAACTTTAACATAAGTGCAGAAAATTGAATTATTGTTCTAGTGCTATTATCTGTCAAGTGTAGCACGCTACATTTTCTTGGTCTGTTATCAAGCGTTACAATAAACGCAAACTGCAGTGAAGCGATGCGCTATTTCAGTTGTTCCCGTGATTTCCTGTCTCCGCATTGGTTAATGTAAACTCAGAATATTTAATTGTTTAAATATTGGAGGGAGATGCATGTGTCCCAACTATAAAACATGGAAACACTTTGCGCATGTCACGGTATAGAGGAACAATGAAAGCTTTCGTCTGTAACAACGTGGCGACTACGCCACAACAGAAAGCGTTTCGTGTTTTGCAATTACTGCGAAGTCAGCGAATTGCCTAATTGAAACGTGCATTCCATCTTCGATTCGACAAGAAGCCGCCTATGCAGAAGCAGATTTATGACTGGAAAAATTCTTGGAAATTGGTCGCATATGCAACGGGAAGAGCTCTAGTCGGCCACTCATGTCTGATGAAAATGTCGAGCGTATGCGAGATGCGGTCGCACGGAGCCGCCGGCAGTCGAGAGAGACGGGCAGTACAGTAACTTCAGCTGACCCAAACGACGGTGCGGCGTCTTCTGAAACGACGCGCACAAATGGAGCTTTACAAGTTGCAGCAACTGGAGCGATTGCATCCCGGCGACTATAACAGGAGGTGCGCATTTTTGCGTTTCACTTCTCGAGAATATGACAGAAGGCACTTGTTCCGAACGACTCTTCTTTCCGAACGAATCGACGTTTCACGTATCGGGTAAACTTTGCGGTCGCAAATATGCCGGCGTCGCAGTGGAACGTGAAAGGGACTCACCGAAGCTGAATGTTTCTGTTCAGAAAGTTTATGGATGTTAAGTTTTCTACGGAGGAAATTGTGACAGGGATGTCGTACTTGGACACCCTGCAAATTGGTTGTATTCTCAACTTCGCGAAGATTCCAGTGGTTTCATTTTTATGAATGACCGTGCCCCGAATCACATCCACATCCAGGTGAGGCATTATCTTAACAGCAGCATCCCACAGCTTTGGATTGGAAGAGGTGGGCAACAAGATCTTGTACACTGCTTTTGGCCTGCTAGGTCACCAGAAACTCACACCTAGCGACTTTTTTTTGGGGGGGGGGGGGGGGGGGGGGAGGGGGGGGGAGTACATAAAAGACTGTCTTTGTCCCACCTATGTCAGCTGCTCTTCAGGAGCTGAGAAATGTAATTGTTGAAGCTGTCGATTCAGTGAACAGGTACCAGCTGAACGCGTGTGGAATAAACAGAACTACCGTTTTTATGTTTCTCGTGCAATGCATGGTGCTCATACTGTGTGTATGGTATAGCGTCTCTGCGAAAATAAAACTCTGACCCTTCCTCAACCTACCCAGTAATATGCCCAATGTGCTCCTGTCTTTGACAGTTTTCTTTCTGTAAATAATAAAAGAAATGTTTCTTTTTGAATCATCCTGTATTTTAGTCCAACAGCGAATATGCTTGTAAGTAGGCTGTTTAGGTTTTTATGTTGGTAACGCCATGTACCGCTCTGCATGAAAATCACTGGCTGTGCTGTGTGCAGTCTGTGGCTGGTCGGCATTCTTGGAATATTCGCCATTGTAGTGTTGGGCAGTTGGCTGTTAACAGCGCGTAGCGTTGCGCAGTTGGAGCCGAGCCGCCAGCAGTGGTGGATGTGGGGAGAAAAATGGCGGAGTTTTGAGAGCGGATGATCTGGACGTGTGTCCATCAGTGACTGTAAATTTGCAAGACTGGATATCATGAACTGATATACATATATTATGACTTTTGAACTCTATTATGGTAAATACACTCCTGGAAATTGAAATAAGAACACCGTGAATTCATTGTCCCAGGAAGGGGAAACTTTATTGACACATTCCTGGGGTCAGATACATCACATGATCACACTGACAGAACCACAGGCACATAGACACAGGCAACAGAGCATGCACAATGTCGGCACTAGTACAGTGTATATCCACCTTTCGCAGCAATGCAGGCTGCTATTCTCCCATGGAGACGATCGTAGAGATGCTGGATGTAGTCCTGTGGAACGGCTTGCCATGCCATTTCCACCTGGCGCCTCAGTTGGACCAGCGTTCGTGCTGGACGTGCAGACCGCGTGAGACGACGCTTCATCCAGTCCCAAACATGCTCAATGGGGGACAGATCCGGACATCTTGCTGGCCAGGGTAGTTGACTTACACCTTCTAGAGCACGTTGGGTGGCACGGGATAAATGCGGACGTGCATTGTCCTGTTGGAACAGCAAGTTCCCTTGCCGGTCTATGAATGGTAGAACGATGGGTTCGATGACGGTTTTGATGTACCGTGCACTATTCAGTGTCCCCTCGACGATCACCAGAGGTGTACGGCCAGTGTAGGAGATCGCTCCCCACACCATGATGCCGGGTGTTGGCCCTGTGTGCCTCGGTCGTATGCAGTCCTGATTGTGGTGCTCACCTGCACGGCCCCAAACACGCATACGACCATCATTGGCACCAAGGCAGAAGCGACTCTCATCGCTGAAGACGACACGTCTCCATTCGTCCCCCCATTCACGCCTGTCGCGACACCACTGGAGGCGGGCTGCACGATTTTGGGGCGTGAGCGGAAGACGGCCTAAAGGTGTGCGGGACCGTAGCCCAGCTTCATGGAGACGGTTACCAATGGTCCTCGCCGATACCCCAGGAGCAACAGTATCCCTAATTTGCTGGGAAGTGGCGGTGCGGTCCCCTACGGCACTGCGTAGGATCCTACGGTCTTGGCATGCATCTGTGCATCGCTGCGGTCCGGTCCCAGGTCGACGGGCACGTGCACCTTCCGCCGACCATTGGCGACAACATCGATGTAGTGTGGAGACCTCACGCCCCACGTGTTGAGCAATTCGGCTGTACGTCCACCCGGCCTCCCGCATGCCCACTATACGCCCTCGCTTAAAGTCCGTCAACTGCACATACGGTTCACGTCCACGCTGTCGCGGCATGCTACCAGTGTTAAAGACTGCGATGAAGCTCCGTATGCCACGGCAAACTGGCTGACACTTATGGCGGCGGTGCACAAATGCTGCGCAGCTAGCGCCATTCGACGGCCAACACCGCGGTTCCTGGTGTGTCCGCTGTGCCGTGCGTGTGATCATTGCTTGTACAGCCCTCTCGCAGTGTCCGGAGCAAGTATGGTGGGTCTGACACACCGGTGTCAATGTGTTCTTTTTTCCATTTCCAGGAGTGTACATTGTTTGTTCCCTATCAAAATCTTTCATTTGCTGACTATGCCTATCAGTAGTTAGTGCCTTCAGTAGTTTGAATCTTTTATTTAGCTGGCAGTAGTGGCGCTCCCTGTATTCGAGTAGTTCGAGTAACAAAGATTTTTGTGAGGTGAGTGATTTGTGAAAGATATAGGTTAATGTTAGTCAGGGCCATTCTTTTGTAGGCATTATTGAAAGTCAGATTGCGTTGCGCTAAATATATTGTGTGTCAGTTTAGTGTTGATCAGAATAGGTAAAGAGCGAAATGTCTGAGTACGTTCAATTCTGTTCAGCGGTTTGAAAATCGAATAGTGTAAGAGGTTTATCAGCACAGTAGTTCTTTAATTTTTCTAAGGGGATGTTTCATGCTCATCGTAATTAATGTCATGTAGATTATGTATAATGTTTGATTCGATGCAATATTTTCCTGTTAAATAAATAAATAATAGTAGATAAAATAAGTATTGTACGAAATTGATCGTTCGCGATGGATATGGGCGGTAAGTTGCATAAGACGTAACACCTGTGAATAGTTACAGGTTTTCGAATGAGGTTTTTGGCTTATACGGATGCGTAAGTGGACACCCAAAGTTGTTCCATATTTTATACTTTTGAACTTGTTTCTAGCCACAAATGTAAACTTGTATCAGTTTTTTTTTAATGGAACGATGTACTTTTTTACCAGTACCCAAACGCTCTTAAAATGAGGAGTAAAGTCATTTAATTCTCTTTAGTGGTGATGAAGCATTTGTCGAGGTAACTGAAAAACGTGCTGAAATTGTAAGGCAACACAGCCCAGCCAGAATCGACTACTCCTATGCAAACTCGTCTCTCTGTCTCACGTCAATATCCATCGTTAAACGCAGCAAGAAGGAAGAAGTAGTTGTGCTGGCCTTGCTGTGGTACAACACAGGTGCATCGTCAACCATGACTTGTGTATAGAACTCTGTGCTAAATGGTTCAAATGGCTCTGAGCACTTTGGTACTTAACATCTGAGGTCATCAGACCCCTAGAACGTAGAAGTACTTAAACCTAACTAACCTAAGGACATCACACACATCCACGCCCGAGGCAGGATTCTAACCTGCAACCGTAGCAGTCGCACGGTTCCGGACTGAAGCGCCTAGAACCGCTCGGCCACCGCGGCCGGCAATCCTGTGTGCTAATTTCTATCACGTAACAAGTGGCTGAAGAAAACTTTCAGAAATTTTGTACCTAATCGTGTCTCAATGACCGGCTTTTCTGAAAGCAAGTAAAGAGTCGAAGGGATCAATACAACGATAAGCCTGGCCTGAGATCGGCAATTGGTCTTCCTTACAGAGCAGTAGACGATTCCTTGCCTTTAGCATTTGGCACATTTCTGCTCCTCATCCCCTCAGTGATTTGTTCACCGTGCTCGAGTTTCTTCAAAAATAACTTAATTCTGCACTGCATTTACTATGTGGTAGTAAATTTTGTAGCTAACTTGAGCGCTAAGCTCGTTTTCTGCGGCTACTCAATACCTTGCCTTTCTTTGGTCTACTCCAGCCCAGTATTCAGTACTCATTACACTGTTCATTGCACTACACAGAGAGTTCTTCCTGACCATCACTGGGAATAACGATATCATCGGTGAACATTAGTCACTGATAAGATACAGGACATAATTAAGATGCACAGTGAGGTGACAAAAGATAGGCAGTACATCCTAATATCGTGTCGGACCTCCTCTTACCGCCGTAATACAGCAGCTCTATGTGACATAGGCTCAACAATTCGTCGGCAGACTCCTGTAGAAATATGGAGCCCTGCCGCCTCTGTAGCCGTCTGTGTTGTTGTTGTGGTCTTCAGTTCTGAGACTGGTTTGATGCAGCTCTCTATGCTACCCTACCCTGTGCAATCTTCTTCATCTCCCAGTACCTACTGCAGCCTACATCCTTCTGAATCTGCTTAGTGTATTCATCTCTTGGTCTCCCTCTACGATTTTTACCCTCCACGCTGCCCTCCAATACTAAATTGGTGATCACTTGATGCCTAAGAACATGTCCTACCAACCGGTCCCTTCTTCTAGTCAAGTTGTGCCACAAGCTCCTCTTCTACCCAATTCTATTCAATACCTCCTCATTAGTTATGTGATCTACCAATCTAATCTTCAGCATTCTTCTGTAGCACCACATTTCGAAAGCTTCTATTCTCTTCTTGTCTAAACTATTTATCGTCCATGTTTCACCTCCATACATGGCTACATTCCATACAAATACTTTCAGAAACGACTTCCTGACCATTAAATCTATACTCGATGTTAACAAATTTCTCTTCTTCAGAAACGCTTTCCTTGCCATTGCCAGTCTACATTTTATATCCTCTCTACTTCGACCATCATCAGTTATTTTGCTCCCCAAATAGCAAAACTCCTTTACCACTTTAACTGTCTCATTTCCTAATCTAATTCCCTCAGCATCACCCGACTTAATTCGACTACATTCCATTATCCTCGTTTTGCTTTTATACCCTCCTTTAAAGACTCTGTCGATTCCGTTCAAATGCTCTACCAAGTCCTTTGCTGTCTCTGACAGAATTACCATGCCATCGGCGAAGCTCAAAGTTTTTATTTCTTCTCCATGGATTTTAATACCTACTTCGAACTTTACTTTTGTTTCCCATAATGCTTGCTCAATATACAGATTTCATAACATTGGGGATAGGCTACAATCCTGTCTCACTCCCTTCCCAACCACTGCTTCCCTTTCATGCCCCTCGACTCTTATGACTGCCATCTGGTTTCTGTAGAAGTTGTAAATAGCCTTTCGCTCCCTGTATTTTACCCCTGCCCCCTTCAAAATTTGAAAGAGAGTATTCCAATCAACATTGTCAAATGTTTTCTCTAAGTCTACAAATGCTAGAAACGTAGGTTTGCCTTTCCCTAATCTTTCTTCTAAGATAAGTCGTAGGGTCAGTATTGCCTCATGTGTTCTAACATTTCTACGGAATCCAAACTGATCTTCCCCGAGGTCGGCTTCTATCAGTTTTTCCATTCGTCTGTAAAGAATTCGTGTGAAGGTGAAAACTACTGAAGTTTCGATGCAGTTTTATAGAAGGGACGTTGCGATTGGTAGATGGTGTCTGTACAAAATGAGAGGAACGTTCATATTGGTCGAAAAAAGCCTTGACGTGAAAAAGGAACCCAAGTGGAGGGAGGCAGTTCTGCCACGAGTAGGACAAGAGAGAAATTTTGTGTACAGACACTTTTCTGAACTGGTGTCAAGTGCAGAACGGTGCTCTTAACGCTCCGTACGACGCAGAGAAGAAACTGGTGTGGACGCTGCGTTCACAACGGCTGCACTCCAGCTAAAATTAGCTGTAGCAACGTTTAGCTCCAACTGTAGAGAAACGAACGAGCCAAATTAGTTAATTGTTCTTCCGAGAACTGAGAGGGCACTATAATATACACGCTGCTCCAACCATTCGCGTGTATATCGCCACATAATAAGACTAGTTTCACAAGCTGCGACATCGTCGCGAAAAAAACACAGTGACCTGTATATGTAATAAGATTCCTTTAATTTACGTCTATGGTCACAATCTTTTCTGTATAACAGATTACGGGTTTCGGTCTTTATTGACCATCATCAGATCTGTCTCGTAAAAACAAAGTCCTGGCTGCAGTGCATTAGGACTTTGTTTTACGAGACAGATCTGATGATGGTCATTAAAGGCCGAAACCGGTAATCTGTTAAACAGAACAGTTTGTGGCCACAGACGTAAATTAATGGAAACTTAATAAGACTAGGGCTGAGAACATGTTTTCTCGCATAACGAGAAACATAGGGAAAGTTCCTGCTGGAAAGTTCAGCAAAGGCCAGATTAGTTTTGTAGGAATTTCAGTGGTAGAGAGTGGCCTTGCAGACAGCAGCACGTCGCAGCTCAAGGTACATACAGCATGCAGAGGCGTAAACTTCGTTGGTTCACCAGCTTGCGTCCAATGTAAACTCGAGCGGCCTTGGCTAATCTTGCCCTTCAATTTGTCACTTGACTAACCATCCACCGTAGACTTGATTGTCATCCTAAATAGTACCGAACTTTGAACCGGAATAGGACGATTTTCGTAGTACTCACCAACATCATAACGTATGCGTAGGAGCGATTTTGTAAAGATACGTCCAAGTAAACTTTCATATTATTGTGCTTAGGATTAATGTAAGGTACATTCCAGTTAAACTTTCATAACATTGTGCTTAGTGAGCTGTGGCAGCTCGTATCGATAGAGCCACTCTGGTGGTTTATCTTTCCTGCCACGGTCAGGGCGGTAAGCAGCGCCCTCTGGGGACTACGCGAGGAGTAGCGAGGCGAGGTCCTGTGAGGAGGGGGGGGGGGGGTGCTCCAGGACGTGGTGGGGGGCGGTTGTCGGGATGACGCAGCGAGTGTGGGACCGGACCAATCGCATGGGGATATACAAGTTGGATCTGAACGGAAGGGGCAGTAGCAAGCAGCGGGAAGCGGGCGCCCTGTAATTTGTGTGAAGGAGTAACGAGTTTTGCATTGGATGTCCCAGTGGTTCCCGAGAGTTGAGGTGGCTGCTTTCGGAGAAGAGACTTGGTAAGAGCTTGTGTCTACGCTCTCTTCCGTACGATGTTGCTGCCTGCCGTTACAAAAGGGGGAAAATCAGGCGCTTGTATTGACTATACGGGAACTGGTGATGTAGAATTACATTTGTAATTGAGTCTCACTTGTACTGTGACAATTTAGAGGCGAAAACTGTGGTGGTTTCATTAGGTCTGGTTCTTTGCTGTCCAACTAAGGGAGTCAGTTATTTGGGGTAACTGAGGGAGCAACATTGTGTTGGCCTAAGTGATACGTTCTCCACGTTTTGTCTATGGCTTTGCGAATCGAAATCGTGGGGGAGTACACGTGTGAGTAATTTGGTTTTGTTGTAGCCGGCCGCGGTGGTCTAGCGGTTCTAGGCGCGCAGTCCGGAACCGCGCGACTGCTACGGTCGCAGGTTCGAATCCTGCCTCGGACATGGATGTGTGTGATGTCCTTAGGTTAGTTAGGTTTAAGTAGTTCTAAGTTCTAGGGGACTAATGACCAGAGTAGTTAAGTCCCATAGTGCTCAGAGCCATTTGAACCATTTTTTTGTTGTTGTTGTAAAGACTGTTCTCTGGTGTTCGCTGATTTGTAGCCAATGTAAGCAAAAGTTACCATTGCTATTTGCTTATGTGCTGCTGTCCTTATAATTGGCGTTGTTTGTCTTTTGATTGTGAGTGTGCTCACGTTTAAAAAAAATTCTGGCTACTATTCACAAGGGTGGTCTAGTAAGGAAATTGCTTAAGCTTTTATCATATGCTGATCTGTTTGCCTATCACATTGGCTTTCTATGCAGTAACTGAAGGAATGTGTATGGTGGTTCAAGATTGTAGGCTGACTAGTATTTGAACTGGTGTTGAGGTTAAGGGCGAGACCAGCATCCCGCAAACACGCACGCTGCGCGTGGTTAAATGTTCCGCTATTGGGAACCGGCTCTCTGTTCTTAGATTTTGTAAGGATACGTGATCAGTGCATCGCTGTAGTTTTTCGCGTGCTAAATTGCGGGGTGTCGGTGCCGTCCTAGGGCTAGACTTGTGATGTATGTTATGTTGAAAGGGAATTAACTGTACCAAACATAAGAGCCTTTAGTTTGTTACATGGAATGATGTTGATATTTTGCCAATTGCGGCAATAACACCCTGTGTGGGAGATCCTCTGAGGGACTTGTATTGTACAGTTGCAGTGCAGTTCATCTGAAACGTGCTGCTTAAAACTTGGGACTGCAGCTCTCTGATGTTGTATATTACTGTTTAATCTTAAATGTCTTGGATGTAATATGATTGTTGAGGAATATGTAATTAATTATGATCGCTGGTTCCTTAAAGGGAGTATTTCGTTTTAAAATATGTGCTCGGTCAGAGCCTATTTAAATATGATTTAAACTCATCATTCAGATTTTCTAGGCTTTCTTTCTTAAAAGGCTTTCAGTTAAATGATTGCTATTTGCCGGTTTAAATGTTTGAGTGACTTAAAGGAAAAGAATATTATTTTGTAATTTGTACTGATTGTTCCTTTTGGGTAATACCTGACTTCTTTTCAGTAAATGAGTGTCTAGTCAATGGTGATGCACTGTTCTATTGCTAGCCTACCCCTTCCACTCCACAGCCTATTGAGCTGCTTTGTGTCGAAATTGTGTTCAGAACACCCCTCTGACCTAAACATTCATAATACTGTGCTTAAGACTAATGTTCTATCAGAGAGTTAATATTTAACATTGTTGTGTATAAACTTACTTCACTTTTTGATGTTGGCAAGATGCGTTATCCACTGAGCTGTTTTTATGTTGGCGAGTTGAAAACTGTGTGAAAAGCTGTAATGTGGTGAGAAATATTGAGAAATTAAGCTTTTCATTTCATCTCACACGGTCGTTCTCGGATCAAGAATAAGCAGCAAAAAACAACAAAACCCCCGCAGCCTTACAAAAGGACCAACTCCATTCCATATAAGGACGGTCCACACCTTCAGTGAGCCGACACCACCTTGCACAGCGCCTTTTTGACAACTTGGGTCCACAACTTCGTGGGAGTCTGCGCCACACACGTACCCTACCATCAGCTCTCACCAAGTGGGGCTCATCTGACTACACCACGGTATTCCACTCGTCTATTATCGCAGCACCGATGTGTCACGAGCGCATTAGAGTCCCTGCAGGCGTTGTCGTGCTGTTAGCAAAGTCACTCGCGTCGGTTGTCCGATGCCACAGCCCGTTAACGCAAAATTTCGCTGCACTGCCCTAACGTCCCAGATTTATTTCTGCGGTTATTTCACGCAGTGTTGATTGTCTGCTAGTACTGACAACTCTACTAGAACGCCGGCGCTCTAACAAGGGCACCCTCCATACTGTAAATCACGGATTTTGATGCGCTTCAGATATGTTGTAGCCGCACTTACGCTGATTACTTGGCTATGTGGTTTTTTAGCGACAGGCCTTGGGTTTTGAGAAAATCGATTTTGAAGTTCATTGTATTTGTATTCCGTAACATTACATACACTACTGGACATTAAAATTGCTACACCACGAAGATGACGTGCTACACACGTGAAATTTAACCGACAGGAAGAAGATGCTGTGATATGCAAATGATTAGCTTTTTAGAGTATTCACACAAGGTTGGCACCGGTAGCGACACATACAACGTGCTGACGTGAGGAAAGTTTCCAACAGATTTCTCATACACAAACAGCAGTTGACCGGCGTTGCCTGGTGTAACGTTCTTGTGATGCCTTGTGCAAGGAGGAGAAATACGTACCATCACGTTTCCGACTTTGATAAAGGTCGGATTGCAGCCTATCGCGATTGCGGTTTATCGTATCGCGACATTGCTGCTCTCGTTGGTCGAGATCCAATGACTGTTAGCAGAATATGGAATCGGTGGGTTCAGAAGGGTGATACGAAACGCCGTGCTGGATCCCAACGGCCTCGTATCACTAGCAGTCGAGATGACAGGCATCTTATCCGCATGGCTCTAACGGATCGTGCAGCCACTTCTCGATCCCTGAGTCAACATATGGGGACGTTTGCAAGATAACGACCACCAGCACAATGTTTGCAGACCATGAGACCATGGCTGCGGTCACCCTTGGCGCTGCATCACAGACAGGAGCGCCTGCGATGGTGTTCTCGACGACGAACCTGGGTGCACGAATGGCAAAAAGTCATTTTTTCGGATGAATCCAGGTTCTGTTTACAGCTCATCACTGTCGCATCCGTGTTTGGCGACATCGCGGTGAACGCACATTGGAAGCTTGTATTCGTCACGCCATACTGGCGTATCACCCGGCGTGAGGTATGGGGTGCCATTGGTTACACGTCTCCGTCACCTCTTGTTCGCATTGACGTCACTTTGAACAGTGGACGTTACATTTCAGATGTGTTACGACCCGTGGCTCTATCCTTCATTCGAACCCTGCTAAACCCTACATTTCAGCAGGGTAATGCACGACCGTTGCAGGTACTGTACGGGCCTTTCTGGATACAGAAAATGTTCGACTGCTGCCCTGGCCAGCACATTCTCCAGATCTCTCACCAACTGAAAATGTCTGGCCAATAGTGGGCGGGCAACTGGCTCGCCACAATACGCCAGTCACTACTCTTGATGAACTGTGGTATCGTGTTGAAGCTGCATGGGCAGCTGTACCTGTACACGCCATCCAAGCTCTGTTTGGCTCAATGCCCAGGCGTATCAAGGCCGTTATTACGGCCAGAGGTGATTGTTCTGGTTACTGAGCTCTCAGGATCTATGCACCCAAACTGCATGAAAATGTAATCTCATGTCAGTTGTAGTATAATCCAGTTTATTATCTGCATTTCTTCTTGGTGTAGCAATTTTAATGGCCAGTAGAGTATATTTCGAGCAGGTCAGCGTTGCGCAGTGGAGGTACCGTGTTCGAAAGCTGCTCGTGTAAATTTTTTTTCAAAATCGACCGAATTTTTCAATTTTATTTCAAAGAATATCAACAAACAGTGTAAGGTGTGCAAAATTATAAAGATATATTCAGTAATCAATTTTTTTCAATATTCATTCCGTTTGTGATTCGCATCCTATTCTCCCAATTCATCTTCTTCTTTGAAATCTATCAATTCTTCATCAATAATGATCTGTCTTTCGTCCGCCCCAGGTAGCTGAATGGTCAGCGTGACGGATTGTCAGTCCTCTGGGCCCGGGTTCGATTCCCGGCTGGGAAGGGAATTTTCTCCGCCCAGGATGTGGGTGTTGTGCGGTCCTCATCATCATCATCGACTGCAGGTCGCTGAAGTGGCGTCAAATGACTCTGACCACTACGCGACTTAACGTCTGAGGTCATCAGTCGCCCAGAACTTAGAACTAATTAAATCTAACTAACCTAAGGACATCACACACATCCATGCCCGCGGCAGGATTCGAACCTGCGAACGTAGCTGTCGCGCAGTTCCAGACTGTAGCGCCTAGAACCGCATGGCCACTCCGGCGTCAAATTGAAAGACCGGCACGCTTCGAACGGCCTGTCCAAAGGGGGTGGGGGGTAGGGGAGGGGGGGCCTTAGGCATACGAATAAATAAAATAAATCTGTCTTTCGGCCAAGAGATCCTGTACTGCGATATCTCATCGCGAATTGCAACGGAATTGGCACAGATCACGCTAGGCGGTGTATTCGTTTCGACATTCAAATCGCGGAGTAGATTTTCGGCGTGTTTAATTGCATTTGTGATTCCGCCTTTTGAGTCTTCGTTCATCTCCTCTACTTGTGGATCTTATTTTGGCTGCACTACTGCAGAAACACTTGGTTCTTCTATTTCACAGAATTTTTCTAACACACGGCACTAGAAACGCTTTGCGATAAATTGACGCTGTAGTTAGATGCAAACGCAAAGGACTGCAGCCGGCCGAAGTGGCCGTGCGGTTCTAGGCGCTGCAGTCTGGAGCCGAGCGACGGCTACGGTCGCATGTTCGAATCCTGCTTCGGGCATGGATGTGTGTGATGTCCTAAAGTTAGTTAGGTTTAATTAGTTCTAAGTTCTGGGCGACTGATGACCTCAGACGTTAAGTCGCGTAGTGCTCAGAGCCACTTGAACCAATGGAATGCAACTCATTGGCTGCAACTAGGAGCTAGGGTTCCCGTTACGGCTAACGGTATAAACGGCAGAGGGGGCAATAATGGGCGGAGATCGATTTCAGGTAATACAAGAAGCGACTGTCGTACGAACATTTGAAACTCCAGCTGCAAACCACAAACGAAATGAATATTTGAAAAAAATTTATTACTGAATATATCTTTATAATTTTGTTCACCTTACACTGTTTGTTGATATTCTTTGAATTAAAATTGAAAAATACGGACGATTTTGAAAAAATAAAATACACGATCTGTATTCGAACACGGTGAACCTTAATCGCTGCGTGTCAGAGACAGCAAAGGACTTGGAAGAGCAGTTGAACGGAATGGTCAGTGTCTTAAAAGGAGGATATAAGATGAACATCAACAAAAGCAAACCGAGGATAATGGAATGTAGTCAAATTAAATCGGGTGATGCTGAGGTAATTAGATTAGGAAATGAGACACTTGAAGTAGTAAAGGAGTTTTGCTATTTGGGGAGAAAAATAACTGATGATGGTCGAACTAGAGAGGATATAAAATGTAGACTGGCAATGGCAAGGAAAGCGTTTCTGAAGAAGAGAAATTTGTTAACATCGAATATAGATTTATGTATCAGGAAGTCGTTTCTGAAAGTATTTGTATGGAATGTAGCCATGTATGGAGGTGAAACATGGACGATAACTAGTTTGGACAAGAAGAGAATAGAAGCTTTCGAAATGTGATGCTACAGAAGAATGCTGAAGATTAGACGGGTAGATCACATAACTAATGAGGAGGTATTGAATAGAATTGGGGATCTGAGAAGTTTGTGGCACAACTTGACAAAAAGAAGGGACCGGTTGGTAGGACATGTTTTGAGGCATCAAGGGATCACAAATTTAGCATTGGAGGGCAGCGTGGAGGGTAAAAATCGTAGAGGGAGACCAAGAGATGAATACACTAAGCAGATTCAGAAGTATGTAGGTTGCAGCAAGTACTGGGAGATGAAGAAGCTTGCACAGGATAGAGTAGCACGGAGAGCTGCATCAAACCAGTCTCAGGACTGAAGACCACAACAACAACATCGCTAATTTCCTCGAAATGTATGTAATGTTACAGGCATACAAAGCCGACAATGAGTTTCAAAATCGATTTTCTCAAAAACTAAGGCCCGTCGCTAAAAAAAAACCGGATAGCCAGATGCTCAGGGTAAGTGCCTCTACAACATATCTGAAGCGCATCAAAATCCTTGATTTACAGTGTGGACGGTCCCCTTGTCAGTCAAGTAAAGGCCATCGGCCACTGTCTTGTCAATGGTGAGAATCAGTTAAAGACATTTTGTAGTCCCGGCAAACCTCGAGCATGACGATCTCGGGATACTGCATTCCCTAACGATTTCCGAAACGGAATGTTCCATGCGTCTATTTCCAACTACCATTCCGCGTAGAGAGTCTGTTACTTCCGTCGTGTGGCCATAATCACATCGGAAACATTTTGACGTGAATCACCAGAGTGGAAATGAGAGCTCCGCCAATTCGCTGCCTTTTAATGCTTTATATACCGCCATCTGTATAAGTGCTTATCGCTATGCCAAGATTTCTGGGCAGGTGGCGCTGTGAGTATCACACTGGACTCGCATTCGGCAGGACGACGGTTCAAAACCACATCCGGGCGTCCTGATTTAGGTTTCCCGTGATTTCCGTAAATCATCATCATCTTCATCATCATTTAAGACTGATTATGCCTTTCAGCGTTCAGTCTGGAGCATAGATCCCCTTATAAAATTCCTCCATGATCCCCTATTCAGTGCTAACATTGGTGCCTCTTCTGATGTTAAGCCTATTACTTCAAAATCAGTTTTAACCGAATCCAGGTACCTTCTCCTTGGTCTGCCCCGACTCCTCCTACCCTCTACTGCTGAACCCACGAGTCTCTTGGGTAACCTTGCTTCTCCCATGCGTGTAACATGACCCCACCATCTAAGCCTGTTCGCCCTGACTGCTACATCTATAGAGTTCATTCGCAATTTTTCTTTGACTTCCTCATTGTGGACACCCTCCTGCCATTGTTCCCATCTACTAGTACCTGCAATCATTCTAGCTACTTTCATATCCGTAACCTCAACCTTGTTGATAAGGTAACCTGAATCCACCCAGCTTTCGCTCCCATACAACAAAGTTGGTCGAAAGATTGAACGGTGCACAGATAACTTGGTACTGACTTCCTTGTTGCAGAAGAGAGTAGATGGTAGCTGAGCGCTAACTGCATTAGCTTTGCTACACCTCGCTTCCAGTTCTTTCACTATGTTGCCATCCTGTGAGAATATGCATCCTAAGTACTTGAAACTGCCCACCTGTTCTAACTTTGTTCCTCCTATTTGGCACTCAATCCGTTTATTTCTTTCCCACTGTCATTACTTTGGTTTTGGAGATGCTAAACTTCATACCATAGTCCTTACATTTCTGATCTAGCTCTGAAATATTACTCTGCAAACTTTCAATCGAATCTGCCATCACAACTAAGTCATCTGCATATACGAGACTGCTTATTTTGGGTTCACGTATCTTAATCTCACCCAGACAGTCTATTGTTTTCAACATATGATCCATAAATAATATGAACAACAGTGGAGACAGGTTGCAGCCTTGTCTTACCCCTGAAACTACTCTGAACCATGAACTCAATTTACCGTCAACTCTAACTGCTGCCTGACTATCTATGTAAAGACCTTAAATTGCTTGCAAAAGTTTGCCTCCTATTCCACAATCTCGTAGAACAGACAATAACTTTCTCCGAGGAACTCGGTCATATGCCTTTTCTAGATGTATAAAGCATACAGGGTGGCGCACGAAATGTGTTAACATTTTGTTTTTTAATATAAACTTTATTGTCAATACAATCTGAAGGGAACATATACTACAATGAAGAGCAGTCCACGGAGATTTGTTCTAACTCAGCACATGCTCAATATGTCCACCATTTCGTTTCCTAACTTCCTTCAAACGAACACTGAAGTTAGTGATTACCCTACAGCAAATGTCTTCCGTAATTTCACTGCAAGCTTGAAGAATAAGTCTTCTAAGCTCCATTAAATCACATGGACGTTTTGGGAATTTTTTTTCCTTTAGGTACCACCAAAGAAAAAAGTCACATGGATTGAAGCCTGGACTATTGGGGGGCCAATTTTGTCCGTCATTGAAGCGATCTGGAAACCTGAGTGAAATGATCCACATGTCGAAATGCACGTGTAAAAACTCCAACACAGTGTTTGCACTATGTGCCTTTGCTCCATCTTGCATGAACCACTGCGTGTTGAAGGGCAAGGCAGTAGCAAAAAATGAAATGTCGTGTGACGAGGGCCTCCCGTCGGGTAGACCGTTCGCCTGGTGCAAGTCTTTCGATTTGACGCCACTTCGGCGATTTGCGCGTCGATGGGGATGAAATGATGATGATTAGGACAACACAACACCCAGTCTCTGAGTGGAGAAAATCTCCGACCCAGCCGGAAATCGAACTCGGGCCCTTTGGATTGACAGTGTGTCGCGCTGACCACTCAGCTACCGGGGCGGACCAAGGCAGTAGCAAGAAGCTGTGGAATGAAGCTATTGCGAAGCATGCTCAAATAACGCTCGCTGTTCGCAGTTTCTTCAAAGAAAAGGGGTCCAGTAAGTCCGTGACTGGAAATTGCTGCCCACGCTGTAATCCTCGGAGCATAATGTTGTCGTTCACGAAGCACTTGTGGGTTTTCAGTGGCCCAAAAGCGTACATTTTGTTTGTTAACCACACCGTCTACATGAAAATGCTCTCCTCGTCTGAAAACCAAACGTTGTTTAGAGTTTCTTCCCTATCCTCCGGCCACTGAGCAAACAGTAGTCTCTGCTGCTTGTGTTCTTCAGTGAGCTTCTGTGCACAGGCCATCTTGTATGGGTACATATGGAGGTCACTTTAAAGAATGCGTTGAACGGAGCGGCTGGATATTCCCATTTGCACTGCTGCCTTTTTACACGATTTCCCGGGACTTCTCTGCACAGCAACTCGCACCGCTTCAATATTCTCCGACGAACAAACAAGCTTAGGCCGAGGTCGCTTCGCTTCCAATACTGTTCCTTCCTGTACAAATTTATCGTGCAACCTGTGGATGGTCTTCTTGCAAGGGACCCATTGTGTGTTAAACTGTTGTCAAAAAGGCCTCCGAGTCACAACAAGGCTTTTCGTTTCAGGAAAAAGTAACACAATTGCCGATCGTTGCTGTGTCGTCAGTCTTCCATTGTCAGCCATTGCTGCTTATCTCCTAGCGGCAGTACCGTGAATTACGCGTCATTTCGTAACTCATTTGTTTTTCCAACCTCTGCTGGTACTGCTGTACAGATCCCAGCGGGATATCTAATATGCGTCGTAAATTGTGAAAGAAACAATTGGTAACACATTTCGTGCGCCACCCAGTAGATACAATTCCCTGTTCCACTCGTAACACTTCTCCATTATTTCACGCAAGCTAAAGATCTGGTCCTGACAACCTGTAAGAGGCCTAAATCGCTTTAGGAAAATGCGGGAATGGTTCCTTTGAAATAAACTGCCGACTTTCGCCCCCAAATCAACAAACCAACCTACCTAGCAACCAACCAACCAAGACTTCTTTCACTTCACAAGGGAACCTTCCCATCGTACCCCCCTCAGAGTTAGTTATTATAAGTTGGCACAATGGATAGGCCTTGAAAAACTGAACATAGATTAATCGATAAAACAGGAAGAAGTTGTGTGGAACTATGAAAAAAAAACAAGCAAAGTATAAAAACTGAGTAGTCCATGCGCAAGATAGGCAACATCAAGGAGAGGATGAGCTTAGGAGCGCCGTGGCCCCGTGGTTAGCGTCAGCACCTGCGGAACGAGAGGTCCTTTGTTGAAGTCTTCCCTCGAGTGAAAAGTTTAATTTTTTTATTTTCAGACAATTATCAAAGTTCAGGCCCTCACACATAATCAACTTCACTCTCCAAAATTCCGGGACATGTTCAGATTTGCTTGGACATATGCAGGATTTGACGGTCTACACACGGAAAAATTTGAAAACGTTAAAAACATATGTTTTGACAGAGCACAGGGAAAACTGTGTGACTGTGAAACTGTTGCATTCATTTGTTGCAGTGAATGTGACAAACTCTGATGTTTTCATCACTTTTTTGGGAGTGATTATCACATCCACAAGAAAACCTACATCAGGCAAAGTAGAAGAATCTTTTTACCCGTTCGCCAAGTGTACAAGTTAGGTGGGTCAACAACATATTCCTGTCATGTCACGCACATGCCGTCAACAGTATCGTATAGAATATATCAGACGTGTTTTCCTGTGGAGGAATCAGTTGACCAAATTGGAGAGGCACGTCCTTTAGTCTACTAATCGCACAGTTTTGCGGTGCGGTCGCAAAACACAGACAATAAACTTATTACAGTGAACAGAAACGTCAATGAGCGAACGGACAGATCATAACTTTGCGAAAATAAAGAAAGAAAACTTTTCACTCGAGGGAAGACTTGAACAGCCGACCTCTCGTTCTGCCGCTGCCTACGCTAACCACGGGACCACGGCACTCCTGAGCTCACGTTCTCCTTGATGCTGCCTATCTTGCACATGGACTACTCAGTTTGTATATTTTACTTTTTTTTCGTAGTTTCACACAACTACTTCCTGTTTTCTCGATTGATCTGTGTTCAGTTTTTCAAGGCCTATCCACTGAACGTCCGAATGGGTGCTTTTGGATGGGGGCAAATTAAATATAAACAAATTTAGACACCCAACCCCATACAAAACCACACAAAACGACGAAAAACACCGACATCACAAAACTCCCCAAATACTACCAAACACAATATCATCTGGAATCGGGTACTTCCCTTGACCTATATAGCTCAACAGCAGCTCCCGATCCCATAAATTAGGATCAAACACTTCCCTTGGCCTATATAGCTCAAAAACAATATCAACATACACAGCCACACATTGGGATCGAACACTTCCCTTGACCTGCGCACTGTTAATTTTATCCGTCATATCCATTCCTGAACATAAACAACAACAGACTAATTTTACTAAAATTACCACACGATGTACAGCGAACAACACTAAATTAACCTTCACACAAAACCGTTAACTCACTGAAATGAATTCCACTATAAACACAGTCGACACTCGAACAATTCTGGATAATGAGCAAAAGCAAACTGAGCCCATTACACCAGACAAACAAAAACCCTGAACATACCACCAGACAGCACAACAAACCGCAACACGACGACATCTACAAACACGCTGTGGGGCGGCGGGTGGAATAATTGTTATTAAATTTTGTTTTTCCCGGCGGATGCACCATATGTGGGGCTACGGGTGGAATAATTGTTATTAAATTTTGTTTTTTTGGGCGAGAGAATTAATTTAATTACACTACACGCAGTAGACGAGCTCTGAACTTGCTCTTTGGAAATACGCTGTTGCTATAGTTTTATAGTTATTCAGTTGAAACTTTTCACATCTGTATGATTATAGCGGATCTCCATTCTACTTAAATTTAAACATCCTAGCTTTATTTATTCGCCTACTTAATCAATCTTGCTTCCTTAATTTTTAAGACAAAAACCAGAAAATCATGAATTTCAACTAAAATTTTAATTTGTGAGATCCAGAATACTGTTTCTACTAAATTATTATGCAAAAGGAATCTAAATATAAATTTTTAAGTTTCTAGCTCTTTTCTGTTGCGCCAATGATTTTTACAGAAAAACGTTCAAATTTCGAAAATGGTTAAAGTTATTGAACTGATATTCAACACATACTGATTTAGTACTACTCCTGACATTCTAGAAACGTTTCAGGTTATTTACTTGATTTTTAAAGTATTGCGCAACATTTATGACGTCAGAGCTAGTTACAGCGGACTGGCTGGCACACAATGGAAAGACTGATGTGAATTTTATACGGCGTGATTAGGCTGCTTCCCAACAACGCCACACTCACAAACGAAACTCCGCGCCGTCATGACGTCACACACGACAACACCCTTACGTCACAGGTCAAAGCCGACGCGTGGGATCGGACGCTCTCGTATTTCCAGTAAACCCGAGGGGGGTGCGATGGGGAAGTTCCCTTGTCAGTGCAAATGTGTTTCTGCGCTCACCTGGAAATACGGAAGCATCCGATCCCGCCCGTCTGCTTTCACCCAGTACGTCACAAATATGGCTGAAACTACCATAAACCACGATTCCAATATGGCGCATATAAAGTCGGTACGTTCACATTATGAGGACGAAAATACATCGAGAAACAAACGCACACATTTTCCACAAAAAGCCTAATGACACTAACGGGACAAGAGCGGGAAATGAGGTGTTTTTGGGTGGGGGCAAACTAAATATAAACAAATTTAGACACCCACCCCCATACAAAACCACACAAAACGACGAAAAAAACCAACATCACAAAGCTCCCCAAATACCACTAAACACAATATCATCTGCAATCTGACACTTCCCTTGACCTATATAGCTCAACAGCAGCTCCCGAGCCCATAAATTAGGGTCAAACACTTCCCTTGGCCTATATAGCTCAAAAACATCTCCCGATACCAATATCAACATACACTGCCATACATTGGGATCGAACACTTCCCTTGACCAGCGCACTGTTAATTTTATCCGTCATATCCATTCCTGAACAAAAACAACAACTGATTAATTTTACTGAACAACACTAAATTAACGTTCACACAAAATCGTTAACGCACTGAAACGAATTCCACTACAAAACACAGCTCAATTCTGGATAATGAAAGAAAGCAAACTGAGCCCATTACGCCACACAAACGAAAACCCTGAACATACCACCAGACAGCACAACAAACCACAACACGACATCTGCAAACACGCCACACTCACAAGCCGAACTCCGCGCCGTAATGACGTCACAAACGACAACACCCTTACGTCACGGGTCAAAGAAGACGCGTGGGATCGCACGCCTCTGTCGGCCCGCTCACCTGCTTATCTCCAGCTCAGAGCTGGGAGTCTGCGTCTCCTCTGGCACCAGCCCATTCCGGAGACTGGAGGGACCGTTCCGCTGTCTCCGCTGCCGCTGGCTGGGCTGTCGTCTGTAGACGTACCGCGTCTTGTGGCGTCGCTTGGACGACTGCCTGTTCAAACGCCCAACGGCGCCTGCGTCGGGCCTCTGGGGGCCACGTCCAGAGCTTGCTAACCTCCTGCCCACACCACGACTTCTCCCGGTCTGCCCCAAGGAAGACTGGTCGGTGACAGCCCAGGGTGCCCTACCGATGTGGGCGTCGGAAGGCACTACTACGGTCGGGGCGATAACTGGTCTGGCGGCCGTAGGGTTTCGGAAGGAGCGGTAGGGGACAGAACTCTGAGAGAGTCCCATGACGCTGCAAATTATAGCCTGCAGCGGCGAGGTGCCAGTATACACAGCGGACGTCGATGAGTCAGAGGTTCACGATCGCAGCTCAGCAGGATCCGGCGCGCACCACATGTTGTCTCACATCCGAGTTCAGAAAACATCGCCTCTCCGTCACTGCCGACCTCTTGAAGTGAATGGCAAAGCAGTACGCCGTCCACAGCAGTCAGTATCTTCGGCCATCCAAATGTGGATACATCGTGTTTAACGCTGGAAACGGAAAAGAGAAAATAATGTTTTATAACGCTACAGTTTATTTAAATAAAAATTTAAATGTTCGTTTGTATAAAACCATAAATCTCGCAGAGTCCTTCAGCAACTGATTTGAAATTTTGACAACGATTAATCTGAATACGTGCATGTTCTTCAATACCTGCTATAGAGCCATACAGCATATAATAAATATACAGGGTGAAAAGTATTTAAACCGACAAACTCTGGGAGGTTGTAGGGGACATCAAAACAAATACTTTTCCCTAATGTCACTTTTTCTCATGAGGATTATTTAAACCGTTAGAGGCCGTATTACGCTCTTCAGTTGCCAGAGGCCGTATTACGATCTTCAGTTGTTAGAGGGCGTATTACGCTCTTCAGTTGTAGGCAAGTGCTGTCCACCAGTGTAGTAGTGCATTGTCTCTGTTTACTAATGGAGCGATACACCTGGAGTGAGTACACTGATATGGTTGGTGCATACTACGTAGTGCACCACAACGGACAAGCTGCACAGCGGGTTTATCAACAACAATATCCTAATCGCCGTATCCCGCATCAGACGACCTTTGATGCTGTGTACCAACGTCTGCGTGAGACCGGGTCGTTTAGCAGATTACCTGGACAGGGACGCCGTCGCACGGTAAGAACGCTGCAGTTTGAGGAAGCTGTCTTGCAGCATGTGGAGCGGGATCCTTCAATTAGCACTCGTGCAATTGCACATAATATGGGGACGAATCAGACGAATGTAAGAACAGTCCTTTGAGAGTAATTGTTGCGTCCATTTCACTTACAGCGTGTCCACAACCTGGAACCAGTTGATTATCCACCCAGAGCACAATTTTCGCAGTGGTATCTGGAACAACGGGAAATGCATCCTACATTTCTATCCTCTGTGTTGTTTACCGATGAAGCAACGTTCGGGCGTGATGGAGTCTTCAACATGCACAATTCTCTTGTTTGGAGTGAGGTTAACCCACATGCCACAGTTACTAGCGCTCGTCAAGTTAATGTGTGTATCGGTGTTGTTGGGGACTGTTTAATTGGGCCGTATCTGCTACCTAGGCCATTAAATGGCAGGCACTATTACAATTTTCTCTCCAGAGCATTGCCAAAATTGCTGAAAGACGTCCCGCTCCCTACAAGACAGCGTATGTGGTTCCAACATGGCGGGGCGCCGGCACATTTCAATCGTCGTGTGCGTCGATTCCTGAACCGACGGTTACCAGAAACGTGGATTGGCAGATGTGGTCCTGTACAATAGCCTGCTCGATCCCCAGATATGTCTCCTCTGGACGTTTTTGTGTGGAGTGAGATGCACAACCTTGTTTACCCAACTCCTGTTGAATCAGAAGAGGATCTGTTTGCCCGGATAGTAGCAGCAGCAGGAACAATTCAGGATACTCTTGGGGTTTTTGCCCGTGTCAGATAGAACATGATCCGACGGTGTAACCTTTGTTTACGTGTGAATGGAGGCATTTTTGAAAATCTGCTGTAATTGAAATTGGGTTGTGTTAATGTGTTGTCTCTGGGTCATAAAAAATGGAAAAGTGTCTGTTGGTTTCATTAATTTGACGCCAGAGAGATCTTTCTCTGGCGGTTTAAATACTCCTCATAGGAAAAAATGACATTAGGGAAAAATATTTGTTTTGATGCCCCCTACAACCTCCCAGAGTTTGTCAGTTTAAATACTTTCCACTCTGTATATATGGGACACCGTAAAGGCATTTCCCATTGACAGTCGCTCCCATCAGCCACCGTTCGAATGCAGCGTAGTGCAAAATTTCAAAACAATCGGTGAAGAATTTTCGGAGATTCAAGCTTTCCAAAACGAGCATTTGCATCTACATAAATAAAAATGTAAATGCAAATGCTAGTGTGTACAAAATCAAAAAACTCCAAAAGTTTCTCACCTATTGCTTTAAAATTTTGACACAACATTGATCGCTAATACGAACGTTGTCTTATATGCCTAGTTTTTCTTATGTAAAATATGTAAATAAAATAACTTGACCGATCTAATTCAAATTATTGCATGTTAGTTAATAAATGTTTGGACGAATGTTGTCAACGCTTGTAAAATACATAATACTGACACATTGTTAGCAAAAATCTAGAAAACTTGTTGACAGATTTACATCAAATTTTAAACGATAGTCAACTGAACATTCAGACAGACATAAACCACATACTCTGTTAAACAACAATGTACATGTTTTCTTTAAAAACCGGCTGCGAGAAAGAAAACACTGTAGTAAAGTTGTTCAGTTTTGTTTCGTTCGTCGCAGTTAGTTGTAACTACGATGGCGGACATTTAAACAACAGTGTTTCTCCCATACATACTCTTTCTCATTATACAATGTGGTGTTTTGATTACTTCCTCGCAAACGGTTACCAGGAAAACAGGAAGTTTTTATTTCTGTATTATCGACTTACAGTTAGTATAGTACAGGGTTGCGCACTGAAAACCGGCACCGAATACAGACTGCTTGCCAGTTACGCACGGATTGTTGCCCGCAACGAGCAGATACAACAAGAAACAGATGAAAAAGAAACAATGGCACTACAAAACGAAGTAGGAACAGCTTCGGAACAATAGATGATAAGAGGCAATCCATAAAGAGCAGTCTAGTACTCGGGGTTCCTTTTTCGTGCACCACCCAATTCCACAAAATCTGAATTTGCAATGTTTCACGGGCTACGAGAATGGGAAGAGCTGACGGGCAGAGGGTTGGGAGGAAACAGGCAAGGAGAGCGGAAAGGAGGGTATGGACAGAAGCAGGAACAGGTGGAGGCAGGAAAGGGCAGATGGGCAGAGATAGGGGGTGTAGGTGATGAACAGAGAGTGGGGAGAGAAGCGGCAGATGCACAAATAGAGGGGGAAGATGATGTAGAGACAGGGGGAAAAAAGAGATATCCAGTTCCCATAAATATTAGAAACATGTGCTTTCCCTTTTCTTTGTTTTCCATTTAACTAGACTGAACCATCCCAACGCGGAGACATGAACAGCGAATCGGTAATCCCATCTACATTTTACTGCTGTTTGTACTTTTACTACTGAACGACTTACCAGTTGTCTTTACATCAGGCCATCGGAAACGAAGGCTTCATTTGACTTAGCATACTGAACAATAGCCACACGGAACATATCAGTGTAACATTACTCCCAACATACATCACGTTAATACCAAGTAACTTTACCTCTGGTCTTGATAACGCTCACATGTTGTTGTGGTCTTCAGTCCTGAGACTGGTTTTATGCAGCTCTCCATGCTATTCTATCCTGTGCAAGCTTCTTCATCTCCCAGTACCTACTGCAACCTACATCCTTCTGAAACTGCTTAGTGTATCCATCTCTTGGTCTCCCTCTACGATTTTTACCCTCCACGCTGCCCTCCAGTACTAAATTGGTGATCCCTTGATGCCTCAGAACATGTCCTACCAACCGATCCCTTCTTCTAGTCAAGTTGTGCCACAAACTTCTCTTCTCCCCAATCCTATTCAATACTTCCTCATTAGTTATGTGATCTACCCATCTAATCTTCAGCATTCTTCTGTAGCACTACATTTCGAAAGCTTCTATTCTCTTCTTGTCCAAACTATTTATCGTCCATGTTTCCCTTCCATACATGGCTACACTCCATACAAATACTTTCAGAAACGACTTCCTGGAACATAAATCTATTCTCGAAGTTAACAAATTCCTCTTCTTCAGAGACGCTTTCCTTGCCATTGCCAGTCTACATTTTGTATCCTCTCTACTTCGACCATCATCAGTTACTTTGCTCCCCAAAATTAAAACTCTTTTACTACTTTAAGTGTCTCACTTGCTAATCTAACTCCCTCAGCATCGCCCGACTTAATCCGACTACATTCCAATATCCTCGTTTTGCTTTTGTTGATGTTCATCTTATGTTCTCCTTTCAAGACACTATCCATTCCATTCAACTGCTCTTACAAGTCCTTTGCTGTCTTTGACAGAATTAAATGTCATTGGCGAAGCTCAAAGTTTTTATTTCTTCTCCATGGATTTTAATACCTACTCCGAATTTTTCTTTTGTTTCCTTCACTGCTTGCTCAATATACAGATTGAATAACATCGGGGAGAGGCTGCAACCCTGTCTCACTCCCTTCCAAACCACTGTCTCGCTTTCATGTCCCTCGACTCTTATAACTGCCATCTGGTTTCTGTAAAAACTGTAAATAGCCTCTCGCTCCATGTATTTCACCCCTGCCACTTTCAGGATTTGAAAGAGAGTATTGTTGTCAACATTGTCAAAAGCTTTCTCTAAGTCTACGTATGCTAGAAACGTAGGTTTGCCTTTGCTTAATCAGGCTTCTAAGATAAGTCGTAGGGTCAGTGCTGCCTCACGTGTTCCGATATTTCTGCGGAATCCAACTGATCTTCCCCGAGGTCGGCTTCTCCTAGTTTTTCCATTCGTCTGTAGAGAATTCGCGTTAGTATTTTGCAGCAGTGACTTATTAAACTGATAGTTCGGGGATTTTTACATCTGTCTGGATCTGCTTTCTTTGGGATTAGAATTATTATATTCTTCTTGAAGTCTGGAGGTATTTCGCCTGTCTCAAACATATTTCTCGCCAGATGGTAGAGTTTTGTCAGAGGTGCCTCTCCCAAGGCTCTTAGTAATATTTCATATGTGCCATATACAGCTAATAGATGATTAAGTGTCACGAAGTCGTTTCTGAAAGTATTTGTATGGAGCGTAGCCATGTATGGAAGTGAAACATGGACATGGCAAGGAAAGTGTTTCTGAACAAGAGAAATTTGTTAACATCGAGTATTGATTTAAGTGTCAGGAAGTCGTTTCTGACAATATTTGTACGAAAATGAAACATGGACGATAAATAGTTTGGACAAGAAGAGAATAGAAGCTTTAGAAATGTGGTGTTACAGAAGAATGCTGAAGATTAGATGGGTAGATCACATAACTAATGAGGAGGTATTGAATAGAGTTGGGGAGAAGACGAGTTTGTGGCACAACTTGACAAAAAGAAGGGACCGGTTGGTAGGACATGTTTTGAGGCGTCAAGGGATCACAAATTTAGCAGTAGAGGGCAGCGTGGAGGGTAAAAATCGTAGAGGCAGACCAAGAGCTGAATACACTAAGCAGATTCAGAAGGATGTAGGTTGCAGTAAGTACTGGGAGATTAAGAAGCTTGCACAGGATAGAGTAGCATGGAGAGCTGCTTCGAACCAGTCTCAGGCCTGAAGACAACAACAACAACAACGGATGATTAAATCCTGTTAGGCTTGCAGAATGTAGGAATGAGTGCCATGTGCCGCCCGCTGCTCCAGCAACTCCCGAGTACTTTTATGGCACTGAGGGTTGTCGCACTTTCGTCGAACGAAGAACGTCTGCAAGCCGATGAACATATCTTTGGTCATCTTGGAAGGTGGGAGTGTCCACAGAATACTAATGCCGGGGCTTTAGAAGAAAAAGGAATGACTGGTAATTACATGAACGCCTGGCTCATGCCATGGTAGCGTAACGGTGTAGTGCAGGGGTCTCCAAAGTAAGGTCCGCGGGCCGGAACCGGCCCGCGAGGGCCGGCAAACCGACCCGCGTTAACTGGCCGGACATCCCTGGTATCCGGCCCGCCAGATATTTGAGGTGGTGCCTATAATGCCAACAATTGAGTTTCGAGGCCTATCGTGACCAATACACCGCGACATTGTCGGAGCTCTATCTTTACAAAGCGGAAGGTCATGGTTAAACTTGTGGCTATCCACAATAAACAGACAGACCATTCTCCGTGTGATAGAGAAATAAAAAAAAGGTTAACAGACTAGTTCGGCGAAAACATTTTAAGTAAAAAAATTCTTTGCATGTTATTCTACTCACGAGTCTGGTGCAAGTCTTTCAAATGGACGCCAACTTCGGCGACTAACCTTAGTGATCAATCATTGTGAAAGATGCTTCTTAAGCGAGGTTTCACTTTCTTTCAGATTTTCCTTGTCTTTTCGAATTCAAGTTTTGAATTGTCCCACACCTACTAGTAAAGCGCATAGGACACCAAAAAGCTCGTGAGACTCTCGCAACATACACACAATCACGCAACAGAACTATCAAATATATACTTATACTCTGGCTCTGCTACTCGCTGTTGCTGTGCTTGAAATAACAATGCGTTGACGTACTCTACCTCTGTTACGTCTTGCAGTAAGAGTGTTGCTAACAATGATTTTGAGATTTCGTTAACTTTGCAGGACGCATTCGTCAAGAATGTGCAGTGACATACTTTTTTGTCGGTGAAATTCGCCAGAAATTCTGCCAGCTACGTCCACCAATCAAAATTATGTAATTAAATAAAAATCGTTTTTCGTTTCAGTGCTAGCTATTCCCACTACCTTAGATTTTTGCGATTTCATATTTCCTTTAGCCTTGCATTACGGTGATCATGGAGTGCTTGGGTTCTTTAATACCACTAGGTAGATCTCTTGGCCCTTATGATTTCGTGGAGGAATCAATATGGCTCGCAGACTAAAACGTTTGGAGACCCCTGGTGTAGGGCAAAGTCACGGTAGAAGAAACAACCACAAAACATCACAGAATCGCCCCGAGCCTGAAATCCACCTTTTGTACACAGCTGGGCAAGCATCTCATTGGGTAGTATGTGCAATCGACATTTCGCGTCATTTGAAAGCGGCTAAAATTGCCAATCATCAGAACACACTTCACACCTTCAGACGGGAGTGCCCAGTTTCTGCGTTGTTTGGCACACTGAAGACGTGCAATTGTGTTTGTCCTAGCTTGAAACGTCCTTCTGAGACTCCAAGTGTCCATTGCTACCAATTTCGATCACATTGCCCGCTCGGAAACTGGTTGAGAAGGACGCGAATTCAGTGGCAGCAGCGTTTCGGTTGGAAACCGACCGCCGTTTGCCAGGGCTTGACACCCGCTTCTCGTCCGTCTTAGTGAGCATCTTTCTGTGTAGACTGTTCTAAGAGTGGTACACCATTTCCTGCACACACTGTGAACATTCCATGTTGCCCATCAGTCTGAGTCCCATATGAAGTTGGAGTAAGAGAGGGGTTAGAAAATATGCGAGGAAGGACAGCATTTCCTATCACGGTGTGACAAAACAAGCGCCGTATCATTTGAGAGATACAGAGACGAACGAGTGTGCCGGGACTTACTTGACTGATAGTAGCGCCACATCACGATAACGTGTCTGTGCGCACAAGTTTTGCACCATAACTTAAGAGTGGAATTAAAAGTTGTGGACCTTCAGTACACACACCATCAGATTATTTGACTTGTCGCTCTAGCGAAGTAGGCGAGTGCCAGCAATAGGTCTTGTGGTCTTATCGTGGCGTGTTTATCTTCTGCCGTTAGGTCAGATGACAGAAATGCCACTTGCACGCTTAGAGTAATAGATTGACGGTGACCAACTTTAAACAGAACTTGATTAATTTGCACACACATTTATTAAAATAATAACAAGCATAAAAAGTACTTAACTTGGTTCTGGATGCTATTTACAATTGACAATCTGAAGTTCCTTTGGTACTGGTACGTTAATCTTATTCTCACATATATCTCTGACACTTGACAAAAGTGTCTATACATTTATCTTCATGGCTATGAACAGGAATCTGGCAATCTTATTAGGCGCAGACTGAAACTTGGCTAAAGACTGGTACAGACTGGTGCAGACTAATGCAGACTGACTAATCGGAGGTCTGTACACTCGTTATAATACCTCGCGCGTTCAGGTATCACTGCGCAAGTGTGATCCGCGAAGAGAAAAGGTTCTACGTTAGCAGCAATCTCATTGGCTGCGTTACATATTAATACGTGGATCGGCGGAAGCAGAATTTGGTCCGTCTCTATGGCAGCGCCATCTCGTAGTGCGGAGGTGGACGAGCGCTGCGCCTGCACTGTTGTGCTTCGCAGGGTGGGCTCTAGTGGGAAAGTTGTGTACCCGCGCTGACTATGCGGAACTATGAACACAACAAAAGTTAAAGTTACTCTTCCAAACTTTGTGAGCGTGTGCTTTTGCTATATTAATGTATAAACTGCTAAATCTCAAACTGATCAGATCGATAATTGTCGCTAAATATATCGTTATAAGAAAAAAAAAACTAAGTGGCGCTCAATAAAAAAGCTAAGAAGCCAAAGATTGGTCATAATGTGCACATGTGTGTCAAAATTAACTGGTACAAGTCTTAACATGATTAAAGCAATAGTTTAGTCACAATCCACGGTTTTAACAAAAATTGAGGGTGGTAAATATTAGAAATATGAAAATTTGTATGAAGCTTGAGTTTAGTATTAAAACATTAACTATGCAATTCCATTGAGCTACCTCCAATAGCTTTCGAGTACTTTGCTGAAGACTAAAGCTGTGACAAAAATGTCCCTATTTGCAGTAGAATAAGTACCTGTTATATTAATGCTAGGAAGTTTTGGTTACAGCAAGTGATGAAACCTATTAAATAATAGAGCTGTAACAAGTTTCAAGGCCTGGATGTAAATAATAACAAGGTCCCTTAATGTTGTAGTTCAGGCGTCATGTTCAACTGTCAGTTACGTTCTAAAAATTCCAGACGGCAAAGTTCAAATGCAGGGAGCGAAATTTTTTCTGTAATTTTAACCAACTTAACCATAGTAATAAAAAATTATGAGTATTCTAAATTGATTCAAAGCAGTACTATAAAATATTAAGTGTGTGTGTGTGTGTATCCATGTATATATTGCGCTAGTATATGAGTACAGCTAGAGATGTGTGACTAGTCTTGAAGTTCAAATCTTCTGGGTTATTAGGCTGCGTCATGTTTCTTATAAAATGTTCGATGTTTCGTTTCGACCCCTCTGCTGGGATCTTCCTCAGGAACTTTTGGGGTCCACTACTACTAGAACACTGTCAGAGACGAGTGTCGCGTCCACTTGTAAAGGGGGAATTTTCTGGCGTTCCTGCTGGAGAAGTGACAGTATTGGTTAAAACTCATGTAGCTACCATTGGTGGACCATAGTCAGAGGCTAATACAGAAGAAGAGGTACTGGTAGCTCATCTCCTGTGGATACCATTGGCGGTCATCGTCATTGGATAGAAAGGCAGTGTTCCACACTTATGCTGGAGAAGGGTTATTGGTTGAAATGCCTGCTACCGCTATTGGTTGGTCGTCATCAGTGGCTACATTCGAAACGGACAGAGCAAGAGAGGGGGAATGTTTACCCAAAATATTATTGTCCACCGAGATTACTTGCAGCACGTTGTTTATGCCGCTCCCACACCGCGGCCGCGTATTTACTTCCATGACGGCGGCGAGCCACGATGCCCGAAGCCTATAGCCGTCCTCTCTATTGAAATTAGATGAATCGTTAGAAATTTCAACCGCTTCTCGGACCTTTCTTCTATAAATGTTTGTTTCTTTAGCCAGTACACGTACGTTATTAAAATTGATGTCAGAGCCACAATACTCGTCAAGTTCCGCTACTGCCGATTTTGCACTTTGATTTAGCCGCATGTGCCGTTCGTCTTCCTTAATGCGTTCTTTAACAGTTCTTCCCGTTTCGCATATATACACCTTGCCGCAGCCACATGACCCTTGATAGACGCCTGCATTGTGGAGGTAATCAGGTGCACCTGTTTCCGCATCCGTTTTCGGAATAAGTCTTTTTTATTTTGTTTTGAGTAAAGAAAGATGTCTGAATACCATTTTTCTTTAAAATTCTAGTCTTCACTCCGCACCCGCCTGCCGGGGTGGCCGAACGGTTCTAGGCGCTACACTCTGGAACCGCGCGACCGCTACGGTCGCAGGTTCGAATCCTGCCTTGGGCATGGATGTGTGTGATGTCCTTAGGTTAGCTAGGTTTAAGTAGTTCTAAGTTCTAGGGGACTAATGACCTAAGAAGTTAAGTCCCATAGTGCTCAGAGCCATTGGAACCATTTGAACCCAGCCGCCATATGATCCGCGTCAGTCAAACGGCAGAGTACACGATGCCTCAGATGACGTCACAGACAGACCACAACTAAACTCGTATCTTCGGTACAAATAGGAAGTGGAAACGCAAGGACTGTACACCGCCCTAGATCTCTTGGTGCCGGCATCTCGTGGTAGTGCGGTAGCGTTCTCGCTTCCCACGCCCGGGTTCATGGGTTCGATGCCCGGCGGGGTCAGGTATTTTCTCTGCCTCGTGATGGCTGGGTGTTGTGTGCTGTCTTTAGGTAAGTTGGGTTTAAGTAGTTCTAAGTTCTAGGGGACTGATGACCATAGACGTTAAGTTCCATAGTGCTCAGAGCCATTTGAACCATTTTGAATCTCTTGGCTTTCGCCCAAGTCGCTGTTTTAGCGTGCCGCTCGTAATGTTAACAAATTCCTGGGGTCAGATACATCACATTATCACACTGACAGAACCACAGGCACATAGACACAGGCAACAGAGCCTGCACAATGTCGGCACTAGTACAGTGTATATCCACCTTTCGCAGCAATGCAGGCTGCTATTCTCCCATGGAGACGATCGTAGAGATGCTGGATGTAGTCCTGTGGAACGGCTTGCCATGCCATTTCCACCTGGCGCCTCAGTTGGACCAGCGTTCGTGCTGGACATGCAGACCGCGTGAGACGACGCTTCATCCAGTCCCAAACATGCTCAATGGGGGACAGATCCGGAGATCTTGCTGGCCAGGGTAGTTGACCTACACTTTCTAGAGCACGTTGGGTGGCACGGGATATATGCGGACGTGCATTGTCCTGTTGGAACAGCAAGTTCCCTTGCCGGTCTAGGAATGGTCGAACGATGGGTTCGATGACGGTTTGGATGTACCGTGCACTATTCAGTGTCCCCTCGACGATCATCAGAGGTGTACGGCCAGTGTAGGAGATCGCTCGCCACACCATGATGCCGGGTGTTGGCCCTGTGTGCCTCGGTCGTATGCAGTCCTGACTGTGGCGCTCACCTGCACAGCGCCAAACACGCATACGACCATCATTGGCACCAAGGCAGAAGCGACTCTCATCGCTGAAGACGACACGTCTCCATTCGTCCCTCCATTCACGCCTGTCGCGACACCACTGGAGGCAGGCTGCACGATGTTGGGGCGTGAGCGGAAGACGGCCTAACGGTGTGCGGGACTGTAGCCCAGCTTCATGGAGACGGTTGCGAATGGTCCTCGCCGATACCCCAGGAGCAACAGTGTCCCTAATTTGCTGGGAAGTAGCGGTGCGGTCCCCTACGGCACTGCGTAGGATCCTACGGTCTTGGCGTGCATCCGTGCGTCGCTGCGGACCGGTCTCAGGTCGACGGGCACGTGCACCTTCCGCCGACCACTGGCGACAACATCGATGTACTGTGGAGACCTCACGCTCCACGTGTTGAGCAATTCGGCGCTACGTCCACCCGGCCTCCCGCATGCCCACTATACGCCCTCGCTCAAAGTCCGTCAAGTGCACATACGGTTCACGTCCACGCTGTCGCGGCATGCTACCAGTGTTAAAGACTGCGATGGAGCTCCGTATGCCACGGCAAATTGGCTGACACTGACGGCGGCGGTGCACAAATGCTGCGCAGCTAGCGCCATTCGACGGCCAACACCGCGGTTCCTGGTGTGTCCGCTGTGCCGTGCGTGTGATCATTGCTTGTACAGCCCTCTCGCAGTGTCCGGAGCAAGTATGGTGGGTCTGACACACCGGTGTCAATGTGCTCTTTTTTCCATTTCCAGGAGTGTATGATGGCAAGAACTATGGCACTTCCATGAAGTCATTAAAGAACACCTAACTCACCTTGAGCGAAGAGAAGGGCTGAACAAAAATGACTGACAAGGCACAATGCATCTTGGACGTATTGGAAGAATTAATGTCGGGTGATGGTTTTAAAGTAATTCACACGACATGAAAACTCTGTGGAAACGCGTCGATTTACTGGAGGCTAGTTTATCCCAGGGAAGTGTTCAGACGGTAACCGGCTGGGGAGCAGCGAAGGGGAGCGACAATAGGCAGCTTGGAGCGGCTCAAGCTCGAGGAAGCGGCAACGTGGCGCGGCCTCCAGCTCCCATAAGGTGAGTGACAGTGAGTGGGTGGTCGACCCCATGCTGGAGTGCCGGGAAGGACATGGAGGACTTGTACACCTGTTGATAAATGTCCGTCGTCCCGCTCTCAGTGAAACATGCGAGAGAGCCACACAATTCTACGGTGGAGCGGTCAACAGAGCCCAAAATATGCGTGTTCGTGACTATAGCAGCTTCAAGCTGAATTCACGGTTAGCAGAGTCTGAAGTAAATCAGGTGAAGAGCGACAGAATCAAATACGCCGGCCTCCGATGGGAACGTAGGACCGAGGAATTTGAAGTACTCTCCTGGGAGTCAGAATTCTGGAAACATTGGTGTTTTGTGCAGATGCTAAACTTGATGGGTGGCCTGGGAGGAGCTCAATAGCAGAAGCTGAGAGGAAGGGAAATTTTGTGGCAATTTGTTCACTTCCCAGAGCAGGCATTGGTCGGCGCTGGGAAGCGACGCATAATTAACGCGACTTGCGCTGCATTTGGCGTAAATGATTTTGCTGGAGGGGAAACCGAGGCGAATAACGGACTGAGAGAAGTCTCTGTAGAGGTCTTCCGTTCCCAGCCTGCCTAGAGTGCGGACGTGGCGTTCTTTACTGAGTGTGCCTGAGAGAGAGTGAGCATCTCTGCAGTTTACGACTTAGTAAACGGAACGATTGAGCTTGGAGATAGAAAGTTTTGGTTCAGCTATGTACTGAGCGAGATAGCTGGGAGTGAATAGACGAGCGCAGCCTTGCAGCACCACGAGGTCGGCCGACGTCCACACAGCGATGCCACCCCGCCACGCTGAATTCGGTGATATTGCGCCCGCTCCGGATTGAATTAGGCCACTGATTAATTTGTTGGATCATGTTGGCAAAGTTTCCACAATGCTTACATGGGCCGTGTATTGGGGAATTCTTCTCGCACTTCGCATTACGCCTGGGTCAGTTGATAGGAGTTAATTTTGATTTATCGCGCTTTACTCCACGTAAACGCAATGTACACTCCTGGAAATGGGAAAAAGAACACATTGACACCGGTGTGTCAGACCCACCATACTTGCTCCGGAAACTGCGAGAGGGCTGTACAAGCAATGATCACACGCACGGCATAGCGGACACACCAGGAACCGCGGTGTTGGCCGTCGAATGGCGCTAGCTGCGCAGCATTTGTGCACCGCCGCCGTCAGTGTCAGCCAGTTTGCCGTGGCATACGGAGCTCCATCGCAGTCTTTAACACTGGTAGCATGCCGCGACAGCGTGGACGTGAACCGTATGTGCAGTTGACGGACTTTGAGCGAGGGCGTATAGTGGGCATGCGGGAGGCTGGGTGGACGTACCGCCGAATTGCTCAACACGTGGGGCGTGAGGTCTCCACAGTACATCGATGTTGTCGCCAGTGGTCGGCGGAAGGTGCACGTGCCCGTCGACCTGGGACCGGACCGCAGCGACGCACGGATGCACGCCAAGACCGTAGGATCCTACGCAGTGCTGTAGGGGACCGCACCGCCACTTCCCAGCAAATTAGGGACACTGTTGCTCCTGGGGTATCAGCGAGGACCATTCGCAACCGTCTCCATGAAGCTGGGCTACGGTCCCGCACACCGTTAGGCCGTCTTCCGCTCACGCCCCAACATCGTGCAGCCCGCCTCCAGTGGTGTCGCGACAGGCGTGAATGGAGGGACGAATGGAGACGTGTCGTCTTCAGCGATGAGAGTCGCTTCTGCCTTGGTGCCAATGATGGTCGTATGCGTGTTTGGCGCCGTGAAGGTGAGCGCCACAATCAGGACTGCATACGACCGAGGCACACAGGGCCAACACCCGGCATCATGGTGTGGGGAGCGATCTCCTACACTGGCCGTACACCTCTGGTGATCGTCGAGGGGACACTGAATAGTGCACGGTACATCCAAACCGTCATCGAACCCATCGTTCTACCATTCCTAGACCGGCAAGGGCACTTGCTGTTCCAACATGACAATGCACGTCCGCATGTATCCCGTGCCACCCAACGTGCTCTAGAAGGTGTAAGTCGACTACCCTGGCCAGCAAGATCTCCGGATCTGTCCCCCATTGAGCATGTTTGGGACTGGATGAAGAGTCGTCTCACGCGGTCTGCACGTCCAGCACGAACGCTGGTCCAACTGAGGCGCCAGGGTGGAAATGGCATGGCAAGCCGTTCCACAGGACTACGTCCAGCATCTGTACGATCGTCTCCATGGGAGAATAGCAGCCTGCATTGCTGCGAAAGGTGGATATACACTGTACTAGTGCCGACATTGTGCATGCTCTGTTGCCTGTGTCTATGTGTCTGTGGTTCTGTCAGTGTGATCATGTGATGTATCTGACCCCAGGAATGTGTCAATAAAGTTTCCCCTTAGTGGGACAATGAATTCACGGTGTTCTTATTTCAATTTCCAGGAGTGTATTACCACTGCGTGATAGGAGAGTCGTGTAATGTGATGATTGGAGGTCGGGAGTTAAAATAAATTTGTGCTAATCGACTGCATCTGTTTTGAATCAAGTAATTGAAATCCCAAGTCACTTTCTTAATTAACTTTATGTTCAACATTTACATCTGGTGTTCAATAGCTGAAAATAACATCAAAGTGCACCTCTTTTTAATTAAAAGTGATCAATTCTGAACCAATTAATGTCAGCACTGCCACCGTAGTTCACTCAGGAGTCCCAGGGCCTTGTTACTTTCTTTGCGTTATCCGATATTGCGGCAGGTTTGCACTCTCTGTTGATCTGCTAGTCCATTAGCTGGGGTGAACACACGCCAAAACCAGATAAGTGACGAGTGGGGTGTTACATGGACAAGAATGTGGACTTGCGGATTGCTAACTATGCTCAGCGTGTTCTCCACAAAAAAAGTTTGCAGTCTCTCGTCAAACACGGCGAACTATACTCAAATAATATTCTAATACTTCATACTAATTATGACTGGTTACGTACTCCTAATATTAACCCGCCGAACCACAACGAGACGGTGTAGTCAGCGTGAGAGCGATTCGGAGATGCTCAATGGAACTGTAGTGGCAGAGACAGCAAGAGGGCGAAAGGAGTTGCTCGATTTGTTGGTGAGTCATCACGGATTGTCTAACGTTTGTTAACCGCTAATGACGCACCAGTGGCAGTTCATGCATCACAGCGTAACCTCTATGGTCGTAAAAGAGCATTAACTGACGAGGCGAGTGACACGCTTTATCAAAATGACAAGATATTTGATGCTAACAGTAAATACAGATCCACTTCAATAACTTCCCAAGCACAAGGCGCGTTGTGAACTGCAGTCGACGCAAATTTGGATTTTCAGTACGTCCAGAAGGCTATTGCTCGAAATTGAATAGTGGCTGACTCGAGGCGTGTAGCGCGTTCCCGACGAGTCGCGATTTCGCTCATTTAAAAAAAAAATAAATCGAGGTATCGAGGCACCATTGTGGTGCTTAACTCAGACCCTGTGGATGATGGAGTTCGGGTCAGATGTGGTTCTATGGTCTTTCAAAATGGCTTGGTTGAAATGGCTCTGAGCACTATGGGACTTAACATCTACGGTGATCAGTCCCCTAGAACTTAGAACTACTGAAATCTAACTAACCTAAGGACAGCACCCAGTCATAACGAGGCAGAGAAAATCCCTGACCCCGCCGGGAATCGAACCCGGGAACCCGGGCGTGGGAAGCGAGAACGCTACCGCACGACCACGATCTGCGGACGTGTGGTCTTTCAACAGTGTTGTGCGTACCACTATCAGAGTCCAGTCGTTCATGTTATCGCAAACATGAAGCAGGATATCAAACAAGTTACGGGAATGCTGCCGGGTGAAGACGTCAACAACTGCCGATATTTCGACAGAAGCACACCCTGGCATTTTCAAGGCATAACTGCATGTTATCGATAGTAAAGTAATCAACGGGTGAGGTAACATTAACTCTCTCCCTCTGTTTTTTGACAAGGGAGAGCAGGATTCGATGCAGAATCTAAAGAAAAACCGCCATCTCTACTTTGCTAATTTAATTTCAACAGCTTCCTTAGTAACACAATCACAATAGCTGGAAGTGCATGCTAGAATGTGCGTCATAATTGTCACCATACGGCTCAATCTGAGCGGGTACTCCGCACTTTGGTTCAAAGGGCCAATGCCACCTCGGATTGCGAGACTTTGTCCGCTGAGTTGGCCACGAAGTCACCTTTCGTCAGAGTGGTCATCGTGAAAGCACTGTACAAGGGAATTTAAAACCTCAGGGAAACTGCAGAAACATAACACTCGCACGTAACGGAAACATTAGCGCCATAACAAACCGAAGACGAGCAAAGTCAGAAGTTATCGACAGTGAAATTAATAATGAATTAACTCGTTTCTCTTTTTCTGACAAGGAAGAGAGCAGGGCTATTTATTAGGTTAATTGCTAATTTAATTTCAACTGCTGCCGTGATGACAGTATCCCAATAGCTGGACGTGAATGCGACAATGTCCGTATTACATTCCATAGATGCCAAGAGAATATTCTGCTATTGTTAGCTTGTGTGCCGCTTATGTTCAGTACACCGGTCCTCCATAGTCCTGATAATCTGCCCAATATACACACATCAAAAAAAGTTTTGCGTCACCTCGGTTACGAGAGTTCCGGGACCTGTACAGAAAATTGTAATAGCGATCAACATAAACATCATTTCCGCCCTTTTTTATTGCTAATGAAAACCACACTTTGCATGTTGTACCACCATACAGCGAGACCTTCAGAGGTGGTGGTCCAGACTGCTGTACACACAGGTACCTCTAATACCCAGTAGCACGTCCTCTAGCATTGATGCATGCCTGTATTCGTTGTGACATACTGTCCACATGTTCATCAAGGCGCTGTTGGTTCAGATTCTCCAACTCCTCAACGGCGACTCCGCACTGATCCCTCACAGTGGTTGAAGAGCCACTTCGTCCCTAAACAGCCCTTTTTCACGAATCCCAGGGTTCATGTCTGGAGAACATGCAGGCCACTCTAGTCGAGCGATGTAGTTATCTGAAGGAAGTCGTTCACAGGTTGTGCACAATGGGGTTGCAAATTGTCGCCGTTCATGAAGACGATTGCCTCGCCAATATGCTGCCGATATGGTTGCACTATTGGTCGGAGGATGACATTCACGTATGTACAGCACTTACGGAGCCTTCCATGACCACCAGCGGTTTACGTCAACCCCAAATATTGCCACCCCAAAACAGTAGGGAACCACCGTCTTAGTGCACTCTCTGGACAGCGTGTCTAAGGCGTTCAGCCTGACCGGGTTTCCTCCATACACATCTCAGACGATTGCCTGGTTGAAGGCATATGCGACACTCATCATCAAAGACAATAAAAACCCTGAGGTGGCCAGTGTGGCCGAGAGGTTCTAGGCGCTACAGTGTGGAACCGCACGACCGCTACGGTCGCAGGTTCGAATCCTGCCTCGGGCATGGATGTGTGTGATGTCCTTAGGTTAGTTAGGTTTAAGTAGTTCTAAGTTCTAGGGGACTGATGACCATAGATGTTAAGCCCCATAGTGCTCAGAGCCATTTTGAACCAACCCTGACTGGTCCATTCGGCATGTTGATGGGCCCATCTCTACGGCGGTGCATAGTGTCGTAGTAGCAAAGATGGGCTTTACCATTGACGTCGGGAGTGAAGTTGCGCATCATGCAGCCTATTGCACACAGTTTGAGTCGTAACATGACGTCCTGTGGCTGCACGAAAAGCATTATTCAACGTGGTGGCGTTGCTGTCAGGGTACCTCCGATCCATAATACGTAGGTAGCGGTCATCCGCCCTTGGGCGCCACTGGGCGAGACATGTCGTCCACAGTTCCTAACTCTCTGTATCGTCTCCATGTCCCAACAACACCGATTTGAAGCTTCCTGCCAGATTAAAACTGTGTGCTGGACCAAGATTCGAACTCGGGACCATTGTCTTTCGCGGGCAAGTTCTCTACCACCTGAGCTACCCAAGCACGACTCACGCCCCGTCCTCACAGCTTTACTTCTGCCATTACCTCGTCTCCTACCTTCCAAACTTTACAGAAGCTCCTGCGAACCTTGCAGAACTAGCACTCCTGAAAGAAAGGATACTGCGGAGACATGGCTTAGCCACAGCCTGGGGGATGTTTCCAGAATGAGATTTTCACTCTACAGCGGAGTGTGCGGTGATATGAAAATTCCTGGCAGATTAAAACTGTGTGCCGGATCGTGACTCGAACTCGGTAGAGCTTCTGTAAAGTTTGGAAGGTAGGAGACGAGGAACTGTCAGAAGTAAAGCTGTGAGGATGGGGCGTGAGTCCTGCTTGGGTAGCGCAGTTGGTAGAGCACTTGCCCGCGAAAATCAATGGTCCCGAGTTCGAGTCTCGGTCCAGCAAACAGTTATAATCTGCCAGGAAGTTTCATATCAGCGCACACTCCGCTTACAGAGTGAAAATCTCATTCTGAATACCGCTTTGTTTCATTCCGAGACGCCTAGACACGCCCCTTGTTGAGAGCCCTTCTTGACACAAAGTGACAACGCGGACGCGATCGAACCGCGGTATTGGTTGAACTACAGACAACATGAGCCGTGTACCTCCATCTTGCTGAAATGACAGGGACTGATCGGGTGTCGGACCCCTTGCGTCTAATAGGCGTTGCTCATGCATGGTTGTTTACATCTTTGGGTGGGTTTAGTCACATCTCTGAACAGTCAAAGGGGCTGTGTCTGTGATACAATATCCACAGTCAACGTCCATCTTCAGGAGATCTGGGAACTGAGGTGACGCAAAACTTTTTTGATGTGTGTACATGCCACAACTCCAAGGAATGTGGTAACTGCCGACATACGCAAACCAAGTTCATCCTTTACGGATTCTAAATGGATTCCATTTCACATGATATATCGGCAAAATACGACCAGTCCTGTTAGAAACCCTCGCTGCGTAAGGAAAGAAGGCCGTGGACTTTGGCGCCACCTCGGTATTGTGATAACTCACCCGGTACATGTAGGTACACAGTGCAAAGCACGTCTGAACTGACTTTAACGATGACCACTCGGACGGAAGGTGACTTCGTGGCCAACTCAGCTGCCAAGGTCTCACAGTCCGAGGTGACATTGGCCCTGTGAACCGGTGATTGAGCCGTATGGTGACAATTATGACGAATATTCTAGCATGCACTTCCAGCTAGTGTTACTAAGGAAGCTATTGAAATTAAATTAGCAAGTACTCTTATAAATAGAGATGTTTTTCCTTAGATTCCGCATGGAATCCTGCTCTCCCTCGTCAAAAAACAGAGGGACAGAGTTAATTCTATCTCACGCGTTGATTAACAGTTTCGCTATCGAGAACTTGTGACATCGGCCGTCTTCGGTTAGTGATGACGCTATGTTTATGTATGTATCTTTCAGGAGTTCTGTTCGAATCGAGGTCTCAAACTCCATTCTGTAGCGCTTAGTTGCTGCAGTTTTGCTTTGAAAATGGCAGGGTGTGCTGCTGTCGAAATATTGGCGGTTCGACGTCACCCGTCTGCATTCCTTTAAGTTATTTGAACATTGTATACTGATACTGTACTGGGAACTACACAGTGAAGTTTCAATAGTTTGGGTGCAGCCCCCACGTGCTATGGCACGAAAATATACAGGGCGGTCCACTGATTTTGACCGGGCCAAATATCTCACGAAATATGAGTCAAACGAAAAAACTACAAACAACGAAACTCGACTAGCTAGAAGGGGGAAACCAGATGGCGCTAAGGTTGGCCCGCTAGATGGCGCTGCCATACGTCAAGGGGATATCAACTGCGTTTTTTTTTTTAAAAAAAAAATAGGAACCCCCATTTTTATTACATATTCGTGTAGTACGTAAAGCAATATGAATGTTTTAATTGGACCACTGTTTTCGTTTTGTGATAAATGGCGCTGTAATAGTCACAAACGTATGGCTCACAATTTTAGACGAACAGCTGGTAACAGGTAGGTTTTTTAAATTATAATACAGAACGTAGATACGTTTGAACATTTTATTTCGGTTGTTCCAATGTGATACATGTACCTATGTGAACTTATCATTTCTGAGAATGCATGCTGTTAGTGCGTGATTACCTATAAATACCACATTAATCCAGTAAATGCTGAAAATGATGTCCGTCAACCTCAATGCATTTGGCAATACGTGTAACGACATTCCTCTCAACAGCGAGTAGTTCGCCTTCCGTAATGTGTGCACATGCACTGACAATGCGCTCACTCATATTGTCTGGTGTTGTCGGTGAATCACGATAGCAAATATCCTTCAACTTTCGCCACAGAAAGAAATCCTGGGACGTCATATCCGGTGAACGTGCGGGCCACGGTATGGTGCTTCGACGACTAATCCACCTGTCATGAAATACGCTATTCAATACCGCTTCAACCGCACGCGATCTATGTGCCGGACATCCATCATGTTGGAAGTACATCGTCATTCTGTCATGCAGTGAAACATCTTGTAGTAACATCGGTAGAATACATAAGAAATCAGCATACATTGCAACATATAGATTGCCATCGATAAAATGTAGGCCAATTATCCTTCCTCCCATCATGCCGCACCATACATTAACCCGCCAAGGTCACTGATGTTCCACTTGTCGCAGCCATCGTGGATTTTCCGTTCCCCAATAGTGCATATTATGCCGGTTTACGTTACTGCTGTTTGTGAATGACGCTTCGTCGCTAAATAGAACGCGTGCAAAAAATCTGTCATCGTCCCGTAGTTTCTCTTGTGCCCAGTGGCGGAACTGTACGCGGCGTTCAAAGTCGTCGCTGTGCAAGTCCTGGTGCATAGAAATAGGGTACGGGTGCAATCGATGTTGATGTAACAATCTCAACATCGACGTTTTTGAGCTCCCCCATTCTCGTGCAGTTTGTCTGCTACTGATGCACGGATTAGCCGCGACAGCAGCTAAAACACCTGCTTTGGCATCCTCATTTGTTGCAGGTCGTGGTTGACGTTCCACGTGTGGCTGAACACTTCTTGTTTCCACGTAACTATCCGGCGAACGGTCCGGACACTTGGATGATGTCGTCCAGGATACCGAGCAGCATACACAGTACACACCCGTTGGGCATTCTGATCACAACAGCTATACATCAATACGATATCGACCTTTCCGCAATTGGTAAACGGTCCATTTCAATTTTATGGTATATTGATAATTTTTACTTATGGACCGTCTAACAGCAACTGAATGAAACGCAATTTTAGTGCCACATGCGTTCCCCTTTATATTCTGCATGACATCATCAGCGGCAGGTTGCGTGGACAATTTCTTACATATTACGCTCCTGGTGGTGTTGTTCTTCTTCTTATGAATGCCAATTTCCGTTTTTTTTTCCACATACCACAGCACTATGAACTGAACGCGTTCAGTTCATAGTGCTGTGGTATGCTACAAGTTTGCACTATCAGACTATTACAACATATACTCTAAGTTTGCACCATCAGATTCCACGTATGGGTGACGCTAACGGAGTATTGATTCCCGGACACGCTCAAACACACCGAGATTTTGTATGATCGCGGCAGCTGCGCATTCGACTCTTCTGGCTAGGTCCATTTCAGACTCCAGAGGATAGCTATGTGTGAGAGATTTCATGCCCCTCCATGGAAATAAATCAAGGCTCAATAAATCCGGTGAGCAAGGTGGTACAGTCAACCGGTCCACGAATCCCAGTCAATTGGTGTGGGGATGACATGTTGTAATGTCTATGAACAGCCAGTCCAAAACGGGCAGGCGATCCATCATGTTTGAACCGTGCACCTCACATTTGCTGGAACATCGTGAAAGGACTCTGGGAAGGACCAGTTCCAAATACGTCTGACGTCGCGGCGGTCAAGAGAGTTGGCAAAAGGTACGGCCTGCGCGTTGCCGCATACCGTGGGGGTTTTCTGGTGCCCACAAACATTGTGGAGATTGAACACTCCATACCTAGTGAATGTGGCCTCATCAATACATCTACATCTACATTCATACACCGCAAGCCACCCAACGGTGTGTGGCGGAGGGCACTTTACGTGCCACTGTCATCATCTCCCTTTTCTGTTCCAGTCGCGTATGGTTCGCAGGAAGAAAACTGCGAGAAAGCATCCGTGCGAGCTCGAATCTCTCTAATTTTACATTCGTGATCTCCTCGGGAGGTATAAGTAGGGGGAAGCAATACATTCGATACCTCATCCAGAAATGCACCCCGTCGAAACCTGGACAGCAAGCTACACCACGATGCAGAGCGTCTCTCTTGCAGAGTCTGCCACTTGAGTTTGCTGAACATCTCCGTAACGCTATCACGCTTACCAAATAACCCTGTGACGAAACGCGCCGCTCTTCTTTGGATCTTCTCTACAGCCTCCGTCAACCCGATCTGGTACGGATCCCCCATTGATGAGCAATACTCAAGTATAGATCGAACGAGTGTTTTGTAAGTCACCTCCTTTGTTGATGGATTACCTTTTCTAAGGACTCTCCCAATGAATGTCAACCTGGTACCCGCCTTACCGACAATTAATTTTATTTTTATTTTGTATGATATTTTTAATTTTATATGATCATTACCACTTCAGATCGTTCCGCGCGCATACTCCCAGATATTTTACAGGAGTAAATGCTACCAGTGATTGTTCCGCTATCATATAATCATACAATAAAGGGTCCTTCTTTGTATGTATTCGCAATACATTACATTTTTCTAAGTTAAGGGTCAGTTGCCACTCCCTGCACCAAGTGTCTATCCGCTGCAGATCTTCCTGCATTTCGCTACAATTTTCTAATGCTGCAACTTCTCTGTATATTACAGAATCATCCGCAAAAAGCCGCATGGAACTTCCGACACTATCTACTAGATCATTTATATATATTGTGAAAAGCAATGGTCCCATAACACTCCCGTGTGGCACGCCAGAGGTTACTTCAACGCCTGTAGACGTGTCTCCACTGAGAACAACATGCTGTCTTCTGTTTCCAAAAAATCTTCAATCCAGCCACACAGCTGGTCTGATATTCCGTAGGCTGTTACTTTATCAGGCGACAGTGCGGAACTGTATCGAACGCCTTCCGGAAGTCAAGGAAGATAGCATCTACCTGGGAGCCTGTATCTAATATTTTCTGGGTCTCATGAACAAATAAAGCGAGTTTTGTCTCATACGATCGCTGTTCCCGGAAACCATGTTGATTCCTACAGAGTAGAGTCTGGGTTTCCAGAAACGACATGATACGCGAGCAAAAAGCATGTTCTAAAACTCTACAACAGATCGATGTCAGAGATATCGGTCTATAGTTTTGCGCATCTGCTCGACGACCCTTCTTGAAGACTGGGACTACCTGTGCTCTTTTCCAATCATTTGGAACCTTCCGTTCCTCTAGAGACTTGCGGTACACGGCTGTTAGAAGGGGGGCAAGTTCTTTCGCGTAGTCTGTGTAGAATCGAACTGGTATCCCGTCAGATCCAGCGGACTTTCCTCTGTTGAGTGATTCCAGTTGCTTTTCTATTCCTTGGGCACTTATTTCGATGTCAGCCACTTTTTCCGTTTGTGCGAGGATTTAGAGAAGGAACAGCAGCGTGGTTTTCCTCTGTGAAACAGCTTTGGAAAAAAGTAAACACCGCATAAGCTGGAAAATGCACATGTCGGCCATTTTGTTGCAGAAAGCACTGTGCAAAACACACACGTACCAGATGGTCACTATCTTGCAAATACTGAAGCCTTTGGAGATGGGAAATGTGTAGGAAGTGCGTTCAAAGCGACACTGGACACCACTGCGACACACTCTCAGGCTCCAGGCCACGGCACGTACGCTGATGCTTGGATTAGTCTTCACGGCATCTGACACCCTTTCTTCGCCAACGATCGAACGCGCCGATCGTGACCTGTTATCACCAGTCCTGCCGCTTCTTGATGACCGGTACTTGCACAGATTTCAATGCAGACGTATAAACAAACTGTGGTGCATCTGATTCCTGTGTGGGAAGCGTCCTCGATAAATGCCCCCAGCGGCTCGTCCATTACACGCAGCTATTGCATACTCATAAGTGCACGTCTGCAAGCTCACCGTTCGTGTATCCATCCGTGCTCCTCGCATGCTGGCTAGTGCTCGAATGAGGAAATCCTCACTTTCCCCTCCATCACTCTCGTGTACAGCACCACCGAACGACGACGTTTGCGGCCAATTATCTGTCTCTAAGATGTGTCCCCCCTCCCCCCCCCCCCCCCGGTAACTTTGTCGCAACATTTCTACATCTACATCGACATACATACTTCGCAATCCACCATACGGTGCGTGGCGGAGGGTACCTCGTACCACAACTAGCATCTTCTCTCTCTGTTCCACTCCCAAACAGAACGAGGGAAAAATGACTGTCTAAATGCCTCTGTACGAGCCCTAATCTCTCTTATCTTATCTTTGTGGTCTTTCCGCGAAATGTCAGATGGCGGCAGTAAAATTGTACTGCAGTCAGCCTCAAATGCTGGTTCTCCAAATTTCCTCAGTAGCGAACCACGAAAAGAACGCCTCCTTTCCTCTAGAGACTCCCGCCCGAGTTCCTGAACCATTTCCGTAACACTCGCGTGATGATCAAACCTACCAGTAACAAATCTAGCAGCCCGCCTCTGAATTGCTTCTATGTCCTCCCTCAATCCGACCTGATAGGGATCTCAAACGCTCGAGCAGTACTCAAGAATAGGTCGTATTAGTGTTTTATAAGCGGTCTCCTTTACAGATGAACCACATCTTCCCAAAATTCTAGCAATGAACCGAAGACGCCTATCCGCCTTCCCCGCAAGTGCCATTTCATGCTTGTCCCACTTCATATCACTCTGGAATGTTACGCCCAAATATTTAATCGACGTGACTTAGTGAAGCGCTACACTACTAATGGATTATTCAAACATTACAGGATTCTTTTTCCTATTCATCTGCATTAATTTACATTTATCTATATTTAGCTGTCATTCTTCACACAAATCACAAATCCTATCCAAGTGATCTTGTATCCTCCAACAGTCACTCAACGACGAGACCTTCCCGTACACCAGAGCATCATCAGCAAACAGCCGCACATTGCTATCCAAACTATCCAAAAGATCATTTATGTAGATACAAAACAACAGCGGACCTGCCACACTTCCCTGGGGCACTCCAGATGATACCCTCACCTCCGATGAACACTCACCATCGAGGACAACGTACTGGGTTCTATTACTTAAGAAGTCTTCGAGCCAGTCACATACTTTGGAACTAAACCCATATGTTGGTAGCTTAGATAGGAGTCTTTAGTGGGGCACCGAGTCAAACGCTTTTGAGAAGTCAATGAATATGGCATCCGTCTGATACCCTTCATCCATGGTTCAGAAGATATCATGTGAAAAAAGGGAGAGTTGCGTTTCGCAAGAGCGATGCTTTCTAAAGCCGTGCTGATGCATGGAGAGCAACTTCTCTGTCTCAAGGAAATTCATTATATTCGAGCTGAGAATATGTTCGAGAATCCTGCAACAAACCGATGTTAAGGGTATTGGTCTGCACTTTTGAGGATCCGTCCTTCTACCCTTCTTATACACAGGCGTCACCTGCGCTTTTTTGCAGTCACTCGGGACTTTACGTTAAGCAAGAGATTCGCGATAAATGCAAGTTAAGTAAGGAGCCAATACACTAGAGTTCTCTCTGTAAAACCGAATTGGAATCCCATGAGGACCTGGCGATTTATTTATTTCCAACCCATTCAGCTGCTTCACAACCCCAGGGGCACTCTGTAGAATGACTGAGACCAACTAAAACAGAGGAGAAATGTAGTAATCAACGTCGCATGTGATTTGGATTCAGTCGTCAATGGGAGGCTTCAGCTAGGTACGGTATCCATTCTGAAACTTGTGGACAGTCTTCCTCGTCGAACTGAATTCAAATTCAGTCTGAACAGGTCTTGCAAGGCCCACTGGTACCCATAGACCGCCGTGTTAGCCGACTGGCATCACAGGATCGGACGTGGAGGGACATGTGCTCAGCACACCGCTCTCCTGGCCGTTATCAGTTTTCGTGACAGGAGCCACCACTTCTTAGTCAGGTAGCTCCTCAATAAGCCTCACAAGGGATGAGTGCACCCGACTTGCAAACCCTGCTCGACAGACCAGAACGGTCACCCATCCAAGTGCTAACCAAGCCCAATAGCGCTTAATTCGGTGATCTCACGAGAACCGGTGTTACCGCCGCGGCAAGGTCGTTGGCACCTCCTGGCAAATCCAAATGCGGTGTTACACAGTATTAGCGTGATTTCACCTGTGGGCGACTAATTTTGGTTCAGACTGCAAATATTGGTGTGTACAATGTTTGCTCGTTTCGACTGATGATGTACACTCACGCTCATAAATTAAGGCTAATGCTGATACATGGTGAAACAACGCTCTGATAGGCGGTTTGCGGGTTTAAATCACCTCGGGGTATGACCATGCGGTGCATGTGACCTGCGGTCGTCGCATGGTGGCGCTGGCAGCAGTACACATACGCAGAGGTGCGTTGGTGCAGCGAGTGAGTGTGCAGAAGTTTTCAGACGTGCTGATGGTGACTGTGTGTTGAAAATGGCTTAAAGAACACATAAATTGCTGACGTTTTGAGGGGTAGAATACTAGGGCGACTGCAGACTGGGCAAACACAGCAGGTCGTAGCACGGGCCCACAGTGGGCCACATAGTGTGATCTCAAGTTTATGGCAACGATTCCAGCAGACAGGAAAGTGTCCAGGCGCTACAGTACGGGACGTCCACAGTGTATAACACCACAAGAAGAGCGATATCTCACACCAGTGCCCGCAGACGGCCAAGGAGTACTGCAGGTAGCCTTGCTCGGGACCTTACCGCAGCCACTGGAATAGTTGTCTGCAGACACACAGTCTACAGACGACTGAACTGACATGGTTTATGTCACAGGAGAGCCCGTAAAGCCTGGTGTCAAGAACACAGTACATGGTCATTGGAACAGTGGTCCCAGGTTATGTTCACAGACGAGTCCAGGTATAGTTTGAACAGTGATTCTCGCCGGGTTTTCATCTGGCGTGAACCAGGAACCAGATACCAACCCCTTAATGTCCTTGAACGGGACCTGTATGGAGATCGTGGTTTGATGGTATGGGTTGGGATTGTGATTGGTGCACATACACCCCCGTATGCCTTTTATAGAGGAACTATAACAGGGGTGCAGTGGGTCCCACCTTCTTCGTGATGGATGATATCGCACAGCCCCACCGAGCTGCCATAGTGGAGGAGGACCTTCAAACCGAATATATCAGGCGAATGGAGTGGCCTGCCTGTTCTCCAGACGTAAACCCCATCGAGCACGTCTGGAATGCTCTCGGTCGACGTATCACTGCACGTCTTCAAACCCCTATGACACTTCAGGAGCTCCGACAGGCACTGGTGCAAGAATGGGAGGCTATACCCCAGCAGCTGCTCGACCACCTGATCCAGAGTATTCCAACCAGATGTGCGGCCTGTGTACGTGTGCATGGTGACCATGTCCCATATTTATGTCGCGGTACATGCGCAGGAAATAGTGGCGTTTTGTAGCACTTGTGTTTAGGGACGGTTTTCTCAACTTATCAGCAATACTGTGGACTTACAGATCTGTGTTGTGTGTGTTCCCTGTGTGCCTATGCTATTAGTGCAGTTTTGTGTGGTGCCACGTTTTGTGGCACCATATACTGCAATTATCCTTAATTTATGATCGTGAGTGTAGAATCACAGGCTAAGTGCGTGGTAAACGGTTACTTGTATGTGTAGAATGGACAGAACTGAAGCAACATCAGTACTTAAATTGGCCTGTTCCATTTAGTCCTTAATGTTCTGAGACCATTTCGAAGCATAATGATGCTTGTATTGGATGCTTGTCGCGCAAACAGGAGATAATTCATTTCCCGAACTGATTAGATACGCACAAGCGCTAACAGATAGCATGAGGTCAGACCTTTTATGAACTACGATCTCTTTCACAGATGAACAGGCGATTATCAGAGACTTACTGAACACGCCTCCTCTCACTGTGTCATTGTATCCAAAGGAAAACGAAGTAAGAGGAGTCTGCTAGTTAAGTACGGACCAAAATACTATTAAGGGGAGTTTTCTGGCAAAAAATAAAATTTTTCGACATTTTACAAAACAAGTCCTAGAACACTTTTCTTTCTTTCCTGCACAAAATGGTTTACAATTTATCTTTGTGTGACGCTTAGAAATATTTTAATGTAATTTCATGTTATTACTTGCGTATCTCTAAAACTACCTAATGTCTGGTGCGCATCTCTTTATGTGCCATTCTAAAGCCTATAACTGTGTAGTTGAAGCGAATCCTCGTGAAAATATGGAGTCAAACAAAACTGACTGTGCTTGATAGGTTCCCGGGAATTACGCCGGATAATATTGTAAAAGCCGCACAATATTTCAGCGTGACAACTGCCCGCCATCTTCAGGTGCTACAGTAACGTCGCTGAGAAGCTCGCAAATTTACATGTTGGCTTTCTAGAGCAGCGCAGGCGCCAGTGGGGGCATAACGGCGTCTACGATTGGTCTTCGATGACGTTATGCCCCCGCTGGCGCCTGCGCTGCTCTAGAAAGCCAACATACAAACTGGCGAGCTTATCAGCGACGTTACTGTAGCACCTGAGGATGGCGGGCAGAAACCTATCAAGCAGATGCAGCGCCGGGAAAGCCTCAAACAGCACAAAATGAATGTGTAGAAAGGAGAATGGGCAGCATTATGCAATGGCCATCAGGAATAACGAAAATCATTTGGAAAGTGTGAAGAAAGGAGTCTTGCCCTCATACTTCCACAACTTTCCAACTCATTTACCTCGACCACCTGGACCTAATCGCTGTGTAAATTCCGGAAGGCTGTAGTTTCATGACCGTACAAGAACTCTATTCCTGAAGCTGTTATGGAATCCATCAGGCAAATTTATAGAAACCCACCTCATCCAAACCTCTTCCAAAAGTGTCTACATAGGCATACACAGAATTCCAATCTAACTACATCTACATTTATACTCCGCAAGCCACCCAACGGTGGCGGAGGGCACTTTACGTGCCACTATCATTACCTCTCTTTTTTGTTGCGTATGGTTCGCGGGAAAAACGACTGTCTGGAAGCCTCCGAGTGCGCTCGAATCTCTCTACTTTCACATTCGTGATCTCCTCGGGAGGTATAAGTAGGGGGAAGCAATATATTCGATACCTCATCCAGAAACGCACCCTTTCGAAACCTGGCGAGCAAGCTACACCGCGATGCAGAGCGCCTCTCTTGCAGAGAGTTTGCTAAACATCTCCGTAACGTTATCACGCTTACCAAATAACCCTGTGACGAAACGCGCCGCTCTTCTTTGGATCTTCTCTATCTCTTCCGTCAACCCGATCTGGTACGGATCCCACACTGATGAGCAATACTCAAGTATAGGTCGAAGGAGTGTTTTGTAAGCCACCTGCTTTGTTGATGGACTACATTTTCTAAGGACTCTCCCAATGAATCTCAACCTGGTACCCGCCTTACCAACAATGAATTTGATATGATCATTCCACTTCAAATCGTTCCGCACGCATACTCCCAGATATTTTACAGAAGTAACTGCTACCAGTGTTTGTTCCGCTATCATATAATCATACAGTAAAGGATCCTTCTTTCTACGTATTCGCAATACATTATATTTGTCTATGTTAAGGGTCAGTTGCCACTCCCTGCACCAAGTGCCTATCCGCTGCAGATCTTACTGCATTTCGCTACAATTTTCTAATGCTGCAACTTCTCTGTATACTACAGCATCATCCGCGAAAAGCCGCATGGAACTTCCGACACTATCTACTAGGTCATTTATATATATTGTTAAAAGCAATGGTCCCATAACACTCCCCTGTGGCACGCCGGAGGTTACTTTGTCTGTAGACGTCTCTCCATTGATAACAACATGCTGTGTTCTGTTTGCTAAAAACTCTCCAATCCAGCCACACAGCTGGTCTGATATTCGGTAGTCTCTTACTTTGTTTATCAGGCGACAGTGCGGAACTGTATCAAACGCCTTCAGGAAGTCAAGGAAAATAGCATGTATCTGGGTCTCATGAACAAATAAAGCGATTTGGGTCTCACACGATCGCTGTTTCCGGAATCCATGTTGATTCCTACAGAGTAGATTCTGGGTTTCCAAAAACAACATGATACTCGAGCAAAATTCCAATGAGTCTTTCAGTAATATTATGTGGACATGAGAGCCCAAGAATGTTTTTAGGGATAAATGCCTCGAAACAGGGAGTTAGTGATGCACTATTAACATTTAATTATGGGCACTTGCGGAGAATGAATATTCCACATGGGCGGACATAGAATTCCAATGAGCATTTCAGTAATATAATCTGGACACGAGTACACAAAAACTTTTTACGGATAAATATCTTGAAACAGGTAATTAGTGATTCGGTCTTAACATTCAATGATGGGCGCTTGCGGAGGATAAGAGTTGTAGACTTTATTAACATCATCCAAGCCTGTAATACTGTGAAGTGGTTGAAATTATTAGACTTTCCGAGGCGGAACGTGCAGGCCAGTTCATTGCCAAAGAAATAAGGTCAGCCACAAGGAAGAAGTTTTTAGAAGAAGATGCTGATCATGCTGCTGGGTGAGCTTTTAGCATTTTAAACTTTAAATGCCATTTTCTCAATATGACTTTTTCTGCGCTTTATGTTTCTATACGTCAAAAACTACCTGTTTTATCATAACACAGTGCACCTAATGAAGAACAGTGATGGGAGTGATTTGAATAGGGATGAATTTAGAGGCATACTTGTGCAAAAATTCATAATAAAAATGGCATAATTTAAAATATCTATATATATATTTCTGGTTCTTTCGTATAATATCTCTTAATTCTGCTTCAGAAGGCACAAAAAACGGGCAAGTTACCTGTAAAAGTATAGATTGTTATCGTCATTGGTTCCAGAGACAAAGCCACTTCGTTTATTTAACAATGATCGCATCAGTTGGAACTGCAAACTCCCCTTAAAGGTAACTTTAGAACTCTACAGCCACTGTACTGCTGTGATCTTCAGTCCCTAGACTGGGTTAACGCAGCTCCTCAAGCTAGTCTAATCTTGGACGACTCTCCATCTCTGGAATAACAACTGCAAGCCTGTTTTTACCCCTCAAACCTACCTCCTTTATGAAATTTGCGATTCCTCGATATCTCAAGATGTGTTCCATCAATTAGTCCCTTCTCCCTGTCAAGTTGCACCATAAATTTCTTTTTTACCCAGCTCAGTACAGCAACTCCTCTTTAGTTATTCGAGCTACCCAAACTAATCTTCAGAGTTCTTCTGTAGCGCCTCATTTCATAAGTTTCACTTCTCACCTTGTGTGAATTGTATACTGCTCAAGTTTCAATTACGTTCAAGGCTGCACCTACAAATCGTGTGTCGGATACTAACACGTTAGCCCACGCAAAGCGATGAAGAATCGACAAGTCGAAAAGTTTGCGCCATGCAAAAGAGGACAAACATTTAATTATTTATCAGTCTTTTGTTTGATATGACGTTGTCCTCCATTTTTCCTACCTTTCCCATCCCATTTGCGTACGTTAAATCTCTGTCTACATTACTACTATTTTTCTCCAAGTCTTTGTCTACACACCTACTGTTCTTCCATCTCTACTGCGATGAGTTGTGCGTACCCTCTCGAATGTTTTTGAATTAGTACGGGCATTTTACAATTCGTACCAAAAAAAAGAGTTATGTTTTCCGTGTATGAACGCACACCCATGACATTTCAATTAGTGTGTGATATTACAAGACTTCGTGAAGTAATAATTAATGGCCAAATCAATATAAACAATAATTCCCTAATCATGATGGCCACAAAAATAGCAAACAGGAATCTGAAAAATAATCGCAGTATATGATCAATGAATTTCCTCCCCTCCCCTTCTCTCTTTTTCTATACCCCCTCTCCTCTTTTCTCTCTCTCTCTCTCTATCTATCTATCTCCATACCTCTACCTACATCCATACCTCTATCTGCCTCCGTACCTCTATCACTGCTGTCTCCATACCTCTCTATCGATCTCCTTAGCTCACACACACGCACACACGCACACACACACATATATATATATATATATATATATATATATATATATATATATATATATATATATATATATATATAAGGTCAGTATAAATTTGAAAACTGAACAAATCACGGAATAATGCAGGTAGAGAGGTACAAATAGACACACATGCTTCATGCTTGGAATGACATGGGGTTTTATTAGAACCAAAAAAAAGAAAACATTCAAAAAATGTCCGACAGATGGCGCTTCATCTGATCAGAATAGCAATAATTAGCGTAACAAAGTAAAACAAAGCAAAGATGATGTACTTTACAGGAAATGCCCAATATGTCCACCATCATTCCTCAACAATATCTGTACTCGAGGAATAATGTAGTGAACAAAACTGTAAAGCATCTGCGGAGTTGTGGTGAGGCATTGGCGCCGGATGTTGACTTTCAGCATCCCTAGAGATGTCGGTCGATCACGATACACTTGCGACTTCAGGTAACCCCAAAGCCAATAACCGCACGGACTGAGGTCTGGGGACCTGGGACGCCAAGCATGGCGAAAGCGGCGGCTGAGCACACGATCATCACCAAATGACGCGCGCAAGAGATCTTTCACGCGTCTAGCAATACGAGGTGGAGCGCCATCCTGCATAAACATCGTACGTTCCAGCAGGTGTTCATCAGCCAGGCTAGGGATGTTGTGATTCTGTAACATATCGGCGTACCTCTCACCCGTCACGGTAGCAGTTTTGTGTCCAGCGCTATCTGTCGGACATTTTGTGAATTTTTTTCTAATAAAACCCCATGTCATTCCAAGAATGTGTGCCAATTTTTACTTCTCTATCTACATTATTCCGTGCTTTATTAAGTTTTCAAATTGATACTAACTTTTTGAACACCCGGTATATATACATATATCCACTTCTATGTTTAAAAACATTTAAAAAAAAGCTTCCACGAGGAACGACACACACAATAGGTCACAAAATGAAAAGTGCAGGGAGTGTGTTATAATAAATGTAGGTGGGAAAAAGCCTGGTATCGGCCAGCTGGAGCATGAGAAGCGAATGAACACACGACTCCAGGACCACACATATGGGGTTACAACACCGGAAATCGAAAGTAAGACCAAACAATAATTTAAAATCACGATATTAGTGCTACAGAACTTGTTTCTAATCCGAAAAACAAGAGATAAACGTGACAAAATGTAACACGGTAACATACTGTAACTACTACACGATACATTTATTATATGTACAAAAAAGAACATGTATTACAGGTCATAGAATATAGAGAGTGAGGTGGTGTAGTGGTTAGTACACTGGACTCGCATTCGGAAGGACGAGGGTTCAAATTCACGTTCAGCCATCCTGATTTAGATTTCCCATGATTTCCCAATATCGCTTCAGGCAAATACCGGGATGGTTCCTTTGAAAGGGCACGGCCGATTTCCTTCCCCATCCTTCCCTAATCAGATGGGGCCGATGACCTTTTTTTGGAAATTCCTATGGGACCAAACCGCTGAGGTGATCGGTCCTTAAGTTGACATCACACTACTTAATCTACTTACGCTAAGGACAACACACACACTCACACTCATGTCCGAGGGAGGACTCGAAAAAGCATTGAGTTCGTGCAACAGCTTACACACCTAAAGAAGCATGTGGACTAAATTGGCTTGTCTCATGAACAGTTGTATGTGCCATGGTAAACATTGGGAAACTTTCTGATTTACCCATGTATACACCAGCTGGATGTATCAAAGAGAATCATCCGATTTTAAAAAAAAAATAATTATGTTATTTGAGATATGTGTACGGCTGGAAAGAGAAAACTCGAGAGCTTTGCATGGTTCCCACTAGGTAGCACCACTGTGTGACCACTTCAGTTCCACGTTTTACGCAGTGTGGGTCAGTAATAACTGTTCAGTGTGACTTACTTGCTAGGAATGGTTCAAATGGTTCAAATGGCTCTGAGCACTATGTGACTTAACATCTGTGGTCATCAGTCCCTTACAACTTAGAACTACTTAAACCTAACTAACCCAAGGACATCACACAACACCCAGCCATCACGAGGCAGAGAAAATCCCTGACCCCGCCGGGAATCGAACCCGGGCGTGGGAAGCGAGAACGCTACCGCTAGGAATGGTGTGAACCCCAACAGCACAGAGCATTAGTCGATGGCACGAACAACTGTGAAAAACAGATTGCTTCTGTAAAAGCAAATCGCCGGGCCGTCCCCGAGTGTCTGACACAGACGTCCAACGCATCTGCCATAGTTTCACAAGGAGTCTGCAGAAATCCGTTCGCCGTGCAGCCCGACAGCTCAACATGCCCCCAATGTGTTGCTTCGACCTTCGCACATGAAACCATACAAAATCCAGCTGCTGCAAGTTTTTCTTGAAGGTGAAAAACAATAACGCGTGGAGTTATGTAATTTCGTTTTTCGCAGGGATGACACTTTTGTTCTACGCTTAGCGCTTTGTGACGAGGCAACATTCCATTTAAATGGAAAGGTGAATCGTCATAATGTGAGAATATGGGGTACGGAACAACATGAAGTTGAACAACATGAAAGTGACTCTCGAAAATGTTATGTGTTTTGTGCAGTTTCATGGGAAAAGGTGTACGGCCCATTTTTCTTTGCCGAGAATACTGGTGCAGGAAGCACATATCTCGATATGCTTGAGAACGTTCCTTTCCCACAGTTGGAATCTGATTAGAACGACTTCATTTATCAACTGGATGGGGCACCGCCACACTGGCTCCTGGAAGTGTGAGAATTTTTAAATCAAAGTGTTTCTGACCGATGGACTCTGTTTGTGTGCCTCCGACAACAATGAATGGAAGCCTCCAACAACAATGAATGGACTGCTACATTGCATAACAGCAGCTGTGGAAACTGTGACTTTAGGCGTGCCCACTGCAGTGTGGGAGCAATCTGAATGCCGCATTCGCATATGCCGTGCATCTCAAGGGGGGCATATTGAATACTTGTGAAAAGGTGTGAAAAAACATTTTGAGGCTCCCGTTCATCAAGAAAAAACAAAATTCATTATATATGTTTATTATTTTCAGAAATATAGACGTGCCAAATCGGATGACTCTTTTTGATACACCCTGCAGTCTATATCCAGAAGCATGACGACAAAGAGAATTTCTGTGGGAGGTGTTACAACACATGCCGAGTGTTGGCTGGTATTCGCTATTGATAAGTCGTTCAATGACATCTCCTTCCTCTGCTAACAATAAGTGTGAGCGCTGATAAATACGATAAGACGGCGAGCCATCTGATAAGAGAAAAACACAGGCGAAAACTGCGAACACAGGCCGTCTCTGCTTACAGAGCGCCCCACGAAAAGTGGTGAATTTTCAGGTATATGACAGAAACGACCATTGCAAGCATAAACGTCCAGTAAACATCGGCTCTAACATGCATACCTCAAGAGCTATGAACACTTGTTCATCTTCGCTCATGTGGAGCACATCTCTTCTACTGAAGAAGTTTTCATAGCTGTTAAACGGTATGCATTTTAGAGCCCATGTTTACTAGAAAATGCTTTCTTGTTTTGGTCCATACTACCTCCTCTCAAAATATTGAAAGCTCAATTCTTGCAGTAGATGAGATTTGTTTCACAGTAGCGAAGGCACTTAAGGTGTGCATTTTAGAGCCCCTGTGCAAAGTTACATTACTGTAATAGGTAGAGGAAAGTCTTTTATCGAACTACCTGGTTTTCTACTTTTATAAGTGACGTAACAATAATTTCCATAATTATCAATGTGATTATCACTACCCCTTGCTTGATGGGATATGAGTAGCACGATATATGAGTGGGTGAATGAGCACAACCTTTATTTTTTACAGTGACTCCAGAAATCAAAACGACACAGTGAAGGTATTACACTTTTGCTACGGAGGACTATAATTACTTCTGTTCGGCTGGTCCCGGAGGAGGTTCGAGTCCTCCCTCGGGCATGGGTGTGTGTGTTTGTCCTTAGGATAATTTAGGTTAAGTAGTGTGTAAGCTTAGGGACTGATGACCTTAGCAGTTAAGTCCCATAAGATTTAACACCCATTTGAACATTTGAACTTTTTCTGTGGTCTTTAGAAATTTCGCTGGCCCTTCTGTGCATGAGGAAACATTTACAAGATCTGAAACAAGATAGCGAAATAACACACAATGTGTAATTAAGAAGCTCGAACAGACAAATGTGACAGATTTTACTCTGTGGGTCAGCGACAGCACGTTTTCAATACATTTTTAAGAAGATGGAATCGTGATAAATTGTGAAACCTCCCCTTAGAAAAATTATACATGACTGTGCTTAAACTGATACACAATATTTTTAGCACAACGCAATCTGACTTCAGCCACAGACTGCACACAGCACAGTCAGTGATTTTCATATAGAGCGCTACATGGCGCTACCAACATAAAAACCTAAACAGCCTACTTACAATTGAAAGAACCAGAGGTCGTTGAGAGTTTCAGAAGGAGTGATAGGCAAAGGAAAAGAGGAAAATAGCACAACACAAGACGAATGGATGGGCTTGAGGGATGAAATAATAAGTGATCAAATGAGTAAAAAGTCAGGGATCCTTGGAAATCCTTTATAATACCCGATATACCTTCTCTAACTGAAAGGAGACAATAAAGAAATGTAGGAAATGAAGCAACCAGAAGGGAATATAGACGTCTAAAAATTGACACTTATGGAAGAAGGAATCGCTTGGTAGGACATATTCTGAGGCATCAAGGGTTTGCCAATTTAGTATTGGAGGGCAGCGTGAAGGGTAAAAATCGTAGAGGGAGACCAAAAGATGAATACACTAAGCAGATTCACTAGGATATACGTTGCAGTAGGTACTGGGAGATGAAGAAGCGTGCACAGGATAGAGTGGCATAGAGAGCTGCATCAATCCAGTCTGTTGGGGTGAAGACCACAACAACATGGGACGTGCAAAATTATAAAGCATGAATGGTTAGAGGATTTGGGAAATATAGGAAAACCAAAAAGACCTTTGCAGGAAAGAGAAGCAACCATAGGAACATTAAGACTTCAGATGGAACGCCGCTGCTAAACACAGAATGGAAGGCTGAAACAGCATCTACAAAAGCTACATACTCTATGTGATCAAAAGTATCCGGATGCCTGGCTGAAAATGACTTACAAGTTCGTGGCGCCCTCCATCGGTAATGCTGGAATTCAATATGGTGTTGGCCCACCCTAGCCTTGATAACAGCTTCCACTCTCGCAAGCATACGTTCAATCAGGTGCTGGAAGGTTTCTTCGGTAATGGCAGACCATTCTTCATCGAGTGCTGCACTGAGAAGAGATATTGATGTCGGTCGGTGGGGCCTGCCACGAAGTCGGCGTTCCAAAACACCCCAAAGGTGTTCTAAGTGATTCAACTCAGGATTCTGTGCAGGCCAGTCCATTACAGGTATGTTATTGTCGTGTTACCACTTCGCCACAGGCCGTGCATTATGAACAGGTGTTCGATCGTGGTGAAAGATGCAATCGCCGTCCACGAATAGCTGATCAACAGTGGGAAGGAAGAAGGTACTTAAAACATCAATGTAGACCTGTGCTGTGATAGTGCCACGCAAAACAACAAGCGGTGCAAGCCCCCTCCATGAAAAACACGACCACACCATAACACCACCGCCTCCGAATTTTACTGTTGTCAGTACTTGTACACACGCTGGTAGATGATGTTCACTGGGCTTTCGCCATATCCACAACCTGCCATCGCATCGCCACATTGTGTACCGTGATTCGTCACTCCACACAACGTTTTTCCATTGTTGAATCGTCCAATTACTCTCTAATACATATTACCTGAAGATGAGCGACATTGGCCGAAACCGATAATCTATACCTATACACCAAGCAAGGCGCCTTTTGGCTTATGAGCAGCCGCTCGACTATGAAATTAAAGTTTTCTCACCTCCCGCCTAACTGTCATAGTACTTGCAATGGATCCTGATGCAGTTTGGAATTCCTATGTGATGGTCTGGATAGACGATTGCGTGTTAAACATTACGACTCTCTACAACTGTCGGCGGTCTCTGTCAGTCAAGAGACAAGGTCGGCCTGTACGCTTTTGTGCTGTAAATGTCTCTTCACGTTTCCACTTCACTGTGGACCTAGGGATGTTTAGGAGTGTGGAAACCTCGTGTCAGACGTATGACACAAGTGGGACCCAATCACCCTACCACGTTTTACGTCCGTGAATTCTGCGGAGCGCCCCATTCTGCTCTCTCACGATGTCTAATGACTATTGAGCTTGCTGATATGGAGTACCTGGCAGTAGGTGGCAGCACAGTGCATCAAATACGATAAACGTATGTTTTGTGGGGGTGGCCGAATACATTTGCTCACGTTGTGTAAGTGTGACAAACATTAACGCAATGCTGAAGAAAGGGAAGGAGAAGTAGATGAAGATGTGAGAGAAGATATGATACTGAGATAAGAATTTGACAGGGCACTAAAATATCAACATCGAAGAAGGACCACTGGAATAGCCGTTATTCTCTTAGAATTATTGACACCCTTAAGAGAGCAACCCGTGACAAAAGTATATCGCCTGGTGTGCAGTCTAAGTGAGACTGGTGAAATACAGTCAGACTTCAAGGATAATGTTATAGATAGGTAGCCCTGATACGTTTTAATATTACAGTACCGTATGTTTAATAAGTTATGGTTGCAAAATACTGACAAGATTTATTTACAAAAGAATGGACAAACTGGAAGAATGCGATCTCGGGGAAAGTCAGCTTTTGAGAGATGCAGGAACACGTGAGGTAGACAAATATGTTTGTAACATTAGTAGACATAAAGAAAACTATTGGAAATATTGACTTGAACACAAAGTTTGAAATTCTGAAGTTTGTGGCGGTGAATCATAGAAAGAGAAAAGTTATCTTCAGCTTATACAGAAATCAGACTCGAGCAATAACATGCGAATGACACCAAAGGGGAGCAGATTGGAAGGGAGTGAGACAGGGTTATAGCCTGCAGCTGATGGTATTCTACGGGTACATAGGGCAAACTATGTAGAAACTTTTATATGGAACTGAAGATCAAAAATTTCCAAGTCTGTCAATAACAATGCGGTTCTGCCAGAGACAGCAAAGAACGTGAAAGAAAGAACAGTACATTCACCTGTGCTAGACAGAGGCCAAAGCCCTCCGTCATTACTGAATTTAATTTCAAAATCCGTTAATAAGCTCGAGGATACAATATTACTTAAAATGGCTCGTTTTCCTGTCTGTCGATTTGAGTTCTTAATTTCAAAATTACTTGTTTCTGGCAACGTCACCGACGCCATTATCACACGTCATAGTGTGCTGACAGTTCCATTAACAAGTTACTCTCTAATACATATTACCTGAAGATGGGCGACATTGGCCGAAACCGATAATCTATACCTATATACCGTCTGTCCCTCCTAAGAGTCGTAACGCGAATTTTCCTCTGGTGTTTCGGCTGATATTTGCAATACGTTTTTGCAATGTGTAGGTGCAGTCAGCGCAAACAAATACCGCTAATCATGTCTTTCATGCGACGCTCTGTGTCGATGGAAAGCATCGGTTTGTTTCCCATTACAAGTAAGATGATTTTTAAAGTGGAATCATGCGTGTTCATTCGATAGAACAGTCCCGTATCAGTACGGAACGATATTCGTTTTATCCATATGTATTGACAGAGACAGTAAAACTCAAAGAATGTTCTTCATATTTTACTATCCCTGTTCATACGTTTTGAAAGAACGAATATCGTTCTAGACTAAGTTCGACCGCCATGTCGAATGGGCACTGAAAATTCCACTTCAAATATCAGTTTCTTCGTAACAGGAAACAAACCGTCGCTTTAACGACGTGTTTGGGCAAACGTCAGATACACGTTACAGAATCTACACTCCTGGAAATTGAAATAAGGACACCGTGAATTCATTGTCCCAGGAAGGGGAAACTCTATTGACACATTCCTGGGGTCAGATACATCACATGATCACACTGACAGAACCACAGGCACATAGACACAGGCAACAGATCATGCAAAATGTCGGCACTAGTACAGTGTATATCCACCTTTCGCAACAATGCAGGCTGCTATTCTCCCATGGAGACGATCGTAGAGATGCTGGATGTAGTCCTGTGGAACGGCTTGTCATGCCATTTCCACCTGGCGACTCAGTTGGACCAGCGTTCGTGCTGGACGTGCAGACCGCGTGAGACGACGCTTCATCCAGTCCCAAACATGCTCAATGGGGGACAGATCCGGAGATCTTGCTGGCCAGGGTAGTTGACTTACACCTTCTAGAGCACGTTGGGTGGCACGGGATACATGCGGACGTGCATTGTCCTGTTGGAACAGCAAGTTCCCTTGCCGGTCTAGGAATGGTAGAACGATGGGTTCGATGACGCTTTGGATGTACCGTGCACTATTCAGTGTTCCCTTGACAATCACTAGAGGTGTACGGCCAGTGTAGGAGATCGCTCCCCACACCATGATGCCGGGTGTTGGCCCTGTGTGCCTCAGTCGTATGCAGTCCTTATTGTGGCGCTCGCCTGCACGGCGAAAACACGCATACGACCATCATTGGCACCAAGGCAGAAGCGACTCTCATCGCTGAAGACGACACGTCTCCATTCGTCCCTCCATTCACGCCTGTCGCGACACCACTGGAGGCGGGCTGCACGGTGTTGGGGCGTGAGCGGAAGACGGCCTAACGGTGTGCGGGACCGTAGCCCAGCTTCATGGAGACGGTTACGAATGGTCCTCGCCGATACCCCAGGAGCAACAGTGTCCCTAATTTGCTGGGAAGTGGCGGTGCGGTCCCCTACGGCACTGCGTAGGATCCTACAGTCTTGGCGTGCATCCGTGCGTCGCTGCGGTCCGGTCCCAGGTCGACGGGCACGTGCACCTTCCGCCGACCACTGACGACAACATCGATGTACTGTGGAGACCTCACGCCCCACGTGTTGAGCAATTCGGCGGTACGTCCACCCGGCCTCCCGCATGCCCACTATACGCCCTCGCTCAAAGTCCGTCAACTGCACATACGGTTCACGTCGACGCTGTCGCGGCATGCTACCAGTGTTAAAGACTGCGATGGAGCTCCGTATGCCACGGCAAACTGGCTGACACTGACGGCGGCGGTGCACAAATGCTGCGCAGCTAGCGCCATTCGACGGCCAACACCGCGGTTCCTGGTGTGTCCGCTGTGCCGTGCGTGTAATCATTGCTTGTACAGTCCTCTCGCAGTGTCCGGAGCAAGTATGGTGGGTCTGACACACCGGTGTCAATGTGTTCTTTTTTCCATTTCCAGGAGTGTATATTCCTGATATATGCGAAGTTTCAGAGAAAATGCGCGTTACGACATTTAGGAAGGACAGAAGCATATTATAAAAATACAGGGTGAGCACAAAGAATTGTCCTGATTATAGCAGTTTATTACAGAATAACGGTTTGACATAATAATTTACATTTGATGCCGTTACATAGGTTAGTGTTACCAGTTTATTTATTTTTTTTTTTTAAGACCACGTACGTTAGTAAACCTCAACGTGTGCTCCCTTGGTAGCTCGGAGAATGTGGAAGCGGTATTTCAATTCCCTACAGGTGTTTTTGTAACACGTGTTCTGTCACAGTACCCACAGCAGCTTGTATCCTAGCCTTCAATTCGTCGACGTCAGCAACTGACGAAGACACTGTCCTTGATATAGTCCCAGAAAAAAAAGTCAAGGGGCGTAATGTCTGAAGAGGGGATAAACGTCAGGATCGGTGAATTGGAAGGAACGGTCCAACACCCTGGTGATCCCGCTCTCCAGACATTACGCCCCTTTACTTTTTTTTCTGGGGCTGTGTCAAGGACAGAGTCTTCGTCACACCAGTTGCTGACGTCGACGAACTGAAGGATAGGATACAAGCTGGTGTGGGTACTGTGACAGAACACGTGTTATGAAGTACCTGGCGGGAACTGGAATACCGCCTCGACATTCCCCGAGCTACCAAGGGAGCACAGGTTGAGGTCAACTAACGTAAGTGGTCTTAAAAAAAAGAAAACTAGCAACACTAACTTATGCAACGGCATCAAATGTAAATTATTATGTCAAACGGTTATTCTGTTATAAATTTTTGTAATCAGGGCAAGACTATGTGCTCACCCTGTATATCTATGTTCATAGGCACCCATCGTCTGCAGGTGAGAGAGACTCCATGGAATCCATCTTGCAGATTCGCCTTCATGTGTGAACTGCAACGTCCAGGATACAGGCGAACACGAGCTCCATTGTGGGCCGGCGGAGGAGGTCTGGCATTTTGTACGTCAAATTTTGCTTCTCTTTTTATGAACGTCGCCCTCTTATGTTAATTCCCACACTCTACTCTACCCGGACGTTGTTTATTACCCGAGGATGAAGCACAACTCTGTCACGTGGTTGAGAGGTCACACGAATCATTATTCATTTGGTGGCGGTGTCATAGAACTCATGGATTTTGGGAACTATTTAAGCGACCGTTATTGTGCTATTGTGAAGAACCCTAAGTACAGTCAGTGCTTTACGAACGTCTTGCGGAGCATCTTCCACTATCTGCCCCATAGCTGTATTATTCATCGCACGAGATAAATTTGGTACATACACGCAAGGGGATGAACAGGTAAGTACCTACATGACGTCAGAAGAAGGCTTGCCATGAAAATGGGGCAGCGGCGTGCGTGAAGTATCAAAGACGCATGTGCGAGGTACGGAAGTGTAGCTTGTTGTTTATTTTTCTTTCTTTCAGATACGCTTCATGGAAAAGGCGGATTTTATTTTGGTCTACAAATAAATGAATATTCACCTATGGCCATTTACCCTTCCATATGATCCTGTTTGGCGACTGGGACATCACGCTCAGGCCTCGTACAATGACTTCTCCATGTCCACTTTGCCCGCGAGACCTTCTATTCCCTTATATATATATATATATATATATATATATATATATATATATATATATATATATATATATATATATATATGTGATGGTAGAGAAAAAGAAAAACGTAGCTTCCATGATTAATAAGCAAAACGTCCTCGATCCCGGGTTGAAGGCCCTCCATCGCTTAAATTTTGATATATATAATCTCAGATATATATATAATCTCAGATGGTAGAGAAAAAGAAAAACATAGCTTCCATGATTAATAAGCAAAACGTCCTCGATCCCGGGTTGAAGGCCCTCCATCGCTTAAATTTGGTAGAGAAAAAGAAAAACATAGCTTTCATGATTAATAAGCAAAACGTCCTCGATCCCGGGTTGAAGGCCCTCCATCGCTTATATTTTGATTAATAATCAGCCATTGGCTTCGGGAGTCTTCCGGCACAAAACGTCACCCTCATTCTGCCAATGGCCTTGTCAAAGAGGGCCGAGGAGCGGACAGAGGTTCAGGGCACTCTCTTGTCCTTGGGGTGGGAAACTGTCCATAGAGGTGGAAGAATCAGCAATGCTGAACGGCATGAGGGTGTAGAAGGCAATGGAAACCACTGCATTAAAGAACACACAACGTGTACCCACAGGACATGTGGCCTGTAATTGAAAAAGTGTCATGATCTCTCCATCGGCAAAACATTCCGGAATAGTCCCCCTTTCGGATCTCTGGGAGGAGGCTGCTAAGCGGGAAGTGATCATGAGGAAAATAATCAACGAAAGGATAACGTTCTACGAGTCGGGGCGTGGAATTTCATAAGCTTGAATGTGATAGAGGAGATAGAAAATATGAAAAGAGAAATGCAAATAGTAGGGTTCAGTGAAATGAAATGGAAAGAAGACAAGGGTTTCTGGTCACATGTGTATAGGATAATATCAACAGCAGCAGAAAATGTTATAACGGGAGTGGGATTCATTATGAATAGGAAGGTAGGGCAGAGAATGTGTTACAGTGAACATTGACAACGATAGTTCAGGTATACATGCCGACGTCACAAGCTGTATGTGGAGAGATAGAGAAAGTATATGAGGACATTGAAAGGGTAATACAATACGGAAAGAAAGATGAGAACCTAATAGCCGGCCGCGGTGGTCTAGCGGTTCTAGGCACGCAGTCCGGAACCGCGCGACTGCTACGGTCGCAGGTTCGAATCCTGCCTCGGGCATGGATGTGTGTGATGTCCTTAGGTTAGTTAGGTTTAAGTAGTTCTAAGTTCTAGGGGACTCATGACCAAAGAAGTTAAGCCCCATAGTGCTCAGAGCCATTTGAACCATGAAAATCTAATAGTGATGGGCGACTGGAAAGCAGTTGAGGGGAATGAGTAGAAGAAAAGGTACAGGAAATATGGGCTTCGAACAAGGAATGACAGAGGAGATATACTAATTGAGTTCTGTAATAAATTTCAGCTAGTAATAGCGAATGCTCTGTTCAAAAATCACAAGAGGAGGAGGTATACTTGGAAAAGGCCGGATGACACGGGAATATTTCACTTAGATTACATCATGGTCAGACAGAGATTCCGAAATCAGTTACTGAATTGTAAGGCATACCCAGGATCAAGTATCTAAGGCCACAATATAGTAGTGACGAAGAGTAGGCTAAAGTTTAAGAGATTAGTCAGGAAGAATCAAAACGCAAACAAGTGGGATACAGAACTACTAAGGGATGACAAGATACGCTGTAAGTTCCCCAAGGCTATATTTTCAGCAATAAGGTATAGCTCAGTAGGCAGTACAGTTGAAGGGGAAAGGACATGTCTAAAAAGGCTATTCACAGAAAATGGAAAGAAAAACATAAATACAAAGACAGTAACTGCGAAGAAGCCATGGGTAACACAAGAAATGCTTCAGATGATCGATGTAAGAAGAAAGAACAAAAATGTTCAGGGAAAATTAGGAATACAGAAATACAAATCGCTGAGGAACGGAAAAAAATAGGAAGTGCAGTGAACCTAAGATGAAATGGCTGCATGAAAATGTGAAGAAATCGAAAAAGAAATGATTGTCGGGAGGAATGACTCAGCATATAGAAAAGTTAAAACAACCTTCGGTGACATTAAAAGCAAGGGTGGTAACGTTAAGAGAGCAACGGGAATTCCACTGTTAAATGCAGAAGAGAGAATGGGTGGGTGGAAGGAGTACATTGAAGGCCTCTATGATGGGGAAAATTTGTCTGATGTGATAGAAGAGTAAACAGGATTCGATTTAGAAGAGATTGGAGATCCAGTATTAGAATCAGAATTTAAGAGAGCTTTGGAAGAATTAAGTTCAAATAACGCAAAAGGGGTAGATATCATACCATCAGAATTTCTAAAATCATTGGGGGAAGTCGCAGCAAAATGACTATTCATGGTGGTGTGTAGAATATATGAGTCTGGCGACACACCATCTGACTTTCGGAAAAATATCATCCACATGTGGTAGTTCCGAAGACTGCATGAGCTGACAAGTGAGAGAATTGTCGAGCAGTCAGGTTAACAGCTCATGCATGCATGGAAGTTGTTAACTGGAATAATATAGAGAAAAATGGAAAATAAAATTTAGGATGTGCTAGATGACAAACAGTTTGGCTTTAGTAAACGTAAAGGCACCAGAGAGGCAATTCTGACATTGTGGTTGATAACGGAAGCAAGACTGAAGAAAAATCAAAACATGTTCATAGGATTTGTCCACCTGGAAAAAGCGTTCGACAATGTAAAATGGTGCTAGAAGTTCGAAATTCTGAGAAAAACAAACTACAGGGGGAGACGGGTAATACACAACATGTACCACAGCCAAGAGGGAATAATAAAAGTAGACGACCAAGAACGAAGCGCTCGGATTGAAAATGGTGCAAGTCATGGATGTAGTTTTTCACCCTACTTTTCAATCTGTACATCGAAGAAGCAATGATGGAAATAAAAGAAACGTTCAGGAGTGGAATTAAAATTGAAGGTGAAAAGATATCAATGATGCAGTTCGCTGATAACATTGCTAACCTGAGTGAAAGTGGACAAAAATAACACCATATACCGAATGGAATGAACTATCTAACGAGTATAGAATATGGATTGAGAATACATAGAAGAAAGACGAAAGTAATGAGAAGTAGCAGAAATGAGAACAGTGAGAAACATAACATCAGGATTGATGGTCATGAAGATGAAGTTAAAGAATTCTGCTACCTAGGCAGCAAGATAACCAAAGACGGACGGAACAAGAAGGACATCAAAAGCAGGCTGACACTGGCAAAAATGGCATTCCTGGCCAAGAGAAGTCTGCTAGTACCAACACAGGCCTTACTTAATTTGAGGAAGAAGTTTCTGAGAATGTACGTATGGAGTACAGCATGGAGTGAAACATGGAGTGTGGGAAAACCGGAACAGAAGAGAACTAAAGTATTTGAGTTGTGATGCTACAGGCCAATGTAGAAAATTAGGTGGACTGATAAGGAAAGAGGAGGTCCTGCAAAGAATCGGAGAGGAAAGGAATATGTAGAAAACTCTGTCAAGGAGAAGGGACAGGATGATAAGACATCTGTTAAGAAATCAGGGAATGAACTCCATGGTACTACAGGGACAGTAGAGGGCAAAAACTGTACAGGAAGACAGAAATTGTAATACATCCGGCAAATAACAGAGAAACGTAGGTTGTAAGTGCTACTCTGAAATGAAAGGTTGGCACAGGAGAGGAATTTGTTGTGGGCAACGTCACACCAGTCAGAAGAGTGACGACATAAAAAGTACATTGAACGTACATCTCCTCCTAAACCCCTGAATCGATTTCAGCCATCATTGGCACACTTACCACTTATACAGAAATTCTGTAGGAATGATAGCTACTCCACATTGGGATTGGGGTTCAAACGGATGGACATACGAGATGGACAGAAAATGGCGTGGGAGTGGATGGACAGAGACAGGGGCTCGAGGTGATGGAGGGACAGAGGGGTAGTAGGAGGAAGGGGGGATGGAGAGAGTGGGGGAAGTAGAGGGATGTGGAAAGAAAGGAGAGAAATGGACAGAGAGAAGGGGTAGGGGGAGAGGAAGGCTAGGACATAGTGAACCTGCATGAGGTGATGGTCAGAGTGAGGGGAGAGGAGGTGATGACCATAGAGAGGATGAGGTCAAATGGACAGAGAGGGGAGGAGGAAGTGGACATAGGGCTGAGCAGGAGGTGGAAGTGAGAGAGGGGGTAGGAAATGGCCAGAGAGTGGAGGGAGCAGGAGTTATGTGGAACAGACTGGACGTACCTGTGTGTGTGTTCGAAACCGTGTGTAAATAAAACAGCAGCTATAGGCAGACAGGAAAATAAGCCTTTTTGTTCAAATAAGGATTACGAATAAGTCAATCCCTTAAAATTACTCGCCATTAAAATTGCTGCACCACGAAGATGACGTGTTACAGACGCGAAATTTAACCGACAGGAAGAAGATGCTGCGATATGCAAATGATTAGCTTTTCAGAGCATTCACACAATGTTGGGGCTGGTGGCGACACCTACAACGTGCTGAGATGAGGAACGTTTCCAACCGATTTCTCATACACAAACAGCAGTTGACCGGCGTCGCCTGACGGAACGTTGTTGTGATGCCTCGTGTAAGGAGGATAAATGCATACCATCACGTTTCGGACTTTGATAAACGTCGGATTGTAGCCTATCGCGATAGCGGTTTATCGTATCGCGACATAGCTGCTCGCGTTGGTCGAGATCCAATGACTGTTAGCGGAATATGGAATCGGTTGGTTCAGGAGGGTAATACGGAACGCTGTGCTGGATCCCAACGGCCTCGTATCACTAGCAGTCGAGATGACAGGCATCATATCCGCATCGCTGTAACGGATCGTGCAGCCACGTCTCGACCCCTGAGTCAACAGATGGGGACGTTTGCAAGACAACAACCATCTGCACGAACAGTTCGACGACGTTTGCAGCAGCATGGACTATCAGCTCGGAGACCATGGCTGCGGTTACCCTTGACGCTGCATCACAGACAGGAGCGCCTGTGATGGTGTACTCAACGACGAACCTGGGTGCACGAATGGCAAAACGTCATTTCTTCGGATGAATCCAGGTTCTGTTTACAGCATCATGACGGTCGCATCCGTGTTTGGCGACATCGCGGTGAACGCACATTGGAAGCGTGTATTCATCATCGCCATACTGGCGTGATGGTATGGAGTGCCATTGGTTACACGTCTCGGTCACCTCTTGTTCGCATTGACGACATTTTAAACAGTGGACGTTACATTTCAGATGTGTTACGACCCGTGGCTCTACCCTTCATTCGATCCCTGCAAAACCCTATATTTCAGCAGGATAATGCACGACCGCATGTTGCACGTCCTGTACAGGTTTTCTGGATACAGAAAATGTTGGACTGCTGCGCTGGCCAGCACATTCTCCAAATCTCTCGCCAATTGTAAACGTGTGTTCAATGGTGGCCTATCAACTGGCTCGTCACGATACGCCAGTCACTACTCTTGATGAACTGTGGTATCGTGTTGAAGCTGCATGGGCAGCTGTACCTGTACCCGCCACCCAAGCTCTGTTTGACTCAATGCCCAGGCGTATCAAGGCCGTTATTACGGCCAGAGGTGGTTGTTCTGGGTACTGATTTCTCAGGATGTATACACCCAAATTGCGTGAAAATGTAATCACATGTCAGTTCTAGTATAATATATTTGTCCAATGAATACCCGTTTATCATCTGCATTTCTTCTTGGTGTAGCAATTTTAATGGCCACTAGTGTAAGATCACTGGACGATTTGGAGCTCTGCTGAAGGTGTGGACTGGTAGGAGTTAGTTTTGAGGCTCTTCCACTGCTGACAGTGAAGTGGTATGTATGTCCCAATCCGCTGTATGGAATATGTTTTTTAAGATGGGTTGAAGAGGAAACAGAACAGAATACCAGTAAGGAGCTATCACGTTTGGACATTTCAATAATCACACTGTGGATGAAGATGCTCGGTTTGTTGGTGTATGAACGTGGACTGTCCAACATTTCTACTGGTGACAGCTTGCCACTCGCAGCCGTGTAACACAGCATAAGAGTAGTGGTCATAAAAGAACTTTAAGTGCCATGGCCTGAGGACGAGTGAGGGGCTCTGTCAAGGGTAAGCAGTTAGATGATATCATAAATCCAGGTCTGCCTCAGTAAGTTCCCGAGCGAATGTTGCGAAATGATCTGCATGAAATACACATTACGTGTTCGGCACCTTACAAAAGACTACAGCGATACACAAAGCTGCACGTATCCAGCGGCCCGAGCTACACAGAAACGGGGCAGCGCATGTTGTCAACATTAAACCAGGATTGCCACGTGTTTTCGGGACATCGCTGTGCGTGTGTGCTTTCCGCGGGATTTGAAGTTTATAATATCAAGAGTTGTTGTTGTGTTTTCACCGTTTGTTCATAGTGTAATAGCTATGGTAAATTACTGTTGTTGCTACGGATGCAAAGAAAAATATGTGAAAGGAGGGTTAGTAACTTTTGATGAGTACTATGCTTAAAATTTTCGAGGCGCATTATAATTAAGGCTTGATTCTTTAGACCTATTTTTCCACGATTTTATGGCTATATAGTAGATATTAGGGCTCGTACAAAAGCTTGCAAACAATCGCTTCCTCTCGTAATTATGTTAGTGGAACAGTAAAGGGAATGGTTAGTTGTTTCAGCATTTCTCCAAACTCTTTCACTTGTATCATTTTCCACTGCCATGCATTTATCAGTGACTTGTCCATTATGTATATAGATTTGAAAGACGGGAGACAAATTCAATAGAGTGGGGGTCTGTAATTGTCTTCGTATAATATGTGTGTCCAAAACCGTTTTGTTTACTATAAAGCTGCACTAGGAGACCATGTTAATTACGTCTAGGGCATGGAGAATGATTGTGTGATTTATATTTTAGTTACCCGAAGGATGAACAACGAGTAAAGATGTGGCTCCAGAAAATAAGGAGGAGTAATTTTGTCCCCACAAAATATTCCAAAGTATGTTCAAAAGACTTTGAAGATGCATGTCTATTCAGAGAAAAAATTGGACGTGTGTGGCTCAAGGTAAATGCTATACCAACTATTTTTAATTTTCCACAGCACCTACTACCAATTTCTGCACTCAGCTTTAATACATTTTATGCTCAAATCAAATCCATAATAAACACAAGTGTAGCTAACCAAAGTACACATTCATCTTCTTTGCTGTATTTTGCTTTCAGTTTCAATTTTCTTCAATATTTGATTAAAAAGCCTAAAACATTAGTAAACATGTCTCCAAACTCTTTCACTAGTGTCATTTTCCACTTCCCTTAATGGTGTTATATGGTTTGACTGTTACATGACCAACTGTATTTGGTACACAGTACATTTATTTTCTGATCGCCTTTTTTCCCCCTTCTTACTCAATCTACTATTTATATAATAAACTGGGAGCAAGTACGTGAAATGCGTTAAATAAACACTTCAAAGTGTCGCCAGTAAGAAAAATTTGTTGTAGGTCGCAAAAACGATAAAATAAATACGCAGAACTAGCAGAAATAAAGGACGAATTAGCAGGGATATAATTGGTAATGTGTGGCAAATTCGATGTTTTTCGGACACTTGCAAAAGTACTAGCGTACTGTCAAGTCGTTTTACAAGACTACACTGCAAAAATGTACGTCAGGCTCTGTAATGCTGTAAAGTGCCGTATCATACCTAAAACCACCAAAAATCGAGTGCATCTGAACTGTGACACCTACCGCAAAGAAGCAGAATGCAATATCACTTGCCTTTAAAAGTTACATAGCTGGTTTATTCCTGGCATGAAATGGATACTGTTAAAATGTATGTGTCCACGACACATAAGAAAAGAATCCGCCTGTACTAGGGATGTAGTGACATTCGAAATGTACAGAGAAACACACGACGTCCCGAGAACACGTGACCAGGCCGGCAGTGTATGTTGACAACACAGAATCTGTACTGCGCATGTGAATGCTCACTCCAGAGATATTTACTCCATGAGTGTGAGTCGAGATGGCGTACCAAGCTCACTGACAGCAGCGCTGTTGCCAGTTTTCACCCTGCGAAGCGCTAACGGCTACAAGCGGAGACAGGTGCCGTCTACACAGCTACGACAACAGTGAGGTGTCGTTATAGAGACGTCTACATAAACGCGCTACCGGTTGAGATAAGCCCGCGAAGGTACTGTTCCCAGCCCACTAAAACTGTCAGTGGTCAACTTTAACAGCATCATGGCGCAATGAGACGTTTAGCTCACAATTGGTGGACGTTGAACTTCAGGCCAGAGGTGTTTTGGCAGTGTTTCGCGTACCACAACCTGCATCCCATCGTTCAGGTTACTGTGAACATGAACCAGGATATAAGTCAACATTTGAGACATTGCCCTTTTTTCTACATCTTCATGATGACTCTGGTGTGGATACTGCCATCATCCAAGATGACAACAGCCGTTTTCAGAGGGCTACACGCATGCGTTCCTAGTCTTACGGACGTTCAGCACCACTTTGGACTTTGACCAATCCGCTAAATCACGATCTCAGCCCCATATAGAAAGACTGAGACCTGCGACATTGGGTGAAACGTAGTAATCAACGTACTTCGCAGGGTGATAGCTCTATGGAATCTAATCATCAATAGCGGCTTCAGCTGCGTGTTGTTGTTGATGTTGGTATTGTCTTCAACTTGGAGAGAGGTTTGATGCAGCTCTCCATGCTACTTCATCCTGTGCAAGCCTCTTCACCTCCGAATAACTGGTGAAACATCCTTCTGAATCTGCTTACTAAACTCGTTTCTTGGTCTTCCTATATGAGTTTTACACCCCACTCTTCCCTCCAGAACTAAACTGGTGATCCCTTGATGTTTCAGATGTGTCGTATCAGCTGATCCCTTCTTCTGCTCAGGTTGTGCCATAAATGATTTTTCTCCTCAATTCCATTCAGTATCTCCTCATTAGTTACAGGTGTGCCCATCCAATCTTCAGCATTCTTCTGTAGCACCACAATTCGAAAGCTTCTATTCACTTGTTGTCTAAACTGCTTATCGTATAAATTCTACTTCCATACATGGCTACACCCCACACAATACCTTCATAGAAGACTTCCTAATGCTCAACTCTGTATTTCCCTTCTTCTTAAACGATTGTCTTATCATTGCTAGTCTTACATTTTATATGCTTTTTACTTCAGCATCGTCAATTATTTTTATGCCTAAAGAGCAAAACCTTTCTGCTTCTTTTAGTGTATCGTTTCCTAACCTAATTCTCTGAGCGTCAGCTGATTTAATTCGACTACCGTGCATTCCATTATTTTTGTTGATGTTTGTAGTATATCCACCTTTCAACACATTGTCCATCCGTTAAACTCTTCTTTCAACACCTTTGCCGTGTGTGACAGAATTATGTCATCGGCAAACCTCAATGTTTTCATTTCTTCTCCCTATACTTTAATTCCTAAACCAAATTTTTCTGAGTTTCCTTTAATGCTTCCTCAATGTACAGATTCAGCAACATCGGCGAGAACCTACAATCCTGTGTCATTTCCTTCTCGACCACTCTTTCGTGCCCCTCGACTCCTATAACTGTCGCCTGTTTTTTACAACTTCTAAAGAGCCTTTCACCTCCTGTATCTTACCCGTCCTATCTTCTGAATTTCATTCAGCACTCTCAATAACTTTTCAACTGCATACGGCATATGTAATGCAATTTGTAGACACACTCCATTGGCGTGTTGAACCTATTAATAAACGTCGACGTGGTATTACATGGTATTACCATGATTTCTCCTAGGGTGAGTAATATTTTTTTTCAGCCTGTTTAGCTGGGTGGTAACATGCTCGCCTCCCATGCAAGTGGGCCCGGGTTCGATTCCTGGCCGGATTGGAGATTTTCTCTGCTCTTGGATTGGGTGTTGTGTTGTCCTCATCATTTCACCTCATCACCAGCGCGCAAGTCGCCCAATGTGGCGTCGAATGAAATAAGACTTGCACTTGGCAGCTGAACTTCCCCACATGGGGCCTCCTGGCCAACGACGCCACATGTTCATTTTTTATCATGATTTCTCCTGGGGTGAGCAATTTTTTTTCAGACAGCTAATTTTTATGTGCACAACGTTTGTTCTAATCGATTGCTAATGTAGCATCATACGCTAGCACGAAATGACTCGGTACTTGTAAGTGTAGATGTGACAAAACTTCAGGAACATATATTTTAAATGTGAGCATTTCATTTAATCCTTGATGATCTGAGTCCATTTCGAAGCACTGCAGTGTTTGCGTTTAATGCTTATCGGGAAAACGTGAATGAATTTATTTCCTGAACTGATCAGATAAGGGCAAGCATGCACTTTGATAACAGATAATGTGATCTCAAATTTTTAAGGGCAAGCTTTTTTTATCGCTGAACCGGTGATTATCAGAGATGGCTCTAAAGTACGAAGCGCGTTCAATAAGTAATGCTTCAGACTTTTTTTCTGAAAGCCTGTTTGGCCGGCTAGTGTGGCCGAGCGGTTCTAGGCGCTTCAGTCTGGAACCGAGCAACTGCTACGGTGGCAGGTTCGAATCCTGCCTCGGGCATGGATGTGTGTGATGTCCTTAGGTTAGTTAGGTTTAAGTAGTTCTAAGTTCTAGGGGACTGATGACCACAGCAGTTAAGTCCCATACTGCTCAGAGCCATTTGAACCATTTTTTGAAAGCCGGTTTGTTTTATTCGGTATTCCAATACATCATATTACTCGGCCTCTTTTGGCAATAGAACTATTTTTCAACATAATTTCCGTTCAATGCGACGACTTTACGCCACATTACTGAGAGGGCGTGGATGCCTGCATGGTACCACTGTACTGGTCGATGCCGGGGCTAACGCCTTGCTACACCAACAACGCCCCCATCTTGCACTGCTTCCCGTGGAGTACATCAGTGACCCGTCATGCATTCGGCCAAACAGATGGAAGTCGGAAGGTGTGATGTCTAGGCGGTGTGGTGGATGAGGAAGAAAAGTCCAATGAAGTCTTGTGACTTCCTCTCAGGTGCACAGAGCAGTGAGGTGTTTGGTTGTGATCCGTCCATTAACTCGAATTGTAGTGTCCGTACGATCCAATATTGCAAGGGTCATAGATGTGTGCTGGCCGGCCAGCGCTCGGGAGATGGGCGGGGTTTGCGTCACGTTGTTGTGATGACGACGGAAGCCTCGCCCAACGACTCACCGTGCTTTCGTTCACTAAGCGCTGCCCTTGTTTTCCGCCAAAAGAAACGCAGTGAGAAATCTCTGCTTGGAACGCGTTACAGACGCCTTTTTTAAGACTATGTACAGCGCCGTTGCATTTCTTATTGACCGCCACTCGTAGCATTGTACGATAAATACGCAAATGAATGGTTATTTGTACTTGTAGTAGGGACAAAAATTCAGAAACATCAGTTTGTAAATTTGTTTCATTTAACCCTTAATGTTCTCAGTCATTGTCGAAGCAGTGTGATGTTGTCTTCCAACGCTTATCTCGCAAACGAGAGTGAATTCATTTCCAGAACTGCTGAGATAAGGGCAAGTACGCACGTTGATAACAGATAATGTGATGTCAATCTTTTAGCTTCAAGTTCTTTTATAGCTGAGCCGGCGATTATGAGAGATGGCTCTAAAGTAAAACCACACACAGTTCCTTTCAGAATGGTGTGTTATCGAACGGAAAACGAAAGGACTGTCGCAGCTAAGTACCATCCAAAATCTCGTTAAATGAAATCTTAAAACCTTATAGCCACCCTGTTGTGGTCTTCAGTCCTAGAATGGTGTGATACAACTCTCTATCCTGCGCAAGGCTTCCCTTTTGCATAACAGCTGCAACCCACATGCATTTAAACCTGGTTATCTATTCAAGCGGGTTTTTACCATTCTCACTTCCCTCTGTTATCAAACCAGCGGAAAAATTGGCCATGTTTGAGCACAGCAAAGGCGAACATATTACCCTCTAAAAGACTCCGATAGAAAAGCGGAGAATGTGCTGCCTCAATTGTCTTTCCTCCTTCCTCGCCAAAAATTTTTGAATGAGAACGTATCTGCGCTCTTACCACAGAACATTCTAAATCTTTTTACCCAGTTTCTCTCTGTAATTAAGGCTTCATACTCAACATCTCCCTCACACTCCCACTGCCTATACAGGGCGTTCAACATAATAATAATAATAATAATAATAATAATAAAATTAAAAAAACTGTTGAATACTTTGAGAGGTGAATGTAACTCTCATCTTCTGGTGGAGTATGGGACTATGGCTGTTCAATGTTCAATAAAAAACAATACCAATCGGCGTTGTATAGGTTTATTTCAAGGCAACCAGTGTTGACGTTACACTACGTCATCTTCAGGCCTAAACTGCTCCAATCCAGTAACCGTCGTGTTACATATATAGCAGTGCCTTTAACTGATCTCGCAACAACTGTTACGATACCAGTTAAAGGCACTGCTATATATGTAACACGACGGTTACTGGATTGGAGCAGTTTAGGCCTGAAGATGACGTAGTGTAACGTCGAAACTGGTTGCCTAGAAATAAACCTATACGACGACGATTGATATTGTTTCTATTGGACTCTGAGACGTGTTAGTACTCAAACGACCAAGAAAAATAAGTGTATTAACCCTTTCGTGAGCCGTGGGAAATATGCTTCCCACTACAATGAGCACGTTCCTAGTCCTGTGGGATTCACAGTTCCCACCTCTGTACGGTGCTACCACCTAGTGAACAGTATAGGGTACTAATTCCAATCTGACGTTCCCGCCGGTTTTGCTGTACCTTCGCGCAGAGGCATTGTATAGCTGAGTGTTGCTCTGTTGAGGAGCCTTTCAGTGCTGTTTGCGTGATATTTCGTGATTTTTTTCCTCAAAGCTATAGTATAAGGTAAATACTTTTGATTTACCCAAATTTATGAAGGAAAACGTAAAATTGGAACGAGGAAAGTTCCAGTTTGAAACAAGAGGAGCCATTTCTGCAGTAAAATGGATGGATAACCGTCGAGTTACTTTCCTGTCCTCAATTCATGACCCATGAGAAACAGCCACAGGGAAAAGGAAAAACAAGGGTGGTACTAGAGCAGAGATTTCTTGTCCTGGAGTTGTGGCAGAATACAACAAAATAATGGGTGGTGTCAATAAGTTTGATCAATTACGAGAAAGGTATGCTATTGGCAGACGTTCTATAAAATGGTGGCAGAGAATATTTTATTTCCTGGTGGACGTTGCTGCAGCGAACAGTTTTATCCTGTGGAAAATAAGTAAAAGAGAAAGTGGACAGCATGATCAGCTCACATAGAGGAACCATGTAGCCAGACAATTGATCGCTGGCCTCTCATCCCAAAAAAGGCGTGGACAACAACCTGTCTTTCTGGCAAAAAGGGGTAAAGTACCTGAAGATTTTCATCATGTGGCTGTAGGGGATCATCATCCCATTTTAGGAGAAACCTACTGGACGTGCCGTCATTGTAGTACCAAAGCTGCGGAAAAGAGCACTCGCTGTGTTTGTACATATTGTCAAATACCACTCTGCATAGACCCATGTTTCAGAAAATTTCGTGGCAAGTAATTGTGAACAATCATTGTAACAAGAGAAGTAAATTTATCAAATAAATATGACATATATCGAAAAAGTTGTCTTTATCATTTAACTCCAAGGAAGGGCAGTGGGAAGAACACTTCCCACCTTGTTGTGTGACCTCACTTTCACAGTTGGAACAAATCTGATATTCTGTATCATAAATATACCTATCTGTTAACTCTATCTGCTCTCCATTCATTAAAAAAAACTGCTCAATAATTTTGCCCACGAAAGGGTTAAATGTGAGTCCGGAAATGTATACTTTCTGCGATAAACATTTAATTACAGGAGGTGTTCAACGTGGCGTCCATTCATGACAATGCCCCCTGTGCCCTCCGGCATAAGGAATGGTGCAAATGGTGCACCCTGTGAAGTATACGTGGTGGTGATTGTACCTGCTGGCACACATTGAAGACGCGACTCTGTAGTGCCGCACATTCTTGTTTGGCGTGGCGTAGACCTATTCCCTCAAGTGTCCCCAAACCAGAAGTCTAGGGGATGTAGGCCTGGGGAACGAGCAGGTCAAGGTGTGCTGTCCCCCTCCCCCTTCCCCCCCTCCCCCCTCCCCCTTCCCCCCGTCCTCCGACCAATCCAGCGATCCTGAATTGTCTGTGTCAGATGTTCGCGCTCATTGTGACGAACGTGTGCTGATGCGCCATATGCATGTACCACATCTGTATTCGGTGCTACATTGGCACATCCTCCAGGATGATAGAGAATACATTCATCATCATCATCAGTGTTCTGCCTAAAGGCAGGTTTTCACACAGTAGTTCTCCAGGCTGCCTGGTCTTCTGCCACCTTCTTCAGGTCTGCACAATTTCCTCTTCCCTTTATGTCGTCTATCATCTTGTATCTCCTTCTTCCTCTCAGTCTTCTCCCACAAACCAATCCTTCCAAAGCATCTACTAGCAAGCACTCCCTTCTCAATGAATGTCCCAACCAGTTCTTTTTCCTTCCTCTTACAACCTTCAGCAGACATCTTCTCTCACCAACCCTTTCCAGTACTCTTTCATTACGCACCCCAGCTTATTCTCTCCATTCTCCTCCACATCTACATCTCAAATGCTTCTAACCTTTTTTCATCCTCTTGTCTCAGTGTCCATGTTTCTGTCCCGTATAGTGCCACACGCGAGACAAAACATTTGCCAAGCCTTTTCCTTAGTCCTTTATCTAATTTACCACATAAAAGTCTCCTCTTTCTGTTGAATGCCACCTTCGCTATTGCAATTCGAGTTTTCACCTCCTGGTGACATCTCAAGTCTTCAATTAGTGTGCTTCCGAGATATTTAAATTCACTTACTTAGCTAATGGTAGATTGTCCTATTTTAATATTGGACAGTCTGAGTCTTGTACTAATGACCATACTCTTTGTTTTCCATGTGTTTATTTGCATCCCATATTCTACACAAGCTTCATTCAGATCTTTGATCATGTTATTCACTGCCAGCTCACTTTCTGCCACCAATACCATGTCAGCTTATACATTCTATTCTCTTTCCACCAATACATATTCCTCTTTTCCCATCTAACCTTTCCGCAATTATATCTTCAAGGTATACGTTAAACAACAGTGGGGAAAAGCAACAACCTTGTCTAATACCTCGTCCAATGCTGCTTCCTTCTGACATTTCATTTTCAATCCTTATCCTTACTTTCTGGTGTAAATATAGATTCTGTATCAGTCGTCTATCTTTCCAGTCTACTCCTTTCCTCTTCAAGATATCCATCAGCTTGTTCCACTGAACTCTGTCAAAAGCCTTTTCTAAATCTATAAAAACAGCTAATATTTCTCTACACTTTTCCATATATCTTTCTCCTAGAGTTCTTAGCAGGCCAATAGCATCTCTTGTTCCTTTTCCTCTTGTAAATTCAAACTACTCCCCTGCAATCCCTCTGTCCAGCTTGCCATATATCTTCTATTCAACACAATACATTAAATGAGAAATACATTAAATGAGAAATTCCAGATAGTACTCCCCAGATGACATTTGTGGTAGCATGTATGGCCCTATTATTCTCTCGCCAAGTACGCCTGCCCATACGTCGATTGAGAATCGGTGCTGATACCCTCATTCCTGAATTGCTTGGGGATTTACATCTTCGATACATACTATCTATCTATCTTCTCATCTATCACAGACTCCGTAGACCACACGCTGGATCAACGATCTGCTTCCACCTCATTCTATATCTCGCAGCCTCTCTCAACCCTGCGGAAACTCCTAATGCTGCCATGTCCTTCTCTATGTCATCTTTCCACCTTGTACGAGGTCGGCCCAATGGTCTTGATGAATGGAGAGTTCCTTCAAATGCTTTCTTGGCGATTCTGTTGTTTTCCATTCTGGCCACATGTCCAGCCCATTGCAGTGTCCTACCTTCTAATTTCTGGATGATAGTGGGTTGCTTCAGTAACTGATAAATTTCATTGTTCTTTCGAATTCTCCATGCGTCATTCTCCAACACAGGTCCCCAGATTTTTCTCATTACTTTTCTTTCGAAAACATTCAGTTTTTCTCTTTCATTCTTTGTAAGCGTCCAGGTTTCTGAACCGTATAGTACTATGGGGCAGATAATAGTGCTGTATATCTTCATCTTCGTGGCATTTGACAAAGCTTTACTTTTGAGTGGGTTGCTTAGTGAGTACAGAGATCTTGAACCCTGAGGCTATTCTTTCATTTGTTATGATACTTTTACTGTTGAAACGTGATCCAAGGTATTTAAACTGGAGTACTCTTCTGACTTAAGAATGTTGGTCAGTTTCAAAGTAAGGTTTATGACTCGAACTATTTCCATATATTCGGTTTTCTCTTGGTTAATCAAAAGCCCAATTCTGCTGGCACTGTGCCTGAGAGATCTGTACATCCACACATAATGGTTATGGAGATTCATACCATTATCTCTTGTAAACCCTACTTTATCGGTAACTGAAATATTGGATGTGAACAGTGGATCTGCAGCAGCCACAGACAGAACCCCTGTCTGCTACAATGATCGTGTGGCCTTAGAGCCTCAACACGCTGTAGATGATATGGGTACAGCAATTCATGAAGTACCCCCCCCCCCCCCCCCCCAGATAAGAGAGTGAGACACGTCTTCTGCTGCTCGTAATCGTCGCACACAGGTCTCTGAGGTTTCTTCCATCGAACGTAGCACACGCTTCTCCATGGCAGGCGTGTGAACTGTGCCGGGCCATCCACGTCAGTCTTCCGAAATGAAATGTGCGGATGGCATCGTTGGCCAGGAGGCCCGTATTCGGAAAAGTTTGGCCGCCAAGTGCAAATCTTATTTCATGCTGGTGATGGGGATGAAATGACGACGAGGACAACAACCCAGTCCCCGAGCAGAGAAAATCTCCAACCCGGCTGGGAATCGAACCCGGGCCCGCTTGCATCGGAGGCGACCACGTTACCACCCAGCTCCAGTCTTCTGAGGTGAAAGGGTGCTTGTATCCTTCAGACGCCGGAGAAGTCTGTCGTACAGTTTAACAGAGGTCACTCTGTGCTTTGGATATCTTTCAGTGTAGAGGCGCGGGCTTGCAAGTTGCATCCACTCCATTAAACCACAGCAGAAAATCATATCAGCCACTTCAGTTGTCGAGTAGTGATCCTCCATTGCTGACACGTGGTTTGAAGAGAGAAAATGTACATGTACTACACCATTTGTACTTACCACCAACGCAATAACAGAACAGTGTGTTAACTGTAAGACGGCAGAGTTGTGGGGGGAGTGCGCCGAGAGGAGGAAGCAAGCATTGGCTGGCGAGGGGGAGGAGCCGTTGGGGGGGGGGGGGGGGCCATAAGGCACTCCTACCAGTCGCAGTGCTAACACGAGAAACTGAAATCGTCGTGCACATTAAAATGTATGTATGTTTGTCTACTATGCGCTCACAAACCATTCATCCGATTGCAATGAAACTTTGGTTAGTTGTTCTCCGAACGCCCGAAAAGAGTAATAGACATTGTTAGTGTAGCATGCGTAGCGCAATTGACTTAGCCGGCACGGTAGCTCAGCGTGTTCGGTCAGAGAGCCTGTTGGCCTCTGTAATAAAAGACTGAATGGAATGATCAACCGCCGAACTTCAACAGGATATCTTGAGACGTCCGCAACGACCAAACACAACGATCAGTAACGGAAAAAAGAAACAAAAATATGATTGGGTAAAGGCTTGTCATGCAGCGGATCTGGGTTCGAGTCCCACTGCTCGCAATTTTTTTTTTTCATTTTATTTCATTCTTGGATCCGACACTTGCAACTATCAGTCTTCTCGATGAGCTCCCCCATGCAGCGACACCAACGACACGTAAGTCACCCTTCCTCTGCCAACATTTATTAAACGTTAAGTTATTATCGATCCACGATTCATCGAGATAAAATATTTCTCTGCCTGCTTCCCTGGACTTCTTCATGAATGAAACGAAATCGCCAGTGCACAAAGTTTGGACGTTCTAACAACACATTCCTCTTGTTTCCCACCTTACGCCATATGAATCCGACAGACAAAAGTACTTTTCTCAGCGAGACAGTACTCCATTTCCAGCCTATTTTGTCGTGCAAAACTGGAAACAGTGTTCGCAGGCTCGGCACAATTTTCTGCACTGAATAAAATTCCGCTATCGTGTCGCGAATGACACGCTGGTTGAAATCATCTATCATTACTTCGATTTCTTCACCTATTTTCCTAAGTTAAAAGAGAGAGAAAGATTTATAAGAAAATGCCTTCTGCACTGCATGTATTTTTTTGAATTTGGAAATGTACTGTAATACGAATGTGTTTCGAAATAATACAGTAACCAGGGGTGTTTCCATACAAAGCAGTATGGTACCAAGGAAAAATGAAATATGAGGTAATTCGGACGAAAAGGGGGCTCCTTCAAAGTGATCGCGAACAAAATATCAGAAATGGAAACTCACCTTTTATTGCCAGGCGTTTGTGGTGATACGCCACGATGATTCTTGGAACACTGAATCTTCCAATGCTACGCATGCTTTGTCCTGTGTATGTAGCAACTCTCACTGAAGATTTGTGAATGGGGTGAAGCAATTTTTTCTGCTCCCTTTTCCTTTCGTAGCATTCAATCACACGCAATATAATTTTGCGGGCATCGCTACGTAATACTGGTTTCCTTCTAACTGTAGGCCTACCGGCAGGGGTTGGTGGCCATACCCAACTGTTTCCCCAGAACCTACATGATAAAGTTCGCCTGTCTGGAAGTGTCAAGATTCCCAGGCATATATACCGTCTTCACTCATTTTTTCCCATCATTTCCACTGTCTCCTCTCTCTTCAACTCCCACTGCTTCTGTCTCCATCCGTCTCTGTTTCTCTTTTACTACAAGTGTTTCCTTCAGTTTAGAAATCGAGTTGAACTTACGAGCTCTTAAGTCAGGAGAGTGCAGTAGGTACAAGACAAGCAAAAAGTCTTTTAATATATTAAACAGAGTTTGTGATTCAGTGTTGGGGGTCTCGTATGAGCCAAAAAAGTCTTCTTTGATGATCGAGGAATCATCAACAGTACTAATACAGAACACCACTTGTTCGTGAATCCAAAAATGAACAGCTTAGAGGCAGAAGTGACGACACTTTCTGCAGGACCTGACCATCATTTTGCAGGGCAATATTGAAGCAAGTACAGTGCCAGCTGTTACTGATTTGTTTGACTGATGGGGCTGCTGAGTGCTGTACCACCTACTGCACTCCCCTGACTTAATCCCTCGTGAGTTCAACTCGATTTCTAAAAATGTTTCAAATGGCTCTGAACACTATGGGACTTGACTTCTGAGGTCATCAGTCCTCTATAACTTAGAACTACTTGAACCTAACTAACCTAAGGACATCACACACATCCATGCCCGAGGCAGGATTCGAACCTGCGACCGTAGCGGTCGCGTGGTTCCAGACTGTGGTGCCTAGAGCCGCTCGGCCACCCCGGCCGGCAACTCGATTTCTAAACTGAAGAAAAGACTTCACGGCATTCGCTTCAGAACTGCCACAAATTCGTCGGGCAACAGACCGCGCCGCTCGAACTGTCAACACAACTGGCACTGCTGAGAGTATCCTACGACTTCCACATCGCTGGCAACGGGTTATACACAATGCTGGTGACTACTTTGAAGATCAGTAAAACTTTGAAACACGTATCTATTTTGTACGAGGTGTAAATAAATAGTTGCCACTATTAAAGGTCCAACCCTCGTGTTATATTCTTTACGTCAAGAAAGGTCAAAGTTACTGTTAAAATGAGCGCGGCACAAATTCCGCAGATTGAAAGACTTACGGTGCGCTAAAACCATGCAACGTGGAAAGTTGGAATAGAAGCGTATTTACGTTTCAGCGACTTATGGAATGTTGTGGATGGGACAATGAAATCCACAGAATTATTCAAGACAGAATAGGAAAGCAAAATCAAGTTGACACTACTACTTGACCCAATGAATTATGTTCACGTTGAAAAAGCTTCGACAGCGAAAGAAGTCTGGGACAAATTACAAAGTGCATTTGAGGATGGAGGTCTTACGAGGAAAGTAGGATTATTACGTGAGTTAATAACGACTCAGCTGGACAATTGCAAGATGTAGACGGATATGTCAACAAAATAATAGCCACGTTGAACCGACTGAGAAACATTGGGTTTGAGATCGCTGACGAATTGATAGGGACACTACTCTTGGCAGCACTGCCCGAAAGGTACGCGCCTGTGATTATGGGGCTGGAAAGCTCAGGTATACCAATCACGGCCGACAGTGTTAAAGTGAAAACCATACAGGATGTAAACAGTACTACAAGCTGTCATCTATTGGAGAAGGAAACTGCATGTGCTCTTTATTCAAAAAACAAAAGGAAGAAACCAGTGAAGTGCTATACAGGGTGTTACAAAGAGGTACGGCCAAACTTTCAGGAAACATTCCTCACACACAAAGAAAGAAAATATGTTATGTGGACATGTGTCCGGATACGCTTACTTTCCATGTTAGAGCTCATTTTATTAATTCTCTTCAAATCACATTAATCATGGAATGGAAACACACAGCAGCAGAACGTACCAGCGTGACTTCAAACACTTTGTTACAGGAAATGTTCAAAACGTCCTGTGTTAGCAAGGATACTTGCATCCACCCTCCGTCGCATAGAATCTCTGATGCGCTGATGCAGCCCTGGAGAATGGCGTATTGTATCACAGCCGTACACAATACGAGCACAAAGAGTCTCTACATTTGGTACCAGGGTTGCGTAGACAAGAGCTTTCAAATGCCCCCATAAATGAAAGTCAAGAGGGTTGAGGTCACGAGCGCGTTGAGACCATGGAATTGGTCCACCTCTACAAACCCATCGGTCACCGAATCTGTTGTTGAGAAGCGTACGAACATTTCGACTGAAATGTGCAGGAGCTCCTTCGTGCATGAACCACACGTTATGTCGTACTTGTAAAGGCACATGTTCTAGCAGCACAGGTAGAGTATCCCGTATGAAATCATGATAACGTGCTCCATTGAGCGTAGGTGGAAGAAACTAAAATGAGCTCTAACATGGAAATTAAGCGTTTCCGGACACATGTCCACATAACATCATTTCTTTATTTGTGTGTGAGGAATGTTTCCTGAAAATTTGGCTGTACCTTTTTGTAACACCCTGTAGATGTCAGAAGAAAGAGCATATTGCATCTCAGTGCAGAGAAAGAGTAAACCCAAGGTCAGGCATGCAGCAAAAGTTAGGTTGCTGATACTCCTGAGAGACGGACCAATAATAAAGGTAAGGCACTCTCATGATTTTACTCTTTTGGAGATGTGGGTAATCGTCAACTGGAATGGATTTTAGACTCAGGTGCATCTGTGCATATTGTTAAAGACAAATATCTTCTTTATGATGGTTAAGGTAAGACTCATCTAGGAATATCTACTGTTGATTGCAGCAAGCTCCAGTGTCTTTTGACTGGGATATAAGACCTACATGTAAGTGTAAATGGTGAACGCTATATGGTTACAGCACATAATGTTCGTTATGTAAAATACGTTGCGACTAACCTACTGTCTGTAGGGGAAATTGTCAAGAAGGGAAATACAGCCACTTTTGATATGCACAGAGCAAAAATAATCAACAAAAATGGTGAAGTTACAACTACGACAAGTAACGAGAGGGGTATTTTAAAGTTCGATACCATTTGACAGTAAACAGAGAAATGTTAGTTATTCAGCATACTCAGTAGGTTTTTTATGGCACTGCAGACTTGGACACCTAATTAGAGAGAGTATGTCTTTAATAAGGGATGTGGTAAAGGGAATACAGAATTATAGTGTATCCAAGGACCCTTGTGAAATGCCGGCCGGGGTGGCCGAGCGGTTCGAGGCGCTACGGTCTGGAACCGCGCTACCGCTACGGTCGCAGGTTCGAATCCTGCCTCGGGCATGGATGTTTGTGATGTCCTTAGGTTAGTTAGGTTTAAGTAGTTCTACGTTCTAGGAGACTGATGACCTCAGACGTTAAGTCCCATAGTGCTCAGAGCCATTTGAACCATTTTGAACCTTGTGAGACATGCATAAAAGGAAAACAAGCGGGGCTACCTTTTAAGACTAGTAAATCAACAGAGGTCTTTCAGTCAATCCATACAGATGTATGTGGCCCAGGTGGTAGTTTTTATTTTCTTACGTTTGTTGCCGATTATTCACGATATACTTATTTCCAAACACCAAGTGAGTGACATTTTTTTAGGAATATCGTAATATGGTCGAAAGATGGACGGGAAAGAAGATCAAGATCATCAGGTCTGATAACGGGAGAGGACATGTTAACCAGAAATTGAAACACTTCTGGCAAAAATAGGAATCATGCATCAAACTACCATAAGGTACAGCCTATCTCAAAATGGGGTTGTGAGAGAGATAAAAGGACCACTGTAGAAAAAGCAAGGAGCATGATAACTGATGCTGGATTATCAAAAGGTTTTTGGGCAGAGACGGTATCGACGGCCATATATTTGAACAATAGATCACCTACAAAAGCGTTGAGGAATATAACCCCCTATGAGCTATGGGTAGGAAGGAAACCTGACTAAGCGATATAAGAGTTTTTGGGTGTGATGCAATGGGGCATATTCCAAAACAGCTGAGACGAAAATGGGACCCAAAAGCTAAAAGGTATATTTTTGTAGGTTATTGTGAGAATTCAGAGAGCTGCCGATTAATGGATCCGTCGGATAAAAGGATAGTTGCAAACAGGGATGTAGAACTCTTTGAAAATAGAAGGGACTCTGAAGAGAGCAAGAATACTAAGTTAACTGCACCTAGTTCCGAGAGTGAAACCTTACGCGAAGAAAGATAAAATGAAGAACAGGAAGAGGACAGTCAAAGGCAAATGGAGACTATTTATGATGACGATGAGTTTGAGGACGAACAAAATGAAGAGAAAAATGTAAGGCGTTTTTCTCGTCTACCAGAACCGAAAGAATATCCGGATTTTGCTACGTATGCAGTCCAGTCTTTTAATGATGAGCCAGCAATAGCAGAAGAAGCAATGAGCGGCCCGAACTCTGAAGAATGGAACGAAGCTATGGAGAGGGAACTGGAATCTTTATCTCAGAACGTAACTTTTGAATACGCAAGATGGGTATTCACTTTGAAGAGTCCCGAAAATTCATCACCAAGATATAAAGCACGACTAGTAATAAAAGGATATACGTAAAAACAAGGAGTACATTAAGAAGAAACGTTTTCGCCTGTAGTCAAGTATGCCTCATTGAGATATCTTTTAGACTTGGCAGCAAAAAGAAATTTAACAGTTCATCATAAGGATGTAAAGACAGCATATTTAAATGGGAAATTGGAGGAGGAGATATGTCATTCCACGAGGAAAAGTCATGAAAACCAGATCGGAAAGGGAAAAGATTTGGCGTTCAGTATTGCTTATTCGACTGTGTCGACTGTAATACAGACACAAATTCAGCGAAAAGGTACAAAAAGTAAGGGTTTCCAGAAGAATACAAAATAAGAGAGGAGGGACATGGGCAGAAGAAAGAAGAGAACAACAAAGAGTAAGAATTGAGGAGTATTAGGAAGCCAACAGAAAGGAAAAGAATGTGATGTCATTTTAGTCATCTCTTTAACGTGGTCCAGAGTCCGCTGAGTTCGAATAATAACAATATTTCTCACTCCGCAATCGGGTTTTAGCACGTATGAACGATCATGGTAAACTTTTTGAGCACCTAATATGACAGTAATGGTAGTAAACATACGAACGGTATCTGATTTCAGCGGTTGTTTACAATCAGTACAAAAGTTCGTGGAATCTCTTCTCCTGTGGGCGGAAGGGGCTTAAAGCGCCGTTATCTCGTTAATACCTGATCAAATACAACACATGTTATGTCGTTAAAACCCACTCCACTTCGAAGGCTCTTTCCAGTGCCTCAGGAAACTGCATACGTCTGTTAAAACAAGAAAAACAAAGTATGTTTTATAAACGATCTTCTAAACCTGTTTTCATAATGTCCGTGCCAGCTTCTTGTAGCCTCTGGGCTCGCCTATGAGCTTCACTCTTATTAAAGCGATTTTTTCACAGGTTGTACTGTTACTTTTAGGGCCCATTTGCGCATCAAATCTGCAGTAAAAATATCACTTCTGTATAACTAATCATTTCCAACGAAGTCATTTGAAGTTTGTTGGCAAATTTGTCCACTGTGATGTATACGGTGTATCAAAAAGAATCATCCGATTTTTAAAAAATCATAAAATTACGTTATTTGAGGTGTGTTGTTGTTGTGGTCTTCAGTCCTGAGACTGGTTTGATGCAGCTCTCCATGCTACTCTATCCTGTGCAAGCTTCATCTCCCAGTACCTACTGCAACCTACATCCTTCTGAATCTGCTTAATGTATTCATCTCTTGGTCTCCCTGTACGATTTTTACCCTCCACGCTGCCCTCCAATGTTAAATTTGTGATCCCTTGATGCCTCAGAACATGCCCTACCAACCGGTCCCTTCTTCTAGTCAAGTTGTGCCACAAACTCCTCTTCTCCCCTATTCTATTCAATACCTCATCATTAGTTACGTGATCTACCTATCTAATCTTCAGCATTCTTCTGTAGCACCACATTTGAGATATGTGCGTCAATTACAAACTGTTGGAAAGAGCAAACTCTCGAGTTTCACATGGTTCCCGCTAGGTATCAGCAGTGTGCGCCCCCTTCACTTCTAGTAAACATGGTGTTGGTACAACAGAAAGCCTTTTCATGTTCTACGTTTTGTCCAATGCGGGTCAGTAATAGCTGTCCAGTGTGACTCTCGTACTAGTACGGTGTGGATCCTCCTACAGCACAGCGCAACGTATGAACAATTACAAGAAACTGGTTGCTTGTCTAAATGCAAATCGCCAGGTCGTCCCCAAGTGATTAACACAGACGTCGAACGCGTGCGCCATAGCTTCACAAGGAGTCCACAGAAATCCGTTCGCCGTGCAGCTCGACAGCTCAACATGCCCCTATGTCCGTCTGGCTTATGTTGCGTCGACGTTTACACGTGAAACCGCACAAAATTCAGCTACTGCGAACTCTTCGTGAAAGTGACTGACAACAACGTGTGGAGTTCTGTAATTTCGTTCTTGGCAAGATGGAGGACGGCAGTGAGGTGGCAACATTCCATTTAAATGGAAAGCTGAAACGTCATAAAGTGAGAATATAGGGTACGGAATAATCACATGGAGTTGTACAACATGAGAGGGGCTCCCCAAGATTTTATTGTTTTGTGCAGTTTCACTTGAAAAGGTGTATGGTCTATTTTTTTTTTATTTATTTATTTATTTTTTGCCGAGAACACTGTTACAAGCACATATGTCGACATGCTTTAAAACTTTCTTTTCCCGCAGTTGGAGACTGACATGAACGACTTCATTTACCAAGAGATGGGGCACCGCCTTGCTGGCATCTGGAAGTGCGGGAATTTTTAAATCAAAGGATTACTGAACAATGGACCGATCGTACTGGACCAAATAATTCAGTCTTACGTTACTGTCATCCAAGGTCACCGGGACTGACTGTATGTGATTATTTGTTGTGGGAGTTTATAAAAGATTCTGCGTGCCACCATACCCAAGAGCAATGAATGAACTGAGACATCGCACAACAGCAGCTGTGGAAGCTGTAACTCAAGACATGCTCGCTGCGCTGTGGGCACAGTTTGAATACCACACTGGCGTAAACCTTACATCTCAAGGGGGAGGGGGGCATATTGAACACGTGTGAAAAAACCTTTTTGAGGTTCCTTGTTCATCAAAAAACAAACTTCATTGCATATGTTCATTAGTTCCAGATAAAATTGGATGATTCTTTTTGACAGATCCTAAATTCTGACAGTGGCTGCACACCGTCAGGAATTTAACGACACCAACAATCGCAATTTGCTATCATCTGAACTCTCGATTGAAATTTTGGTCAGTGCAATCGAAATGAGAGGCCGAATGTATAAGAGGTCGTCGAATGGAAACGAGACAAGTGGAAAAATTAGTAAACTTTTTATTGTTTTGGAAGTAATCGCCATAATTGTTAGTACATTTCCGTATTTCTGTAGCCCTGTCGATTTGCATGCCTGGGTCGTATCATGGTTCCTCACATAACCGCAAACATGTTTCCGTGAATGCATTGACCATCAAGTCTCACAGTGGGATGAGTATATTAGCACCTATGGGGATTACTTTTGAAATAATAAATAGTTTACTTTCTTTTTTCCCATCTCTCTCGTTTTCATTTGACTGCCCCTAATAGGTTTTTCATTATCATTTAGTTAAAGGGTACTGTACACTCTCAAATTTCAGGACAGTCGAAATCTAACTTCATGATTCTGAACTGTTTAAATTCAATTCTTGACACACTGTTACCTGACAAAATATTTCGTAGCTGAGTTTTAAACACATGCCTGGGTCGTATCATGGTTCCTCACACAACCGCAAACATGTTTCCATGAATGCATTGACCATTAAGTCTCACAGTGGGATAAGTATATTAGCACCTATGGGGATTACTTTTGAAATAATAAACAGTTTACTTTCTTTTTCTCAGCTGTCTCGTTTTCATTTGACTGCCCCTAATAGGTTTTTCATTATCATTTAGTTAAAGGGTACTGTACACTCTCAAATTTCAGGACAGTCGAAATCTAACTTCATGATTCTGAACTGTTTAAATTCAATTCTTGACACACTGTTACCTGACAAAATATTTCGTAGCTGAGTTTTAAACACAAAAAAGCAGTAACTACTCGAGCTAAACCAGTGAAAATTTATTAATAACCCGTAATTTGGTGTGTGATAACATCATATGAAGGCATTGACTGAAATTCAGTTAACTTAGAGACAGAAACGAATTCGTTGAAATTTGCAAAGTAGGTCTGTAAATACTTTCCGTGAACAACGTGTAAACACATCTTGAGCAAGTGAGACATTTGAATGGAGAGAGGTTTCGTAGGGAAGACTGTATGAAATTTGAAGAACTATCATATTTATCACTGCGTCGTTTTCAAGCATTATTGTTTTTTCCCCTTTTAAAGCTTACTTTAGTTCAAGAGTTTTTCGCCTCGTGCGTTTTGCTCTTAGGTTACAAACCATCGTCTGTCGTCATGGTGGTTTTTCCACTTGTTTGCATATTTGAACTCCACTGCTTTCTCCTTCGTTGCTAGCGGAGACTGAGATAAATAAAAAAGAAGTGGTTGCACATTCACCTTTCACGATTTCTCGGCCGTTACGAACTCGCTTTGCGCTTACTTCTCTTCAGTTTTGTAAACTTCACAAAAGACAGTTGTCTCAAAGAAAAGAGCAAATTCGCAAAAGCCGAGAAATCACGAAGAGTTAAATGTACGGCCGTGCTTTATTCGATCCCAAACTCAGTTAACAACGGAGGAAACAACAGTGGACTTCAAAACATGTAAACAAGAGGATAAAAACAACAATGACCACGGGATATGCTTACAAAATAAAAACAAAATATATGTGGTATTTTTTTTTTTATTTCTAGCAAAATTAAGGCCGAAAATCAATAATAATTGACATATAACTGCTGCAGTGTTAGACTGCCACACAAACACACGCTACACCGTTTTGTTTCAAAACTATTTCAAAGCACTCGCAACAGTAATGTCACTTCAAAGTGAAAATTTTGCCATTCCATAGATCATTAAAGAGTTAAAATTATTTCTACACGAATTTTTCACTTTACCGTACGGAATGCGGTGATCGGAGCGCTGAGGACACGGGCCGCTGAGTAGGCTTCTATCTATATGAGGTGCTGGCTGCATGCGTTTGAACAACTCACTTCTGTATCAAGGCGCTATGGAACGATTTTCTTGTCTGGGACACTACGGGTGTGTCACAGATCGTTGCTTTCAGCACGCGACTAGTTCTGTTTGCCTCAAGTCAACAGTATCGCGATGTGAACAACTTTATCTTATCTCAGTATCTTCAGCTGCGACTGTACCTAACTTTCACAACAAACTTTCCCAAGTGATAACAGTTTAAGAGTTGAGAATATGGAAACGAAGGGATTAAATAATAGCTTAAAAATTGGCGCTGATTTCGATCTAAAATGTAAAACAGTGGATAGCAACATACGGCCCAAGATCCAGGGCTTAGTTTCGGCTGGAACGGCGTTCCACACATCGCAGAGACCTTTCTTTTCTTTTATTCTTTTTTTTAACTCACTAGAACAATTCGCCATTGGAGATTTAATATAGTAAACGTGTATTAAATCGCAAAGTAACTATAAATAGCCGCTGCGACGTATAATGTTATACATGTTACCCATGAAATACGAGGCGCAGTCAAGTTCTAAGGCCTCCGATTTTTTTTTTTTTTTTCTAATTAACTACTCACCCGAAATCGATGAAACTGGCGTTACTTCTCGACGTAATCGCCCTGCAGACGTACACATTTTTCACAACGCTGACGCCATGATTCAACGGCAGCGGCGAGGGCATCTTTAGGAGTCTGTTTTGAGCACTGGAAATCGCTGAGGCAATAGCAGCACAAGCACAGCTGGTGAATGTGCGGCCACGGAGAGTGTCTTTCATTGTTGGAAAAGCCAAAAGTCACTAGCAGCCAGGTCTGATGAGTAGGGAGCACGAGGAATCACTTCAAAGTTGTTATCACGAAGAAACTGTTGCGTAACGTTAGCTCGATGTGCAGTTGCGTTATCTTGGTGAAACAGCACACGCGCAGCCCTTCCCGGACGTTTTTGTTGCAGTGCAGGAAGGAATTTGTTCTTCAAAACATTTTCGTAGGATGCACCTGTTACCGTAATGCCCTCTGGAACGCAATGGGTAAGGATTACGCCCTCGCTGTCCCAGAACATGGACACCACCATTTTTCAGCACTGGCGGTTACCCGAAATTTTTTTGTTGGCGGTGAATCTGTGTGCTTCCATTGAGCTGACTGGCGCTTTGATTCTGGATTGAAAAATGGCACCCACGTCTCATCCATTATCACAACCGACGAAAAGAAAGTCCCATTCATGCTGTCGTTGCGCGTCAACATTGCTTGGTAACATGCCACACGGGCAGCCATGTGGTCGTCCGTCAGCATTCGTGGCACCCACCTGGATGACACTTTTCGCATTTTCAGGTCGTCATGCAGGATTGTGTGCACAGAATCCACAGAAATGCCAACTCTGGACTGTGTTCAACAGTCATTCGGCGATCCCCCAAAACAATTCTCTCCACTTTCTCGGTCATGTCGTCAGACCGGCTAGTGCGAGCCCGAGGTTGTTTCGGTTCGTTGTCACACGATGTTCTGCCTTCATTAAACTGTCGCACCCACGAACGCACTTTCGACACATCCATAACTCCATCACCACATGTCTCCTTCAACTGTCGATGAATTTCAATTGGTTTCACACCACGCAAATTCAGAAAACGAGTGACTGCACGCTGTTCAAGTGAGGAAAACGTCGCCATTTTAAATATTTAAATCAGTTCTCATTCTCACCGCTGCTGGTAAAATTCCATCTGCCGTACGGTGCTGCCATCTCTGGGACGTATTGACAATAAACGCGGCCTCATTTTAAAACAGTGCGCATGTTTCTATCTCTTTCCAGTCCGGAGAAAAAAAATTGGGGGCCTTAGAACTTGGATGCACCTCGTACATACACTATACGATCAAAAGTATCCAGACACTTGGCTGAAAATGACTTGCAATTTCGTGGCGCCCTCCATCGGTAATGCTGGAATTCAGTGTGGTCAAGGTTAACTTTATGACATCTTCCACTCTCGCAGGCATACATTCAATCAGGTGCTGGAAAGTTTCCTGGGGAATGACAGCCCATTATTCACCCAGTTCTGCACTGAGGAGAGGTATCGACGACGGTCGGTGGAGCCTGGCACGAAGTCGGCGTTCCAAAACATCCCAAAGGTGTTCTACAGAATTCAGGACTATGTGCAGGCCAGTCCATTACAGGTATGTTATTATCGTGAAACCACTCCGCCACAGGGCCGTGCATTATGAACAGGTGCTCGATGGTGTTGAAAGATGCAATCGCCATCCACTAATAGCTATTCAACAGTGGGGAGCAAGAAGGTACTTAAAACATCAGTGTAGGCCTGTGCTGTGATAGTGACACGCAAAACAACAAGGGGTGCAAGCCCATTCCGTGAAAGACACCACACCATAACACCACCGCCTCCGAACTTTACTGTTGACACTACACACGCTGGCAGATGTCGTTCACTGGGCATTCGTCATACCCACACCATGCCATCGGATCGCCACATTGTGTACCGTGATTCGTCACTCCACACGACGTTTTTCCACTGTTCATTCGTCCAATGTTTACGCTTCTTACACCAATCGAGGAGTCGTTTGGCATTCACTGGCGTGATGTTTGGCTCATGAGCAGCCGTTCGACTACAAATCAAAGTTTTCTCACTTCCCGCCTAACTGCTGTAGTACTTGCTGTGGAACCTGATGCAGTTTAGAATTCCTGTGTGATGGTATGGATAGATGTCGGCCTATTACACATTACCACACTCTTCGTCAGCGGTCTCTTTTGGTCATTAGACGAGGTCGGCCTGTACGCTTTTATGCTGTACGTGTCTCTTCACGTTTCTACTTCACTATCACATCTGAAACCGTGGACCTAGGAACGTTTAGGAGTGTGGGAATCTCGTCTAGAGATATATGACACAAGTGACACCCAATCACCTGACCACGTTCAAAGTCAGTGAGTTTCGTGGAGCACCCCATTCTGCTCTAACACGATGTCTAATGACTACCGAGGTCGCTGATATGGAGTACCTGGCAATAGATGGCAGCACAATGCACCTAATATGAAAAATGTATGTTTTCTGGGGTATCTGGATACTTTTGATCACATAGTGTAAATACATTTCACCCATGTGACTTCATGGCCGTGTAAAAACTGAGGTGAAAAATACCGATAGAAACATATCAACACTATGATATATTGTGAATTTCTCTTTTTGTTTTTGCAGGATTGCCACAAGTTCTGGAAAGCAGGGAATAGGGCGTGGAAAAATTTCCGCTACCAGTCACAATAAAAGGTTATTTATTCGTCACACGACCGGTTTTGCGCTTGCGCTCATCCTAAGGAGCTATTGCTGGAGATCACTGTATAAATAGAAAAATCCACTTTGGATAAAATTCACGAAATCAGGGAAATATCAGCAAAACTTGAAAAAATTCTCGTTTTTTTCTCAGTTTATGATGTGATTTGTTTACTAGAGATGTCATGCATTGTTGTTGGGTGGGTGCAGCTGAGTACATGCGCCGCTTCCCTACTCCCTCGCCGGAGTGGCCGAGCGGTTCTAGGCGCTACAGTCTGGAACCGCACGACCGCTGCGCTCTCAGGTTCGAATCCTGCCTCGGTCATGGATGTGTGTGATGTCCTTAGGTTAGTTTGGTTTAAGTAGTTCTAAGTTCTATGGGACTGATGACCTCAGAAGTTAAGTCACATAGTGCTCAGAGCCATTTGAACCAACCCTACTCCCTCCTTCTTACTGCTTCTCCCCTTCCTTCCACTATCCTCAGCGTAAAGTCAGTGCCGCCACCATTTCTTGTCGCTTGCAGCTGCCGACGAGAGGCAAGGAGGCGTAAAGAGTGGTTTGTTTGGACCTGATTCTCAGAGACTGTTGACGAAACGGCCGGAGATGACGGTCATGTCTGCATAAGATGTGTCTGAGTGATTGTGTGAAAGTATATGTACTCTTGTTTTCTGACAAAGGCTATGTTGTTGTTGTTGTCTTCAGTCCTGAGACTGGTTTGATGCAACTCTCCATGCTACTCTATCCTGTGCAAGCTTCTTCATCTCCCAGTACCTACTGCAACCTACATCCTTCTGAATCTGCTTAGTGTATTCATCTCTTGGTCTCTCTCTACGATTTTTACCCTCCACGCTGCCCTCCAGTGCTAAATTTGTGATCCCTTGATGCCTCAAAACATGTCCTACCAACCGATCCCTTCTTCTAGTCAAGTTGTGCCACAAACTTCTCTTCTCCACAATCCTATTCAATACCTCCTCATTAGTTACGTGATCTATCCACCTTATCTTCAGCATTCTTTTGTAGCACCACATTTCGAAAGCTTCTATTCTCTTCTTGTCCAAACTAGTTATCGTCCATGTTTCACTTCCATACATGGCTACACTACAAACAAATACTTTCAGAAACGACTTCCTGATACATTAATCTATATTGGATGTTAACAACTTTCTCTTATTCAGAAACACTTTCCTTGCCATTGGCAGTCTACATTTTATATCCTCTCTACTTCGACCATCATCAGTTATTTTACTTCCTAAATAGCAAAACTCCTGTACTACTTTAAGTGTCTCATTTCCTAATCTAATTCCCTCAGCATCACCCGATTTAATTTGACTGCATTCCATTATCCTCGTTTTGCTTTTGTTGATGTTCATCTTATATCCTCCTTTCAAGACACTGTCCATTCCGTTCAACTGCTCTTCCAAGTCCTTTGCCGTCTCTGACAGAATTACAATGTCATCGGCGAACCTCAAAGTTTTTACTTCTTCGGCATGAATTTTAATACCTACTCCAAATTTTTCTTTTGTTTCCTTTACTGCTTGCTCAATATAGAGATTGAATAACATCGGGGAGAGCTACAACCCTGTCTCACTCCTTTCCCAACCACTGATTCCCTTTCATGCCCCTCGACTCTTATGACTGCCATCTGGTTTCTGTACAAATTGTAAATAGCCTTTCGCTCCCTGTATTTTACCCTTGGCACCTTCAGAATTTGAAAGAGAGTATTCCAGTCAACATTGTCAAAAGCTTTCTCTAAGTCTACAAATGCAAGAAACGTAAGTTTGCATTTTCTTAATCTTTCTCCTAAGATAAGTCGTAAGGTCAGTATCGCCTCACGTGTTCCAACATTTCGACGGAATCCAAACTGATCCTCCCCGAGGTCCGCATCTACCAGTTTTTCCATTCGTCTGTAACGAATTCGCATTAGTATTTTGCAGCTGTGGCCAAAAATTTAGCTGGGAGAGTGTGACTGTCTTTCCATTTCCATGTGCCTGTCTGCTGCTCAGCGATCATCTTTGCCGTGAGTTGTTACCTATCCTTATTAGTACTGATTGTCAGAGTATTCGCGCAAGTTATCTGTTGCATGGATCATAGAGTAAATATCTCTGGAGTGAGCATTAACATGCGAAGAACAGATTTTGTGTTGTCAACATACATTGCCGGCCTGATCACGTGTTCTCGGGACATCGTGTGTTTCTCCGTATAGCGCACTGTATATTTCGAATGTCACTACATTTCTAGTACAGACGGATTCTTTTCGTACGTTCCGTGGATTATTTATATATGTTGCCCAGACATTTTAACAGTATCCATTTGATACCGGGAATAAACCAGCTACGTAACTTTTAAGGGCAAGTGATATTGCATTCTGCTTCTTTGCGATAGGTGTCACTGTTCAGATGCACTCGATTTTTGAATTTTTCGGTATGATACGGCACTTTATAGTATTACAGAGCCTGACGCACATTTTTGCAGTGATAGTCTAATACTTCCGCAAGTGTCAGAAAAACACCGAATTTGCCACACATTAGCGATTATATCCTTGCTAATTCGTCCTTTTTTTCTCCTATTTCTGTGTGTTTATTTTCTCGTTTTTGCTACCTGAAGAACAATTTTTCTTATTGGTGACACTTTGAAGTGTTTATTTAACGCATTTTACGTACTTGCTCCCAGTTTGTTAAATAAATAGTAGACTGAGTAAGAAGGGGGAAAAAGGCGACCGGAGAATAAATGTACTGTAAAGGAAATACAGTTGTCATGTAAGAATCAACCATATAACACCATTAAGAGAAGTGGAAAGTGACACAAATGAAAGAGTTTGGGGATATGTTTACTAATATTTTACGCTTCTTAATCAAATAGTGAAGAAAATAAATTGAAGGCAAAATACACCATAGAAGATGAAAGTGTACTTTGATTAGCTACACTATTGTGTTCTTTGTTTGATTTGTGCAGAAACTGTATTTAAACTGAATGCAGAAATTGGTAGTAGGTGCTGTGGAAAATTAAAAATAGTTGGTATAGCATCTACCTTCAGCCACACACTTCCAAATTTTTCTCTGCCTAAATATTCCTCTTCAAAGTGTTTTGAACATACTTTGGAATATTTTGTGGTGACAAAATTTCTCCTCTCTATTTTCTGGAGCCACATCTTTACTCGTTGTTCTTCCTTCGGGAAACTAAAATATAAATCACACATAACCATTCTCCATGTCCTAGACACATTTAACAAGGTCTCCTACTGTAACTTCATAGTAAATAAAAAGTTTGGTTCAAATGGCTCTGAGCACTATGGGGGTTAACATCTGAGGACATCAGTCCCCTAGACTTAGAACTACTTAAACCTAACTAACCTAAGGACATGACACGCATTCATGCCCGAGGCAGGATTCGAACCTGCGGCCATAACAGCAGCGCCTTTCCGGACTGAAGTGCCTAGAACCTCTCGGCCAAAACAAAAAGGTTTTTATACATATATTATACGAAGACAATTACAGACTCCCACTCTACTGAATTTATCTGTGTCCCGCCTTTCAAATCTATATACTTAATCGACAAGTCACTGATAAATGCATGGAGTATAGTATTTACTGAAACAACTAACCATTCCCTTTCCTGCTCCACTAGCAAATTTGCGAGAGGAAGCGGTTGTTTGTAAACTTTTGTACGAGCCGTAATATCTATTATATAGTCATAAAATCGTAGAAAAATAGGTCTACAGAATCAAGCCTTAATTATAGTGCTTCTCGAAATTTTTAAACATGGTACCCATGAAAAGTTACTATACCTCCTTTCACATATTTTTCTTTGAATCCGTAGAAACAACAGTAATTCACTATAGCTATTTCACTATCAACAAATGGAGAAAACACAACAAAAACTCTTGATATTATAAACTTCAAACTCTGCGGAAAGCACACACGCACAGCGAAGTCCCGAAAACACGTGACAATCCTTGTTTAATGTTGACAACATGCGCAGAACGCAATGCTGACTCCAGAGGCATTTACTCTATGGCATCGATTGATCATCGCGGTCTCTTTTCATCAACATGGCCTCTGTGACACGTGAATAGCTGGTCATGCAACTGAACTTCCATGACGGGACAAAACTGCAGGCCATTTCTGTTGTATCTCGTATCGGCTCTGGTCTGCCAATCTGAGGCCCATCGTTTCCCTCGAAAGCGCGGGCCCAAACCATCGGATCTAGTCTCACCGATCTGCCCACATGCTGGGTTAGTGTGTGGCGTAATGCGACGGATTTTCGTGGTTTATCCGTGAACCCAGGACTGTGGAGCTCCACGCCAGGCCAGAGGCCGTGGAAGGTGGATTTCAGAAACTGTGACTGTCTCAAAAAAAAAAAAAAAAAAAAAAAAGGTTCAAATGGCTCTGAGCACTATGGGACTCAACTGCTGTGGTCATCAGTCCCCTAGAACTTAGAGCTACTTAAACCTAACTAACCTAAGTACATCACACACATCCATGACCGAGGCAGGATTCGAACCTCCGACCGTAGCAATCGCACGGTTCCGGACTGCATGCCTAGAAACGCGAGACCACCGCGGCCGGCTCGTGACTGTCTCACCGCAAGTACGTTGTACAGTGCGGCATTTTATAGGCATTTCATTTGTTCCAGTACATTTTTGACACTTCGTAAGTAATTTAGATACAGGGTGCTTCACGAAGATATGCAAATTGTTATGGTGACGACGAACGAATCGTCGCCAATGTGAATGGCTGGTGGCCAATGCTAAATAGAAACATACAAATCTCTTCTTTGCATGTACAGCAGGTTTATCAGTGAAGTCGATAAGCAGCTGGCTGCATGGTCTGGGTCTACAACGACTAAAATAATTAGAAGTCGTTGGTAAAAAATAATATAGTGTACTTAATTGGTGGGACAGGAGTCTTCATAGTCAGGAGGAATATAATTACAGAGAGCTATAGAGGCATAACAAAGGCCATACCTTAACTAAGCGCCTTGTTAGAGGTTGCTTCCTATCAGTTAAAGGCTATACTACTTTCCTTCTTGACGTCCTCAGCAAGAGAGGCCGAGCGCACGCTAGAGACATGTTGGAAGTCGCGGAGAGGCCCTAGTCTCGACTCGCGGGTCCAGTGATGCCAACACGACGGGGGTGAAAGCTATATGGGCGAAGAGGCAACAAGCCACGTAGTTCCATTCCAGACCACTAGAGGCGCTAGGGGTCAAACGAAGCTGGAAATGACCAATGAGAGCTGTCTAAGCTTCAATGGTGGCTGTTTTGAAATATTATATCGTCTTGCTCTGCACTGAACTCTGTGGTCCTCGGTTACAGTCGTCTTTGTATTTGTTTCATATTCACATACCACTCATTTTCATTATAAACAGAATTTTTACTTTAAATTCATGAAGTTCAACGTGGAATTGAAGAGATTTCCTGCTGAAAAATGTCCACAATTTATTGTAAGGTAAGACATTTAATTATTCATTAAATGATCTCGTAGCCTATAAATGAAACGTATTCTCTTCTATGGTGAATTAAGCAGTGTGCTTTCCGTTTGTTTATTTAAATAACGTTGATATGTCTGTGGTAGTTTTTTAATTAAAACTTTTATGTTGTTTTTTTTCAGGATATTCAACACAACAGATTGACGCTGAAATACTCCTACAAGTTCCCCTGCTGTTCATCTGGCTATTACGTGGGTTCAATGGAAGAAATTTGCAACAATCATTTCTACAGGTTTCCAAAACAACCTAAAGAGTTGCTTCCAAGGTGGAAGAGTGTAAACTGTCACCAGATGTGAACTGTGCTTCTTATTTTGTATGTGAAGATTATTTTTTCGAAGATGATTTTATGAATAAGAGTAAGCATAGGCTAAACAGGGGTGTGTTTCCAAAACATGTGACAGGTGTTCCTTGTGAAATTGCCAAAATCGGTAGTGAATCTGGTGATGCTGTTGTTAATAGTGCATAAAAAGTAAGTTTTGTTTTCATTTCACTGTTTTTATCCACCTTTCCTGCTTTTGGTACTTGATATTGATGTTTTCTTTTTAGTGTTGAAGCATTTACAGTGGTAAGATGTAGGAACCTTTTTAAGAAATTAATGGTCAGTAGAGCAAGTTTGCTGGGCAGTTACTCAGAACTTACAGTCCTGAAACATAGTTGTACAAATTTTAGTATTCTTGATTAATTAATACTGTGATAAATATTTCTTAATTGAACCTACCTAATTTTCATAAAGGATTTTGTTACACGTTACACAACTTAAGAGAGACTCTAGAAAGTTAACAGCCTGGGCAAGCATTGATGGAGCCTGGTATGGTGCTAAAAGCATGAGGTATTTTTATGGTTCTTAGTTCTTAGAAATGGCATGTTTGTCTCTCTTTTGCCACAACACGCGATCTAGTGTAGTGTTGCATCTAGTTCTTATGAACCATACAACATGCTGGAGCTTTTACATCTTGATAGATAACAATATAAGCATGTCAATGTAAAAGTCTATTTTTGACGTTTCCGCCTGATAGTCGCTGCTCCTATCATGTTTTCTTGTCTGTCAGACGCAAACTTCAACAATAGACTGAAAATATTACTGAATAGGCTTCTCTCTGCTGTAGTACAGTGTGCTATAGCTGTGTTTCAATTATTTTGTTATTATGCCAGCCAAAATAATTACATAGCACGCCCAAAAAAAATAAGGTTATAGAATTAAAAGAAAAATAAAAACCTTCAACGTAAGTAAACTGGGGGGGGGGGGGCGGGGGATGCAACCTGCAATGTTTTTATATTGTAGTTCGTCTCCATACCACTTGAGGCGCTGTTGTGAGTCTGTGTTTCCCACTTTTAACACGGGAGTTGCGTTTCTCTTTTTTCTTGTTCTGTGACTAATAGGGGCCGCGATCGATGACTGCAACCCCTAACAATGTTGATGCCACACAAATATTTTTATATTTTATCACACAATTAAAACTAAAGAAAAAATTTCATTTAAACATTTTCTTTCAAGAAATACATCAGTACATAGCATACAAACTGCCAGCAACTGCCACAATTTTCTTCTTCTTATCGTCCATACTTTCTAATTCAAGGTGGATCATGAAGATATGCAAATATTGTAATATGTTGTTGTAGCAGTAAAATTAAAGAAAAAATTACATATGAACATAGGTCCACAAATGTTTAGTTACGGAGTTATGCTTAATAAAAGATTTTGCCTGAAACTTACCAACTTCGCCAATATGAAGCCACCGCAAAACTGTAAGAGGTTAAAGTAAAGCACGATTTCCACTTATTCTGTTATTATTGGTCTGGTGAATCTAATTAAACATGTCCCAGACGTGTATCTGCGGTAGTTTTCCAGAACATCCAGAGGAGCAAACATTATTATACAAGTAAATTTGTTATCTTTCCATTAAGAATGTACAAACGTTGTTGGCAACCGTTAGTGAGTTGTTTCAATCGTTCTATATTCTTCAGTGAAAGAACATAATAAAAACATTGTATTGAAGTGAAACCACAGAGTAATTGTTGTAGTTTTTAGATTATTTGCGAAATACTGACACATTCATACAGTTTCAGTTAAAGTTATTACCATAATTTTTTCCAAAATTACATTTACAATTTCTGTTGAAAACTTTGTGCAGTTGCCTGGAATTACTTCTTTGCTTCTCTGGATGTTCCAGAAAACTGCTGCAGATACACGACTGGAACATGTTTTATTAGATTCACCAGACCAATAACAACAAAATTAATGTAAAACGTGCTTTACATTAACATCATACAGTTTTGCCATGACTTCATATTAACGAAGTTACTAAATTTCAGCCAAAATCTTTTATTAGCCATAGCTCAGAAATGAAACATTTGTGGACTTATGTTCATATGAACATTTTTCTTTAGTTTTACTTGTAGAACAACATATTAAAATATTTGCATGTATTCGTGATCCACCTTGTATTAAAAAGTATGGATGATAAGAAGAAGAAAGTTGTGGCAGTCGCTGGCAGTTTGTAAGCTATGTACTCATGTATTTCTTGATAGGAAAATCACACAACATAGAAGATGTAACACAGTGGGTAATAAACGACTATAACGAACATGGGAAAACCAACATTTATTGACAGTCACCTATTGTGTTGGTTTACACAAATCTTCCCCACCTTACACACTTCTTTGAAGTGGCCCACTTTTTTCTGGCGTTATTTCTGAAATCAGTGAAAGTATTTTAAACCTGTCTTGCGACTCCAAGGCAATGCGTATTTTTGTCACCAAATGTGTTTCGTTTTATAGAAACAAAATAACATCAATCATCTCAATGAAACATATATACAATTTGGCTTGCTTTCTCCATCTAAAAACAGTTCATTACAAAACATGTTGGTGTTACTCCTTAAGATTTTTACTCACACGTTTAGAAGTACAGAAGTCCTTACATTTTTTGTTAATTTATGTCTTTACTTACATTTGTGATCTCAAAATTTGTCGGGGAAAAATGCTAAAACTTGTTTAGGAATCAGAGAAATATCAGGGAATTTCATTTTGGGTAAGTTGTGGCAAACCCTGTTTTCTGTGTAAAAATAACGTTTTTATTTACAATCAGTTGGTCAGGGACTTTTGCTAAAGAGGCCAAACGGGAACGCAACCTGTATACCTTTTGCTGTAAAATGAATGATATGGCTTGTCATTTCTTCTCGTCATTCTGTGGTGTCTTTTCGTTCTGTGGTGTCTCTTTTTTTGTATTAGTGTTACAGAGTACGCACACGTTTCTATGTACCTTTCTTGATAGATAAAATACATTTTTTTGAAATGTGTAAGAGGAATTTAATTACAGTATTCAACCCAATAATATCCCATCATAATAACCATAGCTTTGTAAGGATATTTGCATCCCTCTTTCGTTACCTATTCAATAACGCTAACAAATTGTTCGAGGGTGAAACGACTGAGAACAGTGTATGTTCTTTCGTTACCTATTCAGTATCGCTAAGGAGAATCACCCTGAGATCGAGTTACCGATTATTTCATTCCATTCCTTACGTAAATTTTTTAATGTAAGAATCATGTTAGGTTGCTCGATCAATTACCTTCGAACAACGACGTAGGCAGTGGCTTAAATGGCATGGTGTGTCGTGCCTCATGATATTAATACACAGTAAGCTCAAAATTACGTGAATACGTAATTACATCATTAATTTCATTTATCCATGCTTTTTGCTCACATTTGCCGTCTTACGACGTTACTTCCGTCCGTCAAGAGACTCCATAATAATCAGTATATTTATTTTCCTTCACATATTTGGAAAAGTTTCGTAATAGCAATATCCGAGACCTTTCTCTCGCACTATGAGCTCCAGAGCGAAACGTGTGTACGCTTTGTAACAATCAGACAACAATGACGAGAAGAAATGAAACGTCATATCATTAGTTTTACAGTAAAAGATATACCGTTACGTATTTCGTTACCGTTTGGCCTCTTTAGCAAAAGTCTCTGAGCAAACGATTAAATTATCACTTCAATTACAAAACGAATTTTCACAATATATCAAAGTATTAATATGTTTCTGTTGGCACTTTTCACCTCATTACACGGTCATGAAGTCACGAGGTGGCAATGCCTACATATGTGCAGTTAGTGGGTAGCGTATATATCGTTACAATCGACACCAGTGTCTTATAGGCCCTTTGCTGTTCCTTATCTATACAAACGATTTGGGAGACAATCTTAGCAGCCATCTCTGATTGTTTGCAGATGACGCTGTCTTTTATCGACTAAAAAAGTCATAAGAAGATCATAACAAACTGCAAAACGATGTAGAAAAAATATCTGAATGGTGCCAAAAGTGGCAGTAGATCCTAAACAACGAAAAGTGATAGGTCATCCACATGAGTCTGGAAAGGAACTCGTTAAACTTCGGTTACAGTCTAATCTAAAAGCCGTAAATTCAACTACATATCTAGGTATTACAATTACAAACAACTTAAATTGGAAAGAACACGTAGAAAAGTTTGTGGGGAAGCCTAACCAAAGGCTACGTTTTACTGGCAGGACACTTAGAAAAAGTAACAGACCTACTAAGGAGACTGCCTACGCTACACTTGTCCGTCCTCTTTTAGAATACTGCTGCGCGCTGTGGGATCCTTACCAGATAGGACTGATGGAGTACATCGAAAAAGTTCAAAGCACGGCAGCACGTTTTGTATTAACGCGAAATATGGGAGAGAGAGTCACAGAAATGATACAGGATTTGGGCTGGAAATCATTAAAAAGAAAGGCGTTTTTCGTTGCGACGGAATCTTCTCACGACATTCCGATCACCAACTTTTTCCTCCGAATGCGAAAATACTTTGTTAACAGCGACCTACATAGGGCGGAACGATCACCACGATAAAATAAGGGAAATCAGAGCTCGTACGGAAAGATATAGGTGTTCATTCTTTCCGCGCGCTATACGAGATTGGAATAATAGAGATTTGTGAAGGTGGTTCGATGAACACTCTGCCAGGCACTTAAATGCGATTTGCATATAGATGGAGATGTAGACCAGTGAACGTAATAATGGTTACCAACGTGATGCGAAAGATAAGGACTTGGGGCGAGGTAATGTTTGTGTGTGTGTGTGTGTGTGTGTGTGTGTGTGTGTGTGTGTGTGTGTGTATGTATGTGTGTGCGTGTACGCAAGATAAGTTAGGCTTCGTTCCTAAGTTGTGTGTGTGTGTGTGTGTGTGTGTGTGTGTGTGTGTGTGTGTGTGTGTGTGTGTGTGTATACGCAAGATAAGTTAGGCTTCGTTCCTAAGTCGTGTGTGTGTGTGTGTGTGTTTGTTTGTGTGTGTGTGTACGCAAGATAAGCTGGTCTACGTTCCGAAGATGTGATCTGTACATACCGCCTACTGTAAAAGGCTGCCAACAACCTTAGCGATCTAATCGCATCGCAAAATGTCGTTTTATGTTTGTGTGAGATCTAAACAACGTAAGGAGTGTTTGAATACGAGCGTCTGCAGAATACTATTTCGCGAAATCTTGTAGTTTTATTTTTTGATTATAGGAAATTACTTTTTAAACAACTGAACTTCTGAACAATATTTTGCTAAAAAAAAGGAAGATTTCTCACTGGGATTGTTATCACAGGTTCTCAAAATTCGAAACTTGTGATTTTTATTGCTGGGAGTGCGTTTGTATGATTGAGGAGGTGTGCTCCAGGATCTAAAATTTTAGAAATTAAGAACTCTAGGAATGTTGAAATGAGATCTGTTTTAAGAGGGTGCTCAGTTCCCCAAGGCGTTTAACTCTCAAGAACATGTACGAAACCGTAAAAGAGGAAATATCACCAATGAAAAAACAAAACAAAAATGCAAGTTTAGTTATGGCCATCGCAAATGCGTAATGACCAAGTGCAAGACATGAGACATTATCATTCTTTGTTGAGGATGTGAGATCTAGTGTATTTTGTACATGTGAATGGCTAGCGCAACCAGAAACAGAGTGCAACAGAAGTATTGAATACCTAGAATTGTGAATGTATTGTCTAGAGCAGGGGTACTCAAACTGTTTTCGTTGCACCCGCTTCTGAAAGATAAATTATTCCGCTTACCTTCTATTTTTTTTCCTTCCTCAGCTCTTCTCTTACTTGGCACAAAAACAGCTCACGTTATTTGTTTACTTCTAATTATTGTAACTATCGATTACCACAATAATAATAATTATTCGAGCACCTGAGAGTTCAACTTAAAAAAAAAAGAAAGAAATCGTACGTCTGTATCATTCAAAGTTAGTGAAATTTAACAGTTACAACCAGTTTATAATAACACAGCTCATGTCCAGTTATTGGAACTGAGCAGGTATGTGTATTTCACTACGTATGTACCCCTTCAAAATTAGTTCACTAATTAGTTAGTTAAAGCTTAACTGTTTCCATCGATACTGCTTTTTACCATGTTTTAATATTTAAACGATCGCTGAGTACATATGACGATAGAACAACAGTTGACATTTAATGACCAATTTAAAAACTGTTATATCCAAAATGATCATCCAAAAAGGTAATAAGCAAGAATAAAAACGGTTCAAAATTCGGAAATTTTCTTACACCTGCACTTTTAGTGTGACATATGTGCTTGAATTTGTGCACAAAGCAGATCCAATCCTGGCTGCATCTCTAAAACAGCAACTCGCAGATTCCTTTCCAGCTGCCATCGAGACAGATGTTTCATCTTGAATAATGTCATTGTGTTAAAGTTGACTCACACAAGAAAGTTGATGTGAAGGCTAACTACACAATCACTGCTCTTCTTCGTAAACTGGGACAGTTATTTCGAGTCTGCACCCATAAAGTTTCAAGAGACTTCGAATTAAATTATTTCGAAATGTTCTCTCGCTTGAGAATTCTGTTAGCTTCTCCTGTGCTGTTGTTGCCAATTGGTCCGTTATGATCTTATCGAACGGATTCTGGGCTCTGTTATACTCAAATAAAGACTCTGGAAATTTACCCTTCAACTGTTGACCAATGTTTTCGAGATGTACTACATCAATTCTACTAATTTTAGCTACATCTTATTAGCTTCCCTTCACGTAATCGCTCAGATAACAAAATATGTCGTAGTTACCCTACCCCATCTGGGTTTTCCAAAGTCCAAGTTTCTCTAGAACGCAAGCATTTTCTCACTTGGAAAGATGATATTACTATTTTTGCCTTGAAGTGATACGTTAAGATCATTCAGTTTCTCAAAGACGTCCGACAAATAGGACAATATTAGAAGACACTTTTCAGGCAGAAACAGAGCTGCGAAATAAGACTGCGGTTGAATAGAAAAGGCGAGGTGCATCCTTTAACTCCACAATATAACGAAGGGCTTTGCCACCAGACATACAACGTACCTCCGTATGTATTAGAAGCGAATCATGAGTAGAATCCATCTTCTCGCGAAAAATACAAAATACACTACTCGTCAAAGCACGTGCTTTTACAAAGTTTAAAACACTGACTGCATGGTACAGCACTTTCGGTTGTGCCTCTTTAGAAGCTAGGACTAATCGCTCCCCGTGTATCATGCAATGTGAGAACTTTAGAGAAGGAGAAACACCACATTCGCTTACCGAGAATCCCTTTCTAGTTCCAGTAAATGCTGCCACCCCATCGCTACATCGCAACACAATTTCTTCGTGACAGATTGTTGTGAACAAAAAAAAGGAATTCACAAGAAAGAAAATATTTCATTTCCATGAACATGGCGCACAAAAAACAAGAAGCTTGGGGAAATTTCGGATATCTGTACTGCCATAAAGTTGCACGGCGAATTGTCGGCTATCATGAAGAGTTGGTAGCAATCGATTTATCATGTCAGTGGCTATTGCGTCAATGATACGAGCCACGGTATCATCTGAGAATGGTATGGACTTCAGACTCTTGCGAAACCTTCTTCCAATCATGATTTCGAAAACTTTGACGGCTGCGGGAAGAGATAATATCTCGCCGATAATGTGTGGTCATTCGGATTTTGCAGCTAAGCAGAATACCTCTAGGTATGCTCATACGGCCTTTTTAGGAAGCGATACCAATTTTTTGATGAATCTGATCCTTGTATTTAGTTGCTGTTCACGGCGCTAAGAAAATTCGATGGGTTTACTTACATGATCTAGATATTTTGTCTGCAGATGTCTCTTTAGTTTTAAGGTTTTCGGCCTATTGTTGACTAAAATCCCCAAACAAAGAACACATTGCTGCCTTTCCTCACTATTCAAAGAATGCTGATAAAGAGTAATGTCAGATAATCAGCTTGCTTTTTACGCACTTTGGTTTTGCGCTTAGAATTAACGTTGCTGGTCGGAATAGAGTGAGATGCAATAGATGAATGTATTTTGGTTAAATTCTAATCTATTCCGGTATTAGAATGCATACTTTAGTAAGAGAAGAGGCACTAGGTAAATGACTTCGAAAAATGGTTCAAATGGCTCTGAGCACTATGGGACTCAACTGCTGTGGTCATTGGTCCCCTAGAACTTAGAACTACTTAAACGAAACTAACCTAAGGACATTACACACATCAATGCCCGAGGAAGGATTCGAACCTGCGACCATAGCAGTCGCACAGTTCCGTGCTGCGCGCCTAGAACCCCGAAACCACCGCGGCCGGCAAATGACTTCATGGGATCCCTTTTTACCTCTGCGAATCAGCCAATCACCCAAGGGAAGCGCGGCATTTGTATCACTTTGAGGCTTATCTCATGAGGGGCAGCATAGATACTGCCTACATGAAAATTAAAGAGACTTTTGGAGAAAAGAGAACCACTTGTATGAATATCAAGAGCTCAAATGGAAACCCAGTTTTAAGCAAAGAAGGGAAAGCAGAAAGGTGGAAGGAGTATATATAGGGTCTTGCAGGGGCGATATTCTTGAGGACAGTATTATGGAAATGGAAGAGGATGTAGATGAAGATGAAATGGGAGAACTACTGACAGCCTTGGGAGAGCCAGTCCTGACAAAACTCTACCATCTGGTGAGCAAGATGTATGAGACAGGCGAAATTCCATCAGACTTCAAGAAGAATATAACAATTCCAATCCCAAAGAAAGCAGGTGTTGACAGATGTGAAAATTACCGAATTATCAGTTTAATAAGTCACAGCTGCAAAATACTAATGTGAATTCTTTAGAGACGAATGGAAAAACTGGTAGAAGACAACCTCGGGGAAGATCAGTTTGGATTCCGTAGAAATGCTGGAACACGTGAGGCAATACTGACCCTACGACTTACCTTAGAAGAAAGATTAAGGAAAAAGAACCTACGTTTCTAGCATTTGTAGACTTAGAGAAAGCTTTTGCCAATGTTGACTGGAATAATCTCTTTCAAATTCTGAAGGCGGCAGGAGTAAAATACAGGGAGCAAAAGGCTATTTACAGTTTGTACAGAAAGCAGATGGCAGTTACAAGGGAAGCAATCGTTGGGAAGGGAGTGAGACAGAGTTGTAGCCAATCCCCGATGTTATTCAATCTGTATATTGAGCAAGCAATAAAGTAAAAACAAAAGAAAAGTTCGGAGTAGGTATTAAACTCCATGGAGAAGAAATAAAAACTTTGAAGTTCGCCGATGACATTGTAATTCTATCAGAGACAGCAAAGGACTTGGAAGAGCAGTTGAACGGAATAGACAGTGTCTTGAGAGGAGGATATAAGATGAACATCAACAAAAGCAAAACGAGGACAATGGAATGTAGTGTACTTAAGTCGGGTGATGCTGAGGGAATTAGATTAGGAAATGAGACACTTAAAGTAGTAAAGGAGTTTTGCCATTTGGGGAGCAAAATAACTGATGATGGTCGAAGTAGAGAGGATATAAAATGTAGACTGGCAATGCCAAGGAAAGCGTTTATAAAGAAGAAAAATTTGTTAACATGGAGTATAGATTTAAGTGTCAGGAAGTCGATTCTGAAAGTATTTGTATGGAGTGTAGCCATGTATGGAAGTGAAACGTGGACGATAAATAGTTTGGACAAGAAGAGAATACAAGCTTTCGAAATGTGGTGCTACAGAAGAATTCTGAAGATTAGATGGGTAGATCACATAACTAATGAGAATGTATTGAATAGAATTGGGGAGAAGAGAAGTTTGTGGCACAACTTGACTAGAAGTAGGGACCGGTTGGTAAGACATGTTCTGCGACATCGAGGGATCACCAATTTAGTACTTGAGGGCAGCGTGGAGGGTAAAAATCGTAGAGGGAGAGCAAAAGATGAATACACTAAGCAGATTCAGAAGGTTGTAGGTTGTAGTAAGTACTGGGAGATGAAGAAGCTTGCATAGGATAGAGTAGCATGGAGAGCTGCATCAGACCAGTCTCAGGACTGAAGATCACAACAACAACAACTTAATCTAAATCCGGTTAACTACTTCCACTGAACACGCATTAGAAATCAATTTTCAGCTGACTCACTATTCTTGAAGTGACTCGGAAGTCTGGCAGAAATCGAGTAGATAGTTACAATGGCTGTGATTAGCAATATATTCTTGTAGGCAGTCTTGCAAGGAAGTGGCGGGCACATTGTCAAGCAGCTTGTTGTCAGTGGTGGTTGTTAAATGTTTGTATGTACGAGGCCTGACCAATAAAGAATGATCATAATCTCTTTTATGGTCATACTTTCTCTCGCTAAAATTTAATCTTGTGATATTCTGTTAGCTTAATGTGCAACAGACATGTTGTAGTAGTTTCATTGTGGGACTCCTGATTCCCTCCTGTGAGAGGCAGGCAAGGCCAGACACTTTCCGTATGGCCTATCGCTACAATGGAGGTAACATGCGAGAAACAATATGCGGCTTTGAAATTCTGATTTCGTCTCAAAAGATCTTCAGCTGAGTCCTATACAATGCTACAGGAGGCCTATGGAGAGTCTGTTCTCCCCTACAGCACAGCTCGAAGGTGGTTTAAAATGTTTAAAGAAGGCAGACAATCAGTTTCAAAGGAGGGTGCTCCAGTTACTGCTGTTACGGAAGAAAACATCAACACTGCTGCTGTCATTGTGAGATAGAATTGACGAATTACCTTAAGGTCACTTTCTGAAATACTGAACATTTCATTGGGTGCTCCTCAGAAGTTGGTGACAGAAAAATTACTCATGACACGTATATGTGCGCAATGGGTTCCAAGACTCTTGATTCCCGAACAAAAGGACATTCGCATGCAGGTCTGCATGCAGTTTAAGTCTACATCAACATCTACATCTACATACACACTCCGCAATCCACCATACGGTGCGTGGCGGAGGGTACCTCGTACCACAACTAGCATCTTCTCTCCCTGTTCCACTCCCAAACAGAACGAGGGAAAAATGACTGCCTATACGCCTCTGTACGAGCCCTAATCTCTCTTATCCTATCTTTGTGGTCTTTCCGCGAAATGTAAGTTGGCGGCAGTAAAATTGTACTGCAGTCAGTCTCAAATGCTGGTTTTCTAAATTTACTCAGTAGCGATTCACGAAAAGAACGCCTCCTTTCCTCCAGAAACTCCCACCCGAGTTCCTGAAGCATTTCCGTTAACACTCGCGTGATGATCAAACCTACCAGTAACAAATCTTGCAGCCCGCCTCTGAATTGCTTCTATGTCCTACCTCAATCCGACCTGATAGGGATCTCAAACGCTCGAGCAGTACTCAAGAGCATGTCGTATAAGTGTTTTATAAGCGGTCTCCTTTACAGATGAACCACATCTTCCCAAAATTCTACCAATGAACCGAAAACGACTATCCGCCTTCCCCACAACTGCCATTTCATGCTTGTCCCACTTCATATCGCTCTGCAATGTTACGCCCAAATATTTAATCGACGTGACTGTGTCAAGCGGTACACTACTAATGGAGTGCCGGCCGCGGTGGTCTCGCGGTTCTAGGCGCGCAGTCCGGAACCGTGCGACTGCTACGGTCGCAGGTTCGAATCCTGCCTCGGGCATGGATGTGTGTGATGTCCTTAGGTTAGTTAGGTTTAAGTAGTTCTAAGTTCTAGGGGACAAATGACCACAGCAGTTGAGTCCCATAGTACTCAGAGCCATTTGAACCATTTTACTAATGGAGTATTCAAATATTACAGGATTATTTTTCCTATCTACCTGCATTAATTTACATTTATCAATATTTAGAGTTAGCTGCCATTCTTTACATCAATCACAAATCCTGTCCAAGTCATGTTGTATCCTTGTGCAGCCACTCAACGACGACACCTTCCCGTTCATCGCTATCCACCCTATCCGAAAGATCATCATGTAGATAGAAAACAACAGTGGACCTACCACACCTCCCTGGGGCACTCCAGATGATACCCTCATCTCCTATGTACACTCACCATCGAGGACACCGTACTGGGTTCCATTACTTAAGAAGTCACATGGGTTGATGTTAGAGGAAGACCCGGAGTTTCTTTTAAATGTAATACTGCTGATAAAACACGGCTACATCATTTTGATCCTGAGAGCAAACAGCAAAGCTCAGCGTGGAAATCTCCTTCATCACCAACTCCCAAAGAAGCAAAAGTGGTTGCTTCTGATGGCAAGTTACGGTCATCTCATTCTTTGATATTCATGGAATGGTTTATCAGCATTTTGTACCTGCACAGACACATAAGTAACTGGGCAACACTACAGGGATGTTCTGAAAACACTGCAAGTCCGTATTAGACACAAAAGACCACATTTCCGTGAAGCAGGCTGGATACCGCACCACGATAATGCACCACCGCATATTGCCGATGTTGTTGCTGAATATCTTGCAAAAATCAACGTGAAGTGCATCCGTCATCCTCCGTATGCAAAATTGTTTAGGCTTTCGTGGCCACTTGTTGACAAACTGCCTATTGGCTACTGTCTCGGGTTCTTCGGTCGACGTTCATCTAATGATTTTTCTGACATTTCGCCAGCACGAGTGGCTGGCATTGTCAAAGCTTTACCCTGTATTGCCGGTGGTGAACTGGAGCCGAGCTTTTTTTATATATTTTTTATAGAGGTGGAGCCCCTCCACGCCCACACTGGCATGATGGCCACACAAAAGGCCTACTGCCATCTCTGCATAAGGGTTAGTATTCACTAAAGTGAGGTGTCGCAGGATGTGGGTACTGCGATGTTTGAGTACGTCTGGTTAAGATTAACCATTAATACGCGCTCATCTGGAGATAGATTGGTCGAAATCTGACGAAGGGTAGAGGTTTTAAGGGCAGAGGAAAAAAAGTGCCAAGGCAAGAGCCAAGGGAAGAAAACCTCTGCGATAGTTAGGTCGGGTGGTAAGAGCAGTAGCGGTTGTCTTGCTGCCTGCGATAGGTTGTGCAAGGATAGGCTTTGTTAGTAGTGGGTATCATGCATGTCGATACCTTGTCGTTGTGCGTTTGTGCTGCTCGGCGGCTGGCGCTGGGTGCTGGTACAGAGTCCTCGTTCAGCGTCAGCGACCTGTAACAGTTAGGTTTGTTATCGATCTTGTGTCCGATGGGTCATATACCGCAAGCACAGTGTGAGGGAATGTTGGCAGCTTGTTTGTGCGTCTGTGGGCGAGCTCGTCGGTGTCCCTGCTGTGGCCTGTTGATCGGCTCTAGTAGCAGCTGGTAGTCGCCAGTCAGTGTTGCTGATGTGCAGGGACTTACCGACGTTTGTCGCTGTTTCCGTATGTTAGTTTACCATAGGTGACTATGCCCTAGCTAGCAGTGTCTTTGGCCGCTTGTGCTTCCACCTGTGGTTGTGATAGCAGTTTCCCAGAGTAAGGATGAAAGGATTGTTCGAGTGTCTCGAGTTCCTGTATAGTCATGTGGCGTGTTTTTTGAATACTTCCTTGAGGGTATCGAGGCGGTATTCATGGTGAACATCCACGGTGCGTGTGTAGCGTGGAGCGTTGCTAATGATTCGTAGCACCTTGTTCTGTATGATCTGCAGGCGTCGCAGTCGTGTAGGAGCTGCATATCCCCAGACGGGAGCTGCGTACGTCATCAGAGGTGTAATCAGTGTCATGTATATGGACCTCGACACCCTCCTGTTCAGTGTGCTTTCCCTGTTGAGCATTGGGTAGAGCTGTATGAGCCTCGCGTGCGCTCGGTTGGAAACGTATTCAATGTGATCCCCCCATGTAAGTTTCCGGTCCAGCCAGACACCAAGGTGCCTGACTTTCTCTCGGAAACGTATTGGGCGTGTATGTAGTGTTGTTGGTCTACAGTGTTGGTGTTTGGGCAGTAGTTTCGGTCTGCGTGTGAACTGCTTCGCACTTGTCGACGTTTACTTTAATGCGCCATAGCTCCAACCAAGTCTCAGCTGTTCTCAGTGCTGTCTGTATTCGTGAATTGATGTTCGACGGTTTCCAGTCTTGCACGAGGATGGCTGTGTCATCCGCGTAGACGGCTAACGTCGTGTTTTGTGTCGCTGGGAAGTCATTAATGTACAGGTTAAACAAGATGGGCCCTAGGATGCTTCCTTGGGGTACTCCAGCTTGGATGCCGTGTTGTGTTGATTGTTTATCCTGCACATTAGTGTTGAAACATCTGTTCGTGTGGAGCTGAGCTCGCGGCCGCAGACTATATGTACCTGGCGCGCCAACGTCCGAGGGCTTCTCCGCGGTCATTTCCGGTGCGGTTCTCCTCTTGCTACCTGCGACGGTCGTTCGCTGCAGTACGGGAAGCCAGGATCTGTTTACCTTAAGGCTTTCCTCTTTCTTGTTCAAACTGTTCGCGTGTTTTGTATTTCTACAGTTTCTCTGAACAAGCGCGTGTGATACTGCTTCTCTACAGCCAGAACTTCCGTGTCGGCGAATTTTATTATGTGGTCGGTCTCATTCAGTGCGTGCTCTGCCACGGCCGATTTCTCCACCTGCTCCATCCTACAATGTCGCTTATGATCTTTGGTCCTGCTCTTAATTGGACGACTGGACGATCAATTAACACCAGGATCAAAGAGCATAAGTGACATTGCAGGTTGGGGCAAGTGGAGAAATCGGCCGTGGCAGAGCACGCACTGAATGAGACCGACCACGAAATAACATTCGGCCTGCCGGAGTGGCTGAGCGGTTCTAGGCGCTACAGTCTGGAACCGCGCGACCGCTACGGTCGCAGGTTCGAATTCTGCCTCGGGCATGGATGTGTGTGATGTCCTTAGGTTAGTTATTCATTGCAAAATATTCTCATGTTGAGCAGTGAGGTACCTAATCTCGAAATGTCACAATGAGTATGAGTATTACAAACAAACAGACAGTTCACCTGATGCTAATAAATGAGGCTATAAATAACAGTAGAATTAAATTACTGTAGTACCATTAGTTCTAGGAGACTGATGACCACAGCAGTTAAGTCCCATAGTGCTCAGAACCATTTGAGCCAACAAAATTCGCCGGCACGGAAGTTCTGGCTGCAGAGAAGCACTATAACACGCGCTTGTTCAGAGAAACTGTAGAAATACAAAAACACGCGAACAGTTTGAACAAGAAAGAGGAAAGCCTTAAGGTAAACGGATCCTGGCTTCCCGTATTGCAGCGAACGACCGTCTCAGGTAGCAAGAGGAGAACCGCACCGGAGATGACCGCGGAGAAGCCCTCGGACGTTGGCGCGCCAGGTACATACAGTCTGCGGCCGCGAGCTCGGCTCCAGTTCACCACCGGCAATGGAGGGTGAAGTTTTGACAATGCCAGCCACTCGTGCTGGCGAAACGTCAGAAACATCATTAGATGAACGTCGGCCGAAGAACCCGAGACAGAAGCCAATAAGGCAGTTTGTCACCCTCCCTACAGTCCGGATTTAGCCCCATGTGACTTTTTCTATTCCCTACCATGAAAAAACGCCTTCGTGGGAGGTATTATCAATCATCAGAAGCAGTGGCGAAGGCTGCGGTGGCGCATTTGAAGGATCTCTCAAAAAATGGTTTCCAGCATCTACACTCCTGGAAATTGGAATAAGAACACCGTGAATTCATTGTCCCAGGAAGGGGAAACTTTACTGACACATTCCTGGGGTCAGATACATCACATGATCACACTGACAGAACCACAGGCACATAGACACAGGCAACAGAGCATGCACAATGTCGGCATTAGTACAGTGCATATCCACCTTTCGCAGCAATGCAGGCTGCTATTCTCCCATGGAGACGACCGTAGAGATGCTGGTTGTAGTCCTGTGGAACGGCTTGCCATGCCATTTCCACCTGGCGCCTCAATTGGACCAGCGTTCGTGCTGGACGTGCAGACAGCGTGAGACGACGCTTCATCCAGTCCCAAACATGCTCAATGGGGGACAGATCCGGAGATCTTGCTGGCCAGGGTAGTTGACTTACACCTTCTAGAGCACGTTGGGTGGCACGGGATACATGCGGACGTGCATTGTCCTGTTGGAACAGCAAGTTCCCTTGCCGGTATAGGAATGGTAGAACGATGGGTTCGATGACGGTTTGGATGTACCGTACACTATTCAGTGTCCCCTCGACGATCACCAGAGGTGTACGGCCAGTGTAGGAGATCGCTCCCCACACCATGATGCCGGGTGTTGGCCCTGTGTGCCTCGGTCGTATGCAGTCCTGATTGTGGCCCTCACCTACACGGCGCCAAACACGCATACGGCCATCATTGGCACCAAGGCAGAAGCGACTCTCATCGCTGAAGACGACACGTCTCCATTCGTCCCTCCATTCACGCCTGTCGCGACACCACTGGAGGCGGGCTGCACGATGTTGGGGCGTGAGCGGAAGACGGCCTAACGGTGTGCGGGACCGTAGCCCAGCTTCATGGAGACGGTTGCGAATGGTCCTCGCCGATACCCCAGGAGCAACAGTGTCCCTAATTTGCTGGGAAGTGGCGGTGCGGTCCCCTACAGTCTTGGCGTGCATCCGTGCGTCGCTGCGGTCCTGTCCCAGGTCGACGGGCACGTGCACCTTCCGCCGACCACTGGCGACAACATCGATGTACTGTGGAGACCTCACGCCCCACGTGTTGAGCAATTAGGCGGTACGTCCACCTGGCCTCCCGAATGCCCACTATACGCCCTCGCTCAAAGTCCGTCAACTGCACATACGGTTCACGTCCACGCTGTCGCGGCATGCTAGCAGTGTTAAAGACTGCGATGAGGCTCCGTATGCCACGGCAAACTGGCTGACACTGACGGCGGCGGTGCACAAATGCTGCGCAGCTAGCGCCATTCGACGGCCAACACCGCGGTTCCTGGTGTGTCCGCTGTGCCGTGCGTGTGGTCATTGCTTGTACAGCCCTCTCGCAGTGTCCGGAGCAAGTATGGTGGGTCTGACACACCGGTGTCAATGTGTTCTTTTTTCCATTTCCAGGAGTGTACATCTACATGACTACTCTGCAATTCACATTTAAGTGCTTGGCAGAGGGTTCATCGAACCACAATCATACTATCTCTCTACCATGCCACTCCCGAACAGCGTGTTGGAAAACGAACACCTAAACCTTTTTGTTCAAGCTCTGATTTCTCTTATTTTATTTTGATGATCATTCCTACCTATGTAGGTTGGGCTTAACAAAATATTTTCGCATTCGGTAGAGAAAGTTGGTGAATGAAATTTCGTAAACAGATCTCGCCGCGACGAAAAACGTCTTTGCTTTAATGACTTCCATCCCAACTCGCGTATCATATCTGCCACACGCTCTCCCCTATTACGTGATAATAAAAAACGAGCTGCTCTTTTTTGCACCATTTCTATGTCCTCCGTCAATCCCACCTGGTAACGATCCCACACCGCGCAGCAATATTCTAACAGAGGACGAACGAGTGCAGTGTAAGCTGTCTCTTTAGTGGACGCAACCTTTGGCTCGCCTTCCCCACAATATTATCTATGTGGTCTTTCCAGATGAAGTTGTTCGTAATTTTAACACCCAGGTTCTTAGTTGAATTGACAGCCTTGGCAATTGTACTATTTATCGAGTAATCGAATTCCAACGGATTTCTTTTGGAACTCATGTGGATCAGCTCACACTTTTCGTTATTTAGCGTCAACTGCCACCTGCCACACCATACAGCAATCTTTTCTAAATCGCTTTGCAACTGATAATGTTCTTCGGATGACCTTAATAGACGGTAAATTACAGCATCATCTGCGAACAACCTAAGAGAACTGCTCAGATTGTCACCCACGTCATTTATATAGATCAGGAACAGTAGAGGTCCCAGAACGCTTCCCTGGGGAACACCTGATATCTCTTCAGTTTTACTCGATGATTTGCCGAATATTACTACGAACTGCGACCTTCCTGACAGGAAATCACGAATCCAGTCGCACAACTGAGACGATATCCCCTAGGCCCGCAGCTTGATTAGAAGTAGCTTGTTACGTAATATGAAAAATAAGTGTTTCAATCAGAGCTTGCGACCCCCTCTACAACTTTCTGCGCCCCACGCGGATCGCACCCTCCACTTTGAAAAACTATTGTCCACAATGGTGTGCCTCTGTATGTAGAAAGTAAGCTCAGTGCCAACAAAATTGACTGAAATAGCTGTAGTGTTGATTTGGACATACAATTCGCTGCTTTGGGGATGCCAGATGCTAACTTACACTATGTAATCAAAAGTATCTGTACATCCACCAAAACATACGTTTTTCATATTAGGTGCATTGTGCTGCCACCTAGTTACTGCCAGGTAATCCAGGTAATCCATATCATCAATCTCAGTAATCATTAGACACCGTGAGAGAGCAGAATGAGACGCTGTGTGGAACTTACAGACTTTGAATACGGTCAGGTGACTGGATGTCACATGTATCATACGTCTGTACGCGAGATTTCCACACTCCTCTTAACATCCCTAGGTCCATTGTTTCCGATGTGATAGTGAAGTAGAAACGTGAAGGGACACGTACAGCACAAGGGCGTACAGGCAACACCGACTCAAAGGAAGGCCTCGGTGCTTGTTGGTGACGTCACGTCAGCTAGGCACGGCCAACGCCAGGTCTGTTGCAGGCAGAAACGCCTGGGCGTGCTTATCACTGTAAATCTCTTATTTTTGGACAAAATGTTTGGTATCGTTTTGGATTATGCAGTTTTATTTAGATGAAAGATTTTCTTACTATCGTAAAACTACAAATGAAGATCGTAGTTCTGTATTACTGAATTCTGTCGAAACAAACGTAGATCAATATGAGAAGATGTTTTGCCCCATTGCAAGCTTCGCAAATTTTACATTCAAGTAACTATATTTACTTGATCCATTTTGTTATCGAAACTTACCCCAGCCCCCTTACAATTAACTCGTTTCTTTTATTTATTTTCGTTTGACATCGTCACTGGAAATGTGAACTAATTTACATGTGTAAATGTCCAACTGTTGCCAGTCATTAGATTACAGTGGTTTTCAACGAAAGGAATTCTAAACAGGAAACAAAATAGCTTCATACATCGAAAATACTGCTGAGCTTAAACTTTTTCAAACATGCGCATTAGAAAAGATAAATATTCCCCTCTTGCAATTGAAAGGAGAAACTTCATAAGAAAAAAAATTTTCTTTGATAAAACAAGTATCTCTCTTTTGCCTCTTCTTCTGTCCCCCACCCCCTCACCCAACGTGTACAGTCGCAATATATTTCATTAACATTCAGTGCTCCTCACTTCATAGTCAACCAAGATACCTAAAGAAGAGCACCAATATGTACACAGTTTCTTGTAAAAGCAACCCAGTACAAACGTAACTTCGTCAGATTTACAAATAAGTTAAAGAAGCACGAATTCTGTTGCTGCTGGAGCATGAAGTTGTTTTTGTATGTCAATCCTTAAAACAGGTGGAAATTTAAGTTCATGAGTACACTATTTGTTAAGAAGTGCAATGAATTGCACAATTAATTGATTGCAGAAATCTCTCAGGACAATGTGTGTTGGTTAACTAGCGCCAATAGTTTCACATTTTCCTGTGTCAGAGAGGGAGACACCACCATTATGAGTATACCTGCAACAGACCTGGCGTTCGCCGTGCCTAGCTCACGTGACGTCACCAACAAGCGCCGATGCTTTTCTTTGAGTCGGTGTTGGTACAGGCCGACCTCGTCTGTTGACTGACAGAGACCGTTGACAGAACAGTTGAAGTGGGTCGTAATGTGTAAGTGGAAGACATCTATCCAGACCATCACACAGGATGTCCAAACTGCATTAGGACCCACTGCAAGCACGGGAGCAGACTTATAAAAAGTATTCTGGAAGGGGGGGTCTTGGCCCGGGAAATTTTCTAAATTTTAGATGAAAAATAGTGAGTTTTCAAGTTTTTTAAAGCATTTTAGACTCATATGGTCAACATTATAACCCCGAAAACAGGCCTCTCCGTAACTCGACTCTCCGGGATATTCGACAAGCCTGACACATTTTTTGGCTTTGAAAAAACAAACAAAACATATACACCCACGGTATTTTCGTAAAAAGTTAATCTAATTTACAGTTATAATCATGCTTATAGACTACAGAGCAGTGAATATATTGCTCTGAAAAGACTGAAATTATATTTAAAGAAATCCTTAACTATCATTAAAGGAATAAAACATAAAATATTGCTGTCGCACAGTAATATCACGTTGATTAATTAGTGAAATAGCTAATTTAAGCTTACTTTGAATAAGGCTCAGGCCGGCCGCGGTGGTCTCGCGGTTCTAGGCGCCCAGTCCGGAACCGCGCGACCACTACGGTCGCAGGTTCGAATCCTGCCTCGGGCATGGGTGTGTGTGGTGTCCTTGGGTTAAGACCACGAGACATACTGCTGACACTCGCCTACTTCGTTAGAGCGACAAGTCAAATAATCTGATGGTGTTTGTACTGAAGGTCTACCAGTACGCACACCACACCTTCTTTATGCGAAAACGTATTTTCCTGAAGACGGAATTCTTCCATAGCCTTTTTCTAGTTAGAAAAACTTACGGAAGTAAATGCGATGCGAAGCGGGGGATTCCAGGCGCTTCTGCTCCAGTCCTTTTGATGTCGCAGCGCTGGCTCGCCCGCACCAGACTTTCCCTGAAGGTTCGTGCACCGGTACAAATTCTAAGTGTGCCCACAGCGGAGGTGAGCAAACGTGTATTTCATGGTCGAGCGGCTGCTCATAAGCCACACATCACGCCGTTAAATGCCAAACAACGCCTCGCTTGGTGTAAGGACCATAAACACTGGACGATTGAACAGCGGAAAAACGTTGTGTGGAGTGATGAATGATGGTACAAAATGTGGCGATCCGATGGCGGGGTCGAGGTATGGCGAATGCCCGGTGAACGTCATCTGCCAGCGTGTGTAGTGCCATCAATAAAATTCAGAGGCGATGGTGTTACAATGTGGTCGTGTTTTTCATGGAGGGGGTTTTCCACCCCTTGTTGTTTAGTGTGGCACTACCGCAGTACAGGCGTACATTAATGTTTTAAGCACCTTCTCCCTTCCCACTGTTGAAGAGCAATTCGTGGATGGCGATTACATCTTTCAATGCCATCGAGCACATGTTCCTAATGCACGGCCTGTGGCAGAATAGTTACATGACAACATCCCTGTAATGAACTGGCCTGCACGGAGTCCTGGCCTGAATCATACAGAACACCTTTGGAATGTTTTGGAATGCCGACTTCGTGCCAGTTCTCACCGGCCGACATCGACACTGGGTGAAGAATGGGCTGCCATTCCCCAAAAAACCTTCCGCGAACTGACTGAATGGATGCCTGCAAGAGTGGAAGCTCTCATCAAGGGTGGGCCAACATCATACTGAATTCCAGCATGACCGATGGAGGGAGCCACAAAGTTTTAAGTCATTTTCAGCCAGTTGTCCGGATACTTTTGATCACATAGTGTGCGTGTTTGTTCCGTCCGCTGTACCCCAGATGGCAACTAAATTTCATCAACCAATCGGAAAGCTGTCTGCGTCATCTACTCGTCCCCGTGGAAGCAAAAACTGCCTTATATGGAGACTTCAATAATGTTATTGGGGACCGAGCGAGGTGGCGCAGTGGTTAGCACACTGGACTCGCATTCGGGAGGACGACGGTTCAATCCCGTCTCCGGCCATCCTGATTTAGGTTTTCCGTGATTTCCCTAACTCGTTTTAGGCAAATGCCGGGATGGTTCCTTTGAAAGGGCACGGCCGATTTTCTTCCCTATCCCGAGCTTGCGCTCCATTTCTAATGACCTCGTTGTCGACGGGACGTTAAACACTAACCACCACCATCTTATTGGGAAGATAAACAATGCACAACAATGTATGGTCCAAGGACCAAGGCTTAACTTTGGCTGGAGAGCCCAAGAATGGCGATCTGGCACGTCCTAGAGATATATTTTTATTTATTCACTGGAAGAAGTCGGCACCAGAGATGTAAAATTGCATGCTATTGATTCCACTTTTCAGAAATTATGAAGCAGTCCAGTGCAGTAATCATGAAAGTATGGACAAACCCAATGAGTTCACAATAAAGTCCCCACTTGCATTAGAAGTATGTGTTCTGAAATACGGTAATTACAAACAAAAGTTCAAATGCTTTGAAAGCTATATTACCAGCGGCACCAAGTATTTGAAGAATTGTTATCAAACGATGCGTTCAGTTGCATATTTCAGACCTTTAAAGTGAAATCTGCTGAAAATTTTCCACTAAAATCCAAAACTTATTCAACTGCCAAATCAAAATGCATGCACAGAAGTGCAAAATAAAGAGGTGGTATTCCCATAAACTAGCTAAAATGAAATACTTCATCAAATACTAAATACCGAGCGAGGTGGCGCAGTGGTTAGCACACTGGACTCGCATTCGGGAGGACGACGGTTCAATCACGTCTCCGGCCATCCTGATTTAGGTTTTCCGTGATTTCCCTAAATCGTTTCAGGCAAATGCCGGGATGGTTCCTTTGAAAGGGCACGGCCGATTTCCTTCCCAATCCTTCAATAACCCGAGCTTGCGCTCCGTCTCCAATGACCTCGTTGTCGACGGGACGTTAAACACTAACCACCACCACCACCACCACAAATACTAAATGATAAGTCAATGCACTAAATATATTATCATTAAGGATAGACTGTACTGCAATTATTTACGGACCACAAATAAACTAACTAAAGCAGATACACATAAGTCCCAAATGCACAAACATTAAGCTAATCAACAAGAGATAATAGAAAATAAACAATTTAACCACAAAACAAACCCATGCAATGTTGACAGGGGAACAAAATAAACCAGCCCAGCACTTAAAAGCATGGTTATCAATACGTTAACGAGAGATGAAGCAGATAAATACAATTAACAATGAAATAAGGTAACCATCAGAAGGATATAATTCGCACAGAACCTTCTACTGAAACGTATTTTGGAGAAAATGAGTTACATTGTCAAGGCCTAATTCACATACAATCTTCTGTTTGCTTCAGATAACAATGCAGTGGCCCTGACATTATGTCAATAGCACAACTAAAACAGACAATAGAACAACCGAAACAGCCTAAGATAACACAGGCATCTGCACGCTGATGTTTCCACCGAGCGCAGCCGTCTCAAAATTCTTATTGTTCAAGAGCACACACCACAGTTAACTTTTGCTTGTGCCTCATCTCCGCTTGAGGTGAGACATCAGACCCTGTCTGCTCACATGGAACAGGAACTGCTGCCTCTTGTTGCTTTCATGTCTACCCCAGACTCCCCTAGGCAGCGCTGGACATGTGAACTTGCCACTCAGTCTGTACAGCTTGTAAAGGCACATCTGCGGGAAGAGGGGAATTTACATAGGAAACACTTGAAATATAATAAATACGATGGTTGGAACTTTAATAGTGGCAACTATTTATTTACAGCTCGTACAAAATAAATACGAGTTTCAACAATTTACTAACCTTCAAAGTAGACACCGGCATTGTGTGCAACCCGGTTCCAGCGATGTAGAAGTCGTAGGAAAACCTTAGCAGTGCCAGTTGTGTTGACAGTTTGAGCGGCATGGTCTATATTGCCTGACGAATTCGTAGCAGTTCTGAAGTGAATGGCATGAAGCCTTTCCTTCAGTTTAGAAATCGAATTGAACTCATGAGGGCTTAAGTCAGGGGAGTGCAGTAGGTGGTATAGCACTTAGCAGCACCATCAGTCAAACAAATCAGTAACAGCTTGCACTGTACGTGCTTGAGCATTGTCCTGCAAAGTGATGGTCAGGGTTGGGGTTGGGTTGTTCGGGGGAAGAAACTAAAGTCCGAGGTCATCGGTCTCATCGGATTAGGGAAGGACGGGGAAGGAAGTCGGCCGTGCCCTTTCAAAGGAACCATCCCGGCATTTGCCTGGAGCATTTTAGGGAAATCACGGAAAACCTAAATCGGGATGGCCGGACGCTGGATTGAACCGTTGTCCTCCCGAATGCGAGTCTAGTGTGCTAACCACTGCGCCAACTCTCTCGGTGTGATGGTCAGGTCCTGCAGGGAGTTTCACCACTTCTGTCTCTATGCTGGTCGTAGGTTGTGTTCCAAAAATGAATAGCATAGAGACAGAAGTGATGACAGTCCCTGCAGGACCTGACCAACACTTTGCAGGACAATGCTCAAGCACGTACAATGCAATCTGTTACTGATTTGTTTGACAGATGGGGCTGCTAAGTGCTATACCACCTACTACACTCCTCTGACTTAAGCTCTTGTGAGTTTAACTCGATTTCTAAACGGAAGGATAGACTTCACAGCATTCGCTTCAGAACTGCTACAAATTCGCTCGATCTGTCAACACAACTGGCACTGCTAAGAGTATCCTACGACTTCCACATCACTGGCAATGGGTTACACACAATGTCTACTTTGAAGGTCGGTGAAACTTTGAAACACGTATCTATTTTGTACGAGCCGTAAACAAATAGTTGCCACTATTAAAGTTCCAACACATGTTAATAAATAAAGTATTAGTTAAGTACTACTAAGAGTTATCTTGACTGTAGGATACAAGCACAGAAACATATGTAGAATTGTGTCTCTGAGTTATTTTTGTGAAGGAGACAGCTCCTATTGGTTTTAGAAACGATGTAAGACAGATGCTTTTCCATAATTGCAGCAGTTTTATAGGGCACACTGACATTATCATTTATATTTTGCTTAATGTAAATCTTCTTATAAATTTATTGTGATATCACTTAATATTTGTTTCACTTTATGTCAAAAGTCATATCAGCTATATTGTGTCTTGACATGGTGAAAGGGTTGTGTTCATTAAATGCACATAAACAATCCAGTAGGAACCATTTGTTCAATGAGCAAAAGTTTTCAAAGTCTGATAAAATAAGTTTTCATTTGAAGAGACGGACCTTACACAGAAAGCCATTGTCAAGTGCGCCCAACAAAAGTAATGCATTTACAAACATTATTTATTTAAGAAATTACATAATTATTTATAAGTTGGCTCACTCCCTAGCATTTATCCATGAGCCAGCCGGAGTGGCCGTGCGGTTCTGGGCGCTACAGTCTGGAACCGAGTGACCGCTACGGTCGCAGGTTCGAATCCTGCCTCGGGCATGGATGTGTGTGATGTCCTTAGGTTAGTTAGGTTTCATTAGTTCTAAGTTCTAGGCGACTGATGACCTCAGACATTAAGTCGCATAGTGCTCAGAGCCATTTGAACCATTTACCCATGCATGATCCCATCAGATTTAATAATAAAATGAAATTTAAAAGCTGACCCTTGTCTAAGTTGCTCACTGTCCTCCTTATATACTAGGCTGTTATCACTGACTGGCAGCAGTCAACCTCCCTGCTTACTGACCAGCCTCCTGAACCTGCCACTCTCGAAGGTAATCAATACCGGACAGCATGCCATCTGTGGACTGGCACTGCGTGAAAAGTATTGTCCTGCCGATGCTGCCTACAGCTCCCTGGCACTAGCTCCAAGTTTTTATCACCTCCTTGTTGGACACTACATGTTGTATAATGGTCCAGACTAAACTGTTAAAAAGGAGTAAGTACTAATCAAGAGGCTGAGTTCAGCTTGTGTTGCCCTTACAGGGCTCTTTCGTTTTGAGGACATAAGAATGCTGCCTTTTGTTGCTTATTTTCACTTCTGGTTGCCTTCTTCTGAGGTAGTGCACATAAACGAAGTATCTATCCAGCAGAAGTGATCAGGAGAAAATATTGTATAAAGCAGATAGCCACACATCTTACAAAAGCCTTTTTGTACCTCTTGGAACTCTTACATGTGTTTTTCATTACAGTTACTCTTTAAATATTTCAGCTCAACCGTGATTTGCACAGTCACAGTACAATAAATAAATAAATGTAAAGCAGTTCTGTCAGTGACATGCCAAACAACAGTGTGACAAGTACACATGTACCATAAACAGATTCAATAGGTGAGGGTAACTATTTTCTTTGAAAAACACCAGTGTACTGAATTAAATATTTAGCTGGCAACACAATAAATTATATCTACAGGGTGTACATGAAGTCCAGGAACACTTTCAAGTATTTGTTCCACAAGAACCAAACATTGTGCAGATGTCATACATATTGTGTTTTGAAGAGAAACTATGAGAGTTTTTTTTATTTTTAATAAACATTTGATATGCCAACCATGAGAGACCTGGCTGAAGTCAATATGGTAATTGAATTCTTGCCATACCCATCCCAGCATGGCTTCATCGACTGTGGCAGTCACTTCCTGTATTCTCTCCTGGAGCCCTTTTACATCGCTTGGCAAAGGCAGTACATACACCAGATCTTTAATGTGTCCCCACAGAAAAAAAGTCACATGGGGTGAGACCTAGTGATTGGGGAGGCCATTTCATGAAACAGCTGTCCCCTTCTATAGCACAACCGCGGTGTTTGTGACTAGTGCTGGATATCTGCAAATTACCAAACTATGCTATGGCGATACACATGAAAAATAAAACTTTCAGGATTTCTCATCAAAATGACATATATACGATATCTGTACAATGTTTGGTTCTTTTGCATTAAATAATTGAAAGTGTTCCCAGACTTTATGTATACCCTGAATTTAATTAAACTGAATAAGCAATAGCTTTTTGTTCAGATTAGTGGCTTTGCTCCTCATGTAATAGGCTACATTTAGCTGATATAATCACCAACAGTATCAGACAATATAGTGATGTTTTAACAGGGTTGACATTTGCTTCGTTTTTCCAGTGGATGTGCAGAAGTGAAAGTAGTGTTGGCACAGCCACGGCCACTGCCCTAGACTAACAGGCCAGCAAGATGGGGAGACTTCTTGGTCACTAGACTTTGCACCAGTTTTTTGGATTAAATCCTAAGCCTCTCCACAGTGTCTCATGAAGTGAGGGCAAGTAACCTGTTGATGGTGATCCATCCAGCGGATAGGGACTTGAAGCCTGATAGTGCCATTGGTGCTGTATGAAAGGAGTAGGCTACACTATGTGATCAAAAGTATCCAGACACACCCAAAACCATACGTTTTTTTATATAAGGTGCATTGTACCCTAGCGCCAGGTACTCTAGTCAGCGATCTCAATAGTCACTAGACATAGTGAGAGATCAGAATGATGTCCCGCAGAACTCGTGGACTTCAAACATCGTCAGATGATTGGGTGTCACTTGTGTATGTGAGATTTCCACACTCCTAAACATCCCTAGGACCACTATTTCCAATGTGATTGTGAAGTGGAAACGTGAAGAGACACGTACAGCACAAAAATGTACAGACCGACATAGGCTATTGACTGAAAGAGACTGCCAACATCTGAAGAGGGACATACTATGTAAGAGACAGACATCTGTCCAGACCATCACACAGGAATTCCAAACTGCATCAGGATTCGCTGTAAGTACTATGAAAGTTAGGTGGGAGGTGAGAAAACTTGGATTTGATGGTCGAGCAGCTGCTCATAAGCCACACATCACACCAGTAAATGTCAAATGCTGCCTCTCTTGGACGATTGAATAGTGTAAAAATATTGTGTGGCGTGGCAAATCATGGTACACAATGTGGCGACCCGATGGCAGAGCGTGGGTATGGTGAATGCATGGTGAACGTCATCTGCCAGCAAGTGTAGTACCCACAGACCAGCATGTGTAGTGCCAACAGGCGGTGGTGCTACGGTGTGGTCGTGTTTTTCATGGATGGGGCTTGCACCCCTTGTTGTTTTGCTTGTCACTATCACAGCACAGGCCTACACTGATGTTTCAACTACCTTCTTGCTTCCCATTGTTGAAGAGCAATTCGTGGATGGCGACTTCATCTTTAGACACCATCAAGCACCTGTTCATAATGCATGGCCTGTGGCAGAGTGGTTACACAACAATAATATCCCTGTAACGAAGCGGCATGCACAGTCCTGACCTGACTCCTAAAGAACGCCTTTGGGATGTTTTGGAATGCGGACTTTGTGCCAGGCCTCACCGAATGACATCAATACCTCTCCTCAGTGTACCACTCTGTGAAGAATGGGCTGTCATTACCCAAGAAACCTTGCAGCACCTGATTGAATGTATGCCTGTGAGAGTGGAAGCTGTCATCAAGTTAGCCTTGACCATATTGAATTCTAGCATTACCGATGGAGGGCACCTCGTAAGTCATTTTCAGTCAGGTGTTTGGACACTTTTGATCACATAGTGTATGTGCTGGTACTGGGTTTCGCCTTCTCCTTTCTCTCATCATCATACAACTCATACCTAACACCAAATCCATTACACTCACTGAAGCTTTAGGATGACACATAAGATACAACTCCCACTTATCTCCAAGGAAATGACCCATTTAATTGGATTATGATGAGGAATAATTCTGTTTATTGCATCAGAAGTTCTCATCTTTGTATCATAATCTGAGTTTTCTTTAGTTGAAGATTAGTACCTACTACTGAATTAGTAACATTATGATCAACTATAGGAATTAAACCTTTTCAGAGTCGGAACCCACTCGTTGCGATTTTCCAGCCAACAATGTTATGCCACGTTACATCACTTTGTTGTCAGCCACTTCTCCACGTATTGTATTTATAAATGCTCCTGATATTCTCAAAGTGGTTGACTGCTGACAACAAGCTTTCTAAGGGAATAAATGAAGCTGTTGTCAAAACATACGGCTGTTGAAAGAGCTGTCTACAAGAGGTCCTATGATGGACATAATATTTATCATCCTCTCTATATCATTACGTGCAACAAACTCTTTTTTGCTCAATGGTGAGCTACCATGTTGTTGTAGTGGTGAAACACAACTAATGTAAACAGAAAAATAAAATATTGTTACTGAAGATTATGTACCTCTAACCAAACTATTCCTAATTCAAAACTTTCTCTGTCATCACAGAATTAGGAATTTCAGTACATTGATGGAAAGTCCTAGATACTATGATAATAATGTCTGACCACATGGACCTTTCATGGTCATTTGTGGTAAGTATACAAGAAAATGTGCTGTTACAGTAGAGATCTCAGATTTAACCTCTTCCTTACAGTCGAAGGGACTTTATGCATGTGATGTAAACCACTAGACTAGGTAGTTCTAACACTGCCCCATGGTGCACAGGCTTGTGGAATGTTCGTTGGCCCATTAACAGATGGGTGAAGCTCAAAGGGATTATCCACAGGTTGCCCTGTTGCAAGTGTTCTGCACATGCGTGGACCACTTGGCTACCTCGGCTTGCATCTATGCAACCAGGGCAGTATGGTCACATACCAGTCATGTTACAGACCAGCTGTCTAAGGTGTGCTTGTCAGCTGTTTGCCCACCCAATTCTGCCAGTGGACACACAGCAGCCCCTTGGGTAGACACTTGAGATGGAACAGACTATATGAGACCATGCTGCAGCAGCTCCTAGCCTTTGCAACAGAATGAAGTTCTGATAACACATCTCCACATTAGCCTTTACCCTACATCTACACATATGACATCTAAACACCACACATCATCTTACAATGCTTAGCATAAACTACTTTTGGTACCACTACCATTGTCTCCTCCCGCCCCCCCCCCCCCCCACCCCCCGCCCCTTTTGCATATGTGGATGGAGTGCTAGAATAATGACTATTGTTTAACCTTTATATAAACTCAGATGCTACTTTGACATCTTGAGGGAAGAACTAATTTTCTTCTTGTACAATATGGTGTCATCTTTGTCATCCACAACAACTTTATACATTCCTGTTTTATCTAATTAACTCCAGGATAATAAGCTGGTGCATTACTATGCACCACATCAGTGATGAATAATGTCCAATTGTTAAATGAGAAATATGTTCTAAATACTCAACACCTGTGCAGGATAAGCAGGTCTATATATTTCCAATAAATCTATTTGACACTAATATTTGTAACTTCAATTGACTCAATGGGAATGGAAATAAGCATTTGGAGTCATTGGCCGGGACGCCTCTTGCAGGGCAGGTCCGGCCACCTTGGTGCAGATCTTATTACATTCGACACCACATTGGGTGACCTGCGTACTGGATGGGGATGAACTGATAATGAAGACAACACAACACTCAGTCCCTGAGCAGAGAAAATCTCTGCCCCAGCTGGGAATCGAACCCGGGCCCGTAGGACGACAATCCGTCACACCAACCACTCAGCTATCAGGGCGGACAATTTACGCAATAAATTTGCAAGACAAAACATAGTTTCCTTCTAAAATCAGTCTCCACAAAACAATCTCCTGTGGCCAATGCCATGTACACATTTGTTCCATGTAACTGATGAAAAAGAGAAACTAAACATTCCTAGTTGTAAGTCAAAAAGAATACTTATGTTTTTTGATGTAGTGGAGATTCAAGATTTTATAATTTGCATAATATTTTATTAAAAAGCAATCCAGACTGCAGTTTTTATTTTAATTACTAGTTACCAGTTTTGATCTATGAGACCAACTTCAGATGAAGGCTCTGAAATATATAACATTTATTGAGTATCATGCATGGCAATGCCTATCCTCCTTAAAAACTGACATAAAATCAGTGTTTGTTATGATATTAAACGTGTTATACAGGTGACTTGAACCACTAGTACACAGAGCCAGTGTGTATTAACAAGTGGTACCTGTCCTGTGCATCATCATGTTTGTAATGAGTGATATCTGTCCTGTGCAACATAATCTTTGTAATGAGTTGTACCTGTCCTGTGTAACACAATCTTTGCAATGAGTGGTACCTGTCCTGTGTAACATAATTTTTGTAATGAGTGGTACCTGTCCTGTGCAGCATAATCTTTGTAGCGAGTGATATGTGTCCTGTGCAACATGATTTTGCTCAGCAGAATGGATATTCTGTTCTAGACACTATGCAGCACATACACTACTTAGTATCTTGGTCAAATACGTGACAGACAGCAAATTTTAACATTATGACTGTTGCTCTTGGCCTTTTTAACTTTTTTAAATGTACTAGTGGACTGAAAGCAATATTATACTCCATTTTTATGTACAACATGAAGTTTTCTCTTTCTACACACACTATTTATAGATTTTGATCACTATTTTTATGGATCACATAGGGATTTGTGTGTAGAGCTTCCCCTTTGTAATGCCTAGCCTTTGCTAGCTAGTCAACAGTTCATGACAGGTATCAATTGGTGCTACACAGAGGCTCAGTGCATCATCTCCTCACATCATCTGGGTCACACATCGTATGTTGTAACTAATGTTGTTTTACATGAGTTTGTAAGGTGGATAACTGTTTGTCATACATGATGCATTATAGACGACATACAGGGTGGTCAGAAAGAGTCTGAAAAGCTTGTAAGAATGTTGCAAGGTAGGATGTACTGAGAAATAACTCTTAAGAAAAAATTAGATATTTACATCTTCATCTACACCTATACTCTGCAAACCACACTGAGGTTCATGGCAGAGGGTACCTCCCATTGTACCAGTTATTAGGGTTTTTTCATGCCCTGTTCCCTGTAGTGTGCAGGAAGAATGATTGTTTGAATGCCTATGTGTGTGCAGTAATTATTCTAATCATAACTCCATGATCCCTATGTGAGAAATATTTAGGAAGTTGTAGTACATTCCTAGGGTAATCATTTAAAGCTGGTTCATGAAAATTTGTTAATTTTCTTTCTCAGGAAAGGAGTCTTCCAGTTCAGTTCCTTCAGAATCTCTGTGACACTCTCCCACAGATTTCTGCAAGGAGTGGTCTGATACATTATTATTTGTTCTAATACTCTCAGTGTTTCACATCCACAGTCAGTGGATATTGTTCAACAGGAAAAGTTTGCCCAAATCCATAGGGGGAATCAGAGTAAAAAAGTTTAAGTTTGATTGTGACAAGAGCTCAGGTTGCTTGCAATCTTTTTTTTATGATCATTAAGTGACATGGTGTTCCAGATAGATGATTACTTGAAGAGTGGCCTTTAAAAAAAAATTTCATTTTGTCTATTGCATTGCTCTTTGAAAACTTCCACTCAACAGCATTTGCTTCAAAAATGTTATTTGTGGCCTGAAAAATATCCTTCCACAACCTACTATTAATGTAAGCTCAGTTTGCTAAGTAAGTCTCCACTCACCTGCTCTGTAAAACACTGATACAATGTATGATTGGCACTAACTACCACTTAAGAAGTAAAATAGAATTTCAGATAAATCGTGCTATATTCTGGTAACTTAAACACGTAACTGGAAACTGAGCTCATTGCTGCAAAATCTTAGTAATTCATAAGTTTTGAAAATTGCTTTACTACAACTGTTGTTACAGTCAGCCCATCATGTTACCACATGGAAAACTGTAAAGTTTTCTGAAGGAAGTTCCTTGCTCACTTTAAAAAAATCAAGACTTCAGTGAAAACATATTTTTTCCTACATTGACTACTTCAGCTAAAAACACATTTCATTTTGACATGGATTGTAATTGGGAGTATACAAGAATAGCCGAAGTGTTCAATGTGTTTACAAAGAATATGACCTCAAGAAAAGGTAAATTATCTAATAGCACATCACTGGTATATACTGGAAGATTTCCAGTTTACTGCTTGATTCCAGCTGCCAATGCATTAAGGACTCCTGCATAAGACTATAGAACAGAATACTAGATGTGGATTCTACAGTTAACAAAATTATATAAATTTTCTACAATCATACATTTTTACAATAATAATGTACCTCCTATATACTCAGCACATCATAATAATACTTCTGAAGCAGGTAGGCATGAATAGTTGTTTTAAACTCTGAATAATCTTTTATAAATTTGATGTCAGAAGGTAGTTTCTAGTACAGATTCTTTTGCATCCAAAGTGGTCCATTTTGTTTTATGATTATATGTGAATATTGGACATGGATATCCATGTTTCTTTCTGTGGTTTGTGAATGAATACCCTAGTCTTTATCTACAAGCTGCTGTTATCATACAATAGTTTCATAATGAAAATTATTACGTTAGGGCAACCCTGCAATTGAAGTGAATACGTGAAGAGAGAGTCAGTCATCTGTACAACTCTCATCTCTGTGTTATCACAGATGGAACATAACTGTCTCCATTCACAGTGGAGTAGCGGGATATGTAATAGCTCCAGTTGCATCTTGCAGCACCAAAGCAAGACAAAGATTTTCAAATATGTCCACCAACCTAGTGTTCTCAAGTTATATTGTCATCCAAACACAGAGACAGCATATAGATCTTAAGTTCTTTGCTTTTGCGAGGTTGCTTTAACGGACTTACCAAGAAACAGGCTTAGGTCCTCCCTTACTGTCTTAATCAAGTCTGTTGTTTACAGGGATACAAGGTATTTTTTTGTTATGCTTGTTTCTTCAGATAAAATACCAAAATTAATAATAAAGTTTCATAACAATGTGGACATTTACAGATTACTCCATCTTATGAAGTCATACATAAGTTATTTTGTCTTTTCTCAACTGAAATCATTTGCAGGAATAAAGCTATAGCTTGAAGAGCCAGATACGATGTATACAGCGGCGTAGCAAAGGGGGAAGGAGGGGGGGGGGGGCGAAGGATGCCAACTGGTGTCCAAGACAACCAAGATTTTTGAGAAAATATTATTAGACTAAATTATATACATTATAATACTGCATATATTTTTGGTGGGTAGGGGGGCACCAATAAAGTGTAGTGTCATAGTCCGTATGCTGAGGAGGGTGAGGGGATCACTAGTAAAGTGCCATGCCTCAGGTGCCAGCTATGTTGGCTATGCCACTGTTATATGTCCCCTCCCTTGTGAGGGTCCCAAAACTGAAATGCTCATGTAGGTAACAGACAATTTTTTAAAAAAGTAATGCTTACTGTATTTTGATTAAAAATGAAAAACAGACTTCTCAATGGTAGTTCAATTGTAATGAATGCCTATCTATAAGTGATTCCCATTGAAATCAAGAAGCAAATGAGGGTAATATTCATTTCAAAGTCTAATTCTCCTTAACAGAATCCATAGGAGAAGCAAAAATTACTAATAATTAATAATTAATATAGGTATTTAAACTTTTGTTAATGCTGAAGTCAAAGTTACAGATTTATTTTTTTAAATGTCAGAATAAATGAATTCATTCAATATTATATGACAGCAGTTATAACAGAGAATTAAAATTTCTAAAACTCAGCACACTGAGATAAGAGATAAATGTCTCTTATATCACTGGAATAATTCATCAACTTGTACAAAGAAGCCAAGACATAGTCAAAATATTTAGTTATTAAGCGGGAAAGTGCCAGTAGATAGGCACAATAAATAAAACACACAAACACACACACAGAATTTCTAGCTTTTGCAACCGACAGTTGCTTCTTTAGGAAAGAGGGAAGGAGAGGGAAAGACGAAAGGATGTGGGTTTTAAGGGAGAGGGTAGGGAGTCATTCCAATCCCGGGAGTGGAAAGACTTACCTTAGGGGAAAAAAAGGACAGGTGTACATTCGCACACACACACATATCCATCCGCACATATACAGACACAAACAGATATTTGTAAAGGCAAAGAGTTCGAGCAGAGAGGTCAGTCGAGGCGGAAGTACAGAGGCAAAGAAGTTGTTGAAAGACAGGTGAGGTATGAGCGGCGGCAACTTGAAATTAGGGGAGGTTGAGGCCTGGCGGATATCGAGAAGAGAGGATATACTGAAGGGCGAGTTCCCATCTCCGGAGTTCGGATAGGTTGGTGTTGGTGGGAAGTATCCAGATAACCCGGACGGTGTAACACTGTGCCAAGATGTGCTGGCCGTGCACCAAGGCATATTTAGCCACAGGGTGATCCTCATTACCAACAAACACTGTCTGCGTGTGTCCATTCATGCGAATGGACAGTTTGTTGCTGTGTGGAAGTTTCTTTCTATTTTATTTACATCATCATATTTAGTTATTAATTTACAAATAGCATTATGTCTTGAATTACCCATCAGGCAGTCCTTCATTCATATTAGAAAATGTTTAAACTAGCACTAATATTTGGTCAACATACAATGTCTTTCCCTTGGCAAAGCCTCATCCTATACATCTTTCTTTGTTCATTGTGCCCAGTTAAGGAGCACACTTGAACTTGTAAATTTGGTCTGACAATTTCCTTTTCATCTTCTTCTTTCCAGTTTCTCTTTCTGAATTAAAATTTCTCATAATTAGAGATGGGAAGAAGCAATTTGTATTTATAACTAAAGTTCAGTCTTGTTGCTCACAAGACTTATGTCTCAATAACATAGGTGACCTGTTTCGGTTATATAAATATAACTGAAACCTGTCACCTAAGTTATTTAGACATAAGTGTTGTGATCCAGACTGAACTTAAGTTAAAATATAATAATCTATTGATCACTGTATTCCAAAAATGTTTACCAAAATTGTACAATTTGTATTTGTTTTAAAGAAACTTTTGATAGACATGGTTGGATTCAACACTATTTATTCCTGATGATTATGTTAAATGTTCTGTTTCACTGTGGCTGTATCACACATGCCTTGTTGACATTGTAGTGGAAAGTATGTAGCACAGTCCACACAGGTGTGTTAAAAATAAAAACTGGCTTGTCACAAATAAAACCAAATCACTTAAAAAGCACTTACTGTGTCTAGGGATGACCCCACACAAAACTGGAAAAAATGAGCTATGTAGTAAGAATTTTTTGCAACAATACTTGTCCAGAAACAGTTAGGGCTGTATATTTTGCTCATGTACATTCAGTACTGAAGTACAGTATCCTTTTCTGGGGAAATGTACAGCAGGCCAAAACAAATTTCGGGAAACAAAAGACAATTATAAGAATAATGAAACAAGTGAGCAGCAGAAAATCACACAAACCTTTCTTTAAAGATCTAAAGATGTTACCCCTTCCCTGAATTTAGATACTGGAAGTAGTCAAGTGTGTCAGAAAAACTATACTGAGGAAAGAAAACCCTCTTCCTTACAACAAAAGTGTCCATGATTACAGTACCAGGTCAGACAGTGACATACATGTTAGTCATTGTAGCACAACATATGCCAGAAAGGTGTATATCATACAGGAACAAAATTATACAACAGATTATCAAGCTGTATAAAATCTTTTCTTGAACTAAAAAGCTTTAAAAAGTTTGTGACAGCCTACCTACTGCAAAACTGCTACTACTCAATCCCACAGTAGGCCTACCTCATGCAATAAAAATATAACTTGTGCCTTTAATTGCAGAAATAAGTAATAAATATGCAGTATTTAATCAAATTTGTAATTATTAACTTATAGATCCATTTTTTTTTAAAACAAATTAAATTATGTGTGGTTGATGTTTGTAAAACCAGTAACTTATAACTTATCTCTAACTATTCGCAATAATGGGGTTGTTCATAGTTACTCATGATCTACTGCAGTCGTGGTCCTGAGTACGTTTACGGTCACTGTAAACTGACTACTGGAGAATTAATTTAGTTTAATAGTACATAAGTTTCATAATTTTTATGATACTTTAAAAACAAAATTAAAGTATTACAAAGGCAAACAATACTTAGAATACAAAAGGAGCAGCTACATGCTCACTGCTCAAAAACCAAAACCAGACTGACTCCCTTTGCCAACAGGCCTGTAAGTATTTATACTTTCTTAACAATCCTGAACAATCCTTGGCATTGTTTAAAATTATTATATCATTAATTAACAATTAAAATTGATACAAAAAATGAAAATAGATATCTGATTGTATATTTCCTTCAGAACAGCTAGTACACTATGATATTAGTACATGTCTGTTATTTCATTCGAGAATAAATTCCCAAATAAGAAATTACAATAATACATTTAGATTTTTTATTAATTACTAGAGACTCTCTTCATGGGAATTGTTCCCTTCATTTAATGAGCTTCTACACTTTGAAGTGAAACAAATTAAAGTTATAATCTCACTTATAATTTTTCTAGACGAGTTACATATACTGTTTACATGTGCAATCCTGAATTAGACTGGGAAATGTTTGTTTTAAATGGGTCTTAATGGGCTGTTATGTTTCAAACTAAAAAGGTTTTCTGTCCAATATCCTGTATATGATATATATACTGAAAAAGAGATTTATATGAACAAATACATAACATTCCACTGATACTTGTTAGATGTTGAATTGCATAACAGTGCACATTTTCACATGTGCATGATGAGTTAGATACGTCATGGATCCACATTCTTTGAAGTACACAGCTGAACTGCATGTTTTCATTTACATGACTAGTTCAATACATCATGGATCCACATTCTTTGAAGCACACAATTGAGCTATGTACTTTTAAGAATGTGGCTACATGATATATTTAATTTGTAAATGTAAACTCTTGCACAAATGTGCTCTGTTACACAATTAAATATCTAACAAGCATCAGTGGAATACTATGCATGTGGACATTCCTAGTTTCATAGGATGCTTTTTAACCATACTGTTTTTATGTGTGATAAACCTGTTATTATTTTTAATAAATCTGTGTGGAATGTGCTACATACTGTCCACTATAATGCCAACATGGCATAGGTAATATAGCTTAATGGAACAGGGTGCATAAGAACAAAAATTTTTTGAAGATCTGAAGACAGTCATCAGGAATAAGTAGTAATGAATGCGATTTTGACCATTAAAAGATTTTTTCATGAATTCCTGTACTATTTCTTGTGTTCCTCCATCAACGCTTTCCCAGTGGTCTTTTTATCTTCCCCTGGGAATGCATGATGTGCCACTAGGATTATAAAGGCTTTGCATTCTTTGATGGTATCTTCTATGGCATTCATTTATCATAATCCTGTTCAGTCTTTTCTAGGCAACTAAGCAAGTGATTTTTAACTTTTTTTTAATTTATAATATTAAACAATTTTTTTAGTTAATCTTGTTTGTCCATTCTGCAAATGTGACTGAAGGCCTTAAAGTGTCTTCAGTGTATTGCATCAGTGGACTTGTCTATTGTTGGATATATATATATCTGTAGTTTTCCTTTACTGCACATAGTATTCACACTAGTGTGCCCATAAATTTTTCCGAGAACTTTTTTGTCAGTTTTCAGCAGCTTCCTAGAGGTGTTGAATGAGACACATTGTGCTCCAGGCAAAACAGCTGGCTTTCAAAGACGTACAGGATATCACTCATTTATTGTAGTGATTCCATACACCTTCTTCAGTTTGGTAACTCTTACTAAATTGCTTTCATTGCCCAGTCCAGATAGTAATATTTCTCTGAGCTGTTTAAAAGAAGCTATCCCATATTTTGTTTGTTGTGGAAATTTTGTGATATGATGTAACTTTCCACGAAATGCATCTTTTCTCACAATATTTGAAGACCTATTTTTGATGATATCTCATGCAACTGCTCTATGGCTAACCTGGTTTCCTCACTAGTCTTAGTAAAGATGGGGAGATAATCAGCAAAACCTATGCATTTCACTTTGCTTCTCTATCCTGAGGCCCTCAAGTTTATATTCTCAATTTCATTATCCCATTGTCTGATGACTTTGTCTAAAACTGCATTAAACAGAATGGAGGTTTCAGAGGAGGGTATTTCCTTGTTGAGTTCCTCTGCATGCTTAAAACGGCTCAGATATTTCATCAGGAAATTTCACTGAAGATGTTTAGTTGGTGAGAGTCTGAGAGATTAGTGCTCCTGTCTTACTGCCTACTCTGAACTCTTCTGAAGTGTATTAAACAGTTTAACTGTCAACAATCACACACCTTCTCAAAATCCACAAAGGTGACAAATATATTGGTACTACAACGAATCCTACAGGCATCAAATCTGCCAAGCGCATGATCTACCTTCCCTGAAGCCTATTTGATACTCACAGGTCAAATGATAAATGATCTGTTCGCTGTTGAATCCTGTTTAAGAGAGCTTCAGATAAAGCCTTGTATATAGACCTAGTTCACAGAAGAGATAGGTCTCTCCTATCACCTTTTCTATGCAAAAGATTTATAACAGAATTCTTCTGTTGTAGTCTGTGTTAATTAAGAACTCAGTTTAACTTAGATTTTTTCCCATTTATTTTATTTTTTTATTCCACACATACATTAACATGAATAACAGTAACCATGCAGTAACAACATGGTGTTAAATTCCAATGGCTTATAATGTTATGATGTGAATGTTTACACGGTATACACTTAACAAACAGATAAGAAACCAAATACTACTTTGTCATGTTCTCACATTACCCTCTTCTCAATAGCATTGCCATTTTAGGACTAAAACTAATCTTGCTGGAAATCAAATTTCACAAACAAGTCTTGCTGTTCTTCCTGGTTTTCCACCCTCTGTACAGCCTGGTTGTTTTCTGGGCTGACAGTTCAATTGGAGTATCTACATCTGCAGACTGTTTATCTTCCTCATTCGTCAGGTAAGCATGTTTAAATTGATCAATTGAGATATTTTGACCTGTCCCTTTACTTCAAATAGGCCTTCGTATGGAGGTTATAAAGCCTTTTCTCAGTCAGCCCTTACAAACACATGTGTTGAGTCACTGAGGTCCTTATGTGTGAATGGTGTTTCTTTTGCCTTGTGGGTATATTGTACAGGTTTCTGCTGATTCATTTACTGTCTCAGTTGTGACAAAAACTGAGGTATTTCTGCGTCCCTTTTTGTACCATGTTCTGGAAAAAATTCACCTGTTGTTCCAATTGGTGAGCTATTAACTGTTTCTGCAATTGTAGCATTAGTGTTTTCCCTAATGGAGCATCAGATACCAACAAGGGTTACTGGTATTATTTGAGTCCATTTAGCAGTTGCATGGACATGGATGGCTGCTTTAAATCTGTGATAAAGTCTTTCCGTTTGTCCATTTGATTGAGGATGATACGCTGTAGTTTACAACCACTTACTTTTGATAGTGCTTGGAATAGCTCAAACTACATTCCATGATCAGCCATTATGTGGTATGGTATGCCAAAGCTAGTGGTCCAGCAACTGAAAAATGCTCGTGCTACTTCAAATGGTTCAAATGGCTCTGAGCACTATGGGACTTAACATCTATGCTCATCAGTCCCCTAGAACTTAGAACTACTTAAACCTAAGTAAGCTAAGGACAGCACACAACACCCAGCCATCACGAGGCAGAGAAAATCCCTGACCCCGCCGGGAATTGAACCTGGGCGTGGGAAGCGAGAACGCTACCGCACGACCACGAGATGCGGGCTGCTCATACTACTGCTTGCACTTTTATGTCTTGATGAGGTATTACCTCTGCCCAGTTGTGACTCTATTGATGTATCTTGAGCAATAAGTACATCCATTAGAAGGAAGCATTGGTCCTACCATGTAAGAGGTGAATTATTTTGAAACATTCATTACTAAGAAAGTGTCCTAGTGGCACTTTAACATACCATGATAGTTTGTTTTTCTGACAACAAATACATGATTTATTCCAATTTTTTATACTGATCCAGAAAAACTTTGATGTGATCATGTATACTGTCATCTTAATGTCTCGATGAGCCAAAGTGTGACAGTGTTACAAAATAGGATATCTAAATGATTCAGGAATATAAGGGCGAATACACATCAGGCCACAATTGTTTCCCTCCATGGGCTAAATGGTATTTTATTTAACTCATGTATGATGGCTGGACTGTAGTTTGTGAAGCTCTTCATCTCCTTGTGCTTGAACTATATCATCATAATTAATTGGAACTAATTCTTCAAGCCTTGATAAGCTATCAACAACATTTTCTTCAGCAGATAATTGTCACAAAGCTGCAGTAAACTGCAAAATGTACTGGAGATAACGTAATTAGATTGGTGTTTCTTTCCCATTCTTCTGTATAAGTGCATACTTAAGAGGAGTACGATCAGTATAAATAATGAAATCTCTTCATTCTAACAGATATCTGAAATATGTGACAGCCATAAAAAATTATGTTCTTGTAAACTATTTCATCAGATAAGAATATAGAGGTGGAGGAGTAGCAATATTTGTCCAAACAACAGAGAATTATCATAGTAGTATGAATGACGCATACAAAACCTTTATCAAAATGCAAAGAAAAAGATTTTGAAATTACAGGTATGGTCTACAATGAGTTGAGAGTATTCAGTGTGTACCGATCACCAAGTAGCAAAATAAATCCTTTCCTAAAAAAATGTCCATTCTACAAGAAAAAAATGAAAGACTGTGTAATATGTGATGATTTTAACGTTGATATGAGAAGAGAGACACAGAAAAAGCAAAAATTTGAAGATCTGCTACTACAATACAACATGAAGACAACTGTTGGGGAACCAACCAGAGTGACTTTGGAAACTGAGTCAATTATTTAAAATATTATCACTAATATAGATAGCAATGTATATACAACAAAGGTTCTACAAACAGGAATTTCTGATCATTTTGGACAGCTTTATGAATTGTATGGAAATCTGAACTCACAAAAGGAAGATAAGAGTGTAGAAAGAGATGTCTGGCTTATCAGTCAACAAAATATCAACATCTTCAAAGTGATGTTGAGAAAAGAACAGTGGACTGACACACTTCAAGCCCAGGGGACAGATGAAAAATACAATGCTTTCCAAAACACCATAACACATTACTTCAACTTAGCATTTCCAAAAACCAAGAGGAAAAGAAACTATCTCGAAAATAAGCAGTGGATCATGAAGGAAATAATAGAACAGAGAGCTACCTTAAGAGAAATGAAACAGAGAGAAAATATTGAAACCTACAAGCAGCACTAGAAGAAATGCAGGCAGTTGATAAGACAAGAAAAAGCAAAATCAATTAATGAGACTATTTCAAAATCAAAATATCTCACGAAATAAGGGTCAAATGAAAAAAACTTCAGAGAACAAAACTTGTCTAGCTTGAATGAGGAAACCAGATGGCACTATGGTTGGCCTGATAGATGGCGCTGCCATAGGTCAAATGGATATCAACTGCATTTTTAAAAATAGGAACCGCTATTTTTTATTACATATTCATGTAGTATGTAAAGAAATATGAATGTTTTAGTTGGACAACTTTTTTCACTTTGTGACAGATGGCTCTGTAATATTCACAAACATGTTGTTGTTGTTGTGGTCTTCAGTCCTGAGACTGGTTTGATGCAAGCTTCTTCATCTCCCAGTACCTACTGCAACCTACATCCTTCTGTATCTGTTTAGTGTATTCATCTCTTGGTCCCCCTCTATGATTTTTACCCTCCACACTGCCCTCCAATACTAAACTAGTGATTCATTGATGCCTCAGAATTCACAAACATGTGGCTCACAAGTTTAGATGAACAGTTGGTAACAGGTAGGTTTTTTAAATTAAAATACAGAACATAGATATGTTTGAACATTTTATTTGGGTTGTTCCAACATGATACATATACCTTTGTGCACTTATCATTTATGAGAACACAAGCTGCTACAGCATGATTACCTGTAAATAACACATTGATGCAACAAATTCTCAAAATGATGTACATCAACCTCAATGCATTTGGCAGTATGTGTAACGACATTCCTCTCAACAGCGAGTAGTTTGCCTTCCGTAATGTTTGCACATGCATTGATAATGCACTAATTCATGTTGTCAGGCATTGTTGGTGGATCACGATAGCAAATATCCTTTAACTTTCCCCACAGATAGAAATCCGGGGACGTCAGACCCGGTGAACGTGAGAACCATGGTATGGTGCTTTGAGACCAATCCACCTGTCATGAAATATGCTATTCAATACCGCTTCAACCACACGCGAGCTATGTGCTGGACATCCATGATGTTGGAAGTACATTGACATTCTGTCATGCAGTGAAACATCTTGTAATAACATCGGTAGAACATTACATAGGAAATCAGAATACATTGCACCATTTAGATTGCTGTTGATAAAATGGGAGCCAATTATCCTTCCTCCCATAATGCCGCACCATACATTAACCAGCCAAGGTTGCTGATGTTACACTTGTTGCAGCCATCATGGATTTTTCTATTGCCCAATAGTGCATATTATGCCAGTTTATGCCACCGCTTTTGGTGAATGACGCTTTGCCGGAAAAAAAAAAAAAAAAAAAAAAAAAAAAAAAAAAAAAAAACGCATGCACAAAATCTGTCATTGTGCCCTAATTTCTCTTGTGCCCAGTGGCAGAACTGTAAATGACATTCAAAGTCATGACCATGCAATTCCTGGTGCATAAAAATATGGTACGGGTGCAATCGATGCTGATGTAGCATTCCCAACACCGATGTTTTTGATATTCCCGATTGTCGCGCAATTTGTCTGCTACTGATGTGTGGATTAGCCATGACTGCAGCTAAAACACCTACTTGGGCATCATCATTTGTTGCAGGTTGTGGTTGACGTTTGACATGTGGCTGAACATTTCCTGTTTCCTTAAATAACGTAACTGTCCGGTGAATGGTCCGGACACTTGGATGATGTCATCCCGGATAAGGAACAGCATACATAGCACATGCCTGTTGGGCATTTTGATCACAGTTGCCATACATCAACATGATATCGACCTTTTCTGCAATTGGTAAATGGACCATTTTAACACTGGTAATGTATAACGAAGCAAATACCATCCTCACTGGTGGAATGTTACGTGATACCACTTACTTATATGTTTGTGACTATTACAGCATCATCTATCACAAAGCAAAAAAAGTGGTCCAACTAAAACATTAATATTTCTGTGCGTACTACACGAATATGTAATAAAAAATGTTTTCTATTTTTAAAAATGCAGTTGATATCCGTTTGACATATGGCAGCGCCATCTAGCGGGCCAACCATAGCGCCATCTGGTTTCCCCCTTCAAGCTAGACTAGTTTCGTTCTTTGTAGTTTTTTCATTGTATGCTTATTTCATGAGATATTTGGGACAGTCACTATCAATGGACCACCCTGTATCATAAATCATTGTGTACAATGTAATATTATATTCAGGGTGAAGCGAAATTTGTGGACTGGGGCTTTGCAGTGTGAGTCCTCACATGCCAGCAATAAAAAATGTCTGTTGCAAAATTTCATCCGGCGAGTACATCTGGCAGAAAATTGGTAAAGCGTGGAAATCCGGCAACATTGTAACCACATGTATGGTGACAACCTTTGCCAGCACATACTATTGATGGTTCAATCCTGGGTTGAGGCATATGTTTTTTATTTGGTAAATGTAGTCAAGGTGGTACAGTATCTGCATCTTAATTATCAATAGTGTTTGCAGCAGGTCCTCTAGAAACCATTGCACTTACATACTACAATCGTAGAAATTGAAGATTGGCCAGCTTTGAAAGAAGCCCTTTCCATGTCCTGGGCATGAATTTATTCGCACCACTTCATCTACTAGATGCAAAAGCTGTTTTCTTTGTACCTTCCTCCAATGGTCCCATAGATTCATACCAACTATTATTCTTGCCTCATTCAGGTCCATTACATTTCGTTAGAGCCTTCCATCACCAGTAGGACTAGCAATATGCATTATGAATAATGTGCAAAATCAGTTACTATTTGTATGTGTTATCAAATGGTCCCATTAAATATGATTTCAAAATTGAGTCTGGAAACCGCATGCTATTTAGTATGTATCTCAATGCATTATTATTATTATTATTATTATTCTATAAATAGGATTGTGGAAACATCGCATCTTTTACTGTTAGAGAAACTGTGTATTTCAAAAGCAAGCATTTCACAATTAGCGGTGTCGAGATGAATCATTCAGAACAATATCTGTCAGATTGAAAATGTGCATTAGGTGGAACAGAGAGCAGGACTGATAGCGTGTTTATACTGTATGTGCTGTCCACCAAAGAGGGGCTAGTTGTGAGCTGAGTAACACGCCCATGACAGACTCCAATGTACAGGCATACATGTGTCCAATTTTCTCATTATAAACCTCTAAACCAGTGTGGCAGATGCGTGGCATACACAGACACTGAATATGTGGATATGCCTCTGGTTCTTGGTGCATCTGATAACCAGGCTTGTGTTGCCGCTCATGAATATGCTGCTAGATACCCTTGTCGGCGCCATCCAGATAAAAATGTGTTTCTTCGTCTGGAGCTGTGCCTTCAGGAGTCAGGTTTTCTCCTTCCACCATTGCGTGACAGAGATCGTCCTCAAACTCACTGTACTCCAGCTATTCTGGAGGTCATACCTCAGCGAGGTACACGTAGCATAGCAAGGCAGATGCATGTCTTGCAGTCCACAGTCGTTATGCTCCACAAGCATGCACTGCATCCCTGTTGTTGTGCTTCCACGCACATCACCTGCATCCTGCAGATGGCCATCAGCGGATGCAGTTCTGTGAATGGTCCCAACAACAACAGGAAGCCAATGATAACTTCATGAACACCATAATATGGTTGGATGCAGCAGCATTTACTCGTGAGGATGTCTTCAACATACACAATGCCCACCATTGGTGTGAGGTTAGCCCACACATCACCCGTGGCCTGGTTATCAAGTTTGCTGTGGTATCAATGTCTGGATCAGAATACTGGGTGACAAGTGCTTGGGTTCCCACATGTTGCCTGCACAAAGGTATAATACATTCCTCTCAAATTATCTGCCTGATTTGTTGGAAACTGTCTCACTACCTTCTCTGGAATTAATGTGCGACAGTATTTGTACAGAACATTTCCAGGGACATGGCTCAGGCATGGAGGTCCAGTTATATGGCCACTGTGTTCACCTGACCTAAATCCCCTGGATTTCTTCCTGTTGGGACACCTGAAGGAACTGACGAATGTGGAAGAATTGGTAGAGCGTGTTCATGTTGATGTTGTTACTGTTGCTGCAGTTTTGTTGCAAAGGGTCCAGAGCTGTATGATCTGGTGGGTTGCACAATGCTTGGATGTGCAAGAAGGTCACTTTGTGAATCTGTTATTCTGAGGACAATGTATTCTGTTGTGAATGTTAAGCGTACCTTTATATGGACATTATTATTTTCACTGGTTGCTAATGCATGACATCTTAACACTCATATTACATGTAGTATAAATGACAAGTAGCTGTTGTGTTGTTATACTGTGCTATCATCTTTAGCATCTTGAAATTGATAATGTTTTTGAAGTTATTCTGTCCTATGACAGGTCTTTCGTTTCAACTGTCTATTTCTTGTTTGCCTAACCACGTATTTGTTATGTTGAGACAAAATGTTGTAAATTTAGGGTACATGTGACCTAAGAAACAGTGTATATTACAGTATGAAAGGTCAGAATGGAATTAGAAAAAAAAAAGTGCCCCAACCTAGGATCGAACCCTAAACCACCAAAAACTCTAGCCACTGCAACAGCTGTACTGCACTGCTAATATATGCTCACAGAGGTAGTTACCCTACATGTGGTTACAGTGTTGCCACATTGTCACTCTTTAACGTTCTTTTTCTGCCGGATGTACTCACTGGACGAAATTTTGTAAAATACATGTTTTTATCATTGGCATGTGAGGAGTTGCTCTGTGGAGCCTGACTGCACCAATTTTGCTTCACCCTGTAATACTCTGAAAGTTCCTACATATATTTAATGTGTAAGTTATTTTATATACTTTTATATTTCATATTATCTATATTGTAAGCCTAATGACCTGTCCTATGTTACAATTACATATATGTACAAAAGGTAATTTATGAGACTAACAAAAATCACAATCATGGACAATGTTATGTGCAAGCATTGCTTTGGTGTGCAGTGTGTTTCTGTGGTGGAAGATGAAGAGAGCCAGGAAAGGCCTTGCTCTGAACTTATCAGTGATGTGTAGCAAATGCAATGTTGGTGCGTCATGTATGATGTCTAAAATCATAAACAAAGGTTATGATGTGAATTTTGGGGTAGCAAGTGGTGTATTAGTAGGGGGTGGAAGGCAGCAAGAACACTTTGTGCAGTGATGCATCTTCCACCTCATCCAGCAAAATTTGAGAGATATTATGGCTGCTTGGGTCTGTAAAGAATCTATTATCACAAATGATAGTGACAGAGCCATAGTGGCCGCTTTTGATGGTACCTGACAAAAAAGAGGGAATACCTCATTGAATGGTGTTGTTACAATAACATCTGTTGACACTGGCAAAGTACTAAACGTTGAAGTGTTGAGCATATTTTGTCATAGTTGTGTGGAAGGGATTCCATATCATGACTGTAATATGAACTATAAAGGCTCAAGTGGAAGTATGGAAGTGCAGGAAATTGTCAGCCAGTTTACCAGATAAGTTGCCTCCCATGACCTGTGATTTGTGATGTACCTTGGTGATGGTGATAGTAAAACTTTCCTTGGGGTTCAAAAATGTGCTCCATATGGAGCTGAAACTATTGTGCAGAAGTTAGAATGTGTGGGACATGTACGAAAAGGATTTGGCACTAGACTTAGAAGGCTGAGACAAGATTTGACTGGAAAAAATTTTCTGATTGGAAGGGAATAAAAGAAAGAGGTCAACTGACAGATGAAGAAATTGATAAGCTACTGACATTTTATGGCTTGGCTATAAGAAGGAACACATGGGACTTGAATAACATTAAGCAAGTAGTTTGGGCCTTATGCTTCCACAAAATGTCCAGAAACAATAATCCTATCCACAACTCACGGCCAAAAGAAAGTGAATCATGGTGTGGCTACCTAAGGTCAATTGCTGGTGGTGAAGGATATCATCACAGGAATTCTCTACCAACTACTGTAATGGAAGCCATCAGACCTATATTCAGGGACCTTGCAAATGAAAACTTATTGAAGAAATGCCTTCATGACAGTACCCAAAACTCAAATGAAAGTTTTAACCAATGTGTATGGGAAAGATTGCCAAAAACCATTTCTGTTGGGAGAAATGCACTTGCTATTGGTATTTATGATGCAGTTTCATGTTTTAATGATGGTCTGCAAAGCAGGAAATATGTTTTAGGAAAAATGGGAACTAAGCCCAGAGCATGCGATAGACAGTGTAGAGAAAGCAGATAAATCATTTTTGGAGACGATAAAATCAAGAAGAGTGTGCCATGGGAATGTGAAAAGGAAGAAAACTGATTTAGAAAATGAAAAAGAACCTGTTTTTGGTGATGGACAGTTCTAAAAGAATACCAAATACAAGCATAAATTTAAATAACTATTTTCCACAAAACAAAAATTTCTGTACTTAAGTACATGTATCATCCAAAATAAACGTCCTATTACTTTCAAACTTATTATGTATATTAAACACTTAAACTCTTTAATGGAGAACTCTATTATTTTTCAAATCTATGAAAAACTGTGGTAAAAACTGAAATAATTACCTGTAAAATTTGAGTTTCTTCTAAACATAAAGTTTAAAATGTAAAAGCTAATTAATATTTCATAAATTAAATAAATTCCAGAGTTTCATACACCTTTAAGTATGGTTTGTATGCTGTGCAAAATTCATTGAAGAATCTCTCTTACTTATGAAGGAATGTGTACCTATAGCAATAAATGCTGGCAATAGTAAGTGAAACACTGATGAAATTTCACATATAAAAAAAATTATTTTGCTATGTTTTTGAGCATCCACTGCTATGAGTGTGTATCCTGAATCCTTCCTGGTCATGATGACAAAGTTTTGTGAATTTATTTGTAAAAGAATAGACAGTGGAAATTAAAATGTCCTGTGGTGCCTCTCCTGCTCCAAGTCGGCCCATTTAATGTCCTAACTCCCTTAAGTAATAATTCAGCAAAGTTTTGTTTTGAGCGGTATGTCCAACAAAAATTGATGATCCCTAAGAATGCTCCTACTTCATGAATTGTTTTGAGTTGTTTGTAGATTGTTATTGTCACTGCTCTTTGTTAGCTGTTATACACCAAATACTGATTTTTCAACTTTTATGATGTGATTCTCATTCAACTGCTTAAAGAGCAAATTTAGATGCTTGACATGTTGCTTTGGAAATTCAGATGCTATTACAATAACATCTAAATGTGGGAAGCAGAAGTCTAGTTCTCTGAAATGTGCTAGGTGCATTACAGAGTCCAAAGAGCACAGAATTAAATTTAGAATACCAAGAAGTGTAATAATAGTTGATTTTGGTTTCTTTTTCAAATAATGGAATTTGGTAATATGCTTCCAATAATTCAGTCTTTGAGAACATCTTTTTATTTTTAAGCATAAAACTTACATCATCAGTTCATAGAACTGGATACTGGACTGGGAGATTCCTGTCATTCAGATGGTGATAATCTCCACAACCTCACCACTGACCATCTGGGTTCATAATAATGTGTAGTAATCTAGCCCATGATGACTGTGATGGATGTATAATACCATTACGTAACAGACACTGAAATTCTTCTTTAGCAGTTTGCAATTTATGTGGGTTCAGTCTATGAGCCCTACTAGTGGACTACTAGATGTACTAAAGTAATCCTGCACTTTGTACTTCAACACCTTTGGTACAATGGTTGGTTTTATTAGCTCAGAAATTTCTTCAAAAGTTTGGAAAACTGGCATTTTCCATAAAGTAAGCTTACTGAGTGTTCAGTATCCACAGTGGTTATTTCTCCAGAAATTTTAATTTTAGTGATATTGTCTGTCGACTTTTTATTATTGAGGTAGATTAAATGATGATGATGAAGTAAATTGGGCCTCAGTACAACTTGTGACACATGTGCTACAATGAACAGCCTTTCAAATTGTGTTTGAGCCATAAATCAATTATTAACAACTTTTAACCATAAGTATTTATCTCTGACTCATTTGTGGCATAGATATTGAAGTCGTAAGGTTTTATTTTCTTGCCTTTTGAAACTTGGATAACACACAAATCTCTACTACTGTTTAGCTAAACAGGTATTGGTAGCTTGATGTGGGTACTTGGGTAAAACACTCAGCTGCCGTTGTACCTATTCTTCAATTGTTTAGAGAAGCTCTTGGACTGACATGGGCAATTATGCTGTGAGAATGGACTGAACTAATGAAATTTGAACCTCCTCAATGAAGTGCATTTTGACTATACAATGTGCCATTTGAGCAATCTTATCTACTGACTTGACAGTTCATCAGATATTAATAAAATACTTTGAACGCTGCTGGGAATTTTGTCAAGGCAAAGTGTTTTCAAGATCATGTCTGACATATTAGTACTCGCATAACCCTGCAATTTTTCTCAATTTTTGGGTAGGCTTTGTATCACCCAATTCTGAACTATTCAAGAATGTTTTTTTATTTGACACCCTTCACTTTCTTTAAATATGGTCAAAAGCTACTCTTCTGCAATATAATATTTATTGCTGTCATCAGTTGTAGTTACACCACTGGTTGTGGAACTTCATAATGTAATTATCATTTGCCACACACTTTGCTAACCTGATTTCTGATCAGCATTTACTCTTTAAATTTTTATATTTATCACAGTAAATCATAACTAATGTTTGAAGACTCTGCAGTGTGGGTGTGAACCATTTGGATTTAATCATGTTTTCAGACCCTTGCTGTTTTTCTGTTCAGAACTTTTGTTCAACAGATTCTAAAAATGTCGTCTGCATCGAGTCCTGTAGCTGGTCATACAGTAGCTGAATATGTTTTGAGGCAGTCAAATATAGATTTATTAACTTTTAGTTTTAATTATATACCTTCATAGTATGAAAGAACAACCCTAACTCATGGAAATATTTTTCAACGTTGTTAATGGCATTATCAAGACAGGATGATCATATTATTGGATTTTTATTAACACAATATAGATAACATGATCTCAGTATAGTCTGTAGATAAAGCTACATTGATGTCTTTAGCCTTATATCAATGTTTATATATCCAATTACTAACAAAGAGATAGAGGGGCTGGCCAGTACTTACCTCAGCTCAGTACAGCCGATAGAAACACAAAAAACAACCGAAAATTTAAGCTCCTAGCTTTCGGAATAAATGTTCCTTCATCAGGGAGGAGAGAGGGGAAAGAAAGGGAAGAAGGGAAAGTGGATTTAGTTACTCACAACCCAGGTTATGAAGCAACAGGGAAAGGAAAACAGGGAAGGTAGCAAGGATGGAGGCATGGTTGTCACAGGGAAGCCCCTCTGACAACCATGCCTCCATCCTTGCTACCTTCCCTGTTTTCCTTTCCCTGTTGCTTCATAACCTGGGTTGTGAGTAACTAAATCCACTTTCCCTTCTTCCCTTTCTTTCCCTTCTCTCCTCCCTGATGAAGGAACATTTATTCCGAAAGCTAGGAGCTTAAATTTTCGGTTGTTTTTTGTGTTTCTATCGGCTGTACTGAGCTGAGGTAAGTACTGGCCAGCCCCTCTATCTCTTTGTTAGTAATTGTTTCACATCTTTATATGAGATTTTCCATTTATATATCCAATGATTAATGTTCTGTATTTGCTCAATTTTTCAAAGTATATGATTATTTTTTTCTAAGATCTGTGTAGAGGGGTAATTTACTCAGCAATTGAAACACATACATTTTAAACACCATTTTGTTATGAAGTTTTAATGTGGAAAATAATGTTCTGTGTTTAGCAGGTGTGGTAGCTGATTTGCACATGAAATAACATGCATAGAAATGGTAAGAAGATTGTTAATTGAAATGCATCAGATTTGTCTTGGAATGCCTTTCATGGGGATCATTACAGTTTAGGGAGTGTCCTTGACCAGTTCATTACTTGCTTTTGAAGAAATTTTCTCCTTTCCATGTTTCAGGCCCCTGTTTTTACTGTGTGTCATGTGCAGTAGTTCTTATCTTGTTGCTAGAGGAACTTGTTTTCTCATGAAATAATGTAGATGCACTGGTAATTTTGCTTAAAATTTACTGTACAGTGTCTTGTGATGCTAAGAATACCTGATTTTAATTGTATCCCAGAGTTTAAGAACCTTCAGTCTCTTTACACAGGTTAACATTTGTTGACAATAGTTTTCAAAGTAGCTGTTGGTTACATAATGAAATAGGTCCATATTACTTTTTTAAGAGTGCCACAGGTGCTGTAAGTATCTTGAAGTCCTCAATTTTTTTCATTTGTTAAAATTATAAATTATTTAACTTACAAGTACATACTCAATGACTTTGTAATCTTGATACATATGTAAAATGTTATCAATAACTGTGCTGCTAGTTGTCATAACTCTTGTTGTGAATTGTTAGATTATATGAAATGTCAGGGGATCTACAGAGTCAAAAAGTATGAAATACAGCTTTCTGTCTTTAAAAAAATGTTAAATTTAGAAGAATGATAAATAGTGTTTTAATAAATGTATGATCCATCATTTGTTTCACATTTTCCCATCTTTCAGGCAATTTGTGAGTACCACACCAGCAAAAGTTTTCCTCTTTTGCTCCAAACCAATCATTGAGCCATTTTTAATGTCCTTGTATGAACCAAAGCACTGCTAAGGACGTTCGTGACCCATCAGTGTAAACAAGTGGTAATTTGAAGGAGCCAAATCTGGTGAGTAAGGAGCATGGTGCAGAACTTCCCAGCTGAGTGCTTCCAATGTGTTGCAGACCAGTTTTGCCTTATGAGAAAGAGCATTGTCGTGAATAAAAATGACTGTGTTGCTTTTTTTGGTATTGTGACCTTTTTTCAAGCAGCAAATGGGTCAAATTGGTCAATTGTTGTTAATAATGTATGGTATTAAATATTTCCCCTCTGGTCCCACCACACACAGAGCTTCATCTTTCTGCCAAAATGATTTAGTCTTGCAGTCGATGAGGATGGTGTGTCTCGATCTTCCCATGATTTTTTGCACTTAGGATTCTCAAAATAAATCCACTTTCCATCCCCTGTAATTATACAATGCAAAAATGACTTTCTTTTGTACTGAGAGTGCAAAGTCCCAGGTGTGTTTATGCTTTTCCATTTACCTGTCCTTAAACTCCTGTGCTACCTATCTACTGGTCTTCTGAATCTTTCATAGCCAACTGGAAACAGCTTGTTGACTAATGCCCAATTTCTGGGCGAGATATTTTTCTGCTTGTGGATCACCTTTGTTGGAGAATGCTTCCAGTTCCACAATTCTGCATTTACTTTCATGGTTTCCCACGTTCCTTGTCTGCAACATTGAAGTCACCATTTCTGAAATGCCAAAACCATCATTCACACGTATCTTGTGATGCAATGCGTTCATAACAAACTTCGCGAAGAAATTGGTGTAATTCAGAAGCTGTTTTCTTCAAATGAAAACAAGAAAATTAATGCTGTCCACAAATGCTCTTTCTTTTCAAACAAATTTCAACATATTAAACAAAAAAGCACAACATTATGCACAAACTTTTCCATTTTATAACTCATGTGCATCTGACACTTGTTGATGACACAGCAAAATGGTGCAGTGTCAAATCTTTATAACACAAACTGCACCGGTGTGACATCTGTTGTCTGGTATGTAAACAAGAATTAATTACATTCCCAAAGAAGAACACAGTGACTGTCTTTCAAAGAAATTCTTTTCTTGTATTTTTCAGCCTTCAGTCACACAGATAGTCTCATTAACATTCTTTCCAGCAGAAGCAAGTAGAAAGGTATTGTGCAAAGTAGATAACTGCATTTTTTGCAGAAGCCTTTTTAACAATGAAGACAATCAATTATTAATAAAAGTATTTAATTGGATTTATGAAAAATCCACTCACCAAGAAGGGGCAGAACACACACATAAGTCTTTTTAAGCATCTTAGAATTCTTACACTCACTTCCCAATACATTCACTGCTTAATGGTTTTTGTTGCTGATAATAAAAATTTGTTTCAACTAAATTGTGATATACTCAGTTCCAATACTACACAAAAAAATAATCTTCATGCAGAGTTCTCTCCCTGACAAGTGTTCAGAAAAGACATTCAGTTAGCTCCCTTCTAACATAAAGCAATGAACTGGGAATCCCTATGAGTTCAGAAGGAAAACTAAATTATACCTCATCAGGGTTGCCACAATGTCAGGAAATCAGGGAAATTGAGAAATGTCAGGAAATTTCAAACATATCACTCGATGGATGAAACGGTTTGTTCATGGAGACACTGCACATCACTATCGACTGGGCTTATTTCTTAATCTTTAATGTTAAAATTAAACAACATATTCCTTTTTTATGTTTTTTGTCCAATCTGATGAATTATCTTACCTGGAAAGTTAGTAACTCCTGTCTGGGAGGAGGAGCAAAAAACTTCTGTTAATTCAAAGTTCAACTTAACTCATCAATGAAAACAGAAATACGGTTCTTTAACTAAAATTGGCTTTTATTTACACAACTTACCTGGTTACTTACCTTCAGATCATAAATACTGTAAAGCAGACAATAGCTTGTTGTTAATTCAAAATTATAGGTAATATCACATTCATAAATACAGAAGTCATCACATTTTTGTCAACTTACCTCTTACTTACCCATCAGACCTCAAAATTTGTCAGAGAAATATGCTAGAACTGTGTCAAGAAATCAGAAGTGTCAGAAAACTTGTGGCAACCCTGCTCATTAGCTGCTGTGTTTACAAATTATCCGCATATATGGATTGTAGGAATGATACATTTTGTTACCTATGTGGCAAACAAGGAATGTTTGTAATAAAACTGTTGACAGTTGACAGTTGACAGCTTTAGTACCAGTTTATACAGTTTCAGTAACAGTTTACACAGTTACTTTTCGATGGCATTAGCGTGAATAGCACTGAGGTGTACAGCGACAGTTTATAGTTAATGCAGAAATACAGACTAAATTTCTATGGCCTCTCTGTTTCATGTTAATATATACTGGGATTTGTTCCAGACCCCAGAAGGTTCTCCCATATGATGGGATCTACAGAACATGAGGAATGAATGAAAGAATGTACTGTATCATAAAATTATTTGAATACATTACACAGTATCTCCTCAGCTGAACAGACCGCTAGAGGCACTGCTAAGGCCTGTTCAGCTAATGAGTTACTGTGTAACATATTCAGAGCATTTGACGATGACTTTCTAAAAAGTTGAAACCATCAATGAAACTCTCTGTGTGACTTTAGGCCAAAAATGCAATAATAGAACCTAAGCATAGCTGTGAAATGAGTATACATACAACAACTGAAAGGGATAGATGCTACTCATCATATAGCACAGACACTGAGTCGCAGACAGGCACAACAAAAGGACTGTCAAACAAGGAAGCTTTCAGCCAAAAAGGCCTTCATCAGATTCAGACAAAAGACACACACACACACACACACACACACACACACACACACACACACATGCAACTCACACCGACATGACCACAGTCTCTGGCTTTATGTGTGTGTGTTTTGTCCAATTCTGATAAAAGCCCTTTTGGCCAAAAGCTTACTTATTTGACAGACTTTTTGTCGTGCCTATCTGCAACTCAACATCTCCACTACATGGTGAGTAGCCCTTTCATAACATTTTCATTATTCCATCCTTGATTTTCCATTGTTTGATTTTGCCTACAGCAATTGAAATCTGCATAATATTTCATCTTCGCATTACACACCTCATTATGTTGAGAAGTGTAAAAGTTAAGAACATGCCAAGTTGTTTTATGAGTAACTCAAAACCAACAGATAGAGCTCTATATTAACACAACTATTACTATTAGCCGTTCATGGATTTCTAAATATATGAAACAAGCTTCAAAATGCTGACCATAGAAAACTTGAAGAGTATTAATGCTTTTATGTTTGTATTCCTTTATAATATAAGTGGTATCTCCACTTTGAGCTTCATTTTTCAATATGGTACATGCTTCATGCATAGCTATAGCTTTTAGTGCAAATAGTCTCCAGACAGATTTTGCAAGCTGAAAATAAATTTCTATTATCTGTTGCTAGTGTGGGGGGCTCTTGAGGATTTTTGTCATATTTTTCTTCCTCTTTCTCTTGTTTTTTCTGTATTTATAGTGTGTGGTGTATTTGTAGACAGTGTCTTTGTTGTACCTCTTACCTCTTCACTTTTATCTTATTACTTCAGTTCGAGGAAAGAGAAAAAAATGGAGGAAGCTGTTATGTGACACACTTGAAAAAAAGAAGTTGTACTTCTTTGGCTGCTCATTTTGAGTGTGCATTGTTAGACTCTGCATCTGCATATCATATGTACTGGAATAGTTTGTGTATTCATATGAGAGAGAGAGAGAGAGAGAGAGAGAGAAAGAGAGAGAGAGGACCACATCCATTACTGCCTGCTCAACACAAATGGTTGCCATGTGCAGGTCCTGGGTTTGATTCACAGTACAACCAAGGATTTTTCCTTGGTAAGTGGAAGGTAATTACATGACTTACAGAATGACCGTCAGGCAATCATTTTTGCACTTAAAGCACAAAAAATTACCAAGAATCATTATAAAGGCCAAATGTTTTTATGGTACATCCTATGTAAGCAAAGAAATATAGTGTTCTTATGTAGCAGTTTATGTTTCATTCATGTAATGAGATTTTTGTAAAAATTTCTAGTAATGGAGTAAGATAGTTCAGACAAGCACATTGTTCTCATTTATAATACAATAATAATTCATGTCTCCCATTTCCTGTAAAAATTAACAAAAATCATGTTTTGGAGAGGAATACAGAAGAAGAAGAAAAAGATGAATGCACTGGACAAATAGTTTACTAATGAAATTAAACAATAATCTCTGGTAGCAGAATGACACTTTACACTGACAGAATGACAGCTTCATTTGAAAATTGCCATTTTCATTCTGCATTGCTGTTGTGTAGGAAAATGGTACTTATTCCTCTGTTTGGTAGTAAGTGCAGCCAGTTTCACTACAACAGCAATATTTCCTTAAGAGAAATGTAAACATCTTTCCATTTGAATCATTCTTTTTAAGAAATGAAATTTCATAATTATCAACATAAATCGCTTGCACAACAGAAAAGCTTAGACAGCTTTCTTCCAGCATATTCAACCAGAGAAAAATCACCTTAAACCAAGGCCATATGTTTAAAAGATTCTCTGAATTTGCTTTGGCTGAAGCGTGCATTATGAAATGTGTGCATACTTTGAAGGGGTGATGGTGGTGGTTTTGGTGGTGAGGGTACTGGCACTTAATAATAAAAGGAGAAATAGGTGTAACAACATGGATGCTTTTGGTTTGCTCTACTGGAATTATTTCCATCCACATTTGGTCTAATTCCTCCTTACAAGGGAACCTCCCCATCGCACCCCCCTCAGATTTAGTTATAAGTTGGCACAGTGGATAGGCCTTGAAAAACTGAACACAGATGAATCGAGAAAACAGGAAGAAGTTGTGTGGAACTATGAAAAAAATAAGCAAAATATACGAACTGAGTAGTCCATGCACATCATAGGCAACATCAAGGATAGTTTGAGTTCAGGAGCGCCGTGATCGTGTGGTTAGTGTGGGCAGCTGTGGAATGAGAGGTCCTTGGTTCAAGTCTTCCCTGGAGTGAAAAGTTTACATTCTTTATTTTCGCAATGTTATGATCTGTCCGTTCATTGACATCTCTGTTCACTGTAATAAGTTTAGTGTCTGTGTTTTGCGACTGCACCGCAGAACCGTGTGATTAGTAGACGAAAGGACATGCCTCTCCAATGGGAACCAAAAACATTTGATCGCAACGTCATAGGTCAACCGATTCCTCCACAGGAAAACACGTCTGAAATATTCTATATGACACTGGTGACGGCATGTGCGTCACATGATAGGAATATGTTGTTGACCCACCTAATTTGTACACTTGGTGAATGGGTAAAAAGATTCTTCTACCTTGCCCGATTTAGGTTTTCTTGTGGATTTGATAATTGCTCCCAAAAAAGTGATGAAAACATAAGGGTTTGTCACATAAACTGCAACAAATGAATGCAACAGTTTCACAGTCATACAGTTTTCCCTGTGCTCTGTCAAAACATATGTTTTTAACGTTTTCAAATTTTTCTGTGTGTAGACCATCAAATCGTGCATATGTCCAAGCAAATCTGAACATGTCCTGGAATTTTGGAGAGCAAAGTTGATTATGTGTGAGTGCCTGAACTTTGATAATTGTCTGAAAATAAAAAATTAAACTTTTCACTCGATGGAGGACTTGAACCAAGGACCTCTCGTTCCGCAGCTCCTCTCGCTAACCACAGGACTACGACACTCCTGAGCTCAAATTTTCCTTGATGTTGCCTATCTTACACATGGACTACTCAGTTTGTATATGTTGCTTATTTTTTTCATAGTTCCACGCAACTTCTTCCTGTTTCCTCGATTGATCTGTGTTCAGTTTTTCAAGGCCTATCCACAGTGCCAACTTATAACTAAATCTGAGAGGGGTGCGTTGGGGAGGTTCCCTTGTTAGTACCTGCAATTTTCATGGCAGACTCATAAAAAATGTTCATGAACTTTCAGCACTCTGCAGGTGGAAAATAGTTCTGCAACTTGTTTCACAACTGAAATAAATTGTTGTAGCTTCATTATAAGTTGCCTTAAGGAGTATGTTTTTTATTTCTTGATGGTGACTAGTTTTGGGCACCTATTTCCATTTTCATACCATCTGAATCACAAGTGTGAAAGCCTAAGTACAAAAAATTGGCCTTGCAGTGATGGTTAAAGTAGCACTGTGACTATCTCAGCAGTAGGCTGTTGAAATCGACTGCCTGAAAACATTTGTATAGTTTTTCAGAGATATTTTGTCAGCGTATTCCTTTACAATGCTTTGCTGCAATGTCTGAGGAAATTAATTTTCAGGGTTAAATAGAAGCTGAAATTTTAGACAATTTATAAAGCCATTTGTTCAGTTCTGGCACTTATTAATATAAAAATGCAGCTACAAATAAGAAATTTAAAGTTTCAGCTAAAAGCGCTGATAATCAGATTTGTAATAAGGAAAGTTTTTATTTTTATGATTTATGTCCCATGTGCTCATGGAACAGTCTATGTGCACTCAGCCTTGTAATACAAACTGAAGACTCTTTGACTGAGTATTTGCAGCTCCGCAGTCTGTGCATTCACATGTTGCCGAAAGACAAAGGATGGCATGCTGGCTGGTACACATCCTTTGGACTTCACAGTCTGGATGAGCTCATATGAGATGAATGATTAAAAAAAAAAAACACTGGATTCAGCAACATTTGTCATTTCCTCAACTGCATCTGTGTGTGACTTGGAGGCAATCAAAGCTGTATAACTTGGATGGTTCCATTCACTAATGACATTTGGCATCATGTTCTGAAGAAATCAATCACAAACAAATAAAGTCTGTGTTGCAGAGAAGGAGCTCATGAAAACTATGAGTAGAGTTCACCCTGCAGAAATTTATTCAAGTTACTGGGGTTTCTCAACATGCCTGCCAGTATAGTACAGTCAATCACTTATGTGCCTTTTAAAAAATAATCATACAATTTATAAAATAAGCAGTGACTGTGGAGAGTAATTCTGGTTTATGTAAGATAACATTTGTTTGTTTTCTTTTTACCAAAACATTTTTATTTATTTTCTTACTGAAAAATTGATGTTACTTGTTAGCCTCTTGTTTAGGTTATATAAATATTTGGCTCAGAAACACTTACATTTTCAAAAAGAATGACTATTATATGTTGAACATTTTACTTTAGTTTGCATACGAGTTTAAGTGTTGTTCATTTATAAGATGTTTAAAGATTTAGGTTTTATACTTAGTTTGGAAATAATGTACATATATACTTTTGTTTACATACTTCACATGAGACTATTTAATATGTATGTTGATAGCTTTAAATCTAACAGGCATTCATCTGACTGACTGAAGAATTTAGTGCGGTTTTTGGACCAGTCCATCGGATAGGCTCTGTCATTGCTGATCACCAAAACATGACCAGAATTGATCATTTAATGTATTTAAGTAAAATTCATAACTAGGTTTTCATACAGGAACCTACAGAAGGAGAGTTACCTACTAGACTGCATGTCTTAGCATCTAGTGTCACACATTTCACCATCTGTGTGGCTCACAATAGCTGTGTGCCACTTGCAGAATCATGTCCACTTCTCAAAAGTATCACACACACACACACACACACACACACACAGTGACAGCAGATTCGAGCATTAGCAGTGGAGCAGGAGAGCCATGGCATCTGGCATACCCCTGCTGGTTTTGAATGACTTTTGCCCCAGTGCGTCTCTGCTCTGTTAGGCATCCATATGAGCAATCACATTTGAACAGTGGCAGTTGAACACCCCAGTCCCACCTATACACTGCAGCAGTCAAAATGAATTAGAACAGTACCAAAGAGCACCTAGGGTGGCAGATTACTCAGCTCGTGAGTTGATGAGCCTAAATTCAGTGTTATCTCACAATCTAATATTGTATAAAAACTAATGTGAAATATTTGACACCTAATACTCATTCCTTTTACAAATTTAAATACTTTTGAGACAAATGTTCAATAACCTAAACAAGAGGTTAACAAGTAACAAAATATTTCAGAAAGAAAATAAATAAAAATCCAGCTGAATGTAGAACAAAGAATGCTGAAACGTGTATGGTTGGAAACAAAACTAGCGAATAGCATCTAACAAGTAAGATTTTTAACAGTGTGTTATGCTTTTTTGCTGCCCAGGTATATAGTTCTTACTTTTTTTCTATTCATACATCTCCATCTTCCTCCTTTCTCAGTGCATTCACTCCTCCCCCCCCCCTCCCCTCTCCATGTCCACCTCCTTCACCTTCCACATTCTGTCTGCCTCCTTCTTACAAACCCCTCCCCCTGTTCCCCCTGCTCTATCTGTCTCTCTGTGTCTGTCTTCCTGTCCCCCTTCTATCCATCTGTTCCTCCCCTCTCTCATACCACCTGCTCCTTCCCCTGTTCATCTACTCCTTGCCCCCTCATCCATTTCCTCCTCCCCCAAGCACCTTCACTGCCCCTCCCCTGTCAGCCTATTGTTACATGATGTGGTTCTTGGCTTAATGCTGCTGAGTATTGCCACACCAAAATAAATTTTTTTGAACTTGATAGCAATGAAGCAAATGCTATCAAAACTATGAAAGCAGTTTCACATACACCTTGTCTGCCAACTTTCCAGTGGTATCAAAAGCCATCACACAACGGGAAACAGCTGGCACTCAACTGTGTGACACACTGGATATTACGCAACATGTGGATTGAGTGATGTGGGTGAAGCTTGTGGATGACAAAATGAACAACAGATTGTGAAGTGCTCTCCAGTGGAATCCTGGATATTTTACAATGTGCAAAGTTAATGACTTTCTACGAACACCATACTATTTGGAGACAATGAACCAAAGAGGGCCTGTATTGGCCTTTCCACCCTCAAACATATCGCTGTGAAGCCTTGTAATGTGGGGAGGAGATTTTCCAGGTGCAAAACTGCCCTCAGCAACATCTGTAGATCTTTGAAAATGGAAAACCAGAAAATGCTCCTTGTGAATATGCAGAAACTGAAGGCTGACAGAATGTGCTAATTAATTTGGAGTACTTTAAACAAGCAAATTTAGTTCCTGGATAGGTGCTATTGTTTTCACTGTACTTCATGGTTTGTCAGACACATGCAGACTTTCCAAAAGTAAGTGCTAGTTTGTTTCAGACATTGCAAAAAGTAGGTACTATACTTACAATTTGTTCTTGAGAGAATTTTGAATTATGTGGTACTTTAAACAATCAAAAGGAATGACTTTATATGAAGTTTTATTTTACATTATTTTGAAGGTCAAATGTATATAATTTTTAGGTTATATTACAAATGCTTGCACATTTCACTGTTTTTAGGTCATTAAAATCTGGGACCTAGTAATATGTGTATAAATTTTGACTGATATCACTCCAGGGGTTTAGGGGAAGCTTTTTACATGTGGCTTTTCCTGAGCATGCCATTGTCATACGAGACAGTGAGAGGCATAGAAGTGTAAGTGCTTTGCCGAGGTATGTGCAACAAATTCCTCAGTCTGTGATGGTCCCCATTGCCTTTAGTGACAGTGCAGGCACCCGAACAAAAACAAAAACATAATCAACTTTCAGAAGTATATCATGATGTACACCTCACTGAAGACCATTGATCACAAGTTTCTGATTTCAGGCCTCTCCTGTATAGAATGTCTTATGATACTACCCTTTATGATGACATCAATTTTGATTCCATTAGCTTAAGTTGATAAAATATAGGTCACTGAAGATCAGTTATGATAGAGTTAAATTTACTGTCAGCACCTGCCGTAACATAGAAATATCAGAATCTGCAGCAATTACTTCCATTTGTGCCTCCAATTTACCATCCTTTCTATAGAAACCTTAACCAGAAACCAAAAACATCTGTTTCCAAACCACACTGGAGATAACCAGTAAGCAGAGGACCAAACACACAACCTGCTAATGAATTTGTTCCTCCTGATGATGCCTAGTCGGACCTGCAATAGACATCTCCTGTAATAAAAACAAATGGGAGTTTATATATGTGTATGTGACAAGAGATTGCTTGGAAATTCATATTTCTGTATTTAATGTTGTTTATTCATTTACTTTATCCACTCCATTATCTGTGTAGCAATAAAAGTTGTATGTATGGGTTAATGTAATACCTGAAAATGGGACAAAATATTGTATTACATTGTTGTGTGTCATCCCAAACCAGTTGAATGAGTGTCAAAGAGATGTAACTGAAACCCTTGGAGGCAAAGGGTTGTAAATGCTAACTATATTATACATAAAAACATTACTGAGCACAACATTCTGAATTTAATTTACTGATAATGTATGTACAGCTTTGTTAAAAACCACTGCCTATGTTGGTTACTGTTGCCAATATAACACACAAAAATAGAATTTTAAATCTAATACAAATTTTGAAGCTCATTTTCTCACAATCATGATTTTGTCATTTACACCCTTCGCTTTTAATTGCCTCACTTATATATAATGTATTTCACTCATAATTGTACATATATATTACTTGTGCCTCTACTAAATTTAGCCCTGCAGTTATGTTTCCACACAATTCAATGTTTACGACAACATACCTCTTGAACTATGTGTCATACAATCATATATTGTTGCAGGTTCATTCAGTGACATATGTGAATAATGTCTTCAAAATATGTTGTGATAGAGTTTGTAGTAAAGAACTAATAAATTAAAGTGTCGTGTGATGCAGCAGTTTTACTACATGAGTGACGAAAATGTAGTGAATTATGAACTTTTTTCATTAATTATTTCCTGAAGCTATCAGCAAGAAAAAGTCTTGAAATAATTTGAAGTTATGTACAGAGTTAATTTCAAGTCACTAAATAGTTTCATTCTCAGGGAGTGAATGTATACTGTATATGTCTGCTATTTGTGCAACGTGACTTACCATACATTTTCATCCCGCCACTTTGAGAGGGAGGTGGCTGTTACCCCCACAGTAGTCCTTTCCAGACAGTGAGTGATATGTATACCAAGTTTAGTTGAAAACAGTCCAGAGCTTTAGAAAGAGATGGGTAATACACGTACCTCCATACATACATCAACTTTTGTAGTATGTATGGAATACTTGCTGTAGCTATGCTTTATAAATTTTATAAAGTTAGTTCCTTACTTTATAAGTCATTGTGTGGTGGAACTGGAGGACAGTTATAATATTTTACTACAAACAAAAATACAAAAGGATCTGTGGATAAAAAAGGTTGGCTACCTCTGTTCTACATCCATGATCTGTGGAACCTGAAAATAAAAAGAAATAAAATGTTGCATAATGGTATGAATTCATGAAACAGGTTCTAATAGTGTGTAGTTTTGCTCTATTATTAGGTTTATTTGTACAGACTATAGCTTTCTCCAAGGAACTTCAGATCTGATTTAATATTGTGTAGCTAGTGGTTTCCCTTTATGATCTCATATGCAAAAGTTAAATGTGTATTACCATTTTCTAACGCAAATATATCTACAAAGATTATAAGTTCTGCATGAATGACACATGTTGTCATGGACCACAAATTTCTTATAGGTGCCAGCCTTGTTGACTTTCTCTTGGCTATCGTTTCTTGTAGGGAACAATGATAATAATCTATTATTGATAGTATAATGTAAATGGATACATAAAAAATGTACTCACCAAACGGCAGCAGGGAAACACACAAAGGGTTTAATTTTTACAAGCTTTCACAGCCAGTGGCTCCTCCTTCTGGCAAATGGGAAGAATAGGGGTGAAGGAAAAGGACTGGAGAGGTTTAGGGGCGCATTTCAGAAAAATTGTCCAGAACACTGGGTCAGAGGAGACTTGATCTATATTCTGTATGTATTACACTGTTCATTCCATTCAATAGATTCTAAAATGCTTCTTCACTTTCACTGAGAATATCAATATCATCAGCGAATCTTATCATTAATATGTTTTCGGTCTAAATTTTAATCCCACTCCTGAAACTTTCTCTTGTTTCCGTCATTGCCTCTTCAATGTATAGACTGAATAGTAGGGGCAAAAGACTACAGGCCTCTTTTAGACCCTTTTTTATGTGAGCACTTTGTTCTTGTCCTCCCATCTCATTCTCATCTCCATATATTGTATATTACCTGTCTTTCCATACTGCTTATTCATACTTATAGGATTTGTGGCTCAGTTCCTTGAAATCAGTTTCCTAAAGCAGTATGATGCAATTGTCAGAAAAATCTACAAAAAATCTACTTTGAATATAAAATACTTTCAAGTGCTATTAAATATTGGGCATTCATGAAGTCATTGTGCACTGGCTTATGGACAACAAATGGATTATGTTGGAGATTTGAAACAAAGATGGCAGAATAAACACTGGCAGAATTGTTTTTCCATAGGTAAGCAATTATTTTTAATTCATTTTATTGTTGCCTAATATTTGACTCTTTCATTCAGTTGATTAAAGTTGTTAAATGTGGTACTTAGTGTTTAGAGGTTCAATTTTTTTAAATTATAGTGTTTACTGCTGAGAAATGTATTTTACAAATTGAAGTTTGTTTGACAAGGCAATAAATACATACCTTTAGTGCATAAAGCATTTGCTGAAAATTTACTGGAAACAGTAGTATCTCATCATACTGCAGTTCATTGACTCTGAGAAATTTTGAGAGACAGGCTCAGTGTTAGTTGGTGGATGAAGTGGAATATCACCTACACTAAACAAACAGAAGTTGTAGGATATTTCTGACTCCATGAAGCAAGCCTGTGAAATCATTGTACAAATACTGAATCATTACTTTTATGCAGAAATAACATCAATTTATTTCTAATACCGATCGAATACTGTGTGAGGTAGCACTGTGGTTAATACACTGAACCTGCATTTGTAGGGACTATGCTTCATCTGATCACCCAAATTTAGTTTTTCCATGATTTCCCTAAATTGTGAAACAATTCACACTTGTGCTCCAGTCTAATAACCTCAGTGTTGACACAGCTACAAACCATAATCTTCCTTTCTTCTTTTTAACTGCTTGATGAAAATGACATTATTCACATTAAATTAGAATTTGGTGAAAAAATATAAAATTTCAAATACAAAGTAAAATACTTTTTCATTTCTCAAGATTGAGCAGTATTCTATGTCATTCACCAGCCAGAGCTGGACAGACACTGTCAAGATACATCATCAAAATACATGAATACAACTCCACTATGATAGTAATTTAATACTGCAAGACATATTTAAGTTATAAATTAGATTACAATAACATCACAACAATAAAACAGATACAAGTATATAGTGAAATTAAGTATAACAGTTGCTGATGGAGTCATGGAACTGAGCTGCAGCTCAAGTAAACGCCTATGCTATTACTAGAGAAGCATTCTTCAATACTGTAGAAGGGTTGCTCTTTCGGATTACACAAAATAGTAATTTTAAACTGCCCCCATGGTAAAGACTGAATTTCATCAGGTAGAGCATTAAACAATTTTAGGGCCACCATTAGGAAGCTGATTTGTGTCTTTGCTAATCAACACCTTGGCAAGTTGTTACTGTCTTTGCTGTGAGTGCTGTATTTGTGAACTTCATTTCTCTTTCTGTAGATATTACTGATGTTTTTTTTTTTGTTTTTTTTTTTTACAATACGGAATTTTGGATATCCTTATTGAATTTTAATCTATTTTCATATGACCAATAATTAAAATAATATGTTATTGTTATTAACTTTTATTCATTTTCCATATCCTTATTGAATTTTAACATATTTTCATATGACCAATAATTGAAAATAAGAACATGTTATTGTTATTAATGTTAATATTCAATATTTCTTAATTTATGTTTCCATTTGTTACTAGCTATAGAATTTGAATAAAATTAATAAAATATTTTTTTGTAACTTGTGAAATTAAAACCCATGATTATACACTGAAGATCCAAAGAAACTGGCCCATCTGCCTAATATGGTGTAGGGCTCCCACGAGCATGCAGAAGTGCCACAGCACAATGTCTGGAATAGTGCTGGAGCGAACTCACACAATGCATCTTGCAGGGCTGTTTATTAATCTGTAAGAGTACGAAGGTGTACCAAACATGTTCTGACGTTCATGTCTGGGGAATTTGTGGCCAGTGCAAGTGCTTAAACTTAGGAGAGTGTTCCTGGAGCCACTCTGTAGCAATTCAGAAAGTGTGGGGTGTTGCATTATCCTGCTGGCACACTGCCCTAGTCTGTCGGAATGCACAATGAACAGGTGATCAGACAGGATGCTTATGTATGTGTCACCTGTCAGAGTCACATCTAAAAGTATCTGTGGTCCCCTATCACTCCAATTGCACTGTTACAGAGCCTCCACCAGTTTAAAATAACCCCTGCTGACATGCAGGATCCCTGGATTCATGAGGTTGTCTCCATACCTGTACACGTCCATCTGCTCTACACAATTTGAAATGAGGCTCATTCGACTAGGCAAAATGTCTCCAGTCATCAACGGTCCAATGCTGGGCCCAGGTGAAACATAAAGCTTTGTGTCATGCAGTCACTAAGGGTACATGAGTGGCCCTATGCCTCTAAAAGCCTATTTCGATGATGTTTCATTGAATGGTTCCCACAGTGACACTTGGTGAGGGCTCAGCAATGAAATCTGCAGTAATTTTCAGAATGGTTGCACATCTTTCACACTGAATGATTCTCTTGAGTCATCGTTGATCCCATTCTTGCAGGATCTTTTTCCGGCTGCAGTGATGTCAGAGATTTGATGTTTTACAGGATTCCCGATATTCACAGTACACTCACATAGGCTGTGTCCCACCGCTCATGTGCCGACTATACCACCATGTTCAAACTCACTTAAATCATGATAATCTGCCATTTTAGCAGCAGTAACCAATCTAACTATGCCAGACACTTGTTGTCTTATATAGGCATTGCTGACTGCAGTGCCAAATTCTGCCTGCTTACATATTTCTGTATATGAATACATTTGCCTATACCAGTTTGTTTGACACTTCAGTGTAAAACCACCAATGGCTTTGCCACTGTGGTAACAACGGTTCCCATCAGACCACCAAAGTTAAGCACTGTTGGGCTAGGTTAGCACTTGGATGAGTGACCATCCATATCTGTTAAGTATTGCTGCAAGCAGGGCTCACTCAGTCCTTGGGAGGCCAACTAATGAGTTACTTGACCGAGTAGCAGCACCTCCAGTAGCGATAGTTGACAATGGCTGGGAGAATACTGTGCTGACTGCATCATATCTTCATCCAGTGGCACTATAGCAGAGGGTGTTACAGTGGTTGGTTGGTACAGTTGGGTTTTCCAAGGCCTGTTCGGATGGAGTTTCAGTTTGAGTTCAAGTTTGATTATACAGTTAATAGCTATTTACACTACATACTCAGCTACTAATAACTATGTTAGTGATTTGCAAATAGGAAACTGATGTGTAGGTACTAAGTTTCAAGGGCTATACCTATAAAGAAAACTTATAGCAGAGCAGCCGTATGGTCCTCTTGTGAGCTTTGAATATGCTCTTGGATCCTTCAACAAATGCATGTTAGCAATATTGCTCTATAATTCAGTGCATCCAATCTTGTACTCTCTTTGTAGATAGAAGCGATCTGTACACTTTTCTTATCACATGGCACTGTTTCATGTGTATAAGATTCTACTTAAGTATCAGCAATGAAAAACATTAATTCAGTGTAACATCTTATAGGAATTCTGTTAGAGCCTGGTGTGGTGCCTCATTCATCTTGAGTACTTGTAGCTGTTCTTTAAATACCAAAGCTGCTTATTTCAGTATCTCTCACTTGTAAATGTGAGTGAAGTTTAAACACAGGCATGGTGCAGATGACTTAAGGTGACAGTTTTAAGTGGTGGGTGTCCTGAACTGTGGTTGCACAACATATTGGTAGAGGTCCAACCTATAGTATCACATTTAATTCAATAAGTAATTGTGTGGTAGTCATTACCAAAAGGTTTGGGTACTCCAATTCACTTCATGTGTGATGCATTTCTTGTTGTTTTATTTTGAAATGAATGCAGATACTAGTCAGTCCATGATAGAGATAGTTCAAACACAATTTCCAACAACCACTAAAAGGAAACAGGCAACAACCTTGGCACAGTGGCTACATTGGTTCCTGTCAGATCACCGAAATTAAGCACTGTCGGGCGCAGCCAGCATTTGGATGGGTGACCAACCGGGCCACCATGCACTGTTGGCATTTTTTGTGGTGCACTCAGCCTCGTGATACCAATTGAGGAGCTACTCAACCAAATAATAATGCCTCTGATCAAAAGAAAACCATCATAATGACCAGAGCGGTGTGCTGACCACATGCCTCTCCTATCCGCATTTTCAGATGAGGATGACACGGCAGTCGGATGGTTCTGATGGATCACTTGTGGCCTAAAGATGGAGTGCTTTTTAAAAGGAAACGAAGGTTCATAATCTGGATGGGGACTCATAAAATTATGCACTATGTGCTGGAGTGATGTGAGGTAGAAGAAAAAGAGTGAAACCTCCTACACCCTGTCATTCAGACATTTAAGACAGCTGTCACTTACAATGCTACAAACCTGCAGAGCCTAGACAGGATAAGTTACTTTGCCAGCTCTCAGCCTGGTACTGTCCAGTTGTATAATTGTTTGTATATGACAGTCCAAGTTACTTTATTTTGTTTTACTTGAGAAGAGATTCATGATTTTGAATACACAGACAATTTCAGTGGAAGAGTTACAAGAAATGCCATAGAGCAGTTCTACACACAAAAGAGCATGTCAGCACTTCTTCCAGTGCTGCATGAGAATATAAACAGGAGATTGGGCAGCACTTCTTTAAAAAAAAGTTACATAACTAAATGAGATTCATGTGGAGACTGGTACTAAACAGAAATGTGGTGATATTCTGTTCTGGCAGCCCTGTTCCCATGTGTACCTGAACAATAAGGGAGATTTGAGTCAGCCTCAGTGCCTGGGCACAACAGGGGCTATGTCTGTGCTTGAGTTGTGTGTTCATGTATGTGTGAGTGTTTTTCTAAATCTGAAGAAGGACTTTGTGTAACAGCTTAGTCTAGTTCTAAATGTCATTTTCGTATCTATCTAATGCCCAATGTCTCCTCCATGTAGTGAGTAGCAGTCTACCCAAATTCATTTTCTATTATAGCTAGAGTTTACATTTTTCAATCATTCAAACATAAAATTTTATGAAATTTTGCATACTAAGACTAATATCCAACAAAAATATATATATATATATTTAAAATGCTTACTTTGTCAGTATGAAACTTGCTGAGACACTTTAGATGTTGTGAATACTAATTTTTTCATTGTAATATATAAATGTACTAATACTAATAATGAATGTGATTTCACTTATTGATATTTATTTATATAAGAGCTAGCCTAGGCCTGTAGTGCTATTTTTAGTGATAGAAGTTGTGGTTTTGTATCAGTCACACGGCAGTTTTGTAGTAGATTTTGAGGCAGATATGTGCCACTTTCCAATGAGTTTCTGTGAAACCTTTACGCTGTGTGGAATAATGAGACAATAGATGTTTACTTAACATGAAAGATGGTAGTTCATTCCATAGTTTGCATTGTGACCTGAACATCTCGCAAACCTAAACACATGTACCATCTACAACAGCAAAGTACTTAATAAATTCTATGTAGTTCTGCAATTTTCTTACAGGTGAAAATGATTATCAAGCCAATGACACTCTTACAGCTGCATATTTAGCTGGTACAAGAGGATAGTATCAGAAGTAAAACATTAAAAGGTGTTTTGAGTGTTATGTTTTGAGCAAGTGCCTCCAGAAGAATGATAGTGGCAAATGGAGGATTGAAAAATAAGAGTTTTCCCGGCAAGTCGAGACAAAGTTCTGCCTGAAATGAACACAGGAAGCTATAATGGGCAGATGAAGTCAGCAAATTTCAAGAAATATTTTTCAGAATTGACTCTTCCTAATCTTGAACTTAATTCTGTCTTTGTTATGGACAACATGTCTTAGCACTCAACAAAACACCCACAGCACACTACCGAAAGGGATAAATGACCTAATGGCTGCTAAAAAGAAAAGTGAAATGCAATGATAAAGTGTGGACCACACAATGTTTAAATGACCACAGCACAATTGCTATTGAAGTAGCACAGTACTAACATGACACTGACCCCCCCACAATCATGAAGAGAAACTGAAGAAAATGTTACGCTTTCACCATGACAGTTGTATTAGAACATTCAAAGATGAAAGGTCTGTAATAAATTACTGAGAGTAGTGTTAGCAAGGAAAGAAAAGTAGTTTTTGATTAAAAAAAATCTTTGTAGTGGGTTTTTATGCTTTTTCAGGTGGACCTAAATTATGAATTTATACTCTGGGAAGTAACTGTGAAAAAATGTTGTGTACGTGAAAGAGACCAGGACACACAGGAAAGTTTCAGATAACTTACACGATATTAACACAGATATTTCAGAACGAGTTTTTAACTGCAAAACATTCCCAGTGGCTGATGTGGCCCATCACCCTAATTTATTGTTCATTAATTGCAGATTAAAACAAGAACTTGCAGAAAGATAGCAAGTTAAGTGGAGGACACCTGGAGGGATTGAAAGAACCAGTGGTTTTTTATAGTATCAGAGGTAGCATCAGGCAACATTTCACCAAAATAGGGAAAGGAATACAATTTAAGATGATCACATAGCTTTGAGAAATGAAATAGTGAAATACAGCAGTGAATCAAATATGTAAAAATAAACGTCCCTGAAAAAATTACAGGATTAGAGGCATACTGATTTTACTTCATTAATGGAAATGTAAAATGCAGCACATGAATTGGGTAAAATGGAGTATAGATAACTAAAAAATGATATTGTCAAAAAGTGCAAAATGGCAAAGCAGGAATGATTAGATGAGAAATGTGAAGTTGTAGATGCATATGTGATTAAGAGAAAGATAGCTGCCTCCTAAGAGCAAATTGAAGATGCCTTTAAAGACAAGAGAAGCACCTGTTTAAACATTAAGAGTTTTGAGGGAAAGCCTATACTAAGCAAAGAAGGGAAGACTGAAGGGCAGAAATAATATATAGAAAGTCCATGTAAGAGAAACAAACCTAAAAATACTATTATAGAAAGCGAAAGGGAAGTATATGGACATGAGGTTGGAGATATGATGATCTGACAGAGCACTGAAAGATCCATGGAGCAGAACACAATCTCTCAGAATTATTGAGATCTGTGGGAGAGCCAGTCATTACAAACTTACTCCCCCTGTAAGCAAGTTATATGAGAGATGCAAAATACCCTCAGACTTCAAGCAGAATGTAATAATTTCTTTTCCAAATAAGGCAAGTGCTAACATGTGTGAATACTACCAAACCATAAGCTTACTAAGTCACATGACTGTAACATAATGACACAAATTATTTACAGAATAATGGAAAATTGATACAAGCCAGCATAGCGGAAAATATATGATATATTAAGAGAAATACATACTAAGGCACTAAGGAAACATTAATTTGGAACTGGGAGGAAATTGAGAAAGGGGGGAATGAAGGGCAAAAATGTTATTGGGAGTGTAGGCTTGTCTACAGTAGGCAGGATGAATAGATGGAGGTAGTAGCATTTATGCAGAGATGAATGTTCTTGCACATGATAGACTGACATAGAGAGCTGCATCAAATCAGTGTTTAGGCTGAAGACCAGTAGAACAAACCTGCAAAAAGTTACAAGACACATATTTGGTACCAAAAGCACAGTTTCTAATAAAAACACATATTTGAATACAAAACTCATAATCTATGTCCTAGTTTTTGCCTAAAAGTACACAGTAGGAAGGCCAGTCTCTCTTCCCCTATCCAGATATTACCTCTATGGTATCTTCTGTGGATCTCATTTATTAATGTAAAAATATGTTGCAGGTTAATAGGTATCAAACCACAAATATTTATTTTAGTCCTGTATATGATATATATATGAGCAAAATAAATATTTGTAATGTGAAACCAATCAACCTGTAACATATTTTTACATTAATAAATGAGATCTACAGAAGATAGCATAGAGGTAATATCTGGATAGGGGAAGAGAGACTGGCCTTCATTTCATGTATTTTTAGGCATGATGGACTGATCTGTAGCATAGCCTAAGATTTTGGCTCTGTTGAAAGACAACAAACAATTTGGATATGAGATGGTGTAGACAATGAATGAGATATTGATGGAATGCCTGTAATTCTTGTTATTACAAATACTTTACTTACGTTAGACTTGACTGCATGATTTATGTCCATCATTTTGGGTAGTTTTGACAGGTTCAATATTTCCTTCCAATATTATTATTTAAAGCATAAACAATTAGTAATCTGCAAAGTACCAAGAAATAGTTTCTTCATTGAGACATGGTTATTTGTGCAGAGACCCTTTTCTCAGAGAGTGGTTTTAGAGGATATGCTGAAGTGATGATAAACTTAAGTTCACTACATCTTTTCTACTTCACATCACTGTTGGAGAAAACACTGTAAGACACACTATGTAAGAAAAAAAAAAGTTCCTCATTAGTGACTACATCTACAACATAGATGAATATGCGACTCATAAATGTACATTACACTTAACTCTGACATTTGTATTAAACAGATCTTGATTTTGCAGGTACATACACAGCTCATAAGTGCTGTATAAAATTGTGAATCCTTTGTTTGACGTATTAGGTAATAACAGCAGCTGGTTAGAGCAGCAGCAGATTTATCAAAGTAGCTTTCTTCTCTTAATACACATATATAAAGTAATATTATATATAAGGTTCATAGCTACGACTGTGGGCAGATTAGCACTAGTCACAATCTGATATTAGCAAACTTAGGAAATGTAGCCAGTTTCTCACTGTTAACCTACAGCTTAACTTGTTCCACATCCATGAAAGCTTTCCTTCATGGTGGGATTTATGGAGTGTGATGAGCAAACAAATGAATGTTTTGTTACTACCAATGCTCAGGTCTTCGCCATATTCTGCTTTCACAAATCCACATTTTCACTGCTTGCTTTGATTCTTTGTTTTAGGGCCTTAGTGATGCATCTATGTCCTCAATTATTTGTTCAATGTATTCCTATCTCTATAGTTTTTACACTCTACAGCCTTCTTTAGTACTATGGAAGTTATTCCCTGATGTCTTACCAGCCTTCAAATCATCCTGTCACTTCTTCTTGTCAGTGTCTTCCATATGCCTCTTTCCTTGCCGATTCTACAGAAGATATCCTCATTCCTTATCAGTCCACCTAATTTTTAACATTCTTCTGCAGCACCATATGTCAAATTCATTGATTTTCTTGTGTTATAGTTTTCCTACAGTCTTTGTACTTCAAATGTACATTGTCAGAAATTTCTTCCTCAAATTCAAAAATATGTTTCTCAGCCAAGAATGCCCTTTTCCCCAGTGCTATTCTGTTTTTTATGTCCTCCTTGTTCCATCCACCATTGATTATTTTGCCGTCCAGGGAGCAGACTTCCTTAATTGTGTCTACTTTGTGATCACCAATTCTGATGTTAAGCTTCTCGCTTTTCTCACTTTTGCTACTTCCAATTACTTTACTCTTTCTTTGATTTACTCTCAATTCATATCCTGTACTCATTATACTGTTCCTTCCATTCAGCATACCTTGTACTTATTCTTCACATTCCTTGAGGACAGCAGTATAATCAGTGAATCTTATCATGGATATCCTGTCACCTTGAATTTTAATTCCACTCTTGAATCTTTTTTTTTTATTTCTGTCATTGCTTGTATAGATTGAACAGTAAGAACAAAAGGCTACATCCCTGTTTTACACCTTCATTCCTGCTCTTCCAGTCCTATTGTTCCCTCTTGGTTCTTGGACATATTGTATCTTACCCATCTTTTCCTATAGCTTACCCATATTTCTCTTTGAAATTTTGAACAACTTGCACCATTTTACATTGTTGAACGCTTCTCCCATGTGAATGAAGTGTATGAACATGTCTTGATTTTTCTTCAGTCTTGCTTCAATTATCAACTGCAACATCGAAATATTATCTATTCCCACTGCCTTATTTGATCTTAAGTCTTCCCAAGGTCTTGTAAATTCTGATTCTAAGACTGGATCCCTTATATCTTCTCTATCAACTCTAGTTTCTTCTTCTATCATGTCATCACACAAGTCCTCCCACTGATGGAGGTCTTCAATGTGCTCTTTCCATCTATTCAATAGCTTCTTTCCATTTAAAAGTGGAATTCCCACTGCATTCTTAATGTTACTGCTCCTGCTTTTAATTGCACTGAAGGTTGTGTTGACTTTTCTGTATGCTGAGTGAGTCCTTCTGACAATAATTTATTTTTCGATTTGGCCTTAGTTTCGCTGCACTTCCTATTTACTTTTTTCATAACTGACTTGTATTCCTGAGTTTGCCTGAAGATTTTTGTACTTCCGCCTTTGGTCAATCAACTGAATTATTTCTTCTGTTAGCCATGGTTTTTTCAAAGCTACCTCCCTTGTACCTACATTTGTTTCCTAACTTCTGTGATTGCCCTTTTTAGACATGTCTCTTCAACTGAACTGCCTACTGAGCTATTCATTATCACAATATCTACAGCTTCAGATAACAAGTGTATCTGCTCATTCCTGAGCACTTGTGTATCCCTCTTGTTTGCGGATTGATTCTTCCTAACTAGTCTCTTAAATTTCAACCTACTCTTCATTATTACTAAATTGTGATCTGAGTTTGCTCCTGGATATGCCTTACAATCAAATATCTCATTTCAAAAGCTCTGTCTCATCATGATGTAATCTACTTCATTATTTCCTGGCCTTTTCCAAGTACGCCTCCTCCCCTTGTGATACTCGAACAGAGTACTCACTGTTACAAAGGTGGTTCAAAAAGTTCTCAGAACGAAGTAGAAAAAAGTACCTACATCACTGAAATTTTTTTTATTGTTCAATGTCTTCTCCTTAAAGATTAATGCACTTGGTCCAAAGATGTTCCAGTACCTTGAGCCCGTCTCTAAAATGAGTTTCCTCCAGGTCTGCAAAATAGTTGTCAACTCCAGTTATCAATTCTTCATGTGAAGTGAATCTTTGTCCATAAAGAAAAATGTTCAGATATGGGAAGAGATGGAAGTCTGACGGAGCCACATCAGCTGAATGATGGCAAACGTGTGTGGGCATGCATTGGCTTGATGGAAGATGACTTTCTTCCTTGATAAATCTGGCCTTTTTTCGCGTATCTTATGTTGCAATTTGTCCAGGAGATTAGCACAGTATTCTCTAGTAATTGTTTGATCAGGGGCAAAATAATATACAGAGTCCCTTTGCATCCCAGAATACTGATGCCATGACCTTTCCTGCCGAAGGAATTGTCTTTGTTTTCTTTGGTGGCAGAGAATCAACATCCACTTCTTTGACTGTTGTTTTGTCTCTCGGGTATAGTAGTGCACACACATTTCATCTGTGGTCACAAACTGGTGCAAAAATCTTGTCATTTCTCATAAAACAGGCCAAACATTGTTCCAATATGTCCATTCTCATGCATTTTTGATCCAGTCTCAAAAGTCGTGGCACCCATATTGCAGATAATTTTTTCATTTCTAATTCTTCAGTAAAAATGTGATATACCCTTTCAGATGACATCTGGCAAGTGTGAGCAATTTCACACACTTTCAGTTGGCGATCCTCCATGACCATTTTGCGAACTTTTTCAATGATGTTTGGAGACAGATCTTGGCTGACCACTGTGTGGATCATCATCTAAGTTCTCCCACCAAAATTTAAATTCATTTGACCACTTGGCAACAGTTCAATATGAAGGATCAGAGCCCCCAGTGTATTCTGCAACTCAGCATAAATGTCCTTTGCTTTCATACCTTTCTCTACAAAGTACTTAATCACTGCTCGAAGCTCGATTTTTTCCATCTTCGAAAATCACGACATGGGAGCAACAACAGAGCCACGTCACTGCCACAGCTCCCTTTCAAGGGCACTGGCATGGCACGTGTTTACAGATAACAGTCCAAAGAATATCATGTGAACAACTTGTTGCGCTAGCACTGGCCTCTTGTGATGATTCTGAGAACTTTTTAAACCTCCCTTGTACTAACTGAAATTACGGCAGAACTCAATTAGTCTTTCTTTGCTCTCATTCCTAGTACCAAGTCCATATTCTCCCATAACCCTTACTTCCACTCTTTGCCCTGCTACCACTTCTCTGCCCTCCTTGACAGGACTACTAGAATGTGGGTATCTTCTTATGCTGGAAGTCTTTCATCCACCACTTCTGATGATTTCTTTCAAAATGTAAGCAGTGGCTAGGTTCAAACCCATGATCCCAGACATTTTGATTACTAGTCAAATATGCTATGTGGTCTTTTACTTTATGTACTATCGCCTAGATTGTCATATGCTTGTTTTTTAGCTCCAGAGCATCCACACCCCCCCCCCCCCCCCCCCCCCCCCCCCCGGCCCCTATATTTAGTAGGCAGATGTGGTGTGACATTTTGATCATCATCTTTCAAACTTATTTGACCACATTGTAGGAGTGTGCGGCACGTAATCACTAAGGCATATGACCATGTGTTGTTGTCATTCACTTCTACCAATTCAGAGCAGATTGTTCTTCACTGGTACTCCTCAAATGTAGAAAACTGTCTGTCGACTGCGTGATTTTGTTTTGGGTCCTTTGCTGGCATGCTATGGTGCTGTGGTGTGATGATTTCAATGTGTGCCACAATGGCAGACATTTATCTATAATTATGTGGCTTTTTTTTCAAGCTGATAATAAAAACTTTATAACTATCTGTTATTAACATCTTGGACTGAGGAAAACTCCAGAATTGTTTGTTTTCAGTGCTGTCACTCTTCCTATTTACCATTTGTGTGAGTGGAACAGAAAGCAAGAGTAGTGATACTGGTCAAAGAATTGTGGTAACATATAGAAAGGAAATGTGAAATTACCACTGTGTTGTGTATGATGCATTTGTTTAATGTTAATAAGTAATAATGTAGTAAGAGCTAATGGATAATTTCAGAAGCTCCATTAGACTGTTTGTGGCTGGTTCTGTTATTCATAGGAAAACTGTAATGCCAGAAAACTGCACTGGAGTGCAGGAAGACCAGCAGAGAACTTACTCTTGGTGAAAGGCTTGTCAATTGATCCTCAATACAAATGTTGTGCAGTGATTGTTTGATTACAATATTTCTGAACAGTTTACATACAATGTGATTGAAAATGGATAGTCACATGAAAATAATAGTAGGGAAGGGAAGATTAAAGCTTATCCATTATGGAGCCTGTAGAACACCCTAGATTGTACAGTGAACGATATGCAGGGTGATGTTACAAATTTTCAGGGTTTATGGAAAAGGATAAATATATCAATCTGATGTTAGAGACACCAGTCTGGAAATGACATATACAAAAGTTAAAAGCAAAAATCATTCTGATACCTCTAACAGTTGATCTCTTCTACTGCAAGCTCTTTGTTTTCCATATTTTGAGAGATGGTCATATGGAGAAAGACAAGAAAAAAAGTCCAGTAATGTGTGCTCTGAAGTGCATACTTAAGATCAATGAGCACGTTATCTTTTCTGCTATGAAATACATCTCTTCTATTGAACAAATGCTCATAGCTCTTAAGCCATGCATTTTAGAGCCCCTGTTTAATAAACAGTTTTTTTCCCCTTGATTTAATCTATACTACCTCCTCTCAACATGTGGAAAGCAAAGCTTGTGCCATGGAATTGGTCCACAGTTAGTGATATCAGAATTATTTTCACTTATAACTTTTAACTGAGTCATTTCCAGAGCAAGGTCCCCACCTAAAATGATACTGTGGCATTGATAGGTCATATCGACTATGAACAACTTAATCTTTGACTTTAGATTGCTCATCTGAGCCACCATGTTAATTCACTTGGTCTGCATTTGTATCTCATGCCGTGTATATGTGTCCAAATACAATAAATATATATATACTTATGTGCAGATATTTGTGGGGCAGTTTGTTCAGTATACCTCTATACACATCTCGTTCCCATAATATATTTACCTTTTTCCACTATCGCTGAAAGTTTGTTACATAATCACAAATCACTCTGTATAAATACCAACAGCTGTGACCAGGCACTTCTCACAGCTATCTCTGCTTAAGATGTAAACGATAACTGTTTTCAAGCACCACAGTGATCTACAGAAAGTCAAGATGAACAATTTGATACAGGACACATGTAATCTATCAGGCCACAAAACAGCCTAAAATTGTTTCACATTGTGCACCTGCACAATGATGCAATATCGCGTTCTGTGTTTTGCACTGCAAATAGCGAAAGACACAGCATGTTCTGGAAAATGCTCTCCTGATAGCCACACAATGAGAGTATTAGTGGCTATTGTGGTGAGCATGCTACTTTAGAACGCTATCATGCTCCAGAAGCCTTAGCTGAGTGTTGCTTCCTTTGAGTTCATCTTTGTTTGGTTTTCAGTGGCTGTGACAGTGAGAGTGATTGTGAGTCAAAAAAGTGTGAAATCGTAATGAATCAGTTTACATTCAGTGATTGGACCAGCAAACACATGTATGTGTGTACATTCAAATGTACCTGTCAGTCAGATGTTTATGTGAATAGTGGTTTTCCCAACGGCTTTTTACCTAACCATGTATTTTTTTTCTACTCTTGATCATAGACTTGAGATATGGGTTCTCTTTGAAACACTGCTTCTGAAATCATAAATTAAAATAATTTTAATGAAATTATTTTGATGTTGTCATGAATGTGTGGTGTACCACTATGTCTGAAACAGTCGAATAAAATTTATTGCAGTGGGTTAAAGAAAACCATAGTACTGTTGGGTCATCAGTCAGCTTGATATCTCACATGAAGTAGTGTGGAAAGTTTGGAATGCAAACAGATACCAACATTCCATAAGATAAACGTCCAAAACACAACCAGCTTGATTACCCATTACATGTTGTGTTTGACCACTGCTACAATGAGGTATGTCAACACAGTCCTAAATTTTCCTCATTAGTGTTGTTTACTGATGAAGCAGCATATAATGAAAACGGATTTTTAATACCAAAAGCAATATCTGCTGAGCTGTTGATAGTTCTCAAAATACATATGAATGTAGTTTGTAAGTATAAATAAACATATGGGCATACATTGCTTGGAACTACCTGAGAGCTTTAAATTTTAACTGAAAGGTTAAATGCTCACAATCATAATTTTTCTTGAGTGGCATATTACCAGAATAACTGATTGACTCGTTCAGTGAAAAATCTGTTTAAACCAAAGTTAATAAGGAACAAGCTTTTGAAACCTGTGCGTTGTTAGCCAAGACCTGTTTTTAAGGCAGATTCAGGTTTAAAGTGTAAGGGGTAGATTGTTCTGCAGCTACTGAGATTTGAATCGTATAAAAAGTGTTTCTTCCATAAAATTAACTGCCCTAAAACAAATAATCAAAGAGTCTTTATGTATGGTTACCCAACATGGCTGGTTATAAGCTTGCAAATATTTAAAAGGAACTGAAAATGAATATTGGTGCAGAGATGTGTTAATGGAAGAAGCAAAAGAGGACGTAATACACAGTTTACTGATTTCCAGGATTCTTGAAGGCATGACGTCAGCAGCTGTATGGTTTACAAAATTATGAAATAAATTGCAAAAAGAAAAGGTCGAAACTTTTATATTAATTTTCTTTATTGATGACTAGTTTTGAGTCCAAAGCTCTTAAAATCATCTGCTAAGCTATGCAATACCATCCATTATGATCAAGAATCTTTATTCACCATGAATCATTTCATAATGATATGGGTTTTGTCAATTTGATACAAGATAAAGTACATACAATGCACAGTAGTACGACGTGTAGCATTAAATATTTGTTCTACAAAGTTTATGCAGTACATAATAATACAATTAAAAGTAACAGTTTTTAAAATTAATATAATAATCTGGTAAATCAAAGTATTCTTTAATATTATGAAAAGGGTGAACCTTTAACGAGTTGTACCACTTATGTTTAAAACTAATTATATCCATAGTCTGAGCAAAGAGTAGTAACTTATTGAAAATTCTGAGTGGGTTTACTTTGTGCGAATTTCCAGTCAATGCTAACCTGTGCCTAGATATATCTAACTTTAACTTAACCTTAATATTGTGGTCATGAACTTATGAACTCCCCCCCCCCCCCCCCTGACAACAAGTTCTGTCACATTACTTTTAATGTGAAGTCCTGCAGTATATAACAGTAAGTATTGTGAGCCTGGTGAAGAGTGGAGGGCAATATTCCAAATGATCTGTCTTACAAATTAAGCACAAAACTTTCTTTTGTATTTTTAAAATGTTATCGATGTAGGGAGAATGTCCCCAATAAAATAAGGCCATATGATATACGCGACTGGAAAAGTCCAAAGTATGTCATGCGAATGTAATCCATGCTTACCATGCCCCTTAGTTTCAAAAAGAGGTACGATACCTGAGATATCTCTTTGCAGACGTGACTGATATGTTCTTGTAAATTAAGTTTGGAGTCAATGTGAATACCTAGAAGTTTTACTAATTTAGTTTCTATATTCTTTGTCGTGCTTAGTATGAGCTGTTGTGTTCTATTGGGATTACATAAGAGTTTATTAGCAGTAAACCAGTCCAAAGCTATGTCAAGAGTTCCTTTTATTATGAGATTGAGTTCAAAGATGTTCTGATCACAGGTAAACAGTGTAGTATCATCTGTGTGACAGGATGTGATACGCTGTAAGGCAGGTCAGTAATTGCTTGTTCAGTTTAGTTAAACACATGCAAAATAGTGCAGAACAGAACCTCATACACCTAAGTGTATCAGAATCCCCCATATTGATTTCTGTGGTTATTTTATGCAGTGTTGTTTGTTTGTTAGCACTTAACAACTCTACCAACGTGCTGCTCTTGGTCGGTATGTGAAAGCCGTTTGTCACTGCGTTGCCTGTGGTGAGAGGTAATGCCTGAAATGTGGTATTCTCGGCGTTGTCTGTGGTGAGAGGTAATGCCTGAAATGTGGTATTCTCGGCACACTCTTGACACCGTGGCTCTCAAAATATCGAATTCCATAATGATTTTCTAAATGGAATGATGGGACGTCCCGTGCATCTAGCTCCGTCTACCATTCTGCATTCAGAGTCTGTTCCTCTCCGTCATGCGGCCATAATAACGCTGGAAACTTTCCATGTAAAGCACATGGGTACAAATGACAGCTCTAACAATGCACTGCTCCCATATACTGTATTTTTTATGTATCTTTGAAAATACCGACAATCGTATGACTGTCGTAATTGATGGTATTGCACAACTTAGTGGATGATACAAAAATGAGCTTTGCGCTTGAAACTAGCCATCAATAAAGAAAATTAATATTGCAGTTTATAACATAATTTTGTATAATAAACAAGACTGGTCACAAGAGTGGAGATGAATATGCAGCACACGATGACGACAGTGTTTTGTAAACTGACATGTCGGGTGAAACAGAAACAGATTGAATGGAAAAGATAAAGCAGGTGACGAACTTGGCATCTGACCTTTATGTGATGGACCATCCATTTCATAACTCTAATCAACAATGTTACGACGGGTTCACACATGGAACTAATGTGGCTCTTCAGCTTGTGATTTTCTGCAGTTGCAACGTGAGCTACCGTTCACACCACAAATTCTATATTGTAGCACAGCTTTCAATATAGCTGCAACCGAAATCATATGGGCCAATATTAATGGTATAGCGCAGGCTCTGGCATTAGACCTGCCACAAGAGTTAAACATATGGAAGACGAAACACAAATGTTGGATCCGAAAACAGATTTTGCACATAGATAAATCGAAGGCCACAAACACATTTATAAAAGAAATAACACTCCAAGACAGAAGTGCTGCTTGCAATGGCGAACTAACCCACAGCTGGCATGTAAATATAATCTGCAGACGTACAGCTCTTCCAAGATTTTAGAATCTTACTGTAAAAAAAAAATTGTAAACTTTGTTATTTAAATATAGCACAATTTCGTTTTTGTTCCTACTTCTGGTGTTAAAATGATTTACTGGATCATAAAAAAGGGAATTATATTGTTATTAAAATTACAGCTGGGTTTCACAATAGGTATCGTAGCTTTATTATGTAAGATATGAGTGTATGGTATTTTCGGGTTTACACTCTTTTTAAATTCTTATTATTTCATTCTTATAGCAATTCAGGGAATTAGATTAGGAAATGAGACACTTAAAGTAGTAAAGGAGTTCTGCTATTTGGGAAGCAAAATAACTAATGATGGTAGAAGTAGAGAGGATATAAAATGTAGACTGGCAATGGCAAGGAAAGCGTTACTGAAGAAGAGAAATTTGTTAACATCGAGTATAGATATAAGTGTCAGGAAGTCTTTTCTAAAAGTATTTGTGTGGAGTGGAGCCATATATGGAAGTGAAACATGGACGATAAATAGTTTGGACAAGAAAAGAATAGAAGCTTTCGAAATGTGGTGCTACAGAAGAATGCTGAAGATTAGATAGGTAGATCACATAACTAATGAGGAAGTATTGAATAGGATTGGGGAGAAGAGAAGTTTGTGGCACAACTTGACAAGAAGAAGGGATCGGTTTGTAGGACATGTTCTGAGGCATCAAGGGATCACAAATTTAGCATTGGAGAGCAGCGTGGAGGGTAAAAATCGTAGAGGGAGACCAAGAGATGAATACACTAAGCAGATTCAAAAGGATGTAGGTTGCAGCAAGTACTGGGAGATGAAGAAGCTTGCACAGGATAGAGTAGCACGGAGAGCTGCATCAAACCAGTTTCAGGACTGAAGACCACAACATCGACAACAGCAATTCTTATACACTAAAGCACCAAAGAACTGGTATAGGCATGCGTATTCAAATACCGAAGTATGTGAACAGGCAGAATAAGGCGCTGCTGTCGGTAACGCCCATATAAGACGAAAGATGTGTACCGCAGTTGTTAGGTCGTTTACTGCCTTCGACCATAAATATAATAGACTGGCCCTGACGTCATTTTCGTGGTTCTGAGCTACAGTCACGTGAATGTTGGCAAAACGTGGACATTTCACGTGTGTTTCTATGAAAGTGCAGATGCGTTTATTGAAATCTGCTGAAGTGACTTTTATATGGTTTTTACACTTGAAATAGAGTATCACGTAAATTAAATTGTTGAAAGCGATGCCTGTACAGTCAGACTCATATTACATTTTGAAACAATAAAAAGTATTTTTACCAATTCTGTGTCACTGAAAACTAATCAAAACGCATGTCAAAAATAGCATCAAAAAGCAGATTATCTGACAGAATCCAACAAAACGCATTTTGTAAGTCACTAAAGTGCTCATAGCTTGAAAGTATAAAAAGCAATTTCCGTGTATTAAACACATTTTGATCAACAGCCCTACATGAGTGTATGGAGTGAAATTTGTAAAAATGAATCGAATATTTTTTGCGGTATACATTTTTCGCTTCTACTGAAAAATTTACTTTTTGGGACATAATGCGTTTTGAAAAGTAGCTCCTCATATGCTGTAACGATCTAGACGTAGAAAAAATAAGCAAGAAAGTGTCGTAATGGCACAGTCTCCTCAAATTTATGCCTGCGTCACGCTGGACATGAAAAAGAGAGCGCGTGGATGAATCGATGCCGCAGGACGGCAGAGACGCTAGGGCCATCTAGTAGCCAACGTTAATAGCAAAGTCGACAACAGCGCGACTTGTGGACCTGGATGAAACTACTGCCTCTTACGATTTGCTCGACCGCTTGGCATTAAAAGAACATCTGCCAAAAACCGTCACAGAAAAACGATTAAATGAATTCTGACAGACACAGCGAATGTGATTTTGGTTCTAGTGTTTCTATAAAATACAATGAATAAGTAGATGCATTTACACGATCGCTCTAGACTGTATTGGCGCGGGCAGAACGAATCTATTGTGCGACCTTACAACTACAGCGAACAGTTTTCAGCAGTACGTGCAGCGCAAAAGGTGTGCGAATGAGTCCCTTATTTGCAAGCAAGCAGCCAGTCAGCCACTGCCGAATCTGTCCGGGAATCACCTAGCTGCCTCTCGGCCGCTCAGACGCACGCCGCGGTATGTGGCGCAGAACCGACCGGGGAATCCCCGTTGCTGCCCCTAGAACCTTCTGCAGTTTCCCAGCTGCAGAGGGAGTCCCTGCTCTCTGTAGTAAAGCCTACAACGTCTTATAACCGGCTGCAGGACAGCACGGGCACACTTTGAGTCGATCGGTTGGATGCTGCGCGTCGGTGGAGGTAACTACTACTTTTCTCTTGAAGATAGCACACTAGGTTCTGTCCTCACTGTATATACGGCGAGTAAATCGTCCTTGGTCTTAAATATCACATCCTTTAGAATTAATTTCGCTGGCGATCCGAAAACGCTTCGTTTCTTTGCCTATTGAGGTGGAACTGTTCTTTATTTTCCTCGTGTGGTTACCGTTTAATTCACAGTGTGGTTTCTAAATTAAGATTTCGCCTTCGCTATCTATTTTCCAGCAGAATTTGTTATCCGTTTTACAGCTGTTGAAATATTTAGGTATTGTCTTATCGTGTAAATTTTACAGATATGTATTCTCTGTACCGTTTCTATCATTTCTGTAGTGACTTTTCTTTCTTTTTTTGCTTTCTTGAATTATCTCTAATCTGTAATACTGTGTTATGCACAAAGTAAAGCGTGTAAATTTTCACCTTACTGGTTTTTACATTTTTTGTAATGTTAGTTTTTTGTTTCAGTTGTTTAAGGACTATGTACCTTTTTATAATATAATTTTGTTTCATTTTCTTTTCCTTTCAAATTCTATTGACATTTATCTGTGTCATTTTCTTCTCTCTCCATACAGTTCGTTACTGCCCTCTTGTAATACTTTTGTGTACTTTTGTGTAAAAACGCTTCAGTTCTCAACGCATTGCCGTTTAGAAAGTTCTTTCTGTTTTCTCTTTTTTATTCTTACATATTTAGAAGCGTTTATTTTCCATTTCTTTAATACAGTTTGTTGGTTGTTCCTTTTTCCAGAGATTAAGATGTAGTTTACTAGCCCATCGTCACCTACTCTGTTTATTCGATAAGCAATGTGCACTTTATTGTTCTTGTAACACTTTTAGTATTCTGGGATGTTTCACATTTGTTTCGAAATTCACGTACATGCTTTCGTATTTATTATTGGACCCAAAGCTTTCCTTTTATGTTATTGGTAGATATATGGATAGTTCTCAAGGTTTTTTTTGTAGCATGACTTCCTTGTTTCCTTTGAATGTGAGTAATTAAGGAATTTTGCTAATTAGAACTGATATGCTAGCTATAAATGGCTTCTTTCTATAGACATTTTGTAAGCAGATTTCTCGTATATTGCTCTTCTGGAAGCTTTAACGCTTCCTAAGGAAACTTTCGCTTCTCTACACCTTAAATTTCTTTGTACTTATTAGGTGTGACTTTCAGCGTATGATTTTAACTATCAGTGTTTTTTATTCATCTCTTAAACTATAATACTATACAATTTCTTCATTATTTGGTATCTTTATTTCGTAATTGGTTTCACTTGAAACTTGGCATATTTGTTTTTTTCTTGTGGAAGACTGTGTTATGGAAAAAGATGTTCTTCTCGATGCATTATATTAATTTGTGACCTCTGTGATTAGTTAGAACCGAAGTTTCACACCAGAGGACTGTCCCCCCTTGTTGGCTTACTTTCTCAATAAAATGCCACTTTATTGTCTGTGAATCGTATTGTCTGTTATTTAACAATATTCGCTGGTCTTTGTAGATACCTTCGGCCAAGTAATGGGAACAACCAAATGAAAGCGGTCGGTTGAGTCTGTTAATGGGAAATGAACGACCCTTTCGTTCTTTTAGTTTTTCGTAGCAGTTGTAGGATTCATGTATTTTTTCTGTCGGTTGTAGTTTTACGTATCTGTTGCATTATTTTCATGCATTCACTCACTTTTTCGACTGCAGCCATCCTGCGGCAGTGACCGAATGAAAATAGTTGTGACATTCTGTTGTAGTTTTGCATACTAAGTGAGTTATTCATTCCGTCGTTTCAAGTGAAACCAGTGTGTAGTTTTGTTCTGTCTGTTGAACGACGTATTCATTCGTTCTTTGAACTGTAACCATTTCTTAGTGGAGGTTAGTTCTTTCAAAGAAGAAGACAGCAACCGGAGCGCCATAACGGGTTTCGAACCCACGAGTTCATCTTTAAACGGCTGTTCACAAGGTGCACATCTGTGTGAAGCTTACATAAACTTTTTGCTGTTTATAACCCCTTGCAGTGAACGATTCTTGGGATGGTTGTGCCATACGGTAGAAAATCGATGTTAGAAAAGACCTATTTAAACTTAATTGTCCTTCATAATGATCGAACACAATGCAAACAGATATTTTAGACTGAGTAGTAGTAGTGCTTACGTTGACAATCCCGCATAATTTTGTTGGAATCTTTCTGGTATGCGCGGGATTTTAGAGGGCAGTACGAGTACTCCTCAACTGGTGGACAGGATAAGTGCCGTAACCCAATTACCCTGAAGCTTCGCTCAGAGGAAGATGACTTAAAATAAGCGAGCACGTGTCTCGGTTTCTCCGACGATACTCGACCGTTTCTTAGAAAACGACGTGGAAAGTTTCGACTTAGGTTAGATTTCTCCACAGACCCTCTGAGGGGAAATGGTGTAGCGGTCTGTCAATTTTTGCGCCTCGTTTCGATACCCGATTATTGTTTTTATTTACTTTATCTTATTTTTCGATTAATCTTGCCATATCCATAGATATGGATTATTCCTTATCAAGTTAGGGGCACAAGGGAATTATATTGTTAGTAAAATTACAGCTGGGTTTCACAATAGGTATCGTAGCTGTATTATGTAAGATATGAGTGTATGGTATTTTCGGGGTTACACTCTTTTTAAATTCTTATTATTTCATTCTTATAGCAATTCTATAGGTATCAGATAGATTATATAATGGTAAGACAGAGATTTAGGAACCAGGTTTTAAGTTGTAAGACATTTCCAGGGGTAGATGTGGACTCTGACCACAATCTATTGGTTATGACCTGTAGATTAAAACTGAAGAAACTGCAAAAATGTAGGAAATTAAGGAGATGGGACCTGGATAAACTGAAAGAACCAGAGGTTGTACAGAGTTTCAGAGAGAGCATAAGGGAACAATTGACAGGAATAGGGGAAAGAAATACAGTAGAAGAAAAATGGGTAGCTCTGAGGGATGTAGTAGTGAAGGCAGCAGAGGATAAAGTAGGTACAAAGACGAGGGGTGCTAGAAATCCTTGGGTAACAGAAGAAATATTGAATTTAATTGATGAAAGGAGAAAATATAAAAATGCAGTAAATGAAGCAGGCAAAAAGGAATACAAACGTCTCAAAAATGAGACCGACAGGAAGTGCAAAATGGCTAAACAGGGATGGCTAGAGGACAAATGTAAGGATGTAGAAGCTTATCTCACTAGGGGTAAGATAGATACTGCCTACAGGAAAATTAAAGAGACCTTTGGAGAGAAGAGAACCACATGTATGAATATCAAGAGCTCAGATGGCAGCCCAGTTCTAAGCAAAGAAGGGAAGGCAGAAAGGTGGAAGGAGTATATAGAAGGTTTATACAAGGGCGATGTACTTGAGGACAATATTATGGAAATAGAAGAGGATGTAGATGAAGACGAAATGGGAGATACGATACTGCGTGAAGAGTTTGACAGAGCACTGAAAGACCTGAGTCGAAACAAGGCCCCCGGAGTAGACAACATTCCATTAGAACTACTGACGGCCTTGGGAGAGCCAGTCATGACAAAACTCTACCAGCTGGTGAGCAAGATGTATGAGACAGGCGAAGTACCCTCAGACTTCAAGAAGAATATAATAATTCCAATCCCAAAGAAAGCAGGTGCTGACAGATGTGAAAATTACCGAACTATCAGTTTAATAAGCCACGGCTGCAAAATACTAACGCGAATTCTTTACAGACGAATGGAAAAACTGGTAGATGCAGACCTCGGGGAGGATCAGTTTGGATTCCGTCGAAATGTTGGAACACGTGAGGCAATACTGACGTTACGACTTATCTTAGAAGAAAGATTAAGAAAAGGCAAACCTACGTTTCTAGCATTTGTAGACTTAGAGAAAGCTTTTGACAATGTTGACTGGAATACTCTTTTTCAAATTCTAAAGGTGGCAGGGGTAAAATACAGGGAGCGAAAGGCTATTTATAATTTGTACAGAAACCAGATGGCAGTAATAAGAGTCGAGGGGCATGAAAGGGAAGCAGTGGTTGGGAAAGGAGTTAGACAGGGTTGTAGCCTCTCCCCGATGTTATTCAATCTGTATATTGAGCAAGCAGTAAAGGAAACAAAAGAAAAATTTGGAGTAGGTATTAAAATTCATGGAGACGAAGTAAAAACTTTGAGGTTCGCCGATGACATTGTAATTCTGTCAGAGACGGCAAAGGACTTGGAAGAGCAGTTGAACGGAATGGACAGTGTCTTGAAAGGAGGGTATAAGATGAACATTAACAAAAGCAAAACGAGGATAATGGAATGTAGTCAAATTAAATCGGGTGATGCTGAGGGAATTAGATTAGGAAATGAGACACTTAAAGTAGTAAAGGAGTTTTGCTATTTAGGAAGTAAAATAACTGATGATGGTCGAAGTAGAGAGGATGTAAAATGTAGACTGGCAATGGCAAGGAAGGCGTTTCTGAAGAAGAGAAATTTGTTAACATCGAACATAGATTTATGTATCAGGAAGTCGTTTCTGAAAGTATTTGTTTGGAGTGTAGCCATGTATGGAAGTGAAACATGGACGATAACTAGTTTGGACAAGAAGAGAATAGAAGCTTTCGAAATGTGGTGCTACAGAAGAATACTGAAGATAAGGTGGATAGATCACGTAACTAATGAGGAGGTATTGAATAGGATTGGGGAGAAGAGAAGTTTGTGGCACAACTTGACTAGAAGAAGGGATCGGTTGGTAGGACATGTTTTGAGGCATCAAGGGATCACAAATTTAGCATTGGAGGGCAGCGTGGAGGGTAAAAATCGTAGAGGGAGACCGAGAGATGAGTACACTAAGCAGATTCAGAAGGATGTAGGTTGCAGTAGGTACTGGGAGATGAAGCAGCTTGCACAAGATAGAGTAGCATGGAGAGCTGCATCAAACCAGTCTCAGGACTGAAGACAACAACAACAACAACAGCAATTCTTATACACTAAAGCACCAAAGAACTAGTATAGGCATGCGTATTCAAATACCGAAGTATGTGAACAGGCAGAATAAGGCGCTGCTGTCGGCAACCCCCATATAACACAAAAGGTGTGTATCGCAGTTGTTAGGTCGGTTACTGCCTTCGACCATAAATATAATAGACTGGCCCTGACGTCATTTTCGTGGTTCTGAGCTACAGTCACGTGAATGTTGGCAAAACATGGACATTTCACGTGTGTTTCTATGAAAGTGCAGATGCGTTTATTGAAATCTGCTGAAGTGACTTTTATATGTTTTTTACACTTGAAATAGAGTATCACGTAAATTAAAGTGTTGAAAGCGATGCCTGTAAAGTCAGACTCATATTACATTTCGGAAAGTATCAGTGATAATTCGGTTACAGAAGTAAGTATAACTGTTTCTCGTTCCTCCTCGTAGGTTCCCTAAGGATGAAAACCGAAGGCAGCTTTGGATACAAGCCCTGAAAAGGAAAAACTTTAAGCCATCTGCACATACGCGCCTTTTTGTATATACAAGTGAGATTATAATAAGGTAAGAGCACCTATAGTCGACACATGAAGAGCATTTTTTCTACCTTCTAATACTATTAAATAACTGTAGGCTCCAAAATTATTTTCTGAAACTTCAGTCTCACCTTTCGTCTAAAATATCTTTTTTTTTAACTGTTAGTTTTAACTTTTATAAAAATAGTAAGAACTGAACCTTTGAAGTGCACCTAAAATTGAAACTCTAAAATGAACCTGCTCCTAATGTCAACAATTTTGGCACCTATAGTTGACATAATTCCCATATCCCATTTTCTTTTATAAGTGACTAGAGCTCAAATCGCGGCGAATCCAATATTTAAAGTTGTGACACGAGACCATTCTTACATTTTACTTTAATTGATAGTTTATAGTAATTTCGTCCCGCTGCCCACCAGAGGGGCGTTCGATGTAATTGTTAGATTTAATAAATGGTACTGTGAACAAATCCAGGTCAAATGTAGTTCTGACATAATTTTTCGCAAATAAAAAAGCAATTTTTGTTGGAAGCGTTTGGCAGTCAATTGAGAAATGTGGGGAAAATACGATACAGACATAGGATGGCAGAACGCTGATTTGAAATCCCGCCACGTTCTGCCAACAGTCACGTGGTTTATGTTGGAGCCACACCAGCCCTATAGCTTCTGCACAGAAAGGCTAGTCTACTAGTATCTATGGTCGAAGGTTACTGGTGCTACAATGGCAGGTTATCAAGATTTATGTAAGTTTGAACGTCGTGTTATAGTCGGCGCAGGTAGCGATAAAGAGGGAACTTTCACGTACGACCTTTTCATGATTGTGTCGTGAATATCAGGAATCCGGTAAAACATCAAATCGCTGCGGCCGGAAAAATTTCCTTCAGGAATGGGACCGACGTTCAGAGAATCGTTCAACGTGATAAAAGTGACTCTCTTCCATAAATTGCTGCAGATTTCAGTGCTGGGCCATCAACAAGTTTCAGTGTGTTAACCGTTCAACGAAACATCATCGATACAGGCTTGCGGAGCCGAAGGCCCACAGATGTACCCTTGATGACTGCACGACATAACAGTTTACGCCTCGCGTGGGTCCATCAATATCGACATTGGACTGGAAACATGTCGGATGAGTCTCGTTTCAAATTGTATCGAGTGGGTGTATGTGTTCGGGTATGGAGACAACCTCATGAATCCACGGACGCTGCATGTCAGAAGGGGACTGTTAAAAGCTGATGGTCTGAAGCTTCTTGTCACCGTTTGCGCGGCTCCCCCATCGGAGGTTCGAGTCCTCCCTCTGACATGGGTGTTTTTGTTGACTTTATCGTAAGTTAGTTCAAGTTAGATTAAGTCGGGTGTAAGTTTAGGGACCGATGACTTCAGCAGTTTCGTCCCATAACATCTTACCACAAATTTCAAACCGGTGGAGGCTATGTAATGGTACAGTTGGAGTCAAATGGGACTAATAGGTGATACGTATGTAAGCATCCTGTCTAAACATCTATATCCATTAATGTCCATTGTGTATTCCGACGGACTTGGGCAATTCCAGCAGGACAATGCGACAACCCACACGTCCATAATTGCTACAGAGTGGCTCCAAGAACGCTCTTCTGAGTTTAAACACTTTCGCTGTCCATCAAACTCCCCAGACATGAACATCGTTGCGCATATCAGGGATGCCTTGCAACGTACTGTTCAGAAGAGATCTTCACTCTCTCGTACTTTTACTGATTTATGGGCCGCGGTGCAGTATTCACGGTGTCAATTCGCTTCAGCACTACTTCAGACATTAGTCGAGCCCATGCAGGCACTTCTGCGTGCTTGCAGGGGTCCTACACGATGTTAGGCAGGCGTACTAGTTTCTTTGGCTCTTCAGTGTATTAATTCTTACTTTTGATTCTTACATTTATTCAACAGGAAAATTTGTGGCATTCCCTTCGATGATACCGATCATAGAAACATTCGAAATTTACAAATTCCAAGCACCACGAGAAGACAGGTTTCCCACAGAGATATTTCTTCGTCTGACTGCCATTCGGGAAAGAGACGTCGCGAACACTGCAGAAGATTTCACGCTTTGTCTTTAATTTCGCGCCAAACCACGTGTAGCGGTGTGGAAATAAGCATTATGCGTATTTATTCGCTCACGTACTGAATAGATAAATTCTTATTTTCACCGTCTAAATCTGACTATTCCATTGCCGTGATAAGTTGTTCTAAGTGCAGCCAACATGTAAGTAATTAAGATGATGTATCGTCGAGGATACAAAATTGAACATGTTAGTTCCCCTTCCTTAAGCTGGGTTTACTCTAGCAAGTCGCTTGCAGAAGTTATTGCTGCCAGTTATTGCTAGCTGCTTACAGCTGTGTTTACACAGTAGTGCAAGAACTAAGCAAGATTCTTCCGCAAGTTCTTTGGCAAGAAACTTGCGTCAACAACTCGTTGATACTGTTTACTTATGCTTTCAGTACCACTACGAGTGTCAGCCTAAGTGTAAAATGACAAGTAGGCGGGTGGGATATGGTGCAGCTCTTGTAATTGTAATTCAAAACGTGAAAAAGAAAAAGAGAAGTATTTGTGTTAGAGAGTAGATAATGAGAAGATCGCAAAATAATGCCTGTAATAACCTTTTGCAAGAACTTAGTATCGAGAGCGTGGATTCTTCTGAAAACTTTTGCAGAATGTCCTCAAATGATCTGGAGTACTTGTTGATGTTAATAGCGGTCGTCATACCAAAACGAGACACAATCTTCGGTACTGCTATTTCAGCAAAGGAACGTTTGCTAGTTACTCTATGATTTATTGGTACCGGTAAGCTACGAATAAAATAGGCATTTCATTTATTTATGTGAAACATACAACAAAAAACGTTTAAATTTTGAAATCTTTTCTTTGCAGGAGACTCATACTAGCCCCTAATGCACTTGTTTCATATTCCCGTCAGCACGATTTCTCTGAGCTGATGTATGTAGAGCCATTTTTAACGTCTTGAAAATGGAAAATTATTTGCAGGTATGTGAAAACACAACAATGAAATTAAATTTTTATTGAAATAAAGGGCATTTTACAGAATGATATGCTTATAAAAATGTTTTTTTTTTTTCCTTTCTAATGCCCATAAAATGGAAAGTGACAAGCTAAGTAAAATAGAACATGTAATAATTACACGTCGTCTTTTGCTAGACCCCTAAAACAACAAGCGAGTGGATGCAGGTGGCAAAGGGTTTGTGTCTTCAAGTTATGCTACTTTCTATGTACTTCTTTTATAGATGTGTCGAATAACGACGAGATTTCATTTAATGCGCTCATCTTCACTCTATCCTTAAGGTCTCGGTTATGCACGTTCCGTATTTCGGGGCAGCTCTCCACGGCTTCAATAAAATGTTCTGTATCCTGCTTCATCCATTCCCGTTCCTCCTCAATTTCTGAAATTTGTTTGCATATAATACGTAAGATGGTTGCATAAAATTAAGTCACCACATTAAGTAAAATGTTAAATATGAGTGTTATGCAGACGACATACTTACTATAACTTGCGCTTCCTACTTGCAGGAAATAGAAATAAATCCTAAAAGCTGCAAGTTATTTGCAGATATTTCTTGTACGGTATTCACACTGGAAGCGGAAAACGTGCAGCAAGTCAGTTCCGCAATGAATTGCTACTGTCGCAAGTCGACTTGGCGACATGTTTACACTCGCAAATCGCGCGTAAGTTCCTGCGCGCAAGTAAATTGCTGCAATAACTTGCTAGTGTAAACCGAGCATTAGGGATACAAACAAGTAGAAGAAAGGACAGCGACTGACTGCGCATGCGTGCGCGCAATCCACGCGATTCCCCTGCTGCGGCCAGGAAAACAGCTGTTGCGAGGAGGTGGCGTGCATGCAGCGTGTTAATGCAGACCGCAGGCACCAAAGTTGAGCCGGCGGTGAGGTTACCTCCTGGCTACGACTGCATTCCTGGCTGCAACAGGAGGCTGACTGCAGTGGCGCCAATTCCGGCACGGAAAAAGAAAGACTGAGTGAAAAAAAAAGAAACATTCACATAACTGATGTTACCGTAGAATACTGACAAGGAGAGATTCACAGAGGTGAGATCGACGTCCCAGGTTTCAAACTTTCGTTTGCGAGTAACCGAAGAAAAAATTAGCGTACTATGCGATTGCAGTCTTTCTTGGCGTATTCCACTGACGAATTCTTCTCGGGTTATCAGCCGCGTGGTGGCGTCGTCTTTGCCAGAAGATGATGGGTATGAAACTCATTGAAACGTTGCGAAAAGACAACGCCACCACTCGGCTGATAACCCGAGAAGGATTCATCAATTAGCGTAATGCTCTTAAGCTTTAGAAAAGGGATATTAACACAGACTGTTTGCTCAGTGTAACGGTTAAAGTACAGGCTTGACATGCAAAACGGTATGGATTTGAATTCCGCCTGGTGTTTTCAAATCTATCATTTTTAAATTTTTATGGAAGTGACTGTGATAATCATTTTTTTTCGATTAAACGGGTTTCGACTCCCGGCGGGGTCAGGGATTTTCTCTGCCTCGTGATGACTGGGTGTTGTGTGATGTCCTTAGATTAGTTAGCTTTAAGTAGTTCTAAGTTCTAGGGGACTGATGACCATAGATATTCAGTCCCATAGTGCTCAGAGCCATTTGAACTATTTGATTAAACGGGTTTAATGTAGTTTTTTTAATTTCTAATGCTGTGTCACATCATTTTATCACCGTATTAATTTTTACAATTGCTCTCATTTGTCTTCCTAGACTACTTATTCCACGTGGGATTTCTGTACATATCGATTTAATTACTTTTTTATTTGTCTGTCAAAATACTTAAACTTTTTCAACTGCCGATATATCTCTTTAAAAAAAAAAGACGATTAAACTATTTATATTAATCGTGCATTTGTTTCAAAAATGAATTTTTCGTTGCAATGTTCTTTTTTTGGGATGGTTAATGTCATAAAAATATTAAAAACATTACTTCTGATTCCGCTATGCACTAAGTAACACAGATGAAGATTGAAATGAAGGAAAGAAGTATAAATAAAACGAAATTCAAACAACACGTGGAACAGAGATAGACTGGAATAACATGTGCAAAAATATATTATGATAAAACGGAAGAAATTAAATCGAAGTTAATACATGAAAATAATTAAACACATATGCACAAGGATTCCAAGTAGAAAGAGAATGTCAGGAGGAAAAAATGAGAGCAATCTGAAAAAAGTTAATTAAAATGACGTGACAAAGCATCATCAAATTTTAAAAAATATATTTAATCGAATAAAAGTAATGATCAGTCATTTCGATGATTTAAAAATAAAAATTCTTATAACACCAGAGAAGAAGACTCGAAGCCACTCTTGAACGTGAGACCAGTACCTTAAAAATTACCGCTGTACGGATAGCCTCTGCAAGAGCCCGTTTTAAAGCTGAAGAGGATCAAAATAGAGAACTACTCATTTTTGTTACAAACGAGGGCCGACGAGGGTGAATAGCTGCACTGTGTGAAACTTGGGACCTTAACCTACATCGCGGTATACAGGGTGTATGGCCAAACTTTCAGGAAACATTTCTCACACACAAATAAAGAAAAGATGTTATGTGGACAGGTGTCCGGAAACGCTTAATTTCCATGTTAGAGCTCATTTTAGTTTCGCCAGTATGTACTGTACTTCCTCGATTCACCGCCAGTTGGCCCAATTGAAAGAAGGTAATGTTGACTTCGGTGCTTGTGTTGACATGCGACTCATTGCTCTTCAGTACTAGCATCAAGCACATCAGTACGTAGCATCAACAGGTTAGTGTTCATCACGAACGTGGTTTTGCAGTCAGTGCAAATGCTGAGTTGGCAGATGCCCTTTTGATGTATGGATTAGGAAGGGGCAATAGCCGTGGCGCGGTACGTTTGTATCGAGACAGATTTCCAGAACGAAGGTGTCCCGACAGGATGACGTTCGAAGCAATTGATCGGCGTCTTAGGGAGCACGGAATATTCCAGCCTACGACTCGCGATGGGGAAGACCTAGAACGACGAGGACACCTGCAATGGACGAGGCAATTCTTCGTGCAGTGAGTCACTAGGTCCCACTATATCGAACTTTAATCTATCCATTTCAGCTTTTAAATTTTCTAACCTACCTGCTCTATTAAGTGATCTGACATTCCACGCTCCGATCCGTAGAACTCCAGCTTTCTTTCTCCTGATAACGACGTCCTCTTCAGTAGTCCGAATGGGGGACTATTTGACCTCCGGAATATTTTACCCAAGAGGACGCCATCATCATTAAACCATACAGTAAAGCTGCATGCCCTCGGAAAAAATTACGGCCGTAGTTTCCCCTTGCTTTCAGCCGTTCGCAGTACCAGCACAGCAAGTCCGTTTTGGTTAGTGGTACAAGGCCAGATCAGTCAATCATCCAGACTGTTGCCCCTGCAACTACTGAAAAGGCTGCTGCCCCTCTACAGGAACCACACGTTTGTCTGGCCTCTCAACAGATACCCCTCCCTTGTGGATGCACCTACGGTACGGCCATCTGTATCGCTGAGGCACGCAAGCCTCTCCACCAACGGCAAGGTCCATGGTTCATGGACATTATCTGCAATGTTACGCCCAAATATTTAATCGACGTGACTGTGTCAAGCGCTACGCTACTAATGGAGTATTCAAACACTACAGGATTCTTTTTTCCTATCCATCTGCATTAGTTTACATTATCTATATTTAGAGTTAGCTGCCATTGCTTACACCAATCACAAATCCTGTCCAAGTCATCTTGTATCCTCCTACAGTCACTCAACGACGACATCTTCCCGTACACCACAGCATCATCAGCAAATAGCCGCACATTGCTATCCACCCTATCCAAAAGATCATTTATGTAGATAGAAAACAACAGCGGACCTACCACACTTCCCTGAGGCACTCCAGATGATACCCTCACCTCCGATGAACATTCACCATCGAGGACAGCGTACTGCGTTCTTTTACTTACATGGTCCTTCGAACATGGTTGCTTTTTTCACTTTTTATGATATTCTTAATGTTTCGCGCTATTTAAGAGTCCTTAACTCGTCATACGCTCTACACTTTACCGTATCTTGGAGCCATGACTATTCACTGTTTATAACCTGTTCTAAAGACAACACTCCGAGCGCGGCACGTCTCTCGCTGACCAAGTGTCCGCTTCGCATTGGAACGTTGAATGTTGTCGCGCGTGAAACGCTGTCTATTCCAAATACATCGTGCGCACAGTTTACAGGAGATGAAATAAACAGTTTTTCCATAATCGTCGCACTGTGTGCACGTAACATCTGTTCATTAAGGACGTCCGCTCAAAATGGTGCAAATGGCCCTAAGCACTATGTGACAACATGTGAGGTCATCAGTCCCGTACACTTAGAACTGCACTCCTGGAAATGGAAAAAAGAACACATTGACACCGGTGTGTCAGACCCACCATACTTGCTCCGGACACTGCGAGAGGTCTGTACAAGCAATGATCACACACACGGCACAGCGGACACACCACGAACCGCGGTGTTGGCCGTCGAATGGCGCTAGCTGCGCAGCATTTGTGCACCGTCGCTGTCAGTGTCAGCCAGTTTGCCGTGGCTTACGGAGCTCCATCGCAGTCTTTAACACTGGTAGCATGCCGCGACAGCGTGGACGTGAACCGTATGTGCAGTTGACGGACTTTGAGCGAGGGCGTATAGTGGGCATTCGGGAGGCCGGGTGGACGTACCGCCGAATTGCTCAACACGTGGGGCGTGAGGTCTCCACAGTACATCGATGTTGCCGCCAGTGGTCGGCGGAAGGTGCACGTGCCCGTCGACCTGGGACCGGACCGCAGCGACGCACGGATGCACGCCAAGACCGTAGGATCCTACGCAGTGCCGTAGGGGACCGCACCACCACTTCCCAGCAAATTAGGGACACTGTTGCTCCTGGGGTATCGGCGAGGACCATTCGCAACCGTATCCATGAAGCTGGGCTACGGTCCCGCACACCGTTAGGCCGTCTTCCGGTCACGCCCCAACATCGTGCAGCCCGCCTCCAGTGGTGTCGCGACAGGCGTGAATGGAGGGACGAATGGAGACTTGTCGTCTTCAGCGATGAGAGTCGCTTCTGCCTTGGTGCCAGTGATGGTCGTATGCGTGTTTGGCGCCGTGCAGGTGAGCGCCACAATCAGGACTGCATACGACCGAGGCACACAGGGCCAACACCCGGCATCATGGTGTGGGGAGCGATCTCCAACACTGGCCGTACACCTGTGTTGATCGTCGAGGGGACACTGAATAGTGCACGGTACATCCAAACCGTCATCGAACCCATCGTTCTACCATTCCTAGACCGGCAAGGGAACTTGCTGTTCCAACAGGACAATGCACGTCCGCATGTATCCCGTGCCACCCAACGTGCTCTAGAAGGTGTAAGTCAACTACCCTGGCCAACAAGATCTCCGGATCTGTCCCCCACTGAGCATGTTTGGGACTGGATGAAGCGTCGTCTCACGCGGTCTGCACGTCCAGCACGAACGCTGGTCCAACTGAGGCGCCAGGTGGAAATGGCATGGCAAGCCGTTCCACAGGCCTACATCCAGCATCTCTACGATCGTCTCCATGGGAAAATAGCAGCCTGCATTGCTGCGAAAAGTGGATATACACTGTACTAGTGCCGACATTGTGCATGCTCTGTTGCCTGTGTCTATGTGCCAGTGGTTCTGTCAGTGTGATCATGTGATGTATCTGACCCCAGGAATGTGTCAATAAAGATTCCCCTTCCTGGGACAATGAATTCACGGTGTTCTTATTTCAATTTCCAGGAGTGTACTTAAACCTAACTAACCTAAGGGCATCACACACAAATCCATGCCCGAGGGAGGATTCGAACCTGCGACCGTAGCAGCAGCGCGGTTCTGGACTGAAGCGCCTAGAAAAGCTCGGTCACAGCGGCCGGCCAAGGACGTCCGCCTTAAGTCTGTTCAAAAGTACGGCGATTGCCCACTTAACACTTTCTCATACTACAGATTGCGAACTACAGACTTCCATATAGTTCAAGTCACGGTTTTTATTGTCTGTGAGTACACATATTTTCTCCACAGAGCAAGTTAATCACAGATTCTGTCACATTATCTGTCATTTCTTTTAGATGCAAGTGTTACAATTTGTGAATACTTACTATCCGTGTCCGGAACTAGACTTCAGACTTCCAAAAATCAGCAGCCAATGTGGCCTTGTCATTTGCCTCCCATAAGTCATTCATTGTGCAGGGCTGGTCTAAATGTGGACAGATAAGCAGGTGTTGAGGATCCTGGACAGAACCACACAGACAGAGAGTGTTCCCATTCTCTTTTAGGAAACCCCATTGCTGCAGATTTGTCTTACACTTTGGCACTTCTACCCTCATACGGTTTAGGGTTCTCCAGACTGTGTATGGTAGGTCTCCACCAAGCGCCAGTTCTTCTTTAACATCTTTATGTGGATTCCTCAAATCGATTTCCCACCTTTCCAAACGATTCTCTGCAGCCGACCCTTCCAGGGCTCGGGTACGTGACAGGACCCTTCCTCGAACAGCCGTCGGTCAGCTGACTGGTGTCCATATTAAGGGTGACCCATGTCCTCTTCTTGCTTGGTTTTTTTGGCTTCGGCAGCGATGTCACGTCGTATGTTGTGCGGTGCGATCCCCATGATTAAGTACACCTTGTGTACTGGGGTTGGCCTCAAGCATCCGGTAACAATTCATTCACCGCGACATCAACTTTTCTCGCGTGTGTTGATGCAGACCATATTGGAGCGGCGTATTCCGCGACTGACACACTGAGCGCAAGGGCTGAAGTTCTCAGGACTTTTGGGTTTGCACCCCAGGATCCGCTGGTTAGTTTCCTGATGATGTTGTTTCTAGTTGAGACTTTTTCCCTTGTTGCTGTTGCTGTTGCAGATGGAGCTCACAGTTAAGAACACAATTCGTTCCTTACGTCCCTGCGTACTGTGCCACGTTTGTCTGACCAATAGATCATCACGACCCGTACTCAGACTCTGTGGTCTGCCTTTACAATAATAATGGCTTTACCATATCATACTCAACAAATTGCCTATATTTTTATATTTTATCAGGACTGCTGTACATGTTCCTGTGTTACACGGTGTCTAATACACGTTTCTCAAGCTGCATCTAAGTTTAACCATGGATCCAAAAATCGAGCAAAGTCATGCAGTAAAATGGGATGACACATCCCTGCTCGATTGATTCTAAAATTGCTTTATCGAAATCTGCTTTGCTGATGACCCATGGTGTTACCCTTCAACATGGGTTTTTATTCATGGCCATCTTTCTTTTTACTCTAGTAGTTGAAATATTACCAAATAAATGAGTATTATATATTTAATAAAATTAAATTTACATCTCTACTAAATCTTTCACAAGCTGAACCTTCCAATGAAATAACAGTCCTAACTTTACACTACAGTATGTAATTAAATCAAATGTTCCCATTAAAAATAGATATCAATATTCATTATTCTACTTCAGTTTCAAGAACTCATGATGCTTCGTTACACTGTTCAGTAACCAATGTCTTTCCTATGCATCTTTGAAAAGCAAGTAATTTTGTTCTTTTGTCAAGTACACTCACATGGATGACACTTTCTGTGTCCTAAATACAGAAAAATATACCATGGAAAACACTTCTATACTATTATATACATGAAAAATAAATCAAAAACTGAAAGAAAATAATATCTACATTGTCATTATGAATCATTTCATGTACAGTTTGTCTTTATAAGGGTATAATCCTGTAATCTTGTCTCTCTCTATGTTAGACAAGAGAAAGCTACAATTATGTGATATGTCAATGACCTTGTATGGCCCAACGTATAACATCTGGCATCTCTTGTTTGTCTTTTTCAATAGTGATGACTTAGGGCGATTTTTCACTAAAGCCAAGTCTCCAATTTTATATTGCGCCTTCTTTTTTATATTTTGGTCATATTTTTCATTCCGCACATTTTTGTAAGGTTGTTTGCCACCTCGGGAATTATCATCTCCCGAGGTTCAGATGCCCTTTGCTACATGTGTAAAGGATTTATCGAGTCATTCTTTTCTATTTCATCAAACATTATTTCATTTGGTATACAACCAGTCGCCGAATATGGCAGGTTATTATGAATATTTTTCTTTCTTTGAGCACGGTACAGAAAATGTGGCGTGGCTGAAGGTTTCAGGGGGAACACCTCTATATTGTATTCGTAACCCTTTACTACTTCAGGTTTCTCCGAGAAGACATTTAATGATTTAATATCAAACGAGTAAGCTCAAATTGCTGGCTCCTGTTCAGATAATTCGCCGGCCGCTGTGGTCGAGCGGTTCTAGGCGCCGCAGTCCGGAACCGCGCAGCTGCTACGGTCGCAGGTTCGAATCCTGCCTCGGACATGGATGTGTGTGATGCCCTTAGGTTAATTAGGTATAAGTAGTTCTAAGTTCTAGGGGACTGATGACCTCAGATGTTAAGTTCCATAGCGCTTAGAGCCATTTGAACCATCCGATTCCTTAACGTTGTTGTTAACCATTTCCTGTATTTCCGTAGTTTTATTCCCTTTTCAGGATAATAGTATTCCTTCCCTTTCAAATACTACTTAACTTGTAAAATCTTTAATCCGCGGCATTTGTTTTGAATACTCTGTGAATACTCTGGCAATACTTGCCATGTACGTCCTTCGTTCTGCCCATATCCAGTACAATTCTCCTTCCACCTTACATGAAACTATTTTCCCCAGTGGAAAGGTCAATATTCGCCTTTCTGCAGCTTAGGAAATCACAACCCAGGATACAGGCTAGTGAGAAGTGGCTCTGAGCACTATGGGACTTAACATCTTAGGTCATCAGTCCCCAAGAACTTACAACTATTTAAATCTAACTAACCTAAGGACATCACACAATACCCAGCCATCACGAGGCAGAGAAAATCCCAAACCCCGCCGGGAATCGAACCCGGGAACCAGTGATAAATCTTTTGCTACTAGAAAAGTGCATTTCATCGCACAGCTCCTAAATTTCAGGTCAACCTGTACCTGGAATTTAACTATTTATGCCTGTGCCCCAATAGCTCCAGATACCGGACAGTTCTGTACTGGATAAGTCGGTATTTTATTTTTGTCATACACACTACTGGTCGCCCCAGTATCAATGTACGCGTCGACTGTAATTTCTTCTATCTGCGTTTTCATCACAGCCTGCATTTGTTCTAGATTGTTGCTTTTGCACTAACTGTTGTTGTTGTGGTCTTCAGTCCTGAGACTGGTTTGTTGCAGCTGTCCATGCTATTCTATCCTATGCAAGCTTCTTCATCTCCCAGTACCTACTGCAACCTACATCCTTCTGAATTTGCTTGGTGTATTCATCTTTTGATCTCCCTCTACGATTTTTACCCTCCACGCTGCCCTCCAGTACTACATTGGTGATCCCTTGATGCCTCAGAACATGTCCTACCAACCGATCCCTTCTTCTAGTCAAGTTGTGCCACAAACGTCTCTGCGCCCCAATCCTATTCAATACTTCCTCATTAGTTATGTGATCTACCCATCTAATCTTCAGAATTCTTCTGTAGCACCACATTTCGAAAGCTTCTATTCTCTTCTTGTCTGAACTATTTATCGTCCACGTTGCACTTGCATACATGGCTACACTCCATACAAATATTTTCAGAAACGACTTTCTGACACTTAAATCTATACTCGATGTTAACAAATGTCTCTTCTTCAGAAAGGCTTTCCTTGCCATTGTCAGTCTACATTTTATATCCTCTCTACTTTGACCATCATCAGTTATTTTGCTTCCCAAATAGCAAAACTCCTTTACTACTTTAAGAGTCTCATTTTCTAATCTAATTCCCTCAGCATCACCCGACTTAATTCGATCACATTCCATTATCCTCGTTTTGTTTTTGTTAATGTTCATCTTATACTCTCCTTTCAAGACACTGTCCATTCCGTTCAACTGCTCTTCCAAGTCCTTTGCTGTCTTTGACAGAATTACGTCATCGGCGAACCTCAAAGTTTTTATTTCTTCTCCATGGATTTTAATACCTACTCCAAATTTTTCTTTTGTTTTCTTTACTGCTTGCTCAATATACAGATTGAATAACGTCGGGGAGAGACTACAACCTTTTCTCACTCCCTTCCCAACCACTGCTTCCCTTTCAAGCCTCTCGACTCTTATGACTGCCATCTGGTTTCTGTACAAATTGTAAATACCCTTTCGTTCCCTGTATTTTACCCCTGCCACCTTCAGAATTTGAAAGAGAGTATTCCAGTTAACATTGTCAAAAGCTTTCTCTAAGTCTACAAATGCTAGAAACGTAGGTTCGTTTAATAATTCATCCTGCATTGCGATATCATCGTTATGGCGTAGCGGGTCAACGGCTCCTCGAGTCTGCTTTGGTGTGACCCCATTTTGCCCGCCGACCAACAATAGGGAGCTTATTGTAGTCGGAACTAGTTTTTTGTCCGGGAGGGGCCTGGACGATTGGCTTCTGACACCTGCACTATGCTAACACTGGATTGCTGCGCTAACCAATGTTGCTGATTTACGTTCATTTCTTTGTTCACTGTTCGGTCCCGGTGGTGGACCTGCGTTTTGATTCCACTGTGGCGAGAAATTACTCTGCCATTCGCTTCGGTTGTTGCTGTTGCTATTTCGCCCCTTCGAATTGCTTTGGTATCCGATGTTGGGTCTGTCATGCCACTTTTTTCTATTCGGTTGCGGATAACCATCGCCTTTCCCTTGCCTTCCATTACGGGCTGGTTGACCACAACTTTTACTATTGTTATTATTGTGGCCTTGTTTGTTATTTCTGTTGCCATTTTTCGGAGGAGAAGACGTATGATTTGTATCACTTGTTTCTGCCTTCGTCTCCTGTAATACTAAATCAATCTTGTCAAATACTGATCGGTATTTGTGCAAATCCTCCTCGTCAACATTAATTAACCCTAGGATGCCCAAGCCCTTTTTTCTAATTTGGATGCCTAAGGGGTGCAGTTCGGCGAGACCACAGGTATTAAATAAGTTTACTGACGAGAAATATTTTAACTAAGGCATCGGTTTATAAATGTTGTTAATTGTTATAAATATTGGATTGAGTGAATAAAAAATTGACATATTACAATACAAAATACAGATGTGTTCATATACAATAGATTACTCTATGTCCTCATCTTCAAGGCAAGAGACACACTTCACAATATTTTCTGAATGTGTGTTACACACATGTTTATGACACTGTCCACAATACTGTTTTGGTTTACTTAGATTGTTGTACTTCTGCTTCTTTGTTTTAGCTTCTCTTACACAAATATGGCACCGACCTTTCCCTGCAGGAGGCTGACGTGCTTCTGTTGTCACTTCTTTGATTTTCTTTTGTAGAATAGTCTGCATTTATTGAACAATTTGGTTAGATGACCCTCTTGCGTTGGCACTTCTTTCTTCTACCTGCAATTTCACTAGTTCAATTCCAGCTTGCAGAAGATAAAGTTTCCGTTTGTTGTGTTTCTTTTCATTCCATCTTGGATGTTGCTGGATGAATATGGTGGTTGCATTGATAGCAGAAATGTCGATGAGAGAGTAAAATGCAGATAGACGCCATCTCTTTGTTCCCCTCTTGCAGGTGTACATACGCGCCATTTGCTCAGTATTCCACCTGAATGGAATTATAATATGCATTTATCTCGGTTTTATTCTCCTCTCCTCCAACGGTGCCTTTATCTTGGTGCATTGTTGACAACATCAGTAAGTTTTTACTTGGTTTCGTTTTTGCTATGTAGGACACCAAAGTTACTGGAGGCCTACCTGTTGATGGGTCTGTGAAAAAGAACATTGACGAATATAGCTCTCGATTTGACGTGTTCTTCATTATGTCTTGAATATGCTTCCTGTTTGACTGGAGAGTTCCTACTGTAGTAACTTTCTAGTCTTGGTATAACTCTTCCGCCCAAATCCACCGATGTGTAGTATCGGTCCGTGGTAATATTTCGACCAGTATTTTTCACAGGTGCTACCAGACGTTTGACGACATCTGCTGAACCCCATTCTTCTTTCGACAAATTCTGAACATTACCTGCATAGGGTTCCATATTCAAGACGTATCTTCAACTGCATCGGACATCATGCGTATAAGGATGCCATATTTGCCTGGTTTATCCTTCAAAAATACTTTGAAGGGGCAGCGCCCTCTAAACAAGCTGAGCATCTCATCATCAGTAGAGAGGTGGACCCATGGTTTATACAGTAGTGTAAACCTATCATTCACTTTATTGAAAACATCACGGACTGCTGTGAACTTGTCTGCTTCCTTTATTAGCTGGCGGGTACTTTTGTCATCAAACCTTATGATTGCAATAAGTTCCCTGAAACGTTCTCTTGCCATAATACCCTTGTAAACTGGCCGACCCATTAGGTCTTACCAGAGATCGTGTACACTGACAGAATTGTCCTTATTTGCCCCCATAAGTATCAGGATTCCTATAAAGGCATAAAATTCTTTCTCATTAGTCAAAGTAACATTTCGCCTAACTGCCTCTTCATTTGAATGTTTTACTACAACATCCATGATGTCAGACGTAAGAATTAACTTCAAGGCTTCTCCAGGTGAATGGCAAACACCAGCTGGAGTTACTCCTGCCTGCTCTCTTACTATATTAGCAACAGACCTCCGAGGAATTCTAGGTTGTGTGGTTACGTACCTTCTTCCAGACTTGGCCACAACAACATCCTGATGGTCACTGCCTCAAGCTGCGCTATCTTCATCTTCTCTAACATCCACATAACTTTCCTGGTCTGAATCATACTCCATAACACTATCCTCATAATCACTTTCGCTCCCTGAGTCAGATTCTTCATCTAAAATTTCATTCAGAACTCTTTCTAAAGACGAGTCACGTATTCTTTTAGTCATTTCTAAGTCTGGGTGTGAACATTAGGGAACTGCACTAACTCACTGCAAGTTTAGAAGATAAATAACAGCTGACTGACATCAACAATCACTTCCTCTGAAAGTAAACTGTTTGTTGTGAATATCAAGGATACCAACCAACAAGAAACTAACTTACATTGTTGTAGAGATGAGAAATACGAAATCCTACTAAAGGAGATTTTGCATAGCGTGGAAGCCTAAAGAGGGGTTTGTTGGACCCATAATAAGTTTATTTATTTTTTCTTTCAAAGCAGGAATCTTCTATAAAAATATTGACACTAACGTTTCATAAAATAGCCAACAAGCAATAACTCAAACGGAATATATAGTATGAAAGTTACTTGGGCAAAAGCAGGGGACATAAAAAAATTGTGTGTTCAATGAACCCCCTCCCACCCGCCTTAGGCGTCCTAGGGTTAACTTATCTTTGATATGACAGGGCAGCTGCATCTTTAGCAGCCGGATCACATCTTTACTAGGCATTGGCTCATCCCAGCACCTGGTCTTACTAATGTATTTCTCAAAATATTTCCTTAGACTACCGTGTCTGCGATTATGCATTTATAAAGAATAGACTTAATTTCTTAATCTCTCCTGAATACTCGGTGACCAATACTAGCCTAAGAAAGCCTTTTCAGATTGCTCAGTATTGTGACACCTATCCATTGCCTCATTTGCCCAAAGTCCAGCATATCTCTGTGTATGAGGTATAATAAACTGTTTGCTTTCCTGTCCACATACTGGGCAAGATATCCCTAAAACATTTAATGAGAATGACTGGGCGAACCGATTTCTTTTCGTTATTAAAAATTCGGGACTGCCTATCTTTAAGTAGGCTTTCTTCTGCTATGAGATTGGGTGCCTGTACCGCCACCCCCGGAATGCTAGGTTGCATTGTCGGTACACTATTAGAACTGTGGCTGTTCCGGCCACTATCATGTGATTGACCATAATCGGTAACCATACTCGGTGCGTTACGATACTCTTTACGAGTAGGCATGATACTTTCTGTAATGTTTTGACAGTTGGCAATACGCTCTGTCCCTTCGCGCTGCCATTGTGGCAGCTCTGCGCGTGACTTATGGCTCAGTTGTGCGACTTCTGTTTTCAGCGTATCCGTTACTCGATTGTTAGAAAGGTCAACGCCCCCAGCCACAAGCTGTATCGTAGTGTTTACTTTTTCGTCTACCTGTTGCAAAAGTAAGGAGGGTAGTAGTCAGCAACACGCTCCCTTCCTTGGTTCGTGTACTTGGGGGGTGGGGGGGGGGGGGGGGTAGTAAAAAAAGCATGCTTCTCTCTTCTTTCCTTTCGTTCTTAGTAATAAAGGCAATGACTATACGTAGGTTTAAGTGGAAACATTGGCTAAAACAAATGTGTACGATTGTGGTATCACGTGAAAAACAGAGGAGCCGCCAGCACCCGCCATGGGGGGCCCGAAAAATCTGAGAAGCCGAAACCGATCTTAAAACAAATCTTATTGCGATCTTGACTTGTTTTAACCAAAGTATGTATAACACCAGATCGCTGCGTCCCAGCAGACAAAGTTGTCTTAATTTATGATTAAGTGAGAACATTTACTAACTTTTAACATTGAGAGTACTGTCCCGTCCCTTATTTTAACCGGTAAATTACAGATTTTAGGAGAAATTTTTTTTATGAATTGATAAATTTTGGGCATTTAAAACTGCTCTGAACAAAGTCCCAGGCAAATGCTGATTTATAAATGTCCCGGGCATTTACACAGCCACGTCAGTCAATAGGACACATTTAGGCCAACTTTTGAAATGACAGGTCATACTTTAGCCAACTTTTGCCAGATGTACATATATACTGAAGGCAAAAAAAGTTACACCAAGAAGGAAGTGTACGACGCAAACGAAAGTTCATAAGACTGTTTCTACATCTGAAAGATAAAATAAATACCGTGTGACTAGGGCCTCCCGTCGGGTAGACCGTTCGCCAGCTGCAAGTCTTTCGATCTGACGCCACTTCGGCGACTTGCGCGTCGATGGGGATGACATGATGATGATGATTATGAAAACACAACACCCAGTCCTGAGTGGAGAAAATCACCGACCAAGCCGGGAATCGAACCCGGGCACTTAGGATGGACATTTTGTCGCGCTGGCCACTCAGCTACCTGGGGGCGGAACATCTCAAACACGATCTCTCTTCAAATTCCTCGCCAGTCGCACACAAAAGTGGCGCTAGTACCGTGACTGTGAGGATGCAAATCAGGTTTGCTTGAAATACGCGCTGTAACGGTCGTGAGCCGAAGTTACTTTTGAGACTAGAAATCTGCTCTGTAGGAATGGGCATGGGTTTCGAAAAAGACGATCGTGTGAAGCCCAGCTCGCGCTATTCGTCCACGAGACTCAGAGGGCCATAAACACGGGTTCCCAGGTAGATGCCGTGTTTCTTGACTGCCGCAAGGCGTTCGATACAGTGCCCCACAGCAGTTTGTTGAACAAAGTAAGAGCATATGGACGATCAGACCAATTTTGTGATTGGATTGAAGAGTTCCTAGATGACAGAACGCATCTTGTCATTCTCATTGGAGAGAAGTCTCCCGAAGTAAGAGTGATTTCAGGTGTGTCGCAGGGGAGTGTCGTAGGACCGTTGCTATTCACAATATACATAAATGACGTTATGGATGACATCGTAAGTTCACTGAGACTTTTCGCGGATGATGCTGTGGTGTATCGAGAGGTTGTAACAATGGAAAATTGTACTGAAATGCAGGAGGATCTGCAGCGAATTGACGCATGGTGCAGAGAATGGCAATTGAATCTCAATGTAGACAATTGTCATGTGCTGCGAATACACAGAAAGAAATTCCTTTATCATTTAGGTACAGTATAGTAGGTCAGCAATTGGAAGCAGTTAATTCCATAAATTATCTGGGAGTACGCATCAGGAGTGATTTAAAATGGAACGATCATATAAAGTTGATCGTCGGTAAAGCAGATGCCAGACTGAGATTCATTGGAAGAATCCTAAGGAAATGTAATCCGAAAACAAAGGAAGTAGGTTACAGTACGCTTGTTCGCCCACTGCTTGAATACTGCTCAGCAGTGTGGGATCCGTACCAGATGGGGTTGACAGAAGAGAGAGAGAATATCCAATGGAGACAAGCGTGCTTCGTTACAGGATCGCCGGTCGAAGTGGCCGAGCGGTTCTAGGCGCTACAGTCTGTAACCGCGCGACCGCTACGGTCGCAGGTTCGAATCCTGCCTCGAGCATGGATGTGTGTGATGTCCTTAGGTTAGTTAGGTTCAAGTAGTTCTAAGTTCTAGGGGACTGATGACCACAGCAGTTAAGTCCCATAGTGCTCAGAGCCGTTTGAACCATTGTTTTGCTACAGGATCACTTAATAATCGCGAAAGCGTTACGGAGATGACAGACAAACTCCAGTGGAAGACTCTGCAGGAGAGACGCTCAGTATCTCAGTACGGGCTTTTGTTGGAGTTTCGAGAACATACTTTCACCGAGGAGTCAAGCAGTATATTGCTCCCTCCTAAGTATATCTCGCGAAGAGACCATGAGGATAAAATCAGAGAGATTAGAGCCCACACAGAGGCATACCGACAATTCTGCTTTCCACGAACAATGTACCCACCGCCACACACCGTCAGGTGGCTTTCAGAATATGGATGTAGATGTAGATGAGTTCATGTTAGTCAGTAGGGAATGCCTTTAAGCGACATTGACGCCATTATCAACACCTCACTGAATTTAAACGAGATCTGTAATAGGGCTACGAGAAGCTGAGTGTGCCGTCTGTGATACTGCAGAAAGATTTGGCAGTAAAGCTGTACAGAACTGCTTGCAGCGGTGGTTATGAGAATGTACGGTCGCAAGAAGACCGGACTACGGACGGACACGTGGTATTACTGACAGGAAAGACTCTCATATTCAGCGTGTGGCTCTGGCTTCTGCAGCAGCAATTTGAACAGCAGTTGGCACCGCAGTGACACAACGAACTGTTACAAAACGATTGTTCAAGGGCAGCAGTGAGCTAGATGCAATGTAATGTGCATTCTACTGACCCCAAACCACCACCATTTGGCCGGCTGGAGTGGCCGAGCGGCTCTAAGTGCTACAGTCTGGAACCGCGCGACCGCTACTGTCGCAGGTTCGAATCCTGCCTCGGGCATGGATGTGTGTGATGTCCTTAGGTTAGTTTAGGTTTAAGTAGTTCTAAGTTCTAGGGGACTGATGACCTCAGAAGTTAAGTCCCATAGTGCTCAGAGCCATTTTTTGAACCACCATTTGCGACTTCAGTTACGTCAAGCTAAAACTCATTGGGGAGCAGGGGACAGGTCTGTTGTGTTTTCTGATGACAACTGGTTATGCCTCAGTCCCAGTGATGCCCGTATTTTGGTTAGAAGGAGGGATGTTCAAAAATGGTTCGAATGGCTCTAAACACTATGGGACTTAACATCTGAGCTCATCAGTCCCTTAGACTTGGAATTACTTAAACCTAACTAACCTAAGGACATCACACACATCCATGCCCGAGGCAGGATTCGAACCTGCGACCGTAGCCGTCCCGCGGTTCCAGACTGTACCGCCTAGAACCGCTCGGCCACAGTGGCCGGCGGAGGGCTGTTGAGAACATGCAACCAACCTACACTACTGGCCATTAAAATTGCTAAACCAAAAAGAAATGCAGATGATAAACAGGTATTCATTGGACAAAAATACTATACTAGAACTGACATGTGATTTTAATTTTCGCGCAATTTGGGTGCATCCATCCTGAGAAATCAGTACCCAGAACAAGCACCTCTGGCTGTAATAACGGCCTTGTTACGCCTGGGCATTGAATCAAAGAGAGCTAGGATTGCGTGTGCAGGTACAGCTGCCCATGCAGCTTCAACACGACACCACAGTTCATCAAGAGTAGTGACTAGCGTATTGTGACGAGCCAGTTGCTCGGCCAACATTGACCACACGTTTTCAGTTGGTGAGAGATCTGGAGAATGTGCTGGCCAGGACAGTATTCGATCATTTTCCGTATCCAGAAAGGCCCATACAGGACCTACAACATGCGCTCGTGCATTATCCTGCTGAAATGTAGGGCTTTGCAGGGCTTGAATGACGGGTAGAGCCACGGGTCGCAACACATTTGAAATGTAACGTCCACTGTTCAAACTGCCGTCAATGCGAACAAGAGGTGACCGAGACATGTAACCAATGGCACCCCATACCATCACGCCGGGTGATACGTCAGTATGGTGATGACTAATACACGCTTCCAATGTTCGTTCACCGCGATGTCGCCAAACACGGATGCGACCATCATGATGCTGTAAACATAGCTTGGATTCATCCGAAAAAATGACGTTTTGCCATTCGTGCACCCACGTTCGTCGTCGAGAACACCGTTGCAGGTGCTCCTGTCTGTGATGCAGCGTCAAGGGTAACCGCAGCCGTGATCTCCGAGCTGATAGTCCATGCTGCTGCAAACGTCGTCGAACTGTTGGTGCAGGTGGTTGTTGTCTTGCAAACGTCCCCATCTGTTGACTCAGGGATCGAGACGTGGCTGCACAATCCGTTACAGCCATACGGATGCCTGCCATCTCGACTGCTAGTGATACGAGGCCGTTGGGATCCAACACGGCGTTACGTATTACCCTTCTGAACCCACCGATTCCATATTCTGCTAACAGTCATCGGATCTCGACCAACGCGAGCAGCAATGTCACGATACGATAAACCACAATCGCGATAGGTTACAATTCGACCTTTATCAAAGTCGGAAAGGTAATGGTACGCATTTCTCCTCAAGAGACATCACAACAACGTTTCACCAGGCAACGCCGATCAACTGCTATCTGTGTATGAGAAATCGGTTGGAAACTTTCCTCATGTCAGCACGTTGTAGGTGTCGCCACCGGCGCGAACCTTTTGTGAATGCTCTGAAAACCTAATAATTTGCATATCACAGAATCTTCTTCCTGTCGGTTAAATTTGCGTCTGTAGCACGTCATCTTCGTGGTGTAGCAATTTTAATGGCCAGTAGCGTATTTGCGTGGTAGACACGCTCCTCCTCCACCTGGAGCGATTTCGTACGACAGTGACGTCGGCATGTATACCTGTACTATGGTTGTAGGTGTTGCTTTGCTGTCGATTCTGATAAGAACAACCCTATCACTGAACTGTTCGCAGTAACACACTCTCTGCCCTACGTTCATATTCATAATGAATCCTACTCCCGTTACACTATTTTCCGCTGCTGTTCATACTACCCTGTGCTCATCTTACCAGAAATCCTACGCTTTTGTCCATTTCACTTCGCTGACCACTACTTTACCTAGACAGAGCCTTTGCTGGATGTAGTTCAATCTCTATCTTCCTCTACAGTTTTCACCCTCAGCATCTTCCTCTAGTAGAATGGAAGTTGTTTCCTGCCGTCGTGACAGATGTCCCATCATCCTGTCCCTTCTTCTTGTCAGTGTCTACAATACATTCCTCTACTCATCGATCCTGCGGAGAACCTCATTCCTTACGTTATCACTCCACGTAATTTTCAACATTCTTCTGTAAAATGACATCTCCAACTCTTCGATTCTCTTCTGTTCCAGTTTCCCCACAGTCCATGTTTCACTACCATACAATGCTGTGCTCCAAACGTACATTCTCACTAATTTCTTCCTGAAATTAAGGCCTATGTTTGGTTCTAGTAGACTTCTCTTGCCCGGGAGCGCCCTCTTTTCTAGTGCTAGTCTGCTTTTAATGCCATCCTTGCTCCATCCACTGTGGCCTATTTTGCTTCTCAGATAGCAGAATTCCTTGCCTCCACCTACTTTGTGATCCCTAATTCTGACGTCATGTTTCTCGACGTTCTCATTTCTGCTGTTTGTTATTACTTCTGTCTTTCTTCGATTTACTCTTAATTAATATTCTGTACTCATGCATTCCATTCAACAGACCCTGTAACTTTGCTTCACCTTCACTGAGGATAGCAATGTCATCAGCGAATCTTATCATTGATATGCTTTGATCTTGAGTTTTAATACCACTCTGGAACCTTCCTTTTATTTCTGCCATTGCTTCTTCGATGCATATATTGAAAAGTAGGGACAAAAGACTGCGTCCCTCTCTTACACCTTTTTGAATCCGAGCACTTTGTTCTTGGTCTCCCATTCTTATTGTTTCCACTTGCTTCTTATACATATTACATATAACCCATCGTTTCCTATAGATTTCCCCTATTTTCTCAGAATTTGTAACATTTTGCACCATTTTATATTGTCGATTGCTTATTCCAGGTCGGCAAATCCTATGAGCGTGTCTTTATTTTTCGATTATCAAGCCCAAAGTAGGAATTGCCGATCTGATCGTTATCCAACCAGCTCCTCAGTTTTGTTTTCCATTCTTCTGTATGTGAGCCGTGTATCGATTCGTGCTACACCTTGTGTTTAGATTGCAATGGTTTCCTTTTCTTCCTCTGACATGTTTGCTTGATATGTTATCCGTCATTAAGCGGCTGTTTGCTTGTCTTTTCCCTCATCTATAGATATCTGCGTTTTTTGCTTCAGGGAAACTGCTATGGAGGAGGTGAGATCTTTGACCGGTTGTAACCTCGTGTGGTGGCGCGGAAGTAGGGGCGTTGCGCGCAGAGAGAGTGTGGTGGACACGGGAGGGCAGTGTGGCTCTCCAGCGCGAAGCAGGCGTGGTCGGTTGTACCGAGTCGCCACGTGATGTATGTCGGTTGTGTGCAACGAGCGGGTCGAGTTGACGGAAGAGCTCCCCGCGGGTTGGTTGTGTACAGAATCGCCCCACGAGTAGTTGCTGTTCATATCGCCTTGGTGGGACGTTAACAAGCTTCTTTAGATCCTCGTTTCAACACTGGACTTTAAAAGGGGACACCTAACATGAAGGAGCGGTCACTACCCGTCAACGTTGCAGAGAAGACGTGAACTCCGGTGACAGAGCGTGTTGTCGCGTGACCGTGGCGTGTTGGGTACGCTGGCGACGCGTGCGCGGTCGGATGTGTGGATCCTTGCCATCGGAGGTCGTGTACTGCCTGTTCGGGCATAATTGCAAGTTAAGTTCGTGGAAGGTTTCATCATTAAGTAATAATTTTGTGTAACCAGCGTCTCTTCTGCCTTGTGGCCTCCGGCGACCGGGCTTCCTGTCCCTGGCACCGGTATAATTGAAGGCAGTGATCTTTCCTCCTCCTCTCGTTACTGTCCGATGGTAAGTGTAGTTTTGGCAGTTTAATTGTTTCGCTATTCTGTCGTGTGTTATGAGTAAATTCATGCTTCTTGTTGGTTGATCATGTGGTCGCTCATTCAGGACTGTGTGGTGTAATGTTTCCTTGCACGAGGTTAGCTTTAATTCTGTCACCAAGTTAAGCCATCTTATTACAAGTTTTCGCTGGCTAAAAGTCGGTGCAGTGACAAGCCTGAGAGTGGCAACTGTGTTTACGGGCGTATTTAAATTGGTCAGTATTCTGTCTAACCTGAGCATCTCTGAGTGGGAAAGAAGACGTCCATCACTAAAAAAAAAAAAAAAAAAAAAAAAAAAAAAAAAAAAAAAACCCACAATTGGTCAACGCTCACCACATTTGGTAACGCAGGCGGTGGAACAGACGTCACCAACTATTCTGACACCAAATCCAGCCATCACTGCCAAATATAGATGTTGGCGTTCGGTGGAGGAGTGTTCGACATGGATGTAAACTGTCAGGATGCGCCATATTAAAACTTGGCTGTGATTTTCAAGTATTTTATTATTCCCAGTGCAGCGTCCCCCCCTGTCTGCTTCAGAGGGTCCCACGATGCTGAGGGCGTCACTTCACAGCTTGGCGCGGAAGGGCTATCTCAGTGACCAGTGCAACATTCTGCATGTACAGCTGAAGTTTTTTGACATCAGGCTGCGCCGGCAGCTGATTCAGCGGCCTTCGCCTCGGGGTGCCTCTGGCATGTGTTGGGAGCCAACCAGATTGCCCGCAGTAGCGAGCCGTCGAGTGGCCTGCCACTGGGTGATATGGACCTGGGTTGGCCTCAGAGGGTCGAACCAGTGACCCGACGTAGACTGCACCGCTGGCGCCCCATCCCCCATCTGCTGCTATGTGTAGCCAGTGGTGTAACATTGCCCACCGTCCAGGAGTGCTGCCACACTTGAATCGCCTCGTTAGCATACCGGCATCTATTTATATGCGGCTGTGTGCCTCTGTTTTGCTAATGTGCTGCTCCAAGTCACGTACTCATAACACCTAGGTTGCACCAGTGGGCCTCTTGTGCCTGCAACTCGTGCCATGCAAACCGCTGTGTTTACTCTTCTCAGCGGTTTGATGGCTGTGTGGCCTTCATTCTACTTTGCAACCGCTGGTCAACGTACCTTACTGCCAACAGGGCTGCACCAGGCTGTAACTTGTGCACTCAGAAATATTGCACTGAATCTTTTTTATCTCAAATGGTGGTGCCGCCACACTGACAATCAAAATGCAATCTACTCGCCTATTTGGTAAGAACTACAGACACTGCAACAGTAACGTATAAATAGTTACACTAAATGAGTTAGATTCTTCATTCCATGTAACAGGTCATGCAGTTCTTCCTCACTTTGACTGTGGACAGCTGTGTCATCCTAGAATCTTATCACTGATGTCCATTCACCCTGAAAATTAATCTCACTATTTTAAAGTTTTTTTTTCACTCAGCTTTATGATTTCATTCTCTGTTGATCCATTGTGGACATGCAACAGCGGCTGTTCAAATATTTAACAATGAAATTCGCCAACAGCCGTGCAGTTGAGATGTTATTTTATTTTATTTTTACCACCAGTTTCGGCATTCCATTATACGATCTTCAGGCACATGCATAATAATACACTTACAGTGTATCTCAAGGAGTACTACAGAGTAAGCTTTACAGAAAGTGACTCATAATAATATAAGCACTTAAAACTACAAAATGAAACCAGCAGCGTTAAGACAAATTTCTGTGTACACCCAGCACATCAGAATAAAATGTGCGTATATACATTTTTTAGCTCGTACACTGAAATTATACTTAGGATGGTGAAGTTTTTATTGGTTCCTTAGAGTGTGATTTAGCATTATCTATTCGTCAGCATACCATATTTTAGTCTGTTACATTTTTAGACCCAAACTTACACAGTCCCCTGCTCGCTTCTTAACTGCATTTCGTGAGTGGGATTTGGCAGCGTTCTCCTTTACTTCTCCATACAGCTTATAGGGAATACTACGATGTTCTTACCAGATATGCATGTTTGGTGTTAATGGAGCTCTGATTGGTATCGGCCTGACCTTAATTGTAAGTTTTCAGTTTATGGGCTACTAATGTGAGAGATAAGCGGATGAGACTCTAGGCATATTTAAACTCGTACCAATACATTCATTCATCAACTTGGGCTTCTTCATTTAAACTTGTACCAATACATTCTTTCATCATCTTGAGCTTCTCTGTTAAATGCTATGTTTTGAATTAGTGGTGTTCACTCCATAATTATAATTCCAGTAAAAAATTGTTTCTCGCGCATAATCATCCCCCACCGCCATTTGGTATGCAGTATGTTACTTAATTAGTGGGCTTAATCATAAGTGTTCTGCTCGTAATTCTGATTGTAATGGAGTGGGACATGTGCTGTTGGAGTGATATGGGACCAAGCGTCTACATACGACTCTGACAGGTGACATCTATGTAAGCATCCTGTCTGATGACCTGCTGCATTCCGGCAGACTTGGCCAACTCCAGCAGGACAATACGACACCCTATGCATCCAGAAATCTACATAGGGGAAAACTTTTTGACCGTTTCCCTTCAAATTTTTGCACAATAATAAACTTTTGGATATATATTCAGGGCATTACAAAAAGGTACGGCCAAACTTTCAGGAAACATTCCTCACACACAAAGAAAGAAAATATGTTATGTGGATATGTGTCCGGAAACGCTTCCTTTCCATGTTAGAGCTCACTTTATTACTTCTCTTCAAATCACATTAATCATGGAATGGAAACACACAGCAACAGAACGTGCCAGCGTGACTTCAAACACTTTGTTACAGGAAATGTTCAAAATATCCTCCGTTAGCGAGGATACATGCATCCACCCTCCGTCGCATGGAATCCCTGATGCGCTGATGCAGCCCTGGAGAATGGAGTATTGTATCACAGCCGTCCACAATACGAGCACGAAGAGTCTCTACATTTGGTACCGGGGTTGCGTAGACAAGTGCAAATGCCCCCATAAATGAAAGTCAAGAGGGTTGAGGTCAGGAGAGCGTGGAGGCCATGGAATTGGTCCGCCTCTACGAATCCATCGGTCACCGAATCTGTTGTTGAGAAGCATACGAACACTTCGACTGAAATGTGCAGGAGCTCCATCGTGCATGAACCACATGTGTCGTACTTGTAAAGGCACATGTTCTAGCAGCACAGGTAGAGTATGCAGTATGAAATCATGGCGGTGAATCGAGGAAGTAGAGTACATACTGACGAAACTAAAATGAACTCTAACATGGAAATTAAGAGTCTCTGGACACATGTCCACATAACATCTTTTCTTTATTTGTGTGCGAGGAATGTTTCCTGAAAGTTTGGCTGTACCTTTTTGTAACACCCTGTATATGTATAGTGATACACTGTTAAAATACAGGATCGTTGTTTTTATGGCTTATCGGCTTATAATAGGAATACCAATACAGGACCTGAACTTACAGAAAAAATAAACAGAGTCAGAAGGGGGAAGAGGAAACAGACATTTAAGTGGGACCAAGTGGACGTAGACAGCAGGAAGGAGGATATGGACACAAAGTGGAGGAGGCAGAAAGCGAGGAAGAGATGGAGAGAGAAGACAGGAGAAGATGGAGAGAGAGAGAGTTAGGGGTTGATGGACAGACAGAGGAGAAGGAGGATGGACAGAGAGGGGAAGAAGAGATGGGCAGAGACAGGGGGAGGATGTATAACCAGTAGCCATAAATGTTAGAAAAATGTGCTTTTCATTTCCAGTTAACCAGACTGAGTGACCGTATTGCATGACCGGGAACAGCTACTTTTATGTGAAAAAAATCGTGCCAAATAGGACATGATTTTGATGGATGTTTGATATTCCTTGAAAGAGGACATTCTCGTGGCACGTGATTTCTAACTTTTTTCTCGTTTTCAGAGGGACTTGGTCTGGCCCAGGTTGTGCCTATAAGCTAAACAGCCGATAGAGAAAGGGTGTCTTCTATCAGTTGGCATCTGTTCTGACTGAGGGAGCTCGCTCAGCTCTACGCACTGCGGCAGTAACCAGCTCAGGGTCAGACCTTCTCTGAAGAGAAGCACCCTTCAACCGCTCTGCAGTGACAACCACCAAACAGTGCCAACAAGGAACCAAATACAGGCAGCGCCGGAACATCTGCAAGGTGAGTGTGAGCGAAGGGTTACACTGGCTAGAAGTTATCTCTGTCAGTCTCGTTAGATCCATGGTAAACTTACGAAAGAAGATCAGTCATCCCCTTGAAACAGCACAGTGGTCCCCGTGGAGCACTGCAGTGGTGGTGAACTGAACCAGATGGTCATGTGATTGTCCGGTGCTGCTGAAGGCGTTGCACAAAAAGGGTATGTAAGTGGCAGTCAGATTTATGGAATCCATGCAGGAAGTTAGGACGACGTGGAAGTGTAACAGAAAACCAGAGAGGATCTCTTGTATTTGGGCACGCTCATCATCATACTACATGGTGTATCAGTGCGGCATGTCCAACACGTCTACATGGAATGGTTCCACTAGAAACTATGTAACAGTGTGTGGTAACAGTCGCCGTAAAAACATCCTAAATGACAGAGACCAAAGGTAAGTACCACACCTTGTCAGTGTCAGTTGGTTTTAGCACACTGGACAAATTCACTGACAGAGAAAAAATCGCAGCGCTACAAAGGAGTTGCACGATATAAACTGAATGTTGTAGATGTGTTTCTACATCTGAAAAATGACGTCTGTTCAAATGTTACGCCAGTCGCATGAGAGTGGCGCTAGAAGCACTGCTGTGAGGATGAACGCGAAAGAACTTGCCCCCCCCCCCCTTCTAACAGCCGTGTACCGCAAGTCTCTAGAGGAACGGAAGGTTCCAAATGATTGGGAAAGAGCACAGGTAGTCCCAGTCTTCAAGAAGGGTCGTCGAGCAGATGCGCAAAACTATAGACCTACATCTCCGACGCCGATCTGTTGTAGAATTTTAGAACATGTCTTTTGCTCGAGTATCATGTCGTTTTTGGAAACCCAGAATCTACTCTGTAGGAATCAACATGGATTCCGGAAACAGCGGTCGTGTGAGACCCAACTCACTTTATTTGTTCATGAGACCCAGAAAGTACTAGATGCAGGCTCCCGGGTAGATGCTATTTTTCTTGACTTCCGGAAGGCGTTTGATACAGTTCCGCACTGTCGCCTGATAAACAAAGTAAAAGCCTACGGAATATCAGACTAGCTGTGTGGCTGGATTGAAGAGTTTTTAGCAAACAGAACACAGCATGTTGTTCTCAATGGAGAGACGTCTACAGACCTTGAAGTAACCTCTGGCGTGCCACAGGGGAGTGTTATGGGACCATTGCTTTTCACAATATATATAAATGACCTAGTAGATAGTGTCGGAAGTTCCATGCGGCTTTTTGCGGATGATGCTGTAGTACACAGAGAAGTTGCAGCATTACAAAATTGTAGCGAAATGCAGGAATATCTGCAGCGAATAGCCACTTGGTGCAGGGAGTGGCAACTGATCCTTGACATAGACAAATGTAATAAAACACCTAGAAGTATGAGTGCGGAACGATTTGAAGTGGAATGATCATATAAAATTAATTGTTGGTAAGGCGGGTACCAGGTTGAGATTCATTGGGAGAGTCCTTGGAAAATGTAGTCCATCAACAAAGCAGGTGGCTTACAAAACACTCGTTCGACCTATACTTGAGTATTGCTCATCAGTGTGCGATCCGTACCAGATCGGGTTGACGGAAGAGATAGAGAAGATCCAAAGAAGAGCGGCGCGTTTCGTCACAGGGTTATTTGGTAACCGTGATAGCGTTACGGAGATGTTTAACAAACTCAAGTGGCAAACTCTGCAAGAGAGGCGCTCTGCATCGCGGTGTAGCTTGCTCGCCATGTTTCGAAAGGATGCGTTTCTGGATGAGGTATCGAATATATTGCATCCTCCTACTTATTCCTCCCGAGGAGATCACGAGTGTAAAATTAGAGAGATTAGAGCGCGCACGGAGGCTTTCAGACAGTCTTTCTTCCCGCGAACCATACAAGACTGGAACAGGTAAGAGAGGTAATGACAGCGGCACGTAAAGTGCCCTCCGCCACACACCGTTGTGTGGCTTGCGGAGTATAAATGTAGATGTAGAAAGTCAACTATACTTCAAATACGCGCTTTAACGGTCTTGATCGTCCAAGACCCAGGCTATCATTGTAGGGAAAACCACCCCTTCCTTCCTTCCGTTTCTTCGGCTTCCACATCACCATTTATGGTCGTCCTATCCCCCCCACTCCCACTCTCAAGCACCTTGGCGTCACCCTCGACCGTCGCCTCTCCTGGACCGCCCATCTCCAGACTATCCAAGCCAAGGCACGCTCCCGACTCCATCTCCTCCTTTTTGGCCGCACATGGGGTCTGGACCCCTCCACCATCCTCCACACCGATAAATCCCTTATCCGTCCTATCCCTCTGCTACGCTCATCCCGCCTCGATCTCTGCTCCTCCTATCTTTTACAAATCCCTTCAAATCCGAGAATGCGATGCACTCTGCCTCGGCTATCGCATCCGACTCCCATCCCCCAGGCGGATCCTATATGACCTCATCCCATTCCTGCACCTCCTCCTTTTCCTGTAACAGATACGGATCCTCTACACTTGATCCCCCTCACCCGCTTGTCTCTCCCATCTTCTCCCATCCCCGTTCGCTGCTGTGCCTGGATTTGCGCATCTCACCTGCTCTCCATCTCTCCCATACCCTCGCCCAAGGTGGCTTCCACCAACTCTCGCTCCCTGATGATGCCCTTATCCCCTCCATCTACCCCTCCTACCAACTTTGATCGTCCTCTACTGCACCCTGTGTTTTCTCACCCTCTCTCCCTTCTCTCCCTCCGCCCTTCCTCCCTCCCTCCCTCCCTCACCCTTCTGGGCTTCCCCTACCCCCTACCTTCTTTCCTCCCCCTCCCATCTCCTCTGCCACTGGCATCTAAACCCTCCACTCTCCCTCCTCCCCCCCTTTCCCCCTTTTGGCAGGTCCCCAGACATGTACATGTCAAGTGAACATTCGCTCGCAGGAGATCGTCGCCAGTGTTTGTGTGTGCCATCGTGTTAGTGATTCAGTGTTTTGTCATTTTTGCTCCTTCGTTTACGTGTGCCGTTTCTGTCGTCTCTGTTAGTTCCCGAGTGCTGAACGTTTTTCTTTGGACGCTGCACTTGTGAACGAGTTCATGTATTTTTAAATTTGTGTGTCTACTGTTGTCTATCCACCGTGTTGTTTCGTTTTTCTATGTCTCCACTTGTAATAAATGTATTATCTGTGGCCGAAGAGCGGCGTAGTATTGCCGCTGCGCTGCCGGCCTATTTTTGTATAAGGTGTCAAAATAACAATAAAGGAAAAAAAGGTCTTGACCGTTAGTCACCTTCGAGACTGGACTTGGTAAATTGATATTAGGAACACTTTTAAGGCTACAAAGACACCATTGTTAACATTTCACTGGGAGTGAACGAGGTCATGTTATGGGCAACAGGAAGTTGGGTGTTCCTTCTTCTATCCCGCATAAAGACTTGGCAGGAATGTAGCCAATGTACATCATTACTAGAATCGGTGCTCACGAGAATGGCCATCGACGGCCACATGGCACTACCAAGAGGGTTGACCATTGTGTTCTCGGCGTATGGTTCTGGCGCATCGTACTGCATGTGCAGCGATTCGAGCAGCAGGCGAAACCGCAGTGACACAAAGGACTCTTATAAATCGGTTCCTTCAAGGACAACGTGCAGTCCATTGACCCCAAACCCAGTCATTTTATAACCGCTTTTTTAATTAAGAACAATTCAGGCTTATTCTCATATAGGAGAGAAATGATCTATAATATCAAAAATAATTAATAGCACTGAAAAAGTTTTAATTAAAATTATCGATGTATAATCTCTCATCATAATAACGCCCGCAGGAAAGTAGCGCTTCAGGGAAATCAAGGAGGGTTTAACGCGACTAATTTTTTTCCCAAATTCTACTGTATAAACCATGCGCTGGTATTGTTAGTTCAGTTGTCTTGTTATCTGCGCTCTGAATAAGTCTACGTAGCTGCGGCTTGCGAAGTAGCGGGCATTTTCGTGTGTTATGGTACGGAAGGGGTCAGGGCAATTTTGTTAAACTGCAAGAAAATTGACTATAGTTAATTTTTATGGGACAGACTTTTGCCATAAGGCCACGGACTAAGAATATCTGAGGAAACGCGTGGGTGAGAAAAAGTAGCACTCGGTATTAAATTCTGTTACATGCTGAATAAATGATAATAGGACTTAAATTGAATACAATAACGGAACCGGACACTTATCTGTGTGAAAGTAAACGCGTATGAAGTTTGAAAGACTGTATCGACATAGTCCCTGCTATGATATCTTTGAGTGACGATTTATGAAAATCACGCACATTTTAGTTGCCGTAATTGCGCGAGAGTAATTGTAGGATCAACCCTCCTTTTGCCTCTATGCTAAACGCAATCATTCATGAGCATTTAATTATTATTGAGTGTCATTAATAAAAAACTAAAGTTATTTCCATAATTACATGTGTATTAGTAAATAAGAACTAACATCCAAAAACGTTATTAACTATCTCGTCTTCGGTGATGGAGCAACAAATGAAGGGTAATCGACTGAGCAAAAAGTTAACATTTTAACATTAATTATTAGAATGAAAACCCGAAATTTAGTCGCCGTTACAATGAAAATGTTTGTGGCTGCCCCACCTGAAATATACAGGGTGAAAAGTATTTAAACCGACTAACTCTGGGAGGTTGTAGGGGACATCAGAATAAATATTTTTCCCTCATGTCGTCATTTGTTTTCCTATGAGGAGTATTTAAATTGATAGAGGAAGAATTCTCTGGCAGCAAATTAATTAAACAAACAAAAACTTTTCCATTTTTTTATGACCAAGAGACAACACGTTAACACAACCCAATTTGAATTACAGCATATTTCCAAAAATGCCTCCATTAACACGTAAACAAAGGTTACACCGGCGGATCATGTTCTGTCTGACACGGGCAAAAACCCAAGGAGTATCCTGAATTTTTCCTGCTGCTGCTACTATCTGGGCAAGGAGATCCCCTTCTGATGCAACAGGAGTTGCCTAAACAAGGTTGCGCATCTCTCCCCACACAGAAAAGTCTCGAGGGGACATACGTGGCGATCGAGCAGGCCATGGTACAGGACCACCTCTGCCAATCCGCGTTTCTGGGAACCGTCGGTCCAGGAATCGACGCACACGACGACTGAAATGTGCCGGCGCCCCGCCATGTTGGAACCACATGCGTTGTCTTGTAGGGAGCGGGACGTCTGTGGTGTCACCGCCAGACACCGCACTTGCTAGGTGGTAGCCTCTAAATCGGCCGCGGTCCGGTAGTATACGTCGGACCCGCGTGTCGCCACTATCAGTGATTGCACACCGAGCGCCGTCACAAGCAGGTCTCGAGAGACTTCCTAGCACTCGCCCCAGTTGTACAGCCGACTTTGCTAGCGATGGTTCACTGAATAAATACGCTCTCATTTGCCGAGACGATAGTTAGCCTATCCTTCAGCTACGTTATTTGCTACCACCTAGCAAGGCGCCATTATCAGTTACTATTGATATTGAGAATCATGTACCGTCCAGACCGACGTTCGTCATTAATGGATTAAAGTTAAGTATTCCACCAGCTACGTCCGTTTTTCTAAATTCTAATTTCCTTGTCCTGTTCCAGACCTCACGCCAGCCTGCGTGAGCTAAATCGCGCGCCTTTCGGCCTCCTCTAGTAACACGGTGTTGGCTCTCCTGCCAACCACAACAATGTCTTCCAGCAATTCTGGCAATGCTCTGGCGAGAAAATTGTAATAGTGCCTGGTGCCATTTAATGGCCTAGGTAGCAGATACGGCCCAATTAAGCAGTCCCCAACATCACCCACCCGCACATTAACGAAGAACCGCACTTGATGAGCGCTAGTAACTGTGGCATGTGGGTTATCCTCACTCCAAACATATGAATTGTGCATGCTGAAGACTCCATCGCGCCCGAACATTGCTTCATCGGTAAGCAACACAGAGGATGGAAATGTAGGATGGATGCATTTCACACTGTTTCAGGTACCACTTGGGGGGGGGGGGGGGGGTAATCAACTGGTTCCATGTTGTGGACACGCTCTAAGTGAAACGGACGTAACAATTGCTCTTGAAGGACTGTTCTTACATTCGTCTCCATGTTACGTGCAATTGCACGAGTGCTGATTGAAGGATCCCGCTCCACAAGCTGCAAGACAGCTTCCTCAAATTGCAGCGTTCTTGCCGTGCGACAGCATCCCTGTCCAAGTAATCTGCTCAATGACCCGGTCTCACTCTGAGGTAGGTACACAGCAGCAAAGGTCGCACCCATGTGATGCGCTCCAACCATACCAGTGTACTCACTCCAGGTGTATCGTTCCATTAGTAAACAGAGACAATGCACTGCTACACTGGTGGACAGCAGTTGCCTACAACAGACGACAGTGTAATGCACCCTCTGACAACTGAAGATCGTAATATGGCCTCTAACGACTGAAGAGAGTAATATTGCCTCCAACGGTTTAAATAATCCTCATAGGAAAAAATGACATTAGGGAAAAAATATTTGTTTTGATGTCCCCTACAACCTAACAGAGTTTGCCGGTTTAAATACTATTCACCCTGTAGATATAAAAAACAGTCTGGCATGTACAGTAGGTAACCACATCAATAACGTATGTCAGAGAAGTCGATGACAGCAGATCGACGGAGGGTGGCTACAATTTACGGCTTCCAGTGGTGTTAAAATATGAGCTCATTGGAGAGCAGGGTGGATTGTGTTTTATGGCGAATGCTGGTTCTGCCTCGGTGCCAGTGATGGCTGTATGTTGGCTACAAGGACGCCAGGTGGAGGCTTGCTACCACCCTATCTGCGTGTTAGACACTGGACCTACACCTGGAGTTATGGTGTGGTTGCGATTTCGTATGACAGCAGGAGAACTCTATCCAACGCACCATGCCTGCAAATTTGTACGTCAATCCAGTCATTCGAGTTAGTGCTGCTATCTATGAACAACACTCCATGGGATGATTTCCAACACAGTAACGCTCGCCCACTTACTGATCTTGTAATCCAAGATGCTCTACAGAGCGTCGACATTTTGCCTAGGCCTGCTAGATCACAGATCTTGGTTTGGGTCCTCTGCCGTTCTTGATATATATATTAATGACTTGCCATTCTATATTCACGAAGATGCTAAGCTGGTACTTTTTAGCGATGACACGAGATAGCTATCACACCTGACAGACAAGAATTAACTGGTGCAATTGTAAACGATGTTTTTCAGAAAATCATTAAGTAGTTCTCTGCAAATTGGCTCTCATTAAACTTTGACAAAACACAGTATATACAGTTCCACACAGTAAATGGAATGACCCCATTAATAAATATAGACTTCGATCAGAAATCGGTAGCTAAGGTAGAATATTCAAAATTTCTAGGTGTATGCATTGATGAGGGGTTAAACTGAAAAAAAAAAAACGCACTGAGGATCTGCTGAAACGTTTGAGTTCAGCTGCTTGTGCTATTAGGGTTATTGCAAAGTTTGGCGATATACATCTGAGTAAATTATCTTACCACGCCTGTTTTCATTCTCTGCTTTCGTATGGCATCATATTCTGCGGTAACTTACCATTGAGTAAAGGAGTATTCATTGCACAAAAGCGTGTAATCAGAATAATTGCTGGAACTCATCCAAGGTCATCCTGCAGACACTTATTTAAAGAGCTAGAAATCTTCACTGTATCCTCACAATATATATATTCACTTATGAAATTTGTTATTAGCAATCCGAATGATTTCAAAACTAATAGCAGTGTACACGGCTACAACAGTAGGAGAAAGGATGATCTTCACTACTCAAGGTTAAATCTAACTGGCTCAGAAGGAGGTAAATTATGCTGCCACAAAAGTCTTTGATCACTTACCTAATAGCATCAAAAGTCTGACAGATAGCCATATAGCATTTAAAAGGAAATTAAAAGAATTTCTTAATGGTAACTCCTTCTACTCATTAGATGAATTTTTGGATATACTAAGTGGGTAATTTCCAAACCGCCTCCGCACCCTAAAAAAAAATTAAAAATATTGAGTGTCATGTAATATTTTGTATCTTGTATAGACACCTTGTATTAACCTGACACGTTCCACATCATTACGAAGTGTCGTATTCATGATCAATGGAACAAGTACTAATCTAATCTAATCTAATCTAATGTAATCTCTAATCCAGTCGAGCGTATATGGTCTAAGTAGGATGCGTAATTTTTTATGTTGGTACCGTTAAGTAGCGCTCTGAATGAAAATCGCTGACTGTGCTGTGTGCAGTCTGTGGCTGGTTGGACTCGTTGTTGCAATATTCGCTACTGTAGTGTTGGGAAATTTGATGTGAACAGCGCGTATCATTGGGCAGTTGGAGTTGAGGCGCCAGCAGAGGTGGATGTGGGGAGAGAGATGCCATAGTTTTGAGCGGATGGTCTGGACGTGTGTCCGTCAGAAAAAGGAAATTTGTTTAATTGGATGTCACAGAATTATATATACTCCTGGAAATGGGAAAAAGAACACATTGACACCGTTGTGTCAGACCCACCATACTTGCTCCGGACACTGCGAGAAGGCTGTACAAGCAATGATCACACGCACGGCACAGCGGACACACCAGGAACCGCGGTGTTGGCCGTCGAATGGCGCTAGCTGCGCAGCATTTGTGCACCGCCGCCGTCAGTGTCAGCCAGTTTGCCGTGGCATACGGAGCTCCATCGCAGTCTTTAACACTGGTAGCATGCCGCGACAGCGTGGACGTGAACCGGACTTTGAGCGAGGGCGTATAGTGGGCATGCGGGAGGCCGGGTGGACGTACCGCCGAATTGCTCAACACGTGGGGCGTTAGGTCTCCACAGTACATCGATATTGTCGCCAGTGGTCGGCGGAAGGTGCACGTGCCCGTAGACCTGGGACCGGACCGCAGCGACGCACGGATGCACGCCAAGACCGTAGGATCCTACGCAGTGCCGTAGGGGACCGCACCGCCACTTCCCAGTAAATTAGGGACACTGTTGCTCCTGGGGTATCGGCGAGGACCATTCGCAACCGTATCCATGAAGCTGGGCTACGGTCCCGCACACCGTTAGGCCGTCTTCCGGTCACGCCCCAACATCGTGCAGCCCGCCTCCAGTGGTGTCGCGACAGGCGTGAATGGAGGGACAAATGGAGACGTGTCGTCTTCAGCGATGAGAGTCGCTTCTGCCTTGGTGCCAATGATGGTCGTATGCGTGTTTGGCGTCTTGCAGGTGAGCGCCACAATCAGGACTGCATACGACCGAGGCACACAGGGCCAACACCCGACATCATGGTGTGGGGAGCGATCTCCTACACTGGCCGTACACCTCTGGTGATCGTCGAGGAGACACTGAATAGTGCACGGTACATCCAAACCGTCATCGAACCCATCGTTCTACCATTCCTAGACCGGCAAGGGAACTTGCTGTTCCAACAGGACAATGCACGTCCGCATGTATCCCGTGCCACCCAACGTGCTCTAGAAGGTGTAAGTCAACTACCCTGGCCAGCAAGATCTCCGGATCTGTCCCCCATTGAGCATGTTTGGGACTGGATGAAGCGTCGTCACACGCGGTTTGCACGGCCAGCACGAACGCTGGTCCAACTGAGGCGCCAGGTGGAAATGGCATGGCAAGCCGTTCCACAGGACTACATCCAACATCTCTACGATCGTCTCCATGGGAGAATAGCAGCCTGCATTGCTGCGAAAGGTGGATATACACTGTACTAGTGCCGACATTGTGCATGCTCTGTTGCCTGTGTCTATGTGCCTGTGGTTCTGTCAGTGTGATCATGTGATGTAACTGACCCCAAGAAAGTGTCAATAAAGTTTCCCCTTCCTGGGACAATGAATTCACGGTGTTCTTATTTCAATTTCCAGGAGTGTATAATGACTGTTGAACACTATTAAGGTAAATACATTGTTTGTTCTCTATCAAAATCTTTCATTTGCTGACTATGCCTATCAGTAGTTAGTGCCTTCAGTAGTTTGAATCTTTTATTTAGCTGGCAGTAGTGGCGCTCGCTGTATTGCAGTAGTTCGAGCAACCAAGATTTTTGTGAGGTAGTAGTAGTAGTAGTAGTAGAGGGGTTTTGGGCGCACGACAGCAAGGTCTTCAGCGCCCGTTCAGTAACATAGTGAGACGGGTGTCAAGAAAAATCCCAGAACAGGAATATAAAACGGAACAGAAAACATGGGTAACAATCGTTGAAAAACATGTTCTCACCCACACCAAATCGTGGGATGAAGCAGAGCGTCAGCAGTAAAACATGGACAACACAGGAAGAAAATGATAGAGGAAGCTAAAACAATGTAGCAGATGGAAGTGGTTGGCTGACCGCAAGGAAAAAAGGGGAGTAGTCAGCCACTCTGCAATACACTAAAACCTCCAGCCTAAAATTTTAGGCCAGAGTCCAGACACATCACAAAACTTAAAAACCCTAGACGCGCACGTCTCATCATTAGCTAAAACAGAAGGCAGATCCCCAGCAACTTGTGCTTCTGCCCGTGCATCACGGTATAAAATGCAGTCTGTTAAAATGTGCCGGACAGAGATGTGCACACCACAAGCATCACAAAACGGAGGATCCTGCCGCCGTAATAAAAAGCTATGTGTGAGAGGACAGTGCCCGATCCGAAGACGTGTGAGGGCCACCTCCTCCCGCCTGAGCAACCGGCAGGAGGAACGCCACGGCCGAGTGGTTGACTTCATCAACTGCAGCTTATTGGCCGTCACTGCCAGCCATTCGTCCTCCCACAACTCCATGCACTTCCTGTGGAGTGCAGCGATGACTGACTGCAAGCGAATAGGACACTGGACCACATCCTGCTCTCTGCAGGCCTCCTTGGCAGCCGGATCAGCCTGTTCATTGCCCCAGATGCCAACTTGACCAGGCACCCAGCAGAAGGATACTTCTGTACCCCGCCGTTGGAGCAAGTACAATTGGTTATGTATCAGCTGGACCATCGCCTCAGTCGGGTATAGGTTCTGCAGTGATTGTAAGGCACTAAGAGAATCGGAGCAGAGAAGAAATCGATCGCCCCGAACACGATTCATCTGCTCCAGTGCGTTCAGAATCGCGTGGAGCTCCGCTGCGAAAACGGGTAAGTGATTTATGAAAAGTATAGGTTATTGTTAATCCGCTAAGGTCGCAGGTTCGAATCCTGCCTCGGGCATGGATGTGTGTGATGTCCTTAGGTTAGTTAGGTTTAAGTAGTTCTAAGTTCTAGGGAACTGATGACCTCAAACGTTTAAGTCCCATAGTGCTCAGAGCCATTTGAACATTTTTTAAAAATCAGAATAAGTAAAAAGGGGAATATCTGGGTACGTTCAGTTTTGTTCAGCTGTCTGAAAATCAAATAATGTAAGATGTTTCCAGCACTGTAATTTTTAATTTTTTCTGAGGGGACGTTTCAATGGGACATCATCGGGCAATAACCGCACAAACGCAGCTTCGTCCACAAACACCATCAAGTATCTCTGTGTTGACTGACCAACTGCAACAGGCATGGAACTCCGCCCCAAAAAACGAGCGAGGTGGCTCAGTGGTTAGCTCACTGGACTCGCGTTCGGGAGGACGACGGTTCAATCCCGTCTCCAGCCATCCTGATTTAGGTCTTCCGTGATTTCCCTAAATCGTTTCAGGCAAATGCCGGGATGGCTCCTTTGAAAGGGCACGGCCGATTTCCTTCCCCATCCTTCCTAACTCGAGCTTGCGCTCCGTCTCCAATGACCTCGTTGTCGACGGGACGTTAAACACTAACCTCCTCCTCCTCCACCCCAAAATCTGACATCCGGCACCTATAGAACACAATGCGTGCCCTTTTGCATTCAACATTCTGACAGTCACACCAGATATTAATGTATCAGCATTTCACATTTGGAATGATTTATATCTCACTTGCATTAGCCTGTGACCTTGCAGTGTTACCTAGAAATATACATTCTGAAATTTCATTTGTATTAACTATCTTTTAGTGTTGTCAATTTTTCCTCAGTACAATTAGTCACAACCAGGAGACATTACCGTAAAACCCTCTTAAGCATGATAAATGACTCAGTTTAGCGTGGAAGAGATTCCACTAATGAACAGACCTGGCATAACTATGAAACTGCACGGATGTTGACAGTTACAGTTCATTTAGGGACCAAATAGTCCCAGACGTTTGTAGAGGTTGCCATCAGGTGTTTTTGTGTGCTAGTCAAGTTTAGATGAGGTGCATCAGTGTTCGTCAGACCAGAAATGTATGTGTGTTCCCAGTGAATATGGGTACTGTCGTTGTAGAAGGCAGGAGTGTGAACAGCAAACACATCATGAAGATGTAAAAGAAAATCTTGAAAAAAAAAAAACAACCCTGGTTTATGGCTATGGTAACCTGAATGAGCGGACCTAAGTCATAGTACAAAAAAAGTCTCCAATGCTTCACAGAACCACCTTCCATAGACTGCGTGTTAAATTCATTGAGCCTTCAGTGCACTTGGCACCTTGTACCGTTCCCAGAGACGTAAAATTATCACTCTCCTTCTTTCTGCGAGTTTTTTTACATCATACGCTGTCTCTCGGATTCAAGTTTCCGTCTCCTTCTATCCTGCCAATCCCCTTCTTGCATGGCCCTGCCCTGCATCGCAAGCCTCACTACACTGTTCCAAAGTAAATGGGGTCTTCCTCTTTTTCTGTGTCGTGGAGGTCTCCAGTGCCGCAGTTTAGAGGACTAACTTTCCTTTGGCATTCTTCTTAGGTATCCACGCCATGTTAACCTTTTACTTTCAGTTGTGTCTACAATATCATTTATAACTCCCATCTGTTCTCATACCTCTTCATTTCTTATTCTTGTTACTTCACAACGTTGTCTCCAAAACTCCATTAAAATTGCCTTTAATGTCTTCTCATTGACCCTGGAGACATACCACAGTTCAGCACCATACCGAGCAATGCTCTCAACTATAGTTTCTTATGTCCTCCTATTCAAATTATTTTAACATCGTTTTACTCCAAATAATGGAGTGCAACTAATAATTGTCACCATTTCCTTTCCTGTCCTCTGCTTTGTTTCCTCGTTTCCTTCTTGATCCAAAATAAGTTTCACTAAATATTTATATGAACGTCTACTCTTCACTATAGATCCATCACAATATCTTTTCCTATCCCTCTGACAACCAAGTGTTCAGTCTCTGAAAAATTAATTTCCATGATCCACTGTTCATTTTCTTCTTTAAGCTTTCTTAATATAGAATACACATCCTCTCCTTCCTTGGCGAAGATGACCTGATTGTCAGAGAATTTCAGGGAGAAAAAAACCTCGTCATCTACTTTAATTCCCATGTTATTTCACTTCCTTTTCCAATTCTTCAGTGCTTCGTTTAAAAATATTTTAAAGACAACCTGCACTAAACAGTATCCTTGTATTAGTCCTTTGCTAAACTTAAGTTTTTGTGGTAATAGCTTCACAACTTTAATATGACAAGTACTATCTGAATACAGAGATCTAACGGTCTATACATAACATGTGTGACTGTTCTGGTTTTTCATCGCTTCCCACGTCCTAGAAAGTGGTACACTGTCATAGGCTTTCTGTAAGTATGCAGAAACCATGTGTATCTCCAAGTTATGTGCCAGTCTATTGTCAGTCTAATGCTGCAAATAATCGATACAGACCTTCCTGTCCGAAAGCCATGTGTTCTTCTACTTTCTCAATTTACTGTATAGTCTCGATGACGAACTGCGGACTGTGATACCTCGATAATTTGCCCAGTCATCCTTGCCTTCTGTTCAGATATGTTTATGCTGAACCCTACTTTAAGCTACTCAGGAATTTCCTCTCCACTAAGACAAAGGTTAAATAGCTTTGCAGGATGTTCGAATTGCACGTTTATTCTGGCCTTCAACAACTCCATATATAAAGCTCCCCGTCCTGGTAATCTGCCACCTTTGAATTGCTTAGCTGTATTCTGTACATCCACGTTATCGCATGTGCCGTGTTCGCTGCCTGCAAAGTCGTGAAATTCGGATCGATCATCTTTAAACTGTTCTTCATAGTGTACCTTCCATCTATCTAGGTGTGGTGTGCGTACTGTAAGACCTTCAGTACACACACCATCAGATTATTTGACTTGTCGCTCTAACGAAGTAGGCGAGTGTAAGCAATATGTCTCGTGGTCTTATCGTGGCGTCTTTATCTTCTGCCGTTAGGTCAGACGATAGAAATGCCACTTGCACGCTGAAGTAGCAGATTGACGGTGACCAACTTTAAACAGAACTTGATTAATTTTCACACACATTTATTAAAATAATAACAAGCACAAAAATTGCTTAACTTGGTTCTGGATGCTATTTACAATTGACAATCTGTAGTTCCTAAGGTATTGGTACGTCAATCTTATTCTAACACATATCTCTGATACTTGACAAAAGTGTCTATACATTTATGTTCATGGTTATGTACAGGAATATGGTAATCTTATTAGGCGCAGACTGAAACTTGACTATAGACTCATACAGACTAATGTAGACTGGTACAGACTAATGGAGACAAATGCAGACTGACTAATCGGTCTGTACACTCGTTATAATACCTCGCACATTCATGTATCACTGCACGAGTGTGATCCATGAGGAGAAAAGTTTCTATGTTAACAGCAATCTCATTGGCTGCGTTACATATTAATACGCGGATCGGCGGAAGCAGAATTGGGTCCATCTCTATGGCAGCGCCATCTCGTAGTGTGGAGACGGACGAGCACCTGCGCTGTTGTGCTTAGCGAGGCGCGCTCTAGTGGGAAAGCTGTGTATGCGCTGGCTACGTGGAACTATGTACACAACACTAGGCTTAGCTGCTGTACAGTTATACTACTAATTTCATTAATTCTTAGTTGTTAGATGACCTTCCATGCTTATTTGGACTTTGAACTCCTATGCAGTTATTAATTTCTTCATATTTAAAGTTCCACATAGCAGTTTTTGCTCTAATTACTGCTCCCCTCAGTCTCTAATAACTACTTCTATAATCGGTCTCATAAGCCATTTGTTACAGGCCTCCTTTTGCTCCCCCACATTTGTGGCAATGTATGAATGACAGTGGGGGAGAGTGTTACACCCTGGAACACTTATCAGACTGTCATCACTACCCAGCTGTGGAATAGAATTTTAATATATTTTATACTTCCATTTTTAAATGATGGACATCACTTTTAATGTGCTGTAGTCATGTTCTGCAACTATGATAACTGCTCTAGAAAAATAATTTTTTTCCAAACGCAGAGTTACATGCCTAGGAATGAGTAAAACCTCTGTCAGAAACAGACCTTGAAGAGAGAACAGTACCGACCGACCGCCGTGTCATCTGTAGCGCATAGGTTTCTTTGGATGTAGATATGGAAGGACATGAGGTCATCTTTGCACTACCGTGGTCGTTGTCAGTATACAAGACCGGAACCATTACCTCTCAGTCAAATAGCTCCTCAATTTGCCTCACAAGCTCTGAGGCACCCACTTTCCAACAGCACTCGGCAGACCTGGGTGGTCACCCGAGCCAGCCAAACACGGCAGCAGTTAATTTCAGTGATCAAATGGGAGCCAGTGTTATCTCTGCAGCAAGGGTGTAGAATTCTAGCACCAACTACTCTATTGAAATTCAAAAGTGTCGCAGTCAAGAAAGTTTTGTCGACGCTGTATTTAATATACTCTCTGTTATATTATTTTCTATTTCAGCCTAATAACCAGTAAGCGACATTGGGTCTAGTGGAAGTATTACCAAAAATCAGTTACAAGTTGAACACATTTTAAAACAGAATTTATTCAAAACTAACACAGATTTCTGTCTTCAAGACAAGTAAAATTGTTAATACATTAAAGAAACCCAGTTCTTTTGGAAATGTCATACGTTCCGAGGTAGAAGGGCTTGTTCCATTTCAAGGTTCGAGAAGGTGCAGAGAAGAAGACGTATGGCTTGGCTGCCCACACGCTATGTAACCAGTTTTAAAAATGTATGGATAATTTTACTCACCATGAAATCCTGCAACCGAAAAATTAACAGTGTCTTCAAAATAATCTAAGTAATTTATGTTTGCAGACCTTAAATGTGTAGAACTAAAATTATTTAGCAATTATACACAAAACACAATTTTCATTCTCAAAACAGAAAAGAAAATTCTGGGAAATGCTTATGGCTGTCTGTTGTGCGGAGTCCCTGATGTGATTCTAAAACCGGTCACTTGATTAAAACGTGGACCAGGAAACATAATATGTTGCTAGGTACACTAGATACAACATTCTCCCCTAGAGACTAAAGAGGAATACCATTTTTTTAAAATCGGGCATCACAGAGGAATTTTGAAGATTAGAGGGGTAGAATGAGTAACTAATGAATAGATAGTGAATGAAATCGATTGGAAAAGAGCTTCTTGACACTAACAGAAGGACTTAGTTGGTAGGTTACATCTCAGGGCATCAAACAATAGCTAATTTAGTGAAGAAGGGGACTGTGGTGGTGAAAACTATAGAGGCATACAAAGGGTTGACTAAAGTAAGCAGATTCAGAGTTGCTTTGAAGTGGTCTTGGACTGAGGAATATAACAAGGCAGCAGGTGATACAAACATGGATACACAGTTACGCAATGAACACACATTTGTATGCGTGTATCCATGTCTGTCTCTCTCTAGGTTTTGCTCACACACACACACACACACACACACAGACACAGACACACACACACACACACACACACACACACACACACACACACACACACACACACTATTGTAAACACACGACAGTAATTTGTGGACCGTCACATACATGCCAGATTACCACTAACTCCAACGCATTGATGTAACTGCACACAAGATAACCAGGCAGAGTCAACAGAGGAGAAGCAATGTGTAGCGAAACATTTACGGGCAAGATTCTTCTCCCCTGAGTTCTAGGGGATTGATGACAGAAGTCACATAGTGCTCAGAGCCATTTGGAAACAAGAATCTGGTGGTCGCCTGTTGGCGTATTGCTGTCGTGAGTGGTTGTAGGATGGTTGAAATAAGGAGGAGGTCGTATGGTATTGGACGATCACGTCTCATCACAAAACGTATAGGTTAGAGGATCACTCACTGTGCAGTCCAGGATAGGCAGCAGTCTGACGATAGTGTACAATGCTGGTGCAGGCAGCAGTGTTCCAGAGCAGACTGTTGAGAGGTCATTGTTGAACATGGAGCTCCTCATCACACGATCCTTGCATGTTCCTGTTCTGACTCAACGACATCGTCAATTATGATTGCAGTGGACACAACATCACTGAGTTTCCTCCAAGGATCAATAGAAACAAGTCGCCTGTCGAATAAATCACATTCCTTTTACACCAGGTCGATGTTGGGTCCTTCCTCCAGGGGAACGGCTGCACGGAACACGTACTGCTCCGCAGATGCAGGCCGGCAAAGGCACAGTTACGCTATGGGACACACTGAGTTGGGTTCCATGTGATCTGTGGTGGTAATCCAAGGCATCGTGACTGCAGTGAACTACATAAACATTTTTGCAGACCAGGTGCATCGCTTCATCCTTGGAGTCTTGACCTATGGCGATGAAGCATAACTACCCCTAATGAAAGGCCAGAATTTCGCTAGAGTGGTTTGAGGGTTATTACAGTGAATGGCATCGATGTCCTGGCCATCAGATGTGCCTGATCTGTACCTGTTGGAACACATATTGGGCACCAACTACGTGCCTTTAAACCACCATCCGGTGCATAGACATCGAATATAATAGTGGAATACTGTCAAGGGCTTGTAGAACCCATGTCAAGCCCCAATATCTACTATAGTGCGTATTAAAAGGGGAAGAACATGCTATTAAATGGCTCATCGGTGTGTAATCGACTTGTGCCAGCACTTTTTACAATCTTGGAAGCACTTCTGGAACAACACTTTTCGTTGTGGTCTTCAGCTCCTCCAGCGGTTCTGTTTTTATCTCTTCATTGGTGGCAAAAAGACGTCCATTCACGGTTCTCTTCAGCCTAGGGAATGAGAAGATGTTGGAGGGAGTCATGTATGGCGAATACGTTGCCCGAGGCAACTACCGGTTTTGTTTTTTGCCAAAAAATCACGAAAAAGCGTTGAGGTGTGAGCCGGAGTATTATCGTGATGCAGTTTTGCCATAATTCTGGTCACTTTCTTTGGGCTGCTTCATGCAAACGGCTCATAACTTCCAGGCGATATTCCTTATTGACCGTACAATCCTAGGGGAGGATCCCATTGCGATCAAAGAAAGGAACGCATGATAAAGTATCCAATTACGATCAAAGAAAGTAACGCATGATAAAATATCCCATTGCGATCAAAGAAAACAGTGAGAAAAATCTTCACGTGTGATCGAACTTTTTGCGGTCTTGTTCTTTCAGGTAGTTTCCACTGGGACACTGAGCTTTGGTTTCAACGCCATACCCAAATACCCAGATATTATTGAAATGGAAGAGGATGTAGATGAAGATGAAATGGGAGACACGATTCTGCCTGAAGAGTTTGACAGAGCACTGGAAGACCTGAGACGAAACAAGGCCCCGGGAGTAGACAACATTCCATTAGAACTACTGACAGCCTCGGAAGAGCCAGTCCTGACAAAACTCTACCATCTGGTGAGCAAGATACATGAGACAGGTGAAATACCATCAGACTTCGAGAAGAATGTAATAACTCCAATCCCAAAAAAACCACGTGTTGACAGATGCGAAAATTACCGAACTATCAGTTTAATAAGTAACAGCTGCAAAATGCTAACGCGAATACTTTACAGACGAATGGAAAGCCGACCTCGGGGGAAGACCAGTTTGGATTCCGTAGAAATGTTGGAACACGTGAGGCATACTGACCCTACGACTTATCTTGGAAGCTAGATTAAGGAAAAGCAAAACTACGTTTCCAGCATTTGTAGACTTAGAGAAAGCTTTTGACAATGTTGACTGGAATACTCTCTTTCAAATTCTGAAGGTGGCAGGGGTAAAATACAGGGAGCGAAAGGCTATTTACAATTTGTACAGAAACCAGATGGCAGTTATAAAAGTCGAGGGACATGAAAGGGAAGCAGTTGTTGGGAAGGGAGTGAGACAGGGTTGTAACCTCTCCCCGATGTTATTCAATCTGTATATTGAGCAAGCAGGGAAGGAAACAACAGAAAAATTCGGAGTAGGAATTAAAATCCATGGCGAAGAAATAAAAACTTTGAGGTTCGCTGATGACACTGTAATTGTGTCAGAGACAGTAAAGGACTTGGAAGAGCAGTTAAACGGAATGGACAGTGTCTTGGAGGGAGGATATAAGATGAACATCAACAAAAGCAAAACGAGGATAATGGAATGTAGTCGAATTAAGTCGGTGAGGGTATAAGATTAGGAAATGAGACACTTAAAGTTGTAAAGGAGTTTTGCTATTTGGGGAGCAAAATAACTGATGATGGTCCAAGTAGAGAGGATGTAAAATGTAGACTGGCAATGGCAAGGAAAGCGTTTCTGAAGAAGAGAAATGTGTTAACATCGAGTATAGATTTAAGTGTCAGGAAGTCGTTTCTGAAAGTATTTGTATGGAGTGTAGCCATATATGGAAGTGAAACATGGACGAAAAATAGTTTAGACAAGAAGAGAACAGAAGCTTTCGAAATGTGGTGCTACAGAAGAATGGTAAGTTAGATGGGTAGATCACATAACTAATGTGGAGGTATTGAATAAGGTTGGGGAGAAGAGGAGTTTGTGGCACAACTTGACTAGAAGAAGGGATCGGTTGGTAGGACATGTTCTGAGGCATCAAGGGATCACCAATTTAGTACTGGAGGGCAGCGTGGAGGGTAAAAATCGTAGAGGGAGACCAAGAGATGAATACACAAAGCAGATTCAGAAGGATGTAGGCTGCAGTAGGTAGTGGGAGATGAAGAGGGTTGTGCAGGATAGGGTAGCATGGAGAGCTGCATCAAACCAGTCTCAGGACTGAAGACCACAACCACAACAATCCAGATACCCATCATTCCTCACCTGTTATAACTTTCTCTACAAGTTCTGGGTCGTTGTCGACTTCATTCGGCAATTCCTGGGCAATGTCTACACTACATCGTTTTTGGACGAAATTCGACAGTTTCGGAACAAACGTTGCTGCTACACGTTTCATGCCTAAAACATCCAAAAATATTGGTGGCATGAGGCAAAGGATGTGCCCACATGATCATAAACCTCCCTGAAGGTGATCTGGCAATTTTCCAGAACAATTTTCTTTGCTGCTTCGACACTGTCTCCAGTAACTAATGTGCTAGGACATTCAGTGTGGTCGTCGTCTTCAGCGTCCTCTACACCTTCTTTGAAACGTTCATACCACGCGTAAACTCTTTGGATTAGTCATAGCGGATTCGCCAAATGCCACAGTGAGCATTTCGAATCAGGGGCTATACTTTATTCCGCTTTTAAAGCAAAATTGAATGCAAATTCTCCGATCCAACTTTTTTGAGAGTAAAAATTCGCCTAGCACTCGAAAATGCATATAACTTTTCCTCCCTTCAACAGAAAACTAAAATTCAAAACAGCTAAAAATGCACATATAAATCAGGAGCATTTGTACCAACAAGATAAATAGGAAATTGAAAGTCCGATGTATACAGCCCGTGAAACTAAAAAATTCCCGTTACTTTTTTATCACACGACATATGCGTGGCGTCCGCTGCATCATCCATAATCTGAAATCTCTTCCTCCCTCGCCGCCTCTTTCCTTCCACACACCCTTCAAGACTGTTTTTATAACACCCTCTTTTATTCTTAATATACGTCCAATCCAGATTCGTTTCTTTCTTTTCAACTGCATCCAGTAAGCGTCTAGGTATACCGTCCTTTATTAGTAATAAAAACGTCCTGGGTTCGAAACCAGCCACAGCTAAAATTTTGGTTAATAATCAGTATTGGTGACTTCTTGCATAATAAGTGACCCTCATTCTGCCAACGGCTTTGTCAAGGTTCAGGGCAGTCTTTTGCCCTTGCGGTGGAAAAATTCCCTTAAAAAGTGAAGAATCACTAATGATCAATGGCATGAGGATGCAGAAGGCAATGGAAACCATTGAATTAATGAGACTCAAAATGTAACCACGGGACATGTAGCCTGTAATTGAAAAAGTGTCATGATGATCGCAAAGGCTCCTGATTTCCGAGATGTGATTGCCAAAGGGAGAGGGGGGGGGGGGGTGACTATAAGAAAAAGATCGGATAACCAGCGAAAGGAGCGAGTAGGGGCGTGGAATGGCAGCAGCTTGAACGTGGTAGGGAAGCTATAAAATCTGAAAAGGGAAATGCAAAGGTTCAGTTTAAATATAGTATGGGGCAGCTTAGTGAAATGAAAAGGAGACAAGGATTTCTGTTCATATGAGTATTGGGTAATATCAACAGTAGCACAAAATGGTATAACGGGAGTAGGAGAACGATAGTTCAGGTATATATGCCAACGTCGCAAGCTGAAGATGAAGAGACAGAAAAAGTAAGATACTGAAGGGATAATACAGTACGTAAAAAAGCACAAGTGGTTCATCGGGACCATCCGACCATTGTTTCATCCTCAGCTATGTGGATAGGAGGGGCGTATGGACAGCAAACCACTCTCCCGGTCGCTTTGATGGTTTTCTTTGACTGGAGCCGCTACTTTTCGGTCGAGTAGCTCCTCAATTGGTATCACTGAGTGCACCCTGCAAAACGGCAACATCGCATGGTAGCCCAGATGGTAACTCATCCAGGGCCACCCACGCCCGACAGCGCTTAACTTCGGTGACCTGATGGGAACCGCTGTATTCACTGTGGCAAAGCTGTTGCCCAAGACATACCGTACAGAGAGGTGCAAATCTAATCATTATTGGGGACTGGATCCAGCTGTAGAGGAAGAAGTAGAAGAAATCGTTACAGGATAATTTTGGCTTAGGACAAGGAAAGAGAGAGGAGAAAGAGTAATTGAGTTCTCTATTAAATTTCAGTTAGTAATAGCGGATACTCTGTTCAGTAACTACAAGAGGAGGAGATATATTTGGAAAAGGTTAGGTGACAGGGGAAGGTCCCAGTTAGATTACATCATGGTCAGACAGTTTCCAAAATCGAATAATGGATTGTAAGGCTTACCCAGTAGCAGATATAGACTCAGATCACAATTTGGGAATAGCACAATATGCAGTATAGTTCGAATGGACATATCTAAAAAGGGTAAGCACAGAAGTTGGAAAGCAAAACGTAGGTACAAAGAAGACAATTGCGAAGAAACCAGGGATACCAGAGGAAATGCTTCCGTTAACAGATGAAATAAGGAACCACAAAAACTTCCAGGGAATTTCAGGAATGCAGAAATACCAGTCACTGAGGAATAAAATAAACAGAATGTGCAGGGAAGCTAAACCGGCTGCATGAAAAGTGTGAAGAAATCGGAAAGAAATGATTGTCGGAAGGACTGATACCATACAGGAAAGTCAAAACAACGTTCGCTGAAGTTAAAGGCAAGGGTGGTAAAAAAAAAAGACCTGCCGTCTGGTGCAGTTCTTCGGCGACTTGCGTGTAGATGGGGGATGAGATGATGATGATAAGAGACAACATAACACCCAGTCTGTGAATGGAGAAAATCTCCAAGCCAGGTGGGTATCGAACCCGGTCCTCTTGACTTAACAGTCCGTCGCGCAGACCACTCAGCTATCGAGGCGGACCAGGGCAGTAAAATTAAGAAGGCAACGCGAATCCCACTGTTAAATACAGACAGATGAGTGGGCATGTGGAACGAGTACAAGGAAGGCCTCTATGAGTAGGTCGATATGTCTGGAGTAATGGAAGAAGGAACAGGAGCCGATTTAGAAGAGATAGGGGCTCGAGTATTAGGATCAGAATTTAAGAGAGCTTTGGAGTACTTAAGATCAAATAAGGCAGAAGGGATATATAACATTCTATCAGAATGACTGAAATTATTGCTAGATGTTGGAACAAAACAACTAGTCACGTTGGTGTGTGGAGTGTATGGAGTCTGTCGACATATCATCTGACTTCCGGAAAAATATCAATTCCGAAGACTTTTTAAGAGCTGAATAATGCGAGAGTTATCGCACAATCAGCTTAATCACTCATTCACTCAAGTTACTGACAAGAATAATATACAGATGAATGGAAAAGAAAATCGAGTATGTGTGATATGACGATTACTTTGGCTTTAGGAAAGGTAAAGGCAGCTGACAGGCGCTTCTGACATTGCTGTTGACAATGGAAGCAAGACTAAAGAAAAATCAAGACACGTTCATAGGATTTGTCGACCTGGAAAAACGGTCTGACAGTGTAACATGGTGCAAGATGTTCGAAATTCCGAGAAAAATAGGGGTAAGTTATAGAGAGAGACGGGTAATACACAACATGTGCAAGGGCCAAGAGGGAACAATAAGAGTGAACGATCAAGAACAAAGTGCTCGGATTAAATTGAGTGTAAGACAGGGATGTAGTCTTCCACCCCTACAGCTCATAGTACACATTAAAGAAGCAATGATGTAAATAAAAGAAAGGTTGAGGAGTGGAACAAAATTCAAACTGACAGAATATCAGTGATAGGATTCGCTGCAGAATAACAATGTCATCAGCGAATCCAATCACTGATATTCTGTCAGTCTGAATTTTGTTCCACTCCTCAACCTTTCTTTTATTTACATCATTGCTTCTTCAATGTATACAATGAACAGTAGGGGCGGAAGACTACATCCCTGTCTTACACTCAATTTAATCCGAGCACTTCGTTCTTTATCGTTCACTCTTGTACGCTGTTATGTTTTCTTATTGGTAATGCCACGTAGCGTCCTGTATGAAACTCACTGGCTGTGCAGTGTGCAGCCTGTGGCTAGTTTGCATTGTTGTCTGCCATTGTAGTGTTGGGCAGCTGGATGTGAACAGCTCGTAGCGTTGCGCAGTTGGAGATGAGCCGCCAGCAGTGGTGGGTGTGGGGAGTGAGATGGCGGAGTTTTGAGAGCGGATGATCTGGACGTGTGTCCATCAGAGACAGTAAATTTGTAAGACTGGATGTCATGAACTGATATATATATTATGACTTTTGAACACTATTAAGGTAAATACATTGTTTGCTCGCTATCAAAATCTTTTATTTGCTAACTGTGCCCGCCAGTAGTTAGTGCCTTCAGTAGTTTGAGTCTTTTATTCAGCTGGCAGTAGTGGCGCTCGCTGTATTGCAGTAGTTCGAGAAACGAAGATTTTGTGAGGTATAGGTTAATGTTAGTCAGGGCCATTCTTTTGTAGGGATTTTTGAAAGTTAGATTCCGTTGCGCGAAAAATATTGTGCGTCAGTTTAGTGTTGATCAGGATAGGTAAAGAGCGAAATGTCTGAGTACGTTCATTTCTGTTCAGCTGTTTGAAAATCAAATAATGTAAGAGGTTTATCAGCACAGTAATTCAATAATTTTTCTAAGGGAATGTTTCAAATTCAAACTGACAGAATATCAGTGATAGGATTCGCTGATGACATTGCTATCCTGAGTGAAAGTGAAGGGGAATTGCATGAAGTTCTGAATGGAATGGACAATCTAAAGAATACGGAATACAGACTGAGGGTAAATCGAAGAAAGACGAAAGCAGTAGGAATCCCTTCTACCATTACAAAATGTATCAATGCGCGGTCTTTCCCGCTCTTTTCATAAAATGTATCCATACGCGGTCTCTCCCGCCCTTTTTAAAATTTTATCAATTTGCGGTCTCTCTTGCCAACAATACTTTGGTGCAGACATTCCCTACTACCACAATTATTTCCAACATGACAAATATTAATTATTACTACTTAATCCTATTAATAAAATATAAACATCTTTCATAAATTATGGTTTGACAATAGACAATAGAAGTATATACGTCTTACACAGATTAACTTATTCGTTACTGTAAACCATAAGTGTTTAGTTGACAGCTTTTAGATTAGGGTGATTGTTTTTAGTACTCATGTTGCCGACTTCACACTTAGTCAATTGCCACTTTTGGCTCCATGCGTATGTCTTGTCTAAGTCATTTTGCAATCGGTTTTTATCATCCGATGCCTTTATAAGACGGTAAATGGCGGCATCAGCTACAAACAATCTGAGTTGGCTACATCCATACTCCGCAAGCCACCTGACGGTGTGTGGCGGAGGGTACCCTGAGTACCTCTATCGGTTCTCCCTTCTATTCCAGTCTCGTATTGTACGTGGAAAGAAGGATTGTCGGTATGCTTCTGTGTGGGCTCTAATCTCTCTGATTTTATCCTCATGGTCTCTTCGCGAGATATACGTAGGAGGGAGCAATATACTGCTTGACTCTTCGGTGAAGGTATGTTCTCGAAACTTTAACAAAAGCCCGTACCGAGCTACTGAGCGTCTCTCCTGCAGAGTCTTCCACTGGAGTTTATCTATCATCTCCGTAACGCTTTCGCAATTACTAAATGATCCTGTAACGAAGCGAGCTGCTCTCCGTTGGATCTTCTCTATCTCTTCTATCAACCCTACCTGGTGCGGATCCCACACTGCTGAGCAGTATTCAAGCATTGGGCGAACAAGCGTACTGTAACCTACTTCCTTTGTTGTCGGATTGCATTTCCTTAAGATTCTTCCAATGAATCTCAGTCTGGCATCTGCTTTACCGACGATCAACTTTATATGATCATTCCATTTTAAATCACTCCTAATGAGTACTCCCAGATAATTTATGGAATTAACTGCTTCCAGTTGCTGACCTGCTATTTTGTAGCTAAATGATAAGGGACCTATCTTTCTATGTATTCGCATCACAATACACTTGTCTACATTGAGATTCAATTGCCATTCCGTGCACCATGCGTCAATTCGCTGCAGATCCTCCTGCATTTCAGTACAATTTTCCATTGTTGCAACCTCTCGATACACCACAGCATCATCTGCAAAAAGCCTCAGTGAACTTCCGATGTCATCCACCAGGTCATTTATGTATATTGGGAATAGCAACGGTCCTATGACACTCCCCTGCGGCACACCTGAAATCACTCTTACTTCGGAAGACTTCTCTCCATTGAGAATGACATGCTGCGTTCTGTTATCTAGGAACTCCTCAATCCAATCACACAATTGATCTGATAGTCCGTATGCTCTTACTTTGTTGATTAAACGACTGTGGGGAACTGTGTCAAACGCCTTGCGGAAGTCAAGAAACACGGCATTTACCTGTGAACCCGTGTCTAAGGCCCTCTGAGTCTCGTGGACGAATAGCGAGAGCTGGGTTTCACACGACCGTCTTTTTCGAAACCCATGCTGATTCCTACAGAGTAGATTTCTAGTCTCCAGAAAAGACATTATACTCGAACATAATACGTGTTCCAAAATTCTACAACTGATCGACGTTAGAGATATAGGTCTATAGTTCTGCGCATCTGTTCGACGTCCCTTCTTGAAAACGGGGATGACCTGTGCCCTTTTCCAATCCTTTGGAACGCTCCGCTCTTCTAGAGACCTACGGTACACCGCTGCAAGAAGGGGGGCAAGTTCCTTCGCGTACTCTGTGTAAAATCGAACTGGTATTCCATCAGATCAACAACAGCAGAGGGACTATAACATATCGTTCGGGAACGCCAGATGTTACATCTGTTTTACTCAATGACTTCCCGTCAATTATTACTAACCGTGTCCTTTCTGACTGGAAACAACGAATCCAGTCACACAACTGACACAATACTCCATAGGTACGTAATTTGGTCAGAAGTTGCTTATGAGGAATGACGTGCAAAGCCTTCTGGAAATCCAAAAATATGGAATGAATTTGACAGCCCCTGTCAATAGCACTCACTACTTCGTGAGAATAAAGAGCTTGTATTTTACAAGAACATTTTCTGATTCCGTGTTGGCTTTTTGTCAAGAAATCATTTGCTTCGCGGTAATACATTAGGTTGGGCCACAGTGTATGTCCAGAATCCTACTTCAAAACGACGTTAGCGATTTGGGCCTATAATTCAGCTGATTAATCCTATTTCCTTTCTTGGGTGTGCTGTGACTTGCGAAACTTTCATTTTAGGCATGGATCTTGTGACGTGCGTGCTAAGTATGGGTCGCAGGTTCGAATCCTGCCTCGGGCATGGATGTGTGTTATGTCCTTAGGTTATAGTTAGGTTTAAGTACTTCTAAGTTCTAGGCGACTGATGACCTCAGATGTTAAGTCCCATAGTGCTCAGAGCCATTTGAACGAATTTGCTAAGTAAGGAGCTGTTGTATCAGCGTACTCTGCAAGGAACCTAACAGGTACAGAATCTTGACCAGAGGCCTTGCCTATATTAAGTGGTTTGAGCTGCGTGGCTACGCCGAGGATATATACTTAGGTTACTCATGTTTGCAGTTGTTCTCGATGCGAATTCTGGAAAGTCTACTTCGAGAAATCTCCAAGTTGAATTTTGCATGGTCGATATTTTCGGTATCCATCTTGGTTTGGTATGAAGAAGTTCATTCCTTTCGAGATCCTTTGTTACGTTTGAGTCCAGAAATATTCCAGGATTTTAGAACGGATGACATCACTGAGTTAGACGGTAGTCTTATGGACCACTTCTGCCGCCTTTCTTCTAGACGACGGTAACCTGTGATATTTTCTAATCTCTTGACACAGCTTTTTATTCGAGACATCGACAGCATATTATGGTTAAAAAGTGAGCTATCCCAGCTGTAAGTTCTGTATAAAGTCTGACATAAATTCTATTGGATCGAGGAGCCTCGTTTAATTTTAGCGACTTTTGGTGTTTCTAAACTCCAAAGCTGCTTCACCAAAACTTCGGACTCTCTTCTTGCGCTACTAAAGATGGCCGCAAAACCTTAAAGTGGGAACATTGGATTACTGGGCGCCGCTGGATATCCTTACTAGCACCATTTGCTGCTGAACTGTTAGTAATGGCTGTTCTCTTCTATTTTCAGGCTGAAGCACCCGACCTGAACGATGGCTGGATTCTGGAAGATTGTTGGACGGCTGCTCTTGAACGAGATGATGAACCAAATGGCAGAAAGTGTGTTCGAAAGGATGGACCCTAAGCAGGCGAAGATGTGCAAACTGCTCTGCAAACTCAGAGGTGCAGTTGGCAGGATGAGTCTTACTGGGGGACAAATCAACAGATTGATGCAAGAGTTGACCCTTTTCTTGAATAACGAAAAGGGTAACTTTGGGCAAAGTCTGAAGATGATTGTCGAGTCTTTGACGGTGGCGAGGGATGCTTTTGAGGAGTATGAAGAGATTCAGGAATTGATTGATGACATCAAGAGAGAGTGGAAATATTACCAAACTGGAACGTATGAGTTCTGAAAGTTTAAGTCTTTGTACTGATTTTAATGAAAACGTTTACTCGTTCCATAGTCCACTAATTCATTTACCATCTGTATTAACCCGAATATAAATAAAAAAAAATACAAGGAACTAATACAAGACTCTTTTCTGGCATACAGCTCCTGTATATGATAGCAAAGCAGAAACTGCATGAACAGTTCAATTACAAAACATTACAATAATATAGCCTCAAATTAGTAATTATCAAAATTTCAAACTTAGCGCATAACATTTTATTGAAGAACACGAATCAGTTTCAATTGTTGATCAAAAAAAATTAAGAACTGGAAAACCACAACGTAGAGAAAATTCTGAGCTGAATCTCTCAATTGATTTAAGATAAAGCAACAATTTTTTTCTTTTTTTCGAGCTCCAATAATTTGGCTGAAACGTGAATCTGTGTTGCTTGTGTGTAAATGAAATGAAAAATGCAACAAATGTCATCTCTTTTGAAAAATGGGTCTCACATTTGCAATAATGTTTAGAATACAACACGAATAAGGAAACCATATTCATTTGATATTGCTGTAATTTATTTGAAATTTGAATCTAGTGAACCGAAGTGCAATTAATGTAATGGAAGGAACTTATTAAGTTCTTCTGGAATGTAAAATTCATGATCCCGTAAACGTCGCAGAGGCAACATACGAAATCCGAGATCTGATGAATAAAACTGAGGAGGAACCGAATAATCATGTCCTCACATGTTTACGGTGGAGTGTTGTGATGTACCTGGAATCATTTAAGAAAAAAAACATGGCTTATTGGGCAGTTATTTATTCTTTTAGTGCCAGAATCAAGGGAGTTTTATCCTCAAGTCCTCCCCCCTCCCCAGCTCACTTAAAATAATCGAAAAGCAACCGGGCATGATTTCTATTTCATGGGCAGCCAAGAATTTGTGTTGCGATCCCAGTTCTATCGTAAGTGTCATAGAACTTCCCCCACCACCACGACACGCTGCCCGAGCATGAGAAGGGAGAAGGGGGGTGGGGGGGGGGATGTGCAACATTTAAACGGTTGTGCAGTCGCACTGCATATGACCTGGTTTTATGTTTCATATTTCGCAACGACACAGATCACGTGATCAGATTTTCAGTATTATTTTTGGAGCGCTGAAGACATAATATAATTTTAACGTGGTACGAAGTGCCGGCATACGAACAGAAGCAGACAATTTCTCGGATTTTCGCACTCTGGTCGACACGTAATCATGACTTTTTTAGTTTCATAATCGGAAAAATGTCTCCCAAGTATGTCGATTGAAATATTGTAGCACTTTTGCAACCTCATTATCGGGATGTGAAAACTCTACGGCGGAAAGGGACGTTGCCGTCCTGGACAGTTTTAACGTAAAAGGTTTTTTCATTAAAACAGGAATGACCTTGCAGATCAGTTCCATTTGTACATGCACAGAGGAGCTTTCAACTGAAACGGCAAACGGTCTACAAAAGAGCTCGGAAACAGATGTAATACCGGTAGTGTTTTCAAAACGTTTCGGAAAACATTCTTGCGGTCCTTTTATGGCCACAATGAATTCTTCAAACCTCGCGTATTCTTTAGGGAACTGGACTGTGTCAGAATGTGTTCCTTCTATAATGCGATTTACTCTTCAAATGGGTCCCCATCAAATCAGAAAGAAGCTGTTTCTCACCTTGCAGTGTCCTACCGTGGGCAGTGTGCAGTCAAGTCCACTTAAAATGCGAGGTGTCCAAATCCATTCCGGATGTTGTAATTTTAGTTCCTACACTCTCTTTCCTTCATCAGTTCAACAACAGCGAGCTTGAAATCAAAAAATCGTTCCAGGTATGTTCCTCAAATTAACCAACGTACTTTACCGTAATATACAGGGTGTTGCATAAAGGTACGGCCAAACTTTCAGGAAACATTCCTCACACACAAATAAAGAAAAGATGCTATATGGACATGTGTCCGGAAACGCTTAATTTCCATGTCCGAGCTCATTTTAGTTTCGTCAGTGTGTGCTGCACTTCCTCGATTCATCACCAGTTGGCCCAATTGAAGGAAGGTAATGTTGACTTCGGTGCTTGTGTTGACATGCGACTCCTTGCTGTACAGTACTAGCATCGAGCACATCAGTACATAGCATCAACGGGTTAGTGTTCATCACGGACGTGGTTTTGCAGTCAGTGCAATATTTACAAATGCGGAGTTGGTAGATGCCCATTTGATGTATGGATTAGCACGGAGCAATAGCCGTGGCGCGGTACGTTTGTATCGAGACAGATTTCCAGAACGAAGGTGTCCCGACAGGAAGACGTTCGAAGCAATTGATCGGCGTCTTAAGGAGCACGGAACATTCCAGCCTAAGACACGATACTGGGGAAGACCTAGAACGACGAGGACAACTGTAATGGACGATGCAATTCTTCGTGCAGTTGACGATAACCCTAATGTTAGCGTCAGAGACGTTGCTGCTGTACAAGGTAACATTGATCACGTCACTGTATGGAGAGTGATACGAGAGAACCAGTTGTTTCCGTACCATGTACAGCGTGTGCAGGCACTATCAGCAGCTGATTGGCCTCCACGGGTACACTTCTGCGAATGGTTCATCCAACAATGTGTCAATCCTCATTTCAGTGCAAATGTGCTGTTGTTGTGTGTTTCAATTCCATGATTAATGTGATTTGAAGAGAAGTAATAAAATGAGCTCTAACACGGAAAGTAAGCGTTTCCGGACACATGTCCACATTACATATTTTCTTTCTTTGTGTGTGAGGAATGTTTCCTGAAAGTTTGGCCGTACCTTTTTGTAACACCCTGTAGAATGCCTCTTTACGCTTCGTTCAGTTCAATCGAAACTGTTACAAATGACAGTGGACAGTGTGCAACATGAGAAACTTTACTATTCGTAGCACCGTTTCCTTCGCGTGCTGCATGCCTACAAATTTAGCACAAAGTGCATCTTGATGGGCAACAATGAATCCCGTCAGTCAATAATTGCAATTTCGTGCTCTTCCATTATCAACTAAATCTTTAAATTCTTTCTGCACAGTATTAAAATATTATTTCGTATCAAAGATGCAGTAGCCGTCGCTTATGCGACTGCGAAATATATATTGAGAATTCCCATCCATCACTTCTGTCATTCCAATTTTTAAGGGCTTGTGACGATAGATCGCCCGACTGTCTCTTTTTGTGGGACCATCCACAGGACCTCTGAACGTCCTCTATGCCACTAACAAATAGCGAAAGACAGACAGCAGTGGCAACACGGATCTGGTGAGCTGCAGAGAGTTGTGCCGACCAAAAAATGCTACATCAAAGTAATACGCGGGTTGCCGAGAAAGTAATGCACTGCATTTTTTTGCTTCCACAATTGTTTATTGAACATAATGAAAATTCCACAAACGAAACAATGGTGTTGTATCTACACACCCTATTTTTCCACGTAATCTGCATCCCATTCTATGGCATTCCTCCAGCGTGAAACTAGGGCATGTATGTCCTATTGGTACCAATACCAGTGCGTCACTGTGTGAATCACCTCCTAATCGTCCTCAAAATGACTTCCACCAATGGCATCCTTTAATGGCCCAAACAACAGGAAGTCAGAGGAGGCTAGGTCGTGTGTGTCAGGTGAGACAGCTGTGGATGGTCTCCCCGACCGCTGCAATTCTTGAACTGCGCCGAAGCGCCTTCTGATAACCTCACCCCGTGTTACTCCGCCCCGGTAGCTGAGTGGTCAGCACGACAGACTGACAATCCAAAGGGCCCGGGTTCGATTCCCGGCTGGGTCGGAAATTTTCTCCACTCAGGGACTGGGTGTTGTGTTGTTCTAATCATCATAATTTCATCCCCATCGACGCGCAAGTCGCCGAAGTGGAGTCAAATCGAAAGACTTGCACCAGGCGAATGGTCTACCCGACAGGAGGCCCTCGTCACACGACATTTCATGATACCCCCTGTTGACCGCGACCAACTGTACCTCTGTAGACATCACATGCGCCATAGACATTGCACAAGCTTCTGTGAATATTCCCAACAGTGAGAAATTCAATGAAGGCACAGGCAAAAAGGAATACAAACGTCTCAAAAATGAGATCGACAGGAAGTGCAAAATGCCTAAACAGGGATGGCTAGAGGACAAATGTAAGGATGTAGAAGCTTATCTCACTAGGGGTAAGATAGATACTGCCTACAGGAAAAAGAGACCTTTGGAGAAAGGAGAACCACGTGTATGAATATAAAGAGCTCAGATGGCAGCCCAGTTCTAAGCAAAGAAGGGAAGGCAGAAAGGTGGAAGGAGTATATAGAAGGTTTATACAAGGGCGATGTACTTGAGGACAATATTATGGAAATGGAAGAGGATGTAGATGAAGACGAAATGGGAGATACGATACTGCGTGAAGAGTTTGACAGAGCACTGAAAGACCTGAGTCGAAAGAAGGCCCCTGGAGTAGACAACATTCCATTAGAACTACTGACGACCTTGGGACAACCAGTCCTGACAAAACTCTACCAGCTGGTGAGCAAGATGTATGAGACAGGCGAAATACCCTCAGACTTCAAGAAGAATATAATAATTCCAATCCCAAAGAAAGCAGTTGCTGACAGATGTGAAAATTACCGAACTATCAGTTTAATAAGACACGGCTGCAAAATACTAACGCGAATTCTTTACAGACGAATGGAAAAACTGGTAGATGCAGGCCTCGGGGAGGATCAGTTTGGATTCCGTCGAAATGTTGGAACACGTGAGGCAATACTGACCTTACGACTTATCTTAGAAGAAAGATTAAGAAAAGGCAAACCTACGTTTCTAGCATTTGTAGACTTAGAGAAAGCTTTTGACAGTGTTGACTGGAATACTCTTTTTCAAATTCTAAAGGTGGCAGGGGTAAAATACAGGGAGCGAAAGGCTATTTATAATTTGTACCAGATGGCAGTCATAAGAGTCGAGGGGCATGAAAGGGAAGCAGTGGTTGGGAAAGGAGTGAGACAGGGTTGTAGCCTCTCCCCGATGTTATTCAATCTGTGTATTGAGCAAGCAGTAATGGAAACAAAAGGAAATTTTGGAGTAGGTATTAAAATTCATGGAGACGAAGTAAAAACTTTGAGGTTCGCCGATGACATTGTAATTCTGTCAGAGACGGCAAAGGACTTGGAAGAGCAGTTGAACGGAATGGACAGTGTCTTGAAAGGAGGATATAAGATGAACATTAACAAAAGCAAAACGAGGATAATGGAATGTAGTCAAATTAAATCGGGTGATGCTGAGGGAATTAGACTAGGAAATGAGACACTTAAAGTAGTAAAGGAGTTTTGCTATTTAGGAAGTAAAATAACTGATGATGGTCGAAGTAGAGAGGATATAAAATGTAGACTGGCAATGGCAAGGAAAGCGTTTCTGAAGAAGAGAAATTTGTTAACATCGAATATAGATTTATGTATCAGGAAGTCGTTTCTGAAAGTATTTGTTTGGAGTGTAGCCATGTATGGAAGTAAAACATGGACGATAACTAGTTTGGACAAGAAGAGAATAGAAGCTTTCGAAATGTGGTGCTACAGAAGAATACTGAAGATAAGGTGGATAGAGCACGTAACTAATGAGGAGGTATTGAATAGGATTGGGGAGAAGAGAAGTTTGTGGCACAACTTGACTAGAAGAAGGGATCGGTTGGTAGGACATGTTTTGAGGCATCAAGGGATCACAAATTTAGCATTGGAGGGCACCGTGGAGGGTAAAAATCGTAGAGGGAGACCGAGAGATGAGTACACTAAGCAGATTCAGAAGGATGTAGGTTGCAGTAGGTACTGGGAGATGAAGCAGCTTGCACAGGATAGAGTAGCATGGAGAGCTGCATCAAACCAGTCTCAGGACTGAAGACAACAACAACAACAACACGTTGCTTGTAACGTACATTACCTACAGACGGCAATTTGAAACTGTCCTTCAGATACGCTATCTGTCGAAAGTGACGGAAAGTTGACACGCTCATTCCGGATACTTCAAATAATAAACTACTGGCCAGTAAAACTGCTACAACAAGAAGAAATGCAGATGATGAACTGGTATTCATTGGACAAATATAATACACTAGAACTATGATTAAATTTTCACGCAATTTGGGTGTGTAGATCCTGAGAAATCAGTACCCAGATCAACCACCTCTGGCCGTAACAACGGCCTTGATACGCCAGGGCATTCAGTCAAACAGCTTGGATGGCGTGTACACGTACAGCTGCCCATGCAGCTTCAGGACGATACCACAGTTCATCAATAGTAGTGACTGGCTTATTGTGGCGAGCCAGTTGCTCGGCCACCATTGACCAGACGTTTTCAATTGGTGATAGATCTGGAGAATGTGCTGGCCAGGGCAGCAGTCCAACATTTTCTGTATCCAGAAAGACCCGTACAGGACCTACAACATGCGGTCGTGAATTATCCTGCTGACATGTAGGGTTTCGCAGGGATCGAATGAAAGGTAGAGCCACGGGTCGCAACACATTTGAAATGTAACGCCCACTGTTCAAAGTGCTGTCAATGCGAACAAGAGGTGCCCGAGACGTGTAACCAATGGCACCCCATACCATAACGCCGGGTGATTCCCCAGTATGGCGATGACGAACACACGCTTCAAATGTGCATTCACCACTATGTCGCCAAACACGGATGCGACCATCATGATGCTATAAACAGAATCTGGATTCATACGAAAAAAATGACGTTTTGCCATTCGTGCACCCAGATTCGTTGTTGATTACACCTTCGGAGGCGCTCCTGTCTGTGATGCAGCGTCAAGGGTAACCGCAGCCATAGTCTCCGAGCTGATAGTCCACGCTGCTGCAAGTGTCGTCGAACTGTTCATTCAGATGGTTGTTATCTTGCAAACGTCCCTATCTGATGACTCAGGGATCGAGACGTGGCTGCAGGACCCGTTACAGCTGTGCGGATAAGATGCCTGTCATCTCGATTGCTAGTAATACGAGGCCGTTGGGATCCAGCACGGCGTTTCGTATTACCCTCCTGAACCACCGATTCCATATGCTGCAAACAGTGATTGGATCTCGACCAACGCACGCAGCAATGTCGCGATACGATAAGCCGAAATCGCGATAGGCTACAATTCGACATTTATAAAAGTCGGAAACGTGATGGTACGCACTTCTCCTCCTTAGACGAGGCATCACAGCAACGTTTCACCAGGCAACGCCGGTCAACTGCTGTTTGTGTATGAGAAATCGGTTGGAAAGTTTCCTCATGTCAGCACGTTGTAGGTGTCGCCACCGGCGCCAACCTTGTGTGAATGCTCTGAAAAGCTAATCGTTTACATATCACAACATCTTCCTGTCGGTTAAATTTCGCATCTGTAGCACGTCATCTTCGTGGTGTAGCAATTTTAGTCGCCAGTAGTGTATATACGTAACGCTTCGCATTCTCAGCATAATTTCCGGCTGAGAAAAAACATGCGGCGCATTACTTTCTGGACAACCCCCGTATATTGAACGCCGCCGCCTTTGGGTACTTCCGAGAAGAACCGAAGAAAGCCGAGATAGGCCGAGCTACTCGCGCCGGCCACTATGAAGTGTGGCATCCCATGGCCGACCCTGCTGTACATCTACACAGTTAACAATTGAAACTGCAACTCCGGGAATGATATAAAATAGTTTGTATAAAGTGCAACAGGAAGAACACATTATTAAGTTTTTGGGTGATTTTTGTGTGTGTGTGTGGGGGGGGGGGGGGGGTGCACCGGGCGTAAAATTTAGTGTACAAATCTTCCTCCTGAGGAATACATAACGGCTCTAACCCAAATCAGGATTGAGTGGGTTACATCATTCCACGTTGCTTCAACTCTGTGGTAGAGTCCGTTTAATCACAGTTGCTGGTCAGTGATGGCGTGCCAGTCTCTTGGCTGTCTGTGACCCAGTGCGTTCAAGGACTGAGAGATCTGGATAATGTGCAGGCTATGGCGACTGTGGAACACCATCTTCATATGGTTCAAATGGCTCTGAGCACGACGAGACTTAACTGCTGTGGTCATCACTCCCCCTACTTAACCTAACTAACCTAAGGACATCACACACATCCATGCCCGAGGCAGGATTCGAACCTGCGACCGCAGCGGTCCCGCGGTTCCAGACTGTAGCGCCTAGAACCACGAGGCCACTCCGGCCGGCGACCACCATCTGTATTGAGGTAGTCAAGACAGAGCGGCAACAAGCAATCTGGCAATATTTTGTTAAACGAAAAGTCACAGAGAAGTTCGTAACAGTGTTACTTATAATCCGTCTTGATTGCAAAAATGTTTATTCACATGACCGGTTTCAGTTCCCCCAGAACCATCTTCAGACATGAAATGACAAAGATACTAATTCAGTATTTCACAAATGCAAACCTATTTCGTCCTATCCGATCAACATCAAATGTACCAGAATGTACCTGGTGCCTTGCAGGTTCCTTTCTGGTACATTTGATGTTGATGGGATAGGACGAAATATATTTTTGCGAAGTCCAAAACACTCCACACAATAAAAATAATGCGAAATGAGAGTTCAAAATACGCAAAAATGTAATTGAATGGATGATGCAAATTACTTAATGTGTTAGTATAAACTGTTGGAAAAAAAATAGTACACCTGGGAAGAGGACGTTGATTTTCATCCGGTGACGGCATATTCCGCCTGTAGGATTGTAAATGTACTGATGATGGTTTCTGCGTCACCCACCAACAGACAGGGTAGTGGCATAGTTACCAAAGCACTATCTACACTGAAGCGCCCAAGAAGCTGGTATAAGCATGCGTATTCAAACATAGATATATGTAAATAGGCAGAATATGGCTCAAAATGATCAAATGTGTGTGAATTCCTAAGGGACCAAACTGCTTAGGCCATCGGTCCCTACACTTAGGCACTACTCAAACTAACTTATGCTAAGAACAAAACACACCCAACCGTGCCCGAGGGAGGACTTGACGCTCCCGTGGAAGGAGCCGCTCCAGAATACGGCGCTGCGGTCTGCCTATACAAGATAAATGTCTACCACAGTTGTTAGACCGGTTACTGCTGATACACTGGCAGGTTATCGAGATTTAAGTGAGTTTGAACGTGGTGTCATAGTCGGCGCACAAACGATGGGACACACATCTCTGTTGCAACGATGAAGAGGGGATTTTCCCGTACGACCACTTCACGAGTGCACCGTGAATATCAGGAATCCAGTAAAACATCAAATCGACACCGCTGCGGCCGGAAAAAGATACTGCAAGAAAGAGACCAACGACTACTTAAAGAGAATCGTTCACTGTGACACAAGTGCAACCCTTCGGCAAATTGCTCGAGATTTCAAAGCCGTGCTCTCAAGTCTCAGTGTGTGAACCATTCAATGAAACATCATCGATATGGGGTTTCGAAGCCAAAAGCCCACTCGTGTATCCATGATGCCTGCACGACAGAAAGCTTTACGCCTTACCTGGGCCCGTCAACACCGACATTGGACTGTTCATGACTGGAAACATGTTGCCTGGTCGGACGAGTCTCGCTTCAAATTGTATCGAGCGGGTGGAGGTCTTCGGACATGGAGACAACCTCATGAATCCATGGACTCTATATGTCAACAGGGGAATGTTCAAGCTGGTGGTCTAAGGTGTCTTGTCACGGTTCGCGCGGCGCCCCCCCCTCCCCCCCCCCCCCCCCATCGGAGGTTCGAGTCTCGCAAATTGTATCGAGAGGACAGACGTTTACGGATATGGAGACAACCTCATGAATCCATGGATGTGATAAGGGGACTGTTCAAGCTGGTGGAGGCTTTGTAATCGTATGGAGCGGGTGCAATTGTAGTGATATGGGACCCCTCATACGTCTAAATGCGTGATAGTATGCATCCTGTCTGATCACCTGTATCCATTCATGCCCACTGTGCATTCTGACGGACTTGAAAAATTCTGGCAGGGCAATGCGACACCCCACAAGTCCAGAATTGCTACAGGGTGGCTCCAGGAACACTCTTCTGAGTGAAACACTTCCGCTGGCCGCCAAATTCCTCAGCATTATTGAGCATATCTGGTATGCCTTGCACCGTCCTATTCAGAGGAGATCTCCACCATCTTGTACACTTACGGATTTATGGAGAGCCCTGCAGAATTCATGGTGTCAATTCCCTCCAGCACTACTTGACACATTACTCGAGTCAATGCCACGTCATGTTGCGGCACTTCTACATCTACATCTACATCCATACTCCGCAAGCCACCTGACGGTGTGTGGCGGAGGGTACCCTGAGTACCTCTATCGGTTCTCCCTTCTATTCCAGTCTCGTATTGTACGTGGAAAGAAGGATTGTCGGTATGCTTCTGTGTGGGCTCTAATCTCTCTGATTTTATCCTCATGGTCTCTTCGCGAGATATACGTAGGAGGGAGCAATATGCTGCTTGACTCTTCGGTGAAGGTATGTTCTCGAAACTTTAACAAAAGCCCGTACCGAGCTACTGAGCGTCTCTCCTGCAGAGTCTTCCACTGGAGTTTATCTATCATCTCCGTAACGCTTTCGCAATTACTAAATGATCCTGTAACGAAGCGCGCTGCTCTCCGTTGGATCTTCTCTATCTCTTCTATCAACCCTACCTGGTGCGGATCCCACACTGCTGAGCAGTATTCAAGCATTGGGCGAACAAGCGTAATGTAACCTACTTCCTTTGTTGTCGGATTGCATTTCCTTAGGATTCTTCCAATGAATCTCAGTCTGGCATCTGCTTTACCGACGATCAACTTTATATGATCATTCCATTTTAAATCACTCCTAATGGTACTCCCAGATAATTTATGGAATTAACTGCTTCCAGTTGCTGACCTGCTATTTTGTAGCTAAATGATAAGGGACCTATCTTTCTATGTATTCGCATCACATTACACTTGTCTACATTGAGATTCAATTGCCATTCCGTGCACCATGCGTCAATTCGCTGCAGATCCTCCTGCATTTCAGTACAATTTTCCATTGTTGCAACCTCTCGATACACCACAGCATCATCTGCAAAAAGCCTCAGTGAACTTCCGATGTCATGCTCGTGCGGGCCATACGAGATATTGGGCAGGTGTACCAGTTTCTCTGGCTGTTCAGTGTAGATCTACTCTCTAACAGGGAATGCTCACAGCCAGAAGGTTCAGTGTGGTTCAAAAATGTGAAGCAAGCAGGAAACTATGCCACGGAGGTGGACTTGTGCTTCCTGCAGCCACTGAGTTTGAAAGGGATCAAATTGTCGGCTTCCGAGAGGTGGGATTTGCCGTTTCAAAGAATTATAAGTTGGACGTACTCCGTCAGTTGTGCATCGATGCTGGTGTCAGTGGCCATGTGAGTGTGAAGACACCTGCAGACGAGGTTCTGGATGTATACGCAGCAGACATCCCACAGGACCGTCGTCTTGTAAGGGCAGCAGTGCCAGATCGCACAGCTTCCAACGTGCAGTTAGGAGGGCTTCTGAGCCCAGACGTATCAGTACATACCCTTGGGAACTGGTTTTTGGCAGTGAGACTACGGTCACGCACATCTCTAGAGCGTCATGCCACAGCATCGACGTGCACGGCTGGACTGGCGGCGTCAGAGGATCACTCGGAAGGTGGAATGGCGTCGTGGTTTTCAGCGATGAACGCAGATTATGACGTAGACCTGGTGACCGCTGTCTTGTAGAGTGCAGGCGTGTAGCACCTTCACTGCGCAGCGCGATTTCTGGACTTGACAAAAAATAAAAACACCTACAGCCGTCGTAACGATTTTATTTTATTTTGTCGCTACCAGCTTCAATGCTTCGTTGCGTCATTGCGTCATCTTCAGGCTCTTTTTGATATGGTACAGGTTGATATGATCCCCCTGCATAACCCATCAGTAGCCAGCATTACTGGATATGCAGATAATGTGCCAGCTGAATCGCTGGGACCACAATTAACGCTGACAGGTACTGTGAGACTATGAAAAAACTCAAACGGGCAATTCAGAACCTTGAGAAGAGGAATGTTGAGCAAGGGCGTATACAGTCTCCGTGACCACGCCCGCCCACACATTGCTCGGCAAACCGTTGCTCTCGTGCAACAGTTTCAGAGGAACATCATCACCTACCCACCGTATAGTCCAGTGACTATCACTTGTTCCCTAGGTTAAAAGAACATTTGACTGGAAAGCGATTCAGCTCCAACGACGAGGTGAAAGAAGAAGTTCATAACTTTCTAAACAGCAGGGCGGCGAGCTGGTATGACATGGGCATAAAAAAAAACTGCCACTGCGTCTACATAAATGCATCGACAGAAATGATGATTACGCCGAAATATAGCTAAATGTTCAAACTGTAAACTCATGTAAACCACTGCAGAAATAAACAGGTCTGCGTACTTATAAAAAAAAATAGGATACCGTACTTTTGAGATTATCCTCGTATTATAGCAGAAACCATGGTCAAGGTTTAAAATAAACATAGTTTAGTGCAACTGTGGGCTGTTTTTCATTCGAGACAATATGACAAAGGTCTTCATTGACCCTTTGTTCAAAAATGGTTGAAATGGCTCTGAGCACTATGGGACTTAACTTCTTAGGTCTTCAGTCCACTAGAACTCAGAACTACTTAAACCTAACTAACCTAAGGACATCACACACATCCGTGCCCGAGGCAGGATTCGAACTAGCGACCGTAGCGGTCGCGCGGTTCCAGACTGTAGCGCCTAGAACCGCTAGGTGACCTTTTGTCTTAGTCGGAATTCTTCAGCAAGATCCCCTCTAGTTGTTGGTTCTGGCCCCCACGGAATAATTAGTAGTTTGCCATTTGGGAAGTGAGCTGGTGTCACTGCTGTATCACCCCCTCCTTGAGTGAAGGGCCCTGAGTTTATTGTGACTTCTGTTCCTGTGTTTAGACTCTCTTCGTTGATCTGAGAGCGACCACGCACCCTCATCGAGATTGATGAAGCCTTTCTTGCATTCCCACAAGCCGCCCGACGAAACCGCCCGTAGTGGTATATACTTCCAGGTGATTCTATTGTGGTACAGTACTACTGTATGCCAGGATGTATTTTGCCATATGGTTATTACGCAAAACTAAAATTTTTTATTCTGTTATTCCACTAACTACAGACTTCTTTGATGAAATAATGCTGGCGCAACGAGAAACACTGTGGTTTTTGAAACAACATAAGTTAAGACAATTATGCGTCAATTCTTGTGCTGAGGGTGTGCTTTTCCATAAGCTATTGACCTTATTTGCCCTCCGTTCCTCACTTAATAAACTTAATAGGCCATTCAGAATGAGATTTTCACTGTGCAGCGGAGTTTGCGCTGATATGAAACTTCCTGGCAGATTAAGACTGTGTGCCGGGCCGAGACTCGAACTCAGGACCTTTGTAGGAGAGCTTCCGTAAAGTTTGGAAGGTAGGAGACGAGGTACTGGTAGAAGTACAGCTGTTAGGACGCGGCGTGAGCCGTGATTGGGTAGCTCAGTTGGTAGAGCACTTGTCCGCGAAAGGCAAAGGTTCCGAGTTCGAGTCTCGGCCCGGCACACAGTTTTAATCTGCCAGGAAGTTTCTCAATAGGCCATTGTTTCAGAATTCTCTCTGAATTGCGCCTGGACACCACTGCTTTCACAAAACAATCAAATTTTAACATGCCAACAAGAGAATCATAGGTTTCACTCAAACTCGCCAATCTTAACGCTTTTCAGAAAGTTGCAAATGGTTAACACGTCAGGCGAAAAGAAATCGGAGCTGTTGTTGCATTTTCAGCGGAATTTTTTTCAGATACTAACCAAAGCAAAGGCAACAGGAGACCTTTTTGGATGGCCACCATGCAAGTGAGGCTGTGGAGGGGCTCCACTTCATATCTGCATGAAATGTCCAGTTTAGAATGACACTTCCCCTCCAGCACTCAGCATTTCCTCTACAGCGCACACACGCACCTGCCCACGACCCCCACCACCTCTTGTGGCACTTGCCCTCCTGAATATGCGTCTCCTGACCCTGGTACTCTGCATGAAATCTGCTGTGGCGTGGTGATTGCAGCGTGTGACAGGACAGCAGTGCAGTGGCAAATGAACTAAAAATAAGTTACAAAATTTTATTTTTAGAGGTACAATCAAATCCTTATGACTTCCTCTTTCTATGTGGCCCTAATAGATAATATATTGCTAACCTTAATTTCATTTTCATTAGTGAGTCAAGGGAGATAAACGACCTAATGAATTTCTTAAACCCTTTTAAAAAAAGTGGTAATATTTTTTAATTGTCTAGATAGTAAAAATACATTAGTCTACAACCTATTATTAGTTTCAGTTCCTAAATGGTCAAACTCCGATCCGTAAAAGTAACAAGAAACAGAAACCTTAAGTTAAACTTATTTCGAAGTAATTAACGTAAGTTGGTAATAAAATACCCATTCTTCTAGAGACTACGTCTACCTACATTGCAGGCTGATTGTATATCTTGCCACTACATAAATAAGCGGAAAATGTAAACAAATAACCATTTTAAGACATCTTAAAAATAGGCAAGAAAAAGGAAACACACCCTCTTCAGTAATGAGCCAGGTTACAACACACAGTTCGTTATACCAACCAAGCTACAGGGTGCACTGTGAACCTATGCTGACAAACAAAAAATATTATTTCGTTAACAATAAAGACAATAGACCAGTTTAAAACCATAAATTAATTTCAAAAGAGATGAGCATCGGAAATGTAAAACGTAAGGAAACATACCAAGTGGTTATAATTATCATGTGGCAGTCAAAATCGGTAGATACACTAATGTGTTACTGTGGAACAGATTTGTGCTGGGAAAAAGTTAGTTCCCATTTTGGCCAATAGATGCAGAACTGGTGCTGTCAATGTACACCATTGGCCATTAAAAATGCTACACCACGAAGATAACGTGCTACAGACGCGAAATTTAACCGACAGGAAGAAGATTCTATGATATGTAAATGATAAGGTTTTCAGAACATTCACTCAAGATTGGCGCCGGGGGCGACACCTTCAACGTGCTGACATGAGGAAAGTTTCCAACCGATTTCTCATACAAAAACGGCAGTTGACCAGCGTTGCCTGGTTAAACGTTGTTCTAATGCCTCGTGAAAGGAGGAGAAATGCGTACCATTATGTTTCCGACTTTGATAAGGGTCGGTTTGTAACCTATCGCGATTGCGGTTTATCGAATCGCAACATTGCTGCTCGCGTTGGTCGAGATCCAATGACTGTTAGCAGAATATGGAATCGGCGGGTTCAGGAGGGTAATACGGAACGCCGTGCTGGATCCCAACGGCCTCGTATCACTAGCAGTCTAGATGACAGGCATCTTTTCCGCATGGCTGAACGGATCGTGCAGTCACGTCTCGAACCCTGAGTCAACAGATGGGGACGTTTGGAAGACAACAACCATCTGCACGAACAGTGCGACGACGTTTGCAGCAGTATGGACTATCAGCTCGGAGACCGTGGCTGCGGTTACCCTTGGCGCTGCATCACAGTCATGAGGGTCTACGATGGTGTAGTCAACGACGAACGTGGGTGCACGAATGGCAAAACGTCATTTTTTCGGATGAATCCAGGTTCTGTTTACAGTATCACGATGGTCGCATCAATGTTTGGCGACATCGCGTTGAATGCACATTGGAAGCGTGTATTCGTCATCGCCATACTAGCGTATCACCCGGCATGATGGTATGTGATGCTGTTGGTTCCACGTATCGGTCACCTCTTGTTCGCATTGATGTCACTTTGAACAGTGGACGGTACATTTCAGATTTGTTACGACCCGTGTCTCTACCCTTCATTCGATCCCTGTGAAACCCTACATTTCAGCAGAATAATGCATGTTGCAGGTCCTGTACGGGCCTTTCTGGCTGCAGAAAATGTCCGACTGCTGCCCTGACCAGCACATTCTGCAGACCTCTCACCAACTGAAAACGTCTGCACAATGGCGGCCGAGCAAACTGGTTCGTCGCAATACGCCAGTCACTACTCTTGATGAACTGTGGTATCGTGTCGCGGCTGCATGGGCAGCTGTACCTGTACACGCCATCCAAGCTCTGTTAGACTCGATGCCCAAGCGTATCAAGGCCGTTATTACGGCCATAGGTGGTTCTTCTGGGTACTGATTTCTCAGGATCTACTCACCCAAATTGCGTGAAAATGTAATCACATGTCAGTTCTACTACAATATATTTGTGCAATGAATACCCGTTTATCATCTGTATTTCTTCGCCGGCCGGTGTGGCCGAGCGGTTCTAGGCGCTACAGTGTGGAACCGCGCAAAGGCTACGGTCGCAGGTTCGAATCTTGCCTCGGGCATGGGTGTGTATGATGTCCTTAGGTTAGTTAGGTTTAAGTAGTTCTACGTTCTAGGGGACTGATGACCTCAGAAGTTAAGTCCCATAGTGTTCAGAGCGATTTGAACCATTGTATTTCTTCTTGGTGTAGCAATGGCGAGTATAAAAAATACGTATAGAAATATTCTCATATGTAAGAGATCGGAAACAGAACGTATGGAGAAAATGTCAAAGAAGTGAGAAAGTCATAATGTTGATTTGACTGTAAACCCTCGGTTACACTATTTGTTCAGTATGAATGAAACGTATTCACACTTGTGAATATATGCAACCATCAGTTGTATGAGGGAAAGACGACTCATTTTCACTATCGTTGTTCCCTTGTACATATGGTAGTTGTTCATATCCGCAAATGTGAGTACCTTTAATGTTCATCATAACGGCTGTAGTCGCCACAGTGCTTTTCGCTTCGGACATGCATTGCCTCGTTCTTTTCTTGAACATAGGCACTGCAATATCGTATTGTTCAACACGAGCACCAGAGACTTCGAACAGATGCCGCATCCGCACAACGACGACATCAACAATTTCTCACAACAGTTCAAATCAAATGGCTCTGAGCACCATGTGACTTAACATCTATGGTCATCAGTCCCCTAGAACTTAGAACTACTGAAACCTAACTAACCTAAGGACATCACACAACACCCAGTCATAACGAGGCAGAGAAAATCCCTGACCCCGCCGACAATATATATATATATATATATATAACGCCAGAAGATAGTGAGAGTTTGCAGAACGACCTGCAGAGAATTGGTGAATGATGCAGGCTCCAGTAGTTGACCCTGAACGTAAATAAATGTAACGTATTGCGCATACGTAGGAAAAGAAATCCGCTACTGTACAGCTCACTTTTGATGACAAACAGCTGCAGACAGCGTCTGCCGTTAAATATCTAGGCATAACTATTCAGAGCGACCTTATGTGGAATTACCACATAAAACAGATGATGGGAAAAACAGATACCACACTCAGATTCATCGGGCAAATCTTAAGGAAATGTAACTCATCCACGAAAGAAGTGGCTTAATAAGGCGCTTGTTCGCCCGATTCTTGAGTATTGTTCATCCATCTGGGATCCCTATCAGCTAGGACTGATAGAGGAGGTACAGAGGATCCAACGGAGAGTTCAAATGATTCAAATGGCTCTGCGCACTATGGGACTTAACATCTGAAGTCATCAGTCCCCTAGAACTTAGAACTACTTATACCTGACTAACCTAAGAACATCACACACATCCATGCCCGAGGCAGGAATCGAATCTGCGACCGCACCGGTCCTGCGGTTCCAGACTGTAGCGCCTAGAACCTCACGGTCACTCCGGCCGGCTCCGAAATTTACAGGGTAATTTTTTCCACCGTGTACAAACTCTATGGATTGATCAGTAGGAAGATACAAGAACAGAAAGGTCAAATGAACTTATGTCGGGAAATGCATGATGCTAGCGACTATTTGTCCAATCATACCTTGTTAGTGCAGTCTAACACACGCTGTACCACGCAGCCATAGTTACAGTATGCGTGGTTTTCTCCTGGAGAGTGGTGCTGTTCCCCATACGTCATGCTCTAGCGACGTTTCCTGCGATTGTAATTGCTAATGTTGTGACCGATTCACTTCTCTTGCTCACTCGCCTTGTAGTGGATGTGATTCAGCGTTGTACACAATGGTTCCGTTTTCGACTCGAGAGCTTGGCGACTGGTGTGTACTTACGTCAAGGCAAATGGCAGTGGGCAGCGGGCAGCAAGGTTATATCAGGAGACCTATCCCCTTCGACAAAACAACCACAGCATTCGATGTTTGCAATAATGTTTCGCCGTTTGTCTGAGTCAGCGTCGTCTCAGAAAGTAGCATATAATGAAGGTCGTAACCCAAATGCTCGGACACCAGACTTGGAGGAAAATGTGACTAACACTGCGGAAGGCGAAAACCGTGTCAGTACGAGGCAGTTGGGCGGCCAGCACAGGAAAGCCAGACGATCGTCTGGAACATTCTCCATGACGACTGTTACTACCCATATCTCTTACTGCGTGTACAGGGCTTGGCGATATAGACATTCCACACTGGGAGTAATTTTGCTACTGGTTTCTTCAGCAGGCAACCACGATTCCAGGATTTGTGTAACCCTTCCTATTCAGAGATGAGGCCACCTTTAAGCTGAGTGGTATCTTCAACTTTCGTGACAGTCATCTGTGGCATAGTACGCAGAATCCCCATGGTATGGTGAGAGCTAATCATGAGCATCTTTAGAGCCGGAAAGTGCTGGTTGGAATAACAGGAGACCGTACTTTGGGACCAGTCTTCCATCCTTGTCGCCTAACAGGGAGGAACTATCACCTTTCATGCGGGTGGCTCTGCCTCCCCTGCTGGAAGAAGTGCATTGATGATTCTAACAAGGGAACCTCCCCATCGTACCACCCTCAGATTTAGTTATAAGTGGCACAGTGGATAGGTCGTGAAAAACTGAACACAGATAAATCGAGAAGTTTTGTGGAACTGTGAAAAAAAATGAGCAAAATATACAAACTGAGTAGTGCATGTGGAAGATAGGCAGCATCAAGGGGAACGTGAGCTCAGGAGCGCCGTGGTCTCGTGGTTAGCATGAGGAGCTGTGAAGCGGGAGGTTCTTGGCTCAAGTCTTCCCTCCAGTAAAACTTTTAATTTTTTTTATTTTCAGATAATTCATTTGTTGCAATTTATGTGACAAACTCTTATGTCTTCATCACTTTTTTGGGAGTGTTTATCACATCTACAAGAAAACCTAAATCGGGCAAGGTTCAATCTTTTTACCCATTCGCCAAGTGTAGAAGTTAGGTGGGTCGACAACATATTCCTGTCATGTGACGCACATGCCGTATAGAATATATCAGACGTGTTCTCCTGTGGAGGAATCGGTTGACCTATAACGTTGCGATCAAATGTTTTCGGTTCCCATTGGAGAGGCACGTCCTTTCGTCTACTAATCGCACGGTTTTGCGGTGCGGTCGCCAAACACAGACACTAAACTTATTACAGTGAACAGAGACGTCAATGAACGAAGGGACAGATCAAAACTTTGCGAAAATAAAGAATGTAAACTTTTCACTCGTGGGAAGTCTTTAACTAAGGACCTTTCGTTAGGCAGCTGCTCACGCTAACCACGGGACCACGGCACTCCTGATCTCACGTTCTCCTTGATGCTGCCTATCTTGCACATGGACTACTCAGTTTGCATATTTTGCTTATTTTTTTCATAGTTCCACACAACTTCTTCCTGTTTTCTCGATTGATCTGTGTTCAGTTTTTCAAGGCCTATCCACTGTGCCAACTTAACTAAATCTGAGGGGGGTGCGATGGGGAGGTTCCCTTGTAAGGGTTACGTGGCTGCTACGTGATGATGCTCCAGCCCACTGTGCTGCGTCCGGACGCATTTTACTCGTGTTTTCCCTGATCGATGGCTCGGACGAGAAGTTCCAGTTGCATGGCCTGCTTGTTCACCGGATCTGGACACGTTCGGTTTCTGGTTATGGTGTCACGTCAAAAGTACCGTGTATGCAGAGCCCATTCCAGATTTGAGCCACTGGAGCAGTGAATTCATGCTGCCTTTGAAACTGTTCGGATGCGGCCTGGTCGATGTGAAAGTGTGAGGCAGAACATTCTACGGCACGTACACGCGTATGCTGAAGCACGTGGAAACCTTTTCCAGTACACTCTTACCCTGGCTACTGGTACAGCGCGTGTTACGGTGCGGCCACACTACTCGTGTGGTTCGTGTACTGGTGAGACTCGCGACCCTTACGAGTAATGTGGACGGAGGCAGGCTCCGAGGGCTCACCGCGAAGCAGGCTTCCGAGCCACACGAGTTTATCGCTTGTCTGGCTCCAGCCGTTGTCGGCACATCAGAGGGATGCGCGGCGAGCTGCGCGAGTCGTGTGGACGGCAACAAAGCACTTGCCAGTTGGTTCGCTGCACTCGTGCAGCTTGGCGTTATTCTTTTTCTGTGTTGTAGACATCGCTTTTTCTTTTAAAACAGAGTGGGCCGACGATTTTGGCATTATATTCGTAAATATTTATGAACAAACTCCTGTGCTTTGAGATATAAAATAAAATTGAAAAAAAGTGAAGCGTGGGATTCCATCGCCGCAGAACTTCGGGTGGACGTGGCCGAATTAAAAAATAAAAAAAATAAAATAAAAAGCTTATTAGCCACTTACCGGAAAGTTCTCCAGAGCAAAAATGAGCCTGGGAAGTCTGTTGCGTGGGTTGAGGAAGTGAACGCTCCCGACAGGCTCGCTTTCAACACGCTTGAATTTCTGCACTGCAAATATCTGCTGAGGAAGACAATCAACACAGACATAACTAAAAAAATATTTATTTTTGGAAATGTATAAAAACTTTTTAACAGACTTAATGGGGTAAATTTTGAAATCTTCCCGGCGAAGCAACTGTTCAAAAATATTTCGGGCTTGCAGCTGGTCGTCGTAAACTTCCTTGCACGATGTTTCGGCTGCACAACTGCCAGACATCTTCAGGTGAAGATGGCTTAAGATGGCTGGCAGTTGTCCAGCCAAAATATCGTGGAGTGAAGTTTACGACGACCGGCTGCAAGCCCCCAAAACTTTTTGAACAACTTAATGGGGTTCAGTCCCTTTTGGGATCTTTCTCCACAGCTACTTAACTTTTTGTCTTTCTCAGCTTACACTTCGGTCCCTGCTCATTTGTTATTTTTATATTTTTTATGTTATTCCCTCATATACTATTAATCATCTCACATCTAGAGATATTTTTTCGTATTTATTTTAGCTTAGTACAATGCAAAAACTGGTAGAAGTCGACCTCGGGGAAGATCACTTTGGATTCCGTAGAAATATTGGAACACGTGAGGCAATACTGACCTTACGACTTATCTTAGATTAAGGAAAGGCAAACCTACGTTTCTATCATTTGTAGACTTAGAGAAAGCTCTTGACAATGTTGACTGGAATACTATTTTTCAAATTCTGAAGGTGCCAAGGGTAAAATACAGGGACCCAAAGGCTATTTACAATTTGTACAGAAACCTGATGGCAGTTATAAGAGTCGAGGGGGATGAAAGGGAAGCAGTGGTTGGTAAGTGAGTGAGACAAGGTTGTAGCCACTCACCGATGTTATTCAATCTGTATATTGACCAAGCAGTAAAGGAAACAAAAGAACAATTCGGAGTAGGTATTAAAACCCATGGAGAAGAAATAAAAACTTTGAGGTTCGCCGATGACGTTGTAATTCTGTCAGAGACAGCAAAGGGCTTGCAAGAGCAGTTGAACGGAATGGACAGTGTCTTCAAGGAGGGTATAAGATGAACATCACCAAAAGCAAAACGAGGATAATGGAATGTGGTCGAATTAAGTCGGTTGATGCTGAGGGAATTACACTCCTGGAAATGGAAAAAAGAACACATTGACACCGGTGTGTCAGACCCACCATACTTGCTCCGGACACTGCGAGAGGGCAGTACAAGCAATGATCACACGCACGGCACAGCGGATACACCAGGAACCGCGGTGTTGGCCGTCGAATGGCGTTAGCTGCGCCGCCGTCAGTGTCAGCCAGTTTGCCGTGGCATACGGAGCTCCATCGCAGTCTTTAACACTGGTAGCATGCCGCGACAGCGTGGACGTGAACCGTATGTGCAGTTGACGGACTTTGAGCGAGGGCGTATAGTGGGCATGCGGGAGGCCGGGTGGACGTACCGCCGAATTGCTCAACACGTGGGGCGTGAGGTCTCCACAGTACATCGATGTTGTCGCCAGTGGTCGGCGGAAGGTGCACGTGCCCGTCGACCTGGGACCGGACCGCAGCGACGCACGGATGCACGCCAAGACCGTAGGATCCTACGCAGTGCCGTAGGGGACCGCACCGCCACTTCCCAGCAAATTAGGGACACTGTTGCTCCTGGGGTATCGGCGAGGACCATTCGCAACCGTCTCCATGAAGCTGGGCTACGGTCCCGCACACCGTTAGGCCGTCGTCCGCTCACGCCCCAACATCGTGCAGCCCGCCTCCAGTGGTGTCGCGACAGGCGTGAATGGAGGGACGAATGGAGACGTGTCGTCTTCAGAGATGAGAGTCGCTTCTGCCTTGGTGCCAATGATGGTCGTATGCGTGTTTGGCGCCGTGCAGGTGAGCGCCACAATCAGGACTCCATACAACTGAGGCACACAGGGCCAACACCCGGCATCATGGTGTGGGGAGCGATCTCCTACACTGGCCGTACACCTCTGGTGATCGTCGAGGGGACACTGAATAGTGCACGGTACATCCAAACCGTCATCGAACCCATCGTTCTACCATTCCTAGACCGGCAAGGGAACTTGCTGTTCCAACAGGACAATGCACGTCCGCATGTATCCCGTGCCACCCAACGTGCTCTAGAAGGTGTAAGTCAACTACCGTGGCCAGCAAGATCTCCGGATCTGTCCCCATTGAGCATGTTTGGGACTGGATGAAGCGTCGTCTCACGCGGTCTGCACGTCCAGCACTAACGTTGGTCCAACTGAGGCGCCAGGTGGAAATGGCATGGCAAGCCGTTCCACAGGACTACATCCAGCATCTCTACGATCGTCTCCATGGGAGAATAGCAGCCTGCATTGCTGCGAAAGGTGGATATACACTGTACTAGTGCCGACATTGTGTATGCTCTGTTGCCTGTGTCTATGTGCCTGTGGTTCTGTCAGTGTGATCATGTGAGGTATCTGACCCCAGGAATGTGTGAATAAAGTTTACCCTTCCTGGGACAATGAATCCACGATGTGCTTATTTCAATTTCCAGGAGTGTAGATTAGGAAATGAGAAACTTAAAGTAGTAAAGGAGTTTTAATATTTGGGGAGCAAAATAACTGACTATGGTCGAAGCAGAGAAGATATAAAATGTAGACTGGCAATGGCAAGGAACAACTAATGAGGAGGTATTCAATAGAATATGGGAGAAGAGTAGTTTGTGGCACAACTTGACCAGAAGAAGGGACCGGTTGGTAGAACATGTTCTTAGGCATCAAGGGATCACCATCTTAGTACTGGAGGGCAGCGTGGAGGGTAAAAATCGTAGAGGGAGACCAAGAGATGAATACGCTAAGCAGATTCAGAAGGATTTAGGTTGCAGGAAGTACTGGGAGATGAATAAGCTTGCACAGGATAGAGTACCACGGAGAGCTGCATCAAACCACAACAACAACCATTTCATTTAGGAATATACCTAACAACTGCTTATAGTTTTGAAATTTAAAAATGAAGAAAAAGTCTAATTGTGATAAAATTATAGGGCTTATGGCAAAATGGGTTCTGAACGTCACAGAGGAGAAAGGAGGAAATGGACTAACAGGACTGCAATACATACTGGGGCAACGCTGGGTACTAATAAATAAATAGTAATGAATGACATTTACTTTTGTAACACAATATATTTAAGCACATGTACATTTATGTATATTTTATTTGTATATTATATAATTTGAGGAAACAAAAGTAATAAGATAGGAATTAGTGAAGGTAAATCTTCATATATATATGTAGTTGAAATATCTAAAGTCAGGCAATCACAAGTACATAGCTAGTAGCTAGTAGCTGAAAAAATTCTTTAATATGTGATTGGTAATCATCTTGCCGATCATCTTGCCATGGCAATTTTCCCTCTTCGGAAACGAAATAAGCAGCGAATTCATCTCCATTGTCTTGGTCAGTCTGCGTTGAACGTCGTGGAATGATCGTTAATCGTGTAAACGTTGCACAAGGAGTGATCTCATTTCTCCAAGTTCTTGGCTTTAAATGCCCGTTCTCTTCATGATCCACTTCTCGTACAGGCGTATAAATTTGTCTGGAAGCAGAACTTTTTCGCAAGAAAATGTACAAGTCATAATAACACTTTGGATTTTCTCAGCCTGTAGTAATACAAGGTTTCTTAGTATCCAGAATATGAAAGAAAGTGTTCCGAACGCATTTTCCACAATCCGCAGTGGTCTTGAAGTTATCTAGTTAAAAATTCTTTTCATTGCCCTCTGAGGTTGTTGCCCTATTTCATGATATGACTGTTTAGGGGAAAGGCGTCGTCTGCGACAGTAATATAGAGTACTTTTTTCTGTCAACCTGGGAGGGTACGATCATCCAGAAAAAACGATATCATTACTCTTATCTTAAAAAAGATGTATTTCGAAAAACACCACCGTCTGAAATTTGACCTTGGCAGCCGACATCAGCAAACATCATCCACCAGCTGCGTTTTCTCGGGTCTTTGTAGCGTCTTCTTCTATCTTCTTCCACAGCTAAAGGCACATCACAACTAACCTGGCACTTACTATAACCGCTTCGTCCATTTTTTTAAATTAGGAAAGTGGCACTGGTCAGAACTGCGAGTACGGTGTAGATTCTCACGAGCCAAAGCCTGCCAAGCAACTGGAGTAGTTGGGGGAAGATCGAAGCAGCACGAGCCCAAGTCAGACAAGTCTCTGGCGAGCACGAGTAGACACTTTTAGAGTGTATGACTGAATGAATGGTGTCTAGCATGGAAAACATCTACATTTATACTCCGCAAGCCAACCATCGGTGTGTGGCGGAGGGCACTTTACGTGGCACTGTCACTACCTCCCTTTTGTGTTCTAGTCGCGTATGGTTCGCGGGAAGAACGACTGCCGGAAAGCCTCCGTGCGCGTTCGAATCTCTCTAATTTTACATTCGTGATCTCCTCGAGAGGTATAAGTAGGGGGAAGCAATATATTCGATACCTCATCCAGAAAGGCACCCTCTTGAAACCTGGACAGAAAGCAACACCGCGATACAGAGCGCCCCTCTTTCAGAGTCTGCCACTTGAGTTTGCTAAACATCTCCGTAACGCCACCACGCTTACCAAATAACCCTGTTACGAAACGCGCCTCTCTTCTTTGGATCTTCTCTATCTCCTCCATCAACCCGACCTGGTACGGATCCCACACTGATGAGCAATACTCAAGTATAGGTCGAACGAGTGTTTTGTAAGCCATCTCCTTTGTTGATGGACTACATTTTCTAAGGAATCTCCCAAAGAATCTCAACCAACAATTAATTTTATATGATCATTCCACTTCAAATCGTTTCGCACGCATACTCCCAGATATTTTACAGAAGTAACTGCTACCAGTGTTTGTTCCGCTATCATAAATCATACAATAAAGGATCCTTCTTTCTATGTATTTGCAATACATTACATTTGTCTATGTTAAGGGTCAGTTGCCACTCCCTGCACCAAGTGCCTATCCGCTGCAGATCTTCCTGCATTTCGCTACAATTTTCTAATGCTGCAACTTCTCTGTATACTACAGCATCATCCGCGAAGAGCCTCATGGAACTTGCGACACTATCTACTAGGTCATTTATATATGTTGTGAAAAGCAATGGTTCCATAACACTACCGTGTGGGACGCCAGAGGTTACTTTAACGTCTGTAGAGGTCTCTCCATTGAGAACAACATGCTGTGCTCTGTTTGCTAAAAGCTCGTCAATCCAGCCACACAGCTGGTCTGATATTCCGTAGGCTCTTTTGTTCGGTATCCTCTCATCGATTAGTCCCTGGAGTTCGTACACGGAGGAAAAAAATCACTTTGTATAGTGTTTTGCAGCCGAAAGAGTGGGAACCCTGAGTAAAACCAACTTGTTTCTAGAAAAGAAATGTTGCACTACGTCGTACATTTATTCATGTCGTCACTGGATTACGTACTGTAAGCACATTGCTTCTCCTTATTTGATTTTTAAATTTGAATTCCGCTCTGGTACGTTTCCTGTCTGCCCTTGCGTAATTTTGCACACAATTCCGTTTCCCAGCTTTGAAATTGTTGTAGACCACTTGGACATTTGTTTTCCAAGTGTTTGTATTTCTCTTGCGTGGCCAGCCGCTTGCAGTCGTTTACATAACACTATATTTCAGCGGCTTGCCTTGTAAGGCGGTCACGTCATTTTGGTTTTTGTATGTTATCGATGTGCACGTGAGGAGAGAGAGCAAGCTACGTTACTGTTAAACAGTCTTTGTCTTGTAGTGGCACAGTCCTTGCGCCGTCTGATAGATTCTGAGTTGAAGTGTGGTAGGTGATGGACGTATTTAGTAGTGCTGTGTTGAATTGTATCTATAATCTAAAAAAAAAAGATGTATTGTATAGGACAGCAAGGATGAGTATGATGTATATTGAACAGCAAAAGGAATAGCTCAGAGCTGAGAGAAAGACCACCACACTTCTCTCAGTCATTCACCAACACATTAACTGATTAAACTTTTTGATTTTTATAAAAATTCTCTGTTAACATTGTACCATCTTTAAATCATCGTTCGCTTTGTTTGTTAAGGGTAGAATTGTTCAGACCAATGTTATGAGTGAAGATTACGCTAATTCTTACTCTATCTTTCTGAACACATATTTCATTCCAAAATCGTTGTCTTGGAATAATTATTTCTTAGAAATAGTTACTCTCCCCATCCCGCTGTTCAAAGAAGGTTTGTCATTACCAGTTACTACATTGCATCATATGGTATGCAAAAGTTTGAATACTGTTAGGAAATTTTATATAAAAATAGCCGCTGCCTGCTTGCAGTTTTGCCTTCAAGAAATCTGTAACGATTTTGTCAAGACGCGAGGTAAGTGAAAATTTTGATTCAGGCTAGATAATTGCAGTACTTCCGTTGCGTATTTAATGTAAAGACAAGTTACATTCAGATAAGTTGCAGTTCAGTTCAAGTTATGTTATGTTTAGTCAAAGGTTAGCATCATACGAGTCTATGTGGGACTTAGTTTTGTAACACGTAGATTTTTGTAGAGTGGGATGTAAAGTTGTGCTAAATTTCATAGAGAAACGAATATGGTGAGGAAGTTGAAACCTTACTGGCCTGTCGAAATGTCGTATTTCGCAAACGGCTGCACGCGTCCCCACACGTGGGCAATACGAGCGGTTGGCTCGCCAGGAAAGCTTATGGTCATGCATTTGTTTCCCAGTTGTCGGATTGCTGTAAGTGGAACTGAAAGTTTATCGGATGTCCCTTGGTTTTCTTATTACCATAGGGCACGGAAACGGTGATTAGTATCTCGGGTTTGCCACAAAATAGTGGACCCCTGCAATGCTTAGAATAGAGCGCTGACTTCGCAATGGCTAGATACATCATCTCTCTCTTTACCGAAATACGTATGGATGTTCACTGGTCACTAAAATTAAAGCAACAAAACCATTTCCCCGTCTTGTGTCTAATTCACGACATAATCATACCTGTCAACAGATGTTCGTACGATCGTATTCTGAAAGCAATATGGCAGTCCTGTCAACGGACAACCACGCCAACATTGATGCCAGGGAATCTATCAAACGAGGTTGTGTTTGCCGGATAGTTCCACATCCACAATCGCTGTGTGCACAGTCACAGATGGCAGTTGATGGTTGCAGTGCTGGCACATTATCTGCGTATCCAGTAGTGCTGGCAAATGATGGGGATGAAATAAACCTGTAGCGCATCAAAAACAGCCTGAAGATGACACAATGAAGCGTTGAAACTGGTGTTGTTCTTGTGGTCCTCAGTCCTGAGACTGGTTTGATGCAGCTCTCCATGCTACTCTATCCTGTGCAAAGCTTCTTCATCTCCCAGTACCTACTGCAGCCTACATCCTTCTGAATCTGCTTAGTGTATTCATCTCTTGCTCTCCCTCTACGATTTTTACCCTCCACGCTGCCCTCCAATACTAAATTGGTGATCCCTTGATGCCTCAGAACAGGTCCTACCAACCGATCCCTTCTTCTAGTCAAATTGTGCCACAAACTCCTCTGCAGTTCTATTCAATACCTCCTCATTAGTTATGTGATCTACCCATCTGATCTTCATCATTCTTCTGTAGCACCAAATTTCGAAAGCTTCTATTCTCTTCTTGTCTAAACTATTTATCGTCCATGTTTCACTTCCATACATGGCTACACTCCATACAAATACTTTCAGAAACGACTTCCTGACATTTAAATCTATACTCGATGTTAACAAATTTCTGTTCTCCAGAAACGCTTTCCTTGCCATTGCCAGTCTACATTTTATATCCTCTCTACTTCGACCATCATCAGTTATTTTGCTCCCCAAATAGCAAAACTCCTTTACTACTTTAAGTGTCTCAATTCCTAATCTAATTCCTTCAGCATCACCCGACTTCATTCGACTACATTCCCTTATCCTCGTTTTGCTTTTGTTCATGTTCATCTTATATCCTCCTTTCAAGACACCATCCATTCCTTTCAACTGCTCTTCCAAGTCCATTGCTGTCTCTGACAGAATTACAATGTCATAGGCGAACCTCAAAGTTTTTATTTCTTCTCCATGGATTTTAATACCTACTCCGAATTTTTCTTTTGTTTCCTTTACTGCTTGCCCTATATACAGATTGAATAGCATCGGGGAGAGGCTACAACACTGTCTCACTCCCTTCCCAACCACTGCATCCCTTTCATGTCCCTCGACTCTTATAACTGCCATCTGGTTTCTGTACAAATTGTAAATAGCGTTTCGGTCCTGTATTTTACCGCTGCCACCCTCAGAATTTGAAAAAGAGTACTCCAGTCAACATTGTCAAAAGCTTTCTCTAAGTCTACAAATGCTGGAAACGTAGGTTTGCCTTTCCTTAATCTATTTTCTGAGATAAGTCGTAGGGTCAGTATTGCGTCACAAGTTCCAACATTTCTACGGAATCCAAACTGATCTTCCCTGAGATCGGCTTCTACCAGTTTTTCCATTCGTCTGTAAAGAATTCGCGTTAGCATTTTGCAGCTGTGACTTATTAAACTGGCAGCGACAAAATAAAATAAAATCATAAGGACGGCTGAAGTTGCTTTTATTTTCTGTCGCGATAGTAAACGGCCGTCGTCCCAGAGACCACGTCCTAAAAGGATGGGCATACAAAAACCGTCACAGAGGGTGCAGTATGGCACAAAGAAGACGGCTACCAGACTCTCTGCTTTGAAGGGTCGTGGAAGAAATGGAAGCAGCACAGTCGCAAACTGATATGGCTGGAAGGCTTAATGTAAACCATTCTGATGTTTCTTGGATGTGGCGACGGGTTATAGAGACCGAAACTGTGTACCGAAGACCAGGGAAAGGCCGCTACTTGAATGTACGAGCACGACGGTACACTTCAATATTGCACGGCAACTGCCATATGACCTCGCAGCATCCATTGGATACGATGTATCGTGGCACACTGTGTACACAAGGCTTCGGCAGTCTGGCCTTTATTACCAGAGGTCTGCCTCTTCGCAGAAGGGAACGTCTAGTGATGGGTCGTCAATATACCACCTGGACGGTCGAATAGTGGGGCAATGTCCGTTTCACATAATATGCAATGTTCAGTTCACATAATATGCAAAAAAACTGGTGATTTCTCAAACTGGGAAACAATCAAGAATGGGGTGCCGCAAGGTTCGGTCTTGGGTCCTCTGCTGTTCTTAATATATATTTATGACTTGCCATTCTATATTCACGAAGATGCAAAGCTGGTACTTTTTGCCGATGATACAGGTATAGCTATCACACCCGACAGACAACAATTAACTGGAGAATTTGTAAACGATGTTTTGCAGAAAGTGGTTCTGTGCAAATGGGCTCTCATTAAACTTTGACAAAACACAGTATATTCAGTTCCACACAGTGAATGGAATGACACCATTAATAAATATAGACTTCAATCAGAATTCGGTAGCTAAGGCAGAATATTCAAGATTTCTAGGTTTATGTATTGATGAGGGGTTGAACTGGAAAAAACACACTCAGGTTCTGCTATTAGGGTCATTGCAAATTTTGGCGATATACATCTGAGTAAATTATCTTACAACGCCTATTTTCATTCTCTGCTTTCGTGTGGCATAATATTCTGGGGTAAGTCATCATTGAGTAAAAGAGCGTTCATTGCACAAAAGCGTGTAATTAGAATAATTGCTGGAGCTCATCCAAGATCATCCTGCAGACACTTATTTAAAATGTTAGAAATATTCACTGCAGCCTCACAATATATATATTCACTTATGAAATTTGTTATTAACAATCCGAACGAATTCAAAAGTAATAACAGTGAACATGTCTACAACACTAGGAGAAAGGTTGATCTTCACTACTCAAGGTTAAATCTTACTTTGGCTCAGAAGGGGGTACATTACGCTGCCACAAAATTCTTTGGTCACTTACCTAATAGCATCAAATGTCTGACCGATAGCCATATAGCATTTAAAAGGAAATTAATGGCAACTCCTTCTACTCATTAGATGAATTTCTGGATATAGTAAGTGGGTAATTTCCCATCCCCCACAAAAAATAATTAAAAATATTGAGTGTCATGTAATATTTTGTGTAATGTAATATCTTGTATAGACACCTTTTATTAACCTGACACGTTCCACATCATTACGAAGTGTCGTGTTCGTGATCTATGGAACAAGTACAAATCTAATCTAATCAGAAGAGCCCCGATTTCGTCTAGAGAGTGACGAATCCCATCTGGAGGTAATGTGGATCATGATTTCTGGACTCAAACATTGTGCAAAGAGATTGGTATCGATGAGGATCCCCAATAACGTGGGCAGTGATTATGTTGACCACTTGAATACCCCTGTATGAAACTGTACGGGTGTGTTGGCAAGGTTTAATTGCTTTCAGTTCTTGACACCGCACGTGCGGCGCTGTCGCCCCAGACTTCCTATTGATGAGCGATAATTCTCTACCTCATAGAGCACGGCTGTTTGATGTTTTCTGGGAAACCGAAGATACGACACTCATATCGTGGCCTGGTCACTCTCCCCATTTGAATACCATAAATCAAGCCTGGAATGCACCACGTAGACAAATTGCGTCACGTCACCATCCACTAGTCAATCTCCAGCCCTTGCAAGCAGCTTGGCGGGAAGAATGAGGGCAGCTGCCTCAACCAAAGCCTGCTACATACAAGGCCTACGCGCAGCCGCCATATTGGCAAGTGACGTCACAAACTGTTGGCCATCTTATCTTCAGTCGGCAGTTCTGCTGGCGTGTACGCTGTGTTGAAAGTGTGTGAACGTGAGAGTGACATACATTTCATTCAGTATTAGCCTACAGTTCTTCGAAGTATGGGATACAAGTACTGCGCCCCCTTTTGCCAGGGAAATTATAAATCCCAAAAAGGCATGAAAGTGCACATGTTTCGATTTCCCAAATGTGTGAAGATGAGAAATCGCTGGATTGCAGCTATTACGAGACAGTAATTTGTATCTACACATCATTCAAGAGTAAGTAAATGACAAAAAATTTGTAGTGTGTTATTTGTTTCCATTGCACCACATCTGCCAATTGTTTTTAAAAGCAGTTACGTATCATGTACCAGTATCATTTGTTTCTTAATTCTGGACCATTGCTGCGAGGTTAATACGAAGCTGGCAGTGAAATGTCTCTCATATTTGCAACTATTGTCACACAGAATAGTTACATCAATTAGTGTGACTCGCAAATATTTAGTATTCCTTATCATTCCTACCAGATTATTGAGTATCCAGTACTTTTATTTGGAAGAGCTACAGAATGATTTTGTTCAGATTTACATATACAGCTATTCGGAAATAATTTCAATTTGAGTAAACTACCGTAGAAAATTGCTTTAATGAATTCAGTGTTCGACAGATTAAGCAGTATAGAAAGCAAAATTTTGAGGTAAGTGCATTATGATTAAATTAACAGCACTCTGTAACACGAATTCCAATCAAGGATATAGGAGAAACTATCTTTTCATGTTTAAGGTTCTAAAGCTCTGGAGAAACAGGAAAATAAAATATTTTTTCCGGTTTTTTGATTTATTAAACATTGTGTCAGGAGGTGCTCAATTTCGTCGAATGATTTGTGTTTCTTGTGAGATAAGCAAATTTTGAAGTGGAGAGGAAAATTTAGGAAAATAAACAGGGAAACAAATTCTTAAATTCCGTAGGAGGTGCAGCTGCTTTATTTAAAAACGAAAATGTCTGCTTGTTGTTGAATATTGGCGATTTTTTACTGCAACAAAGCACAGCTAGTGAAGTAAAAGACAGAATTTAAAATTACAATTTGTATTCAAGTCTAGAAAAGCGTATTTAAGGCATATCGTCAAAATAATTTTACGTCTTGAAATGACATAGGGCAGTTTTGTTTAGTTACTTTACGCAATGATATAAATGTCCATACTTTCATTACAAGGACATGTAGGAGAGGAAAGCACGAGTATCCCTATGCGATCTCAGCTCTAAAACTCGTAAAGTTCGTATAGCTGCAGAGTGCTTAACAGGAGCGTCCCTATACAGAGCCGGCCATCAGTATGTGACGTCACAAGTGTGCGCGCAGGCCTGTAGTCTAGGTGGTGCTGCCTCAACACGAGATTGATGACGTTATGTCCCAGCCTGTACTGCTGCCAGAGGTGGTCCCATCTCATACCGAGCAAATCAACCAGTTGTCGGAATATGTGTGCAAATCTGTTAAGGTGAAAAAAAAAAACGGACAATGTTTTTGTCTATCATTTTCCATGTTGCTTTTGTTTACGTCCTGTATTCTTTGCATTGTTTTTACTTTACTATCAACTGTTTACACTGTTTTGTGGCAAAATAAACGCAACCTTAAGAAAATTTCCGTTTGTTACTTTAATTTTGGAAACCAGTGTAAGTGTCTGTTTAGTTGTTACTCATTTGGCAAATGAACTGTATGTCTCTAAAGTTCAGTTGAGAAATAACTAACAAATAAACAGTCACAGCTCGTGCAGATTGTTCGCCTTGACTGTGAGGGATTAATGGGTATACTCCTGTCACTTAAAACCCATTTACTGCTATTCCCCCCCCCCCCCCCCCCCCTGGCTGCCACTTGAGATACGTCTTCCCAAACAGTTCGGCGATGCCCATGTATCTACAACAACGTACACGTGATGCTTAAGGTCAGTGGTTTGGATAGCAAGTGATATAGTCTCATGAGTTCGGACTACACAGAACATACTCACACAGATAATAACATTTAATGCTGAGAAACAGATAAAGTTCGAAGCAGCAGGATATTTCAACTCTTGAATCAATAGTTAACTAACTGGTAGTGATTACATTTTCACGCAATTTGGGTGCATAGGTCCTGAGAAATCAGTACCCAAAACAACCACTTCTGGCCGTAATACCGGCCCTGATACGCCTGCGCAATGAGTCAAACAGAGCTTGGATGGCGTGTACAGGTACAACTGCCCATGCAGCTTCAACACGATACCACAGTTCATCAAGGGTAGTGACTGGCGTATTGTGAAGAGCCAGTTGCTCGGCCACCATTGACCCAACGTTTTCAATTGGTGAGAGATCTGGAGAATACGTTGGCCAGGGCAGCAGTTGAACATTTTCTGTATCCAGAAAGGCCCATAAAGGAACAGCAACTAGCGGTCGTGCATTATCCTGCTGAAATGTATGGTTTCGCAGGGCTCGAATGAAGGGTAGAGCCACGGGTCGTAACACATCTGAAATGTAACGTCCACTGTTCAAAGTGAACAAGAGGTGACCGAGACGTGTAACCAATGGCACCCCATACCATCACGCTGGGTGATACGTCAGTATGGCGATGACGAATACACGCTTCCAATGTACGTTCACCGCGATGTCGCCAAACACGGATGCGACCACCATGATGCTGTAAACATAACCTGGATTCATCCGAAAAAATGACGTTTTGCCATTCGCGCAACCAGTTTCTTCGTTGAGTACACCATCGCAGGCGCTCCTGTCGGTGATGCAGCGTCAAGGGTAACTGCAGCCGTGATCTCCGAGCTGATAGTCCATACTGCTGCAAACGTCGTCGAACTGTTCGTGCAGATGGTTGTTGTCTTGCAAATGTCCCCATCCCTTGACTTAGGGATCGAGACGTGGCTGCACGATCCGTTCAGCCATGCGGAAAAGATGCCTGTCATCTCGACTGCTAGTGATACGAGGCTGTTGGGATCCAGCACGGCGTTCCGTATCACTCTCCTGAACCCGCCGATTCCATATTCTGCTAACAGGCATTGGATCTCGACCAACGCGAGCAGCAGTGTAGCGATACGATAAACCGCAATCGCGATAGTCTGCAATCCGACCTTTATCAAAGTCGGAAACGCGATGGTACGCATTTCTCCTCCTTACACGAGGCATCACAACAAAGTTTCACCAGGCAACACCGGCCAACTGCTGTATTTGTATGAGAAATCGGTTACAAACTTTCCTCATGTCAGCACGTTGTATGTGTCGCCACTTGCCTCAGCCGTGTGTGAATACTCCGAAAAGCTAATCAATTGCATATCACATTATCTTCTTGCTGTCGGTTAAATTTCGCGTCTGTAGCACGTCATCTTCGTGGTGTAGCAATTTTAACGGCCAGTAGTGTAGCTCTTGAGTATGAACGTGACTTTTAAGTGACAGCAATCATTACCATGACTCACTAGTATTTGCAATAGACGTCCAAGAAAAAAAATTCCGAACTGTTATAAAGGTGTAATTATCGATATCTAATTGGAAGCGTAAGAATGACCTAACTGCATCATCCGTCAATATAGCTTTAACTTGTGACCACTCACACCACACAAACACACACACACACACACACACACACACACACACACACACACACGTACACACACACAGTTTGAACTAACTTGATAATGCTCAGTTATCTCTTTCGATGGTATGAGGAAGCTGCTTCGCTCCCTTTCTACGCCATACAGTTAGATCACACTCTCACGAGGGTGCAGTGGTCAATTGTCACATAATGTGATTTCTTCCACCGTGTACAAACGCTAGCGACTGATCTATGAGAGAGGGTACGGAACAAAAAAGTTCTAATGAACTTATACCCGAGATCCACCATTTCTACATCTACATCTACATCCATACTCCGCAAGCCACCTGACGGTGTGTGGCGGAGGGTACCCTGAGTACCTCTATCGGGTCTCCCTTCTATTCCAGTCTCGTATTGTACGTAGAAAGAAAGGATTGTCGGTATGCTTCTGTGTGGGCTCTAATCTCTCTGATTTTATCCTCATGGTCTCTTCGCGAGATATACGTAGGAGGGAGCAATATACTGCTTGACTCTTCGGTGAAGGTATGTTCTCGAAACTTCAACAAAAGCCCGTACCGAGCTACTGAGCGTCGCTCCTGCAGAGTCTTCCACTGGAGTTTATCTATAATCTCCGTAACGCTTTCGCGATTGCTAAATGATCCTGTAACGAAGCGCGCTGCTCTCCGTTGGATCTCCTCTATCTCTTCTATCAACCCTACCTGGTGCGGATCCCACACTGCTGAGCAGTATTCAAGGAGTGGGCGAACAAGCGTACTGTAACCTACTTCCTTTGTTGTCGGATTGCATTTCCTTAGGATTCTTCCAATGAATCTCAGTCTGGCATCTGCTTTACCGACATTCAACTTTATATGATCATTCCATTTTAAATCACTCCTAATGCGTACTCCCAGATAATTTATGGAATTAACTGCTTCCAGTTGCTGACCTGCTATTTTGTAGCTAAATGATAAGGGACCTATCTTTCTATGTATCCGCATCACATTACACTTGTCTACATTGAGATTCAACTGCCACTCCGTGCACCATGCGTCAATTCGCTGCAGATCCTCCTGTATTTCTGTACAATTTTCCATTGTTGCAACCTCTCGATATACCACAGCATCATCTGCAAAAAGCCTCAGTGAACTTCCGATGTCATTCACAAAGTCATTTATGTATATTGTGAATAGCAACGGTCCTATGACACTCCCCTGCGGCACACCTGAAATCACTCTTACTTCGGAAGACTTCTCTCCATTGAGAATGACATGCTGCGTTCTGTTATCTAGGAACTCCTCAATCCAATCACACAATTGGTCTGATAGTCCGTATGCTCTTACTTTGTTCATTAAACGACTGTGGGGAACTGTGTCAAACGCCTCGCGGATGTCAAGAAACACGGCATCTACCTGTGAACGCGTGTCTAAGGCCCTCTGAGTCTTGTGGACGAATAGCGCGAGCTGGGTTTCATACGACCGTCTTTTTCGAAACCCATGCTGATTCCTACAGAGTAGATTTCTAGTCTCCAGAAAAGACATTATACTCGAACATAATACGTGTTCCAAAATTCTACAACTGATCGACGTTAGAGATATAGGTATATAGTTCTGCACATCTGTTCGACGTCCCTTCTTGAAAACGGGGATGACCTGTGCCCTTTTCCAATCCTTTGGAACGCTACGCTCTTCTAGAGACCTACGGTACACCGCTGCAAGAAGGGGGGCAAGTTCCTTCGCGTACTCTGTGTAAAATCGAACTGGTATCCCATCAGGACCAGCGGCCTTTCCTCTTTTGAGCGATTTTAATTGTTTCTCTATCCCTCTGTCGTCTATTTCGATATCTACCATTTTGTCAACTGTGCGACAATCTAGAGAAGGAAGCACAGTGCAGTCTTCCTCTGTGAAACATCTTTGGAAGAAGACATTTAGTATTTCGGCCTTTAGTCTGTCATCCTCTGTTTCAGTACCATTTTGGTCACAGAAAGTCTGGACATTTTGTTATGATCCACCTACCGCTTTGACATAGGACCAAAATTTCTTAGGATTTTCTGCCAAGTCAGTAAATAGAACTTTACTTTCGAATTCATTGAAAGCCTCTCGCATAGCCCTCCTCACACTACATTTCGCTTCGCGTAATTTTTGTTTGTCTGCAAGTCTTTGGCTACGTTTATGTTTGCTGTGAAGTTCCCTTTGCTTCCGCAGCAGTTTTCTAACTCGGTTGTTGTACCGCGGTGGCTCTTTTCCATCTCTTGCGATCTTGCTTGGCACATACTCATCTAACGCATATTGTACGATTGTTTTGAACTTTGTCCACTGATCCTCAACACTATCTGTACTTGAGAGAAAACTTTTGTGTTGAGCCATCAGGTACTCTGAAATCTGTTTTTTGTCACTATTGCTAAACAGAAAAATCTTCCTACCTTTTTTAATATTTCTATTTACGGCTGAAATCATCGATGCAGTAACCGCTTTATGATCGCTGATTCCCTGTTCTGCATTAACTGATTCAAATAGTTCGGGTCTGTTTGTCACCAGAAGGTCTAATATGTTATCGCCACGAGTCGGTTCCTGTTTAACTGCTCAAGGTAGTTTTCAGATAAAGCACTTAAAAAGATTTCACTGGATTCTTTTTCCCTGCCATCCGTTATGAACGTTTGAGTCTCCCAGTCTATATCCGGCAAATTAAAATCTCCACCCAGAACTATAAAATGGTGGGGAAATCTACCCGTAATATTTTCCAAATTATTCTTCAGGTGCTCACCCACAACAGCTGCTGAGCCCGGGGGCCTATAGAGACATCCAATTACCATGTCTGAGCCTGCTTTAACCGTGATCTTCTCCCATATCATTTCAGAATTCGAATCTCCGTCAATTTCCTTCGATACTATTGCACTACTTATCGCTATAAACACGCCTCCCCCTTCACTGTCCAGCCTGTCTCTGCGGTATACTTTCCAATCTGAGTTTAGGATTTCATTACTGTTTACATGTGGTTTCAGCCAACTTTCTGTCCATAGTACTATATGGGCGTTGTGACCGTTTATTAATGAGAGCAGTTCTGGGACCTTTCTATAGACGCTCCTGCAGTTTACTATTAGCACATTAATATTGTTATTCCCTGTTGCATTTTGCCTACTCCTGCCTTGCCGCGTCTCAGGAGGCGTCTTGTCGGGCCTAGGGAGGGAATTCTCTAACCTAAAAAAAACCCATGTGCACTCCACACGTACTCCGCTACCCTCGTAGCCGCTTCCGGCGTGTAGTGCACGCCTGACCTATTCAGGGGGACCCTACATTTCTCCACCCGATAGCGGAGGTCGAGAAATTTGCACCCCAGCTCTCTGCAGAATCGTCTGGTTTAAGCCTTCCACTCGGCTCCAAACCAGAGGACCGCGATCGGTTATGGGAACGATACTACAAATAGTTAGCTCTGATTCCACCCCGCGAGCGAGGCTTTTCACCTTCACCAATTCCGCCAACCGCTTGTACGAACTGAGGATGACCTCTGAACCCAGACGGCAAGAGTCATTGTTGCCGACATGAGCAACAATTTGCAGTCGGGTGCACCCAGTGCTCTCTATCGCCGCCGGTAGGGCCTCCTCCACATCTCGGATGAGACCCCCCGGCAAGCAGACAGAGTGAACACTGGCCTTCTTCCCCGACCTTTCCGCTTCTTCCCCGACCTTTCCGCTATTTCCCTAAGGGGCTCCATCACCCGCCTAACGTTGGAGCTCCCAATAACTAATAAACCCCTCCCCCCGTGTGCCTGCTCGGACCTTGCTGAAGGAGCAGCCACATGTCCACTCACAGGCAGAGCGGGCGATGCCACACGGCCAGCCTCCACATTGACCCTCCGCCTCGTGCGCCGCGAACGCCGCTGAACCCGCCACTCCCCTTGGGGAGAGGGTGGCCCAACCGCGCCCGGTACCCGCGAAGATGTCTCGACAGCAGGGACAGTGGGTGAAGCATGTAACACCTGGGGTGTACCTTGCGACCCACCAGACTCCCCACTGCCGCTACACTCCGAGGCAGCAGCCTGAAGACGGCTGACCGCGGCCATCAACACGCTCAGCTGTTCGCGAAGAGTGGCCAGCTCCTCCTGCGTCCGTACACAGCAGCCACACATCCTATCCATCCTAAGGAATCAATTTACTGAAGAGACTTAATCAACTTTTAACTAGACTGCTAATTCACTAAAGGCGGCTGATTATTGACTAAACTGTGATTGCTAACCACTTCTTGTAGAAAACAATGAAAATAGCGCTACCTGTCTCTGGACTGTATTGAAAACAAACACTAGCACTACTGGCACTATGGCTGACTAAAGGGACTCTCTCTGACTGTATTCAAAACAAACACGAAATCTATGGACCACTATTACTAGCACTCGACAATTAAAGCTTCCTAAAAGCAAAAACACACCGAAGAAGAAGTGACAAGTAAGAAAAATACAGTTAATACTTAAATTAAGGTAGCTGGCTGCACAGCAGACGTGAAGCACACGGCGGTTAGGGCGACACATATTTTATTACAAATTAATACTTTTCTCGAGTAATATTGCTGCTAAACCTCGTCTCTTACCAAAAATTACGGTCCTAGGTCAACTGAAAGGAACCTACAATGTTCCACGAATGAGTTTTCAATTACCAAAATGTCTGACAAATCGCTGTTCTTGTCAACTGAGTTTACTTAGAGGCATCTTTTTTGTACACAACGAAGGGACCGAAGATATTAGTACGTGACATAAACTTCTACTCGGTGTCTGTACCCCTAGCTCTGAGAAAGGTGCGCTATGTCATGGTCGGACATTGTGATAGTCGGAAAACAAATGGGAAAAAATAAACTTTTACGGAATATTTTATTACAAATCAGCACTTTTGGCGTTTTCTCGATTAATAATGCTGCTAAATCTAGTCTCTTGCCAAATATTACGGTTCTAGGTCATTTGAAAGGAACCAACAATGTTCGATGAGTGAGATTTCGATTATCACAATAATTGATATAGAACTTCGTACTTGTCAATAGCATTGACTTAGAAGCTCGAGAATGGTTTCCAGTGTGCCTTAACGTATGCTTGTACGCACCCTAGCATGTTGTGTATCACACGTCGACATCGGCCAGGCTGCGTCCGAACAGTGTTTTAAAGGCAGCATGAATACGTTGATACAGTGTCTCTACATCTGAAATGGGCTCTGCATACACGAGGCTTTTGAGATGGCTCCAGAGCCAGAAATAGCACGGGCTGAGATCCGGTGGACCAGCAGGTCATGCAACTGGTCCCCCCTCGTCCGATCCATCGACGATTGAGATGCGTCCGGACGTTAACGGCGAAATGGGCTGGAGCACCATCATCTGGCAGCCACATAACCGTTCGGATCATTGGCACATATTCCAGCAGGGAAGGCAAAGTCACCTACAAGAAACGCAGATAGTTCCACCCTGCTAGGCGACATGGAAGGAAGACTGGTCCCAAAATACGGCCGCCTGTTATCCCGACCCACACATATCGGCTGCACCGATGTTGTCACCATAACATGGCGGTTCTGCGTAGTATGCCACAGATGACTGTTATGAAAGTTAAAGATACCACTCCGCATAAAGGTGACCTCAGCTGAGAATATTATGGATGACGCAAATCGCGGAATCATGGTTGCCTTGTGAAGAAACCAGTGAGAAAGCCTCTCCCGATATGGAAAGTCTATCGCTAGCAAACTCTGCACACGCAGTTAAGTGATAAGTGTAGTAACAACTGTCAAGGAAAATGTTCCACACGGTAATCTGGCTTACCTTGTACTGGCGGACCAACTGCCTCGTTCTGACACGGTTTTCGCCTTCCGCAGTGTTAGTCACATTTTCCTCCAAGTCTGGTGTCCGAGCATTTGGGTTGCGACCTTCATTATATGCTACTTTCTGAGACGACGCTGACTCAGACAAACGGCGAAACATTATTGCAAACATCGAATGCTGTGGTTGTTTTGTCGAAGGGGATAGGTCTCCTGATATAACCTTGCTGCCCGCTGCCCACTGCCATTTGCCTTGACCTAAGTACACACCGGTCGCCAAGCTCTCGAGTCGAATACGGAACCATTGTGTACAACGCTGTATCACATCCACTACAAGGCGAGTGAGCAAGAGAAGTGAATCGGGCACAACATTACCAATTACAATCGCAGGAAACGTCGCTAGAGCATGACGTATGAGGAACAGCACCACTCTCCAGGAGAAAACCACGCATACTGTAACTATGGCTGCATGGTACAGCGTGTGTTAGACTCCAGTAACAAGGTATGATTCGACAAATAGTCGCTAGCATTATGCATTTCCCGACATAAGTTCATTTGACCTTTCTGTTCTTGTATCTTCCTACTGATCAGTCCATAGAGTTTGTACACGGCGGGAAAAATTACCCTGTAAATTTCTGAGCCGGCCGGAGTGACCGTGAGGTTCTAGGCGCTACAGTCTGGAACCGCAGGACCTCTATGATCTCAGGTTCGAATCCTGCCTCGCCAATGGATGTGTGTGATGTCCTTAGGTTAGTTAGGTTTAAGTAGTTTTGAGTTCTAGGGGACTGATGACCTCATAAGTTGAGTCCCATAGTGCTCAGAGCCATTTTGTAAATTTCGGAGTTTGTTAAATTGTCCATTGATAACAAGAGCAATATTACAATCGTGTAGAAATCACAGATTCTTCCACGCAACCAAATCATTTGCAACCCCAGTCTTAAGCGGAGCGGCCACTCAAATGATAGTGGTTCTTCGTAAGTCAAAAATTAATGTTGAAGACCCACCTTAATTTCATACGTGTATTGAGTAATTTCTTGCAGGATTATCTATATGAAACCAGGTTCGTAGGTACTCAGAGAGCGCACAGGATAAAGATGTTTGTGGATGGGGCCGTACACAGTTACTGCTAGTTGCACAATCAAACACACAACATTATTCTCCTAAGAACTACTAATTTACACATTCTTTTAAAACATCACAACTAAACAACACGGCTGAAGGCCTAGTTAAAGTTCTTGAGATCCTTTCTGGGCTGAAGGCACAAAGCCACACCAAAAACAACGGCTGAAGGCCTGGCTTAGAATCAAAAGCAATTAATAATCGAAGGTAATTTTTTTTTCTTTTATAAGAAAAACATGCAATTGAAAACAATTAGTGGCTGAAGGCCTACACTTCACGTCTGAAAGACAACTGTAATTAAAACACATTAATAAACAATTTTTTCAACCAAGAAATTTCTTTTTAAATTTACGACAGAACGGCCGAAATCCTAACTAACGAAATATTAACTTATTGCACTGCTGAAGGACACAAACAAATTTCAAACAACGTCTGAAGGGCCGGCCGGTATGGCCGAGCGGTTCTAGGCGCTTCACTCTGGAACTGCGCGATCGCTACGGTCGCAGGTTCGAATCCTGCCTCGGGCATGGATGTGTGTGATGTCCTTAGGTTAGTTAGGTTTAAGTAGTTCTAAGTTCTTTGGGGACTGATGACCTCAAATGTTAAGTCCCATAGTGCGCGGAGCCATTTGAACCATTTGAACTGAAAGCCTGAACAACAAGTCAGACAAACAATTTAAAATAAACTCCTTACTTCTTACCAAAAAAAAAAAATTCTTTAAAGAACACACACGGCAAAAGGCCTTATTAAAATGGGTTCACGTAAATCCTTGGCTGAAGGTCACACATAACACATCAAATAACTAACGGTTTACGGCCTAGATTAGAAACTATTTCAGATAGAACCAATTTTAAGGAATTTTTTTTTTATAAAAACCAATCTTCAAAATTTTCATTTAACACGGCTGAAAGCCGATATGTAAAATTTAAAAAGAACTGTACTAATACACGGCCGAAGGCCTCGCACAATACTTCAAACTAAAATGAACATCACAATCTAAAACAAACAGAACAAGTGGTGCTCAGAGTGTTCCAAGGGGCCGGTCGCGGTGGTCTCGCGGTTCTAGGCGCGCAGTCCGGAACCGTGCGACTGCTACGGTCGCAGGTTCGAATCCTGCCTCGGGCATGGATGAGTGTTATGTCCTTAGGTTAGTTAGGTTTAAGTAGTTCTAAGTTCTAGGGGACTGATGACCACAGCAGTAGAGTCCCATAGTGCTCAGAGCCATTTGAACCATTTGTTCCAAGGGTCGGCCTGAGAAGGAAGCTCGAACACTAGGTGAGGTGAGACAGGTAGCCAAGAGTTGAAGTTAAATAATCGGATGGCAACCCAAACTATGGACTGCCCAAGGACCGACCAACAATTTAACGAAATTCCTTCCGTCCGATCTACGGCACAACGATGGGAAGTATTGGCCTAGGACGAGGATACGAACAGCTCTACGTCTTCAGAAATTGGGGTGTAAAAACAGTCAAGGGAATAATAACCACTCTAAGAAAATATGAACCAAACAACTTAAAAGGCTTTCGAGCTACACGCCGTGCCGGACAGCATCAACACGACGAGGAAAGGCACACTGACAGAAAACTACGCTAACGACCAGGGCAGGTAACTGGGGCGTTAACGGCCACCGGGCAGGAAATGCCACTGGTGCATTATTATGAGATTAAACTTGTTGGTGATCTAACTCATTATTACAGAATTTAATCCCTATCTCCCGTGATGTTTTTTTTAATACTTCACTGGCAACGTTGGAATAAAGTAAAATTAAGAGTGATTTTGACTATTCGTAGTAGTTCGCCCATCAAAATTCGCCATGGAAAGTATTATAGTGAGTTTATGTTCCTTCAGTATTATCATGTAGCGCAATGCCCTGATCCATTAAGTCGTCATTCGGTTGATCATTATTTTAAAGAATTCTGAAGTTTTGAGTATGAACTTCGACTTAACTAAATATTTTGACCCTATCAACAAACATGTTATTAATAGTTACAAGAAAAAAAATGGTTCAAATGGCTCTGAGCGCTATGGGACTTAACATCTGTGGTCATCAGTCCCCAAAGAACTTAGAACTACTTAAACCTAACTAACCTAAGGACATCACACACATCCATGCCCGAGGCAGGATTCGAACCTGCGACCGTAGCGGTCGCGCCGTTCCAGACTGAAGCGCCTAGAACCGCTCGGCCACAAAGACCGGCATAGTTACAAGAACTTATGTCTAATTATAATAAGCTAGCTTTGGGACTGCCGAACGAATTGTCTCACTGCATGATTAGTATTTCATTGAAATACAAATTGGAGATAACGATAAATTGGACTAACCAATCTAAGCTGATAATTGTAATTACATTTCCTTGCATTCAGTCTTATTTAAGACAAAGTGTTGAATTACGATTGTAGTGATTAGTTGCACAATTTTTCACATAGTTACGAACAATGTAATTCAGAATCGTCGCTTCTCCGACGTTTTAGGTATATATAATCACGGTCGTGTACATCGCATCCCAGTTAAAGTGGGGGGGGGGGGTCTACGTATTATAGTTGAAGGAATGAAAGAAGAGTGCGATAGCGCTCGCCTGAAAGCTATGAGCACATAAGGGACGTCTTCGATAATGTGGGGTATAACAGCTATGCTCAAATAAAGACAATAAATAACTATCGACGATAAATGATAGATAATGTCGTCAAACCAATCTTACGGTTGGTGACAAAACATCAGCATGGTTATCGGAAACTATTTGGATTGTCATAACATTGTGCCCATTCTTTCTCTGCACTGTAATTCCTTAAAAAAATCGAACTTTCTCCGTTGGACAGGCTTTCGTTTTTATCTTAGTCAAAGACTTTGTTTCCTCTATAACACACATGTTACACTGCCCAGATAATGATCGGAATACTATAAGACGGGTTATCAAACTGACCAATGAATCATTGGTTCCGACCTACGCGACACGTACAGGCCGTTATCTTTATTTACAGAAAGTGTTGTTGGCGTTTGACGTGGTATGAGTCACTGGTAAATTTGCGCCTTATCACAGTGAAATTGCAGAAACGTAATGCCAGCATTAAAGGGAAGTGTAAATAAGCATGACGCGTTAGGCTCGTTAGAAAAGTACGTTGATGTCACGTCGCATCGTGACCAGGGCTTACCGCAACACTGAACGCCGAATGGTGGCGTCACAGTGACGTGAAGTGGTCATCGAAGCACACTGGTATGACAGACGTAAGGAGAGAAGTTGCTTACGAATGATGTGTCATTAACGAGCAACACAGCTCGACGAAACTTGGAACATACTTGCAAAAACCTACAACAGTATAGCACAAAATGTAACTGAAAGAAATACACAATGAGGCGAACAAAAATTAGTTACACGTACCGTAGATGACTCTAAGGATACTTTTATGGAAATGCTGTAGAAAGAGTCAGTGTAAAGGACATGTATATACGATTACTGTTAATATTAACGAAAACAATTTCATTTTTTTCCTACTCATGAAACTACACTTAAAAACCAGCTTTTCTCTGGCTACCACTTTTTAATTAGAATTTCGTCAGTGGAACAGAAGGAGTTGTCCAGGATAAATGATTTTAAATTAGATTTAAAACTTGCTTCACTACCTGTGGAACATTTTGTGTTATTGGGCAATGATCGAAAATATGGTATTTGTTGCTACATATTGCACTCCATTCTGAGCCAGTGACAGCTTTAACGATGGGTGACAAAGATCATTTTCCCCCTCGAGTGTTGTAGGTATGGACATTACTGTTCTTCTCAAACTGTCATGGATTAGTCATGAAGAATTTCACTATCGACAATATGTATTGTGAATGCACAGTTAAAATGCCTAGTTCCTTCAGGAGATAACTACATGACAACCACTGGTGAATACCACATACTATTCTTAATGCTCGCTGTTCTGAAATGAATACTTCCTTTGAAAGTGGTGAGTTACCCCAGAAAATTGTTCCGTACAACATTACTGAGTGGAAATACGTAAAACATGTCCGGAGTTGATACGTTTGTTTCAAAGACTAGCATTATACGAAGAGAGGAAGTACCCGAATTTAAATGTTTGAGAAGTTGAGAAATTCTTTCAATTCAATTTTTATCAATATACGTACACCAAAAATTCTAGATCATTCTACCGCATTTACCGACTCATGCTCATGTGCTACATTAGTTGTTGCTGTTACTGTATTTGTTGTACAGGACTGAATGCAGAGTGTTTCTTACAGAATTTAAGGAGATCTATATTCCGAGAATCACAACATAATTCTTTCGAAGATATCATATGCTATCTCTTCTGTTTCTTTCTCTGTGATGGGATTTATTACAACACAGAAAAATCGGCTATAAGTACCACTTTTGCTTGTTGAATGTGAAGTGGAACTTAAGTCACATATATAACGAATAGGAGTAGACCCGAAATTGAAACTTGTAGGATTGGATTTATGATTTTACCCTAGTCACTAAAATTTTCTACCTTTCTGACATTGTCTGAGTTATTCAGCACAATATCTTGCATTCTGTTTGTCAGGAATGATTCAAACCAGGTATGTATAAAGCCATCAGTTCCATGAATTTTGGATGGATTAAATGAAAGGTTGCGAACACTAGGTGTTTTCTTTAATTTAACGAAGGTTTTTGACTGTGTTGGCCACAAAAAAATTACTGTAGAAGTTGGACCATTATGGAGTAAGGGGAGTAGCTTACAATTGGTTCGCCTCTTACTTTAAGAACGGAAAGCAGAAGGTAATTTTCCGCAATATTGAGAGTGGTAGTCATGTTCAGACCAAATGGGGTACTGTTAAGTGGGGTGTTCCCCAGGGATCGGTGCTGGGGCCACTGCTGTTTCTTATTTATATAAATGATATGCCTTCTAGTACTACAGGTGATTAAAAAATATTTCTGCTTGCTGATGACACCAGCTTGGTAGTGAAGGATCTTGTGTGTAATATTGAAACATTATCAAATAATGTAGTTCATGAAATAAGTTTGTGGCGCATGGAAAATAATTTGATGCTAAATCACAGTAAGACTCAGTTTTTACAGTTTCTAACAACACAATTCAACAAGAACTGATATTTTGATCCGACAGGATGGGCATATTATAAGCGAGACGGAACAGTTCAAGTTCCTAGGCGTTCGGATAGATAGTAAGCTGTTGTGGAAAGCCTATGTTCAGGATCTTGTTCAGAAACTAAATCCTGCTTAATTTATCATTAGAGCAATATCTGAAATAAGTGGCATTTCAACACGAAAAGTAGTCTACTTCGCATATTTTTATACGTTTATGTCATTTGGTATTATTTTTTGGGGTAATTCTTCTGATTCAAAAAGGGTATTTTTGGCTCAAAAACGGGCTGGTCGAGCTATATGTGGTGTAAGTTCGAGAAGCTCTTGTCGAGCTCTATTGAATAGTCTGGAAATTCTGACATTGCCCTCACAGTACATATTTTCTTTAATGTCGTTTGTTGAGAGCAATGTTAGCTTATTCCCAAGAGTTAGCAGCTTTCGCTCAGTTAATATTTAGGCAGAAATCAAATCTGCATGTGGAAAGCACTTACTTGACTCTTGTGCAGAAAGGAATGCACTATTCTGCTACATCCATTTTCAATAAGCTACCACAAGAACTCAAAAATCTTAGCAGTAGCCCAAACGCTTTTAAGTCTAAACTGCAGAGTTTCCTCATGGATCACTCCTTCTATTCTGTCTAGGAGCTCCTTGAAGATCTAAAAAATGAAGCAAATTCCAGTGTTACATTGTTGAATTTCTTTATTTAAACTTACGAATTGTCGCCTGAATACGTTTCTTGTATTTAATTTTATCTGTTTCTAATATCGTGTTATAATTTCATGTATTGACTCGTTCCATGATCATGGAGACTTCTCCTTAATTTGGTCCCACGGAACAATAAATAAATAAATAAATAAATAAATAATAAAATAGAAAATGAAACTTGACTTTTCTTAGAGAGTATCCCAAAAAATACCAACTGGTGATATTTATTTTTTGAAGCTTGTACAGTTTGATGAGTGAATGTGTAAACAGCATTCGCAGTCGAGCAGCCTTTCTGTAATCGAAACTGTGATGTCTGCGGAACGGGCAGGCTTCAACATTCACCGAATGTCTTCCCGTTTCAGCAGACTTTCTATCTGCACCGTTCGATTCGATCTCGCATCGTCCTCCACAAAAATGAAATCAAGCTGGAAACCACCATTGAAAAGACGCACACGGAGAACGAGAACATTATCATAATAACATTGACCGGTGATTGTACCGTATTCAATGTTTTGGAGATCAGTAGGCCCGGGCAACATTACGCCTCCCCACCGTAACACCTGCAATGCGAAAATGATCAAATTCGACATGTTTCTCGGCGGGCTTAAATGCTCCCATTTCTCTCCACATGAGAATATGTCCAGTATTGTCGAATGTCATCATTTTGGCATTCAACGTGTTATGGTCATCTACATCTACATGACTACTCTGCAATTCACATTTAAGTGCTTGGCAGAGGGTTCATCGAACCACAATCATACTATCTCTCTACTATTCCACTCCCTAACAGCGCACAGGAAAAACGAACATCTAAACCTTTCTGTTCGAGCTCTGATTTCTCTTATTTTATTTTGATGATCATTCCTACCTATGTAGGTTGGGCTCAACAAAATATTTTTCGCATTCGGAAGAGAAAGTTGATGACTGAAATTTCAAAAAGATCTCGCCGCGACGAAAAACGTCTTTGCTGTAATGACTTCCATCCCAACTCGCGTATCATATCTGCCACACTCTCTCCCCTATTACGTGATAATACAAAACGAGCTGCCCTTTTTTGCACCCTTTCGATGTGCTCCGTCAATTCCACCTGGTAAAGACCCCACACCGCGCAGCAATATTCTGACAGAGGACGAACGAGTGTAGTGTAAGCTGTCTCTTTAGTGGACTTGTTGCATCTTCTAAGTGTCCTGTCAATGAAACGCAACCTTTGGCTCGCCTTCCCCACAATATTATCTATGTGGTCTTTCCAACTGAAGTTGTTCGTAAATTTTAACACCCAGGTACTTAGTTGAATTGACAGCCTTGACAATTGTACTATTTATCGAGTAATCGAATTCCAACGGATTTCTTTTGGAACTCATGTGGATCACCTCACTTTTCGTTATTTAGGGTCAACTGCCGCCTGCCACACCATACAGCAATCTTTTCTAAATCGCTTTGCAAGTGATGCTGGTCTTTGGATGACCTTGCTAGACGGTAAATTGCAGCATCATTTGCGAGCAACTTAAGAGAACTGCTCAGATTGTCACCCAAGTCATTTATATAGTTCAGGAACAGCAGAGGTCCCAGGACGCTTCCCTGAGGAACACCTGATATCACTTCTGTTTTACTGGATTATTTGCCGTTTATTACTACGAACTGCGACCTTCCTGACAGGAAATCACGAATCCAGTAGCACAACTGAGACGATACCCCATAGGCCCGCAGCTTGATTAGAAGTTGCTTGTGAGGAACGGTGTCAAAAGCTTTCTGGAAATCTAGAAATACGGAATCAGCTTGATATCCCCTGTCGATAGCGGCCATTACTTCGTGCGAATAAAGAGCTAGCTGCGTTGCACAAGAGCGATGTTTTCTGAAGCCATGCTGATTACATATCAATAGATCGTTCCCTTCGAGGTGATTCATAATGTTTGAATACAGTATATGCTCCAAAACCCTACTGCAAACCGACGTCAATGATATAGGTCTGTAGTTGGATGGATTACTCCTACCACCCTTCTTAAACACTGGTGCGACCTGCGCAATTTTGCTATCTGTAGGTACAGATCTAACGGTGAGCGAGCGGTTGTATATGAGTGCTAAGTAGGGTGTGGTGTGAGGAGGCATAAAGTTGCATGGGCGTATTGAGCTCTAAGCCTTTGAACTCGGCCGGTCAACGTTATTGTGAAACTGTGCTCTGTCACCAGTGAGACGTTCTTCTGTCCGTCTCGTTTAAGCCCGCGCCCTAGTTATGCCTTGGCTTCCCGTCGGCGCTTTTCCGCGTGGAGTGACTGAGCCGTGAAGCGTGGCAGTGCGCCATCGAATCCGGAAATGCTTGTTTGTCTTACTTGCGGTAGTTTGTGTGGTGTCGGCCGGCTCATTGCGCCGTGAGGTTCCACGGCATAGCGTGTCTGACTTGGAGAAGCAGTTAGCTCCGATTATGCTTGTTATTGTCGGAAGAGAATTGAAATAAGGAGCTGTGATGTCGTTGTTCCGGGGAGCAGTGGGAGTCGCCGAGGACGGTTGCTCCGGGAATGTTGTGAGCACTGAGGGCGGCAGGTTTTCCTCCGGGACTGAAGTTGAGTACATTTCGCTTTTGCCGTTGTGCTTGTGACTTGCTATTGCCTTGTATTAGGGTGGTGTTTGCGACGTCCTTTATGTTGCTGCCGCCGACATTCTGTTTTCCGTCCCCCGGTTTAGCTCGCCGATTCTGAACCTATGAAGGAAAAGGTTGAATGTTAGTTCTGCACTGCGTTTGCGGAATTTGACTTCGAGTGTGTAGGTTGTTCTTGTACTGCTGGGCTGGTTCCTCGGTTAGGCGTCGACGTGAGCGTGAATTGCTCGGTTAAAATTTGCAGCAGGCACTCCGGTCATGGTCGATGCTGTAAAACGAGGATAGTAGAACATGTTGAATCAAAGGCTGTGAATATGAACTTCTGCTCTGTCATGTTACACTAGGCGACTGTCTAATTAGGTACTGATGTATTGGTGGGTATCTATTGATTCTTGTGACCAATTTGATAGTCTGTTCCAAGCCTACGTGTTCTATGTATGTGAGAGAAAGGAAAGAAATTTGTAAAGTACGTGGCTGTGCACACCTTCAAGGTTGTTGGTGCATGTGTTTATCTTAAGGATTGTTTTAGTACCGTATGTTATTATCTGCCCCCTTTTAGACTGAAAATTTTACAGGGTTAGAGAATTTTATTTGTATGTTTACTTATATGAACAGTGTCGATTGCTCTGCTGGCTTTTACGCCATTTTGTGAAATGTGGCAGCTTTGCGCGGCGGTTTAATGATTTGTAATTGAAGGGCATCATTTAATTCCTCTTTGGGGCTCGCCTTGTATTTTTCCTGTTTGGAACTACCTGAAGATTGTAAACCATGATATTGGGGCCCGATGACTGATTAGTGGCCTTGCAGCTGCTTGTATTTTATACTCAGCAACTGTGGTTTAACTTTTGTAAATTTGCTAGCCATGTTGGTGTGCGATTGTTTGCATTTTAAATTTTTATTTTAAGCCAGTTTACCTTTCGGAAGTATATGCATGTATTGTTGTCCCTAGATTTTAAGCTGGATAGTATCAACTGATTTATTTAAGGTTGCTAAGTTTTAGGGAATTGCTTCACTAATGTGGATTCTAAATGTAATGTGGCCCTTAAGGCTCGATTACTGATAAATTTGTTTATTTGCCTTCTGTTTTTGAGAACTTGCCTGACCTTAACCATCGGCCAACCCTTCAGGCTGAGCTGTTTATTAAGTACCTTGATAAATTGGCCCTTCAGGCCCCCCTTTTGGAAGCTCTACAGCCCTTAAGGCTTTGAAATCCAGTTTCAATACTTAACCTCCTTTGTTAGTGTACTGGGGCCCTTAACACCGGCTTACTGATAAATTCCTGGCCATTACTTACTTATTGCAGAATTTGACTAACTTCATTTATTACCTGGCCCTTAAGGTCGAGCTGTTAATAAGCACTTGTTATTTTCCAGTTGATATTTTTAAGATTTTCTTATGTTTTTAATTTGGCCCTTCAGGCTGTCTTTGCGATTGCAGCCCTTAAGGCATACGCAGTAGTATGTCGCGTGGTACAGTGTTAAATTGTTGATGTACTAGTTTCTTAAGGTTTGATTATCCCTATATTAATTATCTTGGCAGATTGTATAATGTATTTTAGCTAGTTTTAATAAATGCATTAGACGTAAGGTGTTGTGTTACTTCTACCAGCACTTGGCCCTGCTTCCTCGCCCGATCCTAGTGGCTCCTTCCTTCCTTGATTGTTAGTATTTTTGCCCGTTAGCCAGTATTATCGGTTTCAACCAGGTGTGTGTGTTCAGGTGTGCATACGGACCTGATTTCATTTTTATGGATGAGAATAGGCAACCACATTATGCCCAGGAGCGGGCGCTCGTCGAACGAGAGGATATTCAGCGAATGGACTGCCCCAACTTGCAATCGCGCACTTGTGGGATGCGTTGGGGGGAGGTATTTGAGGACATCCACATGCGCCAACGACCGTCCACCATTTGTCACCCTTGCTGGTGGAGAAATGGAACTCCCTACCACGAGCACTCATTACCAGCCGTGTGCTCAGCATCGAAGCACAATGGAAATGCTCTGTGGCTAGTGCCACCCGTCGGCTAGACCGGTCCCCTGGTGCAGGTCTTTCGAGTTGACGCCACTTCGGCGACTTGCGCGTCGATGGCGGTGAGATGATGATGACAACACAACACCCAGTCCCTGAGCGGGGAAAATCTTCGATCCAGCCGGGAATCGAACCGGGGCCCCTTGGCATGAAAGGGCGTCGCACTGACCACTCAGCTATCGGGTCGGACGGAAGCACATTGAAAAACGTTCATTACCGTCCATGGTGATCACAGACACAACTATGAAGCATGTCCTGTGGTTCATAATACCCAAGGGGGCCGTCATAAATCGCGGTTTCAGCACAGTTTCTTTTTTTTCTTTTTTTTTAACAAAAGTTAACAGGATTATAGCCTCTCCCCGATGCTGTTCAATCTGTATATTGAGCAAACAGTAAAGGAAAGAAAAGCAAAGTTCGGAGTAGGTATTAAAATCCATGGAGAAGAAAAACTCTGAGGTTACCCGATGACATTTTAATTCTGTCAGAGACAGCAAAGGACATGGAAGAGCAGTTGAACGGAATGGACTGTGTCTTGAAAGGAGGGTATAAGATGAACATCAACAAAAGCAAAAAGAGGATAATGGAATGTAGTCGAATTAAGTCGGGTGATGCTGAGGGAATTAGATTAGGAAATAAGACAAAGTAGTAAAGGAGTTTTGCTATTTGGGGAGCAAAATAATTGATGATGGTCGAAGTAGGGAGGATATAAAATGTTGACCGGCAATGGCAAGGAAAGCGTTTCTGAAGAAGAGAGATTTATTAACATTGAGTATAGATTTAAGAGACAGAAAGTCTCTTCTGGAGGTATTTGTATGTGTGTAGGCGTGGAAGTGAAATGTGAACGATAAACAGTGTAGACAAGAAGTGAATAGAAGCTTTCGAAATATGGTGCTACAGAAGAATGCTGAAGATCAGATGGGTAGATGACGTAACTAATGAGGAGGTATTGTACGGAATTGGAGAGAAGAGGAGTTTGTGGCACAACTTGACTAGAAGAAGGGATCGGTTGGTAGGACATGTTCTGAGGCATCAAGGGATCACCATTTTAGTACTGGAGGGAAGGGTGGAGGGTAAAAATCGTAGGGGGAGAACAAGAGATGAAAGCACTAAGCAGATTCAGAAGGAAGTAGGTTGCAGTAGTTATTCGGAGATGAAGAGTCTTGCACAGGATAGAGTAGCATGGAGAGCTGCATCAAACCAGTCGCTGGAATGAAGACAAGAAGAAGAAGAACAACAACAACAGTGATGAAGATTGGTTCAAATGGTTCTCAGCACTATGGGAGTTAACTTCTGAGGTCATTACTCCCGTAGAACTTAGAAGTACTTGTTTTGTTGGCAGAAGAGCCAACACCGTGTTATGAATGGAGGCCGAAATGCACGCGTTTTAGCTCACGCAGGCTGGCGTGAGGAGGGAAGGCCTATACTGAAGTGAGGTCTGGAACATGACAAGGAATTAGAATTCAGAAAGCGGACGTAATTAGTTTGATACTTATCTTTAATCCATTAATGATGAAAGTCGCTCTTGACGGTACATGAGTCACAATATTATGTGTTCAGAAGACATAGAAACTGAATATGGCGCCTTGCTAGGTCGTAGCAAATGACGTAGCTGAAGGCTACGCTAAACTAGCGTCTCTGCAAATGAGAGCGTGTGTAGTCAGTGAACCATCACTAACAAAGTCAGCTGTGCAAACTGGGGCGAGTGCTAGGGAGTCTCTCTAGACTAGACCTGCCGTGTGGCGGTGCTCGGTCTGCAATCACTGATAGTGGCGACACGCGGGTCCGACTTATACTAACGGACCGCGGCCGATTTAAAGGCTACCACCTAGCAAGTGTGGTGTCTGGCGGTGACACCACACTACTTATACCTAACTAATCTAACGACAGCACATACGTCCATGCCCGAGGCAGGATTCGAACCTGCGACCGTAGTGGTCGCGCGGTTCCAGACTGCAGCGCCTAGAACCACTCAGTCACCCCGGCCGGCAGTGATGAAGGTGGATACTGTCTACAAAGTGTGCTGCGAGTTGAATTAGTAGTAACGGAGTAATAAATTAAAACGTCATATCTGATGAAGTATACCTGCATGAACAGAAACAATGTAGTAAGCAGAAAACTTTACCCTTTTATTAATTTGTATGGGGCGTCGTTGGGAAGAATTTTCGTAAATGTTTGAAATTACAACTAAAGTTTGTTTTAAGTCGCTAAGTGCTTTCATTTTCAAATACTGGATAAACATAGTCCGGGTATTTGCGCGCCATTTGTTACGCTGCCTCGACAAAAATATAGTTTGTTATTGTAATATGTGTGTTATTGTATAAACCTCAACATGGGATTATACTTCTTAATGAGGGGGTTACGACGACAGTTTAAATTTTTAAATAGCCCGCTAAATATTAAAACTCAAATTTTGGTTGCATCTGTAAACCGTTCTACAGGCGACCTGCAATTAATACCTGGTGGTGTGCTGACGGTTCGGTAACACAGATAAGTGCGTCAAGCTTTGCGTGGTTCGTCGACTTTGTAGGCTGCGAGCCGGCACGAATCATCAAGGAGTAACAGGCGCGGATGTTCCAGTCCCGCTCTGCCAACTGCGATATCTTTAACGGTCCTTCACAGTGAAGGCCAATTCCAACGTAACAACCATTGTAAAACTTCCTGGCAGATTAAAACTGTGTGCCGGACCGAGACTCGAACTCGGGACCATTGCCTTTCGCGGGCAAGTGCTCTATCAACTGAGCTACCCTAGCACGACTCACGGCCCGTCCTCACAACATTTACTTCTGCCAGTAACTCGTCTCCTACCTTCGAAACTTTACAGAAGCTCTGCTGCGAACCTTGCAGAACATAATTGCGGACACATGGCTTAGCCACAGCCTGTGGGATGCTTCATATCAGCGCACACTCCGCTGCAGAGTGAAAATCTCATTCTGGAAACATCCCCCAGGCCGTGGCTAAGCCATGTCTCCGCAATATCCTTTCTTTCAGGAGTGCTAGTTCTGCAGGGTTCGCAGGAGAGCTTCTGTAAAGTTTGGAAGGTAGGAGGCGAGATACTGGCAGAAGTAAAGCTGTGAGTACCGGGCATGAGTCGTGCTTGGGTAGTTCAGTTGGTAGACCACTTCCCTGCGAAAGGCAAAGGTCACGAGTTCGAGTCTCGGTCGGGCACACAGTTTTAATCAGCGCAGAGTGAAAATCTCATTCTGGAAGCATTGTAAGTTTGGCAAACTTGCAACTATTGTGAGTTTGACAAACCTACAGCTGTTGACAATTGTTGTAAATGTTCACAACAGTTCCAGACTCTTGTAGGCTCACATTAGCAGGCTTTTTTTATTTTTACAGAATCGAATTTGGTTCTGACTGAAGATCCATTATCATGGCTATGTGCTATAATTGTCGGTGTAATTATTTGTCGCAAAAATCAACCCAAAAAGAGTTTCTGTTACAATGCTACCATGGAACTTATACATTTATAAGCCAAAATATTACGGCCGGAGCCCGCTGTCACGTTGGATGTCGTCGGGTGCCGTTGCGGGATCGTTTAGCGGTAAGGAAGGTATATAAATGGATCAAAGAAGTATGGGAAATCATTCTAGCGACGGCACAGGCCGCAAATGCGGAAATCTACTGACATAAGCGACTTTGACAAAGGGGATATTATCATCACTCAGAACCTGTGAAAGGGTATCTCTAAAACGGCTTAGCGAATCGAATGTTGGCGCGCTGGTGTAGTGAGAATCTACAGAAAGTGCTAGAACGACAGTGAAATTACCAGTAGGCGAAAAGTGGTTGGAGGTCCACTTTTCAAAGAACGTGCAGTTTGAAGGCTTGCCTGCTCTGTAAAGCAGGACAGCTGGTGACGTGTGGCATCTCTGCCGACAGAGCACAATGCTGGTGCATGCACAAGTGATTCGGAGCACACCGTTCTTGTACGCTGTCGAAAATGGGGCTACCCAGCAGCCGACTTTTACGTGATCACCTGTTGGCACAACGACATCTTAAAGCACTATAATAGTGGACACCGGATCGTCGAAATTGGACCGTGTATCAATGGAAACGTGTCGTCTCGTCGAATGGATCACCAGGTCGACGGTCGTCTCCCCAAATGGCGTCATCATCGCGACCGGCGTTTCGATATGTGCACCGCGCCAAGGAAGCAAGTAGGTGGGAGCAGTGTTACGCTGTGGGAGACATTCAGCTGCGCCCACATGGGACCTGTGGTAGCAACAGAAGACACGCCCACAGCTGCGAACCACCTGCACCCCTTCATCAATCTTCCCCACCGAAGATACCTTCCAGTAGGATTATTGGCCGTGTCTCAAAGCCACAACCGTGCTACACTTGTAAGACATCATGGTATCCTGACCTTCATTGCTTACATATTCCTCCCTCACAATCATATTCCGCACATCAAGACGCTTCATGCGAACCAAAACTCGATAAGATAAAGTCAATGTTGTATGAATTCATGTAAACGATATGTAAATAACAAGTAAATCCCAAGTGCGCACCGAGGTTGCAATACTCGAGGCTGGCGTACACACACACACATTCAAGACACGACGGTCACAAAAGAGGCAAACCGCATGCCAGGAGGCCGGTCCCTTCACAGGACGAGTCAACCTATCTATGTCGGCCGGCGACCGCCCGTAGAGCAGACAGCACTTGCCCAAGTGAAAGGGAGAACGACCCTGTGTTCCACTTAAAAGCAAATTCCGCTACACTGTGTGGGAACGCCCAGCCTACACATTCTTTACAAACATAGCTTGCAGTTTCAGAGCTTTTCACAGGGAGACAGGAAACGCCAAACGCCGATGCTACAGATTTCCGGATTGGTCACCTTAAACGAAACGTCATTCTCCCGTTTTAGAAGAGCAATGCTGATTGGCAGACGATATTCCTGGCGCCTTGAGCTGAAGGAGTAATGGAAGAGACCAAAAGATATACCCCTTCACGTCTGGTATGGAGAGGAGCCATTCCGTTGTCGCTCTCGGAGCAAGGATATGTAACGAGAGCATGTGCGCTTGTACGTGTACTGAAAGAGTCAGGAACAAGTCTCTCATCAGTACTTCACTGGGAGAGCACCTCTGTTGAGAGCGAATCGGAGTGCGACTATATACTGAGTCCTTGTGATTAAGTGGTATTGACAGTGCTGCCCACCACACTTATTGTATGGTGTGAACGGACAGAGTTATAGTTAAACGCCTGCGAGCGAATTTTTGAGTGGCATCAAGGAGGACTGGTTATCTGACCGGTGTACCACGCCTATAGTTAGAATAGGGGTGAATAGGAGTCCTTGACCTCATCAAGGTGTAGGGAGAGCTTCATTGGCGAAGGTCAATCAAGATAGCACGCAGCCAGCAGTCATCACAGCTTACGGTATTGTGCCCTACAGCTCTTGCGAGCCAGATATTTCCTCCACAACAGTACACTTCACTGCATTTCACACGCGACAGCCTCGACCGTACCTAGCAACATTCTAACAGGTAATTATTCAAGTTGAGTAGGCGCGGCTCTCAGCCATTCTGCCAAGTCAATAACAAACTTTGTATAGAAATTTCATTAGCGAATGGTATCCTTAAGAGGTAACTTCACATTCCGAAAAGAACCCGGAAATAACTTGTTCAGTTCATAACTAAAAGTGCCATTGTGATTTGTCAGAATTTTTGCAAAAAGAAAATAATGATTTTCGTTAGTTTCATGTTTTTCTTACACTAACCAGCACTACTCCAGTACCGACGTATCCCACTAGTTACGTAAGAAATTTTGTGAATTTTTGTGTCATTTCCTTACAGCGGACGACTCCAAAAGATATTTATTGCTGAAAGCTATTCAAGTATTTCTCTTTAGAAAGTTAGGAGCGTCTGACTTCTGTAGTAGTGTGGGGGTGGAAAGTGCATCTTGCAGTAGCCGCACGGTAAAGGGTACATCTCAGATTAATCCGTTGCGCAGAATGACAGAACAGCAACCACACGCTAAAGACAGTGGTTCAAGGAGCATGAGAGTGTACTCAGGTTGATGCAGTCTCGAAATTCGCTTGATGCTAATCAAGTGGAATCTATTTGTGTCGCTTTCAGGTGCCATCACTGCGTACTAAAATTAGTGGTCCGCTGTCCACGGAAATTACGACTTCTGCGTGGACATCTGATGAGACATATCTCCACAAACCTACCAACAAACTGTCGAATCCATGAGGTGCAGACCCTATGACGTATTGCGGTGCGGAGATGGAGCGACAGGTTATTAAGCAGGTGGTCATAATGTTTTCGCTCGTCAGTGTAATTCTTTATTGCAGGAGCTCCATATCGAAGACAGGTGAGGTTATAAGAATTTTGTCAGAATTAAATGTGGGCATTTCGAAAGATTCTTGAGGATAGTGGCACCATATATTCAACGTAGTGACACAAACCTTAGAGCCTCAGAGTCGCCAGCGGAACAGCTGCTTATAGCCCTTTGCTTTTTGGCAACGGGTTTTAGTAAAACAGGTTGTCCTGTGTAGAACCAGTACACCTCACATACCGGTCAATCCTCTAGTCGAAGTGCTTGTGAAGTGGCAACACTGACTCCAAAGTGTGCTACGCTGCATTTTATGGGGAAGTTGAGTGCATCTGTGTGTTTGTACTGAGTTGTTACAGAAATCTGACAGTTTACTCAAGAATTATGACGTTTTCGGAAAATGAACACCTCCTCTATAAAAACCAACATGGAGTTCGTAAACAGAGATGCTGCTCTTTTCCTCCATGAGATCCACAGTACAGTGGACAACGGCACTCAGGTTGATGCCGTGTTCCTTGATTTCAGTCAGGCATTCGACACCGTCCCGCATTGACATTTACGAGCTTACGGAGTATCGGAGCAGACTTACGGTTGGATTCAACACTTTCTTGTAGATACAACTCACCACAGTCCGCAGCTCGTGGTCGTGTGGTAGCATTCTCGCTTCCCGCACCCGGGTTCCCGGGTTCGATTTCCAGCGGGATCAGGGATTTTCTCTGCCTCGTGATGAGTGCGTGTTGTGTGATGTACTTAGGTTAGTTAGGTTTAAGTAGTTCTAAGTTCTAGGGGACTGATGACCATAGATCTTAAGTCCCATAGTGCTCAGAGCCATTTAAACCATTTTCAACTCAACACATCGCTCTTAACGGAACAAAATCGACAGACGTAAAGGTTATATTCCGAGTAGCACAGGGAAGTGTGACAGGGCCGTGGTTGTTTACAATATACATAAATAATGTAGTACGGGCGTAGAAAGCGTCGGATGCTCCTTAAGGCTATTCGCAGATGATGCACTTGTCTATACTAACGTAGTAACGCCAGAAGATAGTGATAATTTTCAGAACGACCTGCACAGAATTGATGAATTGTGCAGGCTCTAGTAGTTGACCCTGAACGTAAATAAATGTAACGTATTGCGCATACATAGGAAAAGAAATACACTACTGTACAGCTACACTATTGATGACAAACAGCTGGAGACAGCGTATGCCGTTGAATATCTAGGCATAACTATTCAAAGCGACCTTAAGTGGAATTACCACATAAAACAGATAATGGGAAAAACAGATACCAGACTCAGATTCATCGGGCAAATCTTAAGGAAAAGAAGTGGCTTAATAAGGCGCTTGTTCGCCCGATTCTTGAGTATTGTTCATCCATCTGGGATCCCTATCAGCTAGGTCTGATAGAGGAGGTACAGAGGATCCAACGGAGAGCGGCACGTTTCATCACGGGATCGTTTAGCTGGCGAGAGAGCATTACGGAGATGGTAATCAAACTCCACTGGCGGATGTCACGAGAGAGGCGTTGTGCATCACTTTGAGATTTGCTACTGAAATTTCGGGACTGCACTTTTCAGGAGGAGTCGGACAACGTATTACTTCCTCCCGCCCCCTTCTCCCCCCCCCCCCCCCCACCTCCCCCCACATACATCTCTCTTACAGACCACGAGGGGAAGTTCGAGAAATTAGACCCGATACAGAGGTTTTGCGACACTCATTCCTCCCACGCACTATTCGCGAGTAGAACAGGGTTGAAGGGGTCAGATAGTGGTACCGAAAGTACCCTCTGCCACACACCAGTACATGGCTTGTGGAGTATGATGTAGATGAAATCGATATTGTGGAGTGTTACAAAAATGCAGGCTCCATCAAGGAATGTAAAGGCGAAATATCCTGGTGGGAAACTTCCAACTACCATCACTATTGAAAATGTGTATAAGAAATGGAGGGCTGCAGGATCCATTATGAATGTGCAGAGGAACAGGCGAGCGACAGAGAGTATCCTTGAAACTATCAAGAGAATTCGCATGGAGATTACGAGAAGTGTCTGCAAGTAGGTAAGAAGATTATTGAAACAGGTTGGTACAGCTTGAACATCGTGTCTCCTTGTACTAAAAGATATGAAATTAAAAGTCTATCGTCTGACAGGCAAGACTTGAAATCTGAGGATCTGGAAAAAAAGCGAGTTCACTATTCAAACTGGCTGCTAATAAATTGCCAACGACTACTTGGATCCATTGCTTTACTTAATAGCAGATGAGATCTGGTTTCATTTGTCAGTCTATGTAGACTCCCAGAACTGCAGATACTGCTTACAGGAAAACCCACTTGGGAAGACCCACCTATTCTGCGTGAGAAACTTCTCCACTTAGAGACGATAGCGTTTGACGCGCGTTTTGTGATACGCACATTATTGGCCGCATAATTTGCAATTGCACGTTAAACAGTGCCAGATATCTAGAGGTCTTTAACTCATTCTATGCACAACAAATGCAGAGAAGCTATATGCAGTATTGCAACAAGATGGAGGAACCGCTAACTCATCCAACCAGAGTATGGCTCACATCACCAATGTGTTCCATGAAGACAGACTTGTCAAGATCCCCGGACTGAACATCGTGTGATTTTTATTTATGGGAGACACTAAAAAGCGATGTGTATGCTGACAATCCTAGCACAATAAACGATCTTAAACGGAACGTTACTGGAGAAATTAACATCGGCCCTGAGAATTACGGCGTGTTGCTGTTAACGTCATCACACGAAGTCATCGATGCCTGGATGCCCATGGTCGCTACCTGCAGCGTCTCCTATAAACAGGTAACTACATGTTTTTTTAACGTTACTATTGCCTATTCTTTCTCAGTTCATCGTCACTTGAATCTCGCTCGCAAGGCGCACCGGTTTTATGTGGAACACCCTGTACAATTTTTATGTATTGCCAGTACATATCATTGGTCATAATCGGTGAAAGTGTGCCTAGAGCGTGGGTTATTGTCAATGTACTCAATGATTTTGTAGAAGCAAGTACTATTATAATGCTTTCCATACATTCTTAACGCACTTACTGGCAAATACTGCATATTCAATTCCTTCCCAATAACCCACTATGTGAAAATTATTGTTAAGGTCTCAGACTGCGATAGGTGTTGGCAAATATTTCAGCCTCTAAGTAAAAAAAAAGTATAAGTTATCGGAAGCACATTAAACACATGCACTTTCACTCAGATACCCTATATTTTGTCAGAATTTCCATCTGAAAGGAAGCAAAGAAAATATATTTCGAGACCCAAAATGGAACGTATATGTCATTGCTTTAAACTTAAAAATATTGTTAAATTGAAAGAATTCATTCATAAAATTATTGAGATTTGCTCTACAGAATTTAAAAAAAAAGGTAAGTCAAAAATATCACAGTTTTTCCTCACTCCCTGCTATCAGTATCTGAATGTTTTCTGCATTTTCAGCATTTTCTGCTGAAGGAGCAGCAGCTTTGGCTTCCACTTGCTCAGCAAGCTTTTCTTTGGTGTCATATATTACATATTTTTATTTCAAGAGCACTTTCTCTTCACTGAAGCCTCTCTGCAAATGCAGAGTACTTGTCTACTCTTTCTGTTTTTGATTGCTTTTTATTTACGCGATGAAATTCATGAGCCGTGGCGCTCGTTACTGGCGCACCAGTCTCCTGGATGTCCATTATTGATCCTTCGATGTTTCTTATCTTTGCCTGCCTTGTTGTTTTCCTCATTCGCGGGGCGAGTGGCAGTTGACGTTTGCTCGGGCTACCTGCTGAGACGCCGCGAGGTACGAGGTGGGAAGCAACCACGTACATGTGGAGTTGGTTGTACGCGGTCTGCCGGTTCGGGATGGAGGGTATGTGTTGGCTGCCTGCCTAGTCTGCTCTCCTGATTTTGCTCGCCGTGCCTTGCGACCGCCTAACTTGGATTGCTGCCTGGTGTATCCTACACGAGCCATACCGGACGTCTAGCAGAAGCCAGCAGAAGTTAAACAGCCTTGTGTTTCTTTTAAAGAAAAGGAGCAAATGTATAAGACTTTTTGTAACCAATTTTGGTGGCCTCTTAAGTGTGGCCTTCGCGTTTATACTGCCTTTGGGGAGAGCTCATTCTTTTAAATTTAAATGGGGTTCCCTGACCTTCATAATCTTTTGGGGGTTTTATTTGAATTTTCTCTTTGGGGTTCTTTCCTTGCGCTTGGTTAAATGTTTAATTGTATAGCGTGAAGTGACTCCTGGTGTCATTCCTCGTTAAGTAATGCTGGTTTATGTGTACTTAATTTTGAATTGGTCATTTGAATTAAATTTTGGAGCGCAGTACAGCACTAAGGCAACCTCTTTGTATACCACCTTGTGCCCCGGTCTAGTACCTTAATTTTCAGTGGCACGAGTTAGCTCCACTACCGGTTTTACTGTTGTGTTTCCTTCAAAATCGTGTCTTGTATAAGTTGGCCCCATGTGTGTCGGGAAAGACAGAGATGACCTTTAGTGTGACTTCAGTGCTAGTCAGTTAATGGAATCTAGATTTTGGCTTGGCTTCCACTGAAGAGTTTGAGTGTAGTGTGTTGGATTTGTTATTCATTTAGTTACTGTAAGTTTGTTTATTTAATAGGGAGCAAGACATTTAAAGACTGTTGGTATCAACTCTCCTAGTTGCGGGGTGTTGCTAATTGCCGGCCGCGGTGGTCTCGCGGTTCTAGGCGCGCAGTCCGAAACCGCGCGACTGCTACGGTCGCAGGTTCGAAACCTGCGTCGGGCATGGATGTGTGTGATATCATTAGGTCAGTTAGGTTTAAGTAGTTCTAAGTTCTAGGGGACTGGTGACCACAGCTGTTATGTCCCATAGTACTCAGAGCCATTTGAACCTTTTTTTTTTTTTTTTTTTTTTGGTTCCTAATTCGTTCCAAATGGCCAATTCAATGGCAAGGCTGTTGATTAGTTGGTTACTGTGAGTACAAATTCACGATCTTCATTTGTTACCGAAATTGTTGAAGTGTCTGTGTCGTGATTCAGTCACTAGCTACGTGTTTGAGCTAAACTGATATGAACCTTACATTGCCTCCTTAAAATTTGTTGCCAGCAGAAACCCTTAAGACAACTAAGTTTTGTCATTGCTTATGTTAACCTTTACTGGGAGCAATATTTCATGTAGTTAAATTTTGTCTTAAAATGTGTATTTCTCTGATGTAATAAACGAGCGATAAAAGAAAAAAGCAAAGGGGCCTGGTCCTTCCCATTGTGTCCGTATCATTTCATAGACGTTCATAGACGTTGAAGGTTCATTTATATCAGGTGTAAGTTCCCCACTAAGTGTTTCTGTATGAAATGTAGCCCAAATTAACCCCCCACTCTCTAAAAAGTCTACATATTACCAAAAGTATGTAAGCACAAACTGTTATCCAGATTAAACTCGTATACAAGCCTTTGACTAAACAGAACCTAATTTGAATTGAATTTTAAATTGTCTGAATACAAATTGTCCTTATACTGAATGCGTAAGTGAAAAAAACAATATGCGGTCATAATCAAAATACCCACGTACCGCGCGTCTTGACAACATTGTTGCAGATTTTTCGAAAGCACATCGGCAAACACCAAGCAGCCAACGGCAAGCTAGTTTTCTGTTTTTAAATAAAATAGATAACCGAACAGTATTCAAATTGTTGCATACCACGTGGCGCAATGTGGTGATGCGTAATCATAAATCTTATTTGAACAGTAGCGTGGAGAGAGTAGCCATTCCTATGAAATAATATTCCAAGACAGCGATTCTAGATTGACGTATGTATTTTTGACAGAGTAAAACTTCCCGTTATTTTCACTAATAACATTCGTCTGAACTACACTACATTAAAAGTGAGCAATTGTTAAAAAAGGGTACAATGTTAACAGAGAATTCCTGTACAAATCAAACAGCTCAATCGGATGACATGTTAACGCATGACTCAGGGAAGTGGGGTGGTCTTTCCCTCAGCTCTGAGCAAGTGAACGAGGTTAGCTAGCTGACAATCATTCCGACAAACTAGCTGTGCAGTGCTGCAGTCTTAACTCAAACTTCACTTTTACTTTGTTAAAAATATATTATTCAAAATGTATTCTCTCTTTTCTCCTTTCTATATACTGAGTGATAAAAAAGTCAGTATAAATTTGGAAACTTAATAAAACACGGAATAATGTAGATAGAGAGGTAAAAATTGACACACATGCTTGGAATGACATTGGGTTTTATTAGAACAAAAAAAACAAAGTTCACAAAATGTCCGACAGATGGCGCTGGACAGCTAAACGACAGTGACTGCGCATGGCAATCGCGTATAAAAGGAGCTGTAATGAGAGAGAGAATCAGATGCGTCAGCAGTCGCAGCATGTTGACGTTACCTGAAAAGGCGCTTTTAGTGAAGCGGTATTATCAGAATGGGGAATGTGCTAGTTGAGCGTTACGATCCTATCGCCATAGGAAGGAGATTCGAACGGGTAGAGATCCGTTGACAAATGCAGCTGTGGCGAGAATGATTTCGAAGTTCGAAGCCACGGGTTGTTTAGACGACAGACCCCGTAGTGGCCAACCGAGCACAAGGCGTAATGCTGCTGAGGCAGTTCAGGAAGAAATGGAGACTGTTGTAGCGGGTTCGTCTATGCACGGGGAAGTCAGCGCTCGTGCAGTCGCACGTCGCACCGGCATTCCATACACTACTGTTTGGTTGGCACTTCCCCTCCGATGCTATCAGTACAAAATCCATCGGCCACTTGGCGAATTAGTGAAGCAGAGGGCATTTGCGGTGTGGGCGTTTCAAAAGATGGCGGAAGATGTTGATTGGTTGAGTAACGTGATGTGACCGACGAAGCTCATTTCACGCTCCGAGGGTCTGTCAACGCCCACAACTGCAAAATTTGGGCTACCGACAATCCTAGAACTGTCGTGGAAACTCCATTGCACGACGAGAACGTCACAGTATGAGTTGGATTTGCCACATCTACCGTTATCGGGCCTTTTTTCTTCGAGGAAATGCGTGATTCTGGTTTTGTAACTGCTATCGTGACGGGTGAAAGATACACCGACATGTTACAGAATCGCATCATCCCCAGCCTGGCTGATGAACACCTGTTGGAACGTACGATGTTTATGCAGGATGGCGCTCCACCCCATATCACTAGACGCGTGAAAGATCTCTTGCGCCCGTCGTTTGGTGATGATCGTGTGCTCAGCCGCCACTTTCGTCATGCTTGGCCTCCCAGGTCCACAGACCTCAGTCCGTGCGATTATTGGCTTTGGGGTTACCTGAAGTCGCAAGTGTATCGTGATCGACCGACATCTCTAGGGATGCTGAAAGACAACATCTGACGCCAATGCCTCACTATGAAACGTCCCATTAGAAAAATTGTACAAGACTGTGCTTAAACTGAAACACAATATTTTTGGCGCAACTCAATCTGACTTCCAAAAATCCCTACGAAAGAATGGCCTTGATTAACATAAACCTATACGTTTCACAAATCACTTACCTCACAAAAATCTTCGTAACGCTCAAGCTACTGCAATACCGCGAGCGCCAATACTGCCAGCTAAATAAAAGATTCAAACTACGGAAGGCACTAACTACTGATAGGTATAGTTAGCAAATGAAAGATTTTAATAGAGAACAAACAATGTATTTACCTTAGTATTCATAATATATATATATATATCACTTCATGACACCAATTCTTACAAATTTCAAAACTCCTCCATCTCTCTACCCACGTCCACCACTGCTGGCGGCTCACCTCCAACTGCGCAACGCTACGCGCTGTAAGCATCCAGCTGCCGCTGCCCAACACTACAATGGCAGACAACAATGCAAACCAGCCACAGACTGCACACGGCACAGCCGGTGATATCATACAGAGCGCTACGTGGCGGAGGCGTTACCAATAAAAAAAAACCTAAACATCCTACTTACAACCATAACTACGGACAAGCTTTACAGTGCTGTTCACAACATTATTCCTCGACTATAGCTATTGTTAAGGAATGATGGTGGACATATTATTGCTATTGTGATCAGAAGAAGCGCCATCTGTCGGGCATTTTGTGAACTTCTTTTTTTTTTTTTTTTTTTTTCTAATAATACCCCATGTCATTCCAAGCATGTGTGTCAATTTATACCTCTCTATCTACATTATACCATGATTTATTCAGTTTTCAAATTTATGCTGACTTTTTGATCACCCGGTACATATCATATTCATCCTTTCTGTCTAACTGATACGGTCATAAGTCAACAATCACTATTGAATACTTCCACCACCTACCACGTTTCAACTAAGAATCAGACTGTGCCACAAGACCAAAGATCGCTCAACAGTAACGTATCTTTCTCTCAGTGACATGCACATCGATACTTACAGAAATAAAAATGGCATGCCCGCCTTACACAGTGGCTCCCTTTCTCTTACTTGCAAAATTGGGACTTACGACGGATGTTGAAGGTGACGGACAGTAAGATTCATTGTATGCACTGCACAAGCAAAAACGTTTGGTGCAGCATTCATTGTGGCTTGTAGACTGGTGCTCAGTGGTGTTGCTTAAAATTCATCTAACTCATCACCATCATCTTCATTATAGTCTGCAGTGGCGCAACATGGTGGACAGGAAATGTTTCCGATGAAGTAGGCTGAAGTGGATTTGAGGTCATATGGAATTTCCCGTACTGCGGTGCGCTGGTGCTGACACTTTGAAATATTGCAGCCTGTAGAAGCTGGATCATTGCACTATAATTACACCGGAATATTTAGTGTTCTGCTGCTAGCACATTACAGCGTAACTGGTTACGAAGGATGTAGGCAAGGAAGTGTTTCCAGTGGTGTTGTTTTTAACCACTCCAAGATGAATAACCTATCTGCTACGTCTACATGTACGTAATTACTTTGCAATTCACAATGAATTGCCTGGAATAGTGTTCATCGAACCACTTTCAAGCCATTTCTCTACCGTTCCGCTTCCCAACAGCGAGCGGGGAAAACAAACACTTTTTTTTTTCTTTGATCATTCCTCCCTGCGTAGGAGGGTGCCAACGAAATTTCACGAGAGGGTCCTACTGCAAAAAAAGCGCCTTTGTTTTAATGATTGCCAACACCATTCAAGTATCATGTCCGTGGCAATGTCTTGTGCCTTCTGGAAATCTAGAATTATGGAATCAATTGGAAATGCCCTTTTAATAGCACTCATTACTTCTTTAAGTGCAAACAGCGAGTTGTGTTTCATAATAGCGATATTTTATGAATCCGTATCGGATGTCTGTCAATAAATCGTATTCTTCAAATGGTTCAAATGGCTCTGAGCACTATGGGGCTCAACTTCTGAGGTCATCAGTCCCCTAGAACTTAGAACTACTTAAACCTAACTAACCTAACCCGAGGCAGGATTCGAACCTGCGACCACAGCCGTCGTGCGGTTCCAGACTGTAGCGCCTAGAACCGCTCGGCCACATCGGCCGGCCTCGTTTTCTTAGAGATAAATCGAAATGTTCGAGCACACTATATCTTCCAAAATCCTACTGCAAATTGACTTTAGCGATTTGGGACTGTAAGTCAGTGGAGTACTATTTTTTCCTTTCTTGGGTATCGGTGTGACTTTTGTAACTTTCCAATCTCTAGATACAAATCTTTCAGCGAGCGATAACTTGTACATGTTTGCTAAATACGTGCTACCGTATCCGCATACTCTGATAGGAACCTGCCTGGTGTACAATCAGGACCGGAGACCTTGCCTTTATTAAGTGATCTGAGCCACTTTACTAAACCGAGGTTATCTGCTTCCGAGCTACCGATGTAAGCAGTTGTTCTTGATTCCCAATCACTCCGTCTAAGGTAAAAACTGGCAAGTCTGCACTAAGACCACTTCCTAGAAGAAATGAGGATGTGCCATTTCTTATGGTGGGAGATGACGGTCTCGCTCTTTCAGCGTACCTGATGAAACCATATGCAGGATGGCAAGAGGAAGGCGCCCAAGATATCCGATCTGTCGTGCCAGAGAATGTGTGGAGAATTTTTTTGGAGTGTTGACAGTTTTTCGACGTTTAGAACAACGATGCACTTAGGTCGTTAACAAGCGACATTAGTGACTTATACAGCTGTGTCTTTGCTAAATTTTCTTAGAAGAAAACAAGAAAGTGCCACTGTTTATTCACCACCTTGCAGTTATCACGTGGAAGAGCCAGAAACAGGCAATGAATCAGACGGTAGTTGGAGGATGTCTCCACAAAATAAATGTGTTCAGAGAAAGAAGGGCCCACTCAGGAAGAACCGCAAAGAATAGAAGGTACGAATTTGCAAATTGCTTTGTATCGGATGTTGGTAAAGTGAAACGGCAAGAAAAATACCCACAAATACATATCGATTGAAATGACAAATGTAATTAAAAACTTGCGACGAAAACCCTTACAGTTTTAGTTGTTAACAGTATAAGGCAGTTGCGTTCACTTACACAAGTTCCAGCGGATTGTGATTTTGCACAAGAAAACAAATCGCTAGCCGCTGGAACTTAAGTCAACACAACCGTTTCGCATTATATCTAAAGCACTTTAGCATGTTTCTGTTAATGAAACAACTAATAAAGAGGAACTAAATACTCAGATACTGTTGTGATGCGAGAGCAGACGACATGCTGCTGATCAAAACATGTCTGTAACTGAAAATATTAGCCACCTGAGGATGGACATGATAACCTAAACTGGTTATGGCACGAAAGTAAAAGTATCTGTGGTTTGTTGCGTCATTATCGTTAACGGCCTTGGAGTTCTTGTGATACAACATGGCTAAAATAACTTAACAAGTTTATATGCCAACTATATCCACAGATGATGAAGAGATGAAAAACGTTGAGATAAAATAAATTATGCAGATAGCTAAGGGGAGGAAAATATAATTCTGACGGGGGGAGGGGGGGTGTCTGAAATTCGATAGTAGCAAATGAAAAGAAAAATACCAGGTGAATATCGACTGGGGGAGAGGAATGAAAATGAAAACCCCAGCCAGAATTCTGGACAGAGCGTCAATTAATCATCGACAACACTTCGTTTAAGAATCGTAGAAGAAGACTGTGGAAGAGAGCTGAAGGCACCGGAAAGTTACAAATTGATTTCAGAAACAAATACTTAACTGTAAGAATTTTCATGGGCGGATGTGGATTCTGACCACATTTTATTGGGTATGGACTGCAGTTTAAAAGTGGAGAAATTCCAAACACGTAGGAAATTAAGGAAATGGAAACTGGGTAATCTGAAAAAACTAGAGGCTACTGAGAATTTCAGATGGAGCATTAGGCAACTGTTGACTACATCTGGGGAAAGAAATACAATAGAAGGCAATCGGGCAGCTTTGAGATGAAATAGTGAAGACAGTAGAGAATCAGTTAGGTAAAAAAGACAACGCCTAATAGAAATTCTTCGATTTCACTGGAGATACTGAATTTAATTGATAAATCTAGAACATATAAAATGTGGCAAGTGAAGAAGGCGAAAGGAAATACAAAAATCTAAAAATGAAATTGACCGGAAGAGCAAAGTGGCTAAGCAGGAATCGTTATAGACGGATATGTAGGGATACATAAACACGTACAACCAGGCGAAAGAGAGATACCGCCTGTAGTCCTTGGAGGAAAGAGAAGCACGAGTATGAGTATCAAGAGCTCAGATGGAAAACCATTACTAAGCAAAGACGGGAAATCTGAAAGATGGAAGGAGTATAAGAGGGAATATACACTCCTGGAAATTGAAATAAGAACACCGTGAATTCATTGTCCCAGGAAGGGGAAACTTTATTGACACATTCCTGGGGTCAGATACATCACATGATCACACTGACAGAACCACAGGCACATAGACACAGGCAACAGAGCATGCACAATGTCGGCACTAGTACAGTGTATATACACCTTTTGCAGCAATGCAGGCTGCTATTCTCCCATGGAGACGATCGTAGAGATGCTGGATGTAGTCCTGTGGAACGGCTTGCCATGCCATTTCCACCTGGAGCCTCAGTTGGACCAGCGTTCACGCTGGACGTGCAGACCGCGTGAGACGACGCTTCATCCAGTCCCAAACATGCTCAATGGGGGACAGATCCGGAGATCTTGCTGGCCAGGGTAGTTGATAGTTGACTTACACCTTCTACAGCACGTTGGGTGGCATGGGATACATGCGGACGTGCATTGTCCTGTTGGAACAGCAAGTTCCCTTGCCGGTCTAGGAATGGTAGAACGATGGGTTCGATGACGGTTTGGATGTACCGTGCACTATTCAGTGTCCCCTCGACGATCACCAGAGGTGTACGGCCAGTGTAGGAGATCGCTCCCCACACCGTGATGCCGGGTTTTGGCCCTGTGTGCCTCGGTCGTATGCAGTCCTGATTGTGGCGCTCACCTGCGTCAAACACGCATACGACCATCATTGGCACCAAGGCAGAAACGACTCTCATCGCTGAAGACGACACGTCTTCATTTGTCCCTCCATTCACCCTGTCGCGACACCACTGGAGGCGGGCTGTACGATGTTTGGGCGTGAGCGGAAGACGGCCTAACGGTGTGCAGGACCGTAGCCCAGCTTCATGGAGACGGTTGCGAATGGTCCTCGCCGATACCCCAGGAGCAACAGTGTCCCTAATTTGCTGGGAAGTGGCGGTGCGGTCCCCTACGGCACTGCGTAGGATCCTACGGTCTTGGCGTGCATTCGTGCGTCGCCGCGGTCCGGTCCCAGGTCGACGGGCACGTGCACCTTCCGCCGACCACTGGTGACAACATCGATGTACTGTGGAGACCTCACGCCCCACGTGTTGAGCAATTCGGCGGTACGTCCACCCGGCCTCCCGCATGCCCACTATACGAACTCGCTCAAAGTCCGTCAACTGCACATACGGTTCACGTCCACGCTGTCGCGGCATGCTACCAGTGTTAAAGACTGCGATGGAGCTCCGTATGCCACGGCAAACTGGCTGACACTGACGGCGGCGGTGCAGAAATCCTGCGCAGCTAGCGCCATTCGACGGCCAACACCGCGGTTCCTGGTGTGTCCGCTGTGCCGTGCGTGTGATCATTGCTTGTACAGCCCTCTCGCAGTGTCCGGAGCAAGTATGGTGGGTCTGACACACCGGTGTCAATGTGTTCTTTTTTCCATTTCCAGGAGTGTACTTGAACAAAACCGCGTCTCGAAACAGACGCTGGAAGCCAGTGCGCGAACTTCCATACCTGTTGCTAGCTCCGCCCCTGTAACAAGTGCTCAAACAGAGGCAACTAACACTAATTCTGTCTCTAATACAAACGCCCCAATTTTCGCTAACATGGCGACTGTAAGCAATTTTCCTGCGGCTGATTTCATCCCCACGTTTTCTGGGAAGTTCCACGTTAATGTGGCTACGTTCTTACAAAATATTCGTGATGTGGGTCGCACGTGTGCCTGGCCGGATGATCAATGGGTTTATAGGCACGGTGGAAGAATTGCGTGACACGGACGATTTTGAAGTATTGGCCCGCGGATTGACTACGCGTTATTCCGATGTCAGAGGCACCGCATATTACCGAGATCAATTATCAACCCTTAGGCAGAAGCCTAATGAGGATTTTGATGCCTTTGCAGATCGCATTCGAGCAGTATCTTGTCGTACCTGTAAGCTTGGCGAAAATGCCAGTGAAAACAGAATTTTGCGCTCAGAAGCGGAAGCGCGTGCAATTGATGCATTTGTTCGCGGTATTGACCCCCGCATCAGAGGAGAAGTCAAAGCAGCCTACCCCCCCCCCCCTCCCCCCACACACCTCTCTGAAGCTGTTCGTTTGGCAATGTCACGCGAAGAGGTGTTGCGTTTTTGCGCTGCCGCACCGCGCCCACCGGACCCAGTACCGGTCCCAGAGAAAGAAGTATTCTGTCAGCGTTGTGGGAAGCCCAACCATACGGCAATAATGTTTGCCCCACAAAGTCACCATTTTCAAATCAGATGCGCGGCCACCGCCGCAACGCGGGGTCGAATCAGGGAAACGCTTGGGGGGCAGATTTCCGCCATCCACCCGCGCCCCCGACAAAAATAATACACCCGGTCAGGACCGAAAAGTGCAAAGAGGTGGAACACGTTAGTCTAGTTGGCGTACTCGGGAACAAAATAGTTAGAATTTTAGTTGATACTGGTGCTCAAGTTAGTGTATTGTTTGTGGAGAAAAATGATCGAAGAGTGTTACAGCCACCCCGGTACCACATCAGTGGCCTTGGAGAGGAAGTAATTGTCCCTGCAGGTTCGTGTGTAGTGAATCTGCAAATAGACGAGCGTAAATTCAGTCAGAGGATGGAGGTAGTAAGGCTAAAGAAGGCTGATGATTGGTTGGTTGTTTGGGGAAGGAGACCAGACAGCGTGGTCATCGGTCTCATCGGATTAGGGAAGGTTGGGGAAGGAAGTCGGCTGTGCCCTTTTCAGAGGAACTATCCCGGCGTTTACCTGGAGTGATTTAGGGAAATCACGGAAAACATAAATCAGGATGGCCGGACACGGGATTGAACCGTCGTGCTCCCGAATGCGAGTCCAGTGTCTAACCACTGCGCCACCTCGCTTGGACTTCCTGCACCGTTATCAGGGGATGGTGGATTATCGAACGCGAACTGTGCAGCTCGGCGAAGCAGTTCACCGATTTGGCAGTGCGCACCTCCGTCAGACGCGAGGGAGCTGCGAAAGGCGCCGTTCACAGTCTCTCATAAAACCGCAGATGTGGGCGATAAAAACCACTGACCCTGTGAGGATAAAAGGTGGGAGTCGAAAGATTCTCTGGATAGATGTCAAAAATCAAGATCAGCCTAAGACAGACGTTCTGGTAGACCCGCTCACCCAGAATGATGTTTTAGATCGTCAGTCAGAAGTATCTGCCGATCGGAGAGGAGACAGAAGGGTTTTGCGATACCAGTAAGTATAGATAATTTTGGTGTAAAAGATGTTGTGATACCGAAGGGTACTATTGTTGCCAGTGGACAGGAAATTTTTGAGGAAATAAGAGGAGGTGAGAAGCAGCAAGATGAGAAAGGAAGGAGAAGAAAGAAAATGTTCAGTTAGAGTAGGGCGATATGTCGCGTCGACGTTAAGGAGTCAGTTATCAGAGAAGTTAGGTCATTTAAATAGTGAGGAGAAAATGATGTTGTAGCCAGTATTAGAGGAATTTTCGTGGTTGTTCGAAGAGAGGCAGCTTCTACCGGATACGGATTTGGTTCAGCACGAAATTCCGAACGGGGAACAACTACAGACTGCAGATGGTATGGTATACGGTAAGGTTTTTGTGCAATTGGCCGAGCTTCTTCAACCACAGACTGCAAATGGTATGGTATACGGTAAGGGTTTTGTGCAATTGGCCGAGCAAGATACGATTCAGCAGCAATTAGCTGCAGGAATCATACAACCCTCCTGCGTGGGCGTCTCCGGTGGTCGTTGTGCCAAAGAAATCAGTAAATGGGGAGAAAGCCTATCGCCTATGTGTCGATATGCGGGCAGTAAATCGGGTAACGACACCAGACACATATCCGTTACCGCGCATTGATGAAACATTGGGCCGATTGCGCAACTGTAAGTATTTTACCACCCTTGATTTGCGTTCTGGGTACCATCAAATCCCTGTTGCACCCCAGGACCGCCATAAAACTGCTTTTGTTGTACCTACAGGATTGTATGAATTTGTAAGGATGCCATTTGGATTGAGAAACGCCCCTGCCACTTTTCAAAGATTTGCAGACTTGCTGCTGCGTGGGTTGAAACCTACAACATGCTTGGTGTATTTAGATGACATTATTATTTTTTTCTAAAACGATAAAAGAACATGCAGAAAGACTGAGGGAAGTTTTGCAAAGGTTAAAAGGAACTCATTTGAGTGTAAAATTAGAAAAGTATGCTTTCGCACAGTCTCAATATTTAGGTCATATAATAAGTGGAGAAGGTGTCAAACCGGACCCCCGTTTGACCACCTCAGTAAAGAAAATTCCAACGCCGACAAATGTCAAGGAACTACAGTCATTTTTAGGCCTTGCAAACTACTACAGATGTTTTGTGAATAATTATGCTACCCTTGCTAAGCCCCTGACTAATTTATTGAAAAAAGGAGTTAGTTTTATTTGTACCAAAGAATGTGATAAAGCTATGCAACAAATTCAACATGTTTTAACTAGAACCCCTGTACTAGCGCACTAGCGATTTTGAAATACCATTCATACTGGCAGTGGACGCCTCATATTATGCTGCAGGAGCCACCCTTCACAAGAGATAGATGGCGAAGAACGACCAATTGGTTATGCGTCTCGACAGCTTAATAAAGCAGAGTCAAATTACAGCACAACTGAGAAGGAGCTTCTAGCACTCATGTTTGGTGTAACGTGTTTCCGATGTTATTTGTATGGGAGAGAATTCACTGACTTCACTGATCACGCCGCGTTACAGGGGATGTTGAGCTTGAAAGACCCTAGTAGCAGGCTAAGTCCTTGGGCTTTGAAACTGAGCACAAACCGGGCAAGTTACATCAAAACGCCGACGCATTAAGCCGAAAAGTCAGAGTGATCGTAGCTAATGACGTTTCTATTGAATTAAGGGAAGCACAGCAAATTTCTATTGAAGAATTAAGGGAAGCACAGCAAAGAGTCGTCGAATTTTCCGTTGAAGATGGAATTTTACAATCGCAGTTCTAGGCGCTTCAGTCCGGAACCATGCGACTGCTACGGTCGCAGGTTCGAATCCTGCCTCGGGCATGGATGTGTGTGATGTCCTTAGGTTAGTTAGGTTTAAGTAGTTCTAAGTTCTAGGGGACTGATGGCCACAGCTGTTAAGTCCCATAGTGCTCAGAGCCATTTGAACCATTTTTTGAATTTTATATCGAAAGACCCACTTAGGTAAATAGGCAGTAATCCCGAAAGAGTTATGTTCCAAGATTATCGCACAATGTCACGATAGCCTGCAGGCATGTCATAACGGCCCTCGCGCCACAAATTGCCGAATAGCCGCCCGTTATTTCTGGGCAGGAAGATGGAAAGACGTGCAAAAGTATATACAAAATTGTCTACCTTGCGTTAAGAGGTCATTACCACCTCGAACGGAAGTGCCTTTACAACAGGTACCAGAAGCCACTTATCCCTGGGCAGTAGTAGCAGCAGATATTGTCGGTCCTTTCCCTGTGAGCCCCCAAAAGAATCGTTATATTCTGTCCCTTATAGATCATTCCTCTAGGTTCTCGATTCTCATTCCTGTACCAGATATGTCCGCTGAAACAGTAGCGCGTGCTTTTGTCACCCATTTGGTATTACCAGCCCTGAAGCTGTACTCACAGACCAAGGTAAGAATTTCATGTCTGCAGTTTTTACCGAAGTTTGTCGGTTATTGCCAATTAAAAAGTAGCGAACGACACCATTCCACCCAAAAGCGAACGGTCGCCTGGCGCGAGTCCACCGCGCCGTTATGCGTACGCTGTCTTACTATGGTAATAAACATCACTCTGACTGGGTCAAGTATGTTCCACACGTTACGTCAGCATGTAACAGCCGTGTCCATGAAGCTACAGGGTACTCACCTTATGAAGCAGTATATGGCCGCCCTATGAATTCGCCTTTTGAAATTGACACACTGACCCCTGGAATTAAATCCAAAGATGTGAAACACCTAGCTCGATGTGTAAAAACCATTTGGAAAAAAGTAAGAGGGAACAACGCCCGAGCCACCGCCCAACAGTTAAAGAGAAGTAATCAAAAAGCAAAAATGCCCGAGTACTAGGTAGGAGACCTAGTTATGTTGAGCAATCCAGTAGTAAAAAAGGGACGAACTAAAAAGTTTACACCTACTTATTAAGGACCGTACCGTATCATCCGGCTTACTTCACCAGTAAACGTGGAAATTCAGTTAGCAGTACGCACAGTGATCGTTCATTTTGACAGATTGAAACTGTATAAAGGACCCGAGCCACCCCCACCTAACAGTGAAACCGGGCCTACTGCGCCAATAGCTCCACCCAAAAAAGCAAGAAAGAAGGTAATCCAATCGCCTAGACAGCAACATAGATATGCTCTAAGGTCAAACCCCTACGATTTGCGTTCCAGAATGTAGGTCTGAAATGGTATGTAAACAGTTGGAAATGTCCTGCATGCAGCAAGAGAATCAACTGACGGAAAACACCGTCGTTACTATACCTTTAATTAAGTTGTTCATGTTAGTTATAAGTAGACATAAGAATTGGCAACCATTGGTAACTGGTAATACAATTTATGACATGTTAATGGAAGTGGTTGAAGTTATGTAATCATTTTGTCTTGTGTCATTTAACGTCTGCAGTGATGTTATCGTAGCAGTCGAGAAGTGGGAACTAGAGATGGGGGGATCCGCTCCTGAACTGATTCATAGAGTTGAATCTTTCAAAGGAGCGAACAATCAGCGATTCAGAAAAAAAGAACAGTAGCTCCAAACGTTCCCCACAGCTGAGAGAGAGAGAGAGAGAGAGAGAGAGAGAGAGAGTCGGAGCAGATCAGCGGGGCCTCTGCTGGTCAGAGCACACTGCACGCCACACAACACAGCCAGCGCCGGCCTCTGCCCTGCTTCTGCCTTGGCTGCCTGCATTGTGCAGTGCCCCATTGGATTTTGTGTGCCGTCCCTGTATATACTTTTGCACGTCCTTCCATCTTCCTGCCCAGAAATAACGGGCGGCTATTCGGCAATTTGTGGCGCGAAGGCCGTTATGACATGCCTGCAGGCTATCGTGACATTGTGCCGCGTGCAGTGTCTGGCGCAGTTTAACTTAGCATCGCACTCCGTCGGCGATCGTTCCAGTCGCACGTCCTGCCCTCTGGGCAGTTGATGCGAGCAACAGGACAGAGAGCCTCCTAACGGAGAACATACGAACTACTTGCAACAGCCTGCTCGCAAGAGAATGGACTATTTGTCTCGGAGCGGGTGACTGGTGGCTGTTCACCGCCCCCCCCCCCCCCCCACCCCCGAAACTGCCCGCTCAACGCTCATCCCATCGTTCTCGACCCTAGCCAGAGCGTTGAGCAAAGCAACTCAGGAGTCACTCTGGTCTCTGCGGTCTCAGCTCACGCAGAAATACAGCACGCGGCTCGACTCCTCTTACTACAGGATTTTTTATTATGGTCACTCGAATTTACGATTTAATTACGAGTGAACCGATAAACGTATAGCAAAATGTGATACACCAATATTTTCCTTGTTTTATTCTGCGGAAGGCTATATGCAGCACTTTGTTCTTACAGTCAAATTTATATATTTTTTTCTTATTGTAGTACGGATTTTGCGATTTTAGGCGTCTTTGGAAGGAAACGTTCACTTTAAAAATATATGGCTTGCGATGTATTTGTACGAGGTTAATGAAATTTTAATACATTATAGCCAAATATATTGTTAATGTAAATCTCAAGTTACAACATTTTCCAATCACCCAAAAAACCACGGTAGTGCAAAATAAATCAATAATCAAAAACTTTGTCATATTGTGCAAATTTCAATAAACAATACAAAATTCTTACTCATTATCTGTCTTTAAAATAGGATCAAATAAGATCAAAATACAGGTATAGTACTGGAATAAACCAAGTTTAAAGAGCAATGTGCCTTCCATTTATTTTCTATTGTGAATGGGTGGTGAGTCATGAAAAAGAGCTAGTTCATTTCAGGGAGTGAACAGTTCTGATCCGATCTCTGAAAACAATACTTTTGCACATCTCTAGTAGAAACACAAACATTCTTTAATCATGGAATTAAGGGGAAAGTTGTCCTTGTCAAAAGAACACGTAGAGAAAGAATCAGTTAATCTTGTATATATCAAAGGGATTCAAACTTTACCTGTTGCTTTAAGAATAGCGCAGATACACCAGCATACTAGGCAGCGAGAAGATAACCTTGTTTTACTTTCCTGCCTTGCTTCTTAATGACATGATTTTATAATATTCCTTGCTTCCTTATTCGCTTCCCTCTGTCCCTTCTTGCGATCTGAAAATATCGCAGAGGCATATGATACAATTTCAGCGGCCAATGGCTCATAAGTTACTGAAGTATGCATTTTTCTTGACAGAAGAAAAATAAAACGAAACTATACAGATATAAATAACTGAAAAGTATAATGTACTAACGAATAAAGCCGGAGTGTTTAAATGGCGAAAAACAAAACACTACCCAAAGGCAATAAAATTCAGTACACAGTAAGGCAAAATGTATCGTATGGGCAATACTACCACTGCTCATATGCGCCGTTCCGCTGTGAGCATATGGCCGGGCTACTTTTCCGCTCCCCGCCTCAAATTTGCCCACGGTGCTAGCGAGGCACGAGAAACTGTGCCTCAACCACAACGCCGCGCGACCTGGCGCAGACGCATGTCGCGTCCCAGTCGCGTCGCGTCGCAGTTTGCGCGGGGGTCCCATTTGAACCTGTGATGTTACAAAAACACGCGCTGCGCTGCGTCGCGCCACACGCGGTATACACATCTCAATTTGCGCCTAGCCTTAGCACCTCAAGCTGCACTGAATCTCAACACACAGATACTTAACCATTGTATAACGAACCCCGTGAATAACTTCATGCACATTTTCAATAGTGAGGAACTTACTTTGCTCCCTACACACTTTTATATGACAAATGAACTCTAATTTTATTAAAAACCAAAGCACCGACAGGTAAGTCATATCGACGTCTTCCGAGATGCAACTACCTTCGTCGAGCAGCCAATAATGAATATATGGAAGCAGGCAGGTGAGAGAGTTAACAAAAGGAACAACAAATACACACCGGAACGATTGACTGGGTGACTGATACAAATATTTGCAAAAATAAACCAATACGAGAAACAGCATATCACATATTTAATCATTATTGGTCTGATTCTTGAGTTTCTCCCGGCGTATTTGATAATCAAAATATCCACGGGTGTACTGCCGGTCTATAGTGTCCAACGGACACAATATTTCGTCTGTAGTGTCCAACGGGCACAATATTTCGGCCTGATGATGGCGACATGTTTGATCGCCGAAATATTGTGCCCGTTGGACACTATAGACCGGCAGTACACCCGTGGATATTTTGATCATTATTGGTCTGTTCGTTGAAGGAGACACATAACCACTTTTCATCAGAATCTTGTTAAAGGAAGTATTAACGTGACATGACACTACTCCACAGCATTACACAAAACATTGCCATGACTTAACGACAGTTTTCTTATAGGTAGAAGTATCAAAGTCTATCAGTTGATATGAAAACATAAATGAGAGCATAAAGGAATACCAGGGGATACTTGCATTCATTTTGCTACAAATGTAACTGGAGGATAAGGTAGATTTCTTTGAAGGAAATAATATTTTAAACTTTTGCTTTTGTTGCGGTTTTGCCACCGCTTATATCACTATGACGAGTTGCCAATTACTTATGTCAAATTACTTATGTCCAATTCATTATGTCTAATTACTTATGTCGATGTATTATTTTTACTATTGTTCATTTTGTCCATGTCTTATTTATGCTATTATCAAATGTTTAGAGAATTTTGCTAAAGTTTTGCCAGCACCAGTAATTTAGTACCACTGTGTTACTAGATTGATGAGGATAATCATTTTGTTGGATTTCCAGTATGCTAGAGTAAGTTCCCGAGTACTGCCAATTATTTGTTTGGTAATAATGATGTCTTAGGTAATAAATTGTTTTGGAAGGGTAATTTAGGATGCAACCATGCTTTATTTTCATTTGTATTTGAATGTTTATGTGGAGGAACATACCACATGTCTACCCCCGTGATAGATAACGTAAACAGAGTGAATCACACCCACAGAACGAGCAAGCTTTGGCTATATACCTAGTCTGTTTGATGAACAAGAGAACCGCACCCGCATAGGCACGTACCTTACGTGACGCGGTTGGCACCCGCGCTGACACTTAGCTGTCTGTGTCGTTTCTTCACTTTTCCATTTCGCGACATAGTCTGTTCTGACCACTTTCATCTGTCACCTTTCAACAGACACAAACATATTCAGCCCAGACTTTGATTTTCCATGTCGAAGAAGAGTTCACGAGAACGGTGTTGCGTGCTCTCTGACGACAGCTGTTCAGGCAACATCAGACGCGAACCGCGTCTAGCCCGCAGCTAAACCGCCAGTAAGCGGAAATCTCTGTTTTTCCGTTGTATTTTCCGAAGGAATACCGACTATTGAAGTAGTAGCATTTAACTGTATGACGTGTCCCAGGACACTGCGATGTACCCAAGGATAGACGCAATTTTAAGCAACCAGCTGGGCCCGAGGAGGCCATCACCTAGGAGTTATACAGACGGCGAGTTTAGTCGCAAAATGTTGAGAGGATGAAGACGGTGAATTTTGTCGCAAAGTAAAGATAGTCGCAAGACGTTGAGAGGATAAAGATGGCGAATTTGGTAGCACAGTAAAGTTTTTTTTTTTCTTGTAAGAGATGTCGAGTTTGAGGAAGAAGTATGAAGCAACTATTTTGGAATCGCAGAAATGTCGTATACACAGTTAAGTAGGCGATAACGTCGTGTAAACGATGCGCCTTGCTCTATACCTTCATAAAAGAGAAGTCCTACAGAAATTACGCTCAACTTAGTCTTTTCTAATTCAGTTCCGTACGCTTTCTGTTTCCACAATAGAAATCTCTAGATTCTTGTCGAGTTTTATTTTGTCTCCTTTCGTTAGCAACAGCGTTGACATGCAACGAAAACGATCTACACCCCACCTGCACCAAACTGGTGTCACTTTTCTTGTACAATCTCACTTTATGGTTTTTAGCAAATATTTTAATGCATGACAAACTTCCTGTCACAATGTGGATGGTTACCCCAAGGAGGCATTTGAACATTTTTTAGTTTTTGATATGGTATTTGCAACAATTTGATATGATACTTGTGTGCCTCATTTCTATATTTATGTATGTTTCTGTAATTTTAAACAGAACACGCTGTAACAAGTCATCTAGCTTGATGTCACGCGTAATCCCACTTCTATTTTGTTGGTCATTGTTGAATAACAATATTGATTACACACATCTATTCCGCATTATTCCGTAATGCTATATTCGTCACTTTGAAGCACATAAATACGCTCATCGGGCGCAGGAGCCCAAGAATATGTGGACTAATAGCGCAGTGAATAGAGTCCGTAAGCTTCATCTCTCTCTCTCTCTCTCTCGCTCTTCAACCTGACGCTTGCTTCCTGCCCCCCGCACGTGCTCGCTGCGTGCGGCATTTGACAGCCGTAGCCGCCTCGGCTACGCCCCTCAGCTGCCGCTTGCAGCTCTGACGCTACGCTGCCCTTGGAAGTTACCTGCCGCGCGCCTTTCTGACTCAGCGCGAGATTCGGCCTTGCAGTCAGCTGCCACTCTGACGTAGCCTCCGCGCACATCTTTGGCAAACGATTCCTGTTGGAACACCACTTTATAACCTTTCATGCCACTATGACTTACTCACTTAGTATTCGCGCCCCTTATGTTCTTTTTTTTTATACCTGAAAGCTTATTCGTGATTCCCTGCTTTATCTAATAATTCAAATGATCACCTACTATCGTCAATTGATGACTTGCTAAAACATGAAAAAGGACAAATTTCTTACGTTCGCAGACCTAAATGAATGGCAAACCGCCACTGAACGCCACACAACCATCATACCCAGTGCCAAGGTAACCCCGGTCACTATTATTCTTCTTATTGTTGTGCTAATATGGACCTAAAAAAAAAGAGAAAACAAAAGCCTATCAGGCATGTGCCCTCCCTTAGTTTTAAGAGTGAAACTGAAATATCACCTAATGTGGAAAAACTAGTGTAGTGTAGTGAAGTGTTCCCTTAGTGATAACTCCCTCTTCAACTGTGTTTTGAAACGTGTGAATCTCCCCTCATACCCCCTCCCCCCCCCCCCCCCCCCCCTGCGCTGAGTTGCAGTGCACTGACCTGGCCACGGCCACGCCGCCTCGCGCCACTCGCCCACGCCGTGACTCATCAGTGGTGATATGTTTACATTTTCAACTCAATTAAACAAAAGCAAAAAGACATTTTTACTTCACCTTAGCAACAAGGACACTTGACATGTTTACCTAACTCACACTGTTATGCCTTGTTCTAAATTTTGTTTTGATATTTTATGATGTTTTGATGATTTATGATGGTTCTTGTATACACACAATATTGTTGACATGTGTAAGTCCCCTTGCGACCCTTAGGAGGTCTTGACAGTCTCTATACCCTCCTATAGATTAAGACCCCTGCCGTCATCCGTAAGGGCCATTCTTAATCAAGTAATGTTTACTTTGTTTTGCAAGCTAAATTTGTTTACATTCAAATAATAATTACATTGAGCGAATTCACATACGTTCTCCGCTCCCACGGAAGGGGGAGGAGTGTAAGGGATGAGCCAGACTATAAGGGATTTTACTTTATTATATGAGCCTCCAACCGGTAACTTCATTTTTCCATTGCGGCCAAGCCACGGCCGGCAGTGTTAGCTGCCTGTAAATTCTTTCGCCCCGCGGTCTAGTAACAGGAAGTCAACACCGAGAAAGTGCACCTTGATCACGCGCCTCTCTCATGTGCTGACGAGGAAACGCCACCCCAGGCGTCGCTTAGCAGGCAACGCTCTGGAAAGTTCCATGCCGCCCGCACGGTTTGCTCGGTCCTGACCAATCAGGGCGGAGGAAGCCGCGTGGTGCGTCGAACACACCCGGCCGCCCGTCGCCGGGCTCGCTCTCTCGACTTCTTGCTCACCCGCGAGTCGGATGCACGCCCTGTAGCATCGAACATCTCCCGCGTCTCCCGGTGCTGCGGCACTGTGGACTTAGTCTTGGCAGACAACAACTTTCGGTAGCTTCGCGAACAATGTTCGCCAAATTGTAAGCTCTGGCTCACCCTCACCTCCCTAGGCCTATGTAGCCCCTTTTCATCATGCTTTAGCCAATAAATGGCCTTTGTCTAAAAATTACCCTATTATTCCACAACGCCCACAGCCAGCCCAAACGCGCCATCCTGTACAGTTGTATGTAACTTGTACAGAAGCCATATAACAGTTATAAGACTCGAGCATGACAGGGAAGCAGTGGTTGGGAGGGGAGCGAGACAGGGTTGTAGCCTATCCCCGATGTTCATCAGCCTGTGCATTGAGCAGGCATTAAAGAAAACCAAAGGAAACTCTGGAGCAGAATTTAAAAAAAAAACAGCTAATAAAAGTAACTACTTTGAGGTTTGCAGATGACATTGCAATTCTGTAAGAGACAGCAAAGGACCGGGAAGAGCAGTTGAACGGAATGGACCGTGTCTTGAAAGGAGGGTATAAGATGAACATCAACAAAAGCAAAACGAGGATAATGGAATGTAGTCGAATTAAATGGGGTGATGCTGCGGGAGTTAGATTAGGAAATGAGACGGTGTCTTGAGTATACTCATGTATGGAACTGAAACGTGGACAGTAAGCAGCACGGTCAAGAAGAGAATAGTAGCTTTTGAAATTTAGTGCTACAGCAGAGTACTGAAAATTAGACGGGTATATCACCTAACTAATGACGAGGTACTGAGTGGAATTGGGAAGAAACGAAATTTATGTTATAACTTGATTGGAAGAAAAGAAAGGTTGATATGGCATACTCAGAGACGTCAAGCTACCAACAATTTAGTATTAGAGGGATGCATGGGGAGTAAAAATTGTAGGTATAAACCAAGTCATAAATACAGCAAGTAACTTGCTGCGGTATTTACTCTGAGATAAAGAGGCTTGCACAGGACGGAGCAACATGGAGAGATGCATCAGACCAGCCTTCCGACTGAGAACAAAACGACAACGACAAAACAACAACTAAAGTAAAAAAAGTACTCATAATCGAGGCAAAATCCGAGCAAGACCCCAAGCAAAAGCCACGTAAGTCCCACACCTCAAGTGTTAACCACCTCGAAAACGATGGCCACACCTAACTGGGTATGAGGTGCTACTCCACATGCTCATTTACGAGTTGCTAAACTCTATCAAGCAAATGTGATGCAGCATCTTTCACAGGGAGGCATCCAAAAGGAGGTCCGATTGCGCTTCATAGCAGGCCTGTGATAGAGTAACGTTTCGTTACTATGCCTGCGACTATGCAGTATTTAAATTTGCTTCAAGATACTGAATGTGTACAACTACCTAGTTTTACATAATTTTTATAAATCCTGTGATCTAGATCACATTAAGTCATGCACAAGAGAACAACGGATGTGTTCCCACTGTGGAGCCAATGGTAACCAAGAGAAAGTCTTTAATAATCCATTTCTTTTTAAATATGGCGCTACTAATTATCAAAATCCGTTTTCATGCAGTAGATTTCACAACATTTTCAGTCACTAGACGCAGAAGTCACCATCCACGGGGGTAAAAAATTGGCACCGAGCTATTGCACGGCGCGAGCAACTTGGTGTACAACATCCTTGGGAAACTCAAAGTGTACCACATGACACCATCAGCTCTAAAAGTGGGCGTAGTTAAATACCATGACAACGAAACGACTGACGTTGTCGACATGCTGCAGCAACAGCACAGGCTACAACAACAAACAGCTCGGAAGCTGAAGAAATCTTTCAAATTGGCAATTCTTCTGGCTCAGCTTCTCTTTAGGATGTACGAAATCGAAAATAACTTACCGGTATGAGACAGCTTTGATGAGTGTCACAACCCAGAGCGAGGGTTTGATACACATAGCATCATTGGTACTACAATATGGCTAAATTAACTTCGTACATGGTGGTTCCCTCAATGATCACAAGCCTACCCGAGCAAACAGCGCCACTGACATACAGATCAGTGACACAGTAACATCTCTTTCGTCTGGTACACCAGGGAAGACTCCAGTTACATGGAACACTGTTCCTGATAACAACTTGCGTCAACACGTGGATAGATGTCACGCTTCTAGCTTCTTCGGTCGTCGGCTCAACAGCTAGTAATCAGGTCATCCGACTGGAAGTACAAGGTGCTTCTAGGGTTTGTAGCTGTAGAGCCTCCAAACAAATGGAGAACACATCGGGGTCCACGACAGCTTGTCCCTTGACGCGCAACGAGAGCCACAATCTTTCCTCCTTGTAGCACACACAAAATCCTGACATATCTGCCGGGCACGATGTCGACGAACCCGAACCAGATATATAGATGTAGAGAATGAGAACCAGGCTGTGTACGCTGGAATATTCCACGATTCTTCAAGCAGCCTTAAGATTTGTAACATAAACAGAGCACCCAAAAAAGACACAGCTACTTCTTCAATATGCTATGTCCACAAACGATATGCCCAGAAGTAATTACCATCGGGTGACTGCATAAGCTGTTAGATGGCTCGTCTACACGTAAGTTTGGTTGCACATCGATGCTTGGAGCACTGTATTAACTCAATGAATAATATGCCAGCCCATGAACAGTCAGTGAATAATTTGAAGCACATTTGACTACAAAAACGTATACCGACACAGATTAAGATTCAAGTTCAGTCTTATTTCAGTCAAAACGCGTTCCCTCAACCGATGGCCGTCCAGATGCTAATGTTCACAATTAATGAATGACCTTTTTCGAAAGGCAGTGCAAGGAAATAATTCATACAAAGGGCAGTGTTCGACTTTTGCAAAAGCATGCTAGTGTCGATTAATTCCCCACAGTTATCAGATTCACAGGTCTAATATAAAGATCAGCAACATTTGTTCACGCTCAGCTCGTGGTCTAGGGCCTAGCATTACTGCCTCACCCATCACGGGGTTCCGAGTTCGATTCTCGGCCGGGTTTGGGACTGGATGTTTGTGTTGTCCTCATCATTTCATCATCATCATCATTATCATAATCATCATCATCATCATCATCATCATACGAGAAAGAACTTGCCCCCCTTCTAACAGCAGTGTACCGCAAGTCTCTAGAGGAACGGAAAGTTCCAAATGATTGGAAAAGAGCACAGGTAGTCCCAGTTTTCAAGAAGGGTCGTCGAGCAGATGCGCAAAACTATAGACCTATATCTCTGACGTCGATCTGTTGTAGAGTTTTAGAGCAAGTTTTTTGCTCGAGTATCATGTCGTTTTTGGAAACCCGGAATCTACTCTGTAGGAATCAGCATGGATTCCGGAAACAGCGACCGTGTGAGACCCAACTCCCTTTATTTGTTCATGAGACCCAGAAAATATTAGATACAAGCTCCTAGGTAAATGCTATTTTCCTTGCCTTCCGGAAGGCGTTCGATACAGTTCCGCACTGCCGCCTGATAAACTAAGAGTCTACGGAATATCAGACCAGCTGTGTGGCTGGTTTGAAGAGTTTTTAGCAAACAGAACACTGCATGTTGTTATGAATGGAGAGATGTCTACAGACGTTAAAGTAACCTTTGGTGTGCCACAGGGGAGTGTTATGGGACCACTGCTTTTCACAATATATATACACTCCAGGAAATGGAAAAAAGAACACATTGACACCGGTGTGTCAGACCCACCATACTTGCTCCGGACACTGCGAGAGGGCTGTACAAGCAATGATCACACGCACGGCACAGCGGACACACCAGGAACCGCGGTGTTGGCCGTCGAATGGCGCTAGCTGCGCAGCATTTGTGCACCGCCGCCGTCATTGTCAGCCAGTTTGCCGTGGCATACGGAGCTCCATCGCAGTCTTTAACACTGGTAGCATGCCGCGACAGCATGGACGTGAGCCGTATGTGCAGCTGACGGACTTTGAGCGAGGGCGTATAGTGGGCATGCGGGAGGCCGGGTGGACGTACCGCCCAATTGCTCAACACGTGGGGCGTGAGGTCTCCACAGTACATCGATGTTGTCGCCAGTGGTCGGCGGAAGGTGCACGTGCCCGTCGACCTGGGACTGGACCGCAGCGACGCACGGATGCACGCCAAGACCATAGGATCCTACGCAGTGCCGTAGGGGACCGCACCGCCACTTCCCAGCAAATTAGGGACACTGTTGCTCCTGGGGTATCGGCGAGGACCATTCTCCATGAAGCTGGGCTACAGTCCCGCACACCGTTAGGCCGTTTTCCGCTCACGCCCCAACATCGTGCAGCCCGCTTCCAGTGGTGTCGCAACAGGCGTGAATGTAGGGACGAATGGACACGTGTCGCCTTCAGCGATGAGAGTCGCTTCTGCCTTGGTGCCGATAATGGTCGTATGCGTGTTTGGCGCTGTGCAGGTGAGCGCCACAATCAGGACTGCATATGACCGAGGCACACAGGGTCAACACCCGGCATCATGGTGTGGGGAGCGATCTCCTACACTGGCCGTACACCTCTGGTGATCGTCAATGGGACACTGAATAGTGCACGGTACATCCAAACCGTCATCGAACCCATCGTTCTACCATTCCTAGACCGGCAAGGGAACTTGCTGTTCCAACAGGACAATGCATGTCCGCATGTATCCCGTGCCACCCAACGTGCTCTAGAAGGTGTAAGTCAACTACCCTGGCCAGCAAGATCTCCGGATCTGTCCCCCATTGAGCATGTTTGGGACTGGATGAAGTGTCGTCTCACGCGGTCTGCACGTCCAGCACGAACGCTGGTCCAACTGAGGCGCCAGGTGGAAATGGCATGGCAAGCCGTTCCACAGGACTACATCCAGCATCTCTACGATAGTCTCCATGGGAGAATAGCAGCGTGCATTGCTGCGAAAGATGGATATACACTGTACTAATGCCGACATTGTGCATGCTCTGTTGCCTGTGTCTATGTGCCTGTGGTTCTGTCAGTGTGATCATGTGATGTATCTGACCCCAGGAATGTGTCAATAAAGTTTCCCCTTCCAGGGACAATGAATTCACGGTGTTCTTATTTCAATTTCTAGGAGTGTAGTTATTGAGAAGCCACATCAGCCACTGTAATTTACGGCAAGTTAGGTAATTAATTAAAGATAATTGAGGGTCACTGTAGACCATTTTGATAGTTTTCTCTTTTGTGAAACTTAATTTAAACCTCGATTATAGATGTGATATGGCATACGTCATCCTTCGATCCATTGTACAACTTGGAAACCCATTCAGGGAATATTCTTTCACATTTTTGTTGAACGCAGTTGGTTTTTACCATCCTGTATTAAAACACTTCCTTTTATCAATAGTACAAATTATAAACAATGTTTTGTGAGTAGAGTAAAATTTCCAATGGTAAACTTAACTGCTTTTTCGACGTTATTTTACCAGCTAACTAAAAATGGGAAAGCATTGAACCCTTTCCACTAAATTTAGTTGGTATTAAGATTCTTTTACAGGGAGTGCAGTGGAGCTGACGCTGAAATCATTAAGCATTTGGTTATATCATCGCTAGTCTCACTGAACTCTTCTGAATTCTACATGTCATGTGTGGTCTGGCGTCTCCTTACCAGCAACAGGTCCCAGGTTCAAACTAGTCAATTCCCGAAAAACCACGCTCAGAGCGTCGTTGCTCGAAAGTGGTAGGGAGACACGATATAGATCAAACAGACACCACGCAGAATGTTAGAGTGTGCATGCAGCAAATGCAAGATTGTACACTGACAAATACTTTCAGAAACGACTTCCTGACACTTAAATCTATACTCGATGTTAACAAATTTCTCTTCTTAAGAAACGCTTTCCTTGCCATTGCCAGTCTACATTTTATATCCACGTTACTTCGACCATCATCAGTTATTTTGCTCCCCAAATAGCAAAACTCGTTTACAACTTTAAGTGTCTCGTTTCCTAATCTAATTCCCTCAGCATCACCCGACTTGATTCGACTGCATTCCATTATCGTCGTTTTGCTTTTGTTGATGTTCATCTAATACCCTCCTTTCAAGACACTGCATTACTGGACATGTAGCACATCATTTTGAATTTCGCAGCAATACAATGCGAAATCTGTTTTTAGGTGTCTTTATTTGTGCAGGAGTTAAGACTTGTTAAAGCTTGAAATTGCAAGGAAGTGATCAATTCTGTTCACTGTTGCAAGTGATCCACAACGACACTTACGCAGAAAGCATGCATCGAAATTGTGTTAATGAGTGGTGGACGAAGTAGCAGCGTGAGTGTTGCTTTCAGTGCGCATCACCCTGACAGAAATTACTGTTCACAGATGACAGCATCCAAGTAATTGGAAAAATTTCGTGCAACAGGTTCTGTGGTGGACAAGGCGCGCAGTGGACGTCCAAGAACAGCCACCAACGAGGAGGTTGGAAAAGCAGTAGTGGCAGCATTTGTGAAAAGTCTACATCGCAGTATGCGCTGGTTATTATCAGCCATATCCGGTGCCTGTCAGTGTACAATCTTGCATTTGCTGCATGCACACTCTAACATTCTGCGTGGTGTCTGTTTGATCTATATCGTGTCTCCCTACCACTTTCGAGCAACGACGCTCTGAGCGTGGTTTTTCGGGAATTGACTAGTTTGAACCTGGGACCTGTTGCTGGTAAGGAGACGCCAGACCACACATGACATGTAGAATTCAGAAGAGTTCAGTGAGACTAGCGATGATATAACCAAATGCTTAATGATTTCAGCGTCAGCTCCACTGCACTCCCTGTAAAAGAATCTTAATACCAACTAAATTTAGTGGAAAGGGTTCAATGCTTTCCCATTTTTAGTTAGCTGGTAAAATAACGTCGAAAAAGCAGTTAAGTTTACCATTGGAAATTTTACTCTACTCACAAAACATTGTTTATAATTTGTACTATTGATAAAAGGAAGTGTTTTAATACAGGATGGTAAAAACCAACTGCGTTCAACAAAAATGTGAAAGAATATTCCCTGAATGGGTTTCCAAGTTGTACAATGGATCGAAGGATGACGTATGCCATATCACATCTATAATCGAGGTTTAAATTAAGTTTCACAAAAGAGAAAACTATCAAAATGGTCTACAGTGACCCTCAATTATCTTTAATTAATTATCTAACTTGCCGTAAATTACAGTGGCTGATGTGGCTTCTCAATAACTACACTCCTAGAAATTGAAATAAGAACACCGTGAATTCATTGTCCCAGGAAGGGGAAACTTTATTGACACATTCCTGGGGTCAGATACATCACATGATCACACTGACAGAACCACAGGCACATAGACACAGGCAACAGAGCATGCACAATGTCGGCATTAGTACAGTGTATATCCATCTTTCGCGGCAATGCAGGCCGCTATTCTCCCATGGAGACGATCGTAGAGATGCTGGATGTAGTCCTGTGGAACGGCTTGCCATGCCATTTCCACCTGGCGCCTCAGTTGGACCAGCGTTCGTGCTGGACGTGCAGACCGCGTGAGACGACGCTTCATCCAGTCCCAAACATGCTCAATGGGGGGCAGATCCGGAGATCTTGCTGGCCAGGGTAGTTGACTTACACCTCCTAGAGCACGTTGGGTGGCACGGGATACATGCGGACGTGCATTGTCCTGTTGGAACAGCAAGTTCCCTTGCCGGTCTAGGAATGGTAGAACGATGGGTTCGATGACGGTTTGGATGTACCGTGCACTATTCAGTGTCCCATTGACGATCACCAGAGGTGTACGGCCAGTGTAGGAGATCGCTCCCCACAGCATGATGCCGGGTGTTGGCCCTGTGTGCCTCGGTCGTATGCAGTCCTGATTGTGGCGCTCACCTGCACGGCGCCAAACACGCATACGACCATCATTGGCACCAAGGCAGAAGCGACTCTCATCGCTGAAGACGACACGTCTCCATTCGTCCCTCCATTCACGCCTGTAGCGACACCGCTGGAGGCGGGCTGCACGATGTTGGGGCGTGAGCGGAAGACGGCCTAAGGTGTGTGGGACCGTAGCCCAGCTTCATGGAGACGGTTGCGAATGGTCCTCGCCGATACCCCAGGAGCAACAGTGTCCCTAATTTAATGGGAAGTGACGGTGCGGTCCCCTACGGCACTGCGTAGGATCCTACGGTCTTGGCGTGCGTCCGTGCGTCGCTGCGGTCCGGTCCCAGGTCGACGGGCACGTGCACCTTCCGCCGACCACTGGCGGCAACATCGATGTACTGTGGAGACCTCACGCCCCACGTGTTGAGCAATTCGGCGGTACGTCCACCCGGCCTACCGCATGCCCACTATACGCCCTCGCTCAAAGTCCGTCAGCTGCACATAAGGTTCACGTCCACGCTGTCGCGGCATGCTACCAGTGTTAAAGACTGCGATGGAGCTCCGTATGCCACGGCAAACTGGCTGACACTGACGGCGGCGGTGCACAAATGCTGGGCAGCTAGCGCCATTCGACGGCCAACACCGCGGTTCCTGGTGTGTCCGCTGTGCCGTGCGTGTGATCATTGCTTGTACAGCCCTCTCGCAGTGTCCGGAGCAAGTATGGTGGGTCTGACTCACCGGTGTCAATGTGTTCTTTTTTCCATTTCCAGGAGTGTATATAACAGAAAAATCATCGCATTTCAGATTTTTACTTCAAGTGGCAAATGTGAACACCATGAGCTTTAATTGACGATCGACACTAGTATTACGCAAAAAGGGGGTGTAACAAATGAGACTTCTGCAGTTCTGAGTGAACCCTTATGCGCTCAAAAATGCGGCCTCGCGTGCTTTCATTACCTTGTCGGTGTTTAGGCAGCGTCAGAGCAGCGGCGGGCAGCACAGCTCCGCTCACGTCTCCATCTCGGAAGCAACTCTCTCCTCTAACTTCTCCTTACTACAAGTTACAGAAGTTGGTTTAAAAAAAACTATCTGGCTGTGTTTTCATGTGACCAATCATGGTCTCAATGTTAACCTTAAGCTCCGCCTACAAAAATTCTGTCCATCCAATGAGAGACGTTATACTTTTCGTGGTGGTGCAATGCTTTTAATGTTTGCAACGTAACAGAGGCGCCTATATTCTCACGCTAAAACCTGCAGCTGGTGTGGTCCTTTTAGCGTTATCGTAAGATCTATACTGTTCTTCTGGAGGGCTCTATCTTTTAACATGGGCTGTGGGGTGGTCCTACCGTAACAGAGACGTGAAAAAGTCTCACGCTAAAACGTGCGGGTGGTAGTCTTAGAGGTAGGCTGGCGACGTGGGTGTCCAGTCCGTCCCTTATCGTAGGGCCTTCTAGCTTAACACGGTTCTGCTCTCGGCTTCTGTTCTCGTTTCTCCCCTCGGAACTGCGTCTGTCTCACGGTGGGAAGGTATGACATGCATTTAGGCATTCTCGTGTTAGTCTGTGGTGTTCCATTTGCTCACTCGTTACTTGTATTACTTTGGTTAATTTAATGTCACGATTTATTCGGAGCTATGTGACATACTACTGGGTTTGCTTATCATGTCAGGGTTTTCATGGAAGGTGTTGGATTTGCCTGACACCTTACAACACCAACACCATGCGTACAAGATAAAGTTGCAGAAACCTCTGGGAGGATGACCCTGATCGGCGGGTGCAGTTTGCAGAGTGGGCTCTGTGTCAGTGTAACAGGAATCCAAACTTCATATGACAGGTGTTGTTCAGTGATAAAGCTGAGTCAACGTGGGTTTAGGAAACATCGTTCCTCTCAGACACAACTAGCTCCTTACTCGCACAAAGTGTTGAGTGTTATTGACAAGGGATTCCAGATCGTTTCCGTATTTCTGGATTTCCGGAAGGCTTTTGATACTGTACCACACAAGAGGCTTGTAGTGAAATTGCCTGCTTATGGAACATCATCTCAGTTATGTGAGTGGGTTTGTGATTTCCTGTCAGAGAGGTCATATTCGTAGTAATTGACGAAAGTCATCGAGTAAAACAGAAGTGATTTCTGGCGTTCCCGTAAGTAGTGTTATAGGCCCTTTACTGTTCCTTATCTATACAAAAGATTTGGGAGACAATCTGAGCAGCCGTCTTAGGTTGTTTGCAGATGACGCTGTCGTTTATCAACTAATAAAGTCAACAGAAGATCAAAACAAATTGCAAAACGATTTAGAAAAATGTATCTGAATGGTGCGAAAATTGACAGATGACACCGAATAACGAAAAGTGTGAGTGCTAAAACGACTTCGTTAAACTTCGGTTACACGATAAATCAGTCTATTCAACTAAATTCAACTAAATACCTAGGTATTACAATTACGAACTATTTAAATTGGAAGGAACAGATAGAAAAAGTTGTGGGGAAGGCTAACCAAAGACTGCGTTTTACTGGCAGGACACTTAGAAAATGTAACATATCTACTAAGGAGACTGCCTACACTACGCTTGTACGTCCTCTTTTAGAATACTGCTGCGCTGTGTCGGATCCTTACCAGATAGGACTGACGGAATTCATCGAAAAAGTTCAAATAAAAGCAGAATGTTTTGTATATTGGAGACAGTGTCACACAAATGATACAGGATTTGGGCTGGACATCATTTGGAGAAAGGCGTTTTTCGTTGCGACGGAATCTTCTCACGAAATTCCAATCACCAACTTTCTCCTCTGAAAGCGAAAATATTCTTTTGACACCGACCTACACAGCGAGCAACGATCACCACCATAAAATAAGGGAAATTAGAGCTCGTCCGGAAAGATACAGGTGTTCGTTCTTTCCTGCGCTATACGAGATTGGAATAATAGAGAATTGTGAAGGTGGTTCGATGATCCCTCTTCCAGGCACTTAAATGTGATTTGCAGAGTATCCAAAAAATGGTTCAAATGGCTCTGAGCACTATGGAAACATCTATGGCCATCAGTCCCCTAGAACGTAGAACTACTTAAACCTAACTAACCTAAGGACATCACACAACCCCCAGTCATCACGAGGCAGAGAAAATCCCTGAACCCGCCGGGAATCGAACCCGGGAACCCGGGCGCGGGAAGCGTGAACGCTACCGCACGACCACGAGCTGCGGACGCAGAGTATCCAAGTAGATCTAGATGTAGATGTAGAAATAAAGAGCGCCATCGTTGCTGGTCAGGTGGTAACCCCACATGGGTGAATCCCTGTAAAGGTGCTGGTTGAGAAAAAAGTGATGGTTTGCTGTAGGACCTGAGACAAGAATCAAGCGTCTAGTGTATATTGATGGAACCTTGAATGGGGAGAGGTATCTTAACGTCTTTGTGATTATAGCTTCCAAGGCTGTTGAGTCTGCAGGGCGATTCCCAGCCTTCTCCCAACAAGATGGTGCACCTTCCAATTATGCTACTGAAACCAGACAGTTTCTGGATGAACAGTTTGGTGGTCAAGGGATAGGTAGGAATGGTCCAATCGAATGGCCACCACAGTGCCCTGATCTTACGTCCCTTGACTTTTATCTGTGGGAACATCTGAAATCGATTGCGTATGAGCTGAAAATCAACAATATAGCCCATCTTTGCCTGCATGTTGAGGAGGCATGTGCCTCTTTTGACTCACAGATCCTACGACGTGTGCAACAGGACTAACAAAAAGGTCCCCGATTGTGTGTCAAGTGTCCGTGTATTGTAATGCCGACTCTGACAAGAGTCCAAGTCTTTAACAACTCACAAATCATACAGAAATAAACATTTCCCCCATGTATTTCTGAGAAAGAGGATATCCAGAATTTTGTGCCACATGACCCATTGGAGACACGTAACCCAAATCCAAAATGGCGGATTTAATGATAGACCCCATTGACACCATAGCTCATATAAGTCGTAGCCCCACCTCCAGCCACTCCATAACATGCGCCATTATGATTCCTCACGCCGTTCGACTTTTATAGGGGTGTATCCAGACTTTTGCCTCATCCTGTAGATTAATTCGGTTTACTTGCATATTTCAACCATTTTACTATGTGAAATGCTAAAAACAAAAAATTTTGATTGCAGTCGTGAATTTACGGTAATCAACATAAGCATGTTGTTGGAAATCATGAAAAATGAAGAAGTTGGTACACCACAGCGAATTGAGGTTAGTCCTAAATGTTGGTCCAGCAGTGTTTCAAAACCTAAGTTGAAACACCTTACCGAAAATGAGCAAGATGATGGTGTTGTAATAGTGAAAACACCAGTTACATTTTAATTAGCAAGTGCAAGTTTTCAGATTTGCCTCTGCCTGTTGCTAAATGTAAATACTATGAAGGAGAGAAATTAGTTTCGTTTAGTGTGGGCATAAGTAAGAAGAGGAGTATGCAGCTAAACGGTAGTGGAAGGTTAAGTGTATAAAGTAACGAAATGTACGTACAATGACGTCTCCTGTAACAGAGAGAGGTCAATATCCTCCTTGCTTATGCCATGAGGTGTGGTGGGAAGGGAGGAAGAACAGCCCAAAGATTCTGCGGTGTGAGGGATCTCCCAACATCACTTGTCAAATTTGAGAAATATTATAAACTTTTGCATAATACCCTAACAGAAATCAGTCAAGAATCTATGTAGAGCGTAGCGGAAGAAAGTATAGATATTTGCCAGTCTACTGACATTGCTGCTGAACTGGACAGTTCCTAGTCATACATCGTTGAAGAAAGTTATCACCATTACCTCTGTAGATACAGGTGAGGTGCTGAACTATGAATGACTATACTCTGCCAAGGTTATGGCAATAACTTTGAAGATTCCAGTGGTGGTATGGAAAGCAAGGAGGCAGTCTCTGTTTTCAGTAGGTCCGTTGCTAGACTGGGTGTGTGATACACTCACTACACTGGTGATGGTGGCTCTGAAGGCTTCAATAGTGTTGTGGCTGCTACACCATAGAGTGAGACCGGGATTTAAAAAATGGAATGTGTAGGTCATATGCAGAAGATAATTGGAGCATGACGTAGGAAACTCTGCAAGGACGTACCAAGCAATTGGTGGACAAGGCACACTCACCAAATGAGAAGTAGAAAACCTCACAGAAGATTATGGTCTAGCCATCGTAAGAAACAGTGAAAATGTTAGTGAGATGAGAAAAGCAATTTGAGCAACTCTGTTTCACAGAATATCCACGTATGGGGATCCACAGTGTGGCCTCTGCCCAAAGGGAAACACTTCATGGTGCAAGTATAACAGGTGTGAATCAAATGAACAAAAACATGCACGTACAAACCCCATTCTAAAACCTGTTGTGGTAGAACTAAGGCCAATATGCAGAGATCTCGCACATTCTAAACTCCTTGAAAAATGTTTACATGGCAAAACAAGGACTCCAAATGAAAGCTTCAGTAGTTGCATCTAGGAACGCTTGGCAAAAACAGTTTTGATTGGCCCATCGGTTTTTCATATTGCTGCGATGGACGCCACAATTTGCTTTAATGATGTAGTATCAAGCAGATTAAAAACCATGAGCAGACTAGATCTCAGAACTGACCGCAACAGCAAAAGTGGGTTGCTGCAAAAGGACAGGAAATGTGTCACTGAAGCTGAAAACGTTGCTGAAAGCATGTCAAATTAGGCTAGAATAACAATGAAATGAAAGAAAACTAAAAAAAAGGACACACAGAATAAACAAAATTATGGAGCCAGATTCTTTTGTCATGTTACCAGTGAGAAGAAAGTGATATACATATCTTTAGTTTGCATTTGCCATAATCAACGTTCCTACGCCACATTTATCTTATGAAAAGAATATTTAATGAAAATTATTTAGCACGTTACCAGCTGCTGCGGAGCGAGTAACAGTGATCTCTGACTGTTAACAATTATTACGCGGTACATTTAAAAATATTTTTTCACAGCATAATGTCTGATAGCCGGAGCGGAAGAAATTATGTAAAAATATTCAGTGAGATTAATTGAAGGAATCCAGTGAAATAATTTTATTAAAACGTGCCTATTCTCTGTGATACTAATAATTTCAGATCAGTGAATTGGAGCTGATTAATACTACGCTACTGCATTTACAGTAATTGGTAGGGAGCCTGGAGCTCGATAAAACCAGATACAATACGTAATTGGCAACCTACGAAATTCATTATTTTGCTTATTATATCTCTTTGGTATTTTTTTTTTTTTGAAAGCTAAGCGTAAGAACTAACTTCACTAAAAATCAGTAACAGATCACGATAAATCAAAGGACAAACAAATTTACTAGGAGAGTGTTTCCTCTAAAATAAATAGTTACACATTTTTAAAGAGATATGTTAAGGTTACAAAAACAATATTTTGCACGAATTAAAATATAGCGCTTATCTACAGAATGGTCCACATTATTCAATAATGTACTAAGTATTTGAACCTGGTGCATGATGTACGTTCTTAAATTGTTACAAGGAAAAATTGACATCCAAAACATTTTTTAAGAAATACACGGAACAACTTATTGGTTAGTGTTTCTAGTTTACTGTTTCAACAAATTAATAAATAAAAGAATAAAATTTGTTATAACGTTTTGTTTTGAGTAGTGTGGAAGTACAGTGCACCTGGAATAAAAATTACACATCGTTCAGTAGGTAAGATAAAAATCAATATTCACTCCACTACGTATTCCACAGCTTTTAAAGTAACAGTCAACTTTCAATATCTATTAAAGCTTTTGGGTAATAACTTCAGACTGTGACGCCCAGATCCATGTAACGGGACCCTTAAAAGCCTGCTAGTGTGTTAATTCGATTTACACCTGTGTTCATTTTAGTCTATGACCACGATTCGGATTTTAATCAGTACAAGCACGATAGAGTCGGTGTTTTCTGTTAAAGAAAGGTGATGTTTGCTCAGAAGTCTGACTGCTGGGCGTCCATTTGACGTCTGACTTCTGGGAATAGTTAGAGGAGAATCTGTAGAAGTTCGTATTTGGCTAATACAAGCTGCTCACTGATAACGTGTTGGGATGAAGTGAAGGTACGAATATACACAGGGTGGTGATGTCAAATAGTGCTAGTGCGTCAAGGATAAGGAACAGAAGGCCATGTGGTCATATGGCTGCAAATGTGCAGCTAGGGCAGGTTGGGATAAAAGATCTTCGCCAGTGGTTGAAAGCCTCCATGCGAACACATCAGACAGAGGGGAACTTTCTGTCTGTACTGGTATTTCTGCTCCACACTCAACACGACAGAGGCCAGGAAGTCTCCACTTCTCTGCTGTTGCCGACGCACTCTGGTGTTTGTGTGTGCTGTGTAGCACGATACTGAGAGACGACGGCTTCGAATACCATCCACCAACAGAACGGCTTCGTCTTTACATATGGGTAGGTTCAAATGGCTCTAAGCACCATGGGACTTAACATCTGAGGTCATCAGTCTCCTAGACTTAGAACTACTTAAACATAACTAACCTAAGAACATCACACCCATCCATGCCCGAGGCAGGATTCGAACCTGCGACCGTAGCAGTCGTGCAGTTCCAGACTAAAGTGGCTAGAACCGCTCGGTCAACACGACCGGCGTACAGGTAGGCAAATGTCAATGGGCAGACAGCAGCATGGAGAGCAGGCACATTGACCGTGCGGGGTTGCTGTTCTGTTATTCTGCACAACGGATTAATCTGAGATGTACCCTTTACCCTGTGGCTCTTGCAAGATGCAATTTCCACCCCCACACTACTACAGAAGTCAGACAGACGCTCCTAACGTTCTAAAGAGAAATGCCTGAAAAACTTTCACCAATAAATATCTTCTGGACTCGTCTGCTGTAAGGAAATGACACAAAAATTCACAAAACTTCTTACGTAACTAATGGGATACTTGGATACTGGAGTAGTGCTAGTTAGTGTAAGAAAAAACATGAAACTAACGAAAATTATTATTTATTTTGCAAAAATTCTCAGAAATCACAATTGCACTTTTAGTTATGAATTGAACAAGTTATATCCTGGTTCTTTTCGGAATGTGAAGTTACCTCGCAAGGATAGGATTCGCTAATGAAATTTCTTTACAAAGTTTAAGATTGTTATTGACTTGGCAGAATGGCTGAGAGCCGCACCTACTCAACTTGAATAATTATCCGTTAGCATGTTTCTGGGTACGGTCGAGGCTGTCGCATGTGAAATGCAATGAAGGGTACTGTTGTGGAGGAAATATGGGGCTTGCAAGAGCTGCAGCACACAATGCCGTAACCTGCTGTCTGCGTCGCTTGCTGCTGACAAATAAGATAACTCTCGTTCTATCTGGATTGACCTTTGCCAATCAAACTCTCCCTACACCTTGATGAAGTCAAGCACTCCTATTCTTCCCTAGTGTAACTGTTGGCGTGGTACACCGGTCAGATAACCGGTCCACCTCGATGCCACTCAAAAATTCGCTCGCAGGCGTTTAACTATAACTCTGTCCGTTCACACCCCACAATAAGTGTGTCGGCCAACACAGTGAACAACGCTTAATCGCAAGGACTCAATATAGAGTCACACTTCCATTCGCTTTCGACAGAGGTGCTCTCCCAGTGAAGTACTGAGGAGAGACTTGTTCTTCGTTCTTTGAGTACACATACGAGCGCGCACGCTCTCGTTACGTGTTCTTGCTCCAAGAGCGACAACGGAACGGTTCCTCCACTCCAGATGTGAAGGGATATATCTTTTGGTCTCTTCCATTACTCCTTCAGCTCAAGGCGTCAGAAATATCGTCTGCCAATAATTATTGCTCTTCTAAAACGGGATAATGACGTTTAGTTTAAGGCGACCAATCCGGAAATCTGTAGTATCGCCGTTTGGCGTTTGCTGTCTCCCTGTGAAAATCTCTGAAACTGCGTGCTATGTGTAAAGAATGCGTCGGCTGGCCGCTCCCACACAATGTGGCGGAATTTGCTTTTAAGCCGAACACGGGGTCGTTCCTCCTTTCCCTCGGGCGAACGCTGTCTGCTCCACCGGTGGCCGCCGGCCGACGTAGATGGGTTGGGACCGGCCTCCTGGCGTGTGGTTGCCTCTCTCGAACTAAAGGCTCTTGTGACCGTCGTGTCTCGAATGTATGTGTGTACACCAGCCTCGAGTATTTCAACCACGGTGCACACTTGCGATTTACTAGTTATTTTCGTATCGTTTACATGAATTCATACAATATTGACTTTATCTTATCGATTTTGGGTCCGAATGAAGCGTCTTGATGTGCGGAATATGATTGCGAGGGTGGAATATGTAAGCAATGAAGGTCAGGAGACGACGACGTCTTACAACACTGTAAACTATTTGCCACAGCATTTGTGAGACAGGCTTGTTCACAGGTACTGATGATGAAGATGACGGTTGGTTTGTGGGGAGCTCAACTGTGGGGTCATCATTTCCCATAGGAAGCCTCAGTTTTCACATAGTCCAATCGAGCCTCTGCCATGGATGACGATAAGGACAAAGCAAACACCCAACCCCCGGACAGAGAAAATCCCCAACCCTGCCCAGAATCCAACCCAGGACCCCGTGGTCAAGAGACACCAACCCTAGCCACTAGACCATTAGCTAGTGACATTCGCAGGTATTGGTAACTGTGAGAGGCAGACATACACGGGTATAGGTATTTATTAGTGTAGAATATGACCCCTCTATCAGCACCAGGCAGCTTTAGGTGGCCCAAGAATAGGCTGGCATAGGATGGTGCCATGTTAGTGCCCATATCCGTACCACAGATTAATTTGTAGGTAATGCCTTCAAGGGAAAAAGGACTGTGGGTGAGGATATAGTTGGTCATGGCAACTAGGAAGGAGGTCCGCCAACATGGAGTAAGGCAAATGATGGTGTGAACACTCTTCATTATAACTGCAATTATACATATCACAATTTGAGCAAGCTGCATCATGTATTTACTTGCCCGCATAGGATGGTTTTGTCGCGTTACAGTTATGGGATTTTTTATTTGTTCACCTTATACTTAGATCAAGCAACCATTTCGAATTGCATCGTCATTCTTTACAACACCCACCTCGTCTATGGAGATTACCTGTGGTTTAATTGCAGCGAATCTCAGTACTGGTTGAGCCTCCGTGTGTGGGTGGTGATTATTAGCTAATGCCTCATAGGACCAGTCACCTTCCACAACGCCTCAAAGGCTAGGGGTATATACATGTCCTGTGGGTGACCCTGCACCACTGCTGGAAGACGAGATTTTGGTGGTATGAAGGAGAACGTGGCTACTACACGACGGGGCTTCAGCTCATCTACATCTACATCTACATGACTACTCTGCAATTTACATTTAAGTGCTTGGCAGAGCGTTCTACCATTCCACTCCCTAACAGCGCGCGGGAAAAACAAACACCTAAACCTTTCTGTTCGAGCTCTGATTTCTCTTATTTTATTTTGAGGATCATTCCGACCTATGTAGGTTGGGCTCAACAAACTATTTTCGCATTCAGAAGAGAAAGTTGGTGACTGAAATTTCGTAAAAAGATCTCGCCGCGACGAAAAACGTCTTTACTGTAATGACTTCCATCCCAATTAGCATATCATATCTGCCACACTCTCTCCCCTATTACGTGATAATACAAAACGAGCTACCCTTTTTTGCACCCTTTCGATGTCCTCCGTCAATCCCACCTGGTAGGGATCCCAAACTGCGCAGCAATATTCTAGCAGAGGACGAACGAGTGTAGTGTAAGCTGTCTCTTTAGTGGATTTGTTGCATCTTCTAAGTGTCCTGCCAATGAAACGCAACCTTTGGCTCGCCTTCCTCACAATATTATCTATGTGGTCCTTCCAACTGAAGTTGTTCGTAATTTTAACACCCAGGTACTTAGTTGAATTGACAGCCTTGAGAATTGTACTATTTATCGAGTAATCGAATTCCAACGGATTTCTTTTGGAACTCATGTGGCAATCTTTTCTAAATTGCTTTGAAACTGATACTGGTCTTTGGATGACCTTGCTAGATGGTAAATTACAGCATCATCTGCGAACAACCTAAGAGAACTGCTCAGATTGTCACCCAGGTCATTTATATAGATCAGGTCCCAGGACGCTTCCCTGGGGAACACCTGATATCACTTCAGTTTTACTCGATGATTTGCAGTCTATTACTAAGAACTGTGACCTTCCTGACAGGAAATCACGAATCCAGTCGCACAACTGAGACGATACCCGATAGGCCCGCAGCTTGATTAGAAGTTGCTTGTGAGGAACGGTGTCAAAAGCTTTCCGGAAATCTAGAAATACGGAATCAAGTTGAGATCCCCTGTCGATAGCGGCCATTACTTCATGCGAATAAAGAGCTAGCTGCATTGGACAAGAGTGAGGTTTTCTGAAACCATGCTGATTACGTATCAATAGATCGTTCCCTTCGAGATGATTCATAATATTTGAATACAGTATATACTCCAAAACCCTACTGCAAACCGACGTCAGTGAAATAGGTCTGTAGTTAGATGGATTACTCCTACTACCCTTCTTAAACACTGGTGCGACCTGCGCAATTTTCCAATCAGTAGGTACAGATCGATCGGTGAGCGAGCGGTTGTATGTGAGTGAGAAGTAGGGAGCTATTGTATCAGCGTAATCTGGAAGTTACCTGATCGGTATACAATCTGGACCTGAAGACTTGCCTGTATCAAGCGATCTGAGTTGTTTCGCAACCCCTAAGGTATCTACTTCTAAGAAACTCATGCTAGCAGCTGTTCGTCTTTTAAATTCTGGAATATTCCATTCGTCTTCCCTGGTGAAGGAATTTCGGAAAACTGCGTTCAGTAACTCTGCTTTAGCGGCACAGTCGTCGGTAACAGTACCATCGGCACTGCGCACCGAAGGTATTTGTAAGTAGGCTCTTTAGGTTTTTTTTATTGGTAACGCCGCCGCCACGTAGCGCTCTGTATGAAAATCACTGGCTGTGCCGTGTGCAGTCTGCGGCTGGTTTGCATTGTTGTCTGCCATTGTAGTCTTGGGCAGCGGCAGCTGGATGCTAACAGCGCGTAGCGTTGCGCAGTTGGAGGTGAGCCGCCAGCAGTGGTGGATGTGGGGAAAGAGATGGCAGAGTTTTGAAATTTGTAAGAATGGGTGTCATGAACTGTTATATATATTATGACTATTAAGGTAAATACATTGTTTGTTCTCTATTAAAATCTTTCATTTGCTAACTATACCTATCAGTAGTTAGTGCCTTCTGTAGTTTGAATCTTTTATTTAGCTGGCAGTAGTGGTGCTCGCTGTATTGCAGTAGTTCGAGTAACGAAGATTTTTGGTGAGGTAAGTGATTTGTGAAAGGTATAGGTTAATGTTTGTCAGGGCCATTCTTTTGTAGGGATTTTTGGAAGTCAGATTGCGTTGCGCCATAAATATTGTGTTTCAGTTTAAGCACAGTCTTGTATAATTTTTCAAAGGGGACGTTTCATATGTCGACCCTTAGCCGAGGGTACCTCACTGGAATCTTCTGATTTTTTTCTTGTAGTTTGTGTAATTAGTGTAGATTTTGTTCATTGCTAGCTCGTAATTGTAGAGAGAATCTCCTCTGTAGCTGTAGTTTTTCATTGTTGTACAGTAAAACAGTGGTGGTATGCATGTAGAGTTGCACCTAGTATTTCGCATCTGCGCTTGCAATTAACTAGATATTATTTGCTATGTTAATGTGTTTTCTTATATTTGCTCTTTAAATTGTGCTTTTCTGCGTTATCGTGTGAAATATTGTGACAATAATGTCGTGTGAAAAACGTAATACTAGTCCCCAAAGTAAACTGAGAAATGTCAGTGAAGACGAAAGCAGTGTGTTAGCGCCGCCGAGTAATGAATTAAGTAATGTTCGAAGTAGTAATTTTGTAATAGTGCATAGGGAAATGGAGTGGGCTGCAAATAATGGCGTAGGCAGTGAAACAATTAGTGAACAGGGAAGCATTATCGATCGATCGGTCGGCAACAGCTCGCGTCAGGAATCCGAAATGACAGGACACAATCTAGGAAATACTGTACATTCAGGTTTTGCGTCCTCACCGTTTTCTAAAATAAGTCAAGACACATTTTCTTCTTGTCAAAATGTGAATGTTGCCGGCGCAACTTCACTGCCGAAAAGCGCTGAGGAACATGTTTCAAACACCAGTAGACTGTTATTACAGTTAATGCAACAAATGGGACAAAGGCTACAAAAGTTAGACACAACGCTTGAACAAAATCAGAAACAAATGGGACAAAATCTTCAAAAGTTAGACACAATGGAACAACACCAGAGACAAACACAGCAACAGTTAGACACAATGGAACAAAATCTTCAAAAGTTAGACACAATGGAACAAAAGCTTCAAAAGTTAGATTCAGTGGAACATACGCTTGAACAAACACGTGAAGATTTAACTACTGAATTACATATAATCGAATCGAAATGTCAAAAAGTCTGTAATGACGTAAAAACACAAATTTGTGAGCATTTCCAACCTATTTTTTCGCGGCATGAAAATGCATTACAGAATCACGAAGCAGCCATAAAAGAACTGCAGACTATTGTTCAAGAAAATCATGAGATCTTACAAGCTAAAATTGACTCAGTTGCATCTACCGATTCGGTTACGCAACTAGCAAAGACTCAAGAAAACTTAAAGGACACAGTAGATACTCTGAAAATTGGTTCAGAAAGACACATGGAGGAAATTAGTTCATTATCAGAGAAATTAGTTGAACTTTCGGATCAGCTAAATAATTTATCTACGAAGGTAGATGATAAACTGAATGACACAAAACCGGTAGTCATTAATGACACAGAAGAGTGCGAACAAATTAAGAAATTAAAACAAAATCTGAATCAAATTAATACACGACACCAAAGAGAAATCCGGGAAGTACAAGATGAGCTGACACAGGTAATACAAGAATTACGTATTTCAGAGGACATTCACACTCCAATACGGGAAGAGGGACATAAAAATACGGAACTGCCAAAAAATAATAACACAGGGCATTTCGGAAATCATGAAAGAAATTGGCAAGGTGCACCGAATTTTGAAATGGAACCGCCGACACGACGTAACAATGACCGATATGCGACTCGCCGACATGATGATTTTGACTATAAGTTGTTCAATACTACACGTAAATTCAAAACATTTAAGAACTCTGGCAACGACATTCATCCACAAGCGTGGCTCCATCAATTCTCTCATTGTTTTCCTCCCAAATGGTCATTAGAGCACAGATTAGAATTTATGTGTCGCTACTTAGAGAATGAACCAGCTGTAAGAATGCGATCGGTCATTCACGATTGCCACAGTGAAGGAGAATTTTACCATGCCTTCTTCTCAGCATATTGGTCTCAAGCCATACAAGACCGAGTAAAACATGGCATCATAATTATGAAACATTTCGAATAATCTGAATTTTCAAGTCTTGTGAAATATTTTGAAGACATGTTACATAAGAATCAGTATCTTTCAAACCCATACAGCCCGTCAGAACTCATCCGCATATGCTAAATCAAATTGCCGGAACATTTACGGCATATTATTTTGGCAGGCCGTTGCAAAGACGACATTGTAGCTTTTCAGGGACTCTTACAAGAATTAGAAATTGACACAGACAGTCGTAGGATGCGAAAACAGAAAAACTACAGGTCACATCCGTCGCAATTCCGCGATGAAAGAAACAAGAACTGGACACGACAAGGCTATTCTCACACCACAAATCATGACCAAAACAGACACCACCCATATGACAACCACTGGCAGAGTAATAGTGACAGAGAAAGATCGCATTTCCGTAGTAATGAATATTACACAGACAATCACAGAAATAGACAATATGGCAACCAGAACTATTATTATCACGGGAGACAATAATTTAAGACGCAACGGTCCAGCACGCAGTTACGATTCAGGGAGAAATTCTCCACCACGTGACCGACAAGAAATAAACTATGGAATCTACCGACATGACGACAGACGATATGATCGTAACGACAGACCTGAATTTCATCAGAACTGGTGGGATTCAAACAGAGCTGGGCCCTCTCGGCAAAGTGAATTTGTATAAGTTAGGTATCCTGATCCCAATAACGACGCACGCCAACAAAGACATAGCAGACAATGACTCGCACCGCAGGCAGCCACGTGCGCCTGCTGGCTCAGAGAAAAATAATATAGGCGCTAACCTTGAGAAAAACTCCAATATTCTTTACCGACGTATTCCACATGAAAATTGCGTTGAAGTTGAAACTCTGCGTACTAGGAAGAGTAAAGGATTGTACTACATTTCACATGTAAAACCGTTTATTGAGAGATAATGTGCTTTTTAACTTAGTCTTTGCCATAAAATTTTTCACTTCACGTCACTAGTACAATTTGTCACACTGAGAAACTGTTAACATACAACAATGTTTTGAAGTGGAATATCCAGTCTAGAACCTAGGGAACATTTTTAAACAGAAATTACGAATGCATTGTTAAGGTGAACAGACGACAAAGTGTTGTTATTTGTACATTTTTGCTTGTTAGTTGCACGATTACGTAACGACTATAAGGCTTACATACTTAGAACATATACTGTTAATGAGATTTTAATGCAACATTTGAGTTTACTTGAAAATAAATTCTGGATTTAAAGTACTTTCTGGGAGATACCAGATGACTCAGTGGTTAGTTTATGTGACAGCTACACGATTTTATCACGACACTACCAATGAGTGACAATTTACAATGTTGCTTTTGCACTGTATCTGTTTTATATTTGCACAGTTTTTCTGTATTATTTTGGAAAGTAAAAGATGTTTTAGTAGTAACGTTTGTGGTATAGCTACAATGAGACAGCCTTTTCTGTAGCACAACAATACGTACAGTACAGTACTTTCTTCATCACGGCAATAAGCGTAATAAGTACGATATCTATACGCAAAACATTTCACTTTCGTTTATCATGAGCTAAGTACATTGACTTCTGCAGAACTTAGCTTTCGGAGGACAATAACTACGACACTTCCACAGAGATTGTCTTACAGCAAGACGCACATTTAGCGCTACAGGACAAGCATTAAACCATTTATTTTTCAACATATTTGAATTACAAAGAAAGTTTTCCGTGATACATTTCATTCCATTGCTGTAATCTGTAACACCTGAGGGTATAATTACATTAATCCTCAGAGGGGTACACGCTTACTTTGTGTACCATGTGTTTGGCAAGCACAAGGAGCCCTAGCTAATATGGTGTTTCCTTATACAACTTTCTTTACACATCAGTACCATATTTCTCTAACACATAATTACACAGCTATCTGATCATCTAACTGAGAGAGACAAAATTTTTTTTTTACTACATCAGTGACACATGTTTACACAATTACACAGTTGGATAACTTCACACTTATGAAATTGTATTTTGTCTGTACTTTGTGAAATGTTCATATTTTTTCAGAATCATTGTGATACTATGAGAGCTTTGAATGATGTATTTGGTATGAGACCATGATTTTTAAAGTACGTTTGAGGTAGATGACGCTATTGAAATGAGCAGAGAATATTTTTTAGGTTTTGAAGTTATTGCAGATAGCTATGATGATTTTGAGATTTGGCTGAGGTTTTATGATGTTATGATGACGATGTGTATTATACTGTTGCGGTGTGTTTATGATCAATAAGCTGTTGCTATATGAGTTATTTGATTATGCTACGTATCTGTTATGATGAAATATTTGAAGAAGTGTTGACAAATAAGGTAAGGAATAATGAGTAGTAGTTAGGGACTCTGGTTTGTGAAAAAGGTTGTTGGAAACCAAGAATCGTACTTTAAGAGTTATGAAATGTATGTAAATGCATGAATTTATTACAATGCCGGCGAAAATTTTTTGGACACTGTTATATCAATAGGATTTTGTTTCTACAGATGTGTAACGCAAATTCTTGACCTGCGAAGTTTTTTATATGAGACTGCCACTGTAGCGGAAACTGGTGTCGTAAATATTTCGGTAAGACAGTTTAGTGACCACCTGCACGTAATGCGTGGAATGCGTCGTGGGCACACAGCTGCGCGACAGACGCCTTGAAAAAAGCATTAGTGTGTGCCTTTCAGAGGCACAGGCAAAAAAAAAAAGAAGCCATTGTCCTCGCTATTGACATTCCTTTGTAGAAAGCATCGTAAATACGACACCCTCAAACTTGAAAACATGATTACACCCTAGAGTTCTTAATTTATGATATTTACTGAAATGAAATGATGAGAAAAGTTTCATGTCTATTGTCTTGCTAGTTGGAAGATTGTTTACTGCATTATGAAATGCCTTATGGCTAGCGAATGACGTTTCACGCCTTGCTTTGCCTATTTTGTTTAATATCTAGTTTCTAGCTGCACTGCTACATTGGTTAAAATAAAATTTTATAGATGTACTAATATAAATATTTTCAGTCTACAGATCCAATACATAATAATAATATAATATACTTAAAAAAACGAGGGAGCACAAAAAGACATTTCCCTTCACAAGAATTGCATACAGAATTTTCTTTTTAAGTACTTGGTAATTTCTTTTGTAGCATAAGTTGTGGTGCACCACTTTAATGACATAGACATTAAGATGTGAATATACATTTCCCTTATCTGCATTGTTGTCTTTACTGTAATATTTATTTTGCTTGAGCTTTGTCATGTTTAGATATAACTTATTGCATTTGCTGCTGCTGTTTGCCAGGCATAGTGCTACTAAATTTCACTTTGTATTACTCTGTTAAGCTAGTTTTACGACTGATTTATTGTTCTTGTTTGCTGCTCATTGCCTTATATTAGTTGTAATATTGCTGCTAGCTTTGACAACTTCCATTTTTTTTATTGCCTTATATTAGTTGTAATATTGCTGCCTGCTTTGACAACTTCCATTTTTTTCATTGCTGTTTGTATTAATTGTGCTGGTGCATTGCATCATCCCTTAGTTTAGCATCTGAGCTCAGTAGGTTTAAGTTAAGAAACTAACTATGAGGAATTGGAAGAAATGCATTGAGAAGTTATAAGAAAATGATTTGGCCAAAAAAGTAGTGTACAGTGGAGAAAAACTATTTTTGAAAGAGGATGAGAACAGAATACAGACAGCATGCTTGGATAGGATTTTTTTTTTGGCAGGAGCAAATGTTGAAATAAGAGGGACGATCTATGGTATGAAGTTTTGGGTTGGACTGCAGTACCAAATGTTACCCTGAAAACAAACCCTGTCCTTTCCTTTTGTGTTATCCCACTATGTGTTTGTGTACCCTTGTGTATTTGTTTTCTTCCTGTCTCTGTGTACTGTTTCATAGAATTTTTTCTCTTCTAATAGTAAGCTACATTCACTATGATGAGGAATACTGTTATCCTCAAATATAATTTGCATTAATAATATGTTATTTACTTCGTAAAGATGCTTAGACATTGTTTATTATGTTTTGTTCTAATGCTCATGTGTGAAGTTGATGTTTCAAAAGTTATTCTGATCTTCATGTATGTACTTATGTCGTAATTTTTGTAACACTGATGTATTTGCTATTTCGATTCTTTTGTAAAGCCTGTATTACTGTAAATGTTATCTGTATTGTTATGTTCTTTAAAGGTGTATTTTGTACCGTTGTTATTGTATTCTTATGTTATAAAATTGTAATTGACACCAGTTCATCAAATTAAGTAACTTGTAAATAACATTTCACTGCACACGTTTATGTTGGTCCTAGTATATGGACAATATGTGAGAAGTAGGGACTGATAGTGTTTGCACATGTGTTAATAATTAAGCAAGGGACTGGATAACAGCATTGCTGGTTTTAAGGACAATTCCAAAAACTTTCTACGTGCACAAGTGGTGGTTTATGGACTTGCTATATTCTGCGCAAGTCTCTTTGATGGTGAGTGTGCACCTGCACAGTCGCAACAGATGGGTGCTGGCCGTCTCTACATGGACTACAGTGGGTCTGCATCTTTGATGGCCCACCAATACCATTATTTCTACAAGGACTGCACTGGGTCTGCACCTCTGGTTGCCCACCAACACCGTACTCTCTACCAGGACTACAGTGGGACTGCTCTGTGATGACCAACCTACCGATATTCTTCAAAACTTCGACTGACTCTGCTGTAGGTTTGCTCTGTTGTGGCCCATTACCTGTCAGCATGTCTTTCTGTTGGAAGGACAACACTACTCCTTCAAGACTGCATGGAAATCCACTACTTCTATGTGCATTTTCTTTTACTGCTCAGACTTTGAGAAAAACACTGCAATTTTACTTTGATGAATGATCAGGACTGTCTTTATTTTAGCTTTTGACCAACATTGTATCGATAAGTGTGTGCGTTTCATTTCTTTGTTATTGTAATTACGAAATTTTTTTCAAATCTGTATTGGTCAGTGCCCAAAACAATCTGTAAATTTTTTGTGGGGAGCATGGGGGCTATGTAAGTAGGCTGTTTAGGTTTTTTCATTGGTAACGCCGCCGCTATGTAGTGCTCTGTATGAAAATAACTGGTTGTGCCGTGTGCACTCTGTGGCTGGTTTGCATTGTTGTCTGCCATTGTAGTGTTGGGCAGCGGCAGCTGGATGCTAACAGCGCGTAGCGTTGCGCAGTTGGAGGTGAGCTGCCAGCAGTGGTGGATGTGGGGAAAGAGATGGTGGAGTTTTGAAATTTGTAAGAATGGGTGTCATGAACTGATATACAGGGTGTTACAAAAAGGTACGGCCAAACTTTCAGGAAAAATTCCTCACACACAAAGAAAGAAAATATGTTATGTATACATGGGTCCGGAAATGCTTACTTTCCATGTTAGAGCTTATTTTGTTACTTCTCTTCAAATTACATTAATCATGGAATGGAAATATACAGCAAAAGAACGTACCAGCGTGACTTCAAACAGTTCGTTACAGGAAATGTTCAAAATGTCCTTCGCTAGCGAGGATACATGCATCCATCCTCCGTCGCATCGAATCACAGCCGTCCACAATACGAGCACGAAGAGTCTCTACATTTGGTACCGGGCTTGCGTAGGCAAGAGCTTTCAAATGCCCCCATAAATGAAAGTCAAGAGGGTTGAGGTCAGGAGAGCTTGGAGGCCATGGAATTGGTCCACCTCTACCAATCCATCAGTCACCGCATCTGTTGTTGAGAAGCACACGAACACTTCGAATGAAATGTGCAGGATCTCCATCGTGCATGAACCACATGCTGTGTCGTACTTGTGAAGGCACAAGTTCTAGCAGCGCAGGTAGAGTATCCCGTATAAAATCATGATAACGTGCTCCATTGAGTGTAGGTGGAAGAACATGGGGCCCAATCAAGACATCAACAACAATGCCTGCCCAAACGTTCACAGAAAATCTGTGTTGATGACATGATTGCACAATTGCGTGCGGATTCTCGTCAGCCCACACATGTTGATTGTGAAAATTTACAATTTGGTCACGTTAGAATGAAGCCTCATCCGTAAAGAGAACATTTGCACTGAAATGAGGATTGACACATTGTTGGATGAACCGTTCGCAGAAGTGTACCCGTGGAGGCCAATCAGCTACTGGTAGTGCCTGCACACGCTGTACATGGTACAGAAACAACTGGTTCCCCCGTAGCACTCTCAATACATTGACGTGGTCAACGTTACCTTGAACAGCAACTTCTCTGACGCCGACATTATGGTTATCGTCAACTGCACGAAGAATTGCCTCGTCCATTGCAGGTGTCCCCAGTCGCGAGTCATAGGCTGAAATGTTCCGTGTTCCCTAAAATGCCGAACAATTGTTTCGAACGTCTTCCTGTCGGGACACCTTCGTTCTGGAAATCTGTCTCGATACAAACGTACCGTGCCACGGCTATTGCTCCGTGCTAATCCAAACATCAAATGGGCATCTGCCAACTCCGCATTTGTAAACATTGCACTGACTGCAAAACCACGTTCGTGATGAACACGAACCTGTTGATGCTATGTACTGATGTGCTTGATGCTAGTACTGTAGAGCAATGAGTCGCATGTCAACACAAGCACCGAAGTCAACATTACCTTCCTTCAATTAGGCCAACTGGCGGTGAATCGAGGAAGTAATACTGACGAAACTAAAATGAGTTATAACATGGAAATTAAGCGTTTCCGGACACATGTCCACATAACATCTTTTCTTTATTTGTGTGTGAGGAATGTTTCCTGAAAGTTTGGCCGTACCTTTTTGTAACACCCTGTATATATTGTGACTATTAAGGTAAATACATTGTTTGTTCTCTATTAAAATCTTTCATTCGCTAACTATGCCTATCAGTAGTTAGTGCCTTCCGTAGTTTGAATCTTTTATTTAGCTGGCAGTAGTGGCGCTCTCTGTATTGCAGTAGTTCGAGTAACGAAGATTTTTTTAGCGGCACAGTCGTCGGTAACAGAACCATCGGCACTGCGCAGCGAAGGTATTGACTGTGTCTAGCCGCTTGTGTACTTCACATACGACCAGATTTTCTTCGGATTTTCTACCAAATTTCGAGACAATGTTTCGTTGCGGAACCTATTAAAGGCATCTCGCATTGAAGTCCGTGCCAAATTTCGCGCGACTGTAAATTTTAGCCAATTTCGCGTTCTTCTGAACTTCGCATGCTTTTTCCGTTGCCTCTGCAACAGCGTTCGGACCTGTTTTGTGTACCATGGGGGATCAGTTCCATCTCTTACCAATTTATGAGGTATGAATCTCTCAATTGCTGCTGCTACTATATCTTTGAATTTGAGCCACATCTCGTTTACATTTGCATAGTCAGTTCGGAAGGAATGGAGATTGTCTCTTAGGAATCCTTCTAGTGACACTTAATCCGCTTTTTTAAATAAAATTATTTTGCGTTTGTTTCTGGTGGATTTGGAAGAAACGGTATTGAGCCTAGCTACAACGACCTTGTGATCATTAATCCCTGTATCAGTCATGATGCTTTCTATCAGCTCTGGATTGTTTGTGGCTACGAGGTCAAGTGTGTTTTCGCATGGGTTCGTGGACTAACTGCTCGAAATAATTTTCGGAGAAAGCATTTAGGACAATATCGGAAGATGTTTTCTGCCTACCACCGGTTTTGAACAAGTATTTTTTCCAACGTATCGAGTGGGGTACTTATCTGTTACGAGACTCAAATTTTCTCTGAACTGTTCTGCAACTATATCATCGGAGTCCGGGGGTTGGTAGAAGGAGCCAATTATTAACTTAGTTGGGCTGTTAAGTATAACTTCCACCCATACAATTCGCACGGAGTATCTACTTCGACTTCACTACAAGATAGTCCACTTCTGACAGACACAAACACTCCACCACCAATTCTGCCTAATCTATCTTTCCTGAACACAGTCTGAGACTTCGTAAAAATTTCTGCAGAACTTATTTCAGGCTTTAGCCAGCTTTCAGTACCTATAACGATTTCAGCTTCTGTGCTTTCTATTAGTGCTTGAAGCCCAGGGACTTTCCCAGCGCAACTACAACAATTTACAATTCCGACTGTTCCTTGATCCAAGCACGTCCTGTATTTGCCATGCACCCTTTGAGATTGCAGCCCACCCTGTACTTTCCCGAGGCCTTCTAACTTAAAAAACCGCCCAGTCCACGCCACACAGCCCCCGCTACCCGTGTAGCCGCCAGCTGAGTGTAGTGAACTCCTGACCTATTCAGCGGAACCCGAAACCCCACCACCCTATAGCGCAAGTCAAGGAATCTGTAGCTAACACGGTCGCAAAACCGTCTGAGCCTCTTGTCCAGACCCTCTACCCGGCTCTGCACCAAAGGTCCGCAGTCGGTTCTGTCGACGATGCTGCAGATGGTTAAGCCTGCCTTCATCTCGTAAGCAAGACTGGCAGCCTTCACCAAATCAGATAGCCGCTGGAATCCAGAGAGAATTTCCTCAGATCGTCACTTCTGCACTTCCATGCAGGGGTATCTCAAGAACATTAGCTCGAGCTGATTGTTCAGACAAGTTGTTCCAGTCGCATGGCTCCCTGATCGCTGGAGTTCAACCAATTTCCACGCCTGGGAGCACCTGAGAGGTCGTGTGTGCAAAGCCCCTCCCGAAACGCAGATAATGAGACGACGCCTTTATGCTGTCTGTGGCGCCATTCGGTTGCGGGAAGGCACATTTGAACGTGTGTTTCGCTCACTGCTGCGTCATGTTCATGTCTACTTTGAGGGCAGTTGGAGCCGCTTCGAAAACCATTTATAAGCGCACCGTGCACTACATTGTTATGTATAGGCAAGATTATTTAATAAATACCCTAGCAGCAAATGTTGCATTTCTGATGGTATGTCCATAAGAATCTCTTTGCTCACTATCCACTCAGGTATCGTTCCCTGTAGTATGTCCACATTGGGCAATATCATCCTGAATGTACAACAACTGAAAAAAATCGCAGACCCCAAAATAATGTAAAGTAATAATTTGGGAATACAATTATGCAGGTAACATACACACATAGAAAAAAGTTTTGCATGACCCCAGTTCCTAGAACTCCTGAAGATAGACGTTGACTGGATATTGTATCACAGACACAGTCCCTTTCACTGTTCAGAGATGTCTCTAAATCGGCCCAAAGACGTAAACAGCCACACGTGAGCAGCGCCTATTGGACGGAGGGGTCTGACAGCCGATCAGTTCCAGTCATTCCACCAGGAAGAAGAAACATGACTCGTGTTGTTTGTAGTTGAACCATGCCTAGACGATCAATACCGCTGTTTGATCGTATCCACATCGTTACTTTGTGGCAGGAAGGGCTCTCAAAAAGGGAAGTGTCCAGGCATCTTGGAGTGAACCATAGCAATGTTGTTCAGACATGGAGGAAATACAGAGAGACAGAAGCTGTCGATGACATGCCTCGCTCAGGCCGCCTAAGGGCTACTACTGAAGTGGATGGCCGCCACCTACATGTTATGGCTCACAGGAACCCTGACAGCAACACGACCATGTTGAATAATGCTTTTCATGCAGCCACAGGACATCGTGGTGTTACTACTCAAACTGTGTGCAGTAGGCTGCATGATGAGCAACTTCATTCCCAACGACCATAGCGAGGTCCATCTTTGCAACCATGACATCATGCAGTCCGGTGCAGATAGTCCCAACAACAGGCCGAATGGAGCGCACAGGAATGGTGTCACATTCTCTTCACCGGTGAGTGTCGCATATGCCTTCAACTAAATAAACGTCGGAGACGTGTTTTGAGGCAACCCGGTCAGGCTGAACGCCTTAGACACCATGTCCAGCGAGTGCAGCAAGATGGAGGTTCCCTGCTGTTCTGTGGTGGCATTATGTGGGGCCGATGTAAGCCTCTGGTGGTCATGGAAGGCACCGTAACGGCTGTACGATATGTGAATGCCATCTTCCGACCGATGTTGCTACCATATTGGAATCATATTGGCGAGGCATTTGTCTTCATGGTCGTCAATTCGCGCCTCCATCCTGAATGACTTCAGGATAACAACATCGCTCGGCTTGAGTGGCAAGCACGTTCTCCAGACATGAACCCTATCGAACATGCCTGGAATAGATTGAGAGGGGCTGTTTATGGACGACTTGACCCACCAACCACTCTGAGGGATCTACTCCGGAGTGGGAAAATCTGGATGAACAGTGCCTTGGTAAACATGTCGATAGTATGCCACGGCGAATAAAGGCATGCATCAGTACAACAGAACACGCTACTGGGTATTAGAGGTACCAGTGTGTACAGCAGTCTGGACCACTACCTCTGAAGGTCTCGCTGTATGATGGTACGACATGCAATATGTGGTCTTCATTAGCAATAGAAAGGGGCAGAAATGATGTTTATGTGTATCTCTATTCCGGTTTTCTGTACAAGTTCCCGAACTCTTGGAACTGAGGTAGCGCAAAAATGTTTTTGATGTGTGTATTTAAGTAAGTAACATTCCAAGATGACAGGTTAATGCAAGCATGAGACAGGCTAATTAAAATGTGAAATGCTTGTTTCGTGACTGCTCCCAAACTCAAGGTCCTCGGTGATACTTTTGGGGCAGGCACCACAAATTGTATAAAGCATGGGTAGTGACCAGGATGTAGCTATGTCTGTCGGCTGAAAAATAATTAATGACAAGAACTGCGCCAGCCAGAATGAAGAGATAACTTATCTTTATTTCTGACGAATCGCGCACCAGCAAAGTCCAAGTAACATCCAAGAGTAATCCGTGTACTGAGCCTAGTCGAATACAATAGCAAATATCACACTGCAATGGCTCCGCTATAAACTGCACTGTCCGTCTCGGGGCCAGCGCTCCTCCTTATATGCAAAAGGCAGAGGGCGCTGCGGACCCGAGCTCAGCCATGGCGCGACCTCTTCGGTCGGCGGTAGCGCCCTGAGACGCCGACGGCCGCGACAGGAACTGTGGCCAGCGATGTCACGGTCAGGGCGCGCGTGCGCGAGTTGGTTGGTTGGTTGGATCCGTGGATACAACAGCTTGTGTATTACCAACTGGTGTAACGGCCAGACTGCATAAAAACATTAAAACGCGCGTGGGCTGTGTTGTACAGGCGCCAAATGTAAATTTGTGGGGTGGAGTTGCATGCCTGTTGCACTTGGTAGGTCAATACAGGGACAGTTAATGCTGGTTGTGGATGACACTGGAATTGTCCGATGGTGTCCCACACATGCTCGATTGGAGACAGACCTGATGATCAAGCAGCCCAAGGCCACATGTCGACACATTGTAGAGTGTGCGGTATTAGGGCGACCGTTATCCTGTTGGAAAACCCCTTGGAACGCTGTTCACGAATAGCAGCACAACAGACCGAATCGGCAGACCGATGAACAAATTCAGGTGTGTGGGATAACTGCTGGAGTGCTTCTTCTGTCATACGAAATCACAGCTCAGCCTATAACTCCAGTTTTAGGTCCAGTGTGTCTGGCACGCAAACTGTAAGATGTCGAGGTCTCCTGACCTTCATTCCTTACATATTCCGCCCTCACAATCATATTCCACACATCAAGACACTTCATTCGAACCCAAACTCGATAAGATAAATGTTGTATGACTTCATGTAAACGATATGCAAATAACTAATAAATTGCAAGTACGCACCATGGTTGAAATACTCGAGGCTGGCGTACACACATACATTCCAGACATGACAGTCACAGGAGCTTTTAGTTCGGGAGAGAAACCACACAAAGGGACGCCGGTCCCTTCAGAGGACGACCCAGCCTCTGTCGGCCAATGACCGCCCATGGAGCGGACAGCGTGTGCCCGAGGGAAAGGAGTAATGACCCCGTGTTTGGCTTAAAAGAAAATTCCGCTACATTCTGTGGGAGCGGCCAGCCAATGCATTCTTTACACATAGCACGCAGTTTCAGAGATTTTTCACAGGGAGGCAGCAAACGCCAAACACGGATACTACATGTTTCCGGATTGGTCACCTTAAACGAAACGTCATTCAGACGATATTTCTAACGCATGAGCTGAAGAAGTAATGGAAGAGACCGAAAGATACACCCCTTTATGTCTGGCGTGGAGAGGGCCCGTTCCGTTGTCGCTCTTGGAGCGAGGAACAAGTCTCTCCTCAGTACTTCACTGGGAGAGCACCTCTGTCGAGAGCAAATCGAAGTGCGACTCTATATTGAGTACTTGCGATTAAGCGTTGTTCACTGTGTTGGCCGCCACACTTATTGTGCGGTGTGAATGGACAGAGTTATAGTTAAATGCTTGTGAACGAATTTTTGAGTGGCATCGTGATGGACTGGTTATCTGACCAGTATACCACGCCAAAAGTTAGACTAGGGGCGAATAGGAATCCTTGACTTTATCAAGGTGTAGGGGGAGTTTGATTGGCGAAGGTCAATCCAGATAGAACGAGAGCTATCTTATTTGTCGGCAACTAGCAGCACAGACAGCAGTCATCGCAGCTTGTGCGCTACAGCTATTGCGAGCCCCATATTTTCTCCACAGCAGTACACTTCATTGCATTTCACATGTGACAGCCTTGACCGTACCTAGCAACCTTCTAAAGGATAATTATTCAAGTTGAGTAGGTGCGCCTCTTAGCCATTCTGCCAAGTCAACAACCATCTTAAACTTTGTATAGAAATTTCATTAGCGAATCCTATCCTTGAGAGGTAACTACACTTTCCGAAAAGAACCAGGATATAACTTGTTCAATTCGTAACTGAAAGTGCCATTGTGATTTCTCAGAATTTTTGCAAAATAAATAATAACTTTCGTTAGTTTCATGTTTTTCTTACACTAACTAGCACTACTCCAGTACCCAAGTATCCCACTAGTTACATAATAAATTTTGTGAATTTTTGTGTCATTCCTTACAGTGGACGACCCCAGAAGATATTTATTGCTGAAAGTTCTTCAGGCATTTCCCTTTAGAACGTTAGGAGTTTAGGAGCGTCTGTCTGACTTCTGTAGTAGTGTGGGGGCGGAAACTGCATCTTGCAGGAGCCACAGGGTAAAGCGTACATCTCAGATTAATCCGTTGCTCAGAATAACAGAATCTCAGATCAATCCCACACTTATAATACAGGTTGGTTGCAGACCCTCCCTCCCCCAGGCGAACACACGGCCATCACTGGCACCGAGGCAGACCCAGCTTTCATCAAAAGACACATCAGGCCTCCACCCTGTCCTCCAATGAACTCTCGTTTGACGCCACAGATGTTGTAAATGACTGTGGTTTGGGTCAGTGGAATGCAAGCTACAGGGCGTCTGGCTAGGAGCTGTCCTTCAGGTAGCTGATTTGTATCAGTTCGTCGTTTCACTGTACTGCCAATTGCTGTTCAAATTGCTGCTGCTGATGCAGTGCGATGCGCCAGAGCCATTCACTGAACACAATGGCCTTCCCTCTCGGAGGTGGCAAATGGCCACCCGAAGCCCGGTCTTCTTCCGACCGTACACTCTCGTGACTACCGCTGCCAGAAAACATGTGCAGTTGATTCATTCCTGCCAAGACTTCCCGCAGTATCGCAGTTTCTCGTGGCCCTATTACACGATCTCGTACAAACTCAGTGAAGTGTTCATAATGGAGTCTCTGTCATCTTAGGCGCTCTTGACTAACGTCAATTCACAATGTCCAGTCTCAAAGGTAACTAACACTCACGCCCATTACAGCCTGTATACAGGGTGGTCCATTGATAGTGACTGGGCCAAATATCTCAGGAAATAAGCATCAAACGAAAAAACTACAAAGAACGAAACACCTCTAGCTTGAAGGGGGAAACCAGATTGTGCTATGGAGGCCCTCTGGATGACGCTGCCATAGGTAAAACGGACATGAAATGCGTTTTTTTTTTAAATCGAACCCCCCATTTTTATTACATATTCGTGTAGTACGTAAAGAAGTATGAATGTTTTAATTGGACCACTTTTTTCGCTTTGTGATAGATGGCGCTGTAATAGTCACAAACGTATAAGTACGTGGTATCACGTAACATTCCGCCAGTATTGACGGTATTTGCTTCGTGATACTTTACCCGTGTTAAAATGGACCGATTACCAATTGCGGAAATGATTGATATTTTGTTGATGTATGGCTATTGTGATCAAAATGCCCAACGGACGTGTGCTATGTATGCTGCTCGGTATTCTGAACGACATCATCCAAATGTCCGGACCGTTCGCCGGATAGTTACTTTATTTAAGGAAACAGGAAGTGTTGAGCCACATGTGAAACGTTAACCACGAGCTGCAACAAATGGTGATGCCCAAGTAGGTCTAGCTGCTGTCGCGGCTAATCCACACATCAGTAGCAGACAAACTGCGCGAGAATCGGGAATCTCAAAAAGTCGGTGTTGAGAATGCTACATCCATATCGATAGCACGCATACCATATTTCTGTGCAGCAGGAATTACACGTCGACGACTTTGAACGTCGTGTACAGCTCTGTCACTGGCTACAAGAGAAATTACGGGACGATGACAGATTTTTTGCACGCGTTCTATTTAGCGACGAAGCGTCATTCAGCAACAGCGGTATCGTAAACCGGCATAATATGCACTATTGGGCGACGGAAAATCCACGATGGCTGCGACAAATGGAACATGAGCGACCTTGGCCGGTTAAAGTATGGTGTGGCATTATGGGAGGAAGGATAATTGGCCCCCATTTTATCGATGGCAATCTAAACGGTGCAATGTATGCTGACTTCCTACGTAATGTTCTACCGATGTTACTACAAGACTGCGTGACAGAATGGCGATGTACTTCCAACATGATGGATGTCCGGCACATAGCTCGCGTGCGGTTGAAGCGGTATTGAATAGCATATTTCATTACAGCCGGATTGGTCGTTCACCGGATCTGACGTCCCCGAATTTATTTCTGTGTGGAAAGTTGAAGGATATTTGCTATCGTGACCCACCGACAACGCCTGACAACATGCGTCAGCGCATTGTCAATGCAAGTGCGAACATTACAGAAGGCGATCTACTAGCTGTTGAATGTCGTTTCACGTTTTGCCAAATGCGTTGAGGTTGACGGACGTAATTTTGACCATTTTTTGCATTAATGTGGTATTTACAGGTAATCACGCTGTAAGAGCATGCGTTCTCAGAAATGATAAGTTCACAAAGATACATGTATCACATTGGAACAACCGAAGTAAAATGTTCAACCGTACCTACGTTCTGTATTTTGATTTAAAAAACCTTGCTGCTACCAACGTGTTCGTGAAGAATTGTGAGTCATATGTTGGTGACTATTATAGCGCCATATGTCATAAAGTGAGAAAAGTGGTCCAACTGAAACATTCATATTTCTTTACGTACTACACGAATATGTAATAAAAATGGGGGTTCCTATTAAAAAAAAAAAAAAACGCTGTTCATATCCGTTTGACGTATGGCAGCGCCATCTAGCGGGCCAACCCCCTTCAAGCTAGACAAGTTTCGTTTGATGCTTATTTCGTGAGATATTTGGCCCGGTCACGGTTAGTGGACCTCCCTGTATAAAGCAAACCTCAGTTGCATCCTTAGTGGCGCTACTACGGCCACTCCTACGTGAGTGGCGCGAAATCTGAATAGATGTCATTTTTCAGATGTAGAAACAGGCCTACCAATTTTCGTTTAGGTAGCAGAATTCCTCCTTGGTGCTGCCGTTTTTTTCCCGTCAGTGTATAATTATACAGTGTGAGTCACGTAAGACGTAACTGCCCTTTTATTTCGTGCACGGACCGAGGTATCTAAATGACGTTTTCAGAAAATGATAGTACATCAAGGGGCATGCATATTGAAGCGCCAAAGAAACTGGTATATGCATGGGTATTCAAATACAGAGATATGCAAACAGGGAGAACACAGCGCTGCGGTCGGCAGCGCCTATATAAGACAAGTGCCCGGTGCAGTTGTTAGATTCGTTACTCGTGCTAGTCGGCGCACGAGCGATGGGACACAGTATCTCCGAGGTAGCGATGAACTGGGGATTTTCCCGTACGACCGTTTCACGAGTGTACCGTGAATATCAGGAATCCCATAAAACATCAAATCTCCGACAGCGCTGCGATCGGAAAATATATCCTGCAAGAGCGGGACCAACGACGACCGAAGAAGGCTCTGAGCACTATGGGACTTAACATCTGCGGTCATCAGAGAATCGTTCAACGTGACAAAAATGGTTCAAATGGCTCTGAGCACTATGGGACTCAACTGCTGTGGTCATCAGTCCCCTAGAACTTAGAACTACTTAAACCTAACTAACCTAAGGACATCACACACATCCATGCCCGAGGCAGGATTCGAACCTGCGACCGTAGCAGTCGCACGGTTCCGGACTGCGCGCCTAGAACCACGAGACCACTGCGGCCGGCTCAGTGTGACAGAAGTGCAACCTTTTCTCTAACTACTGCAGATTTCAGTGCTGGTCCATCAACAAGTGTCAGCGTGCGAACCATTCAACGAAACATTATCGATATGGACTTCCGGAGCCGAAGGCCCATTCGTATACACTTGATGCCTGCATAACACAAAGACTTACGCCTCTGCTGGGTCCGTCAACAACGACATTGGACTATTGATGACTGGAAACATGTTTCCTGGTCGGACGACTCTCGTTTCAAATTGTATCGAGCGGATGGACGTGTACGGGTATGGAGACAAGCACACCAATCCATGGACCCTGCTTGTCGGCAGGGGACTGTTCAAGCTGGTGGAGGCTCTGTAACGGTGTTGGGCGTGTGCAGTTGGAGTGACATGGGACCCCTGATATGTCTAGATACAACTCTGACAGGTGACATGTACGTGAGCATCCTGTCTGATCACCTGCATCCATGCATGTCCATTGTGCATTCCGACAGACTTGGGCAATTCCAGCAGGACAATGCGACACCGCACAGGTCTAGTATTGCTACAGGGTGGCTCCAGGAACACTCTTTCTGATTTTAAACGCTTCCGCTGGCCACCAAACTCACCAGACATAAACATTATTGAGTGTATTTGGGATGCCTTGCAATGCGCTGTTCAGAAAAGATCTCCACCCTCTCGTACTGTTACGGATTTATGGACAGCAGCATTCATGGTGTCTCTGCCCCAAACATTAGTTGAGTCCATGCCACATCGTGTTGAGACACCTCTGCGTACTCCCGGGGGCCCTACACAATATTATGTAGGTGGCTCTTCAGTGCAGTTTGGTATGTGATAAGATAGGCAGTTCGCATAACTAATGAGGATGTACTGAACAGAATTGGATAGACGAGAAATTTGTGGCACAACTTGACTAGAAGAAGGACTCGGTTGGTAGGGCATATTCTGAGGCATTGAGGGATCACCAATTTAGTACTAGAGGGCAGCGTGGAGGGTAAAAATCGTAGAGGGAGAGCAAGAGATGAATATACTAGATTCAGAAGGATGTAGGTTGCAGTAGGTACTGGGAGATGAAAAACCTTGCACAGGATAGAGTAGCATGGAAAGCAGCATCAAACCAGTCTCTGGACTGAAGACCACAACAACAACAACAACAACATGGTACTCTTGTATTGATCGAGAATTTGAAGTAAGTATGATTTTTTACCTAGAATGGTGTACTTCAACGGTATTCGAAAGCACTCGAAAAGGTGACTATAGTGATATAGTGCTTGTTAGAATGAGCTTTAAATTTTTCGTAAAAGAATCCGAGGAATGTACTAAAATTGGGAAGCAATGTGGCCAGTCAGCTATGGGGGTGCCAACACCGCCAAGCAGGCCCTTGGGTGAGGCTCCGTCGTTAGGTGCATCAAGAGAGGCCTGCGCTACTTAAGATAAATCGTTTCCTACACGATACAGATACAAGCTCAGGTACGATTTTTTTGTACTGAACTATGGCAATGCTACCTTCTGGAGTGTCTGATGGGAATTAGTAGGATTATTTCAAAGGTGGGTGCGTTTCCACATTTTTGTGGACATAGCTAAAGTTCCGTCAGGCAGTTTTCCATTTGAACCTTTGCCACTGATGCTTACTTGTCAGAGTCGAAACTGAAACGTCCGTCATTCATCCGTTAACATCGAACATGAATCGCACGTTTTATATTCCTGTACCTGTTTGTGTTGTGACTCTTATTTACGCTGCAATATTTTTGTTTAACTGAGACATTCCACATCCCAAGATTTATCGTAGATATGATCTAAAAGCATGGACTCAACTGACAATCTAACCATGTTGGAGAACCAGCCATTAACTGTGAACAACGGTAAACTCCTTAAAATTTGCTGTTTTGGGATGTATCGTCAGTAACATGAATTGGCATTGTTGCTTATGAAAAGTAAGCAGCTTTCAGCCGTGTAGCTCAAAATGGAATGCTATCTGGAGACCTCGAACCACTAAATGTGTTTACATACAACTGCTGTGATACGTGTTACAAACCGGACACAAAGTGGAGGACCAGGCCCCTTTGCTTTTTTCTTTTATCACTCGGTTATTACATAATAGAAATACACATTTTAAGACAAAATTTAACTACATGAAATATTGCTCCCAGTGAAGGTTAATATAAGCAGTGACAAAACTTAGTTGTGTTAAGTGTTTCTGCTGGCAACAGATTTTAAGGAGGCAATGTAAGGTAGCTAGTGATTGAATCACGACACAGACACTGCAACAATTTCGGTAACAAATAAATAGCGTGAATTTGTACTCGCAGTAACCAACTAATCAACAGCCTTGCCATTGAATAAGTAGTAGTCCATTTGGAACAAATTAGCAACACCCATCACCTAGGGGAGTTAATACCAACAGTCTTTAAATGTCTTGCTCCCCATTAAATAAACAAACTGACAGTAATTAAATGAATAACAAATCAAACACACTACGCTCCACTCAAACTCTTTAGTGGAAGCCATGCCAAAACGAAGATTCCATTAACTGACTAGCACTGAAGTAACACTAAAGCTCATCTCTGTGTTCCCAGACACACATGGGGCAAACTTATACAAGATAATACTGTATTTTGAAGGGAGCACATCAGTAAAACCGGTAGTGGAGCTAACTCGTGCCACTGAAAATTAAGATACTAGACCGGAGCACAAGGTGGTATACAATGAGATCGCCTTAGTGATATACTGCGCTCCAAAATATTAATTCAAATGGCCCATTCAAAATTAAGTACACATAAACCAGCATAATTTACACTAGGTCTCTCGAAGGAATGACAACACTTAATTGAAAAGACAAATGTCGGAGGCGGCAGTAACATCAAACACCTTCTCCGAGTTTTAACCAGGAGTCACTTCCCGCTATAGAAGTAAACATTTAACCAAGCACAAGGAAGAAACCTCAAAGAGGAAATCAAATAAAACTCCCAAAAGATTATAAAGGACAGGGAACCCCAACTATTTAAATTTAAAGAATTAGCTCTCCCCAGCAGTGTAAACGCGAAGGCCACACCTAAGAGGCCACCAAAATTGTTTACAAAAAGTCTTATACATTTGCTCCTTTTCTGTAAAGAACCACAAGGCTGCTGGACGTCCGGTATAGCTCATGTAGGATACACAGGCAGCAACCCAAGCTAGGCGGTCGCAAGGCACGGCGAGCAAAATCAGGAGGGCAGACAGGCAGGCAGCCAACACATATCCTCCATGCTGAACCGGCAGACCGCGTACAACCATATATACGTGGTTGCTTCCAACTCGTACCTGGCGGCGTCTCAGCAGGTAGCCCGAGCAAACGTCAACTGCCACTCACCCCGCGAATGCGGAAAACAACAAGGCAAGCAAAGATAAGAAACATCGAAGGATCGATAATGGACATCCAAGAGACTGGCGCACCAGTAACGAGAGCCACGGCTCATGTTGGTTGTATGCACTGACTTAACAAATGTCATGGGATAAGCACCTAATAATGCGTGGGGAATCCTTTGGCCCTGCGATCTCAACTGAGACACAATGGAAGTGGGGCTACAAGTCCCTGGTACTGCTCTGGAAGCTTCTGACACCAAATCGCTTGCACAGCGACAGCCAATTCTGGTCTGTTCGTGGGTGCAAGATCCGTGCCACAGAGCCTGTATCCCAGATACACTCGATGGGGCTCAAATCTGGGCTCTGGTGTGGCCATCTCAGAGATTGGACTTGCCCTTCACGTTCCTGGAACCATTCCCAAACGACGTCAGAGCGATGTGGCGACGCGTTTTCATCGTGAATCACCGCAGGACCGTCAGGGGACTGAAAGGTCAAAAATGGGCGGGGATGGTCCCTGAGCAGTCAGCATACCGCCTACCATTCAAAGTCCCTTTCACAACAAATGGGGGGCTTATTCCAACCCAAACAATGACAGAGGCACCGTCGACTTGGACCACACTTTCTTCGTGGCGGGATCCATCGATTCATGTGGTCTGCGCCACACAAGGTGCCTCCCATCGGGATGGAGCAGTTGAAATCACGATTCGTCCGACCATACTGGGCCAGTGATATGTACAGACCCTGCAACGAACATGTGACGTCACACATGTTTGTTCGCCACACTTCGTGAACGCTCGGTCTCTTTCAACCCAGGAGAAATCAATCCATAATCGAAAACGTACCCACTACAGATCTCCATTTTGTCGTGTGGTATCAAGAACTTGCGTGCAATTAAACACACAGACAAGAAATATTAAACTCGACTGAGACAGTTATTCGCTCTCCGCCGGAGACCGCTACTGACACTCTTCAGACCTGCAGTGTCACGTGATGTGTCGTACTCGCCACGGCCTGCCTTTCTCGTCAGCCTCGGACCGTACCACCCTTACACCATCGTTCCAATGGCTACCCCTGGTGATCGGCGACAAATTCAAGTCGTTGTGCCCAATGACGTTGGGTTAACAGTGGCAACCATGTGAGGCACCCGCTCCCATACCACATGGAACCCACATTCTACATCTACATCCACATTTATACTCCGCAAGCCACCCATCGGTGTGTGACGGAGGGCACTTTACGTGCCACTGTCATTACCTCCCTTTCCTGTTCCAGTCGTGTATGGTTCGCGGGAAGAACGACTGCCGGAGAGCCTCCGTGCGCGCTCGAATCTCTTCTAATTTTACATTCGTGATCTCCTCGGGAGGTATAAGTAGGGGGAAGCAATACATTCGATACCTCATCCAGAAACGCACCCTCTCGAAACCTGGACAGCAAGTTACACCGCGATGCAGAGCGCCTCTCTTGCGGAGTCTGCCACTTGAGTTTGCTAAACATCTCCGTAACGCTTTCACGCTTACCAAATAACCCTGTGACGAAACGCGCCGGTCTTCTTTGGATCTTCTCCATCTCCTCCGTCAACCCGATCTGGTACAGATCCCACACTGATGAGCAATACTCAAGTATAGGTCGAACGAGTGTTTTGTAAGCCACCTCCTTTGTTGACAAACTACATTTTCTAAGGACTCTCACAATGAACCTCAACCTGGTACCCGCCATACCAATAATTAGCTTTATATGATCATTCCACTTGAAATCGTTCCGCACGCATACTCCCAGATATTTTACAGGAGTAACTGCTAGCAGTATTTGTTCCGCTATCATATAATCATACAATAAAGGATCCTTATTTCTATCTATTCGCAATACATTACATTTGTCTGTGTTAAAGGTCAGTTGCCACTCCCTGCGCCAAGTGCCTATCCACTGCAGATCTTCTTGCAATTCGCTACAATTTTCTTAGGCTGCAACTTCTCTGTATACTACAGCATCATCCGCGAAAAGCCGCATGGAACGTCCGACACTATCGACTAATTGTTCGCTGGGAGGCGCACGCAACACGTTCAGTGTTGAAATGAGCCGTGATTTGTTGCAATGTTGGCCTACTGCCGCTATTGACGAACCATCTCAGATGTCGCCCGTCATCGAGAATAGCTGCGCGGTCGGTAGTTGGTCTGTTGTCGGCTATGACACCCTCATTCAATCATTCACGACGCACGCTGGGCGCAGTTGAACATGTGAAGCCTAATATATGTGCGCCTGCCGAAATCGGAATACCCATCGGTCGGGCACCGACCACCATACCACGTTCGAATGGGGTCGTCGTCACAATGATGTTGCATGCTACACAAATCATTTGCACAACCACGTCTCACAAGGGAACCTCCCCATTTCACCCCCTCTGATTTAGTTTAAGTTGGCACAGTGGATAGGCCCTGAAAAAGTGAACACAGATCAGTCGAGAAAACAGGAAGAAGTTGTGTGGATCTATGAAAAAATAAGCAAAACATACAAACTGAGTAGTCCATGAGCAAGATAGGCAACATCAAGGATGAAGTGAGCTCGCCTAATGACGGCAATTGGTTGGTATATTTGGAGGGGCGAAATATTCAATGTGGGAATTTATGTTATTACTCTCCCACCAGAGAAACGGGGCCTAGGGCTAATAGATGTTGAAATTAAATGCAAGGCTCTTCTTATACGGAGAACTATTCATCTGTTTCAAGACTACCCAGACAGCGCGCTCCATATGGCCCTACGGTTGTATACACCTACTGATATGGCAATACCGATAAACCTGGGGGAAACCCACTACAAAGCCAACCACATCAGGATGTTTCTGCTCGAAGTTAGTTACCTCCGAGCAAAACTGAGCTCAGTACTACAGGACCTTACAACCGCCCAACTATACCGAATAATGAATAGTAGTGGAAGAGTAAACCGCATGGAAACGCAATATTCCCTACGGGATTGGGCTCAAATCTGGAAGAACATCCACAACAAAGTGCTCGGAACAAATATCAGATCAACGTAGTATAAAGTAGTTAATGAGACCATACCTACGAAAGAAAAATTACACAGAATACGATTGTCGGCCACTGACAGATGTGGGGAGTGTGCCCTCATAGACAACTTGCTACACAGATGTGTCTGCGGAGAAAATAAATTGGTCTGGGAATGGTGCAGAATGAACCTTGCCTCTATCTGCAGGACAGCTAGACAGACAATCTTCATCACATCGGTGTTGCAACCTGATGGCACTTACTACCCCATCACGAAGAAAAATATATGGACATTGCTGACAGGACATACTCTGCATTACCTAATTCAAGCCGAAGATGCGCCATCTTACCGGGGCTACAGAGTATATCTAGCCACACAAGCGCAACTGCTGTCTTTTTTTTTCCCCACATCACAACCAGTGTGTAGCGTCCGGCAATTGGGCACTCAGTGCTAAGGCAAGACAACAGCCGACATAGGAGATCACATACAAACGGGGAAAAAGAAAAGAGACCAAGCTATACGCTTGGGGTGTACCATAATAGGCAACCCTGGAGAAGACGAGCGTTGAGTGCCGTCAGCAAGCCGAGATGCCTCTCGCAAAGAATAGTGGAAACAAATAATTTAAAAAAATCTTTTTTGTATATTAAAAGTTAAAAAAACAACAAAACACGATGAAAATAAAAATTTTGCTGTAAAGAGTCATCAACAAGGAATGAAACGTTTCGTTTGCAGCAGAAGCAACGCACCTTGAACTTTCCACTGCAGTGACAACACGTTTCTTGATGCAGAAGAAGCGCCCTTTGCGTTAAACGTTCTTTTAATGGCATAGAAGCAAGGCCGAGAAGGCAGAAATTGGCGAGCGCAAGGATGGGTTGAAGGGGAGGAAGGAGACCCAACTAAAAAAAAAAAAAATGCGTCGTGGTCCCGTGGTTAGCGTACGTGAGCAGCTGCGGTATGAGAGGCCCTTGGTTCAGGAATTCTCTCGAGTGAAAAATTTAATTTTTTTTATTTTCAGACAATTATCAAAGTTCAGGCACTCACACATAATAAACTTCGCTATCCAAAATACCAGGACATTTTCAGATTTGCTTGGACATATGCCGGATTTGACGGCCTACACACGGAAAAATTTCAAAACGTTAAAAACATATGTTTTGACAGAGCACAGGGTAAACTGTGCGACTGTGAAACTGTTGCATTCATTTGTTGCAGTTTATGTGACAAACTCTTATGTTTTCATCACTTTTTTCGGAGTGATTATCACATGCACAAGAAAACCTAAATCGGGCAAGGTAGAAGAACCTTTTTACCCGTTCGCCAAGTGTACAAGTTAGGTGGGTCGACAACATATTCCTGTCATGTGACGCACATGCCGTCACCAGTGTCGTATAGAATATATCAGACGTGTTTTCCTGTGGAGAAATCGGTTGGCCTATGACCTTGCGATGAAATGTTTTCGGTTCCCATTGGAGAGCCACGTTCTTTCGTCTACTAATCGCACGGTTTTGCTGTGCGGTCGCAAAAGACAGACACTAAACTTATTACAGTGAACAGAGACGTCAATGAACGGACGGACAGATCATAACTTTGCGAAAATAATGAAAGCAAACTTTTCACTCGAGGGAAGACTTGAACCAAGGACTTCTCGGTCCGCAGCTGCTCCCGCTAACCACGGGACCACGGCGCTCCTGAATTCACGGTATCCTTGATGTTGCTCATGGACTACTCAGTTTGTATGTTTTGCTTGTTTTTTTAATAGTTCCGCACAACATCTTCCTGTTTTCTCGATTGATCTGTGCTCAGTTATTCAAGGCCTATCCACTGTGCCAACTTATAACTAAACCTGAGGGGGGTGCGATGGGGAAGTTCCCTTGTCAGAAGTCCTTCCACACAAGAGCTGGCACAGGGTGCGAGTGGTGCACATACAACACACCAACGCCATGTGTGCTCATCTAGCCCAAGACATTAGGTAAGTCATGTTCATTAAAATTCTCAGTTCAGCATCATCTGATGTTGTTGTTGTGGTCTTCAGTCCGAAGACTGGTTTGATGCATCTCTTCACTCTACTCTCCCTGGCACAAGTCTGATCATCTCGGCATAATTATTAAAACCGGGCCAGCCGTTGTGGCCGAGTGTTTCTAGGTGCTTCAGTCCGGAACTGCTGCTACGGTCGCGGGTTCGAGTCCTGCCTCGGGGCATGGATGTGTGTGATGCCCTTAGGTTAGTTAGGTTTAAGTAGTTCTAAGTCTAGGGGACTGATCACCTCAGATGTTAAGTCCCATTGTGCTCAGAGCCATTTAAACCATTTTATTAAAACCGGCATCTATTTACATATTTTACTGAATTGAAACATCGATTTACATCTGTAATTTTTACTCCCCAAACATCTCTCCGTGGGCAGGTTGTCGATTAGTTGATGCCTTGGGGTCTATTTTATCAAAAATCCCTTTTTAGTAGGGTGTTGTGTACATAATTGCGCGTAGTCAGCGTGTACACAACTTTCCCACTAGAGCGCGCCCCGCTAAGCACAACAGCACAGGCGCAGCGCTCGTCCGTCTCCGCACTACGAGATGGCGCTGCCTTAGAGACGGACCAAATTCTGCTTCCGCCGATCCGCGTATTAATATGTAACGCAGCCAATGAGATTGCTGCTAACCTAGAACCTTTTCTCCTCACGGATCTCACTCGCGCAGTAATACCTGAACGCCCGAGGTATTATAACGAGTGAACAGACCTCCGATTAGTCAGTCTGCATTTGTGTGCACCAGACTGTACCAGTCTGCATTAGTCTGTACCAGTCTGTACGATTTCTACCTTTGTCTGACCCAGTCTATAGTTTCAGTCTGCGCCTAACAAGATTACCATATTCCTGTACATAGCCATGAAGATACTTTTGTCAAGTATCAGAGACATATGTGAGAATAAGATTAACGTACCAATACCAAAGCAACTTCAGGTTGTCAATTGTAAATAGCATCCAGGACCAAGCTAAGTAATTTTTATGCTTGTTATTATTTTAATAAATGTGTGTGAAAATTAATCAAGTTCTGTTTAAAGTTGGTCACTGTCAATCTGCTACTCTAAGCGTGCAAGTGGCATTTCTATCGTCTGACCTAGCGGCAGAAGATAAACACGCCACAATAAAACCACAAGACATATTGCTGACACTCGCCTACTTCGTTAGAGCGACAAGTCAAATAATCTGATGGTGCGTGTACTACAGGTCCTACAGTACGCACACCACATAGGGTTATGTAAAGAATTTTTCCATCAACTCGATTTAGTACTTCCTGATTAGTTATTGGTCTTCCCATGTAACTCCTTCCGAACAGGCCATTAAGTCCCAAAGGTACCGACCGGCCGCCGTGTCATCCTCATCCACAGGCGTCCCTGGATGTGGATATGGAGGGGCATGTGGTCAGCACACCGCTCTGCTGGACGTGTGTCGGTTTCCGAGACAGGAGCCGCTACTTCTCAATCGAGTAACTCCTCAGTTTGCCTCACAAGGGCTGAGTGCACCCCGCTTGCCAACAGCGCTCGGCAGGCGGGATGGTCACCCATCCAAGTGCTGGCCCAGCCCGACGGCGCTCAACTTCGGTGATCTGACGGGGACCGGTATTACCACTGCGGCAAGGTCATTGACCTTCTCATGTAATCTTCAGTATTATTCTGTAGCACAACAACCCAAGATCTTCTATTCTCTTCTGTTCTCAGCTGTTTATCGTCCAAATTTCACTCCACACACCAAATATATGCCTTCAAAAGAGACTTCCTAACATTTAAATTTACATTCGATTTTAACAAATTTCTCTTTTCCAGAAACATTTCTCTTGTTATTTCCAGTATGCAATTTATATCTTCTTAGTTTCTGACATTATTAGCTATTTTGCTGTCGAAACAGCAAAATGCTTCTATTATTTCTAGTGCCACATTTCCTAATCTAATTCCCTCATAATCTCCTAATTTAATTCAACTACATTCCATGACCATTGTTTACTTTGTTGCCGTTCTTTCTACAACCTCTTTTCTAGACACCACCCATTCTGTTAAAGGCTCTTCCGGTTCTAACAGAATTATAATGTCCTCGACGAAGAAAACTTTTATTTCTTCTCACTCATGTTTAATTTCCTTTCGAAATGTTTCCTTATTTTCCTTTACTGTTCGCACAATGTTCAAATTCAATAACATTCTCAAAAGCTTCCTTTAAATTTGCAAATGGTATAAACGTATACATGGTGTTCAGTTCATCAGAAGACATGGAAACATCTCGAAAACTACACATGGGATCCAAACAATTTACAGTTGAATTTTATTCGCCACGGAGGCGCACATCCAATTACACAGCCTACTCCACCCTGTGTGTGGGGGAGGAGGGAATATTGAAATCTTAAATGGGACCCCTCATTTTTTATTTCAGATTAGGTTTCCACGGCGAAGTACATAAGATTTATCTGAAACATTTTTTTCATTTCGCGGCAGATGGCGGTGTAACTGGAAAAATCAAAACGGTTAGAACATCATATGTATCAAAATGCAACCCAGTGGCACTTGAATTAACTCACCACCTCCACGCTGCGAGAATAGGGCAGCCAATTATTTCACAACTTTTAATTGGAAATGCCGTTGTCAACGTTGAATTCCTCTGACAATACGAAAATGGAACCGCTCGACGCGACACTGTGGCCGATTACTGAACTACGACTAACCGTAAAGCAATGCAGCCCCATTAAGGGTTATGAAATAATTGCCTGTCGTACCCTCGCATCATGGAGATGGGGTGTTAATTCAAGTACCCCTGGACAGCACTTTCAAATATACGACTTTCTAACCACTTTGATTTTTCCGATTGCAGCGGAATTTGACGCGTAAGGGGAAAAAAACTGTTGTAGACGAAATATTGCATTTTTTTCTGTAGAATCTGCATATGAGTTAAAAGTGGGGGTTCCCACTTGAGAATTCAAAGTTGCTCCCGCCTCCACACACGGGGTGAGGACAGCGGTTGACTTAAGTTATCATCGGATGTCCCCATATGAGACAATCACATATTATTTATAAATTTTTTTGATGCAACGTGTTGCTTTCAAGATATTTCAGTGTTTTCACATAAATTGAACACCCTGTATATATTCTAAGATAAGTGGTAGAATCAGCATTGGCTCGCGTGTTCCTACATTTTTGCGTAATCCAAAATTGTCTTCCCTAAGATCTGCTTCTAACCGCCTGTATAATTTTGACCCTGAGAATTGGGAATCCGCTGTATGCGGGGGATTCTACGATGCCGGCAGTGTGCGACACAAAAGAAAGTCCTTGAATGACAAGATGCGGGAAATTACTTTCCATCAGACAAGACAGGAGCCCACGACTTTAACTTACAAGGGCATATAAAAGGTTTTCCAAAAGTATTCTTCAGTGGTGATAGCAATGTGGTGATTATCTCGGTAAATACCACGACAGTGGCACGTGGTTCCACTTACACACACAATTACTTATTCGGCGTGCTCTTCAGGTCGAGGGCCATCCGCCGAAAAATGGAATCCATATCTCGTTTCTTCCACTCCAAGATCAGGGAGTCTATATCACTGCACCCGCTGACCCCTTCGGAGTCTAGGACTGATGAACACTGCTGAGAGAGAGGCTTGTTCTGCATTGTGTGTAAGAAACGTGGAAGAACTGACGAAATTTGTATTCCACGAGATGAACGACCTATGTCTTCGACAGTGTAATCTCCCCTCCCCCCCCCCCCCCTCCTTCCTTCTTCCAGCTGTTGACCACATTACACAGTGCCCAGTCCAAGTAATTAAGAGGCAAAGTATGAAGATTTTGGGAGGAGCGAAGATTATAATGAACTTTCAGCTTTGCTTAGCTTGTCATGTTAAGATGGCTCCAGTTCTTGTCTAGGGGTCTGATTCTTGAAGCTGAAAATCTCACAACAGGTCCTCACAGTTGTTTTGAACTAAATAAATTTGAAGAATGGTGTTGCAGATATTTTTTAATTAAATATATTTTCTGTGGTTCATGGTGTGGCTTCCTGTAGTCATGTCCTAGTTCATGAAGTACGGGCAACGTATGAGTGGCTAAGTAAGTGGTCCCGACAGTCGGGATACCAGTTACTTTGGAATAAGGCTGGGCATCTTGGACATATTCTGAGTCGTGGTCACCTTTGTGCTCATACGGCAAAGACTACCCAATCCACCGGTTAGTCCCTCAACCGTTAGGGGTAAAACTCAATCGGACTCGGGGCAAGTAAGGCTAGCAACCTGCTTCCCCGATACTTTAAATTTGATGCTGGCAACAATCAGATCAAAATGCCTCGGACCTTTGGAGGTGACGGAGTCCCACCTCTAACTGACAAACCAGGGACTCCTAAGATACGACTTGGCAAACAAATGTTAATGAGATGGGGAGCTATTAATATCAATGGGGGCTACCCTGGGAAGAAGGTAGAGCTGGCAGAGGCTGCAAGTAAGATGGGTTGGACGTTTTAGCTGTTAGTGACATTCGGGTAAGGGGCGAGAAAAAAGAGAAAGTGGGAGAATGCAAGGTCTACCTGTCCAGAGTCAAAGCAGGAATAGCACAATGGGGTGTAGGGCTTTACATCAGGAAAGAAATGGAACCCAGCGTAGTTGCAGTAAGGTATGTAAACGAACGACTGATGTGGATAGATTTGACAGTGTCTAGCAAGAAAATTAGAATTGTGTCAGTATATTCGCACTGTGAAGGGACAGATCAAGATAATATGGATAGTTTTTATGAGGCACTCAGTGATGTAGTTGTTAGAGTAAATGACAAGGACAGTGTTTGCTCATGGGTGATTTTAACGCCAGGATTGGAAATCGAACAGAAGGGTATGAAAAAGTTATGGGTAAATTTGGAGAGGATATGGAGGCCAACAGGAACGGGAAACAACTCTTGGATTTCTGTGGCAGTATGGGCTTAGTAATCACAAACTCCTTTTTTAAACATAAGAACATTCACCGGTATACTTGGGAAGGCAGGGGAACCAGATCTGTCATTGACTATATAATAACAGATCAGGAATTCAGGAAGGCTGTGAGGGACACACGTGTATTCAGGGGATTCTTTGATGCCACTGATCATTATTTAATCTGTAGTGAAATTGGGCTTGTGAGGCCGAAAGTGCAGGAGGTCAGGTCCATATGTAGGAGGATAAGAGTGGAGAAACTTCAGGATAAGGAAATCAGGCACAAGTACGTAACAGCAATCTCAGAAAGGTACCAGTTAGTTGAATGTAGTCAATTACAGTCATTGGAAAAGGAATGGACAAGGTACAGGGACACAGTACTAGAAGTGGCTAAAGAATGTCTTGGAACAGTAGTGTTTAAAAGTAGGATGAAGCAAACAGCTTGGTGGAATGACACAGTCAAGGCAGCCTGTAAAAGGAAAAAGAAGGCGTATCAAAAATGGCTACATACTAGAACTCAGGTAGACAGAGAAAGTTATGTTGAAGAAAGAAACAAAGCCAAACAGATAATTGCAGCATCCGAGAAGAAATCTTGGGAAGACTTTGGAAACAGATTGGAGACCATGGGTCAAGCTGTTGGAAAACCATTCTGGAGTGTAATTATCAGTCTTCGAAAGGGAGATAAGAAGGAAATGACAAGTATTTTGGACAGGTCAGGAAAACTGCTGGTGAATCCTGTGGGCGTCTTGGGCAGATGGAGGGAATATTTTGAAGAGTTGCTCAATGTAGGTGAAAATACGATGAGCAATGTTTCAGATTTCGATGTAGAATGGGATAGGAATGATGATGGAAATAGGATCACATTTGAGGAAGTGGAGAAAATGGTCAATAGATTGCAGTCAGCTACGATCTACTTTCTTCTGCAAGAAGGAAGTTAGTACCAAGACTAAGTTATCTGTGCACCGTTCAATCTTTCGACCAACTTTGTTGTATGGGAGCGAAAGCTGGGTGGATTCAGGTTACCTTACCAACAAGGTTGAGGTTACGGATATGAAAGTAACTAGGATGATTGCAGGTACTAGCAGATGGGAACAATGGCAGGAGGGTTTCCACAATAAGGAAATCAAAGAAAAACTGGGAATGAACCCTACAGATGTAGCAGTCAGGATGAACAGGCTTAGATGGTGGGGTCATGTTACACGCATGGGGGAAGCAAGGTTACCCAAGAGACTGATGGGCAGCAGTACAGGGTAGGAGGAGTCGGGGCAGACCAAGGAGAAGGTACCTGGATTCGGTCAAGAATGATTTTGAAGTAATAGGTTTGACATCAGAAGAGGCACCAATGTTAGCACTGAATAGGGGATCATGGAGGAATTTTATAAGGGGGCTATGCTCCAGACTGAACGCTGAAAGGCATAATCAGTCTTAAATGATGATGAGGATGATGATGATGATGATGAGGATGAAATACATTTTCTCATGTTTCAGTATATCATACAGTCTTTTGATTTTTTACATCAACAAATCCGTCCGCCCCCGATAGCTGAGTGGTCAGCGTGACAGACTGTCAATCTTAAGGGCCCAGGTTCGATTCCCGGCTGAGACGGAGATTTTCTCCACTCAGGGACTGGGTGTTGTGTTGTCCTAATCATCATCATTTCATCCCTATCGACACACAAGTCGCCGAAGTGGCGTCAACTCGAAAGACCTGCACCAGGCGAACGGTCTACCCGATGGGACGCCCTAGTCACACGACTTACATTACATCAACAAATCCTAAATTACATTGTTCGCGCCTATTATACAAGAATACCTCCGATTTCATCACAGGCAGACTTAGGACTCACTCACTCTGCGGAAAAAACTTTATTCTGAAGGGCTTACAATCTTTGTTAACAAATGAATTACTACTGGCTTTCATTGTATTGTTAATTTTGATTATTATTTCATAAATGAATCCGTAAATAAAAATAGTAAATGGTACGGGATTGTGTATGCATAACAGAAATCTTAAATGTGCAAATATTTCGTTATTTCAAATGTGTCTAAAAAGTAATTTTAACTGTTCATTCAGAACTAGTACTTATCGATTTTAATATCGAAAGTAAAATATTTTATAAAGTAATTCCTTTTCATAAATTTTAGCTTGAAATAGAACATACTGTGTACAAAATTATATGAAAATTTTCAGTAAAGTAACTAAGACAATACTGATCTGTCCAAAATTCGAAAAATAATACTGGTATCGACAAGGACTGTTGAGGGAATGAAATGCTAGAGGAGGATTTCCTGCTACAACAGATATCAGACTACAAATGCCCAACATACACGGTTAACGCGAACTCCACCGACGAAATTTCCAAAGATTTTGAGGTGTATTATCTGAGTATTTTGACCTAAGGGATCCCCAGTGGCTCGTTACAGAGTAATACTATAAGTATGATTTCTTCTGCTTGTTACCGCAAATACCTCCGTTCCCATGAAAATATCTGCTCAATGTCGAAAAATCCTGTAATCACCGAAACGTAAAACATCAAACACGGAATTCAGGCGAAGAAAGTACACTTTTATCACAGTGTGTTCAGTCTGTTCTGCAATTGTAGAGTACAGTACAGTACGCAATAAACGGAGAACTTTTGCTTTTCATCTGCGATAGGACCTCAGAATGTAAGTTACACATATTCTTCCACGCTAAGACCATTGTGTAACAAGAGTGGAGCATTGTCCGAAAATACAGTGTATCTTCCATTTTTAGTTGGTTGGTTGTGGGATGGATGATTAAAAGGACAAAAGTACTAGGTCATCAGCCCCTTTTTCCTCGAACAGACTGGTCTACTTGAATGTAGACTGCTGCATAAACCAAAGAGCAAGAAAACACTAACGTCTACGAAAGGTCAACGAATGCGAGATAAAGGACAAAAAGAGCAAGGGGTGACAGAGGAAGAAAGGCAGGCAAGATACCACATCTAGGGAGCAGCCAGAAGCCCCGGAAAGCAGAGTGCTGTAAGTGGCCATGCATCCCCCAGCCTCGGCCACTTACCAGAGGTATTCTACTCAGAAATTTCGTAAGTCAAGACTGGCAACACGGGCAGGGCAAGAGAAACACAGAGTGGCAAAAGATTAACAAGTCTAACAGACCTTCGAGAGGAGGGGAAGGAGGATAAAACGGCAGGTAGAGATTCGGGCTGGAGCACCAAACCGGCCGCTGTGGCCGAGCGGATGTAGGAACTTCAGCCCGGAACCGCGCCACTGCTACGGTCGCAGGTTCGAATCCTGCCTCGAGCATGGGTGTGTGTGATGTTCTTAGGTTAGTTAGGATTAAGTAGTTCTAAGTCTACGGGACTGATGACCTCAGATGTCCCATAGTGCTCAGAGCCATTTGAACCATTTGGACCACCAAGACAAGACAGCTTCAGCCCAGTCTGGGCAGAGGAGGCAACATAGTGCTCTCCCAATGCCTGAAGGGGCCAATAAGGTTAAGTGGCCTTTCCTTAAAGTGGTAAAAAGCTCTCTTCACAAATAAAACGTGAAACTAAGTCAGCTGCTGAGGCATCGTCTCGTAACACCAAGGGTAGCGAGTCAGCCTGATGCAGCGTGTCACAACGACACTGGTGTGGATTCCTCGCGAGAGAGAAGATGAGCGGGAGTAAGCCAAGTATGGCTGATGTGGAGCCGCCGAAGGATAGTGTCCATGCGAGAGGCCGGCATCGAAGATCCCCCCACACATTCGTAATCTCCTTTATCATCCATAGTTTGTTTGGTGAAGTCAGAGTGAGCCATTCCGTATTCCAGATTCTTAAAACTTGACGGCATATCACCGGCCAGAGAACTGTTTCCGGGATATCGACCTCAAGAGTCGGTTTACTGGTAGCCAGTTCGGCCAGCTTATCAGCGATTTCATTTCTATGGTTTCCAGCAAACACATTTTTACTGCCGTACGGACGACAGGTACGTCACAGTGAGCGAGTGGAAAGGGCGACACCTGGAAACGTTCCACTCCAAAGTAAAAGCAGGCAGGGCAGTACGATTCTTGTGGGCAAAACTTCTAAATAGCTCAACATTCGCTGTGAAAATCTGGTGGTATCTGGACGAAATGAGATGTCGCGTCTAGCCACAGTAATGTGGTGCCAACTGTCTCACCAGGGCCGCAGAGACGCCCGTGGCGCTGATCACGATGATGATGATTTGAGAGGAGGAGCGCTCAGCATCATGGTCATCAGCCCATGCCATCTCGTGGGGGGGGAGGGGGGGACGAAGGCTGTCCTCACATGTGGAGCAGTTTATAACGTATTACAATCTGCCTTCCCTCCCCACTAATTTAGGGATGAGGCCACTGATCACGAAGGAAGGTTGTCGGCGTCGAACACAGACGACAAAGTTTAACAATGGGATTCGCCAACAGCCGTGAAATTGAGATGCTATTTTATTTTAACTAACAGCTTCGGCAGTCCATTATGACATCTTCAGCCTCATACGCATCGCTCAAAAATAAACGATATTGGAATACTGGAACCATATGTTCCTGGATGTCGTGAATTCCAAACCATATAGCAAGTGCTTCCTTCGTTTATTTTTGAGAGATGCATTAGCGGCCTGAAGATGGGATAGTGGAATGGCGGGACTGGTAGTTAAAATAACATCTCAATTGTACGGCTGTTGGGGGAAAAACATTGTTAAATACTTGACCAGCCGCTGTCCAGTGTCTACAATGGATCAACAGACACAGACAACAATTTCCAGGCCTTCGAGGAGCTGATTTGCAGCAACTGCAGATTTTCCAACATTGTGGACGTTAATGCAGCGGTTCTCGAATTGCCAGCGAGAGGATTTCTATCGGCCAGGAATTAAACGAATGGTACCACGTCCCGACCGTTCTTTACAAAGACTTGGTGACTATGATGAAAACGCCGGCCGCGGTGGTCGTGCGGTTCTAGGCGCTGCAGTCCGGAACCGCGGGACTGCTACGGTCGCAGGTTCAAATGCTGTCTCGGGCATGGATGTGTGTGACGTCCTTAGGTTAGTTAGGTTTAAGTAGTTCTAAGTTCTAGGAGACTGATGACGTAAGATGTTAAGTCCCATAGTGCTCAGAGCCATTTGAACCATTTATATGATGAAAAGTAGTGTCACGTTTTTATATTACTCTGAAGTGTAGTGCAGCACTCAATGAAAGATACGTGGCCTGCCTTAAATTTGTGTAACTTACATTTTGTTCGAAATGTCAACCACCATGATAGCGGCAACAAATGGACTCAAGAAAAACCTGTGCAATACTTTAAGAAAATTTGATTGAAGCAGTCACGGAAGTCTTCTAGAAATAATAGCCAACAGTACTGCTCCCATAATTTCAGATGAAAAAAAAAATTTTGTAGAGCTGAAAAACTGAAGGAAATTTGTAGAAACACAAATAGGCAAAATATATTCTAAAACATAAAAAAACGACCGACAACGAGGAAATTATCTGAATCACAAGGCAATCTGTAGATGTGATGCACATGTACTTTCCAAACAATGATTTCAGATTCAGAAAAACTGGATGATTTTTTTTAAAGAGAAAGAGCTTCAGAAACTGGCAAGGGAACCTCCCAATCGCACCCCCCTCAGATTTAGTTATAAGTTGGTACAGTGGATAGGCCTTGAAAAACTGAACACAGATCAATCGATAAAACAGGAAGACGTTGCGTGGAACTATGAAAAAAAATATAGAAACTGAGTAGTCCATGAGAAAGATGGGCAACATCAAGGATACCCTAAATTCAGGAGCGTCTTGGTCCCGTGGTTTGGGTGAGCTGCTGCGGAACGGGAGGTCCTTGGTTCAAGTCTTCCCTCGATCGAAACGTTTTCTTTCTTTATTTTCGCAAAGTTATTATCTATCCGTCCGTTCATGACGTCTCTGTTCACTGTTTAGTGTCTGTGTTTTGCGACCGCACCGCAAAACCGTGCGATTAGTAGACGAAAGGACGTGCCTCTCCAATGGGAACCGAAAACATTTGATCGCAAGGTCATAGGCCAACCGATTCCTCCACAGGAAAACACGTCTGATATATTCTATACGACACTGGTGACGGCATGTGCGTCACATGACAGGAATATGTTGTCGACCCACCTAACTTGTACACTTGCCGAATGGGTAAAAAGGTTCTTCTACCTCGCCCGATTTAGGTTTTCTTGTGGATGTGATAATCACTCCCAAAAAAGTGATGAAAACGTAAGAGTTTGTCACATAAACTGCAACAAATGAATGCAACAGTTTCACAGTCGCACAGTTTACCCTGTGCTCTGTCAAAACTTATGTTTTTAACGTTTTCAAATTTTTCCGTGAGTAGGCCGTCTAATCCTGCATATGTCCAAGCAAATCTGAAAATGTCCTGGTATTTTGGATAGCGAAGTTGATTATGTGTGAATGCCTGAACTTCGATAATTGTCTGAAAATAAAAAATTAAACTGTTCAATCGAGGGAATACATGTACCAAGGGCCTCCCATTCTGCAGCTGCTCGCGCTAACCACGTGACCACGGCGTTCCTGAGCTCACTTCATCCATGATGTTGCCTATCTTCCGCATGGACTACTCAGTTTGTATATTTTGCTTATTTTTTTTCATCGTTCCACATAACTTCTTCCTGTTTTCTGGATTGCTATGTGTTCAGTTTTTCAAGGCCTATCCACTTTGCCAACATATAACTAAATCTGTGGGGGGTGCGATGGGGAGGTTCCCTTGTGAACAAGTCAATAACTCGTTGGTTCACATTTGGACGTTACGCAACCAGTTATTCGTTTTGGTATTGATTGACAGAGTTGTGGGATATCCTCGTGAGGATATCGTTCCACATTCTTATTGGCGCGTTAGATCGTTAACATACGCCCTGCCCGTAATTCTCCAAACATTGCGAGTTGGGAAGAGATCCGGCGATACTGCTGGCCCAGGTAGGATTTGGCAAGCACGAAGACAAGCGGTAGAAACTCTTGCCGTATGTGGCGGTCATTATGTTGCTAAAATGTAAGCACAGGTTGGTTTGACACGGATGACGACAAAACGGGGTGGAGAGTATGATCGACATCCCGTTGTGTTGCTAAGGTGCAGCGGATGACAACCAAAGAGGTCCTGCTAGGAAAGAAACACCACCCCTCACCAGCACTCCTGGTTGACATTACCCATGACGGACGATGGTCAAGTTGGTATCCCTCCACTGCTCGGGGTGCCTCAGGACACGTCTTCGGTGGTCATTTTGGCTCAGTTCGAAGCTGGACTTATCATCGAAGACACTTCTACTCCAGGCAGTGAGATTCCAGAGTAAAAACAGAAATTGTAAATTTAGAAAAAAAACTATCAGTTTAATACGTCACAGCTGCAAAATACTAACACGAATTCTTTACAGACGAGTGGAAAAACTGGTAGAAACTGACCTCGGGGAAGATCAGTTTAGATTCCGTAGAAACAATGGAACACGTGAGGCAATACTGACCTTATGACTTGTCTTAGAAGAAAGATTAAGGAAAGGCAAACCTGCTTTTCTAGACTTAGAGAAAGCTTTTGGCAATGTTGCCTGGAATACTCTCTTTCAAATTCTAAAGGTGGCAGGGATAAAATACAGGGAGCGAAAAGTTATTTACAATTTGTACAGAAACCAGATGGCAGTTAAGAGTCGAGGGGCATGAAAGGGAAGCAATTCAACCGTGAGCTAAACAAGACGTAGTTGAGGGCAAAGCGTGGATTTGCACAGCCGCCGACTCTCTTTACGTGTGCGTTGTTTAGAGAAATATTCCCTTGTTTAAAAATATATTCCCTGGTAAATGAATGTGATATTTTCCCACCTACACGATACGTATTTAAACTACTTCCTCACTCTACAACTGGTTTCGAATGTTTAAGCGCGTAACAAACACAACTGGCCGTTTGGTCATACGAAGTATATATCTGTTAAGAGGCAAATAATTATATACTTAACTCGATTAATTCGAGGTGATAATTAACCATGGAGTGTAGCCATGTATGGAACTGAAACGTGGACGATAAATAGTTTACACAAGAAGAGAATAGACGCTTTAGAAATGTGGTGCTGCAGAAGAATACTGAAGATTAGATGGGTAGAACACATAACTAATGAGGAGGTATTAAACAGAATCGGCGAGAAAGGAAATTTGTGCCACAACATGACTAGAAGAAGAGATCGGTTGGTAGGACATATTCTGAGTCATCAAGGCATCACCAGTTTAGTATTGAAGTGCAGCGTGGAGGGTAAAAATCGTAGAGGGTGGCCAAGAGATGAATTCACTGAACAGATTCAGTAGGATGTAGGTTGCAGTAGATATTGGGAGATGAAGAAGCTTGCACAGGATAGAGTAGCATGGAAAGCTACATCAAACCAGTGTCTGAACTGAAGACCACAACAAGTATAGCCTCTACGGGTTGGGGTTATAATTGACACGCGTCCGTTCCTTGTCTGTCGTAAGAGGCAACTAGTAGGACTCTTTATTTGGTCACGATATTAGCTTTCTGTTTCGACTATTCTTTGGGCATCTGAAGGTTTTCGCTCTTTTCACTTTTCCAACGCTTCTCTCCCTCGCCTTTTTTGGCTTTTTAAATCTTGGTCCCCATTTTTGGGTTTGACCTGCGCTTTCCAAATTTTACAGAAGTGTTGGCCGTTTGGGGAAGGACGTCTTACTGTAGTGCGTTAACTCTCCACCATGCACTATTATTTTTCGCACCCAGAATCCAGCGCAGTAGACAGTCCGTCGTGGTGGAGTTATGTATCCTCTCGGTGGTGATCTGACAACGCAGACATCGCATCTACATCTATATTTATACTCCGCAAGCCACCCAACAGTGTGTGGCGGAGGGCACTTTACGTGCCACTGTCATTACTTCCTTTTCCTGTTCCAGTCACGTGCGGTTCGCGGGAAGAACGATTGCCGGAAAGCCTCAGAGCGCGCTCGAATCTCTCTAATTTTACATTCGTGATTTCCTCGGGAGGTATAGGAAGGGGGGAGCAATATATTCGATACCTCATTCAGAAACGCACCCTCTCGAAACCTGGACAGCAAGCTACACCGCGATGCAAAGCGCCTCTCTTGCAGAGTCTGCCACTTGAGTTTGCTAAACATCTCCGTAACGCTGTCACAGTTACCAAATAACCCTGTGACGAAACGTGCCGCTCTTCTTTCGATCTTCTCTATCTCCTCCGTTAACCCGACCTGGTACGGATCCCACACTGATGAGCAATACTCAGGCATAGGTCAAACGAGTGTTTTGTAAGCCACCTCCTTTGTTGATAGACTACATTTTCTAAGGACTCTCCCAATGAATCTCAACCTGGTGCCCGCCTTACCAACAATTAATGTTATATGATCATTGCACTTCAAATCGTTCCGCACGCATACTCCCAGATATTTTACAGAAGTAACTGCTGCCAAGTGTTTGTTCCGCTATCATATAATCACACACTAAAGGATCCTTCTTTCTATGTATTCGCAAGACATTACATTTGTCTACGTTAAGGGTCAGTTGCCACTTCCTGCACCAAGTGCCTATCCGCTGCAGATCTTCCTGCATTTCGCTGAATTTCTCTGTATACTACAGCATCATCCGCGGAAAGCCGCATGGAACTTCCGACACTATCTACTAGGTTCAAAAAATGGTTCAAATGGCTCTGAGCACTATGGGACTCAACTGCTGTGGTCATTAGTCCCCTAGAACTTAGAACTACTTAAACCTAACTAACCTAAAGACATCACACACATCCATGCCCGAGGCAGGATTCGAACCTGCGATCGTAGCAGTCGCACGGTTCCGGACTGCGCGCCTAGAACCGCGAGACCACCGAGGCCGGCTTATCTACTAGGTCATTTATATATATTGTGAAAAGCAGTGGTCCCTTAACACTCCCCTGTGGGACGCCACAGGTTCCTTTAACGTCTGTAGAGGTCTCTCCATTGAGAAAACATACTGTGTTCTGTTTGCTAAAAACTCTTCAATCCAGCCACACAGTTAGTCTGATATTCCGTAGGCTCTTACTTTATCAGGCGACAGTACGGAACTGTATCGAACGTCTTCCGGAAGTCAAGGAAAATAGCATCTACCTGGGAGCCTGTATCTAATATTTTCTGGGTCTCATGAACAAATAAAGCGAGTTGGGTCTTCACACGACCGCTGTTTCCGGAATCCATGTCGATTCCTACAGAGTAGATACAGGGTTTCCAGAAATGACATGATACGCGAGCAAAACGCATTTTCTAAAATTCTACAACAGATCGACGTCAGAGATATAGGTCTATAGTTTTGCGCATCTGCTCGACGACCCTTTTTGAAGACTGGGACTACCTGTGCTCCTTTCCAATCATTTGGAACCTTCCGTTCCTCTAGAGACTTGCGGTACACTGCTGTTAGAAGGAGGGCAATTTCTTTCGCGTAGTCTGTGTAGAATCGAATTGGTATCCCGTCAGGTTCAGTGGACTTTCCTCTGTTGAGTGATTCCAGTTGCTTTTCTATTCCTTGGATACTTATTTCGTGTCAGCCATTTTTTTCGTTTGTGCGAGGATTTAGAGAAGGAACTGTAGTGTGGTCTTCCTCTGTGAAACAGCTTTGGAAAAATGTGTTTAGTATTTCAGCTTTATGCTTGTCATCCTTTGTTTCAATGCCATCATCATCCTGGAGTGTCTAGATATGCTGTTTCCAGCCACTTACTGATTTAACGTAAGACCAGAACTTCCTAGGATTTTCTGTCAAGTCGGTACATAGAATTTTACTTTCGAATTCACTGAACGCTTCATTCACAGCCCTCCTTACGCTTTGACATCGTTTAGGTTCAGTTTGTCTGAGAGGTAATGGCTGCTTTTAAACTTGGAGTGAAACTCTCTTTGTTTTCGCAGTAGTTTCCTAACTTTGTTGTTGAACCACGGTGGGTTTTTCCCGTCCCTCACAGTTTTACTCGGCACCTACCTGTCTAAAACGCATTTTACGATTGCCTTAAACTTTTGCCATAAACACTCAACATTGTCAGTGTCGGAACAGAAATTTTCGTTTTGATCTGTTAGGCAGACTGAAATCTGCCTTCTATTACACTTGCTAATCAGATAAACCTTCCTATTAACTTCCACATGCAGGGATGATGCAACGGCATTATGATCACTGATTCCCTGTTCTGCACTCACAGAGTCGAAAAGTTCTGGTCTGTTTGTTATCAGTAGGTCCAAGATGTTATCTCCACGAGTCGGTTCTCTGTTTAATTGCTCGAAGTAATTTTCGGACAGTGCACTCAGTATAATGTCACTCGATGCTCTGTCCCTACCACCCGTCCTAAACATCTGAGTGTCCCAGTCTATATCTGGTAAATTGAAATCTCCACCTAAGACTATAATAAGCTGAGAAAATTTATGTGAAATGTATTCCAAATTTTCTCTCAGTTGTTCTGCCACTAATGCTACTGAGTCGGGAGGTCGGTAAAAGGAGCCGATTATTGACCTAGCTCGGTTGTTGAGTGTAACCTCCACCCATAATAATTCACAGCAACTATCCACTTCTACTTCAGGATAAACGACTACTAACAGCGACAAACACGCCACCACTGGTTGCATGCAATCTATCCTTTCTGAACACTGTCTGTGCCTTAGTAAAAATTTCGGTAGAATTTTTTAGGGATTGAACCGTCGTCCTACGGAATGCGAGTCCAGTGTGTTAACCACTGCGCCACCTCGCTCTGTAGAGTTTTAAGTAGTTCTAAGTTGTAGGCGACTGATCACCTCAACAGTTGAGTCGCACAGTGCTCAGAGCCATTTGAACCATTTTGAGCTTCAGGCTACCGGGATTCAGGTAGTGGCCACTGTGCTAGATGGCGTTCGCCTTGGCAGGGTGGCGCCCACGGGGAGAGCCTCTGACGAGGGTGGCACTGGCGCAGATGATCCTCTATGAGACGGATCACACTTCAAGGAGGCCATTCCAAAAGATGGCTGTCTCAGCAGTTACGAACAGTGATTTTAATGCATAAGTTTGCTATCCTAAAGCATATCCGTCTCTGACCATGCCTTAAGAAGAGAGTCAGGTCAGGGGAAATAGAAGTGGACAGTTTTACCGAGTTCTTGATTTACTCTCGGACCGACGCTGAATCTTTTGTTAAAATGAAGCCACGGTTTTTCGTTAGCATATTGATGATCGATTTGGAGAGGCTGCTGCAATAGAGAAGATTAGAAATGGATTCCTGCTGGTCAAGACATCGCCAACCAATCACAGGCACTTCAGCCTGTGTGGAGATAAATATATCAGTCACCATTTCTCATACCAAGCTCAATAGAATGCAAGGCGTTTTCTTCGTTGGGCTCTGAGCACTATGGGACTTAACTTCTGAAGTCATCAGCCACCTAGAACTTAGAACTACTTAAACCTAACTAACCAAAGGACAGCTCACACATCCATGCCCAAGGCAGGATTCGAACCTGCGACCGTGGCGGTCGCGCGGTTCCAGACTGTAGCGCCTAGAACCGCTCGGCCACCCCGGGCGGCATCTTCGGTAGGGGTCTAACGCTGCAAACTGATGAGCTGTGTGCTAATCCGTCATGCCGTGGAGTCCGTTTTGTTCGCAATTATCCTTTCTTTCAGGGGTGCTGGTTGTGCAAGGTTCGCAGGAGAGCTTCTGTAAATGGAAGGTAGGAGACGAGGTACCGGCAGAAGTAAAAGTTGTGAGGACGGGGCGGGAGTCGTGCTTGGGTAACTCAGTTGGTGGACTGCTTACCGAATAAAGGCAAAAGTCTAAAGTTCGAGTCTCGGTCCGGCACACAGTTTTAATGTGCCAGGATGTTTCAAGGTTTCTCCTCTATAGGTATTTTTGCTTGGCTTGTTTTGGGGAAGGAGACTAGACAGCGAGGTCATCGGATTAGGGAAGGACGGGGAAGGAAGTAGGCCGTGCCCTTTGAAAGGAACCATCACGACATTTGCCTGGAGCGATTTCGGGAAATCACGGAAAACCTAAATCAAGATGGTCGGACGCGGGATTGAACCGTCGTCCTCCCGAATGCGAGTCCAGTGTCTAACCTCTGCGCCAGCTCGCTCAGTCAACATCGCCGGTGCCATGGTGGCCTGAAAATACACTCCTGGAAATTGAAACAAGAACACCGTGAATTCATTGTCCCAGGAAGGGGAAACTTTATTGACACATTCCTGGGGTCAGATACATCACATGATCACACTGACAGAACCACAGGCACATAGACACAGGCAACAGAGCATGCACAATGTCGGCACTAGTACAGTGTATATCCACTTTTCTCAGCAATGCAGGCTGCTATTTTCCCATGGAGACGATCGTAGAGATGCTAGATGTAGTCCTGTGGAACGGCTTGCCATGACATTTCCACCTGGCGCTTCAGTTGGACCAGCGTTCGTGCTGGACGTGCAGACCGCGTGAGACGACGCTTCATCCAGTCCCAAACATGCTCAATGGGAAACAGATCCGGAGATCTTGCTGGCCAGAGTAGTTGACTAACACCTTCTAGAGCACGTTGGGTGGCACAGGATACATGCGGACGTGCATTGTCCTGTTGGAACAGAAAGTTCCCTTGCCGGTCTAGGAATGGTAGAACGATGGGTTCGATGACGGTTTGGATGTACCGTGCACTATTCAGTGTCCCCTCGACGATCACCAGAGGTGTACGGCCAGTGTAGGAGATCGCTCCCCACACCATGATGCCGGGTGTTGGCCCTGTGTGCCTCGGTCGTACGCAGTCCTGATTGTGGCGCTCACCTGCACGGCGCCAAACACGCATACGACCATCATTGGCACCAAGGCAGAAGCGACTCTCATCGCTGAAGACGACACGTCTCCATTCGTCCCTCCATTCACGCCTGTCGCGACACCACTGGAGGCGGGGTGCACGATGTTGGGGCGTGAGCGGAAGACGGCCTAACGGTGTGCGGGACCGTAGCCCTGCTTCATAGAGACGGTTGCGAATGGTCCTCGCCGACATCCCAGGAGCAGCAGTGTACCTAATTTGCTGGGAAGTGGCGGTGCGGTCCCCTATGGCACTGCGTAGGATCCTACGGTCTTGGCGTGCATCCGTGCGTCGCTGCGGTCCGGTCCCAGGTCGACGGGCACGTGCACCTTCCGCCGACCACTGGCGACAACATCGATGTACTGTGGAGACCTCACGCCCCACGTGTTGAGCAATTCGGCGGTACGTCCACCCGGCCTCCCGCATGCCCACTATACGCCCTCGCTCAAAGTCCGTCAACTGCACATACGGTTCACGTCCACGCTGTCGCGGCATGCTACCTGTGTTAAAGACTGCGATGGAGCTCCGTATGCCACGGCAAACTGTCTGACACTGACGGCGGCGGTGCACAAATGCTTCGCAGTTAGCGCCATTCGACGGCCAACACCGCGGTTCCTGGTGTGTCCGCTGTGCCGTGCGTGTGATCATTGCTTGTACAGCCCTCTCGCAGTGTCCGGAGCAAGTATGGTGGGTCTGACACATCGGTGTCAATGTGTTCTTTTTTCCATTTCCAGGAGTGTATATCCACAGCTATCAGGGAACGTCAAAGGTGCTTCAATGACACAAACGCATCCCTCTTTGGATAATGCAATAACAACCAAGAGCGAAAGCGAAAACGTGGTTTTTGATAAACAAAAGGGTGCAGGATTATTGGGAGCAATTTATCTCCGCCATGCAACCCCTCAATGCTCAAACCGGAAACATTGATTACGGGCAATTCCCATACAGTTATCAACTTTTCTGAGAAAGAACTATCCAAGGAGCAAGTCTCTGTTCTTTCGAATGGAGGAAATTTTGCCATCACTCCATCACAGATTCCCACGCAAGATATGGTTGCCAATATAGAAGCAGGGATTCGTCTCTCATCACCGCATTCTGCTGATGAAATCAGGATGGAAACAGCCAAGCCACCCAGCAGTAATTTATCCCTAGGAGAAAGGAAGGCGTTACGGGAGATTAATGCGGACAGGAATATTATTGTACTTACTGCTGATAAGGGTAATGCTACTGTCGTGCTGAAGAGTGAGCATTGTCACAGAAAGATCAGTGACCTCCTGCATCTTCCCACCTATAAAAAACTGAAAAAGTACTCTACAACGAAAGTGTTAAGTGCTACCCAGCGATTAATAAAAAGCTCTTCCATTCCCACACAAGATAAAAGATACCTTTGCAAAACTGAAGCTTACCTTCCTAGACTGTATAGGTTACCTAAGATACACAAGCCCAATGTCCCATTGAGACCGATAGTAAGTGCCATTGGGGCTCCTACTCAAGAGCTGGCCTGATATCTTGCTTCTTTGTTGCAACTGTATATAGGTAAAACTGACACACATATTAAAAATTCCATGCATTTTATCGAAAAACTGAGGGAGATCACAGTTAGTCCAAGTGTCATCCTTGTCAGTTTCGATGTAGTATCCCTGTCCACCATGGTCCATGTTGACGAAGCTCTTTGTTAAAATGGTTCAAATGGCTCTGAGCACTATGGGACTTAACTGCTGTGGTCATCAGTCCCATAGAACGTAGAACTACTTAAACCTAACTAACCTAAGGACATCACACACATCCATGCCCGAGGCAGGAGTCGAACCTGCGACCGTAGCAGTCGCGCGGTTCCGGACTGCGCGCCTAGAACCGCGAGACCACCGCAACCGGCAAGCTCTTTGTTACATAGCTGATATGTTTCCTACTGTTATAATAGCTTTGTTTCGACATTTTCTATGCTCGACTTATTTTCAATATAACAACGAGTTTTATGAACAAATTGATGCGGTGGCCATGGGTTGCCATCTAAGCCCTGCTATTGCTAATCTATTTATGGAATTTTTCGAACAACAGGTGCTGCAGTCGGCCAAAAAAAAGCCCTTTGAAATGGTATCGATACGTGGATGACACACTTGTGATATGGAATCATGGTGAAGAGGAACTAAGTGATTTTTTGGTGCACATAAACTGTTTCAATCCAAAGATACAATTCACCATGGAAAAGAGCGTAATGGACAACTAATTTTTTTTTTGATGCATTGGGTGTTAAACGGGCAGATGGGACTTTAAGGCGCAAGGTGTATAGGAAAGACACACACACCGATCGTTACCTAGGCAGAAGAGGGGAGTCATAAAAACTTTAGTGGACAGAGCTAACAACATCTGTGAGCCAATTTGCTTGCAAGATGAATTAAGCCATTTGCGAACAGCTTTCAAGAGAAATGGGTACACTGACAAGGAAATAGATCAAGCGCTCCACCCTAGAAGAAAAGTGTCCGAAAATACACAACAACAACCGTCGGCTGGAAAAGTTTTTCTTCATAACATCACGGACCGTATTGGTAAAGTTTTGGCCAAGTTTCAAGTGGAGACAATCTTTCGACCTACCAAGAAAATTAGTGAAAGTTTTAGATCGGTGAAAGATACACGACACCCCTTAGCCACCCCAGGTGGGTATAGAATTCCGTGTAGCTGTGACATGGTTTATATTGGAACGACTAAAAGTAGAGTTAATAACCGCTTAACGGAACACAAAATGAACTGTAGATTGGGACAAATTGACATAACAGCTGTAGCGGAACACGTTTTCAAAAACGGCGATCACGAAATAAAATTTAGTGAGACAAACGTGATAGCTAGGACCTCACATTGTTATACTCGCATGTATAGAGGAGCTATAAAGATCTACAAGCACGGAAATAATTTTAATAGAAAAGAAGAAGGATTAAAACTAGACAAGATATGGCGGTCGACTTTGTACCAACAGAGTGACAATCGATTACCTGTAATCGAGAGAGATGGCACTAGCCAAAGGTAGTTTTAAAGTCAAAAACACGTGACGAGTGGTGGCGCCATCTAATCGCTCTGTACAAGCGGGACCTCCAGCGCCTAGCAGCCAGTCGCCGACTCACCTCAGAAGATGTTGCCCGCAGGAGGCAACGAAACGTCAGGAAAGAGAAGAAGTTTTATATATGGACCACGGCAATTCAGCCCGGAAGTTTTAATGAATGAAGTCGCCGGCCGTGAAATCTTACATGCCTAAAACAAACTGTTATTAGCGGTATAGAATTTTAAGTGCTTGTAGTTTATTTGATTCTAAATTAGTGAATATTTCTTTAAATAAAATGTTTCAGTGTAAACTAACTATAGACTTAAAGTTACCAAATATGCAGCAACCAGTCGCAAAATAATGTTTTATTTATTCACTATTGTAAATCGATTTCAGCCGATTAACAGCCATCATCGGTGCTTTCAACCAACATGTGCACTGAGTAGTAATACTGTCTTAAGCAGAGGCCAAACATAAACTTTGACATATGCGTCATGAGTAGGAAATACAGCAGAAAAGAAAAGAAAAACGTTTATTTATGGAATAGAATTATAGGAAGGAAATGGAGGAACTCCACCTTGCTATGTTTCAACACATTCCCTCACTTTATGGTTCAAAAAAAGTTCAAATGGCTATGAGCACTATGGGACTCAACATCTGTGGTCATAAGTTCCCTAGAACTTAGAACTACTTAAACCTAACTAACCTAAGGACATCACACACATCCATGCCCGAGGCAGAATTCAAACCTGCGACCGTAGCACTTTATGTTTGACCTCTGCTTAAGACAGTATTATTACTCAGGGCACATATTGGTTGAAAGCACCGATGACGGCTGTTAATCAGCAGAAATAGATTTGCAAAAGTGAACAAATAAAACATGATTTCGCGACTGATTGCTGAATATTTGGTAATTTTATGGTTTACGGTCGCTGGACGACTTGAGAACCACATGGAGCCCACCATTCATAACTGTAGAATTATCATCAGTAGTCTGAAAACTATACATTGTGTAATCAAATTTAGGAAATTACAGCGTGAGTAACAATTTTTCAGTACTATTTAGTCATGATATATGTGTAGGAAATACAGCAGAAAAGAAAAGAAAAATGTTTATTTATGGAATAGAATTATAGCAAGGAAATGGAGGAACTCCACTTTGCTATGTTTCAACACATTTCCTCATTTCACGAGCTTGTAGTTTGGAAGCACGAAATAGTATAAAGCATAAAATAATTTTTTTGTTTTTATTTTATTTATTTAGTTATTTATTGTTCCGAGGGACCAAATTAAGGAGAAGTCTCCATGGTCATGGAACGAGTCAATACATAAAAATTATAACACGATGGTAGAAACAGATAAAACGAAATACAAGAAACGTATTCTGGCGACAATTCGTAAGTTTAAATAAAGAAAATCAACAATGTAACACTGGACTTTGCTTAATTTTTCAGCTCTTCCAGGAGCTCCTCGACAGAATAGGAGTGAGCCATGAGGAAATTCTTTAGACTTAAAAGTGTTTGGGCTACTGCTAAGATTTTTGAGTTTTTGTGGTAGCTTATTGAAAATGGATGCAGCAGAATACTGCACTCCTTTCTGCACAAGAGTCCAGGAAGTGCATTGCACATGCAGATTTGATTTTTGCCTAGCATTAACTGAGCGAAAGCTGCTAACTCTTGGGAATAGGCTAATATTGCTAACAACAAACGACATTAAAGAAAAGATATACTGTGAGGGCAATGTCAGAATTCCCAGACTATTACCTTTTTGAATCAGAAGGATTGCCCCAAAATATAATACCATACGACATAAGCGTATGAAAATATGCGAAGTAGACTACTTTTCGTGTTGAACAGTCACTTACTTCAGATACTGTTCTAATGGTAAATAAAGCAGCGTTTAGTTTCTGAACAAGATCTTGAACATGGGCTTTCCACAACAGCTTACTATCTATCCGAACGCCTAGGAACTTGAACTGTTCCGTCTCGCTTATAATATGCCCGTCTATTTGATCAAAATATCGGTTCTTGTTGGACTGTGAGTTAGAAACTGTAAAGCATCAAATTATTTTCCTCAAGCCATTAACTTATTTCATGAACTACATTATTTGATAATGTTTCAATATTACACACAAGATCCTTTACTACCAAGTTGGTGTCATCAGCAAACAGAAATATTTTTGAATCACCTGTAATACTAGAAGGCATATCATTTATATAAACAAGAAACAGGTAATACATTTTTGGTATCCACGTAAAAGATAAGACAGTGAAAAAAGTACAAAAATACATTAAGCAAGATTGTTTCGTATTTCTCTTTTATGAAGCAGAAGTATTGTTGTGCACTTGGATCTACAAAAGATCGCCAAGAATTTTCTGGAAATTTTAATTCTCTAATTTGAATATTTCACAAAGTGACATGTTATTCTAGTAAAATTACAAATTTTTGGAAACGGAAAAACTGGTACCACAAAACAACAGAACTGGATTTTGGAATGGACCACATTTTAACATTCGAACATTTCATAATACGATAATCTGAATAGGAACAACTTCTGAATGAAACAATATTCTGAATCGGTAGTATGTTGTTTAGTCAGACTAGAATAAGGAATTTTAAAGGAGGTTTAGAGAAGGTAGGTCAATCCTAAAACAAGCTATTATCAGCGGGGTCGAGTATTTTGGTACTCGTCGTTTACATTATTCTTAAATCACGAATATTTGTTTAAATAAAGTTTTTCAGTGTGAACTATAAGAGGCGGTCAAAACGTTTGTTTGTGGGTGTTGTTGCAGCATATACGCAACATAGTGCGACTACGATGCGGAAAAGTATTTAAACCGACAAGCTCTGGGAGGTTGTAGGGGACATTAAAACAAATATTTTTCTCTAATGTAATTTTTTTTCTATGAGGAGTATTTAGACCGGCAGAGGAAGATTTCTCTGGCGGGCAAATTTATTAAACCAACAAACATTCTGCCTCTGCCAATCCACGTTTCTGGGAACCGTCGGTCCAGGAATCGACGCACACGACGACTGAAATGTGCCGGCGCCCCGTCATGTTGGAACCACATGCGTTGTCTTGTAGGGAGCGGGACGTCTTCCAGCAATTCTGGCAATGCTCTGGAGAGAAAATTGTAATAGTGTCTGCCATTTAATGGCCTAGGTAGCAGATACGACCCAATTAAACAGTCCCCAACAACACCGACCCACACATTAACGAAGAATGAAAGATGAGCGCTAGTAACTGTGGCATGTGGGTTATCCTCACTCCAAACATACTAATTGTGCATGTTGAAGACTCCATTACGCCGGAACGTTGCTTCATCGGTAAACAACACAGAGGATGGAAATGTAGGATGCATTTCACACTGTTCCAGGCACCACTGCGAAAACTGTGCTCTGGGTGGATGATCAACTGGTTCCAGGTTGTGGACACGCTATAAGTAAAATGGACGTAATAATTTCTCTCGAAGGACTGTTCTTACATTCCTCTGATTCGTCCCCATGTTACGTGGAATTGCACGAGTGCTGATTGAAGGATCCCGCTCCACATGCTGCAAGACAGCTTCCTCAAATTGCAGCGTTCTTACCGTGCGACGGCGTCCCTGTCCAGGTAATCTGCTAAATGATCCGATCTCACGCAGACGTTGGTACAGAGCAGCAAAGGTCGTATGATGCGGGATACGGCAATTAGGATATTGTTGTTGATAAACCCGCTGTGTAACTCGTCCGTTGTGGTGCGCTACGTAGTACGCACAAACCATATCAGGTGTACGCTCCATTACTAAATAGAGTAGACAGCAGTTTCCTAAACCTGAAGAGCGTAATACGCCCTCTAACAACTGAAGATACTAATACGGCCTCTGAGGAGCGTAATACGGCATCCACCTGCTTAAGTAATCCTCATAGGAAAAAATGACATTAGGGAAAAATATTTGTTTTGATGTCCCCTACAACTTCCCAGAGTTTGTCTGTTTAAATACTTTTCACGCTGCATAAACACCGATGTGTAAGCAAGGTATTAGTGTCGCCTTCGTGTAGCGGGTGTTTGCGCGGTAAACGTGGAAACGTGTAGCACAATGTTATTATCAAACGCTCCCAAACAGGACCAACGTCCTGTTATTCTCTTCTTGACTGCCGAAGGACAAACAGCGGTAAACATTAATCGGATTATGCTGTCTGCCGAAAACCACCATTGTGAGATGATGCGCCAGGGGGTGCCATTTCTGCATAGTAATGCACGTCCCCATACCGCAAACGTCGTAACGCAAAAAAAAAAAGTGCTTCAAATGGCCCTGAGCACTATGGGACTTAACATCTGAGGTCATCAGTCCCCTAGAACTTAGAACTACTTAAACCTAACTGAGACATCACACACATCCATGCCCGAGGCAGGATTCGAACCTGCGACCGTAACGGTCGCGCGGTTCCAGACTGTAGCGCCTAGAACCGCTCGGCCACACTGGCCGGCCATCGCAACGCAGAAATTAGGCCAAGTGAAGTGGGAGACACTCCAGCACCTACCTGAGCCGTGTATCGACTCGTTCTACACCTTGCGTTTAGACTGAATTGGTTTTCCTTTTCTTCCCCTGACACGTTTGTTTGATATGTTGTCTGTCATTAAGTGGCTGCTTGGTTGTCTTTTCCCTCTGCTATCGATATCTGCGTTTATGCTTCCGGGATACTGCTATGCAGGAAGTGAGATCGGTTGTAGCCTCCTGTGGAGGCACGGAAGTAGTGGCGTTTGCGCGCAGAGAGAGTGTGGTGGACACGGGAGGGCAGTGTGGCTCTCCAGCGCGAAGCAGGCGTGGTCGGTTGTACCGAGTCGCCACGTGATGTACGTCGGTTGTGTGTAACGAGCGGGTCGAGTTGACGGAACAGCTCCCCGCGTGTTGGTTGTATACAGAATCGCCCCACGAGTAGTTGCTGTTCATTTCGCCTTGGTGGGACGTTAACAAGCTTCTTTAAATCCTCCGTTTCAACACTGGAGTTTAAAAGGGGACACCTAACATGAAGGAGCGGTCACTACCCGTCAACGTTGCAGACAAGACGTGAACTCCGGTGACAGAGCGTGTTGTCGCGTGACCGTGGCGTGTTGGGTACGCTGGCGACGCGTGCGCGGTCGGATGTGTGGATCCTTGCCATAGGAGGTCGTGTACTGCCTGTTAGAGCATAACTGCAAGTTAAGTTAGTGGAAGGTTTAATCATTAAGTAATAAGTTTGCGTAACCAGTGTCTCTTCTGCCTTGTGGCCTCCGGCTATCGGGTTTCCCGTCCCCGGCTCCGGTGTAATTGAAGACAGTGATCTTCCCTCCTCCTCTCGTTACTGCCCGATGGGAGGTGTAGTTTTGGCAATTCAATTGTTTCGCTATTCTGTCTTGTGTTATGAGTAAATTCATGCTTCTTGTTGGTTGATCATGTGGTCGCTCATTCAGGTTTGCGTGGTGTAATGTTTCCTTGCACGAGGTTAGCTCTGATTCTGTCAGCAAGTTAAGCCATCTTATAATAAGTTTTGGCTGGCTAAAAGTCAGTGCAGTGACCAGCCTGAGAGTGGCAATTGTGTTTACGGGCGTATTTAAATTGCTCAGTATTCTGTCTAGCCTGAGCATTCCTGAGTGGGTGATTTGTGGCCGCCTTACACGGGTCCGCCATATCTGTTATGTCCTAATGATATTCCAGGAAACTTATGTTTAAATTTTTTTTAATTCCTCCAAGTTTGTAAATTCCTTTTATCGCCATTAATCGTGTGTTTGCTGAGAACTTTTTAATTTTTTTTTTAATGGCGGTGTTGTTAGCTTCACTACCTCACCGTACTATATTAACAAAGTTCTGTTTTTACTTTAGGAGCCTGTTTCCTAATCTTCTTTAAATTTTTTAAAATTGTTGTATTGCTATAAATTACTTTCATTGTCGTTAGCGGCGTGTTTTAAAAGGTAGTTTATTGCCGTACTGCTAGTTTCTGTACGATACGAATATAACATTTGTGAAAATCTCAAGTGGACAGTAAACTACCAGAAATTTGGCCCCGTTTCCCAACTTGTGGTGTGGCTTGTAGTAGCCGTAACCACTGCGTGTGCCACTACCTTACAATCCTAGTCTCTCCCCATGCGATTATCATGCCTTCAGTTTTTTTTTTTATTTTTAAAAAAGCCTTTGAATAGTGTACGATTCCTATTGGACGAGGATGTGCAGCAGGCAGTTACGGACTCCTTCACACAGCAGGACACCGTATTTCTAGCAAACGTGTATCTTCAGCCTGGTGCGTCGTTGGGATGATTGGCCTTCGGTGCTCACAGCTATTTTGTATCATTGACATACCGATTCTGAATACGACCCTCGAACAGAAAATTTGTAAGACGTGTATATTTCAATTGCCTATTGTCAAACTACAATTTATGAAAAATGTTTGTATTTCATTAACAGGATTAAGTAGGAATAATTAATATTTGTCATGTTGGAAATAATTGTGGTAGCAGGGAATGTCTGCACCAAAGTATTGTTGGCAAGAGAGACCGCAAATTGATATAATTTTAAAAAGGGCGGGAGAGACCGCGTATGGATACATTTTATGAAAAGAGCGGTAAAGACCGCGCATTGATACATTTTCTAATGGTAGCAGGGATTGTCAGCACCAGAAAGCATTGTTGGTAGGAGAGACCGCACTTTAGCGTTCGTAGAAAGTCAGTAGTAAGCGAGATGTGAAGCGAGTTCGTAGAAGGTCTGAAGCGAGAGGTTGAGAGAAGCGGTGTGCCTGCCAGCCACTAGCTATGACTTACAAGAGATTATAAGCGGATGTACAGAGACATCAGCTAACTATTATCTTAAGAGGAACTAATATTATTGAATTATTTTCTTTGCGAAACTCAAGTCTACTGAAGGTATGTTTGCGCAGTGCTAGTTGTAAGATTATTGTAAAAAGTAAGTCCCATATGAACGTTTGTAAAATCATTTCCATAACCAACAGTAAATATTTGAAGCGTTTTCAGAATATAATTAATTTTTGCCAGCAATGTTGCATTACATTCGAATCCCAAAAACCATCAACGTAAAACTTTGCAATACTTTTGTTGTTGTCAAGAAAAAGTGTAACTATGAATTACGTAACTTCAGTCAAATTAATTAAAGAGTAACGTCAGCTTTGGTGATAAATACAGCCACTCATTATGACATCCCACCAGCAGTTAATAGAGTATAGTAAACCAGAGTAAGTACATTCATGTCGCAGTTCGATGTAGCAATCAGATGGCGATCCAGTCACAGCGAAAAAGGTGAGGAACAGTTCTGGGTTATTGCAGGTAACGACTGAGGGCCACGACGACGACACATTCTATGTTTCGTCGAAATAATCCGAAAATCAGTTTTAAAAAGCAGCAATTAAATTTGTATGCGTAGATTGAGAAAGAGAGTAAATTTCAAAGGGAAGATTTAATTTGTTTTTATTCAGCAAGAGATAGAAATCCCAAGGATAGGTTTCATAGGAATGTTGCGTAACAAAAAAAAAAAAAAAAAAAAAAAAAAAAAAAAAAAAAAAAAAAGATAGAGGAGACGGGAAGGTTTCAACTTTTCGATCTCCCCTTATAATTGTACCGTTATCGTCACTTGTGTGAAGACTACACACTAATAATAAAATTTATCAAAGTACGGCGTGAATAACAATTTGGCGCCGGCCGGTGTGGCCGAGCGGTTCTAGGTGCTTCAGTGTGGAACCGCGCGACCGATACGGTCGCAGGTTCGAATCCTGCCTCGGGCACGGATGTGTGTGATGTCCGTAGGTTAGTTAGGTTTCAGTAGTTCTAGGTTCTAGGGGACTGATGAGCTTAGATGTTAATCCCATAGTGCTCAGAGCCATCTGAACCATTTTTGAACGATTTGGCAATATTATGCCATCATGGTATGTGACTTATATGAAGAAAATACACTGAAGCACCAAAGAAACTGGTATAAGCATGCGTCCTGAAATAATGAAATATATAAACGGGCAGAATATGGCGCTACGGGCGGCAGCACCTATCAAGAGACAACGGTCTGGTGCAGTTGTTAGATCGGTTACTGCTGCTACAATGGCAGGTTACCAACATTTAAGTTAGTTTCAACATGGTGTTATAGTCAGCGCACGAGCGATGGGACACAGCATCTTCGAGATAGCGATGAAGGGGGAATTTTCGCGCACGACTATTTCACGAGTGTAGCCTGAATATCAGGAATCCGGTAAAACATCAAATCTCCGACATCGCTGCGGCCAGAAAAAGATCCTGCGAGAACGGGTCCAACGACGACTGAAAAGAATCTTCCAGCATATACTAAGATGGTATCTGTTCTTTCGTACATGTTCATACCATCAGTGGCCATGGAGCTCGCTAGAATGAAATGAATGAAATGAACACTCTTCGCTGCTTACAGGCATTGACATACGTCAACGGGGACAGATGAAAATTTGTGCCCCTGACTGGGATTCGAACCCGAGATCTTCTGCTTACATGGCAGACGCTCTATCCATCTTTTTTTTTTTAATCTCATTTTGTTCGCTTGCGTTCGTTGTACTTGCTCGGGGCGGACGTCGTAAGACATCCATTGAAGTTGATCGATTAACTCAGTTTTTTTTATTGCAGAGGGCATCCAACCCTCCGGCCGAACACGCTGAGCTACCGTGCCGGCATCCATCTGAGCCACCGAGGACACAGAGGATAGCGCGACTGCAGGGATTTATCTCTGGCACGCCTCCCGCGAAACCCACATTCTCAACGTATTGTCCCGCACTACATTCGTAATGCCCCCGCCCATTATACTCATTACTCGCGGCGCGTTGCCGATTCCCGTAAGAGTTCGCACAGAAGAAGAAGATGGTCAAGTGACCGATGAGCCTTACATATATATATTATATAGGGTGTTTCAAAAATGACCGGTATATTTGAAACGGCAATACAAACTAAACGAGCAGCGATAGAAATACACCGTTTGTTGCAATATGCTTGGGACAACAGTACATTTTCAGGCGAACAAACTTTCGAAATTACAGTAGTTACAATTTTCAACAACAGATGGCGCTGCAAGTGATGTGAAAGATATAGAAGACAACGCAGTCTGTGGGTGCGCCATTCTGTACGTCGTCTTTCTGCTGTAAGCGTGTGCTGTTCACAACGTGCAAGTGTGCTGTGGACAACATGGTTTATTCCTCAGAACAGAGGATTTTTCTGGTGTTGGAATTCCACCGCCTAGAACACAGTGTTGTTGCAACAAGACGAAGTTTTCAACGGAGGTTTAATGTAACCAAAGGACCGAAAAGCGATACAATAAAGGATCTGTTTGAAAAATTTCAACGGACTGGGAACGTGACAGATGAACGTGCTGGAAAGGTAGGGCGACCGCGTACAGCAACCACAGAGGGCAACGCGCAGCTAGTGCAGCAGGTGATCCGACAGCGGCCTCGGGTTTCCGTTGGCCGTGTTGCAGCTGCGGTCCAAATGACGCCAACGTCCACGTATCGTCTCATGCGCCAGAGTTTACACCTCTAGCCATACAAAATTCAAACGCGGCAACCCCTCAGCGCCGCTACCATTGCTGCACGAGAGACATTCGCTAACGATATAGTGCACAGCATTGATGACGGCGATATGCATGTGGGCAGCATTTGGTTTACTGACGAAGCTTATTTTTACCTGGACGGCTTCGTCAATAAACAGAACTGGCGCATATGGGGAACCGAAAAGCGCCATGTTACAGTCCCATCGTCCCTGCATCCTCAAAAAGTACTGGTCTGGGACGCCATTTCTTCCAAAGGAATCATTGGCCCATTTTTCAGATCCGAAACGATTACTGCATTACGCTATCTGGACATTCTTCGTGACTTTGTGGCGGTACAAACTGCCTTAGACGACACTGCGAACACCTCGTGGTTTATGCAAGATGGTGCCCGGCCACATTGCACGGCCGACGTTTTTAATTTCGTGAATGAATTTTTCGATGATCGTGTGATTGCTTTGGGCTATCCGAAAGCCATGTAAGCAGGAGATCCCGGATTCGAGTCCCGGTCGGGGCACACAATTTCATCTGTCCCCGTTGACGTATGTCAACATCTGTAAGCAGCTAAGTGTGTTCATTTCATTGTGACTTCAATCTTTCAGCATGACAGAAGTGCAGCCCTTCCGCCAATTTCTGCATATTTCAATGCTGGGCCATCAGAGTGCGAACCAATCACTGAAACATCATCGATACTGGCTTTCGTAGCCCAAGGCCAACTCGTGTACCTTTAATGACTGCACGACACAAAGCTTCTCGCCTCGCCTGGGCCCGTCGACACCGACAGTGGACTGTTGATGACTGGAAACATGTTACCTGGTCAGACGTGTCTCGATTCAAGTTGTACAGAACGGATGGAGACAACGTCCATGGGGACCCTGCATGTCAACAGGTGACTTTTCAAGCTGGTGGAGGCTCTGTAATGGTGTGGGGCGTGTGCAGTTGGAGTGATACGGGACCCCTGGTACGAGTAGATAAGACTGTGACAGGTAACACGTACGTGAGTATCCTGTCTGATCATCTGCACCCATTCATGTCCATTGTACATTTTGACGGATTTGGGCAATTCCAGCAGGACAATGAGACATCCCACACTTTCAGAATTGCTACAGAGTGGCCCCTGGAACACTCTTGTGAGTTTAAACAGTTACACTGGCTGCCAGACTCCCCAGACATGAACATAACTCGGATGCCGTGGAACGCGCTGTTCAGAAGAGATCTTCACCCCGTCCTACTCTTACGGATTTATCGATAGCCCTGCAGGATTCATGGTGTCAGTTCCCTCTTGTACTACTCCAGACATTGCTCGAGTCCATGCTACGTCGTGTTGCGGCACTTCTGCGTGCCTACATTGTATTGGGCAGGTGTACCAACTTCTATGGCTCTTCAGTTTCTACCAGCAACAATTTAAAAAAATGTTTTTTTAAGGAATGGAGCCGCCTCGTTACATTTCAAGAGTTTGTAATTAGCTAGCGTGAAATAAAGAGACGGGTTAAACATCATGTCATTTCTAAATAGTCGCAAATACAGGGTGAATAATATGTAAACCAACAAACCCTGGGAGGTTGTAGGGGACATCAAAACAAATATTTTTCTCTAATGTTACTTTTTCTACGAGTGTTATTTAAACCGGTGGAGACCGTATTACGCTCTTCAATTATTAGATGGCGTATTACGCTCTTCAGTTGTAGGCAACTGCTGTCCACCAGTGTAGTAGTGCATTGTCTCTGTTTATTAATGGAGCGATACGCCTGGAGTGAGTACACTGATATGGTTGGTGCGTACTACGTAGCGCACCACAACGGACGAGCTGCACAGCGGGTTTATCAACAACAATATCCTAATTGCCGTGTCCCGCATCATACGACCTTTGCTGCTGTGTACCAACGTCTTATCTGGACAGGGACGCCGTCGCACGAAAAGAACGCTGAAATTTGAGGAAGCTGTCTTGCAGCATGTGAAGCGGGATCCTTCAATCTGCACTCGTGCAACTGCACGTGACATGTGGACGAATCAGACGTATGTAAGAACAGTCCTTCGAGAACAATCGCTAGGTCCATTTCACTTACATCGTGTCCACAACCTGGAACCAGTTCATTATCCACCCAGAGCACAGTTTTCGCAGTGGTACCTGGAACAGTGTCAAATGCGTCCTACATTTCCATCTTCTGTGTTGTTTACCGATGAGGCAATGTTCGGGCGTGATGGAGTCTTCAACATGCACAATTCGCATGTTTGGAGTGAGTATAGCCCACTTACCACAGTTACCAGCGATCATCAAGTGCAGGTTTTCGTTAATGTGTGGATTGGTGTTGTTGGGGACTGTTTAATTGGGCCGTATCTACTATCTAGGCCATTAAATGGCAGGCACTATTACAATTTTCTCGCCAGAGCATTGTCAAAATTGCTGGAAGACGTTCCGCTCCCTACAAGACATTGCATGTGGTTCCAACATGACGGGGCGCCGGCACATTTCAGTCGTCGTGTGACTCGATTCCTGTACCGACGGTTCCGAGAAACGCGGATTGGCAGAGGTGGTTCTGTACCATGGCCTGCTCGATCCCCAGATACGTCCCTTCTGGACTTTTTTCTTGGGGAGAGATGCGCGACCTTGTTTACGCAACCCCTGTTGCATCAGAAGAGTATCTGGTTGCCCGGATAGCAGCAGCAGCAGGAACAACTCAGGATACTCCTTGGGTTTTTGCCGGTGTCAGACAGAACATGATGCGACGGTGTAACCTTTGTTTACGTGTGAATGGACGCATTTTTGTAAATCTGCTGTAATTGAAATTGGGTTGTGTTAATGTGTTGTCTCTTGGTCATAAAATATGGAAAAGTGTGTGTTGGTTTCATTAATTTGACGCCAGAGACATCTTTCTCTGGCGGTTTAAATACTCCTCATAGGAAAAAATGACTTTAGGGAAAAATATTTGTTTTGATGCCCCCTACAACCTCCCAGAGTTTGTCGGTTTAAATACTTTTCACCCTGTATAGCTCTGAACCAAAAATTCCTTTGCAAAGGAGAAACTAGAGGTGTAGCACCTGGACCGCCAGCCCAGTGAAACAGCGCGTTTTCAAGTACCTCAGGTGTTAGCGCTACAAGTAGCGGAGTGGGCGGCTCGTATGAGGTGCACTTGACTGATAACACGGCGAGTCAAGTCGCGGTCGTGGACTTTGTACGGCTGCGGGGCTCATATAAACACACAGGAAGGCGTCTTGTAGCAGTTGCTTAGCGGACGCTGACGGAAGAGTCACAGGTACAGCATTAGGCTATTTTGGTTCATTATCATCATCATCATCATCATCATTTAAGCCTGATTATGCCTTTCAGCGTTCAGTCTGGAGCATAGCCCCCATTATAAAATTCCTCCATGATCCCCTATTCAGTGCTAACATTGGTGCCTCTTCTGATGTTAAACCTATTACTTCAAAATCATTCTTAACTGAATCCAGGTACCTTCTCCGTGGTCTGCCCCGACTCCTCCTACCCTCTACTGCTGAACCCACGAGTCTCTTGGGTAACCTTGCTTCTCCCATGCGTGTAACATGACCCCACCATCTAAGCCTGTTCGCCCTGACTGCTACATCTATAGAGTTCATTCCCAGTTTTTCTTTGATTTCCTCATTGTGGACACCCTCCTGCCATTGTTCCCATCTACTAGTACCTGCAATCATCCTAGCTACTTTCATATCCGTAACCTCAACCTTGTTGATAAGGTAACCTAAATCCACCCAGCTTTCGCTCCCCCACAACAAAGTTGGTCGAAAGATTGAACGGTGCACAGGTAACTTAGTCTTGGTACTGACTTTCTTCTTGCAGAAGAGAGTAGATCGTAGCTGAGCGCTCATTGCATTAGCTTTGCTACACCTCGCTTCCAGTTCTTTCCCTCTGACATTACTCTCGTTTTTGAGATGCTAATCTTCATACCATAGTCCTTACATTTCTGATCTAGCTCTGAAATATTAATCTGCAAACTTTCAATCGAATCTGCCATCACAACTAAGTCATCCGCATATGCCAGACTGCTTATTTTGAGTTCACATATCTTAATCTCACCCAGCCAGTCTATTGTTTTCAACATATGATCCATAAATAATATGAACAACAGTGGGGACAGGTTGCAGCCTTGACTTACCCCTAAAACTACTCTGAACCACGAACTCAATTTACCGTCAACTCTAACTGCTGCCTGACTATCCATGTAGAGACCTTTAATTGCTTGCAAAAGTTTGCCTCCTATTCCATAATCTCGTAGAACAGACAATAACTTCATCCTAGGAACCCGGTCATATGCCTTTTCTAGATCTATATAGATACAACTCCCTGTTCCGCTCATAACCGGGAATTGTATCTATGCTTTATAGATCTAGGAAAGGCATACGATCGGGTTCCTAGGAGGAAGTTATTGTCTGTTCTACGAGATTATGGAATAGGAGGCAAACTTTTGCAAGCAATTAAATTTTGGTTGTTCGTTTTTTTTCTTTCACATTGGAACATTAGCACATTGGACAAGCATCAGTCACCTAGTGGAGACATCAAGATAATACCGTGTAACTTTTGAGAAAGTTTTAGATATAGCCACTTTGTATTGCAGTGATAAACATAATTCTACCTTGTTAACTGAATCTTTCGTCGATTCTTGGTAGAACAGCTTTATAATAAATGAAAACCGCTAGTTTTCTTTCATTCTACAGTATTACGTTTATTGTGTTAAGGGGGGTAGGACGTCAAACGGGTCGTCTTGGAGCAGGAGAGTCAACACAGGTCATTTTAATTTCCACTGTCTATACTGTTACTAGTAAATTCATAAAACTTTATCAGCATGACCAGGAAGGATTCAGGTTTCACAGTCATAGCAGTGGACGTTCTAAAACATAACCATTTTTTTTTACATGTGAAAGTTCATCATTTTTTCACTTCTGTTGGCTGCGTTTGTTGCTATAGGTACACGTTTCTTCATAAGTAAGAGAGATTCTTCGATGAATTTTGCACAGCATACAAACCATACTTACAGGTATATGAAACTCTAGATATTATTTAATTTATGAAAAAATGAATGTGCTGTTATATTCTAAACTTCATGTTTAGAAAAAACTCAAGTTTTACATTTAATTATCTCAATTTTTACCACAGTTTTTAATAGATTTGGAAGAGTCTAGAGTTTCATACACCTGTAAGTATGGTTTGTATGCTGTGGATAATTAATCGAAAAATCTCCCTTACGTATAAAAAAAAGTGTACCTATAGCAACAAATGCAGCCAATGGTAAGTGAAAAAAGGTGAAATACAAATGTAAAAGAATAAATTATTTTCTTATATTTTTGAACTTCCACCACTATAAGTCTAAATCCTGAATCCCTTCTGGTCGTTCTGACAACGTTTTATGAATTTACTTGTAAAAGTACAGACAGTGGAAATTAAAATATCGTGTGGTGTCTCTCCTGCTCCAAGTTGTCCCGTTTGACGTCCTACCCCCCTTAACTGGTTTTCCGCTTAGGAGGCTATCGTTTCTGACTACTGTCGCCAAAGAAGCGACAATGTTCGTGAACGACATTGGAAAAGAAATTACACATCTAGAATGAAGCAGAAATGTAAGGTAAATAACGTCTGTCACATCTGTTATTTTTTTACGTTTCTGCTTCAACTGAAAGCAAACTAGTGCTTTTCATTTATTATAGTTTTGCCATTTATAGGAAGCCGAACGCCACATGTATAATTAATTATTAACGCAGATTCATGTCATCCTTCGAAATAGGAAAAAAGCCTTTTTTTCAAATCTGTGATTCACAGAATATTTAAATTATCTCTGGCATCAGATACAATCCGAAAAGGACTAAACATTTTGAAGCCAACTGTCAAAGCTGTCTTAATTGCAAGGAAGTTGATCACTTGCTTCGTAAATTGCAATATTCTGCAACTCGCAACAGCAAATTTACCAAAATAATATAAACAGGCTTAATTTCTGATAAAAAATAAATTCTTCGAGAATACCGGTTTGATAATAGCCTTTACCACTAACAATCGTTTGCAGAATAGGCTGAAACATACAACTGGAAAGTGCAGTAATATCTTTCTAAATTTCGGCGTTATTAAAACATTACGTAAACACTGAGACAAATAGTACATTGGTCTGATATGTTAGAACTACACTACTCCTTATGAGGAACACACTTCAGGTACATCTCGTAAGAAATCAGTATTTGGCCTATACCTGAAGCGTCACAATCACGCAGAAGGATCTACAAGGGTTTTCCAGAGAGTAAGTTCTGATCGGTCACGAAATGGAAACCACAGTGAAAATCCCATGAAGTGTTGCACAGGTGTGTTGGGCAGTGTCTCTAGTAAGGCCGTCGATCGCGTTTTGTTGTTCTTTTTAGTTCTGAGCACACAGGGAGCACATAAAGATACCTTTACCTAGAACAATAGTGTCTCCCGCCAAGTACGAGGACCTGGTGAGAAATTTCGCCTGAAGCTATGCAACCAACATTACACAGCTGTCGTGCGGTTTCTTCTTCAAGACAATTCTCAGCCGCATTCTGCAGGGGCAATGAAGATGCTCCTGTATCGTTTTCAGTTGGAAATGTTTGATTACCCACACACAGCCTGTAATTGTCTCCCTCTCAGTTTCATCTCTGCTCACATGAACAGCTGGCTATGAAGACAACATTTTGGCACAGACAAAGAGCTATAGGCCAGCGTAGAGAATTGGCAGAAAGCACTGGCAGCTGCCTTCTCTGACGATGGTATTGGAAAGTTGGTACAGCGCAGCGTCAAATACGTAAGTAGGAACAGTGACTATATAGAGAAGTATCCGGAAAGTGCAGCTAACTCTTGCAAATAAAATGTTTCTGATTTTCACAGTGGTTTCCATTTAGCGACCGATCCGAACTTTCTGGACAACCCTCGTACAACGAATAACTCAAAAGTTCTTCAGAATGCACCTACAGGATTGTTACTCAACACTTTACAAGAGATAGAAATTTATGCTCACTATAATAATAAACACTCGTCCATACTCGGCGAGCAATTAGACTTCATAGAAAAATATTTCCATGATCTTTTCGAAGACTTATTACGTAATTTTCCTGCTCTTAGTTTCCTCTTTCATACTTTCTTTTACTTTTATGAGAAGTTATTTTCATTATATAAAACTTTGTTCTATTTATTTTAAACTCTTGTCTGCTTGTGTATTTACTATTTATTCATGATTATCTTAACAGACCCAGTTTGTTTTATGACAATTACTGTGCAGCGCCTCCCTTTATGTAATATGATGATTTTGCTCAAGGCTAACTATAGAACGGTATTTTATATGTATTCGTTTTCATTTCTCCAAGTAATAATTGTCAATTAACGCTTACTGCTATTTTGCGGACTTTTTGTAACTGTAAACAACTATGTTCAAAGTTTCTTTTAACTTTCGACTGCTTAAGCGTTTGTTTTACAATTATGACTTCTTAGAGGGGTCCATGATGTATTATATCGTAGTGATGTAACCTATATTTCCGTTCATCTGATATTATGTACGCCTATTTCATGGAATAGTTTTGACCATAAACAAGTATGTTCAGTTCTTTTAAACTTCAATGTTTTCTGCTCGTTGTCAATGACATTTTGTACCGTAGTTCTTTTGATGTACAGTAATTTATTTTTCCATGCTTTAGCTATTAGGAATGAATAGGCAGTCTCGGATGCAAAATGGTTATTTGTTTATTTAATTTGTGGCGCATTTCACTCTCACAGGAGCATCATCAGACGTCTGGGAGAAAAACAAGTTTCCTCCATAAAACTTTATGCTCCAGGCATCAGCTGTAAAGCTACATTGTCAGTTAAATAAATTCCCGCGGAAATTTCTATACATTTGCCATATGTCCTCGAGTGTTTTCACTCTGTGAACTTGTCTTTGGTTACTCTCGTTTCACAACTCGTTGTTTTCCAGTTGCTTTGTTTAACTGAGAACGTAGCTTTATAGTTAATTCCTGGCTCATAAATTTGTTCTAGGCGCTTCAGTCCGGAACCGCGCTGCTGCTACGGTCGAAAGTTCGAAACCTGCCGGGCATGGATGTGTGTGATGTCCTTAGGTTAGGTTTAAGCAGTTCTAAGTCTAAGGGACTGATGACCTCAGATGTTAAGTCCCATAGTGCTTGTATTGAGGAAACTTGTTTTTCCCCCAGACTTCAGGCAGGCTAGTCGGTTTTACAAATGTTATTGTCTATAAACAGCTGTCTCACAGATGCCGCTTTACGTCAGGGTGCTCTGTCATAGAGTCATCGTCTCCAAGCTGTTCACCGTTTGCTAGAACATATTTCGGTAAAATGTGTTCGTATTCTTGCGTATTTTATGTTTTCGCAAGTGCAGTAAAACGCAAAACGAACCCAGACTGTAACACCACCTTCCCTGTACTTCATTCTAGGTACCACACGTGATGACTATATTTCAATTCTTTTATCTTGGCGGTTCGCGCATGCCCGCCCAGACGCGGGAGATTGCTGCGTTGCCAGTTGCAAACGACGCACGCGCCAAAAGAAGCAGCGCCATAGTATAGTATAATCCGCAAACTTACGTTTAGGGGGGAGCGCGCAGTTTATGATGTAAAGCCATCACGGCCGCATTAACCCTTTCGCTATTACAGATATGCGCTCCCTGCTTCCCGCGCTGTGCACTATTTTGCCATCACTACACTGCTCGCCTGTGCAGACACATGGTGTTTCTACTGCTTTGACACACTTTATCATTCGATTTTACAAAAACTATTTGGCCCAAAAATTTGATTTTTACACTTCTTCTTGACTGATACCTTCCCCTCACAAATGAATTAATTTTGTTTCGATGTTCAACGCACTTATTGTGCAACATTAGATGTACTAAACCATTGCACGAACTTTGAAGAGTTTGCAGAGGTAAAAGTCCATAGCGTATACTTTCCGTATAGTTGAGAATGACATGTGGACATGATACCTAAATTTCATATAAAATTTACTGTGTAACAATATCTCGTTTAAGTACCGATAGGTGTCGTATGTAATATTGAGAAATATTCCGTCTTTCGCGACTATAATAAAAATTTTATTTATAGCAGAGCCATTTCGCGTTTTTCTAAAAAGTTCTGATTAAAACAAAGTTGGCGAAGTACACAAAACTGAATTGTGGACGTAATAAAACATAGAAACTAAAATATATTGTCAATGAAGCGCAGTGCGCAAACAATTTGTGTTTGTCACAACGGACAGCAAATATTTGCCAAAACATAGATCAGTCGACGAAAACATCTAATCTGACGATGTTGCCAAAGCAGCGAAACAAAGAACTGTGACAGACAATCAAGTAGCTCGGCAACGTACGAGCCGAATTGGTGCTCTAAATAATACTTTTAATACAGTCGCAAAAGAATATATCTCAATATGAATAGTAAAACAACGACTGCGGAAGAGAAGATATACAAACAAAACAGATAACATGAATATTGTATGTGTGCCTTTTCATTGTTTTTAATTGCTGTGAATAATGTATTGGAGGACAAAATTAGAAAAACCGAACACTTATTATGATTATTATGAAGAGGCAAAGCACTAGAAATTTCAAAAAAATTACATTCAAACGAATAAATTTCATGAGGTAAGACACTTCGATATTGTTTTTAAATAAAGAAAATATTAAGCACCGAACAAGTTTGGAAGTTGGAACCTTTCGCTTAGCAGTCATTTTTTTTTACTCTCCTTTTGTTCGTTTTCATTCGTTCTATATGCTCGTGGCGGACGTCGCAAGACACTCGTTTTAGTTCGTAGTTAATCTATTAACTCAGTTTTTTTTGTTACAGAGGGCAGCTAACCCTCTGACCGAACACGCTTAGTGACCGTGCCAGCTGTTTTTTTTCTTTTTTTGATCAATTTTGTTCACTGCATTTGTTCAGGGCGGACGTTCGATGAAACTCGATTAGGTTCTACATTGGTCCATCACTCAGTTTTTTTATTACAGAGGACAGGTAACCCTCTGACCGAACACGCTGAGCTAACGTGCCGGCTTAACCATAACGCTATCGCAACTTGTTTTTCTACAGACTTCCTGGAGGACTCTAAAATCTCTGGCAAAATACCGACAAACTCTGTTGGTATGACTATGAATTACTCACGTTTCGTCGAAGTACAATAGGAAATAAACAATTATCGCTGTTCTTTATTGCGAAAAAATGGTTCGTGAAAATGATACAAACACCTTTCCCTGTTATCGTCTGAATTAGGATACTTATTGCATGATTGGTTTAATTCATTAATAGAATATAAAGCAATTGGTATAAAGAATGCTTTTTCCAAACTTTCTATAAAAGGAAGTCTGCTATCAAGACATTGCTTTTGTTCAATTACTTTATGACTGAACTTTTCTAAAACTGAAGACGCTCGTCCGTGCTCTGCAATGCAGTCGAAGTCTGGCAACGTCGTTCCCTGTTCATTGGCTGACTGTATTTTGTGACGTCAGGTACGCAGAACGAACCTAAACTCGGCCGCCGTCGTAAATGACCCATAGTAACGTTTGCCAGGCATTCAGCCAACCCCGACGCTCCCTTAAGACTGCCACAAGGCAAATCGTGGTTCGTCGCTCCGAATCACTGGTTCCCAGTCGTCCACTGTTTTTACACCACCTCAAGCGTCGCTTACCGTTTACTACAGAAATGCGTGGGTTATGTAACATTGTACCCCAGTTTTTGTAACTCACCGCTCACAGTCAGTGTACTAGCTATACTGCTGGGACTCATGACTGATTTCTTTCGCCAGTTTATACGACCACCCTGTGCAATGTTCGACCGTCCGCAGCTGGTGGTCTTGCGGTCGCGTTCTCGCTTCCCGCGAGCACGGGGTCCCGGGTTCGATTACTGGCGGGGTCAGGTATTAACACCTGTCACGAGATGATTGGATGATTGTATTGTCCTCATCATTTCATCATCATTCACGAATGTGGCGAGTTTCGACTGAGCAAAGGTTGGGAATTAGAACGGGCGCTGAAAACCGCGCGGTTGAGCGCCCCACAAACCAAACATTATCAGCATCAATGTTCGACCGTCCCTGTTCGTCACTACATCACGTCTGTGTGGTCTTGTTTTATCTGTGGTTATTCCTTCGCGTTTCCCCTTCACAAACGCATCACCAGCAGTTGACTTCGGGAGTTCTAGAAGGGTTAAACTCTGCCTGATGCATTTGCCACTCAGGTGACATCCAGTGACTAGTCCACATTCGAAATCACTGAACCCTCCTGAGCGAACCATTATGATGCTACTACTTCTTTATTGCCAACACAAAACGCCCATCCTTCTTTGACACTGAGGGGGCATCTCCCATAACATTTAGCAGTCAGTTCCGTATTACACAGGGCTGTCGGGATTTTTTACGAGGGTAATTTTAAAAATACTAACGCGAATTCTTTACAGACGAACGGAAAAACTGGTAGAAGCCACCTCGGAGAAGATCAGTTTAGATTTTGTAGAAATGTTGCAACACGTGAGGCAATACTAACCCTACGACGTGTCTTAGAAGAAAGATTCAGGAAAGGCAAACCTACGTTTCTAGCATTTGTAGACTTAGAGAAACCTTTTGACAATGTTGACTGGAATACTCTCTTTCAAATTCTGAAGGTGGCAGAGGTAAAATACAGGGAGCGAAAGGCTATTTCCAATTTGTACAGAAACCAGATGGCACTTATAAGAGTCGAGGGACATGAAAGGGAAGCAGCGGTTGGGAAGGGAGTGAGACAGGGTTGTAGCCTCTCCCAGATGTTATTCAATCTGTATATTGAGCAAGCAGTAAAGGAAACAAAGGAAAAGTTCGGGGTAGGTAGTAAAATCCACGGAGAAGAAATAAAAACTTTGATGTTTGCCGATGACATTGTAATTCTGTCAGAGACAGCAAAGGACTTGGTAGAGCAGTTGAATGGAATGGATTGTGTCTTGAAAGGAGGGTATAAGATGAACATAAAAACAGCAAAACGAGGATAAGGATAGATTAGGAAATGAGACACTTAAAATAGTAAAGGAGTTTTGCTATTTGGGGAGCAAAATAACTGATGATGGTCGAAGTAGAGAAGATATAAAATGTAGATTGATAATGGCAAGGAAAGCGTTTCTCAAGAAAAGAAATTTGTTAACATCGTGTATTGATTTAAGTGTCAGGAAGTTGTTCCTGAAAGTATTTGTATGGAGTGTGGCCATGAATGGAAGTGAAACATGGACGATAACTGGTTTGGACAAGAAGAGAATAGAAACTTTCGAAATGTGGTGCTACAGAAGAATGCTGAAGATTAGATGGGTAGATCAAATAACTAATGAGGAGTTACTGAATAGGATTGGGAAGAAGAGAAGTTTGTGGCACAACTTGACTAGAAGAAGGGTTCGGTTGGTAGGACATGCTCTGAGACATCAAGGATTCACCAATTTTGTACTGGAGGGGAACGTGGAGGGTAAAAATCGTAGAGGGAGACGAAGAGGTGAATACACTAAGCAGATTCAGAAGGATGTAGGCTGCAGTAGGTACTTGGAGATGAAGAAGCTTGCACAGGATAGAGTAGCATGGAGAGCTGCATCAAACCAGTCTCAGGACCGAAGACCACAACAACAACAACAACAACAACAACAACAATAATGAAACTCCCTGGCAGATTAAAACTGTGTGCCCGACCGAGACTCGAACTCGGGACCTTTGCCTTTCGCGGGCAAGTGCTCTAGCAACTGAGCTACCGAAGCACGACTCACTCCCGGTACTCACAGCTTTACTTCTGCCAGTATCTCGTCTCCTACCTTCCAAACTTTACAGAAGCTCTTCTGCTAACCTTGCAGAACTAGCCCTCCTGAATGAACGGATGTAGCGGAGACATGGCTTAGCCACAGCCTGGGGGATGTTTCCAGAATGAGATTTTCACTCTGCAGCGGAGTCTGCGCTGATATGAAACTTCCTGGCAGATTAAAACTGTGTGACCGACCGAGACTCGAACTCGGGACCTTTGCAAAGTAGTTCTGTGTAGGGGACTCAGATGTCCCCTAGTGCTTAGAGCCATTTGAACCATTTGAGCCTTGAGCGCAGTTTATGTTGGAGACAGGAGAATCTTTCGGTAGTCAGCTTCAAACGCCACTTCTCTAAATTTTCTCAGTCTTGTTCCTCGAAACGAATGTCGCCTTCCCTCCAGGAATTCTCATTTGAGTCTCCAAGGCATCTCCGTAACACTTGTGTGTTGTTCAAACCTACCAGCAACAAATCTAGCATCCCGCCGAAATGCTTCGATGTCTTCCTTTATTCCGACCTGGTATGGATCCCAAACGGTCGACCAGTACTCAAGAATAGATATTTAAACGATGTGGCTGTGTCAAGCAAGACACTACTAATGCTGTACCAGAACATTATGCGTTGGTTCTCCCTACCCATGTGCGTCTACCCACATTTTTCTACATTTAGACCCAGCTGCCGTTCATCACACCAACTAGAAATGTTGTCTAAGGCATCTTGTATCCTCTTACAGTTCCTCAACCTCGACCCCTTACCCTACCCCACAACACCATCTGTAGTCAGCCGGAGATTGATGCTCACTCTGTCCGCCAAATCAGTTATACCGTGTGATCAAAAAGTCAGTATAAATTTGAAAACTTAATAAGCCACGGAATAATGTAGATAGAGAGGTAAAAATTGACACACATGCTTGGAATGACATGGGGTTTTATTAGAACAAAAACAAAACAAAAGTTCACAAAATGTCCGACAGATGGCAATGGACAGCAAACCGTCAGTGACTGCGCATGACAATCGTGTATCGGCATCATGAACGGTAACCTGGCGATTTAGTGAAGCGGAAGGCATTTTCGATGTGGGCATTTCAAAAGATGGCGGAAGATGACGATTGATTGAGTAACGTGTTGTGGACCGACGAAGCTCATTTCACGCTCCGAAGGTCTGTCAACGCCCGCAACTGTAGAATTTGGGCTGCCGAAAATCCTAGTATTGCTGAAACTCCATTGCACGACGAGAAAGTCAGGGTATGGGTTGGATTTACGACGTCTACCGTTATCGGGCCTTTTTCCTTCGAGGAAATGCGTGATTCTGGTTTTGTAACTGCTGCCGTGACGAGTGAGAGGTAAACCGATATGTTACAGAATCGCACCATCCCCAGCCTGGCTGATAAGCACCTGCTGGAACGTACGATGTTTAGACAGGATGTCGCTCCACCCCATATTGCTAGACGCGTGAAAGATCTCTTGGCGCGCGTCGTTTGGTGATGATCGTGTGCTCGGCCGCCACTTTCGTTATGCTTGGCCTCCCAGGTCAATCCGTGCGATTATTGGCTTTGGGGTTACCTGAAGTCGCAAGTGTATCGTGATCGACCGACATCTCTAGGGATGCTGAAAGACAACATCCGGCGCCAATGCCTCACCATAACTCAGGACATGCTTTACAGTGCTGTTCACAACATTATTCCTCGACTACAACTATTGTTGAGGTATGATGGTGGACATATTGAGCATTTGCTGTCAAGAACATCATCTTTGCTTTGTCTTACTTTGTTATGCTAATTATTGCTATTCTGATCAGATGAAGCACCATCTGTCGGACATTTTTTGAACTTTTGTATTTTTTGTTTCTAATAAAATTCCATGTCGTTCCAAGCATGTGTGTCAATTTGTACCTCTCTGTCTACATTATTCCGTGATTTATTGTTTTCAAATTTACACTGACTTTTGGATCACCCGGTATATACAGAGAATAATAGTGGTGTGTTCACAGTTCGTTGGGGCATTCCTGACGATACCTTCGTCTCTGATGAACACTATCCGTCGAGGAGAACATGTTGGGTTCTATAACTTAAGAAGTGTTGTAGCCACTCTCACATATCCTGAACGTATTACATATGATCGTACAGTATCTTCCTTCCAGTGCAGACGACTGCAGTATTAAGTTGAACAACAAACATTTGGAAAACGTATCACACCTTAAATATCTAGGTAGCCAAATTAGAAGCGACAACAGCCTGACGACAAAAGTTGCACCTCGTATAGCCAATGCAGTCTCAGTTTTCACCGAGTATGGATGGCTCTGAGCACTATGGGACTCAACATCTGAGGTCATCAGTCCCCTAGAACTTAGAACTAGGTAAACCTAACTAAGCTAAGGACATCACACACATCCATGCCCGAGGCAGGATTCGAACCTGCGACCGTAGCGGTCTAGCGGTTCCAGACTGCAGCGCCTAGAACCGCACGGCCACTTCGGCCGGCACCGAGTATGGAAATCACATGATCTCAAACTAAAATGTCGGTCTACAAAGCAATGATATAACCAGCTTTATGCCTCGGAAACCTGGTGCTGTTACAAAGCTAACATTAGGAGACTAGACAGCTTTAATCTTCGCTGACTGACAAGGAGACGGCAGGATCGTGGGGTCGGCGATTTGTCCGAAGTTTTGTGTGGTGAAAGAGGACCCCTAACACCTCACGTGGTTAAAATATTCGGAGGCACTCCCCGAAAATCCCGGGAAAAATCGATCCAAAGTTGCTTAGGTGCCTTATGAGTATAAAATATGTGAGAATTTAAACTGGTTTTTGGAACATCTGCATTCAATCCACCCGAATATTCAGTTCAGTATGGAGGTGGAAAAGAATGGATGCCTTCCCTTCCTTGATGTGTTGGTCAAAAGGAAGACTGATGATACGTTGGGACATTCTGTTTATAGGAGGCCCACCCACACTGACTTGTGTCTGCGAGCTGATAGCTCAGCGTGAAGGAGTACTTCGCACCTTGGTTGACAGGGCCCACGATATCTCAGACCCTGAAAGTTTGGCAGCTGAGCTATCACATGTCGAAGTGACCTTTCGTCAGAATGGTTATACTGAGAGGCAGATCAAACGTGCGTTGCGCCATCAGCCTTCTGTGCAACGGGTGAGTGACGATAGCAACGGAGTGGCACCCAAGTCTACGGCCTTTTTGCCTTACGCAGGAAGCATTTCCAACAGGATTGGCCGTATTTTGCGGAAATATGATGTGAAATGTGTTTTTCGACCACCTTCTAAGATTGAGGCCCTGTTGGCGTCCGTAAAAGATGATCTTGGTTTGCCTAAGGCTGGTGTCTATCGTATTCCTTCCAGTTGTGGCATGTCATTTATTGGTCAGACAATCAGGACTGTGGAAGACCGGTGTATTGAACATAAACGTCACACACGCTTACAACAGCCGAGCAAATCCGCTATTGCAGAACATTGCCTCGACACCGGTCAACCTATGGAATACAACAACACGGAGATTCTGGCTTGCACGTCCAGCTATTGGGATAGTGTTATTAAGGAAGCTGTTGAAATCAAACTATCCAGCAAACTTATTAACAGAGATGGTGGATTTTGTTTAAATGCTGCTTGGAATCCGGCTCCGTCTCTCATCAAAAAACGGAGGGAGAGAATTAGTGTGTGTGAAATCTTATGGGACTTGACTGCTAAGGTCATCAGTCCCTAAGCTTACACACTACTTAACCTAAATTATCCTAAAGACAAACACAAACACCCATGCTCGAGGGAGGACTCGAACCTCCGCCGGGACCAGCCGCACAGTCTATGGCTGCAGCGACTGAGACCTATCGGCGAATCCCGCGCGGCTACAAAATTAGTGCTACCTCACCTGTTGATTAGTCACTATCGATACTTCTGGTGTTGGTCATCTTTGTTTGTGTTGACACTTGTTCTGTGTGTGGTATCTTCCTTTGTTTCTCCTCTGTGAACCGAGGTATTAAATTTCCTTGCACATTTCTTCCTCCTTGCGTTTGTGCCTTGAGAATGGGAGGGTGTGCTCCTGTCGAAATACCGGCGGTGGTCTACGGCGTCACCCGGCAGCAGACCCGTAAGTTGTTCGAATCTTCTACCCTGGCCTACCGCATCGAGTTGGTGGTCGTAACGTTTTGCCGCTTCAGTGTACCTGTTGACGTTCACCTGCTGTTTCCAATACGTCTAGCGTGAGTTAGGCGCACTGTCTTTATCAGCTGATCGGAGCAGTCAGAACGTCCTTCGCCTGGCCGCTCCGGGTTGCGTGAACCCAGATCGGTGTCATAACGCCGTGAGTCAGCTATCAGCTGCCGGAAGTCGCGACCTTGCACCCTGCGCGCATGCGCCGTGGCTGCCACCACTCAAGAGGAGATCCTCCACAGTCTGAAAGCGACGCACCGACGCGCAGCATCGCTAAGAGGTACGTCTGGCAAGGTTCTCTCGTTTCACGTTTATAGGCCTCTTGTTTACGCCCTCTGAGGGGGCATAGGGTTAGGAGTTATCAAGTCTTCTGGTCGTTCGCTTCTCCAATACCGGAATGTTAATCGCAGAGTAGCACTTACACTCTTCGTCATTCATTCACTCACTCAGATTGCTCCGCACATTGAAACGTCCCTTTAGAAAAACTAATAAATGACTGTGCTGATAAACCTCTTACGAATCCTAAGGAAATGAAATTCGAAAACAAAGGAAGTAGGTTACAGTACACTTGTTCGCCCACTGCCTGAATACTGCTCAGCAGTGTGGGATCCGTACCAGATAGGGTTGACAGAAGAGATAGAGATGATCCAACGGAGAGCAGCGCGCTTCGTTACAGGATCATTTAGTAATCGCGAAAGCGTTACGGAGATGATAGATAAACTCCAGTGGAAGACTCTGCAGGAGAGACGCTCAGTAGCTCGGTACGGGCTTTTGTTGAAGTTTCGAGGACATACATTCACCCAAGAGTCAAGCAGTATATTGATCCCTCCTACGTGTATCTCGCGAAGAGACCATGAGGATAAAATCAGAGATTAGAGCCCACACAGAAGCATACCGACAATCCTTCTTTCCACGAACAATATGAGACTGGCATAGAAGGGAGAACCGATAGAGGTACTCAAGGTACCCTCCGCCACACACCGTCAGGTGGCTTGCGGAGTATGGATGTAGATGTAGATGTACGTTATTTGATTTTCAAACAGCTGGGCAGAACTGAACATACTCAGTTATTTCTCTCTTTGCTTATTCTGATCACCACTAAACTGACGCACAATATATTTAGCGCAACGCGATCTGACTTTCAATAATCCCTACAAAAGAATGGCCCTGACTAACAATAACCTATACCTATACTCGAACTACTGCAATACAGCGAGCGCCACTACTGCCAGCTAAATAAAAGATTCAAACTACTGAAGGCATTAACTACTGATAGGCATAGTCAGCAAATGAAAGATTTTGATAGAGAATAAACAATATATGTTACAAAAAGGTACGGCCAAACTTTCAGGAAACATCCCTCACACACAAATAAAGAAAAGACGTTGTGGACATGTCCGGAAACACTTAATTTCCATGTTAGAGCTCATTTTAGTTTCGTCAGTATGTACTGTACTTCCTCGATTCACCACCAGTTGGCCCAATTGAAGGAAGGTAATGTTGACTTCGGTGCTTGTGTTGACATGCGACTCATTGCTCTACAGTACTAGCATCAAGCACATCAGTACGTAGCATCAACAGTTTAGTGTTCATCACGAACGTGGTTTTGCAGTCAGTGCAATGTTTACAAATGCGGAGTTGGCAGATGCCCATTTGATGTATGGATTAGCACGGGGCAATAGCCGTGGCGCGGTATGTTTGTGTCGAGACAGATTTCCAGAACGAAGGTGTCCCGACAGGAAGACGTTCGAAGCAATTGATCGGCGTCTTAGGGAGCACGGAACATTCCAGCCTATGACTCGCGACTGGGGAACACCTAGAACGACGAGGACACCTGCAATGGACGAAGGCAATTCTTCGTGCAGTTGACGATAACCCTAACGTCACCGTCAGAGAAGTTGCTGCAGTACAAGGTAACGTTGACCACGTCACTGTATGGAGAGTGCTACGGGAGAACCAGTTGTTTCCGTACCATGTACAGCGTGTGCAGGCACTATCAGCAGCTGATTGGCCTTCACGGGTACACTTCTGCGAATGGTTCATCCAACAATGTGTCAATCTTCATTTCAGTGCAAATGTTCTCTTTACTGATGTGGCTTTATTCCAACGTGATCAAATTGTAAATTTTCACAATCAACATGTGTGGGCTGACGAGAATCCGCACGCAATTGTGCAATCATGTCATCAACACAGATTTTCTGTGAACGTTTGGGCAGGCATTGTTGGTGATGTCTTGATTGGGCCCCATGTTCTTCCACCTACGCTCAATGGAGCACGTTATCATGATTTCATACGGGATACTCTACCTGTGCAGCGAGAACATGTGCCTTTACAAGTACGACACAACATGTGGTTCATGCACGATGGAGCTCCTGCACATTTCAGTCGAAGTGTTCGAACGCTTCGCAACAACAGATTCGGTGACCGATGGATTGGTAGAGGCGGACAAATTCCATGGCCTCCACGCTCTCCTGACCTCAACCCTCTTGACTTTCATTTATGGGGGCATTTGAAAGCTCTTGTCTACGCAACCCCGGTACCAAATGTAGAGACTCTTCGTGCTCGTGGACGGCTGTGATACAATACGCCATTCGCCAGGGCTGCATCAGCGCATCAGGGATTCCATGCCACGGAGGGTGTATGCATGGTAGGTTCTGTTGCTGTGTGTTTCCATTCCATGATTAATGTAATTTGAAGAGAAGTAATAAAATGAGCTCTAACACGGAAAGTAAACGTTTCTGGACAGATGTCCACATAACACATTTTGTTTCGTTGTGTGTGTGGAATGTTTCCTGAAAGTTTGGCCGTACCTTTTTGTAACACCCTGTATATATCAGTTCATGATATCCGGTATTACAAATTTACTCTTTCTGGCGGACACACGTCCAGATCGTCCGCTCTTAAAATTCTCCCTTCTCTCTCCCCACATCCACCACTGCTGGCGGCTCACCTCCAACTGCGCAACGCTACAATGGTGAATATTCCAACAATGCCGACCAGCCACAGACTGCACACAGCACAGCCAGTGATTTGCATACAGAGCGCTAGGTGACGTTACCAACCCAAAAACCTAAACAGCATGCTTACAACATTACAACAAGATGCACAGCCCCAGGGGACGTGGAACTAATCAAGATCTGCGACAGAAAAAGCAACCAAATCGTAGCAACGTAGCCCATCGGCTTATACTGCCGGCTCGAAACCGGCCAGTGGTTTCAAGTTTGTTATTGCATTGCCGTCTGAGACGGTCCGAGCATACTGTAGCTTCTATTCCTTTTTCTCTGTTAACAGATGGCACGACGTGTTATATACAATTGGAAAGCTGAGAAATCGATCTATTTAGTGGTGTATAACTCATTCGATTTCTTCCGACATTTTGCGAGGCATAAACAATCGTTTCACGGTTCTGTTAGGTTTATCCCCCCTCCGGCCTACTCCCGTCAAGAAAACACCGTCCAGAGATTCTGTAGTCTGCAAAGCAAAGAAGAAGAAAAGTGATACACGGCATGAATGTGACGAGTGTCTAGCGGTATTACGCATGCCTGTATTTTTCCGTATATACAGTACCAACAAAAACTTCTACAGCAATATTATCTTCAGTCCTCATATCTTCAATAATTAGTAAGTACAGATTTACAAAGAATTCCTGTCAAAAGATATATAATTTTGAAGAAAGTATCTACGACGAAATACGCCGATTTTCGTAAATTTAAATAGCAAATATGGGAACGACTATGGGGAAAATTATTAATAAGTGAATGGTTAATAACGATCGTGTGAAACCCACTTCGCTCTGACAGTTCACAAAACATAGAACGCAACAGATACTGGTGCCGAGGTAGTTGCTGTATTACTACGGGAATGCGTTAGATATAGTTCCGAGCGGGCGAATGTGAGTGAGCACAAACAGAACACATATTCTCCTTCTTAATCGAGAGAAATCATCATACGTAAAAGTAATTTCGAGTTTACCCTAAGCGAATGTCGCAGTACCGTTAGTTAGCAGAATATATATATTTCTTAAATGTTCAAGTGTGTGTGAAATCTTATGGGACTTGACTGCTAAGGTCATCAGTCCCTAAGCTTACACACTACTTAACGTAAATTATCCTAAGGACAAACACACACACCCATCCCCGAGGGAGGAATGGAACCTCTGCCGGGACCAGCCACACAGTCCATGAGTGCAGCGCAGAATATATTCAAATGGCGCGCTGGATAACGTCGGAATCTCCGTAAGGCATTTCGGGGATGGTGGTGTTTCACACAGAGAAATTGCAAGGCTAGAAAATTATAGCGAAATGCAGAAAGAGCTGTCGAGGAACGTCCCTTGTTGCAGGAATTGGCTGTGGTCCGCTACATATAGGGTGACAATTACTGAACTACACTACTGGCCATTAAAATTGCTACACCACGAAGATGACGTGCTACAGACGTGAAATTTAACCGACAGGAAGAAGATGCTGCGATATGCAAATGATTAGCTTTTGAGAGCATTCACACAAGGTTGGCACCGGTGGCGACACCTACAACGTCCTGACACGAGGAAAGTTTCCAACCGATTTCTCATACACAAACAGCAGTTGACCGGCGTTGCCTAGTGAAACACTGTTGTGATGCCTCGTGTAAGGAGGAGAAATGCGTACCATCCGTTTCCGGCTTTGATAAAGGTCGGATTGTAGCCTATCGCGATTGCGGTTTATGGTACCGCGACATTGCTGCTCGCGTTGGTCGAGATCCAAAGACTGTTAGCAGAATATGGAATCGGTGGGTTCAGGAGGGTAATACGGAACGCCGTGCTGGGCCCCAACGGCCTCGTATCACTACCAGTCGAGATGACAGGCATCTTATCGGCATGGCTGTAACGGATGATGCAGCCACGTCTCGGTCCCTGAGTCAACAGATGGGGACGTTTGCAAGACAACAACCATCTGCACCAACAATTCGACGACGTTTGCAGCAGCATGGACTATCAGCTCGGAGACCATGGCTGCGGCTACCCTTGACGCAGTATCAGACAGGAGCGCCTGCGATGGTGTACTCAACAACGTACCTGGGTGCACAAATGGTATAACGTCATTCTATCGGATGAATCCAGGTTCATTTTACAGCATCACAATGGTCGCATCTGTGTTTAGCGACATCATGGTGAACGCACATTGGAAACGTGTATTCGTCATCGCCATACTGGCGTATCACCCGGCGTGATGGTATGGGGTGTCATTGGTTACATGTCTCGTCACCTCTTGTTCGAATTGACGGCACTTTGAACAGTGGACGTTACATTTCAGATGTGTTATGACTCTCGATGAACTGTGGTATCGTGTTTAAGCTGCATGGGCAGCTGTACCTGTAACACGTCATCCAAGCTCTCTTTGACTCAATGCCCAGGCGTATCAAAGCCGTTATTACGGTCAGAGGTGGTTGTTCTGGGTACTGATTTCTCAGGATCTATGCACCCAAATTGCGTGAAAATGTAATCTCATGTCAGTTCTAGTATAATACATTTGTTCAATGAATACCCGTTTATCATCTGCATTTCTTCTTGGTGTAGCAATTTTAATGGCCAGTTGTGTAATAAAACGAAAGTAAACACAAAGCTGACGCGTAAAGCTTATCATCGATAGGAAGACGACGACAAACATGTAATACGACGTGTCATCAGGCAATGCAGCGATCACTGATAACGACTGTAGCGAATGAATCGAAGGTAAGCTAACAAGGAGGGCCCTACAAACTCCCTTAACGAGATGATTCATGTTGGTAATGTGTGTAGGGCACCAGCAGGGCATCATCATATGCGAACAGGAAGACGCATCTCTAGCCGTTTTCAAGAACATCGAGTTTGGAACTATTTGACTTGCCTATATACCAAGTATGGTACTCAAGCACTTCGCAGCTGAGCGAATAAATCAAAGCTGAAGACGTACTGTTCCAGGGCAAAGTATACTTTCCCACCGCCAGGACAAACGCCGTAAACTGGATGAAGAGGATGGCCACGTATTATCTGTATCGCACCGACGACGAGAACGTCATAGACTTCTGGTACATACTGCAAGAGCAACGTAATATCTTGCGCGGCACGTGAAATACAGAACATGTTTTCCCAGTTACTTCGGTTCGTTATTAACGGAAGGAACGCATAAAAATGTTGTGGGGGAGGCTAACCGAAGACTGCGTTTTATTGGCAAGACACTTGGAAAATGTAGCAGATCTCCTAAGAAGACTGTCCTCTTTTAGAATACTGTGGCGCGGTGTGCGATCCTTACCAGATAGCGCTGACGGAGTACTTCGAAAAAGTTCAAATAAGGGCAGCACGATTTGTATTATCGCGAAATATAGGAGAGAGTGTCACAGCAATGATACAGGATTTGCGCTAGACATCATCAAAAGAAAGGCGTTTTTCGTTGCGACGAAATTCCAGTCACCAACTTTCTTCTCCGAATGCCAAAATATTGTTGACACCAACCTGCATAGGGAGGAACCATCGTCACGATAAAGTAAGGGAACTCAAGAGCTCGTACGGAAAGATATAGGTGTTCGTTCTTTCCATGCGCTATACGAGAGTGGAATAATAGAGAAGTGTGAAAGTAGTTCGATGAACCCTCTGCCAGGCACTTAAACGTTATTTGCTGACTATCCATGTAGACGTAGATGTAGACGGATAATTGGGGTGTTCCGTTTATGAGAAGTGAAATGAGGAGACAGCTCAACGTTCAGGAAGTAACATCGTTTTTAAGTTAGCGGTGAGCCGACATGGATACACGCCAACAGGGCCACTGCAGGATCCCGTTTCTAGTGAACTTTCTAGACGGCGTTAGGAGCCCTTCTTACGTTTGGATGTGTTGAATGCCATCTTTAGATTTTGTATGTTGTTGTTAAGTACCCATGAAAGGCAATAAAAATCAATAGCCACAAGAAAATACCTCAAATAAAAATTTAAAAAATATGAAAAGAAAAAAATCCCTTTTACATCTTGAACCCCATCCCCAGAAAAAGGAGGGTGGAGACATTGTGGCCAAGCGTCCTGTTGCGACCCTTGTCCTCCCTGCCTCCGCCAGCCAATGACCTGATCCCCCACATAAAAACAAAAAATCAAAAAAAAGTGGTAAGGTGAAAAAAATAAACTCTTAGTTTAGTTTAGTATGTCCGACGTCTCTTGATCGATCCCCGCAGTTGGTAATTTTTTCATTCCCACGTAATTATAACAACAGATTTATTACGACTATGCAAATTATCAATATTTAATTTTTCACTTATTATTTTAAAAAAAAATTATCCTGAAGAAAGGAAGAAAATATTTTTCGTAAGGATATAACGAAATAAAAAAAGAGTACAAGGGAACTGCCAATCAAATCATTATACAGGGTGAAAAGTATTTAAACCAACAAAATATGGGAGGTTGTAGGGGACATCAAAAGAATTATTTTTCCCTAATGTTATTTTCTCCTACGAGGAAGATTCCTCTGGCTACAAATTAATTAAACCAACAAAAAAGTCCAGAGGGGACATATCTGGGGATGGAGCAGGCCATGGTACAGGACCACCTCTGCCAATCCACGTTTCTGGGAACCGTCGGTCCTGAAATCGACGCACACGACGACTGAAATGTGCCGGCGTCCCGTCATGTTAGAACCACATGCGTTGTCTTGTAGGGAGCGGGAAGTCTTCCAGCAATTCTAGCAATGCTCTGGCGAGAAAATTGTAATAGTGCCTGCCGTTTAATGGACTAGGTAGCAGATACGGCCCAATTAAATAGTTCCCAACAACACCGACCCACACATTAACCAAGAACCGCAGTTGATGAGAGCTAGTAACTGTGGCATGTGGATTATCCTCACTCGAAACATGCAAATTGTGCATGTTGAAGACTCCATCACGCCCGAACGTTGCTTCATCGGTAAACAACACAGAGGATGGAAATGTAGGATGCATTTCACAGTGTCCCAGGTACTACCGCGAAAACTGTGCTCTGAGTGGATGATCAACTGGTTCCAGGTTGTGGACACGCTGTAAATGAAATGGACGTAACAATTGCTCTCGAAGTACTGTTCTTACAATCGTCTGATTCTTCCCCATGTTACGTGCAATTGCACGAGTGCTGATTGAAGGATCCCGCTCCACATGCTGCAAGACAGCTTCCTCAAGCTGCAGCGCTCTTACCGTGCGACGGCGTCCCTGTCCAGGTAATCTGCTAAATGACCCGGCCTCACGCAGACGTTGGTACACAGCAGCAAAGGTCGTATGGTGCGGCATACGGCGATTAGGATATTGTTGTTGATAAACCCGCTGTGCAGCTCGTCCGTTGTGGTGCGCTACGTAGTACGCACCAACCGTATCAGTGTACTCACTCCAGATGTATCGCTCCATTAGTAAACGGAGACAATGCACTGTTACACTGGTGGACAGCAGTTGGCTACAACTGAAGAGCGTAATACGCCCTCTAACAACTGAAGGTCGTAATACGGCCTCTAACAACTGAAGAGCGTAATACGGCCTCCATCGGTTTAAATAATCCTCATAAGAAAAAATGACACTAGGGAAAAATATTTGTTTTGATGTCCTCTACAACCTCCTAGAGTTTGTCGGTTTAAATACTTTTCACCCTGTATAAACACCGATGTGTAGGCAAGGTATTAGTGTCGCGTTCGTGTAGCCTATGTTTTGCGCGGTAAACGTTATTATCAGACGCTCCCAAACAGGACCAACGTCCTGTTATTCTCTTCTTGGCTGCCGAAGGATTTACATTTTTGATAAGTATTGTATATAATTTATGGAGCACTGCGTGAACCAGAATGATGATGACAGTGTGAACTTGGAAAACAACAATTATTCCGACATAAAAATTGTGTGCGAATACCTAAGGGACCAAAGTGCTGAGGTCACCGGTCCCTAGACTTACACATTACGTCAACTAACTTAAGCTAACGTATACTAAGAACAACACACACTAATGCCCGAGGGAGGACTTGAAACTCCGGCGGGAGGGGCCGTGCAATCCGTGACATAGCGCCTCCAACCGCGCGTCTATAAACGCCTTTCAAACGGTTCTCGCAGCACACAACTGATGCAAAACTATCTGAATCCCGTACAGAGTATGATGTCATACATAACCAACAACTAGAAAAACCAGCAGAAGATATTACTGACATCGATTTCTGGGCATCCACTGGCCCCGTCTCCCTCATATGCCACGCCAGCCACTACAGTAACGAACAATGGACAAAAAGTTCTAGGTTAATTTAGTATAAGACAATTTACTTTTAAGTAACATTGCTCTGTATGTATGTATGTACAAACGCCTTATGGTAACAGAACATGTTCGAAACGCGTTGTATTATTTTAGATTAAACATAAAACAAACAAACGTGATTGGTAGCAGAAATTACAAATAAATAATTCGCCCAATATTGCTACTGACGAATGATGGTGTACGATTGATTGATTTTTTTATAACGTCTACTGCAGAAGCTATTCTTTTCGATGATATACGCACAATTTTGTAATCGTTTTATGATGTTCTTCTCTTGCATTTAAAAACAAAAGTCGCTTGGCTGCACCAGCGTAACACATTTGAGATGGTATTACATTAATACTGCACGTTGGCAGAATAACGTGGGAATGAAAAAAGTACCAGCAGCCAGATTCGATCAAGGGACCTCGCGATTATGAAACTAACCACTTAATTCTCCCAGCTGCGAGCTCCTTGGATGATGATGATCTTTCAGAGGATGTAGGCGGCCATAAAATTTTCAAACTATTATTTTCTCGAAAATGGTTGAGAGTTGCATCTTCCTGTTAGATATGTTAGTCGTGCTTTACACGTCCGGCCAATATGTCTGAAACCGGTGAGGGGAAGTTCGTGCGTCCAAGAAAGGGCAGAGTGGCTTACCTGAACCGATCCACTGGTTGTTACGTGGATACGCTAAATTGTCTGTTCAAATGTATTAAATGTTTATGACTGCCTTCCTAGCCATGCAACGCTTTCCACTTTAGCTTCGTGAGTATTTACTTCCGTACTCTGATTATTCCTTATCTCAAGTGGATTACATGTTGATTCTTAGGTCAATAGAATTTTTAATAATTTTAATATAGCTTCACTCATTTCGCCATTCTGTGCCGTCCTTATTTCGTTTTAGCCTCATATTACTGAGGCTTCCCACTATCTGACTAATGAGTCTTTCGCTATTTCGAGGGAGGTACAATAATTTTTACACCCCATCTCAGTGATTGTTAGTGTCAGATAGATTCCCACACTTCCATGTAACAGAAACTTTTGTGTCATTACTTGCAAACATTTTGAAGAGGAATCAATCATGCGAAACACGTCGTTAGCGGTAAATCCTTTTACAATACAGATTTATTTTCCTTTTTGGAAAAAATTGAGATGTTCGATCCGACACAGAGGCTCACTAGGAATCGTTCTTTCCCCGGAACTTCGCATTTGGAACAGGAAGGGGCGAAGTAACAGTGGTACCTAAGCTACCCTCTGCCACAAATGAGGTGGTTTTGCGGAGCACAGCTGTAGATACAGACGTATGCTTTATTAACAAAAAGCCAACAATCACTCGCCCCGGAAACTTAAGCAGACGTTCAGTTAGAGTTTTTTCTGGAGTTTTGCCCTCATTAGTCCCAAGTTATGTTCCACGGAACACTTGTGTTCAACAGGAACTGAATAACTGCTCCCCGAAAATGTATAATTAACGCGAAAATGAATAATTAATAACGCTGGGCTTTTTCGACATTTTTTCTTATTAAAAAAATATTGTTGTTTTTTCTTATTATTTATGATTTAAAATGGATCTCTCTCTCTCTCTCTCTCTCTCTCTCTCTCTCTCTCTCTCTCTCTCTCTCTGCCCTAAATGACTCATCGTCGTCCAGCCAAAACCGCAGAAGACAGAAACTTTAAATTAGGAGAGGGTGTTGTTTTCTTATACTGCAGGAATAGTTAAAGAATGCGTTTCCCGAAATTTCTTTCCTTAGAGGTGAAATACCTACGAGATGAAAAACTGTTTCGCAATATATCGCTAGGAGGGCAATTTGGAAGCGAGACCTATGACAAAAGATTTTTGCTTTCTCGGTCAGAAACAAAGAAATACGTGTTTCAGCATTTGTGGAGATGTAGTCTCTATGGAGGCGAAATGGGGCGCGAGAGATTTTTAACAATAAATCATTATGAAAGAACTATTAGATTATTTTTAAAGCTGCAACTATGAAAATTGGTATTTAACTTCTTGGTTACAAATAAAAAATACGGCTTTCAATGTTTTTGGAAATTTCAACCCCTAAGGGGAGTGAAATAGGAGGTGAAATTTTTCATGTAAATATTTCATTCTGAAAACATTTTTACTGCTAAATCTACGATAATTGGTATTCGGCTTCTTAGTTCGAAATGGTAAATGTGTATTTCACTGTTTCTGAAATTCAACCCTCAAGGGAGTCAAATAGCGTACGTTGATTTATTGACACATCACTGCTCAGTCCAAACCGTTAAGGATAGAAACTTGAAATTTGGAGAGGATGTGGATCTTATACTATAGACATCGTTTAAGAAGAGATTGCTCGAAATTCAACTTCTAAGAGGAGTGAAATAAAGGATGAAAGGCCTTTTACAAATATGTAGATATTGAGGCAATTAAGGTGATAGAACCACGAAAATTGGTATTGGGTTTCTCAATCAGAAATAAAAAAAATACTTGTAGTGAGTAATTTCTCATCATCATTATTAAAGAATTACTAAAGCATTATTTGTGCTACAGTCATGAAAATTGGCATTTAACTTCTAGGCTAGAAATAAAAAATTCATGTTTCAGTGTTTTTGGAAATTCAACCCCCTAAGGGAGTTAGAGGATGAAAAGTTTTAGGAAATTATTTCATAATGAAAGCATTTTCAAAGCTAAATCTATGAAATAAAGAATGCTTATTCCACTATTTTTGGAAATTCAAACTCTAAGGGGATGAATCAGGGGATGAAGTTATTTAAGAAAATATTTCATTAAAATAAAAAATTTTAAAGCTGAATCTATGAAAACTGCTATGTAACTTCTCGGTTAGAATATCACCACAAGAGCTATCAGAATCGCCTTTTGGTCAGAAGCGAATTCGGAAAAGACCATATTTCTATGGCTTTAATACGAGTGAAAAGCTTAGAATATGTTGCAATTTGTGGACAACATAAAAATTCAATTACAGAAAAACAAAAAATCTATGCAGACCGTACAGTCGATGCGAACGAAGCAGTGGGAGTTCAGCTATTCACTAAATTATTTTTCCCTCTTGTATTAAAATTTTATTAGTGTTATTGCCCTTCAAAGTGAACCAGGTGTTCCATTAAAATATCAGGATTCTCAAAGAGTTCGGTCAGAAGAAAAATTTTGGAACACCTGGCATTTTGACATGTTCACCGTGCATTGCTGGTAACTGAAGTCAGCAGATAGCAATGGAGTGTGAATATTTGACAATGCTAGCCACTCGTGCTTGCGAAACGTCAGAAAAAACTCAAAAACGACCGTCGGCCGAAGACCCAGGAGAGCACCAGCATGCCATAAATCAAAAAGTTGAAACAAAAGCTTCATAGTACATAGTAAAGTATCACTATACTTGCCATTGCCAGTCTACATTTTATATCCTCTCTACTTCGACCATCATCAGTTATTTTGCTCCCCAAATACCAAGACTCCTTCACTACTTTAAGTGTCTCATTCCCTAATCTAATTCCCTCAGCATCACCAGACTTAATTCGACTACATTCCATTACCCTTGCTTTGCTTTTGTTGATGTTCATCTTATACCCTCCTTTCAAGACACTGTCCATTCCGTTCAACTTTTCTTCCAAGTGCTTTGCTGTCTCTGACAGAATTACAATGTCATCGGCGAACCTCAAAGAAAACTTAATTTAACAGAGGGGGAAAAAAGGAAATTGCATTTGGGTATTTAATACTAAGCTCACATTCTGTGGCACATGTTAGTGAATTTTCAGTTTTTCCAGTACAGTCATCTTCCTGCATTTCTAAACAGAATGGAAAATTTCACATTGCACATCCTAAGACTGGTTTTCTGTGAAAAGATGGTAGGCAAAGATTGACTCTTTCTGCCTTAAACCTTTGCTTCTCTCAGACGATCTTACAGCTCGCTTCCATTGATGGCTGTAGCTCGATGATATACTATGAAGAAGGAAAATGCCCAAAATTACACCACGTCCGGGTGTTGGTCAACAGGAACCTGTCAGGAGGTACTAAAATTAGTGCATCACCCCATACATTGGCAGACTTTCAAATAACCTCGTGAAAAATTTAGTCTCGCAAGTACCCATTTGCTTTTTATAATATCAACAGCAAATCAAGAATTTTATTCAATAGTAATGACAAACTGCAGCCATTCGCACAGAGTCGCGGGTGTAAAATTACATGTTAGAACTGTGGAAAAGCACAGTTAGGTCATTCAGGGAGAGCTGTGGCAATTATTTTATATGAACATGACAAATTTGTCATAAATGGTACGAGAAAAGTAAAGAGACTGACAACTCTTCGAGCGACCTGGCAACGCTGTGTTGCTCTGCATGTGCAGACCGGTGTTTTTTATTTATTGCTCCGTGGGACCAAATTAAATAGAAATCTCCATGGTTATGGAACAAGTTAATACATGAAATTATAACACGATAGTAGAAACAGATAAAATGAAATATAAAAAAGTCTTAAGTTTAAATAAAGAAAATCAACAATGTAACACTGGAATTTGCTTAATTGTTTAGCTCTCCCAGGAGCTTCTCGACAGAATAGAAGGAGCGAGCCATGAGGAAACTCTTCAGTTTAGACTTAAAAGACTTTGGGCTACTGCTAAGATTTTTGAGTTCTTGTGGTAGCGTATTGAAAATGGATGCAGCAGAATAGTGCACTCCTTTCTGCACAAGAGTCATGAAGTGCACTCCACATACAGATTTGATTTCTACCTTGTATTAACTGAGTGAAAGCTGCTAACTCTTGGGAATAGGCTAATATTGCTAACAACAAACGACGTTAAAGAAAGGATATACTGTGAGGGCAATGTCAGAATTCCCAGACTATTACCTTTTTGAATCAGAAGAATTGCCCCAAAATGTAATACCATACGACATAAGCGTATGAAAATATGCGAAGTAGACTACTTTTCGTGTTGAACTGTCACTTACTTCAGATGCTGTCCTAATGGTAAATAAAGCAGCGTTTAGTTTCTGAAAAAGATCCTGGACATGGGCTTTCCGCAGCAGCTTACTATTTATCCGAACGCCTAGGAACTTGAACTGTTCCGTCTCGCTTATAATATGCCCGTCTATTTGATCAAAATATCGGTTCTTGTTGGACTGTGAGTTAGAAACTGTAAAAATCGAGTCTTACTGTGATTTAGCCTAAAATTGTTTTCCACAAGCCACGAACGTATTTCATGAACTACATTATTTGATACTATTTCAATACTACACACAAGATCCTTCACTACCAAGCTGGTGTTATCAGCAAACAGAAATATTTTTGAATCACCTGTAATACTAGAAGGCATATCATTTATATGAATCTGTAAAAACTGAGTATTACTGTGATTTAGCATCAAATTGTTTTCCACAAGCCACGAACCTATTTCATGAACTACATTATTTGATACTGTTTCAATATTACACTCAAGATCCTTCACTACCAAGTTGGTGTCATCAGCAAACAGAAATATTTTTGAATCACCTGTAATATTAGAAGGCATATCGTTTATATAAATAAGAAACAGCAGTGACCCCAGCACCGACCCTTCGGAACGTCCCACTTAACAGTCAGAGGTTCAGCTCCATACAGCCATCACATTATTCTTGAGAGTGCCTTCACTGAAGTTCTGCTTTTGTCGGGTATTGCGAAAATGAAAGAGCAGGATTCAGAGCAACGTTATGCCACCAAATTCTGTGTTAAACTTGCGGAATTCGCCTGTGTGACCATTGAAAAGCTGAAACAGACCTATGGGGAACAATACTTATCAAGAGTACAAAGTTTTTCGCTGGCACAATTCATTTTTTGCAAGACCGACAACACTTTGAAGATGAAACTCACTCAGGAGGTCTTAAACTGCAAAAACCCACTAAAACACCAACGTGTGCGTTCTCTTGTGAGATCAGACCGACGTTTAACAATAGAGATGACAGGTGACCTGTTAAACACTTTCACCGTACATCAAATTTCGACCTCAGATTTGCGCAAAGGTTTATGGCCGAAAAGTCCCACAACTGAGAAAAGGGCAATCGAAGAAATGCTTGCATTGATCTTCTTGAGGGGACTGCCAATGACGATGAATGGTTGATTCGTGTGGTAACAGGTGATGAATCCTGGATTTTTGAGCACGTTTCTAAGAAAAAACGTCAGAGACTCCTCCTCGACCGAAAACAGTTCGAATGAGAAAATCATAGTTCAAAACAAGACTGATCTGCTTTTTTGACATTAGGGACACCGTGCATATAGGATTTGCTCCTCTAGGACGAACTGTGGGCAAAGGTGTCCTTCAAAGGCTCAAGGAGAGGATGAACCGAGTAAGACCGCACATTGCAGACAAGTGGACGCTGCATCATTGCAACGCCCCATGTCACACAGCCGCTCCCATCACGGAATTTTTGACCTCAAAAGGCATTCCTGTTGCTCAATAGCCGCCATTTTCAGCTGATCTGAGTCCTTGTGACTTCTTTCTTTTTTCGAAATTGAAAAATGTTTGAAAGGCCCTTATTTGGGGCCTCTGTAGAAGATTCAAAAGAATGTGATCTGCATGTCAAAGGCCCTATCAATTAAAATCTTTCGGTGCTGCTACCAAGACTGGAAAGAACGACTCCATCGGTGCATAGCTGCCGAAGGGAACTAATCTGAGTGGACAATTTTGTTGTTTGAAAAACGTAAAAACTTTAGTAGATAAAAAACCAGTCTCATTACTTTTCACACACCTCGCATAACTCTTTTTCCAAGTAATAGAGCAGATCATAGAATTCGGAATAATCTTTATAAAGATTCAAAGTCACTATAGATCTAAAAGGCCTCCATTATCCAGCAACACACATTTTCAATAACTTGCAAGCACTCGTAATATATTTAGCTACATATAAAGGTCTGTTTAAGAAATGCCGAAGGATTTATTTGTGATCTTCTACTTCACTGACAAATTTCTTCGTGTAAAAGCAATCCACCTTTACACTATCACCAACATCAAAAAACATCTGTGTTACATAAAACCCGACCCCTGCACGTCTTAGAGCAGTAATGCGACCTGTGTGCCTACGAGCTGTAACCAGCTTTCTGTTTGATAAGGTCTGTTTGCACATGCTTTCTGTTATCTGAGTCCGAGACGGGCTTCTATAGAATGCTATGCCCCACACGCACGTTGTCAGAAATTTCTTTTTCAAAACGAGGCCTGTGTTTGACACTAGCAGACTTTTGTAACGGCGACTGTCCTCTTTGTCTGTTCTAATCTCTAACGTCCGCACTGCTTCGTCCGATCTGTCTTATTTTGCTTTCAAGGTAGCAGACCTTTTCGTTTCTACTTTGCGACCACCGATGTGGATGGTATTGTGTGGACTTTGGATGAAGGGCAACAGGCACATGCATATTTCTAGATTTAACCGTGCAGGCTGTGAACGTAGGTTCGAGCGTGTGGAGTAAGTTCACAGATACGTGAGTGCCTCGACGACTTCTTAAGTAATAGAACCCAGTACGTTGTTCTTGGCGGCGAGAGTTCATCAGAGTCAGAGTTACAGTCAGCAGTGCCCCAATTTAAGTTGTTGTTGTGGTCTTCAGTCCTGAGACTGGTTTCATGCAGCTCTCCATGCTACTCCATACGGTTCAAGCTTCTTCATCTCCCAGTACTTACTACAACCTACATCCTTCTGAACGTGCTTAGTGTATTCATCTCTCGCTCTACCTCTACGATTTTTACCCTCCACGCTGCCCTCTTATGCTAAATTTGTGATCCCTTGATGACTCAGAACATATCCTACCAACCGATCCCTCCTTCTGGTCAAGTTGTGCCACAAACTCCTCTTCTCCCCAATTATATTCAATACCTCCTCATTAGTTATGTGATCTGCCCATCTAATCATCAGCATTCTTCTGTAGCAGCACACCTCGGAAACTTCTATTCTCTTCTTGTCCAAACTGTTTATCGTCCACGTTTCACTTCCATACATGCTTACACTCTATACAAATACTTTCAGAAACGACTACCTGACACTTAAATCTATACGGGATGTTAAAAAATTTCCCTTCTTCACAAACGCTTTCCTTGCCATTGCCAGTCTACATTTTATATCCTCTCTACTTCGACCATCATCAGTTATTTTGCTCCCCAATAGCAAAACTCCTTAAGTACTTTAAGTGTCTCATTTCCTAATCTAATTCCCCCAGCATCACCCGACTTAATCTGACTACATTCCATTATTCTAGTTTCGCTTTTGTTGATGTTCATCTTATATCCTCCTTTCAAGAGATTGTCCAATCCGTTGATCTGCTCTTGCAAGTCCTTTGCTGTCTCTGAGAGAATTACAATCTCATCGGCGAACCTCAAAGTTTTTATTTCTGCTCCATAATACCTACACCGAGTTTTTATTTTGTTTCCTTTAGTGCTTGCTCAATATACAGACTGAACAACACCGGGGAGAGGCTGCAACCCTGTCTTACTCCCTTCCCAACCACTGCTTCCCTTCCTTTCATGTCCCTCGACTCTTATAACTGCCATCTGGTTTCTGTACAAATTGTAAATAGCCTTGCGCTCCCTGCATTTTACCCCTGCCAGATTTAGAATTTGAAAGAGAGTATTCAACATTGTCAAAAGTTTTCTCTAAGTCTACATGAAATTGGAAATTGTGGTAAGAACTTATCGAATCATATGCTGAGGTTATCGGCCCCTAAGCTGACACAGTATTTAACCTAACGTAAACTAAGGTACGGCAAGGACGGCACATACACCCATGCCCGTGGGAAGACTTGAACCTCCAAAGGGCGGAGCCGCGCGGACCGTGACAAGACGCCTGAGATGGCTACGGCGCTCCGTAATGAAGTCTGACAGGACCTGTGCTGTCCTCTACATACAAAAACGATTTGGCGTTCAGGGGGGGCAGCAGACCCCGGTTGTTAGCTGATGATGCCCTGCGGCATGGTAGGGTGTCGAAGTTGAGTCACTGTAGCAAGATACAAAATGACTTAGACAAAATTTCTAGTTGATGTGGTGAATGGCAGAAACACTTCTGGAAATGGAAAAAAGAACACATTGACACCGGTGTGTCAGACCCACCATACTTGCTCCGGACACTGCGAGAGGGCTGTACAAGCAATGATCACACGCACGGCACAGCGGACACACCAGGAACCGCGGTGTTGGCCGTCGAATGGCGCTAGCTGCGCAGCATTTGTGCACCGCCGCCGTCAGTGTCAGCCAGTTTGCCGTGGCATACGGAGCTCCATCGCAGTCTTTAACACTGGTACCATGCCGCGACAGCGTGGACGTGAACCGGATGTGCAGTTGACGGACTTTGAGCGAGGGCGTATAGTGGGCATGCGGGAGGCCGGGTGGACGTACCGCCGAATTGCTCAACACGTGGGGCGTGAGGTCTCCACAGTACATCGCTGTTGTCACGAGTGGTCGGCGGAAGGTGCACGTGCCCGTCGACCTGGGACCGGACCGCAGCGACGCACGGATGCACGCCAAGACCGTAGGATCCTACGCAGTGCCGTAGGGGACCGCACCGCCACTTCCCAGCAAATTAGGGACACTGTTGCTCCTGGGGTATCGGCGAGGACCATTCGCAACCGTCTCCATGAAGCTGGGCTACGGTCCCGCACACCGTTAGGCCGTCTTCCGCTCACGCGCCAACATCGTGCAGCCCGCCTCCAGTGGTGTCGCGACAGGCGTGAATGGAGGGACGAATGGAGACGTGTCGTCTTCAGCGATGAGAGTCGCTTCTGCCTTGGTGCCAATGATGGTCGTATGCGTGTTTGGCGCCGTGCAGGTGAGCGCCACAATCAGGACTGCATACGACCGAGGCACACAGGGCCAACACCCGGCATCATTGTGTGGGGAGCGATCTCCTACACTGGCTGTACACCTCTGGTGATCGTCGAGGGGACACTGAATAGTGCACGCTACATCTAAACCGTCATCGAACCCATCGTTCTACCATTCCTAGACCGGCAAGGGAACTTACTGTTCCAACAGGACAATGCACGTCCGCGTGTATCCCGTGCCTCCCAACGTGCTCTAGAAGGTGTAAGTCAACTACCCTGGCCAGCAAGATCTCTGGATCTGTCCCCCATTGAGCATGTTTGGGACTGGATGAAGCGTCGTCTCACGCGGTCTGCACGTCCAGCACGAACGCTGGTCCAACTGAGGCGCCAGGGGGAAATGGCATGGCAAGCCGTTCCACAGGACTACATCCAGCATCTCTACGATCGTCTCCATGGGAGAATAGCAGCCTGCATTGCTGCGAAAGGTGGATATACACTGTACTAGTGCCGACATTGTGCATGCTCTGTTGCCTATGTCTATGTGCCTGTGGTTCTGTCAGTGTGATCATGTGATGTATCTGACCCCAGGAATGTGACAATAAAGTTTCCCCTTCCTGGGACAATGAATTCATGGTGTTCTTATTTCAATTTCCAGGAGTGTAGCTCTTTCTTTCTTTCTTTGACTGCTGCCATGTCCCGTACTCACTCTGGGTCGACATTGTTAGGAACGGATTTGGCAATGTTAGTGGAAAGGGGTGCCCTTCCTGCCACCACCCCATACCCCTCGGGACGGAATTAGTGTACCCCTACTGTCTGCGTCGAGTGTAATTAATGGAATAGTGCGAGCGTGTTCAGATGTCTGCGAGTCTTGTAACTGAGGCGGAACGTGGGAACCAGCCCGGTATTCACCTCGCGGAATGTGGAAAACCGCCTAAAAACCACACTCAGGCTGGTCGGCCAGGCGGCTTCGATCCGGGGTCGGCGCGCCTACCCGAGTCCACGAAGCAGCGCGGTATCACTCTCGGCTACCGTGGCGGGTAAATCGCAGAAAAATCTGGAAAAATAAAGTTAATGCGGATGGGTAGGAAGAACAGACCTGTAGTTTCCATATACAGTATTACTAATGTGTTGATTGACACAGTAAATTCGTTCAAATATCTGGGCGTAATGTTGCAAAGCGATTTGAAATGGAACGAGCATGTATATACTGTGGTAGGGGAGGCGAATGGTCGACTACGTTTTGTTAGGAGAATTTAGGAAATAGTGAATCAACTGTAATGAAGACCCTAGCTAGGTCGCTGGTGCGACCTATTCTTGAGCTCTGTTAGAGTGTTTTGGGGTCCGTACCAGATCGGGTTGATGGAAGCCATCGAAGCAGTTCAGAGGTTGGCAGCTAGATTTGTTACCGGTAGATCCGAAGAACACGTGTTACGGAGATGCTTCCAAAACTCGGATGCGAATCCCTAGAGGGAAGGCGACGGTTCTTTTCGAGAAACGCCATTGAGAAAATTTAGGGAACCGGCATTTGAATCTGAATGACGAACGATTCTACTGCCGCCAACATACATTGCTCGTAAGTACCACGAGGATAAGGTACAGGGTGTCCAGAAAAGGGCTCCCTGATTTCAAAATTAAATATCTCGAAAACAAAGATCGATAGAGGGATACAGTAAACGGTATGTTTATAGTGAAAGCTGGAAGAAGTTTATACAGCAGTTAGAAATAATAGTTACAAAAGCTGCTAAGAGATGGCGCTGTACGCTGTACAGCTCATATCAGCACACGTAAGTGAAATAATCGTATGAAAACAATCTTTGCAAACAATTACATCACAATGTTTTCAAAACGTTCACCATTGGCACTACAGAGGTGGCGCAAACGAAGAATGAAATTCGCCATCACATTTCTTAGTGTCTCAACCGAAATGGATTCACATGCCACAGAGGTCGCCGATTCAAGCTCGTCCAGCGTGGCGGGATGCTTGGGGTACACCATGTCTTTCACTCTGCCCCCACAAAAAATAGTCACAGGGATTCAAATCCGGCGAATATGCAGGCCAATCCATGCCTGCACCAGTAAATTTGGGATATTCCAAAGCAATGACTCGATTCCCGAAGTATTCCTCAAGAAAGCGAAACACTTGTTCGGTCCGATGTGGTCGGGCTCCATCTTGCATAAACCATTCAGTACCTGGTCGATCCTCTAACGGTTGCTGTGTGGCGACAAATTGTTCCAAAATTGCATCGTAACGTGCACCAGTGACCGTTTCTCGAATGAAGAAAGGGCCAATAATGCCTCTGCTGCATACTGCACCCCACACAGTAACTTTAGGAGAATACAGGGGTTTCGCTTCACACCAATACGGCTTTTCGGAAAACCAAAATCACCAGTTCTGCTTATTCACGTATCCATTCAGGTGGAAGTGTGCTTCATCTGTAAACCAGATGCAGCCAACATCAAATCCTTCACTATCAATCATTGTGAGCATCTGATTAGCAAAGGTAACCCTTTGTTGCACAGCTCGTACGTGTATGGCCTGGTGCGTTTGAATTTTGAATGGATACATGTGTAGGCTCTTTCTCAGTATTTTCTGCGTGCTGGAACGCTTCAAACCAGTCTCAGATGCAATTCTACGGACGGGTGACATTGTATTTCGCTGACTAATTCCAGAAACTGTGGCGATATTATCAGGCGTAACTGCGGTTTGCTTGCGGCCAACATGCCCCACTAGATCATCAGTTACGCTGCCTGTTCGTTGAAATTTTGCGAAGAGCGTACGAATGGTTTTCGCATCGGGTCCTTTTGGAACATCAAATCGTGCTTGAAAACTTCGCCTTGTTGCCGTAGGACTCTCTTCTAACCTGTGGTACTCCACCACCAGAAAAACGCGTTGTTCAATGGAGTACATGGTTTTAATCTCTTCCTTCGGTACGCTAACCTCCTTTCACGTTTCAGTAGTGGAACTGATCGCTCTGGGCTTCGGATCACTATTTGTGCTAGGCATTACGTATGGAGATTACAGCGCCATCTGTTAGGAGCTTTTGCAACTATTATTTCAAACTGCTGTATAAACTTCTTACAGCTGTGAAACATATCGTTTACTGCATTCCTGTATCGAACTTTGTTTTCGAGATATTTTATTTTGAAATCAGGGAGTCCTTTTCTGGACACCCTGTATTAGAAATTAGGGGTCATACGGAGACAGTCCTTTCTCCCTCGCTCTGTCTGCGAATAGAATAGAACGGAGATGCGAAGTAGTGGTGCAGCGTACCCTCAGCCATCCAACGTATGGTGACTTCGGGAGCATCTGCATAGATGTAGGTGGCTCAACCTATATCCTACGCTCTTTTTTTCCTGAGAATGGCAATGTCATAGGCGTGTCTTAAAACTGATATCTTTTCGAACTGAATTTTATTCCCACTGCTTAACCTTTCTGTTATTTCCGTCAGTGATTCTTCGCAGTACAAGCTGAACAATAGCGGACAAAGATCGCTTCCTATTACTTTTCTCTTAGCATTTCTCGCCGAGAGAAGTATACAGGCTGTTACAAAAAGGTGTGGCCAAACTTTCAAGAAACATTTCTCACACACAAATAAAGAAAAAATGTTATGTGGTCATGTGTCCGGAAACGCTAAATTTCCATGTTAGAGCTCATTTTAGTTTCGTCAGTATGTACTGTACTTCCTCGATTCACCGCCAGTTGGCCCAATTGAAGGAAGGTAATGTTGACTTCGGTGCTTGTGTTGACATGCGACTCATTGCTCTACAGTACTAGCATCAAGCACATCAGTACGTAGCATCAACAGGTTAGTGTTCATCACGAACGTGGTTTTGCAGTCAGTGCAATGTTTACAAATGCGCAGTTGGCAGATGCCCATTTGATGTTTGGATTAGCACGGGGCAATAGCCGTGGCGCGATACGTTTGTATCGAGACAGATTTCCAGAACGAAGGTGTCCCGACAGGAAGACGTTCGAAGCAATTGATCGGCGACTTAGGGAGCACGGAACATTCCAGCCTATGACTCGTGACTGGGGAACACCTAGAACGACGAGGACATCTGCAATGGACGAGGCAATTCTTCGTGCAGTTGACGATAACCCTAATGTTAGCGTCAGAGAAGTTGCTGCAGTACAAGGTAACGTTGACCACGTCACTGTATGGAGAGTGCTACGGGAGAACCAGTTGTTTCCGTACCATGTACAGCGTGTGCAGGCACTATCAGCAGCTGATTGGCCTCCACGGGTACACTTCTGCGAATGGTTCATCCAACAGTGTGTCAAACCTCATTTCAGTGCAAATGTTCTCTTTGCGGATGAGGCTTCATTCCAACATGATCAAATTGTAAATTTTCACAATCAACATGTGTGGGCTGACGAGAATCCGGTCGAAATTATGCAATCACGTCTACAACATAGATTTTCTGTGAACGTTTTGGCAGGCATTGTTGGTGATGTCTTGATTGGGCCCCATGTTCTTCCACCTACGCTCAATGGAGCACGTTATCATGATTTCATACGGGATACTCTACCTGTGCAGCGAGAACACGTACCTTTACAAGCACGACACAACATGTGGTTCATGCACGATGGAGCTCCTGCACATTTCAGTCGAAGTGTTCGTACGCTTCTCAAAAAGAGATTCGGTGACCGATGGATTGGTGGAGGCGGACCAATTCCATGCCTCCACGCTCCTAACCTCAACCCTCTTGACTTTCATTTATGGGGGCATTTGAAAGCTCTTGTCTACGTAACCCCGGTACCAAATGTAGAGACTCTTCGTGCTCGTATTGTGGACGGCTGTGATACAATGCGCCATTCTCCAGGGCTGCATCAGCGCATCAGGGATTCCATGCGACAGAGGGTGGATGCATGTATCCTCGCTAACGGAGGACATTTTGAACATTTCCTGCAACAAAGGGTTTGAAGTCACGCTGGTACGTTTTGTTGCTGTGTGTTTCCATTCCATGATTAATGTGATTTGAAGAGAAGTAATACAATAAGCTCTAACATGGAAAGTACGCGTTTCCGGACACATGTCTACATAACATATTTTCTTTCTTTGTTTGTGAGAAATGTTTCCTGGAAGTTTGGCCGTACCTTTTTGTAACACCCTGTATTTTTGTCCATCGCCTGAAACCCATCACCGATTCTTTCAAAAATCGACCTACAACGTATAAAAGAGCTTCAAACTTCTGATAAACCTACCAATGAGATAACGTATGTTTCACGTTAAGCATGTGAAACTTTTATGGTTGTAGACGCAAAACCCAAATCATGTTCCTTTTGTTAGTTTTGGATTATTCGCTGGATGAGTTTACTGTGGTTAATTTGCTCACCTTTCTAAGAGAAGGTAGTTTTCCGCGGGTCTAAGTTTTTATGACGTAGTATCTCCCGCATTATATGCCGCACAATGATATAATTTTACACGGTACATTCAGCGGTATGTGTGGACACTGAAAGCAAAATATATTCCTAATAGAGTTGTTAGGAAAGAAGTGACAAATTGAAAGCCGTTTCCAATGCTCGAGTTTTACTGCATGAACACCGAGAATGTAGTAAGCGATAAGCTTTCTTCCTGTCATTGTTTTGTGCGGCATGTCAGCCAGTAAAAGTTCCCAAGTCTGGACGCATGGACAGAAAACAGTCTATACCGACAGGTGTAGCCCACTTAGTGATGCAGTTACAACCATGCAGAAAACATCAGGTCGTAAAATCTGTGACGTGTTTGTGGAAAGAGTATCCGACGCAGAGAAAAAGCTGTCAACACGCTTCTGTATATTCATATTAAGGTACCACATATAAAAATATCTGGACTCATATCCGTTGCACCCTGTACGTAGAGTGTCCCAGGAATAGTCAGTATTCGAGTATATGACAGGAACGATCATTCAGCACTAAAAGGTCTAGTAAACATACGCTCTAAAAGGCTACAATAACTAGTTCAGTAGAGGAGATGTGTTCCAGAGTGCCGAAGATCAACAAGGCTCATAGCTGTTAAGATATCCACTTTACAGCCCACGGTAACTAGTCATTTTTTTCTTGTTTTGGTACATACCACTTCTCAAAATGTGGATAGCTAAGAGATTCGTTTCACAGTAGCGAAGAAGAACTGTTCATAGCATATAAGTCCCTGTTTAATAGATTTTTCTTGCTGTTTCCCTGACTACTGACCATTCCTCCTTGGGCACCCTGTTTGTATCATGTTGAGCAATAGCCTCATTACGTTGGTGTCAAATGCGAGTTGTAACATTTAAGAGATACGTGTGAGTAGGGTGACCAGCTCTTTGTCCGGGGTCCGGGCGGATTTTTACACTGTCCGGCTTTTTCGCAAAGTTGAGCGTAATACAATTAAATTTAGAATTCGTCCAGTTCTATTGCTCTTTTCTTATTGGCACAGCCTTCGTGATAAACATGCACGAAGGTGGTGTTAGTAGGTGGCAGCAAGATCGTCGATGTTACCGTTGATCGACCTATAAGCGAATGCAAATAGCGATTATTTAAAATTTTCGCTTCGTATCTTCGCTCTGTATTGGCTTGGCTTCCTGTAGTGCACGTGTGATTTGTGAGTAATTTTAAACTGAGTGAGTTACGTAAAATATTTGGCTATGCTTAAACGAAAGTGTACATTTTATGATGTCCTTTCCGGTAAATATCCGGCTTTCAAGAAAGGGAGAAATGAACTTGAAGCGGAATGTAAGATACACTCCTGGAAATTGAAATAAGAACACCGTGAATTCATTGTCCCAGGAAGGGGAAACTTTATTGACACATTCCTGGAGTCAGATACATCACATGATCACACTGACAGAACCACAGGCATATAGACACAGGCAACAGAGCATGCACAATGTCGGCACTAGTACAGTGTATATCCACCTTTCGCAGCAATGCAGGCTGCTATTCTCCCATGGAGACGATCGTAGAGATGCTGGATGTAGTCCTGTGGAACGGCTTGCCATGCCATTTCCACCTGGCGTCTCACTTGGACTAGCGTTCGTGCTGCACGTGCAGACCGCGTGAGACGATGCTTCATCCAGTCCCAAACATGCTCAATAGGGGACAGATCCGGAGATCTTGCTGGACAGGGTAGTTGACTTACACCTTCTAGAGCACGTTGGGTGGCACGAGATACATGCGGACGTGCATTGTCCTGTTGGAACAGCAAGTTCCCTTGCCGGTCTAGGAATTGTAGAACGAGGGGTTCGATGACGGTTTGAATGTACCGTGCACTATTCAGTGTCCCATCGACGATCACCAGAGGTGTACGGCCAGTGTAGGAGATCGCTCCCCACACCATGATGCCGGGTGTTGGCCCTGTGTGCCTCGGTCGTATGCAGTCCTGATTGTGGCGCTCACCTGCACGGCGCCAAACACGCATACGACCATCATTGGCACCAAGGCAGAAGCGACTCTCATCGCTGAAGACGACACGTCTCCATTCCTCACTCCATTCACGCCTGTCGCGACACCACTGGAGGCGGGCTGCACGATGTTGGGGCGTGAGCGGAAAACGGCCTAACGGTGTGCGGGACCGTAGCCCAGCTTCATGGAGACGGTTGCGAATGGTCCTTGCCGATACCCCAGGAGCAACAGTGTCCCTAATTTGCTGGGAAGTGGCGGTGCGGTCCCCTACGGCACTGCGTAGGATCCTACGGTCTTCGCGTGCATCCGTGCGTCGCTGCGGTCCGGTCCCAGGTCGACGGGCACATGCACCTTCCGCCGACCACTGGCGACAACATCGATGTACTGTGGAGACCTCACGCCCCACGTATTCAGCAATTCGGCGGTACCTCCACCCAGCCTCCCGCATGCCCACTATAAGCCCTCGCTCAAAGTCCGTCAACTGCACATACGGTTCATGTCCACGCTGTCGCGGCATGCTACCAGTGTTAAAAACTGCGATGGAGCTCCGTATGCCACGGCAAACTGGCTGACACTGACGGAGGCGGTGCACAAATGCTGCGCAGCTAGCGCCATTCGACGGCCAACACCGCGGTTCCTGGTGTGTCCGCTGTGCCGTGCGTGTGATCATTGCTTGTACAGCCCTCTCGCAGTGTCCGGAGCAAGTATGGTGGGTCTGACACACCGGTGTCAATGTGTTCTTTTTTCCATTTCCAGGAGTGTACATGGATCTGGAACAAACGTCTCAGTAGCCAATAAAGGTAAGAAATAACTCGACAGATTAACTGTCATGCTTTTATTTCATTGTTTCACATGCATTCAATTTATTTGTATTCGGAAGGTTAAAGTGCAGTTTACATGTCGTCAGCTGCTGCTTGAATTGTAGATGTTGCTAGCGGTGCGTCGAATTAAGGGAGGTGACTGGTCTTAAGTTTTTCGCTTTGTAAACAATACCGTGTTGTTGACTTAACAAAACAATTGACGCCACACTGTAACCACAATAAATGATTTAATTTAAAATAAAAAAAACATTGCTCTGGGAATCACCAGCTGACCATCAGTAACAATTAACTACTAGTTTTGCCGGTAATTACCGGCAGTCACGTGACTTGTCCAAAGATGACGGGTGGTATCCTTATCTGCAGTTGACCCGTTTGATGTGTCCTCATTTTTCTTCCTTTGTCCTCCTTTTTGAAGTTGTTTGTCCTCATTTTTAAACAACTGCATCTGGTCACCCTACGTGTGTCTGCAGTATGAAAGGAATCTTATGTGAAGGTGACTAATCAGAGTTAGTTAGTAGTCTGCGGTTAGGTAGATTGTCGAACACGTATAAGGACGCGATCTACTTACTCTCCTGCATCTAGTGCTTGCAACATACGACTGAAGCAAGCTGTGTTGCTCCAGAGTGGCTTCTCCAGAATCCATGCAGGTCATTTTAGAAGTGGTTTTTTTTCCTTACAGGAACGTCGTTACCTTCGAGCGTAGAATATGCTACAGGATCCTGCAACAGAAGCACGTTAAGTTGTCCTGTAATTCCCACTGTGCCTTGGAGAATGATTATACGTTCTAGAGACTCAACATCACGCTATACCTCCGGGTCGATCCCCTTGAACTACGCGAAACGTTGTTAACCAGAAAAAGCGACTACTAGGCCTTAAGGTGAATACATGAAGTCCACGGCATGTAGTTCTCCGAGATTGCCGCCGTATGCAGAATCCTCGACGACTTAAAATGCGGGTCTCTGATTTCTCTCTCCTCTCTCTCTCTCTCTCTCTCTCTCTCTCGTACTTTTCAGTGGTTTTTCTGCTGACTTATTCGATATCGTGCGTTCCATTTCACAGCTTTCCTTTCGGATTTTGTATGCACATTGAAGTTGTAAAACTCCTTCTTGTAGCATCAGTGTTACCTCACATTCATGTTATTATCATTACTCCTTATACATCGATGTCTACACTTATTTTCTGCTAAATACAGTGACGTGCGTGTGCGGAGGGTACATTTTACTCCAGTAAACAAGGCGTGTTAAAAATGTTCGTTTTTCGGAAACAGTTTTACTTTCCCGTCTGCATCGATGTTATCCAATTCGAAATAGCTCCTATTAGATATTATACACTTATGCAAGCGCTTTTTGCAATGCTAATACAACAAAAAAGATGGGAAAATAAGAATGGAACGCAGTAACAAAGTGCTCGGATTAGAAAAGGTTCAAGAGAGGGACGTAGTCTTCAACCCAGCCGTCCATTCTATACATTGAGGAAGCTATGACAAAAATAAAAGGTGAGTCTTATTTCTAGGAAATAAACTCAGGGCAAGGATATCAGTGTTAATATTCGCTGCTGATACTGCTGTCTTCAGTGAAACTGAGGAAAAATTTGCAGGATCTGTTAAGTGGAGTGAATAGCTTAATATGGATACACTCAGGACTGAGACTTCAGTCTTCTAGACTGAAGGTTAGTGACAGACTTAAAATCACATCTGGGGGCCGCAAAGCAAACGAAGTTAAGGAAGTTTCCAGGATGAAATTTTCACTCTGCAGCGGAGTGTGCGCTGATATGAAACTTCCTGGCAGATTAAAACTGTGTGCCCGACTGAGACTCGAACTCGGGACCTTTGCCTTTCACGGGCAAGTGCTCTACCAACTGAGCTACCGAAGCACGACTCAGTCCCGGTACTCACAGCTGTACTTCTACCAGTATCTCGTCTCAAAGAAAGGATATAGCGGAGGTTCGCAGGAGAGCTTCTGTAAAGTTTGGAAGGTAGGAGACGAGATACTGGCAGAAGTAAAGCTGTGAGTACCGGGCATGAGTCGTGCTTCGGTAGCTCAGTTGGTAGAGCACTTGCCCGTGAAAGGCAAAGGTGCCGAGTTCGAGTCTCGGTCGGGCACACAGTTTTAATCTGCCAGGAAGTTTCGAAGTTAAGGACGCCGACAGCTTCAGAAAAAAATGCAAGGAGTACATAAGAAGCAGACTATCACATGCAAACAGTACACTAAAATAACTGTACTAGTAGGAAATATCAGCCTCAATTTGAGGAAGAAATTTTGCGAAAATGTACGTTTGGAGCACAGTATTTTATGATAGCGTGACTTGGACTGTGGGAAAATCTGAACAGAAGAGACTCGAAGCATTTAAGATGTGCTGCAGAAGCATGTCGAAAATTAAGTGGATTGATAAGACAAATGAGTTGGTTTTCTGCAGTTGTGCAATGAGAGGAAAATCTGGTATACATCGACAAAAACTACTCTGGAACGTTACTTGACGGTCCATCTGCGGTAGTTGTTTACCTACAAGTTGTTTGGGCATTGATATGACGTCCTAGTACTGCTAGGTAGACTATTTTTAATAATTTCATCCGAATTGTAATTTATAAATGTTAATCTTTAACTTTTTAAAATTTCTTAATTGTTCAATGGAGTATGTTACAACTGTCCTTTTACGTTAGATTTCAGATGCAGTTGATGATGGGGCTAATATACCGAAATCGTGGTAGTGTATAGCGACTTCTGTTGTGTATGAGTTGGGCCAATAAAAATATTTTACAACTGTGACGGATTTCAGTACCGTGAACATGTAGTAGAACAGCTGTCGGTGTCACACAAATAAAAATTTAAATTTCATGTGATTGTTGTTCTACAAATAAATGCCGTTCCCGTGGGAATGTTATTTTCTTCCTGTTTGTTGTGTTTTCTAAAGGTGTTACGTCGAAAACTTCATTTACATGTGGAAAGAAGCGTCGGACGGGCGTCATTTGCATCTTAATGTTTTCCTGTCGTAATGAATGGGCTTTCGGTGCTCGCCCTAAAGTCGTAACACTTGCTGTCTCAGCTTTTTCGAAAGACAAATGGGAACGCGAGAAGAATGTAGGGGAAAGTCTGGTGTGCCGTCAAGATTATGATATTGTCAGTGTGTGTGTGTGTGTGTGTGTGTGTGTGTGTGTGTGTGTGTGTGGGTGTATGTATGGTGAATAGCCATCAGCTGCGAATGAATAGTATACTATGGCGTTCGGTCTTACCAGATAACTCTATTGCAACTGTGCGGAAGTCAAAGTATGTTGTAGACTTTATAGAAATCCTAGTGAAACTAGATCTTGTGTGGGTACGAGATTTTCCACAGATTTTGCAGCCAAAGTTCGGAAATAAATAATTTCATTGAGTCGAAGTGAAATCTAGTGCTAATTTCGAATATAAATCAACAAGCTTCATTAGCAGAACTACATTCATTTTTTTGTTATCCAGAATTATCGTTCATAACATGAAATTTTAATTATTATGTAAGAAGATTTAAGAGGGGACAAGTCCTGTTTTGTGTATTTTATTATTTGCATGAGATATTCCGCCTGGTCTCCCTTCGAAAACGTACTTGAAGTCTTGAACGGAAAAGCAGTCAAAGGCGGCCAAATGTCTCGTGCGTCGGCCTCGTTGTCAAGGAACACCAATGACCAGACGTTTATGTCAATAATGTACATATATATCTATTGAAAAAACGCTTGTTATTCGTCACCCAGAAGGTCTACTGTAACACGATACTCATCATCTAATATGCGTAGTATTTAAAGGCCCTTTTTTTTTGAGTCATCAACCTTCTGACTAGTTTGATGCGGACCGTCACGAATTCTTCTCGTGTGCCAACCTTTTCATCTCAGAGTATCTCTTGCAACCTGCGTCCTCAGTTATCTGCTAGATGTATTCCAGTCTCTGTCTTTCTTCACAGTTTTTGCCCTCATTACAGCTCCCTGTAATACTATGACAATCATTCTGTGATATCTTGACAGATGTCCTATCATCCTGTACTTTCTCCTTGTCAGTGTTTCCCACATATTACTTTCTACTCCGATTCTGCGCACAACCTCCCCATTCCTTACCTTATCAGTCCACCTAATTTTCAACGTTCGTTTGTAGCACCGCATCTCAAATGCTTCAATTTTCTTCTGTTCCGGTTACCCCACAATCCACGTTTCGCTACCATACAATGCTGTGCTCCAAACGAACATTCTCAGAAATTTATTCCTTAAATTAAGGCCTGCGTTTGATATTAGTAGACTTCTCTTCCCCAGGAATGTCCTTTTTGTCAGTGCTGGTCTGCTTTTGATGTCCTCCTTGCTCCGGACGTCATGGGTTGTTTTGCTACCCTTATCAACTTGGTGACCATCAGCCCTAATGTTAAGTTTCTCGCTGTTCTCATTACTGTTGCTTTTCATTACTTTCGCCTTTCTTCGATTTTCTCTCCAGCCATATCCTGTACTCATTAGCCTGTTCTTTCTATTCAGCACATCACGTAATTCTTCTTCACTTTCACTTAGGGTAGTAATGTTATCAGGGAATCGTATCAATTAGGTCCTTTCACTTTGAATTTTAATCCCTCTCCTGAAAATGTCTTTTACTTCCATCATTGCTTCTTCGATGTACAGATTGAACAGCAGGGACGAAAGACTACACCCCTATGTTACAGCCTTTTTAATCCGATCACTTCGTTCTTAGTCATCCACTCTTATCATTCCCCTTTGGCTCTTGTACATATTATATATTACCTGTCTCTCTCTCTGTAGCTTATCCCTATTTCTCTCAGAATTTCGAACATCTTGCACCATTTTACATTTTCGAACGCCAGGCTGACAGATCCTACGAACGTGTCTAGATTTTTTTTTTTAGCCTTGCTTCCATTATGAACCGAAACGTCAGAATTACCTGTGTGGTCCCTTAACCTTTCCTGAATCTAAACTGATCGTTATCCATCACATCATCAATTTTCTTTTCCATTCTTCTGTATATAATTCTTGTCAGGAAGTTGGATGCATGAGCTGTTAAGCTGATTGTGCGATAATTCTCGCACTTGTCAGCTCTTTCAGTCTTCGGAACATTGTGGATGATATTTGCCCAAATGTCAGGTGGTATGTCACCAGAGTTATACATTCTGCACACCAACTTGAATAGTCGTTTTGTTGCCACTTGAAACGACGCCTTAGAAAAATTAATGAATTACTGTGCTGATAAACCTCTGCGTTATTTGATTTTCAAACAGCTGAGCAAAACTGAACGTACTCGGACATTTCTCTCTTTACTTATTCTGATTGACGGGGGACATCGAAAGGGTGCAAAAAATGGCAGCTCGTTTTGTATTATCACGTAATAGGGGAGAGAGTGTGGCGGATATGATACGCAAATTGGGATGGAAGTCATTACAACAAAGACGCTTTTCGTCGCGGCGAGATCTTTTTATGAAATTTCAGTCACCAACTTTCTCTTCCGAATGCGAAAATATTTTGTTGAGCCCAACCTACATAGGGAGGAATCATCATCAAAATAAAATACGGGAAATCAGAGCTCGAACAGAAAGATTTAGGTGTTCGTTTTTCCCGCGCGCTGTTAGGGAGGGGAAGGGTAGAGAGATAGTATGATTGTGGTTCGATGAACCCTCTGCCAAGCACTTAAATCTGAATTGCAGAGTAGTCATGTAGATATAGATGTAGATCATCACTGAACTGACACACAATATTTTTAGCGCAACGAAATCTGACTTTCAATAATCCCTACAAAAGAATGGCCCTGACTGACAATAACCTATATCTTTCATGAATCACTTACCTCACAAAAATCTTAGTTACTCGAACTACTGCAATACAGCAAGCGCCAATACTGCCAGCTAATTAAAAGATTCTAACTACTGAAGACACTAACTACTGATAGGCATATTTAGCAAATGAAAGATTTTGATAGAGAACAAACAATGTATTTACCTTAATAGTGTTCAAAAGTCACAATATATGTATCAGTTCATTTCATCCAGTCTTACAAATGTACTCTCTCTGATGGACACACGTCCAGATCATCCGCTCTCAAAACTCCGCCATCTCACTCCCCACATCCACCACTGCTGGCGGCTCACCAACTGCGCAACGCTACGCGCTGTTCACATCCAACTGCCCAACACTACAATAGCGAATATTCCAACAATGCAAACCAGCCACAGACTGCACACAGCACCGCCAGTGATTTTCATACTGAGCGCTACCTGACGTTACCAACATAAAAACCTAAACAGCCTACTTACACACTTATCCCAATGATTTCAGAAATTCTGACGGAATGTTATCTGTCCCTTCATCCTCATGTGATCTTAAGTTCTCCCGGCCTGTTTTAGATTCTGATTTCACTACTGGGTCTCCTATCTCTTCTGAATACATAAAAGCCTTAAAAGATCGGAGTTGCCAACTCCTGGTTTTTAGTAAATATTGTTCTATAGATAATGAGAATATGTAACAAGTCGTGGGTTTGCAGACTACTCCGAGCTGAAGGTCAAAACGAAATAACGGGAAACATAAACGGACCCTCTAAGCCTGTATATGTACTGAGTGACGTGTTCAGGAATTCTGGCCAAGCCAGCATGGTAATCTATCGTCAGATCAGTCACAGTTCGCTGCCCATCCTGCCTTACAGAGCGGCAAATCGATCTCTACATTCTGTCATGAGGTCCGCACGTCCTAACATTGTCACCTACTCGTTTCGCCTTCTTTCAACCACATGTCATGTATACAGTGGTTACAGTTAAAGTTCCAGTTTCAAAAAGTTGTAACAAAACCCACTGCTCAGAATTACGTCAAATTCGAACGGAGTAGTGCCGAAGATAGGGAATATTGTGCGTAGGAGCTAAGATTAACAGTTAATTTGTTGGATACGAAAATTGGTCCAATGTTTGTTGTTAATGAGCTCTGAAAAGAACTGTTTCTGCTATTTAGTTGATATGTCATTGCCAAGCGATCCTATTGGTAGTCAGTCAATACCTTCGCTGCGCAGTACCGATGGTACTGTTTGTTACCGACGACTGTGCCGCTAAAGCGGAGTTATTGAACGCAGTTTTCCGAAATTCCTTCACCAGAGAAGACGAATGGAATATTCCAGAATTTGAAATACGAACAGCTGCTAGCAAGAGTTTCTTAGAAGTAGATACCTTAGATGTTGCGAAGCAACTCAAATCGCTTGATAGGGGCAAGTTTTCAGGTCCAGATTGTATACCGATTAGCTGATACAATAGCTCCCTACTAAGCAATCATATACAACCGCTCGCTCACCGATAGATATGTATCTACAGATTGGAAAATCGCGCAGGTCGCACCAGTGTTTAAGAAGGGTAGTAGGAGTAATCCATCGAACTACAGACCTATATAATTGACGTCGGTTTGCTGTAGGGTTTTGGAGCATATACTGTAATCAAACATTATGAATCACCTCGAAGGGAACGATCTATTGATACGTAACCAGAATGGTTTCAGAAAACATCGTTCTTGTGCAACGCAGCTAGCTCTTTATTCGCACGAAGTAATGGCCGCTATCGACAGGGGATCTCAAGTTGATTCCGTATTTCTAGATTTCCGGAATGCTTTTGACACCGTTCTAATCAAGCTGCGGGCCTATGGGGCATCGCCACAGTTGTGCGACTGGATTCGTGATTTCCTGTCAGGAAGGTCGCAGTTCGTAGTAATAGACGGCAAATCATCGAGTAAAACTGAAGTGATATCAAGTGTTCCCCAGGGAAGCGTCCTTGGACCCCTGCTGTTCCTGATCTATATAAATGACCTGGGTGACAATCTGAGCAGTTCTCTAAGGTTGTTCGCAGATGATGCTGCAATTTACCGTCTAGTAAGGTCATCCAAAGACCAGAATCAGTTGCAAAGCGATTTAGAAAAGACTGCTGTATGGTAGCAGTTGACGCTAAATAACGAAAAGTGTGAGGTGATCCACATAAGTTCCAAAAAATATGCGTTGGAATTCGATTCCTCGATAAATAGTACTATTCTCAAGGCTGTCAATTCAACCGAGTACCTGGATGTTAAAATTCCGAACAACTTCAGTTGGAAGGACCACATAGATAATATTGTGGGGAAGGTGAGCCAAAGGTTGCGTTTCATTGGCAGGGCACTTAGAAGATGCAACAAGTCCACTAAAGAGACAGCTTACACTGCACTCGTTCGTCCTCTGTTAGAATATTGCTGCGCGGTGTGGGATTCTTATCAGGTGGGATTGACGGAGGACATGGGAATTGTGCAAAAAAAGGGCAGGCGTAATAGGAGAGAGAGTGTGGCAGATATGATACGCGAGTTGGGATGGACGTCATTAAAGCAAAGACGTTTTTTGTCGCGGCGAGATCTATTTACGAAATTTCAGTCACCAACTTTCTCCTCAGAACGCGAAAATATTTTGTGGAGCCCAACCTACATAGGTAGGAATGATCATCAAAATAAAATAAGAGAAATCAGAGCTCGAACAGAAAGGTTTAGGTGTTCGTTTTTCCCGCGCGCTGTTCGGGAGTGGAATGGGAGAGAGATAGTATGAATGTGGTTCGATGAACCCTCTGCCAAACACTTAAAGCTGAACAACGGTTTGCCTCAAGGATCAGTTCTGTCACCCTTACTGTTCAAACTATATCTGATCTACCTGACACTTCGTCCAGCAAATACTGCTATGCAGATGACCTGGCTCTAGCCGTAAAACATCAGGAAATGAAGACAACAGAGGAGATTCTAGCCAATGACCTGTCTGCATTAGATAATTACTTCAAAATCTGGAGACTCCAACTCAGTGTGAGTAAAACAGAAGTGTGTTGCTTCCATCTGAATAACCGGTTGGCGAACGTGAAACTGGAAGTAAGTTTCAGAGGCAGAACTCTTCGTCATAATTGAAACCCAAAATATCTTGGTGTCATCCTGGATCGTACACTATGCTTTAAACACCACCTTCTTAACTTAGGTCAAAAGTTGAGGACTCGAAACAACATCCTCCATAAGCTATGCGGAACTACCTGGGGGTCTTCAACAACCACCCTGCGTTCTGCAGCTCTGGGCTTGGTGTACTCAAGAGCTGAGTATTGTGCACGTGTTTGGATGAACAGTCATCATACAAGGCTTGTTGATACCCAACTTAATACGACAATGCGCAGAATATCTGGCGAAATCAGATCTACTCCAGTTTATTGGCTTCCACTGTTGACCGGTATAATGCCTGCTGATCTACGGAGATGTACTGTCCTCATGAGAGAATTCCACAAGATCTCGAGGAATTCTAATCTACCCGTGCATAGCGACCTGCCACTTTTAAATCGTGAGAGACTGAAATCACGCCATCCAACTCTGTCCGATGTTGCTGACATGGTTGCTAAGGATTTCAAACCTCTTGAAGAATGGAAAGGTCGGTGGGAAGCAGTGACAGATGTGCACCTGCATAACATCTTCTCAGGTGCTAAACTTCCAAGTGGATTCGACCTACTACGCAAGACCTGGACTACTCTCAAAGAAATCCGACCGGCCATGGCAGATGCAGGGATGCTCTCTTTAAGTGGAACAAGCTGTCTGATCCAGCCTGTGACTGCGGGGATCCATACCAGACTGTTCACCACATTGTCAGTGAATGCAGGATTCGAGCCTATCACGGCGCCAAAGTGGACTTCCAGATAGCAACTCCAGATGTAGTGCGCTGGATTGAAGGACTGGATATTCAGTTGTAAAGGCAAAGTTAAGTTTCTTGTGTGTCAATATGTACATATGTATATGTAATTTAATTTCATGGCATGTCTGTATTAGTCATACGCTAAATAAATAATAATAAATGTTGGATCCGAATGTTCTCCAAGAAGTGAAAGTACGGGAAGTGGGTGAGCTGGCACAGGATACGAACTGGGGAAGGTAGAAGGATGTGGAGGGGGAGACGTACAGCTTTCCGCAGAATGCATCCTTCATTGGGCCAAACAGATGGAAGTCGGAAGGTGCCATACACGGGCTGTAGAATGAATGACTTGTGTGGGGCCTCGCGTTGTCATGGAGAAGAAGTTCGTGTGAATCTCTGCGGCGACGAAGATGCTGAAGTGATTTCTTCAGTCTTGTGGGTGTAGCACAATACACTTTAGAGTTGATCTTTGCTATGAGAGGGAGTACATCAGGCAGAGTCTCAGAAGACCATCGTCACCACTTTGACGGTTGAGGGTGCGGCTTTGAACCTTTTCTTTGGATTATCGTTTTGTTTCCGGTTCGAAGTGATGAACCCGTGATGTTTGACAACATATTGTCCCGACCCGGCTCTTAACGCGGTGCTGCATGCGGACCTGTCAGACTCAAATCCTGCAAAAGATTGCTTAGGACCGAGGTAAACGATAACCAAGGACGACTACCCTACCACATAAGAAATGCCCACCACCAATACAAGAACATTGAACCGCATCAGAACCTGTGTAGCGCCATTCAATGCAAATGCAACTTAGCGAAATGCACGACACGGGACATCTACAATGTTCCCTGTGTGGCGTAACACGACCGCCTCGAGTATTAGTCTAACTAAAAATGACCGTGCTGGTGGAGAAACCCTGATACGTCTCAACCGGTATCCAACGTATCTAAGTTTGTAAGCAACTGAAACCAAGAATCTTTAATTTTTCCCAGAATTATCCGAATAGTACGTCCACACACGCAAGAAAGGTTTATAAGACTATAAAATAATGACCATTCACACACCTGCCAAAATCAAAAGTTTACTCCTACCAAAGTGCTTAAGTAAACAGACCGGACAAACCGTGGTTGGATACTGTCTGCTAGGGTAATGGCAGAAATACAAGTATTTGAACAACAGACGACAGTGATCCACTTGAGAATCGGCATAACAACTAGTTAATACGTAAATACGGAAAGTAACACTAGCAAACAAAGTGAATGAGCGTATATGTGTGTTAAAAAGTGAACGAATGATAAAAAATGAGGACTTTAGTATCTCTAGTACCGCATTTCCGCCTTAATTCGACAGTTCAGATATGCACTATACTGTTCGTGGTTTCTACAGACAAAATCGCACATCTCTAGCAGTCAGACAGCTCGCCGATTTGCATATCCTAGTTTTAAGATTAATGATCCGAGTAGTAATTCCGAACGAGAAGCAGCGCGACACGTTTGGTAACTAGTTCCTTATCCGCAGCACACAATGAAACCACCAAAGAGTATCACCGATCAAACAGTTATTTTACATCGGCCGCTAACAAAGCACAGTTGCACTCGCGTGCCACTATACTCACCTTCTGTGCTCGCTGCAGATTCTTTGTTGGTGTTTTTCTCTGTAAACCTATCGATGTGTTTCTACATCTAAACACATTTCGCTTAACATTACACTTTCAGACATCCCGAGCACATTGATGCATAATTTCATAAGACGCTACAGCTTCACATAGTTATCCTCAAGAAAAGTAATTTTGAATTAGAAGCACATAAACATGCAAAGACACAACTTCAAAAGCTAAAATTGTTATTCCATTAACCCGCTTGTACTCGTATGATAATTCCTGACACGGTCACTCGCGCAAATGGCACATGTCATTCACAATATGAAAATTGCATTTCGACACTTTGAATGATTTTAGAACTTTTTTATGTAAATCTAAATATAATATATTTAATGCAAAAATGTAGTAAGGTGTAGGCTAGGTGATAAATAGTTTTGAGAACTGAAGCTGGAATATTCCACGATATCCCACAACAAATTCCGCATTTTTTCAACCCAAACTGGCTGAGAAAAAAATGTGTTGCATTGCTTATTGAACGCCTCTTATGCTCTCGACATCTCCTACTAAAGCAGAGGACCGCTTTCAGCCAAATTAATACTCATATCATTTACTATTTGTACAGAAACACTGTGGGGGAAAGACCCGCCTACGTCACGCAGGGCTGGTGTCAAAAATGGGTGACTCAGGAACACCTGGAGCAACTGAATTTTGTCTACAGGGTGGTTCAAAACTTCCACGACCAATAGATATAGATCGATCACAGTCCGCAGGCTACAGTACAGGCTAGACCTCAACACAGTTTAATATTAACGTCTGGCCTGAAACTGTATTGGTTACTGATAGGGCCACACGTTCTCCCAGCATGTCTTACAGGTGATGTCTATGGAAACTTTATTCGGAAAGTCGTCCAACACTAGAAGACGTGCCCCTGAAAATAAGAACAAACGTGTGATTTGTGCACGGTGGAACTGTAGAACATTTCGGTCTCGGAGTTAGAGACGCACTATTCGATAGCTATCATGACAGGAGGACCACTTCTGTGGTATGTACATTCCCTGGCCTCAGTCCTTTACATCTCTAGCGACACGTGTTCTGTCCAGGGACACGTGTTCTGTCCAGCAGAACACCCGGATCCAAAAAGATCTTGATCTGCGTGTCATGGAAGCCTGTGGAGCCATTGTAGATCGTCAGGGAGCACTTGAGAGGGTGCGACAGTCCATTACTCGACGAGTCGCCAACCGCCAGTTGCCTAGATACAAGGCCTACGCACAGCGGCCATATTGGCACGTGACGTCACAAACTGTTCGCCATCTTATCTTCAGTCGGCAGTCCTGTTGGCGTGTATGTTGTGTTGAAAGTGTGTGCCATGTGAAAGTGACATATATTTCATAAAGTATTCACCTACAGTTCTTCGAAGTATGGGATACAAGTGTTGCATTCCCTTTTGCCATGGAAGTCCCTAAAAGGCATGAAAGAGCACATGTTTCGATTTCTCAAATGTGTGAAGTTGAGAAATCGCTGGATTGCAGCTATTCCCAGACAGGAATTCGTGTCTACACATCTTTCAAGGGTACGTAAATGACAAGAAATTTATAGCGTGTTATTTGTTTCCATTGCACCACATTTGCCAGTTGTTTTTAAAAGCAGTTATGCATCATGTACCAGTATAATTTGTTTCTTAATGCTGGACCATTGCTGCGAGGTTAACACGAAGCAACTATTGTCACGCAGAATAGTTGTATTCATTAGTGTGGCTCGAAAATGTTTAGTATTCCTTATCATTCCTACCAGATTATTGAGCGTTCAGTACTTGTATTTGGAAGAGCTACAGAATGATTTTGTTCAGTTTTACAGATACAGCTATTCGGAAATTATTTCAATTTGAATAAACTGCCTTAGAAAATTGTTTTAATGAATTCAGTGTTCGACAGATTAAGCAGTATAGAAATCAGAATTTCCATGTAAGAGCATTGTGATTAAATTAACAGCACTCTGTGACACGAATTTCAGTCAAGGATATAGGAGAAACAATATTTTCATGTTTAAGTTTCTTAAGTTCTGGAGGAACAGGGTTTTTTGATTTATTAAACATCACGTCAGGAGCTGCTCCATTTCGACAAATGATTTGAGTTTCGTGTGAGCTCAGCAAATTTTGAAGTGGAGAGGAAAGTTTACGAAAATAACCAGGGAAACAAGTTCTTAAATTCTGTAGGAGCTGCAGCTGCTTTATTTAAAACCGAAAACGTCTGCTTGTTACTGCATATTGCCGATTTTTTACTGCAAGAAAACATAGCTCCTGCGGTAAAAGAGAGAATTTAAAATTACAGTTTGTATTCGAGCCTAGAAATCCGTATTCAAGGCAAATCTTCAAAATTATTTTACATCTTGAAATATCATAGGGCAGTTTTGTTCACTTACTTTGGGCAGTGATATAAATTTTCATACTTTCATTACAAGGCCGTGTAGGAGAGGAAAGCACGAGTATCTCTATGCGGTCTCAGCTCTGAAACTTGTAAAGTTCGTATAGCTGCAGAGTGCTTAACAGGAGCGTTCCGATACAGACCCGGCCATCAGTATGTGACGTCACAAGTGTGCACAAAGGCCTATGGCCTAGGTGGTGTTGGTTATGCTCGGTTATTCAAAACGTGTGACGTCACCCACTGCGCGGAAGTAAGCGTAAACGAAATTTTGCAGCTGTCTTTAGCGAGCCAGGGTGCGAATCGGACACTCACACAAGCTATGACCTCCCTCCAAAATGTCCTCCGTAGACGGGGGCCAAACGTTGGGTTATAGTGTGAAATCCATTTGACCACGGCTTAATAGTCCGGTAGCAAAGAAAACTACAGAATATTATCTGATATTAAGTTCAACGTCTTTGTTGGAGTAACCGACGTGGACCGGTGTAGTCGAGTGGTTGAGGCAAAACGGCGTCACATCGTCATGGTGATACAGGATCTGTTGATGTTGATGTTGTTCTTGTTGTTGTTCCAGGATGGATCCCTCAGGCAAAGTGGCACTCATCACGGGAGCGGCTGGCGGGCTGGGAAGGGCCTTCTCAAGGGCGCTGCTCGCCGCTGGAGCCAAGGTCAGCACTGCGGCAGCGAGCGAGTCCTATTGAAATCTGCACTCGTCTCATCAATCTGATCATTCGATACACTCCCGAAGTCCCTTTTCCACAGGCAACGAGAGCTTGCACATGCGTCCAGCCTGCCAACACACAACAGACAACTGGTCTGAGTTAACAACATGGTTCAAATGGCTCTGAGCACTATGGGACTTAACATCTGATCATTCCCCCAGAACTTAGAACTACTTAAACCTAACTAACCTAAGGATATCACACTCATCCATGCTCGAGGCAGGATTCAAACCGCGCAGGAATTCGAACCGCGCGGTTGCAGACTGAAGCGCATAGAACCGCTCGGTCACCCCGGCCGGCCGTCGTAACGCAGAAATCAGGCCAACGCAAGTGAGAGAAAGTTGAGTACCTACCTTACAATCCTAATCTCTCCCCATGCGATTATCACGCCGTCAGTTTTTTTATTCTTTTTTTTTTATTTTAACGAAGCCCTTGAATTGTCTACTATTCCTATTGGACGAGGATGTGCAGCAGGCAGTTGCGGACTCTTTCACACAGCAGGACATCGTATTTCTAGCAAACGTGTATCTTCAGCCTGGTGCGTCGTTGGGATGATTGGCCTTCGGTGCTCAGGGCTGTTTCGTATCATTGACAAGCCGATTCTGAATACGACCTTCGAACGGAAACTTTTTGATCTGCCCTTATAATTGTACCGTTACCGTCAGTTGTCTGAAAACTGCACACTAATAATAAAATTTATCAAAGTACCGCGTGAATACCAATTTGGCGCCTGCCGGTGTGGCCGAGCGGTTCTAGGTGCTTCAGTCTGGAACCGCGAGACCGCTACGGTCGCAAGTTCGAATCCTGCCTCGGGCACGGATGTGTGTGATGACCTTAGGTTAGTTAGGTTTAAGTAGGTCTAGGTTCTAGGGGACTGATGACCTTAGTTTTTAAGTCCCATAGTGCTCAGAACCATTTGAACCATATTTGAACAACCTGGCAATCTTCTGGCTTCATGGTATGTGACATGTGAAGAAAATACACTGAAGCACCAAAGAAACTGGTATAATCATGCGTACTGAAATACAGAAATATGTAAACGGTCAGAACATGGCGCTGCGGGCGGCAGCACCTATAAGAGACAACGGTCTGGCGCAGTTGTTGGATCGGTTACTGCTGCTACAATGGCAGGTTACCAACATTTAAGTTAGTTTGAACGCGGTGTTATAGTTGGAGCATGAGCGATGGGACACACTATTTCCGAGACAGCGATGAAACGATGATTTTCTCACACGACCATTTCACGAGTGTAGCCTGAATATCAGGTATGCGATGAAACATCAAATCTGCGACATCGCTGCGGCCGGAAAAATATGCGCGAGAACGGGAGCAACGACGACTGAAAAGAATCGTTCAGCATGACAGAAGTGCACCCTACAGTCTGACCATCAAGCCAGGTGGCCTAAAAGTCAGAAAAGTTACAGCTGCATGACGACTGTGCAATTAACACTAAAGTACGCAGCGGAGGATTCATCGAACCGCTTCCACATTATTTCTCTAGGGGCTGAAGCGTAAATATTCCACTTTGTCCTACAAACATCAAAATTTTTTTTGCAAGTTCCCAGAATTCCTGAAGGTAGACATTGGCTGTGCATATTGCATCACAGACGCAGTCCCTTTCACTGTTGAGAGATGTCACTAACCCGTCCAAAGGTGTAAACAACCATTCATGAGCAGCGCCTATTAGGTGGAGGGGGTCCGACAGCCGATCAGTTAAAGTCACTCCGCCAGGAAGGAGGTATACAGCTCGTGTTGTCTGTAGTTCAACCACGCCTAGACTGTCATTACCGCGGTTCGATCGCGTCCGCATTGTTACTTTGCCAGGAAGGGCTCTCAACAAAGGAAGTGTCCAGGCTTCTCGGAATGAACCAAAGCGATGTTGTTCAGACATGGAGGAGATACGGAGAGACAGGAACTGTCGATGACATGGTTCAAATGGCTCTGAGCACTATGGGACTTAACATCTGAGGTCATCACTCCCCTAGAACTTAGAACTACTTAAATCTAAGTAACCTAAGAACATTACACACTTTCATGCCCGAGGCAGCATTCGAACCTGCGACAGTAGCTGTCGCACGGTTCCAGATTGAAGCGCCTAGAACTGCTTGCTCGATGACATGCCTTGCTCAGGCCGCCCAAGGGCCACTACTGCAGTGGATGACCGCTACCTACGGGTTATGGCTCGGGGGAACTCTGACAGCAACGGCACCATGCTGAATAATGCTGTTCGTGTAGCCGCAGGACTCAAACAGCGCACAATAGGCTGCATGATGCGAAATCTCACTCCAGACGTCTATGGCGAGGTCCAGTTTTGCAACCACGACACGATGCAACGCGGTACAGATGGGACCAACAACATGCCGAATGGAGAGCATAGGATTAGAATCACGTTCTCTTCACCGATGATTGTCGCATAACCCTTCAACCAGACAACCGTCAGAGAGGTGTTTAGAGGCAACCCGGTCAGGCTGAACCCCTTAGATACCATGTCCAGCGAGTGCAGCAAGGTGGAGGTTTTGGGGTGGCATTATGTGGGGCCGACGTGCGCCGCTAGTGGTCATGGAAGGCGCCGTAACGGCTGTGCGATACGTGAATGCCATTCTCCGACCGATAGTGCAACCATATTGGCAGCATATTGGGGAGACATTCATCTTCATGGACGACAATTCGCGGCCCCATCGTGCACATATTTTGAATCATTTCCTTCAGGATACCGACATCGCACGACTAGAGAGACCAGCATGTTCTCCTAGTATGAACCGTATCGAACATGCCTGGGATAGATTGAAAAGGGCTGTTTATGGACGACGTGACCCACCAATCACTCTGAGGGATCTACGCCGAATCGCCGTTGAGGAGTGGGACAATCTGGACCAACAGTGCCTCGATGAACTTGTGGATAGTAGGCCATGACGAATACAGGCATGCATCAGTGCAAGAGGACGTGCTACTGGGTATTAGAGGTACCGGTGTGTACAGTAATTTGGACTACTACCTCTGAAGGTCTCGCTTTATGCAATGTGTGGTTTGCACAAGCATTAAAAAGGGCGCAAATGATGTTTACGTTGATCTCTACTCCAATATTCTGTGCAGGTTCCGAAACTCTCGGAACCGTGGTGATGCAAAACTTTTTTTTGATGTGTGTATAAAAATTTACGCATTTTTTCAACTGAAATTGGCCGAGAAAAAAAAAGCGTTGCCATACTTATTGAACGCGTCTCGTGTTTTCGGTATCTCCTACTTAAGCACAGGACCGCTTTGAACCAACTTGATAGATATATCATTTACTATCTGTACAGAAGCACTGCGGGAGAAACGACCCTTAAATATTTCCACCGTCAAACTTATTGGCGTCATGCACCTTCCCTCGTCACTGTCAAAGAGCTGCAATAGCTGCTGTTCATAACTCTGCATTCGTTCGTTCGACACCACACGTCTTCAATAGTTGTTTACTTATGTGTGTTGTGTGTACTTAGCTTTCAGAACATGAAAAAAAAAAACACCCTCCTGACCTTAAGCAGTACTTTACAGTCGCTCATTCGTGATACAATGACGCAACAGACTTTTAACTAAGAAATGTTTGGAACATTATTCGTGGAAATAAACACCGATCGACAAAACAATAGGAAATTCTTTTTTTTAAAAAAAAAGCATCCTTAATAGAATGTAAGCTATTTATTTTGTTCGCTGACTGATTTAGATATCTTATAGGATCGGAGTCAGACCATTCACCCTGTGAAGATGAGTAATGCGCTTTCTTAGAGGCCAAAGCACTTGAATACAATCATAAGGATAAACTAATATAAAACTGTGGCTGGCATATCTTTGCTGACAGCAGGGACTATGGCGTGCAGCAGTTCGCTCTGGAGAGCTGTGAACACTGCTTAGATGGGGGTCGGTTCGAGTTACCAAACCGAGTTGGGAGGATTTCAAGTCAGCTCGAGTTGACTTACAACCCGTGTTGTGTACACGCCGTACGCAGATCCCGCCATTGTCGATCACAGTTTCGTCCGAGGTTGGAGTTTATCGCCGTCGCGGCGACCGAATCCGACTTCAATCAAGTCGAGTCTATGCCTACAGAACGGGACTCGCCCACTGTGATCTTAAAAATATGCACTAGATTATTGTGATTTATTTTGTTTCGCAACATTAGCGTAATGGTCACTCGGGAGTTAAGATTTTGCGTAGAAAGTGTCTGAGGGAAACTATGACGAAGTCGTAACAGTGAACACACATGCTCGAGCAGCTCTATCTGGCTACCGTAAGATGGCCTTATCGTCACCAAAATCCCTACAGCAAATGTCTCGTGAGTAGTTTTTAATTGCAGCCCACAACACAGCAACCATTCATGACGAAGCATTTAGCTACCTCACGATCGTCCCATCACCATCCAGTTCGGTTCCTGATGAGCATATTTTCGGATTTTAGTCTGTAATTTTAGTCTGTAATGTGGCGTCCATTAATCTTCATGACGAGGCGTTGACTGCCTTACCATTACAGCAAATTCCGGGCGAATCACCATCTTCAAAATTTCATGTCGAAAGACTCGAAGACTCCCGTTTCGCAGTCATACTCGTTGACAGGAATTTGGCTACTACGATCGCCTGATAGTTGTCAAAATCTATACAGCAAGTTTCGAAAGATTGACAAGTTTATTTTTCAAATTTTAAAACAAAAGACCCAAAACTGCGGCATGTAGCGAATTACGCATTTATGCTCGTCAGCAGGCTTTTGGCTGCCGTATGATCGGCCAATGGCTAGCAAAATTTAAAACTTGAATTTTGCATGTTTCACAAGTGTATTTTCAAAGTTTCAAAGAACAGACTCAATAGTGCCACCTGTAGTGGAGTATCCCGTCATAATCGTGAACAACCATTTGCCTACCTTACGATCGTCCGATAATTGTCAAAAATCTGTACAGCATCTTTCGGATTTTTCACAAATCTATTTTCAAAATTTCAAGCCGAAAGACCAAAAATAGCGGCTTGAGTATGTATGATCACTGGTTAGGAAACCGCGAATCTCCGGTTGATTGACTGAACTGAATCGTAAGCCGCACAGCGGCGAATGAGGGAACGGTGTTGAATGTTGTCTCAGTTTTTTCGTACAAGTTGTTTTGAACTCGGTTTACGCAAAACTTTCAAATCGGTTAACCCGGTTTGGTGTAAACCCGAGGTGGTCCATCAATAACACTGTTGAGTGGAGCTTAGTCGCTCGTGTATATATAGAGAAAGCTCCGTACACCGCCTCCGTCATAGCATCTCTAATAGTAGTAGTAGCATTAGTAGTAGTTTATTCATCCAGAGACAATTTACAGTGCATCGATTTCGTCTGAAAATACGCAGTAGAAATATATGTGTATAAGGATGTACGGTACCCTATACAATGTTACATTGAAATTGTACACACAGCTTCGATTAATGGCATAAAAGATGTTATTCATGGAAGACTTAACTGAGATTTAAATAAAAATACAAATAGTTGTAACGCTTCTGTTCAGAATATTAATTCAGTTCCTAGGAAACATTTGACAGAAAATGCTATTGACATTGAGTATGGTATGTGGTATCAACACAGAACATTACCTTGCTACTAGCTTGTTGAAGGGTTATTTGTTTACACTGTAATAGCAGTTGGTTATTAAAAACTTGAATATTGCTTCCTTGAATGTAGACAATTTTTTAAAAATCTCTTTTATATGTGCTGGAAGTTTGTTGTACAATTTTGTACTTTGAATGTTTGTTTCTTTCTGTGCAGCAGCCTTCTTCACTCTTTTTACATGGACATCATTGCACATATTTGTATTATGTTAATGCAGGTCTAAGTTGGTTTTGAAATTTTCAATGCACCATTTTATATTAACTCGACTTTTTTTGTATGTAAAGTCATGGTAAAGATAGAATATTTAGTTGTTGAAATAGTTGCTCGGAGGGTATTAGCCTTAAACTGTTGGTACTTATTGGTAATAGACAATGGTTTTAAGACATGCCTACATTACGCGGAATAGATTTATATAAAAAGTATATTGCTATCAGAAGTATGGTCATAGAATACATAAGATGCTCTAAATGTCATGTAAAAGACATGAGTTACAAAAAGTTCAGAACCAGAGAATAAATCAGTCTCCAGTGAAATTGGCTCATTTAAACGTAAGCTGCCTTCTGCAGGGACTTAGGGCGGACGTAACAGTAAGTAGTAGAACAAGTGCAAGCTAACAGTATTCTCTACAGGGTGAAAAGTATTCAAACCGACATCCTCTGGGTGTATTACGCTCTTCAGTTGTAGGAAACTGCTGTCCACCAGTGTAATAGTGCATTGTCTCTGTTTACTAATGGAGCTATACACGTGGAGTGAGTACACTAATATGGTTTGTGCGTACTACGTAGCGCACCACAACGGACGAGCTGCACAGCGGGTTTATCAACAACAATATCCTAATCGCCGTATCCCGCATCATACGACCTTTGATGCTGTGTACCAACGTCTGCGTGAGACCGGGTCATTTAGCAGATTACCTGGACAGGGACGCCGTCGCACGATAAGAAGGCTGCAATTTGAGGAAACTGTCTTGCAGCATGTGGAGCGGGATCCTTCAATCAGCACTCGTGCAATTGCACGTAACATGGGGACGAATCAGACGAATGTAAGAACAGTCCTTCGAGAGAAATTATTACGTCCATTTCACTTACAGTGTGTCCACATCTTGAAACCAGTTGATTATTTCCGCAGAGCACATTTCTCTCAGTGGTACCTGGAACAGTGTGAAATGCGTCCTACATTTCCATCCTCTGTGTTGCTTACCGATGAAGCAACGTTCGGGCGTGGTAGAGCCTTCAACATCCACAATTCGCATGTTTGGAGTGAGGATAAGCCACATGCCACAGTTACTAGCGCTCATCTTTCATTCTTCGTTAATGTGTGGGTCGGTGTTGTTGGGGACTGTTTAATTGATACCTAGGCCATTAAATGGCAGGCACTATTACAATTTTCTCGCCAGAGCATTGCCAGAATTGCTGGAAGACGTCCCGCTCCCTACAAGACAACGCATGTGGTTCCAACATGACGGGGCGCCGGCGCATTTCAGTCGTCGTGTGAGTCGATTCCTGGACCGACGGTTTCCAGAAACGCGGATTGGTAGAGGTGGTCCTGTACCATGGCCTGCTCGATCCCCAGATATGTCCCTTCTGGACTTTTTTCTGTGGCGAGAGATGCGCAACCTTGTTTACGCAACTCCTGCTGCATCAGAAGGGGATCTGGTTGCCCGGATAGTAGCAGCAGCAGGAACAATTCAGGATACTCCTGGGGTTTTTGCCAGTGTCAGACAGAACATGATCCGATGGTGTAACCTTTGTTTACTTGTCGATGGAGGCATTTTTAAAAATCTACTGTAATTGAAATTGGGTTGTCTTAATGTGTTGTCTCTAGGTCATAAAAAGTGGAAAAGATTTTGTTGGTTTAATTAATTTATCGCCAGAGAAATCTTTATCTACCGGTTTAAATACTCCTCATAGGGAAAAATGACATTAGGGAAAAATATTTGTTTTTATGTCCCCTACAGTCTCCCAGAGCTTGTCGCTTTAAATACTTTTCACCCCGTATAACCAGTCCTGTATAATTAAACATCCCCGAGCGAGGTGGCGCTGTGGTTAGCGCCCTGGACTGTTGAAACATGCGTCCGGCCATGCTGATTTAGATTTTTCGTGGTTTCCTTAAATCGCTTCCGTAAAATGCCAGGGCATGACCGACGTACTTATCGGTCCTTCCCTAATCCGATGGGACCGATGACCTCGCAGTCTGGTCCCCTCCGCAAAATAAACCAACCAACCAACCAACCAACCAACCAACCATAATTAAACATGCCACACGAGATTTTGTCTGTTAACACATACGAAAGGGTACTAAACATCATGAAAATTCATGTTCAGTTGTAAAAAGGAATACATTGCCCAGATATCTTTTCCGTAGTCTTGTCGTAATATATCGGTTTTGCGTGAATCTTGCTTCATGGAGCTTTCACTCAGACTTCAAAAATGGTTCAAATGGCTCTGAGCACTATGGGACTCAACTGCTGTGGTCATTAGTCCCCTAGAACTTAGAACTACTTAAACCTAACTAACCTAAGAACATCACACACATCCATGCCCGAGGCAGGATTCGAACCTGCGACCGTAGCAGTCGCACGGCTCCGGACTGCGCGCCTAGAACCGCGAGACCACCGCGGCCGGCTCTCAGACTTCATCGGACATGCAGACTGTTATTTAAATATAACACTGCCGCATCATTTTGAACATTAGTGGTTTATAGTCTGTTATAAAGTGTACGCATAACATGCATCTTTACAGATTTACGAAGGGCGTTTGAAAAGTCCGTGCAAAAATAAAAACTACTTACTTGTTTGGGATAAACCTTTTTTATTTTTCGACATAGTCTCCTTTTGACTTATACACTTCGTCCAACGATGCCCTAATTTGTTGATCCCTTCTGAAAAATAGGAATTGTCCAAGTCTGCAAAATAGTCATTAGTTGCTGCAATCGCCTCCTCGTTTGAATAAAATGCTTGTCCCACCAGCCATTTCTTCAAATTGGGGAACAAATAGTAGTCCGAGGGAATCAAGTCTGGAGAATAGGGGGGATGTGAAACGAGTTGGAATCTTATTTCCATTAATTTTGCGACCACGACCGCTAAGGTGTGTGCTGGTGCATTGTCATGATGAAAAGGGGCTTCTTTGCGGTCCATATCCCTTGCGAATCCCGAAAGACAGTCGCCATAACCTTTCTGGCGAAAGGAATGGTCTTCGCCTTTTCTGGTGCAGATTCTCCCTTGTAACCCATTGTTTAGATTGTTGTTTGGTCTCAGGAGTATAGTAATGCACCCGTGTTTTATCCACAGTGACGAAACGACGCTTTAAGTCCTGCGGATGCTTCCTGAACAGCTGCAAACCATCCTCGCACTTCACATGATTCCATTTTTGGTCAAGCGTGAGCAATCACAGAACCCATCTTGAGGATAGCTTTCTCATGTCCAGATGTTTATACAAAATATTATCTACCCATTTATTCGAGATGCCCAGAGGACTATCAATCTTAGGCACCTGAACTCTTCCGTCATCCATCACCATATCATGGATTTTATCAATGATTTCTGGGGTCGTAACCTCCTCAGGGCTTCCAGAAAGTTCAGCATCACTTGTGCCCACATGGCCACTCCAAAAGTTTGAAACCACTTATAAACTGTTCGAACAGAAGGTGCAGAGTCACCACAATGTTTATCAATCTACTCTCTAGTCTCCTGAGGGCGTTTTGCCTTTCGTAAAGTAATGTTTAATCACCACACGAAATTATTTTTCATTCATTTTTTGACAATCACTCGACTTCCTTGATTTACACGAATGACAAACACAAAGAGATAGACCAGAATGGCTGAAACTTGGTCAGATGTTGTAACAGATGCAAGTGGTAGGGGTTGAAATGCAACATGCCGCCTCTAAATATTCCACAATGGTTTCTCCCGAAAGTTCTGTTCACGGATTGCAAGCGCAGCTGATTTTTGTGGCACAAAGCTCTGTCTCTTGCCTGCCACAACCTCCCATGAGACACGTGTTCGTCCTGTTCTTTTCCCTTTGCACTGTCACTCAGTATCACGAAACTGGCGAAACCAAACCAAAATGCTCTGGTGGCCAAGTCAACATTTTCTGTGATTGCTTACGATGAATGCACACTGAACACTCATAACCTACAAACACTTCGCGTATTCTAACACACAAAATCTCGCCTCCTGCAGTGCTGCCATCTTGTGGATTGCCATCACAAGCCTACCATCTAGTGTGCTCACGAGTCACAATGCAGGCTTTTTTAAGTTGGACAATGTATCTATTTTTCATGTACCACCCATCTTTGTATATCGTACACACGTCAGTAAACAATTCTCTGAAACCAGATTAATCATTACAGATATCTCTGTATGATGCTGCCTGCATGGTGTGCAAATGAAACGTTAATCAATTAATGCAAATAAAAAATATTTCATGGCCTCCAGACAATAATCAGATTAAGCCACATTCATATGACTGAATGAATATTCTCCCAGCGTTGACGTCTGGATGTAACAAAATATCGTCAGCATTCATGTCTCCCTCTGCAGTCGATCCAAGCTGACACCATCTACTTTCGACTGGTTTCAGGTGGTGCTGTCGGATGTCGATGAGGCGGCTGGCAAAAAGGCAGTGGAAGAGCTGGAAAAAGAGTTTGGGAAGGGGAACGCCATCTTTGTCAAAGCCGATGTCACCAACTCTGCTTCCCTGGAAGGTGAGAAGTGCTCTTGCTGCCAATGAAGTCACAAATTGAAGGTCGTTTCCCAGCGCCATTATCGTCATCATTCATTTGACGTCCAGCTCTGGATAAAGGAGTCCTCTAGACATCTCCGTTCATTGTTGTCTTCAGCTATACAGTTTCATGCTCTGATGTGTGTTTTTTCATCTGTCAACTTTATACAATGTGGCTGTTACAACTGTGGCACCGTGAAGGCAGCTTGCAACAAGCGTCAAAATTGTATGATTGAATATGCAAATCATAAGCATTTTAGCATAACTGTATGAAGTAGGTAGTATTTAATCGATCTACATTCTGTATATGTTGTTGTTGTTGTGGTCTTCAGACCTGAGACTGGTTTGATGCACCTCTCCATGCTACTCTATTCTGTGCAACCTTTTTCATCTCCCAGTACCTACTGCAGCCTACATCCTTCTGAATCTGCTTAGAGTATTCATCTCTTGATCTCCCTCTACGATTTTTACCCTCCGCACTGCCCTCCAGTACTAAACTGCCTCAGAGCATGTCCTACCAACCGGCCCCTTCTTCTAGTCAAGTTGTGCCACAAACTCCTCTTCTCCCCAATTCTATTCGATACTTCCTCATTAGTTATGTGATCTACCCTCTGTCTCTGACAGAATTACAATGTCATCGGCGAACCTCAAAGTTTTTATTTCTTCTCTGTGTATTTCAATACCTACTCCGAACTTTTCTTTTGTTTCCTTTACTGCTTCCTCAATATACAGATTGAATAGCATAGGGGAGAGTTACAACCCTGTCTCATTCCCTACCCAACCACTGCTTCCCTTTCATGTCCCTCGACTCTTATAACTGCCATCTGCTTTCTGTACAAATTGTAAACAGCCTTTAGCTCCTTGTATTTTACCCCTCCCACCTTCAGAATCTGGAATAGAGTATTCCAGTCAACATTGTCAAAAGCCTTCTCTAAGTCTACAAGTGCTAGAATTCTGTATATATGGAAACATTATGCAGTGGGTTTCCCATTCAGAAACTGTTAGCTGTATGCGGGAAGATCGAGTTTTGCCATGGGTAAGAAGAGCAAACATCTTCCAGAACATTTTGGGATCGGACAGCATCAGGACCATGGCATATTGCAACTGTGTTTTAGGATTCTCTGGTGCTGTTACTCGCTTTCATCTGGATCCCCCATCCATAGATCCATGATACTGTTGCTTGCATTACTCGGAAACGTTTGACAGCCGTACGACTATGGGATTGATAGGATCAATGGGTCCATAGTAGATGCCATTAAAACTCTTTGCCGGATGAGGACTCAAACTTGGAAGCTTTGCCTTTTATGGATAAGTCTTGAACCAATGGAGCTGTCCAAGTGTAACTCATGGCCCGCCCTCACAGCTTTACTTCTGCAAAGGTTCCAGGTTTTTCTCACAGTCTGGCACACAGTTTTGATTGGTTCAAATGGCTCTGAGCACTATGGAACTAAACTTCTGTGGTCATCAGTCACCTAGAACTTAGAACTACTTAAACCTCACTTATCTAAGGACAGCACACACATCCATGCCCAAGGCAGGATTCGAACCTGCGACCATAGCGGTCACGCGGTTCCAGACTGTAGTGCCTAGAACCGCTCGGTCACCCAGGCCGGCACAGTTTTAATTACTAGGAAGTTTCAAATTGGTGCACACTCCACTGTAAAATGAAGATTCAATCTAGACACATTATTTTCCTTGCACAGTATCAGAATTCTTCCATGAGTAATGACAGACTAATATGTTACATCTGTGCTATTTAATATTCTCTAAATTGGTACCACCTAACACACGTACAAACAAATCTCTTATATACAAAATGAAAAAGATTTGCTTCCCACCATTTCTATGTAAATCACGTAAATGATCACTGGAACATGTAACTAAGTGACTGACTGTTCTTTGCAGAGGTATTTAAGGCAGCCAAGTCCACATTCAAGCGCCTCGACATTGTTGTCAGCAATGCAGGTATCATGCGAGACTCCTTGTGGGAAAAGCAAATTGACATCAACATTGTGAGTACTGTGGCTGCTGCCACAAAATTACTGTATGTGATGATTAATTTAAACATGCGGCGCCATGTGACTTCGTTCAAAAAACAACCAAATAATTCGTTGAGTACTATGCACCTTTAGCATCTGACATTTCATTGCATTAGTAGTATCTATACATCAGTTTAGAAACTTAGGTGCCATCTATAACACTGCTTGCTCACAAAACTTCGCATCAGATTACATTAACTTAGCTATTGCACTATTTTCATGCCATTTTTAAAGTACTGACTGATATAATTAATGTTCAACAATATGAGTTTTGAAAGCTATTGTTTTGGCTTATTTGGGAAAAGTGTGACATCACAGCCAGCATTCTAACCTTTCAAAACCACCTTCGAATTAGGTGGTAAAACTGATTCTTTATGTCTTTATTTATTTTATTCGTTTATTTATTTCGTGTTCCATTGATCCATATGGGAACATATCCCTGGATATAGAACGAGTCGAGGTTTTTACAGATTATTGTTTTGTGCAAGGATACATTGATCTTATCATTAGATTAAAGAAACTGTGAAATTTAGCATATACCCTTACATATTAGTTAAGATACAGGACATCTGAAAGAATATACAGTGATACATAAATTTGGGTATTGTTCTTAAGTTGTACAGGCGTCATATACAGACATACATAAATTTGGGTATTGTATTAAGTTACACTGTACTTACAGAGTATGATTAATCAATTGTAGAGGTCACACAGTAAGATTTAAGCACAAACAAGAGATTCTATGCATTTTTGCTAAGAAATTCATCAATACTGTAACAAGATTCATCTAAAAGGAACTGCTTCAGATTTTCTTTAAACTTTGGCATGTTTCCAACCAGTTCTTTAATGTGCGGTGGAAGGGCATCTTGGTGTCACTGTATAAAACCCCCTTCTGGACCATGCTTTTCGTTTTTAGCTCATAATGGATATCCAGTTTCCTTCGGGTGTTATAACTGTGGTATGAGCTATTGATTTTGAATAAGCTGCTATTTTTTGAAACAAAGAACATCAGGGAAAAAATATATTGGGCAGGGGTTGTAAGGATTTGTAGAGCTCTAAACAGATCCCTGCACGAGTGCCTAGGATGTACTCTGCACATAATTCTTATTGCTCGCTTCTGTGCATGGAACACTTTGTTTGCTATTGGTTGATTTCCCCAAAATATTATACCATAGGATATAAGTTGGTGAAAATAGCCAAAATATGCAATTTTTATTGTGCTCATTTCCTCAGTGTCTGAAATTATTCTTAAGGCAAATGTTGCTGAGCTTAGCCTTTTGTAAAGATCTTGAATATGGTGGTGCCTCTTCATTTTGCTATCTATATGCAGACCCAAGAATTTGGAGGACTCAACCTTCAAAATCTCGTGCTTACTCATTTTTAGATTCATTTCATTAGTAACATTTGTGTTAGAAGAGAAATGAATGTAATTTGTCTTTTTTATGTTCACTGTAAGGCCATTGGTTTCAAACCAGTTTGTCAAATCCACAAAAGCTTTATTTGCAGCCTCATTTGACACATTCTCTGAGAGATTATTAACTGATAAAGTGGTGTCATCAGCAAACATGAGTATTTTCCCATATTCTGTACATAGTGCTAAATCATCTGAACCAAGATGTTCCTCATCTCCCAATTTCGACACTTTCACAGCCATGGCCGTTCAGTTCCATAGAGTTTGAATTTGAGAAGGTCCCTGCTCCTGGAGAAGATGTCTTTTTGACTCTGAACTTCCTGGCGTTTCCTCTCTCTTCTGGACAAATGGTGAAATAAAGTTGTAATTAATTTTGTAGCAGAGTTGGGGCAGAGGTGGTGGGGAGATTATCCTTATGGGAATTGGGCATGTGTGTGCCAATGGCCTTGTTGCATTGGATACAACATTTCCCATCAGATCACCAAGTTAACCTCACATGTGGATGGCACTTGAGTGCATAACCATCCTGTTATGTTATGTGCTATTGGCAGTTTCACCTTTGGCTTTAGAGCAAAGTGGAGAAGCAGGGTGGTGTAAAGTTCCCGATCACCAGTCTTTGGATTAAATTCCAAAGCTTTCCTCAGTGTGTATTGAGGTGAAGGCATGTGGTAATGTTTATGGTCAACCATTCATTGGATGGAGACATTAGAACTCTGTTGTCTCATTGGTGCTATTTGAGAGGAGCAGGCTATCTGACTGGGTTTCACCTTTTCCCTGTCTTTAACTCAAAGGAACACCAATCTGAGAGTAGACCATACAAGCACATATTGAAGTCAGGCACACAACGCAGCCACAGGTACACTTCATAAGAGGTTGGAGGAAGACAATGTCAAACTATCTCCATTAGAGCCTTTCAATGAACTGTGATATGGGATTCCTGCTTATGCTCCCCTACACTCATTCTTGGAGTATCGGACCACTTTGATGTACTTCAATAATATTTTGCTATAACCTACAATTTGAGATGTGCTAAGCTAATGAGGTTATATGTCACTTTCGCTATTCATTTCACATAAAGTAGTTCACATTTTATGGTAGTACTTAATTACAGAGAAAATCATCTTATTACAAATGAAATTTTAGTATGTCACATTTCTGTTATGCGCCTACTATAACTGGTACAGCCATCCTACAAGTTATGTGTCATCCCCATTTCTCGTAATATTGTAATAGTTATGTTGACAACTGCTTCAAGTTATTTGCAGTTGGAAGTGTGGTACTGTAACTATTACGATAAAAATAGTTTCCTCCTTAAAACAGTTTTTTTTGTGGAAAATTCAATTCTTTGGTTGACTATTGAGTCTCCTGCTAAGATGCTCAAGACAGTCACATGACCTAGCTATGACGAAATGAGTCAGTAAACTATCTGTCACATGCTGTGGATCTTAAGCCTTCATATAAATTTCTTGGAATTCATTGTTAATGAATAAAGTTAGCCTATCTGGAAATGGTTTAACCCAACTTCAAGACTGAAGAACCTGTGTGTGGCAGCAACACTGAGCCAAAAGTAATTATGGGGCTTGGTTTGTATGAAATGAGGTATGGAAATAATTAGCTTTCCATGAAACTGAAATTGGTTGCAATGCCCAAGGCTCAGTAAAACATTTTCTTAGTGACTCTACCAGCTGAAGTGTCAAGGATTTGATTAGGTGCCAGTGGGAATTTGAGGCAAGGTGGATGCTGAATTAATTCATATCAGCTGTCCACTGAAAAATGCAGCTGCATAAAAACAGAGCTCCTCGTCCAGGTCCTGAAGGCAGAAGGGATGTTGACAGACTGCCGTGTCATCCTCAGCCTTGTGCTGTCATGCAGCATGGAAGGGTATGTGGTCAGTATACTAGTGTTCCAGCCTTTTGTAAGCTTCTCACACTGTGCAGCCACTGCTTCTCATTCCTGTAGCACCCCAACTGGCAACATGAGACTGACTGTACCTATTGTATAGCATTGTATTGGATTTTTATTGATCCAGGCAAGCATAGTATTGGACAGGTCAAGAGAGCTATTTACAAGTAATTTTTACATTATTCTGTAGCAAGGAAATTATCTATCTTAAACAAAACAGTCACTACAAATCATAGATTTGTACAGTTGTACATATGATATTGGACAGGTCAAGAGAACATATTTGCAAGTAATTTTCAATAAATTGATTTTACATTATTTTGTAATGGGGAAGTTAGCTATCTTTAACAAAAGAGTAAATACAAATGTTATATAGTAAAATAACAAACAGCCAGTACAAATGTAATAGTAAAATAATCCAGTATATTTCATAGACATGCACAGTATATAATTTTCAGACCTAATTGAACATTTACCATAAAATTGTTTACAATTTTACCACCTTTAAAAAAAAAAAGAATGATAAACTGCATAAAAGCAACGGTACAAGAGATATTTTTTTAACTTAGGTGTGAAGGCTCTTGAGTTCTTTGTTGCTTTGATTTCATTTGGTAAATTATTATACATTTGTATTACAACATTTAAAACACTTTTTTGGTAGCAGGTAGTTCTGGACAATCATATGTAAGTCAGATTGCTGCCTTGTTGCATAGTTATGAATATCTCCATTGAATTTTAATGTTTAGTCATTGTTTAACAGGTATGACTTGACAAATGGGATGATATTATAAATGTAAGCAGAGGGCAGTGTCATAATGCCATTTGTTTTGAAATGGGAACCTCATGTCAGTTCTGCCACCAAGGAGAGAACCTCAACAGTAATGAGAGTCGAACTTGTGCCCTCCTTATGGCAGCCATTTACACTGACCACTCAGCTATTTTGGTGGATCCAGCTGAGTGAGCTCATAAAATCTACATTTATGTGCTTTACAACTACATTGCAACACTAAAGCTGACATTTTTTTCTGTTAAATTTCTATGGTGCAGGCCTCTTTGCGGCATGGGCCCTAGCCTTGCTGCTCAGATAGTCTGCTTTGTCAATGATGACCCTAAATGATAAGTTTTAGTACATGTGTACTATAGCCCAAATTTGTCTCGAAGTGATTTTCACCTCTTTGGATGCAGGAAAAAGTGACTGTTCCTAATGCTATCATGGGCTGGCTGCAGTCTCAGGAAGCAGATTCATTATTATGCTTATATGAATTGCTTGCTTAGCTGTGGCGTAATTTACTGTGGAAATACAGGTACAGATAAACAATCTTCCTAATTTCGAAAAGGGACTATTGGTTTAATGATACGAGTTCCCCATTGAAAGCCATACAGGAAATATTCAAAAATTTAAAATAATGACACTTGTGCATTAAAGTATAAATTTTCAGCATTGAACAATCACGTTCATAACTACAAAACAAGAAACAGAGATGATTTCCACAGATATGCTATCACAAACCCATCCTTTGTAACTATTGAAAGTCATATATTGTTCTTGTACACTTCCTTTGCTGAAGTAACACTAACTGTGTGCAAACATTTTAAGTGAGAAGTAAGTTAGAAATAACACTTAAAAAACTAAAAACTGTGCTCATCTGGTTCTTGTAGATCTTCATCAGTACTTGTATTATGGCTTGATGTATTATTCATTGTCAACTGACAGGTATGAACTCTGTTGTACAATGAATTTTTATCCTTTCTTTTTGTTTTTCATGTCATATTTCAGTATAATGTCACAATTTGATTCAATTCTTCAACATCACAATGTCATGACAGACACTTCACAATATTCCTCTGTAACTCACTGTGACACTAGTATTACTTCTGTAATAACATTTTACATCCAACTGCTGCAGCTCTGCTACTACAGACTGATACACAATGATTTACTACAAAGATACAATAACTCACAGCCCAGAAGTATTTGAATCCATCAATCTTTACATTCAAAGACTCTAATACAGTTTACTATTTCTTGTTAAAGATTTCCAGAATAAATCATATAAATACGAGTGATGATAGTAGTTTCAGACTAGAGTTACTGTATCAAATTAATTTGCTAATAAATCTTGTGTTGATAGTGTCTAGTAGTTTTATTTATGAGAAAATATGGTAATTATTTTGGTTTCTAGATAACAAAAATTGTTAACACTGGAGTATGTCATAGCCTATGTTGTGTGTGTGTAAAAAACAGAGAGAGATAAGGAGAGAGGGGGGAGGAGAGAGAGAGAGAGAGAGAGAGAGAGAGAGGTGCCCTGACCCCCTGACCAGTTCCACTGCAACACACATTAGAAAGCCATTAATGGAAAACAGTGTGTATAATCAAACCAAAATACTTTTTAGTGCATTGCCTGGTACAATAAAGAAACTTGTGAAATTCCATAAATTCAAAATAGAAATAAAACAGTTATTAATGACACATAACTTTTAAACACTAAAGAATATCTGATTGTAAGAAAGCAATATTATTTACACATATCAAAGTGAGGGACATGAATTTGTAGATAACTTAAATATGAGAAGTTTTATAGCAATTAGCCCTGGCAATTAACTGACTACATTCACACAATGCACATAGTTAATGGGCGAATAAAGAGAATGATTTGTTAACTGTTCAAAAGCAAATTTGTCAGTCCATTAAGGAGTGTGACACACTTAAATGTGAATTGTGATTATGTAGATTATTGATACCAACATGCACTTCTGTAACTTTTCTAATAAATCTTTTCTAACAGTATTATTATTGTATTTGTATGTTGTCAGGAGTAACTTAACTTCCATGCAGTTCACAGTGCTTTGCATAGTATGGTGTAGATTGGATGTTGGTGTAACCCTTGTACTTCTGGAATCTTGGCTTAACAGAAGGCAGGCATCAGATTTAAATTCAATGTTTTCAGTAGTGTGAGTGCTGAATCACTAATACTGATTCACTCATATAATACGCACCTAAATCTCAGCCTTCAGGGACATGAAATTAATCGAGTTAAAAATTAGTAGGCACAAGAACTACTACAGCGTACATTTTTAAAAATATAGCATACTAACAACAAATTCAGATAACCTAATCTTAAGCTGTTCAGCTGTTTTTTTCCTAATTCTTCAAATAAAGCGATTATGTATCTGTACACAAAAAATTACTGTTAAATGGGATTTACATATCTAACATGAGCTTTTACTTTGTTTTTGAATATCTGTGGATTTTCAGTTTCCAGACTCTTGCACCATATTAAAAAGCTTGCAGTGTCACCTAAATATTATATCAGGTGCTTGCATAATAAGTCTCACTGATATGAAGAATTTCCAAACACTAATGTTCATGAGTTTTTAAAATTGGTTTCGACTGTCTTCTTTCTTCTAGCTTCAGAGAAAAAACATAAAAGATGCCATGTTATAGAAACACTTTTGTCTTGGGATTGTGTGAGTATGGAAGCTTATTAATGTATGCATAGCTTGGGTCACAGTTTACTAAATATTGTGATCAACCTTGGATTTCAGAGTTATTATTGGATTCAGCCCTGTGGGTAATACATGCTTAACTGAAGACTCACTTATCTGGGTTAAAGAATATGCAGTCTTAAAAACAAAACCCTCTCCCCTCCCAAAAACATTATCTAGAATATCACTACCTTAAAAACTTCAGTCTAATTCCTGCATAGGAATGCATAGTCTGTATGCAAATTATTTTTACATCAGGTACTGCATTTTTGAAATGCATAGTTTATGCTAAATTCACATAATGTTATGAGGGAGTACACAGTATCATGAAAGAGTAAACATTTTTGCACATAATCTAAGCATAGGTATCCCCATGCTCCTAACAATGCTTCTGAAACATATTAAGCATCAACTTTAAATAGCATTCTTACAATCTGTTTATGCACAATAAATACTTTTTTGACTCTGGCTGTACTACTCCAGATGATTAGGACAGTAGTGGGTGAAAGTGTGTTAATAATCCCATCTGCAGGTCAGCACATGGAGAGAGATTTTTAAGTGGAAAGCAGACAAAACTGAACTATTATCTTAATTTGAAGGTGTGTTGATGGTAGCTAAATTTATTATTCACTTGGATGCCCTGGAACATCACACATGTAGGTTATCTGGAGTGAGCTTATTGATCTCGTGAGCTTAAGATTGTTTTCACTATATATTTTAATTTGAAACCTGGCTGCTTATTACTCCAATAAACAAATATATCAGAACATTTGAGAACAGCAATCACAGCATATATTCACTCATCTTGTGTTTTGTTGGAGCTCATGAAAGATCCTAGCCAAATAATTGGCAGTTTCTATCATAGACCTGAGTTTGTCTCAACTTTTGAATGCTGCAAGTGGTATTTGACTTTGAATTTTCTTATACACTAACTCCTCTCTCTTTTTGGTTTTCCACTGCATTCAGCATTTATTTGCTTTTATTTACAAAATGTTACTTTTGTGGAGAGAAGACATCTTCACAGCTGGTTCATGCTAATACCAAATCTTATCTGCACCAACACCAAAGATGCCATAATAAACAAAGATAAAAATATAAAGACGAACTTAGAATGTTTTGCCATGCAGGCCTTCTATGTAAATAATTTACCCTTTAAATTTTCGTATGATAATTATTAAAAATTTAGATTTATTATTTTCTAAAAGGAAAGAAATGTTTGGAGTGTTACAACTGTATAATGTGAATAAAAATGTATGAAAGTTAACATTTAGTCAATTTGGATGTGATGCAACCACATGCACAGGTACTATTTCACAAAATTTGTAGCAATCAGAGAACCTAAAATGATGAAACTGTGTCCCATACCATGAAAATGAAAAATTAAATTCACTGATAATGCATGGCAATAATGAAGAAGAGACTATTACACATCTGAATGAAATCCAATACCCTCAAAATTTTGCAATCTGGAAAGCTAAATGTTATTTTTATTTCTTTTAAATTTTGTAATATTAGTCTTAATAGGATTAAGTTACTTCTTATGAACACTTTATAAGTCTGATCTGACATCCACCCGATCTAGTATAGTATGGACCATATAGCTTTAGAAGAGGCATTCATTATCTTTAGTAAATCACTTATGTAGGTCAAGAACGGGACTGAGCCCAGAACAAAATCTTGTGGTACACCCTGTTTAATGTTTACCCACTCCAGCTTTAGTCTTATTCCTGTGATATAATTCAACTGTGTTATCTTGCTTTGCAGAAAGGTGTTGTGCACACGATGTTGCTGGCCTACAAGCACATGGGCAAGCACGAAGGCGGAAAGGGTGGTGTCGTGGTCAACCTGTCCTCTGTAGCAGGCCTGGAGCCAGTACCTGTGCTTCCCATCTATGCAGGCACAAAGCATGCAGTAGCTGCTATGACCCGTTCCTATGGGGTCAGTAGCTACTCACATCTGTACCTCTCTAAAATAAATGTGTTATGTAAAGCAATCAGACACCCAGCTGAAGTGGTGCAGGGACACTGACATGTTCTTATGAACTGCCTTGCAAGCTTGGTTTCAGTTATTATACACAGCTGTTCCACCACACACATACCTTGCTTTCCACTTGAGATCTACCTGTGTTTAGTTTTTGCCATAAAATTTGAGCTCCTGTCAGTAGTTTCTCAAATCAATAATTCCTATGGCTATACATATCATTTTATACTCGTCTCATTCAGAGTCACACACACATGGCTTCATATTTCTGAGGTAATGTGAAACAGTTGAATAACACAAAAAACTTTGCATTAATATTGTTTAGTATTATGGTATTCACCACAAAATATATTGCTACACTTCAATATGGCTGTCATCGATGTGTCATCAGCCTGCTAGCAACTGCTGAAGCTCACAGAAAAATGGCCCACCGTCAGCAGAGGCTGCTTATTACCTTATGGTGGCTTCTGATGTCATTACTGTGTCAGCCAACTCCTACATCATAATTATGAATTACATTTTGCATCAAATTATTATTTGTCCAATTTAAAATTATACTGAAGGCCAATATCCAGAAAGTGCCAAGATCCATGTTGTTACCATTTCTTTGCTTACACGCAGCTGAGTTCTCTCCCATACACCCAAACCAAGGTATTGAGCCTGATGCCTTCTGTGTCATCCATCCTACCCTCCATTCATTCCAATTCCCCCTTCAGCTCCACATCAACCATTCCATCTCCATTGGCTCCGTAAAAACCATTACAAGGAAAATTACCCACCCATACCATCCCAGAGGTCCTTACCCAAATATACAAACATCCAGCCCACCTAATTAAAATAGTAAAATAATTAGGACTACCACTCAAGCACTTGTTATCCACAATCCATGAATCATTCATGAATATGCCAAAATTAGATTGAAACTACTAAAAGTACTAATTGACTGAACATGGATACTAAATCACATGATCATCATCCACACATAAAAGACCATTGTGTACCTCAACCTAACCCATATGAATGTGGCATGCATTTCCAAACTGTGCAAGTTCTGTCACTCCCAGCAAATTCTTGAACAATAGCCACTATGCCACAGTTTCAACATTTAGCTACCTGCTCCCATCCGTACGCACTGAGGTGACAAGTTATGAGACAATGATATGAGCATATGCAGGTGGCCATAGTAATGTGTAAATGAGATATAAAAGGGTAGTGCATTGGCAGAGCTGTCATTTGTGCTAAGCTGATCCATTTGAAAAGATTTCTTATGTGGCTATGGCTACACAATGGGAATTAATGGACTTTGAAGATAGAATGGTAGTTGGAGCTAGATGCATGGGACATTTTATTTTGCAAATCCTTACGGAATTCAATATACCAAGATTCACAGTGTCAAGAGTGTGCTTGGAATACCAAATTTTGGATATTACTTCTCCCCATAGACAACCCAGTGGCTGACGGCCTTCATTTAATGACAGAGAGCAGCGGTGTTTTTGTAGAGTTGTCAGTGCTATGAGGCAAGCAACACTACATGAAATAACCACAGTAATCAGTGAAGGATGTGTGAAAAACATGTCCAGTATGACACTATGGAGAAATTTAGCATAAGTGGGCAATGGCAGCAGATAACTGATGCGAGTGCCTTTGCTAAAGTGTGCATCATTTATGATGGCAGCCACGTTTAGGTTCATTCTCCACATCTGATTTCACAAAACACAGTCAACCAATGAACAGAGAACGATGTTGCCAGAGCTCGATTGCAGTGCAGAGAATGGATGAGTGCCTTCAGTTTTAGAAACGTTCAGTCATAAATAAAGTAATTGAACAAAAGGAATGTCTTGATAGCAGACTTTCTTTTATAGAAAGTTTGGAAAAAGCATTCTTTATACCAATCGCTTCATATTCTATTAATTAATTAAACCAAACAAACAATAAGCCTCCTAATTCAGGCGATAGCAAGGAAAGGTGTTTGTATCATTCTCACTAACCGCTTTTTCACAATAAAGAACAGCGATAATTGTTTATTTCCTATTGTACTTCAACAAAACGTGAGTAATTCATAATCATACCAACAGTGTTTGTCGGTATTTTGCGTGATATTTTAAAGTCCTCCAGAAATATATTGAATGACAAGCTCCATTAGCATAATGGCTAAAGTGTTTGGCTGCTAAGCGGAAAGTTCTGAGTTCAAACCTTGATTGGTACTTAATATTTTCTTTATTTAAAAACAATTTCAAAGTGTCTTACTTCATGAATTTTATTCGTTTGAATGTAATTTTTTTAAATTTCTAGAGGCAACTAAAATTGACCATACGGAAAGTATATGCTATGGACTTTTATCTCTGTAAACTCTTCAAAATTTCGTGCAGTGGTGTAATATATCTAATGCTGCACAATAACTGCGTTCAACATCAAAATAAAATTAAGTCATTTATGGGGGGGGGGGGGGGGGGGGGAGGTATCAGTCAAGAAAGATGTGTAAAAATCAAATTTTTGGGCCAAATAGTTCTTGTGAAATCGAAAGATAAAGTGTGTCAAAGCAGTTGAAACACTACGTGTCTGTACAGGTGAGCAGTGCAATGATGACAAAATCGCACCCATCGCGGAATGCAGGGAGCCCGTCTCTGTAGCAGCGAAAGGGTTAATGCGGCCGTGGGGGCTTTACTTCAGAAACTGCGTGCTCCCCCCCTAAACGGAAGTTTGCTAACTATACTGTGGCACTGCTTCTCTTGGCGCATACAACTGGCAATGCAGCAATCTCCCGCGTCTGGGTAGACATGCGTGAACCGCCAAGATAAAAGAATCGAACTATAACAGCATATCACCTGCAGCAATTGTGACTGTATCAATTGGACTGTAGATGACTGGAAAACCATGGCCTGGTCAGATGAGTCCAAATTCAGTCAGGATTAGTGTGTGCTGCAGACCCCATGAAGCCCTGGACCCAAGTTCCCAACAAGGGGCTGTACAAGCTGGTGGTAATTCCATAACAGCGTGGGCTGTTTTTACATGGAATGGACTGCAGCCTGTGGTCCAACTGAACCAATCATTGACTAGAAATTGTTATGTTCAGCTACTTGGGGAGGATTTTCAGCCATTAATGGATTCATATTCCTAAGCAACAGACAATTTAAGTGAATGTTTTGGAAACCCTCATCACTTGACTTAAGTCACACTGAACTTTTATGGGACAAATCAAGAACTCAGTTCATGCACAAAATCGTGCACTTCACTTCCATATTTATGCATGGCTATAGAGGCAGCATGGCTCAGTATTTCTGAAGGTAATTCCAGTGACTTTTCGAGTCCACGTCACATCGAGTTGCTGCACTACACCAGGTGAGAGGGGGCGTGCCATCATATTAGGAGGCATCCAACTACTTCTGTCACCTCACTGTATTGTACCAGATTATACAATTCCTTCACCTCCTAAATTAGCAAAAATATCTTGACCTGACCTACATCCTTAAGAAAACTTGATTCCTGACACCACATTGTATCCATAATCTTTGAAACCATTATACTTACGAGCTCATTCCACCTTCGTTCCTATTCAAAATACTCCACATTCTCCCTCAATGGAATTATAACATCTGTGAGGTTAACCTGAGAAAATTCCTGGGATGCAAATGTATCATTATTTCTATCCTACCCAGCCATTTGATCCCATAATAATGCTTCGCTCCAAATGTTTACCCACACTGCATTTGTTATTTCACTAACAGTGTGATAATAATATTTATAAAAATAAAGAGGAACTTTTTGTGTTTGCAGGATAAACTGCACCTGGACAAGACTGGAGTGTCTGTAATGGCACTGTGCCCCGGGGCCTCAGACACTCCTCTGGTGCATGATGCCCACCAGTTTGTGCTTCACGACTACCTCAAGGAACCCCTTGTCCAGGCTCTCAACATGTTCCCCATCAACAAGTATGTTAGTTCTTTACAACACCCTTGCTTAATTTGTAACACATAATATGGAGATAGATAAGTTAGAGGTAAAACTGAAATGCTTCTCTTCGGAAGTAAAATGTGAAAGTCTTGAGAGTGATTAAATTTTATAAAAACACTTAATGGGACAATTTTCTATACTACTAGTATTTAAATAAGTAAGGCAGAAAAGGCAGTGTGACGTCACAATAGAGAAATGACCAATGACAAAAGACAAAATATCTCATAGCCTCTGCCACTCATATATTTATATTTTCTAAACAATTTGGTCATAATATTTTTGTCCTTGGAGTCTTTCATGGTGGAATGCTTCAATAAAATCTTCCCGGTTTACAAGGTGCATCATTTTGAATAAAACACTTGAGCCTACGACAGCTGTCTCCCTCATTAGCACGAGGAGTTGAAATCAGTGACTGCTGGTACTGGCACAGAGCTCTGCTTATGTAGATGTAATGGCAATGTGGAACCTTCCAGAGAGGGCTGGGGTGGAAGGCAGCTCCTAGTAGCTCTGTCCCATTATGGGGACAATTGACGTCACATTAGTACAAGCAGTTGAGGCCACATTTCAGACTCCTGCTCCCATGTCTCTGCCAGCATCAAGCCTACATCTTTGCTTTTGCTCAATATCAAAAGCCTGCTTCCATGCCCCCACTAAGTGTGTGCCCCTGTCTTCTATCATAAAATTTATCACAATGAGTTTCACTATGTTGCAACAGATTTTGCATAATTTATTATATTACATTTTCTTAACTTGATTCTTTCAACTTAAATGTTATTTTCCTTCTCAAGACATTCTTCATACATAAAAAAATTCAAATTTATTCTTTCAATTCAATTTCTTTTATCATCCTTGATTTTATATGACTAATATTGGGTTTTATTACTCACCCATGTGAATATGATGATGTAACATAATTTTAAAACTACAATCGGTTTTGGTTTTTGATATTAAAAATCATTGTTTTGAAATAATTTAGAATTTACATTCCATAAACAATGAAGTCCCTCATACTTTTGTATTTTTATTAGACATTATTAAATTTAACAGTTGCAATATTCAATTACAAAATGAAACAATTTACTCAAATCAGTAAAAGTGTCTAGAACAGGACTGTATCAGGTGCTGCACAAATTTTTCGTATCACATACTACTTGTACATCTGGCTAAGATTACTAAATTTCCACCTCTAGGCTACCTTAGCATGCCTATGGGACTGAGAAGCTATGAAAGTCATTTATGTTTTCTTCCATTACACATAAAAATTGTAACCAGACATTCTCTAATTGGATATATATCCTGTACTATGGAAGACAAAACGCATCTCCTTCAGGTACATAATATATGAAATGTATGAGAAGGAAGAACTTATGCTGTTATTAACATTTGTTTAATTCTGGTAAGTGTCAACTGTGTGATAGTAATTGTGGCTTAACTTTTTTCCCAGTTTTTAAACCCTAGACGGAATCCATTTTAATGGCAAAGAATTCTGAGAAATGGGAGTTTATGTAACTGTTTCTGAAAAGCGAGTTCATTTTGGCACATATTTTCATTTGTCATGACATTTTCATTATGCTGCAAGTTCTGCAATTATGAATGGTTTTCACTTATATAACTTGATTCCATTACATTTTCATTGATTTCATCCTCATTGACTCAGTTCATTTTATTTCAGTGAATTTTATTAAACTGAAATAATCGTTTTTCTGATGAATAAAGAAGAATCCAGAATAGTAACATTCCTCTAAATTTTCAAGAATATTAGAGTAAAAAATAAGTGGCATGATAAAGAAATGAGATTTTATATTTTAAATAGTCTGATGGTAGGGTTACTGGACAAGGAAATGCTTAATCACATGACATTTGGCATATGACAGTATCCAGAAGTGTAGAAACCATATGAAAGTGTACACTTATTTCAAGAAAGACATACTGCCTCTTCTGCAACACCAAAACAAGTAATATAGGATATGGTGATTTGTCTTCTTGACAAATTGCAAGTTCTCCCTCAAAAAGTCATTAGTGGTGCTATTGAATCCACATTATTTATGTGTGAAGTACTGGTGACAGTTCATTTTGATCACAGACCATAAAAAAAAGCACTCCATCTTCAGGCCACAAGTGGCCCATCAGGACCATCCGACCGCTGTCTCATCCTCAGTTGAGGATGTGGATAGGAGGGGCATGTGGTCAGCACACTGCTCTCCCGGTCGTTATGATGGTTTTCTTTGACCGGAGCCACTACTATTCGGTCGAGTAGCTCCTCAATTGGCATCACGAGGCTGAGTGCACCCCGAAAAATGGCAACAGTGCATGGCGGCTGGATGGTCACCCACCCAAGTGCCAGCCATGCTCGACAGTGCTTAACTTAGGTGATCTCACGGGAACCGGTGTTTCCACTGTGGCAAGACCGTTGCTACAGACCATAAAAAGCAACTACAAATGAAGTTTCTTTGTCTGTGTATGTGCCGCCTTTGAATTCAGACCTGATTTTGGTTTTGATGTGGTAATATGCTGGTAGCAGATTGTTCATAATTATGACACCTAATTAAGGAAGCTTCTAGTCTTATGTCTACATCCATAGCCTGCAAACCATTGTGAATGGTGCTCTCCACAGTATAAGTGAAGAATCCAAAAATATACCATAGCCTTCCACATATCCTTTCCACAGGGGCCACAAAGAAATGATTTATTAATTACTGTACAGACATAAGAATTTAAGCAATCATTCTTCCTGGCTATATACGTATATGGCATGGAAAGAAATTGTAATACATTGTGGTTCTTGAAATTTTGTTACTAGGCTCTGGCAAGATAATTGACATTTTTCTTCAGCATCTACCAGAATTTCTGTTTTACTCTCCCATAGGTTAAACAAATGTGTGACCATTCATGCTGCTCTTTGTTGTATACATTCTACATCCTTTGTTAGTCTTATTTGGAATGGGTCTCATACAATTGATAAATATTCTAGTATGGTTCTTATGAAATTTCGTAAAGTATCTCTTTTGTAAACTTAGAGCTGGGTGTACTCATTTTTTCTATGACAACTCACCACTGTAATTTGACTTCTAATATGGATAACTTCCCAAAAACTGAGACTCCATAAGTGTCCATCTATGACATGGAAATACAGGTATAACCATTGTGAGTACCCATCACTGTTCCTTTTTCAATGCCAGCACTATGGTTCCATATTTCGACCATTTCAAAGATTTCATATACTGATTTGTATTTTTTACAGAAACCTGAGGATGTGTCTATACTGACATGAAACGAGTAGCTGCAAATAAAGCACCTTCATATAGCTATGCACCTTTTGGAAACACCTCATCATTCTTCACTTTTTAACTGTTGTAATTTTTATTATAATTTGAATGGTTGCTGAGTGCTGAGTGATGTTATTGTTATTTATAATATCTCTAAGCTGTGGTTGCCCCCCCAGAAAGTTTCTTTTTTTTTATAATTTCTACACAACATAATTGCCCCATCAGATTCTCAAAACGTCCTCTAATCCAAGCACAGGTGTTCTGGCTGGACTAATTTGCAGTGTGAGTGTTTCTTGACAGCACAGAAGTGCTCTGAGTTACAATATAGATAAATAATTATTGCTGGTTTAAATATGCATTTAAATTATGAACTGATGTTGCTATTAGGAATTGTTGAGCTGCTGTTTGCATTTTGGCAGCAGGTTTCATTTGACAAGAGAGAGAGTATTGAACACTTTCTTGTGTAATGAACTCCAGTCTGCGCAGTGCTAAGGTTTTGGCAGTTCACAAAGCAGGTCAAATTTTCTTATTGTGTTGTGACTGTGACAGGGGGTTTTGGTTTGTGCACATGGTTATGAATAGCAAAAAACATCAATGGGTGTATATATTGGTATATTATTTTCAAACTTCTTAACTTTCTACTTAGGTTTCTGTATGAATAACTAAGATGGAACAGAATGTGTGGATGAATGATTGGATGAATCCAGCACAATTTAAATCTTCTTTCCAACTCCTATGTGAATGATTACTCTGGAGAGAAGGGATGAAAATACTGTATCTTATGCATCCTCTGCATGTGAATGATTACTCTGGAGAGAAGGGATGAAAATACTGTATCTTATGCATCCTCTGCTTTCTGCTTGCAGGACGGAGTTCATCGCTGAGGGATTAATGCGAGTCATTCGTGAAGGCGAATCTGGATCCGTGTGGGTAGCAAGCCTTGAAATGATCAAACCAGTGATCTACCCAAGGCTGTTGCAGCCTTCTACATAATAATGTCTGAAAACAAGAACTTTGTAATACACATTCTATGTAAACAAAAATCATTGCTGTAAACTTCATGTTTACTTCATTATGCTGTTACTGAGTACAAAAATTCCACATTTAGAAGGAAACAGGCTACTCAAATAAATATTATATCACACACAAGTAACACACAAATGCCTAGGACTACAGAATTATGGATATGTAGAAACAATTCAAAATTTGGGCCATAGCAGGGCTCAAAATCAGATTTCCTGCTTGCTCCAAGCATTAACCTTAACCACAAAGATTGTACAGCGCAACTCTAGGCCTCATTTAAACTTTCATTTTCACTGGTTCATTTTCACTGTTTCTACCTATGATTTCTGAACTCTAGTGCTCAAGATCCTCTCCATTATTCTTAAAATTTCCTATTTTGCATCTTAAAAAGCTTCAAACACAGCACTGTATTACTGTACAATATTTATTAACGTGGAGTAAAAGATAGAAAAATAAAGTTGCTATGTTTGTGGCAGATAGTTCTAAGGGCTGTCGTTAAATAACATGGCACACTTAGCTTCTTTGAGACATTTTCACTGTATGTGTATCACCCATAAAATCATCAAAGTTTTGTGTTTTTAGTGGTATTAAGCTTGGTGGCATGTTTGAAACTTAACTGGGAGGACAGGAAGAAGAGGGCTAGCCGCTAGCAAATAAGTTGCTAAGATGGACTGGAGTTGGATTCACTAGAGGGTCCCATATCCTCACACACTGTCTTTGGTATATGCTTTTAGCCATTAAGATTTTGCTTATTACTTCTTTCAGCTGTCTGTTCTGATGCTATTACACTAGTGGTTGTTACCATGTGAAAATGTGACAAATATTAATTGGCTGATACAAGAATAAATCAAATTCTTTAAGTTACTCATTGACAACTACAAGCAGTAAGAAAGTATTTTTTGAACTGACTATAGAAGTCATCATTGTGTAGTAGTGAAAGTTTTTAACAGGCTGTCAATCAGAGATATTGTTGTCTGCATAGGTAAAGTGATATTATTATGTTTGGAATACTATCTAGTTTGTTGTGAAAGCAATTAAATGAAGCATTTGCGTCAAGTGTCCTTAGCGACTCAAAATTAGATTTGAAGTGCAAATTTGAATCTAGTGGCATACAACATTATGCAATCTTGTGTTGACTTCCTTTAGTTTTTATCACAGTATATATGTTGTGGTACTATAAATACAAATTTTATTGCATTTTTGTTTTCGTCCATTAGAACCCATACCTCCCACATTATTCTCCAGTCCTGAATGAACATTCTGTCATGAGCATTTCACACAAAGTAATTTACAGGCAATATTTGACTGAATAGAACACATTCATTCCACAGGCTCTAATGACTGTAATACAACTTCTGCCATAAGGTAAATACAAACCATTCATAGTTACACCCTAAAAATGAAAAACTGCTTAAACAACTGAGGTGTAAACTATAAATCCCTGTAATTGTTCATATTATAGATATGTTTGCTTAGCAGACTGCCACACATTAGAAATAAGTGAAATTAACTGCTCATGGAGATTAATGAACCATACTGTGATGAGTGGTCGAGTAGGGAGATTTTAGTCATTTAGTTATTTGAAAACACAGCTATCTTACATTGTTAGCCTCCATTGCCTTAGCTACATTATTAATTAGCTAGCTGTGTTATTAATTGTTACTGAATTAATAAAGCTTGAAAGATTTTTCTGTGTTTGTCTTTATTCTACCTTTTGTTATTAACTTTCACTGAAAATGTGCTTTCTAGAGTTTTAGAGTTTTTTATTATTTTATTTTCAAATTTTCCTTTAATTTAAATTCTGGAAAATTTGTGGCAAATCCCAATAGGACCAAACTGCTGAGGTCATCGGTCCCTAGGCTCACGCATTACTTAATCTAACTTAAACTAACTTAGCTAAGGACAACACACACACAAACACCCACACCTGAGGGAGGACTCAAACTCCTGCACTAACCATGGCAAGGCACTTCAGTCTGCACGTTGTAGCTATGCGGCCCTTTAATTGAGGTTATGCTGCTGCAAAATTTTAATATTTTATGGAGGGTTAACTGAACTAAGCACTCAGTTAAACCCACAAAAATCCTTTAAGCCCTCTCTTATAATTATTGTTATATATAAATCAATAGAAACATTATAATTAGACATGGTGTAAATTACAGGATTGATAATGTCAAAATAACATAACAAAAACCACCAATTATTGAGAATATCCGCAATGACAAGTTTACTTGCAAATATGACAATCATTCATTGGTGTCTGGAGAGCAACTCTTAAACAATGTACAGGAAAGGTTTTCACCTTACGAATTGATGATTTCAGTTTTAAGAAGTTAAATGAACATCTGAAAATTTTCACAGAAGTTCAAGAAAGAATGCTTCTTGACTATGGCTTATTGTCACTGCATGTGGTAGCCATTAAGGCTTAAAGACAAAAACCGACAGCATTCTGACATTATAATCTGCTAAGGGGAGTCAAAAATCTATACTGAATAAATGGTAAAGAGAGAAAATGGCAGAACTGATATAGCTCTGGGTGTTCATAAAATGAAACTGACCTCCAATGCAAATACGAGTTTCAGCAAGAAGACACACTCTAGCTGGGTAAGGTAGGAGCAACCACTGTCTAGAAGTCACTGATAGTGATGACTCAAATAGTCTGCAGAGCACTTGGACAGCCTCCACTTACAAATAGAGGTGAACTTGTGGCCATGGTTGCAATAATTATTGCTTCAGGAGCAGCTATGTCCCAGTTAATGATCACATGCTACACAATGTCCTGCCTGGTCTTTCAAATAGTTCTGTAATATTGGACTGCATCAACAGTTGATCACATTTATCACTTCCACAGCACACCATCAGACAAGAAGGCCCACAATTTTATGCTGCTAAAATTTTGCATGTCCTAAGAGATAGAGACATTTTATTGATGTTTGACTAGTACAATTAAATTTTGGCCTACAGGTGAAACAGGTTTTGTATGTGAGATGAAAGTTGAACATGTAATTACTGAATCCAGTTCTTTTATGACCATTTGAATGTGCAAAGTGATATGAATGAACTCACATCGTATTAGCTTTTATTAGCATTTTGTAAGCTATTGTAATTTTATTATTTTTTGTTTGTATGTCATTATGCTGTATTCCATTACATGCAGTCATTAGGTGCCTTGTTATGTATTATGTTTTTGAATGTATACAAATTAACAATAGTGGCTCAGTATACCTCACATCATGGATCAGTTTACCTCCTGTAGATGGTTAAGTGGCCACTTACAATTACGGTACATTTTGTTACCTGTCTTTGTTAATATTTGGAGAGGGCATTTAATTTTTTTTTCAGATATTTCTCAACACAATGGCATGTTCAACATGCTTCAAAAATATTGACAGGAAAAATTAAAAACTAAAAACTGTCTCAAGTTTTTTTCTCCATCAGTTTTCCAGTCATAGGCAATGAACTAATATTTAGAAAATAGCCACAGTGTTCTGCAAACTGAATTCTGAATTCAGATACTGAGAAGCCATTGTTAGTACCTGCCGTTCCTTCAGCAGGTACCTGGAGGATGTTCTTGAGGTCAGAGCACAAATAATTCTTATTACTCGATTGTAGACGCAGAAACTGTACCTTGGATTGGAGAAATTACCCTGAAAAAGTATCACATATAAAATTAAGGAATGAAAGTAACTCAGGTACGTTTTTGTAATCATCTGTTTGACAATATCTGCAGAAATAAAGTTTATTTTATGTACTTAAGCAGTCTGTGGTATGCTCCTCCCACTAGAACTTATTAACAAGTTGTAATGCCAAGAATTTAATAGTCAACTTCTTCTACAAAGTTCAGTGGCAAATAATTGGGCAGGATCCACTTGATAATGTTCATAAAAATTTCATTAAGTGTTTTTTCCAAAACTTTAATGATTTGATTTTTATTGCAGTGTTTTCATCATCTGTTAATAAAACAAAATTGGCATTTGATAACATTACTGATGGAAGGTGATTCATAGACTCAAGAAAAAGCAAAGCCCTAACATGGAATTAGGGATGATACTGCATGTAATTAATTTTCAGTAGGATGGTGACATAGCTTAATGCAAGACTCTTTTCTGTTGACACACTCTGTTTATTGGTAGGAAGAGATCATTTGAACCTTTTCTGCCATTTCCTGTAATAACTTACTTAAAATATATTCTGGTTCACACAAGTACCTTTGACATACACAGAATATAGCAGTAGCCAGTAACTTACTATCTAATAAATTAAGTACCTTCTCACTGTATGGCTAAATAGTGTTCTTGGTACTGAGACCCTGTAAAAATCTAAACTATGACTAAACCAAGTCATAATGAATCTTTATCAGTTGGTGTGTGAAGAGAAGTGGTAGTTTAAGTACTGAGGTGGTCTTATAGATTACATTGAAATTTCTATATAGGCACTCCACAAATCACTCTCACAGCATGTTTCTGTAATTTAGAAATTTCTCAGTTCTTGTGCACTTTTCTAGTATTATCCTGGTGCTGTTTTGTTGTGGTTTTCAGTCCTGAGACTGGTTTGATGCAGCTCTCCATGCTATTCTGGTGCAGTAAACTGAAAATTTTAAACAATTATATTTACCTAACACAGTGAAAACTATTTCTAAAAGAAAAAAATTGTGCTGTTACATACCTGTAGACCAGTGCCCTCATTCAACTATAATCAACTATGCATTCAGCATCCCAGAGTTTTTTTATATTTTGCTGGTAATGTGTACTATTAAATCTTGAGTTACTTTATTTGCTATAAACAATTTCTATGCTTGTTGTATTACTCTCTCTTTTTTTTTGGATCATGTGGCAGTCATAAAATAGTTGCTTACCTCTCTCTCTCTCTCTCTCTCTCTCTCTCTCTCTCTCTCTGCGTGTGTGTGTGTGTGTGGGGGGGGGGGGGGAGGGGGGTGGAGGGGGGGGGTATGAGGTTATTTACCACAGCTGGAATGCCATGAATGTAAATCATAAGTGAATTTGAAGGAATAATGGTCAATGAAGTTGTTACCTTAATTCCAAGATGAATCTTTCATCCTGCCATGGAATGTTTGTTGCTTTGAAACTTCGTGGAAGATTAAAATTGTATGTCAGACTGGGACTCAACTGAAAATGTTGCTTTTGTGGACAATGTTCTCAGTGTATGATGTACCCAGACAAAACCAGGACCTTCTCTCACAGCTGCAACTCCTACCAGTAACTATCTCCTACTTATTCAACGAGGAACTTAGTTTTATTAGTGTTCCTGCATTTTGAATTTTGTGCTGTAGCTGCGACCTCTATTTCTGAAGGCTGTTCTTTGTTTCCTGTTACATTAATATGACACATCTTTCAGTAATGATTTATCATTTATACAGTAAAAAAACAGAGCAGCTTGTGTGTGTGGGAAAATGCTGAGTGCCATGGCCAACATGTGAAAAGTGGTCTTAGAATCATGTTAAATAGTTCATAGAGTTTTGTAAATAAAACAGAAAGAAACTTCCACATGGGAAAAATATATTAAAAACAAAGATTCCAAGACTTACCAAGCAGGAAAGCGCCGGCAGACAGGCACATGAACAAAACACACAAACACACACACAGAATTACGAGCTTTCGCAACTGGCAGTTGCTTCGTCAGGAAAGAGGGAAGGAGAGGGAAAAATGAAAGGATGTGGGTTTTAAGGGAGAGGGTAAGGAGTCATTCCAATCCCGGGAGCGGAAAGACTTCCCTTATGGGAAAAAAAGGACAGGTGTACACTCGCACACACACACACATATCCATCCGCACATACACAGACACAAGCAGACATATTTAAAGGCAAAGAGTTAAGGGCAGAGATGTCAGTCGAGGCGGAAGTACAGAGGCAAAGAAGTTGTTGAAAGAAAGGTGTGGTATGAGCGGCGGCAACTTGAAATTAGCGGAGGTTGAGGCCTGGCGGATATCGAGAAGAGAGGATATACTGAAGGGCGAGTTCCCATCTCCGGAGTTCGGATAGGTTGGTGTTGGTGGGAAGTATCCAGATAACTCGGACGGTGTAACATTGTGCCAAGATGTGCTGGCCGTGCATCAAGGCATGTTTAGCCACAGGGTGATCCTCATTACCAACAAACACTGTCTGCCTGTGTCCATTCATGCGAATGGACAGTTTGTTGCTGGTCATTCCCACAAAGAAAGCATCACAGTGCAGGCAGGTCAGTTGGTAAATCACGTGGGTGCTTTCACATGTGGCTCTCCCTTTGATCGTGTACACCTTCCGGGTTACAGGACTGGAGTAGGTGGTGGTGGGAGGGTGCATAGGACAGGTTTTACACCAGGGGCGGTTGCAAGGGTAGGAGCCAGAGGGTAGGGGAGGTGGTTTGGGGATTTCATAGGGATGAACCAAGAGGTTACGAAGGTTAGGTGGACGGCGGAAAGACACTCTTGGTGGAGTGGGGAGGATTTCATGAAGGATGGATCTCATTTCGGGGCATGATTTTAGGAAGTCGTATCCCTGCTGGAGAGCCACATTCAAGGTCTGATCCAGTCCCGGGAAGTATTCTGTTACAAGTGGGGCACTTTTGGGGTTCTTCTGTGAGAGGTTCTGGGTTTGAGGGGATGAGGAAGTGGCTCTGGTTATCTGCTTCTGTACCAGGTTGGGAGGGTTGTTGCGGGATGCGAAAGCTGTTTTCAGGTCGTTGGTGTAATGGTCGAGGGATTCAGGACTGGAGCAGATTCGTTTGCCACGAAGGCCTAGGCTGTAGGGAAGGGACCGTTTGATGAGGCCCCTCATTGCACACAGACCCAGTCTCTCCCATCTACTCAATCTCCCACTTCCAGCTCCACTCCCCCCAACACCTCAAAATTCTAGTCAACACAATCTGAAACCACAACACCCCAATTCAGTAGTTAACCTTTCCTCCAAACCCCTCTCCCAATCCGAAACCTCTGTCCTATCCAAAGGCCTCACCTTCAGCCCCACTCCCAGGTTCAACCAAACTGCCCTTGTCAAGGATTTACTGTCCTACACTCATAGTCTCTGCTGGAAATATCACTTTGCCACGAAGAAAAACAATCCTGATCCCACTCCTAATGATCCAACTCCCCAAGACACTATCCAAATTGAACCCTGCCTGCAACAGTTCCGTCCTCCATCACAGCGGGACCCACCTCCTCTTCCTCAAAATCACCCTCTCCAAACCTTCCAGGAATTTCTCACTTCCCGCCTTGCCTCTCAATCTTTCTTGAAAAACCTTAATCCTACTCCCAACATCACCACAGCCGAATCCCAGGCTATCCGTGATCTGAAAGCTGACCGATCCATCATCATTCTTCCGGCTGACAAGGGTTCCACGACCGTGGTACTTGATCGTCGGGAGTATGTGGCTGAGGGACTGCGTCAGCTTTCAGACAACTCTACATACAAAGTTTGCCGAAGTAATCCCATTCCTGATGTCCAGGCGGAGCTTCAAGGAATCCTCAGAACCTTAGGCCCCCTACAAAACCTTTCACCTGACTCCATCAAACTCCTCACCCCACCGTCACCTCGCACTCCTACCTTCTACCTACTTCCTAAAATTCACAAACCCAAACATCCTGGCCGCCCCATTGTAGCTGGTTACCAAGCCCCCACAGAACGTATCTCTGCCTACGTAGATCAACACCTTCAACCCATTACATGCAGTCTCCCATCCTTCATCAAAGACACCAACCACTTTCTCGAACGCCTGGAATCCGTACCCAGTCTGTTACCCCCAGAAACCATCCTGGTAACCATTGATGCCACTTCCCTATACACAAATATCCCGCACGTCCAGGGCCTCGCTGCAATGGAGCACTTCCTTTCACGCCGATCACCTGCCACCCTACCTAAAACCTCTTTCCTCGTCACCTTAGCCAGCTTCATCCTGACCCACAACTTCTTCACTTTTGAAGGCCAGACATACCAACAATTAAAGGGAACAGCCATGGGTACCAGGATGGCCCCCTCGTATGCCAACCTATTTATGGGTCGCTTAGAGGAAGCCTTCTTGGTTACCCAAGCCTGCCAACCCAAAGTTTGGTACAGATTTATTGATGACATCTTCATGATCTGGACTCACAGTGAAGAACAACTCCAGAATTTCCTCTCCAACCTCAACTCCTTTGGTTCCATCAGATTCACCTGGTCCTACTCCAAATCCCATGCCACTTTCCTAGATGTTGACCTCCATCTGTCCAATGGCCAGCTGCACACATCCGTCCACATCAAACCCACCAACAAGCAACAATACCTCCATTATGACAGCTGCCACCCATTCCATATCAAACGGTCCCTTCCCTACAGCCTAGGCCTTCGTGGCAAACGAATCTGCTCCAGTCCTGAATCCCTCGACCATTACACCAACAACCTGAAAACAGCTTTCGCATCCCGCAACAACCCTCCCAACCTGGTACAGAAGCAGATAACCAGAGCCACTTCCTCATCCCCTCAAACCCAGAACCTCTCACAGAAGAACCCCAAAAGTGCCCCACTTGTAACAGAATACTTCCCGGGACTGGATCAGACCTTGAATGTGGCTCTCCAGCAGGGATACGACTTCCTAAAATCCTGCCCCGAAATGAGATCCATCCTTCATGAAATCCTCCCCACTCCACCAAGAGTGTCTTTCCGCCGTCCACCTAACCTTCGTAACCTCTTGGTTCATCCCTATGAAATCCCCAAACCACCTCCCCTACCCTCTGGCTCCTACCCTTGCAACCGCCCCCGGTGTAAAACCTGTCCTATGCACCCTCCCACCACCACCTACTCCAGTCCTGTAACCCGGAAGGTGTACACGATCAAAGGGAGAGCCACATGTGAAAGCACCCACGTGATTTACCAACTGACCTGCCTGCACTGTGATGCTTTCTATGTGGGAATGACCAGCAACAAACTGTCCATTCGCATGAATGGACACAGGCAGACAGTGTTTGTTGGTAATGAGGATCACCCTGTGGCTAAACATGCCTTGATGCACGGCCAGCACATCTTGGCACAATGTTACACCGTCCGAGTTATCTGGATACTTCCCACCAACACCAACCTATCCGAACTCCGGAGATGGGAACTCGCCCTTCAGTATATCCTCTCTTCTCGATATCCGCCAGGCCTCAACCTCCGCTAATTTCAAGTTGCTGCCGCTCATACCACACCTGTCTTTCAACAACTTCTTTGCCTCTGTACTTCTGCCTCGACTGACATCTCTGCCCTTAACTCTTTGCCTTTAAATATGTCTGCTTGTGTCTGTGTATGTGCGGATGGATATGTGTGTGTGTGTGTGCGAGTGTACACCTGTCCTTTTTTTCCCATAAGGGAAGTCTTTCCGCTCCCGGGATTGGAATGACTCCTTACCCTCTCCCTTAAAACCCACATCCTTTCATTTTTCCCTCTCCTTCCCTCTTTCCTGACGAAGCAACTGCCAGTTGCGAAAGCTCGTAATTCTGTGTGTGTGTTTGTGTGTTTTGTTCATGTGCCTGTCTGCCGGCGCTTTCCTGCTTGGTAAGTCTTGGAATCTTTGTTTTTAATATAGTTCATAGAGTTTGATTTTCTATGTCATTGGTAGTCTGTGAGGCAAAAAATGAGGCAGGAAAATGAGATAAGATAAAATGTGGCAGGTAAATAAGACCTGTAAGGTACCTCACAGCTGACGTATGAGGTTGAAAGTCTGCTTAGGTGACAACAATGAGGGACTTCATGGTCAACAACCTGTTCCCAGCTTGTGTATTTTTTATGCTCATTCAACAATTCTATCTATGTCTTATGATTGCACCAGCAGCTGTCCCAGTCTTTGCTTTAGATTATTTACTTATATTTATTGCATTGTTATCTGCAACTGGGGAAAGGTTAACTTTGTTGGTCCTGCATATTTTAATGATTTTCACAGAGATAAACTCATGCTGCAGTGTTCTTCTTTGGCACACCAGTGTAGAAGTGTGAACAAGAACAGCTAAGCAAAAAATCCATGCAACACTCTTGTTTATTTATATATAAAGGCTGACTTCAGAATTTTTGTTTGTGTGAGATCATGTGTACAAGATTTTTGTGTTGATTTGAAGTTCAAGATTCACATACTTTACTGTTCACATCACTTTTGCATAATCTTTCACCAACTGTTATCAGCACTCACTTGTATTTTGATATACTTCAATCGTTTCAGTGACTGACAGAGAAGGTTGAGAGAACCAGCCTTGTGGAGCAAGTTTCAATGAAGCTCACAAAATTTGCAGCATTGTCTTCAAAACTGTTTGTGGAATTTTGGTTCTGCATTGAGCGTAAGGACTGAACCAGAGACTTTGAAGGTTCTATGACAAGCTAGGTGGTGAGTTTCATGACTTGCGCCATAGCGTTGAGAACTGTAAGATCTCCCTAAATGGGTCAGGTGTGCACTATTGAACAAAGGCTGCTACTCAGGTAGCTGACTGTGTGTGGGCTGCACTCAAGGGATATGAGATTATGTGACTCTCCATCCAGTCAAGATAACAATAGCTGCAGGTAACGCAGAGGTATCAGTGTAACTTGAAAAGAAATGCCTCCCAAAGGTGGGAGTATTAAAATCCTAATGGTAAACTGCCAAAGCATTCACAACCAAGTGCCAGACTTCAAAGTGCTCATAAAAAGCAGTGAAGCTCACATAATACTAGATACAGAAAGCTGACTGAAACCTGAAAATGAGATTTTAGGGGAAAAATTAATAGTATATTGAAAGAATAGGCAGACGGGAAGTGGATATGGTGTATTTGTTGCAGTATATAAAAAACTCAAATCCATCAAGATAGAAACTGAAGTTACGTACAAAATTGTTTGGATAAGATTCTGTATCAGGGTGCAAATAATGGAAATGCCATGTGGCTAGGGCCTCCCTTCGGGTAGACCGTTCGCCTGGTGCAAGCCTTTCGAGTTGACGCCACTTCGATGACTTGCATGTTGATGGGGATGAAATGGTGATGACAAGGACAGCTAAACACCCTGTCTCTGAGAGGAGAAAATCTCCGACCCAGCCGGGAATCGAACTCTGGCCATTAGGTATGACATTCCGTAGTGCCAACCGCTCAGCTACCAGGGACGGACAGTGCGCATATTAAATGTTAACTGAAGCCTTTTGTTGCCTACCACACTCATCTGCCAATGTAAGCTTCAGAGAAAACGTCAGTTCACTTGCACGTAAGGTCCACAGTCATACTGCAATCATTGGTTGGGACTTAAATTATCTAACAACTGACTGGGAAAATTACAGTTTTGATAGGGGTGTGAGTGATAAGACATGCTGTGAAGCATTACTAAATGCCTACACTGAAAACTACCTACAACAGACAGTTAGGAACCCCACTCATGATAGAAATATGTTGGATCTAATGGCAACAAGTAGATCTGATCTTTTTGATGATGTCCTCACTGAAAGTAGTATCAGTGAACATGACATGGATATGACAACAATGATTAAAAAAGTACAAAGGACAACTGAAACAAGCACAAAGATGTGTACGTTCAGTAAATTAGATAAAAATCAGTTGTCAAACAATGGGAAATCCAGGATGGAATGTAACAATACCAGAGAAGGAAAGTTGCTTCTCACCACCAACACTAGCTTTTCTGAATTGTGCAGGTGGGAATTTTCCCTGCAATACATCCTACGTTCCCGTAACCCTCCTGGCCTCAACCTTCGTTAGTTACTGTCCTCACCCATCCAGCCCCCTCCCTGTTCCCATTCCAGCCCTTACACAGCCATCATTTCACCGCCACACCTAGTCTTTTAATTTATTTTTGTTTTTCTTTTTGTTATTATTTTTATTTCTCTCCCTTCCACTACTTACCCCCTCCCCCATCAGCACCTTCTGTCCTGCCATCTATCTGAACTGCAACACTTCACCGTCCACCACCCCGCCATACTTCCCTCCCCCTCCCCACCCCAGCCTCCTCCTTACCCCCACCCAGTTGCCTCTCCCATCATGCACTGGTACTGCTGCTTGCAGTGTAGTTTCAGCTCTCTGAGACTGCAGACGTGTGTGCAAGTTGTGTTTGTGTGAGTGTATGTGTGTATGTGTGTCTACTGCTGACAAAGGCCTTAATGGCCAAAAGCTATGATTGTGTGAATCTTTTTATTGTGACTATAGCGACTCAGTATCTCCGCTATTTGGTATTGTAAAATGCGTAGTGGCATACCTCAATGAGTAACTTGAAACTTTCATCACAGAACAGGTGCATGGAAAGGAACTATGGCTCAAGTTTAAAATAATAACTGACCATGCACTAGATTCATATGTACCAAGTAGAATGGGAGGGAATCTCCAAGGTATACAGTCATTGTAAATAAACTGCTGAGTCCTGCATTATAGGTGTAAAATAAGATGTAGGGCTACAGATAGAGATGCTGAATGAAACATGTTTGGCTGTTAAGAGAGCAATGCATCATGCCTTCAGTGACTACAATAGCAGAATATTGTGAAATGATCTTTCACAAAACCCAAAGGAATTCTGGTTGTATGTAAAGGTCCTTAGTGGCATCAAGGTTAGTGTCCATCACTAGCAAATGAGACAGGAAACTGTGTTAGAAACTGTATATATTTAACTGAAAAGTACATGTAAATGTGTAACTTCAGTTGACAAAGCCAACTGCATGGTAAACACACTGAAAGGCTAATAAATAAACATCTAAACACTTTGTGCAATTGTGTGTTTACACTGAGGTGACAATAGTCACGGGACAGCTATATGCAGATACACCACATGCATAAGATATAAAAGGGCAGGGCATTGGCAGAGTCGTCATTTGTACTAGGTGATTCTTGTGAAACAGTTTCTGATGTGATTATCATTAAACAACAGGGATTAACACATAGCACATCTACTTCAGAAATCATGAGGGAATTCGATTTTCTGATATTCACACTGTCAAGAGTGTGCTGGGAATGCCAAATTTCAGTATTATCTCTCGCCATGAACAATACAGTGGCTGACAGCCTTCACTTAACTGACAGCAGTAGTATTTGCATAGAGTTATCATTGTTAACAGACAAAGGCTGTTAGTGGCACCAAACATAGTGACCAGTCCCTAGTGAATGAGACAGGAACTGAAATTTAGGGTAGCACAGCAAAAGCTGAAATGCTTAACTCTGATTTAAAATTTTTCTGTACAAAGGAAAACCAAGAACAATTTTCCCAATTTAATCCTTGTATCACTGAAAAGATGAATTAAATAAATATTAGTAGCAGTGGTGTTGAGAAACTGCTGACATTATTAAAACTGAACAATGCTCCATGGTCCAATGGAATCCCTGTCAGATTATATACTTAATTTGAGACTGAGTTTGCCCCTCAGTTCTTGGAAAAAAGCACAGATCACACCCATCTGCAAGAAGGATAATAGAAGAGATCAAAACAACCATCCAATATCCTTGACATTGATTTGTTGTAGGATCTTAGAACATATTCTGAGCTGAAACATAATGAAGTGTCTTGATCAGATTGACCTCCTCAATGCCAATCATCATGGACTCCAAAAATATTGATGATGTGATACCCAACTTACACTTTTCTCACATGACGTACTGAAAGCTTTCAATCAAGGCAGTCAGATAGATGAAGTATTTCTTAATTTCCCAAACACATCTGACTCTGTACCACACCTTTGATTATATGTGATATTAAATGAAATTTGTGATTGGACCGGGGGCAAGTGATCATATAGGCTAGCTGTAGATAAATTTTATTTATTTCATATTCCATCAATCCATATTGTGATAAATCATGTGGATGTGGAATGAGTCAAGATTACATAACACAGATATAATACATGTATATAAAATGATAAAAATGCACCATAAAATGATTAGTAAGCTTGATACTTAAAATTAAATCAAAGGTATAGCTACAATAACATAAAACAATTGCTTGACAAGAAAATATTGTACATTGTCCAACTTAAACAGTTAAAAATGAGTTATAGCAAAACACATTAAAACTAAGTTTTAAGAATATAAATACCAATGGCAATACAATTTACAAAAAAACAATCATTGCTTTATCTGCAGGTACTCATCAATAGAGTAGAAAGAATTTCCGATTATGTATCCTCCTAGTTTGTGTTTAAAAGTAGGTAAGACATTATCGTGAACTTCAATATCCAAAAGAAGAAATTTGAAATTTTTTGTGGCAGAATAATGAACACCTTTCTGTAAAAGACTTAAACATTTCAGATTCCTACGTAAATCATTTTTTGACCTACTATCATGATCATGATATTCACTGTTAGTTTTAAAAAGAGACTGGTTATTAGAAACAGAAATCATGAAAGAAAATATGTATCGAGAGATGACTGTTAATATTTGCAACTCATGGTACAGACTTCTGTAAATTCTCACAGCTCTCTTCTGTCCAGTAAATATTTTTTTTTGGCTAAAGGCCTGTCACCCCAAAATATGACATGATAGAATGGAAATAACCAAAGTAGGCAGCTTTCATAGCATCCAAGTCACGAATGGTGGTGACTACACACAGAGCATAAGTTGCCACACTGAGCCTAGGATATGCACAGACCAGTTCAACTTGCCATCAATTAGAATGCTCAAGAACTTTGATGATTCACAGTGTTGTGCATTTAGTGTATCACAGTTTAAGTGGCATACATCATATTCTTGCTGACATGTATGAAATGGCACAAACTAAGTTTTTATAATATTTAGAGTTAGTCGATTGCACTTAAATCAGTGTAGGATGTCAACAAGTTTATAGCATTATATTTATTTTCTGGGTCATTGTTAGCAGAATAGTGGTATCATTAACGAAAAGAGTAAATTTACACTTGTTGTCAGTACAAAGTGGGGTTTTGATCCGATCAAAGGCACGGAGTGCGTCGAAGATGCGATGCAATGTATTGCCAAAGTATTTGCCAGAGAGCGCTGCGGTAAGTGCAAAGTGTCTGGTAACAGTTTGTTATTGGCTGTATGACAAAGGAGCAAACATGCTGTGGCTTAACAGGTTGTGTAAGAGATGCTGGATGAGCAACACTCACGGTAAAGATGGAGTTATATAGGCGTTTGATGTCGCAGCAGGGGAGAAAACAGCAAGCTGCACACGACTGACCTTGGTGGTGGATGACTCCGGTGTAGACGGAAGCGTCACCTCTGAGTCCGTGGATTGTGTGTGTGTTACAGCAGTAGATGGCAGGATGTTCCGAGCGGAGTTGACAGTGTCGGTGTTTTGATGTGCAAAACAGCCATGATCGAAGGTTGGGGGGCATGGCCGTGAGCCCTGTGCATGAGGTGTGGTGACAGCAAGAGATGGTGGAAGGCAGACGTGGTCAGCAAAACCGCAGTCAAAGCAGAAATGCGATGAGACATAATGTGAATGTGAAGAAGTCGAATCGGCGGATGAACTACTGGTCTGTGGCAGAGAGGTGACAGAGTTCAATGGAACTGGAGCTGTGTGTGTGCTGTCGCTGTCAGCGCTGCGGTCGAGTCGTAAGGCTGCAAGCTGCTTGTACGAAGCTGCTGCACGGTCATGTGTCGGAGCGGAAAGATGCTCACTTGTCGAAGCAGAAATGCAGATGTGTCGGTCGTACATTGTGGAGGTAGTGAAGAGGGTGGCAAAGCGAGCGGCACTGTAATGCGGCTGGTTATGCCATGGTACAGAAATGAAGTGTCTGGAAGTACCGAGGAAAGGTGGCAGTGGCATAAATAAGTTGCTTGTATCACATCAGTAACATAGAATTTCCACTTGAGGCGGATTGATGATGACAATTGTGACATCTGGGACATAGATCCATGTAACATGATCGTCAGGGTATTAGTTGTAACTGGTAGCAACAGCAAAGGATCGTAAGCAGTCAGAGGCGGAACAATGACAGGAACATCTCGTTGCATGTTGTGCTCGGTCGGTGTAGGCTGCAGCATGTGTAACTGATCGTGTTCCCACAGGTTGTATGTCGCAATTTGCTCACGTAGCTATTGCAGTTGTTCAGGCGAAAATGTATGTCATGGAGCAGTCTGTTGTGTATTGCTGAGTAAGATGGGATTGAAACCAGAAGGTCGGCAGCAAAGTATTTACATAATTGTTTTTTATGTATTGATTTATTGATCCATTTTCATCTGCAGCTGCACAATGTGCAAGAGATATTTGGATTTTTTTGTTAATACTAACAGTTTTACATATGATATAACTTTTTACACAATAACACACATTAATATATTAATTAATGATGAACACTTAAATAAATGTTGTTGCACTATATACAGAGAGATAAAATACAAATGTTTTTCTGAATGAGACTACATTGGGTAAACACAAAAATTTAGCTTTTTAGGTATTCATTTACTGCGTAAAACCAGTGATCAACCAAGTATGACTTCAATTTAGATTTGAAGTGACCAATGTTTTGTATGTGTTTAATGGTATCTGGTAAGGCATTGTATAGTTTGATACTAGGATGGATAAGACTGTTTTAAAATAACTTTGTGTTGGGGCTTTGAACATGTACATCCAATTTTTGTCTTGTATCGTAGCTGTGTATTGTGTGATTTTGAGTGATGAGTGGTCTTTTTGAATATAAGTTTTGCTTTAAATAAATTATATTTTCAAGTATATATATGCAAGGCAGTGGCAGGATCATCCTTTTTTGAAACCATGGTCTACATGATTTGCGATTACCTACCCCTTCCATTATTATAATATTTTTTTTTGAATTTTGAATGTTTTGATGGCATCTCCAGAGTTTTCCCAGAACATAATACCATACCAGAGGTGAGAGTGTACAACTGCATAATATACACAGTGAAGGGTGTTGTAGCTGATACAATTTTTTAATGTACACACCACAAAACAAGAAGTACTTAATTTTTTGTTCATTTGCTCAATATGTGCTTTCCATTTCAAGTTGTCTTGTCGATGAAGTGCAAGAAATTTTGTACAGGCTGTTTTGGCAATTGTCTGTCCGTATAGCTCTAGATTGGGTGATATCTGATTTTTTGTTTGTGCTGTGTGTATGTTCATAGCTACAGTTTTTTCAGTCTTTATTATTAAGCAATTGTCATCAAAGTAACATGTTAGCCTAGGGTGGCTTCTTTTATGTTTCTTACAAGAGTCTCTTCTAAGTTTCCTGTAATTAGAACACTCTTATCATCAGCAAATTGAAATATTTTACTGTTGTCATTGCTTATGTTTAGGTCATTTACATAGAGTAAGAACAGAGCAGGACCCATTACTGAGCGTTGTGGCCCTCCATATTTAACAGTCAGTAGCTTGGAATTATATTTCCTAATGACATTGGCCCTTTCTTGATCTATTTCCACATATTGTTCCCTGTTTTTAAGATAAGAGCTGAGCCAGTTGTTAGCTGTTCCCCTAATGCCAAGATTTTCTAGCTTACGTTCGAGTAGGAGAGATTGTGTGTGCGATCGTGAATCTAAAACTCAGTACTCAGCGGCAGTGGAATGAGAACACATTAGCTGCTATATGAAGCATTGATACGGCTGAAATCGTCTTCTAGGGTGGGTGAACAAGCTGCGGGCGCGATCGAGTAGTGAACGGCCGCGTGGTAAGCGTGTGTAGTGTCGGTGAGTTGTTGACAAGATGAGGGTGTGGTAGCCGCGGCGGGATCGTATGTCTTGCAGCTGTTTGTTTTGACTGGGTCGAGGTCAGTGAACCACCAGGCGCCGGCCGTGACATCGCTGTCGGTAGCGATCGGGCAGAATCGGTGCGGCTCGGGTGCTGTGTAGAGGGAGGCGCTGACACGTCCAGTGTTGCACTGAGAAACACCGGCATTGTAGTCGGTGTAATTGGTGCATTGCTGTTGATTAGTAGGATGTCTGTGACGAAACTGTTCCTGTGAATTCGACCAGGCATGCGATTTAGCCGCAGTTCGGAGTTCGTGTGAACTGGGGTTTGCAACATAGTGCCAGTTTGTTGCCCGATTGTCCGATGTTGAAGCACTGATCAAAGTTAATTCATTACACAAAAGTAAGTCAAAATTGTCCAAATTAATCGGCAAAGGAGTACTGCACTATCCAGAAGTGAAACTACCGACGTGTTGAGCAGGTTTTGACGGCCGATGTGTGCGTCTCGGTCCCATTGTCAATGTGTGAGAAGGTGACAAAAGTTACCAAAAAGCACGATTCACACAAGAGTTGGGAATATACACACTAATGACGCTTCCTGTACACTGCATCCAGATGTGGCACGATGCAAAGTCCATGGACGTAGAAATCCGACAAAGGGTTGCTGTATTGTGTGTCCATGGCAATGTTCCAGTACACATTTCTGTCATCGTAAGCAGTGTTCGAGAGCACCAGGGTCAGCAGTGTGGGGATCGATATGTTACATATGGTAACATCGAACCCACCATTAAGTACTCACTTGTTTATAATGAACTAACTATATTCTGATCATGTCGGTACAAACACATCCGCTCAAATACATGGTTCGGAACACACTGAGATCAGCAGTACACAAAGAAGTTCGTTCTCAAAGATGAGGCGGTCAACTCTTGCAGTTGATAACAGCCACAAATTCATTAAATAGTCCAGTTCAGTCTTAAGGTGGTTATCAGTTAAGAAGTTGACATTAAAATCAGCTGCAACTATTAAATTTCTGCTTTTGGAGAGCAGTTTGGCCAAAAGAGATTCTAACTTATCCATAAAGATGCAAAACATCTCTGCTGGAGCGCTGTAAATTGCAGTTACAGTAAGTAAAATGACTTCAAAATGATGATCTACACAGTACTTACTCAAATCCAAAGGGTAGCTAGATAATACCCATCAAGCTGAAGCCCATCACTTCCAACAGTCATGTGATGCTCAATAACACATAAAATGTGAGGATGGTCAGCAATATTCATATCCCTAGATTTACAGATAAAAAACCTAACTTACTTTTGAGACTTCTTATATTGTGATGAAAATAATAAGATTCTTACAGCTACCTTCACTGTCATTATGTAGGACTGTTTGCCCATTCACACTATTTTACGCTGTTGTGCTCAATACTGTGTTGGATGCATTTTGATCCATGTTGCAGCTAGAAATTTGTTCACTAGTTGTCATTGGTAAGGTCATGTTGGTGCTGGTCATAAAAAAATCACTGTTTCCCTTTGGCAGTCTTCTTCCTCTTGTAGAAAACTGTGGAACACCCTTTTCCCTTGAAGATACTGCATCATAATTACTTTCCAGTTCTAGAGGTCCATTGTGTGAAATGGTACTGATTTATCTTTGGAAGGTGTTTGTGATGAAATTACACCACTGCTGCTGGTTTTAGAAGAAGGATCTGTCATGTATCTATCTGTACACTGTTTTGCTAACTTCTGGCTTGTCATAACAGAAAGGAATGGTAGATAACAATAGGTTTGTATGATCAAGTGCTACAGTTCACTTTTATAAGTCTGGAATAAAGTTGTTTTGCTTATTAATGTCATTTGTTCCTGCAAGGATAATAACTACATCATCCCATTAAAAATCACTAGTAGGTTCCAGTGCCCGTTCAACTAAACCACTGAGGCATGCATTTGGTTTAACAACTGATGTTGTATAGTATTTGGGCTTTAAAAAGTCATTTAGCAAATATGCACAGTTTTGTCTATGACTGTCTGGTAATAATAAGATTTTTTTCATTGGCTAACACACAGGTGGTCTTTCTGACAGATTTTTAGGAACATTGTCTCTTTTTACCACTCGAGAAGATTTCTCTGTTTCATCAACTTTATTATTTGAGGCACTACAATGGTTGCTTGTATTCAGATGATATAACTGCTGAGAGATAAGATGTTTTGCGAACTTCCTGGGCAGGTGCCAAATTGTCCTGTCACCTAGGTTTACTCCTTTGACTTTTGACAGACAATTTGACATTTTCAGCTTTCAGAATTTGCAGCTCTTCTAACAACACAGTAATTATTTTTCCTTTGCTGTCACTTTTATGCAGTTATCACATATCCAACTCTTTTGTTTTGAGTCTGCATTTGCACAGTTGTAATGGTAAAATGTTTTACATTAATTGATCTGATTGATTGATTCATTGATCCATTTTCATCTATAGCTGCATAATGTGCAAGAAATATTTCGATTTTTATGTTAATATTAACAGTTTCATATATAATATACCTTTGTACTTAACAACACACATTAAATATATTAATTAATGATGAATACTTAAATAAACATTGTTATGCTGTACACAGAGAGACTACATTGGGTTAACATAGAAAAATTTAGTTTTGTTGGTATTCATTTATTGTGTAAGAGTAGTGATCAGCCAAGTACAACTTCAATTTAGATTTAAAGTGACCAATGTTTTGTATGTGTTTAATGGTATCTGGTAAGGCATTGTATAGTTTGATACTAGGATGGATAAGGCCATTTTGAAATAACTTTGTGCTGGCACTTTGAACATGCACATATAGTTTTTGTCTTGTATCATAGCTGTATATTGTGTGATTTTGAGTGATGAGTGGTCTTTTCATATGTACATTTTGCTTTAAATGCATTATATTTTCAAGTATATATATGCAAGGAAATGGCAGGCTCATCCTTTTTTGAAACAACGGTCTACATGATTTGCAATTATCTACCTCTTCCATTATTCTTATAATTTCTTTTTTTTGAAGTTTCATTGTTTTGATGGCATCTCCAGAATTTCCCCAGAACATAATAACATACTGGAGGTGGGAGTGTACAACTGCATAATATACACACTGAATCATGTCGTAGCTAGTACAATTTTTTAATGTATGTAACACAAAACAAGAAGTACTTAATTTTTTGTCCATTTCCTCAATATGTGCTTTCCATTTCAAGTTGTCTTGTAGACAAAGTCCAAGAAATTTGGTACAGGCTGTTTTGGCAATTGTCTGTCTATATAGCTCTAGATTGGGTGATATCAGATTTTCTGTTTGTGGTGTGTATATCCATAGGTATAGTTTTTCCAGTGTTTATTATTAAGTCATTGTCATCAAAGTAACATGTTAGCCTGTCAGTGGCTTCTTTTAAGTTTTTTACAAGAGTTTCTTCTCAGTTTATTGTAATTAGAACACTTGTATCATCAGCTAATTGAAATAGTTTACTGTTGTTGTTATTGTGGTCTTCAGTCCAGAGACTGGTTTGATGCAGCTCTCCATGCTACTCTATCCTGTGCAAGCTTCTTCAACTCCCAGTACCTACTGCAACCTACATCCTTCTGAATCTGTTTAATGTATTCATCTCTTGGTCTCCCTCTACGATTTTTACCCTCCACACTGCTCTCCAGTACTAAATTGGCGATCCCTTGATGCCTCAGAACATGTCCTACCAACCAATCACTTCTTCAAATCAAGTTGTGCCACAAACTCCTCTTCTCCCCAATTCTATTTAGTACCTCCTCATTAGTTATGTGATCTATCCATCTAATCTTCAGCATTCTTCTGTAGCACCACATTTCGAAATCTTCTATTCTCTTCTTGTCTAAACTATTTATTGTCCACATTTCACTTCCATACATGGCTACACTCGATACAAATACTTTCAGAAACGACTTCCTGACAAATCTATACTCGATGTTAAAAAATTTCTTTTCTTCAGAAATGCTTTCCTTGCCATTGCCAGTCTACATTTCATATCCTCTCTACTTCGACCATCATAAGTTATTTTGCTCCCCAAATAGAAAAAACTCCTTTACTACTTTAAGTGTCTCATTTCCTAATCTAATTCTGGCAGCATCACCCGATTTAATTCGACCACATTCCATTATCCTTGTTTTGGTTTTGTTGGTGTTCATCTTATATCCTTCTTTCAAGAAACTGTCCATTTTGTACAACTGCTATTCCAGGTCCTTTGCTGTCTTTATTATTGTCGTCGGTGAACCTCGAAGTTTTTATTTCTTCTCCATGGATTTTCATTCCTACTCCGAATTTTTCTTTTGTTTCCTTTACTGCTTGCTCAATATACAGGTTGAATAACATAAGGGAGAGTCTACAATCCTGTCTCACTCTCTTCCCAACCACTGCTTCCCTTTCACGTCCCTTGACTTTTATAACTGCCATCTGGTTTCTGTAAAAACAGTAAATAGCCTTTTGCTCCCTGTATTTTACCTCTGCCACCCTCAGAATTTGAGAGTATTTCAGTCAACACTGTCAAAAGCTTTCTCTAAGTTTACAAATGTTAGAAACATAGGTTTGTCTTTTCTTAATCTTTCTTCTAAGATAAGTCGTAGTGTCAGTATTGCCTCATGTGTTCCAATATTTCTATTGAATCCAAACTGATCTTCCCTCAGATCGGCTTCTACCAGTTTTTCCATTTGTCTGCAAAGAATTCTTGTTAGTATTTTGCATCTGTGACTTATTTAACTGATAGTTCAGTAATTTTCCCTCTGTCAACACCTGCTTTCTTTGGGATTTGAATTATTATATTCTTCTTGAAGACTGAGGGTATTTTGCCTGTCTCATACATCTTGCTCACCAGATGGTAGAGTTTTGTCATGACTGGCTCTCCCAAGGCCGTCAGTAGTTCCAATGGAATTTTGTCTACTCCTGGGGCCTTGTTTCGACTTAGGTCTTTCAGTGCTCTGTCAAACTCTATACGCAGTAATATATCTCCTACTTCATCCTCATCTACAATATCTTCCATTTCTATAATATTGTCCTCAAGAACATCACCCTTAGATAGACCCTCTATTTAGTCCTTCCACCTTTCTGCTTTCTCTTCTTTGCTTAGTACTGGGTTTCAACATCTCTTCTGTTATCCAAGGATTTCTATTAGCCCTCGTCTTTTTACCTACTTAATCCTCCGCTACCTTGACTGTTTCATCTCTCAAAGCTACCCATTCATCTTCTACTGTATTTCTTTCCCCCATTCTTGTCAATCGTTCCCTAATGCTCTCCCTGAAGCTCTCTACAACCTCTGGTTCTTTCAGTTTATCCAGGTCCTATCTCCTCCATTTCCCACCTTTTTGCAGTTTCTTCAGTTTTAATCTACAGTTCATAATGAATAGATTGTGGTCAGAGTCCACATCTGCCCCTGGAAATGCCTTACAATTTAAAACCTGGTTCCTGACTCTCTGTCTTATGATTATATAATCTATCTGATACTTTCCAGTATCTCCAGGCTTCTTCCATGTGTACAACCTTCTTTCATGATTCTTGAACCAAGTGTTAGCTATGATTAAGTTATGCTCTGTGCAAAATTCTACCAGGCGGCTTCCTCTTTCATTACTTACTCCCATTCCATATTCACATACTACATTTCCTTCTCATCCTTTTCCTACTGTCGAGTTACAGTCACCCATGACTATTAAATTTTCGTCTCCCTTCACTATCTGAATAATTTCTTTGATCTCATCATACATTTCATCAATATCGTCATCATCTGTGGAGCTAGTTGGCATATAAACTTGTACTACTGTGGTAGGGGTGGGCTTTGTACCTATCTTGGCCACAATAATGCATTCACTATGCTGTTTGTAGTAGCTTACCCACATTCCTATTTTCCTATTAATTATCAAACCTACTCCTGCATTACCCCTTTTCGATTTTGTATTTATAACTCTGTATTCACCTGACCAGAAGTCTTGTTCCTCCTGCCACTGAACTTCACTAATTCCCACTATATCTTACTTTAACCTATCCATTTCCCTTTCTAAATTTTCTAATTTACCTGCCCCATTAAGGGATTTGACATTCCACACTCCGATCCGTAGAACACCAGTTTCCTTTCTCCTGATAACAATGTCCTCCTGAGTAGTCCCCACCCGGAGATCCGAATGGGGGACTATTTTACATCCAGAATATTTTACCCAAGATGACACCTTCATCATTTATCCATACAGTAAAGCTGCAGGCCCTCGGGAAACATTACAGCCGTAGTTTCCCCATGCTTTCAGCCGTTCGCAGTACCAGCATAGCAAGGCCATTATGGTAAGTGTTACAAGGCCAGATCAGTCCATCATCCAGACTGTTGCCCCTGCAACTACTAAAAAGGCTACTGCCCCCCTTCAGGAACCACACATTTGTCTGGCCTCTCAACAGATACCCCTCCGTTGTCGTTGCACCTGCGGTACGGCTATCTTTATATCGCTGAGGCACGCCAGCCTCTCCACCAAGGGCAAGGTCCATGGTTCATGGGGGGGGGGGATATTTTACTGTTCTCATTGCTTATGCTTAGGTCATTTACATAGAGTAATAACAGAACAGGACCCATTACTGATCCTTGGGGCACTCCATATTTAATGGTCAGTAGCTTGGAATCATATTTACTAATGATGTTGTCCCTTTCTTGATCTATTTCCACATATTGTTCCCTGTTCTTAAGAGAAGAGCTGAGCTAGTTGTTAGCTGTTCCCCTAATGCCAAGATTTTCTAGCTTGTGTAGCAGTTTTTCATGTTTTATGGTGTCAAATGCCTTTGCAAAATCCAAAAATATGGCCATGGTAAGTTGTTTGTTGTCTAATGCTATCAGTGCCTCTAATAGAAAGGAGTGAACTGCTGATTTGGTTGAACTGTTTGCTCTAAAGCCATGTTGAGATTCTGACAGAATGCCATTATCCTATAAGAAGTCTGATTAGCCTCTTATTGAAAAGCCTTTCTAATATTTTTGAGAAAACAGACAGAAGTGCCAGTGGTCTGTAGTTGAAAATATCACCTTTGTTTTCTTTCTTGTATAATGGCTTCATTTTTGCTATTTTCAAACGTGAAGGAAAAGTTCCTGTAGCAAAAGATATGTTACATAGGTGGGTTAAGGGCTCAGTAATCAAGTCCTCACACGTCTTTATAATGTAATCAGCTATATCATCTACACCTGCAGAGTGTTTCATTTTGAAACTTTTTATTGTAACCTGTACTACTTCTACATTTGTTGGGTAGAGAAACATTGATCTGCTTGAGACTTTTTTCCCTGTTTCTGTATGCTGTTTTCTATTAGACGTCTGGTGTAGTAGTTTCTCTGTTACATTTATAAAATGTTATTAAACATATTAGCTACTTAGTGTGGTTTATTAATGTTTTCCAAACCAGCCTTTAGTACTATATTATTAACTCTAGTTTTGTAAGATTTGGTTTCTTTCTTTACAACTTGCCAGGTTTGCTTTGGTTCTGTTTGAAGCATGTTCTATATATTTTTCAGTGTTGTGTTTCTTTGCCTCCTTTATTATTTTATTTAAGATAGATTTACATTTTTTAAAGTAACTATCAAACTCATGAGTTGTGTTGTCGCTTCTTGCAATATTGTGAAGATACCGTTTTCTAGCACAAGATTTCCTTACAGCACTAGTAATCTATTAGTTAGTGGTTTGGGTTGTTTTGGCTTTCAATGGGAAAGCAAGACCAAAATAATATTTAAAAATATTGATGAATGTCTGAAAATTATCAGAAATATTATCTGTACTATACACGAGCTCCAGTGACTCTTGTTGGAGATAATTCTGGAATTTTTGTACTGCAGTGTTACTGGAAGTTCTGCCCAAGCTTATAGCCTGTGCCTGATGGTCTGCTAGTCCAGATTTAATTACAACTGATTTATATTTTGTTTTGGAGTTAATAATTATTTGGTCTATAGTAGTACTAGAATGATTCATTTCACATGTAAGGGAGTGGATTGTAATCTCCAAATTATTAGCTGTTAATATGTTCATCAGCTCAGATTTTGAATTGCTTCACTTATTACAGTCTACACTTGGGTCTCCACATATAAGAACTGTTTTTCGATTTGATACTACTTTATTTAGTAAAGTATCAAGCCAAGAGTTTAATTTTTTTAGGTGGGTATCTGGAGATCTATGTAAATATATTACAATTAACTTGAATGCTGGAATTTCTATACCTGATATTTCAAAATCTTTCTCAGTGTTTAAGGATTCACAATTTTCTAAGTTATTGAATTTGCTATCTTTCTTTATGTATATGCAGTTCCCTCCACATGTAAACTGATTTCTACATTGTGCTGCTAACACATAATCCGTTATTTTCACTGTCTTTAACTCATTTTTTTCAGGCAGTGTTCAGTTAAGCAAAGTATATTAACATATCTGAGTTCACTTGATAGCAAGATATCAAGCTCTCTTACTTTAGTCCTAACTGACTGTATATTCTGATGAAGATGAGTGATCTGGTGAGATTTTAGGTATGTTCTGATTGTACTTGGTTGACCACTTACCTTTATTTCTGAATTTAAATTATGTGGGAAATCTTCATTCTCATCTAGTAGCATGAATTTGTTTTTTCCGTTGGTCATAAGAAAATGTCCTGATGGTGAAAAGGGGCAGTTCTCCATCTCTCTGGTCATTTTACTCGTGCGGTTGATGTTGAGGTGGTTTCTGTTTTTGCTGCAAGGACTGCTACTGGAGATGGTGTTGATAGGTGCATTTGAAATACATTTAACACACATTTAAAACACATGATACCTTTAATGACTTTCTTCCTGCACAAGCACAGTCTACTGTTTGTTCCTTCTTGAAGTGCAGTTTCATGGCTGTATTATGAAGTTGAAGCTACACAAGCACTGTTTTTTGTGTATCTTTCCACAAGCTTCACAATTAAGTAACAAGAGATGCACTTCTCAGCACTAAATACATTGAACTTCTTACATTTCACACATACTTCTGCATGTTTGCTTTTTTTGCCAAACTTATACTGTTCAGTCTACCCATCATCAACATGGTTTCCTTGTCACACTTTATAGATGTATCACAGTTTTTCCAAATCAGGCAGTAGACTTTGTTTCATTGGTCGACTAATGGGGAAGTGAAACCAGTCTACAAGGGAGACTGCTTACAAATAACTTGTATGGCCAGTTCTGGAATATTGCTCAAGTGTGTACAATCCATACCAATATGACCAAGATGGGATGAGAAGAAAGTCTTTCTCAGTGGTATTGTTGTAGAAAACATTCTCAGACTTCTTGCCATGGTAGTGTATGGTAAAATCTTGAGATTTAGATGATTTCCACCATTGTCTTCATCAGGAGTAACTTACTGTCAAAATTGCTGCTTTGGTGACCTTATGTAGCCTGCAGACAGCTTTCAACTGGTTAATAGTTACACTACACTGTGGCAGATGGTGTCAACATCTATGCTGGTGGCACGACCATAGTGTTAACATTGCATGTTGACCCATCAATTGCAGTCCTTTCCTTCTACAGTGCTACATCCTGGAAAATAGGTAGAGTCCTGGGAATACAAGATATCAGATCTATTTTCCAGTCGCCTAAGAAGAAGATAAAGCAGATGCTACATCCTATTAAGGACAGTCTTATCCTCAAGTTTCCTGGGGTTTACAACACTCCATGTGAGTGGAAAAGCGATTAAATTGATCAGTCCATCCACACCATATGTGACCACTGTGCAGAGCATCAAAAGCATATTAAAAATTGATAACTGGAGAAATCTACAGTTGCTGAGCACAGCCTCAAAAATAGAAAATACTGTTCGATGTAACTAAACTTTTGTCCCAGACTCCCACATACTGACTCTTAGTGGTATAGGGAAGTGAGCTCTCAATACAGAGAAGAGCCAGAGACATTCCTCAGTGTTTACACTAAGGTGGGAGCAGTGACAGCATCAGCACATATGTTGACACCATCTGCAACAGCATGATGTAACTGCCAACCAATTGGAAACTGTCTTTGGTTTACATAAGACAACCATAGCAGCTATTTTGACAGTGAGTTATTCCTGATGAAGATGGTGATGGAAATCACTGAAAGCTTAAGGTTTTATCCTGAACTGATGTGGCAAGAATCTGAGAATATTTTATGAACTAACATGGAATATTGAATGTATAAGGAGAAGGGCAGCACAAATGGTCATTCTGATCAAATGTTTTCATGTTACTTTCCTCTGCCAAACACTTTAGATGCCTGGAAAAGATTGTTCTACATACTATGCAAATGTAGACAGACAGTGTACATCAGCAATGGATTCAGCTAATGGGAGATGTCTGTTATCTCCTCCAATAGGACCATGTCTAGGAAAGAACTGTGGTGTTCAAACCAAATTTCTTGTTGGTAATACTTTTACTTTTATCTGATAGTATACAAGATGCCAGTTATTGAGAAAGAAACTAAATCAAAAGGCAGTTCTTATTATTAAGAGGTAAGAGATCACATATGTTGCTCTACTGAGGATATACACATTGATATTATTGTTTTTTTTCTTATGAGCTATGTTTTTAATATTGACTGTTCACAAGCAACGCTTAAGAACTCTGTGGTGCCATCTGTTGGCTAGTTATATAAATAAATGTTGATTTACTTTTTTGTGAATTGTTGTATTCAGATTTTGTTTAACATTTATACATGTGGAATCATTGTTATGAAAAAACACAATGAAAGCTTTAATGTATTAGAAAACTGTTGTAAACAGCACTTACATTGTGAATGATCTATGGGGCACTAAAGTACTTTTGATATAACTGCTTCTTGGTTAGTTGGTCTGTTTTGGGGAAAGGACCAAACAGAAACGTCATCTGTCCAATAGGATTAGGGAATGATGGGGAAGGAAGTTGGCCAAGCCCTTTCAAAGGAACCATCCTGGCATTTGCCTGAAGCAATTTAGGGAAATCACCGTAAACCTAAATCAGGATGGCCAGACGTGAGTTTGAACAGCCGTCCTCCCAAATGCCAGTCTAGTGTGTTAACCCCTGTGCCACTTCACTCGGTCTGCTTCTTTTTAGACAGGCATGCACAACAAGGAGTAACTGCATATGATTATGAGCAGATGTGTGAGAAGAGTACTGAGCATATGCAAATAGGGAAAATGGGGAATATGTCTGTAGATGACAATCTCATTTCTTAAGGAGAAAACGTAAGTGTGGAGTTGCTCACTGATGAAGGTGGAGGCATTGGCAACATTTTTCTACATATCAACAGCTATGGGAACATGATGAAGAACTGCTGTGCCTTAGTTAGGCTTCATTACATTTTGCAGATTGACCACTCAGTAATTTCATACACATTACAATTGAGAATATAGTGCTGTAAATGATCTTAAGTTATGTTCTTTTTGAAAAGGAATGTTTTACCCTAAACTAAAATCTGTTCCTCTGTCCTAAATTCTAATCAGAATCATCAGAATTGTTCTTTCAGTAATTAATCACCTGAAGAATATGTTGAAAATCCATTGCACCTTGCATCTGGCAACTGGTGCAGTAGTGTTAGAACTTGTTTATTTATTTACATGCAATTACTGTCATTAACTTAAATAGATGACATTGATCTAGTTATTTGCGACTAGTACTGTAAGAATGTGAACTTTTGAGTACCACGCAGTGTGACTGAGCTGTCACGAGTGTAAGAATGAGTGTGTTTCTATTTCTTTGGCCTCACTGCCATGTTTCATTTGCTATGATGTCGGTTCATCACGAGTAAATCAAAATTGTGAAGACTTGTGCTCAATTAAAGAACCTTTTTTTTTTAAAATCAAAAGTGTGTTACTAGATTTGTTTACTCTGTTTTTATATGTTTCATTTACATTGTTTTGAAGAAGATAACTTCATATTATATTTGTGCATTGTGTGGAGTTGCTTGTCTCCCATCACAAGCCTTGCCAACTAGTAGATATGGGAACATTCACCATTTATGGTGGACACTGGGAAAATAAAGTACCCAGGGTGGACCAAAACTAGCAGACTGTTGCCTTGCAGCTGGGAGTTGGGTCTTCAAAGGATGAGGGAAGAAAACACTGAATAAAAATGACCTGTGCTCTGAAGAGGTTGAATGTAGGGTTGACAGACCACTCTGTAAAATATATGTTTTATGAAACTTCAACAAAGAAAAGCTGGATGGATGAAGGATGACAGACATGACATAGACAAGGTTATAGGGGATGGGCAACCAAACAATGAAAACAAGAGAAGTCAGAAAAGGAAGAAAAACAATATAGAGTGTAAATCAGATTTATTCACTGATACTTGAAACGTGAGATATGTGAGGTCGCTATACCACCCAGGAGCCCTCAGAGTAATGCTAGACCAAATAATGAACCTGGAGCAGAGCATAATAGCATTACAAGAAGTAAGATGGGTCAGGAGTGGAATCCTACAAAAGGTGGAAACATATCTTATAGCTGTAGAAAAAGAAACCATGAGTGTTCAGGACAGGATTTGTGGTGCATCACCAACTAAAGCACTTAGTAATAGTATTCAGCCCCATAAATGCAAGACTATCAACACTTAGGATAAAAGGGAAATTCTTCAGCTACTCCATAATTAATGCCCATGCACCAACTGAAGAATAAGAAGATGAGGAGAAAGAGCCTTTCTAAGAATCTGTGGGAAGAGCGTATGATGAATGCCCAGGGCATGATATAGGAAAAGAAGCCAGACTTAAATGCTCAAGTGGGAAGATAATAGATCTATAGACCAACAATAGGTATCTATTGTAAACATGCCATAAGTAATGAAAATGGGACAAGATTGATGCTATTTGCAACATCTAGAAACATGGTGGTAGACTAAATATTTTTCCCACACAAGGAAATACATAAAGGAACATGGAAAGCACCAGATGGAAATACAATAAATCAGATCAACCACCTACTAACTGATACAAGGCACAGTTCAGATTTACTGTATGTGAGTTTAAGAGGTCCAAATACCAACACAGACCACTTCCTACTTTGGTTACGGTTGAGGGCAAGAATATCTAATGCAGTCAGAGGAGCCTGGCCCAGTATACAGAAATATAACATTGCAGCATTAGAATCAGAGGAAGCAAGGAAATGATATCAGGAGATAATAATTCAGTCCCTTGAAAACGTTGGACACTGTAACAACATTGAAGATCAATGGGAAAGAGTAGAAAAAGCAGTGCAGGTAGCACTAAGCAAATTACTCAGGAACAATGTGAGACAAATAATAACATTGTGGTTTGATACCAAATGTGAAACAGCGACAAATTAAAAAATGAGGGATATAGAAGGACATTACAACCATATTGTAGCAGGAAGATAATGAAAGAATGTAAAAGAAAACAAAGACCTGAAAAAAGGACCTATCAAAGGAAAAAGAGGAAGTGGATGAAGACAAATATTGAAGAAATGGAGCTTTTGAGAAGTGCAAATGAGGCACAAAAATTTGATAGAGAAGTCAGTATGGTGTGGAACCTTTCAGAGACAGAATAAATTTAATAAAAGATGAAGAAGGTGAAATTAAAAGTGAAGAAAAGGAGCTATGTTAGAGATGGCATCACTGCTTTGACAAACCCCTAAACCTGAGACCAGTTGTGTCAAGGGATACAGCATAAATACAGAAGGAAGAGGACCTAGATAATAGTGTGGATCCACCTAACTAAGAAGATGTAAGAACTACAATGAGAAAGTTAAAGAACAACATGACAACAGGAAAAGATGGCATTCCAGCAGAAATTTTCAACGAAGAAGGCCCTGAATTAGAATGGATCATCCTGAAACTGGTTAATCTAAGGCAGGAAGAAGAGTAAATGCCTCAAACAAGGAAAGAGAGAAATATATATATATATATATATATATATATGAAAGGAGACCATACAAAATGTGGTAACTGTAGAGGGATCACACTGCTTTATCAGGGACATAAAATCCACTCTAACACACTGTATGACTGACTCCTTCCAATAATACAGAGGGAATTGGGGCAGTTCTAATGTGGCTATATTCCTGATGAATGAACTATCGACTAGGTATTTATCCTATGACAAATTCAGGAAAAAAAAGAAGAGGAATGTGGGCTCAGAACATATCTTCTTAACAGTTTTAAAGTAGTGTATGATAGTAATGACAGAGAGAAATTATATCAAGCTCTTGGTGAATTGGATATTCCAAAAAAAACTGATAAGGATAGTAAGAATGACAATGAGAGGAATGCAAGGGCGATAAAAACTGGAGGAATGTTGTTCAATACTTTGGAAATTAAAAATGGAGTACAGCAAGGTGATGCACTGGCATGTTCCCTATTCAACACTGTTTCAGAGAAGGTGATGAGAGAATCAAATAACCTGAAAAGGGGAACAATTTTTTATAAACCTGTGCTGATACTGGCCTTTGTGGACAACATCAACACAGTAGCAAGAGCTCTGATGGTAGTGAAGGAGACATTCACCACACTCAAACAGGCCAGCAGGGATATAGAACTAAATATCAATGAGCAGAAAACAAACCTAGCTGCTGGGGAAGTGCACAGTGAGAAAATGCCAGCCGAAATAATAATGCGTAGTTCTACTTTTCAAGAAGTCAGTAATTTCAAGTAACTGGGTTTGATTGTAACCTGTTGAAATGAAGGTCTTATGATATAATTCAGAGACTAATTGCAGCCAGTAAAGCCTATTTTGCCTTAACAGAGTTATCTTCAAGGTTCCTGACTCGAATCACAAAACTAACCATCTGCAAAATGCTAATCAGATCAGTGCTTCCATACATCTCTGGAACCTAGGCTCTGAGAGCAAAGGATGGTGAATCACTGCATACCTTTGATACAAGGATACTTGGGAGAATCATTGGCCCAATTTGTGAAAGGGAAAGATGGAGGATTTGTTACAACAAAGACCAGCCTGTTACAAGAATAGATTGGTAGGTTGATTTGCAGTAGGGGACCAAACAGTGAGGTCATCAGTCCCATAAGATTAGGGAAGGATGGGAAAGGAAGTCAGCTATTCCCTTTCAAAGGAACCACCCTGGCATTTGTCTGAAGTGATTTAGGGAAATCACAGGAAACTTAAATTACAAGAATTGTGAAGTCATCTAAGCTGAAGTGGGTTGGACATGTATCACGGATGAGATTGGCTGGGCGTGGGGTGTGGCACAGATGACTGATAGAGAAGTACCAAAAAAGATTTCATAAGGAATACCAGGTGGACAGAGAGGAACTGGTCAACCGAAAACTAGAGGGGAGTATGGAGTCATGGAAGAGTCATCTTTGGAAGATGGGCTACAGGAGGTGGAACATGCTAGCAAGGATCCACAATGAATGGAAGGAGATAGTTGAAGAGGCCAAGCCTCAACATGAGTTGTAAAGCTGCAGAAGAAGTTGTAAGAATGTGAACTCCTGAATACCATAGAGTGTGACTCCTGTCACGAGTATAAGAATGAATGTGTTTCTGTTTCTTTGGTCTCACTCCTATGTCTCATTTGTTGTGAGTAAATAATATGAAATTATCTTCTCCAAAACAATATACATAAAACATATAAAATCAGAGTAAACAAATTTAGTAAAACACTTTTGATAAAAAAGGTAATTCAAGTGAGAAAAAGTCCCACAATTCTGATTTATTCACAACACTCCATTTGCCTGGCAAATGGAGCAGTGTTATGTTAGGAAGTTAGTAGTGTGTGAGTCCTACATTAAAATACAGTTTCTTTTGAGATTATTTTTTCAGAACATATTAATTACGTGCTGCATTCCATATGGAAGCTTGCTGTGCTTGATACACTTACAGTGAGGTTATTATATGGTTTTATCTCATGGGAGTTTGTGTTATGACAATGATTAAATATATATAATTTTCAGACTTGTGAATTTTTGTCAGCCATGTGATCACTGTGTCACAGCAGGACACATAGCAAGAATTATTGGCAATATTTATCCTGGTGTAGTTTTTATCTATGCCACATAAGGACATGGAATGAACATTTGGGGAAGAATGCGCATAGCTTGTAGTGACTTGGTTGTGCCACCATTGCCTCAGTTGCCCAGTCTCTTTATTTCTGGCAGTGTTTGTAAGATGTATGTTCATTATTCTCATTATATGTTCTCCAACTGATGTTTTACATTTGAAAATAACAACATAATTTGTTGAAGCTGGTAATTTATCCCCTTTTTTAAAGAAAAAAATTATGTACTGCAACTATGGCTTCACTATTGCAGTGTCAAATAAATTTTTAAAATGATTACCGATTATTTTCCAATTTGTATCAAATCTCAGAAATTTCAGTTTTAAAATCTATTAACTGGACAGAACACATCAAGTTCTATATTAGGCACTCCATCCTTATTGTGAACACAAGGAACAGAAAGAGGCTGCTGGGATCCAATTACAATTTTAGTGGCAAGCTTCTGGATCTTGTTATATTATGAAACTGTTTGCGGCTAATATTATGAAGCAATACAAAGTCTAATGAAGTTGTAAATTGAGCAATAGGAGTGTCATATTGAAGACTTAAATTGTTGGGAAGATTTTGGAAAAGTTCTACGTATCTGAAAAGATGTCATCCATTATGTGAAACATATAACTTTTGAACCCTTCTTTTTCCTAGTTATCTAATCATCTTCATTAAAAATATCTTTTAGTTGCATGACAAATACAGTATCCATTGAATCCAAGTCTATTCACACAACAGATGGATAACTGTTACTTTCTGCTATGTATGAATTTGTTTAAGCAAATATTAAAGCAGCAATGGAAGATAAACACTTGCAACTGACTAAAAAGCAGCTTCTTTCCTTTCTGTGTAATGGTATTTATACTCATTTTGAATGAAGGAACATTAGGGCATAACATTCCACCAAGAATGATGTCTTTATAGGCAGAGCACAAGCAACTTGGAGGCAGAGAGAGGGTTGGTAGGAATAGATGCTACACCAGTATCTGGACTGTGTACTGAATGCCAGGTCAGAGAAAGGGGGGAGGAGATATAAGTCTGGTCCAGCTCCTAGACAATCAGTTCATCAGAGCACCTCATGATGGCAATGTAACATTGGACACTGATTCTACCCATGAACTATTTCTTCACTTTAAGAACCAATATCACATTTTACCACATGTCTGCAGTCAATGCAAATAGAAGAGATATGTAGATTATTCCCTGGAGAGAACTGGCAGTAACTTTAAAACATCTTTTAGAGTGGCAACCTCATTTTAAAATAGCCTATGTATGGGTACAGTTGGTTCTCCACGAAACTGCAGAGGTTCTGAAGCAGTCCAAACACAGCACTGGCTGCATAAAGGGAACCAGAAGGGAGGAGGAGGAATGACAGCATACTTGGGAATTTGGACACGCAGTAAATATGACACTGGAACTATGGTATTAAGCATAAGTAAATTATAAAAAGAAAAATATCGATCTTGTTTGTAATTTAATTCTACAATTCTTAACTTGATACTCACCAGAAACATATGTACACTCCCTTAAACATTCACAATAATGCACTTTATGAATAAATAATCAACTTTTCACCAAGAAATAATGCAAGAATCCATCACCATAACAGTATTATGTGGGCACAATATAATGTCAGTTTTAGGTGGGGTGTGTTTTTTATCTGTAGTCATGTAAGATACTGGCCTGAACTACCACTGCCATCTGCAGCAAAAAATTTCACTGCAGCCACTAATAAATGCTTCATGTACTCCAATTTGCTTTGTGTTGTGGATTGCTTATTTTTTTCCTCATTTTGAAATGAATGAAGAGACTATTCCTGTTGCATAAAGGGATTTAAATGGGACTCTCACAACAGCGTAAGGAACCAATGACCCCTATGATTGTTATTTCAGTTCTGCTTACATGGAAACACAGAATGTGGATGAATGATAGCAGCCATTCGAGAAGGGGTCGATCTAATTCCCCACACCACTCCTCTCTCCTTGGGCAGTCTAATTTCTAATTTGTTTATGGTCACAGCCAACTGCCACAATGTAGTGTACACATAAAACCTGATTTTGTTGACAAATTGGGCAGCTATACATAATATAGATTAAAGGGTACTGAGAATCACAGCAATGAGCAAAGGTATGGTATGTGCATAGAATATTCAAATAAACTAATTATCACATTATTGGGTAAGAAAACAATAGTAAATCTACAATTTATTAAAGAAAATGATACAATGTTCAAACCCTAATGCCAACGCAGGATTTAAAAAATTAATGAGTTTTCCACACAGCTCCAGCAGACTGCATTTCTCATTGTTGTATTCTTCTGTCTTTCTAGACAATACCTGCATGCAAACATTGGCTGATACGTTCTGGATTATGCTGCTTCCATTTGCCCTTGGCACAGCCTGTAGGTTTTTGCTCTGTTAGATGTGAAAGCCTCTAGACCTTACATCAAAATAGACTAAAATGGTGTTCCAAGCAAAGTACTTAAATCAGATAGCAACTCACCTATCCACTACTCTCACCCCAGCCCAAAGCATTCTTCTTTATCACTCAATGAGACACGACATATTTCCAGAAAGACTGAAATACACACAAGTAATATCCATTTGCAAAAATGGAGATAAGGAAGTGACCTCTAAATTATAGACCTATCTCCCTTCTTCCTGTTCTCTAAACTTATGGGAAGATAACCTACAACAGAATACTCAGCCTCTTTCTTAATAATAATTTATTTCTTTTATTTAACCTATCAGTAACGTCTCAGACTGGCTTCACTGGAGGATTCACACTAGTGAAAGCAAACTATCATGTCATCAACTTACTTCTGGAAGAATTAAACAAGAAAATAAGTGCTATTAGCATTTTCTGTCACCTTTTGGAAGCCTTCATTTGTGTACAATGCAACATTTTACTAGTGAAATTAAAATGTTATGGGATGAATGGCAAGCCTCCTGTATCATAAAATCATACCTCTTCAACAGAAAACAGAGGTCACATTAATAAGACCTTCCATAGGATAACAATTAAATTCAGAGATGAGAAATGCAAATACTGTACCCTCAAGATTCAACACTTAGATATCTCCTGTTCTTGACACGCATAACTGATGTTTTCTGGCCACAGAAAGACCCTTCAAAAATTTTCCTTTTTTCCCCATCATATTGGTTAATTAATACATGACTCACACGCATCAATATAAGACAGTCAGTAAAACAATGGAACATGGTTAACATTTAAGACACAGTAGTGTGCTGCCATAATACTCAAACTGACAATTAGCTGAAATAATCAAAACTAAAAATTCAAAAACATAGCTAGTGAGAAAACATCTGAAATGATGCAGGATTTTATTACAATAGGAATGTTAGAACAAGCTTAATAATAGTAGTTAAAATAGAAAGAAACTTCCACATGGGAAAAATATATTAAAAACAAAGATTCCAAGACTTACCAAGCGGAAAAGCACCAGTAGACAGGCACAATACAATAACACACAAACATACACACAAAATTTCGAGCTTTCGCAACCGGCAGTTGCTTCGTCAGGAAAGAGGGAATGAGAAGGAAAGATAAAAGGATGTGGGTTTTAAGGAAGAGGGTAAGGAGTCATTCCAATCCCGGGAGCGGAAAGAATTACCTTAGGGGGAAAAAAGGGTAGGTATATACTCGCGCGCACACACACACACACACACACACACACACACACACACACACACACAAACACACACACACACAAACACAAATCCATCCATACACATACAGACCCACATCCTTTCATCTTTTCACATAATGATAAATGTAAAACCACTTGATTTAAAAACACTGGGCCTTTGCAATATAATTTGATTCTATCAGAATCAGTTCCCCTTTATTGGTAGTTGTATCTAAGTTCTCAATGTGTGATTGTGTTGGCCAGCTCTGGTGGCTAAGCAGTTCTAGGCGCTTCAGTCTGGAACCACGTGACTGCTGCGGTCACAGGTTCGAATCCTGCCTCGGGCATGGATGTGTGTGATGTCCTTAGGTTAGTTAGGTGTAAGTAGTTCTAAGTTCTAGGTGACTGATGACCTCAGAGGTTAAGTCCCATAGTGCTCAGAGCCATGTGAACCATTTTTTTGGTGATTGTGTTGAAAAATTTATTAGGCAGAATTCACAGGTCAGAGTGCCGCATATAGATCACAACACTAGAGGTAAAGGCAAGTTAGTTTCACAATTTAGAGCAGTGTGTTTGGCTGGCAGGGATGCATTACTGGCAGGTAGGTCAGTACTAATAAAGTGTACACACACACACACACACACACACACACACACACACACACACACACACACACATACCTGTAAACTGGTGCGTGCTGTAACAGTGAGTTATGTCTAAGAGTATGTTGTTTAAGTAGGGTTCGTCATTCCATATTATCTCAGAGTCAGCCAATGTAATTTTGTTGTATTCTGCACAAGCTCAACCGTATGACCTGCAGGTTAATTTAATTTGACCATAGGAGGATGTAGGAAATGTTAAAATTTGGTTTCCATCAAAAATCCTGAGTCTTATTGGCTTTACAAAATGCTGTATTATGCAATTTCAAAGAAATATAAATGATTTAGAGATCCAAGAAGTAGAGGTCAATGAATATATATTAAACAACATGAAATTCCTAGGCATCCAGATATGCATAGCAAACCAAAGTGGCACTATCAAGTACATAAGTTAATGAGAAAGCTTGGTTCTACCTGCTTTGAGCTTAGAAATCAATCTCATTGTGAAACTTCCTGGCAGATTTAAACTGTGTGCCGGACTGAGACTCGAACTCGGGACCTTTGCCTTTCGCGGACAAGTGCTCTAGTTGCCCTGCGAAAGAGAAAGGTCCTGAGTTCAAGTCTCGGTCTGGCACACAGTTTTAATCTGCCAGGAAGTTTCACATCAGTGCACACTCCACTGCAGAGTGAAAATCTGATTCTGGAAACATCCCCCAGGCTGTGGCTAAGCCATGTCTCTGCAATATCCTTTCTTTTAGGAGTGCTAGTTCTACAGTGTTTGCGGGAGAGCTTCTGTAAAGTTTGGAAGGTAGGAGGCTAGATACTGGCAGAAGTAAAGCTGTGAGTATGTGGTGTGAGTCGTGCTTGGGTAGCTCAGTTGGTAGAGCACTTGCCCGCAAACGGCAAAGGTCCTGAGTTCGAGTCTCAGTCCGGCACACAGTTTTAATCTCCCAGAAAATTTCACATCAGCAGACACTCCACTGCAGAGTGAAAATCTCAATTTCATTGTGTTGACCAGCAAATGCTATTCTTAGCACACTTTCATTTACTACTGTCATATGACATTAACTGTGAAAATCTAGCAAAGGTCAAGAAAATATTTACTCTATAGTTATATGCTGTAGGAATATTCTGTAAAATTGATAACCTAACATCTTGTAGATGCCCCTACAGTGACCTAGGAATTATCACTCTTTTGTACCAATACTTATACTCCATAAAGATGTTTTTGTTTAGTGAGAAGACTAAATTAGGTGAACTGTAGAATTCACAATCACATAACTAAATGTAAAAATAATTTTCATGTGGATGATCCATATGGAATGGAGTATTATATTCTGTTGGATAAGTATACAATAGGCCACTGGTAGATATCAGGCAGGACTTTGGAAATCAGGAGATTTCTGACAATGATGTGGTGTTAGATATTTAAACTGTTCACAAGTTTAGGTTGCCTCTCACAACACTAAACACTCAGTGTACAGTTTCAAAACACAGGTTACAGTGAACATTACATACTGATGAGTCATTTCATCAACATAGAAAACTGTGCACCAGAGTCCACCATGTCCATGTAAAAAGATCCATAAAGCAGGCACTCATATTGATGCAGCGTTCTGACTTCCAGAAGGCATTCACTAGGATTCCTCAGCATCATCTGGTGACATTTGAAATAACAAAATCTCATACCAGGTTTGTGTTTGGATGTAGGGCTTCCTAGCAGAGAAAACTTAATGTGTAAAGCTTATGCTGTGAAATCGTCAGATGTAAAAGTAATTTTGTGAGTACCCAAAGAGTGTGTTATGCGATTGTTACTGTTCTTTCAAAATATGGGGAAGGTCCCTGAGGCTGTTCAGAGGTGATGCTGATGGAAGTGGGAAACTCTTAACACCAAATATGCTAACAAATCAGGAAGGCAGAGGATTGGCACTTGGTGCAGCATAAACAAATGTAATTTATTGTACATGTAATGTAATTTATTGTACATGTAAAGATGAAATACCCAGTATTGTTTAATACATTATTGACAATGGATATGTGGAGACAGTAATGTTACAATACAAAAGTGTGACACATTTCTGGCACTTGGTACTAGTGTTACTTAATAGCTGATGATTTTGCTACAGCAGCTGGTCATCCACAACATGGTGGCCTTGCAGCAATATGACACACGTTTGTTCCAACTTCATTAAGTAACACTACCATGGAAGCAGCCCAATAAATTAGCTGTGGGGCTCCTTTCATATGCGTCCATCTGGCCACCTGGTATTTTGGAGCTAGTGGCCATTGTAACCTGATAAAAGCTGCACACTGCTCAATCGAGCCTTCCATTGCATTCATTATCCATGCAGGATCCACTGGACAGCAATCACCAAATGCAACTCACATGCATAGGCCTGTGGTATGTAGCTCCGACTTTCCCAGTAGTTAATGTTGTAGATTCAAATGTGACCTGAGCTGTGAGCTCTAGACTGTCAGCAGCTCCAGTGTCACGGAGTCAGAGTCAGCTGTGTCTGGCATAGTGTTGCTTCAGGCATGGCTTAATCTACCATCGGTCCTGTTGCATCAGTGCACCCTCACTTCACTTGAGCCAGAGGCTGATGCCTGATATCAATACCCAATCATGCCTGTGGAACGTGTGTGCCTGCCCATCTGTGGCAAATGTAAAAATAATGTGTTGAAACAACAGTTAAGCCCAGCTTTTGACATATTGAGGATAGGTTCCTGACCTCCAAAATTGTTGCTGAGCCTACAAAACCCCTGAAGCAGAACAGCTATGCAGTTCTGACAAACTGGAAGAACAGCTTCCTACCCTTCCTGTAGTAGTCATGCCATGATGTGAACATTGCAGTAACAACCATAAAATATCTCAGAATACTTGTGTGGAGTGGCCAAAAGTGGAATGACCACATAAAACTAGTTATACAAAAGCAGTTGCTCAGCTTATAATCACTGAAACAATCTTAAGGAAATGTAATTCACCCATGAAAGAGGCAGCTTACAAAACCACTATTAAAGTGATTCATATCTCAGAATACCTGTGTGGAGTGGGAAAAAGTGGAATGACCACATAAAGCTAGTTATACAAAAGCAGTTGCTCAGCTTATAATCACTGAAACAATCTTAAGGAAATGTAATTCACCCATGAAAGAGGCAGCTTACAAAACCACTATTAAAGTGATTCATATATCAGAATACCTGTGTGGAGTGGGCAAAAGTGGAATGACCACATAAAGCTAGTTATACAAAAGCAGTTGCTCAGCTTATAATCACTGAAACAATCTTAAGGAAATGTAATTCATCCATGAAAGATGCAGCTTACAAAACCACCACCAAAGTGATTCGTGACTACAGTTTGTCAGTCTGGAGACCTTACCAGGAAACATTAATAGAGGAGATGAGAAAATCCAGGGAAGAGAGGTATCTTTCATCATATGTTTTTTAAGCAATCATAAGTAATGCCTGTAAAAATTCATTGGTAGGCACTATACAGGAGCCAACACAGTGAAACTGTGTAGATTTTAGTTCATATGGAGGTATGATGACAATTTTCTCTTTGTGCATAGTTCATCAATGTTACACAAAGGTGGGGAAATGATAGGGGCACCTTAACCATTACTGTAAGGTGAGCTGTGAAGCATGAATATAGATGCAGGGTGGTTCTTAATATGGGGGATCAGGTAACAGCTACATCATGGTCTTGTAGTTTAAACAGCCCACATAGATTCCTCTCCCCTCTAAAGAAGAACTTACATTTAATAGTCCAATGGTAACAACTGGTGTTCTCATATGCATACCCCAACACATCACTTCACTGTCATTGTGAGTGATAGTTTGATCTGCTCAGATTCTTTCTCTCCATTCAGGCCTTTCCACTAATTTTACACATGTCTGTCCAATGCCCTCATACTAATAGTCATCCCATTGTGGGAAAATAGGAATCAAAACCTTAGTCTTCTCAAGTTGCAATGAAATAGCAGCTATGACAGAAATTCATTACAAGCCATTACATGTCCTTGTTTGAAGCAACTGTGTAAACACACCATGGCAATACATTTAGCGACCTGAATCTTCCAAAATTGAACTGACAGTTGTTATAGCTGTGATCTGTTTTATAGAGATTCAAAGCATGAAATTTACAGCTGTTTTGTATCTGCACAGAAGTAGCACCCACAATTTATTAAATTAAGAAATAATGAGCCAACAGGCCTAGATGAGATACCAAGGTCTGTTCTGAAGGCATGCATACACAGACCATGATGCACAAATTTTAACGCTAAAAGGTTTTTGTACTGAAATAAATGTTATATATAATTACAAACTATGTAGAAAAGCTAATCCAGTGGCAATATAATATAGTTTCTTAAACCTCATTAAGGAACAAGAGCGGTAGGATATTTATAGTGCTGATAATGTAGACGACTAATATAATGATTTGCTTAACACATTCTTTGAAAGTTGCTATCCGTTGGAACATTCTAAACAGGATACTGGCAGTAAAAGGTTGCCTCAGTGGCTGACTAGTGTTATGATATCATGTAGAACAAAGTGAGAATTATATCAAAATGTTAGAAGTAGTCACAATTGAGCTACAGTAGCCCATTACAAAAAGTATTGTAAGGTGCTTAAAAATGTTATTAGGAAGGCAAAGATTATGTGGTACACAAACAGAAGAGCTAAGACACAAGATAAAGTTAAAACTGTATGGTTGTCTTGAAGAGATGTGTCTGACACCAGAGAAAGGTCAGCAAGACAAAGTCAGTTCATAGTAAAAATGTTTCTGTTACCGATAAGTCAGTATTTAACAATCACTTTCTTAGAATTGCTGATGAATTAAATAAAAACTTAGTTTTTACATGGAATAATATAACTTCATTCTCTTGAAAAATGCCTTTCCAAGACTGATGTCTGAAATACTCCTCTGTGGTACTGACAAGGGGGAGACTGAGTCAGTAATTAAATCGCTCTCATGGATAGATGGAGTAACTAGCAGAATAATAAGGCCCTGTACTTAGCCATGGTTATAATTTTTCCTTAAAGAAGGGTCAGTGTCCTGTAAAAAGGCTGTATTGCCTTTTCTCTGTGAGGCACTGCATGGATTAAACAAAAGGTTCCAAATGTTAGTCATCTTTTTGGTTTAACTAAGGCATTTGATTGTGTCGATCACAAAATATTGCTGCAGAAGTTTAACCATTACAGAATATGGGGAATAGATCAGAATTGGTTAATGTCTTACTTTAATAACAGATGGCAAAAGGTCATTTTCCACAGTGGTGAGAACTGCTATCATCTGGGGTCTGAGTGGAGCATAGTTAAATGAGGGGGCACTGCTGATCCTTATGTATATAAATGATGTGCCCTCAAGTATTATAGGTGATTCTAAAATATTTCTCTTTGGTGACAACATTGGTTTGGTAGTAAATTATGTTGTGTGCAGTGTTGGCACCATTTCAAATGTTGTAGTTCAAGACATTAAAGTTCATGGCTTGTAGAAAATAAGTTAATGCTAAATCACAGTAAGACTCAGTTTTTATCATTTTTACCACATAATTCAACAAAACATAATATTTTAATTTCACAGAATGGGCAAATGATTGGTGTAACTGAACAGTTCAAACTTCTAGGTGTTCAGATACATAGTAAGCTCTTGATCAGGATCTTGTTCAAAGACTTAATGTTGCCATTCTTAGTGTTACCTTAAGTAAGTGATAGTTTGACGTGAAAAGTAGTCTACTTTGATTATTTTCATTCACTTATGATATATGGTATTATATTTTGGGGTGACTGTTCGCACTCTCACAGAATACTTTTGGCTGAGAAATGGGTGGTTTCTGCAATAAGTGGTGTAAGTTTGTAAACCCCTGTTCATTAGTCTGGGTATTCAGATTTTGTCCTCTCAATATGTATATTCTTCACTGTCATTTCTTATTGACAATATCAGCTTATTACTGAGAATAATCAGCTTTCACTCAGTTAATACTAGGCAGAAATACACTCTGCATTTGGATTGCACTTCCTTCACTCTTCTGCAGAAAGGCGTGCAGTATACTGCTGCAGCCATTTTCAATAAGCTGCCACAAGCATTTAAAAAACTTAGCAGTAGTCCATGCACTTTCAAACTGGCACTGAAGAGTTTCATCATGAGTCACTATTCTGTCAACAAGTTCTTGGGGAATGGCAGCCCATTCTTCACAGAGTGCTGCACTCAGGAGAGGTATCGATGCCGGCCAGTGAGGCCTGATATGAAGGCATTCCAAAATGCCCCAAAGGTGTTCTATAGGATCCAGGTCAGGGCTCTGTGCAGGCTAGTCCATTACAGGGATATGAACAAGTACTCGATCGTGTTGACAGATGCATCAATGTAGTCCTGAGCCGTGAAAGTGTCAAGTAGAATGAACATGAGGTGCAATCACCCTCCATGAAAAACATGATCACTGTTGGCACTACACACACTGGCAGATGACGTTCACCGGGCATTCACCATACCCATACCCCGCCATTGTATCGCCACATTATGTACCATGACACGTCGTTCCACACTATGTTTTTCCAGTATACAATCGTCCAACGTTCACTTCCCTTACACCAAGAAAGGCACCGTTTTGCATTTACCGGCGTGATGTGTGACTCAAGAGCAGCTACTACTGAGGTCACTGATATGGAGTACCTAGCAGTAGGTGGCAGCACAATCAACATCTATATCCATCTACATCCATACTCCGCAAGCCACATGACGGTGTGCGGCGGAGGGTACCTTGAGTTCCTCTATCGGTTCTCCCTTCTATTCTAGTCTCTTATTGTTCATGGAAAGAAGGATTGTCGGTATGCCTCCGCATGGGCTCTAATCTCTCTGATTTTATCCTCATGGTCTCTTCGTGAGATATACGTAGGAGGGACCAATATACTGCTTGACTCCTCGCTGAAGGTATGTTCTCGAAACTTCACCAAAAGCCCATACCAAGCTACTGAGCGTCTCTCCTGCAGAGTCTTCCACTGGAGTTTATCTATCATCTCTGTAACGCTTTCACGATTACTAAATGATCCTGTAACGAAGCGCACTGCTCTCCGTTGGATCTTCTCTATCTCTTCTATCAACCCTATCTGGTACGGATCCCACAGTGCTGAGCAGTATTCAAGCAGTGGGCGAACAAGCGTACTGTAACCTACTTCCTTTGTTTTCGTATTACATTTCCTTAGGATTCTTCCAATGAATCTCAGTCTGGCATCTGCTTTACCGACGGTCAACTTTATTTGATCATTCCATTTTAAATCACTCCTAATGCGTACTCCCAGATAATTTATGGAATTAACTGCTTCCAGTTGCTGACCTGCTATATTCTAGCTAAATGATAAGGGATATTTCTTTCTGTGTATTTGCAGCACATTGCACTTGTTTAATTTGAGATTCAATTGCCATTCCCTGGACCATGCGTCAATTCGCTGCAGATCCTCCTGCATTTCAGTACAATTTTCCATTGTTACAACCTCTCGATAGACCACAGCATCATCCACAAAAAGCCTCAGTGAACTTCCGATGTCATCCACAACGTCATTTATGTATATTGTGAATAGCAACGGTCCTATGACACTCCCCTGTGGCACACCTGAAATCACTCTTACTTAGGAAGACTTCTCTCCATTGAGAATGACATGCAGCGTTCTGTTATCAATGAACTCTTCAATCCAATCACACAATTGGTCTGAATGTCCATATGCACCTAATAGGTATTTTTATGGGGGTGTCCAGATACTTTTGCTCACATAGTGTAGGTCATAATTTGAGGAAGAATGTGCGTCTGGCATACAGTTTTGTATGGCAGTAGTGAATAACGGGTGTTGGGGAAAGGGGAACAGAAGAGAATAGAAGGATTTGAGATGAAGCGTTACAGAAGAACGTTGAAAATCGGGTGGACTCATAAGATAATGAATGGTGAGGTTCTACACAGAATCGAAAGGAACATATGGGTGTCAGTGACAAGAAGAAGGGACAGGATGATAGGGCATTTGTGAAGGCATCAGGGATTAACCTCTATGGCATTAGAGGCAGCTGTAGAGGGTAAAATCTTTAGAGGAACACAGAGGCTGAAATACATCTAGCAAATAATTGAGGACATAGGGTGAAAACCTCACTCTGAAATGGAGACATTGTTGCAGGACAGGAAGTCATGGCAGACTACATCAACTGATCCAGAAAACTGATGATGCAAAGAAAAGTGACACAGGTTTATTTGACTCACCGGAGAACATCACAGATAAGCTGTAAACATTAACCTGGCAGACACATGATGAAAGAAAACTTCCATGAAAGCCTGCTTATAAGTAATCAAGAACCTGCTTGATGTGAGGAATCTACTACAGCCTCCATATATACTATCCTATCAAATGTATCCAGACACCGCTATGTAATGCACACCACTATGTAATGCAGAATTGACCACCAGATGTCATGAGAGGCGGGCCCGCCAATATTGATGGAGGCGGGAATTATTGTGTTGTCAGTACAGAAGCAGGAACTGCAGAATGATACACTCAGGAGAACTATGCTGTTTGCATCCACAACATACCTCAAGATGTAAGTGGCGCCTGGGTAGTTCTGGACAAGTAACAATAATACTGGTGCCAGACGATTGATCTTCTGCCATGCATCACATTACGAGACAGAAAACTGAAATGAAAGAGCAGAGCAATGGTGCTTTCAAGGACCATCTGTAAAGAAACTTTAGTCCCAATGTCAATATGGGCCACTGAACCCTGAAGGCATTGGTAGAGCCAAATGCCAAATTATGCAGAAGGTCCTAGACGAGAACGAAACTGATTCGACAACGTTTCTCAAGAGGTAAAATACTGGGTGATCAAAAAGTCAGTATAAATTTGAAAACTGAATAAATCATGGAATAAAGTAGATAGGGAGGTATACATTGACACACGTGCTTGAAATGACATGGGGTTTTATTAGAACCAAAAAAATACAAACGTTCACAAAAAGTCATCTGATCAGAATAGCAATAATTAGCATATCAAAATAAGACAAAGCAAAGACGATGTTCTTTACTGGAAATGCTCAATATGTCCACCACCATTCCTCAAAAATAGCTGTAGTCGAGGAATAATGTTGTGAACAGCACTGTAAAGTATGTCCGGAGTTATGGTGAGGCATTGGCGTCGGACGTTGTCTTTCCGCATCCCTAGAGATGTCGATGGATCACGATACACTTGCGAGTTGAGGTAATCCCAAAGCCAATAATCGCACGGACTGAGGTCTGGGGACCTAGGAGGCCAAGTGTGACGAGAGTGGCGGCTGCGCACACGATCATCACCAAACGATGCGCGCAAGAGATCTTTCACGCGTCTAGCAATTTTTTTGGTTCTAATAAAACCCCATGCCATTCCAGGAATGTGTGTCAATTTTTACGTCTCTATCTACATTATTTCGTGGTTTATTAAGTTTTCAAATTTATACTGACATTTTGATCACCCAGTACATCGATTTGATTTACTTTGTGTATGTATAACAAGGTTTGCTGGAACAACATACATCCAGAAATATATAGTAGAGACCTGCACTGTCTTAATCATTACCGTGAATAATATCCTCAAAGTTCTTGTCTGCAGCTCGTGGTCTAGTGGATAGCTTTGCTGCCTCTGGATCACGGGGTCCCAGGTTCGATTCTCGGCCAGGTTGGGGATTTTTCTCTGCCTGGGGACTGGGTGTTTGTGTTGTCTTCCAGATTTTATCATCATCATCATCATCCGTGACGGTGGCTAGATTAGACTGTGTAAAAAATTGGACTGTGTAAAAATTGGGACTTTGTATGGGCGCCGATGACCGTGCAGTTGAGCGCCGAACAAACCAAACATCATCATCATCATCAAAGTTATTATCTGAATTGGTGACCTAACGGTTGCCACTGGAAAGCATCTGGCCAGCATGTGTACCAAAAACTCACATCAACCTACTGTGTACTTGGTAGACTTCATCATCTATCGCCGGGTACGGAAATACAAATGCAACTGGATTTTCTGCTTGACTGGTCTCATGAACACAACTTCCATCTCGTTTCTGATGCTTAATATTGGTGTACATACCTTTCTGGAGCCTGGAAAACAGATAACAGCCGTGATTTATGCTCTGTGTTCTCTGACAACAACGGACCTCTATTACTGGTGTCAAGGAAGGTCCAGGACGACTTCTCACACAGTCAGTACCGTCCAGTGCTTTCTCCTTAAATAGGTACAAGCAAACCTGTCATAAGGCAATTTCCCAGACCTAGATGGAACTTTAAAAGAGCTGTCTGGCCTGCATTTTCTGTAAATCTGGGCAGTAAGGACAAACTATGAGGTTCAAACATACCTCTAGAAGCTTCTACAAGGAATATATACGTAGATGGAAATTCTATGCAAAAAGTTTTGTGACAGCAATGAATCTGAACCAGCCGATGTACTTCTATTCAGTATCGATGCAGCTCGCATACGCAGTGGAATGAAACAGTTGTGGTGTTAGATTTCCACAACTCAACCAGAAAAACCTGGCCCTTGCTGATAAAACTTGGATGTGCCAATTCACAAAAACGAAGCTGCTACTTCGAGGCAAACAGAAAATATAATTGTGTTCACCCCTAGAGCCCCTCCAATTTGATCAAATACAATTAAGGTCGAAAAGCAATTTGAGGCTCCCAGGCTACCGTGTAAATTTGTGTCGAACTACTTTAGACCACCCAGCCATAAAGAAATGAAAGCAGGAAAGGCACCTCGTTTTGATGGCATGCATTCAGAATCTCTAATCTACAATGGGAAGTATGTAGAAAAAACGGCTAGCAGCATTCTTTACCAATATTCTCAGAACTGGTATCATACCTAATGATTTGAAAAAACCAAAAATCACAGTCACAACCATTTCGAACCAGGAAAACAAAATAGTTGCAGAGCTTCCTACCTATTACTTTACTTCGCACAGTATATAAACTTTTTAAATGAATAATATATATTGGTATCAGCCACAAATTTTTCCAAAACCTATCTGCCTGAATCGCAGCTGCACTGACTAGGTATAAATAAACAAAAGATCGCGATTGCGTTCATAGATCTAACAGCGGCTTATGATATCATGCGGTGGAAAGGAGTTGTATTCAAACTTCTATGAGTCATATAAAGTCTTAAAATCTGAAATCACATTAATGCTACGTTAAGCGATAGAAGCTTCCAAGTTATAACGGGTAATAAGATGAAACCACTAGCAAATCTTAATAATGGCTTTCGAGAAGAATCGTTGTTAGCTCTTCAGTTTTCCTTTTACACATCAGACATGCCTAAGACAACAATAAAGAAATCGGGATATGCTGACAACTGAGCTCTTGCAGCGAGCCACATAGGCATCGAAATATTGCTTGACTGAAGCCCTGCAAATTGCTGGTAGATACTTCCGTAGTCAGAGATTACAGCCATGTGCTGCGAAATCAGAAGTCGCTAGTTTCCATCTTAATGGAAAGCTCACCAACATGGAAACAAAGATATACGTTGAAGAGAAAACGCTGAGGTATAAGCCCACTTTATCTAGGGGTAACTCTTACCGCTTTAAAAATGACTTGCTGAAAACTGCTGCTAAGATGTAGAGAAGAAATAACATCTTGCAGAAACTTTGTGACAGAACATAGCGCTCATCAGCCCCAAAGCTAAGAAGTTTTGCTTTTGGGTTGGTGTACCCAGTGGCAAAATATTGAACTGCTTTCTGGATCTAGAATCTGTAGACAAGATTCATTGACACGCAACTCAGCAGGATTATGGACATCGTCACAGGAAGAATCAGAAATGTTCCAATTTTCTGTTTGCTATTGCATCAACGTCAGACCACTTTTCCACTGAGAGACGGGGTTTACTGTTTGTATTAAAAGGTACGTTTATTCCATGAATAATCAATGGCCTTATTATAAACTTTGGTCACTTACAGGTTTCCAAATAGGGGAAAGATTTGATGAATAAGTGTGCATACTTTTCATTCACATCATAAACGCTGTAGACATTGTACTACTTAATTTCGTTGATAATGTTCCTAAAATAACCTGTATTTGGTTTACTAACGATCCTCTGGAACTCACACCTACAGATTTTGTAACTTGATCAGCATTAACATTACCCGAAAATGACGATGAATGTAATCACATTGTATTCAGTGACGAATCAAAGTTCTGCACTACCCGAAATGACAAACAGCAGCGTTATGGTGGCAACCTGGGGAAGAAACCTACTCTTTCAATGTTTGAGATTGGCACAGCGGTGTTTCTACTGATGTCATGGTTGGGAGCCATTGGATATTATTTCAGGTCATAACTAGTAAACTAGTAAGACTGAAAGAACTATGATGAGTGGACGATTGATTAGACCCAGAAGAAGGTCGCTTGCAATCGTGGCCGAAACGTTGGTTTTTCTCCAGCAGCAGTAGTGTTTACATTATGACGCGGTATCAAACCCAGAAAACTTTTATGTCGAGTGGAAGTCCTGTGTCCTTTTTTGGACTGTTGATATTTTAAAAATACCGGGTATCCAAAATATCGATATTTAAAAAAATATCGTTAACAGCTCTTGGTATATTCAAAAATGTATCGATAGATTGACGGAAATAATATCGACGTACCTGCCTATAAAAATATCAGCTGCACGTTGTAAATATACTGACAGTTTTAGAGCTGTATATTTAAGTGTTCACTTACACACATCAAAAAAAGTTTTGCATCACCTCGGTTCTGAGAGTTCCGGAATCTGTACAGAAAATTGGCATAGATATCAACATAAACATAATTTCAGCCCTTTTTATTGCTCATGAAAACCACACATTGCATGCTGTACCACCATACAGCGAGACCTTCAGAGGTGGTGGTCCAGATTGCTGTACACACCGGTACCTTTAATACCGAGTAGCACGTCCTCTTGCATTGATGCATGCGTGTATTCGTCGTGGCATACTATACACAAGTTCATCAAGACACTGTTTGTCCAGATTGTCCCAGCCCTCAACGGCGATTCAGCGTGCATCCCTCAGAGTGGTTGGTGGGTCACGCCGTCCATAAACAGCCCTTTTCAGTCTACCCCAGGAATGTTCGCTAGGGTTCATATCTGGAGAACTTGCTGGCCACTCTAGTCGAGCGATGTCGTTATTCTGAAGGAAGTCATTCACAAGATGGGCACGATGAGCGGGCGAATTGTCGTCCATGAAGACGAATGCCTCGTCAATACGCTGCCAATATGTTTGCACTATCGGTCTGAGAATGGTATTCACATATCGTACAACCGTTATGGCGCCTTCCATGATCATCAGCGAAGTATTTCGGCCCCACATAATGCCACCCCAAAACAGCAGGGAACCTCCACCTTGCTGCACTCGCTGGACAGTGTGTCTAAGGCATTCAGCCTGATCCCGGAGTTGCCTCCAGACACGCCTCCGACGGTTGTCTGGTTGAAGAGATATGCGATGCTCGTCGGTGAAGAGAATGTGATGCCAATCCTGAGCGGTCCATTCGGCATGTTGTTGGGCCCATCTGTACCGCGCTGCATGGTGTCGTGGTTGCAAAGATGGAGCTCGCCATGGACGTCGGGAGTTAAGCTGCGCATCATGCAGCCTATTGCGCAGAGTCTGAGTCGTAACACGACGTTCTATAGCTGCATGAAAAGCATTATTCAGCATGATGGCTTTACTGACAGGGTACCTCAGAGCCATAATCCGTAGGTAGCGGTCATCCACTGCAGTAATAGCCCATGGGTGGCCTGAGCGAGGCACGTCATCGACAGTTCCGTCTTTGTGTATCTCCCCCATGTCCGAACAACATCGCTTTGGTTCACTCTGAGATGCCTGGACACTTCCCTTGTTGAGTGCCCTTCCTGGCACAATGTAACAATATGGACACGATCGAACCGCATGGTTGAACTACAGACAATATGAGCCGTGTATCTCCTTCTGGAAGGACTGGAACTGATCGGCTATCGGACCCCATCCGTCTAATAGTTGCTGCTCATGAATGGTTGTTAACATTTCTGAACAGCCAAAGGAACTGTATCTGTGATACAATATCCACAGTCAACTTCTATACTCAGGAGTTCTGGGAACCAGGGCGAGTCAAAACTTCTTTTGATGTGTATATTATCAGATATTCAGTATATCTACAAGCTAGCAGCCTGCTTATCCCCATTACAGCAAGAATTGAAATGAAAACAATGCACATTCACGCTTAGAGATAACCACTTGGCTAGAATGGTAACTGAATGCAAGTGGCACAATAAAAGGCGACCGATAGGCCCGGCATTAGGTTTCGTCACGTATCGCACTGGTCCGGGACACTTCAGGTCGACTTTTCATTTCTGACACGCCAGTGACCTAGCAGTTGCGTACTGAAGCCAAACATTGCAGTTTCTGTTGGTGCTGCCGAGCACGTCAATATTTCACCTCACACGTCTCCATCCACAGCAGAGACCAGTCTTGTCATTTAGATTTGTGTTTGTCGCTTTCAGGAACTGTTTTTGAAGAATGCCGTTCTGAAGAAATTTATTGATTTATTTAACCTGGCATGATTAGGGCCATCAGGCCCTCTCTTACATCTAACCAGGCATTCTACTTATTTTACATTCATATGTTTTAGTAGGCATGTTAAGCTACATCCAGTACAAAAAGAGAAATAAACAATTACAAAGGCATACCTGAAAAACTGCATACATAGAGAGTTTATATTCGTAAATCATAAGTACTGTTATAATTAGACATTACTGAAGAGACAGATTTTAGATAGGAGTGCTAGCAGCAGGGAGTATGTGGGAGTCTGATGGTGAAGGGAGGAGAAGAATAGAGACATGATGAAACATAATTAAGGAAATATAAAGAAGATTGCGTGGCTAATAGAGATAGATGAAGAGGAAGGCATCTCAGGAGCAAGGTGGGGAACCATAGCTTTGCTATTTGACAGATGAGAGGATTGGCCTTGTACATTAATTTTGTGGATAACTTTATGAGGATGATAGTAGGAAATGCTTCAACTTCTTCTTAAAAGCAGCAGGGGATTAAATTTTACGCAAGGTAAGGGGCAGTTTGTTCCAGAGGCGGGCAGCGGCAACTGAGAAGGAGTTTGCAAAAGTTTTTGTTTTGTGAGTGGGCACAGTTAGGATACCAGATAAGAATGACCTCGTGTTTCGATTACGATGACATGACAGGTTTTTAATCTCTGAAGCATGGTACTGAGGTGCTTGCGCGACGAGGAGTCGGTGAAGTAGACATAGAGTGTGGTAGTCACGCAATTTGTCAGGCCGCAGCCACCCTAGCTGGGAGTATGAAGCACTAACATGATCGTATCGGCGAATGATGCAGGTGTAACGCTCATAGGCTTTCATGGTTAGTTCTAACCGTATTTTCTTTTCACTACTCATGTCTTGTCGAATTACATCACAATAGTGGAGGTTCGGTAGAACGAGTGCTTGCACGAGCTGGCGTTTCAAGTCCTGTGGAAATATGTCCCGAAACTTTTTGAGAGCATAGAGACAAGCGGACGTCTTCCGGCACACTGCGACTCTATTCTCCGCCCAGTTGATATGCTCATCCAAAGTTACATCCAAGTTCTTAACTGTTTTCTGATATGGTATTGGAGTGTCGTCGAGCAGAATAGGAGGAAGCCATTCGGGAAAATCTTAGCTTATTAATTTCTGATGGGCTATTAAGATTACTTGCGTCTTTTTTGCATTTAGTTTAAGCCCCAGGTTTTCCGCCCATGTCACTACTGAAGGCAGATCATCATTTATCTGAGCAATTGCAGTGTTAACATCTTCAGGTCTGACGCTTAGGTAGAGCTGGAGGTCGCTGGCATAGAAATGATATTCACAGGAGGACAGAACCGACGAAATGTCGTTGACATATAAAGAAAACAAAAGTGGTCCTAAGACTAATCCTTGTGGCACTCCCGAGGAAACATGTTTCCAGGAACATTTTTCATTTACGCAGACAACATATTGCTGTCTGTCTTTTAAGTAGCTTTCAAACCATCTCACTGCACTATCTGAGAAATTAAGCTGTAGCATTTTTCTGAGCAATATGTCAAAGTATTAAAAGCTTTGCTGAAGTCCAGTAGCGTCAATATTGTTGTCAATACCACACTAGTTGCGTTAAAAACTGTGGAGTGGTGTTTCTTCTATTCAAATCTTTGAACATATCAAAAAGAACGGACACCACATATATAAATAATTAAGGACAGATGGGCAATGATCTCTTCAGTGCAGACCCACAACAGGCTCGCGCTCTTTTGAGAATTGGCGAAATACCGCGAGCAACGAGGATAATGGGCAAGGTGCGCTACATTATTAGTGCATGGAGAAGTTGAAAATTTGGGTCCAATGGGAGGATTGGTAGGGTAGTCTGTGCAGTTGCGATGACCACTGTGTCTGAATGCCGCAAGAGTCAGCGCAACTGCCTGGTAAACAGGAGACCATGGTTCGAATCCTAGTCTGGAAGAAATTTTCAACTTTGTTCCTTCTGAAAGAGTAGTATAGGAACCAACCAGATGCGCTCTCATACTGGTGTGTAGTACAGACGACCGGAGGTGCAGTGGTGGGATCCTGTGGAGTGTTATGGTGCTAACAAGACAACAGTTCATTGGCAAGAGCTTTACATTCACTCTGTGTTCTTCCTGGCAGTGCCTAGCAGGGGCTGCTAGCAACGGCTGCATTTGCTCAGAGTAGCACGTCAGCACCCAGTGAGGAGTTAACAGGCGCAGGCTCTGTTATTGTCAGGGGTCGACATCTACATCTACATTGATACTCCGCAACACCATCGGCGTGTGGCGGAGGGCACTTTAGTGCCACTGTCATTACCTCCTTCTTCTGTTCCAGCCGCGTATGGATCGCGGGAAGAATGACTGCCAGAAAGCCTCCGTGCGCGCTCGAATCTCTCTAATTTTACATTCGTGATCTCCTCGGGAGGTATAAGTAGGGGGAAGCAATATATTCGATACCTCACCCAGAAACGCACCCTCTCGACACCTAGTCAGGAAGCTACACCGCGATGCAGAGCGCCTCTCTTGCAGAGTCTGCCACTTGAGTTTGCTAAACATCTCCGGAGCGCTATCACGGTTACCAAATAACCCTCTGACGAAACGCGCCGCTCTTCTTTGGATCTTCGCTATCTCCTCCGTCAACCCGATCTGGTACGGATCCCACACTGATGAGCAATACTCAGGTATAGGTCGAACGAGTGTTTCGAAAGCCACCTCCTTTGTTGATGGACTACATTTTCTAAGGAAATTCTCCTGCAAATAACAGGGAAAAATTCAAGACAAAAATCACGGAAATAGCCAAAGAACAAGTACCGTTACAGAAGAAATATAGAATGTGAAAAGGCAGTTGAACTACGCAAAAAAGCCTTCGGAAGATACAGCTCGAATAAGAATGAGGAGAATCACCAAAACTTTCTAGAAATACGAAAGGTTTCGAATAAAATTATCAGACAAGCGAAGGGAAAATATGTAATCCAGCAACTAGAATAAGGAGAAACAGATTTTAAAAATGATAATACACATGGATTCTACAAGACCTCGCAAACCAAATTAAAGGGTATATTCCTCAAACTGTTTGCTTCCGAAAACCAGATGGGAATTTAGCACTAACCGAAAAAAGAAAAGTGTGAAGTACTAGTCGAATATTTTGAAAAACTACTGAACTGTCCAGAACCAACAGAAACTCTCCCAATATCCAACACCAAAGCTCCGCAACAAAAAGGTTCCACACAGTCAACAGAATAAGAAATTAGCAAACACATAAAGGAACTAAAAAATAACAAAGCCTATGCGGAGGATGGAATTGTAGCCGAATTTCTCAAAAGTCTAGGGCCTAATACAAGAAAAGATCTAGTAAGAATTATTCAAAATATATGGGTCACCGAAGAAATCCCAAAAGACTAGAAGTGCGCCTTAACACACCCATTACATAAAAAAGGGGACAAACATGAAGTAAATAATTACAGAGGAATTTCTTTTCTCCCTGCCATACATATTATCAGCTTCTATTCTTGAAAGAGCACAACAACTGCTAGAACCCAAAATCTCAGATTTCCAAGTTGGTTTCAGGCCAAACAGATGGTGCCAGAGCAAATTTTAAAGCTAAAATTAATCACAGTAATAAGGAAGAAGCGAGGCAAGCCTACATTATATGTCTTTGTCGGCTTCGCATATGACTCAATCCGCAGACCCACACTATTTAGGATGTTTGAAGAAAAAGGATTGAATTGGAAAATACGGAAAATTATTCAGCAGACATTACCGAATACAACATCCAGAGAGAAATTTATGAAAAAACTTTCAAAACCATCCAGATAAAAAACGGCGTTAGACAGGGTGATGAGTTACCATCTTTGTCGTTCAGTGTAGTTCTCGATAGAGTCATGGAAGAATAGTAAAAGAAACTTTAAGAAGAAAATTGCTGGAAACCAGTTTCATTTCATTAGGAACTAAAAAAAAAAAGCCTACGAATCCCCTACTTAGCCTTTGCTGATGATCTCACAATAATGGCAGACTCTTGTGAGATGGCTACAAAACAAATACAAACTCTAAAAAAATGCGCTGTGAAAGTCGGCCTGCAGATATCATTTGTAAAGACAGTGTTTACAACAACGAATCTAGAAATGTTCAAATTTCAAACCAAATATGGTGAAATTAACAGAGATTCACACTTTAAATATCTAGGAGAAATTATCCCTGAAAAATATGCACAACAAGAAAGCATACAAACAGCTCGTGAAGGTTTAGGATTAGTGGAAAACTTCTATAATAAAAAATGCTTATCTTTAAATGCCAAAATCAGACATTAGAAAGTAATACTTAAACCATCAGTGTTATATGCCAGCGAAACCTTTGCAGTAAACGGGAAAACCAATATAGAAAATCTAAGGAAACAAGAAAGAAAAATAATTAGGAAAATTTTGGGATCAAGATGGGCCGAGAATGAATATAGGCTACAGAAAACGTGCAAAATCGAAGAACATTCTAACATGGAGACAGACGTGAGGAAAAGACGCCTCAAATTCTATGGCCACATAATTAGGCTTCCCGAACACAGACTAACAAAAAGAATAGTAAAATACGTAGATTCCGTCTCTAATGGTGGAGAATGGATCTAGAATGTTAAAAAAAGTCTTGGAATTAGCCAAAATCACTAAAGAAGAAATAGATGTAAGGAACAATTTTAGAATAAAAGTAGAAAACTGGGAGGTTAAACCAGAGACAAAAGCCCGAACACCGTAACAAAATGGGGCGAAGAAAGAAGAGCTAAATCCTCGCAAACAATGAAAAACTGCTGGGCAAATGAAGGGGAACCAGAAGAACGGAAAATGAACTATCTTTACTTAGCGTCTTCCACTCTGGGATCTTTGCGACTAATAATAATAATAACAATAATAAGTTTTATATATTCTTCATATAACAACCAGAAACTTACAAACACAAGTTTCAGAAAATACGAACAAGTTTCACAAGATAGCACAGTTAGTTAATCAAAGTACCTGGCAATGTAAAACAAGCCGTAAACAGGCGTGAATCGAACATTTTATCACCGACTAATGTCTGAAAAGTGTTTGTTCCTGTCGATTTAGTATATTACTTATGACAATGAAACAGCTAGCTTTCTAAAACTGAGCAATGCTGTAGTTCGACAGCTACTTCAGAACAGATGTCAACGAGTCATCTGTGCTCTTTGGAGCCCCTCAGGATTCAGTCTTTAGTCCACTACAATATATAAATGATACTGCATCGGTGCTTCATTCTTGTAAATTCCATTTTTATTCTGGCGACGTTTAGCTATATTTAAGCGCCAGCCCTCATTACGGTGCTGTAACCATATTATATTTGAATGATAATCATTGTTCAGTACCACAATAGGCACGAAACCGTGGTCTTGAACTAAGTCCTTTCACAGGTCATCCCAAAATCATAGCGGAAGTTGATCCGCGGATATTTTCGTGAACACCATTGCCACCATTTGTTCTTAATAGTATCCACGTAACCCATTGAAAAATTGGTGGGCTTTTAAAGAGGGAATGGTGGGCTCACTGTCTTGCACACCAACTGATAGAGAATAATCTGAGGCAACAAGCATCAAGCCACCAATAATCTCGAATGCTGAAGCATCGTGAAAAAAGTAGTGTAACTGACGTATATGGAAGACAAAATATGACGTTGTATCTCAAGCCCGTGCTGACGAATTAAAGGACTGTTCCTCAATCGTAGCCAGCTCTTACTTCGCGATAAATTATCAGCAGTAGGACAGTATCTTATCGACGGACGCGTTTTCCTTAAAATACAGTTTGTTGAGGAATCATTGTAATCTTTTCTGAGGCAGCAAGACAAGACTGAGTAGGCATCGGTGTGGCAAAAAACGTTGTCAGTACTATGATCCTAGTTCTTACAGACATATTCAATCTCACCCTTGTTCCACACCCTATTGGGTGGATGAAAAGTTTAATTCGACCAGTAGACGAGAATGAGAACCCAAAATTGCCATACATCTATGGGCTGATCAACAAATCATCCGCCATTTCAGAAGCCTTCACGTACATTGTTCAAGAACGGCTGATTGACTGCCTTAAAACTACACCTTTTTTTTTTTTTTTTTTTGGTCGTCAGCCTACTGACTGGTTTGATGCGGCCCGCCACGAGTTCCGTTCCTGTGCTAATCTCTTCATCTCAGAGTAGCACTTGCAACCCACGTCCTCAATTATTTGCTTGACGTATTCCAATCTCTGTCTTCCTCTACAGTTTTTGCCCTCTACAGCTCCCTCTAGTACCATGGAAGTCATTCCCTCATGCCTTAGCAGATGTCCTATCATCCTATCCCTTCTCCTTATCAGTGTTTTCCACATATTCCTTTCCCCTCCGATTCTGCGTAGAACCTCCTCATTCCTTACCTTATCAGTCCATCTAATTTTCAACATTCGTCTATAGCACCACATCTCAAATACTTCGATTCTCTTCTGTTCCGGTTTTCCCACAGTCCATGTTTCACTACCATAGAATGCTGTACTCCAGACGTACATCCTCAGAAATTTCTTCCTCATATTAAGGCCGGTATTTGATATTATTAGACTTCTTTTGGCCAGGGAAGGACGGGGAAGGAAGTCGGCTGTGCCCTTTCAGAGGAACCATCCCAGCATTTGCCTGGAGTGATTTAGGGAAATCACGGAAAACCTAAATCAGGATGGCAGGGCGCGAGATTGAACCGTCGTCCTCTTGAATGTGAGTCCAGTATGCAAGCCACTGCGCAATCTCGCTCGCTCGCCGTTTCAGGTATGAGTGACTATCTTTGTTCAGTATCACGATCAATACAAACACCGGGTCCTAAAATAAATCAAATAAGCCGGATGTCATCCGTATTTCACACGAAAGATTGATAGCAGATATTTTTATGAGGCGTATCTTTCAATTCTTCTGGATGGTAGCCAGTTACCCTACCAAAATACAATAAAAGCGCGTGTCATTATTCTGGGCGAGCCTTTAAACTAGGAAAAAGAAACTGCTGAAGCATGCAGGAAATATGACTTTTTTCACATGAAATTCAAAAATTTGGAAAAATATTTCCATCTGAAATGAAATAGAAATCAGTCCTGTGTTTAGTCCTTCCAGATATTTACTACTGAGTTATTTCAACACGGTGAAAGTAGTGCAAACTCTAGACGACTTGTAACGGCACCTGCTAGCTGTTTCCAAAGAGATACACGTAAGATAAAAAAAGGAAGCAATGCTCTGCGACAGAGATGCTGTTAGATGAGAGACATGTGACGGTCACTTTTTTGTTTTGTTTTTTTCTAATTCAGCAGAAAGAGAGGGATCTGTGGCGTGTATTGATGAAGACAGGACGCGAACATTGTAACAGTTCTGTTAATAAAATTCGATTCTGGGCTAATGTCAATAACATCAAGTAAAATACAGTGCTTGGTCTGTTTATCTGACAAACAGTTCATCTAACGCACCGAAATATGAGTTTCTTTCACTATGCAACACGGTGAACAAGCAGCAACTTTTGCGGAGACTGTATTCGAGACGACCATCCCAGCAGAATGAGGAGGTAAAACTTACCACTGGGAAGAAGATACAACTAAGAACATTTACTATTAAATTTCCTAGAACATTTATTTCGGATATGTCTGATGGTGTCGCTTCGGCAACTGGCCATAAAAGCATCTCATTAACTTCTCTTTATGATTTCATAGTTAAAAGTCATACAACATTTCCAATGTAAAAACTCTAATCCATTATCTAGCGAGTAGTAAAAATAGAATATAATACAGACTCGAGATAACTATGAATAATTACGTAAGATATGTGTGTAACACATCAAACCTGAACAAATGCTGGCAGATAACCAACGTGACTTTCACACGCCTCGATGCCCTGTCTGCTTGATCGGTATTTCAGTCACTAACGTCTTCAATGCCTCACATCGCAAATGAAATAATACCGTCACGTCATAATACAATACCTTCCGTCGCAACTAGCTCATCTGTTTTCATTCTACGCAACAAAAAATTAGCATCTTTGTCACATGGCACCTATCCTCGCTTTTCCCATTCCTTTTTATTTCTCTTTCCTTCCTTTATCCATTCTGATAGCTGTTAAATACAACAGCAGACATTTATTTTGAACAATTCGGTATTGGTTTCTGTCAATGACCATTACCAAACTTAGTCAAAAACGAATAAATGAAACCATTAGAGATTACTGAGTTTTCAGGGAAATATGAGGTTAAATAGTGCTTCACTTACTGGCATAAACGGCACGAAAGTTATACCATCATCTGAACGAAAGTATTTTGCTCTTTTAAGCAAACCACAGTACGTAAGTCTGTTTCTCACAATAACAACCGTGTACGATAATTTTCGTCAAGCAGCAAGTCCACATCGACAGCGAGTAACACACTAACAGATGGAACTATGCCAGTCAAGGATAAAGTCAAAGACAATGCCACAACAGAGACAAAACTATTGTGAATGCTAGAAATTGCAGAATAAATTTACTAGGAATGCATTATAACATTTGGTTAAAAGTAAACCTTGTACATTAGTGAGCTCGATCGTGAAATTCCATATGTATAAGACAGTACGTCAAGAATTGTCGCACTGGCGACCTTTGTAAAGTAAACTACATCATAACTGCTGAAAACAAATCAGCTTAACCCAGAGAAAATAATTTAATGACATCAATACACCAGATAAAACCACGTTGACGAAATTTTGTATATTACAAAACTTCGTAACCGCCGAAAACTACGTCAGTTAGGACATGTTACTGGGTTACGATGTTGTTATGTTTACAGATAAATAACAAAATAGCATATACTAACCAGTAAACATCAGCTCACAAAATGATGCATAATAAAATTTCATTGCAGTGTAAATACAAAGAAAGCCAACCTCATACAGTGTCCTATACCAAAATACACTACTGATCACCAAAATTGCTACACCAAAAAGAAATGCAGACGATAAACGGGTATTCATTGGACAAATATATTATACTAGAACTGACATGTCATTATATTTTCACGCAATTTGAGTGCATAGATACTGAGAAATCAGTAACCAGAACAACCACCTCTGGCCGTAATAACGGCCTTGATACGGCTGGGCATTGAGTCAAACAGAGCTTGGGTGGCCCATGCAGCTTCAACACGATACAACAGTTCATCAAGAGTAGTGACTGGCGTATTGTGACGAGCCAGTTGCTCGGCCACCAATGACCAGACGTTTTCAATTGATGAGAGATCTGGAGAATGTGCTGGCCAGGGCAGCAGTCGAACATTTTATGTATCCAGAAAGTCTCATACAGGACCTGCAACATGAGGTAGTTCATTATCCTGCTGAAATGTAGGATTTCGCAGAGATCGAATGAAGGGTAGTGCCACGGATCGTAACACATCTGAAATGTAACGTCCACTGTTCAAAGTGCCGTCAATGCAATCAAGAGGTGACCGAGACGTGTAACCAATGGCACCCCATACCCTCACGCCGGGTGATACGCCAGTATGGCGATGACGAATACACGCTTCCACTGTGCGTTTACCGCGATGTCGTCAAACGCGTATGCGACTATCGTGATGCTGTAAACAGAACCTGGATTCATCCGAAAAAATGACGTTTTGCCATTCGTGTACCCAGGTTCGTCGTTGAGTACACCATCACAGGCGCTGCTATCTGTGATGTAGTGTCAAGGGTAACAGCAGCCGTGGTCTCCGAGCTGATAGTCCATACTGCTGCAAATGTCGTCGAACTGTTCGTGCAGATGGTTGTTGTCTTGCAAACGTTCCCATCTGTTGACTCAGGGATCGAGACGTGGCTGCACACTCCGTTACAGCCGTGCGGATAAGATGGCTGTCATCTCGACTGCTAGTGATACGAGGCCGTTGGAATCCAGCACGGCGTTCCGTATTACCCTCCTGAACCCACCGATTCCATATTCTGCTAACAGTCATTGGATCTCGACTAACGCGAGCAGCAATGTCGCGATACGATAAACCGTCATCGCGATAAGCTATAATCCGACTTTTATCAAAGTCGCAAACGTGATGGTACACATTTCTCCTCCTTACACGAGGCACCACAACAACGTTTCACCAGGCAACGCCGGTCAACTGCTGTTTGTGTATGAGAAATCGGTTGGAAACGTTGCTCATGTCAGCAGGTTATAGGTCTCGCCACCGGCGCCAAACTTGTGCGAATGCTCTGAGAAGTTAATGATTTGCATAACACAACATCTTCTTCCTGTCGGTTAAATTTCACGTCTGTAACACGTCATCTTCATGGTGTAGCAATTTTAATGGCCAGTGGTGTATATAACAGTAACATGCATTCCTCTTGAACACAGAAATTAAAACTAAACCTCAACCAATAATTTCTCGTACATCCTCTGAGTACTCAGCTTCTTCTCCACATAGATTCTTTCTGTGTTGCTGCTAGTCATTTCAGTTGGTTATCACTACTCAGATGTAGCAAGAAAGTAATGACAAAATTGTTTAACAGAATATTAACAAGACGGAATTTCTAAAGTTCAGTATATTTCTTACTGTATACGTAGCCTGACAAAGAAAGCTAAGCACCCAGAAGATATAATCTGATGTCAGTGTAACTTAGTACACATACAGACATTGGGTGGTAATGTAAATGATCAGTGTTGCTTTTCACTAACAATGAATATGCCTATGATTTCTAAGGTGGAATTAGGTGACACTTTGCTAAAGCTGGGTAGATGTCATGTCCCATCTACGATTTTTCCATGTGTTCATTCACACTTTTTTCTGCTCAAAACGTATAGCATCTGGGTAAAATATGGATGAGAAAAACAGAAAATAAAAAGCTTTAGAATGTATGCTGTTAACTAATTTTACATCCAATTAGCTATCACCTGGGATGTGATTGAAAAGAGTGAACCTGAACCCTGGTTTTTGAACCGTCATTTAAAATCATAAGAAGATAACTTATGGAGGTTAACAATAACACTGGGCCCGCTACCGTTCCTCGTGGGACCTTATACCTTATTTTCTGCGAGATGGCGCAGTGGCTAGCACACTGGACTCGGGAGGACGACAGTCCAAATCTCCGTCTGGCCGTCCAGATTTAGGTTTTCTGTGATTCACCTAAATACCTTCAGGCAAAAGCCGGGATGGTTCCTTTGAGAGGGAATAGCCGACTTCCTTCCCCATTCTTACCTAGTCCCATGGAACCGATGATCTCGCTGTCTCGTCCCCTCCCCCTAACTCAACCAACCAACCAGCCATAGAGTGTCTCTGCTTTCTGTTACGAAGGTTAGATTTCATAGAGGAGAAAGGCAATTAATGCCTTAACTGTCTAGTTAGTCTGTGATCTACATAACTAAAGGCACTGTGAGGTCACAGAATATGCTCACAGGATAATTTTTCTGGATCAGTTTTAGTGTCTCATTCCATTCGTCGGCTTTGAGCAATGACGTCGTACAAGGCACAGACGCTACATAGAGGTAATCTTTAAGAGTAACTGATCATATTCGTAAGCGAACGAATGTAGCATACGATAAAATTAGTCACAGTTCACGTGATTCATTACTGAGCCAGAAATTATATCGAAAATAATTTATAGGAGCTAAAATAAGAACAGAAATAGAGAACTATACGTGTCTGAAATAAATTATTATCTTAGTGAATGCGAGTAACGAAAGAACAGAAAACTTTTAAATCCATTACAGTATAGCGCATGATGAAGTCATAATATTATGAAATAGCATTAACTGTTAATAATAATTATTTAATATAACGGAACTAGTACACAGGTAATGAAAATTCACAAATCTAAGGTCTAACAAATATTGGAATCGGTAATTAAGCTATGTAGGTCAATTCTATTTACCGATTCAAAGCATTCCATGGTACATTATTTAGTTAGTTGTTTCATCAGGTGTCAGCACTGAAATGTAATAGGATTTCTGCATTTGTAATGGATCTCTGAACGTCTGTGGAAAAATGACTAATATTGGAATCGATAAGTAGGATTGATCTATAAAGGTTAATTCCAGTAAACCGGTTCCAACCATTCAACGGTTCGTTATTTAGACCGTTTTAACAACAAGTCTGTGCACTCATAAGTTACAGGATTTCTACATTTGATATTACTCTCTTCATTACTATGAAAAAGAGAAGAGTTTGGAATCGGTATTTACCTAGTCCGCAGATTTACTCCGAAGTTCTCCAAAATTAAGTACCATCGAATAGCTGGAATAGGTAACTAGAATTGACCTTCAATGAAGGTCAGTTTTAGTTACCGATTCCACTCACTTGATGGTTCATTAATTAGATTATTTTTGCAGAAGATGTCTGCACCAAAATGTACACTAACAGGATTTCTGCATTTGTAATTTCTCTCTGAACCACAACGAAAGAGTTACTAGTATTGAAATACGAAACTAGAATTGACCTATGAAGCTAATTCTAGTTACTGATTAAAATACTCCTTATTTTTGTGGATTTTCATTAGTTGTGTACTGTCTTTCCTTTTAGAATTTAGTGCCTCTGTTTCTTCACATTTCATGCTACTGTTTCCCATTTGTTATCATTCATAAAAGAAGGCTGTAGACATGGAAGAAGCCTCGAGATACTGACAGGTTTCTGATAGATTATATAATGGTAAGACAGAGATTTAGGAACCAGGTTTTAAATTATAAGACATTTCCAGGGGCAGATGTGGACTGACCACAATATATTGGTTATGACCTGTAGATTAAAACTGAAGAAACTGCAAAAAGGTGGGAATTTAAGGAGATGGGGCCTGGACAAACTAAAAGAACCAGAGGTTGTACAATGTTACAGGGGGACCATAAGGGAGCAATTGACAAGGATGGGGGAAAGAAATACAGTTGAAGAAGAATGGGTAGCTTTGAGGGATGAAGTAGTGAAGGCAGCAGAGGATCAAGTAGGTAAAAAGACGAGGGCTGGTGGAAATACTTGGGTAACAGAAGAAATATTGAATTTAATTGATGAAAGGTGAAAATACAAAAATGCAGAAAATGAAGCAGGCAGAAAGGAATACAGACGTCTCAAAAATGAGATCGACAGGAAGTGCAAAATGGCTAAGCAGGGATGGCTAGAGGACAAATGTAAGGATGTAGAGGCTTATCTCATTAGGGGTAAGATAGATACTGCCTACAGGAAAATTAAAGAGACCTTTGGAGAGAAGAGAACCACTTGTATGAACATCGAGAGCTCAGATGGAAACCCAGTTCTAAGCAAAGAAGGGAAAGCAGAAAGGTGGAAGGAGTATATAGAGGGTCTATACAAGGGTGATGTACATGAGGACAATATTATGGAAATGGAAGAGGATGTAGATGAAGCTGAAATGGGAGATACGATACTGCGTGATGAGTTTGACAGAGCACTGAAACACCTGAGTAGAAACAAGGCCCCCGGAGTAGACAACATTCCATTGGAACTACTTGCGGCCTTGGGAGAGCCAGTCCTGACAAACCTCTACCATCTGGTGAGCAAGATGTATGAGACAGGCGAAATACCCTCAGACTTCAAGAAGAATATAATAATTCCAATCCCATAGAAAGCAGGTGTTGACAGATGTGAATTCTTTTCAGACGAATGGAAAAATTAGTAGAAGCCGACCTCGGGGAAGATCAGTATGGATTCCTTAGAAATGTTGGAACTCGTGAGGCAACACTGACCCTACGACTTATCTTAGAAGCTAGATTAAGGAAGGGCAAACCTGCGTTTCTAGCATATGTAGACTTAGAGAAAACTTTTGACAATGTTGACTGGAATATTCTCTTTCAAATTCTGAAGGTAGCAGGGGTAAAATACAGGGAGCGAGAGGCTATTTACAATTTGTACAGAAACCAGATGGCAGTTATAAGAGTGGAGGGACATGAAAGGGGAGCAGTGGTTGGGAAGGGAGTGAGACAGGGTTGTAGCCTCTCCCCGATGTTATTCAATCTGTATATTGAGCAAGCAGTAAAGGAAACAAAAGAAAAATTCGGAGTAGGCATTAAAATCCAAGGAGAAGAAATAAAAACTTTGAGGTTCGCTGATGACATTGTAATTCTGTCAGAGACAGCAAACAACCTGGAAGAGCAGTTGAGCGGACTGGACAGTGTCTTGAAAGGAGGATATACGATGAACATCAACAAAAGCAAAACAAGGATAATGGAATGTAGTCGAATTAAGTCGGGTGATGCTGAGGGAATTAGATTAGGAAATGAGACACTTAAAGTAGTAAAGGAGTTTTGCTATTTGGGGAGCAAAATAACTGATGATGGTCGAAGTAGAGAGGATATAAAATGTAGACTGGCAATGGCAAGGAAAGCGTTTCTGAAGAAGAGAAATTTGTTAACATCGAGTATAGATTCAAGTGTCAGGAAGTTGTTTCTGAAAGTATTGGTATGGAGTGTAGCCATGTATGGAAGTGAAACGTGGACGATAAATAGTTTAGACAAGAAGAGAATAGAAGCTTTCGAAATGTGGTGCTACAGAAGAATGCTGAAGATTAGATGGGTAGATCACATAACTAATGAGGAGGTATTGAATAGACTTCGGGAGAAGAGGAGTTTGTGGCACAACTTGACTAGAAGAAGGGATCGGTTGGTAGGACATGTTATGAGGCATCAAGGGATCACCAATTTAGTACTGGAGGGCAGCTTGGAGCGTACAAATTGTAGAGGGAGAGATGAATGCACTAAGCAGATTCAGAAGGATGTAGGCTGCAGTAGGTACTGGGAGATGACGCAGCTTGCACAGGATAGAGTAGCATGGAGAGTTGCATCAAACCAGTCTCAGGACTGAAGACCACAACAACAACAACAACAACGGACGCGTCTAGTTGACAGCTGTAGAAACGTAGTTTGTCTGCTGATTTGAGCGAGCGAGCGATCGCAGGCCTACCTTCGAGACGTACGCGCTGCGGACTGTCTTTCTCGTGGGCCTTGTTTGCCTTATGTATGACGTCATTGCTGAAACCCGACGAGTGGAGTCGGACACTAGAATTTATCAATTTCTCTGATCAGAAACGAAATTGCTCGCATAAAGAAGGAAATGTAGTAGCTTACGTGATGAATGTATGTCTTATCGAAATGAAATAAGATACCGGCACTGAGATAAGATAAACTGTACATATAGCAACACTGCGCGCTTGAGTCAAAGAGAACCAGTCGTGAGCTAAAAACGTCAAACTGCGGAATACATCCAGTACTACTAAAGGTGTCATTTCGTTCCGTAACTTGTCGATGCAGAGGTGAGTAGTTCGAAAGTGTGTAGCAAACCAACAGTTTTCACTTGCTCAGACGGTCCTTGATCAGTCGTGGTCCACTGCACTATGCGGCACGTAAATGCATTGTTGAGCTGCCTAGGAATTCATTGCAACGCCTGTGATATTTATCGGACGAAGTAGGCATTTAGTCTATGATACGTCGATGGTTATGAATTTTCATTAAGTGTGTTCATTGAAGGGGCAAGAACATGCGTAGTTTCTACGTGACAGAGGAATTGTTGGAAACTGTTCAGGCTACATTTACTGGATACAGTCATTGTCAGAAGAAAGCAGTCTTTGAACGTCTAGAGATAGGATGTTCATATTCACGGCACAAGTACGTTAGCATGTTCTGCAGAAAGCATTTCAGTCATTGTAGCGGAGTAGCCCAGGACCCGCCATGGACCCTGACAACTTGTTCCATGCGAGATGGCATCAGTTCACGTAATGAGCGTGTGGCGTTCTGTTGTATAGCCACCCATGCTCAATTTACCTGGTTCCATCCATCTCGCCGTGTTCTACGACCTTCCGTGTACCATTGTTTACACACCTGTTGCATTGCCGAAAGATTTCGTTCCACATGAGCAACAATTTCCCAGGTGGATGTATCACATTCTGTCATGACAATAATGCGCCCTCTTCCAAACTCAGTTTGCCAGGCACCCTGCACGTCTGCTCAATTCGCACTGATCCATTACCTTCAGTTTACGGTGACAACCAGACCCACAACCACATTCGACTGGTAGGCGGTTTTGCGTAGCGGTGTCAACGTTGACTTGAACCTGTATACACTCCTGGAAATTGAAATAAAAACACCGTGAATTCATTGTCCCAGGAAGGGGAAACTTTATTGACACATTCCTGGGGTCAGATACATCACATGATCACACTGACAGAACCACAGGCACATAGACACAGGCAACAGAGCATGCACAATGTCGGCACTAGTACAGTGTATATCCACCTTTCGCAGCAATGCAGGGTGCTATTCTCCCATGGAGACGATCGTAGAGATGCTGGATGTAGTCCTGTGTAACGGCTTGCCATGCCATTTCCACCTGGCGCCTCAGTTGGACCAGCGTTCGTGCTGGACGTGCAGACCGCGTGAGACGACGCTTCATCCAGTCCCAAACATGCTCAATGGGGGACAGATCCGGAGATCTTGCTGGCCAGGGTAGTTGACTTACACCTTCTAGAGCACGTTGGGTGGCACGGGATACATGCGGACGTGCATTGTCCTGTTGGAACAGCAAGTTCCCTTGCCGGTCTAGGAATGGTAGAACGATGGGTTCGATGACGGTTTGGATGTACCGTGCACTATTCAGTGTCCCCTCGACGATCACCAGAGGTATACGGCCAGTGTAGGAGATCGCTCCCCACACCATGATGCCGGGTGTTGGCCCTGTGTGCCTCGGTCGTATGCAGTACTGATTGTGGCGCTCACCTGCACGGCGCCAAACACGCATACGACCATCATTGGCACCAAGGCAGAAGCGACTCTCATCGCTGAAGACGACACGTCTCCATTCGTCCCTCCATTCACGCCTGTCGCGACACCACTGGAGGCGGGCTGCACGATGTTGGGGCGTGAGCGGAAGACGGCCTAACGGTGTGCGGGACCGTAGCCCAGCTTCATGGAGACGGCTGCCAATGGTCGTCGCCGATACCCCAGGAGCAACAGTGTCCCTAATTTGCTGGGAAGTGGCGGTGCGGTCCCCTACGGCACTGCGTAGGATCCTACGGTCTTGGCGTGCATCCGTGCGTCGCTGCGGTCCGGTCCCAGGTCTACGGGCACGTGCACCTTCCGCCGACCACTGGCGACAACATCGATGTACTGTGGAGACCTCACGCCCCACGTGTTGAGCAATTCGGCGGTACGTCCACCCGGCCTCCCGGATGCCCACTATACGCCCTCGCTCAAAGTCCGTCAATTGCACATACGGTTCACGTCCACGCTGTCGCGGCGTGCTACCAGTGTTAAAGACTGCGATGGAGCTCTGTATGCCACGACAAACTGGCTGACACTGACGGCGGCGGTGCACAAATGCTGCGCAGCTAGCGCCATTCGACGGTCAACACCGCGGTTCCTGGTGTGTCCGCTGTGCCGTGCGTGTGATCATTGCTTGTACAGCCCTCTCGCAGTGTCCAGAGCAAGTATGGTGGGTCTGACACACCGGTGTCAATGTGTTCTTTTTTCCATTTCCAGGAGTGTATGTTTTTCGCTTCTCCAGAAAATTTTACTTTTGGTGGCATTATGCGTTTTGAAAAATTCTTCCTCACACGTATACATTGTGAGAAGCATGCAGTAAGATACGTTACTATTTATGAGCACAAAATTCTTATTCCACCATTCTACGTTGTACATATCCATTACATGTTACATTATTACTTAAGAACATCTTTGGAACACATTTTGCAAATTTTCTCCTGAATAAAACGCCTTTTCTCGTAGCAGTTTTCTTGTAGCTTTCATGAACTCATTGCCAAAAGAAATGCTGCAAACTCATATATGTGTATAACTGTCTTCGCTTTTCAGGAGCCTAGTAGGTGGAATATCAGTCTGTTGCTTTTGGTATTTGTCATGTTGAGGACTATAGAAATTCATGATTCTTTCGGTTTATTTTGTTGTTATTAAATAACTTAAGATAAAGAGGGACGTAACAGGCAATTTAGTTTAAAAAAAGATAGCCTGCAAGGCTCTTTGTTTTTGATGACACAAATGTATCTGGATGCTTTTTTTGGCAAATAATATATATTTTTTTGCTCCAGAGGAAGTGCCTCATAACCGAAACCCATAAATTAGTTATTTTTTCATAATGTGGGACCACAGTCATAATATATTTCTTTAAAGTCAGTACCGCCATTAGACTGTTTTTTATGTACAGTGTTACATTTACTCTTACTCAATCATGATTTCGGTTTCAAAGTGTCATTATCAATTATTGTTAAGTGTTATAAATTGCCTAAAATGGTTTACTGACGTATTAAAATACACTATTAGACACATTGTCTGTGGGTCGATATATATGGCAGAGCCGACCCCTTTGTTTCATTACTGAGTACACATCTTGACTGATGGTGTACTCAGTAATGAAACAAAGCAGATGGTGTATTCAATAATGAACTAAACCAGTAGGCTCTGCCATAAATATCGACCCCTAGACAGTGTATCTAATAGTGTATTTTAATACGACAATATGCCATCTTAGGAAATTTATAACATTTAAAACACTTGATAATGGCACTCTGAAGCCGAAACCATGATTGTGTACGTGTGAATGTAACATTGTAAATAAAAAACAGTCTAATGGCGGGTACTAACTTTAGAGCCATAAATTAGTGGTTGTGCAAAATCGCATAGTGGGCACAGCAGCTTATTATTGACCCTACACCTATGTTTATTAATTTTTTTACGTAATACGTGCTAACTTTGGTATTGAGTGTAACTTATGCACTTTAATTTTGAGTTGTGATGATTGCCAAGACGTTTAAACGAGACATGGTCTTTGTGATTGTGTCATTCACAACTGAAGAAAATATTTGCAATTTTTTCCATGATTGACACGCAGTTAATTGATTCCGTAACATGCACTGACGCTGGGAGACGATCTTTACTTTGACGGTTGGATTTCCTAAATCTTTCCTGCTGGAACAAATGTGTTGTACCATGTGTATAGTGTGGACTTATACAACGTAAAGTAGGCATCAAACAATAGAGGTCCTAACACAACACCTTGAGCATACACCATACGACATCCAGAACATTTGGGTTCCTGCTGTTGAACTGTAGTAATTGTTTCTATGATTCAGGTACATGTGATCAAAGAGTGTCTCCACATCCGTAGCAGCAGAGTTTTCACTGGTGGAATCATGTGATTAGCGCTATTGACTTACGGAGACCCACAAGCGTACAATTATGTGACATACCCCTCGAATTCTCGGCTGGAATTACAATGTGTCATCACGCGTGATGAGATATCAGCACTGCAAGCTACGTTTCTGTCAAAGAAAATCAGACAGCAAATTATACTTAATTTTCTTTTTGACTATTTATAGAAACTGTATGGTTAGTGTCTCCATATTAGAAACTGCATTTTTGCACGAATGTGCATAATGAATTTGTTAATTTCACGAAAATAAGAAGTGGTCGATAGTGGCATCCATTTTAAGGAACACAAGAGAAACTGTCGTCTGAGCAACACGGATAAATCTGCAGTAGAAGACCACTCACGTTGATCTGGGAAGTGCCATATTCGTTTCTCTAACAATTTCTTTCCCTTCACATCGAATTACACACATCGACATGATTCTGCGATCTTAGTTAGACGTCTACTGATGTCAGGGATCGCCGACCGGTGTGGCCGACCGGTCCTAGGCACTACAGTCTGGAACCGAACGACCACTACGCTCGCAGGTTCGAATCCTGCCTCGGGCATGGATGTATGGCATGTTCTTAGGTTAGTTAGCTTTAAGTAGTTCTAAGTTCTCATACGTTAAGTCCCATAGTGCTCAGATCCATTTTTTGAGCCATGTCAGGGATCAACTGTTGCCTGTTGTAACTGCTTTGAAGTTGTTATAACGTCTGATGATGTCTCCAGCTTTGTAAGACCAAACGTTAGGCTGAGAAATACGCCTTGAGCCACAACCTAATGTCCAGAAAACAAATACAACCGAAATTTAATAAATCAACCTTTTATCTGCCCGTTGTTAAGATCTTTTCTTACACATAGTATGATTTGTTCAGTAGTTAAAGGATGTGCAGCTCCACTACTATATTATTTACGAGGAGATTTTGGCATTTCAAACACAACAGCCTTTAGATAACACTATCTTCTTTACAACCCCGAGTGCATCTAACAGTTTAAATATACAGGAGAGTACTCTCTTTCTTCATTCGATCGCACCCAATCTGATCAACCAGAACATTATCACCACGTACCTAATAGCCGGTATGTCCATCTTTGGCACGGGTAACAGCGGCGACACGTCGTGTCGGCACCACATTTGCACACAAGACACGTAGTTCCGTAAATGCGTGGGTGGTGCGCGATGATCTCTGACGCCACGATCAGTCACATCCCAGCTGTGTTCGATCGGGTTCAGATTTGACCAGTTGGGGGACCAACACATCAACTGGAACTCGGCACTATGCTCCTCAAACTACTTCATCGCGCTCCTGAGCTTCTGACATAGCGCATTATCTTTTATAGTTTGCCATATCCTTAATTTCGTCTCCCAAAACCTAATGTTTTTTGTTCTTTCAAATAACCGATCCAGTTTGTGCTCATATTTCAGAAATTGTTAACTTGATTCACGTATCCCATTAACTAATCCTCACTGCAATTATTCAGGTAATCTCCTCTTTAACACATCTGCCTGTGTTAACTCATCAAAAGAGTGACTAAAGAGAAATAACAATTTCATCCAATAATCGTCTTGCGAATGTTGCAGTTGTTCTTATTTCTGTGCTTGCTAAGGAAATTGGAGTGGAATTCAGCCTTACATATGACACGTTCGTACTTTTGTTTTCACCCAGACAATACGATACATAGTGATTCGCGATCGATAAAGTATAATAAATAAAATAACGTTCTGCTGTTTACAGATGAGTGTAGTATCCTAAAGCTTCTAGTATAAATAGTCAGTACCTCCGTCTGAGGATGTATACAAATGGATGCATCCACTTTATTTCCAATTGTACTATATAACTAGAAAATTTAGAGACATCGTAAATAAACAAAATACAATGCCTCAACTCAGTGATACATGTCTCAGCTCTGTACTGTATGCAAATCCAATGTAAAAACATTCGACAATAGTCGCTCATTTTAAAAAAGTGATAATTTTGCACCAAAAGTTACTTTAAAGGTTAATATGTAACAATTGTGCTGAGGAAAATAAAGAAACGCACTGCAGAGAGCACAAAAATTACTGATACATATTGGGTTAAAACAAAACTACAAAGGCGTCTTGTATAAGGGGGAACTCCTCTCTAGTTTCAACGGAGTTTTGCAAAATTATTTCATACCTACCCTCTGATCTCCGTGGCATAGCTCTCTTGTAATAGTTGCAATTGCTTTTGGACCTTAACAAAGTTCTGTTTCAAAGTTTTTGTATTACTTCTACACTGATCATCAGCATCAGAAACTTTGCCACTTATTCAATATTCTTATCCAGACTGTTAATGTGGACATTGTTATGACTTTTAACAATTTGGATTTGTCAGTTTAACAGTAAATCGACATTTAAAATTCCGTCTCTGAGGTCAGACTTCACCTCACTCACCTTCAATTCTAACGATTTCACCTTGGATTCTGTGGATGTCACTGTTGCCTACATTCTTCATCCTCTCGGTATGGCTACCTTCTTTGTCAATTACAGCTGCTACTTGACGACTCAGCCCACTAGTAAAATTAGATATCTCAGCAATCACTTTGCTGATTGTTTTGTTATGTGTTTTTGAGAACTTTCTATCTGTTCGGCAAAGCTCTTGTGAAATCTTGTTATCTGCTACCGAGGTGTTGTTATCAATTCGGGGAAGTTCGTTTGAAATTTTATTTTCTATATGACAAATATGTTCTGAAATTTGAGCTCTTAGTCTATGTTCTGTTTCAGACATCAGTTTACTCTTTCTTTAAACATTTATTCTAGCATGCTCTCATTCCATGATAAAACACTGTCCTCGCTTTAATTTAGTCCTGAATCACCATCTCCATCCCCTCCCCCCCTCCCTCATTCCCACAAGATAGTTCATCTTTCACTTCCTCTTTAACGGTCTGGACTGCCATATCGGAAAATTTCAAATAATTCTAACGGTAAGAAAATATAAACGTAAAGTATGGTTATAAACACAAGCTATGTTCCTCGCAGAGTCATAAGGTTTAGCACATTATCAAAAAATAAATGAATTATCGTAGCCACATGTATACTAACGTCTACAATTAAGTCTTCAAAGTAAACCATCCTACTCTCTCTATAGTCTCTATGGCTGAAAACATCCTCCGTGGCTCTTGTTAACATGTATCGTCCTAAATTATTCTAGGAAAGATAGTACAGTCCACTGTTTTCTGCAGTCTTTTCCATGACATCAGCTGCGACTCCTCCCTCTAATTGCTCAGCTGTGTTGTCTTGTCTGACATCAGTTCAGCATTACAAAAATGGCTCTGAGCACTATGGGACTTAACATCTGTGGTCATCAGTCCCCTAGAACTTAGACCTACTTAAACCGAACTAACCTAAGGACATCACACACATCCATGCCCAAGGCAGGATTCTATCCTGCGACAGTAGGAGCAGCACGGTTCCGGACTGAAGCGCCTAGAACCGCTCGGCCACAACGGACGGCAGTCATTTGGGCAACAACTATGTATCGGCAACTGGGACCTGGAAAGCAGCGTATTCGATTCTCTAATAGCTTGGTTTTATCAAGATTGAATCATTGCGGTGCTAGGATATACAGAGAGGCGATAGAAACTCAAAAGCACGAAAGCAAGTTTGGCAGAAAAGGAGAAGGATAAAAATAAGACAAATTGTAGAGCTTAGTATTAAATAAATCTCCATAACGTCTGACAGATGTGAAAATTACCGAACTATCAGTTTAATAAGTCACAGCTGCAAAATACTAACACGAATTCTTTACAGACGAATGGAAAAACTGGCAGATGCGGACCTCGGGGAGGATCAGTTTGGATTCCGTAGAAATGTTGGAACACGTGAGGCAATACTGACCTTACGACTTATCTTAGAAGAAAGATTAAGAAAAGGCAAACCTACGTTTCTAGCATTTGTAGACTTAGAGAAAGCTTTTGACAATGTTGACTGGAATACTCTCTTTCCAATTGTAAAGTTGGCTGGGGTAAAATACAGGGAGCGAAAGGCTATTTACAATTTGTACAGAAACCAGATGGCAGTTATAAGAGTCGAGGGACATGAAAGGGAAGCAGTGGTTGGGAAAGGAGTGAGACAGGGTTGTAGCCTCTCCCCGATGTTATTCAATCTGTATATTGAGCAAGCAATAAAGAAGACAAAAGGAAAGTTCGGAGTAGGTATTAAAATACATGGAGAAGAAATAAAAACTTTGAGATTCGCTGATGACATTGTAATTCTGTCTGAGACGGCAAAGGACTTGGAAGAGCAGTTGAACGGAATGGACAGTGTCTAGAAAAGAGGATATAAGATGAACATCAACAGAAGCAAAACGAGGATAATGGAATGTAGTCAAACTAAATCGGGTGATGCTGAGGGAATTAGATTAGGAAATGAGACACTTAAAGTAGTAAAGGAATTTTGCTATTTAGGAAGTAAAATAACTGATGATGGTCGAAGTAGAGAGGATATAAAATGTAGACTGGCAATGGCAAGGAAAGCGTTTCTGAAGAAGAGAAATTTGTTAACATCGAATAGATTTATGTATCAGGAAGTATTTGTTTGGAGTGTAGCCATGTATGGAAGTGAAGTGAAACATGAACGATAACTAGTTTGGACAAGAAGAGAATAGAAGCTTTCGAAATGTGGTGCTACAGATGAATGCTGAAGATTAGATGGGTAGATCACGTAACTAATGAGGAGGTATTGAATAGGATTGGGGAGAAGAGAAGTTTGTGGCACAACTTGACTAGAAGAAGGGATCGGTTGGTAGGACATGTTTTGAGGCATCAAGGGATCACAAATTTAGCATTGGAGGGCAGCGTGGAGGGTAAAAATCGTAGAGGGAGACCAAGAGATGAATACACTAAGCAGATTCAGAAGGATGTAGGTTGCAGTAGGTACTGGGAGATGAAGAAGCTTGCACAGGATAGAGTAGCATGAAGAGCTGCATCAAACCAGTCTCAGGACTGAAGACAACAACAACAACAACAACGTACAGTACGTCGGAGCGACTCTGCAATCTTAGGAGGTGGTCTCATGACGTCGCAAACTGACTGTTGCCTGTATTCATATAAACAGTTGCCGGCCGCGGTGGTCTCGCGGTTCTAGGCGCGCCGTCCGGAACCGCGCGACTGCTACGGTCGCAGGATCGAATCCTGCCTTGGGCATGGATGTGTTTGATGTCCTTAGGTTAGTTAGGTTTAAGTAGTTCTAAGTTCTAGCGGACTGATGACCACAGATGTCAAGTCCCATAGTGCTCAGAGCCATTTGAACCATATAAACAGTTCTGCTTGATGAGCTTGTTTGAGACTGTAATGGCTTTCTGAATACTTACATCCTTCAGTCACACTACTAACTGATTAATGAGTAGAATTTGGCATCAAACACACACGCAGACACACACACACAATATACGAGGGTCGGTCAAAAAGTAATGCCTCCCATTTTTTTTTCTACTTAAAAAAATTAAGTTAAGTGAAAAATTTGAATTTGGGGCCATTCCTCAAACCTTCTTCTGCAATCCACTGCAGTAGTAACTTTCTGTGGCAACAAGTGGCAGCACAGCAGAAGTTTGTATGATGGCCGACATCGATGTTCGTTTGAGACAGCGTTGTGTGATTGAATTCTTGAATGCAGAAGGTGAAACGCCCATACGCATTCATGAAAGACTGAAGAAGGTGTATGGTGTTGTGACAGTGGATGTCAGCACTGTTAGACGATGGGTTCGTCGTTGTAAGGAAGCTGAAGGGCAAACACCTTTGACTGACGAAAATCGGAGCGGCAGGCCGGTGAGTGCAGTGACTCCACACAACATTCAGCAAGTTGATGACATCATTCGTGGTGACCGTCGGGTGACTGCAAATGAAGTGTGTAGCATTATTTCTCTTAGTAAAGGCAGTGTGATCACGATTATTAAACAATTGGGGTACTCAAAAGTTTGTGCACGGTGGGTTCCAAGAATGTTAACCGATCAGAATAAAGAGGCAAGGAAAACAATAGCCTCCCAACACTTGCAGCGCTTCCGTTTGGAGGGAGATGAGTTTCTGAAAAAAAATTGTGACCGGGGACGAAACATGGGTGCATTTTTTTGAACCCGAATCAAAGAGGCAGTCAATGGAGTGGCGTCACACAATCTCGCCGAGGAAGAAAAAATTCAAAACTGTGCGATCGGCAGGGAAAGTGATGGCAACAGTTTTCTGGGATACAGAGGGTGTGATTCTGGTTGATTTTTTGGAGCAGGGATGCACAATAAATTCTGTTCAATACGTCACAACCCTCAAAAAACTTAAAGCACGTCTTCAGCGAGTTCGCCCAACAAAATCAATGGCAGATGTTCTTCTTTTGCATGACAATGCAAGACCACACACCAGTCCTCACACCTCTGACGAGATCGTCAAAATTGGATGGGAAGTTTTGCCTCATCCCCCATACAGCCCTGACCTGGCACCATCAGACTTCCATCTGTTCGGGCCACTAAAAGAAGCTCATCGTGGGATTCATTTTGAAGATGAGGAGGCCGTCAAAACATCCGTGCGTCAATGGCTTAGGAAGCAGAGCCGTGATTTTTACCGTGCTGGGATACATGCCCTTGTTCAAAGATGGACCAAAACTGTAGAGATGGGCGGAGATTACATTGAAAAATGACAAAATGATCCTCAATGTTGTGGTTTTCAACCTATGTAATTGCATTTAAATTTCCTGACAATTAAACGTAGAAAAAAAAATAGGAGGCATTACTTTTTGACTGACCCTCGTATATATATATATATATATATAGTCATGTTCAGAAATAAGGTAACATTAGACAGTAATTTGGTCTTTAGAACTATCCGCAACAATAAGCGTATTGCGTGTTAAAGTTTTTGAATTGTTGAAAGTAAGAATTGTCACCTGTATTTAGATCGAATATGACCATTACACTACATTGTAGTTATTACATTATTGCTGATATCATCTGTTTAACATGTCACCTAAATCTGAACCATTATCTTTGAACTGCATAAAGAAGCTAATATGTACGAGTTCTCTCGACTGATGAGATGCATCAAGTGTGACACGGAAAAACGTAGAAGGAGATCATTTTTCATGTGTGTTAGGAGACAGGCGTACTGTATAATTGCTACATACGTATAGCACTTATGTTGCAACATATACCAATGCATTGTTGACTTGCTGAATTTGTGAAGCTCTTTCTCTTCAATAAATCATCCAGTTTTTCTGAAATTGGGAATCAATTGTGCATGTACATCACATCTACTGATTTCCACCCCATTCCCATATTTCCTTGGTGGTGCGTCGTTTTCTTCGTCTTGAGCGTATAAGAGATGTAGCAGATGAAGCAGGCTAAAGTGAATACAGATGTCTACAAAATGGCTAGGCAGGAATGGCTAGAGGAGAAATGTTAAGATATACAGGCATGGGTAATTAGGGAAAAGATAGATTCCGCCTATAGGAAAATTAAAGTGGCCTTTCGAGAGAAGAGAAGGAGCCGCTTGCATGGCAAGCCCGTAGCAACCAAAGAAGGGAAGGCTGTAAGGTGGAAAGAATACATAGAAGGGCTACAGAAGGAAAATAAACTAGAAGACAATGTTATGGAAAAAGAAGAGGAAATAGATTAAGATGAAATGGGGGATGTGATGATGCAAGAAGAATCTGACAGAAGAGTGAAAACCTGTCGAAACAAAACCCATGGAATAAACGATATTGTCTCGGAATTACTAAACTCTTCGGGAGAGCCAGGTGTGACAGATCTATTCCACCTGGTGTGCAGAGAAAACAGAACACCTTGAACGTTTAGAAATAGGACGTTCGTAATCACAGGACACGCAAAAGTATGATCTGCAGAAATGATTAACGTTTGAAACAAGTCGGCCCGCAGGTTCAAAGTCAACATTGATATCGCAGTGCAGTAACACCTACCGGTAAAGTGTACCTGCGGCTCTCGTTGGAGCTGTAAACCGAAGGTAATGGATCGGAATAACTTGAGTAGGCGTGCGGGATGCCTCGAAAACGCATGCGCGAACCATATCATCAGTGAATTTGAAAGAGGGCGCATTATTAGCAAGTCAGAATGTGATGCATCCATCCGAGAAACTGCTGCTCCTGTGGGCCGAAGTGTTTTGGCAGTGCAACGGGTGTGTGCCGAATGGTTCACGGAAGGCCACAGAACACGACGGGATGGCTGAAGTCGCACCAGACTAACCACGCCTCGAGAAGATCGACACGTCATCCGAATGGCATTGCAGGCCAGATCTGCGACCTGCTCGGCTCTAGCGCAACAGTGGAACAGTGTGACACATCGTACACTACCAAGGGTGAAAGTCCGTCTTCGTTTATTACGACACAGGTGACGTGCTCGTTGTGCACTTCTCCGCCTACCTTTGACGAATGTGCAGAAAGAAGCCTTCCTAAGAGACAATCTCCATTCCTTGCGAACTGACTATGCAAATGTAGACGAGATGTGGCTCAAATTCGAAGATATAATAGCAACAGCAACTGATAGATTTATACCTCATAAACTGGTAAGAGATGGAAATGATCTAACATGGTACACAAAACAAGTCCGAACGCTGTTGCAGAGGCAACGGAAAAAAGCATGCGAAGTTCAGAAGAACGCGAAATTCCGAAGATTGGCTAAAATTTACAGACGCGCGAAATTTGGAACGGACTTCAATGCGAGATGCCTTTAATAGGTTCCACAACGAAACATTGTCTCGAAATTTGGTAGAAAATCCGAAGAAATTCTGTTAGTATGTAAAGTACACAAGCAGCAAGACGCAGCCAATACCTTCGCTGCGCAGTGCCGATGGTAATGTTACCGACGACTATCTCTCTAAAGCGGAGTTATTGAACATAGTTTTCGGAAATTCCTTCACCAGGGAAGACGAATGGAATATTCCAGAATTTGAAACACGAAGATCTGCTAGCATGAGTTTCTCAGAAGTAGATACCTTAGGGGTTGCCAAGCAACTCAAATTGCTTGATACGGGCTAGTCCTCAGGTCCAGATTGTATACCGATTATGTTCCTTACAGATTACGCTCATACAATAGCTCCCTGCTTAGTAATCATATACAACCGCTCGATCACCGGTAGATCTGTACCTACAGACAGGAAAATTGCGCAGGTCGCACCAGTGTTTAAGAAGGGTAGTAGGAGTAATCCATCGAACTACAGACCTATATCATTGACGTCGGTTTGCAGTAGGGTTTTGGATGATATACTGTATTTAAACATTATGAATCACCTCGAAACGAACGATCTAATGATACGTAATCAGCATGGTTTCAGAAAACATCGTTCTTGTGCAACGCAGCTAGCTCTTTATTCGCACGAATTAATGGCCGCTATCGACAGGGGATCACAAGCTGATTCCGTATTTCTAGATTTTCGGAAAGCTTTTGACACCGTTCCTCACAAGCGACTTCTAATCAAGCTGCTGGCCTATGGGGTATCGTCTTAGCTGTGAGACTGGATTCGTGATTTCCTGTCAGGAAAGTCGCAGTTCGTAGTAATAGACGGCAAATCATCGAGTAAAACTGAAGTGATATCAGGTGTTCCCCAGGGAAGCGTCCTGGGACCTCTGCTGCTTCAGATCTATATAAATGACCTTGGTGACAATCTGAGCAGTTCTCTTAGGTTGTTCGCAGATGATGCTGTAATTTACCGTCTAGTAAGGTCATCTGAAGACCAGTATCAGTTGCAAAGTGATTTAGAGAAGATTGCTGTATGGTGTGGCACGTGGCAGTTGGCACTAAATAACGGAAGTGTGAGGTGATCCACATGAGTTCAAAAAAAAAAAAAAAACAAACAAAAAAAAACGTTGGAATCCGATTACTCGATAAATAGTACAATTCTCAAGGCTGTCAATTCAACTAAGTACCAAGGTGTTAAAATTACGAACAACTTCAGTTGGAAAGATCACATAGATAATATTGTAGGGATGGCGAGCCAAAGGTTGCGTTTCATTGGCAGGGCACTTAGAAGATGCAACAAGTCCACTAAAGAGACAGCTTGCACTACTCTCGTTCGTCCTCTGTTATAATGTTGCTGCGCGTTGTGGGATCCTTTCCAGGTGGGATTGACAGAGGACATCGAAAGGGTGCTAAAAAGGGCAGCTCGTGTTGTATTATTACGTAATAGGGGAGAGAGTGTGGCAGATATGATACGCGAGTTGAGGTGGAAGTCATTAAAGCAAAGACGTTTTTCGTCGCGGCGAGATCTATTTACGAAATTTCAGTCACCAACTTTCTCTTCCGAATGCGAAAATATTTTGTTGAGCCCAACCTAGATAGGTAGGAATGATCATCAAAATAAAATACGAGAAACCAGAGCTCGAAGGTTTAGGTGTTTGTTTTTCCCGCGCGCTGTTCGGGAGTGGAATGGTAGAGAGATAGTATGATTGTGGTGCGATGAACCCTCTGCCAAGCACTTAAATGTGAATTGCAGAGTAATCATGTAGATGTCGATGTAGATCAAATGGTTCAAATGGCTGTGAGCACTATGGGACTCAATTTCTGAGGTCATCAGTCCCCTAGAACTTAGAACTACTTCAATCTAACTAACCTAAGGACATCACACACATTCATGCCCGAGGCAGGATTCGAACTTGCGACAGTAGTGGTCGCGCAGTTTCAGACTGTAGGGCCTAGAACCGCTCGGCCACACCGGCCGGCAAACATTGTAGACGGCAATGGTGTCTGGAACGAGGTCACTGGGGACAGGAATGGCATCAGATAGTGTTTTCGGACGAATCTATGTTCTGTTTGTTTGAAAAAGATGCCCACATTTTGGTTCGCCACAGACAAAGAGAGCGGCATCACTGTGACTGCTTCTGCACAAGACGTACAGCCTCAACTCAAGGATTTGTGTTGTAGGGTGCTATTGGGTACAACCACAAATCACAGTAGGTGCGTGTCTAGTGCACTGTGACCAGTGTGACCTACGTAAATGACATCCTGTGACCAGTAGTGCACAACACTTCAGACGCTATTTTTAGCAACACAATGCGGGACCACATGTTGCTGCGCGAACACGCGTCTTCTTAGCGCCACAGGTTGTTAATCTTTTGCACAGGGTCACCAGATCACCAGACTTGTCGCCAATCCAAAATGTGTGGGGTATGGTGAAACGACAGGTGCAGCGTTGTGACCCAGTGCCAACCACCACAGATGAACTCTGGAACCAGGTGGATGCAGCATGGATGACTTACCACAGAACGCCATTCGGGCCTTAGACAAGTCGATGCCCTCGGGGCCAATGGCAGGCAACATGGCACGTGCTCAACCGGGGTGGCTGAGGTGCTAATCACTTCTGCAAAACACACTAAAGTGCACCACCTGTGAATATGAACGTCGTGTATCTATTCGTTCAAGGTGTTTTTTTTTTTTTTTTTCTGATCATGAGTGGCCGACCGAAGTGGCCGTGCGGTTCTAGGCGCTGCAGTCTGGAACCGTGAGACCGCTATGGTCGCAGGTTCGAATGCTGCCTCGGGCATGGATGTGTGTGATGTCCTTAGGTTAGTTAGCTTTAACTAATTCTAAGTTCTAGGGGACTAATGACCTTAGAAGTTGAGTTCCATAGTGCTCAGAGCCATTTGAGCCATTTGGTCATGAGTGTCCATGATATTTGGGAAATATCCCCAGACTTAAAGAGAAACTTAATAGTTGCTGTCACTGTACTGCAAATATTGCTGCAAGCATGCCCTTCAGGATACATGACATGACTACGAGCCTGCGCTACAGAGCGGACATTATTTCCGTTCTCTTTGGGGGTAATGGCGTGTCTGATAGCCGTAGAACCCCGACCAACGCAAGCAGCATTATCACTAACGATAAACCAGAGTCTCAATAGGTCATAATCCTACCGGTATTGAATTCTTGCTTTTCTCTCTCTTACAAGAGATATAAAACGATCTTGTCAGTGACAAAAAACATTCAAATCCTACTTATGAATGAGAAACCCATTGCGTTATCTTCCCTTACACACAGAACGTATATGGCGCTACTCTTGTCTGTTTTGTGGTTGCGCTGAAATGCTAATCATTTAGATGTACAAGGCCGTGGCACATACACTGTCGTTTGTGAAATGCGCAACACCGAGAAGGAATTACCCGAATAGCTCGACACTTGGCGGAAGTGGCGACAGGTGTACAAGCAATACGTGATACGTTTTGCAGCGATATGGGGTACACGTAGGCCGACCAGGGCACACCACCTAGACTACAGGCCTGCGCGCACACTTGTGACGTCACATACTGATGGCCGGCTCTGTATAGGGACACTCCTGTTAAGCGCTCTGCAGCTATACGAACTTTACGAGTTTTAGAGCTGAGACCGCATAGAGATTCTCGTGCTTTCCTCTTCTACACGGCCTTGTAATGAAAGTATGGAAATTTATATTACTGCGTGAAGTAAATGAACAAAACTGTTGTTGTTGTTGTTGTTGTTGTTGTTGTCTTCAGTCCTAAGACTGGTTTGATGCAGCTCTCCATGCTACTCTATCTTGTGCAAGTTTCTTCATCTCCCAGTACCTACTGCAACATACATCCTTCTGAATCTGCTTAGTGTATTCATCTCTTGGTCTCCCTCTACGATTTTTACCCTCCACGCTGCCCTCCAATACTAAATTGGTGATCCCTTGATGCCTCAGAACATGTCCTACCAACCGATCCCTTCTTCTGGTCAAGTTGTGTCACAAATTTCTCTTCTCTCCAATCCTATTCAATACTTCCTCATTAGTTATGTGATCTACCCATCTAATCTTCAGCATTCTTCTGTAGCACCACATTTCGAAAGCTTCTATTCTCTTCTTGTCCAAACAATTTATCGTCCATGTTTCACTTCCATACATGGCTACACTCCATACGAATACTTCCAGAAATGACTTCCTGACACTTAAATCTATACTCGATGTTAACAAATTTCTCTTCTTCAGAAACGCTTTCCTTGCCATGGCCAGTCTACATTTTATATCCTCTCTACTTCGACCATCATCAGTTATTTTGCTCCCCAAATAGCAAAACTCCTTTACTACTTTAAGTGTCTCACTTCCTAATCTAATTTCCTTAGCATCACCCAACTTAATTCGAATACATTCCATTATCCTCGTTTGGCTTTTGTTGATGTTCATCTTATATCCTCCTTTCAAGACACTGTCCATTCCTTTCAACTGCTCTTCCAAGTCCTTTGCTGTCTCTGACAGAATTACAATGTCATCGGCGAACCTTAAAGTTTTTATTTCTTTTCCATGGATTTTAATACCTACTCCGAATTTTTCTTTTGTTTCCTGTTTGTTTGAACAAAACTGCCCTATGTTATTTCAAGATGTAAAATTATTTTGACGATTTGCCTTGAATACGCGTTTCTAGGCTTGAATACAAACTGTAATTTTAAATTCTTTTACTTTTTGAGCTATGTTTCCTTGCAGTAAAAAATCGGCAATATGCAACAACAAGCAGACGTTTTCGATTTTAAATAAAGCAGCTGGAGCTCCTACAGAATTTAAGAATTTGTTTCCCTGGTTGTTTTCGTCATTTTTCCTCTCCGAAACTGGTTGACCTCAAACGAAACTCAGATCATTCGACGAAATGGAGCACCTCCTGACATAATGTTTAATAAATAAAAAAAAACCGAAAAAATATTTTATTTCCCTTTTCCTCCAGAACTGTAGAACTTTAAACGCGAAAAGATTGTTTCTCCTATATCCTTGACTGAAATCCGTGTCACATAGTGCTGTTAATTTAATCACAACGCACTTACATCGAAATCCTGCTTTCTGTACTGCTTAATCTGTCGAACGCTGAATTCATTAAAGCAGTTTTCTAAAATTGTTTACTCAAATTGAAATTATTTCCGAATAGCTGTATATGTAAAACTGAACAAAATCATTTTGTAGCTCTACCAAATAAAAGTACTGTAAACTCAATAATCTGGTAGGAATGATAAGGAATACTAAACATTTTCGAGCCACACTAATTAATATAACTATTCTGTTTGACAATAGTTGCTTCGTATTAACCTCGCAGCAATGGTCCAGAATTAAGAAACAAATTATACTGGTACATGATGCATGCTTTTAAAAACAATTGGCAAATGTGGTGCGGCGGTCGCGGTGGCCATGCGGTTCTAGGCGCTGTAGTCCCGAACCGTGCGACTGCCACGGTCGCAGGTTCGAATCCTGCCTCGGGCATGGATGTGTGTGATGTCCTTAGGTTAGATAGGTTTAAGTAGTTCTAAGTTCTAGGGGACTGATGACCTCAGATGTTAAGTCCCATAGTGCTCAGAGCAATTTGAACCAAATGTGGTGCAATGGAAACAAATAACAGGCTAAAATGTTTTGTCATTTACTTACCCTTGAGTGTTGCGTAGACACAAATTCCTGTCTGGGAATAGCTGTAATCCAGCGATTCCTCAACTTCACACATTTGGGAAATCGAAACATGTGCACTTTCATGCCTTTTTGGGATTTATAATTTCCCTGGCAAAAGCGAACGCAACAGTTGTATCCATTTTTCGAAGAACTGTAGGCGAATACTGTATGAAATGTGTGTCACTTTCACGTGTCACACGCTTTCAACACAACATACACGCCAACTGGACTGCCGACTGAAGATAAGATGGCCAACAGTTTGTGACGTCACGTGCCAATATGGCCGCTGTGCGTAGGCCTTGTATCTAGGAGGCTTTGGCAGAGCCCTCTCGTCTCGGTCCGACAGGGACGGTGTTGTGCCTAGTGTAGCCGGTGCAGAGCTGTCACACAAGATGGAAACAATACAGTGGGTACCAGTTTACCTCGTCGATTTCAAAGGGAGCCATATCGGCATGTGGGCGAGTTCGAACGGGGCAGAATGATCAGTCTCCGGTAAATGGGGGTCGTCATACCGTGACATTCCGGCTCGCACAGGGCATGCTGCTACGACAGTGATGCGTGTGTGGAAGCAGTGGATACGGGAAGGTCGTAAGCAGCGACGAGCCGGAAATGGACCACGGAACGTAACCACAGTACGTGGTGACCGTCATCTTGTCCACATGATCATTACGGACCGTACAGCGTCATTCACCGTGTTGGCTCGTAGCTGGAGCAGTGCAGCAAGTGTGAACTTGTCTGCATCGACGGATCGTCGCCGTCTGCTGCACGCTGTACTGGTTGCACGCATGCCATTACGTCGGCTTCCATTGTCCAGAAACCACAAGCTCCTCCGACTGCAATGGGCACGTGAACACCGACACTGGGGTGCTGAGCGGCAACATGCAATCTTTTCGGACGATTCCCGCTTCGACGTGTCCTACAGTGATGCCCTCATACGTGTCCGGCGGTACCGTGGTGAGCGCAACCTGGAAGGCTGCAATGTGGAGCGGCATAGCGTACAAACACCAGGTATGATGGTTTGGGGCGCCAATGCTTACAACAACCGACCTCGCCTCGTACGTATTGCGGCCACTTTGAACAGCAACGGGTACCGAACGGAGGTTGTGGAGTCTGAGGTATTCATCCTGCTTCAGGCGTCTCCACAGGCCACATTTCAACACGACAATGGTCGGAAGGGAGTGAGACAGGGTTCTAGCCGCTCCCCGATGATATTCAATCTGTATATTAAGCAAGCAAAAGGAAAGTTCGGAGTAGGTATTAAAATCTATGGAGAAGAAATAAAAACTTTGAGGTTTGGATATGACATTGTAATTCTGTCAGAGACAGCAAAGTACTTGGAAGAGCAGTTGAACGGAATGGACAGTATCTTGAAAGTAGGGTATAAGATGAACATCAACAAAAGCAAAACGAGGATAATGGAATGTAGTCAAATGAAGTCGGGTGATACTGAGGGAATTAGATTAGGAAATGAGACATTTGAAGTAGTAAAGGAGTTTTGATATTTGGGGAGCAAAATAACTGATGATGGTCGAAGTAGAGAGGATACGAAATGTAGACTGGCCAAGGCGAGGAAAGCGTTTCTGAAGAAGACAAATTTGTTAACAATGAGTATAGATTTAAGTGTCAGGAAGTCGTTTCTGAAAGTATTTGTATGGAGTGTATCCATGTATGGAAGTGAAACATGGACGATAAATAGTTTAGACAAGAAGAGTATAGAAGCTTTCGAAATGTGGTGCTACAGAAGAATGCTGAAGATTAGATGGGTAGATCACATAACTAATGAGGAGGTATTGAATAGAATTGGGGAGAAGTGGAGTTTGTGGCAGAACTTGACTAGAAGAAGGGGTCGGTTGGTAGGGCATGTTCTGAGGCATCAAGGGATCACCAATTTAGTATTGGAGGCCATCGTGAAGGGTAAAAATCGTAGAGGGAGACCAAGAGATGAATACACAAAGCAGAGTCAGAAGGATGTAAGTTGCAGTAAGGAGATGAACAAGCTTGCACAGGATAGGGTAGCATAGTCAGCTGCATTAAACCAGTCTCAGGACTGAAGACCACCACGACAACAATGGTCGGCCACATATTGCGAGGCCTTTGAAGAGCGACGGGTACCACTGCTGCTCTGGCCTGCGCGCTCCCAGACATGTCTGGGATATAGCTGGTCGGCACCTGGTGCGTCGCGGTCCTCATTAACTGGTTTCACGGATTTTTGGGCTCGGATACAAACTGCTTGGAGGGAAATCCCTCAGGAACGTATTCATAATCTTATTGATTCAATGCCACGGCGTATAGGAGCTCTAATTGCAGCGGATGGTGGCCACACGACATATTGAATAGTAAGGCTCAAAGGACATGTTCAGATTTGGAAAGGTAATCATTTGTTACTTGTCATGTACCTAACCTGTCATATTAAATTAATTGAATTCATGTGTTTCCATCTTGGTGTTGCAATTTCCACAAACGGTAGTGTATTTCGTGCCAATTTGACGTTTGTTACTTAGTGTCTTCATGGTTTTGGAATTCAATAGCCAATGATGTATACAAACAAATTTATTTTTGTGTACTCAGACTGTACTGTTAAATCGGTAGCAGGATTACAAGTTTTGATCTCGGATACAGAGCGCCTGAGGGAATTAGATTAGGAAATGAGACACTTAAAGTAGTAAAGGAGTTTTGCTATTTAGGAAGTAAAATAACTGATGATGGTCGAAGTAGAGAGGATATAAAATGTAGACTGGCAATGGCAAGGAAAGCGTTTCTGAAGAAGAGAAATTTGTTAACATCGAATATAGATTTAAGTGTCAAGAAGTCATTTCTGAAAATATTTGTTTGGAGTGTAGCCATGTATGGAAGTGAAACATGGACGATAACTAGTTTGGACAAGAAGAGAATAGAAGCTTTCGAAATGTGGTGCTACAGAAGAATACTGAAGATAAGGTGGATAGATCACGTAACTAATGAGGAGGTATTGAATAGGATTGGGGAGAAGAGAAGTTTGTGGCACAACTTGACTAGAAGAAGGGATCGGTTGGTAGGACATGTTTTGAGGCATCAAGGGATCACAAATTTAGCATTGGAGGGCAGTGTGGAGGGTAAAAATCGTAGAGGGAGACCGAGAGATGAGTACACTAAGCAGATTCAGAAGGATGTAGGTTGCAGTAGGTACTGGGAGATGAAGAAGCTTGCACAGGATAGAGTAGCATGGAGAGCTGCATCAAACCAGTCTCAGGACTGAAGACCACAACAACAACAGAGCGCCTGATGTGTTTTCTCCGCTTTTGACGTGTTGCAGAAACTCTCAGAAGCAATGATATATACAGTTCGTCGTTTCTAACTTCTTGTATCCACTCAGTAGCTTTTGGTTCTTCGTATACAATATTTTGTACGGAAATGTGCGACATATTACAAAATACGTTTTTGAAACATAATTTTGTTGTAAAAGTTTTCTTTTGTCACCTCCACGGGTCAACCAAGATTTTTCAAATGGAGAGTATGTGTTATCTGCTTTATGGAGGATAGTTTCTGGGGAAATTACAGTGTGTAAGCATAAAAATATACATAACCTGAGAGAAAAAGCAAGTCAAGAGAGTCATATCATTGATGTTTCTTCATTTCTACATCTATATCTACATCCATACTCCGCAAGCCACCTGACGGTGTGTGGCGGAGGGTACCCTTAGTACCTCCATCGGTTCTCCCATCTATTCCAGTCTCGTATTGTTCATGGAAAGAAGGATTGTCGGTATGCTTCTGTGTGGGCTCTAATCTCTCTGTTTTATCCTCATGGTCGCTTCGCGAGATATACTGCTTGACTCTTCGGTGAAGGTATGTTCTCGAAAATTTAACAAAAGCCCGTACCGAGCTACTGAGCGCCTCTCCTGCAGAGTCTTACACTGGTGTTTATCTACCATCTCCGTAACGCTTTCGCGATTACTAAATGATCCTGTAACGAAGCGCGCCGATCTCCGTTGGATTTTCTCTATCTCTTCTATCAATCCTATCTGGTACGGATCCCACACTGTTGAGCAGTATTCAAGAAGTGGGCGAACAAGCGTACTGTAATCTACTTCATTTGTTTTCGGATTGCATTTCCTTAGGATTCTTCCAGTGAATCTTAGTCTGGCATCTGCTTTACCGACGATCAACTTTACATGATCATTTCATTTTAAATCACTCCTAATGCGTACTCCCAGATAATTTATGGAATTAACTGCTTCCAGTTGCTGACCTGCTATATTGTAGCTAAATGATAAGGGATCTATCTTTCTATGTATCCGCAGCACATTACACTTGTCTACATTGAGATTCAATTGACATGCCCTGGACCATGCGTCAATTCGCTGCAGATCCTCCTGCATTTCAGTATAATTTTTCATTGTTGTAACCTCTCGATACACCACAGCATCATCTGCAAAAAGCCTCACTGAACTTCCGATGTCACCCACAAGGTCATTTATGTATATTGTGAATAGCAACGGTCCTACGACACTCCCCTGCGGCACACCTGAAATCACTCTTACTTCGGAAGACTTCTCTCTATTGAGAATGACATGCTGCGTTCTGTTATTTAGGAACTCCTCAATCCGATCACACAATTGGTCTCATAGTCCGTATACTCTTACTTTGTGGGGAACTGTGTCAAATTCCTTGCGGAAGTCAAGAAACGCGGCATCTACCAGTGAACCCGTGTCTATGGCCCTCTGAGTCTCGTGGATGAAATGATGTAATACACTGAAGATCCAACAAAACTGACACTCACGCGAGCACGCAGAAGCGCCACAACACGACGTGGCATGGACTCGACAAACGTCTGAAGTAGTGCTGGAGGGAACTGGCACCATTAATCCTGAAGGGCTGTCCATAAATATGGAAGAGTACGAGGGGGTGGAGATCTCTTCTGATCAGCACGTTGCAAGGCATCCCAGATACGCTCAATAATGTTCAAGTCTGGGGAGTTTTGGGATCAGCGGAAGTGTTTAAACTCAGAAGAGTGTTCCCAGAGTCACTCTGTAGCAATTCTGGACGTGTGGGGTGGCGCATTGTCCTCCTGGAATTGACCAAGTCCATCCGAACGCACAATGGCCATGAATGGAATCAGGTCATGACACAGGATGCTTACGTACCTGTCACCTGTCAGAGTCGTATCTTGATTTATCAGATGTCCCATATCACTCCAACTGCACACGCCCCATTACAGAACCTCCACCAACTTGAACAGTTCACTGCTGACATAAAGAGTCCATGGATTCATGAGGTTGTTTCCATAGTCCGTACACATCGATTCTGTGGATACAATTTGAAACGACATCCGGCCGACTAGGCAACTTGTTCCAATTATCAACAGTCCAATGTCGATGTTGGCGAAGCTCAGGCGAGCAGTAAAGCTTTCTGTTGTGGAGTCATCAAGGATACAGGGCTGGGCTCCGAAAGCCAAGATCGGTGATGTTTTGTTGAATGGTTCGCACGCTGACGCTTGTTGATAGCCCAGCATTGAAATCTGCAGCAATATGCGGAAGGGTTGCACTTCTGGCACGTTGAACCATTCTCTTCCGTCGTTGGCCCCGTTCTTGCAGGATATTTTTCCGGACGCAACGAAATCGGAAATTTGGTGTTTTATCGCATTCCTGAAATTCACAGTATACTCGTGAAATGGTCGCACAGAAAATCTCCACTTCATCGCTACCTCGGAGATGCTGTGTCGCATCGCTTGTGCGCCAAGTACAATCGCATGTTCGATTTCACTCTAGTCCTGACAACCTGCCATTGTAGCAGCAATCACAGATCTAAGAACTGCGCCAGACACTTAATTTATATAGGCGTTGCCGACCGCAGCGCCGTATCCTGACTGTTTACCTATGCATTAGAATATGCATGCCTATACAAGTTTTTCTGACGCTTCAGTGTATTTAAGCACCATTGGTAGGTGATGGAACGAGAATTACTGTAGATTTTGAACAATATATGGAAGGAAATTACAGTTTATTTTTATGCTCAGAATGGGTATTTTCACGAACTATTGACATGTCTTTTCGTGAGTTGGTGTATTATGATTCTCTCGAAATTTCAACTGCATCAGTCTGCTAGTGAGATGCATATTTAGAAACTCTGCTGTATTTAAGGGAAAGAAACTGATTAGGATGGAAAGTTTCTCTGAAGAAAAATAGAGGCGATGATAAGACTGAGGAAAATAAATTGCTTCTTCTGTTGAGGTTCTAGCGAAATGCTACATCCCAGCGTATTTTTTATAACGAGTGATGTGAACTGAAATTGGGCAACGGATTTTATTTGTGTGTATTCTGGTATCCCGGTCCGACAGTTTTAACGGCCCGCGAGAAGACATGGACGTAGACGACGCGCCCTCGGGGGTGCCCCTATAATCTGCGGTCGCTGGTGTCGCCCCCGCACTGCTGTGCCACCTCCACGGCGCCGGTCTATCAGAGCTCACGGTGGCTCTATAAAGTTGGCAGCGCAGTGCCTCAGACTTTCCAACGCACCCTCCAAACACACCTTGACCAGTTGACCCCCCTTTCTTCTTTTCTTCCCCCCTCCAGCCCACCCCACTGCACCTTCCTCCCCTCTTTTTCCCTCCTCTCAGGCCTGGTGCAACCAGTGGTTCCTTCATATCAACCCCTCCAAGAGCCAGGCGATCATCTTAGGCCGCAACACCCTCTCCTTCCGTCTCCATGATTTATACCTCACCATTTATGGTCACCCCATCCAGCCCATCACCACCCTGATATCTTGGCTTCACCTTCGACCGTTACCTCGGCTGGACACATCATCTCTGCCTCAGCCTCCTGAAAATCCTGTCCAGTTGGACAAGGGGATTGCATCCTTCCACTAACCTCCACACCTATAAATCCCTCATCCGTCCTATCCTTGATCTCCACCCCCCCCTGCCCCCTTTTTGCATTCCATATCCACCTTCTGTCCCCCGCGCTGCTCCTGTACGACCTTATCCCCTTCCCCCAACTCCTTCTTTTCCTCCAGCATATCTGCATCCCTTACACTGTCTGCAGGCTTAGTTGCCCCCCCCCCCCCCCCCAAACCCCTGGTGTCCTCCTTCTTCTTCGCCCCTCACTCATTGCTGCACCTCTATTGCTATATCCCTCGTCTCTCTACCTCCATACCCTTAATATCCTTCATCAGGGCAATTTCCAGCATCTCCCTCTCCCACATAAAGAATTTTGCTGTGACGTCTACCCTTCATACCTACGGTAGCCTGGCCTTGTTCCCCACCCTCACCAGGGCACCCCTTTCCCCTCCCCTCTCTCCCCATCTCTCCTTCCCATCCCTGAGTTTCTGCACTCCCTTCTCTGCTGTTTTCCTCTCCTGTCCTTCCCTCCCCAGCTATCTGGAAACCCTGTCCCCCCTTGACTCCCTCCCATCTAGCATCACCCTTTTCCCCTTTCTTCCCTTCCTCCTCATATCACTACCTCTGGCAGATCCTCCCAGCTTATTCTTCATCATCAGTGTGCTTCATCAGTGATGTTAAGTGCAGTGGTTTTAATTCTGCACTTGACTTGTATATAGTTTCGCTGTCCGCGATTGTTCTGTGATACGCGGCCTACCAAGGGACTGCTCTAATCATTCTGCAACTTTTATGCTTCGGCCATACTTCGCCTTGTGTTCTTTTAATCCTTACAGTCTGTCGTTTTTTGTGTAAAATACGTTTTTAGATTATTACAACCTCCTTCTGTTCCCCTTTTTTTATATCTATTTTCCGCCATGTTTTCTCTTTTATGTTGTTTTAAATGTCTACATCTACATCTGCATCCATACTCCGCAAGCCACCTGACGGTGTGTGGCGGAGGGTACCATGAGTACCTCTATCAGTTCTCCCATCTATTCCAATCTCGTATTGTTTGTGCAAAGAAGGATTGTCGGCATGCCTCTGTGTGGGCTCTAATCTCTCTGGTTTTATCCTCATGGTCTCTTCACCAGATATACGTAGTAGGGAGCAATTTACTGCTTGACTTCTTGGTAAAGGTATGTTCTCGAAACTTCAACAAATGCCTGTACCGAGGTTCTGAGCGTCTCTCCTGCAGAGTCTTCCACTAGAGTTCATCTATCATCTCCGTAACACTTTCGCGATTACTAAATGATACTGTAACGAAGCGTGCTGCTCTCTGTTGGATCTTCTCTATCTCTTCTATCAATGCTATCTGGTACAAATCCCACACTCTCGGCTGAAGAACAGTGATTATGCTGCCAGCACACCCCAGGTGGGGAACCGAAATACAATAAACGGGAAAAAACATCAGACTGATCTACTCCTCCTACCAACTCTAACACCACCCTCACCCTCCTCCTCCTCAAGGCTCTCTCTCCCCTCCTCTTCCCTTCCACTGAGCAGTTTTCCTCCCTTCTACACCCCCCCCCCCCCCCTATCTTCTGCGTCTCCGTGTTCTCTTCTGCCTTGCTTTCCCTCTTTATCTTTCGGCCCGCCCATCTCCTGCTTCTTGCTGCGTCCCTGGCCCCCTTTTTTCTCTTCTTCCCCCCCCCCTCTCCAGCCTATCCCACTGCACCTTCCTCCCCTCTTTTTCCCTCCTCTCAGCCCTTCTGTCCCTCGGCAAGTCGCTACCAGAGTTTTATGTTGTTCATGTGTGCCCTGTCACTAACAGTAGTTTTTTAAATATCTCACGCTCTCTTTGTTTTTCTACTGTGACAAGCTTTTAACTTGTGTGTGTGGCTTTGCTGTATTTTAAATACCCCACAAATCGCCGACTGTGTTATTTTAAGTGGCACACACAGTGGTTACGGTTACTACAAGCCACACCACAAGTTGGGAAACGGGGCCAAATTTCTAGGAGTTTACTGTCCAGTTGAGATTTTCACACACAAATGTTTTATTCATATCTTATAGAATGTAGCAGTACGGCAATAAACAGCCTTTTAAACACACCGCTAACGGCAATAAAGTAATCGATAGCAATGCAACAGTTTAAAAATTTCTTTTAAAAACGGGAATCAGACCATTTATAGCAATAAAAGAGTTTAAAATTAAAAAAAAACACACAGCAGCTAACAGTACGGCAATAACAGCCTTTAGAAACACGCTGCTAACGGCAGTCAAGTAATATATAGCAATACAACAGTTTAAAACATTTAAAGAACATTAGCAAACAGGCTACTAAAGTAAATACAGAACTTTGTTAATAAAGTACAGTGAGGTAGCGAAGCTACCAACACCGCCATTAAAAAAAATAAAAGGTCTCAGCCGACACACGATTAATGGCAATAAAGGAATGGAGGAGTTTAAAAAGTTTTTAAACAAAAGTGTCCTGGAATATCAGTAGAACATAACAGATATGACGGACCCGTGTAAGGCGGCCACAAATCACCCACCCAGCAATACTCAGGCTAGACAGAATACTGAGCAATTTAAATACGCCCTTAAACACAATTGCCGCTCTCAGCCTGGTCACTGCACCGACTTTTAGCCAGCGAAAACTTGTTATAAGATGGCTTAACTTGCTGCCAATTCGAGATACCTTCCTGCAAGGAAACAGTACACTACACAGTCCTGAATGAGCGACCACATGATCAACCGACAAGAAGTATCAATTTACTCATAACACACGAAAGAATAGCGAAACAATTGAATTGCCGAAACTACACCTCCCATCGGGCAGTAACGAGAGGAGGAGGAAAGGTTACTGTCTTCAATTACACCGGTGCCGGGGACAGGAAACCCGTCGCCAGAGGACACAATGCAGAAGAGACACTGGTTACACAAAATTATTACTTAATGATTAAACCTTCCACGAACTTAACTTGCAATAATGCTCGAACAGGCAGTACACGACCTCCGATGGCAAGGATCCACACACCCGACCGGGCACGCGTCGCCAGCGTACCCAACACGCCACGGTAACGTGACAACACGCTCTGTCACCGGAGTTCACGTCTTCCCTGCAACGTTGACGGGTAGTGACCGCTCCATCATGTTAGGTATCTCCTTTTTAAACTCTATTGTTGAAGCGGAGGACTTAAAGAAGCTTGTTAACGTCCCACCAAGGTGGAATAAACAGCAACTGCTCGTGGGGCGATTCTGTATACAACCAACCCGCGGGGAGCTCTTCCGTCAACTCAACCCGCCCATTACACACAACCGACATACACTCCTGGAAATTGAAATAAGAACACCGTGAATTCATTGTCCCAGGAAGGGGAAACTTTACTGACACATTCCTTTGGGTCAGATACATCACATGATCACACTGACAGAACCACATAGACACAGGCAACAGAGCATGTACAATGTCGGCACTAGTACAGTGTATATCCACCTTTCGCAGCAATGCAATCTGCTATTCTCCCATGGAGACGATCGTAGAGATGCTGGATGTAGTCCTGTGGAACGGCTTGCCATGCCATTTCCACCTGGCGCCTCAGTTGGACCAGCGTTCGTGCTGGACGTGCAGACGCTTCATCCAGTCCCAAACATGCTCAATGGGGGACAGATCCGGAGATCTTGCTGGCCAGGGTGGTTGACTTACACCTTCTAGAGCACGTTGGGTGGCACGGGATACATGCGGACGTACATTGTCCTGTTGGAACAGCAAATTCCCTTGCCGGTCTAGGAATGGTAGAACGATGGGTTCGATGACGGTTTGGATGTACCGTGCACTATTCAGTTTCCCCTCGACGATCACCAGAGGTGTACGGCCAGTGTAGGAGATCGCTCCCCACACCATGATACCGGGTGTTGGCCCTATGTGCCTCGGTCGTATGCAGTTCTGATTGTGGCGCTCACCTGCACGGCGCCAAACACGCATACGACCATCATTGACACCAAGGCAGAAGCGACTCTCATCGCTGAAGACGACACGTCTCCATTCGTCCCTCCATTCACGCCTGTCGCGACACCACTGGAGGCGGGCTGCACGATGTTGGGGCGTGAGCGGAAGACGGGCTAACGGTGTGCGGGACCGTAGCCCAGCTTCATGGAGACGGTTGCGAATGGTCCTCGCCGATACCCCAGGAGCAACAGTGTCCCTAATTTGCTGGGAAGTGGCGGTGCGGTCCCCTACGGCACTGCGTAGGATCCTACGGTCTTGGCGTGCATCCGTGCGTCGCTGCGATCCGGTCCCAGGTCGACGGGCACGTGCACCTTCCGCCGACCACTGGCGACAACATCGATGTACTGTGGAGACCTCACGCCCCACGTGTTGAGCAATTCGGCGGTACGTCCACCCGGCCTCCCGCATGCCCACTATACGCCCTCGCTCAAAGTCCGTCAACTGCACATACGGTTCACGTCCACGCTGTCGCGGCATGCTACCAGTGTTAAAGACTGCGATGGAGCTCCGTATGCCACGGCAAACTGGCTGACACTGACGGCGGCGGTGCACAAATGCTGCGCAGCTAGCGCCATTCGACGGCCAACACCGCGGTTCCTGGTGTGTCCGCTGTGTCGTGCGTGTGCTCATTGCTTGTACAGCCCTCTCGCAGTGTCCGGAGCAAGTATGGTGGGTCTGACACACCGGTGTCAATGTGTTCTTTTTTTCCATTTCCAGGAGTGTATAATTACATGTATTGACTCGTTCCATGACCATGGAGACTTCTCCTTCTCCTTAATTTGGTCCCACGGAGCCGGCTGCAGTGGCCGTGCGGTTCTAGGCGCTACAGTCTGGAACCGAGCCACCACTACGGTCGCAGGTTCGCATCCTGCCTCGGGCATGGATGTGTGTGATGTCCATAAGTTAGTTAGGTTTAATTTGTTCTAAGTTCTAGGCGACTGATGACCTCAGATGTTAAGTCACATAGTGCTCAGAGTCATTTGAACCATTTTTTTGGTCCCACGGAACAATAAATAAATAAATAAAAACAAATCCCACCCTGCTAGCCAGCAGTCATTGGCACAGTCTAGCAAACGTGCGGAGAACCTTAAGCCTAGTTTACATAACGACACCAGGTTGCAAGCTAAACATTTCCGCCGTGTTCTAACTTTGGCGACACTACTTGCATGAGTTTTGAGGTTATGTTTGTTCGTAGAGTGTACACAAATTGAAATATGAGTGACGAACGGAGAATAATGTTCGCTTTACGGATATCTGTGCTTTGCATAGATGTTTGTGGGACTTCAGTGATGCTGTTTACAAAAATAACCCCTATATTGCTGCTCCTGAGACCTTCACGTGCTATCAGAACACAGATAGATTGCAGTGCAAAAGTTATTGAATTAGAAGCACATACACAACTGAATAATAAAAATACAAACGAATGTAATTCTAGCTGCGGAAATTCTCTCGTCTACAAGACTGAACTCCCATTGTTCTAGTTCGTCGCCTTTTTTTTCTAGGGAACATTGTTGACAGGAGGTAAGGCTACACAAATCAAGACGCTGCATTCTTTACTCAGTATTCATCTATTTAAAACGTCACAGTAGTGCTCCCCATTCACATACGTTTGAATTTTGAAATATTGCCACTGTACAGATCTATCTTCAAGACAGTTGTTTGCAAACCATTCTCTTCTTAATGCGGCCTGTTCGAATAATTACTGCTGCTAATGTTAATAATTATTACTGTTAATGATAATAATAATTGTTGTTAATGAAAGGGTGTCATCGCCAACTGAATCCGCATCTTATAGCGTGTCGAGTGGTCTCTATTATAATGCACGCCATGTGATATGTAATTTTAGTTCTGGCGAAGTGCTTGATTACAGTACCTTTATTCCTTATCACAAAATTACCTCTATTTAGAAGAAACGTGAACAGTTCTGGTGGCATAATTAAAAGAACAAATTATTTCTGCAAGAATGCTGAGCAACCGAGCTCATGTCTTTTCTTCATCCAGTCACGAATCGAAACACGTTTCTTATTTTTTTTCTTATGCGGCGATTCCACGCAACAAGCTTTAACTCCATAACTCGTGCGACGGGGAGGTGCCAAAACTTTCATTTCAGACACGACTCAGGAACCCACAAAACGACGAAACTTAAGTGTGTACTGGTTTCGCCGTGTCGGCAGTCAAATGTGAAACCGTTTGGTGTGCAACTCATTCCACGTAACGAGTGGCGCAACACAGTGTCGTCGTGTAAACTAGGCTTTACTCCGTGTGAGGCGGGCAATACACAGAATAGATAAGTGTTGAGAGTCTGCGTTAAACTAGGCTTCACACTGAAAGCTGCAACAATAAACTGTGTGTGAAATTTAACTGTGGCACATTTTATAGTAGCAGAGTGAATGTTTTTTTAATTTTACGTACAATATTTATGTCACTTATAATTTTTGACGATGGTTTCTTGACATGAAAAATGCCAACTTCCTCTGTGGTTAAGTGTGCGCATTAAAATGTGCTGTTCTCATATAACTGATTAAGTGAGTCAGTTCGAAAATTAGACGGATGCGAGGACACACCACCTCCTTAGGAATGTGCCTAGTCAAGAACTGGAGTCGCTATGGGTAGCCCACTCTCACCGGTGGTAGCGCATTTGTACATGGAGAACTTCGAGGAGGAAGCCCTGCCGTCATCCAAATGGAAACCTACTTGCTTTTTCCTTTACGTGGACGACACGTTCGTCATCTGGCCACATGGTATGGATAAACTCCTTGGCTTCCTTACATATCTAAACTCCATACACCCCAACATCAAATTCACTATGGAGACTGAAACGGAGGGTAAATTACCTTTCCTTGACGTCTTGGTCAAGAGAAGGGCTGACGGCACCCTAGGTCATGGGGTGTATCGAAAGATAACACACACTGATCTGTATTTGCACGCAGACAGGTGCCACCACCCTTCACAGAGGAATGGGGTACTTAAAACTCTAGTACATAGGGCGCGCACTATCTCTGACACAGAGAGTCTACCCCAGGAATTGGAACATCTGAGAAATGTGTTTCGAAAAAATGGGTACTCAGAGTGGCAGATCCAACGTGCTCTCCGCCCAACCACTACAGCACAACCTGTGGAGATGGATGAAATCACGAGGGAGGAGGTAGGCACTGCGTTTATTCCATATACAGGCGCACTCTCGGGGAAAATTGCCCGCATTCTGAAGAAACACCGGGTCGGAACTGTGTTTTTTCCTCCGAATAAAACTCGTGCACTGGTGGGGAGCGCCAAAGATTCCGTGTCAATGTGGCAAGTCGTATATTGGTCAGACGATGCGTACCGTCGAGGATCGATGCCGTGAACACCAGAGGCACACTCGACTGATGTATCCGAGCAAGTCGGCGGTCGCTGAACATTGTTTGTCGGAAAATCACGCTATGGAGTATGACCGCACGAGGATTCTGGTACAGACGTCGAGATACTGGGACAGCGTTGTTAGAGAGGCCATCGAAATTCGCACCAATGACGACCTCATAAACCGTGACTGTGGCTATAATCTTAGCAAGGCTTGGAAACCAGCGATTGGGTTAATCAAGAGTAAATCGAGCAAACGTATAGTTGTGACGACCGCGCTGGACAGAGCCATTACACCGACGTCATTTCAGACGCCGTCGCAATCTGTTCCACTGCGAGACCGTGGCGCGGGGCGCGGACGGCGGAGGGAGCACGCCGCGGGCGGAGGGTATTTAAATCGGCCGCCGCCGCGATCGAACACAGTTCCCTCTGAGTAGCCAAAGCGTACGGATCTCCAAACCACACTTCACAGTGAAGACAGCTTTTCTTATATTATATCACAACTGACACATCTTGAACTGTGCTATAAGAGCTGTGAAAGCAGCAGACGTAAACGGACTAGTTTTGTTACTACTAATGCTGCTTTTAATATTTTACAGGATGTCGTTCTTCGAGGAGCGGGCTAGACTGCTGCAGATGTCAACTGAGTGAGTACTAAATGCAGAAACTCGTCCAGATTCACGAGATCTATCTTTCTGGCAAATACTTGAAATTTGTCTTAGTGGTTTCTACATCTACATCTACATTTATACTCCGCAAGCCACTCAACGGTGTGTGGCGGAGGGCACTTTACGTGCGACTGTCATTACCTCCCTTTCCTGTTCCAGTCGCGTATGGTTCGCGGGAAGAACGACTGCCGGAAAGCCTCCGTGCGCGCTCGAATCTCTCTAATTTTACATTCATGATCTCCTCGGGAGGTATAAGTAGGGGGAAGCAATATATTCGGTACCTCATTCAGAAACGCACCTCTCGAAACCTGGACAGCAAACTACACCGCGATGCAGAGCGCCTCTCTTGCAGAGTCTGCCACTGAAGTTTGCTAAACATCTCCGTAACGCTATCACGGTTACCAAATAACCCTGTGACGAAACGCGCCGCTTTTCTTTGAATCTTCTCTATTTCTTCCGTCAACTCGACCTGGTACGGATGTCACACTCATGAGCAATACTCAGGTATAGGTCGAACGAGTGTTTTGTAAGCCATCTACTTTGTTGATGGACTACATTTTCTAAGGACTCTCCCAATGAATCTCAACCTGGTACCCGCCTTACCAACAATTAATTTTATATGATCATTCCACTTCAAATCGTTCCGTACGCATATTCCCAGATATTTTACAGTGTTTGTTCCACTATCATATAATCATACAGTAAAGAATCCTTCTTTCCATGTATTCGTAATACATTACATTTGTCTTTGTTAAGGGTCAGTTGCCACTCCCTGCACCAAGTGCCTATCCGCTGCAGATCTTGCTGCATTTCACTGCAATTTCCTAATGCTGCGACTTCTCTGTATACTACAGCATCATCCACGAAAAGCCGCATGGAACTTCCGACACTATCTACTAGGTCATATATATATATATATATTGTGAAAAGCAATGGTCCCATAACACTTCTCTGTGGCACGCCAGATGTTACCGTCTGTAAAGTCTCTCCATTGAGAACAACATGCTGTGTTCTGTTTGCTAATAACTCTTCAATCCAGCCACACAGCTGGTCTGATATTGCGTAGGCTCTTACTTTGTTTATCAGGCGACAGTGCGGAACTATATCGAACGCCTTCCGGCAGTCAAGGAAAATAGCATCTACCTGGGAGCCTGTATCTAATATTTTCTGGGTCTCATGAACAAATAAAGCGAGTTGGGTCTCACACGATCGCTGTTTCCGGAATCCATGTTGATTCCTACAGAGTAGATTCTGGATTTCCAGAAACGACATGATGCGCGAGCAAAAAACATGTTCTAAAATTCTACAACAGATCAAGGTCAGGGATATACAGAATGGCGCAGGGAAACGGGAAATTTCGAAATAACGTCATTTCATAAAACTAGTAATTTATTAACGAAAGTGAATGTATTCAGTATGCCATTATTCAGTATGTGATTACAATCAAAATGTACAAAAGTGTCTCTGTACTTTTTAAAGATAACATCGGAAAGATATTCTCCCATTCGGCGTTCATACTCTTAACAGCCTGTTGTGAAAACTCTGGATTGCGCGGTGTAGCAAATCTTGGGGAATGGCAGTGATTTCGTTTTCAATGTTCTCCTTCAGTTCATGGATTGTTGCAGGACGTGTACGGTACACCTTGCCTTTAAGATATCCCCACAGGAAGAATTCGCACACATTAAGATCAGGGGATCTCGAAAGCCATGCAATGTCACCGTTACGTCAAATAATGCGTCTTCCAAACAATTGACGAACTGCTGCCATCAATTGTCGAGCAGTGTGTGACGTAGCTCCGTCCTGCTGAAACCACATGTTTTTGACGTTAAGATTAAGCTCGTACAGTCCCGGTGTAAAGAATGTTTGAAGCATTTCGACATATCGAGCGGATGTTACTGTCACTGCGCTACCATCCTCACGTTCAAAAAAATTAGGGCCGATAACACCATGACGTGATAAAGCACACCATATTGTGACCTTGGCGCTATGTAGTTGTCGCTGGTGAAACTCACAAGAATTGTCCTGTGCCCAATAACGAAAGTTCTGTTTGTTCACGAATCCGTTCAGGTGGAAATGGGCTTCGTCTGATATCCATAAGTTACCAAGGAAATTTGCGTCCTCGTTGATTTTAGCCAATATCTGGCTACTAAACTCCATACGTGACGCTGGGTCTCGTTCATGTAAGTGTTGCACAATCTGCAACTTATAGGGATGGAAGTCTAATTCGTGCAGTATTCTTTGTAAGCTTCGTCGCTTAATCCCTAGCGAAGATGCATGCTGTCGAACGGACCGGCGAGGACTTCTCTCGATTGCAGATCTAGCAGCTGCAACGTTCTCTGGGGTACGTACCGTTGGAATGCCTTTTCAAGGCAGATCCTGTTTCTTCAAAATTACGTACCCACGTTGTAATAGCATGCGCAGATGGGACACGTCCATGACGTCCAAGCTGGTGATGCTGTCGAAATGCTCTCTGCACGGCAGTCGCACCATCACCATTTTTGTAAAACGCTCTCACAGCTACTGCGGGTTCCGCACCAGTCCAGTTCTCTATGATTACTAAATGGCGATGCGTCCACATCAATTGTGCAAAGTTTCGAACATCTGCCGGCGCTACAGTGCTGCCAACTGTGACGTTCAATATTTCCCGCTCCCCTGCGCCACCCTGTAGGTCTATAGTTTTGCCCCTCTGCTCGACGACCCTTCTTGAAGACTGGGACTACCTGTGCTCTTTTCCAATCATTTGGAACCTTCCTCTAGAGACTTGCGGTACACGGCTGTTAGAAGGAGGGCAAGTTCTTTTGCGTACTCTGTGTAGAATCGAATTGGTATCCTGTCAGGTCCAGTGGACTTTCCTCTGTGGAGCGATTCCAGTGAACAACGTGAGATCTAGCGTTTGCGACACTTTAGGGACAAGGAATTTCTATGGCAGTAAGGTGATCATTTTCTGCCATCCATCTCTGTAAAACGAACCAGTGATGTCTATGATATTGGTTCCACAGGAAACAGTACACCTGCCCAACTAACGAGTGATGTGGTACAGTGATTAAGACACAGTGGGAAGTGGTGTTCAAATCCGTCTCCAGCTGTCCAAATTCAGATTTCCGGTGTCTTAACTGCCACAGCTGGGGTAATTCTAGAGTCCTTTGCGTCTCAGCTCTGTCTTTACTGACCGCGTTTCTCTGAGGCGTGAAATGCTAATCTTAGCGGTTTCTCTCAATAAGCCAGTTCTTATGGTAGATGTAGTGAGCAACATTCGAATGAGTTTGTTTTAGTAGCGAGGCGATTTAAGACTCGCATTCAGGAGAGACGGTTCAAATGTCCATCTGGTCAGGTTTTTCTGCGGCTTTCCTGTGAGGTTGGATCATTTCAAAAGGACACAGATAATTCTCTTCCACGTCCTTCCCAAATGTGAGTTTGCGTGCCGCATCCAAGGAGGCCGTGGTCGACGAGAAGTAAAAGCTTGAGTGATCGTGGAATGTGGTATGAAGATGATGACTGCACATTTTATTCTGAGGAACAAAAAGAGCAAACAGCATTGCTACCATGTGGAACTTTGTGAAAGTTAACGGGGGTAGCTCTGACCTCTCAGAGAGGTCGCAGTTTGTAGTGATAGGCGGTAAATCATCGAGTAGAACAGAAGTTCCACAAGATATTATCATAGGACCTCTTCTGTTCCTGATTTACATAAATGGTCTAGGTGATAATCAGAGCAGCCCCCTTAGATTGTTTGCAGATGACACTGTAATTTACCGTCAAGTAGAATCATCAGAAGATCAATTCCAATTACAAAATGATCTAGAGAGAAATTCTGTATGGTGCGAAAAGTGGCAATTGGCACTAAACAAAGAAAAGTGTGAGGTAGTCCACATGGGTACTAAAAGATATCAGATAAATTTTGGATATACGATAAATCACACAAATCTAAGGGCTGACAATTCGACTAAATAGCTAGGAATTACAATTACGACCAACTTAAATTGGAAAGACCACATGGATAATATTGTAGGGAAGGCGAATCAAAGACTGCGCTTTGTTGGCAGAACTCTTCGAAGATGCGACAAACCCACTCTTTAGTGGATCCTTTGCTGGAATATTGCTGCGCAGTGTGGGATTCTTACCAGGTAGGATTGACGGAGGACATCGAACAAGTGCAAATAAGGGCAGCTCGTTTCGTGTTATCGCCCAATAGGGGTGAGAGTGTCACTGATATGATACGCGAGTTCGGGTGGCAGCCATTGAAACAAAGGCGGTTTTCTTTGCGGCGAGATCTATTTACCAAATTTCAGTCATCAACTTTCTCTTCCGAATGCGAAAATATTTTGTTGACATCCACCTACGTAGGGAGAAAAATGATCAGTACTCGAACGGAAAGATTTAGGTGTTCCTTTTTCCCATACGCAATTAGAGAGTGGAATGGTAAAGAAGTAATATGAAAATGGTTCCATGAACCCTCTGCCAAACACTTAAGAGTGAACTGCAGAGTAACCATGGAGACGCAGATGTAGATTAATGTTAGACATGACGTCTCAGTGTGTTACTGGGCACTATGAGGACCCCTTGTTTTAGTCAAGTTGTGCCACAAACTCTTCTTCTTTCCAGTCCTATTCAATACCTTCTCATTAGTTATGTGATCTACCCATATAATCTTCAGCATTCTTCTGTAGCACCACATTTCGAAAGTTTCTATTCTATTCTTGTCCAAACTATTTATCGTCCATGTTTCACTTCCATACATGGCTACACTCCATACAAATACTCTCAGAAACGACATTTAAATCTATACTCGAAGTTAACAAATTTATCTTCTTCAGAAACGCATTCCTTGCCATGGCCAGTCTACATTTTATATCCTCTCTACTTCGACCATCATCAGTTATTTTGCTCCCCAAATAGCAAAACTCCTTTACTACTTTAAGTGTCTCACTTCCTAATCTAATTCCCTCAGCATCACCCGACTTATTTCGACTACATTCCATGATCCTCGTTTTGCTTTTGTTGATGTTCATCTTATATCCTGCTTTCAAGACACTATCCATTCCGTTCAACTGCTCTTCCAAGTTCTTTGCTGTCTCTGACAGAATTACAATGTCATTGGCGAACATCAAAGATTTTATTTCTTCTCCATGGATTTTAATGCCGACTCCGAATTTTTCTTTTGTTTCCTTTGCTCCTTGCTCAATATACAGATTGAATAACATCGGGGAGATGCTACAACCCTGTCTCACTCCCTTCCCAACCACAGCTTTCCTTTCATGTCCCTCGACTCTTATAACGGCCATCTGGTTTCTGTACAAATTGTAAATAGCCTTTCGGTCCCTGTATTTTACCCCTGCCACCTTGAGAATTTGAAAGAGAGTATTGCAGTCAACATTGTCAAAAGTTTTCTCTAAGCCTACAAATGCCAGAAAAGTAGGTTTGCCTTTTCTTAATCTAGCTTCTAAGAAAAGTCGTAGGGTCAGCATTGCCTCACGTGTTCCGATATTTCTACGGAATCGAAATTGATCCACCCCGAGGTCGGCTTCTACTAGTTTTTCCATTCATCTGTAAAGAATTCGGGTTAGTATTTTTCAGCCGTGACTTATTAAACTGGTAGTTGGTTAATTTTCACATGTGTCAACACCTGCTTTCTTTGGGATTGAAATTATTATCTTCTTCTTGAAGTCTGAGGGTATTTCGCGTGTCTCATACGTCTTGCTCACCAGATTGTAGAGTTTTGTCAGCCCTGGCTCTCCCAAGGCTATAGGCCATATATTATCCAAAATCATTTAGATTTTGTACAGGGTCCAGTCACGTTAACATGGCCACCCGTCCTAAGCCTGAATAACAACCTCTTACAGCGTGGACCCCTGCGAGATTCCAGGTAAGAGAGTGAATGAGATTTCGGAAGGTACCGACTTGGATGTGTGGCCATGCCGACTCCAGACTCGTGATGCGCTAGGTTTCGCGGAGGACAATCCATGGCGCCAACTGCCCGATAAAAAAGGCCCCATAGTTTTTCGACTGTGTTTAAATCAGCGAAGTTCGGTTGCTCGGGGAGTACAGTAACCTCATAAACTCATCCTTGTGCTTTTCGATCCTCGGCCTTAGAAAGCATCGCTCCTGCGAAACGCAACTAGCCCTTTTTCACATGATATCTTGTGAACTATGGATGAAGGGTATCAGACGGATGCCATATTCCTTTACTTCCGGAAAGCGTTTGACTCGGTGCCCCACTGCAGACTCCTAACTAAGGTACGAGCATATGGGATTGGTTCCCAAGTATGTCAGTGGTTCGAAGACTTCTTAAGTAATAGAACCCAGTACGTTGTCTTCGATGGTGAGTGTTCATCGGAGGTGAGTGTATCATCTGGAGTGCCCCAGGGAAGTGTGGTAGATCCGCTGTTGATTTCTATCTACATAAATGATCTTTTGGATAGGGTGGACTGCAATGTGCGGCTGTTTGCTGATGATGCTCTAGTGTACGGGAAGGTGTCGTCGTTGAGTGACTGTAGGAGGATACAAGATGACTTGACAGCATTTTGTGATTGGTGTAAAGAATGGCAGCTAACTCTAAATATAGATAAATGGAAATTAATGCAGATGAATAGGAAAAAGAATCCTGTAATGTTTGAATACCCCATTAGTAGTGTAGCGCTTGCCACAGTCACGTCGATTAAATATTTGGGCGTAACATTGCAGAGCGATATGAAGTGGGACAAGCATGTAATGGCAGTCGTGGGGAAGGCGGATAGTCGTCTTCGGTTCATTGGTAGAATTTTGGGAAGATGTGGTTCATCTGCAAAGGAGACCGCTTATAAAATACTAATACGATCTATTCTTGAGTACATCTCGAGAGTTTGGGATCCCTATCAGGTCGGATTGAGGGAGGACATAGAAGCAATTCAGAGGCGGCCTGCTAGATTTGTTGCTGGTAGGTTTGATCATCATGCGAGTGTTACGGAAATGCTTCAGGAACTCGGGTGGGAGTCTCTGGAGGAAAGGAGGCGTATGGGCAGTCATTTTTCCCTCGTTCTGTTTGGGAGTGGAACAGACAGAGAAGATGCTAGTTGTGGTAAGAGGTACCCTCTACTACGCACCGTATGTTGGATTGCGGAGTATGTATGTAGATGTAGATGTAGACGTACGTACACTGTGAGCTGTGTGCCACGTTGCTTTTTCCTGCTGGTGGACGCCATAGCGCCGAGTAAAAACGAACTCCATATGGGGGTGGACATGGTCCACTCGGATAGATGCATACTTGTGTTAATCCACTGTGGCATCTAGAATGACGAGATCACCCTGGAGTGCCAAGGAAACATCCTCCAGATCATAACGCTTCTTCCCCTGATGCACGGAGTTTGTCACTGGCCGGTTCACACCGTACGCTCCAACGACGATCTATCCGATGGAGTTTGAAGAGTGATATATCTGTCGCCATTCAACGGACGTCGAGTTGCGATACTGGCATGTAGATGCCAGCCGGCCAACTGCAGTCACCTTGGATATACACTACTGGCCATTAAAATTTCTACAGCAATAAGAAATGTAGATGATGGACGGGTATTCATTGGACAAATATATTATACTAGAACTGACGTGTGATTTCATTTTCAAGCAATTTGGGTGCATAGATCCTGAGAAATCGGGCATTGAGTCAGACAGAGCTCGGATGGCGTGTACAGGTACAGCTGCCCATGCAGCTTCAACACGATACCACAGTTCATCAAGAGTAGTGACTTGCGTATTGTAAAGAGCCAGTTGCTCGACCACCATTGACCAGACATTTTCAATTGGTGAGAGATCTGGAGAATGTGCTGGCCAGGGCAGTCGAACATTTTCTGTATTCAGAAATGACCTTACAGGAGCTGCAACATGCAGTCGTGTATTATCTAGCTGAAATGTAGGGGTTTCGCAGGGATCGAAGGAAGGGTAGAGCCACGGGTCGGAACACATCTGAAATGTAACGTCCACTGTTCAAAGTGCCGTCAATGGGAACAAGAGGTGACCGAGACGTGTAGCCAATGGCACCCCATACCATCCCGCCGGGATATACGCCAGTATGGCGATGACGAATACATGCTTCCAATGTGCGTTCACCGCGATGTCACCAAACACGGATGCGACCATCGTGATGCTGTAAACAGAACCTGGATTCATCCGAAAAAAATGACGTTTTCCCATTCGTGCACCCAGGTTCGTCCTTGAGTACATCATCGCAGGTGCTCCTGTCTGTGACACAGTGTCAAGGGTAACCGCAGCCGTGGTCTCCGAGCTGATAGTCCATGCTGCTGCAAACGTCGCCGAACTGTTCGTGCAGACGGTTGTTGTTTTGGAAACGTCCCCCCCTGTTGACTCAGGGATCGAGACGTGGCTGCACGATCCGTTACAGCCATGCGGATAAGATGCCTGTCATCTCGACTGCTAGTGATACGAGGCAGTTGGGATCCAGCACGGCGTTCCGTATTACCCTCCTGAACACAACATTTCCGTATTGTGCTAACAGTCATTGGATCTCGACCAAGGCGAGCAGCAATGTCGCGATACGATAAAGCGCAATCGCGATAGGGTACAATCCGACCTTTATCAAAGTCGGAAACGTGATGTTACACATTTCTCCTCCTTATACGTGGCATCAGAACGTTTCACCAGGCAACGCCGGTCAACTTTCGTCATGTCAGCACGTTGTGGGTGTCGGCACCGGCGCCAAGCTTGTGTGAATGCTCTGAAAAGCGAATCATTTGCGTATCACAGCATCTTCTTCCCGTCGGTTAAATTTCGCGTCTGTAGCACGCCATCTTCGTGGTGTAGACATTTTAATGGCCAGTAGTGTATGAAGAACGCTCATGCTACGAAGGTCCGTACGCAGCAGTGTTCGCTGAACAGACGTTGAGGACGCATTGTTGGTAACCCTGTGCTTCATGTCGGCGGTCTGTTGCCCGGCTGCTGCATGTCTGTTTGCCTGTTCGCATTACAACCTTCGTACCCCATGCAATCTACTGCTTCGCGGTTGACCGCAGTTGCCTTGGTGCTGATTTTAGACAGTGCCATTTGAACTTGCGCGGCATACTTTAACTACGGTGGCATGCGAACGTTTTACAGACTAACCCGTTTGCGGAATGGTTCCACCGTTAGTCCAAAAACCAATGGACGTCAGATAAATCGCTCTGCTTCCTCTTTGCGACAGCTACTGCACTGTTTACCACGTAACCCGACACAATTTATATACCCTTGACTGCTAGGACTGCCACCTGGTGTCTGTGAGTGATTATTGCATGTTACGCGAGCATAAGAGGTGGTCAGATCAATGTGACTGGACCGCGTAGAAAGTCATGTAGGCAGTGAACCATTGCGTTACTAGTGCAGCGATTCACAGTGGATAATAGCGAAAAACTGAATTTCAGTGAACACGAGCAATCGTGTCAAATATTGACACGCACAGTGGTTACGGTTACTACAAGCCACACCACAAGTTGGGAAACGGGGCCAAATTTCTAGTAGTTTACTGTCGAGTTAAGATTTTCACACACAAATGTTTTATTCGTATCTTACAGAAACTAGCAGTACGGCAAGAAACAGCCTTTCAAACACGCCGCTAACGGCAATCAAGTAATTTATAGCAATACAACAATTTAAAAAAATGTCCTTTAAAATAAATGAAGTAACAGTACGGCAATAAACAACCTTTCAAAACACGCCAATCAAGTAATTTGTAGCAATACCACAATTAAAAAAAATTTATAGGACATTAGTAAACAGGATACTAAACGAAATACCAAACTTTGTTAATAAGGTACGGTGAGGTAGTGAGGCTACCAACACCGCAATTTAAAAAAAAAAAATCCAAGGTCTCTGCGTCTCAGCAAACACACGCTTAATGGCAATAAAGGAATGGAGGAATTTAAAAAAGTTTTTGAACAAAAGTGTCCTGGAATATCATTAGAACATAACATATATGACGGACCCGTGTAAGGCGGCACCAAATCACCCACCCAGGAATGCTCAGGCTAGACAGAATAGTGAGCCATTTAAATACGCCCGTAAACACAGTTGCCACTCTCTGGCTGGTCACTGCACCGACTTTTAGGCAGCGAAAACTTGTTATAAGATGGCTTAACTTGCTGACAGAATTAGAGGCAACCTCGTGCAAGGAAACATTACACTACACAGTCCTGAATGAGCGACCACATGATCAACCAACAAGAAACATGAATTCATTCATAACCCACGACAGAATAGCGACACAATTAAACTGCCAAAACTAAACCCATTGGACAGTAATGAGAGGAGGAGAAAAGATCTCTGTCTTCAGTTACACCGGTGCCATTGACAGGAAACCCGGTCGCCGGAGGCCACAAGGCAGAAGAGACGCTGGTTACACAAAATTATTACTTAATGATTAAACCTTCCACGAACTTAACTTGCAATTATGCTCGAACAGGCAGTACACGACCTCCGGTGGCAAGGATCCACACATCCGACCGCGCACGCGTCGCCAGCGTACCCAACACGCCACGGTCACGCAACAACACGCTCTGTCACCGGAGTTCACGTCTTCCCTGCAACGTTGACGGGCAGTGACCGCTCCTTCATGTTAGGTGCCTCCTTTTAAACTCCAGTGTTAAAACGGAGGACTTAAAGAAGCTTGTTAACGTCCCACGAAGGCGAAATGAACAGCAACTATTCGTGGGGCGATTCTGTATACAACCAACACGCGGGGAGCTCTTCCGTCAACTCGACCCGTTCGTTACACACAACCGACATACTAGACGTGGCGACTCGGTACAGCCGACCACGCCTGCTTCGCGCTGGAGAGCCACACTGCCCTCCCCTGTCCACCACACTCTCTCTGCACACAACGCCCCTACTTCCGCGCCACCACATGAAGTTACCACCGGTCAAAGATCTCACTTCTTCCATAGCAGTTTCGGGGAAGCAAAAACGCACATATCGATAGCAGAGGGAAAAGACAACCAAGCAGCCACTTAATGACAGACAACATATCAAACAAACATGTCAGGGGAAGAATAGGAAAACCAATGCAATCTAAAGGTATAGCACGAGTCGATACGCAGCTCAAATATCTTATCCAAAAACATGGCTTCTATGCGGCTGCAGTACAAATGGACCTGAAGACTCAGTTGGTTCGACTGATATTCAAATATTTCATTTTCCTTTTTCTTGGGTACATCTGTCTTACGACTGGTTTCAACTGAAAGTTTTTCATCCTCTCCTAGCCATCGTCCTTTATCTGTAAGTTCCATCATTCCAAATCTCTTCTTACGTCTACCTCTCATTCCTGCCACTTTTCCCTGTACAATTCGTTGTTGCTGGCAATTTTTACGCAGCGTTTGTCCCAACCAAGAATTTTTTCTCGTTCGTATCACTTCCAATAATTTTCTTGCTTCCTCTACATCTTTAATTAGTTCATGATTCTTAAATTTCTGTGTCTACTGCACCATAAGCATTCTTCAGCATAGTCACTGCCGGCTGGAGTGGCCGTGCGGTTCTGGGCGCTACAGTCTGGAGCCGAGCGCCCGCTACGGTCGCAGTTTCGAATTCTGCCGCGGGTGTGGATGTTTGTGATGTCTTTAGGTTAGTTAGGTTTAATTAGTTATAAGTTCTAGACCACTGATGACCTCAGACATTACGTCGCATAGTGCTCAGATCCATTTGAACCATTTTTTGAACCATAGCCACTATTCAGAACTTTGTAAACATCTTTCTTCTTTCTTTATAACTGTCCGTTATTCACTCACTGTAAAAATAAGATTCACCAAATCTATTCCTCAGCTCCGCTGGAATTATTGTATATGTCATAACTACACTACTGGCCATTAAAATTGCTACACCACGAAGATGACGTGCTAGAGACACGACATTTAGCCGACAGGAAGAAGATGCCGTGATATGCAAGTGATTAGCTTTTCAGAGCATTCACACACGGTTGGCGCCGGTGGCAACACCTACAACGTGCTGACACGAGGAAAGATTCCAACCGATTTCTCATACACAAATAGCAGTTGACCGTCGTTGCCTGGTGAAACGTTGTTGTGAGTCCTCGTGTAAGGAGGAGAAATGCGTAACATCACGTTTCCGACTTTGATAAAGGTCGGATTGTAACCTATCGCGATTGTTGTTTATCGTATCGCGATATTGCTGCTCACGTTGGACGAGATACAGTTACTGTTAGCAGAATATGGAATTGGTGGGTGCAGGAGGGTAATATGGAACGCCGTGGTGGATCCCAACGGTCTCGTAACACTAGCAGCTGAGATGACAGACATCTTATCCGCACAGCTGTAACGGATCGTGCAGCTACGTCTCGAACTCCGAGTCAACAGATGGAGACGTTTGAAATACAACAACCATCTGCACGAACAGTTCGACGACGTTTGCAGCAGCATGGACTATCAGCTTGGACACCATGGCTGCGGTTACCCTTGACGCTGCATCACAGACAGGAGCGAATGCGATGGTGTACTCAACGATGAACATGGGTGCACGAATTGCAAAACGTCATTTTTTCAGATGAATCCAGGTTCTGTTTACAGCATCATGATGGTCGCATTCGTGTTTGGCGACATCGCCGTGAAAGCACATTGGAAGCGTGTATTCGTCATCGCCATACTGGCGTATCACTCGGCGTGATGGTATGGGGTGCCATTGGTTACGCGTCTCGGTCACCTCTTGTTCGCATTGACCGCACTTTGAACGGTGGACGTTACATTTCAGATGTTTTACGACCCGTGGCTCTACCCTTCATTCGATCGCTGCGAAATCCTACATTTCAGCAAGATAATGCACGACCGCATGTTTCAGGCCCTGTACGGTCCGTTCTGGATACAGAAAATGTTCGACTGCTGTCCTGGCCAGCACATTCTCCAGACCTCTCACCACATGAAAACGTCTGGTCAATGGTGGCCGAGCAACTGGTTCGGCACAATACGCCAGTCACTACTTTTGATGAACTGTGGTATCGTGTTGAAGCTGCATGTCAGCTGTACCTACACACGCCATCCAAGCTCTGTTTGACTCAATGCCCAGGCGTATCGAGGCCGTTATTTATGGGTACTAATGTCTCAGGATCTATGCACCCAAATTGCGTGAAAATGTAATCACATGTCAGTTCTAGTATAATATATTTGTCCTATGAATACCCGTATATCATCGGCATTTATTTTTGTAGTAGCAGTTTTGATGGCCAGTAGTGTATTTCATCTTTTCTGTTTCACATACACACATCCCAGAACTTCTGAAGATAAGCGTTGACAGTGTATTTTGTACCATAACACAGTCCCTTTGATTGTTCAGAGATGTCACTAAACCCTCCCAAAAATGTGTACAACCATTCATAAGCAGCACCTATTAGACGGAGGGGGTCCGACAACCGATCAGTTCTAGTTATTCCACCATGAAGGAGGTACACGGCTCATGTTGTCTGTAACTCAACCGTGCCTACACTGTCAATACCTCGGTTTGATTCGACCGCATTGTTACTTTATGTCAGGAACGGATCTCAACAAGGGACGTGTCCAGGTGTCTTGGAGTGAATCAAAGCGATGTGGTTTGGACTTGGGGGACATACAGAGAGGCAGGAGTTGTCGATGACATGCCTCGCTCAGGCCTGTTACGGCCTACTACTGCAGTGGATGACAGCTACCTACGAAATATGGCTCGGAGGAACCCTGACAGCAACGCCACCGTGTCGAATAATGCTTTTCGTGGAGCCAGAGGTCGTTATGTTACGACTCAAACTATGCGCAACAGGCTGGATGATGCGCAACTTCACTCTCGACGTCCATACCGAGCTCCATCTTTGCATCGTACAGATGGGCCCAACAACATGCCAAATGGACTGCTCACAACTGGTATCACGTTCTCTTCATCTATGAGTGTCGCATGTGCCTTCAACCAGACAATCGTCGGAGACGTATTTGGAGGTAACTCGGTTAGGCTGAACGCCTTAGACACACTGTCCAGCGAGTGCAGCTAGGTGGAGGTTCCCTGCTGTTTTGTGGTGGCATTATGTAGGGCCAACGTACGCCGATAGTGGTCATGGAATTCGCCGTAGCGGCTGTACGATATGTGAATGCCATCCTCTGACCAATAGTGCAATCATATTGGCAGCATATTGGCGAGGCATTCGTCTTCATGGACGACAATTCAGGCCCTCATTGTGCACATATTTTGAATCATTTCCTTCAGGGTACCGACATCGCTCCACTAGAGGCCAGCATGTTTTCTAGACACGAATCCTGTCAAACATGCCTGGAATAGATTGGAAAGGGGTGTTTATGGAAGACGCGATCCGCCATTCACTCTGAGGGGTCTACGCCGAATCGCCGTTGAGGAGTGGGACAATGTGCACCAACCAGTGGCTTGATGAACTTGTGGATAGTACGCTACGAAGAACACACGCATGCATCAATGCTGGGTACCACAGATACCGGTGTGTACAGGAATCTGGACCACCACCTCTGAAGGTCTCGCTGTAGGGTGGTACAACATGCAATGAGTGGTTTTCATGAGCAGTGGAAAGGGCGTAAATGATCTTTATGTTGGTATCTACTCCAGTTTTCTGCACAGGTTCCGGAACTCTCGGAACCGAGTTGATGCAAAACTTTTTTCATGTGTGTGGATACTCTCCTCCTTATTTCTTGTGTAGAGCGTCCGTACCATGTCATTAAAATTCCAAGGTATAGCAAGGATTTTCCTAGTTCTGTCTTTCTTCCATCCAACAATTTCTTAATTCGAGCTCGCTTCTTGCTTATTTTTCATCAGATTTGCCTTTGCTGTATTTATCTTCATTCCATATTCCTTGTCACTTGTTGCAAAACTCTTCAGCGTCTGTTGTAGCACCCATTTTCATTTCGCCAGCTCTGCTTTCAGTTACGTACTTTTCATCCTTCCTCCAGTCACAGGGCCTCTCTGGCCTTACCCATCAGTTATTCCCATCAGTTATTCCCCATACACAGATCAGCCATATACACTGACCAGCCAGAACATTATGATCATCGACCTACTATCGATATAAACACTTTCAGGCGATAACAGTGTCACTTGTCGAGTAATGACTGCTAGTCAGACACACAATTGGTGCACATAGTATCAGCGAGCGTGCTGTCTGTGTGTAGAGTACAGAAGGCGTGAGATCTATCTGAGTTTGACTGAGGGCAGATTGTGACAGCCCAGAGCCTCGGCACGAGCATTTTGAAAATTGCAAATTGTTAGAGAAGAACTGTGATGTGTGTCTTCAAGATCAAGGTGGAACCACGTCCAGAAGTCGTGGACTGGGCAGCCACCCCTCATTATAGATGTCGGACGTCATAGGTGTGGTCCGACTGGCATAACGGGGCAAGTGTTGAACTGTGGCGCAACTATAGTGGGCGTCATTTACGACGGCGGCCGAGTTTAGGTTCGTTCTGCGCATCTGACGTCACAAAACACAGTCAGCCAATGAACAGAGAACGACGTTGCCAGACCTCGACTGCAGTGCAGAGCACGGACGTGTGGCTTCAGTTTTAGAAACGTTCAGTCATAAATAAAGTAATTGAACAAAAGCAATGTCTTGAGGGCAGAATTTCTTTTATAGAAAGTTTGGAAAAAGCATTCTTTATACCAGTTGCTTCATATTTTATTAATTAATAAAACCAAACAAGTAATAAGCCTCCTAATTCAGGCGATAGCAAGGAAAGATGTTTTGTATAATTCTCACAAACTGCTTTTTTGCAATAAAGAACAGCGATAATTGTTTATTTCCTATTGTACTTCGACTAAACGTCAGTAATTCGTAGTGCTACCAACAGTGTGTTTTGGTATTTTGTGTGATGTTTTCTATCCTCCAGGAGGTCAACTGAACGACGAGCTGTGTTAGCGTAATCGTTAAGGTAATAGGCTGCTAAGTGCAAGGTTCAGAGTTCACACCTTGTTTGGTGCTTAATGTTATGTTTATTTAAAAACAATATCGAAGTGTCTTACATCATGAATTCTATTCGTTTGAATGTAATTTTTTGAAATTTCTAGTGCTTTGTCTCTTCATTATAATCATAATAAGTTTTCGGTTTTTCTAATTTTGTTCTCCAATATTTCTTTTCACAGCAATTAAATACAATGAAAAGGCACACATACAATATTCATGTTATCTGTTTTGTTTGAATATCTTCTCTTCCGCAGTCGCTTTTTTACTATTCATATTGAGATATATTCTTTTGCGACAGGATTAAAAGTATTATTTAGAGCAGAATTTCGGCTCGTAGGTTGCCGAGCTACTTGATTGTATGACGCAATTCGTTGCTTCGCTGGTTTGGCAACATCGTATTCAATATTTTCGTCTACCTATGTTTTGTCAAGTATTTGCTGTCCGTTGAGATAAACACAAACTGTTTGCGCACTGCGTATCACTGACAATATATTATAGTTTCTATGTTTTATTACGTCCACAATTCAGTTTTGTGTACTTCGCCTACTTTGATTTAATCAGAACTTTTTAGAAAACCACGAAACGACACTGGTACTTTTATTATAGTCGCGAAAGACGGAATATTTCTCAATATTGCATACGACAGCTATCTGTACTTAAACGAGATATTGTTACACAGAAAATTTTAGATGTAACTTTACAATAAATTTTATATGAAACTTAGGTATCTTCTCCACATTTCATTCTCAACATTGTGGCAACTAAAATTGAGCATACGGAAAGTATAAGCTATGGACTTTTACCTCTGAAAACTCTTCAAAACTTTGTGCAATGGTTTTCTACATTTAATGTTGCACAATAACTGCGCTGATCATCGAAACAAAATTAAGTCATTTACGGGGAGAAGGTATCAGTCAAGAAGATGTGTAAAAATCAAATTTTTGGGCCAAATAGTTTTGTGAAATCGAATGATAAGTGTGCCAAAGCAGTTGGAACACCATGTGTCTGCACAGGCGAGCAGTGAAGTGATGACAAAATCGCGCACAGCGCGGAATGCGGGAAGTACGTCTCTGTAGCAGCGAAAGGGTTAATGCGGCCGTGGTGGCTTTACTTCATAAACTGCGCTCTCCCCCCTAAGCGTAAGTTTCCGAACTACAGGGTGTTACAAAAAGGTACGGCCAAACTTTCAGGATAAGAAAATATGTTATGTGGACATGTGTCCGGAAACACTTACTTTCCGTGTTACAGCTCATTTTATTACTTCTCTTCAAATCACATTAATCATAGAATGGAAACACACAGCGACAGAACGTACCATCGTGACTTCAATCACTTCGTTACAGGAAATGTTCAAAATGTCCTCCGTTAGCGAGGATACATGCATCCACCTTCCGTCGCATGTAATCCCACTTGCGCTGAAAGCAGCCCTGGAGATTGGCGTATTGTATCACAGCCGTCCACAATACGAACACGAAGAGTCTCTACATTTTGTACCGGGCTTGTGTAGACAAGAGCTTTCAAATGCCCCCATAAATGAAAGAGAAGAGCGTTGAGGTCAGGAAAGCGTGGAGGCCACGGAATTGGTCCGCCTCTAACAATCCATCAGTCTCCGAATCTGTTGGTGAGAAGCGTACGAACACTTCGACTGAAATGTGCAGGAGCTCCATCGTGCATGAACCACATGTTGTGTCGTACTTGTAAAGGAACGCATTCTAGGAGCACAGGTAGAGTATCCTATATGAAATTATGATAACGTGCTCCATTGAGCGTAGGTGGAAGAACATGGGGCCCAATCAAGACATCACCAACAATGCCTGCCCAAACGTTCACAGAAAATCTGCGTTGATGACGTGATTGCACAATTGCGTGCGGATTCTCATCAGCCCACACATGTCGATTGTGAAAATTTGCCATTTGATCACATTGGAATGAAGCCTCATCCGTTAAGAGAACATTTGCACTGAAATGAGGATTGACACATTGTTGGATGAACCATTCGCAGAAGTGTACCCGTGGAGGCCAATCAGCTGCTGATAGTGCCTACACACGCTGTATACGGTACGAAAACAACTGGTTCTCCCGTAGCACTCTCCATATAGTAACGTGGTTAACGTTACCTTGTAGAGCAGCAACTTCTCTGACGCTGACATTAGGGTTATCGTCAACTGCACGAAGAATTGCCTCGTCCATTGCAGGTGGCCTCGTCGTTCAAGGTCTTCCCCAGTCGCGAGTCACAGGCTGGAATGTTCCGTGCTCCCTAAGATGCCGATCAATTGCTTCGAACGTTTTCCTTCGTTCTGGAAATCTGTCTCGATACAAACGTACCGCGCCACGGCTATTGCCCCGTGCTAATCCGTACATGAAATGGGCATCTGCCAACTCTGCATTTGTAAACATTGCACTGACTGCAAAACCACGTTAGTGAAGAACACTAACCTGTTGATGCTACGTACTGATGTGGTTGATGCTAGTACTGTAGAGCAATGAGTCGCATGTCAACACAAGCACCGAAGTCAACATTACCTTCCTTCAATTGGGCAAACTGGCAGAGAATCGAGGAAGTACAGTACATACTGACGAAACTAAAATTAGGTCTAACATGGAAATTAAGCGTTTCCGGACACATGTCCACGTAACATCTTTTCTTTATTTGTGTATGTGAGGAATGTTTCCTGAAAATTTGGCCGTACCTTTTTGTAACACCCTGTATACTATACTATGGCGCTGCTTCTCTTGGCGCGTGCATCGTTTGCAACTGACAACACAGCAATCTCCCGCGTCTGGGCGGACATGTGCGAGCCTCCAAGATAAAAGAACTATACTATCAGAGATTAATACTGGGCAGAGTACAACTGTGTGCGAACACAGAGGGCACCGAACACTCTTAAGGACGGTCCTCTACAGCCAACGACCTGTGTGTGTGCCGGAGTTAAAACACCACGGCATCAGCAATGGCAACTGAAATGGGCATGTGACCACTGGCAATGGACGTTGGCGCAGTGGGCAGAGCGTTGCACAGTCTGATGAATCCCAATCCCTTCTTGACCATGCTGATGAGACGGCGTAAGTCCGACATCTTCGAGGGAAACAGCCCCTTGACACCTGTACTGCAAGACGGAGACAAGCTGGTGGCTGCTCCATTATGCTCTGGGGAAGAAGCCCAAGTGCAAGTGCAACTGCAAGTACAAGTACAAGTGTGAGTGCAAGTGCAAGTGCAAGAACAAGTGCAAGTGGTAGTGCAAGTGCAAGTGTGAGTGCAAGTGCAAGTACAAGTACAAGTGCAAGTGCAAGTGCAAGTGCAAGCCAAAGTGCAAGTACAAGTGCAAGTGTGAGTACAAGTGCATGTGCAAGTACAAGTGCAAGTACAAGTGCAAGCACATGTGCAACTGCAAGTGGAAGTGCAAGTGTGAGCACAAGTGCAACTAGGAGTGCAAGTGTGAGTGCAAGTGCAAGTGCAAGTGCAAGTGCAAGTTCAAGAGCAAGTGCAAGTGCTGCATCATACAGTAGACGGCCGGCCGTCTCCACCATCCACTCGAATGGCACTGCACAGAGTGAACATTTGCGATGGCTTTCTCGTCATTTGTCCCCAGTCCGGTAAACTATTCACGAATCTCGCTAAACGGACAAAACCATCCGTGCGTCGGAAACGCGTATTTGACGGACGTAGCAGTTCGGAGAGCTTACGTATGCAACAATTTAAGATTTCGTTGCAGACCGATCCGTCAGAGAGCAAATTTTTAAGTGTACAACTAACAATATTTCGATTTTGAATTCTTCTCCAAACGACACAGAATTACAAGACTTATTTCCCACTTCCATTCATTAAAGGGTTTTTACAAATAAGTGCATGTCATTTTCAAACACAATTTGTTGCAGAGAAATTTTTTTAAAAAACAATGTTTGACCACCAGTTCTCGATGAATGGTATAATAAGAAACTGACCAGTAGAAACATAAGTGCACTTCACACTACACTATCAGAGTAGAGAAAACTTAAAAAAAAACAACATAACACCCAAATGTTCACTCCACACTGAGGACCATTATATGCTGTTTCATCTCTCCTCATTTACCTTTCAGCGCCCCTCCTGTCAATTCAGCAAAATTCATTTTGTTTATGAAATAGAAAGGCCAATTCGTCTGGAAAATTATTCTCCAGTGTGGAAAAACTGAGAAGTTGCCTGCAATCACCGATAGTGCTAATATAAATGTGTATAATTAAAAAAAAACTTTGTACAAGAGTTATGGACTATTGTACAGTTAAAGTTAGTTAGTGTGGTACATTATTTCTGCTTGTGCTTAGACATAGACACTTGCATAACATACAGACTTCTGAAAGGAGAAAAGAAACTGATGCTTAATTATGAAGAGTGGAGTTCAGGTTAGTCTTCTGCTTCTATGTCTCGGGGTAACACAGTTAGGAAGGTACAAGAAAAGACTGATGCAGACATTATGTCCTGCCGGTGGGACTGTGGACCCTAGCTGCAGGGACTAAAGGTTTCTTAGTGTACAGAGATGGATGTGACCGTCACCAGAGTGTGTGAATTTCTCAAATAAAATTATTATAATATTAATAAACTCATTATATATGTTATTAATATTTGCGGATGACCTTGCAACCCTCAGAAATAAAAGAAAAGAAGCCACTAACGCCATAGAGAAGTTACACGAAATTGCACGAAGAACTGGCCTGCAAATCGCATATGAGAAAACCCAGTACATAGAAAGAGTGCCACAAGGCAAATTGCCTATTGTGACAACCCATGGGAAAAAGTACCACATTTTAAGTACCTGGGAGAAATCATCCAGCCATCAGGGATCAACCTAAAGGCCAATGTGGAAAGAATAAAAAAACAAGCATATAAATTCACGTGGATCTATTATAACAAAAAGTCCATATCCATTAACGCAAAATTAAAGCACTAAAGCACTGTAGTACTTTCGGAGGCACTGTATGCATCTGAAACAACACAAATAGGTGTGCAAACTAAAATCAAAGAAATACAGAAACAAGAAAGGAAAATCCTCAGGAAAATGTTTGGACCGATAGAAGAGCAAGGAATCTGGAAGAAGAGACCAACATTAGAACTAAATAAATACACAGACAAGATTACGGATACAACAAGAAAAAGAAGAATGCAGTTCTACGGACACATGCACAGGATGAATGAAAACAGAATTTCAAAGCGAATTCTTAAAGTCAGCAACTCAGGCAGGGGAAAAACAAAATGGATAAAAGAAGTTGAAGAGGACCTCAGACAAGCACACATAACAGTAACCTATGCAGAAAATAGAACTGAATTCAGGAACATCATCAAAAAACATAAATTTGACACCACGACACAGAAGAGACCAGGATGCAAATGCACAGTGGAGCGAAAGAAACAACACAGTGAACACATGAAGGAAACTTCGGCTCAGAAAAAACATAAACAAAAATCATAAAGGAATTCAAGTTCAAACGCTCTCTTAAATGGGAATAATCGAAAATAATCATAATAATTAATCCACGTCGGCATCCATGGTTCCATGACTACCAAAGAGTATCGTACACCGGTTGCAGACCACATACACTCCTTCATGATCGTCGTGTTTCCGGTTGTCAGTGGCATATTTCAGCAAGATAATGCGCCTTGTCGCAAAGCCAAGAATGTGATGGACTGGCTCGGCGAACACAGCGGCGATTTCCGATTGATGTGTTGGCTCCCCAACTCACCAGATCTGAACACGGTCGAACACATCTGGGATGTGATGGGACATGGCGTCGGAGCTCATCACCCCTCCTCGGAATTTACGGGAATCAGGTGACTTGTGTGGGCAGATGTGGTGCAGCGACCTACCAAGACCTCATTTCTTCCATGCGACGACGCGTCGCCGCTGTTATCTATGCCAGGGATCTCCAAACGTTTTAGTCCGCGGGTCACATTGATTCCTCCACGAAGTCATAAGGGCCAAGATCTACCTAGTGGGATTAACGAACCCCAGCACTCCATGATCACCGTTATGTAAGGCTAAAGGAAAGGTGAAATCGCAAAAATCTAAGGTTGTGGGAATAGCTAGCTCTGAAACGAACAACGATTTTTATTTTATTACATAATTTTGATTGGTGGACGTACCTGACCGAATTTCTGGCATATTCTATTCTGGCGAATTTCACTGACAAAAAAGTATGTCACTGCACATTCTTCACGAAAGCATCCTGCAAAGTTAACGAAATCTCAAAATCATTATTAGTAACACTATTACTACAAGACGTAACAGAGGTAGAGTATGTCAACGCATTGTTATTTCAAGCGGTGCAACAATAAGTTCAGTTATGTACTCTTGTAGCGAGTAGCAGAGCCAGAGCATATATTTGATAGTTCTGCTGCGTGATTGTGTCTATGTTGCGACTATCTCACGAGTTTTTTAGTGTTCTATGCGCTGTACTAGTAGGTAGGAATTCAAGGTTTGAATTCGAAGAGACAAGGAAAATCTGAAAATCGAAATACGTAAAGAATGTGAAACCTCCCTTAAGAAGCATCTTCCACAATGATTGATCACTAAGGTTAGTCGCCGAAGTGGCGTCCATTTGAAAGACTTGCACCAGACTCGTGAGTAGAATAAAATGCAAAGAATTTTTTTTTTTTTCTCTATCGCACGGAGAATGGTCTGTCTGTTTATTGTGGGTAGCCACAAGTTTAAACATGACCTTTCGCTTTGTAAAGATAGAGCTCCGACAATGTCGCGGTTTATTGGTGACGATACGCCTCGAAACTCAATTGTTGGCATTATAGGCCGCCGCCGCCGCGCACATTGTGGAGGGTTGAACCCTCTGCTGTGTTCGAAGTTCTAGCGCCCTTAAGGCGCTTCTCCTTCTGGCATGAAGTTTGTTGGGAGATGGAATGTCGTGATGTGATGCGTTGGTATTGCTTGACTTTTGTGCTGTGTGTGTTTCTTTATATATATATATATATATATATATATATATATATATATATATATATATATATATATATAAAAGAAGACAGGACAGAGAAAGGGACAGTAGAAGATGGCGGAAAATGAACGGCCCGTTGACTAGCCGGGAATATTATATTAAATTATAGAATAAAGGATAGAAGGAGGAATAGTTAGAGTGAGTGAAATCGAAAGGCCATTATCCTGGCCGCCTCTTCTTCGTAGCGGCGTCTTGATATTGGTGGCAGACAAACTTGAAGTGACGGTTTGCGGGGGGGGGGGGGGGGGGGGGGGGGGGAGAGAAAGTAGTCAGAGAGTGACAGCTTGAGAAGTGGAAAGAGGAAGGGCCTGTCGTGATTAGGCCAACATTGGGGGCAGAGTGGGTGGAAGGGGGGGAGGGTGGCGTGCTTGTGAGGGTGAATGACGGTGAATGACATGACATGTTGGTGGATGATCGATGATGTGAGGAAGAGTAGTTGACGTGAGATGAGGTGGCTTTTGCGTGCGAATTCATGGGGGGCGGAAAAGAAGGTCAGGCCATCGAGTGGTGGCTAGACGATGAACACGGATATCCAGGGAGAGGATTAAGGGATTAGGAGAGTGACGTGTTTCTTGGTAAAAGGAATTGGCTGCAGAGAGGATGCGGGCGCGAAGGAGCAGCACGTCGGTCAGGCTGTGGAGCTCTTGGGTTGGGAAGTCGAAAGGGAGGTGGAGGGCACGCCGGAGAGCCCGATTCTGGACGGTTTGGAGTCGGCGGAGGTGGGTGGGGGCAGCATTGCCCCACACCACCGCCGCATATTCAAGGATGGGATGAACAAGGGAGGTGTACAATCTAACAGCAAGGTGTGTGGGGAGTGAAGAGGTTGGATTGATGAGAGGGTAGAGCAGGCAGAGCCGCCCCATTGCCTTACGACGCACGTCATCGATGTGGGGGCGCCAGGTGAGGCGCTGGTCCAGGGTAACACCCAAGTACTTCGCAGTACGAGTCCAGGGGACTGGGGTACCAAGGACCCTCACCTGAGGGAGCCGAATGGGAATATGGCGTCGGCAGATAATAAGGGCTTGGGTCTTGGAGGGATTAAATGCCAGACGCCAGGTCCTAGCCCAATCGGTTAAGGCATTATAGGCACCACCTCAAGTATTTGGCGGGCCGGATACCAGGGATGTCCGGCCAGCTAACGCGGGCCGGTTTGCAGACCCCTGACCTATGCCAAAGGCGGACATGCCGGCTATTAGGCAGGTGGTCATAATGTTCGTGCTGGTCAATGAACGTAGCGATAGCTGTTTATTTCGATGTTAATCGCAGTGAGAAACCGAACAGATGCTATCAGTTGCTGACTGCAGAGCAGAAGTCAGCCTAACTCGTTTCAATAGGTAAATGAGTGGTATAACGGATCTTTTACGTTGGGATAAATTTATTTTATTTTTTGTTAGATGTTTTCGTTAAATAGCTGAATAAATTGTAATTAAGAATAATTTAATTAAGCAGAGTAGAGAAGATAAAGTCAGAGAGATGTTCATTGGGCGGACATTGTTATAATGTAACGTTATTGCGTTGTTCTGTTGTTAAAACAAGTCGTTTGTGTTCCGTTCTGCTGTTCGGTTGTGCGTGTATCTGAAAGGAATTAATTCGGGGACTATAATAAACTTTCACATAATAGTTACGATTAGATGTTCCGACAAAAGAGGTTAACGTCAGAGTTAATTTGAATTGTGGGCGACAGGATAAGTTTTGACAGATACGTGAAAACGGACGTAACGGAAGTTGTTCCCATATCATTCTTGAACGTGACTTTTTATTTAATTGCGGGCTCATTAAAAGCTATTATATAATGATTAGGATCAATCCCTCTTTCCTCCTAGATATTGATCATTCATTAACATTTACGTCATAAGAAAAAGGATTATTAATAAAAGTGATGTTAAATGACAATTACGTGTTATTCCGTTAGTGTGGAACCGACGTAATATCTCTGAAATAACATTGGTACATAATTTGTGCTAAATACTGAACTGAGATAGGAAGAAAATTGAAATTAGTGAACATTTGATACTGAGACTACAGAAGCAGAAGCGCTTAAGGTTTCTCCTCTTTAAAGTCAAGAGGGTTGAAGTCAGGAGAGCGCGGAGGCCATGGAATTGGTCCGCCTCTACCAATCCATCGGTCACCGAATCTGTTGTCGAGAAGCGTACGAACACTTCGACTGAAATGTGCAGGAGCTCCATCGTGCATCAACCACATGTTGTGTCGTACTTGTAATGCCACATGTTCTAGCAGCACAGGTAGAGTATCCCGTATGAAATCGTGATAACGTGCTCCATTGAGCGTTGGTGGAAGAACATGGGGTCCAATCAAGACATCACCAACAATGCCTGCCCAAACGTTCACAGAAAATGTGTGTTGATGACGTGATTGCACAATTGCGTGCGGATTCTTGTCAGCCCAGACATGTCGATTGTGAAAATTTGCTATTTGATCACGTTTGAATGAAGCCTCATCCGTGAAGAGAACATTTGCACTGAAGTGAGGATTGACACATTGTTGGATGATCCATTCGCAGAAGTGTACCCGTGAAGGGCAATCAGCTGCTGACAGTGCCTGCACACGCTGTACATGGTACGGAAATAACTGGTTCTACCGAAGCATTCTCCATACAGTGACGTGGTCAACGTTACCTTGTAGAGCAGCAACTTCTCTGACGCTGACATTAGGGTATCGTCAACTGCACGAAGAATTGCCTCGTCCATCGCAGGTGTCCTCGTCGTTCTAGGTCTTCCCCAGTCGCGAGCCATAGGCTGGAATGCTCCGTGCTCCCTAAGACGCCGATAAATCTTCGAACGTCTTCCTGTCAGGACACCTTAGTTCTGGAAATCTGTCTCAATACAAACGTACCGCGCCACGGCTATTGCCCCGTGCTAATCCGTACATTAAATGGGCATCTGCCAACTCCGCATTTGTAAACATTGAACTGACTGCAAAACCACGTTCGTGATGGACACTAACCTCTTGATGCTATGTACTGATGTGCTTGATGCTAGTACTGTAGAGCAATGAGTCGCATGTCAACACAAGCACCGAAGTCAACATTACCTTCCTTGAATTGGGCCGACTGGCTGTGAATGGAGGAAGTGCAGTACATACTGACGAAACTAAAATGAGCTCTAACATGCAAATTAAGCGTTTCCGGCCACGTGTCCACATAACATCTTTTCTTTATTTGTGTGTGCGGAATGTTTCCTGAATGTTCGGCCGTACCTCCTTGTAACACCGTGTAATGCCATTTCGATGAGGTGTCGATCTTCTCGATGGAGTCAGGGTAGGAGGACGGGGTAGTGGGGAGGGGGATGAAGGTGGTGCTACCTGACACATATCGTGTTCTACGGCCTTACGTCAACCATTCTGCACTCACCCGATGCACGACAAAAACACTTCGCCTCAGGCGAGCGGCAGCTTCCCGGATGGACGCATCACATTTTCTCATGAGAATAATGCAGCCTCTTTCAAACTCCCTGCTTTGACAATACGGTTCGCGCATAGGTCTGCGAGGCATCCTGTACGTCTGCTCAATTCACACTGATCCATTGCCTTCGGTTTATAGCGACATCGAGAGCGTGTAATGGTACTTGAATTACGTAACCATTACGGCACCTCACCTCAACCTCTCGATACCAGCAATATTCTAATGTGTTTCTGTAAAATAGTTAACATATTTGTGTGACAACATTCACATTTGATTTCATTAATGTAGAGATACTTTGACACATCGATATGTTTATTTGCAATGATATTATTCTTATGTGTATTCTTTCTTTTCTCACTATGATCTTTGACGTACTTGTAACTCTGAGTTTTGGGCACGTAAGCGGTTATTGGAGAGTCAAGTTTTGGTCGTCATGTTTAAAAGACGCAGATTTTAGTCGGTTTATGAAATGTGAACTTCAACAAATAATGGTTCAAAGGGCTCTGAGCACGATGGGACTCAACTGCTGTGGTCATCAGTCCCCTAGAACTTAGAACTACTTAAACCTAACTAGCCTAAGGACATCACACACATCCATGCCCGAGGCAGGATTCGAACCTGCGACCGGAGCAGTCGCACGGTTCCGGACTGCGCGCCTAGAACCGCGAGACCACCGCGGCCGGCAACTTTAACAGAGAGGATGATTTTTGAAGTATGTTTTATACTGTGAAGTGACGTTGCAACAAAAGTAATAAAAAAGAAGTGTAACTTACATTCGGAGTGCTGATTACTTTTCTTACATCACCATAGTCCTAACTTCAAGAATGGTTTATGAAACACATCTATAAAACTTGTGAATATCGCAGAATAAGACTTAGGCCTCTTTGCATCCGCGCTTGGAATCATCACCACCTAGATTTTCGACGATTGAGCCGTGAGTTCACAACGAGACCAGCATGGGAAACATGAAAAGATGAGAGCCTAGTTTATCCATTATTTAAAAAAAATGACTTTATTAACTGTGCTCTAAGACACCTGCCACATAATATAAATTTGTTGTTGCCCGAAAATGGAATATTTAGCAGCGTGAGCGACACTACAATCATAATTAATTTTTGACCTTTGTTGTGGTAGGGTTGGTAGAAGCGGCAGGCAGATTGTACCGGTAGGTATTGTTGCGCCGCGATATTTACGTTCACCTACAACCCGAGGGCGTCGTTGAAATGCTAATCATTCCCGCAGAACATACTAATGTACCTGTCCTGTGTATAGGAACGTCCTGTCTCTACTCGTTCAAGGTGGTCGGATTTTTGTGAACATGAGTGAAACGTGGTGTGTCCTCCCTACCAAGAAATCCTGACACCAGCGAAAATTGCCGGACGTTGTTCAACAAGTTTTGGTGTGGTACTGATCCAAATGTTTTTTGGAACTTGACTGTCTTAATCCATGGCTCTCATGAAAACAAAAATGGCTCTGAGCAATATGGGACTCAACATTTTAGGTCATAAGTGCCCTAGAACTTAGAACTACTTAAACCTAACTAACCTAAGGACACCCATGCCCGAGGCAGGATTCGAACCTGCAACCGTAGCAGTCCCGCGGTTCCGGACTGCAGCGCCAGAACCGCACGGCCACCGCGGCCGGCGGCTCTCATGATGTGGAACAAAAGACACCGCTGAGTTTCGAGTACAAAACTCGACACATTATTTACGCCGAACGATGCAATGGTTTTTTTTCCGTATGTTGCAGGACAGACCAGGTGAAATACGAGAAGGCATCCGATCACTTGAGTGCAGAAGAGGGTGGACGCTATGAGGAGTCCACTTTGGCGCTGCTCTTCCTGCGCAGCCTTCGAGAGGGACTGCAGTTCATCCTCTCGTCAAACGATGCCGCGGCTGACAAGTTCGACGATGTTGTGCTTTTCTGGAACGACAAGGAAGGTTCCACTGTATCGGCGCTCTTCGGACAACTGAAATACAAGACGTCAGCTAAGCGCACAACTATAAGCAGATCCAGTCTAATGGGGAATAAAAAGGATTTTAGCCTTAGGACGTACCGCGACTCTTACGTTACAATCAGAGACTCTTTAGGCGGTAGCAGTTACGCGCTTGTACTGTCCACAAATATCGACCTAAACGACGATGCACAGAGTATGTTTGTCAGACACGAACCAGAATCAGTTCCCGGGATGAAACTTCTGGATTCGGGCGGTTGTTGCTACAAGCTGAATCCAAACGACAAGGACGTTAAACAGGCACTGAAACGCGACGAGCAATTTATGCAACACTTTTATCTTTTGTGTAATCAGAGCGATTTGAAAACAATAAAGGAGAAGATTAGCACGGAACTGAAATTGTTACTCGGTGCCGAAGGAAGCTGCTGTGAGCGCATGTGTGACAATTTGTGCGATAATCTCAGAGAGTGGATGAACACGCAGGATGTTTGTCTCACCAACACCTGGGAAAGCTGGCTGAGTATTGTAGATACGTACATAAAGGAAGTGACTAAGTGCAATAGGATGCTGACCCCCCATAAAGTATAGTAGTGTAGAAGCACTTGAGACGCACATCTAGCGCAGCAATCCAGCTTGGATTAGGCCGCCAGGGAAGGAAGCGACGGGGCTCTCTACCACGAAAGTTCATCAAGCAATCCGTGATGAGAGACATATAGTGGTCAGTGTGACACATCTCTGGGAAATGGAGGAAACAATTATGTGTTGTTGGGGCCAGTACTGCCGGTGGCTGGTAAGTTTAAGTATAATTTTTATTTACTGCTTCTTCTTTAAGTACACTGACGGAAGTGAAAGTGATACACCATGGAGTACCAGTGTCGTGCCTGTTAAACTTAGTGGAGATAGCCATCATTTAATGGGTATTAATTGACTGAGCTTCCTTTTGGATCTGAGAATATCGTAAGTATTGTAATTAGGCTGTTTAGTTTTTTTATTGGTAACGCCACATAGCGCTCTTTATGAAAATCACTGGCTGTCCTGTGTGCAGTCTGTGGCTGGTTGCATTGTTGTAATATTCGCTACTGTAGTGTTCGGCAGCTGAATGTGAACAGCGCGTAGCGTTGCGCAGTTGGAGGTGAGCCGCCAGCAGTGGAGGATGTGGGGAGAGAAATGGCGGAGTTTTGAGAGCGGAAGATCTGGGCGTGTGTCCATCAGAGACAGTAAATTTGTAAGACTGGATGTCATGAACTGATATATTTTACGACTTTTGAACACTATTAAGGTAAATACATTGTTCTCTATCAAAATCTTTCATTTACTGGTTTTATTCAGGATTCCATTATTCTATATCATTTCTTATTGTCTGTCAGTAGTTAGTGCCTTCAGTAGTTAGAATCTTTTATTTAGCTGACAGTATTGGCGCTCGCTCTATTGCAGTAGTTCGAGTAACGAAGATTTTTGTGAGGTAAGTGATTCAGGAAAGGTATAGAGTAATGTTAGTCAGGGCCATTCTTTTGTAAGGATTATTGAAAGTCAGATTCCGGTGCGCTAAAAACATTGTGTGTCAGTTTAGTGAAGATCAGAATAAGTAAAGAGAGTAATGTCTGAGTATGTTCAGTTTTGCTCAGCCGTTTGAAAAGCAAATAACGTAAGCGGTTTTCCAGCACAGTAATTCATAAATTTTTCTAAGGGAACGTTTCAGTATCTGTATGATGTGTAAACCCCCACCCCTCTTGTATTCGATCAGGGACAGAAGCAAACATTCTTTGAACGTAAACTTGAGGATTTTATTGCCACGTCTGCAACGCGTCCCACCTCTCGAAAGCAACACATTTTGTTTCCGAAAGTAGGCTGATTTTATTCAGGATTCCAGTATACTATATCATTTCTTACTGTAGTGGCTACGAAACCATATATTTCAACATAATCTCTGTCCAATGTGACAGGCTTACACCACCTTACTGGGAGGACCTTTACGCCCACATGGTATCACTCTGTTAGTCGACGCAGCAGCCATTGTCTTACTGTGTCATTACCTTCCCAACCATGTACTGCTTCCTATGAAGCACATCCTTCAATGGGACAAGCAGATGGAAGTCTGAAGGTGCGAGTTCCAGGCTGTAGCGCGGATGAAGAAGAACGCTCCAATAAAAATTTGTGAGCTCATCTCGGATGTCTTGTCGGACCTCCAGTTAAGCAGCGAGATGTTCGACTGCGATCCGTCGTTCACCTCCAATGAGAGTGTCTTCACGTTCCAACATTGCCGGGGTCACAGCTGTGCGCGACCGGCTAGCACTGAGACACATCGGACAGGTTTGCGCGACCTTGTTGCGAAGGTGACAGACGCCGCGCCCAATGACCCACCGTGCTTTTGTTCACTGCAATGTCTGCGTAGATATTCTGTAACCGCCTATGAGTATCTCTGGTGCTTCTGTTTTGCGCCAAAAGAAACTCAATGACAGCTCTTTGCGAACGTATCTCCGTTACAGACGCCACTAGGAAGACTATGTATAGCGCCGCCATATTTAGGGGCCGAAACGGGAACATTCCACGATGTCCCGCAACAGCTTCCTCATTTTTCAGCCGAAATAAGCGGAGAAAGAAAAAGTTTTCCATTACTTATTGAACGTCCCTTGTAGTATCCGTCTCCCCATCGCTTCCTATACGTGCTCTATGGTTTACAAATCAGGAGACTGTCCACCCGAGGCAAGGATCGGTGCCTTCCTCGAAGTGTTTCTGTATGAACTGCAACGGGGTCTTGCGTTATCCGGTTGGAGTATGTAATTTGCTACCCTGGTCATGAACGGAACGACAAAAGAGGTTTACCATTCTTGCCACATACTGGCGAGAATCCATCCACACCTCACCAATGACCAAACTGTTCTGTTTATCTTGCCTGGTAGCTTCCCACAGCAAGATTCCAGGAGTTGAGAATGCCACTCAATGTCCCAATTGGAACTGGCTCAGCATCAGGTAAGATTTTGTTTCCTGTCGGTGGTAAACAATACATGGTAACCCACTTATGGTAGCCTGTTCTGAATGATTCGTGCTGACACTCTGCCTGTAAATTCCGGCCGGATTTCATCCGACTACTAGACAGATGATGACGATGATTATTGATTTGTGGGGTGCTCAACGTCGTAGTGATCAGGACCCGTACAAATTCCCATCCTGACCAATTGCAGTCTCGCCATTTCCTGAATGATGATGAAATATGAGGGCAACACAAACACCGGCAGTCCGTGGACTGATAAAATCCCTGACCCAGCTGGAAATCGAACCGAGGACTTCTTGATCTAGAGGCAGCAACGCTAACCACTAGACCATGAGCTGTGTGTGTGTGTATACTAGTCAGGGCCACGTCGAGTGCTACACGTTCTTCTTGTAGAGTGTATATCTGGTATCTAGTCCTTTTATCACGCTATTGTCCCGAGTCGATCAGCATTACTGCCAAGTGTCCAGGTGTCTGTGAGATCTGTCGGTATGATGCTTCCATGTCCTTCATGGCAATAAATGGACCATTCTCAAAGTCTGAATGATGGCGAGTAGCTGTACATGCGTCTCCTCTGGGATTCTTGAGTTGCGATCTCAACGTGAAAAGTTACAATATCCCCCTCACCATTCTACATCTGTAGGAATGTCTTTTTTCTGTACTGATAATACCGACGGGAAGCTAACACAGGGATGAAATTTTCCTCAACATCTCCAACAGAAATACAAATACAGTTTGCTAGCGTTCGCTCAAGGTGTTGATGGTGTAGTACTTCCCATTTCCATCCGTGTATAAGGGTACGCACTTCAGCTCAAATAATAGAGTTGAAATGTACAGGACAGTGTCGTTGTTGTTGTTGTCTTCAGTTCTGAGGCTGGTTTGATGCAGCTCTCCATGCTACTCTATCCTATGCAAGCTTCTTCATCTCCCAGTACTTACTGCAACCTACATCCTTCTGAATCTGCTTAATGTATTCATCTCTTGGTCTCTCTCCACGATTTTTACCCTTCACGCTGCACTCCAATGCTAAATTTATGATCCCTTGATGCTTCAGAACATGACCTACCAACCGGTCCCTTCTTCTTATCAAGATGTACTACAAACTCCTCTTCCTCCAAATTCTATTCAATACCTCCTCATTAGTTATGTGATCTACCCATCTAATCTTCAGCATTCTTCTGTAGCACCACATTTCGATAGCTTCTATTCTTTTCTTGTCCAAACTATTTGTCGTCCGTGTTTCACTTCCATACATGGCTACACTCCATACAATACTTTCAGAAACGACTTCCTGACACTTAAATCTATACTCGATGTTAACAAATTTCTCTTCTTCAGAAACGCTTTCCTTGCCATTGCCAGTCTACATTTTATACCATCTCTACTTCGACCATTATCAGTTACTTTGCTCCTCAAATAGCAAAACTCCTTTACTACTTTAAGTGTCTCATTTCCTAATCTACTTCCCTCAGCATCACCTAACTTCCTTTATCCTCGTTTTGCTTTTGACGATATTTATCTTGTATCCTCCTTTAAGACACTGTCCATTCCGTTCAACTGCTCTTCCAAGTCCCTAGCTGTCTCTGACAGAATTAAATGTCATCGGCGAACCTCAAAGTTTTTATTTCTTCTCCATACCTACTCCGAATTTTTCTTTTGGTTCCTTTACTGATTGCTCAATATACAGATTGAATAACATCGGGGAGAGGCTACAACCCTGTCTTACTCCCATCCCAACCACTGCTTCCCTTTCATGTCCCTCGACTCTTATAACTGCCATCTGGTTTCTGTACAAATTGTAAATAGCTTTTCGCTCCCTGTATTTTACCCCTGCCACCTTCAGAATTTGAAAGAGAGTATTCCAGTCAACATTGTCGACAGCTTTCTCTAAGTCTACAAATGCTAGAATCGTAGGTTTGCCTTTCCTTGATCTATTTTCTAAGATAAGTCGTAGGGTCAGTATTGCCTCACGTGTTCCAACATTTCTGCGGAATCCAAACTGATCTTCCCCGAGGTCGGCTTCTACCATTTTTTCCATTCTTCTGTAAAGAATTCGCGTTAGTATTTTGCAGGTGTGATTTATTTAACTGGAAGTTCGGCATTTTTCACATCTGTCAACACCTACTTTCTTTGGGATTGGAATTATTATATTTTTCTTGAAGTCTGAGGGTATTTCGCCTATTTTATACATCTTGCTCACCAGATGGTACAGTTTTGTCAGGACTGGCTCTCCCAAGGCCGTCAGTAGTTGTAATGGAGTGTTCTTCTTGAAGTCAGGATGGTCGAAAAGTCAGTGTTTGTGTACTATCGCTGGGCCTAGACAGATGGTATTTAATCTGTACAATGCTATTTTTAAAAGCTATGCGAAAAATTGAATACCTTAAAAAATATTGGATTAGAAGGTAACGACGCACCATGAAGGACATACGAGGAAAACAGTAGATGTCATGTATACACACAGTCAAAAGAATGATTACAATTCCGGAAAAATTGGACGATTTACTTGAGACGAAGAGGTTCAGTCTGCTTGCCACTGATAAAGTTGTTGGATGTCCTCCTGGGGGATGTCGCACCAAATTCTGTGCAACTGGTGGGTTAGATCATCGAAATCCAGAACTGTTTGAAGGGCTGTGCTCGTAATGCTCCAAACTTTCCCGATTGGGGAGAGATGCGGCGACCTTGGTGGCCAAGGCAGGGTTTGGCAAGCAGGGGGACATTCGGTAGTAGCTCACTCTGTGTGCGCGTGGGGGTTACCTTGCTGAAATGTAAGCCAAGGATGGCTTGCCATGGACGGCAACAAAACTGGGAGTAGACTGTCGTCGTATGGCTGTGCTCTAAGGGTGCCGCGGATGGCAACTAAACGGGTCCTGCTGTGAATATACCGCGTGATCAAAAGGTCAGTATAAATTTGAAAACTGAATTGACGCACGCAGTGGTTACGGTTACTACAAGCCACACCACAAGTTGTGAAACGGAGCCAAATTTCTAGTAATTTACTGTCCAGTTGAGATTTTCACAAATGTTTTATTCGTATCTTACAGAAACTAGCAGTACTGCAATAAACAGCCTTTTAAACACGCCACTAACGGCAATGAAGTAATTTATAGCAATACAACAGTTTACAAAAATTTAAAAAAACACAGAAGCTAGCAGTACCGCAATAAACTACCTTTTAAAACACGACGCTAACGCCAATCAAAGTAATTTATAGCATACAACAATATAAAAAAGTTTTAAAGAACATTTGTAAACAGGCTAGTAAAATAAATACAGAACTTTGTTAATAAGGTACGGTAAGGTAATGCAGCTACCAACACCACGCTAAAAAAATAAGAAATTAAACAGGTCTCAGAAAACACACGATTAAAGGCCATAAAAGGAATTTACAAACTAGGAGGAATTTAAAATAAATTTAAACAGAAGTGTCCTGGAATATCATTAGAACATAACAGATATGACGGACCCGTGTAAGGCGGCCACAAATCACCCACTCAGGGATGCTCAGGCTAGACAGAATACTGGCCAATCTAAATACGACCGTAAACACAATTGCCACTCTCAGGCTGGTCACTGCACCGACTTTTAGCCAGCGAAAACTTGTTATAAGATGGTTTAACTTGCTGACAGAATTAGAGCTAACCTCGTGCAGGTAAACATTACACCCTACATGCCTGAATGAGCAACCACATGGTGAACCAGCAAGAAGCATGAATTTACTCATAACACACGACAGAATAGCTAAACAATTAAACTGCCGAAACTACACCTATCATCGGACAGTAACGAGTGGAGGAGGGAAGATCACTGCCTTCAATTACACAGGTGCCGGGGACAGGAAACCCGATCGCCGGAGGCCACAAAGCAGAAGAGACACTGGTTACACAAAATTGTTGCTTAATGATTAAACGTTCCACGAAGCATTTATGCTCGAACAGGCAGTACACGACCTACGACGGCAAGGATCCACACATTCGACCGCGCACGCGTCGCCAGCGTACCCAACACGCCACGGTCACGCGACAACACGCTCTGTCACCGGAGCTCACGTCTTCTCTGCAACGTTGACGTGTAGTGACCGCTCCTTCATGTTAGGTGTCTCCTTTTTAAACTCCAATGTTGAAACGGTGGATTTAAAGAAGCTTGTTAACGTCCCACCAAGGCGAAATGAACAGCAACTTCTCGTGGGGCGATTCTGTATTCAACCAACCCGCGGGGAGCTCTTCCGTGAACTCGACCCGCCCGTTCCACACAACCGACATACATCACGTGGCGACTCGGTACAACCGACCACGCCTGCTTCGCGCTGGAGAGTCACACTGCCCTCCTGTCTCTACCACACTCTCTTCGCCCACCACGCCCCTACTTCTGCGCCACCACACGAAGTTACCACCGGTCAAAGATCTCACTTCCTCCATAGCAGTTTCCCGGAAGCAAGGTCTAGGTATCGATAGCAGAGGGAAAAGACAACCAAGCAGCCATTTAATGACAGACAACATATCAAACAAATATGTCAGGGGAAGAAAAGGAAAACCAATGCAATCTAAACACAAGGTGTAGCACGAGTCGATACACAGCTCATGAATAAATCACGGAATAATGTAGATAGGGAGGTACAAATTGACAAACATGCTTGAATGACATGGGGTTTCATTAGAACCAAAAAAATACAAATGTCCAACAGATGGAGCTTCATCTGATCCGAATAGCAATAATTAGCCTAGCAAAGTAAGACAAAGCAAAGATCACGTTCTTTATAGGAAATGCTCAATATGTCCACCATCATTCCTCAACAACAGCTGTAGTCGAGGAATAATGTTATGAACAGCACTGTAAAGCATGTCCGGAGCTATGGTGAGACATGTTGTCTTTCAGCATCCCTAGAGATATCGGTCGATCACGATACACTTGCGACTTAAGGTAACCCCAAAGCCAATAATCGCACGGACTGAGGTCTGGGGACCTGGGAGGCCAAGCATGACGAAAGTGGCGGCTGATCACACGATCATCACCAAACGACGAGCGCAAGAGATCTTTCACGCGTTTAGCAGTACTTTGTTTTCTTTTTTTTTTCTTTTCTTTTGCCAAGCACTGCATCATATTCTATACTAGGAATACAGATGTCTAGCATATTCTTCGGAATTTTTACAAACATTCGAAAGTATCACCAACTGGCAATGCTGTAAGATGGTGAGATGATCTCGAACCGCTTAGATTCTTGACAACCACTACAGTATACAACCTCTATATCAGACAGTTTCATGCAGAAGTGTAAGTTTTTGTGGCAGTGGTCGAAGAGTTTAGTCTGTCACTGAATTCAAGGTATCGGAATTATTACTGGTTTTGTACTCTCTTCCACTATTGTAACTCAGCTGTGTTTCGCCTCTGCATGTGCATGTATCTTCCCCATTTAACATTACCGGCCTATGTCCACAACAGTTGGACTTCAGTTTTCGCTCAGGGTTGTCACCGGGTCACTGGCTGCATACAGTGCTAATCTTGCCTGTGTCTTTGTTCAGTTCAGGTCCAGGACACTTTAGTGCTAAAATTAAGATTTGTTTGATCAAGGCTCAGTGGGTGTACTTTACAGGCATGAGCAGTAAAATGTGTGGTTTCTGTGGCTGAGGAATGTTGGTGGTTCTAATAAGTAGTGTATGCCGTGTGTACTAAACTGTGTGTGTAGCATTCTTTGATCACTTCGTTAGTACTGTGTGCTCCTTTGTTTTCTGACGAGATAAGAACTATTAAGCTTCACATATGTCCATACTAACTACATGTTTGTAAACATTACAGACTGCAAGAGACTTTTTTATCACGAGTAGGATATTAAGGACGCGACTAAAGGTAGGTGAACGTGCAATTTTGAACTTAAAAAAAGTTCTAGCTATTTACTTCAGTGATGAATGCCACAGACGCCCATTCAGGCGGTGTTTCAGCGAAACTACGCAGCTACCAAGGCTCATCATGTGTCTAGGCGATCATGTTACATACTCAACGGTACCGCAATACCATATCCCTTGACCTGTGCTGGTATAGCGATAACGAATGCAGAGTGGCAACTTCCGTTCCACTTTGAGCCTCCACACATGGACATGTCAATCATGCTGTCGTACCCTGTTGTGAGGTCCGTTTGAGGAAACGAGTCGGTGCAGCGCTGTATGCTGTCTTCAGTGTCTCTCCCTTACCACGTTAGGCAATCTGCGACAACGGTCGCCGTGCTGACAATCCATGGTGGTTGGTTCAAATGGATCTGAGCACCGTGGGACAACTTCTGAGGTCATCAGTCCCCTAGAACTTAGAACTACTTAAACCTAAGGACATCACACACATCCATGCCCGAAGCAGGATTCGAACCTGCGACCGTAGCGGCCGCGCGGTTCCAGACTGTAGCGCCTAGAACCGCTCGGCCACTCGGGCCGGCCCATGGTGCTTGAGACATCGCCGCAGTGGCCATATGGAGGCTTTTTATTGTCTTCTAGAAGACTGTGACCCGCATCTGTACAGTCCTGAACTACTGAGAGGAGCGTGCGTCTGTACACGTGAAAGATACTGCTCGAGTAGTTATTTCATTAGGACTCAGATTTCCAGAGGCATGAGTAGATGTTTCTGCAGTTCCGATCCTACGAGGCAGCATTCATTGTGGTACTTTCAATGCAGTTTTGGAGGTTATTGTTGTCTCTTTCTCCTATATAACTGAGAATCGGCAAACTTCGTTATCGCATCTTACATGAATTTTACAAAAAAATAGTACAGGGTCACAATTATTGAATTATATAAAATGATCGTTTGCGTTAGGACGTTCAAACTGCACGGTTGTCCGAGGGGCATGGTGGGAATTTGTATGCGCTGCGCCTTATTGTTGTCGGCCATTTGCACGTGAAATTTCGGGGTACGGCGTGCCTCAGCATACAATGCTTGTGAAGCCCTACTATGCGAGCAGTAACAGCCCAACTGCGGCTCAAAGGAAGTTCGCGACCTAGATGAAGGTGAAGACAACGGGTCCAAATGCGCTAACAATCAAGAATGTGATTCGCAAGTTAGAGAGAAAGGGCGGTGTTAGTGATGACAGCGTTGGCAATGTCGGTCGTCCAAAAAGGGCGGAAACACCTGAAAACGTGAAGCAGAGACGCTCTGTGTTTCAAACCGGCTCCAGGAAAACGGACGAAGTTCACAACAGGTCGGAATCAACAGGGACACAATGCGACAAATTCTTGTTGAAGATGTGCATATCGTCCCATACGATACTAAAATACACTCCCGGAAATTAAAATAAGAACACCGTGAATTCATTGTCGCAGGAAGGGGAAAATTTATTGACACATTCCTGGGGTCAGATACATCACATGATCACACTGACAGAACCACAGGCACATAGACACAGGCAACAGAACATGCACAATGTCGGCACTAGTACAGTGTATATCCACCTTTGGCAGCAATGCAGGCTGCTATTCTCCCATGGAGACGATCGTAGAGATGCTGGATGTAGTCCTGTGGAACGGCTTGCCATGCCATTTCCACCTGGCGCCTCTGTTGGACCATGCTCAATGGGGGACAGATCCGGAGAACTTGCCGGCCAGGGTAGTTGACTTACACCTTCTAGAGCACGTTGGGTGGCACGGGATACATGCGGACTTGGATTGTCCTGTTGGAACAGCAAGTTCCCTTGCCGGTCTAGGAATGGTAGAACGATGGGTTCGATGACGGTTTGGATGTACCGTGCACTATTCAGTGTCCCCTCGACGATCACCAGAGGTGTACGGCCAGTGTAGGAGATCGCTACCCACACCATGATGCCGGGTGTTGGCGATGTGTGCCTCGGTCGCATGCAGTCCTGACTGTGGCGCTCACCTGCACGGCGCCAAACACGCATACGACCATCATTGGCACCAAGGCAGAAGCGACTCTCATCGCTGAAGACGACACGTCTCCATTCGTCCCTCCATTCACGCCTGTCGCGACACCACTGGAGGCGGGCTGCACGATGTTGGGGCGTGAGCGGAAGACGGCCTAACGGTGTGCGGGACCGTAGCCCAGCTTCATGGAGGCGGTTGCGAATGGTCCTCGCCGATACCCCAGGAGCAACAGTGTCCCTAATTTGCTGGCGGTGCGGTCCCCTACGGCACTGCGTAGGATCTTACGGTCTTGGCGTGCATCCGTGCGTCGCTGCGGTCCGGTCCCAGGTCGACGGGCACGTGCACCTTCCGCCGACCACTGGCGACAACATCGATGTACTTGGAGACCTCACGCCCCACGTGTTGAGCAATTCGGCGGTACGTCCACCCGGCCTCCCGCATGCCCACTATACGCCCTCGCTCAAAGTCCGTCAACTGCACATACGGTTCACGTCCACGCTGTCGCGGCATGCTACCAGTGTCAAAGACTGCGATGGAGCTCAGTATGCCACGGCAAACTGGCTGACACTGACGGCGGCGGTGCACAAACGCTGCGCAGCTAGCGCCATTCGACGGCCAACACCGCGGTTCCTGGTGTGTCCGCTGTGCCGTGCGTGTGATCATTGCTTGTACAGCCCTCTCGCAGTGTCCGGAGCAGGTATGGTGGGTCTGACACACCGGTGTCAATGTGTTCTTTTTTCCATTTCCAGGAGTGTACATCTGACATTAATCGCCAGGGCCTTGGAACAGTGGTTTTGTTTCATCAACACTGTTTTCCACAGAATTGACGAACAGGTCTTTGATGTGAATACAGTATAGTTAAGCAACGAAGCCAACATTAATTTGGATGGATTCGTCAATAAGCAAAATTGGTGCATTTGGTGGACTGAGAATCCGCATTGCGCGACCGGGAAGTCGCTTCACCCTCAAACGGGTGACTGTGTCCTGTGCAGTGTCCAGTCACGGAATAATCGGTGCGATATTCCTTGATGCCACGGTCGCTACTGTACGGTACGTGAAAATTTTGGAATATTCATCACTTGGATTTTCAGCTCCTTGTGTATACCGTGTTTGCAGTTAAAATTGTAGGATGGGAGGTCGGCCAGTTATGAAAAACTGTTTTGTCTCAGTACCCAAACGTGTTTCAGCACCACTGGGCCATCATCTGCGGATTTCTGTTTCATTTAATCTGTAATGTGAACATTCTTACTAAATTATTACAAAATTATGTGGACATTTACTTAAAACAATAATTCGTTTATTTTTGTTAATATATTTACACTTGGTGTGCATGAATTTTCAGGACCACTTGTGCATTATTTATTATAGGTGGCTTGTCATCTGCAAACAAAGTATGTAGATGATAGGCTAACTCCCAACAAAATTTCTCATCTAGCTCTTAGGTATCCAGCGGCCACTGCCATGACAGTCGATCGGCCCCCATATTCTCCGGATCCGAACACTTGCGACTCTTCTTTGTGAGGCTAAATTAAAGACAAGGTGCGCAGCAGTAACCTCGGAACCAGTGATGAGCTGAAAATAGTTATTCAGGAGGTGTCCGACAGTACCGATGTGCTGTCATGCAGAATTTTGCTTTTCGTCTGCGCGACATCATCGTCAGTGATGGCAGTCATATCGGACATGTCATAACCTAAATCCGAACATCTGTAGTGAATAGAGTGTGTGCAGAGCGTAGTTTGTAATTATTTTACGATTTTTACATAAAGTCAATAATTGTCACCCTGTCGGTTCCCCACTACTAAATGTATACATGTTTTTGCTGAAGGGGTATCACCATTTATGTTCAGTGGCTTCATCGGTAAGCTGTACCAAACTAAAGGTCTGGAAATTAATACTGAATTAGTTCTATGGTTTTTTTTTACACTGTTTGGCAATTGCTAAGGAACAGACACTTTGTTGGACAAGAATAATCGCAACCAATGGTGATGACATGAAACACAGTACATACGTAATAGAGATGGAGTGGTATATTTATAATCAAAAATGGTCCGCTCCCGGTGGCTGCGTGGTCAATGTCAATCCTAATGGCACGGGTTCGATACCCGGCCGGGTCGGAGGTTTTCTCCGCTCAGGGACTAGGTGTTGTGTTGTCCTTATCATCATCATTTCATCCCCATCGACACGCAAGGCGCCACAGTGGCGTCAACTCGAAAGACTTGCACCAGGCGAATGGTCTACCGGACAAGAAGCCCTAGCGACAGGACATTCTAACGAAAAATGGTACACATTTCACTCCAAGAAAACGTAACTGTGGTGTCACCGCCAGACACCACACTTGCTATGTGGCAGCCTTTAAATCGGCCGCGGTCCGTTGGTATACGTCGGACCCGCGTGTCGCCACTATCAGTGATTGTAGACCGAGCGCCGCCACACGGCAGGTGTAGTCTAGAGAGACTCCCTAGCACTCGCCCCAGTTCTACAGCCGACTTTGCTAGCTATGGTTCACTGACTACATACGCTCTCATTTGCAGAGACGACAGTTTAGCATAGCCTTCAGCTACGTTATTTGCTACGACCTAGCAAGGCGCCATTATCAGTTACTATGAATGTGTTCTGAACAGATAATATTGTGAATCATGTACCGTCAAGAGCAACTTTCATCATGAATGGATTAAAGTTAAGTATCAAACTAATTACGTCTGCTTTCTGAATTATAATTCCTTGCCATGTTCCACACCTCACGTCAGTATATTTCTTCCCTCCTCACGCCAGCCTGCGTGAGCTAAAACGCGTGCATTTCGGCCTCCATTCGTAACACGGCTCTTCTGCCAACACAACAGTAACAAAACGGTCGTAAGTGACATTCTTTGGCACTGGTCAGACTTCCAACATAAAGGTTGGTATGCGACTATCAGTAAGGAAAATGCCCTCCTCGAGCACTAAAGCAAATTTTGTAAATGTTACTCATGCTGGCTACCATACCGTTGACGAGTCCTTGGAGTATGTTGTCCATCTCCTCACTCAAGGCTATATTCCGTTCTTTCGCGTTCGGAGAAGGCGTGTTCGTTGAGAAACACGGCTGTCTAGCTCATCCTAGTTATGCGCGTTAGGGTTTAGGATCGGAAAGTATTCAGCCTGGAACTGCGCTGCTGCTACCGTCGCTGGTTCTAATCCTGCCTCGGGCATGGATGTGTGTGATGTCCTTAGTTAGGTTTAAGTAGATCTAAGTCTAGGGGACTGATGACTTCATATGTTAAGTCCCATAGTGATTAGAGCTATTTGAACCATTTTTGAACCATACGTTTAATATATTCACCTTCCAGTATGTCAGACACTTCAGCGGTTCTGTGTGAGCAGATATTTTCCTCCATAAACGGAAAGTTGGGACCTGTCAAAGACCTAAGTAGACGGACAGGATCCAGAATAATCTCCCTGCAGTACCACTGTACTCCAGTGTTGGGCCATTGTGCAGACTGACTGCCCACACCATAACGCCTAGGCCATACCGACGACGTTCATGAACATATGGACATTCACTTATGTGAAACGCGTCCCCCCCCCCCCCCTCCAGCTCTCTTCACACTAACTGGTGGTGGACGGAACCACTTTGCACAGTGGAGCGGGATTCATCGGAGAACACAGCTCTGGACCACTGTTACTGACATGAGTCAAAATGTTCTGCATTAACAAACTGTTTCTCGACGGAGGAACGGTTGAAGTGGGATCCGTTTAACAGGCTTCTGAGCATACAAACCAGCCTGATTTAATCGTGATAGTGATTGCGCTGCGGCCTTCTCCACCAGGCATCACGGCGCCTAGAATATCAGCAACCAAACTGAAAGCCTGCAGCCGTGGGTTGCCCACTTCGCAGGCACACGGAAGCACTACACAACCGATAGGCAATATTGCTGAACGGGCACAGCAACAACCACAGCAACAACACCACAGAAAAGATACCAGCGGCCAGCAGGGCCCACTACCGTCCCACATAAACATAAGGAAGAGGTCGCTGCAGATCCCGGAACTATTTTCACACGTCAAACCAAGTGATGGAAAATAGTTCAGAGGTACTCATCCGCCGAAATGCTATAAAGGCCGTCGCTCGGCCGCACATCGGCTTCTCCAGTACGCCGATGACACCGCCTTCCTTGCCCTCGCCCCCACTCTGCAGCGCTCCCAACACCTTCTACAGTCCCATCTTGACCGGTTCACCACTTGGTGCAACCAGTGATTGCTTTAGATCAATCCCTCCAAAACCCAGGCGATCATTGTAGGCAAAACTACCCCTTCGTTCCGCCTCCTCGATTTCTGTATCACCATCTATGGCTGTCCTATCGCCCTCACCCCCACCCTTAAGTACCTTGGCGTCACCCTCGATCGTCGCCTCTCCTGGATCCCCACCTCCAGACAATCCAAGCCAAGGCAAGCTCTCGACTCCGTCTCCTCAGCTGCTTTCTTGGCATACATCGGGTCTGGACCCCTTCACCATCCTCCATACCTATAAATCCCTCATTCGCCCTATCCTTTGCTACGCACACCCTGCCTGGATCTCCGCTTCCCCTACATTTTACAAATCCCTTCAGATCCTAGAACACCATACTCTTCGCCTCACCTATCGCAACCATCTCCCCTCCCCCACGTAGATTCTGTGCGACCTTATTCCATACCCCCACCTCTTCCTTTTCCTCGAATGGATGCGAATCCTCTACACCTCCCGTAAACTCGATCCCCTTCACCTGCTGGTCTCTCCCATCCTCTCCCGCTCCGTCTGCTGCCTTGCCTGTATTTCCATGTCCCACCTGCTCTCCTTCTCTCCACTCTCCATACCCTCTTCCAAGGTGGCTTCCACTAGCTCCCCCTCCCTGACGATGCCCTCCTCCCCTCCATCTACCCCTCCTATCAACTTTGATCCTCCCCTCCCACTTCCTGTGTCCTTTCCTTAAGGCACCCTCTCTCCCTTCTCTCTCTTCCCTCCCTCCTCCCTTCGTCCACCCTGCTCCCCTGGGCTTCCTCACCCCTCTCCTACCTTCATTCCTCCCTCCCCCCAACTCCCCTGCCATTGGCATCTCTGCTCTCCTCTCTTCCTCCTCCACCAGCTTCCTCTCCTCTCGGCAGGTCCCCAGACTCGCACACGGTAAGTGGACATTCGCGCACCGGAGATCATCGCCATCAGTTTAGTGTCCGAGCCATCGTGATTGTGATTTAGTGTTTTTCGTCGACACGCTCCTCCTTCACTTGTACCGTCCCATTCATCAGTGTTTGTTCGCAGTGCCGACAGCGTTTTCGTGTGTTTACATTGAGAGTGAACGGCTTCATATTTTTTATTTTTGTATCTCCTGTCTTTTAACCTCCGATTTTTTACTGTTCTGTCTTCTTTTTCTCAATTATTGTCACTCTTGTGGCTGAAGTGCGGAGTAGAAGTAATCCGCTGCCAGCCCGCCTTTGTATGAGGTGCACAAATAACAATAAAGCAAAAAAAAAAAAAAAAAAAATCGCACATCGGCAGTTCATCGACCGCCAGCAGGCTTGGATAGCTGCCGTTCCGGCAGCCCTGCTTGGATTCTCTCTCTGATCACTGTATTAGGTTTGGTATATCGGAGAAGTCTCTGGCGGAGACTAGTAGGAAATTATTTCAGTTGTTTTCTATTCTTGTATGTAGTTGTGATTCCAAAACCGATCTCTGTTTTGTGTTGGTGTTATACTTGGAGAGTTTGTTTTGATTAAGTGAACAGTCCAATAAATTGTTTTCGGACTTTGATCGTTGGTTTATTCTGCTTACGCAGCCATATCAGGTTGCAAGGTCCGTAGCAACCTGTCAAGGTGTACAATGTCCGGTCCTTTTCGCCTTTAGGGATGTGTATCGAACCTCTGGCGGTATGTAGGTCCGTTTAGAACTACCGGTGTGCTTTCACATAGCATTTCCACCTGCAGCGGCTTTTTTTTAATCGCGAGATGACAACCGAGTACTGCGACCACAGCAGTGACAGTCTGACCAGCTTCGAGCCGTCCAGCGGCTGATTCACGACTGCAAAAACTCAAATGATGTCTTGCAGACATGTTGTCATACCACAAGGTACACTCCTGGAAATGGAAAAAAGAACACATTGACACCGGTGTGTCAGACCCACCATACCTGCTCCGGACACTGCGAGAGGGCTGTACAAGCAATGATCACACGCACGGCACAGCGGACACACCAGGAACCGCGGTGTTGGCCGTCGAATGGCGCTAGCTGCGCAGCGTTTGTGCACCGCCGCCGTCAGTGTCAGCCAGTTTGCCGTGGCATACGGAGCTCCATCGCAGTCTTTAACACTGGTAGCATGCCGCGACAGCGTGGACGTGAACCGTATGTGCAGTTGACGGACTTTGAGCGAGGGCGTACAGTGGGCATGCGGGAGGCCGGGTGGACGTACCGCCGAATTGCTCAACACTAACTCCTACACTGGCCGCACACCTCTGGTGATCGTCGAGGGGACACTGAATAGTGCACGGTACATCCAAACCGTCATCGAACCCATCGTTCTACCATTCCTAGACCGGCAAGGGAACTTGCTGTTCCAACAGGACAATGCACGTCCGCATGTATCCCGTGCCACCCAACGTGCTCTAGAAGGTGTAATGAAGGTGTAATGAATTCACGGTGTTCTTATTTCAATTTCCAGGAGTGTATATCGAAGTTATTGGTTCGTCAAACATCATACTGCATGAACTGTCGAATGCATACACTGCGTTCATGTACAGGCTTTGCTCCAGTTAACACGTCCCACCTTCTACATTTCCTTTTACTGTCACTTGTCGGATGTTCTGTAGCAATTGTCGGTTGTTACGTAGGAATTGACAGTTGTTCCTTAGCATCGACCATCTTGGGCGACAACCGACAAGCTATGCTAAGTTTATTCGCCCTGTCTTGAGCACCTCACTGACTCACTCTGTTACTACAAAGCCACACCACAAGTTGGGAAACGGAGCCAAATTTCTAGTAGTTTACTGTCCAGTTGAGATTTTCACACACTAATGTTTTATTCGTATCTTACAGAAATTAGCAGTACGGCAATAAACAGCCTTTAATCACGCCGCTAACGGCAATCAAGTAATTTATAGCAATACAACAATTTTAAAAAAAATATCCTTTAAAAAAATAGAGGTAACAGTACGGCAATAAACAACCTTTCAAAACATGCCAATCAAGTAATTTGTAGCAATACCACAATTTAAAAAAATTAAAGGACATTAGTAAACAGGATACTAAACGAAATACCGAACTTTGTTAATAAGGTACGGTGAAGTAGTGAAGCTACGAACACCACAATTTAAAAAAAAAATGCAAGGTCTCTGCGTCTCAGCAAACTCACGCTTAATGGCAATAAAGGAGTGGAGGAATTTAAAAAAGTTTTTAAACAAAAGTGTCCTGGAATATCTCTAGAACATAACAGATATGACTGATGTGTATGGCGGCCACAAATCACCCACTCAGGGATGCTGACGCTAGGCAGAATACTGTCCAATTTAAATACGCCCGTAAACACAATTGCCACTCTCAGGCTGGTAACTGCACCGACTTTTAGCCAGCGAAAACTTGTAATAAGATGGCTTAACTTGCTGACAGAACTGGAGCTAACCTCGTGCAAGGAAACATTACGCCAGACAGTCCTGAATGAGCGATCACATGATCAACTAACAAGAAGCAAGAATTTGCTCATAACAAACGACAGAATAGCGAAACAAATAAACTGCCAAAACTACACCTCCCATCGAACAGTAACGAGAGGAGGAGGAGAGATCTCTGTCTTCAATTACACCGGTGCCGGGGACAGGAAACCTGGTCGCCGGAGGCCACAAGGCACAAGAGCCGCTGGTTACTCAAACTTACTACTTAATGATTAAACCTTCCACGAACTTAAGTTGCAATTATGCTCGAATAGGCAGTAAACGACCTCCGATGGCAAGGATCCACACATCCGACAGCGCACGCGTCGCCAGCGTACCCGACACGCCACGGTCACGTGACAACACACTCTGTCACCGGAGTTCACGTCTTCTCTGCAACGTTGACGGGTAGTGACTGCTCCTTCATGTTAGGTGTCTCCTTTTAAACTCCATTGCTGAAACGGAGGATTTAAAGAAGCTTGTTAGCGTCCCACCATGGCGAAATCAACAGCAACCACTGGTGGGGCGAGTCTGTATACAACCAACACGCGGGGAGCTCTTCCGTCAACTCGACCCGCTCCTTACACACAACCGACATACACCACGTGGCGACTCGGTACAACCGACCACACCTGCTTCGCGCTGGAGAGCCACACTGCCCTCCCGTGTCCAACACACACTCTGCGTGAACGCCCCTACTTCCGCGCCACCACACGAGGTTACAACCGGTTTGAGATCTCACTTCCTACATAGCAGTTTCCCGGAAGCAAAAACGCAGGCATCGATAGCAGAGGGAAAAGACAACCAAGCAGCCACTTAATGACAGACAACATATCAAACAAAGATGTCAGGGGAAGAGAAGGAAAACCAATGTAATCTAAACACAAGGTGTACACAGCTCACTCAGCTGTATCAGGAAAGAGTGAGTGTGTGGGGTGTCGGAGGTTTGAGCAGCGCAAATGTAACAACAGCTCACAAGTCATTGAACCCATTAACAGTGCGTATTGTGTCCAACACAAATTCAAGTTACAGAATTTTTCAATCACCAAAAAAAAAGGGTTTTTTAGTTTTTTCTGAGTGCAGGATAAATATATGACAGAAAGCGTGAGTTTTTTTTGAAGATTTCCTTTGTGGTTGTAAGAAGCTACTGCAACTGTGGCAGTACAGTGCGATATGAATCTTATAAAGAGTGATATTTAAGTGTGGTTCTGTGCGCGCTAGAGCTCGCCATTAACAACGTGCATTGATATTCCCAAGCCATATAACGCACAGAATCAGTAGGATTGATTTATAGAACCAAGGTGTGTGTGTCTTTTTCATAGAAACAAGGTGTGTGTGTGTGTGTGTGTGTGTGTGTGTGTGTGTGTGCGTGTGTTTATAGATAGAAGGTGTGTGTGTGTGTGTGTGTGTGTGTGTGTGTGTCTGTCTGTGTATGTGTTTGTGTGTGTGTGTGTGTGTGTGTGTGTGTGTGTGTGTGTGTGTGTGTGTTTATAGAAACAAGGTTTGTGTGTGTGTGTGTGTTTATAGAAACAAGGTGTGTGCATGTGTGTGTGTGTGTGTTTATAGAAATAAGGTGTGTGTGTGTGTGTGTGTGTGTGTTTATAGAAACAAGGTGAGTGTGTGTGTGTGTGTGTTTATAGAAACAAGGTGAGTGTGTGTGTGTGTGTGTGTGTGTGTGTGTGTGTGTTTATAGAAACAAGGTGAGTGTGTGTGTTTATAGAAACAAGGTGTGTGTGTGTGTGTGTGTTTTTATAGAAACAAGGTGTGTGTGTGTTTATAGAAACAAGGTGAGTGTGTGTGTGTGTGTTTATAGAAGCAAGGTGAGTGTGTGTGTGTGTGTGTGTGTGTTTATAGAAACAAGGTGTGTGTGTGTGTGTGTGTGTGTGGTTTGAGGTTTTCGGGCGCTAAACAGCGTGGTCATCAGCGCCCAAACGCATAGAAATAGGAACACAGGCGGTGAAGGGACGAAGACGGACAGCGAACAAGAACGGCTAAAAGACACAGACCTGACGCAGTTCCAAATCCTCACATACAGAGGAAAAACAAGAGGGGTAGAAACGCACTAAAAGGGAAAGGAAACACAAGGAAGAGAGAACAGAAACCAAGTGAAACAAGTAGGTAATCGTGACTGGCGGACCTCTTACCTAAAACCTGGGTGAGCCAGTCACTCAGCAGCCCATTAAAACCCTCTCCCTAAAATCCGAGACAACAAATTGGACAGGACAGAAAACCGTAACACCTTAACCACCGTCGTTGTGTCGTCTTGCAAAACAGAGGGCAAATCCGGTGGCAAGGAGACCACCGGCCTTTGATCAGAGAATAAAAGACAGTCAAGTAACATGTGGCGGACAGTAATCTGGACGCCACAAGCACTGCAGAATTGGGGTGTCCTCCCGCCGGAGCAAAAAACCGTGCGTTAAGGGACTGTGCCCGATGCGGAGGCGAGTGAGGAGAACCTCATCCCGCCTGCTCGACTGGTAGGACGTACGCCATGGCCGCGTGGTGGCCTTGACCAGACGCAGCTTGTTTTCACCGACTGCCAGCCACTCCTCTTCCCATTGACACATAACACGAAAACGCAAAAGGGAGGTAACAGCATGGAGGGGACGGCACATTCAACAACGTGAGGGAGGGAACATGCATCTTTGGCAGCCACATCCGCCAGTTCGCTTCCCCTGATACCCACAAGCCCCGGCACCCAGCAGAAAGAAACCTCCTTCCCCTGCCGTTGCAGGTGGAGTAGGGCATCACGGATGTTCTGGACGACCGTATCCGCTGGGTACAGGTGTTGCATGGTCTGAAGGGCACTCAGCGAGTCAGAACAGATGAGAAACTTAAGACTGGGAACACATCTCATCTGCTCCAATGCCCGCAAGATCGCAAACAATTGGGCATCGAAGATGGTAAGCGCCGCAGGAAGCCGTAACTTGACGACTCGATCAGGGAAAACAACAGCACAACCAACGGAGTCCCCCTGTTCAGATCCATCCGTAAATACTGGTACATGGATGGGATGCTGGTTTAAAATATCGTAAAATAAGGAGGTAAAAACAAACGCAGGAGTGTAGCTCCTCCAGTACTCTGACGAGTATAAAAGGACGCTGGGCCTCTGGAGCAACCAGGGAGGCAGGCGGGTAAAACCCTAGAGTTGGGGTGCCATACGCTCCACGCCAAGCGACTCAAGCAAATACTTGGCACGCACTGCGAGGGTATCAGTTTTTATGATGTGGGTGATTTTAGTCTGTAAGCCATGTAGGCGAACCCACATACACCCACTGACAAAAAATGTTAAACACCTTGTAAAAGAGGGGGAAAACAAATGGAACTCACGTACTGAGATATCATACTGCTGTATTTTAACCATTAAAGTTGAACAATAAACCAACTTTGCACATTCAATATCATACTTTGTCTTTTCTCGCAGGTTCTCGTCGATGATGCGGAAGACAGCTACGACACTCTTCTTCGCATGGGGCAACTGGCGGGGCCCACACGCCGCCTCGTCATCTTGTCGTACAAGGGGGACGACTCATTTCCGGATACGTGCAAATCAGGCGACATTCGTGACGATAGCTGGAACGACCTCATGGATGTCACTATCAGAATCAACAGCGAACAACATCTTTGCTGCCTGGGGGATCTCTGTGACAAAGAAAGTCTTAAGGTGATGTTAGATGGCAAGCCCGAAGCTCTAGTCGCTCTATCGCAGCTGTCTGGCCCTGTGAGGATGGGACAAGACTTGGACCCACTACCAATGAAACACATACCCAGACAGGTTACATTTCGGATGCGGATCCGAGAAGAGTTCTTTTCAGTACTAGGAGAGCGGGAAGTGTGCGTCACAGATGACGTGTCCTATAAGCACTTGACCAACAGCTCTGTTGTGAATAACTCCATCAAGTTTGAACAGCTCGAGAATTACCTCAGTACTTCAGACACAATTTGGCCTCTCCTTGTCGTTACCGATGATATCGATCGTTGCGCAGTTCAAATGATATGCAGTAAACATGCAGGCATACTTGTATATGTTTTAAGTTATGTAGACGACGGCTGGGAAATTCTGTACCTCCACAGAGGCAGTGCGAAAATTCGACTATTCGTTGAAGAGGAATCAAGAAGCCTATTACAAACTGTGAATGGCTTGAGTAATCGAGTTATCGTTGAAGGGAAACCCGGTGTAGGGAAATCTACTACGTTACTCGACATGGCAAGCCAACTGAAAGGCCAGCATCCCTCGTGGTGGATCCTGAGAGTCGATTTACTGAAGTACTCGGAAGTCTTTGACAGCTGTGGCAGTGGTATCGAAGCCAGCAAGGATATCTTGCTTCGAGCAGTGTACAACAGGGGAAACCTGGGCCTATTGGAACACACACTTCTTCAGTACTGTTTGATGGAGCATCCCCGTGTCATCTGCATGGTGGACGGCTTCGACGAGGTCTGCCCAGACTACGCAGACAAGTGCTTACAGGCTCTGGAGGAGTTCGCCCCACGCCGGGGAAAGCTGCTGGTGACTACTCGACCGTCTGTGACGGGCCGCCTCGAGGCTGCCCTGGGACTTCTGGCACACACACTGCCTGCCTTCAGCGAAGAGCAACTCTGCGATTTCCACGGGCGGGGCAGGTCAGAGATAGGCGTTACTGAGGTGGTTAGGGACCTGCTGAGGATTCCTTTGTTCTCAAGAATGTATGCAGAATCGTTCGAGAGTGCAATTACGGTATATGACATTGTGAGCCTGTATGAAGCCTTTTTTGAAAGGAAATTCAGAAGAATGTTTGAAGAGAAGTGGCTTGATGATTTATCTATAGCTGGGAAGAAGAAAAAGATCGAGAGGGAACGTCGGGAGCACGAGAAACAATTGGGGTTTCTTGCAATGTCACACCTTCTCCCCAGACTGGAAGTAACTCGCCTCGCACTGTTCTCCTCGGTGGACAGAGATGATCTGGTGAAGGCTGGTATCATTTACCAGTTCCTACATGACAAGCCGGTTTTCATACACAGGACCTTCGCTGAGTATTTCCTAGCCAAGTGGTGCTTTTCTGACTATACAGACGGCTTGCATAAACATCTGTACCGCAAAGCTCTGTCTGATAACAGCCTAGAGTTCTTCGTCGAGTCTTTCGACCGAATGGCGAGTAGGGGCCGACCGCTCCTGATGGCTCTGCTGGACGGTCGTGAGAGGGAAGTTAAATCGCTGCTAGAGAGGGGTGCAGACCCCACAGAGAGGGACGAGATGGGACGTAATTCACTCCATCTGGTTCCAGCATACAGTGATGACTCTGCAATACTGAAACTGCTTGTAGAGCGCCTGGGGATGGTGCGGGTGGCGACGGCGGGAGGATCAGCGTCAGCAGAAGCGACACGGCAGCCAGTGGAGGCGGAGGCAGTGTCCGGGGTGGATGAGGCGACGAGGTGGGTCGAGGAAGGGAGGGGTAAGGAATCTGAATGGGTGTCGCGGTTGGCGGAGGGTTCAAGGACGGCAGGAGTATTGGGGGTTGAGGAGGTGGGGGGAGTAGATGGGCCATCGCAGTACGTGGAGGCAGTGAAGGCTGCGTCTGTGGCGCTGGGTGCAGAGGACGGGCTGCTGCTCTGGACGCCTCTGAGCGCCGGCGCTGGTGGGCAGTGGCTGCTCTTCTGGAGGTGGGCGCCAAGCTCCAGCACCTGGGGGCTTCCAGCGCGGCCTGCAAAGTGCCGACGTGCTGTGGCGTATTTTCAAGGAAGGGGGCTACAAAGCGCTGTTTGATCACGTACCTGGCAAGACTGAGTCTGGGTGGAGTTCGGGAGCAGGTCGACAGCCAGTCGAAAACAAGAGGAGTTTAGACATACAGGTAACGTATACTCATTTATTTTTACGTTGTAAAGAAGGGTATTCCACAGATTTGAAAATGAAAAGTCTGGGAATTGAAATAAATAATTCATATTTATCGTAAGTTACATCTGCTTTAGATCAGCATTTACACACGTCCTATGCAAACAACTGTGAAGTGCATGGCAGAGGGTACTTAGCATGGTATCATACGTTAAGAATTCTTCTCACTCGTCACGAATGGAATGCAGGAAGAGTGAGTGCTTAAATGCCTCTGTGATTCACAACCTGGGATATTGCCGCGAATAAAACACTGTCCCGTGTATACAATAAGTTTCCATTAATTTACGTCTATGGTCACAAACATTTTGTTAACATATCACAGGTTGCGGTCTATAACGACCATCGTCGGATCTGCAATAAAAAATGGGAAATACATAAATACTGTAGCAGACTGTCTACAGCTTAAAAACAATACATAGAGCATCATGAAAAGTACCACTGAAAAATATATGAATTTTTGCGCTTTAAGAGGGGTAGGACGTCAAACGGGCTGACGTGGAGCAGGAGAGGCACCACAGATCATTTTAATTTCCACTGTCTATACCTTTACAAGTAAATTCATAAAACGTTGTTACCATGACCAGGAAGGATTGAGGACTCACACTCATCGCAGTGGAAGTTCAAAAACGTAGCAAAATACCTTTTTTTTTAAAGGTGAAATGTCATCTTTTTCCACTTATTACTGGCTGCATTTGTTTCTATAGGTACACTTTTCTTCCTAAGCAAGAGAGATTCTTCGATGAATTTTTCGTAGCATACAAACAGTAGTTACAGGTGTATTAAACTCTAGAATTCTGCAAATCTATTACAAAACTGTAGAAAAATTGAGATAATTAACTATAAAACTTGAATTTTTTCTAAACATGAAGTTTAAAATGTAACAGTTCATTCATTTTTTCATAAATTAAACAAGTTCTAGAGTTTCATACACCTCTAACAATGGTTTGTATGCTGTGCAAAAGTCATCGAAGAGTATTTATTACTTAGAAAGAAATGTGTACCTATATCAACAAATGCAGCCAGTAGGAAGTGAAAAAATGATGAAATTTCACATGTAAAAAAATGTGTTTTTGAGCTTCGACTGCTATGAGTATGAATCCTGAATCCTTCCTGGTCATGCTGTTGAAGTTTTATGAATTTATTTGTAAAAGTATAGACAGTGGAAATGAAAATGTCCTGTGGTGCCTCTCCTGCTCCAAATCGGCTCTTTTGACGCCCTACCCCCATTAAGTATGAAGAGGCATACCTACTTTATAAAAACAAAGTCCTAATGTACTGCAGCCACAGTGGCATCGTCAATTGTTAAATGCAGAATCAGCACAAACATCGTCAAATATATATGTAAATAACATCACACGCACGAGTCATGTTGTCAGTAGCACTACCTGTTCAAAACAAGCTGCCGTCAGTAGCCACAAGATGTTTGTGTTCTAGGTTCACCACATGTCGCTTATGTCGGCATACACTAGTTTTCAATAATTAATTGAACAGTGAAAACAAAAGGGGGATACAATGGTTTAAGTCTGTAATGAGCTTATAACGTATAAAAGGCATGCCTCTGTGATTGCTGTAATCACTCTAACCTCGCCACGATCCATACGTGAGGCACACCTAGGGAGCTCGATAATATCTCTATAATCTTGTCTTTATGCTTTTTCTGAAAATTTTGTCGCTAACTTATCGCAAGATAATTTGCATTCCTCTTTAAGAGTGTACTAAATCAATTTCTTCAGCATTTGCGTGATACAGTCCTGTGATAAACCTATTTAAACTTGTAGTCCTATTTCATCTGGGTTTCACACGTTTGAACAGTATTCCAGGATGACACTCACAAGTGATATGTAAGAAGCCTCCTTTAAAGACTAAGTGCATTTTTCGTCTATCCCCAACAAACCTACGACGGATCTGTGACATAATTCCATTTCACATACGTACAAACTGCTATAGCCAAGGATTTGTACGAGTTGACTGATCACAGTTATAAACTCGTTGATATTGTAGTCATAGGAGGCTGGTTTTCTGCGTTTTGTGAATTGTGCAGTCTTGCATAATGTCAGATTTTAAACAAGATGCTAACAATCAGCACCATTGTGAAACCATATCACGACCTTCTTGGATATTTACAGGGTGTTACAAAAAGGTACGGCCAAACTTTCAAGGAACATTCCTCACACACAAATAAAGAAAAGATATTATGTGGGCATGTGTCCGCAAACGCTTAGTTTTCCATGTTAGAGCTCATTTTAGTTTCGTCAGTATGTACTCTACTTCCTCGATTCACCGCCAGTTGCCCCAGTTGAAGGAAGGTAATGTTGACTTCGGTGCTTGTGTTGACATGCGACTCATTGCTCTACACTACTAGCATCAACCACATCAGTACGTAGCATCAACGTGTTAGTGTTCATCACGAACGTGGTTTTGCAGTCAGTGCAATGTTTACAAATGCGGAGGTGGCAGATGCCCATTTGATGTATGGATTAGCACGGGGCAATAGCCGTGGCGCGGTACGTTTGTATCGAGACAGATTTACAGAACGAAGGTGTCCCGACAGGAAGACGTTCGAAGCAATTGATCGGCATCTTAGGGAGCACGGAACATTCCAGCCTATGACACGTTGACCACGTCACTGTATGGAGTGTGCTACAGGAGAACCAGTTGTTTCCGTACCATGTACAGCGTGTGCAGGCACTATCAGCAGCTGATTGGTCTCCAAGGGTACACTTCTGCGAATGGTTCATCCAACAATGTGTCAATCCACATTTCAGTGCAAATGTTCTCTTTACGGATGAGGCTTCAATCCAACGTGATCAAATTGTAAATTTTCACTATCAACATGTGTGGACTGACGAGAATCCGCAGGCAATTGTGCAATGACGTCATCAACACAGACTTTCTGTGAAAGTTTGGACAGGCATTGTTGGTGATGTCTCGATAGGGTCCCATGTTCTTCCACTTACGCTCAATGGAGCACGTTATCATGATTTCATACGGGGTACTCTACCTGTGCTGCTAGAGCATGTGCCTTTACACACAACATGTGGTTCATGCACGATGAAGCTCCTGCACATTTCAGCCGAAGTGTTCGTACGCTTCTCAACAACAGATTCGGTGACCGATGGATTGGTAGAGGCGGGCCAATTCCGTGGCCCCCACGCTCTCCTGACCTCAACCCTCTTGACTTTCATTTATGGCGACATTTGAAAGCTCTTGTCTACGCTACCCCGGTACCAAATGTATTGTGGACAGCTGTGATACAATACGCCGTTCTCCAGGGCTGCATCAGCACGGCTGTGATACAATACGCCGTTCTCCAGGGCTGCATCAGCACATCAGGGATTCCATGCGACGGAGGGTGGATGCATGTATCCTCGCTAACGGTGGACGTTTTGAACATTTGATGTAACTAAGTGAAGTCACGCTGGTACGTTATGTTGCTGTGTGTTTCCATTCCATGATTAATGTGATTTGAAGACATGTAATAAAATGAGCTCTAACATGGAAAGTAAGCGTCCCGGACACATGTCCATATAACATATTTTCTTTCTTTGTGAGTGCGGAATTTCTCCTGAAAGTTTGGCCGTACCCTTTTGTAACACCCTGTATACAGCTTTCTTTTGGACAGTACTTCACCAGTGTGCACTGGTACGCCAAAACATTATGCCGACTGCCCGTCGCGGCGTTGGAAGTCGACTGGTGGTGTTAGGGCACTTGACGAGGTAACAAAAGTATGTAATCGGAGCAGAGACGGACGGGGGATCACCGTAGCGCAGACACGGGCTGGGAATGGGGAAATCCACTGAGATTTGCGACTTTGACAAGGAGCAGATGATTATTACGCGGTGCCTGTGAACGAGTATGTCGAAATCGGTGAAAATGGTCGAAGTTTCACATGATACTGTATACATGGAAGAAGCCTGGAGATACCGACAGGTTTCAGATAGATTGTATAATGCTAAGACAGAGATTTAGGAACCAGGTTTTAAACTGTAAGACATTTCCGGGGGCAGATGTGGACTCTGACCACAATCTATTAGTTATGAACTGCAGATTATAACTGAAGAAACTGCAAAAAGTTGGAATTTGAGGAGATGGGACCTGGATAAACTGACCAAACCAGATGTTGTACAGAGTTTCAGAGAGATCATGAAATGGATACTGCTGTCAGCGTGTCTTAGATTACTACCACAGGTCCCATTCAAGGGCAGGACAATGCCTCCCATTGCATAATACTGCTCCCACCAGCCTGCAATGACGAGCTGTACGTTTCTAGCCGCCGTTCACCTGTTTGCGACGTTTGTGAAGACGACCAACTTAGTGTAGCAAAAATGTGGTCCACCCGAAGAGGCGACACGTTTCCACTGATCGACGGTCGAATCTCCATGGTCCCGTACCCACTGCAATCGTAACTGACGATGTCGTTCTGTTAACATGTCAACACTTAGGGTTGGTCTGCTGCGGAACTGCATGTCCAACAACGTACGAAGATCGGCGCGTTCCGGAACACTTGTGCGTACACCAGCATTGTGGTCTTTCAGCAGAGCTGCCACAGATCACCATCCATCCTACTTTACTCAACAGACAAGCCTCCGAACTCTACGCTCTGTGAAGAATCGTGGACGTTCAACCATTTAGCACCTAGTGGTATTTTCACTGTCCCTCTACCACTCACGACAGTTTTTGTTGTCGTCTTCAGTCCTGAGACTGGTTTGATGCAGCTCTCCATGCTACTCTATCCTGCGCAAGCTTCTTCATCTCCCAGTACTTATTGAAACCTACATCCTTCTGAATCTGCTTAGTGTATTCGTCTCTTCGTCTCCCTCTACGATTTTCACCCTCCACGCTGCCCACCAGTGCTAAATTGGTGATGCCTTGGTGCCTCAGAACATGTCCTACCAACCGATCCCTTCTTCTAGTCAACTTGTGCCACAAACTCCTCTTCTCGCCAGTTCTATTCAATACCTCTTCATTAGTTATGTGATCTACCCATCTAATCTTCAGCATTCTTCTGTAGCGCCACATTTCAAAAGCTTCTATTCTCTTCATGTCCAAGCAATTTATCGTACATGTTTCACTTTCATACATGGCTACACTCCATACAAATACTTTCAGGAACGATTTCCTAACACTCAAATCTACACTCGATGTTAACAAATTTCTCTTCTTCAGAAACGCTTTCCTTGTCATTGCCAGTCTACATTTTATATCCCCTCTACTTGGAGCAACATCAGTTATTTTACTCCCCAAATAGCAAAACTCCTTTACTACTTTAAGTGTCTCAGTTCCTAATCTCATTCCTCAGCATCACCCGACTTAATTCGACTACATTCAATCATCCTCGTTTTGCTTTTGTTGATGTTCATCTTATATCCCCTTTTCAAGACACTGTCCATTCCGTTCGGCTGCTCTTCCAAGTCCTTTGCTGTCTCTGACAGAATTACAATGTCATCACAAACCTCAAAGTTTTTGCTTCTTCTCCATGGATTTTAATACCTACTCCGAACTTTTCTTTTGTTTCCTTTACTGCTTGCTCAATATACAGCTTTAATAACATCGGGGAGAGGCTACAACCCTGTCTCACTCCTTTCCCAACCACTGCTTCCCTCTCATGTCCCTCGAATCTTGTAACTGTCATCTGGTTTCTGTACAAATTGTAAACAGCCTTTCACTTCCTGTATTTTCTCCTGCCACCTTTAGAATTTGAAAGAGTATTCTAGTCAACATGGTCAAAAGCTTTCTCTAACTCTACAAATGCTAGAAATGTAGGATTGCATTTCTTTAATCTTTCTCCTAAGATAAGTCGTAAGATAATATTGCCTCACATGTTGCAATATTTCTACGGAATCCAAACTGATCTTCCCCGAGGTCGGCTTCTACCAGCTTTTGCATTCGTCTGTAAAGAATTGGTGTTAGTGCTTTGCAGCTGTGACTTATTAAACTGATAGTGGTACGCCTTTCTTAAAAACGCCATTGACCTCCGCTTTTTTCCAATCGTTGGGTACCTTTTGTTGCTCAAGCGATCTGCGATAAATTACTGCTAGAAGGGGAGCAAATTCTTTATCGTAGTCCATATTTAATCGTATAGGTATCTCTCCTGAAGCCTTTCCACTACTAAGCGACTGTAGCTGCATTTGAATTCCGCGATCGGTTATCTTAATACCTGCCATTTCGATGTTCGTACGACGATTGAAATGAAGGACAGGATTACGACCTTCCGCAATGAAAAAACTTCAGAAGACTGAATTCAGTAGTTTGGCCTTCTCTCTGTGTACACTCATGTGTACGGATATGTATTACGCACATATGATATTTATTGACACCTCTGGCCGTAATAACGGCCGTGATATGCCTGGGCATTGAGTCAAACAGAGCTTGGATGGCGTGTACAGGTACAGCTGCCCATGCAGCTTCAACACGATACCACAGTTCATTGAGAGTCATAACACATCTGAAATGTAACGACCACTGTTCAAAGTGCCGTCAATTCGAACAACAGGTGACGAGACGTGTAACCAATGGCACCCCGTACCATCACGCCGGGTGATAAGCCAGTATGGCGATGACGAATACTCGCTTCCAATGTGCGTTCACCGCGATGTCGCCAAACACGGATGCGACCATCATGATGCTGTAAACAGAACTTGGATTCATCCGAAAAAATGACGTTTTACCATTCGTGCACCCAGGTTCGTCGTTGAGTACACCATCGCAGGCGCTCCTGTCTATGATGCAGCTTCAAGGATAACCGTAGCCATGTTCTCCGAGCTGATAGTCCATACTGCTGCAAACGTCGTCGAAATGTTCGTGCAGATGGTTGTTGTCTTGCAGACATCCCCATCTGTTGACTCAGGGATCGAGACGTGGCTGCACGATCCGTTACAGCCATGCAGATAAGATGCCTATCATCTCGACTGCTAGTGATACGAGGCTGTTGGAATCCAGCACGGCGTTCCGTATTGCCCTCCTGAACCCACCGATTCCATATTCTGCTAACAGACATTGGACCTCGACCAACGCGAGCAGCAATGTCGCGATACGATAAACCGCAATCGCGATAGGCTACACTCTGACCTTTATCAAAGTCGGAAACGTGATAGTACGCATTTCTCCTCCTTACACGAGGCATCACAACAACGTTTCACCAATCAACGCCGGTTAATTGTTGTTTGTGTATGAGAAATCGGTTGGAAACTCTCCTCATGTCAGCACGTTGTAGGTGATGCCACCGTCGCCAACCTTGTGTGAATGCCCTGAAAAGCTAATCATTTGCATGTCACAGCATCTACTTCCTGTCGGTTAAATTTCGCGTCTTAGCACGTCATCTTCGTGGTGCAGCAATGTTAATGACCGGTAGTGTATTTAAGCGATTAACATTGGAGGATAACAGGAAAACGTAAGCACGAGAAAAGCCACTGCAAATGTGAAATACTGCTACAATAATGACCAGTAGAACGACGAGAATATTGAATGTCAGCAAACGTGCATGCATCTTCTTGTACAGGAAATTGGAAATTTGTGGTAAGGTCTTATGGGACCGAACTTCTGAGGTCATCCGTCCCTAAGCCTACACATTACTTAATCTAACTTAAACTAGCTTACGCTATAGACAACACAGACACCCATGCCTGAGGGGGGACTCGAACCTCCGAATAGGGAGCCGCCCTGACTGTGACAAGACCCCTCTGATCGTGCGCCTACCTCAGGCGGCTTACAGTGTTTAGAGCTGACGGAATAATTACATTCGGTTCTTAGATATACAGTGTTTGTGTTAGGGGAGCAGGACTGTATCCTTCTGTTACCCCTTTGCAACCCAAGAACTTCTGGCTTGATAAAAGAATGTTTCATACTAACCGATTTTAACACAAAATTCGCTGATTACGAATAAAAAATCAGGTTTCGTCTGTCACCTCCAGATTGAAATACAGGGTGATTCAAAAAGTATACCACAACTTTAGGAATTTAAAACTCTGCAACGACAAAAGGTAGAGCTAAGCACTATCTATCGGCGAATTAAGGGAGCTATAAAGTTTTTTAGTTGTACATTTGTTCGCTTGAGGCGCTGTTGACTAGGCGTCAGCGTCAGTTGATGGTAAGATGACGACCGCTCAACAAAAGCTTTTTGTGTTATTGAGTACGGCAGAAGTGAATCGACGACAGTTGTTCAGCGCGCATTTCGAACGAAGTATGGTGTTAAACCTCCTGATAGGTGGTGTATTAAACGTTGGTATAAACAGTTTACAGAGAATGGGTGTTTGTGCAAAGGCAAAAGTTCTGGACGGCCGAGAACGAGTGATGAAAATGTAGCACGCATCCAGCAAGCATTTGCTCGCAGCACAGGAAAATCGACTCGCAAAGCTAGCAGAGAGCTGCAAATTCCACAATCAACTGTATGGAGAGTCCTACGAAAAAGGTTAGTTATGGAATCTTATCGTTTGAAATTGGTTCAAGCACTGTCGGCAGCCGATAAGATTAAAAGAATCGATTTCTGTGATTTTATCCTTGCTCAAATGGAAACAGATGAATCTTTCGTTTCAAAGATTGTGTTTAGTGATGAAGCAACTTTCCACACTAACGCGAAAGTCAACCGTCACAATGTCTGTATATGGGGCACTGAGAATCCGTGGGAAACAACTCAGTATGAACGTGACTCGCCTAAGGTGAACGTTTTCTGTGCCATTTCAGCCAATAAAGTTTTTGGTCCCTTTTTCTTCGAAGGTGCTACTGTAACTGGACTACACTATCTGGTGATGTTAGAGAATTGGCTGTTCCCTCAGCTCGAACAAGAAGCCCAACAATTCATATTTCAGCAAGATGGAGCGCCACCACATTGGCACTTATCTGTCCGTAACTACCTGAACGTCAACTACCTGAGGCGATGGATCGGCCGCCAGGCAGCCCGTGACAGAGCACTTCATCACTGGCCTCCAAGAAGCCCTGATCTTACCCCCTGCGATTTTTTCTTATGGGGGTATGTTAAGGATATGGTGTTTCGGCCACCTCTCCCAGCCACCATTGATGATTTGAAACGAGAAATAACAGCAGCTATCCAAACTGTTACGCCTGATATGCTACAGAGAGTGTGGAACGAGTTGGAGTATCGGGTTGATATTGCTCGAGTGTCTGGAAAGGCCCATATTGAACATCTCTGAACTTGTTTTTGAGTGAAAAAAACCTTTTTAAATACTCTTTGTAATGATGTATAACAGAAGGTTATATTATGTTTCTTTCATTAAATACACATTTTTAAAGATGTGGTATTGTTTTTGAATCACCCTGTCGAATAGCTACCCTTCCAATAGTCATCAGTGGGAGGCCTTTTAAGAATGTCTTTTAAGAAATCCAGCTTCAATAGCTGTTACGGTACAATTACACCGTTGACGAGCGGACGTAATTGACACACATTTAGTTAACATTCGGTCCACTTTAAGAATGTTGACACAATGGTCATACAAGTACAAGACCTTATGTAGAACTGATATAGTTTTACATATTCACTATCAAAGAGTCTAGGCATTCTTTGGGTGTTTATTTAGAGCTTTCCGTTCACGCCCGTTCCTTGCAGTGTTTCGCCTTGTGCTCAATGTATATGGCGCTTTAACTCCTGAACTACACATAAAAACTGATATAATTCTGCAGTTACATTCAGAGCTATACCTCCTGAAATTTTCTGGCAGATTAAACCTGTGTGTCGCACCGAGACTCGAAATCGAGGCCCTTGCCCCCGAAAGGCTGAGATCCCGAGTTTTAGTCTCGGTCAGGCACACAGTTTTAATGTGCCAGGAAGTTTCATATTAGCGTACACTGTGCTGCAGAGTGGAAATTTCGTTCTATACCTGTTGAACTCAGCACAGAGTCAAGACTGCTTCACTATGTTGTTGTCTTTGTTGTGTAGGTTGGTGTGTCTATCGTCTGCACGGAGATGTCTGAGCAGCAGTATGCAGAAATCTTGCAAGAGGCCAGTAAAAATGGCGATGCAGGGGTAAGTCCAACTTAACAGCAAACGTCATCATTCGTGACAAAATGAAACATTTTATGCTGAGTGACTTTCACATTCGCTGCAGGATTAACTCGCTTATTATTTATCTCTCATCACTGAAACATTCGTTTTCGCTGCACGGATTGTAGAACGTAAGACCCGCCTTGCTTACACAAAAAGTGAGATCATGATATGAACTTTGTAATGAACAGGTACATAGCCCAACTTTAAAAGTTAACAGCGTCCTGATAAATATATTATAAACATTTACTAAATATACTGTAGTACACTGCAGCATATGGAGTTGATAGGAAGTGAAAGGTTAAGCAGACCAGTTACACGAATATAATAAATTTACAATGAAAATTCCGTTATTTAACAAAATATTCATATTTGGACTACAGGTAAATTAGTTTCATTTGTCATTTACAAGTCATATTTTGAAACAGATTAAGATTAGCCATTACGAACGTTTAAGATCCTGTGACTGTTTATTCAATATAAATACAGGAAACTGTAGCCAGCCAACTTTTTGAAATACTAGTTTCTTCCATAAACCGGTTTTCGAACCTTTTCGGACCATCTACAGATGGGGCACAGGAGGATGTTCAACCCTCTGCTCACAGAGCCAGCAGCTAGTGTTACACTGTGAAACACCCATCTAACCCCCTGTTTGCACTCAGAAGAAGGGCCTGGAAAGGTTCGAAAAACGGTTCATCGACTAAAGAAGCACTTTAAAAAAGTGGCTAGTTGCAGTCTCGTGTATTTATACTTTGTAACAATTAAAAACCTTTCCCTCACATTCTAGAATAAAAAATTCCAATCTCAGGATCGCTTGTGAGTGCATTCGTTAGTGAGACATTGGCAGCCAGGCTCCATACACAAGTGGTGCATACATTTCACTGGAAAGCGGCGCTGGTTGACTCCAGCAGACAGCAGCCACTACATCTCTCTGGTTGAGGTCTCGCTGGACTTCCAACAACTCCAGCTGATGATCAACACTTCTGAGAACAATCGAAGTCGTTAGCGATCACCCAGCAGATGTTGAAGTTCTATGAACTAGGACTGATGATATTTTCAAAAATGTCGAGAATCCGATACATCGGTTTTTTAAAGCACTTGTCAATATCGGGCCGCGATAAATCGAAAAAGGTGTTAATATATCGATGTATATTTAAGGAAAGGAAATCGATGTACTGGCTTATATTGAGCAAGCAGTAAAGGAAACAAAAGAAAGGTTCGGAGTAGGCATTAAAATGCATGGAGAAGAAATAAAAAACTTTGAGGTTCGCCGATGACATTGTAATTCTGTCAGAGACAGCAAAGGACTTGGAAGAGCAGTTGCACGGAATGGACAGTGTCTTGAAACGAGGGTATAAGATTAACATCAACAAAAGCAAAACGAGGATAATGGAATGTAGTCGAATTAAGTCGGATGATGCTGAGGGAATTAGATTTGGAAATGAGACACTTAAAGTAGTAAAGGAGTTTTGCTATTTGGGGAGCAAAATAACTGATGATGGTCGAAGTAGAGAGCATATAAAATGTAGACTGGCAATGGCAAAAAAAGCATTTCTTAAGAAGAGAAATTTGTTAATATCGAGTATTGATTTAAGTGTCAGGAAGTCGTTTCTGAAAGTATTTGTGTGGAGTGTAGCCACGTATGGAAGTGAAACGTGGACGATAAATAGTTTAGACAAGAAGAGAATAGAAGCTTTCGAAATGTGGTGCTCCAGAAGAATGCTGAAGATTATACGGGTAGATCACATAACTAATGAGGAGGTACTGAATAGAATTTGGGAGGAGATAAATTTGTGGCACAACTTGACTAGAAGAATTGATCGCTTGGTAGGATATGTTCTGAGGCATCAGGGGATCACCAATTTAGTACTGGAGGGCAGTGTGGAGGGTAAAAATCGTAGAGGGAGACCAAGAGATGAATACACAAAGCAAATTCAGAAGGATGTAGGCTGCAGTAAGTACTGGGAGATGAAGAAACTCCCACAGGATAGAGTAGCAAGGAGAGGTGCATCAAACCAGTGTCAGGACTGAAGACCACAACAACAGCAACAACTGCTGGATTTAGAGCTGTGTATTTTAGTATTGTTTTATCATGAGATATTCAGTACATCAACAGGCTAGCAGCCTGCATATCCCCCTCACAACAAGAATTGAAAGGAAAATGGTGCACGGTCACGCTTGGCGACGACCGCTTTGCTGAGAATGGCAACTGCATGTAAGTGGCACAATGAAAGGTGTCCGATGGGCCCGTCGTTCGGTTTCGTAACATATCGGATTTGTCCGGAACACTTTATGTCGACTTCCTTGTTTTTTTCATTTTTGCCAGTGGCAGCGGCCTGGCAGTTGTATTCTCAGAAGTGCGTCGTGAAGATAAACGTTGCAGTTTCTGTACAACCGAGTTCAAATGCCTCTGAGCACTATGGGAGTCAACATCTGAGGTCATCAGTCCCCTAGAACTTAGAACTACTTAAACCTAACTAACCTAAGGACATCACACACATCCATACCCGAGGCAGGATTCGAACCTGCGACCGTAGCGGTCGCGCGGTTGCAGACCTAAGCGCCACAATGGCCAGTCGCACCGCCGAGTGCCAATTTCGTCAGCATCTCCACTCACACATCTCTGCCCACTGCAAAGACCAGTCTTGTCATTTAGATTTTTCTTCACCACTTCCAGCAACTGTTTTTGAAGAATGCCGATATGAAGAAATTGCACACTAGTCGCGACATTTTTTTTTAACACAACTGGTATGCTATTTCTTCACATCGGAAGTCTTGTTATTGCATTCACACCGCCACCCCACATTACAATCGGGCTTCTTTGTGCCACCTGTATTTGCTTCACACAGTCAGAGAGAGAGAGAGAGAGAGAGAGAGAGAGAGAGAGAGAGAGAGGTCTCGTGATGAGAGCTCAAAAAGTAGTAAGACTCCTTCACACAGTGAAACTAAAAGTGTGTTCTACTAAAATTTCAAAAGAACTATTTCAAATATTTGCCAAAAATTACGAAAAAAATATAATATAAAATAAAAATGTAGCACTCGGTATTGCCGTTTCGGTGTCAAAATATCGGGGGACATACGTCGCTGATATACAGGGTGATTCAAATAGAACCACAACTTTAAAAATATGTATTTAGTGAAAGAAATATAATATAACCTTCTGTTATACATCATTACAAAGAGTATTTAAAAAGGTTTTTTTTTCACTCAAAAACAAGTACAGAGATGTTCAATATGGCCCCCTCCAGACACTCGAGCAATATCAACCCGATACTCCAACTCGTTCCACACTCTCTGTAGCATATCAGGCGTAACAGTTTGGATAGCTGCTGTTATTTCTCGTTTCAAATCATCAATGGTGGCTGGGAGAGGTGGCCGAAACACCATATCCTTAACATACCCCCATAAGAAAAAATCGCAGGGCGTAAGATCAGGGCTTCTTGGAGGCCAGTGATGAAGTGCTCTGTCACGGGCTACCTGGCGGCCGATCCATCGCCTCGTTTAGTTGACGTTCAGGTAGTTACGGACAGATAAGTGCCAATGTGGTGGCGCTCCATCTTCCTGAAATATGAATTGTTGGGCTTCTTGTTCGAGCTGAGGGAACAGCCAATTCTCTAACATCTCCAGATATTGTAGTCCAGTTACAGTAGCACCTTCGAAGAAAAAGGGACCAAAAACTTTATTGGCTGAAATGGCACAGAAAACGTTCACCTTAGGCGAGTCACGTTCATACTGAGTTGTTTCCCGCGGATTCTCAGTGCCCCATATACAGACATTGTGACGGTTGACTTTCCCGTTAGTGTGGAAAGTTGCTTCATCACTAAACACAATCTTTGAAACGAAAGATTCATCTGTTTCCATTTGAGCAAGGATAAAATCACAGAAATCGATTCTTTTAATCTTATCAGCTGCGGACAGTGCTTGAACCAATTTCAGACCATAAGGTTTCATAACTAACCTTTTTCGTAGGACTCTCCATACAGTTGATTCTGGAATTTGTAGCTCTCTGCTAGCTCTGCGAGTCGATTTTCCTGGGCTACGAACAAATGCTTGCTGGATGCGTGCTACATTTTCATCACTCGTTCTCGGCCGTCCAGAACTTTTCCCTTTGCACAAATACCCATTCTCTGTAAACTGTTTATACCAACGTTTAATACACCACCTATCAGGAGGTTTAACACCATACTTCGTTCGAAATGCACGCTGAACAACTGTCGTCGATTCACTTCTGCCGTACTCAATAAAACTTTCTGTTGAGCGGTCGCCATCTTAGCATCAACTGACGCTGACACCTAGTCAACAGCGCCTCAAGCAAACAAATGTACAACTAAATGAAACTTTATAGCTCCCTTAATTCGCCGACAGATAGTGCTTAGCTCTGCCTTTTGTCGTTGCAGAATTTTAAATTCCTAAAGTTGTGGTATTCTTTTTGAATCACCCTGTATATCGATATTTTTCGTGATATATATATATATATATATATATATATATATATATATATATATATATATATATATATATATTACGCCTGATATGCTACAGAGAGTGTGGAACGAGTTGGAGCATCGGGTTGATATTGCTCGAGTATCTGGAGGGGGCCATATTGAACATCTCTGAACTTGTTTTTGAGTGAAAAAAAACCTTTTTAAATACTCTTTGTAATGATGTATAACAGAAGGTTATATTATGTTTCTTTCATTAAATACATATTTTTAAAGTTGTGGTATTCTATTTGAATCACCCTGTATATCAGCGACGTATGTCCCCCGATATTATGGAGTGTGCCTAGGGTCTCCCGTCGGGTAGACTGTTTGCCTGGTTCAAGTCTTCGACTTGACGCCACTTCGGCGAATTGCTCGTCGATGGGATGAAATGATGATGTTAGGTCAACACAACACCCAGTCCCTGAGTGCAGAAAATCTCCGACTCAGGCGGGAAATGAACCCGGGCCCTTAGGATTAACATGCTCTCGCGCTGACCACTCAGCTACCGGAGGCGGCCATCCGTATATTAATATACCGACATTTTTGAACAGCGCTACCTCAAATACAGCCTCGCAAACACACTGGCAAAACCTCTCACCTAGTATTGTGGGAAACTTTCTGTGATAGTATTTATAAATTTTATTGGTCAGGTCGGATTATTTCTCTTGTGTCATACTCATAGTCATAATCACGATCCAGTCAAAATCTGAATGCAGGATCGTCAGTGAAGTGCAACGCTCAGCACGCAAATCACGTTTATTACGAACTCAACGAACAGATACTACAGAACTGACTTCTTGGACAGAGAGTGATGCTGTTTGTACAAAAATCAGATAATCCAGAATATACAGACATCAGAAATTTCTAGAATGATCCAGAAGTGATAAATACTCTACACAAATAATTTATTATGGTTGAGTTTGAACCGGCGCCCCACAGCACACCAACCGGGGACGCTAGCCGCTACAACACAATGCATGCAGCATTGCGGTATTGCTCCCTCACCTGGAGAAAAAGCGACCCAGCGATTCAGAAATTCTCAATGGCGCTGACTACCGCACCAAAGTCGATCTGCGCCTCAGTTGTAGTAGGCCTCCATCTACATCTACATCTGCATCTACATACATACTCCGCAATCCACCATACGGTGCGTGCCGGAGGGTACCTCGTACCACAATTAGCATCTTCTCTCGCTGTTCCACTCCCAAACAGAACGAGGAAAAAATGACTGCCTATATGCCTCTGTACGAGCCCTAATCTCTCTTATCTTATCTTTGTGGTCGTTCCGCGAAATGTAAGTTGGCGGCAGTAAAATTGTACTGTAGTCAGCCTCAAATGCTGGTTCTCTAAATTTCCTCAGTAGCGATTCACGAAAAGAACGCCTCCTTTCCTCTAGAGACTCCCATCCGAGTTCCTGAAGCATTTCCGTAACACTCGCGTGATGATCAAAGCTACAAGACAAATCTAGCAGCCCGCCTCTGAATTGCTTCCTGAAGCATTTCCGTAACACTCGCGTGATGATCAAAGCTACGAGACAAATCTAGCAGCCCGCCTCTGAATTGCTTCCGGAAGCATTTCTGTAACACTCGCGTGATGATCAAAGCTACAAGACAAATCTAGCAGCCCGCCTCTGAATTGCTTCTATGTCCTCGATCAATCCGACCTGATAGGGATCCCAAACGCTCGAGCAGTACTCAAGAATAGGTCGTATTAGTGTTTTGGTCTCCTTTACAGATGAACCACATCTTCCCAAAATTCTACCAATGAACCGAAGACGACTATCCGCCTTCCCCACAACTGCCATTACATGCTTGTCCCACTTCATATCGCTCTGCAATGTTACGCCCAAATATTTAATCGACGAGACTGTGTCAAGCGCTACACTACTAATGGAGTATTCAAACATTACAGGATTCTTTTTCCTTTTCATCTGAATTAATTTACATTTATCTGTATTTATAGTTAGCTGCTATTCTTTACACCAATCACAAATCCTGTCCAAGTCATCTTGTATCCTCCTATAGTCACTCAACGACGACACCTTCCCGTACACCACAGCATCATCAGCAAACAGCCGCACATTGCTATCCACCCTATCCAAAAGATCATTTATGTAGACAGAAAACAACAGCGGACCTACCACCCTTCCCTGGGGCACTCCAGATGATACCCTCGCCTCCGATGAACACTCACCATCGAGGACAACATACTGGGTTCTATTACTTAAGAAGTCTTCGAGCCACTCACGTACTTGGGAACCAATCCCATATGCTCGTACCTTAGTTAGGAGTCTGCAGTGGGGCACCGAGTCAAGGAATAAGAAATATGGCAGTCGTCTGATATCCTACATCCATGGTTCGCAAGATATCATGTGAAAAAAGGGCGAGTTGCGTTTCGCAGGAGCGATGCTTTGTAAAGCTGTGCTGATGCATGGGTTACAACTTCTCTGTCTCAAGGAAATTCATTATATTCGAACTGAGAATATGTTCGAGAATCATGCAACAAACCGATGTTAAGGATATTGGTCTGTGATTTGAGGATCCTACCTTCTACCCTTCTTATATACAGGCGTTACCTGCGTTTTTTTCCAGTCGCTCGGGACTTTACGTTGGGCAAGTGATTCGCGATAAATGCAAGCTAAGTAAGGAGCCAATGCAGTAGAGTGATCTCTGTAAAACCGAATTGGAATCCCATCAGGACCTGGCGATTTATTTATTTCCAAACCATTCAGCTGCTTCACAACCCCAGGGATGTCTATCACTATGTCCTCCATACGGGAATCTGTACGAGACTCAAACGGCGGTATGTTTGTACGATCCTCCTGCGTGAAAGATTTCTCAAATGCTAACTTTAAAATATCAGCTTTCGTTTTGCTGTCTTCCGTTGCCAGGCCAGACAGATCAGTGAGTGACTGGATGGAGGCATTCGACCCTCTTACCGATTTTACGTAAGACCAGAATTTCCTTGGGTTTTCAGCAAGATCTTTTGATAAGCTATGACGGTGGCAGTGGTTGATTGCTTCGCGCATCGCTCTCTTTACAGCAACACGAATCTCTACTAACTTTTGCCTGTCCTCATTCTCCCCATCTTCCTTGTACCGCGAGTGCAACTGTCTTTGCTTCCTGAGCATTCTCCGGATTGCGCTGTTAAACCACAGTGGGTGTTTTCCGTCCGTAACCCACTTTTTCGGCACATACTTGTCCAATGCGTGATTTACAATGTGTAATGTATGCTCTTTTTTATGCTCTTGCGTCCGGTCTGTTTAGTTTTAACGATTTTTACGTTGTAATATTTTATAGTTTATGTGCTTGTGCCGTGTATGTGGTGGCGTTAGTGCCCTCCTTAACACGTTGACTATCAGTGTGGCACAGCGGTTGGAGGGATGCTGTCTGTCATTTCTGGCACGAAGTGAATTTTCTTAACTGCGGACTTTCAGTGCTGCTAGCTCGGGCTTATTGCTTTTTCCTGTTTCTTTATCTTGCTCTTTTCATTGCAGGTAAACGCTATTTGGCCTGTCAGTTTTTCAACTTGTCAATTTGAACTATGACGCCCTGCTTGTTGCGAGTAACAGCAACAGTTAACGCAGAACGGGGAAACAGCGATCATAAAGCGGTTACTGCATCGATGATTTGAGCCGTAAATAGAAATATTAAAAAAGGTAGGAAGATTTTTCTGTGTAGCAAAAGTGACAAAAAGCAGATTTCAGGGTACGTGACGGCTCAACACAAAAAGTTTTGTCTCAAGTACAGATATTGTTGGGGATCAGTGGACAAAGTTCAAAAGCATCATACAATATGCGATAGATGAGTATGTGCCAAGCAAGATCGTAAGAGAACCGAGTTACAAAACTGCTGCGGAAGCAAAGGGAATTTCACAGCAGAAATAAACATAGCCAAAGCCTTGCAGACAAACAAAAATTACGCGAAGCGAAATGTAGTGTGAGGAGGGCTATGCGAGAGGCGTTCAATCAATTCGAAAGTAAAGTTCTATGTACTGACTTGGCAGAAAATCGTAAGAAATTTTGGTCTTACGTCAAAGCTTAGGTGGATAAAAACAAAATGTCCAGACACTCTGTGACCAAAATGGTACTGAAACATAGGATGACACACTAAAGGCAGAAATGCTAAATGTCTTTTTCCAAAGCTGTTTCACAGAGAAGATTGCACTGTAGTTCCTTCTCTAGATTGTCACACAGATGACAAAATGGTAGATACCGAAATAGACGACAGAGGGATAGAGAAACAATTAAAATCGCTCAAAAGAGGAAAGGCCGCTGGACCTGATGGTATACCAGTTCGATTTTACGGAGAGTACGCGAAGGAACTTGCTCCCCCCCCCCCCCCCCCCCCTTCTTGCAGCGGTTTACCGTACGTCTCTAGAAGAGCGTAGCGTTCCAAGGGATTGGCAAAGGGCACAGGTCATCCCCGTTTTCAAGAATGGACGTTGAAAGAGGTGCAGAACTATAATGTCTCTAACATCGATCAGTCGTAGAATTTTGGAACGCGTATTATGTTCGAGTATAATCACTTTTCTGGAGACTAGGAATCTACTCTGTAGAAATCAGCATGGGTTTCGAAAAAGACGATCGTGTGAAACCCAGCTCGCGCTATTCGTCCACGAGACTCAGATGGCCATAGACACGGGTTCCCAAGTAGATGCCGTGTTTCTTGACTTTTGCAAGGCGTTCGATATAGTTCCCCACAGTCGTTAAATGATCAAAGTAAGAGACTATGGACTATCAGACCAATTGTGCGAGAAGTCTTCCGAAGTTAGAGGGATTTCAGGTGTGCCGCAGGGAAGTGTCGTAGGACCGTTGCTGTTGACAATATACATAAATGACCTTGTGGATGACATCGGAAGTTCACTGAGGCTTTTTGCGGGTAATGCTGTGGTATATCGAGAGGTTGTAACAATGTAAAATTGTACTGAAATGCAGGAGGAACTGCAGCGAATTGACGCATGGTGCAGGGAATGGCAATTGAATGTCAATGTAGACAAGTGTAATGTGCTGCGAATATATAGAAAGAAAGATCCCTTATCATTTAGCTACAACATAGCAGGTCAGCAACTGGAAACAGTTAATTCCATACATTGTCATGGAGTACGCATTAGGAGTGATTTAAAATGAAATGATCATATAATGCCAGACTGAGATTCATTGGAAGAATCCTAAGGAAATGCAATCCGAAAACAAAGGAAGTAGGTTACAGTACGCTTGTTCGCCCACTGCTTGAATACTGCTCAACAGTGTGGGATCCGCACCAGATAGGATTGATAGAAGAGATAGAGAAGATCCAACGGAGAGCAGTGCGCTTCGTTACAGGATCATTTAGTAATCACGGAAGCGTTACGGAGATGATAGATAAACTCCAGTGGAAGACTCTGCAGGAGAGACGCTCAGTAGCTCGGTACGGGCTTTTGTTAAAGTTTCGAGAGTCAAGCAGTATATTGCTCCCTCCTACGTATATCTCGCGAAGAGACCATGAGGATAAAATCAGAGAGGTTAGAGCCCACACAGAGGCATACCGACAATCTTTCTTTCCACGAACAATACGAGACTGGAATAGAAGGGAGAACTGATAGAGGTACTCATGGTACCCTCCGCCACACACCGTCAGGTGGCTTGTGGAGTATGGATGTAGATGTAGATTTTACTTTGAGAAGGTTGAGTGCACCTCCTTCCCGTATCAGGGCGTCAGTGTTTGGCCGACGTCTGGGTATTTCAGATTGGTGGCCATAGAGTATAGATTATCAGTATCTTTATCAGAATGTCGATTGCGCATTTTCTATGTGGTAGATGTGCACTGAAAATATGACCTGACATCAACGGATTCGGTCGTGTTCTTGTAAACGTTCATATACCGCTGAAAGCGGCTTATGCAGAAGAAACGTGGATTAGTACAGCTGCGGTTGCCCTCAAGCGAAAACTATTTGTAATGGCGCACCTCACGGCAGTCCTCCACTACCCTCTTGACTTTGAGAAATATCACAGCAAACTGCGACATCAGTTGTTACCTGATAATCTCAATATACGGTAAAAGTAGGGAATACCACCCATAGTACTCTGCAGTCCATTTGTCCTGAAGGAAACTGCAGCATTGATGGTGGAAACGTAGCTTCTGTAGTTTATTCGTAGTAACAGGGCGTCACGCACAAAACCATTTTATTCGAGTTGACAACGGCTGTGGAAATCTACACGCTTACGCACGTTATTTTAAATTCGGCAGCCACGGCCAAATTTCTACATTTTGAATGAAATGATCCGCACTGGATGTAAAGTACTTTGTACGAGAAGTTACGACTGACCTCGCGACAATTGAAGACGCGTCCTCAGGAGAGACAGATTCTTTTTAACAATCGTCGCGGAAAGGTGACTGCTTCACAGCCACTGCCCGTCATTCATGTCGAGTTGTAAACAAGTAGCGGCCTAAAAGTGGTAGTGCGTAGTTACAACGGTACCATGTTACGAATGGGATGGTTGCTGAACGGTAGCAGCTCCAGGCAGTACTGAGCGCTCTGCAATTCCTACTCGTACAGTGGATCTGCCACGCCCTTCATTCTGACCATAGGCTACCGCTTTTGGAGCGTTATCTGTTTGCAACTTGGCATGAATGACCGGCAGTGATTGTGAGGTACTTAACTTTCCGCTATGACTTGTTAGAAAGAATCTCTAACGCTCGTAGATGTGTCTTCAACTGACGCTAAGCCCCTCGTGACTATTAAAAAGTACTGATACGCCCTGATAATCCCGCAGGACAGGACAGATAGTGTAAATTGTAGAAAGGGGCCAAAATAAGGGCTGTCAGTTGCATTGGAACATACAACTTTATTATTTGATCAAAGCATTACAAGATACCAAAATACTAAAAAAAATCACACACACACACACACACACACACACACACACACACACACACAGACACATACACACACACACACAGACACACACAGCTCTAATCCTTGGGACTTAACTACCGGCTGAAAGCCACTTTAATTTGAAACGCAAGCATAATCAGAAATTTAACAGGCAATGTTATCTTAAAACAGTTCTTTAGTTATGCTGAAGAAAACAAGTTAAATTCAAATCGGCTAAAGGCCGAACACTTAAATCTCCAAAACATTAATATTTTTTTTAAAAAAATACCAAAGTCCTTACGTGAAACACTTCTTAAATTTAGGCTGAAGGCCTTAAGAACAAACAACTGAAACTCAAACCGGCTGAAGGCTCAAGACTTAAAAATTCAATATGTTCAAGTAAACAAGTTGAATTCAAATCCACTCAAGGCCGAAGACTTAAAAATTCAATTTTTTTTAAATGCCAAAGGGCTTTCGTGAAACAGTACTTAACGTACTGCACTAGGCTGAAGGCCTTAAGAGTAAAATAACTCTAATTTAAAACACAAACCGGCTAGAACCCATACGAGTACCAACAACAAAAGCCAATAAAAAAATATAAGGCAGCACACACAAGGGCGCCCAGATGTTCGAGGGTCGGTCTGTAATTCAAACACTAACGCTCGCTTAGGTCAGGCAGTCGGGCCAACCATTCACGATCCGACGGCAACCCAACCGACCGACAGTCAGAGGACCCACCGACAAGATAACTTCCACTTCACCTGACCACGGCACAACAGGGAGTTCAACGGAACAATGTAGAAGATATTGACGCCCACAACCAATCATACACGGAGCTGTCAAACTACACACCGTGCTGGACAGCAACAACACGATGAGGAAAGTACACTGCCTGAAATTTACGTCAACAGCCAGGGCAGGTAAATGAGCAAATACAGTGAATCTCCACCGGAGGGTGGGTAGAATTTTCAAACTCGAAAACCACGTTGTTGCTCGCGGGAATATCCCAACCGCCGACAACGAACTCCGAACGGCACAATGTGGTCTTGACTTGCTGGTAGGTTAAATCGAAACTCAACTTTGGTGTCCAGGGTCGGTGAGCCACCGACCCCGTAGCCATGGGAACAGCGCCACACTCTCAGACACCGCGTAGAGACCACCAGAGGGCCCACTGTGTGTACTCAGCCTCGCAATGGCAATTGAGGAGCCGAACGGCAGCGGCTTCGGACAAGAATGCCATCTTACGACTGGGAGAGCGGTGTGCTGAACCCACGCCCCTTCTATCCGCATCCTGCACCGAGGATGACACCGCGCTCCGATAGGCCACTCGTGGCCTGAAGACGGAGTGTTTTTTAATTATTTAAGTGTTCTTTAAATGCTTATAGTTTATTTTACTGCAGTAAACAAAGCATTCAGCATTTTACTATTTATCACACAAAAGTACATTAACAGACTACTGTCACCGAGCGGTTCTAGACACCTCAGTCCGGAACCGTGCTGCTGCTACAATCGCAGATTCGAGTCCTGCCTCGGGCATGGATGTGTGTGATGGCCTTAGGTTAGTTAAATTTAACTAGATCAAAGCCTAGGGGACTGATGACCTCAGATGTTAAGTCACATAGTGCTTAGAGCCACTTGAACCATTTTTTTTGGACTGCTACAGTACTGAATTTTACATTCTGAAAGATTCTACGATCTCATAGCAAATAAATTTCCAAGTAAAACTAAATTCTAGGGTTCAAATTTGCGCATAAGAATTCCACCCGATAGGTATAAAAAGAAAGTCTGTGAAATTGACATTCATTGCTAGGAATTACATTTTTCTTATCGCCACTCAGAACACATTCGATTTTAACAGACACTTTAAGTATTTCATTGAAGAAACAGACAGATCCCCAACACAGCTTTCCTAAAGTTATTCCTAAGTTATTCCTCTTGTTCGATAGCATTACTGTGATCACTGTGCAATCTAAAATCCTCATCTTTTTCGTTCATTTCTTGATCTACACCACTGACATCTTCCTGCACAGACCAACTAACAAATTCATCAAACTTGCAAAAGTTAAAAATGACACATTCGTGATAAAACATTTTGAGCTATATGGTACTGAAGAGAATATCTACGTAGTTCACCAGGTGCGGTCTAGGGGACGCCAACACCTTTCAATAACACGTGTCAACAATAAACACAGAAGGTTATAATGCAACACACAACAAAACGTAGCAGGCTTGGCAATTTAAGGAAGATAGGGGGAGTATAGAAGCATTTCACCACAACTGCCAGTGGAGAGTGAGTTAGAAAATTTTCGAGCGGTGTGAGAGATGACACATTGTGCTTCAAGGGTTAAGCAGAGCCTGTGAGCGAGCATCTCTAGACGGCGAAGCTGGTCGAACGTTGACGTGATATTGAGGTGAGCGTCTTCTGAAGGGGTTAGAAAGACAGTGAAACTACCACTAGGCGTTATATTGTTGGACGTCCACAAATCTTCACAGAACGTGGGGTTCGGAGGCTTGTCTGCTCTATAAAGCAGAAGAGATGGTAATCTGTGGCATCTCTGGCGAAAGAGCACGATGATGGTGTACGCACAAGTGTTTCTGAGCACACCGTTCATCGTAAGTTGATAGCTGAGCGGTCAGCGTGACAGATTGCCGTCCTGCGGGTCCGTGTTCGATTCCCGGCTGGGTCGGGGATTTTCTCCGCTCAGGGACTGGGTGTTGTGCTGTCTTCATCATTATTTCCTCCCCATCCGGCGCGCAGGTCGCCCAGTGTGGCGTCGAATGCAGTGAGACCTACACCAAGGCGGCCGGACCTGCCCCGCAAGGGGCCTCCCAGCCAATGATGCCAAACGGTCATTTCCATTTCCATCGTACGTTGTTGAACATGGAGCTCCGCAGCAGACCGTCCGTATGTGTTCACATGTTGACCCAACGATATCGCCAATTACGAATAGAGTGGGCACAAGACCATCGGGGCTCGGTCGTCATTAAATGGAACGTATCTGCTCTTCGGGAGAAACACGTTTTAAACGTCCAGCGCGCCACTGATACTGTGTGGCTGGAGCAGTAGAGTGCTACGTGAGGCATTCTCCTGCGCTTGCACAGGACATGCGGTAGTACAAGATACGCTGACAGCTGCGAATCACCTGGATCCCATCATGCTGGATGTATTCCCCGACGGCGATGCCATCTTTCATCAGTAAGATTGTCCGTGGTTTGAGGAGCACTATAGTGAACTCACGTTGCTGTCTCGGCAACCGAATTCCCCTGACGTAAATCCTACGGAACTCCGTGTTGCTACCGGTCTCTGCTACTGCGTACGCAAATAAGCGGCCTGTTGGTTACCGATTTACATGATCTGTGCGTACAGATCTAATGCCACATACCTCCGCAAACCTACCAATAATCTGATCCCTGAGAGAATCAGTGAGGTATTTCGTTCCAGACACGCGGTCTTAGATGCCTTGCCACAGTTCGTGCGGCTTCCCCCGTTGGAGGTTCGAGTCATCCCTCAGGCATGGGTGTGTTTATTGTTCTTAGCGTAAGTTAGTTTAAGTTACATTAAGTAGTGTGTAAGTCTAGGGACTGATGACCTCAGGACCGTGATCCCATAGGAACTTGCCACAAATCTCAAAAAAAAAAAAAAAAAAAACCAAGCTTCGTTCCAGCAGTGCAGCAGTGGAAAAACAAACTATTAGGCAGTTGGTCATAGTGTTTTGGTTCATGAGCGTATTTTCCTTTGTTCACTAAGTTTATGAAAATTGCATAGTCTCATTCATTCAAAAGTCTGTAAAATAGCTCAGATTTATGCTGACATTACACGTCTGTTAAAAGCCCACCTGTCATCTTTTCCTGACTAAAAATGTGATAGAAAATACCAAAATTAACCAGTGATGCAATTGTATTCATTCTGAAACCTTTTGTTGTTCACAGGTGACGACGCTCGTATGGCGTAAACAGTTGGACACGCCGGAAAAGTCAACAAATGTTGGATCTCCAGCAGTGGAGCGGCTCGAGCACTCCACTGGAACTGGTCAACTTGACGAGTGGAGACAAATACTTCACGAAGAAGGGCTCGACGGTATAGTGCAGCAGCTGGCAAGAGTTGGTGGTGGTGCAGCGCTCTTCGAGGTGTTTGGTGGTAAGATGTTGCTCGATGCTGCGAGAAAAGGCGACGCAGAATGTATACGACAGTTGATCGAGGCAGGGGCTGACGTTGACTTTCAGCACGGTGGCGGTCCTAGAGCGATACATTTCGCCGCAGCTACTGGCAATGCTCACTGCATAAAATGGCTGCTGTCTGCAGCAGCTGACATTAATGTTAAGGACAAGGCAGGTAGCACCCCACTGCACTATGCAGCAGTGAGTGGCAGTGCGGAGAGCGTGCGTCTACTATTGGCCGCTGGTGCAGACGCGCTTGTCGAGGACTCGCAGTGTGCAACACCACTTCTTTCCGCCGCCATGTTGGGGAATGCGGAATGTGTGAGGGTGCTTGCGTGCGCAGTGAAGAACCTAGAGTCCACAGATCTGCAAGGTTTCACAGCAATGCACCACGCTGCGCGAAACGGCGACGCTGAAAGCCTGAAGCACCTGTTGCGTGCGGGCGCTCGCAGCAGCCCGGTGACCGGTAGCCTGAACACGCCTCTGCACCAGGCAGCAGTCACAGGCAACGCAGAGTGCGCGAGGGTGCTGCTGCAGGCGGGGGCGGACGTGGCCGCGAGAGACGCCGACGGCTTTACCGCGCTGCACTTCGCCGTGCTGGGCGGCAACCCGGACTGCCTCAGGCACCTCCTGGCAGCGGGCGCGGACGTCCGGGCGCAGGAAGCTTCTGGTTTCACACCGCTGCACATCGCGGCAGCGGCGGGCGCGCCGGACGCCGTCAGGCTGTGGTTGGAGGGAGGAGCCGACGCGAACCAGAAGAACGACGTCGGCCACACACCGCTACACCACGCAGCGTCGCACGGCAAGGCTGAGAATGTGAAGCTGCTGCTGGAGGCCGGTGCTGACGCTCTCGCGCCGGACTCGAAAGGCCGCACGCCGCTGCAACTGCCGGCCACCGAGAAGCACGCAGAATGTGTCGCGTTGCTGGAGTGTGCGATCCAGGGCAGGCACCAAATACGTGAATGAAGATGGTCGTGCTCCACCCTACCGTGAAGCTACATCTGGTGTCAGGATGCATATTACACTGGCGGAACTGAGTGAGGTGTTCAAACTTTACAACTTGTGGCGTCCCCGCACTCCAACCGTGTGTTGATATTGTCGACGCCGTAGAGCTGCTATTGCCACATCTCTCGCAGTGCATGTTAAACAACATCTCGGCTCAACCACTTCTTTATAGTGTAAAACGCTAAGAATGACGCGTTTCGGAAGTCAAGCTTCCATCATCAGAATAATAAAAAGTAATAGAACCTGTTAAAACTCGCTAAAATGGAACTTGCACCAGGCACAATGAAATTGTTAATGAAGTTAAAACATTGTAGCGATGCTGCCGTGCGCTAATTCAAGCTCGCTGGTGTGTGTGTGTGTGTGTGTGTGTGTGTGTGTGTGTGTGTGTGTGTGTGTGGTCTGTGCGCGTGTGTCAGTGCAGTGCTGTGCGGTCGTCATTGCTGTACACGACGTTTGTGTAGTTCCGCGTCCAAGCTCTAGAGGCGCTGTGTTTTCTAGCTTTTATATACCTTCTGTTTATTATTATTATTCCTTGTTTTTTGAGTTGGTTAGTAGTTCCGTCCCTCCTGACTTGTACTGCTGTTTTAACGCCAATAACTACTGAAGTTTTCTCAGGATTAAGGACCCTTCTGTAGAGGCCGGAAGCAAATTTTGTAACTCCGACCAGTCCGTGCATGCCGGGCGTCGTCATTTACGCGCTCGCAATAAAGTTATTGTTGCTGAACTGAAGGTCTTTACTCTTCTGAATCACGTTAAGCAAAGGTCGGACAGCCATCAGTTTAGCTGAACCCGACAACATTGTGGCCACTTCCCTTGTTGCAGCCGTGTCTTCCAAGGTGCATCTCCACACAGTCGTCAAAATATAAAAAACTCTAAAATGGTGTCGCCTATGGTGTTCGACATCTAACCAAATGGCTCTCTCCTCTATGGTCGTAAACCGCCCGTGCGTCTTCGTTGATATCACACACCACATAGCCAAACACGACATTAAAACGCGAGTGAGCTTACGCGCAAGTAAACAAGGAAGTCACAGAGATGTCTATACAAACAGATAACGTATACATGTTCCAAGGACCTCATGAAATGATGGTATCCTAAAAATGGCTCTGAGTACTATGGGACTTAATTTCTGAGGTCATCAGTCCCCTAGAACTTAGACCTACTTAAAGCTAACTAACCTAAGAACAGAACTTAGAAGATGCGACAAACCCACTAAAGACATAGCCTACATTGCACTTGTCCATCCTCTGCTGGAATATTGCTGCGTGGTGTTGGATCCCTACCATGTAGGATTGACGAAGGACATCGAAAAAGTGCAAAGAAGGGTAGCTCTTTTCGTGTTATCACGCAATACAGGTGAGAGGGTCACTGATATGATACGCGAGTTGGGGAGGCAGTCACTGAAACAAAGGCTGTTTTCTTTGCAGGGAGATGTATTTACCACATTTCAATCAACAACTTTCTCTTCAGAATGTGAAAATGTTTTGTTGACACCCACCTATGTAGGGAGAAATGATCATCATAGGAAAATAAGAGAAATCAGAGCTCGAACGGAGAGATCCAGGTGTTATTTCTTCTCACACGCCATTCGAGAGTGGAATGGTAGAGAAGTAGTATGAAAGTGGTTCGATGAGCCCTCTCCCAGGCACTTAAGTGCGAATTGCAGAGTAACCATGTAGATGTAGATGCATATTTAGTAAAATGGACACTCGTTTCACCATCTCACTTTTCTACATCTATCCGCCGCAAACTACCACGAGGTGCATGGAACAGGGTACGTGCCATTGTACCAGTTATTAGGGTTTCTTCCAGTTCCATTCACATATGGTGCACGGGTAGAATGATTGTCTGAATCCCACTATGCAAGCAATAATTATTCTAATCTTACCCTCAAGATCCCTATGTGAGCGGTAAGTAGGGTATTGTAGTATATTCCTCGAGTCACCATTTCAGTCTGGTTCTTGAAACTGTATTAACAGACTTTCTCTTGAAGTACACCTTCAAGAAACTTCCAGTTCAGTTCCTTCAGAATCTCTGTAACACTCTCCAAAGTGTTGAACAAACCTATGACCGTTCGTGCTGCCCTTCTCTGTATTCGTTCAATATCCCCTGTTAGTCCTATTTGGTACGGCTCACACACTCTTAAGCAATATTCTAGAATGAGTCGCACGAGTGAATTGTCAGCAATCTTCTTTGTAGACTGATTACACTTCCCCAATATTGTACCAATAATCCGAAGTCTACCACGTCTTTCACACATGAGTGAGCCTATGTGATAATTCCATTTTATGCTCCTACAAAGTGTTACATCTAGCTGTTTGTATGAGCTGGCAGATTGCAACAGGGACTCACTGATATTATAGTCATACGATACAACGTTTTTTTTAGTTTTGTGAAGTGCACTATTTTACATTTCTGAACATTTAAAGCAAGTTTCCAATCTTTGCTTTACTTTGAAAACTTATCAAGGTCTGACTGAATACTTCTGCAGCTTCTTTCAGATGTTGTTGTTGTCGTTGTTGTGGTCTTCAGTCCTGAAACTGGTTTGATGCAGCTCTCCATGCTACTCTATCCTGTGCAAGCTTCTTCATCTCCCAGTACCTACCGCAACCATCATCCTTATGAATCTGCTTGGTGTATTCATCTCTTGGTCTCCCTCTACGATTTTTACCCTCCACACTGCCCTCCAATACTAAATTGGTGATCCCTTGATGCCTCAAAACATGTCCTACCAACAGATCCCTTCTTCTTGTCAAGTTGTGCCACAAACTTCTCTTCTCCCCAATCCTATTCAATACTTCCTCATTAGTTATGTGATCTACCCATCTAATCTTCAGCATTCTTCTGTAGCACCAGATTTCGAAAGCTTCTATTCTCTTCTTGTCCAAACTATTTATCGTCCATATTTCACTTCCATACATGGCTACACTCCATACAAATACTTTTAGAAAAGACTTCCTGACACTTAAATCTATACTCAATGTTAACAAATTTCTCTTCTTCAGAAACGCTTTCCTTGCCATTGTCAGTCTACATTTTATACCCTCTCTACTTCGACCATCATCAGTTATTTTGCTCCCCAAATAGCAAAACTCCTTTACTACTTTAAGTGTTTCATTTCCTAATCTAATTCCTTCAGCATCACTCGACTTAATTCGACCGTAGTTCATTATCCTCGTTTTGCTTTCGTTGATGTTCATCTTATACCCTCCTTTCAAGACACTGTCCATTCCATTCAACTGCTCTTCCAAGTCCCTTGCTGGCCACTGTTGCTACACAAACAGAGGTTGCTAGTGTTAGCACTAAAACCTGCGCTTGCCAGTGCACTTGTAGCGGGGAGAGCCGCAGATTGCAAAACAACCGCAGCAGCACATCGGACAAGGCCGTGGTTTCTGACATTGAGGTACTTCCAGCCTCCCCCCATATGGCACCTTCTGCCCAGGCGAGTCAACCTCCAACTGTTGACAAGGCTCTGCATTCCAAGCCCCCCAAGACAAAGCCTCAGAAGATGAAGGTTCTGCCACCTGAGGAGACTAGTCAGCGTCGGTCCGATGACGAGGCCATCGTACTGTCTGACATCTCCCGTGGGTCGTCATCGGAGCTTATGGACATTGATGTCGACCGGGGGCGATCTTCTCGCCCCAGGAATAAATCTCCGGCCAGTACGGTCTCTCCTCCAAAGCACAGAGGCAGGGTGAAAGTTCAGCCACCCTGATCACTGGCTCCCATATTACAGTGGAACCTGAATGGGTTCAGGACGCATGTGGCCGAATTACAACTCCTTATACGAGAGTGCCCCTTGTGCTTATGTCTCCAAGAGACACATTTTCGGGCCACTGATTCTCCTTCTTTACGCGGCTATACCGTATATCGAAAAGATGATCTGACGGGGCAAAGGGCAAAGGGTGGTGTTGCGGTTTTTGTCCGTGACATGCACTCATCATCTGAGCTCCCTCTCGTCACCGACTTGCAAGCAGTTGCAGTAGACATTCTTGTGGGTCGGAGGCTCACAGTCTGTTCTGTTTATTTACCACCTCCGGATGCGAAAGACTCTGAGGCTCTCACGGACCTTATTAGCCAACTCCCCCGCCCATTTCTTCTTCTGGGGGACTTCAACACTCATAATGTCTCATGGGGCTCTCGGACTACTTGCCCCAGGGGTCGCATTCTGGAAAGCGTCATGATGTCGGAAGAACTGTGCCTCCTCAACTCTGGTGCTCCCACTCATTTCTGTACTGCTTCCGGATCGTCATCGGCTATTGTCCTTTCCTTTTGCTCTCCAGCACTCGCGGATTCTGCTCTGTGGGAGGCTGCAGCTGACCTCCATTCTAGTGACCATTTCCCCCTCTGGATTCGCCTCCTGGATGAGGCTGTGGCATTATCAGTGCCGCCCCAGTGGCACCTTTGCAGAGCTGACTGGACACTTTTCAGCCAACTGGCTGTTTTGGAACACCGTGCCAGCGTCCACGAATGGGTAGACCATGTTGCAGCCGTGATCTCACATGCTGCTGCATTGTCAATCCCACGGTCATCCGGTCATCCCAAGAGGCGTCCTGTCCCTTGGTGGACCACTGAGTGCCACTCAGCCATCCGCGCCCGCCGTGCAGCACTGCGCCGCTTCAAGTGCCGTCCCTCAGCTGACAATCTTGCGGCCTTTCGGGTGGCAAGGGCCAGAGCGCGGCGAGTGATTAAAGAGAGCAAACGACGGTCATGGCAATCGTTCTTGAATTCCATCTCTCGCTCCACTAGTTCTACGAAAGTATGGGAAGCCATCAGGAGGATTTCCGGGAAACTCAGCCAGCTACCTGTCACGGCATTGCTGCATCAGGGATGTCTCCTCACGGCGCCGAGAGACATTGCCCAGACACTGGCGATGCATTTTGCGGAATCTACCGCCACTATTAACTGTGATCCAGATTTCTGCCGCTACCGCACTGCCATCGAAAGGGGTCACTTGGACTTCCGGTCTCTAAATTCTGAACCCATAACTGCCCCTTCACAATGTGGGAACTGGATTCTGCGCTGTCTGTGGCTCATGATACTGCGCCTGGTCATGATCAAATCTGGTACAGCATGCTGCGGCACCTGTTGCTGCCATCCAAGGAAGTTCTCCTGAACTGTTTCAATATGATATGGTTATCTGGCACGTACCCTGACTCGTGGAGGGAGGCAATTTTGATTCCCCTCCTCAAACCAGGGAAGGACCGAACGCATCCCAGTAGTTATCGGAGTATTGCTTTGACGAGCTGTGTTGGGAAGACGTTGGAACGCATGGTCAACCGCCGCCTGGTTTGGCTGCTCGAGACCAGGCAGCTCCTTAGCCCCTCTCAGTGTGGCTTTAGGAGATGTCGTTCCACTATAGACAACTTGACCCTGCTTGAGGCCGCCATCCAGCAGGCCTTTCTACGTAACCAGCATTGTCTAGGGGTCTTCTTTGACATTAATAAGGAGTATGACACTACTTGGCGCCGCCTTATCCTCAATCAACTCCATGAGTGGGGCTTTCGTGGCCGTCTCCCCATCTTCATTCGGTCCTTTCTTTCTCACCGCCTCTTTCGGTATCGGGTTGGTAATGTGCTATCGGATTTGTACGTGCAGGAGAATGGTGTTCCTCAGGGCAGCGTTTTAAGTGTCACCCTCTTTGCCGTTGCTATTAACAGTATCACGTCCACTATCCGGAGTCCTGCCCAATGCTCCTTGTTTGTGGACGATTTTGCTGTTTTCTGTTCTTCCTCCAGTCTTGTCAGTGCTAGTCGGCAGTTACAACTTACGATAAAGCGCTTAGAGGCATGGACTGCAAAGACGGGTTTTACCTTTTCTGCAGACAAATCTGTGTGTGTTCATTTTCATCGTTCTCGGCGTCTTTTTACCTCCCCTGAATTGCGTCTAAGGGACACCGTTCTTCCTTTTAGAGACACTGTGAGGTTCCTGGGCCTCACTTTTGATTCTAGGGTGTCGTGGTTGCCTCACCTTAAAGACCTCAAGGTGCGGGCCCTGAAGGCACTGAATATTTTGAAGTGTCTGAGCCATCGGTCCTGGGGAGCAGATCGGGCGCGTCTGCTGCAGTTTTATAGGGCTTTCGTCCGATCGCGTCTTGACTATGCTTGCACCGTGTATGGGTCAGCAAGGCCTTCGTATCTGAAGATCCTTGACGCAGTACAGCATGAGGGTATCAGGCTGGCCACTGGTGCCTTCCGTACCAGTCCCATCCCCAGCCTGTGTGCTGAGGCAGGGGAACCGCCGCTCGCCATCCGGCGGAAACTCCTCATGGTGGGACGGGTGTGTCATTTCCTTGCCTGTCCTACCTCCCCAGCGTACCCTACCGTTGCCCGACCGCCTATGGAACGTCTCTTTTCCAGTCGTCCCAGGGCAACAAAACCATTTGGGATTCGTGCCAAGCATTTGCTTGAGTCCCTTGGTGTGGAGCGTGTGGCCCCCCAACGACAAGGTTTTACTCGCCTGCCTCCCTGGTTGCTCCAGAGGCCCAGCATCCTTCTAGACTTGTCGGAGTACCGGAGGAACTGCACTCTGGCGTTTGTTTTTACCTCCTTATTTTACGATATTTTAAACCAGCATCCGGACCATGTACCTGTATTCACAGATGGCTCTAAACAGGGGGACTCTGTTGGTTGTGCTGTTGTTTTCCCTGATCGAGTCGTCAAGTTACGGCTTCCTGCAGCGTTTACCATCCTCGATGCCGAATTGTTTGCAATCTTGCGGGCATTGGAGCAGATGAGATGTGTTACCAGTCTTAAGTTCCTCGTCTTTTCTGACTCCCTGAGTGCCCTTCAGACCATGCAACACTTGTACCCAGCGGATACGGTCGTCCAGAACATCCATGATGCCCTACTCCACCTGCAACAGCAGGGGAAGGAGGTTTCTTTCTGCTGGGTGCCGGGGCACGTGGGTATTAGGGGAAACGAACTGGCGGATGTGGCTGCCAAAGATGCATGTTCCCTCCCTCACGTTGTTGAATGTGCCGTCCCCCTCCATGCTGTAACCTCCCTTTTGCGTTTTCGTGTTCTGCATCAATGGGAAGAGGAGTGGTTGGCAGTTTCTGACAATAAGCTGCGTCTGGTAAAGGCCACTACGCGACCATGGCGTACGTCCTACCAGTCATACAGGCGGGATGAGGTTCTCCTCACTCGCCTCCGCATTGGACACAGTCCCTTCACGCATGGTTTTTTACTCCGGCGGGAGGACCCCCCAATCTGCAGTGCTTGCGGCGTCCAGATTACTGTCCGCCACATTTTACTTGCCTGTCTTTTATTCTCTGACCAGAGGGCGGTGGTTTCCTTGCCACCGGATTTGCCCTCTATTTTGCAAGACGACGCAGCGACTGTGGTTAAGGTCTTACGGTTTTGTGTCCTGTCCAATCTGTTGCCTCGGATTTTAGGGAGAAGGTTTTAATGTGCTGCTGGGTGACTGGCTCACCCAGGTTTTAGGTAAGAGGTCCGCCAGTCACGATTACCTCCTTGTTTCCCTTCGGTATCTGTTCTCTTTTCCTTGTGTTTCCTTTCCTTTTTAGTGTGTTTCTTATCCTCTTGTTTTGCCTCTGTATGTGCGCATTTGGAACTGCGTCAGGCCTGTGTCTTTTAGCCGTTCTCCTTGTTCGGCGTCCGTCTTCGTCCCTTCACCGCTTGTGTTCCTGTTTCTATGCGTTTGGGCGCTGATGACCACGCTGTTTAGCGCCCGTAAACCTCAAACACACACACACACACACACACACACACACACCGTCTCTGACAGAATGACAATGTCATCGGCAAACCTCAAAGTTTTTATTTCTTCTCCATGGATTTTAATACCTACTCCGATATTTTCTTTTGTTTTCTTTACTGCTTGCTCAGTATACACATTGAATAACATCGGGGAGAGGCTACAAACCTGTCTTACTCCCTTCCCAACCACTGCTTCTCTTTCATGTCCCTAGACTCTTATAACTGCCATCTGGTTTCTGTACAAATTGTAAATAGCGTTTCGCTCCCTGTATTTTACCCCTGCCACCTTTAGAATTTGAAAGAGAGAATTCCAGTCAACCTTGTCGACACCTTTCTCTAAGTCAACAAGTGCTAGAAACGTAGGTTTGCCTTTCCTTAATCTTTCTTCTAAGATAAGTCGTAAGGTCAGTATTGCCTCACGTGTTCCAGTATTTCTACGGAATCCAAACCGATCTTCCCCGAGGTCGGCTTCTACTAGTTTTTCCATTCGTCTGTAAAGAATTCGTGTTAGTATTTTGCAGCAGTGAGTTATTAAACTGATTTTTCTGTAATTTTCACATCTGTCAACACCTGCTTTCTTTGGGATTGGAATTATTATATTCTTCTTGAAGTCTGAGGGTATTTCGCCTGTCTCATACATCTTGCTCACCAGATGGTAGAGTTTTGTCAGGAGTGGCTCTCCCAAGGCCGTCAGTAATTCCAATGGAATGTTGTCTACTCCGGGGGCCTTGTTTCGACTCAGGTCTTTCAGTGCTCTGTCAAACTCTTCACACAGTATCGTATCTCCCATGTCATCTTCATCTAGATCCTCTTTCATTTCCACAATATTGTCCTCAAGTATATCGCCCTTGAATAGACCCTCTATATACTCCTTCCACCTCTCTGCTTTCCCTTCTTTGCTTAGAACTGGGTTTCCATCTGAGCTCTTGATGTTCTTTCAGGTAGTATTTCATTATCTAAGTATGGATGCTATGCCACCAGAACATCCCCTCAAAAACAGCGAATTATGCACGGCCTGTTGCATTCACCCCTAAGACATTGAACGCTTGGCTTCCACTTTCACCTACTCAGATATTTTAAAATTTCGATACCAGAGTGAAGACTGTGAGACCGCAGACTGCTATTGGGAACGGCGTCACAAAGGATGTGGACCGAATGAAATTTAAGAAATTTGGTATTTTTTGAATGACTGCAGGTTCCACACATACTACAGGTAAGACTGAACACTGCAACGAAAACTGAAATAAACCTGTGAACTGGTGAAAAGGTAATGAAACGGCACTTAAGTAGCTCAAAATAAGTTAGTATAGTATGAAATTATTACATCTACATATCAAGCTGCTTATATGTCGAAAGGTGAAAACAGAAAGACAAGTACGAGCAGACAGGTACCTCCTAGCTGCTCTCTGAAAAAAACTTGAAGGCTGCACCTTAATAAATTAACAAATAACACAAATATGAGCATCACCTCTTTGATTGCATATGTTTCGAAAAAATTTTACTCAAAATAGCTTTCTTTCTTTCTTTAAAAAACAAGGGTGTTGCAGTTTCTAGCTCCATAATTCAAATTTATAAAAAATGGACACAAATAGTTTTGTACACAGTTGGATTAACAAAATCAGTTACGCGTTACAAAAAATAATGTTACGTTTAGAAATTGTAGTTCGTTGCTTTACTCTCTGGAAAATAGCTAAATAAACTACATTCATAACTCAGCGAAAAGAGTAACTGTTTTTATGCTTAAGCATCTACATAAATATATCACTTATTGTTTTTTAAGTTACAGTGAAAACACCTTATCTAAAAAACGCTGTCTACTACGATAAGCAATGTGTAAGCTACATCCAACAAGAAAACAACTTTTATAAATTACAACAATGAGTGCTGTGACCGGATGAAACAAGAGTCATCCTGTCGCACCTGTGGGTTTTCTGATTGCTCTGGGAAAAGGCACATCAAACAAGACCACATGCAATACCGGTTCACTTTATTACATAAATAAATGAAACATTTACTCAACTTTAACACACTTCTTAGACAGGATTGTTGTATAATTTACAGATGTAATTGACTGGTAAAGCTTCACTTGAACACTTATTAACAAATTGTTTTCTTGCAATACAAAATGCAACATTAACAATTTCGTCAGAAACCTTGCAACTCGTGGGGCATAATGTCGCTAGCACTGTGACTATTAATGATATCAGTGGTGCTACATCCTATATCCTTTATCCTTTATCTTTCACTTCTACTTCTTCTTCTTATTATTCTTCTTCTTTTCTTCCACTGCTGTCTGCTGTCACCATGTGTGAGAGCTGTTTAATAGATTTAGATAGAGACTGTTGTCACTCAAGCTGCCCTGTTTTACCAGCTGCAGTTTGCGATGAATGGTTGTCTGCGCCTCTATAACTCTGCATTTTGTCGACATGCTGTCATATACGAGGGTCAATCCAAAAGAAATGCACACTATTTTTTGTAAAAATATAGTTTTCATTCAGCATGTGTGAAAGTCTTACAGTGTGTAGATACATCCTTCCCGCTTGTTTTCAGACTTAGTTCAACCTGTTCCCGTGTGTGGCGCCGTCACAGCATATCTTCAAGACGGCTGCTACACTTGACGTTCGTCAGAAGCAACGTGCTGTCATAGAATTCCTGTGCTGTGAAAACGACACAGTGGGAAACATTCACAAGAGGTTGAAAAAGGTATATGGAGATGCTGCTGTCGATCGCAGTACAGTTAGTCGGTGGGCAAGCAGGTTACGTGATGAAAGCGGGCACGGCAATATTGTCCTCGCAGCGGCAGGCCTCGTACTGCACACACTCCAGGCAATGTGCATGGAGGTAACGAATTGGTGACTGCTGAGAGTGAACGAATTGTCACGCTACATTGGGATAGGGGAAGGAAGTGTTTGCAGAATACTGAAAGTGTTGGCGTTAAAAAAGGTTTGTGCCATGTAGGTTTCCAGGTTGTTGACAGTGGCTCACAAAGAAACAAGAAAAGCGGTGTGCAGCGAACTTTTGGAACAGTACGAAGGTGCTGGAGATGAATTTCTTGGAAGAATTGTGACAGGTGATGAAACATGGCTACATCATTTTTCACCAGAGACGAAGAGGCAATAAATGGAGTGGCATCATGCAAATTCACCGAAGAAAAAAAAAAAATTAAAAACTACACTTTCTACTGGAAAAGTTATGGCTACGGTGTTTTTCGATTCCGAAGGACTCTTGCTTGTGGACATCATGCCAAGTGGAACCACCATAAATTCTGATGCTTATGTGACGACACTGAAGAAACTTCAAGCTTGACTGAGTCGTGTACGACCACATGGGCAAAAGCAGGATGTTTTGCTGTTGCACGACAATGCACGACCACATGTCAGTAAAAAAAAAAAAAACATGGAAGAGATCACAAAACTCGAATGGACAACATTGAAACACCCGCCTTACAGTCCTGACCTGGCTCCATGTGACTATCATCTCTTTGGGAAACTGAAAGACTCTCTTCGTGGAGTAAGGTGTGAAGATGATGACTCCCTTGTGCACGCTGCCAAACAGTGGCTCCAAAAGGTTGGCTTAGAATTTTACCATGTGGGTACACAGGCGCTGGTTCCAAGGTAGCGTAAGGCAGTTGAGAGGGATGGAAATTATGTGGAGAAATGAAAATTTTGTTCCTAAAGTATGGATCTACACACTGTAAAACTTTCAAACATGTAGAATAAATGATGGATTTAAAAAAAAATAGTTTGCATTTCTTTTGGAATGAGATAGAACACATCATATACAGTCTAGTAACGGTTTTATCGTCTACCTTTCCATTTATTATTTTGAATAACTTCAGAAGGGTTTCATCGCCGTCTTTCCTAGTTCCTCTCGTCGCGAAATTTATGCATGATGATTATTTAATCTCTTCAAACGTTTTTTTTTCGGATCATTACAGTCGCAGTAAGACCCTTATTGATCTTTGCATTTCTAATCTTGATATACGACTGTATTCTATTATTCAACTGCTTCTCCTGAGATTCACTTTTCGTAGCTGTTGTCTCGATAATGCTATCGAATTATGTTAGCCTTACGTTGAGTGCTTGCTCATTTCACTTGATTGTGTCAGTCGCTTGTGGTTAGGCTCTTGGAGCTGATGCCTTAACACCCCTATACATTTCCAAACACCTTGCGTTGATTGCCTCGATTTTTCTGTCAACTTATAAACATATGTTTGGCTGTAGCACCTTGCATACACGCGAATTTATCCATAACCTACAATATAATGAAACAGTTACATTTTGGTACAGTACCTTGTATGCAGAATCTCGAAGTTTCGGCTGTATCGGCATTAATTCAATTTGCGAATTTTATCAGTAACCATAAAACATAATGTGAGTTTATTCCAGCTATTCCCAAAACTGTTGATACATTCATTGAATGATACGTCGGTTCCTGTATGCTTGGTAAAGATGCTTTAAATTCAGATTGTTCTGTTTGAAAGCGATACTAAGGTTCGTATTTTCCGTACCACCTGCTTCGGGATCCGTGAGTATGGCTGCCTCAAATAAAATACATCGGAATGCATATGGAGGACAAAGCAGATATATATCTCCGACACTTTGAAAAAATTTTGGAAGCACGAATTCGGGCAAAATTAGAGGGAAGAATGAGAGAAGAGCAACATGGCTTCAGAACAGGAAGGTCCACGGTGGATCAAATTTTTGCTGTAAGAAAACTGCAGGAATATGAATATGGAATGGATCTACTAATGAACTTCCTGGAGACTAAAAATCGTATGATTACACTCTACATATTACATTCATTTTACATATTACATACTCAAGTGCCTGGAATGTTCATAAAGTGATTTTGGACTCGTATAAGAAACTTACTGAATGATGTAACAGTCTGATGCTGTAGATTTTACTTGTTTCTCACACAACTTATACCTCTGCTACGCGATACACAGATTTAAGTGACTGCCTCAAGTTATTCAATATCATGTTCTCCTTTCAGTGTATGAGTCCTGCTACAAACACTATGATGTGGATGCATGAAAGCAGATCGATAGCCCAAATCCTATTAAACTGTAGTTTGTTGGTTTTAAAACTGGTAAATAATAAATGATTTTTTCCTACTCAATGTATTTGTTTTCAAAAATAGTATATTGTTACAACCTCTCAAACTCAGCGGTTCCAATATGTCAGAACGACCGAGAGGTAGGATTTGGGAGAGAGAAATAATACTCACACCGAAATGTGCAGAGAAATACAGGCAACTGTGTCATCGACTTTATTCCATCGAAGGTACGCAGCGGGCCTTCTGCGATGGCGATTGCGTAAAGTGGCAACGCAGAAGTGCGTCACATAGAGAGCATTCCAGAGTGCCCCTGAGTGCTACAAAGCCAAGAAGAATCGCTTCTTGGCTTTTGGCAAGATCAATGTTTAGTTTTTATTGGCAAGGACAAAGGAAAGGAAATAATTTATTTAATTTCTATAATAATGCGTGAGATCACCCACGACTTTAATTGTTTTGCACTTGTCAACACTTTTCATCCACACTGACGCAAATTCAGATCCATTTATTTTACGATGATTCCTGGTCCTGAGAACCAAAGACATAGAAGAAAGGTAACACGATTTACCCATACCTCTATTGTAGACCTCTGCTATCTGAAATGTCCGATAAGCAATGACGTCACAGCTGTTAAAACTTTATAGACCTGAAACTTTATCGACTTTCGGTCCACGTACTAGAGCAACGATGATCCAGCCATTACCATGCTGCTTGCTATCTTTGTTTCTAAAGGTAAAGTTGAGGACTCCACCGCAGAACACTGATGGACCATGCAAGATGACTTGTGCACCTACGTAGTTCTCGGTATTAATAACAATTTTATCAAAATTAGACATGATTGTCTTAATGGGAATTCCGCGATCACTCATTAAATAAAATATGGCGTTTTATTCTTCGATCGCTATTCTTTATTTTCAGTTACCGGTTTCGGGCTAGCTGCCCATCTTCAGATCTGTTAGACAAAGTTTAAAAATATAATTAATAAGAGTGATACACTTAGTGATAGAAATATCTTAGTTTACAAAAAGAAATTTTGGAACGTATTAAATGCCAACATACCATATATAGCAGTTACAGAGGAACTTTTCCGTACAGAACAATCGGTTCGCTGTCACAAGTAAAGTAAATGTTAATCTGTTAAAACCTTATATCGCAGTTTTGAAGAGTAACTTGATTGGTAACAGTTAAAAATACCCTCTACCTATACCAGTTGTGCACCTGTTATTATTTCACCATATATATGGCGAATATTCTTTTTAATAAAACAATTTTAAAGTAATAACGTATGAATGAGATTATTTGAGTGGACCATGAAACGAAAAAATTTACACTAATTTAAAATTTCTTTATAAAGAAACTTAAAAATATAATTAAAACGCAGATATTATTTCGAAAACGTCCGTTTCCTCTTCTTTGTTTTGATTGGTGGTGGAGTGGGTTTCCCTACGTCAGAACGTATACAACGCCACGCCGAGTTCTCTTCCGCCGCGCCCAATTCACCTCGACGTCAGTGCGCTGAGGGCCGTTCCGCTCCAGCTGGCGCTTACTGGAGCGTGCTGTGTCGTTCAAGTGTAAGCCCAAAACAGGTCTTTAAAAATCTCATAATAACTCCTGTGCATAAAATCGCTTTGCTCATTATGTAGTAGGCCTGGGGTTCTTCTTTGATGAGCGTATATTTCAGTCTTTTCGAGCACGTTGAGATAGACTTTTTGGAGCTTTATGTAGCACCTCCATTTCTTCATTTATATTACTCACTTCATGTTTACTCTCTTTTACATGTGTTGCAAATGCTGTAAGATTGCTATGACTACAATGTTCCCTGTATCGAATTTCAAAATTCCGCCCTGTTTGTCCTATATAATAACTGTCACATTCAGCACATTTGATCTTATATACTCCGGAATTGTTGTATTTCATTTGTTTCGTCGTTGCTGGTGTATGTCCTAATGTGTCATTTGACTTTCATTCTGAAAAGCCACTGCGATGTTTTTTGGAAAGCATTTTGCAATTCTGTCCGACACACGACCTTTGTATGTCAGAGTGGCAACTTCTTCTTAACTTTAATTTACCTAGAATCGTTGCTGATACCCGCGGATTTGTTTTTGATCTTGTTAAACATACGTGCAACATCTTGTGTCCTGTATCCATTTGATGCTGCTACTTGCTTAATAATACCTAGTTCTTTCTGCAGCTCATCTTCCATTAGTGGCAATCTCAGGGCACTTTTATGCTGCGCCGGGTGGTGCGTCGTCGCTTTTATGATGTTGTCAGAGCAACTGTCTTTTCTATAGACGCCGAAAACGTGCCTGCCTCCCCCCTTTCTGACGGTCAAATCTAAATAGTTAATCGCCCCATTGCTTTGCATTTCTAACGTGAATTGAATTTTTGGATGCTTCTCGTTTAAAACTTTAGTCATTTCTTCTACTTCTTCTTTTTCCCTTTGTATAATAAAATAGTTTCGTCAACATACCGTCTGTAATAAATTAACTTCTCCTTAATTTCTGGAAAAGGGCTGAAAATTTTGTTCTGAAAGTCATTCATAAAAATTGCAGCTAAAATGCCTGATAGACTGTTTCCCGTAGCTAAACCCACCAATTAAAACAAAGAAGAGGAAACGCACATTTTCGAAAGAATATCTACACTTTAATTATATTTTATGTTTCTGTATAATGAAATTTTAAATTAGTGTAAATTTTTTCGTTTTATGGCCCACTCAAAAAAGATTATTCATATGTTATCACTTTAAAATTGTTTTATTAAAAAGAATATTCGCCATTAGTATATACGTTGAAATAATAACAGATGTACAATTGTTATAGGTAGATGGCACTTTTTACTGTTACCAGTCAGGTTACTCTTCAAAACTGCGATATAAGGTTTTAACAGATTAAAATTTACTTAACTTACGACAGCGAACAGATTGTTCTGTACGGAAAAGTTACTCTGTAACTACTATATATGGTATGTTGGCATTTAATACGTTCCAAAATTTCTTTTTGTAAACTAAGATATTTCTATCACTAAGTCTATCACTCTTATTAATTATATTTTTAAACTTTGTCTAACAGATCTGAAGCTGGGCAGCTAGCCCGAAACAGGTAACTGAAAATAAAGAATAGCGATCGAAGACTGAAACGCCATGTTTTATTAAATAACAATATTGTCTATTCCAGAATGAGATTTTCACTCTGCAGCGGAGTGCTAGTCCAGCATGGTTTGCAGGATAGCTTCTGTAAAGTTTGGAAGGTAGGAGACGAGATACGGGCAGAAGCAAAGCTGTGAGTACCGGGCGTGAGTCGTGCTTTGGTAGCTCATATGGTAGCCGGCACGGTAGCTCAGCGTGTTCGGTCAGAGGGTTAGGTGCCCTCTGTAATAAAAAAAAAAAAAAAAAAAAAAACTGAGTTAATCGATCAACAACGAACTTAAAGCGAACAAGATGAGACTAAAAAAAAAAAAAAGATGGTAGAGCACTTGCCCGCGAAAGGCAAAGATCCCGAGTTCGAGTCTCGGTCGGGCACACAGTTTTAATCTGCCAGGAAGTTTCATATCAGCGCACACTCCGCTGCAGAGTGAAAATCTCATTCTGGAAACATCCCCCAGGCTGTGGCTAAGTCATGTCTCCGCAAATTCCTTTTTTTCAGGAGTGCTAGTCCAGCATGGTTCGCAGGAGAGCTTCTGTAAAGTTTGGAACGTAGGAGACGAGGTACCGGCAGAAGGAAATCTGTGAGAACCGGACGTGAGTCGTGCATCGGTAGCTCAGATGGTAGAGCATTTGCCTGCGAAAGGCCAAGGTCACGAGTTCGAGTCTCGGTCGGGCACACAGTTTTAATCTGCCAGGAAGTTTAATATTGACTATTGCTTTATATACTATAAGGCAGGTATGCCTTCTCCTCTTATAATATACCGGAATCTGCAGCATTGGCTTCCGGTCGCCCAGCCTTGCGAACATAGCGATCCAACTCGCGATACGGCTAAGTGGCTTCAGCAAGCGCGACTCGTGGACCCCATGCAGAGCGCCGAAAGGAGGCAGCTTTTCACAATATACAGGGTGATTCAAAAAGAATACCACAACTTTAAAAATGTGTATTTAATGAAAGAAACATAATATAACCTTCTGCTATACATCATTACAAAGAGCATTTAAAAAGGTTTTTTTCACTCAAAAACAAGTTCAGAGATGTTCAATATGGCCCCCTCCAGACACTCGAGCAATATCAACTGGTTCTCTAACTCGTTCCACACTCTCTGTAGCTTATCAGGCGTAACACTTTGGATAGCTGCTGTTATTTCTCGTTTCAAATCATCAATGATGGCTGGGAGAGGTGGCCGAAACACCATATCCTTAACATACCCCCATAAGAAACAATCGCAGGGATAAGATCAGGGCTTCTTGGAGGCCAGTGATGAAGTGCTCTGTCACGGGCTGCCTGGCGGCCGATCCATCGCCTCGGGTAGTTGACGTTCAGGTAGTTACGGACAGATAAGTGCCAATGTGGTGGCGCTCCATCCTGCTGAAATATGAATTGTTGTGCTTCTTGTTCGAGCTGAGGGAACAGCCAATTCTCTAACATCACCAGATAGTGTAGTCCAGTTACAGTAGCACCTTCGAAGAAAAAGGGACCAAAAACTTTATTGGCTGAAATGGCACAGAAAACGTTCACCTTAGGCGAGTCACGTTCATACTGAGTTGTTTCCCGAGGATTCTCAGTGCCCCATACACAGACATTGTGACAGTTGACTTTCCCGTCAGTGTGCGAAGTTGCTTCATCACTAAACACAATCTCTGAAACGAAAGATTCATCTGTTTCTATTTGAGCATGGATAAAATCACAGAAATCGATTCTTTTAATCTTATCAGCTGCAGACAGTGCTTGAACCAATTTCAGACCATAAGGTTTCATAACTAACCTTTTTCGTAGGACTCTCCATACAGTTGATTGTGGAATTTGCAGCTCTCTGCTAGCTCTGCGAGTCGATTTTCCTGGGCTACGAACAAATGCTTGCTGGATGCGTGCTACATTTTCATCACTCGTTCTCGGCCGTCCAGAACTTTTCCCTTTGCACAAACACCCATTCTCTGTAAACTGTTTATACCAACGTTTAATACACCACCTATCAGGAGGTTTAACACTATACTTCGTTCGAAATGCCCGCTGAACAACTGTCGTCGATTCACTTCTGCCGAACTCAATAACACAAAAAGCTTTCCGTTGAGCGGTCGCCATCTTAGCATCAACTGACGCTGACGCCTAGTCAACAGCGCCTCAAGCGAACAAATGTACAACTAAATGAAACTTTATAGCTCCCTTAATTCGCCGACAGATAGTGCTTAGCTCTGCCTTTTGTCGTTGCAGAGTTTTAAATTCCTAAAGTTGTGGTATTCTTTTTGAATCACCCTGTATATAAATGACCTAGTGGATAGTGTCGGTAGTTCCATGCGGCTTTTCGCGGATGATGTTGTAGTATACAGAGAAGTTGCAGCATTTGAAAATTGCAGCGAAATGCAGGAAGATCTGCAGCGGATATTCACTTGGTGCAGGGAGTGGCAACTGACCCTTAACATAGACCAATGTAATGTATTGCGAATACATAGAAAGAAGGATCCTTTATTGTATGATTATATGATAGCGGAACAAACACTGGTAGCAGTTACGTCTGTAAAATATCTGGGAGTATGCGTGCGAAACGATTTGAAGTGGAATGATCAAATAAAATTAATTGTTGGTAAGGCGGATACCAGGTTGAGATTCATTGGCAGAGTCCTTAGAAAATGTAGTCCATCAACAAAGGAGGTGGCTTACTAAACACTCGTTCGACCTGTACTTGAGTATTGGTTATCAGTACTAGATCGGGTTGACGGAGGAGACAGAGAAGATCCAAAGAATAGCGGCGCGGTACGTCACAGGGTTATTTGGTAAGCATGATAGCGTTACGGAGATGTTTAGCAAGCTCAAGTGGCAGACTCTGCAAGAGAGGCGCTCTGCATCGCGGTGTAGCGTGCTGTCCAGGTTTCGAGAGGGCACGTTTCTGGATGAGGTATCGAATATATTGCTTCCCCCTACTTATACCTCCAGAGGAGGTCACTAATGTAAACTTAGAGAGATTCGAGCGCGCACGGAGGCTTTCCGGCAGTCGTTCTTCCCGCGAACCATACGCGACTGGAAGAGGAAAGGGAGGTAATGACAGTGGCGCGTAAAGTGCCCTCCGCCACACACCGTTGTGTGGCTTGCGGAGTATAAATGTAGATGTAGATGTAGAACGCCGTCACTGTAGTGAGCCTCGGCAGCTCCGGCCGTTCTCCGTGGGCAGCTCGTTCAGCGCCCACAGACAGTTCTGCACCAGGGAGACCTCAAGCTAGTATGTGCGGCCCTCCCCCCACTGAAATGACGCGTCGGAGCAGCGGAGGTTGGAGGTACCTTCAGCAGCGATATCCGTCACCAAATGTTCGTCGTGGTTGTCCTGCAACCTAAACAATCGTCATTGTTTCTGGTTCTAGATACGGACAAAACGACGACCCGCTGTCCGATTGAACCTACGGGCTCGCTTATTTATGCGTCTTGTCCTTACGCCTCTGGCGAACAGTTCCTCTGGAGGGGACAAGAGGAGTGCTCTTTGATAATTACAATGCCAGCTTTCCTCAGCCTGCTTCGTCTCTGCACAAAGGTCAGTAGGGGCTATTGTAACTGCTACGTGTGGGTCCTTCACGTCTGTGTCCTGTGGCTGCCCTAATCATTTCATATTTTTCTACAGCTCCAGCCGAGTCGCGCCTCCTAGTCTGCGAGCAGTGTCGTAAGCCTGCTTCACAGAATTGTTCGCAAAATATCCACAAGGCCCGCGCCTGCCATTGGATCTGCCAGTCGGTTCTTGCCTTCCAGCCACAGCTGCCCGAGATTTACAAGAATTCCCCAAATCCACGTCTGTACTTATTTCTGACGCACCATATTCCCTCTCTTCCGACACGAGTCGTCCCGAATCTTCAGCATCGATCACCCGCTAATAATTTACACATTGACGACAATCTCCCGATTTTACCGCAAAGGACTTCAGCTCACGTTCTACTACTACTACGTATCACTTGTCATACGATCACACACCTTAAAACTAACTGCTTTCCCGACCAATGCAGGTCAACCATTCTATTGGGAACTGGTGTGTCAAACATCCGCAGCCTACGCCTTCTTTTATCTTTTTCCAGAAATGCAGTTCGCAAATGCCTGCTAGAAATATACCACAACTGGTGGCTGTCAGGCTCACCACTAGTACTTAATGCTTCCGTTCTTCCCGGAAATGGTATAAATGCTGCCACCTTTGTTCCATCGAAGTTCCTCATTGCTGGGACTCAGTGTATCCAAGGACTGAAAAACCTCTTGATTGAGCATGTCATTTAAATACGTTAAATTTTGAACGGTTACTTCCCCCAGACATCCTTGTGGCCATTACAACAAATTCCGCGACAATGTCATAAAAGTTGAGCCTCTAAGGGTAGCTGGAAGACGAAAATCGGTCGCAACTACCTCGAAAGCCGTGCCATTAATGATGATTCCGCTTTCCCAGTGCTCGAGTTTTTTCAACCTTGATGCTCTGCCTCATTCATAGCAATTCAGCCATACATTTTTCTGCGTCGTGTGGTAGCCACGGGGTCTAGGGCGCCTTGTCACGGTTCGCAGGGCTTCCTTCGTCCCCCCCCCCCGCCCCTCCCCCGCCCCCTCCCCTCCCGTCGGAGGTTCGAGTCCTCCCTCGGGCATGGGTGTGTGCGTTGTCCTCAGTGTTACTTTAAGTTCCATTTACTAATGTGCAAGCCTAGGGATTGAAGACAGCAGTTTGGTCCCATTGCACCTTACCATAAATTTCCAAATACATTTTCCGGCGTGAATACGGAGTATAACTAATGAGTACCCTCCGTCCGAAGTACGTTCGAACTTGCAAAAGCTCTTTCCCACAATTCGTCCCATTTACTTCCCCGAGAAACAAACTCGCTTCACACCTCCGCATATCAGTCCATACCCCGCCACCCAGACAGTTCACCAATTACTCCCTCTTTTTGAGAACGCACAATCCACAAAGAAAAAAACAATATCGATAATAACGACATGGAAAACTAACAGTTTAGCAAAAATAGTAAAAAAAAACAATATCCCTATGGCAAAAATACATATTCCCTGATATAGGCTACTAAACCAAAATAAAAATGTAACAAATTACAGTAATGCAACGTACTTAATCTACCTGAACCTGTCCGATACATCATGCACCTTATGTTGCTCACCAATTCCATGTTCCATCTCACCCTTCAAATTTTTCACCACCTGACAGGATGCCGATAACTCTGCTGTCCCCAATAAGAGACGTTTTTGTATGGAACTGTACCTCGACGTTGACCAGTGAGGCTATTTCCGCGACCTGGTATGGTCCCTGATATTTTGTTAAAAATTGGTTCGTTTTTCCCTTGGCCTGATAGGTACTAGAGACCATTACCCATTGCCCCACGTAGTATTCCGGCAGTTTGCCCATGCGACAGTTTCACAGTCCCTGGCGTTCTAGTGCTTTCGCTTGTGCCTTTTGCACCTTCCACCAAACGTCCCTAATTCTTCTGGCAAACGTCAAAGGGAGATGGCCCTTCCCTGCTGTACAACAACTCAAATGGCGACAACCCCTTTGGAGTGTGATCTTTCCAATTATAGGCGCACTGTAGACACTGTACAGACAAAAGGTAAATAGGCGTCCCAGCCATCGTGTCTGGAACCTATGTACACTCCTGGAAATGGAAAAAAGAACACATTGACACCGGTGTGTCAGACCCACCATACTCGCTCCGGACACTGCGAGAGGGCTGTACAAGCAATGATCACACGCACGGCACAGCGGACACACCAGGAACCGCGGTGTTGGCCATCGAATGGCGCTAGCTGCGCAGCATTTGTGCACCGCCGCCGTCAGTGTCAGCCAGTTTGCCGTGGCATACGGAGCTGCATCGCAGTCTTTAACACTGGTAGCATGCCGCGACAGCGTGGACGTGAATCGTATGTGCAGTTGACGGACTTTGAACGAGGGCGTATAGTGGGCATGCGGGAGGCCGGGTGGACGTACCGCCGAATTGCTCAACACGTGGGGCGTGAGGTCTCCACAGTACATCGATGTTGTCGCCAGTGGTCAGCGGAAGGTGCACGTGCCCGTCGACCTGGGACCGGACCGCAGCGACGCACGGATGCACGCCAAGACCGTAGGATCCTACGCAGTGCCGTAGGGGACCGCACCGCCACTTACCAGCATATTAGGCTCACTGTTGCTCCTGGGGTATCGGCGAGGACCATTCGCAACCGTCTCCATGAAGCTGGGCTACGGTCCCGCACACCGTTAGGCCGTCTTCCGCTCACGCCCCAACATCGTGCAGCCCGCCTCCAGTGGTGTCGCGACAGGTGTGAATGGAGGGACGAATGGAGACGTGTCGTCTTCAGCGATGAGAGTCGCTTCTGCCTTGGTGCCAATGATGGTCGTATGCGTGTTTGGCGCCGTGCAGGTGAGCGCCACAATCAGGACTGCATACGACCGAGGCACACAGGGCCAACACCCGGCATCATGGTGTGGGGAGCGATCTGCTACACTGGCCGTACACCTCTGGTGATCGTCAAGGGGACACTGAATAGTGCACGGTACATCCAAACCGTCATCGAACCCATCGTTCTACCATTCCTAGACCGGTAAGGGAACTTGCTGTTCCAACAGGACAATGCACGTCCGCATGTTTCCCGTGCCACCCAACGTGCTCTAGAAGGTGTAAGTCAACTACCGTGGCCAGCACGATCTCCGGATCTGTCCCCCATTGAGCATGTTTGGGACTGGATGAAGCGTCGTCTCACGCGGTCTGCACGTCCAGCACGAACGCTGGTCCAACTGAGGCGCCAGGTGGAAATGGCATGGCAAGCCGTTCCACAGGACTACATCCAGCATCTCTACGATCGTCTCCATGGGAGAATAGCAGCCTGCATTGCTGCGAAAGGTGGATATACACTGTACTAGTGCCGACATTGTGCATGCTCTGTTGCCTGTGTCTATGTGCCTGTGGTTCTGTCAGTGTGATCATGTGATGTATCTGACCCCAGGAATGTGTCAATAAAGTTTCCCCTTCCTGGGACAGTGAATTCACAGTGTTCTTATTTCAGTTTCCAGGAGTGTAATAGATCAACATCTTTGGAATTGTTTCTTGCAACCGATACATTCTCCCGTTAGTCTACAGATGAAACGGACTCATCCGTAACGGCCTTGTATGCAACACACGGCGTAGCTGCTTCATTAAATTCGAGACAAAATTCGCATCTTGGTCCGTAATTATGGTCTCAGGCACTGCAAACTGTATTATCCAATTGTTTGCAAACGGCTTTCTTGGTTCCTGGAAATCACCCAGGTCTCACTTCCATAGAGCAGTGTGGGAACTGCAACAGTTTTGCATGAGTGACTTTCATGGGTTTGTTTTTTAGGTTTCTGTTTATTATTCCGCATACCTGGCTGAATTTACTAAGCTTAATTTCAATGTGTCTGCCGTAGCCATATGTCATTTCACATCAGAGGTAACTGAAATGGTTTACTTGCTCTAAAATCTTCTCATCGATCGCTATTTTGATTCTGATTGGTTCTTTCCTCATGAAGGCCTAGAAAGCCGGATTCAGGCACAAGAAATGAAATTCGTTAGAGGTGTTAAAGGTTGCACAAGAGAAGACAGGCTAAGAAATCAAGATACTATAGAAGAACTGCAAATCTTTAGCCTCAGTGATAAAATTCTAGATTACAGAACAAAACTGAACGAACATCTACAAAGAATGGAGAGGGAGACACTTCCCTTAAAGGCAAGAAATTATAAGTGCCGTGGGAGAAGAGACACAGGAAGAGCCCGACAGAACCGGGTTAATTCCTGCCTAATACCTGAAGAGAAGATGAAGATGTTAACAAACGCCTGTGGTACAGTGCTAACCAGCTAGTCTGGCATCGTTACCATTGCCAATAAGCGAGAAAAGTGATCCTACATGTCTTTTATTAAATGGCCGTAGGACATCCAATCCTAACAAAGAAAACGGACTGGACGCCTCTGGTAACCTTGCAAAGGCATTTTGTGATGCATAATGTTGGCCCTGTGCGCGCATTGCACACAGTCCTTAGCACACTGCTGCACGTTATGGTTCCTGTTTCTCCACCAAAACTGCCCCACTGCACCATCTGTCCGTTTCATTTCGCCCACCATGACCTCGCAGCATTTGGTCGTGAGCTTGCTGCGAAACGTCCTTCCGGAAACCCTATGCAAGCACCATTCGTGGCCCGCACCTTGTCGCACCCTCGTGCATAACCAAACGCATATGAAGATGGTAACTGTTCTCGAAAGAACAGATACCATTGATGACCGTGCAGCTTCTCTAGAATAAATGATAATTAATTGAAACCCTCAGCTGCCGAAAGGTGTTGTTGATATACCTCGATGGGGACAGCTGAGAATGTGTGCCCAGACCGGTACTCGAACCCGGGATCCCCTGCTTACATGCCAACGCTCTATCCATCTGAGTCACCGAGGACACAGATGAAGAGCGGGACTATGGTGACCTATCCCTTGCACGCTTCCCGTGAGACCCACATTCCCAACTGTCCACAATCTACACACATTTTCAGCTGTCCCCAGCGAGGTATATCAACAACAGCTGTCGGCAGCCTAAGGTTTCAATTAATTATCATTTATAACCAAATGTGGCTGTGACTTAAATGCCTGACACTCCTTATCCCTTGCCTGTGTCTGTTCGCACTCAGCAACGCTCTTCCCTAGCGTACTAAACACTGCTGCCCCGCGGCTTAACGAATCTGCATTTTCGTGTGATGTCGCCGGCCGTTGTGGCCGAGCGGTTCTAGGCGCTACAGTCTGGAACCGCGTGACTGCTACGTTCGCAGGTTCTAATTCTGCCTCGGGCATGGATGTCCTTAGATTAGTTAGGTTTAGGTAGTTCTAAGTTATAGGGGACTGATGACGTCAGAAGTTAAATCCCATAGTGCTCAGAGCCATTTGAACAATTTTGCGTGTGATCTCCTTGGCCTAGGGATTACCTCGTACTCAAACTCACTAAGCTTACGTGCCTACCGAATTCATCTGCAACATAGATCTTTCAAAACAAGCAACTATTACAATGAGGCACCACCTTAAACGTCCTACAATACAGATAAAACTGAAAATATCTAAGACCATATACACTGAAGAGCCAAAGAAACTGATACACTTGCCTAATATCGCGCAGGGCCCCCGCGAGCACGCGAAGTGGGGCCGAGGACGTTAGAGGTAAGTCTTATAGTCTGACGAAGATTTATGAATTTATAGTTTTAGCTTGACGATGACCACTATGGAAAAACGGTAATTACTGTTATTCTGAAGGAGGTTGGGTTATACCGACTGACATCTATGTAAATTCTAGGTAAACTGTGCAACTGAGGCTATTAATTATTAAAATTAAATTAATATTTACACAGTTGCTGACAGGGATGCGAAATGTTGAAGATACACTACTGGCCATTAAAATTGCTACACCACGAAGATGACGCGCTACAGACGCGAAATTTAACCAACAGGAAGAAGATGCTGTGATATGCAAATGATTAGCTTTTCAGAGCATTCAGACAAGGTTGGCGCCAGTGACGACACCTACAACGTGCTGACATGAGGAAAGTTTCCAACCGATTTCTCATACACAAACAGCAGTTGACCGTCGTTGGCTGGTGAAACCTTGTTGTGATGCCTCGTGTAAGGAGGAGAGATGAGTACCATCGCGTTTCCGACTTTGATAAAGGTCAGATTGTAGCCTATCGCGATTGTAGTTTATCGTATCGCGACATTACTGCTCGCGTTGGTCGAGATCCAATGACTGTTAGCAAAATATACAATCGGTGGGTTCAGGAGGGTAATAGGGAAGGCCGTGCTGGATCCAAACGGTCTCGTATCACTAGCAGTCGAGATGGCAGGCATCTTATCCACACGGCTGTAACGGAACGTGCAGCCACGTCTCGATCCCTGAGTCAACAGATGGGGACGTTTGCAAGACAACAACCATCTGCACGAACAGTTCGACGAAGTTTCCAGTAGCATGGAGTGTTAGCTCGGAGACCACGGCTGCGGTTACCCTTGACGCTGCATAACAGACAGGAGCGCCTGCGATGGTGTACTCAACGACGAACCTGGGTGCACGAATGGCAAAACGTCATTTTTTCGGATGAATCCAGGTTCTGTTTACAGCATCATGATGGTCGCATCCGTGTTTGGCGACATCGCGGTGAACGCACATTGGAAGCGTGTATTCGTCATCGCCATACTGACGTATCACCCGGCGTGATGGTATGGGGTGCCATTGGTTACACGTCTCGGTCACCTCTTGTTCGCACTGATCGCACTGTGAGCAGTGGACGTAACATTTCAGATCTCTTAAGACCCGTGGCTCTACCCTTCACTCGATCCCTGCGAAACCCTACATTTCAGCAGGATAATGCACGACCTCATGTTGCAGGTCCTGTACAGGCCTTTATGGATACAGATAATGCTGGACTGCTGCCCCGGCCACCACAATTTCCAGATCTCTCACCAATTGAGAACGTCTGTTCAGTGGTGGGCGAGCAACTGGCTCGTCACAGTACGCCAGTCACTACTCTTGATGAACTGTGGTATCGTGTTGAAGCTGCATGGGCAGCTGTACCTGTACACGCCTTCCAAGCTCTGTTTGACTCAATGCCCAGGCGTATCAAGGCCGTTATTACGGCCAGAAGTGGTAGTTCTGGGTACTGATGTCTCAGGATCTATGCACTCAAATTGCGTGAAAATGTAACCACATGTCAGTTCTAGTTGTCCAATGAATACCCGTTTATGATCTGCATTTCTTCTTGGTGTATCAATTTTAATGGGCAGTAGTGTAGGACATTCTGTCACAATGGCGAAGTTGTTATCTGGTGATACACCCACATTTACTCATTTATATCCACACACGGCCACTTTATATGTGCTAACAAGCATACTTGCCTGCGGTTCTGGGAACTGCGGTCGTTCCAGTGGTGTGGCAGCTGTTGCTGTGATGCTGCTGCCGTGGCTGTGGCGGTATGCTGTAGTTGAAAACAACACCAGGCCCAGTAAACCAGGAAGAGCAACTGTGGGCTGCTATGGCAGTGCGTCCAACAGTATGTGAATGGCCTCGTCCAGCAGTTCCACTACTACCAGATCAAACTGCACTGCACTGCTGGAACCATCACGAACAAAGTATAATCGAACACATATTTGTTAATACCAGTATTTAGAACAGTGATGATGCTAATATTTGATACAGCCTCTCAAAACTAACACTTTTATTTCTAAAATAATTGAAAAGCCACGATCACTTCAATTGTTTATTAGATGATATTCCAGAATTTGAAACACGAACAGCTGCTAGCATAAGTTTCTTAGAAGTAGATACCTTAGGGGTTAGGAAGCAACTCAAATCGCTTGATACGGGCAAGTCTTCAGGTCCAGATTGTATACCTATTAGGTTCCTTTCAGATTACGCTGATACAATAGCTCCCTACTTAGCAAATCATATACAACCGCTCGCTCACCGATAGATCTGTAGCTACAAATTGGAAAATTGCGCAGGTCGCAACAGTGTTTAAGAAGGGTAGTAGGAGTAATCCATCGAACTACAGACCTATTTCATTTACGTCGGTTTGCTGTAGGGTTCTGGAGTATATACTGTATTCAAACATTATGAATCACCTCGAAGGGAACGATCTATTGATACGTAATCAGCATGCTTTCAATAAACATCGTTCTTGTGCAACGCACCTACCTCTTTATTCGCACGGAGTAATGGCCGCTATCGGCAGGGGATCTCAAGTTGATTTCCGGAAAGCTTTGGACACCGTTCCTCACAAGCGACTTCTAAACAAGCTGCGGGCCTATGGGATATCGTCTCAGTTGTGCGACTGGATTCCTGATTTCCTGTCAGGAATTTCGTAGTTCGTAGTAACAGACGACAAATCATCGAGTAAAACTGAAGTGATATCCGGTGTTCCCCAGGGAAGCGTCCTGAGACCTCTGCTGTTCCTGATCTATATAAATGACCTGGGTGACAATCTGAGCAGTTCTCTAAGGTTGTTCGCAGATGATGCTGCAATTTACCGTCTAGTAAGGTCATCCGAAGACCAGAATCAGTTGCAAAGCGATTTAGAAAAGACTGCTGTATGGTGGCACTTGGCGCTAAATAACGAAAAGTTTGTGGTGGTCCACATGAGTTCCAAAAGAAATCCGTTGGAATTCGATTACTCCATAAAAAGTACAATTCTCAAGGCTGTCAACTTAACTAAGTACCTGGGTGTTAAAATTACGAACAACTTCAGTTGGAAAGACCACATAGATAATATTGTGGGGAAGGTGAGCCAAAGGTTGCGTTTCATTGGCAGGACACTTAGACGATGCAGCAAGTCCATTAAAGAGACAGCTTACACTACACTCGTTCGTTCTCTGTTAGAATATTGCTGCGCGGTGTGGGATCTTTACCAGGTGGGATTGACGGAGGACATCGAAAGTGTGCAAAAAAGGCCAGCTTATTTTGTATTGTCACGTAATAGGGGAGAGAGTGTGACAGATATGGTACGCGAGTTGGGATGGAAGTCATTACAGCATAGACGTTTTTCGTCGCGGCGAGACCTTTTTACGAAATTTCAGTCACCAACTTTCTCTTCCGAATGCGAAAATATTTTGTTAAGCACAACCTACATAGGGAGGAATCATCATCAAAATAAAATAAGAGAAATCAGAGCTCGAACAGAAAGGTTTAGGTGTTCGTTTTTCCCGCGCGCTGTTCGGGAGTAGAATGGTAGAGAGATAGTATGATTGTGGTTCGATGAACCCTATGCCAAGCACTTAAATGTGAATCGCAGAGTAATCATGTAGATGTAGATGACGGTTTCAGCACTCTGAAGGTGCCATCATCAGATCTGTGAAGGAAAAACGTAACAGGTTTGAGGGAGGGCTTACATGAGTTAACTATATGCATTACAATTATTACAGAACCACATACCTGAAACGTGGATTAATATTCAGAAAACCATATGGACATCATGGCATATGAGGCAGACCATCTGATAAAATCATTGTCACAACCAATAAAAAATAATAATAAACTGCTCTCATGGTCGTTCTTTCCATAAAATATAAAATAGAAGTCACCAGATGAAACTACCACTTCATCACTGCCCTATTCCGCGCAGGATTACCTGGTGTGATTCCAGCGGTTCACAACCGGCCACCAGATAGCGCTGTCCAAGCAGCGCACACTCAGTCCCACGGTATAACCACTCGTTACTACTAAAACACAACTTTACTATAAATGCTGGTTACATACCCATGCAAAGCCCACATTTGCGCATACATTTCCTGTACATACTACAATCACTATAACGTAGGTCAATTACAAAGTAAAAGCACCTGGGGCAAAGACATTATCCATCAGTAACTTACAAAAGTACATGTTATAATTTACCTATATGCTCGGAAAGCCACTTTTAGAATGCTGCTAATGTTATTTATATGTTTTTAAGGGGTCCTACCTTAGCAAAGTAAATTCCTGTTACAAGGCTTGAAGTGTACTTGGCCAGTTTCCTCAGCAAAACTTTACTCGATGATTATCATTTCCCGCGAAGTGTGTCCTCGTTACGTTCTCATTTTATTAATTTTTATATTTTACAGGCATATTGGTGTATGAAGTCAGAACGCTTGCGTTTTTCGTATCATAGTAATATGGTTTGTCACTATTCCCCATTCGGTGAGGCCCATGGACGAAACGAGTGCCACGACGATGGTAGCGTAAGTGGAGTTACTGTGCATCTTGGTCCGCATGTCATTTTTCCCGCTGTTCCTGTGCCCTTCGGTTTGCTTCTGACACGGCATTCCTTAATTCCTTGTGCCTATGCAGGTTTTCGTTGTTCATTCGTACCTTGCTCATAACGACTATATAGATGTTCTTTTTTAGCGCTTACAATACCTGAGACCATAGTGCCTAGACAGGTAACGCCCAGCATACAGGTTTTTATCGCTCGTCACATTGTACCTAAGTCGTGTTATGAACAGCTTTCTGTGTGCATATTCCTGACATCCTTATAATACGTAGTTATGTAAGGCGATAATGGATAATGTCTGTGCTTCAGATGCTTTTATTTTGTAATTGACGTACGTACTTTATAGTGATTGTAGTATGTACAGGAAATGTACGCGCAAATGTGGGCTTTACATGGGTATGTAACAAGCAGTTATAGTACAGTTTTGTTTTTGAGTGGTTATACCGTGGGACTCTGCGCGCGCTGCTTGGACAGCGCTATCTGGTGGTCGGTTCTGAACCGCTAGAACCACAGCAGGTAAGCCTGCGGGGAATGGGGCAGTGATGAATTGGTAGTTTCATCTGGTGACTTAAGTTTTATATTTTATGGGAAGAACTACCACGAGAGCAGCTTTTTATTTTTTTTGTTGGTTGTGACAATGATTTTATCAGATGGTCTGCCTCATATGCCATGATGTCCATATTGTTTTATAAATGTTAATCCACGTTTCAGGTTTGTGTTTCTGTAATAAATGTATTGTATATAGTTAACTCCACAGATCTGATGATGGCACCTGCAGAGTGCTGAAACCCGTCATCTAATAAACAATTGAAGCGATCGTGGCTTTTCAATTATTTTAAAAACAGAGTGACCGCCCCACGACACACCATGTGTTCACTGCAAAACTTTTATTTCTCTTGTGCTAGGGGATGTGCTTGATCATCATATCACTGTTGTAGCATAACGACTCTTTATATCTATATTAGTGTGACTTTAACAGTGTGTTGTAGCAACACTTCAGGTGTGCGAGCATGGGGTGTTGTGCTTATTGCAATTCGACAAGGCAAGGGTGATGTTGTGAGGTAGGGCAGCTTGCTGAAACAGCGAAATGAGCGGTGTGCGCAGACTAGTGCAACAAGAGAAAGCAAATTTCCACACTGACAGTGGAAACATTGTTTTAAGACAAATGTGTGCTGGTCGAGGACGCCACACGGACGTACCAGCAGATGTCACTGGTTTGAGGCCACGTCAGGGCAACAGGTGTGTGTGTACTAAGTCCCTCCACAGACTTACCAGGAAAGTACATTGAGGACAATCTCCCGATTTTACCGCAAAGGACTTCAGCTCACGTTCTACTAGTACTACCCATCACTTGCCATACGATTACACACTAATTAAGACCTTAAAACTAACTGCTTTCCCGACCAATGCAGGTCAACAATTCTATTGGGAACTGGTGTGTCGCACATCCGCAGCCTACGCCTTCTTTTATCTTTTCCCAGAAATGCAGTTCGCAAATGCCTGCTAGAAATATACCACAACTGGTGGCTGGCAGGCTCACCACTAGTACTTAATGCTTCCGTTCTTCCCGGAAATGGTATACATGCTGCCACCTTTGTTCCATCGAAATTCCTCATTGCTGGGACTCAGTATATCCAAGGACTGAAAAACCTCTTGATTGAGCATGTCATTTAAATACGTTAAATTTTGAACGGTTACTTCCCCCAGACATCCTTGTGGCCATTACAACAAATTCCGCGACAATGTCATAAAAGTTGAGCCTCTAAGCGTAGCTGGAAGACGAAAATCGGTCGTAACTACCTCAAAAGCCGTGCCATTAATGATGATTCCGCTTTCCCAATGCTCGAGTTTTTTCAACCTTGATGCTCTGCCTCATTCATAGCAATTCATACATTTTTCTGCGTCGTGTGGTAGCCACGGGGTCTAGGGCGCCTTGTCACGGTTCGCAGGGCTTCCTTCGACCCCCCCCCCCCCCCGCCCCTCCCCTGCTCCCTCCCCTCCCGTCGGAGGTTCGAGTCCTCCCTCGGGCATGGGTGTGTGCGTCGTCCTTAGTGTTACTTTAAGTTCCATTTACTAATGTGCAAGCCTAGGGACTGAAGACAGCAGTTTGGTCCCATTGCACCTTACCATAAATTTCCAAATACATTTTCCGGCGTGAATACGGAGTATAACTAATGAGTACCCTCCGTCCGAAGTACGTTCGAAATTGCAGAAGCTCTTCTCACAATTCGTCCCATTTACCTCCCCGAGAAACAAACTCGCTTCACACGTCCGCATATCAGTCCATACCCCGCCACCCAGACAGTTTACCAATTACTGCCTCTTTTTGAGAACGCACAATCCACAAAGAAAAAAACAATATCGATAATAACGATATGGAAAACTAACAGTTTAGCAAAAATAGTAAAAAAAAAACAATATCCCTATGGCAAAAATACATATTCCCTGATATAGGCTACTAAACCAAAATAAAAATGTAACAAATTACAGTAATGCAACGTACTTACGCTACCTGAACCTGTCCGATACATCATGCACCTTATGTTGCTCACCAATTCCATGTTCCATCTCACCCTTCAAATTTTTCACCACCTGACAGGATGCCGATAACTCTGCTGTCCCCAATAAGAGACGTTTTTGTATGGAACTGTACCTTCACGTTGACCAGTGAGGCTATTTCCGCGACCTGGTATGGTCCCTGATATTTTGTTAAAAATTGGTTCGTTTTTCCCTTGGCCTGATAGGTACTAGAGACCATTACCCATTGCCCCACGTAGTATTCCGGCAGTTTGCCCATGCGACAGTTTCACAGTCCCTGGCGTTCTAGTGCTTTCGCTTGTGCCTTTTGCACCTTCCTCCAAACGTCCCTAATTCTTCTAGCAAACGTCAAAGGGAGATGGCCCTTCCCTGCTGTACAACAACTCAAATGGCGACAACCCCTTTGCAGTGTGATCTTTCCAATTATAGGCGCACTGTAGACACTGTACAGACAAAAGGTAAATAGGCGTCCCAGCCATCGTGTCTGGAACCTATGTACACTCCTGGAAATGGAAAAAAGAACACACTGACACCGGTGTGTCAGACCCACCATACTCGCTCCGGACACTGCGAGAGGGCTGTACAAGCAATGATCACACGCACGGCACAGCGGACACACCAGGAACCGCGGTGTTGGCCATCGAATGGCGCTAGCTGCGCAGCATTTGTGCGCCGCCGCCGTCAGTGTCAGCCAGTTTGCCGTGGCATACGGAGCTCCATCGCAGTCTTTAACACTGGTAGCATGCCGCGACAGCGTGGACGTGAATCGTATGTGCAGTTGACGGACTTTGAGCGAGGGCGTATAGTGGGCATGCGGGAGGCCAGGTGGACGTACCGCCGAATTGCTCAACACGTGGGGCGTGAGGTCTCCACAGTACATCGATGTTGTCGCCAGTGGTCGGCGGAAGGTGCACGTGCCCGTCGACCTGGGACCGGACCGCAGCGACGCACGGATGCACGCCAAGACCGTAGGATCCTACGCAGTGCCGTAGGGGACCGCACCGCCACTTCCCAGCAAATTAGGGACACTGTTGCTCCTGGGGTATCGGCGAGGACCATTCGCAACCGTCTCCATGAAGCTGGGCTACGGTCCCGCACACCGTTAGGCCGTCTTCTGCTCACGCCCCAACATCGTGCAGCCTGCCTCCAGTGGTGTCGCGACAGGTGTGAATGGAGGGACGAATGGAGACGTGTCGTCTTCAGCGATGAGAGTCGCTTCTGCTTTGGTGCCAATGATGGTCGTATGCGTGTTTGGCGCCGTGCAGGTGAGCGCCACAATCAGGACTGCATACGACCGAGGCACACAGGGCCAACACCCGACATCATGGTGTGGGGAGCGATCTGCTACACTGGCCGTACACCTCTGGTGATCGTCAAGGGGACACTGAATAGTGCACGGTACATCCAAACCGTCATCGAACCCATCGTTCTACCATTCCTAGACCGGTAAGGGAACTTGCTGTTCCAACAGGACAATGCACGTCCGCATGTTTCCCGTGCCACCCAACGTGCTCTAGAAGGTGTAAGTCAACTACCGTGGCCAGCACGATCTCCGGATCTGTCCCCCATTGAGCATGTTTGGGACTGGATGAAGCGTCGTCTCACGCGGTCTGCACGTCCAGCACGAACGCTGGTCCAACTGAGGCACCAGGTGGAAATGGCATGGCAAGCCGTTCCACAGGACTACATCCAGCATCTCTACGATCGTCTCCATGGGAGAATAGCAGCCTGCATTGCTGCGAAAGGTGGATATACACTGTACTAGTGCCGACATTGTGCATGCTCTGTTGCCTGTGTCTATGTGCCTGTGGTTCTGTCAGTGTGATCATGTGATGTATCTGACCCCAGGAATGTGTCAATAAAGTTTCCCCTTCCTGGGACAATGAATTCACAGTGTTCTTATTTCAATTTCCAGGAGTGTAATAGATCAACATCTTTGGAATTGTTTCTTGCACCCGATACATTCTCCCGTTAGTCTACAGATGAAACGGACTCATCCGTAACGTCCTTGTATGCAACACACGGCGTAGCTGCTTCATTACATTCGAGACAAAATTCGCATCTTGGTCCGTAATTATGGTCTGAGGCACTGCAAACTGTATTATCCAATTGTTTGCAAACGGCTTTCTTGGTTCCTGGAAATCACCCAGGTCTCACTTCCATAGAGCAGTGTGGGAACTGCAACAGTTTTGCATGAGTGATTTTCATGGGTTTGTTTTTTAGGTTTCTGTTTATTATTCCGCATATCTGGCTGAATTTACTAAGCTTAATTTCAATGTGTCTGCCGTAGCCATATGTCATTTCACATCAGAGGTAACTGAAATGGTTTACTTGCTCTAAAATCTTCTCATCGATCGCTATTTTGATTCTGATTGGTTCTTATCTCATGAAGGCCTAGAAAGCCTGATTCAGCCACAAGAAATGAAATTCGTTAGAGGTGTTAAAGTTTGCGCAAGAGACGACAGGCTAAGAAATCAAGATACTATAGAAGAACTGCAGATCTTTAGCCTCAGTGATAAAATTCTAGATTACAGAACAAAACTGAACGAACATCTACAAAGAATGGAGAGGGAAACACATCCCTTAAAGGCAAGAAATTATAAGTGCCGTGGGAGAAGAGACACAGGAAGAGCCCGACAGAACCGGGTTAATTCCTGCCTAATACCTGAAGAGAAGATGAAGATGTTAACAAACGCCTGTGGTACAGTGCTAACCAGCTAGTCTGGCATCGTTACCATTGCCAATAAGCGAGAAAAGTGATCCTACATCTCTTTTATTAAATGGCCGGAGGACATCCAATCCTAACAAAGAAAACGGACTGGACGCCTCTGGTAACCTTGCAAAGGCATTTTGTGATGCATAATGTTGGCCCTGTGCGCGCATTGCACACAGTCCTTAGCACACTGCTCCACGTTATGGTTCCTGTTTCTCCACCAAAACTGCCCCACTGCACCATCTGTCCGTTTCATTTCGCCCACCATGACCTCGCAGCATTTGGTCGTGAGCTTGCTGCGAAACGTTCTTCCGAAAACCCTATGCAACCACCATTCGTGGCCCGCACCTTGTCGCACCCTCGTGCACAACCAAACGCATATGAAGATGGTAACTGTTCTCGAAAGAACAGATACCATTGATGACCGTGCAGCTTCTCTAGAATAAATGATAATTAATTGAAACCCTCAGCTGTCGACAGGTGTTGTTGATATACCTCGACGGGGACAGCTGAGAATGTGTGCCCAGACCGGTACTCGAACCCGGGATCTCCTGCTTACATGCCAACGCTCTATCCATCTGAGTCACCGAGGACACAGATGAAGAGCGGGACTACGGTGACTTATCCCTTGCACGCATCCCGTGAGACCCACATTCCCAACTGTCCACAATCTACACACATTTTCAGCTGTCCCCAGCGAGGTATATCAACAACACCTGTCGGCAGCCTAGGGTTTCAATTAATTATCATTTATAACCAAATGTGGCTGTGACTTAAATGCCTGACACTCCTTATCCCTTGCCTGTGTCTGCTGCCACTCTGCAACGCTCTTCCCTAGCGTACTAAACACTGCTGCCCCGCGGCTTAACGAATCTGCATTTTCGTGTGATGTCGCCGGCCGTTGTGGCCAAGCGGTTCTAGGCGCTACAGTCTGGAACCGCGTGACTGCTGCGTTCGCAGGTTCTAATTCTGCCTCGGGCATGGATGTCCTTAGGTCAGTTAGGTTTAGGTAGTTCTAAGTTATAGGGGACTGATGACGTCAGAAGTTAAATCCCATAGTGCTCAGAGCCATTTGAACAATTTTGCGTGTGATCTCCTTGGCCTATGCATTACCTCGTACTCAAACTCACTAAGCTTAAGTGCCTACCGAATTCATCTGCAACATAGATCTTTCAAAACAAGCAACTATTACAATGAGGCACCACCTTAAACGTCCTACAATACAGATAAAACTGAAAATATCTAAGACCATATACACTGAAGAGCCAAAGAAACTGATACACTTGCCTAATATCGCGCAGGGCCCCCGCGAGCACGCGAAGTGGGGCCGAGGACGTTAGAGGTAAGTCTTATAGTCTGACGAAGATTTATGAATTTATAGTTTTAGCTTGACGATGACCACTATGGAAAAACGGTAATTACTGTTATTCTGAAGGAGGTTGGGTTATACCGACTGACATCTATGTAAATTCTAGGTAAACTGTGCAACTGAGGCTATTAATTATTAAAATTAAATTAATATTTACACAGTTGCTGACAGGGATGCGAAATGTTGAAGATACACTACTGGCCATTAAAATTGCTACACCACGAAGATGACGCGCTACAGACGCGAAATTTAATCAACAGGAAGAAGATGCTGTGATATGCAAATGATTAGCTTTTCAGAGTGACGACACCTACAACGTGCTGACATGAGGAAAGTTTCCAACCGATTTCTCATACACAAACAGCAGTTGACCGGCGTTGCCTGGTGAAACCTTGTTGTGATGCCTCGTGTAAGGAGGAGAGATGAGTACCATCACGTTTCCGACTTTGATAAAGGTCAGATTGTAGCCTATCACGATTGTAGTTTATCGTATCGAGACATTACTGCTCGCGTTGGTAGAGATCCAATGACTGTTAGCAAAATATAGAATCGGTGGGTTCAGGAGGGTAATAGGGAAGGCCGTGCTGGATCCAAACGGTCTCGTATCACTAGCAGTCGAGATGGCAGGCATCTTATCCACACGGCTGTAACGGAACGTGCAGCCACGTCTCGATTCCTAAGTCATGGGATGGGGACGTTTGCAAGACAACAACCATCTGCACGAACAGTTCGACGACGTTTGCAGCAGCATGTACTGTCAGCTGGCAGACCATGGCTGCGGTTACCCTTGACGCTGCATCACAGACTGGAGCGCCTGCGATGGTGTACTCAACGACGAACCTGGGTGCACGAATGGAAAAACGTCGTTTTTTCGGATGAAACCAGGTTGTGTTTATAGCATCATGATGGTCGTATCCGTGTTTGGCGACATCGTGGTGAACGCACATTGGAAGCGTGTATTCGTCATCGCCATACTGGCACATCACCCGGCGTGATGGTATGGGGTGCCATTGGTTACACGTCTCGGTCACCTCTTGTTCGCATTGACGGCACTTTGAACAGTGGACGTTACATTTCAGATGTGTTTCGACCCGCGACTCTACCGTTCATTGGATCCCTGTGAAAACCTACATTTCAGGAGGATAATGCACGACCGTGTGTTGCAGGTCCTGTACGGGCCTTTCTGGGTACAGAAAATGTTCGACTGCTGCCCTGGCCAGCACATTCTCCAGATCTCTCACCAATTGAAAACGTGTGGTCAATGGTGGCCGAGCAACTGGCTCGTCACAGTACGCCAGTCACAGTCATGAACTGTGGTATCGTGTTGAAGCTGCATGGGCAGCTGTACCTGTACACGCTATTCAAGCTCTGTTTGACTCAATGCCCGGGCGTATCAAGGCCGTTATTACGGCCAGAAGTGGTTGTTCTGGGTACTGATGTCTCAGCATCTATGTACTCAAATTGCGTGAAAATGTAACCACATGTCAGTTCTAGTTGTCCAATGAATACCCGTTTATGATTTGCATTTCTTCTCGGTGTACCAACTTTAATGGGCAGTAGTGTAGGACATTCTGTCACAATGGCGAAGTTGTTATCTGGTGATACACCCACATTTACTCATTTATATCCACACACGGCCACTTTATATGTGCTAGCAAGCATACTTGCCTGCGGTTCTGGGAACTGCGGTCGTTCCAGTGGTGTGGCAGCTGTTGCTGTGATGCTGCTGCCGTGGCTGTGGCGGTATGCTGTAGTTGAAAACAACCCCAGGCCCAGTAAATCAGGAAGAGCACCTGTGGGCTGCTATGGCAGTGCGTCCAACACTATGTGAATGGCCTCGTCCAGCAGTTCCACTACTACCAGATCAAACTGCACTGCACTGCTGGAACCATCACGAACAAAGTATAATCGAACACATATTTGTTAATAACAGTATTTAGAACAGTGATGATGCTAATATTTGATACAGCCTCTCAAAACTAACACTTTTATTTCTAAAATAATTGAAAAGCCACGATCACTTCAATTGTTTATTAGATGATATTCCAGAATTTGAAACACGAACAGCTGCTAGCATAAGTTTCTTAGAAGTAGATACCTTAGGGGTTAGGAAGCAACTCAAATCGCTTGATACGGGCAAGTCTTCAGGTCCAGATTGTATACCTATTAGGTTCCTTTCAGATTACGCTGATACAATAGCTCCCTACTTAGCAAATCATATACAACCGCTCGCTCACCGATAGATCTGTAGCTACAAATTGGAAAATTGCGCAGGTCGCAACAGTGTTTAAGAAGGGTAGTAGGAGTAATCCATCGAACTACAGACCTATTTCATTTACGTCGGTTTGCTGTAGGGTTCTGGAGTATATACTGTATTCAAACATTATGAATCACCTCGAAGGGAACGATCTATTGATACGTAATCAGCATGCTTTCAATAAACATCGTTCTTGTGCAACGCACCTACCTCTTTATTCGCACGGAGTAATGGCCGCTATCGGCAGGGGATCTCAAGTTGATTTCCGGAAAGCTTTGGACACCGTTCCTCACAAGCGACTTCTAATCAAGCTGCGGGCCTATGGGATATCGTCTCAGTTGTGAGACTGGATTCCTGATTTCCTGTCAGGAATTTCGTAGTTCGTAGTAACAGACGGCAAATCATCGAGTAAAACTGAAGTGATATCCGGTGTTCCCCAGGGAAGCGTCCTGAGACCTCTGCTGTTCCTGATCTATATAAATGACCTGGGTGACAATCAGAGCAGTTCTCTAAGGTTGTTCGCAGATGATGCTGCAATTTACCGTCTAGTAAGGTCATCCGAAGACCAGAATCAGTTGCAAAGCGATTTAGAAAAGACTGCTGTATGGTGGCAGTTGGCGCTAAATAACGAAAAGTTTGTGGTGGTCCACATGAGTTCCAAAAGAAATCCGTTGGAATTCGATTACTCCATAAAAAGTACAATTCTCAAGGCTGTCAACTTAACTAAGTACCTGGGTGTTAAAATTACGAACAACTTCAGTTGGAAAGACCACATAGATAATATTGTGGGGAAGGTGAGCCAAAGGTTGCGTTTCATTGGCAGGACACTTAGACGATGCAGCAAGTCCATTAAAGAGACAGCTTACACTACACTCGTTCGTTCTCTGTTAGAATACTGCTGCGCGGTGTGGGATCTTTACCAGGTGGGATTGACGGAGGACATCGAAAGTGTGCAAAAAAGGCCAGCTTATTTTGTATTGTCACGTAATAGGGGAGAGAGTGTGACAGATATGGTACGCGAGTTGGGATGGAAGTCATTACAGCATAGACGTTTTTCGTCGCGGCGAGACCTTTTTACGAAATTTCAGTCACCAACTTTCTCTTCCGAATGCGAAAATATTTTGTTAAGCACAACCTACATAGGGAGGAATCATCATCAAAATAAAATAAGAGAAATCAGAGCTCGAACAGAAAGGTTTAGGTGTTCGTTTTTCCCGCGCGCTGTTCGGGAGTAGAATGGTAGAGAGATAGTATGATTGTGGTTCGATGAACCCTATGCCAAGCACTTAAATGTGAATCGCAGAGTAATCATGTAGATGTAGATGACCGGTTTCAGCACTCTGAAGGTGCCATCATCAGATCTGTGAAGGAATAACGTAACAAGTTTGAGGGAGGGCTTACATGAGTTAACTATATGCATTACAATTATTACAGAACCACATACCTGAAACGTGGATTAACATTCAGAAAACCATATGGACATCATGGCATATGAGGCAGACCATCTGATAAAATCATTGTCACAACCAATAAAAAATAATAATAAACTGCTCTCATGGTCGTTCTTTCCATAAAATATAAAATAGAAGTCACCAGATGAAACTACCACTTCATCACTGCCCTATTCCGCGCAGGCTTACCTGGTGTGATTCCAGCGGTTCACAACCGGCCACCAGATAGCGCTGTCCAAGCAGCGCACACTCAGTCCCACGGTATAACCACTCGTTACTACTAAAACACAACTTTACTATAAATGCTGGTTACATACCCATGCAAAGCCCACATTTGCGCATACATTTCCTGTACATACTACAATCACTATAACGTAGGTCAATTACAAAGTAAAAGCACCTGGGGCAAAGACATTATCCATCAGTAACTTACAAAAGTACATGTTATAATTTACCTATATGCTCGGAAAGCCACTTTTAGAATGCTGCTAATGTTATTTATATGTTTTTAAGGGGTCCTACCTTAGCAAAGTAAATTCCTGTTACAAGGCTTGAAGTGTACTTGGCCAGTTTCCTCAGCAAAACTTTACTCGATGATTATCATTGCCCGCCAAGTGTGTCCTCGTTACGTTCTCATTTTATTAATTTTTATATTTTACAGGCATATTGGTGTATGAAGCCAGAACGCTTGTGTTTTTCGTATCATAGTAATATGGTTTGTCACTATTCCCCATTCGGTGAGGCCCATGGACGAAACGAGTGCCATGCCGATGGGAGCGTAAGTGGAGTTACTGTGCATCTTGGTCCGCATGTCATTTTTCCCGCTGTTCCTGTGCCCTTCGGTTTGCTTCTGACACGGCATTCCTTAATTCCTTGTGCCTATGCAGGTTTTCGTTGTTCATTCGTACCTTGCTCATAACGACTATATAGATGTTCTTTTTTAGCGCTTACAATACCTAAGACCATAGTGCCTAGACAGGTAACGCCCAGCATACAGGTTTTTATCGCTCGTCACATTGTACCTAAGTCGTGTTATGAACAGCTTTCTGTGTGCATATTCCCGACATCCTTATAATACGTAGTTATGTAAGGCGATAATGGATAATGTCTGTGCCTCAGATGCTTTTATTTTGTAATTGACGTACGTACTTTATAGTGATTGTAGTATGTACAGGAAATGTACGCGCAAATGTGGGCTTTACATGGGTATGTAACAAGCAGTTATAGTAAAGTTTTGTTTTAGTAGTAATGAATGGTTATACCGTGGGACTGTGCGTGCGCTGCTTGGACAGCGCTATCTGGTGGTCGGTTCTGAACCGCTAGAACCACAGCAGGTAAGCCTGCGGGGAATGGGGCAGTGATGAATTGGTAGTTTCATCTGGTGACTTAAGTTTTATATTTTATGGGAAGAACTACCACGAGAGCAGCTTTTTATTTTTTTTTATTGGTTGTGACAGTGATTTTATCAGATGGTCTGCCTCATATGCCATGATGTCCATATTGTTTTATAAATGTTAATCCACGTTTCAAGTTTGTGGTTCTGTAATAATTGTATTGTATATAGTTAACTCCACAGATCTGATGATGGCACCTGCAGAGTGCTGAAACCGGTCATCTAATAAACAATTGAAGCGATCGTGGCTTTTCAATTATTTTAAAAACAGAGTGACCGCCCCACGACACACCATGTGTTCACTGCAAAACTTTTATTTCTCTTGTGCTAGGGGATGTGCTTGATCATCATATCACTGTTGTAGCATAACGACTCTTTATATCTATATTAGTGTGACTTTAACAGTGTGTTGTAGCAACACTTAAGGTGTGCGAGCATGGGGTGTCGTGCTTATTGCAATTCGACAAGGCAAGGGTGATGTTGTGAGGTAGGGCAGCTAGCTGAAACAGCGAAATGAGCGGTGTGCGCAGACTAGTGCAACAAGAGAAAGCAAATTTCCACACTGACAGTGGAAACATTGTTTTAAGACAAATGTGTGCTGGTCGAGGACGCCACACGGACGTACCAGCAGATGTCACTGGTTTGAGGCAACGTCAGGGCAACAGGTGTGTGTACTAAGTCCCTCCACAGACTTACCAGGAAAGTACTTGGGCTCGAACAAACACAAATACATCAAAATCGTGTGAGAAATACTGTAAAGGTGTCTTATTGCACTAGTGATACTCCCGCATCTGCAAAACTGTGCAGTCGTCCGTTAGAGGCCTCTGCGTATGCCATGCCGCATTGCACACTGAGCTGCCGGTACGCCAGTCGGGACCAGTAGGGAGGGTGCAGTGTGCCTCTGAAGTTGCGTTTTGTGACATTATTTGTGTGTTGAAGCGTCAGATGGCTCGGCGATTGGTAATCAATCCTGATAATGTATTGCATCTGTTTGAGATGAAGTTACGAAGAACCCTTCTTCGTGAAGATGGTATTGGTGTAGAAGACGAATCATTCGCATGTTTTCTGGTATCTATTATAGTGCAGAAATATGAGCACAAGTTAGAAACAGATACTGTTGTAACACTAACACGTAATGATGATGATAGGGATGATAATGACGAACAACTCATTGCAAACGGTAGTGCTACGGCAAGTGCGGGAAGAGGCGATGGAAGCAGTGACAGTGAATACCAACCGCCTTCCAAGAAGGAGGTTAATGTTGCAAGTATCATCACGGCGTTCGATGACAACACACTGGAAAACATGTACGATGATTAATACGTAAGAGGTTTCGACTCATACGACAAGCTTCTGAAAAGATGCCCTAAACTGAAGTCTAAATAGAGTATTAAAAACATACTGTATTACGTGGCAAAGAAAAGAGAAGGAAATAGAGTTTTCAAAGGATATCGTACACTGCTGTTCAAGACCATCAAGGAGCGTGCAATGGCGAAACTCGATGAAGCGCGAGAATGCGGTTCCGCCGTTCATTATTGGCATTTACAACATTGGGCATTGGACGTAGCCAGAAATCTCGGGTGTACAAACTTTACAGCTTCACTAGGATTTATTACTAACTTGAAAAAGGAGTTTAGGATAACATCACGCCGTGTCACTATGCTCCAAGCACGAAAAGATAAGGATGACGTAGAAGAGCTGATTGAAAGAGCTCAAACGTTTGTTGCTGACGTCAATGAGCATATCACGAGAGGATACATTGACATTAGTTCTGTATGGAACTGTGATCAGAGTCAGTTCAACTACGAACTTTCTTGTGACAGAACACTATCCATGAAAGGGGAGAGAAACACTGTCGCGATGTTGCAATCAGTTACCTGTGCAACACATAGTTACACGATCGGTGTTGCTATATCAATGGACGGACGATTGGCAGACAAACTCTATATTTGCTACCAAGAAGCCAGTGGAAAGTTTGGACCCCGCGTGTCAAGGGAAATAGAAACGCGGTGCCCTCCCAATGTCGTCGTCGATGCAAGTGTGAGTAGGAAGATGAAACAACATCAGAAGACTTTTTTTCTGTCAGTTTTGAATCCACATTTGTCGAGAAAGTCATTAGTACTTTGTGACTCCTGGTCTGGACATAAGGATGAACGAATACTATTGGAGGCATCTGGCGGAAAACATGTTGATGCAAAAATCATTCCGCCTAAAACTACAAAATATGCGCAACCTCTGGATGTGTATTTCTTCAGGCAATATAAAATATATGCTAAGAGAATAACAGATTTCACTAAACTACGTTCCAGTAATATGCAGCCGAAATTGCACGACAGATTCTTTATCGTGAATATGCATTCTGTCATTTACAATCAGTTATCTGCGGGAGTATACAGATCAATGCTTCGCTACGCGTGGCAGAACGCTGACTACGATATCGGTGAACCAGTCAACAATTTCAAAAGTGTCACTGACGTGGCGTTCAACGCTGATATTATAGAATGTGCAAATACGCCATGCGATCAACTTGCATTTCTTCACTGTACGTTTTGCAGCCATTCCTATTCCTCGGAGAATTGTATTGACATTCCGCATTTACATTTATAGTTAAGATTGCTGCATTGCGTATGGCGTCTACAATTACATATACAGTGATATCTAGATCACGACTGCAGAGTTTAGCAGAAAAACGACACCCACCAGCTCATTCAGAGGTACATATTTATCTTTGAGTGAGTGCACTGCTTCTTCCCGTACCCATACGTTCATACAGATCTGTTTGTTCGAGCCCAAGTACTTTTCTGGTTAGAGCCGTGGCGTGGCTGGTTACATCAGGTCAACGCCAGCGGAATGGCTGACTCTTGTCCAGAGGGCAGTGGGTCACTTCCCATCCACACGAGCTACCGTCCACCACCAATGGATGGGTGTCTCAAGGCAGTGGGCATCCACCAGCTAACGCAACCAGATGGAGGGGTAGGTAGCAATAGCAGCCAAAGCAGCATAGAGTCCACACACTGCTGGCATGCCGCCTGTGCAGCCGGCTTAAGTAAAGAGGCCGGTGGTGTGGTGTAGTACTGTGTCAGCAATGTGACGTGCGCAGGCAGCTATTACAGCAGGATTCAGTGGCCAGCTGGCCACTGACCCAGTGTATCAAGCTGTGCAGATGTGTCAGTAACAGAAATGTTTCATTTGCAATTGCATTTCTCTGGAGCAACCAGAGCTCCCACCTCGCTTCCACCACTCAATCGCAGCAGCTCAGCTCATAGCTACCCTACCCTGCACGAGGGGGTGATAAACTATGAAGATCAGACCTCCAATGAGGGGGGGGGGGGGGGGGGGGGAGAGCTCAGACACTGTATTCATTACAAAATAAAGGAAGCGGATGGGAGACCTTTGATATTGGTCCGGATTTCTAAATGGTGCAGGGGGATTCTGTGCGAGCTTCTTCATCTCCCAGTACCTACTGCAACCTACACCCTTCTGAAACTGCTTAGAGTATTCATCTCTTGGTCTCCCTCTACGATTTTTACCCTCCATGCTGCCCTCCTCTGCTAAATTAAAATTGCTTTGATGCCCTAGAACATGCCCTACCAACCGGTCCTTTCTTCTTGTCAAGTTGTGCCACAAATTCCTCCCCATTTCGAAACCTTGTATTCTCTTCTTGTCTAAACTATTTATCGTCCATGGTTCACTTCCACACATGGCTACACTCCATACAAATACTTTCAGAAACGACTTTCTGACACTTAAATCTATACTCGATGTTAACAAACTTTTCTTCTTCAGAAACGCTTTCTTTGTCATTGCCAGTCTACATTTTATATCCTCTCTACTTCGACCATCATCAGTTATTTTGCTCCCCAAATAGCAAAACTCCTTTACTACTTTTATTGTCTGATTTCCTAATCTAATTCCCTCAGCATCACCTGCCAGTGGTACGTTTTTTAAATAGGTTATGATAAGGTTCAAGTATTGATAGACCTGTTACCTCTTTGTTTAGGAGCAGTGGTTGCGAGCTATTATTTGAGCGAGAAGTGCAGAGTGGAAATGTAGTTATTTTGACTTTGAGATGTGAGGAATACCTCATTTTGAAGTTCCTTTGAGTGTCACCTGTAAATGTGTATTGACGAAAACCACATGGAGCTCGAAAAATGGCTGTTCGTTGAATTTTCCACAATGACACATATTCTGAATTTTTTGTGTGTTACAGTTTCTCTCGGTATCTCCCTTAGCTGCCTATTACTGTAATTTGATTCCTCCTTTGAGGGTTGTTCTTATGTTAAAGCTAGGTTTGCGCCACTTCGTTTTGGTCGAGGAAAAGGTCTCTTTTGTGTCGTATGTGGTGTTGATTGTTAGGCTCCCAAGTGTTTTTTTAAACAGATTCTTTAGTAAGGTGTTTTTGTTATTTATTTCTTGCGTGTTTTGTAGCTATAAGAATCATTGTTTTATTATGTTCATATTTTGTTGATGGGTCTTCCGTTTGAAGAGAATGCTTATGTCAGAAGAAGCCATGCTTGTGCGTGTGTCGTTCATCTGGATGGTTGTGCGTTGAGCAGCCTGTGACGGAACCTGTTCTATACACTGAGAAGCGACCTATGTGTGGTGAAATCCTGAAAGATTAGTTTCTTATCTGGTTCTCTCTTTACAGGGGCTACTACTTATTCCTTCATGTAGCTTCATCTGTCAGTCATATTTTATGAACTACATAATGGTACCAACATGTAATCTTTCAGGGTGAAGGTTTTATCGTGTGGCTACAGATTTACATTCGCACCTTAATCACGGATATTAAAAATTTGAAGTAGTTTTGTTCAGTGATGATCCTGCATATTGTAGTGAGACATCTGTCACTTGCATATGCGGTGTTCTAACCTTTCTGTGATAATTTTGACAGTTCTTTTGGTTGATTAAATAGCGGCACAACTTGAATCATCATCATCATCATCTTTATCAGCCAGTTTGGTCCTTGGTGATGACGCCTCTTGGAGTCGGGATCCAACGTAGGATCTCTGCAGACTCTTCCGTTTATGTCTTTCTTATGTTTCCCGTTGGTAGTTCAGTCTATCTGTCTTTCTTAAGTCTCTCTCCCATCTGTCCGGTGATCTTACCCTTTGTCTTTTTGTGGTAAATTGGGCCCCCCTACAGTAATTTTTTTGACCACCAGCCATCTTTTCTTGAGCTACACAAACAGCCCACTGCCATTTCAAGCTATTAAGTCTTCAGTTATGCCACTAACCTTTGTTGTGTGCCTGACAGCAACAGTTTTCTTTCTGACGCTTTGTGTAACTCACTATTGATCCCAGGGTATTAGTTTTCTATCAGTGAATTCATTTAATGTCCAAGTCTCACAGCTTCAAGTTATTGCTGGCAACATTCACTTATCTGCTCAGTCGACATCTTAGACTTCAAAACTAATCTTCCATAAGCTTGCCAGCCTAATGTAACACACCTTCTTTCGTACTTACAAGTTGTGCGACTAGGGCCTCCCATCAGGTACACCGTTCGCCTGGTGCAATTCTTCGATTTCACGCCACTTCGGCGACTTGAGCGTCGATGGGGATGAAATGGTGATGATTAGGGCAACACCCAGTTCCTGAGCGGAGAAAATCTCCGACCCAGATGGGAATCGAACGCGGGCCCTTAGGATTGACATTCTGGCGCGCTGGCCACTCAGCTACCAGGGGGTCGGACATATTTACAAGTAACTTAGATAGACATTCTGTGAGCCTTTGGAGCTGCCTACTTCCAACAGATATATTTCACCTCAGTGTCCAGTCATCAACTACATTACACTACATTAATGCTTGTTCTACAGATCATGAGTACAACATTTTGTGATGTTGTGGAACGTGTCAGTTTAACCTGAGTTTTCTTTACATGTTCCAATAATTTCTTTTACAATTACTACTGCATATCTAAAAATTCACCTGTTAAGTAGAAGGAGCTGTCATTCAGAAATTCTTTTAAGTTTTTTTAAAATGCTGGTCGGCTATCACAATTTTAATGCTATTTGGTAAATGACCAAAGACTTTTGTGTCAGCATAAATCACCCCTTTCTGTGCCAAAGTCAGATTTTGCCCAGAATAGTGAAGATCATCCTTTCTTCTAGTGTTGTAGCTATGCACTTCGCTATTATTTTTTGATTTGGATGGGGTGAGTATATGTATTGCGAAAATACTGTGAATATCCTTATTTAATCAAATAAATGTCTGAAAGTTGACCTTGGGTGGGTTCCAGCTATTATTCTGATTATACGCTTTCGTGCAATGGATATTTTTTTCTCATAGTAATGGATTACCCCAGTGATGTCGTATGAAAGCGGTGATTGAATATAGGCATAGTAGACTAACCGTGGTCTAGGGGTAGCGTCTTTGATTCATAATCAAAACGTCTTCGGTCCCGGGTTCGATCCCTGCCAGTGCCTAAATTTCGATAAATAATCAACATTGGCGGCCGAAGACTTCCGGCATAAGAAGTCAGCCTCATTCTACCAACGGCCTTGTCAAAGAGGGCGGAGGAGCAGATAGAGGTTCAGGGCACTCTCCTGTCCTAGGGGTGGGAAATTGCCCCTAAAGGCGGAAGAATGAGCAATGATCAACGACATGAGGATTCAGAAGGCAATGGAAACCACTGCATTAAAGACACGTAACGTGTATCCACAGTACATGTGGCCTGTAGTTGAAGAAGTGTCATGATGATCTCTCCATTGGCAAAAGATTCCGGAATAGTCCCCCGTTCGGATCTCCGGGAGGGGACTGCCAAGGGGGAGGTCACCATGAGAAAAAGATTGAATAATCAACGAAAGGTTAATGTTCTACGAGTCGGGGCGTGGAATGTCAAAAGCTTGAACGTGGGTGGGAAACTAGAAAATCTGAAAAGGGAAATGCAAAGGCTCAAGCTAGATATAGTAGGGGTCAGTGAAGTGAAGTGGAAGGAAGACAAGGATTTCTGGTCAGATGAGTATCGGGTAATGTCAACAGTAGCAGAAAATGGTATAACAGGTGTAGGATTCGTTATGAATAGGAAGGTAGGGCAGAGGGTGTGTTACTGTGAACAGTTCAGTGACCGGGTTGTTCTAATCAGAATCGACAGCAGACCAACACCGACAACGATAGTTCAGGTATACATGCCGAGGTCGCAAGCTGAAGATGAACAGATAGAGAAAGTGTATGAGGATATTGAAAGGGTAATGCAGTATGTAAAGGGGGACGAAAATCTAATAGTCATGGGCGACTGGAATGCAGTTCTAGGGGAAGGAGTAGAAGAAAAGTTTACAGGCGAATATGGGCTTGGGACAAGGAATGAAAGAGGAGAAAGACTAATTGAGTTCTGTAACAAGTTTCAGCTAGTAATAGTGAATACCCTGTTCAAGAGTCACAAGAGGAGGAGGTATACTTGGAAAAGGTCGGGAGATACGGGAAGATTTCAATTAGATTACATCATGGTCAGACAGAGATTCCGAAATAAGATATTGGATTGTAAGGCGTACCCAGGAGCAAATATAGACTCAGATCACAATATAGTAGTGATGAAGAGTAGGCTGAAGTTCAAGACATTAGTCAGGAAGAATCAATACGCAAAGAAGTGGGATACGGAAGTTCTAAGGAATGACGAGATACGTTTGAAGTTCTCTAACGCTATAGATACAGCAATAAGGAATAGCGCAGTAGGCAACACAGTTGAAGAGGAATGGACATCTCTAAAAATGGCCATCACAGAAGTTGGGAAGGAAAACATAGGTACAAAGAAGGTAGCTGCGAAGAAACCATGGGTAACAGAAGAAATACTTCAGTTGATTGATAAAAGGAGAAAGTACAAACATGTTTCGGGAAAATCAGGAATACAGAAATATAAGTCGCTGAGGAATGAAATAAATAGGAAGTGCAGGGAAGCTAAGACGAAATGGCTGCACGAAAAATGTGGAGACATCCAAAGAGAGATGATTGTCGGAAGGACAGACTCAGCGTACAGGAAAGTCAAGACAACCTTTGTGACATTAAAATCAACGGTGGTAACATTAAGAGTGCAACGGGAAGTCCACTGTTAAATGCAGAGGAGAGAGCAGATAGGTGGAAAGAATACACTGAAAGCCTCTATGAGGGTGAAGATTTGTCTGATGTGATAGAAGAAGAAACATTAGTGGATTTAGAAGAGATTGGGGATCCAGTATTAGAATCGGAATTTAAAAGAGCTTTGGAGAACTTACGCTAAAATAAGGCAGAAGGGATAGATAACATTCCATCAGAATTTCTAAAATCATTAGGGGAAGTGGCAACAAAACGACTATTCACGTTGGTGTGTAGAATATATGAGTCTGGCGACATACCATCTGACTTTCGGAAAAGCATTATCCACACAGTTCCGAAGACGGCAAGAGCTGACAAGTGCGAGAATTATCGCACAATCACCTTAACAGCTCATGCATCGAAGCTGCTTACAAGAATAATATACAGAAGAATGGAAAAGAAAATTGATAATGCGCTATGTGACGATCAGTTTGGCTTTAGGAAAAGTAAAGGCACGAGAGAGGCAATTCTGACGTTACGGCTAATAATGGAAGCAAGGCTAAAGAAAAATCAAGACACGTTCATAGGATTTATCGAGCTGGAAAAAGCGTTCGACAATATAAAAAGGTGCAAGCTGTTCGAGATTCTGAAAAAAGTTGGGGTAAGCTAGAGGGAGAGACGGGTCACATACAATATGTACAACAACCAAAAGGGAATAATAAGAGTGGACCATCAAGAACGAAGTGCTCGTATTAAGAAGGGTGTAAGACAAGGCTGCAGCCTTTCGCCCCTACTCTTCAATCTGTACATCGAGGAAGCAATGATGGAAATAAAAGAAAGGTTCAGGAGTGGAATTAAAATACAAGGTGAAATGATATCAATGATACGATTCGCTGATGACATTGCTATCCTGAGTGAAAGTGAAGAAGAATTAAATGATGTGCTCAACGGAATGAACAGTCTAATGAGTACACAGTATGGTTTGAGAGTAAATCGGAGAAAGATGAAGGTAATGAGAAGTAGTAGAAATGAGAACAGCGAGAAACTTAGCATCAGGATTGATGGTCACGAAGTCAATGAAGTTAAGGAATTCTGCTATCTAGGCAGTAAAATAACCAATGACGGAGGGAGCAAGGAGGACATCAAAAGCAGACTCGCTATGGGAAAAAAGGCATTTCTGGCCAAGAGAAGTCTACTAATATCAAATACCGGCCTTAAATTGAGGAAGAAATTTCTGAGGATGTACGTCTGGAGTACAGCATTGTATGGTAGTGAAACATGGACTGTGGGAATACCGGAACAGAAGAGAATCGAAGCATTTGAGATGTGGTGCTATAGACGAATGTTGAAAATTAGGTGGACTGATAAGGTAAGGAATGAGGAGGTTCTACCCAGAATCGGAGAGGTAAGGAATATGTGGAAAACACTGATAAGGAGAAGGGGCAGGATGATAGAACATCTGCTAAGACATGAGGGAATGACTTCCATGGTACTAGAGGGAGCTGTAGAGGGCAAAAACTGTAGAGGAAGACAGAGATCGGAATACGTCAAGCAAATAATTGAGGACGTAGGTTGCAAGTGCTACTCTGATATGAAGAGGTTAGCACAGGAAAGGAATTCGTGGCGGGCCGCATCAAACCAGTCAGTAGACTGATGACCAAAAAAAAGACTAATTTACACATATATTTTTCACCATGATTTGCAATAACCTTCGTAGTATAAGTAAATGAACTCGAACGTTTCAGCAGATCATCAATGTGTTTCGTCGAATTCAGTTTCTCGTCAATACAAACTCGCAGAAATTTTGAATATTCTGCCTTAGCAACACACTTCACTTCTAAGTCTATATTTGTCAATGGTGTTATTACATTTACTGTACAGAACTGTATGTCCTGTGTGCTCTCAATATTTACTGAGAGTTCATATGCAGTGAACCACTTAAAAATTTACTGAAAGATATTATTTACAATTTCCTCAGCTAATTCTTGTTTGTTGGGTGTGGTTGCTATATTCGCATCATCAGGAAAAAGAACTAGCTTTGCATCTTCATGAATGTAGAGTGGCAAGTCATTAATAAGGGACCCAGGACAGTACCCTGCGCGACACCATGCTTCGTCCATACTATGGTTTAATTATCTTGAATTCTAGGCTCCTTTTTGTCAAGATACGATCTACCAGAAACGTTCGATGAATATCTCGGATATTGTTTCATACAGAGTGCTCTTTGTCCATATCAACCTAAATTCTCGCGTAATGGAAGTTCGGTCTCATGTCAAATGCCAATTCCTTCCAGCCACAGCATAATGATGACATTTCTCGTTTCATTTAATATCATTCTGTATTCTTACATTTACTGCGTCAGCTTTCATCATATGAATTAAATTTTTATTTGGTTTCACGTTTATAAATTATCTAAAACATCACTGAAAGTTTCTGGGAATGTGAAGTACCTGTTTTTCGCAGTGACACAATAGGTTTTGTGGAGAACACGTTCTTCGAACTAATCCCACGTAACACAATTTAGGAGAACTACTCAACGAACTTCCTGCAGTTTCTTTAAAAATCACTGTGAAGAAAAAAAGACAGAGATATCTTGGGGTGTTGAAATTTGTTCGCTATTAGCTTCCCTTTATTTCTTGTATGCTATATAATATAATAAAATAATGGAATAGATGAAAATAAAATGTTGAAATACGTGGTTTTTAAAAATGTATTGAATTTATGAGATTATTCTTTCGCCATGAATGACAAACACAATAAGCTGAGCTTTGCCTAGAAATAAGTTCGTATTAGTTACATAATTTTGCAGGGGGAAGTAGTTTCTTTCTCTGCTGTAGATTTGTGCTTACCATTCTTTGTAATGCTACGTTTGCTCGCCGTGTTCACCTCCGAAGTCTTGACCGTGTTCCCATTGATCTTGTCGGATCTTCGTTAATTTTCCAAAATACACAGGTGGGCTCCAGTTCTTGTAATTGTCGTACTATTTGAAATAACAACTCCCACGACATTTCCGTTAATAAAATAATACTGTATTTTCTAAACGGTGCACATATGAAATACATACTCCTCACTTAATTAAAGCGACCCCAAAATGACGGTCTACAATTGCTTGCTTAAAATGGCGTGCTTCTCACTCATTCAGCAGCTGAGCGCGAAACCTTCCTTCCTCCTACTGTTACAAGAAAATCTCTCTTTTTTAACAACTGAATATCAAATATACATGACGGTAGGCGTAGGCTCTATGAGGGGCTACCGCTTCATCTTTTCTTTTTGCCTTTAAAGAAGACGAAAATATCAAAGAAAAGCGAAACGTTTATCACAGCAACAAGCACACAGTGTCATTTGTGAATCGTGAGGTGAGCCGTACATAAAAATCGAGGATTTATAACATGGTTTTTGATACCTTTACTGCGAGACAGAATGATTTTTCAATTGATTTGGTGAAGACTTCATCATAAGGTAGCAATTAATTTTCCTTCATTTAATTGCCCGCGAACTGCTGCCTGTACATCATTATAACAATGTGGTATTCAAAACAGAACTTTCCCCCTCGTCTTAATTAGGTAACGTTAGAGGTAACTGAGGAAACGTTAACCATGTTAGAGCAACCTTTTGCAATCTACGATGAACATATATATTTTGTAATATTATTTCTTTGGAATTCTCGATTACAATGAAAATACTTTTCTAAAGTTATTTTTCTCAGTTTTCCATTACATCTCTTAAAGGAAGCGGCATTAACATAATTAACGGCGTCATCATCCATTTTCCAATCTTTGTCACTCTCTAGATAAAATTTCACAGTTGTAATTTAAAATGCAAACACATTACGTTGACTCATTGTACACGGAGTTCACCTGTAGTTAGTCTTCCACTCAGTAAATGAGACGCATCTTTTTAGCAGCTTTCACTTGTAGCAGCAGAAGTTTCCAGGGTGCAGTTGCGCAAGGGTTATTCATTGCCATAAGTAAGCCAAAAAGAGAGAAAAAAAATTACATTTCATATTTCAAGGAACTTCCTTTCATAATTTCATATGAGGGGAGTAAAGAAGTATGAAACACGGTGTCGCGATTTTTGAAGGGAACTTGAGTAGAAACTGCTTTTCTTTATTGGGAGACTCAGTAGCCTTTCTTGGAAATCTCGCAGTCAGATTAACTATTGTTTCGATTCATTGTTTGCAACAGACGCAACTTCTCAAACAACGTTTCAGACAATCCAAGCAAAGCAATCGTCAGTGAAAAATCAATGAATAGAAACTTAGCAATAACAGTAATTTTTTTTTTAAAGAGACTTTTACTCGGCGACATCACTTTAAAGGACGGGCTTCGTCGATTTTTTTTTGCGGATTTTGCTGTCAGATCTGTGTGCACTGCTGCCCTATTTACTAGCCATTTGTATATTCTTTTCTCAGTGTAGTACGAATAGTTTTGAATTTACAATTCTTTAAACTTCGTGAAAATCTGTCTCACCAATATGGCTAATGCTGAAAGAAAAGTATGGTCCAGAAGCACAACAAGCAACCCCAGAATCAGAATTCTTCAGTTCCTAACCCAACCATGTCTTCCGATTAGCAGATAATCACAATGCATGCAACCCAGACAAGAATGCAAGGGAGCCTGCATTCCACGCGAATAGTTAGTTTCCGCTCAACACAGACCCGTTACAGCGTAGTGAATGCAACGACATCATATATTCCTATTTGAACATTTGATTCCCAGGCAGTTCTCTCGATTCTAGAGTGAGAAGCAAGGGTCCCATACAACAGACACCAGCACATTAGATCATGACAAACTGCGCCATTAAGGACACAATTAACCAGTTCCACGACCGATCAATGCAGCACATTCCTTACATGGCACTCACCTTTTCAAATGGTACAACAAATGTTAAAACTAGGAGAAAAATTACGAACACATTTCACACCCTGTTTGAAGAATTTACCAACAAACAGGAAGAAATTTCTGGCCTAATTCTGATAATGGCAGTGAGGAGATTTCCAATATCCAGACACGTTTAGATGAACACACCACGCAGAGAGACTAATTAGTATGTGACAGCTTCAAGGACCTCACTAACAAATTCATTAAGAATAAAAATTTGTAAATTTGTGGTACGTTCCTATGGGACCAAACTGCTAAGGTCATCGGTCCCTAAGGTTACGCACTTCCTAAACTAACTTACTCTAAGGACAACACATACACACATACACCCATGTCCGAGGGAGGAGTCGAACCTCTGACGGGGGGGGGGGGGGGGGGGGGGAGGGGGGGGGGGAGAGCCGCGCGAACCGAGGCAAGGCGCCTTAGATCGCACGCCTCATCAAGAATAAAGAACACATCCAGGCAAAAATAACAATGTAGTACTCAGTGCACTAATTACAAATTCACGAGAACAGTCACAATTGCAGGCATAACAGATAGAACAATTACGAAGACACAGAGTCACTACACATACTAACGAAACATATGGACATGAAAACTAAAGAACAGTACCACGCTTTAAAGTAGACTTTCCCTATGTTTAGATGAGGCTCCCAAAACCGAATTTAGTAAACCGATTTCCCGAATACCGCATCTGGTTGGTCATGTAAATACTCCAAAATCGATTCTGGAATTACGATTCAAGTTGCCGGTTTTCCACTTCCACAATCGATTTGCGCTCCCGTTTAAACACATAACCGATTTTGAAATGCACTTGGATTGTAAGGTTACATCTTGTTCGCAATATATTCGACAGTATATTCTGATACATATTGCTGTTTTATGTTAAAAGACACACTGCTCACTAGATGTATATGTTTATATATTTTAGATCTGAAGATGGTCTTTATAGACTGAAACCGGTCATTGTCTGAAGAACTCACTTGTGATCAGAGACTGGAATTAAAAAAAAGCAGAATACTTTTTACCATTCTGGAGTTGGAGGTAAATAGCGAAATGATGCTCTTGTTTGAGTCCGCAAACGTTCAGAATATTTTATGAATAAAACAGTACAGATCACTTAATCAAATTTCTTTATTTATTAAGCAATTTTGGCGACTGGCACCATCAAATATTACTAATTGAGATGAAAGCCAAGTATTCAAGATTCAGAATACGGCTGCGCTTCAGCAACTGTGCATGCAAGAGCTTCAATGAATTAGAAATAACAGCCCACCAGTTGCAAAATACAGTGATATGTCTGCGTAAGCAGAAGAAACTAACGATTGAAGTCCGAAAATAATTTATTGGACTGTTGAATTAACCAAAACAAATTCTCCAAGTATAACACCAACACAAAACAGTGATCCGTCTTCGAATGACAACTACATACAAGAATAAGATAGAAAAGAAGTGAAATAATTTGCTACTAGTCTCCACCAGAGACTTCTCCGACAAACCAAGCCTAATCCAGAGATCAGCGAGAAGATCCAAGCCGGGCTGCCGGAACGGCAGCTATCCAAGCCTGCTGGCGGTCCATGAACTGCCGATGTAAGGCCGGAACTATTTTCCATCACGTGGTTTGACGTGTGAAAATATTTCCAAGATCTCTAGCTACCTCTTCCTTATTTTTATGTGGGCCGTTAGCGGCCCCTGGTGCCCGCTCGGTCTTTGCTGTGTTGTTGTTGTTGTTGTTGTTGTGTCCGTTCACCAATTTTGCCTGTCGGTTGTGTAGTCTTCGGTGTACCTGTGAACCGGGCAATCCGCGGCAGCAGGCTGTCAGTTTGGTTGCTGATACTCTAGGCGCCGTGATGGCTAGTGGAGAAGGCCACAGCACACAGCTTTTTTAAAAACTTGTATACGAATTGAAGATGGAGGGAAAGGGGAGAAAGCAAAGGAAAGGGAAGGGATTACTGATCTTCATCGGAGCGTCAAGTGGAATCAACGATGACGAGTGACAATATGTTCGACCGGGATTCGAACGCGGGATCTTCTGCTGACTGGGCAGTTGCGCCATCTGGGACACAACGCGGACTGTCTCGGTACACCTTACAGCCGACCCACATTCCTACCGAGCGCCACCTGTTCTGCGGTAGAGACTCGTTCTGGGTGGCGCAGTATAAAGGCAACTGCCTAGTCAGCAGAAGATCCCAGGTTGGAATCCCGGTCAGATACACCTTTCAATCGTCGCCGCTGATTCGGCATAGTGTCTCGATGCTGCTGACATTGTTGATTGGCTTCCCCTCCACCTTCGATTTACTTGTAATGTATCACAGCTGCGGACTCTGCTTCATGTCTATTATTTCGGATATGTCCGAAGGAACAGACAGCACGCATGCATGTAACATATTAAAACTGGGACTTGTTTTCAACAGTTTTACAACCGTCGTCTACAGAAGATCTCATTCCTATTAACGATATTACGACATCATCTATGGAACAAAGATAGTAACATTACAATACGCAAAATTACAGGAAATGTTAAAAAAATTTCTTTACAGAAGCATACTCACGTAAAATCACATTATCGTAGTCAATGTGGGATTCGTTGACTCTGTCTGGTCCAAGTCATTCACTTAACTACCATTTCAAGTGTATTAAATAAAAGCAGTAGACCTCTGCTGTAGGGCATTGTTGCAAAACGATCAAATTTTTTTAAACGTATATTTGACGAAGGATACAACAATATATAGTGTGACACTTGACAGATTAGTACAAAACCGACTTTCAAATACGAAACGCCTCGTCACACCCTATAGAGCCTCAATACCTGTATGTCACGTTCAGAGCTAGTGACATGCGCTGACTGGTTTGAAGAGCAAAGGCGCTACCTTTAAGTTACATCTGGTAGGTGGCGATCGTGCATGTCCTATGTGCGTGTGGGTGCAATGAGTCGCATGTGCGATTTCACTACTGAATTTTATTAACAGAATTAACATATTAACTAAATAGCAGAAAAGAGGGAGAAAAGAGGGGCAGGGGCAGGGTTAATCAGAGTTTCATTAAATCCATGTGGCTTATAAAGAGCCCGCAGGCTCAGGTAAACAGAGCAGAACCTTTAAAAAATGTGCGGACCACACGAGAGGCATTACTGATTACTCAACCGTGATAAGGGTGAGCATCAAAGCAGAACTGCTTCAAGGAACACTATCACAGCATAAGGGCCCCAACATGACACCTGTCATGCTGGTCTTCTGTGAAGGGACACACTGCGACAGAGAAACTGCAAATAGTGAAAGAAAAATGCAAATTGGTAAAAGAATATATTTGGGGGGGGGGGGGGGGGTTGGGGGGAGGCGTGGAAGTTGGAGGGTAAATCTATACTTATAAGGCATCTTGCTACAGGGAGTGGTTATATAAAATAAACAATGGAATAGTAAACGAAGCCTCACTAACCAGCGTATATGCCTAGAAATCACGATGTTGTAGGTAGACTACAAACACACTATTGTTCATTTCTTTTATCTTGGCAGCTCGCGCATGCCCGCCCAGACGCATGAGATTGCTGCGTTGCCAGTTGCAAACGACGCACGCGCCAAGAGAAGCAGCGCCATAGTATAGTATAGTTTGCAAACTTACGTTTAGGGGGAGCGCGCAGTTTATGAAGTAAAGCCACCACGGTCGCATTAAACCATTCGGTGCTACAGAGACGTGCTCCTCGCATTCCGCGCTGCACTCGATTTTGTCATTACTTCGCTGCTCTCATGTGCAGAAACATGGTGTTCCGACTGCTTTCACAAAAACTATTTGGCCATAAAATTTGATTTTTACACATCTTCTTGACTGATACCTTCCCGCCATAAATGACATAATTTTGTTTCGATTTTCTAATCAGTTATTGAGCAGCATTAAATGTGGTAAACCATTGAAGGAAATTTTGAAAATTTTGCAGAGGGGAAAGTCCATAGCGTATACTTTCCGTATTGCCGATTATAGTTTCCACAATGTTGAGAATGAAATGTGGACAAGATACCTATATTTCATATAAAATTTACTGTATAACAATATCTCATTTAATTTAAGTACCTGATAGGTATCATATGCAATATTGAGAAATATGCCTCTTTCGTGACTGTAATAAAAGTTTTATTTACACCGGGCGCGTTTGGCTTTATTTTAAAGCACTTCAATCAATCAAAAGGAAGTACACAAAATACATTAAACAAAACTGTGGACTTACAAAAACACTAGGACTTGAATATACTGTGTATCAGTGAAGTGCTCTGAGCTATGTCAAATATAATTTTTGTGTGTAGCACACACAACAGCATTAATTTGTTAAAACACTGATCAGCCGACACAAACGTTGAATATTTTGTTAGCGTAGCACAAAACTACGAAAAGTTACTTGGCAATGGAGGAGACAAAATGCTGTCCACTGAAAATGCTTCAACAGAGAAAAATGCGTCTGGTCTAAATAAGAAGCTTATTACAGTTTCAGAAGAGGAATATATTTCAAATTCTGCTCTAAATCATACTTTTAATACTGTCGCAAAAGAATATATCTCAATATGAATAGTAAAACAGCGACTGCGCAAGAGAAGATAGACAAACAAAAGGGATAACATGAATATTGTAGGTGTGCCTTTTTTCATTGTTTTTAATTGCTGTGAAAAGAAATATTGGAGGACAAAATTAGAAAAACCGAAAGCCTATTAAGGTTATAGTGAAGAGACAAAGCGTTAGAAATTTCAAAAAATTTCATTCAAACGAATAAAATTCGTGATGTAAGACACTTGGATACTGTTTTTAAGTAAAGAAAATATTAAACTCCAAACAAGGTATGATCTCAGAACTTTACGCTTGGCAGCCAAACACCTGAACCATTATGGTAACGTAGCTTGTCATTCGATAGGACTCCTGGAGGATTCTAAAATACCACGCAATATACCGACAACACTGATGGTATGACTATGAATTACTCACGTTTCGTCGAAGTACAATAGGAAATAAACAATTAGCGCTGTTCTTTATTGCGAAAAAGCGGTTCGTGAGAATGATACAAACACCTTTCCTTGCTATCGCCTGAATTAGGAGGTTTATTGCTTGTTTGGTTTAATTAATTAATATAATATGAAGCAACTGGCATAAAGAATGCTTTTTGCAAACTTTCTATAAAAGAAAGTCTGCTATCAAGACATTGCTTTTGTTCTATTACTTTATTTATGATCAGAGAGAGTTTCTAAAACTGAAGACACTGCAGCCGAGCTTTGGCAACGTGGATGATCTCTCCTAGACATTTAAAGTACGTAGATTGTGGCTCTCGTCAGTACTGAGTTATAAGGAAGACAATATCTGCATGCTTCCTTTCCATGTATTGAGATTTACAGTAGCTGGTTTGTATGCCAGTTTTCTGTGACTTTCTTGTCGCTTCTACAGGACAAGTTGGGCTTGTCCTTTACTGTTTGTTAGAAGAGCGAAATACTCTGCTCACCTTTTGCAGACGACTTGGTGATTCTATGTCAGGACATAGAAACAGCGCGAAAACAAAGAGAAATTCTTAAAGGAACAGCGGAAAGGCTAGCGATTTAATAACTTTCGAAAAATAAATTACGTGTCTGGTAGCCAACTACCACCATCCAAAATTATAAAAACTGAATACAGTAAAATCTAGAGAGCTTCTCATTTCAAATATGTAGGTGAAACCGATCAAAAAAGTGACTTGCTGCCACAAAATGGAAAAGAGCTTTAAAGCTCACGAAAGACGACTATAACAAAAGAGATCCGAGAAACCATCAGTAGTTTACGCCGGGAAAGCCTATAATCACATATATAACTAAAGAGGCATCTCGAAATACATCAAACTGAGACAGTACAACACAGTCATGTAACCAGAGTGTCTTTGTTTGAATCAAAAAATCAATTTCGACAGAAAGGGGGGCATTGAAGACATTCAAAAGAAAATTTTAGGTCCATATTATACTGAAGACGGAATACACAGCTTAAGGGAAAATAAAGAAACTGAAAATTTATTTTATTCATAGTAGTTGTTTTTTCAGCAAATATAGTATACATTTCAGAATAAAATTCAGTCGTCTGTTGCACAGATGTTTTTATTTCGCTTTACTGGTTTCAACAAATTAATTTGTCATCTTCAGAACATTTTCTTAAATTATAAGAAGTGTACTATAGAAAGTTACTTAGTACTGGTTTAGCGGATTTCAATATCTTATTCACAGAAGCACAGTGTCATGCCATGTCGAAAAGTGAAGATATTGTGCGTGATTACTGTAAACTCAGACTGGTTGATTGGTAATTTACAGTAAATGAATCACAGCTATGTACTTGTAAAGCTGTTGTGTCAGCAGCAAAGAACATATATAAAAGCACATAAAAAGTATATGTAATACGTTTGAAAAACATGGCGCGTAAGTTTAATATCTACAAGGAATGGGCTCATTTTCACATTTTGCAAGATATGGTATACAATCAAAATAGAGTCTATTTTTCAGTGTGATCCATTCATTCAACAAATCTTTGAATTCAAGTAGGAATGTTCAAATATCTTAAATTCTTCTAAAAGGTTAATTTTGTAGCCCTTGTCAACTATATGGCAAATTTCCATGTTAAACAAGGACGGATGAGGAACAGTGTGTTTCTCCATTTTGAGACGTTCCGTGAAAGTTCACTTATATGAGTTGTCACCGTCTTTCTTGAGCAAGTGCTCGCTACAGCGGGTCTTAAATGCCCTCCCTGTCTGTCGGCCATAAAAAGCTGGAGATGTGTTACCACAGACTTGAGAACTTTGTCAACTGGAGGTTTCTCATTGTGTAGAAACAGCAACTTGGTGACATTATTGTTGGTAAAGAAATTTTATTAAAGTGTATTTCTTAGAAGTAACGCCATTTCTATTGACAACAGAGCATATATTCTTGTTGGTTGTACTTTTATGAGGTTTTGGTACAACACTTACTTGATATCCGTTCTTGACTGTTTTCCGCTGCCACAAGAGCTTGCCATGTATGTACATGTCATTCATTTACTGGCAACTGCCAATCTGTCAGTCTGTGTTGAGAATAATTACATACAAAATGTACATTTGCCGACATATCATGGCACTATTCTTCTCTGAAGAAGATATTGACGTCTGCTAAGCAAATACTAAGTAACGTCTTCAACTTTTGTAGTCTTGTCTTCCTCAGTAGCGTGTAACACTACGGCATATTGACGATTTTTACTTTTGGATTTCTAAATACAATTGAATGAAACACAGTTTTAGTGCTATGCGCGTTACGCAGAACGAACGCAAACTCGGGCGCCGTCATAAATGACGCGCACTTTAAAACACAGAAAGGAGTGGAAGGAATCGGTCTAAGATGGTATATTACTAAAATTTTGAATAGCAACCAACTGTGGATGACGAAGTGCATTGTAATATAACGAGAGACGTTTTCTTACTGAACATAGAATTTTGAGGAAAATAAACACTGTGCAGAAGTCAGCAGCGGGCTGTCAACTTGACCGTTGAAACGATTGTCAAGGTTTAATAAACCTTTTTCCATCTGGTTGGCTGTTTTTTCTAACCCAGTGAAACTAAAAACTATTTTCTTGAAGTTCACTTGACAAAATGCTAATAACTTGCTGAAAAAAGTTCGGTGTCAGCATTCAACTTCTGCATGCGGGAATGCACACATGTACTGCCACCAGAGGTGGGTACACTGTTCGAGGGGCGTTTGAAAAGTCCGTGCAAAGTCCGAGAGATGGCACCACCAGCGCATTTCGAGGTCATGTTTAGTCAGTACCATCTTTGGAAAGAAAGCACACCAGGTTTCAGCCATATTGGTCTTTTTTTTTTTTCATTCGTGTGAATCAAGGAAGTTGAGTGATTGTCAAAAAATGGACGAGAAAGAATTTGGTGTGTTGATTAAACATTACTTTGGGAAAGGAAAAACGCCTGATGAGACTAAAGAGAAGCTTGATAAACATTACGGTGACTCTGCACCTTCGATTAGAACAGTTTAAAATGAGTTTCAAAATTTTCGAAGTGGCCATATGGGCAGAAGTGGTGCTGAACGTTCTGGACGCCCTGTGGAGGTTACGACTCCAGAAATAATTGATAAAATCCATGATATAGTGATGGACCACCGAAGAGTTAAGGTGAGTGAGATTGCTAGTGCTGTGGGCATTTCGAATGTACGGGTGCATAATATTTTGCATAAACATTTGGACATGAGAAAGATATCCGCAAGATGGGTTCCGCAATTCCTCACGCTTGACCAAAAACGAAATCGTGTGAAGTGTTGCAAGGATGGTTTCCAGCTGTTCAGGAAGAATCCGCAGGACATTAAGAGTCGTTTCGTCACTGTGGATGAAGCATGGATACATTACTATACTCCTGACACCAAAGAACAATCTAAATAATGGGTTACCAAGGGAGAATCTCTAACAAAAAAGGCGAAGACCATTTCTTCGGTCGGAACGGTTATGGTGACTGTCTTTTGGGATTCACAAGGGCTAATCCTCATCGACTATCTGGAAAAGGGTAACAGTATTACAGGCGCATATTATTCATCGTTATTGGACCGTTTGAAAACCGACCTACAAGAAAAACGGCGGCGATTGGACCGCAGAAGTCCTTTTCCATCACAACAATGCATCAGCACACACCTCAGCAGTTGTGGTCGCAAAATTAATGGAAATAGGATTCCAACTCGTCTGACATTCCTCCTGTTCTCCAGATTTGGCTCTCTCGGACTACTATTTGTTCCCCAATTTGAAGAAATGGCTGGCAGAACAGAGATTATATTCAAACGAGGAGGTGATTGCAGCAACTAATAGCTATTTTGCAGACTAGGACAATTCCTATAATTCGGAAGCGATCAACAAATTAGAACAGCGTTGGACGAAGTGTGTAAGTCTAGAGGAGACTATGTCGAAAAATAAAAAAGGTTTTCTCCAAACACGCAAGTAGTTTTTATTTTTGCACGGACTTTCCAAACGCCCCTTGTATATGTTACAGTCTACTTGATGTGTAAGAAGCCATGACATAATACATATAGTGAATAAAAATCATTCACTTCTGTATAATTGTCAGGAATTTCATCATTTAAACATTTTATCTAAAAATTTATGTTAGGTTCATCATCATTGGGGGCTACTCTTTCTCATTGCACATGACAGTCATTAAGAAAGGTTTTAAAGGTTTTAGGATTTGAATCCTCTTCTTGCCGTGACTTACTGATAAAAATTGAGAGAGAGAGAGAGAGAGAGAGAGAGAGAGAGAGAGAGAGTGAGACAGAGAAAGAGAGAGCGACAAACGCTTCAAATCGCCCGCTACGTTGACCCTCCCGATAGCTGAAATTTCGGTGTAAATGACTATAAAAGGTTTTTTCTTTTGTTGCACGTGCCAGGGTTAACAAATGTGGATGGAAGCAAGAAAATAGATCTAAAGCCAAAATGTGAGATAATTCATAAGAGAACGACATAATAAAAAGATAAAAATCTTTATACTTGATGTACAACCAGCGTTACTGCATAAAAAAGTTGCAAAACCTTGCAATAAGGTACAGGCACCCTAGTTTGGTGCTTGCATTTTGTGTTGCAACCAGTTTGAAAACAGTGCCTTAAAGAATTATGACCTACGTGTACATTTATATATGCTTCAAATGTTTTTAAGTGCAAAAAGTAAGTATTTACAAAGCGGATAATGTAAGAAATTCATGGCTGCTATTAAACTGTCCGTGTACCAGATGGATGGACGTTGCCATGTTTTAAGTACAGGAATCAATATTATTATTTTGTGTCAAGTTAGTTTTGCTGTTTGGCATGTCATTAAATTATTCGTGGTGCTGTATATGACCGGATTTCAATAACGTTTGTTCCTTTATAGTATGACCAAATTTGGCAAAATACAAACTGGGGATGGATAATACAGGGAACATAGGTACAGGTGCGAGTGCTGATCGCAACAGTATCGTCGATCCAGCAGTGGTGGTGGTGGTTAGTGTTTAACGTCCCGTCGACAACGAGGTCATTAGAGACGGCGCGCAAGCTCGGGTTAGGGAAGGATTGGGAAGGAAATCGGCCGTGCCCTTTCAAAGGAACCATCCCGGCATTTGCCTGAAACGATTTAGGGAAATCACGGGAAACCTAAATCAGGATGGCCGGAGACGGGATTGAACCGTCGTCCTCCCGAATGCGAGTCCAGTGTGCTAACCACTGCGCCACCTCGCTCGGTAAGATCCAACAGTACAAAATGTGGCTTCTGATAATACAGAGACTGAATCACAAGTGCAGTCTGAGTCTGCAGACGAGAAACTACTGAAGTTCGTGACCCATTCAAGGAATTGGTCAATAAAGTAGGTAATATGATGAGTGACAATTTTCCATGTTTGACAAAGAAACAAACCAATCACGTGAATGCCAATTGCGACAGCCTAGCGGATGGCCACACAGGTCATATCAGGAAAATTCTTGAGCTAGTTTCAAAAGAGTGCCCGAGCAGATAACTAAGAGTGTTCATCGAATCTCTAAAGAAAAGACATCAAATATTGATGAAAATTCAGGTTTTCAGACAACAGTTAAGCAGCAATATCTTACTTAGTCTACTACATAACAATCTTAGTTGCTTTTGGTCAGTTCCACTTCAGGATGCATTTGAGAGGATAAAAGACGCTTTCGTTTCGTCTGAGATTTTGCACCATCCAGGTATGGAGAAACAATTTTTCATCCCCTAAGATGTAGCATCCTCCGATTTGAGAACTTTCTTATATTGAATTATAAAGTAAGACTGAGAAAAAAACGTGAACATTATCAGCTTCGCTAGTAGGGTGTGAAAGGTCTTACTCAACGATGGAGTTACAAGCACTTTCAGCAGTATGGTCGTCTGTAAAATTTCATTACTAAAACTATGGCAAGAAAAAATGATCTTCTGTGATCATCAGGCCTTGAACTTCATGCAAACCCTTACACCGAAGATTAGGCAGATGGCTTCCATTTATATAGGACAACGATTTTTCAATTTCATGTGTTTAAGATAAGGACAATGTCGCTAGCGCTCTTTCTAGGTTACCTCAAGTTGTTCCACAATGTGTGGAGCTAAGTGGACAGATGTTAAATTATAAGGTGTCGCTGATGATATTATCAACCACATAGGCGTTATTATTTAGAGCTGTGTAAGGACACTAAAAGGCTACATTATGCAGATCCAAGGAGGAGAATAGTAAGACAACTGTTGTTACAACAGCCGTAATACAAATTGGCACAGTGCTACAAGGTTTAAAGTAACGCATAGTTTTACCGACAAGGTACAGATTCAAATGTATGGTGTGTATGCATTCCGTCTGCCTGCCAAGATAATCTTATTTGGTCCGCACACTTAGCTTGAGGGTATTTTGGAGAGGAGTGACGCAAAAGAAAGTTTGTCCTACGCTGTTATGTTCCTAATTCACATAGACATATCACAGATTATGATGTACCTACACTACTTATCAGAGGCTACGCCTTTAAACGTTTCTAACACAAGACAAATTGGCCATTCATGTAGCTAGACCCCTTCCACAGACAAGAAGAGGCGTTAGACAGCTCGTTAATCTATACAATTTCTTTACCAAGTATGTCAGATTACATGCATCCAACTCTACAAACGCTGCTACAGTAATCAAGACACTGATGATTATGCTTCCAGTTTTACCTCAAAAGCACAGAGATTATTTTTGAATGATCAGAAATTTAACAGATACCCATCTCCAAATTTCATCCAGAGTCGAACCTGGCAGTAAGGATATTTAGGAATAACACTTACAAACCACACCAACAAACAACAAACCAAATGGATTGAATATGTCATTTTATTTGAGCAAACTGTAAATAACCTGTCGCATGATTCTACACAACAAATTCCAGCTGAAGTTATACTAAGTGTCTGTGAAGAAAAAAACGAATAGGTTGACTCCCTTCCACCTATGCTTGGTAACGATGTGACGAAGGAAGATTCGTTGAACATTGATTCCAGTCACAGTCACAGCAAATTGATGTAAGTGTGCCAACAACAAAGTATTGGGACATACAAAAAATTGAAAGATAAGTGAAAAAATATTCTCCTGAGAACACACTAAATCCAGACCGTTACACAATAGAAATAAGGACAGTTGCTTACTGGGCCCTGTACAAATATCTGAACCTACACAAAGGTCGCACCTGGTAGCTTGTCATTATTCTAGTAGGATAAAATGACTTAATCGCTAAGAGGATACTGAGAAGTATCCATTCTTCTAGTCAAGTTGTGCCACAAACTCCACTTCTCCCCAATTCTATTCAATACCTCTTCATTAGTTACGTGATCTACCCATCTAATCTTCAGCATTCCTCTGTAGTACAACGTTTCGAAAGCTTCTAATCTCTTCTTGTCCAAATTATTTGTCCATGTCTCACTTCCATACATGGCTACACTCCATTTCAAATACTTTCAGAAACGACTTCGTGACACTTAAATCTATATTCGATGTTAACAAATATCTCTTCTTCAAAAACGCTTTCCTTGCCATTGCCAGTCTACAGTTTATATCCTCTCTACTTCGACCATCATCAGTTATTTTGCTCCCCAAATAGCAGAACTCCTTTACTACTTTATGTGTCTCATTTCCTATTCTAATTCCCTCAGCATCATCCGACTTAATTCGATTACATTCCATTACCTTAGTTTTGCTTCTGTTGATTTTCATCTTCTATCCTCCTTTCAAGACACTGTCCATTCCGTTCAATTGCTCTTCCAAGTCATTTGCTGTCTCTGACAGAATTTTTGAGAGAGTTTTTGTTTCTTCTCCATGGATTTTAATACCTACTCCGAATTTTTCTTTTGTTTCCTCTACTGCTTGCTCAATATACAGATTGAATAATATCGGGTAGAGGCTACAACCCTGTCTCACTCCCTTCCCAACCACTGCTTCCCTTTCATGCCCCTCCACTCTTATAACTGCCATCTGGTTTCTACAAAAGGCATATAAATATAAAACACTGGCTAAGCGAGTAAAATCCAGTATACGAATATTTTTTAAATATGACTAATGATTTAGATTTATTATTATAAATGAAATGATTAAAGTTTCTTAATGTATTAAATAAGTTAATCTTGGTTCTTTTTCGTATTCGAAGGAAATAAGGTCAAGGTATTGACTATAATTACTGCAATATTTGGTCTATCTTAAGGCTAGACAAATTTTACTTGGTGCATGTTTTGATACACGTTTTAGTTTGCGTACACGATGAACGATTTCTCTTTCCAAAATTTTAGTTTTTCGATTCGTACGGAGACGTTTTAGAATTCCGTGCATGGATGTTCTCTACAGAGAAACACACAATTTTACTGTTTGAGCAAACAATTCCTATGTAAAGATAAGGGTACTCAGCTAAGTAATTACAATCAAAGCCAAATAAATAGCGGATGAAAAGTATTGTGTATAGCTACACCTCTAAAAAAAAAAACATAAAATAAGTAACTAGGTTTAATATTCTGACAAATTTAATGATCCTTTGGAACTAAGTAGATAATCGATTTATATTCGCTATCGAGGATATATCGAAACGCTTAGAAAGATAGACTAAGCGAGTCTGTGTAGAACGCAGACTAATTGAGCATCGAAGTCAGGGCACTTACTCGATGTTGTCTCAAACAATATAAGTGAAACATTTGAAGACGCACAATAGAATGTGAAACTGCTTATGGAAGTAATCGTTTGATGCATCCATCAACGCTCTTAATCCTGTGTATCTCCAACAAGTGATGTTGCACGAGAACTTGTGACTAACGCGATTCCGTTACAACGAACTGACTCCTGCTATAATGATAGCTTTCACCAATGTTTAATGTGGCCATTGTTGTTATTACACATATTAGGTTCGTGCATAAGTTCGCAGCGTTTTTCCATTTGTGTAAGCACAACAGGTACACATAAAAGATACTTCAGTCCTCTATTATAAATTATCCTCCACTGTTTGTAATAGTCTGTCAGTGCAGGAATAACTTTTCGATTCTGGACTGTACAAATCACTAGGTTTTGAGGCGAAGAACTCGCCGAGCGATTGTCGGGGCGGATTTTCTTCCGCAAAGGAAGTTTATGGAGGTTTCTCAACACACAGCAGAAAAGGTGAAAATGTGAGGGCACAGGATCAGGTGAATAAGGGGTAGTGGAATGTCTTCCCAAAATAATTCCAGTAAAGTGTTTTTTGTCAGTCTAGCAGAATGAGGACGGGCATTATATTGGAGTAGCATCACTCCATGCTGTCTTCCTGGTCGTTGTTCTTGGATTGCGTCTGCAAGACTTCTCAGCTGTTCACGATAAATGGCTACACCTCGTGGATGCATTAGGTAGTACACCGCACCGTCGTTCTTCCATCAAATTATCTTTTGTGAATATACATTGATCTACTGCTTTATAAGGCCAGGAGCGAAATTTTTTGCAGTTGCATCAATGAGTTCAGAAAATACACTACTGGCCATCAAAAGTTCTACACCACGAAGATGACGTGCTACAGACGTGAAATTTGACCGACAGGAAGACGATGCTGTGAGATACAAATGATTAGCTTTTCAGAGCATTCACACAAGGTTGGCGCCGCTGGCTACATCTACAACGTGATGACGTGAGGAAAGTTTCCAACCGATTTCTCATACACAAACAGCAGTTGTCCGCCGTTGCCTGGTGAAACGTTGTTGTGATGCCTCGTGAAAGGAAGAGAAATGCGTACCATCACGTTTCACACTTTGGTAAAGGTCGGATTGTAGCCTATCGCGATTGTAGTTTATCGTATCGCGACGTTACTGCTAACGTTGGTAGAGATCCAATGACTGTTAGCAGAATATGGAATCGGTGGGTTCAGGAGGGTAATACGGGACGCCGTGCTGGATCCCAATAGCCTCGTGTCACTAGCAGTCGAGATGACAGGCATCTTATTCACACGGCGTTGACGGATCGTGCAGCCACGTGTCGATCCCTGAGTCAACGCATGGGGACGTTTGCAAGACAACAACCATCTGCACGAACAGTTCGACGACGTTTACAGCAGCATGAACTATCAGCTCGGAGACCGTGGCTGCGGTTACCCTTGACGCTGCATCACAGCCAGGAGCGCCTGCGATTATGTACTCAGCGACTAACCTGGGTGCACGAATGACAAAACGTCCTTTTTTCGGATGATTGCAGGCTCTGTTTACAGCATCGTAATGGTCCCATCCGTGTATGGCGGCATCGCGGTGAACGCACATTGGAAGCGTGTATTCGTCATCACCATACTGGCGTATCACCCGGCGTGATGATACGGGGTGCCATTGGTTACACGTCTCGGTGAACTGTTGTTCGCATTGATGGCGCTGTGAACAGTGGACATTAGTTACATTTCAGATGTTTTACGACCCGTTACTGAACCCTTCATTCGATCCCTGCGAAACCCTACATTTCATCAGGATAATGCACGATTGCACGTTGCAGGTCCTGTACGGGCCTTTCTGGATACAGAAAATGTTCGACTACTGCCCTGGCCAGCACATTGTCCAGATCTCTCACCAGATGAAAACGTCTGGTGAATGGCGGCCGAGCAACTGACTCGTCTCAAGACGCCAGTCACTACTCTTGATGAACTGTGGTATCGTGTTGAAGCTGCATGGGTAGCTGTACCTGTACACGCTATCCAAGCTTTGTTTGACTGAATGAAGAGGCGTATCAAGGCCGTTATTACAGCCAGAGGTGGTTGTTCTGGGTACTAATATCTCAGGATATATGTTCACAAATTGCGTGAAAATGTAATAACATGTCAGTTCTAGTATAATATATTTCTCCAATGAATACCCTTTTATCATCTACATTTTTTCCTGGTGTAGCAATTTTAATGGCCAATAGTGTTTCTCGTTATTAACAAAGAGTTTCCCGCCTTCCTTTAAAGGTGCGAAATAAAGGTTTCTTAATCAGGCTTAAAAGAAGACTATTTGAGCTGAGAGAGACAATCGCCGTTGTTTTCTCAGTGCCACTTCAACACGACTTGATAGGGTGCACGTGCGTCAGCAAGGAAACTCAAAGTGGTAATACAGAGATGCAGAAAATCTGCAGTCGTTTTGAAGGGACATCATTTGTGGTCATTACCCATCTGGGAAATAGCTTGCGCACTACACACGGTTTTCACTTAAATGGTCTAGGGAAAAACGTTATAATAGCGAAGGTGTTAGATATAGTAAATAAAATCTCAAATTTTCCACCGGATGCTATATAGGTCGTATCTCGCATGGACCGAAAGTGTATATTACCTGAGAATCATACGTAATTTCCGCTGCCAGTGGATCTACATCACTCCAAGCTAGCGGTGAGATGTTAAAGGAAGCAAAGTTCCAACATGACACCAGTTTACGGAGAAGAATTAGAAGAACGTGATCATTTAGGGTGTTACAAAAAGGTACGGCCAAACTTTCAGGAAACATTCGTCACACACAAAGAAAGAAAATATGTTATGTGGAAATCTGTCTGGAAACGCTTACTTTCCATGTTAGAGCTCATTTTATTACTTCTCTTCAAATCACAATAATCATGCAATGGAAACACACAGCAACAGAACGTACCAGAGTGTCTTCAAACACTTTATTACAGGAAATGTTCAAAATGTCCTCCGTTAGCGAGGATACATGCATCCACCCTCCGTCGCATGGAATCCCTGATGCGCTGAGGCAGCCCTGGAGAATGGCGTATTGTATCACAGCCGTCCACAATACGAGAACGAAGATTCTCTACATTTGGTACGGGGGTTGCGTAGACAAGAGCTTTCAAATGCCCCCATAAATGAAAGTCAAGAGGGTTTAGGTCAGGAGAGCGTGGAGGCCACGGAATTGGTCCGCCTCTACCAATCCATCGGTCACCGAATCTGTTGTTGAGAAGCGTACGAACACTTCGACTGAAACGTGCAGGAGCTCCATCGTCCATGAACCACATGTTGTGTCGTACTTGTAAAGGCACATGTTCTAGCAGAAAAGGTAGAGTATCCCGTATGGTATCATGATAACGTGCTTCATTGAGGGTAGGTGGAAGAACAAACTAAAATGGGCTCTAACATGGAAATTAAGCGTTTGCGGACACATGTCCACATAACATCTTTTCTTCATTTGCGTGTGAGGAATGTTTCCTGAAAGTTTGGCGGTACCTTTTTTGTAACATACTGTATAGCGTGCCTGATACATCTGATTGTCAGCCTCCATAACCATCTCAAAGAAACACTAGAAATTCACAGGAGAGCATAGAAGTAGTGACAAACCAAGCCCCTGATGGATCAGTAACAGCCGCAGCAGCATCAGCCGAAACATTCGCTGATCAGCCGGCACTATGACCACCTACCCAACAGCCGGTATGTCCACCTCTGGGAGCGATATCAGCGGAGGCGCCTCGTGACATGGGAGCAATAAGGCCTTAGTAGGTCGCTGGAGGGACTTTGCACCACATCTGCACACATAAGTCACCCAATTCCTGTAAATTCCGGAGAAGGGGAGATGAGCTCTGACCACACATTCTATCACTACCGAAAAGTGTTCGTTCGTTTTCAGATCTGGCGACTGGGCGGGGTGGGAAAGGGGAGTACATCAGTTTGGATTCCCCACTTTGTTCCTCGAACCACTCCGTCACTATCCTGACCTTGAGACACGGCGTACTATCTGGCTGAAAAGTGCCACTACAGTTGGGAAACATGATCTTTATGAAGGAGGGTAAATGGACTGCAGCCAGCGTACGGCACTCCTTGGCTGTCACGGTGCCTTCCAGGAGCTCCGCTGGCCCCTGGGATGCCAATGTGAATATTCCCCAGAGCACAATAGAGACGCAGCCAGGAGTTGCATTGTATGTTAACTGAGGACCTAGAAACGACGGCGAGGCTCCATCCGCGGTGCGACTGATGGCCTCAGATGTTAAGTCCCATAGTGCTCAGAGCCATTTGAACCATTTGGACCCGCCGCAGCTGCAGTGGTCCATAACCTCCCGATGACTACCATAGTCCACTTCACCCATCAGCCGCCCCACGCCGAACCCAGGGTTATTGTGCAGTCTGGCCCCTGGTGGATCACCCCCCCCCCCCCCCCCCCAGGGAACACACCAGATGAGTGTAACCCTAAAATTGGTTCAAATGGCTCTGACCACTAGGGGACTTAACATCTGAGGTCATCAGTCCCATAGAACTTAGAACTACTTAAATCTAACTAACCTAAGGACATCACACACATGGGAGCCCAAGGCAGGATTCGAACCTGCGACCATATCGGTCGCGCGGTTCCAGACTGAAGCGCCTAGAACCGCTCGACCACACCGGCTGGCTGTAACCCTATGTTTGCATGGTAGAGTAATGGTGGTCTATGTGTGCGTGGAGAACTTGTTTGCACAGCAATCGCCGACATTGTAGCTGAGGCAGAATAAGGGGAACCACCCTACTTTCACCGAGGCAGATGGAAAACCGCCTAAACCCCATCCACAGACTGGCCAGCTCACCTGACCTCGACATAAGTCCAGTGTGCAGATTCGTGCCAGGGACCAGGCGCTCCTTCCCCCTCCAGAAAGCTGTGCGTTAGACCAATCAGCTTACCTGGTGGGCTTGTATAGGTGTTAAGGAGCTCTTCCCCTGGGAGACGAAGGATTCGCCCACTCCCATACGCATGATGAAGAAGGTATCAGGATTTATCAGACTGTGCAATGCTCTGCCACTGTGCCAATGTCTACTACCCATGGTCACGTGTCCGTTTCAGTCGTGGTTGCTGATGTCGTGGTCACTGGGTCACTGGCTGTGGAGATCCATTGTTAGGAGTGTTTGGTCCACTGTGTGTTCAGACACACTTGTCCTCTGCGCAGCATTAAACTATGATGTCAGTTCCGCCACAGTTCGGTGCCAGTACTGTTTTACTAGTCTTCCCAGCCTACGATGTCCTGTGTTTGTAATGACGCATGGCCATCCAACCCAATGACATCTGGATGTGGTTTGACTTTGGTTGCGGCACCTGTTTTAAGACACTCACCTTAGAACTCCCCAATTACCCGACAAATCGTATCCCTTACGGAATGCTCACACTGACCCACAGGGCCATGACAACCTGCCATCGAGCCTTTCCCATTCTACACATGGACAGCATGCTCACAGATTCTACATGTACTGTGTGTGTGTGTGTGTGAGTCTGAGTAGCAGTAGTTTCTTGCCAGGTGACGCTGCCTGTACAGGTTTACATCTATAGTAGGTTGCGGTTATGGTGTTCTGGCTGATCAGAGAATATGGTGAAAATAGCAGCTGCAGCAAACTACTCACTGCAGCCCAGATGTTGGTTGATTTGGGGGAAGGGATCAAACAGTGATGTCATCGACTCCGTCGGATTAGGGAAGGATGGGGAAGGAAGTCGACCGCTCCCCGTCAAAGGAACCGTCTTGGCATTTGCCTGAAGCGATTTAGGAAAATCACGGCAGACCTAAATCAGGATGGCTGGACGCGGGTTTGAACCGTCGTCCTCCCGAATGCGAGACCACTGTCCTAACTAGTTCTCCACCTCGCTCATTCCGCAGCCCAAAGCGCGCCCTGTGAGGTGCAGGAAACAGGTGAGTCTCAAGGGTTTTTGGATTTTCACCAGGACACAGGACAAATCAAGAGACTGAATACTGTCAGTATGACTCGAGAACGTCTTCATATTAATAAACGAAAGTGAATTTATGTTGCATCTGTTGTTGGAACTGGTGCATCTCAGCGGATGTTACATGTGTATCCGATCTCCGACTGAGGAGTAATGAAGTAAATTTCTTTATTCCTCAGGGGTACGTTTCTGCAGATGCAATGTGCCAGAAAGTGGAAACAAATGGCGGGGCCAGCTTATTTGTTAAAGAGGTACAAGATTCATAAAAATTAATATTGACACATACTGTTTCGAAACGGACAGGGAATTTAACTGTGTAAAACTTGTGCATAATAACGTGACCATTATAGCTCTCTGCAGATCTCCAAGCGGTTACGTGGATACTTTGTAGCGACCCTTTTTTCTATCCCGACTTCCGTATCTTGCATGAAAGTAGGAATGTTAATTTATCTATACATTGACTGGTATTGAGGAGTTTTGTTTTATCCCGGCTAGTTCTTAAATTAACGCCAGTGAGTCACTACACATATTGTCTTCCCAGTTCTGAAGGAAAAAACCATAAGTAAATTAATACTAGTGTTTTCAATAGATTCTCGTTCACTTGTTTCAGTTACGAGTCTGCAGTTTATTCTTGGAGAAAATCACGTAACCTAATTATTTATGAACCCAAAAATGGAAGTAAAGTTCCAGACGAATAGTCAATTTCAAATTAACACGTTATTTTATTTAACAACAATTATTAATAAATCAGTTCATTCACACGATCGCATTCAAAGGGGTTCTTTGAATAAGTATCTAATCTGGAATCCCGTCAACATCAGAGATACCAAACAATGTTCTGTCACTTTCGATAAAAAGATTGTTCCCGTTTAATATCCACAAACTGTCACGAAATATGATTACTAGTCGCGTGAAGTAAAGCTTTTTCACTGTCACAACACAAAGTCCGAATCTTTCCAGAAATCGTTAATTCCGTAAAATATTTAAATCTTCACACGAAGTCAGAGAGATTATTGATCATCTCCAGGTTCCTCTAATATGAAAAAAGATCTAATTCTGATCTGAAAGTAATGCTTCCCAAAAACAATCTCGTCGCGATGTATTCTTTCGCCCTGGTTCAATAAAGCTCCTATTCTTGCTTCCTAAAGCTGTACGTCCTAACTGACTTCGAACAGACTAGAGGATAGAGACTGGAGTATCATAATTGCATTTATACTTTAGTAAACGCTAACTTTTTGTGTTCAAGACCTACGTTCTGTGCCTGTAATATAGATTTTCTCATATATTAGAATAACTAATAATTTTACCATTTTTATCGTTCCCCCCCCCCTCCCCTGCTTCTAAAATTTACGATTAAAATTCTTTTCTTCTTCTATTATATTTCTCCTATAGGTTTCCCTCTATTTGTCTCTTATTTCTATTTCGTAAGTTACTTCTTGTTGAGGGGCTTGGGACATTTTCTGAATTTATATTTCGAAGCCATGGTAGCTAATTTGGGAGCTATTTTGGTTTATTAACACCGAAAGGCCTTGTAGGTGTTACACTTTTCATTAAGAATTTTGAACTAAAAGGGTGAGTAAAATGAAAACCTTAAATATTTTTTTAAAATATTATTTATTGTGCAGAAGTGGTACAAAGCTGTATCACTTTTCAACATAATCTCCCCCGCGCTCAATGTAAGTCCTCCAGTGCTTACAAAGTGCATAAATTTCCTTAGAAAAAAAATCTTTTGGTAGTCCGCGCAACCACTCGTGCACCGCGTGGCGTACCTCTTCTTCAGAACGGAATTTCTTTCCTCACATTGCGTCTTTGAGTGGTCGAAACATATGGAAATCACTTGGGGCAAGGTCTGGAGAGTATGGTGGATGAGGAAGACACTCAAAATGCAGGTCTGTGATTATTGCAACTGTTATAAGGGCAGCGTGGGGCCTTGCATTGTCATGTTGCAAAAGAACAAATGCTCTCAGCAATCCACGTCGCTTTGATTTGATTGCAGGCCGCAGATGATTTTTTACGAGATCTGTGTATGATGCACCGGTGACAGTGGTCCTTCTAGGCATGTAATGCTCTAAAATGACGCCTTTTTCGTCCCAAAAGAGAGTCAGCATAACCTTCCCTGCTGATGGTTCTGTTCGAAACATCTTTGGTTTTGGTCATGAGGAAGTGCGCTATTCCTTCCTCGCTCTCTTCGTTTCCGGTTGGTGGAAGTAAACCCAGGTTTCGTCCCCAGTAACGATTCTTGCAAGGAAGCCATCATTTTCAGAATGAGATTTTTCACTCTGCAGCGGAGTGTGCGCTCATATGAAACTTCCTGGCAGGTTAAAACCGTGTGACCGGCCGAGACTCGAATTCGGGACCATTGCCTTTCGCGGGCAAGTGCTCTACCATCTGAGCTACCGAAGCACGACTCACGCCCGGTACTCACAGCTTTACTTCCGCCAGTACCTCGCCTCCTACCTTCCAAACTTTACAGAAGCTCTCCTGCGAACCTTGCAGAACTAGAAGTCCTGAAAGAAAGGATATTGCGGAGACATGGCTTAGCCACAGCCTGGAGGATGTTTCCAGAATGAGAGTTTCACTATGCAGCCGAGTGTGCGCTGATATGAAACTTATTGGCAGATTAAAACTTTGTGCCGGGCCAAGACTCCAACTCGGGACCTTTGCCTTTAAGAGCACTTGCCCCCGAAAGGAAAAAGGTCCCGAGTTCGAGTCTCGGCCCGGCACACAGTTTTAATCTTCCAGGAAGTTTCAAGCCATCATTTTGGAGATAATGTTTGTCCCCTTCTTTGTATACTGAAATAAGTTTCAATATTTTTTTTAAGTATTGCAGGAAATACTCCATACTCTGAACATCTATTAAAAAGGAAGGCCAATGTTTCACTAATTATATGCACTGTTTTTCTAATTATATAACCAGAGTAGTCCATGCTCTTGGAATTTGAGAACTTTGCCACTACTTTTGTAATCTCAGTGGGTTTACTGTCCACCATTTAAACCTATAGTTCCCTCGTTGATGTTGCTCAAGCAGGTCACGTGCATTAATACTGGTAGTTTTAATTTTGTTCCTAGTGTCGCTTACAGAATCCACGAAGAAAAGATTTACTTTGACTGTCTCAAGAGCTATATGATATTCCTGATACGTGTGATGCTTATGTGCAACAACATTTCATGCAGCTTTGCACTTATTATGAGCACTTTCAAAGTACCTTTCAACCGCTGTTCTTTCTGCCATTCTAAGCTTAGTTCTGTGGGTTCTTCTACATTCAAAACTAGCTTTGTACAATCCATCTTGCTGCTCAGCTCCTTATTAAGGGGTGTGGCACAAAGATACTATATTTTGCCTAATATTGTTAAGTTCAGCTGTGTGTGTCACTTAATGTTCATTCAAACGATAGAGCACAGCAGTCAGTTGTCCTTTTTTATGGTTTTATTAAGGAAATCTCGATCTCCGCTTGTGCCTAGCCATTATCAATGCCAAACAATACAAGAAATACATAGTCAGGTGATAAGCTACTTCTCACTCCGGGGGGTCAAACCCTTCACTGCTGCCGGCCGGAGTGGCCGAGCGGTTCTAGGCGCTACAGTCTGGAACCGCGCGACCGCTACGGTCGCAGGTTCGAATCCTGCCTCGGGCATGAATGTGTGTGTCGTCCTTAGGTTAGTTAGGTTTAAGTAGTTCTAAGTTCTAGGGGACTGATGACCACAGTAGTTAAGTCCCATAGTGCTCAGAGCCATTTGAACCATTTGAACCTTCACTGCTTCCCAGCAATAAGTTTTCAAAAAATGCAGGAGGACGACGGTTCAAATCCGCATCATGGCATCCTGATTTAAGTTTTTCGTGATTTCCCTAAATCACTTCAGGCTAATGCAGGGATGGCTCCTTTGAAAGGGCATGGCCGTTTGCTTATCCAACCTTCCCTAATCTGACGGGACCGATGACTTCACTGTTTGGTCCCTTCCCCGAATCAACAAACCAATCAATCATGGGAAATGCTTAAGCTACATACGTGAAATTATGAAAATACCCAAGGCAAAAATCTATATACAGGGTGAGTCACCTAACGTTACCGCTGGATATATTTCGTGAACCACATTAAATACTGACGAACCGATTCCACAGACCGAACGTGAGGAGAGGGGCTAGTGTAATTGTTTAATACAAACCATACAAAAATGCAGGGAAGCATGTGTTTTTAACACAAACCTACGTTTTTTAAATGGAACCACGTTAGTTTTGTTAGCACATCTGAACATATAAACAAATACGTAATCAGTGTCGTTTGTCGTATTGTAAAATGTTAATTACATCCGGGGATATTGTAACCTAAAGTCGACGCTTGTACCACTCCTCCGCTGTTCGATCGTGTGTATCGGAGAGCACTGCAACATACATCGCGTTTCTACAGAATGATCTGCAGAGGTTGCACGAAAATGTACCACTGGAAACGCGTCGACGTATGTGGTATCAGCATGATGGTGCACCTGCACATTCCGCAATTAACACTAGGCTGACCCTTGAGAGGATGTTCGACGGGCGTTTCATAGGACACGGAGGTCGCATAAATTGGCCAGCCCGTTCTTCTAATCTTACACCTCTGGACTTCTTTCCGTGGGGTACGATAAAGGAGAATGTGTACCGTGATGTGCCCCAGAGGATATGAAACAACGTATTGTGGCAGCCTGCGACGACATTACACCAGATGTACTGCGGCGTGTACGACATTAATTACGCCAGAGATTGCAATTGTGTGCAGCAAATGATGGCCACCACATTGAACATCTATTGGCCTGACATGTCGGGACACACTCTATTCCACTCCGTAATTGAAAACGGAAACCACGTGTGTACGTGTACCTCACCCCTCATGGTAATGTCCAGGTGCGTCAGTGAAAAAGACCAATAAAAAGGTGTTAGCATGTGGACGTAATGTGCTGTTCCAGTCTCTTCTGTACCTAAGGTCCATCACCGTTCCCTTTGGATCCCTACGTAATTCGGTGCTCTCCGATACACACGATCGAACAGCGGAGGAGTGGTATAAGCGTCAACTTCAGGTTACAATATCCCCGGATGTAATTAACATTTTACGATGCAACAAACGGCACTGATTACGTATTTGTTTATATGTTCAGATGTGCTAACAAAACAAACGGGGATCCATTTAAAAAACGTAGGTTTGTTTTAAAAACATGCTTCTGCGCATTTTTGTATGATTTGTATGAAACAATTACACTAGCCCCTCTCCTCATGTTCGGTCTGTGGAATCGGTTCGTCAGTATTTGATGTGGTTTACGAAATATATGCAGCGATAACGTTAGGTGACTCACCCTGTATATATAGGTATCCAACGGTGTAATTACTGTCATGCTATGTAAGTTCTATTCTGCTTTATCTATAAAATAATTGATTTTGTCAACTCAAAGTAAAATTTTACGGCCAAAGACTCGTATCACTAGGTCAAGTTTCTAGAAGCGGAAAAAACTGCGACAAGTTTTCTGTTTTAGCAGAGGAAGATTTGTGCTTCAGTTTTTCTTTCTGCACTTTCGCTGCTTTTCTCGACCTGTTCTTGTACCGCAAGCGTGTACGTTTCGATACGCTGACACTGGTTGTATATAGAAGTCTGTTGTATTTATTTCGCAATATTTGACCTGTTCCATTCCTATGTTGATAAAGTTAATTATTTATGTATTTCTGCGGTTTTCAGGGGCCATAGAGAAAAGATTGAGAGCGGACGTCCCGGTGGTACAACTGGCACACACATTACGCGTTCTTTCGTTATTTTCTCATGATCGCTGAGCAGTACCACCCTGAGATCGTTTTGCTTATCATTTCTTTCAGCTTTTACGTACACTTCTTTTATTTTGTTACATTGATAATTGATTTACTACTGAACAACGACGTCGCAATCGCTTCATTCTTTTTATGTCCCTGGCTGCGTGAGATAAGTCAGACGGTGAACGGTTGTACGGTGATATACACTCATGCTCATAAATTAAGGATAATTGCAAAATGTGGTGGCACACAACGTGGCACTACACAAAACTGGCGCTGGTAGCATAGGCACATAGGGGACACACATGACACAGATATGTAAGTCCACGGTATTGGTGATATGTTGAGAAAACCGTCCAGAAACACATGTGGTACAAAACGCCACTGTTTCCAACGAATGTACCCAGACATAAATATGGGATATGATCACCATGCACACGTACACATGCCTCACAACTGGTTGGCATATTCTGGATCAGGTGGTCGAGCAGCTGCTGGGGTATAGCCTCCCATTCTTGCACCAGTGCCTGTCGGAGCTCCTGAAGTGTCGTAGGGGTTTGAAGACGATCAGCGATACGTCGACCAAGAGCATCGCAGACGTGCTCGATGGGGTTTAGGTCTGAGAACAGGCAAGCCACTCCATTCGCCTGATATCTTCTGTTTCAAGGTACTCCCCCACGATGGCAGCTCGGTGGGGCAGTGCGTTATTATCCATCAAGAGGAAGGTGGGAGCCACTGAAACCCTGAAAAGGCGGACACAATGGTGCAAAATGACGTCCCGATATACCTGACCTGTTACAGTTACTCTGTCAAAGTCATGGAGGGGTGTACGTGCACCAATGATAATCCCATTCCACACCGTCAAACCACGGCCTCCATACAGGTCCCTTTCAAGGACATTAAGGGATTGGTGTCTGCTTCCTGGTTCACGCCACGTGAGACTATACCTCGAACATAACCTGGCACCACTGTTCCAATGACCATGTACTGTGTTCTTGACACCAGGCTTTAGGGTGTCTCCTATGACCAGGGGTCGGTGGAATGCACCATGCAGGTCTCCGAGTGAATAAACCATGTCTTTTCAGTCGTCTGTGGACTGTGTGTCTGGAGACAACTATTCCAGTGGCTGGGATAAGGTCCTGAACAAGACTACCTGCAGTATTCCGTGGCCGTCTGCGGGCACTGATGGTGAGATATCGGTCTTCTTGTGGTCTTGTAAACGGTGGACGTCCCGTACTGTAGCGCCTGGACACGTTTCCTGTCTGCTGGGTCGTTGCCATAATCTTGAGCTCACATTTTGTGTCACACGGAAGGCCAGTGCTACAACCTGCTGTGTTTAACCAGCCTCCAGGCAGCCTGGTATTCTACCCCTCATAACGTCATCAATACGTGTTCTTTGAGCTATTTTCAACACACAGTCACCATTACCACGTCTGAAAACTTACTCGCTGCACCGTACTCGGCCTCGCAGGAACACTTCTCTGCGTATGTGGACTGCTACTAGCGCCACAGTGCTACGACCGCAGGTCAAATGCACCGTATGATCGTACCCCGAGGTGACTTAACCAGCAACCCGTCCATCAGAGCGTTGTTATCCTTAATTTATGAGCATGAGTGTATAATAATTAGGTTGTGGTGTGCGAACTGTAAGACCTTCGGTACACACACCATCAGATTATTTGACTTGTCGTTCTAACTAAGTACGCGAGTGTCAGCAATATGTTTCGTGGTCTTATCGTGGCGTGTTTATCTTCTGCCGTTACGTCAGACGATAGAAATGCCACTTGCACGATTAGAGTAGCAGATTGACGGTGACCAACTTTAAACAGAACTTGATTAATTTTCACACACATTTATTAAAATAATAAAAAACGTAGACATTACGTGACTTGATCCTCGATGCTGTTTACAATTGACAGTCTGAAGTTCCTTTGGTCTTGGTACGTTAATCTTATTGTCACATATCTCTGATACTCGACAAAGTGTCTATTCATTTGTCTTCATGGCTATGTACAGGAATATGATAATCTTATTAGGCGGAGACTGAAACTTGACTATAGACAGCTACAGACTAATGTAGACTGGTACAGAGTGGTGCAGACGAATGCAGACTGACTAATCGGAGGTCTGTACACTTGTTATAATATCTCGTGTAATCATGTATCACTGCGAGAGTGTAATCCGCGAGGAGAAAAGGTTCTATGTTAGCAGCAATCTCATTGGCGGCGTTACATATTAATACATGGATCGGCGGATGTAGAATTTGGTCCGTCTCTAAGGCACCGCCATCTCGTAGTGCGGAGACGGATGAGCGCTTCGCCTGTGCTGTTGTGATTAGCAAGGTGCGCTCTAGTGGGAAAGTTGTGTGCGCGCTGACTACGCGGAACTATGTACACAACATAGGTATTTCATCAGCATTTAATTTTTTATGTCTAAAAATTTAGATTAGGTTCATCTTCATTTTTTGAGGCTACTCTTTCTCGCTGCGGTGGCATAGTTATTAACACGGTTTTAGGATAATGTTCTCTGCTGGCTGTCACTGACAAAACATTTATTTAAAAACCTTTCAGCCCTTATGAGAGAGAGAGAGAGAGAGAGAGAGAGAGAGAGAGAGAGAGAGAGAGAGAGAGAGAGAGACGCTGGGCAGGTTCTTTCGTTTGTTCAGAAGGGGAGGCCGAGAAGTGTTTGCCACCTTCAGTACAGTCGGCGATGTGATAATCGAGGCGCACGCCCTGCAATCTTTCTCAAACGACTTTACGGAAACTATTCGGTAAAAAAATTAATTTTTTATTTACCTGTAGCTTTATATGCCAGGTTCATTATGATGTGCCCATCATTTCGTTAATGGCCATAGTTATTGTGATATTTATTTGGTTGTAGGACACCATGCGAAATTACGAGAAAGTTTGCTTTCAAACTGGGGGTCTTCGTCGTGGTGGAATTGTTTAGGGCTACTCTACACATCCGAGGTGCAGCTGCTTGCCTCGCAGTGCACTATGGCTGGCTCCAAGGCCAGTGCGAGGAGTCTGCAACTGAAGGAAACAGGTTTGATATATACACTACTGGCCTTTAAAATTGCTACACCAAGATGAAATGCAGATGATAAACAGGTATTCATTGGACAAATATATTATACTACAACTGACATGTGATTACATTTTAATGCAATTTGGGTGCATAGATCCTAAGAAATCAGTACCCAGAACAACCAACTCTGGCCGAAATAACGGCCTTGATACGCCTCGGCATTCAGTCAAACAGAGCTTCGATGGCGTGTACAGGTACAGCGGCCCATGCAGCTTCAACACGATACCACAGTTCATAAAGAGTAGTGACTGGCGTATTGGCCGAGCCAGTTGCTCGCCCACCATTGAGCAGACGTTTACAGTTGCTGACAAATCTGGAGAATGTGCTGGCCAGGGCAGCAGTCAAACATTTTCTGTATCCAGAAAGGCCCGTACAGAACCTGCAACATGCAGGCGTGCATTATCCTGCTGAAATGTAGAGTTTTGCAGGGATCGAATGAACGGTAGAGCCACGGGTCGTAACACATCTGAAATGTAACAGCCACTGTTCAAAGTGCCGTCAATGCGAACAAGAGGTGACCGAGACGTGTAACCAATGGCACCCCGTACCATGACGCCGGGTGATGCACCAGTATGGCGATGACGAATACACGCTTCCAATGTTCGTTCACCGCGATCTCGCCATTTCGACCATCATGATGCTGTAAACAGAACCTGGAATCATCGCAAAAAATGACGTTTTGCCACTCGTGCACCCAGGTTCGTCGTCGAGTACACAATCACAGGCACTCCTGTCTGTGATGCAGAGTCAAGGGTAACTGCAGCCATGGTCTCCGAGCTGATAGTCCATGCTACTGGAAACGTCGTCGAACTGTTCGTGCAGATGGTTGTTGTCTTGCAAACGTCCCCATCTGTTGACTCAGGGATCGAGACGTGGCTGCGCTATCCTATTCAGCCATTTGAATGAGATGCCTGTCATCTCGACTGCTAAAGATACGAGTCCGTTGGGATCCAGCACCGCCTTCCGTATTACCCTCCTGAACCCACCGATTCCATATTCTGCTAACAGTCCTTGGATCTCGACCAACGCGAGCAGCAATGTGGTGATACGATAAACCGCAGTCACGATAGGCTACAATCCGACCTTTATCAAAGTCGGAAACGTGATGGTAGGCATTTCTCCTCCTTCACCAGACAACGCCAGTCAACTGCTGTTTGTGTATGAAAAATCCGTTGGAAACTTTCCTCATGCCAGCACGTTGTAGGTGTCGCCACTGGTGCCAACTTTGTGTGACTCGTCTGAAAATCTAATCTTTTGCATAACATATCATCTTCTTCCTGACGGCTAAATTTCGCGTCTGTAGCACGTCATCTCCGTGGTGTAGCAATTTTAATGGCCAGTAGTGTACAAAGAGTGCGTCGACGTCTCTCATCTCGGCCATGATAGCGAGGTCTTGAGAAATGACCAGTGTGCTGGGTGAGCGCGACTAAGGTGGACGGGTGTGTTGCGTGAGAGAAGATTCAAACCGACAGGTGTTTGCACTGGATATGTCGATAATATCCGAATTCCTAACACTCCAATCATCCCGGACGTCCGCCATGGCCAGTGTTGGTACGCTTTGGCATACAGTCTTCAATTCCTGGGATTACAACTTGATGATAAATTCAGTTGGGAGGAGCAAACCACAGAACTGCAGAAACGCCTTAACAAATCTGTATTTGCAATTCGAGTGTTAGCAGACATAGGCGACATAAAAGTGAAAAGGCTTGCATACTTTGCCTACTTTCATTCCATAATGTCATACGGCATAATATTTTGCGGTAACTCTTCAAGTCAAACAAACGTTTTCAGAGTCCAAAAGCGTGTAATACGTATTATTTGTGGAGTAAACTCACGGACGTCTTGTAGACACCTCTTCAGAGAACTGGGTATACTAACTACTGCCTCTCAGTGTATTTACTCCTTAATGAAATTTGTCCTAAATAATATATCTCTTTTTCCAACAAACAGCTCAGTTCATGCCTACAATACCAGGAACAAAAATGATCTGCACAAGGACTTAAAAGCACTTACTTTAGTTCAAAACAGGGTCCACTACTCAGGAACGCTCATCTTCAATAATTTGCCAGCAAACATAAAAAATTTAGTTACAAATAGAGATCAGTTTAAAAGGAGCCAGAAAGACTTACTAGTGGCCAACTCCTTCTACTCCATTGACGAATTTTTAAATAGAAACAAATGATGTGTTGTATACATTTATACTACTAGTATTGTTATTTCAGCTTAAAAAAAATAAAATAAAAAAAGGTGACATGTTCCACATCCACGAGGATCTCCTCAACACGGATCTATGGAACGAAATACTAATGTAACCTAATCTAATATAATCTACACGCATGTCCACGACTGCGGCTGCAATCGCGGTGGTACTCGGCGCCCGTGGCGTATGACGAGGTTGGCGCACTGCGTGTGGAATTCAGGACATAAGCGTGCGGTATGTGTGAGTATTTCAGTGATCTCCGACATCTAGCCGTGGCATCAGCTGCTACAGACGGAGTAGTGGTTTAAGTGTGTCATGTGTACTGCATCTCAATACATCGCAGTGATATTTGCTGTTGTCTCTGTCCTGTCCTGCAGTACGCCTCGCTTCTTCCGAATGTAGCGGACAAAACCAATTTATGAATTCTACAGTGCTTTAAAACCCAGTCGTGACGTCATATCTGAGACTGATAGCGATCTATGATATCTAGTTTGCATTTATCGCGAATCCCTTGCACAACGTAAAGTCCCGAGCGACTGGAAAAAACCGCAGGTGACGCCTGTATATAAGAAGGGTGGAAGGACGGATCCTCAAAATTACAGACCAATATCCTTAACATAGGTTTGTTGCAGGATTCTCGAACATATTCTCAGTTCGAATATAATAAATTAACTTGAGACAGAGAAGTTGCTGTCCATGCATCAGCACGGCTTTAGAAAGCATCGCTCCTGCGAAACGCAACTCGCTCTTTTTTCACATGATATCATGCGAACCATGGCTGAAGGGTATCAGACGGATGCCATATTCCTTGACTTCCAGAAAGCGTTTGACTCGGTGCCTTCCTGCAGACTCCGAAGGTACAAGCTTATGGGATTGGTTCCCAAATATGTGAGTGGCTCGAAGGCTTCTTGAGTAATAGAACCCAGTACGTTGTCCTCGATGGTGAGTGTTCGTAGGAGGTCAGGGTATCATCTGGAGTGCCCCAGGGAACTGTGGTAGGTCCGCTGTTGTTTTCTGTCTACAAAAATGATCTTTTGGATGTGGTGGATAGCAATGTGCGGCTGTTTGCTGATGATGCTGTGGTGTACGGGAATGTGCTGTCGTTGAGTGACTGTAGGAGTATACAAGACGGCTTGGAGAGGATTAGTGATTGGTGTAAAGAATGGCAGCTAACTCGAAATATAGATAAATCTAAATTAATGCAGATGAATAGGATAAAAGAATGCTGTAATGTTTGAATACTCTATTAGTAGTGTAGCGCTTGACACAGTCACGGCGATTAAATATTTGGCCTTAACATTGCAGAGCAATATGAAGTGGGACAAGCATGTAATGGCAGTTGGGGGGGGAGGTGGATAGTCGTCTTCGGTTCGTTGGTAGAATTTTGGGAAGATGTGGTTCATCTATAAAGGAGACCGCTTATAAAACACTAATACGACCTATTCTTGAGTACTGTTCGAGCGTTTGGGATCCCTATCAGGTCGGATTGAGGGAGGATATAGAAGCAATTCAGAGGCGGGCTGCTAGATTTGTTACTGGTAGATTTGATTATCATGCGAGTGTTACAGAAATGCTTCAGGAACTCGGGTGGGAGTCTCTAGAGGAAAGGAGGCGTTGTTTCCGTGAATAGCTACTGAGGAAATTTAGAGAACCAGCATTTGAGGCTGGCTGCAGTACAATTTTACTGCCGCCAGCTTGCATTTCGCGGAAAGACCACAAAGATAAGATAAGAGAGATTGGGGCTCGTACATAGCAGTCATTTTTTCCTCGTTCTGTTTGGGAGTGGAACAGGGAGAGAAGATGCTAGTTGTGGTACGAGGTACCCTCCACGACGCACCGTATGGTGGATTGCGGAGTATGTACGTAGATGTAGATGTTTATCTAGTCATTACAACTTAATACTAAGGATTGGATCACAGTTCAAGTGTGAGGTCTTTAATAGTTCTCAATACATCACAGTGGACTCTGTCATGCAGCAGTATTTGTTGTTGTTGTTACCAGTGGTGTAGCGAAACGGGAGAATTCGTATCAAATATATATAAACAACTTTCTACTAAGAGCACTAAATGTGCGAAGACAACAGTTTTGTAGACCGCGCCGCCGCACCCTGAGTACTGGTGTATGTGCCTGCTTGATACTCGCCTGCTCCCAGTCTCTGCCTCTCTTCCCTTACCTGGCTGTGTGCGCCTGCGCTTTAGTGGCATTCTCGGCTCCCCTCCACTACCCCTCTCCCACGAAGGCCGGTTTGCTGCACTTGCTAGCAGGTATCGAGACTAGGTTCTGCCCCTGACGCTGACACTGAGAAGACGTGCCTGTCCTTGGCTCGAGATTGTGCAGTTTAGACAAAAATTTGTCATTCCTGCGGTTCCTGTGGGGTGTAATGGTACCTGAATTACGTAACCATTACGGCACCTCGCCTCAGCCTCTCGATTCCAGCAATATTCTACTGTGTTTCTGTAAAATAGTTAACATATTTCTGTGGCAACATTCAGATTTGATTTCATTAATGTAGAGGTACTTCGAAACATTTATATGTATATATTGCAATGGTATTATTCTTATGTGTATTCCTTCTTTTGTCACTATGACCTTTGACATACTTTAAACTCTGATTTTTGGGCGCGTAACCGGTTATTAAGGAGTCAAGCTTTGGTCGTCATGTTAAAAAGACGCAAATTGTAGTCGGTTTATGAAATGTGAACTTTAACAGTGAGGAAGATATTTTCAAGTATGTTTTATATTGTGAAGTGATGTTTTGGAACGAGTTACGCGATATTGCAACAAAAGTAATAAAAAAGAAGTGTAACTTAAATTCGGAGTGCTGATTATTTTTTTACATCACCATTGTCCTAACTTGAAAAAGTCTAATCTTCAAGTATGGTTTATGAAACACATCTGTAAATCTTTTGAATATCGCAGAATACCACCTAGGCCTCTTTGCATCCGAACTCGGAATCATCACTACCTAGATTTTCGACGATTGAGCCACGAGTTCACAAGGAGACCAGCGTGGGAAACACGAAAAGATGAGTGCCTAGCTTATCCATTATTTCAAGAGATGACTTTATTAACTGTGCTCTAATGGCACCTGCCACACAATATAACTTTGTTGTTGCCCGAAAATGCAATATTTAGCAGCGTGAGCAACACTACAGTCATAATTAATTTTTGATCTTTGTTGTGGTAGGGTTGTTAGAGGGGGAGAGTATAGAGTTTACCATTCTTGTTGATTTGTCCTTGCTGGTGGACCCTGTAAAAGAGGTAAACACGATCTGATGTGGAATTAGTAAAACTTGGTCCCTCAGCAGGTCAGGCCAACAAATGGTTGGCCTGTGCTGAGGTTGTTGGCCCGGTCCTCGGATGAGCCAGCTGCGTGTGTGGCCCGCTTTCTCGTAGGTTGTAGTACAAAGTTTTACAGTTGTAAACTACACAAAGGGACTCCTAGAAAGGAGAACAATACTCCAAATATACACAATAAAGCCCATAAATAAAAATACCTAATAAATGTATGGTTTTAGTAAGAGAACATATTCATGTTGTCCTTTATTTTTTGTAAAGTTTAAAATAGAATCTTTTACTTACGCTTTGAAAGTGGTTCGCAAACATTTATTCTGAATTGAATTATCCACTGAAATTTACACAGTTTTTCAATAAATAAAAAGAAATTGTAAGAACACATTCAGATGTAAAAATTTCTACTTGACATACTTAGGAATGGGGAACATTAAATGGATTTATTTATTTTTTTACTTTATTTTATCGTTGTGTGGAGAAGTCGTGGCGCCGAACAATCACTTGTAGCACAGTGAACTGGTGCGGGAGACGCAATGTACTTGAAATTCGTAACGTGGTCACTACTTTGGGAATGTGATGTGTTACTATGCTGAAATCAAACACGTCAACTTTATATTTCGATACAGATGTATATCATCTACAAGCATATACACATGTATGCACAACGAGTCAAATAAACAGACTGAATCATCTCAAACTTTTTGTCCAAATAATCGCGATCGGAGAGAGAGTCCTCATTTGCAGGTCGATATCAACACCAGAAGCTTCATGAAGTACCCATATCTAAGAATAAATTTTTGACATAAATATAGCGTATTGTTACAATTGGTTGTTGCAACCAAGGATGCTGAGAAAGTAGGCTCAGTACTCTTAATTATTCCAGTTTTGAGTTTAAGATAGGTTTCCTTTTTTACAAACTTGGGACATTGCACGAGTACGAAAAAATTTCGTGTGAATATCAAACGTCATACTGCATGCTGTAACGACAAGAGTACTCATAACCTAAGTGAAACAAAGTGCGTGATCGCTGATTTGTCCAGGACTTCAAAAATGGCTCTGAGCACTATGACACTTAACTTCTGAGGTCATCAGTCCCCTAGATCTTAGAACTATATAAACCTAACAAAACTAAGAACATCGCACACATCCATGCCCGCGGCAGGATTCGAACCTGCGACGGTAGCTGTCGCGCGGTTCAAGACTGTAGCGCCTAGAACCGCTCAGCCACTCTGGCCGGCGGTCCAGGACTCCAACAATGTATAAAGCAAGAGGTATGTACTGTTCTTGTTATATTGTAGCCATGTGTAGTGACTTAAGGACTTCAAGTGTGAAATTATTTCATTTATATTATCGAACTGAAAGAATCATACAAAAATGATTTAAGAGGAACCACTTTCATACTATGGGGTAGGGCAAGATTCACATGATTCGGGTTATGAACAAAGTTTCAGTAGTTCATCTTTACAGAACAGTTCCTGGATTGAGCAGTTGTTGCACGAAATAAATGATAAAAATGGTCAAAACTGATGAAAAACTCAGTAAACTAGGGCATCATGTAGTGGAGTCCGCCACCGGTAGCTGAGTGGTCAGCGTCACAGAATGTCAATCCTAAGGGCCCTGGTTCGATTCGCGGATGGGTCGGAGATTTTCTCCACTCAGGGACTGGGTCTTGTGTTGTCCTAATCGTTATTATTTCATCCCCATCGACACGCTAGTCGCCGAAATGGCGTCAAATCGAAAGTCTTGCACCTGGCGAACGGTGTACCCGACGGGAGGCCGTAGCCACACGGCATACATGTAGTGGAAACCAGAAATGAACTAATCAGGGGGCTAAACTGTCAGCACAATTAAATGAGAATTTTTTAAATGAAATATTGGATGAAACAAGTTAATTATAAACTGAAGTTCTAAAAATCATGGAAATTAGAGGCACAATCAAATGGCACTGAGCACTATGGGACTTAACATCTGAGGTCATCAGTCCCCTAGAACTTAGAACTACTTAAACCTAACTAACCTAAGGACATCACACACAACCATGCCCGAGGCAGGATTCGAACCTGCGACCGTAGCGGTCACGCGGTTCCAGACTGAAGCGGCTAGAACCGCTCGGCCACACCTGCCGGCAGAGGTTCAATCGTGAAATTAAATCTCACTGTAGAACTTGGGCAAAAGAGCTGAATGCTCGAGTGGAATTCCATTCAAAAGATGTAATTAGTGAATGAAATTATGTTCTTATGGCAAATAAAAGTAATGATAATGTAATTAATGTATTAACAATCATTGAGAAATCGACATTTTGTGGGAAGTATGTAATGTTAGTGGCAAATACCACACAAGACTTCGATACATACAGTGTGACGGTTATTGAACTGTATGAAATAAAATTGTCATAACTTCTGAACGGTTTGTATTAGGACGTTTAAAATGCACCGCTGGCTGTGGGGCATGATGGGAAGCCCATTCTCATTTGGACGGCGAAATTCGTGCTGTGGGAATTTGAATTTCGCGATCGAGAAGTCTCTTCACCCTCAGTGGGTGAGTATGTGGTGTGCTATTTGCATTCTTAGAATAATTGGTGCGATATCCCTTGACGGCACGGTGACTATCAAATGGTACGTGATTTCATCCCTATTACCCAAAGTCACCCTGATTTGGGCAAGATGTAGTTCACACAAGGCATACCTGCACTACATCAAAGCAGGAGCGCCTTGAGGAGCACATTGGGGACCGCATTCTGAATCTGGGTACCCATAGGCCACTGGCGTGGGCCTTGATTTTCCATAATATTCCCTGTATCTGAACGCATGTAACCCTTTTTTGTAGGGCTATACTAAAGAGAAGGTGTACAGAATTAACACCATTGGTGAGCTGAAACCAGCCCTTGAGGAAGTCATCGACAGCATCAGTGTTACAGCACTTCAGCGCACCATGCAGAACTTCGCTGTTCGTCTGCGCTACTTCATCAAAATCTAATCAGCAACTCCAGCATAAGTGTGGTAGACGTTCTCAAATGAATTCTGTAGTCGGATCAAAAATAAATAGAAATAGCTTTGTAGTAATGTAGAAAATACCATAGATTTGGGCAATCATATGATGCTAATGATACAATGAATGATCAGGTCTTGAAAATTTCATTCACTATTTAAAACTTATACAGGTGTGCTCCAAAAAATATTTTTAGTAATACTGTAGGTGTTTCGTAGTTGTACGGAATGGTTAATTTTAACGTAAAGTTACACAATTTTGACATGTCGAGTTACAGTCAGTTCCGTACAGTTGCACCATTCTCTGTTTACTAGACGCCATTGGTGTTTGGAATGTTGTTCTAGGTTTTGGAGTTCCAGGATTTAAATTTGAGTGATGGGGTGTAGATACTGGGGACTGCATATTAACAGCAGTTTGCAGAGGGAGTGGAGATTGTTTCAGGAATGCCTGTGCCGTAGAGACAGGTTTTTGTAGGACCAGGTTTGTGAGGGAAATGGACTGGAAAGGGACAGGCAGAACCTGAGAAGATGAATGTCATTGTGAAAGGAGCGGTGGTATCATGAAATAGGAATTTTTATGGTTAGGCCATTGGTTGGCATTCCATGGCTTACATAGCATTTGAGGAACAGGATATGGGACACGGTTTTGGCTAGGGATAGGGGAACTGGTTGGAATCATGTGGGTGCTGACTGAAGAAAAGTTCAGCAGCAGACAGACCATGTACGTTATCGATCGAGGTGGCGCAGTGTTTAGCACACTGTAACTTTACATGATTATGTCCAATATAGTGGGATCTACTTTGCGTCATGTGAGTGTAGGGGAGTCGAATCCAGTAGTGACTCATGTCGTCATATCAACTTGAGGATTTTTTTTATACATGTGTTTCAGTTCTAAATTTAATTGATTATTTACAGAGTAAAGAATTTAATTATGTACAACATTTAATAAGTAATGAGATTTAATGAGAGATATATAAATATGTTTTGGCATAGCAAATCACCTTGTTGCATTATGCACGATATGTTTTCTCTTTCTAAGAACAAAAACTTCCGTGTTGCTCGAGTGCTCGATCAAGTAGTCATCGAGTGCGGATCTGCTGTAACTTTCATGAATGGCCATAACATTGTTAATTTACAACCTGCAGTTGATTTAAAATTATTCTAGGGAACCACGGCCCGACTTTGGTGCGAACAAATCGAGCGCGAATTCTGAAATATCGGCGCGGAGTTAAAAGATACGCTGCTGAATATCGGGCGTTACCGTCGCGTGTGTGATTCAGTAACATTAACCGCAGTTTACGGCATCAGCTTGATAATCCCCCCCCATGAACCATGGACCTTGCCGTTGGTGGGGAGGCTTGCGAGCCTCAGCGATACAGATGGCCGTACCGTAGGTGCAACCACAACGGAGGGGTATTTGTTGAGAGGCCAGACAAATGCGTGGTTCCTGAAGAGGGGCAGCAGCCTTTTCAGTAGTTTCAGCGGCAACAGTCTGGATGATTGACTGATCTGGCCTTGCAACATTAACCAAAACGGCCTTGCTGTGCTGGTACTGCGAACGGCTGAAAGCAAGGGGAAACTATGGCCGTAATTTTTACCGAGGGCATGCAGCTTTACTGTATGATTAAATGATGATGGCGTCCTCTTGCGTAAAATATTCCGGAGGTAAAATAGTCCCCCATTCGGATCTCCGGGCGGGGACTACTCAGGAGGATGTCGTTATCAGGAGAAAGAAAACTGGCGTCCTACGGATTGGAGCGTGGAATGTCAGATCCCTTAATTGGGCAGGTAGGTTAGAAAATTTAAAAAGGGAAATGGATAGATATAGTGGTAATTAGTGAAGTTCGATGGCAAGAGGAACAAGACTTTTGGTCCGGTGAATACAGGGTTATAAATACAAAATCAAATAGGTGTAATGCAGGAGTAGATTTAATAATGAATAAAAAATAGGAGTGCGGATAAGCTACTACAAGCAGCATAGTGAAAGCATTATTGTGGCCAAGACAGACACAACGCCCACGCCTACTACAGTAGAACAAGTTTATATGCCAACTAGCTCTGCAGATGACGAAGAAATTGAAGAAATGTATGAGGAGATAAAACAAATTATTCAAATAGGGAAGGGAGACGAAAATTTAATAGTCATGGATGACTGGAATTCAAGCTTAGGAAAAGGGAGAGAAGGAAACATAGTAGGTGAATATGGACTGGGGCTATGAAATGAAAGAGGAAGCCGTCTGGCAGAATTTTGCACAGAGCATAACTTAATCATAGCTAACACTTGATTTAAGAATCATGAAAGAAGGTTGTATACATGGAAGAACCCTGGAGATACTAGGAGGTATCAGACAGATTATATAATGGTAAGACAGAGATTTAGGAACCAGGTTTTAAATTGTAGGACATTTCCAAGGCAGATGTGGACTCTGACCACAATCTATTGGTTATGACCTGCAGATTAAAACTGAAGAAATTGCAAAAAGGTGGAAATTTAAGGACATGGGATCTGGATAAGCTGAAAGAACCAGAGGTTGTACAGACTTTCAAGGAGAGCATAAGGGAACAATTGACAAGAATGGGGGAAAGAAACACAGTAGAAGAAGAATGGGTAGCTCTGAGGGATGAAGTAGTGAAGGCAGCAGAGGATAAAGTAGGTAAAAAGACGACGGCTGCTATAAATCCTTGGGTAACACAAGAAATATTGAATTTAATTGATGAAAGGCGAAAATATAAAAATACAGTAAATGAAGCAGGCAAAAAGGAATACAAACGTCTAAAAAATGAGATCGACAGGAAGTGCAAAATGGCTAAGCAGGGATGGTTAGAGGACAAATGTAAGGATGTAGAAGCTTATCTCACTAGGGGTAAGATAGATACTGCCTACAGGAAAATTAAAGAGACCTTTGGAGAGAAGAGAATCACATGTATGAATATCAAGAGCTCAGATGGCAACTCAGTTCTAAGCAAAGTAGGGAAGGCAGAAAGGTGGAAGAAGTATATAGAAGGTTTATACAACGGCGATGTACTTGAGGAGGACAATATTATGGAAATAGAAGAGGATGTAGATGAAGACGAAATGGGAGATACGATACTGCGTGAAGAGTTTGACAGAGCACTGAGAGACCTGAGTCGAAACAAGGCCCCCGGAGTAGACAACATTCCATTAGAACTACTGACGGCCTTGGGAGAGCCAGTCATGACAAAACTCTACCAGCTGGTGAGCAAGATGTATGAGACAGGCGAAATACCATCAGACTTCAAGAAGAATATAATAATTCCAATCCCAAAGAAAGCATGTGTTGACTGATGTGAAAATTACCGAACTATCGGTTTAATAAGACACAGCTGCAAAATACTAACGCGAATTCTTTACAGACGAATGGAAAAACTGGTAGATGCGGACCTCGGGGAGGATCAGTTTGGATTCCGTAGAAATGTTGGAACACGTGAGGCAATACTGTCTCTACGACTTACCTTAGAAGCTAGATGAAGGAAGTGCAATCCTACGTTTCTAGCATTTGTAGACTTAGAGAAAGCTTTTGACAATGTTGACTGGAATACTCTCTTTCAAATTCTGAAGGTGGCAGGGATAAAATACACGGAGTGAAAGGCTATTTACAATTTGTACACAAACCAGATGGCAGTCATAAGAGTCGAGGGGCATGAAAGAGAAGCATTGGATGGGAAAGGAGTGAGACAGGGTTGTAGCCTCTCCCCGATGTTATTCAATCTGTATATTGAGCAAGCAGTAAAGGAAACAAAAGAAAAATTCGAAGTAGGTATTAAAATTCATGGAGATGCAGTAAAAACTTTGAGGTTCGCCGATGACATTGTAATTCTGTCAGAGACGGCAAAGGACTTGGAAGAGCAGTTGAACGGAATGGACAGTGTCTTGAAAGGAGGATATAAGATGAACATCGACAAAAGCAAAACAAGGATAATGGAATGTAGTCGAATTAAGTCGGGTGATGCTGAGGGAATTAGATTAGGAAATGTGACACTTAAAGTAGTAAAGGAGTTTTGCTAATTGGGGAGCAAAATAACTGATGATGGTCGAAGTAGGGAGGATATAAAATGTAGACTGGCAATGGCAAGGAAAGCGTTTCTGAAGAAGAAAAATTTGTTAACATCGAGTATAGATTTAAGTGTCAGGAAGTCGTTTATGAAAGTATTTGTTTGAAGTGTAGCCATGTATGGAAGTGAAACATGGACGATAACTAGTTTGGACAAGAAGAGGATAGAAGCTTTCGAAATGTGGTGCTACAGAAGTATGCTGAAGATTAGATGGGTAGATCACGTAACTAATGAGGAGGTATTCAATAGGATTGGGGAGAAGAGAAGTTTGTGGCACAACTTGACTAGAAGAAGGGATCGGTTGGTAGGACATGTTTTGAGGCATCAAGGGATCACAAATTTAGCATTGGAGGGCAGCGTGGAGGGTAAAAATCGTAGAGGGAGACCAAGAGATGAACACGCTAAGCAGATTCAGAAGGATGTAGGTTGCAGTAGGTACTGGGAGATGAAGCAGCTTGCACAGGATAGAGTAGCATGGAGAGCTGCATCAAACCAGTCTCAGGACTGAAGACAAGAACAGCTTGGGAGAATCTATCAATTCACGATTATGCCATTCGGCTTAAACATCAGCAGAGGAGTGTTTATTTCCGCATTAGATACGATACTATGACGAGATCTCCTTGACAAAGTTACTTTGTATGTAGACGAATCAAATAAAGTTTCTCGGACACATAATTACGCCGAACGGAATTACGCCCGACCCCAAGAAGATGAATGTTATCCAAAAGTGCCCGTATCCTAGGAGTAAAAAAGAATTAAAGTCTTTTTTCACACTTGCTTCATTTTTCCGTCGATTTCTACCTGACCAAATAATTAGCCAAGACTGTTTACTACAACTTCTGCGAAAGAACGTTACTTGCAAATGGACACAGGAATGCAGCCAAGCATTTGATAAAATCTGGCATGCTCTGATTAATGCACAACTTCTGCACCATCCGAATCTTGAACATGACTTTTGTATTGCAACCGATGCTTCAGAAACAGATTTAGGTGCCACATTGTTTCAAATGGATGATCCGCATAACCTGAGCTCCACCAAAATTATAGGGTTTTCAGGCAGAACACTCTCTAAATGTGAGAGAGCATATAGTACCACTGAATTAGAGGTTTTAGCTGTCATTTGGGCACTGAAGAAGATCAGATATTTTGTTTGTGTCAAGAGGACCACGATATACTGTGATCTTCACAGGTTGAATTTTTCATTCACGATTAACCCGATGGGCCCTGTTGTTACAAGAATACAACATGTCGTTGTGATACATAAGGAGATAAGACAATGTAATTTCTGATGCTCTCGACTACCAAAAGGGAGAACGAATGAAGGGGATGATGAACTATCTTTAAATTTTAAAGTAATGGACATATCGGTAAATTATTATGAAGAACAAATTTCAGAGCTGTGTCAATAGCTGCCACAGTTGCAAGAAGAAACCTACATTGGAAGCCTTTTACCGACAAGATTAAGCACAAAAATCCTACTAATACTAAACATCAATATACTGTATGATCTGAGGTATTATTTAGGAAAGAATCTACCAATACCAACTGGAAAGTTTATGTCCCACAGGGTTTTATAGAGCAATTACTTTGGAATACTCATTTGAAGTCGGGACGTTTCGGGGCTTCTAAATGTATGTTGGCTGAATATTGTTATTATCCGAACCTAGAACGACTAACGAATAACATTCCGAAGAAATGTAAAATATGACAAGAGACCAAACACATAAATTAATATCGAAGAATCAACCTACATCCTATGATTCCTCACCAACATGTGACGTGTGTGGTCCATGTCTGACTGCACGAAGGAGATTTAAGTATATGCTGGCTTGTTATGACATTTCTTCAAGATATGTCAAATTATATCCGTTACGGAGTCTACATGTATGACCAATGTTAAGTAGATTTATCATCAGTTACATTACTGATTATGGGAAACCGAATACAGCATATTTTACTAGTGGATTGTGGAAAAGGCCTATGGAGGAACATGACATCAAACAACATGCATATCCCGGTTTTATCTTACGGGAATCCGATAGAGAGTCTATTTCGGAAACTAAACCGCTTTCTACGGGCGCATACACCACAGCGACAATACCAGTGGATTGATTGGTTGTCAGAATTCGAGTGGATCTACAATGACCTACCACATGGTTCTACTGGGTATTCACTGAACCAGATAATGAGTGGAAGAAACGAATTTCAAGATTGGTTAGGGGATTGGCCCAGAATTCAGGAATATGAACGTACGCAAGAGGATATTCTGCAAAAAGTTTATGAGAACCTACGAGATCAGGATAAACTACAGAAAACAAAGTTTGACAAAAGTGTAAGGAAAGTAATCACATATGCAGTTGGTGAGAAAATACTACTAAGAAATCATCCAAAACCATCCAGCAAGAAGGAACTTAACAAAAAGTAGCAGTATTTGTATACCTTGCTTTACAAGATAATTCAAATACCATATGAAGGAAGTTACATATTTGGTGATTGTGACTCAGACACCATAAAGGGACTGTTTCACCTTACAGAAATTTAGAAATACTTTCAGTAAAAGAGAAAGGCAATAATACGGAAATAAACTGCAAGAAAGACACAGATAGAAAGAATATGATACTGAGACACCATTAATGGAATGGAGCATTATGAATAATACTAACGCATATCATAAATGCTATTGTGTGTTGGTAATGTACAGTTTTATTTTTTAAGAGGAGATGGAAAGAAGAAAGTCATAAGAAGCAAAATGAGATATCTGAATTGGAAAAATAATTGGATAACAGATTTTCCGATTTTCCGTTAAAGAGTGAGGGAATGCTAACGGATTCAAGAAGTGTTATTCAGGGGAATGAAGAACTGATTTCATATTTGTAAATATTTTTCTTACTTTTTATATATTACGAAGAATATGTGATTAATAATAGTATTAAGATGAAAAATAATTTCATGTGTGTGTGTAACGGGTATGAGAAAGAAAAAGGACGGGACTTGATAAGAAGGAACATGTCTATGGAAAAGGAAAAAGAGATCATCGTCGTTGAGAAGATGACCTGCTACATATGACATTGTAGAATTCATTGTAAATTACAGTAAATCTGAACACGAGATATATTACAATAATTTTATGACTATCGCAAAATAATCATCAGTAAGGTACGAAATGGGGCGACAAACATCGTGTAAACACGAAAATGATGGAAACACTGGAATGGTTCACCGAAGAAATTTCGAAACAACGGCAGATAAGAAAGGATTTTAAAATAAAGGGGAAGAGAATTATGACACAATGTAAATATGACTTGCAAGCAAAAACAAAATAAATATACTCATTTATCTATGGGGGATAAACGAATTCGACACTGAAAAGAAGTCACAACAGATCCGCATAATGTATCACAAGATAGTGAAGTCTGTATTCAACAATAAACAAACGGAGTGTAGTAAACATGCACCAGTGCTAAGATGTTTTAATAGTGACAATACATTTTATTAAATTAAAGTTGGAAATCATTCGCGTAAAGAAACAGATTGCCCAATCGCTTGGTCTAGCAGGCAACCCTTGTCAGGGAACGGCCACCAGGTGGCAACAGCGTCACACCCGTACTTGTGGCGCCAACCACTAGATGGCACTCCGTTCTGTGAAATATGTGGCAACATCGGCCGAACGCGTGCAGCTCTCCACCATTTGGCGTCTGTGAAGTACAGCTGTTTCTGACATACCGGTGGTAGATACAAAGATAAAGAAAGGTTATGGGAGTGGATTTTAAATTCAGGTAAATCAATAAATTAGTTACGAGTAAGAATTAATAAAGAGCCCTAATCATTCGATCCTATCTAAATTTTGACGATCTTATATTCTGATATAATGCGGCAGCCCTTCCTGTACAAGAATCATACTATACAATTTTTAAATGAAATCTTTGCTGCGATTTGGACTTTTTTAAACTGTTTATTCACTTCACTATTGTAATTTTGGCTGTAGAGTCATTTTTGTGTGCAATGTGAAAACTGAAATCAATATAAGATATGGATAACAAAATGCGAAGCATAGTGTGGAAACATTTGGTAAACAATTTAAGAAGCATTACCTTACAAGATCTTTTCCTTGGTACTTGAAAATGGCTCTAGAGCTGAAATCGCAACAGTGAAATAAATGAATAATAGCCGTCATCTAACTGCTAGGTCATTGGTCCATCCTGGTATATACCAGAGCGAACGAAGTGAACGTGTGTAAAACCTTGTTTACACTGCTACAAACGAGTATTCATAGATAATTCGCCAATGTTCACTGCCATTCGTTTATACTTGTGAACAAGCGTTTATACTGGAATGAAGGGAGGAGAATAGAAGAGAACGAGCATAGCATGCAAACTATAGACGCTGCCTATTTTAATTTTTTTTGTCTGTGCGCTAATAATCCTCACACAGCTTCCACTTGAAAACAACACTACTTATAGTAACAGGTCTGCGCGAGTGAGGATATCCCCAGTGATAACTGTGTTGCAGATAAAAGAGTACGTCTGTTGCGAATATTTGCGGGTTATCTTAAAACTGTACAAAGTAAATTTTTAACATAGTTATGGTTTGCCATCTGTGGCTCTTCAAAGTTGACACCGCCAAAATATGCTCGAAAAACACGCTTTCACTTGTATATTACCGCGTTTGCAGCCCCCTTTCAACAACAATCCAAAATTCATCGTTTTGTGCCACTCTTATATCATTTACGATAAGTTACATGCAAAGTAAAAGAATTTAAATTTGAAATGACTGTCACTGAAATATGTCCAGCATTAATTCGCATCATAACCGAGTGAGGATTTTGAAAACTTTCTAGTGTTAATCTGCACGCGGAGAGCTTTCTTTACCATCATAATCCGCATGAGAAGAGCTGTATAGCAAAGAGGAAATAGACGGCATGGAAGGCGAGTGTAAAACCTATGTGACTGCAATACAATCTGCATTTAAACAGTAACTCGCGAGAAATGACTGTGTGTTACTTTTCATTTATTTCATTTCGCATATGATTGTGAGAAATAAACTTGTTTTGTAGAATTACAGGAGCTAATCTACATTCTTAGATTGAAAACTCGGGGAAAACCACAGCCGATCATGAGCTACAGTCAGCAGTGGGACGAATGCATTTGGCACGCAGCGCTCTAGCCGAACGCAAATCAGCGTCATTCACGTCGTCGAAGATACAGCATTGCCAGTTGCGCGACGTGACAGATCAGTTAGCATTGTAGCGTCGCCTGCGACATCTGTTGGCCGACGGGAAAACTATTTTCACGGTTGCCTGTTCTGCCGCAAGAACGGTCAATCTGTATCTTACGTGATCTGGGGTGTTGATAAACATAAAATGTCAAGGATATAATGCTGACACCAAAGAAAATCGAAAGACGCACTGTTGAGAAACAGAGATGACCTTTATCACCTGAACTATTAAATAACCCCGCAGTATGGTCGTCCTGTTTAAAATCTGGAACTGCCGATTGACGAGCAGCAGTACTGGGATCGTCGAACGATGAAGATGACCGAGCTGTCTTTAGCTGTCTGAACAGCTGGGTGGCAGCCGCTGCGTTGGTCAGTTTTCCATCGGAACTGACTGCAATCCCTGCTTTGTGCAGTCATTTAAAGTGGGCCTTCTCGACTAACAGTGTTGTGAAGTTAGTGCAGTGAAGTAAAAGTGTAATATTTATGTGAAAAAGTGCTTAAAAAGTTTGGACAAATATTGTGACGTTTGTCGTATATTTAATGGGCAAATCCCGTTACGCCCCACATTTAATCAATGCTGCAGAAACCGATGTAAAATGTTCATAACTTGTAGTATGAGTCCGGAAATGAGTGGTTCAAAAACAACAGTACACAACACAATATTACCATCGTTCAGAGAAACCGCCAATATCTGTGACCTTTCAAAGATATTAAGGTTTTGGGGGCAAAGTAACATTACATGAGTATGTCCTATTTAGTCGGACCTACTTTGTGTCACGTAAGTGTAGGGGAGTCGAAACCAGTAGTGACCCATGACGTCATATCAACTTGAGATTTTTTTAATACATGTCATTCATTTCTAAATTTTATTGATTATTTACAGAGTAAAGAATTTAATTACGTATAAGATACGCGGCTGATATCGGGCTTTATCGTCCCTTGTATGATTCAGTAACATTAACCGCAATTTACGGACATTACCTTAATAATAACTATCAAAGACTTATAGGAGCGACATAGTAACGTCTTGATGCTTAAAGCAAGCGAGAAGCGACTTACTGTCGGGATATGACAAATGTTAATCATTGCATAGTCAGCTTGCTGACACGTTGCTTAGCAACTCATAAACGGGCAGTGACAGAATTACTGAAACGATCTTATAAGTATCAATGACCAGTACACGCACATCAGAAGCTAATTACTCCAACTGTGAGTGACTTCTGGATTGGATGAGATTTTTAATTTCAGCTAATTGGTATTAATAAACTTCTGTCGAGGTTGAAACTTCATCAGTTTAGTAAAACGATAGATAGTAATAGCTACGCTACTGTTTATAGTTTTAAAAGAAAAGAGAGCACATGCCTGTTTTCCTTTTGAGAAATGTTCGTACTTCAGTCATCAGTACTGTCAAACCAGAGGCACGAATGTCGCTCCCACACAGCACCACACACAAGTGGCCACTCCTCACTACATTTCTGCACTGAAAACCCTGAAATACAGCCGCGGTACGAAGAAGGAACAAAGAAGAGGAAAGGTCAGCGAAAGAAACGGAGCAAAGAGAGAAGGGGAGGTTACATTTGGCGCCCAACGACCTTGGACTGAGTGCGTTGCAGCGAAGGAGACAGCTGGCCGCCAAGTCTAACTTCGGACCGACTGAATATGTACTCGCTGTTGACATGCGGGACTCCCAGGTATGGAGTAGATTAGTGAATTAAAACTTGTTATTGTGTTGTGTGTGTCGTAACGACGTCAGTAGCAGCAGTGTATTGGGAAATTTAATTTGTCAAAATGCATACTCGTAGAAAAAGAGATTTTAATAATAGTACGAAAACTATGGACCCAGGGAGTAATGATAAGGATACAGCAGCTGAGCATTGCGTAGGCAAAGGGAGGATAGCCACGAAATGTCACATGTCAAAGAGATAAAATCACAAACACCAGGTTTGGGTGAAAGTGATGTGTAGGATACTGAAACAGATAGGTGTCACAGCCGCTGGCCCAAGTGAAGTAGAGATGTTCACTAGATGATAACGAACAGGGACGCCAACATATTGGATTAGTTGGTGGCATTAAACATAAACTTGCGTACACTGAACACAGATAAGAGTTCATTGAAAACAGACGTGCATTCACTGCACGCAGACATGGGTTCATTGAAAACGGAAAATGGGTTTCGTAAACTAGTGAGAAATTACAACTGGGAAGAACAATTAAAGTTCGAAAAATTTGAAACAAAAGTTTCTAAGGATATTAATGATCTACATTCTGAACTTAAAGGAAAAATAAGTGAAGTAGATAGTAAATGTGATATTACTTCACAAGGGCATAACGATTTACCAAGCAGAGTCAGTAGTTGCCAAAGTAGTTGTCTGAAAACCGGTGTGCAGATCGAGGCTCCGTCCGCAAAAATGGCAGCTATCGGAAAGGATAAGTGTAAGGGTATTGATAAGTATTTAAAGGAACAAACTTCAAAACTGGAGGAAGATCTTAACGAATGGATAGAGGTTAAGTATACGGAGGTTGAGGAGAAATTTAATAACGCTCTAGAAGTGAAACGATTCGAACTTACCGAAAAGAAACAGTCGGAACACGGCGATCTTGCCAAATTGCTTACTGATGAATTTCAGGAAACTAAAGAAAGGATAAGTGAAGAAGTGCAGAAGGGGGAAAGGGGCACGAATTTTAAAAAGTATAATTTAGGTCTGAGGTCACAACAAAATGTTTTGACTGTCGATAATCATTCAATGCACAAATCGAAAAACAGTCGACAGTGCAGTGAGAGCAAATGTAACTGCGGTACCACGGTACGTACTAAATTTTATAAACGTTACGAGAATAACATGATCCGTTTGTACAGAGAGGGTATCTATCCTCTCTAAAACTTGAAACTAGCGTATTTAAAAGCAGCCAATTTCCGACATTTTCGTCAGAGAAGGACAATCTCCATCCCAAAATTTTCATAAATAACTTCAAGTGTATTTTTCCGCATAGTTGGCCGGAACAAGATAAGCTTCACTTCTTCGTATCCAAAATTACAGGTTAAGCAGCACTGTGGGATGTAAAAGCAAGGGAGACCTGTAGCAGTTGTGCAGACTTTGAGCAGCTTTTTCTGTCAAAGTATTGGTCTAAGAGAAAACAGGAGCGGTTGCGCAAGGAAGTGTACCAACCCCAATATTATAACAGTAAGCGAAGTTCGCTGCGACAGTATTTCGAAAAATACATTAACTAAACAAGATACTGGAACAAGCCCATTTCACATCGGAAAGTAATAAGCATTCTAAAGGGAAGATTGCCAATTTACATTCGCGAAAAACTGATAAATGTACCTTATTGTGATGTGGAACAGTTTTTGTCTGTAGTTGATTCTATTGATATGATTATGGAAGATGCCAGAATTTGGAATAATAATTGATGGTTTATTACACAGCGTAATGATGCTGATATTAATAATCGTGCTGGTAGAATGAAATTTTCACTCTACAGCGGAGTGTGCGCTGATATGAAACTTAGTGGCAGATTAAAACTGTGTGTCGGACCAAGAAAGGCAAAGGTCCCGAGTTCGAGTCTCGGCCCGGAACACAGTTTTAATCTGCCAGGAAGTTTCAATCGTGGTGGTGGTTGTAATTATGACAACAGAGATAGTAATACTAAAGCTACAGTAACAGAAGGAAAGCAAAGGACGCACTATGGCTATCATAAGACTAACAATGAAAGAGATCAATATAAACGCGATGCTGATTATACTAAGAAAACCGATGAAATGAAATGTCGTGTGACCAGGGCCTCCCGTCGAGTAGACCGTTCGCCGTGTGCAAGTCTTTCGATTTGACGTCACTTCGGCGACTTGCGCGTCGATGGGGATGAAATGATGATGATTAGGACAACACGACACCCAGTCCCTGATTGGAGAAAATCTCCGGCCCAGCCGGGAATCGAAACCGGGCCCTTTGGATTGACAGTCTGTCGCGCTGACCACTCAGCTACCGGGGCGGACAGAAAACCGATGGGAATAATGGTAATCCCGTAAATTATGTCAACACTTGAAAGCCTAATCGTAAACGCAGACATGGTAGATATCCGGAAAAATACCCTGATAGGATACAACCGTGGGTAGATTATCCGCAAGGTAACGAATCAGCATCACAACTGCATCGACCGATACCACTGAGTGACAAACCAATACAGAACTCTGAACACAATTTTCGTATAGTGGAAGTTCATGAACCATCTATGAATACATCCACCGAAAGGTTAAACTAAAAACGGTCTCCAGAAGCCTTTCTAGGATCACCGTGGATCGAAAGGAGGGCAGGCATCATTTTTCAGTAGATGTGTTGAGATATAATAATGATTTGGACTTCAAGGAAGATTTAAGTGAAGAAGTGCCGAATATTTCTCATAAATGTGAACGAAATTTACAAGCTGTCGTGCAAGCGGTAGTAAATGGTAACGATATTATGATCTTGATCGACACAGACGCAAACATTAGAGTAATGACGAAAGAATGTTATAAATAGATCAGTAGAGGAGGGAGAGTGTTAACGTTTCCTGTACTGGATGGACTGTATCCGCCGCATTTGGTGCGAAAGCACACAGAATCTCAAAACAGGCACGCGTCGACATTATAATGGTCGGCTGCTACATGCAATACCTTTCTGATTGTTCCGAAAATGGCCGTACCCTGTGTTTTGGGTCTTAGTTTTTTGTGTAGATCAGGAGAAGTAATTATTTTGAAAGAAGGGATGTGTACTTTGAACTCGGGAAGCGAGATTGTGACAATTCCTATGATGAAGGGGCAAGTAGTCCCAGAGCAAAGTTGTATAAAGCTAATGGTAAGCTCTATTGGTGTTAAGTGCGATTCAGCGTATGAAATTTGTTTTATCGAATCTTCTGAAGAAGAGATAGATCAAGACACAATACGAGACAAAGTTTTTGAGTCTGAATAACGGATGTCGGATCAGAGGGAAGAATTACTATGTTTGTTAACAAATTATGCGCCAGTATTTAGTAAACGTCCAGGAATCATCAACGAGTTCGAGTTTAATATTCAAACCTATCCTCATGAAGCGTTTTGTCGTACTTCATACTCAATTCCGTGGTCTAAGAGAGGGGCAGTAAAAAAGAAATCACTAAGAAGTTAGAGTGGGGAATAATAGAACCCTCTAATTTTCAATATCCAAGCCCTCTATTGGCTGTCATAAAATCGAATGATAATGTAAGACTATTTCTTGACGCTAGGGAAATTAACAAAATTATTATTCCAGTACAAACGAGACCCGAGAATTTAGAAGAACTTATTCAAAAGTTTAATGGCGCCCGGTATTTAACATCTATGGATGTGAGGAGTTCCTATTGGCAAACAAGAATATCACCTGAATCACGGAAGTACACTGCTTTTATCTTTCTTGGGAGAAGCTATGAATTCACGGTTACACCATTCGGCTTCAACATCAGTGGAGGAGTGTTTAATTCCTCATTAGATACCGTAACAGGACGAGATCTCATTGACAAATTTACTTTGTATGTAGACGACCTTTTGATCGCGACTACGACCTGGGAGGAGCATCTCGACTTGGTAGAGAAAGTATTAATGAAATTCTGAGAATATGGAGTGACAGTGAATCTGACGAAGTCAAAATTCGCCAAGAATCAAATAAAGTTTCTCGGACACATAATTACGCCGACCGGAATTACGCCCGACCCCAAGAAGATGAATGTTATCCAAAAGTGCCCGTATCCTAGGAGTAAAAAAGAATTAGTCTTTTTTCACACTTGCTTCATTTTTCCGTCGATTTCTACCTGACCAAATAATAAGCCATGACTGTTTACTACAACTTCTGCGAAAGAACGTTACTTGCAAAGGGACACAGGAATGCAGCCAAGCATTTGATAAAATCTGGCATGCTCTGATTAATGCACAACTTCTGCACCATCCGAATCATGAAAAAGACTTTTGTATTGCAACGGATGCTTCAGAAACAGGTTTTGGTTCCACATTGTTTCAAGTAGATGATTCGCGTGACCTGAACACCATCAAAACCATAGGTTTTTCAGGCAGAACATTGTCTAAATGAGAGAGAGCATATTGTACCACTGAATTAGAGGTTTTAGCTGTCATTTGGGCACTCAAGTGGTTAGAGATATAGCCGCGGTATGAATAAATATGGAATATGATGGAGGTCAGAAAGTTCTGATCGAAGAGTGACATAACGTTCCACTGGAGACTACACAATAATTATATGCCAGTATCCCAAGAAGAACCGCAGTTGTATTACAGGATAATGGGGGTTCAACCCCTCATTAATAAACAATTCCCAAGTAAGGACAGGTTTTCACATCGTTTTACGTATCCCCCTCTATGTGGTATGTGCGGGGCAAATTTTATCGTCAAATCGCAGCTGTATTACAGGCAGATGGGGGTTCAACCCCTTATTAATAAACAATTCCCAAGTAAGGACAGGTGTTCACATAGTTTTGCGTACCCCCTGTATGTGATATTTGCGGGGCAAATTTTATCGTCAAATGGACTACTGTGTGAGGAAATAGGACCAGTGTGAGAAGAAGTTACCGAATAATTATAATTTTGAACGTAAAATGTTTGGGTAGCTAGAGATTCGTGGTCTGCCAGCAGTTATAGGGAGATCGAAAATTTTCAGCTGTGTGCCGCTTTTAACGCGACAGGAAACATGAGGACAATAACGTTAGAGGGAATCAAAGGCAGTGAGTCTTTTTGTCGTATTTATCGGACTTCTTGACCTTAAACAGACTAGTGAGCATTTTGAAAATGAATTTGCAATCCCAAAAATCACTTGCATCGCTTGCGAGATTCACATGCGCATGGCGTGATAACATTTTTTAATGAGGGCTGAGTCTCAGGTACTGGAGACGTACTACTCAGAGGTACCGAGTGTCCGCAGCATAAAGCATGAGACAATGGAAATTACCAGTATCCGTGAGGGTTAGATAACGTATGACAGGAAACATTGTCAGGACAAGGTGCTAAATAGGGGATTCAGAAACTACGACAGTGCTGGCGAAAAGGAGGAGACTCGGCATAGTCAAGAAAATCTAAATGATCATGGAGTTATTTTAGATATAGGAGAAATAGGATGTAGGGTGTAGGAAGTATGTAAAGAGTCATGCACCACAGATCACGCCACTCAGAACGCACATGGGAAGCCATTATGTTGACGAGGAGAAGGAGAAAAAGTGCCATTAGTTACAGAAGCGACAGATATTACTCTGCAATCGTCAAGTGCAGTTTCACCAGATAGAAAAAAACGAGGCGGAAGATGAAGAGTTTAATGTCGTAAATTTCTTGACAGACATAGTAGAAAACATAGAAACAATGAGGAAAGAAAATAATTAAATGAAAAAACGTCAGAGAAGAAAGTAAAGACGCGAAGAAAAAATATGCAAGGGCAAATCAGGAGAGAAAATAGAGACTTTGGAAAAAAGGATAAGGCAAAAAATGGTTCAAATGGCTCTGAGCACTATGGGACTTAACATTTGAGGTCATCAGTCTCCTAGAACGTAGAACTACTAAAGCCTAACTAACCTAAGGACATCACACATATCCATGCCCGAGGCAGGATTCGAACCTGCGACCGTAGCGATCGCGCGGTTCCAGACTGAAGCGCCCAGAACCGCTCGACTACAGCAGCCGGCTAATATTAAGTAGTCGGCCAGTTTGTGTGGCTCCAAAAATACTAGCGAGCCACGTAGCCCGACGTCGGAGCGGGAGAGCGTGATCGGCGGTGAATTTAGTAGGGCAAATAGTCCGAAATCAGGCAAGGGAGATGAATTTGGGGGAGAAATAATGTCGCAATTAATGCAAATGATAAGAGGATTGGGATCCAAAACTGATTCTGTTAAAACCTATATGTATGACGTGGTTCCGATTTCAATCGGAAATAGCTTCGATTGTGAAAGACGAAGTAGGTAAAATTGCTAGTGGAATCGAGGAATTGATAGACGAAAAGTTAAAACACATTCGGGATGAAATGGGCAAAATTTCTGATGAAGTTGGGACGCTTCACTCTAAGGTAGATCAAGTGGAGAAAAACTTCGGTGTTAAGGTGGAAAAGTTGCAGACAGACCTGGGAGGCCACGTAAGAAATTGTATGTGTAGGAAATATGCCCTATAAGGCTGAGACGGCAGAGGCTATTAGCAACTCATCCCATCGAATAGGCTAAGGGGAGAAAGAAGTAAATAAAATAAAGGAACAAGTAGAATCTAGGATTAAAATTGAAAATTGTGAAGTTAAAAAGCAAATCAATGAAATAAAAAGCGAATTGAATTAATAGCTGGATATCAAACCCCTACAGTGATCATTCATCCGTGGATGAGCTTGGTAACAGTCAGATGTTTTGGAGACGACGGGAAATATCACCCAGTAAATTTTGTAGCAGCATGCAGGGATGGTTTTTTTTTTTTATAAGGGGAATGTTCTACGAGGCGAAGATAAAATTCTTGAAAAGACAATTGCAAAGTGAGTCGCAATCGTGGGCAAATATACACAGTGATACGTTAACTACCTACGAAATGTTTTAAAGCAGTTTCCTCAACAAGTCCTGGAGTGAAGCGAAGAAAATGTGACTCCAAAATGAATTTCTGAATGGGCCAACATTTAAATACGGGAGTGGGTCGACGCGAGAATTTTTTATACTTGAACTTGCGAGATTAATACATGTCAAACGTCCATTGGGAGAGCTTACTGAAATTTCGGCGTTGAAAAATCGGTTACCGTAAAATTTTCAGTGTGATCTAGTGCACATTCATAGCAACTCAATAGACGAGTTTTTGGACTTTGTAGAAAAATTAGATCGGACGTTGAAATTTAAACCGCAAAGTAAGCAGACAAATAGTTTTCATACTGGAAATCATAACTCAAGTCCAAGTAACTACTATGAAAGACTACCGGGAAGTTATCAGTGGAACGCAAACAGCAAACGGCAAAAGGAACACATCCAATGACAAATTTCAAAGGCTTAATCGGAACGGATGCTTTCGTGATAGGGACCAACACTTACAACGTAGATTTGGGGGACCGGCACCTGGTGAAATGAACCAGCGTAATGGGAGATGGGGAAACTAAGTTTTGCCGCATCTCAGGTCCGGAGATGGCAAAATATACCGGCGATGAAAAGGAGGCGAGTAAATGGAAATGTGATAGGTGTCACTAAATTTTCAGAAAGGTATCAGAATTTTGAAATTAAATTAGCAAGAGATGAGAATCGAAAAGGTAAATTTTCAAATGAGATCGTACGTAAAAGGCCCAAACCAAGGATAATGAAGGATAACGATGAAGCCAATGACGATTTAGGGCTTAATTATTTTTTTATGAGTGTGAGATGACGAGTGTGTGAATGTTAATGCAATGAAAGATTCTATGTACCAAAGCGAGGCTGAGGTGGAGCTGAATATGATGGAGTTAGATGGTATAGAAAATTCTAAAGAGGCATTAACCAGCAGTGACGATTATAGTGATGAAGTAGACGATGTTTCAGGTGATACTGTGACTGCGAAAGTTGTTAAGGAGTTTTATAAGGGCGGCATAACATAAGTGTCGTCAGCCGTTGATTAATTTGTGTGTGAATCGGCGGATATTTGTGAATTATTTTTGAAGGAAGGTAGTTAAGATGTTTTTTGTGATGAAGTTACGAAAGTAGTAGTTGCTGGTATTGATACTTCAGAAGGAAGAAATCTGTGAATATCTTTCTAGTAGTGGAGGTGAACCTGCAATTATGGCTAGATATGTGGATCTTGAATGTTTGTTTGAGAATAAACATGGATCTGAATCTTATGTGTGATCTGAAATTAATGTGGCGCAGGAGCGTGTAGGAGAGGAAAAGGTATTATGCTCAGGTTTAAATGAAAATGCAGCGGAATTTAATGGTACTGTTGATTCTGAAATTGCACGACGCTGTAGCTACAATTTATGTGATGTGACGGCAGAGGATGGTGAAACTATAAACGGTTCTAATATTGGTGAATTGTCGATGAAGGTAAATGAGGTTTTTATGTGCGAGTTGTATGATGTATCAGCGGCTGTTGAAAGAACTGTTCGTGAAGGTGTTTGCAATGCTGTGGAAGTAAAAAGTAATGCTTTATTTCATGTTAATGATGGTGTAGCTCTAATGTCGATAATTTTAAGGGAGAATACAGTGAATTTGATTCTAATACAGAAAGTGATATTTGGACAGAATGGTGTCTTAACGAGGCGCGTGATTTTATTGTAACTGATTGGCAATGGTACGATAGTTATTACCTCATTTGTGGACTCAGGAGAAGTTTAATACAGAGAGAGGTCTAGAAGGGAGAAAAAATGTAATTGGGGCAAAAGAAGCATTTAATGAATTATCTTGGGACGAATACAAAATTTTGGTATGGATCGAACGGCATATGTGTACTCTAGAGATGGAAGAGAAGGGACGAGACATAGAGAATGATTTATTGAGGGAACAGTGTTTAGAGAAAAAAGAAATCAATCTTCAACCTATCATTGAAATTAAAGTAAATGATGAGAAAGTAGATGCACTGCTCGATTCTGGAAGTAATGTGTCGGCAGCGTCAGAAAGTTTTGTACATAGAGTAAAGAATAAGAAATTAGTATTACTATCTGTAAATAGTGTAAAAATTCTCTTGGAATTCAAGCGCGATGTGAATCATTTTAGTATAGGGCGCTTTGTAGTGAATGGACTTGTAGAAGCTGTGCTGGAAAAAGATTTCTTACGTAAATATAAAACATTACTTCACTGCGTGGGAAGGTGCTTGGATTTTGAAATTGAGGATGAAAAAAGGAAAGTAAAATTTAAGAATCTTTTAATGGGGGACAACCAGACTGAACACACCCTAATTACACATGGTTGTGATGAAGAGAACAACATGTGTGACAAGATAAAGGAAACGGTAGAAGCAGTCGACGGTATACCGCAGGTAGAGAAAAAAAGAGTTATGGAATTGTTGTGCCGTTATGAGGACATATATTGTGATCGTCGCAGTAAATTAACAGACTTCGAATACTCCATTAAAGTGAAGGCACACGAGTCGAATAAGTGCCAGTCTTATATAATTCCTACTGATGATCAGGAAGGCATGAGGGCCAAGTTAAGACAAACGCTAGGATGGAATATTATAGAGCAGTGTACGAGTGATTATTGTAAAGTAACAGACTTCGAATACTCCATTAAAGTGAAGGCACACGAGTCGAATAAGTGCAAGTCTTATATAATTCCTACTGATGATCAGGAAGGCATGAGGGCCAAGTTAAAGCAAACGCAAGGATGGGATATTATAGAGCAGTGTACGAGTGATTATTGTAAAGTAACAGACTTCGAATACTCCATTAAAGTGAAGGCACACGAGTCAAATAAGTGCAAGTCTTATATAATTACTACTGATGATCAGGAAGGCATGAGGGCCAAGTTAAAGCAAACGCTAGGATGGGATATTATAGAGCAGTGTACGAGCGATTATTGTAATCCCATTGTAATTGTAAAGAAAAAAGACAGATCGGTTAGAATCGTGTTAGACGCACATTTGGTTGCGAGGAAGTCGGAGGACTCAATTATTTGGTGAACGGAACAAAATCAGTGCACAGTATGAGTAAAAATTAGGCTTTTGGGGTATATAATGGATTTATTTATGTCTACATATGGCTTAGGCTTAAGTTTTTGGATGGTTTTACGTGTGTTCGAAATTATAAGTTATGGTAACGCAAATTTGGGTGCATGGAGATCGGAGAAGTTTGGAAAATGAAAATTAATAACGCTTACCAGTGAAGACAGATGTATGCTTATCTATCTATCTCAGAATATTTTGGGAGAATAATTTATTCTTGTATGGTGTAACGATTTGTGTACGCAGCTTCACTGCACAGAATTAAACGAGGGGTGAAATTTTTTCATATTCATTGTTAGTTTTGAGTCTACGGGTGTTTATATTAAAAGAAAATGTTAATTTACCGATAAAATCGATTGGGAATTTGTCACGAGATGCATGTCTCTAGTGAGACTTGAATAATGTGTCAGAATCATTGAAGGAGGTTCATTTGTTGGCCCAAGGAGCTTGATGAATCCGATAGTTATAACAGTGAATGACTGATAGGAAAACGTCAACGTAGTGCTAATTATGTTTCAGAAATATTTAACACGGGGTATAGGCATCGCGGAGGCATGGTGCGGCATAAAAGTGCTTCTCGACTTTGATATTAAAATGGAGCACCTTTCTTTAGCCTACTAAGCATAGTACCTAGCTTATTATTTCTTGTTTACTTGCAAAAACGTGGACCTCTTCCTTCTCACCAAATGTGCCTATTCGGCAATAACCATAAGTTTACTGATCTAAACTTACTGGTCATAGTCAAAGGTGGATGAATGTGATATCTCCTAAACACCACGGATAAGTGTAATATCTCCTAAGCATCATGCGTCTTTGTCGGTAGGGTGTGATGAAGCTATTTGCGACGGAACAGCGGATACGGTTACCAGAGTTGTGGCACTCCATGACTGATAGCTGTACGTAACTGTAGTCGTGTTTACAATTGATATTTTACTAGAGGCAGATTAATAATGAAGTACACGATGACAAATGAATGCCTCTGTCCACTGTGATATTGAAATCGAATACTTTTATTTATTTAACTAAGCGTAGAACCTAGCTTAAGGCTTCTCAGTTAATTGGAGAAATTTGGGCCACCTCCTCCTTCTACGGCCTCTCTTCCTTCCACCAAATGAACTTCCTACGTCGATAGCAACATTTCTTTCCGATCTAAATTCGCTGGTTGAAATCAAACAGCTGTGCCAGTGGTAGTCCTTAAAACAGTGTCCCATGTGGGGTGCAAAGTTGAGTTTTGGGACTAATGACTCATAGAAGAACATCAAAGGAGCACTCTTTATGTTTCAGAAATATTTAACAAGGGGAATAGATATAGCAGAGGCCTGGTGACAAATAAAGGTTCGCGTCCACTGTGATATTAAAATGGAATTCCTTTCCTTGGCCTTGTCAGTATAGAACCTACTTTAATATTTCCCCATTAATTGGAGAAATATGGGCCGCCTCCTCCTCTTACATCCCTCCTTCCTCTCTCCGTATGAGTCTCCTGTGGCAATAGCAACATTTCTTTCTGAAACGGCTTGTTAAAGGCAAACACAATTGCGAGTGATATTTCTAAAACCTTATCCGCCACTATCAATGTGTTATGTAAAGTTCAGTTTGGGTTACAATGTGAGATGTGAAGTTCAGTTTGGGTTATACGGAGTTTTATGACTCATAGAGTTGTCACAGTGAATGACTGATAGAAGGTCGTCAAAGGAATAGTGTTCATATTTCAGAATCATTTAACAAACGGAATATTTATCGCAGCTGCATGGTAACTTCTAAAATCTCTTTTGGGCTGTGAAATGAAAATGGAACACCTTTCTTTAGCCAACTAAGCATCAAACCTAGCTTAACGTTTCTCCATTAGTTGGGGAAATCAGGGCCCCCTCCTCCTCTTACATCCCTTCTTCCTCTCACCAAGTCAGCCTTTGACTGTAATAGCAACATTTCTTTCCTATCTGAAGACGCCACCAGATGCGCCTTCTCCTTCAGTACAAACATTTGTTTGCGATCAGAACTCTCTGGTTAAAGTCAAATGGCATCGCGTGTGAGATCTTCTAAATATTATTCGCCATTCTCTCATGGGAGAAGTTGAGTTCTGTTTTGGGTCCAAACAGCTCGATGATTCTGATTGGTGTCACAGTGAATGACTAATAGAAGGACGTCAAAGGAGTACTGTTCATGTTTCATGAAGAATTATCAAGGCGACTTTGTATTGCAGAGGCATGGTGTCTTATAAAAGTCCTTGTGACCTGCGATATTAAAATGGAATACCTTTGTTTAGCCAACTAATTATAGAACCTAGCGTTTCTCACCGAGCGAGGTGGCGCAGTCGTTAGACACTGGACTTGCATTCGGGAGGACGACGGTTGAATCCCGCGTCCGGTCATCCTGATTTAGGTTTTCCGTGATTTCTCTAAATAACTCCAGGCAAATGCCGGGATGGTTCCTCTGAAAGGGCACGGTCGACTTCCTTCCCCATCCTTCCCTAATCCGATGAGACCGATGACCATGCTGTCTGGTCTCCTTCTCCAAAACAACCAACCAACCAAGCAAACTAGCGTTCCTCCATTAATTGGAGAAATCTGGGCCTTCTCCTCCTTTTACGGCCCTCGTTCCTCTCACCAGATGAGGCTCCTTCGGCAATCGCAACATTCGTTTCCGATATGAACTCTGTGGTTGAAGTCATATGCCACTGAAAGTGATATCTGCAAAAATATGATTCGTCATTCGTCTTTGTGGGATGAAGAGATCACTTTCAGGTCTAAGTAGCTTCATGATTCTGAGATTTCTCCCAGTGAATGACTGATATAAGGACGTCAGAGGAATACTGTTCATGTTTCAGAAATACCAAACAAGACTGACTCTATCGCCGATACATGGTGACTTATAAAAGTTCTTAGCGACTGTGATATTGTGATGAAATACCTTTCTTTAGGCAACTAAGCGTAGAGCCTAGCTTAACATTTCTACATTAATTGGAGGAATGAGATGTTTTAATGTGTATTCTTTTGAGATGTTATAGTATCTAGAGACCGAGAGAAAAGGCTGACGAAATCCAGGTCCCAGTCAGAGATGCTCCATCGCCAGAGATAGCGGACAGCAATGCGGGTCGGCGACGATGCAACCACTGCAGCTGGCCACCAGGAACTTCCCCGAAGGCCACGAAGAATGAACGTAACGTGTACAAGGGATAATCACCGTTCTAAGAGTGTTAGAAAAATGGTTCTTAGTTCGATCCACGAGGAAGGAAGCGTTAGTAGGCGCTGTTATGACGCAGACGGCTAATGGTCGGTCGTAGTGGTGTATAACAGGACACTGACGTGTCATACTTTGATTGTGAACTCCCGTTCGTCACCAGTATATTATTACCCCGACATGTTAATTGAAATTAATTTGCCAGCCGTTGTGGCCTCGTGGTTCTAGGCGCTTCAGTCTGGAACCGCGGTACCGCTGCGGTCGCAGGTTCGAATCCTGCCTCGGGCATGGATGTGTGTGATGTCATTAGGTTAGTTAAGTTTAAGTAGTTCTAAGTTCTAGGGGACTGATGACCTCAAACGTTAAGTCCCATAGTGCTCAGAGCCATTTTTGAAATTAATTTGTTCAAGATTCGGCAGCCAGTCTTGAACTCTGGGGTTTAATCGATTCAATTGGTACGTAGAAGTGTTGGTGTCTGCGTGTCAGCCCAGCGTGATTGCTGTATGAGCGCATGATAATTTATATTCGGAAGAAAGCTAGGTGGGGGTCCGTGTAACGCTACGCAATTTGGACTATAAGTACGGAAGTATCGTACGCGATTATACGGTAGATCTGTTAATGAATTTTGAAGAATAGTTGGTCGTACCGGCTATTAGACGTTTTGGTGGTTTCCTTCCTTTGATTAGGGATTTATGTGAATGTTGGAGAATTAATCCGTTAACTATCCAATATTTTGGACCATAGAAGGTGACACAGCTGATATAATAGTGGCTGTAATGGAATACGGAGTGAGTATCGGCCAATTAGGATTATTATTATTGCGCGTTCTAAAGCATTTGCACAACGCTTGAGAACCCCACGTCCACCTGCTGAGGTGAGACTTCTAGTTTTGAAATCTGGACGGCGCAACTTCACGTCATTGTACGTTAATGTACTGTACCACATATAGCGATTGTCTTTGGAAACAGATTAGCTTATTGTATTTTGGTAGATTCAAGGTAGAAAACGATCTAACAAAGAACCATTTAATGGAGGGACGAAGGGTGATTATCTTTTACGATTCAAGTGTTATCATTTTCATTTAATAATTTAAAGGTGTAGTTGGTACGCGAATGTCAACGCCCGAAGAGATCTGAATTTTGCTGAAATCTTAAAAGCGAATACAAAGTGGGGTGTCACTTAAGTTTTTGTTGGTGTTTTATTTTTTTGTTTTTAGTTTGTTTACTTTTCGAAGGGGTATAGTTTATAAAGAGGTGCTTGAAACAACTGCTATAAACAGTGATCACTCAGATTTCCAAGATAAAACTAAAGTTGTTTAACTATGTGAAAGTTTAAAACTGTGTTCTGCGTACGTTATTTCTAGTACGGAGGAGGTACTAAACACGGTTTTCATTCTTTTAGCAAAGAGAAAGAACGACATAAACAGTTTAAGATGAAGAAAAAAAGAGAGAGAAAAGGTAATTTTTTCAGAGTTACTTTAGGGAAAGTTAATTACAATAAATTTAATCTCATTTCATTGGACTTGCAAAGTGCCAAGAATATAATATGACGTAACCGTAGAAAACCAAAGATTTAGTTATACATTATTTGAGTAATATATAAGAATAACTGTATTTAGTCGGAATTGAGCAAAAGAAGCAATCTTTGAAAAGCAATAGATAGTATAGATACATAAAGAGAAGCAACATGACCAAATAATAGATTGGCTATAGATTTGGAACATTGGAATAAAATGATGAGTTCTCAGGTTGCGAATAATACAGTCGCAGGTTCGCAACGGAAAATAAATAAGACGTAATAATAATATCATTGCTTCATCAGAAACTCACGTCATACAAATCCATAATATTTCAAGAAAGTATAATACACCTGTAGGTTTTTTAAACAAGGTTGTGTATGCTCACATTGAACCGGAATAATATTCTTTTGGTGTTTGTCAGTTTGATTTCGTACTACAAGGACGTAGTTGTTTTATTTGTGCGACTGTACATCCAACACGTAAGTTTAAGCAGTAAGTGGAATCAGTCACAGTGAAAGTTAGATTTTGCCATCACCAGTAGTAAAAGTTTGTTAGTGTAGTGGTGCATGCTAAAGCTCAGCAGTGCTAGATAATAGAATAATAATTAATGCTGTTGCTAAATTTGATTATACGTTACTTCGTCGTGACAATGTTGACGGATGGTTTATTTTGAAAGTGAATAGAGCCGTTGGATAATTTCATATCAGTCGAGCATGTGTTCCATCGTAACACTCGGAGAGTGACGTTGATACGTGGTGTCTACGTGTCGACGTGAGTTGTTATTTTCTGGACTACGAAAACTTGCATGCTAGTAAGCAGGCCGTACTCAGGTTTCAACGTCGTTATATTTATTTAACGCCTGCCAAACTAGTCTCATAGGTGTTGGTTATCGTAGGAACTCTGGAATTCTTCTTCTTAATTAAAGTCAAATGCGTTATCCTAAAACTTTTCCAACTGCGATATCTAGCATCGGCAATTTAGCGATAAATTAGTATTGTGCGTAGCTACCGATTGGTATTGGGTTTGTCAGCGGCACTCTTCCTTCTGAGATCAACCATTACAGCTACATCTACGTCCATACTCCGCAAGCCACCTGACGGTGTGTGGCGGAGGGTACCCTGAGTACCTCTATCGGTTCTCCCTTCTATTCCAGTCTCGCATCGTTCGTGGAAAGAAGGATTGTCGGTCTGCTTCTGTGTGGGCTCTAATCTCGCTGATTTTATCCTCATGGTCTCTTCACGAGATATACGTAGGAGAGAGCAATATACTGCTTGACTCCTCGGTGAACGTATGTTCTCGAAACTTCAACAAAAGCCCGTACCGAGCTACTGAGCGTCTTTCCTGCAGAGTCTTCCAGTGGAGCTTATCTGTCATCTCCGTAACGCTTTCGCGATTACTAAATGATCCTGTAACGAAGCGCGCTGCTCTCCGTTGGATCTCCTCTATGTCTTCTATCAACCCTAACTGTTACGTATCCCACACTGCTGAGCAGTATTCAAGCAGTGGGCTAACAAGCGTAATGTAACCTACTTCCTTTGTTTTCGGATTGCATTTCCTTAGGATTCTTCCAATGAATCTCAGTTTGGCATCTGCTTTACCGACGATCAACTTTACATGATCATTCAAAAAAAATGGCTCTGAGCACTATGGGACTCAACTGCTGTGGTCATCAGTCCCCTAGAACTTAGAACTAATTAAACCTAACTAACCTAAGGACATCACCCATATCCATGCCCGAGGCAGGATTCGAACCTGCGACCGCAGCAGTCTCACGGTTCCGGACTGCGCGCCTAGAACCGCGAGACCACCGCATGATCATTCCATTTTAAATCATTTCTAATGCGTACTCCCAGATAATTTATGGAATTAACTGCTTCCAGTTGCTGACCTGCTATTTTGTAGCTAAATGATAAGGGAACTATCTTTCTATGTATTCGCAGCACATTACACTTGGCTACATTAAGATTCAATTGCCATTCCCTGCACCATGCGTCTATTCACTGCAGATCCACCTGCATTTCAGTACAATTTTCCATTGTTACAACCTCTCGATACACCACAGCGTCTTTGGTGAATTCTTCGTTGTAAACGAAATAACCACAGTTCACTATTGGCCAGGATATTATGGAAGTCTGACTGATCGTTTGCAGTGCTGTGTGCCATCAACGGTTCGTTATCGACTGGACTGGGTATACTAGGATTGAAAAGGTGGATTTTTCTAATCTGTAAGCTGCGACACGAGGTGTCAATATAATCTGCACGGCGCATTACACTTGCTTCAGCCAACTAGCTTAACATACTTCCAATAACTGGAAGAATGTGGGCCTCCTCTTTCCCTCCGACATCTCACAGAATGAGCCGTCTACGGGAATAGCAACATTTCTTACTTAACTGGTAAAATTCAAATGCCATTGCGAGTGATACGAGTTAGATGATTCTGAGAGTTGTCACAGTGTAGGACGTCGTAGGAGTACTGCTTATTTTTCAGAAATATTTAACAGGGGGAATATGTATCGCAGACGCGTGGTGACTAATAAAAGTTCGTTTAGGCTGTGATAGTAAAATGTAATACCTTTCTTTAACCAACTAAGTATAAAACCTAGCTTAACATCTCTCCGTTAATTGGAATAGCAAAACTTCTTTCCGACTTGACTCGCTGGTTGAAATCAAATCCCATTACGAGTCATATCTTCTGAAACAATATCCGCCATCCTCCCATGTGGGATGTAAAGTTCAGTTTGGGTTCTAAGGAGCCTGATAATCCTGATGTTGTCACAGTGAATGATTGATAGGAGGACGTCAAAGGCTTACTGTCTATGTTTCAAAAATATTTAACAGGCGGAATATGCATTGCAGAGGTACTGTGACTTATGAAAGTTTTTGGTGAATATGTTATTAAAATGGAATAACTTCCTTTAGCCTAAGACTCTATCCGATCAGGCCTTGGAATGCCCAACGGTACCGACCGGCCGCCGTGTCATCATCAGCGCACTGGATCTGGATACGGAGGGGCACACCGCTCTCCAGGCTATACGTCAGTTTACGAGACCGGAGCCACTACTTCTCAGTCAAGAAGCTCCTCAGTTTGCCTCGCAAGGGCTGAGTGCACCCCGCTTGCCAACAGCTCACGGCAGACCATATGGTCACCGATCCAAATGCTTGCCCAGTCCAACAGCGCTTAGCATCGGTGAGCTGACTGGGACCGGTGTTACCATTGCGGGGAGGCCGTTGGCCTTCCTTTAGCCTACTAAACATAACATCTAGCCTAACATTTGTCCATTAATTGCAGAAACGTGGGCCTCCTCTTCCTCTTACAGCCGTAGTTACTCTAAACAAATGAGCCGTCCACGGATAGCATGATTTCTTTCCGATCTGAAATTGCTGGTTAGAGTCAAATGTCTTTGCGAATGATATATCCTGAAACTTTATTCGCTATTCTCTCATATGGGAGATTTCTGTATAGGGGGCTTGATGACTCTGAGAGTTTCCACACAGCATGACTGGTAGAAGTGGATCATGGGAGTAGTTTCTATGGTTCAGAAATATTTAGCGATGGGAATATGTATCGCTGAGGCTGGGTGACATATAAAAGTGTCGAGTGTGGTATTAAAATGGAAAACGATTCTTTAGCCAACAAAACATAGATCCTAGGTAACCATTTCTCCAATAATCAGACATATGTGATTATCCTCCTCCCCTAACATCCCTTCTTCCCCTCACCAAAAGATCCTTCTATGGCGACATGAACTCTCTGTCTGAGATCATATGCCATTTCGAGCGATATCTCCTAAAATATTATTCGCCATTTTTCCAGGTGGGATGTAGAGTTCAGTTTTGGGTGTAATGAGCTTGATGTAACTGAAAGTTGTCACAGTGAATGACTGATTGAAGGACGTCAAAGGTGTACCCTTAATGATTTAAAAATATTTAACTAGCGGAATGTGTTTCACAGTGGCCGTGAAAGTCCTTGCCGGCTGTGGTGTTAAAATGGAACACCTTTCTTTAGCATAATAAGCATAGACAGTAGCTTAAGACTTCTCTATTAATGGGAGAGATGTGGGTCTATTCCTTTCCTTACAGACCTCATTCTCTCACTGTGGTGTGCATACTGTAAGACCTTCGGTACACACACCATCAGATTATTTGACTTGTCGCTCTAACGAAGTAGGCGAGCGTCAGGAATATGTCTCGTGGTCTTATCGTGGCGTGTTTATCTTCTCTGATTAGATCAGACTTGCACGCTTAGAGTAGCAGATTGACTGTGACCAACTTTAAACAGAACTTGATTAATTTTGACACACATTTATCAAAATAATAAAAAGCTTAGACATTACGAAACTTGATTCTGGATGCTGTTTACAATTGACAATCTGAAGTTCCTTTGGTCTTGGTACGTTAATCTTATTCTCACATATCTCTGATACTTGACAAAGTGTCTATTCATTCATCTTCATGGCTATATACAGGAATACGGTAATCTTATTAGGCGCAGACTGAAACTTGACTATAGACTGGTACAGACTAATGCAGATTGGTACAGACTGGTGCAGACAAATGCAGACTGACTAATCGGAGGTCTGTACACTCGTTGTAATAGCTCGCGCGTTCAGGTATCACTGCGCGAGTGTGATCCGCGAGGAGAAAAGGTTCTACGTTAGCAGCAATCTCATTGGCTGTGTTACATATTAATACGCGTGTCGGCGGAATTAGAATCTGGTCCGTCTCTAAGGCAGCGCCATCTCGTAGTGCAGAGATGGACGAGCGCTGCGCCTGCGCTGTTGTGCTTAGCAGGGCGCGCTCTAGTGTGAAAGTTGTATACGCGCTGATTACGCGGAACTATGTACACAACACTCACCAAATAGGACCTCTACTATATCAATAGAAACATTTGCTTCCGATATGAATTAGCTGGTTAAAATCATATGCAATTGCGAGTGATATCTATCATAACATTATTCGTCGTGCTTCCTTGTGTGATGTTAGAAGTCCATTTTCGGGCCTAGGGATTTTGATGACACTGAGAGTTGTCACAGCTAATGACTTAAAGAAGAACGTCATCTTAGTACTATTCATAATTCCGAATCACTTAACAAGGTGAGTGTGCAGAGGCACGGTGATACCCAAAATCCTTGGTGACTGTGGTATTAGATCAAACACCTTTCTATACCTGTAGGCCACAGCCTCCCCTTACAGGCATCCTTCCCGTCTCCGAATGAGCAACATTTGCTTTCGATCTGAACCAACTGGTTAAAGACTTATGCCATTGCGAATGATATCTACTAAAACATTATTCGCAGTTGTTCCTTGTGTGATATAGAGTTTTCTTTCGGGTCGAAGGAGCTTGCTGTTTCCGAGAGTTGACGCAGCAAATGACTGAATGACGAAGGTCAACGTAGCATTAAAAACACACATCACGAAAGTTTTGCATCACCCCGGTCCAAAGGATTCTTGAAGATATACACTGACTGTGTATATTGTATCAGAGACACAGTCCCTTTGACTGATCAGAAATGTCTCTTAACGCGGCCAAACATGCATTAGCGTCACCTATTAGGCAGAGGGGGTCTGACAGCCGATCAGTTGCAGCCAGCACTGTAGTGCAACCATGTCTAGATCGTGATCACCATGGTTCGATCGCGTCCGCTTTGTTACTTTGAGCCAGGAGAAACTCTCAACGAGGGAAGTGTCCAGGCGTCTTGGAGTGAACCAAAGCTATGTTGTCCGGACATGGAAGAGACACAGAGAGACAGGAACTGCTTATGACATGTCTCGTTCAGGCCGCCCAAGGGCTACTGCTGCAGTGGATGGTCGCTGCCTACGGATTATGGCTCGGAGGAATCCTGACAGCAACGCCACCATGTTGAACAGTGCTTTTTTTGCAGCCACAGGACGTCGTGTTACGACTCAAACTGTGTGCAGTAGGCTGCATGATGCGCGAATTCACTTCCGACGTCCATGGCGAGCTCCATCTATGCAACCACGACGCCATGCAACTATGTACAGATGGACCCAACAACGTGCCGAATGGACCGCTCAAGATTGGCATCGCGTTATCTTTACCTGTGAGTGTCGCATATGCCTTCAACCAGACAATCGTCGGAGACGTGATTGGAGGTAACCCGGTAAGGCTGACGCCTTAGACGCACCGTCCAGCGAGAGCAGCAAGATGGAAGTACCCTAATGTTTTCGGGTGAAATTATGTGGGGCCGACGTCAGCCGCTGGTGGTCAAGGAAGGCGCCATAACGGCTGTCCAATAGGTGAATGTAATCCTCCGATCGATAGTGCGACCCTGACTTCGAGGACGACAATTAGAGTTTCACCATGCACATCTTATGAATGGCTTACTTTAGGATAACGGCATTGCTCGAATAGAGTGGCCAGCATGTTATCCAGACGTGAACCCTATCGAACATGCCTGGGATGGATAGAAAAGTCCTGTTTACCGACGACGTGACCCACCAACCACTCTGAGGGATGTCAGCTGTATCGGCTATGAGGATTGGGACAAACTCCACCAACAGTGCCTTGAGGAACACGTGGATAGTATGCCATGACGAATACAGGCAAGCATCAATACAAGAAGAAGTGCTACTGGGTATCAGGGGTAGTACAGGGGCCGATGTTTCACAAGTACTTATCAAGGGTATACGCATCGCAAAGGCATGGGGAGCCTAAAACAAAAATATCTTAAGCACTGTGATATTAAAACGGAAAACGTGTCATTACTCTACAAAGAATTTAACTTAGCATAGCATTTTTCCATTAATTGGAGATATGTGGGCCTCCTCAATCTGTTACGATCATGAATCCTATCATTGGACGACACCATCTATATCACAACAAATATTTGTTTAGTTTATGATCAACAGCACATAGCTACGGACATGCCATTAAAAGATATCTCCCAAAGCAATTCCTCTTTGTGGGTTGTAAAGTCGGATACAAGTAACTTGATGATTCCAACAGTTGATCCACTTAGTGACTTATACAAGAACGTCAAAGTAGTATTATTTACGTTTCAGAAATAATTAAAAAGTGGTAAATGCAATGCAGCACCATGTTAAGGCATAAAACTCCTCATCAACAGTAAAGTTAAAATGGAACTACTCTCTTTAACTTTGTAAGTATAGTAACTACTTTCACATTTCCGATCTAGTTGGAGAAATGTGGGGCCTCCTCCCCCCCCCCCCCCCCCCCCCCCAACAAACGTACCTCTCACGAATAAGGCTTACGCAACATTTGCATCAATTTCTACGGATCTTTATAAAGACATTACCCTGTATTTGTTCAAATGGTTCAAATAGCTCTGAGCACTATGGGACTCATCTGCTGTGGTCATTAGTCCCCTAGAACTTAGAACTACTTAAACTTAACTAATCTAAGGACATTACACACATCCATGCCCGAGGCAGGACTCGAACCTGCGACCGTAGCAGTCGCACGGTTACGGACTGCGCGCCTAGATCCGCGAGACCACCGCCGCCGGCACTTAACCATTCTTCCCAGTTGTTCCTCGCTGGTAGTAATGTTGACCGTCTGTTCAAACGATCTTGTTGATTAGTACAGTTGTCACAATAAATGACTGATACAAGAACGTCAACCTAGTACTATTCATATTTAAAAAAAAATATTAACAAGTGGTTTATGCAACGCAGTGCCATTGTGAGCAACAAAATTTTACGTATACTGTGGCTTTAGAACGTAATAAGTCCCTTTAGCATTGTAATTAAGGAACCTATCTGACATTTCTCCAATAGTTAGAGAAATGGGGGCCTCTTCCTCCCCGTACAGCCCTCCTTCCCTCTCCGAGTGAGCCCTCTGCTGCAGTTGGGACATTCGCTATCGATCTAAACTCGCGTGTAGAAGGGAGATGCCAGTGCAAGTGATGCTTCCTAACACATTAGTCGCAGTTGGTCCTTGTCCGTTCCAAGGATCCTTATGATTCCAACTGTTGTGGCAATGTGTGACACATACAAGGAGGTCATTGTAGTACTATTTATGTAGCAGAAACATTTAACTAGCGGTACATGCAACGCAGAGGCATTGTAAGACAGAACATTTGACGTAGAGTTTGGTATTAGAATGTATTTAGTCCCTTTAGCTTTGTAATTAAGGAACCTATTTGACATTTCTCCAAAATTTGTAGAAATGGGGGCCTCCTCCTCCCCTTACAGCCCTCCTTCCATCTCCAATATCTGGAGAACTGGGGGGCCTCCTCCTCCCTTTATAGCCCTCCTTCCCCCTCCGATTGAGCCCTCTGCTGAAGTTGAAACATTCGCTACCGTTCTAAACTCGCGTTTAAAAGGGAGATGCCAGTGCAAGTGACGCTTCCTAACCCATTATTCGCAGTTGGTCCTTGTCAGTTCAAAGGATCTTGATGATTCCAACTGTTGTGGCAATGTGTGACACATACATGGAGGTCATTGTAGTAGTATTTATGTATCAGAGATATTTAACAAGTGGTACTTGCAACGCAGAGGCATTGTGAGCCACAAAATTTTACGTAGCTTTGTAATTAAGGAACCGATCTGACATTTCTCGAACATCTGGAGAAATGGGGGCTTCCTCCTCCCCTTATAGCCCTCCTTCCCTCTCCGAGTGAGCTCTCTGCTGCAGTTGGGACGTTCGCTACCGATCCAAACTCGCGTTTAAAAGGGAGATGCCAGTGCAAGTGATGCCTCCTAACACATTATTCGCAGTTGGTCCTTGTCAGTTCCAAGGATCTTGACGATTCCAACTGTTGTCGCAATGTGTGACGTATAGATGGAAGTCGTAGTAGTACTATTTATGTAGCAGAAATATTAACAAGTGTACTTGCAACGCAGTGGCATTGTGAACCATAAAATTTTTCGTATACTGTTGCATCAGAATGTATTAAGTCCCTTTAGCTTTGTAATTAAGGAACCTATCTGACATTTCTCCAATATCTGGAGAAATGTGGGCCTCCTCCTCCCCTTACAGCCCTCCTTCCCTCTCCGAGTGAGCTCTCCGCTGCAGTTGGGACGTTCGCTACCGATCTAAACTCGCGGTTAAAAGGGAGATGCCAGTGCAATTGATGCCACCTAACACATTAGTCGCAGTTGGTCCTTGTCAGTTCCAAGGATCCTTATGATTCCAACTGTTGTGGCAATGTGTGACACATACAAGGAGGTCATAGTAGTACTATTTATGTAGCAGAAATATTTAACAAGTGCTACTTGCAACGCAGAGGCATTGTGAGCCACAAAATTTTAACTAGACTGTGGCATTAGAATGTATTAAGTCCCTTTAGCTTTGTAAATAAGGAACCTATCTGATATTTCTCCAATATCTGGAGAAATGTGGGCCTTCTCCTCCCCTTATAGCCCTCCTTCCCTCTCCGAGTGAGCTCTCCGCTGCAGTTGGGACGTTCGCTACCGATCTAAACTCGCGGTTAAAAGGGAGATGCCAGTGCAAGTGAGGCCTCCTAACACATTAGTCGCAGTTGGTCCTTGTCAGTTCAAAGGATCCTTGTGATTCCAACTGTTGTGGCAATGTGTGACACATACAAGGAGGTCATAGTAATACTAGTTATGTAGCAGAAATATTTAATAAGTGGTACTTGCAACGCAGAGGCATTGTGAGCCACAAAAGTTTACGTATACTGTGGCATTAGAATGTATTAAGTTCCAATTGCTTTGTAATTAAGGAACGTATCTGACATTTCTCCAATATCTGGAGAAATGTGGGCCTCCTCCACCCCTTATAGCCCTCCTTCCCTCTCCCAGTGAGCTCTCCGCTGCAGTTGGGACGTTCGCTACCGATCTAAATTCGCGGTTAAAAGGGAGATGCCATTGCAAGTGAGGCCTCCTAACACATTAGTCGCAGTTGGTCCTTGTCAGTTCCAAGGATCCTTATGATTCCAACTGTTGTGGCAATGTGTGACACATACAAGGAGGTCATAGTAATACTAGTTATGTAGCAGAAATATTTAATAAGTGGTACTTGCAACGCAGAGGCATTGTGAGCCATAAAATTTTACGTATACTGTGGCATTAGAATGTATTAAGTCCCTTTAGCTTTGTAATTAAGGAACCTATCTGACATTTCTCCAATGGCTGGAGAAATGTGGGCCTCCTCCTCCCCTTACAGCCCTCCTTCCCTCTCCGAGTAAGCTCTCCGCTACAGTTGGGACGTTCGCTACCGATCTAAACTCGCTGTTAAAAGGGAGATGCCAGTGCAAGTGATGCCTCCTAACACATTATTCGCAGTTGGTCCTTGTCAGGTCCAAGGATCGTTATGATTCCAACTGTTGTGGTAATGTGTGACATATACAAGGAGGTCGTAGTAGTACTATTTATGTAGCAGAAATATTTAACAAGTGATACTTGCAACGTAGAGGCACTGTGAGCTTCAAAATTTTACGTATACTGTGGCATTAGAATGTATTAAGTCCCTTTAGCTTTGTAATTAAGGAACCTATCTGACATTTCTCCAATATCTTGAGAAATGTGGGCCTCCTCCTCCCCGTATAGCCCTCCTTCCCTCTCCGAGTGAGCTCTCCGCTGCAGTTGGGACGTTCGCTACCGATCTAAACTCGCGTTTAAAAGGGAGATGCCAGTGCAAGTGATGACTCCTAACACATTAGTCGCAGTTGGTCCTTGTCAGTTCCAAGGATCCTTATGATTCCAACTGTTGTGGCAATGTGTGACACATACAAGGAGGTCATAGTAATACTAGTTATGTAGCAGAAATATTTAATAAGTGGTACTTGCAACGCAGAGGCATTGTGAGCCACAAAATTTTAACTAGACTGTGGCATTAGAATGTATTAAGTCCCTTTAGCTTTGTAATTAAGGAACCTATCTGACATTTCTCCAATATCTGGAGAAATGTGGGCCTCCTCCTCCCCGTATAGCCCTCCTTCCCTCTCCGAGTGAGCTCTCCGCTGCAGTTGGGACGTTCGCTACCGATCTAAACTCGCGTTTAAAAGGGAGATGCCAGTGCAAGTGATGACTCCTACCACATTAGTCGCAGTTGGTCCTTGTCAGTTCCAAGGATCCTTATGATTCCAACTGTTGTGGCAATGTGTGACACATACAAGGAGGTCATAGTAATACTAGTTATGTAGCAGAAATATTTAACAAGTGCTACTTGCAACGCAGAGGCATTGTGAGCCACAAAATTTTAACTAGACTGTGGCATTAGAATGTATGAAGTCCCTTTAGCTTTGTAATTAAAGAACCTATCTGACATTTCTCCAATATCTGGAGAATGTGGGCCTTCTCCTCCCCTTATAGCCCTCCTTCCCTCTCCAAGTCAGCTCTCCGCTGCAGTTGGGACGTTCGCTACCGATCTAAACTCGCGGATAAAAGGGAGATGCCAGTGCAAGTGAGGCCTCCTAACACATTAGTCGCAGTTGGTCCTTGTCAGTTCCAAGGTTCCTTATGATTCCAACTGTTGTGGCAATGTGTGACACATACAAGGAGGTCATAGTAATACTAGTTATGTAGCAGAAATATTTAATAAGTGGTACTTGCAATGCAGAGGCATTGTGAGCCACAAAATTTTTACTAGACTGTGGCATTAGAATGTGTTAAGTCCCTTTAGCTTTGTAATTAAGGAACCTATCTGACATTTCTCCAATATCTGGAGAAACGTGGGCCTCCTCCTCCCCTTATAGCCCTCCTTCCCTCTGCGACTGAGCTCTCCGCTGCAGTTGGGACGTTTGCTACTGATCTAAACTCGCGTTTAAAAGGGAGATGCCAGTGCAAGTGATGCCTCCTAACACATTATTCGCAGTTGGTCCTTGTCGGTTCCAAGGATCTTGATGATTCCAACTGTTGTGGCAATGTGTGACACATACAAGGAGGTCATAGTAATACTAGTTATGTAGCAGAAATATTTAATAAGTGGTACATGCAACGCAGAGGCATTGTGAGCCACAAAATTTTAACTAGACTGTGGCATTAGAATGTATTAAGTCCCTTTCGCTTTGTAATTAAGGAACCTATCTAACATTTCTCCAATATCTGGAGAAATGTGGGCCTCCTCCTCCCCTTATAGCCCTCCTTCCCTCTCCGAGTGAGCTCTCCGCTGCAGTTGGGACGTTCGCTACTGATCTGAACTCGCGTTTAAAAGGGAGATGCCAGTGCAAGTGATGCCTGCTAACTTATTAGTCGCAGTTGGTCCTTGTCAGTTCCAAGGATCCTTATGATTCCAACTGTTGTGGCAAAGTGTGACACTTACAAGGAAGTCATAGTAGTACTATTTATGTAGCAGATATATTTAACAAGTGGTACTTGCAACGCAGAGGCATTGTGAGCCACAAAATTTTAACTAGACTGTGGCATTAGAATGTATTAGGTCCCTTTAGCTTTGTAATTAAAGAACCTATCTAACATTTCTCCAATATCTGCAGAAATGTGGGCTCCTCCTCCCCTTATAGCCCTCCCTCCCTCTCCGAGTGAGCTCTCCGCTGCAGTTGGGAAGTTCGCTACCGATCTAAACTCGCGGTTAAAAGGGTGATGAAAGTGCAAGTGATGCCACCTAACACATTAGTCGCAGTTGGTCCTTGTCAGTTCCAAGGATCCTTATTATTCCAACTGTTGTGGCAATGTGTGACATATACAAGGAGGTCGTAGTAGTACTATTTATGTAGCAGAAATGTTTAACAGGTGTACTTGCAACGCAGAGGCATTGTGAGCCACAAAATTTTAACTAGACTGTTGCATTAGAATGTATTAAGTCCCTTTAGCTTTGTAATTAAGTAACCTATCTAACATTTCTCCAATATCTGGAGAAATGTGGGCCTCCTTCTCCCCTTATAGCCCTCCATCCCTCTCCGAGTGAGCTCTCCGCTGCAGTTGGGACGTTCGCTACCGATCTAAACTCGCGGTTAAAAGGGAGATGCCAGTGCAAGTGAGGCCTCCTAACACATTAGTCGCAGATGGTCCTTGTCAGTTCCAAGGATCCTTTCCAACTGTTGTGGCAATGTGTGACACATACAAGGAGGTCATAGTAGTACTATTTATGTAGCAGAAATATTTAACAAGTGGTACTTGCAACGCAGAGGCATTGTGAGAGACAAAATTTTAACTAGACCGTGGCATTAGAATGTATTAAGTCCCTTTAGCTTTGTAATTAAGGAACCTATCTGATATTTCTCCAATATCTGGAGAAATGTGGGCCCCCTCCTCCCCTTATAGCCCTCCTTCCCTCTCCGAGTGAGCTCTCCGCTGCAGTTGGGACGTTCGCTACCGATCTAAACTCGCGTTTAAAAGGGAGATGCCAGTGCAAGTGATGCTTCCTAACACATTAGTCGCAGTTGGTCCTTGTCAGATCCAAGGATCCTTATGATTCCAACTGTTGTGGCAATGTGTGACACTTACAAGGAAGTCATAGTAGTACTATTTATGTAGCAGATATATTTAACAAGTGGTACTTGCAACGCAGAGGCATAGTGAGCCACAAAATTTTAACTAGACTGTGGCATTAGAATGTATTAGGTCCCTTTAGCTTTGTAATTAAAGAACCTATCTAACATTTCTCCAATATCTGCAGAAATGTGGGCTCCTCCTCCCCTTATAGCCCTCCCTCCCTCTCCGAGTGAGCTCTCCGCTGCAGTTGGGACGTTCGCTACCGATCTAAACTCGCGGTTAAAAGGGTGATGAAAGTGCAAGTGATGCCACCTAACACATTAGTCGCAGTTGGTCCTTGTCAGTTCCAAGGATCCTTATTATTCCAACTGTTGTGGCAATGTGTGACATATACAAGGAGGTCGTAGTAGTACTATTTATGTAGCAGAAATGTTTAACAGGTGTACTTGCAACGCAGAGGCATTGTGAGCCACAAAATTTTAACTAGACTGTTGCATTAGAATGTATTAAGTCACTTTAGCTTTGTAATTAAGTAACCTATCTAACATTTCTCCAATATCTGGAGAAATGTGGGCCTCCTTCTCCCCTTATAGCCCTCCATCCCTCTCCGAGTGAGCTCTCCGCTGCAGTTGGGACGTTCGCTACCGATCTAAACTCGCGGTTAAAAGGGAGATGCCAGTGCAAGTGAGGCCTCCTAACACATTAGTCGCAGATGGTCCTTGTCAGTTCCAAGGATCCTTTCCAACTGTTGTGGCAATGTGTGACACATACAAGGAGGTCATAGTAGTACTATTTATGTAGCAGAAATATTTAACAAGTGGTACTTGCAACGCAGAGGCATTGTGAGAGACAAAATTTTAACTAGACCGTGGCATTAGAATGTATTAAGTCCCTTTAGCTTTGTAATTAAGGAACCTATCTGATATTTCTCCAATATCTGGAGAAATGTGGGCCCCCTCCTCCCCTTATAGCCCTCCTTCCCTCTCCGAGTGAGCTCTCCGCTGCAGTTGGGACGTTCGCTACCGATCTAAACTCGCGTTTAAAAGGGAGATGCCAGTGCAAGTGATGCTTCCTAACACATTAGTCGCAGTTGGTCCTTGTCAGATCCAAGGATCCTTATGATTCCAACTGTTGTGGCAATGTGTGACACATACATGGAGGTCGTAGTAGTACTATTTACGTAGCAGAAATATTTAACAAGTGGTACTTGCAACGCAGAGGCATTGTGAGCCACAAAATTTTAACTAGACTGTGGCATTAGAATGTATTAAGTCCCTTTAGCTTTGTAATCAAGGAACCTATCTGACATTTCTCCAATATCTGGAGCTATGTGGGCCTTCTCCTCCCCTTATAGCCCTCCTTCCCTCTCCAAGTCAGCTCTCCGCTGCAGTTGGGACGTTCGCTACCGATCTAAACTCGCGGTTAAAAGGGAGATGCCAGTGCAAGTGAGGCCTCCTAACACATTAGTCGCAGATGGTCCTTGTCAGTTCCAAGGATCCTTATGATTCCAACTGTTGTGGCAATGTGTGACACATACAAGGAGGTCATAGTAGTACTATTTATGTAGCAGAAATATTTAACATGTGGTACTTGCAACGCAGAGGCATTGTGAGCCACAAAATTTTAACTAGACTGTGGCATTAGAATGTATTAAGTCCCTTTAGCTTTGTAATTAAGGAACCTATCTGATATTTCACCAATATCTGGAGAAATGTGGGCCTCCTCCACCCCTTATAGACCTCCTTCCCTCTCCGAGTGAGCTCTCCGCTGCAGTTGGGACGTTCGCCACCGATCTAAACTCGCGGTTAAAAGGGAGATGCCAGTGCAAGTGATGCCTCCTAACACATTAGTCGCAGTTGGTCCTTGTCAGATCCAAGGATCCTTATGATTCCAACTGTTGTGGCAATGTGTGACACATACATGGAGGTCGTAGTAGTACTATTTATGTAGCAGAAATATTTAACAAGTGGTACATGCAACGCAGATGCATTGTGAGCCACAAAATTTTAACTAGACTGTGGCATTAGATTGTATTAAGTCCCTTTAGCTTTGTAATTAAGGAACCTATCTGATATTTCACCAATATCTGGAGAAATGTGGGCCTCCTCCACCCCTTATAGACCTCCTTCCCTCTCCGAGTGAGCTCTCCGCTGCAGTTGGGACGTTCGCTACCGATCTAAACTCGCGGTTAAAAGGGAGATGCCAGTGCAAGTGAGGCCTCCTAACACATTAGTCGCAGTTGGTCCTTGTCAGTTCCAAGGATCCTTATGATTCCAACTGTTGTGGCAATGTGTGACACATACAAGGAGGTCATAGTAGTACTATTTATGTAGCAGAAATATTTAACATGTGGTACTTGCAACGCAGAGGCATTGTGAGCCACAAAATTTTAACTAGACTGTGGCATTAGAATGTATTAAGTCCCTTTAGCTTTGTAATTAAGGAACCTATCTGATATTTCACCAATATCTGGAGAAATGTGGGCCTCCTCCTCCCCTTATAGCCCTCCTTCCCTCTCCGAGTGAGCTCTCCGCTGCAGTTGGGACGTTCGCTACCGACCTAAATTCGCGGTTAAAAGGGAGATGCCAGTGCAAGTGATGCCTCCTAACACATTAGTCGCAGTTGGTCCTTGTCAGTTCCAAAGATCCTTATGATTCCAACTGTAGTAGCAATGTGTGACACATACAAGGAAGTCATTGTAGTACTATTTATGTAGCAGAAATATTTAACAAGTGGTACTTGCAACGCAGAGGCATTGTGAGACACAAAATTTTAACTAGACTGTGGCATTAGAATGTATTAAGTCCCTTTAGCTTTGTAATTAAGGAACCTATCTGACATTTCTCCAATATCTGGAGAAATGTGGGCCTCCTCCACCCCTTATAGCCCTCCTTCCCTCTCCGAGTGAGCTCTCCGTTGCAGTTGGGATGTCGCTACCGATCTAAACTCGCGGTTAAAAGGGAGATGCCAGTGCAAGTGATGCCTCCTAACACGTTAGTCGCAGTTGGTCTTTGTCAGTTCCAAGGATCCTTATGATTCCAACTGTTGTGGCAATGTGTGACACATACAAGGAGGTCATAGTAGTATTATTTATAAAGCAGAAATATTTAACAAGTGGTACTTGCAACGCAGAGGCATTGTGAGCCACAAAATTTTAACTAGACTGTGGCATTAGAATGTATTAAGTCCCTTTAGCTTTGTAATCAAGGAACCTGTCTGACATTTCTCCAATATCTGGAGCTATGTGGGCCTTCTCCTCCCCTTATAGCCCTCCTTCCCTCTCCAAGTCAGCTCTCCGCTGCAGTTGGGACGTTCGCTACCGATCTAAACTCGCGGTTAAAAGGGAGATGCCAGTGCAAGTGAGGCCTCCTAACACATTAGTCGCAGATGGTCCTTGTCAGTTCCAAGGATCCTTATGATTCCAACTGTTGTGGCAATGTGTGACACATACAAGGAGGTCATAGTAGTACTATTTATGTAGCAGAAATATTTAACATGTGGTACTTGCAACGCAGAGGCATTGTGAGCCACAAAATTTTAACTAGACTGTGGCATTAGAATGTATTAAGTCCCTTTAGCTTTGTAATTAAGGAACCTATCTGATATTTCACCAATATCTGGAGAAATGTGGGCCTCCTCCACCCCTTATAGACCTCCTTCCCTCTCCGAGTGAGCTCTCCGCTGCAGTTGGGACGTTCGCTACCGATCTAAACTCGCGGTTAAAAGGGAGATGCCAGTGCAAGTGAGGCCTCCTAACACATTAGTCGCAGATGGTCCTTGTCAGTTCCGAGGATCCTTATGATTCCAACTGTTGTGGCAATGTGTGACACATACAAGGAGGTCATAGTAGTACTATTTATGTAGCAGAAATATTTAACATGTGGTACTTGCAACGCAGAGGCATTGTGAGCCACAAAATTTTAACTAGACTGTGGCATTAGAATGTATTAAGTCCCTTTAGCTTTGTAATTAAGGAACCTATCTGATATTTCACCAATATCTGGAGAAATGTGGGCCTCCTCCTCCCCTTATAGCCCTCCTTCCCTCTCCGAGTGAGCTCTCCGCTGCAGTTGGGACGTTCGCTACCGATCTAAATTCGCGGTTAAAAGGGAGATGCCAGTGCAAGTGATGCCTCCTAACACATTAGTCGCAGTTGGTCCTTGTCAGTTCCAAGGATCCTTATGATTCCAACTGTAGTAGCAATGTGTGACACATACAAGGAAGTCATTGTAGTACTATTTATGTAGCAGAAATATTTAACAAGTGGTACTTGCAACGCAGAGGCATTGTGAGACACAAAATTTTAACTAGACTGTGGCATTAGAATGTATTAAGTCCCTTTAGCTTTGTAATTAAGGAACCTATCTGACATTTCTCCAATATCTTGAGAAATGTGGGCCTCCTCCTCCCCTTATAGCCCTCCATCCCTCTCCGAGTGAGCTCTCCGCTGCAGTTGGGACGTTCGCTACCGATCTAAACTCGCGGTTAAAAGGGAGATGCCAGTGCAAGTGAGGCCTCCTAACACATTAGTCGCAGATGGTCCTTGTCAGTTCCAAGGATCCTTATGATTCCAAATGTTGTGGCAATGTGTGACACATACAAGGAGGTCATAGTAGTACTATTTATGTAGCAGAAATATTTAACATGTGGTACTTGCAACGCAGAGGCATTGTGAGCCACAAAATTTTAACTAGACTGTGGCATTAGAATGTATTAAGTCCCTTTAGCTTTGTAATTAAGGAACCTATCTGATATTTCACCAATATCAGGAGAAATGTGGGCCTCCTCCACCCCTTATAGACCTCCTTCCCTCTCCGAGTGAGCTCTCCGCTGCAGTTGGGACGTTCGCTACCGATCTAAACTCGCGGTTAAAAGGGAGATGCCAGTGCAAGTGATGCCTCCTAACACATTAGTCGCAGTTGGTCCTTGTCAGATCCAAGGATCCTTATGATTCCAACTGTTGTGGCAATGTGTGACACTTACATGGAGGTCGTAGTAGTACTATTTATGTAGCAGAAATATTTAACAAGTGGTACATGCAACGCAGATGCATTGTGAGCCACAAAATTTTAACTAGACTGTGGCATTAGATTGTATTAAGTCCCTTTAGCATTGTAATTAAGGAACCCTTCTGATATTTCTCCAATATCTGGAGAAATGTGGGCCTCCTCCACCCCTTATAGCCCTCCTTCCCTCTCCGAGTGAGCTCTCCGTTGCAGTTGGGATGTCGCTACCGATCTAAACTCGCGGTTAAAAGGGAGATGCCAGTGCAAGTGATGCCTCCTAACACGTTAGTCGCAGTTGGTCTTTGTCAGTCCAACTGTTGTGGCAATGTGTGACACATACATGGAGGTCGTAGTAGTACTATTTACGTAGCAGAAATATTTAACAAGTGGTACATGCAACGCAGAGGCATTGTGAGCCACAAAATTTTAACTAGACTGTGGCATTAGAATGTATTAAGTCCCTTTAGCTTTGTAATTAAGGAACCTATCTGACATTTCTCCAATATCTGGAGAAATGTGGGCCTCCTCCACCCCTTATAGCCCTCCTTCCCTCTCCGAGTGAGCTCTCCGTTGCAGTTGGGATGTCGCTACCGATCTAAACTCGCGGTTAAAAGGGAGATGCCAGTGCAAGTGATGCCTCCTAACACGTTAGTCGCAGTTGGTCTTTGTCAGTTCCAAGGATCCTTATGATTCCAACTGTTGTGGCAATGTGTGACACATACAAGGAGGTCATAGTAGTATTATTTATAAAGCAGAAATATTTAACAAGTGGTACTTGCAACGCAGAGGCATTGTGAGCCACAAAATTTTAACTAGACTGTGGCATTAGAATGTATTAAGTCCCTTTAGCTTTGTAATCAAGGAACCTATCTGACATTTCTCCAATATCTGGAGCTATGTGGGCCTTCTCCTCCCCTTATAGCCCTCCTTCCCTCTCCAAGTCAGCTCTCCGCTGCAGTTGGGACGTTCGCTACCGATCTAAACTCGCGGTTAAAAGGGAGATGCCAGTGCAAGTGAGGCCTCCTAACACATTAGTCGCAGATGGTCCTTGTCAGTTCCAAGGATCCTTATGATTCCAACTGTTGTGGCAATGTGTGACACATACAAGGAGGTCATAGTAGTACTATTTATGTAGCAGAAATATTTAACATGTGGTATTTGCAACGCAGAGGCATTGTGAGCCACAAAATTTTAACTAGACTGTGGCATTAGAATGTATTAAGTCCCTTTAGCTTTGTAATTAAGGAACCTATCTGATATTTCACCAATATCTGGAGAAATGTGGGCCTCCTCCTCCCCTTATAGCCCTCCTTCCCTCTCCGAGTGAGCTCTCCGCTGCAGTTGGGACGTTCGCTACCGATCTAAATTCGCGGTTAAAAGGGAGATGCCAGTGCAAGTGATGCCTCCTAACACATTAGTCGCAGTTGGTCCTTGTCAGTTCCAAAGATCCTTATGATTCCAACTGTAGTAGCAATGTGTGACACATACAAGGAAGTCATTGTAGTACTATTTATGTAGCAGAAATATTTAACAAGTGGTACTTGCAACGCAGAGGCATTGTGAGACACAAAATTTTAACTAGACTGTGGCACTAGAATGTATTAAGTCCCTTTAGCTTTGTAATTAAGGAACCTATCTGACATTTCTCCAATATCTGGAGAAATGTGTGCCTCCTCCACCCCTTATAGCCCTCCTTCACTCTCCGAGTGAGCTCTCCGCTGCAGTTGGGACGTTCGCTACCGATCTAAACTCGCGTTTAAAAGGGAGATGCCAGTGCAAATGATGCCTCCTAACACATTAGTCGCAGTTGGTCCTTGTTAGTTCCAAAGATCCTTATGATTCCAACTGTAGTAGCAATGTGTGACACATACAAGGAAGTCATTGTAGTACTATTTATGTAGCAGAAATATTTAACAAGTGGTACTTGCAACGCAGAGGCATTGTGAGACACAAAATTTTAACTAGACTGTGGCATTAGAATGTATTAAGTCCCTTTAGCTTTGTAATTAAGGAACCTATCTGACATTTCTCCAATATCTTGAGAAATGTGGGCCTCCTCCTCCCCTTATAGCCCTCCATCCCTCTCCGAGTGAGCTCTCCGCTGCAGTTGGGACGTTCGCTACCGATCTAAACTCGCGGTTAAAAGGGAGATGCCAGTGCAAGTGAGAGCTCCTAACACATTAGTCGCAGATGGTCCTTGTCAGTTCCAAGGATCCTTATGATTCCAACTGTTGTGGCAATGTGTGACACATACAAGGAGGTCATAGTAGTACTATTTATGTAGCAGAAATATTTATCAAGTGGTACTTGCAACGCAGAGGCATTGTGAGCCACAAAATTTTAACTAGACTGTGGCATTAGAATGTATTAGGTCCCTTTAGCTTTGTAATTAAGGAACCTATCTAACATTTCTACAATATCTGTAGAAATGTGGGCCTCCTCCTCCCCTTATAGCCCTCCTTCCCTCTCCGAGTGAGCTCTCCGCTGCAGTTGGGACGTTCGCTACCGATCTAAACTCGCGGTTAAAAGACAGATGAAAGTGCAAGTGATGCCACCTAACACATTAGTCGCAGTTGTTCCTTGTCAGTTCCAAGGATCCTTATGATTCCAACTGTTGTGGCAATGTGTGACACATACAAGGAGGTCGTAGTAGTACTATTTATGTAGCAGAAATATTTAACAAGTGGTCCTTGCAACGCAGAGGCATTGTGAGCCACAAAATTTTAACTAGACTGTGGCATTAGAATGTATTAAGTCAATTTAGCTTTGTAATTAAGGAACCGATCTGACATTTCTCCAATTTCTGGAGAAACTTGGGCCTCCTCCACCCCTTATAGCCCTCCTTCCCTCTCCGAGTGAGCTCTCCGCTGCAGTTGGGACGTTCGCTACCGATCTAAACTCGCGTTTAAAAGGGAGATGCCAGTGCAAGTGATGCCTCCTAACACATTAGTCGCAGTTGGTCCTTGTCAGTTCCAAGGATCCTTATGATTCCAACTGTTGTGGCAATGTGTGACACATACAAGGAGGTCGTAGTAGTACTATTTATGTAGCAGAAATGTTTAACTGGTGGTACATGCAACGCAGAGGCATTGTGAGCCACAAAATTTTAACTAGAGTGTTGCATTAGAATGTATTAAGTCCCTTTAGCTGTGTAATTAAGTAACCTATCTAACATTTCTCCAATATCTTGAGAAATGTGATCCTCCTCCTCCCCTTATAGCCCTCCATCCCTCTCCGAGTGAGCTCGTCGCTGCAGTTGGGACGTTCGCTACCGATCTAAACTCGCGGTTAAAAGAGAGATCCCAGTGCAAGTGATGCCACCTAACACATTAGTCGCAGTTGGTCCTTGTCAGTTCCAAGGATCCTTATGATTCCAACTGTTGTGGCAATGTGTGACACATACAAGGAGGTCGTAGTAGTACTATTTATGTAGCAGAAATATTTAACAAGTGGTCCTTGCAACGCAGAGTCATTGTGAGCCACAAAATTTTAACTAGACTGTGGCATTAGAATGTATTAAGTCAATTTAGCTTTGTAATTAAGGAACCGATGTGACATTTCTCCAATTTCTGGAGAAACTTGGGCATCCTCCACCCCTTATAGCCCACCTTCCCTCTCCGAGTGAGCTCTCCGCTGCAGTTGGGACGTTCGCTACCGATCTAAACTCGCGTTTAAAAGGGAGATGCCAGTGCAAGTGATGCCTCCTAACACATTAGTCGCAGTTGGTCCTAGTCAGATCCAAGGATCCTTATGATTCCAACTGTTGTGGCAATGTGTGACACATACATGGAGGTCGTTGTAGTACTATTTATGTAGCAGAAATATTTAACAAGTGGTACATGCAACGCAGAGGCATTGTGAGCCACAAAATTTTAACTAGACTGTGGCATTAGAATGTATTAAGTCCCTTTAGCTTTGTAATTAAGGAACCTATCTGACATTTCTCCAATATCTGGAGAAATGTGGGCCTCCTCCACCCCTTATAGCCCTCCTTCCCTCTCCGAGTGAGCTCTCCGCTGCAGTTGGGACGTTCGCTACCGATCTAAACTCGCGGTTAAAAGGGAGATGAAAGTGCTAGTAAAGCCACCTAACACATTAGTCGCAGTTGGTCCTTGTCAGTTCCAAGGATCCTTATTATTCCAACTGTTGTGGCAATGTGTGACACATACAAGGAGGTCGTAGTAGTACTATTTATGTAGCAGAAATGTTTAACAGGTGGTACTTGCAACGCAGAGGCATTGTGAGCCACAAAATTTTAACTAGACTGTTGCATTAGAATGTATTAAGTCCCTTTAGCTTTGTAATTAAGTAACCTATCTAACATTTCTCCAATATCTTGAGAAATGTGGGCCTCCTCCTCCCCTTATAGCCCTCCATCCCCCTCCGAGTTAGCTCGTCGCTGTAGTTGGGACGTTCGATACCGATCTAAACTCGCGGTTAAAAGGGAGATGCCAGTGCAAGTGATGCCACCTAACACATAAGTCGCAGTTGGTCCTTGTCAGTTCCAAGGATCTTCATGATTCCAACTGTTGTCGCTATGTGTGACACATATATGGAGGTCGTAGTAGTACTATTTATGTAGCAGAAATATTTAACAAGTGGTACATGCAACGCAGAGGCATTGTGAGCCACAAAATTTTAACTAGACTGTGGCATTAGAATGTATTAAGTCCCTTTAGCTTTGTAATTAAGGAACCTATCTGACATTTCTCCAATATCTGGAGAAATGTGGGCCTCCTCCACCCCTTAGAGCCCTCCTTCCCTCTCCGAGTGAGTTCTCTGTTGCAGTTGGGATGTCGCTACCGATCTAAACTCGCGGTTAAAAGGGAGATGCCAGTGCAAGTGATGCCTCCTAACACATTAGTCGCAGTTGGTCCTTGTCAGTTCCAAGGATCCTTATGATTCCAACTGTTGTGGCAATGTGTAACACATACAAGGAGGACGTAATAGTACTATTTATGTAGCAGAAATATTTAACAAGTGGTACTTGCAACGCAGAGGCATTGTGAGCCACAAAATTTTAACTAGACTGTGGCATTAGAATGTATTAAGTCCCTTTAGCTTTGTAATTAAGGAACCTATCTGACATTTCTCCAATATCTGGAGAAATGTGGGCCTCCTCCTCCCCTTATAGCCCTCCTTCCCTCTCCGAGTGAGCTCTCCGCTGCAGTTGGGACGTTCGCTACTGATCTAAACTCGCGTTTAAAAGGGAGATGCCAGTGCAAGTGATGCCTCCTAACACATTAGTCGCAGTTGGTCCTTGTCAGTTCCAAGGATCCTTATGATTCCAACTGTTGTGGCAATGTGTAACACATACAAGGAGGACGTAATAGTACTATTTATGTAGCAGAAATATTTAACAAGTGGTACTTGCAACGCAGAGGCATTGTGAGCCACAAAATTTTAACTAGACTGTGGCATTAGAATGTATTAAGTCCCTTTAGCTTTGTAATTAAGGAACCTATCTGACATTTCTCCAATATCTGGAGAAATGTGGGCCTCCTCCTCCGCTTATAGCCCTCCTTCCCTCTCCGAGTGAGCTCTCCGCTGCAGTTGGGACGTTCGCTACTGATCTAAACTCGCGTTTAAAAGGGAGATGCCAGTGCAAGTGATGCCTCCTAACACATTAGTCGCAGTTGGTCCTTGTCAGTTCCAAGGATCCTTATGATTCCAACTGTTGTGGCAATGTGTAACACATACAAGGAGGACGTAATAGTACTATTTATGTAGCAGAAATATTTAACAAGTGGTACTTGCAACGCAGAGGCATTGTGAGCCACAAAATTTTAACTAGACTGTGGCATTAGAATGTATTAAGTCCCTTTAGCTTTGTAATTAAGGAACCTATCTGATATTTCTCCAATATCTGGAGAAATGTGGGCCTCCTCCACCCCTTAGAGCCCTCCTTCCCTCTCCGAGTGAGTTCTCTGTTGCAGTTGGGATGTCGCTACCGATCTAAACTCGCGGTTAAAAGGGAGATGCCAGTGCAAGTGATGCCTCCTAACACATTAGTCGCAGTTGGTCCTTGTCAGTTCCAAGTATCCTTATGATTCCAACTGTTGTGGCAATGTGTAACACGTACAAGGAGGACGTAATAGTACTATTTATTTAGCAGAAATATTTAACAAGTGGTACTTGCAACGCAGAGGCATTGTGAGCCACAAAATTTTAACTAGACTGTGGCATTAGAATGTATTAAGTCCCTTTAGCTTTGTAATTAAGGAACCTATCTGATATTTCTCCAATATCTGGAGAAATGTGGGCCTCCTCCACCCCTTAGAGCCCTCCTTCCCTCTCCGAGTGAGTTCTCTGTTGCAGTTGGGATGTCGCTACCGATCTAAACTCGCGGTTAAAAGGGAGATGCCAGTGCAAGTGAGGCCTCCTAACACATTAGTCGCAGTTGGTCCTTGTCAGTTCCAAGGATCCTTATGATTCCAACTGTTGTGGCAATGTGTAACACATACAAGGAGGACGTAATAGTACTATTTATGTAGCAGAAATATTTAACAAGTGGTACTTGCAACGCAGAGGCATTGTGAGCCACAAAATTTTAACTAGACTGTGGCATTAGAATGTATTAAGTCCCTTTAGCTTTGTAATTAAGGAACCTATCTGATATTTCTCCAATATCTGGAGAAATGTGGGCCTCCTCCACCCCTTAGAGCCCTCCTTCCCTCTCCGAGTGAGTTCTCTGTTGCAGTTGGGATGTCGCTACCGATCTAAACTCGCGGTTAAAAGGGAGATGCCAGTGCAAGTGATGCCTCCTAACACATTAGTCGCAGTTGGTCCTTGTCAGTTCCAAGGATCCTTATGATTCCAACTGTTGTGGCAATGTGTAACACATACAAGGAGGACGTAATAGTACTATTTATGTAGCAGAAATATTTAACAAGTGGTACTTGCAACGCAGAGGCATTGTGAGCCACAAAATTTTAACTAGACTGTGGCATTAGAATGTATTAAGTCCCTTTAGCTTTGTAATTAAGGAACCTATCTGACATTTCTCCAATATCTGGAGAAATGTGGGCCTCCTCCTCCGCTTATAGCCCTCCTTCCCTCTCCGAGTGAGCTCTCCGCTGCAGTTGGGACGTTCGCTACTGATCTAAACTCGCGTTTAAAAGGGAGATGCCAGTGCAAGTGATGCCTCCTAACACATTAGTCGCAGTTGGTCCTTGTCAGTTCCAAGGATCCTTATGATTCCAACTGTTGTGGCAATGTGTAACACATACAAGGAGGACGTAATAGTACTATTTATGTAGCAGAAATATTTAACAAGTGGTACTTGCAACGCAGAGGCATTGTGAGCCACAAAATTTTAACTAGACTGTGGCATTAGAATGTATTAAGTCCCTTTAGCTTTGTAATTAAGGAACCTATCTGATATTTCTCCAATATCTGGAGAAATGTGGGCCTCCTCCACCCCTTAGAGCCCTCCTTCCCTCTCCGAGTGAGTTCTCTGTTGCAGTTGGGATGTCGCTACCGATCTAAACTCGCGGTTAAAAGGGAGATGCCAGTGCAAGTGAGGCCTCCTAACACATTAGTCGCAGTTGGTCCTTGTCAGTTCCAAGGATCCTTATGATTCCAACTGTTGTGGCAATGTGTAACACATACAAGGAGGACGTAATAGTACTATTTATGTAGCAGAAATATTTAACAAGTGGTACTTGCAACGCAGAGGCATTGTGAGGCACAAAATTTTAACTAGACTGTGGCATTAGAATGTATTAAGTCCCTTTAGCTTTGTAATTAAGGAACCTATCTGATATTTCTCCAATATCTGGAGAAATGTGGGCCTCCTCCACCCCTTAGAGCCCTCCTTCCCTCTCCGAGTGAGTTCTCTGTTGCAGTTGGGATGTCGCTACCGATCTAAACTCGCGGTTAAAAGGGAGATGCCAGTGCAAGTGAGGCCTCCTAACACATTAGTCGCAGTTGGTCCTTGTCAGTTCCAAGGATCCTTATGATTCCAACTGTTGTGGCAATGTGTAACACATACAAGGAGGACGTAATAGTACTATTTATGTAGCAGAAATATTTAACAAGTGGTACTTGCAACGCAGAGGCATTGTGAGCCACAAAATTTTAACTAGACTGTGGCATTAGAATGTATTAAGTCCCTTTAGCTTTGTAATTAAGGAACCTATCTGATATTTCTCCAATATCTGGAGAAATGTGGGCCTCCTCCACCCCTTAGAGCCCTCCTTCCCTCTCCGAGTGAGTTCTCTGTTGCAGTTGGGATGTCGCTACCGATCTAAACTCGCGGTTAAAAGGGAGATGCCAGTGCAAGTGAGGCCTCCTAACACATTAGTCGCAGTTGGTCCTTGTCAGTTCCAAGGATCCTTATGATTCCAACTGTTGTGGCAATGTGTAACACATACAAGGAGGACGTAATAGTACTATTTATGTAGCAGAAATATTTAACAAGTGGTACTTGCAACGCAGAGGCATTGTGAGCCACAAAATTTTAACTAGACTGTGGCATTAGAATGTATTAAGTCCCTTTAGCTTTGTAATTAAGGAACCTATCTGATATTTCTCCAATATCTGGAGAAATGTGGGCCTCCTCCACCCCTTATAGCCCTCCTTCCCTCTCCGAGTGAGCTCTCCGCTGCAGTTGGGACGTTCGCTACCGATCTAAACTCGCGTTTAAAAGGGAGATGCCAGTGCAAGTGATGCCTCCTAACACATTAGTCGCAGTTGGTCCTTGTCAGTTCCAAGGATCCTTATGATTCCAACTGTTGTGGCAATGTGTAACACATACAAGGAGGACGTAATAGTACTATTTATGTAGCAGAAATATTTAACAAGTGGTACTTGCAACGCAGAGGCATTGTGAGCCACAAAATTTTAACTAGACTGTGGCATTAGAATGTATTAAGTCCCTTTAGCTTTGTAATTAAGGAACCTATCTGATATTTCTCCAATATCTGGAGAAATGTGGGCCTCCTCCACCCCTTAGAGCCCTCCTTCCCTCTCCGAGTGAGTTCTCTGTTGCAGTTGGGATGTCGCTACCGATCTAAACTCGCGGTTAAAAGGGAGATGCCAGTGCAAGTGATGCCTCCTAACACATTAGTCGCAGTTGGTCCTTGTCAGTTCCAAGGATCCTTATGATTCCAACTGTTGTGGCAATGTGTGACACATACAAGGAGGACGTAGTAGTACTATTTATGTAGCAGAAATATTTAACAAGTGGTACTTGCAACGCAGAGGCATTGTGAGGCACAAAATTTTAACTAGACTGTGGCATTAGAATGTATTAAGTCCCTTTAGCTTTGTAATTAAGGAACCTATCTGATATTTCTCCAATATCTGGAGAAATGTGGGCCTCCTCCTCCCCTTATAGCCCTCCTTCCCTCTCGGAGTGAGCTCTCCGCTGCAGTTGGGACGTTCGCTACCGATCTAAACTCGCGGTTAAAAGGGAGATGCCAGTGCAAGTGAGGCCTCCTAACACATTAGTCGCAGATGGTCCTTGTCAGTTCCAAGGATCCTTATGATTCCAACCGTTGTGGCAATGTGTGACACATACAAGGAGGTCGTAGTAGTACTATTTATGTAGCAGAAATATTTAACATGTGGTACTTGCAACGCAGAGGCATTGTGAGCCACAAAATTTTAACTAGACTGTGGCATTAGAATGTATTAAGTCCCTTTAGCTTTGTAATTAAGGAACCTATCTGATATTTCTCCAATATCTGGAGAAATGTGGGCCTCCTCCTCCCCTTATAGCCCTCCTTCCCTCTCCGAGTGAGCTCTCCGCTGCAGTTGGGACGTTCGCTACCGATCTAAACTCGCGGTTAAAAGGGGGATGCCAGTGCAAGTGATGCCTCCTAACACATTAGTTGCAGTTGGTCCTTGTCAGTTCCAAGGATCCTTATGATTCCAACTGTTGTGGCAATGTGTGACACATACAAGGAGGACGTAATAGTACTATTTATGTAGCAGAAATATTTAACAAGTGGTACTTGCAACGCAGAGGCATTGTGAGCCACAAAATTTTAACTAGACTGTGGCATTAGAATGTATTAAGTCCCTTTAGCTTTGTAATTAAGGAACCTATCTGATATTTCTCCAATATCTGGAGAAATGTGGGCCTCCTCCACCCCTTATAGCCCTCCTTCCCTCTCCGAGAGTTCTCTGTTGCAGTTGGGATGTCGCTACCGATCTAAACTCGCGGTTAAAAGGGAGATGCCAGTGCAAGTGATGCCTCCTAACACATTAGTCGCAGTTGGTCCTTGTCAGTTCCAAGGATCCTTATGATTCCAACTGTTGTGGCAATGTGTGACACATACAAGGAGGACGTAGTAGTACTATTTATGTAGCAGAAATATTTAACAAGTGGTATTTGCAACGCAGAGGCATTGTGAGGCACAAAATTTTAACTAGACTGTGGCATTAGAATGTATTAAGTCCCTTTAGCTTTGTAATTAAGGAACCTATCTGATATTTCTCCAATATCTGGAGAAATGTGGGCCTCCTCCTCCCCTTATAGCCCTCCTTCCCTCTCCGAGTGAGCTCTCCGCTGCAGTTGGGACGTTCGCTACCGATCTAAACTCGCGGTTAAAAGGGAGATGCCAGTGCAAGTGAGGCCTCCTAACACATTAATCGCAGATGGTCCTTGTCAGTTCCAAGGATCCTTATGATTCCAACTGTTGTGGCAATGTGTGACACATACAAGGAGGTCGTAGTAGTACTATTTATGTAGCAGAAATATTTAACATGTGGTACTTGCAACGCAGAGGCATAGTGAGCCACAAAGATTTAACTAGACTGTGGCATTAGAATGTATTAAGTCCCTTTAGCTTTGTAATTAAGGAACCTATCTGATATTTCTCCAATATCTGGAGAAATGTGGGCCTCCTCCACCCCTTATAGCCCTCCTTCCCTCTCCGAGTGAGCTCTCCGCTGCAGTTGGGACGTTCGCTACCGATCTAAACTCGCGGTTGAAAGGGAGATGCCAGTGCAAGTGAGGCCTCCTAACACATTAATCGCAGATGGTCCTTGTCAGTTCCAAGGATCCTTATGATTCCAACTGTTGTGGCAATGTGTGACACATACAAGGAGGTCGTAGTAGTACTATTTATGTAGCAGAAATATTTAACAAGTGGTACTTGCAACGCAGAGGCATTGTGAGGCACAAAATTTTAACTAGACTGTGGCATTAGAATGTATTAAGTCCCTTTAGCTTTGTAATTAAGGAACCTATCTGATATTTCTCCAATATCTGGAGAAATGTGGGCCTCCTCCACCCCTTATAGCCCTCCTTCCCTCTCCGAGTGAGCTCTCCGCTGCAGTTGGGACGTTCGCTACCGATCTAAACTCGCGGTTGAAAGGGAGATGCCAGTGCAAGTGAGGCCTCCTAACACATTAATCGCAGATGGTCCTTGTCAGTTCCAAGGATCCTTATGATTCCAACTGTTGTGGCAATGTGTGACACATACAAGGAGGTCGTAGTAGTACTATTTATGTAGCAGAAATATTTAACATGTGGTACTTGCAACGCAGAGGCATAGTGAGCCACAAAGATTTAACTAGACTGTGGCATTAGAATGTATTAAGTCCCTTTAGCTTTGTAATTAAGGAACCTATCTGATATTTCTCCAATATCTGGAGAAATGTGGGCCTCCTCCTCCCCTTATAGCCCTCCTTCCCTCTCCGAGTGAGCTCTCCGCTGCAGTTGGGACGTTCGCTACCGATCTAAACTCGCGGTTAAAAGGGAGATGCCAGTGCAAGTGATGCCTCCTAACACATTAGTTGCAGTTGGTCCTTGTCAGTTCCAAGGATCCTTATGATTCCAACGTTTGTGGCAATGTGTGACACATACAAAGAGGTCGTAGTAGTACTATTTATGTAGCAGAAATATTTAACAAGTGGTACTTGCAATGCAGAGGCATTGTGAGACACAAAATTTTACGTATACTGTAGCATTAGAATGTATTAAGTTCCTTTCGCTTTTTAATTAAGGAACCTATCTGACATTTCTCCAATATCTGGCGAAATGTGGGCCTCCTCCTCCCTTATAGCCCTCCTTCCCACTCCGAGTGAGATCTCCTCTGCAGTTGGGACGTTCGCTACTGATCTAAACTCGCGTTTAAAAGGGAGATGCCAGTGCAAGTGATGCCTCCTAACACATTAGTCGCAGTTGGTCCTGGTCAGTTCCAAGGATCCTTATGATTCCAACAGTTGTGGCAATGTGTGACACATACAAGGAGGTCATAGTAGTACTATTTAAGTGGCAGAAATATTTAACAAGTGGTACTTGCAACGCAGAGGCATTGTGAGCCACAAGATTTTATCTAGACTGTGGCATTAGAATGTATTAAGTCCCTTTAGCTTTGTAATTAGGGAACCTATCTGACATTTCTCCAATATCTCTAGAAATGTGGGCCTCCTCCTCCCCTTATAGCCCTCCTTCCCTCTCCGAGTGAGCTCTCCGCTGCAGTTGGGACGTTCGCTACCGATATAAACTCGCGGTTAAAAGGGAGATGCCAGTGCAAGTGATGCCTCCTAACACATTAGTCGCAGTTGGTCCTTGTCAGTTCCAAGGATCCTTATGATTCCAACTGTTGGGTCAATGTGTGACACATACAAGGAGGTCATAGTAGTACTATTTATGTAGCAGAAATTTTTAACAAGTGGTACTTGCAACGCAGAGGCATTGTGAGCCACAAAATTTTACGTATACTGTAGCATTAGAATGTATTAAGTTCCTTTCGCTTTTTAATTAAGGAACCTATCTGACATTTCTCCAATATCTGGAGAAATGTGGGCCTCCTCCTCCGCTTATAGCCCTCCTTCCCTCTCCGAGTGAGCTCTCCGCTGCAGTTGGGACGTTCGCTACTGATCTAAACTCGCGTTTAAAAGGGAGATGCCAGTGCAAGTGATGCCTCCTAACACATTAGTCGCAGTTGGTCCTTGTCAGTTCCAAGGATCCTTATGATTCCAACTGTTGTGGCAATGTGTGACACATACAAGGAGGACGTAATAGTACTATTTATGTAGCAGAAATATTTAACAAGTGGTACTTGCAACGCAGAGGCATTGTGAGCCACAAAATTTTAACTAGACTGTGGCATTAGAATGTATTAAGTCCCTTTAGCTTTGTAATTAAGGAACCCATCTGATATTTCTCCAATATCTGGAGAAATGTGGGCCACCTCCACCCCTTATAGCCCTCCTTCCCTCTCCGAGTGAGTTCTCTGTTGCAGTTGGGATGTCGCTACCGATCTAAACTCGCGGTTAAAAGGGAGATGCCAGTGCAAGTGATGCCTCCTAACACATTAGTCGCAGTTGGTCCTTGTCAGTTCCAAGGATCCTTATGATTCCAACTGTTGTGGCAATGTGTGACACATACAAGGAGGACGTAGTAGTACTATTTATGTAGCAGAAATATTTAACAAGTGGTACTTGCAACGCAGAGGCATTGTGAGGCACAAAATTTTAACTAGACTGTTGCATTAGAATGTATTAAGTCCCTTTAGCTTTGTAATTAAGGAACCTATCTGATATTTCTCCAATATCTGGAGAAATGTGGGCCTCCTCCTCCCCTTATAGCCCTCCTTCCCTCTCCGAGTGAGCTCTCCGCTGCAGTTGGGACGTTCGCTACCGATCTAAACTCGCGGTTAAAAGGGAGATGCCAGTGCAAGTGATGCCTCCTAACACATTAGTCGCAGTTGGTCCTGGTCAGTTCCAATTATCCTTATGATTCCAACAGTTGTGGCAATGTGTGACACATACAAGGAGGTCATAGTAGTACTATTTATGTGGCAGAAATATTTAACAAGTGGTACTTGCAATGCAGAGGCATTGTGAGCCACAAGATTTTAACTAGACTGTGGCATTAGAAGGTATTAAGTCCCTTTAGCTTAGTAATTAGGAAACCTATCTGACATTTCTCCAATATCTCTAGAAATGTGGTCCTCCTCCTCCACTTATAGCCCTCCTTCCCTCTCTGAGTGAGCTCTCCGCTGCAGTTGGGATGTTCGCTACCGATCTAAAATCGCGGTTAAAAGGGAGATGCCAGTGCAAGTGATGCCTCCTAACACATTAGTCGCAGTTGGTCCTTGTCCGTTCCAAGGATCCTTATGATTCCAACTGTTGTGGCAATGTGTGACACATACAAGGAGGTCACAGCAGTACTATTTATGTAGCAGAGGTATTTAACAAGTGGTACTTGCAACGCAGAGGCATTGTGAGCCACAAAATTTTAACTAGACTGTGGCATTAGAATGTATTAAGTAACTTTAGCTTTGTAATTAAGGAACCTATCTGACATATCTCCAATATCTGGAGAAATGTGGGCCTCCTCCTCCCCTTATAGCCATCCTTCCCTCTCCGAGTGAGCTCTCCGCTGCAGTTGGGTCGTTCGCTACCGATCTAAACTCGCGGTTAAAAGGGAGATGCCAGTGCAAGTGATGCCTCCTTACACATTAGTTGCAGTTGGTCCTTGTCAGTTCCAAGGATCCTTATGATTCCAACGTTTGTGGCAATGTGTGACACATACAAAGAGGTCGTAGTAGTACTATTTATGTAGCAGAAATATTTAACAAGTGGTACTTGCAATGCAGAGGCATTGTGAGACACAAAATTTTACGCATACTGTAGCATTAGAATGTATTAAGTTCCTTTCGCTTTTTAATTAAGGAACCTATCTGACATTTCTCCAATATCTGGCGAAATGTGGACCTCCTCCTCCCTTATAGCCCTCCTTCCCACTCCGAGTGAGATCTCCTCTGCAGTTGGGACGTTCGCTACTGATCTAAACTCGCGTTTAAAAGGGAGATGCCAGTGCAAGTGATGCCTCCTAACACATTAGTCGCAGTTGGTCCTGGTCAGTTCCAAGGATCCTTATGATTCCAACAGTTGTGGCAATGTGTGACACATACAAGGAGGTCATAGTAGTACTATTTAAGTGGCAGAAATATTTAACAAGTGGTACTTGCAACGCAGAGGCATTGTGAGCCACAAGATTTTATCTAGACTGTGGCATTAGAATGTATTAAGTCCCTTTAGCTTTGTAATTAGGGAACCTATCTGACATTTCTCCAATATCTCTAGAAATGTGGGCCTCCTCCTCCCCTTATAGCCCTCCTTCCCTCTCCGAGTGAGCTCTCCGCTGCAGTTGGGATGTTCGCTACCGATATAAACTCGCGGTTAAAAGGGAGATGCCAGTGCAAGTGATGCCTCCTAACACATTAGTCGCAGTTGGTCCTTGTCCGTTCCAAGGATCCTTATGATTCCAACTGTTGGGTCAATGTGTGACACATACAAGGAGGTCATAGTAGTACTATTTATGTAGCAGAAATTTTTAACAAGTGGTACTTGCAACGCAGAGGCATTGTGAGCCACAAAATTTTAACTAGACTGTGGCATTAGAATGTATTAAGTAACTTTAGCTTTGTAATTAAGGAACCTATCTGACATATCTCCAATATCTGGAGAAATGTGGGCCTCCTCCTCCCCTTATAGCCCTCCTTCCCTCTCCGAGTGAGCTCTCCGCTGCAGTTGGGATGTTCGCTACCGATCTAAACTCGCGTTTAAAAGGGAGATGCCTGTGCAAGTGATGCCTCCTAACACATTAGTCGCAGTTGGTCCTTGTCCGTTCCAAGGATCCTTATGATTCCAACTGTTGTGGCAATGTGTGACACATACAAGGAGGTCACAGCAGTACTATTTATGTAGCAGAAGTATTTAACAAGTGGTACTTGCAACGCAGAGGCATTGTGAGCCACAAGATTTTAACCAGACTGTGGCATTAAAAGGTATTAAGTCCCTTTAGCTTAGTAATTAGGAAACCTATCTGACATTTCTCCAATATCTCTAGAAATGTGGTCCTCCTCCTCCCCTTATAGCCCTCCTTCCCTCTCCGAGTGAGCTCTCCGCTGCAGTTGGGATGTTCGCTACCGATCTAAACTCGCGGTTAAAAGGGAGATGCCAGTGCAAGTGATGCCTCCTAACACATTACTCGCAGTTGGTCCTTGTCCGTTCCAAGGATCCTTATGATTCCAACTGTTGGGTCAATGTGTGACACATACAAGGAGGTCATAGTAGTACTATTTATGTAGCAGAAATATTTAACAAGTGGTACTTGCAACGCAGAGGCATTGTGAGCCACAAGATTTTAATTAGACTGTGGCATTAGAATGTATTAAGTCCCTTTAGCTTTGTAATTAGAAAACCTATCTGACATTTCTCCAATATCTCTAGAAATGTGGGCCTCCTCCTCCCCTTATAGCATTCCTTCCCACTCCGAGTGAGCTCTCCGCTGCAGTTGGGATGTTCGCTACCGATATAAACTCGCGGTTAAAAGGGAGATGCCAGTGCAAGTGATGCCTCCTAACACATTAGTCGCAGATGGTCCTTGTCAGTTCCAAGGATCCTTATGATTCCAACAGTTGTGGCAATGTGTGACACATACAAGGAGGTCATAGTAGTACTATTTATGTGGCAGAAATATTTAACAAGTGGTACTTGCAACGCAGAGGCATTGTGAGCCACAAGATTTTATCTAGACTGTGGCATTAGAATGTATTAAGTCCCTTTAGCTTTGTAATTAGCGAACCTATATGACATTTCTCCAATATCTCTAGAAATGTGGGCCTCCTCCTCCCCTTATAGCACTCCTTCCCACTCCGAGTGAGCTCTCCGCTGCAGTTGGGATGTTCGCTACCGATATAAACTCGCGGTTAAAAGGGAGATGCCAGTGCAAGTGATGCCTCCTAACACATTAGTCGCAGTTGGTCCTTGTCCGTTCCAAGGATCCTTATGATTCCAACTGTTGTGACAATGTTGGACACATACAAGGAGGTCGTAGTAGTACTATTTATGTAGCAGAAATATTTAACAAGTGGTACTTGCAACGCAGAGGCATTGTGAGACACAAAATTTTAACTAGACTGTGGCATTAGAATGTATTAAGTCCCTTTAGCTTTGTAATTAAGGAACCTATCTCATATTTCTCCAATATCTGGAGAAATGTGGTCCTCCTCCTCCTCTTATAGCCCTCCTTCCCTCTCCGAGTGAGCTCTCCGCTGCAGTTGGGATGTTCGCTACCGATCTAAACTCGCGTTTAAAAGGGAGATGCCAGTGCAAGTGATGCCTCCTAACACATTAGTTGCAGTTGGTCCTTGTCAGTTCCAAGGATCCTTATGATTCCATTGTTGTGGCAATGTGTGACACATACAAGGATGACGTAGTAGTACTATTTATGTAGCAGAAATATTTAACAAGTGGTACTTGCAATGCAGAGGCATTGTGAGACACAAAAGTTTACGTATACTGTAGCATTACAATGTATTAAGTTCCTTTCGCTTTGTAATTAAGGAACCTATCTGACATTTCTCCAATATCTGGAGAAATGTGGGCCTCCTCCTCCCCTTATAGCCCTCCTTCCCTTTCCGAGTGAGCTCTCCGCTGCAGTTGGGACGTTCGCTACAAATCTAAACTCGCGTTTAAAAGGGAGATGCCAGTGCAAGTGATGCCTCCTAACACATTAGTCGCAGATGGTCCTTGTCAGTTCCAATTATCCTTATGATTCCAACAGTTGTGGCAATGTGTGACACATACAAGGAGGTCATAGTAGTACTATTTATGTGGCAGAAATATTTAACAAGTGGTACTTGCAACGCAGAGGCATTGTGAGCCACAAGATTTTATCTAGACTGTGGCATTAGAATGTATTAAGTCCCTTTAGCTTTGTAATTAAGGAACCTATCTCATATTTCTCCAATATCTGGAGAAATGTGGTCCTCCTCCTCTTATAGCCCTCCTTCCCTCTCCGAGTGAGCTCTCCACTGCAGTTGGGACGTTCGATACCGATCTAAAGTCGCGTTTAAAAGGGAGATGCCAGTGCAAGTGATGCCTCCTAACACATTAGTTGCAGTTCGTCCTTGTCAGTTCCAAGGATCCTTATGATTCCATTGTTGTGGCAATGTGTGACACATACAAGGAGGTCATAGTAGTACTATTTATGTGGCAGAAATATTTAACAAGTGGTACTTGCAACGCAGAGGCATTGTGAGCCACAAGATTTTATCTAGACTGTGGCATTAGAATGTATTAAGTCCCTTTAGCTTTGTAATTAGCGAACCTATCTGACATTTCTCCAATATCTCTAGAAATGTGGGCCTCCTCCTCCCCTTATAGCACTCCTTCCCACTCCGAGTGAGCTCTCCGCTGCAGTTGGGACGTTCGCTACCGACATAAACTCGCGGTTAAAAGGGAGATGCCAGTGCAAGTGATGCCTCCTAACACATTAGTTGCAGTTGGTCCTTGTCCGTTCCAAGGATCCTTATGATTCCATTGTTGTGGCAATGTGTGACACATACAAGGATGTCGTAGTAGTACTATTTATGTAGCAGAAATATTTAACAAGTGGTACTTGCAATGCAGAGGCATTGTGAGACACAAAAGTTTACGTATACTGTAGCATTACAATGTATTAAGTTCCTTTCGCTTTGTAATTAAGGAACCTATCTGACATTTCTCCAATATCTGGAGAAATGTGGGCCTCCTCCTCCCCTTATAGCCCTCCTTCCCTCTCCGAGTGAGCTCTCCGCTGCAGTTGGGATGTTCGCAACCGATATAAACTCGCGGTTAAAAGGGAGATGCCAGTGCAAGTGATGCCTCCTAACACATTAGTCGCAGATGGTCCTTGTCAGTTCCAAGGATCCTTATGATTCCAACAGTTGTGGCAATGTGTGACACATACAAGGAGGTCATAGTAGTACTATTTATGTGGCAGAAATATTTAACAAGTGGTACTTGCAACGCAGAGGCATTGTGAGCCACAAGATTTTATCTAGACTGTGGCATTAGAATGTATTAAGTCCCTTTAGCTTTGTAATTAAGGAACCTATCTCATATTTCTCCAATATCTGGAGAAATGTGGTCCTCCTCCTCCCCTTATAGCCCTCCTTCCCACTCCGAGTGAGCTCTCCGCTGCAGTTGGGATGTTCGCTACCGATATAAACTCGCGGTTAAAAGGGAGATGCCAGTGCAAGTGATGCCTCCTAACACATTAGTCGCAGATGGTCCTTGTCAGTTCCAAGGATCCTTATGATTCCAACAGTTGTGGCAATGTGTGACACATACAAGGAGGTCATAGTAGTACTATTTATGTGGCAGAAATATTTAACAAGTGGTACTTGCAACGCAGAGGCATTGTGAGCCACAAGATTTTATCTAGACTGTGGCATTAGAATGTATTAAGTCCCTTTAGCTTTGTAATTAAGGAACCTATCTCATATTTCTCCAATATCTGGAGAAATGTGGTCCTCCTCCTCCCCTTATAGCCCTCCTTCCCTCTCCGAGTGAGCTCTCCGCTGGAGTTGGGACGTTCGATACCGATCTAAAGTCGCGTATAAAAGGGAGATGCCAGTGCAAGTGATGCCTCCTAACACATTAGTTCCAGTTGGTCCTTGTCAGTGAGCTCTCCGCTGCAGTTGGGATGTTCGCTACCGATATAAACTCGCGGTTAAAAGGGAGATGCCAGTGCAAGTGATGCCTCCTAACACATTAGACGCAGTTGGTCCTTGTCCGTTCCAAGGATCCTTATGATTCCAACTGTTGTGACAATGTTGGACACATACAAGGAGGTCGTAGTAGTACTATTTATGTAGCAGAAATATTTAACAAGTGGTACTTGCAACGCAGAGGCATTGTGAGACACAAAATTTTAACTAGACTGTTGCATTAGAATGTATTAAGTCCCTTTAGCTTTGTAATTAAGGAACCTATCTCATATTTCTCCAATATCTGGAAAAATGTGGTCCTCCACCTCCCCTTACAGCCCTCCTTCCCTCTCCGAGTGAGCTCTCCGCTGGAGTTGGGACGTTCGATACCGATCTAAACTCGCGTTTAAAAGGGAGATGCCAGTGCAAGTGATGCCTCCTAACACATTAGGTGCAGTTGGTCCTTGTCAGTTCCAAAGATCCTTATGATTCCATTGTTGTGGCAATGTGTGACACATACAAGGATGTCGTAGTAGTACTATTTATGTAGCAGAAATATTTAACAAGTGGTACTTGCAATGCAGAGGCATTGTGAGACACAAATTTTACGTATACTGTAGCATTACAATGTATTAAGTTCCTTTCGATTTGTAATTAAGGAACCTATCTGACATTTCTCCAATATCTGGAGAAATGTGGGCCTCCTCCTCCCCTTATAGCCCTCCTTCCCTCTCCGAGTGAGCTCTCCGCTGCAGTTGGGATGTTCGCTACCGATCTAAACTCGCGGTTAAAAGGGAGATGCCAGTGCAAGTGATGCCTCCAAACACATTAGTCGCAGTTGGTCCTTGTCCGTTCCAAGGATCCTTATGATTCCAACTGTTGGGTCAATGTGTGACACATACAAGGAGGTCATAGTAGTACTATTTATGTAGCAGAAATATTTAACAAGTGGTACTTGCAACGCAGAGGCATTGTGAGCCACAAAATTTTAACTAGACTGTGGCATTAGAATGTAGTAAGTCCCTTTAGCTTTGTAATTAAGGAACCTATCTGACATTTCTCCAATATCTGGAGAAATGTGGGCCTCCTGCTGCCCTTGCAGCCCTCCTTCCCTCTCCGAGTGAGCTCTCCGCTGCAGTTGGGACGTTCGCTACCGATGTAAACTCGCGGTTAAAAGGGAGATGCCAGTGCAAGTGATGCCTCCTAACACATTAATCGCAGTTGGTCCTGGTCAGTTCCATTTATCCTTATGATTCCAACAGTTGTGGCAATGTGTGACACATACAAGGAGGTCATAGTAGTACTATTTATGTAGCAGAAATATTTAACAAGTGGTACTTGCAACGCAGAGGCATTGTGAGCCACAAGATTTTAACTAGACTGTGGCATTAGAATGTATTAAGTCCCTTTAGCTTTGTAATTAGCGAACCTATCTTACATTTCTCCAATATCTCTAGAGATGTGGGCCTCCTCCTCCCCTTATAGCACTCCTTCCCACTCCGAGTGAGCTCTCCGCTGCAGTTGGGATGTTCGCTACCGATATAAACTCGCGGTTAAAAGGGAGATGCCAGTGCAACTGATGCCTCCTAACACATTAGTCGCAGATGGTCCTTGTCAGTTCCAAGGATCCTTATGATTGCAACTGTTGTGGCAATGTGTGACACATACAAGGAGGTCGTAGTAGTACTATTTATGTAGCAGAAATATTTAACAAGTGGTACTTGCAGTGCAGAGGCATTGTGAGACACAAAAGTTTACGTATACTGTAGCATTAGAATGTATTAAGTTCCTTTCGCTTTGTAATTAAGGAACCTATCTGACATTTCTCCAATATCTGGAGAAATGTGGGCCTCCTCCTCCCCTTATAGCCCTCCTTCCCTCTCTGAGTTAGCTCTCCGCTGCAGTTGGGACGTTCGCTACAAATCTAAACTCGCGTTTAAAAAGGGAGATGCCAGTGCAAGTGATGCCTCCTAACACATTAGTCGCAGTTGTTCCTGGTCAGTTCCAATTATCCTTATGATTCCAACTGTTGTGGCAATGTGTGACACATACAAGGAGGTCATAGTAGTACTATTTATGTGGCAGAAATATTTAACAAGTGGTTCTTGCAACGCAGAGGCATTGTGAGCCACAAGATTTTAACTAGACTGTGGCATTAGAATGTATTAATTCCCTTTAGCTTTGTAATTAGGGAACCTATCTGACAATTCTCCAATATCTCTAGAAATGTGGGCCTCCTCCTCCCCTTATAGCCCTCCTTCCCTCTCTGTGACAATGTTGTGACACATACAAGGAGGTCGTAGTAGTACTATTTATGTAGCATAAATATTTAACAAGTGGTACTTGCAACGCAGAGGCATTGTGAGACACAAAATTTTAACTAGACTGTGGCATTACAATGTATTAAGTTCCTTTCGCTTTGTAATTAAGGAACCTATCTGACATTTCTCCAATATCTGGAGAAATGTGGGCCTCCTCCTCCCCTTATAGCCCTCCTTCCCTTTCCGAGTGAGCTCTCCGTTGGAGTTGGGACGTTCGATACCGATCTAAACTCGCGTTTAAAAGGGAGATGCCTGTGCAAGTGATGCCTCCTAACACATTAGTTCCAGTTGGTCCTTGTCAGTTCCAAGGATCCTTATGATTCCATTGTTGTGGCAATGTGTGACACATACAAGGATGTCGTAGTAGTACTATTTATGTAGCAGAAATATTTAACAAGTGGTACTTGCAATGCAGAGGCATTGTGAGACACAAATTTTACGTATACTGTAGCATTACAATGTATTAAGTTCCTTTCGATTTGTAATTAAGGAACCTATCTGACATTTCTCCAATATCTGGAGAAATGTGGGCCTCCTCCTCCCCTTATAGCCCTCCTTCCCTCTCCGAGTGAGCTCTCCGCTGCAGTTGGGATGTTCGCTACCGATATAAACTCGCGGTTAAAAGGGAGATGCCAGTGCAAGTGATGCCTCCAAACACATTAGTCGCAGTTGGTCCTTGTCCGTTCCAAGGATCCTTATGATTCCAACTGTTGGGTCAATGTGTGACACATACAAGGAGGTCATAGTAGTACTATTTATGTAGCAGAAATATTTAACAAGTGGTACTTGCAACGCAGAGGCATTGTGAGCCACAAAATTTTAACTAGACTGTGGCATTAGAATGTAGTAAGTCCCTTTAGCTTTGTAATTAAGGAACCTATCTGACATTTCTCCAATATCTGGAGAAATGTGGTCCTCCTGCTGCCCTTGCAGCCCTCCTTCCCTCTCCGAGTGAGCTCTCCGCTGCAGTTGGGACGTTCGCTACCGATGTAAACTCGCGGTTAAAAGGGAGATGCCAGTGCAAGTGATGCCTCCTAACACATTAATCGCAGTTGGTCCTGGTCAGTTCCATTTATCCTTATGATTCCAACAGTTGTGGCAATGTGTGACACATACAAGGAGGTCATAGTAGTACTATTTATGTAGCAGAAATATTTAACAAGTGGTACTTGCAACGCAGAGGCATTGTGAGCCACAAGATTTTAACTAGACTGTGGCATTAGAATGTATTAAGTCCCTTTAGCTTTGTAATTAGCGAACCTATCTTACATTTCTCCAATATCTCTAGAGATGTGGGCCTCCTCCTCCCCTTATAGCACTCCTTCCCACTCCGAGTGAGCTCTCCGCTGCAGTTGGGATGTTCGCTACCGATATAAACTCGCGGTTAAAAGGGAGATGCCAGTGCAAGTGATGCCTCCTAACACATTAGTCGCAGATGGTCCTTGTCAGTTCCTAGGATCCTTATGATTCCAACTGTTGTGACAATGTGTGACACATACAAGGAGGTCGTAGTAGTACTATTTATGTAGCAGAAATATTTAACAAGTGGTACTTGCAGTGCAGAGGCATTGTGAGACACAAAAGTTTACGTATACTGTAGCATTAGAATGTATTAAGTTCCTTTCGCTTTGTAATTAAGGAACCTATCTGACATTTCTCCAATATCTGGAGAAATGTGGGCCTCCTCCACCCCTTATAGCCCTCCTTCCCTCTCCGAGTGAGCTCTCCGCTGCAGTTGGGACGTTCGCTACAAATCTAAACTCGCGTTTAGAAGGGAGATGCCTGTGCAAGTGATGCCTCCTAGCACATTAGTCGCAGTTGGTCCTTGTCATTTCCAAGGATCCTTATGATTCCAACTGTTGTGGCAATGTGTGACACATACAAGGAGGTCATAGCAGTACTATTTATGTAGCAGAAATATCTAACAAGTGGTACTTGAAACGCAGAGGCATTGTGAACCACAAAATTTTAACTAGACTGTGGCATTAGAATGTATTATGTCCCTTCAGCTTTCAAATTAAGGAACCTATCTGACATTTCTCCAATATCTAAAGAAATATGGGCCTCTTCCTCCCCTAATGGCCCTCCTTCCCTCTCCGAGTGAGCTGTCCGCTGCAGTTGGGACGTTCGCTACCGATCTAAACTCGCGGTTGAAAGGGAGATTCCACTGCAAGTGATGCCTCCTAGCACATTAGTCGCAGTTGGTCCTTGTCAGTTCCAAGGATCCTTATGATTGCAACTGTTGTGGCAATGTGTGACACATACAAGGAGGTCATAGTAGTACTATTTATGTAGCAGAAATATTTAACAAGTGGTACTTGCAACGCAGAGGCATTGTGAGCCACAAAATTTTAACTAGACTGTGGCATTAGAATGTATTATGTCCCTTCAGCTTTCAAATTAAGGAACCTCTCTGACATTTCTCCAATATCTAAAGAAATATGGGCCTCTTCCTCCCCTAATGGCCCTCCTTCCCTCTCCGAGTGAGCTGTCCGCTGCAGTTGGGACGTTCGCTACCGATCTAAACTCGCGGTTGAAAGGGAGATTCCACTGCAAGTGATGCCTCCTAGCACATTAGTCGCAGTTGGTCCTTGTCAGTTCCAAGGATCCTTATGATTGCAACTGTTGTGGCAATGTGTGACACATACAAGGAGGTCATAGTAGTACTATTTATGTAGCAGAAATATTTAACAAGTGGTACTTGCAACGCAGAGGCATTGTGAGCCACAAAATTTTAACTAGACTGTGGCATTAGAATGTATTAAGTCTCTTTAGCTTTGTAATTAAGGAACCTATCTGACATTTCTCCAATATCTGGAGAAATGTGGGCCTCCTCCTCCCCTTATAGCCCTCCTTCCCTCTCCGAGTGAGCTCTCCGCTGCAGTTGGGACGTTCGCTACCGATCTAAACTCGCAGTTAAAAGGGAGATTCCAGTGCAAGTGATGCCTCCAAACACATTAGTCGTAGTTGGTCCTTGTCAGTTCCAAGGATCCTTATGATTCCAACTGTTGTGGCAATGTGTGACACATACAAGGAGGTCATAGTAGTACTATTTATGTAGCAGAAATATTTAACAAGTGGTACTTGCAACGCAGAGGCATTGTGAGCCACAAAATTTTAACTAGCCTGTGGCATTAGAATGTATTAAGTCCCTTTAGCTTCGTAATTAAGGAACCTATCTTACATTTCTCCAATATCTGGAGAAATGTGGGCGTCCTCCTCCCCTTATAGCGCTCCTTCCATATCCGAGTGAGCTCTCCGCTGCAGTTGGGACGTTCGCTACTGATCTAAACTCGCGTTTAAAAGGGAGATGCCAGTGCAAGTGATGCCTCCTAACACATTAGTCGCAGATGGTCCTTGTCAGTTCCAAGGATCCTTATGATTCCAACTGTTGTGGCAAAGTGTGACACATACAAGGAGGTCATAGTAGTACTATTTATGTAGCAGAAATATTTAACATGTGGTACTTGCAATGCAGAGGCATTGTGAGCCACAAAATTTTAACTAGACTGTGGCATTAGAATGTATTAAGTCCCTTTAGCTTTGTAATTAAGGAACCTATCTGACATTTCTCCAATATCTGGAGAAATGTGGGCCTCCTCCTCCCCTTATAGCCCTCCTTCCCTCTCCGAGTGAGCTCTCCGCTGCAGTTGGGACGTTCGCTACCGATCTAAACTCGCAGTTAAAAGGGAGATTCCAGTGCAAGTGATGCCTCCAAACACATTAGTCGTAGTTGGTCCTTGTCAGTTCCAAGGATCCTTATGATTCCAACTGTTGTGGCAATGTGTGACACATACAAGGAGGTCATAGTAGTACTATTTATGTAGCAGAAATATTTAACAAGTGGTACTTGCAATGCAGAGGCATTGTGAGACACAAAATTTTACGTATACTGTGGCATTAGTATGTATTAAGTTCCTTTCGCTATGTAATCAAGGAACCTATCTGACATTTCTCCAATATCGAGAGAATTGTGGGCCTCCTCCTCCCCTTATAGCCCTCCTTCCCTCTCCGAGAGAGCTCTCCGCTGCAGTTGGGACGTTCTCTACCGATCTAAACTCGCGTTTAAAAGGGAGATGCCAGTGCAAGTGATGCCTCCTAACACATTAATCGCAGTTCGACCTTGTCAGTGCCAAGGATCCTTATGATTCCAACTGTTGTGGCAATGTGTGACACATACAAGGAGGTCATAGTAGTACTATTTATGTAGCAGAAATATTTAACAAGTGGTACTTGCAACGCAGAGGCATTGTGAGCCACAAAATGTTAACTAGACTGTGGCATTAGAATTTATTAAGTCCCTTTAGCTTTGTAATTAAGGAAGCTATCTAACATTTCTCCAATATCTGGAGAAATGTGGGCCTCCTCCTCCCCTTATAGCCCTCCTTCCCTCTCCGAGTGAGCTCTCCGCTGCAATTGGGACGTTCGCTACCGATCTAAACTCGCGGTTAAAAGGGAGATGCCAGTACAAGTGATGCCTCCTAACACATTAGTCGCAGTTGGTCCTTGTCAGTTCCAAGGATCCTTATGATTCCAACTGTTGTGGCAATGTGTGACACATACAAGGAGCTCATAGTAGTACTATTTATGTAGCAGAAATATTTAACAAGTGGTACTTGCAACGCAGAGGCATTGTGAGCCACAAAATTTTAACTAGACTGTGGCATTAGAATGTGTTAAGTCCCTTTAGCTTTGCAATTAAGGATCCTATCTGACATTTCTCCAATATCTGGAGAAATGTGGGCCTCCGCCTCCCCTTATAGCCCTCCTTCCATCTCCGAGTGAGCTCTCCGCTGCAGTTGGGACGTTCGCTACCGATGTAAACTCGCGTTTAAAAGGGAGATGCCAGTGCAAGTGATGCCTCCTAACACATTAGTCGCAGTTTGTCCTTGTCAGTTCCAAGGATCCTTATGATTCCAACTGTTGTGGCAATGTGTGACACATACAAGGAGGTCGTAGTAGTACTATTTATGTAGCAGAAATATTTAACAAGTGGTATTTGAAACGCAGAGGCATTGTGAGACACAAAATTTTACGTATACTGTGGCATTAGAATGTATTAAGTCCCTTTAGCTTCGTAATTAAGGAACCTATCTGACATTTCTCCAATATCTGGAGAAATGTGGGCCTCCTCCTCCCCTTATAGCCCTCCTTCCGTCTCCGAGTGAGCTCTCTGCTGCAGTTGGGACGTTCGCTACCGATCTAAACTCACGGTTAAAAGGGAGATTCTAGTGCAAGTTATGCCTCCTAACACATTAGTCGCAGTTGGTCCTTGTCAGTTCCAAGGATCCTTATGATTCCAACTGTTGTGGCAATGTGTGACACATACAAGGAGGTCATAGTAGTACTATTTATGTAGCAGAAATATTTAACAAGTGGTACTTGCAATGCAGAGGCATTGTGAGACACAAAATTTTACGTATACTGTGGCATTAGTATGTATTAAGTTCCTTTCGCTATGTAATCAAGGAACCTATCTGACATTTCTCCAATATCGAGAGAATTGTGGGCCTCCTCCTCCCCTTATAGCCCTCCTTCCATCTCAGAGAGAGCTCTCCGCTGCAGTTGGGACGTTCTCTACCGATCTAAACTCGCGTTTAAAAGGGAGATGCCAGTGCAAGTGATGCCTCCTAACACATTAATCGCAGTTCGACCTTGTCAGTGCCAAGGATCCTTATGATTCCAACTGTTGTGGCAATGTGTGACACATACAAGGAGCTCATAGTAGTACTATTTATGTAGCAGAAATATTTAACAAGTGGTACTTGCAACGCAGAGGCATTGTGAGCCACAAAATTTTAACTAGACTGTGGCATTAGAATGTATTAAGTCCCTTTAGCTTTGTAATTAAGGAACCTATCTGACATTTCTCCAATATCTGGAGAAATGTGGGCCTCCTCCTCCCCTTGTAGCCCTCCTTCCCTCTCCGAGTGAGCTCTCCGCTGCAGTTGGGACGTTCGCTACCGATCTAAACTCGCAGTTAAAAGGGAGATTCCAGTGCAAGTGATGCCTCCAAACACATTAGTCGTAGTTGGTCCTTGTCAGTTCCAAGGATCCTTATGATTCCAACTGTTGTGGCAATGTGTGACACATACAAGGAGGTCATAGTAGTACTATTTATGTAGCAGAAATATTTAACAAGTGGTACTTGCAATGCAGAGGCATTGTGAGACACAAAATTTTACGTATACTGTGGCATTAGTATGTATTAAGTTCCTTTCGCTATGTAATCAAGGAACCTATCTGACATTTCTCCAATATCGAGAGAATTGTGGGCCTCCTCCTCCCCTTATAGCCCTCCTTCCCTCTCCGAGAGAGCTCTCCGCTGCAGTTGGGACGTTCTCTACCGATCTAAACTCGCGTTTAAAAGGGAGATGCCAGTGCAAGTGATGCCTCCTAACACATTAATCGCAGTTCGACCTTGTCAGTGCCAAGGATCCTTATGATTCCAACTGTTGTGGCAATGTGTGACACATACAAGGAGGTCATAGTAGTACTATTTATGTAGCAGAAATATTTAACAAGTGGTACTTGCAACGCAGAGGCATTGTGAGCCACAAAATGTTAACTAGACTGTGGCATTAGAATTTATTAAGTCCCTTTAGCTTTGTAATTAAGGAAGCTATCTAACATTTCTCCAATATCTGGAGAAATGTGGGCCTCCTCCTCCCCTTATAGCCCTCCTTCCCTCTCCGAGTGAGCTCTCCGCTGCAATTGGGACGTTCGCTACCGATCTAAACTCGCGGTTAAAAGGGAGATGCCAGTACAAGTGATGCCTCCTAACACATTAGTCGCAGTTGGTCCTTGTCAGTTCCAAGGATCCTTATGATTCCAACTGTTGTGGCAATGTGTGACACATACAAGGAGCTCATAGTAGTACTATTTATGTAGCAGAAATATTTAACAAGTGGTACTTGCAACGCAGAGGCATTGTGAGCCACAAAATTTTAACTAGACTGTGGCATTAGAATGTGTTAAGTCCCTTTAGCTTTGCAATTAAGGATCCTATCTGACATTTCTCCAATATCTGGAGAAATGTGGGCCTCCTCCTCCCCTTATAGCCCTACTTCCTTCTCCGAGTGAGCTCTCCGCTGCAGTTTTGACGTTCGCTACTGATATAAACTCGCGGTTAAAATGGAGATGCCTGTGCAAGTGATGCCTCCTAACACATTAGTCGCAGTTTGTCCTTGTCAGTTCCGAGGATCCTTATGATTCCAACTGTTGTGGCAATGTGTGACACATACAAGGAGGTCGTAGTAGTACTATTTATGTAGCAGAAATATTTAACAAGTGGTATTTGCAACGCAGAGGCATTGTGAGACACAAAATTTTACGTATACTGTAGCATTAGAATGTATTAAGTTCCTTTCGCCTTGTAATTAAGGAACCTATCTGATATTTCTCCAATATCTGGAGAAATGTGGGCCTCCTCCTCCCCTTATAGCCCTCCTTCCATCTCCGAGTGAGCTCTCCGCTGCAGTTGGGACGTTCGCTTCCGATCTAAACTCACGGTTAAAAGGGAGATTCTCGTGCAAGTGATGCCTCCTAACACATTAGTCGCAGTTGGTCCTTGTCAGTTCCAATTATCCTTATGATTCCAACTGTTGTGGCAATGTGTGACACATACAAGGAGGTCATAGTAGTACTATTTATGTAGCAGAAATATTTAACAAGTGGTACTTGCAACGCAGAGGCATTGTGAGCCACAAAATTTTAACTAGACTGTATCATTAGAATGTATTAAGTCCCTTTAGCTTTGAAATTAAGGAACCTATCTGACATTTCTCCAATATCTGGAGAAATGTGGGCCTCCTCCTCCCCTTATAGCCCTCCTTCCCTCTCCGAGTGAGCTCTCCGCTGCAGTTGGGACGTTCGCTACCGATCTAAACTCGCGTTTAAAAGGAAGATGCCAGTGCAAGTGATGCCTCCTAACACATTAATCGCAGTTGGTCCTCGTCAGTTCCGAAGATCCTTATGATTCCAACTGTTGTGGCAATGTGTGACACATACAAGGAGGTCGTAGTAGTACTATTTATGTAGCAGATATATTTAACAAGTGGTACTTGCAACGCACAGGCATTGTGAAACACAAAATTTTACGTATACTGTAGCATTAGAATGTATTAAGTTCCTTTCGCCTTGTAATTAAGGAACCTATCTGACATTTCTCCAATATCTGGAGAAATGTGGGCCTCCTCCTCACCTTATAGCCCTCCTTCCTTCTCCGAGTGAGCTCTCCGCTGCAGTTGGGACGTTCGCTACCGATCTAAACTCGCGTGTAAAAGGGAGATTCCAGTGCAAGTGGTGCCTCCTAACACATTAGTCGCAGTTGGTCCTTGTCAGGTCCAAGGATCCTTATGATTCCAACAAGGAGGTCGTAGTAGTACTATTTATGTAGCAGAAATATTTAACAAGTGGTACTTGCAACGCAGAGGCATTGTGAAACACAAAATTTTACGTATACTGTAGCATTAGAATGTATTAAGTTCCTTTCGCCTTGAAATTAAGGAACCTATCTGATATTTCTCCAATATCTGGAGAAATGTGGGCCTCCTCCTCCCCTTATAGCCCTCCTTCCATCTCCGAGTGAGCTCTCCGCTGCAGTTGGGACGTTCGCTTCCGATCTAAACTCACGGTTAAAAGGGAGATTCTCGTGCAAGTGATGCCTCCTAACACATTAGTCGCAGTTGGTCCTTGTCAGTTCCAATTATCCTTATGATTCCAACTGTTGTGGCAATGTGTGACACATACAAGGAGGTCATAGTAGTACTATTTATGTAGCAGAAATATTTAACAAGTGGTACTTGCAACGCAGAGGCATTGTGAGCCACAAAATTTTAACTAGACTGTATCATTAGAATGTATTAAGTCCCTTTAGCTTTGAAATTAAGGAACCTATCTGACATTTCTCCAATATCTGGAGAAATGTGGGCCTCCTCCTCCCCTTATAGCCCTCCTTCCCTCTCCGAGTGAGCTCTCCGCTGCAGTTGGGACGTTCGCTACCGATCTAAACTCGCGTTTAAAAGGAAGATGCCAGTGCAAGTGATGCCTCCTAACACATTAATCGCAGTTGGTCCTCGTCAGTTCCGAAGATCCTTATGATTCCAACTGTTGTGGCAATGTGTGACACATACAAGGAGGTCGTAGTAGTACTATTTATGTAGCAGATATATTTAACAAGTGGTACTTGCAACGCACAGGCATTGTGAAACACAAAATTTTACGTATACTGTAGCATTAGAATGTATTAAGTTCCTTTCGCCTTGTAATTAAGGAACCTATCTGACATTTCTCCAATATCTGGAGAAATGTGGGCCTCCTCCTCACCTTATAGCCCTCCTTCCCTCTCCGAGTGAGCTCTCCGCTGCAGTTGGGACGTTCGCTACCGATCTAAACTCGCGTGTAAAAGGGAGATTCCAGTGCAAGTGGTGCCTCCTAACACATTAGTCGCAGTTGGTCCTTGTCAGGTCCAAGGATCCTTATGATTCCAACAAGGAGGTCGTAGTAGTACTATTTATGTAGCAGAAATATTTAACAAGTGGTACTTGCAACGCAGAGGCATTGTGAAACACAAAATTTTACGTATACTGTGGCATTAGAATGTATTAAGTTCCTTTCGCCTTGTAATTAAGGAACCTATCTGACATTTCTCCAATATCTGGAGAAATGTGGGCCTCCTCCTCCCCTTATAGGCCTCCTTCCCTCTCCGAGTGAGCTCTCCGCTGCAGTTGGGACGTTCGCTACCGATCTAAACTCGCGGTTAGAAGGGAGATGCCAGTGCAAGTGATGCCTCCTAACACGTTAATTGCAGTTCGACCTTGTCAGTTCCAAGGATCCTTATGTTTCCAACTGTTGTGGCAATGTGTGACACATACAAGGAGGTCATAGTAGTACTATTTATGTAGCAGAAATATTTAACAATTGGTACTTGCAAAGCAGAGGCACTGTGAGCCACAAAATTTTAACTAGACTGTGGCATTATAATGTATTAAGTTCCTTTCGCTTTGTAATCAAGGAACCTATCTGACATTTCTCCAATATCGAGAGAATTGTGGGCCTCCTCCTCCCCTTATAGCCCTCCTTCCCTCTCCGAGAGAGCTCTCCGCTGCAGTTGGGACGTTCTCTACCGATCTAAACTCGCGTTTAAAAGGGAGATGCCAGTGCAAGTGATGCCTCCTAACACATTAATCGCAGTTCGACCTTGTCAGTGCCAAGGATCCTTATGATTCCAACTGTTGTGGCAATGTGTGACACATACAAGGAGGTCATAGTAGTACTATTTATGTAGCAGAAATATTTAACAAGTGGTACTTGCAACGCAGAGGCATTGTGAGCCACAAAATGTTAACTAGACTGTGGCATTAGAATTTATTAAGTCCCTTTAGCTTTGTAATTAAGAAAGCTATCTAACATTTCTCCAATATCTGGAGAAATGTGGGCCTCCTCCTCCCCTTATAGCCCTCCTTCCCTCTCCGAGTGAGCTCTCCGCTGCAATTGGGACGTTCGCTACCGATCTAAACTCGCGTTTAAAAGGGACATTCCAGTACAAGTGATGCCTCCTAACACATTAGTCGCAGTTGGTCCTTGTCAGTTCCAAGGATCCTTATGATTCCAACTGTTGTGGCAATGTGTGACACATACAAGGAGCTCATAGTAGTACTATTTATGTAGCAGAAATATTTAACAAGTGGTACTTGCAACGCAGAGGCATTGTGAGCCACAAAATTTTAACTAGACTGTGGCATTAGAATGTGTTAAGTCCCTTTAGCTTTGCAATTAAGGATCCTATCTGACATTTCTCCAATATCTGGAGAAATGTGGGCCTCCGCCTCCCCTTATAGCCCTCCTTCCATCTCCGAGTGAGCTCTTCGCTGCAGTTGGGACGTTCGCTACCGATCTAAACTCGCGTTTAAAAGGGAGATGCCAGTGCAAGTGATGCCTCCTAACACGTTAATTGCAGTTCGACCTTGTCAGTTCCAAGGATCCTTATGTTTCCAACTGTTGTGGCAATGTGTGACACATACAAGGAGGTCATAGTAGTACTATTTATGTAGCAGAAATATTTAACAATTGGTACTTGCAAAGCAGAGGCACTGTGAGCCACAAAATTTTAACTAGACTGTGGCATTAGAATGTATTAAGTTCCTTTCGCTTTGTAATCAAGGAACCTATCTGACATTTCTCCAATATCGAGAGAATTGTGGGCCTCCTCCTCCCCTTATAGCCCTCCTTCCCTCTCCGAGAGAGCTCTCCGCTGCAGTTGGGACGTTCTCTACCGATCTAAACTCGCGTTTAAAAGGGAGATGCCAGTGCAAGTGATTTCTCCTAACACATTAATCGCAGTTCGACCTTGTCAGTGCCAAGGATCCTTATGATTCCAACTGTTGTGGCAATGTGTGACACATACAAGGAGGTCATAGTAGTACTATTTATGTAGCAGAAATATTTAACAAGTGGTACTTGCAACGCAGAGGCATTGTGAGCCACAAAATGTTAACTAGACTGTGGCATTAGAATTTATTAAGTCCCTTTAGCTTTGTAATTAAGGAAGCTATCTAACATTTCTCCAATATCTGGAGAAATGTGGGCCTCCTCCTCCCCTTATAGCCCTCCTTCCCTCTCCGAGTGAGCTCTCCGCTGCAATTGGGACGTTCGCTACCGATCTAAACTCGCGTTTAAAAGGGACATTCCAGTACAAGTGATGCCTCCTAACACATTAGTCGCAGTTGGTCCTTGTCAGTTCCAAGGATCCTTATGATTCCAACTGTTGTGGCAATGTGTGACACATACAAGGAGCTCATAGTAGTACTATTTATGTAGCAGAAATATTTAACAAGTGGTACTTGCAACGCAGAGGCATTGTGAGCCACAAAATGTTAACTAGACTGTGGCATTAGAATTTATTAAGTCCCTTTAGCTTTGTAATTAAGGAAGCTATCTAACATTTCTCCAATATCTGGAGAAATGTGGGCCTCCTCCTCCCCTTATAGCCCTCCTTCCCTCTCCGAGTGAGCTCTCCGCTGCAGTTGGGACGTTCGCTACCGATCTAAACTCGCGGTTAGAAGGGAGATGCCAGTGCAAGTGATGCCTCCTAACACATTAGTCGCAGTTGGTCCTTGTCAGTTCCAAGGATCCTTATGATTCCAACTGTTGTGGCAATGTGTGACACATACAAGGAGGTCATAGTAGTACTATTTATGTAGCAGAATTATTTAACAAGTGGTACTTGCAACGCAGAGGCATTGTGAGCCACAAAATTTTAACCAGACTGTGGCATTAGAATGTGTTAACTCCCTTTAGCTTTGCAATTAAGGAACCTATCTGACATTTCTCCAATATCGGGAGAAATGTGGGCCTCCTCCTCCCCTTATAGCCCTACTTCCTTCTCCGAGTGAGCTCTCCGCTGCAGTTGGGACGTTCGCTACTGATATAAACTCGCGGTTAAAATGGAGATGCCTGTGCAAGTGATGCCTCCTAACACATTAGTCGCAGTTTGTCCTTGTCAGTTCCGAGGATCCTTATGATTCCAACTGTTGTGGCAATGTGTGACACATACAAGGAGGTCGTAGTAGTACTATGTATGTAGCAGAAATATTTAACAAGTGGTACTTGCAACGCAGAGGCATTGTGAGCCACAAAATTTTAACTAGACTGTATCATTAGAATGTATTAAGTCCCTTTAGCTTTGTAATTAAGGAACCTATCTGACATTTCTCCAATATCTGGAGAAATGTGGGCCTCCTCCTCCCCTTATAGCCCTCCTTCCCTCTCCGAGTGAGCTCTCCGCTGCAATTGGGACGTTCGCTACCGATCTAAACTCGCGTTTAAAAGGGACATTCCAGTACAAGTGATGCCTCCTAACACATTAGTCGCAGTTGGTCCTTGTCAGTTCCAAGGATCCTTATGATTCCAACTGTTGTGGCAATGTGTGACACATACAAGGAGGTCGTAGTAGTACTATTTATGTAGCAGAAATATTTAACAAGTGGTATTTGCAACGCAGAGGCATTGTGAGACACAAAATTTTACGTATACTGTAGCATTAGAATGTATTAAGTTCCTTTCGCCTTGTAATTAAGGAACCTATCTGATATTTCTCCAATATCTGGAGAAATGTGGGCCTCCTCCTCCCCTTATAGCCCTCCTTCCATCTCCGAGTGAGCTCTCCGCTGCAGTTGGGACGTTCGCTTCCGATCTAAACTCACGGTTAAAAGGGAGATTCTCGTGCAAGTGATGCCTCCTAACACATTAGTCGCAGTTGGTCCTTGTCAGTTCCAATTATCCTTATGATTCCAACTGTTGTGGCAATGTGTGACACATACAAGGAGGTCATAGTAGTACTATGTATGTAGCAGAAATATTTAACAAGTGGTACTTGCAACGCAGAGGCATTGTGAGCCACAAAATTTTAACTAGACTGTATCATTAGAATGTATTAAGTCCCTTTAGCTTTGTAATTAAGGAACCTATCTGACATTTCTCCAATATCTGGAGAAATGTGGGCTTCCTCCTCCCCTTATAGCCCTCCTTCCCTCTCCGAGTGAGCTCTCCGCTGCAGTTGGGACGTTCGCTACCGATCTAAACTCGCGTTTCAAAGGAAGATGCTAGTGCAAGTGATGCCTCCTAACACATTAATCGCAGTTGGTCCTCGTCAGTTCCGAAGATCCTTATGATTCCAACTGTTGTGGCAATGTGTGACACATACAAGGAGGTCGTAGTAGTACTATTTATGCAGCAGAAATATTTAACAAGTGGTATTTGCAACGCAGAGGCATTGTGAGACACAAAATTTTACGTATACTGTGGCATTAGAATGTATTAAGTCTCTTTAGCTTTGTAATTAAGGAACCTATCTGACATTTCTCCAATATCTGGAGAAATGTGGGCCTCCTCCTCACCTTATAGCCCTCCTTCCCTCTCCGAGTGAGCTCTCCGCTGCAGTTGGGACGTTCGCTACCGATCTAAACTCGCGTGTAAAAGGGAGATTCCAGTGCAAGTGGTGCCTCCTAACACATTAGTCGCAGTTGGTCCTTGTCAGGTCCAAGGATCCTTATGATTCCAACAAGGAGGTCGTAGTAGTACTATTTATGTAGCAGAAATATTTAACAAGTGGTACTTGCAACGCAGAGGCATTGTGAAACACAAAATTTTACGTATACTGTGGCATTAGAATGTATTAAGTTCCTTTCGCCTTGTAATTAAGGAACCTATCTGACATTTCTCCAATATCTGGAGAAATGTGGGCCTCCTCCTCACCTTATAGCCCTCCTTCCCTCTCGGAGTGAGCTCTCCGCTGCAGTTGGGACGTTCGCTACCGATCTAAACTCGCGGTTAGAAGGGAGATGCCAGTGCAAGTGATGCCTCCTAACACGTTAATCGCAGTTCGACCTTGTCAGTTCCAAGGATCCTTATGTTTCCAACTGTTGTGGCAATGTGTGACACATAAAAGGAGGTCATAGTAGTACTATTTATGTAGCAGAAATATTTAACAAGTGGTACTTGCAACGCAGAGGCATTGTGAGACACAAAATTTTACGTATACTGTGGCATTAGAATGTATTAAGTCCCGTTAGCTTTGTAATTAAGGAACCTGTCTGACATTTCTCCAATATCTGGAGAAATGTGGGCCTCCTCCTCCCCTTATAGCCCTCCTTCCCTCTCCGAGTGAGCTCTCCGCTGCAGTTGGGACGTTCGCTACCGATCTAAACTCACGGTTAAAAAGGAGATTCTAGTGCAAGTGATGCCTCCTAACACATTAGTCGCAGTTGGTCCTTGTCAGTTCCAAGGATCCTTATGATTGCAACTGTTGTGACAATGTGTGACACATACAAGGAGGTCATAGTAGTACTATTTATGTAGCAGAATTATTTAACAAGTGTTACTTGCGACGCAGAGGCATTGTGAGCCACAAAATTTTAACTAGACTGTGTCATTAGAATGTGTTAACTCCCTTTAGCTTTGTAATTAAGGAACCTATCTGACATTTCTCCAATATCTGGAGAAATGTGGGCCTCCGCCTCCCCTTATAGCCCTCCTTCCATCTCCGAGTGAGATCTCCGCTGCAGTTTTGACGTTCGCTACCGATCTAAACTTGCGTTTAAAAGGGAGATGCCAGTGCAAGTGATGCCTCCTAACACATTAGTCGCAGTTGGTCCTTGTCAGTTCCAAGGGTCCTTATGATTCCAACTGTTGTGGCAATGTGTCACACATACAAGGAGGTCGTACTAGTACTATTTATGTAGCAGAAATATTTAAGAAGTGGTATTTGCAACGCAGAGGCATTGTGAGCCACAAAATTTTAACTAGACTGTGGCATTAGAATGTATTAAGTAACTTTAGCTTTGTAATTAAGGAACCTATCTGACATTTCTCCAATATCTGGAGAAATGTGGGCCTCCTCCCCTTATAGCCCTCCTTCCCTCTCCGAGTGAGCTCTCCGCTGCAGTTGGGACGTTCGCTACCGATCTAAACTCACGGTTAAAAAGGAGATTGTACTGCAAGTGATGCCTCCTAACATATTAGTCGCAGTTGGTCCTTGTCAGTTCCAAGGATCCTTATGATTGCAACTGTTGTGGCAATGTGTGACACATACAAGGAGGTCATAGTAGTACTACACTCCTGGAAATGGAAAAAAGAACACATTGACACCGGTGTGTCAGACCCACCATACTTGCTCCGGACACTGCGAGAGGGCTGTACAAGCAATGATCACACGCACGGCACAGCGGACACACCAGGAACCGCGGTGTTGGCCGTCGAATGGCGATAGCTGCGCAGCATTTGTGCACCGCCGCCGTCAGTGTCAGCCAGTTTGCCGTGGCATACGGAGCTCCATCGCAGTCTTTAACACTGGTAGCATGCCGCGACAGCGTGGACGTGAACCGTATGTGCAGTTGACGGACTTTGAGCGAGGGCGTATAGTGGGCATGCGAGAGGCCGGGTGGACGTACCGCCGAACTGCTCAACACGTGGGTCGTGAGGTCTCCACAGTACATCGATGTTGTCGCCAGTGGTCGGCGGAAGGTGCACGTGCCCGTCGACCTGGAACCGGACCTCAGCGACGCACGGATGCACGCCAAGACCGTAGGATTCTACGCAGTGGCGTAGGGGACCGCACCGCCACTTCCCAGGAAATTGGGGACACTGTTGCTCCTGGGGTATCGGCGAGGACCATTCGCAACCGTCTCCATGAAGCTGGGCTACGGTCCCGCACACCGTTAGGCCGTCTTCCGCTCACGCCCCAACATCGTGCAGCCCGTCTCCAGTGTTGTCGCGACAGGCGTGAATGGAGGGACGAATGGAGACGTGTCGTCTTCAGCGATGAGAGTCGCTTCTGCCTTGGTGCCAATGATAGTCGTATGCGTGTTTGGCGCCGTGCAGGTGAGCGCCACAATCATGACTGCATACGACCGAGGCACACAGGGCCAACACCCGGCATCATGGTGTGGGGAGCGATCTCCTACACTGGCCGTACACCTCTGGTGATCGTCGAGGGGACACTGAATAGTGCACGGTACATCCAAACCGTCATCGAACCCATCGTTCTACCATTCCTAGGCCGGCAAGGGAACTTGCTGTTCCAACAGGACAATGCACGTCCGCATGTATCCCGTGCCACCCAACGTGCTCTAGAAGGTGTAAGTCAACTACCATGGCCAGCAAGATCTCCGGATCTGTCCCCCATTGAGCATGTTTGGGACTGGATGGAGCGTCGTCTCACGCGGTCTGCACGTCCAGCACGAACGCTGGTCCAACTGAGGCTCCAGGTGGAAATGGCATGGCAAGCCGTTCCACAGGACTACATCCAGCATCTCTACGATCGTCTCCATGGGAGAATAGCAGCCTGCGTTGCTGCGAAAGGTGGATATACACTGTACTAGTGCCGACATTGTGCATGCTCTGTTGCCTGTGTCTATGTGCCTGTGATTCTGTCAGTGTGATCATGTGATGTATCTGACCCCAGGAATGTGTCAATAAAGTTTCCACTTCCTGGGACAATGAATTCATGGTGTTCTTATTTCAATTTCCAGGAGTGTATTTATGTAGCAGATTTATTTAACAAGTGGTACTTGCGACGCAGAGGCATTGTGAGCCACAAAATTTTAACTAGACTGTGGCATTAGAATGTATTAAGTCCCTTTAGCTTTGTAATTAAGGAACCTATCTGACATTTCTCCAATATCTGGAGAAATGTGGGCCTCCTCCTCCGCTTATAGCCCTCCTTCCCTCTCCGAGTGAGCTCTCCGCTGCAGTTGGGACGTTCGCTACTGATCTAAACTCGCGTTTAAAAGGGAGATGCCAGTGCAAGTGATGCCTCCTAATACATTAGTCGCAGTTGGTCCTTGTCAGTTCCAAGGGTCCTTATGATTCCAACTGTTGTGGCAATGTGTGACACATACAAGGAGGTCGTACTAGTACTATTTATGTAGCAGAAATATTTAAGAAGTGGTACTTGCAACGCAGAGGCATTGTGAGCCACAAAATTTTAACTAGGCTGTGGCATTAGAATGTATTAAGTAACTTTAGCTTTGTAATTAAGGAACCTATCTGACATTTCTCCAATATCTGGAGAAATGTGGGCCTCCTCCCCTTATAGCCCTCCTTCCCTCTCCGAGTGAGCTCTCCGCTGCAGTTGGGACGTTCGCTACCGATCTAAACTCACGGTTAAAAAGGAGATTGTAGTGCAAGTGATGCCTCCTAACATATTAGTCGCAGTTGGTCCTTGTCAGTTCCAAGGATCCTTATGATTGCAACTGTTGTGGCAATGTGTGACACATACAAGGAGGTCATAGTAGTACTATTTATGTAGCAGAATTATTTAACAAGTGGTACTTGCAATGCAGAGGCATTGTGAGCCACAAAATTTTAACTAGACTGTGGCATTAGAATGTGTTAACTCCCTTTAGCTTTGTAATTAAGGAACCTATCTGACATTTCTCCAATATCTGGAGAAATGTGGGCCTCCGCCTCCCCTTATAGCCCTCCTTCCATCTCCGAGTGAGCTCTCCGCTGCAGTTGGGACGTTCGCTACCGATCTAAACTCGCGTTTAAAAGGGAGATGCAAGTGCAAGTGATGCCTCCTAACACATTAGTTGCAGTTGGTCCTTGTCAGTTCCGAGGATCCTTATGATTCCAACTGTTGTGGCAATGTGTGACGCATACAAGGAGGTCGTAGTAGTACTATTTATGTAGCAGTAATATTTAACAAGTGGTACTTGCAACGCAGAGGCATTGTGAGCCACAAAATTTTAACTAGACTGTGGCATAAGAATGTGTTAAGTCCCTTTAGCTTTGTAATTAAGGAACCTATCTGACATTTCTCCAATATCTGGAGAAATGAGGGCCTCCGCCTCCCCTTATAGCCCTCCTTCCCTCTCTGAGTGAGCTCCCCGCTGCAGTTTTGACGTTCGCTACCGATCTAAACTCGCGTTTAAAAGGGAGATGCCAGTGCAACTGATGCCTCATAACACATTAGTCGCAGTTGGTCCTTGTCAGTTCCAAGGATCCTTATGATTCTAACAGTTGTGGCAATGTGTGACACATACAAGGAGGTCATAGTAGTTCAATTGATGTAGCAGAAGTATTTAACAAGTGGTACTTGCAACGCAGAGGCATTGTGAGCCACAAAATTTTAACTAGACTGTGGCATTAGAATGTATTAAGTAACTTTAGCTTTGTAATTAAGGAACCTATCTGACATTTCTCCAATATCTGGAGAAATGTGGTCCTCCTCCCCTTATAGCCCTCCTTCCCTCTCCGAGTGAGCTCTCCGCTGCAGTTGGGACGTTCGCTACCGATCTAAACTCACGGTTAAAAAGGAGATTGTAGTGCAAGTGATGCCTCCTAACATATTAGTCGCAGTTGGTCCTCGTCAGTTCCAAGGATCCTTATGATTGCAACTGTTGTGGCAATGTGTGACACATACAAGGAGGTCATAGTAGTACTATTTATGTAGCAGATTTATTTAACAAGTGGTACTTGCAACGCAGAGGCATTGTGAGCCACAAAATTTTAACTAGACTGTGTCAATAGAATGTGTTAACTCCCTTTAGCTTTGTAATTAAGGAACCTATCTGACATTTCTCCAATATCTGGAGAAATGTGGGCCTCCGCCTCCCCTTATAGCCCTCCTTCCATCTCCGAGTGAGCTCTCCGCTGCAGTTTTGACGTTCGCTACCGATCTAAACTTGCGTTTAAAAGGGAGATGCCAGTGCAAGTGATGCCTCCTAACACATTAGTCGCAGTTGGTCCTTGTCAGTTCCAAGGGTCCTTATGATTCCAACTGTTGTGGCAATGTGTGACACATACAAGGAGGTCGTACTAGTACTATTTATGTAGCAGAAATATTTAAGAAGTGGTAGTTGCAACGCAGAGGCATTGTGAGCCACAAAATTTTAACTAGGCTGTGGCATTAGAATGTATTAAGTAACTTTAGCTTTGTAATTAAGGAACCTATCTGACATTTCTCCAATATCTGGAGAAATGTGGGCCTCCTCCCCTTATAGCCCTCCTTCCCTCTCCGAGTGAGCTCTCCGCTGCAGTTGGGACGTTCGCTACCGATCTAAACTCACGGTTAAAAAGGAGATTGTAGTGCAAGTGATGCCTCCTAACATATCAGTCGCAGTTGGTCCTTGTCAGTTCCAAGGATCCTTATGATTGCAACTGTTGTGGCAATGTGTGACACATACAAGGAGGTCATAGTAGTACTATTTATGTAGCAGAATTATTTAACAAGTGGTACTTGCAATGCAGAGGCATTGTGAGCCACAAAATTTTAACTAGACTGTGGCATTAGAATGTGTTAACTCCCTTTAGCTTTGTAATTAAGGGACCTATCTGACATTTCTCCAATATCTGGAGAAATGTGGGCCTCCGCCTCCCCTTATAGCCCTCCTTCCATCTCCGAGTGAGCTCTCCGCTGCAGTTGGGACGTTCGCTACCGATCTAAACTCGCGTTTAAAAGGGAGATGCCAGTGCAAGTGATGCCTCCTAACACATTAGTTGCAGTTGGTCCTTGTCAGTTCCGAGGATCCTTATGATTCCAACTGTTGTGGCAATGTGTGACGCATACAAGGAGGTCGTAGTAGTACTATTTATGTAGCAGTAATATTTAACAAGTGGTACTTGCAACGCAGAGGCATTGTGAGCCACAAAATTTTAACTAGACTGTGGCATAAGAATGTGTTAAGTCCCTTTAGCTTTGTAATTAAGGAACCTATCTGACATTTCTCCAATATCTGGAGAAATGAGGGCCTCCGCCTCCCCTTATAGCCCTCCTTCCCTCTCTGAGTGAGCTCCCCGCTGCAGTTTTGACGTTCGCTACCGATCTAAACTCGCGTTTAAAAGGGAGATGCCAGTGCAACTGATGCCTCCTAACACATTAGTCGCAGTTGGTCCTTGTCAGTTCCAAGGATCCTTATGATTCTAACAGTTGTGGCAATGTGTGACACATACAAGGAGGTCATAGTAGTTCAATTGATGTAGCAGAAGTATTTAACAAGTGGTACTTGCAACGCAGAGGCATTGTGAGCCACAAAATTTTAACTAGACTGTGGCATTAGAATGTATTAAGTAACTTTAGCTTTGTAATTAAGGAACCTATCTGACATTTCTCCAATATCTGGAGAAATGTGGGCCTCCTCCCCTTATAGCCCTCCTTCCCTCTCCGAGTGAGCTCTCCGCTGCAGTTGGGACGTTCGCTACCGATCTAAACTCACGGTTAAAAAGGAGATTGTAGTGCAAGTGATGCCTCCTAACATATTAGTCGCAGTTGGTCCTTGTCAGTTCCAAGGATCCTTATGATTGCAACTGTTGTGGCAATGTGTGACACATACAAGGAGGTCATAGTAGTACTATTTATGTAGCAGATTTATTTAACAAGTGGTACTTGCGACGCAGAGGCATTGTGAGCCACAAAATTTTAACTAGACTGTGTCAATAGAATGTGTTAACTCCCTTTAGCTTTGTAATTAAGGAACCTATCTGACATTTCTCCAATATCTGGAGAAATGTGGGCCTCCGCCTCCCCTTATAGCCCTCCTTCCATCTCCGAGTGAGCTCTCCGCTGCAGTTTTGACGTTCGCTACCGATCTAAACTTGCGTTTAAAAGGGAGATGCCAGTGCAAGTGATGCCTCCTAACACATTAGTCGCAGTTGGTCCTTGTCAGTTCCAAGGGTCCTTATGATTCCAACTGTTGTGGCAATGTGTGACACATACAAGGAGGTCGTACTAGTACTATTTATGTAGCAGAAATATTTAAGAAGTGGTAGTTGCAACGCAGAGGCATTGTGAGCCACAAAATTTTAACTAGGCTGTGGCATTAGAATGTATTAAGTAACTTTAGCTTTGTAATTAAGGAACCTATCTGACATTTCTCCAATATCTGGAGAAATGTGGGCCTCCTCCCCTTATAGCCCTCCTTCCCTCTCCGAGTGAGCTCTCCGCTGCAGTTGGGACGTTCGCTACCGATCTAAACTCACGGTTAAAAAGGAGATTGTAGTGCAAGTGATGCCTCCTAACATATTAGTCGCAGTTGGTCCTTGTCAGTTCCAAGGATCCTTATGATTGCAACTGTTGTGGCAATGTGTGACACATACAAGGAGGTCATAGTAGTACTATTTATGTAGCAGAATTATTTAACAAGTGGTACTTGCAATGCAGAGGCATTGTGAGCCACAAAATTTTAACTAGACTGTGGCATTAGAATGTGTTAACTCCCTTTAGCTTTGTAATTAAGGAACCTATCTGACATTTCTCCAATATCTGGAGAAATGTGGGCCTCCGCCTCCCCTTATAGCTCTCCTTCCATCTCCGAGTGAGCTCTCCGCTGCAGTTGGGACGTTCGCTACCGATCTAAACTCGCGTTTAAAAGGGAGATGCCAGTGCAAGTGATGCCTCCTAACACATTAGTTGCAGTTGGTCCTTGTCAGTTCCGAGGATCCTTATGATTCCAACTGTTGTGGCAATGTGTGACGCATACAAGGAGGACATAGTAGTACTATTTATGTAGCAGAAATATTTAACAAGTGGTACTTGCAACGCAGAGGCATTGTGAGACACAAAATTTTACGTATGCTGTGGCATTAGAATGTATTTTTTCCTTTCGCTTTGTAATTAAGGAACCTATTTGACAGTGCTCCAATATCTGGAGAAATGTGGGCCTCCTCCTCCCCTTATAGCCCTCCTTCCCTCTCTGAGTGAGCTCTCCGCTGCAGTTGGGACGTTCGCTACCGATCTAAACTCGCGGTAAAAGGGAGATGCCAGTGCAAGTCATGCCTCCTAACATATTAGTCGCAGTTGGTCCTTGTCAGGTCCAAGTTCCTTATGATTCCAACTGTTGTGACAATGTGTGACACATACAAGGAGGTCATAGTAGTACTATTTATGTAGCAGAAATATTTAACAAGTGGTACTTGCAACGCAGAGGCATTGTGAGCCACAAAATTTTAACTAGACTGTGGCATTAGAATGTATTAAGTAACTTTAGCTTTGTAATTAAGGATCCTATCTGACATTTCTCCAATATCTGGAGAAATGTGGGCCTCCTCCTCCCCTTGTAGCCCTCCTTCCCTCTCCGAGTGAACTCTCAGCCGCAGTTGGGACGTTCACTACCGATCTAAACTAGCGTTTAAAAGGGAGATGCCAGTGCAAGTGTTGCATCCTAACACATTAGTTGCAGTTGGTCCTTGTCAGTTCCAAGGATCCTTATGATTCCAACTGTTGTAGCAATGTGTGACACATACAAGGAGGTCGTAGTAGTACTATTTATGTAGCAGAAATATTTAACAAGTGGTACTTGCAACGCAGAGGCATTGTGAGCCACAAAATTTTAACTAGACTGTGGCATTAGAATGTGTTAAGTCACTTTAGCTTTGCAATTAAGGATCCTATTTGACATTTCTCCAATATCTGGAGAAATGTGGGCCTCCGCCTCCCCTTATAGCCCTCCTTCCCTCTCCGAGTGAGCTCTCCGCTGCAGTTGGGACGTTCGCTACCGATCTAAACTCGCGGTTAAAAGGGAGATTCCAGTGCAAGTGATGCCTCCTAACACATTAGTCGCAGTTGGTCCTTGTCAGTTCCAAGGATCCTTATGATTCCAACTGTTGTGGCAATGTGTGACACATAAAAGGAGGTCATAGTAGTACTATTTATGTAGCAGAAATATTTAACAAGTGGTACTTGAAACGCAAAGGCATTGTGAGCCACAAAATTTTAACTAGACTGTGTCATTAGAATGTGTTAAGTCCCTTTAGCTTTGTAATTAAGGAACCTATCTGACATTTCTCCAATATCTGGAGAAATGTGGGCCTCCGCCTCCCCTTATAGCCCTCCTTCCATCTCCGAGTGAGCTCTCCGCTGCAGTTGGTACGTTCGCTACCGATCTAAACTCGCGTTTAAAAGGGAGATGCCAGTGCAAGTGATGCCTCCTAACACATTAGTTGCAGTTGGTCCTTGTCAGTTCCGAGGATCCTTATGATTCCAACTGTTGTGGCAATGTGTGACGCATACAAGGAGGTCGTAGTAGTACTATTTATGTAGCAGTAATATTTAACAAGTGGTACTTGCAACGCAGAGGCATTGTGAGCCACAAAATTTTAACTAGACTGTGGCATAAGAATGTGTTAAGTCCCTTTAGCTTTGTAATTAAGGAACCTATCTGACATTTCTCCAATATCTGGAGAAATGAGGGCCTCCGCCTCCCCTTATAGCCCTCCTTCCCTCTCTGAGTGAGCTCCCCGCTGCAGTTTTGACGTTCGCTACCGATCTAAACTCGCGTTTAAAAGGGAGATGCCAGTGCAACTGATGCCTCCTAACACATTAGTCGCAGTTGGTCCTTGTCAGTTCCAAGGATCCTTATGATTCTAACAGTTGTGGCAATGTGTGACACATACAAGGAGGTCATAGTAGTTCAATTGATGTAGCAGAAGTATTTAACAAGTGGTACTTGCAACGCAGAGGCATTGTGAGCCACAAAATTTTAACTAGACTGTGGCATTAGAATGTATTAAGTAACTTTAGCTTTGTAATTAAGGAACCTATCTGACATTTCTCCAATATCTGGAGAAATGTGGGCCTCCTCCCCTTATAGCCCTCCTTCCCTCTCCGAGTGAGCTCTCCGCTGCAGTTGGGACGTTCGCTACCGATCTAAACTCACGGTTAAAAAGGAGATTGTAGTGCAAGTGATGCCTCCTAACATATTAGTCGCAGTTGGTCCTTGTCAGTTCCAAGGATCCTTATGATTGCAACTGTTGTGGCAATGTGTGACACATACAAGGAGGTCATAGTAGTACTATTTATGTAGCAGATTTATTTAACAAGTGGTACTTGCGACGCAGAGGCATTGTGAGCCACAAAATTTTATCTAGACTGTGTCAATAGAATGTGTTAACTCCCTTTAGCTTTGTAATTAAGGAACCTATCTGACATTTCTCCAATATCTGGAGAAATGTGGGCCTCCGCCTCCCCTTATAGCCCTCCTTCCATCTCCGAGTGAGCTCTCCGCTGCAGTTTTGACGTTCGCTACCGATCTAAACTTGCGTTTAAAAGGGAGATGCCAGTGCAAGTGATGCCTCCTAACACATTAGTCGCAGTTGGTCCTTGTCAGTTCCAAGGGTCCTTATGATTCCAACTGTTGTGGCAATGTGTGACACATACAAGGAGGTCGTACTAGTACTATTTATGTAGCAGAAATATTTAAGAAGTGGTAGTTGCAACGCAGAGGCATTGTGAGCCACAAAATTTTAACTAGGCTGTGGCATTAGAATGTATTAAGTAACTTTAGCTTTGTAATTAAGGAACCTATCTGACATTTCTCCAATATCTGGAGAAATGTGGGCCTCCTCCCCTTATAGCCCTCCTTCCCTCTCCGAGTGAGCTCTCCGCTGCAGTTGGGACGTTCGCTACCGATCTAAACTCACGGTTAAAAAGGAGATTGTAGTGCAAGTGATGCCTCCTAACATATTAGTCGCAGTTGGTCCTTGTCAGTTCCAAGGATCCTTATGATTGCAACTGTTGTGGCAATGTGTGACACATACAAGGAGGTCATAGTAGTACTATTTATGTAGCAGAATTATTTAACAAGTGGTACTTGCAATGCAGAGGCATTGTGAGCCACAAAATTTTAACTAGACTGTGGCATTAGAATGTGTTAACTCCCTTTAGCTTTGTAATTAAGGAACCTATCTGACATTTCTCCAATATCTGGAGAAATGTGGGCCTCCGCCTCCCCTTATAGCTCTCCTTCCATCTCCGAGTGAGCTCTCCGCTGCAGTTGGGACGTTCGCTACCGATCTAAACTCGCGTTTAAAAGGGAGATGCCAGTGCAAGTGATGCCTCCTAACACATTAGTTGCAGTTGGTCCTTGTCAGTTCCGAGGATCCTTATGATTCCAACTGTTGTGGCAATGTGTGACGCATACAAGGAGGACATAGTAGTACTATTTATGTAGCAGAAATATTTAACAAGTGGTACTTGCAACGCAGAGGCATTGTGAGACACAAAATTTTACGTATGCTGTGGCATTAGAATGTATTTTTTCCTTTCGCTTTGTAATTAAGGAACCTATTTGACAGTGCTCCAATATCTGGAGAAATGTGGGCCTCCTCCTCCCCTTATAGCCCTCCTTCCCTCTCTGAGTGAGCTCTCCGCTGCAGTTGGGACGTTCGCTACCGATCTAAACTCGCGGTAAAAGGGAGATGCCAGTGCAAGTCATGCCTCCTAACATATTAGTCGCAGTTGGTCCTTGTCAGGTCCAAGTTCCTTATGATTCCAACTGTTGTGACAATGTGTGACACATACAAGGAGGTCATAGTAGTACTATTTATGTAGCAGAAATATTTAACAAGTGGTACTTGCAACGCAGAGGCATTGTGAGCCACAAAATTTTAACTAGACTGTGGCATTAGAATGTATTAAGTAACTTTAGCTTTGTAATTAAGGATCCTATCTGACATTTCTCCAATATCTGGAGAAATGTGGGCCTCCTCCTCCCCTTGTAGCCCTCCTTCCCTCTCCGAGTGAACTCTCAGCCGCAGTTGGGACGTTCACTACCGATCTAAACTAGCGTTTAAAAGGGAGATGCCAGTGCAAGTGTTGCATCCTAACACATTAGTTGCAGTTGGTCCTTGTCAGTTCCAAGGATCCTTATGATTCCAACTGTTGTAGCAATGTGTGACACATACAAGGAGGTCGTAGTAGTACTATTTATGTAGCAGAAATATTTAACAAGTGGTACTTGCAACGCAGAGGCATTGTGAGCCACAAAATTTTAACTAGACTGTGGCATTAGAATGTGTTAAGTCCCTTTAGCTTTGCAATTAAGGATCCTATTTGACATTTCTCCAATATCTGGAGAAATGTGGGCCTCCGCCTCCCCTTATAGCCCTCCTTCCCTCTCCGAGTGAGCTCTCCGCTGCAGTTGGGACGTTCGCTACCGATCTAAACTTGCGGTTAAAAGGGAGATTCCAGTGCAAGTGATGCCTCCTAACACATTAGTCGCAGTTGGTCCTTGTCAGTTCCAAGGATCCTTATGATTCCAACTGTTGTGGCAATGTGTGACACATAAAAGGAGGTCATAGTAGTACTATTTATGTAGCAGAAATATTTAACAAGTGGTACTTGAAACGCAAAGGCATTGTGAGCCACAAAATTTTAACTAGACTGTGTCATTAGAATGTGTTAAGTCCCTTTAGCTTTGTAATTAAGGAACCTATCTGACATTTCTCCAATATCTGGAGAAATGTGGGCCTCCGCCTCCCCTTATAGCCCTCCTTCCATCTCCGAGTGAGCTCTCCGCTGCAGTTGGTACGTTCGCTACCGATCTAAACTCGCGTTTAAAAGGGAGATGCCAGTGCAAGTGATGCCTCCTAACACATTAGTCGCAGTTGGTCCTTGTCAGTTCCAAGGATCCTTATGATTCTAACTGTTGTGGCAATGTGTGACACATACAAGGAGGTCATAGTAGTACAATTTATGTAGCAGAAGTATTTAACAAGTGGTACTTGCAACGCAGAGGCATTGTGAGCTACAAAATTTTAACTAGACTGTGGCATTAGAATGTATTAAGTAACTTTAGCTTTGTAATTAAGGAACCTATCTGACATTTCTCCAATATCTGGAGAAATGTGGGCCTCCTCCCCTTATAGCCCTCCTCCCCTCTCCGAGTGAGCTCTCCGCTGCCATTGGGACGTTCGCTACCGATCTAAGCTCACGGTTAAAAAGGATATTGTAGTGCAAGTGATGCCTCCTAACATATTAGTCGCAGTTGGTCCTTGTCAGTTCCAAGGATCCTTATGATTGCAACTGTTGTGGCAATGTGTGACACATACAAGGAGGTCATAGTAGTACTATTTATGTAGCAGAATTATTTAACAAGTGGTACTTGCGATGCAGAGGCATTGTGAGCCACAAAATTTTAACTAGACTGTGTCATTAGAATGTGTTAACTCCCTTTAGCTTTGTAATTAAGGAACCTATCTGACATTTCTCCAATATCTGGAGAAATGTGGGCCTCCGCCTCCCCTTATAGCCCTCCTTCCATTTCCGAGTGAGCTCTCCGCTGCAGTTGGGACGTTCGCTACCGATCTAAACTCGCGGTTAAAAGGGAGATGCCAGTGCAAGTGATGCCTCCTAACACATTAGTCGCAGTTGGTCCTTGTCAGTTCCAAGGATCGTTATGATTCCAACTGTTGTGGCAATGTGAGACACATACAAGGAGGTCATAGTAGTACAATTTATGTAGCAGAAGTATTTAAGAAGTGGTACTTGCAACGCAGAGGCATTGTGAGCCACAAAATTTTAACTAGACTGTGCCATTAGAATGTATTAAGTCCCTTTAGCTTTGTAATTAAGGAACCTATCTGACATTTCTCCAATATCTGGAGAAATGTGGGCCTCCTCCTCCCCTTATAGCCCACCTTCATTTTCCGAGTGAGCTCTCCGCTGCAGTCGGGACGTTCGCTACCGATCTAAACTCGCGGTTAAAAGGGAGATGCCAGTGCAAGTGGTGCCTCCTAACACATTAGTCGCAGTTGGTCCTTGTCAGGTCCAAGTTCCTTATGATTCCAACTGTTGTGACAATGTGTGACACATACAAGGAGGTCATAGTAGCACTATTTATGTAGCAGAAATATTTAACAAGTGGTACTTGCAACGCAGAGGCATTGTGAGCCACAAAATTTTAACTAGACTGTGGCATTAGAATGTATTAAGTAACTTTAGCTTTGTAATTAAGGAACCTATCTGACATTTCTCCAATATCTGGAGAAATGTGGGCCTCCTCCCCTTATAGCCCTCCTTCCCTCTCCGAGTGAGCTCTCCGCTGCAGTTGGGACGTTCGCTACCGATCTAAACTCACGGTTAAAAAGGAGATTGTAGTGCAAGTGATGCCTCCTAACATATTAGTCGCAGTTGGTCCTTGTCAGTTCCAAGGATCCTTATGATTGCAACTGTTGTGGCAATGTGTGACACATACAAGGAGGTCATAGTAGTACTATTTATGTAGCAGATTTATTTAACAAGTGGTACTTGCAACGCAGAGGCATTGTGAGCCACAAAATTTTAACTAGACTGTGTCAATAGAATGTGTTAACTCCCTTTAGCTTTGTAATTAAGGAACCTATCTGACATTTCTCCAATATCTGGAGAAATGTGGGCCTCCGCCTCCCCTTATAGCCCTCCTTCCATCTCCGAGTGAGCTCTCCGCTGCAGTTTTGACGTTCGCTACCGATCTAAACTTGCGTTTAAAAGGGAGATGCCAGTGCAAGTGATGCCTCCTAACACATTAGTCGCAGTTGGTCCTTGTCAGTTCCAAGGGTCCTTATGATTCCAACTGTTGTGGCAATGTGTGACACATACAAGGAGGTCGTACTAGTACTATTTATGTAGCAGAAATATTTAAGAAGTGGTAGTTGCAACGCAGAGGCATTGTGAGCCACAAAATTTTAACTAGGCTGTGGCATTAGAATGTATTAAGTAACTTTAGCTTTGTAATTAAGGAACCTATCTGACATTTCTCCAATATCTGGAGAAATGTGGGCCTCCTCCCCTTATAGCCCTCCTTCCCTCTCCGAGTGAGCTCTCCGCTGCAGTTGGGACGTTCGCTACCGATCTAAACTCACGGTTAAAAAGGAGATTGTAGTGCAAGTGATGCCTCCTAACATATTAGTCGCAGTTGGTCCTTGTCAGTTCCAAGGATCCTTATGATTGCAACTGTTGTGGCAATGTGTGACACATACAAGGAGGTCATAGTAGTACTATTTATGTAGCAGAATTATTTAACAAGTGGTACTTGCAATGCAGAGGCATTGTGAGCCACAAAATTTTAACTAGACTGTGGCATTAGAATGTGTTAACTCCCTTTAGCTTTGTAATTAAGGAACCTATCTGACATTTCTCCAATATCTGGAGAAATGTGGGCCTCCGCCTCCCCTTATAGCTCTCCTTCCACCTCCGAGTGAGCTCTCCGCTGCAGTTGGGACGTTCGCTACCGATCTAAACTCGCGTTTAAAAGGGAGATGCCAGTGCAAGTGATGCCTCCTAACACATTAGTTGCAGTTGGTCCTTGTCAGTTCCGAGGATCCTTATGATTCCAACTGTTGTGGCAATGTGTGACGCATACAAGGAGGACATAGTAGTACTATTTATGTAGCAGAAATATTTAACAAGTGGTACTTGCAACGCAGAGGCATTGTGAGACACAAAATTTTACGTATGCTGTGGCATTAGAATGTATTTTTTCCTTTCGCTTTGTAATTAAGGAACCTATTTGACAGTGCTCCAATATCTGGAGAAATGTGGGCCTCCTCCTCCCCTTATAGCCCTCCTTCCCTCTCCGAGTGAGCTCTCCGCTGCAGTTGGGACGTTCGCTACCGATCTAAACTCGCGGTAAAAGGGAGATGCCAGTGCAAGTCATGCCTCCTAACACATTAGTCGCAGTTGGTCCTTGTCAGGTCCAAGTTCCTTATGATTCCAACTGTTGTGACAATGTGTGACACATACAAGGAGGTCATAGTAGTACTATTTATGTAGCAGAAATATTTAACAAGTGGTACTTGCAACGCAGAGGCATTGTGAGCCACAAAATTTTAACTAGACTGTGGCATTAGAATGTATTAAGTAACTTTAGCTTTGTAATTAAGGATCCTATCTGACATTTCTCCAATATCTGGAGAAATGTGGGCCTCCTCCTCCCCTTGTAGCCCTCCTTCCCTCTCCGAGTGAACTCTCAGCCGCAGTTGGGACGTTCACTACCGATCTAAACTAGCGTTTAAAAGGGAGATGCCAGTGCAAGTGTTGCATCCTAACACATTAGTTGCAGTTGGTCCTTGTCAGTTCCAAGGATCCTTATGATTCCAACTGTTGTAGCAATGTGTGACACATACAAGGAGGTCGTAGTAGTACTATTTATGTAGCAGAAATATTTAACAAGTGGTACTTGCAACGCAGAGGCATTGTGAGCCACAAAATTTTAACTAGACTGTGGCATTAGAATGTGTTAAGTCCCTTTAGCTTTGCAATTAAGGATCCTATTTGACATTTCTCCAATATCTGGAGAAATGTGGGCCTCCGCCTCCCCTTATAGCCCTCCTTCCCTCTCCGAGTGAGCTCTCCGCTGCAGTTGGGACGTTCGCTACCGATCTAAACTCGCGGTTAAAAGGGAGATTCCAGTGCAAGTGATGCCTCCTAACACATTAGTCGCAGTTGGTCCTTGTCAGTTCCAAGGATCCTTATGATTCCAACTGTTGTGGCAATGTGTGACACATAAAAGGAGGTCATAGTAGTACTATTTATGTAGCAGAAATATTTAACAAGTGGTACTTGAAACGCAAAGGCATTGTGAGCCACAAAATTTTAACTAGACTGTGTCATTAGAATGTGTTAAGTCCCTTTAGCTTTGTAATTAAGGAACCTATCTGACATTTCTCCAATATCTGGAGAAATGTGGGCCTCCGCCTCCCCTTATAGCCCTCCTTCCATCTCCGAGTGAGCTCTCCGCTGCAGTTGGTACGTTCGCTACCGATCTAAACTCGCGTTTAAAAGGGAGATGCCAGTGCAAGTGATGCCTCCTAACACATTAGTTGCAGTTGGTCCTTGTCAGTTCCGAGGATCCTTATGATTCCAACTGTTGTGGCAATGTGTGACGCATACAAGGAGGTCGTAGTAGTACTATTTATGTAGCAGAAATATTTAACAAGTGGTACTTGCAATGCAGAGGCATTGTGAGCCACAAAATTTTAACTAGACTGTGGCATTAGAATGTGTTAAGTCCCTTTAGCTTTGTAATTAAGGAACCTATCTGACATTTCTCCAATATCTGGAGAAATGAGGGCTTCCGCCTCCCCTTATAGCCCTCCTTCCCTCTCCGAGTGAGCTCCCCGCTGCAGTTTTGACGTTCGCTACTGATCTGAACTCGCGTTTAAAAGGGAGATGCCAGTGCAAGTGATGCCTCCTAACACATTAGTCGCAGTTGGTCCTTGTCAGTTCCAAGGATCCTTATGATTCTAACTGCTGTGGCAATGTGTGACACATACAAGGAGGTCATAGTAGTACAATTTATGTAGCAGAAGTATTTAACAAGTGGTACTTGCAACGCAGAGGCATTGTGAGCTACAAAATTTTAACTAGACTGTGGCATTAGAATGTATTAAGTAACTTTAGCTTTGTAATTAAGGAACCTATCTGACATTTCTCCAATATCTGGAGAAATGTGGGCCTCCTCCCCTTATAGCCCTCCTCCCCTCTCCGTGTGAGCCCTCCGCTGCCATTGGGACGTTCGCTACCGATCTAAGCTCACGGTTAAAAAGGATATTGTAGTGCAAGTGATGCCTCCTAACATATTAGTCGCAGTTGGTCCTTGTCAGTTCCAAGGATCCTTATGATTGCAACTGTTGTGGCAATGTGTGACACATACAAGGAGGTCATAGTAGTACTATTTATGTAGCAGAATTATTTAACAAGTGGTACTTGCGATGCAGAGGCATTGTGAGCCACAAAATTTTAACTAGACTGTGTCATTAGAATGTGTTAACTCCCTTTAGCTTTGTAATTAAGGAACCTATCTGACATTTCTCCAATATCTGGAGAAATGTGGGCCTCCGCCTCCCCTTATAGCCCTCCTTCCATTTCCGAGTGAGCTCTCCGCTGCAGTTGGGACGTTCGCTACCGATCTAAACTCGCGATTAAAAGGGAGATGCCAGTGCAAGTGATGCCTCCTAACACATTAGTCGCAGTTGGTCCTTGTCAGTTCCAAGGATCGTTATGATTCCAACTGTTGTGGCAATGTGAGACACATACAAGGAGGTCATAGTAGTACAATTTATGTAGCAGAAGTATTTAAGAAGTGGTACTTGCAACGCAGAGGCATTGTGAGCCACAAAATTTTAACTAGACTGTGCCATTAGAATGTATTAAGTCCCTTTAGCTTTGTAATTAAGGAACCTATCTGACATTTCTCCAATATCTGGAGAAATGTGGGCCTCCTCCTCCCCTTATAGCCCACCTTCATTTTCCGAGTGAGCTCTCCGCTGCAGTCGGGACGTTCGCTACCGATCTAAACTCGTGGTTAAAAGGGAGATGCCAGTGCAAGTGGTGCCTCCTAACACATTAGTCGCAGTTGGTCCTTGTCAGGTCCAAGTTCCTTATGATTCCAACTGTTGTGACAATGTGTGACACATACAACGAGGTCATAGTAGCACTATTTATGTAGCAGAAATATTTAACAAGTGGTACTTGCAACGCAGAGGCATTGTGAGCCACAAAATTTTAACTAGACTGTGGCATTAGAATGTATTAAGTAACTTTAGCTTTGTAATTAAGGATCCTATCTGACATTTCTCCAATATCTGGAGAAATGTGGGCCTCCTCCTCCCCTTATAGCCCTCCTTCCCTCTCCGAGTGAACTCTCAGCCGCAGTTGGGACGTTCACTACCGATCTAAACTAGCGTTTAAAAGGGAGATGCCAGTGCAAGTGTTGCATCCTAACACATTAGTTGCAGTTGGTCCTTGTCAGTTCCAAGGATCCTTATGATTCCAACTGTTGTAGCAATGTGTGACACATACAAGGAGGTCGTAGTAGTACTATTTATGTAGCAGAAATATTTAACAAGTGGTACTTGCAACGCAGAGGCATTGTGAGCCACAAAATTTTAACTAGACTGTGGCATTAGAATGTGTTAAGTCCCTTTAGCTTTGCAATTAAGGATCCTATTTGACATTTCTCCAATATCTGGAGAAATGTGGGCCTCCGCCTCCCCTTATAGCCCTCCTTCCCTCTCCGAGTGAGCTCTCCGCTGCAGTTGGGACGTTCGCTACCGATCTAAACTCGCGGTTAAAAGGGAGATTCCAGTGCAAGTGATGCCTCCTAACACATTAGTCGCAGTTGGTCCTTGTCAGTTCCAAGGATCATTATGATTCCAACTGTTGTGGCAATGTGTGACACAAAAAAGGAGGTCATAGTAGTACTATTTATGTAGCAGAAATATTTAACAAGTGGTACTTGAAACGCAAAGGCATTGTGAGCCACAAAATTTTAACTAGACTGTGTCATTAGAATGTGTTAAGTCCCTTTAGCTTTGTAATTAAGGAACCTATCTGACATTTCTCCAATATCTGGAGAAATGTGGGCCTCCGCCTCCCCTTATAGCCCTCCTTCCACCTCCGAGTGAGCTCTCCGCTGCAGTTGGGACGTTCGCTACCGATCTAAACTCGCGTTTAAAAGGGAGATGCCAGTGCAAGTGATGCCTCCTAACACATTAGTTGCAGTTGGTCCTTGTCAGTTCCGAGGATCCTTATGATTCCAACTGTTTTGGCAATGTGTGACGCATACAAGGAGGTCGTAGTAGTACTATTTATGTAGCAGAAATATTTAACAAGTGGTACTTGCAATGCAGAGGCATTGTGAGCCACAAAATTTTAACTAGACTGTGGCATTAGAATGTGTTAAGTCCCTTTAGCTTTGTAATTAAGGAACCTATCTGACATTTCTCCAATATCTGGAGAAATGTGGGCCTCCTCCCCTTATAGCCCTCCTTCCCTCTCCGAGTGAGCTCTCCGCTGCAGTTGGGACGTTCGCTACCGATCTAAACTTGCGTTTAAAAGGGGATGCCAGTGCAAGTGATGCCTCCTAACACATTAGTCGCAGTTGGTCCTTGTCAGTTCCAAGGGTCCTTATGATTCCAACTGTTGTGGCAATGTGTGACACATACAAGGAGGTCGTACTAGTACTATTTATGTAGCAGAAATATTTAACAAGTGGTATTTGCAACGCAGAGGCATTGTGAGCCACAAAATTTTAACTAGACTGTGGCATTAGAATGTATTAAGTAACTTTAGCTTTGTAATTAAGGAACCTATCTGACATTTCTCCAATGTCTGGAGAAATGTGGGCCTCCTCCCCTTATAGCCCTCCTTCCCTCTCCGAGTGAGCTCTCCGCTGCAGTTGGGACGTTCACTACCGATCTAAACTCGCGTTTAAAAGGGAGATGCCAGTGCAAGTGATGCCTCCTAACACATTAGTTGCAGTTGGTCCTTGTCAGTTCCGAGGATCCTTATGATTCCAACTGTTTTGGCAATGTGTGACGCATACAAGGAGGTCGTAGTAGTACTATTTATGTAGCAGAAATATTTAACAAGTGGTACTTGCAATGCAGAGGCATTGTGAGCCACAAAATTTTAACTAGACTGTGGCATTAGAATGTGTTAAGTCCCTTTAGCTTTGTAATTAAGGAACCTATCTGACATTTCTCCAATATCTGGAGAAATGTGGGCCTCCTCCCCTTATAGCCCTCCTTCCCTCTCCGAGTGAGCTCTCCGCTGCAGTTGGGACGTTCGCTACCGATCTAAACTTGCGTTTAAAAGGGGATGCCAGTGCAAGTGATGCCTCCTAACACATTAGTCGCAGTTGGTCCTTGTCAGTTCCAAGGGTCCTTATGATTCCAACTGTTGTGGCAATGTGTGACACATACAAGGAGGTCGTACTAGTACTATTTATGTAGCAGAAATATTTAACAAGTGGTATTTGCAACGCAGAGGCATTGTGAGCCACAAAATTTTAACTAGACTGTGGCATTAGAATGTATTAAGTAACTTTAGCTTTGTAATTAAGGAACCTATCTGACATTTCTCCAATGTCTGGAGAAATGTGGGCCTCCTCCCCTTATAGCCCTCCTTCCCTCTCCGAGTGAGCTCTCCGCTGCAGTTGGGACGTTCACTACCGATCTAAACTCACGGTTAAAAAGGAGATTGTAGTGCAAGTGATGCCTCCTAACATATTAGTCGCAGTTGGTCCTTGTCAGTTCCAAGGATCCTTATGATTGCAACTGTTGTGGCAATGTGTGACACATACAAGGAGGTCATAGTAGTACTATTTATGTAGCAGAATTATTTAACAAGTGGTACTTGCGACGCAGAGGCATTGTGAGCCACAAAATTTTAACTAGACTGTGTCATTAGAATGTGTTAACTCCCTTTAGCTTTGTAATTAAGGAACCTATCTGACATTTCTCCAATATCTGGAGAAATGTGGGCCTCCGCCTCCCCTTATAGCCCCCCTTCCATTTCCGAGTGAGCTCTCCGCTGCAGTTGGGACGTTCGCTACCGATCTAAACTCGCGGTTAAAAGGGAGATGCCAGTGCAAGTGATGCCTCCTAACACATTAGTTGCAGTTGGTCATTGTCAGTTCCGAGGATCCTTATGATTCCAACTGTTGTGGCAATGTGTGACGCATACAAGGAGGTCGTAGTAGTACTATTTATGTAGCAGAAATATTTAACAAGTGGTACTTGCAACGCAGAGGCATTGTGAGCCACAAAATTTTAACTAGACTGTGGCATTAGAATGTGTTAAGTCCCTTTAGCTTTGTAATTAAGGAACCTATCTGACATTTCTCCAATATCTGGAGAAATGAGGGCTTCCGCCTCCCCTTATAGCCCTCCTTCCCTCTCCGAGTGAGCTCCCCGCTGCAGTTTTGACGTTCGCTACTGATCTGAACTCGCGTTTAAAAGGGAGATGCCAGTGCAAGTGATGCCTCCTAACACATTAGTCGCAGTTGGTCCTTGTCAGTTCCAAGGATCCTTATGATTCTAACTGTTGTGGCAATGTGTGACACATACAAGGAGGTCATAGTAGTACAATTTATGTAGCAGAAGTATTTAACAAGTGGTACTTGCAACGCAGAGGCATTGTGAGCCACAAAATTTTAACTAGACTGTGGCATTAGAATGTATTAAGTAACTTTAGCTTTGTAATTAAGGAACCTATCTGACATTTCTCCAATATCTGGAGAAATGTGGGCCTCCTCCCCTTATAGCCCTCCTTCCCTCTCCGAGTGAGCTCTCCGCTGCCATTGGGACGTTCGCTACCGATCTAAGCTCACGGTTAAAAAGGAGATTGTAGTGCAAGTGATGCCTCCTAACATATTAGTCGCAGTTGGTCCTTGTCAGTTCCAAGGATCCTTATGATTGCAACTGTTGTGGCAATGTGTGACACATACAAGGAGGTCATAGTAGTACTATTTATGTAGCAGAATTATTTAACAAGTGGTACTTGCGATGCAGAGGCATTGTGAGCCACAAAATTTTAACTAGACTGTGTCATTAGAATGTGTTAACTCCTTTAGCTTTGTAATTAAGGAACCTATCTGACATTTCTCCAATATCTGGAGAAATGTGGGCTTCCGCCTCCCCTTATAGCCCTCCTTCCATTTCCGAGTGAGCTCTCCGCTGCAGTTGGGACGTTCGCTACCGATCTAAACTCGCGGTTAAAAGGGAGATGCCAGTGCAAGTGATGCCTCCTAACACATTAGTCGCAGTTGGTCCTTGTCAGTTCCAAGGATCGTTATGATTCCAACCGTTGTGGCAATGTGAGACACATACAAGGAGGTCATAGTAGTACAATTTATGTAGCAGAAGTATTTAAGAAGTGGTACTTGCAACGCAGAGGCATTGTGAGCCACAAAATTTTAACTAGACTGTGCCATTAGAATGTATTAAGTCCCTTTAGCTTTGTAATTAAGGAACCTATCTGACATTTCTCCAATATCTGGAGAAATGTGGGCCTCCTCCTCCCCTTATAGCCCACCTTCATTTTCCGAGCGAGCTCTCCGCTGCAGTCGGGACGTTCGCTACCGATCTAAACTCGCGGTTAAAAGGGAGATGCCAGTGCAAGTGGTGCCTCCTAACACATTAGTCGCAGTTGGTCCTTGTCAGGTCCAAGTTCCTTATGATTCCAACTGTTGTGACAATGTGTGACACATACAAGGAGGTCATAGTAGTACTATTTATGTAGCAGAAATATTTAACAAGTGGTACTTGCAACGCAGAGGCATTGTGAGCCACAAAATTTTAACTAGACTGTGGCATTAGAATGTATTAAGTAACTTTAGCTTTGTAATTAAGGATCCTATCTGACATTTCTCCAATATCTGGAGAAATGTGGGCCTCCTCCTCCCCTTATAGCCCTCCTTCCCTCTCCGAGTGAACTCTCAGCCGCAGTTGGGACGTTCACTACCGATCTAAACTAGCGTTTAAAAGGGAGATGCCAGTGCAAGTGTTGCATCCTAACACATTAGTTGCAGTTGGTCCTTGTCAGTTCCAAGGATCCTTATGATTCCAACTGTTGTGGCAATGTGTGACACATAAAAGGAGGTCGTAGTAGTACTATTTATGTAGCAGAAATATTTAACAAGTGGTACTTGCAACGCAGAGGCATTGTGAGCCACAAAATTTTACCTAGACTGTGTCATTAGAATGTGTTAACTCCCTTTAGCTTTGTAATTAAGGAACCTATCTGACATTTCTCCAATATCTGGAGAAATGTGGGCCTCCGCCTCCCCTTATAGCCCCCCTTCCATTTCCGAGTGAGCTCTCCGCTGCAGTTGGGACGTTCGCTACCGATCTAAACTCGCGGTTAAAAGGGAGATGCCAGTGCAAGTGATGCCTCCTAACACATTAGTTGCAGTTGGTCCTTGTCAGTTCCGAGGATCCTTATGATTCCAACTGTTGTGGCAATGTGTGACGCATACAAGGAGGTCGTAGTAGTACTATTTATGTAGCAGAAATATTTAACAAGTGGTACTTGCAACGCAGAGGCATTGTGAGCCACAAAATTTTAACTAGACTGTGGCATTAGAATGTGTTAAGTCCCTTTAGCATTGTAATTAAGGAACCTATCTGACATTTCTCCAATATCTGGAGAAATGAGGGCTTCCGCCTCCCCTTATAGCCCTCCTTCCCTCTCCGAGTGAGCTCCCCGCTGCAGTTTTGACGTTCGCTACTGATCTGAACTCGCGTTTAAAAGGGAGATGCCAGTGCAAGTGATGCCTCCTAACACATTAGTCGCAGTTGGTCCTTGTCAGTTCCAAGGATCCTTATGATTCTAACTGTTGTGGCAAAGTGTGACACATACAAGGAGGTCATAGTAGTACAATTTATGTAGCAGAAGTATTTAACAAGTGGTACTTGCAACGCAGAGGCATTGTGAGCCACAAAATTTTAACTAGACTGTGGCATTAGAATGTATTAAGTAACTTTAGCTTTGTAATTAAGGAACCTATCTGACATTTCTCCAATATCTGGAGAAATGTGGGCCTCCTCCCCTTATAGCCCTCCTTCCCTCTCCGAGTGAGCTCTCCGCTGCCATTGGGACGTTCGCTACCGATCTAAGCTCACGGTTAAAAAGGAGATTGTAGTGCAAGTGATGCCTCCTAACATATTAGTCGCAGTTGGTCCTTGTCAGTTCCAAGGATCCTTATGATTGCAACTGTTGTGGCAATGTGTGACACATACAAGGAGGTCATAGTAGTACTATTTATGTAGCAGAATTATTTAACAAGTGGTACTTGCGATGCAGAGGCATTGTGAGCCACAAAATTTTAACTAGACTGTGTCATTAGAATGTGTTAACTCCTTTAGCTTTGTAATTAAGGAACCTATCTGACATTTCTCCAATATCTGGAGAAATGTGGGCCTCCGCCTCCCCTTATAGCCCTCCTTCCATTTCCGAGTGAGCTCTCTGCTGCAGTTGGGACGTTCGCTACCGATCTAAACTCGCGGTTAAAAGGGAGATGCCAGTGCAAGTGATGCCTCCTAACACATTAGTCGCAGTTGGTCCTTGTCAGTTCCAAGGATCGTTATGATTCCAACCGTTGTGGCAATGTGAGTCACATACAAGGAGGTCATAGTAGTACAATTTATGTAGCAGAAGTATTTAAGAAGTGGTACTTGCAACGCAGAGGCATTGTGAGCCACAAAATTTTAACTAGACTGTGCCATTAGAATGTATTAAGTCCCTTTAGCTTTGTAATTAAGGAACCTATCTGACATTTCTCCAATATCTGGAGAAATGTGGGCCTCCTCCTCCCCTTATAGCCCACCTTCATTTTCCGAGTGAGCTCTCCGCTGCAGTCGGGACGTTCGCTACCGATCTAAACTCGCGGTTAAAAGGGAGATGCCAGTGCAAGTGGTGCCTCCTAACACATTAGTCGCAGTTGGTCCTTGTCAGGTCCAAGTTCCTTATGATTCCAACTGTTGTGACAATGTGTGACACATACAAGGAGGTCATAGTAGTACTATTTATGTAGCAGAAATATTTAACAAGTGGTACTTGCAACGCAGAGGCATTGTGAGCCACAAAATTTTAACTAGACTGTGGCATTAGAATGTATTAAGTAACTTTAGCTTTGTAATTAAGGATCCTATCTGACATTTCTCCAATATCTGGAGAAATGTGGGCCTCCTCCTCCCCTTATAGCCCTCCTTCCCTCTCCGAGTGAACTCTCAGCCGCAGTTGGGACGTTCACTACCGATCTAAACTAGCGTTTAAAAGGGAGATGCCAGTGCAAGTGTTGCATCCTAACACATTAGTTGCAGTTGGTCCTTGTCAGTTCCAAGGATCCTTATGATTCCAACTGTTGTGGCAATGTGTGACACATAAAAGGAGGTCGTAGTAGTACTATTTATGTAGCAGAAATATTTAACAAGTGGTACTTGCAACGCAGAGGCATTGTGAGCCACAAAATTTTAACTAGACTGTGGCATTAGAATGTGTTAAGTCCCTTTAGCTTTGCAATTAAGGATCCTATTTGACATTTCTCCAATATCTGGAGAAATGTGGGCCTCCGCCTCCCCTTATAGCATTCCTTCCCTCTCCGAGTGAGCTCTCCGCTGCAGTTGGGACGTTCGCTACCGATCTAAACTCGCGGTTAAAAGGGAGATTCCAGTGCAAGTGATGCCTCCTAACACATTAGTCGCAGTTGGTCCTTGTCAGTTCCAAGGATCCTTATGATTCCAACTGTTGTGGCAATGTGTGACACATAAAAGGAGGTCATAGTAGTACTATTTATGTAGCAGAAATATTTAACAAGTGGTACTTGAAACGCAGAGGCATTGTGAGCCACAAAATTTTAACTAGACTGTGTTATTAGAATGTGTTAAGTCCCTTTAGCTTTGTAATTAAGGAACCTATCTGACATTTCTCCAATATCTGGAGAAATGTGGGCCTCCGCCTCCCCTTATAGCCCTCCTTCCACCTCCGAGTGAGCTCTCCGCTGCAGTTGGGACGTTCGCTACCGATCTAAACTCGCGTTTAAAAGGGAGATGCCAGTGCAAGTGATGCCTCCTAACACATTAGTTGCAGTTGGTCCTTGTCAGTTCCGAGGATCCTTATGATTCCAACTGTTGTGGCAATGTGTGACGCATACAAGGAGGTCGTAGTAGTACTATTTATGTAGCAGAAATATTTAACAAGTGGTACTTGCAATGCAGAGGCATTGTGAGCCACAAAATTTTAACTAGACTGTGGCATTAGAATATGTTAAGTCCCTTTAGCTTTGTAATTAAGGAACCTATCTGACATTTCTCCAATATCTGGAGAAATGTGGGCCTCCTCCCCTTATAGCCCTCCTTCCCTCTCCGAGTGAGCTCTCCGCTGCAGTTGGGACGTTCGCTACCGATCTAAACTTGCGTTTAAAAGGGAGATGCCAGTGCAAGTGATGCCTCCTAACACATTAGTCGCAGTTGGTCCTTGTCAGTTCCAAGGGTCCTTATGATTCCAACTGTTGTGGCAATGTGTGACACATACAAGGAGGTCGTACTAGTACTATTTATGTAGCAGAAATATTTAACAAGTGGTACTTGCAACGCAGAGGCATTGTGAGCCACAAAATTTTAACTAGACTGTGGCATTAGAATGTGTTAAGTAACTTTAGCTTTGTAATTAAGGAACCTATCTGACATTTCTCCAATATCTGGAGAAATGTGGGCCTCCTCCCCTTATAGCCCTCCTTCCCTCTCCGAGTGAGCTCTCCGCTGCCATTGGGACGTTCGCTACCGATCTAAACTCACGGTTAAAAAGGAGATTGTAGTGCAAGTGATGCCTCCTAACATATTAGTCGCAGTTGGTCCTTGTCAGTTCCAAGGATCCTTATGATTGCAACTGTTGTGGCAATGTGTGACACATACAAGGAGGTCATAGTAGTACTATTTATGTAGCAGAATTATTTAACAAGTGGTACTTGCGATGCAGAGGCATTGTGAGCCACAAAATTTTAACTAGACTGTGTCATTAGAATGTGTTAAGTCCCTTTAGCTTTGTAATTAAGGAACCTATCTGACATTTCTCCAATATCTGGAGAAATGTGGGCCTCCGCCTCCCCTTATAGCCCTCCTTCCATTTCCGAGTGAGCTCTCCGCTGCAGTTGGGACGTTCGCTACCGATCTAAACTCGCGGTTAAAAGGGAGATGCCAGTGCAAGTGATGCCTCCTAACACATTAGTTGCAGTTGGTCCTTGTCAGTTCCGAGGATCCTTATGATTCCAAATGTTGTGGCAATGTGTGACGCATACAAGGAGGTCGTAGTAGTACTATTTATGTACCAGAAATATTTAACAAGTGGTACTTGCAACGCAGAGGCATTGTGAGCCACAAAATTTTAACTAGACTGTGGCATTAGAATGTATTAAGTAACTTTAGCTTTGTAATTAAGGAACCTATCTGACATTTCTCCAATATCTGGAGAAATGTGGGCCTCCTCCTCCCCTTATAGCCCTCCTTCATTTTCCGAGTGAGCTCTCCGCTGCAGTTGGGACGTTCGCTACCGATCTAAACTCGCGGTAAAAGGGAGATGCCAGTGCAAGTGCGGCCTCCTAACACATTAGTCGCAGTTGGTCCTTGTCAGTTCCAAGGATCGTTATGATTCCAACTGTTGTGGCAATGTGTGACACATACAAGGAGGTCATAGTAGTACAATTTATGTAGCAGAAGTATTTAAGAAGTGGTACTTGCAACGCAGAGGCATTGTGAGCCACAAAATTTTAAGTAGACTGTGCCATTAGAATGTATTAAGTCCCTTTAGCTTTGTAATTAAGGAACCTATCTGACATTTCTCCAATACCTGGAGAAATGTGGGCCTCATCCTCCCCTTATAGCCCTCCTTCATTTTCCGAGTGAGCTCTCCGCTGCAGTCGGGACGTTCGCTACCGATCTAAACTCGCGGTTAAAAGGGAGATGCCAGTGCAAGTGGTGCCTCCTAACACATTAGTCGCAGTTGGTCCTTGTCAGGTCCAAGTTCCTTATGATTCCAACTGTTGTGACAATGTGTGACACATACAAGGAGGACATAGTAGTACTATTTATGTAGCAGAAATATTTAACAAGTGGTACTTGCAACGCAGAGGCATTGTGAGCCACAAAATTTTAACTAGACTTTGGCATTAGAATGTATTAAGTAACTTTAGCTTTGTAGTTAAGGAACCTATCTGACATTTCTCCAATATCTGGAGAAATGTGGGCCTCCTCCTCCCCTTATAGCCCTCCTTCCCTCTCCGAGTGAGCTCTCAGCCGCAGTTGGGACGTTCACTACCGATCTAAACTAGCGTTTAAAAGGGAGATGCCAGTGCAAGTGTTGCATCCTAACACATTAGTTGCAGTTGGTCCTTGTCAGTTCCAAGGATCCTTATGATTCCAACTGTTGTGGCAATGTGTGACACATACAAGGAGGTCGTAGTAGTACTATTTATGTAGCAGAAATATTTAACAAGTGGTACTTGCAACGCAGAGGCATTGTGAGCCACAAAATTGTAACTAGACTTTGGCATTAGAATGTATTAAGTAACTTTAGCTTTGTAGTTAAGGAACCTATCTGACATTTCTCCAATATCTGGAGAAATGGGGGCCTCCTTTTCCCCTTACAGCCCTCCTTCCCTCTCCGAGTGAGCTCTCCGCTGCAGTTGGGACGTTCGCTACCGATCTAAACTCGCGGAAAAAGGGAGATGCCAGTGCAAGTGATGCCTCCTAACACATTAGTCGCAGTTGGTCCTTGTCAGTTCCAAGGATCGTTATGATTCCAACTGTTGTGGCAATGTGTGACACATACAAGGAGGTCATAGTAGTACAATTCATGTAGCAGAAGTATTTAAGAAGTGGTACTTGCAACGCAGAGGCATTGTGAGCCACAAAATTTTAACTAGACTGTGGCATTAGAATGTATTAAGTCCCTTTAGCTTTGTAATTAAGGAACCTATCTGACATTTCTCCAATATCTGGAGAAATGTGGGCCTCCTCCTCCCCTTATAGCCCTCCTTCCCTCTCCGAGTGAGCTCTCCGCTGCAGTCGGGACGTTCGCTACCGATCTAAACTCGCGGTTAAAAGGGAGATGCCAGTGCAAGTGGTGCCTCCTAACACATTAGTCGCAGTTGGTCCTTGTCAGTTCCGAGGATCCTTATGATTCCAACTGTTGTGGCAATGTGTGACGCATACAAGGAGGTCGTAGTAGTACTATTTATGTAGCAGAAATATTTAACAAGTGGTACTTGCAACGCAGAGGCATTGTGAGACACAAAATTTTACGTATACTGTGGCATTAGAATGTATTTTTTCCTTTCGCTTTGTAATTAAGGAACCTATCTGACATTTCTCCAATATCTGGAGAAATGTGGGCCTCCTCCTCCTACCCTTATAGCCCTCCTTCCCTCTCCGAGTGAGCTCTCCGCTGCAGTTGGGACGTTCGCTACCGATCTAAACTCGCGGTAGAAGGGAGATGCCACTGCAAGTGATGCCTCCTAACACATTAGTCGCAGTTGGTCCTTGTCAGTTCCAAGGATCCTTATGATTGCAACTGTTGTGGCAATGTGTGACACATACAAGGAGGTCATAGTAGTACTATTTATGTAGCAGAATTATTTAACAAGTGGTACTTGCAACGCAGAGGCATTGTGAGACACAAAATTTTACGTGTACTGTGGAATTAGAATGTATTTTTTCCTTTCGCTTTGTAATTAAGGAACCTATCTGACATTTCTCCAATATCTGGAGAAATGTGGGCCTCCTCCTCCCCTTATAGCCCTCCTTCCCTCTCCGAGTGAGCTCTCTGCTGCAGTTGGGACGTTCGCTACCGATCTAAACTCGCGTTTAAAAGGGAGATGCCAGTGCAAGTGATGCCTCCTAACACATTAGTTGCAGTTGGTCCTTGTCAGTTCCGAGGATCCTTATGATTCCAACTGTTGTGGCAATGTGTGACGCATACAAGGAGGTCGTAGTAGTACTATTTATGTAGCAGAAATATTTAACAAGTGGTTCTTGCACCGCAGAGTCATTGTGAAACACAAAATTTTACGTATACTGTGGCATTAGAATGTATTAAGTTCCTTTCGCCTTGTAATTAAGCAACCTATCTGACATTTCTCCAATATCTGGAGAAATGTGGGCCTCCTCCTCCATTTATAGCCGTCCTTCCCTCTCCGAGTGAGCTCTCCGCTGCAGGTGGGACGTTCGCTACCGATCTAAACTCGCGTTAAAAAGGGAGATGCCAGTGCAAGTGATGCCTCCTAACACATTAGTTGCAGTTGGTCCTTGTCAGTTCCGAGGATCCTTATGATTCCAACTGTTGTGGCAATGTGTGACGCATACAAGGAGGTCGTAGTAGTACTATTTATGTAGCAGAAATATTTAACAAGTGGTACTTGCAACGCAGAGGCATTGTGAGACACAAAATTTTACGTATACTGTGGCATTAGAATGTATTTTTTCCTTTCGCTTTGTAATTAAGGAACCTATCTGACATTTCTCCAATATCTGGAGTAATGTCGGCCTCCCCCTCCCCTTATAGCCCTCCTTCCCTCTCCGAGTGAGCTCTCCGCTGCAGTTGGGACGTTCGCTACCGATCTAAACTCGCGTTTAAAAGGGAGATGCCAGTGCAAGTGATGCCTCCTAACACATTAGTTGCAGTTGGTCCTTGTCAGTTCCGAGGATCCTTATGATTCCAACTGTTGTGGCAATGTGTGACGCATACAAGGAGGTCGTAGTAGTACTATTTATGTAGCAGAAATATTTAACAAGTGGTACTTGCAACGCAGAGGCATTGTGAAACACAAAATTTTACGTATACTGTGGCATTAGAATGTATTAAGTTCCTTTCGCCTTGTAATTAAGCAACCTATCTGACATTTCTCCAATATCTGGAGAAATGTGGGCCTCCTCCTCCATTTATAGCCGTCCTTCCCTCTCCGAGTGAGCTCTCCGCTGCAGTTGGGACGTTCGCTACCGATCTAAACTCGCGTTTAAAAGGGAGATGCCAGTGCAAGTGTTGCCTCCTAACACATTAGTCGCAGTTGGTCCTTGTCAGTTCCAAGGGTCCTTATGATTCCAACTGTTGTGGCAATGTGTGACACATACAAGGAGGTCGTACTAGTACTATTTATGTAGCAGAAATATTTAACAAGTGGTACTTGCAACGCAGAGGCATTGTGAGCCACAAAATTTTAACTAGACTGTGGCATTAGAATGTGTTAAGTCCCTTTAGCTTTGTAATTAAGGAACCTATCTGACATTTCTCCAATATCTGGAGAAATGAGGGCCTCCGCCTCCCCTTATAGCCCTCCTTCCCTCTCTGAGTCAGCTCTCCGCTGCAGTTTTGACGTTCGCTACTGAACTGAACTCGCGTTTAAAAGGGAGATGCCAGTGCAAGTGATGCCTCCTAACACATTAGTTACAGTGGGTCCTTGTCAGTTCCGAGGATCCTTATGATTCCAACTGTTGTGGCAATGTGTGACGCATACAAGGAGGTCGTAGTAGTACTATTTATGTAGCAGAAATTTTTAACAAGTGGTACTTGCAACGCAGAGGCATTGTGAGACACAAAATTTTACGTGTACTGTGGCATTAGAATGTATTTTTTCCTTTCGCTTTGTAATTAAGGAACCTATCTGACATTTCTCCAATATCTGGAGAAATGTGGGCCTCCTCCTCCCCTTATAGCCCTCCTTCCCTTTCCGAGTGAGCTCTCCGCTGCAGTTGGGACGTTCGCTACCGATCTAAACTCGGGTTTAAAAGGGAGATGCCAGTGCAAGTGATGCCTCCTAACACATTAGTTGCAGTGGGTCCTTGTCAGTTCCGAGGATCCTTATGATTCCAACTGTTGTGGCAATGTGTGACGCATACAAGGAGGTCGTAGTAGTACTATTTATGTAGCAGAAATATTTAACAAGTGGTACTTGCAACGCAGAGGCATTGTGAGACACAAAATTTTACGTGTACTGTGGCATTAGAATGTATTTTTTCCTTTCGCTTTGTAATTAAGGAACCTATCTGACATTTCTCCAATATCTGGAGAAATGTGGGCCTCCTCCTCCCCTTATAGCCCTCCTTCCCTCTCCGAGTGAGCTCTCCGCTGCAGTTGGGACGTTCGCTACCGATCTAAACTCGCGGTAAAAGGGAGATGCCAGTGCAAGTGATGCCTCCTAACACATTAGTCGCAGTTGGTCCTTGTCAGTTCCAAGGATCGTTATGATTCCAACTGTTGTGGCAATGTGTGACACATACAAGAAGGTCATAGTAGTACAATTTATGTAGCAGAAGTATTTAAGAAGTGGTACTTGCAACGCAGAGGCATTGTGAGCCACAAATTTTTAACTAGACTGTGGCATTAGAATGTATTAAGTCCATTTAGCTTTGTAATTAAGGAACCTATCTGACATTTCTCCAATATCTGGAGAAATGTGGGCCTCCTCCTCCCCTTATAGCCCGCCTTCCCTTTCCGAGTGAGCTCTCCGCTGCAGTTGGGACGTTCGCTACCGATCTAAACTCGCGGTTAAAAGGGAGATGCCAGTGCAAGTGGTGCCTCCTAACACATTAGTCGCAGTTGGTCCTTGTCAGGTCCAAGGATCCTTATGATTCCAACAGTTGTGACAATGTGTGACACATACAAGGAGGTTATAGTAGTACTATTTATGTAGCAGATATATTTAACAAGTGGTACTTGCAACGCAGAGGCATTGTGAGCCACAAAATTTTACCTAGACTGTGGCATTAGAATGTGTTAAGTACCTTTAGCTTTGTAATTAAGGAACCTATCTGACATTTCTCCAATATCTGGAGAAATGTGGGCCTCCTCCTCCCCTTATAGCCCTCCTTCCCTCTCCGAGTGAGCTCTCCGCTGCAGTTGGGACGTTCGCTACTGATCTAAACTCGCGTTTAAAAGGGAGATGCCAGTGCAAGCGGTGCCTCCTAACACATTAGTCGCAGTTGGTCCTTGTCAGGTCCAAGTTCCTTATGATTCCAACTGTTGTGGCAATGTGTGACACATACAAGGAGGTCGTACTAGTACTATTTATGTAGCAGAAATATTTAACAAGTGGTACTTGCAACGCAGAGGCATTGTGAGACACAAAATTTTATGTATACTGTGGCATTAGAATGTATTTTTTCCTTTCGCTTTGTAATTATGGAACCTATCTGACATTTCTCCTATATCTGGAGAAATGTGGGCCTCCTCCACCCCTTATAGCCCTCCTTCCCTCTCCGAGTGAGCTCTCCGCTGCAGTTGGGACGTTCGCTACCGATCTAAACTCGCGGTAAAAGGGAGATGCCAGTGCAAGTGATGCCTCCTAACACATTAGTCGCAGTTGGTCCTTGTCAGTTCCAAGGATCCTTATGATTCCAACTGTTGTGGCAATGTGTGACACATACAAGGAGGTCATAGTAGTACAATTTATGTAGCAGAAGTATTTAAGAAGTGGTACTTGCAACGCAGAGGCATTGTGAGCCACAAAATTTTAACTAGACTGTGGCATTAGAATGTATTAAGTCCCTTTAGCTTTGTAATTAAGGAACCTATCTGACATTTCTCCAATATCTGGAGAAATGTGGGCCTAGTCCTCCCCTTATAGCCCTCCTTCCCTCTCCGAGTGAGCTCTCCGCTGTAGTTGGGACGTTCGCTACCGATCTAAACTCGCGGTTAAAAGGGAGATGCCAGTGCAAGTGGTGCCTCCTAACACATTAGTCGCAGTGGGTCGTTGTCAGTTCCAAGGGTCCTTATGATTCCAACTGTTGTGACAATGTGTGACACATACAAGGAGGTCGTACTAGTACTATTTATGTAGCAGAAATATTTAACAAGTGGTACTTGCAACGCAGAGGCATTGTGAGCCACAAAATTTTAACTAGACTGTGGCCTTAGAATGTATTAAGTAACTTTAGCTTTGTAATTAAGGAACCTATCTGACATTTCTCCAATATCTGGAGAAATGTGGGCCTCTGCCTCCCCTTATAGCCCTCCTTCCATCTCCGAGTGAGCTCTCCGCTGCAGTTGGGACGTTCGCTACCGATCTAAACTCGCGTTTAAAAGGGAGATGCCAGTGCAAGTGATGCCTCCTAATACATTAGTCGCTGTTTGTCCTTGTCAGTTCCGAAGATCCTTATGATTCCAACTGTTGTAGCAATGTGTGACACATACAAGGAGGTCGTAGTAGTACTATTTATGTAGCAGAAATATTTAACAAGTGGTATTTGGAACGCAGAGGCATTGTGAGACACAAAATTTTACGTATACTGTGGCATTAGAATGTATTAAGTCCCTTTAGCTTTGTAATTAAGGAACCTATCTGACATTTCTCCAATATCTGGAGAAATGTGGGCCTCCGCCTCCCCTTATAGCCCTCCTTCCATCTCCGAGTGAGCTCTCCGCTGCAGTTGGGACGTTCGCTACCGATCTAAACTCGCGTTTAAAAGGGAGATGCCAGTGCAAGTGATGCCTCCTAACACAATAGTCGCAGTTGGTCCTTGTCAGTTCCAAGTGTCCTTATGATTCCAACTGTTGTGGCAATGTGTGACACATACAAGGAGGTCGTACTAGTACCATTTATGTAGCAGAAATATTTAACAAGTGGTACTTGCAACGCAGAGGCATTGTGAGCCACAAAATTTTAACTAGACTGTGGCATTAGAATGTATTAAGTCCCTTTAGCTTTGTAATTAAGGAACCTATCTGACATTTCTCCAATATCTGGAGAAATGTGGGCCTCCGCCTCCCCTTATAGCCCTCCTTCCATCTCCGAGTGAGCTCTCCGCTGCAGTTGGGACGTTCGCTACCGATCTAAACTCGCGTTTAAAAGGGAGATGCCAGTGCAAGTGATGCCTCCTAACACAATAGTCGCAGTTGGTCCTTGTCATTTCCAAGGGTCCTTATAATTCCAACTGTAGTGGCAATGTGTGACACATACAAGGAGGTCGTACTAGTACTATTTATGTAGCAGAAATATTTAACAAGTGGTACTTGCAACGCAGAGGCATTGTGAGTCACAAAATTTTAACTAGACTGTGGCATTAGAATGTATTAAGTAACTTTAGCTTTGTAATTAAGGAACCTATCTGACATTTCTCCAATATCTGGAGAAATGTGGGCCACCTCCTCCCCTTATAGCCCTCCTTCCCTCTCCGAGTGAGCTCTCCGCTGTAGTTGGGACGTTCGCTACCGATCTAAACTCGCGTTTAAAAGGGAGATGCCAGTGCAAGTGATGCCTCCTAACACATTTGTTGCAGTTGGTCCTTGTCAGTTCCAAGGATCCTTATGATTCCAACTGTTGTGGCAATGTGTGACACATACAAGGAGGTCGTAGTAGTACTATTTATGTAGCAGAAATATTTAACAAGTGGTACTTGCACCGCAGAGGCATTGTGAGCCACAAAATTTTAACTAGACTGTGGCATTAGAATGTGTTAAGTCCCTTTAGCTTTGTAATTAAGGAACCTATCTGACATTTCTCCAATATCTGGAGAAATGTGGGCCTCCGCCTCCCCTTATAGCCCTCCTTCCATCTCCGAGTGAGCTCTCCGCTGCAGTTGGGACGTTCGCTACCGATCTAAACTCGCGTTTAAAAGGGAGATGCCAGTGCAAGTGATGCCTCCTAACACAATAGTCGCAGTTGGTCCTTGTCAGTTCCAAGGGTCCTTATGATTCCAACTGTTGTGGCAATGTGTGACACATACAAGGAGGTCGTACTAGTACTATTTATGTAGCAGAAATATTTACCAAGTGGTACTTGCAACGCAGAGGCATTGTGAGCCACAAAATTTTAACTAGACTGTGGCATTAGAATGTATTAAGTAACTTTAGCTTTGTAATTAAGGAACCTATCTGACATTTCTCCAATATCTGGAGAAATGTGGGCCTCCGCCTCCCCTTATAGCCCTCCTTCCATCTCCGAGTGAGCTCTCCGCTGCAGTTGGGACGTTCGCTACCGATCTAAACTCGCGTTTAAAAAGGAGATGCCAGTGCAAGTGATGCCTCCTAACACAATAGTCGCAGTTGGTCCTTGTCAGTTCCAAGGATCCTTATGGTTCCAACTGTTGTGGCAATGTGTGACACATACAAGGAGGTCGTTGTAGTACTATTTATGTAGCAGAAATATTTAACAAGTGGTACTTGCAACGCAGAGGCATTGTGAGCCACAAAATTTTAACTAGACTGTGGCATTAGAAAGTATTAAGTAACTTTAGCTTTGTAATTAAGGAACCTATGTGACATTTCTCCAATATCTGGAGAAATGTGGGCCTCCTCTTCCCCTTATAGCCCTCCTTCCCTCTCCGAGTGAGCTCTCAGCCGCAGTTGGGACGTTCACTACCGATCTAAACTCGCGTTTAAAAGGTAGATGCCAGTGCAAGTGATGCCTCCTAACACATTAGTCGCAGTTGGTCCTTGTCAGTTCCAAGGGTCCTTATGATTCCAACTGTTGTGGCAATGTGTGACACATACAAGGAAGTCGTACTAGTACTATTTATGTAGCAGAAATATTTAACAAGTGGTACTTGCACCGCAGAGGCATTGTGAGCCACAAAATTTTAACTAGACTGTGTCATTAGAATGTGTTAAGTACCTTTAGCTTTGTAATTAAGGAACCTATCTGACATTTCTCCAATATCTGGAGAAATGTGGGCCTCCGCCTCCCCTTATAGCCCTCCTTCCATCTCCGAGTGAGCTCTCCGCTGCAGTTGGGACGTTCGCTACTGATCTAAACTCGCGTTTAAAAGGGAGATGCAAGTGCAAGTGATGCCTCCTAACACATTAGTCGCAGTTGGTCCTTGTCAGGTCCAAGGATCCTTATGATTCCAACTGTTGTGGCAATGTGTGACACATACAAGGAGGTCATAGTAGTACTATTTATGTAGCAGAAATATTCAACAAGTGGTACTTGCAACGCAGAGGCATTGTGAGCCACAAAATTTTAACTAGACTGTGGCATTAGAATGTGTTACGTCCCTTTAGCTTTGTAATTAAGGAACCTATCTAACATTTCTCCAATATCTGGAGAAAAGTGGGCCTCCTCCTCCCCTTATAGCCCTCCTTCCCTCTGCGAGAGAGCTCTCCGCTGCAGTTGGGACGTTCGCTACTGATCTAAACGCGCGATTACAATGAGATGCCAGTGCAAGTGATGCCTCCTAACACATTAGTCGCAGTTGGTCCTTGTCAGTTCGAAGGATCCTTATGATTCCAACTGTTGTGGCAATGTGTGAAACATACAAGGAGAACATAGTAGTACTATTTATGTAGCAGAAATATTTAACAAGTGGTACTTGCAACGCAGAGGCATTGTGAGCCACAAAATTTTAACTGGACTGTGGCATTAGAATGTATTAAGTCCCTTTAGCTTAGTAATTAGGAACCTATCTGACATTTCTGCAATATCTGGAGAAATGTGGGCCTCCTCCTCCCCTTATAGCCCTCCTTCCCTCTCCGAGTGAGGTCTCCGCTGCAGTTGGGACGTTCGCTACCGATCTAAACTCGCGGTAAAAGGGAGATACCAGTGCAAGTGATGCCTCCTAACACATTAGTCGCAGTTGGTCCTTGTCAGTTCCAAGGATCCTTATGATTCCAACTGTTGTGGCAATGTGTGACACATACAAGGAGGTCATAGTAGTACAATTTATGTAGCAGAATTATTTAACAAGTGGTACTTGCAACGCAGAGGCATTGTGAGCCACAAAATTTTAACTAGACTGTGTCACTAGAATGTGTTAACTCCCTTTAGCTTTGTAATTAAGGAACCTATCTGACATTTCTCCAATATCTGGAGAAATGTGGGCCTCCTCCTCCCCTTATAGCCCTCCTTCCCTCTCCGAGTGAGCTCTCCGCTGCAGTTGGGACGTTCGCTACCGATCTAAACTCACAGTTAAAAGGGAGATTCTAGTGCAAGTGATGCATCCTAACACATTAGTCGCAGTTGGTCCTTGTCAGTTCCAAGGATCCTTATGATTGCAACTGTTGTGGCAATGTGTGACACATACAAGGAGGTCATAGTAGTACTATTTATGTAGCAGAATTATTTAACAAGTGGTACTTGCAACGCAGAGGCATTGTGAGCCACAAAATTTTAACTAGACTGTGTCACTAGAATGTGTTAACTCGCTTTAGCTTTGTAATTAAGGAACCTATCTGACATTTCTCCAATATCTGGAGAAATGTGGGCCTCCTCCTCCCCTTATAGCCCTCCTTCCCTCTCCGAGTGAGCTCTCCGCTGCAGTTGGGACGTTCGCTACCGATCTAAACTCACAGTTAAAAGGGAGATTCTAGTGCAAGTGATGCATCCTAACACATTAGTCGCAGTTGGTCCTTGTCAGTTCCAAGGATCCTTATGATTGCAACTGTTGTGGCAATGTGTGACACATACAAGGAGGTCATAGTAGTACTATTTATGTAGCAGAATTATTTAACAAGTGGTACTTGCAACGCAGAGGCATTGTGAGCCACAAAATTTTAACTAGACTGTGGCATTAGAATGTATTAAGTCCCTTTAGCTTTGTAATTAAGGAACCTATCTGACATTTCTCGAATATCTGGAGAAATGTGGGCCTCCTCCTCCCCTTATAGCCCTCCTTCCCTTTCCGAGTGAGCTCTCCGCTGCAGTTGGGACGTTCGCTACCGATCTAAACTCGCGTTTAAAAGGAAGATGCCAGTGCAAGTGATGCCTCCTAACACATTAGTCGCAGTTGGTCCTTGTCAGTTCCAAGGGTCCTTATGATTCCAACTGTTGTGGCAATGTGTGACACATACAAGGAGGTCGTGCTAGTACTATTTATGTAGCAGAAATATTTAACAAGTGGTACTTGCAACGCAGAGGCATTGTGAGCCACGAAAATTTTAACTAGACTGTGGCATTAGAATGTATTAAGTAACTTTAGCTTTGTAATTAAGGAACCTATCTGACATTTCTCCAATATCTGGAGAAATGTGGGCCTCCTCCTCCCCTTATAGCCCTCCTTCCCTTTCCGAGTGAGCTCTCCGCTGCAGTTGGGACGTTCGCTACCGATCTAAACTCGCGTTTAAAAGGGAGATGCCAGTGCAAGTGATGCCTCCTAACACATTAGTCGCAGTTGGTCCTTGTCAGTTCCAAGGGTCCTTAAGATTCCAACTGTTGTGGCAATGTGTGACACATACAAGGAGGTCGTACTAGTACTATTTATGTAGCAGAAATATTTAACAAGTGGTACTTGCACCGCAGAGGCATTGTGAGCCACGAAAATTTTAACTAGACTGTGGCATTAGAATGTATTAAGTAACTTTAGCTTTGTAATTAAGGAACCTATCTGACATTTCTCCAATATCTGGAGAAATGTGGGCCTCCTCCTCCCCTTATAGCCCTCCTTCCCGCTCCGAGTGAGCTCTCAGCCGCAGTTGGGACGTTCACTACCGATCTAAACTAGCGTTTAAAAGGGAGATGCCAGTGCAAGTGTTGCCTCCTAACACATCAGTTGCAGTTGGTCCTTGTCAGTTCCAAGGATCCTTATGATTCTAACTGTTGTGGCAATGTGTGACACATACAAGGAGGTCGTAGTAGTACTATTTATGTAGCAGAAATATTTAACAAGTGGTACTAGCAACGCAGAGGCATTGCGAGACACAAAATTTTACGTATACTGTGGCATTAGAATGTATTTTTTCCTTTCGCTTTGTAATTAAGGAACCTATCTGACATTTCTCCAATATCTGGAGAAATGTGGGCCTCCTCCTCCCGTTATAGCCCTCCTTCCATCTCCGAGTGAGCTCTCCGCTGCAGTTGGGACGTTCGCTACTGATCTAAACTCGCGTTTAAAAGGGAGATGCCAGTGCAAGTGATGCCTCCTAACACACTAGTCGCAGTTGGTCCTTGTCGGTTCCAAGGATCGTTATGATTCCAACTGTTGTGGCAATGTGTGACACATACAAGGAGGTCATAGTAGTACAATTTATGTAGCAGAAGTATTTAAGAAGTGGTACTTGCAACGCAGAGGCATTGTGAGCCACAAAATTTTAACTAGACTGTGGCATTAGAATGTATTAATTCCCTTTAGCTTTGTAATTAAGGAACCTATCTGACATTTCTCCAATATCTGGAGAAATGTGGGCCTCTGCCTCCCGTTATAGCCCTCCTTCCATCTCCGAGTGAGCTCTCCGCTGCAGTTGGGACGTTCGCTACCGATCTAAACTCGCGTTTAAAAGGGAGATGCCAGTGCAAGTGATGCTTCCTAATACATTAGTCGCTGTTTGTCCTTGTCAGTTCCGAGGATCCTTATGATTCCAACTGTTGTGGCAATGTGTGACACATACAAGGAGGTCGTAGTAGTACTATTTATGTAGCAGAAATATTTAACAAGTGGTATTTGCAGCGCAGAGGCATTGTGAGACACAAAATTTTACGTATACTGTGGCATTAGAATGTATTAAGTCCCTTTAGCTTTGTAATTAAGGAACCTATCTGACATTTCTCCAATATCTGGAGAAATGTGGGCCTCCGCCTCCCCTTATAGCCCTCCTTCCATCTCCGAGTGAGCTCTCCGCTGCAGTTGGGACGTTCGCTACCGATCTAAACTCGCGTTTAAAAGGGAGATGCCAGTGCAAGTGATGCCTCCTAACACAATAGTCGCAGTTGGTCCTTGTCAGTTCCAAGGGTCCTTATGATTCCAACTGTTGTGGCAATGTGTGACACATACAAGGAGGTCGTACTAGTACTATTTATGTAGCAGAAATATTTAACAAGTGGTACTTGCAACGCAGAGGCATTGTGAGCCACAAAATTTTAACTAGACTGTGGCATTAGAATGTATTAATTCCCTTTAGCTTTGTAATTAAGGAACCTATCTGACATTTCTCCAATATCTGGAGAAATGTGGGCCTCTGCCTCCCGTTATAGCCCTCCTTCCATCTCCGAGTGAGCTCTCCGCTGCAGTTGGGACGTTCGCTACCGATCTAAACTCGCGTTTAAAAGGGAGATGCCAGTGCAAGTGATGCCTCCTAACACATTAGTCGCAGTTGGTCCTTGTCAGTTTCAAGGGTCCTTATGATTCCAACTGTTGTGGCAATGTGTGACACATACAAGGAGGTCGTACTAGTACTATTTATGTAGCAGAAATATTTAACAAGTGGTATTTTCAGCGCAGAGGCATTGTGAGACACAAAATTTTACGTATACTGTGGCATTAGAATGTATTAAGTCCCTTTAGCTTTGTAATTAAGGAACCTATCTGACATTTCTCCAATATCTGGAGAAATGTGGGCCTCCGCCTCCCCTTATAGCCCTCCTTCCATCTCCGAGTGAGCTCTCCGCTGCAGTTGGGACGTTCGCTACCGATCTAAACTCGCGTTTAAAAGGGAGATGCCAGTGCAAGTGATGCCTCCTAATACATTAGTCGCTGTTTGTCCTTGTCAGTTCCAAGGATCCTTATGATTCCAACTGTTGTGGCAATGTGTGACACATACAAGGAGGTCATAGTAGTACTATTTATGTAGCAGAATTATTTAACAAGTGGTACTTGCAACGCAGAGGCATTGTGAGACACAAAATTTTAACTAGACTGTGGCATTAGAATGTGTTAACTCCCTTTAGCTTTGTAATTAAGGAACCTATCTGACATTTCTCCAATATCTGGAGAAATATGGGCCTCCGCCTCCCCTTATAGTCCTCCTTCCATCTCTGAGTGAGCTCTCCGCTGCAGTTGGGACGTTCGCTACCGATCTAAACTCGCGTTTAAAAGGGAGATGCCAGTGCAAGTGATGCCTCCTAACACATTAGTCGCAGTTGGTCCTTGTCAGTTCCGAGGATCCTTATGATTCCAACTGTTGTGGCAATGTGTGACGCATACAAGGAGGTCATAGTAGTACTATTTATGTAGCAGAAATATTTAACAAGTGGTACTTGCAACGCAGAGGCATTGTGAGCCACAAAATTTTAACTAGACTGTGGCATTAGAATGTATTAAGTCCCTTTAGCTTTGTAATTAAGGAACCTATCTGACATTTCTCCAATATCTGGAGAAATGTGGGCCTCCTCCTCCCCTTATAGCCCTCCTTCCCTCTCCGAGTGAGCTCTCCGCTGCAGTTGGGACGTTCGCTACCGATCTAAATTCGCGGTAAAAGGGAGATGCCAGTGCAAGTGATGCCTTCTAATACATTAGTCGCTGTTTGTCCTTGTCAGTTCCAAGGATCCTTATGATTCCAACTTTTGTGGCAATGTGTGACACATACAAGGAGGTCGTATAGTACTATTTATGTAGCAGAAATATTTAACAAGTGGTACTTGCAACGCAGAGGCATTGTAAAACACAAAATTTTACGTATACTGTGGCATTAGATTGTATTAAGTTCCTTTCGCCTTGTAATTAAGGAACCTATCTGACATTTCTCCAATATCTGGAGAAATATGGGCCTCCGCCTCCCCTTATAGTCCTCCTTCCATCTCTGAGTGAGCTCTCCACTGCAGTTGGGACGTTCGCTACCGATCTAAACTCGCGTTTAAAAGGGAGATGCAAGTGCAAGTGATGCCTCCTAACACATTAGTTGCAGTTGGTCCTTGTCAGTTCCGAGGATCCTTATGATTCCAACTGTTGTGGCAATGTGTGACGCATACAAGGAGGTCATAGTAGTACTATTTATGTAGCAGAATTATTTAACAAGTGGTACTTGCAACGCAGAGGCATTGTGAGCCACAAAATTTTAACTAGACTGTGTCATTAGAATGTGTTAACTCCCTTTAGCTTTGTAATTAAGGAACCTATCCGACATTTCTCCAATATCTGGAGAAATGTGGGCCTCCTCCTCCCCTTATAGCCCTCCTTCCCTCTCCGAGTGAGCTCTCCGCTGCAGTTGGGACGTTCGCTACCGATCTAAACTCGCGTTTAAAAGGGAGATGCCAGTGCAAGTGATGCCTCCTAACACATTAGTCGCAGTTGGTCCTTGTCATTTCCAAGGATCCTTATGATTCCAACTGTTGTGGCAATGTGTGACACATACAAGGAGGTCGTAGTAGTACTATTTATGTAGCAGAAATATTTAACAAGTGGTATTTGCAACGCAGAGGCATTGTGAGACACAAAATTTTACGTATACTGTGGCATTAGAATGTATTAAGTCCTTTTAGCTTTGTAATTAAGGAACCTATCTGACATTTCTCCAATATCTGGAGAAATGTGGGCATCCTCCTCCCCTTATAGCCCTCCTTCCCTCTCCGAGTGAGCTCTCCGCTGCAGTTGGGACGTTCGCTACCGATCTAAACTCACGGTTAAAAGGAAGATTCTAGTGCAAGTGATGCCTCCTAACACATTAGTCGCAGTTGGTCCTTGTCAGTTCCAAGGATCCTTATGATTCCAACTGTTGTGGCAATGTGTGACACATACAAGGAGGTCGTAGTAGTACTATTTATGTAGCAGAAATATTTAACAAGTGGTATTTGCAACGCAGAGGCATTGTGAGACACAAAATTTTACGTATACTGTGGCATTAGAATGTATTAAGTCCCTTTAGCTTTGTAATTAAGGAACCTATCTGACATTTCTCCAATATCTGGAGAAATGTGGGCCTCCTCCTCCCCTTATAGCCCTCCTTCCCTCTCCGAGTGAGCTCTCCGCTGCAGTTGGGACGTTCGCTACCGATCTAAACTCACGGTTAAAAGGGAGATTCTAGTGCAAGTGATGCCTCCTAACACATTAGTCGTAGTTGGTCCTTGTCAGTTCCAAGGATCGTTATGATTCCAACTGTTGTGGCAATGTGTGACACATACAAGGAGGTCGTACTAGTACTATTTATGTAGCAGAAATATTTAACAAGTGGTACTTGCAACGCAGAGGCATTGTGAGCCACAAAATTTTAACTAGACTGTGGCATTAGAATGTATTAAGTAACTTTAGCTTTGTAATTAAGGAACCTATCTGACATTTCTCCAATATCTGGAGAAATGTGGGCCTCCGCCTCCCCTTATAGCCCTCCTTCCATCTCCGAGTGAGCTCTTCGCTGCAGTTGGGACGTTCGCTACCGATCTAAACTCGCGTTTAAAAGGGAGATGCCAGTGCAAGTGATGCCTCCTAATACATTAGTCGCTGTTTGTCCTTGTCAGTTCCAAGGATCCTTATGATTCCAACTGTTGTGGCGATGTGTGACACATACAAGGAGGTCGTAGTAGTACTATTTATGTAGCAGAAATATTTAACAAGTGGTATTTGCAACGCAGAGGCATTGTGAGACACGAAATTTTACGTATACTGTGGCATTAGAATGTATTTTTTCCTTTCGCTTTGTAATTAAGGAACCTATCTGACATTTCTCCAATATCTGGAGAAATGTGGGCCTCCTCCTCCCCTTATAGCCCTCCTTCCCTCTCCGAGTGAGCTCTCCGCTGCAGTTGGGACGTTCGCTACCGATCTAAACTCACGGTTAAAAGGGAGATTCTAGTGCAAGTGATGCCTCCTAACACATTAGTCGCAGTTGGTCCTTGTCAGTAACAAGGATCCTTATGATTGCAACTGTTGTGGCAATGTGTGACACATACAAGGAGGTCATAGTAGTACTATTTATGTAGCAGAATTATTTAACAAGTGGTACTTGCAACGCAGAGGCATTGTGAGACACAAAATTTTAACTAGACTGTGGCATTAGAATGTGTTAACTCCCTTTAGCTTTGTAATGAAGGAACCTATCTGACATTTCTCCAATATCTGGAGAAATATGGGCCTCCGCCTCCCCTTATAGTCCTCCTTCCATCTCTGAGTGAGCTCTCCGCTGCAGTTGGGACGTTCGCTATCGATCTAAACTCGCGTTTAAAAGGGAGATGCCAGTGCAAGTGATGCCTCCTAACACATTAGTTGCAGTTGGTCCTTGTCAGTTCCGAGGATCCTTATGATTCCAACTGTTGTGGCAATGTGTGACGCATACAAGGAGGTCATAGTAGTACTATTTATGTAGCAGAAATATTTAACAAGTGGTACTTGCAACGCAGAGGCATTGTGAGCCACAAAATTTTAACTAGACTGTGGCATTAGAATGTATTAAGTAACTTTAGCTTTGTAATTAAGGAACCTATCTGACATTTCTCCAATATCTGGAGAAATGTGGGCCTCCGCATCCCCTTATAGCCCTCCTTCCATCTCCGAGTGAGCTCTCCACTGCAGTTGGGCCGTTCGCTACCGATCTAATCTCACGGTTAAAAGGGAGATTCTAGTGCAAGTGATGCCTCCTAACACATTAGTCGTAGTTGGTCCTTGTCAGTTCCAAGGATCGTTATGATTCCAACTGTTGTGGCAATGTGTGACACATACAAGGAGGTCGTACTAGTACTATTTATGTAGCAGAAATATTTAACAAGTGGTACTTGCAACGCAGAGGCATTGTGAGCCACAAAATTTTAACTAGACTGTGGCATTAGAATGTATTAAGTAACTTTAGCTTTGTAATTAAGGAACCTATCTGACATTTCTCCAATATCTGGAGAAATGAGGGCCTCCGCCTCCCCTTATAGCCCTCCTTCCATCTCCGAGTGAGCTCTTCGCTGCAGTTGGGACGTTCGCTACCGATCTAAACTCGCGTTTAAAAGGGAGATGCCAGTGCAAGTGATGCCTCCTAATACATTAGTCGCTGTTTGTCCTTGTCAGTTCCAAGGATCCTTATGATTCCAACTGTTGTGGCGATGTGTGACACATACAAGGAGGTCGTAGTAGTACTATTTATGTAGCAGAAATATTTAACAAGTGGTATTTGCAACGCAGAGGCATTGTGAGACACGAAATTTTACGTATACTGTGGCATTAGAATGTATTTTTTCCTTTCGCTTTGTAATTAAGGAACCTATCTGACATTTCTCCAATATCTGGAGAAATGTGGGCCTCCTCCTCCCCTTATAGCCCTCCTTCCCTCTCCGAGTGAGCTCTCCGCTGCAGTTGGGACGTTCGCTACCGATCTAAACTCACGGTTAAAAGGGAGATTCTAGTGCAAGTGATGCCTCCTAACACATTAGTCGCAGTTGGTCCTTGTCAGTAACAAGGATCCTTATGATTGCAACTGTTGTGGCAATGTGTGACACATACAAGGAGGTCATAGTAGTACTATTTATGTAGCAGAATTATTTAACAAGTGGTACTTGCAACGCAGAGGCATTGTGAGACACAAAATTTTAACTAGACTGTGGCATTAGAATGTGTTAACTCCCTTTAGCTTTGTAATTAAGGAACCTATCTGACATTTCTCCAATATCTGGAGAAATATGGGCCTCCGCCTCCCCTTATAGTCCTCCTTCCATCTCTGAGTGAGCTCTCCGCTGCAGTTGGGACGTTCGCTATCGATCTAAACTCGCGTTTAAAAGGGAGATGCCAGTGCAAGTGATGCCTCCTAACACATTAGTTGCAGTTGGTCCTTGTCAGTTCCGAGGATCCTTATGATTCCAACTGTTGTGGCAATGTGTGACGCATACAAGGAGGTCATAGTAGTACTATTTATGTAGCAGAAATATTTAACAAGTGGTACTTGCAACGCAGAGGCATTGTGAGCCACAAAATTTTAACTAGACTGTGGCATTAGAATGTATTAAGTAACTTTAGCTTTGTAATTAAGGAACCTATCTGACATTTCTCCAATATCTGGAGAAATGTGGGCCTCCGCATCCCCTTATAGCCCTCCTTCCATCTCCGAGTGAGCTCTCCACTGCAGTTGGGCCGTTCGCTACCGATCTAATCTCACGGTTAAAAGGGAGATTCTAGTGCAAGTGATGCCTCCTAACACATTAGTCGTAGTTGGTCCTTGTCAGTTCCAAGGATCGTTATGATTCCAACTGTTGTGGCAATGTGTGACACATACAAGGAGGTCGTACTAGTACTATTTATGTAGCAGAAATATTTAACAAGTGGTACTTGCAACGCAGAGGCATTGTGAGCCACAAAATTTTAACTAGACTGTGGCATTAGAATGTATTAAGTAACTTTAGCTTTGTAATTAAGGAACCTATCTGACATTTCTCCAATATCTGGAGAAATGAGGGCCTCCGCCTCCCCTTATAGCCCTCCTTCCATCTCCGAGTGAGCTCTTCGCTGCAGTTGGGACGTTCGCTACCGATCTAAACTCGCGTTTAAAAGGGAGATTCTAGTGCAAGTGATGCCTCCTAACACATTAGTCGCAGTTGGTCCTTGTCAGTAACAAGGATCCTTATGATTGCAACTGTTGTGGCAATGTGTGACACATACAAGGAGGTCATAGTAGTACTATTTATGTAGCAGAATTATTTAACAAGTGGTACTTGCAACGCAGAGGCATTGTGAGACACAAAATTTTAACTAGACTGTGGCATTAGAATGTGTTAACTCCCTTTAGCTTTGTAATTAAGGAACCTATCTGACATTTCTCCAATATCTGGAGAAATATGGGCCTCCGCCTCCCCTTATAGTCCTCCTTCCATCTCTGAGTGAGCTCTCCGCTGCAGTTGGGACGTTCGCTATCGATCTAAACTCGCGTTTAAAAGGGAGATGCCAGTGCAAGTGATGCCTCCTAACACATTAGTTGCAGTTGGTCCTTGTCAGTTCCGAGGATCCTTATGATTCCAACTGTTGTGGCAATGTGTGACGCATACAAGGAGGTCATAGTAGTACTATTTATGTAGCAGAAATATTTAACAAGTGGTACTTGCAACGCAGAGGCATTGTGAGCCACAAAATTTTAACTAGACTGTGGCATTAGAATGTATTAAGTAACTTTAGCTTTGTAATTAAGGAACCTATCTGACATTTCTCCAATATCTGGAGAAATGTGGGCCTCCGCATCCCCTTATAGCCCTCCTTCCATCTCCGAGTGAGCTCTCCACTGCAGTTGGGCCGTTCGCTACCGATCTAAACTCACGGTTAAAAGGGAGATTCTAGTGCAAGTGATGCCTCCTAACACATTAGTCGTAGTTGGTCCTTGTCAGTTCCAAGGATCGTTATGATTTCAACTGTTGTGGCAATGTGTGACACATACAAGGAGGTCATAGTAGTACTATTTATGTAGCAGGAATATTTAACAAGTGGTACTTGCAACGCAGAGGCATTGTGAGCCACAAAATTTTAACTAGACTGTGGCATTAGAATGTATTAAGTAACTTTAGCTTTGTAATTAAGGAACCTATCTGACATTTCTCCAATATCTGGAGAAATGTGGGCCTCCGCCTCCCCTTATAGCCCTCCTTCCATCTCCGAGTGAGCTCTTCGCTGCAGTTGGGACGTTCGCTACCGATCTAAACTCGCGTTTAAAAGGGAGATGCCAGTGCAAGTGATGCCTCCTAATACATTAGTCGCTGTTTGTCCTTGTCAGTTCCAAGGATCCTTATGATTCCAACTGTTGTGGCAATGTGTGACACATACAAGGAGGTCGTAGTAGTACTATTTATGTAGCAGAAATATTTAACAAGTGGTATTTGCAACGCAGAGGCATTGTGAGACACAAAATTTTACGTATACTGTGGCATTAGAATGTATTAAGTCCCTTTAGCTTTGTAATTAAGGAACCTATCTGACATTTCTCCAATATCTGGAGAAATGTGGGCATCCTCCTCCCCTTATAGCCCTCCTTCCCTCTCCGAGTGAGCTCTCCGCTGCAGTTTGGACGTTCGCTACCGATCTAAACTCACGGTTAAAAGGAAGATTCTAGTGCAAGTGATACCTCCTAACACATTAGTCGCAGTTGGTCCTTGTCAGTTCCAAGGATCCTTATGATTCCAACTGTTGTGGCAATGTGTGACACATACAAGGAGGTCGTAGTAGTACTATTTATGTAGCAGAAATATTTAACAAGTGGTATTTGCAACGCAGAGGCATTGTGAGACACAAAATTTTACGTATACTGTGGCATTAGAATGTATTAAGTCCCTTTAGCTTTGTAATTAAGGAACCTATCTGACATTTCTCCAATATCTGGAGAAATGTGGGCCTCCTCCTCCCCTTATAGCCCTCCTTCCCTCTCCGAGTGAGCTCTCCGCTGCAGTTGGGACGTTCGCTACCGATCTAAATTCGCGGTAAAAGGGAGATGCCAGTGCAAGTGATGCCTCCTAATACATTAGTCGCTGTTTGTCCTTGTCAGTTCCAAGGATCCTTATGATTCCAACTTTTGTGGCAATGTGTGACACATACAAGGAGGTCGTATAGTACTATTTATGTAGCAGAAATATTTAACAAGTGGTACTTGCAACGCAGAGGCATTGTGAAACACAAAATTTTACGTATACTGTGGCATTAGATTGTATTAAGTTCCTTTCGCCTTGTAATTAAGGAACCTATCTGACATTTCTCCAATATCTGGAGAAATGTGGGCCTCCGCCTCCCCTTATAGCCCTCCTTCCATCTCCGAGTGAGCTCTCCGCTGCAGTTGGGACGTTCGCTACCGATCTAAACTCGCGTTTAAAAGGGAGATGCCAGTGCAAGTGATGCCTCCTAATACATTAGTCGCTGTTTGTCCTTGTCAGTTCCAAGGATCCTTATGATTCCAACTGTTGTGGCAATGTGTGACACATACAAGGAGGTCATAGTAGTACTATTTATGTAGCAGAATTATTTAACAAGTGGTACTTGCAACGCAGAGGCATTGTGAGCCACAAAATTTTAACTAGACTGTGTCATTAGAATGTGTTAACTCCCTTTAGCTTTGTAATTAAGGAACCTATCTGACATTTCTCCAATATCTGGAGAAATGTGGGCCTCCGCCTCCCCTTATAGTCCTCCTTCCATCTCTGAGTGAGCTCTCCGCTGCAGTTGGGACGGTCGCTACCGATCTAAACTCGCGTTTAAAAGGGAGATGCCAGTGCAAGTGATGCCTCCTAACACATTAGTCGCAGTTGGTCCTTGTCATTTCCAAGGATCCTTATGATTCCAACTGTTGTGGCAATGTGTGACACATACAAGGAGGTCGTAGTAGTACTATTTATGTAGCAGAAATATTTAACAAGTGGTATTTGCAACGCAGAGGCATTGTGAGACACAAAATTTTACGTATTCTGTGGCATTAGATTGTATTAAGTTCCTTTCGCCTTGTAATTAAGGAACCTATCTGACATTTCTCCAATATCTGGAGAAATGAGGGCCTCCGCCTCCCCTTATAGCCCTCCTTCCATCTCCGAGTGAGCTCTCCGCTGCAGTTGGGACGTTCGCTACCGATCTAAACTCGCGTTTAAAAGGGAGATGCCAGTGCAAGTGATGCCTCCTAATACATTAGTCGCTGTTTGTCCTTGTCAGTTCCAAGGATCCTTATGATTCCAACTGTTGTGGCAATGTGTAACACATACAAGGAGGTCATAGTAGTACTATTTATGTAGCAGAATTATTTAACAAGTGGTACTTGCAACGCAGAGGCATTGTGAGCCATAAAATTTTAACTAGACTGTGGCATTAGAATGTATTAAGTAACTTTAGCTTTGTAATTAAGGAACCTATCTGACATTTCTCCAATATCTGGAGAAATTTGGGCCTCCTCCTCCCCTTATAGCCCTCCTTCCCTCTTCGAGTGAGCTCTCAGCCGCAGTTGGGACGTTCACTATCGATCTAAACTAGCGTTTAACAGGGAGATGCCAGTGCAAGTGTTGCCTACTAACACATTAGTTGCAGATGGTCCTTGTCAGTTCCAAGGATCCTTATGATTCCAACTGTTGTGGCAATGTGTGACACATACAAGGAGGTCGTACAAGTACTATTTATGTAGCAGAAATATTTAACAAGTGGTACTTGCAACGCAGAGGCATTGTGAGACACAAAATTTTACGTATACTGTGGCATTAGAATCTATTTTTTCCTTTCGCTTTGTAATTAAGGAACCTATCTGACATTTCTCCAATATATGGAGAAATGTGGGCCTCCTCCTCCCCTTATAGCCCTCCTTCCCCCTCCGAGTGAGCTCTCCGCTGCTGTTGGGACGTTCGCTACCGATCAAAACTCGCGTTTAAAAGGGAGATGCCAGTGCAAGTGATGCCTCCTAACACATTAGTCGCAGTTGGTCCTTGTCATTTCCAAGGATCCTTATGATTCCAACTGTTGTGGCAATGTGTGACACATACAAGGAGGTCGTAGTAGTACTATTTATGTAGCAGAAATATTTAACAAGTGGTATTTTCAACGCAGAGGCATTGTGAGACACAAAATTTTACGTATACTGTGGCATTAGAATGTATTAAGTCCCTTTAGCTTTGTAATTAAGGAACCTATCTGACATTTCTCCAATATCTGGAGAAATGTGGGCCTCCTCCTCCCCTTATAGCCCTCCTTCCCTCTCCGAGTGAGCTCTCCGCTGCAGTTGGGACGTTCGCTACCGATCTAAACTCACGGTTAAAAGGGAGATTCTAGTGCAAGTGATGCCTCCTAACACATTAGTCGCAGTTGGTCCTTGTCAGTTCCAAGGATCCTTATTATCCAACTGTTGTGGCAATGTGTGACACATACAAGGAGGTCGTAGTAGTACTATTTATGTAGCAGAATTATTTAACAAGTGGTATTTGCAACGCAGAGGCATTGTGAGACACAAAATTTTACGTATACTGTGGCATTAGAATGTATTAAGTCCCTTTACCTTTGTAATTAAGGAACCTATCTGACATTTCTCCAATATCTGGAGAAATGTGGGCCTCCTCCTCCCCTTATAGCCCTCCTTCCCTCTCCGAGTGAGCTCTCCGCTGCAGTTGGGACGTTCGCTACCGATCTAAACTCACGGTTAAAAGGGAGATTCTAGTGCAAGTGATGCCTCCTAACACATTAGTCGCAGTTGGTCCTTGTCAGTTCCAAGGATCCTTATGATTGCAACTGTTGTGGCAATGTGTGACACATACAAGGAGGTCATAGTAGTACTATTTATGTAGCAGAATTATTTAACAAGTGGTATTTGCAACGCAGAGGCATTGTGAGACACAAAATTTTAACTAGACTGTGTCATTAGAATGTGTTAACTCCCTTTAGCTTTGTAATTAAGGAACCTATCTGACATTTCTCCAATATCTGGAGAAATATGGGCCTCCGCCTCCCCTTATAGTCCCCCTTCCATCTCTGAGTGAGCTCTCCACTGCAGTTGGGACGTTCGCTACCGATCTAAACTCGCGTTTAAAAGGGAGATGCCAGTGCAAGTGATGCCTCCTAACACATTAGTTGCAGTTGGTCCTTGTCAGTTCCGAGGATCATTATGATTCCAACTGTTGTGGCAATCTGTGACGCATACAAGGAGGTCATAGTAATACTATTTATGTAGCAGAATTATTTAACAAGTGGTACTTGCAACGCAGAGGCATTGTGAGCCACAAAATTTTAACTAGACTGTGTCATTAGAATGTGTTAACTCCCTTTAGCTTTGTAATTAAGGAACCTATCTGACATTTCTCCAATATCTGGAGAAATGAGGGCCACCACCTCCCCTTATAGCCCTCCTTCCCTCTCCGAGTGAGCTCTCCGCTGTAGTTATGACGTTCGCTACCGATCTAAACTCGCGTTTAAAAGGGAGATGCCAGTGCAAGTGATGCCTCCTAACACATTAGTCGCAGTTGGTCCTTGTCAGTTCCAAGGATCGTTATGATTCCAACTGTTGTGGCAATGTGTGACACATACAAGGAGGTCATAGTAATACAATTTATGTAGCAGAAGTATTTAAGAAGTGGTACTTGCAACGCAGAGGCATTGTGAGCCACAAAATTTTAACTAGACTGTGGAATTAGAATGTATTAAGTAACTTTAGCTTTGTAATTAAGGAACCTATCTGACATTTCTCCAATATCTGGAGAAATGTGGGCCTCCGCCTCCCCTTATAGCCCTCCTTCCATCTCCGAGTGAGCTCTCCGCTGCAGTTGGGACGTTCGCTACTGATCTAAACTCGCGTTTAAAAGGGAGATGCAAGTGCAAGTGATGCCTCCTAACACATTAGTCGCAGTTGGTCCTTGTCAGGTCCAAGGATCCTTATGATTCCAACTGTTGTGGCAATGTGTGACACATACAAGGAGGTCATAGTAGTACTATTTATGTAGCAGAAATATTTAACAAGTGGTATTTGCAACGCAGAGGCATTGTGAGCCACAAAATTTTAACTAGACTGTGGCATTAGAATGTGTTAAGTCACTTTAGCTTTGTAATTAAGGAACCTATCTGACATTTCTCCAATATCTGCAGAAATGAGGGCCTCCACCTCCCCTTATAGCCCTCCTTCCCTCTCTGAGTGAGCTCTCCGCTGTAGTTATGACGTTCGCTACCGATCTAAACTCGCGTTTAAAAGGGAGATGCCAGTGCAAGTGATGCCTCCTAACACATTAGTCGCAGTTGGTCCTTGTCAGTTCCAAGGATCCTTATGATCCAACTGTTGTGGCAATGTGTGACACATACAAGGAGGTCGTATAGTACTATTTATGTAGCAGAAATATTTAACAATTGGTACTTGCAACGCAGAGGCATTGTGAGCCACAAAATTTTAACTAGACTGTGGCATTAGAATGTGTTAAGTCCCTTTAGCTTTGTAATTAAGGAACCTATCTGACATTTCTCCAATATCTGGAGAAATGAGGGCCTCCGCCTCCCCTTATAGCCCTCCTTCCCTCTCCGAGTGAGCTCTCCGCTGCAGTTTTGACGTTCGCTACTGATCTGAACTCGCGTTTAAAAGGTAGATGCCAGTGCAAGTGATGCCTCCTAACACATTAGTCGCAGTTGGTCCTTGTCAGTTCCGAGGATCCTTATGATTCCAACTGTTGTGGCAATGTGTGACGCATACAAGGAGCTCATAGTAGTACTATTTATGTAGCAGAAATATTTAACAAGTGGTACTTGCAACGCAGAGGCATTGTGAGCCACAAAATTTTAACTAGACTGTGGCATTAGAATGTATTAAGTAACTTTAGCTTTGTAATTAAGGAACCTATCTGACATTTCTCCAATATCTGGAGAAATGTGGGCCTCCTCCCCTTATAGCCCTCCTTCCCTCTCCGAGTGAGCTCTCCGCTGTAGTTGGGACGTTCGCTACCGATCTAAACTCGCGTTTAAAAGGGAGATGCCAGTGCAAGTGATGCCTCCTAACACATTAGTCGCAGTTGGTCCTTGTCAGTTCCAAGGATCCTTATGATCCAACTGTTGTGGCAATGTGTGACACATACAAGGAGGTCGTATAGTACTATTTATGTAGCAGAAATATTTAACAACTGGTACTTGCAACGCAGAGGCATTGTGAGCCACAAAATTTTAACTAGACTGTGGCATTAGAATGTGTTAAGTCCCTTTAGCTTTGTAATTAAAGAACCTACCTGACATTTCTCCAATATCTGGAGAAATGAGGGCCACCACCTCCCCTTATAGCCCTCCTTCCCTCTCCGAGTGAGCTCTCCGCTGTAGTTATGACGTTCGCTACCGATCTAAACTCGCGTTTAAAAGGGAGATGCCAGTGCAAGTGATGCCTCCTAACACATTAGTCGCAGTTGGTCCTTGTCAGTTCCAAGGATCGTTATGATTCCAACTGTTGTGGCAATGTGTGACACATACAAGGAGGTCATAGTAATACAATTTATGTAGCAGAAGTATTTAAGAAGTGGTACTTGCAACGCAGAGGCATTGTGAGCCACAAAATTTTAACTAGACTGTGGAATTAGAATGTATTAAGTAACTTTAGCTTTGTAATTAAGGAACCTATCTGACATTTCTCGAATATCTGGAGAAATGTGGGCCTCCGCCTCCCCTTATAGCCCTCCTTCCATCTCCGAGTCAGCTCTCCGCTGCAGTTGGGACGTTCGCTACTGATCTAAACTCGCGTTTAAAAGGGAGATGCAAGTGCAAGTGATGCCTCCTAACACATTAGTCGCAGTTGGCCCTTGTCAGGTCCAAGGATCCTTATGATTCCAACTGTTGTGGCAATGTGTGACACATACAAGGAGGTCATAGTAGTACTATTTATGTAGCAGAAATATTCAACAAGTTGTACTTGCAACGCAGAGGCATTGTGAGCCACAAAATTTTAACTAGACTGTGGCATTAGAATGTGTTAAGTCCCTTTAGCTTTGTAATTAAGGAACCTATCTAACATTTCTCCAATATCTGGAGAAATGTGGGCCTCCGCCTCCCCTTATAGCCCTCCTTCCATCTCCGAGTGAGCTCTCCGCTGCAGTTGGGACGTTCGCTACCGATCTAAACTCGCGTTTAAAAGGGGGATGCCAGTGCAAGTAATGCCTCCTAACACATTAGTCGCAGTTGGTTCTTGTCAGTTCGAAGGATCCTTATGATTCCAACTGTTGTGGCAATGTGTGAAACATACAAGGAGAACATAGTAGTACTATTTATGTAGCAGAAATATTTAACAAGTGGTACTTGCAACGCAGAGGCATTGTGAGACACAAAATTTTACGTATACTGTGGCATTAGAATGTATTTTTTCCTTTCGCTTTGTAATTAAAGAACCTATCTGACATTTGTCCAATATCTGGAGAAATGTGGGCCTCCTCCTCCCCTTATAGCCCTCCTTCCCTCTCCGAGTGAGCTCTCCGCTGTAGTTATGACGTTCGCTACCGATCTAAACTCGCGTTTAAAAGGGAGATGCCAATGCAAGTGATGCCTCCTAACACATTAGTCGCAGTTGGTCCTTGTCAGTTCCAAGGATCGTTATGATTCCAACAGTTGTGGCAATGTGTGACACATACAAGGAGGTCGTATAGTACTATTTATGTAGCAGAAATATTTAACAAGTGGTACTTGCAACGCAGAGGCATTGTGAGCCACAAAATTTTAACTAGACTGTGGCATTAGAATGTGTTAAGTCCCTTTAGCTTTGTAATTAAGGAACCTATCTGAAATTTCTCCAATATCTGGAGAAATGAGGGCCTCCACCTCCCCTTATAGCCCTCCTTCCCTCTCCGAGTGAGCTCTCCACTGTAGTTATGACGTTCGCTACCGATCTAAAATCGCGTTTAAAAGGGAGATGCCAGTGCAAGTGATGCCTCCTAACACATTAGTCGCAGTTGGTCCTTGTCAGTTCCAAGGATCGTTATGATTCCAACTGTTGTGGCAATGTGTGACACATACAAGGAGGTCATAGTAATACGATTTATGTAGCAGAAGTATTTAAGAAGTGGTACTTGCAACGCAGAGGCATTGTGAGACTCAAAATTTTACGTATACTGTGGCATTAGAATGTATTTTTTCCTTTCGCTTTGTAATTAAGGAACCTATCTGACATTTCTCCAATATCTGGAGAAATGTGGGCCTCCTCCTCCCCTTATAGCCCTCCTTCCCTCTCCGAGTGAGCTCTCCGCTGCAGTTGGGACGTTCGCTACCGATCTAAACTCGCGGTTAAAAGGGAGATGCCAGTGCAAGTGATGCCCCCTAACACATTAGTCGCAGTTGGTCCTTGTCAGTTCCAAGGATCCTTATGATCCAACTGTTGTGGCAATGTGTGACACATACAAGGAGGTCGTATAGTACTATTTATGTAGCAGAAATATTTAACAACTGGTACTTGCAACGCAGAGGCATTGTGAGCCACAAAATTTCAACTAGACTGTGGCATTAGAATGTGTTAAGTCACTTTAGCTTTGTAATTAAGGAACCTATCTGACATTTCTCCAATATCTGCAGAAATGAGGGCCTCCACCTCCCCTTATAGCCCTCCTTCCCTCTCTGAGTGAGCTCTCCGCTGTAGTTATGACGTTCGCTACCGATCTAAACTCGCGTTTAAAAGGGAGATGCCAGTGCAAGTGATGCCTCCTAACACATTAGTCGCAGTTGGTCCTTGTCAGTTCCAAGGATCCTTATGATCCAACTGTTGTGGCAATGTGTGACACATACAAGGAGGTCGTATAGTACTATTTATGTAGCAGAAATATTTAACAATTGGTACTTGCAACGCAGAGGCATTGTGAGCCACAAAATTTTAACTAGACTGTGGCATTAGAATGTGTTAAGTCCCTTTAGCTTTGTAATTAAGGAACCTATCTGACATTTCTCCAATATCTGGAGAAATGAGGGCCTCCGCCTCCCCTTATAGCCCTCCTTCCCTCTCCGAGTGAGCTCTCCGCTGCAGTTTTGACGTTCGCTACTGATCTGAACTCGCGTTTAAAAGGTAGATGCCAGTGCAAGTGATGCCTCCTAACACATTAGTCGCAGTTGGTCCTTGTCAGTTCCGAGGATCCTTATGATTCCAACTGTTGTGGCAATGTGTGACGCATACAAGGAGGTCATAGTAGTACTATTTATGTAGAAGAAATATTTAACAAGTGGTACTTGCAACGCAGAGGCATTGTGAGCCACAAAATTTTAACTAGACTGTGGCATTAGAATGTATTAAGTAACTTTAGCTTTGTAATTAAGGAACCTATCTGACATTTCTCCAATATCTGGAGAAATGTGGGCCTCCTCCCCTTATAGCCCTCCTTCCCTCTCCGAGTGAGCTCTCCGCTGTAGTTGGGACGTTCGCTACCGATCTAAACTCGCGTTTAAAAGGGAGATGCCAGTGCACGTGATGCCTCCTAACACATTAGTCGCAGTTGGTCCTTGTCAGTTCCAAGGATCCTTATGATCCAACTGTTGTGGCAATGTGTGACACATACAAGGAGGTCGTATAGTACTATTTATGTAGCAGAAATATTTAACAACTGGTACTTGCAACGCAGAGGCATTGTGAGCCACAAAATTTTAACTAGACTGTGGCATTAGAATGTGTTAAGTCCCTTTAGCTTTGTAATTAAAGAACCTACCTGACATTTCTCCAATATCTGGAGAAATGAGGGCCACCACCTCCCCTTATAGCCCTCCTTCCCTCTCCGAGTGAGCTCTCCGCTGTAGTTATGACGTTCGCTACCGATCTAAACTCGCGTTTAAAAGGGAGATGCCAGTGCAAGTGATGCCTCCTAACACATTAGTCGCAGTTGGTCCTTGTCAGTTCCAAGGATCGTTATGATTCCAACTGTTGTGGCAATGTGTGACACATACAAGGAGGTCATAGTAATACAATTTATGTAGCAGAAGTATTTAAGAAGTGGTACTTGCAACGCAGAGGCATTGTGAGCCACAAAATTTTAACTAGACTGTGGAATTAGAATGTATTAAGTAACTTTAGCTTTGTAATTAAGGAACCTATCTGACATTTCTCCAATATCTGGAGAAATGTGGGCCTCCGCCTCCCCTTATAGCCCTCCTTCCATCTCCGAGTGAGCTCTCCGCTGCAGTTGGGACGTTCGCTACTGATCTAAACTCGCGTTTAAAAGGGAGATGCAAGTGCAAGTGATGCCTCCTAACACATTAGTCGCAGTTGGTCCTTGTCAGGTCCAAGGATCCTTATGATTCCAACTGTTGTGGCAATGTGTGACACATACAAGGAGGTCATAGTAGTACTATTTATGTAGCAGAAATATTCAACAAGTTGTACTTGCAACGCAGAGGCATTGTGAGCCACAAAATTTTAACTAGACTGTGGCATTAGAATGTGTTAAGTCCCTTTAGCTTTGTAATTAAGGAACCTATCTAACATTTCTCCAATATCTGGAGAAATGTGGGCCTCCGCCTCCCCTTATAGCCCTCCTTCCATCTCCGAGTGAGCTCTCCGCTGCAGTTGGGACGTTCGCTACCGATCTAAACTCGCGTTTAAAAGGGAGATGCCACTGCAAGTAATGCCTCCTAACACATTAGTCGCAGTTGGTTCTTGTCAGTTCGAAGGATCCTTATGATTCCAACTGTTGTGGCAATGTGTGAAACATACAAGGAGAACATAGTAGTACTATTTATGTAGCAGAAATATTTAACAAGTGGTACTTGCAACGCAGAGGCATTGTGAGACACAAAATTTTACGTATACTGTGGCATTAGAATGTATTAAGTCCCTTTAGCTTTGTAATTAAGGAACCTATCTGACATTTCTCCAATATCTGGAGAAATGAGGGCCTCCACCTCCCCTTATAGCCCTCCTTCCCTCTCCGAGTGAGCTCTCCGCTGTAGTTATGACGTTCGCTACCGATCTAAACTCGCAATTAAAAGGGAGATGCCAGTGCAAGTGATGCCTCCTAACACATTAGTCGCAGTTGATCCTTGTCAGTTCCAAGGATCGTTATGATTCCAACTGTTGTGGCAATGTGTGACACATACAAGGAGGTCATAGTAATACAATTTATGTAGCAGAAGTATTTAACAAGTGGTACTTGCAACGCAGAGGCATTGTGAGCCACAAAATTTTAACTAGACTGTGTCACTAGAATGTGTTAACTCGCTTTAGCTTTGTAATTAAGGAACCTATCTGACATTTCTCCAATATCTGGAGAAATGTGGGCCTCCTCCTCCCCTTATAGCCCTCCTTCCCTCTCCGAGTGAGCTCTCCGCTGCAGTTGGGACGTTCGCTACCGATCTAAACTCACAGTTAAAAGGGAGATTCTAGTGCAAGTGATGCATCCTAACACATTAGTCGCAGTTGGTCCTTGTCAGTTCCAAGGATCCTTATGATTGCAACTGTTGTGGCAATGTGTGACACATACAAGGAGGTCATAGTAGTACTATTTATGTAGCAGAATTATTTAACAAGTGGTACTTGCAACGCAGAGGCATTGTGAGCCACAAAATTTTAACTAGACTGTGGCATTAGAATGTATTAAGTCCCTTTAGCTTTGTAATTAAGGAACCTATCTGACATTTCTCGAATATCTGGAGAAATGTGGGCCTCCTCCTCCCCTTATAGCCCTCCTTCCCTTTCCGAGTGAGCTCTCCGCTGCAGTTGGGACGTTCGCTACCGATCTAAACTCGCGTTTAAAAGGAAGATGCCAGTGCAAGTGATGCCTCCTAACACATTAGTCGCAGTTGGTCCTTGTCAGTTCCAAGGGTCCTTATGATTCCAACTGTTGTGGCAATGTGTGACACATACAAGGAGGTCGTGCTAGTACTATTTATGTAGCAGAAATATTTAACAAGTGGTACTTGCAACGCAGAGGCATTGTGAGCCACGAAAATTTTAACTAGACTGTGGCATTAGAATGTATTAAGTAACTTTAGCTTTGTAATTAAGGAACCTATCTGACATTTCTCCAATATCTGGAGAAATGTGGGCCTCCTCCTCCCCTTATAGCCCTCCTTCCCTTTCCGAGTGAGCTCTCCGCTGCAGTTGGGACGTTCGCTACCGATCTAAACTCGCGTTTAAAAGGGAGATGCCAGTGCAAGTGATGCCTCCTAACACATTAGTCGCAGTTGGTCCTTGTCAGTTCCAAGGGTCCTTAAGATTCCAACTGTTGTGGCAATGTGTGACACATACAAGGAGGTCGTACTAGTACTATTTATGTAGCAGAAATATTTAACAAGTGGTACTTGCACCGCAGAGGCATTGTGAGCCACGAAAATTTTAACTAGACTGTGGCATTAGAATGTATTAAGTAACTTTAGCTTTGTAATTAAGGAACCTATCTGACATTTCTCCAATATCTGGAGAAATGTGGGCCTCCTCCTCCCCTTATAGCCCTCCTTCCCGCTCCGAGTGAGCTCTCAGCCGCAGTTGGGACGTTCACTACCGATCTAAACTAGCGTTTAAAAGGGAGATGCCAGTGCAAGTGTTGCCTCCTAACACATCAGTTGCAGTTGGTCCTTGTCAGTTCCAAGGATCCTTATGATTCTAACTGTTGTGGCAATGTGTGACACATACAAGGAGGTCGTAGTAGTACTATTTATGTAGCAGAAATATTTAACAAGTGGTACTAGCAACGCAGAGGCATTGCGAGACACAAAATTTTACGTATACTGTGGCATTAGAATGTATTTTTTCCTTTCGCTTTGTAATTAAGGAACCTATCTGACATTTCTCCAATATCTGGAGAAATGTGGGCCTCCTCCTCCCGTTATAGCCCTCCTTCCATCTCCGAGTGAGCTCTCCGCTGCAGTTGGGACGTTCGCTACTGATCTAAACTCGCGTTTAAAAGGGAGATGCCAGTGCAAGTGATGCCTCCTAACACACTAGTCGCAGTTGGTCCTTGTCGGTTCCAAGGATCGTTATGATTCCAACTGTTGTGGCAATGTGTGACACATACAAGGAGGTCATAGTAGTACAATTTATGTAGCAGAAGTATTTAAGAAGTGGTACTTGCAACGCAGAGGCATTGTGAGCCACAAAATTTTAACTAGACTGTGGCATTAGAATGTATTAATTCCCTTTAGCTTTGTAATTAAGGAACCTATCTGACATTTCTCCAATATCTGGAGAAATGTGGGCCTCTGCCTCCCGTTATAGCCCTCCTTCCATCTCCGAGTGAGCTCTCCGCTGCAGTTGGGACGTTCGCTACCGATCTAAACTCGCGTTTAAAAGGGAGATGCCAGTGCAAGTGATGCTTCCTAATACATTAGTCGCTGTTTGTCCTTGTCAGTTCCGAGGATCCTTATGATTCCAACTGTTGTGGCAATGTGTGACACATACAAGGAGGTCGTAGTAGTACTATTTATGTAGCAGAAATATTTAACAAGTGGTATTTGCAGCGCAGAGGCATTGTGAGACACAAAATTTTACGTATACTGTGGCATTAGAATGTATTAAGTCCCTTTAGCTTTGTAATTAAGGAACCTATCTGACATTTCTCCAATATCTGGAGAAATGTGGGCCTCCGCCTCCCCTTATAGCCCTCCTTCCATCTCCGAGTGAGCTCTCCGCTGCAGTTGGGACGTTCGCTACCGATCTAAACTCGCGTTTAAAAGGGAGATGCCAGTGCAAGTGATGCCTCCTAACACAATAGTCGCAGTTGGTCCTTGTCAGTTCCAAGGGTCCTTATGATTCCAACTGTTGTGGCAATGTGTGACACATACAAGGAGGTCGTACTAGTACTATTTATGTAGCAGAAATATTTAACAAGTGGTACTTGCAACGCAGAGGCATTGTGAGACACAAAATTTTAACTAGACTGTGGCATTAGAATGTATTAAGTAACTTTAGCTTTGTAATTAAGGAACCTATCTGACATTTCTCCAATATCTGGAGAAATGTGGGCCTCCTCCTCCCCTTATAGCCCTCCTTCCCTCTCCGAGTGAGCTCTCAGCCGCAGTTGGGACGTTCACTACCGATCTAAACTCGCGTTTAAAAGGGAGATGCCAGTGCAAGTGATGCCTCCTAACACATTAGTCGCAGTTGGTCCTTGTCAGTTTCAAGGGTCCTTATGATTCCAACTGTTGTGGCAATGTGTGACACATACAAGGAGGTCGTACTAGTACTATTTATGTAGCAGAAATATTTAACAAGTGGTATTTGCAGCGCAGAGGCATTGTGAGACACAAAATTTTACGTATACTGTGGCATTAGAATGTATTAAGTCCCTTTAGCTTTGTAATTAAGGAACCTATCTGACATTTCTCCAATATCTGGAGAAATGTGGGCCTCCGCCTCCCCTTATAGCCCTCCTTCCATCTCCGAGTGAGCTCTCCGCTGCAGTTGGGACGTTCGCTACCGATCTAAACTCGCGTTTAAAAGGGAGATGCCAGTGCAAGTGATGCCTCCTAATACATTAGTCGCTGTTTGTCCTTGTCAGTTCCAAGGATCCTTATGATTCCAACTGTTGTGGCAATGTGTGACACATACAAGGAGGTCATAGTAGTACTATTTATGTAGCAGAATTATTTAACAAGTGGTACTTGCAACGCAGAGGCATTGTGAGACACAAAATTTTAACTAGACTGTGGCATTAGAATGTGTTAACTCCCTTTAGCTTTGTAATTAAGGAACCTATCTGACATTTCTCCAATATCTGGAGAAATATGGGCCTCCGCCTCCCCTTATAGTCCTCCTTCCATCTCTGAGTGAGCTCTCCGCTGCAGTTGGGACGTTCGCTACCGATCTAAACTCGCGTTTAAAAGGGAGATGCCAGTGCAAGTGATGCCTCCTAACACATTAGTCGCAGTTGGTCCTTGTCAGTTCCGAGGATCCTTATGATTCCAACTGTTGTGGCAATGTGTGACGCATACAAGGAGGTCATAGTAGTACTATTTATGTAGCAGAAATATTTAACAAGTGGTACTTGCAACGCAGAGGCATTGTGAGCCACAAAATTTTAACTAGACTGTGGCATTAGAATGTATTAAGTCCCTTTAGCTTTGTAATTAAGGAACCTATCTGACATTTCTCCAATATCTGGAGAAATGTGGGCCTCCTCCTCCCCTTATAGCCCTCCTTCCCTCTCCGAGTGAGCTCTCCGCTGCAGTTATGACGTTCGCTACCGATCTAAATTCGCGGTAAAAGGGAGATGCCAGTGCAAGTGATGCCTTCTAATACATTAGTCGCTGTTTGTCCTTGTCAGTTCCAAGGATCCTTATGATTCCAACTTTTGTGGCAATGTGTGACACATACAAGGAGGTCGTATAGTACTATTTATGTAGCAGAAATATTTAACAAGTGGTACTTGCAACGCAGAGGCATTGTAAAACACAAAATTTTACGTATACTGTGGCATTAGATTGTATTAAGTTCCTTTCGCCTTGTAATTAAGGAACCTATCTGACATTTCTCCAATATCTGGAGAAATATGGGCCTCCGCCTCCCCTTATAGTCCTCCTTCCATCTCTGAGTGAGCTCTCCACTGCAGTTGGGACGTTCGCTACCGATCTAAACTCGCGTTTAAAAGGGAGATGCAAGTGCAAGTGATGCCTCCTAACACATTAGTCGCAGTTGGTCCTTGTCAGTTCCAAGGATCGTTATGATTCCAACTGTTGTGGCAATGTGTGACACATACAAGGAGGTCATAGTAATACAATTTATGTAGCAGAAGTATTTAAGAAGTGGTACTTGCAACGCAGAGGCATTGTGAGCCACAAAATTTTAACTAGACTGTGGAATTAGAATGTATTAAGTAACTTTAGCTTTGTAATTAAGGAACCTATCTGACATTTCTCGAATATCTGGAGAAATGTGGGCCTCCGCCTCCCCTTATAGCCCTCCTTCCATCTCCGAGTGAGCTCTCCGCTGCAGTTGGGACGTTCGCTACTGATCTAAACTCGCGTTTAAAAGGGAGATGCAAGTGCAAGTGATGCCTCCTAACACATTAGTCGCAGTTGGCCCTTGTCAGGTCCAAGGATCCTTATGATTCCAACTGTTGTGGCAATGTGTGACACATACAAGGAGGTCATAGTAGTACTATTTATGTAGCAGAAATATTCAACAAGTTGTACTTGCAACGCAGAGGCATTGTGAGCCACAAAATTTTAACTAGACTGTGGCATTAGAATGTGTTAAGTCCCTTTAGCTTTGTAATTAAGGAACCTATCTAACATTTCTCCAATATCTGGAGAAATGTGGGCCTCCGCCTCCCCTTATAGCCCTCCTTCCATCTCCGAGTGAGCTCTCCGCTGCAGTTGGGACGTTCGCTACCGATCTAAACTCGCGTTTAAAAGGGAGATGCCAGTGCAAGTAATGCCTCCTAACACATTAGTCGCAGTTGGTTCTTGTCAGTTCGAAGGATCCTTATGATTCCAACTGTTGTGGCAATGTGTGAAACATACAAGGAGAACATAGTAGTACTATTTATGTAGCAGAAATATTTAACAAGTGGTACTTGCAACGCAGAGGCATTGTGAGACACAAAATTTTACGTATACTGTGGCATTAGAATGTATTTTTTCCTTTCGCTTTGTAATTAAAGAACCTATCTGACATTTGTCCAATATCTGGAGAAATGTGGGCCTCCTCCTCCCCTTATAGCCCTCCTTCCCTCTCCGAGTGAGCTCTCCGCTGTAGTTATGACGTTCGCTACCGATCTAAACTCGCGTTTAAAAGGGAGATGCCAATGCAAGTGATGCCTCCTAACACATTAGTCGCAGTTGGTCCTTGTCAGTTCCAAGGATCGTTATGATTCCAACAGTTGTGGCAATGTGTGACACATACAAGGAGGTCGTATAGTACTATTTATGTAGCAGAAATATTTAACAAGTGGTACTTGCAACGCAGAGGCATTGTGAGCCACAAAATTTTAACTAGACTGTGGCATTAGAATGTGTTAAGTCCCTTTAGCTTTGTAATTAAGGAACCTATCTGAAATTTCTCCAATATCTGGAGAAATGAGGGCCTCCACCTCCCCTTATAGCCCTCCTTCCCTCTCCGAGTGAGCTCTCCACTGTAGTTATGACGTTCGCTACCGATCTAAAATCGCGTTTAAAAGGGAGATGCCAGTGCAAGTGATGCCTCCTAACACATTAGTCGCAGTTGGTCCTTGTCAGTTCCAAGGATCGTTATGATTCCAACTGTTGTGGCAATGTGTGACACATACAAGGAGGTCATAGTAATACGATTTATGTAGCAGAAGTATTTAAGAATTGGTACTTGCAACGCAGAGGCATTGTGAGACTCAAAATTTTACGTATACTGTGGCATTAGAATGTATTTTTTCCTTTCGCTTTGTAATTAAGGAACCTATCTGACATTTCTCCAATATCTGGAGAAATGTGGGCCTCCTCCTCCCCTTATAGCCCTCCTTCCCTCTCCGAGTGAGCTCTCCGCTGCAGTTGGGACGTTCGCTACCGATCTAAACTCGCGGTTAAAAGGGAGATGCCAGTGCAAGTGATGCCCCCTAACACATTAGTCGCAGTTGGTCCTTGTCAGTTCCAAGGATCCTTATGATCCAACTGTTGTGGCAATGTGTGACACATACAAGGAGGTCGTATAGTACTATTTATGTAGCAGAAATATTTAACAACTGGTACTTGCAACGCAGAGGCATTGTGAGCCACAAAATTTCAACTAGACTGTGGCATTAGAATGTGTTAAGTCACTTTAGCTTTGTAATTAAGGAACCTATCTGACATTTCTCCAATATCTGCAGAAATGAGGGCCTCCACCTCCCCTTATAGCCCTCCTTCCCTCTCTGAGTGAGCTCTCCGCTGTAGTTATGACGTTCGCTACCGATCTAAACTCGCGTTTAAAAGGGAGATGCCAGTGCAAGTGATGCCTCCTAACACATTAGTCGCAGTTGGTCCTTGTCAGTTCCAAGGATCCTTATGATCCAACTGTTGTGGCAATGTGTGACACATACAAGGAGGTCGTATAGTACTATTTATGTAGCAGAAATATTTAACAATTGGTACTTGCAACGCAGAGGCATTGTGAGCCACAAAATTTTAACTAGACTGTGGCATTAGAATGTGTTAAGTCCCTTTAGCTTTGTAATTAAGGAACCTATCTGACATTTCTCCAATATCTGGAGAAATGAGGGCCTCCGCCTCCCCTTATAGCCCTCCTTCCCTCTCCGAGTGAGCTCTCCGCTGCAGTTTTGACGTTCGCTACTGATCTGAACTCGCGTTTAAAAGGTAGATGCCAGTGCAAGTGATGCCTCCTAACACATTAGTCGCAGTTGGTCCTTGTCAGTTCCGAGGATCCTTATGATTCCAACTGTTGTGGCAATGTGTGACGCATACAAGGAGGTCATAGTAGTACTATTTATGTAGAAGAAATATTTAACAAGTGGTACTTGCAACGCAGAGGCATTGTGAGCCACAAAATTTTAACTAGACTGTGGCATTAGAATGTATTAAGTAACTTTAGCTTTGTAATTAAGGAACCTATCTGACATTTCTCCAATATCTGGAGAAATGTGGGCCTCCTCCCCTTATAGCCCTCCTTCCCTCTCCGAGTGAGCTCTCCGCTGTAGTTGGGACGTTCGCTACCGATCTAAACTCGCGTTTAAAAGGGAGATGCCAGTGCACGTGATGCCTCCTAACACATTAGTCGCAGTTGGTCCTTGTCAGTTCCAAGGATCCTTATGATCCAACTGTTGTGGCAATGTGTGACACATACAAGGAGGTCGTATAGTACTATTTATGTAGCAGAAATATTTAACAACTGGTACTTGCAACGCAGAGGCATTGTGAGCCACAAAATTTTAACTAGACTGTGGCATTAGAATGTGTTAAGTCCCTTTAGCTTTGTAATTAAAGAACCTACCTGACATTTCTCCAATATCTGGAGAAATGAGGGCCACCACCTCCCCTTATAGCCCTCCTTCCCTCTCCGAGTGAGCTCTCCGCTGTAGTTATGACGTTCGCTACCGATCTAAACTCGCGTTTAAAAGGGAGATGCCAGTGCAAGTGATGCCTCCTAACACATTAGTCGCAGTTGGTCCTTGTCAGTTCCAAGGATCGTTATGATTCCAACTGTTGTGGCAATGTGTGACACATACAAGGAGGTCATAGTAATACAATTTATGTAGCAGAAGTATTTAAGAAGTGGTACTTGCAACGCAGAGGCATTGTGAGCCACAAAATTTTAACTAGACTGTGGAATTAGAATGTATTAAGTAACTTTAGCTTTGTAATTAAGGAACCTATCTGACATTTCTCCAATATCTGGAGAAATGTGGGCCTCCGCCTCCCCTTATAGCCCTCCTTCCATCTCCGAGTGAGCTCTCCGCTGCAGTTGGGACGTTCGCTACTGATCTAAACTCGCGTTTAAAAGGGAGATGCAAGTGCAAGTGATGCCTCCTAACACATTAGTCGCAGTTGGTCCTTGTCAGGTCCAAGGATCCTTATGATTCCAACTGTTGTGGCAATGTGTGACACATACAAGGAGGTCATAGTAGTACTATTTATGTAGCAGAAATATTCAACAAGTTGTACTTGCAACGCAGAGGCATTGTGAGCCACAAAATTTTAACTAGACTGTGGCATTAGAATGTGTTAAGTCCCTTTAGCTTTGTAATTAAGGAACCTATCTAACATTTCTCCAATATCTGGAGAAATGTGGGCCTCCGCCTCCCCTTATAGCCCTCCTTCCATCTCCGAGTGAGCTCTCCGCTGCAGTTGGGACGTTCGCTACCGATCTAAACTCGCGTTTAAAAGGGAGATGCCACTGCAAGTAATGCCTCCTAACACATTAGTCGCAGTTGGTTCTTGTCAGTTCGAAGGATCCTTATGATTCCAACTGTTGTGGCAATGTGTGAAACATACAAGGAGAACATAGTAGTACTATTTATGTAGCAGAAATATTTAACAAGTGGTACTTGCAACGCAGAGGCATTGTGAGACACAAAATTTTACGTATACTGTGGCATTAGAATGTATTAAGTCCCTTTAGCTTTGTAATTAAGGAACCTATCTGACATTTCTCCAATATCTGGAGAAATGAGGGCCTCCACCTCCCCTTATAGCCCTCCTTCCCTCTCCGAGTGAGCTCTCCGCTGTAGTTATGACGTTCGCTACCGATCTAAACTCGCAATTAAAAGGGAGATGCCAGTGCAAGTGATGCCTCCTAACACATTAGTCGCAGTTGATCCTTGTCAGTTCCAAGGATCGTTATGATTCCAACTGTTGTGGCAATGTGTGACACATACAAGGAGGTCATAGTAATACAATTTATGTAGCAGAAGTATTTAACAAGTGGTACTTGCAACGCAGAGGCATTGTGAGCCACAAAATTTTAACTAGACTGTGTCACTAGAATGTGTTAACTCGCTTTAGCTTTGTAATTAAGGAACCTATCTGACATTTCTCCAATATCTGGAGAAATGTGGGCCTCCTCCTCCCCTTATAGCCCTCCTTCCCTCTCCGAGTGAGCTCTCCGCTGCAGTTGGGACGTTCGCTACCGATCTAAACTCACAGTTAAAAGGGAGATTCTAGTGCAAGTGATGCATCCTAACACATTAGTCGCAGTTGGTCCTTGTCAGTTCCAAGGATCCTTATGATTGCAACTGTTGTGGCAATGTGTGACACATACAAGGAGGTCATAGTAGTACTATTTATGTAGCAGAATTATTTAACAAGTGGTACTTGCAACGCAGAGGCATTGTGAGCCACAAAATTTTAACTAGACTGTGGCATTAGAATGTATTAAGTCCCTTTAGCTTTGTAATTAAGGAACCTATCTGACATTTCTCGAATATCTGGAGAAATGTGGGCCTCCTCCTCCCCTTATAGCCCTCCTTCCCTTTCCGAGTGAGCTCTCCGCTGCAGTTGGGACGTTCGCTACCGATCTAAACTCGCGTTTAAAAGGAAGATGCCAGTGCAAGTGATGCCTCCTAACACATTAGTCGCAGTTGGTCCTTGTCAGTTCCAAGGGTCCTTATGATTCCAACTGTTGTGGCAATGTGTGACACATACAAGGAGGTCGTGCTAGTACTATTTATGTAGCAGAAATATTTAACAAGTGGTACTTGCAACGCAGAGGCATTGTGAGCCACGAAAATTTTAACTAGACTGTGGCATTAGAATGTATTAAGTAACTTTAGCTTTGTAATTAAGGAACCTATCTGACATTTCTCCAATATCTGGAGAAATGTGGGCCTCCTCCTCCCCTTATAGCCCTCCTTCCCTTTCCGAGTGAGCTCTCCGCTGCAGTTGGGACGTTCGCTACCGATCTAAACTCGCGTTTAAAAGGGAGATGCCAGTGCAAGTGATGCCTCCTAACACATTAGTCGCAGTTGGTCCTTGTCAGTTCCAAGGGTCCTTAAGATTCCAACTGTTGTGGCAATGTGTGACACATACAAGGAGGTCGTACTAGTACTATTTATGTAGCAGAAATATTTAACAAGTGGTACTTGCACCGCAGAGGCATTGTGAGCCACGAAAATTTTAACTAGACTGTGGCATTAGAATGTATTAAGTAACTTTAGCTTTGTAATTAAGGAACCTATCTGACATTTCTCCAATATCTGGAGAAATGTGGGCCTCCTCCTCCCCTTATAGCCCTCCTTCCCGCTCCGAGTGAGCTCTCAGCCGCAGTTGGGACGTTCACTACCGATCTAAACTAGCGTTTAAAAGGGAGATGCCAGTGCAAGTGTTGCCTCCTAACACATCAGTTGCAGTTGGTCCTTGTCAGTTCCAAGGATCCTTATGATTCTAACTGTTGTGGCAATGTGTGACACATACAAGGAGGTCGTAGTAGTACTATTTATGTAGCAGAAATATTTAACAAGTGGTACTAGCAACGCAGAGGCATTGTGAGACACAAAATTTTAACTAGACTGTGGCATTAGAATGTATTAAGTAACTTTAGCTTTGTAATTAAGGAACCTATCTGACATTTCTCCAATATCTGGAGAAATGTGGGCCTCCTCCTCCCCTTATAGCCCTCCTTCCCTCTCCGAGTGAGCTCTCAGCCGCAGTTGGGACGTTCACTACCGATCTAAACTCGCGTTTAAAAGGGAGATGCCAGTGCAAGTGATGCCTCCTAACACATTAGTCGCAGTTGGTCCTTGTCAGTTTCAAGGGTCCTTATGATTCCAACTGTTGTGGCAATGTGTGACACATACAAGGAGGTCGTACTAGTACTATTTATGTAGCAGAAATATTTAACAAGTGGTATTTGCAGCGCAGAGGCATTGTGAGACACAAAATTTTACGTATACTGTGGCATTAGAATGTATTAAGTCCCTTTAGCTTTGTAATTAAGGAACCTATCTGACATTTCTCCAATATCTGGAGAAATGTGGGCCTCCGCCTCCCCTTATAGCCCTCCTTCCATCTCCGAGTGAGCTCTCCGCTGCAGTTGGGACGTTCGCTACCGATCTAAACTCGCGTTTAAAAGGGAGATGCCAGTGCAAGTGATGCCTCCTAATACATTAGTCGCTGTTTGTCCTTGTCAGTTCCAAGGATCCTTATGATTCCAACTGTTGTGGCAATGTGTGACACATACAAGGAGGTCATAGTAGTACTATTTATGTAGCAGAATTATTTAACAAGTGGTACTTGCAACGCAGAGGCATTGTGAGACACAAAATTTTAACTAGACTGTGGCATTAGAATGTGTTAACTCCCTTTAGCTTTGTAATTAAGGAACCTATCTGACATTTCTCCAATATCTGGAGAAATATGGGCCTCCGCCTCCCCTTATAGTCCTCCTTCCATCTCTGAGTGAGCTCTCCGCTGCAGTTGGGACGTTCGCTACCGATCTAAACTCGCGTTTAAAAGGGAGATGCCAGTGCAAGTGATGCCTCCTAACACATTAGTCGCAGTTGGTCCTTGTCAGTTCCGAGGATCCTTATGATTCCAACTGTTGTGGCAATGTGTGACGCATACAAGGAGGTCATAGTAGTACTATTTATGTAGCAGAAATATTTAACAAGTGGTACTTGCAACGCAGAGGCATTGTGAGCCACAAAATTTTAACTAGACTGTGGCATTAGAATGTATTAAGTCCCTTTAGCTTTGTAATTAAGGAACCTATCTGACATTTCTCCAATATCTGGAGAAATGTGGGCCTCCTCCTCCCCTTATAGCCCTCCTTCCCTCTCCGAGTGAGCTCTCCGCTGCAGTTGGGACGTTCGCTACCGATCTAAATTCGCGGTAAAAGGGAGATGCCAGTGCAAGTGATGCCTTCTAATACATTAGTCGCTGTTTGTCCTTGTCAGTTCCAAGGATCCTTATGATTCCAACTTTTGTGGCAATGTGTGACACATACAAGGAGGTCGTATAGTACTATTTATGTAGCAGAAATATTTAACAAGTGGTACTTGCAACGCAGAGGCATTGTAAAACACAAAATTTTACGTATACTGTGGCATTAGATTGTATTAAGTTCCTTTCGCCTTGTAATTAAGGAACCTATCTGACATTTCTCCAATATCTGGAGAAATATGGGCCTCCGCCTCCCCTTATAGTCCTCATTCCATCTCTGAGTGAGCTCTCCACTGCAGTTGGGACGTTCGCTACCGATCTAAACTCGCGTTTAAAAGGGAGATGCAAGTGCAAGTGATGCCTCCTAACACATTAGTTGCAGTTGGTCCTTGTCAGTTCCGAGGATCCTTATGATTCCAACTGTTGTGGCAATGTGTGACGCATACAAGGAGGTCATAGTAGTACTATTTATGTAGCAGAATTATTTAACAAGTGGTACTTGCAACGCAGAGGCATTGTGAGCCACAAAATTTTAACTAGACTGTGTCATTAGAATGTGTTAACTCCCTTTAGCTTTGTAATTAAGGAACCTATCCGACATTTCTCCAATATCTGGAGAAATGTGGGCCTCCTCCTCCCCTTATAGCCCTCCTTCCCTCTCCGAGTGAGCTCTCCGCTGCAGTTGGGACGTTCGCTACCGATCTAAACTCGCGTTTAAAAGGGAGATGCCAGTGCAAGTGATGCCTCCTAACACATTAGTCGCAGTTGGTCCTTGTCATTTCCAAGGATCCTTATGATTCCAACTGTTGTGGCAATGTGTGACACATACAAGGAGGTCGTAGTAGTACTATTTATGTAGCAGAAATATTTAACAAGTGGTATTTGCAACGCAGAGGCATTGTGAGACACAAAATTTTACGTATACTGTGGCATTAGAATGTATTAAGTCCTTTTAGCTTTGTAATTAAGGAACCTATCTGACATTTCTCCAATATCTGGAGAAATGTGGGCATCCTCCTCCCCTTATAGCCCTCCTTCCCTCTCCGAGTGAGCTCTCCGCTGCAGTTGGGACGTTCGCTACCGATCTAAACTCACGGTTAAAAGGAAGATTCTAGTGCAAGTGATGCCTCCTAACACATTAGTCGCAGTTGGTCCTTGTCAGTTCCAAGGATCCTTATGATTCCAACTGTTGTGGCAATGTGTGACACATACAAGGAGGTCGTAGTAGTACTATTTATGTAGCAGAAATATTTAACAAGTGGTATTTGCAACGCAGAGGCATTGTGAGACACAAAATTTTACGTATACTGTGGCATTAGAATGTATTAAGTCCCTTTAGCTTTGTAATTAAGGAACCTATCTGACATTTCTCCAATATCTGGAGAAATGTGGGCCTCCTCCTCCCCTTATAGCCCTCCTTCCCTCTCCGAGTGAGCTCTCCGCTGCAGTTGGGACGTTCGCTACCGATCTAAACTCACGGTTAAAAGGGAGATTCTAGTGCAAGTGATGCCTCCTAACACATTAGTCGTAGTTGGTCCTTGTCAGTTCCAAGGATCGTTATGATTCCAACTGTTGTGGCAATGTGTGACACATACAAGGAGGTCGTACTAGTACTATTTATGTAGCAGAAATATTTAACAAGTGGTACTTGCAACGCAGAGGCATTGTGAGCCACAAAATTTTAACTAGACTGTGGCATTAGAATGTATTAAGTAACTTTAGCTTTGTAATTAAGGAACCTATCTGACATTTCTCCAATATCTGGAGAAATGTGGGCCTCCGCCTCCCCTTATAGCCCTCCTTCCATCTCCGAGTGAGCTCTTCGCTGCAGTTGGGACGTTCGCTACCGATCTAAACTCGCGTTTAAAAGGGAGATGCCAGTGCAAGTGATGCCTCCTAATACATTAGTCGCTGTTTGTCCTTGTCAGTTCCAAGGATCCTTATGATTCCAACTGTTGTGGCGATGTGTGACACATACAAGGAGGTCGTAGTAGTACTATTTATGTAGCAGAAATATTTAACAAGTGGTATTTGCAACGCAGAGGCATTGTGAGACACGAAATTTTACGTATACTGTGGCATTAGAATGTATTTTTTCCTTTCGCTTTGTAATTAAGGAACCTATCTGACATTTCTCCAATATCTGGAGAAATGTGGGCCTCCTCCTCCCCTTATAGCCCTCCTTCCCTCTCCGAGTGAGCTCTCCGCTGCAGTTGGGACGTTCGCTACCGATCTAAACTCACGGTTAAAAGGGAGATTCTAGTGCAAGTGATGCCTCCTAACACATTAGTCGCAGTTGGTCCTTGTCAGTAACAAGGATCCTTATGATTGCAACTGTTGTGGCAATGTGTGACACATACAAGGAGGTCATAGTAGTACTATTTATGTAGCAGAATTATTTAACAAGTGGTACTTGCAACGCAGAGGCATTGTGAGACACAAAATTTTAACTAGACTGTGGCATTAGAATGTGTTAACTCCCTTTAGCTTTGTAATGAAGGAACCTATCTGACATTTCTCCAATATCTGGAGAAATATGGGCCTCCGCCTCCCCTTATAGTCCTCCTTCCATCTCTGAGTGAGCTCTCCGCTGCAGTTGGGACGTTCGCTATCGATCTAAACTCGCGTTTAAAAGGGAGATGCCAGTGCAAGTGATGCCTCCTAACACATTAGTTGCAGTTGGTCCTTGTCAGTTCCGAGGATCCTTATGATTCCAACTGTTGTGGCAATGTGTGACGCATACAAGGAGGTCATAGTAGTACTATTTATGTAGCAGAAATATTTAACAAGTGGTACTTGCAACGCAGAGGCATTGTGAGCCACAAAATTTTAACTAGACTGTGGCATTAGAATGTATTAAGTAACTTTAGCTTTGTAATTAAGGAACCTATCTGACATTTCTCCAATATCTGGAGAAATGTGGGCCTCCGCATCCCCTTATAGCCCTCCTTCCATCTCCGAGTGAGCTCTCCACTGCAGTTGGGCCGTTCGCTACCGATCTAATCTCACGGTTAAAAGGGAGATTCTAGTGCAAGTGATGCCTCCTAACACATTAGTCGTAGTTGGTCCTTGTCAGTTCCAAGGATCGTTATGATTCCAACTGTTGTGGCAATGTGTGACACATACAAGGAGGTCGTACTAGTACTATTTATGTAGCAGAAATATTTAACAAGTGGTACTTGCAACGCAGAGGCATTGTGAGCCACAAAATTTTAACTAGACTGTGGCATTAGAATGTATTAAGTAACTTTAGCTTTGTAATTAAGGAACCTATCTGACATTTCTCCAATATCTGGAGAAATGAGGGCCTCCGCCTCCCCTTATAGCCCTCCTTCCATCTCCGAGTGAGCTCTTCGCTGCAGTTGGGACGTTCGCTACCGATCTAAACTCGCGTTTAAAAGGGAGATGCCAGTGCAAGTGATGCCTCCTAATACATTAGTCGCTGTTTGTCCTTGTCAGTTCCAAGGATCCTTATGATTCCAACTGTTGTGGCGATGTGTGACACATACAAGGAGGTCGTAGTAGTACTATTTATGTAGCAGAAATATTTAACAAGTGGTATTTGCAACGCAGAGGCATTGTGAGACACGAAATTTTACGTATACTGTGGCATTAGAATGTATTTTTTCCTTTCGCTTTGTAATTAAGGAACCTATCTGACATTTCTCCAATATCTGGAGAAATGTGGGCCTCCTCCTCCCCTTATAGCCCTCCTTCCCTCTCCGAGTGAGCTCTCCGCTGCAGTTGGGACGTTCGCTACCGATCTAAACTCACGGTTAAAAGGGAGATTCTAGTGCAAGTGATGCCTCCTAACACATTAGTCGCAGTTGGTCCTTGTCAGTAACAAGGATCCTTATGATTGCAACTGTTGTGGCAATGTGTGACACATACAAGGAGGTCATAGTAGTACTATTTATGTAGCAGAATTATTTAACAAGTGGTACTTGCAACGCAGAGGCATTGTGAGACACAAAATTTTAACTAGACTGTGGCATTAGAATGTGTTAACTCCCTTTAGCTTTGTAATTAAGGAACCTATCTGACATTTCTCCAATATCTGGAGAAATATGGGCCTCCGCCTCCCCTTATAGTCCTCCTTCCATCTCTGAGTGAGCTCTCCGCTGCAGTTGGGACGTTCGCTATCGATCTAAACTCGCGTTTAAAAGGGAGATGCCAGTGCAAGTGATGCCTCCTAACACATTAGTTGCAGTTGGTCCTTGTCAGTTCCGAGGATCCTTATGATTCCAACTGTTGTGGCAATGTGTGACGCATACAAGGAGGTCATAGTAGTACTATTTATGTAGCAGAAATATTTAACAAGTGGTACTTGCAACGCAGAGGCATTGTGAGCCACAAAATTTTAACTAGACTGTGGCATTAGAATGTATTAAGTAACTTTAGCTTTGTAATTAAGGAACCTATCTGACATTTCTCCAATATCTGGAGAAATGTGGGCCTCCGCATCCCCTTATAGCCCTCCTTCCATCTCCGAGTGAGCTCTCCACTGCAGTTGGGCCGTTCGCTACCGATCTAATCTCACGGTTAAAAGGGAGATTCTAGTGCAAGTGATGCCTCCTAACACATTAGTCGTAGTTGGTCCTTGTCAGTTCCAAGGATCGTTATGATTCCAACTGTTGTGGCAATGTGTGACACATACAAGGAGGTCGTACTAGTACTATTTATGTAGCAGAAATATTTAACAAGTGGTACTTGCAACGCAGAGGCATTGTGAGCCACAAAATTTTAACTAGACTGTGGCATTAGAATGTATTAAGTAACTTTAGCTTTGTAATTAAGGAACCTATCTGACATTTCTCCAATATCTGGAGAAATGAGGGCCTCCGCCTCCCCTTATAGCCCTCCTTCCATCTCCGAGTGAGCTCTTCGCTGCAGTTGGGACGTTCGCTACCGATCTAAACTCGCGTTTAAAAGGGAGATTCTAGTGCAAGTGATGCCTCCTAACACATTAGTCGCAGTTGGTCCTTGTCAGTAACAAGGATCCTTATGATTGCAACTGTTGTGGCAATGTGTGACACATACAAGGAGGTCATAGTAGTACTATTTATGTAGCAGAATTATTTAACAAGTGGTACTTGCAACGCAGAGGCATTGTGAGACACAAAATTTTAACTAGACTGTGGCATTAGAATGTGTTAACTCCCTTTAGCTTTGTAATTAAGGAACCTATCTGACATTTCTCCAATATCTGGAGAAATATGGGCCTCCGCCTCCCCTTATAGTCCTCCTTCCATCTCTGAGTGAGCTCTCCGCTGCAGTTGGGACGTTCGCTATCGATCTAAACTCGCGTTTAAAAGGGAGATGCCAGTGCAAGTGATGCCTCCTAACACATTAGTTGCAGTTGGTCCTTGTCAGTTCCGAGGATCCTTATGATTCCAACTGTTGTGGCAATGTGTGACGCATACAAGGAGGTCATAGTAGTACTATTTATGTAGCAGAAATATTTAACAAGTGGTACTTGCAACGCAGAGGCATTGTGAGCCACAAAATTTTAACTAGACTGTGGCATTAGAATGTATTAAGTAACTTTAGCTTTGTAATTAAGGAACCTATCTGACATTTCTCCAATATCTGGAGAAATGTGGGCCTCCGCATCCCCTTATAGCCCTCCTTCCATCTCCGAGTGAGCTCTCCACTGCAGTTGGGCCGTTCGCTACCGATCTAAACTCACGGTTAAAAGGGAGATTCTAGTGCAAGTGATGCCTCCTAACACATTAGTCGTAGTTGGTCCTTGTCAGTTCCAAGGATCGTTATGATTTCAACTGTTGTGGCAATGTGTGACACATACAAGGAGGTCATAGTAGTACTATTTATGTAGCAGGAATATTTAACAAGTGGTACTTGCAACGCAGAGGCATTGTGAGCCACAAAATTTTAACTAGACTGTGGCATTAGAATGTATTAAGTAACTTTAGCTTTGTAATTAAGGAACCTATCTGACATTTCTCCAATATCTGGAGAAATGTGGGCCTCCGCCTCCCCTTATAGCCCTCCTTCCATCTCCGAGTGAGCTCTTCGCTGCAGTTGGGACGTTCGCTACCGATCTAAACTCGCGTTTAAAAGGGAGATGCCAGTGCAAGTGATGCCTCCTAATACATTAGTCGCTGTTTGTCCTTGTCAGTTCCAAGGATCCTTATGATTCCAACTGTTGTGGCAATGTGTGACACATACAAGGAGGTCGTAGTAGTACTATTTATGTAGCAGAAATATTTAACAAGTGGTATTTGCAACGCAGAGGCATTGTGAGACACAAAATTTTACGTATACTGTGGCATTAGAATGTATTAAGTCCCTTTAGCTTTGTAATTAAGGAACCTATCTGACATTTCTCCAATATCTGGAGAAATGTGGGCATCCTCCTCCCCTTATAGCCCTCCTTCCCTCTCCGAGTGAGCTCTCCGCTGCAGTTTGGACGTTCGCTACCGATCTAAACTCACGGTTAAAAGGAAGATTCTAGTGCAAGTGATGCCTCCTAACACATTAGTCGCAGTTGGTCCTTGTCAGTTCCAAGGATCCTTATGATTCCAACTGTTGTGGCAATGTGTGACACATACAAGGAGGTCGTAGTAGTACTATTTATGTAGCAGAAATATTTAACAAGTGGTATTTGCAACGCAGAGGCATTGTGAGACACAAAATTTTACGTATACTGTGGCATTAGAATGTATTAAGTCCCTTTAGCTTTGTAATTAAGGAACCTATCTGACATTTCTCCAATATCTGGAGAAATGTGGGCCTCCTCCTCCCCTTATAGCCCTCCTTCCCTCTCCGAGTGAGCTCTCCGCTGCAGTTGGGACGTTCGCTACCGATCTAAATTCGCGGTAAAAGGGAGATGCCAGTGCAAGTGATGCCTCCTAATACATTAGTCGCTGTTTGTCCTTGTCAGTTCCAAGGATCCTTATGATTCCAACTTTTGTGGCAATGTGTGACACATACAAGGAGGTCGTATAGTACTATTTATGTAGCAGAAATATTTAACAAGTGGTACTTGCAACGCAGAGGCATTGTGAAACACAAAATTTTACGTATACTGTGGCATTAGATTGTATTAAGTTCCTTTCGCCTTGTAATTAAGGAACCTATCTGACATTTCTCCAATATCTGGAGAAATGTGGGCCTCCGCCTCCCCTTATAGCCCTCCTTCCATCTCCGAGTGAGCTCTCCGCTGCAGTTGGGACGTTCGCTACCGATCTAAACTCGCGTTTAAAAGGGAGATGCCAGTGCAAGTGATGCCTCCTAATACATTAGTCGCTGTTTGTCCTTGTCAGTTCCAAGGATCCTTATGATTCCAACTGTTGTGGCAATGTGTGACACATACAAGGAGGTCATAGTAGTACTATTTATGTAGCAGAATTATTTAACAAGTGGTACTTGCAACGCAGAGGCATTGTGAGCCACAAAATTTTAACTAGACTGTGTCATTAGAATGTGTTAACTCCCTTTAGCTTTGTAATTAAGGAACCTATCTGACATTTCTCCAATATCTGGAGAAATGTGGGCCTCCGCCTCCCCTTATAGTCCTCCTTCCATCTCTGAGTGAGCTCTCCGCTGCAGTTGGGACGGTCGCTACCGATCTAAACTCGCGTTTAAAAGGGAGATGCCAGTGCAAGTGATGCCTCCTAACACATTAGTCGCAGTTGGTCCTTGTCATTTCCAAGGATCCTTATGATTCCAACTGTTGTGGCAATGTGTGACACATACAAGGAGGTCGTAGTAGTACTATTTATGTAGCAGAAATATTTAACAAGTGGTATTTGCAACGCAGAGGCATTGTGAGACACAAAATTTTACGTATTCTGTGGCATTAGATTGTATTAAGTTCCTTTCGCCTTGTAATTAAGGAACCTATCTGACATTTCTCCAATATCTGGAGAAATGAGGGCCTCCGCCTCCCCTTATAGCCCTCCTTCCATCTCCGAGTGAGCTCTCCGCTGCAGTTGGGACGTTCGCTACCGATCTAAACTCGCGTTTAAAAGGGAGATGCCAGTGCAAGTGATGCCTCCTAATACATTAGTCGCTGTTTGTCCTTGTCAGTTCCAAGGATCCTTATGATTCCAACTGTTGTGGCAATGTGTAACACATACAAGGAGGTCATAGTAGTACTATTTATGTAGCAGAATTATTTAACAAGTGGTACTTGCAACGCAGAGGCATTGTGAGCCATAAAATTTTAACTAGACTGTGGCATTAGAATGTATTAAGTAACTTTAGCTTTGTAATTAAGGAACCTATCTGACATTTCTCCAATATCTGGAGAAATTTGGGCCTCCTCCTCCCCTTATAGCCCTCCTTCCCTCTTCGAGTGAGCTCTCAGCCGCAGTTGGGACGTTCACTATCGATCTAAACTAGCGTTTAACAGGGAGATGCCAGTGCAAGTGTTGCCTACTAACACATTAGTTGCAGATGGTCCTTGTCAGTTCCAAGGATCCTTATGATTCCAACTGTTGTGGCAATGTGTGACACATACAAGGAGGTCGTACAAGTACTATTTATGTAGCAGAAATATTTAACAAGTGGTACTTGCAACGCAGAGGCATTGTGAGACACAAAATTTTACGTATACTGTGGCATTAGAATCTATTTTTTCCTTTCGCTTTGTAATTAAGGAACCTATCTGACATTTCTCCAATATATGGAGAAATGTGGGCCTCCTCCTCCCCTTATAGCCCTCCTTCCCCCTCCGAGTGAGCTCTCCGCTGCTGTTGGGACGTTCGCTACCGATCAAAACTCGCGTTTAAAAGGGAGATGCCAGTGCAAGTGATGCCTCCTAACACATTAGTCGCAGTTGGTCCTTGTCATTTCCAAGGATCCTTATGATTCCAACTGTTGTGGCAATGTGTGACACATACAAGGAGGTCGTAGTAGTACTATTTATGTAGCAGAAATATTTAACAAGTGGTATTTTCAACGCAGAGGCATTGTGAGACACAAAATTTTACGTATACTGTGGCATTAGAATGTATTAAGTCCCTTTAGCTTTGTAATTAAGGAACCTATCTGACATTTCTCCAATATCTGGAGAAATGTGGGCCTCCTCCTCCCCTTATAGCCCTCCTTCCCTCTCCGAGTGAGCTCTCCGCTGCAGTTGGGACGTTCGCTACCGATCTAAACTCACGGTTAAAAGGGAGATTCTAGTGCAAGTGATGCCTCCTAACACATTAGTCGCAGTTGGTCCTTGTCAGTTCCAAGGATCCTTATTATCCAACTGTTGTGGCAATGTGTGACACATACAAGGAGGTCGTAGTAGTACTATTTATGTAGCAGAATTATTTAACAAGTGGTATTTGCAACGCAGAGGCATTGTGAGACACAAAATTTTACGTATACTGTGGCATTAGAATGTATTAAGTCCCTTTACCTTTGTAATTAAGGAACCTATCTGACATTTCTCCAATATCTGGAGAAATGTGGGCCTCCTCCTCCCCTTATAGCCCTCCTTCCCTCTCCGAGTGAGCTCTCCGCTGCAGTTGGGACGTTCGCTACCGATCTAAACTCACGGTTAAAAGGGAGATTCTAGTGCAAGTGATGCCTCCTAACACATTAGTCGCAGTTGGTCCTTGTCAGTTCCAAGGATCCTTATGATTGCAACTGTTGTGGCAATGTGTGACACATACAAGGAGGTCATAGTAGTACTATTTATGTAGCAGAATTATTTAACAAGTGGTATTTGCAACGCAGAGGCATTGTGAGACACAAAATTTTAACTAGACTGTGTCATTAGAATGTGTTAACTCCCTTTAGCTTTGTAATTAAGGAACCTATCTGACATTTCTCCAATATCTGGAGAAATATGGGCCTCCGCCTCCCCTTATAGTCCCCCTTCCATCTCTGAGTGAGCTCTCCACTGCAGTTGGGACGTTCGCTACCGATCTAAACTCGCGTTTAAAAGGGAGATGCCAGTGCAAGTGATGCCTCCTAACACATTAGTTGCAGTTGGTCCTTGTCAGTTCCGAGGATCATTATGATTCCAACTGTTGTGGCAATCTGTGACGCATACAAGGAGGTCATAGTAATACTATTTATGTAGCAGAATTATTTAACAAGTGGTACTTGCAACGCAGAGGCATTGTGAGCCACAAAATTTTAACTAGACTGTGTCATTAGAATGTGTTAACTCCCTTTAGCTTTGTAATTAAGGAACCTATCTGACATTTCTCCAATATCTGGAGAAATATGGGCCTCCGCCTCCCCTTATAGTCCCCCTTCCATCTCTGAGTGAGCTCTCCACTGCAGTTGGGACGTTCGCTACCGATCTAAACTCGCGTTTAAAAGGGAGATGCCAGTGCAAGTGATGCTTCCTAACACATTAGTCGCAGTTGGTCCTTGTCATTTCCAAGGATCCTTATGATTCCAAATGTTGTGGCAATGTGTGACACATACAAGGAGGTCGTAGTAGTACTATTTATGTAGCAGAAATATTTAACAAGTGGTATTTGCAACGCAGAGGCATTGTGAGACACAAAATTTTACGTATACTGTGGCATTAGAATGTATTAAGTCCCTTTAGCTTTGTAATTAAGGAACCTATCTGACATTTCTCCAATATCTGGAGAAATGTGGGCATCCTCCTCCCCTTATAGCCCTCCTTCCCTCTCCGAGTGAGCTCTCCGCTGCAGTTGGGACGTTCGCTACCGATCTAAACTCACGGTTAAAAGGAAGATTCTAGTGCAAGTGATGCCTCCTAACACATTAGTCGCAGTTGGTCCTTGTCAGTTCCAAGGATCCTTATGATTCCAACTGTTGTGGCAATGTGTGACACATACAAGGAGGTCGTAGTAGTACTATTTATGTAGCAGAAATATTTAACAAGTGGTATTTGCAACGCAGAGGCATTGTGAGACACAAAATTTTACGTATACTGTGGCATTAGAATGTATTAAGTCCCTTTAGCTTTGTAATTAAGGAACCTATCTGACATTTCTCCAATATCTGGAGAAATGTGGGCCTCCTCCTCCCCTTATAGCCCTCCTTCCCTCTCCGAGTGAGCTCTCCGCTACAGTTGGGACGTTCGCTACCGATCTAAACTCACGGTTAAAAGGGAGATTCTAGTGCAAGTGATGCCTCCTAACACATTAGTCGTAGTTGGTCCTTGTCAGTTCCAAGGATCGTTATGATTCCAACTGTTGTGGCAATGTGTGACACATACAAGGAGGTCGTACTAGTACTATTTATGTAGCAGAAATATTTAACAAGTGGTACTTGCAACGCAGAGGCATTGTGAGCCACAAAATTTTAACTAGACTGTGGCATTAGAATGTATTAAGTAACTTTAGCTTTGTAATTAAGGAACCTATCTGACATTTCTCCAATATCTGGAGAAATGTGGGCCTCCGCCTCCCCTTATAGCCCTCCTTCCATCTCCGAGTGAGCTCTTCGCTGCAGTTGGGACGTTCGCTACCGATCTAAACTCGCGTTTAAAAGGGAGATGCCAGTGCAAGTGATGCCTCCTAATACATTAGTCGGTGTTTGTCCTTGTCAGTTCCAAGGATCCTTATGATTCCAACTGTTGTGGCAATGTGTGACACATACAAGGAGGTCGTAGTAGTACTATTTATGTAGCAGAAATATTTAACAAGTGGTATTTGCAACGCAGAGGCATTGTGAGACACAAAATTTTACGTATACTGTGGCATTAGAATGTATTTTTTCCTTTCGCTTTGTAATTAAGGAACCTATCTGACATTTCTCCAATATCTGGAGAAATGAGGGCCTCCTCCTCCCCTTATAGCCCTCCTTCCCTCTCCGAGTGAGCTCTCCGCTGCAGTTGGGACGTTCGCTACCGATCTAAACTCACGGTTAAAAGGGAGATTCTAGTGCAAGTGATGCCTCCTAACACATTAGTCGCAGTTGGTCCTTGTCAGTAACAAGGATCCTTATGATTGCAACTGTTGTGGCAATGTGTGACACATACAAGGAGGTCATAGTAGTACTATTTATGTAGCAGAAATATTTAACAAGTGGTACTTGCAACGCAGAGGCATTGTGAGCCACAAAATTTTAACTAGACTGTGGCATTAGAATGTATTAAGTAACTTTAGCTTTGTAATTAAGGAACCTATCTGACATTTCTCCAATATCTGGAGAAATGTGGGCCTCCGCATCCCCTTATAGCCCTCCTTCCATCTCCGAGTGAGCTCTCCACTGCAGTTGGGCCGTTCGCTACCGATCTAAACTAGCGTTTAAAAGGGAGATGCCAGTGCAAGTGATGCCTCCTAATACATTAGTCGCTGTTTGTCCTTGTCAGTTCCAAGGATCCTTATGATTCCAACTGTTGTGGCAATGTGTGACACATACAAGGAGGTCGTAGTAGTACTATTTATGTAGCAGAAATATTTAACAACTGGTATTTGCAACGCAGAGGCATTGTGAGCCACAAAATTTTAACTAGACTGTGTCATTAGAATGTGTTAACTCCCTTTAGCTTTGTAATTAAGGAACCTATCCGACATTTCTCCAATATCTGGAGAAATATGGGCCTCCGCCTCCCCTTATAGTCCTCCTTCCATCTCTGAGTGAGCTCTCCGCTGCAGTTGGGACGTTCGCTACCGATCTAAACTCGCGTTTAAAAGGGAGATGCCAGTGCAAGTGATGCCTCCTAACACTTTAGTCGCAGTTGGTCCTTGTCAGTTCCAAGGGTCCTTATGATTCCAACTGTTGTGGCAATGTGTGACACATACAAGGAGGTCGTACTAGTACTATTTATGTAGCAGAAATATTTAACAAGTGGTACTTGCAACGCAGAGGCATTGTGAGCCACAAAATTTTAACTAGAGTGTGGCATTAGAATGTATTAAGTATTTTTAGCTTTGTAATTAAGGAACCTATCTGACATTTCTCCAATATCTGGAGAAATGTGGGCCTCCGCCTCCCCTTATAGCCCTCCTTTCATCTCAGAGTGAGCTCTCCGCTGCAGTTGGGCCGTTCGCTACCGATCTAAACTAGCGTTTAAAAGGGAGATGCCAGTGCAAGTGATGCCTCCTAATACATTAGTCGCTGTTTGTCCTTGTCAGTTCCAAGGATCCTTATGATTCCAACTGTTGTGGCAATGTGTGACACATACAAGGAGGTCGTTGTAGTACTATTTATGTAGCAGAAATATTTAACAAGTGGTATTTGCAACGCAGAGGCATTGTGAGCCACAAAATTTTATCTAGACTGTGGCATTAGAATGTATTAAGTCCCTTTAGCTTTGTAATTAAGGAAGCTATCTGACATTTCTCCAATCTCTGGAGAAATGTGGGCATCCTCCTCCCCTTATAGCCCTCCTTCCCTCTCCGAGTGAGCTCTCCGCTGCAGTTGGGACGTTCGCTACCGATCTAAACTCACGGTTAAAAGGAAGATTCTAGTGCAAGTGATGCCTCCTAACACATTAGTCGCAGTTGGTCCTTGTCAGTTCCAAGGATCCTTATGATTCCAACTGTTGTGGCAATGTGTGACACATACAAGGAGGTCGTAGTAGTACTATTTATGTAGCAGAAATATTTAACAAGTGGTATTTGCAACGCAGAGGCATTGTGAGACACAAAATTTTACGTATACTGTGGCATTAGAATGTATTAAGTCCCTTTAGCTTTGTAATTAAGGAACCTTTCTGACATTTCTCCAATATCTGGAGAAATGTGGGCCTCCTCCTCCCCTTATAGCCCTCCTTCCCTCTCCGAGTGAGCTCTCCGCTACAGTTGGGACGTTCGCTACCGATCTAAACTCACGGTTAAAAGGGAGATTCTAGTGCAAGTGATGCCTCCTAACACATTAGTCGTAGTTGGTCCTTGTCAGTTCCAAGGATCGTTATGATTCCAACTGTTGTGGCAATGTGTGACACATACAAGGAGGTCGTACTAGTACTATTTATGTAGCAGAAATATTTAACAAGTGGTACTTGCAACGCAGAGGCATTGTGAGCCACAAAATTTTAACTAGACTGTGGCATTAGAATGTATTAAGTAACTTTAGCTTTGTAATTAAGGAACCTATCTGACATTTCTCCAATATCTGGAGAAATGTGGGCCTCCGCCTCCCCTTATAGCCCTCCTTCCATCTCCGAGTGAGCTCTTCGCTGCAGTTGGGACGTTCGCTACCGATCTAAACTCGCGTTTAAAAGGGAGATGCCAGTGCAAGTGATGCCTCCTAATACATCAGTCGCTGTTTGTCCTTGTCAGTTCGAAGGATCCTTATGATTCCAACTGTTGTGGCAATGTGTGACACATACAAGGAGGTCGTAGTAGTACTATTTATGTAGCAGAAATATTTAACAAGTGGTATTTGCAACGCAGAGGCATTGTGAGACACAAAATTTTACGTATACTGTGGCATTAGAATGTATTTTTTCCTTTCGCTTTGTAATTAAGGAACCTATCTGACATTTCTCCAATATCTGGAGAAATGTGGGCCTCCTCCTCCCCTTATCGCCCTCCTTCCCTCTCCGAGTGAGCTCTCCGCTGCAGTTGGGACGTTCGCTACCGATCTAAACTCACGGTTAAAAGGGAGATTCTAGTGCAAGTGATGCCTCCTAACACATTAGTCGCAGTTGGTCCTTGTCAGTAACAAGGATCCTTATGATTGCAACTGTTGTGGCAATGTGTGACACATACAAGGAGGTCATAGTAGTACTATTTATGTAGCAGAATTATTTAACAAGTGGTACTTGCAACGCAGAGGCATTGTGAGCCACAAAATTTTAACTAGACTGTGTCATTAGAATGTGTTAACTCCCTTTAGCTTTGTAATTAAGGAACCTATCTGACATTTCTCCAATATCTGGAGATATATGGGCCTCCGCCTCCCCTTATAGTCCTCCTTCCATCTCTGAGTGAGCTCTCCGCTGCAGTTGGGACGTTCGCTACCGATCTAAACTCGCGTTTAAAAGGGAGATGCCAGTGCAAGTGATGCCTCCTAACACATTAGTTGCAGTTGGTCCTTGTCAGTTCCGAGGATCCTTATGATTCCAACTGTTGTGGCAATGTGTGACGCATACAAGGAGGTCATAGTAGTACTATTTATGTAGCAGAAATATTTAACAAGTGGTACTTGCAACGCAGAGGCATTGTGAGCCACAAAATTTTAACTAGACTGTGGCATTAGAATGTATTAAGTAACTTTAGCTTTGTAATTAAGGAACCTATCTGACATTTCTCCAATATCTGGAGAAATGTGGGCCTCCTCCTCCCCTTATAGCCCTCCTTCCATCTCTGAGTGAGCTCTCCACTGCAGTTGGGACGTTCGCTACCGATCTAAACTCGCGTTTAAAAGGGAGATGCCAGTGCAAGTGATGCCTCCTAACACATTAGTTGCAGTTGGTCCTTGTCAGTTCCGAGGATCATTATGATTCCAACTGTTGTGGCAATGTGTGACGCATACAAGGAGGTCATAGTAGTACTATTTATGTAGCAGAATTATTTAACAAGTGGCACTTGCAACGCAGAGGCATTGTGAGCCACAAAATTTTAACTAGACTGTGTCATTAGAATGTGTTAACTCCCTTTAGCTTTGTAATTAAGGAACCTATCTGACATTTCTCCAATATCTGGAGATATATGGGCCTCCGCCTCCCCTTATAGTCCTCCTTCCATCTCTGAGTGAGCTCTCCGCTGCAGTTGGGACGTTCGCTACCGATCTAAACTCGCGTTTAAAAGGGAGATGCCAGTGCAAGTGATGCCTCCTAACACATTAGTTGCAGTTGGTCCTTGTCAGTTCCGAGGATCCTTATGATTCCAACTGTTGTGGCATTGTGTGACGCATACAAGGAGGTCATAGTAGTACTATTTATGTAGCAGAAATATTTAACAAGTGGTACTTGCAACGCAGAGGCATTGTGAGCCACAAAATTTTAACTAGACTGTGGCATTAGAATGTATTAAGTAACTTTAGCTTTGTAATTAAGGAACCTATCTGACATTTCTCCAATATCTGGAGAAATGTGGGCCTCCTCCTCCCCTTATAGCCCTCCTTCCATCTGCGAGTGAGCTCTCCACTGCAGTTGGGCCGTTCGCTACCGATCTAAACTAGCGTTTAAAAGGTAGATGCCAGTGCAAGCGATGCCTCCTAACACATTAGTCGCAGTTGGTCCTTGTCAGTTCCAAGGGTCCTTATGATTCCAACTGTTGTGGCAATGTGTGACAAATACAAGGAGGTCGTACTAGTACTATTTATGTAGCAGAAATATTTAACAAGTGGTACTTGCAACGCAGAGGCATTGTGAGCCACAAAATTTTAACTAGACTTTGGCATTAGAATGTATTAAGTAACTTTAGCTTTGTAATTAAGGAACCTATCTGACATTTCTCCAATATCTGGAGAAATGTGGGCCTCCTCCCCTTATAGCCCTCCTTCCCTCTCCGAGTGAGCTCTCCGCTGTAGTTGGGACGTTCGCTACCGATCTAAACTCGCGTTTAAAAGGGAGATGCCAGTGCAAGTGATGCCTCCTAACACATTAGTCGCAGTTGGTCCTTGTCAGTTCCAAGGATCCTTATGATTCCAACTGTTGTGGCAATGTGTGACACATACAAGGAGGTCGTATAGTACTATTTATGTAGCAGAAATATTTAACAACTGGTACTTGCAACGCAGAGGCATTGTGAGCCACAAAATTTTAACTAGACTGTGGCATTAGAATGTGTTAAGTCCCTTTAGCTTTGTAATTAAGGAACCTATCTGACATTTCTCCAATATCTGGAGAAATGAGGGCCTCCACCTCCCCTTATAGCCCTCCTTCCCTCTCCGAGTGAGCTCTGCGCTGTAGTTATGACGTTCGCTACCGATCTAAACTCGCGTTTAAAAGGGAGATGCCAGTGCAAGTGATGCCTCCTAACACATTAGTCGCAGTTGGTCCTTGTCAGTTCCAAGGATCGTTATGATTCCAACAGTTGTGGCAATGTGTGACACATACAAGGAGGTCGTATAGTACTATTTATGTAGCAGAAATATTTAACAACTGGTACTTGCAACGCAGAGGTATTGTGAGCCACAAAATTTTAACTAGACTGTGGCATTAGAATGTGTTAAGTCCCTTTAGCTTTGTAATTAAGGAACCTATCTGAAATTTCTCCAATATCTGGAGAAATGAGGGCCTCCACCTCCCCTTATAGCCCTCCTTTCCTCTCCGAGTGAGCTCTCCGCTGTAGTTATGACGTTCGCTACCGATCTAAACTCGCGTTTAAAAGGGAGATGCCAGTGCAAGTGATGCCTCCTAACACATTAGTCGCAGTTGGTCCTTGTCAGTTCCAAGGATCGTTATGATTCCAACTGTTGTGGCAATGTGTGACACATACAAGGAGGTCATAGTAATACGATTTATGTAGCAGAAGTATTTAAGAAGTGGTACTTGCAACGCAGAGGCATTGTGAGACACAAAATTTTACGTATACTGTGGCATTAGAATGTATTTTTTCCTTTCGCTTTGTAATTAAGGAACCTATCTGACATTTCTCCAATATCTGGAGAAATGTGGGCCTCCTCCTCCCCTTATAGCCCTCCTTCCCTCTCCGAGTGAGCTCTCCGCTGCAGTTGGGACGTTCGCTACCGATCTAAACTCGCGGTTAAAAGGGAGATGCCAGTGCAAGCGATGCCCCCTAACACATTAGTCGCAGTTGGTCCTTGTCAGTTCCAAGGATCCTTATGATCCAACTGTTGTGGCAATGTGTGACACATACAAGGAGGTCGTATAGTACTATTTATGTAGCAGAAATATTTAACAACTGGTACTTGCAACGCAGAGGCATTGTGAGCCACAAAATTTTAACTAGACTGTGGCATTAGAATGTGTTAAGTCACTTTAGCTTTGTAATTAAGGAACCTATCTGACATTTCTCCAATATCTGCAGAAATGAGGGCCTCCACCTCCCCTTATAGCCCTCCTTCCCTCTCTGAGTGAGCTCTCCGCTGTAGTTATGACGTTCGCTACCGATCTAAACTCGCGTTTAAAAGGGAGATGCCAGTGCAAGTGATGCCTCCTAACACATTAGTCGCAGTTGGTCCTTGTCAGTTCCAAGGATCCTTATGATCCAACTGTTGTGGCAATGTGTGACACATACAAGGAGGTCGTATAGTACTATTTATGTAGCAGAAATATTTAACAATTGGTACTTGCAACGCAGAGGCATTGTGAGCCACAAAATTTTAACTAGACTGTGGCATTAGAATGTGTTAAGTCCCTTTAGCTTTGTAATTAAGGAACCTATCTGACATTTCTCCAATATCTGGAGAAATGAGGGCCTCCGCCTCCCCTTATAGCCCTCCTTCCCTCTCCGAGTGAGCTCTCCGCTGCAGTTTTGACGTTCGCTACTGATCTGAACTCGCGTTTAAAAGGTAGATGCCAGTGCAAGTGATGCCTCCTAACACATTAGTCGCAGTTGGTCCTTGTCAGTTCCGAGGATCCTTATGATTCCAACTGTTGTGGCAATGTGTGACGCATACAAGGAGCTCATAGTAGTACTATTTATGTAGCAGAAATATTTAACAAGTGGTACTTGCAACGCAGAGGCATTGTGAGCCACAAAATTTTAACTAGACTGTGGCATTAGAATGTATTAAGTAACTTTAGCTTTGTAATTAAGGAACCTATCTGACATTTCTCCAATATCTGGAGAAATGTGGGCCTCCTCCCCTTATAGCCCTCCTTCCCTCTCCGAGTGAGCTCTCCGCTGTAGTTGGGACGTTCGCTACCGATCTAAACTCGCGTTTAAAAGGGAGATGCCAGTGCAAGTGATGCCTCCTAACACATTAGTCGCAGTTGGTCCTTGTCAGTTCCAAGGATCCTTATGATCCAACTGTTGTGGCAATGTGTGACACATACAAGGAGGTCGTATAGTACTATTTATGTAGCAGAAATATTTAACAACTGGTACTTGCAACGCAGAGGCATTGTGAGCCACAAAATTTTAACTAGACTGTGGCATTAGAATGTGTTAAGTCCCTTTAGCTTTGTAATTAAAGAACCTACCTGACATTTCTCCAATATCTGGAGAAATGAGGGCCACCACCTCCCCTTATAGCCCTCCTTCCCTCTCCGAGTGAGCTCTCCGCTGTAGTTATGACGTTCGCTACCGATCTAAACTCGCGTTTAAAAGGGAGATGCCAGTGCAAGTGATGCCTCCTAACACATTAGTCGCAGTTGGTCCTTGTCAGTTCCAAGGATCGTTATGATTCCAACTGTTGTGGCAATGTGTGACACATACAAGGAGGTCATAGTAATACAATTTATGTAGCAGAAGTATTTAAGAAGTGGTACTTGCAACGCAGAGGCATTGTGAGCCACAAAATTTTAACTAGACTGTGGAATTAGAATGTATTAAGTAACTTTAGCTTTGTAATTAAGGAACCTATCTGACATTTCTCGAATATCTGGAGAAATGTGGGCCTCCGCCTCCCCTTATAGCCCTCCTTCCATCTCCGAGTGAGCTCTCCGCTGCAGTTGGGACGTTCGCTACTGATCTAAACTCGCGTTTAAAAGGGAGATGCAAGTGCAAGTGATGCCTCCTAACACATTAGTCGCAGTTGGCCCTTGTCAGGTCCAAGGATCCTTATGATTCCAACTGTTGTGGCAATGTGTGACACATACAAGGAGGTCATAGTAGTACTATTTATGTAGCAGAAATATTCAACAAGTTGTACTTGCAACGCAGAGGCATTGTGAGCCACAAAATTTTAACTAGACTGTGGCATTAGAATGTGTTAAGTCCCTTTAGCTTTGTAATTAAGGAACCTATCTAACATTTCTCCAATATCTGGAGAAATGTGGGCCTCCGCCTCCCCTTATAGCCCTCCTTCCATCTCCGAGTGAGCTCTCCGCTGCAGTTGGGACGTTCGCTACCGATCTAAACTCGCGTTTAAAAGGGAGATGCCAGTGCAAGTAATGCCTCCTAACACATTAGTCGCAGTTGGTTCTTGTCAGTTCGAAGGATCCTTATGATTCCAACTGTTGTGGCAATGTGTGAAACATACAAGGAGAACATAGTAGTACTATTTATGTAGCAGAAATATTTAACAAGTGGTACTTGCAACGCAGAGGCATTGTGAGACACAAAATTTTACGTATACTGTGGCATTAGAATGTATTTTTTCCTTTCGCTTTGTAATTAAAGAACCTATCTGACATTTGTCCAATATCTGGAGAAATGTGGGCCTCCTCCTCCCCTTATAGCCCTCCTTCCCTCTCCGAGTGAGCTCTCCGCTGTAGTTATGACGTTCGCTACCGATCTAAACTCGCGTTTAAAAGGGAGATGCCAATGCAAGTGATGCCTCCTAACACATTAGTCGCAGTTGGTCCTTGTCAGTTCCAAGGATCGTTATGATTCCAACAGTTGTGGCAATGTGTGACACATACAAGGAGGTCGTATAGTACTATTTATGTAGCAGAAATATTTAACAAGTGGTACTTGCAACGCAGAGGCATTGTGAGCCACAAAATTTTAACTAGACTGTGGCATTAGAATGTGTTAAGTCCCTTTAGCTTTGTAATTAAGGAACCTATCTGAAATTTCTCCAATATCTGGAGAAATGAGGGCCTCCACCTCCCCTTATAGCCCTCCTTCCCTCTCCGAGTGAGCTCTCCACTGTAGTTATGACGTTCGCTACCGATCTAAAATCGCGTTTAAAAGGGAGATGCCAGTGCAAGTGATGCCTCCTAACACATTAGTCGCAGTTGGTCCTTGTCAGTTCCAAGGATCGTTATGATTCCAACTGTTGTGGCAATGTGTGACACATACAAGGAGGTCATAGTAATACGATTTATGTAGCAGAAGTATTTAAGAAGTGGTACTTGCAACGCAGAGGCATTGTGAGACTCAAAATTTTACGTATACTGTGGCATTAGAATGTATTTTTTCCTTTCGCTTTGTAATTAAGGAACCTATCTGACATTTCTCCAATATCTGGAGAAATGTGGGCCTCCTCCTCCCCTTATAGCCCCCCTTCCCTCTCCGAGTGAGCTCTCCGCTGCAGTTGGGACGTTCGCTACCGATCTAAACTCGCGGTTAAAAGGGAGATGCCAGTGCAAGTGATGCCCCCTAACACATTAGTCGCAGTTGGTCCTTGTCAGTTCCAAGGATCCTTATGATCCAACTGTTGTGGCAATGTGTGACACATACAAGGAGGTCGTATAGTACTATTTATGTAGCAGAAATATTTAACAACTGGTACTTGCAACGCAGAGGCATTGTGAGCCACAAAATTTCAACTAGACTGTGGCATTAGAATGTGTTAAGTCACTTTAGCTTTGTAATTAAGGAACCTATCTGACATTTCTCCAATATCTGCAGAAATGAGGGCCTCCACCTCCCCTTATAGCCCTCCTTCCCTCTCTGAGTGAGCTCTCCGCTGTAGTTATGACGTTCGCTACCGATCTAAACTCGCGTTTAAAAGGGAGATGCCAGTGCAAGTGATGCCTCCTAACACATTAGTCGCAGTTGGTCCTTGTCAGTTCCAAGGATCCTTATGATCCAACTGTTGTGGCAATGTGTGACACATACAAGGAGGTCGTATAGTACTATTTATGTAGCAGAAATATTTAACAATTGGTACTTGCAACGCAGAGGCATTGTGAGCCACAAAATTTTAACTAGACTGTGGCATTAGAATGTGTTAAGTCCCTTTAGCTTTGTAATTAAGGAACCTATCTGACATTTCTCCAATATCTGGAGAAATGAGGGCCTCCGCCTCCCCTTATAGCCCTCCTTCCCTCTCCGAGTGAGCTCTCCGCTGCAGTTTTGACGTTCGCTACTGATCTGAACTCGCGTTTAAAAGGTAGATGCCAGTGCAAGTGATGCCTCCTAACACATTAGTCGCAGTTGGTCCTTGTCAGTTCCGAGGATCCTTATGATTCCAACTGTTGTGGCAATGTGTGACGCATACAAGGAGGTCATAGTAGTACTATTTATGTAGAAGAAATATTTAACAAGTGGTACTTGCAACGCAGAGGCATTGTGAGCCACAAAATTTTAACTAGACTGTGGCATTAGAATGTATTAAGTAACTTTAGCTTTGTAATTAAGGAACCTATCTGACATTTCTCCAATATCTGGAGAAATGTGGGCCTCCTCCCCTTATAGCCCTCCTTCCCTCTCCGAGTGAGCTCTCCGCTGTAGTTGGGACGTTCGCTACCGATCTAAACTCGCGTTTAAAAGGGAGATGCCAGTGCACGTGATGCCTCCTAACACATTAGTCGCAGTTGGTCCTTGTCAGTTCCAAGGATCCTTATGATCCAACTGTTGTGGCAATGTGTGACACATACAAGGAGGTCGTATAGTACTATTTATGTAGCAGAAATATTTAACAACTGGTACTTGCAACGCAGAGGCATTGTGAGCCACAAAATTTTAACTAGACTGTGGCATTAGAATGTGTTAAGTCCCTTTAGCTTTGTAATTAAAGAACCTACCTGACATTTCTCCAATATCTGGAGAAATGAGGGCCACCACCTCCCCTTATAGCCCTCCTTCCCTCTCCGAGTGAGCTCTCCGCTGTAGTTATGACGTTCGCTACCGATCTAAACTCGCGTTTAAAAGGGAGATGCCAGTGCAAGTGATGCCTCCTAACACATTAGTCGCAGTTGGTCCTTGTCAGTTCCAAGGATCGTTATGATTCCAACTGTTGTGGCAATGTGTGACACATACAAGGAGGTCATAGTAATACAATTTATGTAGCAGAAGTATTTAAGAAGTGGTACTTGCAACGCAGAGGCATTGTGAGCCACAAAATTTTAACTAGACTGTGGAATTAGAATGTATTAAGTAACTTTAGCTTTGTAATTAAGGAACCTATCTGACATTTCTCCAATATCTGGAGAAATGTGGGCCTCCGCCTCCCCTTATAGCCCTCCTTCCATCTCCGAGTGAGCTCTCCGCTGCAGTTGGGACGTTCGCTACTGATCTAAACTCGCGTTTAAAAGGGAGATGCAAGTGCAAGTGATGCCTCCTAACACATTAGTCGCAGTTGGTCCTTGTCAGGTCCAAGGATCCTTATGATTCCAACTGTTGTGGCAATGTGTGACACATACAAGGAGGTCATAGTAGTACTATTTATGTAGCAGAAATATTCAACAAGTTGTACTTGCAACGCAGAGGCATTGTGAGCCACAAAATTTTAACTAGACTGTGGCATTAGAATGTGTTAAGTCCCTTTAGCTTTGTAATTAAGGAACCTATCTAACATTTCTCCAATATCTGGAGAAATGTGGGCCTCCGCCTCCCCTTATAGCCCTCCTTCCATCTCCGAGTGAGCTCTCCGCTGCAGTTGGGACGTTCGCTACCGATCTAAACTCGCGTTTAAAAGGGAGATGCCACTGCAAGTAATGCCTCCTAACACATTAGTCGCAGTTGGTTCTTGTCAGTTCGAAGGATCCTTATGATTCCAACTGTTGTGGCAATGTGTGAAACATACAAGGAGAACATAGTAGTACTATTTATGTAGCAGAAATATTTAACAAGTGGTACTTGCAACGCAGAGGCATTGTGAGACACAAAATTTTACGTATACTGTGGCATTAGAATGTATTAAGTCCCTTTAGCTTTGTAATTAAGGAACCTATCTGACATTTCTCCAATATCTGGAGAAATGAGGGCCTCCACCTCCCCTTATAGCCCTCCTTCCCTCTCCGAGTGAGCTCTCCGCTGTAGTTATGACGTTCGCTACCGATCTAAACTCGCAATTAAAAGGGAGATGCCAGTGCAAGTGATGCCTCCTAACACATTAGTCGCAGTTGATCCTTGTCAGTTCCAAGGATCGTTATGATTCCAACTGTTGTGGCAATGTGTGACACATACAAGGAGGTCATAGTAATACAATTTATGTAGCAGAAGTATTTAAGAAGTGGTACTTGCAACGCAGAGGCATTGTGAGCCACAAAATTTTAACTAGACTGTGGAATTAGAATGTATTAAGTAACTTTAGCTTTGTAATTAAGGAACGTATCTGACATTTCTCCAATATCTGGAGAAATGTGGGCCTCCTCCTCCCCTTATAGCCCTCCTTCCCTCTCCGAGTGAGCTCTCAGCCGCAGTTGGAACGTTCACTACCGATCTAAACTAGCGTTTAAAAGGGAGATGCCAGTGCAAGTGTTGCATCCTAACACATTAGTTGCAGTTGGTCCTTGTCAGTTCCAAGGATCCTTATGATTCCAACTGTTGTGGCAATGTGTGACACATACAAGGAGGTCGTAGTAGTACTATTTATGTAGCAGAAATATTTAACAAGTGGTACTTGCAACGCAGAGGCATTGTGAGACACAAAATTTTACGTATACTGTTGCATTAGAATTTATTTTTTCCTTTCGCTTTGTAATTAAGGAACCTATCTGACATTTCTCCAATATCTGGAGAAATGTGGGCCTCCTCCTCCCCTTATAGCCCTCCTTCCCTCTCCGAGTGAACTCTCCGCTGCAGTTGGGACGTTCGCTACCGATCTAAACTCGCGCTTAAAAGGGAGATGCCAGTGCAAGTGATGCCCCCTAACACATTAGTCGCAGTTGGTCCTTGTCAGTTCCAAGGATCCTTATGATCCAACTGTTGTGGCAATGTGTGACACATACAAGGAGGTCGTATAGTACTATTTATGTAGCAGAAATATTTAACAACTGGTACTTGCAACGCAGAGGCATTGTGAGTCACAAAATTTTAACTAGACTGTGGCATTAGAATGTGTTAAGTCCCTTTAGCTTTGTAATTAAGGAACCTATCTGACATTTCTCCAATATCTGGAGAAATGAGGGACTCCACCTCCCCTTATAGCTCTCCTTCCCTCTCCGAGTGAGCTCTCCGCTGTAGTTATGCCGTTCGCTACCGATCTAAACTCGCGTTTAAAAGGGAGATGCCAGTGCAAGTGATGCCTCCTAACACATTAGTCGCAGTTGGTCCTTGTCAGTTCCAAGGATCCTTATGATCCAACTGTTGTGGCAATGTGTGACACATACAAGGAGGTCGTATAGTACTATTTATGTAGCAGAAATATTTAACAACTGGTACTTGCAACGCAAAGGCATTGTGAGCCACAAAATTTTAACTAGACTGTGGCATTAGAATGTGTTAAGTCCCTTTAGCTTTGTAATTAAGGAACCTATCTGACATTTCTCCAATATCTGGAGAAATGAGGGCCTCCACCTCCCCTTATAGCCCTCCTTCCCTCTCTGAGTGAGCTCTCCGCTGTAGTTATGACGTTCGCTACCGATCTAAACTCGCGTTTAAAAGGGAGATGCCAGTGCAAGTTATGCCTCCTAACACATTAGTCGCAGTTGGTCCTTGTCAGTTCCAAGGATCGTTATGATTCCAACTGTTGTGGCAATGTGTGACACATACAAGGAGGTCATAGTAATACAATTTATGTAGCAGAAGTATTTAAGAAGTGGTACTTGCAACGCAGAGGAATTGTGAGCCACAAAATTTTAACTAGACTGTGGAATTAGAATGTATTAAGTAACTTTAGCTTTGTAATTAAGGAACCTATCTGACATTTCTCCAATATCTGGAGAAATGTGGGCCTCCGCCTCCCCTTATAGCCCTCCTTCCCTCTCCGAGTGAGCTCTCCGCTGCAGTTTTGACGTTCGCTACTGATCTGAACTCGCGTTTAAAAGGTAGATGCCAGTGCAAGTGATGCCTCCTAACACATTAGTCGCAGTTGGTCCTTGTCAGTTCCAAGGGTCCTTATGATTCCAACTGTTGTGGCAATGTGTGACACATACAAGGAGGTCGTACTAGTACTATTTATGTAGCAGAAATATTTAACAACTGGTACTTGCAACGCAGAGGCATTGTGAGCCACAAAATTTTAACTAGACTGTGGCATTGGAATATATTAAGTAACTTTAGCTTTGTAATTAAGGAACCTATCTGACATTTCTCCAATATCTGGAGAAATGTGGGCCTCCTCCCCTTATAGCCCTCCTTCCCTCTCCGAGTGAGCTCTCCGCTGTAGTTGGGACGTTCGCTACCGATCTAAACTCGCGTTTAAAAGGGAGATGCCAGTGCAAGTGATGCCTCCTAACACATTAGTCGCAGTTGGTCCTTGTCAGTTCGAAGGATCCTTATGATCCAACTGTTGTGGCAATGTGTGACACATACAAGGAGGTCGTATAGTACTATTTATGTAGCAGAAATATTTAACAACTGGTACTTGCAACGCAGAGGCATTGTGAGCCACAAAATTTTAACTAGACTGTGGCATTAGAATGTGTTAAGTCCCTTTAGCTTTGTAATTAAGGAACCTATCTGACATTTCTCCAATATCTGGAGAAATGAGGGCCTCCACCTCCCCTTATAGCCCTCCTTCCCTCTCCGAGTGAGCTCTCCGCTGTAGTTATGACGTTCGCTACCGATCTAAACACGCGTTTAAAAGGGAGATGCCAGTGCAAGTGATGCCTCCTAACACATTAGTCGCAGTTGGTCCTTGTCAGTTCCAAGGATCGTTATGATTCCAACTGTTGTGGCAATGTGTGACACATACAAGGAGGTCATAGTAATACAATTTATGTAGCAGAAGTATTTAAGAAGTGGTACTTGCAACGCAGAGGCATTGTGAGCCACAAAATTTTAACTAGACTGTGGAATTAGAATGTATTAAGTAACTTTAGCTTTGTAATTAAGGAACCTATCTGACATTTCTCCAATATCTGGAGAAATGTGGGCCTCCTCCTCCCCTTATAGCCCTCCTTCCCTCTCCGAGTGAGCTCTCAGCCGCAGTTGGAACGTTCACTACCGATCTAAACTAGCGTTTAAAAGGGAGATGCCAGTGCAAGTGTTGCATCCTAACACATTAGTTGCAGTTGGTCCTTGTCAGTTCCAAGGATCCTTATGATTCCAACTGTTGTGGCAATGTGTGACACATACAAGGAGGTCGTAGTAGTACTATTTATGTAGCAGAAATATTTAACAAGTGGTACTTGCAACGCAGAGGCATTGTGAGCCACAAAATTTTACATAGACTGTGGCACTAGAATGTGTTAACTCCCTTTAGCTTTGTAATTAAGGAACCTATCTTACATTTCTCCAATATCTGGAGAAATGTGGTCCTCCTCCCCCCTTATAGCCCTCCTTCCCTCTCTGAGTGAGCTCTCTGCTGCAGTTGGGACGTTCGCTACTGATCTAAACTCGCGTTTAAAAGGGAGATGCAAGTGCAAGTGATGCCTCCTAACACATTAGTCGCAGTTGCTCCTTGTCAGTTCCAAGGATCCTTATGATCCAACTGTTGTGGCAATGTGTGACACATACAAGGAGGTCGTACTAGTACTATTTATGTAGCAGAATAATTTAACAAGTGGTACTTGCAACGCAGAGGCATTGTGAGCCACAAAACTTTAACTAGACTGTGGCATTAGAATGTGTTAAGTCCCTTTAGCTTTGTAATTAAGGTACGTATCTGACATTTCTCCAATATCTAGAGAAATGTGGGCCTCCTCCTCCCCTTATAGCCCTCCTTCCCTCTCCGAGTGAGCTCTCCGCTGCAGTTGGGACGTTCGCTACCGATCTAAACTAGCGTTTAAAAGGGAGATGCCAGTGCAAGTGATGCCTCCTAACACATTAGTTGCAGTTGGACCTTGTCAGTTCCGAGGATCCTTATGATTCCAACTGTTGTGGCAATGTGTGACGCATACAAGGAGGTCGTAGTAGTACTATTTATGTAGCAGAAATATTTAACAAGTGGTACTTGCAACGCCGAGGCATTGTGAGACACAAAATTTTACGTATACTGTGGCATTAGAATGTATTTTTTCCTTTCGCTTTGTAATTAAGGAACCTATCTGACATTTCTCCAATATCTGGAGAAATGTGGGCCTCCTCCTCCCCTTATAGCCCTCCTTCCCTCTCCGAGTGAGCTCTCCGCTGCAGTTGGGACGTTCGCTACCGATCTAAACTCGCGGTAAAAGGGAGATGCCAGTGCAAGTGATGCCTCCTAACACATTAGTCGCAGTTGGTCCTTGTCAGTTCCAAGGATCGATATGATTCCAACTGTTGTGGCAATGTGTGACACATACAAGGAGGTCATAGTAGTACAATTTATGTAGCAGAAGTATTTAAGAAGTGGTACTTGCAACGCAGAGGCATTGTGAGCCACAAAATTTTAACTAGACTGTGGCATTAGAATGTATTAAGTCCCTTTAGCTTTGTAATTAAGGAACCTATCTGACATTTCTCCAATATCTGGAGAAATGTGGGCCTCCTCCTCCCCTTATAGCCCTCCTTCCCTCTCCGAGTGAGCTCTCCGCAGCAGTTGGGACGTTCGCTACCGATCTAAACTCGCGGTTAAAAGGGAGATGCCAGTGCAAGTGGTGCCTCCTAACACATTAGTCGCAGTTTGTCCTTGTCAGGTCCAAGTTCCTTATGATTCCAACTGTTGTGACAATGTGTGACACATACAAGGAGGTCATAGTAGTACTATTTATGTAGCAGAAATGTTTAACAAGTGGTACTTGCAACGCAGAGGCATTGTGAGCCACAAAATTTTACCTAGACTGTGGCATTAGAATGTGTTAAGTACCTTTAGCTTCGTAATTAAGGAACCTATCTGACATTTCTCCAATATCTGGAGAAATGTGGGCCTCCTCCTCCCCTTATAGCCCTCCTTCCCTCTCCGAGTGAGCTCTCCGCTGTAGTTATGACGTTCGCTACCGATCTAAACTCGCGTTTAAAAGGGAGATGCCAGTGCAAGTGATGCCTCCTAACACATTAGTCGCAGTTGGTCCTTGTCAGTTCCAAGGATCCTTATGATCCAACTGTTGTGGCAATGTGTGACACATACAAGGAGGTCGTATAGTACTATTTATGTAGCAGAAATATTTAACAAGTGGTACTTGCAACGCAGAGGCATTGTGAGCCACAAAATTTTAACTAGACTGTGGCATTAGAATGTGTTAAGTCCCTTTAGCTTTGTAATTAAGGAACCTATCTGACATTTCTCCAATATCTGGAGAAATGAGGGCCCCCACCTCCCCTTATAGCCCTCCTTCCCTCTCCGAGTGAGCTCTCCGCTGTTGTTATGACGTTCGCTACCGATCTAAACTCGCGTTTAAAAGGGAGATGCCAGTGCAAGTGATGCCTCCTAACACATTAGTCGCAGTTGGTCCTTGTCAGTTCCAAGGATCGTTATGATTCCAACTGTTGTGGCAATGTGTGACACATACAAGGAGGTCATAGTAATACAATTTATGTAGCAGAAGTATTTAAGAAGTGGTACTTGCAACGCAGAGACATTGTGAGCCACAAAATTTTAACTAGACTGTGGAATTAGAATGTATTAAGTAACTTTAGCTTTGTAATTAAGGAACCTATCTGACATTTCTCCAATATCTGGAGAAATGTGGGCCTCCTCCTCCCCTTATTGCCCTCCTTCCCTCTCCGAGTGAGCTCTCCGCTGCAGTTGGGACGTTCGCTACCGATCTAAACTCGCGGTTAAAAGGGAGATGCCAGTGCAAGTGGTGCCTCCTAACACATTAGTCGCAGTTTGTCCTTGTCAGGTCCAAGTTCCTTATGATTCCAACTGTTGTGACAATGTGTGACACATACAAGGAGGACATAGTAGTACTATTTATGTAGCAGAAATGTTTAACAAGTGGTACTTGCAACGCAGAGGCATTGTGAGCGACAAAATTTTACCTAGACTGTGGCATTAGAATGTGTTAAGTACCTTTAGCTTCGTAATTAAGGAACCTATCTGACATTTCTCCAATATCTGGAGAAATGTGGGCCTCCTCCTCCCCTTATAGCCCTCCTTCCCTCTCCGAGTGAGCTCTCCGCTGTAGTTGGGACGTTCGCTACCGATCTAAACTCGCGTTTAAAAGGGAGATGCCAGTGCAAGTGATGCCTCCTAACACATTAGTCGCAGTTGGTCCTTGTCAGTTCCAAGGATCCTTATGATCCAACTGTTGTGGCAATGTGTGACACATACAAGGAGGTCGTATAGTACTATTTATGTAGCAGAAATATTTAACAAGTGGTACTTGCAACGCAGAGGCATTGTGAGCCACAAAATTTTAACTAGACTGTGGCATTAGAATGTGTTAAGTACCTTTAGCTTCGTAATTAAGGAACCTATCTGACATTTCTCCAATATCTGGAGAAATGTGGGCCTCCTCCTCCCCTTATAGCCCTCCTTCCCTCTCCGAGTGAGCTCTCCGCTGTAGTTGGGACGTTCGCTACCGATCTAAACACGCGTTTAAAAGGGAGATGCCAGTGCAAGTGATGCCTCCTAACACATTAGTCGCAGTTGGTCCTTGTCAGTTCCAAGGATCCTTATGATCCAACTGTTGTGGCAATGTGTGACACATACAAGGAGGTCGTATAGTACTATTTATGTAGCAGAAATATTTAACAACTGGTACTTGCAACGCAGAGGCATTGTGAGCCACAAAATTTTAACTAGACTGTGGCATTAGAATGTGTTAAGTCCCTTTAGCTTTGTAATTAAGGAACCTATCTGACATTTCTCCAATATCTGGAGAAATGATTGCCCCCACCTCCCCTTATAGCCCTCCTTCCCTCTCCGAGTGAGCTCTCCGCTGTTGTTATGACGTTCGCTACCGATCTAAACTCGCGTTTAAAAGGGAGATGCCAGTGCAAGTGATGCCTCCTAACACATTAGTCGCAGTTGGTCCTTGTCAGTTCCAAGGATCGTTATGATTCCAACTGTTGTGGCAATGTGTGACACATACAAGGAGGTCATAGTAATACAATTTATGTAGCAGAAGTATTTAAGAAGTGGTACTTGCAACGCAGAGGCATTGTGAGCCACAAAATTTTAACTAGACTGTGGAATTAGAATGTATTAAGTAACTTTAGCTTTGTAATTAAGGAACCTATCTGACATTTCTCCAATATCTGGAGAAATGAGGGCCTCCACCTCCCCTTATAGCCCTCCTTCCCTCTGCGAGAGAGCTCTCCGCTGCAGTTGGGACGTTCGCTACCGATCTAAACTCGCGTTTAAAAGGGAGATGCCAGTGCAAGTGATGCCTCCTAACACATTAGTTGCAGTTGGTCCTTGTCAGTTCCGAGGATCCTTATGATTCCAACTGTTGTGGCAATGTGTGACGCATACAAGGAGGTCGTAGTAGTACTATTTATGTAGCAGAAATATTTAACAAGTGGTACTTGCAACGCCGAGGCATTGTGAGACACAAAATTTTACGTATACTGTGGCATTAGAATGTATTTTTTCCTTTCGCTTTGTAATTAAGGAACCTATCTGACATTTCTCCAATATCTGGAGAAATGTGGGCCTCCTCCTCCCCTTATAGCCCTCCTTCCCTTTCCGAGTGAGCTCTCCGCTGCAGTTGGGACGTTTGCTACCGATCTAAACTCGCGGTTAAAAGGGAGATGCCAGTGCAAGTGATGCCTCCTAACACAATAGTCGCAGTTGGTCCTTGTCATTTCCAAGGATCGTTATGATTCCAACTGTTGTGGCAATGTGTGACACATACAAGGAGGTCGTACTAGTACTATTTATGTAGCAGAAATATTTAACAAGTGGTACTTGCAACGCAGAGGCATTGTGAGTCACAAAATTTTAACTAGACTGTGGCATTAGAATGTATTAAGTAACTTTAGCTTTGTAATTAAGGAACCTATCTGACATTTCTCCAATATCTGGAGAAATGTGGGCCTCCTCCTCCCCTTATAGCCCTCCTTCCCTCTCCGAGTGAGCTCTCCGCTGCAGTTGGGACGTTCGCTACCGATCTAAACTCGCGGTTAAAAGGAAGATGCCAGTGCAAGTGATGCCTCCTAACACATTAGTCGCAGTTGGTCCTTGTCAGTTCCAAGGGTCCTTATGATTCCAACTGTTGTGGCAATGTGTGACACATACAAGGAGGTCGTAGTAGTACTATTTATGTAGCAGAAATATTTAACAACTGGTACTTGCAACGCAGAGGCATTGTGAGCCACAAAATTTTAACTAGACTGTGGCATTAGAATGTGTTAAGTCCCTTTAGCTTTGCAATTAAGGAACCTATCTGACATTTCTCCAATATCTGGAGAAATGAGGGCCTCCGCCTCCCCTTATAGCCCTCCTTCCCTCTCCGAGTGAGCTCTCCGCTGTAGTTATGACGTTCGCTACCGATCTAAACTCGCGTTTAAAAGGGAGATGCCAGTGCAAGTGATGCCTCCTAACACATTAGTCGCAGTTGGTCCTTGTCAGTTCCAAGGATCGTTATGATTCCAACTGTTGTGGCAATGTGTGACACATACAAGGAGGTCATAGTAATACAATTTATGTAGCAGAAGTATTTAAGAAGTGGTACTTGCAACGCAGAGGCATTGTGAGCCACAAAATTTTAACTAGACTGTGGAATTAGAATGTATTAAGTAACTTTAGCTTTGTAATTAAGGAACCTATCTGACATTTCTCCAATATCTGGAGAAATGTGGGCCTCCTCCTCCCCTTATAGCCCTCCTTCCCTCTCCGAGTGAGCTCTCAGCCGCAGTTGGAACGTTCACTACCGATCTAAACTAGCGTTTAAAAGGGAGATGCCAGTGCAAGTGATGCCTCCTAACACATTAGTTGCAGTTGGTCCTTGTCAGTTCCAAGGATCCTTATGATTCCAACTGTTGTGGCAATGTGTGACACATACAAGGAGGTCGTAGTAGTACTATTTATGTAGCAGAAATATTTAACAAGTGGTACTTGCAACGCAGAGGCATTGTGAGACACAAAATTTTACGTATACTGTGGCATTAGAATGTATTTTTTCCTTTCGCTTTGTAATTAAGGAACGTATCTGACATTTCTCCAATATCTGGAGAAATGTGGGCCTCCTCCTCCCCTTATAGCCCTCCTTCCCTCTCCGAGTGAGCTCTCCGCTGCAGTTGGGACGTTCACTACCGATCTAAACTAGCGTTTAAAAGGGAGATGCCAGTGCAAGTGTTGCATCCTAACACATTAGTTGCAGTTGGTCCTTGTCAGTTCCAAGGATCCTTATGATTCCAACTGTTGTCTCAATGTGTGACACATACAAGGAGGTCGTAGTAGTACTATTTATGTAGCAGAAATATTTAACAAGTGGTACTTGCAACGCAGAGGCATTGTGAGACACAAAATTTTACGTATACTGTGGCATTAGTATGTATTTTTTCCTTTCGCTTTGTAATTAAGGAACCTATGTGACATTTCTCCAATATCTGGAGAAATGTGGGCCTCCTCCTCCCCTTATAGCCCTCCTTCCCTCTCCGAGTGAGCTCTCAGCCGCAGTTGGAACGTTCACTACCGATCTAAACTAGCGTTTAAAAGGGAGATGCCAGTGCAAGTGTTGCATCCTAACACATTAGTTGCAGTTGGTCCTTGTCAGTTCCAAGGATCCTTATGATTCCAACTGTTGTGGCAATGTGTGACACATACAAGGAGGTCGTAGTAGTACTATTTATGTAGCAGAAATATTTAACAAGTGGTACTTGCAACGCAGAGGCATTGTGAGACACAAAATTTTACGTATACTGTGGCATTAGAATGTATTTTTTCCTTTCGCTTTGTAATTAAGGAACCTATCTGACATTTCTCCAATATCTGGAGAAATGTGGGCCTCCTCCTCCCCTTATAGCCCTCCTTCCCTCTCCAAGTGAGCTCTCCGCTGCAGTTGGGACGTTCGCTACCGATCTAAACTCGCGGTTAAAAGGGAGATGCCAGTGCAAGTGATGCCCCCTAACACATTTGTCGCAGTTGGTCCTTGTCAGTTCCAAGGATCCTTATTATCCAACTGTTGTGGCAATGTGTGACACATACAAGGAGGTCGTATAGTACTATTTATGTAGCAGAAATATTTAACAACTGGTACTTGCAACGCAGAGGCATTGTGAGCCACAAAATTTTAACTAGACTGTGGCATTAGAATGTGTTAAGTCCCTTTAGCTTTGTAATTAAGGAACCTATCTGACATTTCTCCAATATCTGGAGAAATGTGGGCCTCCACCTCCCCTTATAGCCCTCCTTCCCTCTCCGAGTGAGCTCTCCGCTGTAGTTATGACGTTCGCTACCGATCTAAACTCGCGTTTAAAAGGGAGATGCCAGTGCAAGTGATGCCTCCTAACACATTAGTCGCAGTTGGTCCTTGTCAGTTCCAAGGATCCTTATGATCCAACGGTTGTGGCAATGTGTGACACATACAAGGAGGTCGTAGTAGTACTATTTATGTAGCAGAAATATTTAACAAGTGGTACTTGCAACGCAGAGGCATTGTGAGACACAAAATTTTACGTATACTGTGGCATTAGAATGTATTTTTTCCTTTCGCTTTGTAATTAAGGAACGTATCTGACATTTCTCCAATATCTGGAGAAATGTGGGCCTCCTCCTCCCCTTATAGCCCTCCTTCCCTCTCCGAGTGAGCTCTCCGCTGCAGTTGGGACGTTCACTACCGATCTAAACTCGCGGTTAAAAGGGAGATGCCAGTGCAAGTGTTGCATCCTAACACATTAGTTGCAGTTGGTCCTTGTCAGTTCCAAGGATCCTTATGATTCCAACTGTTATCTCAATGTGTGACACATACAAGGAGGTCGTAGTAGTACTATTTATGTAGCAGAAATATTTAACGAGTGGTACTTGCAACGCAGAGGCATTGTGAGACACAAAATTTTACGTATACTGTGGCATTAGAATGTATTTTTTCCTTTCGCTTTGTAATTAAGGAACCTATCTGACATTTCTCCAATATCTGGAGAAATGTGGGCCTCCTCCTCCCCTTATAGCCCTCCTTCCCTCTCCGAGTGAGCTCTCCGCTGCAGTTGGGACGTTCACTACCGATCTAAACTAGCGTTTAAAAGGGAGATGCCAGTGCAAGTGTTGCATCCTAACACATTAGTTGCAGTTGGTCCTTGTCAGTTCCAAGGATCCTTATGATTCCAACTGTTATCTCAATGTGTGACACATACAAGGAGGTCGTAGTAGTACTATTTATGTAGCAGAAATATTTAACGAGTGGTACTTGCAACGCAGAGGCATTGTGAGACACAAAATTTTACGTATACTGTGGCATTAGAATGTATTTTTTCCTTTCGCTTTGTAATTAAGGAACCTATCTGACATTTCTCCAATATCTGGAGAAATGTGGGCCTCCTCCTCCCCTTATAGCCCTCCTTCCCTCTCCGAGTGAGCTCTCAGCCGCAGTTGGAACGTTCACTACCGACCTAAACTAGCGTTTGAAAGGGAGATGCCAGTGCAAGTGTTGCATCCTAACACATTAGTTGCAGTTGGTCCTTGTCAGTTCCAAGGATCCTTATGATTCCAACTGTTGTGGCAATGTGTGACACATACAAGGAGGTCGTAGTAGTACTATTTATGTAGCAGAAATATTTAACAAGTGGTACTTGCAACGCAGAGGCATTGTGAGACACAAAATTTTACGTATACTGTGGCATTAGAATGTATTTTTTCCTTTAGCTTTGTAATTAAGGAACCTATCTGACATTTCTCCAATATCTGGAGAAATGAGGGCCTCCGCCTCCCTTTATAGCCCTCCTTCCCTCTCCGAGTGAGCTCTCCGCTGCAGTTTTGACGTTCGCTACTGAACTGAACTCGCGTTTAAAAGGTAGATGCCAGTGCAAGTGATGCCTCCTAACACATTAGTCGCAGTTGGTCCTTGTCAGTTCCAAGGGTCCTTATGATTCCAACTGTTGTGGCAATGTGTGACACATACAAGGAGGTCGTACTAGTACTATTTATGTAGCAGAAATATTTAACAAGTGGTACTTGCACCGCAGAGGCATTGTGAGCCACAAAATTTTAACTAGACTGTGGCATTAGAATGTGTTAAGTCCCTTTAGCTTTGTAATTAAGGAACCTATCTGACATTTCTCCAATATCTGGAGAAATGTGGGCCTCCTCCCCTTATAGCCCTCCTTCCCTCTCCGAGTGAGCTCTCCGCTGTAGTTGGCACGTTCGCTACCGATCTAAACTCGCGTTTAGAAGGGAGATGCCAGTGCAAGTGATGCCTCCTAACACATTAGTCGCAGTTGATCCTTGTCAGTTCCAAGGATCCTTATGATCCAACTGTTGTGGCAATGTGTGACACATACAAGGAGGTCGTATAGTACTATTTATGTAGCAGAAATATTTAACAACTGGTACTTGCAACGCAGAGGCATTGTGAGCCACAAAATTTTAACTAGACTGTGGCATTAGAATGTGTTAAGTCCCTTTAGCTTTGTAATTAAGGAACCTATCTGACATTTCTCCAATATCTGGAGAAATGAGGGCCTCCACCTCCCCTTATAGCCCTCCTTCCCTCTCCGAGGGAGCTCTCCGCTGTAGTTATGACGTTCGCTACCGATCTAAACACGCGTTTAAAAGGGAGATGCCAGTGCAAGTGATGCCTCCTAACACATTAGTCGCAGTTGGTCCTTGTCAGTTCCAAGGATCGTTATGATTCCAACTGTTGTGGCAATGTGTGACACATACAAGGAGGTCATAGTAATACAATTTATGTAGCAGAAGTATTTAAGAAGTGGTACTTGCAACGCAGAGGCATTGTGAGCCACAAAATTTTAACTAGACTGTGGCATTAGAATTTGTTAAGTCCCTTTAGCTTTGTAATTAAGGAACCTATCTGACATTTCTCCAATATCTGGAGAAATGAGGGCCTCCACCTCCCCTTATAGCCCTCCTTCCCTCTCCGAGTGAGCTCTCCGCTGTAGTTATGACGTTTGCTACCGATCCAAACTCGCGTTTAAAAGGGAGATGCCAGTGCAAGTGATGCCTCCTAACACATTAGTCGCAGTTGGTCCTTGTCAGTTCCGAGGATCCTTATGATCCAACGGTTGTGGCAATGTGTGACACATACAAGGAGGTCGTATAGTACTATTTATGTAGCAGAAATATTTAACAATTGGTACTTGCAACGCAGAGGCATTGTGAGCCACAAAATTTTAATTAGACTGTGGCATTAGAATGTGTTAAGTCCCTTTAGCTTTGTAATTAAGGAACCTATCTGACATTTCTCCAATATCTGGAGAAATGAGGGCTTCCGCCTCCCTTTATAGCCCTCCTTCCCTCTCCGAGTGAGCTCTCCGCTGCAGTTTTGACGTTCGCTACTGATCTGAACTCGCGTTTAAAAGGTAGATGCCAGTGCAAGTGATGCCTCCTAACACATTAGTCGCAGTTGGTCCTTGTCAGTTCCAAGGGTCCTTATGATTCCAACTGTTGTGGCAATGTGTGACACATACAAGGAGGTCGTACTAGTACTATTTATGTAGCAGAAATATTTAACAAGTGGTACTTGCACCGCAGAGGCATTGTGAGCCACAAAATTTTAACTAGACTGTGGCATTAGAATGTGTTAAGTCCCTTTAGCTTTGTAATTAAGGAACCTATCTGACATTTCTCCAATATCTCGAGAAATGTGGGCCTCCTCCCCTTATAGCCCTCCTTCCCTCTCCGAGTGAGCTCTCCGCTGTAGTTGGCACGTTCGCTACCGATCTAAACTCGCGTTTAGAAGGGAGATGCCAGTCCAAGTGATGCCTCCTAACACATTAGTCGCAGTTGGTCCTTGTCAGTTCCAAGGATCCTTATGATCCAACTGTTGTGGCAATGTGTGACACATACAAGGAGGTCGTATAGTACTATTTATGTAGCAGAAATATTTAACAACTGGTACTTGCAACGCAGAGGCATTGTGAGCCACAAAATTTTAACTAGACTGTGGCATTAGAATGTGTTAAGTCCCTTTAGCTTTGTAATTAAGGAACCTATCTGACATTTCTCCAATATCTGGAGAAATGAGGGCCTCCACCTCCCCTTATAGCCCTCCTTCCCTCTCCGAGTGAGCTCTCCGCTGTAGTTATGACGTTCGCTACCGATCTAAACACGCGTTTAAAAGGGAGATGCCAGTGCAAGTGATGCCTCCTAACACATTAGTCGCAGTTGGTCCTTGTCAGTTCCAAGGATCGTTATGATTCCAACTGTTGTGGCAATGTGTGACACATACAAGGAGGTCATAGTAATACAATTTATGTAGCAGAAGTATTTAAGAAGTGGTACTTGCAACGCAGAGGCATTGTGAGCCACAAAATTTTAACTAGACTGTGGCATTAGAATTTGTTAAGTCCCTTTAGCTTTGTAATTAAGGAACCTATCTGACATTTCTCCAATATCTGGAGAAATGAGGGCCTCCACCTCCCCTTATAGCCCTCCTTCCCTCTCCGAGTGAGCTCTCCGCTGTAGTTATGACGTTCGCTACCGATCCAAACTCGCGTTTAAAAGGGAGATGCCAGTGCAAGTGATGCCTCCTAACACATTAGTCGCAGTTGGTCCTTGTCAGTTCCGAGGATCCTTATGATCCAACGGTTGTGGCAATGTGTGACACATACAAGAAGGTCGTATAGTACTATTTATGTAGCAGAAATATTTAACAATTGGTACTTGCAACGCAGAGGCATTGTGAGCCACAAAATTTTAATTAGACTGTGGCATTAGAATGTGTTAAGTCCCTTTAGCTTTGTAATTAAGGAACCTATCTGACATTTCTCCAATATCTGGAGAAAAGAGGGCCTCCGCCTCCCTTTATAGCCCTCCTTCCCTCTCCGAGTGAGCTCTCCGCTGCAGTTTTGACGTTCGCTACTGATCTGAACTCGCGTTTAAAAGGTAGATGCCAGTGCAAGTGATGCCTCCTAACACATTAGTCGCAGTTGGTCCTTGTCAGTTCCAAGGGTCCTTATGATTCCAACTGTTGTGGCAATGTGTGACACATACAAGGAGGTCGTACTAGTACTATTTATGTAGCAGAAATATTTAACAAGTGGTACTTGCACCGCAGAGGCATTGTGAGCCACAAAATTTTAACTAGACTGTGGCATTAGAATGTGTTAAGTCCCTTTAGCTTTGTAATTAAGGAACCTATCTGACATTTCTCCAATATCTGGAGAAATGTGGGCCTCCTCCCCTTATAGCCCTCCTTCCCTCTCCGAGTGAGCTCTCCGCTGTAGTTGGCACGTTCGCTACCGATCTAAACTCGCGTTTAGAAGGGAGATGCCAGTCCAAGTGATGCCTCCTAACACATTAGTCGCAGTTGGTCCTTGTCAGTTACAAGGATCCTTATGATCCAACTGTTGTGGCAATGTGTGACACATACAAGGAGGTCGTATAGTACTATTTATGTAGCAGAAATATTTAACAACTGGTACTTGCAACGCAGAGGCATTGTGAGCCACAAAATTTTAACTAGACTGTGGCATTAGAATGTGTTAAGTCCCTTTAGCTTTGTAATTAAGGAACCTATCTGACATTTCTCCAATATCTGGAGAAATGAGGGCCTCCACCTCCCCTTATAGCCCTCCTTCCCTCTCCGAGTGAGCTCTCCGCTGTAGTTGGCACGTTCGCTACCGATCTAAACACGCGTTTAAAAGGGAGATGCCAGTGCAAGTGATGCCTCCTAACACATTAGTCTCAGTTGGTCCTTGTCAGTTCCAAGGATCGTTATGATTCCAACTGTTGTGGCAATGTGTGACACATACAAGGAGGTCATAGTAATACAATTTATGTAGCAGAAGTATTTAAGAAGTGGTACTTGCAACGCAGAGGCATTGTGAGCCACAAAATTTTAACTAGACTGTGGAATTAGAATGTATTAAGTAAATTTAGCTTTGTAATTAAGGAACCTATCTGACATTTCTCCAATATCTGGAGAAATGTGGGCCTCCTCCTCCCCTTATAGCCCTCCTTCCCTCTCCGAGTGAGCTCTCCGCTGCAGTTTTGACGTTCGCTACTGATCTGAACTCGCGTTTAAAAGGTAGATGCCAGTGCAAGTGATGCCTCCTAACACATTAGTCGCAGTTGGTCCTTGTCAGTTCCAAGGGTCCTTATGATTCCAACTGTTGTGGCAATGTGTGACACATACAAGGAGGTCGTACTAGTACTATTTATGTAGCAGAAATATTTAACAAGTGGTACTTGCAACGCAGAGGCATTGTGAGCCACAAAATTTTAACTAGACTGTGGCATTAGAATGTGTTAAGTCCCTTTAGCTTTGTAATTAAGGAACCTATCTGACATTTCTCCAATATCTGGAGAAATGTGGGCCTCCTCCCCTTATAGCCCTCCTTCCCTCTCCGAGTGAGCTCTCCGCTGTAGTTGGGACGTTCGCTACCGATCTAAACTCGCGTTTAGAAGGGAGATGCCAGTCCAAGTGATGCCTCCTACCACATTAGTCGCAGTTGGTCCTTGTCAGTTCCGAGGATCCTTATGATTCCAACTGTTGTGGCAATGTATGACACATACAAGGAGGTCGTATAGTACTATTTATGTAGCAGAAATATTTAACAACTGGTACTTGCAACGCAGAGGCATTGTGAGCCACAAAATATTAACTAGACTGTGGAATTAGAATGTATTAAGTAACTTTAGCTTTGTAATTAAGGAACCTATCTGACATTTCTCCAATATCTGGAGAAATGTGGGCCTCCTCCTCCCCTTATAGCCCTCCTTCCCTCTCCGAGTGAGCTCTCAGCCGCAGTTGGAACGTTCACTACCGATCTAAACTAGCGTTTAAAAGGGAGATGCCAGTGCAAGTGTTGCATCCTAACACATTAGTTGCAGTTGGTCCTTGTCAGTTCCAAGGATCCTTATGATTCCAACTGTTGTGGCAATGTGTGACACATACAAGGAGGTCGTAGTAGTACTATTTATGTAGCAGAAATATTTAACAAGTGGTACTTGCAACGCAGAGGCATTGTGAGACACAAAATTTTACGTATACAGTGGCATTAGAATGTATTTTTTCCTTTCGCTTTGTAATTAAGGAACCTATCTGACATTTCTCCAATATCTGGAGAAATGTGGGCCTCCTCCTCCCCTTATAGCCCTCCTTCACTCTCCGAGTGAGCTCTCCGCTGCAGTTGGGACGTTCGCTACCGATCTAAACTCGCATTTAAAAGGAGATGCCAGTGCAAGTGGTGCCTCCTAACACATTAGTCGCAGTTGGTCCTTGTCAGGTCCAAGTTCCTTATGATTCCAACTGTTGTGACAATGTGTGACACATACAAGGAGGTCATAGTAGTACTATTTATGTAGCAGAAATATTTAACAAGTGGTACTTGCAACGCAGAGGCATTGTGAGACACAAACTTTTACGTATACTGTGGCATTAGAACGTATTTTTTCCTTTCGCTTTGTAATTAAGGAACCTATCTGACATTTCTCCAATATCTGGAGAAATGTGGGCCTCCTCCTCCCCTTATAGCCCTCCTTCCCTCTCCGAGTGAGCTCTCAGCCGCAGTTGGAACGTTCACTACCGACCTAAACTAGCGTTTGAAAGGGAGATGCCAGTGCAAGTGTTGCATCCTAACACATTAGTTGCAGTTGGTCCTTGTCAGTTCCAAGGATCCTTATGATTCCAACTGTTGTGGCAATGTGTGACACATACAAGGAGGTCATAGTAATACAATTTATGTAGCAGAAGTATTTAAGAAGTGGTACTTGCAACGCAGAGGCATTGTCAGCCACAAAATTTTAACTAGACTGTGGCATTAGAATGTATTAAGTCTCTTTAGCTTTGTAATTAAGGAACCTATCTGACATTTCTCCAATATCTGGAGAAATGTGGGCCTGCTCCTCCCCTTATAGCCCTCCTTCCCTCTCCGAGTGAGCTCTCCGCTGCAGTTGGGACGTTCGATACCGATCTAAACTCGCGGTTAAAAGGGAGATGCCAGTGCAAGTGGTGCCTCCTAACACATTAGTCGCAGTTGGTCCTTGTCAGGTCCAAGTTCCTTATGATTCCAACTGTTGTGACAATGTGTGACACATACAAGGAGGTCATAGTAGTACTATTTATGTAGCAGATATATTTAACAAGTGGTACTTGCAACGCAGAGGCATTGTGAGCCACAAAATTTTACATAGACTGTGGCATTAGAATGTGTTAACTCCCTTTAGCATTGTAATTAAGGAACCTATCTGACATTTCTCCAATATCTGGAGAAATGTGGGCCTGCTCCTCCCCTTATAGCCCTCGTTCCCTCTCCGAGTGAGCTCTCCGCTGCAGTTGGGACGTTCGCTACCGATCTAAACTCGCGGTTAAAAGGGAGATGCAAGTGCAAGTGATGCCTCCTAACACATTAGTCGCAGTTGCTCCTTGTCAGTTCCAAGGATCCTTATGATCCAACTGTTGTGGCAATGTGTGACACATACAAGGAGGTTGTACTAGTACTATTTATGTAGCAGAATAATTTAACAAGTGGTACTTGCAACGCAGAGGCATTGTGAGCCACAAAATTTTAACTAGACTGTGGCATTAGAATGTGTTAAGTTCTTTAGCTTTGTAATTAAGGTACGTATCTGACATTTCTCCAATATCTGGAGAAATGTGGGCCTCCTCCTCCCCTTATAGCCCTCCTTCCCTTTCCGAGTGAGCTCTCCGCTGCAGTTGGGACGTTCGCTACCGATCTAAACTCGCGTTTAAAAGGGAGATGCCAGTGCAAGTGATGCCTCCTAACACATTAGTTGCAGTTGGTCCTTGTCAGTTCCGAGGATCCTTATGATTCCAACTGTTGTGGCAATGTGTGACGCATACAAGGAGGTCGTAGTAGTACTATTTATGTAGCAGAAATATTTAACAAGTGGTACTTGCAACGCCGAGGCATTGTGAGACACAAAATTTTACGTATACTGTGGCATTAGAATGTATTTTTTCCTTTCGCTTTGTAATTAAGGAACCTATCTGACATTTCTCCAATATCTGGAGAAATGTGGGCCTCCTCCTCCCCTTATTGCCCTCCTTCCCTCTCCGAGTGAGCTCTCCGCTGCAGTTGGGACGTTCGCTACCGATCTAAACTCGCGGTAAAAGGGAGATGCCAGTGCAAGTGATGCCTCCTAACACATTAGTCGCAGTTGGTCCTTGTCAGTTCCAAGGATCGATATGATTCCAACTGTTGTGGCAATGTGTGACACATACAAGGAGGTCATAGTAATACAATTTATGTAGGAGAAGTATTTAAGAAGTGGTACTTGCAACGCAGAGGCATTGTGAGCCACAAAATTTTAACTAGACCGTGTCATTAGAATGTTTTAAGTCCCTTTAGCTTTGCAATTAAGGAACCTATCTGACATTTCTCCAATATCTGGAGAAATGTGGGCCTCCTCCTCCCCTTATAGCCCTCCTTCCCTCTCCGAGTGAGGTCTCCGCTGCAGTTGGGACGTTCGCTACCGATCTAAACTCGCGGTAAAAGGGAGATGCCAGTGCAAGTGATGCCCCCTAACACATTAGTCGCAGTTGGTCCTTGTCAGTTCCAAGGATCGTTATGATTCCAACTGTTGTGGCAATGTGTGACACATACAAGGAGGTCATAGTAATACAATTTATGTAGCAGAAGTATTTAAGAAGTGGTACTTGCAACGCAGAGGCATTGTGAGCCACAAAATTTTAACTAGACTGTGGCATTAGAATGTATTAAGTCTCTTTAGCTTTGTAATTAAGGAACCTATCTGACATTTCTCCAATATCTGGAGAAATGTGGGCCTGCTCCTCCCCTTATAGCCCTCCATCCCTCTCCGAGTGAGCTCTCCGCTGCAGTTGGGACGTTCGCTACCGATCTAAACTCGCGGTTAAAAGGGAGATGCCAGTGCAAGTGGTGCCTCCTAACACATTAGTCGCAGTTGGTCCTTGTCAGGTCCAAGTTCCTTATGATTCCAACTGTTGTGACAATGTGTGACACATACAAGGAGGTCATAGTAGTACTATTTATGTAGCAGAAATATTTAACAAGTGGTACTTGCAACGCAGAGGCATTGTGAGCCACAAAATTTTACATAGACTGTGGCATTAGAATGTGTTAACTCCCTTTAGCTTTGTAATTAAGGAACCTATCTTACATTTCTCCAATATCTGGAGAAATGTGGGCCTTCTCCCCCCTTATAGCCCTCCTTCCCTCTCTGAGTGAGCTCTCCGCTGCAGTTGGGACGTTCGCTACTGATCTAAACTCGCGTTTAAAAGGGAGATGCAAGTGCAAGTGATGCCTCCTAACACATTAGTCGCAGTTGCTCCTTGCCAGTTCCAAGGATCCTTATGATCCAACTGTTGTGGCAATGTGTGACACATACAAGGAGGTCGTACTAGTACTATTTATGTAGCAGAATAATTTAACAAGTGGTACTTGCAACGCAGAGGCATTGTGAGCCACAAAATTTTAACTAGACTGTGGCATTAGAATGTGTTAAGTCCCTTTAGCTTTGCAATTAAGGAAAGTATCTGACATTTCTCCAATATCTGGAGAAATGTGGGCCTCCCCCTCCCCTTATAGCCCTCCTTCCCTCTCCGAGTGAGCTCTCCACTGCAGTTGGGACGTTCGCTACCGGTCTAAACTCGCGTTTAAAAGGGAGATGCCAGTGCAAGTGATGCCTCCTAACACATTAGTCGCAGTTGGTCCTTGTCAGGTCCAAGTTCCTTATGATTCCAACTCTTGTGGCAATGTGTGACACATACAAGGAGGTCATAGTAGTACAATTTATGTAGCAGAAGTATTTATGAAGTGGTACTTGCAACGCAGAGGCATTGTGAGCCACAAAATTTTAACTAGACTGTGGCATTAGAATGTATTAAGTCCCTTTAGCTTTGTAATTAAGGAACCTATCTGACATTTCTCCAATATCTGGAGAAATGTGGGCCTCCTCCTCCTCTTATAGCCCTCCTTCCCTTTCCGAGTGAGCTCTCCACTGCAGTTGGGACGTTCGCTACCGATCTAAACTCGCGTTTAAAAGGGAGATGTCAGTGCAAGTGGTGCCTCCTAACACATTAGTCGCAGTTTGTCCTTGTCAGGTTCAAGTTCCTTATGATTCCAACTGTTGTGACAATGTGTGACACATACAAGGAGGTCATAGTAGTACTATTTATGTAGCAGAAATGTTTAACAAGTGGTACTTGCAACGCAGAGGCATTGTGAGCCACAAAATTTTACCTAGACTGTGGCATTAGAATGTGTTAAGTACCTTTAGCTTCGTAATTAAGGAACCTATCTGACATTTCTCCAATATCTGGAGAAATGTGGGCCTCCTCCTCCCCTTATAGCCCTCCTTCCCTATCTGAGTGAGATCTCCGCTGCAGTTGGGACGTTCGCTACTGATCTAAACTCGCGTTTAAAAGGGAGATGCAAGTGCAAGTGATGCCTCCTAACACATTAGTCGCAGTTGGTCCTTGTCAGTTCCAAGGATCCTTATGATCCAACTGTTGTGGCAATGTGTGACACATACAAGGAGGTCGTAGTAGTACTATTTATGTAGCAGAAATATTTAACAAGTGGTACTTGCAACGCAGAGGCATTGTGAGACACAAAATTTTACGTCTACTGTGGCATTAGAATGTATTTTTTCCTTTCGCTTTGTAATTAAGGAACCTATCTGACATTTCTCCAATATCTGGAGAAATGTGGGCCTCCTCCTCCTCCCCTTATAGCCCTCCTTCCCTCTCCGAGTGAGCTCTCCGCTGCAGTTTGGACGTTCGCTACCGATCTAAACTCGCGTTTAAAAGGGAGATGCCAGTGCAAGTGATGCCTCCTAACACATTAGTCGCAGTTGGTCCTTGTCAGTTCCAAGGATCGTTATGATTCCAACTGTTGTGGCAATGTGTGACACATACAAGGAGGTCATAGTAGTACAATTTATGTAGCAGAAGTATTTAAGAAGTGGTACTTGCAACGCAGAGGCATTGTGAGCCACAACATTTTAACTAGACTGTGGCATTAGAATGTATTAAGTCCCTTTAGCTTTGTAATTAAGGAACCTATCTGACATTTCTCCAATATCTTGAGAAATGTGGGCCTCCTCCTCCCCTTATAGCACTCCTTCCCTCTCCGAGTGAGCTCTCCGCTGCAGTTTGGACGTTCGCTACCGATCTAAACTCGCGGTTAAAAGGGAGATGCCAGTGCAAGTGGTGCCTCCTAACACATTAGTCGCAGTTGGTCCTTGTCAGGTCCAAGTTCCTTATGATTCCAACTGTTGTGGCAATGTGTGACACATACAAGGAGGTCATAGTAGTACTATTTATGTAGCAGAAATATTTAACAAGTGGAACTTGCAACGCAGAGGAATTGTGAGCCACAAAATTTTACCTAGACTGTGGCATTAGAATGTGTTAAGTACCTTTAGCTTTGTAATTAAGGAACCTATCTGACATTTCTCCAATATCTGGAGAAATGTGGGCCTCCTCCTCCCCTTATAGCCCTCCTTCCCTCTCCGAGTGAGCTCTCCGCTGCAGTTGGGACGTTCGCCACAGATCTAAACTCGCGTTTAAAAGGGAGATGCAAGTGCAAGTGATGCCTCCTAACACATTACTCGCAGTTGGTCCTTGTCAGTTCCAAGGGTCCTTATGATTCCAACTGTTGTGGCAATGTGTGACACATACAAGGAGGTCGTACTAGTACTATTTATGTAGCAGAATAATTTAACAAGTGGTACTTGCAACGCAGAGGCATTGTGAGCCTCAATATTTTAACTAGACTGTGGCATTAGAATGTGTTAAGTCCCTTTAGCTTTGTAATTAAGGAACCTATCTGACATTTCTCCAATATCTGGAGAAATGTGGGCCTCCTCCTCCCCTTATAGCCCTCCTTCCCTCTCCGAGTGAGCTCTCCGCTGCAGTTGGGACGTTCGCCACAGATCTCAACTCGCGTTTAAAAGGGAGATGCAAGTGCAAGTGATGCCTCCTAACACATTAGTCGCAGTTGGTCCTTGTCAGTTCCAAGGATCCTTATGATCCAACTGTTGTGGCAATGTGTGACACATACAAGGAGGTCGTAGTAGTACTATTTATGTAGCAGAAATATTTAACAAGTGGTACTTGCAACGCAGAGGCACTGTGAGACACAAAATTTTACGTCTACTGTGGCATTAGAATGTATTTTTTCCTTTCGCTTTGTAATTAAGGAACCTATCTGACAGTTCTCCAATATCTGGAGAAATGTGGGCCTCCTCCTCCCCTTATAGCCCTCCTTCCCTCTCCGAGTGAGCTCTCCGCTGCAGTTGGGACGTTCGCTACCGATCTAAACTCGCGGTAAAAGGGAGATGCCAGTGCAAGTGATACCTCCTAACACATTAGTCGCAGTTGGTCCTTGTCAGTTCCAAGGATCGTTATGATTCCAACTGTTGTGGCAATGTGTGACACATACAAGGAGGTCATAGTAGTACAATTTATGTAGCAGAAGTATTTAAGAAGTGGTACTTGCAACGCAGAGGCATTGTGAGCCACAACATTTTAACTAGACTGTGGCATTAGAATGTATTAAGTCCCTTTAGCTTTGTAACTAAGGAACCTATCTGACATTTCTCCAATATCTGGAGAAATGTGGGCCTCCCCCTCCCCTTATAGCCCTCCTTCTCTCTCCGAGTGAGCTCTCCGCTGCAATTGGGACGTTCGCTACCGATCTAAACTCGCGTTTAAAAGGGAGATGCCAGTGCAAGTGATGCCTCCTAACACATTAGTATCAGTTGGTCCTTGTCAGTTCCGAGGATCCTTATGATTCCAACTGTTGTGGCAATGTGTGACACATACAAGGAGGTCATAGTAGTACAATTTATGTAGCAGAAGTATTTAAGAAGTGGTACTTGCAACGCAGAGGCATTGTGAGCCACAAAATTTTAACTAGACTGTGGCATTAGAATGTATTAAGTCCCTTTAGCTTTGTAATTAAGGAACCTATCTGACATTTCTCCAATATCTGGAGAAATGTGGGCCTCCTCCTCCCCTTATAGCCCTCCTTCCCTCTCCGAGTGAGCTCTCCGCTGCAGTTTGGACGTTCGCTACCGATCTAAACTAGCGTTTAAAAGGGAGATGCCAGTGCAAGTGATGCCTCCTAACACATTAGTCGCAGTTGGTCCTTGTCAGGTCCAAGTTCCTTATGAATCCAACTGTTGTGGCAATGTGTGACACATACAAGGAGGTCATAGTAGTACTATTTATGTAGCAGAAATATTTAACAAGTGGAACTTGCAACGCAGAGGCATTGTGAGCCACAAAATTTTACCTAGACTGTGGCATTAGAATGTGTTAAGTACCTTTAGCTTTGTAATTAAGGAACCTATCTGTTATTTCTCCAATATCTGGAGAAATGTGGGCCTCCTCCTCCCCTTATAGCCCTCCTTCCCTCTCCGAGTGAGCTCTCCGCTGCAGTTGGGTCATTCGCCACAGATCTAAACTCGCGTTTAAAAGGGAGATGCAAGTGCAAGTGATGCCTCCTAACACATTACTCGCAGTTGGTCCTTGTCAGTTCCAAGGGTCCTTATGATTCCAACTGTTGTGGCAATGTGTGACACATACAAAGAGGTCGTACTAGTACTATTTGTGTAGCAGAATAATTTAACAAGTGGTACTTGCAACGCAGAGGCATTGTGAGCCACAAAATTTTAACTAGACTGTGGCATTAGAATGTGTTAAGTCCCTTTAGCTTTGTAATTAAGGAACCTATCTGACATTTCTCCAATATCTGGAGAAATGTGGGCCTCCCCCTCCCCTTATAGCCCTCCTTCCCTCTCCGAGTGAGCTCTCCACTGCAGTTGGGACGTTCGCTACCGATCTAAACTCGCGTTTAAAAGGGAGATGCCAGTGCAAGTGATGCCTCCTAACACATTAGTTGCAGTTGGTCCTTGTCAGTTCCAAGGATCCTTATGATTCCAACTGTTGTGGCAATGTGTGACGCATACAAGGAGGTCGTAGTAGTACTATTTATGTAGAAGAAATATTTAACAAGTGGTACTTGCAACGCAGAGGCATTGTGAGACACAAAATTTTACGTATACTGTGGCATTAGAATGTATTTTTTCCTTTCGCTTTGTAATTAAGGAACCTATCTGACATTTCTCCAATATCTGGAGAAATGTGGGCCTCCTCCTCCCCTTATAGCCCTCCTTCCCTCTCCGAGTGAGCTCTCCGCTGCAGTTGGGACGTTCGCTACCGATCTAAACTCGCGGTAAAAGGGAGATGATAGTGCAAGTGATGCCTCCTAACACATTAGTCGCAGTTGGTCCTTGTCAGTTCCAAGGATCGTTATGATTCCAACTGTTGTGGCAATGTGTGACACATACAAGGAGGTCATAGTAGTACAATTTATGTAGCAGAAGTATTTAAGAAGTGGTACTTGCAACGCAGAGGCATTGTGAGCCACAAAATTTTAACCAGACTATGGCATTAGAGTGTATTAAGTCCCTTTAGCTTTGTAATTAAGGAAGCTATCTGACATTTCTCCAATATCTGGAGAAATATGGGCCTCCTCCTCCCCTTATAGCCCTCCTTCCCTCTCCGAGTGACCTCTCCGCTGCAGTTGGGACGTTCGCTACCGATCTAAACTCGCGGTTAAATGGGAGATGCCAGTGCAAGTGATGCCACCTAACACATTAGTCGCAGTTGGTCCTTGTCAGGTCCAAGTTCCTTATGATTCCAACTGTTGTGGCAATGTGTGACACATACAAGGAGGTCGTACTAGTACTATTTATGTAGTAGAATAATTTAACAACTGGTTCTTGCAACGCAGAGGCATTGTGAGCCACAAAATTTTAACTAGACTGTGGCATTAGAATGTGTTAAGTCCCTTTAGCTTTGTAATTAAGGAACCTATCTGACATTTCTCCAATATCTGGAGAAATGTGGGCCTCCTCCTCCCCTTATAGCACTCCTTCCCTCTCCGAGTGAGCTCTCCGCTGCAGTTTGGACGTTCGCTACCGATCTAAATTCGCGTTTAAAATGGAGATGCCAGTGCAAGTGATGACTCCTAACACATTAGTTGCAGTTGTTCCTTGTCAGTTCCGAGGATCCTTATGATTCCAACTGTTGTGGCAATGTGTGACGCATACAAGGAGGTCGTAGTAGTACTATTTATGTAGCAGAAATATTTAACAAGTGGTACTTGCAACGCAGAGGCATTGTGAGACACAAAATTTTACGTATACTGTGGCATTAGAATGTATTTTTTCCTTTCGCTTTGTAATTAAGGAACCTATCTGACATTTCTCCAATATCTGGAGAAATGTGGGCCTCCTCCTCCCCTCATAGCCCTCCTTCCCTCTCCGAGTGAGCTCTCCGCTGCAGTTGGGACGTTCGCTACCGATCTAAACTCGCGGTAAAAGGGAGATGCCAGTGCAAGTGCTGCCTCCTAAGACATTAGTCGCAGTTGGTCCTTGTCAGTTCCAAGGATCGTTATGATTCCAACTGCTGTGGCAATGTGTGACACATACAAGGAGGTCATAGTAGTACAATTTATGTAGCAGAAGTATTTAAGAAGTGGTACATGCAACGCAGAGGCATTGTGAGCCACAAAATTTTAACTAGACTATGGCATTAGAATGTATTAAGTCCCTTTAGCTTTGTAATTACGGAACCTATCTGACATTTCTCCAATATCTGGAGAAATGTGGGCCTCCTACTCCCCTTATAGCCCTCCTTCCCTCTCCGAGTGAGCTCTCCGCTGCAGTTGGGACGTTCGCTACCGATATAAACTCGCGGTAAAAGGGAGATGCCAGTGCAAGTGCTGCCACCTAACACATTAGTCGCAGTTGGTCCTTGTCAGGTCCAAGTTCCTTATGATTCCAACTGTTGTGGCAATGTGTGACACATACAAGGAGGTCGTACTAGTACTATTTATGTAGTAGAATAATTTAACAACTGGTTCTTGCAACGCAGAGGCATTGTGAGCCACAAAATTTTAACTAGACTATGGCATTAGAATGTATTAAGTCCCTTTAGCTTTGTAATTACGGAACCTATCTGACATTTCTCCAATATCTGGAGAAATGTGGGCCTCCTCCTCCCCTTATAGCCCTCCTTCCCTTTCCGAGTGAGCTCTCCGCTGCAGTTGGGACGTTCGCTACCGATCTAAACTCGCGGTTAAAAGGGAGATGCCAGTGCAAGTGGTGCCTCCTAACACATTAGTCGCAGTTGGTCCTTGTCAGGTCCAAGGATCCTTATGATTCCAACTGTTGTGACAATGTGTGACACATACAAGGAGGTCATAGTAGTACTATTTATGTAGCAGAAATATTTAACAAGTGGTACTTGCAACGCAGAGGCATTGTGAGCCACAAAATTTTACCTAGACTGTGGCATTAGAATGTGTTAAGTACCTTTAGCTTTGTAATTAAGGAACCTATCTGACATTTCTCCAATATCTGGAGAAATGTGGGCCTCCTCCTCCCCTTATAGCCCTCCTTCCCTCTCCGAGTGAGCTCTCCGCTGCAGTTGGGACGTTCGCTACAAATCTAAACTCGCGTTTAAAAGGGAGATGCAAGTGCAAGTGATGCCTCCTAACACATTAGTCGCAGTTGGTCCTTGTCAGGTCCAAGGATCCTTATGATTCCAACTGTTGTGGCAATGTGTGACACATACAAGGAGGTCGTAGTAGTACTATTTATGTAGCAGAAATATTCAACAAGTTGTACTTGCAACGCAGAGGCATTGTGAGCCACAAAATTTTAACTAGACTGTGGCATTAGAATGTTTTAAGTCCCTTTAGCTTTGTAATTATGGAACCTATCTGACATTTCTCCAATATCTGGAGAAATGAGGGCCTCCTCCTCCCCTTATAGCCCTCCTTCCCTCTCCGAGTGAGCTCTCCGCTGCAGTTGGGACGTTCGCTACAAATCTAAACTCGCGTTTAAAAGGGAGATGCCAGTGCAAGTGATGCCTCCTAACTCATTACTCGCAGTTGGTCCTTGTCAGTTCCAAGGGTCCTTATGATTCCAACTGTTGTGGCAATGTGTGACACATACAAGGAGGTCGTACTAGTACTATTTATGTAGCAGAAATATTTAACAAGTGGTACTTGCACCGCAGAGGCATTGTGAGCCACAAAATTTTAACTAGACTGTGGCATTAGAATGTGTTAAGTCCCTTTAGCTTTGTAATTAAGGAACCTATCTGACATTTCTCCAATATCTGGAGAAATGTGGGCCTCCTCCTCCCCTTATAGCCCTCCTTCCCTCTCCGAGTGAGCTCTCAGCCGCAGTTGGGACGTTCACTACCGATCTAAACTACCGTTTAAAAGGGAGATGCCAGTGCAAGTGTTGCCTCCTAACACATTAGTTGCAGTTGGTCCTTGTCAGTTCCAAGGATCCTTCTGATTCCAACTGTTGTGGCAATGTGTGACACATACAAGGAGGTCGTAGTAGTACTATTTATGTAGCAGAAATATTTAACTAGTGGTACTTACAACGCAGAGGCATTGTAAGACACAAAATTTTACCTAGACTGTGGCATTAGAATGTATTTTTTCCTTTCGCTTTGTAATGAAGGAACCTATGTGACATTTCTCCAATATCTGGAGAAATGTGGGCCTCCTCCTCACCTTATAGCCCTCCTTCCCTCTCCGAGTGAGCTCTCCGCTGCAGTTGGGACGTTCGCTACCGATCTAAACTCGCTTTTAAAAGGGAGATGCCTGTGCAAGTGTTGCCTCCTAACACATTAGTCGCAGTTGGTCCTTGTCAGTTCCAAGGATCGTTATGATTCCAACTGTTGTGGCAATGTGTGACACATACAAGGAGGTCGTACTAGTACTATTTACGTAGCAGAAATATTTAACAAGTGGTACTTGCAACGCAGACGCATTGTGAGCCACAAAATTTTAACTAGACTGTGGCATTAGAATGTGGTAAGTCCCTTTAGCTTTGTAATTAAGGAACCTATCTGACATTTCTCCAATATCTGGAGAAATGTGGGCCTCCTCCTCCCTTATAGCCCTCCTTATCTCTCCGAGTGAGCACTCCGCTGCAGCTGGGACGTTCGCTACTGATCTAAACTCGCGATTAAAAGGGAGATGCCAGTGCAAGTGATGCCTCCTAACACATTAGTCGCAGTTGGTCCTTGTCAGTTCCAAGGATCCTTATGATTCCAACTGTTGTGGCAATGTGTGACACATACAAGGAGGTCATAGTAGTACTATTTATGTAGCAGAAATATTTAACAAATGGTACTTGCAACGCAGAGGCATTGTGAGCCACAAAATTTTAACTAGACTGTGGCATTAGAATGTATTAAGTCCCTTTAGCTTTGTAATTAAGGAACCTATCTGACATTTCTCCAATATCTGGAGAAATGTGGGCCTCCTCCTCCCCTTATAGCCCTCCTTGCCTCTCCGAGTGAGCTCTCCACTACAGTTGGGACGTTCGCTACCGATCTAAACTCGCGTTTAAAAGGGAGATGCCAGTGCAAGTGATGCCTCCTAACACATTAGTCGCAGTTGGTCCTTGTCAGTTCCAAGGATCGTTATGATTCCAACTGTTGTGGCAATGTGTGACACATACAAGGAGGTCATAGTAGTACAATTTATGTAGCAGAAGTATTTAAGAAGTGGTACTTGCAACGCAGACGCATTGTGAGCCACAAAATTTTAACTAGACTGTGGCATTAGAATGTATTAAGTCCCTTTAGCTTTGTAATTAAGGAACCTATCTGACATTTCTCCAATATCTGGAGAAATGTGGGCCTCCTCCTCCCCTTATAGCCCTCCTTCCCTCTCCGAGTGTGCTCTCAGCCGCAGTTGGGACGTTCACTACCGATCTAAACTAGCGTTTAAAAGGGAGATGCCAGTGCAAGTGTTGCCTTCTAACACATTAGTTGCAGTTGGTCCTTGTCAGTTCCAAGGATCCTTATGATTCCAACTGTTGTGGCAATGTGTGACACATACATGGAGGTCGTAGTAGTACTATTTATGTATCAGAAATATTTAACAAGTGGTACTTGCAACGCAGAGGCATTGTGAGCCACAAAATTTTAACTAGACTGTGGCATTAGAATGTATTAAGTCCCTTTAGCTTTGTAATTAAGGAACCTATCTGACATTTCTCCAATATCTGGAGAAATGTGGGCCTCCTCCTCCCCTTATAGCCCTCCTTGCCTCTCCGAGTGAGCTCTCCACTGCAGTTGGGACGTTCGCTACCGATCTAAACTCGCGTTTAAAAGGGAGATGCCAGTGCAAGTGATGCCTCCTAACACATTAGTCGCAGTTGGTCCTTGTCAGTTCCAAAGATCCTTATGATTCCAACTGTTGTGGCAATGTGTGACACATACAAGGAGGTCGTAGTAGCACTATTTATGTAGCAGAAATATTTAACAAGTGGTACTTGCAACGCAGAGGCATTGTGAGACACAAAATTTTAACTAGACTGTGGCATTAGAATGTATTAAGTCCGTTTAGCTTTGTAATTAAGGAACCTATCTGACATTTCTCCAATATCTGGAGAAATGTGTGCCTCCTCCTCCCCTTATAGCCCTCCTTCCCTCTCCGAGTGAGCTCTCCGCTGCAGTTGGGACGTTCGCTACCGATCTAAACTAGCGTTTAAAAGGGAGATGCCAGTGCAAGTGTTGCCTCCTAACACATTAGTTGCAAATGGTCCTTGTCAGTTCCAAGGATCCTTATGATTGCAACTGTTGTGGCAATGTGTGACACATACAAGGAGGTCGTAGTAGCACTATTTATGTAGCAGAAATATTTAACAAGTGGTACTTGCAACGCAGAGGCATTGTGAGACACAAAATTTTATGTATACTGTGGCATTAGAATGTATTTTTTGCTTTCGCTTTGCAATTAAGGAACCTATCTGACATTTCTCCAATATCTGGAGAGATGTGGGCCTCCTCCTCCCCTTATAGCCCTCCTTCCCTCTCCGAGTGAGCTCTGCGCTGCAGTTGGGACGTTCGCTACCGACCTAAACTCGCGGTAAAAGGGAGATGCCAGTGCAAGTGATGCCTCCTAACACATTAGTCGCAGTTGGTCCTTGTCAGTTCCAAGGATCCTTATGATTCCAACTGTTGTGGCAATGTGTGACACATACAAGGAGGTCATAGTAGTACAATTTATGTAGCAGAAGTATGTAAGAAGTGGTACTTGCAACGCAGAGGCATTGTGAGCCACAAAATTTTAACTAGACTGTGGCATTAGAATGTGTTAAGTCCCTTTAGCTTTGTAATTAAGGAACCTATCTGACATTTCTCCAATATCTGGAGAAATGTGGGCCTCCTCCTCCCTTATAGCCCTCCTTATCTCTCCGAGTGAGCTCTGCGCTGCAGCTGGGACGTTCGTTACTGATCTAAACTCGCGTTTAAAAGGGAGATGCCAGTGCAAGAGATGCCTCCTAACACATTAGTCGCAGTTGGTCCTTGTCAGTTCCAAGGATCGTTATGATTCCAACTGTTGTGGCAATGTGTGACACATACAAGGACGTCATAGTAGTACAATTTATGTAGCGGAAGTATTTAAGAAGTGGTACTTGCAACGCAGAGGCATTGTGAGCCACAAAATTTTAACTAGACTGTGGCATTAGAATGTATTAAGTCCCTTTAGCATTGTAATTAAGGAACGTATCTGATATTTCTCCAATATCTGGAGAAATGTGGGCCTCCTCCTCCCCTTGTAGCCCTCCTTGCCTCTCCGAGTGAGCTCTCCACTGCAGTTGGGACGTTCGCTACCGATCTAAACTCGCGTTTAAAAGGGAGATGCCAGTGCAAGTGATGCCTCCTAGCACATTAGTCGCAGTTGGTAATTGTCAGTTCCAAGGATCCTTATGATTCCAACTGTTGTGGCAATGTGTGACACATACAAGGAGGACGTAGCAGTATTATTTGTGTAGCAGAAATATTTAACAAGTGGTACTTGCAACGCAGAGGGATTGTGAGCAACAAAATTTTAACTAGACTGTGGCATTAGAATGTGTTAAGTCCCTTTAGCTTTGTAATTAAGGAACCTATCTGACATTTCTCCAATATCTGGAGAAATGAGGGCCTCCGCCTCCCCTTATAGCCCTCCTTCCCTCTCCGAGTGAGCTCTCCGCTGCAGTTTTGACGTTCGCTACTGATCTGAACTCGCGTTTAAAAGGGAGATGCCAGTGCAAGTGATGCCTCCTAACACATTAGTCGCAGTTGGTCCTTGTCAGTTCCAAGGATCCTTATGATTCCAACAGTTGTGGCAATGTGTGACACATACAAGGAGGTCGTACTATTACTATTTATGTAGCAGAAATATTTAACAAGTGGTACTTGAAACGCAGAGGCATTGTGAGCCACAAAATTTTAACTAGACTGTGGCATTAGAATGTATTAAGTCCCTTTATCTTTGTAATTAAGGAACGTATCTGACATTTCTCCAATATCTGGAGAAATGTGGGCCGCCTCCTCCCCTTATAGCCCTCCTTCCCTCTCCGAGTGAGCTCTCAGCCGATGTTGGGACGTTCACAACCGATCTAAACTAGCGTTTAAAAGGGAGATGCCAGTGCAAGTGTTGCCTCCTAACACATTAGTTGCAGTTGGTCCTTGTCAGTTCCAAGGATCCTTATGATTCCAACTGTTGTGGCAATGTGTGACACATACAACGAGGTCGTAGTAGCACTATTTATGTAGCAGAAATATTTAACAAGTGGTACTTGCAACGCAGAGGCATTGTGAGACACAAAATTTTATGTATACTGTGGCATTAGAATGTATTTTTTCCTTTCGCTTTGCAATTAAGGAACCTATCTGACATTTCTCCAATATCTGGAGAAATGTGGGCCTCCTCCTCCCCTTATAGCCCTCCTTCCCTCTCCGAGTGAGCTCTCCGCTGCAGTTGGGACGTTCGCTACCGACCTAAACTCGCGGTAAAAGGGAGATGCCAGTGCAAGAGATGCCTCCTAACACATTAGTCGCAGTTGGTCCTTGTCAGTTCCAAGGATCGTTATGATTCCAACTGTTGTGGCAATGTGTGACACATACAAGGACGTCATAGTAGTACAATTTATGTAGCAGAAGTATTTAAGAAGTGGTACTTGCAACGCAGAGGCATTGTGAGCCACAAAATTTTAACTAGTCTGTGGCATTGGAATGTGTTAAGTCCCTTTAGTTTTGTAATTAAGGAACCCTATCTGACATTTCTCCAATATCTGGAGAAATGTGGGCCTCCTACTCCCCTTATAGTCCTCCTTCCCTCTCCGAGTGAGCTCTCCGCTGCAGTTGGGACGTTCGCTACCGATATAAACTCGCGGTTAAAAGGGAGATGCCAGTGCAAGTTATGCCACCTAACACATTAGTCGCAGTTGGTCCTTGGCAGTTGCAAGGATCCTTATGATTCCAACTGTTGTAGCAATGTGTGACACATACAAGGAGGTCATAGTAGTACTATTTATGTAGCAGAAATATTTAACAAGTAGTACTTGTAACGCAGAGGCATTGTGAGCCACAAAATTTTAACTAGACTGTTGCATTAGAATGTGTTAAGTCCCTTTAGCTTTGTAATTAAGGAACCTATCTGAAATTTCTCCAATATCTGGAGAAATGTGGGCCTCCTCCTCCCCTTATACCTTCCCTCTCCGAGTGAGCTCTCCGCTGCAGTTGGGACGTTCGCTACTGATCTAAACTCGCGTTTAAAATGAGATGCCAGTGCAAGTGATGCCTCCTAACACATTAGTCGCAGTTGGTCCTTGTCAGTTCCAAGGATCCTTATGATTCCAACTGTTGTGGCAATGTGTGACACATACAAGGAGGTCATACTAGTACTATTTACGTAGCAGAAATATTTAACAAGTGGTACTTGCAACGCAGAGGCATTGTGAGATACAAAATTTTAACTATACTATGGCATTAGAATGTGTTAAGTCCCTTTAGCTTTGTAATTAAGGAACCTATCTGACATTTCTGCAATATCTGGAGAAATGTGGGCCTCCTCCTCCCCTTATAGCCCTCCTTGCCTCTCCGAGTGAGCTCTCTACTGCAGTTGGGACGTTCGCTACCGATCTAAACTCGCGTTCAAAAGGGAGATGCCAGTGCAAGTGATGCCTCCTAACACATTAGTCGCAGTTGGTCCTTGTCAGTTCCAAGGATCCTTATGATTCCAACTGTTGTGGCAATGTGTGACACATACACGGAGGTCGTAGTAGTATTATTTGTGTAGCAGAAGTATTTAACAAGTAGTACTTGCAACGCAGAGGGATTGTGAGCAACAAAATTTTAACTAGTCTGTGGCATTAGAATGTATTAAGTCCGTTTAGCTTTGTAATTAAGGAACCTATCTGACATTTCTCCAATATCTGGCGAAATGTGGGCCTCCTCCTCCCCTTATAGCCCTCCTTCCCTCTCTGAGTGAGCTCTCAGCCGCAGTTGGGACGATCGCTACTGATCTAAACTCGCGGTTAAAAGGGAGATGCCAGTTTAAGTGATGCCTCCTAACACATTAGTCGCAGTTGGTCCTTGTCAGATCCAAGGATCCTTATGATTCCAACTGTTGTGGCAATGTGTGACACATACAAGGAGGTCATAGTAGTACTATTTATGTAGCAGTAATATTTAACAAGTGGTACTTGCAACGCAGAGGCATTGTGAGCCACAAAATTTTAACTAGACCGTGGCATTAGAATGTTTTAAGTCCCTTTAGCTTTGCAATTAAGGAACCTATCTAACATTTCTCTAATATCTGGAGAAAAGTGGGCCTCCTCCTCCCCTTATAGCCCTCCTTCCCTCTGCGAGAGAGCTCTCCGCTGCAGTTGGGACGTTCGCTACTGATCTAAACTCGCGATTACAATGAGATGATAGTGCAAGTGATGCCACCTAACACATTAGTCGCAGTTGGTCCTTGTCAGTTCCAAGGATCCTTATGATTCCAACTGTTGTGGCAATGTGTGAAACATACAAGGAGAACATAGTAGTACTATTTATGTAGCAGAAATATTTAACAAGTGGTACTTGCAACGCAGAGGCATTGTGAGCCACAAAATTTTAACTGGACTGTGGCATTAGAATGTATTAAGTCCCTTTAGCTTTGTAATTAAGGAACCTATCTGATATTTCTCCAATATCTGGAGAAATGTGGGCCTCCTCCTCCCCTTATAGCCCTCCTTCCCTCTCCGAGTGAGCTCTCCACTGCAGTTGGGACGTTCGCTACCGATCTAAGCTCGCGTTTAAAAGGGAGATGCCAGTGCAAGTGATGCCTCCTAACACATTAGTCGCAGTTGGTCCTTGTCAGTTCCAAGGATCCTTATGGTTCCAACTGTTGTGGTAATGTGTGACACATACAAGGAGGTCGTACTAGTACTATTAATGTAGCAGAAATATTTAACAAGTGGTACTTGTAACGCAGAGGCATTGTGAGCCACAAAATTTTAACTAGACTGTGGCATTAGAATGTATTAAGTCCCTTTAGCTTTGTAATTAAGGAACGTATCTGACATTTCTCCAATATCTGGAGAAATGTGGGCCTCCTCCTCCCCTTATAGCCCTCCTTCCCTCTCCGAGTGAGCTCGCAGCCGCAGTTGGGACGTTCGCTACAGATCTAAACTCGCGGTTAAAAGGGAGATGCCAGTGCAACTGATGCCTCCTAATACATTAGTCGCAGTTGGTCCTTGTCAGTTCCAAGGATCCTTATGATTCCAACTGTTGTGGCAATGTGTGACACATACAAGGAGGTCATAGTAGTACTATTTATGTAGCAGAAATATTTAACAAGTGGTACTTGCAACGCAGAGGGATTGTGAGCAACAAAATTTTCACTAGACTGTGGCATTAGAATGTATTAGGTCCCTTTAGCTTTGTAATTAAGGAACCTATCTGATATTTCTCCAATATCTGGAGAAATGTGGGCCCCCTCCTCCCCTTATAGCCCTCCTTCCCTCTACGAGTGACCTCTCCACTGCAGTTGGGACGTTCGCTACCGATCTAAACTCGCGGTTAAAAGGGAGATTCCAGTGCAAGTGATGCCTCCTAACACATTAGTCGCAGTTGATCCTTGTCAGTTCCAAGGATCCTTATGATTCCAACTGTTGTAGCAATGTGTGACACATACAAGGAGGTCATAGTAGTACAATTTATGTAGCAGAAATATTTAACAAGTGGTACTTGCAACGCAGAGGCATTGTGAGCCACAAAATTTTAACTAGACTGTGGCATTAGAATGTGTTAAGTCCCATTAGCTTTGTAATTAAGGAACCTATCTGACATTTCTCCAATATCTGGAGAAATGTGGGCCTCCTCCTCCCCTTATAGCCCTCCTTCCCTCTCCGAGTGAGCTCTCCACTGCAGTTGGGACGTTCGCTACTGATCTAAACTCGCGGTTAAAAGGGAGATGCCAGTGCAAGTGATGCCTCCTAACACATTAGTCGCAGTTGGTCTTTGTCAGTTCCAAGGATCCTTATGATTCCAACTGTTGTGGCAATGTGTGACACATACAAGCAGGTCATAGTAGTACTATTTATGTAGCAGAAATATTTAACATGTGGTACTTGCAACGCAGAGGCATTGTGAGCCACAAAATTTTAACTAGACTGTGGCATTGGAATGTATTAGGTCCCTTTAGCTTTGTAATTAAGGAACCTATCTGACATTTCTCCAATATCTGGAGAAATGTGGGCCTCCTCCTCCCCTTATAGCCCTCCTTCCCTCTCTGAGTGAGCTCTCCGCTGCAGTTGGGACGTTCGCTGCCGATCTAAACTCGCGGTAAAAGGGAGATGCCAGTGCAAGTCATGCCTCGTAACACATTAGTCGCAGTTGCTCCTTGTCCTTTCCAAGAATCCTTATGATTGCAACTGTTGTGGCAATGTGTGACACGTACAAGGAGGTCATAGTCGTACTATTTATGTAGCAGAAATATTTACAAGTGGTACTTGCAACGCAGAGGCTTGTGAGCCACAATATTTTAACTAGACTGTGGCATTAGAATGTATTAACTACCTTTAGCTTTGTAATTAAGTAACCTATGTGACATTTCTCCAATATCTGGAGAAATGTGGGCCTCCTCCTCCACTTATAGCCCTCCTTCCCTCTCCGAGTGAGCTCTCCGCTGCAGTTGGGACGTTCGCTACTGATCTAAACTCGCGGTTAAAAGGGAGATGCCAGTGCAAGTGATGCCTCCTAACACATTAGTCGCAGTTGGCCCTTGTCAGTTCCAAGTGTCCTTATGATTCTAACTGTTGTGGCAAAGTGTTACACATACAAGGAGGTCATAGTAGTACTATTTATGTAGCAGAAATATTTAACAAGTGGTACTTGCAACGAAGAGGCATTGTGAGCCACAAAATTTTAACTAGACTGTGGCATTAGAATGTATTAAGTCCCTTTAGCTTTGTAATTAAGGAACGTAGCTGACATTTCTCCAATATCTGGAGAAATGTGGGCCTCCTCCTCCCCTTATAGCCCTCCTTCCCTCTCCGAGTGAGCTCTTTGGTGCAGTTGGGACGTTCGGTACCGATCTAAACTCGCGTTTAAAAGGGAGATGCCAGTGCAAGTGATGCCTCCTAACACATTAGTCGCAGTTGGCCCTTTTCAGTTCCAAGGGTCCTTATGATTCTAACTGTTGTGGCAATGTGTTACACATACAAGGAGGTCATAGTAGTACTATTAATGTAGCAGAAATATTTAACAAGTGGTACTTGCAACGAAGAGGCATTGTGAGCCACAAAATTTTAACTAGACTGTGGCATTAGAATGTATTAAGTCCATTTAGCTTTGTAATTAAGGAACGTATCTGACATTTCTCCAATATCTGGAGAAATGTGGGCCTCCTCCTCCCCTTATAGCCCTCCTTCCCTCTCCGAGTGAGCTCTCTGCTGCGGTTGGGACGTTCGGTACCGATCTAAACTCGCGTTTAAAAGGGAGATGCCAGTGCAAGTGATGCCTCCTAACACATTAGTCGCTGTTGGCCCTTGTCAGTTCCAAGGTTTCTTATGATTCTAACTGTTGTGGCAATGTGTTACACATACAAGGAGGTCATAGTAGTACTATTTATGTAGCAGAAATATTTAACAAGTGGTACTTGCAACGAAGAGGCACTGTGATCCACAAAATTTTAACTAGACTGTGGCATTAGAATGTATTAAGTCCCTTTAGCTTTGTAATTAGGGAACGTATCTGACATTTCTCCAATATCTGGAGAAATGTGGGCCTCCTCCTCCCCTTATATCCCTCCTTCCCTCTCCGAGTGAGCTCTCTGCTGCAGTTGGGACGTTCGGTACCGATCTAAACTCGCGTTTAAAAGGGAGATGCCAGTGCAAGTGATGCCTCCTAACACATTAGTCGCAGTTGGCCCTTGTCAGTTCCAAGGGTTCTTATGATTCTAACTGTTGTGGCAATGTGTTACACATACAAGGAGGTCATAGTAGTACTATTTATGTAGCAGAAATATTTACCAAGTGGTACTTGCAACGCAGAGGCATTGTGAGCCACAAAATTTTAACTAGACTGTGGCATTAGAATGTATTAAGTCCCTTTAGCTTTGTAATTAAGGAACCTATGTGACATTTCTCCAATATCTGGAGAAATGTGGGCCTCCTCCTCCCCTTATAGCCCTCCTTCCCTCTCCGAGTGAACTCTCCGCTGCAGTTGGGACGTTCGCTACTGATCTAAACTCGCGTTTAAAAGGGAGATGCCAGTGCAAGTGATGCCTCCTAACACATTAGTCGCAGTTGGCCCTTGGCAGTTCCAAGGGTCCTTATGATTCTAACTGTTGTGGCAATGTGTTACACATACAAGGAGGTCATAGTAGTACTATTTATGTAGCAGAAATATTTAACAAGTGGTACTTGCAACGAAGAGGCATTGTGAGCCACAAAATTTTAACTAGACTGTGGCTTTAGAATGTATTAAGTCCCTTTAGCTTTGTAATTAAGGAAACCATCTGACATTTATCCAATAACTGGAGAGATGTGGGGTTCCTCCTCGCCTTATTCCCCTCCTTCCCTCGGCGAGTGAGCTCTCCGCTGCAGTTGGGACGTTCGCTACCGATCTAAACTCGCGTTTTAAAGGGAGAAGCCAGTGCAAGTGATGCCTCCTAACACATTAGTCGCAGTTGGCCCTTGTCAGTTCCAAGGGTCCTTATGATTCTAACTGTTGTGGCAATGTGTTACACATACAAGGAGGTCATAGTAGTACTATTTATGTAGCAGAAATATTTAACATGTGGTACTTGCAACGCAGAGGCATTGTGAGCCACAAAATTTTAACTAGACTGTGGCATTAGAATGTATTAGGTCCCTTTAGCTTTGTAATTAAGGAACCTATTTGACATTTCTCCAATATCTGGAGAAATGTGGGCCTCCTCCTCCCCTTATAGCCCTCCTTCCCTCTCTGAGTGAGCTCTCCGCTGCAGTTGGGACGTTCGCTACCGATCTGAACTCGCGTTTTAAAGGGAGAAGCCAGTGCAAGTGATGCCTCCTAACACATTAGTCGCAGTTGGCCCTTGTCAGTTCCAAGGGTCCTTATGATTCTAACTGTTGTGGCAATGTGTTACACATACAAGGAGGTCATAGTAGTACTATTTATGTAGCAGAAATATTTAACATGTGGTACTTGCAACGCAGAGGCATTGTGAGCCACAAAATTTTAACTAGACTGTGGCATTAGAATGTATTAGGTCCCTTTAGCTTTGTAATTAAGGAACCTATTTGACATTTCTCCAATATCTGGAGAAATGTGGGCCTCCTCCTCCCCTTATAGCCCTCCTTCCCTCTCTGAGTGAGCTCTCCGCTGCAGTTGGGACGTTCGCTACCGATCTAAACTCGCGTTTTAAAGGGAGAAGCCAGTGCAAGTGATGCCTCCTAACACATTAGTCGCAGTTGGCCCTTGTCAGTTCCAAGGGTCCTTATGATTCTAACTGTTGTGGCAATGTGTTACACATACAAGGAGGTCATAGTAGTACTATTTATGTAGCAGAAATATTTAACATGTGGTACTTGCAACGCAGAGGCATTGTGAGCCACAAAATTTTAACTAGACTGTGGCATTAGAATGTATTAGGTCCCTTTAGCTTTGTAATTAAGGAACCTATTTGACATTTCTCCAATATCTGGAGAAATGTGGGCCTCCTCCTCCCCTTATAGCCCTCCTTCCCTCTCTGAGTGAGCTCTCCGCTGCAGTTGGGACGTTCGCTACCGATCTAAACTCGCGTTTTAAAGGGAGAAGCCAGTGCAAGTGATGCCTCCTAACACATTAGTCGCAGTTGGCCCTTGTCAGTTCCAAGGGTCCTTATGATTCTAACTGTTGTGGCAATGTGTTACACATACAAGGAGGTCATAGTAGTACTATTTATGTAGCAGAAATATTTAACAAGTGGTACTTGCAACGAAGAGGCATTGTGAGCCACAAAATTTTAACTAGACTGTGGCTTTAGAATGTATTAAGTCCCTTTAGCTTTGTAATTAAGGAAACCATCTGACATTTATCCAATAACTGGAGAGATGTGGGGTTCCTCCTCGCCTTATTCCCCTCCTTCCCTCGGCGAGTGAGCTCTCCGCTGCAGTTGGGACGTTCGCTACCGATCTAAACTCGCGTTTTAAAGGGAGAAGCCAGTGCAAGTGATGCCTCCTAACACATTAGTCGCAGTTGGCCCTTGTCAGTTCCAAGGGTCCTTATGATTCTAACTGTTGTGGCAATGTGTTACACATACAAGGAGGTCATAGTAGTACTATTTATGTAGCAGAAATATTTAACATGTGGTACTTGCAACGCAGAGGCATTGTGAGCCACAAAATTTTAACTAGACTGTGGCATTAGAATGTATTAGGTCCCTTTAGCTTTGTAATTAAGGAACCTATTTGACATTTCTCCAATATCTGGAGAAATGTGGGCCTCCTCCTCCCCTTATAGCCCTCCTTCCCTCTCTGAGTGAGCTCTCCGCTGCAGTTGGGACGTTCGCTACCGATCTAAACTCGCGTTTTAAAGGGAGAAGCCAGTGCAAGTGATGCCTCCTAACACATTAGTCGCAGTTGGCCCTTGTCAGTTCCAAGGGTCCTTATGATTCTAACTGTTGTGGCAATGTGTTACACATACAAGGAGGTCATAGTAGTACTATTTATGTAGCAGAAATATTTAACATGTGGTACTTGCAACGCAGAGGCATTGTGAGCCACAAAATTTTAACTAGACTGTGGCATTAGAATGTATTAGGTCCCTTTAGCTTTGTAATTAAGGAACCTATTTGACATTTCTCCAATATCTGGAGAAATGTGGGCCTCCTCCTCCCCTTATAGCCCTCCTTCCCTCTCTGAGTGAGCTCTCCGCTGCAGTTGGCACGTTCGCTACCGAACTAAACTCGCGTTTAAGAGGGAGATGCCAGTGCAAGTGATGCCTCCTAACACATTAGTCGCAGTTGGCCCTTGTCAGTTCCAAGGATCCTTACGAGTCCAACTGTTGCGGCAATGTGTGAAACATACAAGGAGGTCATAGTAGTACTATTTATGTAGCAGAAATATTTAACATGTGGTACTTGCAACGAAGAGGCTTGTGAGCCACAATATTTTAACTAGACTGTGGCATTAGAATGTATTAAGTCCCTTTAGCTTTGTAATTAAGGAACCTATTTGACATTTCTCCAATATCTGGAGAAGTGTGGGCCTCCTCCTCCGCTTATAGCCCTCCTTCCCTCTGCGAGTGAGCTCTCCGCTGCAGTTGGGACGTTCGCTACCGATCTAAACTCGCGTTTAAAAGGGAGATGCCAGTGCAAGTGATGCCTCCTAACACATTAGTCGCAAGTTGTCCTTGTCCGTTCCAAGGATCCTTATGATTCCAACTGTTGTGGCAAAGTGTGACACATACAAGGAGGTCATACTAGTACTATTTATGTAGCAGAAATATTTAACAAGTGGTACTTGCAACGCAGGGGCATTGTGAGCCACAAAATTTTAACTAGACTGTGGCATTAGAATGTATTAAGTCCCTTTAGCTTTGTAATAAAGGAACCTATCTGACATTTCTCCAATATCTGGAGAAATGTGGGCCTCCTCCTCCCCTCATAGCCCTCCTTCCCTCTCCGAGTGAGCTCTCCGCTGCAGTTGGGACGTTCGCTACCGATCTAAACTCGCGTTTAAAAGGGAGATGCCAGAGCAAGTGATGCCTCCTAACACATTAGTCGCAGTTGGTCCTTGTCCGTTCCAAGGATCCTTATGATTCCAACTGTTGTGGCAAAGTGTGACACATACAAGGAGGTCATAGTAGTACTATTTATGTAGCAGAAATATTTAACAAGTGGTACTTGCAACGCAGGGGCATTGTGAGCCACAAAATTTTAACTAGACTGTGGCATTAGAATGTATTAAGTCCCTTTAGCTTTGTAATTAAGGAACCTATCTGATATTTCTCCAATATCTGGACAAATGTGGGCCTCCTCCTCCCCTTATAGCCCTCCTTCCCTCTCCGAGTGAGCTCTCCACTGCAGTTGAGACGTTCGCTACCGATCTAAACTCGCGTTTAAAAGGGAGATGCCAGAGCAAGTGATGCCTCCTAACACATTAGTCGCAGTTGGTCCTTGTCAGTTAGAAGGATCCTTATGATTCCAACAGTTGTGGCAATGTGTGAAACATACAAGGAGTTCATAGTAGTACTATTTATGTAGCAGAAACATTTAACAAGTGGTACTTGAAACGCAGAGGCATTGTGAGCCACAATATTTTAACTAGACTGTGGCATTAAAATGTATTAAGTCCCTTTAGCTTTGTAATTAAGGAACCTATCTGACATTTCTCCAACATTTGGAGAAATGTGGGCCTCCTCTTCCCCTTATCGCCCTCCTTCCCTCTGCGAGTCGGCTCTCCGCTGCAGTTGGGACGTTCGCTACTGATCTAAACTTGCGTTTAAAAGGGAGATGCAAGTGCACGTGATGCCTCCTAAAAAATTAGTCGCAGTTGGTCCTTGTCAGTTACAAGGATCCTTATGATTCCAACTGTTGTGGCAAAGTGTGACACATACAAGGAGGTCATAGTAGTACTATTTATGTAGTAGAAATGTTTAACAACTTTTACTTGAAACGCAGAGGCATTGTGAGCCACAAAATTTTAACTAGACTGTGGCATTAGAATGTATTAAGTCCCTTTAGCTTTGTAATAAAGGAACCTATCTGACAATTCTCCAATATCTGGAGAAATGTGGGCCACCTCCTCCCCTCATAGCCCTCCTTCCCTCTCCGAGTGAGCTCTCCGCTGCAGTTGGGACGTTCGCTACCGATCTAAACTCGCGTTTGAAAGGGAGATGCCAGAGCAAGTGATACCTCCTAACACATTAGTCGCAGTTGTGTTGTCAGTTCGAAGGATCCTTATGATTCCAACTGTTGTGGCAATGTGTGACACATACAAGGAGGTCATAGTAGTACTATTTATGTAGCAGAAATATTTAACAACTGGTACTTGAAACGCAGAGGCATTGTGAGCCACAAAATTTTAACTAGACTGTGGCATTAGAATGTATTAAGTCCCTTTAGCTTTGTAATTAAGGAACCTATCTGACATTTCTCCAATATCTGGAGAAATGTGGGCCTCCTCCTCCCCTTATAGCCCTCCTTCCCTCTGCGAGTGAGCTCTCCGCTGCAGTTGGGACGTTCGCTACCGATCTAAACTCGCGTTTAAAAGGGAGATGCCAGTGCAAGTGATGCCTCCTAACACATTAGTCGCAGTTGGTCCTTGTCAGTTCGAAGGATCCTTATGATTCCAACTGTTGTGGCAATGTGTGACACATACAAGGAGGTCATAGTAGTACTATTTATGTAGCAGAAATATTTAACAACTGGTACTTGAAACGCAGAGGCATTGTGAGCCACAAAATTTTAACTAGACTGTGGCATTAGAATGTATTAAGTCCCTTTAGCTTTGTAATTAAGGAACCTATCTGACATTTCTCCAATATCTGGAGAAATGTGGGCCTCCTCCTCCCCTTATAGCCCTCCTTCCCTCTGCGAGTGAGCTCTCCGCTGCAGTTGGGACGTTCGCTACCAATCTAAACTCGCGTTTAAAAGGGAGATGCCATTGCAAGTGATGCCTCCTAACACATTAGTCGCAGTTGGTCCTTGTCAGTTCGAAGGATCCTTATGATTCCAACTGTTGCGGCAATGTGTGACACATACAAGGAGGTCATAGTAGTACTATTTATGTAGCAGAAATAACTAACAAGTCGTACTTGCAACGCAGAGGCATTGTGAGCCACAAAATTTTAACTAGACTGTGGCATTAGAATGTATTAAGTCCCTTTAGCTTTGTAATAAAGGAACCTATCTGACATTTCTCCAATATCTGGACAAATGTGGGCCACCTCCTCCCCTCATAGCCCTCCTTCCCTCTCCGAGTGAGCTCTCCGCTGCAGTTGGGACGTTCGCTAGCGATCTAAACTCGCGTTTAAAAGGGAGATGCCAGAGCAAGTGATGCCTCCTAACACATTATTCGCAGTTGGTCCTTGTCAGTTCGAAGGATCCTTATGATTCCAACTGTTGTGGCAATGTGTGTCACATACAAGGAGGTCATAGTAGTACTATTTATGTAGCAGAAATATTTAACAACTGGTACTTGAAACGCAGAGGCATTGTGAGCCACAAAATTTTAACTAGACTGTGGCATTAGAATGTATTAAGTCCCTTTAGCTTTGTAATAAAGGAACCTATCTGACATTTCTCCAATATCTGGACAAATGTGGGCCACCTCCTCCCCTCATAGCCCTCCTTCCCTCTCCGAGTGAGCTCTCCGCTGCAGTTGGGACGTTCGCTACCGATCTAAACTCGCGTTTAAAAGGGAGATGCCAGTGCAAGTGATGCCTCCTAACACATTAGTCGCAGTTGGTCCTTGTCCGTTCCAAGGATCCTTATGATTCCAACTGTTGTGGCAAAGTGTGACACATACAAGGAGGTCATAGTAGTACTATTTATGTAGCAGAAATATTTAACAAGTGGTACTTGCAACGCAGGGGCATTGTGAGCCACAAAATTTTAACTAGACTGTGGCATTAGAATGTATTAAGTCCCTTTAGCTTTGTAATTAAGGAACCTATCTGATATTTCTCCAATATCTGGACAAATGTGGGCCTCCTCCTCCCCTTATAGCCCTCCTTCCCTCTCCGAGTGAGCTCTCCACTGCAGTTGGGACGTTCGCTACCGATCTAAACTCGCGTATAAAAGGGAGATGCCAGTGCAAGTGATGCCTCCTAACACATTAGTCGCAGTTGGTCCTTGTCAGTTCCAAGGATCCTTATGATTCCAACAGTTGTGGCAATGTGTGAAACATACAAGGAGTCCTTAGTAGTACTATTTATGTAGCAGAAACATTTAACAAGTGGTACTTGCAACGCAGAGGCATTGTGAGCCACAATATTTTAACTAGACTGTGGCATTAAAATGTATTAAGTCCCTTTAGCTTTGTAATTAAGGAACCTATCTGACATTTCTCCAACATCTGGAGAAATGTGGGCCTCCTCTTCCCCTTATCGCCCTCCTTCCCTCTGCGAGTCGGCTCTCCGCTGCAGTTGGGACGTTCGCTACCGATCTAAACTCGCGTTTAAAAGGGAGATGCCAGAGCAAGTGATGCCTCCTAACACATTAGTCGCAGTTGGTCCTTGTCAGTTCGAAGGATCTTTATGATTCCAACTGTTGTGGCAATGTGTGACACATACAAGGAGGTCATAGTAGTACTATTTATGTAGCAGAAATATTTAACAACTGGTACTTGAAACGCAGAGGCATTGTGAGCCACAAAATTTTAACTAGACTGTGGCATTAGAATGTATTAAGTCCCTTTAGCTTTGTAATTAAGGAACCTATCTGACATTTCTGCAATATCTGGAGAAATGTGGGCCACCTCCTCCCCTCATAGCCCTCCTTCCCTCTCCGAGTGAGCTCTCCGCTGCAGTTGGGACGTTCGCTACCGATCTAAACTCGCGTTTAAAAGGGAGATGCCAGAGCAAGTGATGCCTCCTAACACATTAGTCGCAGTTGGTCCTTGTCAGTTCGAAGGATCCTTATGATTCCAACTGTTGTGGCAATGTGTGACACATACAAGGAGGTCATAGTAGTACTATTTATGTAGCAGAAATATTTAACAACTGGTACTTGAAACGCAGAGGCATTGTGAGCCACAAAATTTTAACTAGACTGTGGCATTAGAATGTATTAAGTCCCTTTAGCTTTGTAATTAAGGAACCTATCTGACATTTCTCCAATATCTGGAGAAATGTGGGCCTCCTCCTCCCCTTATAGCCCTCCTTCCCTCTCCGAGTGAGCTCTCCGCTGCAGTTGGGACGTTCGCTACCGATCTAAACTTGCGGTTAAAAGGGAGATGCCAGTGCAAGTGATGCCTCCTAACACATTAGTCGCAGTTGGTCCTTGTCAGTTCCAAGGATCCTTATGATTCCAAAAGTTGTGGCAATGTGTGAAACATACAAGGAGTCCTTAGTAGTACTATTTATGTAGCAGAAACATTTAACAAGTGGTACTTGCAACGCAGAGGCATTGTGAGCCACAATATTTTAACTAGACTGTGGCATTAAAATGTATTAAGTCCCTTTAGCTTTGTAATTAAGGAACCTATCTGACATTTCTCCAACATCTGGAGAAATGTGGGCCTCCTCTTCCCCTTATCGCCCTCCTTCCCTCTGCGAGTCGGCTCTCCGCTGCAGTTGGGACGTTCGCTACCGATCTAAACTCGCGTTTAAAAGGGAGATGCCAGAGCAAGTGATGCCTCCTAACACATTAGTCGCAGTTGGTCCTTGTCAGTTCGAAGGATCCTTATGATTCCAACTGTTGTGGCAATGTGTGACACATACAAGGAGGTCATAGTGGTACTATTTATGTAGCAGAAATATTTAACAACTGGTACTTGAAACGCAGAGGCATTGTGAGCCACAAAATTTTAACTAGACTGTGGCATTAGAATGTATTAAGTCCCTTTAGCTTTGTAATAAAGGAACCTATCTGACATTTCCCCAATATCTGGAGAAATGTGGGCCTCCTCCTCCCCTCATAGCCCTCCATCCCTCTCCGAGTGAGCTCACCGCTGCAGTTGGGACGTTCGCTACCGATCTAAACTCGCGTTTAAAAGGGAGATGCCAGAGCAAGTGATGCCTCCTAACACATTAGTCGCAGTTGGTCCTTGTCAGTTCGAAGGATCCTTATGATTCCAACTGTTGTGGCAATGTGTGACACATACAAGGAGGTCATAGTAGTACTATTTATGTAGCAGAAATATTTAACAACTGGTACTTGAAACGCAGAGGCATTGTGAGCCACAAAATTTTAACTATACTGTGGCATTAGAATGTATTAAGTCCCTTTAGCTTTGTAATTAAGGAACCTATCTGACATTTCTCCAATATCTGGAGAAATGTGGGCCTCCTCCTCCCCTCATAGCCCTCCTTCCCTCTCCGAGTGAGCTCTCCGCTGCAGTTGGGACGTTCGCTACCGATCTAAACTCGCGTTTAAAAGGGAGATGCCAGAGCAAGTGATGCCTCCTAACACATTAGTCGCAGTTGGTCCTTGTCAGTTCGAAGGATCCTTATGATTCCAACTGTTGTGGCAATGTGTGACACATACAAGGAGGTCATAGTAGTACTATTTATGTAGCAGAAATATTTAACAACTGGTACTTGAAACGCAGAGGCATTGTGAGCCACAAAATTTTGACTAGACTGTGGCATTAGAATGTATTAAGTCCCTTTAGCTTTGTAATTAAGGAACCTATCTGACATTTCTCCAATATCTGGAGAAATGTGGGCCTCCTCCTCCCCTTATAGCCCTCCTTCCCTCTGCGAGTGAGCTCTCCGCTGCAGTTGGGACGTTCGCTACCGATCTAAACTCGCGTTTAAAAGGGAGATGCCAGAGCAAGTGATGCCTCCTAACACATTAGTCGCAGTTGGTCCTTTCAGTTCGAAGGATCCTTATGATTCCAACTGTTGTGGCAATGTGTGACACATACAAGGAGGTCATAGTAGTACTATTTATGTAGCAGAAATATTTAACAAGTGGTACTTGCAACGCAGGGGCATTGTGAGCCACAAAATTTTAACTAGACTGTGGCATTAGAATGTATTAAGTCCCTTTAGCTTGGTAATTAAGGAACCTATCTGATATTTCTCCAATATCTGGACAAATGTTGGCCTCCTCCTCCCCTTATAGCCCTCCTTCCCTCTCCGAGTGAGCTCTCCACTGCAGTTGGGATGTTCGCTAGCGATCTAAACTCGCGTTTAAAAGGGAGATGTCAGTGCAAGTGATGCCTCCTAACACATTAGTCGCAGTTGGTCCTTGTCAGTTCGAAGGATCCTTATGATTCCAACTGTTGTGGCAAAGTGTGACACATACAAGGAGGTCATAGTAGTACTATTTATGTAGCAGAAATATTTAACAAGTGGTACTTGCAACGCAGAGGCATTGTGAGCCACAAAATTTTAACCAGACTGTGGCATCAGAATGTGTTAAGTCCCTTTAGCTTTGTAATAAAGGAACCTATCTGACATTTCTCCAATATCTGGAGAAATGTGGGCCTCCTCCTCCCCTCATAGCCCTCCTTCCCTCTCCGAGTGAGCTCTCCGCTGCAGTTGGGACGTTCGCTACTGATCTAAACTTGCGTTTAAAAGGGAGATGCAAGTGCACGTGATGCCTCCTAACAAATTAGTCGCAGTTGGTCCTTGTCAGTTACAAGGATCCTTATGATTCCAACTGTTGTGGTAATGTGTGACACATACAAGGAGGTCATAGTAGTACTATTTATGTAGCAGAAATATTTAACAAGTGGTACTTGCAACGCAGAGGCATTGTGAGCCACAAAATTTTAACCAGACTGTGGCATCAGAATGTATTAAGTCCCTTTAGCTTTGTAATAAAAGAACCTATCTGACATTTCTCCAATATCTGGAGAAATGTGGGCCTCCTCCTCCCCTCATAGCCCTCCTTCCCTCTGCGAGTGAGCTCTCCGCTGCAGTTGGGACGTTCGCTACTGATCTAAACTTGCGTTTAAAAGGGAGATGCAAGTGCACGTGATGCCTCCTAACAAATTAGTCGCAGTTGGTCCTTGTCAGTTACAAGGATCCTTATGATTCCAACTGTTGTGGTAATGTGTGACACATACAAGGAGGTCATAGTAGTACTATTTATGTAGCTGAAATATTTAACAAGTGGTACTTGCAACGCAGAGGCATTGTGAGTCACAAAATTTTAACTAGACTGTGGCATTAGAATGTATTAAGTCCCTTTAGCTTGGTAATTAAGGAACCTATATGAAATTTCTCCAATATCTGGAGAAATGTGGGCCTCCTCCTCCCCTCATAGCCCTCCTTCCCTCTCCGAGTGAGCTCTCCGCTACAGTTGGGACGTTCGCTACTGATCTAAACTTGCGTTTAAAAGGGAGATGCAAGTGCACGTGATGCCTCCTAACAAATTAGTCGCAGTTGGTCCTTGTCAGTTACAAGGATCCTTATGATTCCAACTGTTGTGGCAAAGTGTGACACATACAAGGAGGTCATAGTAGTACTATTTATGTAGCAGAAATAACTAACAAGTCGTACTTGCAACGCAGAGGCATTGTGAGCCACAAAATTTTAACCAGACTGTGGCATTAGAATGTATTAAGTCCCTTTAGCTTTGTAATAAAGGAACCTATCTGACATTTCTCCAATATCTGGAGAAATGTGGGACTCCTCCTCCCCTCATAGCCCTCCTTCCCTCTCCGAGTGAGCTCTCCGCTGCAGTTGGGACGTTCGCTACCGATCTAAACTCGCGTTTAAAAGGGAGATGCCAGAGCAAGTGATGCCTCCTAACACATTAGTCGCAGTTGGTCCTTGTCATTCCGAAGTATCCTAATGATTCCAACTGTTGTGGCAATGTGTGACACATACAAGGAGGTCATAGTAGTACTATTTATGTAGCAGAAATATTTAACAACTGGTACTTGAAACGCAGAGGCATTGTGAGCCACAAAATTTTAACTAGACTGTGGCATTAGAATGTATTAAGTCCCTTTAGCTTTGTAATTAAGGAACCTATCTGACATTTCTCCAATATCTGGAGAAATGTGGGACTCCTCCTCCCCTCATAGCCCTCCTTCCCTCTCCGAGTGAGCTCTCCGCTGCAGTGGGGACGTTCGCTACCGATCTCAACTCGCGTTTAAAAGGGAGATACCAGTGCAAGTGATGCCTCCTAACACATTAGTCGCAGTTGGTCCTTGTCCGTTCCAAGGATCCTTATGATTCCAACTGTTGTGGCAAAGTGTGACACATACAAGGAGGTCATAGTAGTACTATTTATGTAGCAGAAATATTTAACAAGTGGTACTTGCAACGCAGGGGCATTGTGAGCCACAAAAGTTTAACTAGACTGTGGCATTAGAATGTATTAAGTCCCTTTAGCTTTGTAATTAAGGAACCTATCTGACATTTCTCCAACATCTGGAGAAATGTGCGCCTCCTCTTCCCCTTATCGCCCTCCTTCCCTCTGCGAGTGAGCTCTCTGCTGCAGTTGGGACGTTCGCTACTGATCTAAACTTGCGTTTAAAAGGGAGATGCTAGTGCACGTGATGCCTCCTAACAAATTAGTCGCAGTTGGTCCTTGTGACACATACAAGGAGGTCATAGTAGTACTATTTATGTAGCAGAAATAACTAACAAGTCGTACTTGCAACGCAGAGGCATTGTGAGTTACAAAATTTTAACCAGACTGTGGCATTAGAATGTATTAAGTCCCTTTAGCTTTGTAATAAAGGAACCTATCTGACATTTCTCCAATATCTGGAGAAATGTGGGCCTCCTCCTCCCCTCATAGCCCTCCTTCCCTCTCCGAGTGAGCTCTCCGCTGCAGTTGGGACGTTCGCTACCGATCTAAACTCGCGTTTAAAAGGGAGATGTCAGTGCAAGTGATGCCTCCTTACACATTAGTCGCAGTTGGCCCATTTCGGTTCCAAGGGTCCTTATGATTCCAACTGTTGTGGCAATGTGTGACACATACAAGGAGGTCATAGTAGTACTATTTATGTAGCTGAAATATTTAACAAGTGGTACTTGCAACGCAGGGGCATTGTGAGCCACAAAATTTTAACCAGACTGTGGCATTAGAATGTATTAAGTCCCTTTAGCTTTGTAATAAAGGAACCTATCTGACATTTCTCCAATATCTGGAGAAATGTGGGCCTCCTCCTCCCCTCATAGCCCTCCTTCCCTCTCCGAGTGAGCTCTCCGCTGCAGTTGGGACGTTCGCTACCGATCTAAACTCGCGTTTAAAACGGAGATGCCAGTGCAAGTGATGCCTCCTTACACATTAGTCGCAGTTGGCCCATTTCGGTTCCAAGGATCCTTATGATTCCAACTGTTGTGGCAATGTGTGACACATACAAGGAGGTCATAGTAGTACTATTTATGTAGCAGAAATATTTAACAAGTGGTACTTGCAACGCAGGGGCATTGTGAGCCACAAAATTTTAACTAGACTGTGGCATTAGAATGTATTAAGTCCCTTTAGCTTTGTAATTAAGGAACCTATCTGACATTTCTCCAACATCTGGAGAAATGTGCGCCTCCTCTTCCCCTTATCGCCCTCCTTCCCTCTGCGAGTGAGCTCTCTGCTGCAGTTGGGACGTTCGCTACTGATCTAAACTTGCGTTTAAAAGGGAGATGCAAGTGCACGTGATGCCTCCTAACAAATTAGTCGCAGTTGGTCCTTGTCAGTTACAAGGATCCTTATGATTCCAACTGTTGTGGCAAAGTGTGACACATACAAGGAGGTCATAGTAGTACTATTTATGTAGCAGAAATAACTAACAAGTCGTACTTGCAACGCAGAGGCATTGTGAGCCACAAAATTTTAACCAGACTGTGGCATTAGAATGTATTAAGTCCCTTTAGCTTTGTAATAAAGGAACCTATCTGACATTTCTCCAATATCTGGAGAAATGTGGGACTCCTCCTCCCCTCATAGCCCTCCTTCCCTCTCTGAGTGAGCTCTCCGCTGCAGTTGGGACGTTCGCTACCGATCTAAACTCGCGTTTAAAAGGGAGATGCCAGAGCAAGTGATGCCTCCTAACACATTAGTCGCAGTTGGTCCTTGTCATTCCGAAGTATCCTAATGATTCCAACTGTTGTGGCAATGTGTGACACATACAAGGAGGTCATAGTAGTACTATTTATGTAGCAGAAATATTTAACAACTGGTACTTGAAACGCAGAGGCATTGTGAGCCACAAAATTTTAACTAGACTGTGGCATTAGAATGTATTAAGTCCCTTTAGCTTTGTAATTAAGGAACCTATCTGACATTTCTCCAATATCTGGAGAAATGTGGGACTCCTCCTCCCCTCATAGCCCTCCTTCCCTCTCCGAGTGAGCTCTCCGCTGCAGTGGGGACGTTCGCTACCGATCTCAACTCGCGTTTAAAAGGGAGATACCAGTGCAAGTGATGCCTCCTAACACATTAGTCGCAGTTGGTCCTTGTCCGTTCCAAGGATCCTTATGATTCCAACTGTTGTGGCAAAGTGTGACACATACAAGGAGGTCATAGTAGTACTATTTATGTAGCAGAAATATTTAACAAGTGGTACTTGCAACGCAGGGGCATTGTGAGCCACAAAATTTTAACTAGACTGTGGCATTAGAATGTATTAAGTCCCTTTAGCTTTGTAATTAAGGAACCTATCTGACATTTCTCCAACATCTGGAGAAATGTGCGCCTCCTCTTCCCCTTATCGCCCTCCTTCCCTCTGCGAGTGAGCTCTCTGCTGCAGTTGGGACGTTCGCTACTGATCTAAACTTGCGTTTAAAAGGGAGATGCTAGTGCACGTGATGCCTCCTAACAAATTAGTCGCAGTTGGTCCTTGTGACACATACAAGGAGGTCATAGTAGTACTATTTATGTAGCAGAAATAACTAACAAGTCGTACTTGCAACGCAGAGGCATTGTGAGTTACAAAATTTTAACCAGACTGTGGCATTAGAATGTATTAAGTCCCTTTAGCTTTGTAATAAAGGAACCTATCTGACATTTCTCCAATATCTGGAGAAATGTGGGCCTCCTCCTCCCCTCATAGCCCTCCTTCCCTCTCCGAGTGAGCTCTCCGCTGCAGTTGGGACGTTCGCTACCGATCTAAACTCGCGTTTAAAAGGGAGATGTCAGTGCAAGTGATGCCTCCTTACACATTAGTCGCAGTTGGCCCATTTCGGTTCCAAGGGTCCTTATGATTCCAACTGTTGTGGCAATGTGTGACACATACAAGGAGGTCATAGTAGTACTATTTATGTAGCAGAAATATTTAACAAGTGGTACTTGCAACGCAGGGGCATTGTGAGCCACAAAATTTTAACCAGACTGTGGCATTAGAATGTATTAAGTCCCTTTAGCTTTGTAATAAAGGAACCTATCTGACATTTCTCCAATATCTGGAGAAATGTGGGCCTCCTCCTCCCCTCATAGCCCTCCTTCCCTCTCCGAGTGAGCTCTCCGCTGCAGTTCGGACGTTCGCTACCGATCTAAACTCGCGTTTAAAACGGAGATGCCAGTGCAAGTGATGCCTCCTTACACATTAGTCGCAGTTGGCCCATTTCGGTTCCAAGGATCCTTATGATTCCAACTGTTGTGGCAATGTGTGACACATACAAGGAGGTCATAGTAGTACTATTTATGTAGCAGAAATATTTAACAAGTGGTACTTGCAACGCAGAGGCATTGTGAGCCACAAAATTTTAACCAGACTGTGGCATCAGAATGTATTAAGTCCCTTTAGCTTTGTAATAAAGGAACCTATCTGACATTTCTCCAATATCTGGAGAAATGTGGGCCTCCTCCTCCCCTCATAGCCCTCCTTCCCTCTGCGAGTGAGCTCTCCGCTGCAGTTGGGACGTTCGCTACTGATCTAAACTTGCGTTTAAAAGGGAGATGCAAGTGCACGTGATGCCTCCTAACAAATTAGTCGCAGTTGGTCCTTGTCAGTTACAAGGATCCTTATGATTCCAACTGTTGTGGTAATGTGTGACACATACAAGGAGGTCATAGTAGTACTATTTATGTAGCTGAAATATTTAACAAGTGGTACTTGCAACGCAGAGGAATTGTGAGTCACAAAATTTTAACTAGACTGTGGCATTAGAATGTATTAAGTCCCTTTAGCTTGGTAATTAAGGAACCTATATGAAATTTCTCCAATATCTGGAGAAATGTGGGCCTCCTCCTCCCCTCATAGCCCTCCTTCCCTCTCCGAGTGAGCTCTCCGCTACAGTTGGGACGTTCGCTACTGATCTAAACTTGCGTTTAAAAGGGAGATGCAAGTGCACGTGATGCCTCCTAACAAATTAGTCGCAGTTGGTCCTTGTCAGTTACAAGGATCCTTATGATTCCAACTGTTGTGGCAAAGTGTGACACATACAAGGAGGTCATAGTAGTACTATTTATGTAGCAGAAATAACTAACAAGTCGTACTTGCAACGCAGAGGCATTGTGAGCCACAAAATTTTAACCAGACTGTGGCATTTGAATGTATTAAGTCCCTTTAGCTTTGTAATAAAGGAACCTATCTGACATTTCTCCAATATCTGGAGAAATGTGGGACTCCTCCTCCCCTCATAGCCCTCCTTCCCTCTCCGAGTGAGCTCTCCGCTGCAGTTGGGACGTTCGCTACCGATCTAAACTCGCGTTTAAAAGGGAGATGCCAGAGCAAGTGATGCCTCCTAACACATTAGTCGCAGTTGGTCCTTGTCATTCCGAAGTATCCTAATGATTCCAACTGTTGTGGCAATGTGTGACACATACAAGGAGGTCATAGTAGTACTATTTATGTAGCAGAAATATTTAACAACTGGTACTTGAAACGCAGAGGCATTGTGAGCCACAAAATTTTAACTAGACTGTGGCATTAGAATGTATTAAGTCCCTTTAGCTTTGTAATTAAGGAACCTATCTGACATTTCTCCAATATCTGGAGAAATGTGGGACTCCTCCTCCCCTCATAGCCCTCCTTCCCTCTCCGAGTGAGCTCTCCGCTGCAGTGGGGACGTTCGCTACCGATCTCAACTCGCGTTTAAAAGGGAGATACCAGTGCAAGTGATGCCTCCTAACACATTAGTCGCAGTTGGTCCTTGTCCGTTCCAAGGATCCTTATGATTCCAACTGTTGTGGCAAAGTGTGACACATACAAGGAGGTCATAGTAGTACTAATTATGTAGCAGAAATATTTAACAAGTGGTACTTGCAACGCAGGGGCATTGTGAGCCACAAAATTTTAACTAGACTGTGGCATTAGAATGTATTAAGTCCCTTTAGCTTTGTAATTAAGGAACCTATCTGACATTTCTCCAACATCTGGAGAAATGTGCGCCTCCTCTTCCCCTTATCGCCCTCCTTCCCTCTGCGAGTGAGCTCTCTGCTGCAGTTGGGACGTTCGCTACTGATCTAAACTTGCGTTTAAAAGGGAGATGCTAGTGCACGTGATGCCTCCTAACAAATTAGTCGCAGTTGGTCCTTGTGACACATACAAGGAGGTCATAGTAGTACTATTTATGTAGCAGAAATACCTAACAAGTCGTACTTGCAACGCAGAGGCATTGTGAGTTACAAAATTTTAACCAGACTGTGGCATTAGAATGTATTAAGTCCCTTTAGCTTTGTAATAAAGGAACCTATCTGACATTTCTCCAATATCTGGAGAAATGTGGGCCTCCTCCTCCCCTCATAGCCCTCCTTCCCTCTCCGAGTGAGCTCTCCGCTGCAGTTGGGACGTTCGCTACCGATCTAAACTCGCGTTTAAAAGGGAGATGTCAGTGCAAGTGATGCCTCCTTACACATTAGTCGCAGTTGGCCCATTTCGGTTCCAAGGGTCCTTATGATTCCAACTGTTGTGGCAATGTGTGACACATACAAGGAGGTCATAGTAGTACTATTTATGTAGCAGAAATATTTAACAAGTGGTACTTGCAACGCAGGGGCATTGTGAGCCACAAAATTTTAACCAGACTGTGGCATTAGAATGTATTAAGTCCCTTTAGCTTTGTAATAAAGGAACCTATCTGACATTTCTCCAATATCTGGAGAAATGTGGGCCTCCTCCTCCCCTCATAGCCCTCCTTCCCTCTCCGAGTGAGCTCTCCGCTGCAGTTGGGACGTTCGCTACCGATCTAAACTCGCGTTTAAAACGGAGATGCCAGTGCAAGTGATGCCTCCTTACACATTAGTCGCAGTTGGCCCATTTCGGTTCCAAGGATCCTTATGATTCCAACTGTTGTGGCAATGTGTGACACATACAAGGAGGTCATAGTAGTACTATTTATGTAGCAGAAATATTTAACAAGTGGTACTTGCAACGCAGGGGCATTGTGAGCCACAAAATTTTAACTAGACTGTGGCATTAGAATGTATTAAGTCCCCTTAGCTTTGTAATTAAGGAACCTATCTGACATTTCTCCAACATCTGGAGAAATGTGCGCCTCCTCTTCCCCTTATCGCCCTCCTTCCCTCTGCGAGTGAGCTCTCTGCTGCAGTTGGGACGTTCGCTACTGATCTAAACTTGCGTTTAAAAGGGAGATGCTAGTGCACGTGATGCCTCCTAACAAATTAGTCGCAGTTGGTCCTTGTGACACATACAAGGAGGTCATAGTGGTACTATTTATGTAGCAGAAATAACTAACAAGTCGTACTTGCAACGCAGAGGCATTGTGAGTTACAAAATTTTAACCAGACTGTGGCATTAGAATGTATTAAGTCCCTTTAGCTTTGTAATAAAGGAACCTATCTGACATTTCTCCAATATCTGGAGAAATGTGGGCCTCCTCCTCCCCTCATAGCCCTCCTTCCCTCTCCGAGTGAGCTCTCCGCTGCAGTTGGGACGTTCGCTACCGATCTAAACTCGCGTTTAAAAGGGAGATGTCAGTGCAAGTGATGCCTCCTTACACATTAGTCGCAGTTGGCCCATTTCGGTTCCAAGGGTCCTTATGATTCCAACTGTTGTGGCAATGTGTGACACATACAAGGAGGTCATAGTAGTACTATTTATGTAGCAGAAATATTTAACAAGTGGTACTTGCAACGCAGGGGCATTGTGAGCCACAAAATTTTAACCAGACTGTGGCATTAGAATGTATTAAGTCCCTTTAGCTTTGTAATAAAGGAACCTATCTGACATTTCTCCAATATCTGGAGAAATGTGGGCCTCCTCCTCCCCTCATAGCCCTCCTTCCCTCTCCGAGTGAGCTCTCCGCTGCAGTTGGGACGTTCGCTACCGATCTAAACTCGCGTTTAAAACGGAGATGCCAGTGCAAGTGATGCCTCCTTACACATTAGTCGCAGTTGGCCCATTTCGGTTCCAAGGATCCTTATGATTCCAACTGTTGTGGCAATGTGTGACACATACAAGGAGGTCATAGTAGTACTATTTATGTAGCAGAAATATTTAACAAGTGGTACTTGCAACGCAGGGGCATTGTGAGCCACAAAATTTTAACCAGACTGTGGCATTAGAATGTATTAAGTCCCTTTAGCTTTGTAATTAAGTAACCTATCTGACATTTCTCCAATATCTGGAGAAATGTGGGCCTCCTCCTCCAATCATAGCCCTCCTTACCTCTCCGAGTGAGCTCTCCGCTGCAGTTGGGACGTTCGCTACCGATCTAAACTCGCGTTTAAAAGGGAGATGTCAGTGCAAGTGATGCCTCCTTACACATTAGTCGCAGTTGGCCCATTTCGGTTCCAAGGGTCCTTATGATTCCAACTGTTGTGGCAATGTGTGACACATACAAGGAGGTCATAGTAGTACTATTTATGTAGCAGAAATATTTAACAAGTGGTACTTGCAACGCAGGGGCATTGTGAGCCACAAAATTTTAACCAGACTGTGGCATTAGAATGTATTAAGTCCCTTTAGCTTTGTAATAAAGGAACCTATCTGACATTTCTCCAATATCTGGAGAAATGTGGGCCTCCTCCTCCCCTCATAGCCCTCCTTCCCTCTCCGAGTGAGCTCTCCGCTGCAGTTGGGACGTTCGCTACCGATCTAAACTCGCGTTTAAAACGGAGATGCCAGTGCAAGTGATGCCTCCTTACACATTAGTCGCAGTTGGCCCATTTCGGTTCCAAGGATCCTTATGATTCCAACTGTTGTGGCAATGTGTGACACATACAAGGAGGTCATAGTAGTACTATTTATGTAGCAGAAATATTTAACAAGTGGTACTTGCAACGCAGGGGCATTGTGAGCCACAAAATTTTAACCAGACTGTGGCATTAGAATGTATTAAGTCCCTTTAGCTTTGTAATTAAGGAACCTATCTGACATTTCTCCAATATCTGGAGAAATGTGGGCCTCCTCCTCCCCTCATAGCCCTCCTTCCCTCTCCGAGTGAGCTCTCCGCTGCAGTTGGGACGTTCGCTACCGATCTAAACTCGCGTTTAAAACGGAGATGCCAGTGCAAGTGATGCCTCCTTACACATTAGTCGCAGTTGGCCCATTTCGGTTCCAAGGATCCTTATGATTCCAACTGTTGTGGCAATGTGTGACACATACAAGGAGGTCATAGTAGTACTATTTATGTAGCAGAAATAACTAACAAGTCGTACTTGCAACGCAGAGGCATTGTGAGCCACAAAATTTTAACCAGACTGTGGCATTAGAATGTATTAAGTCCCTTTAGCTTTGTAATAAAGGAACCTATCTGACATTTCTCCAATATCTGGAGAAATGTGGGCCTCCTCCTCCCCTCATAGCCCTCCTTCCCTCTCCGAGTGAGCTCTCCGCTGCAGTTGGGACGTTCGCTACCGATCTAAACTCGCGTTTAAAAGGGAGATGTCAGTGCAAGTGATGCCTCCTAACACATTAGTCGCAGTTGGTCCTTGTCAGTTCCAAGGATCCTTATGATTCCAACTGTTGTGGCAATGTGTGAAACATACAAGGAGTTCATAGTAGTACTATTTATGTAGCAGAAACATTTAACAAGTCGTACTTGCAACGCAGAGGCATTGTGAGCCACAAAATTTTAACTAGACTGTGGCATTAAAATGTATTAAGTCCCTTTAGCTTTGTAATTAAGGAACCTATCTGACATTTCTCCAACATCTGGAGAAATGTGCGCCTCCTCTTCCCCTTATCGCCCTCCTTCCCTCTGCGAGTGAGCTCTCTGCTGCAGTTGGGACGTTCGCTACTGATCTAAACTTGCGTTTAAAAGGGAGATGCTAGTGCACGTGATGCCTCCTAACAAATTAGTCGCAGTTGGTCCTTGTGACACATACAAGGAGGTCATAGTAGTACTATTTATGTAGCAGAAATAACTAACAAGTCGTACTTGCAACGCAGAGGCATTGTGAGTTACAAAATTTTAACCAGACTGTGGCATTAGAATGTATTAAGTCCCTTTAGCTTTGTAATAAAGGAACCTATCTGACATTTCTCCAATATCTGGAGAAATGTGGGCCTCCTCCTCCCCTCATAGCCCTCCTTCCCTCTCCGAGTGAGCTCTCCGCTGCAGTTCGGACGTTCGCTACCGATCTAAACTCGCGTTTAAAAGGGAGATGTCAGAGCAAGTGATGCCTCCTAACACATTAGTCGCAGTTGGTCCTTGTCAGTTCGAAGGATCCTTATGATTCCAACTGTTGTGGCAATGTGTGACACATACAAGGAGGTCATAGTAGTACTATTTATGTAGCAGAAATATTTAACAACTGGTACTTGAAACGCAGAGGCATTGTGAGCCACAAAATTTTAACTAGACTGTGGCATTAGAATGTATTAAGTCCCTTTAGCTTTGTAATTAAGGAACCTATCTGACATTTCTCCAATATCTGGAGAAATGTGGGCCTCCTCCTCCCCATATAGCCCTCCTTCCCTCTCCGAGTGAGCTCTCCGCTGCAGTTGGGACGTTCGCTACCGATCTCAACTCGCGTTTAAAAGGGAGATGCCAGTGCAAGTGATGCATCCTAACACATTAGTCGCAAATGGTCCTTGTCAGTTCGAAGGATCCTTATGATTCCAACTGTTGTGGCAATGTGTGACACATACAAGGAGGTCATAGTAGTACTATTTATGTAGCAGAAATATTTAACAACTGGTACTTGAAACGCAGAGGCATTGTGAGCCACAAAATTTTAACTAGACTGTGGCATTAGAATGTATTAAGTCCCTTTAGCTTTGTAATAAAGGAACCTATCTGATATTTCTCCAATATCTGGAGAAATGTGGGCCTCCTCCTCCCCATATAGCCCTCCTTCCCTCTCCGAGTGAGCTCTCCGCTGCAGTTGGGACGTTCGCTACCGATCTCAACTCGCGTTTAAAAGGGAGATGCCAGTGCAAATGATGCATCCTAACACATTAGTCGCAAATGGTCCTTGTCAGTTCGAAGGATCCTTATGATTCCAACTGTTGTGGCAATGTGTGACACATACAAGGAGGTCATAGTAGTACTATTTATGTAGCAGAAATATTTAACAACTGGTACTTGAAACGCAGAGGCATTGTGAGCCACAAAATTTTAACTAGACTGTGGCATTAGAATGTATTAAGTCCCTTTAGCTTTGTAATAAAGGAACCTATCTGACATTTCTCCAATATCTGGAGAAATGTGGGCCTCCTCCTCTCCATATAGCCCTCCTTCCCTCTCCGAGTGAGCTCTCCGCTGCAGTTGGGACGTTCGCTACCGATCTCAACTCGCGTTTAAAAGGGAGATGCCAGTGCAAGTGATGCCTCCTAACACATTAGTCGCAGTTGGTCCTTGTCAGTTCCAAGGATACTTATGATTCCAACTGTTGTGGCAAAGTGTGACACATACAAGGAGTTCATAGTAGTACTATTTATGTAGCAGAAACATTTAACAAGTGGTACTTGCAACGCAGAGGCATTGTGAGCCACAATATTTTAACTAGACTGTGGCATTAAAATGTATTATGTCCCTTTAGCTTTGTAATTAAGGAACCTATCTGACATTTCTCCAACATCTGGAGAAATGTGCGCCTCCTCTTCCCCTTATCGCCCTCCTTCCCTCTGCGAGTGAGCTCTCCGCTGCAGTTGGGACGTTCGCTACCGATCTAAACTCGCGTTTAAAAGGGAGATGCCAGAGCAAGTGATGCCTCCTAACACATTAGTGGCAGTTGGTCCTTGTCAGTTCCAAGGATCCTTATGATTCCAACTGTTGTGGCAATGTGTGACACATACAAGGAGGTCATAGTAGTACTATTTATGTAGCAGAAACATTTAACAAGTGGTACTTGCAACGCAGAGGCATTGTGAGCCACAAAATTTTAACTAGACTGTGGCATTAGAATGTATTAAGTCCCTTTAGCTTGGTAATTAAGGAACCTATATGAAATTTCTCCAATATCTGGAGATATGTGGGCCTCCTCCTCGCCTTATAGCCCTCCTTCCCTCTCCGAGTGAGCTCTCCGCTGCAGTTGGGACGTTCGCTACCGATCTAAACTCGCGTTTAAAAGGGAGATGCCAGAGCAAGTGATGCCTCCTAACATATTAGTCGCAGTTGGTCCTTGTCAGTTCGAAGGATCCTTATGATTCCAACTGTCTTGGCAATGTGTGACACATACAAGGAGGTCATAGTAGTACTATTTATGTAGCAGAAATATTTAACAACTGGTACTTGAAACGCAGAGGCATTGTGAGCCACAAAATTTTAACTAGTCTGTGGCATTAGAATGTATTAAGTCCCTTTAGCTTTGTAATTAAGGAACCTATCTGACATTTCTCCAATATCTGGAGAAATGTGGGCCTCCTCCTCCCCTTATAGCCCTCCTTCCCTCTCCGAGTGAGCTCTCCGCTGCAGTTGGGACGTTGGCTACCGATCTAAACTCGCGTTTAAAACGGAGATGCCAGTGCAAGTGATGCCTCCTTACACATTAGTCGCAGTTGGCCCAAGTCGGTTCCAAGGATCCTTATGATTCCAACTGTTGTGGCAATGTGTGACACATACAAGGAGGTCATAGTAGTACTATTTATGTAGCAGAAATATTTAACAACTGGTACTTGAAACGCAGAGGCATTGTGAGCCACAAAATTTTAACTAGACTGTGGCATTAGAATGTATTAAATCCCTTTAGCTTTGTAATAAAGGAACCTATCTGACATTTCTCCAATATCTGGAGAAATGTGGGCCTCCTCCTCCCCATATAGCCCTCCTTCCCTCTCCGAGTGAGCTCTCCGCTGCAGTTGGGACGTTCGCTACCGATCTCAACTCGCGTTTAAAAGGGAGATGCCAGTGCAAGTGATGCCTCCTAACACATTAGTCGCAGTTGGTCCTTGTCAGTTCCAAGGATACTTATGATTCCAACTGTTGTGGCAAAGTGTGACACATACAAGGAGTTCATAGTAGTACTATTTATGTAGCAGAAACATTTAACAAGTGGTACTTGCAACGCAGAGGCATTGTGAGCCACAATATTTTAACTAGACTGTGGCATTAAAATGTATTATGTCCCTTTAGCTTTGTAATTAAGGAACCTATCTGACATTTCTCCAACATCTGGAGAAATGTGCGCCTCCTCTTCCCCTTATCGCCCTCCTTCCCTCTGCGAGTGAGCTCTCCGCTGCAGTTGGGACGTTCGCTACCGATCTAAACTCGCGTTTAAAAGGGAGATGCCAGTGCAAGTGATGCCTCCTAACACATTAGTCGCAGTTGGTCCTTGTCAGTTCCAAGGATCCTTATGATTCCAACTGTTGTGGCAATGTGTGACACATACAAGGAGGTCATAGTAGTACTATTTATGTAGCAGAAACATTTAACAAGTGGTACTTGCAACGCAGAGGCATTGTGAGCCACAAAATTTTAACTAGACTGTGGCATTAGAATGTATTAAGTCCCTTTAGCTTGGTAATTAAGGAACCTATATGAAATTTCTCCAATATCTGGAGATATGTGGGCCTCCTCCTCGCCTTATAGCCCTCCTTCCCTCTCCGAGTGAGCTCTCCGCTGCAGTTGGGACGTTCGCTACCGATCTAAACTCGCGTTTAAAAGGGAGATGCCAGAGCAAGTGATGCCTCCTAACATATTAGTCGCAGTTGGTCCTTGTCAGTTCGAAGGATCCTTATGATTCCAACTGTCTTGGCAATGTGTGACACATACAAGGAGGTCATAGTAGTACTATTTATGTAGCAGAAATATTTAACAACTGGTACTTGAAACGCAGAGGCATTGTGAGCCACAAAATTTTAACTAGTCTGTGGCATTAGAATGTATTAAGTCCCTTTAGCTTTGTAATTAAGGAACCTATCTGACATTTCTCCAATATCTGGAGAAATGTGGGCCTCCTCCTCCCCTTATAGCCCTCCTTCCCTCTCCGAGTGAGCTCTCCGCTGCAGTTGGGACGTTGGCTACCGATCTAAACTCGCGTTTAAAACGGAGATGCCAGTGCAAGTGATGCCTCCTTACACATTAGTCGCAGTTGGCCCAAGTCGGTTCCAAGGATCCTTATGATTCCAACTGTTGTGGCAATGTGTGACACATACAAGGAGGTCATAGTAGTACTATTTATGTAGCAGAAATATTTAACATGTGGTACTTGCAACGCAGAGGCATTGTGAGCCACAAAATTTTAACTAGACTGTGGCATTAGAATGTATTAGGTCCTTTAGTTTTGTAATTAAGGAACCTATCTGACAATTCTCCATTATCTGGAGAAATGTGGGCCTCCTCCTCCCCTTATAGCTCTCCTTGCCTCTCCGAGTGAGATCTCTGCTGCAGTTGGCACGATCGACACCGATCTAAACTCGCGTTTAAAAGGGAGATGCCAGTGCAAGTGATGCCTCCTAACAGATTAGTCGCAGTTGGTCCTTGTCAGTTCCAAGGATCCTTATGATTCCAACTGTTGTGGCAATGTGTGACACATACAAGGAAGTCATAGTAGTATTATTTATGTAGCAGAAATATTTAACAAGTGGTACTTGCAACGCAGAGGGATTGTGAGCAACAAAATTTTAACTAGACTGTGGCATTAGAATGTATTAGGTCCCTTTAGCTTTGTAATTAAGGAACCTATCTGACATTTCTCCAATATCTGGAGAAATGTGGGCCTCCTCCTCCCCTTATAGCCCTCCTTCCCTCTCCGAGTGAGGTCTCCGCTGCAGTTGGGACGTTCGCTACCGATCTAAACTCGCGTTTAAAAGGGAGATGCCAGTGCAAGTGATGCCTCCTAACACATTAGTCGCAGGTGGTCCTTGTCCGTTCCAAAGATCCTTATGATTCCAACTGTTGTGGCAAAGTGTGACACATACAAGGAGGTCTTAGTAGTACTATTTATGTAGCAGAAATATTTAACAAGTGGTACTTGCAACGCAGGAGCATTGTGAGCCACAAAATTTTAACTATACTGTGGCATTAGAATGTATTAAGTCCCTTTAGCTTTGTATTTAAGGAACCTATATGATATTTCTCCAATATCTAGAGAAATGTGGGGCTCCTGCTCCCCTTATAGCCCTCCTTCCCTCTCCGAGTGAGCTCTCCGCTGCAGTTGGGACGTTCGCTATCGATCTAAACTCGCGTTTAAAAGGGAGATGCCAGTGCAAGTGATGCCTCCTAACACATTAGTCGCAATTGGTCCCCTGTCAGTTCCAAGGTTCCTTATGATTCCAACAGTTGTGGCAATGTGTGACACATACAAGGAGGTCATAGTAGTACTATTTATGTAGCAGAAATATTTAACAAGTGGTACTTGAAACGCAGAGGCATTGTGAGCCACAAAATTTTAAATAGACTGTTGCATTAGAATGTATTAGGTCCCTTTGGCTTTGTAATTAAGGAACCTATCTGATATTTCTCCAATATGTGGAGAAATGTGGGCCTCCTCCTCCCCTTATAGCCCTCCTTCCCTCTGCGAGTGAGCTCTCCGCTGCAGTTGGGACGTTCGCTACCGATCTAAACTCGCATTTAAAAGGGAGATGCCAGTGCAAGTGATGCTTCCTTACACATTAGTCGCAGTTGGTCCTTGTCAGTTCCAAGGATCCTTATGATTCAAACTGTTGTGGCAATGTGTGACACATACAAGGAAGTCATAGTAGTATTATTTATGTAGCAGAAATATTTAACAAGTGGTACTTGCAACGCAGAGGCATTGTGAGCCACAAAATTTTAACTAGACTGTGGCATTAGAATGTATTAGGTCCCTTTAGTTTTGTAATTAAGGAACCTATCTGACAATTCTCCAATATCTGGAGAAATGTGGGACTCCTCCTCCCCTTATAGCCCTCCTTCCCTCTCCGAGTGAGATCTCCGCTGCAGTTGGCACGATCGCAACCGATCTAAACTCGCGTTTAAAAGGGAGTTGCCAGTGCAAGTGATGCCTCCTAACACATTAGTCGCAGTTGGTCCTTGTCAGTTCCAAGGATCCTTATGATTGCAACTGTTGTGGTAATGTGTGACACATACAAGGAGGTCATAGTAGTACTATTTATGTAGCAGAAATATTTAACAAGTGGTACTTGCAACGCAGAGGCATTGTGAGCCACAAAATTTTAACTAGACTGTGGCATTAGAATGTATTAGGTCCCTTTAGTTTTGTAATTAAGGAACCTATCTGACATTTCTCCAATATCTGGAGAAATGAGGGCCTCCGCCTCCCCTTATAGCCCTCCTTCCATCTCCGAGTGAGCTCTCCGCTGCAGTTGGGACGTTCGCTACCGATCTCAACTCGCGTTTAAAAGGGAGATGCCAGTGCAAGTGATGCCTCCTTACACATTAGTCGCAGTTGGCCCATGTCGGTTCCAAGGATCCTTATGATTCCAACTGTTGTGGCAATGTGTGACACATACAAGGAGGTCATAGTAGTACTATTTATGTAGCAGAAATATTTAACATGTGGTATTTGCAACGCAGAGGCATTGTGAGCCACAAAATTTTAACTAGACTGTGGCATTAGAATGTATTAGGTCCCTTTAGTTTTGTAATTAAGGAACCTATCTGACAATTCTCCATTATCTGGAGAAATGTGGGCCTCCTCCTCCCCTTATAGCCCTCCTTGCCTCTCCGAGTAAGATCTCCGCTGCAGTTGGCACGATCGACACCGATCTAAACTCGCGTTTAAAAGGGAGATGCCAGTGCAAGTGATGCCTCCTAACACATTAGTCGCAGTTGGTCCTTGTCAGTTCCAAGGATCCTTATGATTCCAACTGTTGTGGCAATGTTTGACACATACAAGGAGGTCATAGTAGTATTATTTATGTAGCAGAAATATTTAACAAGTGGTACTTGCAACGCAGAGGGATTGTGAGCAACAAAATTTTAACTAGACTGTGGCATTAGAATGTATTAAGTCCCTTTAGCTTTGTAATTAAGGAACCTATCTGACATTTCTCCAATATCTGGAGAAATGTGGGCCTCCTCCTCCCCTTATAGCCCTCCTTCCCTCTCCGAGTGAGGTCTCCGCTGCAGTTGGGACGTTCGCTACCGATCTAAACTCGCGTTTAAAAGGGAGATGCCAGTGCAAGTGATGCCTCCTAACACATTAGTCGCAGTTGGTCCTTGTCCGTTCCAAAGATCCTTATGATTCCAACTGTTGTGGCAAAGTGTGACACATACAAGGAGGTCTTAGTAGTACTATTTATGTAGCAGAAATATTTAACAAGTGGTACTTGCAACGCAGAAGCATTGTGAGCCACAAAATTTTAACTAGACTGTGGCATTAGAATGTATTAAGTCCCTTTAGCTTTGTAATTAAGGAACCTATATGATATTTCTCCTATATCTGGAGAAATGTGGGACTCCTGCTCCCCTTATAGCCCTCCTTCCCTCTCCGAGTGAGCTCTCCGCTGCAGTTGGGACGTTCGCTATCGATCTAAACTCGCGTTTGAAAGGGAGATGCCAGTGCAAGTGATGCCTCCTAACACATTAGTCGCAGTTGGTCCCCTGTCAGTTCCAAGGATCCTTATGATTCCAACTGTTGTGGCAATGTGTGACACATACAAGGAGGTCATAGTAGTACTATTTATGTAGCAGAAGTATTTAACAAGTGGTACTTGAAACGCAGAGGCATTGTGAGCCACAAAATTTTAAATAGACTGTGGCATTAGAATGTATTAGGTCCCTTTAGCTTTGTAATTAAGGAACCTATCTGACAATTCTCCAATATCTGGAGAAATGTGGGCCTCCTCCTCCCCTTATAGCCCTCCTTCCCACTGCGAGTGAGCTCTCCGCTGCAGTTGGGACGTTCGCTACCGATCTAAACTCGCATTTAAAAGGGAGATGCCAGTGCAACTGATGCTTCCTTACACATTAGTCGCAGTTGGTCCTTGTCAGTTCCAAGGATCCTTATGATTGCAACTGTTGTGGTAATGTGTGACACATACAAGGAGGTCATAGTAGTACTATTTATGTAGCAGAAATATCTAACAAGTGGTACTTGCAACGCAGAGGCATTGTGAGCCACAAAATTTTAACTAGACTGTGGCATTAGAATGTATTAGGTCCCTTTAGTTTTGTAATTAAGGAACCTATCTGACAATTCTCCAATATCTGGAGAAATGTGGGACTCCTCCTCCCCTTATAGCCCTCCTTCCCTCTCCGAGTGAGATCTCCGCTGCAGTTGGGACGTTCGCTACCGATCTAAACTCGCGCTGGAAGGGGAGATGCCAGTGCAAGTGATGCCTCCTAACATATTAGTCGCAGTTGGTCCTTGTCAGTTCAAAGGATCCTTATGATACCAACTGTTGCGGCAATGTGTGACACATACAAGGAGGTCATAGTAGTACTATTTATGTAGCAGAAATATTTAACAAGTGGTATTTGCAACGCAGGGGGATTGTGAGCCAAAAAATTTTAACTAGACTGTGGCATTAGAATGTATTAAGTCGCTTTAGCTTTGTAATTAAGGAACCTATCTGACATTTCTCCAATATCTGGAGAAATGTGGGCCTCCTCCTCCCCTTATAGCCCTCCTTCCCTCTCCGAGTGAGCTCTCCGCTGCAGTTGGGACGTTCGCTACCGATCTAAACTCGCGTTTAAAAGGGAGATGCCAGTGCAAGTGATGCCTCCTTACACATTAGTCGCAGTTGGCCCATGTCGGTTCCAAGGATCCTTATGATTCCAACTGTTGTGGCAATGTGTGACACATACAAGGAGGTCATAGTAGTACTATTTATGTAGCAGAAATATTTAACAAGTGGTACTTGCAACGCAGAGGCATTGTGAGCCACAAAATTTTAACTAGACTGTGGCATTAGAATGTATTAGGTCCCTTTAGTTTTGTAATTAAGGAACCTATCTGAAAATTCTCCAATATCTGGAGAAATGTGGGACTCCTCCTCCCCTTATAGCCCTCCTTCCCTCTCCGAGTGAGATCTCCGCTGCAGTTGGCACGATCGCAACCGATCTAAACTCGCGTTTAAAAGGGAGTTGCCAGTGCAAGTGATGCCTCCTAACACATTAGTCGCAGTTGGTCCTTGTCAGTTCCAAGGATCCTTATGATTGCAACTGTTGTGGTAATGTGTGACACATACAAGGAGGTCATGGTAGTACTATTTATGTAGCAGAAATATTTAACAAGTGGTACTTGCAACGCAGAGGCATTGTGAGCCACAAAATTTTAACTAGACTGTGGCATTAGAATGTATTAGGTCCCTTTAGTTTTGTAATTCAGGAACCTATCTGACATTTCTCCAATATCTGGAGAAATGAGGGCCTCCGCCTCCCCTTATAGCCCTCCTTCCATCTCCGAGTGAGCTCTCCGCTGCAGTTGGGACGTTCGCTACCGATCTCAACTCGCGTTTAAAAGGGAGATGCCAGTGCAAGTGATGCCTCCTTACACATTAGTCGCAGTTGGCCCATGTCGGTTCCAAGGATCCTTATGATTCCAACTGTTGTGGCAATGTGTGACACATACAAGGAGGTCATAGTAGTACTATTTATGTAGCAGAAATATTTAACATGTGGTATTTGCAACGCAGAGGCATTGTGAGCCACAAAATTTTAACTAGACTGTGGCATTAGAATGTATTAGGTCCCTTTAGTTTTGTAATTAAGGAACCTATCTGACAATTCTCCAATATCTGGAGAAATGTGGGACTCCTCCTCCCCTTATAGCCCTCCTTCCCTCTCCGAGTGAGATCTCCGCTGCAGTTGGGACGTTCGCTACCGATCTAAACTCGCGCTGGAAGGGGAGATGCCAGTGCAAGTGATGCCTCCTAACACATTAGTCGCAGTTGGTCCTTGTCAGTTCAAAGGATCCTTATGATACCAACTGTTGCGGCAATGTGTGACACATACAAGGAGGTCATAGTAGTACTATTTATGTAGCAGAAATATTTAACAAGTGGTATTTGCAACGCAGGGGGATTGTGAGCCAAAAAATTTTAACTAGACTGTGGCATTAGAATGTATTAAGTCGCTTTAGCTTTGTAATTAAGGAACCTATCTGACATTTCTCCAATATCTGGAGAAATGTGGGCCTCCTCCTCCCCTTATAGCCCTCCTTACCTCTCCGAGTGAGCTCTCCGCTGCAGTTGGGACGTTCGCTACCGATCTAAACTCGCGTTTAAAAGGGAGATGCCAGTGCAAGTGATGCCTCCTTACACATTAGTCGCAGTTGGCCCATGTCGGTTCCAAGGATCCTTATGATTCCAACTGTTGTGGCAATGTGTGACACATACAAGGAGGTCATAGTAGTACTATTTATGTAGCAGAAATATTTAACATGTGGTACTTGCAACGCAGAGGCATTGTGAGCCACAAAATTTTAACTAGACTGTGGCATTAGAATGTATTAGGTCCCTTTAGTTTTGTAATTAAGGAACCTATCTGACAATTCTTTATTATCTGGAGAAATGTGGGCCTCCTCCTCACCTTATAGCCCTCCTTGCCTCTCCGAGTGAGATCTCCGCTGCAGCTGGCACGATCGACACCGATCTAAACTCGCGTTTAAAAGGGAGATGCCAGTGCAAGTGATGCCTCCTAACACATTAGTCGCAGTTGGTCCTTGTCAGTTCCAAGGATCCTTATGATTCCAACTGTTGTGGCAATGTGTGACACATACAAGGAAGTCACAGTAGTATTATTTATGTAGCAGAAATATTTAACAAGTGGTACTTGCAACGCAGAGGGATTGTGAGCAACAAAATTTTAACTAGACTGTGGCATTAGAATGTATTAAGTCCCTTTACCTTTATAATTAAGGAACCTATCTGACATTTCTCCAATATCTGGAGAAATGAGGGCCTCCGCCTCCCCTTATAGCCCTCCTTCCATCTCCGAGTGAGGTCTCCGCTGCAGTTGGGACGTTCGCTACCGATCTAAACTCGCGTTTAAAAGGGAGATGCCAGTGCAAGTGATGCCTCCTTACACATTAGTCGCAGTTGGTCCTTGTCAGTTCCAAGGATCCTTATGATTCCAACTGTTGTGGCAATGTGTGACACATACAAGGAGGTCATAGTAGTACTATTTATGTAGCAGAAATATTTAACAAGTGGTATTTGCAACGCAGAGGCATTGTGAGCAACAAAATTTTAACTAGACTGTGGCATTAGAATGTATTAAGTCCCTTTACCTTTATAATTAAGGAACCTATCTGACATATCACCAATATCTGGAGAAATGTGGGCCTCCTCCTCCCCTTATACCCCTCCTTCCCTCTGCGAGTGAGCTCTCCGCTGCAGTTGGGACGTTCGCTACCGATCTAAACTCGCATTTAAAAGGGAGATGCCAGTGCAAGTGATGCTTCCTTACACATTAGTCGCAGTTGGCCCTTGTCAGTTCCAAGGATCCTTATGATTGCAACTGTTGTGGTAATGTGTGACACATACAAGGAGGTCATAATAGTACTATTTATGTAGCAGAAATATCTAACAAGTGGTACTTGCAACGCAGAGGCATTGTGAGCCACAAAATTTTAACTAGACTGTGGCATTAGAATGTATTAGGTCCCTTTAGTTTTGTAATTAAGGAACCTATCTGACAATTCTCCAATATCTGGAGAAATGTGGGACTCCTCCTCCCCTTATAGCCCTCCTTCCCTCTCCGAGTGAGATCTCCGCTGCAGTTGGCACGATCGCAACCGATCTAAACTCGCGTTTAAAAGGGAGATGCCAGTGCAAGTTATGTTTCCTCACACATTAGTCGCAGTTGGTCCTTGTCCGTTCCATGGATCCTTATGATTCAAACTGTTGTGGCAATGTGTGGCACATACAAGGAGGTCATAATAGTACTATTTATGTAGCAGAAATATTTAACAAGTGGTACTTGCAACGCAGAGGGATTGTGAGCAACTAAATTTTAACTAGACTGTGGCATTAGAATGTATTAAGTCGCTTTAGCTTTGTAATTAAGGAACCTATCTGACATTTGTAGAATATCTGGAGAAATGTGGACCTCCTCCTCCCCTTATAGCCCTGCTTCCCTCTCCGAGTGAGATCTCCGCTGCAGTTGGCACGATCGACACCGATCTAAACTCGCGTTTAAAAGGGAGATGCCAGTGCAAGTGATGCCTCCTAACACATTAGTCGCAGTTGGTCCTTGTCGGTTCCAAGGATCCTTATGATTCAAACTGTTGTGGCAATGTGTGACACATACAAGGAAGTCATAGTAGTATTATTTATGTAGCAGAAACAATTAACAAGTGGTACTTGCAACGCAGAGGGATTGTGAGCAACAAAATTTTAACTAGACTGTGGCATTAGAATGTATTAAGTCCCTTTAGCTTTGTAATTAAGGAACCTAACTGACATTTCTCCAATATCTGGAGAAATGTGGGCCTCCTCCTCCCCTTATAGCCCTCCTTCCCTCTCCGAGTGAGGTCTCCGCTGCAGTTGGGACGTTCGCTACCGATCTAAACTCGCGTTTAAAAGGGAGATGCCAGTGCAAGTGATGCCTCCTAACACATTAGTCGCAGTTGATCCTTGTCCGTTCCAAAGATCCTTATGATTCCAACTGTTGTGGCAAAGTGTGACACATACAAGGAGGGCTTAGTAGTACTATTTATGTAGCAGAAATATTTAACATGAGGTACTTGCAACGCAGAAGCATTGTGAGCCACAAAATTTTAACTAGACTGTGGCATTAGAATGTATTAAGTTCCTTTAGCTTTGTAATTAAGGAACCTATATGATATTTCCCCAATATCTGGAGAAATGTGGGACTCCTGCTCCCCTTATAGCCCTCCTTCCCTCTCCGAGTGAGCTCTCCGCTGCAGTTGGGACGTTCGCTATCGATCTAAACTCGCGTTTGAAAGGGAGATGCCAGTGCAAGTAATGCCTCCTAACACATTAGTCGCAGTTGGTCCTTGTCAGTTCCAAGGATCCTTATGATTCCAACTGTTGTGGCAATGTGTGACACTTACAAGGAAGTCATAGTAGTACTATTTATGTAGCAGAAATATCTAACAAGTGGTACTTGCAACGCAGAGGCATTGTGAGCCACAAAATTTTAACTAGACTGTGGCATTAGAATGTATTAGGTCCCTTTAGTTTTGTAATTAAGGAACCTATCTGACAATTCTCCAATATCTGGAGAAATGTGGGACTCCTCCTCCCCTTATAGCCCTCCTTCCCTCTCCGAGTGAGATCTCCGCTGCAGTTGGCACGATCGCAACCGATCTAAACTCGCGTTTAAAAGGGAGATGCCAGTGCAAGTGATGCCTCCTAACACATTAGTCGCAGTTGGTCCTTGTCAGTTCCAAGGATCCTTATGATTCCAACTGTTGTGGCAATGTGTGACACATACAAGGAAGTCACAGTAGTATTATTTATGTAGCAGAAATATTTAACAAGTGGTACTTGCAACACAGAGGGATTGTGAGCAACAAAATTTTAACTAGACTGTGGCATTAGAATGTATTAAGTCCCTTTACCTTTATAATTAAGGAACCTATCTGACATTTCTCCAATATCTGGAGAAATGTGGGCCTCCTCCTCCCCTTATAGCCCTCCTTCCCTCTCCGAGTGAGGTCTCCGCTGCAGTTGGGACGTTCGCTACCGATCTAAACTCGCGTTTAAAAGGGAGATGCCAGTGCAAGTGATGCCTCCTTACACATTAGTCGCAGTTGGTCCTTGTCAGTTCCAAGGATCCTTATGATTCCAACTGTTGTGGCAATGTGTGACACATACAAGGAGGTCATAGTAGTACTATTTATGTAGCAGAAATATTTAACAAGTGGTATTTGCAACGCAGAGGCATTGTGAGCAACAAAATTTTAACTAGACTGTGGCATTAGAATGTATTAAGTCGCTTTAGCTTTGTAATTAAGGAACCTATCTGACATTTCTCCAATATCTGGAGAAATGTGGGTCTCCTCCTCCCCTTATAGCCCTCCTTCCCTCTCCGAGTGAGCTCTCCGCTGCAGTTGGGACGTTCGCTACCGATCTAAACTCGCGTTTAAAAGGGAGATGCCAGTGCAAGTGATGTTTCCTCACACATTAGTCGCAGTTGGTCCTTGTCAGTTCCAAGGATCCTTATGATTGCAACTGTTGTGGTAATGTGTGACACATACAAGGAGGTCATAGTAGTACTATTTATGTAGCAGAAATATCTAACAAGTGGTACTTGCAACGCAGAGGCATTGTGAGCAACAAAATTTTAACTAGACTGTGGCATTAGCATGTATTAAGTCGCTTTAGCTTTGTAATTAAGGAACCTATCTGACATTTCTCCAATATCTGGAGAAATGTGGACCTCCTCCTCCCCTTATAGCCCTGCTTCCCTCTCCGAGTGAGCTCTCCTCTGCAGTTGGGACGTTCGCTACCGATCTCAACTCGCGTTTAAAAGGGAGATGTCAGTGCAAGTGATGCCTCCTTACACATTAGTCGCAGTTGGTCCTTGTCAGTTCCAAGGATCCTTATGATTCAAACTGTTGTGGCAATGTGTGACACATACAAGGAAGTCATAGTAGTACTATTTATGTAGCAGAAATATTTAACATGTGGTACTTGCAACGCAGAGGCATTGTGAGCCACAAAATTTTAACTAGACTGTGGCATTAGAATGTATTAGGTCCCTTTAGTTTTGTAATTAAGGAACCTATCTGACAATTCTGCATTATCTGGAGAAATGTGGGCCTTGTCCTCGCCTTATAGCCCTCCTTGCCTCTCCGAGTGAGATCTCCGCTGCAGTTGGCACGATCGACACCGATCTCAACTCGCGTTTAAAAGGGAGATGCCAGTGCAAGTGATGCCTCCTAACACATTAGTCGCAGTTGGTCCTTGTCAGTTCCAAGGATCCTTATGATTCAAACTGTTGTGGCAATGTGTGACACATACAAGGAAGTCATAGTAGTATTATTTATGTAGCAGAAATATTTAACAAGTGGTACTTGCAACGCAGAGGGATTGTGAGCAACAACATTTTAACTAGACTGTGGCATTAGAATGTATTAAGTCCCTTTAGCTTTGTAATTAAGGAACCTATCTGACATTTCCCCAATATCTGGAGAAATGTGGGCCTCCTCCTCCCCTTATAGCCCTCCTTCCCTCTCCGAGTGAGGTCTCCGCTGCAGTTGGGACGTTCGCTACACATCTAAACTCGCGTTTAAAAGGGAGATGCCAGTGCAAGTGATGCTTCCTTACACATTAGTCGCAGTTGGCCCTTGTCAGTTCCAAGGATCCTTATGATTGCAACTGTTGTGGTAATGTGTGACACATACAAGGAGGTCATAGTAGTACTATTTATGTAGCAGAAATATCTAACAAGTGGTACTTGCAACGCAGAGGCATTGTGAGCCACAAAATTTTAACTAGACTGTGGCATTAGAATGTATTAGGTCCCTTTAGTTTTGTAATTAAGGAACCTATCTGACAATTCTCCAATATCTGGAGAAATGTGGGACTCCTCCTCCCCTTATAGCCCTCCTTCCCTCTCCATGTGAGCTCTCCGCTGCAGTTGGCACGATCGCAACCGATCTAAACTCGCGTTTAAAAGGGAGATGCCAGTGCAAGTTATGTTTCCTCACACATTAGTCGCAGTTGGTCCTTGTCCGTTCCATGGATCCTTATGATTCCAACTGTTGTGGCAATGTGTGGCACATACAAGGAGGTCATAATAGTACTATTTATGTAGCAGAAATATTTAACAAGTGGTACTTGCAACGCAGAGGGATTGTGAGCAACTAAATTTTAACTAGACTGTGGCATTAGAATGTATTAAGTCGCTTTAGCTTTGTAATTAAGGAACCTATCTGACATTTCTCCAATATCTGGAGAAATGTGGACCTCCTCCTCCCCTTATAGCCCTGCTTCCCTCTCCGAGTGAGCTCTCCTCTGCAGTAGGGACATTCGCTACCGATCTCAACTCGCGTTTAAAAGGGAGATGCCAGTGCAAGTGATGCCTCCTAACACATTAGTCGCAGTTGGTCCTTGTCAGTTCCAAGGATCCTTATGATTCCAACTGTTGTGGCAATGTGTGACACATACAAGGAAGTCATAGTAGTACATTTTATGTAGCAGAAATATTTAACAAGTGGCACTTGCAACGCAGAGGGATTGTTAGCAACAAAACTTTAACTAGACTGTGGCATTAGAATGTATTAAGTCCCTTTAGCTTTGTAATTATGGAACCTATATGACATTTCTCCAATATTTGGAGAAATGTGGGCCTCCTCCTCACCTTATAGCCCTCCTTGCCTCTGCGAGTGAGATCTCCGCTGCAGTTGGCACGATCGACACCGATCTAAACTCGCGTTTAGAAGGGAGATGCCAGTGCAAGTGATGCCTCCTAACACATTAGTCGCAGTTGGTCCTTGTCAGTTCCAAGGATCCTTATGATTCAAACTGTTGTGGCAATGTGTGACACATACAAGGAAGTCATAGTAGTATTATTTATGTAGCAGAAACAATTAACAAGTGGTACTTGCAACGCAGAGGGATTGTGAGCAACAAAATTTTAACTAGACTGTGGCATTAGAATGTATTAAGTCCCTTTAGCTTTGTAATTAAGGAACCTAACTGACATTTCTCCAATATCTGGAGAAATGTGGGCCTCCTCCTCCCCTTATAGCCCTCCTTCCCTCTCCGAGTGAGGTCTCCGCTGCAGTTGGGACGTTCGCTACCGATCTAAACTCGCGCTGGAAGGGGAGATGCCAGTGCAAGTGATGCCTCCTAACACATTAGTCGCAGTTGGTCCTTGTCAGTTCCAAGGATCCTTATGATTCCAACTGTTGTGGCAATGTGTGACACATACAAGGAGGTCATAGTAGTACTATTTATGTAGCAGAAATATTGAACAAGTTGTATTTGCAACGCAGGGGGATTGTGAGCCACAAAATTTTAACTAGACTGTGGCATTAGAATGTATTAAGTCCCTTTAGCTTTGTAATTAAGGAACCTATCTGACATTTCTCCAATATCTGGAGAAATGTGGGCCTCCTCCTCCCCTTATAGCCCTCCTTCCCTCTCCGAGTGAGCTCTCCGCTGCAGTTGGGACGTTCGCTACCGATCTAAACTCGCGTTTAAAAGGGAGATGCCAGTGCAAGTGATGTTTCCTCACACATTAGTCGCAGTTGGTCCTTGTCCGTTCCATGGATCCTTATGATTCCAATTGTTGTGGCAATGTGTGACACATACAAGGAGGTCATAATAGTACTATTTATGTAGCAGAAATATTTAACAAGTGGTACTTGCAACGCAGAGGGATTGTGAGCAACAAAATTTTAACTAGACTGTGGCATTAGAATGTATTAAGTCCCTTTAGCTTTGTAATTAAGGAACCTATCTGACATTTCTCCAATATCTGGAGAAATGTGGACCTCCTCCTCCCCTTATAGCAATGCTTCCCTCTCCGAGTGAGCTCTCCTCTGCAGTTGGGACGTTCGCTACCGATCTCAACTCGCGTTTAAAAGGGAGATGCCAGTGCAAGTGATGCCTCCTTACACATTAGTCGCAGTTGGCCCATGTCGGTTCCAAGGATCCTTATGATTCCAACTGTTGTGGCAATGTGTGACACATACAAGGAGGTCATAGTAGTACTATTTATGTAGCAGAAATATTAACCATGTGGTATTTGCAACGCAGAGGCATTGTGAGCCACAAAATTTTAACTAGACTGTGGCATTAGAATGTATTAGGTCCCTTTAGTTTTGTAATTAAGGAACCTATCTGACAATTCTCCATTATCTGGAGAAATGTGGGCCTCCTCCTCCCCTTATAGCCCTCCTTGCCTCTCCGAGTGAGATCTCCGCTGCAGTTGGCACGATCGACACCGATCTAAACTCGCGTTTAAAAGGGAGATGCCAGTGCAAGTGATGCCTCCTAACACATTAGTCGCAGTTGGTCCTTGTCAGTTCCAAGGATCCTTATGATTCCAACTGTTGTGGCAATGTTTGACACATACAAGGAGGTCATAGTAGTATTATTTATGTAGCAGAAATATTTAACAAGTGGTACTTGCAACGCAGAGGGATTGTGAGCAACAAAATTTTAACTAGACTGTGGCATTAGAATGTATTAAGTCCCTTTAGCTTTGTAATTAAGGAACCTATCTGACATTTCTCCAATATCTGGAGAAATGTGGGCCTCCTCCTCCCCTTATAGCCCTCCTTCCCTCTCCGAGTGAGGTCTCCGCTGCAGTTGGGACGTTCGCTACCGATCTAAACTCGCGTTTAAAAGGGAGATGCCAGTGCAAGTGATGCCTCCTAACACATTAGTCGCAGTTGGTCCTTGTCCGTTCCAAAGATCCTTATGATTCCAACTGTTGTGGCAAAGTGTGACACATACAAGGAGGTCTTAGTAGTACTATTTATGTAGCAGAAATATTTAACAAGTGGTACTTGCAACGCAGAAGCATTGTGAGCCACAAAATTTTAACTAGACTGTGGCATTAGAATGTATTAAGTCCCTTTAGCTTTGTAATTAAGGAACCTATATGATATTTCTCCTATATCTGGAGAAATGTGGGACTCCTGCTCCCCTTATAGCCCTCCTTCCCTCTCCGAGTGAGCTCTCCGCTGCAGTTGGGACGTTCGCTATCGATCTAAACTCGCGTTTGAAAGGGAGATGCCAGTGCAAGTGATGCCTCCTAACACATTAGTCGCAGTTGGTCCCCTGTCAGTTCCAAGGATCCTTATGATTCCAACTGTTGTGGCAATGTGTGACACATACAAGGAGGTCATAGTAGTACTATTTATGTAGCAGAAGTATTTAACAAGTGGTACTTGAAACGCAGAGGCATTGTGAGCCACAAAATTTTAAATAGACTGTGGCATTAGAATGTATTAGGTCCCTTTAGCTTTGTAATTAAGGAACCTATCTACCATTTCTCCAATATGTGGAGAAATGTTGGCCTCCTCCTCCCCTTATAGCCCTCCTTCCCTCTCCGAGTGAGATCTCCGCTGCAGTTGGGACGTTCGCTACCGATCTAAACTCGCGCTGGAAGGGGAGATGCCAGTGCAAGTGATGCCTCCTAACACATTAGTCGCAGTTGGTCCTTGTCAGTTCCAAGGATCCTTATGATTCCAACTGTTGTGGCAATGTTTGACACATACAAGGAGGTCATAGTAGTATTATTTATGTAGCAGAAATATTTAACAAGTGGTACTTGCAACGCAGAGGGATTGTGAGCAACAAAATTTTAACTAGACTGTGGCATTAGAATGTATTAAGTCCCTTTAGCTTTGTAATTAAGGAACCTATCTGACATTTCTCCAATATCTGGAGAAATGTGGGCCTCCTCCTCCCCTTATAGCCCTCCTTCCCTCTCCGAGTGAGGTCTCCGCTGCAGTTGGGACGTTCGCTACCGATCTAAACTCGCGTTTAAAAGGGAGATGCCAGTGCAAGTGATGCCTCCTAACACATTAGTCGCAGTTGGTCCCTTGTCAGCTCCAAGGATCCTTATGATTCCAACTGTTGTGGCAATGTGTGACACATACAAGGAGGTCATAGTAGTACTATTTATGTAGCAGAAGTATTTAACAAGTGGTACTTGAAACGCAGAGGCATTGTGAGCCACAAAATTTTAAATAGACTGTGGCATTAGAATGTATTAGGTCCCTTTAGCTTTGCAATTAAGGAACCTATCTGACATTTCTCCAATATCTGGAGAAATGGGGGCCTCCTCCTCCCCTTATAGCCCTCCTTCCCTCTCCGAGTGAGATCTCCGCTGCAGTTGGGACGTTCGCTACCGATCTAAACTCGCGCTGGAAGGGGAGATGCCAGTGCAAGTGATGCCTCCTAACACATTAGTCGCAGTTGGTCCTTGTCAGTTCCAAGGATCCTTATGATACCAACTGTTGCGGCAATGTGTGACACATACAAGGAGGTCATAGTAGTACTATTTATGTAGCAGAAATATTTAACAAGTGGTATTTGCAACGCAGGGGCATTGTGAGCCACAAAATTTTAACTAGACTGTGGCATTAGAATGTATTAAGTCCCTTTAGCTTTGTAATTAAGGAACCTATATGATATTTCTCCTATATCTGGAGAAATGTGGGACTCCTCCTCCCCTTATAGCCCTCCTTCCCACTGCGAGTGAGCTCTCCGCTGCAGTTGGGACGTTCGCTACCGATCTACACTCGCATTTAAAAGGGAGATGCCAGTGCAAGTGATGCTTCCTTACACATTAGTCGCAGTTGGTCCTTGTCAGTTCCAAGGATCCTTATGATTGCAACTGTTGTGGTAATGTGTGACACATACAAGGAGGACATAGTAGTACTATTTATGTAGCAGAAATATCTAACAAGTGGTACTTGCAACGCAGAGGCATTGTGAGCCACAAAATTTTAACTAGACTGTGGCATTGGAATGTATTAGGTCCCTTTAGTTTTGTAATTAAGGAACCTATCTGACAATTCTCCAATATCTGGAGAAATGTGGGACTCCTCCTCCCCTTATAGCCCTCCTTCCCTCTCCGAGTGAGATCTCCGCTGCAGTTGGGACGTTCGCTACCGATCTAAACTCGCGCTGGAAGGGGAGATGCCAGTGCAAGTGATGCCTCCTAACACATTAGTCGCAGTTGGTCCTTGTCAGTTATAAGGATCCTTATCATACCAACTGTTGCGGCAATGTGTGACACATATAAGGAGGTCATAGTAGTACTATTTATGTAGCAGAAATATTTAACAAGTGGTATTTGCAACGCAGGGGGATTGTGAGCCACAAAATTTTAACTAGACTGTGGCATTAGAATGTATTAAGTCGCTTTAGCTTTGTAATTAAGGAACCTATCTGACATTTCTCCAATATCTGGAGAAATGTGGGCCTCCTCCTCCCCTTATAGCCCTCCTTCCCTCTCCGAGTGAGGTTTCCGCTGCAGTTGGGACGTTCGCTACCGATCTAAACTCGCGTTTAAAAGGGAGATGCCAGTGCAAGTGATGCCTCCTAACACATTAGTCGCAGTTGGTCCTTGTCCGTTCCAAAGATCCTTATGATTCCAACTGTTGTGGCAAAGTGTGACACATACAAGGAGGTCATAGTAGTACTATTTATGTAGCAGAAATATTTAACATGTGGTACTTGCAACGCAGAGGCATTGTGAGCCACAAAATTTTAACTAGACTGTGGCATTAGAATGTATTAGCTCCCTTTAGTTTTGTAATTAAGGAACCTATCTGACAATTCTCCAATATCTGGAGAAATGTGGGACTCCTCCTCCCCTTATAGCCCTCCTTCCCTCTCCGAGTGAGATCTCCGCTGCAGTTGGCACGATCGCAACCGATCTAAACTCGCGTTTAAAAGGGAGATGCCAGTGCAAGTTATGTTTCCTCACACATTAGTCGCAGTTGGTCCTTGTCCGTTCCATGGATCCTTATGATTCCAACTGTTGTGGCAATGTGTGGCACATACAAGGAGGTCATAATAGTACTATTTATGTAGCAGAAATATTTAACAAGTGGTACTTGCAACGCAGAGGGATTGTGAGCAACTAAATTTTAACTAGACTGTGGCATTAGAATGTATTAAGTCGCTTTAGCTTTGTAATTAAGGAACCTATCTGACATTTCTCCAATATCTGGAGAAATGTGGACCTCCTCCTCCCCTTATAGACCTGCTTCCCTCTCCGAGTGAGATCTCCGCTGCAGTTGGCACGATCGACACCGATCTAAACTCGCGTTTAAAAGGGAGATGCCAGTGCAAGTGATGCCTAATAACACATTAGTCGCAGTTGGTCCTTGTCGGTTCCAAGGATCCTTATGATTCAAACTGTTGTGGCAATGTGTGACACATACAAGGAAGTCATAGTAGTATTATTTATGTAGCAGAAACAATTAACAAGTGGTACTTGCAACGCAGAGGGATTGTGAGCAACAAAATTTTAACTAGACTGTGGCATTAGAATGTATTAAGTCCCTTTAGCTTTGTAATTAAGGAACCTAACTGACATTTAGCCAATATCTGGAGAAATGTGGGCCTCCTCCTCCCCTTATAGCCCTCCTTCCCTCTCCGAGTGAGGTCTCCGCTGCAGTTGGGACGTTCGCTACCGATCTAAACTCGCGTTTAAAAGGGAGATGCCAGTGCAAGTGATGCTTCCTTACACATTAGTCGCAGTTGGCCCTTGTCAGTTCCAAGGATCCTAATGATTGCAACTGTTGTGGTAATGTGTGACACATACAAGGAGGTCATAATAGTACTATTTATGTAGCAGAAATATCTAACAAGTGGTACTTGCAACGCAGAGGCATTGTGAGCCACAAAATTTTAACTAGACTGTGGCATTAGAATGTATTAGGTCCCTTTAGTTTTGTAATTAAGGAACCTATCTGACAATTCTCCAATATCTGGAGAAATGTGGGACTCCTCCTCCCCTTATAGCCCTCCTTCCCTCTCCGAGTGAGATCTCCGCTGCAGTTGGCACGATCGCAACCGATCTAAACTCGCGTTTAAAAGGGAGATGCCAGTGCAAGTGATGCCTCCTAACACATTAGTCGCAGTTGGTCCTTGTCAGTTCCATGGATCCTTATGATTCCAACTGTTGTGGCAATGTGTGACACATACAAGGAAGTCACAGTAGTATTATTTATGTAGCAGAAATATTTAACAAGTGGTACTTGCAACGCAGAGGGATTGTGAGCAACAAAATTTTAACTAGACTGTGGCATTAGAATGTATTAAGTCCCTTTACCTTTATAATTAAGGAACCTATCTGACATTTCTCCAATATCTGGAGAAATGTGGGCCTCCTCCTCCCCTTATAGCCCTCCTTCCCTCTCCGAGTGAGCTCTCCGCTGCAGTTGGGACGTTCGCTACCGATCTAAACTCGCGTTTAAAAGGGAGATGCCAGTGCAAGTGATGCTTCCTTACACATTAGTCGCAGTTGGCCCTTGTCAGTTCCAAGGATCCTTATGATTGCAACTGTTGTGGTAATGTGTGACACATACAAGGAGGTCATAATAGTACTATTTATGTAGCAGAAATATCTAACAAGTGGTACACTCAACGCAGAGGCATTGTGAGCCACAAAATTTTAACTAGACTGTGGCATTAGAATGTATTAGGTCCCTTTAGTTTTGTAATTAAGGAACCTATCTGACAATTCTCCAATATCTGGAGAAATGTGGGACTCCTCCTCCCCTTATAGCCCTCCTTCCCTCTCCGAGTGAGATCTCCGCTGCAGTTGGCACGATCGCAACCGATCTAAACTCGCGTTTAAAAGGGAGATGCCAGTGCAAGTGATGCCTCCTAACACATTAGTCGCAGTTGGTCCTTGTCAGTTCCAAGGATCCTTATGATTCCAACTGTTGTGGCAATGTGTGACACATACAAGGAGGTCATAGTAGTACTATTTATGTAGCAGAAATATTTAACAAGTGGTACTTGCAACGCAGAAGCATTGTGAGCCACAAAATTTTAACTAGACTGTGGCATTAGAATGTATTAAGTCCCTTTAGCTTTGTAATTAAGGAACCTATCTGACATTTCTCCAATATCTGGAGAAATGTGGGACTCCTGCTCCCCTTATAGCCCTCCTTCCCTCTCCGAGTGAGCTCTCCGCTGCAGTTGGGACGTTCGCTATCGATCTAAACTCGCGTTTGAAAGGGAGATGCCAGTGCAAGTGATGCCTCCTAACACATTAGTCGCAGTTGGTCCCTTGTCAGCTCCAAGGATCCTTATGATTCCAACTGTTGTGGCAATGTGTGACACATACAAGGAGGTCATAGTAGTACTATTTATGTAGCAGAAGTATTTAACAAGTGGTACTTGAAACGCAGAGGCATTGTGAGCCACAAAATTTTAAATAGACTGTGGCATTAGAATGTATTAGGTCCCTTTAGCTTTGCAATTAAGGAACCTATCTGACATTTCTCCAATATCTGGAGAAATGGGGGCCTCCTCCTCCCCTTATAGCCCTCCTTCCCTCTCCGAGTGAGATCTCCGCTGCAGTTGGGACGTTCGCTACCGATCTAAACTCGCGCTGGAAGGGGAGATGCCAGTGCAAGTGATGCCTCCTAACACATTAGTCGCAGTTGGTCCTTGTCAGTTCCAAGGATCCTTATGATACCAACTGTTGCGGCAATGTGTGACACATACAAGGAGGTCATAGTAGTACTATTTATGTAGCAGAAATATTTAACAAGTGGTATTTGCAACGCAGGGGGATTGTGAGCCACAAAATTTTAACTAGACTGTGGCATTAGAATGTATTAAGTCCCTTTAGCTTTGTAATTAAGGAACCTATATGATATTTCTCCTATATCTGGAGAAATGTGGGACTCCTCCTCCCCTTATAGCCCTCCTTCCCACTGCGAGTGAGCTCTCCGCTGCAGTTGGGACGTTCGCTACCGATCTACACTCGCATTTAAAAGGGAGATGCCAGTGCAAGTGATGCTTCCTTACACATTAGTCGCAGTTGGTCCTTGTCAGTTCCAAGGATCCTTATGATTGCAACTGTTGTGGTAATGTGTGACACATACAAGGAGGTCATAGTAGTACTATTTATGTAGCAGAAATATCTAACAAGTGGTACTTGCAACGCAGAGGCATTGTGAGCCACAAAATTTTAACTAGACTGTGGCATTGGAATGTATTAGGTCCCTTTAGTTTTGTAATTAAGGAACCTATCTGACAATTCTCCAATATCTGGAGAAATGTGGGACTCCTCCTCCCCTTATAGCCCTCCTTCCCTCTCCGAGTGAGATCTCCGCTGCAGTTGGCACGATCGCAACCGATCTAAACTCGCGTTTAAAAGGGAGATGCCAGTGCAAGTTATGTTTCCTCACACATTAGTCGCAGTTGGTCCTTGTCCGTTCCATGGATCCTTATGATTCCAACTGTTGTGGCAATGTGTGGCACATACAAGGAGGTCATAATAGTACTATTTATGTAGCAGAAATATTTAACAAGTGGTACTTGCAACGCAGAGGGATTTTGAGCAACTAAATTTTAACTAGACTGTGGCATTAGAATGTATTAAGTCGCTTTAGCTTTGTAATTAAGGAACCTATCTGACATTTCTCCAATATCTGGAGAAATGTGGACCTCCTCCTCCCCTTATAGACCTGCTTCCCTCTCCGAGTGAGATCTCCGCTGCAGTTGGCACGATCGACACCGATCTAAACTCGCGTTTAAAAGGGAGATGCCAGTGCAAGTGATGCCTCCTAACACATTAGTCGCAGTTGGTCCTTGTCGGTTCCAAGGATCCTTATGATTCAAACTGTTGTGGCAATGTGTGACACATACAAGGAAGTTATAGTAGTATTATTTATGTAGCAGAAACAATTAACAAGTGGTACTTGCAACGCAGAGGGATTGTGAGCAACAAAATTTTAACTAGACTGTGGCATTAGAATGTATTAAGTCCCTTTGGCTTTGTAATTAAGGAACCTAACTGACATTTAGCCAATATCTGGAGAAATGTGGGCCTCCTCCTCCCCTTATAGCCCTCCTTCCCTCTCCGAGTGAGGTCTCCGCTGCAGTTGGGACGTTCGCTACCGATCTAAACTCGCGTTTAAAAGGGAGATGCCAGTGCAAGTGATGCTTCCTTACACATTAGTCGCAGTTGGCCCTTGTCAGTTCCAAGGATCCTTATGATTGCAACTGTTGTGGTAATGTGTGACACATACAAGGAGGTCATAATAGTACTATTTATGTAGCAGAAACATTTAACAAGTGGTACTTGCAACGCAGAGGCATTGTGAGCCACAAAATTTTAACTAGACTGTGGCATTAGAATGTATTAAGTCCCTTTAGCTTTGTAATTAAGGAACCTATCTGACATTTCTCCAATATCTGGAGAAATGTGGGACTCCTGCTCCCCTTATAGCCCTCCTTCCCTCTCCGAGTGAGCTCTCCGCTGCAGTTGGGACGTTCGCTATCGATCTAAACTCGCGTTTGAAAGGGAGATGCCAGTGCAAGTGATGCCTCCTAACACATTAGTCGCAGTTGGTCCCTTGTCAGCTCCAAGGATCCTTATGATTCCAACTGTTGTGGCAATGTGTGACACATACAAGGAGGTCATAGTAGTACTATTTATGTAGCAGAAGTATTTAACAAGTGGTACTTGAAACGCAGAGGCATTGTGAGCCACAAAATTTTAAATAGACTGTGGCATTAGAATGTATTAGGTCCCTTTAGCTTTGCAATTAAGGAACCTATCTGACATTTCTCCAATATCTGGAGAAATGGGGGCCTCCTCCTCCCCTTATAGCCCTCCTTCCCTCTCCGAGTGAGATCTCCGCTGCAGTTGGGACGTTCGCTACCGATCTAAACTCGCGCTGGAAGGGGAGATGCCAGTGCAAGTGATGCCTCCTAACACATTAGTCGCAGTTGGTCCTTGTCAGTTCCAAGGATCCTTATGATACCAACTGTTGCGGCAATGTGTGACACATACAAGGAGGTCATAGTAGTACTATTTATGTAGCAGAAATATTTAACAAGTGGTATTTGCAACGCAGGGGGATTGTGAGCCACAAAATTTTAACTAGACTGTGGCATTAGAATGTATTAAGTCCCTTTAGCTTTGTAATTAAGGAACCTATATGATATTTCTCCTATATCTGGAGAAATGTGGGACTCCTCCTCCCCTTATAGCCCTCCTTCCCACTGCGAGTGAGCTCTCCGCTGCAGTTGGGACGTTCGCTACCGATCTACACTCGCATTTAAAAGGGAGATGCCAGTGCAAGTGATGCTTCCTTACACATTAGTCGCAGTTGGTCCTTGTCAGTTCCAAGGATCCTTATGATTGCAACTGTTGTGGTAATGTGTGACACATACAAGGAGGTCATAGTAGTACTATTTATGTAGCAGAAATATCTAACAAGTGGTACTTGCAACGCAGAGGCATTGTGAGCCACAAAATTTTAACTAGACTGTGGCATTGGAATGTATTAGGTCCCTTTAGTTTTGTAATTAAGGAACCTATCTGACAATTCTCCAATATCTGGAGAAATGTGGGACTCCTCCTCCCCTTATAGCCCTCCTTCCCTCTCCGAGTGAGATCTCCGCTGCAGTTGGCACGATCGCAACCGATCTAAACTCGCGTTTAAAAGGGAGATGCCAGTGCAAGTTATGTTTCCTCACACATTAGTCGCAGTTGGTCCTTGTCCGTTCCATGGATCCTTATGATTCCAACTGTTGTGGCAATGTGTGGCACATACAAGGAGGTCATAATAGTACTATTTATGTAGCAGAAATATTTAACAAGTGGTACTTGCAACGCAGAGGGATTTTGAGCAACTAAATTTTAACTAGACTGTGGCATTAGAATGTATTAAGTCGCTTTAGCTTTGTAATTAAGGAACCTATCTGACATTTCTCCAATATCTGGAGAAATGTGGACCTCCTCCTCCCCTTATAGACCTGCTTCCCTCTCCGAGTGAGATCTCCGCTGCAGTTGGCACGATCGACACCGATCTAAACTCGCGTTTAAAAGGGAGATGCCAGTGCAAGTGATGCCTCCTAACACATTAGTCGCAGTTGGTCCTTGTCGGTTCCAAGGATCCTTATGATTCAAACTGTTGTGGCAATGTGTGACACATACAAGGAAGTTATAGTAGTATTATTTATGTAGCAGAAACAATTAACAAGTGGTACTTGCAACGCAGAGGGATTGTGAGCAACAAAATTTTAACTAGACTGTGGCATTAGAATGTATTAAGTCCCTTTGGCTTTGTAATTAAGGAACCTAACTGACATTTAGCCAATATCTGGAGAAATGTGGGCCTCCTCCTCCCCTTATAGCCCTCCTTCCCTCTCCGAGTGAGGTCTCCGCTGCAGTTGGGACGTTCGCTACCGATCTAAACTCGCGTTTAAAAGGGAGATGCCAGTGCAAGTGATGCTTCCTTACACATTAGTCGCAGTTGGCCCTTGTCAGTTCCAAGGATCCTTATGATTGCAACTGTTGTGGTAATGTGTGACACATACAAGGAGGTCATAATAGTACTATTTATGTAGCAGAAATATCTAACAAGTGATACTTGCATCGCAGAGGCATTGTGAGCCACAAAATTTTAACTAGACTGTGGCATTAGAATGTATTAAATCCATTTAGCTTTGTAATTAAGGAACCTATCTGACATTTCTCCAATATCTGGAGAAATGTGGGTCTCCTCTTCCCCTTATAGCTCTCCTTCCCTCTCCGAGTGAGCTCTCCGCTGCAGTTGGGACGTTCGCTACTGATCTAAACTTGCGTTTAAAAGGGAGATGCCAGTGCAAGTGATGCCTCCTAACAAATTAGTCGCAGTTGGTCCTTGTCAGTTCCAAGGATCCTTATGATTCCAACAGTTGTGGCAATGTGTGACACATACAAGGAGGTCATAGTAGTACTATTTATGTAGCAGAAATATTTAACATGTGGTACTTGCAACGCAGAGGCATTGTGAGCCACAAAATTTTAACTAGACTGTGGCATTAGAATGTATTAGGTCCCTTTAGTTTTGTAATTAAGGAACCTATCTGACAATTCTGCATTATCTGGAGAAATGTGGGCCTCCTCCTCACCTTATAGCCCTCCTTGCCTCTCCGAGTGAGATCTCCGCTGCAGTTGGCACGATCGACACCGATCTCAACTCGCGTTTAAAAGGGAGATGCCAGTGCAAGTGATGCCTCCTAACACATTAGTCGCAGTTGGTCCTTGTCAGTTCCAAGGATCCTTATGATTCAAACTGTTGTGGCAATGTGTGACACATACAAGGAAGTCATAGTAGTATTATTTATGTAGCAGAAATATTTAACAAGTGGTACTTGCAACGCAGAGGGATTGTGAGCAACAAAATTTTAACTAGACTGTGGCATTAGAATGTATTAAGTCCCTTTAGCTTTGTAATTAAGGAACCTATGTGACATTTCCCCAATATCTGGAGAAATGTGGGCCTCCTCCTCCCCTTATAGCCCTCCTTCCCTCTCCGAGTGAGGTCTCCGCTGCAGTTGGGACGTTCGCTACCGATCTAAACTCGCGTTTAAAAGGGAGATGCCAGTGCAAGTGATGCCTCCTAACACATTAGTCGCAGTTGGTCCTTGTCCGTTCCAAAGATCCTTATGATTCCAACTGTTGTGGCAAAGTGTGACACATACAAGGAGGTCTTAGTAGTACTATTTATGTAGCAGAAATATTTAACATGTGGTACTTGCAACGCAGAAGCATTGTGAGCCACAAAATTTTAACTAGACTGTGGCATTAGAATGTATTAGCTCCCTTTAGTTTTGTAATTAAGGAACCTATCTGACATTTCTCCAATATGTGGAGAAATGTGGGCCTCCTCCTCCCCTTATACCCCTCCTTCCCTCTGCGAGTGAGCTCTCCGCTGCAGTTGGGACGTTCGCTACCGATCTAAACTCGCATTTAAAAGGGAGATGCCAGTGCAAGTGATGCTTCCTTACACATTAGTCGCAGTTGGCCCTTGTCAGTTCCAAGGATCTTTATGATTGCAACTGTTGTGGTAATGTGTGACACATACAAGGAGGTCATAGTAGTACTATTTATGTAGCAGAAATATCTAACAAGTGGTACTTGCAACGCAGAGGCATTGTGAGCCACAAAATTTTAACTAGACTGTGGCATTAGAATGTATTAGGTCCCTTTAGTTTTGTAATTAAGGAACCTATCTGACAATTCTCCAATATCTGGAGAAATGTGGGACTCCTCCTCCCCTTATAGTCCTCCTTCCCTCTCCGAGTGAGATCTCCGCTGCAGTTGGGACGTTCGCTACCGATCTCAACTCGCGTTTAAAAGGGAGATGCCAGTGCAAGTGATGCCTCCTTACACATTAGTCGCAGTTGGCCCATGTCGGTTCCAAGGATCCTTATGATTCCAACAGTTGTGGCAATGTGTGACACATACAAGGAGGTCATAGTAGTACTATTTATGTAGCAGAAATATTTAACATGTGGTACTTGCAACGCAGAGGCATTGTGAGCCACAAAATTTTAACTAGACTGTGGCATTAGAATGTATTAGGTCCCTTTAGTTTTGTAATTAAGGAACCTATCTGACAATTCTTTATTATCTGGAGAAATGTGGGCCTCCTCCTCACCTTATAGCCCTCCTTGCCTCTCCGAGTGAGATCTCCGCTGCAGTTGGCACGATCGACACCGATCTAAACTCGCGTTTGAAAGGGAGATGCCAGTGCAAGTGATGCCTCCTAACACATTAGTCGCAGTTGGTCCTTGTCAGTTCCAAGGATCCTTATGATTCAAACTGTTGTGGCAATGTGTGACACATACAAGGAAGTCATAGTAGTATTATTTATGTAGCAGAAACAATTAACAAGTGGTACTTGCAACGCAGAGGGATTGTGAGCAACAAAATTTTAACTAGACTGTGGCATTAGAATGTATTAAGTCCCTTTAGCTTTGTAATTAAGGAACCTAACTAACATTTCTCCAATATCTGGAGAAATGTGGGCCTCCTCCTCCCCTTATAGCCCTCCTTCCCTCTCCGAGTGAGGTCTCCGCTGCAGTTGGGACGTTCGCTACCGATCTAAACTCGCGTTTAAAAGGGAGATGCCAGTGCAAGTGATGCCTCCTAACACATTAGTCGCAGTTGATCCTTGTCCGTTCCAAAGATCCTTATGATTCCAACTATTGTGGCAAAGTGTGACACATACAAGGAGGTCTTAGTAGTACTATTTATGTAGCAGAAATATTTAACATGAGGTACTTGCAACGCAGAAGCATTGTGAGCCACAAAATTTTAACTAGACTGTGGCATTAGAATGTATTAAGTTCCTTTAGCTTTGTAATTAAGGAACCTATATGATATTTCTCCAATATCTGGAGAAATGTGGGACTCCTGCTCCCCTTATAGCCCTCCTTCCCTCTCCGAGTGAGCTCTCCGCTGCAGTTGGGACGTTCGCTATCGGTCTAAACTCGCGTTTGAAAGGGAGATGCCAGTGCAAGTGATGCCTCCTAACACATTAGTCGCAGTTGGTCCTTGTCAGTTCCAAGGATCCTTATGATTCCAACTGTTGTGGCAATGTGTGACACTTACAAGGAAGTCATAGTAGTATTATTTATGTAGCAGAAATATTTAACAAGTGGTACTTGCAACGCAGAGGGATTGTGGGCAACAAAATTTTAACTAGACTGTGGCATTAGAATGTATTAGGTCCCTTTAGTTTTGTAATTAAGGAACCTATCTGACATTTCTCCAATATCTGGAGAAATGTGGACCTCCTCCTCCCCTTATAGACCTGCTTCCCTCTCCGAGTGAGATCTCCGCTGCAGTTGGCACGATCGACACCGATCTAAACTCGCGTTTAAAAGGGAGATGCCAGTGCAAGTGATGCCTCCTAACACATTAGTCGCAGTTGGTCCTTGTCGGTTCCAAGGATCCTTATGATTCAAACTGTTGTGGCAATGTGTGACACATACAAGGAAGTCATAGTAGTATTATTTATGTAGCAGAAACAATTAACAAGTGGTACTTGCAACGCAGAGGGATTGTGAGCAACAAAATTTTAACTAGACTGTGGCATTAGAATGTATTAAGTCCCTTTAGCTTTGTAATTAAGGAACCTAACTGACATTTAGCCAATATCTGGAGAAATGTGGGCCTCCTCCTCCCCTTATAGCCCTTCTTCCCTCTCCGAGTGAGATCTCCGCTGCAGTTGGCACGATCGCAACCGATCTAAACTCGCGTTTAAAAGGGAGATGCCAGTGCAAGTGATGTTTCCTCACACATTAGTCGCAGTTGGTCCTTGTCAGTTCCAAGGATCCTTATGATTGCAACTGTTGTGGTAATGTGTGACACATACAAGGAGGTCATAGTAGTACTATTTATGTAGCAGGAATATCTAACAAGTGGTACTTGCAACGCAGAGGCATTGTGAGCAACAAAATTTTAACTAGACTGTGGCATTAGAATGTAATAAGTCGCTTTAGCTTTGTAATTAAGGAACCTATCTGACATTTCTCGAATATCTGGAGAAATGTGGACCTCCTCCTCCCCTTATAGCCCTGCTTCCCTCTCCGAGTGAGCTCTCCTCTGCAGTTGGGACGTTCGCTACCGATCTCAACTCGCGTTTAAAAGGGAGATGTCAGTGCAAGTGATGCCTCCTTACACATTAGTCGCAGTTGGTCCTTGTCAGTTCCAAGGATCCTTATGATTCAAACTGTTGTGGCAATGTGTGACACGTACAAGGAAGTCATAGTAGTACTATTTATGTAGCAGAAATATTTAACATGTGGTACTTGCAACGCAGAGGCATTGTGAGCCACAAAATTTTAACTAGACCGTGGCATTAGAATGTATTAGGTCCCTTTAGTTTTGTAATTAAGGAACCTATCTGACAATTCTGCATTATCTGGAGAAATGTGGGCCTCCTCCTCACCTTATAGCCCTCCTTGCCTCTCCGAGTGAGATCTCCGCTGCAGTTGGCACGATCGACACCGATCTAAACTCGCGTTTAAAAGGGAGATGCCAGTGCAAGTGATGCCTCCTAACACATTAGTCGCAGTTGGTCCTTGTCAGTTCCAAGGATCCTTATGATTCAAACTGTTGTGGCAATGTGTGACACATACAAGGAAGTCATAGTAGTATTATTTATGTAGCAGAAACAATTAACAAGTGGTACTTGCAACGCAGAGGGATTGTGAGCAACAAAATTTTAACTAGACTGTGGCATTAGAATGTATTAAGTCCCTTTAGCTTTGTAATTAAGGAACCTAACTAACATTTCTCCAATATCTGGAGAAATGTGGGCCTCCTCCTCCCCTTATAGCCCTCCTTCCCTCTCCGAGTGAGGTCTCCGCTGCAGTTGGGACGTTCGCTACCGATCTAAACTCGCGTTTAAAAGGGAGATGCCAGTGCAAGTGATGCCTCCTAACACATTAGTCGCAGTTGATCCTTGTCCGTTCCAAAGATCCTTATGATTCCAACTGTTGTGGCAAAGTGTGACACATACAAGGAGGTCTTAGTAGTACTATTTATGTAGCAGAAATATTTAACAAGTGGTACTTGCAACGCAGGGGCATTGTGAGCCACAAAATTTTAACTAGACTGTGGCATTAGAATGTATTAAGTTCCTTTAGCTTTGTAATTAAGGAACCTATATGATATTTCTCCAATATCTGGAGAAATGTGGGACTCCTGCTCCCCTTATAGCCCTCCTTCCCTCTCCGAGTGAGCTCTCCGCTGCAGTTGGGACGTTCGCTATCGATCTAAACTCGCGTTTGAAAGGGAGATGCCAGTGCAAGTGATGCCTCCTAACACATTAGTCGCAGTTGGTCCTTGTCAGTTCCAAGGATCCTTATGATTCCAACTGTTGTGGCAATGTGTGACACTTACAAGGAAGTCATAGTAGTATTATTTATGTAGCAGAAATATTTAACAAGTGGTACTTGCAACGCAGAGGGATTGTGGGCAACAAAATTTTAACTAGACTGTGGCATTAGAATGTATTAGGTCCCTTTAGTTTTGTAATTAAGGAACCTATCTGACATTTCTCCAATATCTGGAGAAATGTGGACCTCCTCCTCCCCTTATAGACCTGCTTCCCTCTCCGAGTGAGATCTCCGCTGCAGTTGGCACGATCGACACCGATCTAAACTCGCGTTTAAAAGGGAGATGCCAGTGCAAGTGATGCCTCCTAACACATTAGTCGCAGTTGGTCCTTGTCGGTTCCAAGGATCCTTATGATTCAAACTGTTGTGGCAATGTGTGACACATACAAGGAAGTCATAGTAGTATTATTTATGTAGCAGAAACAATTAACAAGTGGTACTTGCAACGCAGAGGGATTGTGAGCAACAAAATTTTAACTAGACTGTGGCATTAGAATGTATTAAGTCCCTTTAGCTTTGTAATTAAGGAACCTAACTGACATTTAGCCAATATCTGGAGAAATGTGGGCCTCCTCCTCCCCTTATAGCCCTTCTTCCCTCTCCGAGTGAGATCTCCGCTGCAGTTGGCACGATCGCAACCGATCTAAACTCGCGTTTAAAAGGGAGATGCCAGTGCAAGTGATGTTTCCTCACACATTAGTCGCAGTTGGTCCTTGTCAGTTCCAAGGATCCTTATGATTGCAACTGTTGTGGTAATGTGTGACACATACAAGGAGGTCATAGTAGTACTATTTATGTAGCAGGAATATCTAACAAGTGGTACTTGCAACGCAGAGGCATTGTGAGCAACAAAATTTTAACTAGACTGTGGCATTAGAATGTATTAAGTCGCTTTAGCTTTGTAATTAAGGAACCTATCTGACATTTCTCGAATATCTGGAGAAATGTGGACCTCCTCCTCCCCTTATAGCCCTGCTTCCCTCTCCGAGTGAGCTCTCCTCTGCAGTTGGGACGTTCGCTACCGATCTCAACTCGCGTTTAAAAGGGAGATGTCAGTGCAAGTGATGCCTCCTTACACATTAGTCGCAGTTGGTCCTTGTCAGTTCCAAGGATCCTTATGATTCAAACTGTTGTGGCAATGTGTGACACATACAAGGAAGTCATAGTAGTACTATTTATGTAGCAGAAATATTTAACATGTGGTACTTGCAACGCAGAGGCATTGTGAGCCACAAAATTTTAACTAGACCGTGGCATTAGAATGTATTAGGTCCCTTTAGTTTTGTAATTAAGGAACCTATCTGACAATTCTGCATTATCTGGAGAAATGTGGGCCTCCTCCTCACCTTATAGCCCTCCTTGCCTCTCCGAGTGAGATCTCCGCTGCAGTTGGCACGATCGACACCGATCTAAACTCGCGTTTAAAAGGGAGATGCCAGTGCAAGTGATGCCTCCTAACACATTAGTCGCAGTTGGTCCTTGTCAGTTCCAAGGATCCTTATGATTCAAACTGTTGTGGCAATGTGTGACACATACAAGGAAGTCATAGTAGTATTATTTATGTAGCAGAAATATTTAACAAGTGGTACTTGCAACGCAGAGGGATTGTGAGCAACAAAATTTTAACTAGACTGTGGCATTAGAATGTATTAAGTCCCTTTAGCTTTGTAATTAAGGAACCTATCTGACATATCTCCAATATCTGGAGAAATGTGGGCCTCCTCCTCCCCTTATAGCCCTCCTTCCCTCTCCGAGTGAGGTCTCCGCTGCAGTTGGGACGTTCGCTACCGATCTAAATTCGCGTTTAAAAGGGAGATGCCAGTGCAAGTGATGCCTCCTAACACATTAGTCGCAGTTGGTCCTTGTCCGTTCCAAAGATCCTTATGATTCCAACTGTTGTGGCAAAGTGTGACACATACAAGGAGGTCTTAGTAGTACTATTTATGTAGCAGAAATATTTAACAAGTGGTACTTGCAACGCAGAAGCATTGTGAGCCACAAAATTTTAACTAGACTGTGGCATTAGAATGTATTAAGTCGCTTTAGCTTTGTAATTAAGGAACCTATCTGACATTTCTCCAATATCTGGAGAAATGTGGACCTCCTCCTACCCTTATAGCCCTCCTTCCCTCTCCGAGTGAGCTCTCCTCTGCAGTTGGGATGTTCGCTACCGATCTCAACTCGCGTTTAAAAGGGAGATGCCAGTGCAAGTGATGCCTCCTAAAACATTAGTCGCAGTTGGTCCTTGTCAGTTACAAGGATCCTTATGATTGCAACTGTTGTGGTAATGTGTGACACATACAAGGAGGTCATAGTAGTTCTATTTATGTAGCAGAAATATTTAACAAGTGGTACTTGCAACGCAGAGGCATTGTGAGCCACAATATTTTAACTAGACTGTGGCATTAAAATGTATTAAGTCCCTTTAGCTTTGTAATTAAGGAACCTATCTGACATTTCTCCAATATCTGGAGAAATGTGGGCCTCCTCTTCCCCTTATAGCCCTCCTTCCCTCTCCGAGTGAGCTCTCCGCTGCAGTTGGGACGTTCGCTACTGATCTAAACTTGCGTTTAAAAGGGAGATGCCAGTGCAAGTGATGCCTCCTAACAAATTAGTCGCAGTTGGTCCTTGTCAGTTACAAGGGTCCTTATGATTGCAACTGTTGTGGTAATGTGTGACACATACAAGGAGGTCATAGTAGTACTATTTATGTAGCAGAAATATCTAACAAGTGGTACTTGCAACGCAGAGGCATTGTGAGCCACAAAATTTTAACCAGACTGTGGCATTAGAATGTATTAAGTCCCTTTAGCTTTGTAATTAAGGAACCTATCTGACATTTCTCCAATATCTGGAGAAATGAGGGCCTCCTCCTCCCCTCATAGCCCTCCTTCCCTCTCCGAGTGAGCTCTCCGCTGCAGTTGGGACGTTCGCTACCGATCTAAACTCGCGTTTAAAAGGGAGATGCCAGTGCAAGTGATGCCTCCTAACACATTAGTCGCAGTTGGTCCTTGTCAGCTCCAAGGATCCTTATGATTCCAACTGTTGTGGCAATGTGTGACACATACAAGGAGGTCATAGTAGTACTATTTATGTAGCAGAAATATTTAACAAGTGGTACTTGCAACGCAGGGGCATTGTGAGCCACAAAATTTTAACTAGACTGTGGCATTAGAATGTATTAAGTTCCTTTAGCTTTGTAATTAAGGAACCTATATGATATTTCTCCAATATCTGGAGAAATGTGGGACTCCTGCTCCCCTTATAGCCCTCCTTCCCTCTCCGAGTGAGCTCTCCGCTGCAGTTGGGACGTTCGCTATCGATCTAAACTCGCGTTTGAAAGGGAGATGCCAGTGCAAGTGATGCCTCCTAACACATTAGTCGCAGTTGGTCCTTGTCAGTTCCAAGGATCCTTATGATTCCAACTGTTGTGGCAATGTGTGACACTTACAAGGAAGTCATAGTAGTATTATTTATGTAGCAGAAATATTTAACAAGTGGTACTTGCAACGCAGAGGGATTGTGGGCAACAAAATTTTAACTAGACTGTGGCATTAGAATGTATTAGGTCCCTTTAGTTTTGTAATTAAGGAACCTATCTGACATTTCTCCAATATCTGGAGAAATGTGGACCTCCTCCTCCCCTTATAGACCTGCTTCCCTCTCCGAGTGAGATCTCCGCTGCAGTTGGCACGATCGACACCGATCTAAACTCGCGTTTAAAAGGGAGATGCCAGTGCAAGTGATGCCTCCTAACACATTAGTCGCAGTTGGTCCTTGTCGGTTCCAAGGATCCTTATGATTCAAACTGTTGTGGCAATGTGTGACACATACAAGGAAGTCATAGTAGTATTATTTATGTAGCAGAAACAATTAACAAGTGGTACTTGCAACGCAGAGGGATTGTGAGCAACAAAATTTTAACTAGACTGTGGCATTAGAATGTATTAAGTCCCTTTAGCTTTGTAATTAAGGAACCTAACTGACATTTAGCCAATATCTGGAGAAATGTGGGCCTCCTCCTCCCCTTATAGCCCTTCTTCCCTCTCCGAGTGAGATCTCCGCTGCAGTTGGCACGATCGCAACCGATCTAAACTCGCGTTTAAAAGGGAGATGCCAGTGCAAGTGATGTTTCCTCACACATTAGTCGCAGTTGGTCCTTGTCAGTTCCAAGGATCCTTATGATTGCAACTGTTGTGGTAATGTGTGACACATACAAGGAGGTCATAGTAGTACTATTTATGTAGCAGGAATATCTAACAAGTGGTACTTGCAACGCAGAGGCATTGTGAGCAACAAAATTTTAACTAGACTGTGGCATTAGAATGTATTAAGTCGCTTTAGCTTTGTAATTAAGGAACCTATCTGACATTTCTCGAATATCTGGAGAAATGTGGACCTCCTCCTCCCCTTATAGCCCTGCTTCCCTCTCCGAGTGAGCTCTCCTCTGCAGTTGGGACGTTCGCTACCGATCTCAACTCGCGTTTAAAAGGGAGATGTCAGTGCAAGTGATGCCTCCTTACACATTAGTCGCAGTTGGTCCTTGTCAGTTCCAAGGATCCTTATGATTCAAACTGTTGTGGCAATGTGTGACACATACAAGGAAGTCATAGTAGTACTATTTATGTAGCAGAAATATTTAACATGTGGTACTTGCAACGCAGAGGCATTGTGAGCCACAAAATTTTAACTAGACCGTGGCATTAGAATGTATTAGGTCCCTTTAGTTTTGTAATTAAGGAACCTATCTGACAATTCTGCATTATCTGGAGAAATGTGGGCCTCCTCCTCACCTTATAGCCCTCCTTGCCTCTCCGAGTGAGATCTCCGCTGCAGTTGGCACGATCGACACCGATCTAAACTCGCGTTTAAAAGGGAGATGCCAGTGCAAGTGATGCCTCCTAACACATTAGTCGCAGTTGGTCCTTGTCAGTTCCAAGGATCCTTATGATTCAAACTGTTGTGGCAATGTGTGACACATACAAGGAAGTCATAGTAGTATTATTTATGTAGCAGAAATATTTAACAAGTGGTACTTGCAACGCAGAGGGATTGTGAGCAACAAAATTTTAACTAGACTGTGGCATTAGAATGTATTAAGTCCCTTTAGCTTTGTAATTAAGGAACCTATCTGACATATCTCCAATATCTGGAGAAATGTGGGCCTCCTCCTCCCCTTATAGCCCTCCTTCCCTCTCCGAGTGAGGTCTCCGCTGCAGTTGGGACGTTCGCTACCGATCTAAATTCGCGTTTAAAAGGGAGATGCCAGTGCAAGTGATGCCTCCTAACACATTAGTCGCAGTTGGTCCTTGTCCGTTCCAAAGATCCTTATGATTCCAACTGTTGTGGCAAAGTGTGACACATACAAGGAGGTCTTAGTAGTACTATTTATGTAGCAGAAATATTTAACAAGTGGTACTTGCAACGCAGAAGCATTGTGAGCCACAAAATTTTAACTAGACTGTGGCATTAGAATGTATTAAGTCGCTTTAGCTTTGTAATTAAGGAACCTATCTGACATTTCTCCAATATCTGGAGAAATGTGGACCTCCTCCTACCCTTATAGCCCTCCTTCCCTCTCCGAGTGAGCTCTCCTCTGCAGTTGGGATGTTCGCTACCGATCTCAACTCGCGTTTAAAAGGGAGATGCCAGTGCAAGTGATGCCTCCTAAAACATTAGTCGCAGTTGGTCCTTGTCAGTTACAAGGATCCTTATGATTGCAACTGTTGTGGTAATGTGTGACACATACAAGGAGGTCATAGTAGTTCTATTTATGTAGCAGAAATATTTAACAAGTGGTACTTGCAACGCAGAGGCATTGTGAGCCACAATATTTTAACTAGACTGTGGCATTAAAATGTATTAAGTCCCTTTAGCTTTGTAATTAAGGAACCTATCTGACATTTCTCCAATATCTGGAGAAATGTGGGCCTCCTCTTCCCCTTATAGCCCTCCTTCCCTCTCCGAGTGAGCTCTCCGCTGCAGTTGGGACGTTCGCTACTGATCTAACCTTGCGTTTAAAAGGGAGATGCCAGTGCAAGTGATGCCTCCTAACAAATTAGTCGCAGTTGGTCCTTGTCAGTTACAAGGGTCCTTATGATTGCAACTGTTGTGGTAATGTGTGACACATACAAGGAGGTCATAGTAGTACTATTTATGTAGCAGAAATATCTAACAAGTGGTACTTGCAACGCAGAGGCATTGTGAGCCACAAAATTTTAACCAGACTGTGGCATTAGAATGTATTAAGTCCCTTTAGCTTTGTAATTAAGGAACCTATCTGACATTTCTCCAATATCTGGAGAAATGAGGGCCTCCTCCTCCCCTCATAGCCCTCCTTCCCTCTCCGAGTGAGCTCTCCGCTGCAGTTGGGACGTTCGCTACCGATCTAAACTCGCGTTTAAAAGGGAGATGCCAGTGCAAGTGATGCCTCCTAACACATTAGTCGCAGTTGGTCCTTGTCAGCTCCAAGGATCCTTATGATTCCAACTGTTGTGGCAATGTGTGACACATACAAGGAGGTCATAGTAGTACTATTTATGTAGCAGAAATATTTAACAAGTGGTACTTGCAACGCAGGGGCATTGTGAGCCACAAAATTTTAACTAGACTGTGGCATTAGAATGTATTAAGTTCCTTTAGCTTTGTAATTAAGGAACCTATATGATATTTCTCCAATATCTGGAGAAATGTGGGACTCCTGCTCCCCTTATAGCCCTCCTTCCCTCTCCGAGTGAGCTCTCCGCTGCAGTTGGGACGTTCGCTATCGATCTAAACTCGCGTTTGAAAGGGAGATGCCAGTGCAAGTGATGCCTCCTAACACATTAGTCGCAGTTGGTCCTTGTCAGTTCCAAGGATCCTTATGATTCCAACTGTTGTGGCAATGTGTGACACTTACAAGGAAGTCATAGTAGTATTATTTATGTAGCAGAAATATTTAACAAGTGGTACTTGCAACGCAGAGGGATTGTGGGCAACAAAATTTTAACTAGACTGTGGCATTAGAATGTATTAGGTCCCTTTAGTTTTGTAATTAAGGAACCTATCTGACATTTCTCCAATATCTGGAGAAATGTGGACCTCCTCCTCCCCTTATAGACCTGCTTCCCTCTCCGAGTGAGATCTCCGCTGCAGTTGGCACGATCGACACCGATCTAAACTCGCGTTTAAAAGGTACATGCCAGTGCAAGTGATGCCTCCTAACACATTAGTCGCAGTTGGTCCTTGTCGGTTCCAAGGATCCTTATGATTCAAACTGTTGTGGCAATGTGTGACACATACAAGGAAGTCATAGTAGTATTATTTATGTAGCAGAAACAATTAACAAGTGGTACTTGCAACGCAGAGGGATTGTGAGCAACAAAATTTTAACTAGACTGTGGCATTAGAATGTATTAAGTCCCTTTAGCTTTGTAATTAAGGAACCTAACTGACATATAGCCAATATCTGGAGAAATGTGGGCCTCCTCCTCCCCTTATAGCCCTTCTTCCCTCTCCGAGTGAGATCTCCGCAGCAGTTGGCACGATCGCAACCGATCTAAACTCGCGTTTAAAAGGGAGATGCCAGTGCAAGTGATGTTTCCTCACACATTAGTCGCAGTTGGTCCTTGTCAGTTCCAAGGATCCTTATGATTGCAACTGTTGTGGTAATGTGTGACACATACAAGGAGGTCATAGTAGTACTATTTATGTAGCAGGAATATCTAACAAGTGGTACTTGCAACGCAGAGGCATTGTGAGCAACAAAATTTTAACTAGACTGTGGCATTAGAATGTATTAAGTCGCTTTAGCTTTGTAATTAAGGAACCTATCTGACATTTCTCGAATATCTGGAGAAATGTGGACCTCCTCCTCCCCTTATAGCCCTGCTTCCCTCTCCGAGTGAGCTCTCCTCTGCAGTTGGGACGTTCGCTACCGATCTCAACTCGCGTTTAAAAGGGAGATGTCAGTGCAAGTGATGCCTCCTTACACATTAGTCGCAGTTGGTCCTTGTCAGTTCCAAGGATCCTTATGATTCAAACTGTTGTGGCAATGTGTGACACATACAAGGAAGTCATAGTAGTACTATTTATGTAGCAGAAATATTTAACATGTGGTACTTGCAACGCAGAGGCATTGTGAGCCACAAAATTTTAACTAGACCGTGGCATTAGAATGTATTAGGTCCCTTTAGTTTTGTAATTAAGGAACCTATCTGACAATTCTGCATTATCTGGAGAAATGTGTGCCTCCTCCTCACCTTATAGCCCTCCTTGCCTCTCCGAGTGAGATCTCCGCTGCAGTTGGCACGATCGACACCGATCTAAACTCGCGTTTAAAAGGGAGATGCCAGTGCAAGTGATGCCTCCTAACACATTAGTCGCAGTTGGTCCTTGTCAGTTCCAAGGATCCTTATGATTCAAACTGTTGTGGCAATGTGTGACACATACAAGGAAGTCATAGTAGTATTATTTATGTAGCAGAAATATTTAACAAGTGGTACTTGCAACGCAGAGGGATTGTGAGCAACAAAATTTTAACTAGACTGTGGCATTAGAATGTATTAAGTCCCTTTAGCTTTGTAATTAAGGAACCTATCTGACATATCTCCAATATCTGGAGAAATGTGGGCCTCCTCCTCCCCTTATAGCCCTCCTTCCCTCTCCGAGTGAGGTCTCCGCTGCAGTTGGGACGTTCGCTACCGATCTAAATTCGCGTTTAAAAGGGAGATGCCAGTGCAAGTGATGCCTCCTAACACATTAGTCGCAGTTGGTCCTTGTCCGTTCCAAAGATCCTTATGATTCCAACTGTTGTGGCAAAGTGTGACACATACAAGGAGGTCTTAGTAGTACTATTTATGTAGCAGAAATATTTAACAAGTGGTACTTGCAACGCAGAAGCATTGTGAGCCACAAAATTTTAACTAGACTGTGGCATTAGAATGTATTAAGTCGCTTTAGCTTTGTAATTAAGGAACCTATCTGACATTTCTCCAATATCTGGAGAAATGTGGACCTCCTCCTACCCTTATAGCCCTCCTTCCCTCTCCGAGTGAGCTCTCCTCTGCAGTTGGGATGTTCGCTACCGATCTCAACTCGCGTTTAAAAGGGAGATGCCAGTGCAAGTGATGCCTCCTAAAACATTAGTCGCAGTTGGTCCTTGTCAGTTACAAGGATCCTTATGATTGCAACTGTTGTGGTAATGTGTGACACATACAAGGAGGTCATAGTAGTTCTATTTATGTAGCAGAAATATTTAACAAGTGGTACTTGCAACGCAGAGGCATTGTGAGCCACAATATTTTAACTAGACTGTGGCATTAAAATGTATTAAGTCCCTTTAGCTTTGTAATTAAGGAACCTATCTGACATTTCTCCAATATCTGGAGAAATGTGGGCCTCCTCTTCCCCTTATAGCCCTCCTTCCCTCTCCGAGTGAGCTCTCCGCTGCAGTTGGGACGTTCGCTACTGATCTAAACTTGCGTTTAAAAGGGAGATGCCAGTGCAAGTGATGCCTCCTAACAAATTAGTCGCAGTTGGTCCTTGTCAGTTACAAGGGTCCTTATGATTGCAACTGTTGTGGTAATGTGTGACACATACAAGGAGGTCATAGTAGTACTATTTATGTAGCAGAAATATCTAACAAGTGGTACTTGCAACGCAGAGGCATTGTGAGCCACAAAATTTTAACCAGACTGTGGCATTAGAATGTATTAAGTCCCTTTAGCTTTGTAATTAAGGAACCTATCTGACATTTCTCCAATATCTGGAGAAATGAGGGCCTCCTCCTCCCCTCATAGCCCTCCTTCCCTCTCCGAGTGAGCTCTCCGCTGCAGTTGGGACGTTCGCTACCGATCTAAACTCGCGTTTAAAAGGGAGATGCCAGTGCAAGTGATGCCTCCTAACACATTAGTCGCAGTTGGTCCTTGTCAGCTCCAAGGATCCTTATGATTCCAACTGTTGTGGCAATGTGTGACACATACAAGGAGGTCATAGTAGTACTATTTATGTAGCAGAAATATTTAACAAGTGGTACTTGCAACGCAGGGGCATTGTGAGCCACAAAATTTTAACTAGACTGTGGCATTAGAATGTATTAAGTCCCTTTAGCTTTGTAAGTAAGGAACCTATATGAAATTTCTCCAATATCTGGAGATATGTGGGCCTCCTCCTCGCCTTATAGCCCTCCTTTCCTCTCCGAGTGAGCTCTCCGCTGCAGTTGGGACGTTCGGTACCGATCTAAACTCGCGTTTAAAAGGGAGATGCCAGAGCAAGTGATGCCTCCTAACACATTATTCGCAGTTGGTCCTTGTCAGTTCGAAGGATCCTTATGATTCCTACTGTTGTGGCAATGTGTGACAAATACAAGGAGGTCATAGTAGTACTATTTATGTAGCAGAAATATTTAACAACTGGTACTTGAAACGCAGAGGCATTGTGAGCCACAAAATTTTAACTAGACTGTGGCATTAGAATGTATTAAGTCCCTTTGGCTTTGTAATTAAGGAACCTATCTGACATTTCTCCAATATCTGGAGAAATGTGGGCCTCCTCCTCCCCTTATAGCCCTCCTTCCCTCTCCGAGTGAGCTCTCCACTGCAGTTGGGACGTTCGCTACCGGTCTAAACTCGCGTTTAAAATGGAGATGCCAGTGCAAGTGATGTTTCCTCACACATTAGTCGCAGTTGGTCCTTGTCCGTTCCATATATCCTTATGATTCCAACTGTTGTGGCAATGTGTGACACATACAAGGAGGTCATAATAGTACTATTTATGTAGCAGAAATATTATGTGTGACACATACAAGGAGGTCATAGTAGTACTATTTATGTAGCAGAAATATCTAACAAGTGGTACTTGCAACGCAGAGGCATTGTGAGCCACAAAATTTTAACCAGACTGTGGCATTAGAATGTATTAAGTCCCTTTAGCTTTGTAATAAAGGAACCTATCTGACATTTCTCCAATATCTGGAGAAATGTGGGCCTCCTCCTCCCCTCATAGCCGTCCTTCCCTCTCCGAGTGAGTTCTCCGCTGCAGTTGGGACCTTCATTACCGAACTAAACTCGCGTTTAAAAGGGAGATGCCAGTGCAAGTGGTACTTGAAACGCAGAGGCATTGTGAGCCACAAAATTTTAACCAGACTGTGGCATTAGAATGTATTAAGTCCCTTTAGCTTTGTAATAAAGGAACCTATCTGACATTTCTCCAATATCTGGAGAAATGTGGGCCTCCTCCTCCCCTCATAGCCGCCCTTCCCTCTCCGAGTGAGCTCTCCGCTGCAGTTGGGACGTTCGCTATCGATCTAAACTCGCGTTTGAAAGGGAGATGCCAGTGCAAGTGATGCCTCCTAACACATTAGTCGCAGTTGGTCCTTGTCAGTTCCAAGGATCCTTATGATTCCAACTGTTGTGGCAATGTGTGACACTTACAAGGAAGTCATAATAGTACTATTTATGTAGCAGAAGTATTTAACAAGTGGTACTTGAAACGCAGAGGCATTGTGAGCCACAAAATTTTAACTAGACTGTGGCATTAGAATGTATTAAGTCCCTTTGGCTTTGTAATTAAGGAACCTATCTGACATTTCTCCAATATCTGGAGAAATGTGGGCCTCCTCCTCCCCTTATAGCCCTCCTTCCCTCTGCGAGTGAGCTCTCCGCTGCAGTTGGGACGTTCGCTACCGATCTAAACTCGCATTTAAAAGGAAGATGCCAGTGCAAGTGATGCTTCCTTACACATTAGTCGCAGTTGGCCCTTGTCAGTTCCAAGGATCCTTATGATTGCAACTGTTGTGGTAATGTGTGACACATACAAGGAGGTCATAGTAGTACTATTTATGTAGCAGAAATATCTAACAAGTGGTACTTGCAACGCAGAGGCATTGTGAGCCACAAAATTTTAACTAGACTGTGGCATTAGAATGTATTAGGTCGCTTTAGTTTTGTAATTAAGGAACCTATCTGACAATTCTCCAATATCTGGAGAAATGTGGGCCTCCTCCTCCCCTTATAGCCCTCCTTCCCTCTCCGAGTGTGATCTCCGCTGCAGTTGGCACGATCGCAACCGATCTAAACTCGCGTTTAAAAGGGAGATGCCAGTGCAAGTGATGCCTCCTAACACATTAGTCGCAGTTGGTCCTTGTCAGTTCCAAGGATCCTTATGATTCCAACTGTTGTGGCAATGTGTGACACTTACAAGGAAGTCATAGTAGTATTATTTATGTAGCAGAAATATTTAACAAGTGGTACTTGCAACGCAGAGGCATTGTGAGCCACAAAATTTTAACTAGACTGTGGCATTAGAATGTATTAAGTCCCTTTAGCTTTGTAATTAAGGAACCTATATGAAATTTCTCCAATATCTGGAGATATGTGGGCCTCCTCCTCGCCTTATAGCCCTCCTTTCCTCTCCGAGTGAGGTCTCCGCTGCAATTGGGACGTTCGCTACCGATCTAAACTCGCGTTTAAAAGGTACATGACAGTGCAAGTGATGCCTCCTAACACATTAGTCGCAGTTGGTCCTTGTCAGTTCGAAGGATCCTTATGATTCCAACTGTTGTGGCAATGTGTGACACATACAAGGAGGTCATAGTAGTACTATTTATGTAGCAGAAATATTTAACAAGTGGTACTTGCAACGCAGAGGCATTGTGAGCCACAAAATTTTAACTAGACTGTGGCATTAGAATGTATTAAGTCCCTTTAGCTTTTTAATTAAGGAACCTATCTGACATTTCTCCAATATCTGGAGAAATGTGGGCCTCCTCTTCCCCTTATAGCCCTCCTTCCCTCTCCGAGTGAGCTCTCCGCTGCAGTTGGGACGTTCGCTACTGATCTAAACTTGCGTTTAAAAGGAGATGCCAGTGCAAGTGATGCCTCCTAACAAATTAGTCGCAGTTGGTCCTTGTCAGTTACAAGGATCCTTATGATTCCAACTGTTGTGGCAATGTGTGACACATACAAGGAGGTCATAGTAGTACTATTTATGTAGCAGAAATATTTAACAAGTGGTACTTGCAACGCAGAGGCATTGTGAGCCACAAAATTTTAACTAGACTGTGGCATTAGAATGTATTAAGTCCCTTTAGCTTTGTAATTAAGGAACCTATCTGACATTTCTCCAATATCTGGAGAAATGTGGGCCTCCTCCTCCCTTCATAGCCGTCTTTCCCTCTCCGAGTGAGCTCTCCGCTGCAGTTGGGACGTTCGCTACCGATCTAAACTCGCGTTTAAAAGGGAGATGCCAGTGCAAGTGATGCCTCCTAACACATTAGTCGCAGTTGGTCCTTGTCAGTTCCAAGGATCCTTATGATTCCAACTGTTGTGGCAATGTGTGACTCATACAAGGAGGTCATAGTAGTACTATTTATGTAGCAGAAATATCTAACAAGTGGTACTTGCAACGCAGAGGCATTGTGAGCCACAAAATTTTAACTAGACTGTGGCATTAGAATGTATTAAGTCCCTTTAGCTTTGTAATTAAGGAACCTATATGAAATTTCTCCAATATCTGGAGATATGTGGGCCTCCTCCTCGCCTTATAGCCCTCCTTTCCTCTCCGAGTGAGGTCTCCGCTGCAGTTGGGACGTTCGCTACCGATCTAAACTCGCGTTTAAAAGGGAGATGCCAGAGCAAGTGATGCCTCCTAACACATTAGTCGCAGTTGGTCCTTGTCAGTTCGAAGGATCCTTATGATTCCAACTGTTGTGGCAATGTGTGACACATACAAGGAGGTCATAGTAGTACTATTTATGTAGCAGAAATATTTAACAAGTGGTACTTGCAACGAAGAAGCATTGTGAGCCACAAAATTTTAACTAGACTGTGGCATTAGAATGTATTAAGTCCCTTTAGCTTTGTAATTAAGGAACCTATCTGACATTTCTCCAATATCTGGAGAAATGTGGGCCTCCTCCACCCCTTATAGCCCTCCTTCCCTCTCCGAGTGAGCTCTCCGCTGCAGTTGGCACGTTCGCTACCGATCTAAACTCGCGTTTAAAAGGGAGATGCCAGTGCAAGTGATGCCTCCTAACACATTAGTCGCAGTTGGTCCTTGTCAGTTCCAAGGATCCTTATGATTCCAACTGTTGTGGCAATGTGTGACACATACAAGGAGGTCATAGTAGTACTATTTATGTAGCAGAAATATATAACAAGTGATACTAGAATCGCAGAGGCATTGTGAGCCACAAAATTTTAACTAGACTGTGGCATTAGAATGTATTAAATCCATTTAGCTTTGTAATTAAGGAACCTATCTGACATTTCTCCAATATCTGGAGAAATGTGGGCCTCCTCTTCCCCTTATAGCTCTCCTTCCCTCTCCGAGTGAGCTCTCCGCTGCAGTTGAGACGTTCGCTACTGATCTAAACTTGCGTTTAAAAGGGAGATGCCAGTGCAAGTGATGCCTCCTAACAAATTAGTCGCAGTTGGTCCTTGTCAGTTACAAGGATCCTTATGATTGCAACTGTTGTGGTAATGTGTGACACATACAAGGAGGTCATAGTAGTACTATTTATGTAGCAGAAATATCTAACAAGTGGTACTTGCAACGCAGAGGCATTGTGAGCCACAAAATTTTAACCAGACTGTGGCATTAGAATGTATTAAGTCCCTTTAGCTTTGTAATAAAGGAACCTATCTGACATTTCTCCAATATCTGGAGAAATGTGGGCCTCCTCCTCCCCTCATAGCCGTCCTTCCCACTCCGAGTGAGCTCTCCGCTGCAGTTGGGACGTTCGCTACCGATCTAAACTCGCGTTTAAAAGGGAGATGCCAGTGCAAGTGATGCCTCCTAACACATTAGTCGCAGTTGGTCCTTGTCAGTTCCAAGGATCCTTATGATTCCAACTGTTGTGGCAATGTGTGACTCATACAAGGAGGTCATAGTAGTACTATTTATGTAGCAGAAATATCTAACAAGTGGTACTTGCAACGCAGAGGCATTGTGAGCCACAAAATTCAACTAGACTGTGGCATTAGAATGTATTAAGTCCCTTTAGCTTTGTAATTAAGGAACCTATATGAAATTTCTCCAATATCTGGAGATATGTGGGCCTCCTCCTCGCCTTATAGCCCTCCTTTCCTCTCCGAGTGAGGTCTCCGCTGCAGTTGGGACGTTCGCTACCGATCTAAACTCGCGTTTAAAAGGGAGATGCCAGAGCAAGTGATGCCTCCTAACACATTAGTCGCAGTTGGTCCTTGTCAGTTCGAAGGATCCTTATGATTCCAACTGCTGTGGCAATGTGTGACACATACAAGGAGGTCATAGTAGTACTATTTATGTAGCAGAAATATTTAACAAGTGGTACTTGCAACGCAGAGGCATTGTGAGCCACAAAATTTTAACTAGACTGTGGCATTAGAATGTATTAAATCCCTTTAGCTTTGTAATTAAGGAACCTACCTGACATTTCTCCAATATCTGGAGAAATGTGGGCCTCCTCCTCCCTTCATAGCCGTCTTTCCCTCTCCGAGTGAGCTCTCCGCTGCAGTTGGGACGTTCGCTACCGATCTAAACTCGCGTTTAAAAGGGAGATGCCAGTGCAAGTGATGCCTCCTAACACATTAGTCGCAGTTGGTCCTTGTCAGTTCCAAGGATCCTTACGATTCCAACTGTTGTGGCAATGTGTGACTCATACAAGGAGGTCATAGTAGTACTATTTATGTAGCAGAAATATCTAACAAGTGGTACTTGCAACGCAGAGGCATTGTGAGCCACAAAATTTTAACTAGACTGTGGCATTAGAATGTATTAAGTCCCTTTAGCTTTGTAATTAAGGAACCTATATGAAATTTCTCCAATATCTGGAGATATGTGGGCCTCCTCCTCGCCTTATAGCCCTCCTTTCCTCTCCGAGTGAGGTCTCCGCTGCAGTTGGGACGTTCGCTACCGATCTAAACTCGCGTTTAAAAGGGAGATGCCAGAGCAAGTGATGCCTCCTAACACATTAGTCGCAGTTGGTCCTTGTCAGTTCGAAGGATCCTTATGATTCCAACTGTTGTGGCAATGTGTGACACATACAAGGAGGTCATAGTAGTACTATTTATGTAGCAGAAATATTTAACAAGTGGTACTTGCAACGAAGAAGCATTGTGAGCCACAAAATTTTAACTAGACTGTGGCATTAGAATGTATTAAGTCCCTTTAGCTTTGTAATTAAGGAACCTATCTGACATTTCTCCAATATCTGGAGAAATGTGGGCCTCCTCCACCCCTTATAGCCCTCCTTCCCTCTCCGAGTGAGCTCTCCGCTGCAGTTGGCACGTTCGCTACCGATCTAAACTCGCGTTTAAAAGGGAGATGCCAGTGCAAGTGATGCCTCCTAACACATTAGTCGCAGTTGGTCCTTGTCAGTTCCAAGGATCCTTATGATTCCAACTGTTGTGGCAATGTGTGACACATACAAGGAGGTCATAGTAGTACTATTTATGTAGCAGAAATATATAACAAGTGATACTAGAATCGCAGAGGCATTGTGAGCCACAAAATTTTAACTAGACTGTGGCATTAGAATGTATTAAATCCATTTAGCTTTGTAATTAAGGAACCTATCTGACATTTCTCCAATATCTGGAGAAATGTGGGCCTCCTCTTCCCCTTATAGCTCTCCTTCCCTCTCCGAGTGAGCTCTCCGCTGCAGTTGGGACGTTCGCTACTGATCTAAACTTGCGTTTAAAAGGGAGATGCCAGTGCAAGTGATGCCTCCTAACAAATTTGTCGCAGTTGGTCCTTGTCAGTTACAAGGATCCTTATGATTGCAACTGTTGTGGTAATGTGTGACACATACAAGGAGGTCATAGTAGTACTATTTATGTAGCAGAAATATCTAACAAGTGGTACTTGCAACGCAGAGGCATTGTGAGCCACAAAATTTTAACCAGACTGTGGCATTAGAATGTATTAAGTCCCTTTAGCTTTGTAATAAAGGAACCTATCTGACATTTCTCCAATATCTGGAGAAATGTGGGCCTCCTCCTCCCCTCATAGCCGTCCTTCCCTCTCCGAGTGAGCTCTCCGCTGCAGTTGGGACGTTCGCTACCGATCTAAACTCGCGTTTAAAAGGGAGATGCCAGTGCAAGTGATGCCTCCTAACACATTAGTCGCAGTTGGTCCTTGTCAGTTCCAAGGATCCTTATGATTCCAACTGTTGTGGCAATGTGTGACTCATACAAGGAGGTCATAGTAGTACTATTTATGTAGCAGAAATATCTAACAAGTGGTACTTGCAACGCAGAGGCATTGTGAGCCACAAAATTTAACTAGACTGTGGCATTAGAATGTATTAAGTCCCTTTAGCTTTGTAATTAAGGAACCTATCTGACATTTCTCCAATATCTGGAGAAATGTGGGCCTCCTCCACCCCTTATAGCCCTCCTTCCCTCTCCGAGTGAGCTCTCCGCTGCAGTTGGCACGTTCGCTACCGATCTAAACTCGCGTTTAAAAGGGAGATGCCAGTGCAAGTGATGCCTCCTAACACATTAGTCGCAGTTGGTCCTTGTCAGTTCCAAGGATCCTTATGATTCCAACTGTTGTGGCAATGTGTGACACATACAAGGAGGTCATAGTAGTACTATTTATGTAGCAGAAATATATAACAAGTGATACTTGCATCGCAGAGGCATTGTGAGCCACAACATTCAACTAGACTGTGGCATTAGAATGTATTAAGTCCCTTTAGCTTTGTAATTAAGGAACCTATATGAAATTTCTCCAATATCTGGAGATATGTGGGCCTCCTCCTCGCCTTATAGCCCTCCTTTCCTCTCCGAGTGAGGTCTCCGCTGCAGTTGGGACGTTCGCTACCGATCTAAACTCGCGTTTAAAAGGGAGATGCCAGAGCAAGTGATGCCTCCTAACACATTAGTCGCAGTTGGTCCTTGTCAGTTCGAAGGATCCTTATGATTCCAACTGTTGTGGCAATGTGTGACACATACAAGGAGGTCATAGTAGTACTATTTATGTAGCAGAAATATTTAACAAGTGGTACTTGCAACGCAGAGGCATTGTGAGCCACAAAATTTTAACTAGACTGTGGCATTAGAATGTATTAAGTCCCTTTAGCTTTGTAATTAAGGAACCTATCTGACATTTCTCCAATATCTGGAGAAATGTGGGCCTGCTCCTCCCCTTATAGCCCTCCTTCCCTCTCCGAGTAAGCTCTCCGCTGCAGTTGGCAAGTTCGCTACCGATCTAAACTCGCGTTTAAAAGGGAGATGCCAGTGCAAGTGATGCCTCCTAACACATTAGTCGCAGTTGGTCCTTGTCAGTTCCAAGGATCCTTATGATTCCAACTGTTGTGGCAATGTGTGACACATACAAGGAGGTCATAGTAGTACTATTTATGTAGCAGAAATATTTAACATGTGGTACTTGAAACGCAGAGGCATTGTGAGCCACAAAATTTTAACTAGACTGTGGCATTAGAATGTATTAAGTAGCTTTAGCTTTGTAATTAAGGAACCTATCTGACATTTCTCCAATATCTGGAGAAATGTGGGCCTGCTCCTCCCCTTATAGCCCTCCTTCCCTCTCCGAGTAAGCTCTCCGCTGCAGTTGGCACGTTCGCTACCGATCTAAACTCGCGTTTAAAAGGGAGATGGCAGTGCAAGTGATGCCTCCTAACACATTAGTCGCAGTTGGCCCTTGTCAGTTCCAAGGATCCTTATGATTCCAACTGTTGTGGCAATGTGTGACACATACAAGGAAGTCATAGTAGTACTATTTATGAAGCAGAAATATTTAACAAGTGGCACTTGCAACGCAGAGGGATTGTGAGCAACAAAACGTCAACTAGACTGTGGCATTAGAATGTATTAAGTCCCTTTAGCTTTGTAATTATGGAACCTATATGACATTTCTCCAATATTTGGAGAAATGTGGGCCTCCTCCTCCCCTTATAGCCCTCCTTCCCTCTCCGAGTAAACTCTCCGCTGCAGTTGGGACCTTCGCTACCGATCTAAACTCGCGGTTAAAAGGGAGATGCCAGTGCAAGTGATGCCTCCTAACACATTAGTCGCAGTTGGTCTTTGTCCGTTCCAAAGATCCTTATGATTCCAACTGTTGTGGCAAAGTGTGACACATACAAGGAGGTCATAGTAGTACCATTTATGTAGCAGAAATATTTAACAAGTGGTACTTGCAACGCAGAGGCATTGTGAGCCACAAAATTTTAACTAGACTGTGGCATTAGAATGTATTAAGTCCCTTTAGCTTTGTAATTAAGGAACCTATCTGATATTTCTCCAATATCTGGACAAATGTGTGCCTCCTCCTCCCCTTATAGCCCTCCTTCCCTCTCCGAGTGAGCTCTCCACTGCAGTTGGGATGTTCGCTAGCGATCTAAACTCGCGTTTAAAAGGGAGATGTCAGTGCAAGTGATGCCTCCTAACACATTAGTCGCAGTTGGTCCTTGTCAGTTCCAAGAATCCTTATGATTCCAACTGTTGTGGCCATGTGTGAAACATACAAGGATTTCGTAGTAGTACTATTTATGTAGCAGAAACAATTAACAAGTGGTACTTGCAACGCAGAGGCATTGTGAGCCACAATATTTTAACTAGACTGTGGCATTACAACGTATTAAGTCCCTTTAGCTTTGTAATTAAGGAACCTATCTGACATTTCTCCAACATCTGGAGAAATGTGGGCCTCCTCCTCCCCTCATAGCCCTCCTTCCCTCTCCGAGTGAGCTCTCCGCTGCAGTTGGGACGTTCGCTACCGATCTAAACTCGCGTTTAAAAGGGAGATGCCAGTGCAAGTGATGCCTCCTTACACATTAGTCGCAAATGGTCCTTGTCAGTTCCAAGGATCCTTATGATTCCAACTGTTGTGGCAATGTGTGACACATACAAGGAGGTCATAGTAGTACTATTTATGTAGCAGAAATATTTAACAAGTGGTACTTGCAACGCAGGGGCATTGTGAGCCACAAAATTTTAACTAGACTGTGGCATTAGAATGTATTAAGTCCCTTTAGCTTTGTAATTAAGGAACCTATCTGACATTTCTCCAATATCTGGAGAAATGTGGGCCTCCTCCTCCCTTCATAGCCGTCTTTCCCTCTCCGAGTGAGCTCTCCGCTGCAGTTGGGACGTTCGCTACCGATCTAAACTCGCGTTTAAAAGGGAGATGCCAGTGCAAGTGATGCCTCCTAACACATTAGTCGCAGTTGGTCCTTGTCAGTTGCAAGAATCCTTATGATTCCAACTGTTGTGGCAATGTGTGAAACATACAAGGAGTTCGTAGTAGTACTATTTATGTAGCAGAAACATTTAACAAGTGGTACTTGCAACGCAGAGGCATTGTGAGCCACAAAATTTTAACTAGACTGTGGCATTAGAATGTATTAAGTCCCTTTAGCTTTGTAATTAAGGAACCTATATGAAATTTCTCCAATATCTGGAGAAATGTGGGCCTCCTCCTCGCCTTATAGCCCTCCTTCCCTCTCCGAGTGAGCTCTCCGCTGCAGTTGGGACGTTCGCTACCGATCTAAACTCGCGTTTAAAAGGGAGATGCCAGTGCAAGTAATGCCTCCTTACACATTAGTCGTAGTTGGTCCTTGTCAGTTCCAAGGATCCTTATGATTCCAACTGTTGTGGCAATGTGTGACACATACAAGGAGGTCATAGTAGTACTATTTATGTAGCAGAAATATTTAACAAGTGGTACTTGCAACGCAGAGGCATTGTGAGCCACAAAATTTTAACCAGACTGTGGCATTAGAACGTATTAAGTCCCTTTAGCTTTGTAATAAAGGAACCTATCTGACATTTCTCCAACATCTGGAGAAATGTGGGCCTCCTCCTCCCCTCATAGCCCTCCTTCCCTCTCCGAGTGAGCTCTCCGCTGCAGTTGGGACGTTCGCTACCGATCTAAACTCGCGTTTAAAAGGGAGATGCCAGTGCAAGTGATGCCTCCTTACACATTAGTCGCAGTTGGTCCTTGTCAGTTCCAAGGATCCTTATGATTCCAACTGTTGTGGCAATGTGTGACACATACAAGGAGGGCATAGTAGTACTATTTATGTAGCAGAAATATTTAACAAGTGGTACTTGCAACGCAGAGGCATTGTGAGCCACAAAATTTTAACCAGACTGTGGCATTAGAATGTATTAAGTCCCTTAAGCTTTGTAATAAAGGAACCTATCTGACATTTCTCCAATATCTGGAGAAATGTGGGCCTCCTCCTCCCCTTATAGCCCTCCTTCCCTCTCTGAGTGAGTTCTCTGCTGCAGTTGGGACGTTCGCTACCGATCTAAACTCGCGTATAAAAGGGAGATGCCAGTGCACGTGATGCCTCATAACACATTAGTCGCAGTTGGTCCTTGTCAGTTCCAAGGATCCTTATGATTCCAGCTGTTTTGGCAATGTGTGATACATACAAGGAAGTCATAGTAGTAATATTTATGTAGCAGAAATATTTAACAAGTGGTACTTGAAACGCAGAGGGATTGTGAGCAACAAAATATTAACTAGACTGTGGCATTAGTATGTATTAAGTCCCTTTAGCTGTGTAATTAAGGAACCTATCTGACATTTCTCCAATATCTGGAGAAATGTGGGCCTCCTCCTCCTCTTATAGCCCTTTTTCCCTCTGCGAGTGAGCTCTCCTCTGCAGTTGGGACGTTCGCTACCGATCTAAACTCGCGGATAAAAGGAAGATGCCAGTGCAAGTGATGTTTCCTCACACGTTAGTCGCAGTTGGTCCTTGTCCGTTCCAAGGATCCTTATGTTTCCAACTGTTGTGGCAATGTGTGACACATACAAGGAGGTCATAGTAGTACTATTTATGTAGCAGAAATATTTAACAAGTGGTACTTGAAACGCAGAGGCATTGTGAGCCACAAAATTTTAACTAGACTGTGGCATTAGAATGTATTAAGTCCCTTTAGCTTTGTAATTAAGGAACCTTTCTGACATTTCTCCAATATCTGGAGAAATGTGGCCTACTCCTCCCCTTATAGCCCTCCTTCCCTCTCCGAGTGAGCTCTCCGCTGCAGTTGGGACGTTGGCTACCGATCTAAACTCGCGTTTAAAAGGGAGATGCCAGTGCAAGTGATGCCTCCTTACACATTAGTCGCAGTTGGCCCATGTCGGTTCCAAGGATCCTTATGATTCCAACTGTTGTGGCAATGTGTGACACATACAAGGAGGTCATAGTAGTACTATTTATGTAGCAGAAATATTTAACATGTGGTACTTGCAACGCAGAGGCATTGTGAGCCACAAAATTTTAACTATACTGTGGCATTAGAATGTATTAAGTCCCTTTAACTTTGTAATTAAGGAACCTATCTGATATTTCTCCAATATCTGGACAAATGTGTGCCTCCTCCTCCCCTTGTAGCCCTCCTTCCCTCTCCGAGTGAGCTCTCCACGGCAGTTGGGATGTTCGCTAGCGATCTAAACTCGCGTTTAAAAGGGTAATGTCAGTGCAAGTGATGCCTCCTAACACATTAGTCGCAGTTGGTCCTTGTCAGTTAAAAGAATCCTTATGATTCCAACTGTTGTGGCAATGTGTGAAACATACAAGGAGTTCGTAGTAGTACTATTTATGTAGCAGAAACATTTAACAAGTGGTACTTGCAACGCAGAGGCATTGTGAGCCACAATATTTTAATTAGACTGTGGCATTAGAATGTATTAAGTCCCTTTAGCTTTGTAATTAAGGAACCTATCTGACATTTCTCCAATATCTGGAGAAATGTGGGCCTCCTCCTCCCCTTATAGCCCTCCTTCCCTCTCCGAGTGAGCTCTCCGCTGCAGTTGGCACGTTCGCTAGCGATCTAAACTCGCGTTTAAAAGGGAGATGGCAGTGCAAGTGATGCCTCCTAACACATTAGTCGCAGTTGGCCCTTGTCAGTTCCAAGGATCCTTATGATTCCAACTGTTGTGGCAATGTGTGACACATACAAGGAGGTCATAGTAGTACTATTTATGTAGCAGAAATATTTAACAAGTGGTACTTGCAACGCAGAGGCATTGTGAGCCACAAAATTTTAACTAGACTGTGGCATTAGAATGTATTAAGTCCCTTTAGCTTTGTAATTAAGGAACCTATCTGACATTTCTCCAATATCTGGAGAAATGTGGGCCTCCTCCTCGCCTTATAGCCCTCCTTCCCTCTCCGAGTGAGCTCTCCGCTGCAGTTGGGACGTTCGCTACCGATCTAAACTCGCGTTTAAAAGGGAGATGCCAGAGCAAGTGATGCCTCCTAACACATTAGTCGCAGTTGGTCCTTGTCAGTTCGAAGGATCCTTACGATTCCAACTGTTGTGGCAATGTGTGACACATACAAGGAGGTCATAGTAGTACTATTTATGTAGCAGAAATATTTAACAACTGGTACTTGAAACGCAGAGGCATTGTGAGCCACAAAATTTTAACTAGACTGTGGCATTAGAATGTATTAAGTCCCTTTAGCTTTGTAATTAAGGAACCTATCTGACATTTCTCCAATATCTGGAGAAATGTGGGCCTCCTCCTCCCCTTATAGCCCTCCTTCCCTCTCCGAGTGAGCTCTCCGCTGCAGTTGGCACGTTCGCTAGCGATCTAAACTCGCGTTTAAAAGGGAGATGGCAGTGCAAGTGATGCCTCCTAACACATTAGTCGCAGTTGGCCCTTGTCAGTTCCAAGGATCCTTATGATTCCAACTGTTGTGGCAATGTGTGACACATACAAGGAGGTCATAGTAGTACTATTTATGTAGCAGAAATATTTAACAAGTGGTACTTGCAACGCAGAGGCATTGTGAGCCACAAAATTTTAACTAGACTGTGGCATTAGAATGTATTAAGTCCCTTTAGCTTTGTAATTAAGGAACCTATCCGATATTTCTCCAATATCTGGACAAATGTGTGCCTCCTCCTCCCCTTATAGCCCTCCTTCCCTCTCCGAGTGAGCTCTCCGCTGCAGTTGGGACGTTCGCTACCGATCTAAACTCGCGTTTAAAAGGGAGATGCCAGAGCAAGTGATGCCTCCTAACACATTAGTCGCAGTTGGTCCTTGTCAGTTCGAAGGATCCTTATGATTCCAACTGTTGTGGCAATGTGTGACACATACAAGGAGGTCATAGTAGTACTAGTTATGTAGCAGAAATATTTAACAAGTGGTACTTGAAACGCAGAGGCATTGTGAGCCACAAAATTTTAACTAGACTGTGGCATTAGAATGTATTAAGTCCCTTTAGCTTTGTAATTAAGGAACCTATCTGACAATTCTCCAATATCTGGAGAAATGTGGGCCTCCACCTCCCCTTATAGCCCTCCTTCCCTCTCTGAGTGAGATCTCCGCTGCAGTTGGCACGTTCGCAACCGATCTAAACTCGCGTTTAAAAGGGAGATGCCAGTGCAAGTGATGCCTCCTAACACATTAGTCGCAGTTGGTCCTTGTCAGTTCCAAGGATCCTTATGAGTCCAACTGTTGTGGCAATGTGTGACACATACAAGGAAGTCATAGTAGTATTATTTATGTAGCAGAAATATTTCACAAGTGGTACTTGCAACGCAGAGGGATTGTGAGCAACAAAATTTTAACTAGACTGTGGCATTAGAATGTATTAAGTCCCTTTAGCTTTGTAATTAAGGAACCTATCTGACATTTCTCCAATATCTGGAGAAATGTGGGCCTCCTCCTCCCCTTATAGCCCTCCTTCCCTCTCCGAGTGAGGTCTCCGCTGCAGTTGGGACGTTCGCTACCGATCTAAACTCGCGTTTAAAAGGGAGATGCCAGTGCAAGTGATGCCTCCTAACACATTAGTCGCAGTTGGTCCTTGTCCGTTCCAATGATCCTTATGATTCCAACTGTTGTGGCAAAGTGTGACACATACAAGGAGGTCATAGTAGTACTATTTATGTAGCAGAAATATTTAACAAGTAGTACTTGCAACGCAGGGGCATTGTGAGCCACAAAATTTTAACTAGACTGTGGCATTAGAATGTATTAAGTCCCTTTAGCTTTGTAATTAAGGAACCTATCTGATATTTCTCCAATATCTGGACAAATGTGTGCCTCCTCCTCCCCTTATAGCCCTCCTTCCCTCTCCGAGTGAGCTCTCCACGGCAGTTGGGATGTTCGCTAGCGATCTAAACTCGCGTTTAATAGGGTAATGTCAGTGCAAGTGATGCCTCCTAACACATTAGTCGCAGTTGGTCCTTGTCAGTTCCAAGAATCCTTATGATTCCAACTGTTGTGGCAATGTGTGAAACATACAAGGAGTTCGTAGTAGTACTATTTATGTAGCAGAAACATTTAACAAGTGGTACTTGCAACGCAGAGGCATTGTGAGCCACAATATTTTAATTAGACTGTGGCATTAGAATGTATTAAGTCCCTTTAGCTTTGTAATTAAGGAACCTATCTGACATTTCTCCAATATCTGGAGAAATGTGGGCCTCCTCCTCCCCTTATAGCCCTCCTTCCCTCTCTGAGTGAGCTCTCCGCTGCAGTTGGCACGTTCGCTACCGATCTAAACTCGCGTTTAAAAGGGAGATGGCAGTGCAAGTGATGCCTCCTAACACATTAGTCGCAGTTGGCCCTTGTCAGTTCCAAGGATCCTTATGATTCCAACTGTTGTGGCAACGTGTGACACATACAAGGAGGTCATAGTAGTACTATTTATGTAGCAGAAATATTTAACAAGTGGTACTTGCAACGCAGAGGCATTGTGAGCCACAAAATTTTAACTAGACTGTGGCATTAGAATGTATTAAGTCCCTTTAGCTTTGTAATTAAGGAACCTATCCGATATTTCTCCAATATCTGGACAAATGTGTGCCTCCTCCTCGCCTTATAGCCCTCCTTCCCTCTCCGAGTGAGCTCTCCGCTGCAGTTGGGACATTCGCTACCGATCTAAACTCGCGTTTAAAAGGGAGATGCCAGAGCAAGTGATGCCTCCGAACACATTAGTCGCAGTTGGTCCTTGTCAGTTCGAGGGATCCTTATGATTCCAACTGTTGTGGCAATGTGTGACACATACAAGGAGGTCATAGTAGTACTATTTATGTAGCAGAAATATTTAACAAGTGGTACTTGAAACGCAGAGGCATTGTGAGCCACAAAATTTTAACTAGACTGTGGCATTAGAATGTATTAAGTCCCTTTAGCTTTGTAATTAAGGAACCTATCTGACATTTCTCCAATATCTGGAGAAATGTGGCCTACTCCTCCCCTTATAGCCCTCCTTCCCTCTCCGAGTGAGGTCTCCGCTGCAGTTGGGACGTTCGCTACCGATCTAAACTCGCGTTTAAAAGGGAGATGCCAGTGCAAGTGATGCCTCCTTACACATTAGTCGCAGTTGGCCCATGTCGGTTCCAAGGATCCTTATGATTCCAACAGTTGTGGCAATGTGTGACACATACAAGGAGGTCATAGTAGTACTATTTATGTAGCAGAAATATTTAACATGTGGTACTTGCAACGCAGAGGCATTGTGAGCCACAAACTTTTAACTAGACTGTGGCATTAGAATGTATTAGGTCCCTTTAGTTTTGTAATTAAGGAACCTATCTGACAATTCTCCAATATCTGGAGAAATGTGGGTCTCCACCTCCCCTTATAGCCCTCCTTCCCTCTCTGAGTGAGATCTCTGCTGCAGTTGGCACGTTCGCAACCGATCTAAACTCGCGTTTAAAAGGGAGATGCCAGTGCAAGTGATGCCTCCTAACACATTAGTCGCAGTTGGTCCTTGTCAGTTCCAAGGATCCTTATGAGTCCAACTGTTGTGGCAATGTGTGACACATACAAGGAAGTCATAGTAGTATTATTTATGTAGCAGAAATATTTAACAAGTGGTACTTGCAACGCAGAGGGATTGTGAGCAACAAAATTTTAACTAGACTGTGGCATTAGAATGTATTAAGTCCCTTTAGCTTTGTAATTAAGGAACCTATCTGACATTTCTCCAATATCTGGAGAAATGTGGGCCTCCTCCTCCCCTTATAGCCCTCCTTCCCTCTCCGAGTGAGGTCTCCGCTGCAGTTGGGACGTTCGCTACCGATCTAAACTCGCGTTTAAAAGGGAGATGCCAGTGCAAGTGATGCCTCCTAACACATTAATCGCAGTTGGTCCTTGTCCGTTCCAATGATCCTTATGATTCCAACTGTTGTGGCACAGTGTGACACATACAAGGAGGTCATAGTAGTACTATTTATGTAGCAGAAATATTTAACAAGTGGTACTTGCAACGCAGGGGCATTGTGAGCCACAAAATTTTAACTAGACTGTGGCATTAGAATGTATTAAGTCCCTTTAGCTTTGTAATTAAGGAACCTATCTGATATTTCTCCAATATCTGGACAAATGTGTGCCTCCTCCTCCCCTTATAGCCCTCCTTCCCTCTCCGAGTGAGCTCTCCACGGCAGTTGGGATGTTCGCTAGCGATCTAAACTCGCGTTTAAAAGGGTAATGTCAGTGCAAGTGATGCCTCCTAACACATTAGTCGCAGTTGGTCCTTGTCAGTTCCAAGAATCCTTATGATTCCAACTGTTGTGGCAATGTGTGAAACATACAAGGAGTTCGTAGTAGTACTATTTATGTAGCAGAAACATTTAACAAGTGGTACTTGCAACGCAGAGGCATTGTGAGCCACAATATTTTAATTAGACTGTGGCATTAGAATGTATTAAGTCCCTTTAGCTTTGTAATTAAGGAACCTATCTGACATTTTTCCAATATCTGGAGAAATGTGGGCCTCCTCCTCCCCTTATAGACCTCCTTCCCTCTCCGAGTGAGCTCTCCGCTGCAGTTGGGACGTTCGCTACCGATCTAAACTCGCGTTTAAAAGGGAGATGGCAGTGCAAGTGATGCCTCCAAACACATTAGTCGCAGTTGGCCCTTGTCAGTTCCAAGGATCCTTATGATTCCAACTGTTGTGGCAATATGTGACACATACAAGGAGGTCATAGTAGTACTATTTATGTAGCAGAAATATTTAACAAGTGGTACTTGCAACGCAGAGGCATTGTGAGCCACAAAATTTTAACTAGACTGTGGCATTAGAATGTATTAAGTCCCTTTAGCTTTGTAATTAAGGAACCTATCCGATATTTCTCCAATATCTGGACAAATGTGTGCCTCCTCCTCCCCGTATAGCCCTCCTTCCCTCTCCGAGTGAGCTCTCCGCTGCAGTTGGGACGTTCGCTACCGATCTAAACTCGCGTTTAAAAGGGAGATGCCAGAGCAAGTGATGCCTCCTAACACATTAGTCGCAGTTGGTCCTTGTCAGTTCGAAGGATCCTTATGATTCCAACTGTTGTGGCAATGTGTGACACATACAAGGAGGTCATAGTAGTACTATTTATGTAGCAGAAATATTTAACAAGTGGTACTTGAAATGCAGAGGCATTGTGAGCCACAAAATTTTAACTAGACTGTGGCATTAGAATGTATTAAGTCCCTTTAGCTTTGTAATTAAGGAACCTATCTGACATTTCTCCAATATCTGGAGAAATGTGGCCTACTCCTCCCCTTATAGCCCTCCTTCCCTCTTCGAGTGAGCTCTCCGCTGCAGTTGGGACGTGGGTACCGATCTAAACTCGCGTTTAAAAGGGAGATGCCAGTGCAAGTGATGCCTCCTTACACATTAGTCGCTGTTGGTCCTTGTCAGTTCCAAGGATCCTTATGAGTCCAACTGTTGTGGCAATGTGTGACACATACAAGGAAGTCATAGTAGTATTATTTATGTAGCAGAAATATTTAACAAGTGGTACTTGCAACGCAGAGGGATTGTGAGCAACAAAATTTTAACTAGACTGTGGCATTAGAATGTATTAAGTCCCTTTAGCTTTGTAATTAAGGAACCTATCTGACATTTCTCCAATATCTGGAGAAATGTGGGCCTCCTCCTCCCCTTATAGCCCTCCTTCCCTCTCCGAGTGAGGTCTCCGCTGCAGTTGGGACGTTCGCTACCGATCTAAACTCGCGTTTAAAAGGGAGATGCCAGTGCAAGTGATGCCTCCTAACACATTAGTCGCAGTTGGTCCTTGTCCGTTCCAATGATCCTTATGATTCCAACTGTTGTGGCAAAGTGTGACACATACAAGGAGGTCATAGTAGTACTATTTATGTAGCAGAAATATTTAACATGTGGTACTTGCAACGCAGAGGCATTGTGAGCCACAAAATTTTAACTAGACTGTGGCATTAGAATGTATTAGGTCCCTTTAGTTTTGTAATTAAGGAACCTATCTGACAATTCTCCAATATCTGGAGAAATGTGGGCCTCCACCACCCCTTATAGCCCTCCTTCCCTCTCTGAGTGAGATCTCCGCTGCAGTTGGCACGTTCGCTAGCGATCTAAACTCGCGTTTAAAAGGGAGATGCCAGTGCAAGTGATGCCTCCTAACACATTAGTCGCAGTTGGTCCTTGTCAGTTCCAAGGATCCTTATGAGTCCAACTGTTGTGGCAATGTGTGACACATACAAGGAAGTCATAGTAGTATTATTTATGTAGCAGAAATATTTAACAAGTGGTACTTGCAACGCAGAGGGATTGTGAGCAACAAAATTTTAACTAGACTGTGGCATTAGAATGTATTAAGTCCCTTTAGCTTTGTAATTAAGGAACCTATCTGACATTTCTCCAATATCTGGAGAAATGTGGGCCTCCTCCTCCCCTTATAGCCCTCCTTCCCTCTCCGAGTGAGGTCTCCGCTGCAGTTGGGACGTTCGCTACCGATCTAAACTCGCGTTTAAAAGGGAGATGCCAGTGCAAGTGATGCCTCCTAACACATAATTCGCAGTTGGTCCTTGTCCGTTCCAATGATCCTTATGATTCCAACTGTTGTGGCACAGTGTGACACATACAAGGAGGTCATAGTAGTACTATTTATGTAGCAGAAATATTTAACAAGTGGTACTTGCAACGCAGGGGCATTGTGAGCCACAAAATTTTAACTAGACTGTGGCATTAGAATGTATTAAGTCCCTTTAGCTTTGTAATTAAGGAACCTATCTGATATTTCTCCAATATCTGGACAAATGTGTGCCTCCTCCTCCCCTTATAGCCCTCCTTCCCTCTCCGAGTGAGCTCTCCACGGCAGTTGGGATGTTCGCTAGCGTACTAAACTCGCGTTTAAAAGGGTAATGTCAGTGCAAGTGATGCCTCCTAACACATTAGTCGCAGTTGGTCCTTGTCAGTTCCAAGAATCCTTATGATTCCAACTGTTGTGGCAATGTGTGAAACATACAAGGAGTTCGTAGTAGTACTATTTATGTAGCAGAAACATTTAACAAGTGGTACTTGCAACGCAGAGGCATTGTGAGCCACAATATTTTAATTAGACTGTGGCATTAGAATGTATTAAGTCCCTTTAGCTTTGTAATTAAGGAACCTATCTGACATTTCTCCAGTATCTGGAGAAATGTGGGCCTCCTCCTCCCCTTATAGACCTCCTTCCCTCTCCGAGTGAGCTCTCCGCTGCAGTTGGCACGTTCGCTACCGATCTAAACTCGCGTTTAAAAGGGAGATGGCAGTGCAAGTGATGCCTCCAAACACATTAGTCGCAGTTGGCCCTTGTCAGTTCCAAGGATCCTTATGATTCCAACTGTTGTGGCAATGTGTGACACATACAAGGAGGTCATAGTAGTACTATTTGTGTAGCAGAAATATTTAACAAGTGGTACTTGCAACGCAGAGGCATTGTGAGCCACAAAATTTTAACTAGACTGTGGCATTAGAATGTATTAAGTCCCTTTAGCTTTGTAATTAAGGAACCTATCCGATATTTCTCCAATATCTGGACAAATGTGTGCCTCCTCCTCCCCTTATAGCCCTCCTTCCCTCTCCGAGTGAGGTCTCCGCTGCAGTTGGGACGTTCGCTACCGATCTAAACTCGCGTTTAAAAGGGAGATGCCAGAGCAAGTGATGCCTCCTAACACATTAGTCGCAGTTGGTCCTTGTCAGTTAGAAGGATCCTTATGATTCCAACTGTTGTGGCAATGTGTGACACATACAAGGAGGTCATAGTAGTACTATTTATGTAGCAGAAATATTTAACATGTGGTACTTGCAACGCAGAGGCATTGTGAGCCACAAAATTTTAACTAGACTGTGGCATTAGAATGTATTAGGTCCCTTTAGTTTTGTAATTAAGAAACCTATCTGACAATTCTCCAATATCTGGAGAAATGTGGGCCTCCACCTCCCCTTATAGCCCTCCTTCCCTCTCTGAGTGAGATCTCCGCTGCAGTTGGCACGTTCGCAACCGATCTAAACTCGCGTTTAAAAGGGAGATGCCAGTGCAAGTGATGCCTCCTAACACATTAGTCGCTGTTGGTCCTTGTCAGTTCCAAGGACCCTTATGAGTCCAACTGTTGTGGCAATGTGTGACACATACAAGGAAGTCATAGTAGTATTATTTATGTAGCAGAAATATTTAACAAGTGGTACTTGCAACGCAGAGGGATTGTGAGCAACAAAATTTTAACTAGACTGTGGCATTAGAATGTATTAAGTCCCTTTAGCTTTGTAATTAAGGAACCTATCTGACATTTCTCCAATATCTGGAGAAATGTGGGCCTCCTCCTCCCCTTATAGCCCTCCTTCCCTCTCCGAGTGAGGTCTCCGCTGCAGTTGGGACGTTCGCTACCGATCTAAACTCGCGTTTAAAATTGAGATGCCAATGCAAGTGATGCCTCCTAACACATTAGTCGCAGTTGGTCCTTGTCCGTTCCAATGATCCTTATGATTCCAACTGTTGTGGCACAGTGTGACACATACAAGGAGGTCATAGTAGTACTATTTATGTAGCAGAAATATTTAAGAAGTGGTACTTGCAACGCAGGGGCATTGTGAGCCACAAAATTTTAACTAGACTGTGGCATTAGAATGTATTAAGTCCCTTTAGCTTTGTAATTAAGGAACCTATCTGATATTTCTCCAATATCTGGACAAATGTGTGCCTCCTCCTCCCCTTATAGCCCTCCTTCCCTCTCCGAGTGAGCTCTCCACGGCAGTTGGGATGTTCGCTAGCGTACTAAACTCGCGTTTAAAAGGGTAATGTCAGTGCAAGTGATGCCTCCTAACACATTAGTCGCAGTTGGTCCTTGTCAGTTCCAAGAATCCTTATGATTCCAACTGTTGTGGCAATGTGTGAAACATACAAGGAGTTCGTAGTAGTACTATTTATGTAGCAGAAACATTTAACAAGTGGTACTTGCAACGCAGAGGCATTGTGAGCCACAATATTTTAATTAGACTGTGGCATTAGAATGTATTAAGTCCCTTTAGCTTTGTAATTAAGGAACCTATCTGACATTTCTCCAATATCTGGAGAAATGTGGCCTACTCCTCCCCTTATAGCCCTCCTTCCCTCTTCGAGTGAGCTCTCCGCTGCAGTTGGGACGTTGGCTACCGATCTAAACTCGCGTTTAAAAGGGAGATGCCAGTGCAAGTGATGCCTCCTTACACATTAGTCGCAGTTGGCCCATGTCGGTTCCAAGGATCCTTATGATTCCAACTGTTGTGGCAATGTGTGACACATACAAGGAGGTCATAGTAGTACTATTTATGTAGCAGAAATATTTAACATGTGGTACTTGCAACGCAGAGGCATTGTGAGCCACAAAATTTTAACTAGACTGTGGCATTAGAATGTATTAGGTCCCTTTAGTTTTGTAATTAAGAAACCTATCTGACAATTCTCCAATATCTGGACAAATGTGGGCCTCCACCTCCCCTTATAGCCCTCCTTCCCTCTCTGAGTGAGATCTCCGCTGCAGTTGGCACGTTCGCAACCGATCTAAACTCGCGTTTAAAAGGGAGATGCCAGTGCAAGAGATGCCTCCTAACACATTAGTCGCAGTTGGTCCTTGTCAGTTCCAAGGATCCTTATGAGTCCAACTGTTGTGGCAATGTGTGACACATACAAGGAAGTCATAGTAGTATTATTTATGTAGCAGAAATATTTAACAAGTGGTACTTGCAACGCAGAGGGATTGTGAGCAACAAAATTTTAACTAGACTGTGGCATTAGAATGTATTAAGTCCCTTTAGCTTTGTAATTAAGGAACCTATCTGACATTTCTCCAATATCTGGAGAAATGTGGGCCTCCTCCTCCCCTTATAGCCCTCCTTCCCTCTCCGAGTGAGGTCTCCGCTGCAGTTGGGACGTTCGCTACCGATCTAAACTCGCGTTTAAAAGGGAGATGCCAGTGCAAGTGATGCCTCCTAACACATTAATCGCAGTTGGTCCTTGTCCGTTCCAATGATCCTTATGATTCCAACTGTTGTGGCACAGTGTGACACATACAAGGAGGTCATAGTAGTACTATTTATGTAGCAGAAATATTTAACAAGTGGTACTTGCAACGCAGGGGCATTGTGAGCCACAAAATTTTAACTAGACTGTGGCATTAGAATGTATTAAGTCCCTTTAGCTTTGTAATTAAGGAACCTATCTGATATTTCTCCAATATCTGGACAAATGTGTGCCTCCTCCTCCCCTTATAGCCCTCCTTCCCTCTCCGAGTGAGCTCTCCACGGCAGTTGGGATGTTCGCTAGCGATCTAAACTCGCGTTTAAAAGGGTAATGTCAGTGCAAGTGATGCCTCCTAACACATTAGTCGCAGTTGGTCCTTGTCAGTTCCAAGAATCCTTATGATTCCAACTGTTGTGGCAATGTGTGAAACATACAAGGAGTTCGTAGTAGTACTATTTATGTAGCAGAAACATTTAACAAGTGGTACTTGCAACGCAGAGGCATTGTGAGCCACAATATTTTAATTAGACTGTGGCATTAGAATGTATTAAGTGCCTTTAGCTTTGTAATTAAGGAACCTATCTGACATTTCTCCAGTATCTGGAGAAATGTGGGCCTCCTCCTCCCCTTATAGACCTCCTTCCCTCTCCGAGTGAGCTCTCCGCTGCAGTTGGCACGTTCGCTACCGATCTAAACTCGCGTTTAAAAGGGAGATGGCAGTGCAAGTGATGCCTCCAAACACATTAGTCGCAGTTGGCCCTTGTCAGTTCCAAGGATCCTTATGATTCCAACTGTTGTGGCAATGTGTGACACATACAAGGAGGTCATAGTAGTACTATTTGTGTAGCAGAAATATTTAACAAGTGGTACTTGCAACGCAGAGGCATTGTGAGCCACAAAATTTTAACTAGACTGTGGCATTAGAATGTATTAAGTCCCTTTAGCTTTGTAATTAAGGAACCTATCCGATATTTCTCCAATATCTGGACAAATGTGTGCCTCCTCCTCCCCTTATAGCCCTCCTTCCCTCTCCGAGTGAGGTCTCCGCTGCAGTTGGGACGTTCGCTACCGATCTAAACTCGCGTTTAAAAGGGAGATGCCAGAGCAAGTGATGCCTCCTAACACATTAGTCGCAGTTGGTCCTTGTCAGTTAGAAGGATCCTTATGATTCCAACTGTTGTGGCAATGTGTGACACATACAAGGAGGTCATAGTAGTACTATTTATGTAGCAGAAATATTTAACAAGTGGTACTTGAAACGCAGAGGCATTGTGAGCAACAAAATTTTAACTAGACTGTGGCATTAGAATGTATTAAGTCCCTTTAGCTTTGTAATTAAGGAACCTATCTGACATTTCTCCACTATCTGGAGAAATGTGGCCTACTCCTCCCCTTATAGCCCTCCTTCCCTCTTCGAGTGAGCTCTCCGCTGCAGTTGGGACGTTGGCTACCGATCTAAACTCGCGTTTAAAAGGGAGATGCCAGTGCAAGTGATGCCTCCTTACACATTAGTCGCAGTTGGCCCATGTCGGTTCCAAGGATCCTTATGATTCCAACTGTTGTGGCAATGTGTGACACATACAAGGAGGTCATAGTAGTACTATTTATGTAGCAGAAATATTTAACATGTGGTACTTGCAACGCAGAGGCATTGTGAGCCACAAAATTTTAACTAGACTGTGGCATTAGAATGTATTAGGTCCCTTTAGTTTTGTTATTAAGAAACCTATCTGACAATTCTCCAATATCTGGAGAAATGTGGGCCTCCACCTCCCCTTATAGCCCTCCTTCCCTCTCTGAGTGAGATCTCCGCTGCAGTTGGCACGTTCGCAACCGATCTAAACTCGCGTTTAAAAGGGAGATGCCAGTGCAAGTGATGCCTCCTAACACATTAGTCGCTGTTGGTCCTTGTCAGTTCCAAGGACCCTTATGAGTCCAACTGTTGTGGCAATGTGTGACACATACAAGGAAGTCATAGTAGTATTATTTATGTAGCAGAAATATTTAACAAGTGGTACTTGCAACGCAGAGGGATTGTGAGCAACAAAATTTTAACTAGACTGTGGCATTAGAATGTATTAAGTCCCTTTAGCTTTGTAATTAAGGAACCTATCTGACATTTCTCCAATATCTGGAGAAATGTGGGCCTCCTCCTCCCCTTATAGCCCTCCTTCCCTCTCCGAGTGAGGTCTCCGCTGCAGTTGGGACGTTCGCTACCGATCTAAACTCGCGTTTAAAAGGGAGATGCCAATGCAAGTGATGCCTCCTAACACATTAGTCGCAGTTGGTCCTTGTCCGTTCCAATGATCCTTATGATTCCAACTGTTGTGGCAAAGTGTGACACATACAAGGAGGTCATAGTAGTACTATTTATGTAGCAGAAATATTTAACAAGTGGTACTTGCAACGCAGGGGCATTGTGAGCCACAAAATTTTAACTAGACTGTGGCATTAGAATGTATTAAGTCCCTTTAGCTTTGTAATTAAGGAACCTATCTGATATTTCTCCAATATCTGGACAAATGTGTGCCTCCTCCTCCCCTTATAGCCCTCCTTCCCTCTCCGAGTGAGCTCTCCACGGCAGTTGGGATGTTCGCTAGCGATCTAAACTCGCGTTTAAAAGGGTAATGTCAGTGCAAGTGATGCCTCCTAACACATTAGTCGCAGTTGGTCCTTGTCAGTTCCAAGAATCCTTATGATTCCAACTGTTGTGGCAATGTGTGAAACATACAAGGAGTTCGTAGTAGTACTATTTATGTAGCAGAAACATTTAACAAGTGGTACTTGCAACGCAGAGGCATTGTGAGCCACAATATTTTAATTAGACTGTGGCATTAGAATGTATTAAGTCCCTTTAGCTTTGTAATTAAGGAACCTATCTGACATTTCTCCAATATCTGGAGAAATGTGGGCCTCCTCCTCCCCTTATAGCCCTCCTTCCCTCTCCGAGTGAGCTCTCCGCTGCAGTTGGCACGTTCGCTAGCGATCTAAACTCGCGTTTAAAAGGGAGATGGCAGTGCAAGTGATGCCTCCTAACACATTAGTCGCAGTTGGCCCTTGTCAGTTCCAAGGATCCTTATGATTCCAACTGTTGTGGCAATGTGTGACACATACAAGGAGGTCATAGTAGTACTATTTATGTAGCAGAAATATTTAACAAGTGGTACTTGAAACGCAGAGGCATTGTGAGCAACAAAATTTTAACTAGACTGTGGCATTAGAATGTATTAAGTCCCTTTAGCTTTGTAATTAAGGAACCTATCTGACATTTCTCCAATATCTGGAGAAATGTGGCCTACTCCTCCCCTTATAGCCCTCCTTCCCTCTTCGAGTGAGCTCTCCGCTGCAGTTGGGACGTTGGCTACCGATCTAAACTCGCGTTTAAAAGGGAGATGCCAGTGCAAGTGATGCCTCCTTACACATTAGTCGCAGTTGGCCCATGTCGGTTCCAAGGATCCTTATGATTCCAACTGTTGTGGCAATGTGTGACACATACAAGGAGGTCATAGTAGTACTATTTATGTAGCAGAAATATTTAACATGTGGTACTTGCAACGCAGAGGCATTGTGAGCCACAAAATTTTAACTAGACTGTGGCATTAGAATGTATTAGGTCCCTTTAGTTTTGTAATTAAGAAACCTATCTGACAATTCTCCAATATCTGGAGAAATGTGGGCCTCCACCTCCCCTTATAGCCCTCCTTCCCTCTCTGAGTGAGATCTCCGCTGCAGTTGGCACGTTCGCAACCGATCTAAACTCGCGTTTAAAAGGGAGATGCCAGTGCAAGAGATGCCTCCTAACACATTAGTCGCAGTTGGTCCTTGTCAGTTCCAAGGATCCTTATGAGTCCAACTGTTGTGGCAATGTGTGACACATACAAGGAAGTCATAGTAGTATTATTTATGTAGCAGAAATATTTAACAAGTGGTACTTGCAACGCAGAGGGATTGTGAGCAACAAAATTTTAACTAGACTGTGGCATTAGAATGTATTAAGTCCCTTTAGCTTTGTAATTAAGGAACCTATCTGACATTTCTCCAATATCTGGAGAAATGTGGGCCTCCTCCTCCCCTTATAGCCCTCCTTCCCTCTCCGAGTGAGGTCTCCGCTGCAGTTGGGACGTTCGCTACCGATCTAAACTCGCGTTTAAAAGGGAGATGCCAGTGCAAGTGATGCCTCCTAACACATTAGTCGCAGTTGGTCCTTGCCCGTTCCAATGATCCTTATGATTCCAACTGTTGTGGCAAAGTGTGACACATACAAGGAGGTCATAGTAGTACTATTTATGTAGCAGAAATATTTAACAAGTGGTACTTGCAACGCAGGGGCATTGTGAGCCACAAAATTTTAACTAGACTGTGGCATTAGAATGTATTAAGTCCCTTTAGCTTTGTAATTAAGGAACCTATCTGATATTTCTCCAATATCTGGACAAATGTGTGCCTCCTCCTCCCCTTATAGCCCTCCTTCCCTCTCCGAGTGAGCTCTCCACGGCAGTTGGGATGTTCGCTAGCGATCTAAACTCGTGTTTAAAAGGGTAATGTCAGTGCAAGTGATGCCTCCTAACACATTAGTCGCAGTTGGTCCTTGTCAGTTCCAAGAATCCTTATGATTCCAACTGTTGTGGCAATGTGTGAAACATACAAGGAGTTCGTAGTAGTACTATTTATGTAGCAGAAACATTTAACAAGTGGTACTTACAACGCAGAGGCATTGTGAGCCACAATATTTTAATTAGAATGTATTAAGTCCCTTTAGCTTTGTAATTAAGGAACCTATCTGACATTTCTCCAATATCTGGAGAAATGTGGGCCTCCTCCTCCCCTTATAGCCCTCCTTCCCTCTCCGAGTGAGCTCTCCGCTGCAGTTGGCACGTTCGCTAGCGATCTAAACTCGCGTTTAAAAGGGAGATGGCAGTGCAAGTGATGCCTCCTAACACATTAGTCGCAGTTGGCCCTTGTCAGTTCCAAGGATCCTTATGATTCCAACTGTTGTGGCAATGTGTGACACATACAAGGAGGTCATAGTAGTACTATTTATGTAGCAGAAATATTTAACAAGTGGTACTTGCAACGCAGAGGCATTGTGAGCCACAAAATTTTAACTAGACTGTGGCATTAGAATGTATTAAGTCCCTTTAGCTTTGTAATTAAGGAACCTATCCGATATTTCTCCAATATCTGGACAAATGTGTGCCTCCTCCTCCCCTTATAGCCCTCCTTCCTTCTCCGAGTGAGCTCTCCGCTGCAGTTGGGACGTTCGCTACCGATCTAAACTCGCGTTTAAAAGGGAGATGCCAGAGCAAGTGATGCCTCCTAACACATTAGTCGCAGTTGGTCCTTGTCAGTTCGAAGGATCCTTATGATTCCAACTGTTGTGGCAATGTGTGACACATACAAGGAGGTCATAGTAGTACTATTTATGTAGCAGAAATATTTAACAAGTGGTACTTGAAACGCAGAGGCATTGTGAGCCACAAAATTTTAACTAGACTGTGGCATTAGAATGTATTAAGTCCCTTTAGCTTTGTAATTAAGGAACCTATCTGACATTTCTCCAATATCTGGACAAATGTGGCCTACTCCTCCCCTTATAGCCCTCCTTCCCACTTCGAGTGAGCTCTCCGCTGCAGTTGGGACGTTGGCTACCGATCTAAACTCGCGTTTAAAAGGGAGATGCCAGTGCAAGTGATGCCTCCTTACACATTAGTCGCAGTTGGCCCATGTCGGTTCCAAGGATCCTTATGATTCCAACTGTTGTGGCAATGTGTGACACATACAAGGAGGTCATAGTAGTACTATTTATGTAGCAGAAATATTTAACATGTGGTACTTGCAACGCAGAGGCATTGTGAGCCACAAAATTTTAACTAGACTGTGGCATTAGAATGTATTAGGTCCCTTTAGTTTTGTAATTAAGGAACCTATCTGACAATTCTCCAATATCTGGAGAAATGTGGGCCTCCACCTCCCCTGATAGCCCTCCTTCCCTCTCTGAGTGAGATCTCTGCTGCAGTTGGCACGTTCGCAACCGATCTAAACTCGCGTTTAAAAGGGAGATGCCAGTGCAAGTGATGCCTCCTAACACATTAGTCGCAGTTGGTCCTTGTCAGTTCCAAGGATCCTTATGAGTCCAACTGTTGTGGCAATGTGTGACACATACAAGGAAGTCATAGTAGTATTATTTATGTAGCAGAAATATTTAACAAGTGGTACTTGCAACGCAGAGGGATTGTGAGCAACAAAATTTTAACTAGACTGTGGCATTAGAATGTATTAAGTCCCTTTAGCTTTGTAATTAAGGAACCTATCTGACCATTCTCCAATATCTGGAGAAATGTGGGCCTCCTCCTCCCCTTATAGCCCTCCTTCCCTCTCCGAGTGAGGTCTCCGCTGCAGTTGGGACGTTCGCTACCGATCTAAACTCGCGTTTAAAAGGGAGATGCCAGTGCAAGTGATGCCTCCTAACACATTAGTCGCAGTTGGTCCTTGTCCGTTCCAAAGATCCTTATGATTCCAACTGTTGTGGCAAAGTGTGACACATACAAGGAGGTCATAGTAGTACTATTTATGTAGCAGAAATATTTAACAAGTGGTACTTGCAACGCAGGGGCATTGTGAGCCACAAAATTTTAACTAGACTGTGGCATTAGAATGTATTAAGTCCCTTTAGCTTTGTAATTAAGGAACCTATCTGATATTTCTCCAATATCTGGACAAATGTGTGCCTCCTCCTGCCCTTATAGCCCTCCTTCCCTCTCCGAGTGAGCTCTCCACGGCAGGTGGGATGTTCGCTAGCGATCTAAACTCGCGTTTAAAAGGGTAATGTCAGTGCAAGTGATGCCTCCTAACACATTAGTCGCAGTTGGTCCTTGTCAGTTCCAAGAATCCTTATGATTCCAACTGTTGTGGCAATGTGTGAAACATACAAGGAGTTCGTAGTAGTACTATTTATGTAGCAGAAACATTTAACAAGTGGTACTTGCAACGCAGAGGCATTGTGAGCCACAATATTTCAATTAGACTGTGGCATTAGAATGTATTAAGTCCCTTTAGCTTTGTAATTAAGGAACCTATCTGACATTTCTCCAATATCTGGAGAAATGTGGGCCTCCTCCTCGCCTTATAGCCCTCCTTCCCTCTCCGAGTGAGCTCTCCGCTGCAGTTGGGACGTTCGCTACCGATCTAAACTCGCGTTTAAAAGGGAGATGCCAGAGCAAGTGATGCCTCCTAACACATTAGTCGCAGTTGGTCCTTGTCAGTTCGAAGGATCCTTATGATTCCAACTGTTGTGGCAATGTGTGACACATACAAGGAGGTCATAGTAGTACTATTTATGTAGCAGAAATATTTAACAACTGGTACTTGAAACGCAGAGGCATTGTGAGCCACAAAATTTTAACTAGACTGTGGCATTAGAATGTATTAAGTCCCTTTAGCTTTGTAATTAAGGAACCTATCTGACATTTCTCCAATATCTGGAGAAATGTGGGCCTCCTCCTCCCTTTATAGCCCTCCTTCCCTCTCCGAGTGAGCTCTCCGGTGCAGTTGGCACGTTCGCTACCGATCTAAACTCGCGTTTAAAAGGGAGATGGCAGTGCAAGTGATGCCTCCTAACACATTAGTCGCAGTTGGTCCTTGTCAGTTCGAAGGATCCTTACGATTCCAACTGTTGTGGCAATGTGTGACACATACAAGGAGGTCATAGTAGTACTATTTATGTAGCAGAAATATTTAACAACTGGTACTTGAAACGCAGAGGCATTGTGAGCCACAAAATTTTAACTAGACTGTGGCATTAGAATGTATTAAGTCCCTTTAGCTTTGTAATTAAGGAACCTATCTGACATTTCTCCAATATCTGGAGAAATGTGGGCCTCCTCCTCCCCTTATAGCCCTCCTTCCCTCTCCGAGTGAGCTCTCCGCTGCAGTTGGCACGTTCGCTACCGATCTAAACTCGCGTTTAAAAGGGAGATGGCAGTGCAAGTGATGCCTCCTAACACATTAGTCGCAGTTGGCCCTTGTCAGTTCCAAGGATCCTTATGATTCCAACTGTTGTGGCAATGTGTGACACATACAAGGAGGTCATAGTAGTACTATTTATGTAGCAGAAATATTTAACAAGTGGTACTTGCAACGCAGAGGCATTGTGAGCCACAAAATTTTAACTAGACTGTGGCATTAGAATGTATTAAGTCCCTTTAGCTTTGTAATTAAGGAACCTATCCGATATTTCTCCAATATCTGGACAAATGTGTGCCTCCTCCTCCCCTTATAGCCCTCCTTCCCTCTCCGAGTGAGCTCTCCACTGCAGTTGGGACGTTCGCTACCGATCTAAACTCGCGTTTAAAAGGGAGATGCCAGAGCAAGTGATGCCTCCTAACACATTAGTCGCAGTTGGTCCTTGTCAGTTCGAAGGATCCTTATGATTCCAACTGTTGTGGCAATGTGTGACACATACAAGGAGGTCATAGTAGTACTATTTATGTAGCAGAAATATTTAACAAGTGGTACTTGAAACGCAGAGGCATTGTGAGCCACAAAATTTTAACTAGACTGTGGCATTAGAATGTATTAAGTCCCTTTAGCTTTGTAATTAAGGAACCTATCTGACATTTTTCCAATATCTGGAGAAATGTGGCCTACTCCTCCCCTTATAGCCCTCCTTCCCACTTCGAGTGAGCTCTCCGCTGCAGTTGGGACGTTGGCTACCGATCTAAACTCGCGTTTAAAAGGGAGATGCCAGTGCAAGTGATGCCTCCTTACACATTAGTCGCAGTTGGCCCATGTCGGTTCCAAGGATCCTTATGATTCCAACTGTTGTGGCAATGTGTGACACATACAAGGAGGTCATAGTAGTACTATTTATGTAGCAGAAATATTTAACATGTGGTACTTGCAACGCAGAGGCATTGTGAGCCACAAAATTTTAACTAGACTGTGGCATTAGAATGTATTAGGTCCCTTTAGTTTTGTAATTAAGGAACCTATCTGACAATTCTCCAATATCTGGAGAAATGTGGGCCTCCACCTCCCCTTATAGCCCTCCTTCCCTCTCTGAGTGAGATCTCCGCTGCAGTTGGCACGTTCGCAACCGATCTAAACTCGCGTTTAAAAGGGACATGCCAGTGCAAGTGATGCCTCCTAACACATTAGTCGCAGTTGGTCCTTGTCAGTTCCAAGGATCCTTATGAGTCCAACTGTTGTGGCAATGTGTGACACATACAAGGAAGTCATAGTAGTATTATTTATGTAGCAGAAATATTTAACAAGTGGTACTTGCAACGCAGAGGGATTGTGAGCAACAAAATTTTAACTAGACTGAGGCATTAGAATGTATTAAGTCCCTTTAGCTTTGTAATTAAGGAACCTATCTGACATTTCTCCAATATCTGGAGAAATGTGGGCCTCCTCCTCCCCTTATAGCCCTCCTTCCCTCTCCGAGTGAGGTCTCCGCTGCAGTTGGGACGTTCGCTACCGATCTAAACTCGCGTTTAAAAGGGAGATGCCAGTGCAAGTGATGCCTCCTAACACATTAGTCGCAGTTGGTCCTTGTCCGTTCCAAAGATCCTTATGATTCCAACTGTTGTGGCAAAGTGTGACACATACAAGGAGGTCATAGTAGTACTATTTATGTAGCAGAAATATTTAACAAGTGGTACTTGCAACGCAGGGGCATTGTGAGCCACAAAATTTTAACTAGGCTGTGGCATTAGAATGTATTAAGTCCCTTTAGCTTTGTAATTAAGGAACCTATCTGATATTTCTCCAATATCTGGACAAATGTGTGCCTCCTCCTGCCCTTATAGCCCTCCTTCCCTCTCCGAGTGAGCTCTCCACGGCAGTTGGGATGTTCGCTAGCGATCTAAACTCGCGTTTAAAAGGGTAATGTCAGTGCAAGTGATGCCTCCTAACACATTAGTCGCAGTTGGTCCTTGTCAGTTCCAAGAATCCTTATGATTCCAACTGTTGTGGCAATGTGTGAAACATACAAGGAGTTCGTAGTAGTACTATTTATGTAGCAGAAACATTTAACAAGTGGTACTTGCAACGCAGAGGCATTGTGAGCCACAATATTTCAATTAGACTGTGGCATTAGAATGTATTAAGTCCCTTTAGCTTTGTAATTAAGGAACCTATCTGACATTTCTCCAATATCTGGAGAAATGTGGGCCTCCTCCTCCCCTTATAGCCCCCCTTCCCTCTCCGAGTGAGCTCTCCGCTGCAGTTGGCACGTTCGCTAGCGATCTAAACTCGCGTTTAAAAGGGAGATGGCAGTGCAAGTGATGCCTCCTAACACATTAGTCGCAGTTGGCCCTTGTCAGTTCCAAGGTTCCTTATGATTCCAACTGTTGTGGCAATGTGTGACACATACAAGGAGGTCATAGTAGTACTATTTATGTAGCAGAAATATTTAACAAGTGGTACTTGCAACGCAGAGGCATTGTGAGCCACAAAATTTTAACTAGACTGTGGCATTAGAATGTATTAAGTCCCTTTAGCTTTGTAATTAAGGAACCTATCTGACATTTCTCCAATATCTGGAGAAATGTGGGCCTCCTCCTCCCCTTATAGCCCTCCTTCCCTCTCCGAGTGAGCTCTCCGCTGCAGTTGGCACGTTCGCTACCGATCTAAACTCGCGTTTAAAAGGGAGATGGCAGTGCAAGCGATGCCTCCTAACACATTAGTCGCAGTTGGCCCTTGTCAGTTCCAAGGATCCTTATGATTCCAACTGTTGTGGCAATGTGTGACACATACAAGGAGGTCATAGTAGTACTATTTATGTAGCAGAAATATTTAACAAGTGGTACTTGCAACGCAGAGGCATTGTGAGCCACAAAAATTTAACTAGACTGTGGCATTAGAATGTATTAAGTCCCTTTAGCTTTGTAATTAAGGAACCTATCCGATATTTCTCCAATATCTGGACAAATGTGTGCCTCCTCCTCCCCTTATAGCCCTCCTTCCCTCTCCGAGTGAGCTCTCCACTGCAGTTGGGATGTTCGCTAGCGATCTAAACTTGCGTTTAAAAGGGAGATGTCAGTGCAAGTGATGCCTCCTAACACATTAGTCGCAGTTGGTCCTTGTCCGTTCCAAGGATCCTTATGACTCAACTGTTGTGGCAATGTGTGCAACATACAAGGAGTTCGTAGTAGTACTATTTATGTAGCAGAAACATTTAACAAGTGGTACTTGCAACGCAGAGGCATTGTGAGCCACAAAATTTTAACTAGACTGTGGCATTAGAATGTTTTAAGTCCCTTTAGCTTTGTAATTAAGGAACCTATCTGACATTTCTCCAATATCTGGAGAAATGTGGGCCTCCTCCTCCCCTTATAGCCCTCCTTCCCTCTCCGAGTGAGCTCTCCACTGCAGTTGGGATGTTCGCTAGCGATCTAAACTCGCGTTTAAAAGGGAGATGTCAGTGCAAGTGATGCCTCCTAACACATTAGTCGCAGTTGGCCCTTGTCAGTTCCAAGGATCCTTATGATTCCAACTGTTGTGGCAATGTATGACACATACAAGGAGGTCATAGTAGTACTATTTATGTAGCAGAAATATTTAACAAGTGGTAGTTGCAACGCAGAGGCATTGTGAGCCACAAAAATTTAACTAGACTGTGGCATTAGAATGTATTAAGTCCCTTTAGCTTTGTAATTAAGGAACCTATCTGACATTTCTCCAATATCTGGAGAAATGTGGGCCTCCTCCTCCCCTTATAGCCCTCCTTCCCTCTCCGAGTGAGCTCTCCACTGCAGTTGGGATGTTCGCTAGCGATCTAAACTCGCGTTTAAAAGGGAGATGTCAGTGCAAGTGATGCCTCCTAACACATTAGTCGCAGTTGGTCCTTGTCAGTTCCAAGAATCCTTATGATTCCAACTGTTGTGGCAATGTGTGAAACATACAAGGAGTTCGTAGTAGTACTATTTATGTAGCAGAAACATTTAACAAGTGGTACTTGCAATGCAGAGGCATTGTGAGCCACAAAATTTTAACTAGACTGTGGCATTAGAATGTATTAAGTCCCTTTAGCTTTGTAATTAAGGAACCTATCTGACATTTCTCCAATATCTGGTGAAATGTGGGCCTCCTCCTCGCCTTATAGCCCTCCTTCCCTCTCCGAGTGAGCTCTCCACTGCAGTTGGGATGTTCGCTAGCGATCTAAACTCGCGTTTAAAAGGGAGATGTCAGTGCAAGTGATGCCTCCTAACACATTAGTCGCAGTTGGTCCTTGTCAGTTCCAAGAATCCTTATGATTTCAACTGTTGTTGCAATGAATGAAACATACAAGGAGTTCGTAGTAGTACTATTTATGTAGCAGAAACATTTAACAAGTGGTACTTGCAACGCAGAGGCATTGTGAGCCACAAAATTTTAACTAGACTGTGGCATTAGAATGTATTAAGTCCCTTTAGCTTTGTAATTAAGGAACCTATCTGACATTTCTCCAATATCTGGAGAAATGTGGGCCTCCTCCTCGCCTTATAGCCCTCCTTCCCTCTCCGAGTGAGCTCTCCACTGCAGTTGGGATGTTCGCTAGTGATCTAAACTCGCGTTTAAAAGGGAGATGTCAGTGCAAGTGATGCCTCCTAACACATTAGTCGCAGTTGGTCCTTGTCAGTTCCAAGAATCCTTATGATTCCAACTGTTGTGGCAATGTGTGAAACATACAAGGAGTTCGTAGTAGTACTATTTATGTAGCAGAAACATTTAACAAGTGGTACTTGCAACGCAGAGGCATTGTGAGCCACAAAATTTTAACTAGACTGTGGCATTAGAATGTATTAAGTCCCTTTAGCTTTGTAATTAAGGAACCTATCTGACATTTCTCCAACATCTGGAGAAATGTGGGCCTCCTCCTCCCCTTATAGCCCTCCTTCCCTCTCCGAGTGAGCTCTCCGCTGCAGTTGGCACGTTCGCTAGCGATCTAAACTCGCGTTTAAAAGGGAGATGGCAGTGCAAGTGATGCCTCCTAACACATTAGTCGCAGTTGGTCCTTGTCAGTTCGAAGGATCCTTATGATTCCAACTGTTGTGGCAATGTGTGACACACACAAGGAGGTCATAGTAGTACTATTTATGTAGCAGAATTATTTAACAAGTGGTACTTGCAACGCAGAGGCATTGTGAGCCAAAATATTTTAATTAGACTGTGGCATTAGAATGTATTAAGTCCCTTTAGCTTTGTAATTAAGGAACCTATCTGACATTTCTCCAATATCTGGAGAAATGTGGGCCTCCTCCTCGCCTTATAGCCCTCCTTCCCTCTCCGAGTGAGCTCTCCGCTGCAGTTGGGACGTTGGCTACCGATCTAAACTCGCGTTTAAAAGGGAGATGCCAGAGCAAGTGATGCCTCCTAACACATTAGTCGCAGTTCGTCCTTGTCAGTTCGAAGGATCCTTATGATTCCAACTGTTGTGGCAATGTGTGACACATACAAGGAGGTCATAGTAGTACTATTTATGTAGCAGAAATATTTAACAAGTGGTACTTGAAACGCAGAGGCATTGTGAGCCACAAAATTTTAACTAGACTGTGGCATTAGAATGTATTAAGTCCCTTTAGCTTTGTAATTAAGGAACCTATCTGACATTTCTCCAATATCTGGAGAAATGTGGGCCTCCTCCTCCCCTTATAGCCCTCCTTCCCTCTCCGAGTGAGCTCTCCGCTGCAGTTGGCACGTTCGCTAGCGATCTAAACTCGCGTTTAAAAGGGAGATGGCAGTGCAAGTGATGCCTCCTAACACATTAGTCGCAGTTGGCCCTTGTCAGTTCCAAGGATCCTTATGATTCCAACTGTTGTGGCAATGTGTGACACATACAAGGAGGTCATAGTAGTACTATTTATGTAGCAGAAATATTTAACAAGTGGTACTTGCAACGCAGAGGCATTGTGAGCCACAAAATTTTAACTAGACTGTGGCATTAGAATGTATTAGGTCCCTTTAGTTTTGTAATTAAGGAACCTATCTGACAATTCTCCAATATCTGGAGAAATGTGGGCCTCCACCTCCCCTTATAGCCCTCCTTCCCTCTCCGAGTGAGCTCTCCGCTGCAGTTGGGACGTTTACTACCGATCTAAACTCGCGTTTAAAAGGGAGATGCCAGTGCAAGTGATGCCTCCTAACACATTAGTCGCAGTCGGTCCTTGTCAGTTCCAAGGATCCTTATGAGTCCAACTGTTGTGGCAATGTGTGACACATACAACGAAGTCATAGTAGTGTTATTTATGTAGCAGAAATATTTAACAAGTGGTACTTGCAACGCAGAGGGATTGTGAGCAACAAAATTTTAACTAGACTGTGGCATTAGAATGTATTAAGTCCCTTTAGCTTTGTAATTAAGGAACCTATCTGACATTTCTCCAATATCTAGAGAAATGTGGGCCTCCTCCTCCTCTTATAGCCATTTTTCCCTCTGCGAGTGAGCTCTCCGCTCCAGTTGGGACGTTCGCTACCGATCTAAACTCGCGGATAAAAGGAAGATGCCAGTGCAAGTGATGTTTCCTCACTCATTAGTCGCAGTTGGTCCTTGTCCGTTCCAAGGATCCTTATGATTCCAACTGTTGTGGCAATGTGTGACACATACAAGGTGGTCATAGCAGTACTATGTATTTAGCAGAAATATTTAACAAGTGGTAGTTGCAACGCAGAGGGATTGTGAGCAACAAAATTTTAAGTAGGCTGTGGCATTAGAATGTATTAAGTCGCTTTAGCTTTGTAATTAATGAACCTATCTGACATTTCTCCAATATCTGGAGAAATGTGGGCCTCCTCCTCCCCTTATAGCCCTCCTTCCCTCTCCGAGTGAGCTCTCCGCTGCAGTTGGGACGTTCGCTACCGATCTCAACTCGCGTTTAAGAGGGAGATGCCAGTGCAAGTGATGTTTCCTCACACATTAGTCGCAGTTGGTCCTTGTCAGTTCCAAGGATACTTATGATTCCAAGTGTTGAGGCAATGTGTGACACATACAAGGAGGTCATAGTAGTACTATTTATGTAGCAGAAATATTAAACAAGTGGCACTTGCAACGCAGAGGCATTGTGAGCCACAAAATTTTAACTAGACTGTGGCATTAGAATGTATTAAGTCCCTTTAGCTTTGTAATTAAGGAACCTATCTGACATTTCTCCAATATCTGGAGAAATGTGGGCCTCCTCCTCGCCTTATAGCCCTCCTTCCCTCTCCGAGTGAGCTCTCCACTGCAGTTGGGATGTTCGCTAGTGATCTAAATTCGCGTTTAAAAGGGAGATGTCAGTGCAAGTGATGCCTCCTAACACATTAGTCGCAGTTGGTCCTTGTCAGTTCCAAGAATCCTTATGATTCCAACTGTTGTGGCAATGTGTGAAACATACAAGGAGTTCGTAGTAGTACTATTTATGTAGCAGAAACATTTAACAAGTGGTACTTGCAACGCAGAGGCATTGTGAGCCACAAAATTTTAACTAGACTGTGGCATTAGAATGTATTAAGTCCCTTTAGCTTTGTAATTAAGGAACCTATCTGACATTTCTCCAATATCTGGAGAAATGTGGGCCTCCTCCTCCCCTTATAGCCCTCCTTCCCTCTCCGAGTGAGCTCTCCGCTGCAGTTGGCACGTCCGGTAGCGATCTAAACTCGCGTTTAAAAGGGAGATGGCAGTGCAAGTGATGCCTCCTAACACATTAGTCGCAGTTGGTCCTTGTCAGTTCGAAGGATCCTTATGATTCCAACTGTTGTGGCAATGTGTGACACACACAAGGAGGTCATAGTAGTACTATTTATGTAGCAGAAATATTTAACAAGTGGTACTTGCAACGCAGAGCCATTGTGAGCCACAAACATTTAACTAGACTGTGGCATTAGAATGTATTAAGTCCCTTTAGCTTTGTAATTAAGGAACCTATCTGACATTTCTCCAATATCTGGAGAAATGTGGGCCTCCTCCTCCCCTTATAGCCCTCCTTCCCTCTCCGAGTGAGCTCTCCGCTGCAGTTGGCACGTCCGGTAGCGATCTAAACTCGCGTTTAAAAAGGAGATGCCAGTGCCAGTGATGCCTCCTAACACATTAGTCGCAGTCGGTCCTTGTCAGTTCCAAGGATCCTTATGAGTCCAACTGTTGTGGCAATGTGTGACACATACAAGGAAGTCATAGTAGTGTTATTTATGTAGCAGAAATATTTAACAAGTGGTGCTTGCAACGCAGAGGGTTTGTGAGCAACAAAATTTTAACTAGACTGTGGCATTAGAATGTATTAAGTCCCTTTAGCTTTGTAATTAAGGAACCTATCTGACATTTCTCCAATATCTAGAGAAATGTGGGCCTCCACCTCCTCTTATAGCCATTTTTCCCTCTGCGAGTGAGCTCTCCGCTCCAGTTGGGACGTTCGCTACCGATCTAAACTCGCGGATAAAAGGAAGATGCCAGTGCAAGTGATGTTTCCTCACACATTTGTCGCAGTTGGTCCTTGTCCGTTCCAAGGATCCCTATGGTTCCAACTGTTGTGGCAATGTGTGACACATACAAGGTGGTCATAGCAGTACTATTTATTTAGCAGAAATATTTAACAAGTGGTAGTTGCAACGCAGAGGGATTGTGAGCAACAAAATTTTAAGTAGGCTGTGGCATTAGAATGTATTAAGTCGTTTTAGCTTTGTAATTAATGAACCTATCTGACATTTCTCCAATATCTGGAGAAATGTGGGCCTCCTCCTCCCCTTATAGCCCTCCTTCCCTCTCCGAGTGAGCTCTCCGCTGCAGTTGGGACGTTCGCTACCGATCTCAACTCGCGTTTAAAAGGGAGATGCCAGTGCAAGTGATGCCACCTAACACATTAGTCGCAGTTGGTCCTTGTCAGTTCCAAGGATACTTATGATTCCAAGTGTTGAGGCAATGTGTGACACATACAAGGAGGTCATAGTAGTACTATTTATGTAGCAGAAATATTAAACAAGTGGCACTTGCAACGCAGAGGCATTGTGAGCCAAAAAATTTTAACTAGACTGTGGCATTAGAATGTATTAAGTCCCTTTAGCTTTGTAATTAAGTAACCTATCCGATATTTCTCCAATATCTGGACAAATGTGTGCCTCCTCCTCCCCTTATAGCCCTCCTTCCCTCTCCGAGTGAGTTCTCCACTGCAGTTGGGATGTTCGCTAGCGATCTAAACTCGCGTTTAAAAGGGAGATGTCAGTGCAAGTGATGCCTCCTAACACATTAGTCGCAGTTGGTCCTTGTCCGTTCCAAGGATCCTTATAATTCTAACTGTTGTGGCAATGTGTGCAACATACAAGGAGTTCGTAGTAGTACTATTTATGTAGCAGAAACATTTAACAAGTGGTACTTGCAACGCAGAGGCATTGTGAGCCACAAAATTTTAACTAGACTGTGGCATTAGAATGTTTTAAGTCCCTTTAGCTTTGTAATTAAGGAACCTATCTGACATTTCTCCAATATCTGGAGAAATGTGGGCCTCCTCCTCCCCTTATAGCCCTCCTTCCCTCTCCGAGTGAGCTCTCCACTGCAGTTGGGATGTTCGCTAGCGATCTAAACTCGCGTTTAAAAGGGAGATGTCAGTGCAAGTGATGCCTCCTAACACATTAGTCGCAGTTGGTCCTTGTCAGTTCCAAGAATCCTTATGATTCCAACTGTTGTGGCAATGTGTGAAACATACAAGGAGTTCGTAGTAGTACTATTTATGTAGCAGAAACATTTAACAAGTGGTACTTGCAACGCAGAGGCATTGTGAGCCACAAAATTTTAACTAGACTGTGGCATTAGAATGTATTAAGTCCCTTTAGCTTTGTAATTAAGGAACCTATCTGACATTTCTCCAATATCTGGAGAAATGTGGGCCTCCTCCTCGCCTTATAGCCCTCCTTCCCTCTCCGAGTGAGCTCTCCACTGCAGTTGGGATGTTCGCTAGTGATCTAAACTCGCGTTTAAAAGGGAGATGTCAGTGCAAGTGATGCCTCCTAACACATTAGTCGCAGTTGGTCCTTGTCAGTTCCAAGAATCCTTATGATTCCAACTGTTGTGGCAATGTGTGAAACATACAAGGAGTTCGTAGTAGTACTATTTATGTAGCTGAAACATTTAACAAGTGGTACTTGCAACGCAGAGGCATTGTGAGCCACAAAATTTTAACTAGACTGTGGCATTAGAATGTATTAAGTCCCTTTAGCTTTGTAATTAAGAAACCTATCTGACATTTCTCCAATATCTGGAGAAATGTGGGCCTCCTCCTCCCCTTATAGCCCTCCTTCCCTCTCCGAGTGAGCTCTCCGCTGCAGTTGGCACGTCCGGTAGCGATCTAAACTCGCGTTTAAAAGGGAGATGGCAGTGCAAGTGATGCCTCCTAACACATTAGTCGCAGTTGGTCCTTGTCAGTTCGAAGGATCCTTATGATTCCAACTGTTGTGGCAATGTGTGACACACACAAGGAGGTCATAGTAGTACTATTTATGTAGCAGAAATATTTAACAAGTGGTACTTGCAACGCAGAGGCATTGTGAGCCACAAACATTTAACTAGACTGTGGCATTAGAATGTATTAAGTCCCTTTAGCTTTGTAATTAAGGAACCTATCTGACATTTCTCCAATATCTGGAGAAATGTGGGCCTCCTCCTCGCCTTATAGCCCTCCTTCCCTCTCCGAGTGAGCTCTCCGCTGCAGTTGGCACGTTCGCTAGCGATCTAAACTCGCGTTTAAAAGGGAGATGGCAGTGCAAGTGATGCCTCCTAACACATTAGTCGCAGTTGGCCCTTGTCAGTTCCAAGGATCCTTATGATTCCAACTGTTGTGGCAATGTGTGACACATACAAGGAGGTCATAGTAGTACTATTTATGTAGCAGAAATATTTAACAAGTGGTACTTGCAACGCAGTTGCATTGTGAGCCACAAAATTTTAACTAGACTGTGGCATTAGAATGTATTAAGTCCCTTTAGCTTTGTAATTAAGGAACCTATACGACATTTCTCCAATATCTGGAGAAATGTGGGCCTCCACCTCCCCTTATAGCCCTCCTTCCTTCTCCGAGTGAGCTCTCCGCTGCAGTTGGGACGTTTACTACCGATCTAAACTCGCGTTTAAAAGGGAGATGCCAGTGCAAGTGATGCCTCCTAACACATTAGTCGCATTCGGTCCTTGTCAGTTCCAAGGATCCTTATGAGTCCAACTGTTGTGGCAATGTGTGACACATACAAGGAAGTCATAGTAGTGTTATTTATGTAGCAGAAATATTTAACAAGTGGTGCTTGCAACGCAGAGGGATTGTGAGCAACAAAATTTTAACTAGACTGTGGCATTAGAATGTATTAAGTCCCTTTAGCTTTGTAATTAAGGAACCTATCTGACATTTCTCCAATATCTAGAGAAATGTGGGCCTCCTCCTCCTCTTATAGCCATTTTTCCCTCTGCGAGTGAGCTCTCCGCTCCAGTTGGGACGTTCGCTACCGATCTAAACTCGCGGATAAAAGGAAGATGCCAGTGCAAGTGATGTTTCCTCACACATTTGTCGCAGTTGGTCCTTGTCCGTTCCAAGGATCCCTATGGTTCCAACTGTTGTGGCAATGTGTGACACATACAAGGTGGTCATAGCAGTACTATTTATTTAGCAGAAATATTTAACAAGTGGTAGTTGCAACGCAGAGGGATTGTGAGCAACAAAATTTTAAGTAGGCTGTGGCATTAGAATGTATTAAGTCGCTTTAGCTTTGTAATTAATGAACCTATCTGACATTTCTCCAATATCTGGAGAAATGTGGGCCTCCTCCTCCCCTTATAGCCCTCCTTCCCTCTCCGAGTGAGCTCTCCGCTGCAGTTGGGACGTTCGCTACCGATCTCAACTCGCGTTTAAAAGGGAGATGCCAGTGCAAGTGATGCCTCCTAACACATTAGTCGCAGTTGGTCCTTGTCAGTTCCAAGGATACTTATGATTCCAAGTGTTGAGGCAATGTGTGACACATACAAGGAGGTCATAGTAGTACTATTTATGTAGCAGAAATATTAAACAAGTGGCACTTGCAACGCAGAGGCATTGTGAGCCAAAAAATTTTAACTAGACTGTGGCATTAGAATGTATTAAGTCCCTTTAGCTTTGTAATTAAGGAACCTATTTAACATTTCTCCAATATCTGGAGAAATGTGGGCCTCCTCCTCCCCTTATAGCCCTCGTTTCCTCTCCGAGTGAGCTCTCCGCTGCAGTTGGGACTTTCGCTACCGATCTAAACTGGCGGTTAAAAGGGAGATGCCAGTGCAAGTGATGCCTCCTAACACATTAGTCGCAGTTGGTCCTTGTCAGTTCCAAGGATCCTTATGATTCCAACTGTTGTGGCAATGTGTGACACATACAAGGAGGTCATAGTAGTACTATTTATGTAGCAGAAATATTTAACAAGTGGTATTTGCAACGCAGAGGCATTGTGAGCCACAAAATTTTAACTAGACTGTGGCATTAGAATGTATTAAGTCCCTTTAGCTTTGTAATTAGGGAACCTATCTGACATTTCTCCAATATCTGGAGAAATGTGGGCCTCCTCCTCTCCTTATAGCCCTCCTTCCCTCTCCGAGTGAGCTCTCTGCTGCAGTTGGGACGTTTGCTACCGATCTAAACTCGCGTTTAAAAGGGAGATGTTTCTTCACACATTAGTCGCAGTCGTACCTTGTCCGTTCCAAGGATCCTTATGATTCCAACTGTTGTGGCAATGTGTGACACATACAAGGAGCTCATAGTAGTACTATTTATGTAACAGAAATATTTAACAAGTGGTATTTGCAACGCAGAGGCATTGTGAGCCACAAAATTTTAACTAGACTGTTTCATTAGAGTGTATTAAGTCCCTTTAGCTGTGTAATTATGGAACCTATCTGACATTTCTCCAATATCTGGAGAAATACGGACCTCCTCCTCCCCTTATAGCCCTCCTTCCCTCTCCGAGTGAGCTCTCCGCTGCAGTTGGGACGTTCGCTACCGATCTAAACTCGCGCTGGAGGGGAGATGCCAGTGCAAGTGATGCCTCCTAACAAATTAGTCGCAGTTGGTCCTTGTCAGTTCCAAGGATCCTTATAATTCCAACTGTTGCGGCAATGTGTGACACATACAAGGAGGTAATAGTAGTACTATTTATGTAGCAGAAATATTTAACAAGTGGTATTTGCAACGCAGAGGCATTGTGAGCAACAAAATTTTAACTAGACTGTGGCACTAGAATGTATTAAGTCGCTTTAGCTTTGTTATTAAGGAACCTATCTGACATTTCTCCAATATCTGGAGAAATGTTTGCCTCCTCCTCCCCTTATAGCCCTCCTTCCCTCTCCGAGTGAGCTCTCCGATGCAGTTGGGACGTTCGCTACCGATCTAAACTCGCGTTTAAAAGGGAGATGCCAGTGCAAGTGATGCCTCCTAACACATTAGTCGCAGTTGGCCTTGTCAGTTCCAAGGATCCTTATGATTCCAACTGTTGTGGCAATGTGTGACACATAGAAGGAGGTCATATTAGTACAATTTATGTAGCAGAAATATTTAACAAGTGGTAGTTGCAACGCAGAGGCATTGTGAACCACAAAATTTTACGTATACTGTTGCATTAGAATATATTAAGTCCCTTTAGCTTTGTAATTAAGGAACCTATCTGACACTTCTCCAATATCTGGAGAAATGGGGGCCGCCTCCTCCCCTTATAGCCCTCCTTCCCTCTCCGAGTGAGCTCTCCGCCGCAGTTGGCACGTTCGCTAGCGATCTAAACTCGCGTTTAAAAGGGAGATGCCAGTGCAAGTGATGCCTCGTAACACATTAGTCGCAGTTGGTCCTTGTCAGTTCCAAGGATCCTTATGATTCCAACTGTTGTGGCAATGTGTGACACATACAAGGAAGTCATAGTAGTGTTATTTATGTAGCAGAAATATTTAACAAGTGGTGCTTGCAACGCAGAGGGATTGTGAGCAACAAAATTTTAACTAGACTGTGGCATTAGAATGTATTAAGTCCCTTTAGCTTTGTAATTAAGGAACCTATCTGACATTTCTCCAATATCTAGAGAAATGTGGGCCTCCTCCTCCTCTTATAGCCATTTTTCCCTCTGCGAGTGAGCTCTCCGCTCCAGTTGGGACGTTCGCTACCGATCTAAACTCGCGGATAAAAGGAAGATGCCAGTGCAAGTGATGTTTCCTCACACATTTGTCGCAGTTGGTCCTTGTCCGTTCCAAGGATCCCTATGGTTCCAACTGTTGTGGCAATGTGTGACACATACAAGGTGGTCATAGCAGTACTATTTATTTAGCAGAAATATTTAACAAGTGGTAGTTGCAACGCAGAGGGATTGTGAGCAACAAAATTTTAAGTAGGCTGTGGCATTAGAATGTATTAAGTCGCTTTAGCTTTGTAATTAATGAACCTATCTGACATTTCTCCAATATCTGGAGAAATGTGGGCCTCCTCCTCCCCTTATAGCCCTCCTTCCCTCTCCGAGTGAGCTCTCCGCTGCAGTTGGGACGTTCGCTACCGATCTCAACTCGCGTTTAAAAGGGAGATGCCAGTGCAAGTGATGCCACCTAACACATTAGTCGCAGTTGGTCCTTGTCAGTTCCAAGGATACTTATGATTCCAAGTGTTGAGGCAATGTGTGACACATACAAGGAGGTCATAGTAGTACTATTTATGTAGCAGAAATATTAAACAAGTGGCACTTGCAACGCAGAGGCATTGTGAGCCAAAAAATTTTAACTAGACTGTGGCATTAGAATGTATTAAGTCCCTTTAGCTTTGTAATTAAGGAACCTATTTAACATTTCTCCAATATCTGGAGAAATGTGGGCCTCCTCCTCCCCTTATAGCCCTCGTTTCCTCTCCGAGTGAGCTCTCCGCTGCAGTTGGGACTTTCGCTACCGATCTAAACTGGCGGTTAAAAGGGAGATGCCAGTGCAAGTGATGCCTCCTAACACATTAGTCGCAGTTGGTCCTTGTCAGTTCCAAGGATCCTTATGATTCCAACTGTTGTGGCAATGTGTGACACATACAAGGAGGTCATAGTAGTACTATTTATGTAGCAGAAATATTTAACAAGTGGTATTTGCAACGCAGAGGCATTGTGAGCCACAAAATTTTAACTAGACTGTGGCATTAGAATGTATTAAGTCCCTTTAGCTTTGTAATTAGGGAACCTATCTGACATTTCTCCAATATCTGGAGAAATGTGGGCCTCCTCCTCTCCTTATAGCCCTCCTTCCCTCTCCGAGTGAGCTCTCTGCTGCAGTTGGGACGTTTGCTACCGATCTAAACTCGCGTTTAAAAGGGAGATGTTTCTTCACACATTAGTCGCAGTCGTACCTTGTCCGTTCCAAGGATCCTTATGATTCCAACTGTTGTGGCAATGTGTGACACATACAAGGAGCTCATAGTAGTACTATTTATGTAACAGAAATATTTAACAAGTGGTATTTGCAACGCAGAGGCATTGTGAGCCACAAAATTTTAACTAGACTGTTTCATTAGAGTGTATTAAGTCCCTTTAGCTGTGTAATTATGGAACCTATCTGACATTTCTCCAATATCTGGAGAAATACGGACCTCCTCCTCCCCTTATAGCCCTCCTTCCCTCTCCGAGTGAGCTCTCCGCTGCAGTTGGGACGTTCGCTACCGATCTAAACTCGCGCTGGAGGGGAGATGCCAGTGCAAGTGATGCCTCCTAACAAATTAGTCGCAGTTGGTCCTTGTCAGTTCCAAGGATCCTTATAATTCCAACTGTTGCGGCAATGTGTGACACATACAAGGAGGTAATAGTAGTACTATTTATGTAGCAGAAATATTTAACAAATGGTATTTGCAACGCAGAGGCATTGTGAGCAACAAAATTTTAACTAGACTGTGGCACTAGAATGTATTAAGTCGCTTTAGCTTTGTTATTAAGGAACCTATCTGACATTTCTCCAATATCTGGAGAAATGTTTGCCTCCTCCTCCCCTTATAGCCCTCCTTCCCTCTCCGAGTGAGCTCTCCGATGCAGTTGGGACGTTCGCTACCGATCTAAACTCGCGTTTAAAAGGGAGATGCCAGTGCAAGTGATGCCTCCTAACACATTAGTCGCAGTTGGCCTTGTCAGTTCCAAGGATCCTTATGATTCCAACTGTTGTGGCAATGTGTGACACATAGAAGGAGGTCATATTAGTACAATTTATGTAGCAGAAATATTTAACAAGTGGTAGTTGCAACGCAGAGGCATTGTGAACCACAAAATTTTACGTATACTGTTGCATTAGAATATATTAAGTCCCTTTAGCTTTGTAATTAAGGAACCTATCTGACACTTCTCCAATATCTGGAGAAATGGGGGCCTCCTCCTCCCCTTATAGCCCTCGTTCCCTCTCCCAGTGAGCTCTCCGCTGCAGTTGGGACGTTCGCTACCGATCTCAACTCGCGGTTAAAAGGGAGATGCCAGTGCAAGTGATGCCTCCTAACACATTAGTCGCAGTTGGTCCTTGTCAGTTCCAAGGATCCTTATGATTCCAACTGTTGTGGCAATGTGTGACACATTCAAGGTGGTCATAGTAGTACTATTTATGTAGCAGAAATATTTAACAAGTGGTACTTGCAACGCAGAGGCATTGTGAGCCACAAAATCTTAACTAGACTGTGGCATTAGAATGTATTAAGTCTCTTTAGCTTTGTAATTAGGGAACCTATCTGACATTTCTCCAATATCTGGAGAAATGTGGGCCTCCTCCTCTCCTTATAGCCCTCCTTCCCTCTCCGAGTGAGCTCTCTGCTGCAGTTGGGACGTTTGCTACCGATCTAAACTCGCGTTTAAAAGGGAGATGCCAGTGCAAGTGATGTTTCCTCACACATTAGTCGCAGTTGTTCCTTGTCCGTTCCAAGGATCCTTATGATTCCAACTGTTGTGGCAATGTGTGACACATACAAGGAGCTCATAGTAGTACTATTTATGTAGCAGAAATATTTAACAAGTGGTATTTGCAACGCAGAGGCATTGTGAGCCACAAAATTTTAACTAGACTGTGGCATTAGAGTGTATTAAGTCCCTTTAGCTTTGTAATTAGGGAACCTATCTGACATTTCTCCAATATCTGGAGAAATGTGGGCCTCCTCCTCCCCTTATAGCCCTCGTTCCCTCTCCGAGTGAGCTCTCCGCTGCAGTTGGGACTTTCGCTACCGATCTAAACTCGCGGTTAAAAGGGAGATGCCAGTGCAAGTGATGCCTCCTAACACATTAGTCGCAGTTGGTCCTTGTCAGTTCCAAGGATCCTTATGATTCCAACTGTTGTGGCAATGTGTGACACATACAAGGAGGTCATAGTAGTACTATTTATGTACCAGAAATATTTAACAAGTGGTATTTGCAACGCAGAGGCATTGTGAGCCACAAAATTTTAGCTAGACTGTGGCATTAGAAAGTATTAAGTCTCTTTAGCTTTGTAATTAGGGAACCTATCTGACATTTCTCCAATATCTGGAGAAATGTGGGCCTCCTCCTCTCCTTATAGCCCTCCTTCCCTCTCCGAGTGAGCTCTCTGCTGCAGTTGGGACGTTTGCTACCGATCTAAACTCGCGTTTAAAAGGGAGATGCCAGTGCAAGTGATGTTTCCTCACACATTAGTCGCAGTTGTTCCTTGTCCGTTCCAAGGATCCTTATGATTCCAACTGTTGTGGCAATGTGTGACACATACAAGGAGCTCATAGTAGTACTATTTATGCAACAGAAATATTTAACAAGTGGTATTTGCAACGCAGAGGCATTGTGAGCCACAAAATTTTAACTAGACTGTTTCATTAGAGTGTATTAAGTCCCTTTAGCTTTGTAATTAGGGAACCTATCTGACATTTCTCCAATATCTGGAGAAATGTGGACCTCTTCCTCGCCTTATAGCGCTCCTTCCCTCTCCGAGTGAGCTCTCCGCTGCAGTTAGGACGTTCGCTACCGATCTAAACTCGCGCTGGAGGGGAGATGCCAGTGCAAGTGATGCCTCCTAACACATTAGTCGCAGTTGGTCCTTGTCAGTTCCAAGTATCCTTATGATTCCAACTGTTGCGGCAATGTGTGACACATACAAGGAGGTAATAGTAGTACTATTTATGTAGCAGAAATATTTAACAAGTGGTATTTGCAACGCAGAGGGATTGTGAGCAACAAAATTTTAACTAGACTGTGGCACTAGAATGTATTAAGTCGCTTTAGCTTTGTTATTAAGGAACCTATCTGACATTTCTCCAATATCTGGAGAAATGTGGGCCTCCTCCTCTCCTTATAGCCCTCCTTCCCTCTCCGAGTGAGCTCTCTGCTGCAGTTGGGACGTTTGCTACCGATCTAAACTCGCGTTTAAAAGGGAGATGCCAGTGCAAGTGATGTTTCCTCACACATTAGTCGCAGTTGTTCCTTGTCCGTTCCAAGGATCCTTATGATTCCAACTGTTGTGGCAATGTGTGACACATACAAGGAGCTCATAGTAGTACTATTTATGTAGCAGAAATATTTCACAAGTGGTATTTGCAACGCAGAGGCATTGTGAGCCACAAAATTTTAACTAGACTGTGGCATTAGAATGTATTAAGTCTCTTTAGCTTTGTAATTAGGGAACCTATCTGACATTTCTCCAATATCTGGATAAATGTGGGCCTCCTCCTCTCCTTATAGCCCTCCTTCCCTCTCCGAGTGAGCTCTCTGCTGCAGTTGGGACTTTCGCTACCGATCTAAACTGGCGGTTAAAAGGGAGATGCCAGTGCAAGTGATGCCTCCTAACACATTAGTCGCAGTTGGTCCTTGTCAGTTCCAAGGATCCTTATGATTCCAACTGTTGTGGCAATGTGTGACACATACAAGGAGGTCATAGTAGTACTATTTATGTAGCAGAAATATTTAACAAGTGGTATTTGCAACGCAGAGGCATTGTGAGCCACAAAATTTTAACTAGACTGTGGCATTAGAATGTATTAAGTCCCTTTACCTTTGTAATTAGGGAACCTATCTGACATTTCTCCAATATCTGGAGAAATGTGGGCCTCCTCCTCTCCTTATAGCCCTCCTTCCCTCTCCGAGTGAGCTCTCTGCTGCAGTTGGGACGTTTGCTACCGATCTAAACTCGCGTTTAAAAGGGAGATGTTTCTTCACACATTAGTCGCAGTCGTTCCTTGTCCGTTCCAAGGATCCTTATGATTCCAACTGTTGTGGCAATGTGTGACACATACAAGGAGCTCATAGTAGTACTATTTATGTAACAGAAATATTTAACAAGTGGTATTTGCAACGCAGAGGCATTGTGACCCACAAAATTTTAACTAGACTGTTTCATTAGAGTGTATTAAGTCCCTTTAGCTTTGTAGTTAGGGAACCTATCTGACATTTCTCCAATATCTGGAGAAATGTGGACCTCCTCCTCCCCTTATAGCGCTCCTTCCCTCTCCGAGTGAGCTCTCCGCTGCAGTTAGGGCGTTCGCTACCGATCTAAACTCGCGCTGGAGGGGAGATGCCAGTGCAAGTGATGCCTCCTAACACATTAGTCGCCGTTGGTCCTTGTCAGTTCCAAGTATCCTTATGATTCCAACTGTTGCTGCAATGTGGGACACATACAAGGAGGTAATAGTAGTACTATTTATGTAGCAGAAATATTTAACAAGTGGTATTTGCAACGCAGAGGGATTGTGAGCAACAAAATTTTAACTAGACTGTGGCACTAGAATGTATTAGGTCGCTTTAGCTTTGTTATTAAGGAACCTATCTGACATTTCTCCAATATCTGGAGAAATGTTTGCCTCCTCCTCCCCTTATAGCCCTCCTTCCCTCTCCGAGTGAGCTCTCCGATGCAGTTGGGACGTTCGCTACCGATCTAAACTCGCGTTTAAAAGGGAGATGCCAGTGCAAGTGATGCCTCCTAACACATTAGTCGCAGTTGGCCTTGTCAGTTCCAAGGAACCTTATGATTCCAACTGTTGTGGCAATGTGTGACACATACAAGGAGGTCATATTAGTACAATTTATGTAGCAGAAATATTTAACAAGTGGTACTTGCAACGCAGAGGCATTGTGAACCACAAAATTTTACGTATACTGTTGCATTAGAATATATTAAGTCCCTTTAGCTTTGTAATTAAGGAACCTATCTGACACTTCTCCAATATCTGGAGAAATGGGGGCCTCCTCCTGCCCTTATAGCCCTCGTTCCCTCTCCCAGTGAGCTCTCCGCTGCAGTTGGGACGTTCGCTACCGATTTTAACTCGCGGTTAAAAGGGAGATGCCAGTGCAAGTGATGCCTCCTAACACATTAGTCGCAGTTGGTCCTTGTCAGTTCCAAGGATCCTTATGATTCCAACTGTTGTGGCAATGTGTGACACATACAAGGAGCTCATAGTAGTACTATTTATGTAGCAGAAATATTTAACAATTGGTATTTGCAACGCAGAGGCATTGTGAGCCACAAAATTTTAACTAGACTGTGGCGTTAGAATGTATTAAGTCTCTTTAGCTTTGTAATTAGGGAACCTATCTGACATTTCTCCAATATCTGGAGAAATGTGGGCCTCCTCCTCTCCTTATAGCCCTCCTTCCCTCTCCGAGTGAGCTCTCTGCTGCAGTTGGGACGTTTGCTACCGATCTAAACTCGCGTTTAAAAGGGAGATGCCAGTGCAAGTGATGTTTCCTCACACATTAGTCGCAGTTGTTCCTTGTCCGTTCCAAGGATCCTTATGATTCCAACTGTTGTGGCAATGTGTGACACATACAAGGAGCTCATAGTAGTACTATTTATGTAGCAGAAATATTTAACAAGTGGTATTTGCAACGCAGAGGCATTGTGAGCCACAAAATTTTAACTAGACTGTGGCATTAGAATGTATTAAGTCTCTTTAGCTTTGTAATTAGGGAACCTATCTGACATTTCTCCAATATCTGGAGAAATGTGGGCCTCCTCCTCTCCTTATAGCCCTCCTTCCCTCTCCGAGTGAGCTCTCTGCTGCAGTTGGGACGTTTGCTACCGATCTAAACTCGCGTTTAAAAGGGAGATGCCAGTGCAAGTGATGTTTCCTCACACATTAGTCGCAGTTGGTCCTTGTCAGTTCCAAGGATCCTTATGATTCCAACTGTTGCGGCAATGTGTGACACATACAAAGAGGTAATAGTAGTACTATTTATGTAGCAGAAATATTTAACAAGTGGTATTTGCAACGCAGAGGGATTGTGAGCAACAAAATTTTAACGAGACTGTGGCATTAGAATGTATTAAGTCGCTTTAGCTTTGTAATTAAGGAACCTATCTGACATTTCTCCAATATCTGGAGAAACGTTTGCCTCCTCCTCCCCTTATAGCCCTCCTTCCCTCTCCGAGTGAGCTCTCCGATGCAGTTGGGACGTTCGCTACCGATCTAAACTCGCGTTTAAAAGGGAGATGCCAGTGCAAGTGATGCCTCCTAACACATTAGTCGCAGTTGGACTTGTCAGTTCCAAGGATCCTTATGATTCCAACTGTTGTGGCAATGTGTGACACATACAAGGAGGTCATATTAGTACAATTTATGTAGCAGAAATATTTAACAAGTGGTAGTTGCAACGCAGAGACATTGTGAACCACAAAATTTTACGTATACTGTTGCATTAGAACATATTAAGTCCCTTTAGCTTTGTAATTAAGGAACCTATCTGCCACTTCTCCAATATCTGGACAAATGGGGGCCTCCTCCTGCCCTTATGGGCCTCGTTCCCTCTCCCAGTGAGCTCTCCGCTGCAGTTGGGACGTTCGCTACCGATCTAAACTCGCGTTTAAAAGGGAGATGCCAGTGCAAGTGATGCCTCCTAACACATTAGTCGCAGTTGGCCTTGTCAGTTCCAAGGATCCTTATGATTCCAACTGTTGTGGCAATGTGTGACACATTCAAGGTTGTCATACTAGTACAATTTATGTAGCAGAAATATTTAACAAGTGGTATTTGCAACGCAGAGGCATTGTGAGCCACAAAATTTTAACTAGACTGTGGCATTAGAATGTATTAAGTCTCTTTAGCTTTGTAATTAGGGAACCTATCTGACATTTCTCCAATATCTGGAGAAATGTGGGCCTCGTCCTCTCCTTATAGCCCTCCATCCCTCTCCGAGTGAGCTCTCTGCTGCAGTTGGGACGTTTGCTACCGATCTAAACTCGCGTTTAAAAGGGAGATGCCAGTGCAAGTGATGTTTCCTCACACATTAGTCGCAGTTGTTCCTTGTCCGTTCCAAGGATCCTTATGATTCCAACTGTTGTGGCAATGTGTGACACATACAAGGAGCTCATACTAGTACTATTTATGTAGCAGAAATATTTAACAAGTGGTATTTGCAACGCAGAGGCATTGTTAGCCACAAAATTTTAACTAGACTGTGGCATTAGAGTGCATTAAGTCCCTTTAGCTTTGTAATTAGGGAACCTATCTGACATTTCTCCAATATCTGGAGAAATGTTGACCTCCTCCTCCCCTTATAGCCCTGGTTCCCTCTCCGAGTGAGCTCTCCGCTGCAGTTGGGACGTTCGCTACCGATCTAAACTCGCGCTGGAGGGGAGATGCAAGTGCAAGTGATGCCTCCTAACACATTAGTCGCAGTTGGTCCTTGTCAGTTCCAAGGATCCTTATGATTCCAACTGTTGCGGCAATGTGTGACACATACAAAGAGGTAATAGTAGTACTATTTATGTAGCAGAAATATTTAACAAGTGGTATTTGCAACGCAGAGGGATTGTGAGCAACAAAATTTTAACTAGACTGTGGCATTAGAATGTATTAAGACGCTTTAGCTTTGTAATTAAGGAACCTATCTGACATTTCTCCAATATCTGGAGAAATGTTTGCCTCCTCCTCCCCTTATAGCCCTCCTTCCCTCTCCGAGTGAGCTCTCCGATGCAGTTGGGACGTTCGCTACCGATCTAAACTCGCGTTTAAAAGGGAGATGCCAGTGCAAGTGATGCCTCCTAACACATTAGTCGCAGTTGGCCTTGTCAGTTCCAAGGATCCTTATGATTCCAACTGTTGTGGCAATGTGTGACACATACAAGGAGGTCATATTAGTACAATTTATGTAGCAGAAATATTTAACAAGTGGTACTTGCAACGCAGAGGCATTGTGAACCACAAAATTTTACGTATACTGTTTCATTAGAATATATTAAGTCCCTTTAGCTTTGTAATTAGGGAACCTATCTGACATTTCTCCAATATCTGGAGAAATGTGGGCCTCCTCCTCCCCTTATAGCCCTCCTTCCCTCTCCGAGTGAGCTCTCCGCTGCAGTTGGCACGTTCGCTACCGATCTAAACTCGCGTTTAAAAGGGAGATGCCAGTGCAAGTGATGACTCCTAACACATTAGTCGCAGTTGGTCCTTGTCAGTTCCAAGGATCCTTATGATTCCAACTGTTGCGGCAATGTGTGACACATACAAGGAGGTCATAGTAGTACTATTTATGTAGCAGAAATATTTAACAAGTGGTATTTGCAACGCAGAGGGATTGTGAGCAACCAAATTTAAGTAGACTGTTGCATTAGAATGTATTAAGTCGCTTTAGCTTTGTAATTAAGGAACCTATCAGACATTTCTCCAATATCTGGAGAAATGTGGGCCTCCTTCTCCCCTTATAGCCCTCCTTGCCTCTCCGAGTGAGCTCTACGCTGCAGTTGGGACGTTCGCTACCGATCTAAACTCGCGTTTAAAAGGGAGATGCCAGTGCAAGTGATGTTTCCTCACACATTAGTCGCAGTTGTTCCTTGTCCGTTCCAAATATCCTTATGATTCCAACTGTTGTGGCAATGTGTGACACATACAAGGAGCTCATAGTAGTACTATTTATGTAGCAGAAATATTTAACAAGTGGTATTTGCAAAGCAGAGGCATTGTGAGCCACAAAATTTTAACTATACTGTGGCATTAGAATGCATTAAGTCTCTTTAGCTTTGTAATTAGGGAACCTATCTGACATTTCTCCAATATCTGGAGAAATGTGGACCTCCTCCTCCCCTTATAGCCCTCCTTCCCTCTCCGAGTGAGCTCCCTGCTGCAGTTTTGACGTTCGCTACCGATCTAAACTCGCGTTTAAAAGGGAGATGCCAGTGCAAGTGATGTTTCCTCACACATTAGTCGCAGTTGTTCCTTGTCCGTTCCAAATATCCTTATGATTCCAACTGTTGTGGCAATGTGTGACACATACAAGGAGCTCATAGTAGTACTATTTATGTAGCAGAAATATTTAACAAGTGGTACTTGCAACGCAGAGGCATTGTGAACCACAAAATTTTACGTATACTGTTTCATTAGAATATATTAAGTCCCTTTAGCTTTGTAATTAGGGAACCTATCTGACATTTCTCCAATATCTGGAGAAATGTGGGCCTCCTCCTCCCCTTATAGCCCTCCTTCCCTCTCCGAGTGAGCTCTCCGCTGCAGTTGGCACGTTCGCTACCGATCTAAACTCGCGTTTAAAAGGGAGATGCCAGTGCAAGTGATGACTCCTAACACATTAGTCGCAGTTGGTCCTTGTCAGTTCCAAGGATCCTTATGATTCCAACTGTTGCGGCAATGTGTGACACATACAAGGAGGTCATAGTAGTACTATTTATGTAGCAGAAATATTTAACAAGTGGTATTTGCAACGCAGAGGGATTGTGAGCAACCAAATTTAAGTAGACTGTTGCATTAGAATGTATTAAGTCGCTTTAGCTTTGTAATTAAGGAACCTATCAGACATTTCTCCAATATCTGGAGAAATGTGGGCCTCCTTCTCCCCTTATAGCCCTCCTTGCCTCTCCGAGTGAGCTCTACGCTGCAGTTGGGACGTTCGCTACCGATCTAAACTCGCGTTTAAAAGGGAGATGCCAGTGCAAGTGATGTTTCCTCACACATTAGTCGCAGTTGTTCCTTGTCCGTTCCAAATATCCTTATGATTCCAACTGTTGTGGCAATGTGTGACACATACAAGGAGCTCATAGTAGTACTATTTATGTAGCAGAAATATTTAACAAGTGGTATTTGCAACGCAGAGGGATTGTGAGCAACAAAATTTAAGTAGACTGTTGCATTAGAATGTATTAAGTCGCTTTAGCTTTGTAATTAAGGAACCTATCAGACACTTCTCCAATATCTGGAGAAATGTGGGCCTCCTCCTCCCCTTATAGCCCTCCTTCCCTCTCCGAGTGAGCTCTCCGCTGCAGTTGGCACGTTCGCTACCGATCTAAACTCGCGTTTAAAAGGGAGATGCCAGTGCAAGTGATGACTCCTAACACATTAGTCGCAGTTGGTCCTTGTCAGTTCCAAGGATCCTTCTGATTCCAACTGTTGTGGCAATGTGTGACACATACAAGGAGGTCATTGTAGTACTATTTATGTAGCAGAAATATTTAACAAGTGGTATTTGCAACGCAGAGGGATTGTGAGCAACAAAATTTAAGTAGACTGTTGCATTAGAATGTATTAAGTCGCTTTAGCTTTGTAATTAAGGAACCTATCAGACATTTCTCCAATATCTGGAGAAATGTGGGCCTCCTCCTCCCCTTATAGCCCTCCTTCCCTCTCCGAGTGAGCTCTACGCTGCAGTTGGGACGTTCGCTACTGATCTAAACTCGCGCTTGAAGGGGAGATGCCAGTGCAAGTGATGCCTCCTAACACATTAGTCGCAGTTGGTCCTTGTCCGTTCCGAGGATCCTTATGATTCCAACTGTTGTGGCAATGTGTGACACATGCAAGGAGGTCATATTAGTATTATTTATGTAGCAGAAATATTTAACAAGTGGTACTTGCAACGCAGAGGCATTGTGAGCCACAAAATTTTAACTAGACTGTGGCATTAGAATGTATTAAGTCGCTTTAGCTTTGTAATTAAGGAACCTATCTGACATTTCTCCAATATCTGGACAAATGTGGGCCTCCTCCTCCCCTTATAGCCCTCCTTCCCTCTCCGAGTGAGCTCCCTGCTGCAGTTTTGACGTTCGCTACCGATCTAAACTCGCGTTTAAAAGGGAGATGCCAGTGCAAGTGATGTTTCCTCACACATTAGTAGCAGTTGTTCCTTGTCCGTTTCAAATATCCTTATGATTCCAACTGTTGTGGCAATGTGTGACACATACAAGGAGCTCATAGTAGTACTATTTATGTAGCAGAAATATTTAACAAGTGGTATTTGCAACGCAGAGGCATTGTGAGCCACAAAATTTTAACTATACTGTGGCATTAGAATGTATTAAGTCTCTTTAGCTTTGTAATTAGGGAACCTATCTGACATTTCTCCAATATCTGGAGAAATGTGGGCCTCCTCCTCCCCTTATAGCCCTCCTTCCCTCTCCCAGTGAGCTCTCCGCTGCAGTTGGCACGTTCGCTACCGATCTAAACTCGCGTTTAAAAGGGAGATGCCAGTGCAAGTGATGACTCCTAACACATTAGTCGCAGTTGGTCCTTGTCAGTTCCAAGGATCCTTATGATTCCAACTGTTGCGGCAATGTGTGACACATACAAGGAGGTCATTGTAGTACTATTTATGTAGCAGAAATATTTAACAAGTGGTATTTGCAACGCAGAGGGATTGTGAGATACAAAATTTAAGTAGACTGTGGCATTAGAATGTATTAAGTCGCTTTAGCTTTGTAATTAAGGAACCTATCAGACATTTCTCCAATATCTGGAGAAATGTGGGCCTCCTTCTCTCCTTATAGCCCTCCTTCCCTCTCCGAGTGAGCTCTACGCTGCAGTTGGGACGTTCGCTACTGATCTAAACTCGCGCTTGAAGGGGAGATGCCAGTGCAAGTGATGCCTCCTAACACATTAGTCGCAGTTGGTCCTTGACCGTTCCGAGGATCCTTATGATTCCAACGGCTGTGGCAATGTGTGACACATGCAAGGAGGTCATATTAGTATTATTTATGTAGCAGAAATATTTAACAAGTGGTACTTGCCACGCAGAGGCATTGTGAGCCACAAAATTTTAACTAGACTGTGGCATTAGAATGTTTTAAGTCGCTTTAGCTTTGTAATTAAGGAACCTATCTGACATTTCTCCAATATCTGGAGAAATGTGGGCCTCCTCCTCCCCTTGTAGCCCTCCTTCCCTCTCCGAGTGAGCTCTCTGCTGCAGTTTTGACGTTCGCTACCGATCTAAACTCGCGTTTAAAAGGGAGATGCCAGTGCAAGTGATGCCTCCTAACACATTAGTCGCAGTTGGTCCTTGTCAGTTCCAAGGATCCTTATGATTCCAACTGTTGTGGCAATGTGTGACACATGCAAGGAGGTCATATTAGTATTATTTATGTAGCAGAAATATTTAACAAGTGGTACTTGCAACGCAGAGGCATTGTGAGCCACAAAATTTTAACTAGACTGTGGCATTAGAATGTATTAAGTCGCTTTAGCTTTGTAATTAAGGAACCTATCTGACATTTCTCCAATATCTGGAGAAATGTGGGCCTCCTCCTCCCCTTATAGCCCTCCTTCCCTCTCCGAGTGAGCTCTCTGCTGCAGTTTTGACGTTCGCTACCGATCTAAACTCGCGTTTAAAAGGGAGATGCCAGTGCAAGTGATGCCTCCTAACACATTAGTCGCAGTTGGTCCTTGTCAGTTCCAAGGATCCTTATGATTCCAACTGTTGTGGCAATGTGTGACACATGCAAGGAGGTCATATTAGTATTATTTATGTAGCAGAAATATTTAACAAGTGGTACTTGCAACGCAGAGGCATTGTGAGCCACAAAATTTTAACTAGACTGTGGCATTAGAATGTATTAAGTCGCTTTAGCTTTGTAATTAAGGAACCTATCTGACATTTCTCCAATATCTGGAGAAATGTGGGCCTCCTCCTCCCCTTATAGCCCTCCTTCCCTCTCCGAGTGAGCTCTCTGCTGCAGTTTTGACGTTCGCTACCGATCTAAACTCGCGTTTAAAAGGGAGATGCCAGTGCAAGTGATGCCTCCTAACACATTAGTCGCAGTTGGCCCATGTCGGTTCCAAGGATCCTTATGATTCCAACTGTTGTGGCAATGTGTGACACATGCAAGGAGGTCATATTAGTATTATTTATGTAGCAGAAATATTTAACAAGTGGTACTTGCAACGCAGAGGCATTGTGAGCCACAAAATTTTAACTAGACTGTGGCATTAGAATGTATTAAGTCGCTTTAGCTTTGTAATTAAGGAACCTATCTGACATTTCTCCAATATCTGGAGAAATGTGGGCCTCCTCCTCCCCTTATAGCCCTCCTTCCCTCTCCGAGTGAGCTCTCCGCAGCAGTTTTGACGTTCGCTACCGATCTAAACTCACGTTTAAAAGGGAGATGCCAGTGCAAGTGATGCCTCCTAACACATTAGTCGCAGTTGGTCCTTGTCAGTTCCAAGGATCCTTATGATTCCAACTGTTGCGGCAATGTGTGACACATACAAGGAGGTCATAGTAGTACTATTTATGTAGCAGAAATATTTAACAAGTGGTACTTGCAACGCAGAGGAATTGTGAGCCACAAAATTTTAACTAGACTGTGGCATTAGAATGTATTAAGTCGCTTTAGCTTTGTAATTAAGGAACCTATCTGACATTTCTCCAATATCTGGAGAAATGATTGCCTCCTCCTCCCCTTATAGCCCTCCTTCCCTCTCCGAGTGAGCTCTCCGATGCAGTTGGGACGTTCGCTACCGATCTAAACTCGCGTTTAAAAGGGAGATGCCAGTGCAAGTGATGCCTCCTAACACATTAGTCGCAGTTGGCCCATGTCGGTTCCAAGGATCCTTATGATTCCAACTGTTGTGGCAATGTGTGACACATGCAAGGAGGTCATATTAGTATTATTTATGTAGCAGAAATATTTAACAAGTGGTACTTGCAACGCAGAGGCATTGTGAGCCACAAAATTTTAACTAGACTGTGGCATTAGAATGTATTAAGTCCCTTTAGCTTTGTAATTAAGGAACCTATCTGACATTTCTCCAATATCTGGAGAAATGTGGGCCTCCTCCTCCCCTTATAGCCCTCCTTGCCTCTCCGAGTGAGCTCTCCGCTGCAGTTGGGACGTTCGCTACCGATCTTAACTCGCGCATGAAAGGGAGATGCCAGTGCAAGTGATGCCTCCTAACACATTAGACGCAGTTGGTTCTTGTCAGTTCCAAGGATCCTTATGATTCCAACTGTTGTGGCACTGTGTGACACATACAAGGAGGTCGTAGTAGTACTATTTATGTAGCAGAAATATTTAACAAGTGGTATTTGCAACGCAGAGGGATTGTGAGCAACAAAATTTTAACTAGACTGTGGCATTAGAATGTATTAAGTCCCTTTAGCTTTGTAATTAAGGAACCTATCTGACATTTCTCCAACTTCTGGAGAAATGTGGGCCTCCTCCTCCCCTTATAGCCCTCCTTCCCTCTCCGAGTGAGCTCTCCGCTGCAGTTGGGACGTTCGCTACAGATCTAAACTCGCGGTTAAAAGGGAGATGCCAGTGCAATTGATGTTTCCTCACACATTAGTCGCAGTTGGTCCTTGTCCGTTCCAAGGATCCTTATGATTCCAACTGTTGTGGCAATGTGAGACACATACAAGGAGGTCGTAGTAGTACTATTTATGTAGCAGAAATATTTAACAAGTGGTACTTGCAACGCAGAGGCATTGTGAGCCACAAAATTTTACGTATACTGTGGCATTGGAATATATTAAGTCCCTTTAGCTTTGTAATTAAGGAACCTATCTGACTTTTCTCCAACAACTGGAGAGATGTGGGCCTCCTCCTCCCCTTATAGCCCTCTTTCCCTCTCAGAGTGAGCTCTCCGCAGCAGTTGGGACGTTCGCTACCGATCTAAACTCGCGGTTAAATGGGAGATGCCAGTGCAAATGATGCCTCCTAACACATTAGTCGCAGTTGGTCGTTGTCAGTTCCAAGGATCCTTATGATTCCAACTGTTGTGGCAATGTGAGACACATACAAGGAGGTCATAGTAGTCCTGTTTATGTAGCAGAAATATTTAACAAGTGGTACTTGCAACGCAGAGGCATTGTGAGCCACAAAATTTTAACTAGACTGTGGCATTAGAATGTATTAAGTCGCTTTAGCTTTGTAATTAAGGAACCTATCTGACATTTCTCCAACAACTGGAGAAATGTGGGCCTCCTCCTCCCCTTATAGCCCTCTTTCCCTCTCAGAGTGAGCTCTCCGCAGCAGTTGGGACGTTCGCTACCGATCTAAACTCGCGGTTAAATGGGACTTCCAGTGCAAATGATGCCTCCTAACACATTAGTCGCAGTTGGTCGTTGTCAGTTCCAAGGATCCTTATGATTCCAACTGTTGTGGCAATGTGTGACACATTCAAGGAGGTCATAGTAGTACTAATTATGTAGCAGAAATATTTAACAAGTGGTACTTGCAACGCAGAGGCATTGTGAGTCACAAAATTTCAACCAGACTGTGGCATTAGAATGAATTAAGTCCCTTTAACTTTGTAATTAAGGAACCTATCTGACATTTCTCCAATATCTGGGGAAATGTGGGCCTCCTCCTCCCCTTATAGCCCTCCTTCCCTCTCCGAGTGAGCTCTCCGCTGCAGTTGGGACGTTGGCTACCGATCTCAACTCGCGTTTAAAAGGGAGATGCCAGTGCAAGTGATGCCTCCTAACACATTAGTCGCAGCTGGTCCTTGTCAGTTCCAAGGATCCTTATGATTCCAACTGTTGTGGCAATGTGTGACACATACAAGGAGGTAATAGTTGTACTATTTATGTAGCAGAAATATTTAACAAGTGGTACTTGCAACGCAGAGGCATTGTGAGCCACAAAATTTTAACAAGACTGTGGCATTAGAATGTATTAAGTCCCTTTAGCTCTGTAATTAAGGAACCTATCTGACATTTCTCCAATATCTGGAGAAGTGTGGGCCTCCTCCTCCCCTTATAGCCCTCCTTCCCTCTCCGAGTGAGCTCTCCGCTGCAGTTGGGACGTTGGCTACCGATCTAAACTCGCGTTTAAAAGGGAGATGCCAGTGCAAGTGATGCCTCCTAACACATTAGTCGCAGTTGGTCCTTGTCCGTTCCAAGGATCCTTATGATTCCAACTGTTGTGGCAATGTGTGACACATACAAGGAGGTCATATTAGTTATATTTATGTAGCAGAAATATTTAACAAGTGGTACTTGCAACGCAGAGGCATTGTGAGCCACAAAATTTTAACTAGACTGTGGCATTAGAATGTATTAAATCCCTTTAGCTTTGTAATTAAGGAACCTATCTGACATTTTTCCAATATCTGGAGAAATGTGGGCCTCCTCCTCCCCTTATAGCCCTCCTCCCCTCTCTGAGTGAGCTCTCCGCTGCAGTTGGGACGTTGGCTACCGATCTAAACTCGCGTTTAAAAGGGAGATGCCAGTGCAAGTGATGCCTCCTAACACATTAGTCGCAGTTGGTCCTTGTCAGTTCCAAGGATCCTTATGATTCCAACTGTTGTGGCAATGTGTGACACATACAAGGAGGTCATATTAGTTTTATTTATGTAGCAGAAATATTTAACAAGTGGTACTTGCAACGCAGAGGCATTGTGAGCCACAAAATTTTAACTAGACTGTGGCATTAGAATGTATTAAGTCCCTTTAGCTTTGTAATTAAGGAACCTATCTGACATTTCTCCAATATCTGGAGAAATGTGGGCCTCCTCCTCCCCTTATAGCCCTCCTTCCCTCTCCGAGTGAGCTCTCCGCTGCAGTTGGTACGTTCGCTAGCGATCTAAACTCGCGTTTAAAAGGGAGATGCCAGTGCAAGTGATGCCTCCTAACACATTAGTCCCAGTTGGTCCTTGTCAGTTCCAAGGATCCTTATGATTCCAACTGTTGTGGCAATGTGTGACACATACAAGGAAGTCATAGTAGTACATTTTATGTAGCAGAAATATTTAACAAGTGGTACTTGCAACGCAGAGGGATTGTGAGCAACAAAATTTTAGCTAGACTGTGGCATTAGAATGTATTAAGTCCCTTTAGCTTTGTAATTAAGGAACCTATCTGACATTTCTCCAATATCTGGAGAAATTTGGGCCGCCTCCTCCCCTTATAGCCCTCCTTCCCTCTCCGAGTGAGCTCTCCGCTGCAGTTGGCACGTTCGCTAGCGATCTAAACTCGCGTTTAAAAGGGAGATGCCAGTGCAAGTGATGCCTCCTAACACATTAGTCCCAGTTGGTCCTTGTCAGTTCCAAGGATCCTTATGATTCCAACTGTTGTGGCAATGTGTGACACATGCAAGGAGGTCATAGTAGTACTATTTATGTAGCAGAAATATTTAACAAGTGGTACTTGCAACGCAGAGGCATTGTGAGCCACAAAATTTTAACTAGACTGTGGCATTAGAATGTATTAAGTCCCTTTAGCTCTGTAATTAAGGAACCTATCTGACCTTTCTCCAATATCTGGAGAAGTGTGGGCCTCCTCCTCCCCTTATAGCCCTCCTTCCCTCTCCGAGTGAGCTCTCCACTGCAGTTGGGACGTTGGCTACCGATCTAAACTCGCGTTTAAAAGGGAGATGCCAGTGCAAGAGATGCCTCGTAACACATTAGTCGCAGTTGGTCCTTGTCAGTTCCAAGGATCCTTATGATTCCAACTGTTGTGGCAATGTGTGACACATGCAAGGAGGTCATAGTAGTACTATTTATGTTGCAGAAATATTTAACAAGTGGTACTTGCAACGCAGAGGCATTGTGAGCCACAAAATTTTAACCAGACTGTGGCATTAATATGTATTAACTCCCTTTAGCTTTGTAATTAAGGAACCTATCTGACATTTCTCCAATATCTGGAGAAATGTGGGCCTCCTCCTCCCCTTATAGCCCTCCTTCCATCTCCGAGTGAGCTCTCCGCTGCAGTTGGCACGTTCGCTACCGATCTAAACTCGCGTTTAAAAGGGAGATGCCAGTGCAAGTGATGCCTCCTAACACATTAGTCGCAGTTGGTCCTTGTCAGTTCCAAGGATCCTTATGATTCCCACTGTTGTGGCAATGTGTGACACATACAAGGAGGTAATAGTTGTACTATTTATGTAGCAGAAATATTTAACAAGTTGTACTTGCAACGCAGAGGCATTGTGAGCCACAAAATTTTAACTAGACTGTGGCATTAGAATGTATTAAGTCCCTTTAGCTCTGTAATTAAGGAACCTATCTGACATTTCTCCAATATCTGGAGAAGTGTGGGCCTCCTCCTCCCCATATAGCCCTCCTTCCATCTCCGAGTGAGCTCTCCGCTGCAGTTGGCACGTTCGCTACCGATCTAAACTCGCGTTTAAAAGGGAGATGCCAGTGCAAGTGATGCCTCCTAACACATTAGTCGCAGTTGGTCCTTGTCAGTTCCAAGGATCCTTATGATTCCAACTGTTGTGGCAATGTGTGACACATACAAGGAGGTAATAGTTGTACTATTTATGTAGCAGAAATATTTAACAAGTGGTATTTGCAACGCAGAGGCATTGTGAGCCACAAAATTTTAACTAGACTGTGGCATTAGAATGTATTAAATCCCTTTAGCTCTGTAATTAAGGAACCTATCTGACATTTCTCCAATATCTGGAGAAGTGTGGGCCTCCTCCTCCCCTTATAGCCCTCCTTCCCTCTCCGAGTGAGCTCTCCGCTGCAGTTGGGACGTTCGCTACCGATCTCAACTCGCGTTTAAAAGGGAGATGCCAGTGCAAGTGATGCCTCCTAACACATTAGTCGCAGTTGGTCCTTGTCCGTTCCAAGGATCCTTATGATTTCAACTGTTGTGGCAATGTGTGACACATACAAGGAGGTCATATTAGTTTTATTTATGTAGCAGAAATATTTAACAAGTGGTACTTGCAACGCAGAGGCATTGTGAGCCACAAAATTTTAACTAGACTGTGGCATTAGAATGTATTAAGTCCCTTTAGCTTTGTAATTAAGGAACCTATCTGACATTTCTCCAATATCTGGAGAAATGTGGGCCTCTTCCTCCCCTTATAGCCCTCCTTCCCTCTCCGAGTGAGCTCTCCGCTGCAGTTGGGACGTTGGCTACCGATCTAAACTCGCGGTTAAAAGGGAGATGCCAGTGTAAGTGATGCCTCCTTACACATTAGTCCCAGTTGGTCCTTGTCAGTTCCAAGGATCCTTATGATTCCAACTGTTGTGGCAATGTGTGACACATACAAGGAAGTCATAGTAGTACATTTTATGTAGCAAAAATATTTAACAAGTGGCACTTGCAACGCAGAGGGATTGTGCGCAACAAAATTTTAACTAGACTGTGGCATTAGAATGTATTAAGTCCCTTTAGCTCTGTAATTAAGGAACCTATCTGACATTTCTCCAATATCTGGAGAAATGTGGGCCTCCTCCTCCCCTTATAGCCCTCCTTCCCTCTCCGAGTGAGCTCTCCGCTGCAGTTGGGACGTTGGCTACCGATCTAAACTCGCGTTTAACAGGGAGATGCCAGTGCAAGTGATGCCTCCTAACACGTTAGTCGCAGTTGGTCCTTGTCAGTTCCAAGGATCCTTATGATTCCAACTGTTGTGGCAATGTGTGACACATGCAAGGAGGTCATAGTAGTACTATTTATGTAGCAGAAATATTTAACAAGTGGCACTTGCAACGCAGAGGGATTGTGAGCAACAAAATTTTAACTAGACTGTGGCATTAGAATGTATTAATTCCCTTTAGCTCTGTAATTAGGGAACCTATCTGACATTTCTCCAATATCTGGAGAAATGTGGGCCTCCTCCTCCCATTATAGCCCTCCTTCCCTCTCCGAGTGAGCTCTCCGCCGCACTTGGGACGTTCGCTACCGATCTAAACTCGCGGTTAAAAGGGAGATGCCAGTGCAAGTGATGCCTCCTAACACATTAGTCCCAGTTGGTCCTTGTCAGTTCCAAGGATCCTTATGATTCCAACTGTTGTGGCAATGTGTGACACATACAAGGAGGTCATAGTAGTACTATTTATGTAGCAGAAATATTTAACAAGTGGTACTTGCAACGCAGAGGCATTGTGAGCCACAAAATTTTAACTAGACTGTGGCATTAGAATGCATTAAGTCCCTTTAGCTCTGTAGTTAAGGAACCTATCTGACATTTCTCCAATATCTGGAGAAATGTGGGCCTCCTCCTCCCCTTATAGCCCTCCTTCCCTCTCCGAGTGAGCTCTCCGCTGCAGTTGGGACGTTGGCTACCGATCTAAACTCGCGTTTAACAGGGAGATGCCAGTGCAAGTGATGCCTCCTAACACATTAGTCGCAGTTGGTCCTTGTCAGTTCCAAGGATCCTTATGATTCCAACTGTTGTGGCAATGTGTGACACATGCAAGGAGGTCATAGTAGTACTATTTATGTAGCAGAAATATTTAACAAGTGGCACTTGCAACGCAGAGGGATTGTGAGCAACAAAATTTTAACTAGACTGTGGCATTAGAATGTATTAATTCCCTTTAGCTCTGTAATTAGGGAACCTATCTGACATTTCTCCAATATCTGGAGAAATGTGGGCCTCCTCCTCCCATTATAGCCCTCCTTCCCTCTCCGAGTGAGCTCTCCGCTGCAGTTGGGACGTTTGCTACCGATCTAAACTCGCGGTTAAAAGGGAGATGCCAGTGCAAGTGATGCCTCCTAACACATTAGTCCCAGTTGGTCCTTGTCAGTTCCAAGGATCCTTATGATTCCAACTGTTGTGGCAATGTGTGACACATACAAGGAGGTCATATTAGTTTTATTTATGTAGCAGAAATATTTAACAAGTGGTACTTGCAACGCAGAGGTATTGTGAGACACAAAACATTAACTAGACTGTGGCATTAGAATGTATTAAGTCCCTTTAGCTTTGTAATTAAGGAACCTATACGACATTTCTCCAATATCTGGAGAAATGTGGGCCTCCTCCTCCCCTTATAGCCCTCCTTCCCTCTGCGAGTGAGCTCTCCGCTGCAGTTGGGACGTTCGCTACTGATCTAAACTCGCGTTTAAAAGGGAGATGCCTGTGCAAGTGATGCCTCCTAACACATTAGTCGCAGTTGGTCCTTGTCAGTTCCAAGGATCCTTATGATTCCAACTGTTGTGGCAATGTGTGACACATACAAGGAGGTCATAGTAGTGCTATTTATGTAGCAGAAATATTTAACAAGTGGTACTTGCAACGCAGAGGCATTGTGAGCCACAAAGTTTTAAAAAGACTGTGGCATTACAGTGTATTAAGTCCCTTTAGCTTTGTAATTAGGGAACCTATCTGACATTTCTCCAATATCTGGAGAAATGTGGACCTCCTCCTCCCCTTATAGCCCTCCTTCCCTCTCCGAGTGAGCTCTCCGCTGCAGTTGGCACGTTCGCTACCGATCTAAACTCGCGTTTAAAAGGGAGATGCCAGTGCAAGTGATGCCTCCTAACACATTAGTCGCAGTTGGTCCTTGTCCGTTCCAAGGATCCTTATGATTCCAACTGTTGTGGCAATGTGTGACACATACAAGGAGGTCATAGTAGTACTATTTATGTAGCAGAAATATTTAACAAGTGGTATTTGCAACGCAGAGGCATTGTGAGCCACAAAATTTTAAAAAGACTTTGGCATTCGAGTGTATTAAGTCCCTTTAGCTTTGTAATTAAGGAACCTATCTGACATTTCTCCAACATCTGGAGAAATGTGGACCTCCTCCTCCCCTTATAGCCCTCCTTCCCTCTCCGAGTGAGCTCTCCGCTGCAGTTGGGACGTTCGCTACCGATCTAAACTCGCGTTTAAAAGGGAGATGCCAGTGCAAGTGATGCCTCCTAACACATTAGTCGCAGTTGGCCCTTGTCAGTTCCAAGGATCCTTATGATTCCAACTGTTGTGGCACTGTGTGACACATACAAGGAGGTCATAGTAGTACTATTTATGTAGCAGAAATATTTAACAAGTGGTACTTGCAACGCAGAGGCATTGTGAGGCACAAAATTTTACGTATAGTGTGGCATTAGAATATATTAAGTCCCTTTAGCTTTGTAATTAAGGAACTTATCTGACTTTTCTCCAATATCTGGAGAAATGTGGGGCTCCTCCTCCCCTTATAGCCCTCCTTCCCTCTCCGAGTGAGCTCTCCGCTGCAGTTGGCACGTTCGGTACCGATCTAAACTCGCGTTTAACAGGGAGATGCCAGTGCAAGTGATGCCTCGTAACACATTAGTCGCAGTTGGTCCTTGTCCGTTCCAAGGATCCTTATGATTCCAACTGTTGTGGCAATGTGTGACACATACAAGGAAGTCATAGTAGTACATTTTATGTAGCAGAAATATTTAACAAGTGGTACTTGCAACGCAGAGGGATTGTGAGCAACAAAATTTTAGCTAGATTGTGGCATTAGAATGTATTAAGTCCCTTTAGCTTTGTAATTAAGGAACCTATCTGACATTTCTCCAATATCTGGAGAAATTTGGGCCTCCTCCTCCCCTTATAGCCCTCCTTCCCTCTCCGAGTGAGCTCTCCGCTGCAGTTGGCACGTTCGCTACCGATCTAAACTCGCGTTTAACAGGGAGATGCCAGTGCAAGTGATGCCTTCTAACACATTAGTCGCAGTTGGTCCTTGTCAGTTCCAAGGATCCTTATGATTCCAACTGTTGTGGCAAAGTGTGACACATACAAGGAAGTCATAGTAGTACATTTTATGTAGCAGAAATATTTAACAAGTGGTGCTTGCAACGCAGAGGAATTGTGAGCAACAAAATTTTAGCTAGATTGTGGCATTAGAATGTATTAAGTCCCTTTAGCTTTGTAATTAAGGAACCTATCTGACATTTCTCCAATATCTGGAAAAATTTGGGCCGCCTCCTCCCCTTATAGCCCTCCTTCCCTCTCCGAGTGAGCTCTCCGCCGCAGTTGGCACGTTCGCTAGCGATCTAAACTCGCGTTTAAAAGGGAGATGCCAGTGCAAGTGATGCCTCGTAACACATTAGTCGCAGTTGGTCCTTGTCAGTTCCAAGGATCCTTATGATTCCAACTGTTGTGGCAATGTGTGACACATGCAAGGAGGTCATAGTAGTACTATTTATGTAGCAGAAATATTTAACAAGTGGTACTTGCAACGCAGAGGCATTGTGAGCCACAAAATTTTAACCAGACTGTGGCATTAATATGTATTAACTCCCTTTAGCTTTGTAATTAAGGAACCTATCTGACATTTCTCCAATATCTGGAGAAATGTGGGCCTCCTCCTCCCCTTATAGCCCTCCTTCCATCTCCGAGTGAGCTCTCCACTGCAGTTGGCACGTTCGCTACCGATCTAAACTCGCGTTTAAAAGGGAGATGCCAGTGCAAGTGATGCCTCCTAACACATTAGTCGCAGTTGGTCCTTGTCAGTTCCAAGGATCCTTATGATTCCAACTGTTGTGGCAATGTGTGACACATACAAGGAGGTAATAGTTGTACTATTTATGTAGCAGAAATATTTAACAAGTGGTACTTGCAACGCAGAGGCATTGTGAGCCACAAAATTTTAACAAGACTGTGGCATTAGAATGTATTAAGTCCCTTTAGCTCTGTAATTAAGGAACCTATCTGACATTTCTCCAATATCTGGAGAAGTGTGGGCCTCCTCCTCCCCTTATAGCCCTCCTTCCCTCTCCGAGTGAGCTCTCCGCTGCAGTTGGGACGTTGGCTACCGATCTAAACTCGCGTTTAAAAGGGAGATGCCAGTGCAAGTGATGCCTCCTAACACATTAGTCGCAGTTGGTCCTTGTCCGTTCCAAGGATCCTTATGATTCCAACTGTTGTGGCAATGTGTGACACATACAAGGAGGTCATATTAGTTATATTTATGTAGCAGAAATATTTAACAAGTGGTACTTGCAACGCAGAGGCATTGTGAGCCACAAAATTTTAACTAGACTGTGGCATTAGAATGTATTAAATCCCTTTAGCTTTGTAATTAAGGAACCTATCTGACATTTTTCCAATATCTGGAGAAATGTGGGCCTCCTCCTCCCCTTATAGCCCTCCTCCCCTCTCTGAGTGAGCTCTCCGCTGCAGTTGGGACGTTGGCTACCGATCTAAACTCGCGTTTAAAAGGGAGATGCCAGTGCAAGTGATGCCTCCTAACACATTAGTCGCAGTTGGTCCTTGTCAGTTCCAAGGATCCTTATGATTCCAACTGTTGTGGCAATGTGTGACACATACAAGGAGGTCATATTAGTTTTATTTATGTAGCAGAAATATTTAACAAGTGGTACTTGCAACGCAGAGGCATTGTGAGCCACAAAATTTTAACTAGACTGTGGCATTAGAATGTATTAAGTCCCTTTAGCTTTGTAATTAAGGAACCTATCTGACATTTCTCCAATATCTGGAGAAATGTGGGCCTCCTCCTCCCCTTATAGCCCTCCTTCCCTCTCCGAGTGAGCTCTCCGCTGCAGTTGGTACGTTCGCTAGCGATCTAAACTCGCGTTTAAAAGGGAGATGCCAGTGCAAGTGATGCCTCCTAACACATTAGTCCCAGTTGGTCCTTGTCAGTTCCAAGGATCCTTATGATTCCAACTGTTGTGGCAATGTGTGACACATACAAGGAAGTCATAGTAGTACATTTTATGTAGCAGAAATATTTAACAAGTGGTACTTGCAACGCAGAGGGATTGTGAGCAACAAAATTTTAGCTAGACTGTGGCATTAGAATGTATTAAGTCCCTTTAGCTTTGTAATTAAGGAACCTATCTGACATTTCTCCAATATCTGGAGAAATTTGGGCCGCCTCCTCCCCTTATAGCCCTCCTTCCCTCTCCGAGTGAGCTCTCCGCTGCAGTTGGCACGTTCGCTAGCGATCTAAACTCGCGTTTAAAAGGGAGATGCCAGTGCAAGTGATGCCTCCTAACACATTAGTCCCAGTTGGTCCTTGTCAGTTCCAAGGATCCTTATGATTCCAACTGTTGTGGCAATGTGTGACACATGCAAGGAGGTCATAGTAGTACTATTTATGTAGCAGAAATATTTAACAAGTGGTACTTGCAACGCAGAGGCATTGTGAGCCACAAAATTTTAACTAGACTGTGGCATTAGAATGTATTAAGTCCCTTTAGCTCTGTAATTAAGGAACCTATCTGACCTTTCTCCAATATCTGGAGAAGTGTGGGCCTCCTCCTCCCCTTATAGCCCTCCTTCCCTCTCCGAGTGAGCTCTCCACTGCAGTTGGGACGTTGGCTACCGATCTAAACTCGCGTTTAAAAGGGAGATGCCAGTGCAAGAGATGCCTCGTAACACATTAGTCGCAGTTGGTCCTTGTCAGTTCCAAGGATCCTTATGATTCCAACTGTTGTGGCAATGTGTGACACATGCAAGGAGGTCATAGTAGTACTATTTATGTTGCAGAAATATTTAACAAGTGGTACTTGCAACGCAGAGGCATTGTGAGCCACAAAATTTTAACCAGACTGTGGCATTAATATGTATTAACTCCCTTTAGCTTTGTAATTAAGGAACCTATCTGACATTTCTCCAATATCTGGAGAAATGTGGGCCTCCTCCTCCCCTTATAGCCCTCCTTCCATCTCCGAGTGAGCTCTCCGCTGCAGTTGGCACGTTCGCTACCGATCTAAACTCGCGTTTAAAAGGGAGATGCCAGTGCAAGTGATGCCTCCTAACACATTAGTCGCAGTTGGTCCTTGTCAGTTCCAAGGATCCTTATGATTCCCACTGTTGTGGCAATGTGTGACACATACAAGGAGGTAATAGTTGTACTATTTATGTAGCAGAAATATTTAACAAGTTGTACTTGCAACGCAGAGGCATTGTGAGCCACAAAATTTTAACTAGACTGTGGCATTAGAATGTATTAAGTCCCTTTAGCTCTGTAATTAAGGAACCTATCTGACATTTCTCCAATATCTGGAGAAGTGTGGGCCTCCTCCTCCCCATATAGCCCTCCTTCCATCTCCGAGTGAGCTCTCCGCTGCAGTTGGCACGTTCGCTACCGATCTAAACTCGCGTTTAAAAGGGAGATGCCAGTGCAAGTGATGCCTCCTAACACATTAGTCGCAGTTGGTCCTTGTCAGTTCCAAGGATCCTTATGATTCCAACTGTTGTGGCAATGTGTGACACATACAAGGAGGTAATAGTTGTACTATTTATGTAGCAGAAATATTTAACAAGTGGTATTTGCAACGCAGAGGCATTGTGAGCCACAAAATTTTAACTAGACTGTGGCATTAGAATGTATTAAATCCCTTTAGCTCTGTAATTAAGGAACCTATCTGACATTTCTCCAATATCTGGAGAAGTGTGGGCCTCCTCCTCCCCTTATAGCCCTCCTTCCCTCTCCGAGTGAGCTCTCCGCTGCAGTTGGGACGTTCGCTACCGATCTCAACTCGCGTTTAAAAGGGAGATGCCAGTGCAAGTGATGCCTCCTAACACATTAGTCGCAGTTGGTCCTTGTCCGTTCCAAGGATCCTTATGATTTCAACTGTTGTGGCAATGTGTGACACATACAAGGAGGTCATATTAGTTTTATTTATGTAGCAGAAATATTTAACAAGTGGTACTTGCAACGCAGAGGCATTGTGAGCCACAAAATTTTAACTAGACTGTGGCATTAGAATGTATTAAGTCCCTTTAGCTTTGTAATTAAGGAACCTATCTGACATTTCTCCAATATCTGGAGAAATGTGGGCCTCTTCCTCCCCTTATAGCCCTCCTTCCCTCTCCGAGTGAGCTCTCCGCTGCAGTTGGGACGTTGGCTACCGATCTAAACTCGCGGTTAAAAGGGAGATGCCAGTGTAAGTGATGCCTCCTTACACATTAGTCCCAGTTGGTCCTTGTCAGTTCCAAGGATCCTTATGATTCCAACTGTTGTGGCAATGTGTGACACATACAAGGAAGTCATAGTAGTACATTTTATGTAGCAAAAATATTTAACAAGTGGCACTTGCAACGCAGAGGGATTGTGCGCAACAAAATTTTAACTAGACTGTGGCATTAGAATGTATTAAGTCCCTTTAGCTCTGTAATTAAGGAACCTATCTGACATTTCTCCAATATCTGGAGAAATGTGGGCCTCCTCCTCCCCTTATAGCCCTCCTTCCCTCTCCGAGTGAGCTCTCCGCTGCAGTTGGGACGTTGGCTACCGATCTAAACTCGCGTTTAACAGGGAGATGCCAGTGCAAGTGATGCCTCCTAACACGTTAGTCGCAGTTGGTCCTTGTCAGTTCCAAGGATCCTTATGATTCCAACTGTTGTGGCAATGTGTGACACATGCAAGGAGGTCATAGTAGTACTATTTATGTAGCAGAAATATTTAACAAGTGGCACTTGCAACGCAGAGGGATTGTGAGCAACAAAATTTTAACTAGACTGTGGCATTAGAATGTATTAATTCCCTTTAGCTCTGTAATTAGGGAACCTATCTGACATTTCTCCAATATCTGGAGAAATGTGGGCCTCCTCCTCCCATTATAGCCCTCCTTCCCTCTCCGAGTGAGCTCTCCGCCGCACTTGGGACGTTCGCTACCGATCTAAACTCGCGGTTAAAAGGGAGATGCCAGTGCAAGTGATGCCTCCTAACACATTAGTCCCAGTTGGTCCTTGTCAGTTCCAAGGATCCTTATGATTCCAACTGTTGTGGCAATGTGTGACACATACAAGGAGGTCATAGTAGTACTATTTATGTAGCAGAAATATTTAACAAGTGGTACTTGCAACGCAGAGGCATTGTGAGCCACAAAATTTTAACTAGACTGTGGCATTAGAATGCATTAAGTCCCTTTAGCTCTGTAGTTAAGGAACCTATCTGACATTTCTCCAATATCTGGAGAAATGTGGGCCTCCTCCTCCCCTTATAGCCCTCCTTCCCTCTCCGAGTGAGCTCTCCGCTGCAGTTGGGACGTTGGCTACCGATCTAAACTCGCGTTTAACAGGGAGATGCCAGTGCAAGTGATGCCTCCTAACACATTAGTCGCAGTTGGTCCTTGTCAGTTCCAAGGATCCTTATGATTCCAACTGTTGTGGCAATGTGTGACACATGCAAGGAGGTCATAGTAGTACTATTTATGTAGCAGAAATATTTAACAAGTGGCACTTGCAACGCAGAGGGATTGTGAGCAACAAAATTTTAACTAGACTGTGGCATTAGAATGTATTAATTCCCTTTAGCTCTGTAATTAGGGAACCTATCTGACATTTCTCCAATATCTGGAGAAATGTGGGCCTCCTCCTCCCATTATAGCCCTCCTTCCCTCTCCGAGTGAGCTCTCCGCTGCAGTTGGGACGTTTGCTACCGATCTAAACTCGCGGTTAAAAGGGAGATGCCAGTGCAAGTGATGCCTCCTAACACATTAGTCCCAGTTGGTCCTTGTCAGTTCCAAGGATCCTTATGATTCCAACTGTTGTGGCAATGTGTGACACATACAAGGAGGTAATAGTAGTACTATTTATGTAGCAGAAATATTTAACAAGTGGCACTTGCAACGCAGAGGGATTGTGAGCAACAAAATTTTAACTAGACTGTGGCATTAGAATGTATTAATTCCCTTTAGCTCTGTAATTAGGGAACCTATCTGACATTTCTCCAATATCTGGAGAAATGTGGGCCTCCTCCTCCCATTATAGCCCTCCTTCCCTCTCCGAGTGAGCTCTCCGCTGCAGTTGGGACGTTCGCTACCGATCTAAACTCGCGGTTAAAAGGGAGATGCCAGTGCAAGTGATGCCTCCTAACACATTAGTCCCAGTTGGTCCTTGTCAGTTCCAAGGATCCTTATGATTCCAACTGTTGTGGCAATGTGTGACACATACAAGGAGGTAATAGTAGTACTATTTATGTAGCAGAAATATTTAACAAGTGGTACTTGCAACGCAGAGCCATTGTGAGCCACAAAATTTTAACCAGACTGTGGCATTAGAATGAATTAAGTCCCTTTAGCTTTGTAATTAAGGAACCTATCTGAAATTTCTCCAATATCTGGGGAAATGTGGGCCTCCTCCTCCCCTTATAGCCCTCCTTCCCTCTCCGAGTGAGCTCTCCGCTGCAGTTGGGACGTTGGCTACCGATCTAAACTCGCGGTTAAAAGGGAGATGCCAGTGCAAGTGATGCCTCCTAACACATTAGTCTCAGTTGGTCCTTGTCAGTTCCAAGGATCCTTATGATTCCAACTGTTGTGGCAATGTGTGACACATGCAAGGAGGTAATAGTTGTACTATTTATGTAGCAGAAATATTTAACAAGTGGCACTTGCAACGCAGAGGGATTGTGAGCAACAAAATTTTAACTAGACTGTGGCATTAGAATGTATTAAGTCCCTTTAGCTCTGTAATTAAGGAACCTATCTGACATTTCTCCAATATCTGGAGAAATGTGGGCCTCCTCCTCCCCTTATAGCCCTCCTTCCCTCTCCGAGTGAGCTCTCCGCTGCAGTTGGGACGTTGGCTACCGATCTAAACTCGCGGTTAAAAGGGAGGTGCCAGTGCAAGTGATGCCTCCTAACACATTAGTCGCAGTTGGTCCTTGTTAGTTCCAAGGATCCTTATGATTCCAACTGTTGTGGCAATGTGTGACACATGCAAGGAGGTCATAGTAGTACTATTTATGTAGCAGAAATATTTAACAAGTGGCACTTGCAACGCAGAGGGATTGTGAGCAACAAAATTTTAACTAGACTGTGGCATTAGAATGTATTAAGTCCCTTTAGCTCTGTAATTAAGGAACCTATCTGACATTTCTCCAATATCTGGAGAAATGTGGTCCTCCTCCTCCCCTTATAGCCCTCCTTCCCTCTCCGAGTGAGCTCTCCGCTGCAGTTGGGACATTGGCTACCGATCTGAACTCGCGGTTAAAAGGGAGATGCCAGTGCAAGTGATGCCTCCTAACACATTAGTCGCAGTTGGTTCTTGTCAGTTCCAAGGATCCTTATGATTCCAACTGTTGTGGCAATGTGTGACACATGCAAGGAGGTCATAGTAGTACTATTTATGTAGCAGAAATATTTAACAAGTGGCACTTGCAATGCAGAGGGATTGTGAGCAACAAAATTTTAACTAGACTGTGGCATTAGGATGTATTAAGTCCCTTTAGCTTTGTAATTAAGGAACCTATCTGACATTTCTCCAATATCTGGAGAAATGTGGGCCTCCTCCTCCCCTTATAGCCCTCCTTCCCTCTCCGAGTGAGCTCTCCGCTGCAGTTGGGACGTTGGCTACCGATCTAAACTCGCGGTTAAAAGGGAGATGCCAGTGTAAGTGATGCCTCCTTACACATTAGTCCCAGTTGGTCCTTGTCAGTTCCAAGGATCCTTATGATTCCAACTGTTGTGGCAATGTGTGACACATACAAGGAAGTCATAGTAGTACATTTTATGTAGCAAAAATATTTAACAAGTGGCACTTGCAACGCAATGGGATTGTGCGCAACAAAATTTTAACTAGACTGTGGCATTAGAATGAATTAAGTCCCTTTAGCTCTGTAATTAAGGAACCTATCTGACATTTCTCCAATATCTGGAGAAATGTGGGCCTCCTCCTCCCCTTATAGCCCTCCTTCCCTCTCCGAGTGAGCTCTCCGCTGCAGTTGGGACGTTGGCTACCGATCTAAACTCGCGTTTAACAGGGAGATGCCAGTGCAAGTGATGCCTCCTAACACGTTAGTCGCAGTTGGTCCTTGTCAGTTCCAAGGATCCTTATGATTCCAACTGTTGTGGCAATGTGTGACACATGCAAGGAGGTCATAGTAGTACTATTTATGTAGCAGAAATATTTAACAAGTGGCACTTGCAACGCAGAGGGATTGTGAGCAACAAAATTTTAACTAGACTGTGGCATTAGAATGTATTAATTACCTTTAGCTCTGTAATTAGGGAACCTATCTGACATTTCTCCAATATCTGGAGAAATGTGGGCCTCCTCCTCCCATTATAGCCCTCCTTCCCTCTCCGAGTGAGCTCTCCGCTGCAGTTGGGACGTTGGCTACCGATCTAAACTCGCGGTTAAAAGGGAGATGCAAGTGCAAGTGATGCCTCCTAACACATTAGTCCCAGTTGGTCCTTGTCAGTTCCAAGGATCCTTATGATTCCAACTGTTGTGGCAATGTGTGACACATACAAGGAGGTAATAGTAGTACTATTTATGTAGCAGAAATATTTAACAAGTGGCACTTGCAACGCAGAGGGATTGTGAGCAACAAAATTTTAACTAGACTGTGGCATTAGAATGTATTAATTCCCTTTAGCTCTGTAATTAGGGAACCTATCTGACATTTCTCCAATATCTGGAGAAATGTGGGCCTCCTCCTCCCATTATAGCCCTCCTTCCCTCTCCGAGTGAGCTCTCCGCTGCACTTGGGACGTTCGCTACCGATCTAAACTCGCGGTTAAAAGGGAGATGCCAGTGCAAGTGATGCCTCCTAACACATTAGTCCCAGTTGGTCCTTGTCAGTTCCAAGGATCCTTATGATTCCAACTGTTGTGGCAATGTGTGACACATACAAGGAGGTAATAGTAGTACTATTTATGTAGCAGAAATATTTAACAAGTGGTACTTGCAACGCAGAGGCATTGTGAGCCACAAAATTTTAACTAGACTGTGGCATTAGAATGCATTAAGTCCCTTTAGCTCTGTAGTTAAAGAAACTATCTGACATTTCTCCAATATCTGGAGAAATGTGGGCCTCCTCCTCCCATTATAGCCCTCCTTCCCTCTCCGAGTGAGCTCTCCGCTGCAGTTGGGACGTTGGCTACCGATCTAAACTCGCGTTTAACAGGGAGATGCCAGTGCAAGTGATGCCTCCTAACACATTAGTCGCAGTTGGTCCTTGTCAGTTCCAAGGATCCTTATGATTCCAACTGTTGTGGCAATGTGTGACACATGCAAGGAGGTCATAGTAGTACTATTTATGTAGCAGAAATATTTAACAAGTGGCACTTGCAACGCAGAGGGATTGTGAGCAACAAAATTTTAACTAGACTGTGGCATTAGAATGTATTAATTCCCTTTAGCTCTGTAATTAGGGAACCTATCTGACATTTCTCCAATATCTGGAGAAATGTGGGCCTCCTCCTCCCATTATAGCCCTCCTTCCCTCTCCGAGTGAGCTCTCCGCTGCAGTTGGGACGTTTGCTACCGATCTAAACTCGCGGTTAAAAGGGAGATGCCAGTGCAAGTGATGCCTCCTAACACATTAGTCCCAGTTGGTCCTTGTCAGTTCCAAGGATCCTTATGATTCCAACTGTTGTGGCAATGTGTGACACATACAAGGAGGTAATAGTAGTACTATTTATGTAGCAGAAATATTTAACAAGTGGCACTTGCAACGCAGAGCCATTGTGAGCCACAAAATGTTAACCAGACTGTGGCATTAGAATGAATTAAGTCCCTTTAGCTTTGTAATTAAGGAACCTATCTGAAATTTCTCCAATATCTGGGGAAATGTGGGCCTCCTCCTCCCCTTATAGCCCTCCTTCCCTCTCCGAGTGAGCTCTCCGCTGCAGTTGGGACGTTGGCTACCGATCTAAACTCGCGGTTAAAAGGGAGATGCCAATGCAAGTGATGCCTCCTAACACATTAGTCTCAGTTGGTCCTTGTCAGTTCCAAGGATCCTTATGATTCCAACTGTTGTGGCAATGTGTGACACATGCAAGGAGGTAATAGTTGTACTATTTATGTAGCAGAAATATTTAACAAGTGGCACTTGCAACGCAGAGGGATTGTGAGCAACAAAATTTTAACTAGACTGTGGCATTAGAATGTATTAAGTCCCTTTAGCTCTGTAATTAAGGAACCTATCTGACATTTCTCCAATATCTGGAGAAATGTGGGCCTCCTCCTCCCCTTATAGCCCTCCTTCCCTCTCCGAGTGAGCTCTCCGCTGCAGTTGGGACATTGGCTACCGATCTGAACTCGCGGTTAAAAGGGAGATGCCAGTGCAAGTGATGCCTCCTAACACATTAGTCGCAGTTGGTTCTTGTCAGTTCCAAGGATCCTTATGATTCCAACTGTTGTGGCAATGTGTGACACATGCAAGGAGGTCATAGTAGTACTATTTATGTAGCAGAAATATTTAACAAGTGGCACTTGCAATGCAGAGGGATTGTGAGCAACAAAATTTTAACTAGACTGTGGCATTAGAATGTATCAAGTCCCTTTAGCTCTGTAATTAAGGAACCTATATGACATTTCTCCAATATCTGGAAAAATGTGAGCCGCCTCCTCCCATTCTAGCCCTCCTTCCCTCTCCGAGTGAGCTCTCCGCTGCAGTTGGGACGTTGGCTACCTATCTAAACTCGCGGTTAAAAGGGAGATGCCAGTCCAAGTGATGATTCCTAACACATTAGTCGCAGTTGGTCCTTGTCAGTTCCAAGGATCCTTATGATTCCAACTGTTGTGGCAATGTGTGACACATACAAGGAGGTCATATTAGTACAATTTATGTAGCAGAAATATTTAACAAGTGGCACTTGCAACGCAGAGGGATTGTGAGCAACAAAATTTTAACTAGACTGTGGCATTAGAATGTATTAAGTCCCTTTAGCTCTGTAATTAAGGAACCTATCTGACATTTCTCCAATATCTGGAGAAATGTGGGCCTCCTCCTCCCCTTATAGCCCTCCTTCCCTCTCCGAGTGAGCTCTCCGCTGCAGTTGGGACGTTCGCTACCGATCTGAACTCGCGGTTAAAAGGGAGATGCCAGAGCAAGTGATGATTCCTAACACATTAGTCGCAGTTGGTCCTTGTCAGTTCCAAGGATCCTTATGATTCCAACTGTTGTGGCAATGTGTGACACATACAAGGAGGTCATATTAGTACAATTTATGTAGCAGAAATATTTAACAAGTGGCACTTGCAACGCAGAGGGATTGTGAGCAACAAAATTTTAACTAGACTGTGGCATTAGAATGTATTAAGTCCCTTTAGCTCTGTAATTAAGGAACCTATCTGACATTTCTCCAATATCTGAAGAAATGTGGGCCTCCTCCTCCCAATATAGCCCTCCTTCCCTCTCCGAGTGAGCTCTCCGCTGCAGTTGGCACGTTGGCTACCGATCTAAACTCGCGGTTAAAAAGGGAGATGCCAGTGCAAGTGATGCCTCCTAACACATTAGTCGCAGTTGGTCCTTGTCAGTTCCAAGGATCCTTATGATTCCAACTGTTGTGGCAATGTGTGACACATACAAGGAGGTCATATTAGTACAATTTATGTAGCAGAAATATTTAACAAGTGGCACTTGCAACGCAGAGGGATTGTGAGCAACAAAATTTTAACTAGACTGTGGCATTAGAATGTATTAAGTCCCTTTAGCTCTGTAATTAAGGAACCTATCTGACATTTCTCCAATATATGGGGAAATGTGGGCCTCCTCCTCCCCTTATAGCCCTCCTTCCCTCTCCGAGTGAGCTCTCCGCTGCAGTTGGGACGTTGGCTACCGATCTAAACTCGCGGTTAAAAGGGAGATGCCAGTGCAAGTGATGCCTCCTAACACATTAGTCGCAGTTGGTCCTTGTCCGTTCCAAGGATCCTTATGATTCCAACTGTTGTGGCAATGTGTGACACATACAAGGAGGTCATATTAGTTTTATTTATGTAGCAGAAATATTTAACAAATGGTACTTGCAACGCAGAGGCATTGTGAGCCACAAAATTTTAACTAGACTGTGGCATTAGAATGTATTAAGTCCCTTTAGCTTTGTAATTAAGGAACCTATCTGACATTTTTCCAATATCTGGAGAAATGTGGGCCTCCTCCTCCCCTTATAGCCCTCCTTCCCTCTCCGAGTGAGCTCCCCACTGCAGTTGGGGCGTTCGCTACCGATCTAAACTCGCGTTTAACAGGGAGATGCCAGTGCAAGTGATGCCTCCTAACACATTAGTCGCAGTTGGTCCTTGTCCGTTCCAAGGATCCTTATGATTCCAACTGTTGTTGCAATATGTGACACATACAAGGAGCTCATAGTAGTACTATTTATGTAGCAGAAATATTTAACAAGTGGTACTTGCAACGCAGAGGCATATGAGACACAAAACTTTAACTAGACTGTGGCATTAGAATGTATTAAGTCCCTTTAGCTTTGTAATTAAGGAACCTATATGACATTTCTCCAATATCTGGAGAAATGTGGGCCTCCTCCTCCCCTTATAGCCCTCCTTCCCTCTCCGAGTGAGCTCTCCACTGCAGTTGGGACGTTCGCTACCGATCTAAACTCGCGTTTAACAGGAAGATGCCAGTGCAAGTGATGCCTCCTAACACATTAGTCGCAGTTGGTCCTTGTCAGTTCCAAGGATCCTTATGATTCCAACTGTTGTGGCAATGTGTGACACATACAAGGAGGTCATATTAGTACAATTTATGTAGCAGAAATATTTAACAAGTGGCACTTGCAACGCAGAGGGATTGTGCGCAACAAAATTTTAACTAGACTGTGGCATTAGAATGTATTAAGTCCCTTTAGCTCTGTAATTAAGGAACCTATCTGACATTTCTCCAATATCTGGAGAAATGTGGGCCTCCTCCTCCCCTTATAGCCCTCCTTCCCTCTCCGAGTGAGCTTTCCGCTGCAGTTGGGACGTTGGCTACCGATCTAAACTCGCGTTTAACAGGGAGATGCCAGTGCAAGTGATGCCTCCTAACACATTAGTCGCAGTTGGTCCTTGTCAGTTCCAAGGATCCTTATGATTCCAACTGTTGTGGCAATGTGTGACACATGCAAGGAGGTCATAGTAGTACTATTTATGTAGCAGAAATATTTAACAAGTGGCACTTGCAACGCAGAGGGATTGTGAGCAACAAAATTTTAACTAGACTGTGGCATTAGAATGTATTAATTCCCTTTAGCTCTGTAATTAGGGAACCTATCTGACATTTCTCCAATATCTGGAGAAATGTGGGCCTCCTCCTCCCATTATAGCCCTCCTTCCCTCTCCGAGTGAGCTCTCCGCTGCAGTTGGGACGTTGGCTACCGATCTAAACTCGCGGTTAAAAGGGAGATGCCAGTGCAAGTGATGCCTCCTAACACATTAGTCCCAGTTGGTCCTTGTCAGTTCCAAGGATCCTTATGATTCCAACTGTTGTGGCAATGTGTGACACATACAAGGAGGTAATAGTAGTACTATTTATGTAGCAGAAATATTTAACAAGTAACACTTGCAACGCAGACGGATTGTGAGCAACAAAATTTTAACTAGACTGTGGCATTAGAATGTATTAATTCCCTTTAGCTCTGTAATTAGGGAACCTATCTGACATTTCTCCAATATCTGGAGAAATGTGGGCCTCCTCCTCCCATTATAGCCCTCCTTCCCTCTCCGAGTGAGCTCTCCGCTGCAGTTGGGACGTTCGCTACCGTTCTAAACTCGCGGTTAAAAGGGAGATGCCAGTGCAAGTGATGCCTCCTAACACATTAGTCCCAGTTGGTCCTTGTCAGTTCCAAGGATCCTTATGATTCCAACTGTTGTGGCAATGTGTGACACATACAAGGAGGTAATAGTAGTACTATTTATGTAGCAGAAATATTTAACAAGTGGTACTTGCAACGCAGAGGCATTGTGAGCAACAAAATTTTAACTAGACTGTGGCATTAGAATGCATTAAGTCCCTTTAGCTCTGTAGTTAAGGAACCTATCTGACATTTCTCCAATATCTGGAGAAATGTGGGCCTCCTCCTCCCCTTATAGCCCTCCTTCCCTCTCCGAGTGAGCTCTCCGCTGCAGTTGGGACGTTGGCTACCGATCTAAACTCGCGGTTAAAAGGGAGATGCCAGTGCAAGTGATGCCTCCTAACACATTAGTCGCAGTTGGTCCTTGTCAGTTCCAAGGATCCTTATGATTCCAACTGTTGTGGCAATGTGTGACACATGCAAGGAGGTCATAGTAGTACTATTTACGTAGCAGAAATATTTAACAAGTGGTACTTGCAACGCAGAGCCATTGTGAGCCACAAAATTTTAACCAGACTGTGGCATTAGAATGAATTAAGTCCCTTTAGCTTTGTAATTAAGGAACCTATCTGAAATTTCTCCAATATCTGGGGAAATGTGGGCCTCCTCCTCCCCTTATAGCCCTCCTTCCCTCTCCGAGTGAGCTCTCCGCTGCAGTTGGGACGTTGGCTACCGATCTAAACTCGCGGTTAAAAGGGAGATGCCAGTGCAAGTGATGCCTCCTAACACATTAGTCGCAGTTGGTCCTTGTCAGTTCCAAGGATCCTTATGATTCCAACTGTTGTGGCAATGTGTGACACATGCAAGGAGGTCATAGTAGTACTATTTATGTAGCAGAAATATTTAACAAGTGGCACTTGCAACGCAGAGGGATTGTGAGCAACAAAATTTTAACTAGACTGTGGCATTAGAATGTATTAAGTCCCTTTAGCTCTGTAATTAAGGAACCTATCTGACATTTCTCCAATATCTGGAGAAATGTGATCCTCCTCCTCCCCTTATAGCCCTCCTTCCCTCTCCGAGTGAGCTCTCCGCTGCAGTTGGGACGTTCGCTACCGATCTAAACTCGCGGTTAAAAGGGAGATGCCAGTGCAAGTGATGCCTCCTAACACATTAGTCGCAGTTGGTCCTTGTCAGTTCCAAGGATCCTTATGATTCCAACTGTTGTGGCAATGTGTGACACATGCAAGGAGGTCATAGTAGTACTATTTATGTAGCAGAAATATTTAACAAGTGGCACTTGCAACGCAGAGGGATTGTGAGCAACAAAATTTTAACTAGACTGTGGCATTAGAATGTATTAAGTCCCTTTAGCTCTGTAATTAAGGAACCTATCTGACATTTCTCCAATATCTGGAGAAATGTGGGCCTCCTCCTCCCCTTATAGCCCTCATTCCCTCTCCGAGTGAGCTCTCCGCTGCAGTTGGGACGATGGCTACCGATCTAAACTCGCGGTTAAAAGGGAGATGCCAGTGCAAGTGATGATTCCTAACACATTAGTCGCAGTTGGTCCTTGTCAGTTCCAAGGATCCTTATGATTCCAACTGTTGTGGCAATGTGTGACACATACAAGGAGGTCATATTAGTACAATTTATGTAGCAGAAATATTTAACAAGTGGCACTTGCAACGCAGAGGGATTGTGAGCAACAAAATTTTAACTAGACTGTGGCATTAGAATGTATTAAGTCCCTTTAGCTCTGTAATTAAGGAACCTATCTGACATTTCTCCAATATCTGGAGAAATGTGGGCCTCCTCCTCCCCTTATAGCCCTCCTTCCCTCTCCGAGTGAGCTCTCCGCTGCAGTTGGGACGTTGGCTACCGATCTGAACTCGCGGTTAAAAGGGAGATGCCAGTGCAAGTGATGCCTCCTAACACATTAGTCCCAGTTGGTCCTTGTCATTTCCAAGGATCCTTATGATTCCAACTGTTGTGGCAATGTGTGACACATGCAAGGAGGTCATAGTAGTACTATTTATGTAGCAGAAATATTTAACAAGTGGCACTTGCAACGCAGAGGGATTGTGAGCAACAAAATTTTAACTAGACTGTGGCATTAGAATGTATTAAGTCCCTTTAGCTCTGTAATTAAGGAACCTATCTGACATTTCTCCAATATCTGGAGAAATGTGGGCCTCCTCCTCCCCTTATAGCCCTCCTTCCCTCTGCGAGTGAGCTCTCCGCTGCAGTTGGGACGTTGGCTACCGATCTGAACTCGCGGTTAAAAGGGAGATGCCAGTGCAAGTGATGCCTCCTAACACATTAGTCGCAGTTGGTCCTTGTCAGTTCCAAGGATCCTTATGATTCCAACTGATGTGGCAATGTGTGACACATGCAAGGAGGTCATAGTAGTACTATTTATGTAGCAGAAATATTTAACAAGTGGCACTTGCAACGCAGAGGGATTGTGAGCAACAAAATTTTAACTAGACTGTGGCATTAGAATGTATTAAGTCCCTTTAGCTCTGTAATTACTGAACCTATATGACATTTCACCAATATCTATAAAAATGTGGGCCGCCTCCTCCCATTATAGCCCTCCTTCCCTCTCCGAGTGAGCTCTCCGCTGCAGTTGGGACGTTGGCTACCGATCTAAACTCGCGGTTAAAAGGGAGATGCCAGTGCAAGTGATGATTCCTAACACATTAGTCGCAGTTGGTCCTTGTCAGTTCCAAGGATCCTTATGATTCCAACTGATGTGGCAATGTGTGACACATGCAAGGAGGTCATAGTAGTACTATTTATGTAGCAGAAATATTTAACAAGTGGCACTTGCAACGCAGAGGGATTGTGAGCAACAAAATTTTAACTAGACTGTGGCATTAGAATGTATTAAGTCCCTTTAGCTCTGTAATTACTGAACCTATATGACATTTCACCAATATCTATAAAAATGTGGGCCGCCTCCTCCCATTATAGCCCTCCTTCCCTCTCCGAGTGAGCTCTCCGCTGCAGTTGGGACGTTGGCTACCGATCTAAACTCGCGGTTAAAAGGGAGATGCCAGTGCAAGTGATGATTCCTAACACATTAGTCGCAGTTGGTCCTTGTCAGTTCCAAGGATCCTTATGATTCCAACTGTTGTGGCAATGTGTGACACATACAAGGAGGTCATATTAGTACAATTTATGTAGCAGAAATATTTAACAAGTGGCACTTGCAACGCAGAGGGATTGTGAGCAACAAAATTTTAACTAGACTGTGGCATTAGAATGTATTAAGTCCCTTTAGCTCTGTAATTAAGGAACCTATCTGACATTTCTCCAATATCTGGAGAAATGTGGGCCTCCTCCTCCCCTTATAGCCCTCCTTCCCTCTCCGAGTGAGCTCTCCGCTGCAGTTGGGACGTTCGCTACCGATCTGAACTCGCGTTTAACAGGGAGATGCCAGTGCAAGTGATGCCTCCTAACACATTAGTCGCAGTTGGTCCTTGTCAGTTCCAAGGATCCTTATGATTCCAACTGTTGTGGCAATGTGTGACACATACAAGGAGGTCATATTAGTACAATTTATGTAGCAGAAATATTTAACAAGTGGCACTTGCAACGCAGAGGGATTGTGAGCAACAAAATTTTAACTAGACTGTGGCATTAGAATGTATTAAGTCCCTTTAGCTCTGTAATTAAGGAACCTATCTGACATTTCTCCAATATCTGGAGAAATGTGGGCCTTCTCCTCCCATTATAGACCTCCTTCCCTCTCCGAGTGAGCTCTCCGCTGCAGTTGGGACGTTGGCTACCGATCTAAACTCGCGGTTAAAAAGGGAGATGCCAGTGCAAGTGATGATTCCTAACACATTAGTCGCAGTTGGTCCTTGTCAGTTCCAAGGATCCTTATGATTCCAACTGTTGTGGCAATGTGTGACACATACAAGGAGGTCATATTAGTACAATTTATGTAGCAGAAATATTTAACAAGTGGCACTTGCAACGCAGAGGGATTGTGAGCAACAAAATTTTAACTAGACTGTGGCATTAGAATGTATTAAGTCCCTTTAGCTCTGTAATTAAGGAACCTATCTGACATTTCTCCAATATCTGGAGAAATGTGGGCCTCCTCCTCCCCTTATAGCCCTCCTTCCCTCTCCGAGTGAGCTCTCCGCTGCAGTTGGGACGTTGGCTACCGATCTGAACTCGCGGTTAAAAGGGAGATGCCAGTGCAAGTGATGCCTCCTAACACATTAGTCGCAGTTGGTCCTTGTCAGTTCCAAGGATCCTTATGATTCCAACTGTTGTGGCAATGTGTGACACATACAAGGAGGTCATATTAGTACAATTTATGTAGCAGAAATATTTAACAAGTGGCACTTGCAACGCAGAGGGATTGTGAGCAACAAAATTTTAACTAGACTGTGGCATTAGAATGTATTAAGTCCCTTTAGCTCTGTAATTAAGGAACCTATCTGACATTTCTCCAATATCTGGAGAAATGTGGGGCTTCTCCTCCCCTTATAGCCCTCCTTCCCTCTCCGAGTGAGCTCTCCACTGCAGTTGGGACGTTCGCTACCGATCTAAACTCGCGTTTAACAGGGAGATGCCAGTGCAAGTGATGCCTCCTAACACATTAGTCGCAGTTGGTCCTTGTCCGTTCCAAGGATCCTTATGATTCCAACTGTTGTTGCAATATATGACACATACAAGGAGCTCATAGTAGTACTATTTATGTAGCAGAAATATTTAACAAGTGGTACTTGCAACGCAGAGGCATTGTGAGCCACAAAATTTTAACCAGACTGTGGCATTAATATGTATTAACTCCCTTTAGCTTTGTAATTAAGGAACCTATCTGATATTTTTCCAATATCTGGAGAAATGTGGGCCTCCTCCTCCCCTTATAGCCCTCCTTCCCTCTCCGAGTGAGCTCTCCACTGCAGTTGGGACGTTCGCTACCGATCTAAACTCGCGTTTAACAGGGAGATGCCAGTGCAAGTGATGCCTCCTAACACATTAGTCGCAGTTGGTCCTTGTCCGTTAAAAGGATCCTTATGATTCCAACTGTTGTGGCAATGTGTGACACATACAAGGAGGTCATATTAGTTTTATTTATGTAGCAGAAATATTTAACAAGTGGTACTTGCAACGCAGAGGGATTGTGAGCAACAAAATTTTAGCTAGACTGTGGCATTAGAATGTATTAAGTCCTTTTAGCTTTGTAATTAAGGAACCTATCTGACATTTTTCCAATATCTGGAGAAATGTGGGCCTCCTCCTCCCCTTATAGCCCTCCTTCCCTCTCCGAGTGAGCTCTCCACTGCAGTTGGGACGTTCGCTACCGATCTAAACTCGCGTTTAACAGGGAGATGCCAGTGCAAGTGATGCCTCCTAACACATTAGTCGCAGTTGGTCCTTGTCCGTTAAAAGGATCCTTATGATTCCAACTGTTGTGGCAATGTGTGACACATACAAGGAGGTCATATTAGTTTTATTTATGTAGCAGAAATATTTAACAAGTGGTACTTGCAACGCAGAGGGATTGTGAGCAACAAAATTTTAGCTAGACTGTGGCATTAGAATGTATTAAGTCCTTTTAGCTTTGTAATTAAGGAACCTATCTGACATTTTTCCAATATCTGGAGAAATGTGGGCCTCCTCCTCCCCTTATAGCCCTCCTTCCCTCTCCGAGTGAGCTCTCCACTGCAGTTGGGACGTTTGCTACCGATCTAAACTCGCGTTTAACAGGGAGATGCCAGTGCAAGTGATGCCTCCTAACACATTAGTCGCAGTTGGTCCTTGTCCGTTCCAAGGATCCTTATGATTCCAACTGTTGTTGCAATATGTGACACATACAAGGAGCTCATAGTAGTACTATTTATGTAGCAGAAATATTTAACAAGTGGTACTTGCAACGCAGAGGCATGTGAGACACAAAACTTTAACTAGACTGTGGCATTAGAATGTATTAAGTCCCTTTAGCTTTGTAATTAAGGAACCTATCTGACATTTTTCCAATATCTGGAGAAATGTGGGCCTCCTCCTCCCCTTATAGCCCTCCTTCCCTCTCCGAGTGAGCTCTCCACTGCAGTTGGGACGTTCGCTACCGATCTAAACTCGCGTTTAACAGGGAGATGCCAGTGCAAGTGATGCCTCCTAACACATTAGTCGCAGTTGGTCCTTGTCTGTTCCAAGGATCCTTATGATTCCAACTGTTGTGGCAATGTGTGACACATACAAGGAGGTCATATTAGTTTTATTTATGTAGCAGAAATATTTAACAAGTGGTACTTGCAACGCAGGGGCATTGTGAGCCACAAAATTTTAACCAGACTGTGGCATTAGAATGTATTAAGTCCCTTTAGCTTTGTAATTAAGGAACCTATCTGACACTTCTCCAATATCTGGAGAAATGTGGGCCTCCTCCTCAACTTATAGCCCTCCTTCCCTCTCCGAGTGAGCTCTCCGCTGCAGTTGTGATGTTCGCTACTGATCTAAACTCGCGTTTAACTGGGAGATGCCAGTGCAAGTGATGCCTCCTAACACATTAGTCGCAGTTGGTCCTTGTCCGTTCCAAGGATCCTTATGATTCCAACTGTTGTTGCAATATGTGACACATACAAGGAGCTCATAGTAGTACTATTTATGTAGCAGAAATATTTAACAAGTGGTACTTGCAACGCAGAGGCATGTGAGACACAAAACTTTAACTAGACTGTGGCATTAGAATGTATTAAGTCCCTTTAGCTTTGTAATTAAGGAACCTATATGACATTTCTCCAATATCTGGACAAATGTGGGGCTCCTCCTCCCCTTATAGCCCTCCTTCCCTCTCCGAGTGAGCTCTCCACTGCAGTTGGGACGTTCGCTACCGATCTAAACTCGCGTTTAACAGGGAGATGCCAGTGCAAGTGATGCCTCCTAACACATTAGTCGCAGTTGGTCCTTGTCCGTTCCAAGGATCCTTATGATTCCAACTGTTGTGGCAATGTGTGACACATACAAGGAGGTCATAGTAGTACTATTTATGTAGCAGAAATATTTAACAAGTGGTACTTGCAACGCAGAGGCATTGTGAGCCACAAAATTTTAACCAGACTGTGGCATTAATATGTCATAACTCCCTTTAGCTTTGTAATTAAGGAACCTATCTGACATTTTTCCAATATCTGGAGAAATGTGGGCCTCCTCCTCCCCTTATAGCCCTCCTTCCCTCTCCGAGTGAGCTCTCCACTGCAGTTGGGACGTTCGCTACCGATCTAAACTCGCGTTTAACAGGGAGATGCCAGTGCAAGTGATGCCTCCTAACACATTAGTCGCAGTTGGTCCTTGTCCGTTCCAAGGATCCTCATGATTCCAACTGTTGTTGCAATATATGACACATACAAGGAGCTCATAGTAGTACTATTTATGTAGCAGAAATATTTAACAAGTGGTACTTGCAACGCAGAGGCATTGTGAGCCACAAAATTTTAACCAGACTGTGGCATTAATATGTATTAACTCCCTTTAGCTTTGTAATTAAGGAACCTATCTGATATTTTTCCAATATCTGGAGAAATGTGGGCCTCCTCCTCCCCTTATAGCCCTCCTTCCCTCTCCGAGTGAGCTCTCCACTGCAGTTGGGACGTTCGCTACCGATCTAAACTCGCGTTTAACAGGGAGATGCCAGTGCAAGTGATGCCTCCTAACACATTAGTCGCAGTTGGTCCTTGTCCGTTAAAAGGATCCTTATGATTCCAACTGTTGTGGCAATGTGTGACACATACAAGGAGGTCATATTAGTTTTATTTATGTAGCAGAAATATTTAACAAGTGGTACTTGCAACGCAGAGGGATTGTGAGCAACAAAATTTTAGCTAGACTGTGGCATTAGAATGTATTAAGTCCTTTTAGCTTTGTAATTAAGGAACCTATCTGACATTTTTCCAATATCTGGAGAAATGTGGGCCTCCTCCTCCCCTTATAGCCCTCCTTCCCTCTCCGAGTGAGCTCTCCACTGCAGTTGGGACGTTTGCTACCGATCTAAACTCGCGTTTAACAGGGAGATGCCAGTGCAAGTGATGCCTCCTAACACATTAGTCGCAGTTGGTCCTTGTCCGTTCCAAGGATCCTTATGATTCCAACTGTTGTTGCAATATGTGACACATACAAGGAGCTCATAGTAGTACTATTTATGTAGCAGAAATATTTAACAAGTGGTACTTGCAACGCAGAGGCATGTGAGACACAAAACTTTAACTAGACTGTGGCATTAGAATGTATTAAGTCCCTTTAGCTTTGTAATTAAGGAACCTATCTGACATTTTTCCAATATCTGGAGAAATGTGGGCCTCCTCCTCCCCTTATAGCCCTCCTTCCCTCTCCGAGTGAGCTCTCCACTGCAGTTGGGACGTTCGCTACCGATCTAAACTCGCGTTTAACAGGGACATGCCAGTGCAAGTGATGCCTCCTAACACATTAGTCGCAGTTGGTCCTTGTCAGTTCCAAGGATCCTTATGATTCCAACTGTTGTGGCAATGTGTGACACATACAAGGAAGTCATAGTAGAACTATTTATGTAGCAGAAATGTTTAACAAGTGGCACTTGCCACGCAGAGGGATTGTGAGCAACAAAACTTTAACTAGACTGTGGCATTAGAATGTATTAAGTCCCTTTGGGTTTGTAATTATGGAACCTATATGACATTTCTCCAATATTTGGAGAAATGTGGGCCTCCTCCTCCCCTTATAGCCCTCCTTCCCTCTCCGAGTGAGCTCTCCGCTGCAGTTGGGACGTTCGCTACCGATCTATACTCGCAGTTAAAAGAGAGATGCCAGTGCAAGTGATGCCTCCTAACACATTAGTCGCAGTTGGTCCTTGTCAGTTCCAAGGATCCTTATGATTCCAACTGTTGTGGCAATGTGTGAAACATACAAGGAAGTCATAGTAGTACATTTTATGTAGCAGAAATATTTAACAAGTGGTACTTGCAACGCAGAGGGATTGTGAGCAACAAAATTTTAGCTAGACTGTGGCATTAGAATGTATTAAGTCCCTTTAGCTTTGTAATTAAGCTACCTATCTGACACTTCACCAATATCTGGAGAAATGTGGGCCTCCTCCTCCCCTTATAGCCCTCCTTCCCTCTCCGAGTAAGCTCTCCGCTGCAATGGCACGTTCGCTACCGATCTAAACTCGCGTTTAAAAGGGAGATGCCAGTGCAAGTGATGCCTCCTAACACATTAGTCCCAGTTGGTCCTTGTCATTTCCAAGGATCCTTATGATTCCAACTGTTGTGGCAATGTGTGACACATACAAGGAGGTCATATTGGTTTTATTTATGTAGCAGAAATATTTAACAAGTGGTACTTGCAACGCAGAGGGATTGTGAGCAACAAAATTTTAGCTAGACTGTGGCATTAGAATGTATTAACTCCCTTTAGCTTTGTAATTAAGGAACCTATCTGACATTTTTCCAATATCTGGAGAAATGTGGGCCTCCTCCTCCCCTTATAGCCCTCCTTCCCTCTCCGAGTGAGCTCTCCACTGCAGTTGGGACGTTCGCTACCGATCTAAACTCGCGTTTAACAGGGAGATGCCAGTGCAAGTGATGCCTCCTAACACATTAGTCGCAGTTGGTCCTTGTCCGTTCCAAGGATCCTTATGATTCCAACTGTTGTTGCAATATGTGACACATACAAGGAGCTCATAGTAGTACTATTTATGTAGCAGAAATATTTAACAAGTGGTACTTGCAACGCAGAGGCATGTGAGACACAAAACTTTAACTAGACTGTGGCATTAGAATGTATTAAGTCCCTTTAGCTTTGTAATTAAGGAACCTATCTGACATTTTTCCAATATCTGGAGAAATGTGGGCCTCCTCCTCCCCTTATAGCCCTCCTTCCCTCTCCGAGTGAGCTCTCCACTGCAGTTGGGATGTTCGCTACCAATCTAAACTCGCGTTTAACAGGGAGATGCCAGTGCAAGTGATGCCTCCTAACACATTAGTCGCAGTTGGTCCTTGTCCGTTCCAAGGATCCTTATTATTCCAACTGTTGTTGCAATATGTGACACATACACGGAGCTCATAGTAGTACTATTTATGTAGCAGAAATATTTAACAAGTGGTACTTGCAACGCAGAGGCATTGTGAGCCACAAAATTTTAACTAGACTGTGGCATTAGAATGTATTAAGTCCCTTTAGCTTTGTAATTATGGAACCTATATGACATTTCTCCAATATTTGGAGAAATGTGGGCCTCCTCCTCCCCTTATAGCCCTCCTCCCTCTCCGAGTAAACTCGCCGCTGCAGTTGGGACGTTCGCTACCGATCTAAACTCGTGGTTAAAAGGGAGATGCCAGTGCAAGTGATGCCTCCTAACACATTAGTCCCAGTTGTTCATTGTCAGTTCCAAGGATCCTTATGATTCCAACTGTTGTGGCAATGTGTGACACATACAAGGAAGTCATAGTAGTACTATTTATGTAGCAGAAATATTTAACAAGTGGTACATGCAACGCAGAAGCATTGTGAGCAACAAAACTTTAACTAGACTGTGGCATTAGAATGTATTAAGTCCCTTTAGCTTTGTAATTATGGAACCTATATGACTTTTCTCCAATATTTGGAGAAATGTGGGCCACCTCCTCCCCTTATAGCCCTCCTTCCCTCTCCGAGTGAGCTCTCCGCTGCAGTTTTGACGTTCGGTACCGATCTAAACTCGCGGTTAAAAGGGAGATGCCAGTGCAAGTGATGCCTCCTAACACATTAGTCCCAGTTGTTCATTGTCAGTTCCAAGGATCCTTATGATTCCAACTGTTGTGGCAATGTGTGACACGTACAAGGAAGTCATAGTAGTACATTTTATGTAGCAGAAACATTTAACAAGTGGTACTTGCAACGCAGAGGGATTGTGAGCAACAAAATTTTAGCTAGACTGTGGCATTAGAATGTATTAAGTCCCTTTAGCTTTGTAATTGAGGAACCTATCTGACACTTCACCAATATCTGGAGAAATGTGGGCCTCCTCCTCCCCTTATAGCCCACCTTCCCTCTCCGAGTAAGCTCTCCGCTGCAATGGCACGTTCGTTACCGATCTAAACTCGCGTTTAAAAGGGAGATGCCAGTGCAAGTGATGCCTCCTAACACATTAGTCCCAGTTGGTCGTTGTCAGTTCCAAGGATCCTTATGATTCCAACTGTTGTGGCAATGTGTGACACATACAAGGAAGTCATAGTAGTACATTTTATGTAGCAGAAATATTTAACAAGTGGCACTTGCAACGCAGAGGGATTGTTAGCAACAAAACTTTAACTAGACTGTGGCATTAGAATGTATTAAGTCCCTTTAGCTTTGTAATTATGGAACCTATATGACATTTCTCCAATATTTGGAGAAATGTGGGCCTCCTCCTCCCCTTATAGCCCTCCTTCCCTTTCCGAGTAAACTCTCCGCTGCAGTTGGGACGTTCGCTACCGATCTAAACTCGCGGTTAAAAGGGAGATGCCAGTGCAAGTGATGCCTCCTAACACATTAGTCCCAGTTGTTCATTGTCAGTTCCAAGGATCCTTATGATTCCAACTGTTGTTTCAATGTGTGACACATACAAGGAGGTAATAGTAGTACTATTTATGTAGCAGAAATATTTAACAAGTGGCACTTGCAACGCAGAGGCATTGTGAGCCACAAAATTTTAACTAGACTGTGGCATTAGAATGTATTAAGACCCTTTAGCTCTGTAATTAAGGAACCTATCTGACATTTCTCCAATATCTGGAGAAATGTGGGCCTCCTCCTCCCCTTATAGCCCTCCTTCCCTCTCCGAGTGAGCTCTCCGCTGCAGTTGGGACGTTCGCTACCGATCTAAACTCGCGTTTAAAAGGGAGATGCCAGTGCAAGTGATGCCTCCTAACACATTAGTCGCAGTTGGTGCTTGTCAGTTCCAAGGATCCTTATGATTCCAACTGTTGTGGCAATGTGTGACACATACAAGGAAGTCATAGTAGTACATTTTATGTAGCAGAAATATTTAACAAGTGGTACTTGCAACGCAGAGGGATTGTGGGCAACAAAATTTTAGCTAGACTGTGGCATTAGAATGTATTAAGTCCCTTTAGCTTTGTAATTAAGGAACCTATCTGACATTTCTCCAATATCTGGAGAAATTTGGGCCTCCTCCTCCCCTTATAGCCCTCCTTCCCTCTCCGAGTGAGCTCTCCGCTGCAGTTGGGACGTTCGCTACTGATCTAAACTCGCGTTTAAAAGGGAGATGCCTGTGCAAGTGATGGCCTCTAACACATTTGTCGCAGTTGCTCCTTGTCCGTTCCAAGGATCCTTATGATTCCAACTGTTGTGGCAATGTGTGACACATGCAAGGAGGTCATAGTAGTACTATTTATGTAGCAGAAATATTTAACAAGTGGCACTTGCAACGCAGAGGGATTGTGAGCAACAAAACTTTAACTAGACTGTGGCATTAGAATGTATTAAGTCCCTTTAGCTTTGTAATTAAGGAACCTATATGAGATTTCTCCAATATTTGGAGAAATGTGGGCCTCCTCCTCCCCTTATAGCCTTCCTTCCCTCTCCGAGTGAGCTCTCCGCTGCAGTTGGGACGTTCGCTACTGATCTAAACTCGTGGTTAAAAGGGAGATGCCAGTGCAAGTGATGCCTCCTAACACATTAGTCCCAGTTGGTCCTTGTCAGATCCAAGGATCCTTATGATTCCAACTGTTGTGGCAATTTGTGACACATACGAGGAAGTCATAGTAGTGCTATTTATGTAGCAGAAATATTTAACAAGTGGCACTTGCAACGCAGAGGGATTGTGAGCAACAAAACTTTAACTAGACTGTGGCATTAGAATGTATTAAGTCCCTTTAGCTTTGTAATTAAGGAACCTATCTGACACTTCACCAATATCTGGAGAAATGTGGACCTCCACCTCCACTTATAGCCCTCCTTCCCTCTCCAAGTAAGCTCTCCGCTGCAATGGCACGTTCGCTACCGATCTAAACTCGCGTTTAACAGGGAGATGCCAGTGCATGTGATGCCTCCTAACACATTAGTCGCAGTTGGTCCTTGTCCGTTCCAAGGATCCTTATGGTTCCAACTGTTGTGGCAATGTGTGACGCATACAAGGAGGTCATAGTAGTACTATTTATGTAGCAGAAATATTTAACAAGTGGTACTTGCAACGCAGAGGCATTGTGAGCCACAAAATTTTAACCAGACTGTGGCATTAGAATGTATTAAGTCCCTTTATCTTTGTAATTAAGGAACCTATCTGACGTTTCTCGAATATCTGGAGAAATGTGGGCCTCCTCCTCCCCTTATAGCCCTCCTTCCCTCTCCGAGTGAGCTCTCCGCTGCAGTTGGGACGTTCGCTACTGATCTAAACTCGCGTTTAGGAGGGAGATGCCAGTGCAAGTGATGCCTCCTAACACATTAGTCTCAGTTGGTCCTTGTCAGTTCCAATTATCCTTATGATTCCAACTGTTGTGGCAATGTGTGACACATACAAGGAGGTTATAGTAGAACTATTTATGTAGCAGAAATATTTAACAAGTGGTACTTGCAACGCAGAGGCATTGTGAGCCACAAAGATTTAACTTGACTGTGGCATTAGAATGTATTAAGCCCCTTTAGCTTTGTAATTAAGGTACCTATCTGACATTTCTCCAATATCTGGAGAAGTGTGGGCCTCCTCCTCCCGTTATAGCCCTCCTTCCCCCTCCGAGTGAGCTCTCCGCTGCAGTTGGGACGTTCGCTGCTGATCTAAACTCGCGTTTAAACGGGAGATGCCTGTGCAAGTGATGCCCTCTAACACATTAGTCGCAGTTGGTCCTTGTCCGTTCCAAGGATCCTTATGATTCCAACTGTTGTGGCAATATGTGACGCATACAAGGAGGTCATAGTAGTACTATTTATGTAGCAGAAATATGTAACAAGTGGTACTTGCAACGCAGAGGCATTGTGAGCCACAAAGATTTAACTAGACTGTGGCATTAGAATGTATTAACCCCCTTTAGCTTTGTAATTAAGGAACCTATCTGACATTTCTGCAATATCTGGAGAAATGTGGGCCTCCTCCTCCCCTTATAGCCCTCCTTCCATCTCCGAGTGAGCTCTCCGCTGCAGTTGGGACGTTCGCTACCAATTTAAACTCGCGTTTAAAAGGGAGATGCCAGTGCAAGTGATGCCTCCTAACACATTAGTCGCAGTTGGTCCTTCTCAGTTCCAAGGATCCTTCTGATTCCAACTGTTGTGGCAATGTGTGACACATACATGGAGGTCATAGTAGTACTATTTATGAAGCAGAAATATTTGACAAGTGGTACTTGCAATGCAGAGGCATTGTGAGCCACAAAACTTTAACTATACTGTGGCATTAGAATGTATAAAGTCCCTTTAGCTTTGTAATTAAGGAACCTATCTGAAATTTCTCCAATATCTGGAGAAATGTGGGCCTCCTCCTATCCTTATAGCCCTACTTCCCTCTCCGAGTGAGCTCTCCGCTGCAGTTGGGACGTTCGCTACCGATCTAAACTCGCGTTTAAAAGGGAGATGCCAGTGGAAGTGATGCCTCCTAACACATTAGTCGCAGTTGGTCCTTGTCAGTTCCAAGGATCCTTCTGATTCCAACTGTTGTGGCAATGTGTCACACATACAAGGAGGTCATAGTAGTACTATTTATGTAGCAGAAATATTTGACAAGTGGTACTTGCAATGCAGAGGCATTGTGAGCCACAAAACTTTAACTATACTGTGGCATTAGAATTTATTAAGTCCCTTTAGCTTTGTAATTAAGGAACCTATCTGACATTTCTGCAATATCTGGAGAAATGTGGGCCTCCTCCTCCCCTTATAGCCCTCCAACCCTCTTCGAGTGAGCTCTCCGCTGCAGTTGGGACGTTCGCTACCGATCTAAACTCGCGTTTAAAAGGGAGATGCCAGTGCAAGTGGTGCCTCCTAAAACATTAGTCGCAGTTGGTCCTTGTCAGTTCCAAGGATCCTTATGATTCCAGCTGTTGTGGCAATGTGTGACACATACAAGGAAGTCATAGTAGTACTATTTATGTAGCAGAAATATTTAAGAAGTGGCACTTGCAACGCAGAGGGGTTATGAGCAACAAAATTTTAACTAGACTGTGGCATTAGAATGTATTAAGTCCCTTTAGCTTTGTAATTAAGGAACCTATCTGACATTTCTCCAATATCTGGAGAAATGTGGGCCTCCTCCTCCCCTTATAGCCCTCCTTCCCTCTCCGAGTGAGCTCTCCGCTGCAGTTGGGATGTTCGCTACCGATCTAAACTCGCGTTTAAAAGGGAGATGCCAGTGCAAGTGATGCCTCCTAACACATTAGTCGCAGTTGGTCCTTGTCAGTTCCAAGGATCCTTCTGATTCCAACTGTTGTGGCAATGTGTGGCACATACAAGGAGGTCATAGTAGTACTATTTATGTAGCAAAAATATTTAACAAGTGGTACTTGCAACGCAGAGGCACTGTGAGCCACTAAATTTTAACTAGACTGTGGCATTAGAATGTATTAAGTCCCTTTAGCTTTGTAATTAAGGAACCTATCTGACACTTCTCCAATACCTGGAGAAATGTGGGCCTCCTTCTCCCCTTATAGCCCTCCTTCCCTCTCCGAGTGAGCTCTCTGCTGCAATGGCACGTTCGCTACCGATCTAAACTCGCGTTTAAAAGGGAGATGCCAGTGCAAGTGATGCCTCCTAACACATGAGACGCAGTTGGTCCTTGTCATTTCCAAGGATCCTCATGATTCCAACAGTTGTGGCAATGTGTGACACATACATGGAGGTCATAGTAGTACTATTTATGTAGCAGAAATATTTAACAAGTGGTACTTGCAATGCAGAGGCATTTTGAGCCACAAAATTTTAACTAGACTGTGACATTAGAATGTATTAAGTCCCTTTAGCTTTGTAATTAAGGAACCTATCTGACATTTTTCCAATATCTGGAGAAACGTGGGCCTCCTCCTCCCCTTATAGATCTCCTTCACTCTCCGAGTGAGCTCTCCGCTGCAGTTGGGATGTTCGCTACCGATCTAAACCCGCGTTTCAAAGGGAGATGCCAGTGCAAGTGATGCCTCCTAACACATTAGTCGCAGTTGGACCTTGTCCGTTCCAAGGATCCTTCTGATTCCAACTGTTGTGGCAATGTGTCACACATACAAGGAGGTCATAGTAGTACTATTTATGTAGCAGAAATATTTAAGAAGTGGTACTTGCAACACAGAGGCATTGTGAGCGACAAAATTTTAACTAGACTGTGGCATTAGAATGTATTAAGTCCCTTTAGCTTTGTAATTAAGGAACCTATCTGACATTTCTCCAATATCTGGAGAAATGTGGGCCTCATCCTCCCCTTATAGCCCTCCTTCCCTCTCCGAGTGTGCTCTCCGCTGCAGTTGGGACGTTCGCTACCGATCTAAACTCGTGTTTAAAAGGGAGATGCCTGTGCAACGGATGCCCTCTAACACATTAGTCGCAGTTGGTCCTTGTCAGTTCCAATTATCCTTATGATTCCAACTGTTGTGGCAATGTGTGACACATACAAGGAGGTTATGGTAGTACTATTTATGTAGCAGAAATACTTAACAAGTGGTACTTGCAACGCAGAGGCATTGTGAGCCACAAAGATTTAACTAGACTGTTTCATTAGAATGTATTAAGCCCCTTTAGCTTTGTAATTAAGGAACCTATCTGACATTTCTCCAATATCTGGAGAAGTGCGGGCCTCCTCCTCCCGTTATAGCCCTCCTTCCCTCTCCGAGTGAGCTCTCCGCTGCAGTTGGGACGTTCGCTGCTGATCTAAACTCGCGTTTAAAAGGGAGATGCCAGTGCAAGTGATGCCCTCTAACACATTAGTCGCAGTTGGTCCTTGTCCGTTCCAAGGATCCTCATGATTCCAACTGTTGTGGCAATGTGTGACACATACAAGGAGGTCATAGTAGTACTATTTATGTAGCAGAAATATTTAACAAGTGGTACTTGCAACGCAGAGGCATTGTGAGCCACAACATTTTAACTAGACTGTGGCATTAGAATGTATTAAGTCCCTTTAGCTTTGTAATTAAGGAACCTATCTGACATTTCTCCAATATCTGGAGAAATGTGGGCCTCCTCCTCCCCTTATAGCACTCCTTCCCTCTCCGATCGAGCTCTCTGCTGCAGTTGGGACGTTCGCTACCGATCTAAACCCGCGTTTGAAAGGGAGATGCCAGTGCAAGTGATGCCTCCTAACACATTAGTCGCAGTTGGTCCTTGTCAGTTCCAAGGATCCTTCTGATACCAACTGTTGTGGAAATGTGTGACACATACAAGGAAGTCATAGTAGTACTATCTTTGTAGCAGAAATATTTAACAAGTGGCACTTGCAACGCAGAGTGATTGTGAGCAACAAAATTTTAACTAGTCTGTGGCATTAGAATGTATTAAGTCCCTTTAGCTTTGTAATTAGGGAACCTATCTAACATTTCTCCAATATCTGGAGAAATCTGTGCCTCCTCCTCCCCTTATAGCCCTCCTTACCTCTCCGAGTGAGCTCTCCGCTGCAGTTGGTATGTTCGCTACCGATCTAAACTCGCGTTTAAAAGGGAGATGCCAGTGCAAGTGATGCCTCCTAACACATTAGTCACAGTTGGTCCTTGTCAATTCCAAGGTTCCTTATGATTCCAACTGTTGTGGCAATGTGTGAAACATACAAGGAGGTCATAGTAGTACTATTCATGTAGCAGAAATATTTAACAAGTGGTACTTGCAACGCAGAGGCATTGTGAGCCACAAAATTTTAACTAGACTGTGGCATTAGAATGTATTAATTCCCTTTAGCTCTGTAATTAAGGAACCTATCTGACACTTCTCCAATATCTGGAGAAATGTGGTCCTCCTCCTCCCCTTATAGCCCTCCTTCCCTGTCCGAGTGAGCTCTCCGCTGCAGTTGGGATGTTCGCTTCCGATCTAAACTCACGTTTAAAAGGGAGATGCCAGTGCAAGTGATGCCTCCTAACACATTAGTCTCAGTTGGTCCTTGTCAGTTCCAATTATCCTTATGATTCCAACTGTTGTGGCAATGTGTGACACATACAAGGCAGTTATAGTAGTACTATTTATGTAGCAGAAATATTTGACAAGTGGTACTTGCAACGCAGAGGTATTGTGAGCCACAAAATTTTAACTAGACTGTGGTATTAGAATGTGTTAAGTCCCTTTAGCTTTGTAATTAAGGAACCTATCTGACACTTCGTCAATATCTGGAGAAATGTGGGCCTCCTCCTCCCCTTATAGCCCTCCTTCCCTCTCCGAGTGAGCTCTCCGCTGCCATGGCACGTTCGCTACCGATCTAAACTCGCGTTTAAAAGGGAGATGCCAGTGCAAGTGATGCCTCCTAACACATTAGTCTCAGTTGGTCCTTGTCAGTTCCAATTATCCTTATGATTCCAACTGTTGTGGCAATGTGTGACACATACAAGGCGGTTATAGTAGTACTATTTATGTAGCAGAAATATTTAACAAGTGGTACTTGTAATGCAGAGGTATTGTGAGCCACAAAATTTTAACTAGACTGTGACATTAGAAAGTATTAAGTCCCTTTAGCTTTGTAATTGAGGAACCTATCTGACATTTCTCCAATATCTGGAAAAATGTGGGCCTCCTCCTATCCTTATAGCCCTACTTCCCTCTCCGAGTGAGCTCTCCGCTGCAGTTGGGACGTTCGCTACCGATCTAAACTCGCGTTTAAAAGGGAGATGCCAGTGGAAGTGATGCCTCCTAACACATTAGTCGCAGTTGGTCCTTGTCAGTTCCAAGGATCCTTCTGATTCCAACTGTTGTGGCAATGTGTGACACATACAAGGAGGTCATAGTAGTACTATTTATGTAGCAGAAATATTTGACAAGTGGTACTTGCAATGCAGTGGCATTCTGAGCCACAAAACTTTAACTATACTGTGGCATTAGAATTTATTAAGTCCCTTTAGCTTTGTAATTAAGGAACCTATCTGACATTTCTGCAATATCTGGAGAAATGTGGGCCTCCTCCTCCCCTTATAGCCCTCCTTCCCTCTCCGAGTGAGCTCTCCGCTGCAGTTGGGACGTTCACTACCGATCTAAACTCGCGTTTAAAAGGGAGATGCCAGTGCAAGTGGTGCCTCCTAACACATTAGTCGCAGTTGGTCCTTGTCAGTTCCAAGGATCCTTATGATTCCAGCTGTTGTGGCAATGTGTGACACATACAAGGAAGTCATAGTAGTACTATTTATGTAGCAGAAATATTTAAGAAGTGGCACTTGCAACGCAGAGGGGTTATGAGCAACAAAATTTTAACTAGACTGTGGCATTAGAATGTATTAAGTCCCTTTAGCTTTGTAATTAAGGAACCTATCTGACATTTCTCCAATATCTGGAGAAATGTGGGCCTCCTCCTCCCCTTATAGCCCTCCTTCCCTCTCCGAGTGAGCTCTCCGCTGCAGTTGGGATGTTCGCTACCGATCTAAACTCGCGTTTAAAAGGGAGATGCCAGTGCAAGTGATGCCTCCTAACACATTAGTCGCAGTTGGTCCTTGTCAGTTCCAAGGATCCTTCTGATTCCAACTGTTGTGGCAATGTGTGACACATACAAGGAGGTCATAGTAGTACTATTTATGTAGCAAAAATATTTAACAAGTGGTACTTGCAACGCAGAGGCACTGTGAGCCACTAAATTTTAACTAGACTGTGGCATTAGAATGTATTAAGTCCCTTTAGCTTTGTAATTAAGGAACCTATCTGACACTTCTCCAATACCTGGAGAAATGTGGGCCTCCTTCTCCCCTTATAGCCCTCCTTCCCTCTCCGAGTGAGCTCTCTGCTGCAATGGCACGTTCGCTACCGATCTAAACTCGCGTTTAAAAGGGAGATGCCAGTGCAAGTGATGCCTCCTAACACATGAGACGCAGTTGGTCCTTGTCATTTCCAAGGATCCTCATGATTCCAACAGTTGTGGCAATGTGTGACACATACATGGGGGTCATAGTAGTACTATTTATGTAGCAGAAATATTTAACAAGTGGTACTTGCAATGCAGAGGCATTTTGAGCCACAAAATTTTAACTAGACTGTGACATTAGAATGTATTAAGTCCCTTTAGCTTTGTAATTAAGGAACCTATCTGACATTGTTCCAATATCTGGAGAAACGTGGGCCTCCTCCTCCCCTTATAGATCTCCTTCACTCTCCGAGTGAGCTCTCCGCTGCAGTTGGGATGTTCGCTACCGATCTAAACCCGCGTTTCAAAGGGAGATGCCAGTGCAAGTGATGCCTCCTAACACATTAGTCGCAGTTGGACCTTGTCCGTTCCAAGGATCCTTCTGATTCCAACTGTTGTGGCAATGTGTCACACATACAAGGAGGTCATAGTAGTACTATTTATGTAGCAGAAATATTTAAGAAGTGGTACTTGCAACACAGAGGCATTGTGAGCGACAAAATTTTAACTAGACTGTGGCATTAGAATGTATTATGTCCCTTTAGCTTTGTAATTAAGGAACCTATCTGACATTTCTCCAATATCTGGAGAAATGTGGGCCTCATCCTCCCCTTATAGCCCTCCTTCCCTCTCCGAGTGTGCTCTCCGCTGCAGTTGGGACGTTCGCTACCGATCTAAACTCGTGTTTAAAAGGGAGATGCCTGTGCAACGGATGCCCTCTAACACATTAGTCGCAGTTGGTCCTTGTCAGTTCCAATTATCCTTATGATTCCAACTGTTGTGGCAATGTGTGACACATACAAGGAGGTTATGGTAGTACTATTTATGTAGCAGAAATACTTAACAAGTGGTACTTGCAACGCAGAGGCATTGTGAGCCACAAAGATTTAACTAGACTGTTTCATTAGAATGTATTAAGCCCCTTTAGCTTTGTAATTAAGGAACCTATCTGACATTTCTCCAATATCTGGAGAAGTGCGGGCCTCCTCCTCCCGTTATAGCCCTCCTTCCCTCTCCGAGTGAGCTCTCCGCTGCAGCTGGGACGTTCGCTGCTGATCTAAACTCGCGTTTAAAAGGGAGATGCCAGTGCAAGTGATGCCCTCTAACACATTAGTCGCAGTTGGTCCTTGTCCGTTCCAAGGATCCTCATGATTCCAACTGTTGTGGCAATGTGTGACACATACAAGGAGGTCATAGTAGTACTCTTTATGTAGCAGAAATATTTAACAAGTGGTACTTGCAACGCAGAGGCATTGTGAGCCACAACATTTTAACTAGACTGTGGCATTAGAATGTATTAAGTCCCTTTAGCTTTGTAATTAAGGAACCTATCTGACATTTCTCCAATATCTGGAGAAATGTGGGCCTCCTCCTCCCCTTATAGCACTCCTTCCCTCTCCGATCGAGCTCTCTGCTGCAGTTGGGACGTTCGCTACCGATCTAAACCCGCGTTGGAAAGGGAGATGCCAGTGCAAGTGATGCCTCCTAACACATTAGTCGCAGTTGGTCCTTGTCAGTTCCAAGGATCCTTCTGATACCAACTGTTGTGGAAATGTGTGACACATACAAGGAAGTCATAGTAGTACTATCTTTGTAGCAGAAATATTTAACAAGTGGCACTTGCAACGCAGAGTGATTGTGAGCAACAAAATTTTAACTAGTCTGTGGCATTAGAATGTATTAAGTCCCTTTAGCTTTGTAATTAGGGAACCTATCTAACATTTCTCCAATATCTGGAGAAATCTGTGCCTCCTCCTCCCCTTATAGCCCTCCTTACCTCTCCGAGTGAGCTCTCCGCTGCAGTTGGTATGTTCGCTACCGATCTAAACTCGCGTTTAAAAGGGAGATGCCAGTGCAAGTGATGCCTCCTAACACATTAGTCACAGTTGGTCCTTGTCAATTCCAAGGTTCCTTATGATTCCAACTGTTGTGGCAATGTGTGAAACATACAAGGAGGTCATAGTTGTACTATTTATGTAGCAGAAATATTTAACAAGTGGTACTTGCAACGCAGAGGCATTGTGAGCCACAACATTTTAACTAGACTGTGGCATTAGAATGTATTAAGTCCCTTTAGCTTTGTAATTAAGGAACCTATCTGACACTTCTCCAATATCTGGAGAAATGTGGTCCTCCTCCTCCCCTTATAGCCCGCCTTCCCTGTCCGAGTGAGCTCTCCGCTGCAGTTGGGATGTTCGCTTCCGATCTAAACTCACGTTTAAAAGGGAGATGCCAGTGCAAGTGATGCCTCCTAACACATTAGTCTCAGTTGGTCCTTGTCAGTTCCAATTATCCTTATGATTCCAACTGTTGTGGCAATGTGTGACACATACAAGGCGGTTATAGTAGTACTATTTATGTAGCAGAAATATTTAACAAGTGGTACTTGCAATGCAGAGGTATTGTGAGCCACAAAATTTTAACTAGACTGTGACATTAGAAAGTATTAAGTCCCTTTAGCTTTGTAATTGAGGAACCTATCTGACATTTCTCCAATATCTGGAAAAATGTGGGCCTCCTCCTCCCCTTATAGATCTCCTTCCCTCTCCGAGTGAGCTCTCCGCTGCAGTTGGGATGTTCGCTACCGATCTAAACCCGCGTTTAAAAGGGAGATGTCAGTGCAAGTTATGCCTCCTAACACATGAGTCGCAGTTGGTCCTTGTCAGTTCCAAGCATCCTTCTGAATCCAACTGTTGTGGCAATGTGTGACACATACAAGGAGGTCATAGTAGTACTATTTATGCAGCAGAAATATTTAACAAGTGGTACTTGCAACGCTGAGGCATTGTGAGCCACAACATTTTAACTAGACTGTGGCATTAGAATGTATTAAGTCCCTTTAGCTTTGTAATTAAGGAACCTATCTGACACTTCTCCAATATCTGGAGAAATGTGGTCCTCCTCCTCCCATTATAGCCCTCCTTCCCTGTCCGAGTCAGCTCTCCGCTGCAGTTGGGATGTTCGCTTCCGATCTAAACTCACGTTTAAAAGGGAGATGCCAGTGCAAGTGATGCCTCCTAACACATTAGTCGCAGTTGGTCCTTGTCAGTTCCAAGCATCCTTCTGATTCCAACTGTTGTGGCAATGTGAGACACATACGAGGAGGTCATAGTAGTACTATTTATGTAGCAGAAAAATTTAACAAGTGGTACTTGCAACGCACAGGCATTGTGAGCCACAACATTTTAACTAGAATGTGGCATTAGAATGTATTAAGTCCCTTTAGCTTTGTAATTAAGGAACCTATCTGACACTTCTTCAATATCTGGAGAAATGTGGGCCTCCTCCTCCCCTTATAGCCCTCCTCCCTCTCTGAGTGAGCTCTCCGCTGCAGTTGGGATGTTCGCTACCGATCTAAACTCGCGTTTAAAAGGGAGATGCCAGTGCAAGTGATGCCTCCTAACACATTAGTCGCAGTTGGTCCTTGTCAGTTCCAAGGATCCTTGTGATTCCAACTGTTGTGGCAATGTGTGAAACATACAAGAAGGTCATAGTAGTACTATTTATGTAGCAGAAATATTTAACAAGTGGTACTTGCAACGCAGAGGCATTGTGAGCCACAAAATTTTAACTACACTGTGGCATTAGAATGTATTAAGTCCCTTTAGCTTTGTAATTAAGGAACCTATCTGACACTTCTCTAATACCAGGAGAAATGTGGGCCTCCTCCTCCCCTTATAGCCCTCCTTCCCTCTCCGAGTGAGCTCTCCGCTGCAGTTGGGACGTTCGCTACCGATCTAAACTCGCGTTTAAAAGGGAGATGCCAGTGCAAGTGATGCCTCCTAACACATAAGTCGCAGTTGGTCCTTGTCAGTTCCAAGCATCCTTCTGATTCCAACTGTTGTGGCAATGTGAGACACATACAAGGAGGTCATAGTAGTACTATTTATGTAGCAGAAAAATTTAACAAGTGGTACTTGCAACGCACAGGCATTGTGAGCCACAACATTTTAACTAGACTGTGGCATTAGAATGTATTAAGTCCCTTTAGCTTTGTAATTAAGGAACCTATCTGACACTTCTTCAATATCTGGAGAAATGTGGGCCTCCTCCTCCCCTTATAGCCCTCCTTCCCTCTCCGAGTGAGCTCTCCGCTGCAGTTGGGATGTTCGCTACCGATCTAAACTCGCGTTTAAAAGGGAGATGCCAGTGCAAGTGATGCCTCCTAACACATTAGTCGCAGTTGGTCCTTGTCAGTTCCAAGGATCCTTATGATTCCAACTGTTGTGGCAATGTGTGAAACATACAAGGAGGTCATAGTAGTACTATTTATGTAGCAGAAATATTTAACAAGTGGTACTTGCAACGCAGAGGTATTGTGAGCCAAAAAATTTTAACTAGACTGTGACATTAGAATGTATTAAGTCCCTTTAGCTTTGTAATTGAGGAACCTATCTGAGATTTCTCCAATATCTGGAGAAATGTGGGCCTCCTCCTCCCCTTATAGCCCTCCATCCCTCTCAGAGTGAGCTCTCCGCTGCAGTTGGGACGTTCGCTACCGATCTAAACCCGCGTTTAAAAGGGAGATGCCAGTGCAAGTGATGCCTCCTAACACATTAGTCGCAGTTGGTGCTTGTCAGTTCCAAGGATCCTTATGATTCCAACTGTTGTGGCAATGTGTGAAACATACAAGAAGGTCATAGTAGTACTATTTATGTAGCAGAAATATTTAACAAGTGGTACTTGCAACGCAGAGGCATTGTGAGCCACAAAATTTTAACTACACTGTGGCATTAGAATGTATTAAGTCCCTTTAGCTTTGTAATTAAGGAACCTATCTGACACTTCTCTAATACCTGGAGAAATGTGGGCCGCCTCCTCCTCTTATAGCCCTCCTTCCCTCTCCGAGTGAGCTCTCCGCTGCAGTTGGGACGTTCTCTACCGATCTAAACTCGCGTTTGAAAGGGAGATGCCAGTGCAAGTGATGCCTCCTAACACATTAGTCGCAGTTGGTCCTTGTCAGTTCCAAGGATCCTTATGATTCCAACTGTTGTTGCAATGTGTGAAACATACAAGGAGGTCATAGTAGTACTATTTATGTAGCAGAAATATTTAACAAGTGGTACTTGCAACGCAGAGGCATTGTGAGCCACAACATTTTAACTAGACTGTGGCATTAGAATGTATTAAGTCCCTTTAGCTTTGTAATTAAGGAACCTATCTGACACTTCTCCAATATCTGGAGAAATGTGGTCCTCCACCTCCCCTTATAGCCCTCCTTCCCTGTCCGAGTGAGCTCTCCGCTGCAGTTGGGACGTTCGCTACCGATCTAAACTCGCGTTTAAAAGGGAGATGCCAGTGCAAGTGATGCCTCCTAACACATTAGTCGCAGTTGGTCCTTGTCAGTTCCAAGGATCCTTATGATTCCAACTGTTGTGGCAATGTGTGACACATACAAGGCGGTTATAGTAGTACTATTTATGTAGCAGAAATATTTAACAAGTGGTACTTGCAACGCAGAGGTATTGTGAGCCAAAAAATTTTAACTAGACTGTGACATTAGAATGTATTAAGTCCCTTTAGCTTTGTAATTAAGGAACCTATCTGACACTTCTTCAATATCTGGAGAAATGTGGGCCTCCTCCACCCCTTATAGCCCTCCTCCCTCTCTGAGTGAGCTCTCCGCTGCAGTTGGGATGTTCGCTACCGATCTAAACTCGCGTTTAAAAGGGAGATGCCAGTGCAAGTGATGCCTCCTAACACATTAGTCGCAGTTGGTCCTTGTCAGTTCCAAGGATCCTTATGATTCCAACTGTTGTGGCAATGTGTGAAACATACAAGAAGGTCATAGTAGTACTATTTATGTAGCAGAAATATTTAACAAGTGGTACTTGCAACGCAGAGGCATTGTGAGCCACAAAATTTTAACTACACTGTGGCATTAGAATGTATTAAGTCCCTTTAGCTTTGTAATTAAGGAACCTATCTGACACTTCTCTAATACCTGGAGAAATGTGGGCCTCCTCCTCCCCTTATAGCCCTCCTTCCCTGTCCGAGTGAGCTCTCCGCTGCAGTTGGGTTGTTCGCTTCCGATCTAAACTCACTTTTAAATGGGAGATGCCAGTGCAAGTGATGCCTTCTAACACATTAGTCTCAGTTGGTCCTTGTCAGTTCCAATTATCCGTATGATTCCAACTGTTGTGGCAATGTGTGACACATACAAAGCGGTTATAGTAGTACTATTTATGTAGCAGTAATATTTAACAAGTGGTACTTGCAACGCAGAGGTATTGTGAGCCAAAAAATTTTAACTAGACTGTGACATTAGAATGTATTAAGTCCCTTTAGCTTTGTAATTGAGGAACCTATCTGACATTTCTCCAATATCTGGAGAAATGTGGGACTCCTCCTCCCCTTATAGCCCTCCTTCCCTCTCCGAGTGAGCTCTCCGCTGCAGTTGGGACGTTCGCTACCGATCTCAACCCGCGTTTAAAAGGGAGATGCCAGTGCAAGTTATGCCTCCTAACACATTAGTCGCAGTTGGTCCTTGTCAGTTCCAAGCATCCTTCTGATTCCAACTGTTGTGGCAATGTGAGACACATACAAGGAGGTCATAGTAGTACTATTTATGTAGCAGAAAAATTTAACAAGTGGTACTTGCAACGCACAGGCATTGTGAGCCACAACATTTTAACTAGACTGTGGCATTAGAATGTATTAAGTCCCTTTAGCTTTGTAATTAAGGAAATTATCTGACACTTCTTCAATATCTGGAGAAATGTGGACCTCCTCCTCCCCTTATAGCCCTCCTCCCTCTCTGAGTGAGCTCTCCGCTGCAGTTGGGATGTTCGCTACCGATCTAAACTCGCGTTTAAAAGGGAGATGCCAGTGCAAGTGATGCCTCCTAACACATTAGTCCCAGTTGGTCCTTGTCAGTTCCAAGGATCCTTATGATTCCATCTGTTGTGGCAATGTGTGAAACATACAAGGAGGTCATAGTAATACTATTTATGTAGCAGAAATATTTAACAAGTGGTACTTGCAACGCAGAGGCATTGTGAGCCACAAAATTTTAACTACACTGTGGCATTAGAATGTATTAAGTCCCTTTAGCTTTGTAATTAAGGAACCTATCTGACACTTCTCTAATACCAGGAGAAATGTGGGCCTCCTCCTCCCCTTATAGCCCTCCTTCCCTCTCCGAGTGAGCTCTCCGCTGCAGTTGGGACGTTCGCTACTGATCTAAACTCGCATTTAAAAGGGAGATGCCTGTGCAAGTGATGCCCTCTAACACATTAGTCGCAGTTGGTCCTTGTCAGTTCCAAGGATCCTTATGATTCCAACTGTTGTGGCAATGTGTGAATAATACAAGGAGGTCTTAGTAGTACTATTTATGTAGCAGAAATATGTAACAAGTGGTACTTGCAACACAGAGGCATTTTGAGCCACAAAAGTTTAACTAGACTGTGCATTAGAATGTATTAAGTCCCTTTAGCTTTGTAATTAAGGAACCTATCTGACACTTCTCCAATATCTGGAGAAATGTGGGCCTCCTCCTCAACTTATAGCCCTCCTTCCCTCTCCGAGTGAGCTCTCCGCTGCAGTTGTGATGTTCGCTACCGATCTAAACTCGTGTTTAAAAGGGAGATGCCAGTGCAAGTGATGCCTCCTAACACATTAGTCTCAGTTGGTCCTTGTCAGTTCCAATTATCCTTATGGTTCCCACTGTTGTGGCAGTGTGTGACACATACAAGGAGGTTATAGTAGTACTGTTTATGTAGCAGAAATATTTAACAAGTGGTACTTGCAACACAGAGGCATTGTGAGCCACAAAAGTTTAACTAGACTGTGCATTAGAATGTATTAAGTCCCTTTAGCTTTGTAATTAAGGAACCTATCTTACACTTCTCCAATATATGATGAAGTGTGGGCCTCCTCCTCCTCTTATAGCCCTCCTTCCCTCTCCGAGTGAGCTCTCCGCTGCTGTTGGGATGTTAACTACCGATCTAAACTCGCGTTTAAAAGGGAGATGCCAGTGCAAGTGATGCCTCGTAACACATTAGTCGCAGTTGGTCCTTCTCATTTCCAAGGATCCTCATGATTCCAACTGTTGTGGCAATGTGTGACACATACAAGGTTGTCATAGTAGTACTATTTATGTAGCAGAAATATTTAACAAGTGATACTTGCAACGCAGAGGCATTGTGAGCCACAAAATTTTAACTAGACTGTGGCATTAGAATGTATTAAGTCCCTTTAGCTTTGTAATTAAGGAACCTATCTGACACTTCTCCAATATCTGGAGAAATGTGGGCCTCCTCCTCAACTTATAGCCCTCCTTCCCTCTCCGAGTGAGCTCTCCGCTGCAGTTGTGATGTTCGCTACTGATCTAAACTCGCGTTTAAAAGGGAGATGCCAGTGCTAGTGGTGCCTCCTAACACAATAGTCTCAGTTGGTCCTTGTCAGTTCCAATTATCCTTATGGTTCCCACTGTTGTGGCAGTGTGTGACACATACAAGGAGGTCTTAGTAGTACTATTTATGTAGCAGAAATATGTCACAAGTGGTACTTGCAACGCAGAGGCATTGTGAGCCACAAAAGTTTAACTAGACTGTGGCATTAGAATGTATTAAGTCCCTTTAGCTTTGTAATTAAGGAACCTATCTGACACTTCTCCAATATCTGGAGAAATGTGGGCCTCCTCCTCAACTTATAGCCCTCCTTCCCTCTCCGAGTGAGCTCTCCGCTGCAGTTGTGATGTTCGCTACTGATCTAAACTCGCGTTTAAAAGGGAGATGCCAGTGCAAGTGATGCCCTCTAACACATTAGTCGCAGTTGGTCCTTGTCAGTTCCAAGGATCCTTATGATTCCAACTGTTGTCTCAATGTGTGAAACATACAAGGTGGTCTTAGTAGTACTATTTATGTAGCAGAAACATGTAACAAGTGGTACTTGCAACGCAGAGGCATTGTGAGCCACAAAAGTTTAACTAGACTGTGGCATTAGAATGTATTAAGTCCCTTTAGCTTTGTAATTAAGGAACCTATCTTACACTTCTCCAATATATGATGAAGTGTGGGCCTCCTCCTCCTCTTACAGCCCTCCTTCCCTCTCCGAGTGAGCTCTCCGCTGCTGTTGGGATGTTAACTACCGATCTAAACTCGCGTTCAAAAGGGAGATGCCAGTGCAAGTGATGCCTCGTAACACATTAGTCGCAGTTGGTCCTTCTCATTTCCAAGGATCCTCATGATTCCAACTGTTGTGGCAATGTGTGACACATACAAGGTTGTCATAGTAGTACTATTTATGTAGCAGAAACATTTAACAAGTGGTACTTGCAACGCAGAGGCATTGTGAGCCACAAAAGTTTAACTAGACTGTGGCATTAGAATGTATTAAGTCCCTTTAGCTTTGTAATTAAGGAACCTATCTTGCACTTCCCCAATATATGATGAAGTGTGGGCCTCCTCCTCCTCTTATAGCCCTCCTTCCCTCTCCGAGTGAGCTCTCCGCTGCTGTTGGGATGTTAACTACCGATCTAAACTCGCGTTTAAAAGGGAGATGCCGGTGCAAGTGATGCCTCCTAACACATTAGTCGCAGTTGGTCCTTCTCATTTCCAAGGATCCTCATGATTCCAACTGTTGTGGCAATGTGTGACACATACAAGGTTGTCATAGTAGTACCATTTATGTAGCAGAAATATTTAATAAGTGGTACTTGCATCGCAGAGGCATTGTGAGCCACAAAATTTTAACTACACTGTGGCATTAGAATGTATTAAGTCCCTTTAGCTTTGTAATTAAGGAACCTATCTGACACTTCTTCAATATCTGGAGAAATGTGGGCCTCCTCCACCCCTTATAGCCCTCCTTCCTCTCTGAGTGAGCTCTCCGCTGCAGTTGGGATGTTCGCTACCGATCTAAACTCGCGTTTAAAAGGGAGATGCCAGTGCAAGTGATGCCTCCTAACACATTAGTCGCAGTTGGTCCTTGTCAGTTCCAAGGATCCTTATGATTCCAACTGTTGTGGCAATGTGTGAAACATACAAGGAGGTCATAGTAGTACTATTTATGTAGCAGAAATATTTAACAAGTGGTACTTGCAACTCAGAGGCATTGTGAGCCACAAAATTTTAACTACACTGTGGCATTAGAATGTATTAAGTCCCTTTAGCTTTGTAATTAAGGAACCTATCTGACACTTCTCTAATACCTGGAGAAATGTGGGCCTCCTCCTCCCCTTATAGCCCTCCTTCCCTGTCCGAGTGAGCTCTCCGCTGCAGTTGGGATGTTCGCTTCCGATCTAAACTCACTTTTAAATGGGAGATGCCAGTGCAAGTGATGCCTTCTAACACATTAGTCTCAGTTGGTCCTTGTCAGTTCCAATTATCCGTATGATTCCAACTGTTGTGGCAATGTGTGACACATACAAAGCGGTTATAGTAGTACTATTTATGTAGCAGTAATATTTAACAAGTGGTACTTGCAACGCAGAGGTATTGTGAGCCAAAAAATTTTAACTAGACTGTGACATTAGAATGTATTAAGTCCCTTTAGCTTTGTAATTGAGGAACCTATCTGACATTTCTCCAATATCTGGAGAAATGTGGGACTCCTCCTCCCCTTATAGCCCTCCTTCCCTCTCCGAGTGAGCTCTCCGCTGCAGTTGGGACGTTCGCTACCGATCTCAACCCGCGTTTAAAAGGGAGATGCCAGTGCAAGTTATGCCTCCTAACACATTAGTCGCAGTTGGTCCTTGTCAGTTCCAAGCATCCTTCTGATTCCAACTGTTGTGGCAATGTGAGACACATACAAGGAGGTCATAGTAGTACTATTTATGTAGCAGAAAAATTTAACAAGTGGTACTTGCAACGCACAGGCATTGTGAGCCACAACATTTTAACTAGACTGTGGCATTAGAATGTATTAAGTCCCTTTAGCTTTGTAATTAAGGAAATTATCTGACACTTCTTCAATATCTGGAGAAATGTGGACCTCCTCCTCCCCTTATAGCCCTCCTCCCTCTCTGAGTGAGCTCTCCGCTGCAGTTGGGATGTTCGCTACCGATCTAAACTCGCGTTTAAAAGGGAGATGCCAGTGCAAGTGATGCCTCCTAACACATTAGTCGCAGTTGGTCCTTGTCAGTTCCAAGGATCCTTATGATTCCATCTGTTGTGGCAATGTGTGAAACATACAAGGAGGTCATAGTAATACTATTTATGTAGCAGAAATATTTAACAAGTGGTACTTGCAACGCAGAGGCATTGTGAGCCACAAAATTTTAACTACACTGTGGCATTAGAATGTATTAAGTCCCTTTAGCTTTGTAATTAAGGAACCTATCTGACACTTCTCTAATACCAGGAGAAATGTGGGCCTCCTCCTCCCCTTATAGCCCTCCTTCCCTCTCCGAGTGAGCTCTCCGCTGCAGTTGGGACGTTCGCTACTGATCTAAACTCGCATTTAAAAGGGAGATGCCTGTGCAAGTGATGCCCTCTAACACATTAGTCGCAGTTGGTCCTTGTCAGTTCCAAGGATCCTTATGATTCCAACTGTTGTGGCAATGTGTGAATAATACAAGGAGGTCTTAGTAGTACTATTTATGTAGCAGAAATATGTAACAAGTGGTACTTGCAACACAGAGGCATTGTGAGCCACAAAAGTTTAACTAGACTGTGCATTAGAATGTATTAAGTCCCTTTAGCTTTGTAATTAAGGAACCTATCTGACACTTCTCCAATATCTGGAGAAATGTGGGCCTCCTCCTCAACTTATAGCCCTCCTTCCCTCTCCGAGTGAGCTCTCCGCTGCAGTTGTGATGTTCGCTACCGATCTAAACTCGTGTTTAAAAGGGAGATGCCAGTGCAAGTGATGCCTCCTAACACATTAGTCTCAGTTGGTCCTTGTCAGTTCCAATTATCCTTATGGTTCCCACTGTTGTGGCAGTGTGTGACACATACAAGGAGGTTATAGTAGTACTGTTTATGTAGCAGAAATATTTAACAAGTGGTACTTGCAACACAGAGGCATTGTGAGCCACAAAAGTTTAACTAGACTGTGCATTAGAATGTATTAAGTCCCTTTAGCTTTGTAATTAAGGAACCTATCTTACACTTCTCCAATATATGATGAAGTGTGGGCCTCCTCCTCCTCTTATAGCCCTCCTTCCCTCTCCGAGTGAGCTCTCCGCTGCTGTTGGGATGTTAACTACCGATCTAAACTCGCGTTTAAAAGGGAGATGCCAGTGCAAGTGATGCCTCGTAACACATTAGTCGCAGTTGGTCCTTCTCATTTCCAAGGATCCTCATGATTCCAACTGTTGTGGCAATGTGTGACACATACAAGGTTGTCATAGTAGTACTATTTATGTAGCAGAAATATTTAACAAGTGATACTTGCAACGCAGAGGCATTGTGAGCCACAAAATTTTAACTAGACTGTGGCATTAGAATGTATTAAGTCCCTTTAGCTTTGTAATTAAGGAACCTATCTGACACTTCTCCAATATCTGGAGAAATGTGGGCCTCCTCCTCAACTTATAGCCCTCCTTCCCTCTCCGAGTGAGCTCTCCGCTGCAGTTGTGATGTTCGCTACTGATCTAAACTCGCGTTTAAAAGGGAGATGCCAGTGCAAGTGGTGCCTCCTAACACATTAGTCTCAGTTGGTCCTTGTCAGTTCCAATTATCCTTATGGTTCCCACTGTTGTGGCAGTGTGTGACACATACAAGGAGGTCTTAGAAGTACTATTTATGTAGCAGAAATATGTAACTAGTGGTACTTGCAACGCAGAGGCATTGTGAGCCACAAAAGTTTAACTAGACTGTGGCATTAGAATGTATTAAGTCCCTTTAGCTTTGTAATTAAGGAACCTATCTTACACTTCTCCAATATATGATGAAGTGTGGGCCTCCTCCTCCTCTTATAGCCCTCCTTCCCTCTCCGAGTGAGCTCTCCGCTGCAGTTGTGATGTTCGCTACCGATCTAAACTCGCGTTTAAAAGGGAGATGCCAGTGCAAGTGATGCCTCGTAACACATTAGTCGCAGTTGGTCCTTCTCATTTCCAAGGATCCTCATGATTCCAACTGTTGTGGCAATGTGTGACACATACAAGGTTGTCATAGTAGTACTATTTATGTAGCAGAAATATTTAACAAGTGGTACTTGCAACGCAGAGGCATTGTGAGCCACAAAATTTTAACTACACTGTGGCATTAGAATGTATTAAGTCCCTTTAGCTTTGTAATTAAGGAACCTATCTGACACTTCTCCAATATCTGGAGAAATGTGGGCCTCCTCCTCAACTTATAGCCCTCCTTCCCTCTCCGAGTGAGCTCTCCGCTGCAGTTGTGATGTTCGCTACTGATCTAAACTCGCGTTTAAAAGGGAGATGCCAGTGCTAGTGGTGCCTCCTAACACAATAGTCTCAGTTGGTCCTTGTCAGTTCCAATTATCCTTATGGTTCCCACTGTTGTGGCAGTGTGTGACACATACAAGGAGGTCTTAGTAGTACTATTTATGTAGCAGAAATATGTCACAAGTGGTACTTGCAACGCAGAGGCATTGTGAGCCACAAAAGTTTAACTAGACTGTGGCATTAGAATGTATTAAGTCCCTTTAGCTTTGTAATTAAGGAACCTATCTGACACTTCTCCAATATCTGGAGAAATGTGGGCCTCCTCCTCAACTTATAGCCCTCCTTCCCTCTCCGAGTGAGCTCTCCGCTGCAGTTGTGATGTTCGCTACTGATCTAAACTCGCGTTTAAAAGGGAGATGCCAGTGCAAGTGATGCCCTCTAACACATTAGTCGCAGTTGGTCCTTGTCAGTTCCAAGGATCCTTATGATTCCAACTGTTGTCTCAATGTGTGAAACATACAAGGAGGTCTTAGTAGTACTATTTATGTAGCAGAAACATGTAACAAGTGGTACTTGCAACGCAGAGGCATTGTGAGCCACAAAAGTTTAACTAGACTGTGGCATTAGAATGTATTAAGTCCCTTTAGCTTTGTAATTAAGGAACCTATCTTACACTTCTCCAATATATGATGAAGTGTGGGCCTCCTCCTCCTCTTACAGCCCTCCTTCCCTCTCCGAGTGAGCTCTCCGCTGCTGTTGGGATGTTAACTACCGATCTAAACTCGCGTTCAAAAGGGAGATGCCAGTGCAAGTGATGCCTCGTAACACATTAGTCGCAGTTGGTCCTTCTCATTTCCAAGGATCCTCATGATTCCAACTGTTGTGGCAATGTGTGACACATACAAGGTTGTCATAGTAGTACTATTTATGTAGCAGAAACATTTAACAAGTGGTACTTGCAACGCAGAGGCATTGTGAGCCACAAAAGTTTAACTAGACTGTGGCATTAGAATGTATTAAGTCCCTTTAGCTTTGTAATTAAGGAACCTATCTTGCACTTCTCCAATATATGATGAAGTGTGGGCCTCCTCCTCCTCTTATAGCCCTCCTTCCCTCTCCGAGTGAGCTCTCCGCTGCTGTTGGGATGTTAACTACCGATCTAAACTCGCGTTTAAAAGGGAGATGCCGGTGCAAGTGATGCCTCCTAACACATTAGTCGCAGTTGGTCCTTCTCATTTCCAAGGATCCTCATGATTCCAACTGTTGTGGCAATGTGTGACACATACAAGGTTGTCATAGTAGTACCATTTATGTAGCAGAAATATTTAATAAGTGGTACTTGCATCGCAGAGGCATTGTGAGCCACAAAATTTTAACTACACTGTGGCATTAGAATGTATTAAGTCCCTTTAGCTTTGTAATTAAGGAACCTATCTGACACTTCTCTAATACCAGGAGAAATGTGGGCCTCCTCCTCCCCTTATAGCCCTCCTTCCCTCTCCGAGTGAGCTCTCCGCTGCAGTTGGGACGTTCGCTACTGATCTAAACTCGCATTTAAAAGGGAGATGCCTGTGCAAGTGATGCCCTCTAACACATTAGTCGCAGTTGGTCCTTGTCAGTTCCAAGGATCCTTAAGATTCCAACTGTTGTGGCAATGTGTGACACATACAAGGAGGTCATAGTAGTACTATTTATGTAGCAGAAACATTTAACAAGTGGTACTTGCAACGCAGAGGCATTGTGAGCCACAAAAGTTTAACTAGACTGTGGCATTAGAATGTATTAAGTCCCTTTAGCTTTGTAATTAAGGAACCTATCTTACACTTCTCCAATATATGATGAAGTGTGGGCCTCCTCCTCCTCTTATAGCCCTCCTTCCCTCTCCGAGTGAGCTCTCCGCTGCTGTTGGGATGTTAACTACCGATCTAAACTCGCGTTCAAAAGGGAGATGCCAGTGCAAGTGATGCCTCGTAACACATTAGTCGCAGTTGGTCCTTCTCATTTCCAAGGATCCTCATGATTCCAACTGTTGTGGCAATGTGTGACACATACAAGGTTGTCATAGTAGTACTATTTATGTAGCAGAAACATTTAACAAGTGGTACTTGCAACGCAGAGGCATTGTGAGTAACAAAAGTTTAACTAGACTGTGGCATTAGAATGTATTAAGTCCCTTTAGCTTTGTAATTAAGGAACCTATCTTGCACTTCTCCAATATATGATGAAGTGTGGGCCTCCTCCTCCTCTTATAGCCCTCCTTCCCTCTCCGAGTGAGCTCTCCGCTGCAGTTGTGATGTTCGCTACCGATCTAAAATCGCGTTTAAAAGGGAGATGCCAGTGCAAGTGATGCCTCCTAACACATTAGTCTCAGTTGGTCCTTGTCAGTTCCAATTATCCTTATGGTTCCCACTGTTGTGGCAGTGTTTGACACATACAAGGAGGTTATAGTAGTGCTATTTATGTAGCAGAAATATTTAACAAGTGGTACTTGCAACGCAGAGGCATTGTGAGACACAAAATTTAAACTAGACTGTGGCATTAGAATGTATTAAGTCCCTTTAGCTTTGTAATTAAGGTACCTATCTGATATTTCTCCAATATCTGGAGAAGTGTGGGCCTCCTCCTCCCCTTATAGCCCTCCTTCCCTCTCCGAGTGAGCTCTCCGCTGCAGTTGGGACGTTCGCTGCTGATTTAAACTCGCCTTTAAATGGGAGATGCCTGTGCAAGTGATGCCCTCTAACACATTAGTCGCAGTTGGTCCTTGTCAGTTCCAAGGATCCTTCTGATTCCAACTGTTGTGGCAATGTGTGACACATACAAGGAGGTCATAATAGTACTATTTATGTAGCAGAAATATTTAACAAGTGGTACTTGCAACGCAGAGGCATTGTGAGCCACAAAATTTTAACTAGACTTTGGCATTAGAATGTATTAAGTCCCTTTAGCTTTGTAATTAAGGAACCTATCTGACATTTCTCCAATATCTGGAGAAATGTGGGCCTCCTAATCCCCTTATAGCCCTCCTTCCCTCTCCGAGTGAGCTCTCCGCTGCAGTTGGGACGTTCGCTACTGATCTAAACTCGCGTTTAAGAGTGAGATGCCAGTGCAAGTGATGCCTCCTAACACATTAGTCTCAGTTGGTCCTTGTCCGTTCCAAGGATCCTTATGATTCCAACTGTTGTGGCAATGTGTGACACATACAAGGAGGTTATAGTAGTACTATTTATATAGCAGAAATATTTAACAAGTGGTACTTGCAACGCAGAGGCATTGTGAGCCAAAAAATTTTAACTAGACTGTGGCATTAGAATGTATTAAGTCCCTTTAGCTTTGTAATTAAGGAACCTATCTGACATTTCTCCAATATCTGGAGAAGTGTGGGCCTCCTCCTCCCCTTATAGCCCTCCTTCCCTCTCCGAGTGAGCTCTCCGCTGCAGTTGGGACGTTCGCTGCTGATTTAAACTCGCCTTTAAATGGGAGATGCCTGTGCAAGTGATGCCCTCTAACACATTAGTCGCAGTTGGTCCTTGTCAGTTCCAAAGATCCTTCTGATTCCAACTGTTGTGGCAATGTGTGACACATACAAGGAGGTCATAGTAGTACTATTTATGTAGCAGAAATATTTAACAAGTGGTACTTGCAACGCAGAGGTGTTGTGAGACACAAAATTTTAACTAGACTGTGGCATTAGAATGTATTAAGTCCCTTTAGCTTTGTAATTACGGAACCTATCCGACATTTCTCCAATATATGGAGAAATGTGGACCTCCTCCTCCCTTTATAGGGCTACTTCCCTCTCCGAGTGAGCTCTCCGCTGCAGTTGGGACGTTCGCTACCGATCTAAACTCGCGTTTAAAAGGGAGATGCCAGTGCAAGTGATGCCTCCTAACACATTAGTTGCAGTTGGTCCTTGTCAGTTCCAAGGATCCTTATGATTCCAGCTGTTGTGGCAATGTGTGACACATACAAGGAAGTCATAGTAGTACTATTTATGTAGCAGAAATATTTAACAAGTGGCACTTGCAATGCAGAGGTATTGTGAGCAACAAAATTTTTACTAGACTGTGGTATTAGAATGTATTAAGTCCCTTTAGCTTTGTAATTAAGGAACCTATCTGACACTTCTCCAATATCTGGAGAAATGTGGGCCTTCTCCTCCCCTCATAGCCCTCATTCCCTCTCCGAGTGAGCTCTCCGCTGCAGTTGGGACGTTCGCTACTGATCTAAACTCGCGTTTAAAAGAAGATGCCTGTGCAAGTGATGCCCTCTAACACATTAGTCGCAGTTGGTCCTTGTCAGTTCCAAGGATCCTTCTGATTCCAACTGTTGTGGCAATGTGTGACACATACAATGAGGTCATAGTAGTACTATTTACGTAGCAGAAATATTTAACAAGTGGTACTTGCAACACAGAGGCATTGTGAGCCACAAAATTTTAACTAGACTGTGGCATTAGAATGTATTAAGTCCCTTTAGCTTTGTAATTAAGGAACCTATCTGACATTTCTCCAATATCTGGAGAAATGTGGGCCTCCTCCTCCCCTTATAGCCCTCCTTCCCTCTCCGAGTGAGCTCTCCGCTGCAGTTAGGACGTTCGCTACTGATCTAAACTCGCGTTTAAGAGGGAGATGCCAGTGCAAGTTATGCCTCCTAACACATTAGTCTCAGTTGGTCCTTGTCAGTTCCAATTATCCTTATGGTTCCAACTGTTGTGGCAATGTGTGACACATACATGGAGGTCATAGTAGTACTATTTATGAAGCAGAAATATTTGACAAGTGGTACTTGCAATGCAGAGGCATTGTGAGCCACAAAACTTTAACTATACTGTGGCATTAGAATGTATTAAGTCCCTTTAGCTTTGTAATTAAGGAACCTATCTGAAATTTCTCCAATATCTGGAGAAATGTGGGCCTCCTCCTATCCTTATAGCCCTACTTCCCTATCCGAGTGAGCACTCCGCTGCAGTTGGGACGTTCGCTACCGATCTAAACTCGCGTTTAAAAGGGAAATGCCAGTGCAAGTGATGCCTCCTAACCCATTAGTCGCAGTTGGTCCTTGTCAGTTCCAAGGATCCTTCTGATTCCAACTGTTGTGGCAATGTGTGACACATACAAGGAGGTCATAGTAGTACTATTTATGAAGCAGAAATATTTGACAAGTGGTACTTGCAATGCAGAGGCATTGTGAGCCACAAAACTTTAACTATACTGTGGCATTAGAATGTATTAAGTCCCTTTAGCTTTGTAATTAAGGAACCTATCCGAAATTTCTCCAATATCTGGAGAAATGTGGAACTCCTCCAATCCTTATAGCCCTGCTTCCCTCTCCGAGTAAGCTCTCCGCTGCAATGGCACGTTCGCTACCGATCTAAACTCGCGTTTAAAAGGGAGATGCCAGTGCAAGTGATGCCTACTAACACATTAGTCTCAGTTGGTCCTTGTCAGTTCCAATTATCCTTATGATTCCAACTGTTGTGGCAATGTGTGACACATACAAGGAGGTTATATGGTACTATTTATGTAGCAGAAATATTTAACAAGTGATACTTGCAACGCAGAGGCATTGTGAGCCACAAAGATTTTACTAAACTGTGGCATTACAATGTATTAAGCCCCTTTAGCTTTGTAATTAAGGTACCTATCTGACATTTCTACAATATCTGGAGAAGTGTGGGCCTCCTCCTCCCGTTATAGCCCTCCTTCCCCCTCCGAGTGAGCTCTCCGCTGCAGTTGGGGCGTTCGCTGCTGATCTAAACTCGCGTTTAAAAGGGAGATGCCTGTGCAAGTGATGCCCTCTAACACATTAGTCGCAGTTGGTCCTTGTCCGTTCCAACGATCCTGATGATTCCAACTGTTGTGGCAATATGTGACGCATACAAGGAGGTCATAGTAGTACTATTTACGTAGCAGAAATATGTAACAAGTGGTACTTGCAACGCAGAGGCATTCTGAGCCACAAAATTTTAACCAGACTGTGGCATTAGAATGTATTAAGTCCCTTTAGCTTTGTAATTAAGGAACCTATCTGACATTTCTCCAATATCTGGAGAAATGTGGGCCTCCTCCTCCCCTTATAGCCCTCCTTCCCTCTCCGAGTGAGCTCTCCGCTGCAGTTGGGACGTTCGCTACTGATCTAAACTCGCGTTTAGGAGGGAGATGCCAGTGCAAGTGATGCCTCCTAAAACATTAGTCGCAGTTGGTCCTTGTCAGTTCCAAGGATCCTTCTGATTCCAACTGTTGTGGCAATGTGTGACACATACAAGGAGGTCATAGTAGTACTATTTATGAAGCAGAAATATTTGACAAGTGGTACTTGCAATGCAGAGGCATTGTGAGCCACAAAACATTAACTATACTGTGGCATTAGAATGTATTAAGTCCCTTTAGCTTTGTAATTAAGGAACCTATCTGAAATTTCTCCAATATCTGGAGAAATGTGGGCCTCCTCCAATCCTTATAGCCCCACTTCATTCTCCGAGTAAGCTCTCCGCTGCAATGGCACTTTCGCTACCGATCTAAACTCGCGTTTAAAAGGGAGATGCCAGTGCTAGTGATGCCTCCTAACACATTAGTCTCAGTTGGTCCTTGTCAGTTCCAATTATCCTTATGATTCCAACTGTTGTGGCAATGTGTGACACATACAAGGCGGTTATAGTAGTACTATTTATGTAGCAGAAATATTTAACAAATGGTACTTGCAACGCAGAGACATTGTGAGCCACAAAATTTTAACTAGACTGTGGCATTAGAATGTATTAAGTCCCTTTAGCTTTGTAATTAAGGAACCTATCTGGCATTTCTCCAATATCTGGAGAAATGTGGGCCCCCTCCTCCCCTTATAGATCTCCTTCACTCTCCGAGTGAGCTCTCCGCTGCAGTTGGGATGTTCGCTACCGATCTAAACCCGCGTTTAAAAGGGAGATGCCAGTGCAAGTGATGCCTCCTAACACATTAGTCACAGTTGGTCCTTGTCAGTTCCAAGAATCCTTATGATTCCAACTGTTGTGGCAATGTGTGAAACATACAAGGAGGTCATAGTAGTACTATTTATGTAGCAGAAATATTTAACAAGAGGTACTTGCAACACAGAGGCATTGTGAGCGACAAAATTTTAACTAGACTGTTGCATTAGAATGTATTAAGTCCCTTTAGCTTTGTAATTAAGGAACCTATCTGACATTTCTCCAATATCTGGAGAAATGTGGGCCTCATCCTCTCCTTATAGCCCTCCTTCCCTCTCCGAGTGTGCTCTCCGCTGCAGTTGGGACGTTCGCTACCGATCTAAACTCGCGTTTAAAAGGGAGATGCCTGTGCAACGGATGCCCTCTAACACATTAGTCGCAGTTGGTCCTTGTCAGTTCCAACTATCCTTATGATTCCAACTGTTGTGGCAATGTGTGACACATACAAGGAGGTTATAGTAGTACTATTTATGTAGCAGAAATATTTAACAAGTGGTACTTGCAACGCAGAGGCATTGTGAGCCACAAAGATTTAACTAGACTGTGGCATTACAATGTATTAAGCCCCTTTAGCTTTGTACTTAAGGAACCTATCTGACATTTCTCCAATATCTGGAGATGTGCGGGCCTCCTCCTCCCGTTATAGCACTCCTTCCCTCTCCGAGTGAGCTCTCCGCTGCAGTTGGGACGTTCGCTACCGATCTAAACTCGCGTTTAAAAGGGAGATGCCAGTGCAAGTGATGCCTCCTAACACATTAGTCGCAGTTGGTCCTTGTCCGTTCCAAGGATCCTCATGATTCCAACTGTTGTGGCAATGTATGACACATACAAGGAGGTCATAGTAGTACTATTTATGTAGCAGAAATATTTAACAAGTGGTACTTGCAACGCAGAGGCATTGTGAGCAACAAAATTTTAACTAGACTGTGGAATTTGAATGTATTAAGTCCCTTTAGCTTTGTAATTAAGGAACCTATCTCACATTACTCCAATATCTGGAGAAATGTGGGCCTCCTCCTCTCCTTATAGCCCTCCTTCTCTCTCCGAGTGAGCTCTCCGCTGCAGTTGGGACGTTCGCTACTGATCTTAACTCGCGTTTAAAAGGGAGATGCCAGTGCAAGTGATGCCTCCTAACACATTAGTCGCAGTTGGTCCTTGTCAGTTCCAAATACCCTTATGATTCCAACTGTTGTGGCAATGTGTGACACATACAAGGAGGTCATAGTAGTACTATTTATGTAGCAGAAATATTTAACAAGAGGTACTTGCAACGCAGAGGAACTGTGAGCCACAAAATTTTAACTAGACTGTGGCATTAGAATGTATTAAGTCCCTTTAGCTTTGTAATTAAGGAACCTATCTGACACTTCTCCAATACCTGGAGAAATGTGGGCCTCCTCCCCTTATAGCCCTCCTTCCCCCTCCGAGTGAGCTCTCCGCTGCAGTTGGGGCGTTCGCTGCTGATCTAAACTCGCATTTAAAAGGGAGATGCCTGTGCAAGTGATGCCCTCTAACACATTAGTCGCAGTTGGTCCTTGTCCGTTCCAACGATCCTGATGATTCCAACTGTTGTGGCAATATGTGACGCATACAAGGAGGTCATAGTAGTACTATTTATGTAGCAGAAATATGTAACAAGTGGTACTTGCAACGCAGAGGCATTCTGAGCCACAAAATTTTAACCAGACTGTGGCATTAGAATGTATTAAGTCCCTTTAGCTTTGTAATTAAGGAATCTATCTGACATTTCTCCAATATCTGGAGAAATGTGGGCCTCCTCCTCCCCTTATAGCCCTCCTTCCCTCTCCGAGTGAGCTCTCCGCTGCAGTTGGGACGTTCGCTACTGATCTAAACTCGCGTTTAGGAGAGAGATGCCAGTGCAAGTGATGCCTCCTAAAACATTAGTCGCAGTTGGTCCTTCTCAGTTCCAAGGATCCTTCTGATTCCAACTGTTGTGGCAATGTGTGACACATACATGGAGGTCATAGTAGTATTATTTATGAAGCAGAAATATTTGACAAGTGGTACTTGCAAAGCAGAGGCATTGTGAGACACAAAACTTTAACTATACAGTGGCATTAGAATGTATTAAGTCCCTTTAGCTTTGTAATTAAGGAACCTATCTGAAATTTCTCCAATATCTGGAGAAATGTGTGCCTCCTCCAATCCTTATAGCCCTACTTCCCTCTCCGAGTGAGCTCTCCGCTGCAGTTGGGACGTTCGCTACCGAATTAAACCCGCGTTTAAAAGGGAGATGCCAGTGCAAGTGAGGCCTCCTAACACATTAGTCGCAGTTGGTCCTTGTCAGTTCCAATTATCCTTATGATTCCAACTGTTGTGGCAATGTGTGTCACATACAAGGCGGTTATAGTAGTACTATTTATGTAGCAGAGATATGTAACAAATGGTACTTGCAACGCAGAGACATTGTGAGCCACAAAATTTTAACTAGACTGTGGCATTAGAATGTATTAAGTCCCTTTAGCTTTGTAATTAAGGAACCTATCTGACATTTCTCCAATATCTGGAGAAATGTGGGCCCCCTCCTCCCCTTATAGATCTCCTTCACTCTCCGAGTGAGCTCTCCGCTGCAGTTGGGATGTTCGCTACCGATCTAAACCCGCGTTTAAAAGGGAGATGCCAGTGCAAGTGATGCCTCCTAACACATTAGTCGCAGTTGGTCCTTGTCAGTTCCAAGAATCCTTATGATTCCAACTGTTGTGGCAAGGTGTGAAACATACAAGGAGGTCATAGTAGTACTATTTATGTAGCAGAAATATTTAACAAGTGGTACTTGCAACACAGAGGCATTGTGAGCGACAAAATTTTAACTAGACTGTGGCATTAGAATGTATTAAGTCCCTTTAGCTTTGTAATTAAGGAACCTATCTGACATTTCTCCAATATCTGGAGAAATGTGGGCCTCATCCTCCCCTTATAGCCCTCCTTCCCTCTCCGAGTGTGCTCTCCGCTGCAGTTGGGATGTTCGCTACCGATCTAAACTCGCGTTTAAAAGGGAGATGCCTGTGCAACGGATGCCCTCTAACACATTTGTCGCAGTTGGTCCTTGTCAGTTCCAAATACCCTTATGATTCCAACTGTTGTGGCAATGTGTGACACATACAAGGAGGTAATAGTAGTACTATTTATGTAGCAGAAATATTTAACAAGAGGTACTTGCAACGCAGAGGAACTGTGAGCCACAAAATTTTAACTAGACTGTGGCATTAGAATGTATTAAGTCCCTTTAGCTTTGTAATTAAGGAACCTATCTGACACTTCTCCAATACCTGGAGAAATGTGGGCTTCCTCCTCCCCTTATAGCCCTCATTCCCTCTCCGAGTGAGCTCTCCGCTGCAATGGCACGTTCGCTACCGATCTAAACTCGCGTTTAAAAGGGAGATGCCAGTGCAAGTGATGCCTCCTAACACATGAGTCGCAGTTGGTCCTTGTCAGTTCCAAGGATCCTTCTGATTCCAACTGTTGTGGCAATGTGTGACAATAACAAGGAGGTCATAGTAGTACTATTTATGAAGCAGAAATATTTGACAAGTGGTACTTGCAATGCAGAGGCATTGTGAGCCACAAAACTTTAACTATACTGTGGCATTAGAATGTATTAAGTCCCTTTAGCTTTGTAATTAAGGAACCTATCTGAAATTTCTCCAATATCTGGAGAAATGTGGGCCTCCTCCAATCCTTATAGCCCTACTTCCCTCTCCGAGTAAGCTCTCCGCTGCAATGGCACGTTCGCTACCGATCTAAACTCGCGTTTAAAAGGGAGATGCCAGTGCAAGTGATGCCTCCTAACACATTAGTTTCAGTTGGTCCTTGTCAGTTCCAAGGATCCTTATGATTCCAACTGTTGTGGCAATGTGTGAAACATACAAGGAGGTCATAGTAGTACTATTTATGTAGCAGAAATATTTAACAAGTGGTACTTGCAACACAGAGGCATTGTGAGCCACAAAATTTTAACTAGACTGTGACATTAGAATGTATTAAGTCCCTTTAGCTTTGTAATTAAGGAACCTATCTGACATTTCTCCAATATCTGGAGAAATGTGGGCCCCCTCCTCCCCTTATAGATCTCCTTCACTCTCCGAGTGAGCTCTCCGCTGCAGTTGGGATGTTCGCTACCGATCTAAACCTGCGTTTAAAAGGGAGATGCCAGTGCAAGTGATGCCTCCTAACACATTAGTCGCAGTTGGTCCTTGTCCGTTCCAAGGATCCTTCTGATTCCAACTGTTGTGGTAATGTGTGAAACATACAACGAGGTAATAGTAGTACTATTTATGTAGCAGAAATATTTAACAAGTGGTACTCGCAACACAGAGGCATTGTGAGCGACAAAATTTTAACTAGACTCTGGCATTAGAATGTATTAAGTCCCTTTAGCTTTGTAATTAAGGAACCTATCTGACATTTCTCCAATATCTGGAGAAATGTGGGCCTCATCCTCCCCTTATAGCCCTCCTTCCCTCTCCGAGTGTGCTCTCCGCTGCAGTTGGGACGTTCGCTACCGATCTAAACTCGCGTTTAAAAGGGAGATGCCTGTGCAACGGATGCCCTCTAACACATTAGTCGCAGTTGGTCCTTGTCAGTTCCAACTATCCTTATGATTCCAACTGTTGTGGCAATGTGTGACACATACAAGGAGGTTATAGTAGTACTATTTATGTAGCAGAAATATTTAACAAGTGGTACTTGCAACGCAGAGGCATTGTGAGCCACAAAGATTTAACTAGACTGTGGCATTAGAATGTATTAAGCCCCTTTAGCTTTGTACTTAAGGAACCTATCTGACATTTCTCCAATATCTGGAGAAGTGCGGGCCTCCTCCTCCCGTTATAGCACTCCTTCCCTCTCCGAGTGAGCTCTCCGCTGCAGTTGGGACGTTCGCTGCTGATCTAAACTCGCGTTTAAAAGGGAGATGCCAGTGCAAGTGATGCCTCCTAACACATTAGTCGCAGTTGGTCCTTGTCCGTTCCAAGGATCCTCATGATTCCAACTGTTTTGGCAATGTATGACACATACAAGGAGGTCATAGTAGTACTATTTATGTAGCATAAATATTTAACAAGTGGTACTTGCAACGCAGAGGCATTGTGAGCCACAAAATTTTAACTAGACTGTGGAATTTGAATGTATTAAGTCCCTTTAGCTTTGTAATTAAGGAACCTATCTGACATTACTTAAATATCTGGAGAAATGTGGGCCTCCTCCTCTCCTTATAGCCCTCCTTCTCTCTCCGAGTGAGCTCTCCGCTGCAGTTGGGACGTTCGCTACTGATCTTAACTCGCGTTTAAAAGGGAGATGCCAGTGCAAGTGATGCCTCCTAACACATTAGTCGCAGTTGGTCCTTGTCAGTTCTAAATACCCTTATGATTCCAACTGTTGTGGCAATGTGTGACACATACAAGGAGGTCATAGTAGTACTATTTATGTAGCAGAAATATTTAACAAGAGGTACTTGCAACGCAGAGGAACTGTGAGCCACAAAATTTTAACTAGACTGTGGCATTAGAATTATTAAGTCCCTTTAGCTTTGTAATTAAGGAACCTATCTGACACCTCTCCAATACCTGGAGAAATGTGGGCCTCCTCCTCCCCTTATAGCCCTCATTCCCTCTCCGAGTGAGTTCTCCGCTGCAATGGCACGTTCGCTACCGATCTAAACTCGCGTTTAAAAGGGAGATGCCAGTGCAAGTGATGCCTCCTAACACATTAGTCTCAGTTGGTCCTTGTCAGTTCCAAATACCCTTATGATTCCAACTGTTGTGGCAATGTGTGACACATACAAGGCGGTTATAGTAGTACTATTTATGTAGCAGAAATATTTAACAAATGGTACTTGCAACGCAGAGACATTGTGAGCCACAAAATTTTAACTAGACTGTGGCATTAGAATGTATTAAGTCCCTTTAGCTTTGTAATTAAGGAACCTATCTGACATTTCTCCAATATCTGGAGAAATGTGGGCCCCCTCCTCCCCTTATAGATCTCCTTCACTCTCCGAGTGAGCTCTCCGCTGCAGTTGGGATGTTCGCTACCGATCTAAACCCGCGTTTAAAAGGGAGATGCCAGTGCAAGTGATGCCTCCTAACACATTAGTCGCAGTTGGTCCTTGTCAGTTCCAAGAATCCTTATGATTCCAACTGTTGTGGCAATGTGTGAAACATACAAGGAGGTCATAGTAGTACTATTTATGTAGCAGAAATATTTAACAAGTGGTACTTGCAACACAGAGGCATTGAGAGCGACAAAATTTTAACTAGACTGTGGCATTAGAATGTATTAAGTCCCTTTAGCTTTGTAATTAAGGAACCTATCTGACATTTCTCCAATATCTGGAGAAATGTGGGCCTCATCCTCCCCTTATGGCCCTCCTTCCCTCTCCGAGTGTGCTCTCCGCTGCAGTTGGGACGTTCGCTACCAATCTAAACTCGCGTTTAAAAGGGAGATGCCTGTGCAACGGATGCCCTCTAACACATTAGTCGCAGTTGGTCCTTGTCAGTTCCAAATACCCTTATGATTCCAACTGTTGTGGCAATGTGTGACACATACAAGGAGGTCATAGTAGTACTATTTATGTAGCAGAAATATTTAACAAGTGGTACTTGCAACGCAGAGGCATTGTGAGCCACAACATTTTAACTAGACTGTGGCATTAGAATGTATTAAGTCCCTTTAGCTTTGTAATTAAGGAACCTATCTGACATTTCTCCAATATCTGGAGAAATATGGTCCTCCTCCTCCCCTTATAGCCCTCCTTCCCTGTCCGAGTGAGCTCTCCGCTGCAGTTGGGACGTTCGCTTCCGATCTAAACTCACGTTTAAATGGGAGATGCCAGTGCAAGTAATGCCTCCTAACACATTAGTCTCAGTTGGTCCTTGTCAGTTCCAATTATCCTTATGATTCCAACTGTTGTGGCAATGTGTGACACATACAAGGCGGTTATAGTAGTACTATTTATGTAGCAGAAATATTTAACAAGTGGTACTTGCAACGCAGAGGCATTGTGAGCCACAACATTTTAACTAGACTGTGGCATTAGAATGTATTAAGTGTCCCTTTAGCTTTGTAATTAAGGAACCTATCTGACACTTCTCCAATATCTGGAGAAATATGGTCCTCCTCCTCCCCTTATAGCCCTCCTTCCCTCTCCGAGTGAGCTCTCCGCTGCAGTTGGGATGTTCGCTACTGATCTAAACTCGCGTTTAAAAGGGAGATGCCAGTGCAAGTGATGCCTCCTAACACATTAGTCGCAGTTGGTCCTTGTCAGTTCCAAGGATCCTTATGATTCCAACTGTTGTGGCAATGTGTGAAACATACAAGGAGGTCATAGTAGTACTATTTATGTAGCAGAAATATTTAACAAGTGGTACTTGCAACACAGAGGCATTGTGAGCCACAAAATTTTAACTAGACTGTGACATTAGAATGTATTAAGTCCCTTTAGCTTTGTAATTAAGGAACCTATCTGACATTTCTCCAATATCAGGAGAAATGTGGGCCCCCTCCTCCCCTTATAGATCTCCTTCACTCTCCGAGTGAGCTCTCCGCTGCAGTTGGGATGTTCGCTACCGATCTAAACCTGCGTTTAAAAGGGAGATGCCAGTGCAAGTGATGCCTCCTAACACATTAGTCGCAGTTGGTACTTGTCCGTTCCAAGGATCCTTCTGATTCCAATTGTTGTGGCAATGTGTGAAACATACAACGAGGTAATAGTAGTACTATTTATGTAGCAGAAATATTTAACAAGTGGTACTCGCAACACAGAGGCATTGTGAGCGACAAAATTTTAACTAGACTCTGGCATTAAAATGTATTAAATCCCTTTAGCTTTGTAATTAAGGAACCTATCTGACATTTCTCCAATACCTGGACAAATGTGGGCCTCATCCTCCCCTTATAGCCCTCCTTCCCTCTCCGAGTGTGCTCTCCGCTGCAGTTGGGACGTTCGCTACCGATCTAAACTCACGTTTAAAAGGGAGATGCCTGTGCAAGTGATGCCTCCTAACACATTAGTCGCAGTTGGTCCTTGTCCGTTCCAAGGATCCTCATGATTCCAACTGTTGTGGCAATGTATCACACATACAAGGAGGTCATAGTAGTACTATTTATGTAGCAGAAATATTTAACAAGTGGTACTTGCAACGCAGAGGCATTGTGAGCCACAAAGATTTAACTAGACTGTGGCATTAGAATGTATTAAGCCCCTTTAGCTTTGTACTTAAGGAACCTATCTGCCATTTCTCCAATATCTGGAGAAGTGCGGGGCTCCTCCTCCCGTTATAGCCCTCCTTCCCTCTCCGAGTGAGCTCTCCGCTGCAGTTGGGACGTTCGCTGCTGATCTAAACTCGCGTTTAAAAGGGAGATGCCAGTGCAAGTGATGCCTCCTAACACATTAGTCGCAGTTGGTCCTTGTCCGTTCCAAGGATCCTCATGATTCCAACTGTTGTGGCAATGTATGACACATACGTGGAGGTCATAGTAGTACTATTTATGTAGCAGAAATATTTAACAAGTGGTACTTGCAACGCAGAGGCATTGTGAGCCACAAAATTTTAACTAGACTGTGGAATTTGAATGTATTAAGTCCCTTTAGCTTTGTAATTAAGGAACCTATCTGACATTACTCCAATATCTGGAGAAATGTGGGCCTCCTCCTCTCCTTATAGCCCTCCTTCTCTCTCCGAGTGAGCTCTCCGCTGCAGTTGGGACGTTCGCTACTGATCTTAACTCGCGTTTAAAAGGGAAATGCCAGTGCAAGTGATGCCTCCTAACACATTAGTCGCAGTTGGTCCTTGTCAGTTAAAAGGATCCTTATGATTCCAGCTGTTGTGGCAATGTGTGACACATACAAGGAAGTCATAGTAGTACTATTTATGTAGCAGAAATATTTAACAAGTGGCACTTGCAAGGCAGAGAGGTTGTGAGCAACAAAATTTTAACTAGACTGTGGCATTAGAATGTATTAAGTCCCTTTAGCTTTGTAATTAAGGAACCTATCTGACATTTCTCCAATATCTGGAGAAATGTGGGATTCCTCCTCCCCTTATAGCCCTCCTTCCCTCTCCGAGTGAGCTCTCCGCTGCAGTTGGGATGTTCGCTACCGATCTAAACTCGCGTTTAAAAGGGAGATGCCAGTGCAAGTGATGCCTCCTAACACATTAGTCGCAGTTGGTCCTTGTCAGTTCCAAATACCCTTATGATTCCAACTGTTGTGGCAATGTGTGACACATACAAGGAAGTCATACTAGTACTAATTATGTAGCAGAAATATTTAACAAGAGGTACTTGCAACGCAGAGGAACTGTGAGCCACAAAATTTTAACTAGACTGTGGCATTAGAATGTATTAAGTCCCTTTAGCTTTGTAATTAAGGAACCTATCTGACACTTCTCCAATATCTGGAGAAATGTGGGCCTCCTTCTCCCCTTATACCCCTCCTTCCCTCTCCGAGTGAGCTCTCCGCTGCAGTTGGGATGTTCGCTACCGATCTAAACTCGTGTTTAAAAGGGAGATGCCAGTGCAAGTGATGCCTCCTAACACATTAGTCGCAGTTGGTCCTTGTCAGTTCCAAGGATCCTTATGATTCCAACTGTTGTCGCAATGTGTGACACATACAAGGAAGTCATAGTAGTACTATTTATGTAGCAGAAATATTTAACAAGTGGCACTTGCAACGCAAAGGGATTGTGAGCCACAAAATTTAAACCAGACTGTGGCATTAGAATGTATTAAGTCCCTTTAGCTTTGTAATTAAGGAACCTATATGACATTTCTCCAATATCTGGAGAAATGTGGGCCTCCTCCTCCCCTTATGGCCCTCCTTCCCTCTCCGAGTGAGCTCTCCGCTGCAGTTGGGATGTTCGCTACCGATCTAAACTGGCGTTTAAAAGGGAGATGGTAGTGCAAGTGATGCCTCCTAACACATTAGTCGCAGTTGGTCCTTGTCAGTTCCAAGGATCCTTATGATTCCAACTGTTGTGGCAATGTGTGAAACATACAAGGAGGTCATAGTAGTACTATTTATGTAGCAGAAATATTTAACAAGTGGCACTTGCAACGCAAAGGGATTGTGAGCCACAAAATTTAAACCAGACTGTGGCATTAGAATGTATTAAGTCCCTTTAGCTTTGTAATTAAGGAACCTATATGACATTTCTCCAATATCTGGAGAAATGTGGGCCTCCTCCTCCCCTTATGGCCCTCCTTCCCTCTCCGAGTGAGCTCTCCGCTGCAGTTGGGATGTTCGCTACCGATCTAAACTCGCGTTTAAAAGGGAGATGGTAGTGCAAGTGATGCCTCCTAACACATTAGTCTCAGTTGGTCCTTGTCAGTTCCAAAGATCCTTATGATTCCAACTGTTGTGGCAATGTGTGACACATACAAGGAAGTCATAGTAGTACTATTTATGTAGCAGAAATATTTAACAAGTGGCACTTGCAACGCAGAGGGATTGTGAGCAACAAAATTTTAACTAGAATGTGGCATTAGAATGTAATAAGTCCCTTTAGCTTTGTAATTAAGGAACCTATCTGACACTTCTCCAATATCTGGAGAAATGAGGGCCTCCTCCTCCCCTTATAGCCGTCCTTCCCTCTCCGAGTGAGCTCTCCGCTGCTGTTGCGATGTTAACTACCGATCTAAACTCGCGTTTAAAAGGGAGATGCCAGTGCAAGTGATGCCTCCTAACACATTAGTCGCAGTTGGTCCTTGTCCGTTCCAAGGATCCTTATGATTCCAACTGTTGTGGCAATGTGTGAAACATACAAGGACGTCATAGTAGTACTATTTATGTAGCAGAAATATTCAACAAGTGGTACTTGCAACGCAGAGGCATTGTGAGCCACAAAATTTTAACTAGACTGTGGAATTAGAATGTATTAAGTCCCTTTAGCTTTGTAATTAAGGAACCTATCTGACACTTCTCCAATACCGGGAGAAATGTGGGCCTCCTCCTCCCCTTATGGCCCTCCTTCCCTCTCCGAGTGAGGTCTCCGCTGCAATGGCACGTTCGCTACCGATCTAAACTCGCGTTTAAGAGGGAGATGCCAGTGAAAGTGATGCCTCGTAACACATTAGTCGCAGTTGGTCCTTCTCATTTCCAAGGATCCTCATGATTCCAACTATTGTGGCAATGTGTGACACATACAAGGTTGTCATACTAGTACTATTTATGTAGCAGAAATGTTTAACAAGTGGTACTTGCAACGCAGAGGCATTGTGAGCCACAAAATTTTAACTAGACTGTGGCATTAGAATGTATTAAGTCCCTTTAGCTTTGTAATTAAGGAACCTATCTGACACTTCTCCAATATCTGGAGAAATGTGGGCCTCCTCCTCAACTTATAGCCCTCCTTCCCTGTCCGAGTGCGCTCTTTGCTGCAGTTGGGATGTTCGCTACCGATCTAAACTCGCGTTTAAAAGGGAGATGCCAGTGCAAGTGATGCCTCCTAACACATTAGTCTCAGTTGGTCCTCGTCAGTTCCAATTATCCTTATGGTTCCAACTCTTGTGGCAGTGTGTGACACATACAAGGAGGTTATAGTAGTACTATTTATGTAGCAGAAATATTTAACAAGTGGTACTTGCAACGCAGAGGCATTGTGAGCCACAAAATTTAAACTAGACTGTGGCATTAGAATGTATTAAGTCCCTTTAGCTTTGTAATTAAGGAACTTATCTGACATTTCTCCAATATCTGGAGAAGTGTGGGCCTCCTACTCCCCTTATAGCCCTACTTCCCTCTCCGAGTGAGCTCTCCGCTGCAGTTGGGACGTTCGCTACTGATCTAAACTCGCGTTTAAAAGGGAGATGCCAGTGCAAGTGATGCCCTCTAACACATTAGTCACAGTTGGTCCTTGTCAGTTCCAAGGATCCTTCTGATTCCAACTGTTGTGGCAATGTGTGACACATACAAGGAGGTCATAGTAGTACTATTTATGTAGCAGAAATATTTAACAAGTGGTACTTGCAACGCAGAGGCATTGTGAGCCACAAAATTTTAACTAGACTGTGGCATTAGAATGTATTAAGTCCCTTTAGCTTTGTAATTAAGGAACCTTGACTTGCGCCATAGGGTGGTGGGGTTTCGGGTTCCGCTGAATAGGTCAGGAGTTCACTACACTCAGCTGGCGGCTACACGGGTAGCGGAGGCTGTGTGGCGTGGACTGGGCGGTTTTTTAGGTTAGAAGGCCTCGGGAAAGTGCGGGATGGGCTGCAATGTCAAAGGGTGCTTGGCAATTACAGGACGTGCTTGGATCAAGGAACAGTCGGAATTATAGTTGTAAACTGTTGTAGTTGCGCTGGAAAAGTCCCTGAGCTTCAAGCGCTAATAGAAAGCACAGAAGCGGATATCGTTATAGGTACAGAAAGCTGGCTAAAGCCTGAAATAAGTTCTGCAGAAATTTTTACGAAGTCTCAGACGGTGTTCAGGAAAGATAGATTAGGCAGAATTGGTGGTGGAGTGTTGGTGTCTGTCAGTAGTGGTTTATCTTGTAGTGAAGTCGAAGTAGATACTCTGTGCGAATTGGTGTGGGTGGAGGTTATACTTAACAGCCGAATTAAGTTAATAATTGGCTCCTTCTACCGACCCCCAGACTCCGATGATACAGTTGCGGAACAGTTCAGAGAAAGTTTGAGTCTCGTAACAAATAAATACCCCACTCATACGATTATAGTTGGTGGGGACTTCAACCTACCCTCGGTATGTTGGCAAAAATACTTGTTCAAAACCGGTGGTAGGCACAAAACGTCTTCCGAGATTGTCCTAAATGCATTCTCCGAAAATTATTTAGAGCAGTTAGTCCACGAACCCACGCGAATTGTAAATGGTTGCGAAAACACACTTGACCTCTTGGCCACAAACAATCCAGAGCTGATAGAGAGCATCATGACTGATACAGGGATTAGTGATCACAAGGTCATTGTAGCTAGGCTCAATACCATTTCTTCCAAATCCATCAGAAACAAACGCAAAATAATTTTATTTAAAAAAGCGGATAAAGTACCACTAGAAGCCTTCCTAAAAGACAATTTCCATTCCTTCCGAACTGACTATGCGAATGTAGACGAGATGTGGCTCAAATTCAAAGATATAGTAGCAACAGCAATTGAGATATTCATACCTCATAAATTGGTAAGAGATGGAACGGATCCCCCGTGGTACACAAAAAAGGTCCGAACGCTGTTGCAGAGGCAACGGAAAAAGCATGCGAAGTTCAGAAGAACGCGAAATCCTGAAGATGGGCTAAAATTTACAGACGCGCGAAATTTGGCAAGTACTTCGATGCGAGATGCCTTTAATAGGTTCCACAACGAAACATTGTCTCGAAATTTGGTAGAAAATCCGAAGAAATTCTGGTCGTATGTAAAGTACACAAGCGGCAAGACGCAGTCAATACCTTCGCTGCGCAGTGCCGATGGTACTGTTATCGACGACTGCGCCGCTAAAGCGGAGTTATTGAACGCAGTTTTCCGAAATTCCTTCACCAGGGAAGACGAATGGAATATTCCAGAATTTGAAACACGAACATCTGCTAGCATGAGTTTCTTAGAAGTAGATACCTTAGGGGTTGCGAAGCAACTCAAATCGCTTGATACGGGCAAGTCTTCAGGTCCAGATTGTATACCGATTAGGTTCCTTTCAGATTACGCTGATACTATAGCTCCCTACTTAGCACTCATATACAACCGCTCGCTCACCGATAGATCTGTACCTACAGATTGGAAAATTGCGCAGGTCGCACCAGTGTTCAAGAAGGGTAGTAGGAGTAATCCATTTAACTACAGACCTATATCATTGACGTCGGTTTGCAGTAGGGTTTTGGAGCATATACTGTATTCAAACATTATGAATCACCTCGAAGGGAACGATCTATTGACACGTAATCAGCATGGCTTCAGAAAACATCGCTCTTGTGCAACGCAGCTAGCTCTTTATTCGCACGAAGTAATGGCCGCTATCGACAGGGGATCTCAAGTTGATTCCGTATTTCTAGATTTCCGGAAAGCTTTTGACACCGTTCCTCACAAGCGACTTCTAATCAAGCTGCGGAGCTATGGGGTATCGTCTCAGTTGTGCGACTGGATTCGTGATTTCCTGTCAGGAAGGTCGCAGTTCGTAGTAATAGACGGCAAATCATCGAGTAAAACTGAAGTGATATCAGGTGTTCCCCAGGGAAGCGTCCTGGGACCTCTACTGTTCCTGATCTATATAAATGACCTGGGTGACAATCTGAGCAGTTCTCTTAGGTTGTTCGCAGATGATGCTGTAATTTACCGTCTAGTAAGGTCATCCGAAGACCAGTATCAGCTGCAAAGCGATTTAGAAAAGATTGCTGTATGGTGTGTCAGGTGGCAGTTGACGCTAAATAACGAAAAGTGTGAGATGATCCACATGAGTTCCAAAAGAAATCCGTTGGAATTCCATTACTCGATAAATAGTACAATTCTCAAGGCTGTCAATTCAACTAAGTACCTGGGTGTTAAAATTACAAACAACTTCAGTTGGAAGGACCACATAGATAATATTGTCGGGAAGGCGAGCCAAAGGTTGCGTTTCATTGGCAGGACACTTAGAAGATGCAACAAGTCCACTAAAGAGACAGCTTACACTACACTCGTTCGTCCTCTGTTAGAATATTGCTGCGCGGTGTGGGATCCTTACCAGGTGGGATTGACGGAGGACATCGAGAGGGTGCAAAGAAGGGCAGCTCGTTTTGTATTATCGCGTTATAGGGGAGAGAGTGTGGCAGATATGATACACGAGTTGGGATGGAAGTCATTACAGCATAGACGTTTTTCGTCGCGGCGAGACCTTTTTACGAAATTTCAGTCACCAACTTTCTCATCCGAATGCGAAAATATTTTGTTGAGCCCAACCTACATAGGTAGGAATGATCATCAAAATAAAATAAGAGAAATCAGAGCTCGAACAGAAAGGTTTAGGTGTTCGTTTTTCCCGCTCGCTGTTCGGGAGTGGAATAGTAGAGAGATAGTATGATTGTGGTTCGATGAACCCTCTGCCAAGCACTTAAATGTGAATTGCAGAGTAGTCATGTAGATGTAGATGTAGAACCTATCTGACATTTCTCCAATATCTGGATAAATGTGGGCCTCCTCCTCCCCTTATAGCCCTCCTTCCCTCTCCGAGTGAGCTCTCCGCTGCAGTTGGGACGTTCGCTACTGATCTAAACTCGCGGTTAAGAGGGAGATGCCAGTGCAAGTGATGCCTCCTAACACATTAGTCTCAGTTGGTCCTTGTCCGTTCCAAGGATCCTTATGATTCCAACTGTTGTGGCAATGTGTGACACATACAAGGAGGTTATAGTAGTACTATTTATATAGCAGAAATATTTAACAAGTGGTACTTGCAACGCAGAGGCATTGTGAGCCAAAAATTTTTAACTAGACTGTGGCATTAGAATGTATTAAGTCCCTTTAGCTTTGTAATTAAGGAACCTATCTGACATTTCTCCAATATCTGGAGAAGTGTGGGCCTCCTCCTCCCCTTATAGCCCTCCTTCCCTCTCCGAGTGAGCTCTCCGCTGCAGTTGGGACGTTCGCTGCTGATTTAAACTCGCCTTTAAATGGGAGATGCCTGTGCAAGTGATGCCCTCTAACACATTAGTCGCCGTTGGTCCTTGTCAGTTCCAAGGATCCTTATGATTCCAACTGTTGTGGCAATGTGTGACACATACAAGGAGGTTATAGTAGTACTATTTTTATAGCAGAAATATTTAACAAGTGGTACTTGCAACGCAGAGGCATTGTGAGCCAAAAAATTTTAACTAGACTGTGGCATTAGAATGTATTAAGACCCTTTAGCTTTGTAATTAAGGAACCTATCTGACATTTCTCCAATATCTGGAGAAATGTGGGCCTCCTCCTCCCCTTATAGCCCTCCTTCCCTCTCCGAGTGAGCTCTCCGCTGCAGTTGGGACGTTCGCTACTGATCTAAACTCGCGGTTAAGAGGGAGATGCCAGTGCAAGTGATGCCTCCTAACACATTAGTCTCAGTTGGTCCTTGTCCGTTCCAAGGATCCTTATGATTCCAGCTGTTGTGGCAATGTGTGATACATACAAGGAAGTCATAGTAGTACTATTTATGTAGCAGAAATATTTAACAAGTGGCACTTGCAACACAGAGGTATTGTGAGCAACAAAATTTTTACTAGACTGTGGTATTAGAATGTATTAAGTCCCTTTAGCTTTGTAATTAAGGAACCTATCTGACACTTCTCCAATATCTGGAGAAATGTGGGCCTTCTCCTCCCCTTATAGCCCTCATTCCCTCTCCGAGTGAGCTCTCCGCTGCAGTTGGGACGTTCGCTACTGATCTAAACTCGCGTTTAAAAGAAGATGCCTGTGCAAGTGATGCCCTCTAACACATTAGTCGCAGTTGGTCCTTGTCAGTTCCAAGGATCCTTCTGATTCCAACTGTTGTGGCAATGTGTGACACATACAAGGAGGTCATAGTAGTACTATTTATGTAGCAGAAATATTTAACAAGTGGTACTTGCAACGCAGAGGCATTGTGAGCCACAAAATTTTAACTAGACTGTGGCATTAGAATGTATTAAGTCCCTTTAGCTTTGTAATTAAGGACCCTATCTGACATTACTCCAATATCTGGAGAAATGTGGGCCTCCTCCTCCCCTTATAGCCCTCCTTCCCTCTCCGAGTGAGCTCTCCGCTGCAGTTGGGACGTTCGCTACTGATCTAAACTCGCGTTTAAGAGGGAGATTCCAGTGCAAGTGATGCCTCCTAACACATTAGTCTCAGTTGGTCCTTGTCCGTTCCAAGGATCCTTATGATTCCAACTGTTGTGGCAATGTGTGACACATACAAGGAGGTCATAGTAGTACTATTTATATAGCAGAAATATTTAACAAGTGGTACTTGCAACGCAGAGGCATTGTGAGCCAAAAAATTTTAACTAGACTGTGGCATTAGAATGTATTAAGTACCTTTAGCTTTGTAATTAAGGAACCTATCTGACATTTCTCCAATATCTGGAGAAGTGTGGGCCTCCTCCTCCCCTTATAGCCCTCCTTCCCTCTCCGAGTGAGCTCTCCGCTGCAGTTGGGACGTTCGCTGCTGATTTAAACTCGCCTTTAAATGGGAGATGCCTGTGCAAGTGATGGCCTCTAACCATTAGTCGCCGTTGGTCCTTGTCAGTTCCAAGGTTCCTTATGATTCCAACTGTTGTGGCAATGTGTGACACATACAAGGAGGTTATAGTAGTACTATTTATATAGCAGAAATATTTAAGAAGTGGTACTTGCAACGCAGAGGCATTGTGAGCCAAAAAATTTTAACTAGACTGTGGCATTAGAATGTATTAAGACCCTTTAGCTTTGTAATTAAGGAACCTATCTGACATTTCTCCAATATCTGGAGAAATGTGGGCCTCCTCCTCCCCTTATAGCCCTCCTTCCCTCTCCGAGTGAGCTCTGCGCTGCAGTTGGGACGTCCGCTACCGATCTAAGCTCGCGTTTTAAAGGGAGATGCCAGTGCAAGTGATGCCTCCTAACACATTAGTCGCAGTTGGTCCTTGTCCGTTCCAAAGATCCTTATGATTCCAACAGTTGTGGCAATGTGTGAAACATACAAGGAGGTCATAGTAGTACTATTTATGTAGCAGAAATATTTAAAAAGTGATACTTGCAACGCAGAGACATTGTGAGCCACAAAATTCTAACTAGACTGTGGCATTAGAATGTATTAAGTCCCTTTAGCTTTGTAATTAAGGAACCTATCTGACATTTCTCCAATATCTGGAGAAATGGGGGCCTCCTCCTCCCCTTATAGCCCTCCTTCCCTCTCCGAGCGAGCTCTCCCCTGCAGTTGAGACGTTCGCTACCGATCTAAATTCGCGTTTAAAGGGGAGATGCTTCCTAACACATTAGTCGCAGTTGGTCCTTGTCCGTTCCAAGGATCCTTATGATTCCAACTGTTGTGGCAATGTGTGACACATACAAGGAGGTCATAGTAGTACTATTTATGTAGCAGAAATATTTAACAAGTGATACTTGCAACGCAGAGACATTGTGAGCCACAAAATTCTAACTAGACTGTGGCATTAGAATGTATTAAGTCCCTTTAGCTTTGTAATTAAGGAACCTATCTGACATTTCTCCAATATCTGGAGAAATGGGGGCCTCCTCCTCCCCTTATAGCCCTCCTTCCCTCTCCGAGCGAGCTCTCCGCTGCAGTTGAGACGTTCGCTACCGATCTAAACTCGCGTTTAAAGGGGAGATGCCTCCTAACACATTAGTCGCAGTTGGTCCTTGTCCGTTCCAAGGATCCTTATGATTCCAACTGTTGTGGCAATGTGTGAAACATACAAGGAGGTCATAGTAGTACTATTTATGTAGCAGAAATATTTAACAAGTGGTACTTGCAATGCAGAGGCATTGTGAGCCACAAAATTTTAACTAGACTGTGGCATTAGAATGTATTAAGTCCCTTTAGCTTTGTAATTAAGGAAGCTATCTGACATTTCTCCAATATCTGGAGAAATGTGGGCCTCCTCCTCCCCTTAAAGCCCTCCTTCCCTTTCCGAGTGAGCTCTCCGCTGCAGCTGGGACGTTCGCTACCGATCTAAACTCGCGTTTAAAGGGGAGATGCCTCCTAACACATTATTCGCAGTTGGTCCTTGTCCGTTCCAAGGATCCTTATGATTCCAACTGTTGTGGCAATGTGTGACACAAACAAGGAGGTCAGAGTAGTACTATTTATGTAGCACAAATATTTAACAAGTGATACTTGCAACGCAGAGACATTGTGAGCCACAAAATTCTAACTAGACTGTGGCATTAGAATGTATTAAGTCCCTTTAGCTTTGTAATTAAGGAACCTATCTGACATTTCTCCAATATCTGGAGAAATGGGGGCCTCCTCCTCCCCTTATAGCCCTCATTCCCTCTCCGAGTGAGCTCTGCGCTGCAGTTGGGACGTCCGCTACCGATCTAAGCTCGCGTTTAAAAGGGAAATGCCAGTGCAAGTGATGCCTCCTAACACATAAGTCGCAGTTGGTCCTTGTCAGTTCCAAGGATCCTTATGATTCCAACTGTTGTGGAATTGTGTGACACATACAAGGAGGTCATAGTAGTACTTTTTATGTAGCAGAAATATTTAACAAGTGGTACTTGCAACGCAGAGGCATTGTGAGCCACAAAATTTTAACTAGACTGTGGCATAAGAATGTATTAAGTCCCTTTAGCTTTGTAATTAATTAACCTATCTGACATTTCTCCAATATCTGGAGAAATGGGGGCCTCCTCCTCCCCTTATAGCCCTCCTTCCCTCTCCGAGCGAGCTCTCCCCTGCAGTTGAGACGTTCGCTACCGATCTAAATTCGCGTTTAAAGGGGAGATGCTTCCTAACACATTAGTCGCAGTTGGTCCTTGTCCGTTCCAAGGATCCTTATGATTCCAACTGTTGTGGCAATGTGTGACACATACAAGGGGGTCATAGTAGTACTATTTATGTAGCAGAAATATTTAACAAGTGATACTTGCAACGCAGAGACATTGTGAGCCACAAAATTCTAACTAGACTGTGGCATTAGAATGTATTAAGTCTCTTTAGCTTTGTAATTAAGGAATCTATCTGACATTTCTCCAATATCTGGAGAAATGGGGGCCTCCTCCTCCCCTTATAGCCCTCCTTCCCTCTCCGAGCGAGCTCTCCGCTGCAGTTGAGACGTTCGCTACCGATCTAAACTCGCGTTTAAAGGGGAGATGCCTCCTAACACATTAGTCGCAGTTGGTCCTTGTCCGTTCCAAGGATCCTTATGATTCCAACTGTTGTGGCAATGTGTGAAACATACAAGGAGGTCATAGTAGTACTATTTATGTAGCAGAAATATTTAACAAGTGGTACTTGCAATGCAGAGGCATTGTGAGCCACAAAATTTTAACTAGACTGTGGCATTAGAATGTATTAAGTCCCTTTAGCTTTGTAATTAAGGAAGCTATCTGACATTTCTCCAATATCTGGAGAAATGTGGGCCTCCTCCTCCCCTTAAAGCCCTCCTTCCCTTTCCGAGTGAGCTCTCCGCTGCAGTTGGGACGTTCGCTACCGATCTAAACTCGCGTTTAAAGGGGAGATGCCTCCTAACACATTATTCGCAGTTGGTCCTTGTCCGTTCCAAGGATCCTTATGATTCCAACTGTTGTGGCAATGTGTGACACAAACAAGGAGGTCAGAGTAGTACTATTTATGTAGCACAAATATTTAACAAGTGATACTTGCAACGCAGAGACATTGTGAGCCACAAAATTCTAACTAGACTGTGGCATTAGAATGTATTAAGTCCCTTTAGCTTTGTAATTAAGGAACCTATCTGACATTTCTCCAATATCTGGAGAAATGGGGGCCTCCTCCTCCCCTTATAGCCCTCATTCCCTCTCCGAGTGAGCTCTGCGCTGCAGTTGGGACGTCCGCTACCGATCTAAGCTCGCGTTTAAAAGGGAAATGCCAGTGCAAGTGATGCCTCCTAACACATAAGTCGCAGTTGGTCCTTGTCAGTTCCAAGGATCCTTATGATTCCAACTGTTGTGGAATTGTGTGACACATACAAGGAGGTCATAGTAGTACTTTTTATGTAGCAGAAATATTTAACAAGTGGTACTTGCAACGCAGAGGCATTGTGAGCCACAAAATTTTAACTAGACTGTGGCATAAGAATGTATTAAGTCCCTTTAGCTTTGTAATTAATTAACCTATCTGACATTTCTCCAATATCTGGAGAAATGTGGGCCTCCTCCGCCCCTTATAGCCCTCCTTCCCTCTCCGAGTGAGCTCTGCGCTGCAGTTGGGACGTCCGCTACCGATCTAAGCTCGCGTTTTAAAGGGAGATGCCAGTGCAAGTGATGCCTCCTAACACATTAGTCGCAGTTGGTCCTTGTCCGTTCCAAAGATCCTTATGATTCCAACAGTTGTGGCAATGTGTGAAACATACAAGGAGGTCATAGTAGTACTATTTACGTAGCAGAAATATTTAAAAAGTGATACTTGCAACGCAGAGACATTGTGAGCCACAAAATTCTAACTAGACTGTGGCATTAGAATGTATTAAGTCCCTTTAGCTTTGTAATTAAGGAACCTATCTGACATTTCTCCAATATCTGGAGAAATGGGGGCCTCCTCCTCCCCTTATAGCCCTCCTTCCCTCTCCGAGCGAGCTCTCCCCTGCAGTTGAGACGTTCGCTACCGATCTAAATTCGCGTTTAAAGGGGAGATGCTTCCTAACACATTAGTCGCAGTTGGTCCTTGTCCGTTCCAAGGATCCTTATGATTCCAACTGTTGTGGCAATGTGTGACACATACAAGGAGGTCATAGTAGTACTATTTATGTAGCAGAAATATTTAACAAGTGATACTTGCAACGCAGAGACATTGTGAGCCACAAAATTCTAACTAGACTGTGGCATTAGAATGTATTAAGTCCCTTTAGCTTTGTAATTAAGGAACCTATCTGACATTTCTCCAATATCTGGAGAAATGGGGGCCTCCTCCTCCCCTTATAGCCCTCCTTCCCTCTCCGAGCGAGCTCTCCGCTGCAGTTGAGACGTTCGCTACCGATCTAAACTCGCGTTTAAAGGGGAGATGCCTCCTAACACATTAGTCGCAGTTGGTCCTTGTCCGTTCCAAGGATCCTTATGATTCCAACTGTTGTGGCAATGTGTGAAACATACAAGGAGGTCATAGTAGTACTATTTATGTAGCAGAAATATTTAACAAGTGGTACTTGCAATGCAGAGGCATTGTGAGCCACAAAATTTTAACTAGACTGTGGCATTAGAATGTATTAAGTCCCTTTAGCTTTGTAATTAAGGAAGCTATCTGACATTTCTCCAATATCTGGAGAAATGTGGACCTCCTCCTCCCCTTATAGCCCTCCTTCCCTCTCCGAGTGAGCTCTGCGCTGCAGTTGGGACGTCCGCTACCGATCTAAGCTCGCGTTTTAAAGGGAGATGCCAGTGCAAGTGATGCCTCCTAACACATTAGTCGCAGTTGGTCCTTGTCCGTTCCAAAGATCCTTATGATTCCAACAGTTGTGGCAATGTGTGAAACATACAAGGAGGTCATAGTAGTACTATTTATGTAGCAGAAATATTTAAAAAGTGATACTTGCAACGCAGAGACATTGTGAGCCACAAAATTCTAACTAGACTGTGGCATTAGAATGTATTAAGTCCCTTTAGCTTTGTAATTAAGGAACCTATCTGACATTTCTCCAATATCTGGAGAAATGGGGGCCTCCTCCTCCCCTTATAGCCCTCCTTCCCTCTCCGAGCGAGCTCTCCCCTGCAGTTGAGACGTTCGCTACCGATCTAAATTCGCGTTTAAAGGGGAGATGCTTCCTAACACATTAGTCGCAGTTGGTCCTTGTCCGTTCCAAGGATCCTTATGATTCCAACTGTTGTGGCAATGTGTGACACATACAAGGAGGTCATAGTAGTACTATTTATGTAGCAGAAATATTTAACAAGTGATACTTGCAACGCAGAGACATTGTGAGCCACAAATTTCTAACTAGACTGTGGCATTAGAATGTATTAAGTCCCTTTAGCTTTGTAATTAAGGAACCTATCTGACATTTCTCCAATATCTGGAGAAATGGGGGCCTCCTCCTCCCCTTATAGCCCTCCTTCCCTCTCCGAGCGAGCTCTCCGCTGCAGTTGAGACGTTCGCTACCGATCTAAACTCGCGTTTAAAGGGGAGATGCCTCCTAACACATTAGTCGCAGTTGGTCCTTGTCCGTTCCAAGGATCCTTATGATTCCAACTGTTGTGGCAATGTGTGAAACATACAAGGAGGTCATAGTAGTACTATTTATGTAGCAGAAATATTTAACAAGTGGTACTTGCAATGCAGAGGCATTGTGAGCCACAAAATTTTAACTAGACTGTGGCATTAGAATGTATTAAGTCCCTTTAGCTTTGTAATTAAGGAAGCTATCTGACATTTCTCCAATATCTGGAGAAATGTGGGCCTCCTCCTCCCCTTAAAGCCCTCCTTCCCTTTCCGAGTGAGCTCTCCGCTGCAGTTGGGACGTTCGCTACCGATCTAAACTCGCGTTTAAATGGGAGATGCCTCCTAACACATTATTCGCAGTTGGTCCTTGTCCGTTCCAAGGATCCTTATGATTCCAACTGTTGTGGCAATGTGTGACACAAACAAGGAGGTCAGAGTAGTACTATTTATGTAGCACAAATATTTAACAAGTGATACTTGCAACGCAGAGGCATTGTGAACGACAAAATCTTAACTAGAGTGTGACATTAGAATGTATTAAGTCCCTTTAGCTTTGTAATTAAGGAACCTATCTGACATTTCTCCAATATCTGGAGAAGTGTGGGCCTCCTCCTCCCCTTATAGCCCTCCTTCCCTCTCCGAGTGAGTTCTCCGCTGCAGTTGGGACGTTCGCTGCAGATTTAAACTCGTCTTTAAATGGGAGATTCCTGTGCAAGTGATGCCCTCTAACACATTAGTCGCCGTTGGTCCTTGTCAGTTCCAAGGATCCTTATGATTCCAACTGTTGTGGCAATGTGTGACACATACAGGGAAGTCATAGTAGTACTATTTATGTAGCAGAAATATTTAACAAGTGGCACTTGCAACGCAGAGGTATTGTGAGCAACAAAATTTTTACTAGACTGTGGTATTAGAATGTATTAAGTCCCTTTAGCTTTGTAATTAAGGAACCTATCTGACACTTCTCCAATATCTGGAGAAATGTGGGCCTCCTCTTCCCCTTATAGCCCTACTTCCCTCTCCGTGTGAGCTCTCCCCTGCAGTTGGGACGTTCGCTACCGATCTAAACTCGCGTTTAAAAGGGTGATGCCAGTGCAAGTGATGCCTCCTAACACATTAGTTGCAGTTGGTCCTTATCAGTTCCAAGGATCCTTATGATTCCAGCTGTTGTGGCAATGTGTGATACATACAAGGAAGTCATAGTAGTACTATTTATGTAGCAGAAATATTTAACAAGTGGCACTTGCAACGCAGAGGTATTGTGAGCAACAAAATTTTTACTAGACTGTGGTATTAGAATGTATTAAGTCCCTTTAGCTTTGTAATTAAGGAACCTATCTGACACTTCTCCAATATCTGGAGAAATGTGGGCCTTCTCCTCCCCTTATAGCCCTCATTCCCTCTCCGAGTGAGCTCTGCGCTGCAGTTGGGACGTCCGCTACCGATCTAAGCTCGCGTTTTAAAGGGAGATGCCAGTGCAAGTGATGCCTCCTAACACATTAGTCGCAGTTGGTCCTTGTCCGTTCCAAAGATCCTTATGATTCCAACAGTTGTGGCAATGTGTGAAACATACAAGGAGGTCATAGTAGTACTATTTATGTAGCAGAAATATTTAACAAGTGATACTTGCAACGCAGAGACATTGTGAGCCACAAAATTCTAACTAGACTGTGGCATTAGAATGTATTAAGTCCCTTTAGCTTTGTAATTAAGGAACCTATCTGACATTTCTCCAATATCTGGAGAAATGGGGGCCTCCTCCTCCCCTTATAGCCCTCCTTCCCTCTCCGAGCGAGCTCTCCCCTGCAGTTGAGACGTTCGCTACCGATCTAAACTCGCGTTTAAATGGGAGATGCTTCCTAACACATTAGTCGCAGTTGGTCCTTGTCCGTTCCAAGGATCCTTATGATTCCAACTGTTGTGGCAATGTGTGACACATACAAGGAGGTCATAGTAGTACTATTTATGTAGCAGAAATATTTAACAAGTGATACTTGCAACGCAGAGACATTGTGAGCCACAAAATTCTAACTAGACTGTGGCATTAGAATGTATTAAGTCCCTTTAGCTTTGTAATTAAGGAAGCTATCTGACATTTCTCCAATATCTGGAGAAATGGGGGCCTCCTCCTCCCCTTATAGCCCTCCTTCCCTCTCCGAGCGAGCTCTCCGCTGCAGTTGAGACGTTCGCTACCGATCTAAACTCGCGTTTTAAAGGGAGATGCCAGTGCAAGTGATGCCTCCTAACACTTTAGTCGTAGTTGGTCCTTGCCCGTTCCAAGGATCCTTATGATTCCAAGTGTTGTGGAAAATGTGTGACACGTACAAGAAGGTCATAGTAGTAATATTTATGTAACAGATATATTTAACAAGTGGTACTTGCAACACTGAAGGATTGTGAGCCACAAAATTTTAACTAGACTGTGGCATTAGAATGTACTAAGGCCCTTTAGCTTTGTAATTAAGGAACCTATCTGACATTTCTCCAATATCTTTAGAAATGTGGGCCTCCTCCTCCCCTTATAGCCCTCCTTCCCTCTCCGAGTGAGCTCTCCGCTGCAGTTGGGACGTTCGCTACCGATATAAACTCGCGGTTAAAAGGGAGATGCCAGTGCAAGTGATGCCTAGTAACACATTAGTCGCAGTTGGTCCTTGTCCGTTCCAAAGATCCTTATGATTCCAACAGTTGTGGCAATGTGTGAAACATACAAGGAGGTCATAGTAGTACTATTTATGTAGCAGAAATATTTAACAAGTGATACTTGCAATGCAGAGGCATTGTGAGCCACAAAATTTTAACTAGACTGTGGCATTAGAATGTATTAAGTCCCTTTAGCTTTGCAATTAAGGAAGCTATCTGACATTTCTCCAATATCTGGAGAAATGTGGGCCTCCTCCTCCCCTTAAAGCCCTCCTTCCCTTTCCGAGTGAGCTCTCCGCTGCAGTTGGGACGTTCGCTACCGATCTAAACTCGCGTTTAAAGGGGAGATGCCTCCTAACACATTAGTCGCAGTTGGTCCTTGTCCGTTCCAAGGATCCTTATGATTCCAACTGTTGTGGCAATGAGTGAAACATACAAGGAGGTCATAGTAGTACAATTTATGTAGCACAAATATTTAACAAGTGGTACTTGCAACGCAGAGGCATTGTGAACGACAAAATCTTAACTAGAGTGTGACATTAGAATGTATTAAGTCCCTTTAGCTTTGTAATTAAGGAACCTATCTGACATTTCTCCAATATCTGGTGAAAAGTGGCCCTCCTCCTCCCCTTAAAGCCCTCCTTCCCTCTCCTAGTGAGCTCTCCGCTGCAGTTGGCACATTCGCTACCGATCTAAACTCGCGTTTAAAAGGGAGATGCCAGTGCAAGTGATGCGTCCTAACACATTAGTCGCAGTTGGTCCTTGTCCGTTCCAAGGATCCTTATGATTCCAACTGTTGTGGCAATGTGTGACACATACAAGGAGGTCATAGTAGTACTATTTATGTAGCAGAAATATTTAACAAGTGATACTTGCAACGCAGAGACATTGTCAGCCACAAAATTCTAACTAGACTGTGGCATTAGAATGTATTAAGTCCCTTTAGCTTTGTAATTAAGGAACCTATCTGACATTTCTCCAATATCTGGAGAAATATGGGCCTCCTCCTCCCCTTATAGCCCTCCTTCCCTCTCCGAGCGAGCTCTCCCCTGCAGTTGAGACGTTCGCTACCGATCTAAACTCGCGTTTAAAGGGGAGATGCCTCCTAACACATTAGTCGCAGTTGGTCCTTGTCCGTTCCAAGGATCCTTATGATTCCAACTGTTGTGGCAATGTGTGAAACATACAAGGAGGTCATAGTAGTACTATTTATGTAGCAGAAATATTTAACAAGTGGTACTTGCAATGCAGAGGCATTGTGAGCCACAAAATTTTAACTAGACTGTGGCATTAGAATGTATTAAGTCCCTTTAGCTTTGTAATTAAGGAACCTATCTGACATTTCTCCAATATCTGGAGAAATGTGGGCCTCCTCCTCCCCTTAAAGCCCTCCTTCCCTTTCCGAGTGAGCTCTCCGCTGCAGTTGGGAAGTTCGCTACCAATCTAAACTCGCGTTTAAAGAGGAGATGCCTCCTAACACATTATTCGCAGTTGGTCCTTGTCCGTTTCAAGGATCCTTATGATTCCAACTGTTGTGGCAATGTGTGACACAAACAAGGAGGTCATAGCAGTACTATTTATGTAGCACAAATATTTAACAAGTGGTACTTGCAACGCAGAGGCATTGTGAACGACAAAATCTTAACTAGAGTGTGACATTAGAATGTATTAAGTCCCTTTAGCTTTGTAATTAAGGAACATATCTGACATTTCTCCAATATCTGGTGAAAAGTGGTCCTCCTCCTCCCCTTAAAGCCCTCCTTCCCACTCCTAGTGAGCTCTCTGCTGCAGTTGGCACATTCGCTACCGATCTAAACTCGCGTTTAAAAGGGAGATGCCAGTGCAAGTGATGCCTCCTAACACATTAGTCGCAGTTGGTCCTTGTCCGTTCCAAGGATCCTTATGATTCCAACTGTTCTGGCAATGTGTGACACATACAAGGAGGTCATAGTAGTACTATTTATGTAGCAGAAATATTTAACAAGTGATACTTGCAACGCAGAGACATTGTGAGCCACAAAATTCTAACTAGACTGTGGCATTAGAATGTATTAAGTCCCTTTAGCTTTGTAATTAAGGAACCTATCTGACATTTCTCCAATATCTGGAGAAATGGGGGCCTCCTCCTCCCCTTATAGCCCTCCTTCCCTCTCCGAGCGAGCTCTCCGCTGCAGTTGAGACGTTCGCTACCGATCTAAACTCGCGTTTAAAAGGGAGATGCCAGTGCAAGTGATGCCTCCTAACACATTAGTCGCAGTTGGTCCTTGTCTGTTCCAAAGATCCTTATGATTCCAACTGTTGTGGCAATGTGTGAAACATACAAGGAGGTCATAGTAGTACTATTTATGTAGCACAAATTTTTAACAAGTGGTACTTGCAACGCAGAGGCATTGTGAACGACAAAATCTTAACTAGAGTGTGACATTAGAATGTATTAAGTCCCTTTAGCTTTGTAATTAAGGAACGTATCTGACATTTCTCCAATATTTGGTGAAAAGTGGGCCTCCTCCTCCCCTTAAAGCCCTCCTTCCCTCTCCTAGTGAGCTCTCCGCTGCAGTTGGCACATTCGCTACCGATCTAAACTCGCGTTTAAAAGGGAGATGCCAGTGCAAGTGATGCCTCCTAACACATTAGTCGCAGTTGGTCCTTGTCCGTTCCAAGGATCCTTATGAATCCAACTGTTGTGGCAATGTGTGACACATACAAGGAGGTCATAGTAGTACTATTTATGTAGCAGAAATATTTAACAAGTGATACTTGCAACGCAGAGACATTGTGAGCCACAAAATTCTAACTAGACTGTGGCATTAGAATGTATTAAGTCCCTTTAGCTTTGTAATTAAGGAACCTATCTGACATTTCTCCAATATCTGGAGAAATGGGGGCCTCCGCCTCCCCTTATAGCCCTCCTTCCCTCTCCGAGCGAGCTCTCCGCTGCAGTTGAGACGTTCGCTACCGATTCAAACTCGCGTTTAAAAGGGAGATGCCAGTGCAAGTGATGCCTCCTAACACATTAATCGCAGTTGGTCCTTGTCCGTTCCAAGGATCCTTATGATTCCAACTGTTGTGGCAATGTGTGAGACAAACAAGGAGGTCATAGTAGTACTATTTATGTAGCACAAATATTTAACAAGTGGTACTTGCAACGCAGAGGCATTGTGAACGACAAAATCTTAACTAGAGTGTGACATTAGAATGTATTTTGTCCCTTTAGCTTTGTAATTAAGGAACCTATCTGACATTTCTCCAATATCTGGTGAAAAGTGGGCCTCCTCCTCCCCTTAATGCCCTCCTTCCCTCTCCTAGTGAGCTCTCCGCTGCAGTTGGCACATTCGCTACCGATCTAAACTCGCGTTTAAAAGGGAGATGCCAGTGCAAGTGATGCCTCCTAACACATTAGTCGCAGTTGGTCCTTGTCCGTTCCAAGGATCCTTATGATTCCAACTGTTGTGGCAATGTGTGACACATACAAGGAGGTCATAGTAGTACTATTTATGTAGCAGAAATATTTAACAAGTGATACTTGCAACGCAGAGACATTGTGAGCCACAAAATTCTAACTAGACTGTGGCATTAGAATGTATTAAGTCCCTTTAGCTTTGTAATTAAGGAACCTATCTGACATTTCTCCAATATCTGGAGAAATGTGGGCCTCCTCCTCCCCTTATAGCCCTCCTTCCCTCACCGAGCGAGCTCACCGCTGCAGTTGAGACGTTCGCTACCGATCTAAACTCGCGTTTAAAAGGGAGATGCCAGTGCAAGTGATGCCTCCTAACACATTAGTCGCAGTTGGTCCTTGTCCGTTCCAAAGATCCTTTTGATTCCAACTGTTGTGGCAATGTGTGAAACATACAAGGAGGTCATAGTAGTACTATTTATGTAGCAGAAATATTTAACAAGTGATACTTGCAACGCAGAGGCATTGTGAGCCACAAAATTTTAGCTAGACTGTGGCATTAGAATGTAGTAAGTCCCTTTAGCTTTGTAATTAAGGAAGCTATCTGACATTTCTCCAATATCTGGAGAAATGTGGGCCTCCTCCTCCCCTTAAAGCCCTCCTTCCCTTTCCGAGTGAGCTCTCCACTGCAGTTGGGACGTTCGCTACCGATCTAAACTCGCGTTTAAAGGGGAGATGCCTCCTAACACATTAGTCGCAGTTGGTCCTTGTCCGTTCCAAGGATCCTTATGATTCCAACTGTTGTGGCAATGTGTGACACATACAAGGAGGTCATAGTAGTACTATTAATGTAGCAGATATATAACAAGTGATATTTGCAACGCAGAGGCATTGTGAGGCCTAAAATTTTAACTAGACTGTGGCATTAGAATGTATTAAGTCCCTTTAGCTTTGTAATTAAGGAACCTATCTGACATTTCTCCAATATCTGGAGAAATGGGGGCCTCCTCCTCCCCTTATAGCCCTCCTTCCCTCTCCGAGTGAGCTCTCCGCTGCAGTTGGCACATTCGCTACCGATCTAAACTCGCGTTTAAAAGGGAGATGCCAGTGCAAGTGATACCTCCCAACACTTTAGTCGTAGTTGTCCTTGCCCGTTCCAAGGATCCTTATGATTCCAAGTGTTGTGGAAAATGTGTGACACGTACAAGAAGGTCATAGTAGTAATATTTATGTAACAGAAATATTTAACAAGTGGTACTTGCAACGCTGAAGGATTGTGAGCCACAAAATTTTAACTAGACTGTGGCATTAGAATGTATTAAGTCCCTTTAGCTTTGTAATTAAGGAATCTATCTGACATTTCTCCAATATCTGGAGAAATGTGGGCCTCCTCCTCCCCTCATAGCCCTCCTTCCCTCTCCGAGTGAGCTCTCCGCTGCAGTTGGCACATTTGCTACCGATCTAAACTCGCGTTTAAAAGGGAGATGCCAGTGCAAGTGATGCCTCCTAACACATTAGTCGCAGTTGGTCCTTGTCCGTTCCAAGGATCCTTATGATTCCAACTGTTGTGGCAATGTGTGACACATACAAGGAGGTCATAGTAGTACTATTTATGTAGCAGAAATATTTAACAAGTGATACTTGCAACGCAGAGGCATTGTGAGCCACAAAATTTTAACTAGACTGTGACATTAGAATGTATTAAGTCCCTTTAGCTTTGTAATTAAGGAACCTATCTGACATTACTCCAATATCTGGAGAAATATGGGCCTCCTCCTCCCCTTATAGCCCTCCTTCCCTTTCCGAGTGAGCTCTCCGCTGCAGTTGGCACATTCGCTACCGATCTAAACTCGCGTTTAAAAGGGAGATGCCAGTGCAAGTGATGCCTCCTAACACATTAGTCGCAGTTGGTCCTTGTCCGTTCCAAGGATCCTTATGATTCCAACTGTTGTGGCAATGTGTGACACATACAAGGAGGTCATAGTAGTACTATTTATGTAGCAGAAATATTTAACAAGTGATACTTGCAACGCAGAGGCATTGTGAGCCACAAAATTTTAACTAGACTGTGACATTAGAATGTATTAAGTCCCTTTAGCTTTGTAATTAAGGAACCTATCTGACATTACTCCAATATCTGGAGAAATATGGGCCTCCTCCTCCCCTTATAGCCCTCCTTCCCTCTCCGAGTGAGCTCTCCGCTGCAGTTGGCACATTCGCTACCGATCTAAACTCGCGTTTAAAAGGGAGATGCCAGTGCAAGTGATACCTCCCAACACTTTAGTCGTAGTTGGTCCTTGCCCGTTCCAAGGATCCTTATGATTCCAAGTGTTGTGGAAAATGTGTGACACGTACAAGAAGGTCATAGTAGTAATATTTATGTAACAGAAATATTTAACAAGTGGTACATGCAACGCTGAAGGATTGTGAGCCACAAAATTTTAACTAGACTGTGGCATTAGAATGTATTAAGTCCCTTTAGCTTTGTAATTAAGGAATCTATCTGACATTTCTCCAATATCTGGAGAAATGTGGGCCTCCTCCTCCCCTTATAGCCCTCCTTCCCTCTCCGAGTGAGCTCTCCGCTGCAGTTGGGACGTTCGCTACCGATCTAAACTCGCGTTTAAAAGGGAGATGCCAGTGCAAGTGATGCCTCCTAACACATTAGTCGCAGTTGGTCCCTGGCCGTTATAAGGATCCTTATGATTCCAACTGTTGTGGCAATGTGTGACACAAACAAGGAGGTCATAGTAGTACTATTTATGTTGCACAAATATTTAACAAGTGGTACTTGCAACGCAGAGGCATTGTGAACGACAAAATCTTAACTAGAGTGTGACATTAGAATGTATTAAGTCCCTTTAGCTTTGTAATTAAGGAACCTATCTGACACTTCTCCAATATCTGGTGAAAAGTGGGCCTCCTCCTCCCCTTAAAGACCTCCTTCCCTCTCCGAGTGAGCTCTCCGCTGCTGTTGGCACATTTGCTACCGATCTAAACTCGCGTTTAAAAGGGAAATGCCAGTGCAAGTGATGCCTCCCAACACATTAGTCGCAGTTGGTCCTTGTCTGTTCCAAGGAACCTTGTGATTCCAACTGTTGTGGCAATGTGAGACACATACAAGGAGGTCATAGTAGTACTATTTATGTAGCAGAAATATTTAACAAGTGGTACTTGCAACGCAGAGGCATTGTGAGCCACAAAATTTTAACTGTACTGTGACATTAGAATGTATTAAGTCCCTTTAGCTTTGTAGTTAAGGAACCTATCTGACATTTCTCCAATATCTGGATTAATGTGGGCCTCCTCCTCCCCTTATAGCCCTCCTTCCCTCTCCGAGTGAGCTCTGCGCTGCAGTTGGGACGTCCGCTACCGATCTAAGCTCGCGTTTAAAAGGGAGATGCCAGTATAAGTGATGCCTCCTAACACATTAGTCGCAGTTGGTCCTTGCCCGTTCCAAGGATCCTTATGATTCCAAGTGTTGTGGAAATGTGTGACACATACAAGAAGGTCATAGTAGTAATATTTATGTAACAGAAATATTTAACAAGTGGTACTTGCAACTCTGAGGGATTGTGAGCCACAAAATTTTAACTAGACTGTGGCATTAGAATGTATTAAGTCCCTTTAGCTTTGTAATTAAGGAACCTATCTGACATTTCTCCAATATCTGGAGAAATGTGGGCCTCCTCCTCCGTTTTTAGCCCTCCTTCTTTCTCCGAGTGAGCTCTCCGCTGCAGTTGGGACGTTCGCTACCGATCTAAACTCGCGTTTAAAAGGGAGATGCCAGTGCAAGTGATGCCTCCTAACACATTAGTCGCAGTTGGTCCTTGTCCGTTCCAAGGATCCTTATGATTCCAACTGTTGTGGCAATGTGTGACACATACAAGGAGGTCATAGTAGTACTATTTATGTAGCAGAAATATTTAACAAGTGGTACTTGCAACGCAGAGGCATTGTGAGCCACAAAATTTTAACTAGACTGTGGCATTAGTTGTATTAAGTCCCTTTAGCTTTGTAATTAAGGAACCTATCTGACATTTCTCAATATCTTTAGAAATGTGGGCCTCCTCCTCCCCTTATATCCCTCCTTCCCTCTCCGAGTGAGCTGTCCGCTGCAGTTGGGACGTTCGCTACCGATCTAAACTCGCGTTTAAAAGGGAGATGCCAGTGCAAGTGATGCCTCCTAACACATTAGTCGCAGTTGGTCCTTGTTCGTTCCACGGATCCTTATGATTCCAACTTTTGTGGCAATGTGTGACACATACAAGGAGGTCATAGTAGTACTATTTATGTAGCAGTAATATTTAACAAGTGGTACTTGCAACGCAGAGGCATTGTGAGCCACAAAAATTAAACTAGACTGTGGCATTAGAATGTATTAAGTCCCTATAGCTTTGTAATTAAGGAACATATCTGAAATTTCTCCAATATCTGGAGAAATGTGGGCCTCCTCCTCCCCATATAGCCCTCCTTCCCTCTCCGAATGAGCTCTGCGCCGCAGTTGGGACGTCCGCTACCGATCTAAGCTCGCGTTTTAAAGGGAGATGCCAGTGCAAGTGATGCCTCCTAACACTTTAGTCGTAGTTGGTCCTTGCCCGTTCCAAGGATCCTTATGATTCCAACTGTTGTGGAATTGTGTGACACATACAAGGAGGTCATAGTAGTACTTTTTATGTAGCAGATATATTTAACAAGTGGTACTTGCAACGCAGAGGCATTGTGAGCCACAAAATTTTAACTAGACTGTGGCATTAGAATGTATTAAGTCCCTATATCTTTGTAATTAAGGAACATATCTGACATTTCTCCAATATCTGGAGAAATGTGGGCCTCCTCCTCCCCATATAGACCTCCTTCCCTCTCCGAATGAGCTCTGCGCCGCAGTTGGGACGTCCGCTACCGATCTAAGCTCGCGTTTTAAAGGGAGATGCCAGTGCAAGTGATGCCTCCTAACACATTAGTCGCAGTTGGTCCTTGTCAGTTCCAAGGATCCTTATGATACCAAGTGTTGTGGAAATGTGTGACACATACAAGAATGTCATAGTAGTAATATTTATGTAACAGAAATATTTAACAAGTGGTACTTGCAACGCTGAGGGATTGTGAGCCACAAAATTTTAACTAGACTGTGGCATTAGAATGTATTAAGTCCCTTTAGCTTTGTAATTAAGGAACATATCTGACATTTCTCCAATATCTTTAGAAATGTGGGCCTCCTCCTCCCCTTATAGCCCTCCTTCCCTCTCCGAGTGAGCTCTCCGCAGCAGTTGGGACGTTCGCTACTGATCTAAACTCGCGGTTAAAAGGGAGATGCCAGTGCAAGTGATGCCTCCTAACACATTAGTCGCAGTTGGTTCTTGTCAGTTCCAAGGATCCTTATGATTCCAACTGTTGTGGCAATGTGTGACACATACGAGGAGGTCATAGTAGTACTATTTATGTAGCAGAAATATTTAACAAGTGGTACTTGCAACGCAGAGGCATTGTGAGCCACAAAATTTTAACTAGACTGTGGCATTAGAATGTATTAATTCCCTTTAGCTTTGTAGTTAAGGAGCCTATCTGACATTTCTCCAATATCTGGATAAATGTGGGCCTCCTCCTCCACTTATAGCCCTGCCTCCCTCTCCGAGTGAATTCTCCGCTGCAGTTGGGACGTTCGCTACCGATCTAAACTCGCGTTTAAAAGGGAGATGCCAGTGCAAGTGATGCCTCCTAACACATTAGTCGCAGTTGGTCCTTGTTCGTTCCACGGATCCTTATGATTCCAACTTTTGTGGCAATGTGTGACACATACAAGGAGGTCATAGTAGTACTATTTATGTAGCAGAAATATTTAACAAGTGGTACTTGCAACGCAGAGGCATTGTGAGCCACAAAAATTAAACTAGACTGTGGCATTAGAATGTATTAAGTCCCTATAGCTTTGTAGTTAAGAAACATATCTGACATTTCTCCAATATCTGGAGAAATGTGGGCCTCCTCCCCCCATATAGCCCTCCTTCCCTCTCCGAATGAGCTCTGCGCCGCAGTTGGGACGTCCGCTACCGATCTAAGCTCGCGTTTTAAAGGGAGATGCCAGTGCAAGTGATGCCTCCTAACACTTTAGTCGTAGTTGGTCCTTGCCCGTTCCAAGGATCCTTATGATTCCAACTGTTGTGGAATTGTGTGACACATACAAGGAGGTCATAGTAGTACTTTTTATGTAGCAGAAATATTTAACAAGTGGTACTTGCAACGCAGAGGCATTGTGAGCCACAAAATTTTAACTAGAGTGTTACATTAGAATGTATTAAGTCCCTTTAGCTTTGTAATTAAGGAACCTATCTGACATTTCTCCAATATCTGGAGAAATGTGGGCCTCCTCCTCCCCTTAAAGCCCTCCTTCCCTTTCCGAGTGAGCTCTCCGCTGCAGTTAGGACGTTCGCTACCGATCTAAACTCGCGTTTAAAAGGGAGATGCCAGTGCAAGTGATGCCTCCTAACACATTAGTCGCAGTTGGTCCTTGTCCGTTCCAAGGATCCTTATGATTCCAACTGTTGTGGCAATGTGTGACACATACAAGGAGGTCATAGTAGTACTATTTATGTAGCAGAAATATTTAACAAGTGGTACTTGCAACGCAGAGGCATTGTGAGCCACAACATTTTAACTAGACTGTGACATTAGAATGTATTAAGTCCCTTTAACTTTGTAGTTAAGGAACCTATCTGACATTTCTCCAATATCTGGAGAAATGTGGGCCTCCTCCTCCCCTTATAGCCCTCCTTCCCTCTCCGAGCGAGCTCTCCGCTGCAGTTGGGACGTCCGCTACCGATCCAAGCTCGCGTTTAAAAGGGAGATGCCAGTGCAAGTGATGCCTTCTAACACATTAGTCGTAGTTGGTCCTTGCCCGTTCCAAGGATCCTTATGATTCCAAGTGTTGTGGAAATGTGTGACACATACAAGAAGGTCATAGTAGTAATATTTATGTAACAGAAATATTTAACAAGTGGTACTTGCAACGCTGAGGGTTTGTGAGCCACAAAATTTTAACTAGACTGTGGCATTAGAATGTATTAAGACCCTTTAGCTTTGTAATTAAGGAACCTATCTGACATTTCTCCAATATCTGGAGAAATGTGGGCCTCCTCCTCCGTTTTTAGCCCTCCTTCCTTCTCCGAGTGAGCTCTCCGCTGCAGTTGGGACGTTCGCTACCGATCTAAACTCGCGTTTCAAAGGGAGATGCCAGTGCAAGTGATGCCTCCTAACACATTAGTCGCAGTTGGTCCTTGTCCGTTCCAAGGATCCTTATGATTCCAACTGTTGTGGCAATGTGTGACACATACAAGGAGGTCATAGTAGTACTATTTATGTAGCAGAAATATTTAACAAGAGGTACTTGCAACGTAGAGGCATTGTGAGCCACAAAATTTTAACTAGACTTTGGCATTAGTTGTTTTAAGTCCCTTTAGCTTTGTAATTACGGAACCTATCTGACATTTCTCAATATCTTTAGAAATGTGGGCCTCCACCTCCCCTTATATCCCTCCTTCCCTCTCCGAGTGAGCTGTCCGCTGCAGGTGGGACGTTCGCTACCGATCTAAACTCGCATTTAAAAGGGAGATGCCAGTGCAAGTGATGCCTCCTAACACATTAGTCGTAGTTGGTCCTTGTCAGTTCCAAGTATCCTTATAATTCCAACTGTTGTGGAATAGTGTGACACATACAAGGAGGCCATAGTAGTACTTTTTATGTAGCAGAAATATTTAACAAGTGGTACTTGCAACGCAGAGGCATTGTGAGCCACAAAATTTTAACTAGACTGTGGCATAAGAATGTATTAAATCACTTTAGCTTTGTAATTAATTAACCTATCTGACATTTCTCCAATATCTGGAGAAATGTGGGCCTCCTCCTCCACTTATAGACCTGCTTCCCTCTCCGAGTGAGCACTCCGCTGCAGTTGGGACGTTCGCTACCGATCTAAACTCGCGTTTAAAAGGGAGATGCCAGTGCAAGTGATGCCTCCTAACACATTAGTCGCAGTTGGTCCTTGTTCGTTCCACGGATCCTTATGATTCCAACTTTTGTGGCAATGTGTGACACATACAAGGAGGTCATAGTAGTACTATTTATGTAGCAGAAATATTTAACAAGTGGTACTTGCAACGCAGAGGCATTGTGAGCCACAAAAATTAAACTAGACTGTGGCATTAGAATGTATTAAGTCCCTATAGCTTTGTAATTAAGGAACATATCTGACATTTCTCCAATATCTGGAGAAATGTGGGCCTCCTCCTCCCCATATAGCCCTCCTTCCCTCTCCGAATGAGCTCTGCGCCGCAGTTGGGATGTCCGCTACCGATCTAAACTCGCGTTTAAAAGGGAGATGCCAGTGCAAGTGATGCCTCCTAACACATTAGTTGTAGTTGGTCCTTGCCCGTTCCAAGGATCCTTATGATTCCAACTGTTGTGGCAATGTGTGACACATACAAGGAGGTCATAGTAGTACTTTTTATGTAGCAGAAATATTTAACAAGTGGTACTTGCAGCGCAGAGGCATTGTGAGCCACAAAATTTTAACTAGACTGTGGCATTAGAATGTATTAAGTCCCTATAGCTTTGTAATTAAGGAACATATCTGACATTTCTCCAATATCTGGAGAAATGTGGGCCTCCTCCTCCCCATATAGCCCTCCTTCCCTCTCCGAATGAGCTCTGCGCCGCAGTTGGGACGTCCGCTACCGATCTAAGCTCACGTTTTAAAGGGAGATGCCAGTGCAAGTGATGCCTCCTAACACTTTAGTCGTAGTTGCTCCTTGCCCGTTCCAAGGATCCTTATGATACCAAGTGTTGTGGAAATGTGTGACACATACAAGGAGGTCATAGTAGTACTTTTTATGTAGCAGAAATATTTAACAAGTGGTACTTGCAACGCAGAGACATTGTGAGCCACAAAATTTTAACTAGACTGTGGCATTAGAATGTATTAAGTCCCTATAGCTTTGTAATTAAGGAACATATCTGACATTTCTCCAATATCTGGAGAAATGTGGGCCTCCTCCTCCCCATATAGCCCTCCTTCCCTCTCCGAATGAGCTCTGCGCCGCAGTTGGGATGTCCGCTACCGATCTAAACTCGCGTTTAAAAGGGAGATGCCAGTGCAAGTGATGCCTCCTAACACTTTAGTCGTAGTTGGTCCTTGCCCGTTCCAAGGATCCTTATGATACCAAGTGTTGTGGAAATGTGTGACACATACAAGGAGGTCATAGTAGTACTTTTTATGTAGCAGAAATATTTAACAAGTGGTACTTGCAACGCAGAGACATTGTGAGCCACAAAATTTTAACTAGACTGTGGCATTAGAATGTATTAAGTCCCTATAGCTTTGTAATTAAGGAACATATCTGACATTTCTCCAATATCTGGAGAAATGTGGGCCTCCTCCTCCCCATATAGCCCTCCTTCCCTCTCCGAATGAGCTCTGAGCCGCAGTTGGGACGTCCGCTACCGATCTAAACTCGCGTTTAAAAGGGAGATGCCAGTGCAAGTGATGCCTCCTAACACATTAGTCGTAGTTGGTCCTTGCCCGTTCCAAGGATCCTTATGATTCCAACTGTTGTGGCAATGTGTGACACATACAAGGAGGTCATAGTAGTACTTTTTATGTAGCAGAAATATTTAACAAGTGGTACTTGCAACGCAGAGGCATTGTGAGCCACAAAATTTTAACTAGACTGTGGCATTAGAATGTATTAAGTCCCTATAGCTTTGTAATTAAGGAACATATCTGACATTTCTCCAATATCTGGAGAAATGTGGGCCTCCTCCTCCCCATATAGCCCTCCTTCCCTCTCCGAATGAGCTCTGCGCCGCAGTTGGGACGTCCGCTACCGATCTAAGCTCACGTTTTAAAGGGAGATGCCAGTGCAAGTGATGCCTCCTAACACTTTAGTCGTAGTTGCTCCTTGCCCGTTCCAAGGATCCTTATGATACCAAGTGTTGTGGAAATGTGTGACACATACAAGAATGTCATAGTAGTAATATTTATGTAACAGAAATATTTAACAAGTGGTACTTGCAACGCTGAGGGATTGTGAGCCACAAAATTTTAACTAGACTGTGGCATTAGAATGTATTAAGTCCCTTTAGCTTTGTAATTAAGGAACGTATCTGACATTTCTCCAATATCTTTAGAAATGTGGGCCTCCTCCTCCCCTTATAGCCCTCCTTCCCTCTCCGAGTGAGCTCTCCGCAGCAGTTGGGACGTTCGCTACTGATCTAAACTCGCGGTTAAAAGGGAGATGCCAGTGCAAGTGATGCCTCCTAACACATTAGTCGCAGTTGGTCCTTGTCAGTTCCAAGGATCCTTATGATTCCAACTTTTGTGGCAATGTGTGACACATACGTGGAGGTCATAGTAGTACTATTTATGTAGCAGAAATATTTAACAAGTGGTACTTGCAACGCAGAGGCATTGTGAGCCACAAAATTTTAACTAGACTGTGGCATTAGAATGTATTAATTCCCTTTAGCTTTGTAGTTAAGGATCCTATCTGATATTTCTCCAATATCTGGAGAAATGTGGGCCTCCTCCTCCCCTTATAGCCCTCCTTCCCTCTCCGAGTGAGCACTGCGCTGCAGTTGGGACGTTCGCTACCGATCTAAACTCGCATTTAAGAGGGAGATGCCAGTGCAAGTGATGCCTCCTAACACATTAGTCGCAGTTGGTCCTTGTCGGTTCCAAGGATCCTTATGATTCCAAGTGTTGTGGAAATGTGTGACACATACAAGAAGGTCATAGTAGTAATATTTATGTAACAGAAATATTTAACAAGTGGTACTTGCAACGCTGAGGGTTTGTGAGCCACAAAATTTTAACTAGACTTTGGCATTAGTTGTTTTAAGTCCCTTTAGCTTTGTAATTACGGAACCTATCTGACATTTCTCAATATCTTTAGAAATGTGGGCCTCCACCTCCCCTTATATCCCTCCTTCCCTCTCCGAGTGAGCTGTCCGCTGCAGGTGGGACGTTCGCTACCGATCTAAACTCGCATTTAAAAGGGAGATGCCAGTGCAAGTGATGCCTCCTAACACATTAGTCGTAGTTGGTCCTTGTCAGTTCCAAGTATCCTTATAATTCCAACTGTTGTGGAATAGTGTGACACATACAAGGAGGCCATAGTAGTACTTTTTATGTAGCAGAAATATTTAACAAGTGGTACTTGCAACGCAGAGGCATTGTGAGCCACAAAATTTTAACTAGACTGTGGCATAAGAATGTATTAAATCCCTTTAGCTTTGTAATTAATTAACCTATCTGACATTTCTCCAATATCTGGAGAAATGTGGGCCTCCTCCTCCACTTATAGACCTGCTTCCCTCTCCGAGTGAGCTCTCCGCTGCAGTTGGGACGTTCGCTACCGATCTAAACTCGCGTTTAAAAGGGAGATGCCAGTGCAAGTGATGCCTCCTAACACATTAGTCGCAGTTGGTCCTTGTTCGTTCCACGGATCCTTATGATTCCAACTTTTGTGGCAATGTGTGACACATACAAGGAGGTCATAGTAGTACTATTTATGTAGCAGAAATATTTAACAAGTGGTACTTGCAACGCAGAGGCATTGTGAGCCACAAAAATTAAACTCGACTGTGGCATTAGAATGTATTAAGTCCCTATAGCTTTGTAATTAAGGAACATATCTGACATTTCTCCAATATCTGGAGAAATGTGGGCCTCCTCCTCCCCATATAGCCCTCCTTCCCTCTCCGAATGAGCTCTGCGCCGCAGTTGGGATGTCCGCTACCGATCTAAACTCGCGTTTAAAAGGGAGATGCCAGTGCAAGTGATGCCTCCTAACACATTAGTTGTAGTTGGTCCTTGCCCGTTCCAAGGATCCTTATGATTCCAACTGTTGTGGCAATGTGTGACACATACAAGGAGGTCATAGTAGTACTTTTTATGTAGCAGAAATATTTAACAAGTGGTACTTGCAGCGCAGAGGCATTGTGAGCCACAAAATTTTAACTAGACTGTGGCATTAGAATGTATTAAGTCCCTATAGCTTTGTAATTAAGGAACATATCTGACATTTCTCCAATATCTGGAGAAATGTGGGCCTCCTCCTCCCCATATAGCCCTCCTTCCCTCTCCGAATGAGCTCTGCGCCGCAGTTGGGACGTCCGCTACCGATCTAAGCTCACGTTTTAAAGGGAGATGCCAGTGCAAGTGATGCCTCCTAACACTTTAGTCGTAGTTGCTCCTTGCCCGTTCCAAGGATCCTTATGATACCAAGTGTTGTGGAAATGTGTGACACATACAAGGAGGTCATAGTAGTACTTTTTATGTAGCAGAAATATTTAACAAGTGGTACTTGCAACGCAGAGACATTGTGAGCCACAAAATTTTAACTAGACTGTGGCATTAGAATGTATTAAGTCCCTATAGCTTTGTAATTAAGGAACATATCTGACATTTCTCCAATATCTGGAGAAATGTGGGCCTCCTCCTCCCCATATAGCCCTCCTTCCCTCTCCGAATGAGCTCTGCGCCGCAGTTGGGATGTCCGCTACCGATCTAAACTCGCGTTTAAAAGGGAGATGCCAGTGCAAGTGATGCCTCCTAACACTTTAGTCGTAGTTGGTCCTTGCCCGTTCCAAGGATCCTTATGATACCAAGTGTTGTGGAAATGTGTGACACATACAAGGAGGTCATAGTAGTACTTTTTATGTAGCAGAAATATTTAACAAGTGGTACTTGCAACGCAGAGACATTGTGAGCCACAAAATTTTAACTAGACTGTGGCATTAGAATGTATTAAGTCCCTCTAGCTTTGTAATTAAGGAACATATCTGACATTTCTCCAATATCTGGAGAAATGTGGGCCTCCTCCTCCCCATATAGCCCTCCTTCCCTCTCCGAATGAGCTCTGAGCCGCAGTTGGGACGTCCGCTACCGATCTAAACTCGCGTTTAAAAGGGAGATGCCAGTGCAAGTGATGCCTCCTAACACATTAGTCGTAGTTGGTTCTTGCCCGTTCCAAGGATCCTTATGATTCCAACTGTTGTGGCAATGTGTGACACATACAAGGAGGTCATAGTAGTACTTTTTATGTAGCAGAAATATTTAACAAGTGGTACTTGCAACGCAGAGGCATTGTGAGCCACAAAATTTTAACTAGACTGTGGCATTAGAATGTATTAAGTCCCTATAGCTTTGTAATTAAGGAACATATCTGACATTTCTCCAATATCTGGAGAAATGTGGGCCTCCTCCTCCCCATATAGCCCTCCTTCCCTCTCCGAATGAGCTCTGCGCCGCAGTTGGGACGTCCGCTACCGATCTAAGCTCACGTTTTAAAGGGAGATGCCAGTGCAAGTGATGCCTCCTAACACTTTAGTCGTAGTTGCTCCTTGCCCGTTCCAAGGATCCTTATGATACCAAGTGTTGTGGAAATGTGTGACACATACAAGAATGTCATAGTAGTAATATTTATGTAACAGAAATATTTAACAAGTGGTACTTGCAACGCTGAGGGATTGTGAGCCACAAAATTTTAACTAGACTGTGGCATTAGAATGTATTAAGTCCCTTTAGCTTTGTAATTAAGGAACGTATCTGACATTTCTCCAATATCTTTAGAAATGTGGGCCTCCTCCTCCCCTTATAGCCCTCCTTCCCTCTCCGAGTGAGCTCTCCGCAGCAGTTGGGACGTTCGCTACTGATCTAAACTCGCGGTTAAAAGGGAGATGCCAGTGCAAGTGATGCCTCCTAACACATTAGTCGCAGATGGTCCTTGTCAGTTCCAAGGATCCTTATGATTCCAACTTTTGTGGCAATGTGTGACACATACGTGGAGGTCATAGTAGTACTATTTATGTAGCAGAAATATTTAACAAGTGGTACTTGCAACGCAGAGGCATTGTGAGCCACAAAATTTTAACTAGACTGTGGCATTAGAATGTATTAATTCCCTTTAGCTTTGTAGTTAAGGATCCTATCTGATATTTCTCCAATATCTGGAGAAATGTGGGCCTCCTCCTCCCCTTATAGCCCTCCTTCCCTCTCCGAGTGAGCACTGCGCTGCAGTTGGGACGTTCGCTACCGATCTAAACTCGCATTTAAGAGGGAGATGCCAGTGCAAGTGATGCCTCCTAACACATTAGTCGCAGTTGGTCCTTGTCGGTTCCAAGGATCCTTGTGATTCCAACTGTTGTGGCAATGTGAGACACATACAAGGAGGTCATAGTAGTACTATTTATGTAGCAGAAATATTTAACAAGTGGTACTTGCAACGCAGAGGCATTGTGAGCCACTAAATTTTAAGTAGACTGTGACATTAGAATGTATTAAGTCCCTTTAGCTTTGTAGTTAAGGAACCTATCTGACATTTCTCCAATATCTGGAGAAATGTGTTCCTCCTCCTCCCCTTATAGCCCTCCTTCCCTCTCCGAGTGAGCTCTGCGCTGCAGTTGTGACGTTCGCTACCGATCTAAACTCGCGTTTAAAAGGGAGATGCCAGTGCAACTGATGCCTCCTAACACATTAGTCGCAGTTGGTCCTTGTCCGTTCCAAGGATCCTTATGATTCCAACTGTTGTGGCAATGTGTGACACATACAAGAAGGTCATAGTAGTACTACTTATGTAGCAGAAATATTTAACAAGTGATACTTGCAACGCAGAGGCATTGTGAGCCACAAAATTTTAACTAGACTGTGGCATTAGAATGTATTAAGTCCCTTTAGCTGTGTAATTAAGGAACCTATCTGACATTTCTCCAATATCCGGAGAAATGTGGGGCACCTCCTCCCCTTAAAGACTTCCTTCCCTCTCCGAGTGAGCTCTCCGCTGCAGTTGGGACGTTCGCTACCGATCTAAACTCGCGTTTAAAAGGGAGATGCCAGTGCAAGTGATGCCTCCTAACACATTAGTCGCAGTTGGTCCTTCTCCGTTCAAAGGATCCTTATGATTCCAACTGTTGTGGCAATGTGTGACACATACAAGGAGGTCATAGTAGTACTATTTATGTAGCAGAAATATTTAACAAGTGGTACTTGCAACGCAGAGGCATTGTGAGCGACAAAATTTTAACTAGAGTGTGACATTAGAATGTATTAAGTCCCTTTAGCTTTGTAATTAAGGAACATATCTGACATTTCTCCAATATCTGGAGAAATGTGGGCCTCCTCCTCCCCTTAAAGCCCTCCTTCCCTTTCCGAGTGAGCTCTTCGCTGCAGTTGGGACGTTCGCTACCGATCTAAACTCGCGTTTAAAAGGGAGATGCGAGTGCAAGTGATGCCTCCTAACACATTAGTCGCAGTTGGTCCTTGTCCGTTCCAAGGATCCTTATGATTCCAACTGTTGTGGCAATGTGTGACACATACAAGAAGGTCATAGTAGTACTACTTATGTAGCAGAAATATTTAACAAGTGATACTTGCAACGCAGAGGCATTGTGAGCCACAACATTTTAACTAGACTGTGGCATTAGAATGTATTAAGTCCCTTTAGCTGTGTAATTAAGGAACCTATCTGACATTTCTCCAATATCTGGAGAAATGTGGGCCTCCTCCTCCCCTTAAAGCCCTCCTTCCCTTTCCGAGTGAGCTCTTCGCTGCAGTTGGGACGTTCGCTACCGATCTAAACTCGCGTTTAAAAGGGAGATGCCAGTGCAAGTGATGCCTCCTAACACATTAGTCGCAGTTGGTCCTTCTCCGTTCAAAGGATCCTTATGATTCCAACTGTTGTGGCAATGTGTGACACATACAAGGAGGTCATAGTAGTACTATTTATGTAGCAGAAATATTTAACAATTGGTACTTGCAAAGCAGAGGCACTGTGAGCCACAAAAATTAAACTAGACTGTGGCATTAGAATGTATTAAGTCCATTTAGCTTTGTAATTAAGGAACCTATCTGACATTTCTCCAATATCTTTACAAATGTGGGCCTCCTCCTCCCCTTATAGCCCTCCTTCCCTCTCCGAGTGAGCTCTCCGCTGCAGTTGGGACGTTCGCTACCGATCTAAACTCGCGGTTAAAAGGGAGATGCCAGTGCAAGTGATGCCTCCTAACACATTAGTTGCAGTTGGTCCTTGTCAGTTCCAAGGATCCTTATGATTCCAACTGTTGTGGCAATGTGTGACACATACAAGGAGGTCATTGTAGTACTATTTATGTAGCAGAAATATTTAACAAGTGGTACTTGCAATGCAGAGGCATTGTGATCCACAAAATTTTAACTAGACTGTGGCATTAGAATGTATTAAGTCCCTTTAGCTTTGTAGTTAAGGAACCTATCTGATATTTCTCCAATATCTGGAGAAATGTGGGCCTCCTCCTCCCCTTAAAGCCCTCCATCCCCCTCCGTGTGAGCTCTCCGCTGCAGTTGGGACGTTCGCTACCGATCTAAACTGGCGTTTAAAAGGGAGATGCCAGTGCAAGTGATGCCTCCTAACACATTTGTCGCAGTTGTTCCTTGTCCGTTCCAAGGATCCTTATGATTCCAACTGTGTGGCAATGTGTGACACATACAAGGAGGTCATAGTAGTACTATTTATGTAGCAGAAATATTTAACAAGTGGTACTTGCATCGCAGAGTCATTGTGAGCTTCATAATTTTAAGTAGTATGTGTCATTAGAATGTATCAAGTCCCTTTAGCTTTGTAATTAACGAACCTATCTGACATTTCTCCAATATCCGGAGAAATGTGGGCCTCCTCCTCCCCTTATAGCCCTCCTTCCCTCTCCGAGTGAGCTCTCCGCTGCAGTTGGGACGTTCGCTACCAATCTAAACTCGCTGTTAAAAGGGAGATGCCAGTGCAAGTGATGCCTCCTAACACATTAGTCGCAGATGGTCCTTGTCAGTTCCAAGGATCCTTATGATTCCAACTGTTGTGGCAATGTGAGACACATACAAGGAGGTCATAGTAGTTCTATTTATGTAGCAGAAATATTTAACAAGTGGTACTTGCAACGCAGAGGCATTGTGAGCCACAAAATTTTAACTAGACTGTGGCATTAGAATGTATTAATTCCCTTTAGCTTTGTAGTTAAGGATCCTATCTGACATTTCTCCAATATCTGGAGAAATGTGGGCCTCCTCCTCCCCTTATAGCCCTCCTTCCCTCTCCGAGTGAGCACTGCGCTGCAGTTGGGACGTTCGCTACCGATCTAAACTCGCATTTAAGAGGGAGATGCCAGTGCAAGTGATGCCTCCTAACACATTAGTCGCAGTTGGTCCTTGTCGGTTCCAAGGATCCTTGTGATTCCAACTGTTGTGGCAATGTGAGACACATACAAGGAGGTCATAGTAGTACTATTTATGTAGCAGAAATATTTAACAAGTGGTACTTGCAACGCAGAGGCATTGTGAGCCACAAAATTTTAAGTAGACTGTGACATTAGAATGTATTAAGTCCCTTTAGCTTTGTAGTTAAGGAACCTATCTGACATTTCTCCAATATCTGGAGAAATGTGTTCCTCCACCTCCCCTTATAGCCCTCCTTCCCTCTCCGAGTGAGCTCTGCGCTGCAGGTGTGACGTTCGCTACCGATCTAAACTCGCGTTTAAAAGGGAGATGCCAGTGCAAGTGATGCCTCCTAACACATTAGTCGCAGTTGGTCCTTGTTCGTTCCAAGGATCCTTATGATTCCAACTGTTGTGGCAATGTGTGACACATACAAGGAGGTCATAGTAGTACTACTTATGTAGCAGAAATATTTAACAAGTGGTACTTGCAACGCAGAGGCATTGTGAGCGACAAAATTTTAACTAGAGTGTGACATTAGAATGTATTAAGTCCCTTTAGCTTTGTAATTAAGGAACCTATCTGACATTTCTCCAATATCTGGAGAAATGTGGGCCTCCTCCTCCCCTTAAAGCCCTCCTTCCCTTTCCGAGTGAGCTCTTCGCTGCAGTTGGGACGTTCGCTACCGATCTAAACTCGCGTTTAAAAGGGAGATGCCAGTGCAACTGATGCCTCCTAACACATTAGTCGCAGTTGGTCCTTGTCCGTTCCAAGGATCCTTATGATTCCAACTGTTGTGGCAATGTGTGACACATACAAGAAGGTCATAGTAGTACTACTTATGTAGCAGAAATATTTAACAAGTGATACTTGCAACGCAGAGGCATTGTGAGCCACAAAATTTTAACTAGACTGTGGTATTAGAATGTATTAAGTCCCTTTAGCTGTGTAATTAAGGAACCTATCTGACATTTCTCCAATATCTGGAGAAATGTGGGGCTCCTCCTCCCCTTAAAGACTTCCTTCCCTCTCCGAGTGAGCTCTCCGCTGCAGTTGGGACGTTCGCTACCGATCTAAACTCGCGTTTAAAAGGGAGATGCCAGTGCAAGTGATGCCTCCTAACACATTAGTCGCAGTTGGTCCTTCTCCGTTCAAAGGATCCTTATGATTCCAACTGTTGTGGCAATGTGTGACACATACAAGGAGGTCATAGTAGTACTATTTATGTAGCAGAAATATTTAACAATTGGTACTTGCAAAGCAGAGGCACTGTGAGCCACAATAATTAAACTAGACTGTGGCATTAGAATGTATTAAGTCCATTTAGCTTTGTAATTAAGGAACCTATCTGACATTTCTCCAATATCTTTACAAATGTGGGCCTCCTCCTCCCCTTATAGCCCTCCTTCCCTCTCCGAGTGAGCTCTCCGCTGCAGTTGGGACGTTCGCTACCGATCTAAACTCGCGGTTAAAAGGGAGATGCCAGTGCAAGTGATGCCTCCTAACACATTAGTTGCAGTTGGTCCTTGTCAGTTCCAAGGATCCTTATGATTCCAACTGTTGTGGCAATGTGTGACACATACAAGGAGGTCATTGTAGTACTATTTATGTAGCAGAAATATTTAACAAGTGGTACTTGCAATGCAGAGGCATTGTTATCCACAAAATTTTAACTAGACTGTGGCATTAGAATGTATTAAGTCCCTTTAGCTTTGTAGTTAAGGAACCTATCTGATACTTCTCCAATATCTGGAGAAATGTGGGCCTCCTCCTCCCCTTAAAGCCCTCCTTCCCCCTCCGTGTGAGCTCTCCGCTGCAGTTGGGACGTTCGCTACCGATCTGAACTCGCGTTTAAAAGGGAGATGCCAGTGCAAGTGATGCCTCCTAACACATTTGTCGCAGTTGTTCCTTGTCCGTTCCAAGGATCCTTATGATTCCAACTGTGTGGCAATGTGTGACACATACAAGGAGGTCATAGTAGTACTATTTATGTAGCAGAAATATTTAACAAGTGGTACTTGCATCGCAGAGTCATTGTGAGCTTCATAATTTTAACTAGTATGTGTCATTAGAATGTATCAAATCCCTTTAGCTTTGTAATTAAGGATCCTATCTGACATTTCTCCAATATCTGGAGAAATGTGGGCCTCCTCTTCCCCTTATAGCCCTCCTTCCCTCTCCGAGTGAGCTCTCCGCTGCAGTTGGGACGTTCGCTACCAATCTAAACTCGCTGTTAAAAGGGAGATGCCAGTGCAAGTGATGCCTCCTAACACATTAGTCGCAGATGGTCCTTGTCAGTTCCAAGGATCCTTATGATTCCAACTGTTGTGGCAATGTGAGACACATACAAGGAGGTCATAGTAGTTCTATTTATGTAGCAGAAATATTTAACAAGTGGTACTTGAAATGCAGAGGCATTGTGAGCCACAAAATTTTAACTAGACTGTGGCATTGGAATGTATTATATCCCTCTAGCTTTGTAATTAAGGAACCTATCTGACATTTCTCCAATATCTGGAGAAATGTGGGCCTCCTCCTCCCCTTATAGCCCTCCTTCCCTCTCCGAATGAGCTGTCCGCTGCAGTTGGCACGTTCGCAACCGATATAAACTCGCGTTTAAAAGGGAGATGCCAGTGCAAGTGATGCCTCCTAACACATGAGTCGCAGTTGGTCCTTGTCCGTTCAAAGGATCCTTATGATTCCAACTGTTGTGGCAATGTGTGACACATACAAGGTGGTCATAGTAGTACTATTTATGTAGCAGAAATATTTAACAAGTGGTACTTGCAACGCAGTGGCATTGTGAGCCACAAAATTTTAACTAGACTGTGGCATTAGAATGTATTAAGTCCCTTTAGCTTTTAATTAAGGAACCTATCTGACATTTCACCAATATCTGAAGAAATGAGTGCCTCCTCCTCCCCTTATAGCCCTCCTTCCCTCTCCGAGTGAGCTCTCCGCTGCAGTTGGGACGTTCGCTACTGATCTAAACTTGCGTTTAAAAGGAAGATGCCAGTGCACGTGATGCCTCCTAACAAATTAGTCGCAGTTTGTCCTTGTGAGTCCCAAGGATCCTAATGATTCCAACTGTTGTGGCAATGTGTGACACATACAAGGAGGTCATAGTAGTACTATTTATGTAGCAGAAATATTTAACAAGTGGTACTTGCAACGCAGAGGCATTGTGAGCCAAAAATTTTAACTAGACTGTGGCATTAGAATGTATTAAGTCCCTTTAGCTTTGTAATTAAGGAACCTATCTGACATTTCTCCAATATTTGAAGAAATGCGGGACTCCTCCTCCCCTTATAGCCCTCCTTCCCTCTCCGAGTGAGCTCTCCGCTGCAGTTGGGACGTTCGCTACCGATCTAAACTCGCGGTTAAAAGGGAGATGCCAGTGCAAGTGATGCCTCCTAAGACATTAGTCGCAGTTGGTCCTTGTCAGTTCCAAGGATCCTTATGATTCCAACTGTTGTGCAATGTGTGTCACATACAAGGAGGTCATAGTAATACTATTTATGTAGCAGAAATATTTAACAAGTGGTAGTTGCAACGAAGAGGCATTTTGAGCCACAAAATTATAACTAGACTGTGGCATTAGAATGTATTAAGCCCCTTTAGCATGGTATTTAAGGAACCTATCTGACATTTGTCAAATATGTGGAGAAATGTGGGCCTCCTCCTCCCTTTATATGCCTCCTTTCCTCTCCGAGTGAGCTCTCCGCTGCAGTTAGGACGTTCGCTACCGATCTAAACTCGCGGTTAAAATGGAGATGCCAGTGCAAGTGATGCCTCCTAACACATTAGTAGCAGTTGGTCCTTGTCCGTTCCAAGGGTCCTCATGATTCCAACTGTTGTGGCAATGTGTGACACATACAAGGAGGTCATAGTAGTACTATTTATGTAGCAGAAATACTTAACAAGTGGTACTTGCAACGCAGAGGCATTGTGAGCCACAAAATTTTACTAGACTGTGGCATTAGAATGTATTAAGTTCCTTTAGCTTTGTAGTAAAGGAACCTATCTGACATTTCTCCAATATCTGGAGAAATGTGGGCCTCCTCCTCCACTTATAGCCCTCCTTCCCTCTCCGAGTGAGCTCTGCGCTGCAGTTGGGACGTTCGTTACCGATCTAAACTCGCGTTTAAAAGGGAAGTGAAAGTGGAAGTGATGCCTCCTAACACATTAGTCGCAGTTGGTCCTTGTCCGTTCCAAGAATCCTTATGATTGCAACTGTGGTGGCAGTGTGTGACACATACAAGGAGGTCATAGTAGTACTATTTATGTAGCAGAAATATTTAACAAGTGGTACTTGCAACGCAGAGGCATTGTGAGCCACAAAATTTTACTAGACTGTGGCATTAGAATGTATTAAGTTCCTTTAGCTTTGTAGTTAAGGAACCTATCTGACATTTCTCCAATATCCGGAAAAATGTGGGAGTCCTCTTCCCCTTATAGCCCTCCTTCCCTCTCCGAGTGAGCTCTCCGCTGCAGTTGGGACGTTCGCTACTGATCTAAACTTGCGTTTAAAAGGAAGATGCCAGTGCACGTGATGCCTCCTAACAAATTAGTCGCAGTTTGTCCTTGTGAGTCCCAAGGATCCTAATGATTCCAACTGTTGTGGCAATGTGTGACACATACAAGGAGGTCATAGTAGTACTATTTATTTAGCAGAAATATTTAACAAGTGGTACTTGCAACGCAGAGGCTTTGTGAGCCAAAAATTTTAACTAGACTGTGGCATTAGAATGTATTAAGTCTCTTTAGCTTTGTAATTAAGGAAGCTATCTGACATTTCTCCAATATTTGAAGAAATGCGGGACTCCTCCTCCCCTTATAGCCCTCCTTCCCTCTCCGAGTGAGCTCTCCGCTGCAGTTGGGACGTTCGCTACCGATCTAAACTCGCGGTAAAAAGGGAGATGACAGTGCAAGTGATGCCTCCTAAGACATTAGTCCCAGTTGGTCCTTGTTAGTTCCAAGGATCCTTATGATTGCAACTGTTGTGCAATGTGTGTCACATACAAGGAGGTCATAGTAATACTATTTATGTAGCAGAAATATTTAACAAGTGGTAGTTGCAACGCAGAGGCATTTTGAGCCACAAAATTTTAACTAGACTGTGGCATTAGAATGTATTAAGTCCCTTTAGCTTTGTGATTAAGTAACCTATCTGACATTTCTCCAATATCTGCAGAAATGTGGGCCTCCTCCTCCCCTTATAGCCCTCCTTCCCTCTCCGAGTGAGCTCTCCGCTGCAGTTCGCACGTTCGCAACCGATCTAAACTCGTGTTTAAAAGGGAGATGCCAGTGCAAGTGATGCCTCCTAACACATTAGTCGCAGTTGGTCCTTGTCCGTTCAAAGGATCCTTATGATTCCAACTGTTGTGGCAATGTGTGACACATACAAGGAGGTCATAATACTACTATTTATGTAGCAGAAATATTTAACAAGTGGTATTTGCAACGCAGAGGCATTGTGAGCCACAAAATTTTAACTAGACTGTGGCATTAGAATGTATTAAGTCCCTTTAGCTTTGTAATTAAGTAACCTATCTGACATTTCTCCAGTATCTGGAGAAATGTGGGCCTCCTCCTCCCCTTATAGCCCTCCTTCCCTCTCCGAGTGAGCTCTGCGCTGCAGTTGGGACGTTCGTTACCGATCTAAACTCGCGTTTAAAAGGGAAGTGAAAGTGAAAGTGATGCCTCCTAACACATTAGTCGCAGTTGGTCCTTGTCCGTTCCAAGAATCCTTATGATTGCAACTGTGGTGGCAGTGTGTGACACATACAAGGAGGTCATAGTAATACTATTTATGTAGCAGAAATATTTAACAAGTGGTAGTTGCAACGCAGAGGCATTTTGAGCGACAAAATTTTAACTAGACTGTGGCATTAGAATGTTTTAAGTCCCTTTAGCATGGTATTTAAGGAACCTATCTGACATTTCTCAAATATGTGGAGAAATGCGGGCCTCCTCCTCCCTTTGAATGCCTCCATTCCTCTCCGAGTGAGCTCTCCGCTGCAGTTAGGACGTTCGCTTCCGATCTAAACTCGCGGTTAAAATGGAGATGCCAGTGCAAGTGATGCCTCCTAACACATTAGTCGCAGTTGGTCCTTGTCCGTTCAAAGGACCCTTATGATTCCAACTGTTGTGGCAATGTGTGACACATACAAGGAGGTCATAATACTACTATTTATGTAGCAGAAATATTTAACAAGTGGTATTTGCAACGCAGAGGCATTGTGAGCCACAAAATTTTAACTAGACTGTGGCATTAGAATGTATTAAGTCCCTTTAGCTTTGTAATTAAGTAACCTATCTGACATTTCTCCAGTATCTGGAGAAATGTGGGCCTCCTCCTCCCCTTATAGCCCTCCTTCCCTAACCGAGTGAGCTGTCCGCTGCAGTTGGCACGTTCGCAACCGATTTAAACTCGCGTTTAAAAGGGAGATGCCAGTGCAACTGATGCCTCCTAACACATTAGTCGCAGTTGGTCCTTGTCCGTTCAAAGGACCCTTATGATTCCAACTGTTGTGGCAATGTGTGACACATACAAGGAGGTCATAGTAGTACTATTTATGTAGCAGAAACATTTAACAAGTGGTACATGCAACGCAGAGTCATTGTGAGCCACAAAATTTTACTAGACTGTGGCATTAGAATGTATTAAGTTCCTTTAGCTTTGTAGTTAAGGAACCTATCTGACATTTCTCCAATATCTGGAGAAATGTGGGCCTCCTCCTCCCCTTATAGCCCTCCTTCCCTCTCCGAGTGAGCTGTTCGCTGCAGTTGGGACGTTCGCAACCGATTTAAACTCGCGTTTAAAAGGGAGATGCCAGTGCAAGTGATGCCTGCTAACACATTAGTCGCAGTTGGTCCTTGTCCGTTCCAAGAATCCTTATGATTGCAACTGTGGTGGCAATGTGTGACACATACAAGGAGGTCATAGTAGTACTATTTATGTAGCAGGAATATTTAACAAGTGGTACTTGCAACGCAGAGTCATTGTGAGCCACAAAATTTTACTAGACTGTGGCATTAGAATATATTAAGTTCCTTCAGCTTTGTAGTTAAGGAACCTATCTGACATTTCTCCAATATCTGGAAAAATGTGGGAGTCCTCTTCCCCTTTTAGCCCTCCTTCCCTCTCCGAGTGAGCTCTCCGCTGCAGTAGGGACGTTCGCTACTGATCTACACTTGCGTTTAAGAGGAAGATGCCAGTGAACGTGATGCCTCCTAACAAATTAGTCGCAGTTTGTCCTTGTCAGTCCCAAGGATCCTAATGATTCCAACTGTTGTGGCAATGTGTGACACATACAAGGAGGTCATTGTAGTACTATTTATGTAGCAGAAATATTTAACAAGTGGTACTTGCAACGCAGAGGCATTGTGAGCCACAAAATTTTACTAGACTGTGGCATTAGAATGTATTAAGTTCCTTTAGCTTTGTAGTTAAGGAACCTATCTGACATTTCTCCAATATCTGGAAAAATGTGGGAGTCCTCTTCCCCTTTTAGCCCTCCTTCCCTCTCCGAGTGAGCTCTCCGCTGCAGTTGGGACGTTCGCTACTGATCTAAACTTGCGTTTAAGAGGAAGATGCCAGTGAACGTGATGCCTCCTAACAAATTAGTCGCAGTTTGTCCTTGTCAGTCCCAAGGATCCTAATGATTCCAACTGTTGTGGCAATGTGTGACACATACAAGGATGTCATTGTAGTACTATTTATGTAGCAGAAATATTTAACAAGTGGTACTTGCAACGCAGAGGCATTGTGAGCCACAAAATTTTACTAGACGGTGGCATTAGAATGTATTAAGTTCCTTTAGCTTTGTAATTAAGGAACCTATCTGACATTTCTCCAATATCTGAAGAAATGAGTGCCTCCTCCTCCCCTTATAGCCCTCCTTCCCTCTCCGAGTGAGCACTCCGCTGCAGTTGGGACGTTCGCTACCGATCTAAACTCGCGGTTAAAAGGGAGATGCCAGTGCAAGTGATGCCTCCTAACACATTAGTCGCAGTTGGTTCTTGTCCGTTCCTTGGATCCTCATGATTCCAACTGTTGTGGCAATGTGTGACACATACAAGGAGGTCATAGTACTACTACTTATGTAGCAGAAATATTTAACAAGTGGTAATTGCAACGCAGAGTCATTGTGAGCCACAAAATTTTACTAGACTGTGGCATTAGAATGTATTAAGTTCCTTTAGCTTTGTAGTTAAGGAACCTATATGACATTTCTCCAAAATCTGGAAAAATGTGGGAGTCCTCTTCCCCTTTTAGCCCTCCTTCCCTCTCCGAGTGAGCTCTCCGCTGCAGTTGGGACGTTCGCTACTGATCTAAACTTGCGTTTAAAAGGAAGATGCCAGTGAACGTGATGCCTCCTAACAAATTAGTCGCAATTTGTCCTTGTCAGTCCCAAGGATCCTAATGATTCCAACTGTTGTGGCAATGTGTGACACATACAAGGAGGTCATTGTAGTACTATTTATGTAGCAGAAATATTTAACAAGTGGTCCTTGCAACGCAGAGGCATTGTGAGCCACAAAATTTTAACTATACTGTGGCATTACAATGTATTAAGTCCCTTTAGCTTTGTAATTAAGGAACCTATCTGACATTTCTCCTATATCTGGAGAAATGTGGGCCTCCTCCTCCCCTTATAGCCCTCCTTCGCTCACCGAGTGAGCTCTCCGCTGCAGTTGGGACGTTCGCTACCAATCTTAAGTCGCGGTTAAAAGTGAGATGCCAGTGCAAGTGATGATTCCTAACACATTATTCGCAGTTGGTCCTTGACAGTTCCAAGGATCCTTCTGATTCCAACTGTTGTGGCAATGTGTGACACATACAAGTAGCTCATAGTAGTACTATTTATGTAGCAGAAATATTTAACAAGTGGTAATTGCAACGCTGAGGCATTGTGAGCCACAAAATTTTAACTAGACTGTGGCATTAGAATGTATTAAGTCCCTTTAGCTTTGTAATTAAGTAACCTATCTGACATTTCTCCAATATCTGCAGAAATGTGGGCCTCCTCCTCCCCTTATAGCCCTCCTTCCCTCTCCGAGTGAGCTGTCCGCTGCAGTTCGCACGTTCGCAACCGATCTAAACTCGCGTTTAAAAGGAAGATGCCAGTGCACGTGATGCCTCCTAACGAATTAGTCGCAGTTGGTCCTTGTCCGTTCCAAAAAATCCTCATGATTCCAACTGTTGTGGCAATGTGTGACACATACAAGGAGGTCATAGTAATACTATTTATGTAGCAGAAATATTTAACAAGTGGTAGTTGCAACGCAGAGGCATTTTGAGCCACAAAATTTTAACTAGACTGTGGCATTAGAATGTATTAAGTTCCTTTAGCTTTGTAGTTAAGGAACCTATCTGACATTTCTCCAATATCTGGAAAAATGTGGGAGTCCTCTTCCCCTTTTAGCCCTCCTTCCCTCTCCGAGTGAGCTCTCCGCTGCAGTTGGGACGTTCGCTACTGATCTAAACTTGCGTTTAAAAGGAAGATGCCAGTGAACGTGATGCCTCCTAACAAATTAGTCGCAGTTTGTCCTTGTCAGTCCCAAGGATCCTAATGATTCCAACTGTTGTGGCAATGTGTGACACATACAAGGAGGTCATTGTAGTACTATTTATGTAGCAGAAATATTTAACAAGTGGTACTTGCAACGCAGAGGCATTGTGAGCCACAAAATTTTAACTATACTGTGGCATTAGAATGTATTAAGTCCCTTTAGCTTTGTAATTAAGGAACCTATCTGACATTTCTCCTATATCTGGAGAAATGTGGGCCTCCTCCTCCCCTTATAGCCCTCCTTCGCTCACCGAGTGAGCTCTCCGCTGCAGTTGGGACGTTCGCTACCAATCTAAAGTCGCGGTTAAAAGTGAGATGCCAGTGCAAGTGATGATTCCTAACACATTATTCGCAGTTGGTCCTTGTCAGTTCCAAGGATCCTTCTGATTCCAACTGTTGTGGCAATGTGTGACACATACAAGTAGCTCATAGTAGTACTATTTATGTAGCAGAAATATTTAACAAGTGGTAATTGCAACGCTGAGGCATTGTGAGCCACAAAATTTTAACTAGACTGTGGCATTAGAATGTATTAAGTCCCTTTAGCTTTGTAATTAAGTAACCTATCTGACATTTCTCCAATATCTGCAGAAATGTGGGCCTCCTCCTCCCCTTATAGCCCTCCTTCCCTCTCCGAGTGAGCTCTCCGCTGCAGTTGGGACGTTCGCTACTGATCTAAACTTGCGTTTAAAAGGAAGATGCCAGTGCACGTGATGCCTCCTAACAAATTAGTCGCAGTTTGTCCTTGTGAGTCCCAAGGATCCTAATGATTCCAACTGTTGTGGCAATGTGTGACACATACAAGGAGGTCATAGTAGTACTATTTATTTAGCAGAAATATTTAACAAGTGGTACTTGCAACGCAGAGGCATTGTGAGCCAAAAATTTTAACTAGACTGTGGCATTAGAATGTATTAAGTCCCTTTAGCTTTGTAATTAAGGAAGCTATCTGACATTTCTCCAATATTTGAAGAAATGCGGGACTCCTCCTCCCCTTATAGCCCTCCTTCCCTCTCCGAGTGAGCTCTCCGCTGCAGTTGGGACGTTCGCTACCGATCTAAACTCGCGGTTAAAAGGGAGATGACAGTGCAAGTGATGCCTCCTAAGACATTAGTCCCAGTTGGTCCTTGTTAGTTCCAAGGATCCTTATGATTGCAACTGTTGTGCAATGTGTGTCACATACAAGGAGGTCATAGTAATACTATTTATGTAGCAGAAATATTTAACAAGTGGTAGTTGCAACGCAGAGGCATTTTGAGCCACAAAATTTTAACTAGACTGTGGCATTAGAATGTATTAAGTCCCTTTAGCTTTGTAATTAAGTAACCTATCTGACATTTCTCCAATATCTGCAGAAATGTGGGCCTCCTCCTCCCCTTATAGCCCTCCTTCCCTCTCCGAGTGAGCTGTCCGCTGCAGTTCGCACGTTCGCAACCGATCTAAACTCGTGTTTAAAAGGGAGATGCCAGTGCAAGTGATGCCTCCTAACACATTAGTCGCAGTTGGTCCTTGTCCGTTCAAAGGATCCTTATGATTCCAACTGTTGTGGCAATGTGTGACACATACAAGGAGGTCATAATACTACTATTTATGTAGCAGAAATATTTAACAAGTGGTATTTGCAACGCAGAGGCATTGTGAGCCACAAAATTTTAACTAGACTGTGGCATTAGAATGTATTAAGTCCCTTTAGCTTTGTAATTAAGTAACCTATCTGACATTTCTCCAGTATCTGGAGAAATGTGGGCCTCCTCCTCCCCTTATAGCCCTCCTTCCCTAACCGAGTGAGCTGTCCGCTGCAGTTGGCACGTTCGCAACCGATTTAAACTCGCGTTTAAAAGGGAGATGCCAGTGCAAGTGATGCCTCCTAACACATTAGTCGCAGTTGGTCCTTGTCCGTTTCAAGGGTCCTCATGATTCCAACTGTTGTGGCAATGTGTGACACATACAAGGAGGTCATAGTAGTACTATTTATGTAGCAGAAATATTTAACAAGTGGTACTTGCAACGCAGAGGCATTGTGAGCCACAAAATTTTACTAGACTGTGGCATTAGAATGTATTAAGTTCCTTTAGCTTTGTAGTAAAGGAACCTATCTGACATTTCTCCAATATCTGGAGAAATGTGGGCCTCCTCCTCCCCTTATAGCCCTCCTTCCCTCTCCGAGTGAGCTCTGCGCTGCAGTTGGGACGTTCGTTACCGATCTAAACTCGCGTTTAAAAGGGAAGTGAAAGTGAAAGTGATGCCTCCTAACACATTAGTCGCAGTTGGTCCTTGTCCGTTTCAAGAAACCTTATGATTGCAACTGTGGTGGCAGTGTGTGACACATACAAGGAGGTCATAGTAATACTATTTATGTAGCAGAAATATTTTACAAGTGGTAGTTGCAACGCAGAGGCATTTTGAGCGACAAAATTTTAACTAGACTGTGGCATTAGAATGTATTAAGTCCCTTTAGCATGGTATTTAAGGAACCTATCTGACATTTCTCAAATATGTGGAGAAATGTGGGCCTCCTCCTCCCTTTGAATGCCTCCATTCCTCTCCGAGTGAGCTCTCCGCTGCAGTTAGGACGTTCGCTTCCGATCTAAACTCGCGGTTAAAATGGAGATGCCAGTGCAAGTGATGCCTCCTAACACATTAGTCGCAGTTGGTCCTTGTCCGTTCAAAGGACTCTTATGATTCCAACTGTTGTGGCAATGTGTGACACATACAAGGAGGTCATAATACTACTATTTATGTAGCAGAAATATTTAACAAGTGGTATTTGCAACGCAGAGGCATTGTGAGCCACAAAATTTTAACTAGACTGTGGCATTAGAATGTATTAAGTCCCTTTAGCTTTGTAATTAAGTAACCTATCTGACATTTCTCCAGTATCTGGAGAAATGTGGGCCTCCTCCTCCCCTTATAGCCCTCCTTCCCTAACCGAGTGAGCTGTCCGCTGCAGTTGGCACGTTCGCAACCGATTTAAACTCGCGTTTAAAAGGGAGATGCCAGTGCAAGTGATGCCTCCTAACACATTAGTCGCAGTTGGTCCTTGTCCGTTCAAAGGACCCTTATGATTCCAACTGTTGTGGCAATGTGTGACACATACAAGGAGGTCATAGTAGTACTATTTATGTAGCAGAAACATTTAACAAGTGGTACATGCAACGCAGAGTCATTGTGAGCCACAAAATTTTACTAGACTGTTACATTAGAATGTATTAAGTTCCTTTAGCTTTGTAGTTAAGGAACCTATCTGACATTTCTCCAATATCTGGAGAAATGTGGGCCTCCTCCTCCCCTTATAGCCCTCCTTTCCTCTCCGAGTGAGCTGTTCGCTGCAGTTGGGACGTTCGCAACCGATTTAAACTCGCGTTTAAAAGGGAGATGCCAGTGCAAGTGATGCCTCCTAACACATTAGTCGCAGTTGGACCTTGTCCGTTCCAAGAATCCTTATGATTGCAACTGTGGTGGCAATGTGTGACACATACAAGGAGGTCATAGTAGTACTATTTATGTAGCAGGAATATTTAACAAGTGGTCCTTGCAACGCAGAGTCATTGTGAGCCACAAAATTTTACTAGACTGTGGCATTAGAATGTATTAAGTCCCTTTAGCTTTGTAATTAAGTAACCTATCTGACATTTCTCCAATATCTGCAGAAATGTGGGCCTCCTCCTCCCCTTATAGCCCTCCTTCCCTCTCCGAGTGAGCTGTCCGCTGCAGTTCGCACGTTCGCAACCGATCTAAACTCGTGTTTAAAAGGGAGATGCCAGTGCAAGTGATGCCTCCTAACACATTAGTCGCAGTTGGTCCTTGTCCGTTCAAAGGATCCTTATGATTCCAACTGTTGTGGCAATGTGTGACACATACAAGGAGGTCATAATACTACTATTTATGTAGCAGAAATATTTAACAAGTGGTATTTGCAACGCAGAGGCATTGTGAGCCACAAAATTTTAACTAGACTGTGGCATTAGAATGTATTAAGTCCCTTTAGCTTTGTAATTAAGTAACCTATCTGACATTTCTCCAGTATCTGGAGAAATGTGGGCCTCCTCCTCCCCTTATAGCCCTCCTTCCCTAACCGAGTGAGCTGTCCGCTGCAGTTGGCACGTTCGCAACCGATTTAAACTCGCGTTTAAAAGGGAGATGCCAGTGCAAGTGATGCCTCCTAACACATTAGTCGCAGTTGGTCCTTGTCCGTTCCAAGGGTCCTCATGATTCCAACTGTTGTGGCAATGTGTGACACATACAAGGAGGTCATAGTAGTACTATTTATGTAGCAGAAATATTTAACAAGTGGTACTTGCAACGCAGAAACATTGTGAGCCACAAAATTTTACTAGACTGTGGCATTAGAATGTATTAAGTTCCTTTAGCTTTGTAGTAAAGGAACCTATCTGACATTTCTCCAATATCTGGAGAAATGTGGGCCTCCTCCTCCCCTTATAGCCCTCCTTCCCTCTCCGAGTGAGCTCTGCGCTGCAGTTGGGACGTTCGTTACCGATCTAAACTCGCGTTTAAAAGGGAAGTGAAAGTGAAAGTGATGCCTCCTAACACATTAGTCGCAGTTGGTCCTTGTCCGTTCCAAGAATCCTTATGATTGCAACTGTGGTGGCAGTGTGTGACACATACAAGGAGGTCATAGTAATACTATTTATGTAGCAGAAATATTTAACAAGTGGTAGTTGCAACGCAGAGGCATTTTGAGCGACAAAATTTTAACTAGACTGTGGCATTAGAATGTATTAAGTCCCTTTAGCATGGTATTTAAGGAACCTATCTGACATTTCTCAAATATGTGGAGAAATGTGGGCCTCCTCCTCCCTTTGAATGCCTCCATTCCTCTCCGAGTGAGCTCTCCGCTGCAGTTAGGACGTTCGCTTCCGATCTAAACTCGCGGTTAAAATGGAGATGCCAGTGCAAGTGATGCCTCCTAACACATTAGTCGCAGTTGGTCCTTGTCCGTTCAAAGGACTCTTATGATTCCAACTGTTGTGGCAATGTGTGACACATACAAGGAGGTCATAATACTACTATTTATGTAGCAGAAATATTTAACAAGTGGTATTTGCAACGCAGAGGCATTGTGAGCCACAAAATTTTAACTAGACTGTGGCATTAGAATGTATTAAGTCCCTTTAGCTTTGTAATTAAGTAACCTATCTGACATTTCTCCAGTATCTGGAGAAATGTGGGCCTCCTCCTCCCCTTATAGCCCTCCTTCCCTAACCGAGTGAGCTGTCCGCTGCAGTTGGCACGTTCGCAACCGATTTAAACTCGCGTTTAAAAGGGAGATGCCAGTGCAAGTGATGCCTCCTAACACATTAGTCGCAGTTGGTCCTTGTCCGTTCAAAGGACCCTTATGATTCCAACTGTTGTGGCAATGTGTGACACATACAAGGAGGTCATAGTAGTACTATTTATGTAGCAGAAACATTTAACAAGTGGTACATGCAACGCAGAGTCATTGTGAGCCACAAAATTTTACTAGACTGTGGCATTAGAATGTATTAAGTTCCTTTAGCTTTGTAGTTAAGGAACCTATCTGACATTTCTAAAATATCTGGAGAAATGTGGGCCTCCTCCTCCCCTTATAGCCCTCCTTCCCTCTCCGAGTGAGCTGTTCGCTGCAGTTGGGACGTTCGCAACCGATTTAAACTCGCGTTTAAAAGGGAGATGCCAGTGCAAGTGATGCCTCCTAACACATTAGTCGCAGTTGGACCTTGTCCGTTCCAAGAATCCTTATGATTGCAACAGTGGTGGCAATGTGTGACACATACAAGGAGGTCATAGTAGTACTATTTATGTAGCAGGAATATTTAACAAGTGGTCCTTGCAACGCAGAGTCATTGTGAGCCACAAAATTTTACTAGACTGTGGCATTAGAATGTATTAAGTTCCTTTAGCTTTGTAGTTAAGGAACCTATCTGACATTTCTCCAATATCTGGAAAAATGTGGGAGTCCTCTACCCCTTTTAGCCCTCCTTCCCTCTCCGAGTGAGCTCTCCGCTGCAGTAGGGACGTTCGCTACTGATCTAAACTTGCGTTTAAGAGGAAGATGCCAGTGAACGTGATGCCTCCTAACAAATTAGTCGCAGTTTGTCCTTGTCAGTCCCAAGGATCCTAATGATTCCAACTGTTGTGGCAATGTGTGACACATACAAGGAGGTCATTGTAGTACTATTTATGTAGCAGAAATATTTAACAAGTGGTACTTGCAACGCAGAGGCACTGTGAGCCACAAAATTTTACTAGACTGTGGCATTAGAATGTATTAAGTTCCTTTAGCTTTGTGGTTAAGGAACCTATCTGACATTTCTCCAATATCTGGAAAAATGTGGGAGTCCTCTTCCCCTTTTAGCCCTCCTTCCCTCTCCGAGTGAGCTCTCCGCTGCAGTTGGGACGTTCGCTTCCGATCTAAACTCGCGGTTAAAAGGGAGATGCCAGTGCAAGTGATGCCTCCTAACACATTAGTCGCAGTTGGTCCTTGTCCGTTCCAAGGATCCTCATGATTCCAACTGTTGTGGCAATGTGTGACACATACAAGGAGGTCATAGTAATACTATTTATGTAGCAGAAATATTTAACAAGTGGTAGTTGCAACGCAGAGGCATTTTGAGCCACAAAATTTTAACTAGACTGTGGCATTAGAATGTATTAAGTCCCTTTAGCATGGTATTTAAGGAACCTATCTGACATTTCTCAAATATGTGGAGAAATGTGGGCCTCCTCCTCCCCTTATATGCCTCCTTTCCTCTCCGAGTGAGCTCTCCGCTCTAGTTGGGACGTTCGCTACCGAACTAAACTCGCGGTTAAAAGGGAGATGCCAGTGCAAGTGATGCCTCCTAACACATTAGTCGCAGTTGGTCCTTGTCCGTTCCTTGGATCCTCATGATTCCAACTGTTGTGGCAATGTGTGACACATACAAGGAGGTCATAGTACTACTACTTATGTAGCAGAAATATTTAACAAGTGGTAATTGCAACGCAGAGTCATTGTGAGCCACAAAATTTTACTAGACTGTGGCATTAGAATGTATTAAGTTCCTTTAGCTTTGTAGTTAAGGACCCTATCTGACATTTCTCCAATATCTGGAAAAATGTGGGAGTCCTCTTCCCCTTTTAGCCCTCCTTCCCTCTCCGAGTGAGCTCTCCGCTGCAGTTGGGACGTTCGCTACTGATCTAAACTTGCGTTTAAAAGGAAGATGCCAGTGAACGTGATGCCACCTAACAAATTAGTCGCAGTTTGTCCTTGTCAGTCCCAAGGATCCTAATGATTCCAACTGTTGTGGCAATGTGTGACACTTACAAGGAGGTCATTGTAGTACTATTTATGTAGCAGAAATATTTAACAAGTGGTACTTGCAACGCAGAGGCATTGTGAGCCAAAAATTTTTAACTAGACTGTGGCATTAGAATGTATTAAGTCCCTTTAGCTTTGTAATTAAGGAACCTATCTGACATTTCTCCTATATCTGGAGAAATGTGGGCCTCCTCCTCCCCTTATAGCCCTCCTTCGCTCACCGAGTGAGCTCTCCGCTGCAGTTGGGACGTTCGCTACCAATCTAAAGTCGCGGTTAAAAGTGAGATGCCAGTGCAAGTGATGATTCCTAACACATTATTCGCAGTTGGTCCTTGTCAGTTCCAAGGATCCTTCTGATTCCAACTGTTGTGGCAATGTGTGACACATACAAGTAGCTCATAGTAGTACTATTTATGTAGCAGAAATATTTAACAAGTGGTAATTGCAACGCTGAGGCATTGTGAGCCACAAAATTTTAACTAGACTGTGGCATTAGAATGTATTAAGTCCCTTTAGCTTTGTAATTAAGTAACCTATCTGACATTTCTCCAATATCTGCAGAAATGTGGGCCTCCTCCTCCCCTTATAGCCCTCCTTCCCTCTCCGAGTGAGCTGTCCGCTGCAGTTCGCACGTTCGCAACCGATCTAAACTCGCGTTTAAAAGGGAGATGCCAGTGCAAGTGATGCCTCCTAACACATTAGTCGCAGTTGGTCCTTGTCCGTTCAAAGGACCCTTATGATTCCAACTGTTGTGGCAATGTGTGACACATACAAGGAGGTCATAGTAGTACTATTTATGTAGCAGAAACACTTAACAAGTAGTACTTGCAACGCAGAGGCATTGTGAGCCACAAAATTTTAACTAGACTGTGGTATTAGAATGTATTAAGAACCTTTAACTTTGTAGTTAAGGAACCTATCTGACATTTCTCCAATATCTAGAGAAATGTGGGCCTCCTCATCCCCTTATAACCCTCCTTCCCTCTCCGAGTGAGCTTTCCGCTGCAGTTGGGATGTTCGCTACCGATCTAAACTCGCGTTTAAAAGGGAGATGACAGTGCAAGTGATGCCTCTTAAGACATTAGTCGCAGTTGGTGCTTGTTAGTTCCAAGGATCCTTATGATTCCAACTGTTGTGCTATGTGTGTCACATACAAGGAGGTCATAGTAATACTATTTATGTAGCAGAAATATTTAACAAGTGGTAGTTGCAACGCAGAGGCATTTTGAGCGACAAAATTTTAACTAGACTGTGGCATTAGAATGTATTAAGTCCCTTTAGCATGGTATTTAAGGAACCTATCTGACATTTCTCAAATATGTGGAGAAATGTGGGCCTCCTCCTCCCTTTGTATGCCTCCTTTCCTCTCCGAGGGAGCTCTCCGCTGCAGTTAGGACGTTCGCTACCGATCTAAACTCGCGGTTAAATTGGAGATGCCTGTGCAAGTGATGCCTCCTAACACATTAGTCGCAGTTGGTTCTTGTCCGTTCAAAGGACCCTTATGATTCCAACTGTTGTGGCAATGTGTGACACATACAAGGAGGTCATAGTACTACTATTTATGTAGCAGAAATATTTAACAAGTGGTATTTGCAACGCAGAGGCATTGTGAGCCACAAAATTTTAACTAGACTGTGGCATTAGAATGTATTAAATCCCTTTAGCTTTGTAATTAAGGAACCTATCCGACATTCCTCCAATATCTGGAGAAATGTGGGCCTCCTCCTCCCCTTATAGCCCTCCTTCCCTCTCCGAGTGAGCTGTCCGCTGCAGTTGGCACGTTCGCAAGCGATCTAAACTCCCGTTTAAAAGGGAGATGCCAGTGCAAGTGATGCCTCCTAACACATTAGTCGCAGTTGGTCCTTGTCCGTTCAAAGGACCCTTATGATTCCAACTGTTGTGCAATGTGTGACACATACAAGGAGGTCATAGTAGTACTATTTATGTAGCAGAAATATTTAACAAGTAGTACTTGCAACGCAGAGGCATTGTGAGCTACAAAATTTTAACTAGACTGTGGTATTAGAATGTATTAAGAACCTTTAGCTTTGTAATTAAGGAACCTATCTGACATTTCTCCAATATCTGGAGAAATGTGGGCCACCTCCTCCCCTTATAACCCTCCTTCCTTCTCCGAGTGAGCTCTGCGCTGCAGTTGGGACGTTCGCTACCGATCTAAACTCGCGTTTAAAATGGAGATGCCAGTGCAAGTGATGCCTCCTAACACATTAGTCGCAGTTGGTCCTTGTCCGTTCCAAGAATCCTTATGATTGCAACTGTGGTGGCAATGTGTGACACATACAAGGAGGTCATAGTAGTACTATTTATGTAGCAGGAATATTTAACAAGTGGTACTTGCAACGCAGAGGCATTGTGAGCCACAAAATTTTACTAGACTGTGGCATTAGAATGTATTAAGTCCCTTTAGCTTTGTAGTTAAGGAACCTATCTGACATTTCTCCAATATCTTGAAAAATGTGGGACTCCTCTTCCGCTTATAGCCCTCCATCCCTCTCCGAGTGAGCTCTGCGCTGCAGTTGGGACGTTCGCTACCGATCTAAACTCGCGTTTAAAATGGAGATGCCAGTGCAAGTGATGCCTCCTAACACATTAGTCGCAGTTGGTCCTTGTCCGTTCCTTGGATCCTCATGATTCCAACTGTTGTGGCAATGTGTGACACATACAAGGAGGTCATAGTACTACTACTTATGTAGCAGAAATATTTAACAAGTGGTAATTGCAACGCAGAGTCATTGTGCGCCACAAAATTTTACTAGACTGTTGCATTAGAATGTATTAAGTTCCTTTAGCTTTGTAGTTAAGGAACCTATCTGACATTTCTCCAATATCTGCAGAAATGTGGGCCTCCTCCTCCCCTTATAGCCCTCCTTCGCTCACCGAGTGAGCTCTCCGCTGCAGTTGGGACGTTCGCTACCAATCTAAAGTCGCGGTTAAAAGTGAGATGCCAGTGCAAGTGATGATTCCTAACACATTATTCGCAGTTGGTCCTTGTCAGTTCCAAGGATCCTTCTGATTCCAACTGTTGTGGCAATGTGTGACACATACAAGTAGCTCATAGTAGTACTATTTATGTAGCAGAAATATTTAACAAGTGGTAATTGCAACGCTGAGGCATTGTGAGCCACAAAATTTTAACTAGACTGTGGCATTAGAATGTATTAAGTCCCTTTAGCTTTGTAATTAAGTAACCTATCTGACATTTCTCCAATATCTGCAGAAATGTGGGTCTCCTCCTCCCCTTATAGCCCTCCTTCCCTCTCCGAGTGAGCTGTCCGCTGCAGTTCGCACGTTCGCAACCGATCTAAACTCGCGTTTAAAAGGGAGATGCCAGTGCAAGTGATGCCTCCTAACACATTAGTCGCAGTTGGTCCTTGTCCGTTCAAAGGACCCTTATGATTCCAACTGTTGTGGCAATGTGTGACACATACAAGGAGGTCATAGTAGTACTATTTATGTAGCAGAAACATTTAACAAGTAGTACTTGCAACGCAGAGGCATTGTGAGCCACAAAATTTTAACTAGACTGTGGTATTAGAATGTATTAAGAACCTTTAACTTTGTAGTTAAGGAACCTATCTGACATTTCTCCAATATCTGGAGAAATGTGGGCCTCCTCATCCCCTTATAACCCTCCTTCCCTCTCCGAGTGAGCTCTCCGCTGCAGTTGGGATGTTCGCTACCGATCTAAACTCGCGTTTAAAAGGGAGATGACAGTGCAAGTGATGCCTCTTAAGACATTAGTCGCAGTTGGTGCTTGTTAGTTCCAAGGATCGTTATGATTCCAACTGTTGTGCAATGTGTGTCACATACAAGGAGGTCATAGTAATACTATTTATGTAGCAGAAATATTTAACAAGTGGTAGTTGCAACGCAGAGGCATTTTGAGCGACAAAATTTTAACTAGACTGTGGCATTAGAATGTATTAAGTCCCTTTAGCATGGTATTTAAGGAACCTATCTGACATTTCTCAAATATGTGGAGAAATGTGGGCCTCCTCCTCCCTTTATATGCCTCCTTTCCTCTCCGAGGGAGCTCTCCGCTGCAGTTAGGACGTTCGCTACCGATCTAAACTCGCGGTTAAAATGGAGATGCCTGTGCAAGTGATGCCTCCTAACACATTAGTCGCAGTTGGTTCTTGTCCGTTCAAAGGACCCTTATGATTCCAACTGTTGTGGCAATGTGTGACACATACAAGGAGGTCATAGTACTACTATTTATGTAGCAGAAATATTTAACAAGTGGTATTTGCAACGCAGAGGCATTTTGAGCCACAAAATTTTAACTAGACTGTGGCATTAGAATGTATTAAATCCCTTTAGCTTTGTAATTAAGGAACCTATCCGACATTCCTCCAATATCTGGAGAAATGTGGGCCTCCTCCTCCCCTTATAGCCCTCCTTCCCTCTCCGAGTGAGCTGTCCGCTGCAGTTGGCACGTTCGCAAGCGATCTAAACTCCCGTTTAAAAGGGAGATGCCAGTGCAAGTGATGCCTCCTAACACATTAGTCGCAGTTGGTCCTTGTCCGTTCAAAGGACCCTTATGATTCCAACTGTTGTGGCAATGTGTGACACATACAAGGAGGTCATAGTAGTACTATTTATGTAGCAGAAATATTTAACAATTGGTACTTGCAACGCAGAGGCATTGTGAGCCACAAAATTTTAACTAGACTGTGGTATTAGAATGTATTAAGAACCTTTAGCTTTGTAATTAAGGAACCTATCTGACATTTCTCCAATATCTGGAGAAATGTGGGCCACCTCCTCCCCTTATAACCCTCCTTCCCTCTCCGAGTGAGCTCTGCGCTGCAGTTGGGACGTTCGCTACCGATCTAAACTCGCGTTTAAAATGGAGATGCCAGTGCAAGTGATGCCTCCTAACACATTAGTCGCAGTTGGTCCTTGTCCGTTCCAAGAATCCTTATGATTGCAACTGTGGTGGCAATGTGTGACACATACAAGGAGGTCATAGTAGTACTATTTATGTAGCAGGAATATTTGACAAGTGGTACTTGCAACGCAGAGGCATTGTGAGCCACAAAATTTTACTAGACTGTGGCATTAGAATGTATTAAGTCCCTTTAGCTTTGTAATTAAGGAACCTATCTGACATTTCTCCAATATCTGAAGAAATGAGGGCCTCCTCCTCCCCTTATAGCCCTCCATCCCTCTCCGAGTGAGCACTCGCTGCAGTTGGGACGTTCGCTACCGATCTAAACTCGCGGTTAAAAGGGAGATGCCAGTGCAAGTGATGCCTCCTAAGACATTAGTCGCAGTTGGTCCTTGTTAGTTCCAAGGATCCTTATGATTCCAACTGTTGTGCAATGTGTGTCACATACAAGGAGGTCATAGTAATACTATTTATGTAGCAGAAATATTTAACAAGTGGTAGTTGCAATGCAGAGGCATTTTGAGCCACAAAATTTTAACTAGACTGTGGCATTAGAATGTATTAAGTCCCTTTAGCATGGTATTTAAGGAACCTATCTGACATTTCTCAAATATGTGGAGAAATGTGGGCCTCCTCCTCCCTTTATATGCCTCCTTTCCTCTCCGAGTGAGCTGTCCGCTGCAGTTAGGACGTTCGATACCGATCTAAACTCGCCGTTAAAATGGAGATGCCTGTGCAAGTGATGCCTCCTAACACATTAGTCGCAGTTGGTCCTTGTCCGTTCAAAGGACCCTTATGATTCCAACTGTTGTGGCAATGTGTGACACATACAAGGAGGTCATAGTACTACTATTTATGTAGCAGAAATATTTAACAAGTGGTATTTGCAACGCAGAGGCATTGTGAGCCACAAAATTTTAACTAGACTGTGGCATTAGAATGTATTAATTCCCTTTAGCTTTGTAATTAAGGAACCTATCCGACATTTCTCCAATATCTGGAGAAATGTGGGCCTCCTCCTCCCCTTATAGCCCTCCTTCCCTCTCCGAGTGAGCTGTCCGCTGCAGTTGGCACGTTCGCAAGCGATTTAAACTCGCGTTTAAAAGGGAGATGCCAGTGCAAGTGATGCCTCCTAACACATTAGTCGCAGTTGGTCCTTGTCCGTTCAAAGGACCCTGTTGATTCCAACTGTTGTGGCAATGTGTGACACATACAAGGAGGTCATAGTAGTACTATTTATGTAGCAGAAATATTTAACAAGTGGTACTTGCAACGCAGGGGCATTGTGAGCCACAAAATTTTAACTAGACTGTGGCATTAGAATGTATTAAGTCCCTTTAGCTTTGTAATTAATGAACCTATCTGACATTTCTCCAATATCTGAAGAAATGCGGGCCTCCTCCTCCCCTTATAGCCCTCCTTCCCTCTCCGAGTGAGCTCTCCGCTGCAGTTGGGACGTTCGCTACTGATCTAAACTTGCGTTTAAAAGGGAGATGCCAGTGCACATGATGCCTCCTAACAAATTAGTCGCAGTTTGTCCTTGTCAGTCCCAAGGATCCTTTTGATTCCAATTGTTGTGGCAATGTGTGACACATGCAAGGAGGTCATAGTAGTACTATTTACTTAGCAGAAATATTTAACAAGTGGTACTTGCAACGCAGAGGCATTGTGAGCCACCAAATTTTAACTAGACTGTGGCATTAGAATGTATTAAGTCCCTTTAGCTTTGTAATTAAGGAACCTATCTGACATTTCTCCAATATCTGAAGAAATGAGGGCCTCCTACTCCCCTTATAGCCCTCCTTCACTCTCCGAGTGAGCACTCGCTGCAGTTGGGACGTTTGCTACCGATCTAAACTCGCGGTTAAAAGGGAGATGCCAGTGCAAGTGATGCCTCCTAAGACATTAGTCGCAGTTGGTCCTTGTTAGTTCCAAGGATCCTTATGATTCCAACTGTTGTGCAATGTGTGTCACATACAAGGAGGTCGTAGTAATACTATTTATGTAGCAGAAATATTTAACAAGTGGTAGTTGCAACGCAGAGGCATTTTGAGCCACAAAATTTTAACTAGACTGTGGCATTAGAATGTATTAAGTCCCTTTAGCATGGTATTTAAGGAACCTATCTGACATTTCTCAAATATGTGGAGAAATGTGGGCCTCCTCCTCCCTTTATATGCCTCCTTTCCTCTCCGAGTGAGCTGTCCGCTGCAGTTAGGACGTTCGCTACCGATCTAAACTCGCGGTTAAAATGGAGATGCCTGTGCAAGTGATGCCTCCTAACACATTAGTCGCAGTTGGTCCTTGTCCGTTCAAAGGACCCTTATGATTCCAACTGTTGTGGCAATGTGTGACACATACAAGGAGGTCATAGTACTACTATTTATGTAGCAGAAATATTTAACAAGTGGTATTTGCAACGCAGAGGCATTGTGAGCCACAAAATTTTAACTAGACTGTGGCATTAGAATGTATTAATTCCCTTTAGCTTTGTAATTAAGGAACCTATCCGACATTTCTCCAATATCTGGAGAAATGTGGGCCTCCTCCTCCCCTTATAGCCCTCCTTCCCTCTCCGAGTGAGCTGTCCGCTGCAGTTGGCACGTTTGCAAGCGATCTAAACTCGCGTTTAAAAGGGAGATGCCAGTGCAAGTGATGCCTCCTAACAAATTAGTCGCAGTTTGTCCTTGTCAGTCCCAAGGATCCTAATGATTCCAACGTGGCAATGTGTGACACATACAAGGAGGCCATAGTAGTACTATTTATTTAGCAGAAATATTTAACAAGTGGTACTTGCAACGCAGAGGCATTGTGAGACCCAAAATTTTAAGTAGACTGTGGCATTAGAATGTATTAAGTCCCTTTAGCTTTGTAATTAATGAACCTACCTGACATTTCTCCAATATCTGAAGAAATGCGGGCCTCCTCCTCCCCTTATAGCCCTCCTTCCCTCTCCGAGTGAGCTCTCCGCTGCAGTTGGGACGTTCGATACCAATCTAAACTCGCGGCTTAAAAGGAGATGCCAGTGCAAGTGATGCCTCCTAAGACATTAGTCGCAGTTGGTCCATGTCAGTTCCAAGGATCCTTATGATTCCAACTGTTGTGCAATGTGTGTCACATACAAGGAGGTCATAGTAATACAATTTATGTAGCAGAAATATTTAACAAGTGGTAGTTGCAACGCAGAGGCATTTTGAGCCACAAAATTTTAACTAGACTGTGGTATTAGAATGTATTAAGTCCCTTTAGCATGGTATTTAAGGAACCTATCTGACATTTCTCAAATATGTGGAGAAATGTGGGCCCCCTCCTCCCCTTATAGCCCTCCTTTCCTCTCCGAGTGAGCTCTCCGCTGCAGTTAGGACGTTCGCTACCGATCTAAACTCGCGGTTAAAATGGAGATGCCAGTGCAAGTGATGATTCCTAACACATTATTCGCAGTTGGTCCTTGTCAGTTCCAAGGGTCCTTCTGATTCCAACTGTTGTAGCAATGTGTGACACATACAAGTAGCTCATAGTAGTACTATTTATGTAGCAGAAATATTTAACAAGTGGTAATTGCAACGCTGAGGCATTGTGAGCCACAAAATTTTAACTAGACTGTGGCATTAGAATGTATTAAGTCCCTTTAGCTTTGTAATTAAGGAACCTATCTGACATTTCTCCAATATCTGGAGAAATGTGGGCCTCCTCCTCCCCTTATAGCCCTCGTTCGCACTCCGAGTGAGCTCTCCGCTACAGTTAAGGCGTTCGCTACAGATCTAAACTCGCGTTTAAAATGGAAATGCAAGTGCAAGTGATGCCTCCTAACACATTAGTCGCAGTTGATCCTTGTCAGTTCCAAGGATCCTTATGATTCCAACTGTTGTGGCAATGTGTGACACATACAAGGAGGTCGTAGTAGTACTATTTATGTAGCAGAAATACTTAACAAGTGGTACTTGCAACGCAGAGGCATTGTGAGCCACAAAATTTTAACTAGACTGTGGCATTAGAATGTATTAAGTCCCTTTAGCTTTGTAATTAAGGAACCTATCTGACATTTCTCCAATATCTGGAGAAACGTGAGCCTCCTCCTCCCCTTATAGCCCTCCTTCGCTCTCCGAGTGAGCTCCCCGGTTCAGTTGGGACGTTCGCTACCGATCTAAACTCGCATTTAAAAGGGAAGTGCCAGTGCAAGTGATGCCTCCTAAGACATTAGTCGCAGTTGGTCCTTGTCAGTTCCAAGGATCCTTATGATTACAAATTTTGTGCAATGTGTGTCACATACAAGGAGGTCATAGTACTACTATTTATGTAGCAGAAATATTTAACAAGTGGTACTTGAAACACAGAGGCATTGTGAGCCACAAAATTTTAACTAGACTGTGGCATTAGAATGTATTAAGTCCCTTTAGCTTTGTAATTAAGGAACCTATCTGACATTTCTCCAATATCTGGCGAAATGTGGGTCTCCTCCTCCCCTTATAGCCCTCCTTCCCTCTCCGAGTGAGCTCTCCGCTGCAGTTGGCACGTTCGCCACCGATTTAAACTCGCGGTTAAAAGGGAGGTGCCAGTGCAAGTGATGCCTCCTAACACATTAGTCGCAGTTAGTCCTTGTCCGTTCCAAGGATCCTTATGATTCCAACTGTTTTGGCAATGTGAGACACATACAAGGAGGTCATAGTAGTTCTATTTATGTAGCAGAAATATTTAACAAGTGGTACTTGCAACACAGAGGACTTGAGAGCCACAAAATTTTATGTATACTGTGGCATTACAATGTATTAAATTTCTATCGCTTTGTAATTAAGGAACCTATCTGACATTTCTCAAATATGTGGAGAAATGTGGGCCTCCTCCTCCCTTTATATGCCTCCTTTCCTCTCCGAGTGAGCTGTCCGCTGCAGTTAGGACGTTCGCTACCGATCTAAACTCGCGGTTAAAATGGAGATGCCTGTACAAGTGATGCCTCCTAACACATTAGTCGCAGTTGGTCCTTGTCCGTTCAAAGGACTCTTATGATTCCAACTGTTGTGGCAATGTGTGACACATACAAGGAGGTCATAGTACTACTATTTATGTAGCAGAAATATTTAACAAGTGGTATTTGCAACGCAGAGGCATTGTGAGCCACAAAATTTTAACTAGACTGTGGCATTAGAATGTATTAATTCCCTTTAGCTTTGTAATTAAGGAACCTATCCGACATTTCTCCAATATCTGGAGAAATGTGGGCCTCTTCCTCCCCTTATAGCCCTCCTTCCCTCTCCGAGTGACCTGTCCGCTGCAGTTGGCACGTTCGCAAGCGATCTAAACTCACGTTTAAAAGGGAGATGCCAGTGCAAGTGATGCCTCCTAACACATTAGTCGCAGTTGGTCCTTCTCCGTTCAAAGGACCCTTATGATTCCAACTGTTGTGGCAATGTGTGACACATACAAGGAGGTCATAGTAGTACTATTTATGTAGCAGAAATATTTAACAAGTGGTACTTGCAACGCAGAGGCATTGTGAGCCACAAAATTTTAACTAGACTGTGGCATTAGAATGTATTAAGTCCCTTTAGCATGGTATTTAAGGAACCTATCTGACATTTCTCAAATATGTGGAGAAATGTGGGACTCCTCCTCCCCTTATAGCCCTCCTTTCCTCTCCGAGTGAACTCTCCGCTGCAGTTAGGACGTTCGCTACCGATCTAAACTCGCGGTTAAAATGGAGATGGCAGTGAGAGTGATGCCTCCTAACACATTAGTCGCTGTTGGTCCTTGTCCGTTCCAAGGATCCTCATGATTCCAACTGTTGTGGCAATGTGTGACACATACAAGGAGGTCATTGTAGTACTATTTATGTAGCAGAAATATTTAACAAGTGGTACTTGCAACGCAGAGGCATTGTGAGCCACAAAATTTTAACTAGACTGTGGCATTAGAATGTATTAAGTCCCTTTAGCTTTGTAATTAAGGAACCTATCTGACATTTCTCCAATATCTGGAGAAATGTGGGCCTCCTCTTCCCCTTATAGCCCTCCTTCCCTATCCGAGTGAGCTCTCCGCTGCAGTTGGGACGTTTGCTACCGATCTAAACTCGCAGTTAAAAGGGAGATGCCAGTGCAAGTGATGCCTCCTAAGACATTAGTCGCAGTTGGTCCTTGTTAGTTCCAAGGATCCATATGATTCCAACTGTTGTGCAATGTGTGTCACATACAAGGAGGTCATAGTAATACTATTTATGTAGCAGAAATATTTAACAAGTGGTAGTTGCAACGCAGAGGCATTTTGAGCCACAAAATTTTAACTAGACTGTGGCATTAGAATGTATTAAGTCCCTTTAGCATGGTATTTAAGGAACCTATCTGACATTTCTCAAATATGTGGAGAAATGTGGGCCTCCTCCTCCCTTTATATGCCTCCTTTCCTCTCCGAGTGAGCTGTCCGCTGCAGTTAGGACGTTCGCTACCGATCTAAACTCGCGGTTAAAATGGAGATGCCAGTGCAAGTGATGCCTCCTAACAAATTAGTCGCAGTTGGTCCTTGTCCGTTCAAAGGACCCTTATGATTCCAACTGTTGTGGCAATGTGTGACACATACAAGGAGGTCATAGTAGTACTATTTATGTAGCAGAAATATTTAACAAGTAGTACTTGCAACGCAGAGGCATTGTGAGCCACAAAATTTTAACTAGACTGTGGTATTAGAATGTATTAAGAACCTTTAGCTTTGTAATTAAGGAACCTATCTGACATTTCTCCAATATCTGGAAAAATGTGGGACTCCTCTTCCGCTTATAACCCTCCTTCCCTCTCCGAGTGAGCTCTCCGCTGCAGTTGGGACGTTCGCTACTGATCTAAACTTGCATTTAAAAGGGAGATGCCAGTGCACGTGATGCCTCCTAACAAATTAGTCGCAGTTTGTCCTTGTCAGTCCCAAGGATCCTAATGATTCCAATGTGGCAATGTGTGACACATACAAGGAGGCCATAGTAGTACTATTTATTTAGCAGAAATATTTAACAAGTGGTACTTGCAACGCAGAAGCATTGTGAGACCCAAAATTTTAAGTAGACTGTGGCATTAGAATGTATTAAGTCCCTTTAGCTTTGTAATTAATGAACCTATCTGACATTTCTCCAATATCTGAAGAAATGCGGGCCTCCTCCTCCCCTTATAGCCCTCCTTCCCTCTCCGAGTGAGCTCCCCGCTGCAGTTGGGACGTTCGCTACCGATCTAAACTCGCGCTTAAGAGGAGATGCCAGTGCAAGTGATGCCTCCTAAGACATTAGTCGCAGTTGGTCCTTGTCAGTTCCAAGGATCCTTATGATTCCAACTGTTGTGCAATGTGTGTCACATACAAGGAGGTCATAGTAATACAATTTATGTAGCAGAAATATTTAACAAGTGGTAGTTGCAACGCAGAGGCATTTTGAGCCACAAAATTTTAACTAGACTGTGGCATTAGAATGTATTAAGTCCCTTTAGCATGGTATTTAAGGAACCTATCTGAAATTTCTCAAATATGTGGAGAAATGTGGGCCTCCTCCTCCCCTTATAGCCCTCCTCTCCTCTCCGAGTGAGCTCTCCGCTGCAGTTAGGACGTTCGCTACCGATCTAAACTCGCGGTTAAAATGGAGATGCCAGTGCAAGTGATGATTCCTAACACATTATTCGCAGTTGGTCCTTGTCAGTTCCAAGGGTTCTTCTGATTCCAACTGTTGTAGCAATGTGTGACACATACAAGTAGCTCATAGTAGTACTATTTATGTAGCAGAAATATTTAACAAGTGGTAATTGCAACGCTGAGGCATTGTGAGCCACAAAATTTTAACTAGACTGTGGCATTAGAATGTATTAAGTCCCTTTAGCTTTGTAATTAAGGAACCTATCTGACATTTCTCCAATATCTGGAGAAATGTGGGCCTCCTCCTCCCCTTATAGCCCTCCTTCGCACTCCGAGTGAGCTCTCCGCTACAGTTAAGACGTTCGCTACAGATCTAAACTCGCGTTTAAAATGGAGATGCAAGTGCAAGTGATGCCTCCTAACACATTAGTCGCAGTTGATCCTTGTCAGTTCCAAGGATCCTTATGATTCCAACTGTTGTGGCAATGTGTGACACATACAAGGAGGTCGTAGTAGTACTATTTATGTAGCAGAAATACTTAACAAGTGGTACTTGCAACGCAGAGGCATTGTGAGCCACAAAATTTTAACTAGACTGTGGCATTAGAATGTATTAAGTCCCTTTAGCTTTGTAATTAAGGAACCTATCTGACATTTCTCCAATATCTGGAGAAACGTGAGCCTCCTCCTCCCCTTATAGCCCTCCTTCGCTCTCCGAGTGAGCTCCCCGGTTCAGTTGGGACGTTCGCTACCGATCTAAACTCGCATTTAAAAGGGAAGTGCCAGTGCAAGTGATGCCTCCTAAGACATTAGTCGCAGTTGGTCCTTGTCAGTTCCAAGGATCCTTATGATTCCAACTGTTGTGCAATGTGTGTAACATACAAGGAGGTCATAGTACTACTATTTATGTAGCAGAAATATTTAACAAGTGGTACTTGAAATGCAGAGGCATTGTGAGCCACAAAATTTTAACTAGACTGTGGCATTAGAATGTATTAAGTCCCTTTAGCTTTGTAATTAAGGAACCTATCTGACATTTCTCCAATATCTGGCGATATGTGGGTCTCCTCCTCCCCTTATAGCCCTCCTTCCCTCTCCGAGTGAGCTCCCCGCTGCAGTTGGCACGTACGCCACCGATTTAAACTCGCGGTTAAAAGGGAGGTGCCAGTGCAAGTGATGCCTCCTAACACATTAGTCGCAGTTAGTCCTTGTCCGTTCCAAGGATCCTTATGATTCCAACTGTTTTGGCAATGTGAGACACATACAAGGAGGTCATAGTAGTTCTATTTATGTAGCAGAAATATTTAACAAGTGGTACTTGCAACACAGAGGACTTGAGAGCCACAAAATTTTATGTATACTGTGGCATTACAATGTATTAAATTTCTTTCGCTTTGTAATTAAGGAACCTATCTGACATTTCTCCTGTATATGGAGAAATGAGGGCCTCCTCCTCCCCTTACAGCGAGTCCTTCCCTCTCCGAGTGAGCTCTCCGCTGCAGTTGGGACGTTCGCTACCGATCTAAACTCGCGTTTAAAAGGTAGATGCCAGTGCAACTGATGCGTCATAACACATTAGTCGCAGTTGGTCCTTGGCCGTTCCAAGGATCCTTATGATTCCAACTGTTGTGGCAATGTGTGACACATACAAGGAGGTCATAGTAGTACTATTTATGTAGCAGAAATATTTAACAAGTGGTACTTGCAACGCAGAGGCATTGTGAGCCACAAAATTTTAACTAGACTGTGGCATTAGAATGTATTAAGTCCCTTTAGCTTTGTAATTAAGGAACCTATCTGACATTTCTCCAATATCTGGAGAAGTGTGGGCCTCATCCTCCCCTTATAGCCCTCCTTCCCTCTCCGAGTGAGCTCTCCGCTGCAGTTGGGGCGTTCGCTACCGATCTAAACTCGCGTTTAAAAGGGAGATGCCAGTGCAAGTGATGCGTCCTAACACATTAGTCGCAGTTGGTCCTTGACCGTTCCAAGGATCCTTATGATTCCAACTGTTGTGGCAATGTGTGACACTTACAAGGAGGTCGTAGTAGTACTATTTATGTAGCAGAAATATTTAACAAGTGGTACTTGCAACGCAGAGGCATTGTGAGCCACAAAATTTTATGTATACTGTGGCATTAGAATGTATTAAGTTCCTTTCGCTTTGTAATTAAGGAACCTATCTGACATTTCTCCAATATCCGGAGAAATGTGGGCCTCCTCCTCCCCTTATAGCCCTACTTCCCTCTCCGAGTGAGCTCTCCGCTGCAGTTGGGACGTTCGCTACCGATCTAAACTCGCGGTTAAAAGGGAGATGCCAGTGCAAGTGATGCCTCCTAACACATTAGTCGCAGTTGATCCTTGTCAGTTCCAAGGATCCTTATGATTCCAACTGTTGTGGCAATGTGTGACACATACAAGGAGGTCGTAGTAGTACTATTTATGTAGCAGAAAATTTTAACAAGTGGTACTTGCAACGCAGAGGCATTGTGAGCCACAAAATTTTATGTATACTGTGGCATTAGAATGTATTAAGTTCCTTTCGCTTTGTAATTAAGGCACCTATCTGACATTTCTCCAATATCTGGAGAAACGTGAGCCTCCTCCTCCCCTTATAGCCCTCCTTCGCTCTCCGAGTGAGCTCCCTGGTTCAGTTGGGACGTTCGCCACAGATTTAAACTCGCGGTTAAAAGGGAGATGCCAGTGCAAGTGATGCCTCCTAACACATTAGTTGCAGTTGGTCCTTGTCAGTTCCAAGGTTCCTTATGATTCCAACTGTTGTGGCAATGTGTGACTCATACAAGGAGGTCATAGTACTACTATTTATGTAGCAGAAATATTTAACAAGTGGTACTTGAAACGCAGAGGCATTGTGAGCCACAAAATTTTAACTAGACTGTGGCATTAGAATGTATTAAGTCCCTTTAGCTTTGTAATTAAGGAACCTATCTGACATTTCTCCAATATCTGGCGAAATGTGGGTCTCCTCCTCCCCTTATAGCCCTCCTTCCCTCTCCGAGTGAGCTCCCCGCTGCAGTTGGCACGTTCGCCACCGATTTAAACTCGCAGTTAAAAGGGAGATGCCAGTGCAAGTGATGCCTCCTAACACATTAGTCGCAGTTAGTCCTTGTCCGTTCCAAGGATCCTTATGATTCCAACTGTTTTGGCAATGTGAGACACATACAAGGAGGTCATAGTAGTTCTATTTATGTAGCAGAAATATTTGACAAGTGGTACTTGCAACACAGAGGACTTGAGAGCCACAAAATTTTATGTATACCGTGGCATTACATTGTATTAAATTTCTTTCGCTTTGTAATTAAGGAACCTATCTGACATTTCTCCAATATCTGGAGAAATGTGGGCCTCCTCCTCCCCTTATAGCCCTCCTTCCCTCTCCGAGTGAGCTCTCCGCTGCAGTTGGGACGTTCGCTACCGATCAAAATTCGGGCCTAAAAGGGAGATGTCAGTGCAAGTGATGCCTCCTAACACATTAGTCGCAGTTGGTCCTTACCTGTTCCAAGGATCCTTATGATTCCAACTGTTGTGACAATGTGTGGCACATACAAGGAGGTCATAGTAGTACTATTTATGTAGCAGAAATATTTAACAAGTGGTACTTGCAAAACAGAGGCACTGTAAGCCACAAAATTTTAACTAGACTGTGGCATTAGAATGTATTAAGTCCCTTTAGCTTTGTAATTAAGGAACCTATCTGACATTTCTCCTGTATATGGAGAAATGTGGGCCTCCTCCTCCCCTTAAAGCACTCCTTCCCTCTCCGAGTGAGCTCTCCGCTGCAGTTGGGACGTTCGCTACCGATCTAAACTCGCGTTTAAAAGGGAGATGCCAGTGCAAGTGATGCGTCCTAACAAATTAGTCGCAGTTGGTCCTCGCCGTTCCAAGGATCCTTATGATTCCAACTGTTGTGGCAATGTGTGACACATACAAGGAGGTCATAGTAGTACTATTTATGTAGCAGAAATATTTAACAAGTGGTATTTGCAACGCAGAGGCATTGTGAGCCACAAAATTTTAACTAGACTGTGGCATTAGAATGTATTAAGTCCCTTTAGCTTTGTAATTAAGGAACCTATCTGACATTTCTCCAATATCTGGAGAAATGTGGGCCTCCTCTTCCCCTTATAGGCCTCCTTCCCTCTCCGAGTGAGCTCTCCGCTGCAGTTGGGATGTTCGCTACCGATCAAAACTCGGGCTTAAAAGGGAGATGCCAGTGCAAGTGATGCCTCCTAACACATTAGTTTCAGTTGGTCCTTACCTGTTCCAAGGATCCGTATGATTCCAAGTGTTGTGCCAATGTGTGACACATACAAGGAGGTCGTAGTAGTACTATTTATGTAGCAGAAATATTTAACAAGTGGTACTTGCAAGGCAGAGGCATTGTGAGCCACAAAATTTTATGTATACTGTGGCACTAAAATGTATTAAGTTCCTTTCGCTTTGTAATTAAGGAACCTATCTGACATTTCTCCAATATCTGGAGAAATGCGGACCTCCTCCTCCCCTTATAGCCCTCCTTCCCTCTCAGTGTGAGCTCTCCGCTGCAGTTGGGACGTTCGCTACCGATCTAAACTCGCGTTTAAAAGGGAAATGCCAGTGCAAGTGATGCGTCCTATCACGTTAGTCGCAGTTGGTCCTTGGCCGTTCCAAGGATCCTTATGATTCCAACTGTTGTGACAATGTGTGGCACATACAAGGAGGTCATAGTAGTACTATTTATGTAGCAGAAATATTTAACAAGTGGTACTTGCAAAACAGAGGCACTGTGAGCCACAAAATTTTAATTAGACTGTGGCATTAGAATGTATTAAGTCCCTTTAGCTTTGTAATTAAGGAACCTATCTGACATTTTTCCAATATCTGGTGAAATGTGGGGCTCCTCCTCCCCTTATAGCCCTCCTTCCCTCTCCGAGTGGGCTCTCCGCTGCAGTTGGGCCGTTCGTTACCGATCTAAACTCGCGTTTAAAAGGGAGATGCCAGTGCAAGTGATGCCTCCTAACACATTAGTTGCAGTTGGTCCTTGTCCGTTCCAAAGATACTTGTGATTCCAACTGTTGTAACTGTTGTGGCAATGTGTGACTCATACAAGGAGATCATAGTAGTACTGTTTATGTAGCAGAAATATTTAACAAGTGGTACTTGAAACGCAGAGGCATTGTGAGCCACATAATTTTAACTAGACTGTGGTATTAGAATGTATTAAGTCCCTTTAGCTTTGTAATTAAGGAAAATATCTGACATTTCTCCAATATCTGGTGAAATGTGGGGCTCCTCCTCCCCTTATAGCCCTCCTTCCCTCTCCGAGTGGGCTCTCCGCTGCAGTTGGGCCGTTCGTTACCGATCTAAACTCGCGTTTAAAAGGGAGATGCCAGTGCAAGTGATGCCTCCTAACACATTAGTCGCAGTTGATACTTGCAGTTCCAAGGATCCTTATGATTCCAACTGTTGTGGCGATGTGTGACACTTACAAGGAGGTCGTAGTAGTACTATTTATGTAGCAGAAATATTTAACAAGTGGTACTTGCAACGCAGAGGCATTGTGAGCCACAAAATTTTATGTATACTGTGGCATTAGAATGTATTAAGTTCCTTTCGCATTGTAATTAAGGAACCTATCTGACATTTCTCCAATATCCGGAGAAATGTGGGCCTCCTCCTCCCCTTATAGCCCTACTTCCCTCTCCGAGTCAGCTCTCCGCTGCAGTTGGGACGTTCGCTACCGATCTAAACTCGCGGTTAAAAGGGAGATGCCTGTGCAAGTGATGCCTCCTAAAACATTAGTCGCAGTTGATCCTTGTCAGTTCCAAGGATCCTTATGATTCCAACTATTGTGGCAATGTGTGACACATACAAGGAGGTCGTAGTAGTACTATTTATGTAGCAGAAATTTTTAACAAGTGGTACTTGCAACGCAGAGGCATTGTGAGCCACAAAATTTTATGTATACTGTGGCATTAGAATGTATTAAGTTCCTTTCGATTTGTAATTAAGGAACCTATCTGACATTTCTCCAATATCCGGAGAAATGTGGGCCTCCTCCTCCCCTTATAGCCCTCCTTCCCTCTCAGTGCGAGCTCTCCGCTGCAGTTGGGACTTTTGCTACCGATCTAAACTCGCGTTTAAAAGGGAGATGCCAGTGCAAGTGATGCGTCCTATCATGTTAGTCGCAGTTGGTCCTTGGCCGTTCCAAGGATCCTTATGATTCCAACTGTTGTGGCAATGTGTGGCACATACAAGGAGGTCATAGTAGTACTATTTATGTAGCAGAAATATTTAACAAGTGGTACTTGCAAAACAGAGGCACTGTGAGCCACAAAATTTTAATTAGACTGTGGCATTAGAATGTATTAAGTCCCTTTAGCTTTGTAATTAAGGAACCTATCTGACATTTTTCCAATATCTGGTGAAATGTGGGCCTCCTCCTCCCCTTATAGCCCTCCTTCCCTCTCCGAGTGGGCTCTCCGCTGCAGTTGGGACGTTCGCTACCGATCTAAACTCGCGTTTAAAAGGGAGATGCCAGTGCAAGTGATGCCTCCTAACACATTAGTTGCAGTTGGTCCTCGCCCGTTCCAAGGATCCTTGTGATTCCAACTGTTGTAACTGTTGTGGCAATGTGTGAGTCATACAAGGAGGTCATAGTAGTACTGTTTATGTAGCAGAAATATTTAACAAGTGGTACTTGAAACGCAGAGGCATCGTGAGCCACAAAATTTTAACTAGACTGTGGTATTAGAATGTATTAAGTCCCTTTAGCTTTGTAATTAAGGAACCTATCTGACATTTCTCCAATATCTGAAGAAATGTGGGCTTCCTCCTCCCCTTATAGCCCTCCTTCCCTCTCCGAGTGAGCTCTCCGCTGCAGTTGGGACGTTCGCTACCGATCTAAACTCGCGTTTAAAAGGGAGATGCCACTGCAAGTGATGCCTCCTAACACATTAGTCGCAGTTGATCCTTGTCAGTTCCAAGGATCCTTATGATTCCAACTGTTGTGGCAATGTGTGACACATACAAGGAGGTCGTAGTAGTACTATTTATGTAGCAGAAATATTTAACAAGTGGTACTTGCAAAACAGAAGCACTGTAAGCCACAAAATTTTAACTAGACTGTGGCATTAGAATGTATTAAGTCCCTTTAGCTTTGTAATTAAGGAACCTATCTGACATTTCTCCAATATCTGGAGAAATGTGGGCCTCCTACTCCTCTTATAGCCCTCCTTCCCTCTCCGAGTGAGCTCTCCGCTGCAGTTGGGACGTTCGCTACCAATCTAAACTCGCGTTTAAAAGGGAGATGCCACTGCAAGTGATGCCTCCTAACACATTAGTCGCAGTTGATCCTTGTCAGTTCCAAGGATCCCTATGATTCCAACTGTTGTGGCAATGTGTGACACATACAAGGAGGTCGTAGTAGCACTATTTATGTAGCAGAAATATTTAACAAGTGGTACTTGCAAAACAGAGGCACTGTAAGCCACAAAATTTTAACTAGACTGTGGCATTAGAATGTATTAAGTCCCTTTAGCTTTGTAATTAAGGAACCTATCTGACATTTCTCCAATATCTGGAGAAATGTGGGCCTCCTCCTCCCCTTATAGCACTCCTTCCCTCTCCGAGTGAGCTCTCCGCTGCAGTTGGGACGTTCGCTACCGATCTAAACTCGCGGTCAAAAGGGAGATGCCAGTGCAAGTGATGCCTCCTAACACATTAGTCGCAGTTGATCCTTGTCAGTTCCAAGGATCCTTATGATTCCAACTGTTGTGGCAATGTGTGACACATACAAGGAGGTCGTAGTAGTACTATTTATGTAGCAGAAATATTTAACAAGTGGTACTTGCAACGCAGAGGCATTGTGAGCCACAAAATTTTATGTATACTGTGGCATTAGAATGTATTAAGTTCCTTTGGCTTTGTAATTAAGGAACCTATCTGACATTTCTCCAATATCTGGAGAAATGTGGGCCTCCTCCTCCCCTTATAGCACTCCTTCCCTCTCCGAGTGAGCTCTCCGCTGCAGTTGGGACGTTCGCTACCGATCTAAACTCGCGGTTAAAAGGGAGATGCCAGTGCAAGTGATGCCTCCTAACACATTAGTCGCAGTTGATCCTTGTCAGTTCCAAGGATCCTTATGATTCCAACTGTTGTGGCAATGTGTGACACATACAAGGAGGTCATAGTAGTACTATTTATGTAGCAGAAATATTTAACAAGTGTTACTTGCAAAACAGAGGCACTGTGAGCCACAAAATTTTAACTAGACTGTGGCATTAGAATGTATTAAGTCCCTTCAGCATTGTAATTAAGGAACCTATCTGACATTTCTCCAATATCTGGAGAAATGTGGGCCTCCTCCTCCCCTTATAGCCCTCCTTCCCTCTCCGAGTGAGCTCTCCGCTGCAGTTGGGACGTTCGCTACCGAACTAAACTCGCTGTTAAAAGGGAGATGCCAGTGCAAGTGATGCTTCCTAACACATTAGTCGGAATTAATCCTTGTCCGTTCCAAGGATCCTGATGATTCCAACTGTTGTGGCAATGTGTGACACATACAAGGAGGTCATAGTAGTACTATTTATGTAGCAGAAATATTTAACAAGTGGTACTTGCAACGCAGGGACATTGTGAGCCACAAAATTTTAACTAGACTGTGGCATTAGAATGTATTAAGTCCCTTTAGCTTTGTAATTAAGGAACCTATCTGACATTTCTCCAATATCTGGAGAAACGTGGGCCTCCTCCTCCCCTTATTGCCCTCCTTCGCTCTCCGAGTGAGCTCTCCGCTGCAGTTAAGATGTTCGCTACGGATCTAAACTCGCGTTTAAAATGGAGATGCCAGTGCAAGTGATACCTCCTAACACATTGGTCGCAGTTGGTCCTTGTCCGTTCCAAGGATCCTTATGATTCCAACTGTTGTGGCAATGTGTGACACATGCAAGGAGGTCATAGTAGTACTATTTATGTAGCAGAAATGTTTAACAAGTGGTACTTGCAACGCAGGGACATTGTGAGCCACAAAATTTTAACTAGACTGTGGCATTAGAATATATTAAGTCCCTTTAGCTTTGTAATTAAGGAACCTATGTGACATTTCTCCAATATCTGGAGAAACGTGGGCCTCCTCCTCCCCTTATAGCCCTCCTTCGCTCTGCGAGAGAGCTCTCCGCTGTAGTTAAGACGTTCGCTACTGATCTAAACTTGCGTTTAAAAGGGAGATGCCAATGCACGTGATGCCTCCTAACAAATTAGTCGCAGTTGGTCCTTGTCAGTCCAAGGATCCTTATGATTCCATCTGTTGTGGCAATGTGTGACACATGCAAGGAGGTCATAGTAGTACTATTTATGTAGCAGAAATATTTAACAAGTGGTACTTGCAACGCAGGGACATTGTGAGCCACAAAATTTTAACTAGACTGTGGCATTAGAATGTATTAAGTCCCTTTAGCTTTGTAATTAAGGAACCTATCTGACATTTCTCCAATAACTGGAGAAACGTGGGCCTCCTCCTCCCCTTATTGCCCTCCTTCGCTCTCCGAGTGAGCTCTCCGCTGCAGTTAAGACTTTCGCTACCGATCTAAACTCGCGTTTAAAAGGGAGATGCCAGTGCAAGTGATGCCTCCTAACACATTGGTCGCAGTTGGTCCTTGTCCGTTCCAAGGATCCTTATGATTCCAACTGTTGTGGCAATGTATGACACATACAAGGAGGTCATAGTAGTAATATTTATGTAGCAGAAATATTTAACAAGTGGTACTTGCAACGCAGAGGCATTGTGAGCCACAAAATTTTAACTAGACTCTGGCATTAGAATGTATTAAGTCCCTTTAGCTTTGTAATTAAGGAACCTATCTGACATTTCTCCAATATCTGGTGAAACGTGGGCCTCCTCCTCCCCTTATAGCCCTCCTTCGCTCTCCGAGAGAGCTCTCCGCTGTAGTTAAGACGTTCGCTACTGATCTAAACTTGCGTTTAAAAGGGAGATGCCAATGCACGTGATGCCTCCTAACAAATTAGTCGCTACTGGTCCTTGTCAGTCCAAGGATCCTTATGATTCCATCTGTTGTGGCAATGTGTGACACATACAAGGAGGTCATAGTAGTACTATTTATGTAGCAGAAATATTTAACAAGTGGTACTTGCAACGCAGGGACATTGTGAGCCACAAAATTTTAACTAGACTGTGGCATTAGAATGTATTAAGTCCCTTTAGCTTTGTAATTAAGGAACCTATCTGACATTTCTCCAAAATCTGGAGAAACGTGGGCCTCCTCCTCCCCTTATAGCCCTCCTTCGCTCTCCGAGTGAGCTCTCCGCTGCAGTTAAGACGTTCGCTACCGATCTAAACTCGCGTTTAAAAGGGAGATGCCAGTGCAAGTGATGCCTCCTAACACATTGGTCGCAGTTGGTCCTTGTCCATTCCAAGGATCCTTATGATTCCAACTGTTGTGGCAATGTGTGAAACCTACAAGGAGGTCATAGTAGTACTATTTATGTAGCAGAAATATTTAACAAGTGGTACTTGCAACGCAGATGCATTGTGAGCCACAAAATTTTATGTATACTGTGGCAATAGAATGTATTAAGTTCCTTTCGCTTTGTAATTAAGGAACCTATCTGACATTTCTCCAATATCTGGAGAAATGTGGGCCCCCTCCTCCCCTTATAGCCCTCCTTCCCTCTCCGAATGAGCTCTCCGCTGCAGTTGGGACATTCGCTACCAATCTAAACTCGCGTTTAAAAGGTAGATGCCAGTGCAAGTGATGCGTCCTAACACATTAGTCGCAGTTGGTCCTTGGCCGTTCAAAGGATCCTTATGATTCCAACTGTTGTGGCAATGTGTGACACATGCAAGGAGGTCATAGTAGTACTATTTATGTAGCAGAAATATTTAACAAGTGGTACTTGCAACGTAGATGCATTGTGAGCCACAAAATTTTATGTATACTGTGGCATTAGAATGTATTAAGTTCCTTTCGCTATGTAATTAAGGAACCTATCTGACATTTCTCCAATATCTGGAGAAACGTGGGCCTCCTCCTCCCCTTATTGCCCTCCTTCGCTCTCCGAGTGAGCTCTCCGCTGCAGTTAAGACATTCGCTACTGATCTAAACTCGCGTTTAAAAGGGAGATGCCAGTGCAAGTGATGCCTCCTAACACATTGATCGCAGTTGGTCCTTGTCCGTTCCAAGGATCCTTATGATTCCAACTGTTGTGGCAATGTGTGAAACATACAAGGAGGTCATAGTAGTACTATTTATGTAGCAGAAATATTTAACAAGTGGTACTTGCAACGCAGAGGCATTGTGAGCCACAAAATTTTACGTATACTGTGGCAATAGAATGTATTAAGTTCCTTTCGCTTTGTAATTAAGGAACCTATCTGACATTTCTCCAATATCTGGAGAAATGTGGGCCTCCTCCTCCCCTTATAGCCCTCCTTCCCTCTGCGAGTGAGCTCTCCGCTGCAGTTGGGACGTTCGCTACCAATCTAAACTCGCGTTTAAAAGGTAGATGCCAGTGCAAGTGATGCGTCCTAACACATTAGTCGCAGTTGGTCCTTGGCCGTTCCAAGGATCCTTATGATTCCAACTGTTGTGGCAATGTGTGACACATACAAGGAGGTCATAGTAGTACTATTTATGTAGCAGAAATATTTAACAAGTGGTACTTGCAACGCAGAGGCATGGTGAGCCACAAAATTTTAACTAGACTCTGGCATTAGAATGTATTAAGTCCCTTTAGCTTTGTAATTAAGGAACCTATCTGACATTTCTCCAATATCTGGAGAAACGTGGGCCTCCTCCTCCCCTTATAGCCCTCCTTCGCTCTCCGAAAGAGCTCTCCGCTGTAGTTAAGACGTTCGCTACTGATCTAAACTTGCGTTTAAAAATGAGATGCCAATGCACGTGATGATTCCTAACAAATTAGTCGCAGTTGGTCCTTGTCAGTCCAAGGATCCTTATGATTCCATCTGTTGTGGCAATGTGTGACACATGCAAGGAGGTCATATTAGTACTATTTATGTAGCAGAAATATTTAACAAATGGTACTTGCAACGCAGGGACATTGTGAGCCACAAAATTTTAACTAGACTGTGGCATTAGAATGTATTAAGTCCCTTTAGCTTTGTAATTAAGGAATCTATCTGACATTTCTCCAATATCTGGAGAAACGTGGACCTCCTCCTCCCCTTATTGCCCTCCTTCGCTCTCCGAGTGAGCTCTCCGCTGCAGTTAAGACGTTCGCTACCGTCTAAACTCGCGTTTAAAAGGGAGATGCCAGTGCAAGTGATGCCTCCTAACACATTGATCGCAGTTGGTCCTTGTCCGTTCCAAGGATCCTTATGATTCCAACTGTTGTGGCAATGTGTGAAACATACAAGGAGGTCATAGTAGTACTATTTATGTAGCAGAAATATTTAACAAGTGGTACTTGCAACGCAGAGGCATTGTGAGCCACAAAATTTTACGTATACTGTGGCAATAGAATGTATTAAGTTCCTTTCGCTTTGTAATTAAGGAACCTATCTGACATTTCTCCAATATCTGGAGAAATGTGGGCCTCCTCCTCCCCTTATAGCCCTCCTTCCCTCTCCGAATGAGCTCTCCGCTGCAGTTGGGACGTTCGCTACCAATCTAAACTCGCGTTTAAAAGGTAGATGCCAGTGCAAGTGATGCGTCCTAACACATTAGTCGCAGTTGGTCCTTGGCCGTTCCAAGGATCCTTATGATTCCAACTGTTGTGGCAATGTGTGACACATACAAGGAGGTCATAGTAGTACTATTTATGTAGCAGAAATATTTAACAAGTGGTACTTGCAACGCAGAGGCATTGTGAGCCACAAAATTTTAACTAGACTCTGGCATTAGAATGTATTAAGTCCCTTTAGCTTTGTAATTAAGGAACCTATCTGACATTTCTCCAATATCTGGAGAAACGTGGGCCTCCTCCTCCCCTTATAGCCCTCCTTCGCTCTCCGAGAGAGCTCTCCGCTGTAGTTAAGACGTTCGCTACTGATCTAAACTTGCGTTTAAAAGGGAGATGCCAATGCACGTGATGCCTCCTAACAAATTAGTCGCAGTTGGTCCTTGTCAGTCCAAGGATCCTTATGATTCCAACTGTTGTGGCAATGTGTGACACATACAAGGAGGTCATAGTAGTACTATTTATGTAGCAGAAATATTTAACAAGTGGTACTTGCAACGCAGAGGCATTGTGAGCCACAAAATTTTAACTAGACTGTGGCATTAGAATGTATTAAGTCCCTTTAGCTTTGTAATTAAGGAACCTATCTGACATTTCTCCAATATCTGGAGAAACGTGGGCCTCCTCCTCCCCTTATAGCCCTCCTTCGCTCTCCGAGTGAGCTCTCCGCTGCAGTTAAGACGTTCGCTACCGATCTAAACTCACGTTTAAAAGGGAGATGCCAGTGCAAGTGATGCCTCCTAACACATTGGTCGCAGATGGTCCTTGTCCGTTCCAAGGATCCTTATGATTCCAACTGTTGTGGCAATGTGTGACACATACAAGGAGGTCATAGTAGTACTATTTATGTAGCAGAAATATTTAACAAGCGGTACTTGCAACGCAGGGACATTGTGAGCCACAAAATGTTAACTAGACTGTGGCATTAGAATGTATTAAGTCCCTTTAGCTTTGTAATTAAGGAACCTATCTGACATTTCTCCAATATCTGGAGAAACGTGGGCCTCCTCCTCCCCTTATTGCCATCCTTCGCTCTCCGAGTGAGCTCTCCGCTGCAGTTAAGACGTTCGCTACCGATCTAAACTCGCGTTTAAAAGGGAGATGCCAGTGCAAGTGATGCCTCCTAACACATTGGTCGCAGTTGGTCCTTGTCCGTTCCAAGGATCCTTATGATTCCAACTGTTGTGGCAATGTGTGACACATACAAGGAGGTCATAGTGGTACTATTTATGTAGCAGAAATATTTAACAAGTGGTACTTGCAACGCAGGGACATTGTGAGCCACAAAATTTTAACTAGACTGTGGCATTAGAATATATTAAGTCCCTTTAGCTTTGTAATTAAGTAACCTATCTGACATTTATCCAATATCTGGAGAAACGTGGGCCTCCTCCTCCCCTTATTGCCCTCCTTCGCTCTCCGAGTGAGCTCTCCGCTGCAGTTAAGACGTTCGCTACCGATCTAAACTCGCGTTTAAAAGGGAGATGCCAGTGCAAGTGATGCCTCCTAACACATTGGTCGCAGTTGGTCCTTGTCCGTTCCAAGGATCCTTATGATTCCAACTGTTGTGGCAATGTGTGACACATACAAGGAGGTCATAGTAGTACTATTTATGTAGCAGAAATATTTAACAAGTGGTACTTGCAACGCAGAGGCATTGTGAGCCACAAAATTTTATGTATACTGTGGCATTATAATGTATTAAGTTCCTTTCGCTTTGTACTTAAGGAACTTATCTGACATTTCTCCAATATCCGGAGAAATGTGGGCCTCCTCCTCCCCTTATAGCACTCCTTCCCTCTCCGAATGAGCTCTTCGCTGCAGTTGGGACGTTCGCTACCAATCTAAACTCGCGGTTAAAAGGGAGATGCCAGTGCAAGTGATGCCTCCTAACACATTAGTCACAGTTGGTCCTTGACAGTACCAAGGATCCTTATGATTCCAACTGTTGTGGCAATGTGTGACACATACAAGGAGGTCGTAGTAGTACTATTTATGTAGCAGAAATATTTAACAAGTGGTACTTGCAACGCAGAGGCATTGTGAGCCACCAAATTTTAACTAGACTGTGATATTAGAATATATTAACTCACTTTCGCTTTGTAATTAAGGAACCTATCTGACATTTCTCCAATATCTGGAGAAATGTGTGCCTCCTCCTCCCCTTATAGCCCTCCTTCCCTCTCCGAGTGGGCTCTCCGCTGCAGTTGGGACGTTCGCTACCGAACTAAACTCGCTGTTAAATGGGAGATGCCAGTGCAAGTGATGCTTCCTAACACATTAGTCGGAGTTAATCCTTGTCCGTTCCAAGGATCCTTATGATTCCAACTGTTGTGGCAATGTGTGACACATACAAGGAGGTCATAGTAGTACTATTTATGTAGCAGAAATATTTAACAAGTGGTACTTGCAAAACAGAGGCACTGTGAGCCACAAAATTTTAACTAGACTGTGGCATTAGAATGTATTAAGTCCCTTTAGCTTTGTAATTAAGGAACCTATCTGACATTTCTCCAATATCTGGAGAAACGTGGGCCTCCTCCTCCCCTTATTGCCCTCCTTCGCTCTCCGAGTCAGCTCTCCGCTGCAGTTAAGACGTTCGCTACCGATCTAAACTCGCGTTTAAAAGGGAGATGCCAGTGCAAGTGATGCCTCCTAACACATTGGTCGCAGTTGGTCCTTGTCCGTTCCAAGGATCCTTATGATTCCAACTGTTGTGGCAATGTGTGACACATACAAGGAGGTCATAGTAGTACTATTTATGTAGCAGAAATATTTAACAAGCGGTACTTGCAACGCAGGGACATTGTGAGCCACAAAATTTTAACTAGACTGTGGCATTAGAATGTATTAAGTCCCTTTAGCTTTGTAATTAAGTAACCTATCTGACATTTCTCCAATATCTGGAGAAACGTGGGCCTCCTCCTCCCCTTATTGCCCTCCTTCGCTCTCCGAGTGAGCTCTCCGCTGCAGTTAAGACGTTCGCTACCGATCTAAACTCGCGTTTAAAAGGGAGATGCCAGTGCAAGTGATGCCTCCTAACACATTGGTCGCAGTTGGTCCTTGTCCGTTCCAAGGATCCTTATGATTCCAACTGTTGTGGCAATGTGTGACACATACAAGGAGGTCATAGTAGTACTATTTATGTAGCAGAAATATTTAACAAGTGGTACTTGCAACGCAGAGGCATTGTGAGCCACAAAATTTTATGTATACTGTGGCATTAGAATGTATTAAGTTCCTTTCGCTTTGTACTTAAGGAACTTATCTGACATTTCTCCAATATCCGGAGAAATGTGGGCCTCCTCCTCCCCTTATAGCCCTCCTTCCCTCTCCGAATGAGCTCTCCGCTGCAGTTGGGACGTTCGCTACCAATCTAAACTCGCGGTTAAAAGGGAGATGCCAGTGCAAGTGATGCCTCCTAACACATTAGTCACAGTTGGTCCTTGACAGTACCAAGGATCCTTATGATTCCAACTGTTGTGGCAATGTGTGACACATACAAGGAGGTCGTAGTAGTACTATTTATGTAGCAGAAATATTTAACAAGTGGTGCTTGCAACGCAGAGGCATTGTGAGCCACCAAATTTTAACTAGACTGTGATATTAGAATATATTAACTCACTTTCGCTTTGTAATTAAGGAACCTATATGACATTTCTCCAATATCTGGAGAAATGTGTGCCTCCTCCTCCCCTTATAGCCCTCCTTCCCTCTCCGAGTGGGCTCTCCGCTGCAGTTGGGATGTTCGCTACCGATCTAAACTCGCGTTTAAAAGGGAGATGCCAGTGCAAGTGATGCCTCCTAACACATTAGTTGCAGTTGGTCCTTGTCCGTTCCAAGGATCCTTGTGATTCCAACTGTTGTAACTGTTGTGGCAATGTGTGACTCATACAAGGAGGTCATAGTAGTACTGTTTATGTAGCAGAAATATTTAACAAGTGGTACTTGAAACGCAGAGGCATTGTGAGCCACATAATTTTAACTAGACTGTGGCATTAGAATGTATTAAGTCCCTTTAGCTTTGTAATTAAGGAACCTATCTGACATTTCTCCAATATCTGGAGAAATGTGGGCCTCCTCTCCCCTTATAGCCCTCCTTCCCTCTCCGAGTGAGCTCTCTGCTGCAGTTGGGACGTTCGCTACCGATCTAAACTCGCGTTTAAAAGGGAGATGCCAGTGCAAGTGATTCCTCCTAACACGTTGGTCGCAGTTGGTCCTTGTCCGTTCCAAGGATCCTTATGATTCCAACTGTTGTGGAAATGTGTGACTCATACAAGGAGGTCATAGTAGTACTGTTTATGTAGCAGAAATATTTAACAAGTGGTACTTGAAACGCAGAGGCATTGTGAGCCACAAAATTTTAACTAGACTGTGGCATTAGAATGTATTAAGTACCTTTAGCTTTGTAATTAAGGAACCTATCTGACATTTCTCCAATATCTGGAGAAATGTGGGCCTCCTCTCCCCTTATAGCCCTCCTTCCCTCTCCGAGTGAGCTGTCCGCTGCAGTTGGGACGTTCGCTACTGATCTAAACTCGCGGTTAAAAGGGAGATGCCAGTGCAAGTGATGCCTCGTAACACATTAGTCGCAGTTGGTCCTTGTCCGTTCCAAGGATCCTTATGATTCCAACTGTTGTGGAAATGTGTGACTCATACAAGGAGGTCATAGTAGTACTATTTATGCAGCAGAAATATTTAACAAGTGGAACTTGCAAAACAGGGGCACTGTGAGCCACAAAATTTTAACTAGACTGTGGCATTAGAATGTATTAAGTCCCTTTAGCTTTGTAATTAAGGAAACTATCTGACATTTCTCCAATATCTGGAGAAATGTGGGCCTCCTCCTCCCCTTATAGCCCTCCTTCCCTCTCCGAGTGAGCTCTCCGCTGCAGTTGGGACGTTCGCTACCGATATAACTCGCGTATAAAAGGGAGATGCCAGTGCAAGTGATGCCTCCTAACACATTAGTCGCAGTTGGTCTTTGCCCGTTCCAAGGATCCTTATGATTCCAACTGTTGTGGAAAAGTGTGACTCATACAAGGAGGTCATAGTAGTACTGTTTATGTAGCAGAAATATTTAACAAGTGGTACTTGAAACGCAGAGGCATTGTGAGCCACAAAATTTTAACTAGACTGAGATATTAGAATGTATTAAGTCCCTTTAGCTTTGTAATTAAGGAACCTATCTGACATTTCTCCAATATCTGGAGAAATGTGGGCCTCCTCTCCCCTTATAGCCCTCCTTCCCTCTTCGAGTGAGCTGTCCGCTGCAGTTGGGACGTTGGCTACCGATCTAAACTCGCGGTTAAAAGGGAGATGCCAGTGCAAGGGATGCCTCGTAACACATTAGTTGCAGTTGGTCCTTTTCCGTTCCAAGGATCCTTATGATTCCAACTGTTGTGGCAATGTGTGACACATACAAGGAGGTCATAGTAGTACTATTTATGTAGCAGAAATATTTAACAAGTGGTACTTGCAAAACAGAGGCACTGTGAGCCACAAAATTTTAACTAGACTGTGGCATTAGAATGTATTAAGTCCCTTTAGCTTTGTAATTAAGGAACCTATCTGACATTTCTCCAATATCTGGAGAAACGTGGGCCTCCTCCTCCCCTTATTGCCCTCCTTCGCTCTCCGAGTCAGCTCTCCGCTGCAGTTAAGACGTTCGCTACCGATCTAAACTCGCGTTTAAAAGGGAGATGCCAGTGCAAGTGATGCCTCCTAACACATTGGTCGCAGTTGGTCCTTGTCCGTTCCAAGGATCCTTATGATTCCAACTGTTGTGGCAATGTGTGACACATACAAGGAGGTCATAGTAGTACTATTTATGTAGCAGAAATATTTAACAAGCGGTACTTGCAACGCAGGGACATTGTGAGCCACAAAATTTTAACTAGACTGTGGCATTAGAATGTATTAAGTCCCTTTAGCTTTGTAATTAAGTAACCTATCTGACATTTCTCCAATATCTGGAGAAACGTGGGCCTCCTCCTCCCCTTATTGCCCTCCTTCGCTCTCCGAGTGAGCTCTCCGCTGCAGTTAAGACGTTCGCTACCGATCTAAACTCGCGTTTAAAAGGGAGATGCCAGTGCAAGTGATGCCTCCTAACACATTGGTCGCAGTTGGTCCTTGTCCGTTCCAAGGATCCTTATGATTCCAACTGTTGTGGCAATGTGTGACACATACAAGGAGGTCATAGTAGTACTATTTATGTAGCAGAAATATTTAACAAGTGGTACTTGCAACGCAGAGGCATTGTGAGCCACAAAATTTTATGTATACTGTGGCATTAGAATGTATTAAGTTCCTTTCGCTTTGTACTTAAGGAACTTATCTGACATTTCTCCAATATCCGGAGAAATGTGGGCCTCCTCCTCCCCTTATAGCCCTCCTTCCCTCTCCGAATGAGCTCTCCGCTGCAGTTGGGACGTTCGCTACCAATCTAAACTCGCGGTTAAAAGGGAGATGCCAGTGCAAGTGATGCCTCCTAACACATTAGTCACAGTTGGTCCTTGACAGTACCAAGGATCCTTATGATTCCAACTGTTGTGGCAATGTGTGACACATACAAGGAGGTCGTAGTAGTACTATTTATGTAGCAGAAATATTTAACAAGTGGTGCTTGCAACGCAGAGGCATTGTGAGCCACCAAATTTTAACTAGACTGTGATATTAGAATATATTAACTCACTTTCGCTTTGTAATTAAGGAACCTATATGACATTTCTCCAATATCTGGAGAAATGTGTGCCTCCTCCTCCCCTTATAGCCCTCCTTCCCTCTCCGAGTGGGCTCTCCGCTGCAGTTGGGATGTTCGCTACCGATCTAAACTCGCGTTTAAAAGGGAGATGCCAGTGCAAGTGATGCCTCCTAACACATTAGTTGCAGTTGGTCCTTGTCCGTTCCAAGGATCCTTGTGATTCCAACTGTTGTAACTGTTGTGGCAATGTGTGACTCATACAAGGAGGTCATAGTAGTACTGTTTATGTAGCAGAAATATTTAACAAGTGGTACTTGAAACGCAGAGGCATTGTGAGCCACATAATTTTAACTAGACTGTGGCATTAGAATGTATTAAGTCCCTTTAGCTTTGTAATTAAGGAACCTATCTGACATTTCTCCAATATCTGGAGAAATGTGGGCCTCCTCTCCCCTTATAGCCCTCCTTCCCTCTCCGAGTGAGCTCTCTGCTGCAGTTGGGACGTTCGCTACCGATCTAAACTCGCGTTTAAAAGGGAGATGCCAGTGCAAGTGATTCCTCCTAACACGTTGGTCGCAGTTGGTCCTTGTCCGTTCCAAGGATCCTTATGATTCCAACTGTTGTGGAAATGTGTGACTCATACAAGGAGGTCATAGTAGTACTGTTTATGTAGCAGAAATATTTAACAAGTGGTACTTGAAACGCAGAGGCATTGTGAGCCACAAAATTTTAACTAGACTGAGATATTAGAATATATTAAGTCACTTTCGCTTTGTAATTAAGGAACCTATCTGACATTTCTCCAATATCTGGAGAAATGTGGGCCTCCTCTCCCCTTATAGCCCTCCTTCCCTCTCCGAGTGGGCTCTCCGCTGCAGTTGGGACGTTCGCTACCGATCTAAACTCGCGTTTAAAAGGGAGATGCCACTGCAAGTGATGCCTCCTAACACATTAGTTGCAGTTGGTCCTTGTACATTCCAAGGATCCTTGTGATTCCAACTGTTGTAACTGTTGTGGCAAAGTGTGACTCATACAAGGAGGTCATAGTAGTACTGTTTATGTAGCAGAAATATTTAACAAGTGGTACTTGCAACGCAGAGGCATTGTGAGCCACAAAATTTTATGTATACTGTGGCATTACAATGTATTATGTTCCTTTCGCTTTGTAATTAAGGAACCTATCTGACATTTCTCCAATATCTGGAGAAATGTGGGCCTCCTCCTCCCCTTATAGCCCTCCTTCCCTCTCCGAGTGAGCTCTCCGCTGCACTTGGGACGTTCGCTACCGATCTAAACTCGCGGTTAAAAGGGAGATGCCAGTGCAAGTGATGCCTCCTAACACATTAGTCGCAGTTAGTCCTTGTCAGTTCCAAGGATCCTTACGATTCCAACTGTTGTGGCAATGTGTGACACATACAAGGAGGTCATAGTAGTACTATTTATGTAGCAGAAATATTTAACAAGTGGTACTTGCAAGGCAGAGGCATTGTGAGCCACAAAATTTTATGTATACTGTGGCATTAGAATGTATTAAGTTCCTTTCGCTTTTTAATTAAGGAACCTATCTGACATTTCTCCAATATCCGGAGAAATGTGGGCCTGCTCCTCCCCTTATAGCCCTCCTTCCCTCTCCGAGTAAGCTCTCCGCTGCACTTGCGACGTTCGCTACCGATTTATACAAGCGGTTAAAAGGGAGATGCCTGTGCAAGTGATGCCTCCTAACACATTAGTCGCAGGTCGTCCATGTCAGTTCCAAGGATCCTTATGATTCCAACTGTTGTGGCAATGTGTGACACATACAAGGAGGTCATAGTAGTAGTATTTATGTAGCAGAAATATTTAACAATTGGTACTTGCAAAGCACAGGCACTGTGAGCCACAAAAATTAAACTAGACTGTGGCATTAGAATGTATTAAGTCCCTATAGCTTTGTAATTAAGGAACATATCTGACATTTCTCCAATATCTGGAGAAATGTGGGCCTCCTCCTCCCCTTATAGCCCTCTTCCCTCTCCGAGTGACCTCTCCGCTGCAGTTGGGACGTTCGCTACCGATCTGAACTCTCGGTTAAAAGGCAGATGCCAGTGCAAGTGATGCCTCCTAACACATTAGTCGCAGTTGGTCCTTCCCAGTTCCAAGGATCCTTATGATTCCAACTGTTGTGGCAATGTGTGACACATACAAGGAGGTCATAGTAGTACTATTTATGTAGCAGAAATATTCAACAATTGGTACTTGCGAAGCAGAGGCACTGTGAGCCACAAAAATTAAACTAGACTGTGGCATTAGAATGTATTAAGTCCCTATAGCTTTGTAATTAAGGAACATATCTGATATTTCTCCAATATCTGGAGAAATGTGGGCCTCCTCCTCCCCTTATAGCCCTCCTTCCCTCTCCGAGTGAGCTCTCCGCTGCAGTTGGGTCGTTCGCTACCGATCTGAACTCTCGGTTAAAAGGGAGATGCCAGTGCAAATGATGCCTCCTAACACATTAGTCGCAGTTGGTCCTTCCCTGTTCCAAGGATCCTTATGATTCCAACTGTTGTGGCAATGTGTGACACATACAAGGAGGTCATAGTAGTACTATTTATGTAGCAGAAATATTTAACAATTGGTACTTGCAAAGCAGAGGCACTGTGAGCCACAAAAATTAAACTAGACTGTGGCATTAGAATGTATTCAGTCCCTTTAACTTTGTAATTAAGGAACATATCTGACATTTCTCCAATATCTGGAGAAATGTGGGCCTCCTCCTCCCCTAATAGCCCTCCTTCCCCCTCCGAGTGAGCTCTGAGTTGCAGTTGGGACGTTCGCTACCGATCTAAACTCGCGTTTAAAAGGTACATGACAGTGCAAGTGATGCCTCCTAACACATTAGTCACAGTTGGTCCTTGTCCGTTCCAAGGATCCTTATGATTCCAACTGTTGTGGCAATGTGTGACACATACAAGGAGGTCATAGTAGTACTATTTATGTAGCAGAAATATTTAACAATTGGTACTTGCAAAGCAGAGGCACTGTGAGCCACAAAAATGAAACTAGACTGTGGCATTAGAATGTATTAAGTCCCTATAGCTTTGTAATTAAGGAACATATCTGACATTTCTCCAATATCTGGAGAAATGTGGGCCTCCTCCTCCCCTTATAGCCCTCCTTCCCTCTCCGAGTGAGCTCTCCGCTGCAGTTGGGACGTTCGCTACCGATCTGAACTCTCGGTTAAAAGGGAGATGCCAGTGCAAGTGATGCCTCCTAACACATTAGTCGCAGTTGGTCCTTCCCTGTTCCAAGGATCCTTATGATTCCAACTGTTGTGGCAATGTGTGACACATACAAGGAGGTCATAGTAGTAGTATTTATGTAGCAGAAATATTTAACAATTGGTACTTGCAAAGCAGAGGCACTGTGAGCCACAAAAATTAAACTAGACTGTGGCATTAGAATGTATTAAGTCCCTATAGCTTTGTAATTAAGGAACATATCTGACATTTCTCCAATATCTGGAGAAATGTGGGCCTCCTCCTCCCCTTATAGCCCTCCTTCCCTCTCCGAGTGAGCTCTCCGCTGCAGTTGGGACGTTCGCTACCAATCTGAACTCTCGGTTAAAAGGGAGATGCCAGTGCAAGTGATGCCTCCTAACACATTAGTCGCAGTTGGTCCTTCCCTGTTCCAAGGATCCTTATGATTCCAACTGTTGTGGCAATGTGTGACACATACAAGGAGGTCATAGTAGTACTATTTATGTAGCAGAAATATTTAACATCTGGTACTTGCAAAGCAGAGGCACTGTGAGCCACAAAAATTAAACTAGACTGTGGCATTAGAATGTATTAAGTCCCTATAGCTTTGTAATTAAGGAACATATCTGACATTTCTCCAATATCTGGAGAAATGTGGGCCTCCTCCTCCCCTTATAGCCCTCCTTCCCTCTCCGAGTGAGCTCTACGCTGCAGTTGGGACGTTCGCTACCAATCTGAACTCTCGGTTAAAAGGGAGATGCCAGTGCAAGTGATGCCTCCTAACACATTAGTCGCAGTTAGTCCTTCCCTGTTCCAAGGATCCTTATGATTCCAACTGTTGTGGCAATGTGTGACACATACAAGGAGGTCATAGTAGTACTATTTATGTAGCAGAAATATTTAACAATTGGTACTTGCAAAGCAGAGGCACTGTGAGCCACAAAAATTAAACTAGACTGTGGCATTAGAATGTATTAAGTCCCTATAGCTTTGTAATTAAGGAACATATCTGACATTTCTCCAATATCTGGAGAAATGTGGGCCTCCTCCTCCCCTTATAGCCCTCCTTCCCTCTCCGAGTGAGCTCTCCGCTGCAGTTGGGACGTTCGCTACCAATCTGAACTCTCGGTTAAAAGGGAGATGCCAGTGCAAGTGATGCCTCCTAACACATTAGTCGCAGTTGGTCCTTCCCTGTTCCAAGGATCCTTATGATTCCAACTGTTGTGGCAATGTGTGACACATACAAGGAGGTCATAGTAGTACTATTTATGTAGCAGAAATATTTAACAATTGGTACTTGCAAAGCAGAGGCACTGTGAGCCACAAAAATTAAACTAGACTGTGGCATTAGAATGTATTAAGTCCCTGTAGCTTTGTAATTAAGGAACATATCTGACATTTCTCCAATATCTGGAGAAATGTGGGCCACCTCCTCCCCTTATAGCCCTCCTTCCCTCTCCGAGTGAGCTCTCCGCTGCAGTTGGGATGTTCGCTACCAATCTGAACACTCGGTTAAAAGGGAGATGCCAGTGCAAGTGATGCCTCCTAACACATTAGTCGCAGTTGGTCCTTCCCTGTTCCAAGGATCCTTATGATTCCAACTGTTGTGGTAATGTGTGACACATACAAGGAGGTCATAGTAGTACTATTTATGTAGCAGAAATATTTAACAATTGGTACTTGCAAAGCAGAGGCACTGTGAGCCACAAAAATTAAACTAGACTGTGGCATTAGAATGTATTAAGTCCCTATAGCTTTGTAATTAAGGAACATATCTGACATTTCTCCAATATCTGGAGAAATGTGGGCCTCCTCCTCCCCTTATAGCCCTCCTTCCCTCTCCGAGTGAGCTCTCCGCTGCAGTTGGGACGTTCGCTACCGATCTGAACTCTCGGTTAAAAGGGAGATGCCAGTGCAAGTGATGCCTCCTAACACATTAGTCGCAGTTGGTCCTTCCCTGTTCCAAGGATCCTTATGATTCCAACTGTTGTGGCAATGTGTGACACATACAAGGAGGTCATAGTAGTAGTATTTATGTAGCAGAAATATTTAACAATTGGTACTTGCAAAGCAGAGGCACTGTGAGCCACAAAAATTAAACTAGACTGTGGCATTAGAATGTATTAAGTCCCTATAGCTTTGTAATTAAGGAACATATCTGACATTTCTCCAATATCTGGAGAAATGTGGGCCTCCTCCTCCCCTTATAGCCCTCCTTCCCTCTCCGAGTGAGCTCTCCGCTGCAGTTGGGACGTTCGCTACCAATCTGAACTCTCGGTTAAAAGGGAGATGCCAGTGCAAGTGATGCCTCCTAACACATTAGTCGCAGTTGGTCCTTCCCTGTTCCAAGGATCCTTATGATTCCAACTGTTGTGGCAATGTGTGACACATACAAGGAGGTCATAGTAGTACTATTTATGTAGCAGAAATATTTAACAACTGGTACTTGCAAAGCAGAGGCACTGTGAGCCACAAAAATTAAACTAGACTGTGGCATTAGAATGTATTAAGTCCCTATAGCTTTGTAATTAAGGAACATATCTGACATTTCTCCAATATCTGGAGAAATGTGGGCCTCCTCCTCCCCTTATAGCCCTCCTTCCCTCTCCGAGTGAGCTCTACGCTGCAGTTGGGACGTTCGCTACCAATCTGAACTCTCGGTTAAAAGGGAGATGCCAGTGCAAGTGATGCCTCCTAACACATTAGTCGCAGTTGGTCCTTCCCTGTTCCAAGGATCCTTATGATTCCAACTGTTGTGGCAATGTGTGACACATACAAGGAGGTCATAGTAGTACTATTTATGTAGCAGAAATATTTAACAATTGGTACTTGCAAAGCAGAGGCACTGTGAGCCACAAAAATTAAACTAGTCTGTGGCATTAGAATGTATTAAGTCCCTGTAGCTTTGTAATTAAGGAACATATCTGACATTTCTCCAATATCTGGAGAAATGTGGGCCACCTCCTCCCCTTATAGCCCTCCTTCCCTCTCCGAGTGAGCTCTCCGCTGCAGTTGGGATGTTCGCTACCAATCTGAACTCTCGGTTAAAAGGGAGATGCCAGTGCAAGTGATGCCTCCTAACACATTAGTCGCAGTTGGTCCTTCCCTGTTCCAAGGATCCTTATGATTCCAACTGTTGTGGTAATGTGTGACACATACAAGGAGGTCATAGTAGTACTATTTATGTAGCAGAAATATTTAACAATTGGTACTTGCAAAGCAGAGGCACTGTGAGCCACAAAAATTAAACTAGACTGTGGCATTAGAATGTATTAAGTCCCTATAGCTTTGTAATTAAGGAACATATCTGACATTTCTCCAATATCTGGAGAAATGTGGGCCTCCTCCTCCCCTTATAGCCCTCCTTCCCTCTCCGAGTGAGCTCTCCGCTGCAGTTGGGACGTTCACTACCGATCTGAACTCTCGGTTAAAAGGGAGATGCCAGTGCAAGTGATGCCTCCTAACACATTAGTCGCAGTTGGTCCTTCCCTGTTCCAAGGATCCTTATGATTCCAACTGTTGTGGCAATGTGTGACACATACAAGGAGGTCATAGTAGCACTATTTATGTAGCAGAAATATTTAACAATTGGTACTTGCAAAGCAGAGGCACTGTGAGCCACAAAAATTAAACTAGACTGTGGCATTAGAATGTATTAAGTCCCTATAGCTTTGTAATTAAGGAACATATCTGACATTTCTCCAATATCTGGAGAAATGTGGGCTTCCTCCTCCCCTTATAGCCCTCCTTCCCTCTCCGAGTGAGCTCTCCGCTGCAGTTGGGACGTTCGCTACCGATCTGAACTCTCGGTTAAAAGGGAGATGCCAGTGCAAGTGATGCCTCCTAACACATTAGTCGCAGTTGGTCCTTGTCAGTTCCAAGGATCCTTATGATTCCAACTGTTGTGGCAATGTGTGACACATACAAGGAGGTCATAGTAGTACTATTTATGTAGCAGAAATATTTAACAATTGGTACTTGCAAAGCAGAGGCACTGTGAGCCACAAAAATTAAACTAGACTGTGGCATTAGAATGTATTAAGTCCCTATAGCTTTGTAATTAAGGAACATATCTGACATTTCTCCAATTTCTGGAGAAATGTGGGCCTCCTCCTCCCCTTATAGCCCTCCTTCCCTCTCCGAGTGAGCTCTCCGCTGCAGTTGGGACGTTCGCTACCGATCTGAACTCTCGGTTAAAAGGGAGATGCCAGTGCAAGTGATGCCTCCTAACACATTAGTCGCAGTTGGTCCTTCCCTGTTCCAAGGATCCTTATGATTCCAACTGTTGTGGCAATGTGTGACACATACAAGGAGGTCATAGTAGTACTATTTATGTAGCAGAAATATTTAACAATTGGTACTTGCAAAGCAGAGGCACTGTGAGCCACAAAAATTAAACTAGACTGTGGCATTAGAATGTATTAAGTCCCTATAGCTTTGTAATTAAGGAACATATCTGACATTTCTCCAATATCTGGAGAAATGTGGGCCTCCTCCTCCCCTTATAGCCCTCCTTCCCTCTCCGAGTGAGCTCTCCGCTGCAGTTGGAACGTTCGCTACCAATCTGAACTCTCGGTTAAAAGGGAGATGCCAGTGCAAGTGATGCCTCCTAACATATTAGTCGCAGTTGGTCCTTCCCTGTTCCAAGGATCCTTATGATTCCAACTGTTGTGGCAATGTGTGACACATAGAAGGAGGTCATAGTAGTACTATTTATGTAGCAGAAATATTTAACAACTGGTACTTGCAAAGCAGAGGCACTGTGAGCCACAAAAATTAAACTAGACTGTGGCATTAGAATGTATTAAGTCCCTATAGCTTTGTAATTAAGGAACATATCTGACATTTCTCCAATATCTGGAGAAATGTGGGCCTCCTCCTCCCCTTATAGCCCTCCTTCCCTCTCCGAGTGAGCTCTCCGCTGCAGTTGGGACGTTCGCTACCAATCTGAACTCTCGGTTAAAAGGGAGATGCCAGTGCAAGTGATGCCTCCTAACACATTAGTCGCAGTTGGTCCTTCCCTGTTCCAAGGATCCTTATGATTCCAACTGTTGTGGCAATGTGTGACACATACAAGGAGGTCATAGTAGTACTATTTATGTAGCAGAAATATTTAACAATTGGTACTTGCAAAGCAGAGGCACTGTGAGCCACAAAAATTAAACTAGACTGTGGCATTAGAATGTATTAAGTCCCTATAGCTTTGTAATTAAGGAACATATCTGACATTTCTCCAATATCTGGAGAAATGTGGGCCTCCTCCTCCCCTTATAGCCCTCCTTCCCTCTCCGAGTGAGCTCTCCGCTGCAGTTGGGACGTTCGCTACCAATCTGAACTCTCGGTTAAAAGGGAGATGCCAGTGCAAGTGATGCCTCCTAACACATTAGTCGCAGTTGGTCCTTCCCTGTTCCAAGGATCCTTATGATTCCAACTGTTGTGGCAATGTGTGACACATACAAGGAGGTCATAGTAGTACTATTTATGTAGCAGAAATATTTAACAATTGGTACTTGCAAAGCAGAGGCACTGTGAGCCACAAAAATTAAACTAGACTGTGGCATTAGAATGTATTAAGTCCCTATAGCTTTGTAATTAAGGAACATATCTGACATTTCTCCAATATCTGGAGAAATGTGGGCCACCTCCTCCCCTTATAGCCCTCCTTCCCTCTCCGAGTGAGCTCTCCTTGCAGTTGGGACGTTCGCTACCAATCTGAACTCTCGGTTAAAAGGGAGATGCCAGTGCAAGTGATGCCTCCTAACACATTAGTCGCAGTTGGTCCTTCCCTGTTCCAAGGATCCTTATGATTCCAACTGTTGTGGTAATGTGTGACACATACAAGGAGGTCATAGTAGTACTATTTATGTAGCAGAAATATTTAACAATTGGTACTTGCAAAGCAGAGGCACTGTGAGCCACAAAAATTAAACTAGACTGTGGCATTAGAATGTATTAAGTCCCTATAGCTTTGTAATTAAGGAACATATCTGACATTTCTCCAATATCTGGAGAAATGTGGGCCTCCTCCTCCCCTTATAGCCCTCCTTCCCTCTCCGAGTGAGCTCTCCGCTGCAGTTGGGACGTTCACTACCGATCTGAACTCTCGGTTAAAAGGGAGATGCCAGTGCAAGTGATGCCTCCTAACACATTAGTCGCAGTTGGTCCTTCCCTGTTCCAAGGATCCTTATGATTCCAACTGTTGTGGCAATGTGTGACACATACAAGGAGGTCATAGTAGCACTATTTATGTAGCAGAAATATTTAACAATTGGTACTTGCAAAGCAGAGGCACTGTGAGCCACAAAAATTAAACTAGACTGTGGCATTAGAATGTATTAAGTCCCTATAGCTTTGTAATTAAGGAACATATCTGACATTTCTCCAATATCTGGAGAAATGTGGGCCTCCTCCTCCCCTTATAGCCCTCCTTCCCTCTCCGAGTGAGCTCTCCGCTGCAGTTGGGACGTTCGCTACCGATCTGAACTCTCGGTTAAAAGGGAGATGCCAGTGCAAGTGATGCCTCCTAACACATTAGTCGCAGTTGGTCTTTCCCTGTTCCAAGGATCCTTATGATTCCAACTGTTGTGGCAATGTGTGACACATACAAGGAGGTCATAGTAGTACTATTTATGTAGCAGAAATATTTAACAATTGGTACTTGCAAAGCAGAGGCACTGTGAGCCACAAAAACTAAACTAGACTGTGGCATTAGAATGTATTAAGTCCCTATAGCTTTGTAATTAAGGAACATATCTGACATTTCTCCAATATCTGGAGAAATGTGGGCCTCCTCCTCCCCTTATAGCCCTCCTTCCCTCTCCGAGTGAGCTCTCCGCTGCAGTTGGGACGTTCGCTACCGATCTGAACTCTCGGTTAAAAGGGAGATGCCAGTGCAAGTGATGCCTCCTAACACATTAGTCGCAGTTGGTCCTTGTCAGTTCCAAGGATCCTTATGATTCCAACTGTTGTGGCAATGTGTGACACATACAAGGAGGTCATAGTAGTACTATTTATGTAGCAGAAATATTTAACAATTGGTACTTGCAAAGCAGAGGCACTGTGAGCCACAAAAATTAAACTAGACTGTGGCATTAGATTGTATTAAGTCCCTATAGCTTTGTAATTAAGGAACATATCTGACATTTCTCCAATATCTGGAGAAATGTGGGCCTCCTCCTCCCCTTATAGCCCTCCTTCCCTCTCCGAGTGAGCTCTCCGCTGCAGTTGGGAAGTTCGCTACCGATCTGAACTCGCGGTTAAAAGGGAGATGCCAGTGCAAGTGATGCCTCCTAACACATTAGTCGCAGTTGGTCCTTCCCTGTTCCAAGGATCCTTATGATTCCAACTGTTGTGGCAATGTGTGACACTTACAAGGAGGTCATAGTAGTACTATTTATGTAGCAGAAATATTTAACAATTGGTACTTGCAAAGCAGAGGCACTGTGAGCCACAAAAATTAAACTAGACTGTGGCATTAGAATGTATTAAGTCCCTATAGCTTTGTAATTTAGGAACATATCTGACATTTCTCCAATATCTGGAGAAATGTGGTCCTCCTCCTCCCCTTATAGCCCTCCTTCCCTCTCCGAGTGAGCTCTCCGCTGCAGTTGGGACATTCGCTACCGATTTGAACTCGCGGTTAAAAGGGAGATGCCAGTGCAAGTGATGCCTCCTTACACATTAGTCGCAGTTGGTCCATCCCTGTTCCAAGGATCCTTATGATTCCAACTGTTGTGGCAATGTGTGACACATACAAGGAGGTCATAGTAGTACTATTTATGTAGCAGAAATATTTAACAATTGGTACTTGCAAAGCAGAGGCACTGTGAGCCACAAAAATTAAACTAGACTGTGGCATTAGAATGTATTAAGTCCCTATAGCTTTGTAATTAAGGAACATATCTGACATTTCTCCAATATCTGGAGAAATGTGGGCCTCCTCCTCCCCTTATAGCCCTCCTTCCCTCTCCGAGTGAGCTCTCCGCTGCAGTTGGGACGTTCGCTACCGATCTGAACTCTCGGTTAAAAGGGAGATGCCAGTGCAAGTGATGCCTCCTAACACATTAGTCGCAGTTGGTCCTTCCCTGTTCCAAGGATCCTTATGATTCCAACTGTTGTGGCAATGTGTGACACATACAAGGAGGTCATAGTAGTACTATTTATGTAGCAGAAATATTTAACAATTGGTACTTGCAAAGCAGAGGCACTGTGAGCCACAAAAATTAAACTAGACTGTGGCATTAGAATGTATTAAGTCCCTATAGCTTTGTAATTAAGGAACATATCTGACATTTCTCCAATATCTGGAGAAATGTGGGCCTCCTCCTCCCCTTATAGCCCTCCTTCCCTCTCCGAGTGAGCTCTCCGCTGCAGTTGGGACGTTCGCTACCGATCTGAACTCTCGGTTAAAAGGGAGATGTCAGTGCAAGTGATGATCCCTAACACATTAGTCGCAGTTGGTCCTTGTCAGTTCCAAGGATCCCTATGATTCCAACTGTTGTGGCAATGTGTGACACATACAAGGAGGTCATAGTAGTACTATTTATGTAGCAGAAATATTTAACAATTGGTACTTGCAAAGCAGAGGCACTGTGAGCCACAAAATTAAACTAGACTGTGGCATTAGAATGTATTAAGTCCCTTTAACTTTGTAATTAAGGAACATATCTGACATTTCTCCAATATCTGGAGAAATGTGGGCCTCCTCCTCCCCTTATAGCCCTCCTTCCCTCTCCGAGTGAGCTCTCCGCTGCAGTTGGGACGTTCGCTACCGATCTGAACTCTCGGTTAAAAGGGAGATGCCAGTGCAAGTGATGATCCCTAACACATTAGTCGCAGTTGGTCCTTGTCAGTTCCAAGGATCCTTATGATTCCAACTGTTGTGGCAATGTGTGACACATACAAGGAGGTCATAGTAGTACTATTTATGTAGCAGAAATATTTAACAATTGGTACTTGCAAAGCAGAGGCACTGTGAGCCACAAAATTAAACTAGACTGTGGCATTAGAATGTATTAAGTCCCTATAGCTTTGTAATTAAGGAACATATCTGACATTTCTCCAATATCTGGAGAAATGTGGGCCTCCTCCTCCCCTTATAGCCCTCCTTCCCTCTCCGAGTGAGCTCTCCGCTGCAGTTGGGATGTTCGCTACCGATCTGAACTCTCGGTTAAAAGGGAGATGTCAGTGCAAGTGATGATCCCTAACACATTAGTCGCAGTTGGTCCTTGTCAGTTCCAAGGATCCCTATGATTCCAACTGTTGTGGCAATGTGTGACACATACAAGGAGGTCATAGTAGTACTATTTATGTAGCAGAAATATTTAACAATTGGTACTTGCAAAGCAGAGGCACTGTGAGCCACAAAATTAAACTAGACTGTGGCAATAGAATGTATTAAGTCCCTTTAACTTTGTAATTAAGGAACATATCTGACATTTCTCCAATATCTGGAGAAATGTGGGCCTCCTCCTCCCCTTATAGCCCTCCTTCCCTCTCCGAGTGAGCTCTCCGCTGCAGTTGGGATGTTCGCTACCGATCTGAACTCTCGGTTAAAAGGGAGATGTCAGTGCAAGTGATGATCCCTAACACATTAGTCGCAGTTGGTCCTTGTCAGTTCCAAGGATCCCTATGATTCCAACTGTTGTGGCAATGTGTGACACATACAAGGAGGTCATAGTAGTACTATTTATGTAGCAGAAATATTTAACAATTGGTACTTGCAAAGCAGAGGCACTGTGAGCCACAAAATTAAACTAGACTGTGGCATTAGAATGTATTAAGTCCCTTTAACTTTGTAATTAAGGAACATATCTGACATTTCTCCAATATCTGGAGAAATGTGGGCCTCCTCCTCCCCTTATAGCCCTCCTTCCCTCTCCGAGTGAGCTCTCCGCTGCAGTTGGGACGTTCGCTACCGATCTGAACTCGCGGTTAAAAGGGAGATGCCAGTGCAAGTGATGATCCCTAACACATTAGTCGCAGTTGGTCCTTGTCAGTTCCAAGGATCCTTATGATTCCAACTGTTGTGGCAATGTGTGACACATACAAGGAGGTCATAGTAGTACTATTTATGTAGCAGAAATATTTAACAATTGGTACTTGCAAAGCAGAGGCACTGTGAGCCACAAAAATTAAACTAGACTGTGGCATTAGAATGTATTAAGTCCCTATAGCTTTGTAATTAAGGAACATATCTGACATTTCTCCAATATCTGGAGAAATGTGGGCCTCCTCCTCCCCTTATAGCCCTCCTTCCCTCTCCGAGTGAGCTCTCCGCTGCAGTTGGGATGTTCGCTACCGATCTGAACTCTCGGTTAAAAGGGAGATGTCAGTGCAAGTGATGCCTCCTAACACATTAGTCGCAGTTGGTCCTTCCCTGTTCCAAGGATCCTTATGATTCCAACTGTTGTGGCAATGTGTGACACATACAAGGAGGTCATAGTAGTACTATTTATGTAGCAGAGATATTTAACAATTGGTACTTGCAAAGCAGAGGCACTGTGAGCCACAAAAATTAAACTAGACTGTGGCATTAGAATGTATTAAGTCCCTATAGCTTTGTAATTAAGGAACACATCTGACATTTCTCCAATATCTGGAGAAATGTGGGCCTCCTCCTCCCCTTATAGCCCTCCTTCCCTCTCCGAGTGAGCTCTCCGCTGCAGTTGGGACGTTCGCTACCGATCTGAACTCTCGGTTAAAAGGGAGATGCCAGTGCAAGTGATGACTCCTAACACATTAGTCGCAGTTGGTCCTTGTCAGTTCCAAGGATCCTTATGATTCCAACTGTTGTGGCAATGTGTGACACATACAAGGAGGTCATAGTAGTACTATTTATGTAGCAGAAATATTTAACAATTGGTACTTGCAAAGCAGAGGCTCTGTGAGCCACAAAAATTAAACTAGACTGTGGCATTAGAATGTATTAAGTCCCTATAGCTTTGTAATTAAGGAACATATCTGACATTTCTCCAATATCTGGAGAAATGTGGGCCTCCTCCTCCCCTTATAGCCCTCCTTCCCTCTCCGAGTGAGCTCTCCGCTGCAGTTGGGACGTTCGCTACCGATCTGAACTCGCGGTTAAAAGGGAGATGCCAGTGCAAGTGATGCCTCCTAACACATTAGTCGCAGTTGGTCCTTCCCTGTTCCAACGATCCTTATGATTCCAACTGTTGTGGCAATGTGTGACACATACAAGGAGGTCATAGTAGTACTATTTATGTAGCAGAAATATTTAACAATTGGTACTTGCAAAGCAGAGGCACTGTGAGCCACAAAAATTAAACTAGACTGTGGCATTAGAATGTATTAAGTCCCTATAGCTTTGTAATTAAGGAACATATCTGACATTTCTCCAATATCTGGAGAAATGTGGGCCTCCTCCTCCCCTTATAGCCCTCCTTCCCTCTCCGAGTGAGCTCTCCGCTGCAGTTGGGACGTTCGCTACCGATCTGAACTCTCGGTTAAAAGGGAGATGCCAGTGCAAGTGATGCCTCCTAACACATTAGTCGCAGTTGGTCCTTCCCTGTTCCAAGGATCCTTATGATTCCAACTGTTGTGGCAATGTGTGACACATACAAGGAGGTCATAGTAGTACTATTTATGTAGCAGAAATATTTAACAATTGGTACTTGCAAAGCAGAGGCACTGTGAGCCACAAAAATTAAACTAGACTGTGGCATTAGAATGTATTAAGTCCCTATAGCTTTGTAATTAAGGAACATATCTGACATTTCTCCAATATCTGGAGAAATGTGGGCCTCCTCCTCCCCTTATAGCCCTCCTTCCCTCTCCGAGTGAGCTCTCCGCTGCAGTTGGGACGTTCGCTACCAATCTGAAGTCTCGGTTAAAAGGGAGATGCCAGTGCAAGTGATGCCTCCTAACACATTAGTCGCAGTTGGTCCTTCCCTGTTCCAAGGATCCTTATGATTCCAACTGTTGTGGCAATGTGTGACACATACAAGGAGGTCATAGTAGTACTATTTATGTAGCAGAAATATTTAACAATTGGTACTTGCAAAGCAGAGGCACTGTGAGCCACAAAAATTAAACTAGACTGTGGCATTAGAATGTTTAAGTCCCTATAGCTTTGTAATTAAGGAACATATCTCACATTTCTCCAATATCTGGAGAAATGTGGGCCTCCTCCTCCCCTTATAGCCCTCCTTCCCTCTCCGAGTGAGCTCTCCGCTGCAGTTGGGACGTTCACTACCGATCTGAACTCTCGGTTAAAAGGGAGATGCCAGTGCAAGTGATGCCTCCTAACACATTAGTCGCAGTTGGTCCTTCCCTGTTCCAAGGATCCTTATGATTCCAACTGTTGTGGCAATGTGTGACACATACAAGGAGGTCATAGTAGTACTATTTATGTAGCAGAAATATTTAACAATTGGTACTTGCAAAGCAGAGGCACTGTGAGCCACAAAAATTAAACTAGACTGTGGCATTAGAATGTATTAAGTCCCTATAGCTTTGTAATTAAGGAACATATCTGACATTTCTCCAATATCTGGAGAAATGTGGGCCTCCTCATCCCCTTATAGCCCACCTTCCCTCTCCGAGTGAGCTCTCTGCTGCAGTTGGGACGTTCGCTACCAATCTGAACTCTCGGTTAAAAGGGAGATGCCAGTGCAAGTGATGCCTCCTAACACATTAGTCGCAGTTGGTCCTTCCCTGTTCCAAGGATCCTTATGATTCCAACTGTTGTGGCAATGTGTGACACATACAAGGAGGTCATAGTAGTACTATTTATGTAGCAGAAATATTTAACAATTGGTACTTGCAAAGCAGAGGCACTGTGAGCCACAAAAATTAAACTAGACTGTGGCATTAGAATGTATTAAGTCCCTATGGCTTTGTAATTAAGGAACATATCTGACATTTCTCCAATATCTGGAGAAATGTGGGCCACCTCCTCCCCTCATAGCCCTCCTTCCCTCTCTGAGTGAGCTCTTCGCTGCAGTTGGGACGTTCGCTACCAATCTGAACTCTCGGTTAAAAGGGAGATGCCAGTGCAAGTGATGATCCCTAACACATTAGTCGCAGTTGGTCCTTGTCAGTTCCAAGGATCCCTATGATTCCAACTGTTGTGGCAATGTGTGACACATACAAGGAGGTCATAGTAGTACTATTTATGTAGCAGAAATATTTAACAATTGGTACTTGCAAAGCAGAGGCACTGTGAGCCACAAAAATTAAACTAGACTGTGGCATTAGAATGTATTAAGTCCCTTTAACTTTGTAATTAAGGAACATATCTGACATTTCTCCAATATCTGGAGAAATGTGGGCCTCCTCCTCCCCTTATAGCCCTCCTTCCCTCTCCGAGTGAGCTCTCCGCTGCAGTTGGGACGTTCGCTACCGATCTGAACTCTCGGTTAAAAGGGAGATGCCAGTGCAAGTGATGCCTCCTAACACATTAGTCGCAGTTGGTCCTTCCCTGTTCCAAGGATCCTTATGATTCCAACTGTTGTGGCAATGTGTGACACATACAAGGAGGTCATAGTAGTACTATTTATGTAGCAGAAATATTTAACAATTGGTACTTGCAAAGCAGAGGCACTGTGAGCCACAAAAATTAAACTAGACTGTGGCATTAGAATGTATTAAGTCCCTATAGCTTTGTAATTAAGGAACATATCTGACATTTCTCCAATATTTGGAGAAATGTGGGCCACCTCCTCCCCTTATAGCCCTCCTTCCCTCTCCGAGTGAGCTCTCCGCTGCAGTTGGGACGTTCGCTACCGATCTGAACTCTCGGTTAAAAGGGAGATGCCAGTGCAAGTGATGCCTCCTAACACATTAGTCGCAGTTGGTCCTTGTCAGTTCCAAGGATCCTTATGATTCCAACTGTTGTGGCAATGTGTGACACATACAAGGAGGTCATAGTAGTACTATTTATGTAGCAGAAATATTTAACAATTGGTACTTGCAAAGCAGAGGCACTGTGAGCCACAAAAATTAAACTAGACTGTGGCATTAGAATGTATTAAGTCCCTATAGCTTTGTAATTAAGGAACATATCTGACATTTCTCCAATATCTGGAGAAATGTGGGCCTCCTCCTCCCCTTATAGCCCTCCTTCCCTCTCCGAGTGAGCTCTCCGCTGCAGTTGGGACGTTCGCTACCGATCTGAACTCTCGGTTAAAAGGGAGATGCCAGTGCAAGTGATGCCTCCTAACACATTAGTCGCAGTTGGTCCTTCCCTGTTCCAAGGATCCTTATGATTCCAACTGTTGTGGCAATGTGTGACACATACAAGGAGGTCATAGTAGTACTATTTATGTAGCAGAAATATTTAACAATTGGTACTTGCAAAGCAGAGGCACTGTGAGCCACAAAAATTAAACTAGACTGTGGCATTAGAATGTTTAAGTCCCTATAGCTTTGTAATTAAGGAACATATCTCACATTTCTCCAATATCTGGAGAAATGTGGGCCTCCTCCTCCCCTTATAGCCCTCCTTCCCTCTCCGAGTGAGCTCTCCGCTGCAGTTGGGACGTTCACTACCGATCTGAACTCTCGGTTAAAAGGGAGATGCCAGAGCAAGTGATGCCTCCTAACACATTAGTCGCAGTTGGTCCTTGTCAGTTCCAAGGATCCTTATGATTCCAACTGTTGTGGCAATGTGTGACACATACAAGGAGGTCATAGTAGTACTATTTATGTAGCAGAAATATTTAACAATTGGTACTTGCAAAGCAGAGGCACTGTGAGCCACAAAAATTAAACTAGACTGTGGCATTAGAATGTATTAAGTCCCTATAGCTTTGTAATTAAGGAACATATCTGACATTTCTCCAATATCTGGAGAAATGTGGGCCTCCTCATCCCCTTATAGCCCACCTTCCCTCTCCGAGTGAGCTCTCTGCTGCAGTTGGGACGTTCGCTACCAATCTGAACTCTCGGTTAAAAGGGAGATGCCAGTGCAAGTGATGCCTCCTAACACATTAGTCGCAGTTGGTCCTTCCCTGTTCCAAGGATCCTTATGATTCCAACTGTTGTGGCAATGTGTGACACATACAAGGAGGTCATAGTAGTACTATTTATGTAGCAGAAATATTTAACAATTGGTACTTGCAAAGCAGAGGCACTGTGAGCCACAAAAATTAAACTAGACTGTGGCATTAGAATGTATTAAGTCCCTATGGCTTTGTAATTAAGGAACATATCTGACATTTCTCCAATATCTGGAGAAATGTGGGCCACCTCCTCCCCTCATAGCCCTCCTTCCCTCTCTGAGTGAGCTCTTCGCTGCAGTTGGGACGTTCGCTACCAATCTGAACTCTCGGTTAAAAGGGAGATGCCAGTGCAAGTGATGATCCCTAACACATTAGTCGCAGTTGGTCCTTGTCAGTTCCAAGGATCCCTATTATTCCAACTGTTGTGGCAATGTGTGACACATACAAGGAGGTCATAGTAGTACTATTTATGTAGCAGAAATATTTAACAATTGGTACTTGCAAAGCAGAGGCACTGTGAGCCACAAAAATTAAACTAGACTGTGGCATTAGAATGTATTAAGTCCCTTTAACTTTGTAATTAAGGAACATATCTGACATTTCTCCAATATCTGGAGAAATGTGGGCCTCCTCCTCCCCTTATAGCCCTCCTTCCCTCTCCGAGTGAGCTCTCCGCTGCAGTTGGGACGTTCGCTACCGATCTGAACTCTCGGTTAAAAGGGAGATGCCAGTGCAAGTGATGCCTCCTAACACATTAGTCGCAGTTGGTCCTTCCCTGTTCCAAGGATCCTTATGATTCCAACTGTTGTGGCAATGTGTGACACATACAAGGAGGTCATAGTAGTACTATTTATGTAGCAGAAATATTTAACAATTGGTACTTGCAAAGCAGAGGCACTGTGAGCCACAAAAATTAAACTAGACTGTGGCATTAGAATGTATTAAGTCCCTACAGCTTTGTAATTAAGGAACATATCTGACATTTCTCCAATATTTGGAGAAATGTGGGCCACCTCCTCCCCTTATAGCCCTCCTTCCCTCTCCGAGTGAGCTCTCCGCTGCAGTTGGGACGTTCGCTACCGATCTGAACTCTCGGTTAAAAGGGAGATGCCAGTGCAAGTGATGCCTCCTAACACATTAGTCGCAGTTGGTCCTTGTCAGTTCCAAGGATCCTTATGATTCCAACTGTTGTGGCAATGTGTGACACATACAAGGAGGTCATAGTAGTACTATTTATGTAGCAGAAATATTTAACAATTGGTACTTGCAAAGCAGAGGCACTGTGAGCCACAAAAATTAAACTAGACTGTGGCATTAGAATGTATTAAGTCCCTATAGCTTTGTAATTAAGGAACATATCTGACATTTCTCCAATATCTGGAGAAATGTGGGCCTCCTCCTCCCCTTATAGCCCTCCTTCCCTCTCCGAGTGAGCTCTCCGCTGCAGTTGGGACGTTCGCTACCGATCTGAACTCTCGGTTAAAAGGGAGATGCCAGTGCAAGTGATGCCTCCTAACACATTAGTCGCAGTTGGTCCTTCCCTGTTCCAAGGATCCTTATGATTCCAACTGTTGTGGCAATGTGTGACACATACAAGGAGGTCATAGTAGTACTATTTATGTAGCAGAAATATTTAACAATTGGTACTTGCAAAGCAGAGGCACTGTGAGCCACAAAAATGAAACTAGACTGTGGCATTAGAATGTTTAAGTCCCTATAGCTTTGTAATTAAGGAACATATCTCACATTTCTCCAATATCTGGAGAAATGTGGGCCTCCTCCTCCCCTTATAGCCCTCCTTCCCTCTCCGAGTGAGCTCTCCGCTGCAGTTGGGACGTTCACTACCGATCTGAACTCTCGGTTAAAAGGGAGATGCCAGTGCAAGTGATGCCTCCTAACACATTAGTCGCAGTTGGTCCTTCCCTGTTCCAAGGATCCTTATGATTCCAACTGTTGTGGCAATGTGTGACACATACAAGGAGGTCATAGTAGTACTATTTATGTAGCAGAAATATTTAACAATTGGTACTTGCAAAGCAGAGGCACTGTGAGCCACAAAAATTAAACTAGACTGTGGCATTAGAATGTATTAAGTCCCTATAGCTTTGTAATTAAGGAACATATCTGACATTTCTCCAATATCTGGAGAAATGTGGGCCTCCTCATCCCCTTATAGCCCACCTTCCCTCTCCGAGTGAGCTCTCTGCTGCAGTTGGGACGTTCGCTACCAATCTGAACTCTCGGTTAAAAGGGAGATGCCAGTGCAAGTGATGCCTCCTAACACATTAGTCGCAGTTGGTCCTTCACTGTTCCAAGGATCCTTATGATTCCAACTGTTGTGGCAATGTGTGACACATACAAGGAGGTCATAGTAGTACTATTTATGTAGCAGAAATATTTAACAATTGGTACTTGCAAAGCAGAGGCACTGTGAGCCGCAAAAATTAAACTAGACTGTGGCATTAGAATGTATTAAGTCCCTATGGCTTTGTAATTAAGGAACATATCTGACATTTCTCCAATATCTGGAGAAATGTGGGCCACCTCCTCCCCTCATAGCCCTCCTTCCCTCTCTGAGTGAGCTCTCCGCTGCAGTTGGGACGTTCGCTACCAATCTGAACTCTCGGTTAAAAGGGAGATGCCAGTGCAAGTGATGCCTCCTAACACATTAGTCGCAGTTGGTCCTTCCCTGTTCCAAGGATCCTTATGATTCCAACTGTTGTGGCAATGTGTGACACATACAAGGAGGTCATAGTAGTACTATTTATGTAGCAGAAATATTTAACAATTGGTACTTGCAAAGCAGAGGCACTGTGAGCCACAAAAATTAAACTAGACTGTGGCATTAGAATGTATTAAGTCCCTATAGCTTTGTAATTAAGGAACATATCTGACATTTCTCCAATATCTGGAGAAATGTGGGCCTCCTCCTCCCCTTATAGCCCTCCTTCCCTCTCCGAGTGAGCTCTCCGCTGCAGTTGGGACGTTCGCTACCGATCTGAACTCTCGGTTAAAAGGGAGATGCCAGTGCAAGTGATGCCTCCTAACACATTAGTCGCAGTTGGTCCTTGTCAGTTCCAAGGATCCTTACGATTCCAACTGTTGTGGCAATGTGTGACACATACAAGGAGGTCATAGTAGTACTATTTATGTAGCAGAAATATTTAACAATTGGTACTTGCAAAGCAGAGGCACTGTGAGCCACAAAAATTAAACTAGACTGTGGCATTAGAATGTATTAAGTCCCTATAGCTTTGTAATTAAGGAACATATCTGACATTTCTCCAATATCTGGAGAAATGTGGGCCTCCTCCTCCCCTTATAGCCCTCCTTCCCGCTCCGAGTGAGCTCTCCTCTGCAGTTGGGACGTTCGCTACCGATCTGAACTCTCGGTTAAAAGGGAGATGCCAGTGCAAGTGATGCCTCCTAACACATTAGTCGCAGTTGGTCCTTCCCTGTTCCAAGGATTCTTATGATTCCAACTGTTGTGGCAATGTGTGACACATACAAGGAGGTCATAGTAGTACTATTTATGTAGCAGAAATATTTAACAATTGGTACTTGCAAAGCAGAGGCACTGTGAGCCACAAAAATTAAACTAGACTGTGGCATTAGAATGTATTAAGTCCCTATGGCTTTGTAATTAAGGAACATATCTGACATTTCTCCAATATCTGGAGAAATGTGGGCCACCTCCTCCCCTTATAGCCCTCCTTCCCTCTCCGAGTGAGCTCTCCGCTGCAGTTGGGACGTTTGCTACCAATCTGAACTCTCGGTTAAAAGGGAGATGCCAGTGCAAGTGATGCCTCCTAACACATTAGTCGCAGTTGGTCCTTCCCTGTTCCAAGGATCCTTATGATTCCAACTGTTGTGGCAATGTGTGACACATACAAGGAGGTCATAGTAGTACTATTTATGTAGCAGAAATATTTAACAATTGGTACTTGCAAAGCAGAGGCACTGTGAGCCACAAAAATTAAACTAGACTGTGGCATTAGAGTGTATTAAGTCCCTATAGCTTTGTAATTAAGGAACATATCTGACATTTCTCCAATATCTGGAGAAATGTGGGCCTCCTCCTCCCCTTATAGCCCTCCTTCCCTCTCCGAGTGAGCTCTCCGCTGCAGTTGGGACGTTCGCTACCGATCTGAACTCTCGGTTAAAAGGGAGATGCCAGTGCAAGTGATGCCTCCTAACACATTAGTCGCAGTTGGTCCTTCCCTGTTCCAAGGATCCTTATGATTCCAACTGTTGTGGCAATGTGTGACACATACAAGGAGGTCATAGTAGTACTATTTATGTAGCAGAAATATTTAACAATTGGTACTTGCAAAGCAGAGGCACTGTGAGCCACAAAAATTAAACTAGACTGTGGCATTAGAATGTATTAAGTCCCTTTAACTTTGTAATTAAGGAACATATCTGACATTTCTCCAATATCTGGAGAAATGTGGGCCTCCTCCTCCCCTTATAGCCCTCCTTCCCTCTCCGAGTGAGCTCTCCGCTGCAGTTGGGACGTTCGCTACCGATCTGAACTCTCGGTTAAAAGGGAGATGCCAGTGCAAGTGATGCCTCCTAACACATTAGTCGCAGTTGGTCCTTCCCTGTTCCAAGGATCCTTATGATTCCAACTGTTGTGGCAATGTGTGACACATACAAGGAGGTCATAGTAGTACTATTTATGTAGCAGAAATATTTAACAATTGGTACTTGCAAAGCAGAGGCACTGTGAGCCACAAAAATTAAACTAGACTGTGGCATTAGAATGTATTAAGTCCCTATAGCTTTGTAATTAAGGAACATATCTGACATTTCTCCAATATCTGGAGAAATGTGGGCCACCTCCTCCCCTTATAGCCCTCCTTCCCTCTCCGAGTGAGCTCTCCGCTGCAGTTGGGACGTTCGCTACCGATCTGAACTCTCGGTTAAAAGGGAGATGCCAGTGCAAGTGATGCCTCCTAACACATTAGTCGCAGTTGGTCCTTGTCAGTTCCAAGGATCCTTATGATTCCAACTGTTGTGGCAATGTGTGACACATACAAGGAGGTCATAGTAGTACTATTTATGTAGCAGAAATATTTAACAATTGGTACTTGCAAAGCAGAGGCACTGTGAGCCACAAAAATTAAACTAGACTGTGGCATTAGAATGTATTAAGTCCCTATAGCTTTGTAATTAAGGAACATATCTGACATTTCTCCAATATCTGGAGAAATGTGGGCCTCCTCCTCCCCTTATAGCCCTCCTTCCCTCTCCGAGTGAGCTCTCCGCTGCAGTTGGGACGTTCGCTACCGATCTGAACTCTCGGTTAAAAGGGAGATGCCAGTGCAAGTGATGCCTCCTAACACATTAGTCGCAGTTGGTCCTTCCCTGTTCCAAGGATCCTTATGATTCCAACTGTTGTGGCAATGTGTGACACATACAAGGAGGTCATAGTAGTACTATTTATGTAGCAGAAATATTTAACAATTGGTACTTGCAAAGCAGAGGCACTGTGAGCCACAAAAATGAAACTAGACTGTGGCATTAGAATGTTTAAGTCCCTATAGCTTTGTAATTAAGGAACATATCTCACATTTCTCCAATATCTGGAGAAATGTGTGCCTCCTCCTCCCCTTATAGCCCTCCTTCCCTCTCCGAGTGAGCTCTCCGCTGCAGTTGGGACGATCACTACCGATCTGAACTCTCGGTTAAAAGGGAGATGCCAGTGCAAGTGATGCCTCCTAACACATTAGTCGCAGTTGGTCCTTCCCTGTTCCAAGGATCCTTATGATTCCAACTGTTGTGGCAATGTGTGACACATACAAGGAGGTCATAGTAGTACTATTTATGTAGCAGAAATATTTAACAATTGGTACTTGCAAAGCAGAGGCACTGTGAGCCACAAAAATTAAACTAGACTGTGGCATTAGAATGTATTAAGTCCCTATAGCTTTGTAATTAAGGAACATATCTGACATTTCTCCAATATCTGGAGAAATGTGGGCCTCCTCATCCCCTTATAGCCCACCTTCCCTCTCCGAGTGAGCTCTCTGCTGCAGTTGGGACGTTCGCTACCGATCTGAACTCTCGGTTAAAAGGGAGATGCCAGTGCAAGTGATGCCTCCTAACACATTAGTCGCAGTTGGTCCTTGTCAGTTCCAAGGATCCTTACGATTCCAACTGTTGTGGCAATGTGTGACACATACAAGGAGGTCATAGTAGTACTATTTATGTAGCAGAAATATTTAACAATTGGTACTTGCAAAGCAGAGGCACTGTGAGCCACAAAAATTAAACTAGACTGTGGCATTAGAATGTATTAAGTCCCTATAGCTTTGTAATTAAGGAACATATCTGACATTTCTCCAATATCTGGAGAAATGTGGGCCTCCTCCTCCCCTTATAGCCCTCCTTCCCGCTCCGAGTGAGCTCTCCTCTGCAGTTGGGACGTTCGCTACCGATCTGAACTCTCGGTTAAAAGGGAGATGCCAGTGCAAGTGATGCCTCCTAACACATTAGTCGCAGTTGGTCCTTCCCTGTTCCAAGGATTCTTATGATTCCAACTGTTGTGGCAATGTGTGACACATACAAGGAGGTCATAGTAGTACTATTTATGTAGCAGAAATATTTAACAATTGGTACTTGCAAAGCAGAGGCACTGTGAGCCACAAAAATTAAACTAGACTGTGGCATTAGAATGTATTAAGTCCCTATGGCTTTGTAATTAAGGAACATATCTGACATTTCTCCAATATCTGGAGAAATGTGGGCCACCTCCTCCCCTTATAGCCCTCCTTCCCTCTCCGAGTGAGCTCTCCGCTGCAGTTGGGACGTTTGCTACCAATCTGAACTCTCGGTTAAAAGGGAGATGCCAGTGCAAGTGATGCCTCCTAACACATTAGTCGCAGTTGGTCCTTCCCTGTTCCAAGGATCCTTATGATTCCAACTGTTGTGGCAATGTGTGACACATACAAGGAGGTCATAGTAGTACTATTTATGTAGCAGAAATATTTAACAATTGGTACTTGCAAAGCAGAGGCACTGTGAGCCACAAAAATTAAACTAGACTGTGGCATTAGAGTGTATTAAGTCCCTATAGCTTTGTAATTAAGGAACATATCTGACATTTCTCCAATATCTGGAGAAATGTGGGCCTCCTCCTCCCCTTATAGCCCTCCTTCCCTCTCCGAGTGAGCTCTCCGCTGCAGTTGGGACGTTCGCTACCGATCTGAACTCTCGGTTAAAAGGGAGATGCCAGTGCAAGTGATGCCTCCTAACACATTAGTCGCATTTGGTCCTTCCCTGTTCCAAGGATCCTTATGATTCCAACTGTTGTGGCAATGTGTGACACATACAAGGAGGTCATAGTAGTACTATTTATGTAGCAGAAATATTTAACAATTGGTACTTGCAAAGCAGAGGCACTGTGAGCCACAAAAATTAAACTAGACTGTGGCATTAGAGTGTATTAAGTCCCTATAGCTTTGTAATTAAGGAACATATCTGACATTTCTCCAATATCTGGAGAAATGTGGGCCTCCTCCTCCCCTTATAGCCCTCCTTCCCTCTCCGAGTGAGCTCTCCGCTGCAGTTGGGACGTTCGCTACCGATCTGAACTCTCGGTTAAAAGGGAGATGCCAGTGCAAGTGATGCCTCCTAACACATTAGTCGCATTTGGTCCTTCCCTGTTCCAAGGATCCTTATGATTCCAACTGTTGTGGCAATGTGTGACACATACAAGGATGTCATAGTAGTACTATTTATGTAGCAGAAATATTTAACAATTGGTACTTGCAAAGCAGAGGCACTGTGAGCCACAAAAATTAAACTAGACTGTGGCATTAGAATGTATTAAGTCCCTATAGCTTTGTAATTAAGGAACATATCTGACATTTCTCCAATATCTGGAGAAATGTGGGCCACCTCCTCCCCTTATAGCCCTCCTTCCCTCTCCGAGTGAGCTCTCCGCTGCAGTTGGGACGTTCGCTACCGATCTGAACTCTCGGTTAAAAGGGAGATGCCAGTGCAAGTGATGCCTCCTAACACATTAGTCGCAGTTGGTCCTTGTCAGTTCCAAGGATCCTTATGATTCCAACTGTTGTGGCAATGTGTGACACATACAAGGAGGTCATAGTAGTACTATTTATGTAGCAGAAATATTTAACAATTGGTACTTGCAAAGCAGAGGCACTGTGAGCCACAAAAATTAAACTAGACTGTGGCATTAGAATGTATTAAGTCCCTATAGCTTTGTAATTAAGGAACATATCTGACATTTCTCCAATATCTGGAGAAATGTGGGCCTCCTCCTCCCCTTATAGCCCTCCTTCCCTCTCCGAGTGAGCTCTCCGCTGCAGTTGGGACGTTCGCTACCGATCTGAACTCTCGGTTAAAAGGGAGATGCCAGTGCAAGTGATGCCTCCTAACACATTAGTCGCAGTTGGTCCTTCCCTGTTCCAAGGATCCTTATGATTCCAACTGTTGTGGCAATGTGTGACACATACAAGGAGGTCATAGTAGTACTATTTATGTAGCAGAAATATTTAACAATTGGTACTTGCAAAGCAGAGGCACTGTGAGCCACAAAAATTAAACTAGACTGTGGCATTAGAATGTATTAAGTCCCTATAGCTTTGTAATTAAGGAACATATCTGACATTTCTCCAATATTTGGAGAAATGTGGGCCACCTCCTCCCCTTATAGCCCTCCTTCCCTCTCCGAGTGAGCTCTCCGCTGCAGTTGGGACGTTCGATACCAATCTGAACTCTCGGTTAAAAGGGAGATGCCAGTGCAAGTGATGCCTCCTAACACATTAGTCGCAGTTGGTCCTTCCCTGTTCCAAGGATCCTTATGATTCCAACTGTTGTGGCAATGTGTGACACATACAAGGAGGTCATAGTAGTACTATTTATGTAGCAGAAATATGTAACAAGTGGTACTTGCAAAGCAGAGGCACTGTGAGCCACAAAAATTAAACTAGACTGTGGCATTAGAATGTATTAAGTCCCTATAGCTTTGTAATTAAGGAACATATCTGACATTTCTCCAATATCTGGAGAAATGTGGGCCTCCTCCTCCCCTTATAGCCCTCCTTCCCTCTCCGAGTGAGCTCTCCGCTGCAGTTGGGACGTTCGCTACCGATCTGAACTCGCGGTTAAAAGGGAGATGCCAGTGCAAGTGATGCCTCCTAACACATTAGTCGCAGTTGGTCCTTCCCTGTTCCAAGGATCCTTATGATTCCAACTGTTGTGGCAATGTGTGACACATACAAGGAGGTCATAGTAGTACTATTTATGTAGCAGAAATATTTAACAATTGGTACTTGCAAAGCAGAGGCACTGTGAGCCACAAAAATTAAACTAGACTGTGGCATTAGAATGTATTAAGTCCCTATAGCTTTGTAATTAAGGAACATATCTGACATTTCTCCAATATTTGGAGAAATGTGGGCCACCTCCTACCCTTATAGCCCTCCTTCCCTCTCCGAGTGAGCTCTCCGCTGCAGTTGAGACGTTCGTAACCAATCTGAACTCTCGGTTAAAAGGGAGATGCCAGTGCAAGTGATGCCTCCTAACACATTATTCGCAGTTGGTCCTTCCCTGTTCCAAGGATCCTTATGATTCCAACTGTTGTGGCAATGTGTGACACATACAAGGAGGTCATAGTAGTACTATTTATGTAGCAGAAATATTTAACAATTGGTACTTGCAAAGCAGAGGCACTGTGAGCCACAAAAATTAAACTAGACTGTGGCATTAGAATGTATTAAGTCCCTATAGCTTTGTAATTAAGGAACATATCTGACATTTCTCCAATATCTGGAGAAATGTGGGCCTCCTCCTCCCCTTATAGCCCTCCTTCCCTCTCCGAGTGAGCTCTCCGCTGCAGTTGGGACGTTCGCTACCGATCTGAACTCTCGGTTAAAAGGGAGATGCCAGTGCAAGTGATGCCTCCTAACACATTAGTCGCAGTTGGTCCTTCCCTGTTCCAAGGATCCTTATGATTCCAACTGTTGTGGCAATGTGTGACACATACAAGGAGGTCATAGTAGTACTATTTATGTAGCAGAAATATTTAACAATTGGTACTTGCAAAGCAGAGGCACTGTGAGCCACAAAAATTAAACTAGACTGTGGCATTAGAATGTATTAAGTCCCTATAGCTTTGTAATTAAGGAACATATCTAACATTTCTCCAATATTTGGAGAAATGTGGGCCACCTCCTCCCCTTATAGCCCTCCTTCCCTCTCCGAGTGAGCTCTCCGCTGCAGTTGGGACGTTCGCTACCGATCTGAACTCTCGGTTAAAAGGGAGATGCCAGTGCAAGTGATGCCTCCTAACACATTAGTCGCAGTTGGTCCTTGTCAGTTCCAAGGATCCTTATGATTCCAACTGTTGTGGCAATGTGTGACACATACAAGGAGGTCATAGTAGTACTATTTATGTAGCAGAAATATTTAACAATTGGTACTTGCAAAGCAGAGGCACTGTGAGCCACAAAAATTAAACTAGACTGTGGCATTAGAATGTATTAAGTCCCTATAGCTTTGTAATTAAGGAATATCTGACATTTCTCCAATATCTGGAGAAATGTGGGCCTCCTCCTCCCCTTATAGCCCTCCTTCCCTCTCCGAGTGAGCTCTCCGCTGCAGCTGGGACGTTCGCTACCGATCTGAACTCTCGGTTAAAAGGGAGATGCCAGTGCAAGTGATGCCTCCTAACACATTAGTCGCAGTTGGTCCTTCCCTGTTCCAAGGATCCTTATGATTCCAACTGTTGTGGCAATGTGTGACACATACAAGGAGGTCATAGTAGTACTATTTATGTAGCAGAAATATTTAACAATTGGTACTTGCAAAGCAGAGGCACTGTGAGCCACAAAAATTAAACTAGACTGTGGCATTAGAATGTATTAAGTCCCTATAGCTTTGTAATTAAGGAACATATCTGACATTTCTCCAATATTTGGAGAAATGTGGGCCACCTCCTCCCCTTATAGCCCTCCTTCCCTCTCCGAGTGAGCTCTCCGCTGCAGTTGGGACGTTCGCTACCAATCTGAACTCTCGGTTAAAAGGGAGATGCCAGTCAAGTGATGCCTCCTAACACATTAGTCGCAGTTGGTCCTTCCCTGTTCCAAGGATCCTTATGATTCCAACTGTTGTGGCAATGTGTGACACATACAAGGAGGTCATAGTAGTACTATTTATGTAGCAGAAATATGTAACAAGTGGTACTTGCAAAGCAGAGGCACTGTGAGCCACAAAAATTAAACTAGACTGTGGCATTAGAATGTATTAAGTCCCTATAGCTTTGTAATTAAGGAACATATCTGACATTTCTCCAATATCTGGAGAAATGTGGGCCTCCTCCTCCCCTTATAGCCCTCCTTCCCTCTCCGAGTGAGCTCTCCGCTGCAGTTGGGGCGTTAGCTACCGATCTGAACTCTCGGTTAAAAGGGAGATGCCAGTGCAAGTGATGCCTCCTAACACATTAGTCGCAGTTGGTCCTTCCCTGTTCCAAGGATCCTTATGATTCCAACTGTTGTGGCAATGTGTGACACATACAAGGAGGTCATAGTAGTACTATTTATGTAGCAGAAATATTTAACAATTGGTACTTGCAAAGCAGAGGCACTGTGAGCCACAAAAATTAAACTAGACTGTGGCATTAGAATGTATTAAGTCCCTATAGCTTTGTAATTAAGGAACATATCTGACATTTCTCCAATATTTGGAGAAATGTGGGCCACCTCCTACCCTTATAGCCCTCCTTCCCTCTCCGAGTGAGCTCTCCGCTGCAGTTGAGACGTTCGCTACCAATCTGAACTCTCGGTTAAAAGGGAGATGCCAGTGCTAGTGATGCCTCCTAACACATTATTCGCAGTTGGTCCTTCCCTGTTCCAAGGATCCTTATGATTCCAACTGTTGTGGCAATGTGTGACACATACAAGGAGGTCATAGTAGTACTATTTATGTAGCAGAAATATTTAACAATTGGTACTTGCAAAGCAGAGGCACTGTGAGCCACAAAAATTAAACTAGACTGTGGCATTAGAATGTATTAAGTCCCTATAGCTTTGTAATTAAGGAACATATCTGACATTTCTCCAATATCTGGAGAAATGTGGGCCTCCTCCTCCCCTTATAGCCCTCCTTCCCTCTCCGAGTGAGCTCTCCGCTGCAGTTGGGACGTTCGCTACCGATCTGAACTCTCGGTTAAAAGGGAGATGCCAGTGCAAGTGATGCCTCCTAACACATTAGTCGCAGTTGGTCCTTGTCAGTTCCAAGGATCCTTATGATTCCAACTGTTGTGGCAATGTGTGACACATACAAGGAGGTCATAGTAGTACTATTTATGTAGCAGAAATATTTAACAATTGGTACTTGCAAAGCAGAGGCACTGTGAGCCACAAAAATTAAACTAGACTGTGGCATTAGAATGTATTAAGTTACTATAGCTTTGTAATTAAGGAACATATCTGACATTTCTCCAATATTTGGAGAAATGTGGGCCACCTCCTCCCCTTATAGCCCTCCTTCCCTCTCCGAGTGAGCTCTCCGCTGCAGTTGGGACGTTCGCTACCAATCTGAACTCTCGGTTAAAAGGGAGATGCCAGTGCAAGTAATGCCTCCTAACACATTAGTCGCAGTTGGTCCTTCCCTGTTCCAAGGTTCCTTATGATTCCAACTGTTGTGGCAATGTGTGACACATACAAGGAGGTCATAGTAGTACTATTTATGTAGCAGAAATATTTAACAAGTGGTACTTGCAAAGCAGAGGCACTGTGAGCCACAAAAATTAAACTAGACTGTGGCATTAGAATGTATTAAGTCCCTATAGCTTTGTAATTAAGGAACATATCTGACATTTCTCCAATATCTGGAGAAATGTGGGCCTCCTCCTCCCCTTATAGCCCTCCTTCCCTCTCCGAGTGAGCTCTCCGCTGCAGTTGGGACGTTCGCTACCGATCTGAACTCTCGGTTAAAAGGGAGATGCCAGTGCAAGTGATGCCTCCTAACACATTAGTCGCAGTTGGTCCTTCCCTGTTCCAAGGATCCTTATGATTCCAACTGTTGTGGCAATGTGTGACACATACAAGGAGGTCATAGTAGTACTATTTATGTAGCAGAAATATTTAACAATTGGTACTTGCAAAGCAGAGGCACTGTGAGCCACAAAAATTAAACTAGACTGTGGCATTAGAATGTATTAAGTCCCTATAGCTTTGTAATTAAGGAACATATCTGACATTTCTCCAATATTTGGAGAAATGTGGGCCACCTCCTCCCCTTATAGCCCTCCTTCCCTCTCCGAGTGAGCTCTCCGCTGCAGTTGAGACGTTCGCTACCAATCTGAACTCTCGGTTAAAAGGGAGATGCCAGTGCAAGTGATGCCTCCTAACACATTAGTCGCAGTTGGTCCTTCCCTGTTCCAAGGATCCTTATGATTCCAACTGTTGTGGCAATGTGTGACACATACAAGGAGGTCATAGTAGTACTATTTATGTAGCAGAAATATTTAACAATTGGTACTTGCAAAGCAGAGGCACTGTGAGCCACAAAAATTAAACTAGACTGTGGCATTAGAATGTATTAAGTCCCTATAGCTTTGTAATTAAGGAACATATCTGACATTTCTCCAATATCTGGAGAAATGTGGGCCTCCTCCTCCCCTTATAGCCCTCCTTCCCTCTCCGAGTGAGCTCTCCTTGCAGTTGGGACGTTCGCTACCGATCTGAACTCTCGGTTAAAAGGGAGATGCCAGTGCAAGTGATGCCTCCTAACACATTAGTCGCAGTTGGTCCTTCCCTGTTCCAAGGATCCTTATGATTCCAACTGTTGTGGCAATGTGTGACACATACAAGGAGGTCATAGTAGTACTATTTATGTAGCAGAAATATTTAACAATTGGTACTTGCAAAGCAGAGGCACTGTGAGCCACAAAAATTAAACTAGACTGTGGCATTAGAATGTATTAAGTCCCTATAGCTTTGTAATTAAGGAACATATCTGACATCTCTCCAATATCTGGAGAAATGTGGGCCTCCTCCTCCCCTTACAGCCCTCCTTCCCTCTCCGAGTGAGCTCTCCGCTGCAGTTGGGACGTTCGCTACCGATCTGAACTCGCGGTTAAAAGGGAGATGCCAGTGCAAGTGATGCCTCCTAACACATTAGTCGCAGTTGGTCCTTCCCTGTTCCAAGGATCCTTATGATTCCAACTGTTGTGGCAATGTGTGACACATACAAGGAGGTCATAGTAGTACTATTTATGTAGCAGAAATATTTAACAATTGGTACTTGCAAAGCAGAGGCACTGTGAGCCACAAAAATTAAACTAGACTGTGGCATTAGAATGTATTAAGTCCCTATAGCTTTGTAATTAAGGAACATATCTGACATTTCTCCAATATCTGGAGAAATGTGGGCCTCCTCCTCCCCTTATAGCCCTCCTTCCCTCTCCGAGTGAGCTCTCCTTGCAGTTGGGACGTTCGCTACCGATCTGAACTCTCGGTTAAAAGGGAGATGCCAGTGCAAGTGATGCCTCCTAACACATTAGTCGCAGTTGGTCCTTCCCTGTTCCAAGGATCCTTATGATTCCAACTGTTGTGGCAATGTGTGACACATACAAGGAGGTCATAGTAGTACTATTTATGTAGCAGAAATATTTAACAATTGGTACTTGCAAAGCAGAGGCACTGTGAGCCACAAAAATTAAACTAGACTGTGGCATTAGAATGTATTAAGTCCCTATAGCTTTGTAATTAAGGAACATATCTGACATCTCTCCAATATCTGGAGAAATGTGGGCCTCCTCCTCCCCTTACAGCCCTCCTTCCCTCTCCGAGTGAGCTCTCCGCTGCAGTTGGGACGTTCGCTACCGATCTGAACTCGCGGTTAAAAGGGAGATGCCAGTGCAAGTGATGCCTCCTAACACATTAGTCGCAGTTGGTCCTTCCCTGTTCCAAGGATCCTTATGATTCCAACTGTTGTGGCAATGTGTGACACATACAAGGAGGTCATAGTAGTACTATTTATGTAGCAGAAATATTTAACAATTGGTACTTGCAAAGCAGAGGCACTGTGAGCCACAAAAATTAAACTAGACTGTGGCATTAGAATGTATTAAGTCCCTATAGCTTTGTAATTAAGGAACATATCGGACATTTCTCCAATATCTGGAGAAATGTGGGCCTCCTCCTCCCCTTATAGCCCTCCTTCCCTCTCCGAGTGAGCTCTCCGCTGCAGTTTGGATGTTCGCTACCGATCTGAACTCTCGGTTAAAAGGGAGATGCCAGTGCAAGTGATGCCTCCTAACACATTAGTCGCAGTTGGTCCTTCCCTGTTCCAAGGATCCTTATGATTCCAACTGTTGTGGCAATGTGTGACACATACAAGGAGGTCATAGTAGTACTATTTATGTAGCAGAAATATTTAACAATTGGTACTTGCAAAGCAGAGGCACTGTGAGCCACAAAAATTAAACTAGACTGTGGCATTAGAATGTATTAAGTCCCTATAGCTTTGTAATTAAGGAACATATCTGACATTTCTCCAATATCTGGAGAAATGTGGGCCTCCTCCTCCCCTTATAGCCCTCCTTCCCTCTCCGAGTGAGCTCTCCGCTGCAGTTGGGACGTTCGCTACCGATCTGAACTCTCGGTTAAAAGGGAGATGCCAGTGCAAGTGATGCCTCCTAACACATTAGTCGCAGTTGGTCCTTGTCAGTTCCAAGGATCCTTATGATTCCAACTGTTGTGGCAATGTGTGACACATACAAGGAGGTCATAGTAGTACTATTTATGTAGCAGAAATATTTAACAATTGGTACTTGCAAAGCAGAGGCACTGTGAGCCACAAAAATTAAACTAGACTGTGGCATTAGAATGTATTAAGTCCCTTTAACTTTGTAATTAAGGAACATATCTGACATTTCTCCAATATCTGGAGAAATGTGGGCCTCCTCCTCCCCTTATAGCCCTCCTTCCCTCTCCGAGTGAGCTCTCCGCTGCAGTTTGGATGTTCGCTACCGATCTGAACTCTCGGTTAAAAGGGAGATGCCAGTGCAAGTGATGCCTCCTAACACATTAGTCGCAGTTGGTCCTTCCCTGTTCCAAGGATCCTTATGATTCCAACTGTTGTGGCAATGTGTGACACATACAAGGAGGTCATAGTAGTACTATTTATGTAGCAGAAATATTTAACAATTGGTACTTGCAAAGCAGAGGCACTGTGAGCCACAAAAATTAAACTAGACTGTGGCATTAGAATGTATTAAGTCCCTATAGCTTTGTAATTAAGGAACATATCTGACATTTCTCCAATATCTGGAGAAATGTGGGCCTCCTCCTCCCCTTATAGACCTCCTTCCCTCTCCGAGTGAGCTCTCCGCTGCAGTTGGGACGTTCGCTACCGATCTGAACTCTCGGTTAAAAGGCAGATGCCAGTGCAAGTGATGCCTCCTAACACATTAGTCGCAGTTGGTCCTTCCCTGTTCCAAGGATCCTTATGATTCCAACTGTTGTGGCAATGTGTGACACATACAAGAAGGTCATAGTAGTACTATTTATGTAGCAGAAATATTTAACAATTGGTACTTGCAAAGCAGAGGCTCTGTGAGCCACAAAAGTTAAACTAGACTGTGGCATTAGAATGTATTAAGTCCCTATAGCTTTGTAATTAAGGAACATATCTGACATTTCTCCAATATCTGGAGAAATGTGGGCCTCCTCCTCCCCTTATAGCCCTCCTTCCCTCTCCGAGTGAGCTCTCCGCTGCAGTTGGGACGTTCGCTACCGATCTGAACTCTCGGTTAAAAGGGAGATGCCAGTGCAAGTGATGCCTCCTAACACATTAGTCGCAGTTGGTCCTTCCCTGTTCCAAGGATCCTTATGATTCCAACTGTTGTGGCAATGTGTGACACATACAAGGAGGTCATAGTAGTACTATTTATGTAGCAGAAATATTTAACAATTGGTACTTGCAAAGCAGAGGCACTGTGAGCCACAAAAATTAAACTAGACTGTGGCATTAGAATGAATTAAGTCCCTTTAACTTTGTAATTAAGGAACATATCTGACATTTCTCTAATATCTGGAGAAATGTGGACCTCCTCCTCCCCTTATAGCCCTCCTTCCCTCTCTGAGTGAGCTCTCCGCTGCAGTTGGGACGTTCGCTACCGATCTGAACTCTCGGTTAAAAGGGAGATGCCAGTGCAAGTGATGATCCCTAACACATTAGTCGCAGTTGGTCCTTGTCAGTTCCAAGGATCCCTATGATTCCAACTGTTGTGGCAATGTGTGACACATACAAGGAGGTCATAGTAGTACTATTTATGTAGCAGAAATATTTAACAATTGGTACTTGCAAAGCAGAGGCACTGTGAGCCACAAAAATTAAACTAGACTGTGGCATTAGAATGTATTAAGTCCGTATAGCTTTGTAATTAAGGAACATATCTGACATTTCTCCAATATCTGGAGAAATGTGGGCTTCCTCCTCCCCTTATAGCCCTCCTTCCCTCTCCGAGTGAGCTCTCCGCTGCAGTTGGGACGTTCGCTACCGATCTGAACTCGCGGTTAAAAGGGAGATGCCAGTGCAAGTGATGCCTCCTAACACATTAGTTGCAGTTGGTCCTTCCCTGTTCCAAGGATCCTTATGATTCCAACTGTTGTGGCAATGTGTGACACATACAAGGAGGTCATAGTAGTACTATTTATGTAGCAGAAATATTTAACAATTGGTACTTGCAAAGCAGAGGCACTGTGAGCCACAAAAATTAAACTAGACTGTGGCATTAGAATGTATTAAGTCCCTATAGCTTTGTAATTAAGGAACATATCTGACATTTCTCCAATATCTGGAGAAATGTGGTCCTCCTCCTCCCCTTATAGCCCTCCTTCCCTCTCCGAGTGAGCTCTCCGCTGCAGTTGGGACGTTCGCTACCGATCTGAACTCGCGGTTAAAAGGGAGATGCCAGTGCAAGTGGTGCCTCATAACACATTAGTCGCAGTTGGTCCATCCCTGTTCCAAGGATCCTTATGATTCCAACTGTTGTGGCAATGTGTGACACATACAAGGAGGTCATAGTAGTACTATTTATGTAGCAGAAATATTTAACAATTGGTACTTGCAAAGCAGAGGCACTGTGAGCCACAAAAATTAAACTAGACTGTGGCATTAGAATGTATTAAGTCCCTTTAACTTTGTAATTAAGGAACATATCTGACATTTCTCCAATATCTGGAGAAATCTGGGCCTCCTCCTCCCCTTATAGCACTCCTTCCCTCTCCGAGTGAGCTCTCCGCTGCAGTTGGGACGTTCGCTACCGATCTGAACTCTCGGTTAAAAGGGAGATGCCAGTGCAAGTGATGCCTCCTAACACATTAGTCGCAGTTGGTCCTTCCCTGTTCCAAGGATCCTTATGATTCCAACTGTTGTGGCAATGTGTGACACATACAAGGAGGTCATAGTAGTACTATTTATGTAGCAGAAATATTTAACAATTGGTACTTGCAAAGCAGAGGCACTGTGAGCCACAAAAATTAAACTAGACTGTGGCATTAGAATGTATTAAGTCCCTATAGCTTTGTAATTAAGGAACATATCTGACATTTCTCCAATATCTGGAGAAATGTGGGCCTCCTCCTCCCCTTATAGCCCTCCTTCCCTCTCCGAGTGAGCTCTCCGCTGCAGTTGGGACGTTCGCTACCAATCTGAACTCTCGGTTAAAAGGGAGATGCCAGTGCAAGTGATGCCTCCTAACACATTAGTCGCAGTTGGTCCTTCCCTGTTCCAAGGATCCTTATGATTCCAACTGTTGTGGCAATGTGTGACACATACAAGGAGGTCATTGTAGTACTATTTATGTAGCAGAAATATTTAACAATTGGTACTTGCAAAGCAGAGGCACTGTGAGCCACAAAAATTAAACTAGACTGTGGCATTAGAATGTATTAAGTCCCTATAGCTTTGTAATTAAGGAACATATCTGACATTTCTCCAATATCTGGAGAAATGTGGGCCTCCTCCTCCCCTTATAGCCCTCCTTCCCTCTCCGAGTGAGCTCTCCGCTGCAGTTGGGACGTTCGCTACCGATCTGAACTCTCGGTTAAAAGGGAGATGCCAGTGCAAGTGATGCCTCCTAACACATTAGTCGCAGTTGGTCCTTCCCTGTTCCAAGGATCCTTATGATTCCAACTGTTGTGGCAATGTGTGACACATACAAGGAGGTCATAGTAGTACTATTTATGTAGCAGAAATATTTAACAATTGGTACTTGCAAAGCAGAGGCACTGTGAGCCACAAAAATTAAACTAGACTGTGGCATTAGAATGTATTAAGTCCCTATAGCTTTGTAATTAAGGAACATATCTGACATTTCTCCAATATCTGGAGAAATGTGGGCCTCCTCCTCCCCTTATAGCCCTCCTTCCCTCTCCGAGTGAGCTCTCCGCTGCAGTTGGGACGTTCGCTACCGATCTGAACTCTCGGTTAAAAGGGAGATGCCAGTGCAAGTGATGCCTCCTAACACATTAGTCGCAGTTGGTCCTTCCCAGTTCCAAGGATCCTTATGATTCCAACTGTTGTGGCAATGTGTGACACATACAAGGAGGTCATAGTAGTACTATTTATGTAGCAGAAATATTTAACAATTGGTACTTGCAAAGCAGAGGCACTGTGAGCCACAAAAATTAAACTAGACTGTGGCATTAGAATGTATTAAGTCCCTATAGCTTTGTAACTAAGGAACATATCTGACATTTCTCCAATATCTGGAGAAATGTGGGCCTCCTCCTCCCCTTATAGCCCTCCTTCCCTCTCCGAGTGAGCTCTCCGCTGCAGTTGGGACGTTCGCTACCGATCTGAACTCTCGGTTAAAAGGGAGATGCCAGTGCAAGTGATGCCTCCTAACACATTAGTCGCAGTTGGTCCTTCCCTGTTCCAAGGATCCTTATGATTCCAACTGTTGTGGCAATGTGTGACACATACAAGGAGGTCGTAGTAGTACTATTTATGTAGCAGAAATATTTAACAAGTGGTACTTGCAACGCTGAGGCATTGTGAGTTACAAAATTTTATGTATACTGTGGCATTAGAATGTATTAAGTTAATTTCGCTTTGTAATTAAGGAACATATCTGACATTTCTCCAATATCTGGAGAAACGTGGGCCTCCTCCTCCCCTTATAGCCCTACTTCCCTCTCCGAGTGAGCTCTCCGCTGCAGTTGGGATGTTCGCTACCGATCTGAACTCTCGGTTAAAAGGGAGATGCCAGTGCAAGTGATGCCTCCTAACACATTAGTCGCAGTTGGTCCTTCCCAGTTCCAAGGATCCTTATGATTCCAACTGTTGTGGCAATGTGTGACACATACAAGGAGGTCATAGTAGTACTATTTATGTAGCAGAAATATTTAACAATTGGTACTTGCAAAGCAGAGGCACTGTGAGCCACAAAAATTAAACTAGACTGTGGCATTAGAATGTATTAAGTCCCTATAGCTTTGTAACTAAGGAACATATCTGACATTTCTCCAATATCTGGAGAAATGTGGGCCTCCTCCTCCCCTTATAGCCCTCCTTCCCTCTCCGAGTGAGCTCTCCGCTGCAGTTGGGACGTTCGCTACCGATCTGAACTCTCGGTTAAAAGGGAGATGCCAGTGCAAGTGATGCCTCCTAACACATTAGTCGCAGTTGGTCCTTCCCTGTTCCAAGGATCCTTATGATTCCAACTGTTGTGGCAATGTGTGACACATACAAGGAGGTCATAGTAGTAATATTTATGTAGCAGAAATATTTAACAATTGGTACTTGCAAAGCAGAGGCACTGTGAGCCACAAAAATTAAACTAGACTGTGGCATTAGAATGTATTAAGTCCCTATAGCTTTGTAATTAAGGAACATATCTGACATTTCTCCAATATCTGGAGAAATGTGGGCCTCCTCCTCCCCTTATAGCCCTCCTTCCCTCTCCGAGTGAGCTCTCCGCTGCAGTTGGGACGTTCGCTACCGATCTGAACTCTCGGTTAAAAGGGAGATGCCAGTGCAAGTGATGCCTCCTAACACATTAGTCGCAGTTGGTCCTTCCCTGTTCCAAGGATCCTTATGATTCCAACTGTTGTGGCAATGTGTGACACATACAAGGAGGTCGTAGTAGTACTATTTATGTAGCAGAAATATTTAACAAGTGGTACTTGCAACGCAGAGGCATTGTGAGCCACAAAATTTTATGTATACTGTGGCATTAGAATGTATTAAGTTAATTTCGCTTTGTAATTAAGGAACATATCTGACATTTCTCCAATATCAGGAGAACCGTGGGCCTCCTCCTCCCCTTATAGCCCTACTTCCCTCTCCGAGTGAGCTCTCCGCTGCAGTTGGGACGTTCGCTACCGATCTAAACTCGCGGTTAAAAGGGAGATGCCAGTGCAAGTGATGCCTCCTAACACATTAGTCGCAGTTGGTCCTTCCCTGTTCCAAGGATCCTTATGATTCCAACTGTTGTGGCAATGTGTGACACATACAAGGAGGTCATAGTAGTACTATTTATGTAGCAGAAATATTTAACAATTGGTACTTGCAAAGCAGAGGCACTGTGAGCCACAAAAATTAAACTAGACTGTGGCATTAGAATGTATTAAGTCCCTATAGCTTTGTAATTAAGGAACATATCTGACATTTCTCCAATATCTGGAGAAATGTGGGCCTCCTCCTCCCCTTATAGCCCTCCTTCCCTCTCCGAGTGAACTCTCCGCTGCAGTTGGGACGTTCGCTACCGATCTGAACTCTCGGTTAAAAGGGAGATGCCAGTGCAAGTGATGATTCCTAACACATTAGTCGCAGTTGGTCCTTGTCAGTTCCAAGGATCCTTATGATTCCAACTGTTGTGGCAATGTGTGACACATACAAGGAGGTCATAGTAGTAATATTTATGTAGCAGAAATATTTAACAATTGGTACTTGCAAAGCAGAAGCACTGTGAGCCACAAAAATTAAACTAGACTGTGGCATTAGAATGTATTAAGTCCCTATAGCTTTGTAATTAAGGAACATATCTGACATTTCTCCAATATCTGGAGAAATGTGGGCCTCCTCCTCCCCTTATAGCCCTCCTTCCCTCTCCGAGTGAGCTCTCCGCTGCAGTTGGGACGTTCGCTACCGATCTGAACTCTCGGTTAAAAGGGAGATGCCAGTGCAAGTGATGCCTCCTAACACATTAGTCGCAGTTGGTCCTTCCCTGTTCCAAGGATCCTTATGATTCCAACTGTTGTGGCAATGTGTGACACATACAAGGAGGTCATAGTAGTACTATTTATGTAGCAGAAATATTTAACAAGTGGTACTTGCAACGCAGAGGCATTGTGAGCCACAAAATTTTATGTATACTGTGGCATTAGAATGTATTAAGTTAATTTCGCTTTGTAATTAAGGAACATATCTGACATTTCTCCAATATCAGGAGAACCGTGGGCCTCCTCCTCCCCTTATAGCCCTCCTTCCCTCTCCGAGTGAGCTCTCCGCTGCAGTTGGGACGTTCGCTACCGATCTGAACTCTCGGTTAAAAGGGAGATGCCAGTGCAAGTGATGCCTCCTAACACATTAGTCGCAGTTGGTCCTTCCCAGTTCCAAGGATCCTTATGATTCCAACTGTTGTGGCAATGTGTGACACATACAAGGAGGTCATAGTAGTACTATTTATGTAGCAGAAATATTTAACAATTGGTACTTGCAAAGCAGAGGCACTGTGAGCCACAAAAATTAAACTAGACTGTGGCATTAGAATGTATTAAGTCCCTATAGCTTTGTAACTAAGGAACATATCTGACATTTCTCCAATATCTGGAGAAATGTGGGCCTCCTCCTCCCCTTATAGCCCTCCTTCCCTCTCCGAGTGAGCTCTCCGCTGCAGTTGGGACGTTCGCTACCGATCTGAACTCTCGGTTAAAAGGGAGATGCCAGTGCAAGTGATGCCTCCTAACACATTAGTCGCAGTTGGTCCTTCCCTGTTCCAAGGATCCTTATGATTCCAACTGTTGTGGCAATGTGTGGCACATACAAGGAGGTCATAGTAGTAATATTTATGTAGCAGAAATATTTAACAATTGGTACTTGCAAAGCAGAGGCACTGTGAGCCACAAAAATTAAACTAGACTGTGGCATTAGAATGTATTAAGTCCCTATAGCTTTGTAATTAAGGAACATATCTGACATTTCTCCAATATCTGGAGAAATGTGGGCCTCCTCCTCCCCTTATAGCCCTCCTTCCCTCTCCGAGTGAGCTCTCCGCTGCAGTTGGGACGTTCGCTACCGATCTGAACTCTCGGTTAAAAGGGAGATGCCAGTGCAAGTGATGCCTCCTAACACATTAGTCGCAGTTGGTCCTTCCCTGTTCCAAGGATCCTTATGATTCCAACTGTTGTGGCAATGTGTGACACATACAAGGAGGTCATAGTAGTACTATTTATGTAGCAGAAATATTTAACAATTGGTACTTGCAAAGCAGAGGCACTGTGAGCCACAAAAATTAAACTAGACTGTGGCATTAGAATGTATTAAGTCCCTATAGCTTTGTAACTAAGGAACATATCTGACATTTCTCCAATATCTGGAGAAATGTGGGCCTCCTCCTCCCCTTATAGCCCTCCTTCCCTCTCCGAGTGAGCTCTCCGCTGCAGTTGGGACGTTCGCTACCGATCTGAACTCTCGGTTAAAAGGGAGATGCCAGTGCAAGTGATGCCTCCTAACACATTAGTCGCAGTTGGTCCTTCCCTGTTCCACGGATCCTTATGATTCCAACTGTTGTGGCAATGTGTGACACATACAAGGAGGTCGTAGTAGTACTATTTATGTAGCAGAAATATTTAACAAGTGGTACTTGCAACGCAGAGGCATTGTGAGCCACAAAATTTTATGTATACTGTGGCATTAGAATGTATTAAGTTAATTTCGCTTTGTAATTAAGGAACATATCTGACATTTCTCCAATATCAGGAGAACCGTGGGCCTCCTCCTCCCCTTATAGCCCTACTTCCCTCTCCGAGTGAGCTCTCCGCTGCAGTTGGGACATTCGCTACCGATCTAAACTCGCGGTTAAAAGGGAGATGCCAGTGCAAGTGATGCCTCCTAACACATTAGTCGCAGTTGGTCCTTCCCTGTTCCAAGGATCCTTATGATTCCAACTGTTGTGGCAATGTGTGACACATACAAGGAGGTCATAGTAGTACTATTTATGTAGCAGAAATATTTAACAATTGGTACTTGCAAAGCAGAGGCACTGTGAGCCACAAAAATTAAACTAGACTGTGGCATTAGAATGTATTAAGTCCCTATAGCTTTGTAATTAAGGAACATATCTGACATTTCTCCAATATCTGGAGAAATGTGGGCCTCCTCCTCCCCTTATAGCCCTCCTTCCCTCTCCGAGTGAGCTCTCCGCTGCAGTTGGGACGTTCGCTACCGATCTGAACTCTCGGCTAAAAGGGAGATGCCAGTGCAAGTGATGCCTCCTAACACATTAGTCGCAGTTGGTCCTTCCCTGTTCCAAGGATCCTTATGATTCCAACTGTTGTGGCAATGTGTGACACATACAAGGAGGTCATAGTAGTACTATTTATGTAGCAGAAATATTTAACAATTGGTACTTGCAAAGCAGAGGCACTGTGAGCCACAAAAATTAAACTAGACTGTGGCATTAGAATGTATTAAGTCCCTATAGCTTTGTAATTAAGGAACATATCTGACATTTCTCCAATATCTGGAGAAATGTGGGCCTCCTCCTCCCCTTATAGCCCTCCTTCCCTCTCCGAGTGAGCTCTCCGCTGCATTTGGGACGTTCGCTACCGATCTGAACTCGCGGTTAAAAGGGAGATGCCAGTGCAAGTGATGCCTCCTAACACATTAGTCGCAGTTGGTCCTTCCCTGTTCCAAGGATCCTTATGATTCCAACTGTTGTGGCAATGTGTGACACATACAAGGAGGTCATAGTAGTACTATTTATGTAGCAGAAATATTTAACAATTGGTACTTGGAAAGCAGAGGCACTGTGAGCCACAAAAATTAAACTAGACTGTGGCATTAGAATGTATTAAGTCCCTATAGCTTTGTAATTAAGGAACATATCTGACATTTCTCCAATATCTGGAGAAATGTGGGCCTCCTCCTCCCCTTATAGCCCTCCTTCCCTCTCCGAGTGAGCTCTCCGCTGCAGTTGGGACGTTCGCTACCGATCTGAACTCTCGGTTAAAAGGGAGATGCCAGTGCAAGTGATGCCTCCTAACACATTAGTCGCAGTTGGTCCTTGTCAGTTCCAAGGATCCTTATGATTCCAACTGTTGTGGCAATGTGTGACACATACAAGGAGGTCATAGTAGTACTATTTATGTAGCAGAAATATTTAACAATTGGTACTTGCAAAGCAGAGGCACTGTGAGCCACAAAAATTAAACTAGACTGTGGCATTAGAATGTATTAAGTCCCTATAGCTTTGTAACTAAGGAACATATCTGACATTTCTCCAATATCTGGAGAAATGTGGGCCTCCTCCTCCCCTTATAGCCCTCCTTCCCTCTCCGAGTGAGCTCTCCGCTGCAGTTGGGACGTTCGCTACCGATCTGAACTCTCGGTTAAAAGGGAGATGCCAGTGCAAGTGATGCCTCCTAACACATTAGTCGCAGTTGGTCCTTCCCTGTTCCAAGGATCCTTATGATTCCAACTGTTGTGGCAATGTGTGACACATACAAGGAGGTCGTAGTAGTACTATTTATGTAGCAGAAATATTTAACAAGTGGTACTTGCAACGCAGAGGCATTGTGAGCCACAAAATTTTTGTATACTGTGGCATTAGAATGTATTAAGTTAATTTCGCTTTGTAATTAAGGAACATATCTGACATTTCTCCAATATCAGGAGAACCGTGTGCCTCCTCCTCCCCTTATAGCCCTACTTCCCTCTCCGAGTGAGCTCTCCGCTGCAGTTGGGACGTTCGCTACCGATCTAAACTCGCGGTTAAAAGGGAGATGCCAGTGCAAGTGATGCCTCCTAACACATTAGTCGCAGTTGGTCCTTCCCTGTTCCAAGGATCCTTATGATTCCAACTGTTGTGGCAATCTGTGACACATACAAGGAGGTCATAGTAGTACTATTTATGTAGCAGAAATATTTAACAATTGGTACTTGCAAAGCAGAGGCACTGTGAGCCACAAAAATTAAACTAGACTGTGGCATTAGAATGTATTAAGTCCCTATAGCTTTGTAATTAAGGAACATATCTGACATTTCTCCAATATCTGGAGAAATGTGGGCCTCCTCCTCCCCTTATAGCCCTCCTTCCCTCTCCGAGTGAGCTCTCCGCTGCAGTTGGGACGTTCGCTACCGATCTGAACTCTCGGCTAAAAGGGAGATGCCAGTGCAAGTGATGCCTCCTAACACATTAGTCGCAGTTGGTCCTTCCCTGTTCCAAGGATCCTTATGATTCCAACTGTTGTGGCAATGTGTGACACATACAAGGAGGTCATAGTAGTACTATTTATGTAGCAGAAATATTTAACAATTGGTACTTGCAAAGCAGAGGCACTGTGAGCCACAAAAATTAAACTAGACTGTGGCATTAGAATGTATTAAGTCCCTATAGCTTTGTAATTAAGGAACATATCTGACATTTCTCCAATATCTGGAGAAATGTGGGCCTCCTCCTCCCCTTATAGCCCTCCTTCCCTCTTCGAGTGAGCTCTCCGCTGCATTTGGGACGTTCGCTACCGATCTGAACTCGCGGTTAAAAGGGAGATGCCAGTGCAAGTGATGCCTCCTAACACATTAGTCGCAATTGGTCCTTCCCTGTTCCAAGGATCCTTATGATTCCAACTGTTGTGGCAATGTGTGACACATACAAGGAGGTCATAGTAGTACTATTTATGTAGCAGAAATATTTAACAATTGGTACTTGCAAAGCAGAGGCACTGTGAGCCACAAAAATTAAACTAGACTGTGGCATTAGAATGTATTAAGTCCCTATAGCTTTGTAATTAAGGAACATATCTGACATTTCTCCAATATCTGGAGAAATGTGGGCCTTTTCCTCCCCTTATAGCCCTCCTTCCCTCTCCGAGTGAGCTCTCCGCTGCAGTTGGGACGTTCGCTACCGATCTGAACTCTCGGCTAAAAGGGAGATGCCAGTGCAAGTGATGCCTCCTAACACATTAGTCGCAGTTGGTCCTTGTCAGTTCCAAGGATCCTTATGATTCCAACTGTTGTGGCAATGTGTGACACATACAAGGAGGTCATAGTAGTACTATTTATGTAGCAGAAATATTTAACAATTGGTACTTGCAAAGCAGAGGCACTGTGAGCCACAAAAATTAAACTAGACTGTGGCATTAGAATGTATTAAGTCCGTATAGCTTTGTAACTAAGGAACATATCTGACATTTCTCCAATATCTGGAGAAATGTGGGCCTCCTCCTCCCCTTATAGCCCTCCTTCCCTCTCCGAGTGAGCTCTCCGCTGCAGTTGGGACGTTCGCTACCAATCTGAACTCTCGGTTAAAAGGGAGATGCCAGTGCAAGTGATGCCTCCTAACACATTAGTCGCAATTGGTCCTTCCCTGTTCCAAGGATCCTTATGATTCCAACTGTTGTGGCAATGTGTGACACATACAAGGAGGTCATAGTAGTACTATTTATGTAGCAGAAATATTTAACAATTGGTACTTGCAAAGCAGAGACACTGTGAGCCACAAAAATTAAACTAGACTGTGGCATTAGAATGTATTAAGTCCCTATAGCTTTGTAATTAAGGAACATATCTGACATTTCTCCAATATCTGGAGAAATGTGGGCCTCCTCCTCCCCTTATAGCCCTCCTTCCCTCTCCGAGTGAGCTCTCCGCTGCAGTTGGGACGTTCGCTACCGATCTGAACTCTCGGTTAAAAGGGAGATGCCAGTGCAAGTGATGCCTCCTAACACATTAATCGCAGTTGGTCCTTCCCTGTTCCAAGGATGCTTATGATTCCAACTGTTGTGGCAATGTGTGACACATACAAGGAGGTCATAGTAGTAATATTTATGTAGCAGAAATATTTAACAATTGGTACTTGCAAAGCAGAGGCACGGTGAGCCACAAAAATTAAACTAGACTGTGGCATTAGAATGTATTAAGTCCCTATAGCTTTGTAATTAAGGAACATATCTGACATTTCCCCAATATCTGGAGAAATGTGGGCCTCCTTCTCCCCTTATAGCCCTCCTTCCCTCTCCAAGTGAGCTCTCCGCTGCAGTTGGGACGTTCGCTACCGATCTGAACTCTCGGTTAAAAGGGAGATGCCAGTGCAAGTGATGCCTCCTAACACATTAGTCGCAGTTGGTCCTTGTCAGTTCCAAGGATCCTTATGATTCCAACTGTTGTGGCAATGTGTGACACATACAAGGAGGTCATAGTAGTACTATTTATGTAGCAGAAATATTTAACAATTGGTACTTGCAAAGCAGAGGCACTGTGAGCCACAAAAATTAAACTAGACTGTGGCATTAGAATGTATTAAGTCCCTATAGCTTTGTAACTAAGGAACATATCTGACATTTCTCCAATATCTGGAGAAATGTGGGCCTCCTCCTCCCCTTATAGCCCTCCTTCCCTCTCCGAGTGAGCTCTCCGCTGCAGTTGGGACGTTCGCTACCGATCTGAACTCTCGGTTAAAAGGGAGATGCCAGTGCAAGTGATGCCTCCTAACACATTAGTCGCAGTTGGTCCTTCCCTGTTCCAAGGATCCTTATGATTCCAACTGTTGTGGCAATGTGTGACACATACAAGGAGGTCGTAGTAGTACTATTTATGTAGCAGAAATATTTAACAAGTGGTACTTGCAACGCAGAGGCATTGTGAGCCACAAAATTTTTGTATACTGTGGCATTAGAATGTATTAAGTTAATTTCGCTTTGTAATTAAGGAACATATCTGACATTTCTCCAATATCAGGAGAACCGTGGGCCTCCTCCTCCCCTTATAGCCCTACTTCCCTCTCCGAGTGAGCTCTCCGCTGCAGTTGGGACGTTCGCTACCGATCTAAACTCGCGGTTAAAAGGGAGATGCCAGTGCAAGTGATGCCTCCTAACACATTAGTCGCAGATGGTCCTTCCCTGTTCCAAGGATCCTTATGATTCCAACTGTTGTGGCAATCTGTGACACATATAAGGAGGTCATAGTAGTACTATTTATGTAGCAGAAATATTTAACAATTGGTACTTGCAAAGCAGAGGCACTGTGAGCCACAAAAATTAAACTAGACTGTGGCATTAGAATGTATTAAGTCCCTATAGCTTTGTAATTAAGGAACATATCTGACATTTCTCCAATATCTGGAGAAATGTGGGCCTCCTCCTCCCCTTATAGCCCTCCTTCCCTCTCCGAGTGAGCTCTCCGCTGCAGTTGGGACGTTCGCTACCGATCTGAACTCTCGGCTAAAAGGGAGATGCCAGTGCAAGTGATGCCTCCTAACACATTAGTCGCAGTTGGTCCTTCCCTGTTCCAAGGATCCTTATGATTCCAACTGTTGTGGCAATGTGTGACACATACAAGGAGGTCATAGTAGTACTATTTATGTAGCAGAAATATTTAACAATTGGTACTTGCAAAGCAGAGGCACTGTGAGCCACAAAAATTAAACTAGACTGTGGCATTAGAATGTATTAAGTCCCTATAGCTTTGTAATTAAGGAACATATCTGACATTTCTCCAATATCTGGAGAAATGTGGGCCTCCTCCTCCCCTTATAGCCCTCCTTCCCTCTTCGAGTGAGCTCTCCGCTGCATTTGGGACGTTCGCTACCGATCTGAACTCGCGGTTAAAAGGGAGATGCCAGTGCAAGTGATGCCTCCTAACACATTAGTCGCAGTTGGTCCTTCCCTGTTCCAAGGATCCTTATGATTCCAACTGTTGTGGCAATGTGTGACACATACAAGGAGGTCATAGTAGTACTATTTATGTAGCAGAAATATTTAACAATCGGTACTTGCAAAGCAGAGGCACTGTCAGCCACAAAAATTAAACTAGACTGTGGCATTAGAATGTATTAAGTCCCTATAGCTTTGTAATTAAGGAACATATCTGACATTTCTCCAATATCTGGAGAAATGTGGGCCTTTTCCTCCCCTTATAGCCCTCCTTCCCTCTCCGAGTGAGCTCTCCGCTGCAGTTGGGACGTTCGCTACCGATCTGAACTCTCGGCTAAAAGGGAGATGCCAGTGCAAGTGATGCCTCCTAACACATTAGTCGCAGTTGGTCCTTGTCAGTTCCAAGGATCCTTATGATTCCAACTGTTGTGGCAATGTGTGACACATACAAGGAGGTCATAGTAGTACTATTTATGTAGCAGAAATATTTAACAATTGGTACTTGCAAAGCAGAGGCACTGTGAGCCACAAAAATTAAACTAGACTGTGGCATTAGAATGTATTAAGTCCGTATAGCTTTGTAACTAAGGAACATATCTGACATTTCTCCAATATCTGGAGAAATGTGGGCCTTTTCCTCCCCTTATAGCCCTCCTTCCCTCTCCGAGTGAGCTCTCCGCTGCAGTTGGGACGTTCGCTACCGATCTGAACTCTCGGCTAAAAGGGAGATGCCAGTGCAAGTGATGCCTCCTAACACATTAGTCGCAGTTGGTCCTTGTCAGTTCCAAGGATCCTTATGATTCCAACTGTTGTGGCAATGTGTGACACATACAAGGAGGTCATAGTAGTACTATTTATGTAGCAGAAATATTTAACAAGTGGTACTTGCAACGCAGAGGCATTGTGAGCCACAAAAGTTTATGTATACTGTGGCATTAGAATGTATTAAGTTAATTTCGCTTTGTAATTAAGGAACATATCTGACATTTCTCCAATATCAGGAGAACCGTGGGCCTCCTCCTCCCCTTATAGCCCTACTTCCCTCTCCGAGTGAGCTCTCCGCTGCAGTTGTGACGTTCGCTACCGATCTAAACTCGCGGTTAAAAGGGAGATGCCAGTGCAAGTGATGCCTCCTAACACATTAGTCGCAGTTGGTCCTTGTCAGTTCCAAGGATCCTTATGATTCCAACTGTTGTGGCAATCTGTGACACATACAAGGAGGTCATAGTAGTACTATTTATGTAGCAGAAATATTTAACAATTGGTACTTGCAAAGCAGAGGCACTGTGAGCCACAAAAATTAAACTAGACTGTGGCATTAGAATGTATTAAGTCCCTATAGCTTTGTAATTAAGGAACATATCTGACATTTCTCCAATATCTGGAGAAATGTGGGCCTCCTCCTCCCCTTATAGCCCTCCTTCCCTCTCCGAGTGAGCTCTCCGCTGCAGTTGGGACGTTCGCTACCGATCTGAACTCTCGGCTAAAAGGGAGATGCCAGTGCAAGTGATGCCTCCTAACACATTAGTCGCAGTTGGTCCTTCCCTGTTCCAAGGATCCTTATGATTCCAACTGTTGTGGCAATGTGTGACACATACAAGGAGGTCATAGTAGTACTATTTATGTAGCAGAAATATTTAACAATTGGTACTTGCAAAGCAGAGGCACTGTGAGCCACAAAAATTAAACTAGACTGTGGCATTAGAATGTATTAAGTCCCTATAGCTTTGTAATTAAGGAACATATCTGACATTTCTCCAATATCTGGAGAAATGTGGGCCTCCTCCTCCCCTTATAGCCCTCCTTCCCTCTCCGAGTGAGCTCTCCGCTGCAGTTGGGACGTTCGCTACCGATCTGAACTCGCGGTTAAAAGGGAGATGCCAGTGCAAGTGATGCCTCCTAACACATTAGTCGCAGTTGGTCCTTCCCTGTTCCAAGGATCCTTATGATTCCAACTGTTGTGGCAATGTGTGACACATACAAGGAGGTCATAGTAGTACTATTTATGTAGCAGAAATATTTAACAATTGGTACTTGCAAAGCAGAGGCACTGTGAGCCACAAAAATTAAACTAGACTGTGGCATTAGAATGTATTAAGTCCCTATAGCTTTGTAATTAAGGAACATATCTGACATTTCTCCAATATCTGGAGAAATGTGGGCCTCCTCCTCCCCTTATAGCCCTCCTTCCCTCTCCGAGTGAGCTCTCCGCTGCAGTTGGGACGTTCGCTACCGATCTGAACTCTCGGTTAAAAGGGAGATGCCAGTGCAAGTGATGCCTCCTAACACATTAGTCGCAGTTGGTCCTTGTCAGTTCCAAGGATCCTTATGATTAAAACTGTTGTGGCAATGTGTGACACATACAAGGAGGTCATAGTAGTACTATTTATGTAGCAGAAATATTTAACAATTGGTACTTGCAAAGCAGAGGCACTGTGAGCCACAAAAATTAAACTAGACTGTGGCATTAGAATGTATTAAGTCCCTATAGCATTGTAACTAAGGAACATATCTGTCATTTCTCCAATATCTGGAGAAATGTGGGCCTCCTCCTCCCCTTATAGCCCTCCTTCCCTCTCCGAGTGAGCTCTCCGCTGCAGTTGGGACGTTCGCTACCGATCTGAACTCTCGGTTAAAAGGGAGATGCCAGTGCAAGTGATGCCTCCTAACACATTAGTCGCAGTTGGTCCTTCCCTGTTCCAAGGATCCTTATGATTCCAACTGTTGTGGCAATGTGTGACACATACAAGGAGGTCGTAGTAGTACTATTTATGTAGCAGAAATATTTAACAAGTGGTACTTGCAACGCAGAGGCATTGTGAGCCACAAAATTTTATGTATACTGTGGCATTAGAATGTATTAAGTTAATTTCGCTTTGTAATTAAGGAACATATCTGACATTTCTCCAATATCAGGAGAACCGTGGGCCTCCTCCTCCCCTTATAGCCCTACTTCCCTCTCCGAGTGAGCTCTCCGCTGCAGTTGTGACGTTCGCTACCGATCTAAACTCGCGGTTAAAAGGGAGATGCCAGTGCAAGTGATGCCTCCTAACACATCAGTCGCAGTTGGTCCTTGTCAGTTCCAAGGATCCTTATGATTCCAACTGTTGTGGCAATCTGTGACACATACAAGGAGGTCATAGTAGTACTATTTATGTAGCAGAAATATTTAACAATTGGTACTTGCAAAGCAGAGGCACTGTGAGCCACAAAAATTAAACTAGACAGTGGCATTAGAATGTATTAAGTCCGTTTGGCTTTGTAACTAAGGAACATATCTGACATTTCTCCAATATCTGGAGAAATGTGGGCCTCCTCCTCCCCTTATAGCCCTCCTTCCCTCTCCGAGTGAGCTCTCCGCTGCAGTTGGGACGTTCGCTACCGATCTGAACTCTCGGTTAAAAGGGAGATGCCAGTGCAAGTGATGCCTCCTAACACATTAGTCGCAATTGGTCCTTCCCTGTTCCAAGGATCCTTATTATTCCAACTGTTGTGGCAATGTGTGACACATACAAGGAGGTCATAGTAGTACTATTTATGTAGCAGAAATATTTAACAATTGGTACTTGCAAAGCAGAGACACTGTGAGCCACAAAAATTAAACTAGACTGTGGCATTAGAATGTATTAAGTCCCTATAGCTTTGTAATTAAGGAACATATCTCACATTTATCCAATATCTGGAGAAATGTGGGCCTCCTCCTCCCCTTATAGCCCTCCTTCCCTCTCCGAGTGAGCTCTCCGCTGCAGTTGGGACGTTCGCTACCGATCTGAACTCTCGGTTAAAAGGGAGATGCCAGTGCAAGTGATGCCTCCTAACACATTAGTCGCAGTTGGTCCTTCCCTGTTCCAAGGATCCTTATGATTCCAACTGTTGTGGCAATGTGTGACACATACAAGGAGGTCATAGTAGTAATATTTATGTAGCAGAAATATTTAACAATTGGTACTTGCAAAGCAGAGGCACTGTGAGCCACAAAAATTAAACTAGACTGTGGCATTAGAATGTATTAAGTCCCTATAGCTTTGTAATTAAGGAACATATCTGACATTTCCTCAATATCTGGAGAAATGTGGGCCTCCTTCTCCCCTTATAGCCCTCCTTCCCTCTCCGAGTGAGCTCTCCGCTGCAGTTGGGACGTTCGCTACCGATCTGAACTCTCGGTTAAAAGGGAGATGCCAGTGCAAGTGATGCCTCCTAACACATTAGTCGCAGTTGGTCCTTCCCTGTTCCAAGGATCCTTATGATTCCAACTGTTGTGGCAATCTGTGACACTTACAAGGAGGTCATAGTAGTACTATTTATGTAGCAGAAATATTTAACAATTGGTACTTGCAAAGCAGAGGCACTGTGAGCCACAAAAATTAAACTAGACTGTGGCATTAGAATGTATTAAGTCCCTATAGCTTTGTAATTAAGGAACATATCTGACATTTCTCCAATATCTGGAGAAATGTGGGCCTTCTCCTCCCCTTATAGCCCTCCTTCCCTCTCCGAGTGAGCTCTCCGCTGCAGTTGGGACGTTCGCTACCAATCTGAACTCTCGGTTAAAAGGGAGATGCCAGTGCAAGTGATGCCTCCTAACACATTAGTCGCAGTTGGTCCTTCCCTGTTCCAAGGATCCTTATGATTCCAACTGTTGTGGCAATGTGTGACAAATACAAGGAGGTCATAGTAGTACTATTTATGTAGCAGAAATATTTAACAATTGGTACTTGCAAAGCAGAGGCACTGTGAGCCACAAAAATTAAACTAGGCTGTGGCATTAGAATGTATTAAGTCCCTATAGCTTTGTAATTAAGGAACATATCTGACATTTCTCCAATATCTGGAGAAATGTGGGCCTCCTCCTCCCCTTATAGCCCTCCTTCCCTCTCCGAGTGAGCTCTCCGCTGCAGTTGGGACGTTCGCTACCGATCTGAACTCTCGGTTAAAAGGGAGATGCCAGTGCAAGTGATGCCTCCTAACACATTAGTCGCAGTTGGTCCTTACCTGTTCCAAGGATCCTTATGATTCCAACTGTTGTGGCAATGTGTGACACATACAAGGAGGTCGTAGTAGTACTATTTATGTAGCAGAAATATTTAACAAGTGGTACTTGCAACGCAGAGGCATTGTGAGCCACAAAATTTTATGTATACTGTGGCATTAGAATGTATTAAGTTAATTTCGCTTTGTAATTAAGGAACATATCTGACATTTCTCCAATATCTGGAGAAACGTGGGCCTCCTCCTCCCCTTATAGCCCTACTTCCCTCTCCGAGTGAGCTCTCCGCTGCAGTTGGGACGTTCGCTACCGATCTAAACTCGCGGTTAAAAGGGAGATGCCAGTGCATGTGATGCCTCCTAACACATTAGTCGCAGTTGGTCCTTCCCTGTTCCAAGGATCCTTATGATTCCAACTGTTGTGGCAATGTGTGACACATACAAGGAGGTCATAGTAGTACTATTTATGTAGCAGAAATATTTAACAATTGGTACTTGCAAAGCAGAGGCACTGTGAGCCACAAAAATTAAACTAGACTGTGGCATTAGAATGTATTAAGTCCCTATAGCTTTGTAATTAAGGAACATATCTGACATTTCTCCAATATCTGGAGAAATGTGGGCCTCCTCCTCCCCTTATAGCCCTCCTTCCCTCTCCGAGTGAGCTCTCCGCTGCAGTTGGGAGGTTCGCTACCGATCTGAACTCTCGGTTAAAAGGGAGATGCCAGTGCAAGTGATGCCTCCTAACATATTAGTCGCAGTTGGTCCTTCCCTGTTCCAAGGATCCTTATGATTCCAACTGTTGTGGCAATGTGTGACACATACAAGGAGGTCATAGTAGTACTATTTATGTAGCAGAAATATTTAACAATTGGTACTTGCAAAGCAGAGGCACTGTGAGCCACAAAAATTAAACTAGACTGTGGCATTAGAATGTATTAAGTCCGTATAGCTTTGTAACTAAGGAACATATCTGACATTTCTCCAATATCTGGAGAAATGTGGGCCTCCTCCTCCCCTTATAGCCCTCCTTCCCTCTCCGAGTGAGCTCTCCGCTGCAGTTGGGACGTTCGCTACCGATCTGAACTCTCGGTTAAAAGGGAGATGCCAGTGCAAGTGATACCTCCTAACACATTAGTCGCAGTTGGTCCTTCCCTGTTCCAAGGATCCTTATGATTCCAACTGTTGTGGCAATGTGTGACACATACAAGGAGGTCGTAGTAGTACTATTTATGTAGCAGAAATATTTAACAAGTGGTACTTGCAACGCAGAGGCATTGTGAGCCACAAAATTTTATGTATACTGTGGCATTAGAATGTATTAAGTCCGTATAGCTTTGTAACTAAGGAACATATCTGACATTTCTCCAATATCTGGAGAAATGTGGGCCTCCTCCTCCCCTTATAGCCCTCCTTCCCTCTCCGAGTGAGCTCTCCGCTGCAGTTGGGACGTTCGCTACCGATCTGAACTCTCGGTTAAAAGGGAGATGCCAGTGCAAGTGATACCTCCTAACACATTAGTCGCAGTTGGTCCTTCCCTGTTCCAAGGATCCTTATGATTCCAACTGTTGTGGCAATGTGTGACACATACAAGGAGGTCGTAGTAGTACTATTTATGTAGCAGAAATATTTAAAAAGTGGTACTTGCAACGCAGAGGCATTGTGAGCCACAAAATTTTATGTATACTGTGGCATTAGAATGTATTAAGTTAATTTCGCTTTGTAATTAAGGAACATATCTGACATTTCTCCAATATCTGGAGAAATGTGGGCCTCCTCCTCCCCTTATAGCCCTCCTTCCCTCTCCGAGTGAGCTCTCCGCTGTATTTGGGACGTTCGCTACCGATCTGAACTCGCGGTTAAAAGGGAGATGCCAGTGCAAGTGATGCCTCCTAACACATTAGTCGCAGTTGGTCCTTCCCTGTTCCAAGGATCCTTATGATTCCAACTGTTGTGGCAATGTGTGACACATACAAGGAGGTCATAGTAGTACTATTTATGTAGCAGAAATATTTAACAATTGGTACTTGCAAAGCAGAGGCACTGTGAGCCACAAAAATTAAACTAGACTGTGGCATTAGAATGTATTAAGTCCCTATAGCTTTGTAATTAAGGAACATATCTGACATTTCTCCAATATCTGGAGAAATGTGGGCCTCCTCCTCCCCTTATAGCCCTCCTTCCCTCTCCGAGTGAGCTCTCCGCTGCAGTTGGGACGTTCGCTACCGATCTGAACTCTCGGTTAAAAGGGAGATGCCAGTGCAAGTGATGCCTCCTAACACATTAGTCGCAGTTGGTCCTTCCCTGTTCCAAGGATCCTTATGATTCCAACTGTTGTGGCAATGTGTGACACATACAAGGAGGTCATAGTAGTACTATTTATGTAGCAGAAATATTTAACAATTGGTACTTGCAAAGCAGAGGCACTGTGAGCCACAAAAGTTAAACTAGACTGTGGCATTAGAATGTATTAAGTCCCTATAGCTTTGTAATTAAGGAACATATCTGACATTTCTCCAATATCTGGAGAAATGTGGGCCTCCTTCTCCCCTTATAGCCCTCCTTCCCTCTCCGAGTGAGCTCTCCGCTGCAGTTGGGACGTTCGCTACCGATCTGAACTCTCGGTTAAAAGGGAGATGCCAGTGCAAGTGATGCCTCCTAACACATTAGTCGCAATTGGTCCTTCCCTGTTCCAAGGATCCTTATGATTCTAACTGTTGTGGCAATGTGTGACACATACAAGGAGGTCATAGTAGTACTATTTATGTAGCAGAAATATTTAACAATTGGTACTTGCAAAGCAGAGGCACTGTGAGCCACAAAAATTAAACTAGACTGTGGCATTAGAATGTATTAAGTCCCTTTAACTTTGTAATTAAGGAACATATCTGACATTTCTCCAATATCTGGAGAAATGTGGGCCTCCTCCTCCCCTTATAGCCCTCCTTCCCTCTCCGAGTGAGCTCTCCGCTGCAGTTGGGACGTTCGCTACTGATCTGAACTCTCGGTTAAAAGGGAGATGCCAGTGCAAGTGATGCCTCCTAACACATTAGTCGCAGTTGGTCCTTCCCTGTTCCAATGATCCTTATGATTCCAACTGTTGTGGCAATGTATGACACATACAAGGAGGTCATAGTAGTACTATTTATGTAGCAGAAATATTTAACAATTGGTACTTGCAAAACAGAGGCACTGTGAGCCACAAAAATTAAACTAGACTGTGGCATTAGAATGTATTAAGTCCCTATAGCTTTGTAATTGAGGAACATATCTGACATTTCTCCAATATCTGGAGAAATGTGGGCCTCCTCCTCCCCTTATAGCCCTCCTTCCCTCTCCGAGTGAGCTCTCCGCTGCAGTTGGGACGTTCGCTACCGATCTGAACTCTCGGTTAAAAGGGAGATGCCAGTGCAAGTGATGCCTCCTAACACATTAGTCGCAGCTGGTCCTTCCCTGTTCCAAGGATCCTTATGATTCCAACTGTTGTGGCAATGTGTGACACATACAAGGAGGTCATAGTAGTACTATTTATGTAGCAGAAATATTTAACAATTGGTACTTGCAAAGCAGAGGCACTGTGAGCCACAAAAATTAAACTAGACTGTGGCATTAGAATGTATTAAGTCCCTTTAACTTTGTAATTAAGGAACATATCTGACATTTCTCCAATATCTGGAGAAATGTGGGCCTCCTCCTCCCCTTATAGCCCTCCTTCCCTCTCCGAGTGAGCTCTCCGCTGCAGTTGGGACGTTCGCTACCGATCTGAACTCTCGGTTAAAAGGGAGATGCCAGTGCAAGTGATGCTTCCCAACACATTAGTCGCAGTTGGTCCTTCCCTGTTCCAAGGATCCTTATGATTCCAACTGTTGTGGCAATGTGTGACACATACAAGGAGGTCATAGTAGTACTATTTATGTAGCAGAAATATTTAACAATTGGTACTTGCAAAGCAGAGGCACTGTGAGCCACAAAAATTAAACTAGACTGTGGCATTAGAATGTATTAAGTCCCTATAGCTTTGTAATTGAGGAACATATCTGACATTTCTCCAATATCTGGAGAAATGTTGGCCTCCTCCTCCCCTTATAGCCCTCCTTCCCTCTCCGAGTGAGCTCTCCGCTGCAGTTGGGACGTTCGCTACCGATCTGAACTCTCGGTTAAAAGGGAGATGCCAGTGCAAGTGATGCCTCCTAACACATTAGTCGCAGTTGGTCCTTCCCTGTTCCAAGGATCCTTATGATTCCAACTGTTGTGGCAATGTGTGACACATACAAGGAGGTCATAGTAGTACTATTTATGTAGCAGAAATATTTAACAATTGGTACTTGCAAAGCAGAGGCACTGTGAGCCACAAAAATTAAACTAGACTGTGGCATTAGAATGTATTAAGTCCCTATAGCTTTGTAATTAAGGAACATATCTGACATTTCTCCAATATCTGGAGAAATGTGGGCCTCCTCCTCCCCTTATAGCCCTCCTTCCCTCTCCGAGTGAGCTCTCCGCTGCAGTTGGGACGTTCGCTACCGATCTGAACTCTCGGTTAAAAGGGAGATGCCAGTGCAAGTGATGCCTCCTAACACATTAGTCGCAGTTGGTCCTTCCCTGTTCCAAGGATCCTTATGATTCCAACTGTTGTGGCAATGTGTGACACATACAAGGAGGTCATAGTAGTACTATTTATGTAGCAGAAATATTTAACAATTGGTACTTGCAAAGCAGAGGCACTGTGAGCCACAAAAATTAAACTAGACTCTGGCATTAGAATGTATTAAGTCCCTATAGCTTTGTAATTAAGGAACATATCTGACATTTCTCCAATATCTGGAGAAATGTGGGCCTTCTCCTCCCCTTATAGCCCTCCTTCCCTCTCCGAGTGAGCTCTCCGCTGCAGTTGGGACGGTCCCCACCGATCAAAACTCGGGCTTAAAAAGGAGATGCCAGTGCATGTGATGCCTCCTAACACATTAGTCGCAGTTGGTCCTTACCTGTTCTAAGGATCCTTATGATTCCAACTGTTGTGGCAATGTGTGACACATACAAGGAGGTCGTAGTAGTACTATTTATGTAGCAGAAATATTTAACAAGTGGTACTTGCAATGCAGAGGCATTGTGAGCCACAAAATTTTATGTATAATGTGGCAATAGAATGTATTAAGTTCCTTTCGCTTTGTAATTAAGGAACCTATCAGACATTTCTCCAATATCTGGAGAAATGTGGTCCTCCTCCTCCCCTTATAGCCCTACTTCCCTCTCCGAGTGAGCTCTCCGCTGCAGTTGGGACGTTCGCTACCGATCTAAACTCGCGGTTAAAAGGGAGATGCCAGTGCAAGTGATGCCTCCTAACACATTAGTCGCAGTTGGTCCTTCCCTGTTCCAAGGATCCTTATGATTCCAACTGTTGTGGCAATGTGTGACACATACAAGGAGGTCATAGTAGTACTATTTATGTAGCAGAAATATTTAACAATTGGTACTTGCAAAGCAGAGGCACTGTGAGCCACAAAAATTAAACTAGACTGTGGCATTAGATTGTATTAAGTCCCTATAGCTTTGTAATTAAGGAACATATCTGACATTTCTCCAATATCTGGAGAAATGTGGGCCTCCTCCTCCCCTTATAGCCCTCCTTCCCTCTCCGAGTGAGCTCTCCGCTGCAGTTGGGACGTTCACTACCGATCTGAACTCTCGGTTAAAAGGGAAATGCCAGTGCAAGTGATGCCTCCTAACACATTAGTCGCAGTTGGTCCTTCCCTGTTCCAAGGATCCTTATGATTCCAACTGTTGTGGCAATGTGTGACACATACAAGGAGGTCATAGTAGTACTATTTATGTAGCAGAAATATTTAACAATTGGTACTTGCAAAGCAGAGGCACTGTGAGCCACAAAAATTAAACTAGACTGTGGCATTAGAATGTATTAAGTCCCTATAGCTTTGTAATTAAGGAACATATCTGACATTTCTCCAATATCTGGAGAAATGTGGGCCTCCTCCTCCCCTTATAGCCCTCCTTCCCTCTCCGAGTGAGCTCTCCGCTGCAGTTGGGACGTTCGCTACCGATCTGAACTCTCGGTTAAAAGGGAGATGCCAGTGCAAGTGATGCCTCCTAACACATTAGTCGCAGTTGGTCCTTGTCAGTTCCAAGGATCCTTATGATTCCAACTGTTGTGGCAATGTGTGACACATACAAGGAGGTCATAGTAGTACTATTTATGTAGCAGAAATATTTAACAATTGGTACTTGCAAAGCAGAGGCACTGTGAGCCACAAAAATTAAACTAGACTGTGGCATTAGAATGTATTAAGTCCCTATAGCTTTGTAATTAAGGAACATATCTGACATTTCTCCAATATCTGGAGAAATGTGGGCCTCCTCCTCCCCTTATAGCCCTCCTTCCCTCTCCGAGTGAGCTCTCCGCTGCAGTTGGGACGTTCGCTACCGATCTGTACTCTCGGTTAAAAGGGAGATGCCAGTGCAAGTGATGCCTCCTAACACATTAGTCGCAGTTGGTCCTTCCCTGTTCCAAGGATCCTTATGATTCCAACTGTTGTGGCAATGTGTGACACATACAAGGAGGTCATAGTAGTACTATTTATGTATCAGAAATATTTAACAATTGGTACTTGCAAAGCAGAGGCACTGTGAGCCACAAAAATTAAACTAGACTGTGGCATTAGAATGTATTAAGTCCCTATAGCTTTGTAATTAAGGAACATATCTGACATTTCTCCAATATCTGGAGAAATGTGGGCCTCCTCCTCCCCTTATAGCCCTCCTTCCCTCTCCGAGTGAGCTCTCCGCTGCAGTTGGGACGTTCGCTACCGATCTGAACTCTCGGTTAAAAGGGAGATGCCAGTGCAAGTGATGCCTCCTAACACATTAGTCGCAGTTGGTCCTTCCCTGTTCCAAGGATCCTTATGATTCCAACTGTTGTGGCAATGTGTGACACATACAAGGAGGTCATAGTAGTACTATTTATGTAGCAGAAATATTTAACAATTGGTACTTGCAAAGCAGAGGCACTGTGAGCCACAAAAATTAAACTAGACTCTGGCATTAGAATGTATTAAGTCCCTTTAACTTTGTAATTAAGGAACATATCTGACATTTCTCCAATATCTGGAGAAATGTGGGCCTCCTCCTCCCCTTATAGCCCTCCTTCCCTCTCCGAGTGAGCTCTCCGCTGCAGTTGGGACGTTCGCTACCGATCTGAACTCGCGGTTAAAAGGGAGATGCCAGTGCAAGTGATGATTCCTAACACATTAGTCGCAGTTGGTCCTTCCCTCTTCCAAGGATCCTTATGATTCCAACTGTTGTGGCAATGTGTGACACATACAAGGAGGTCATAGTAGTACTATTTATGTAGCAGAAATATTTAACAATTGGTACTTGCAAATCAGAGGCACTGTGAGCCACAAAAATTAAACTAGACTGTGGCATTAGAATGTATTAAGTCCCTATAGCTTTGTAATTAAGGAACATATCTGACATTTCTCCAATATCTGGAGAAATGTGGGCCTCCTCCTCCCCTTATAGCCCTCCTTCCCTCTCCGAGTGAGCTCTCCGCTGCAGTTGGGACGTTCGCTACCGATCTGAACTCTCGGTTAAAAGGGAGATGCCAGTGCAAGTGATGCCTCCTAACACATTAGTCGCAGTTGGTCCTTCCCTGTTCCAAGGATCCTTATGATTCCAACTGTTGTGGCAATGTGTGACACATACAAGGAGGTCATAGTAGTACTATTTATGTAGCAGAAATATTTAACAATTGGTACTTGCAAAGCAGAGGCACTGTGAGCCACAAAAATTAAACTAGACTGTGGCATTAGAATGTATTAAGTCCCTATAGCTTTGTAATTAAGGAACATATCTGACATTTCTCCAATATCTGGAGAAATGTGGGCCTCCTCCTCCCCTTATAGCCCTCCTTCCCTCTCCGAGTGAGCTCTCCGCTGCAGTTGGGACGTTCGCTACCGATCTGTACTCTCGGTTAAAAGGGAGATGCCAGTGCAAGTGATGCCTCCTAACACATTAGTCGCAGTTGGTCCTTCCCTGTTCCAAGGATCCTTATGATTCCAACTGTTGTGGCAATGTGTGACACATACAAGGAGGTCATAGTAGTACTATTTATGTAGCAGAAATATTTAACAATTGGTACTTGCAAAGCAGAGGCACTGTGAGCCACAAAAACTAAACTAGACTGTGGCATTAGAATGTATTAAGTCCCTATAGCTTTGTAATTAAGGAACATATCTCACATTTATCCAATATCTGGAGAAATGTGGGCCTCCTCCTCCCCTTATAGCCCTCCTTCCCTCTCCGAGTGAGCTCTCCGCTGCAGTTGGGACGTTCGCTACCGATCTGAACTCTCGGTTAAATGGGAGATGCCAGTGCAAGTGATGCCTCCTAACACATTAGTCGCAGTTGGTCCTTCCCTGTTCCAAGGATCCTTATGATTCCAACTGTTGTGGCAATGTGTGACACATACAAGGAGGTCATAGTAGTACTATTTATGTAGCAGAAATATTTAACAATTGGTACTTGCAAAGCAGAGGCACTGTGAGCCACAAAAATTAAACTAGACTCTGGCATTAGAATGTATTAAGTCCCTTTAACTTTGTAATTAAGGAACATATCTGACATTTCTCCAATATCTGGAGAAATGTGGGCCTCCTCCTCCCCTTATGGCCCTCCTTCCCTCTCCGAGTGAGCTCTCCGCTGCAGTTGGGACGTTCGCTACCGATCTGAACTCTCGGTTAAAAGGGAGATGCCAGTGCAAGTGATGATTCCTAACACATTAGTCGCAGTTGGTCCTTCCCTGTTCCAAGGATCCTCATGATTCCAACTGTTGTGGCAATGTGTGACACATACAAGGAGGTCATAGTAGTACTATTTATGTAGCAGAAATATTTAACAATTGGTACTTGCAAAGCAGAGGCACTGTGAGCCACAAAAATTAAACTAGACTGTGGCATTAGAATGTATTAAGTCCCTATAGCTTTGTAATTAAGGAACATATCTGACATTTCTCCAATATCTGGAGAAATGTGGGCCTCCTCCTCCCCTTATAGCCCTCCTTCCCTCTCCGAGTGAGCTCTCCGCTGCAGTTGGGACGTTCGCTACCGATCTGAACTCTCGGTTAAAAGGGAGATGCCAGTGCAAGTGATGCCTCCTAACACATTAGTCGCAGTTGGTCCTTCCCTGTTCCAAGGATCCTTATGATTCCAACTGTTGTGGCAATGTGTGACACATACAAGGAGGTCATAGTAGTAGTATTTATGTAGCAGAAATATTTAACAGTTGGTACTTGCAAAGCAGAGGCACTGTGAGCCACAAAAATTAAACTAGACTGTGGCATTAGAATGTATTAAGTCCGTATAGCTTTGTAATTAAGGAACATATCTGACATTTCTCCAATATCTGGAGAAATGTGGGCCTCCTCCTCCCCTTATAGCCCTCCTTCCCTCTCCGAGTGAGCTCTCCGCTGCAGTTGGGACGTTCGCTACCGATCTGAACTCTCGGTTAAAAGGGAGATGCCAGTGCAAGTGATGCCTCCTAACACATTAGTCGCAGTTGGTCCTTCCCTGTTCCAAGGATCCTTATGATTCCAACTGTTGTGGCAATGTGTGACACATACAAGGAGGTCATAGTAGTAATATTTATGTAGCAGAAATATTTAACAATTGGTACTTGCAAAGCAGAGGCACTGTGAGCCACAAAAGTTAAACTAGACTGTGGCATTAGAATGTATTAAGTCCCTATAGCTTTGTAATTAAGGAACATATCTGACATTTCTCCAATATCTGGAGAAATGTGGGCCTCCTCCTCCCCTTATAGCCCTCCTTCCCTCTCCGAGTGAGCTCTCCGCTGCAGTTGGGACGTTCGCTACCGATCTGAACTCTCGGTTAAAAGGGAGATGCCAGTGCAAGTGATGCCTCCTAACACATTAGTCGCAGTTGGTCCTTCCCTGTTCCAAGGATCCTTATGATTCCAACTGTTGTGGCAATGTGTAACACATACAAGGAGGTCATAGTAGTACTATTTATGTAGCAGAAATATTTAACAATTGGTACTTGCAAAGCAGAGGCACTGTGAGCCACAAAAATTAAACTAGACTCTGGCATTAGAATGTATTAAGTCCCTATAGCTTTGTAATTAAGGAACATATCTGACATTTCTCCAATATCTGGAGAAATGTGGGCCTCCTCCTCCCCTTATAGCCCTCCTTCCCTCTCCGAGTGAGCTCTCCGCTGCAGTTGGGACGTTCGCTACCGATCTGAACTCTCGGTTAAAAGGGAGATGCCAGTGCAAGTGATGCCTCCTAACACATTAGTCGCAGTTGGTCCTTCCCTGTTCCAAGGATCCTTATGATTCCAACTGTTGTGGCAATGTGTGACACATACAAGGAGGTCATAGTAGTACTATTTATGTAGCAGAAATATTTAACAGTTGGTACTTGCAAAGCAGAGGCACTGTGAGCCACAAAAATTAAACTAGACTGTGGCATTAGAATGTATTAACTCCCTATAGCTTTGTAATTAAGGAACATATCTGACATTTCTCCAATATCTGGAGAAATGTGGGCCTCCTCCTCCCCTTATAGCCCTCTTCCCTCTCCGAGTGAGCTCTCCGCTGCAGTTGGGACGTTCGCTACCGATCTGAACTCTCGGTTAACAAGGGAGATGCCAGTGCAAGTGATGCCTCCTAACACATTAGTCGCAGTTGGTCCTTCCCTGTTCCAAGGATCCTTATGATTCCAACTGTTGTGGCAATGTGTGACACATACAAGGAGGTCATAGTAGTACTATTTATGTAGCAGAAATATTTAACAATTGGTACTTGCAAAGCAGAGGCACTGTGAGCCACAAAAATTAAACTAGACTGTGGCATTAGAATGTATTAAGTCCCTATAGCTTTGTAATTGAGGAACATATCTGACATTTCTCCAATATCTGGAGAAATGTGGGCCTCCTCCTCCCCTTATAGCCCTCCTTCCCTCTCCGAGTGAGCTCTCCGCTGCAGTTGGGACGTTCGCTACCGATCTGAACTCTCAGTTAAAAGGGAGATGCCAGTGCAAGTGATGCCTCCTAACACATTAGTCGCAGTTGGTCCTTGTCCGTTCCAAGGATCCTTATGATTCCAACTGTTGTGGCAATGTGTGACACATACAAGGAGGTCGTAGTAGTACTATTTATGTAGCAGAAATATTTAACAATTGGTACTTGCAAAGCAGAGGCACTGTGAGCCACAAAATTTAAACTAGACTGTGGCATTAGAATGTATTAAGTCCCTATAGCTTTGTAATTAAGGAACATATCTGACATTTCTCCAATATCTGGAGAAATGTGGGCCTCCTCCTCCCCTTATAGCCCTCCTTCCCTCTCCGAGTGAGCTCTCCGCTGCAGTTGGGACGTTCGCTACTGATCTGAACTCGCGGTTAAAAGGGAGATGCCAGGGCAAGTGATGCCTCCTAACACATTAGTCGCAGTTGGTCCTTCCCTGTTCCAAGGATCCTTATGATTCCAACTGTTGTGGCAATGTGTAACACATACAAGGAGGTCATAGTAGTACTATTTATGTAGCAGAAATATTTAACAATTGGTACTTGCAAAGCAGAGGCACTGTGAGCCACAAAAATTAAACTAGACTGTGGCATTAGAATGTATTAAGTCCCTATAGCTTGGTAATTAAGGAACATATCTGACATTTCTCCAATATCTGGAGAAATGTGGGCCTCCTCCTCCCCTTATAGCCCTCCTTCCCTCTCCGAGTGAGCTCTCCGCTGCAGTTGGGACGTTCGCTACCGATCTGAACTCTCGGTTAAAAGGGAGATGCCAGTGCAAGTGATGCCTCCTAACACATTAGTCGCAGTTGGTCCTTCCCTGTTCCAAGGATCCTTATGATTCCAACTGTTGTGGCAATGTGTGACACATACAAGGAGGTCATAGTAGTACTATTTATGTAGCAGAAATATTTAACAATTGGTACTTGCAAAGCAGAGGCACTGTGAGCCACAAAAATTAAACTAGACTGTGGCATTAGAATGTATTAAGTCCCTATAGCTTTGTAATTAAGGAACATATCTGACATTTCTCCAATATCTGGAGAAATGTGGGCCTCCTCCTCCCCTTATAGCCCTCCTTCCCTCTCCGAGTGAGCTCTCCGCTGCAGTTGGGACGTTCGCTACCGATCTGAACTCTCGGTTAAAAGGGAGATGCCAGTGCAAGTGATGCCTCCTAACACATTAGTCGCAGTTGGTCCTTCCCTGTTCCAAGGATCCTTATGATTCCAACTGTTGTGGCAATGTGTGACACATACAAGGAGGTCATAGTAGTACTATTTATGTAGCAGAAATATTTAACAATTGGTACTTGCAAAACAGAGGCACTGTGAGCCACAAAAATGAAACTAGACTGTGGCATTAGAATGTATTAAGTCCCTATAGCTTTGTAATTAAGGAACATATCTGACATTTCTCCAATATCTGGAGAAATGTGGGCCTCCTCCTCCCCTTATAGCCCTCTTCCCTCTCCGAGTGAGCTCTCCGCTGCAGTTGGGACGTTCGCTACCGATCTGAACTCTCGGTTAAAAAGGGAGATGCCAGTGCAAGTGATGCCTCCTAACACATTAGTCGCAGTTGGTCCTTCCCTGTTCCAAGGATCCTTATGATTCCAACTGTTGTGGCAATGTGTGACACATACAAGGAGGTCATAGTAGTACTATTTATGTAGCAGAAATATTTAACAATTGGTACTTGCAAAGCAGAGGCACTGTGAGCCACAAAAATTAAACTAGACTGTGGCATTAGAATGTATTAAGTCCCTATAGCTTTGTAATTGAGGAACATATCTGACATTTCTCCAATATCTGGAGAAATGTGGGCCTCCTCCTCCCCTTATAGCCCTCCTTCCCTCTCCGAGTGAGCTCTCCGCTGCAGTTGGGACGTTCGCTACCGATCTGAACTCTCAGTTAAAAGGGAGATGCCAGTGCAAGTGATGCCTCCTAACACATTAGTCGCAGTTGGTCCTTGTCCGTTCCAAGGATCCTTATGATTCCAACTGTTGTGGCAGTGTGTGACACATACAAGGAGGTCGTAGTAGTACTATTTATGTAGCAGAAATATTTAACAATTGGTACTTGCAAAGCAGAGGCACTGTGAGCCACAAAAATTAAACTAGACTGTGGCATTAGAATGTATTAAGTCCCTATAGCTTTGTAATTAAGGAACATATCTGACATTTCTCCAATATCTGGAGAAATGTGGGCCTCCTCCTCCCCTTATAGCCCTACTTCCCTCTCCGAGTGAGCTCTCTGCTGCAGTTGGGACGTTCGCTACCGATCTAAACTCGCGGTTAAAAGGGAGATGCCAGTGCAAGTGATGCCTCCTAACACATTAGTCGCAGTTGGTCCTTCCCTGTTCCAAGGATCCTTATGATTCCAACTGTTGTGGCAATGTGTGACACATACAAGGAGGTCATAGTAGTACTATTTATGTAGCAGAAATATTTAACAATTGGTACTTGCAAAGCAGAGGCACTGTGAGCCACAAAAATTAAACTAGACTGTGGCATTAGAATGTATTAAGTCCCTATAGCTTTGTAATTAAGGAACATATCTGACATTTCTCCAATATCTGGAGAAATGTGGGCCTCCTCCTCCCCTTATAGCCCTCCTTCCCTCTCCGAGTGAGCTCTCCGCTGCAGTTGGGACGTTCGATACCGATCTGAACTCGCGGTTAAAAGGGAGATGCCAGGGCAAGTGATGCCTCCTAACACATTAGTCGCAGTTGGTCCTTCCCTGTTCCAAGGATCCTTATGATTCCAACTGTTGTGGCAATGTGTAACACATACAAGGAGGTCATAGTAGTACTATTTATGTAGCAGAAATATTTAACAATTGGTACTTGCAAAGCAGAGGCACTGTGAGCCACAAAAATTAAACTAGACTGTGGCATTAGAATGTATTAAGTCCCTATAGCTTTGTAATTAAGGAACATATCTGACATTTCTCCAATATCTGGAGAAATGTGGGCCTCCTCCTCCCCTTATAGCCCTCCTTCCCTCTCCGAGTGAGCTCTCCGCTGCAGTTGGGACGTTCGCTACCGATCTGAACTCTCGGTTAAAAGGGAGATGCCAGTGCAAGTGATGCCTCCTAACACATTAGTCGCAGTTGGTCCTTCCCTGTTCCAAGGATCCTTATGATTCCAACTGTTGTGGCAATGTGTGACACATACTAGGAGGTCATAGTAGTACTATTTATGTAGCAGAAATATTTAACAATTGGTACTTGCAAAGCAGAGGCACTGTGAGCCACAAAAATTAAACTAGACTGTGGCATTAGAATGTATTAAGTCCCTATAGCTTTGTAATTAAGGAACATATCTGACATTTCTCCAATATCTGGAGAAATGTGGTCCTCCTCCTCCCCTTATAGCCCTCCTTCCCTCTCCGAGTGAGCTCTCCGCTGCAGTTGGGACGTTCGCTACCGATCTGAACTCGCGGTTAAAAGGGAGATGCCAGTGCAAGTGATGCCTCCTAACACATTAGTCGCAGTTGGTCCTTCCCTGTTCCAAGGATCCTTATGATTCCAACTGTTGTGGCAATGTGTGACACATACAAGGAGGTCATAGTAGTACTATTTATGTAGCAGAAATATTTAACAATTGGTACTTGCAAAGCAGAGGCACTGTGAGCCACAAAAATTAAACTAGACTGTGGCATTAGAATGTATTAAGTCCCTTTAACTTTGTAATTAAGGAACATATCTGACATTTCTCCAATATCTGGAGAAATGTGGGCCTCCTCCTCCCCTTATAGCCCTCCTTCCCTCTCCGAGTGAGCTCTCCGCTGCAGTTGGGTCGTTCGCTACCGATCTGAACTCGCGGTTAAAAGGGAGATGCCAGTGCAAGAGATGCCTCGTAACACAATAGTCTCAGTTGGTACTTTTCCCTTCCAAGGATCCTTATGATTCCAACTGTTGTGGCAATGTGTGACACATACAAGGAGGTCGTAGTATTACTATTTATGTAGCAGAAATATTTAACAATTGGTACTTGCAAAGCAGAGGCACTGTGAGCCACAAAAATTAAACTAGGCTGTGGCATTAGAATGTATTAAGTCCCTATAGCTTTGTAATTAAGGAACATATCTGACATTTCTCCAATATCTGGAGAAATGTGGGCCTCCTCCTCCCCTTATAGCCCTCCTTCCCTCTCCGAGTGAGCTCTCCACTGCAGTTGGGTCGTTCGCTACCGATCTGAACTCGCGGTTAAAAGGGAGATGCCAGTGCAAGTGATGCCTCCTAACACATTAGTCGCAGTTGGTCCTTCCCTGTTCCAAGGATCCTTATGATTCCAACTGTTGTGGCAATGTGTGACACATACAAGGAGGTCATAGTAGTACTATTTATGTAGCAGAAATATTTAACAATTGGTACTTGCAAAGCAGAGGCACTGTGAGCCACAAAAATTAAACTAGACTGTGGCATTAGAATGTATTAAGTCCCTATAGCTTTGTAATTAAGGAACATATCTGACATTTCTCCAATATCTGGAGAAATGTGGGCCTCCTCCTCCCCTTATAGCCCTCCTTCCCTCTCCGAGTGAGCTCTCCGCTGCAGTTGGGACGTTCGCTACCGATCTAAACTCGCGGTTAAAAGGGAGATGCCAGTGCAAGTGATGCCTCCTAACACATTAGTCGCAGTTGCTCCTTTCCTGTTCCAAGGATCCTTATGATTCCAACTGTTGTGGCAATGTGTGACACATACAAGGAGGTCATAGTAGTACTATTTATGTAGCAGAAATATTTAACAATTGGTACTTGCAAAGCAGAGGCACTGTGAGCCACAAAAATTAAACTAGACTGTGGCATTAGAATGTATTAAGTCCCTTTAACTTTGTAATTAAGGAACATATCTGACATTTCTCCAATATCTGGAGAAATGTGGGCCTCCTCCTCCCCTTATAGCCCTCCTTCCCTCTCCGAGTGAGCTCTCCGCTGCAGTTGGGACGTTCGCTACCGATCTGAACTTTCGGTTAAAAGGGAGATGCCAGTGCAAGTGATGCCTCCTAACACATTAGTCGCAGTTGGTCCTTCCCTGTTCCAAGGATCCTTATGATTCCAACTGTTGTGGCAATGTGTGACACATACAAGGAGGTCATAGTAGTACTATTTATGTAGCAGAAATATTTAACAATTGGTACTTGCAAAGCAGAGGCACTGTGAGCCACAAAAATTAAACTAGACTGTGGCATTAGAATGTATTAAGTCCCTATAGCTTTGTAATTAAGGAACATATCTGACATTTCTCCAATATCTGGAGAAATGTGGGCCTCCTCCTCCCCTTATAGCCCTCCTTCCCTCTCCGAGTGAGCTCTCCGCTGCAGTTGGGACGTTCGCTACCGATCTGAACTCTCGGTTAAAAGGGAGATGCCAGTGCAAGTGATGATTCCTAACACATTAGTCACAGTTGGTCCTTCCCTGTTCCAAGGATCCTTATGATTCCAACTGTTGTGGCAATGTGTGACACATACAAGGAGGTCATAGTAGTACTATTTATGTAGCAGAAATATTTAACAATTGGTACTTGCAAAGCAGAGGCACTGTGAGCCACAAAAATTAAACTAGACTGTGGCATTAGAATGTATTAAGTCCCTATAGCTTTGTAATTAAGGAACATATCTGACATTTCTCCAATATCTGGAGAAATGTGGGCCTCCTCCTCCCCTTATAGCCCTCCTTCCCTCTCCGAGTGAGCTCTCCGCTGCAGTTGGGACGTTCGCTACCGATCTGAACTCTCGGTTAAAAGGGAGATGCCAGTGCAAGTGATGCCTCCTAACACATTAGTCGCAGTTGGTGCTTCCCTGTTCCAAGGATCCTTATGATTCCAACTGTTGTGGCAATGTGTGACACATACAAGGAGGTCATAGTAGTACTATTTATGTAGCAGAAATATTTAACAATTGGTACTTGCAAAACAGAGGCACTGTGAGCCACAAAAATTAAACTAGACTGTGGCATTAGAATGTATTAAGTCCCTATAGCTTTGTAATTGAGGAACATACCTGACATTTCTCCAATATCTGGAGAAATGTGGGCCTCCTCCTCCCCTTATAGCCCTACTTCCCTCTCCGAGTGAGCTCTCCGCTGCAGTTGGGACGTTCGCTACCGATCTGAACTCTCAGTTAAAAGGGAGATGCCAGTGCAAGTGATGCCTCCTAACACATTAGTCGCAGTTGGTCCTTGTCAGTTCCAAGGATCCTTATGATTCCAACTGTTGTGGCAATGTGTGACACATACAAGGAGGTCATAGTAGTACTATTTATGTAGCAGAAATATTTAACAATTGGTACTTGCAAAGCAGAGGCACTGTGAGCCACAAAAATTAAACTAGACTTTGGCATTAGAATGTATTAAGTCCCTTTAACTTTGTAATTAAGGAACATATCTGACATTTCTCCAATATCTGGAGAAATTTGGGCCTCCTCCTCACCTTATAGCCCTCCTTCCCTCTCCGAGTGAGCTCTCCGCAGCAGTTGGGACGTTCGCTACCGATCTGAACTCTCGGTTAAAAGGGAGATGCCAGTGCAAGTGATGCCTCCTAACACATTAGTCGCAGTTGGTCCTTCCCTGTTCCAAGGATCCTTATGATTCCAACTGTTGTGGCAATGTGTGACACATACAAGGAGGTCATAGTAGTACTATTTATGTAGCAGAAATATTTAACAATTGGTACTTGCAAAGCAGAGGCACTGTGGGCCACAAAAATTACTAGACTGTGGCATTAGAATGTATTAAGTCCCTATAGCTTTGTAATTGAGGAACATATCTGACATTTCTCCAATATCTGGAGAAATGTGGGCCTCCTCCTCCCCTTATAGCCCTCCTTCCCTCTCCGAGTGAGCTCTCCGCTGCAGTTGGGACGTTCGCTACCGATCTGAACTCTCAGTTAAAAGGGAGATGCCAGTGCAAGTGATGCCTCCTAACACATTAGTCGCAGTTGGTCCTTGTCAGTTCCAAGGATCCTTATGATTCCAACTGTTGTGGCAATGTGTGACACATACAAGGAGGTCATAGTAGTACTATTTATGTAGCAGAAATATTTAACAATTGGTACTTGCAAAACAGAGGCACTGTGAGCCACAAAAATTAAACTAGACTTTGGCATTAGAATGTATTAAGTCCCTATAGCTTTGTAATTAAGGAACATATCTGACATTTCTCCAATATCTGGAGAAATGTGGGCCTCCTCCTCCCCTTATAGCCCTCCTTCCCTCTCCGAGTGAGCTCTCCGCTGCAGTTGTTACGTTCGCTACCGATCTGAACTCTTGGTTAAAAGGGAGATGCCACTGCAAGTGATGCCTCCTAACACATTAGTCGCAGTTGGTCCTTCCCTGTTCCAAGGATCCTTATGATTCCAACTGTTGTGGCAATGTGTGACACATACAAGGAGGTCATAGTAGTACTATTTATGTAGCAGAAATATTTAACAATTGGTACTTGCAAAGCAGAGGCACTGTGAGCCACAAAAATTAAACTAGACTGTGGCATTAGAATGTATTAAGTCCCTATAGCTTTGTAATTAAGGAACATATCTGACATTTCTCCAATATCTGGAGAAATGTGGGCCTCCTCCTCCCCTTATAGCCCTCCTTCCCTCTCCGAGTGAACTTTCCGCTGCAGTTGGGACGTTCGCTACCGATCTGAACTCTCGGTTAAAAGGGAGATGCCAGTGCAAGTGATGCCTCCTAACACATTAGTCGCAGTTGGTCCTTCCCTGTTCCAAGGATCCTTATGATTCCAACTGTTGTGGCAATGTGTGACACATACAAGGAGGTCATAGTAGTACTATTTATGTAGCAGAAATATTTAACAATTGGTACTTGCAAAGCAGAGGCACTGTGAGCCACAAAAATTAAACTAGACTGTGGCATTAGAATGTATTAAGTACCTTTAACTTTGTAATTAAGGAACATATCTGACATTTCTCCAATATCTGGAGAAATGTGGGCCTCCTCCTCCCCTTATTGCCCTCCTTCCCTCTCCGAGTGAGCTCTCCGCTGCAGTTGGGACGTTCGCTACCGATCTGAACTTTCGGTTAAAAGGGAGATGCCAGTGCAAGTGATGCCTCCTAACACATTAGTCGCAGTTGGTCCTTCCCTGTTCCAAGGATCCTTATGATTTCAACTGTTGTGGCAATGTGTGACACATACAAGGAGGTCATAGTAGTACTATTTATGTAGCAGAAATATTTAACAATTGGTACTTTCAAAAAAGAGGCACTGTGAGCCACAAAAATTAAACTAGACTGTGGCATTAGAATGTATTAAGTCCCTATAGCTTTGTAATTAAGGAACATATCTGACATTTCTCCAATATCTGGAGAAATGTGGGCCTCCTCCTCCCCTTATAGCCCTCCTTCCCTCTCCGAGTGAGCTCTCCGCTGCAGTTGGGACGTTCGCTACCGATCTGAACTCTCAGTTAAAAGGGAGATGCCAGTGCAAGTGATGCCTCCTAACACATTAGTCGCAGTTGGTGCTTCCCTGTTCCAAGGATCCTTATGATTCCAACTGTTGTGGCAATGTGTGACACATACAAGGAGGTCATAGTAGTACTATTTATGTAGCAGAAATATTTAACAATTGGTACTTGCAAAGCAGAGGCACTGTGAGCCACAAAAATTAAACTAGACTGTGGCATTAGAATGTATTAAGTCCCTATAGCTTTGTAATTGAGGAACATACCTGACATTTCTCCAATATCTGGAGAAATGTGGGCCTCCTCCTCCCCTTATAGCCCTACTTCCCTCTCCGAGTGAGCTCTCCGCTGCAGTTGGGACGTTCGCTACCGATCTGAACTCTCAGTTAAAAGGGAGATGCCAGTGCAAGTGATGCCTCCTAACACATTAGTCGCAGTTGGTCCTTGTCAGTTCCAAGGATCCTTATGATTCCAACTGTTGTGGCAATGTGTGACACATACAAGGAGGTCATAGTAGTACTATTTATGTAGGAGAAATATTTAACAATTGGTACTTGCAAAGCAGAGGCACTGTGAGCCACAAAAATTAAACTAGACTTTGGCATTAGAATGTATTAAGTCCCTTTAACTTTGTAATTAAGGAACATATCTGACATTTCTCCAATATCTGGAGAAATTTGGGCCTCCTCCTCACCTTATAGCCCTCCTTCCCTCTCCGAGTGAGCTCTCCGCAGCAGTTGGGACGTTCGCTACCGATCTGAACTCTCGGTTAAAAGGGAGATGCCAGTGCAAGTGATGCCTCCTAACACATTAGTCGCAGTTGGTCCTTCCCTGTTCCAAGGATCCTTATGATTCCAACTGTTGTGGCAATGTGTGACACATACAAGGAGGTCATAGTAGTACTATTTATGTAGCAGAAATATTTAACAATTGGTACTTGCAAAGCAGAGGCACTGTGGGCCACAAAAATTACTAGACTGTGGCATTAGAATGTATTAAGTCCCTATAGCTTTGTAATTGAGGAACATATCTGACATTTCTCCAATATCTGGAGAAATGTGGGCCTCCTCCTCCCCTTATAGCCCTCCTTCCCTCTCCGAGTGAGCTCTCCGCTGCAGTTGGGACGTTCGCTACCGATCTGAACTCTCAGTTAAAAGGGAGATGCCAGTGCAAGTGATGCCTCCTAACACATTAGTCGCAGTTGGTCCTTGTCAGTTCCAAGGATCCTTATGATTCCAACTGTTGTGGCAATGTGTGACACATACAAGGAGGTCATAGTAGTACTATTTATGTAGCAGAAATATTTAACAATTGGTACTTGCAAAACAGAGGCACTGTGAGCCACAAAAATTAAACTAGACTTTGGCATTAGAATGTATTAAGTCCCTATAGCTTTGTAATTAAGGAACATATCTGACATTTCTCCAATATCTGGAGAAATGTGGGCCTCCTCCTCCCCTTATAGCCCTCCTTCCCTCTCCGAGTGAGCTCTCCGCTGCAGTTGTTACGTTCGCTACCGATCTGAACTCTCGGTTAAAAGGGAGATGCCACTGCAAGTGATGCCTCCTAACACATTAGTCGCAGTTGGTCCTTCCCTGTTCCAAGGATCCTTATGATTCCAACTGTTGTGGCAATGTGTGACACATACAAGGAGGTCATAGTAGTACTATTTATGTAGCAGAAATATTTAACAATTGGTACTTGCAAAGCAGAGGCACTGTGAGCCACAAAAATTAAACTAGACTGTGGCATTAGAATGTATTAAGTCCCTATAGCTTTGTAATTAAGGAACATATCTGACATTTCTCCAATATCTGGAGAAATGTGGGTCTCCTCCTCCCCTTATAGCCCTCCTTCCCTCTCCGAGTGAACTTTCCGCTGCAGTTGGGACGTTCGCTACCGATCTGAACTCTCGGTTAAAAGGGAGATGCCAGTGCAAGTGATGCCTCCTAACACATTAGTCGCAGTTGGTCCTTCCCTGTTCCAAGGATCCTTATGATTCCAACTGTTGTGGCAATGTGTGACACATACAAGGAGGTCATAGTAGTACTATTTATGTAGCAGAAATATTTAACAATTGGTACTTGCAAAGCAGAGGCACTGTGAGCCACAAAAATTAAACTAGACTGTGGCATTAGAATGTATTAAGTACCTTTAACTTTGTAATTAAGGAACATATCTGACATTTCTCCAATATCTGGAGAAATGTGGGCCTCCTCCTCCCCTTATTGCCCTCCTTCCCTCTCCGAGTGAGCTCTCCGCTGCAGTTGGGACGTTCGCTACCGATCTGAACTTTCGGTTAAAAGGGAGATGCCAGTGCAAGTGATGCCTCCTAACACATTAGTCGCAGTTGGTCCTTCCCTGTTCCAAGGATCCTTATGATTTCAACTGTTGTGGCAATGTGTGACACATACAAGGAGGTCATAGTAGTACTATTTATGTAGCAGAAATATTTAACAATTGGTACTTTCAAAAAAGAGGCACTGTGAGCCACAAAAATTAAACTAGACTGTGGCATTAGAATGTATTAAGTCCCTATAGCTTTGTAATTAAGGAACATATCTGACATTTCTCCAATATCTGGAGAAATGTGGGCCTCCTCCTCCCCTTATAGCCCTCCTTCCCTCTCCGAGTGAGCTCTCCGCTGCAGTTGGGACGTTCGCTACCGATCTGAACTCTCGGTTAAAAGGGAGATGCCAGTTCAAGTGATGCCTCCTAACACATTAGTCGCAGTTGGTCCTTCCCTGTTCCAAGGATCCTTATGATTCCAACTGTTGTGGCAATGTGTGACACATACAAGGAGGTCATAGTAGTACTATTTATGTAGCAGAAATATTTAACAATTGGTACTTGCAAAGCAGAGGCACTGTGAGCCACAAAAATTAAACTAGACTGTGGCATTAGAATGTATTAAGTCCCTATAGCTTTGTAATTAAGGAACATACCTGACATTTCTCCAATATCTTGAGAAATGTGGGCCTCCTCCTCCCCTTATAGCCCTCTTCCCTCTCCGAGTGAGCTCTCCGCTGCAGTTGGGACGTTCGCTATCGATCTGAACTCTCGGTTAAAAGGGAGATGCCAGTGCAAGTGATGCCTCCTAACACATTAGTCGCAGTTGGTCCTTCCCTGTTCCAAGGATCCTTATGATTCCAACTGTTGTGGCAATGTGTGACACATACAAGGAGGTCATAGTAGTACTATTTATGTAGCAGAAATATTTAACAATTGGTACTTGCAAAGCAGAGGCACTGTGAGCCACAAAAATTAAACTAGACTTTGGCATTAGAATGTATTAAGTCCCTTTAACTTTGTAATTAAGGAACATATCTGACATTTCTCCAATATCTGGAGAAATTTGGGCCTCCTCGTCACCTTATAGCCCTCCTTCCCTCTCCGAGTGAGCTCTCCGCTGCAGTTGGGACGTTCGCTACCGATCTGAACTCTCGGTTAAAAGGGAGATGCCAGTGCAAGTGATGCCTCCTAACACATTAGTCGCAGTTGGTCCTTCCCTGTTCCAAGGATCCTTATGATTCCAACTGTTGTGGCAAAGTGTGACACATACAAGGAGGTCATAGTAGTACTATTTATGTAGCAGAAATATTTAACAATTGGTACTTGCAAAGCAGAGGCACTGTGAGCCACAAAAATTAAACTAGACTGTGGCATTAGAATGTATTAAGTCTCTATAGCTTTGTAATTGAGGAACATATCTGACATTTCTCCAATATCTGGAGAAATGTGGGCCTCCTCCTCCCCTTATAGCCCTCCTCCCCTCTCCGAGTGAGCTCTCCGCTGCAGTTGGGACGTTCGCTACCGATCTGAACTCTCGGTTAAAAGGGAGATGCCAGTGCAAGTGATGCCTCCTAACACATTAGTCGCAGTTGGTGCTTCCCTGTTCCAAGGATCCTTATGATTCCAACTGTTGTGGCAATGTGTGACACGTACAAGGAGGTCATAGTAGTACTATTTATGTAGCAGAAATATTTAACAATTGGTACTTGCAAAGCAGAGGCACTGTGAGCCACAAAAATTAAACTAGACTGTGGCATTAGAATGTATTAAGTCCCTATAGCTTTGTAATTGAGGAACATACCTGACATTTCTCCAATATCTGGAGAAATGTGGGCCTCCTCCGCCCCTTATAGCCCTCCTTCCCTCTCCGAGTGAGCTCTCCGCTGCAGTTGGGACGTTCGCTACCGATCTGAACTCTCAGTTAAAAGGGAGATGCCAGTGCAAGTGATGCCTCCTAACACATTAGTCGCAGTTGGTCCTTGTCAGTTCCAAGGATCCTTATGATTCCAACTGTTGTGGCAATGTGTGACACATACAAGGAGGTCATAGTAGTACTATTTATGTAGCAGAAATATTTAACAATTGGTACTTGCAAAGCAGAGGCACTGTGAGCCACAAAAATTAAACTAGACTGTGGCATTAGAATGTATTAAGTCCCTATAGCTTTGTAATTAAGGAACATATCTGACATTTCTCCAATATCTTGAGAAATGTGGGCCTCCTCCTCCCCTTATAACTCTCCGCTGCAGTTGGGACGTTCGCTATCGATCTGAACTCTCGGTTAAAAGGGAGATGCCAGTGCAAGTGATGCCTCCTAACACATTAGTCGCAGTTGGTCCTTCCCTGTTCCAAGGATCCTTATGATTCCAACTGTTGTGGCAATGTGTGACACATACAAGGAGGTCATAGTAGTACTATTTATGTAGCAGAAATGTTTAACAATTGGTACTTGCAAAGCAGAGGCACTGTGGGCCACAAAAATTACTAGACTGTGGCATTAGAATGTATTAAGCCCCTATGGCTTTGTAATTGAGGAACATATCTGACATTTCTCCAATATCTGGAGAAATGTGGGCCTCCTCCTCCCCTTATAGCCCTCCTTCCCTCTCCGAGTGAGCTCTCCGCTGCAGTTGGGACGTTCGCTACCGATCTGAACTCTCAGTTAAAAGGGAGATGCCAGTGCAAGTGATGCCTCCTAACACATTAGTCACAGTTGGTCCTTGTCCGTTCCAATGATCCTTATGATTCCAACTGTTCTGGCAATGTGTGACACATACAAGGAGGTCATAGTAGTACTATTTATGTAGCAGAAATATTTAACAATTGGTACTTGCAAAGCGGAGGCACTGTGAGCCACAAAAATTAAACTAGACTGTGGCATTAGAATGTATTATGTCCCTATAGCTTTGTAATTAAGGAACATATCTGACATTTCTCCAATATCTGGAGAAATGTGTGCCTCCTCCTCCCCTTATAGCCCTCCTTCCCTCTCCGAGTGAGCTCTCCGCTGCAGTTGGGAGGTTCGCTACCGATCTGAACTCGCGGTTAAAAGGGAGATGCCAGTGCAAGTGATGCCTCCTAACACATTAGTCACAGTTGGTCCTTCCCTGTTCCAAGGATCCTTATGATTCCAACTGTTGTGGCAATGTGTGACACATACAAGGAGGTCATAGTAGTACTATTTATGTAGCAGAAATATTTAACAATTGGTACTTGCAAAGCAGAGGCACTGTGAGCCACAAAAATTAAACTAGACTGTGGCATTAGAATGTATTAAGTCCCTTTAACTTTGTAATTAAGGAACATATCTGACATTTCTCCAATATCTGGAGAAATGTGGGCCTCCTCCTCCCCTTATAGCCCTCCTTCCCTCTCCAAGTGAGCTCTCCGCTGCAGTTGGGACGTTCGCTACCGATCTGAACTCTCGGTTAAAAGGGAGATGCCAGTGCAAGTGATGCCTCCTAACACATTAGTCGCAGTTGGTCCTTCCCTGTTCCAAGGATCCTTATGATTCCAACTGTTGTGGCAATGTGTGACACATACAAGGAGGTCATAGTAGTACTATTTATGTAGCAGAAATATTTAACAATTGGTACTTGCAAAGCAGAGGCACTGTGAGCCACAAAAATTAAACTAGACTGTGGCATTAGAATGTATTAAGTCCCTTTAACTTTGTAAGTAAGGAACATATCTGACATTTCTCCAATATCTGGAGAAATGTGGGCCTCCTCCTCCCCTTATAGCCCTCCTTCCCTCTCCGAGTGAGCTCTCCGCTGCAGTTGGGACGTTCGCTACCGATCTGAACTCTCGGTTAAAAGGGAGATGCCAGTGCAAGTGATGCCTCCTAACACATTAGTCGCAGTTGGTCCTTCCCTGTTCCAAGGATCCTTATGATTCCAACTGTCAAGGCAATGTGTGACACATACAAGGAGGTCATAGAAGTACTATTTATGTAGCAGAAATATTTAACAATTGGTACTTGCAAAGCAGAGGCACTGTGAGCCACAAAAATTAAACTAGACTGTGGCATTAGAATGTATTAAGTCCCTTTAACTTTGTAATTAAGGAACATATCTGACATTTCTCCAATATCTGGAGAAATGTGGGCCTCCTCCTCCCCTTATAGCCCTCCTTCCCTCTCCGAGTGAGCTCTCCGCTGCAGTTGGGACGTTCGCTACCGATCTGAACTCTCGGTTAAAAGGGAGATGCCAGTGCAAGTGATGCCTCCTAACACATTAGTCGCAGTTGGTCCTTCCCTGTTCCAAGGATCCTTATGATTCCAACTGTTGTGGCAATGTGTGACACATACAAGGAGGTCATAGTAGCACTATTTATGTAGCAGAAATATTTAACAATTGGTACTTGCAAAGCAGAGGCACTGTGAGCCACAAAAATTAAACTAGACTGTGGCATTAGAATGTATTAAGTCCCTATAGCTTTGTAATTAAGGAACATATCTGACATTTCTCCAATATCTGGAGAAATGTGGGCCTCCTCCTCCCCTTATAGCCCTCCTTCCCTCTCCGAGTGAGCTCTCCGCTGCAGTTGGGACGTTCGCTACCGATCTGAACTCTCGGTTAAAAGGGAGATGCCAGTGCAAGTGATGCCTCCTAACACATTAGTCGCAGTTGGTCCTTCCCTGTTCCAAGGATCCTTATGATTCCAACTGTCAAGGCAATGTGTGACACATACAAGGAGGTCATAGTAGTACTATTTATGTAGGAGAAATATTTAACAATTGGTACTTGCAAAGCAGAGGCACTGTGAGCCACAAAAATTAAACTAGACTGTGGCATTAGAATGTATTATGTCCCTATAGCTTTGTAATTAAGGAACATATCTGACATTTCTCCAATATCTGGAGAAATGTGGGCCTCCTCCTCCCCTTATAGCCCTCCTTCCCTCTCCGAGTGAGCTCTCCGCTGCAGTTGGGACGTTCGCTACCGATCTGAACTCTCGGTTAAAAGGGAGATGCCAGTGCAAGTGATGCCTCCTAACACATTAGTCGCAGTTGGTCCTTCCCTGTTCCAAGGATCCTTATGATTCCAACTGTTGTGGCAATGTGTGACACATACAAGGAGGTCATAGTAGTACTATTTATGTAGCAGAAATATTTAACAATTGGTACTTGCAAAGCAGAGGCACTGTGAGCCACAAAAATTAAACTAGACTGTGGCATTAGAATGTATTAAGTCCCTTTAACTTTGTAATTAAGGAACATATCTGACATTTCTCCAATATCTGGAGAAATGTGGGCCTCCTCCTCCCCTTATAGCCCTCCTTCCCTCTCCGAGTGAGCTCTCCGCTGCAGTTGGGACGTTCGCTACCGATCTGAACTCTCGGTTAAAAGGGAGATGCCAGTGCAAGTGATGCCTCCTAACACATTAGTCGCAGTTGGTCCTTCCCTGTTCCAAGTATCCTTATGATTCCAACTGTTGTGGCAATGTGTGACACATACAAGGAGGTCATAGTAGTACTATTTATGTAGCAGAAATATTTAACAATTGGTACTTGCAAAGCAGAGGCACTGTGAGCCACAAAAATTAAACTAGACTGTGGCATTAGAATGTATTAAGTCCCTATAGCTTTGTAATTAAGGAACATATCTGACATTTCTCCAATATCTGGAGAAATGTGGGCCTCCTCCTCCCCTTATAGCCCTCCTTCCCTCTCCGAGTGAGCTCTCCGCTGCAGTTGGGACGTTCGCTACCGATCTGAACTCGCGGTTAAAAGGGAGATGCCAGTGCAAGTGATGCCTCCTAACACATTAGTCGCAGTTGGTCCTTCCCTGTTCCAAGGATCCTTATGATTCCAACTGTTGTGGCAATGTGTGACACATACAAGGAGGTCATAGTAGTACTATTTATGTAGCAGAAATATTTAACAATTGGTACTTGCAAAGCAGAGGCACTGTGAGCCACAAAAATTAAACTAGACTTTGGCATTAGAATGTATTAAGTCCCTATAGCTTTGTAATTAAGGAACATATCTGACATTTCTCCAATATCTGGAGAAATGTGGTCCTCCTCCTCCCCTTATAGCCCTCCTTCCCTCTCCGAGTGAGCTCTCCGCTGCAGTTGGGACGTTCGCTACCAATCTGAACTCTCGGTTAAAAGGGAGATGCCAGTGCAAGTGATGATTCCTAACACATTAGTCGCAGTTGGTCCTTGTCAGTTCCAAGGATCCTTATGATTCCAACTGTTGTGGCAATGTGTGACACATACAAGGAGGTCATAGTAGTACTATTTATGTAGCAGAAATATTTAACAATTGGTACTTGCAAAGCAGAGGCACTGTGAGCCACAAAAATTAAACTAGACTGTGGCATTAGAATGTATTAAGTCCCTATAGCTTTGTAATTAAGGAACATATCTGACATTTCTCCAATATCTGGAGAAATGTGGGCCTCCTCCTCCCCTTATAGCCCTCCTTCCCTCTCCGAGTGAGCTCTCCGCTGCAGTTGGGACGTTCGCTACCGATCTGAACTCTCGGTTAAAAGGGAGATGCCAGTGCAAGTGATGCCTCCTAACACATTAGTCGCAGTTGGTCCTTCCCTGTTCCAAGGATCCTTATGATTCCAACTGTTGTGGCAATGTGTGACACATACAAGGAGGTCATAGTAGTACTATTTATGTAGCAGAAATATTTAACAATTGGTACTTGCAAAGCAGAGGCACTGTGAGCCACAAAAATTAAACTAGACTGTGGCATTAGAATGTATTAAGTCCCTTTAACTTTGTAATTAAGGAACATATCTGACATTTCTCCAATATCTGGAGAAATGTGGGCCTCCTCCTCCCCTTATAGCCCTCCTTCCCTCTCCGAGTGAGCTCTCCGCTGCAGTTGGGACGTTCGCTACCGATCTGAACTCTCGGTTAAAAGGGAGATGCCAGTGCAAGTGATGCCTCCTAACACATTAGTCGCAGTTGGTCCTTCCCTGTTCCAATGATCCTTATGATTCCAACTGTTGTGGCAATGTGTGACACATACAAGGAGGTCATAGTAGTACTGTTTATGTAGCAGAAATATTTAACAATTGGTACTTGCAAAGCAGAGGCACTGTGAGCCACCAAAATTAAACTAGACTGTGGCATTAGAATGTATTAAGTCCCTATAGCTTTGTAATTAAGGAACATATCTGACATTTCTCCAATATCTGGAGAAATGTGGGCCTCCTCCTCCCCTTATAGCCCTCCTTCCCTCTCCGAGTGAGCTCTCCGCTGCAGTTGGGACGTTCGCTACCGATCTGAACTCTCGGTTAAAAGGGAGATGCCAGTGCAAGTGATGCCTCCTAACACATTAGTCGCAGTTGGTCCTTCCCTGTTCCAAGGATCCTTATGATTCCAACTGTTGTGGCAATGTGTGACACATACATGGAGGTCATAGTAGTACTATTAATGTAGCAGAAATATTTAACAATTGGTACTTGCAAAGCAGAGGCACTGTGAGCCACAAAAATTAAACTAGACTGTGGCATTAGAATGTATTAAGTCCCTATAGCTTTGTAATTAAGGAACATATCTGACATTTCTCCAATATCTGGAGAAATGTGGGCCTCCTCCTCCCCTTATAGCCCTCCTTCCCTCTCCGAGTGAGCTCTCCGCTGCAGTTGGGACGTTCGCTACCGATCTGAACACTCGGTTAAAAGGGAGATGCCAGTGCAAGTGATGCCTCCTAACACATTAGTCACAGTTGGTCCTTCCCTGTTCCAAGGATCCTTATGATTCCAACTGTTGTGGCAATGTGTGACACATACAAGGAGGTCATAGTAGTACTATTTATGTAGGAGAAATATTTAACAATTGGTACTTGCAAAGCAGAGGCACTGTGAGCCACAAAAATTAAACTAGACTGTGGCATTAGAATGTATTAAGTCCCTATAGCTTTGTAATTAAGGAACATATCTGACATTTCTCCAATATCTGGAGAAATGTGGGCCTCCTCCTCCCCTTATAGCCCTCCTTCCCTCTCCGAGTGAGCTCTCCGCTGCAGTTGGGACGTTCGCTACCGATCTGAACTCTCGGTTAAAAGGGAGATGCCAGTGCAAGTGATGCCTCCTAACACATTAGTCGCAGTTGGTGCTTCCCTGTTCCAAGGATCCTTATGATTCCAACTGTTGTGGCAATGTGTGACACATACAAGGAGGTCATAGTAGTACTATTTATGTAGCAGAAATATTTAACAATTGGTACTTGCAAAGCAGAGGCACTCTGAGCCACAAAAATTAAACTAGACTGTGGCATTAGAATGTATTAAGTCCCTATAGCTTTGTAATTAAGGAACATATCTGACATTTCTCCAATATCTGGAGAAATGAGGGACTTCTCCTCCCCTTATAGCCCTCCTTCCCTCTCCGAGTGAGCTCTCCGCTGCAGTTGGGACGTTCGCTACCGATCTGAACTCGCGGTTAAAAGGGAGATGCCAGTGCAAGTGATGATTCCTAACACATTAGTCGCAGTTGATCCTTGTCAGTTCCAAGGATCCTTATGATTCCAACTGTTGTGGCAATGTGTGACACATACAAGGAGGTCATAGTAGTACTATTTATGTAGCAGAAATATTTAACAATTGGTACTTGCAAAGCAGAGGCACTGTGAGCCACAAAAATTAAACTAGACTGTGGCATTAGAATGTATTAAGTCCCTATAGCTTTGTAATTAAGGAACGTATCTGACATTTCTCCAATATCTGGAGAAATGTGGGCCTCCTCCTCCCCTTATAGCCCTCCTTCCCTCTCCGAGTGAGCTCTCCGCTGCAGTTGGGACGTTCGCTACCGATCTGAACTCTCGGTTAAAAGGGAGATGCCAGTGCAAGTGATGCCTCCTAACACATTAGTCGCAGCTGGTCCTTGTCCGTTCCAAGGATCCTTATGATTCCAACTGTTGTGGCAATGTGTGACACATACAAGGAGGTCATAGTAGTACTATTTATGTAGCAGAAATATTTAACAATTGGTACTTGCAAAGCTGAGGCACTGTGAGCCACAAAAATTAAACTAGACTGTGGCATTAGAATGTATTAAGTCCCTATAGCTTTGTAATTTAGGAACATATCTGACATTTCTCCAATATCTGGAGAAATGTGGGCCTCCTCCTCCCCTTATAGCCCTCCTTCCCTCTCCGAGTGAGCTCTCCGCTGCAGTTGGGATGTTCGCTACCGATCTGAACTCTCGGTTAAAAGGGAGATGCCAGGGCAAGTGATGATTCCTAACACATTAGTCGCAGTTGGTCCTTCTCTGTTCCAAGGATCCTTATGATTCCAACTGTTGTGGCAATGTGTGACACATACAAGGAGGTCATAGTAGTACTATTTATGTAGCAGAAATATTTAACAATTGGTATTTGCAAAGCAGAGGCACTGTGAGCCACAAAAATTAAACTAGACTGTGGCATTAGAATGTATTAAGTCCCTATAGCTTTGTAATTAAGGAACATATCTGACATTTCTCCAATATCTGGAGAAATGTGGGCCTCCTCCTCCCCTTATAGCCCTCCTTCCCTCTCCGAGTGAGCTCTCCGCTGCAGTTGGGACGTTCGCTACCGATCTGAACTCTCGGTTAAAAGGGAGATGCCAGTGCAAGTGATGATTCCTAACACATTAGTCGCAGTTGGTCCTTGTCAGTTCCAAGGATCCTTATGATTCCAACTGTTGTGGCAATGTGTGACACATACAAGGAGGTCATAGTAGTACTATTTATGTAGCAGAAATATTTAACAATTGGTACTTGCAAAGCAGAGGCACTGTGAGCCACAAAAATTAAACTAGACTGTGGCATTAGAATGTATTAAGTCCCTTTAACTTTGTAATTAAGGAACATATCTGACATTTCTCCAATATCTGGAGAAATGTGGGCCTCCTCCTCCCCTTATAGCCCTCCTTCCCTCTCCGAGTGAGCTCTCCGCTGCAGTTGGGACGTTCGCTACCGATCTGAACTCTCGGTTAAAAGGGAGATGCCAGTGCAAGTGATGATTCCTAACACATTAGTCACAGTTGGTCCTTGTCAGTTCCAAGGATCCTTATGATTCCAACTGTTGTGGCAATGTGTGACACATACAAGGAGGTCATAGTAGTACTATTTATGTAGCAGAAATATTTAACAATTGGTACTTGCAAAGCAGAGGCACTGTGAGCCACAAAAATTAAACTAGACTGTGGCATTAGAATGTATTAAGTCCCTTTAACTTTGTAATTAAGGAACATATCTGACATTTCTCCAATATCTGGAGAAATGTGGGCCTCCTCCTCCCCTTATAGCCCTCCTTCCCTCTCCGAGTGAGCTCTCCGCTGCAGTTGGGACGTTCGCTACCGATCTGAACTCTCGGTTAAAAGGGAGATGCCAGTGCAAGTGATGATTCCTAACACATTAGTCGCAGTTGGTCCTTGTCAGTTCCAAGGATCCTTATGATTCCAACTGTTGTGGCAATGTGTGACACATACAAGGATGTCATAGTAGTACTATTTATGTAGCAGAAATATTTAACAATTGGTACTTGCAAAGCAGAGGCACTGTGAGCCACAAAAATTAAACTAGACTGTGGCATTAGAATGTATTAAGTCCCTATAGCTTTGTAATTAAGGAACATATCTGACATTTCTCCAATATCTGGAGAAATGTGGGCCTCCTCCTCCCCTTATAGCCCTCCTTCCCTCTCCGAGTGAGCTCTCCGCTGCAGTTGGGACGTTCGCTACCGATCTGAACTCTCGGTTAAAAGGGAGATGCCAGTGCAAGTGATGATTCCTAACACATTAGTCGCAGTTGGTCCTTGTCAGTTCCAAGGATCCTTATGATTCCAACTGTTGTGGCAATGTGTGACACATACAAGGAGGTCATAGTAGTACTATTTATGTAGCAGAAATATTTAACAATTGGTATTTGCAAAGCAGAGGCACTGTGAGCCACAAAAATTAAACTAGACTGTGGCATTAGAATGTATTAAGTCCCTATAGCTTTGTAATTAAGGAACATATCTGACATTTCTCCAATATCTGGAGAAATGTGGGCCTCCTCCTCCCCTTATAGCCCTCCTTCCCTCTCCGAGTGAGCTCTCCGCTGTAGTTGGGACGTTCGCTACCGATCTGAACTCTCGGTTAAAAGGGAGATGCCAGTGCAAGTGATGATTCCTAACACATTAGTCGCAGTTGGTCCTTGTCAGTTCCAAGGATCCTTATGATTCCAACTGTTGTGGCAATGTGTGACACATACAAGGAGGTCATATTAGTACTGTTTATGTATCAGAAATATTTAACAATTGGTACTTGCAAAGCAGAGGCACTGTGAGCCACAAAAATTAAATTAGACTGTGGCATTAGAATGTATTAAGTCCCTTTAACTTTGTAATTAAGGAACATATCTGACATTTCTCCAATATCTGGAGAAATGTGGGCCTCCTCCTCCCCTTATAGCCCTCCTTCCCTCTCCGAGTGAGCTCTCCGCTGCAGTTGGGACGTTCGCTACCGATCTGAACTCTCGGTTAAAAGGGAGATGCCAGTGCAAGTGATGATTCCTAACACATTAGTCGCAGTTGGTCCTTGTCAGTTCCAAGGATCCTTATGATTCCAACTGTTGTGGCAATGTGTGACACATACAAGGAGGTCATAGTAGTACTATTTATGTAGCAGAAATATTTAACAATTGGTACTTGCAAAGCAGAGGCACTGTGAGCCACAAAAATTAAACTAGACTGTGGCATTAGAATGTATTAAGTCCCTATAGCTTTGTAATTAAGGAACATATCTGACATTTCTCCAATATCTGGAGAAATGTGGGCCTCCTCCTCCCCTTATAGCCCTCTTTCCCTCTCCGAGTGAGCTCTCCGCTGCAGTTGGGACGTTCACTACCGATCTGAACTCTCGGTTAAAAGGGAGATGCCAGTGCAAGTGATGATTCCTAACACATTAGTCGCATTTGGTCTTTGTCAGTTCCAAGGATCCTTATGATTCCAACTGTTGTGGCAATGTGTGACACATACAAGGAGGTCATAGTAGTACTATTTATGTAGCAGAAATATTTAACAATTGGTACTTGCAAAGCAGAGGCACTGTGAGCCACAAAAATTAAACTAGACTGTGGCATTCGAATGTATTAAGTCCCTATAGCTTTGTAATTAAGGAACATATCTGACATTTCTCCAATATCTGGAGAAATGTGGGCCTCCTCCTCCCCTTATAGCCCTCCTTCCCTCTCCGAGTGAGCTCTCCGCTGCAGTTGGGACGTTCGCTACCGATCTGAACTCTCGGTTAAAAGGGAGATGCCAGTGCAAGTGATGATTCCTAACACATTAGTCGCAGTTGGTCCTTGTCAGTTCCAAGGATCCTTATGATTCCAACTGTTGTGGCAATGTGTGACACATACAAGGAGGTCATAGTAGTACTATTTATGTAGCAGAAATATTTAACAATTGGTACTTGCAAAGCAGAGGCACTGTGAGCCACAAAAATTAAACTAGACTGTGGCATTAGAATGTATTAAGTCCCTATAGCTTTGTAATTAAGGAACATATCTGACATTTCTCCAATATCTGGAGAAATGTGGGCCTTCTCCTCCCCTTATAGCCTTCCTTCCCTCTCCGAGTGAGCTCTCCGCTGCAGTTGGGACGTTCGCTACCGATCTGAACTCTCGGTTAAAAGGGAGATGCCAGTGCAAGTGATGATTCCTAACACATTAGTCGCAGTTGGTCCTTGTCAGTTCCAAGGATCCTTATGATTCCTACTGTTGTGGCAATGTGTGACACATACAAGGAGGTCATAGTAGTAATATTTATGTAGCAGAAATATTTAACAATTGGTACTTGCAAAGCAGAGGCACTGTGAGCCACAAAAATTAAACTAGACTGTGGCATTAGAATGTATAAAGTCCCTATAGCTTTGTAATTGAGGAACATATCTGACATTTCTCCAATATCTGGAGAAATGTGGGCCTCCTCCTCCCCTTATAGCCCTCCTTCCCTCTCCGAGTGAGCTCTCCGCTGCAGTTGGGACGTTCGCTACCGATCTGAACTCTCGGTTAAAAGGGAGATGCCAGTGCAAGTGATGATTCCTAACACATTAGTCGCAGTTGGTCCTTGTCAGTTCCAAGGATCCTTATGATTCCAACTGTTGTGGCAATGTGTGACACATACAAGGAGGTCATAGTAGTACTATTTATGTAGCATAAATATTTAACAATTGGTACTTGCAAAGCAGAGGCACTGTGAGCCACAAAAATTAAACTAGACTGTGGCATTAGAATGTATTAAGTCCCTATAGCTTTGTAATTAAGGAACATATCTGACATTTCTCCAATATCTGGAGAAATGTGGGCCTTCTCCTCCCCTTATAGCCTTCCTTCCCTCTCCGAGTGAGCTCTCCGCTGCAGTTGGGACGTTCGCTACCGATCTGAACTCTCGGTTAAAAGGGAGATGCCAGTGCAAGTGATGATTCCTAACACATTAGTCGCAGTTGGTCCTTGTCAGTTCCAAGGATCCTTATGATTCCTACTGTTGTGGCAATGTGTGACACATACAAGGAGGTCATAGTAGTAATATTTATGTAGCAGAAATATTTAACAATTGGTACTTGCAAAGCAGAGGCACTGTGAGCCACAAAAATTAAACTAGACTGTGGCATTAGAATGTATAAAGTCCCTATAGCTTTGTAATTGAGGAACATATCTGACATTTCTCCAATATCTGGAGAAATGTGGGCCTCCTCCTCCCCTTATAGCCCTCCTTCCCTCTCCGAGTGAGCTCTCCGCTGCAGTTGGGACGTTCGCTACCGATCCGAACTCTCGGTTAAAAGGGAGATGCCAGTGCAAGTGATGCCTCCTAACACATTAGTCGCAGTTGGTCCTTGTCCGTTCCAAGGATCCTTATGATTCCAACTGTTGTGGCAATGTGTGACACATACAAGGAAGTCATAGTAGTACTATTTATGTAGCAGAAATATTTAACAATTGGTACTTGCAAAGCAGAGGCACTGTGAGCCACAAAAATTAAACTAGACTGTGGCATTAGAATGTATTAAGTCCCTATAGCTTTGTAATTAAGGAACATATCTGACATTTCTCCAATATCTGGAGAAATGTGGGCCTTCTCCTCCCCTTATAGCCTTCCTTCCCTCTCCGAGTGAGCTCTCCGCTGCAGTTGGGACGTTCGCTACCGATCTGAACTCTCGGTTAAAAGGGAGATGCCAGTGCAAGTGATGATTCCTAACACATTAGTCGCAGTTGGTCCTTGTCAGTTCCAAGGATCCTTATGATTCCTACTGTTGTGGCAATGTGTGACACATACAAGGAGGTCATAGTAGTAATATTTATGTAGCAGAAATATTTAACAATTGGTACTTGCAAAGCAGAGGCACTGTGAGCCACAAAAATTAAACTAGACTGTGGCATTAGAATGTATAAAGTCCCTATAGCTTTGTAATTGAGGAACATATCTGACATTTCTCCAATATCTGGAGAAATGTGGGCCTCCTCCTCCCCTTATAGCCCTCCTTCCCTCTCCGAGTGAGCTCTCCGCTGCAGTTGGGACGTTCGCTACCGATCTGAACTCTCGGTTAAAAGGGAGATGCCAGTGCAAGTGATGATTCCTAACACATTAGTCGCAGTTGGTCCTTGTCAGTTCCAAGGATCCTTATGATTCCAACTGTTGTGGCAATGTGTGACACATACAAGGAGGTCATAGTAGTACTATTTATGTAGCATAAATATTTAACAATTGGTACTTGCAAAGCAGAGGCACTGTGAGCCACAAAAATTAAACTAGACTGTGGCATTAGAATGTATTAAGTCCCTATAGCTTTGTAATTAAGGAACATATCTGACATTTCTCCAATATCTGGAGAAATGTGGGCCTTCTCCTCCCCTTATAGCCTTCCTTCCCTCTCCGAGTGAGCTCTCCGCTGCAGTTGGGACGTTCGCTACCGATCTGAACTCTCGGTTAAAAGGGAGATGCCAGTGCAAGTGATGATTCCTAACACATTAGTCGCAGTTGGTCCTTGTCAGTTCCAAGGATCCTTATGATTCCTACTGTTGTGGCAATGTGTGACACATACAAGGAGGTCATAGTAGTAATATTTATGTAGCAGAAATATTTAACAATTGGTACTTGCAAAGCAGAGGCACTGTGAGCCACAAAAATTAAACTAGACTGTGGCATTAGAATGTATAAAGTCCCTATAGCTTTGTAATTGAGGAACATATCTGACATTTCTCCAATATCTGGAGAAATGTGGGCCTCCTCCTCCCCTTATAGCCCTCCTTCCCTCTCCGAGTGAGCTCTCCGCTGCAGTTGGGACGTTCGCTACCGATCCGAACTCTCGGTTAAAAGGGAGATGCCAGTGCAAGTGATGCCTCCTAACACATTAGTCGCAGTTGGTCCTTGTCCGTTCCAAGGATCCTTATGATTCCAACTGTTGTGGCAATGTGTGACACATACAAGGAGGCCATAGTAGTACTATTTATGTAGCAGAAATATTTAACAATTGGTACTTGCAAAGCAGAGGCACTGTGAGCCACAAAAATTAAACTAGACTGTGGCATTAGAATGTATTAAGTCCCTATAGCTTTGTAATTAAGGAACATATCTGACATTTCTCCAATATCTGGAGAAATGTGGGCCTCCTCCTCCCCTTATAGCCCTCCTTCCCTCTCAGAGTGAGCTCTCCGCTGCAGTTGGGACGTTCGCTACCGATCTGAACTCTCGGTTAAAAGGGAGATGCCAGTGCAAGTGATGATTCCTAACACATTAGTCGCAGTTGGTCCTTGTCAGTTCCAAGGAGCCTTATGATTCCAACTGTTGTGGCAATGTGTGACACATACAAGGAGGTCATAGTAGTACTATTTATGTAGCAGAAATATTTAACAATTGGTACTTGCAAAGCAGAGGCACTGTGAGCCACAAAAATTAAACTAGACTGTGGCATTAGAATGTATTAAGTCCCTATAGCTTTGTAATTGAGGAACATATCTGACATTTCTCCAATATCTGGAGAAATGTGGGCCTCCTCCTCCCCTTATAGCCCTCCTTCCCTCTCCGAGTGAGTTCTCCGCTGCAGTTGGGACGTTCGCTACCGATCTGAACTCTCGGTTAAAAGGGAGATGCCAGTGCAAGTGATGATTCCTAACACATTAGTCGCAGTTGGTCCTTGTCAGTTCCAAGGATCCTTATGATTCCAACTGTTGTGGCAATGTGTGACACATACAAGGATGTCATAGTAGTACTATTTATGTAGCAGAAATGTTTAACAATTGGTACTTGCAAAGCAGAGGCACTGTGAGCCACAAAAATTAAACTAGACTGTGGCATTAGAATGTATTAAGTCCCTATAGCTTTGTAATTAAGGAACATATCTGACATTTCTCCAATATCTGGAGAAATGTGGGCCTCCTCCTCCCCTTATAGCCCTCCTTCCCTCTCCGAGTGAGCTCTCCGCTGCAGTTGGGACGTTCGCTACCGATCTGAACTCTCAGTTAAAAGGGAGATGCCAGTGCAAGTGATGATTCCTAACACATTAGTCGCAGTTGGTCCTTGTCAGTTCCAAGGATCCTTATGATTCCAACTGTTGTGGCAATGTGTGACACATACAAGGAGGTCATAGTAGTACTATTTATGTAGCAGAAATATTTAACAATTGGTACTTGCAAAGCAGAGGCACTGTGAGCCACAAAAATTAAACTAGACTGTGGCATTAGAATGTATTAAGTCCCTATAGCTTTGTAATTAAGGAACATATCTGACATTTCTCCAATATCTGGAGAAATGTGGGCCTCCTCCTCCCCTTATAGCCCTCCTTCCCTCTCCGAGTGAGCTCTCCGCTGCAGTTGGGACGTTCGCTACCGATCTGAACTCTCGGTTAAAAGGGAGATGCCAGTGCAAGTGATGCCTCCTAACACATTAGTCGCAGTTGGTGCTTCCCTGTTCCAAGGATCCTTATGATTCCAACTGTTGTGGCAATGTGTGACACATACAAGGAGGTCATAGTAGTACTATTTATGTAGCAGAAATATTTAACAATTGGTACTTGCAAAGCAGAGGCACTGTGAGCCACAAAAATTAAACTAGACTGTGGCATTAGAATGTATTAAGTCCCTATAGCTTTGTAATTAAGGAACATATCTGACATTTCTCCAATATCTGGAGAAATGTGGGCCTCCTCCTCCCCTTATAGCCCTCCTTCCCTCTCCGAGCGAGCTCTCCGCTGCAGTTGGGACGTTCGCTACCGATCTGAACTCGCGGTTAAAAGGGAGATGCCAGTGCAAGTGATGATTCCTAACACATTAGTCGCAGTTGATCCTTGTCAGTTCCAAGGATCCTTATGATTCCAACTGTTGTGGCAATGTGTGACACATACAAGGAGGTCATAGTAGTACTATTTATGTAGCAGAAATATTTAACAATTGGTACTTGCAAAGCAGAGGCACTGTGAGCCACAAAAATTAAACTAGACTGTGGCATTAGAATGTATTAAGTCCCTATAGCTTTGTAATTAAGGAACATATCTGACATTTCTCCAATATCTGGAGAAATGTGGGCCTTCTCCTCCCCTTATAGCCCTCCTTCCCTCTCCGAGCGAGCTCTCCGCTGCAGTTGGGACGTTCGCTACCGATCTGAACTCGCGGTTAAATGGGAGATGCCAGTGCAAGTGATGATTCCTAACACATTAGTCGCAGTTGATCCTTGTCAGTTCCAAGGATCCTTATGATTCCAACTGTTGTGGCAATGTGTGACACATACAAGGAGGTCATAGTAGTACTATTTATGTAGCAGAAATATTTAACAATTGGTACTTGCAAAGCAGAGGCACTGTGAGCCACAAAAATTAAACTATACTGTGGCATTAGAATGTATTAAGTCCCTATAGCTTTGTAATTAAGGAACATATCTGACATTTCTCCAATATCTGGAGAAATGTGGGCCTCCTCCTCCCCTTATAGCCCTCCTTCCCTCTCCGAGTGAGCTCTCCGCTGCAGTTGGGACGTTCGCTACCGATCTGAACTCTCGGTTAAAAGGGAGATGCCAGTGCAAGTGATGCCTCCTAACACATTAGTCTCAGTTGGTCCTTGTCCGTTCCAAGGATCCTTATGATTCCAACTGTTGTGGCAATGTGTGACACATACAAGGAGGTCATAGTAGTACTATTTATGTAGCAGAAATATTTAACAATTGGTACTTGCAAAGCAGAGGCACTGTGAGCCACAAAAATTAAACTAGACTGTGGCATTAGAATGTATTAAGTCCCTATAGCTTTGTAATTAAGGAACATATCTGACATTTCTCCAATATCTGGAGAAATGTGGGCCTCCTCCTCCCCTTATAGCCCTCCTTCCCTCTCCGAGTGAGCTCTCCGCTGCAGTTGGGACGTTCGCTACCGATCTGAACTCTCGGTTAAAAGGGAGATGCCAGTGCAAGTGATGATTCCTAACACATTAGTCGCAGTTGGTCCTTGTCAGTTCCAAGGATCCTTATGATTCCAACTGTTGTGGCAATGTGTGACACATACAAGGAGGTCATAGTAGTACTATTTATGTAGCATAAATATTTAACAATTGGTACTTGCAAAGCAGAGGCACTGTGAGCCACAAAAATTAAACTAGACTGTGGCATTAGAATGTATTAAGTCCCTATAGCTTTGTAATTAAGGAACATATCTGACATTTCTCCAATATCTGGAGAAATGTGGGCCTTCTCCTCCCCTTATAGCCTTCCTTCCCTCTCCGAGTGAGCTCTCCGCTGCAGTTGGGACGTTCGCTACCGATCTGAACTCTCGGTTAAAAGGGAGATGCCAGTGCAAGTGATGATTCCTAACACATTAGTCGCAGTTGGTCCTTGTCAGTTCCAAGGATCCTTATGATTCCTACTGTTGTGGCAATGTGTGACACATACAAGGAGGTCATAGTAGTAATATTTATGTAGCAGAAATATTTAACAATTGGTACTTGCAAAGCAGAGGCACTGTGAGCCACAAAAATTAAACTAGACTGTGGCATTAGAATGTATAAAGTCCCTATAGCTTTGTAATTGAGGAACATATCTGACATTTCTCCAATATCTGGAGAAATGTGGGCCTCCTCCTCCCCTTATAGCCCTCCTTCCCTCTCCGAGTGAGCTCTCCGCTGCAGTTGGGACGTTCGCTACCGATCTGAACTCTCGGTTAAAAGGGAGATGCCAGTGCAAGTGATGATTCCTAACACATTAGTCGCAGTTGGTCCTTGTCAGTTCCAAGGATCCTTATGATTCCAACTGTTGTGGCAATGTGTGACACATACAAGGAGGTCATAGTAGTACTATTTATGTAGCAGAAATATTTAACAATTGGTACTTGCAAAGCAGAGGCACTGTGAGCCACAAAAATTAAACTAGACTGTGGCATTAGAATGTATTAAGTCCCTATAGCTTTGTAATTAAGGAACATATCTGACATTTCTCCAATATCTGGAGAAATGTGGGCCTCCTCCTCCCCTTATAGCCCTCCTTCCCTCTCCGAGTGAGCTCTCCGCTGCAGTTGGGACATTCGCTACCGATCTGAACTCTCGGTTAAAAGGGAGATGCCAGTGCAAGTGATGATTCCTAACACATTAGTCGCAGTTGGTCCTTGTCAGTTCCAAGGATCCTTATGATTCCAACTGTTGTGGCAATGTGTGACACGTACAAGGAGGTCATAGTAGTACTATTTATGTAGCAGAAATATTTAACAATTGGTACTTGCAAAGCAGAGGCACTGTGAGCCACAAAAATTAAACTAGACTGTGGCATTAGAATGTATTAAGTCCCTATAGCTTTGTAATTAAGGAACATATCTGACATTTCTCCAATATCTGGAGAAATGTGGGCCTTCTCCTCCCCTTATAGCCCTCCTTCCCTCTCCGAGTGAGCTCTCCGCTGCAGTTGGGACGTTCGCTACCGATCTGAACTCTCGGTTAAAAGGGAGATGCCAGTGCAAGTGATGATTCCTAACACATTAGTCGCAGTTGGTCCTTGTCAGTTCCAAGGATCCTTATGATTCCTACTGTTGTGGCAATGTGTGACACATACAAGGAGGTCATAGTAGTAATATTTATGTAGCAGAAATATTTAACAATTGGTACTTGCAAAGCAGAGGCACTGTGAGCCACAAAAATTAAACTAGACTGTGGCATTAGAATGTATAAAGTCCCTATAGCTTTGTAATTGAGGAACATATCTGACATTTCTCCAATATCTGGAGAAATGTGGGCCTCCTCCTCCCCTTATAGCCCTCCTTCCCTCTCCGAGTGAGCTCTCCGCTGCAGTTGGGACGTTCGCTACCGATCCGAACTCTCGGTTAAAAGGGAGATGCCAGTGCAAGTGATGCCTCCTAACACATTAGTCGCAGTTGGTCCTTGTCCGTTCCAAGGATCCTTATGATTCCAACTGTTGTGGCAATGTGTGACACATACAAGGAGGTCATAGTAGTACTATTTATGTAGCAGAAATATTTAACAATTGGTACTTGCAAAGCAGAGGCACTGTGAGCCACAAAAATTAAACTAGACTGTGGCATTAGAATGTATTAAGTCCCTATAGCTTTGTAATTAAGGAACATATCTGACATTTCTCCAATATCTGGAGAAATGTGGGCCTCCTCCTCCCCTTATAGCCCACCTTCCCTCTCCGAGTGAGCTCTCCGCTGCAGTTGGGACGTTCGCTACCGATCTGAACTCGCGGTTAAAAGGGAGATGCCAGTGCAAGTGATGATTCCTAACACATTAGTCGCAGTTGGTCCTTGTCAGTTCCAAGGATCCTTATGATTCCAACTGTTGTGGCAATGTGTGACACATACAAGGAGGTCATAGTAGTACTATTTATGTAGCAGAAATATTTAACAATTGGTACTTGCAAAGCAGAGGCACTGTGAGTCACAAAAATTAAACTAGACTGTGGCATTAGAATGTATTAAGTCCCTTTAACTTTGTAATTAAGGAACATATCTGACATTTCTCCAATATCTGGAGAAATGTGGGCCTCCTCCTCCCCTTATAGCCCTCCTTCCCTCTCCGAGTGAGCTCTCCGCTGCAGTTGGGACGTTTGCTACCGATCTGAACTCGCGGTTAAAAGGGAGATGCCAGTGCAAGTGATGATTCCTAACACATTAGTCGCAGTTGGTCCTTGTCAGTTCCAAGGATCCTTATGATTCCAACTGTTGTGGCAATGTGTGACACATACAAGGAGGTCATAGTAGTACTATTTATGTAGCAGAAATATTTAACAATTGGTACTTGCAAAGCAGAGGCACTGTGAGCCACAAAAATTAAACTAGACTGTGGCATTAGAATGTATTAAGTCCCTTTAACTTTGTAATTAAGGAACATATCTGACATTTCTCCAATATCTGGAGAAATGTGGGCCTCCTCCTCCCCTTATAGCCCTCCTTCCCTCTCCGAGTGAGCTCTCCGCTGCAGTTGCGACGTTCGCTACCGATCTGAACTCGCGGTTAAAAGGGAGATGCCAGTGCAAGTGATGATTCCTAACACATTAGTCGCAGTTGGTCCTTGTCAGTTCCAAGGATCCTTATGATTCCAACTGTTGTGGCAATGTGTGACACATACAAGGAGGTCATAGTAGTACTATTTATGTAGCAGAAATATTTAACAATTGGTACTTGCAAAGCAGAGGCACTGTGAGCCACAAAAATTAAACTAGACTGTGGCATTAGAATGTATTAAGTCCCTTTAACTTTGTAATTAAGGAACATATCTGACATTTCTCCAATATCTGGAGAAATGTGGGCCTCCTCCTCCCCTTATAGCCCTCCTTCCCTCTCTGAGTGAGCTCTCCGCTGCAGTTGGGACGTTCGCTACCGATCTGAACTCGCGGTTAAAAGGGAGATGCCAGTGCAAGTGATGATTCCTAACACATTAGTCGCAGTTGGTCCTTGTCAGTTCCAAGGATCCTTATGATTCCAACTGTTGTGGCAATGTGTGACACATACAAGGAGGTCATAGTAGTACTATTTATGTAGCAGAAATATTTAACAATTGGTACTTGCAAAGCAGAGGCACTGTGAGCCACAAAAATTAAACTAGACTGTGGCATTAGAATGTATTAAGTCCCTTTAACTTTGTAATTAAGGAACATATCTGACATTTCTCCAATATCTGGAGAAATGTGGGCCTCCTCCTCCCCTTATAGCCCTCCTTCCCTCTCCGAGTGAGCTCTCCGCTGCAGTTGGGACGTTCGCTACGGATCTGAACTCGCGGTTAAAAGGGAGATGCCAGTGCAAGTGATGATTCCTAACACATTAGTCGCAGTTGGTCCTTCCCTGTTCCAAGGATCCTTATGATTCCAACTGTTGTGGCAATGTGTGACACATACAAGGAGGTCATAATAGTACTATTTATGTAGCAGAAATATTTAACAATTGGTACTTGCAAAGGAGAGGAACTGTGAGCCACAAAAATTAAACTAGACTGTGGCATTAGAATGTATTAAGTCCCTTTAACTTTGTAATTAAGGAACATATCTGACATTTCTCCAATATCTGGAGAAATGTGGGCCTCCTCCTCCCCTTATAGCCCTCCTTCCCTCTCCGAGTGAGCTCTCCGCTGCAGTTGGGACGTTTGCTACCGATCTGAACTCGCGGTTAAAAGGGAGATGCCAGTGCAAGTGATGCCTCCTAACACATTAGTCGCAGTTGGTCCTTGTCAGTTCCAAGGATCCTTATGATTCCAACTGTTGTGGCAATGTGTGACACATACAAGGAGGTCATAGTAGTACTATTTATGTAGCAGAAATATTTAACAATTGGTACTTGCAAAGCAGAGGCACTGTGAGCCACAAAAATTAAACTAGACTGTGGCATTAGAATGTATTAAGTCCCTTTAACTTTGTAATTAAGGAACATATCTGACATTTCTCCAATATCTGGAGAAATGTGGGCCTCCTCCTCCCCTTATAGCCCTCCTTCCCTCTCCGAGTGAGCTCTCCGCTGCAGTTGGGACGTTTGCTACCGATCTGAACTCGCGGTTAAAAGGGAGATGCCAGTGCAAGTGATGCCTCCTAACACATTAGTCGCAGTTGGTCCTTGTCAGTTCCAAGGATCCTTATGATTCCAACTGTTGTGGCAATGTGTGACACATACAAGGAGGTCATAGTAGTACTATTTATGTAGCAGAAATATTTAACAATTGGTACTTGCAAAGCAGAGGCACTGTGAGCCACAAAAATTAAACTAGACTGTGGCATTAGAATGTATTAAGTCCCTTTAACTTTGTAATTAAGGAACATATCTGACATTTCTCCAATATCTGGAGAAATGTGGGCCTCCTCCTCCCCTTATAGCCCTCCTTCCCTCTCCGAGTGAGCTCTCCGCTGCAGTTGGGACGTTCGCTACCGATCTGAACTCGCGGTTAAAAGGGAGATGCCAGTGCAAGTGATGCCTCCTAACACATTAGTCGCAGTTGGTCCTTGTCAGTTCCAAGGATCCTTATGATTCCAACTGTTGTGGCAATGTGTGACACATACAAGGAGGTCATAGTAGTACTATTTATGTAGCAGAAATATTTAACAATTGGTACTTGCAAAGCAGAGGCACTGTGAGCCACAAAAATTAAACTAGACTGTGGCATTAGAATGTATTAAGTCCCTTTAACTTTGTAATTAAGGAACATATCTGACATTTCTCCAATATCTGGAGAAATGTGGGCCTCCTCTTCCCCTTATAGCCCTCCTTCCCTCTCCGAGTGAGCTCTCCGCTGCAGTTGGGACGTTTGCTACCGATCTGAACTCGCGGTTAAAAGGGAGATGCCAGTGCAAGTGATGATTCCTAACACATTAGTCGCAGTTGGTCCTTGTCAGTTCCAAGGATCCTTATGATTCCAACTGTTGTGGCAATGTGTGACACATACAAGGAGGTCATAGTAGTACTATTTATGTAGCAGAAATATTTAACAATTGGTACTTGCAAAGCAGAGGCACTGTGAGCCACAAAAATTAAACTAGACTGTGGCATTAGAATGTATTAAGTCCCTTTAACTTTGTAATTAAGGAACATATCTGACATTTCTCCAAAATCTGGAGAAATGTGGGCCTCCTCCTCCCCTTATAGCCCTCCTTTCCTCTCCGAGTGAGCTCTCCGCTGCAGCTGGGACGTTCGCTACGGATCTGAACTCGCGGTTAAAAGGGAGATGCCAGTGCAAGTGATGATTCCTAACACATTAGTCGCAGTTGGTCCTTGTCAGTTCCAAGGATCCTTATGATTCCAACTGTTGTGGCAATGTGTGACACATACAAGGAGGTCATAGTAGTACTATTTATGTAGCAGAAATATTTAACAATTGGTACTTGCAAAGCAGAGGCACTGTGAGCCACAAAAATTAAACTAGACTGTGGCATTAGAATGTATTAAGTCCCTTTAACTTTGTAATTAAGGAACATATCTGACATTTCTCCAATATCTGGAGAAATGTGGGCCTCCTCCTCCCCTTATAGCCCTCCTTCCCTCTCCGAGTGAGCTCTCCGCTGCAGTTGGGACGTTCACTACCGATATGAACTCTCGGTTAAAAGGGAGATGCCAGTGCAAGTGATGCCTCCTAACACATTAGTCGCAGTTGGTCCTTGTCAGTTCCAAGGATCCTTATGATTCCAACTGTTGTGGCAATGTGTGACACATACAAGGAGGTCATAGTAGTACTATTTATGTAGCAGAAATATTTAACAATTGGTACTTGCAAAGCAGAGGCACTGTGAGAAACAAAAATTAAACTAGACTGTGGCATTAGAATGTATTAAGTCCCTTTAACTTTGTAATTAAGGAACATATCTGACATTTCTCCAATATCTGGAGAAATGTGGGCCTCCTCCTCCCCTTATAGCCCTCCTTCCCTCTCCGAGTGAGCTCTCCGCAGCAGTTGGGACGTTCGCTACCGATCTGAACTCGCGGTTAAAAGGGAGATGCCAGTGCAAGTGATGATTCCGAACACATTAGTCGCAGTTGGTCCTTGTCAGTTCCAAGGATCCTTATGATTCCAACTGTTGTGGCAATGTGTGACACATACAAGGAGGTCATAGTAGTACTATTTATGTAGCAGAAATATTTAACAATTGGTACTTGCAAAGCAGAGGCACTGTGAGCCACAAAAATTAAACTAGACTGTGGCATTAGAATGTATTAAGTCCCTTTAACTTTGTAATTAAGGAACATATCTGACATTTCTCCAATATCTGGAGAAATGTGGGCCTCCTCCTCCCCTTATAGCCCTCCTTCCCTCTCCGAGTGAGCTCTCCGCTGCAGTTGGGACGTTTGCTACCGATCTGAACTCGCGGTTAAAAGGGAGATGCCAGTGCAAGTGATGATTCCTAACACATTAGTCGCAGTTGGTCCTTGTCAGTTCCAAGGATCCTTATGATTCCAACTGTTGTGGCAATGTGTGACACATACAAGGAGGTCATAGTAGTACTATTTATGTAGCAGAAATATTTAACAATTGGTACTTGCAAAGCAGAGGCACTGTGAGCCACAAAAATTAAACTAGACTGTGGCATTAGAATGTATTAAGTCCCTTTAACTTTGTAATTAAGGAACATATCTGACATTTCTCCAATATCTGGAGAAATGTGGGCCTCCTCCTCCCCTTATAGCCCTCCTTCCCTCTCCGAGTGAGCTCTCCGCTGCAGTTGGGACGTTTGCTACCGATCTGAACTCGCGGTTAAAAGGGAGATGCCAGTGCAAGTGATGATTCCTAACACATTAGTCGCAGTTGGTCCTTGTCCGTTCCAAGGAACCTTATGATTCCAACTGTTGTGGCAATGTGTGACACATACAAGGAGGTCATAGTAGTACTATTTATGTAGCAGAAATATTTAACAATTGGTACTTGCAAAGCAGAGGCACTGTGAGCCACAAAAATTAAACTAGACTGTGGCATTAGAATGTATTAAGTCCCTTTAACTTTGTAATTAAGGAACATATCTGACATTTCTCCAATATCTGGAGAAATGTGGGCCTCCTCCTACCCTTATAGCCCTCCTTCCCTCTCCGAGTGAGCTCTCCGCTGCAGTTGGGACGTTCACTACCGATATGAACTCGCGGTTAAAAGGGAGATGCCAGTGCAAGTGATGATTCCTAACACATTAGTCGCAGTTGGTCCTTGTCAGTTCCAAGGATCCTTATGATTCCAACTGTTGTGGCAATGTGTGACACATACAAGGAGGTCATAGTAGTACTATTTATGTAGCAGAAATATTTAACAATTGGTACTTGCAAAGCAGAGGCACTGTGAGCCACAAAAATTAAACTAGACTGTGGCATTAGAATGTATTAAGTCCCTTTAACTTTGTAATTAAGGAACATATCTGACATTTCTCCAATATCTGGAGAAATGTGGGCCTCCTCCTCCCCTTATAGCCCTCCTTCCCTCTCCGAGTGAGCTCTCCGCTGCAGTTGGGACGTTTGTTACCGATCTGAACTCGCGGTTAAAAGGGAGATGCCAGTGCAAGTGATGCCTCCTAACACATTAGTCGCAGTTGGTCCTTGTCAGTTCCAAGGATACTTATGATTCCAACTGTTGTGGCAATGTGTGACACATACAAGGAGGTCATAGTAGTACTATTTATGTAGCAGAAATATTTAACAATTGGTACTTGCAAAGCAGAGGCACTGTGAGCCACAAAAATTAAACTAGACTGTGGCATTAGAATGTATTAAGTCCGTTTAACTTTGTAATTAAGGAACATATCTGACATTTCTCCAATATCTGGAGAAATGTGGGCCTCCTCCTCCCCTTATAGCCCTCCTCCCTCTCCGAGTGAGCTCTCCGCTGCAGTTGGGACGTTCGCTACCGATCTGAACTCGCGGTTAAAAGGGAGATGCCAGTGCAAGTGATGCCTCCTAACACATTAGTCGCAGTTGGTCCTTGTCAGTTCCAAGGATCCTTATGATTCCAACTGTTGTGGCAATGTGTGACACATACAAGGAGGTCATACTAGTACTATTTATGTAGCAGAAATATTTAACAATTGGTACTTGCAAAGCAGAGGCACTGTGAGCCACAAAAATTAAACTAGACTGTGGCATTAGAATGTATTAAGTCCCTTTAACTTTGTAATTAAGGAACATATCTGACATTTCTCCAATATCTGGAGAAATGTGGGCCTCCTCCTCCCCTTATAGCCCTCCTTCCCTCTCCGAGTGAGCTCTCCGCTGCAGTTGGGACGTTCACTACCGATATGAACTCTCGGTTAAAAGGGAGATGCCAGTGTAAGTGATGATTCCTAACACATTAGTCGCAGTTGGTCCTTGTCAGTTCCAAGGATCCTTATGATTCCAACTGTTGTGGCAATGTGTGACACATACAAGGAGGTCATAGTAGTACTATTTATGTAGCAGAAAAATTTAACAATTGGTACTTGCAAAGCAGAGGCACTGTGAGCCACAAAAATTAAACTAGACTGTGGCATTAGAATGTATTAAGTCCCTTTAACTTTGTAATTAAGGAACATATCTGACATTTCTCCAATATCTGGAGAAATGTGGGCCTCCTCCTCCCCTTATAGCCCTCCTTCCCTCTCCGAGTGAGCTCTCCGCTGCAGTTGGGACGTTCACTACCGATCTGAACTCGCGGTTAAAAGGGAGATGCCAGTGCAAGTGATCATTCCGAACACATTAGTCGCAGTTGGTCCTTGTCAGTTCCAAGGATCCTTATGATTCCAACTGTTGTGGCAATGAGTGACACATACAAGGAGGTCATAGTAGTACTATTTATGAAGCAGAAATATTTAACAATTGGTACTTGCAAAGCAGAGGCACTGTGAGCCACAAAAATTAAACTAGACTGTGGCATTAGAATGTATTAAGTCCCTTTAACTTTGTAATTAAGGAACATATCTGACATTTCTCCAATATCTGGAGAAATGTGGGCCTCCTCCTCCCCTTATAGCCCTCCTTCCCTCTCCGAGTGAGCTCTCCGCTGCAGTTGGGACGTTCGCTACCGATCTGAACTCGCGGTTAAAAGGGAGATGCCAGTGCAAGTGATGCCTCCTAACACATTAGTCGCAGTTGGTCCTTGTCAGTTCCAAGGATCCTTATGATTCCAACTGTTGTGGCAATGTGTGACACATACAAGGAGGTCATAGTAGTACTATTTATGTAGCAGAAATATTTAACAATTGGTACTTGCAAAGCAGAGGCACTGTGAGCCACAAAAATTAAACTAGACTGTGGCATTAGAATGTATTAAGTCCCTTTCACTTTGTAATTAAGGAACATATCTGACATTTCTCCAATATCTGGAGAAATGTGGGCCTCCTCCTCCCCTTATAGCCCTCCTTCCCTCTCCGAGTGAGCTCTCCGCTGCAGTTGGGACGTTTGCTACCGATCTGAACTCGCGGTTAAAAGGGAGATGCCAGTGCAAGTGATGATTCCTAACACATTAGTCGCAGTTGGTCCTTGTCAGTTCCAAGGATCCTTATGATTCCAACTGTTGTGGCAATGTGTGACACATACAAGGAGGTCATAGTAGTACTATTTATGTAGCAGAAATATTTAACAATTGGTACTTGCAAAGCAGAGGCACTGTGAGCCACAAAAATTAAACTAGACTGTGGCATTAGAATGTATTAAGTCCCTTTAACTTTGTAATTAAGGAACATATCTGACATTTCTCCAATATCTGGAGAAATGTGGGCCTCCTCCTGCCCTTATAGCCCTCCTTCCCTCTCCGAGTGAGCTCTCCGCTGCAGTTGGGACGTTCACTACCGATATGAACTCGCGGTTAAAAGGGAGATGCCAGTGCAAGTGATGATTCCGAACACATTAGTCGCAGTTGGTCCTTGTCAGTTCCAAGGATCCTTATGATTCCAACTGTTGTGGCAATGTGTGACACATACAAGGAGGTCATAGTAGTACTATTTATGTAGCAGAAATATTTAACAATTGGTACTTGCAAAGCAGAGGCACTGTGAGCCACAAAAATTAAACTAGACTGTGGCATTAGAATGTATTAAGTCCGTTTAACTTTGTAATTAAGGAACATATCTGACATTTCTCCAATATCTGGAGAAATGTGGGCCTTCTCCTCCCCTTATAGCCCTCCTTTCCTCTCCGAGTGAGCTCTCCGCTGCAGCTGGGACGTTCGCTACCGATCTGAACTCGCGGTTAAAAGGGAGATGCCAGTGCAAGTGATGATTCCTAACACATTAGTCGCAGTTGGTCCTTGTCAGTTCCAAGGATCCTTATGATTCCAACTGTTGTGGCAATGTGTGACACATACAAGGAGGTCATAGTAGTACTATTTATGTAGCAGAAATATTTAACAATTGGTACTTGCAAAGCAGAGGCACTGTGAGCCACAAAAATTAAACTAGACTGTGGCATTAGAATGTATTAAGTCCCTTTAACTTTGTAATTAAGGAACATATCTGACATTTCTCCAATATCTGGAGAAATGTGGGCCTCCTCCTCCCCTTATAGCCCTCCTTCCCTCTCCGAGTGAGCTCTCCGCTGCAGTTGGGACGTTCGCTACCGATCTGAACTCGCGGTTAAAAGGGAGATGCCAGTGCAAGTGATGATTCCGAACACATTAGTCGCAGTTGGTCCTTGTCAGTTCCAAGGATCCTTATGATTCCAACTGTTGTGGCAATGTGTGACACATACAAGGAGGTCATAGTAGTACTATTTATGTAGCAGAAATATTTAACAATTGGTACTTGCAAAGCAGAGGCACTGTTAGCCACAAAAATTAAACTAGACTGTGGCATTAGAATGTATTAAGTCCCTTTAACTTTGTAATTAAGGAACATATCTGACATTTCTCCAATATCTGGAGAAATGTGGGCCTCCTCCTCCCCTTATAGCCCTCCTTCCCTCTCCGAGTGACCTCTCCGCTGCAGTTGGGACGTTCGCTACCGATCTGAACTCGCGGTTAAAAGGGAGATGCCAGTGCAAGTGATGATTCCTAACACATTAGTCGCAGTTGGTCCTTGTCAGTTCCAAGGATCCTTATGATTCCAACTGTTGTGGCAATGTGTGACACATACAAGGAGGTCATAGTAGTACTATTTATGTAGCAGAAATATTTAACAATTGGTACTTGCAAAGCAGAGGCACTGTGAGCCACAAAAATTAAACTAGACTGTGGCATTAGAATGTATTAAGTCCCTTTAACTTTGTAATTAAGGAACATATCTGACATTTCTCCAATATCTGGAGAAATGTGGGCCACCTCCTCCCCTTATAGCCCTCCTTCCCTCTCCGAGTGAGCTCTCCGCTGCAGTTGGGACGTTCGCTACCGATCTAAACTCGCGGTTAAAAGGGAGATGCCAGTGCAAGTGATGATTCCTAACACATTAGTCGCAGTTGGTCCTTGTCAGTTCCAAGGATCCTTATGATTCCAACTGTTGTGGCAATGTGTGACACATACAAGGAGGTCATAGTAGTACTATTTATGTAGCAGAAATATTTAACAATTGGTACTTGCAAACCAGAGGCACTGTGAGCCACAAAAATTAAACTAGACTGTAGCATTAGAATGTATTAAGTCCCTTTAACTTTGTAATTAAGGAACATATCTTACATTTCTCCAATATCTGGAGAAATAAGGGCCTCCTCCTCCCCTTATAGCCCTCCTTCCCTCTCCGAGTGAGCTCTCCGCTGCAGTTGGTACGTTCGCTACCGATCTGAACTCGCGGTTAAAAGGGAGATGCCAGTGCAAGTGATGATTCCTAACACATTAGTCGCAGTTGGTCCTTGTCAGTTCCAAGGATCCTTATGATTCCAACTGTTGTGGCAATGTGTGACACATACAAGGAGGTCATAGTAGTACTATTTATGTAGCGGAAATATTTAACAAGTGGTACTTGCAAAGCAGAGGCACTGTGAGCCACAAAAATTAAACTAGACTGTGGCATTAGAATGTATTAAGTCCCTTTCACTTTGTAATTAAGGAACATATCTGACATTTCTCCAATATCTGGAGAAATGTGGGCCTCCTCCTCCCCATATAGCCCTCCTTCCCTCTCTGAGTGAGCTCTCCGCTGCAGTTGGGACGTTCGCTACCGATCTGAACTCGCGGTTAAAAGGGAGATGCCAGTGCAAGTGATGATTCCTAACACATTAGTCGCAGTTGGTCCTTGTCAGTTCCAAGGATCCTTATGATTCCAACTGTTGTGGCAATGTGTGACACATACAAGGAGGTCATAGTAGTACTATTTATGTAGCAGAAATATTTAACAATTGGTACTTGCAAAGCAGAGGCACTGTGAGCCACAAAAATTAAACTAGACTGTGGCATTAGAATGTATTAAGTCCCTTTAACTTTGTAATTAAGGAACATATCTGACATTTCTCCAATATCTTGAGAAATGTGGGCCTCCTCCTCCCCTTATAGACCTCCTTCCCTCTCCTAGTGAGCTCTCCGCTGCAGTTGGGACGTTCGCTACCGATCTGAACTCGCGGTTAAAAGGGAGATGCCAGTGCAAGTGATGATTCCTAACACATTAGTCGCAGTTGGTCCTTGTCAGTTCCAAGGATCCTTATGATTCCAACTGTTGTGGCAATGTGTGACACATACAAGGAGGTCATAGTAGTACTATTTATGTAGCAGAAATATTTAAATATTGGTACTTGCAAAGCAGAGGCACTGTGAGCCACAAAAATTAAACTAGACTGTGGCATTAGAATGTATTAAGTCCCTTTAACTTTGTAATTAAGGAACATATCTGACATTTCTCCAATATCTGGAGAAATGTGGGCCTCCTCCTCCCCTTATAGCCCTCCTTCCCTCTCCGAGTGAGCTCTCCGCTGCAGTTGGGACGTTTGCTACCGATCTGAACTCGCGGTTAAAAGGGAGATGCCAGTGCAAGTGATGATTCCTAACACATTAGTCGCAGTTGGTCCTTGTCCGTTCCAAGGAACCTTATGATTCCAACTGTTGTGGCAATGTGTGACACATACAAGGAGGTCATAGTAGTACTATTTATGTAGCAGAAATATTTAACAATTGGTACTTGCAAAGCAGAGGCACTGTGAGCCACAAAAATTAAACTAGACTGTGGCATTAGAATGTATTAAGTCCCTTTAACTTTGTAATTAAGGAACCTATCTGACATTTCTCCAATATCTGGAGAAATGTGGGCCTCCTCCTCCCCTTATAGCCCTCCTTCCCTCTCCGAGTGAGCTCTCCGCTGCAGTTGGGTCTTTTGCTACCGATCTGAACTCGTGGTTAAAAGGGAGATGCCAGTGCAAGTGATGATTCCTAACACATTAGTCGCAGTTGGTCCTTGTCAGTTCCAAGGATCCTTATGATTCCAACTGTTGTGGCAATGTGTGACACATACAAGGAGGTCATAGTAGTACTATTTATGTAGCAGAAATATTTAACAATTGGTACTTGCAAAGCAGAGGCACTGTGAGCCACAAAAATTAAACTAGACTGTGGCATTAGAATGTATTAAGTCCCTTTAACTTTGTAATTAAGGAACATATCTGACATTTCTCCAATATCTGGAGAAATGTGGGCCTCCTCCTCCCCTTATAGCCCTCCTTCCCTCTCCGAGTGAGCTCTCCGCTGCAGTTGGGACGTTCGCTACCGATCTGAACTCACGGTTAAAAGGGAGATGCCAGTGCAAGTGATGATTCCTAACACATTAGTCGCAGTTGGTCCTTGTCCGTTCCAAGGAACCTTTTGATTTTAACTGTTGTGGCAATGTGTGACACATACAAGGAGGTCATAGTAGTACTATTTATGTAGCAGAAATATTTAACAGTTGGTACTTGCAAAGCAGAGGCACTGTGAGCCACAAAAATTAAACTAGACTGTGGCATTAGAATGTATTAAGTCCCTTTAACTTTGTAATTAAGGAACATATCTGACATTTCTCCAATATCTGGAGAAATGTGGGCCTCCTCCTCCCCTTATAGCCCTCCTTCCCTCTCCGAGTGAGCTCTCCGCTGCAGTTGGGACGTTCACTACCGATCTGAACTCGCGGTTAAAAGGGAGATGCCAGTGCAAGTGATCATTCCGAACACATTAGTCGCAGTTGGTCCTTGTCAGTTCCAAGGATCCTTATGATTCCAACTGTTGTGGCAATGTGTGACACATACAAGGAGGTCATAGTAGTACTATTTATGTAGCAGAAATATTTAACAATTGGTACTTACAACGCAGAGGCACTGTGAGCCACAAAAATTAAACTAGACTGTGGCATTAGAATGTATTAAGTCCCTTTAACTTTGTAATTAAGGAACATATTTGACATTTATCCAATATCTGGAGAAATGTGGGCCTCCTCCTCCCCTTATAGCCATCCTTCCCTCTCCGAGTGAGCTCTCCGCTGCAGTTGGGACGTTCGCTACCGATCTGAACTCGCGGTTAAAAGGGAGATGCCAGTGCAAGTGATGATTCCTAACACATTAGTCGCAGTTGGTCCTTGTCAGTTCCAAGGATCCTTATGGTTCCAACTGTTGTGGCAATGTGTGACACATACAAGGAGGTCATAGTAGTACTATTTATGTAGCAGAAATATTTAACAAGTGGTACTTACAACGCAGAGGCACTGTGAGCCACAAAAATTAAACTAGACTGTGGCATTAGAATGTATTAAGTCCCTTTAACTTTGTAATTAAGGAACATATCTGACATTTCTCCAATATCTGGAGAAATGTGGGCCTCCTCCTCCCCTTATAGCCCTCCTTCCCTCTCCGAGTGAGCTCGCCGCTGCAGTTGGGACGTTCGCTACCGATCTGAACTCGCGGTTAAAAGGGAGATGCCAGGGCAAGTGATGCCTCCTAACACATTAGTCGCAGTTGGTCCTTGTCAGTTCCAAGGATCCTTATGATTCCAACTGTTGTGGCAATGTGTGACACATACAAGGAGGTCATAGTACTACTATTTATGTAGCAGAAATATTTAACAATTGGTACTTGCAAAGCAGAGGCACTGTGAGCCACAAAAATTAAACTAGACTGTGGCATTAGAATGTATTAAGTCCCTTTAACTTTGTAATTAAGGAACATATCTGATATTTCTCCAATATCTGGAGAAATGTGGGCCTCCTCCTCCCCTTATAGCCCTCCTTCCCTCTCCGAGTGAGCTCTCCGCTGCAGTTGGGACGTTCGCTACCGATCTAAACGCGCGGTTAAAAGGGAGATGCCAGTGCAAGTGGTGATTCCTAACATATTAGTCGCAGTTGGTCCTTGTCAGTTCCAAGGATCCTTATGATTCCAACTGTTGTGGCAATGTGTGACACATACAAGGACGTCATAGTAGTACTATTTATGTAGCAGAAATATTTAAATATTGGTACTTGCAAAGCAGAGGCACTGTGAGCCACAAAAATTAAACTAGACTGTGGCATTAGAATGTATTAAGTCCCTTTAACTTTGTAATTAAGGAACATATCTGACATTTCTCCAATATCTGGAGAAATGTGGGCCTCCTCCTCCCCTTATAGCCCTCCTTCCCTCTCCGAGTGAGCTCTCCGCTGCAGTTGGGACGTTTGCTACCGATCTGAACTCGCGGTTAAAAGGGAGATGCCAGTGCAAGTGATGATTCCTAACACATTAGTCGCAGTTGGTCCTTGTCCGTTCCAAGGAACCTTATGATTCCAACTGTTGTGGCAATGTGTGACACATACAAGGAGGTCATAGTAGTACTATTTATGTAGCAGAAATATTTAACAATTGGTACTTGCAAAGCAGAGGCACTGTGAGCCACAAAAATTAAACTAGACTGTGGCATTAGAATGTATGAAGTCCCTTTAACTTTGTAATTCAATATCTGGAGAAATGTGGGCCTCCTCCCCCCTTTATAGCCCTCCTTCCCTCTCCGAGTGAGCTCTCCGCTGCAGTTGGGACGTTCGCTACCGATCTGAACTCGCGGTTAAAAGGGAGATGCCAGTGCAAGTGGTGATTCCTAACACATTAGTCGCAGTTGGTCCTTGTCAGTTCCAAGGATCCTTATGATTCCAACTGTTGTGGCAATGTGTGACACATACAAGGAGGTCATAGTAGTACTATTTATGTAGCAGAAATATTTAACAAGTGGTACTTACAACGCAGAGGCACTGTGAGCCACAATATTTTAACTAGACTGTGGCATTAGAATGTATTAAGTCCCTTTAACTTTGTAATTAAGGAACATATCTGACATTTCTCCAATATCTGGAGAAATGTGGGCCTCCTCCTCCCCTTATAGCCCTCCTTCCCTCTCCGAGTGAGCTCGCCGCTGCAGTGGGGACGATCGCTACCGATCTGAACTCGCGGTTAAAAGGGAGATGGCAGTGCAAGTGATGATTCCTAACACATTAGTCGCAGTTGGTCCTTGTCAGTTCCAAGGATCCTTATGATTCCAACTGTTGTGGCAATGTGTGACACATACAAGGAGGTCATAGTTGTACAATTTATGTAGCAGAAATATTTAACAAGTGGTACTTACAACGCAGAGGCACTGTGAGCCACAAAAATTAAACTAGACTGTGGCATTAGAATGTATTAAGTCCGTTTAACTTTGTAATTAAGGAACATATCTGACATTTCTCCAATATCTGGAGAAATGTGGGCCTCCTCCTCCCCTTATAGCCCTCCTTCCCTCTCCGAGTGTGCTCGCCGCTGCAGTTGGGACGTTCGCTACCGATCTGAACTCGCGCTTAAAAGGGAGATGCCAGTGCAAGTGATGCCTCCTAACACATTAGTCGCAGTTGGTCCTTGTCAGTTCCAAGGATCCTTATGATTCCAACTGTTGTGGCAATGTGTGACACATACAAGGAGGTCATAGTAGTACTATTTATGTAGCAGAAATATTTAACAATTGGTACTTGCAAAGCAGAGGCACTGTGAGCCACAAAAATTAAACTAGACTGTGGCATTAGAATGTATGAAGTCCCTTTAGCTTTGTAATTCAATATCTGGAGAAATGTGGGCCTCCTCCTCCCCTTATAGCCCTCCTTCCCTCTCCGAGTGAGCTCTCCGCTGCAGTTGGGACGTTCGCTACCGATCTAAACGCGCGGTTAAAAAGGAGATGCCAGTGCAAGTGGTGATTCCTAACACATTAGTCGCAGTTGGTCCTTGTCAGTTCCAAGGATCCTTATGATTCCAACTGTTGTGGCAATGTGTGACACATACAAGGAGGTCATAGTAGTACTATTTATGTAGCAGAAATATTTAACAAGTGGTACTTACAACGCAGAGGCACTGTGAGCCACAAAAATTAAACTAGACTGTGGCATTAGAATGTATGAAGTCCCTTTAGCTTTGTAATTCAATATCTGGAGAAATGTGGGCCTCCTCCTCCCCTTATAGCCCTCCTTCCCTCTCCGAGTGAGCTCTCCGCTGCAGTTGGGACGTTCGCTACCGATCTAAACGCGCGGTTAAAAAGGAGATGCCAGTGCAAGTGGTGATTCCTAACACATTAGTCGCAGTTGGTCCTTGTCAGTTCCAAGGATCCTTATGATTCCAACTGATGTGGCATTGTGTGACACATACAAGGAGGTCATAGTAGTACTATTTATGTAGCAGAAATATTTAACAATTGGTACTTGCAAAGCAGAGGCACTGTGAGCAACAAAAATTAAACTAGACTGTGGCATTAGAATGTATTAAGTCCCTTTAACTTTGTAATTGAGGAACATATCTGACATTTCTCCAATATCTGGAGAAATGTGGGCCTCCTCCTCCCCTTATAGCCCTTCTTCCCCCTCCGAGTGAGCTCTGTGTTGCAGTTGGGACGTTCGCTACCGATCTAAACTCGCGTTTAAAAGGTACATGACAGTGCAAGTGATGCCTCCTAACACATTAGTCGCAGTTGGTCCTTGTCCGTTCCAAGGATCCTTATGATTCCAACTGTTGTGGCATTGTGTGACACATACAAGGAGGTCATAGTAGTACTATTTATGTAGCAGAAATATTTAACAATTGGTACTTGCAAAGCAGAGGCACTGTGAGCCACAAAAATTAAACTAGACTGTGGCATTAGAATGTATTAAGTCCCTTTAACTTTGTAATTAAGGAACATATCTGACATTTCTCCAATATCTGGAGAAATGTGGGCCTCCTCCTCCCCTTATAGCCCTTCTTCCCCCTCCGAGTGAGCTCTGTGGTGCAGTTGGGACGTTCGCTACCGATCTAAACTCGCGTTTAAAAGGTACATGACAGTGCAAGTGATGCCTCCTAACACATTAGTCGCAGTTGGTCCTTGTCCGTTCCAAGGATCCTTATGATTCCAACTGTTGTGGCAATGTGTGACACATACAAGGAGGTATTAGTAGTACTATTTATGTAGCAGAAATATTTAACAAGTGGTACTTACAACGCAGAGGCACTGTGAGCCACAATATTTTAACTAGACTGTGGCATTAGAATGTATTAAGTCCCTTTAACTTTGTAATTAAGGAACATATCTGACATTTCTCCAATATCTGGAGAAATGTGGGCCTCCTCCTCCCCTTATAGCCCTCCTTCCCTCTCCGAGTGAGCTCGCCGCTGCAGTTGGGACGATCGCTACCGATCTGAACTCGCGGTTAAAAGGGAGATGGCAGTGCAAGTGATGATTCCTAACACATTAGTCGCAGTTGGTCCTTGTCAGTTCCAAGGATCCTTATGATTCCAACTGTTGTGGCAATGTGTGACACATACAAGGAGGTCATAGTAGTACAATTTATGTAGCAGAAATATTTAACAAGTGGTACTTACAACGCAGAGGCACTGTGAGCCACAAAAATTAAACTAGACTGTGGCATTAGAATGTATTAAGTCCGTTTAACTTTGTAATTAAGGAACATATCTGACATTTCTCCAATATCTGGAGAAATGTGGGCCTCCTCCTCCCCTTATAGCCCTCCTTCCCTCTCCGAGTGTGCTCGCCGCTGCAGTTGGGACGTTCGCTACCGATCTGAACTCGCGCTTAAAAGGGAGATGCCAGTGCAAGTGATGCCTCCTAACACATTAGTCGCAGTTGGTCCTTGTCAGTTCCAAGGATCCTTATGATTCCAACTGTTGTGGCAATGTGTGACACATACAAGGAGGTCATAGTACTACTATTTATGTAGCAGAAATATTTAACAATTGGTACTTGCAAAGCAGAGGCACTGTGAGCCACAAAAATTAAACTAGACTGTGGCATTAGAATGTATGAAGTCCCTTTAGCTTTGTAATTCAATATCTGGAGAAATGTGGGCCTCCTCCTCCCCTTATAGCCCTCCTTCCCTCTCCGAGTGAGCTCTCCGCTGCAGTTGGGACGTTCGCTACCGATCTAAACGCGCGGTTAAAAAGGAGATGCCAGTGCAAGTGGTGATTCCTAACACATTAGTCGCAGTTAGTCCTTGTCAGTTCCAAGGATCCTTATGATTCCAACTGTTGTGGCAATGTGTGACACATACAAGGAGGTCATAGTAGTACTATTTATGTAGCAGAAATATTTAACAAGTGGTACTTACAACGCAGAGGCACTGTGAGCCACAAAAATTAAACTAGACTGTGGCATTAGAATGTATTAAGTCCCTTTAACTTTGTAATTTAGGAACATATCTGACATTTCTCCAATATCTGGAGAAATGTGGGCCTCCTCCTCCCCTTATAGCCCTCCTTCCCCCTCCGAGTGAACTCTGTGTTGCAGTTGGGACGTTCGCTACCGATCTAAACTCGCGTTTAAAAGGTACATGACAGTGCAAGTGATGCCTCCTAACACATTAGTCGCAGTTGGTCCTTGTCCGTTCCAAGGATCCTTATGATTCCAACTGTTGTGGAAATGTGTGACACATGCAAGGAGGTCATAGTAGTACTATTTATGTAGCAGAAATATTTAACAATTGGTACTTGCAAAGCAGAGGCACTGTGAGCCACAAAAATTAAACTAGACTGTGGCATTAGAATGTATTAAGTCCCTATAGCTTAGAAATTAAGGAACGTATCTGACATTTCTCCAATATCTGGAGAAATGTGGGCCTCCTCCTCCCCTTATAGCCCTCCTTCCCTCTCCGAGTGAGCTCTCCGCTGCAGTTGGGACGTTCGCTACCGATCTGAACTCGCGTTTAAAAGTGAGATGCCAGTGCAAGTGATGATTCCTAACACATTAGTCGCAGTTGGTCCTTGTCAGTTCCAAGGATCCTTATGATTCCAACTGTTGTGGCAATGTGTGACACATACAAGGAGGTCATAGTAGTACTATTTATGTAGCAGAAATATTTAACAATTGGTACTTGCAAAGCAGAGGCACTGTGAGCCACAAAAATTAAACTAGACTGTGGCATTAGAATGTATTAAGTCCCTTTAACTTTGTAATTAAGGAACATATCTGACATTTCTCCAATATCTGGAGAAATGTGGGCCTCCTCCTCCCCTTATAGCCCTCCTTCCCTCTCCGAGTGAGCTCTCCGCTGCAGTTGGGACGTTCGCTACCGATCAAAACTCGCGGTTAAAAGGGAGATGCCAGTGCAAGTGATGCCTCCTAACACATTAGTCACAGTTGGTCCTTCCCTGTTCCAAGGATCCTTATGATTCCAACTGTTGTGGCAATGTGTGACACATACAAGGAGGTCATAGTAGTACTATTTATGTAGCAGAAATATTTAACAAGTGGTACTTACAACGCAGAGGCACTGTGAGCCACAAAATTTTAACTAGACTGTGGCATTAGAATGTATTAAGTCCCTTTAACTTTGTAATTTAGGAACATATCTGACATTTCTCCAATATCTGGAGAAATGTGGGTCTCCTCCTCCCCTTATAGCCCTCCTTCCCCCTCCGAGTGAGCTCTCCGCTGCAGTTGGGACGTTCGCTACCGATCTAAACGCGCGTTTAATAGGGAGATGCCAGTGCAAATGGTGATTCCTAACACATTAGTCGCAGTTGGTCCTTGTCAGTTCCAAGGATCCTTATGATTCCAACTGTTGTGGCATTGTGTGACACATACAAGGAGGTCATAGTAGTACTATTTATGTAGCAGAAATATTTAACAATTGGTACTTGCAAAGCAGAGGCACTGTGAGCAACAAAAATTAAACTAGACTGTGGCATTAGAATGTATTAAGTCCCTTTAACTTTGTAATTAAGGAACATATCTGACGTTTCTCCAATATCTGGAGAAATGTGGGCCTCCTCCTCCCTTTATAGCCCTCCTTCCCTCTCCGAGTGAGCTCTCCGCTGCAGTTGGGACGTTCGCTACCGATCTAAACGCGCGGTTAAAAGGGAGATGCCAGTGCAAGTGGTGATTCCTAACACATTAGTCGCAGTTGGTCCTTGTCAGTTCCAAGGATCCTTATGATTCCAACTGTTGTGGCAATGAGTGACACATACAAGGAGGTCATAGTAGTACTATTTATGTAGCAGAAATATTTAACAAGTGGTACTTACAACGCAGAGGCACTGTGAGCCACAAAAATTAAACTAGACTGTGGCATTAGAATGTATTAAGTCCCTTTAACTTTTTAATTAAGGAACATATCTGACATTTCTCCAATATCTGGAGAAATGTGGGCCTCCTCCTCCCCTTATAGCCCTCCTTCCCTCTCCGAGTGAGCTCTCCGCTGCAGTTGGGACGTTCGCTACCGATCTGAACTCGCGGTTAAAAGGGAGATGCCAGTGCAAGTGATGATTCCTAACACATTAGTCGCACTTGGCCCTTGTCCGTTCCAAGGATCCTTATGATTCCAACTGTTGTGGCAATGTGTGACACATACAAGGAGGTCATAGTAGTACTATTTATGTAGCAGAAATATTTAACAAGTGATACTTGCAACGCAGAGGCATTGTGAGCCACAAAATTTTAACTAGACTGTGGCATTAGAATGTATTAAGTCCCTTTAACTTTGTAATTAAGGAACATATCTGACATTTCTCCAATATCTGGAGAAATGTGGACCTCCTCCTCCCCTTATAGCCCTCCTTTCCTCTCCGAATGAGCTCTCCGCTGCAGTTGGGACGTTCGCTACCGATCAAAACTCGCGGTTAAAAGGGAGATGCCAGTGCAAGTGATGCCTCCTAACACATTAGTCACAGTTGGTCCTTCCCTGTTCCAAGGATCCTTATGATTCCAACTGTTGTGGCAATGTGTGACACATACAAGGAGGTCATAGTAGTACTATTTATGTAGCAGAAATATTTAACAAGTGGTACTTACAACGCAGAGGCACTGTGAGCCACAAAATTTTAACTAGACTGTGGCATTAGAATGTATTAAGTCCCTTTAACTTTGTAATTTAGGAACATATCTGACATTTCTCCAATATCTGGAGAAATGGGGGCCTCCTCCTCCCCTTATAGCCCTCCTTCCCTCTCCGAGTGAGCTCTCCGCTGCAGTTGGGACGTTCGCTACCGATCTAAACTCGCGGTTAAAAGGGAGATGCCAGTGCAAGTGATGCCTCCTAACACATTAGTCGCAGTTGCTCCTTGCCATTTCCAAGGATCCTTATGATTCCAACTGTTGTGGCAATGTGTAACACATACAAGGAGGTCATAGTAGTACTATTTACGTAGCAGAAAAATTTAACAAGTGTTACTTGTAACGCAGAGGCATTGTGAGCCCCAAAATTTTAACTAGACTGTGGAATTAGAATGTATTAAGTCACTTTAGCTTTGTATTTAAGGAACCTATCTGACATTTCTCCAATATCTGGAGAAATGGGGGCCTCCTCCTCCCCTTACAACCCTCCTTCCCTCACCGAGTGAGCTCTCCGATGTAGTTGGGACTTTCGCTACCGATCTAAACTCGCGGTTAAAAGGGAGATGCCAGTGCAAGTGATGCCTCCTAACACATTAGTCGCAGTTGGTCCTTGTCCGTTCCAAGTATCCTTATGACTCCAACTGTTGTGGCAATGTGTGAGACATATAAACGAGGTCGTAGTAGTACTATTTATGTAGCAGAAATATTTAACAAGTGGTACTTGCAACGCAGAGGCATTGTGAGCCACAAAATTTTAGCTAACCTGTGGCATTAGAATGTATTAAGATCCTTTCGCTTTGTAGTTAAGGAACCTATCTGACATTTCTCCAATATCTGGGGAAATGTGGGCCTTCTCCTCCCCTTATAGCCCTCCTTCCCTCTTCGAGTGAGCTCTCCGCTGCAGTTGGCACGTTCGCTACCGATCTAAACTCGCGGTTAAAAGGGAGATGCCAGTGCAAGTGATGCCTCCTAACACATTAGTCGCAGTTGGTCCTTGTCCGTTCCAAGGATCCTAATGATTCCAACTGTTGTGGCAATGTGTGAGACATACAAGGAGGTCGTAGCAGTACTATTTATGTAGCAGGAATATTTAACAAGTGGTACTTGCAACGCAGAGGCATTGTGAGCCACAAAATTTTACGTATACTGTGGCATTAGAATGTATTATGTTCCTTTCGCTTTGTAATTAAGGAACCTATCTGACATTTCTCCAATATATGGAGAAATGTGGGCCTCCTCTCCCCTTATAGCCCTCCTTCCATCTCCGAGTGAGCTCTCCGCTGCAGTTGGAACGTTCGCTACCGATCTAAACTCGCGGTTAAAAGGGAGATGCCAGTGCAAGTGATGCCTCCTAACACATAAGTCGCAGTTGGTCCTTGTCCGTTCGAAGGATCCTAATGATTCCAACTGTTGTGGCAATGTGTGACACATACAAGGAGGTCATAGTGGTACTCTTTATGTAGCAGAAATATTTAACAAGTGGTACTTGCAACGCAGAGGCGTTGTGAGACACAAAATTTTAACTAGACTGTGGCATTACAATGTATTAAGTCCCTTTAGCTTTGTAATTAAGGAACCTATCTGACATTTCTCCAATATCTGGAGAAATGTGGGCCTCCTCCTCCCCTTATAGCCCTCCTTCCATCTCCGAGTGAGCTCTCCGCAGCAGTTGGGACGTTCGCTACCGATCTAAACTCGCGCTTAAAAGGGAGATTCCAGTGCAAGTGATGCCTCCTAACACATTAGTCGCAGTTGGTCCTTGTCCGTTCCAAGGATCCTTGTGATTCCAACTGTTGTGGCAATGTGTGACACATACAAGTAGGTCGTAGTAGTACTATTTATGTAGCAGAAATATTTAACAAGTGGTACTTGCAACGCAGAGGCATTGTGAGCCACAAAATTTTACGTATACTGTGGCATTAGAATGAATTAAGTTCATTTCGCTTTGTAATTAAGGAACCTATCTGACATTTCTCCAATATCTGGAGAAATGTGGGCCACCTCCTCCCCTTATAGCTGTCCTTCCCTCTCCGAGTGAGCTCTCCGCTGCAGTTTTGACGTTCGCTACCGATCTAAACTCACGGTTAAAAGGGAGATGCCAGTGCAAGTGATGACTCCTAACACATTAGTCGCAGTTGGTCCTTGTCCGTTCCAAGGATCCTGATGATTCCAAATGTTGTGGCAATGTGTGACACATACAAGGAGGTCATAGTAGTACTATGTATGTACCAGAAATATTTAACAAGTTGTACTTGCAACACAGAGGCATTGTGGGCCACAAAATTTTAAGTAGACTGTGGCATTAGAATGTATTAAGTCCCTTTAGCTTTGTAATTAAGGAAACTATCTGACATTTCTCCAATATCTGGGGAAATGTGGGCCTTCTCCTCCCCTTATAGCCCTCCTTCCCTCTCCGAGTGAGCTCTCCGCTGCAGTTGGCACGTTCGCTACCGATCTAAACTCGCGGTTAAAAGGGAGATGCCAGTGCAAGTGATGCCTCCTAACGCATTAGTCGCAGTTGGCCCTTGTCCGTTCCAAGGATCCTTATGATTCCAACTGTTGTGGCAATGTGTGAGACATACAAGGAGGTCGTAGTAGTACTATGTATGTAGCAGGAATATTTAACAAGTGGTACTTGCAACGCAGAGGCATTGTGAGCCACAAAATTTTACGTATACTGTGGCATTAGAATGTATTATGTTCCTTTCGCTTTGTAATTAAGGAACCTATCTCACATTTCTCCAATATCTGGAGAAATGTGGGCCTCCTCCCCCCTTATAGCCCTCCTTCCATCTCCGAGTGAGCTCTCCGCTGCAGTTGGGACGTTCGCTACCGATCCAAACTCGAGGTTAAAAGGGAGATGCCAGTGCAAGTGATGCCTCCTAACACATTAGTCGCAGTTGCTCCTTGCAATTTCCAAGGATCCTTATGATTCCAACTGTTGTGGCAATGTGTAACACATACAAGGAGGTCATAGTAGTACTATTTATGTAGCAGAAATATTTAACAAGTGGTACTTGCAACGCAGAGGCATTGTGAGCCACAAAATTTTAACTAGACTGTGGCATTAGAATGTATTAAGTCACTTTAGCTTTGTAATTAAGGAACCTATCTGACATTTCTCCAATATCTGGAGAAATGTGGGCCTCCTCCTCCCCTTACAGCCCTCCTTCGCTCTCCGAGTGAGCTCTCCGCTGTAGTTGGGACGTTCGCTACCGATCTAAACTCGCGGTTAAAAGGGAGATGCCAGTGCAAGTGATGCCTCCTAACACATTAGTCGCAGTTGGTCCTTGTCCGTTCCAAGTATCCTTATGACTCCAACTGTTGTGGCAATGTGTGAGGCATATAAACCTGGTCGTAGTAGTACTATTTATGTATCAGAAATATTTAACAAGTGGTACTTGCAACGCAGAGGCATTGTGAGCCACAAAATTTTAGCTAACCTGTGGCATTAGAATGAATTAAGTTCCTTTCGCTTTGTAATTAAGAAACCTATCTTACATTTCTCCAAAATCTGGAGAAATGTGGGCCTCCTCCTCCCCTTATAGCCCTCCTTCCATCTCCGAGTGGGCTCTCCGCTGCAGTTGGGACGTTCGCTACCGATCTAAACTCGCGCTTAAAAGGGAGATGCCAGTTCAAGTAATGCCTCCTTACACATTAGTCGCAGTTGGTCCTTTTCCGTTCCAAGGATCCTTGTGATTCCAACTGTTGTGGCAATGTGTGACACATACAAGTAGGTCGTAGTAGTACTATTTATGTAGCAGAAATATTTAACAAGTGGTACTTGCAACGCAGAGGCATTGTGAGCCACAAAATTTTACGTATACTGTGGCATTAGAATGAATTAAGTTCATTTCGCTTTGTAATTAAGGAACCTATCTTACATTTCTCCAATATCTGGAGAAATGTGGGCCTCCTCCTCCCCTTATAGCCCTCCTTCCCTCTCCGAGTGAGCTCTCCGCTGCAGTTTTGACGTTCGCTACCGATCTAAACTCACGGTTAAAAGGGAGATGCCAGTGCAAGTGATGACTCCTAACACATTAGTCGCAGTTGGTCCTTGTCCGTTCCAAGGATCCTTAAGATTCCAAATGTTGTGGCAATGTGTGACACATACAAGGAGGTCATAGTAGTACTATTTATGTAGCAGAAATATTTAGCAAGTGGTACTTGCAACGCAGAGGCATTGTGAGCCACAAAATTTTACGTATACTGTGGCATTAGAATGAATTAAGTTCATTTCGCTTTGTAATTAAGGAACCTATCTTACATTTCTCCAATATCTGGAGAAATGGGGGCCTCCTCCTCCCCTTACAGCCCTCCTTCCATCTCCGAGTGGGCTCTCCGCTGCAGTTGGGACGTTCGCTACCGATCTAAACTCGCGCTTAAAAGGGAGATGCCAGTTCAAGTAATGCCTCCTTACACATTAGTCGCAGTTGGTCCTTTTCCGTTCCAAGGATCCTTGTGATTCCAACTGTTGTGGCAATGTGTGACACATACAAGTAGGTCGTAGTAGTACTATTTATGTATCAGAAATATTTAACAAGTGGTATTTGCAACGCAGAGGCATTGTGAGCCACAAAATTTTACGTATACTGTGGCATTAGAATGTATTATGTTCCTTTCGTTTTGTAATTAAGGAACCTATCTGACATTTCTCCAATATCTGGAGAAATGTGGGCCTCCTCTCCCCTTATAGCCCTCCTTCCATCTCCGAGTGAGCTCTCCGCTGCAGTTGGGACGTTCGCTACCGATCTAAACTCGCGGTTAAAAGGGAGATGCCAGTGCAAGTGATGCCTCCTAACACTTTAGTCGCAGTTGCTCCTTGCAATTTCCAAGTATCCTTATGATTCCAACTGTTGTGGCAATGTGTAACACATACAAGCAGGTCATAGTAGTACTATTTATGTAGCAGAAATATTGAACAAGTGTTACTTGTAACGCAGAGGCATTGTGAGCCCCAAAATTTTAACTAGACTGTGGCATTAGAATGTATTAAGTCACTTTAGCTTTGTAATTAAGGAACCTATCTGACATTTCTCCAATATCTGGAGAAATGGGGGCCTCCTCCTCCCCTTACAGCCCTCCTTCGCTCTCCGAGTGAGCTCTCCGCTGTAGTTGGGACGTTCGCTACCGATCTAAACTCGCGGTTAAAAGGGAGATGCCAGTGCAAGTGATGCCTCCTAACACATTAGTCGCAGTTGGTCCTTGTCCGTTCCAAGTATCCTTATGACTCCAACTGTTGTGGCAATGTGTGAGACATATAAACGAGGTCGTAGTAGTACTATTTATGTATCAGAAATATTTAACAAGTGGTACTTGCAACGCAGAGGCATTGTGAGCCACAAAATTTTAGCTAACCTGTGGCATTAGAATGTATTAAGATCCTTTCGCTTTGTAGTTAAGGAACCTATCTGACATTTCTCCAATATCTAGAGAAATGTGGGCCTCCTCCTCCCCTTATAGCCCTCCTTCCCTCTCCGAGTGAGCTCTCTGCTGCAGTTGGGACGTTCTCTACCGATCTAAACTCGCGGTCAAAAGGGAGATGCCAGTGCAAGTGATGCCTCCTAACACATAAGTCGCAGTTGGTCCTTGTCCGTTCCAAGGATCCTTATGATTCCAACTGTTGTGGCAATGTGTGAGACATATAAAGGAGGTCGTAGTAGCACTATTTAGGTAGCAGAAATATTTAACAAGTGGTACTTGCAACGCAGAGGCATTGTGAGCCACAAAATTTTAACTAGACTGTGGCATTACAATGTATTAAGTCCCTGTAGCTTTGTAATTAAGGAACCTATCTGACATTTCTCCAATATCTGGAGAAATGTGGGCCTCCTCCTCCCCTTATAGCCCTCCTTCCCTCTCCGAGTGAGCTCTCTGCTGCAGTTGGGACGTTCTCTACCGATCTAAACTCGCGGTCAAAAGGGAGATGCCAGTGCAAGTGATGACTCCTAACACATAAGTCGCAGTTGGTCCTTGTCCGTTCCAAGGATCCTAATGATTCCAACTGTTGTGGCAATGTGTGACACATATAAGGAGGTCATAGTAGTACTCTTTATGTAGCAGAAATATTTAACAAGTGGTACTTGCAACGCAGAGGCGTTGTGAGACACAAAATTTTAACTAGACTGTGGCATTACAATGTATTAAGTCCCTTTAGCTTTGTAATTAAGGAACCTATCTGACATTTCTCCAATATCTGGAGAAATGTGGGCCTCCTCCTCCCCTTATAGCCCTCCTTCCCTCTCCGAGTGAGCTCTCCGCTGCAGTTTTGACGTTCGCTACCGATCTAAACTCACGGTTAAAAGGGAGATGCCAGTGCAAGTGATGATTCCTAACACATTAGTCGCAGTTGGTCCTTGTCCGTTCCAAGGAACCTTTTGATTTTAACTGTTGTGGCAATGTGTGACACATATAAGGAGGTCATAGTAGTACTATTTATGTAGCAGAAATATTTAACAAGTGGTACTTGCAACGCAGAGGCATTGTGAGCCACAAAATTTTACGTATACTGTGGCATTAGAATGAATTAAGTTCATTTCGCTTTGTAATTAAGGAACCTATCTTACATTTCTCCAATATCTGGAGAAATGTGGGCCTCCTCCTCCCCTTATAGCCCTCCTTCCCTCTCCGAGTGAGCTCTCCGCTGCAGTTTTGACGTTCGCTACCGATCTAAACTCACGGTTAAAAGGGAGATGCCAGTGCAAGTGATGACTCCTAACACATTAGTCGCAGTTGGTCCTTGTCCGTTCCAAGGATCCTTAAGATTCCAAATGTTGTGGCAATGTGTGACACATACAAGGAGGTCATAGTAGTACTATTTATGTAGCAGAAATATTTAGCAAGTGGTACTTGCAACGCAGAGGCATTGTGAGCCACAAAATTTTACGTATACTGTGGCATTAGAATGAATTAAGTTCATTTCGGTTTGTAATTAAGGAACCTATCTTACATTTCTCCAATATCTGGAGAAATGGGGGCCTCCTCCTCCCCTTACAGCCCTCCTTCCATCTCCGAGTGGGCTCTCCGCTGCAGTTGGGACGTTCGCTACCGATCTAAACTCGCGCTTAAAAGGGAGATGCCAGTTCAAGTAATGCCTCCTTACACATTAGTCGCAGTTGGTCCTTTTCCGTTCCAAGGATCCTTGTGATTCCAACTGTTGTGGCAATGTGTGACACATACAAGTAGGTCGTAGTAGTACTATTTATGTATCAGAAATATTTAACAAGTGGTATTTGCAACGCAGAGGCATTGTGAGCCACAAAATTTTACGTATACTGTGGCATTAGAATGTATTATGTTCCTTTCGTTTTGTAATTAAGGAACCTATCTGACATTTCTCCAATATCTGGAGAAATGTGGGCCTCCTCTCCCCTTATAGCCCTCCTTCCATCTCCGAGTGAGCTCTCCGCTGCAGTTGGGACGTTCGCTACCGATCTAAACTCGCGGTTAAAAGGGAGATGCCAGTGCAAGTGATGCCTCCTAACACTTTAGTCGCAGTTGCTCCTTGCAATTTCCAAGTATCCTTATGATTCCAACTGTTGTGGCAATGTGTAACACATACAAGCAGGTCATAGTAGTACTATTTATGTAGCAGAAATATTGAACAAGTGTTACTTGTAACGCAGAGGCATTGTGAGCCCCAAAATTTTAACTAGACTGTGGCATTAGAATGTATTAAGTCACTTTAGCTTTGTAATTAAGGAACCTATCTGACATTTCTCCAATATCTGGAGAAATGGGGGCCTCCTCCTCCCCTTACAGCCCTCCTTCGCTCTCCGAGTGAGCTCTCCGCTGTAGTTGGGACGTTCGCTACCGATCTAAACTCGCGGTTAAAAGGGAGATGCCAGTGCAAGTGATGCCTCCTAACACATTAGTCGCAGTTGGTCCTTGTCCGTTCCAAGTATCCTTATGACTCCAACTGTTGTGGCAATGTGTGAGACATATAAACGAGGTCGTAGTAGTACTATTTATGTATCAGAAATATTTAACAAGTGGTACTTGCAACGCAGAGGCATTGTGAGCCACAAAATTTTAGCTAACCTGTGGCATTAGAATGTATTAAGATCCTTTCGCTTTGTAGTTAAGGAACCTATCTGACATTTCTCCAATATCTAGAGAAATGTGGGCCTCCTCCTCCCCTTATAGCCCTCCTTCCCTCTCCGAGTGAGCTCTCTGCTGCAGTTGGGACGTTCTCTACCGATCTAAACTCGCGGTCAAAAGGGAGATGCCAGTGCAAGTGATGCCTCCTAACACATAAGTCGCAGTTGGTCCTTGTCCGTTCCAAGGATCCTTATGATTCCAACTGTTGTGGCAATGTGTGAGACATATAAAGGAGGTCGTAGTAGCACTATTTAGGTAGCAGAAATATTTAACAAGTGGTACTTGCAACGCAGAGGCATTGTGAGCCACAAAATTTTAACTAGACTGTGGCATTACAATGTATTAAGTCCCTGTAGCTTTGTAATTAAGGAACCTATCTGACATTTCTCCAATATCTGGAGAAATGTGGGCCTCCTCCTCCCCTTATAGCCCTCCTTCCCTCTCCGAGTGAGCTCTCTGCTGCAGTTGGGACGTTCTCTACCGATCTAAACTCGCGGTCAAAAGGGAGATGCCAGTGCAAGTGATGACTCCTAACACATAAGTCGCAGTTGGTCCTTGTCCGTTCCAAGGATCCTAATGATTCCAACTGTTGTGGCAATGTGTGACACATATAAGGAGGTCATAGTAGTACTCTTTATGTAGCAGAAATATTTAACAAGTGGTACTTGCAACGCAGAGGCGTTGTGAGACACAAAATTTTAACTAGACTGTGGCATTACAATGTATTAAGTCCCTTTAGCTTTGTAATTAAGGAACCTATCTGACATTTCTCCAATATCTGGAGAAATGTGGGCCTCCTCCTCCCCTTATAGCCCTCCTTCCATCTCCGAGTGAGCTCTCCGCTGCAGTTGGGACGTTCGCTACCGATCTAAACTCGCGCTTAAAAGGGAGATGCCAGTGCAAGTGATGCCTCCTAACACATTAGTCGCAGTTGGTCCTTGTCCGTTCCAAGGATCCTTGTGATTCCAACTGTTGTGGCAATGTGTGACACATGCAAGTAGGTCGTAGTAGTACTATTTATGTAGCAGAAATATTTAACAAGTGGTACTTGCAACGCAGAGGCATTGTGAGCCACAAAATTTTACGTATACTGTGGCATTAGAATGAATTAAGTTCATTTCGCTTTGTAATTAAGGAACCTATCTGACATTTCTCCAATATCTGGAGAAATGTGGGCCTCCTCCTCCCCTTATAGCTGTCCTTCCCTCTCCGATTGAGCTCTCCGCTGCAGTTTTGACGTTCGCTACCGATCTAAACTCACGGTTAAAAGGGAGATGCCAGTGCAAGTGATGACTCCTAACACATTAGTCGCAGTTGGTCCTTGTCCGTTCCAAGGATCCTGATGATTCCAAATGTTGTGGCAATGTGTGACACATACAAGTAGGTCGTAGTAGTACTATTTATGAAGCAGAAATATTTAACAAGTGGTACTTGCAACACAGAGGCATTGTGGGCCACAAAATTTTAAGTAGACTGTGGCATTAGAATGTATTAAGTCCCTGTAGCTTTGTAATTAAGGAAACTATCTGACATTTCTCCAATATCTGGGGAAATGTGGGCCTTCTCCTCCCCTTATAGCCCTCCTTCCCTCTCCGAGTGAGCTCTCCGCTGCAGTTGGCACGTTCGCTACCGATCTAAACTCGCGGTTAAAAGGGAGATGCCAGTGCAAGTGATGCCTCCTAACGCATTAGTCGCAGTTGGCCCTTGTCCGTTCCAAGGATCCTTATGATTCCAACTGTTGTGGCAATCTGTGAGACATACAAGGAGGTCGTAGTAGTACTATGTATGTAGCAGGAATATTTAACAAGTGGTACTTGCAACGCAGAGGCATTGTGAGCCACAAAATTTTACGTATACTGTGGCATTAGAATGTATTATGTTCCTTTCGCTTTGTAATTAAGGAACCTATCTCACATTTCTCCAATATCTGGAGAAATGTGGGCCTCCTCCCCCCTTATAGCCCTCCTTCCATCTCCGAGTGAGCTCTCCGCTGCAGTTGGGACGTTCGCTACCGATCCAAACTCGAGGTTAAAAGGGAGATGCCAGTGCAAGTGATGCCTCCTAACACATTAGTCGCAGTTGCTCCTTGCAATTTCCAAGGATCCTTATGATTCCAACTGTTGTGGCAATGTGTAACACATACAAGGAGGTCACAGTAGTACTATTTATGTAGCAGAAATATTTAACAAGTGGTACTTGCAACGCAGAGGCATTGTGAGCCACAAAATTTTAACTAGACTGTGGCATTAGAATGTATTAAGTCACTTTAGCTTTGTAATTAAGGAACCTATCTGACATTTCTCCAATATCTGGAGAAATGTGGGCCTCCTCCTCCCCTTATAGCCCGACTTCCCTCTCCGAGTGAGCTCTCTGCTGCAGTTGGGACGTTCTCTACCGATCTAAACTCGCGGTCAAAAGGGAGATGCCAGTGCAAGTAATGCCTCCTAACACATAAGTCGCAGTTGGTCCTTGTCCGTTCCAAGGATCCTTATGATTCCAACTGTTGTGGCAATGTGTGACACATACAAGGAGGTCATAGAAGTACTCTTTATGTAGCAGAAATATTTAACAAGTGGTACTTGCAACGCAGAGGCGTTGTGAGACACAAAATTTTAACTAGACTGTGGCATTACAATGTATAAAGTCCCTTTAGCTTTGTAATTAAGGAAACTATCTGACATTTCTCCAATATCTAGAGAAATGTGGGCCTCCTCCCCCCTTATAGCCCTCCTTCCATCTCCGAGTGAGCTCTCCGTTGCAGTTGGCACGTTCGCTACCGATCTAAACTCGCGGTTAAAAGGGAGATGCCAGTGCAAGTGATGCCTCCTAACGCATTAGTCGCAGTTGGCCCTTGTCCGTTCCAAGGATCCTTATGATTCCAACTGTTGTGGCAATGTGTGACACATACAAGGAGGTCGTAGTAGTACTATGTATGTAGCAGGAATATTTAACAAGTGGTACTTGCAACGCAGAGGCATTGTGAGCCACAAAATTTTACGTATACTGTGGCATTAGAATGTATTATGTTCCTTTCGCTTTGTAATTAAAGAACCTATCTGACATTTCTCCAACATCTGGAGAAATGTGGGCCTCCTCCCCCCTTATAGCCCTCCTTCCATCTCCGAGTGAGCTCTCCGCTGCAGTGGGACGTTCGCTACCGATCTAAACTCGCGGTTAAAAGGGAGATGCCAGTGCAAGTGATGCTTCCTAACACATTATTCGCAGTTGGTCCTTGTCCGTTCCAAGGATCCTTATGATTCTAACTGTTGTGGCAATGTGTGACACATACAAGGAGGTCGTAGTAGTACTAATTATGTAGCAGAAATATTTAACAAGTGGTACTTGTAACGCAGAGGCACTGTGAGCCCCAAAATTTTAACTAGAATATGGCATTAGAATGTATTAAGTTCCTTTCGCTTTGTAATTAAGGAACCTATCTGACATTTCTCCAATATCTGGAGAAATGTGGGCCTCCTCCTCTCCTTATAGCCCTCCTTCCCTCTCTGAGTGAGCTCTCCGCTGCAGTGGGACGTTCGCTACCGATCTAAACTCGCGGTTAAAAGGGAGATGCCAGTGCAAGTGATGCTTCCTAACACATTATTCGCAGTTGGTCCTTGTCCGTTGCAAGGATCCTTGTGATTCCAACTGTTGTGGCAATGTGTGACACATACAAGGAGGTCGTAGTAGTACAATTTATGTAGCAGAAATATTAAACAAGTTGTACTTGCAACGCAGAGGCATTGTGAGCCACAAAATGTTACGTATACTGTGGCATTAGAATGTATTAAGTTCCTTTCGCTTTGTAATTAAGGAACCTATCTGATATTTATCCAATATCTGGAGAAATGTGGGCCTCCTCCTCCCCTTATAGCCCTCCTTCCCTCTCCGAGTGAGCTCTCCGCTGCAGTTGGGACGTTCTCTTCCGATCTAAACTCGCGGTTAAAAGGGAGATGCCAGTGCAAGTAATGCCTCCTAACACATTAGTCGCAGTTGGTCCTTGTCAGTTCCAAGGATCCTTATGATTCCAAGTGTTGAGGCAATGTGTGACACATACAAGTAGGTCATAGTAGTACTATTTATGAAGCAGAAATATTTAACAAGTGGTACTTGCAACGCAGAGGCATTGTGAGCCACAAAATTTTAACTAGACTGTGGCATTAGAATGTATTAAGTCCCTTTAGCTTTGTAATTAAGGAACCTATCTGACATTTCTCCAATATCTGTAGAAATGTGGGCCTCCTCCTCCCCTTATAGCCCTCCTTCCCTCTCCGAGTGAGCTCTCCGTTGCAGTTTTGACGTTCGCTACCGATCTAAACTTGCGGTTAAAAGGGAGATGCCAGTGCAAGTGATGCCTCCTAACACATTAGTCGCAGTTGGTCCTTGTCAGTTCCAAGAATCCTTATGATTCCAACTGTTGTGGCAATGTGTGACACATAGAAGGAGGTCGTAGTAGTACTATTTATGTAGCAGGAATATTTAACAAGTGGTACTTGCAACGCAAAGGCATTGTGAGCCACAAAATGTTACGTATACTGTGGCATTAGAATGTATTAAGTTCCTTTCGCTTTGTAATTAAGGAACCTATCTGACATTTCTCCAATATCTGGAGAAATGTGGGCCTCCTCCTCCCCTTATAGCCCTCCTACCCTCTCTGAGTGAGCTCTCCGCTGCAGTTGGGACGTTCGCTACCGTTCTAAACTCGCGGTTAAAAGGGAGATGCCAGTGCAAGTGATGCCTACTAACACATTAGTCGCAGTTGGTCCTTGTCTTTTCCAAGGGTCCTTATGATTCCAAGTGTTGAGGCAATGTGTGACACACACAAGGACGTCACAGTAGTACTATTTATGAAGCAGAAATATTTAACAAGTGGGACTTGCAACGCAGAGGCATTGTGAGCCACAAAATTTTAACTAGACTGTGGCATTAGAATGTATTAAGTCCCTTTAGCTTTGTCATTAAGGAACCTATCTGACATTTGTCCAATATCTGGAGAAATGTGGGCTTCCTCCTCCCCTTATAGATCTCTTTCCCTCTCTGAGTGAGCTCTCCGCTGCAGTTGGGACGTTCGCTATCGATCTAAACTCGCGGTTAAAAGGGAGATGCCAGTGCAAGTGATGCCTACTAACACATTAGTCGCAGTTGGTCCTTGTCAGTTCTAAGGGTCCTTATGATTCCAAGTTTTGAGGCAATGTGTGACACATAGAAGGAGGTCATAGTAGTACTATTTATGAAGCAGAAATATTTAACAAGTGGTACTTGCAACGCAGAGGCATTGTGAGCCACAAAATTTTAACTAGACTGTGGCATTAGAATGTATTAAGTTCCTTTAGCTTTGTAATTAAGGCACCTATCTGACATTTCTCCAAAATCTGGAGAAATGTGGGCCTCCTCCTCCCCTTATAGCCCTCCTTCCCTCTCCGAGTGAGCTCTCCGCTGCAGTTGGGACGTTCGCTACCGATCTAAACTCACGGTTAAAAGGGAGATGCCAGTGCAAGTGATGACTCCTTACACATTAGTCGCAGTTGGTCCTTGTCCGTTCCAAGGATCCTTATGATTCCAAATGTTGTGGCAATGTGTGACACATACAAGGAGGTCATAGTAGTACTATTTATGTACCAGAAATATTTAACAAGTGGTACTTGCAACGCAGAGGCATTGTGAGCCACAAAATTTTACGTATACTGTGGCATTAGAATGAATTAAGTTCATTTAGCTTTGTAATTAAGGAACCTATCTTACATTTCTCCAATATCTGGAGAAATGTGGGCCTCCTCCTCCCCTTATAGCCTTCCTTCCCTCTCCGAGTGAGCTCTCCGCTGCAGTTGGGACGTTCGCTACCGATCTAAACTCGCGGTTAAAAGGGAGATGCCAGTGCAAGTGATGCCTCCTAACACATTAGTCACAGTTGGTCCTTGTCCGTTCCAAGGATCCTTATGATTGCAACTGCTGTGGCAATGTGGGACACATACAAGGAGGTCGTAGTAGTACTATTTATGTAGCAGGAATATATAACAAGTGGTACTTGCAACGCAGAGGCTTTGTGAGCCACAAAATTTTAACTAGACTGTGGCATTAGAATGTATTAAGTCCCTTTAGCTTTGTAATTAAGGAACCTATCTGACATTTCTTCAATATCTGGAGAAATGTGGGCCTCCTCCTACCCTTATAGCCCTCCTTCCCTCTCCGAGTGAGCTCTCCGCTGCAGTTGGGACGTTCGCTACCGATCTAAACTCACGGTTAAAAGGGAGATGCCAGTGCAAGTGATGACTCCTTACACATTAGTCGCAGTTGGTCCTTGTCCGTTCCAAGGATCCTTATGATTCCAAATGTTGTGGCAATGTGTGACACATACAAGGAGGTCATAGTAGTACTATTTATGTACCAGAAATATTTAACAAGTGGTACTTGCAACGCAGAGGCATTGTGAGCCACAAAATTTTACGTATACTGTGGCATTAGAATGAATTAAGTTCATTTAGCTTTGTAATTAAGGAACCTATCTTACATTTCTCCAATATCTGGAGAAATGTGGGCCTCCTCCTCCCCTTATAGCCTTCCTTCCCTCTCCGAGTGAGCTCTCCGCTGCAGTTGGGACGTTCGCTACCGATCTAAACTCGCGGATAAAAGGGAGATGCCACTGCAAGTGATGACTCCTAACACATTAGTCGCAGTTGGTCCTTGTCCGTTCCAAGTATCCTTATGATTCCAACTGTTGTGGCAATGTGTGAGACATATAAAGGAGGTCGTAGTAGTACTATTTATGTAGCAGAAATATTTAACAAGTGGTACTTGCAACGCAGAAGCATTGTGAGCCACAAAATTTTACGTATACTGTGGCATTAGAGTGAATTAAGTTCATTTCGCTTTGTAATTAAGGAACCTATCTTACATTTCTCCAATATCTGGAGAAATGTGGGCCTCCTCCTCCCCTTATAGCCCTCCTTCCCTCTCCGAGTGAGCTCTCCGCTGCAGTTTTGACGTTCGCTACCATTCTAAACTCACGGTTAAAAGGGAGATGCCAGTGCAAGTGATGCCTCCTAACACATTAGTCGCATTTAGTCCTTGTCCGTTCCAAGGATCCTTATGATTCCAAAAGTTGTGGCAATGTGTGACACATACAAGGAGGTCATAGTAGTACTATTTATGTACCAGAAATATTTAACAAGTGGTACTTGCAACGCAGAGGCATTGTGAGCCACAAAACTTTAACTAGACTGTGGCATTAGAATGTATTAAGTTCCTTTCGCTTTGTAATTAAGGAATCTATCTGACATTTCTTCAATATCTGGAGAAATGTGGGCCTCCTCCTCTCCTTATAGCCCTCCTTCCCTCTCCGAGTGAGCTCTCCGCTGCAGTTGGGACGTTCGCTACCGATCTAAACTCGCGGATAAAAGGGAGATGCCAGTGCAAGTGATGCTTCCTAACACATTATTCGCAGTTGGTCCTTGTCCGTTCCAAGGATCCTTATGATTCCAACTGTTGTGGCAATGTGTGACACATACAAGTAGGTCGTAGCAGTACTACTTATGTAGCAGAAATATTTAACAAGTGGTACTTGCAACGCAGAGGCATTGTGAGCCACAAAAGTTTACGTATACTATGGCATTAGAATGAATTAAGTTCATTTCGCTTTGTAATTAAGGAACCTATCTTACATTTCTCCAATATCTGGAGAAATGTGGGCCTCCTCCTCCCCTTATAGCCCTCCTTCCCTCTCCGAGTGAGCTCTCCGCAGCAGTTTTGACGTTCGCTACCGATCTAAACTCACGGTTAAAAGGGAGATGCCAGTGCAAGTGATGCCTCCTAACACATTAGTCGCAGTTGGTCCTTGTCCGTTCCAAGTATCCTTATGATTCCAACTGCTGTGGCAATGTGTGAGACATATAAAGGAGGTCGTAGTAGTACTATTTATGTAGCAGAAATATTTAACAAGTGGTACTTGCAACGCAGAGGCATTGTGAGCCACAAAATTTTACGTATACTGTGGCATTAGAGTGAATTAAGTTCATTTCGCTTTGTAATTAAGGAACCTATCTTACATTTCTCCAATATCTGGAGAAATGTGGGCCTCCTCCTCCCCTTATAGCCCTCCTTCCCTCTCCGAGTGAGCTCTCCGCTGCAGTTTTGACGTTCGCTACCATTCTAAACTCACGGTTAAAAGGGAGATGCCAGTGCAAGTGATGCCTCCTAACACATTAGTCGCATTTAGTCCTTGTCCGTTCCAAGGATCCTTATGATTCCAAATGTTGTGGCAATGTGTGACACATACAAGGAGGTCATAGTAGTACTATTTATGTACCAGAAATATTTAACAAGTGGTACTTGCAACGCAGAGGCATTGTGAGCGACAAAACTTTAACTATACTGTGGCATTAGAATGTATTAAGTTCCTTTCGCTTTGTAATTAAGGAATCTATCTGACATTTCTTCAATATCTGGAGAAATGTGGGCCTCCTCCTCTCCTTATAGCCCTCCTTCCCTCTCCGAGTGAGCTCTCCGCTGCAGTTGGGACGTTCGCTACCGATCTAAACTCGCGGATAAAAGGGAGATGCCAGTGCAAGTGATGCCTCCTAACACATTAGTCGCAGTTGGTCCTTGTCCGTTCCAAGTATCCTTATGATTCCAACTGCTGTGGCAATGTGTGAGACATATAAAGGAGGTCGTAGTAGTACTATTTATGTAGCAGAAATATTTAACAAGTGGTACTTAGAACGCAGAGGCATTGTGAGCCACAAAATTTTACGTATACTGTGGCATTAGAATGAATTAAGTTCATTTCGCTTTGTAATTAAGGAACCTATCTTACATTTCTCCAATATCTGTAAAAATGTGGGCCTCCTCCTCCCCTTATAGCCCTCCTTCCCTCTCCGAGTGAGCTCTCCGCTGCAGTTTTGACGATAGCTACCGATCTAAACTCACGGTTAAAAGGGAGATGCCAGTGCAAGTGATGCCTCCTAACATATTAGTCGCAGTTGGTCCTTGTCCGTTCCAAGTATCCTTATGATTGCAACTGTTGTGGCAATGTGTGAGACATATAAAGGAGGTCGTAGTAGTACTATTTATGTAGCAGAAATATTTAACAAGTGGTACTTGCAACGCAGAGGCATTGTGAGCCACAGAATTTTACGTGTACTGTGGCATTAGAATGTATTAAGTTCATTTCGCTTTGTAATTAAGGAACCTATCTTACATTTCTTCAATATCTGGAGAAATGTGGGCCTCCTCCTCCCCTTATAGCCCTCCTTCCCTCTCCGAGTGAGCTCTCCGCTGCAGTTTTGACGTTCGCTACCGATCTAAACTCGCGGATAAAAGGGAGATGCCAATGCAAGTGATGCTTCCTAACACATTATTCGCAGTTGGTCCTTGTCCGTTCCAAGGATCCTTATGATTCCAACTGTTGTGGCAATGTGTGACACATACAAGTAGGTCGTAGTAGTACTACTTATGTAGCAGAAATATTTAACAAGTGGTACTTGCAACGCAGAGGCATTGTGAGCCACAAAACTTTACGTATATTATGGCATTAGAATGAATTAAGTTCATTTCGCTTTGTAATTAAGGAACCTACCTTACATTTCCCCAATATCTGGAGAAATGTGGGCCTCCTCCTCCCCTTATAGCCCTCCTTCCCTCTCCGAGTGAGCTCTCCGCTGCAGTTTTGATGTTCGCTACCGATCTAAACTCACGGTTAAAAGGGAGATGCCAGTGCAAGTGATGCCTCATAACACATTAGTCGCAGTTGGTCCTTGTCCGTTCCAAGGATTTTTATGATTCCAACTGTTGTGGCAATGTGTGAGACATATAAAGGAGGTCGTAGTAGTACTATTTATGTAGCAGAAACATTTAACAAGTGGTACTTGCAACGCAGAGGCATTGTGAGCCACAAAACTTTACGTATATTATGGCATTAGAATGAATTAAGTTCATTTCGCTTTGTAATTAAGGAACCTACCTTACATTTCTCCAATATCTGGAGAAATGTGGGCCTCCTCCTCCCCTTATAGCCCTCCTTCCCTCTCCGAGTGAGCTCTCCGCTGCAGTTTTGACGTTCGCTACCGATCTAAACTCGCGGATAAAGGGGAGATGCCAATGCAAGTGATGCTTCCTAACACATTATTCGCAGTTGGTCCTTGTCCGTTCCAAGGATCCTTATGATTCCAACTGTTGTGGCAATGTGTGACACATACAAGTAGGTCGTAGTAGTACTACTTATGTAGCAGAAATATTTAACAAGTGGTACTTGCAACGCAGAGGCATTGTGAGCCACAAAACTTTACGTATATTACGGCATTAGAATGAATTAAGTTCATTTCGCTTTGTAATTAAGGAACCTATCTTACATTTCTCCAATATCTGGAGAAATGTGGGCCTCCTCCTCCCCTTATAGCCCTCCTTCCCTCTCCGAGTGAGCTCTCCGCTGCAGTTTTGACGTTCGCTACCGATCTAAACTCACGGTTAAAAGGGAGATGCCAGCGCAAGTGATGACTCCTAACACATTAGTCGCATTTAGTCCTTGTCCGTTCCAAGGACCCTTATGATTCCAAATGTTGTGGCAATGTGTGACATATACAAGGAGGTCATAGTAGTACTATTTATGTACCAGAAATATTTAACAAGTGGTACTTGCAACGCAGAGGCATTGTGAGCCACAAACCTTTAACTAGACTATGGCATTAGAATGTATTGAGTCCCTTTAGCTTTGTAATTAAGGAAAGTATCTGACATTTCTTCAATATCTGGAGAAATGTGGGCCTCCTCCTCCCCTTATAGCCCTCCTTCCCTCTCCGAGTGAGCTCTCCGCTGCAGTTGGGACGTTCGTTACCGATCTAAACTCGCGGTTAAAAGGGAGATGCCAGTGCAAGTGATGCCTCCTAACACATTAGTCGCAGTTGGTCCTTGTCCGTTCCAAGGATCCTTATGATTGCAACTGCTGTGGCAATGTGGGACACATACAAGGAGGTCGTAGTAGTACTATTTATGTAGCAGGAATATTTAACAAGTGGTACTTGCAACGCAGAGGCATTGTGAGCCACAAAATGTTACGTATACTGTGGCATTAGGATGTATTAAGTTCCTTTCGCTTTGTAATTAAGGAACCTATCTGACATTTCTCCAATATCTGGAGAAATGTGGGCCTCCTCCTCCCCTTATAGCCCTCCTTCCCTCTCCGAGTGAGCTCTCCGCTGCAGTTTTGACGATAGCTACCGATCTAAACTCACGGTTAAAAGGGAGATGCCAGTGCAAGTGATGATTCCTAACACATTAGTCGCAGTTGGTCCTTGTCAGTTCCAAGAATCCTTATGATTCCAACTGTTGTGGCAATGTGTGACACATAGAAGGAGGTCATAGTTGTACTATTTATGTAGCAGAAATATTTAACAAGTGGTATTTGCAACGCAGAGGCATTGTGAGCCTAAAAATTTTAAATAGACTGTGCATTAGAATGTATTAAGTCCCTTGAGCTTTCTAATTAAGGAACCTATCTGACATTTCTCCAAAATCTGGAGAAATGTGGGCCTCCTCCTCCCCTTATAGCCCTCCTTCCCTCTCCGAGTGAGCTCTCCGCTGCAGTTGGGACGTTCGTTACCGATCTAAACTCGCGGTTAAAAGGGAGATGCCAGTGCAAGTGATGCCTCCTAACACATTAGTCGCAGTTGGTCCTTGTCCGTTCCAAGGATCCTTATGATTGCAACTGCTGTGGCAATGTGGGACACATACAAGGAGGTCGTAGTAGTACTATTTATGTAGCAGGAATATTTAACAAGTGGTACTTGCAACGCAGAGGCATTGTGAGCCACAAAATGTTACGTATACTGTGGCATTAGGATGTATTAAGTTCCTTTCGCTTTGTAATTAAGGAACCTATCTGACATTTCTCCAATATCTGGAGAAATGTGGGCCTCCTCCTCCCCTTATAGCCTTCCTACCCTCTCTGAGTGTGCTCTCCGCTGCAGTTGGGACGTTCGCTACCGATCTAAACTCGCGGTTAAAAGGGAGATGCCAGTGCAAGTGATGCCTACTAACACATTAGTCGCAGTTGGTCCTTGTCAGTTCCAAGGGTCCTTATGACTCCAAGTGTTGAGGCAATGTGTGACACATACAAGGATGTCACAGTAGTACTATTTATGAAGCAGAAATATTTAACAAGTGGGACTTGCAACGCAGAGGCATTGTGAGCCACAAAATTTTAACTAGACTGTGGCATTAGAATGTATTAAGTCCCTTTAGCTTTGTCATTAAGTAACCTATCTGACATTTGTCGAATATCTGGAGAAATGTGGGCTTCCTCCTCCCCTTATAGCCCTCTTTCCCTCTCTGAGTGAGCTCTCCGCTGCAGTTGGGACGTTCGCTACCGATCTAAACTCGCGGTTAAAAGGGAGATGCCAATGCAAGTGATGCCTACTAACACATTAGTCGCAGTTGGTCCTTGTCAGTTCCAAGGGTCCTTATGATTCCAAGTGTTGAGGCAATGTGTGACACATAGAAGGAGGTCATAGTAGTACTATTTATGAAGCAGAAATATTTAACAAGTGGTATTTGCAACGCAGAGGCATTGTGAGCCACAAAATTTTAACTAGACTGTGGCATTAGAATGTATTAATTCCCTTTAGCTTTGTAATTAAGGAACCTATCTGACATTTGTCCAATATCTGGGGAAATGTGGGCCTCCTCCTCCCCTTATAGCCCTCCTTCCCTCTCCGAGTGAGCTCTCCGTTGCAGTTTTGACGTTCGCTACCGATTTAAACTCGCGGTTAAAAGGGAGATGCCAGTGCAAGTGATGCCTCCAAACACGTTAGTCGCAGTTGGTCCTTGTCAGTTCCAAGAATCCTTATGATTCCAACTGTTGTGGCAATGTGTGACACATAGAAGGAGGTCATAGTAGTACTATTTATGTAGCAGAAATATTTAACAAGTGGTATTTGCAACGCAGATGCATTGTGAGCCACAAAATTTGAAATAGACTGTGCATTAGAATGTATTAAGTCCCTTTAGCTTTGTAATTAAGGAACCTATCTGACATTTCTCCAAAATCTGGAGAAATGTGGGCCTCCTCCTCCCCTTATAGCCCTCCTTCCCTCTCCGAGTGAGCTCTCTGCTGCAGTTGGGACGTTCGCTACCGATCTAAACTCGCGGTTAAAAGGGAGATGCCAGTGCAAGTGATGCCTACTAACACATTAGTCGCAGTTGGTCCTTGTCAGTTCCAAGGATCCTTATGATTGCAACTGCTGTGGCAATGTCGGACACATACAAGGAGGTCGTAATACTACTATTTATGTAGCAGGTATATTTAACAAGTGGTACTTGCAACGCAGAGGCATTCTGAGCCACAAAATGTTACGTATACTGTGGCATTAGAATGTATTAGGCTCGTTTCGCTTTGTAATTAAGGAACCTATCTGACATTTCTCCAATATCTGGAGAAATGTGGGCCTCCTCCTCCCCTTATAGCCCTCCTTCCCTCTCCGAGTGAGCTATCCGCTGCAGTTGGAACGTTCGCTACCGATCTAAACTCGCGGTTAAAAGGGAGATGCCAGTGCAAGTGATGCCTACTAACACATTAGTCGCAGTTGGTCCTTGTCAGTTCCAAGGATCCTTATGATTGCAACTGCTGTGGCAATGTGGGACACATACAACGAGGTCGTAGTAGTACTATTTATGTAGCAGGTATATTTAACAAGTGGTACTTGCAACGCAGAGGCATTGTGAGCTACAAAATGTTACGTATACTAAGGCATTAGAATGTATTAAGTTCGTTTCGCTTTGAAATTAAGGAACCTATCTGACATTTCTCCAATATCTGGAGAAATGTGGGCCTCCTCCTCCCCTTATAGCCCTCCTTCCCTCTCCGAGGGAGCTCTCCGCTGCAGTTGGGACGTTCGCTACCGATCTAAACTCACGGTTAAAAGGGAGATGCCAGTGCAAGTGATGCCTCCTAACACATTAGTCGCAGTTGGTCCTTGTCAGTTCCAAGGATCCTTATGATTGCAACTGCGGTGGCAATGTGGGACACATACAAGGAGGTCGTAGTAGTACTATTTATGTAGCAGGTATATTTAACAAGTGGTACTTGCAACGCAGAGGCATTGTGAGCCACAAAATGTTACGTATACTGTGGCATTAGAATGTATTAAGTTCGTTTCGCTTTGTAATTAAGGAACCTATCTGACATTTCTCCAATATCTGGAGAAATGTGGGCCTCCTCCTCCCCTTATAGCCTTCCTACCCTCTCTGAGTGTGCTCTCCGCTGCAGTTGGGACGTTCGCTACCGATCTAAACTCGCGGTTAAAAGGGAGATGCCAGTGCAAGTGATGCCTACTAACACATTAGTCGCAGTTGGTCCTTGTCAGTTCCAAGGGTCCTTATGACTCCAAGTGTTGAGGCAATGTGTGACACATACAAGGATGTCACAGTAGTACTATTTATGAAGCAGAAATATTTAACAAGTGGGACTTGCAACGCAGAGGCATTGTGAGCCACAAAATTTTAACTAGACTGTGGCATTAGAATGTATTAAGTCCCTTTAGCTTTGTCATTAAGTAACCTATCTGACATTTGTCGAATATCTGGAGAAATGTGGGCTTCCTCCTCCCCTTATAGCCCTCTTTCCCTCTCTGAGTGAGCTCTCCGCTGCAGTTGGGACGTTCGCTACCGATCTAAACTCGCGGTTAAAAGGGAGATGCCAATGCAAGTGATGCCTACTAACACATTAGTCGCAGTTGGTCCTTGTCAGTTCCAAGGGTCCTTATGATTCCAAGTGTTGAGGCAATGTGTGACACATAGAAGGAGGTCATAGTAGTACTATTTATGAAGCAGAAATATTTAACAAGTGGTATTTGCAACGCAGAGGCATTGTGAGCCACAAAATTTTAACTAGACTGTGGCATTAGAATGTATTAATTCCCTTTAGCTTTGTAATTAAGGAACCTATCTGACATTTGTCCAATATCTGGGGAAATGTGGGCCTCCTCCTCCCCTTATAGCCCTCCTTCCCTCTCCGAGTGAGCTCTCCGTTGCAGTTTTGACGTTCGCTACCGATTTAAACTCGCGGTTAAAAGGGAGATGCCAGTGCAAGTGATGCCTCCAAACACGTTAGTCGCAGTTGGTCCTTGTCAGTTCCAAGAATCCTTATGATTCCAACTGTTGTGGCAATGTGTGACACATAGAAGGAGGTCATAGTAGTACTATTTATGTAGCAGAAATATTTAACAAGTGGTATTTGCAACGCAGATGCATTGTGAGCCACAAAATTTGAAATAGACTGTGCATTAGAATGTATTAAGTCCCTTTAGCTTTGTAATTAAGGAACCTATCTGACATTTCTCCAAAATCTGGAGAAATGTGGGCCTCCTCCTCCCCTTATAGCCCTCCTTCCCTCTCCGAGTGAGCTCTCTGCTGCAGTTGGGACGTTCGCTACCGATCTAAACTCGCGGTTAAAAGGGAGATGCCAGTGCAAGTGATGCCTACTAACACATTAGTCGCAGTTGGTCCTTGTCAGTTCCAAGGATCCTTATGATTGCAACTGCTGTGGCAATGTCGGACACATACAAGGAGGTCGTAATACTACTATTTATGTAGCAGGTATATTTAACAAGTGGTACTTGCAACGCAGAGGCATTGTGAGCCACAAAATGTTACGTATACTGTGGCATTAGAATGTATTAGGCTCGTTTCGCTTTGTAATTAAGGAACCTATCTGACATTTCTCCAATATCTGGAGAAATGTGGGCCTCCTCCTCCCCTTATAGCCCTCCTTCCCTCTCCGAGTGAGCTATCCGCTGCAGTTGGAACGTTCGCTACCGATCTGAACTCGCGGTTAAAAGGGAGATGCCAGTGCAAGTGATGCCTACTAACACATTAGTCGCAGTTGGTCCTTGTCAGTTCCAAGGATCCTTATGATTGCAACTGCTGTGGCAATGTGGGACACATACAACGAGGTCGTAGTAGTACTATTTATGTAGCAGGTATATTTAACAAGTGGTACTTGCAACGCAGAGGCATTGTGAGCTACAAAATGTTACGTATACTAAGGCATTAGAATGTATTAAGTTCGTTTCGCTTTGAAATTAAGGAACCTATCTGACATTTCTCCAATATCTGGAGAAATGTGGGCCTCCTCCTCCCCTTATAGCCCTCCTTCCCTCTCCGAGGGAGCTCTCCGCTGCAGTTGGGACGTTCGCTACCGATCTAAACTCACGGTTAAAAGGGAGATGCCAGTGCAAGTGATGCCTCCTAACACATTAGTCGCAGTTGGTCCTTGTCAGTTCCAAGGATCCTTATGATTGCAACTGCGGTGGCAATGTGGGACACATACAAGGAGGTCGTAGTAGTACCATTTATGTAGCAGGTATATTTAACAAGTGGTACTTGCAACGCAGAGGCATTGTGAGCCACAAAATGTTACGTATACTGTGGCATTAGAATGTATTAAGTTCGTTTCGCTTTGTAATTAAGGAACCTATCTGACATTTCTCCAATATCTGGAGAAATGTGGGCCTCCTCCTCCCCATATAGCCCTCCTTCCCTCTCCGAGTGAGCTCTCCGCTGCAGTTGGGACGTTCGCTACCGATCTAAACTCGCGGTTAAAAGGGAGATGCCAGTGCAAGTGATGCCTACTAACACATTAGTCGCAGTTGGTCCTTGTCAGTTGCAAGGGTCCATATGATTCCAAGTGTTGAGGCAATGTGTGACACATACAAGGAGGTCACAGTAGTACTATTTATGAAGCAGAAATATTTAACAAGTGGGACTTGCAACGCAGAGGCATTGTGAGCCACAAAATTTTAACGAGACTGTGGCATTAGAATGTATTAAGTCCCTTTAGCTTTGTAATTAAGGAACCTATCTGACATTTGTCCAATATCTGGAGAAATGTGGGCTTCCTCCTCCCCTTATAGCCCTCCTTCCCTCTCCGAGTGAGCTCTCCGCTGCAGTTGGGACGTTCGCTACCGATCTAAACTCGCGGTTAAAAGGGAGATGCCAGTGCAAGTGATGCCTACTAACACATTAGTCGCAGTTGGTCCTTGTCAGTTCCAAGGGTCCTTATGATTCCAAGTGTTGAGGCAATGTGTGACACATACAAGGAGGTCATAGTAGTACTATTTATGAAGCAGAAATATTTAACAAGTGGTACTTGCAACGCAGAGGCATTGTGAGCCACTAAACTTTTACTAGACTGTGGCATTAGAATGTATTAAGTCCCTTTAGCTTTGTAATTAAGGAACCTATCTGACACTTGTCCAATATCTGGAGAAATGTGGGCCTCCTCCTCCCCTTATAGCCCTCCTTCCCTCTCCGAGTGAGCTCTCCGTTGCAGTTTTGACGTTCGCTACCGATTTAAACTCGCTGTTAAAAGGGAGATGCCAGTGCAAGTGATGCCACAAAACACGTCAGTCGCAGTTGGCCCTTGTCAGTTCCAAGCATCCTTCTGATTCCAACTGTTGTGGCAATGTGTGACACATAGAAGGAAGTCATAGTAGTACTACTTATGTAGCAGAAATATTTAACAAGTGGTACTTGCAACGCAGAGGCATTGTGAGCCACAAAATTTTAAATAGACTGTGGCATTAGAATGTATTAAGTCCCTTTAGCTTTGTAATTATGGAACCTATCTGACATTTCTCCAATATCTGGAGAAATGTGGGCCTCCTCCTCCCCTTATAGCCCTCCTTCCCTCTCTGAGTGAGCTCTCCGCTGCAGTTGGGACGTTCGCTGCCGATCTAAACTCGCGGTTAAAAGGGAGATGCCAGTGCAAGTGATGCCTACTAACACATTAGTCGCAGTTGGTCCTTGTCAGTTCCAAGGGTCCTTATGATTCCAAGTGTTGAGGCAACGTGTGACACATACAAGGAGGTCACAGTAGTACTATTTATGAAGCAGAAATATTTAACAAGTGGGACTTGCAACGGAGAGGCATTGTGAGCCACAAAATTTTAACTAGACTGTGGCATTAGAATGTATTAAGTCCCTTTAGCTTTGTAATTAAGGAACCTATCTGACATTTCTCCAATATCTGGAGAAATGTGGGCCTCCTCCTCCCCTTATAGCCCTCCTTCCCTCTCCGAGTGAGCTCTCCGTTGCAGTTTTGACGTTCGCTACCGATCTAAACTCGCGGTTAAAAGGGAGATGCCAGTGCAAGTGATGCCTCCTAACACATTAGTCGCAGTTGGTCCTTGTCAGTTCCAAGGATCCTTATGATTCCAACTGTTGTGGCAATGTGTGACACATACAAGGAGGTCATAGTAGTACTATTTATGTAGCAGAAATATTTAACAAGTGGTACTTGCAACGCAGAGGCATTGTGAGCCACAAAATTTTACGTATACTGTGGCATTAGATTGAATTAAGTCCTTTTCGCTTTGTAATTAAGGAACCTATCTGACATTTCTCCAATATCTGTAGAAATGTGGGCTTCCTCCTCCCCTTATAACCCTCCTTCCCTCTCCGAGTCAGCTCTCCGCTGCAGTTGGGACGTTCGCTACCGATCTAAACTCACGGTTAAAAGGGAGATGCCAGTGCAAGTGATGCTTCCTAACTCGTTATTCGCAGTTGGTCCTTGTCCGTTCCAAGGATCCTTATGATTCCAACTGTTGTGGCAATGGGTGACACATACAAGGAGGTCATAGTAGTACTATTTATGTAGCAGAAATATTTGACAAGTGTTACTTGTAACGCAGAGGCATTGTGAGCCCCAAAATTTTAACTAGATTGTGGCATTAGAATGTATTAAGTCACTTTAGCTTTGTAATTAAGGAACCTATCTGACATTTCTCCAACATCTATAGAATTGTGGGACACCTCCTCCCCTTATAGCCCTCCTTCCCTGTCCGAGTGAGCTCCCCGCTGCTGTTGGGACGTTCGCTACCGATCTAAACTCGCGTTTAAAAGGGAGATGCCAGTGCAAGTGATGCCTCCTAACACATTAGTCGCAGTTGGTCCTTGTCCGTTCCAAGGATCGTTATGATTCCAAGTGTTGTGGCAATGTGTGACACATACAAGGAGGTAATAGTAGTACTATTTATGTAGCAGAAATATTTAACAAGTGGTACTTGCAACGCAGAGGCATTGTGAGCCACAAAATTTTACGTATACTGTGGCATTAGAATGAATTAAGTTCCTTTCGCTTTGTAATTAAGGAACCTATCTGACTCTTCTCCAATATCTGGAGAAATGGGGGCCTCCTCCCCGACTTATAGCCCTCCTTCCCTCTCCGAGTGAGCTCTCTGCTGCAGTTGGGACGTTCGCTACCGGTCTAAACTCGCGTTTAAAAGGGAGATGCCAGTGCAAGTGATGCCTCCTAACACATTAGTCGCAGTTGGTCCTTGTCAGTTCCAAGGATCCTTATGATTCCAACTGTTGTGGCAATGAGTGACACATACAAGGAGGTCATAGTAGTACTATGTATGTAGCAGAAATATTTAACAAGTGGTACTTGCAACGCAGATTCATTGTGAACTACAAAATATTAACTAGACTGTGGCATTAGAATGTATTAAGTCCTTTTAGCTTTGTAATTAAGGAACCTATCTGACATTTGCCCAATATCTGGAGAAATGTGGGCCTCCTCCTCCCCTTATAACCCTCCTTCCCTCTCCGAGTCAGCTCTACGCTGGAGTTGGGACGTTCGCTACCGATCTAAACTCGCGGTTAAAACGGAGATGCCAGTGCACGTGATGCTTCCTAACACATTATTCGCAGTTGGTCCTTGTCCATTCCAAGGATCCTGATGATTGCAACTGTTGTGGCAATGTGTGACACATACAAGGAGGTCATAGTAGTACTATGTATGTAGCAGAAATATTTAACAAGTGTTACTTGTAACGCAGAGGCATTGTGAGCCCCAAAATTTTAACTAGACTGTGGCATTAGAATGTATTAAGTCCCTTTAGCTTTGTAATTAAGGAACCTATCTGACATTTGTCCAATATCTGGAGAAATGTGGGCCTCCTCCTCCCCTTATAACCCTCCTTCCCTCTCCGAGTCAGCTCTACGCTGGAGTTGGGACGTTCGCTACCGATCTAAACTCGCGGTTAAAAGGGAGATGCTAGTGCAAGTGATGCTTCCTAACACATTATTCGCAGTTGGTCCTTGTCCGTTCCAAGGATCCTGATGATTGCAACTGTTGTGGCAATGTGTGACACATACAAGGAGGTCGTAGTAGTACTATTTATGTAGCAGGAATATTTAACAATTGGTACTTGCAACGCAGAGGCATTGTGAGCCACAAAATGTTACGTATACAGTGGCATTAGAATGAATTAAGTTCCTTTCGCTTTGTAATTAAGGAACCTATCTGACATTTCTCCAATATCTGGAGAAATGGGGGCCTCCTCCCCGACTTATAGCCCTCCTTCCGTCTCCGAGTGAGCTCTCTGCTGCAGTTGGGACGTTCGCTACCGGTCTAAACTCGCGGTTAAAAGGGAGATGCCAGTGCAAGTGATGCCTCCTAACACATTAGTCGCAGTTGGTCCTTGTCCGTTCCAAGGATCCTTATGATTCCTACTGTTGTGGCAATGTGTGACACATACATGGAGGTCATAGTAATACTAAGTATGTAGCAGAAATATTTAACAAGTGGTACTTGCAACGCAGGATCATTGTGAACCACAAAATATTTACTAGACTGTGGCATTTGAATGTATTAAGTCCCTTTAGCTTTGTAATTAAGGAACCTATCTGACATTTCTCCAACATCTGGAGAAATGTAGGCCTCCTCCTCCCCTTAAAGCCCTCCTTCCCTGTCCGAGTGAGCTCTCCACTGCAGTTGGGACGTTCGCTACCGATCTAAACTCGCGGTTAAAAGGGAGATGCCTGTGCAAGTTATGCCTAATAACACATTAGTCGCCGTTGGTCCTTGTCAGTTCAAGGATCCTTATGATTCCAAGTGTTGAGGCAATGTGTGACACATACAATGAGGTCATAGTAGTACTATTTATGTAGCAGAAATATTTAACAAGTGGTACTTGCAACGCAGAGGCATTGTGAGCCACAAAATTATACGTATACTGTGGCATTAGAATGTATTAAGTCCCTTTAGCTTTGTAATTAAGGAACCTATCTGACATTTGTCCAATATCTGGAGAAATGTGGGCCTCCTCCTCTCCTAATAACCCTCCTTCCCTCTCCGAGTCAGCTCTACGCTGGAGTTGGGACGTTCGCTACCGATCTAAACTCGCGGTTAAATGGGAGATGCCAGTGCAAGTGATGCCTCCTAACACATTAGTCGCAGTTGGTCCTTGTCCGTTCCAAGGATCCTGATGATTGCAACTGTTGTGGCAATGTGTGACACATACAAGGAGGTCATAGTAGTACTATGTATGTAGCAGAAATATTTAACAAGAGTTACTTGTAACGCAGAGGCATTGTGAGCCCCAAAATTTTAACTAGACTGTGGCATTAGAATGTATTAACTGTTGTGGCAATGTGTGACACATACACGGAGGTCATAGTAGTACTATGTATGTAGCAGATATATTTAACAAGTGTTACTTGCAACGCAGAGGCATTGTGAGCCACAACATTTTAACTAGACTGTGGCATTAGAATGTATTAAGTCCCTTTAGCTTTGTAATTATGGAACCCATCTGACATTTCTCCAATATCTGGAGAAATGTGGGCTCCTCCTCCCCTTAAAGCCCTCCTTCCCTCTCCGAGTGAGCTCTCCACTGCAGTTGGGACGTTCGCTACTGATCTAAACACGCGGTTAAAAGGGAGATGCCAGTGCAAGTGATGCCTCCTAACACATTAGTCGTAGTTGCTCCTTGCCAGTTCCAAGGATCCTTATGATTCCAACTGTTGTGGCAATGTGTGACACATACAAGGAGGTAATAGTAGTACTATTTATGTAGCAGAAATATTTAACAAGTGGTACTTGCAACGCAGAGGCATTGTGAGCCACAAAATTTTACGTATACTGTGGCATTAGAATGAATTAAGTTCCTTTCGCTTTGTAATTAAGGAACAGATCTGACATTTCTCCAACATCTATAGAAATGTGGGACTCCTCCTCCCCTTATAGCCCTCCTTCCCCTCCGAGTGAGCTCTCCGCTGCAGTTGGGACGTTCGCTACCGATCTAAACTCGCGTTTAAAAGGGAGATGCCAGTGCAAGTGATGCCTCCTAACACATTAGTCGCAGTTGGTCCTTGTCCGTTCCAAGGATCGTTATGATTCCAAGTGTTGTGGCAATGTGTGACACATACAAGGAGGTAATAGTAGTACTATTTATGTAGCAGAAATATTTAACAAGTGGTACTTGCAACGCAGAGGCATTGTGAGCCACAAAATTTTACGTATACTGTGGCGTTAGAATGAATTAAGTTCCTTTCGCTTTGTAATTAAGGAACCTATCTGACATTTCTCCAATATCTGGAGAAATGTGGGCCTCCTCCTCCCCTTAAAGCCCTCCTTCCCTCTCCGAGTGAGCTCTCCACTGCAGTTGGGACGTTCGCTACCGATCTAAACTCGCGGTTAAACGGGAGATGTCAGTGCAAGTGATGCCTAATAACACATTAGTCGCAGTTGGTAGTTGTCAGTTCAAGGATCCTTATGATTCCAACTGTTGTGGCAATGTGTGACACATACAAGGAGGTCATAGTAGTACTATTTATGAAGCAGAAATATTTAACAAGTGGTACTTGCAACGCAGATTCATTGTGAGCCACAACATTTTCACCAGACTGTGGCATTAGAATGTATTAAGTCCCTTTAGCTTTGTAATTATGGAACCCATCTGACATTACTCCAATATCTGTGAGAAATGTGGGCCTCCTCCTCCCCTTAAAGCCCTCCTTCCCTCTCCGAGTGAGCTCTCCACTGCAGTTGGGACGTTCGCTACCGATCTAAACACGCGGTTAAAAGGGAGATGCCAGTGCAAGTGACGCCTCGTAACAGATTAGTCGCAGTTGGTCCTTGTCAGTTCCAAGAATCCTTATGATTGCAACTGTTGTGGCAATGTGTGACAGATACAAGGAGGTCGTAGTAGTACTATTTATGTAGCAGGAATCTTTAGCAAGTGGTACTTGCAACGCAGAGGCATTGTGAGAAACAAAATTTTACGTATACTGTGGCATTAGAATGTATTAAGTTCGTTTCGCTTTGTAATTAAGGAACCTATCTGACATTTCTCCAATATCTGGAGAAATGTGGGACTCCTCCTCCCCTTATAGCCCTCCTTCCCTCTCCGAGTGAGCTCTCCGCTGCAGTTGGGGCGTTCGCTACCGATCTAAACTCGCGGTTAAAAGGGAGATGCCAGTGCAAGTGATGCCTCCTAACACATTAGTCGCAGTTGGTCCTTGTCAGTTCCAAGGATCCTTATGATTCCAACTGTTGTGGCAATGTGTGACACATACAAGGAGGTCATTGTAGTACTGTTTATGTAGTAGAAATATTTAACAAGTGGTACTTGCAACGCAGAGGCATTGTGAGCCACAAAATTTTAACTAGACTGTGGCATTAGAATGTATTAAGTCCCTTTCGCTTTGTAATTAAGGAACCTATCTGACATTTCTCCAATATCTGGAGAAATGGGGGCCTCCTTTTCCCCTTACAGCCCTCCTTCCCTCTCCGAGTGAGCTCTCCGCTGCAGTTGGGACGTTCGCTACCGATCTAAACTCGCGGTTAAAGGGGAGATGCCAGTGCAAGTGATGCCTCCTAACACATTAGTCTCAGATGGTCCTTGTCCGATCCAAGGATCCTTATGATTCCAACTGTTGTGGCAATGTGTGACACATACAAGGAGGTCATAGTAGTATTGTTTATGTAGCAGAAATATTTAACAAGTGGTACTTGCAACGCAGAGGCATTGTGAGCCACAAAATTTTAAATATACTGTGGCATTAGAATGTATTAAGTTCCTTTAGCTTCGTAATTAAGGAACCTATCTCACATTTCTCCAATATCTGGAGAAATGTGGGCCTCCTCCTCCTCTTACAGCCCTCCTACCCTCTCCGAGTGAGCTCTCCGCTGCAGTTGGGACTTTCGCTACCGATCTAAACTCGCGTTTAAAAGGGAGATGCCAGTGCAAGTGATGCCTCCTAACACATTAGTCGCAGTTGGTCCTTGTTTGTTAGAAGGATCCTTATGATTCCAACTGTTGTGGCAATGTGTGACACATACAAGGAGGTCATAGTAGTATTGTTTATGTAGCAGAAATATTTAACAAGTGGTACTTGCAACGCAGAGGCATTGTGAGCCACAAAATGTTACGTATACAGTGGCATTAGAATGAATTAAGTTCCTTTCGCTTTGTAATTAAGGAACCTATCTGACATTTCTCCAATATCTGGAGAAATGGGGGCCTCCTCCCCGACTTATAGCCCTCCTTCCGTCTCCGAGTGAGCTCTCTGCTGCAGTTGGGACGTTCGCTACCGGTCTAAACTCGCGGTTAAAAGGGAGATGCCAGTGCAAGTGATGCCTCCTAACACATTAGTCGCAGTTGGTCCTTGTCCGTTCCAAGGATCCTGATGATTGCAACTGTTGTGGCAATGTGTGACACATACAAGGAGGTCATAGTAGTACTATGTATGTAGCAGAAATATTTAACAAGAGTTACTTGTAACGCAGAGGCATTGTGAGCCCCAAAATTTTAACTAGACTGTGGCATTAGAATGTATTAACTGTTGTGGCAATGTGTGACACATACACGGAGGTCATAGTAGTACTATGTATGTAGCAGATATATTTAACAAGTGTTACTTGCAACGCAGAGGCATTGTGAGCCACAACATTTTAACTAGACTGTGGCATTAGAATGTATTAAGTCCCTTTAGCTTTGTAATTATGGAACCCATCTGACATTTCTCCAATATCTGGAGAAATGTGGGCTCCTCCTCCCCTTAAAGCCCTCCTTCCCTCTCCGAGTGAGCTCTCCACTGCAGTTGGGACGTTCGCTACTGATCTAAACACGCGGTTAAAAGGGAGATGCCAGTGCAAGTGATGCCTCCTAACACATTAGTCGCAGTTGCTCCTTGCCAGTTCCAAGGATCCTTATGATTCCAACTGTTGTGGCAATGTGTGACACATACAAGGAGGTAATAGTAGTACTATTTATGTAGCAGAAATATTTAACAAGTGGTACTTGCAACGCAGAGGCATTGTGAGCCACAAAATTTTACGTATACTGTGGCATTAGAATGAATTAAGTTCCTTTCGCTTTGTAATTAAGGAACAGATCTGACATTTCTCCAACATCTATAGAAATGTGGGACTCCTCCTCCCCTTATAGCCCTCCTTCCCCTCCGAGTGAGCTCTCCGCTGCAGTTGGGACGTTCGCTACCGATCTAAACTCGCGTTTAAAAGGGAGATGCCAGTGCAAGTGATGCCTCCTAACACATTAGTCGCAGTTGGTCCTTGTCCGTTCCAAGGATCGTTATGATTCCAAGTGTTGTGGCAATGTGTGACACATACAAGGAGGTAATAGTAGTACTATTTATGTAGCAGAAATATTTAACAAGTGGTACTTGCAACGCAGAGGCATTGTGAGCCACAAAATTTTACGTATACTGTGGCGTTAGAATGAATTAAGTTCCTTTCGCTTTGTAATTAAGGAACCTATCTGACATTTCTCCAATATCTGGAGAAATGTGGGCCTCCTCCTCCCCTTAAAGCCCTCCTTCCCTCTCCGAGTGAGCTCTCCACTGCAGTTGGGACGTTCGCTACCGATCTAAACTCGCGGTTAAACGGGAGATGTCAGTGCAAGTGATGCCTAATAACACATTAGTCGCAGTTGGTAGTTGTCAGTTCAAGGATCCTTATGATTCCAACTGTTGTGGCAATGTGTGACACATACAAGGAGGTCATAGTAGTACTATTTATGAAGCAGAAATATTTAACAAGTGGTACTTGCAACGCAGATTCATTGTGAGCCACAACATTTTCACCAGACTGTGGCATTAGAATGTATTAAGTCCCTTTAGCTTTGTAATTATGGAACCCATCTGACATTTCTCCAATATCTGTGAGAAATGTGGGCCTCCTCCTCCCCTTAAAGCCCTCCTTCCCTCTCCGAGTGAGCTCTCCACTGCAGTTGGGACGTTCGCTACCGATCTAAACACGCGGTTAAAAGGGAGATGCCAGTGCAAGTGACGCCTCGTAACAGATTAGTCGCAGTTGGTCCTTGTCAGTTCCAAGAATCCTTATGATTGCAACTGTTGTGGCAATGTGTGACAGATACAAGGAGGTCGTAGTAGTACTATTTATGTAGCAGGAATCTTTAGCAAGTGGTACTTGCAACGCAGAGGCATTGTGAGAAACAAAATTTTACGTATACTGTGGCATTAGAATGTATTAAGTTCGTTTCGCTTTGTAATTAAGGAACCTATCTGACATTTCTCCAATATCTGGAGAAATGTGGGACTCCTCCTCCCCTTATAGCCCTCCTTCCCTCTCCGAGTGAGCTCTCCGCTGCAGTTGGGGCGTTCGCTACCGATCTAAACTCGCGGTTAAAAGGGAGATGCCAGTGCAAGTGATGCCTCCTAACACATTAGTCGCAGTTGGTCCTTGTCCGTTCCAAGGATCCTGATGATTGCAACTGTTGTGGCAATGTGTGACACATACAAGGAGGTCATAGTAGTACTATGTATGTAGCAGAAATATTTAACAAGAGTTACTTGTAACGCAGAGGCATTGTGAGCCCCAAAATTTTAACTAGACTGTGGCATTAGAATGTATTAACTGTTGTGGCAATGTGTGACACATACACGGAGGTCATAGTAGTACTATGTATGTAGCAGATATATTTAACAAGTGTTACTTGCAACGCAGAGACATTGTGAGCCACAACATTTTAACTAGACTGTGGCATTAGAATGTATTAAGTCCCTTTAGCTTTGTAATTATGGAACCCATCTGACATTTCTCCAATATCTGGAGAAATGTGGGCTCCTCCTCCCCTTAAAGCCCTCCTTCCCTCTCCGAGTGAGCTCTCCACTGCAGTTGGGACGTTCGCTACTGATCTAAACACGCGGTTAAAAGGGAGATGCCAGTGCAAGTGATGCCTCCTAACACATTAGTCGCAGTTGCTCCTTGCCAGTTCCAAGGATCCTTATGATTCCAACTGTTGTGGCAATGTGTGACACATACAAGGAGGTAATAGTAGTACTATTTATGTAGCAGAAATATTTAACAAGTGGTACTTGCAACGCAGAGGCATTGTGAGCCACAAAATTTTACGTATACTGTGGCATTAGAATGAATTAAGTTCCTTTCGCTTTGTAATTAAGGAACAGATCTGACATTTCTCCAACATCTATAGAAATGTGGGACTCCTCCTCCCCTTATAGCCCTCCTTCCCCTCCGAGTGAGCTCTCCGCTGCAGTTGGGACGTTCGCTACCGATCTAAACTCGCGTTTAAAAGGGAGATGCCAGTGCAAGTGATGCCTCCTAACACATTAGTCGCAGTTGGTCCTTGTCCGTTCCAAGGATCGTTATGATTCCAAGTGTTGTGGCAATGTGTGACACATACAAGGAGGTAATAGTAGTACTATTTATGTAGCAGAAATATTTAACAAGTGGTACTTGCAACGCAGAGGCATTGTGAGCCACAAAATTTTACGTATACTGTGGGGTTAGAATGAATTAAGTTCCTTTCGCTTTGTAATTAAGGAACCTATCTGACATTTCTCCAATATCTGGAGAAATGTGGGCCTCCTCCTCCCCTTAAAGCCCTCCTTCCCTCTCCGAGTGAGCTCTCCACTGCAGTTGGGACGTTCGCTACCGATCTAAACTCGCGGTTAAACGGGAGATGTCAGTGCAAGTGATGCCTAATAACACATTAGTCGCAGTTGGTAGTTGTCAGTTCAAGGATCCTTATGATTCCAACTGTTGTGGCAATGTGTGACACATACAAGGAGGTCATAGTAGTACTATTTATGAAGCAGAAATATTTAACAAGTGGTACTTGCAACGCAGATTCATTGTGAGCCACAACATTTTCACCAGACTGTGGCATTAGAATGTATTAAGTCCCTTTAGCTTTGTAATTATGGAACCCATCTGACATTTCTCCAATATCTGTGAGAAATGTGGGCCTCCTCCTCCCCTTAAGGCCCTCCTTCCCTCTCCGAGTGAGCTCTCCACTGCAGTTGGGACGTTCGCTACCGATCTAAACACGCGGTTAAAAGGGAGATGCCAGTGCAAGTGACGCCTCGTAACAGATTAGTCGCAGTTGGTCCTTGTCAGTTCCAAGAATCCTTATGATTGCAACTGTTGTGGCAATGTGTGACAGATACAAGGAGGTCGTAGTAGTACTATTTATGTAGCAGGAATCTTTAGCAAGTGGTACTTGCAACGCAGAGGCATTGTGAGAAACAAAATTTTACGTATACTGTGGCATTAGAATGTATTAAGTTCGTTTCGCTTTGTAATTAAGGAACCTATCTGACATTTCTCCAATATCTGGAGAAATGTGGGACTCCTCCTCCCCTTATAGCCCTCCTTCCCTCTCCGAGTGAGCTCTCCGCTGCAGTTGGGGCGTTCGCTACCGATCTAAACTCGCGGTTAAAAGGGAGATGCCAGTGCAAGTGATGCCTCCTAACACATTAGTCGCAGTTGGTCCTTGTCAGTTCCAAGGATCCTTATGATTCCAACTGTTGTGGCAATGTGTGACACATACAAGGAGGTCATTGTAGTACTGTTTATGTAGTAGAAATATTTAACAAGTGGTACTTGCAACGCAGAGGCATTGTGAGCCACAAAATTTTAACTAGACTGTGGCATTAGAATGTATTAAGTCCCTTTAGCTTTGTAATTAAGGAACCTATCTGACATTTCTCCAATATCTGGAGAAATGGGGGCCTCCTTTTCCCCTTACAGCCCTCCTTCCCTCTCCGAGTGAGCTCTCCGCTGCAGTTGGGACGTTCGCTACCGATCTAAACTCGCGGTTAAAGGGGAGATGCCAGTGCAAGTGATGCCTCCTAACACATTAGTCTCAGATGGTCCTTGTCCGATCCAAGGATCCTTATGATTCCAACTGTTGTGGCAATGTGTGACACATACAAGGAGGTCATAGTAGTATTGTTTATGTAGCAGAAATATTTAACAAGTGGTACTTGCAACGCAGAGGCATTGTGAGCCACAAAATTTTAAATATACTGTGGCATTAGAATGTATTAAGTCCCTTTAGCTTCGTAATTAAGGAACCTATCTCACATTTCTCCAATATCTGGAGAAATGTGGGCCTCCTCCTCCTCTTACAGCCCTCCTACCCTCTCCGAGTGAGCTCTCCGCTGCAGTTGGGACTTTCGCTACCGATCTAAACTCGCGTTTAAAAGGGAGATGCCAGTTTAAGTGATGCCTCCTAACACATTAGTCGCAGTTGGTCCTTGTTTGTTAGAAGGATCCTTATGATTCCAACTGTTGTGGCAATGTGTGACACATACAAGTAGGTCGTAGTAGTACTATTTATGTAGCAGAAATATTTAACAAGTGGTACTTGCAACGCAGAGGCATTGTGAACCACAAAATTTTAACTAGACTGTGGCATTAGTATGTATTAAGTCCCTTTAGCTTTGTAATTAAGGAACCTATCTGACATTTCTCCAATATCTGGAGAAATGGGGGCCTCCTCCTCCCCTTATAGCCCTCCTTCCCTCTCCGAGTGAGCTCTCCGCTGCAGTTGGGACGTTCGCTACCGATCTAATCTCGCGATTAAAAGGGAGATGCCAGTGCAAGTGATGCCTCCTAACACATTAGTCGCAGTTGGTCCTTGTTTGTTAGAAGGATCCTTATGATTCCAACTGTTGTGGCAATGTGTGACACATACAAGGAGGTCATAGTAGTACTATTTATGTAGCAGAAATATTTAACAAGTAGTACTTGCAACGCAGAGGCATTGTGAGCCACAAAATTTTAACTAGACTGTGGCATTAGAATATATTAAGTCCCTTTAGCTTTGTAATTAAGGAACCTATCTGACATTTCTCAAATATCTGGAGAAATGGGGGCCTCCTCCTCCCCTTATAGCCCTCCTTCCCTCTCCGAGTGAGCTCTCCCCTGCAGTTGGGACGTTCGCTACTGATCTAAACTCGCGGTTAAAAGAGAGATGCAAGTGCAAGTGATACCTCCTAACACATTATTCGCAGTTGGTCCTTGTCCGTTCCAAGGATCCTGATGATTGCAACTGTTGTGGCAATGTGTGACACATACAAGGAGGTCGTAGTAGTACTATTTATGTAGCAGGAATATTTAACAATTGGTACTTGCAACGCAGAGGCATTGTGAGCCACAAAATGTTACGTATACAGTGGCATTAGAATGAATTAAGTTCCTTTCGCTTTGTAATTAAGGAACCTATCTGACATTTCTACAATATCTGGAGAAATGGGGGCCTCCTCCCCGACTTATAGCCCTCCTTCCGTCTCCGAGTGAGCTCTCTGCTGCAGTTGGGACGTTCGCTACCGGTCTAAACTCGCTGTTAAAAGGGAGATGCCAGTGCAAGTGATGCCTCCTAACACATTAGTCGCAGTTGGTCCTTGTCCGTTCCAAGGATCCTTATGATTCCTACTGTTGTGGCAATGTGTGACACATACATGGAGGTCATAGTAATACTAAGTATGTAGCAGAAATATTTAACAAGTGGTACTTGCAACGCAGGATCATTGTGAACCACAAAATATTTACTAGACTGTGGCATTAGAATGTATTAAGTCCCTTTAGCTTTGTAATTAAGGAACCTATCTGACATTTCTCCAACATCTGGAGAAATGTGGGCCTCCTCCTCCCCTTAAAGCCCTCCTTCCCTGTCCGAGTGAGCTCTCCACTGCAGTTGGGACGTTCGCTACCGATCTAAACTCGCGGTTAAAAGGGAGATGCCTGTGCAAGTGATGCCTAATAACACATTAGTCGCCGTTGGTCCTTGTCAGTTCAAGGATCCTTATGATTCCAAGTGTTGAGGCAATGTGTGACACATACAATGAGGTCATAGTAGTACTATTTATGTAGCAGAAATATTTAACAAGTGGTACTTGCAACGCAGAGGCATTGTGAGCCACAAAATTATACGTATACTGTGGCATTAGAATGTATTAAGACCCTTTAGCTTTGTAATTAAGCAACCTATCTGACATTTGTCCAATATCTGGAGAAATGTGGGCCTCCTTCTCCCCTTATAACCCTCCTTCCCTCTCCGAGTCAGCTCTACGCTGGAGTTGGGACGTTCGCTACCGATCTAAACTCGCGGTTAAAAGGGAGATGCCAGTGCACGTGATGCTTCCTAACACATTATTCGCAGTTGGTCCTTGTCCGTTCCAAGGATCCTGATGATTGCGACTGTTGTGGCAATGTGTGACACATACAAGGAGGTCATAGTAGTACTATGTATGTAGCAGAAAAATTTAACAAGTGTTACTTGTAACGCAGAGGCATTGTGAGCCCCAAAATTTTAACTAGACTGTGGCATTAGAATGTATTAAGTCCCTTTAGCTTTGTAATTAAGGAACCTATCTGACATTTGTCCAATATCTGGAGAAATGTGGGCCTCCTCCTCTCCTAATAACCCTCCTTCCCTCTCCGAGTCAGCTCTACGCTGGAGTTGGGACGTTCGCTACCGATCTAAACTCGCGGTTAAATGGGAGATGCCAGTGCAAGTGATGCCTCCTAACACATTAGTCGCAGTTGGTCCTTGTCCGTTCCAAGGATCCTGATGATTGCAACTGTTGTGGCAATGTGTGACACATACAAGGAGGTCATAGTAGTACTATGTATGTAGCAGAAATATTTAACAAGAGTTACTTGTAACGCAGAGGCATTGTGAGCCCCAAAATTTTAACTAGACTGTGGCATTAGAATGTATTAACTGTTGTGGCAATGTGTGACACATACACGGAGGTCATAGTAGTACTATGTATGTAGCAGATATATTTAACAAGTGTTACTTGCAACGCAGAGGCATTGTGAGCCACAACATTTTAACTAGACTGTGGCATTAGAATGTATTAAGTCCCTTTAGCTTTGTAATTATGGAACCCATCTGACATTTCTCCAATATCTGGAGAAATGTGGGCTCCTCCTCCCCTTAAAGCCCTCCTTCCCTCTCCGAGTGAGCTCTCCACTGCAGTTGGGACGTTCGCTACTGATCTAAACACGCGGTTAAAAGGGAGATGCCAGTGCAAGTGATGCCTCCTAACACATTAGTCGCAGTTGCTCCTTGCCAGTTCCAAGGATCCTTATGATTCCAACTGTTGTGGCAATGTGTGACACATACAAGGAGGTAATAGTAGTACTATTTATGTAGCAGAAATATTTAACAAGTGGTACTTGCAACGCAGAGGCATTGTGAGCCACAAAATTTTACGTATACTGTGGCATTAGAATGAATTAAGTTCCTTTCGCTTTGTAATTAAGGAACAGATCTGACATTTCTCCAACATCTATAGAAATGTGGGACTCCTCCTCCCCTTATAGCCCTCCTTCCCCTCCGAGTGAGCTCTCCGCTGCAGTTGGGACGTTCGCTACCGATCTAAACTCGCGTTTAAAAGGGAGATGCCAGTGCAAGTGATGCCTCCTAACACATTAGTCGCAGTTGGTCCTTGTCCGTTCCAAGGATCGTTATGATTCCAAGTGTTGTGGCAATGTGTGACACATACAAGGAGGTAATAGTAGTACTATTTATGTAGCAGAAATATTTAACAAGTGGTACTTGCAACGCAGAGGCATTGTGAGCCACAAAATTTTACGTATACTGTGGCGTTAGAATGAATTAAGTTCCTTTCGCTTTGTAATTAAGGAACCTATCTGACATTTCTCCAATATCTGGAGAAATGTGGGCCTCCTCCTCCCCTTAAAGCCCTCCTTCCCTCTCCGAGTGAGCTCTCCACTGCAGTTGGGACGTTCGCTACCGATCTAAACTCGCGGTTAAACGGGAGATGTCAGTGCAAGTGATGCCTAATAACACATTAGTCGCAGTTGGTAGTTGTCAGTTCAAGGATCCTTATGATTCCAACTGTTGTGGCAATGTGTGACACATACAAGGAGGTCATAGTAGTACTATTTATGAAGCAGAAATATTTAACAAGTGGTACTTGCAACGCAGATTCATTGTGAGCCACAACATTTTCACCAGACTGTGGCATTAGAATGTATTAAGTCCCTTTAGCTTTGTAATTATGGAACCCATCTGACATTTCTCCAATATCTGTGAGAAATGTGGGCCTCCTCCTCCCCTTAAAGCCCTCCTTCCCTCTCCGAGTGAGCTCTCCACTGCAGTTGGGACGTTCGCTACCGATCTAAACACGCGGTTAAAAGGGAGATGCCAGTGCAAGTGACGCCTCGTAACAGATTAGTCGCAGTTGGTCCTTGTCAGTTCCAAGAATCCTTATGATTGCAACTGTTGTGGCAATGTGTGACAGATACAAGGAGGTCGTAGTAGTACTATTTATGTAGCAGGAATCTTTAGCAAGTGGTACTTGCAACGCAGAGGCATTGTGAGCCACAAAATTTTACGTATACTGTGGCATTAGAATGTATTAAGTTCGTTTCGCTTTGTAATTAAGGAACCTATCTGACATTTCTCCAATATCTGGAGAAATGTGGGACTCCTCCTCCCCTTATAGCCCTCCTTCCCTCTCCGAGTGAGCTCTCCGCTGCAGTTGGGGCGTTCGCTACCGATCTAAACTCGCGGTTAAAAGGGAGATGCCAGTGCAAGTGATGCCTCCTAACACATTAGTCGCAGTTGGTCCTTGTCAGTTCCAAGGATCCTTATGATTCCAACTGTTGTGGCAATGTGTGACACATACAAGGAGGTCATTGTAGTACTGTTTATGTAGTAGAAATATTTAACAAGTGGTACTTGCAACGCAGAGGCATTGTGAGCCACAAAATTTTAACTAGACTGTGGCATTAGAATGTATTAAGTCCCTTTAGCTTTGTAATTAAGGAACCTATCTGACATTTCTCCAATATCTGGAGAAATGGGGGCCTCCTTTTCCCCTTACAGCCCTCCTTCCCTCTCCGAGTGAGCTCTCCGCTGCAGTTGGGACGTTCGCTACCGATCTAAACTCGCGGTTATAGGGGAGATGCCAGTGCAAGTGATGCCTCCTAACACATTAGTCTCAGATGGTCCTTGTCCGATCCAAGGATCCTTATGATTCCAAATGTTGTGGCAATGTGTGACACATACAAGGAGGTCATAGTAGTATTGTTTATGTAGCAGAAATATTTAACAAGTGGTACTTGCAACGCAGAGGCATTGTGAGCCACAAAATTTTAAATATACTGTGGCATTAGAATGTATTAAGTCCCTTTAGCTTCGTAATTAAGGAACCTATCTCACATTTCTCCAATATCTGGAGAAATGTGGGCCTCCTCCTCCTCTTACAGCCCTCCTACCCTCTCCGAGTGAGCTCTCCGCTGCAGTTGGGACTTTTGCTACCGATCTAAACTCGCGTTTAAAAGGGAGATGCCAGTTTAAGTGATGCCTCCTAACACATTAGTCGCAGTTGGTCCTTGTTTGTTAGAAGGATCCTTATGATTCCAACTGTTGTGGCAATGTGTGACACATACAAGTAGGTCGTAGTAGTACTATTTATGTAGCAGAAATATTTAACAAGTGGTACTTGCAACGCAGAGGCATTGTGAACCACAAAATTTTAACTAGACTGTGGCATTAGTATGTATTAAGTCCCTTTAGCTTTGTAATTAAGGAACCTATCTGACATTTCTCCAATATCTGGAGAAATGGGGGCCTCCTCCTCCCCTTATAGCCCTCCTTCCCTCTCCGAGTGAGCTCTCCGCTGCAGTTGGGACGTTCGCTACCGATCTAATCTCGCGATTAAAAGGGAGATGCCAGTGCAAGTGATGCCTCCTAACACATTAGTCGCAGTTGGTCCTTGTTTGTTAGAAGGATCCTTATGATTCCAACTGTTGTGGCAATGTGTGACACATACAAGGAGGTCATAGTAGTACTATTTATGTAGCAGAAATATTTAACAAGTAGTACTTGCAACGCAGAGGCATTGTGAGCCACAAAATTTTAACTAGACTGTGGCATTAGAATATATTAAGTCCCTTTAGCTTTGTAATTAAGGAACCTATCTGACATTTCTCAAATATCTGGAGAAATGGGGGCCTCCTCCTCCCCTTATAGCCCTCCTTCCCTCTCCGAGTGAGCTCTCCCCTGCAGTTGGGACGTTCGCTACTGATCTAAACTCGCGGTTAAAAGAGAGATGCAAGTGCAAGTGATACCTCCTAACACATTAGTTGCAGTTGGTCCTTGTCCGTTCCAAGGATCCTTATGATTCCAACTGTTGTGGCAATGTGTGACACATACAAGGAGGTCATAGTAGTACTATTTATGTAGCAGAAATATTTAACAAGTGGTACTTGCAACGCAGAGGCATTGTGATCCACAAAATTTTAACTAGACTGTGGCATTAGAATGTATTAAGTCCCTTTAGCTTTGTAATTAAGGAACCTATCTGACATTTCTCCAATATCTGGAGAAATGGGGGCCTCCTTTTCCCCTTACAGCCCTCCTTCCCTCTCCGAGTGAGCTCTCCGCTGCAGTTGGGACGTTCGCTACCGATCTAAACTCGCGGTTAAAAGGGAGATGCCAGTGCAAGTGATGCCTCCTAACACATTAGTCGCAGTTGGTCCTTGTCCGTTATAAGGATCCTTATGATTCCAATTGTTGTGGCAATGTGTGACACATACAAGGAGGTCATAGTAGTACTGTTCATGTAGCAGAAATATTTAACAAGTGGTACTTGAAACGCAGAGGCATTGTGAGGCACAAAATTTTAAATTTACTGTGGCATTAGAATGTATTAAGTCCCTTTAGCTTCGTAATTAAGGAACCTATCTGACATTTCTCCAATATCTGGAGAAATGTGGGCCTCCTCCTCCTCTTACAGCCCTCCTACCCTCTCCGAGTGAGCTCTCCGCTGCAGTTGGGACTTTCGCTACCGATCTAAACTCGCGTTTAAAAGGGAGATGCCAGTTTAAGTGATGCCTCCTAACACATTAGTCGCAGTTGGTCCTTGTTTGTTAGAAGGATCCTTATGATTCCAACTGTTGTGGCAATGTGTGACACATACAAGTAGGTCGTAGTAGTACTATTTATGTAGCAGAAATATTTAACAAGTGGTACTTGCAACGCAGAGGCATTGTGAGCCACAAAATTTTAACTAGACTGTGGCATTAGTATGTATTAAGTCCCTTTAGCTTGGTAATTAAGGAACCTATCTGACATTTCTCCAATATCTGGAGAAATGGGGGCCTCCTCCTCCCCTTATAGCCCTCCTTCCCTCTCCGAGTGAGCTCTCCCCTGCAGTTGGGACGTTCGCTACTGATCTAAACTCGCGGTTAAAAGAGAGATGCTAGTGCAAGTGATACCTCCTAACACATTAGTTGCAGTTGGTCCTTGTCCGTTCCAAGGATCCTTATGATTCCAACTGTTGTGGCAATGTGTGACACATACAAGGAGGTCATAGTAGTACTATTTATGTAGCAGAAATATTTAACAAGTGGTACTTGCAACGCAGAGGCATTGTGATCCACAAAATTTTAACTAGACTGTGGCATTAGAATGTATTAAGTCCCTTTAGCTTTGTAATTAAGGAACCTATCTGACATTTCTCCAATATCTGGAGAAATGGGGGCCTCCTGTTCCCCTTACAGCCCTCCTTCCCTCTCCGAGTGAGCTCTCCGCTGCAGTTGGGACGTTCGCTACCGATCTAAACTCGCGGTTAAAAGGGAGATGCCAGTGCAAGTGATGCCTCCTAACACATTAGTCGCAGTTGGTCCTTGTCCGTTATAAGGATCCTTATGATTCCAATTGTTGTGGCAATGTGTGACACATACAAGGAGGTCATAGTAGTACTGTTTATGTAGCAGAAATATTTAACAAGTGGTACTTGAAACGCAGAGGCATTGTGAGCCACAAAATTTTAAATATACTGTGGCATTAGAATGTATTAAGTCCCTTTAGCTTCGTAATTAAGGAACCTATCTCACATTTCTCCAATATCTGGAGAAATGTGGGCCTCCTCCTCCTCTTACAGCCCTCCTACCCTCTCCGAGTGAGCTCTCCGCTGCAGTTGGGACTTTCGCTACCGATCTAAACTCGCGTTTAAAAGGGAGATGCCAGTTTAAGTGATGCCTCCTAAAACATTAGTCGCAGTTGGTCCTTGTTTGTTAGAAGGATCCTTATGATTCCAACTGTTGTGGCAATGTGTGACACATACAAGTAGGTCATAGTAGTACTATTTATGTAGCAGAAATATTTAACAAGTGGTACTTGCAACGCAGAGGCATAGTGAGCCACAAAATTTTAACTAGACTGTGGCATTAGAATGTATTAAGTCCCTTTAGCTTCGTAATTAAGGAACCTATCTGACATTTCTCCAATATCTGGAGAAATGGGGGCCTCCTCCTCCCTTTATAGCCCTCCTTCCCTCTCCGAGTGAGCTCTCCGCTGCAGTTGGGACGTTCGCTACCGATCTAATCTCGCGATTAAAAGGGAGATGCCAGTGCAAGTGATGCCTCCTAACACATTAGTCGCAGTTGGCCCTTGTCCGTTAGAAGAATCCTTATGATTCCAACTGTTGTGGCAATGTGTGACACATAAAAGGAGGTCATGGTAGTACTGTTTATGTAGCAGAAATATTTAACAAGTGGTACTTGCAACGCAGAGGCATTGTGAGCCACAAAATTTTAACTAGACTGTGGCATTAGAATGTATTAAGTCCCTTTAGCTTTGTAATTGAGGAACCTATCTGACATTTCTCCAATATCTGGAGAAATAGGGGCCTCCTCCTCGCCTTATAGACCTCCTTCCCTCTCCGATTGAGCTCTCCGCTGCAGTTGGGACGTTCGCTACTGATCTAAACTCGCAGTTAAAAGAGAGATGCCAGTGCAAGTGATGCCTCCTAACACATTAGCAGCAGTTGGTCCTTGTCAGTTCCAAGGATCCTTATGATTCCAACTGTTGTGGCAATGTGTGACACATACAAGGAGGTCATAGTAGAACTATTTATGTAGCAGAAATATTTAACAAGTAGTACTTGCAACGCAGAGGCATTGTGAGCCACAAAATTTTAACTATCCTGTGGCATTAGAATGTATTAAGTCCCTATAGCTTTGTAATTAAGGAACCTATCTGACATTTCTCCAATATCTGGAGAAATGTGGGCCTCCTTCTCCCCTTATAGCCCTCCTTCCCTCTCCGAGTGAGCTCTCCGCTGCAGTTGGGACGTTCGCTACCAATCTAAACTCGCGCTTAAAAGGGAGATGCCAGTGCAAGTGATAACTCCTAACACATTAGTCTCAGTTGGTCCTTGTCAGTTCCAAGGATCCTTATGATTCCAACTGTTGTGGCAATGTGTGACACATACAAGGAGGTCATAGTAGTACTGTTTATGTAGCAGAAATATTTAACAAGTGGTACTTGCAACGCAGAGGCATTGTGAGCCACAAAATTTTAACTAGACTGTGGCATTAGAATGTATTAAGTCCCTTTAGCTTCGTAATTAAGGAACCTATCTCACATTTCTCCAATATCTGGAGAAATGTGGGCCTCCTCCTCCTCTTACAGCCCTCCTACCCTCTCCGAGTGAGCTCTCCGCTGCAGTTGGGACTTTCGCTACCGATCTAAACTCGCGGTTAAAAGGGAGATGCCAGTGCAAGTGATGCCTCCTAACACATTAGTCGCAGTTGGCCCTTGTTTGTTAGAAGGATCCTTATGATTCCAACTGTTATGGCAATGTGTGACACATACAAGGAGGTGATAGTAGTACTATTTATGTAGCAGAAATATTTAACAAGTGGTACTTGCAACGCAGAGGCATTGTGAGCCACAAAATTTTAACTAGACTGAGGCATTAGAATGTATTAAGTCCCTTTAGCTTTGTAATTGAGGAACCTATCTGACATTTCTCCAATATCTGGAGAAATAGGGGCCTCCTCCTCGCCTTATAGACCTCCTTCCCTCTCCGATTGAGCTCTCCGCTGCAGTTGGGACGTTCGCTACTGATCTAAACTCGCGGTTAAAAGAGAGATGCCAGTGCAAGTGATGCCTCCTAACACATTAGCAGCAGTTGGTCCTTGTCAGTTCCAAGGATCCTTATGATTCCAACTGTTGTGGCAATGTGTGACACATACAAGGAGGTCATAGTAGTACTATTTATGTAGCAGAAATATTTAACAATTAGTACTTGCAACGCAGAGGCATTGTGAGCCACAAAATTTTAACTATCCTGTGGCATTAGAATGTATTAAGTCCCATTAGCTTTGTAATTAAGGAACCTATCTGACATTTCTCCAATATCTGGAGAAATGTGGGCCTCCTCCTCCCCTTATAGCCCTCCTTCGCTCTCCGAGTGAGCTCTCCGCTGCAGTTGGGACGTTCGCTACCGAGCTAAACTCGCGGTTAAAAGGGAGATGCCAGTGCAAGTGATGCCTCCTAACACATTAGTCGCAGTTGGTCCTTGTCCGTTCCAAGGATCCTTATGATTCCAACTGTTGTGGCAATGTGTGACACATACAAGTAGGTCGTAGTAGTACTATTTATGTAACAGAAATATTTAACAAGTGGTACTTGCAACGCAGAGGCATTGTGAGCCACAAAATTTGAACTAGACTGTGGCATTAGAATGTATTAAGACCCTTTAGCTTTGAAATTAAGGAACCTATCTGACATTTCTCCAATATCTGGAGAAATGGGGGCCTCCTCCCCCCTTATAGCCCTCCTTCCCTCTCCGAGTGAGCTCTCCGCTGCAGTTGGGACGTTCGCTACCGATCTAAACTCGCGTTTAAAAGGGAGATGCCAGTGCAAGTGATGCCTCCTAACACATTAGTCTCAGTTGGTCCTTGTCCGTTCCAAGGATCCTTATGATTCCAACTGTTGTGGCAATGTGTGACACATACAAGGAGGTCATAGTAGTAATATTTATGTAGCAGAAATATTTAACAGGTGATACTTGCAACGCAGAGGCATTGTGAGCCACAAAATTTTAACTAGACTGTGGCATTAGTATGTATTAAGTCCCTTTAGCTTTGTAATTAAGGAACCTATCTGACATTTCTCCAATATCTGGAGAAATGGGGGCCTCCTCCTCCCTTTATAGCCCTCCTTCCCTCTCCGAGTGAGCTCTCCGCTGCAGTTGGGACGTTCGCTACCGATCTAATCTCGCGATTAAAAGGGAGATGCCAGTGCAAGTGATGCCTCCTGACACATTAGTCGCAGTTGGCCCTTGTCCGTTAGAAGAATCCTTATGATTCCAACTGTTGTGGCAATGTGTAACACATACAAGGAGGTCATAGTAGTACTATTTATGTAGCAGAAATATTTAACAAGTGGTACTTGCAACGCAGAGGCATTGTGAGCCACAAAATTTTAACTAGACTGTGGCATTAGAATGTATTAAGTCCCTTTAGCTTTGTAATTAAGGATCCTATCTGACATTTCTCCAATATCTGGAGAAATCTGGGCGTCCTCCTCGCCTTATAGCCCTCCTTCCCTCTCCGAGTGAGCTCTCCGCTGCAGTTGGGACGTTCGCTACTGATCTAAACTCGCGGTTAAAAGAGAGATGCCAGTGCAAGTGAGGCCTCCTAACACATTAGTAGCAGTTGGTCCTTGTCCGTTAGAAGGATCCTTATGATTCCAACTGTTGTGGCAATGTGTGACACATACAAGGAGGTCATAGTAGAACTATTTATGTAGCAGAAATATTTAACAAGTAGTACTTGCAACGCAGAGGCATTGTGAGCCACAAAATTTTAACTAGACTGTGGCATTAGAATGTATTAAGTCCCTTTAGCTTTGTAATTAAGGAACCTACCTGACAGTTCTCCAATATCTGGAGAAATGTGGGCCTCCTCCTCGCCTTATAGCCCTCCTTCCCTATCCGAGTGAGCTCTCCGCTGCTGTTGGGACGTTCGCTACTGATCTAAACTCGCGGTTAAAAGAGAGATGCCAGTGCAAGTGATGCCTCCTAACACATTAGCAGCAGTTGGTCCTTGTCAGTTCCAAGGATCCTTATGATTCCAACTGTTGTGGCAATGTGTGACACATACAAGGAGGTCATAGTAGAACTATTTATGTAGCAGAAATATTTAACAAGTAGTACTTGCAACGCAGAGGCAATGTGAGCCACAAAATTTTAACTATCCTGTGGCATTAGAATGTATTAAGTCCCTATAGCTTTGTAATTAAGGAACCTATCTGACATTTCTCCAATATCAGGAGAAATGTGGGCCTCCTTCTCCCCTTATAGCCCTCCTTCCCTCTCCGAGTGAGCTCTCCGCTGCAGTTGGGACGTTCGCTACCAATCTAAACTCGCGCTTAAAAGGGAGATGCCAGTGCAAGTGATAACTCCTAACACATTAGTCTCAGTTGGTCCTTGTCAGTTCCAAGGATCCTTATGATTCCAACTGTTGTGGCAATGTGTGACACATACAAGGAGGTTATAGTAGTACTGTTTATGTAGCAGAAATATTTAACAAGTGGTACTTGCAACGCAGAGGCATTGTGAGCCACAAAATTTTAACTAGACTGTGGCATTAGAATGTATTAAGTCCCTTTAGCTTCGTAATTAAGGAACCTATCTCACATTTCTCCAATATCTGGAGAAATGTGGGCCTCCTCCTCCTCTTACAGCCCTCCTACCCCCTCCGAGTGAGCTCTCCGCTGCAGTTGGGACTTTCGCTACCGATCTAAACTCGCGGTTAAAAGGGAGATGCCAGTGCAAGTGATGCCTCCTAACACATTAGTCGCAGTTGGCCCTTGTTTGTTAGAAGAATCCTTATGATTCCAACTGTTATGGCAATGTGTGACACGTACAAGGAGGTGATAGTAGTACTATTTATGTAGCAGAAATATTTAACAAGTGGTACTTGCAACGCAGAGGCATTGTGAGCCACAAAATTTTAACTAGACTGTGGCATTAGAATATATTAAGTCCCTTTAGCTTTGTAATTGAGGAACCTATCTGACATTTCTCCAATATCTGGAGAAATAGGGGCCTCCTCCTCGCCTTATAGACCTCCTTCCCTCTCCGATTGAGCTCTCCGCTGCAGTTGGGATGTTCGCTACTGATCTAAACTCGCGGTTAAAAGGGAGATGCCAGTGCAAGTGATAACTCCTAACACATTAGCAGCAGTTGGTCCTTGTCAGTTCCAAGGATCCTTATGATTCCAACTGTTGTGGCAATGTGTGACACATACAAGGAGGTTATAGTAGTACTGTTTATGTAGCAGAAATATTTAACAAGTGGTACTTGCAACGCAGAGGCATTGTGAGCCACAAAATTTTAACTAGACTGTGGCATTAGAATGTATTAAGTCCCTTTAGCTTCGTAATTAAGGAACCTATCTGACATTTCTCCAATATCTGGAGAAATAGGGGCCTCCTCCTCGCCTTATAGACCTCCTTCCCTCTCCGATTGAGCTCTCCGCTGCAGTTGGGATGTTCGCTACTGATCTAAACTCGCGGTTAAAAGAGAGATGCCAGTGCAAGTGATGCCTCCTAACACATTAGCAGCAGTTGGTCCTTGTCAGTTCCAAGGATCCTTATGATTCCAACTGTTGTGGCAATGTGTGACACATACAAGGAGGTCATAGTAGAACTATTTATGTAGCAGAAATATTTAACAAGTAGTACTTGCAACGCAGAGGCATTGTGAGCCACAAAATTTTAACTATCCTGTGGCATTAGAATGTATTAAGTCCCATTAGCTTTGTAATTAAGGAACCTATCTGACATTTCTCCAATATCTGGAGAAATGTGGGCCTCCTCCTCCTCTTATAGCCCTCCTTCGCTCTCCGAGTGAGCTCTCCGCTGCAGTTGGGACGTTCGCTACCGAGCTAAACTCGCGGTTAAAAGGGAGATGCCAGTGCAAGTGATGCCTCCTAACGCATTAGTCTCAGTTGGTCCTTGTCCGTTCCAAGGATCCTTATGATTCCAACTGTTGTGGCAATGTGTGACACATACAAGGAGGTCATAGTAGTAATATTTATGTAGCAGAAATATTTAACAGGTGATACTTGCAACGCAGAGGCATTGTGAGCCACAAAATTTTAACTAGACTGCGGCATTAGAATGTATTAAGTCCCTTTAGCTTTGTAATTAAGGAACCTATGTAACATTTCTCCAATATCTGGAGAGATGGGGGCCTCCTCCTCCCTTTATAGCCCTCCTTCCCTCTCTGAGTGAGCTCTCCGCTGCAGTTGGGACGTTCGCTACCGATCTAAACTCGCGTTTAAAAGGGAGATGCCAGTGCAAGTGATGCCTCCTAACACATTAGTCTCAGTTGGTCCTTGTCCGTTCCAAGGATCCTTATGATTCCAACTGTTGTGGCAATGTGTGACACATACAAGGAGGTCATAGTAGTACTATTTATGTAGCAGAAATATTTAACAAGTGGTACTTGCAACGCAGAGGCATTGTGAGCCACAAAATTTTAACCAGAATGTGGCATTAGAATGTATTAAGTCCCTTTAGCTTTGTAATTGAGGAACCTATCTGACATTTCTCCAATATCTGGAGAAATAGGGGCCTCCTCCTCGCCTTATAGACCTCCTTCCCTCTCCGATTGAGCTCTCCGCTGCAGTTGGGACGTTCGCTACTGATCTAAACTCGCGGTTAAAAGGGAGATGCCAGTGCAAGTGATGCCTCCTAACACATTAGCAGCAGTTGGTCCTTGTCAGTTCCAAGGATCCTTATGATTCCAACTGTTGTGGCAATGTGTGACACATACAAGGAGGTCATAGTAGTACTATTTATGTAGCAGAAATATTTAACAATTAGTACTTGCAACGCAGAGGCATTGTGAGCCACAAAATTTTAACTAGACTGTGGCATTAGAATGTATTAAGTCCCTTTAGCTTTGTAATTAAGGAACCTATGTGACATTTCTCCAATATCTGGAGAAATGTGGGCCTCCTCCTCCCTTTATAGCCCTCCTTCCCTCTCCGAGTGAGCTCTCCGCTGCAGTTGGGACGTTCGCTACCGATCTAATCTCGCGTTTAAAAGGGAGATGCCAGTGCAAGTGATGCCTCCTAACAGATTAGTCTCAGTTGGTCCTTGTCTGTTCCAAGGATCCTTAGGATTCCAACTGTTGTGGCAATGTGTGACAGATACAAGGAGGTCATAGTAGTACTATTTATGTAGCAGAAATATTTAACAGGTGGTACTTGCAACGCAGAGGCATTGTGAGCCACAAAATTTTAACTAGACTGTGGCATTAGAATGTATTAAGTCCCTTTAGCTTTGTAATTAAGGAATCTATGTGACATTTCTCCAATATCTGGAGAAGTGGGGGCCTCCTCCTCCCCTTATAGCCCTCCTTCGCTCTCCGAGTGAGCTCTCCGCTGCAGTTGGGACGTTCGCTACCGATCTAAACTCGCGTTTAAAAGGGAGATGAAAGTGCAAGTGATACCTCCTAACACATTAGTCTCAGTTGGTCCTTGTCCGTTCCAAGGATCCTTATGATTCCAACTGGTGTGGCAATGTGTGACACATACAAGTAGGTCGTAGTAGTACTATTTATGTAGCAGAAATATTTAACAAGTGGTACTTGCAACGCAGAGGCATTGTGAGCCACAAAATTTTAACTAGACTGTGGCATTAGTATGTATTAAGTCCCTTTAGCTTTGTAATTAAGGAACCTATCTGACATTTCTACAATATCTGGAGAAATGGGGGCCTCCTCCTCGCCTTATAGCCCTCCTTCCCTCTCCGTGTGAGCTCTCCGCTGTAGTTGGGACGTTCGCTACTGATCTAAACTCGCGGATAAAAGAGAGATGCAAGTGCAAGTGATGCCTCCTAACACATTAGTTGCAGTTGGTCCTTGTCCGTTCCAAGGATCCTTATGATTCCAACTGTTGTGGCAATGTGTGACAGATACAAGGAGGTCGTAGTAGTACTATTTATGTAGCAGGAATCTATAGCAAGTGGTACTTGCAACGCAGAGGCATTGTGAGCCACAAAGTTTTACGTATACTGTGGCATTAGAATGTATTAAGTTCCTTTCGCTTTGTAATAAAGGAACCTATCTTACATTTCTCCAATATCTGGAGAAATGTGGGACTCCTCCTCCCCTTATAGCCCTCCTTCCCACTCCGAGTGATCTCTCCGCTGCAGTTGGGACGCTCGCTACCGATCTAAACTCGCGGTTAAAAGGGAGATGCCAGTGCAAGTGATGCCTCCTAACACATTAGTCTCAGATGGTCCTTGTCCGATCAAAGGATCCTTATGATTTCAACTGTTGTGGCAATGTGTGACACATACAAGGAGGTCATAGTAGTACTATTTATGTAGCAGAAATATTTAACAAGTGGTACTTGCAACGCAGAGGCATTGTGAGCCACAAAATTTTAACTAGACTGTGGCATTAGAATGTATTAAGTCCCTTTAGCTTTGTAATTGAGGAACCTATCTGACATTTCTCCAATATCTGGAGAAATAGGGGCCTCCTCCTCGCCTTATAGACCTCCTTCCCTCTCCGATTGAGCTCTCCGCTGCAGTTGGGACGTTCGCTACTGATCTAAACTCGCGGTTAAAAGAGAGATGCCAGTGCAAGTGATGCCTCCTACCACATTAGCAGCAGTTGGTCCTTGTCAGTTCCAAGGATCCTTATGATTCCAACTGTTGTGGCAATGTGTGACACATACAAGGAGGTCATAGTAGTACTATTTATGTAGCAGAAATATTTAACAATTAGTACTTGCAACGCAGAGGCATTGTGAGCCACAAAATTTTAACTAGACTGTGGCATTAGAATGTATTAAGTCCCTTTAGCTTTGTAATTAAGGAACCTATGTGACATTTCTCCAATATCTGGAGAAATGTGGGCCTCCTCCTCCCCTTATAGCCCTCCTTCCCTCTCCGAGTGAGCTCTCCGCTGCAGTTGGGACGTTCGCTACCGATCTAATCTCGCGTTTAAAAGGGAGATGCCAGTGCAAGTGATGCCTCCTAACACATTAGTCTCAGTTGGTCCTTGTCTGTTCCAAGGATCCTTAGGATTCCAACTGTTGTGGCAATGTGTGACACATACAAGGAGGTCATAGTAGTACTATTTATGTAGCAGAAATATTTAACAGGTGGTACTTGCAACGCAGAAGCATTGTGAGCCACAAAATTTTAACTTGACTGTGGCATTAGAATGTATTAAGTCCCTTTAGCTTTGTAATTAAGGAATCTATGTGACATTTCTCCAATATCTGGAGAAGTGGGGGCCTCCTCCTCCCCTTATAGCCCTCCTTCGCTCTCCGAGTGATCTCTCCGCTGCAGTTGGGACGCTCGCTACCGATCTAAACTCGCGGTTAAAAGGGAGATGCCAGTGCAAGTGATGCCTCCTAACACATTAGTCTCAGATGGTCCTTGTCCGATCCAAGGATCCTTATAATTCCAACTGTTGTGGCAATGTGTGACACATACAAGGAGGTCATAGTAGTACAATTTATGTAGCAGAAATATTTAACAAGTGGTACTTGCAACGTAGAGGCATTGTGAGCCACAAAATTTTACGTATACTGTGGCATTAGAATGTATTAAGTCCCTATAGCTTTGTAATTAAGGAACCTACCTGATATTTCTCCAATACCTGGAGAAATGGGGGCTTCCTCCTCCCCTTACAGCCCTCCTTCTCTCTCCGAGTGAGCTTTCCGCTGCAGTTGGGACGTTCGCTACCGATTTAAACTCGCGGTTAAAAGGGAGATGCCAGTGCAAGTGATGCCTCCTAACACATTAGTCGCAGTTGGTCCTTGTCCGTTAGAAGGATCCTTATGATTCCAACTGTTGTGGCAATGTGTGACACATACAAGGAGGTCATAGTAGTACTATTTATGTAGCAGAAATATTTAACAAGTGGTACTTGCAACGCAGAGGCATTGTGAGCCACAAAATTTTAACTAGACTGTGGCATTAGAATGTATTAAGTCCCTTTAGCTTTGTAATTAAGGAACCTATGTAACATTTCTCCAATATCTGGAGAAATGGGGGCCTCCTCCTCCCCTTATAGCCCTCCTTCCCTCTCCGAGTGAGCTCTCCGCTGCAGTTGGGACGTTCGCTATCGATCTAAACTCGCGTTTAAAAGGGAGATGCCAGTGGAAGTGAAGCCTCCTAACACATTAGTCGCACTTGGTCCTAGTCCGTTCCAAGGATCCTTATGATTCCAACTGTTGTGGCAATGTGTGACACATACAAGGAGGTCATAGTAGTACTATTTATGTAGCAGAAATATTTAACAAGTGGTACTTGCAACGCAGAGGCATTGTGAGCCACAAAATTTTAACTAGACTGTGGCGTTAGAATGTATTAAGTCCCTTTAGCTTTGTAATTGAGGAACCTATCTGACATTTCTCCAATATCTGGAGAAATCTGGGCCTCCTCCTCGCCTTATAGCCCTCCTTCCCTCTCCGAGTGAGCTCTCCGCTGCAGTTGGGACGTTCGCTACTGATCTAAACTCGCGGTTAAAAAAGAGATGCCAGTGCAAGTGATGCCTCCTAACACATTAGCAGCAGTTGGTCCTTGTCAGTTCCAAGGAGCCTTATGATTCCAACTGTTGTGGCAATGTGTGACACATACAAGGAGGTCATAGTAGAACTATTTATGTAGCAGAAATATTTAACAAGTAGTACTTGCAACGCAGAGGCATTGTGAGCCACAAAATTTTAACTAGCCTGTGGCATTAGAATGTATTAAGTCCCATTAGCTTTGTAATTAAGGAACCTATCTGACATTTCTCCAATATGTGGAGAAATGGGGGCCTCCTCCTCCCCTTATAGCCCTCCTTCCCTCTCCGAGTGAGCTCTCCGCTGTAGTTGGGACGTTCGCTATCGATCTAAACTCGCGTTTAAAAGGGAGATGCCAGTGCAAGTGAGGCCTCCTAACACATTAGTCGCAGTTGGTCCTTGTCCATTCCAAGGATCCTTATGATTCCAACTGTTGTGGCAATGTGTGACACATACAAGGAGGTCATAGTAGTACTATTTATGTAGCAGAAATATTTAACAAGTGGTACTTGCAACGCAGAGGCATTGTGAGCCACAAAATTTTAACTAGACTGAGGCATTAGAATGTATTAAGTCCCTTTAACTTTGTAAGTAAGGAACCGATCTGACATTTCTCCAATATCTGGAGAAATGTGGGCCTCCTTCTCCCCTTATAGCCCTCCTTCCCTCTCGGAGTGAGCTCTCCGCTGCAGTTGGGACGTTCGCTACCAATCTAAACTCGCGCTCAAAAGGGTGATGCCAGTGCAAGTGATACCTCCTAACACATTAGTCTCAGTTGGTCCTTGTCAGTTCCAAGGATCCTTATGATTCCAACTGTTGTGGCAATGTGTGACACATACAAGGAGGTCATAATAGTACTATTTATGTAGCAGAAATATTTAACAAGTGGTACTTGCAATGCAGAGGCTTTGTGAGCCACAAAATTTTAACTAGACTGTGGCATTAGAATGTATTAAGTTGCTTTAGCCTTGTAATTAAGGAACCTATCTGACATTTCTCCAATATCTGGAGAAATGTGGGCCTCCTCCTCGCCTTATAGCCCTCCTTCCCTCTCCGAGTGAGCTCTCCGCTGCAGTTGGGACGTTCGCTACCGATCTAAATTCGCGGTTAAAAGGGAGATGCCAGTGCAAGTGATGCCTCCTAACACATTAGTCGCAGTTGGTCCTTGTCCGTTAGAAGGATCCTTATGATTCCAACTGTTGTGGCAATGTGTGACACATACAAGGATGTCATAGTAGTACTATTTATGTAGCAGAAATATTTAACAAGTGGTACTTGCAACGCAGAGGCATTGTGAGCCACAAAATTTTAACTAGACTGTGGCATTAGAATGTATTAAGTCGCTTTAGCTTTGTAATTAAGGAACCTATCTGACATTTCTCCAATATCTGGAGAAATCTGGGCCTCCTCCTCGCCTTATAGCCCTCCTTCCCTCTCCGAGTGAGCTCTCCGCTGCAGTTGGGACGTTCGCTACTGATCTAAACTCGCGGTTAAAAGAGAGATGCCAGTGCAAGTGAGGCCTCCTAACACATTAGTCGCAGTTGGTCCTTGTCCGTTAGAAGGATCCTTATGATTCCAACTGTTGTGGCAATGTGTGACACATACACGGAGGTCATAGTCGTACTATTTATGTAGCAGAAATATTTAACAGGTAGTACTTGCAACGCAGAGGCATTGTGAGCCACAAAATTTGAACTAGACTGTGGCATTAGAATGTATTAAGTCCCTTTAGCTTTGTAATTAAGGAACCTATCTGACATTTCTCCAATATCTGGAGAAATGTGGGCCTCCTCCTCGCCTTATACCCCTCCTTCCCTCTCCGAGTGAGCTCTCCGCTGCAGTTGGGACGTTCGCTACTGATCTAAACTCGCGGTTAAAAGAGAGATGCAAGTGCAAGTGATGCCTCCTAACACATTAGCAGCAGTTGGTCCTTGTCAGTTCCAAGGATCCTTATGATTCCAACTGTTGTGGCAATGTGTGACACATACACGGAGGTCATAGTAGAACTATTTATGTAGCAGAAATATTTAACAAGTAGTACTTGCAACGCAGAGGTATTGTGAGCCACAAAATTTTAATTAGGCTGTGGCAATAGAATGTATTAAGTCCCTTTAGCTTTGTAATTAAGGAACCTATCTGACATTTCTCCAATATCTGGAGAAATGTGGGCCTCCTCCTCCCCTTATAGCCCTCCTTCGCTCTCCGAGTGAGCTCTCCGCTGCAGTTGGGACGTTCGCTACCGATCTAAACTCGCGGTTAAAAGGGAGATGCCAGTGCAAGTGATGCCACCTAACACATTAGTCGCTGTTGGTCCTTGTCCGTTCCAAGGATCCTTATGATTCCAACTGTTGTGGCAATGTGTGACACATACATGGAGGTCATAGTAGTACTATTTATGTAGCAGAAATATTTAACAAGTGGTACTTGCAACGCAGAGGCATTGTGAGCCACAAAATTTTAACTAGACTGTGGCATTAGAATGTATTAAGGCCCTTTAGCTTTGTAATTAAGGAACCTATCTGACATTTCTAAAATCTCTGGAGAAATGTGGGCCTCCTCCTCGCCTTATAGCCCTCCTTCCCTCTCCGAGTGAGCTCTCCGCTGCAGTTGGGACGTTCGCTACTGATCTAAACTCGCGGTTAAAAGAGAGATGCAAGTGCAAGTGATGCCTCCTAACACATTAGTAGCAGTTGGTCCTTGTCAGTTCCAAGGATCCTTATGATTCCAACTGTTGTGGCAATGTGTGACACATACACGGAGGTCATAGTCGTACTATTTATGTAGCAGAAATATTTAACAAGTAGTACTTGCAACGCAGAGGCATTGTGAGCCACAAAAGTTTAACTAGACTGTGGCATTAGAATGTATTAAGTCCCTTTAGCTTTGTAATTAAGGAACCTATCTGACATTTCTCCAATATCTGGAGAAATGTGGGCCTCCTCCTCGCCTTATAGCCCTCCTTCGCTCTCCGAGTGAGCTCTCCGCTGCAGTTGGGACGTTCGCTACTGATCTAAACTCGCGGTTAAAAGAGAGATGCCAGTGCAAGTGAGGCCTCCTAACACATTAGTAGCGGTTGGTCCTTGTCCGTTAGAAGGATCCTTATGATTCCAACTGTTGTGGCTATGTGTGAGACATACACGGAGGTCATAGTCGTACTATTTATGTAGCAGAAATATTTAACAAGTAGTACTTGCAACGCAGAGGCATTGTGAGCCACAAAATTTTAACTAGACTGTAGCATTTGAATGTATTAAGTCCCTTTAGCTTTGTAATTAAGGAACCTATCTGACATTTCTGCAATATCTGGAGAAATGTGGGCCTCCTCCTCGCCTTATAGCCCTCCTTCGCTCTCCGAGTGAGCTCTCCGCTGCAGTTGGGACGTTCGCTACTGATCTAAACTCGCGGTTAAAAGAGAGATGCCAGTGCAAGTGAGGCCTCCTAACACATTAGTAGCGGTTGGTCCTTGTCCGTTAGAAGGATCCTTATGATTCCAACTGTTGTGGCAATGTGTGACACATACACGGAGGTCATAGTCGTACTATTTATGTAGCAGAAATATTTAACAGGTAGTACTTGCAACGCAGAGGCATTGTGAGCCACAAAATTTGAACTAGACTGTGGCATTAGAATGTATTAAGTCCCTTTAGCTTTGTAATTAAGGAACCTATCTGACATTTCTCCAGTATCTGGAGAAATGTGGGCCTCCTCCTCCCCTACAGCCCTCCTTCCCTCTCCGAGTGAGCTCTCCGCTGCAGTTAGGACGTTCGCTACCGACCTAAACTCGCGTTTAAAAGGGAGATGCCAGTGCAAGTATTACCTCCTAACACATTAGTCGCAGTTGGTCCTTGTCCGTTCCAAGGATCCTTATGATTCCAACTGTTGTGGCAATGTGTGACACATACAAGGAGGTCATAGTAGTACTACTTATGTAGCAGAAATATTTAACAAGTGGTACTTGCAACGCAGAGGCATTGTGAGCCACAATATTTTAACTAGACTGTGGCATTAGAATGTATTAAGTCCCTTTAGCTTTGTAATTAAGGAACCTATCTGCCATTTCTCCAGTATCTGGAGAAATGTGGGCCTCCTCCTCCCCTACAGCCCTCCCTCCCTCTCCGAGTGAGCTCTCCGCTGCAGTTGGGACGTTCGCTACCGACCTAAACTCGCGTTTAAAAGGGAGATGCCAGTGCAAGTATTACCTCCTAACCCATTAGTCGCAGTTGGTCCTTGTCCGTTCCAAGGATCCTTATGATTCCAACTGTTGTGGCAATGTGTGACACATACAAGGAGGTCATAGTAGTACTACTTATGTAGCAGAAATATTTAACAAGTGGTACTTGCAACGCAGAGGCATTGTGAGCCACAAAAGTTTAACTAGACTGTGGCATTAGAATGTATTAAGTCCCTTTAGCTTTGTAATTAAGGAACCTATCTGACATTTCTAAAATCTCTGGAGAAATCTGGGCCTCCTCCTCGCCTTATAGCCCTCCTTCGCTCTCCGAGTGAGCTCTCCGCTGCAGTTGGGACGTTCGCTACTGATCTAAACTCGCGGTTAAAAGAGAGATGCCAGTGCAAGTGAGGCCTCCTAACACATTAGTAGCGGTTGGTCCTTGTCCGTTAGAAGGATCCTTATGATTCCAACTGTTGTGGCAATGTGTGACACATACACGGAGGTCATAGTCGTACTATTTATGTAGCAGAAATATTTAACAAGTAGTACTTGCAACGCAGAGGCATTGTGAGCCACAAAAGTTTAACTAGACTGTGGCATTAGAATGTATTAAGTCCCTTTAGCTTTGTAATTAAGGAACCTATCTGACATTTCTCCAATATCTGGAGAAATGTGGGCCTCCTCCTCGCCTTATAGCCCTCCTTCGCTCTCCGAGTGAGCTCTCCGCTGCAGTTGGGACGTTCGCTACTGATCTAAACTCGCGGTTAAAAGAGAGATGCCAGTGCAAGTGAGGCCTCCTAACACATTAGTAGCGGTTGGTCCTTGTCCGTTAGAAGGATCCTTATGATTCCAACTGTTGTGGCAATGTGTGACACATACACGGAGGTCATAGTCGTACTATTTATGTAGCAGAAATATTTAACAAGTAGTACTTGCAACGCAGAGGCATTGTGAGCCACAAAAGTTTAACTAGACTGTGGCATTAGAATGTATTAAGTCCCTTTAGCTTTGTAATTAAGGAACCTATCTGACATTTCTCCAATATCTGGAGAAATGTGGGTCTCTTCCTCCCCTTACAGCCCTCCTTCCCCCTCCGAGTGAGCTCTCCGCTGCAGTTGGGACGTTCGCTACCGATCTAAACTCGCGGTTAAAAGGGAGATGCCAGTGCAAGTGATGCCTCCTAACACATTAGTCGTAGTTGGTCCTTGTCCGTTAGAAGGATCCTTATGATTCCAACTTTTGTGGCAATGTGTGACACATACAAGGAGGTCATAGTAGTACTATTTATGTAGCAGAAATATTTAACAAGTGGTACTTGCAACGCAGAGGCATTGTGAGCCACAAAATTTTAACTAGACTGTGGCATTAAAATGTATTAAGTCCCTTTAGCTTTGTAATTAAGGAACCTATCTGACATTTCTAAAATCTCTGGAGAAATGTGGGCCTCCTCCTCGCCTTATAGCCCTCCTTCCCTCTCCGAGTGAGCTCTCCGCTGCAGTTGGGACGTTCGCTACTGATCTAAACTCGCGGTTAAAAGAGAGATGCAAGTGCAAGTGATGCCTCCTAACACATTAGTAGCAGTTGGTCCTTGTCAGTTCCAAGGATCCTTATGATTCCAACTGTTGTGGCAATGTGTGACACATACACGGAGGTCATAGTCGTACTATTTATGTAGCAGAAATATTTAACAAGTAGTACTTGCAACGCAGAGGCATTGTGAGCCACAAAAGTTCAACTAGACTGTGGCATTAGAATGTATCAAGTCCCTTTAGCTTTGTAATTAAGGAACCTATCTGACATTTCTCCAATATCTGGAGAAATGTGGGCCTCCTCCTCGCCTTATAGCCCTCCTTCGCTCTCCGAGTGAGCTCTCCGCTGCAGTTGGGACGTTCGCTACTGATCTAAACTCGCGGTTAAAAGAGAGATGCCAGTGCAAGTGAGGCCTCCTAACACATTAGTAGCGGTTGGTCCTTGTCCGTTAGAAGGATCCTTATGATTCCAACTGTTGTGGCTATGTGTGAGACATACACGGAGGTCATAGTCGTACTATTTATGTAGCAGAAATATTTAACAAGTAGTACTTGCAACGCAGAGGCATTGTGAGCCACAAAATTTTAACTAGACTGTAGCATTAGAATGTATTAAGGCCCTTTAGCTTTGTAATTAAGGAACCTATCTGACATTTCTCCAATATCTGGAGAAATGTGGGTCTCTTCCTCCCCTTACAGCACTCCTTCCCCCTCCGAGTGAGCTCTCCGCTGCAGTTGGGACGTTTGCTACCGATCTAAACTCGCGTTTAAAAGGGAGATGCCAGTGCAAGTGATGCCTCCTAACACATTAGTCGCAGTTGGTCCTTGTCCGTTAGAAGGATCCTTATGATTCCAAGTGTTGTGGCAATGTGTGACACATACAAGGAGGTCGTAGTAGTACTATTTATGTAGCAGAAATATTTAACAAGTGGTATTTGCAACGCAGAGGCATTGTGAGCCACAAAATTTTAACTAGACTGTGGCATTAGAATGTATTAAGTCCCTTTAGCTTTGTAATTAAGGAACCTATCTGACATTTCTCCAATATCTGGAGAAATGTGGGCCTCCTCCTCGCCTTATAGCCCTCCTTCGCTCTCCGAGTGAGCTCTCCGCTGCAGTTGGGACGTTCGCTACTGATCTAAACTCGCGGTTAAAAGAGAGATGCCAGTGCAAGTGAGGCCTCCTAACACATTAGTAGCGGTTGGTCCTTGTCCGTTAGAAGGATTCTTATGATTCCAACTGTTGTGGCTATGTGTGAGACATACACGGAGGGCATAGTCGTACTATTTATGTAGCAGAAATATTTAACAAGTAGTACTTGCAACGCAGAGGCATTGTGAGCCACAAAATTTTAACTAGACTGTGGCATTAGAATGTATTAAGTCCCTTTAGCTTTGTAATTAAGGAACCTATCTGACATTTCTCCAATATCTGGAGAAATGTGGGTCTCTTCCTCCCCTTACAGCCCTCCTTCCCCCTCCGAGTGAGCTCTCCGCTTCAGTTGGGACGTTCGCTACCGAACTAATCTCGCGTTTAAAAGGGAGATGAGAGTGCTAGTAATGCCTCCTAACACATTAGTCGCAGTTGGTCCCTGTCAGTTCCAAGGATCTTCATGATTCCAACTGTTGTCGCAATCTGTGACACATACATGGAGGTCGTAGTAGTAATATTTATGTAGCAGAAATATTTAACAAGTGGAACTTGCAACGCAGAGGCATTGTTAACCACAATATTTTAACTAGACTGTGGCATTAGAAGGTACTAAGTCCCTTTAGCTTTGTAATTAAGGAACCTATCTGACATTTCTCCAGTATCTGGAGAAATGTGGGCCTCCTCCTCCCCTACAGCCCTCCTTCCCTCTCCGAGTGAGCTCTCCGCTGCAGTTGGGACGTTCGCTACCGACCTAAACTCGCGTTTAAAAGGGAGATGCCAGTGCAAGTATTACCTCCTAACACATTAGTCGCAGTTGGTCCTTGTCCGTTCCAAGGATCCTTATGATTCCAACTGTTGTGGCAATGTGTGACACATACAAGGAGGTCATAGTAGTACTACTTATGTAGCAGAAATATTTAACAAGTGGTACTTGCAACGCAGAGGCATTGTGAGCCACAAAATTTTAACTAGACTGTGGCATTAGAATGTATTAAGTCCCTTTAGCTTTGTAATTAAGGAACCTATCTGAGATTTCTCCAAAATCTGGAGAAATCTGAGCCTCCTCCTCGCCTTATAGCCCTCCTTCCCTCTCCGAGTGAGCTCTCCGCAGCAGTTGGGACGTTCGCTACTGATCTAAACTCGCGGTTAAAAGAGAGATGCCAGTGCAAGTGAGGCCTCCTAACACATTAGTAGCAGTTGGTCCTTGTCAGTTCCAAGGATCCTTATGATTCCAACTGTTGTGGCAATGTGTGACACATACAAGGAGGTCATAGTAGTACTACTTATGTAGCAGAAATATTTAACAAGTGGTACTTGCAACGCAGAGGCATTGTGAGCCACAAAATTTTAACTAGACTGTGGCATTAGAATGTTTTAAGTCCCTTTAGCTTTGTAATTAAGGAACCTATTCCAGATTTCTCCAAAATCTGGAGAAATCTGAGCCTCCTCCTCGCCTTATAGCCCTCCTTCCCTCTCCGAGTGAGCTCTCCGCAGCAGTTGGGACGTTCGCTACTGATCTAAACTCGCGGTTAAAAGAGAGATGCCAGTGCAAGTGAGGCCTTCTAACACATTAGTAGCAGTTGGTCCTTGTCAGTTCCAAGGATCCTTATGATTCCAACTGTTGTGGCAATGTGTGACACATACAAGGAGGTCATAGTAGTACTATTTATGTAGCAGAAATATTTAACAAGTGGTACTTGCAACGCAGAGGCATTGTGAGCCACAAAATTTTAACTAGACTGTGGCATTAGAATGTATTAAGTCCCTTTAGCTTTGTAATTAAGGAACCTATCTGACATTTCTCCAATATCTGGAGAAATCTGGGCCTCCTCCTCGCCTTATAGCCCTCCTTCCCTCTCCGAGTGAGCTCCCCGCAGCAGTTGGGACGTTCGCTACAGATCTAAACTCGCGGTTAAAAGAGAGATGCCAGTGCAAGTGAGGCCTCCTAACACATTAGTAGCGGTTGGTCCTTGTCAGTTCCAAGGATCCTTATGATTCCAACTGTTGTGGCAATGTGTGACACATACAAGGAGGTCATAGTAGTACTATTTATGTAGCAGAAATATTTAACAAGTGGTACTTGCAACGCAGAGGCATTGTGAGCCACAATATTTTAACTAGACTGTGGCATTAGAATGTACTAAGTCCCTTTAGCTTTGTAATTAAGGAACCTATCTGACATTTCTCCAGTATCTGGAGAAATGTGGGCCTCCTCCTCCCCTACAGCCCTCCTTCCCTCTCCGAGTGAGCTCTCCGCTGCAGTTGGGACGTTCGCTACCGACCTAAACTCGCGTTTAAAAGGGAGATGCCAGTGCAAGTATTACCTCCTAACACATTAGTCGCAGTTGGTCCTTGTCCGTTCCAAGGATCCTTATGATTCCAACTGTTGTGGCAATGTGTGACACATACAAGGAGGTCATAGTAGTACTACTTATGTAGCAGAAATATTTAACAAGTGGTACTTGCAACGCAGAGGCATTGTGAGCCACAAAATTTTAACTAGACTGTGGCATTAGAATGTATTAAGTCCCTTTAGCTTTGTAATTAAGGAACCTATCTGACATTTCTCCAGTATCTGGAGAAATGTGGGCCTCCTCTTCCCCTACAGCCCTCCTTCCCTCTCCGAGTGAGCTCTCCGCTGCAGTTAGGACGTTCGCTACCGACCTAAACTCGCGTTTAAAAGGGAGATGCCAGTGCAAGTATTACCTCCTAACACATTAGTCGCAGTTGGTCCTTGTCCGTTCCAAGGATCCTTATGATTCCAACTGTTGTGGCAATGTGTGACACATACAAGGAGGTCATAGTAGTACTACTTATGTAGCAGAAATATTTAACAAGTGGTACTTGCAACGCAGAGGCATTGTGAGCCACAATATTTTAACTAGACTGTGGCATTAGAATGTATTAAGTCCCTTTAGCTTTGTAATTAAGGAACCTATCTGCCATTTCTCCAGTATCTGGAGAAATGTGGGCCTCCTCCTCCCCTACAGCCCTCCCTCCCTCTCCGAGTGAGCTCTCCGCTGCAGTTGGGACGTTCGCTACCGACCTAAACTCGCGTTTAAAAGGGAGATGCCAGTGCAAGTATTACCTCCTAACCCATTAGTCGCAGTTGGTCCTTGTCCGTTCCAAGGATCCTTATGATTCCAACTGTTGTGGCAATGTGTGACACATACAAGGAGGTCATAGTAGTACTACTTATGTAGCAGAAATATTTAACAAGTGGTACTTGCAACGCAGAGGCATTGTGAGCCACAAAAGTTTAACTAGACTGTGGCATTAGAATGTATTAAGTCCCTTTAGCTTTGTAATTAAGGAACCTATCTGACATTTCTAAAATCTCTGGAGAAATCTGGGCCTCCTCCTCGCCTTATAGCCCTCCTTCGCTCTCCGAGTGAGCTCTCCGCTGCAGTTGGGACGTTCGCTACTGATCTAAACTCGCGGTTAAAAGAGAGATGCCAGTGCAAGTGAGGCCTCCTAACACATTAGTAGCGGTTGGTCCTTGTCCGTTAGAAGGATCCTTATGATTCCAACTGTTGTGGCAATGTGTGACACATACACGGAGGTCATAGTCGTACTATTTATGTAGCAGAAATATTTAACAAGTAGTACTTGCAACGCAGAGGCATTGTGAGCCACAAAAGTTTAACTAGACTGTGGCATTAGAATGTATTAAGTCCCTTTAGCTTTGTAATTAAGGAACCTATCTGACATTTCTCCAATATCTGGAGAAATGTGGGTCTCTTCCTCCCCTTACAGCCCTCCTTCCCCCTCCGAGTGAGCTCTCCGCTGCAGTTGGGACGTTCGCTACCGATCTAAACTCGCGGTTAAAAGGGAGATGCCAGTGCAAGTGATGCCTCCTAACACATTAGTCGTAGTTGGTCCTTGTCCGTTAGAAGGATCCTTATGATTCCAACTTTTGTGGCAATGTGTGACACATACAAGGAGGTCATAGTAGTACTATTTATGTAGCAGAAATATTTAACAAGTGGTACTTGCAACGCAGAGGCATTGTGAGCCACAAAATTTTAACTAGACTGTGGCATTAAAATGTATTAAGTCCCTTTAGCTTTGTAATTAAGGAACCTATCTGACATTTCTAAAATCTCTGGAGAAATGTGGGCCTCCTCCTCGCCTTATAGCCCTCCTTCCCTCTCCGAGTGAGCTCTCCGCTGCAGTTGGGACGTTCGCTACTGATCTAAACTCGCGGTTAAAAGAGAGATGCAAGTGCAAGTGATGCCTCCTAACACATTAGTAGCAGTTGGTCCTTGTCAGTTCCAAGGATCCTTATGATTCCAACTGTTGTGGCAATGTGTGACACATACACGGAGGTAATAGTCGTACTATTTATGTAGCAGAAATATTTAACAAGTAGTACTTGCAACGCAGAGGCATTGTGAGCCACAAAAGTTTAACTAGACTGTGGCATTAGAATGTATTAAGTCCCTTTAGCTTTGTAATTAAGGAACCTATCTGACATTTCTCCAATATCTGGAGAAATGTGGGCCTCCTCCTCGCCTTATAGCCCTCCTTCGCTCTCCGAGTGAGCTCTCCGCTGCAGTTGGGACGTTCGCTACTGATCTAAACTCGCGGTTAAAAGAGAGATGCCAGTGCAAGTGAGGCCTCCTAACACATTAGTAGCGGTTGGTCCTTGTCCGTTAGAAGGATCCTTATGATTCCAACTGTTGTGGCTATGTGTGAGACATACACGGAGGTCATAGTCGTACTATTTATGTAGCAGAAATATTTAACAAGTAGTACTTGCAACGCAGAGGCATTGTGAGCCACAAAATTTTAACTAGACTGTAGCATTAGAATGTATTAAGGCCCTTTAGCTTTGTAATTAAGGAACCTATCTGACATTTCTCCAATATCTGGAGAAATGTGGGTCTCTTCCTCCCCTTACAGCACTCCTTCCCCCTCCGAGTGAGCTCTCCGCTGCAGTTGGGACGTTTGCTACCGATCTAAACTCGCGTTTAAAAGGGAGATGCCAGTGCAAGTGATGCCTCCTAACACATTAGTCGCAGTTGGTCCTTGTCCGTTAGAAGGATCCTTATGATTCCAAGTGTTGTGGCAATGTGTGACACATACAAGGAGGTCGTAGTAGTACTATTTATGTAGCAGAAATATTTAACAAGTGGTATTTGCAACGCAGAGGCATTGTGAGCCACAAAATTTTAACTAGACTGTGGCATTAGAATGTATTAAGTCCCTTTAGCTTTGTAATTAAGGAACCTATCTGACATTTCTCCAATATCTGGAGAAATGTGGGCCTCCTCCTCGCCTTATAGCCCTCCTTCGCTCTCCGAGTGAGCTCTCCGCTGCAGTTGGGACGTTCGCTACTGATCTAAACTCGCGGTTAAAAGAGAGATGCCAGTGCAAGTGAGGCCTCCTAACACATTAGTAGCGGTTGGTCCTTGTCCGTTAGAAGGATTCTTATGATTCCAACTGTTGTGGCTATGTGTGAGACATACACGGAGGGCATAGTCGTACTATTTATGTAGCAGAAATATTTAACAAGTAGTACTTGCAACGCAGAGGCATTGTGAGCCACAAAATTTTAACTAGACTGTGGCATTAGAATGTATTAAGTCCCTTTAGCTTTGTAATTAAGGAACCTATCTGACATTTCTCCAATATCTGGAGAAATGTGGGTCTCTTCCTCCCCTTACAGCCCTCCTTCCCCCTCCGAGTGAGCTCTCCGCTGCAGTTGGGACGTTCGCTACCGATCTAAACTCGCGGTTAAAAGGGAGATGCCAGTGCAAGTGATGCCTCCTAACACATTAGTCGTAGTTGGTCCTTGTCCGTTAGAAGGATCCTTATGATTCCAACTTTTGTGGCAATGTGTGACACATACAAGGAGGTCATAGTAGTACTATTTATGTAGCAGAAATATTTAACAAGTGGTACTTGCAACGCAGAGGCATTGTGAGCCACAAAATTTTAACTAGACTGTGGCATTAGAATGTATTAAGGCCCTTTAGCTTTGTAATTAAGGAACCTATCTGACATATCTCCAATATCTGGAGAAATGTGTGTCTCTTCCTCCCCTTACAGCCCTCCTTCCCCCTCCGAGTGAGCTCTCCGCTTCAGTTGGGACGTTCGCTACCGAACTAATCTCGCGTTTAAAAGGGAGATGAGAGTGCTAGTAATGCCTCCTAACACATTAGTCGCAGTTGGTCCCTGTCAGTTCCAAGGATCTTCATGATTCCAACTGTTGTCGCAATCTGTGACACATACATGGAGGTCGTAGTAGTAATATTTATGTAGCAGAAATATTTAACAAGTGGTACTTGCAACGCAGAGGCATTGTTAACCACAATATTTTAACTAGACTGTGGCATTAGAAGGTACTAAGTCCCTTTAGCTTTGTAATTAAGGAACCTATCTGACATTTCTCCAGTATCTGGAGAAATGTGGGCCTCCTCCTCCCCTACAGCCCTCCTTCCCTCTCCGAGTGAGCTCTCCGCTGCAGTTGGGACGTTCGCTACCGACCTAAACTCGCGTTTAAAAGGGAGATGCCAGTGCAAGTATTACCTCCTAACACATTAGTCGCAGTTGGTCCTTGTCCGTTCCAAGGATCCTTATGATTCCAACTGTTGTGGCAATGTGTGACACATACAAGGAGGTCATAGTAGTACTACTTATGTAGCAGAAATATTTAACAAGTGGTACTTGCAACGCAGAGGCATTGTGAGCCACAAAATTTTAACTAGACTGTGGCATTAGAATGTATTAAGTCCCTTTAGCTTTGTAATTAAGGAACCTATCTGAGATTTCTCCAAAATCTGGAGAAATCTGAGCCTCCTCCTCGCCTTATAGCCCTCCTTCCCTCTCCGAGTGAGCTCTCCGCAGCAGTTGGGACGTTCGCTACTGATCTAAACTCGCGGTTAAAAGAGAGATGCCAGTGCAAGTGAGGCCTCCTAACACATTAGTAGCAGTTGGTCCTTGTCAGTTCCAAGGATCCTTATGATTCCAACTGTTGTGGCAATGTGTGACACATACAAGGAGGTCATAGTAGTACTACTTATGTAGCAGAAATATTTAACAAGTGGTACTTGCAACGCAGAGGCATTGTGAGCCACAAAATTTTAACTAGACTGTGGCATTAGAATGTTTTAAGTCCCTTTAGCTTTGTAATTAAGGAACCTATCTGAGATTTCTCCAAAATCTGGAGAAATCTGAGCCTCCTCCTCGCCTTATAGCCCTCCTTCCCTCTCCGAGTGAGCTCTCCGCAGCAGTTGGGACGTTCGCTACTGATCTAAACTCGCGGTTAAAAGAGAGATGCCAGTGCAAGTGAGGCCTTCTAACACATTAGTAGCAGTTGGTCCTTGTCAGTTCCAAGGATCCTTATGATTCCAACTGTTGTGGCAATGTGTGACACATACAAGGAGGTCATAGTAGTACTATTTATGTAGCAGAAATATTTAACAAGTGGTACTTGCAACGCAGAGGCATTGTGAGCCACAAAATTTTAACTAGACTGTGGCATTAGAATGTATTAAGTCCCTTTAGCTTTGTAATTAAGGAACCTATCTGACATTTCTCCAATATCTGGAGAAATCTGGGCCTCCTCCTCGCCTTATAGCCCTCCTTCCCTCTCCGAGTGAGCTCCCCGCAGCAGTTGGGACGTTCGCTACAGATCTAAACTCGCGGTTAAAAGAGAGATGCCAGTGCAAGTGAGGCCTCCTAACACATTAGTAGCGGTTGGTCCTTGTCAGTTCCAAGGATCCTTATGATTCCAACTGTTGTGGCAATGTGTGACACATACAAGGAGGTCATAGTAGTACTATTTATGTAGCAGAAATATTTAACAAGTGGTACTTGCAACGCAGAGGCATTGTGAGCCACAATATTTTAACTAGACTGTGGCATTAGAATGTACTAAGTCCCTTTAGCTTTGTAATTAAGGAACCTATCTGACATTTCTCCAGTATCTGGAGAAATGTGGGCCTCCTCCTCCCCTACAGCCCTCCTTCCCTCTCCGAGTGAGCTCTCCGCTGCAGTTGGGACGTTCGCTACCGACCTAAACTCGCGTTTAAAAGGGAGATGCCAGTGCAAGTATTACCTCCTAACACATTAGTCGCAGTTGGTCCTTGTCCGTTCCAAGGATCCTTATGATTCCAACTGTTGTGGCAATGTGTGACACATACAAGGAGGTCATAGTAGTACTACTTATGTAGCAGAAATATTTAACAAGTGGTACTTGCAACGCAGAGGCATTGTGAGCCACAAAATTTTAACTAGACTGTGGCATTAGAATGTATTAAGTCCCTTTAGCTTTGTAATTAAGGAACCTATCTGACATTTCTCCAGTATCTGGAGAAATGTGGGCCTCCTCCTCCCCTACAGCCCTCCTTCCCTCTCCGAGTGAGCTCTCCGCTGCAGTTAGGACGTTCGCTACCGACCTAAACTCGCGTTTAAAAGGGAGATGCCAGTGCAAGTATTACCTCCTAACACATTAGTCGCAGTTGGTCCTTGTCCGTTCCAAGGATCCTTATGATTCCAACTGTTGTGGCAATGTGTGACACATACAAGGAGGTCATAGTAGTACTACTTATGTAGCAGAAATATATAACAAGTGGTACTTGCAACGCAGAGGCATTGTGAGCCACAATATTTTAACTAGACTGTGGCATTAGAATGTATTAAGTCCCTTTAGCTTTGTAATTAAGGAACCTATCTGCCATTTCTCCAGTATCTGGAGAAATGTGGGCCTCCTCCTCCCCTACAGCCCTCCCTCCCTCTCCGAGTGAGCTCTCCGCTGCAGTTGGGACGTTCGCTACCGCTCTAAACTCGCTGTTAAAAGGGAGATGCCAGTGCAAGTATTACCTCCTAACCCATTAGTCGCAGTTGGTCCTTGTCCGTTCCAAGGATCCTTATGATTCCAACTGTTGTGGCAATGTGTGACACATACAAGGAGGTCATAGTAGTACTACTTATGTAGCAGAAATATTTAACAAGTGGTACTTGCAACGCAGAGGCATTGTGAGGCACAACATTTTAACTACACTGTGGCATTAGAATGTATTAAGTCCCTGTAGCTTTGTAATGAAGGAACCTATCTGACATTTCTCCAATATCTGGAGAAATCTGGGCCTCCTCCTCGCCTTATAGCCCTCCTTCCCTCTCCGAGTGAGCTCTCCGCAGCAGTTGGGACGTTCGCTACTGATCTAAACTCGCGGTTAAAAGAGAGATGCCAGTGCAAGCGAGGCCTCCTAACACATTAGTAGCAGTTGGTCCTTGTCAGCTCCAAGGATCCTTATGATTCCAACTGTTGTGGCAATGTGTGACACATACAAGGAGGTCATAGTAGTACTACTTATGTAGCAGAAATATTTAACAAGTGGTACTTGCAACGCAGAGGCATTGTGAGCCACAAAATTTTAACTAGACTGTGGCATTAGAATGTATTAAGTCCATTTAGCTTTGTAATTAAGGAACCTATCTGAGATTTCTCCAAAATCTGGAGAAATCTGAGCCTCCTCCTCGCCTTATAGCCCTCCTTCCCTCTCCGAGTGAGCTCTCCGCAGCAGTTGGGACGTTCGCTACTGATCTAAACTCGCGGTTAAAAGAGACATGGCAGTGCAAGTGAGGCCTCCTAACACATTAGTAGCAGTTGGTCCTTGTCAGTTCCAAGGATCCTTATGATTCCAACTATTGTGGCAATGTGTGACACATACAAGGAGGTCATAGTAGTACTATTTATGTAGCAGAAATATTTAACAAGTGGTACTTGCAACGCAGAGGCATTGTGAGCCACAAAATTTTAACTAGACTGTGGCATTAGAATGTATTAAGTCCCTTTAGCTTTGTAATTAAGGAACCTATCTGACATTTCTCCAATATCTGGAGAAATCTGGGCCTCCTCCTCGCCTTATAGCCCTCCTTCCCTCTCCGAGTGAGCTCCCCGCAGCAGTTGGGACGTTCGCTACAGATCTAAACTCGCGGTTAAAAGAGAGATGCCAGTGCAAGTGAGGCCTCCTAACACATTAGTAGCAGTTGGTCCTTGTCAGTTCCAAGGATCCTTATGATTCCAACTGTTGTGGCAATGTGTGACACATACAAGGAGGTCATAGTAGTACTATTTATGTAGCAGAAATATTTAACAAGTGGTACTTGCAACGCAGAGGCATTGTGAGCCACAATATTTTAACTAGACTGTGGCATTAGAATGTACTAAGTCCCTTTAGCTTTGTAATTAAGGAACCTATCTGACATTTCTCCAGTATCTGGAGAAATGTGGGCCATCTCCTCCCCTACAGCCCTCCTTCCCTCTCCGAGTGAGCTCTCCGCTGCAGTTGGGACGTTCGCTACCGACCTAAACTCGCGTTTAAAAGGGAGATGCCAGTGCAAGTATTACCTCCTAACACATTAGTCGCAGTTGGTCCTTGTCCGTTCCAAGGATCCTTATGATTCCAACTGTTGTGGCAATGTGTGACACATACAAGGAGGTCATAGTAGTACTACTTATGTAGCAGAAATATTTAACAAGTGGTACTTGCAACGCAGAGGCATTGTTAACCACAATATTTTAACTAGACTGTGGCATTAGAATGTACTAAGTCCCTTTAGCTTTGTAATTAAGGAACCTATCTGACATTTCTCCAGTATCTGGAGAAATGTGGGCCTCCTCCTCCCCTACAGCCCTCCTTCCCTCTCCGAGTGAGCTCTCCGCTGCAGTTGGGACGTTCGCTACCGACCTAAACTCGCGTTTAAAAGGGAGATGCCAGTGCAAGTATTACCTCCTAACACATTAGTCGCAGTTGGTCCTTGTCCGTTCCAAGGATCCTTATGATTCCAACTGTTGTGGCAATGTGTGACACATACAAGGAGGTCATAGTAGTACTACTTATGTAGCAGAAATATTTAACAAGTGGTACTTGCAACGCAGAGGCATTGTGAGCCACAATATTTTAACTAGACTGTGGCATTAGAATGTACTAAGTCCCTTTAGCTTTGTAATTAAGGAACCTATCTGACATTTCTCCAGTATCTGGAGAAATGTGGGCCTCCTCCTCCCCTACAGCCCTCCTTCCCTCTCCGAGTGAGCTCTCCGCTGCAGTTGGGACGTTCGCTACCGACCTAAACTCGCGTTTAAAAGGGAGATGCCAGTGCAAGTATTACCTCCTAACACATTAGTCGCAGTTGGTCATTGTCCGTTCCAAGGATCCTTATGATTCCAACTGTTGTGGCAATGTGTGACACATACAAGGAGGTCATAGTAGTACTACTTATGTAGCAGAAATATTTAACAAGTGGTACTTGCAACGCAGAGGCATTGTGAGCCACAAAATTTTAACTAGACTGTGGCATTAGAATGTATTAAGTCCCTTTAGCTTTGTAATTAAGGAACCTATCTGAGATTTCTCCAAAATCTGGAGAAATCTGAGCCTCCTCCTCGCCTTATAGCCCTCCTTCCCTCTCCGAGTGAGCTCTCCGCAGCAGTTGGGACGTTCGCTACTGATCTAAACTCGCGGTTAAAAGAGAGATGCCAGTGCAAGTGAGGCCTCCTAACACATTAGTAGCAGTTGGTCCTTGTCAGTTCCAAGGATCCTTATGATTCCAACTGTTGTGGCAATGTGTGACACATACAAGGAGGTCATAGTAGTACTATTTATGTAGCAGAAATATTTAACAAGTGGTACTTGCAACGCAGAGGCATTGTGAGCCACAAAATTTTAACTAGACTGTGGCATTAGAATGTATTAAGTCCCTTTAGCTTTGTAATTAAGGAACCTATCTGACATTTCTCCAATATCTGGAGAAATCTGGGCCTCCTCCTCGCCTTATAGCCCTCCTTCCCTCTCTGAGTGAGCTCCCCGCAGCAGTTGGGACGTTCGCTACCGATCTAAACTCGCGGTGAAAAGAGAGATGAAAGTGCAACTGAAGCCTCCTAACACATTAGTCGCAGTTGGTCCTTGTCCGTTCCAAGGATCTTCATGTTTCCAACTGTTGTCGCAATGTGTGACACATACAAGGAGGTCATAGTAGTACTATTAATGTTGCAGAAATATTTAACAAGTGGTACTTGCCACGCAGAAGCATTGTGAGCCACAAAATTTTAACTAGACTGTGGCATTAGAATGTATTAAAACCCTTTAGCTTTGTAATTAAGGAACCTATCTGACATTTCTCCAATATCTGGAGAAATGTGGGCCTCCTCCTCCCCTTACAGCCCTCCTTCCCTCTTCGAGTGAGCTCTCCACTGCAGTTGGGACGTTCGCTACCGCTCTAAACTCGCTGTTAAAAGGGAGATGCCAGTGCAACTGATACTTCCTAACCCATTAGTCGCAGTTGGTCCTTGTCCGTTCCAAGGATCCTTATGATTCCAACTGTTGTGGCAATGTGTGACATATTCAAGGAGGTCATAGTAGTACTATTAATGTTGCAGAAATATTTAACAAGTGGTACTTGCAACGTAGAGGCTTTGTGAGCCACAAAATCTTAACTAGACTGTGGCATTAGAATGTAATAAAACCCTTTAGCTTTGTAATTACGTATACTGTGGCATTAGAATGTATTAAGTCCCTTTAGCTTTGTAATGAAGGAACCTATCTGACATTTCTCCAATACCTGGAGAAATAGGGGCCTCCTCCTCCCCTTATAGCCCTCCTTCCCTCTCCGAGTGAGCTCTCCGCTGCAGTTGGGACGTTCGCTACCGATCTAAACTCGCGTTTAAAAGGGAGGTGCCAGTGCAAGTAATGCCTCCTAACACATTAGTCGCAGTTGGTCCTTGTCAGTTCCAAGGATCTTCATGATTCCAACTGTTGTCGCAATGTGTGACACGTACATGGAGGTCGTAGTAGTACTATTTATGAAGCAGAAATATTTAACAAGTTGTACTTTCAATGCAGAGGCATTGTGAGCCACAAAATTTTACGTATACTGTGGCATTAGAATGTATTAAGTCCCTTTAGCTTTGTAATGAAGGAACCTATCTGACATTTCTCCAATACCTGGAGAAATAGGGGCCTCCTCCACCCCTTATAGCCCTCCTTCCCTCTCCGAGTGAGCTCTCCGCTGCAGTTGGGACGTTCGCTACCGATCTAAACTCGCGTTTAAAAGGGAGATGCCAGTGCAAGTAATGCCTCTTAACACATTAGTCGCAGTTGGTCCTTGTCAGTTCCAAGGATCTTCATGATTCCAACTGTTGTCGCAATGTGTGACACGTACATGGAGGTCGTAGTAGTACTATTTATGTAGCAGAAATATTTAACAAGTGGTATTTGCAACACAGAGGCATTGTGAGACACAACATTTTAAGTACACTGTGGCATTAGAATGTATTAAGTCCCCTTAGCTTTGTAATGAAGGAACCTATCTGACATTTCTCCAATATCTGGAGAAATAGGGGCCTCCTCCTCCCCTTATAGCCCTCCTTCCCTCTCCGAGTGAGCTCTCCGCTGCAGTTGGGACGTTCGCTACCGATCTAAACTCGCGTTTAAAAGGGAGATGCCAGTGCAAGTAATGCCTCCTAACACATTAGTCGCAGTTGGTCCTTGTCAGTTCCAAGGATCTTCATGATTCCAACTGTTGTCGCAATGTGTGACACGTACATGGAGGTCGTAGTAGTACTATTTATGAAGCAGAAATATTTAACAAGTTGTACTTTCAATGCAGAGGCATTGTGAGCCACAAAATTTTACGTATACTGTGGCATTAGAATGTATTAAGTCCCTTTAGCTTTGTAATGAAGGAACCTATCTGACATTTCTCCAATACCTGGAGAAATAGGGGCCTCCTCCTCCCCTTATAGCCCTCCTTCCCTCTCCGAGTGAGCTCTCCGCTGCAGTTGGGACGTTCGCTACCGATCTAAACTCGCGTTTAAAAGGGAGATGCCAGTGCAAGTAATGCCTCTTAACACATTAGTCGCAGTTGGTCCTTGTCAGTTCCAAGGATCTTCATGATTCCAACTGTTGTCGCAATGTGTGACACGTACATGGAGGTCGTAGTAGTACTATTTATGTAGCAGAAATATTTAACAAGTGGTATTTGCAACACAGAGGCATTGTGAGACACAACATTTTAAGTACACTGTGGCATTAGAATGTATTAAGTCCCTTTAGCTTTGTAATGAAGGAACCTATCTGACATTTCTCCAATATCTGGAGAAATAGGGGCCTCCTCCTCCCCTTATAGCCCTCCTTCCCTCTCCGAGTGAGCTCTCCGCTGCAGTTGGGACGGTCGCTACGGATCTAAACTAGCGTTTAAAAGGGAGATGCCAGTGCAAGTAATGCCTCCTAACACATTAGTCGCAGTTGGTCCTTGTCAGTTCCAAGGATCTTCATGATTCCAACTGTTGTCGCAATGTGTGACACGTACATGGAGGTCGTAGTAGTACTATTTATGAAGCAGAAATATTTAACAAGTTGTACTTTCAATGCAGAGGCATTGTGAGCCACAAAATTTTACGTATACTGTGGCATTAGAATGTATTAAGTCCCTTTAGCTTTGTAATGAAGGAACCTATCTGACATTTCTCCAATACCTGGAGAAATAGGGGCCTCCTCCTCCCCTTATAGCCCTCCTTCCCTCTCCGAGTGAGCTCTCCGCTGCAGTTGGGACGTTCGCTACCGATCTAAACTCGCGTTTAAAAGGGAGATGCCAGTGCAAGTAATGCCTATTAACACATTAGTCGCAGTTGGTCCTTGTCAGTTCCAAGGATCTTCATGATTCCAACTGTTGTCGCAATGTGTGACACGTACATGGAGGTCGTAGTAGTACTATTTATGTAGCAGGAATATTTAACAAGTGGTATTTGCAACACAGAGGCATTGTGAGACACAACATTTTAAGTACACTGTGGCATTAGAATGTATTAAGTCCCTTTAGCTTTGTAATGAAGGAACCTATCTGACATTTCTCCAATATCTGGAGAAATAGGGGCCTCCTACTCCCCTTATAGCCCTCCTTCCCTCTCCGAGTGAGCTCTCCGCTGGAGTTGGGGTTGTTCGCTACCGATCTAAACTCGCGTTAAAAGGGAGATGCCAGTGCAAGTAATGCCTCCTAACACATTAGTCGCAGTTGGTCCTTGTCAGTTCCAAGGATCTTCATGATTCCAACTGTTGTCGCAATGTGTGACACGTACATGGAGGTCGTAGTAGTACTATTTATGAAGCATAAATATTTAACAAGTTGTACTTTCAATGCAGAGGCATTGTGAGCCACAAAATTTTACGTATACTGTGGCATTAGAATGTATTAAGTCCCTTTAGCTTTGTAATGAAGGAACCTATCTGACATTTCTCCAATACCTGGAGAAATAGGGGCCTCCTCCTCCCCTTATAGCCCTCCTTCCCTCTCCGAGTGAGCTCTCCGCTGCAGTTGGGACGTTCGCTACCGATCAAAACTCGCGTTTAAAAGGGAGATGCCAGTGCAAGTAATGCCTCCTAACACATTAGTCGCAGTTGGTCCTTGTCAGTTCCAAGGATCTTCATGATTCCAACTGTTGTCGCAATGTGTGACACGTACATGGAGGTCGTAGTAGTACTATTTATGTAGCAGAAATATTTAACAAGTGGTACTTTCAACGCAGAGGCATTGTGAGCCACAAAATTTTACGTATACTTTGGCATTAGAACGTATGAATTCCCTTTAGCTTTGTAATTAAGGAACCTATCTGACATTTCTCCAATATCTGGAGAAATAGTGGCCTCCTCCTCCCCTTATAGCCCTCCTTCCCTCTCCGAGTGAGCTCTCCGCTGCAGTTGGGACGTTCGCTACCGATCTAAACTCGCGTTTAAAAGGGAGATGCCAGTGCAAGTAATGCCTCCTAACACAGTAGTCGCAGTTGGTCCTTGTCAGTTCCAAGGCTCTTCATGATTCCAACTGTTGTCGCAATGTGTGACACGTACATGGAGGTCGTAGTAGTACTATTTATGTAGCAGAAATATTTAACAAGTGGTACTTTCAACGCAGAGGCATTGTGAGCCACAAAATTTTACGTATACTTTGGCATTAGAACGTATGAAGTCCCTTTAGCTTTGTAATGAAGGAACCTATCTGACATTTCTCCAATATCTGGAGAAATAGAGGCCTCTTCCTCCCCTTATAGCCCTCCTTCCCTCTCCGAGTGAGCTCTCCGCTGCAGTTGGGACGTTCGCTACCGATCTAAACTCGCGTTTAAAAGGGAGATGCCAGTGCAAGTAATGCCTCCTAACACATTAGTCGCAGTTGGTCCTTGTCAGCTCCAACGATCTTCATGATTGCAACTGTTGTCGCAATGTGTGACACATACATGGAGGTCGTAGTAGTACTATTTATGTAGCAGAAATATTTAACAAGTGGTACTTGCAACGCAGAGTCATTGTGAGACACAACATTTTAACTACACTGTGGCATTAGAATGTATTAAGTCCCTTTAGCTTTGTAATGAAGGAACCTATCTGACATTTCTCCAATATCTGGAGAAATAGAGGCCTCTTCCTCCCCTTATAGCCCTCCTTCCCTCTCCGAGTGAGCTCTCCGCTGCAGTTGGGACGTTCGCTACCGATCAAAACTCGCATTTAAAAGGGAGATGCCAGTGCAAGTAATGCCTCCTAACACATTAGTCGCAGTTGGTCCTTGTCAGTTCCAAGGATCTTCATGATTCCAACTGTTGTCGCAATGTGTGACACATACATGGAGGTCGTAGTAGTACTATTTATGTAGCAGAAATATTTAGCAAGTGGTACTTGCAACGCAGAGGCATTGTGAGACACAACATTTTAACTACACTGTGGCAGAAGAATGTATTAAGTCCCTTTAGCTTTGTAATGAAGGAACCTATCTGACATTTCTCCAATATCTGGAGAAATAGGGGCCACCTCCTCCCATTATAGCCCTCCTTCCCTCTCCGAGTGAGCTCTCCGCTTCAGTTGGGACGTTCGCTACCGATCTAAACTCGCGTTTAAAAGGGAGATGCCAGTGCAAGTAATGGCTCCCAACGCATTAGTCGCAGTTGGTCCTTGTCAGCTCCAACGATCTTCATGATTGCAACTGTTGTCGCAATGTGTGACACATACATGGAGGTCGTAGTAGTACTATTTATGTAGCAGAAATATTTAACAAGTTGTACTTTCAACGCAGAGGCATTGTGAGATACAACATTTTAACTACACTGTGGCATTAGAATGTATTAAGTCCCTTTAGCTTCGTAATTAAGGAACCTATCTGACATTTCTCCAATATCTGGAGAAATAGGTGCCTCCTCCTCCCCTTATAGCCCTCCATCCCTCTCCGAGTGAGCTCTCCGCTGCAGTTGGGACGTTCGCTACCGATCTAAACTCGCGTTTAAAAGGGAGATGCCAGTGCAAGTAATGCCTCCTAACACATTAGTCGCAGTTGGTCCTTGTCAGTTCCAAGGATCTTCATGATTCCAACTGTTGTCGCAATGTGTGACACATACATGGAGGTCGTAGTAGTACTATTTATGTAGCAGAAATATTTAGCATTGGTACTTGCAACGCAGTGGCATTGTGAGACACAACATTTTACTACACTGTGGCATTAGAATGTATTAAGTCCCTTTAGCTTTGTAATTAAGGAACCTATCTGACATTTCTCCAATATCTGGAGAAATAGGGGCCACCTCCTCCCATTATAGCCCTCCTTCCCTCTCCGAGTGAGCTCTCCGCTTCAGTTGGGACGTTCGCTACCGATCTAAACTCGCGTTCAAAAGGGAGATGCCAGTGCAAGTAATGGCTCCCAACACATTAGTCGCAGTTGGTCCTTGTCAGCTCCAACGATCTTCATGATTGCAACTGTTGTCGCAATGTGTGACACATACATGGAGGTCGTAGTAGTACTATTTATGTAGCAGAAATATTTAACAAGTTGTACTTTCAACGCAGAGGCATTGTGAGATACAACATTTTACCTACACTGTGGCATTAGAATGTATTAAGTCCCTTTAGCTTCGTAATTAAGGAACCTATCTGACATTTCTCCAATATCTGGAGAAATAGGTGCCTCCTCCTCCCCTTATAGCCCTCCATCCCTCTCCGAGTGAGCTCTCCGCTGCAGTTGGGACGTTCGCTACCGATCTAAACTCGCGTTTAAAAGGGAGATGCCAGTGCAAGTAATGCCTCCTAACACATTAGTCGCTGTTGGTCCTTATCAGTTCCAACGATCTTCATGATTCCAATTGTTGTCGCAATGTGTGACACATACATGGAGGTCGTAGTAGTACTATTTATGTAGCAGAAATATTTAACAAGTGGTACTTGCAACGCAGAGGCATTGTGAGACACAACATTTTAACTATACTGTGGCATTAGAATGTATTAAGTCCCTTTAGCTTTGTAATGAAGGAACCTATCTGACATTTCTCCAATATCTGGAGAAATAGGGGCCTCCTCCTCCCCTTATAGCCCTCCTTCCGTCTCCGAGTGAGCTCTCCGCTGCAGTTGGGACGCTCGCTACCGATCTAAACTCGCGTTTAAAAGGGAGATGCCAGTGCAAGTTATGCCTCCTAACACATTAGTCGCAGTTGGTCCTTGTCAGTTCCAAGGATCTTCATGATTCCAACTGTTGTCGCAATGTTTGACACATACATGGAGGTCGTAGTAGTACTATTTATGTAGCAGAAATATTTAACAAGTGGTACTTGCAACGCAGAGGCATTGTAAGACACAACATTTTAACTACACTGTGGCATTAGAATGTATTAAGTCCCTGTAGCTTTGTAATGAAGGAACCTATCTGACATTTCTCCAATATCTGGAAAAATGGGAGCCGCCTCCTCTTCCCCTTATAGCCATCCTTCCCTCTCCAAGTGAGCTCTCCGGTTTAGTTGGGACGTTCGCTACCGATCTAAACTCGCGATTAAAAGGGAGATGCCAGTGCAAGTAATGCCTTCTAACACATTAGTCGCAGTTGGTCCTTGTCAGTTCCAAGGATCTTCATGATTCCAACTGTTGTCGCAATGTGTGACACATACATGAAGGTCGTAGTAGTACTATTTATGTAGCAGAAATATTTAACAAGTGGTATTTGCTATGCAGAGGCATTGTAAGACACAACATTTTAACTACACTGTGGCATTAGAATGTATTATGTCCCTTTAGCTTTGTAATGAAGGAATCTATCTGACATTCCTCCAATATCTGGAGAAATAGGGGCCTCCTCCTCCCCTTATAGCCCTCCTTCCCTCTCCGAGTGAGCTCTCCGCTGCAGTTGGGACGTTCGTACCGATCTAAACTCGCGTTTAAAAGGGAGATGCCAGTGCAAGTAATGCCTCCTAACACATTAGTCGCTGTTGGTCCTTGTCAGTTCCAACGATCTTCATGATTGCAACTGTTGTCGCAATGTGTGACACATACATGGAGGTCGTAGTAGTACTATTTATGTAGCAGAAATATTTAACAAGTGGTACTTGCAACGCACATTCATTGTGAGACACAACATTCTAACTACACTGTGGCATTAGAATGTATTAAGTCCCTTTAACTTTGTAATTAAGGAACCTATCTGACATTTCTCCAATATCTGGAGAAATAGGGGCCTCCTCCTCACCTTATAGCCCTCCTTCCCTCTTCGAGTGAGCTCTCCGCTGAAGTTGGGACGTTCGCATCCGATCTAAACTCGCGTTTAAAAGGGAGATGCCAGTGCAAGTAATGCCTCCTAACACATTAGTCGCAGTTGGTCCTTGTCAGTTCCAACGATCTTCATGATTCCAACTGTTGTCGCAATGTGTGACACATACATGGAGGTCGTAGTAGTACTATTTATGTAGCAGAAATATTTAACAAGTGGTACTTGCAACGCAGAGGCATTGTGAGACACAACATTTTAACTACACTGTAGCATTAGAATGTATTAAGTCCCTTTAGCTTTGTAATTAAGGAACCTATCTGACATTTCTCCAATATCTGGAGAAATAGGGGCCTCCTCCTCACCTTATAGCCCTCCTTCCCTCTTCGAGTGAGCTCTCCGCTGCAGTTGGGACGTTCGCATCCGATCTAAACTCGCGTTTAAAAGGGAGATGCCAGTGCAAGTAATGCCTCCTAACACATTAGTCGCAGTGGGTCCTTGTCAGTTCCAACGATCTTCATGATTCCAACTGTTGTCACAATGTGTGACACATACATGAAGTTCGTAGTAGTACTATTTATGTAGCAGAAATGTTTAACAAGTGGTACTTGCTATGCAGAGGCATTGTAAGACACAACATGTTAACTACACTGTGGCATTAGAATGTATTAAGTCCCTGTAGCTTTGGAATGAAGGAACCTATCTGACATTTCTCCAATATCTGGAGAAATAGGGGCCTCTTCCTCCCCTTATAGCCCTCCTTCCCTCTCCGAGTGAGCTCTCCGCTTCAGTTGGGACGTTCGCTACCGATCTAAACTCGCGTTTAAAAGGGAGATGCCAGTGCAAGTAATGCCTGCTAACACATTAGTCGCTGTTGGTCCTTGTCAGCTCCAACGATCTTCATGATTGCAACTGTTGTCGCAATATGTGACACATACATGGAGGTCGTAGTAGTACTATTTATGTAGCAGAAATATTTAACAAGTTGTACTTTCAACGCAGAGGCATTGTGAGACACAACATTTTAACTACACTGTGGCATTAGAATGTATTAAGTCCCTTTAGCTTTGTAATTAAGGAACCTATCTGACATTTCTCCAATATCTTGGGAAATAGGGGCCTCGTCCTCCCCTTATAGCCCTCCTTCACTCTCCGAGTGAGCTCTCCACTGCAGTTGGTACGTTCGTTACCGAACTAAACTCGCGTTTAAAAGGGAGAGGCCAGTGCAAGTAATGCCTCCTAAAACATTAGTCGCAGTTGGTCCTTGTCAGTTCCAAGGATCTTCATGTTTCCAACTGTTGTCGCGATGTGTGACACATACATGGAGGTCGTCGTAGTACTATTTATGTAGCAGAAATATTTAACAAGTGGTACTTGCAACGCAGAGGCATTGTGAGACACAACATTTTAACTACACTGTGGCATTAGAATGTATTAAGTCCCTTTAGCTTTGTAATGAAGGAACCTATCTGACATTTCTCCAATATCTGGAGAAATAGAGGCCTCCTCCTCCCCTTATAGCCCTCCTTCCCTCTCCGAGTGAGCTCTCCGCTGCAGTTGGGACGTTCGCTACGGATCTAAACTCGCGTTTAAAAGGGAGATGCCAGTGCAAGTAATGCCTCCTAACACATTAGTCGCAGTTGGTCCTTGTCAGTTCCAACGATCTTCATGATTCCAACTGTGATCGCAATGTGTGACACATACATGGAGGTCGTAGTAGTACTATTTATGTAGCAGAAATATTTAACAAGTGGTACTTGCAACGCACATTCATTGTGAGACACAACATTCTAACTACACTGTGGCATTAGAATGTATTAAGTCCCTTTAACTTTGTAATTAAGGAACCTATCTGACATTTCTCCAATATCTGGAGAAATAGGGGCCTCCTCCTCACCTTATAGCCCTCCTTCCCTCTTCGAGTGAGCTCTCCGCTGCAGTTGGGACGTTCGCATCCGATCTAAACTCGCGTTTAAAAGGGAGATGCCAGTGCAAGTAATGCCTCCTAACACATTAGTCGCAGTGGGTCCTTGTCAGTTCCAACGATCTTCATGATTCCAACTGTTGTCACAATGTGTGACACATACATGGAGGTCGTAGTAGTACTATTTATGTAGCAGAAATATTTAACAAGTGGTACTTGCAACGCAGAGGCATTGTGAGACACAACATTTTAACTACACTGTGGCATTAGAATGTATTAAGTCCCTTTAGCTTTGTAATTAAGGAACCTATCTGACATTTGTCCGATATCTGGAGAAATAGGGGCCTCCTCCTCACCTTATAGCCCTCCTTCCCTCTCCGAGTGAGCTCTCCGCTGAAGTTGGGACGGTCGCTACGGATCTAAACTCGCGTTTAAAAGGGAGATGCCAGTGCAAGTAATTCCTCCTAACACATTAGTCGCTGTTGGTCCTTGTCAGTTCCAACGATCTTCATGATTCCAACTGTGGTCGCAATGTGTGACACATACATGGAGGTCGTAGTAGTACTATTTATGTAGCAGAAATATTTAACAAGTGGTACTTGCAACGCACATTCATTGTGAGACACAACATTCTAACTACACTGTGGCATTAGAATGTATTAAGTCCCTTTAACTTTGTAATTAAGGAACCTATCTGACATTTCTCCGATATCTGGAGAAATAGGGGCCTCCTCCTCACCTTATAGCCCTCCTTCCCTCTTCGAGTGAGCTCTCCACTGCAGTTGGGACGTTCGCTACCGATCTAAACTCGCGTTTAAAAGGGAGATGCCAGTGCAAGTAATGCCTCCTAAATCATTTGTCGCAGTTGGCCCTTGTCACTTCCAAGGGTCTTCATGATTCCAACTGTTGTCGCAATGTGTGACACATACATGAAGATCGTAGTAGTACTATTTATGTAGCAGAAATATTTAACAAGTTGTACTTTCATCGCAGAGGCATTGTGAGGCACAACATTTTAACTACACTGTGGCAGAAGAATGTATTAAGTCCCTTTAGCTTTGTAATGAAGGAACCTATCTGACATTTCTCCAATATCTGGAGAAATGGGAGCCGCCTCCTCTTCCCCTTATAGCCATCCTTCCCTCTCCAAGTGAGCTCTCCGCTGCAGTTGGGACGTTCGCTACCGATCTAAACTCGCGTTTAAAAGGGAGATGCCAGTGCAAGTAATGCATTCTAACAGATTAGTCGCAGTTGGTCCTTGTCAGTTCCACGGATCTTCATGATTCCAATTGTTGTCGCAATGTGTGACACATACATGAAGGTCGTAGTAGTACTATTTATGTAGCAGAAATGTTTAACAAGTGGTACTTGCAACGCACATTCATTGTGAGACACAACATTTTAACTACACTGTGGCATTAGAATTTATTAAGTCCCTGTAGCTTTGTAATGAAGGAACCTATCTGACATTTCTCCAATATCTGGAGAAATAGGAGCCTCCTCCTCCCCTTATAGCCCTCCTTCCCTCTCCGAGTGAGCTCTCCGCTTCAGTTGGGACGTTCGCTACCGATCTAAACTCGCGTTTATAAGGGAGATGCCAGTGCAAGTAATGCCTCCTAACACATTAGTCGCAGTTGGTCCTTGTCAGTTCCAAGGATCTTCATGATTCCAACTGTTGTCGCAATGTGTGACACATACATGGAGGTCGTAGTGGTACTATTTATGTAGCAGAAATATTTAGCAAGTGGTACTTGCAACGCAGAGGCATTGTGAGACACAACATTTTAACTACACTGTGGCATTAGAATGTATTAAGTCCCTTTAGCTTTGTAATGAAGGAACCTATCTGACATTTCTCCAATATCTGGAGAAATGGGAGCCGCCACCTCTTCCCCTTATAGCCCTCCTTCCCTCTCCGAGTGAGCTCTCCGCTGCAGTTGGGACGTTCGCTACCGATCCAAACTCGAGGTTAAAAGGGAGATGCCAGTGCAAGTAATGGCTCCTAACACATTAGTCGCAGTTGGTCCTTGTCAGCTCCAACGATCTTCATGATTCCAACTGTTGTCGCAATGTGTGACACATACATGGAGGTCGTAGTAGTACTATTTATGTAGCAGAAATATTTAACAAGTTGTACTTTCAACGCAGAGGCATTGTGAGGCACAACATTTTAACTACACTGTGGCATTAGAATGTATTAAGTCGCTTTAGCTTTGTAATTAAGGAACCTATCTGACATTTCTCCAATATCTGGAGAAATAGGGGCCTCCTCCTCCCCTTATAGCCCTCCTTCCCTCTCCGAGTGAGCTCTCCGCTGCAGTTGGGACGTTCGCTACCGATCCAAACTCGAGGTTAAAAGGGAGATGCCAGTGCAAGTAATGGCTCCTAACACATTAGTCGCAGTTGGTCCTTGTCAGCTCCAACGATCTTCATGATTCCAACTGTTGTCGCAATGTGTGACACATACATGGAGGTCGTAGTAGTACTATTTATGTAGCAGAAATATTTAACAAGTGGTATTTGCAATGCAGAGGCATTGTGAGACACAACATTTTAACTACACTGTGGCATTAGAATGTATTAAGTCCCTTTAGCTTTGTAATTAAGGAACCTATCTGACATTTCTCCGATATCTGGAGAAATAGGGGCCTCCTCCTCACCTTATAGCCCTCCTTCCCTCTCCGAGTGAGCTCTCCGCTGAAGTTGGGACGGTCGCTACGGATCTAACCTCGCGTTTAAAAGGGAGATGCCAGTGCAAGTAATGCCTCCTAACACATTAGTCCTCGTTGGTCCTTGTCAGTTCCAACGATCTTCATGATTCCAACTGTGGTCGCAATGTGTGACACATACATGGAGGTCGTAGTAGTACTATTTATGTAGCAGAAATATTTAACAAGTGGTACTTGCAACGCACATTCATTGTGAGACACAACATTCTAACTACACTGTGGCATTAGAATGTATTAAGTCCCTTTAACTTTGTAATTAAGGAACCTATCTGACATTTCTCCGATATCTGGAGAAATAGGGGCCTCCTCCTCACCTTATAGCCCTCCTTCCCTCTTCGAGTGAGCTCTCCGCTGCTGTTGGGACGTTCGCTACCGATCTAAACTCGCGTTTAAAAGGGAGATGCCAGTGCAAGTAATGCCTCCTAAATCATTTGTCGCAGTTGGCCCTTGTCACTTCCAAGGATCTTCATGATTCCAACTGTTGTCGCAATGTGTGACACATACATGAAGGTCGTAGTAGTACTATTTATGTAGCAGAAATATTTAACAAGTTGTACTTTCAACGCAGAGGCATTGTGAGCCACAAAATTTTACGTATACTGTGGCATTAGAAAGTATGAAGTCCCTTTAGCTTTGTAATTAAGGAACCTATCTGACATTTCTCCAATATCTGGAGAAATAGGGGCCTCCTCCTCCCCTTATAGCCCTCCTTCCCTCTCCGAGTGAGCTCTCCACTGCAGTTGGGACGTTCGCTACGGATCTAAACTCGCGTTTAAAAGGGAGATGCCAGTGCAAGTAATGCCTCCTAACACATTAGTCGCAGTTGGTCCTTGTCAGTTCCAAGTATCTTCATGATTCCAACTGTTGTCGCAATGTGTGACACATACATGGAGGTCGTAGTAGTACTATTTCTGTAGCAGAAATATTTAACAAGTGGTACTTGCAACGCAGAGGCATTGTGAGACACAACATTTTAACTACACTGTGGCATTAGAATGTATTAAGTCCCTGTAGCTTTGTAATGAAGGAACCTATCTGACATTTCTCCAATATCTGGAGAAATAGGGGCCTCTTCCTCCCCTTATAGCCCTCCTTCCCTCTCCGAGTGAGCTCTCCGCTTCAGTTGGGACGTTCGCTACCGATCTAAACTCGCGTTTAAAAGGGAGATGCCAGTGCAAGTAATGCCTCCTAACACATTAGTCGCTGTTGGTCCTTGTCAGCTCCAACGATCTTCATGATTGCAACTGTTGTCGCAGTCTGTGACACATACATGGAGGTCGTAGTAGTACTATTTATGTAGCAGAAATGTTTAACAAGTGGTACTTGCAACGCAGAGGCATTGTGAGACACAACATTTTAACTTCACTGTGGCATTAGAATGTATAAAGTCCTTTTAGCTTTGTAATGAAGGAACCTATCTGACATTTCTCCAATATCTGGAGAAATGGGAGCCGCCTCCTCTTCCCCTTATAGCCATCCTTCCCTCTCCAAGTGAGCTCTCCGCTGCAGTTGGGACGTTCGCTACCGATCTAAACTCGCGTTTAAAAGGGAGATGCCAGTGCAAGTAATGCCTCCTAACACATTAGTCGCAGTTGGTCCTTGTCAGTTCCAAGGATGTTCATGATTCCAACTATTGTCGCAATGTGTGACACATACATGGAGGTCGTAGTAGTACTATTTACGTAGCAGAAATATTTAGCAAGTGGTACTTGCAACGCAGAGGCATTGTGAGACACAACATTTTAACTACACTGTGGCATTAGAATGTATTAAGTCACTTTAGCTTTGTAATGAAGGAACCTATCTGACATTTCTCCAATATCTGGAGAAATAGGGGCCTCCTCTTCCCCTTATAGCCCTCCTTCCCTCTCCGAGTGAGCTCTCCGCTGCAGTTGGGACGTTCGCTACCGGTCTAAACTCGCGTTTAAAAGGGAGATGCCAGTGCAAGTAATGGCTCCTAACACATTAGTCGCAGTTGGTCCTTGTCAGCTCCAACGATCTTCATGATTCCAACTGTTGTCGCAATGTGTGACACATACATGGAGGTCGTAGTAGTACTATTTATGTAGCAGAAATATTTAACAAGTTGTACTTTCAACGCAGAGGCATTGTGAGGCACAACATTTTAACTACACTGTGGCATTAGAATGTATTAAGTCGCTTTAGCTTTGTAATTAAGGAACCTATCTGACATTTCTCCAATATCTGGAGAAATAGGGGCCTCCTCCTCCCCTTATAGCCCTCCTTCACTCTCCGAGTGATCTCTCCACTGCAGTTGGTACGTTCGTTACCGATCTAAACTCGCGTTTAAAAGGGAGATGCCAGTGCAAGTAATGCCTCCTAACACATTAGTCGCAGTTGGTCCTTGTCAGTTCCAAGGACCTTCATGATTGTAACTTTTGTCGCAGTCTGTGACACATACATGGAGGTCGTAGTAGTACTATTTATGTAGCAGAAATATTTAACAAGTGGTACTTGCAACGCAGAGGCATTGTGAGACACAACATTTTAACTACACTGTGGCATTAGAATGTATTAAGTCCCTGTAGCTTTGTAATGAAGGGACCTATCTGACATTTCTCCAATATCTGGAGAAATAGGGGCCTCCTCCTTCCCTTATAGCCCTCCATCCCTCTCCGAGTGAGCTCTCCGCTGCAGTTGGGACGTTCGCTACCGATGTAAACTCGCGTTAAAAGGGAGATGCCAGTGCAAGTAATGCCTCCTAACACATTAGTCGCAGTTGGTCCTTGTCAGTTCCAAGGATCTTCATGATTCCAACTGTTGTAGCAATGTGTGACACATACATGGGGGTCGTAGTAGTACTATTTATGTACCAGAAATGTTTAACAAGTGGTACTTGCAACGCAGAGACATTGTAAGACACAACATTTTAACTACACTGTGGCATTAGAATGTATTAAGTCCCTTTAGCTTTGTAATGAAGGAACCTATCTGACATTTCTCCAATATCTGGAGAAATAGGGGCCTCTTCGTCCCCTTATAGCCCTCCTTCCCTCTCCGAGTGAGCTCTCCGCTGCAGTTGGGACGTTCGCTACCGATCTAAACTCGCGTTTAAAAGGGAGATGCCAGTGCAAGTAATGCCTCCTAGCACATTAGTCGCAGTTGGTCCTTATCAGTTCCAACGATCTTCATGATTCCAATTGTTGTCGCAATGTGTGACACATACATGGAGGTCGTAGTAGTACTATTTATGTAGCAGAAATATTTAACAAGTGGTATTTGCAACGCAGAGGCATTGTGAGACACAACATTTTAACTTCACTGTGGCATTAGAATGTATAAAGTCCTTTTAGCTTTGTAATGAAGGAACCTATCTGACATTTCTCCAATATCTGGAGAAATGGGAGCCGCCTCCTCTTCCCCTTATAGCCATCCTTCCCTCTCCAAGTGAGCTCTCCGCTGCAGTTGGGACGTTCGCTACCGATCTAAACTCGCGTTTAAAAGCGAGATGCCAGTGCAAGTAATGCCTCCTAACACATTAGTCGCAGTTGGTCCTTGTCAGCTCCAACGATCTTCATGATTCCAACTGTTGTCGCAATGTGTGACACATACATGGAGGTCGTAGTAGTACTATTTATGTAGCAGAAATATTTAACAAGTTGTACTTTCAACGCAGAGGCATTGTGAGGCACAACATTTTAACTACACTGTCGCATTAGAATGTATTAAGTCGCTTTAGCTTTGTAATTAAGGAACCTATCTGACATTTCTCCAATATCTGGAGAAATAGGGGACTCCTCTTCCCCTTATAGCCCTCCTTCCCTCTCCGAGTGAGCTCTCCGCTGCAGTTGGGACGTTCGCTACCGGTCTAAACTCGCGTTTAAAAGGGAGATGCCTGTGCAAGTAATGCCTCCTAACACATTAGTCGCAGTTGGTCCTTGTCAGTTCCAAGGATCTTCATGATTCCAACTGTTGTCGCAATGTGTGACACATACATGGAGGTCGTAGTAGTACTATTTATGTAGCAGAAATATTTAACAAGTGGTACTTGCAACGCAGTGGCATTGTGAGTCTCAAAATTTTAACTACACTGTGGCATTAGAATGTATTAAGTCCCTCTAGCTTTGTAATTACGGAACCTATGTGACATTTCTCCAATATCTGGAGAAATGTGGGCCTCCTCCTCCCCTTATGGCCCTCCTTCCCTCTCCGAGTAAGCTCTCCGCTGCAGTTGGGACGTTCGCTACCGATCTAAACTCGCGGTTAAAAGGGAGATGCCAGTGAGAGTGATGCCTCCTAACACATTAGTCGCAGTTGGTCCTTGTCAGTTCCAAGGATCCTTATGATTCCAACTGTTGTGGCAATGTGTGACACATACAAGGAGGTCATAGTAGTACTATTTATGTAGCAGAAATATTTAACAAGTGGTACTTGCAACGCAGTGGCACTGTGAGTCTCAAAATTTTAACTAGACTGTGGCATTAGAATGTATTAAGTCTCTCTAGCTTTGTAATTACGGAACCTGTGTGACATTTCTCCAATATCTGGAGAAATAGGGGCCTCCTCCTCCCCTTATAGCCCTCCTTCCCCCTCCGAGTGAGCTCTCCGCTGCAGTTGGGACGTTCGCTACCGGTCTAAACTCGCGTTTAAAAGGGAGGTGCCAGTGCAAGTAATGCCTCCTAACACATTAGTCGCAGTTGGTCCTTGTCAGTTCCAAGGATCTTCATGATTCCAACTGTTGTCGCAATGTGTGACACATACATGGAGGTCGTAGTAGTACTATTTATGTAGCAGAAATATTTAGCAAGTGGTACTTGCAACGCAGAGGCATTGTGAGACACAACATTTTAACTACACTGTGGCATTAGAATGTATTAAGTCCCTTTAGCTTTGTAATGAAGGAACCTATCTGACATTTCTCCAATATCTGGAGAAATAGGGGCCTCCTCCTCCCCTTATAGCCCTCCTTCCCTCTCCGAGTGAGCTCTCCGCTGCAGTTGGGACTTTCGCTACCGATCTCAACTCGCGTTAAAAGGGAGATGCCAGTGCAAGTAATGCCTCCTAACACATTAGTCGCAGTTGGTCCTTGTCAGTTCCAAGGATCTTCATGATTCCAACTGTTGTCGCAATGTGTGACACGTACATGAAGGTAGTAGTAGTACTATTTATGTAGCAGAAATATTTAACAAGTTGTACTTTCAACGCAGAGGCATTGTGAGCCACAAAATTTTACGTATACTGTGGCATTAGAAAGTATGAAGTCCCTTTAGCTTTGTAATGAAGGAACCTATCTGACATTTCTCCAATATCTGGAGAAATAGGGGCCTCCTCCTCCCCTTATAGCCCTCCTTCCCTCTCCGAGTGAGCTCTCCGCTGCAGTTGGGACGTTCGCTACGGATCTAAACTCGCGTTTAAAAGGGAGATGCCAGTGCAAGTAATGCCTCCTAACACATTAGTCGCAGTTGGTCCTTGTCAGTTCCAAGTATCTTCATGATTCCAACTGTTGTCGCAATGGGTGACACATACATGGAGGTCGTAGTAGTACTATTTACGTAGCAGAAATATTTAGCAAGTGGTACTTGCAACGCAGAGGCATTGTGAGACACAACATTTTAACTACACTGTGGCATTAGAATGTATTAAGTCACTTTAGCTTTGTAATGAAGGAACCTATCTGACATTTCTCCAATATCTGGAGAAATAGGGGCCTCCTCTTCCCCTTATAGCCCTCCTTCCCTCTCCGAGTGAGCTCTCCGCTGCAGTTGGGACGTTCGCTACCGGTCTAAACTCGCGTTTAAAAGGGAGATGCCAGTGGAAGTAATGGCTCTTACACATTAGTCGCAGTTGGTCCTTGTCAGCTCCAACGATCTTCATGATTCCAACTGTTGTCGCAATGTGTGACACATACATGGAGGTCGTAGTAGTACTATTTATGTAGCAGAAATATTTAACAAGTTGTACTTTCAACGCAGAGGCATTGTGAGGCACAACATTTTAACTACACTGTGGCATTAGAATGTATTAAGTCGCTTTAGCTTTGTAATTAAGGAACCTATCTGACATTTCTCCAAAATCTGGAGAAATAGGGGCCTCCTCCTCCCCTTATAGCCCTCCTTCACTCTCCGAGTGATCTCTCCACTGCAGTTGGTACGTTCGTTACCGATCTAAACTCGCGTTTAAAAGGGAGATGCCAGTGCAAGTAATGCCTCCTAACACATTAGTCGCAGTTGGTCCTTGTCAGTTCCAAGGATCTTCATGATTGTAACTTTTGTCGCAGTCTGTGACACATACATGGAGGTCGTAGTAGTACTATTTATGTAGCAGAAATATTTAACAAGTGGTACTTGCAACGCAGAGGCATTGTGAGACACAACATTTTAACTACACTGTGGCATTAGAATGTATAAAGTCCTTTTAGCTTTGTAATGAAGGAACCTATCTGACATTTCTCCAATATCTGGAGAAATGGGAGCCGCCTCCTCTTCCCCTTATAGCCATCCTTCCCTCTCCAAGTGAGCTCTCCGCTGCAGTTGGGACGTTCGCTACCGATCTAAACTCGCGTTTAAAAGGGAGATGCCAGTGCAAGTAATGCCTCCTAACACATTAGTCGCAGTTGGTCCTTGTCAGTTCCAAGGATGTTCATGATTCCAACTGTTGTCGCAATGTGTGACACATACATGGAGGTCGTAGTAGTACTATTTACGTAGCAGAAATATTTAGCAAGTGGTACTTGCAACGCAGAGGCATTGTGAGACACAACATTTTAACTACACTGTGGCATTAGAATGTATTAAGTCGCTTTAGCTTTGTAATTAAGGAACCTATCTGACATTTCTCCAATATCTGGAGAAATAGGGGCCTCCTCTTCCCCTTATAGCCCTCCTTCCCTCTCCGAGTGAGCTCTCCGCTGCAGTTGGGACGTTCGCTACCGATCAAAACTCGCGTTTAAAAGGGAGATGCCAGTGCAAGTAATGGCTCCTAACACATTAGTCGCAGTTGGTCCTTGTCAGCTCCAACGATCTTCATGATTCCAACTGTTGTCGCAATGTGTGACACATACATGGAGGTCGTAGTAGTACTATTTATGTAGCAGAAATATTTAACAAGTTGTACTTTCAACGCAGAGGCATTGTGAGGCACAACATTTTAACTACACTGTGGCATTAGAATGTATTAAGTCGCTTTAGCTTTGTAATTAAGGAACCTATCTGACATTTCTCCAATATCTGGAGAAATAGGGGCCTCCTCCTCCCCTTATAGCCCTCCTTCACTCTCCGAGTGATCTCTCCACTGCAGTTGGTACGTTCGTTACCGATCTAAACTCGCGTTTAAAAGGGAGATGCCAGTGCAAGTAATGCCTCCTAACACATTAGTCGCAGTTGGTCCTTGTCAGTTCCAAGGATCTTCATGATTGTAACTTTTGTCGCAGTCTGTGACACATACATGGAGGTCGTAGTAGTACTATTTATGTAGCAGAAATATTTAACAAGTGGTACTTGCAACGCAGAGGCATTGTGAGACACAACATTTTAACTACACTGTGGCATTAGAATGTATTAAGTCCCTTTAGATTTGTAATGAAGGAACCTATCTGACATTTCTCCGTTATCTGGAGAAATGGGAGCCGCCTCCTCTTCCACTTATAGCCCTCCTTCCCTCTCCGAGTGAGCTCTCCGCTGCAGTTGGGACGTTCGCTACCGGTCTAAACTCGCGTTTAAAAGGGAGATGCCAGTGCAAGTAATGCCTCCTAACACATTAGTCGCAGTTGGTCCTTGTCAGTTCCAAGGATCTTCATGATTCCAACTGTTGTCGCAATGTGTGACACATACATGGAGGTCGTAGTAGTACTATTTATGTAGCAGAAATATTTAGCAAGTGGTACTTGCAACGCAGAGGCATTGTGAGACACAACATTTTAACTACACTGTGGCATTAGAATGTATTAACACCCTTTAGCTTTGTAATGAAGGAACCTATCTGACATTTCTCCAATATCTGGAGAAATAGGGGCCTCCTCCTCCCCTTATAGCCCTCCTTCCCTCTCCGAGTGAGCTCTCCGCTGCAGTTGGGACGTTCGCTACCGATCTAAACTCGCGTTAAAAGGGAGATGCCAGTGCAAGTAATGCCTCCTAACACATTAGTCGCAGTTGGTCCTTGTCAGTTCCAAGGATCTTCATGATTCCAACTGTTGTCGCAATGTGTGACACATACATGGGGGTCGTAGTAGTACTATTTATGTACCAGAAATGTTTAACAAGTGGTACTTGCAACGCAGAGGCATTGTAAGACACAACATTTTAACTACACTGTGGCATTAGAATGTATTAAGTCCCTTTAGCTTTGTAATGAAGGAACCTATCTGACATTTCTCCAATATCTGGAGAAATAGGGGCCTCTTCCTCCCCTTATAGCCCTCCTTCCCTCTCCGAGTGAGCTCTCTGCTGCAGTTGGGACGTTCGCTACCGATCTAAACTCGCGTTTAAAAGGGAGATGCCAGTGCAAGTAATGCCTCCTAGCACATTAGTCGCAGTTGGTCCTTATCAGTTCCAACGATCTTCATGATTCCAATTGTTGTCGCAATGTGTGACACATACATGGAGGTCGTAGTAGTACTATTTATGTAGCAGAAATATTTAACAAGTGGTACTTGCAACGCAGAGGCATTGTGAGACACAACATTTTAACTACACTGTGGCATTAGAATGTATTAAGTCACTTTAGCTTTGTAATGAAGGAACCTATCTGACATTTCTCCAATATCTGGAGAAATAGGGGCCTCCTCTTCCCCTTATAGCCCTCCTTCCCTCTCCGAGTGAGCTCTCCGCTGCAGTTGGGACGTTCGCTACCGGTCTAAACTCGCGTTTAAAAGGGAGATGCCAGTGCAAGAAATGGCTCCTAACACATTAGTCGCAGTTGGTCCTTGTCAGCTCCAACGATCTTCATGATTCCAACTGTTGTCGCAATGTGTGACACATACATGGAGGTCATAGTAGTACTATTTATGTAGCAGAAATATTTAACAAGTTGTACTTTCAACGCAGAGGCATTGTGAGGCACAACATTTTAACTACACTGTCGCATTAGAATGTATTAAGTCGCTTTAGCTTTGTAATTAAGGAACCTATCTGACATTTCTCCAATATCTGGAGAAATAGGGGCCTCCTCCTCCCCTTATAGCCCTCCTTCACTCTCCGAGTGATCTCTCCACTGCAGTTGGTACGTTCGTTACCGATCTAAACTCGCGTTTAAAAGGGAGATGCCAGTGCAAGTAATGCCTCCTAACACATTAGTCGCAGTTGGTCCCTGTCAGTTCCAAGGATCTTCATGATTGTAACTTTTGTCGCAGTCTGTGACACATACATGGAGGTCGTAGTAGTACTATTTATGTAGCAGAAATATTTAACAAGTGGTACTTGCAACGCAGAGGCATTGTGAGACACAACATTTTAACTACACTGTGGCATTAGAATGTATTAAGTCCCTGTAGCTTTGTAATGAAGGGACCTATCTGACATTTCTCCAATATCTGGAGAAATAGGGGCCTCCTCCTTCCCTTATAGCCCTCCTTCCCTCTCCGAGTGAGCTCTCCGCTTCAGTTGGGACGTTCGCTACCGATCTAAACTCGCGTTTAAAAGCGAGATGCCAGTGCAAGTAATGCCTCCTAACACATTAGTCGCAGTTGGTCCTTGTCAGTTCCAAGGATCTTCATGATTCCAACTGTTGTCGCAATGTGTGACACATACATGGGGGTCGTAGTAGTACTATTTATGTAGCAGAAATATTTAGCAAGTGGTACTTGCAACGCAGAGGCATTGTGAGACACAACATTTTAACTACACTGTGGCATTAGAATGTATTAAGTCCCTTTAGCTTTGTAATGAAGGAACCTATCTGACATTTCTCCAATATCTGGAGAAATAGGGGCCTCCTCCTCCCCTTATAGCCCTCCATCCCTCTCCGAGTGAGCTCTCCGCTGCAGTTGGGACGTTCGCTACCGGTCTAAACTCGCGTTTAAAAGGGAGGTGCCAGTGCAAGTAATGCCTCCTAACACATTAGTCGCAGTTGGTCCTTGTCAGTTCCAAGGATCTTCATGATTCCAACTGTTGTCGCAATGTGTGACACATACATGGAGGTCGTAGTAGTACTATTTATGTAGCAGAAATATTTAGCAAGTGGTACTTGCAACGCAGAGGCATTGTGAGACACAACATTTTAACTACACTGTGGCATTAGAATGTATTAAGTCCCTTTAGCTTTGTAATGAAGGAACCTATCTGACATTTCTCCAATATCTGGAGAAATGTGGGCCTCCTCCTCCCCTTATAGCCCTCCTTCCCTCTCCGAGTGAGCTCTCCGCTGCAGTTGGGACGTTCGCTACCGATCTCAACTCGCGTTAAAAGGGAGATGCCAGTGCAAGTAATGCCTCCTAACACATTAGTCGCAGTTGGTCCTTGTCAGTTCCAAGGATCTTCATGATTCCAACTGTTGTCGCAATGTGTGACACATACATGGGGGTCGTAGTAGTACTATTTATGTAGCAGAAATATTTAGCAAGTGGTACTTGCAACGCAGAGGCATTGTGAGACACAACATTTTAACTACACTGTGGCATTAGAATGTATTAAGTCCCTTTTGCTTTGTAATTAAGGTACCTATCTGACATTTCTCCAATATCTGGAGAAATAGGGGCCTCCTCCTCCTCCCCTTATAGCCCTCCTTCCCTCTCCGAATGAGCTCTCCGCTTCAGTTGGGACGTTCGCTACCGATCTCATCTCGCGTTTAAAAGGGAGATGCCAGTGCAAGTAATGCCTCCTAACACATTAGTCGCAGTTGGTCCTTGTCAGTTCCAAGGATCTTCATGATTGTAACTTTTGTCGCAGTCTGTGACACATACATGGAGGTCGTAGTAGTACTATTTATGTAGCAGAAATATTTAGCAAGTGGTACTTGCAACGCAGAGGCATTGTGAGACACAACATTTTAACTACACTGTGGCATTAGAATGTATTAAGTCCCTTTAGCTTTGTAATGAAGGAACCTATCTGACATTTCTCCAATATCTGGAGAAATAGGGGCCTCCTCCTCCCCTTATAGCCCTCCTTCCCTCTCCGAGTGAGCTCTCCGCTGCAGTTGGGACGTTCGCTACCGATCTCAACTCGCGTTAAAAGGGAGATGCCAGTGCAAGTAATGCCTCCTAACACATTAGTCGCAGTTGGTCCTTGTCAGTTCCAACGATCTTCATGATTCCAACTGTTGTCGCAATGTGTGACACATACATGGAGGTCGTAGTAGTACAATTTATGTAGCAGAAATATGTAACAAGTTGTACTTTCAACGCAGAGGCATTGTGAGCCACAATATTTTACGTATACTGTGGCATTAGAATGTATTAAGTCCCTTTAGCTTTGTAATTAAAGAACCTATCTGACATTTCTCCAATATCTGAAGAAATGTGGGCCTTCTCCTCCCCTTATAGCCCTCCTTCCCTCTCCGAGTCAGCTCTCCGCTGCAGTTGGGACATTCGCTACCGATCTAAACTCGCGTTTAAAAAGGGGATGCCAGTGCAAGTAATGCCTCCTAGCCCATTAGTCGCAGTTGGTCCTTATCAGTTCCAACGATCTTCATGATTCCAACTGTTGTCGCAATGTGTGACACATACATGGATGTCGTAGTAGTACTATTTATGTAGCAGAAATATTTATCAAGTGGTACTTGCAACGCAGAGGCATTGTGAGGCACAACATTTTAACTACACTGTGGCATTAGAATGTATTAAGTCCCTGTAGCTTTGTAATGAAGGAACCTATCTGACATTTCTCCAATATATGGAGAAATAGGGGCCTCCTCCTCCCCTTATAGCCCTCCTTCCCTTTCCGAGTGAGCTCTCCGCTGCAGTTGGGACGTTCGCTACCGATCTAAACTCGCGTTTAAAAGGGAGATGCCAGTGCAAGTAATGCCTCCTAACACATTAGTCGCAGTTGGTCCTTGTCAGTTCCAAGGATCTTCATGATTCCAACTGTTGTCGCAATGTGTGACACATACATGGAGGTCGTAGTAGTACTATTTATGTAGCAGAAATATTTAACAAGTGGTACTTGCAACGCAGAGGCATTGTGAGCCACAAAATTTTACGTATACTGTGCCATTAGAATGTATTAAGTCCCTTTAGCTTTGTAGTGAAGGAACCTATCTGACATTTCTCCAATATCGGGAGAAATAGGGTCCTCCTCCTCCCCTTATAGCCCTCCTTCCCTCTCCGAGTGAGCTCTCCACAGCAGTTGGGACGTTCGCTACCGATCTGAACTCGCGTTTAAAAGGGAGACGCCAGTGCAAGTAATGCCTCCTAACACATTAGTCGCAGTTGGTCCTTGTCAGTTCCAAGGATCTTCATGATTGCAACTGTTGTCGCAATCTGTGACACATACATGGAGGTCGTACTAGTACTATTTAAGTAGCAGAAATATTTAACAAGTTGTACTTTCAACGCAGAGGCATTGTGAGCCACAAAATTTTACGTATACTGTGGCATTAGAATGTATTAAGACCATTTAGCTCTGTAATGAAGGAACCTATCTGACATTTCTCCAATATCGGGAGAAATAGGGGCCTCCTCCTCCCCTTATAGCCCTCCTTCCCTCTCCGAGTGAGCTCTCCACTGCAGTTGGGACGTTCGCTACCGATCTGAACTCGCGTATAAAAGGGAGATGCCAGTGCAAGTAATGCCTCCTAACACATTAGTCGCAGTTGGTCCTTGTCAGTTCCAAGGATCTTCATGATTCCAACTGTTGTCGCAATGTGTGACACATACATGGAGGTCGTAGTAGTACCATTTATGTAGCAGAAATATTTAACAAGTGGTACTTGCAACGCAGAGGCATTGTGAGCCACAAAATTTTACGTATACTGTGGCATTAGGATGTATTAAGTCCCTTTAGCTTTGTAATGAAGGAACCTATCTGACATTTCTCCAATATCTGGAGAAATAGGGGCCTCCTCCTCCCCTTATAGCCCTCCTTCCCTCTCCGAGTGAGCTCTCCACTGCAGTTGGGACGTTCGCTACCGATCTAAACTCGCGTTTAAAAGGGAGATGCCAGTGCAAGTAATGCCTCCTAACACATTAGTCGCAGTTGGTCCTTGTCAGTTCCAAGGATCTTCATGATTCCAACTGTTGTCGCAATGTGTGACACATACATGGAGGTCGTAGTAGTACTATTTATGTAGCAGAAATATTTAACAAGTTGTACTTTCAACGCAGAGGCATTGTGAGCCACAAAATTTTACGTATACTGTGGCATTAGAATGTATTAAGTCCCTTTAGCTTTGTAATGAAGGAACCTATCTGACATTTCTCCAATATCTGGAGAAATAGGCGCCTCCTCCTCCCCTTATAGCCCTCCTTCCCTCTCCGAGTGAGCTCTCCGCTGCAGTTGGGACGTTCGCTACCGATCTAAACTCGCGTTTAAAAGGGAGATGCCAGTGCAAGTAATGCCTCCTAACACATTAGTCGCAGTTGGTCCTTGTCAGTTCCAAGGATCTTCATGATTCCAACTGTAGTCGCAATGTGTGACACATACCTGGAGGTCGTAGTAGTACTATTTATGTAGCAGAAATATTTAACAAGTGGTACTTGCAACGCAGAGGCATTGTGAGACACAACATTTTAACTACACTGTGGCATTAGAATGTATTAAGTCCCTTTAGCTTTGTAATTAAGGAACCTATCTGACATTTCTCCAATATCTGGAGAAATGTGGGCCTCCTCCTCCCCTTATAGCCCTCCTTCCCTCTCCGAGTGAGCTCTCCGCTGCAGTTGGGACGTTCGCTACCGATCTAAACTCGCGTTTAAAAGGGAGATGCTAGTGCAAGTAATGCCTCCTAACACATTAGTCGCAGTTGGTCCTTGTCAGTTCCAAGGATCTTCATGATTCCAACTGTAGTCGCAATGTGTGACACATACCTGGAGGTCGTAGTAGTACTATTTATGTAGCAGAAATATTTAACAAGTGGTACTTGCAACGCAGAGGCATTGTGAGACACAACATTTTAACTACACTGTGGCATTAGAATGTATTAAGTCCCTTTAGCTTTGTAATGAAGGAACCTATCTGACATTTCTCCAATATCTGGAGAAATGTGGGCCTCCTCCTCCCCTTATAGCCCTCCTTCCCTCTCCGAGTGAGCTCTCCGCTGCAGTTGGGACGTTCGCTACCGATCTAAACTCGCGTTTAAAAGGGAGATGCCAGTGCAAGTAATGCCTCCTAACACATTAGTCGCAGTTGGTCCTTGTCAGTTCCAAGGATCTTCATGATTCCAACTGTAGTCGCAATGTGTGACACATACATGGAGGTCGTAGTAGTACTATTTATGTAGCAGAAATATTTAAAAAGTGGTACTTGCAACGCAGAGGCATTGTGAGACACAACATTTTAACTACACTGTGGCATTAGAATGTATTAAGTCCCTTTAGATTTGTAATGAAGGAACCTATCTGACATTTCTCCAATATCTGGAGAAATGGGAGCCGCCTCCTCTTCCCCTTATAGCCCTCCTTCCCTCTCCGAGTGAGCTCTCCGCTGCAGTTGGGACGTTCGCTACCGGTCTAAACTCGCGTTTAAAAGGGAGATGCCAGTGCAAGTAACGCCTCCTAACACATTAGTCGCAGTTGGTCCTTGTTAGTTCCAAGGATCTTCATGATTCCAACTGTTGTCGCAATGTGTGACACATACATGGAGGTCGTAGTAGTACTATTTATGTAGCAGAAATATTTAACAAGTTGTACTTTCAACGCAGAGGCATTGTGAACCACAAAATTTTACGTATACTGTGGCATAAGAATGTATTAAGTCCCTTTAGCTTTGTAATGAAGGAACCTATCTGACATTTCTCCAATATCTGGAGAAATAGGCGCCTCCTCCTCCCCTTATAGCCCTCCTTCCCTCTCCGAGTGAGCTCTCCGCTGCAGTTGGGACGTTCGCTACCGATCTAAACTCGCGTTTAAAAGGGAGATGCTAGTGCAAGTAATGCCTCCTAACACATTAGTCGCAGTTGGTCCTTGTCAGTTCCAAGGATCTTCATGATTCCAACTGTAGTCGCAATGTGTGACACATACCTGGAGGTCGTAGTAGTACTATTTATGTAGCAGAAATATTTAACAAGTGGTACTTGCAACGCAGAGGCATTGTGAGACACAACATTTTAACTACACTGTGGCATCAGAATGTATTAAGTCCCTTTAGCTTTGTAATTAAGGAACCTATCTGACATTTCTCCAATATCTGGAGAAATGTGGGCCTCCTCCTCCCCTTATAGCCCTCCTTCCCTCTCCGAGTGAGCTCTCCGCTGCAGTTGGGACGTTCGCAACCGATCTAAACTCGCGTTTAAAAGGGAGATGCCAGTGCAAGTAATGCCTCCTAACACATTAGTCGAAGTTGGTCCTTGTCAGTTCCAACGATCTTCATGATTCCAACTGTAGTCGCAATGTGTGACACATACATGGAGGTCGTAGTAGTACTATTTATGTAGCAGAAATATTTAACAAGTTGTACTTTCAACGCAGAGGCATTGTGAACCACAAAATTTTACGTATACTGTGGCATAAGAATGTATTAAGTCCCTTTAGCTTTGTAATGAAGGAACCTATCTGACATTTCTCCAATATCTGGAGAAATAGGCGACTCCTCCTCCCCTTATAGCCCTCCTTCCCGCTCCGAGTGAGCTCTCCGCTTCAGTTGGGCCGTTCGCTACCGATCTAAACTCGCGTTTAAAAGGGAGATGCCAGTGCAAGTAATGCCTCCTAACACATTAGTCGAAGTTGGTCCTTGTCAGTTCCAACGATCTTCATGATTCCAACTGTTGTCGCAATGTGTGACACATACATGGAGGTCGTAGTAGTACTATTTATGTAGCAGAAATATTTAACAAGTTGTACTTTCAACGCAGAGGCATTGTGAACCACAAAATTTTACGTATACTGTGGCATAAGAATGTATTAAGTCCCTTTAGCTTTGTAATGAAGGAACCTATCTGACATTTCTCCAATATCTGGAGAAATAGGCGCCTCCTCCTCCCCTTATAGCCCTCCTTCCCTCTCCGAGTGAGCTCTCCGCTGCAGTTGGGACGTTCGCAACCGATCTAAGCTCGCGTTTAAAAGGGAGATGCCAGTGCAAGTAATGCCTCCTAACACATTAGTCGCAGTTGGTGCTTGTCAGTTCCAAGGATCTTCATGATTCCAACTGTTGTCGCAATGTGTGACACATACCTGGAGGTCGTAGTAGTACTATTTATGTAGCAGAAATATTTAACAAGTGGTACTTGCAACGCAGAGGCATTGTGAGACACAACATTTTAACTACACTGTGGCATTAGAATGTATTAAGTCCCTTTAGATTTGTAATGAAGGAACCTATCTGACATTTCTCCAATATCTGGAGAAATAGGCGCCTCCTCCTCCCCTTATAGCCCTCCTTCCCTCTCCGAGTGAGCTCTCCGCTGCAGTTGGGACGTTCGCTACCGATCTAAACTCGCGTTTAAAAGGGAGATGCTAGTGCAAGTAATGCCTCCTAACACATTAGTCGCAGTTGGTCCTTGTCAGTTCCAAGGATCTTCATGATTCCAACTGTAGTCGCAATGTGTGACACATACCTGGAGGTCGTAGTAGTACTATTTATGTAGCAGAAATATTTAACAAGTGGTACTTGCAACGCAGAGGCATTGTGAGACACAACATTTTAACTACACTGTGGCATTAGAATGTATTAAGTCCCTTTAGCTTTGTAATGAAGGAACCTATCTGACATTTCTCCAATATCTGGAGAAATAGGCGCCTCCTCCTCCCCTTATAGCCCTCCTTCCCTCTCCGAGTGAGCTCTCCGCTGCAGTTGGGACGTTCGCAACCGATCTAAACTCGCGTTTAAAAGGGAGATGCCAGTGCAAGTAATGCCTCCTAACACATTAGTCGCAGTTGGTCCTTGTCAGTTCCAAGGATCTTCATGATTCCAACTGTTGTCGCAATGTGTGACACATACATGGGGGTCGTAGTAGTACTATTTATGTAGCAGAAATATTTAGCAAGTGGTACTTGCAACGCAGAGGCATTGTGAGACACAACATTTTAACTACACTGTGGCATTAGAATGTATTAAGTCCCTTTTGCTTTGTAATTAAGGTACCTATCTGACATTTCTCCAATATCTGGAGAAATAGGGGCCTCCTCCTCCTCCCCTTATAGCCCTCCTTCCCTCTCCGAATGAGCTCTCCGCTTCAGTTGGGACGTTCGCTACCGATCTCATCTCGCGTTTAAAAGGGAGATGCCAGTGCAAGTAATGCCTCCTAACACATTAGTCGCAGTTGGTCCTTGTCAGTTCCAAGGATCTTCATGATTGTAACTTTTGTCGCAGTCTGTGACACATACATGGAGGTCGTAGTAGTACTATTTATGTAGCAGAAATATTTAGCAAGTGGTACTTGCAACGCAGAGGCATTGTGAGACACAACATTTTAACTACACTGTGGCATTAGAATGTATTAAGTCCCTTTAGCTTTGTAATGAAGGAACCTATCTGACATTTCTCCAATATCTGGAGAAATAGGGGCCTCCTCCTCCCCTTATAGCCCTCCTTCCCTCTCCGAGTGAGCTCTCCGCTGCAGTTGGGACGTTCGCTACCGATCTCAACTCGCGTTAAAAGGGAGATGCCAGTGCAAGTAATGCCTCCTAACACATTAGTCGCAGTTGGTCCTTGTCAGTTCCAACGATCTTCATGATTCCAACTGTTGTCGCAATGTGTGACACATACATGGAGGTCGTAGTAGTACAATTTATGTAGCAGAAATATGTAACAAGTTGTACTTTCAACGCAGAGGCATTGTGAGCCACAATATTTTACGTATACTGTGGCATTAGAATGTATTAAGTCCCTTTAGCTTTGTAATTAAAGAACCTATCTGACATTTCTCCAATATCTGAAGAAATGTGGGCCTTCTCCTCCCCTTATAGCCCTCCTTCCCTCTCCGAGTCAGCTCTCCGCTGCAGTTGGGACATTCGCTACCGATCTAAACTCGCGTTTAAAAAGGGGATGCCAGTGCAAGTAATGCCTCCTAGCCCATTAGTCGCAGTTGGTCCTTATCAGTTCCAACGATCTTCATGATTCCAACTGTTGTCGCAATGTGTGACACATACATGGATGTCGTAGTAGTACTATTTATGTAGCAGAAATATTTATCAAGTGGTACTTGCAACGCAGAGGCATTGTGAGGCACAACATTTTAACTACACTGTGGCATTAGAATGTATTAAGTCCCTGTAGCTTTGTAATGAAGGAACCTATCTGACATTTCTCCAATATATGGAGAAATAGGGGCCTCCTCCTCCCCTTATAGCCCTCCTTCCCTTTCCGAGTGAGCTCTCCGCTGCAGTTGGGACGTTCGCTACCGATCTAAACTCGCGTTTAAAAGGGAGATGCCAGTGCAAGTAATGCCTCCTAACACATTAGTCGCAGTTGGTCCTTGTCAGTTCCAAGGATCTTCATGATTCCAACTGTTGTCGCAATGTGTGACACATACATGGAGGTCGTAGTAGTACTATTTATGTAGCAGAAATATTTAACAAGTGGTACTTGCAACGCAGAGGCATTGTGAGCCACAAAATTTTACGTATACTGTGCCATTAGAATGTATTAAGTCCCTTTAGCTTTGTAGTGAAGGAACCTATCTGACATTTCTCCAATATCGGGAGAAATAGGGTCCTCCTCCTCCCCTTATAGCCCTCCTTCCCTCTCCGAGTGAGCTCTCCACAGCAGTTGGGACGTTCGCTACCGATCTGAACTCGCGTTTAAAAGGGAGACGCCAGTGCAAGTAATGCCTCCTAACACATTAGTCGCAGTTGGTCCTTGTCAGTTCCAAGGATCTTCATGATTGCAACTGTTGTCGCAATCTGTGACACATACATGGAGGTCGTACTAGTACTATTTAAGTAGCAGAAATATTTAACAAGTTGTACTTTCAACGCAGAGGCATTGTGAGCCACAAAATTTTACGTATACTGTGGCATTAGAATGTATTAAGACCATTTAGCTCTGTAATGAAGGAACCTATCTGACATTTCTCCAATATCGGGAGAAATAGGGGCCTCCTCCTCCCCTTATAGCCCTCCTTCCCTCTCCGAGTGAGCTCTCCACTGCAGTTGGGACGTTCGCTACCGATCTGAACTCGCGTATAAAAGGGAGATGCCAGTGCAAGTAATGCCTCCTAACACATTAGTCGCAGTTGGTCCTTGTCAGTTCCAAGGATCTTCATGATTCCAACTGTTGTCGCAATGTGTGACACATACATGGAGGTCGTAGTAGTACCATTTATGTAGCAGAAATATTTAACAAGTGGTACTTGCAACGCAGAGGCATTGTGAGCCACAAAATTTTACGTATACTGTGGCATTAGGATGTATTAAGTCCCTTTAGCTTTGTAATGAAGGAACCTATCTGACATTTCTCCAATATCTGGAGAAATAGGGGCCTCCTCCTCCCCTTATAGCCCTCCTTCCCTCTCCGAGTGAGCTCTCCACTGCATTTGGGACGTTCGCTACCGATCTAAACTCGCGTTTAAAAGGGAGATGCCAGTGCAAGTAATGCCTCCTAACACATTAGTCGCAGTTGGTCCTTGTCAGTTCCAAGGATCTTCATGATTCCAACTGTTGTCGCAATGTGTGACACATACATGGAGGTCGTAGTAGTACTATTTATGTAGCAGAAATATTTAACAAGTTGTACTTTCAACGCAGAGGCATTGTGAGCCACAAAATTTTACGTATACTGTGGCATTAGAATGTATTAAGTCCCTTTAGCTTTGTAATGAAGGAACCTATCTGACATTTCTCCAATATCTGGAGAAATAGGCGCCTCCTCCTCCCCTTATAGCCCTCCTTCCCTCTCCGAGTGAGCTCTCCGCTGCAGTTGGGACGTTCGCTACCGATCTAAACTCGCGTTTAAAAGGGAGATGCCAGTGCAAGTAATGCCTCCTAACACATTAGTCGCAGTTGGTCCTTGTCAGTTCCAAGGATCTTCATGATTCCAACTGTAGTCGCAATGTGTGACACATACCTGGAGGTCGTAGTAGTACTATTTATGTAGCAGAAATATTTAACAAGTGGTACTTGCAACGCAGAGGCATTGTGAGACACAACATTTTAACTACACTGTGGCATTAGAATGTATTAAGTCCCTTTAGCTTTGTAATTAAGGAACCTATCTGACATTTCTCCAATATCTGGAGAAATGTGGGCCTCCTCCTCCCCTTATAGCCCTCCTTCCCTCTCCGAGTGAGCTCTCCGCTGCAGTTGGGACGTTCGCTACCGATCTAAACTCGCGTTTAAAAGGGAGATGCTAGTGCAAGTAATGCCTCCTAACACATTAGTCGCAGTTGGTCCTTGTCAGTTCCAAGGATCTTCATGATTCCAACTGTAGTCGCAATGTGTGACACATACCTGGAGGTCGTAGTAGTACTATTTATGTAGCAGAAATATTTAACAAGTGGTACTTGCAACGCAGAGGCATTGTGAGACACAACATTTTAACTACACTGTGGCATTAGAATGTATTAAGTCCCTTTAGCTTTGTAATGAAGGAACCTATCTGACATTTCTCCAATATCTGGAGAAATGTGGGCCTCCTCCTCCCCTTATAGCCCTCCTTCCCTCTCCGAGTGAGCTCTCCGCTGCAGTTGGGACGTTCGCTACCGATCTAAACTCGCGTTTAAAAGGGAGATGCCAGTGCAAGTAATGCCTCCTAACACATTAGTCGCAGTTGGTCCTTGTCAGTTCCAAGGATCTTCATGATTCCAACTGTAGTCGCAATGTGTGACACATACATGGAGGTCGTAGTAGTACTATTTATGTAGCAGAAATATTTAAAAAGTGGTACTTGCAACGCAGAGGCATTGTGAGACACAACATTTTAACTACACTGTGGCATTAGAATGTATTAAGTCCCTTTAGATTTGTAATGAAGGAACCTATCTGACATTTCTCCAATATCTGGAGAAATGGGAGCCGCCTCCTCTTCCCCTTATAGCCCTCCTTCCCTCTCCGAGTGAGCTCTCCGCTGCAGTTGGGACGTTCGCTACCGGTCTAAACTCGCGTTTAAAAGGGAGATGCCAGTGCAAGTAACGCCTCCTAACACATTAGTCGCAGTTGGTCCTTGTTAGTTCCAAGGATCTTCATGATTCCAACTGTTGTCGCAATGTGTGACACATACATGGAGGTCGTAGTAGTACTATTTATGTAGCAGAAATATTTAACAAGTTGTACTTTCAACGCAGAGGCATTGTGAACCACAAAATTTTACGTATACTGTGGCATAAGAATGTATTAAGTCCCTTTAGCTTTGTAATGAAGGAACCTATCTGACATTTCTCCAATATCTGGAGAAATAGGCGCCTCCTCCTCCCCTTATAGCCCTCCTTCCCTCTCCGAGTGAGCTCTCCGCTGCAGTTGGGACGTTCGCTACCGATCTAAACTCGCGTTTAAAAGGGAGATGCTAGTGCAAGTAATGCCTCCTAACACATTAGTCGCAGTTGGTCCTTGTCAGTTCCAAGGATCTTCATGATTCCAACTGTAGTCGCAATGTGTGACACATACCTGGAGGTCGTAGTAGTACTATTTATGTAGCAGAAATATTTAACAAGTGGTACTTGCAACGCAGAGGCATTGTGAGACACAACATTTTAACTACACTGTGGCATCAGAATGTATTAAGTCCCTTTAGCTTTGTAATTAAGGAACCTATCTGACATTTCTCCAATATCTGGAGAAATAGGCGCCTCCTCCTCCCCTTATAGCCCTCCTTCCCTCTCCGAGTGAGCTCTCCGCTGCAGTTGGGACGTTCGCAACCGATCTAAACTCGCGTTTAAAAGGGAGATGCCAGTGCAAGTAATGCCTCCTAACACATTAGTCGAAGTTGGTCCTTGTCAGTTCCAACGATCTTCATGATTCCAACTGTAGTCGCAATGTGTGACACATACATGGAGGTCGTAGTAGTACTATTTATGTAGCAGAAATATTTAACAAGTTGTACTTTCAACGCAGAGGCATTGTGAACCACAAAATTTTACGTATACTGTGGCATAAGAATGTATTAAGTCCCTTTAGCTTTGTAATGAAGGAACCTATCTGACATTTCTCCAATATCTGGAGAAATAGGCGACTCCTCCTCCCCTTATAGCCCTCCTTCCCGCTCCGAGTGAGCTCTCCGCTTCAGTTGGGCCGTTCGCTACCGATCTAAACTCGCGTTTAAAAGGGAGATGCCAGTGCAAGTAATGCCTCCTAACACATTAGTCGAAGTTGGTCCTTGTCAGTTCCAACGATCTTCATGATTCCAACTGTTGTCGCAATGTGTGACACATACATGGAGGTCGTAGTAGTACTATTTATGTAGCAGAAATATTTAACAAGTTGTACTTTCAACGCAGAGGCATTGTGAACCACAAAATTTTACGTATACTGTGGCATAAGAATGTATTAAGTCCCTTTAGCTTTGTAATGAAGGAACCTATCTGACATTTCTCCAATATCTGGAGAAATAGGCGCCTCCTCCTCCCCTTATAGCCCTCCTTCCCTCTCCGAGTGAGCTCTCCGCTGCAGTTGGGACGTTCGCAACCGATCTAAGCTCGCGTTTAAAAGGGAGATGCCAGTGCAAGTAATGCCTCCTAACACATTAGTCGCAGTTGGTGCTTGTCAGTTCCAAGGATCTTCATGATTCCAACTGTTGTCGCAATGTGTGACACATACCTGGAGGTCGTAGTAGTACTATTTATGTAGCAGAAATATTTAACAAGTGGTACTTGCAACGCAGAGGCATTGTGAGACACAACATTTTAACTACACTGTGGCATTAGAATGTATTAAGTCCCTTTAGATTTGTAATGAAGGAACCTATCTGACATTTCTCCAATATCTGGAGAAATAGGCGCCTCCTCCTCCCCTTATAGCCCTCCTTCCCTCTCCGAGTGAGCTCTCCGCTGCAGTTGGGACGTTCGCTACCGATCTAAACTCGCGTTTAAAAGGGAGATGCTAGTGCAAGTAATGCCTCCTAACACATTAGTCGCAGTTGGTCCTTGTCAGTTCCAAGGATCTTCATGATTCCAACTGTAGTCGCAATGTGTGACACATACCTGGAGGTCGTAGTAGTACTATTTATGTAGCAGAAATATTTAACAAGTGGTACTTGCAACGCAGAGGCATTGTGAGACACAACATTTTAACTACACTGTGGCATTAGAATGTATTAAGTCCCTTTAGCTTTGTAATGAAGGAACCTATCTGACATTTCTCCAATATCTGGAGAAATAGGCGCCTCCTCCTCCCCTTATAGCCCTCCTTCCCTCTCCGAGTGAGCTCTCCGCTGCAGTTGGGACGTTCGCAACCGATCTAAACTCGCGTTTAAAAGGGAGATGCCAGTGCAAGTAATGCCTCCTAACACATTAGTCGAAGTTGGTCCTTGTCAGTTCCAAGGATCTTCATGATTGCAACTGTTGTCGCAATCTGTGACACATACATGGAGGTCGTAGTAGTACTATTTATGTAGCAGAAATATTTAACAAGTTGTACTTTCAACGCAGAGGCATTGTGAACCACAAAATTTTACGTATACTGTGGCATAAGAATGTATTAAGTCCCTTTAGCTTTGTAATGAAGGAACCTATCTGACATTTCTCCAATATCTGGAGAAATAGGCGCCTCCTCCTCCCCTTATAGCCCTCCTTCCCTCTCCGAGTGAGCTCTCCGCTGCAGTTGGGACGTTCGCAACCGATCTAAACTCGCGTTTAAAAGGGAGATGCCAGTGCAAGTAATGCCTCCTAACACATTAGTCGCAGTTGGTGCTTGTCAGTTCCAAGGATCTTCATGATTCCAACTGTTGTCGGAATGTGTGACACATACATGGAGGTCGTAGTAGTACTATTTATGTAGCAGAAATATTTAACAAATGGTACTTTCAACGCAGAGGCATTGAGAGACACAACATTTTAACTACACTTTGGCATTAGAATGTATTAAGTCCCTTTAGATTTGTAATGAAGGAACCTATCTGACATTTCTCCAATATCTGGAGAAATGGGAGCCGCCTCCTCTTCCCCTTATAGCCCTCCTTCCCTCTCCGAGTGAGCTCTCCGCTGCAGTTGGGACGTTCGCTACCGATCTAAACTCGCGTTAAAAGGGAGATGCCAGTGCAAGTAATGCCTCCTAGCACATTAGTCGCAGTTGGTCCTTGTCAGTTCCAAGGATCCTTATGATTCTAACTGTTGTCGCAATGTGTGACACATACATGGAGGTCGTAGTAGTACTATCTATGTAGCAGAAATATTTAGCAAGTGGTACTTGCAACGCAGAGGCATTGTGAGACACAACATTTTAACTACACTGTGGCATTAGAATGTATTAAGTCCCTTTAGCTTTGTAATGAAGGAACCTATCTGACATTTCTCCAATATCTGGAGAAATGTGGGCCTCCTCCTCCCCTTATAGCCCTCCTTCCCTCTCCGAGTGAGCTCTCCGCTGCAGTTGGGACGTTCGCTACCGATCTAAACTCGCGTTTAAAAGGGAGATGCCAGTGCAAGTAATGCCTCCTAACACATTAGTCGCAGTTGGTCCTTGTCAGTTCCAACGATCTTCATGATTCCAATTGTTGTCGCAATGTGTGACACATACATGGAGGTCGTAGTAGTACTATTTATGTAGCAGAAATATTTAACAAGTGGTACTTGCAACGCAGAGGCATTGTGAGACACAACATTTTAACTCCACTGTGGCATTATAATGTATTAAGTCCCTTTAGCTTTGTAATGAAGGAACCTATATGACATTTCTCCAATATCTGGAGAAATAGGGGCCTCCTCCTCCCCTTATACCCCTCCTTCCCTCTCCGAGTGAGCTCACCGCTGCAGTTGGGACGTTCGCTACCGATCTAAACTCGCGTTAAAAGGGAGATGCCGGTGCAAGTAATGCCTCCTAACACATTAGTCGCAGTTGGTCCTTGTTAGTTCCAAGGATCTTCATGATTCCAACTGTAGTCGCAATGTGTGACACATACATGGAGGTCGTAGTAGTACTATTTATGTAGCAGAAATATTTAACAAGTTGTACTTTCAACGCAGAGGCACTGTGAGCCACAAAATTTTACGTATACTGTGGCATTAGAATGTATTAAGTCCCTTTAGCTTTGTAATTAAGGAACCTATCTGACATTTCTCCAATATCTGAAGAAATGTTGGCCTCCTCCTCCCCTTATAGCCCTCCTTCCCTCTCCGAGTCAGCTCTCCGCTGCAGTTGGGACTTTCGCTACCGATCTAAACTCGCGTTTAAAAAGGAGATGCCAGTGCAAGTAATGCCTCCTAGCCCATTAGTCGCAGTTGGTCCTTATCAGTTCCAACGATCTTCATGATTCCAACTGTTGTCGCAATGTGTGACACATACATGGAGGTCGTAGTAGTACTATTTATGTAGCAGAAATATTTAACAAGTGGTACTTGCAACGCAGAGGCATTGTGAGGCACAGCATTTTAACTACACTGTGGCATTAGAATGTATTAAGTCCCTGTAGCTTTGTAATGAAGGAACCTATCTGACATTTCTCCAATATATGGAGAAATAGGGGCCTCCTCCTCCCCTTATAGCCCTCCTTCCCTCTCCGAGTGAGCTCTCCGCTGCAGTTGGGACGTTCGCTACCGATCTAAACTCGCGTTTAAAAGGGAGATGCCAGTGCAAGTAATGCCTCCTAACACATTAGTCGCAGTTGGTCCTTGTCAGTTCCAAGGATCTTCATGATTCCAACTGTTGTCGCAATGTGTGACACATACATGGAGGTCGTAGTAGTACTATTTATGTAGCAGAAATATTTAACAAGTGGTACTTGCAACGCAGAGGCATTGTGAGCCACAAAATTTTACGTATACTGTGGCATTAGAATGTATTAAGTCCCTTTAGCTTTGTAATGAAGGAACCTATCTGACATTTCTCCAATATCGGGAGAAATAGGGGCCTCCTCCTCCCCTTATAGCCCTCCATCCCTCTCCGAGTGAGCTCACCACAGCAGTTGGGACGTTCGCTACCGATCTGAACTCGCGTTTAAAAGGGAGACGCCAGTGCAAGTAATGCCTCCTAACACATTAGTCGCAGTTGGTCCTTGTCAGTTCCAAGGATCTTCATGATTGCAACTGTTGTCGCAATCTGTGACACATACATGGAGGTCGTAGTAGTACTATTTAAGTAGCAGAAATATTTAACAAGTTGTACTTTCACCGCAGAGGCATTGTGAGCCACAAAATTTTACGTATACTGTGGCATTAGAATGTATTAAGTCCCTTTAGCTTTGTAATGAAGGAACCTATCTGACATTTCTCCAATATCGGGAGAAATAGGGGCCTCCTCCTCCCCTTATAGCCCTCCTTCCCTCTCCGAGTGAGCTCTCCACTGCAGTTGGGACGTTCGCTACCGATCTGAACTCGCGTATAAAAGGGAGATGCCAGTGCAAGTAATGCCTCCTAACACATTAGTCGCAGTTGGTCCTTGTCAGTTCCAAGGATCTTCATGATTCCAACTGTTGTCGCAATGTGTGACACATACATGGAGGTCGTAGTAGTACCATTTATGTAGCAGAAATATTTAACAAGTGGTACTTGCAACGCAGAGGCATTGTGAGCCACAAAATTTTACGTATACTGTGGCATTAGAATGTATTAAGTCCCTTTAGCTTTGTAATGAAGGAACCTATCTGACATTTCTCCAATATCTGGAGAAATGGGAGCCGCCTCCTCTTCCCCTTATAGCCCTCCTTCCCTCTCCGAGTGAGCTCTCCGCTGCAGTTGGGACGTTCGCTACCGGTCTAAACTCGCGTTTAAAAGGGAGATGCCAGTGCAAGTAATGCCTCCTAACACATTAGTCGCAGTTGGTCCTTGTTAGTTCCAAGGATCTTCATGATTCCATCTGTAGTCGCAATGTGTGACACATACATGGAGGTCGTAGTAGTACTAATTATGTAGCAGAAATATTTAACAAGTGGTACTTGCAACGCAGAGGCATTGTGAGACACAACATTTTAACTACACTGTGGCATTAGAATGTATTAAGTTCCTTTAGATTTGTAATGAAGGAACCTATCTGACATTTCTCCAATATCTGGAGAAATGGGAGCCGCCTCCTCTTCCCCTTATAGCCCTCCTTCCCTCTCCGAGTGAGCTCTCCGCTGCAGTTGGGACGTTCGCTACCGGTCTAAACTCGCGTTTAAAAGGGAGATGCCAGTGCAAGTAATGCCTCCTAACACATTAGTCGCAGTTGGTCCTTGTTAGTTCCAAGGATCTTCATGATTCCAACAGTTGTCGCAATGTGTGACACATACATGGAGGTCGTAGTAGTACTATTTATGTAGCAGAAATATTTAACAAGTGGTACTTGCAACGCAGAGGCATTGTGAGACACAACATTTTAACTACACTGTGGCATTAGAATGTATTAAATCCCTTTAGATTTGTAATGAAGGAACCTATCTGACATTTCTCCAATATCTGGAGAAATGGGAGCCGCCTCCTCTTCCCCTTATAGCCCTCCTTCCCTCTCCGAGTGAGCTCTCCGCTGCAGTTGGGACGTTCGCTACCGATCTAAACTCGCGTTTAAAAGGGAGATGCCAGTGCAAGTAATGCCTCCTAACACATTAGTCGCAGTTGGTCCTTGTCAGTTCCAAGGATCTTCATGATTCCAACTGTAGTCGCAATGTGTGACACATACATGGAGGTCGTAGTAGTACTATTTATGTAGCAGAAATATTTAACAAGTGGTACTTGCAACGTAGAGGCATTGTGAACCACAAAATTTTACGTATACTGTGGCATTAGAATGTATTATGTCCCTTTAGCTTTGTAATGAAGGAACCTATCTGACATTTCTCCAATATCTGGAGAAATAGGGGCCTCCTCCTCCCCTTATAGCCCTCCTTCCCTCTCCGAGTGAGCTCTCCGCTGCAGTTGGGACGTTCGCTACCGGTCTAAACTCGCGTTTAAAAGGGAGATGCCAGTGCAAGTAATGCCTCCTAACACATTAGTCGCAGTTGGTCCTTGTTAGTTCCAAGGATCTTCATGATTCCAACTGTTGTCGCAATGTGTGACACATACATGGAGGTCGTAGTAGTACTATTTATGTAGCAGAAATATTTAACAAGTGGTACTTGCAACGCAGAGGCATTGTGAACCACAAAATTTTACGTATACTGTGGCATTAGAATGTATTAAGTCCCTTTAGCTTTGTAATGAAGGAACCTATCTGACATTTCTCCAATATCTGGAGAAATAGGGGCCTCCTCCTCCCCTTATAGCCCTCCTTCCCTCTCCGAGTGAGCTCTCCGCTGCAGTTGGGACGTTCGCTACCGGTCTAAACTCGCGTTTAAAAGGGAGATGCCAGTGCAAGTAATGCCTCCTAACACATTAGTCGCAGTTGGTCCTTGTTAGTTCCAAGGATCTTCATGATTCCAACTGTTGTCGCAATGTGTGACACATACATGGAGGTCGTAGTAGTACTATTTATGTAGCAGAAATATTTAACAAGTGGTACTTGCAACGCAGAGGCATTGTGAGACACAACATTTTAACTACACTGTGGCATTAGAATGTATTAAGTCCCTTTAGCTTTGTAATTAAGGAACCTATCTGACATTTCTCCAATATCTGGAGAAATAGGGGCCTCCTCCTCCCCTTATAGCCCTCCTTCCCTCTCCGAGTGAGCTCTCCGCTGCAGTTGGGACGTTCGCTACCGATCTAAACTCGCGCTTAAAAGGGAGATGCCAGTGCAAGTAATGCCTCCTAACACATTAGTCGAAGTTGGTCCTTGTCAGTTCCAACGATCTTCATGATTCCAACTGTTGTCGCAATGTGTGACACATACATGGAGGTCGTAGTAGTACTATTTATGTAGCAGAAATATTTAACAAGTTGTACTTTCAACGCAGAGGCATTGTGAACCACAAAATTTTACGTATACTGTGGCATTAGAATGTATTATGTCCCTTTAGCTTTGTAATGAAGGAACCTATCTGACATTTCTCCAATATCTAGAGAAATAGGCGCCTCCTCCTCCCCTTATAGCCCTCCTTCCCTCTCCGAGTGAGCTCTCCGCTGCAGTTGGGACGTTCGCAACCGATCTAAATTCGCGTTTAAAAGGGAGATGCCAGTGCAAGTAATGCCTCCTAACACATTAGTCGCAGTTGGTGCTTGTCAGTTCCAAGGATCTTCATGATTCCAACTGTTGTCGCAATGTGTGACACATACATGGAGGTCGTAGTAGTACTATTTATGTAGCAGAAATATTTAACAAATGGTACTTTCAACGCAGAGGCATTGAGAGACACAACATTTTAACTACACTTTGGCATTAGAATGTATTAAGTCCCTTTAGATTTGTAATGAAGGAACCTGTCTGACATTTCTCCAATATCTGGAGAAATGGGAGCCGCCTCCTCTTCCCCTTATAGCCCTCCTTCCCTCTCCGAGTGAGCTCTCCGCTGCAGTTGGGACGTTCGCTACCGATCTAAACTCGCGTTTAAAAGGGAGATGCCAGTGCAAGTAATGCCTCCTAACACATTAGTCGCAGTTGGTCCTTGTCAGTTCCAAGGATCTTCATGATTCCAACTGTTGTCGCAATGTGTGACACACACATGGAGGTCGTAGTAGTACTATTTATGTAGCAGAAATATTTAGCAAGTGGTACTTGCAACGCAGAGGCATTGTGAGACACAACATTTTAACTACACTGTGGCATTAGAATGTATTAAGTCCCTTTAGCTTTGTAATGAAGGAACCTATCTGACATTTCTAGAATATCTGGAGAAATGTGGGCCTCCTCCTCCCCTTATAGCCCTCCTTCCCTCTCCGAGTGAGCTCTCCGCTGCAGTTGGGACGTTCGCTACCGATCTAAACTCGCGTTTAAAAGGGAGATGCCAGTGCAAGTAATGCCTCCTAACACATTAGTCGCAGTTGGTCCTTGTCAGTTCCAACGATCTTCATGATTCCAACTGTTGTCGCAGTGTGTGACACATACATGGAGGTCGTATTAGTACTATTTATGTAGCAGAAATATTTAACAAGTTGTACTTTCAACGCAGAGGCATTGTGAGCCACAAAATTTTACGTATACTGTGGCATTAGAATGTATAAAGTCCCTTTAGCTTTGTAATGAAGGAACCTATCTGACATTTCACCAATATCTGGAGAAATAGGGGCCTCCTCCTCCCCTTATAGCCCTCCTTCCCTCTCCGAGTGAGCTCTCCGCTGCAGTTGGGACGTTCGCTACCGATCTAAACTCGCGTTAAAAGGGAGATGCCAGTGCAAGTAATGCCTCCTAGCACATTAGTCGCAGTTGGTCCTTGTCAGTTCCAAGGATCCTTATGATTCTAACTGTTGTCGCAATGTGTGACACATACATGGAGGTCGTAGTAGTACTATTTATGTAGCAGAAATATTTAGCAAGTGGTACTTGCAACGCAGAGGCATTGTGAGACACAACATTTTAACTACACTGTGGCATTAGAATGTGTTAAGTCCCTTTAGCTTTGTAATGAAGGAAGCTATCTGACATTTCTCCAATATCTGGAGAAATGTGGGCCTCCTCCTCCCGTTATAGCCCTCCTTCCCTCTCCGAGTGAGCTCTCCGCTGCAGTTGGGACGTTCGCTACCGATCTAAACTCGCGTTTAAAAGGGAGATGCCAGTGCAAGTAACGACTCCTAACACATTAGTCGCAGTTGGTCCTTGTCAGTTCCAACGATCTTCATGATTCCAACTGTAGTCGCAGTGTGTGACACATACATGGAGGTCGTATTAGTACTATTTATGTAGCAGAAATATTTAACAAGTTGTACTTTCAACGCAGAGGCATTGTGAGCCACAAAATTTTAACTACACTGTGGCATTAGAATGTATTAAGTCCCTGTAGCTTTGTAATGAAGGAACCTATCTGACATTTCTCCAATATCTGGAGAAATGTGGGCCTCCTCCTCCCCTTATAGCCCTCCTTCCCTCTCCGAGTGAGCTCTCCGCTGCAGTTGGGACGTTCGCTACCGATCTAAACTCGCGTTTAAAAGGGAGATGCCAGTGCAAGTAATGCCTCCTAACACATTAGTCGCAGTTGGTCCTTGTCAGTTCCAACGATCTTCATGATTCCAATTGTTGTCGCAATGTGTGACACATACATGGAGGTCGTAGTAGTACTATTTATGTAGCAGAAATATTTAACAAGTGGTACTTGCAACGCAGAGGCATTGTGAGACACAACATTTTAACTACACTGTGGCATTAGAATGTATTAAGTCCCTTTAGCTTTGTAATGAAGGAACCTATCTGACATTTCTCCAATATCGGGAGAAATAGGGGCCTCCACCTCCCCTTATAGCCCTCCTTCCCTCTCCGAGTGAGCTCACCGCTGCAGTTGGGACGTTCGCTACCGATCTAAACTCGCGTTAAAAGGGAGATGCCAGTGCAAGTAATGCCTCCTAACACATTAGTCGCAGTTGGTCGTTGTCAGTTCCAAGGATCTTCATGATTCCAACTGTTGTCGCAATGTGTGACACATACATGGAGGTCGTAGTAGTACTATTTATGTAGCAGAAATATTTAGCAAGTGGTACTTGCAACGCAGAGGCATTGTGAGACACAACATTTTAACTCCACTGTGGCATTAGAATGTATTAAGTCCCTTTTGCTTTGTAATTAAGGAACCTATCTGACATTTCTCCAATATCTGAAGAAATGTTGGCCTCCTCCTCCCCTTATAGCCCTCCTTCCCTCTCCGAGTCAGCTCTCCGCTGCAGTTGGGACTTTCGCTACCGATCTAAACTCGCGTTTAAAAAGGAGATGCCAGTGCAAGTAATGCCTCCTAACACATTAGTCGCAGTTGGTCCTTGTCAGTTCCAACGATCTTCATGATTCCAACTGTTGTCGCAATGTGTGACACATACATGGAGGTCGTAGTAGTACTATTTATGTAGCAGAAATATTTAACAAGTTGTACTTTCAACGCAGAGGCATTGTGAGCCACAAAATTTTACGTATACTGTGGCATTAGAATGTATTAAGTCCCTTTAGATTTGTAATGAAGGAACCTATCTGACATTTCTCCAATATCTGGAGAAATGGGAGCCGCCTCCTCTTCCCCTTATAGCCCTCCTTCCCTCTCCGAGTGAGCTCTCCGCTGCAGTTGGGACGTTCGCTACCGGTCTAAACTCGCGTTTAAAAGGGAGATGCCAGTGCAAGTAATGCCTCCTAACACATTAGTCGCAGTTGGTCCTTGTTAGTTCCAAGGATCTTCATGATACCAACTGTTGTCGCAATGTGTGACACATACATGTAGGTCGTAGTAGTACTATTTATGTAGCAGAAATATTTAACAAGTGGTACTTGCAACGCAGAGGCATTGTGAGACACAACATTTTAACTACACTTTGGCATTAGAATGTATTATGTCCCTTTAGATTTGTAATGAAGGAACCTATCTGACATTTCTCCAATATCTGGAGAAATGGGAGCCGCCTCCTCTTCCCCTTATAGCCCTCCTTCCCTCTCCGAGTGAGCTCTCCGCTGCAGTTGGGACGTTCGCTACCGGTCTAAACTCGCGTTTAAAAGGGAGATGCCAGTGCAAGTAATGCCTCCTAACACATTAGTCGCAGTTGGTCCTTGTCAGTTCCAAGGATCTTCATGATTCCAACTGTTGTCGCAATGTGTGACACATACATGGAGGTCGTAGTAGTACTATTTATGTAGCAGAAATATTTAGCAAGTGGTACTTGCAACGCAGAGGCATTGTGAGACACAACATTTTAACTACACTGTGGCATTAGAATGTATTAAGTCCCTTTAGCTTTGTAATGAAGGAACCTATCTGACATTTCTCCAATATCTGGAGAAATGTGGGCCTCCTCCTCCCCTTATAGCCCTCCTTCCCTCTCCGAGTGAGCTCTCCGCTGCAGTTGGGACGTTCGCTACCGATCTAAACTCGCGTTTAAAAGGGAGATGCCAGTGCAGGTAATGCCTCCTAACACATTAGTCGCAGTTGGTCCTTGTCAGTTCCAACGATCTTCATGAATCCAACTATTGTCGCAGTGTGTGACACATACATGGAGGTCGTATTAGTACTATTTATGTAGCTGAAATATTTAAAAAGTTGTACTTTCAACGCACAGGCATTGTGAGCCACAAAATTTTACGTATACTGTGGCATTAGAATGTATTAAGTCCTTTTAGCTTTGTAATGAAGGAACCTATCTGACATCTCACCAATATCTGGAGAAATAGGGGCCTCCTCCTCCCCTTATAGCCCTCCTTCCCTCTCCGAGTGAGCTCTCCGCTGCACTTGGGATGTTCGCTATTGATCTAAACTCGCGTTAAAAGGGAGATGCCAGTGCAAGTAATGCCTCCTAGCACATTAGTCGCAGTTGGTCCTTGTCAGTTCCAACGATCTTCATGATTCCAATTGTTGTCGCAATGTGTGACACATACATGGAGGTCGTAGTAGTACTATTTATGTAGCAGAAATATTTAACAAGTGGTACTTGCAACGCAGAGGCATTGTGAGACACAACATTTTAACTACACTGTGGCATTAGAATGTATTAAGTCCCTTTAGCTTTGTAATGAAGGAACCTATCTGACATTTCTCCAATATCTGGAGAAATAGGGGCCTCCTCCTCCCCTTATAGCCCTCCTTCCCTCTCCGAGTGAGCTCTCCGCTGCAGTTGGGACGTTCGCTACCGATCTAAACTCGCGTTTAAAAGGGAGATGCCAGTGCAAGTAATGCCTCCTAACACATTAGTCGCAGTTGGTCCTTGTCAGTTCCAAGGATCTTCATGATTCCAACTGTTGTCGCAATGTGTGACACATACATGGAGGTCGTAGTAGTACTATTTATGTAGCAGAAATATTTAACAAGTGGTACTTGCAACGCAGAGGCATTGTGAGCCACAAAATTTTACGTATACTGTGGCATTAGAATGTATTAAGTCCCTTTAGCTTTGTAATTAAGGAACCTATCTGACATTTCTCCAATATCGGGAGAAATAGGGGCCTCCACCTCCCCTTATAGCCCTCCTTCCCTCTCCGAGTGAGCTCTCCACAGCAGTTGGAACGTTCGCTACCGATCTGAACTCGCGTTTAAAAGGGAGACACCAGTGCAAGTAATGCCTCCTAACATATTAGTCGCAGTTGGTCCTTGTCAGTTCCAAGGATCTTCATGATTGCAACTGTTGTCGCAATCTGTGACACATACATGGAGGTCGTAGTAGTACTATTTATATAGCAGAAATATTTAACAAGTGGTACTTTCAACGCAGATGCATTGTGAGACACAACATTTTACGTATACTGTGGCATTAGAATGTATTAAGTCGCTTTAGCTTTGTAATGAAGGAACCTATCTGACATTTCTCCAATATCGGGAGAAATAGGGGCCTCCTCCTCCCCTTATAGCCCTCCTTCCCTCTCCGAGTGAGCTCTCCGATGCAGTTATGACGTTCGCTACCGATCTAAACTCGCGTTTAAAAGGGAGATGCCAGTGCAAGTAATGCCTCCTAACACATTAGTCGCAGTTGGTCGTTGTCAGTTCCAAGGATCTTCATGATTCCAACTGTTGTCGCAATGTGTGACACATACATGGAGGTCGTAGTAGTACTATTTATGTAGCAGAAATATTTAACAAGTGGTACTTGCAACGCAGAGGCATTGTGAGACACAACATTTTAACTACACTGTGGCATTAGAATGTATTAAGTCCCTGCAGCTTTGTAATGAAGGAACCTATCAAACATTTCTCCAATATCTGGAGAAATGTGGGCCTCCTCCTCCCCTTATAGCCCTCCTTCCCTCTTGGAGTGAGCTCTCCGCTGCAGTTATGACGTTCGCTACCGATCTAAACTCGCGTTTAAAAGGGAGATGCCAGTGCAAGTAATGCCTCCTAACACATTAGTCGCAGTTGGTCCTTGTCAGTTCCAAGGATCTTCATGATTGCAACGGTTGTCGCAATCTGTGACACATACATGGAGGTCGTGGTAGTACTATTTATGTAGCAGAAATATTTAACAAGTTGTACTTTCAACGCAGAGGCATTGTGAGCCACAAAATTTTACGTATACTGTGGCATTAGAATGTATTAAGTCCCTTTAGCTTTGTAATGAAGGAACCTATCTGACATTTCTCCAATATCTGGAGAAATAGGGGCCTCCTCCTCCCCTTATAGCCCTCCTTCCCTCTCCGAGTGAGCTCTCCACTGCAGTTGGGACGTTCGCTACCGATCTAAACTCGCGTTTAAAAGGGAGATGCCAGTGCAAGTAATGCCTCCTAACACATTAGTCGCAGTTGGTCCTTGTCAGTTCCAAGGATCTTCATGATTCCAACTGTTGTCGCAATGTGTGACACATACATGGAGGTCGTAGTAGTACTATTTATGTAGCAGAAATATTTAACAAGTGGTACTTGCAACGCAGATTCATTGTGAGACACAACATTTTAACTACACTGTGGCATTAGAATGTATTAACTCCGTTTAGCTTTGTAATTAAGGATCCTATCTGACATTTCTCCAATATCGGGAGAAATAGGGGCCTCCTCCTCCCCTTATAGCCCTCCTTCCCTCTCCGAGTGAGCTCTCCACTGCAGTTGGGACGTTCGCTACCGATCTGAACTCGCGTTTAAAAGGGAGACGCCAGTGCAAGTAAAGCCTCCTAACACATTAGTCGCAGTTGGTCGTTGTCAGTTCGAAGGATCTTCATGATTCCAACTGTTGTCGCAATGTGTGACACATACATGGAGGTCGTAGTAGTACTATTTATGTAGCAGAAATATTTAACAAGTGGTACTTGCAACGCAGATTCATTGTGAGACACAACATTTTAACTACACTGTGGCATTAGAATGTATTAACTCCGTTTAGCTTTGTAATTAAGGATCCTATCTGACATTTCTCCAATATCGGGAGAAATAGGGGCCTCCTCCTCCCCTTATAGCCCTCCTTCCCTCTCCGAGTGAGCTCTCCGATGCAGTTATGACGTTCGCTACCGATCTAAACTCGCGTTTAAAAGTGAGATGCCAGTGCAAGTAATGCCTCCTAACACATTAGTCGCAGTTGGTCGTTGTCAGTTCCAAGGATCTTCATGATTCCAACTGTTGTCGCAATGTGTGACACATACATGGAGGTCGTAGTAGTACTATTTATGTAGCAGAAATATTTAACAAGTGGTACTTGCAACGCAGAGGCATTGTGAGACACAACATTTTAACTACACTGTGGCATTAGAATGTATTAAGTCCCTGCAGCTTTGTAATGAAGGAACCTATCAAACATTTCTCCAATATCTGGAGAAATAGGGGCCTCCTCCTCCCCTTATAGCCCTCCTTCCCTCTCCGAGTGAGCTCTCCGCTGCAGTTGGGACGTTCGCTACCGATCTAAACTCGCGTTTAAAAGGGAGATGCCAGTGCAAGTAATGCCTCCTAACACATTAGTCGCAGTTGGTCCTTGTCAGTTCCAAGGATCTTCATGATTCCAACTGTTGTCGCAATGTGTGACACATACATGGAGGTCGTAGTAGTACTATTTATGTAGCAGAAATATTTAACAAGTGGTACTTGCAACGCAGAGGCATTGTGAGCCACAAAATTTTACGTATACTGTGGCATTAGAATGTATTAAGTCCCTTTAGCTTTGTAATTAAGGAACCTATCTGACATTTCTCCAATATCGGGAGAAATAGGGGCCTCCACCTCCCCTTATAGCCCTCCTTCCCTCTCCGAGTGAGCTCTCCACAGCAGTTGGAACGTTCGCTACCGATCTGAACTCGCGTTTAAAAGGGAGACACCAGTGCAAGTAATGCCTCCTAACATATTAGTCGCAGTTGGTCCTTGTCAGTTCCAAGGATCTTCATGATTGCAACTGTTGTCGCAATCTGTGACACATACATGGAGGTCGTAGTAGTACTATTTATGTAGCAGAAATATTTAACAAGTGGTACTTTCAACGCAGAGGCATTGTGAGCCACAAAATTTTACGTATACTGTGGCATTAGAATGTATTAAGTCGCTTTAGCTTTGTAATGAAGGAACCTATCTGACATTTCTCCAATATCGGGAGAAATAGGGGCCTCCTCCTCCCCTTATAGCCCTCCTTCCCTCTCCGAGTGAGCTCTCCGATGCAGTTATGACGTTCGCTACCGATCTAAACTCGCGTTTAAAAGTGAGATGCCAGTGCAAGTAATGCCTCCTAACACATTAGTCGCAGTTGGTCGTTGTCAGTTCCAAGGATCTTCATGATTCCAACTGTTGTCGCAATGTGTGACACATACATGGAGGTCGTAGTAGTACTATTTATGTAGCAGAAATATTTAACAAGTTGTACTTTCAACGCAGAGGCATTGTGAGGCACAACATTTTAACTACACTGTGGCATTAGAATGTATTAAGTCCCTCTAACTTTGTAATTAAGGAACCTATCTGACATTTCTCCAATATCTGGAGAAATGTGGGCCTCCTCCTCCCCTTATAGCCCTCCTTCCCTCTTGGAGTGAGCTCTCCGCTGCAGTTATGACGTTCGCTACCGATCTAAACTCGCGTTTAAAAGGGAGATGCCAGTGCAAGTAATGCCTCCTAACACATTAGTCGCAGTTGGTCCTTGTCAGTTCCAAGGATCTTCATGATTGCAACGGTTGTCGCAATCTGTGACACATACATGGAGGTCGTGGTAGTACTATTTATGTAGCAGAAATATTTAACAAGTTGTACTTTCAACGCAGAGGCATTGTGAGCCACAAAATTTTACGTATACTGTGGCATTAGAATGTATTAAGTCCCTTTAGCTTTGTAATGAAGGAACCTATCTGACATTTCTCCAATATCTGGAGAAATAGGGGCCTCCTCCTCCCCTTATAGCCCTCCTTCCCTCTCCGAGTGAGCTCTCCACTGCAGTTGGGACGTTCGCTACCGATCTAAACTCGCGTTTAAAAGGGAGATGCCAGTGCAAGTAATGCCTCCTAACACATTAGTCGCAGTTGGTCCTTGTCAGTTCCAAGGATCTTCATGATTCCAACTGTTGTCGCAATGTGTGACACATACATGGAGGTCGTAGTAGTACTATTTATGTAGCAGAAATATTTAACAAGTGGTACTTGCAACGCAGATTCATTGTGAGACACAACATTTTAACTACACTGTGGCATTAGAATGTATTAACTCCGTTTAGCTTTGTAATTAAGGATCCTATCTGACATTTCTCCAATATCGGGAGAAATAGGGGCCTCCTCCTCCCCTTATAGCCCCCCTTCCCTCTCCGAGTGAGCTCTCCACTGCAGTTGGGACGTTCGCTACCGATCTGAACTCGCGTTTAAAAGGGAGACGCCAGTGCAAGTAAAGCCTCCTAACACATTAGTCGCAGTTGGTCGTTGTCAGTTCGAAGGATCTTCATGATTCCAACTGTTGTCGCAATGTGTGACACATACATGGAGGTCGTAGTAGTACTATTTATGTAGCAGAAATATTTAACAAGTGGTACTTGCAACGCAGATTCATTGTGAGACACAACATTTTAACTACACTGTGGCATTAGAATGTATTAACTCCGTTTAGCTTTGTAATTAAGGATCCTATCTGACATTTCTCCAATATCGGGAGAAATAGGGGCCTCCTCCTCCCCTTATAGCCCTCCTTCCCTCTCCGAGTGAGCTCTCCACTGCAGTTGGGACGTTCGCTACCGATCTGAACTCGCGTTTAAAAGGGAGACGCCAGTGCAAGTAATGCCTCCTAACACATTAGTCGCAGTTGGTCCTTGTCAGTTCCAAGGATCTTCATGATTCCAACTGTTGTCGCAATCTGTGACACATACATGGAGGTCGTAGTAGTACTATTTATGTAGCAGAAATATTTAACAAGTTGTACTTTCAACGCAGAGGCATTGTGAGCCACAAAATTTTACGTATACTGTGGCATTAGAATGTATTAAGTCCCTTTAGCTTTGTAATGAAGGAAACTATCTGACATTTCTCCTATATCTGGAGAAATAGGGGCCTCCTCCTCCCCTTATAGCCCTCCTTCCCTCTCCGAGTGAGCTCTCCGCTGCAGTTGGGACGTTCGCTACCGGTCAAAAATCGCGTTTAAAAGGGAGATGCCAGTGCAAGTAATGCCACCTTACACATTAGTCGCAGTTGGTCCTTGTCAGTACCAACGATCTTCATGATACCAACTGTTGTCGCAATGTGTGACACATGCATGGAGGTCGTAGTAGTACTATTTATGTAGCAGAAATATTAAACAAGTGGTACTTGCAACGCAGAGGCATTGTGAGACACAACATTTTAACTACACTGTGGCATTAGAATGTATTAAGTCCCTTTAGCTTTGTAATTAAGGAACCTATCAGACATTTCTCCAATATCGGGAGAAATAGGGGCCTCCTCCTCCCCTTATAGCCCTCCTTCCCTCTCCGAGTGAGCTCTCCACTGCAGTTGGGACGTTCGCTACCGATCTGAACTCGCGTTTAAAAGGGAGACGCCAGTGCAAGTAAAGCCTCCTAACACATTAGTCGCAGTTGGTCCTTGTCAGTTCCAAGGATCTTCATGATTGCAACTGTTGTCGCAATCTGTGACACATACATGGAGGTCGTAGTAGTACTATTTATGTAGCAGAAATATTTAACAAGTTGTACTTTCAACGCAGAGGCATTGTGAGCCACAAAATTTTACGTATACTGTGGCATTAGAATGTATTAAGTCCCTTTAGCTTGTAATGAAGGAACCTATCTGACATTTCTCCAATATCTGGAGAATTAGGGGCCTCCTCCTCCCCTTATAGCCCTCCTTCCCTCTCCGAGTGAGCTCTCCGCTGCAGTTGGGACGTTCGCTACCGGTCTAAACTCGCGTTTAAAAGGGAGATGCCAGTGCAAGTAATGCCTCCTAACACATTAGTCGCAGTTGGTCCTTGTTAGTTCCAAGGATCTTCATGATTCCAACTGTTGTCACAATGTGTGACACATACATGGAGGTCGTAGTAGTACTATTTATGTAGCAGAAATATTTAACAACTGGTACTTGCAACGCAGAGGCATTGTGAGACACAACATTTTATCTACACTGTGGCATTAGAATGTATTAAGTCCCTTTAGCTTTGTAATTAAGGAACCTATCTGATATTTCTCCAATATCTGGAGAAATAGGGGCCTCCCCTTATAGCCCTCCTTCCCTCTCCGAGTGAGCTCTCCACTGCAGTTGGGACGTTCGCTACCGATCTAAACTCGCGTTTAAAAGGGAGATGCCAGTGCGAGTAATGCCTCCTAACACATTAGTCGCAGTTGGTCCTTGTCAGTTCCAACGATCTTCATGATTCCAACTGTTGTCGCAATGTGTGACACATACATGGAGGTCGTAGTAGTACTATTTATGTAGCAGAAATATTTAACAAGTTGTACTTGCAACGCAGAGGCATTGTGAGACACAACATTTTAACTACACTGTGGCATTAGAGTGTATTAAGTCCCTTTAGCTTTGTAATTAAGGAACCTATCTGACATTTCTCCAATATCTGGAGAAATAGGCGCCTCCTCCTCCCCTTATAGCCCTCCTTCACTCTCCGAGTGTGCTCTCCACTGCAGTTGGTACGTTCGTTACCGATCTAAACTCGCGTTTAAAAGGGAGATGCCAGTGCAAGTAATGCCTCCTAACACATTAGTCGCAGTTGGTCGTTGTCAGTTCCAAGAATCTTCATGATTCCAACTGTTGTCGCAATGTGTGACACATACATGGAGGTCGTAGTAGTTCTATTTATGTAGCAGAAATATTTAACAAGTTGTACTTTCAACGCAGATTCATTGTGAGACACAACATTCTAACTACACTGTGGCATTAGAATGTATTAAGTCCCTTTAACTTTGTAATTAAGGGACCTATCTGACATTTCTCCAATATCTGGAGAAATAGGGGCCCCCTTTCTCACCTAATAGCCCTCTTTCCCTCTCCGAGTGAGCTCTCAGCTGCAGTTGGGACGTTCGCTACCGATCTAAACTCGCGTTTAAAAGGGAGATGCCAGTGCAAGTAATGCCTCATAACACATTAGTCGCAGTTGGTCCTAGTCACTTCCAAGGATCTTCATGATTCCAACTGTTGTTGCAATGTGTGACACATAAATGAAGGTCATAGTAGAACTATTTATGTAGCAGAAATATTTAACAAGTGGTACTTTAAACGCAGAGGCATTGTGAGCCACAAAATTTTACGTATACTGTGGCATTAGAATGTATTAAGTCCCTATAGCTTTGTAATGAAGGAACCTATCTGACATTTCTCAAATATCTGGAGAAATAGGGGCCTCCTCCTCCCCTTATAGCCCTCCTTCCCTCTCCGAGTGAGCTCTCCGCTGCAGTTTGGACATTCGCTACGGAACTAAACTCGCGTTTAAAAGGAAGATGCCAGTGCAAGTAATGCCTCCTAACACATTAGTCGCAGTTGGTCCTTGTCAGTTCCAAGGATCTTCATGATTCCAACTGTTGTCGCAATGTGTGACACATACATGGATTTTGTAGTAGTACTATTTATGTACCAGAAATATTTAACAAGTGGTACTTGCAACACAGAGGCATTGTAAGTCACAACATTTTAACTACACTGTGGCATTAGAATGTATTAAGTCCCTTTAGCTTTGTAATTAAGGAACCTATCTGACATTTCTCCAATATCTGGAGAAATAGGGGCCCCCTTCTCACCTAATAGCACTCCTTCCCTCTCCGAGTGAGCTCTCCGCTGCAGTTTGGACATTCGCTACGCATCTAAACTCGCGTTTAAAAGGGAGATGCCAGTGCAAGTAATGCGTCCTAACACATTAGTCGCAGTTGGTCCTTGTCAGTTCCAAGTATCTTTATGATTCCAACTGTTGTCGCAATGTGTGACACATACATGGAGGTCGTAGTAGTACTATTTATGTAGCAGAAATATTTAACAAGTGGTACTTGCAACGCAGAGGCATTGTGAGACACAACATTTTAACTACACTGTGGCATTAGAATGTATTAAGTCCCTTTAGCTTTCTAATTAAGGAACCTATCTGACATTTCTCCAAAATCTGGAGAAATAGGGGCCTCCTCCTCCCCTTATAGCCCTCGTTCCCTCTCCGAGTGAGCTCTCCGCTGCAGTTTGGACATTCGATACGGATCTAAACTCGCGTTTAAAAGGGAGATGCCAGTGCAAGTAATGCCTCCTAACACATTAGTCGCAGTTGGTCCTTGTCAGTTCCAAGGATCTTCACGATTCCAACTGTTGTCGCAATGTGTGACACATACATGAAGGTCGTAGTAGTACTAATTATGTAGCAGAAATATTTAACAAGTTGTACTTTCAACGCAGAGGCATTGTGAGCCACAAAATTTTACGTATACTGTGGCTTTAGAAAGTTTTAAGTAGCTTCAGCTTTGTAATGAAGGAACCTATCTGACATTTCTCCAATATCTTGAGAAATAGGGGCCTCCTCCTCCCCTTATAGCCCCTCCTTCCCTCTCCGAGTGAGCTCTCCGCTGCAGTTGGGACTTTCGCTACCGATCTAAACTAGCGTTTAAAAGGGAGATGCCAGTGCAAGTAATGCCTCCTAACACATTAGACGCAGTTGGTCCTTGTCAGTTCCAAGGATCATCACGATTCCAACTGTTGTCGCAATGTGTGACACATACATGGAGGTCGTAGTAGTACTATTTATGTAGCAGAAATATTTAACAAGTTGTACTTTGAATGCAGAGGCATTGTGAGGCACAACATTTTAACTACACTGTGGCGTTAGAATGTATTAAGTCCCTGCAGCTTTGTAATGAAGGAACCTATCAAACATTTCTCCAATATCTGGAGAAATAGGGGCCTCCTCCTCCCCTTATAGCCCTCCTTCCCTCTCCGAGTGAGCTCTCCGCTGCAGTTGGGACGTTCGCTACCGATCTAAACTCGCGTTTAAAAGGGAGATGCCAGTGCAAGTAATGCCTCCTAACACATTAGTCGCAGTTGGTCCTTGTCAGTTCCAAGGATCTTCATGATTCCAACTGTTGTCGCAATGTGTGACACATACATGGAGGTCGTAGTAGTACTATTTATGTAGCAGAAATATTTAACAAGTGGTACTTGCAACGCAGAGGCATTGTGAGCCACAAAATTTTACGTATACTGTGGCATTAGAATGTATTAAGTCCCTTTAGCTTTGTAATTAAGGAACCTATCTGACATTTCTCCAATATCGGGAGAAATAGGGGCCTCCACCTCCCCTTATAGCCCTCCTTCCCTCTCCGAGTGAGCTCTCCACAGCAGTTGGAACGTTCGCTACCGATCTGAACTCGCGTTTAAAAGGGAGACACCAGTGCAAGTAATGCCTCCTAACATATTAGTCGCAGTTGGTCCTTGTCAGTTCCAACGATCTTCATGATTCCAACTGTTGTCGCAATGTGTGACACATACATGGAGGTCGTAGTAGTACTATTTATGTAGCAGAAATATTTAACAAGTGGTACTTGCAACGCAGAGGCATTGTGAGACACAACATTTTAACTACACTGTGGCATTAGAATGTATTAAGTCCGTTTAGCTTTGTAATGAAGGAACCTATCTGACATTTCTCCAATATCGGGAGAAATAGGGGCCTCCTCCTCCCCTTATAGCCCTCCTTCCCTCTCCGAGTGAGCTCTCCGATGCAGTTATGACGTTCGCTACCGATCTAAACTCGCGTTTAAAAGTGAGATGCCAGTGCAAGTAATGCCTCCTAACACATTAGTCGCAGTTGGTCGTTGTCAGTTCCAAGGATCTTCATGATTCCAACTGTTGTCGCAATGTGTGACACATACATGGAGGTCGTAGTAGTACTATTTATGTAGCAGAAATATTTAACAAGTTGTACTTTCAACGCAGAGGCATTGTGAGGCACAACATTTTAACTACACTGTGGCATTAGAATGTATTAAGTCCCTCGAACTTTGTAATTAAGGAACCTATCTGACATTTCTCCAATATCTGGAGAAATGTGGGCCTCCTCCTCCCCTTATAGCCCTCCTTCCCTCTCGGAGTGAGCTCTCCGCTGCAGTTATGACGTTCGCTACCGATCTAAACTCGCGTTTAAAAGGGAGATGCCAGTGCAAGTAATGCCTCCTAACACATTAGTCGCAGTTGGTCCTTGTCAGTTCCAAGGATCTTCATGATTGCAATGGTTGTCGCAATCTGAGACACATACATGGAGGTCGTGGTAGTACTATTTATGTAGCAGAAATATTTAACAAGTTGTACTTTCAACGCAGAGGCATTGTGAGCCACAAAATTTTACGTATACTGTGGCATTAAAATGTATTAAGTCCCTTTAGCTTTGTAATGAAGGAACCTATCTGACATTTCTCCAATATCTGGAGAAATAGGGGCCTCCTCCTCCCCTTATAGCCCTCCTTCCCTCTCCGAGTGAGCTCTCCACTGCAGTTGGGACGTTCGCTACCGATCTAAACTCGCGTTTAAAAGGGAGACGCCAGTGCAAGTAATGCCTCCTAACACATTAGTCGCAGTTGGTCCTTGTCAGTTCCAAGGATCTTCATGATTCCAACTGTTGTCGCAATGTGTGACACATACATGGAGGTCGTAGTAGTACTATTTATGTAGCAGAAATATTTAACAAGTGGTACTTGCAACGCAGAGGCATTGTGAGACACAACATTTTAACTACACTTTGGCATTAGAATGTATTATGTCCCTTTAGATTTGTAATGAAGGAACCTATCTGACATTTCTCCAATATCTGGAGAAATGGGAGCCGCCTCCTCTTCCCCTTATAGCCCTCCTTCCCTCTCCGAGTGAGCTCTCCACTGCAGTTGGGACGTTCGCTACCGATCTGAACTCGCGTTTAAAAGGGAGACGCCAGTGCAAGTAAAGCCTCCTAACACATTAGTCGCAGTTGGTCGTTGTCAGTTCCAAGGATCTTCATGATTCCAACTGTTGTCGCAATGTGTGACACATACATGGAGGTCGTAGTAGTACTATTTATGTAGCAGAAATATTTAACAAGTGGTACTTGCAACGCAGATTCATTGTGAGACACAACATTTTAACTACACTGTGGCATTAGAATGTATTAACTCCGTTTAGCTTTGTAATTAAGGATCCTATCTGACATTTCTCCAATATCGGGAGAAATAGGGGCCTCCTCCTCCCCTTATAGCCCTCCTTCCCTCTCCGAGTGAGCTCTCCACTGCAGTTGGGACGTTCGCTACCGATCTGAACTCGCGTTTAAAAGGGAGACGCCAGTGCAAGTAATGCCTCCTAACACATTAGTCGCAGTTGGTCCTTGTCAGTTCCAAGGATCTTCATGATTCCAACTGTTGTCGCAATCTGTGACACATACATGGAGGTCGTAGTAGTACTATTTATGTAGCAGAAATATTTAACAAGTTGTACTTTCAACGCAGAGGCATTGTGAGCCACAAAATTTTACGTATACTGTGGCATTAGAATGTATTAAGTCCCCTTAGCTTTGTAATGAAGGAAACTATCTGACATTTCTCCTATATCTGGAGAAATAGGGGCCTCCTCCTCCCCTTATAGCCCTCCTTCCCTCTCCGAGTGAGCTCTCCGCTGCAGTTGGGACGTTCGCTACCGGTCAAAAATCGCGTTTAAAAGGGAGATGCCAGTGCAAGTAATGCCACCTTACACATTAGTCGCAGTTGGTCCTTGTCAGTACCAACGATCTTCATGATACCAACTGTTGTCGCAATGTGTGACACATGCATGGACGTCGTAGTAGTACTATTTATGTAGCAGAAATATTAAACAAGTGGTACTTGCAACGCAGAGGCATTGTGAGACACAACATTTTAACTACACTGTGGCATTAGAATGTATTAAGTCCCTTTAGCTTTGTAATTAAGGAACCTATCAGACATTTCTCCAATATCGGGAGAAATAGGGGCCTCCTCCTCCCCTTATAGCCCTCCTTCCCTCTCCGAGTGAGCTCTCCACTGCAGTTGGGACGTTCGCTACCGATCTGAACTCGCGTTTAAAAGGGAGACGCCAGTGCAAGTAAAGCCTCCTAACACATTAGTCGCAGTTGGTCCTTGTCAGTTCCAAGGATCTTCATGATTGCAACTGTTGTCGCAATCTGTGACACATACATGGAGGTCGTAGTAGTACTATTTATGTAGCAGAAATATTTAACAAGTTGTACTTTCAACGCAGAGGCATTGTGAGCCACAAAATTTTACGTATACTGTGGCATTAGAATGTATTAAGTCCCTTTAGCTTGTAATGAAGGAACCTATCTGACATTTCTCCAATATCTGGAGAATTAGGGGCCTCCTCCTCCCCTTATAGCCCTCCTTCCCTCTCCGAGTGAGCTCTCCGCTGCAGTTGGGACGTTCGCTACCGGTCTAAACTCGCGTTTAAAAGGGAGATGCCAGTTCAAGTAATGCCTCCTAACACATTAGTCGCAGTTGGTCCTTGTTAGTTCCAAGGATCTTCATGATTCCAACTGTTGTCACAATGTGTGACACATACATGGAGGTCGTAGTAGTACTATTTATGTAGCAGAAATATTTAACAACTGGTACTTGCAACGCAGAGGCATTGTGAGACACAACATTTTATCTACACTGTGGCATTAGAATGTATTAAGTCCCTTTAGCTTTGTAATTAAGGAACCTATCTGATATTTCTCCAATATCTGGAGAAATAGGGGCCTCCCCTTATAGCCCTCCTTCCCTCTCCGAGTGAGCTCTCCACTGCAGTTGGGACGTTCGCTACCGATCTAAACTCGCGTTTAAAAGGGAGATGCCAGTGCAAGTAATGCCTCCTAACACATTAGTCGCAGTTGGTCCTTGTCAGTTCCAACGATCTTCATGATTCCAACTGTTGTCGCAATGTGTGACACATACATGGAGGTCGTAGTAGTACTATTTATGTAGCAGAAATATTTAACAAGTTGTACTTGCAACGCAGAGGCATTGTGAGACACAACATTTTAACTACACTGTGGCATTAGAATGTATTAAGTCCCTTTAGCTTTGTAATTAAGGAACCTATCTGACATTTCTCCAATATCTGGAGAAATAGGCGCCTCCTCCTCCCCTTATAGCCCTCCTTCACTCTCCGAGTGTGCTCTCCACTGCAGTTGGTACGTTCGCTACCGATCTAAACTCGCGTTTAAAAGGGAGATGCCAGTGCAAGTAATGCCTCCTAACACATTAGTCGCAGTTGGTCGTTGTCAGTTCCAAGAATCTTCATGATTCCAACTGTTGTCGCAATGTGTGACACATACATGGAGGTCGTAGTAGTTCTATTTATGTAGCAGAAATATTTAACAAGTTGTACTTTCAACGCAGATTCATTGTGAGACACAACATTCTAACTACACTGTGGCATTAGTATGTATTAAGTCCCTTTAACTTTGTAATTAAGGGACCTATCTGACATTTCTCCAATATCTGGAGAAATAGGGGCCCCCTTCTCACCTAATAGCCCTCTTTCCCTCTCCGAGTGAGCTCTCAGCTGCAGTTGGGACGTTCGCTACCGATCTAAACTCGCGTTTAAAAGGGAGATGCCAGTGCAAGTAATGCCTCATAACACATTAGTCGCAGTTGGTCCTAGTCACTTCCAAGGATCTTCATGATTCCAACTGTTGTTGCAATGTGTGACACATAAATGAAGGTCGTAGTAGAACTATTTATGTAGCAGAAATATTTAACAAGTGGTACTTTAAACGCAGAGGCATTGTGAGCCACAAAATTTTACGTATACTGTGGCATTAGAATGTATTAAGTCCCTATAGCTTTGTAATGAAGGAACCTATCTGACATTTCTCAAATATCTGGAGAAATAGGGGCCTCCTCCTCCCCTTATAGCCCTCCTTCCCTCTCCGAGTGAGCTCTCCGCTGCAGTTTGGACATTCGCTACGGATCTAAACTCGCGTTTAAAAGGAAGATGCCAGTGCAAGTAATGCCTCCTAACACATTAGTCGCAGTTGGTCCTTGTCAGTTCCAAGGATCTTCATGATTCCAACTGTTGTCGCAATGTGTGACACATACATGGATTTTGTAGTAGTACTATTTATGTACCAGAAATATTTAACAAGTGGTACTTGCAACACAGAGGCATTGTAAGTCACAACATTCTAACTACACTGTGGCATTAGAATGTATTAAGTCCCTTTAGCTTTGTAATTAAGGAACCTATCTGACATTTCTCCAATATCTGGAGAAATAGGGGCCCCCTTCTCACCTAATAGCACTCCTTCCCTCTCCGAGTGAGCTCTCCGCTGCAGTTTGGACATTCGCTACGCATCTAAACTCGCGTTTAAAAGGGAGATGCCAGTGCAAGTAATGCGTCCTAACACATTAGTCGCAGTTGGTCCTTGTCAGTTCCAAGTATCTTTATGATTCCAACTGTTGTCGCAATGTGTGACACATACATGGAGGTCGTAGTAGTACTATTTATGTAGCAGAAATATTTAACAAGTGGTACTTGCAACGCAGAGGCATTGTGAGACACAACATTTTAACTACACTGTGGCATTAGAATGTATTAAGTCCCTTTAGCTTTCTAATTAAGGAACCTATCTGACACTTCTCCAAAATCTGGAGAAATAGGGGCCTCCTCCTCCACTTATAGCCCTCGTTCCCTCTCCGAGTGAGCTCTCCGCTGCAGTTTGGACATTCGATACGGATCTAAACTCGCGTTTAAAAGGGAGATGCCAGTGCAAGTAATGCCTCCTAACACATTAGTCGCAGTTGGTCCTTGTCAGTTCCAAGGATCTTCACGATTCCAACTGTTGTCGCAATGTGTGACACATACATGAAGGTCGTAGTAGTACTAATTATGTAGCAGAAATATTTAACAAGTTGTACTTTCAACGCAGAGGCATTGTGAGCCACAAAATTTTACGTATACTGTGGCTTTAGAAAGTTTTAAGTAGCTTCAGCTTTGTAATGAAGGAACCTATCTGACATTTCTCCAATATCTTGAGAAATAGGGGCCTCCTCCTCCCCTTATAGCCCCTCCTTCCCTCTCCGAGTGAGCTCTCCGCTGCAGTTGGGACTTTCGCTACCGATCTAAACTAGCGTTTAAAAGGGAGATGCCAGTGCAAGTAATGCCTCCTAACACATTAGACGCAGTTGGTCCTTGTCAGTTCCAAGGATCATCACGATTCCAACTGTTGTCGCAATGTGTGACACATACATGGAGGTCGTAGTAGTACTATTTATGTAGCAGAAATATTTAACAAGTTGTACTTTGAATGCAGAGGCATTGTGAGGCACAACATTTTAACTACACTGTGGCATTAGAATGTATTAAGTCCCTTTAGCTTTGTAATAAAGTAACCTATCTGACATTTCTCCAATATCTTTAGAAATAGGGGCCTCCTCCTGCCCTTAAAGCCCTCCTTCCCTCTCCGAGTTAGCTCTCCGCTGCAGTTGGGACGTTCGCTACCGATCTAAACTCGCGTTTAAAAGGGAGATGCAAGTGCAAGTAATGCCTTCTAACACATTAGTCGCAGTTGGCCCTTGTCACTTCCAAGGATCTTCATGATTTCAACTGTTGTCGCAATGTGTGACACATACATGAAGGTCGTAGTAGTACTATTTATGTAGCAGAAATAATTAACAAGTGGTACTTGCAACGCAGAGGCATTGTGAGCCACAAAATTTTACGTATACTGTGGCATTAGAATGTATTAAGTCCCTTTAGCTTTGTAATGAAGGAACCTATCTGACATTTCTCCAATATCTTTAGAAATAGGGGCCTCCTCCTGCCCTTAAAGCCCTCCTTCCCTCTCCGAGTTAGCTCTCCGCTGCAGTTGGGACGTTCGCTACCGATCTAAACTCGCGTTTAAAAGGGAGATGCCAGTGCAAGTAATGCCTCCTAACACATTAGTCGCAGTTGGCCCTTGTCACTTCCAAGGATCTTCATGATTTCAACTGTTGTCGCAATGTGTGACACATACATGGTTGTCGTAGTAGTACTATTTATGTAGCAGAAATAATTAACAAGTGGTATTTGCAACGCAGAGGCATTGTGAGCCACAAAATTTTACGTATACTGTGGCATTAGTATGTATTAAGTCCCTTTAGCTTTGTAATGAAGGAACCTATCTGACATTTCTCCAATATCTGGATAAATAGGGGCCTCCTCCTCCCCTTATAGCCCACCTTTCCTCTCCGAGTTAGCTCTCCGGTGCAGTTGGGACGTTCGCTACCGATCTAAACTCGCGTTTAAAAGGGAGATGCCAGTGCAAGTAATGTCTCCTAACACATTAGTCGCTGTTGGTCATTGTCAGTTCCAAGGATCTTCATGATTCCAACTGTTGTCGCAATGTGTGACACATACAAGGAGGTCGTAGTAGTACTATTTATGTAGCAGAAATATTTAACAAGTGGTACTTGCAACGCAGAGGAATTGTAAGACACGACATTTTAACTACACAGTGGCATTAGAATGTATTAAGTCCCTTTAGCTTTGTAATTAAGGAACCTATCTGACATTTCTCCAATATCTGGATAAATAGGGGCCTCCTCCTCCCCTTATAGCCCTCCTTTCCTCTCCGAGTGAGCTCTCCGCTGCAGTTGGGACGTTCGCTACCGATCTAAACTCGCGTTTAAAAGGGAGATGCCAGTGCAAGTAATGCCTCCTAACACATTAGTCGCTGTTGGTCATTGTCAGTTCCAAGGATCTTCATGATTCCAACTGTTGTCGCAATGTGTGACACATACAAGGAGGTCGTAGTAGTACTATTTATGTAGCAGAAATATTTAACAAGTGGTACTTGCAACGCAGAGGAATTGTAAGACACGACATTTTAACTACACAGTGGCATTAGAATGTATTAAGTCCCTTTAGCTTTGTAATTAAGGAACCTATCTGACATTTCTCCAATATCTGGATAAATAGGGGCCTCCTCCTCCCCTTATAGCCCTCCTTTCCTCTCCGAGTGAGCTCTCCGCTGCAGTTGGGACGTTCGCTACCGATCTAAACTCGCGTTTAAAAGGGAGATGCCAGTGCAAGTAATGCCTCCTAACACATTAGTCGCTGTTGGTCATTGTCAGTTCCAAGGATCTTCATGATTCCAACTGTTGTCACAATGTGTGACACATACAAGGAGGTCGTAGTAGTATTATTTATGTAGCAGAAATATTTAACAAGTGGTACTTGCAACGCAGAGGCATTGTAAGACACAACATTTTAACTACACTGTGGCATTAGAATGTATTAAGTCCCTTTAGCTTTGTAATGAAGGAACCTATCTGACATTTCTCCAATATCTGGATAAATAGGGGCATCCTCCTCCCCTTATAGCCCTCCTTTCCTCTCCGAGTGAGCTCTCCGCTGCAGTTGGGACGTTCGCTACCGATCTAAACTCGCGTTTAAAAGGGAGATGCCAGTGCAAGTAATGCCTCCTAACACATTAGTCGCTGTTGGTCATTGTCAGTTCCAAGGATCTTCATGATTCCAACTGTTGTCGCAATGTGTGACACATACAAGGAGGTCGTAGTAGTACTATTTATGTAGCAGAAATATTTAACAAGTGGTACTTGCAACGCAGAGGAATTGTAAGACACGACATTTTAACTACACAGTGGCATTAGAATGTATTAAGTCCCTTTAGCTTTGTAATTAAGGAACCTATCTGACATTTCTCCAATATCTGGATAAATAGGGGCCTCCTCCTCCCCTTATAGCCCTCCTTTCCTCTCCGAGTGAGCTCTCCGCTGCAGTTGGGACGTTCGCTACCGATCTAAACTCGCGTTTAAAAGGGAGATGCCAGTGCAAGTAATGCCTCCTAACACATTAGTCGCTGTTGGTCATTGTCAGTTCCAAGGATCTTCATGATTCCAACTGTTGTCGCAATGTGTGACACATACAAGGAGGTCGTAGTAGTACTATTTATGCAGCAGAAATATTTAACAAGTGGTACTTGCAACGCAGAGGCATTGTAAGACACAACATTTTAACTACACTGTGGCATTAGAATGTATTAAGTCCCTTTAGCTTTGTAATTAAGGAACCTATCTGACATTTCTCCAATATCTGGAGAAATAGGGGCCTCCTCCTCCCCTTATAGCCCTCCTTCCCTCTCCGAGTGAGCTCTCCGCTGCAGTTGGGACGTTCGCTACCGATCTAAACTCGCGTTTAAAAATGAGATGCCAGTGCAAGTAATGCCTCCTAACACATTAGTCGCAGTTGGTCCTTGTCAGTTCCAAGGATCTTCATGATTCCAACTGTTGTCGCAATGTGTGACACATACATGGAGGTCGTAGTAGTACTATTTATGTAGCAGAAATATTTAACAAGGGGTACTTGCAACGCAGAGGCATTGTGAGACACAACATTTTAAGTACACTGTGGCATTAGAATGTATTAAGTCCCTTTAGCTTTGTAATTAAGGAACCTATCTGACATTTCTCCAATATCTGGAGAAATAGGGGCCTCCTCCTCCCCTTATAGCCCTCCTTCCCTCTCCGAGTGATCTCTCCGCTTCAGTTGGGACGTTCGCTACCGATATAAACTCGCGTTTAAAAGGGAGATGCCAGTGCAAGTAATGCCTCCTAACACATTAGTCGCAGTTGGTCCTTGTCAGTTCCAACGATCTTCATGATTGCAACTGTTGTCGCAATGTGTGACACATACATGGAGGTCGTAGTAGTACTATTTATGTAGCAGAAATATTTAACAAGTGGTACTTGCAACGCAGAGGCATTGTGAGACACAACATTTTAACTACACTGTGGCATTATAATGTATTAAGTCCCTTTAGCTTTGTAATTAAGGAACCTATCTGACATTTCTCCAAAATCTGGAGAAATAGGGGCTTCCTCCTCCACTTATAGCCCTCCTTCCCTCTCCGAGTGAGCCTCCGCTGCAGTTTGGACATCCGCTACGGATCTAAACTCGCGTTTAAAAGGGAGATGCCAGTGCAAGTAATGCCTCCTAACACATTAGTCGCAGTTGGTCCTTGTCAGTTCCAAGGATCTTCATGATTCCAACTGTTGTCGCAATGTGTGACACATACATGGAGGTTGTAGTAGTACTATTTATGTATCAGAAATATTTAACAAGTGGTACTTGCAACACAGTGGCATTGTAAGTCACAACATTTTAACTACATTGTGCCATTAAAATGTATTAAGTCCCTTTAGCTTTGTAATGAAGGAACCTATCTGACATTTCTCCAATATCTGGAGAAATGGGAGCCGCCTCCTCTTCCCCTTATAGCCCTCCTTCCCTCTCCGAGTGAGCTCTCCGCTGCAGTTGGGACGTTCGCTACCGATCTAAACTCGCGTTTAAAAGATAGATGCCAGTGCAAGTAATGCCTCCTAACACATTAGACGCAGTTGGCCCTTGTCAGTTCCAAGGATCTTCACGATTCCAACTGTTGTCGCAATGTGTGACACATACATGGAGGTCGTAGTAGAACTATTTATGTAGCAGAAATATTTAACAAGTGGTACTTGCAACGCAGAGGCATTGTGAGACACAACATTTTACGTATACTGTGGCATTAGAATGTATTAAGTCCCTTTAGCTTTGTAATGAAGGAACCTATCTGACATTTCTCCAATATCTGGAGAAATAAGGGCCTCCTCCTCCCCTTATAGCCCTCCTTCCCTCTCCGAGTGAGCTCGCCACTGCAGTTGGGACGTTCGCTTCCGATCTAAACTCGCGTTTAAAAGGGAGATGCCAGTGCAAGTAATGCCTCCTAACACATTAGTCGCAGTTGGTCCTTGTCAGTTCCAAGGATCTTTATGATTCCAACTGTTGTCGCAATGTGTGACACATACATGGAGGTCGTAGTAGTACTATTTATGTAGCAGAAATATTTAACAAATGGTACTTGCAACGCAGAGGCATTGTAAGACACAACATTTTAACTACACTGTGGCATTAGAATGAATTAAGTCCCTTTAGCTTTGTAATTAAGGAACCTATCTGACATTTCCCCAATATCTGGAGAAATAGGGGCCTCCTCCTCCCCTTATAGCCCTCCTTCCCTCTCCGAGTGACCTCTCCGCTGCAGTTGGAACGTTCTCTACCGATCTAAACTCGCGTTTAAAAATGAGATGCCAGTGCAAGTAATGCCTCCTAACACATTAGTCGCAGTTGGTCCTTGTCAGTTCCAAGGATCTTCATGATTCCAACTGTTGTCGCAATGTGTGACACATACATGGAGGTCGTAGTAGTACTATTTATGTAGCAGAAATATTTAACAAGTTGTACTTTCAACGCAGAGGCATTGTGAGACACAACATTCTAACTACACTGTGGCATTAGAATGTATTAAGTCCCTTTAACTTTGTAATTAACGAACCTATCTGACATTTCTCCGATACCTGGAGAAATAGGGGCCTCCTCCTCACCTTATAGCCCTCCTTCCTTGTTCGAGTGAGCTCTCCACTGCAGTTGGGACGTTCGCTACGGATCTAAACTCGCGTTTAAAAGGGAGACGCCAGTGCAAGTAATGCCTCCTAACACATTAGTCGCAGTTGGTCCTTGTCAGTTCCAAGGATCTTCATGATTCCAACTGTTGTCGCAATCTGTGACACATACATGGAGGTCGTAGTAGTACTATTTATGTAGCAGAAATATTTAACAAGTTGTACTTTCAACGCAGAGGCATTGTGAGCCACAAAATTTTACGTATACTGTGGCATTAGAATGTATTAAGTCCCTTTAGCTTTGTAATGAAGGATACTATCTGACATTTCTCCTATATCTGGAGAAATAGGGGCCTCCTCCTCCCCTTATAGCCCTCCTTCCCTCTCCGAGTGAGCTCTCCGCTGCAGTTGGGACGTTCGCTACCGGTCAAAAATCGCGTTTAAAAGGGAGATGCCAGTGCAAGTAATGCCACCTAACACATTAGTCGCAGTTGGTCCTTGTCAGTACCAACGATCTTCATGATACCAACTGTTGTCGCAATGTGTGACACATGCATGGAGGTCGTAGTAGTACTATTTATGTAGCAGAAATATTAAACAAGTGGTACTTGCAACGCAGAGGCATTGTGAGACACAACATTTTAACAACACTGTGGCATTAGAATGTATTAAGTCCCTTTAGCTTTGTAATTAAGGAACCTATCTGACATTTCTCCAATATCGGGAGAAATAGGGGCCTCCTCCTCCCCTTATGGCCCTCCTTCCCTCTCCGAGTGAGCTCTCCACTGCAGTTGGGACGTTCGCTACCGATCTGAACTCGCGTTTAAAAGGGAGACGCCAGTGCAAGTAAAGCCTCCTAACACATTAGTCGCAGTTGGTCCTTGTCAGTACCAACGATCTTCATGATACCAACTGTTGTCGCAATGTGTGACACATGCATGGAGGTCGTAGTAGTACTATTTATGTAGCAGAAATATTAAACAAGTGGTACTTGCAACGCAGAGGCATTGTGAGACACAACAATTTAACTACACTGTGGCATTAGAATGTATTAACTCCCTTTAGCTTTGTAATTAAGGATCATATCTGACATTTCTCCAATATCTGGAGAAATGGGGGCCTCCTCCTCCCCTTATAGCCCTCCTTCCATCTCCGAGTGAGCTCTCCACTGCAGTTGGGACGTTCGCTACGGATCTAAACTCGCGTTTAAAAGGGAGACGCCAGTGCAAGTAATGCCTCCTAACACATTAGTCGCAGTTGGTCCTTGTCAGTTCCAAGGATCTTCATGATTCCAACTGTTGTCGCAATCTGTGACACATACATGGAGGTCGTAGTAGTACTATTTATGTAGCAGAAATATTTAACAAGTTGTACTTTCAACGCAGAGGCATTGTGAGCCACAAAATTTTACGTATACTGTGGCATTAGAATGTATTAAGTCCCTTTAGCTTTGTAATGAAGGATATTATCTGACATTTCTCCTATATCTGGAGAAATAGGGGCCTCCTCCTCCCCTTATAGCCCTCCTTCCCTCTCCGAGTGAGCTCTCCGCTGCAGTTGGGACGTTCGCTACCGGTCAAAAATCGCGTTTAAAAGGGAGATGCCAGTGCAAGTAATGCCACCTAACACATTAGTCGCAGTTGGTCCTTGTCAGTACCAACGATCTTCATGATACCAACTGTTGTCGCAATGTGTGACACATGCATGGAGGTCGTAGTAGTACTATTTATGTAGCAGAAATATTAAACAAGTGGTACTTGCAACGCAGAGGCATTGTGAGACACAACATTTTAACAACACTGTGGCATTAGAATGTATTAAGTCCCTTTAGCTTTGTAATTAAGGAACCTATCTGACATTTCTCCAATATCGGGAGAAATAGGGGCCTCCTCCTCCCCTTATGGCCCTCCTTCCCTCTCCGAGTGAGCTCTCCACTGCAGTTGGGACGTTCGCTACCGATCTGAACTCGCGTTTAAAAGGGAGACGCCAGTGCAAGTAAAGCCTCCTAACACATTAGTCGCAGTTGGTCCTTGTCAGTTCCAAGGATCTTCATGATTGCAACTGTTGTCGCAATCTGTGACACATACATGGAGGTCGTAGTAGTACTATTTATGTAGCAGAAACATTTAACAAGTTGTACTTTCAACGCAGAGGCATTGTGAGCCATAAAATTTTACGTATACTGTGGCATTAGAATGTATTAAGTCCCTTTAGCTTGTAATGAAGGAAACTATCTGACATTTCTCCAATATCTGGAGAATTAGGGGCCTCCTCCTCCCCTTATAGCCCTCCTTCCCTCTCCGAGTGAGCTCTCCGCTGCAGTTGGGACGTTCGCTACCGGTCTAAACTCGCGTTTAAAAGGGAGATGCCAGTGCAAGTAATGCCTCCTAACACATTAGTCGCAGTTGGTCCTTGTTAGTTCCAAGGATCTTCATGATTCCAACTGTTGTCACAATGTGTGACACATACATGGAGGTCGTAGTAGTACTATTTATGTAGCAGAAATATTTAACAACTGGTACTTGCAACGCAGAGGCATTGTGAGACACAACATTTTATCTACACTGTGGCATTAGAATGTATTAAGTCCCTTTAGCTTTGTAATTAAGGAACCTATCTGATATTTCTCCAATATCTGGAGAAATAGGGGCCTCCCCTTATAGCCCTCCTTCCCTCTCCGAGTGAGCTCTCCACTGCAGTTGGGACGTTCGCTACCGATCTAAACTCGCGTTTAAAAGGGAGATGCCAGTGCAAGTAATGCCTCCTAACACATTAGTCGCAGTTGGTCCTTGTCAGTTCCAACGATCTTCATGATTCCAACTGTTGTCGCAATGTGTGACACATACATGGAGGTCGTAGTAGTACTATTTATGTAGCAGAAATATTTAACAAGTTGTACTTGCAACGCAGAGGCATTGTGAGACACAACATTTTAACTACACTGTGGCATTAGAATGTATTAAGTCCCTTTAGCTTTGTAATTAAGGAACCTATCTGACATTTCTCCAATATCTGGAGAAATAGGCGCCTCCTCCTCCCCTTATAGCCCTCCTTCACTCTCCGAGTGTGCTCTCCACTGCAGTTGGTACGTTCGTTACCGATCTAAACTCGCGTTTAAAAGGGAGATGCCAGTGCAAGTAATGCCTCCTAACACATTAGTCGCAGTTGGTCGTTGTCAGTTCCAAGAATCTTCATGATTCCAACTGTTGTCGCAATGTGTGACACATACATGGAGGTCGTAGTAGTTCTATTTATGTAGCAGAAATATTTAACAAGTTGTACTTTCAACGCAGATTCATTGTGAGACACAACATTCTAACTACACTGTGGCATTAGAATGTATTAAGTCCCTTTAACTTTGTAATTAAGGGACCTATCTGACATTTCTCCAATATCTGGAGAAATAGGGGCCCCCTTCTCACCTAATAGCCCTCTTTCCCTCTCCGAGTGAGCTCTCAGCTGCAGTTGGGACGTTCGCTACCGATCTAAACTCGCGTTTAAAAGGGAGATGCCAGTGCAAGTAATGCCTCATAACACATTAGTCGCAGTTGGTCCTAGTCACTTCCAAGGATCTTCATGATTCCAACTGTTGTTGCAATGTGTGACACATAAATGAAGGTCGTAGTAGAACTATTTATGTAGCAGAAATATTTAACAAGTGGTACTTTAAACGCAGAGGCATTGTGAGCCACAAAATTTTACGTATACTGTGGCATTAGAATGTATTAAGTCCCTATAGCTTTGTAATGAAGGAACCTATCTGACATTTCTCAAATATCTGGAGAAATAGGGGCCTCCTCCTCCCCTTATAGCCCTCCTTCCCTCTCCGAGTGAGCTCTCCGCTGCAGTTTGGACATTCGCTACGGATCTAAACTCGCGTTTAAAAGGAAGATGCCAGAGCAAGTAATGCCTCCTAACACATTAGTCGCAGTTGGTCCTTGTCAGTTCCAAGGATCTTCATGATTCCAACTGTTGTCGCAATGTGTGACACATACATGGATTTTGTAGTAGTACTATTTATGTACCAGAAAAATTTAACAAGTGGTACTTGCAACACAGAGGCGTTGTAAGTCACAACATTTTAACTACACTGTGGCATTAGAATGTATTAAGTCCCTTTAGCTTTGTAATTAAGGAACCTATCTGACATTTCTCCAATATCTGGAGAAATAGGGGCCCCCTTCTCACCTAATAGCACTCCTTCCCTCTCCGAGTGAGCTCTCCGCTGCAGTTTGGACATTCGCTACGCATCTAAACTCGCGTTTAAAAGGGAGATGCCAGTGCAAGTAATGCGTCCTAACACATTAGTCGCAGTTGGTCCTTGTCAGTTCCAAGTATCTTTATGATTCCAACTGTTGTCGCAATGTGTGACACATACATGGAGGTCGTAGTAGTACTATTTATGTAGCAGAAATATTTAACAAGTGGTACTTGCAACGCAGAGGCATTGTGAGACACAACATTTTAACTACACTGTGGCATTAGAATGTATTAAGTCCCTTTAGCTTTGTAATTAAGGAACCTATCTGACATTTCTCCAAAATCTGGAGAAATAGGGGCCTCCTCCTCCCCTTATAGCCCTCCTTCCCTCTCCGAGTGAGCTCTCCGCTGCAGTTAGGACATTCGATACGGATCTAAACTCGCGTTTAAAAGGGAGATGCCAGTGCAAGTAATGCCTCCTAACACATTAGTCGCAGTTGGTCCTTGTCAGTTCCAAGGATCTTCACGATTCCAACTGTTGTCGCAATGTGTGACACATACATGAAGGTCGTAGTAGTACTAATTATGTAGCAGAAATATTTAACAAGTTGTACTTTCAACGCAGAGGCATTGTGAGCCACAAAATTTTACGTATACTGTGGCTTTAGAAAGTTTTAAGTAGCTTCAGCTTTGTAATGAAGGAACCTATCTGACATTTCTCCAATATCTTTAGAAATAGGGGCCTCCTCCTGCCCTTAAAGCCCTCCTTCCCTCTCCGAGTTAGCTCTCCGCTGCAGTTGGGACATTCGCTACCGATCTAAACTCGCGTTTAAAAGGGAGATGCCAGTGCAAGTAATGCCTTCTAACACATTAGTCGCAGTTGGCCCTTGTCACTTCCAAGGATCTTCATGATTTCAACTGTTGTCGCAATGTGTGACACATACATGAAGGTCGTAGTAGTACTATTTATGTAGCAGAAATAATTAACAAGTGGTACTTGCAACGCAGAGGCATTGTGAGCCACAAAATTTTACGTATACTGTGGCATTAGAATGTATTAAGTCCCTTTAGCTTTGTAATGAAGGAACCTATCTGACATTTCTCCAATATCTTTAGAAATAGGGGCCTCCTCCTGCCCTTAAAGCCCTCCTTCCCTCTCCGAGTTAGCTCTCCGCTGCAGTTGGGACGTTCGCTACCGATCTAAACTCGCGTTTAAAAGGGAGATGCCAGTGCAAGTAATGCCTCCTAACACATTAGTCGCAGTTGGCCCTTGTCACTTCCAAGGATCTTCATGATTTCAACTGTTGTCGCAATGTGTGACACATACATGGTTGTCGTAGTAGTACTATTTATGTAGCAGAAATAATTAACAAGTGGTATTTGCAACGCAGAGGCATTGTGAGCCACAAAATTTTACGTATACTGTGGCATTAGTATGTATTAAGTCCCTTTAGCTTTGTAATGAAGGAACCTATCTGACATTTCTCCAATATCTGGATAAATAGGGGCCTCCTCCTCCCCTTATAGCCCACCTTTCCTCTCCGAGTTAGCTCTCCGGTGCAGTTGGGACGTTCGCTACCGATCTAAACTCGCGTTTAAAAGGGAGATGCCAGTGCAAGTAATGTCTCCTAACACATTAGTCGCTGTTGGTCATTGTCAGTTCCAAGGATCTTCATGATTCCAACTGTTGTCGCAATGTGTGACACATACAAGGAAGTCGTAGTAGTACTATTTATGTAGCAGAAATATTTAACAAGTGGTACTTGCAACGCAGAGGAATTGTAAGACACAACATTTTAACTACACTGTGGCATTAGAATGTATTAAGTCCCTTTAGCTTTGTAATTAAGGAACCTATCTGACATTTCTCCAATATCTGGATAAATAGGGGCCTCCTCCTCCCCTTATAGCCCTCCTTTCCTCTCCGAGTGAGCTCTCCGCTGCAGTTGGGACGTTCGCTACCGATCTAAACTCGCGTTTAAAAGGGAGATGCCAGTGCAAGTAATGCCTCCTAACACATTAGTAGCTGTTGGTCATTGTCAGTTCCAAGGATCTTCATGATTCCAACTGTTGTCGCAATGTGTGACACATACATGGAGGTCGTAGTAGTACTATTTATGTAGCAGAAATATTTAACAAGGGGTACTTGCAACGCAGAGGCATTGTGAGACACAACATTTTAACTACACTGTGGCATTAGAATGTATTAAGTCCCTTTAGCTTTGTAATTAAGGATCATATCTGACATTTCTCCAATATCTGGAGAAATAGGGGCCTCCTCCTCCCCTTATAGCCCTCCTTCCCTCTCCGAGTGATCTCTCCGCTTCAGTTGGGACGTTCGCTACCGATCTAAACTCGCGTTTAAAAGGGAGATGCCAGTGCAAGTAATGCCTCCTAACACATTAGTCGCAGTTGGTCCTTGTCAGTTCCAACGATCTTCATGATTGCAACTGTTGTCGCAATGTGTGACACATACATGGAGGTCGTAGTAGTACTATTTATGTAGCAGAAATATTTAACAAGTGGTACTTGCAACGCAGAGGCATTGTGAGACACAACATTTTAACTACACTGTGGCATTAGAATGCATTAAGTCCCTTTAGCTTTGTAATTAAGGAACCTATCTGACATTTCTCCAAAATCTGGAGAAATAGGGGCTTCCTCCTCCACTTATAGCCCTCCTTCCCTCTCCGAGTGAGCCTCCGCTGCAGTTTGGACATCCGCTACGGATCTAAACTCGCGTTTAAAAGGGAGATGCCAGTGCAAGTAATGCCTCCTAACACATTAGTCGCAGTTGGTCATTGTCAGTTCCAAGGATCTTCATGATTCCAACTGTTGTCGCAATGTGTGACACATACATGGAGGTTGTAGTAGTACTATTTATGTATCAGAAATATTTAACAAGTGGTACTTGCAACACAGTGGCATTGTAAGTCACAACATTTTAACTACATTGTGCCATTAAAATGTATTAAGTCCCTTTAGCTTTGTAATGAAGGAACCTATCTGACATTTCTCCAATATCTGGAGAAATGGGAGCCGCCTCCTCTTCCCCTTATAGCCCTCCTTCCCTCTCCGAGTGAGCTCTCCGCTGCAGTTGGGACGTTCGCTACCGATCTAAACTCGCGTTTAAAAGGGAGATGCCAGTGCAAGTAATGCCTCCTAACACATTAGACGCAGTTGGCCCTTGTCAGTTCCAAGGATCTTCACGATTCCAACTGTTGTCGCAATGTGTGACACATACATGGAGGTCGTAGTAGAACTATTTATGTAGCAGAAATATTTAACAAGTGGTACTTGCAACGCAGAGGAATTGTAAGACACGACATTTTAACTACACAGTGGCATTAGAATGTATTAAGTCCCTTTAGCTTTGTAATTAAGGAACCTATCTGACATTTCTCCAAAATCTGGAGAAATAGGGGCCTCCTCCTCCCCTTATAGCACTCCTTCCCTCTCCGAGTGAGCTCTCCGCTGCAGTTTGGACATTCGATACGGATCTAAACTCGCGTTTAAAAGGGAGATGCCAGTGCAAGTAATGCCTCCTAACACATTAGTCGCAGTTGGTCCTTGTCAGTTCCAAGGATCTTCACGATTCCAACTGTTGTCGCAATGTGTGACACATACATGAAGGTCGTAGTAGTACTAATTATGTAGCAGAAATATTTAACAAGTTGTACTTTCAACGCAGAGGCATTTTGAGCCACAAAATTTTACGTATACTGTGGCTTTAGAAAGTTTTAAGTAGCTTCAGCTTTGTAATGAAGGAACCTATCTGACATTTCTCCAATATCTTGAGAAATAGGGGCCTCCTCCTCCCCTTATAGCCCCTCCTTCCCTCTCCGAGTGAGCTCTCCGCTGCAGTTGGGACTTTCGCTACCGATCTAAACTAGCGTTTAAAAGGGAGATGCCAGTGCAAGTAATGCCTCCTAACACATTAGACGCAGTTGGTCCTTGTCAGTTCCAAGGATCTTCACGATTCCAACTGTTGTCGCAATGTGTGACACATACATGGAGGTCGTAGTAGTACTATTTATGTAGCAGAAATATTTAACAAGTTGTACTTTGAATGCAGAGGCATTGTGAGGCACAACATTTTAACTACACTGTGGCATTAGAATGTATTAAGTCCCTTTAGCTTTGTAATGAAGGAACCTATCTGACATTTCTCCAATATCTGGATAAATAGGGGCCTCCTCCTCCCCTTATAGCCCTCCTTTCCTCTCCGAGTGAGCTCTCCGCTGCAGTTGGGACGTTCGCTACCGATCTAAACTCGCGTTTAAAAGGGAGATGCCAGTGCAAGTAATGCCTCCTAACACATTAGTCGCTGTTGGTCATTGTCAGTTCCAAGGATCTTCATGATTCCAACTGTTGTCGCAATGTGTGACACATACAAGGAGGTCGTAGTAGTACTATTTATGTAGCAGAAATATTTAACAAGTGGTACTTGCAACGCAGAGGAATTGTAAGACACGACATTTTAACTACACAGTGGCATTAGAATGTATTAAGTCCCTTTAGCTTTGTAATTAAGGAACCTATCTGACATTTCTCCAATATCTGGATAAATAGGGGCCTCCTCCTCCCCTTATAGCCCTCCTTTCCTCTCCGAGTGAGCTCTCCGCTGCAGTTGGGACGTTCGCTACCGATCTAAACTCGCGTTTAAAAGGGAGATGCCAGTGCAAGTAATGCCTCCTAACACATTAGTCGCTGTTGGTCATTGTCAGTTCCAAGGATCTTCATGATTCCAACTGTTGTCGCAATGTGTGACACATACAAGGAGGTCGTAGTAGTACTATTTATGTAGCAGAAATATTTAACAAGTGGTACTTGCAACGCAGAGGCATTGTAAGACACAACATTTTAACTACACTGTGGCATTAGAATGTATTAAGTCCCTTTAGCTTTGTAGTTAAGGAACCTATCTGACATTTCTCCAATATCTGGAGAAATAGGGGCCTCCTCCTCCCCTTATAGCCCTCCTTCCCTCTCCGAGTGAGCTCTCCGCTGCAGTTGGGACGTACGCTACCGATCTAAACTCGCGTTTAAAAATGAGATGCCAGTGCAAGTAATGCCTCCTAACACATTAGTCGCAGTTGGTCCTAGTCAGTTCCAAGGATCTTCATGATTCCAACTGTTGTCGCAATGTGTGACACATACATGGAGGTCGTAGTAGTACTATTTATGTAGCAGAAATATTTAACAAGGGGTACTTGCAACGCAGAGGCATTGTGAGACACAAAATTTTAACTACACTGTGGCATTAGAATGTATTAAGTCCCTTTAGCTTTGTAATTAAGGAACCTATCTGACATTTCTCCAATATCTGGAGAAATAGGGGCCTCCTCCTCCCCTTATAGCCCTCCTTCCCTCTCCGAGTGATCTCTCCGCTTCAGTTGGGACGTTCGCTACCGATCTAAACTCGCGTTTAAAAGGGAGATGCCAGTGCAAGTAATGCCTCCTAACACATTAGTCGAAGTTGGTCCTTGTCAGTTCCAACGATCTTCATGATTGCAACTGTTGTCGCAATGTGTGACACATACATGGAGGTCGTAGTAGTACTATTTATGTAGCAGAAATATTTAACAAGTGGTACTTGCAACGCAGAGGCATTGTGAGACACAACATTTTAACTACACTGTGGCATTAGAATGTATTAAGTCCCTTTAGCTTTGTAATTAAGGAACCTATCTGACATTTCTCCAAAATCTGGAGAAATAGGGGCTTCCTCCTCCACTTATAGCCCTCCTTCCCTCTCCGAGTGAGCCTCCGCTGCAGTTTGGACATCCGCTACGGATCTAAACTCGCGTTTAAAAGGGAGATGCCAGTGCAAGTAATGCCTCCTAACACATTAGTCGCAGTTGGTCCTTGTCAGTTCCAAGGATCTTCATGATTCCAACTGTTGTCGCAATGTGTGACACATACATGGAGGTTGTAGTAGTACTATTTATGTATCAGAAATATTTAACAAGTGGTACTTGCAACACAGTGGCATTGTAAGTCACAACATTTTAACTACATTGTGCCATTAAAATGTATTAAGTCCCTTTAGCTTTGTAATGAAGGAACCTATCTGACATTTCTCCAATATCTGGAGAAATGGGAGCCGCTTCCTCTTCCCCTTATAGCCCTCCTTCCCTCTCCGAGTGAGCTCTCCGCTGCAGTTGGGACGTTCGCTACCGATCTAAACTCGCGTTTAAAAGGGAGATGCCAGTGCAAGTAATGCCTCCTAACACATTAGACGCAGTTGGCCCTTGTCAGTTCCAAGGATCTTCACGATTCCAACTGTTGTCGCAATGTGTGACACATACATGGAGGTCGTAGTAGAACTATTTATGTAGCAGAAATATTTAACAAGTGGTACTTGCAACGCAGAGGCATTGTGAGACACAACATTTTACGTATACTGTGGCATTAGAATGTATTAAGTCCCTTTAGCTTTGTAATGAAGGAACCTATCTGACATTTCTCCAATATCTGGAGAAATAAGGGCCTCCTCCTCCCCTTATAGCCCTCCTTCCCTCTCCGAGTGAGCTCGCCACTGCAGTTGGGACGTTCGCTTCCGATCTAAACTCGCGTTTAAAAGGGAGATGCCAGTGCAAGTAATGCCTCCTAACACATTAGTCGCAGTTGGTCCTTGTCAGTTCCAAGGATCTTCATGATTCCAACTGTTGTCGCAATGTGTGACACATACATGGAGGTCGTAGTAGTACTATTTATGTAGCAGAAATATTTAACAAATGGTACTTGCAACGCAGAGGCATTGTAAGACACAACATTTTAACTACACTGTGGCATTAAAATGAATTAAGTCCCTTTAGCTTTGTAATTAACGAACCTATCTGACATTTCCCCAATATCTGGAGAAATAGGGGCCTCCTCCTCCCCTTATAGCCCTCCTTCCCTCTCCGAGTGAGCTCTCCGCTGCAGTTGGAACGTTCTCTACCGATCTAAACTCGCGTTTAAAAATGAGATGCCAGTGCAAGTAATGCCTCCTAACACATTAGTCGCAGTTGGTCCTTGTCAGTTCCAAGGATCTTCATGATTCCAACTGTTGTCGCAATGTGTGACACATACATGGAGGTCGTAGTAGTACTATTTATGTAGCAGAAATATTTAACAAGTTGTACTTTCAACGCAGAGGCATTGTGAGACACAACATTCTAACTACACTGTGGCATTAGAATGTATTAAGTCCCTTTAACTTTGTAATTAACGAACCTATCTGACATTTCTCCGATACCTGGAGAAATAGGGGCCTCCTCCTCACCTTATAGCCCTCCTTCCTTGTTCGAGTGAGCTCTCCGCATCAGTTGGGACGTTCGCTACCGATCTAAACTCGCGTTTAAAGGGGAGATGCCAGTGCAAGTAATGCCTCCTAACACATTAGTCGCAGTTGGCCCTTGTCACTTCCAAGGATCTTCATGATTACAACTGTTGTCGCAATGTGTGACACATACATGGAGGTCGTAGTAGTACTATTTATGTAGCAGAAATATTTAACAAGTGGTACTTGCAACGCAGAGGCATTGTGAGACACAACATTTTAACTACACTGTGGCACTAGAATGTACTAAGTCCCTTTAGCTTTGTAATGAAGGAACCTATCTGACATTTCTCCAATATCTGGAGAAATAGGGGCCTCCTCCTCCTCCCCTTATAGCCCTCCTTCCCTCTCCGAGTGAGCTCTCCGCTGCAGTTGGGACGTTCGCTACCGGTCTAAACTCGCGTTTAAAGGGAGCTGCCAGTGCAAGTAATGCCTCCTAACACATTAGTCGCAGTTGGTCCTTGTCAGTTCCAACGATCTTCATGATTGCAACTGTTGTCGCAATGTGTGACACATACATGGAGGTCGTAGTAGTACTATTTATGAAGCAGAAATATTTAACAAGTGGTACTTGCAACGCAGAGGCATTGTGAGACACAACATTTTAACTACACTGTGGCATTAGAATGTATTAAGTCCCTTTAGCTTTGTAATTAAGGAACCTATCTGACATTTCTCCAATATCTGGAGAAATAGGGGCCTCTTCCTCCCCTTATAGCCATCCTTCCCTCACCGAGTGAGCTCTCCACTGCAGTTGGGACGTTCGCTACCGATCTAAACTCGCGTTTAAAAGGGAGATGCCAGTGCAAGTAATGCCTCCAAACACATTAGTCGCAGTTGGTCCTTGTCAGTTCCAAGGATCTTCATGATTGCAACTGTTGTCGCAATGTGTGACACATACATGGAGGTTGTAGTAGTACTATTTATGTAGCAGAAATATTTAACAAGTGGTACTTGCAACGGAGAGGCATTGTGAGACACAACATTTTAACTACACTGTGGCATTAGAATGAATTAAGTCCCTTTAGTTTTGTAATTAAGGAACCTATCTGACATTTCTCCAATATCTGGAGAAATAGGGGCCTCCTCCTCCCCTTATAGCCATCCTTCCCTCACCGAGTGAGCTCTCCACTGCAGTTGGGACGTTCGCTACCGATCTAAACTAGCGTTTAAAAGGCAGATGCCAGTGCAAGTAATGCCTCCAAACACATTAGTCGCAGTTGGTCCTTGTCAGTTCCAAGGATCTTCATGATTGCAACTGTTGTCGCAATGTGTGACACATACATGGAGGTCGTAGTAGTACTATTTATGTAGCAGAAATATTTAACAAGTGGTACTTGCAACGCAGAGGCATTGTAAGACACAACATTTTAACTACACTGTGGCATTAGAATGAATTAAGTCCTTTAGCTTTGTAATTAAGGAACCTATCTGACATTTCTCCAATATCTGGAGAAATAGGGGCCTCCTCCACCCCTTATAGCCATCCTTCCCTCACCGAGTGAGCTCTCCACTGCAGTTGGGACGTTCGCTACCGATCAAAACTAGCGTTTAAAAGGGAGATGCCAGTGCAAGTAATGCCTCCAAACACATTAGTCGCAGTTGGTCCTTGTCAGTTCCAACGATCTTCATGATGCCAACTGTTGTCGCAATGTGTGTCACATACATGGAGGTCGTAGTAGTACTATTTATGTAGCAGAAATATTTAGCAAGTAGTACTTGCAACGCAGAGGCATTGTGAGACACAACATTTTAACTACACTGTGGCATTAGAATATATTAAGTCCCTATATCTTTGTAATTAACGAACCTATCTGACATTTCTCCAATATCTGAAAAAATAGGGGCCTCCTCCTCCCCTTATAGCCCTCCTTCCCTCTCCGAGTGAGCTCTCCGCTGCAGTTGGGACGTTCGCTACCGATCTAAACTCGCGTTTAAAAGGGAGATGCCAGTGCAAGTAATGCTTCCTAACACATTAGTCGCAGTTGGTCCTTGTCAGTTCCAACGATCTTCATGATACCAACTGTTGTCGCAATGTGTGACACATACATGGAGGTCGTATTAGAACTATTTATGTAGCAGAAATATTTAACAAGTTGTACTTTCAACGCAGATTCATTGTGAGCCACAAAATTTTACATATACTGTGGCATTAGAATGTATTAAGTCCCTTTAGCTTTGTAATGAAGGAACCTATCTGACATTTCACCAATATCTGGAGAAATAGGGGCCTAGTCCTCCCCTTATATCCCTCCTTCCCTCTCCGAGTGAGCCCTTCGCTGCAGTTGGGACGTTCGCTACCGATCTAAACTCGCGTTTAAAAGGGAGATGCCAGTGCAAGTAATGCCTCCTAACACATTAGTCGCAGTTTCTCCTTATCAGTTCCAACGATCTTCATGATTCCAATTGTTGTCGCAATGTGTGACACATACATGGAGGTCGTAGTAGTACTATTTATGTAGCAGAAATATTTAACAAGTGGTACTTGCAACGCAGAGGCATTGTGAGACACAACATTTTAACTACACTGTGGCATTAGAATGTATTAAGTCCCTTTAGCTTTGTAATTAAGGAACCTATCTGACATTTCTCCAATATCTGGAGAAATAGGGGCCCCCTTCTCACCTAATAGCCCTCCTTCCCTCTCCGAGTGAGCTCTCCGCTGCAGTTGGGACGTTCGCTACCGATCTAAACTCGCGTTTAAAAGGGAGACGCCAGTGCAAGTAATGCCTCCTAACACATTAGTCGCAGTTGGTCCTTGTCAGTTCCAAGGATCTTCATGATTCCAACTGTTGTCGCAATGTGTGACACATACATGGAGGTCGTAGTAGTACTATTTATGTAGCAGAAATATTTAACACGTGGTACTTTAAACGCAGTGGCATTGTGAGCTACAAAATTTTACGTATACTGTGGCACTAGATTGTATTAAGTCCCTTTAGCTTTGTAATTAAGGAACCTATCTGACATTTCTCCAATATCTGGAGAAATAGGGGCCTCCTCCTTCCCTTATAGCCCTCCTTCCCTCTCCGAGTGAGCCTCCGCTGCAGTTTGGACATTCGCTACGGATCTAAACTCGCGTTTAAAAGGGAGATGCCAGTGCAAGTAATGCCTCCTAACACATTAGTCGCAGTTGGTCCTTGTCAGTTCCAAGGATCTTCATGATTCCAACTGTTGTCGCAATGTGTGACACATACATGGAGGTCGTAGTAGAACTATTTATGTAGCAGAAATATTTAACAAGTGGTACTTGCAACGCAGACGCATTGTGAGACACAACATTTTACGTATACTGTGGCTTTAGAATGTATTAAGTCCCTTTAGCTTTGTAATGAAGGAACCTATCTGACATTTCTCCAATATCTGGAGAAATGAGGGCCTCGTCCTCCCCTTATAGCCCTCCTTCCCTCTCCGAGTGTGCTCGCCACTGCAGTTGGGACGTTCGCTACCGATCTAAACTCGCGTTTAAAAGGGAGATGCCAGTGCAAGTAATGCCTCCTAACACATTAGTCGCAGTTGGTCCTTGTCAGTTCCAAGGATCTTCATGATTCCAACTGTTGTCGCAATGTGTGACACATACATGGAGGTCGTAGTAGTACTATTTATGTAGCAGAAATATTTAGCAAGTGGTACTTGCAACGCAGAGGCATTGTAAGACACAACATTTTAACTACACTGTTGCATTAGAATGTATTAAGTCCCTTTAGCTTTGTAATTAAGGAACCTATCTGACATTTCTCCAATATCTGGAGAAATAGGGGCCTCCTCCTCCCCTTATAGCCCTCCTTCACTCTCCGAGTGAGCTCTCCACTGCAGTTGGTACGTTCGTTACCGATTTAACTCGCGTTTAAAAAGGAGATGCCAGTGCAAGTAATGCCTCCTAACACATTAGTCGCAGTTGGTCCTTGTCAGTTCCAAGGATCTTCTTGATTCCAACTGTTGTCGCAATGTGTGACACATACATGGAGGTCGTAGTAGTACTATTTACGTAGCAGAAATATTTAACAAGTTGTACTTTCAACGCAGAGGCATTGTGAGACACAACATTCTAACTACACTGTGGCATTAGAATGTATTAAGTCCCTTTAACTTTGTAATTAACGAACCTATCTGACATTTCTCCGATATCTGGAGAAATAGGGGCCTCCTCCTCACCTTATAGCCCTCCTTCGTTGTTCGAGTGAGCTCTCCGCATCAGTTGGGACGTTCGCTACCGATCTAAACTCGCGTTTAAAGGGGAGATGCCAGTGCAAGTAATGCCTCCTAACACATTAGTCGCAGTTAGCCCTTGTCACTTCCAAGGATCTTCATGATTCCAACTGTTGTCGCAATGTGTGACACATACATGGAGGTCGTAGTAGTACTATTTATGTAGCAGAAATATTTAACAAGTGGTACTTGCAACGCAGAGGCATTGTGAGACACAACATTTTAACTACACTGTGGCATTAGAATGTACTAAGTCCCTTTAGCTTTGTAATTAAGGAACCTATCTGACATTTCTCCAATATCTGGAGAAATAGGGGCCTCCTCCTCCTCCCCTTACAGCCCTCCTTCCCTCTCCGAGTGAGCTCTCCGCTGCAGTTGGGACGTTCGCTACCGGTCTAAACTCGCGTTTAAAGGGAGCTGCCAGTGCAAGTAATGCCTCCTAACACATTAGTCAAAATTGGTCCTTGTCAGTTCCAAAGATCTTCATGATTCCAACTGTTGTCGCAATGTGTGACACATACATGGAGGTCGTAGTAGTACTATTTATGTAGCAGAAATATTTAACAAGTTGTAATTTCAACGCAGATTCATTGTGAGCCACAAAATTTTACGTATACTGTGGCATTAGAATGTATTAAGTCCCTTTAGCTTTGTAGTGAAGGAACCTATCTGACATTTCACCAATATCTGGAGAAATAGGGGCGTCCTCCTCTTATATATCCCTCCTTCCCTCTCCGAGTGAGCTCTCCGCTGCAGTTGGAACGTTCGCTACCGATCTAAACTCGCGTTTAAAAGGGAGATGCCAGTGCAAGTAATGCCTCCTAACACATTAGTCGCAGTTGGTCCTTTTCAGTTCCAACGATCTTCATGATTGCAACTGTTGTCGCAATGTGTGACACATACATGGAGGTCGTAGTAGTACTATTAATGTAGCAGAAATATTTAACAAGTGGTACTTGCAACGCAGAGGCATTGTGAGACACAACATTTTAACTACACTGTGGCATTAGAATGTATTAAGTCCCTTTAGCTTTCTAATTAAGGAACCTATCTGACATTTCTCCAATATCTGGAGAAATAGGGGCCTCTTCCTCCCCTTATAGCCATCCTTCCCTCACCGAGTGAGCTCTCCACTGCAGTTGGGACGTTCGCTACCGATCTAAACTCGCGTTTAAAAGGGAGATGCCAGTGCAAGTAATGCCTCCAAACACATTAGTCGCAGTTGGTCCTTGTCAGTTCCAAGGATCTTCATGATTGCAACTGTTGTCGCAATGTGTGACACATACATGGAGGTCGTAGTAGTACTATTTATGTAGCAGAAATATTTAACAAGTGGTACTTGCAACGCAGAGGCATTGTGAGACACAACATTTTAACTACACTGTGGCATTAGAATGAATTAAGTCCCTTTAGCTTTGTAATTAAGGAACCTATCTGACATTTCTCCAATATCTGGAGAAATAGGGGCCTCCTCCACACCTTATAGCCATCCTTCCCTCACCGAGTGAGCTCTCCACTGCAGTTGGGACGTTCGCTACCGATCAAAACTAGCGTTTAAAAGGGAGATGCCAGTGCAAGTAATGCCTCCAAACACATTAGTCGCATTTGGTCCTTGTCAGTTCCAACGATCTTCATGATTCCAACTGTTGTCGCAATGTGTGTCACATACATGGAGGTCGTAGTAGTACTATTTATGTAGCAGAAATATTTAACAAGTTGTACTTGCAACGCAGATTCATTGTGAGCCACAAAATTTTACGTATACTGTGGCATTAGAATGTATTAAGTCCCTTTAGCTTTGTAATGAAGGAACCTATCTGACATTTCACCAATATCTGGAGAAATAGGGGCCTCCTCCTCCCCTTATATCCCTCCTACCCTCTCCGAGTGAGCCCTTCGCTGCAGTTGGGACGTTCGCTACCGATCTAAACCCGCGTTTAAAAGGGAGATGCCAGTGCAAGTAATGCCTCCTAACTCATTAGTCGCAGTTTGTCCTTATCAGTTCCAAGGATCTTCATGATTCCATCTGTTGTTGCAATGTGTGACACATACATGGAGGTCGTAGTAGCACTATTTATGTAGCAGAAATATTTAGCAAGTGGTACTTGCAACGCAGAGGCATTGTGAGACACAACATTTTAACTACACTGTGGCATTTGAATGTATTAAGTCCCTTTAGCTTTGTAATTAAGGAACCTATCTGACATTTCTCAAATATCAGGAGAAATAGGGGCCTCCTCCTCCCCTTATAGCCATCCTTCCCTCACCGAGTGAGCTCTCCGCTGCAGTTGGGACGTTCGCTACCGATCTAAACTCGCGTTTAAAAAGGAGATGCCAGTGCGAGTAATGCCTCCTAACACATTAGTCGCAGTTGGTCCTTGTCAGTTCCAACGATCTTCATGATTCCAACTGTTGTCGCAATGTGTGACACATACATGGAGGTCGTAGTAGTACTATTTATGTAGCAGAAATATTTAACAAGTGGTACTTGCAACGCAGAGGCATTGTGAGACACAACATTTTAACTACACTGTGGAATTAGAATGAATTAAGTCCCTTTAGCTTTGTAATTAAGGAACCTATCTGACATTTCTCCAATATCTGGAGAAATAGGGGCCTCCTCCTCCACTTATAGCCCTCCTTCCCTCTCCGAGTGAGCTCTCCGCTTCAGTTGGCACATTCGCTACCGATATAAACTCGCCATTAAAAGGGAGATGCCAGTGCAAGTAATGCCTCCTAACACATTAGTCGCAGTTGGTCCTTGTCAGTTCCAAGGATCTTCATGATTCCACCTGTTGTCTCAATGTGTGACACATACATGGAGGTCGTAGTAGCACTATTTATGTAGCAGAAATATTTAGCAAATGGTACTTGCAACGCAGAGGCATTGTGAGACACAACATTTTAACTACACTGTGGCATTAAATTGTATTAATTCCCTTTAGCTTTGTAATGAAGGAACCTATCTGACATTTCTCCAATATCTGGAGAAATAGGGGCCTCCTCCTCCCCTTATAGCCCTCCTTCCCTCTCCGAGTGAGCTCTCCGCTTCAGTTGGGGCGTTCACTACCGATCTAAACTCGCGTTTAAAAGGGAGATGCCAGTGCAAGTAATGCCTCATAACACATTTGTCACAGTTGGTCTTTGTCAATTCCAAGGATCTTCATGATTCCAACTGTTGTCGCAATGTGTGACACATAAATGAAGGTCGTAGTAGTACTATTTATGTAGCAGAAATATTTAACAAGTGGTAATTGCAACGCAGAGGCATTGTGAGACACAACATTTTAACTACACTGTGGCATCAGAATGTATTAAGTCCCTTTAGCTTTGTAATTAAGGAACCTATCTGACATTTCTCCAATATCGGGAGAAATAGGGGCCTCCTCCTCCCCTTATAGCCCTCCTTCCCTCTCCGAGTGAACTCTCCACTGCAGTTGGGACGTTCGCTACCGACCTGAACTCGCGTTTAAAAGAGAGATGACAGTGCAAGTAATGCCTCCTAACACATTAGTCGCAGTTGGTCCTTGTCAGTTCCAAGGATCTTCATGATTCCAACTGTTGTCGCGATGTGTGACACATACATGGAGGTCGTAGTAGTACTATTTATGTAGCAGAAATATTTAACAAGTGGTACTTGCAAAGCAGAGGCATTGTGAGACACAACATTTTAACTACACTGTGGCATTAGAATGTATTAAGTCCCTTTAGCTTTGTAATGAAGGAACCTATCTGACATTTCTCCAATATCTGGAGAAATAGGGGCCTCCTACTCCCCTTATAGCCCTGCTTCCCTCTCCGAGTGAGCTCTCCGCTGCAGTTGGGACGTTCGCTACCGATCTAAACTCGCGTTTAAAAGGGAGATGCCAGTGCAAGTAATGCCTCCTAACACATTAGTCGCAGTTGGTGCTTGTCAGTTCCAACGATCTTCATGATTCCAACTGTTGTCGCAATGTGTGACACATACATGTAGGTCGTAGTAGTACTATTTATGTAGAAGAAATGTTTAACAAGTTGTACTTTCAACGCAGAGGCATTGTGAGACACAACATTTTACGTATACTGTGGCATTAGAATGTATTAAGTCCCTGTAGCTTTGTAATGAAGGAACCTATCTGACATTTCTCCAATATCTGCAGAAATAGGGGCCTCCTCCTCCCCTTATAGCCCTCCTTCCCTCTCCGAGTGAGCTCTCCGCTGCAGTTGGGACGTTCGCTACCGATCTAATCTCGCGTTTAAAAGGGAGATGCAAGTGCAGGTAATGCCTCCTAACACATTAGTCGCAGTTGGTCCTTGTCAGTTCCAACGATCTTTATGATTCCAACTGTTGTCGCAATGTGTGACACATACATGGAGGTCGTAGTAGTACTATTTATGTAGAAGAAATGTTTAACAAGTTGTACTTTCAACGCAGAGGCATTGTGAGCCACAAAATTTTACGTATACTGTGGCATTAAAATGTATTAAGTCCCTTTAGCTTTGTAATGAAGGAACCTATCTGACATTTATCCAATATCTGGAGAAATAGGGGCCTCCTACTCCCCTTATAGACCTCCTTCCCTCTCCGAGTGAGCTCTCCGCTGCAGTTGGGACGTTCGCTACCGATCTAAACTCGCGTTTAAAAGGGAGATGCCAGTGCAAGTAATGCCTCCTAACACATTAGTCGCCGTTGGTCCTTGTCAGTTCCAACGATCTTCATGATTCCAACTGTTGTCGCAATGTGTGACACATACATGAAGGTCGTAGTAGTACTATTTATGTAGCAGAAATATTTAACAAGTGGTACTTGCAACGCACATTCATTGTGAGACACAACATTTTAACTACACTGTGGCATTAGAATGTATTAAGTCCCTGTAGCTTTGTAATTAAGGAACCTATCTGACATTTCTCCAATATCGGGAGAAATAGGGGCCTCCTCCTCCCCTTATAGCCCTCCTTCCCTCCCCGAGTGAGCTCTCCACTGCAGTTGGGGCGTTCGCTACCGATCTGAACTCGCGTTTAAAAGGGAGATGACAGTGCAAGTAATGCCTCCTAACACATTAGTCGCAGTTGGTCCTCTTCAGCTCCAACGATCTTCATGATTCCAACTGTTGTCGCAATGTGTGACACATACATGTAGGTCGTAGTAGTGCTATTTATGTAGAAGAAATTTTTAACAAGTTGTACTTTCAACGCAGAGGCATTGTGAGACACAACATTTTAATTACACAGTTGCATTAGAATGTATTAAGTCCCTTTAGCTTTGTAATAAAGGAACCTATCTGACATTTCTCCAATATCTGGAGAAATAGGGGCCTCCTCCTCCCTTATAGCCCTCCATCCCTCTCCGAGTGAGCTCTCCGCTGCAGTTGGGACGTTCGCTACCGATCTAAACTCGCGTTTAAAAGGGAGATGCCAGTGCAAGTAATGCCTCCTAACACATTAGTCGCTGTTGGTCCTTGTCAGTTCCAAGGATCTTCATGATTCCAACTGTTGTCGCAATGTGTGACACATACATGGAGGTCGTAGTAGTACTATTTATGTAGCAGAAATATTTAACAAGTGGTACTTGCAACGCAGAGGCATTGTGAGACACAACATTTTAACTACACTGTGGCATTAGAATGTATTAAGTCCCTTTAGCTTTGTAATTAAGGAACCTATATGACATTTCTCCAATATCGGGAGAAATAGGGGCCTCCTCCTCCCCTTATAGCCCTCCTTCCCTCTCCGAGTGAGCTCTCCACAGCAGTTGGGACGTTCGCTAACGATCTGAACTCGCGTTTAAAAGGGAGACGCCAGTGCAAGTAATGCCTCCTAACACATTAGTCGTAGTTGGTCCTTGTCAGTTCCAAGGATCTTCATGATTGCAACTGTTGTCGCAATGTGTGACACATACATGGAGGTCGTAGTAGTACTATTTATGTAGCAGAAATATTTAACAAGTGGTACTTCCAACGCAGAGGCATTGTGAGCCACAAAATTTTACGTATACTGTGGCATTAGAATGTATTAAGTCCTTTTAGCTTTGTAATGATGGAACCTATCTGACATTTCTCCAATATCAGGAGAAATAGGGGCCTCCTCCACCTCCATTTATAGCCCTCCTTCCCTCTCCGAGTGAGCTCTCCGCTGCAGTTGGGACATTCGCTACCGATCTAAACTCGCGTTTAAAAGCGAGATGCCAGTGCAAGTAATGCCTCCTAACACATTAGTCGCAGTTGGTCCTTGTCAGTTCCAAAGTTCTTCATGATTGCAACTGTTGTCGCAATCTGTGACACATACATGGAGGTCGTAGTAGTACTATTTATGTAGGAGAAATGTTTAACAAGTTGTACTTTCAACGCAGAGGCATTGTGAGACACAACATTTTACGTATACTGTGGCATTAGAATGTATTAAGTCCCTTTAGCTTTGTAATGAAGGAACCTATCTGACATTTCTCCAATATCTGGAGAAATAGGGGCCTCCTCCTCCCCTTATAGCCCTCCTTCCCTCTCCGAGTGAGCTCTCCGCTGCAGTTGGGACGTTCGCTACCGATCTAAACTCGCGCTTAAAAGGGAGATGCCAGTGCAAGTAATGCCTCCTAGCACATTAGTCGCAGTTGGTCCTTGTCAGTTCCAACGATCTTCATGATTCCAACTGTTGTCGCAATGTGTGACACATACATGGAGGTCGTAGTAGTACTATTTATGTAGCAGAAATATTTAGCAAGTGGTACTTGCAACGCAGAGGCATTGTGAGACACAAAATTTTACGTATACTGTGGCATTAGAATGTATTAAGTCCCTTTAGCTTTGTAATGAAGGAACCTATCTGACATTTCTCCAATATCTGGAGAAATAGGGGCCTCCTACTCCCTTTATAGCCCTGCTTCCCTCTCCGAGTGAGCTCTCCGATGCAGTTGGGACGTTCGCTACCGATCTAAACTCGCGTTTAAAAGGGAGATGCCAGTGCAAGTAATGCCTCCTAACACATTAGTCGCAGTTGGTCCTTGTCAGTTCCAACGATCTTCATGATTCCAACTGTTGTCGCAATGTGTGACACATACATGTAGGTCGTAGTAGTACTATTTATGTAGGAGAAATGTTTAACAAGTTGTACTTTCAACGCAGAGGCATTGTGAGACACAACATTTTACGTATACTGTGGCATTAGAATGTATTAAGTCCCTTTAGCTTTGTAATGAAGGAACCTATCTGACATTTCTCCAATATCTGGAGAAATAGGGGCCTCCTACTCCCCTTATAGCCCTGCTTCCCTCTCCGAGTGAGCTCTCCGCTGCAGTTGGGACGTTCGCTACCGATCTAAACTCGCGTTTAAAAGGGAGATGCCAGTGCAAGTAATGCCTCCTAACACATTAGTCGCAGTTGGTCCTTGTCAGTTCCAAGGATCTTCATGATTCCAACTGTTGTCGCAATGTGTGACACATACATGGAGGTCGTAGTAGTACTATTTATGTAGCAGAAATATTTAGCAAGTGGTACTTGCAACGCAGAGGCATTGTGAGACACAAAATTTTACGTATACTGTGGCATTAGAATGTATTAAGTCCCTTTAGCTTTGTAATGAAGGAACCTATCTGACATTTCTCCAATATCAGGAGAAATAGGGGCCTCCTCCTCCTCCATTTATAGCCCTCCTTCCCTCTCCGAGTGAGCTCTCCGCTGCAGTTGGGACATTCGCTACCGATCTAAACTCGCGTTTAAAAGCGAGATGCCAGTGCAAGTAATGCCTCCTAACACATTAGTCGCAGTTGGTCCTTGTCAGTTCCAAAGTTCTTCATGATTGCAACTGTTGTCGCAATCTGTGACACATACATGGAGGTCGTAGTAATACTATTTATGTAGCAGAAATATTTAACATGTGGTACTTGCAACGCAGAGGCATTGTGAGACACAACATTTTAACTACACTGTGGCATTAGAATGTATTAAGTCCCTTTAGCTTTGTAATTAAGGAACCTATCTGACATTTCTCCAATATCTGGAGAAATAGGGGCCTCCTACTCCCCTTATAGCCCTGCTTCCCTCTCCGAGTGAGCTCTCCGCTGCAGTTGGGACGTTCGCTACCGATCTAAACTCGCGTTTAAAAGGGAGATGCCAGTGCAAGTAATGCCTCCTAACACATTAGTCGCAGTTGGTGCTTGTCAGTTCCAACGATCTTCATGATTTCAACTGTTGTCGCAATGTGTGACACATACATGGAGGTCGTAGTAGTACTATTTATGTAGCAGAAATATTTAACAAGTGGTACTTGCAACGCAAAGGCATTGTGAGACACAACATTTTAATTACACAGTTGTATTAGAATGTATTAAGTCCCTTTAGCTTTGTAATGAAGGAACCTATCTGACATTTCTCCAATATCTGGAGAAATAGGGGCCTCCTCCTCCCCTTGTAGCCCTCCTTCCCTCTCCGAGTGAGCTCTCCGCTGCAGTTGGGACGTTCGCTACCGATCTAAACTCGCGTTTAAAAGGGAGATGCCAGTGCAAGTAATGCCTCCTAACACATTAGTCGCTGTTGGTCCTTGTCAGTTCCAAGGATCTTCATGATTCCAACTGTTGTCGCAATGTGTGACACATATATGGAGGTCGTAGTAGTACTATTTATGTAGCAGAAATATTTAACAAGTGGTACTTGCAACGCAGAGGCATTGTGAGACACAACATTTTAACTACACTGTGGCATTAGAATGTATTAAGTCCCTTTAGCTTTGTAATTAAGGAACCTATCTGACATTTCTCCAATATCGGGAGAAATAGGGGCCTTCTACTCCCCTTATAGCCCTCCTACCCTCTCCGAGTGAGCTCTCCACAGCAGTTGGGACGTTCGCTAACGATCTGAACTCGCGTTTAAAAGGGAGACGCCAGTGCAAGTAATGCCTCCTAACACATTAGTCGCAGTTGGTCCTTGTCAGTTCTAAGGATCTTCATGGTTGCAACTGTTGTCGCAATGTGTGACACATACATGGAGGTCGTAGTAGTACTATTTATGTAGCAGAAATATTTAACTAGTTGTACTTCCAACGCAGAGGCATTGTGAGCCACAAAATTTTACGTATACTGTGGCATTAGAATGTATTAAATCCCTTTAGCTTTGTAATTAAGGAACCTATCTGACATTTCTCCAATATCAGGAGAAATAGGGGCCTCCTCCTCCTCCATTTATAGCCCTCCTTCCCTCTCCGAGTGAGCTCTCCGCTGCAGTTGGGACATTCGCTACCGATCTAAACTCGCGTTTAAAAGAGAGATGCCAGTGCAAGTAATGCCTCCTAACACATTAGTCGCAGTTGGTCCTTATCAGTTCCAAGGATCTTTATGAATCCAACTGTTGTCGCAATGTGTGACACATACATGGAGGTCGTAGTAGTACTTTTTATGTAGCAGAAATATTTAACATGTGGTACTTGCAACGCAGAGGCATTGTGAGACACAACATTTTAACTACACTGTGGCATTAGAATGCATTAAGTCCCTTTAGCTTTGTAATTAAGTAACCTATCTGACATTTCTCCAATATCTGGAGAAATATGGGCCTGCTCCTCCCCTTATAGCCCTCCTTTCCTCTCCGAGTGAGCTGTCCACTGCAGTTGGGACGTTCGCTACCGGTCTGAACTCGCGTTTAAAAGGGAGATGACAGTGCAAGTAATGCCTCCTAACACATTAGTCGCAGTTGGTCCTTGTCAGTTCCAAGGATCTTCATGATTCCAACTGTTGTCGCAATGTGTGACACATACATGGAGGTCGTAGTAGTACTATTTATGTAGCAGAAATATTTAACTAGTTGTACTTCCAACGCAGAGGCATTGTGAGCCACAAAATTTTACGTATACTGTGGCATTAAAATGTATTAAATCCCTTTAGCTTTGTAATTAAGGAACCTATCTGACATTTCTCCAATATCAGGAGAAATAGGGGCCTTCTACTCCCCTTATAGCCCTCCTACCCTCACCGAGTGAGCTCTCCACAGCAGTTGGGACGTTCGCTAACGATCTGAACTCGCGTTTAAAAGGGAGACGCCAGTGCAAGTAATGCCTCCTAACACATTAGTCGCAGTTGGTCCTTGTCAGTTCTAAGCATCTTCATGGTTGCAACTGTTGTCGCAATGTGTGACTCATACATGGAGGTCGTAGTAGTACTATTTATGTAGCAGAAATATTTAACTAGTTGTACTTCCAACGCAGAGGCATTGTGAACCACAAAATTTTACGTATACTGTGGCATTAAAATGTATTAAATCCCTTTAGCTTTGTAATTAAGGAACCTATCTGACATTTCTCCAATATCAGGAGAAATAGGGGCCTCCTCCATTTATAGCCCTCCTTCCCTCTCCGAGTGAGCTCTCCGCTGCAGTTGGGACATTCGCTACCGATCTAAACTCGCGTTTAAAACAGAGATGCCAGTGCAAGTAATGCCTCCTAACACATTAGTCGCAGTTGGTCCTTATCAGTTCCAAGGATCTTTATGAATCCAACTGTTGTCGCAATGTGTGACACATACATGGAGGTCGTAGTAGTACTTTTTATGTAGCAGAAATATTTAACATGTGGTACTTGCAACGCAGAGGCATTGTGAGACACAACATTTTAACTACACTGTGGCATTAGAATGCATTAAGTCCCTTTAGCTTTGTAATTAAGTAACCTATCTGACATTTCTCCAATATCTGGAGAAATATGGGCCTGCTCCTCCCCTTATAGCCCTCCTTTCCTCTCCGAGTGAGCTGTCCACTGCAGTTGGGACGTTCGCTACCGGTCTGAACTCGCGTTTAAAAGGGAGATGACAGTGCAAGTAATGGCTCCTAACACATTAGTCGCAGTTGGTCCTTGTCAGTTCCAAGGATCTTCATGATTCCAACTGTTGTCGCAATGTGTGACACATACATGGAGGTCGTAGTAGTACTATTTATGTAGCAGAAATATTTAGCAAGTGGCACTTGCAACACAGAGGCATTGTGAGACACAACATTTTAACTACACTGTGGCATTAGAATGAATTAAGTCCCTTTAGCTTTGTAATTAAGGAACCTATCTGACATTTCTCCAATATCTGGATAAATAGGGGCCTCCTCCTACCCTTATAGCCCTCCTTCCCTCTCCGAGTGAGCTGTCCACTGCAGTTGGGACATTCGCTACCGATCTGAACTCGCGTTTAAAAGGGAGATGCCAGTGCAAGTAATGCCTCCTAACACATTAGTCGCAGTTGGTCCTTGTCAGTTCCAAGGATCTTCATGATTCCAACTGTTGTCGCGATGTGTGACACATACATGGAGGTCGTAGTAGTACTATTTATGTAGCAGAAATATTTAACAAGTGGTACTTGCAAAGCAGAGGCATTGTGAGACACAACATTTTAACTACACTGTGGCATTAGAATGTATTAAGTCCCTTTAGCTTTGTAATGAAGGAACCTATCTGACATTTCTCCAATATCAGGAGAAATAGGGGCCTCCTCCTCCTCCATTTATAGCCCTCCTTCCCTCTCCGAGTGAGCTCTCCGCTGCAGTTGGGACATTCGCTACCGATCTAAACTCGCGTTTAAAAGCGAGATGCCAGTGCAAGTAATGCCTCCTAACACATTAGTCGCAGTTGGTCCTTGTCAGTTCCAAAGTTCTTCATGATTGCAACTGTTGTCGCAATCTGTGACACATACATGGAGGTCGTAGTAATACTATTTATGTAGCAGAAATATTTAACATGTGGTACTTGCAACGCAGAGGCATTGTGAGACACAACATTTTAACTACACTGTGGCATTAGAATGTATTAAGTCCCTTTAGCTTTGTAATTAAGGAACCTATCTGACATTTCTCCAATATCTGGAGAAATAGGGGCCTCCTACTCCCCTTATAGCCCTGCTTCCCTCTCCGAGTGAGCTCTCCGCTGCAGTTGGGACGTTCGCTACCGATCTAAACTCGCGTTTAAAAGGGAGATGCCAGTGCAAGTAATGCCTCCTAACACATTAGTCGCAGTTGGTCCTTGTCAGTTCCAACGATCTTCATGATTTCAACTGTTGTCGCAATGTGTGACACATACATGGAGGTCGTAGTAGTACTATTTATGTAGCAGAAATATTTAACAAGTGGTACTTGCAACGCAAAGGCATTGTGAGACACAACATTTTAATTACACAGTTGTATTAGAATGTATTAAGTCCCTTTAGCATTGTAATTAAGGAACCTATCTGACATTTCTCCAATATCTGGAGAAATAGGGGCCTCCTCCTCCCCTTGTAGCCCTCCTTCCCTCTCCGAGTGAGCTCTCCGCTGCAGTTGGGACGTTCGCTACCGATCTAAACTCGCGTTTAAAAGAGAGATGCCAGTGCAAGTAATGCCTCCTAACACATTAGTCGCAGTTGGTCCTTATCAGTTCCAAGGATCTTTATGAATCCAACTGTTGTCGCAATGTGTGACACATACATGGAGGTCGTAGTAGTACTTTTTATGTAGCAGAAATATTTAACATGTGGTACTTGCAACGCAGAGGCATTGTGAGACACAACATTTTAACTACACTGTGGCATTAGAATGTATTAAGTCCCTTTAGCTTTGTAATTAAGGAACCTATCTGACATTTCTCCAATATCTGGAGAAATAGGGGCCTCCTACTCCCCTTATAGCCCTGCTTCCCTCTCCGAGTGAGCTCTCCGCTGCAGTTGGGACGTTCGCTACCGATCTAAACTCGCGTTTAAAAGAGAGATGCCAGTGCAAGTAATGCCTCCTAACACATTAGTCGCTGTTGGTCCTTGTCAGTTCCAAGGATCTTCATGATTCCAACTGTTGTCGCAATGTGTGACACATATATGGAGGTCGTAGTAGTACTATTTATGTAGCAGAAATATTTAACAAGTGGTACTTGCAACGCAGAGGCATTGTGAGACACAACATTTTAACTACACTGTGGCATTAGAATGTATTAAGTCCCTTTAGCTTTGTAATTAAGGAACCTATCTGACATTTCTCCAATATCGGGAGAAATAGGGGCCTTCTACTCCCCTTATAGCCCTCCTACCCTCTCCGAGTGAGCTCTCCACAGCAGTTGGGACGTTCGCTAACGATCTGAACTCGCGTTTAAAAGGGAGACGCCAGTGCAAGTAATGCCTCCTAACACATTAGTCGCAGTTGTTCCTTGTCAGTTCTAAGGATCTTCATGGTTGCAACTGTTGTCGCAATGTGTGACACATACATGGAGGTCGTAGTAGTACTATTTATGTAGCAGAAATATTTAACTAGTTGTACTTCCAACGCAGAGGCATTGTGAGCCACAAAATTTTACGTATACTGTGGCATTAGAATGTATTAAATCCCTTTAGCTTTGTAATTAAGGAACCTATCTGACATTTCTCCAATATCAGGAGAAATAGGGGCCTCCTCCTCCTCCATTTATAGCCCTCCTTCCCTCTCCGAGTGAGCTCTCCGCTGCAGTTGGGACATTCGCTACCGATCTAAACTCGCGTTTAAAAGAGAGATGCCAGTGCAAGTAATGCCTCCTAACACATTAGTCGCAGTTGGTCCTTATCAGTTCCAAGGATCTTTATGAATCCAACTGTTGTCGCAATGTGTGACACATACATGGAGGTCGTAGTAGTACTTTTTATGTAGCAGAAATATTTAACATGTGGTACTTGCAACGCAGAGGCATTGTGAGACACAACATGTTAACTACACTGTGGCATTAGAATGCATTAAGTCCCTTTAGCTTTGTAATTAAGTAACCTATCTGACATTTCTCCAATATCTGGAGAAATATGGGCCTGCTCCTCCCCCTATAGCCCTCCTTTCCTCTCCGAGTGAGCTGTCCACTGCAGTTGGGACGTTCGCTACCGGTCTGAACTCGCGTTTAAAAGGGAGATGACAGTGCAAGTAATGCCTCCTAACACATTAGTCGCAGTTGGTCCTTGTCAGTTCCAAGGATCTTCATGATTCCAACTGTTGTCGCAATGTGTGACACATACATGGAGGTCGTAGTAGTACTATTTATGTAGCAGAAATATTTAGCAAGTGGCACTTGCAACACAGAGGCATTGTGAGACACAACATTTTAACTACACTGTGGCATTAGAATGAATTAAGTCCCTTTAGCTTTGTAATTAAGGAACCTATCTGACATTTCTCCAATATCTGGATAAATAGGGGCCTCCTCCTACCCTTATAGCCCTCCTTCCCTCTCCGAGTGAGCTCTCCACTGCAGTTGGGACGTTCGCTACCGATGTAAACTCGCGTTTAAAAGGGAGATGCCAGTGCATGTAATGCCTCTTAACACATTAGTCGCAGTTGGTCCTTGTCAGTTCCAACGATCTTCATGATTCCAACTGTTGTCACAATGTGTGACACATACATGGAGGTCGTAGTAGTACTATTTATGTAGCAGAAATATTTAACAAGTTGTACTTTCAACGCAGAGGCATTGTGAGGCACAAAATTTTACGTATACTGTGGCTTTAGAATGTATTAAGTCCCTTTAGCTTTGTAATGAAGGAACCTATTTGACATTTCTCCAATATCTGGAGAAATAGGGGCCTCCTCCTCCCTTTATAGCCCTCCTTCCCTCTCCGAGTGAACTCTCCACTGCAGTTGGGACGTTCGCTACCGATCTGAACTCGCGTTTAAAAGGGAGATGCCAGTGCAAGTAATGCCTCCTAACACATTAGTCGCAGTTGGTACTTGTCAGTTCCAACGATCTTCATGATTCCAACTGTTGTCGCAATGTGTGACACATACATGGAGGTCGTAGTAGTACTATTTATGTAGCAGAAATATTTAACATGTCGTACTTGCAACGCAGAGGCATTGTGAGACACAACATTTTAACTACAGTGTGGCATTAGAATGTATTAATTCCCTTTAGCTTTGTAATGAAGGAACCTATCTGACATTTCTCCAATATCTGGAGAAATGGGGGCCTCCTCCTCCCCTTATAGCCCTCCTTCCCTCTCCGAGTGAGCTCTCCGCTGCAGTTGGGACGTTCGCTACCGTTCTAAACTCGCGTTTAAAAGGGAGATGCCAGTGCAAGTAATGCCTCCTAACACATTAGTCGAAATTGGTCCTCTTCAGCTCCAACGATCTTCATGATTCCAACTGTTGTCGCAATGTGTGACACATACATGGAGGTCGTAGTAGTACTATTTATGTAGCAGAAATATTTAGCAAGTGGCACTTGCAACACAGAGGCATTGTGAGACACAACATTTTAACTACACTGTGGCATTAGAATGTATTAAGTCCCTTTAGCTTTGTAATGAAGGAACCGATCTGACATTTCTCCAATATCTGGAGAAATAGGGGCCTCCTCCTCCCCTTGTAGCCCTCCTTCCCTCTCCGAGTGAGCTCTCCGCTGCAGTTGGGACGTTCGCTACCGATCTAAACTCGCGTTTAAAAGGGAGATGCCAGTGCAAGTAATGCCTCCTAACACATTAGTCGCTGTTGGTCCTTGTCAGTTCCAAGGATCTTCATGATTCCAACTGTTGTCGCAATGTGTGACACATACATGGAGGTCGTAGTAGTACTATTTATGTAGCAGAAATATTTAACTAGTTGTACTTCCAACGCAGAGGCATTGTGAGCCACAAAATTTTACGTATACTGTGGCATTAGAATGTATTAAATCCCTTTAGCTTTGTAATTAAGGAACCTATCTGACATTTCTCCAATATCTGGAGAAATAGGGGCCTCCTCCTCCTCCATTTATAGCCCTCCTTCCCTCTCCGAGTGAGCTCTCCGCTGCAGTTGGGACATTCGCTACCGATCTAAACTCGCGTTTAAAAGAGAGATGCCAGTGCAAGTAATGCCTCCTAACACATTAGTCGCAGTTGGTCCTTATCAGTTCCAAGGATCTTTATGAATCCAACTGTTGTCGCAATGTGTGACACATACATGGAGGTCGTAGTAGTACTTTTTATGTAGCAGAAATATTTAACATGTGGTACTTGCAACGCAGAGGCATTGTGAGACACAACATTTTAACTACACTGTGGCATTAGAATGCATTAAGTCCCTTTAGCTTTGTAATTAAGTAACCTATCTGACATTTCTCCAATATCTGGAGAAATATGGGCCTGCTCCTCCCCTTATAGCCCTCCTTTCCTCTCCGAGTGAGCTGTCCACTGCAGTTGGGACGTTCGCTACCGGTCTGAACTCGCGTTTAAAAGGGAGATGACAGTGCAAGTAATGCCTCCTAACACATTAGTCGCAGTTGGTCCTTGTCAGTTCCAAGGATCTTCATGATTCCAACTGTTGTCGCAATGTGTGACACATACATGGAGGTCGTAGTAGTACTATTTATGTAGCAGAAATATTTAACTAGTTGTACTTCCAACGCAGAGGCATTGTGAGCCACAAAATTTTACGTATACTGTGGCATTAAAATGTATTAAATCCCTTTAGCTTTGTAATTAAGGAACCTATCTGACATTTCTCCAATATCTGGATAAATAGGGGCCTCCTCCTACCCTTATAGCCCTTCTTCCCTCTCCGAGTGAGCTCTCCACTGCAGTTGGGACGTTCGCTACCGATGTAAACTCGCGTTTAAAAGGGAGATGCCAGTGCATGTAATGCCTCTTAACACATTAGTCGCAGTTGGTCCTTGTCAGTTCCAACGATCTTCATGATTCCAACTGTTGTCACAATGTGTGACACATACATGGAGGTCGTAGTAGTACTATTTATGTAGCAGAAATATTTAACAAGTTGTACTTTCAACGCAGAGGCATTGTGAGGCACAAAATTTTACGTATACTGTGGCTTTAGAATGTATTAAGTCCCTTTAGCTTTGTAATGAAGGAACCTATTTGACATTTCTCCAATATCTGGAGAAATAGGGGCCTCCTCCTCCCCTTATAGCCCTCCTTCCCTCTCCGAGTGAACTCTCCACTGCAGTTGGGACGTTCGCTACCGATCTGAACTCGCGTTTAAAAGGGAGATGCCAGTGCAAGTAATGCCTCCTAACACATTAGTCGCAGTTGGTACTTGTCAGTTCCAACGATCTTCATGATTCCAACTGTTGTCGCAATGTGTGACACATACATGGAGGTCGTAGTAGTACTATTTATGTAGCAGAAATATTTAACATGTCGTACTTGCAACGCAGAGGCATTGTGAGACACAACATTTTAACTACACTGTGGCATTAGAATGTATTAAGTCCCTTTAGCTTTGTAATGAAGGAACCTATCTGACATTTCTCCAATATCTGGAGAAATGGGGGCCTCCTCCTCCCCTTATAGCCCTCCTTCCCTCTCCGAGTGAGCTCTCCGCTGCAGTTGGGACGTTCGCTACCGTTCTAAACTCGCGTTTAAAAGGGAGATGCCAGTGCAAGTAATGCCTCCTAACACATTAGTCGAAATTGGTCCTCTTCAGCTCCAACGATCTTCATGATTCCAACTGTTGTCGCAATGTGTGACACATACATGGAGGTCGTAGTAGTACTATTTATGTAGCAGAAATATTTAGCAAGTGGCACTTGCAACACAGAGGCATTGTGAGACACAACATTTTAACTACACTGTGGCATTAGAATGTATTAAGTCCCTTTAGCTTTGTAATGAAGGAACCTATCTGACATTTCTCCAATATCTGGATAAATAGGGGCCACCTCCTCTCCTTATAGCCCTCCTTCCATCTCCGAGTGAGCTCTCCACTGCAGTTCGGTCGTTCGCTACCGATCTAAACTCGCGTTTAAAAGGGAGATGCCAGTACAAGTAATGCCTCCTAACACATTAGTCGCAGTTGGTCCTCTTCAGCTCCAACGATCTTCATGATTCCAACTGTTGTCGCAATGTGTGACACATACATGGAGGTCGTAATAGTACTATTTATGTAGCAGAAACATTTAACAAGTGGTACTTGCAACGCAGAGGCAATGTGAGACACAACATTTTAACTACACTGTGGCATTAGAATGTATTAAGTCCCTTTTGCTTTGTAGTTAAGGAACCTATCTGACATTACTCCAATATCTGGATACATAGGGGCCTCCTCCTCCCCTTTTAGCCCTCCTTCCCTCCCTGAGAGAGCTCTCCGCTGCAGTTGGGACGTTCGCTACCGATCTAAACTCGCGTTTAAAAGGGAGATGCCAGTACAAGTAATGCCTCCTAACACATTAGTCGCAGTTGGTCCTTGTCAGTTCCAAGGATCTTCATGATTGCAACTGTTGTCGCAATGTGTGACACGTACATGGAGGTCGTAGTAGTACTATTTATGTAGCAGAAATATTTAACAAGTGGTACTTGCAACACAGAGGCTTTGTGAAACACAACATTTTAACTACACTGTGGCATTAGAATGTATTAAGTCCCTTTAGCTTTGTAATGAAGGAACCTATCTGACATTACTCCAATATCTGGATACATAGGGGTTTTCTCCTCCCCTTATAGCCCTCCTTCCCTCTCCGAGTGAGCTCTCTGCTGCAGTTGGGACGTTCGCTACCGATCTAAACACGCGTTTAAAAGGGAGATGCCAGTGCAAGTAATGCCTCCTAACACATTAGTCGCAGTTGATCCTTGTCAGTTCCAAGGATCTTCATGATTGCAACTGTTGTCGCAATGTGTGACACATACATGGAGGTCGTAGTAGTACTATTTATGTAGCAGAAATATTTAACAAGTGGTACTTGCAACGCAGAGGCAATGTGAGACACAACATTTTTACTACACTGTGGCATTAGAATGTATTAAGTCCCTTTTGCTTTGTAGTTAAGGAACCTATCTGACATTACTCCAATATCTGGAGAAATAGGGGTTTTCTCCTCCCCTTATAGCCCTCCTTCCCTCTCCGAGTGAGCTCTCTGCTGCAGTTGGGACGTTCGCTACCGATCTAAACTCGCGATTAAAAGGAAGATGCCAGTGCAAGTAATGCCTCCTAACACATTAGTCGCAAATGGTCCTTGTCAGTTCCAAGGCTCTTCATGACTCCAACTGTTGTCGCAATGTGTGACACATACAACGAGGTCGAAGTTGCACTATTTATGTAGCAGAAATATTTAACAAGTGGTATTTGCAACGCAGAGGCATTGTGAGACACAAAATTTTAACTACACTGTGGCATTACAATGTAATAACTCCCTTTAGCTTTGTAATGAAGGAACGTATCTGACATCTCTCCAATACCTGGAGAAATGCGGACCTCCTCCTACAACTATAGCCCTCCTTCCCTCTCCGAGTGAGCTCTCCGCTACAGTTGGGACGTTCGCTACCGATCTAAATTCGCATTTAAAAGGGAGATGCCAGTGCAAGTAGTGCCTCCTAACACATTAGTCGCAGTTGGTCCTTGTCAGTTCCAAGGATCTTCATGATTGCAACTGTTGTCGCAATGTGTGACACATACATGGAGGTCGTAGTAGTACTATTTATGTAGCAGAAATATTTAACAAGTGGTACTTGCAACGCAGATTCATTGTGAGAGACAACATTTTAACTACATTTTGGCATAGAATGTATTAACTCCCTTTAGCTTTGTAATGAAGGAACCTATCTGACATCTCTCCAATACCTGGAGAAATGCGGACCTCCTCCTACAACTATAGCCCTCCTTCCCTCTCCGTGTGAGCTCTCCGCTGCTGTTGGGACGTTCGCTACCGATCTAAACTCGCGTTTAAAAGGAAGATGCCAGTGCAAGTGATGCCTCCTAAAACATTAGTCGCAGTTGGTCCTTGTCAGTTCCAAGGATCTTCATGATTGCAACTGTTGTCGCAATGTGTGACACATACATGGAGGTCGTAGTAGTACTATTTATGTAGCAGAAATATTTAACAAGTGGTACTTGCAACGCAGAGGCATAGTGAAACACAACATTTTAACTACATTTTGGCATAGAATCTATTAACTCCCTTTAGCTTTGTAATGAAGGAACCTATCTGACATTTCTCCAATATGTGGAGAAATGGGGGCCTCCTCCTCCCCTTATAGCCCTCCTTACCTCTCCGTGTAAGCTCTCCGCTGCAGTTGGGACGTTCGCTACTGATCTAAACTCGCGTTTAAAAGGCAGATGCCAGTGCAAGTAATGCCTCCTAAAACATTAGTCGCAGTTGGTCCTGGTCAGTTCCAAGGATCTTCATGTTTCCAACTGTTGTCGCAATCTGTGACACATACATGGATTTCGTAGTAGTACTATTTATGTAGGAGAAATATTTAACAAGTTGTACTTTCAACGCAGAGGCATTGTGAGCCACAAAATTTTACGTATACTGTGGCATTAGAATGTATTAAGTCCCTTTAGCTTTGTAATGAAGGAACCTATCTGACATTTCTCCAATATCTGGAGAAATGGTGGCCTCCTCCTCCCCTTATAGCCCTCCTTCCCTCTCCGAGTGAGCTCTCCGCTGCAGTTGGGACGTTCGCTACCGATCTAAACTCGCGTTTGAAAGGGAGATGCCAGTGCAAGTAATGCCTCCTAACACATTAGTCGCAGTTGGTCCTTGTCAGTTCCAAGGATCTTCATGATTGCAACTGTTGTCGCAATGTGTGACACATACATGGAGGTCGTAGTAGTACTATTTATGTAGCAGAAATATTTAACAAGTGGTACTTGCAACGCAGAGGCATTGTGAGACACGACATTTTAATTACACTGTGGCATTAGAATGTATTAAGTCCCTTTAGCTTTGTAATTAAGGATCCCATCTGACATTTCTCCAATATCTGGAGAAATGGGGGCCTCCTCCTCCCCTTATAGCCCTCCTTCCCTCTCCGAGTGAGCTCTCCGCTGCAGTTGGGACATTCGCTACCGATCTAAACTCGCGTTTGAAAGGGAGATGCCAGTGCAAGTAATGCCTCCTAACACATTAGTCGCAGTTGGTCCTTGTCAGTTCCAAGGATCTTCATGATTGCAACTGTTGTTGCAATCTGTGCCACATACATGGAGGTCGTAGTAGTACTATTTATGTAGCAGAAATATTTAACAAGTGGTACTTGCAACGCAGAGGCATTGTGAGACACAACATTTTAATTACACTGTTGCATTAGAATGTATTAAGTCCCTTAGGTTTGTAATTAAGGATCCTATCTGACATTTCTCCAATATCTGGAGAAATGGGGGCCTCCTCCTCCCCTTATAGCCCTCCTTCCCTCTCCGAGTGAGCTCTCCGCTGCAGTTGGGACATTCGCTACCGATCTAAACTCGCGTTTGAAAGGGAGATGCCAGTGCAAGTAATGCCTCCTAACACATTAGTCGCAGTTGGTCCTTGTCAGTTCCAAGGATCTTCATGATTGCAACTGTTGTCGCAATCTGTGCCACATACATGGAGGTCGTAGTAGTACTATTTATGTAGCAGAAATATTTAACAAGTGGTACTTGCAACGCTGAGGCATTGTGAGACACAACATTTTAATTACACTGTTGCATTAGAATGTATTAAGTCCCTTTTGCTTTGTAGTTAAGGAAACTATCTGACATTACTCCAATATCTGGATACATAGGGGCCTCCTCCTCCCCTTATAGCCCTCCTTCCCTCTCCGAGTGAGGTCTCTGCTGCAGTTGGCACGTTCGCTACAGATCTAAACTCGCGATTAAAAGGAAGATGCCAGTGCAAGTAATGCCTCCTAACACATTAGTCGCAGTTGGTCCTTGTCAGTTCCAAGGCTCTTCATGATTCCAAGTGTTGTCGCAATGTGTGACACATACAACGAGGTCGAAGTAGCACTATTTATGTAGCAGAAATATTTAACAAGTGGTACTTGCAACGCAGAGGCATTGTGAGACACAACATTTTAACCACACTGTGTCATTAGTATATATTAAGTCCCTTTAGCTTTGTAAATAAGGAGCCTATCTGACATTTCTCCAATATCTGGAGAAATAGGGGCTTCCTCCTCCCCTTATAGCCCTCCTTCCCTCTCCGAGTGAGCTCTCCGCTGCAGTTGGGACGTTCGCTACCGATCTAAACTCGCGTTTAAATGGGAGATGAAGGTGCAAGTAATACCTCCTAACACATTAGTCGCAGTTGGTCCTTGTCAGTTCCAAGGATTTTCATGATTCCAAATGTTGTCGCAATGTGTGACACATACATGGAGGTCGTAGTAGTACTATTTATGTAGCAGAAATATTTAACAAGTGGTACTTGCAACGCAGAGGCAATGTGAGACACAGCATTTTAACTACACTGTGGCATTAAAATATATTAAGTCCCTTTTGCTTTGTAGTTAATAACCTATCTGACATTACTCCAATATCTGGATAAATAGGGGCCTACTCCTCCGATTATAGAGCTCCTTCCCTCACCGAGTGAGCTCTCTGCTGCAGTTGGGACGTTCGCTACCGATCTAAATTCGCGTTTAAATGGGAGATGCCAGTGCAAGTAATGCCTCCTAACACATTAGTCGCAGTTGGTCCTTGTCAGTTCCAAGGATCTTCATGATTGCAACTGTTGTCGCAATGTGTGACACATACATGGATTTCGTAGTAGTACTATTTATGTAGCAGAAATATTTAACAAGTAGTATTTGCAACGCAGAGGCATTGTGAGAGACAACATTTTAACTACATTTTGGCATAAAATGTGTTAACACCCTTTAGCTTTGTGATGGAGGAACCTATCTGACATTTCTCCAATGTGAGGAGAAATGGGGGCCTCCTCCTCCCCTTATAGCCCTTCTTACCTCTCCGAGTGAGCTCTCCGCTGCAGTTGGGACGTTCGCTACCGATCTAAACTCGCGTTTAAAAGGGAGATGCCAGTGCAAGTAATGCCTCCTAACACATTAGTCGCAGTTGGTCCTTGTCAGTTCCAAGGATCTTCATGATTCCAACTGTTGTCGCAATCTGTGACACATACATGGAGGTCGTAGTAGTAATATTTATGTAGCAGAAATATTTAACAAGTGGTACTTGCAACGCAGAGGCATTGTGAGACACAACATTTTAACTACACTGTGGCATTAGAATGTATTAACTCCCTTTAGCTTTGTAATGAAGGAACCTATCTGACATTTCTCCACCATCCGGAGAAATGGGCGCCACCTCCACCCCTTATAGCCCTCCTTCCCTCTCCGAGTGAGCTCTCCGCTGCAGTTTTGACGTTCGCTACCGATCTAAACTCGCGTTTAAAAGGGAGATGCCAGTGCAAGTAATTCCTCCTAACATATTAGTCGCAGTTGGTCCTTGTCAGTTCCAATGATCTTCATGATTCCAACTGTTGTCGCAATCTATGACACATAAATGGAGGTCGAAGTAGTACTATTTATGTAGCAGAAATATTTAACAAGTGGTACTTGCAACGCAGATGCAATGTGAGACACAACATTTTAACTACACTGTGGCATTAGAATGTATTAACTCCCTTTAGCTTTGTAATTAAGAAACCTATCTGACATTTCTCCAATATCTGGAGAAATCGGGGCCTCCTCCTCCCCTTATAGCCCTCCTTCCCTCTCCGAGTGAGCTCTCCGCTGCAGTTGGGACATTCGCTACCGATCTAAACTCGCGTTTGAAAGGAAGATGCCAGTGCAAGTAATGCCTCCTATCGCATTAGACGCAGTTGGTCCTTGTCTGTTCCAAGGATCTTCATGATTGCAACTGTTTTCGCAATCTGTGACACATACATGGAGGTCGTAGTAGTACTATTTATGTAGCAGAAATATTTAACAAGTGGTACTTGCAACGCAGAGGCATTGTGAGACACAACATTTTAACTACACTGTGGCATTAGAATGTATTAACTCCCTTTAGCTTTGTAATTAAGGATCATATCTGACATTTCTCCAATATCCAGGAGAAATGGGGGCCTCCTCCTCCCCTTATAGCCCTCCTTCCCTCTCCGAGTGAGCTCTCCGATGCAGTTGGGACGTTCGCTACCGGTCTAAACTCGCGTTTAAAAGGGACATGCCAGTGGAAGTAATTCCTCCTAACATATTAGTCGCAGTTGGTCCTTGTCAGTTCCAATGATCTTCATGATTCCAACTGTTGTCGCAATCTATGACACATAAATGGAATTCGAAGTAGTACTATTTATGTAGCAGAAATATTTAACAAGTGGTACTTGCAACGCAGATGCAATGTGAGACACAACATTTTAACTACACTGTGGCATTAGAATGTATTAACTCCCTTTAGCTTTGTAATTAAGAAACCTATCTGACATTTCTCCAATATCTGGAGAAATCGGGGCCTCCTCCTCCCCTTATAGCCCTCCTTCCCTCTCCGAGTGAGCTCTCCGCTGCAGTTGGGACATTCGCTACCGATCTAAACTCGCGTTTGAAAGGAAGATGCCAGTGCAAGTAATGCCTCCTATCGCATTAGACGCAGTTGGTCCTTGTCTGTTCCAAGGATCTTCATGATTGCAACTGTTTTCGCAATCTGTGACACATACATGGAGGTCGTAGTAGTACTATTTATGTAGCAGAAATATTTAACAAGTGGTACTTGCAACGCAGAGGCATTGTGAGACACAACATTTTAACTACACTGTGGCATTAGAATGTATTAACTCCCTTTAGCTTTGTAATTAAGGATCATATCTGACATTTCTCCAATATCCAGGAGAAATGGGGGCCTCCTCCTCCCCTTATAGCCCTCCTTCCCTCTCCGAGTGAGCCCTCCGCTGCAGTTGGGACGTTCGCTACCGGTCTAAACTCGCGTTAAAAGGGAGAAGCCAGTGGAAGTAATTCCTCCTAACATATTAGTCGCAGTTGGTCCTTGTCAGTTCCAAGGATCTTCATGATTCCAACTGTTGTCGCAATCTATGACACATAAATGGAATTCGAAGTAGTACTATTTATGTAGCAGAAATATTTAACAAGTGGTACTTGCAACGCAGATGCAATGTGAGACACAACATTTTAACTACACTGTGGCATTAGAATGTATTACCTCCCATTAGCTTTGTAATTAAGGATCCTATCTGACATTTCTCCAATATCTGGAGAAATGGGGGCCTCCTCCTCCCCTTATAGCCCTCCTTTCCTCTCCGAGTGAGCTCTCCGCTGCAGTTGGGTCGTTCGCTACCGATCTAAACTCGCGTTTAAAAGGGAGATGCCAGTGCAAGTAATGACTCCTAACACATTAGTCGCAGTTGGTCCTTGTCAGTTGCAATGATCTTCATGATTCCAACTATTGTCGCAATCTGTGACACATACATGGAGGTTGTAGTAGTACTATTTATGTAGCAGAAATATTTAACAAGTGGTACTTGCAACGCAGAGGCATTGTGAGACACAACATTTTAACTCCACTTTGGCATTAGAATGTATTAAGTCCCTTTAGCTTTGTAATTAAGGAACCTATCTGACATTTCTCCAATATCTGGAGAAATATTGGCCGCCTCCTCCTCCTCTTATAGCTCTCCTTCCCTCTCCGTGTGAGCTCTCCGCTGCAGTTGAGACGTTCGCTACCGATCTAAACTCGCGTCTAAAAGGGAGATGCCAGTGCAAGTACTGCCTCCTAACTCATTAGTCGTAGTTGGTCCTTGTCAGTTCCAAGGATCTTCATGATTGCAACTGTTGTCGCAATCTGTGACACATACATGGAGGTCGTAGTAGTACTATTTATGTAGCAGAAATATTTAACAAGTGGTACTTGCAACGCAGAGGCATTGTGAGACACAACATCTTAACTACACTGTGGCATTAGAATGTATTAAGTCCCTTTAGCTTTGTAATTAAGGATCATATCTGACATTTCTCCAATATCTGGAGAAATGGGGGCCTCTTCCTCCCCTTATAGCCCTCCTTCCCTCTCCGAGTGAGCTCTCCGCTGCAGTTGGGACATCCGCTACCGATCTAAACTCGCGTTTAAAAGGGAGATGCCAGTGCAAGTAATGCCTCTTAACACATTAGTCGCAGTTGGTCCTTGTCAGTTCAAAGGATCTTCATGATTGCAACTGTTGTCGCAATCTGTGCCACATACATGGAGGTCGTAGTAGTACTATTTATGTAGCAGAAATATTTAACAAGTGGTACTTGCAACGCAGAGGCATTGTGAGACACAACATCTTAACTACACTGTGGCATTAGAATGTATTAAGCCCCTTTAGCTTTGTAATTAAGGATCATATCTGACATTTCTCCAATATCCGGAGAAATGGTGGCCTCTTCCTTCCCTTATAGCCCTCCTTCCCTCTCCGAGTGAGCTCTCCGCTGCAGTTGGGACGTTCGCTACCGGTCTAAACTCGCGTTTAAAAGGGAAATGCCAGTGGAAGTAATGCCTCCTAACGCATTAGTCGCGGTTGGTCCTTGTCAGTTCCAATTATCTTCATGATTATAACTGTTGTCGCAATCTATGACACATAAATGGAGGTCGAAGTAGTACTATTTATGTAGCAGAAATATTTAACAAGTGGTACTTGCATCGCAGAGGCATTGTGAGACACAACATTTTAACTACACTGTGGCATTAGAATGTATTAACTCCCTTTAGCTTTGTAATTTAGGATCCTATCTGACATTTCTCCAACATCTGGAGAAATGGGGGCCGCCTCCTCCCCTTATAGCCCTCCTTCCCTCTCCGAGTGAGCTCTCCGCTGCAGTTGGGACGTTCGCTACCGAACTAAACTCGCGTTTAAAAGGGAGATGCCAGTGCAAGTAATGCCTCCTAACACATTAGTCGCAGTTGGTCCTTGTCAGTTCCAAGGATCTTCATGATTCCAACTGTTGTCGCAATCTATGACACATAAATGGAGGTCGAAGTAGTACTATTTATGTAGCAGAAATATTTAACAAGTGGTACTTGCAACGCAGATGCAATGTGAGACACAACATATTAACTACACTGTGGCATTAGAATGTATTAACACCCTTTAGCTTTGTAATTAAGGATTTTATCTGACATTTCTCCAATATCTGGAGAAATGGGGGCCTTCTCCTCCCCTTATAGCCCTCCTTCCCTCTCCGAGTGAGCTCTCCGCTGCAGTTGGGTCGTTCGCTACCGATCTAAACTCGCGATTAAAAGGGAGATGCCAGTGCAAGTAATGCCTCCTAACACATTAGTCGCAGTTGGTCCTTGTCAGTTCCAAAGTTCTTCATGATTGCAACTGTTGTCGCAATCTGTGACACATACATGGAGGTCGTAGTAATACTATTTATGTAGCAGAAATATTTAACAAGTGGTACTTGCGACGCAGAGGCATTGTGAGACACAACATTTTAACTACATTGTGGCATTAGAATGTATTAAATCCCTTTAGCTTTCTAATTAAGGATCCTATATGACATTTCTCCAATATCTGGAGAAATGGGGGCCTCCTCCTCCTCTTATAGCCCTCCTTCCCTCTCCGAGTGAGCTCTCCGCTGCAGTTGGGACGTTCGCTACCGGTCTAAACTCGCGTTTAAAAGGGAGATGCCAGTGGAAGTAATGGCTCCTAAAACATTAGTCGCAGTTGGTCCTTGTCAGTTCCAAGGATCTTCATGATTGCAACTGTTGTCGCAATCTGTGACACATACATGGAGGTCGTAGTAGTACTATCTATGTAGCAGAAATATTTAACAAGTGGTACTTGCAACGCAGAGGCATTGTGAGACACAACATTTTAACTACACTGTGGCATTAGAATGTATTAACTCCCTTTAGCTTTGTAATTAAGGATCATATCTGACATTTCTCCAATATCCAGGAGAAATGGGGGCCTCCTCCTCCCCTTATAGCCCTCCTTCCCTCTCCGAGTGAGCTCTCCGATGCAGTTGGGACGTTCGCTACCGGTCTAAACTCGCGTTTAAAAGGGACATGCCAGTGGAAGTAATTCCTCCTAACATATTAGTCGCAGTTGGTCCTTGTCAGTTTCAATGATCTTCATGATTCCAACTGTTGTCGCAATCTATGACACATAAATGGAGGTCGAAGTAGTACTATTTATGTAGCAGAAATATTTAACAAGTGGTACTTGCAACGCAGATGCAATGTGAGACACAACATTTTAACTACACTGTGGCATTAGAATGTATTAACTCCCTTTAGCTTTGTAATTAAGAAACCTATCTGACATTTCTCCAATATCTGGAGAAATCGGGGCCTCCTCCTCCCCTTATAGCCCTCCTTCCCTCTCCGAGTGAGCTCTCCGCTGCAGTTGGGACATTCGCTACCGATCTAAACTCGCGTTTGAAAGGAAGATGCCAGTGCAAGTAATGCCTCCTATCGCATTAGACGCAGTTGGTCCTTGTCTGTTCCAAGGATCTTCATGATTGCAACTGTTTTCGCAATCTGTGACACATACATGGAGGTCGTAGTAGTACTATTTATGTAGCAGAAATATTTAACAAGTGGTACTTGCAACGCAGAGGCATTGTGAGACACAACATTTTAACTACACTGTGGCATTAGAATGTATTAACTCCCTTTAGCTTTGTAATTAAGGATCATATCTGACATTTCTCCAATATCCAGGAGAAATGGGGGCCTCCTCCTCCCCTTATAGCCCTCCTTCCCTCTCCGAGTGAGCCCTCCGCTGCAGTTGGGACGTTCGCTACCGGTCTAAACTCGCGTTAAAAGGGAGAAGCCAGTGGAAGTAATTCCTCCTAACATATTAGTCGCAGTTGGTCCTTGTCAGTTCCAAGGATCTTCATGATTCCAACTGTTGTCGCAATCTATGACACATAAATGGAATTCGAAGTAGTACTATTTATGTAGCAGAAATATTTAACAAGTGGTACTTGCAACGCAGATGCAATGTGAGACACAACATTTTAACTACACTGTGGCATTAGAATGTATTACCTCCCATTAGCTTTGTAATTAAGGATCCTATCTGACATTTCTCCAATATCTGGAGAAATGGGGGCCTCCTCCTCCCCTTATAGCCCTCCTTCCCTCTCCGAGTGAGCTCTCCGCTGCAGTTGGGTCGTTCGCTACCGATCTAAACTCGCGTTTAAAAGGGAGATGCCAGTGCAAGTAATGACTCCTAACACATTAGTCGCAGTTGGTCCTTGTCAGTTGCAATGATCTTCATGATTCCAACTATTGTCGCAATCTGTGACACATACATGGAGGTTGTAGTAGTACTATTTATGTAGCAGAAATATTTAACAAGTGGTACTTGCAACGCAGAGGCATTGTGAGACACAACATTTTAACTCCACTTTGGCATTAGAATGTATTAAGTCCCTTTAGCTTTGTAATTAAGGAACCTATCTGACATTTCTCCAATATCTGGAGAAATATTGGCCGCCTCCTCCTCCTCTTATAGCTCTCCTTCCCTCTCCGTGTGAGCTCTCCGCTGCAGTTGAGACGTTCGCTACCGATCTAAACTCGCGTCTAAAAGGGAGATGCCAGTGCAAGTACTGCCTCCTAACTCATTAGTCGTAGTTGGTCCTTGTCAGTTCCAAGGATCTTCATGATTGCAACTGTTGTCGCAATCTGTGACACATACATGGAGGTCGTAGTAGTACTATTTATGTATCAGAAATATTTAACAAGTGGTACTTGCAACGCAGAGGCATTGTGAGACACAACATCTTAACTACACTGTGGCATTAGAATGTATTAAGTCCCTTTAGCTTTGTAATTAAGGATCATATCTGACATTTCTCCAATATCTGGAGAAATGGGGGCCTCTTCCTCCCCTTATAGCCCTCCTTCCCTCTCCGAGTGAGCTCTCCGCTGCAGTTGGGACATCCGCTACCGATCTAAACTCGCGTTTAAAAGGGAGATGCCAGTGCAAGTAATGCCTCTTAACACATTAGTCGCAGTTGGTCCTTGTCAGTTCAAAGGATCTTCATGATTGCAACTGTTGTCGCAATCTGTGCCACATACATGGAGGTCGTAGTAGTACTATTTATGTAGCAGAAATATTTAACAAGTGGTACTTGCAACGCAGAGGCATTGTGAGACACAACATCTTAACTACACTGTGGCATTAGAATGTATTAAGCCCCTTTAGCTTTGTAATTAAGGATCATATCTGACATTTCTCCAATATCCGGAGAAATGGTGGCCTCTTCCTTCCCTTATAGCCCTCCTTCCCTCTCCGAGTGAGCTCTCCGCTGCAGTTGGGACGTTCGCTACCGGTCTAAACTCGCGTTTAAAAGGGAAATGCCAGTGGAAGTAATGCCTCCTAACACATTAGTCGCGGTTGGTCCTTGTCAGTTCCAATTATCTTCATGATTATAACTGTTGTCGCAATCTATGACACATAAATGGAGGTCGAAGTAGTACTATTTATGTAGCAGAAATATTTAACAAGTGGTACTTGCATCGCAGAGGCATTGTGAGACACAACATTTTAACTACACTGTGGCATTAGAATGTATTAACTCCCTTTAGCTTTGTAATTTAGGATCCTATCTGACATTTCTCCAACATCTGGAGAATTGGGGGCCGCCTCCTCCCCTTATAGCCCTCCTTCCCTCTCCGAGTGAGCTCTCCGCTGCAGTTGGGACGTTCGCTACCGAACTAAACTCGCGTTTAAAAGGGAGATGCCAGTGCAAGTAATGCCTCCTAACACATTAGTCGCAGTTGGTCCTTGTCAGTTCCAAGGATCTTCATGATTCCAACTGTTGTCGCAATCTATGACACATAAATGGAGGTCGAAGTAGTACTATTTATGTAGCAGAAATATTTAACAAGTGGTACTTGCAACGCAGATGCAATGTGAGACACAACATATTAACTACACTGTGGCATTAGAATGTATTAACACCCTTTAGCTTTGTAATTAAGGATTTTATCTGACATTTCTCCAATATCTGGAGAAATGGGGGCCTTCTCCTCCCCTTATAGCCCTCCTTCCCTCTCCGAGTGAGCTCTCCGCTGCAGTTGGGTCGTTCGCTACCGATCTAAACTCGCGATTAAAAGGGAGATGCCAGTGCAAGTAATGCCTCCTAACACATTAGTCGCAGTTGGTCCTTGTCAGTTCCAAAGTTCTTCATGATTGCAACTGTTGTCGCAATCTGTGACACATACATGGAGGTCGTAGTAATACTATTTATGTAGCAGAAATATTTAACAAGTGGTACTTGCGACGCAGAGGCATTGTGAGACACAACATTTTAACTACATTGTGGCATTAGAATGTATTAAATCCCTTTAGCTTTCTAATTAAGGATCCTATATGACATTTCTCCAATATCTGGAGAAATGGGGGCCTCCTCCTCCCCTTATAGCCCTCCTTCCCTCTCCGAGTGAGCTCTCCGCTGCAGTTGGGTCGTTCGCTACCGATCTAAACTCGCGTTTAAAAGGGAGATGCCAGTGCAAGTAATGCCTCTTAACACATTAGTCGCAGTTGGTCCTTGTCAGTTCCAATGGTCTTCATGATTATAACTGTTGTCGCAATCTATGACACATAAATGGAGGTCGAAGTAGTACTATTTATGTAGCAGAAACATTTAACAAGTGGTACTTGCAACGCAGAGGCATTGTGAGACACAACATTTTAACTACACTGAGGCATTAGAATGTATTAACTCCCTTTAGCTTTGTAATTTAGGATCCTATCTGACATTTCTCCAACATCTGGAGAAATGGGGGCCGCCTCCTCCCCTTATAGCCCTCCTTCCCTCTCCGAGTGAGCTCTCCGCTGCAGTTGGGACGTTCGCTACCGAACTAAACTCGCGTTTAAAAGGGAGATGCCAGTGCAAGTAATGCCTCCTAACACATTAGTCGCAGTTGGTCCTTGTCAGTTCCAAGGATCTTCATGATTGCAACAGTTGTCGCAATCTGTGACACGTACATGGAGGTCGTAGTAGTACTATCTATGTAGCAGAAATATTTAACAAGTGGTACTTGCAACGCAGAGGCATTGTGAGACACAACATTTTAACTACACTGTGGCACTAGAATGTATTTAGTCCCTTTAGCTTTGTAATTAAGGTTCCTATCTGACATTTCTCCAATATCTGGAGAAATGGGGGCCTCCTCCTGCCCTTATAGCCCTCCTTCCCTCTCCGAGTGAGCTCTCCGCTGCAGTTGGGACGTTCGCTACCGATCTAAACTCGCGGTTAAAAGGGAGATGCCAGTGCAAGTAATGCCTCCTAACACATTAGTCGCAGTTGGTCCTTGTCAGATCCAATGATCTTCATGACTCCAACTGTTGTCGCAATCTATGACACATAAATGGAGGTCGAAGTAGTACTATTTATGTAGCAGAAATATTTAACAAGTGGTACTTGCAACGCAGATGCAATGTGAGACACAACATATTAACTACACTGTGGCATTAGAATGTATTAACACACTTTAGCTTTGTAATTAAGGATTTTATCTGACATTTCTCCAATATCTGGAGAAATGGGGCCTCCTCCTCCCGTTATAGCCCTCCTTCCCTCTCCGAGTGAGATCTCCGCTGCAGTTGGGTCGTTCGCTACCGATCTAAACTCGCGTTTAAAAGGGAGATGCCAATGCAAGTAATGCCTCCTAACACATTAGTCGCAGTTGGTCCTTGTCAGTTCCAAAGTTCTTCATGATTGCAACTGTTGTCGCAATCTGTGGCACATACATGGAGGTCGTAGTAATACTATTTATGTAGCAGAAATATTTAACAAGTGGTACTTGCAGCGCAGAGGCATTGTGAGACACAACATTTTAACTACACTGTGGCATTAGAATGTATTAAATCCCTTTAGCTTTCTAATTAAGGATCCTATCTGACATTTCTCCAATATCTGGAGAAATGGGGGCCTCCTCCTCCCCTTATAGCCCTCCTTCCCTCTCCGAGTGAGCTCTCCGCTGCAGTTGGGACGTTCGCTACCGGTCTAAAAAGGGAGATGCCAGTGGAAGTAATGCCTCCTAACACATTAGTCGCAGTTGGTCCTTGTCAGTTCCAATGATCTTCATGATTCCAACTGTTGTCGCAATCTATGACACATAAATGGAGGTCGAAGTAGTACTATTTATGTAGCAGAAATATTTAACAAGTGGTACTTGCAACGCAGATGCAATGTGAGACACAACATTTTAACTACACTGTGGCATTAGAATGTATTAACACCCTTTAGCTTTGTAATTAAGGATTTTATCTGACATTTCTCCAATATCTGGAGAAATGGGGGCCTCCTCCTCCCCTTATAGCCCTCCTTCCCTCTCCGAGTGAGCTCTCCGCTGCAGTTGGGTCGTTAGCTACCGATCTAAACTCGCGTTTAAAAGGGAGATGCCAGTGCAAGTAATGCCTCCTAACACATTAGTCGCAGTTGGTCCTTGTCAGTTACAAAGTTCTTCATGATTGCAACTGTTGTCGCAATCTGTGACACATACATGGAGGTCGTAGTAATACTATTTATGTAGCAGAAATATTTAACAAGTGGTACATGCGACGCAGAGGCATTGTGAGACACAACATTTTAACTACACTGTGGCATTAGAATGTATTAAGTCCCTTTAGGTTTCTAATTAAGGATCCTATCTGACATTTCTCCAATATCTGGAGAAATGGGGCCTCCTCCTCCCCTTATAGCCCTCCTTCCCTCTCCGAGTGAGCTCTCCGCTGCAGTTGGGACGTTCGCTACCGATCTAAACTCGCGTTTAAAAGGGAGATGCCAGTGCAAGTAATGCCTCCTAACACATTAGTCGCAGTTGGTCCTTGTCAGTTCAAAGGATCTTCATGATTGCAACTGTTGACGCAATCTGTGACACATACATGGAGGTCGTAGTAGTACTATTTATGTGGCAGAAATATTTAACAAGTGGTACTTGCAACGCAGAGGCATTGTGAGACACAACATTTTAACTACACTGTGGCATTAGTATGTATTAACTCCCTTTAGCTTTGTAATTAAGGATCCTATCTGACATTTCTCCAATATCTGGAGAAATGGGGGCCTCCTCCTCCCCTTATAGCCCTCCTTCCCTCTCCGAGTGAGCTCTCCGCTGCAGTTGGGACGTTCGCTACCGATCTAAACTCGCGTTTAAAAGGGAGATGCCAGTGCAAGTAATGCCTCCTAACCCATTAGTCGCAGTTGGTCCTTGTCAGTTCCAAGGATCTTCATGATTGCAACTGTTGTCGCAATCTGTGACACATACGTGGAGGTCGTAGTAGTACTATTTATGTAGCAGAAATATTTAACAAGTGGTACTTGCAACGCAGAGGCATTGTGAGACACAACATTTTAACTACACTGTGGCATTAGAATGTATTAAGTCCGTTTAGCTTTGTAATTAAGGATCCTATCTGACATTTCTCCAATATCTGGAGAAATGGGGGCCTCCTCCTCCCCTTACAGCCCTCCTTCCCTCTCCGAGTGAGCTCTCCGCTGCAGTTGGGACGTTCGCTACCGGTCTAAACTCGCGTTTAAAAGGGAGATGCCAGTGGAAGTAATGCCTCCTAACACATTAGTCGCAGTTGGTCCTTGTCAGTTCCAATGATCTTCATGATTCCAACTGTTGATGCAATCTGTGACACATACATGGAGGTTGTAGTAGTACTATTTATGTAGCAGAAATATTTAACAAGTGGTACTTGCAACGCAGAGGCATTGTGAGACACAACATTTTAACTACACTGTGGCATTAGAATGTATTAAGCCCGATTAGCTTTGTAATTAAGGATCATATCTGACATTTCTCCAATATCTGGAGAAATCTGGGCCTCCTCCTCCCCTTATAGCCCTCCTTCCCTCTCCGAGTGAGCTCTCCGCTGCAGTTGGGTCGTTCGCTACCGATCTAAACTCGCGTTTAACAGGGAGATGCCAGTGCAAGTAACGACTCCTAACACATTAGTCGCCGTTGGTCCTTGTCAGTTGCAATGATCTTCATGATTCCAACTATTGTCGCAATCTGTGACACATACATGGAGGTTGTAGTAGTACTATTTATGTAGCAGAAATATTTAACAAGTGGTACTTGCAACGCAGAGGCATTGTGAGTCACAACATTTTAACTACACTGTGGCATTAGAATGTATTAACTCCCTTTAGCTTTGTAATTAAGGATCATATCTGACATTTCTCCAATATCTGGAGAAATGGGGGCCTCCTCCTCCCCTTAAAGCCCTCCTTCCCTCTCCGAGTGAGCTCTCCGCTGCAGTTGGGACGTTCGCTACCGATCTAAACTCGCGTTTAAAAGGGAGATGCCAGTGCAAGTAACGACTCCTAACACATTAGTCGCAGTTGGTCCTTGTCAGTTCCAAAGTTCTTCATGATTGCAACTGTTGTCGCAATCTGTGACACATACATGGAGGTCGTAGTAATACTATTTATGTAGCAGAAATATTTAACAAGTGGTACTTGCAACGCAGAGGCATTGTGAGCCACAACATTTTACGTATACTGTAGCATTAGAATGTATTAAGTCCCTTTAGCTTTGTAATGAAGGAACCTATCTGACATTTCTCGAATATCTGGAGAAATGGGGGCCGCCTCCTCCCCTTATAGCCCTCCTTCCCTCTCCGAGTGAGCTCTCCGCTGCAGTTGGGACGTTCGCTACCGAACTAAACTCGCGTTTAAAAGGGAGATGCCAGTGCAAGTAATGCCTCCTAACACATTAGTCGCAGTTGGTCCTTGTCAGTTCCAAGGATCTTCATGATTGCAACAGTTGTCGCAATCTGTGACACGTACATGGAGGTCGTAGTAGTACTATCTATGTAGCAGAAATATTTAACAAGTGGTACTTGCAACGCAGAGGCATTGTGAGACACAACATTTTAACTACACTGTGGCATTAGAATGTATTTAGTCCCTTTAGCTTTGTAATTAAGGATCCTATCTGACATTTCTCCAATATCTGGAGAAATGGGGGCCTCCTCCTGCCCTTATAGCCCTCCTTCCCTCTCCGAGTGAGCTCTCCGCTGCAGTTGGGACGTTCGCTACCGATCTAAACTCGCGGTTAAAAGGGAGATGCCAGTGCAAGTAATGCCTCCTAACACATTAGTCGCAGTTGGTCCTTGTCAGATCCAATGATCTTCATGATTCCAACTGTTGTCGCAATCTATGACACATAAATGGAGGTCGAAGTAGTACTATTTATGTAGCAGAAATATTTAACAAGTGGTACTTGCAACGCAGATGCAATGTGAGACACAACATATTAACTACACTGTGGCATTAGAATGTATTAACACACTTTAGCTTTGTAATTAAGGATTTTATCTGACATTTCTCCAATATCTGGAGAAATGGGGCCTCCTCCTCCCGTTATAGCCCTCCTTCCCTCTCCGAGTGAGATCTCCGCTGCAGTTGGGTCGTTCGCTACCGATCTAAACTCGCGTTTAAAAGGGAGATGCCAATGCAAGTAATGCCTCCTAACACATTAGTCGCAGTTGGTCCTTGTCAGTTCCAAAGTTCTTCATGATTGCAACTGTTGTCGCAATCTGTGACACATACATGGAGGTCGTAGTAATACTATTTATGTAGCAGAAATATTTAACAAGTGGTACTTGCGACGCAGAGGCATTGTGAGACACAACATTTTAACTACACTGTGGCATTAGAATGTATTAAATCCCTTTAGCTTTCTAATTAAGGATCCTATCTGACATTTCTCCAATATCTGGAGAAATGGGGGCCTCCTACTCTCCTTATAGCCCTCCTTCCCTCTCCGAGTGAGCTCTCCGCTGCAGTTGGGACGTTCGCTACCGGTCTAAACTCGCGTTTAAAAGGGAGATGCCAGTGGAAGTAATGCCTCCTAACACATTAGTCGCTGTTGGTCCTTGTCAGTTCCAAGGATCTTCATGATTCCAACTGTTGTCGCAATCTATGACACATAAATGGAGATCGAAGTAGTACTATTTATGTAGCAGAAATATTTAACAAGTGGTACTTGCAACGCAGATGCAATGTGAGACACAACATTTTAACTACACTGTGGCATTAGAATGTATTAACACCCTTTAGCTTTGTAATTAAGGATTTTATCTGACATTTCTCCAATATCTGGAGAAATGGGGGCCTCCTCCTCCCCTTATAGCCCTCCTTCCCTCTCCGAGTGAGCTCTCCGCTGCAGTTGGGTCGTTAGCTACCGATCTAAACTCGCGTTTAAAAGGGAGATGCCAGTGCAAGTAATGCCTCCTAACACATTAGTCGCAGTTGGTCCTTGTCAGTTACAAAGTTCTTCATGATTGCAACTGTTGTCGCAATCTGTGACACATACATGGAGGTCGTAGTAATACTATTTATGTAGCAGAAATATTTAACAAGTGGAACATGCGACGCAGAGGCATTGTGATACACAACATTTTAACTACACTGTGGCATTAGAATGTATTAAGTCCCTTTAGGTTTCTAATTAAGGATCCTATCTGACATTTCTCCAATATCTGGAGAAATGGGGCCTCCTCCTCCCCTTATAGCCCTCCTTCACTCTCCGAGTGAGCTCTCCGCTGCAGTTGGGACGTTCGCTACCGATCTAAACTCGCGTTTAAAAGGGAGATGCCAGTGCAAGTAATGCCTCCTAACACATTAGTCGCAGTTGGTCCTTGTCAGTTCAAAGGATCTTCATGATTGCAACTGTTGTCGCAATCTGTGACACATACGTGGAGGTCGTAGTAGTACTATTTATGTAGCAGAAATATTTAACAAGTGGTACTTGCAACGCAGAGGCATTGTGAGACACAACATTTTAACTACACTGTGGCATTAGAATGTATTAAGTCCGTTTAGCTTTGTAATTAAGGATCCTATCTGACATTTCTCCAATATCTGGAGAAATGGGGGCCTCCTCCTCCCCTTACAGCCCTCCTTCCCTCTCCGAGTGAGATCTCCGCTGCAGTTGGGACGTTCGCTACCGGTCTAAACTCGCGTTTAACAGGGAGATGCCAGTGCAAGTAACGACTCCTAACACATTAGTCGCCGTTGGTCCTTGTCAGTTGCAATGATCTTCATGATTCCAACTATTGTCGCAATCTGTGACACATACATGGAGGTTGTAGTAGTACTATTTATGTAGCAGAAATATTTAACAAGTGGTACTTGCAACGCAGAGGCATTGTGAGTCACAACATTTTAACTACACTGTGGCATTAGAATGTATTAACTCCCTTTAGCTTTGTAATTAAGGATCATATCTGACATTTCTCCAATATCTGGAGAAATGGGGGCCTCCTCCTCCCCTTAAAGCCCTCCTTCCCTCTCCGAGTGAGCTCTCCGCTGCAGTTGGGACGTTCGCTACCGATCTAAACTCGCGTTTAAAAGGGAGATGCCAGTGCAAGTAACGACTCCTAACACATTAGTCGCAGTTGGTCCTTGTCAGTTCCAAAGTTCTTCATGATTGCAACTGTTGTCGCAATCTGTGACACATACATGGAGGTCGTAGTAATACTATTTATGTAGCAGAAATATTTAACAAGTGGTACTTGCAACGCAGAGGCATTGTGAGCCACAACATTTTACGTATACTGTAGCATTAGAATGTATTAAGTCCCTTTAGCTTTGTAATGAAGGAACCTATCTGACATTTCTCGAATATCTGGAGAAATGGGGGCCGCCTCCTCCCCTTATAGCCCTCCTTCCCTCTCCGAGTGAGCTCTCCGCTGCAGTTGGGACGTTCGCTACCGAACTAAACTCGCGTTTAAAAGGGAGATGCCAGTGCAAGTAATGCCTCCTAACACATTAGTCGCAGTTGGTCCTTGTCAGTTCCAAGGATCTTCATGATTGCAACAGTTGTCGCAATCTGTGACACGTACATGGAGGTCGTAGTAGTACTATCTATGTAGCAGAAATATTTAACAAGTGGTACTTGCAACGCAGAGGCATTGTGAGACACAACATTTTAACTACACTGTGGCATTAGAATGTATTTAGTCCCTTTAGCTTTGTAATTAAGGATCCTATCTGACATTTCTCCAATATCTGGAGAAATGGGGGCCTCCTCCTGCCCTTATAGCCCTCCTTCCCTCTCCGAGTGAGCTCTCCGCTGCAGTTGGGACGTTCGCTACCGATCTAAACTCGCGGTTAAAAGGGAGATGCCAGTGCAAGTAATGCCTCCTAACACATTAGTCGCAGTTGGTCCTTGTCAGATCCAATGATCTTCATGATTCCAACTGTTGTCGCAATCTATGACACATAAATGGAGGTCGAAGTAGTACTATTTATGTAGCAGAAATATTTAACAAGTGGTACTTGCAACGCAGATGCAATGTGAGACACAACATATTAACTACACTGTGGCATTAGAATGTATTAACACACTTTAGCTTTGTAATTAAGGATTTTATCTGACATTTCTCCAATATCTGGAGAAATGGGGCCTCCTCCTCCCGTTATAGCCCTCCTTCCCTCTCCGAGTGAGATCTCCGCTGCAGTTGGGTCGTTCGCTACCGATCTAAACTCGCGTTTAAAAGGGAGATGCCAATGCAAGTAATGCCTCCTAACACATTAGTCGCAGTTGGTCCTTGTCAGTTCCAAAGTTCTTCATGATTGCAACTGTTGTCGCAATCTGTGACACATACATGGAGGTCGTAGTAATACTATTTATGTAGCAGAAATATTTAACAAGTGGTACTTGCGACGCAGAGGCATTGTGAGACACAACATTTTAACTACACTGTGGCATTAGAATGTATTAAATCCCTTTAGCTTTCTAATTAAGGATCCTATCTGACATTTCTCCAATATCTGGAGAAATGGGGGCCTCCTACTCTCCTTATAGCCCTCCTTCCCTCTCCGAGTGAGCTCTCCGCTGCAGTTGGGACGTTCGCTACCGGTCTAAACTCGCGTTTAAAAGGGAGATGCCAGTGGAAGTAATGCCTCCTAACACATTAGTCGCTGTTGGTCCTTGTCAGTTCCAATGATCTTCATGATTCCAACTGTTGTCGCAATCTATGACACATAAATGGAGATCGAAGTAGTACTATTTATGTAGCAGAAATATTTAACAAGTGGTACTTGCAACGCAGATGCAATGTGAGACACAACATTTTAACTACACTGTGGCATTAGAATGTATTAACACCCTTTAGCTTTGTAATTAAGGATTTTATCTGACATTTCTCCAATATCTGGAGAAATGGGGGCCTCCTCCTCCCCTTATAGCCCTCCTTCCCTCTCCGAGTGAGCTCTCCGCTGCAGTTGGGTCGTTAGCTACCGATCTAAACTCGCGTTTAAAAGGGAGATGCCAGTGCAAGTAATGCCTCCTAACACATTAGTCGCAGTTGGTCCTTGTCAGTTACAAAGTTCTTCATGATTGCAACTGTTGTCGCAATCTGTGACACATACATGGAGGTCGTAGTAATACTATTTATGTAGCAGAAATATTTAACAAGTGGAACATGCGACGCAGAGGCATTGTGATACACAACATTTTAACTACACTGTGGCATTAGAATGTATTAAGTCCCTTTAGGTTTCTAATTAAGGATCCTATCTGACATTTCTCCAATATCTGGAGAAATGGGGCCTCCTCCTCCCCTTATAGCCCTCCTTCACTCTCCGAGTGAGCTCTCCGCTGCAGTTGGGACGTTCGCTACCGATCTAAACTCGCGTTTAAAAGGGAGATGCCAGTGCAAGTAATGCCTCCTAACACATTAGTCGCAGTTGGTCCTTGTCAGTTCAAAGGATCTTCATGATTGCAACTGTTGTCGCAATCTGTGACACATACGTGGAGGTCGTAGTAGTACTATTTATGTAGCAGAAATATTTAACAAGTGGTACTTGCAACGCAGAGGCATTGTGAGACACAACATTTTAACTACACTGTGGCATTAGAATGTATTAAGTCCGTTTAGCTTTGTAATTAAGGATCCTATCTGACATTTCTCCAATATCTGGAGAAATGGGGGCCTCCTCCTCCCCTTACAGCCCTCCTTCCCTCTCCGAGTGAGATCTCCGCTGCAGTTGGGACGTTCGCTACCGGTCTAAACTCGCGTTTAAAAGGGAGATGCCAGTGGAAGTAATGCCTCCTAACACATTAGTCGCAGTTGGTCCTTGTCAGTTCCAATGATCTTCATGATTCCAACTGTTGATGCAATCTGTGACACATACATGGAGGTTGTAGTAGTACTATTTATGTAGCAGAAATATTTAACAAGTGGTACTTGCAACGCAGAGGCATTGTGAGACACAACATTTTAACTACACTGTGGCATTAGAATGTATTAAGCCCGATTAGCTTTGTAATTAAGGATCATATCTGACATTTCTCCAATATCTGGAGAAATCTGGGCCTCCTCCTCCCCTTATAGCCCTCCTTCCCTCTCCGAGTGAGCTCTCCGCTGCAGTTGGGTCGTTCGCTACCCATCTAAACTCGCGTTTAACAGGGAGATGCCAGTGCAAGTAACGACTCCTAACACATTAGTCGCCGTTGGTCCTTGTCAGTTGCAATGATCTTCATGATTCCAACTATTGTCGCAATCTGTGACACATACATGGAGGTTGTAGTAGTACTATTTATGTAGCAGAAATATTTAACAAGTGGTACTTGCAACGCAGAGGCATTGTGAGACACAACATTTTAACTACACTGTGGCATTAGAATGTATTAACTCCCTTTAGCTTTGTAATTAAGGATCATATCTGACATTTCTCCAATATCTGGAGAAATGGGGGCCTCCTCCTCCCCTTATAGCCCTCCTTCCCTCTCCGAGTGAGCTCTCCGCTGCAGTTGGGACGTTCGCTACCGATCTAAACTCGCGTTTAAAAGGGAGATGCCAGTGCAAGTAACGACTCCTAACACATTAGTCGCAGTTGGTCCTTGTCAGTTCCAAAGTTCTTCATGATTGCAACTGTTGTCGCAATCTGTGACACATACATGGAGGTCGTAGTAATACTATTTATGTAGCAGAAATTTTTAACAAGTGGTACTTGCAACGCAGAGGCATTGTGAGCCACAACATTTTACGTATACTGTAGCATTAGAATGTATTAAGTCCCTTTAGCTTTGTAATTAAGGATCCTATCTGACATTTCTCCAATATCTGGAGAAATGGGGGCCTCCTCCTCCCCTTATAGCCCTCCTTCCCTCTCCGAGTGAGCTCTCCGCTGCAGTTGGGACGTTCGCTACCGATCTAAACTCGCGTTTAAAAGGGAGATGCCAGTACAAGTAACGACTCCTAACACATTAGTCGCAGTTGGTCCTTGTCAGTTGCAATGATCTTCATGATTCCAACTATTGTCGCAATCTGTGACACATACATGGAGGTTGTAGTAGTACTATTTATGTAGCAGAAATATTTAACAAGTGGTACTTGCAACGCAGAGGCATTGTGAGACACAACATTTTAACTACACTGTGGCATTGGAATGTATTAACTCCCTTTAGCTTTGTAATTAAGGATCATATCTGACATTTCTCCAATATCTGGAGAAATGGGGGCCTCCTCCTCCCCTTATAGCCCTTCTTCCCTCTCCGAGTGAGCTCTCCGCTGCAGTTGGGACGTTCGCTACCGATCTAAACTCGCGTTTAAAAGGGAGATGCCAGTGCAAGTAATGCCTCCTAACACATTAGTCGCAGTTGGTCCTTGTCAGTTCAAAGGATCTTCATGATTGCAACTGTTGTCGCAATCTGTGACACATACATGGAGGTCGTAGTAGTACTATTTATGTGGCAGAAATATTTAACAAGTGGTACTTGCAACGCAGAGGCATTGTGAGACACAACATTTTAACTACACTGTGGCATTAGAATGTATTAACTCCCTTTAGCTTCGTAATTAAGGATCATATCTGACATTTCTCCAATATCTGGAGAAATGGGGGCCTCCTCCTCCCCTTATAGCCCTCCTTCCCTCTCCGAGTGAGCTCTCCGCTGCAGTTGGGACGTTCGCTACCGATCTAAACTCGCGTTTAAAAGGGAGATGCCAGTGCAAGTAATGCCTCCTAACCCATTAGTCGCAGTTGGTCCTTGTCAGTTCCAAGGATCTTCATGATTGCAACTGTTGTCGCAATCTGTGACACATACGTGGAGGTCGTAGTAGTATTATTTATGTAGCAGAAATATTTAACAAGTGGTACTTGCAACGCAGAGGCATTGTGAGACACAACATTTTAACTACACTGTGGCATTAGAATGTATTAAGTCCCTTTAGCTTTGTAATTAAGGATCCTATCTGACATTTCTCCAATATCTGGAGAAATGTGGGCCTCCTCCTCCCCTTACAGCCCTCCTTCCCTCTCCGAGTGAGCTCTCCGCTGCAGATGGGACGTTCGCTACCGGTCTAAACTCGCGTTTAAAAGGGAGATGCCAGTGCAAGTAATGCCTCCTAACACATTAGTCGCAGTTGGTCCTTGTCAGTTCCAATGATCTTCATGATTGCAACTGTTGTCGCAATCTGTGACACATACATGGAGGTCGTAGTAGTACTATTTATGTGGCAGAAATATTTAACAAGTGGTACTTGCAACGCAGAGGCATTGTGAGACACAACATTTTAACTAGACTGTGGCATTAGAATGTATTAACTCCCTTTAGCTTCGTAATTAAGGATCATATCTGACATTTCTCCAATATCTGGAGAAATGGGGGCCTCCTCCTCCCCTTACAGCCCTCCTTCCCTCTCCGAGTGAGCTCTCCGCTGCAGATGGGACGTTCGCTACCGGTCTAAACTCGCGTTTAAAAGGGAGATGCCAGTGCAAGTAATGCCTCCTAACACATTAGTCGCAGTTGGTCCTTGTCAGGTGCAATGATCTTCATGATTCCAACTATTGTCGCAATCTGTGACACATACATGGAGGTTGTAGTAGTACTATTTATGTAGCAGAAATATTTAACAAGTGGTACTTGCAACGCAGAGGCATTGTGAGACACAACATTTTAACTACACTGTGGCATTAGAATGTATTAAGCCCGTTTAGCTTTGTAATTAAGGATCATATCTGACATTTCTCCAATATCTGGAGAAATGGGGGCCTCCTCCTCCCCTTATAGCCCCCCTTCCCTCTACGAGTGAGCTCTCCGCTGCAGTTGGGACGTTCGCTACCGATCTAAACTCGCGTTTAAAAGGGAGATGCCAGTGCAAGTAACGACTCCTAACACATTAGTCGCAGTTGGTCCTTGTCAGTTGCAATGATCTTCATGATTCCAACTATTGTCGCAATCTGTGACACATACATGGAGGTTGTAGTAGTACTATTTATGTAGCAGAAATATTTAACAAGTGGTACTTGCAACGCAGAGGCATTGTGAGACACAACATTTTAACTACACTGTGGCATTAGAATGTATTAACTCCCTTTAGCTTTGTAATTAAGGATCATATCTGACATTTCTCCAATATCTGGAGAAATGGGGGCCTCCTCCTCCCCTTATAGCCCTCCTTCCCTCTCCGAGTGAGCTCTCCGCTGCAGTTGGGTCGTTCGCCACCGAACCAAACTCGCGTTTAAAAGGGAGATGCCAGTTGAAGTAATGCCTCCTAACACATTAGTCGCAGTTGGTCCTTGTCAGTTCCTAGGATCTTCATGATTCCAACTGTTGTCGCAATCTGTGACACATACGTGGAGGTCGTAGTAGTATTATTTATGTAGCAGAAATATTTAACAAGTGGTACTTGCAACGCAGAGGCATTGTGAGACACAACATTTTAACTACACTGTGGCATTAGAATGTATTAAGTCCCTTTAGCTTTGTAATTAAGGATCCTATCTGACATTTCTCCAATATCTGGAGAAATGTGGGCCTCCTCCTCCCCTTACAGCCCTCCTTCCCTCTCCGAGTGAGCTCTCCGCTGCAGATGGGACGTTCGCTACCGGTCTAAACTCGCGTTTAAAAGGGAGATGCCAGTGCAAGTAATGCCTCCTAACACATTAGTCGCAGTTGGTCCTTGTCAGGTGCAATGATCTTCATGATTCCAACTATTGTCGCAATCTGTGACACATACATGGAGGTTGTAGTAGTACTATTTATGTAGCAGAAATATTTAACAAGTGGTACTTGCAACGCAGAGGCATTGTGAGACACAACATTTTAACTAGACTGTGGCATTAGAATGTATTAACTCCCTTTAGCTTCGTAATTAAGGATCATATCTGACATTTCTCCAATATCTGGAGAAATGGGGGCCTCCTCCTCCCCTTACAGCCCTCCTTCCCTCTCCGAGTGAGCTCTCCGCTGCAGATGGGACGTTTGCTACCGGTCTAAACTCGCGTTTAAAAGGGAGATGCTAGTGCAAGTAATGCCTCCTAACACATTAGTCGCAGTTGGTCCTTGTCAGTTCCAATGATCTTCATGATTCCAACTGTTGTCGCAATCTGTGACACATACATGGAGGTTGTAGTAGTACTATTTATGTAGCAGAAATATTTAACAAGTGGTACTTGCAACGCAGAGGCATTGTGAGACACAACATTTTAACTACACTGTGGCATTAGAATGTATTAAGCCCGTTTAGCTTTGTAATTAAGGATCATATCTGACATTTCTCCAATATCTGGAGAAATCTGGGCCTCCTCCTCCCCTTATAGCCCTCCTTCCCTCTCCGAGTGGGCTCTCCGCTGCAGTTTGGTCGTTCGCTACCGATCTAATCTCGCGTTTAACAGGGAGATGCCAGTGCAAGTAACGACTCCTAACACATTAGTCGCAGTTGGTCCTTGTCAGGTGCAATGATCTTCATGATTCCAACTATTGTCGCAATCTGTGACACATACATGGAGGTTGTAGTAGTACTATTTATGTAGCAGAAATATTTAACAAGTGGTACTTGCAACGCAGAGGCATTGTGAGACACAACATTTTAACTACACTGTGGCATTAGAATGTATTAACTCCCTTTAGCTTTGTAATTAAGGATCATATCTGACATTTCTCCAATATCTGGAGAAATGGGGGCCTCCTCCTCCCCTTATAGCCCCCCTTCCCTCTACGAGTGAGCTCTCCGCTGCAGTTGGGACGTTCGCTACCGATCTAAACTCGCGTTTAAAAGGGAGATGCCAGTGCAAGTAACGACTCCTAACACATTAGTCGCAGTTGGTCCTTGTCAGTTGCAATGATCTTCATGATTCCAACTATTGTCGCAATCTGTGACACATACATGGAGGTTGTAGTAGTACTATTTATGTAGCAGAAATATTTAACAAGTGGTACTTGCAACGCAGAGGCATTGTGAGACACAACATTTTAACTACACTGTGGCATTAGAATGTATTAACTCCCTTTAGCTTCGTAATTAAGGATCATATCTGACATTTCTCCAATATCTGGAGAAATGGGGGCCTCCTCCTCCCCTTATAGCCCTCCTTCCCTCTCCGAGTGAGCTCTCCGCTGCAGTTGGGACGTTCGCTACCGATCTAAACTCGCGTTTAAAAGGGAGATGCCAGTGCAAGTAATGCCTCCTAACCCATTAGTCGCAGTTGGTCCTTGTCAGTTCCAAGGATCTTCATGATTGCAACTGTTGTCGCAATCTGTGACACATACGTGGAGGTCGTAGTAGTATTATTTATGTAGCAGAAATATTTAACAAGTGGTACTTGCAACGCAGAGGCATTGTGAGACACAACATTTTAACTACACTGTGGCATTAGAATGTATTAAGTCCCTTTAGCTTTGTAATTAAGGATCCTATCTGACATTTCTCCAATATCTGGAGAAATGTGGGCCTCCTCCTCCCCTTACAGCCCTCCTTCCCTCTCCGAGTGAGCTCTCCGCTGCAGATGGGACGTTCGCTACCGGTCTAAACTCGCGTTTAAAAGGGAGATGCCAGTGCAAGTAATGCCTCCTAACACATTAGTCGCAGTTGGTCCTTGTCAGGTGCAATGATCTTCATGATTCCAACTATTGTCGCAATCTGTGACACATACATGGAGGTTGTAGTAGTACTATTTATGTAGCAGAAATATTTAACAAGTGGTACTTGCAACGCAGAGGCATTGTGAGACACAACATTTTAACTAGACTGTGGCATTAGAATGTATTAACTCCCTTTAGCTTCGTAATTAAGGATCATATCTGACATTTCTCCAATATCTGGAGAAATGGGGGCCTCCTCCTCCCCTTACAGCCCTCCTTCCCTCTCCGAGTGAGCTCTCCGCTGCAGATGGGACGTTCGCTACCGGTCTAAACTCGCGTTTAAAAGGGAGATGCTAGTGCAAGTAATGCCTCCTAACACATTAGTCGCAGTTGGTCCTTGTCAGTTCCAATGATCTTCATGATTCCAACTGTTGTCGCAATCTGTGACACATACATGGAGGTTGTAGTAGTACTATTTATGTAGCAGAAATATTTAACAAGTGGTACTTGCAACGCAGAGGCATTGTGAGACACAACATTTTAACTACACTGTGGCATTAGAATGTATTAAGCCCGTTTAGCTTTGTAATTAAGGATCATATCTGACATTTCTCCAATATCTGGAGAAATCTGGGCCTCCTCCTCCCCTTATAGCCCTCCTTCCCTCTCCGAGTGGGCTCTCCGCTGCAGTTTGGTCGTTCGCTACCGATCTAATCTCGCGTTTAACAGGGAGATGCCAGTGCAAGTAACGACTCCTAACACATTAGTCGCAGTTGGTCCTTGTCAGGTGCAATGATCTTCATGATTCCAACTATTGTCGCAATCTGTGACACATACATGGAGGTTGTAGTAGTACTATTTATGTAGCAGAAATATTTAACAAGTGGTACTTGCAACGCAGAGGCATTGTGAGACACAACATTTTAACTACACTGTGGCATTAGAATGTATTAACTCCCTTTAGCTTTGTAATTAAGGATCATATCTGACATTTCTCCAATATCTGGAGAAATGGGGGCCTCCTCCTCCCCTTATAGCCCCCCTTCCCTCTACGAGTGAGCTCTCCGCTGCAGTTGGGTCGTTCGCCACCGAACCAAACTCGCGTTTAAAAGGGAGATGCCAGTTGAAGTAATGCCTCCTAACACATTAGTCGCAGTTGGTCCTTGTCAGTTCCTAGGATCTTCATGATTCCAACTGTTGTCGCAATCTGTGACACATACATGGAGGTTGTAGTAGTACTATTTATGTAGCAGAAATATTTAACAGGTGGTACTTGCAACGCAGAGGCATTGTGAGACACAACATTTTAACTACACTGTGGCATTAGAATGTATTAACTCCCTTTAGCTTTGTAATTAAGGATCATATCTGACATTTCTCCAATATCTGGAGAAATGGGGGCCTCCTCCTCCCCTTATAGCCCTCCTTCCCTCTCCGAGTGAGCTCTCCGCTGCAGTTGGGACGTTCGCTACCGATCTAAACTCGCGTTTAAAAGGGAGATGCCAGTGCAAGTAACGACTCCTAACACATTAGTCGCAGTTGGTCCTTGTCAGTTCCAAAGTTCTTCATGATTGCAACTGTTGTCGCAATCTGTGACACATACATGGAGGTCGTAGTAATACTATTTATGTAGCAGAAATTTTTAACAAGTGGTACTTGCAACGCAGAGGCATTGTGAGCCACAACATTTTACGTATACTGTAGCATTAGAATGTATTAAGTCCCTTTAGCTTTGTAATGAAGGAACCTATCTGACATTTCTCCAATATCTGGAGAAATGGGGGCCTCCTCCTCCCCTTATAGCCCTCCTTCCCTCTCCGAGTGAGCTCTCCGCTGCAGTTGGGACGTTCGCTACCGATCTAAACTCGCGTTTAAAAGGGAGATGCCAGTACAAGTAACGACTCCTAACACATTAGTCGCAGTTGGTCCTTGTCAGTTGCAATGATCTTCATGATTCCAACTATTGTCGCAATCTGTGACACATACATGGAGATTGTAGTAGTACTATTTATGTAGCAGAAATATTTAACAAGTGGTACTTGCAACGCAGAGGCATTGTGAGCCACAACATTTTAACTACACTGTGGCATTGGAATGTATTAACTCCCTTTAGCTTTGTAATTAAGGATCATATCTGACATTTCTCCAATATCTGGAGAAATGGGGGCCTCCTCCTCCCCTTATAGACCTCCTTCCCTCTCCGAGTGAGCTCTCCGCTGCAGTTGGGACGTTCGCTACCGATCTAAACTCGCGTTTAAAAGGGAGATGCCAGTGCAAGTAATGCCTCCTAACACATTAGTCGCAGTTGGTCCTTGTCAGTTCAAAGGATCTTCATGATTGCAACTGTTGTCGCAATCTGTGACACATACATGGAGGTCGTAGTAGTACTATTTGTGTGGCAGAAATATTTAACAAGTGGTACTTGCAACGCAGAGGCATTGTGAGACACAACATTTTAACTACACTGTGGCATTAGAATGTATTAACTCCCTTTAGCTTCGTAATTAAGGATCATATCTGACATTTCTCCAATATCTGGAGAAATGGGGGCCTCCTCCTCCCCTTATAGCCCTCCTTCCCTCTCCGAGTGAGCTCTCCGCTGCAGTTGGGACGTTCGCTACCGATCTAAACTCGCGTTTAAAAGGGAGATGCCAGTGCAAGTAATGCCTCCTAACCCATTAGTCGCAGTTGGTCCTTGTCAGTTCCAAGGATCTTCATGATTGCAACTGTTGTCGCAATCTGTGACACATACGTGGAGGTCGTAGTAGTATTATTTATGTAGCAGAAATATTTAACAAGTGGTACTTGCAACGCAGAGGCATTGTGAGACACAACATTTTAACTACACTGTGGCATTAGAATGTATTAAGTCCCTTTAGCTTTGTAATTAAGGATCCTATCTGACATTTCTCCAATATCTGGAGAAATGGGGGCCTCCTCCTCCCCTTACAGCCCTCCTTCCCTCTCCGAGTGAGCTCTCCGCTGCAGATGGGACGTTCGCTACCGGTCTAAACTCGCGTTTAAAAGGGAGATGCCAGTGCAAGTAATGCCTCCTAACACATTAGTCGCAGTTGGTCCTTGTCAGTTCCAATGATCTTCATGATTCCAACTGTTGTCGCAATCTGTGACACATACATGGAGGTCGTAGTAGTACTATTTGTGTGGCAGAAATATTTAACAAGTGGTACTTGCAACGCAGAGGCATTGTGAGACACAACATTTTAACTACACTGTGGCATTAGAATGTATTAACTCCCTTTAGCTTCGTAATTAAGGATCATATCTGACATTTCTCCAATATCTGGAGAAATGGGGGCCTCCTCCTCCCCTTATAGCCCTCCTTCCCTCTCCGAGTGAGCTCTCCGCTGCAGTTGGGACGTTCGCTACCGATCTAAACTCGCGTTTAAAAGGGAGATGCCAGTGCAAGTAATGCCTCCTAACCCATTAGTCGCAGTTGGTCCTTGTCAGTTCCAAGGATCTTCATGATTGCAACTGTTGTCGCAATCTGTGACACATACGTGGAGGTCGTAGTAGTATTATTTATGTAGCAGAAATATTTAACAAGTGGTACTTGCAACGCAGAGGCATTGTGAGACACAACATTTTAACTACACTGTGGCATTAGAATGTATTAAGTCCGTTTAGCTTTGTAATTAAGGATCCTATCTGACATTTCTCCAATATCTGGAGAAATGGGGGCCTCCTCCTCCCCTTACAGCCCTCCTTCCCTCTCCGAGTGAGCTCTCCGCTGCAGTTGGGACGTTCGCTACCGGTCTAAACTCGCGTTTAAAAGGGAGATGCCAGTGGAAGTAATGCCTCCTAACACATTAGTCGCAGTTGGTCCTTGTCAGTTCCAATGATCTTCATGATTCCAACTGTTGTCGCAATCTGTGACACATACGTGGAGGTCGTAGTAGTATTATTTATGTAGCAGAAATATTTAACAAGTGGTACTTGCAACGCAGAGGCATTGTGAGACACAACATTTTAACTACACTGTGGCATTAGAATGTATTAAGCCCGTTTAGCTTTGTAATTAAGGATCATATCTGACATTTCTCCAATATCTGGAGAAATCTGGGCCTCCTCCTCCCCTTATAGCCCTCCTTCCCTCTCCGAGTGGGCTCTCCGCTGCAGTTTGGTCGTTCGCTACCGATCTAAACTCGCGTTTAACAGGGAGATGCCAGTGCAAGTAACGACTCCTAACACATTAGTCGCAGTTGGTCCTTGTCAGGTGCAATGATCTTCATGATTCCAACTATTGTCGCAATCTGTGACACATACATGGAGGTTGTAGTAGTACTATTTATGTAGCAGAAATATTTAACAAGTGGTACTTGCAACGCAGAGGCATTGTGAGACACAACATTTTAACTACACTGTGGCATTAGAATGTATTAACTCCCTTTAGCTTTGTAATTAAGGATCATATCTGACATTTCTCCAATATCTGGAGAAATGGGGGCCTCCTCCTCCCCTTATAGCCCTCCTTCCCTCTCCGAGTGAGCTCTCCGCTGCAGTTGGGACGTTCGCTACCGATCTAAACTCGCGTTTAAAAGGGAGATGCCAGTGCAAGTAATGCCTCCTAACCCATTAGTCGCAGTTGGTCCTTGTCAGTTCCAAGGATCTTCATGATTGCAACTGTTGTCGCAATCTGTGACACATACGTGGAGGTCGTAGTAGTATTATTTATGTAGCAGAAATATTTAACAAGTGGTACTTGCAACGCAGAGGCATTGTGAGACACAACATTTTAACTACACTGTGGCATTAGAATGTATTAAGCCCGTTTAGCTTTGTAATTAAGGATCATATCTGACATTTCTCCAATATCTGGAGAAATCTGGGCCTCCTCCTCCCCTTATAGCCCTCCTTCCCTCTCCGAGTGGGCTCTCCGCTGCAGTTTGGTCGTTCGCTACCGATCTAAACTCGCGTTTAACAGGGAGATGCCAGTGCAAGTAACGACTCCTAACACATTAGTCGCAGTTGGTCCTTGTCAGGTGCAATGATCTTCATGATTCCAACTATTGTCGCAATCTGTGACACATACATGGAGGTTGTAGTAGTACTATTTATGTAGCAGAAATATTTAACAAGTGGTACTTGCAACGCAGAGGCATTGTGAGACACAACATTTTAACTACACTGTGGCATTAGAATGTATTAACTCCCTTTAGCTTTGTAATTAAGGATCATATCTGACATTTCTCCAATATCTGGAGAAATGGGGGCCTCCTCCTCCCCTTATAGCCCTCCTTCCCTCTCCGAGTGAGCTCTCCGCTGCAGTTGGGACGTTCGCTACCGATCTAAACTCGCGTTTAAAAGGGAGATGCCAGTGCAAGTAACGACTCCTAACACATTAGTCGCAGTTGGTCCTTGTCAGTTGCAATGATCTTCATGATTCCAACTATTGTCGCAATCTGTGACACATACATGGAGGTTGTAGTAGTACTATTTATGTAGCAGAAATATTTAACAAGTGGTACTTGCAACGCAGAGGCATTGTGAGACACAACATTTTAACTACACTGTGGCATTAGAATGTATTAACTCCCTTTAGCTTTGTAATTAAGGATCATATCTGACATTTCTCCAATATCTGGAGAAATGGGGGCCTCCTCCTCCCCTTATAGCCCTCCTTCCCTCTCCGAGTGAGCTCTCCGCTGCAGTTGGGTCGTTCGCCACCGAACCAAACTCGCGTTTAAAAGGGAGATGCCAGTTGAAGTAATGCCTCCTAACACATTAGTCGCAGTTGGTCCTTGTCAGTTCCTAGGATCTTCATGATTCCAACTGTTGTCGCAATCTGTGACACATACATGGAGGTTGTAGTAGTACTATTTATGTAGCAGAAATATTTAACAGGTGGTACTTGCAACGCAGAGGCATTGTGAGACACAACATTTTAACTACACTGTGGCATTAGAATGTATTAAGTCCGTTTAGCTTTGTAATTAAGGATCCTATCTGACATTTCTCCAATATCTGGAGAAATGGGGGCCTCCTCCTCCCCTTACAGCCCTCCTTCCCTCTCCGAGTGAGCTCTCCGCTGCAGTTGGGACGTTCGCTACCGGTCTAAACTCGCGTTTAAAAGGGAGATGCCAGTGGAAGTAATGCCTCCTAACACATTAGTCGCAGTTGGTCCTTGTCAGTTCCAATGATCTTCATGATTCCAACTGTTGTCGCAATCTGTGACACATACGTGGAGGTCGTAGTAGTATTATTTATGTAGCAGAAATATTTAACAAGTGGTACTTGCAACGCAGAGGCATTGTGAGACACAACATTTTAACTACACTGTGGCATTAGAATGTATTAAGTCCCTTTAGCTTTGTAATTAAGGATCCTATCTGACATTTCTCCAATATCTGGAGAAATGGGGGCCTCCTCCTCCCCTTACAGCCCTCCTTCCCTCTCCGAGTGAGCTCTCCGCTGCAGATGGGACGTTCGCTACCGGTCTAAACTCGCGTTTAAAAGGGAGATGCCAGTGCAAGTAATGCCTCCTAACACATTAGTCGCAGTTGGTCCTTGTCAGTTCCAATGATCTTCATGATTCCAACTGTTGTCGCAATCTGTGACACATACATGGAGGTCGTAGTAGTACTATTTGTGTGGCAGAAATATTTAACAAGTGGTACTTGCAACGCAGAGGCATTGTGAGACACAACATTTTAACTACACTGTGGCATTAGAATGTATTAACTCCCTTTAGCTTCGTAATTAAGGATCATATCTGACATTTCTCCAATATCTGGAGAAATGGGGGCCTCCTCCTCCCCTTATAGCCCTCCTTCCCTCTCCGAGTGAGCTCTCCGCTGCAGTTGGGACGTTCGCTACCGATCTAAACTCGCGTTTAAAAGGGAGATGCCAGTGCAAGTAATGCCTCCTAACCCATTAGTCGCAGTTGGTCCTTGTCAGTTCCAAGGATCTTCATGATTGCAACTGTTGTCGCAATCTGTGACACATACGTGGAGGTCGTAGTAGTATTATTTATGTAGCAGAAATATTTAACAAGTGGTACTTGCAACGCAGAGGCATTGTGAGACACAACATTTTAACTACACTGTGGCATTAGAATGTATTAAGTCCCTTTAGCTTTGTAATTAAGGATCCTATCTGACATTTCTCCAATATCTGGAGAAATGGAGGCCTCCTCCTCCCCTTACAGCCCTCCTTCCCTCTCCGAGTGAGCTCTCCGCTGCAGATGGGACGTTCGCTACCGGTCTAAACTCGCGTTTAAAAGGGAGATGCCAGTGCAAGTAATGCCTCCTAACACATTAGTCGCAGTTGGTCCTTGTCAGGTGCAATGATCTTCATGATTCCAACTATTGTAGCAATCTGTGACACATACATGGAGGTTGTAGTAGTACTATTTATGTAGCAGAAATATTTAACAAGTGGTACTTGCAACGCAGAGGCATTGTGAGACACAACATTTTAACTACACTGTGGCATTAGAATGTATTAACTCCCTTTAGCTTTGTAATTAAGGATCATATCTGACATTTCTCCAATATCTGGAGAAATGGGGGCCTCCTCCTCCCCTTATAGCCCTCCTTCCCTCTCCGAGTGAGCTCTCCGCTGCAGTTGGGACGTTCGCTACCGATCTAAACTCGCGTTTAAAAGGGAGATGCCAGTGCAAGTAACGACTCCTAACACATTAGTCGCAGTTGGTCCTTGTCAGTTGCAATGATCTTCATGATTCCAACTGTTGTCGCAATCTGTGACACATACGTGGAGGTCGTAGTAGTATTATTTATGTAGCAGAAATATTTAACAAGTGGTACTTGCAACGCAGAGGCATTGTGAGACACAACATTTTAACTACACTGTGGCATTAGAATGTATTAAGTCCCTTTAGCTTTGTAATTAAGGATCCTATCTGACATTTCTCCAATATCTGGAGAAATGGGGGCCTCCTCCTCCCCTTACAGCCCTCCTTCCCTCTCCGAGTGAGCTCTCCGCTGCAGATGGGACGTTCGCTACCGGTCTAAACTCGCGTTTAAAAGGGAGATGCCAGTGCAAGTAATGCCTCCTAACACATTAGTCGCAGTTGGTCCTTGTCAGTTCCAATGATCTTCATGATTCCAACTGTTGTCGCAATCTGTGACACATACATGGAGGTCGTAGTAGTACTATTTGTGTGGCAGAAATATTTAACAAGTGGTACTTGCAACGCAGAGGCATTGTGAGACACAACATTTTAACTACACTGTGGCATTAGAATGTATTAAGCCCGTTTAGCTTTGTAATTAAGGATCATATCTGACATTTCTCCAATATCTGGAGAAATCTGGGCCTCCTCCTCCCCTTATAGCCCTCCTTCCCTCTCCGAGTGGGCTCTCCGCTGCAGTTTGGTCGTTCGCTACCGATCTAAACTCGCGTTTAACAGGGAGATGCCAGTGCAAGTAACGACTCCTAACACATTAGTCGCAGTTGGTCCTTGTCAGGTGCAATGATCTTCATGATTCCAACTATTGTAGCAATCTGTGACACATACATGGAGGTTGTAGTAGTACTATTTATGTAGCAGAAATATTTAACAAGTGGTACTTGCAACGCAGAGGCATTGTGAGACACAACATTTTAACTACACTGTGGCATTAGAATGTATTAACTCCCTTTAGCTTTGTAATTAAGGATCATATCTGACATTTCTCCAATATCTGGAGAAATGGGGGCCTCCTCCTCCCCTTATAGCCCTCCTTCCCTCTCCGAGTGAGCTCTCCGCTGCAGTTGGGACGTTCGCTACCGATCTAAACTCGCGTTTAAAAGGGAGATGCCAGTGCAAGTAACGACTCCTAACACATTAGTCGCAGTTGGTCCTTGTCAGTTGCAATGATCTTCATGATTCCAACTATTGTCGCAATCTGTGACACATACATGGAGGTTGTAGTAGTACTATTTATGTAGCAGAAATATTTAACAAGTGGTACTTGCAACGCAGAGGCATTGTGAGACACAACATTTTAACTACACTGTGGCATTAGAATGTATTAACTCCCTTTAGCTTTGTAATTAAGGATCATATCTGACATTTCTCCAAAAACTGGAGAAATCTGGGCCTCCTCCTCCCCTTATAGCCCTCCTTCCTTCTCCGAGTGAGCTCTCCGCTGCAGTTGGGTCGTTCGCTACCGATCTAAACTCGCGTTTAACAGGGAGATGCCAGTGCAAGTAACGACTCCTAACACATTAGTCGCAGTTGGTCCTTGTCAGTTGCAATGATCTTCATGATTCCAACTATTGTCGCAATCTGTGACACATACATGGAGGTTGTAGTAGTACTATTTATGTAGCAGAAATATTTAACAAGTGGTACTTGCAACGCAGAGGCATTGTGAGACACAACATTTTAACTACACTGTGGCATTAGAATGTATTAACTCCCTTTAGCTTTGTAATTAAGGATCATATCTGACATTTCTCCAATATCTGGAGAAATGGGGGCCTCCTCCTCCCCTTATAGCCCTCCTTCCCTCTCCGAGTGAGCTCTCCGCTGCAATTGGGACGTTCGCTACCGATCTAAACTCGCGTTTAAAAGGGAGATGCCAGTACAAGTAACGACTCCTAACACATTAGTCGCAGTTGGTCCTTGTCAGTTGCAATGATCTTCATGATTCCAACTATTGTCGCAATCTGTGACACATACATGGAGGTTGTAGTAGTACTATTTATGTAGCAGAAATATTTAACAAGTGGTACTTGCAACGCAGAGGCATTGTGAGACACAACATTTTAACTAGACTGTGGCATTAGAATGTATTAACTCCCTTTAGCTTTGTAATTAAGGATCATATCTGACATTTCTCCAATATCTGGAGAAATGGGGGCCTCCTCCTCCCCTTATAGCCCTCCTTCCCTCTCCGAGTGAGCTCTCCGCTGCAGTTGGGACGTTCGCTACCGATCTAAACTCGCGTTTAAAAGGGAGATGCCAGTGCAAGTAATGCCTCCTAACACATTAGTCGCAGTTGGTCCTTGTCAGTTCCAAAGTTCTTCATGATTGCAACTGTTGTCGCAATCTGTGACACATACATGGAGGTCGTAGTAATACTATTTATGTAGCAGAAATATTTAACAAGTGGTACTTGCAACGCAGAGGAATTGTGTGCCACAACATTTTACGTATACTGTAGAATTAGAATGTATTAAGTCCCTTTAGCTTTGTAATGAAGGAACCTATCTGACATTTCTCGAATATCTGGAGAAATGGGGGCCTCCTCCTCCCCTTATAGCCCTCCTTCCCTCTCCGAGTGAGCTCTCCGCTGCAGTTGGGACGTTCGCCACCGAACCAAACTCGCGTTTAAAAGGGAGATGCCAGTTGAAGTAATGCCTCCTAACACATTAGTCGCAGTTGGTCCTTGTCAGTTCCTAGGATCTTCATGATTCCAACTGTTGTCGCAATCTGTGACACATACATGGAGGTCGTAGTAGTACTATTTATGTAGCAGAAATAATTTACAAGTGGTACTTGCAACCTAGAGGCATTGTGAGACACAACCTTTTAAATACACTGTGGCATTAGAATGTATTAACTCCCTTTAGCTTTCTAATGAAGGAACCTATCTGACATTTCTCCAATATCTGGAGAAATGGGGGCCTCCTCCTCCCCTTATAGCCCTCCTTCCCTCTCCGAGTGAGCTCTCCGCTGCAGTTGGGACGTTCGCTACCGATCCAAACTCGAGGTTAAAAGGGAGATGCCAGTGCAAGTGATGCCTCCTAACACATTAGTCGCAGTTGCTCCTTGCAATTTCCAAGGATCCTTATGATTCCAACTGTTGTGGCAATGTGTAACACATACAAGGAGGTCATAGTAGTACTATTTATGTAGCAGAAATATTTAACAAGTGGTACTTGCAACGCAGAGGCTTTGTGAGACACAACATTTTAACTACACTGTGGCATTAGAATGTATTAACTCCCTTTAGCTTTGTAATTAAGGATCATATCTGACATTTCTCCAATATCTGGAGAAATCTGGGCCTCCTCCTCCCCTTATAGCCCTCCTTCCCTCTCCGAGTGAGCTCTCCGCTGCAGTTGGGTCGTTCGCTACCGATCTAAACTCGCGTTTAAAAGGGAGATGCCAGTGCAAGTAACGACTCCTAACACATTAGTCGCAGTTGGTCTTTGTCAGTTGCAATGATCTTCATGATTCCAACTATTGTCGCAATCTGTGACACATACATGGAGGTTGTAGTAGTACTATTTATGTAGCAGAAATATTTAACAAGTGGTACTTGCAACGCAGAGGCATTGTGAGACATAACATTTTAACTAGACTGTGGCATTAGAATGTATTAACTCCCTTTAGCTTTGTAATTAAGGATCATATCTGACATTTCTCCAATATCTGGAGAAATGGGGGCCTCCTCCTCCCCTTACAGCCCTCCTTCCCTCTCCGAGTGAGCTCTCCGCTGCAGATGGGACGTTCGCTACCGGTCTAAACTCGCGTTTAAAAGGGAGATGCCAGTGCAAGTGATGCCTCCTAACACATTAGTCGCAGTTGGTCCTTGTCAGTTCCAATGATCTTCATGATTCCAACTGTTGTCGCAATCTATGACACATAAATGGAGGTCGAAGTAGTACTATTTATGTAGCAGAAATATTTAACAAGTGGTACTTGCTACGCAGATGCAATGTGAGACACAACATTTTAACTACACTGTGGCATTAGAATGTATTAACACCCTTTAGCTTTGTATTTAAGGATTTTATCTGACATTTCTCCAATATCTGGAGAAATGGGGGCCTCCTCCTCCCCTTATAGCCCTCCTTCCCTCTCCGAGTGAGCTCTCCACTGCAGTTGGGTCGTTCGCTACCGATCTAAACTCGCGTTTAAAAGGGAGATGCCAGTGCAAGTAATGCCTCCTAACACATTAGTCGCAGTTGGTCCTTGTCAGTTCCAAAGTTCTTCATGATTGCAACTGTTGTCGCAATCTGTGACACATACATGGAGGTCGTAGTAATACTATTTATGTAGCAGAAATATTTAACAAGTGGTACTTGCGACGCAGAGGCATTGTGAGACACAACATTTTAACTACACTGTGGCATTAGAATGTATTAAGCCCGATTAGCTTTGTAATTAAGGATCATATCTGACATTTCTCCAATATCTGGAGAAATCTGGGCCTCCTCCTCCCCTTATAGCCCTCCTTCCCTCTCCGAGTGAGCTCTCCGCTGCAGTTGGGTCGTTCGCTACCGATCTAAACTCGCGTTTAACAGGGAGATGCCAGTGCAAGTAACGACTCCTAACACATTAGTCGCAGTTGGTCCTTGTCAGTTGCAATGATCTTCATGATTCCAACTATTGTCGCAATCTGTGACACATACATGGAGGTTGTAGTAGTACTATTTATGTAGCAGAAATATTTAACAAGTGGTACTTGCAACGCAGAGGCATTGTGAGACACAACATTTTAACTACACTGTGGCATTAGAATGTATTAACTCCCTTTAGCTTTGTAATTAAGGATCATATCTGACATTTCTCCAATATCTGGAGAAATGGGGGCCTCCTCCTCCCCTTATAGCCCTCCTTCCCTCTCCGAGTGAGCTCTCCGCTGCAGTTGGGACGTTCGCTACCGATCTAAACTCGCGTTTAAAAGGGAGATGCCAGTGCAAGTAATGCCTCCTAACACATTAGTCGCTGTTGGTCCTTGTCAGTTCAAAGGATCTTCATGATTGCAACTGTTGTCGCAATCTGTGACACATACATGGAGGTCGTAGTAGTACTATTTATGTGGCAGAAATATTTAACAAGTGGTACTTGCAACGCAGAGGCATTGTGAGACACAACATTTTAACTACACTGTGGCATTAGAATGTATTAACTCCCTTTAGCTTCGTAATTAAGGATCATATCTGACATTTCTCCAATATCTGGAGAAATGGGGGCCTCCTCCTCCCCTTATAGCCCTCCTTCCCTCTCCGAGTGAGCTCTCCGCTGCAGTTGGGACGTTCGCTACCGATCTAAACTCGCGTTTAAAAGGGAGATGCCGGTGCAAGTAATGCCTCCTAACCCATTAGTCGCAGTTGGTCCTTGTCAGTTTCAAGGATCTTCATGATTGCAACTGTTTTCGCAATCTGTGACACATACGTGGAGGTCGTAGTAGTACTATTTATGTAGCAGAAATATTTAACAAGTGGTACTTGCAACGCAGAGGCATTGTGAGACACAACATTTTAACTACACTGTGGCATTAGAATGTATTAAGTCCCTTTAGCTTTGTAATTAAGGATCCTATCTGACATTTCTCCAATATCTGGAGAAATGGGGGCCTCCTCCTCCCCTTACAGCCCTCCTTCCCTCTCCGAGTGAGCTCTCCACTGCAGATGGGACGTTCGCTACCGGTCTAAACTCGCGTTTAAAAGGGAGATGCCAGTGCAAGTAACGACTCCTAACACATTAGTCGCAGTTGGTCCTTGTCAGTTGCAATGATCTTCATGATTCCAACTATTGTCGCAATCTGTGACACATACATGGAGGTTGTAGTAGTACTATTTATGTAGCAGAAATATTTAACAAGTGGTACTTGCAACGCAGAGGCATTGTGAGACACAACATTTTAACTACACTGTGGCATTAGAATGTATTAAGTCCGTTTAGCTTTGTAATTAAGGATCATATCTGACATTTCTCCAAAAACTGGAGAAATCTGGGCCTCCTCCTCCCCTTATAGCCCTCCTTCCTTCTCCGAGTGAGCTCTCCGCTGCAGTTGGGTCGTTCGCTACCGATCTAAACTCGCGTTTAACAGGGAGATGCCAGTGCAAGTAACGACTCCTAACACAATAGTCGCAGTTGGTCCTTGTCAGTTGCAATGATCTTCATGATTCCAACTATTGTCGCAATCTGTGACACATACATGGAGGTTGTAGTAGTACTATTTATGTAGCAGAAATATTTAACAAGTGGTACTTGCAACGCAGAGGCATTGTGAGACACAACATTTTAACTACACTGTGGCATTAGAATGTATTAATTCCCTTTAGCTTTGTAATTAAGGATCATATCTGACATTTCTCCAATATCTGGAGAAATGGGGGCCTCCTCCTCCCCTTATAGCCCTCCTTCCCTCTCCGAGTGAGCTCTCCGCTGCAATTGGGACGTTCGCTACCGATCTAAACTCGCGTTTAAAAGGGAGATGCCAGTACAAGTAACGACTCCTAACACATTAGTCGCAGTTGGTCCTTGTCAGTTGCAATGATCTTCATGATTCCAACTATTGTCGCAATCTGTGACACATACATGGAGGTTGTAGTAGTACTATTTATGTAGCAGAAATATTTAACAAGTGGTACTTGCAACGCAGAGGCATTGTGAGACACAACATTTTAACTAGACTGTTGCATTAGAATGTATTAACTCCCTTTAGCTTTGTAATTAAGGATCATATCTGACATTTCTCCAATATCTGGAGAAATGGGGGCCTCCTCCTCCCCTTATAGCCCTCCTTCCCTCTCCGAGTGAGCTCTCCGCTGCAGTTGGGACGTTCGCTACCGATCTAAACTCGCGTTTAAAAGGGAGATGCTAGTGCAAGTAATGCCTCCTAACACATTAGTCGCAGTTGGTCCTTGTCAGTTCCAATGATCTTCATGATTCCAACTGTTGTCGCAATCTGTGACACATACATGGAGGTTGTAGTAGTACTATTTATGTAGCAGAAATATTTAACAAGTGGTACTTGCAACGCAGAGGCATTGTGAGACACAACATTTTAACTACACTGTGGCATTAGAATGTATTAAGCCCGATTAGCTTTGTAATTAAGGATCATATCTGACATTTCTCCAATATCTGGAGAAATCTGGGCCTCCTCCTCCCCTTATAGCCCTCCTTCCCTCTCCGAGTGAGCTCTCCGCTGCAGTTGGGTCGTTCGCTACCGATCTAAACTCGCGTTTAACAGGGAGATGCCAGTGCAAGTAACGACTCCTAACACATTAGTCGCAGTTGGTCCTTGTCAGTTGCAATGATCTTCATGATTCCAACTATTGTCGCAATCTGTGACACATACATGGAGGTTGTAGTAGTACTATTTATGTAGCAGAAATATTTAACAAGTGGTACTTGCAACGCAGAGGCATTGTGAGACACAACATTTTAACTACACTGTGGCATTAGAATGTATTAACTCCCTTTAGCTTTGTAATTAAGGATCATATCTGACATTTCTCCAATATCTGGAGAAATGGGGGCCTCCTCCTCCCCTTATAGCCCTCCTTCCCTCTCCGAGTGAGCTCTCCGCTGCAGTTGGGACGTTCGCTACCGATCTAAACTCGCGTTTAAAAGGGAGATGCCAGTGCAAGTAATGCCTCCTAACACATTAGTCGCTGTTGGTCCATGTCAGTTCAAAGGATCTTCATGATTGCAACTGTTGTCGCAATCTGTGACACATACATGGAGGTCGTAGTAGTACTATTTATGTGGCAGAAATATTTAACAAGTGGTACTTGCAACGCAGAGGCATTGTGAGACACAACATTTTAACTACACTGTGGCATTAGAATGTATTAAGCCCGTTTAGCTTTGTAATTAAGGATCATATCTGACATTTCTCCAATATCTGGAGAAATCTGGGCCTCCTCCTCCCCTTATAGCCCTCCTTCCCTCTCCGAGTGGGCTCTCCGCTGCAGTTTGGTCGTTCGCTACCGATCTAAACTCGCGTTTAAAAGGGAGATGACAGTGCAAGTAATGCCTCCTAACACATTAGTCGCAGTTGGTCCTTGTCAGTTCCAATGATCTTCATGATTCCAACTGTTGTCGCAATCTGTGACACATACATGGAGGTTGTAGTAGTACTATTTATGTAGCAGAAATATTTAACAAGTGGTACTTGCAACGCAGAGGCATTGTGAGACACAACATTTTAACTACACTGTGGCATTAGAATGTATTAAGTCCGTTTAGCTTTGTAATTAAGGATCATATCTGACATTTCTCCAAAAACTGGAGAAATCTGGGCCTCCTCCTCCCCTTATAGCCCTCCTTCCTTCTCCGAGTGAGCTCTCCGCTGCAGTTGGGTCGTTCGCTACCGATCTAAACTCGCGTTTAACAGGGAGATGCCAGTGCAAGTAACGACTCCTAACACATTAGTCGCAGTTGGTCCTTGTCAGTTGCAATGATCTTCATGATTCCAACTATTGTCGCAATCTGTGACACATACATGGAGGTTGTAGTAGTACTATTTATGTAGCAGAAATATTTAACAAGTGGTACTTGCAACGCAGAGGCATTGTGAGACACAACATTTTAACTCCACTGTGGCATTAGAATGTATTAATTCCCTTTAGCTTTGTAATTAAGGATCATATCTGACATTTCTCCAATATCTGGAGAAATGGGGGCCTCCTCCTCCCCTTATAGCCCTCCTTCCCTCTCCGAGTGAGCTCTCCGCTGCAATTGGGACGTTCGCTACCGATCTAAACTCGCGTTTAAAAGGGAGATGCCAGTACAAGTAACGACTCCTAACACATTAGTCGCAGTTGGTCCTTGTCAGTTGCAATGATCTTCATGATTCCAACTATTGTCGCAATCTGTGACACATACATGGAGGTTGTAGTAGTACTATTTATGTAGCAGAAATATTTAACAAGTGGTACTTGCAACGCAGAGGCATTGTGAGACACAACATTTTAACTAGACTGTTGCATTAGAATGTATTAACTCCCTTTAGCTTTGTAATTAAGGATCATATCTGACATTTCTCCAATATCTGGAGAAATGGGGGCCTCCTCCTCCCCTTATAGCCCTCCTTCCCTCTCCGAGTGAGCTCTCCGCTGCAGTTGGGACGTTCGCTACCGATCTAAACTCGCGTTTAAAAGGGAGATGCCAGTGCAAGTAATGCCTCCTAACACATTAGTCGCAGTTGGTCCTTGTCAGTTCCAAAGTTCTTCATAATTGCAACTGTTGTCGCAATCTGTGACACATACATGGAGGTCGTAGTAATACTATTTATGTAGCAGAAATATTTAACAAGTGGTACTTGCAACGCAGAGGCATTGTGTGCCACAACATTTTACGTATACTGTAGAATTAGAATGTATTAAGTCCCTTTAGCTTTGTAATGAAGGAACCTATCTGACATTTCTCGAATATCTGGAGAAATGGGGGCCTCCTCCTCCCCTTATAGCCCTCCTTCCCTCTCCGAGTGAGCTCTCCGCTGCAGTTGGGACGTTCGCCACCGAACCAAACTCGCGTTTAAAAGGGAGATGCCAGTTGAAGTAATGCCTCCTAACACATTAGTCGCAGTTGGTCCTTGTCAGTTCCTAGGATCTTCATGATTCCAACTGTTGTCGCAATCTGTGACACATACATGGAGGTCGTAGTAGTACTATTTATGTAGCAGAAATAATTTACAAGTGGTACTTGCAACCTAGAGGCATTGTGAGACACAACCTTTTAAATACACTGTGGCATTAGAATGTATTAACTCCCTTTAGCTTTCTAATGAAGGAACCTATCTGACATTTCTCCAATATCTGGAGAAATGGGGGCCTCCTCCTCCCCTTATAGCCCTCCTTCCCTCTCCGAGTGAGCTCTCCGCTGCAGTTGGGACGTTCGCTACCGATCCAAACTCGAGGTTAAAAGGGAGATGCCAGTGCAAGTGATGCCTCCTAACACATTAGTCGCAGTTGCTCCTTGCAATTTCCAAGGATCCTTATGATTCCAACTGTTGTGGCAATGTGTAACACATACAAGGAGGTCATAGTAGTACTACTTATGTAGCAGAAATATTTAACAAGTGGTACTTGCAACGCAGAGGCTTTGTGAGACACAACATTTTAACTACACTGTGGCATTAGAATGTATTAACTCCCTTTAGCTTTGTAATTAAGGATCATATCTGACATTTCTCCAATATCTGGAGAAATCTGGGCCTCCTCCTCCCCTTATAGCCCTCCTTCCCTCTCCGAGTGAGCTCTCCGCTGCAGTTGGGTCGTTCGCTACCGATCTAAACTCGCGTTTAAAAGGGAGATGCCAGTGCAAGTAACGGTTCCTAACACATTAGTCTCAGTTGGTCCTTGTCAGTTGCAATGATCTTCATGATTCCAACTATTGTCGCAATCTGTGACACATACATGGAGGTTGTAGTAGTACTATTTATGTAGCAGAAATATTTAACAAGTGGTACTTGCAACGCAGAGGCATTGTGAGACATAACATTTTAACTAGACTGTGGCATTAGAATGTATTAACTCCCTTTAGCTTTGTAATTAAGGATCATATCTGACATTTCTCCAATATCTGGAGAAATGGGGGCCTCCTCCTCCCCTTATAGCCCTCCTTCCCTCTCCGAGTGAGCTCTCCGCTTCAGTTGGGACGTTCGCTACCGGTCTAAACTCGCTTTTAAAAGGAAGATGCCAGTGGAAGTAATGCCTCCTAACACATTAGTCGCAGTTGGTCCTTGTCAGTTCCAATGATCTTCATGATTCCAACTGTTGTCGCAATCTATGACACATAAATGGAGGTCGAAGTAGTACTATTTATGTAGCAGAAATATTTAACAAGTGGTACTTGCAACGCAGATGCAATGTGAGACACAACATTTTAACTACACTGTGGCATTAGAATGTATTAACACCCTTTAGCTTTGTAATTAAGGATTTTATCTGACATTTCTCCAATATCTGGAGAAATGGGGGCCTCCTCCTCCCCTTATAGCCCTCCTTCCCTCTCCGAGTGAGCTCTCCACTGCAGTTGGGTCGTTCGCTACCGATCTAAACTCGCGTTTAAAAGGGAGATGCCAGTGCAAGTAATGCCTCCTAACACATTAGTCGCAGTTGGTCCTTGTCAGTTCCAAAGTTCTTCATGATTGCAACTGTTGTCGCAATCTGTGACACATACATGGAGGTCGTAGTAATACTATTTATGTAGCAGAAATATTTAACAAGTGGTACTTGCGACGCAGAGGCATTGTGAGACACAACATTTTAACTACACTGTGGCATTAGAATGTATTAAGTCCCTTTAGCTTTGTAATTAAGGATCCTATCTGACATTTCTCCAATATCTGGAGAAATGGGGGCCTCCTCCTCCCCTTATAGCCCTCCTTCCCTCTCCGAGTGAGCTCTCCGCTGCAGTTGGGTCGTTCGCTACCGATCTAAACTCGCGTTTAAAAGGGAGATGCCAGTGCAAGTAATGCCTCCTAACACATTAGTCGCAGTTGGTCCTTGTCAGTTCCAAGGATCTTCATGATTGCAACTGTTGTCGCAATCTGTGACACATACATGGATTTCGTAGTAGTAGTATTTACGCAGCAGAAATATTTAAAAAGTGGTACTTGCAACGCAGAGGCATTGTGAGACACAACATTTTAACTACAGTGTGTCATTAGAATGTATTAAGTCCCTTTAGCTTTGTAATTAAGGATCCTACCTGACATTTCTCCAACATCTGGAGAAATGGGGGCCTCCTCCACCCCTTATAGCCCTCCTTCCCTCTCCGAGTGAGCTCTCCGCTGCAGTTGGGACGTTCGCTATCGATTTAAACTCGCGGTTAAAAGGGAGATGCAAGTGCAAGTAATGCCTCCTAACACATTAGTCGCAGTTGGTCCTTGTCAGTTGCAATGATCTTCATGATTCCAACTATTGTCGCAATCTGTGACACATACATGGAGGTTGTAGTAGTACTATTTATGTAGCAGAAATATTTAACAAGTGGTACTTGCAACGCAGAGGCATTGTGAGACACAACATTTTAACTACACTGTGGCATTAGAATGTATTAATTCCCTTTAGCTTTGTAATTAAGGATCATATCTGACATTTCTCCAATATCTGGAGAAATGGGGGCCTCCTCCTCCCCTTATAGCCCTCCTTCCCTCTCCGAGTGAGCTCTCCGCTGCAATTGGGACGTTCGCTACCGATCTAAACTCGCGTTTAAAAGGGAGATGCCAGTACAAGTAACGACTCCTAACACATTAGTCGCAGTTGGTCCTTGTCAGTTGCAATGATCTTCATGATTCCAACTATTGTCGCAATCTGTGACACATACATGGAGGTTGTAGTAGTACTATTTATGTAGCAGAAATATTTAACAAGTGGTACTTGCAACGCAGAGGCATTGTGAGACACAACATTTTAACTAGACTGTTGCATTAGAATGTATTAACTCCCTTTAGCTTTGTAATTAAGGATCATATCTGACATTTCTCCAATATCTGGAGAAATGGGGGCCTCCTCCTCCCCTTATAGCCCTCCTTCCCTCTCCGAGTGAGCTCTCCGCTGCAGTTGGGACGTTCGCTACCGATCTAAACTCGCGTTTAAAAGGGAGATGCCAGTGCAAGTAATGCCTCCTAACACATTAGTCGCAGTTGGTCCTTGTCAGTTCCAAAGTTCTTCATAATTGCAACTGTTGTCGCAATCTGTGACACATACATGGAGGTCGTAGTAATACTATTTATGTAGCAGAAATATTTAACAAGTGGTACTTGCAACGCAGAGGCATTGTGTGCCACAACATTTTACGTATACTGTAGAATTAGAATGTATTAAGTCCCTTTAGCTTTGTAATGAAGGAACCTATCTGACATTTCTCGAATATCTGGAGAAATGGGGGCCTCCTCCTCCCCTTATAGCCCTCCTTCCCTCTCCGAGTGAGCTCTCCGCTGCAGTTGGGACGTTCGCCACCGAACCAAACTCGCGTTTAAAAGGGAGATGCCAGTTGAAGTAATGCCTCCTAACACATTAGTCGCAGTTGGTCCTTGTCAGTTCCTAGGATCTTCATGATTCCAACTGTTGTCGCAATCTGTGACACATACATGGAGGTCGTAGTAGTACTATTTATGTAGCAGAAATAATTTACAAGTGGTACTTGCAACCTAGAGGCATTGTGAGACACAACCTTTTAAATACACTGTGGCATTAGAATGTATTAACTCCCTTTAGCTTTCTAATGAAGGAACCTATCTGACATTTCTCCAATATCTGGAGAAATGGGGGCCTCCTCCTCCCCTTATAGCCCTCCTTCCCTCTCCGAGTGAGCTCTCCGCTGCAGTTGGGACGTTCGCTACCGATCCAAACTCGAGGTTAAAAGGGAGATGCCAGTGCAAGTGATGCCTCCTAACACATTAGTCGCAGTTGCTCCTTGCAATTTCCAAGGATCCTTATGATTCCAACTGTTGTGGCAATGTGTAACACATACAAGGAGGTCATAGTAGTACTATTTATGTAGCAGAAATATTTAACAAGTGGTACTTGCAACGCAGAGGCTTTGTGAGACACAACATTTTAACTACACTGTGGCATTAGAATGTATTAACTCCCTTTAGCTTTGTAATTAAGGATCATATCTGACATTTCTCCAATATCTGGAGAAATCTGGGCCTCCTCCTCCCCTTATAGCCCTCCTTCCCTCTCCGAGTGAGCTCTCCGCTGCAGTTGGGTCGTTCGCTACCGATCTAAACTCGCGTTTAAAAGGGAGATGCCAGTGCAAGTAACGACTCCTAACACATTAGTCTCAGTTGGTCCTTGTCAGTTGCAATGATCTTCATGATTCCAACTATTGTCGCAATCTGTGACACATACATGGAGGTTGTAGTAGTACTATTTATGTAGCAGAAATATTTAACAAGTGGTACTTGCAACGCAGAGGCATTGTGAGACATAACATTTTAACTAGACTGTGGCATTAGAATGTATTAACTCCCTTTAGCTTTGTAATTAAGGATCATATCTGACATTTCTCCAATATCTGGAGAAATGGGGGCCTCCTCCTCCCCTTATAGCCCTCCTTCCCTCTCCGAGTGAGCTCTCCGCTTCAGTTGGGACGTTCGCTACCGGTCTAAACTCGCGTTTAAAAGGGAGATGCCAGTGCAAGTAATGCCTCCTAACACATTAGTCGCAGTTGGTCCTTGTCAGTTCCAATGATCTTCATGATTCCAACTGTTGTCGCAATCTATGACACATAAATGGAGGTCGAAGTAGTACTATTTATGTAGCAGAAATATTTAACAAGTGGTACTTGCAACGCAGATGCAATGTGAGACACAACATTTTAACTACACTGTGGCATTAGAATGTATTAACACCCTTTAGCTTTGTAATTAAGGATTTTATCTGACATTTCTCCAATATCTGGAGAAATGGGGGCCTCCTCCTCCCCTTATAGCCCTCCTTCCCTCTCCGAGTGAGCTCTCCACTGCAGTTGGGTCGTTCGCTACTGATCTAAACTCGCGTTTAAAAGGGAGATGCCAGTGCAAGTAATGCCTCCTAACACATTAGTCGCAGTTGGTCCTTGTCAGTTCCAAAGTTCTTCATGATTGCAACTGTTGTCGCAATCTGTGACACATACATGGAGGTCGTAGTAATACTATTTATGTAGCAGAAATATTTAACAAGTGGTACTTGCGACGCAGAGGCATTGTGAGACACAACATTTTAACTACACTGTGGCATTAGAATGTATTAAGTCCCTTTAGCTTTGTAATTAAGGATCCTATCTGACATTTCTCCAATATCTGGAGAAATGGGGGCCTCCTCCTCCCCTTATAGCCCTCCTTCCCTCTCCGAGTGAGCTCTCCGCTGCAGTTGGGTCGTTCGCTACCGATCTAAACTCGCGTTTAAAAGGGAGATGCCAGTGCAAGTAATGCCTCCTAACACATTAGTCGCAGTTGGTCCTTGTCAGTTCCAAGGATCTTCATGATTGCAACTGTTGTCGCAATCTGTGACACATACATGGATTTCGTAGTAGTAGTATTTACGCAGCAGAAATATTTAAAAAGTGGTACTTGCAACGCAGAGGCATTGTGAGACACAACATTTTAACTACAGTGTGTCATTAGAATGTATTAAGTCCCTTTAGCTTTGTAATTAAGGATCCTACCTGACATTTCTCCAACATCTGGAGAAATGGGGGCCTCCTCCTCCCCTTATAGCCCTCCTTCCCTCTCCGAGTGAGCTCTCCGCTGCAGTTGGGACGTTCGCTATCGATCTAAACTCGCGGTTAAAAGGGAGATGCAAGTGCAAGTAATGCCTCCTAACACATTAGACGCAGTTGGTCCTTGTCAGTTCCAAAGTTCTTCATGATTGCAACTGTTGTCGCAATCTGTGACACATACATGGAGGTCGTAGTAATACTATTTATGTAGCAGAAATATTTAACAAGTGGTACTTGCGACGCAGAGGCATTGTGAGACACAACATTTTAACTACACTGTGGCATTAGAATGTATTAAGTCCCTTTAGCTTTGTAATTAAGGATCCTATCTGACATTTCTCCAATATCTGGAGAAATGGGGGCCTCCTCCTCCATTTATAGCCCTCCTACCCTCTCCGAGTGAGCTCTCCGCTGCAGTTGGGTCGTTCGCTACCGATCTAAACTCGCGTTTAAAAGGGAGATGCCAGTGCAAGTAATGCCTCCTAACACATTAGTCGCAGTTGGTCCTTGTCAGTTCCAAGGATCTTCATGATTGCAACTGTTGTCGCAATCTGTGACACATACATGGAGGTCGCAGTAATACTATCTATGTAGCAGAAATATTTAACAAGTGGTACTTGCAACGCAGAGGCATTGTGAGACACAACATTTTAACTACACTGTGGCATTAGAATGTATAAAGTCCCTTTAGCTTTGTAATTAAGGATCCTATCTGACATTTCTCCAACATCTGGAGAAATGGGGGCCTCCTCCTCCCCATATAGCCCTCCTTCCCTCTCCGAGTGAGCTCCCCGCTGCAGTTGGGACGTTCGCTACCGAACTAAACTCGCGTTTAAAACGGAGATGCCAGTGCAAGTAATGCCTCCTAACACATTAGTCGCAGTTGGTCCTTGTCAGTTCCAAGGATCTTCATGATTGCAACTGTTGTCGCAATCTGTGACACATACATGGAGGTCGTAGTAGTACTATCTATGTAGCAGAAGTATTTAACAAGTGGTACTTGCAACGCAGAGGCATTGTGAGACACAACATTTTAACTACACTGTGGCATTAGAATGTATTAAGTCCCTTTAGCTTTGTAATTAAGGATCATATCTGACATTTCTCATATATCTGGAGAAATGGGGGCCTCTTCCTCCCCTTATAGCCCTCCTTCCCTCTCCGAGTGAGCTCTCCGCTGCAGTTGGGTCGTCCGCTACACATCTAAACTCGCGTTTAAAAGGGAGATGCCAGTGCAAGTAATGCCTCCTAACACATTAGTCGCAGTTGGTCCTTGTCAGTTCCAAGGATCTTCATGATTGCAACTGTTGTCGCAATCTGTGACACATACATGGAGGTCGTAGTAGTACTATCTATGTAGCAGAAGTATTTAACAAGTGGTACTTGCAACGCAGAGGCATTGTGAGACACAACATTTTAACTACACTGTGGCATTAGAATGTATTAAGTCCCTTTAGCTTTGTAATTAAGGATCATATCTGACATTTCTCCAATATCTGGAGAAATGGGGGCCTCTTCCTCCCCTTATAGCCCTCCTTCCCTCTCCGAGTGAGCTCTCCGCTGCAGTTGGGTCGTCCGCTACACATCTAAACTCGCGTTTAAAAGGGAGATGCCAGTGCAAGTAATGACTCCTAACACATTAGTCGCAGTTGGTCCTTGTCAGTTGCAATGATCTTCATGATTCCAACTATTGTCGCAATCTGTGCCACATACATGGAGGTTGTAGCAGTACTATTTATGTAGCAGAAATATTTAACAAGTGGTACTTGCAACGCAGAGGCATAGTGAGACACAACATTTTAACTCCACTGTGGCATTAGAATGTATTAAGTCCCTTTTGCTTTGTAAATAAGGAACCTATCTGACATTTCTCCAATATCTGGAAAAATAGGGGCCGCCTGCTCCTCCTCTTATAGCTCTCCTTCCCTCTCCGTGTGAGCTCTCCGCTGCAGTTGGGACGTTCGCTACAGAATAAACTCGCGTTTAAAACGGAGATGCCAGTGCAAGTAATGACTCCTAACACATTAGTCGCAGTTGGTCCTTGTCAGTTGCAATGATCTTCATGATTCCAACTATTGTCGCAATCTGTGACACATACATGGAGGTCGTAGTAGTACTATTTATGTAGCAGAAATATTTAACAAGTGGTACTTGCAACGCAGATGCAATGTGAGACACAACATTTTAACTACACTGTGGCATTAGAATGTATTAACACCCTTTAGCTTTGTAATTAAGGATCCTATCTGACATTTCTCCAATATCTGGAGAAATGGGGGCCTCCTCCTACCCTTATAGCCCTCCTTCCCTCTCCGAGTGAGCTCTCCGCTGCAGTTGGGTCGTTCGCTACCGATCTAAACTCGCGTTTAAAAGGGAGATGCCAGTGCAAGTAATGCCTCCTAACACATTAGTCGCAGTTGGTCCTTGTCAGTTCCAAGGATCTTCATGATTGCAACTGTTGTCGCAATCTGTGACACATACATGGATTTCGTAGTAGTAGTATTTACGCAGCAGAAATATTTAAGAAGTGGTACTTGCAACGCAGAGGCATTGTGAGACACAACATTTTAACTACAGTGTGTCATTAGAATGTATTAAGTCCCTTTAGCTTTGTAATTAAGGATCCTAAATGACATTTCTCCAACATCTGGAGAAATGGGGGCCTCCTCCTCCCCTTATAGCCCTCCTTCCCTCTCCGAGTGAGCTCTCCGCTGCAGTTGGGACGTTCGCTATCGATCTAAACTCGCGGTTAAAAGGGAGATGCAAGTGCAAGTAATGCCTCCTAACACATTAGTCGCAGTTGGTCCTTGTCAGTTCCAAAGTTCTTCATGATTGCAACTGTTGTCGCAATCTGTGACACATACATGGAGGTCGTAGTAATACTATTTATGTAGCAGAAATATTTAACAAGTGGTACTTGCGACGCAGAGGCATTGTGAGACACAACATTTTAACTACACTGTGGCATTAGAATGTATTAAGTCCCTTTAGCTTTGTAATTAAGGATCCTATCTGACATTTCTCCAATATCTGGAGAAATGGGGGCCTCCTCCTCCATTTATAGCCCTCCTACCCTCTCCGAGTGAGCTCTCCGCTGCAGTTGGGTCGTTCGCTACCGATCTAAACTCGCGTTTAAAAGGGAGATGCCAGTGCAAGTAATGCCTCCTAACACATTAGTCGCAGTTGGTCCTTGTCAGTTCCAAGGATCTTCATGATTGCAACTGTTGTCGCAATCTGTGACACATACATGGAGGTCGCAGTAATACTATCTATGTAGCAGAAATATTTAACAAGTGGTACTTGCAACGCAGAGGCATTGTGAGACACAACATTTTAACTACACTGTGGCATTAGAATGTATAAAGTCCCTTTAGCTTTGTAATTAAGGATCCTATCTGACATTTCTCCAACATCTGGAGAAATGGGGGCCTCCTCCTCCCCTTATAGCCCTCCTTCCCTCTCCGTGTGAGCTCTCCGCTGCAGTTGGGACGTTCGCTACCGAACTAAACTCGCGTTTAAAACGGAGATGCCAGTGCAAGTAATGCCTCCTAACACATTAGTCGCAGTTGGTCCTTGTCAGTTCCAAGGATCTTCATGATTGCAACTGTTGTCGCAATCTGTGACACATACATGGAGGTCGTAGTAGTACTATCTATGTAGCAGAAGTATTTAACAAGTGGTACTTGCAACGCAGAGGCATTGTGAGACACAACATTTTAACTACACTGTGGCATTAGAATGTATTAAGTCCCTTTAGCTTTGTAATTAAGGATCATATCTGACATTTCTCCAATATCTGGAGAAATGGGGGCCTCTTCCTCCCCTTATAGCCCTCCTTCCCTCTCCGAGTGAGCTCTCCGCTGCAGTTGGGTCGTCCGGTACACATCTAAACTCGCGTTTAAAAGGGAGATGCCAGTGCAAGTAATGACTCCTAACACATTAGTCGCAGTTGGTCCTTGTCAGTTGCAATGATCTTCATGATTCCAACTATTGTCGCAATCTGTGCCACATACATGGAGGTTGTAGCAGTACTATTTATGTAGCAGAAATATTTAACAAGTGGTACTTGCAACGCAGAGGCATTGTGAGACACAACATTTTAACTACACTCTGGCATTAGAATGTATTAACTCCCTTTAGAATTGTAATGAAGGAACCTATCTGACATTTCTCCAATATCTGGAGAAATGGGGGCCTCCTCCTCCACTCATAGCCTTCCTACCCTCTCCGAGTGAGCTCTCCGCTGCAGTTGGGACGTTCGCTACCGATCTAAACTCGCGTTTAACAGGGAGATGCCAGTGCAAGTAATGCCTCCTAACACATTAGTCGCAGTTGGTCCTTGTCAGTTCCAAGGATCTTCATGATTGCAACTGTTGTCGCAATCTGTGACACATACATGGAGGTCGTAGTAGTACTATCTATGTAGCAGAAATATTTAACAAGTGGTACTTGCAACGCAGAGGCATTGTGAGACACAACATTTTAACTACACTGTGGCATTAGAATGTATTAAGTCCGTTTAGCTTTGTAATTAAGGATCATATCTGACATTTCTCCAATATCTGGAGAAATGGGGGCCTCCTCCTCCCCTTATAACCCTCCTTCCCTCTCCGAGTGAGCTCTCCGCTGCAGTTGGGACGTTCGCTACCGATCTAAACTCGCGTTTAAAAGGTAGATGCCAGTGCAAGTAATGACTCCTAACACATTAGTCGCAGTTGGTCCTTGTCAGTTGCAATGATCTTCATGATTCCAACTATTGTCGCAATCTGTGCCACATACATGGAGGTTGTAGCAGTACTATTTATGTAGCAGAAATATTTAACAAGTGGTACTTGCAACGCAGAGGCATAGTGAGACACAACATTTTAACTCCACTGTGGCATTAGAATGTATTAAGTCCCTTTAGCTTTGTAATTAAGGAACCTATCTGACATTTCTCCAATATCTGGAAAAATAGGGGCCGCCTGCTCCTCCTCTTATAGCTCTCCTTCCCTATCCGTGTGAGCTCTCCGCTGCAGTTGGGACGTTCGCTACAGAATAAACTCGCGTTTAAAACGGAGATGCCAGTGCAAGTAATGACTCCTAACACATTAGTCGCAGTTGGTCCTTGTCAGTTGCAATGATCTTCATGATTCCAACTATTGTCGCAATCTGTGACACATACATGGAGGTCGTAGTAGTACTATTTATGTAGCAGAAATATTTAACAAGTGGTACTTGCAACGCAGATGCAATGTGAGACACAACATTTTAACTACACTGTGGCATTAGAATGTATTAACACCCTTTAGCTTTGTAATTAAGGATCCTATCTGACATTTCTCCAATATCTGGAGAAATAGGGGCCTCCTCCTCCCCTTATAGCCCTCCTTCCCTCTCCGAGTGAGCTCTCCGCTGCAGTTGGGTCGTTCGCTACCGATCTAAACTCGCGTTTAAAAGGGAGATGCCAGTGCAAGTAATGCCTCCTAACACATTAGTCGCAGTTGGTCCTTGTCAGTTCCAAGGATCTTCATGATTGCAACTGTTGTCGCAATCTGTGACACATACATGGATTTCGTAGTAGTAGTATTTACGCAGCAGAAATATTTAAGAAGTGGTACTTGCAACGCAGAGGCATTGTGAGACACAACATTTTAACTACAGTGTGTCATTAGAATGTATTAAGTCCCTTTAGCTTTGTAATTAAGGATCCTAAATGACATTTCTCCAACATCTGGAGAAATGGGGGCCTCCTCCTCCCCTTATAGCCCTCCTTCCCTCTCCGAGTGAGCTCTCCGCTGCAGTTGGGACGTTCGCTATCGATCTAAACTCGCGGTTAAAAGGGAGATGCAAGTGCAAGTAATGCCTCCTAACACATTAGTCGCAGTTGGTCCTTGTCAGTTCCAAAGTTCTTCATGATTGCAACTGTTGTCGCAATCTGTGACACATACATGGAGGTCGTAGTAATACTATTTATGTAGCAGAAATATTTAACAAGTGGTACTTGCGACGCAGAGGCATTGTGAGACACAACATTTTAACTACACTGTGGCATTAGAATGTATTAAGTCCCTTTAGCTTTGTAATTAAGGATCCTATCTGACATTTCTCCAATATCTGGAGAAATGGGGGCCTCCTCCTCCATTTATAGCCCTCCTACCCTCTCCGAGTGAGCTCTCCGCTGCAGTTGGGTCGTTCGCTACCGATCTAAACTCGCGTTTAAAAGGGAGATGCCAGTGCAAGTAATGCCTCCTAACACATTAGTCGCAGTTGGTCCTTGTCAGTTCCAAGGATCTTCATGATTGCAACTGTTGTCGCAATCTGTGACACATACATGGAGGTCGCAGTAATACTATCTATGTAGCAGAAATATTTAACAAGTGGTACTTGCAACGCAGAGGCATTGTGAGACACAACATTTTAACTACACTGTGGCATTAGAATGTATAAAGTCCCTTTAGCTTTGTAATTAAGGATCCTATCTGACATTTCTCCAACATCTGGAGAAATGGGGGCCTCCTCCTCCCCTTATAGCCCTCCTTCCCTCTCCGTGTGAGCTCTCCGCTGCAGTTGGGACGTTCGCTACCGAACTAAACTCGCGTTTAAAACGGAGATGCCAGTGCAAGTAATGCCTCCTAACACATTAGTCGCAGTTGGTCCTTGTCAGTTCCAAGGATCTTCATGATTGCAACTGTTGTCGCAATCTGTGACACATACATGGAGGTCGTAGTAGTACTATCTATGTAGCAGAAGTATTTAACAAGTGGTACTTGCAACGCAGAGGCATTGTGAGACACAACATTTTAACTACACTGTGGCATTAGAATGTATTAAGTCCCTTTAGCTTTGTAATTAAGGATCATATCTGACATTTCTCCAATATCTGGAGAAATGGGGGCCTCTTCCTCCCCTTATAGCCCTCCTTCCCTCTCCGAGTGAGCTCTCCGCTGCAGTTGGGTCGTCCGCTACACATCTAAACTCGCGTTTAAAAGGGAGATGCCAGTGCAAGTAATGACTCCTAACACATTAGTCGCAGTTGGTCCTTGTCAGTTGCAATGATCTTCATGATTCCAACTATTGTCGCAATCTGTGCCACATACATGGAGGTTGTAGCAGTACTATTTATGTAGCAGAAATATTTAACAAGTGGTACTTGCAACGCAGAGGCATTGTGAGACACAACATTTTAACTACACTCTGGCATTAGAATGTATTAACTCCCTTTAGAATTGTAATGAAGGAACCTATCTGACATTTCTCCAATATCTGGAGAAATGGGGGCCTCCTCCTCCACTCATAGCCTTCCTACCCTCTCCGAGTGAGCTCTCCGCTGCAGTTGGGACGTTCGCTACCGATCTAAACTCGCGTTTAACAGGGAGATGCCAGTGCAAGTAATGCCTCCTAACACATTAGTCGCAGTTGGTCCTTGTCAGTTCCAAGGATCTTCATGATTGCAACTGTTGTCGCAATCTGTGACACATACATGGAGGTCGTAGTAGTACTATCTATGTAGCAGAAATATTTAACAAGTGGTACTTGCAACGCAGAGGCATTGTGAGACACAACATTTTAACTACACTGTGGCATTAGAATGTATTAAGTCCGTTTAGCTTTGTAATTAAGGATCATATCTGACATTTCTCCAATATCTGGAGAAATGGGGGCCTCCTCCTCCCCTTATAACCCTCCTTCCCTCTCCGAGTGAGCTCTCCGCTGCAGTTGGGACGTTCGCTACCGATCTAAACTCGCGTTTAAAAGGTAGATGCCAGTGCAAGTAATGCCTCCTAACACATTAGTCGCAGTTGGTCCTTGTCAGTTCCAAGGATCTTCATGATTGCAACTGTTGTCGCAATCTGTGACACATACATGGAGGTCGTAGTAGTACTATCTATGTAGCAGAAATATTTAACAAGTGGTACTTGCAACGCACAGGCATTGTGAGACACAACATTTTAACTACACAGTGGCATTAGAATGTATTAACTCCCTTTAGCTTTGTAATTAAGGATCATATCTGACATTTCTCCAATATCTGGAGAAATGGGGGCCTCCTCCTCCCCTTATAGCCCTCCACCCTCTCCGTGTGAGCTCTCCGCTGCAGTTGGGACGTCCGCTACCGATCTAAACTCGCGTTTAAAAGGGAGATGACAGTGCAAGTAATGCCTCCTAACACATTAGTCGCAGTTGGTCCTTGTCAGTTCCAAGGATCTTCATGATTGCAACTGTTGTCGCAATCTGTGACACATACATGGAGGTCGTAGTAGTACTATCTATGTAGCAGAAATATTTAACAAGTGGTACTTGCAACGCAGAGGCATTGTGAGACACAACATTTTAACTACACTGTGGCATTAGAATGTATTAAGTCCCTTTAGCTTTGTAATTAAGGATCATATCTGACATTTCTCCAATATCTGGAGAAATGGGGGCCTCCTCCTCCCCTTATAGCCCTCCTTCCCTCTCCGAGTGAGCTCTCCGCTGCAGTTGGGACGTTCGCTACCGATCTAAACTCGCGTTTAAAAGGGAGATGCCAGTGCAAGTAATGCCTCCTAACACATTAGTCGCAGTTGGTCCTTGTCAGTTCCAAGGATCCTTATGATTCCAACTGTTGTCGCAATCTGTGACACATACATGGATTTCGTAGTAGTACTATTTACGTAGCAGAAATATTTAAAAAGTGGTACTTGCAACGCAGAGGCATTGTGAGACACAACAATTTAACTACACTGTGGCATTAGAATGTATTAACTCCCTTTAGCTTTGTAATTAAGGATCATATCTGACATTTCTCCAATATCTGGAGAAATGGGGGCCTCCTCCTCCCCTTATAGCCCTCCTTCCCTCTCCGAGTGAGCTCTCCGCTGCAGTTGGGACGTTCGCTACCGATATAAACTCGCGTTTAAAAGGGAGATGACAGTGCAAGTAATGCCTCCGAACACATTAGTCGCAGTTGGTCCTTGTCAGTTCCGAGGATCTTCATGATTCCAACTGTTGTCGCAATCTGTGACACATACATGGATTTCGTAGTAGTACTATTTACGTAGCAGAAATATTTAAAAAGTGGTACTTGCAACGCAGAGGCATTGTGAGACACAACATTTTAACTACACTGTGGCATTAGAATGTATTAAGTCCCTTTAGCTTTGTAATTAAGGATCCTATCTGACATTTCTCCAACATCTGGAGAAATGGGGGCCTCCTCCTCCCCTTATAGCCCTCCTTCCCTCTCCGAGTGAGCTCTCCGCTACAGTTGGGACGTTCGTTACCGGTCTAAACTCGCGTTTAAAAGGGAGATGCCAGTGCAAGTAATGCCTCCTAACACATTAATCGCAGTTGGTCCTTGTCAGTTCCAAGGATCTTCATGATTGCAACTGTTGTCGCAATCTGTGACACATACATGGAGGTCGTAGTAGTACTATCTATGTAGCAGAAATATTTAACAAGTGGTACTTGCAACGCAGAGGCATTGTGAGACACAACATTTTAACTACACTGTGGCATTAGAATGTATTAACTCCGTTTAGCTTTGAAATTAAGGACCATATCTGACATTTCTCCAATATCTGGAGAAATGGGGGCCTCCTCCTCCCCTTATAGCCCTCCTTCCCTCTCCGAGTGAGCTCTCCGCTGCAGTTGGGACGTTCGTTACCGGTCTAAACTCGCGTTTAAAAGGGAGATGCCAGTGCAAGTAATGCCTCCTAACACATTAATCGCAGTTGGTCCTTGTCAGTTCCAAGGATCTTCATGATTGCAACTGTTGTCGCAATCTGTGACACATACATGGAGGTCGTAGTAGTACTATCTATGTAGCAGAAATATTTAACAAGTGGTACTTGCAACGCAGAGGCATTGTGAGACACAACATTTTAACTACACTGTGGCATTAGAATGTAAAAAGGCCCTTTGGCTTTGTAATTAAGGATCCTATCTGACATTTCTCCAACATCTGGAGAAATGGGGGCCTCCTCCTCCCCTTATAGCCCTCCTTCCCTCTCCGAGTGAGCTCCCCGCTGCAGTTGGGACGTTCGCTACCGAACTAAACTCGCGATTAAAACGGAGATGCCAGTGCAAGTAATGCCTCCTAACACATTAGTCGCAGTTGGTCCTTGTCAGTTCCAAGGATCTTCATGATTGCAACTGTTGTCGCAATCTGTGACACATACATGGAGGTCGTAGTAGTACTATCTATGTAGCAGAAATATTTAACAAGTGGTACTTGCAACGCAGAGGCATTGTGAGACACAACATTTTAACTACACTGTGGCATTAGAATGTATTAAGTCCCTTTAGCTTTGTAATTAAGGATCATATCTGACATTTCTCCAATATCTGGAGAAATGGGGGCCTCTTCCTCGCCTTATAGCCCTCCTTCCCTCTCCGAGTGAGCTCTCCGCTGCAGTTGGGTCGTCCGCTACACATCTAAACTCGCGTTTAAAAGGGAGATGCCAGTGCAAGTAATGACTCCTAACACATTAGTCGCAGTTGGTCCTTGTCAGTTGCAATGATCTTCATGATTCCAACTATTGTCGCAATCTGTGACACATACATGGAGGTTGTAGCAGTACTATTTATGTAGCAGAAATATTTAACAAGTGGTACTTGCAACGCAGAGGCATAGTGAGACACAACATTTTAACTCCACTGTGGCATTAGAATGTATTAAGTCCCTTTAGCTTTATAATTAAGGAACCTATCTGACATTTCTCCAATATCTGGAAAAATAGGGGCCGCCTGCTCCTCCTCTTATAGCTCTCCTTCCCTCTCCGAGTGAGCTCTCCGCTGCAGTTGGGACGTTCGCTACCGATCTAAACTCGCGTTTAAAAGGGAGATGCCAGTGCAAGTAATGCCTCCTAACACATTAGTCGCAGTTGGTCCTTGTCAGTTCCAAGGATCTTCATGATTGCAACTGTTGTCGCAATCTGTGACACATACATGGAGGTCGTAGTAGTACTAATTATGTAGCAGAAATATTAAACAAGTGGTACTTGCAACGCAGAGGCATTGTGAGACACAACATTTTAACTACACTGTGGCATTAGAATGTATTATCTCCCTTTAGCTTTGTAATGAAGGAACCTATCTGACATTTCTCCAATATCTGGAGAAATGGGGGCCTCCTCCTCCCCTCATAGCCTTCCTACCCTCTCCGAGTGAGCTCTCCGCTGCAGTTGGGACGTTCGTTACCGGTCTAAACTCGCGTTTAAAAGGGAGATGCCAGTGCAAGTAATGCCTCCTAACACATTAATCGCAGTTGGTCCTTGTCAGTTCCAAGGATCTTCATGATTGCAACTGTTGTCGCAATCTGTGACACATACATGGAGGTCGTAGTAGTACTATCTATGTAGCAGAAATATTTAACGAGTGGTACTTGCAACGCAGAGGCATTGTGAGACACAACATTTTAACTACACTGTGGCATTAGAATGTATTAAGTCCGTTTAGCTTTGTAATTAAGGATCATATCTGACATTTCTCCAATATCTGGAGAAATGGGGGCCTACTCCTCCCCTTATAGCCCTCCTTCCCTCTCCGAGTGAGCTCTCCGCTGCAGTTGGGACGTTCGCTACCGATCTAAACTCGCGTTTAAAAGGGAGATGCCAGTGCAAGTAATGCCTCCTAACACATTAGTCGCAGTTGGTCCTTGTCAGTTCCAAGGATCTTCATGATGGCAACTGTTGTCGCAATCTGTGACACATACATGGAGGTCGTAGTAGTACTATCTATGTAGCAGAAATATTTAACAAGTGGTACTTGCAACGCACAGGCAATGTGAGACACAACATTTTAACTACACAGTGGCATTAGAATGTATTAACTCCCTTTAGCTTTGTAATTAAGGATCATATCTGACATTTCTCCAATATCTGGAGAAATGGGGGCCTCCTCCTCCCCTTATAGCCCTCCTTCCCTCTCCGAGTGAGCTCTCCGCTGCAGTTGGGACGTTCGCTACCGATCTAAACTCGCGTTTAAAAGGGAGATGACAGTGCAAGTAATGCCTCCTAACACATTAGTCGCAGTTGGTCCTTGTCAGTTCCGAGGATCTTCATGATTGCAACTGTTGTCGCAATCTGTGACACATACATGGAGGTCGTAGTAGTACTATCTATGTAGCAGAAATATTTAACAAGTGGTACTTGCAACGCAGAGGCATTGTGAGACACAACATTTTAACTACACTGTGGCATTAGAATGTATTAAGTCCCTTTAGCTTTGTAATTAAGGATCATATCTGACATTTCTCCAATATCTGGAGAAATGGGGGCCTCCTCCTCCCCTTATAGCCCTCCTTCCCTCTCCGAGTGTGCTCTCCGCTGCAGTTGGGACGTTCGCTACCGATATAAACTCGCGTTTAAAAGGGAGATGCCAGTGCAAGTAATGCCTCCTAACACATTAGTCGCAGTTGGTCCTTGTCAGTTCCAAGGATCCTTATGATTCCAACTGTTGTCGCAATCTGTGACACATACATGGATTTCGTAGTAGTACTATTTACGTAGCAGAAATATTTAAAAAGTGGTACTTGCAACGCAGAGGCATTGTGAGACACAACATTTTAACTACACTGTGGCATTAGAATGTATTAACTCCCTTTAGCTTTGTAATTAAGGATCATATCTGACATTTCTCCAATATCTGGAGAAATGGGGGCCTCCTCCTCCCCTTATAGCCCTCCTTCCCTCTCCGAGTGAGCTCTCCGCTGCAGTTGGGACGTTCGCTACCGATATAAACTCGCGTTTAAAAGGGAGATGCCAGTGCAAGTAATGCCTCCGAACACATTAGTCGCAGTTGGTCCTTGTCAGTTCCGAGGATCTTCATGATTCCAACTGTTGTCGCAATCTGTGACACATACATGGATTTCATAGTAGTACTATTTACGTAGCAGAAATATTTAAAAAGTGGTACTTGCAACGCAGAGGCATTGTGAGACACAACATTTTAACTACACTGTGGCATTAGAATGTATTAACTCCCTTTAGCTTTGTACTTAAGGATCCTATCTGACATTTCTTCAACATCTGGAGAAATGGGGGCCTCTTCCTCCCCTTATAGCCCTCCTTCCCTCTCCGAGTGAGCTCTCCGCTGCAGTTGGGACGTTCGCTACCGATCTAAACTCGCGTTTAAAAGGGAGATGCCAGTGGAAGTAATGCCTCCTACCACATTAGTCGCAGTTGGTCCTTGTCAGTTCCAAGGATCTTCATGATTGCAACTGTTGTCGCAATCTGTGACACATACATGGAGGTCGTAGTAGTACTATCTATGTAGCAGAAATATTTAACAAGTGGTACTTGCAACGCAGAGGCATTGTGAGACACAACATTTTAACTACACTGTGGCATTAGAATGTATTAAGTCCGTTTAGCTTTGTAATTAAGGATCATATCTGACATTTCTCCAATATCTGGAGAAATGGGGGCCTCCTCCTCCCCTTATAGCCCTCCTTCCCTCTCCGAGTGAGCTCTCCGCTGCAGTTGGGACGTTCGTTACCGGTCTAAAATCGCGTTTAAAAGGGAGATGCCAGTGGAAGTAATGCCTCCTAACACATTAGTCGCAGTTGGTCCTTGTCAGTTCCAATGATCTTCATGATTCCAACTGTTGTCGCAATCTGTGACACATACATGGAGGTCGAAGTAGTACTATTTATGTAGCAGAAATATTTAACAAGTGGTACTTGCAATGCAGATGCAATGTGAGACACAACATTTTAACTACACCGTGGCATTAGAATCTAATAACACCCTTTAGCTTTGTAATTAAGGATCCTATCTGACATTTCTCCAATATCTGGAGAAATGGGGGCCTCCTCCTCCCCTTCTAGCCCTCCTTCCCTCTCCGAGTGAGCTCTCCGCTGCAGTTGGGTCGTCCGCTACAGATCTAAACTCGCGTTTAAAAGGGAGATGCCAGTGCAAGTAATGACTCCTAACACATTAGTCGCAGTTGGTCCTTGTCAGTTGCAATGATCTTCATGATTCCAACTATTGTCGCAATCTGTGACACATACATGGAGGTTGTAGCAGTACTATTTATGTAGCAGAAATATTTAACAAGTGGTACTTGCAACGCAGAGGCATAGTGAGACACAACATTTTAATTCCACTGTGGCATTAGAATGTATTAAGTCCCTTTAGCTTTGTAATTAAGGAAGCTATCTGACATTTCTCCAATATCTGGAGAAATAGGGGCCGCCTGCTCCTCCTCTTATAGCCCTCCTTCCCTCTCCGAGTGAGCTCTCCGCTGCAGTTGGGACGTTCGCTACCGATCTAAACTCGCGTTTAAAAGGGAGATGCCAGTGCAAGTAATGCCTCCTAACACATTAGTCGCAGTTGGTCCTTGTCAGTTCCAAGGATCTTCATGATTGCAACTGTTGTCGCAATCTGTGACACATACATGGATTTCGCAGTTGAACTATTTATGTAACAGGAATATTTAACAAGTGGTACTTGCAACGCAGAGGCATTGTGAGACACAACATTTTAACTACACTGTGGCATTAGAATGTATTAAGTCCCTTTAGCTTTGTAATTAAGGATCCTATCTGACATTTCTCCAATATCTGGAGAAATGGGGGCCTCCTCCTCCCCTTATAGCCCTCCTTCCCTCTCCGAGTGAGCTCTCCGCTGCAGTTGGGACATCCGCTACCGATCTAAACTCGCGTTTAAAAGGGAGATGCCAGTGCAAGTAATGCCTCCTAACACATTAGTCGCAGTTGGTCCTTGTCAGTTCCAACGATCTTCATGATTCCAACTGTTGTCGCAATCTGTGACACATACATGGATTCCGTAGTAGTACTATTTATGTAACAGGAATATTTAACAAGTGGTACTTGCAACGCAGAGGCATTGTGAAACACAACATTTTAACTACACTGTGGCATTAGAATGTATTAACTCCCTTTAGCTTTGCAATTAAGGATCCTATCTGACATTTCTCCAATATCTGGAGAAATGGGGGCCTCCTCCTCCCCTTATAGCCCTCCTTCCCTCTCCGAGTGAGCTCTCCGCTGCAGTTGGGACATCCGCTACCGATCTAAACTCGCGTTTAAAAGGGAGATGCCAGTGCAAGTAATGCCTCCTAACACATTAGTCGCAGTTGGTCCTTGTCAGTTCCAAGGATCTTCATGATTGCAACTGTTGTCGCAATCTGTGACACATACATGGATTTCGTAGTAGAACTATTTATGTAACAGGAATATTTAACAAGTGGTACTTGCAACGCAGAGGCATTGTGAGACACAACATTTTAACTACACTGTGGCATTAGAATGTATTAACTCCCTTTAGCTTTGTAATGAAGGAACCTATCTGACATTTCTCCAACATCTGGAATAATGGGGGCCACCTCCTCCCCTTATAGCCCTCCTTCCCTCTCCGAGTGAGCTCTCCGCTGCAGTTGGGACGTTCGCTACCGGTCTAAACTCGCGTTTAAAAGGGAGATGCCAGTGCAAGTAATGCCTCCTAACACATTAGTCGCAGTTGGTCCTTGTCAGTTCCAAGGATCTTCATGATTGCAACTGTTGTCGCAATCTGTGACACATACATGGATTTCGTAGTAGAACTATTTATGTAACAGGAATATTTAACAAGTGGTACTTGCAACGCAGAGGCATTGTGAGACACAACATTTTAACTACACTGTGGCATTAGAATGTATTAACTCCCTTTAGCTTTGTAATGAAGGAACCTATCTGACATTTCTCCAACATCTGGAGAAATGGGGGCCTCCTCCACCCCTTATAGCCCTCCTTCCCTCTCCGAGTGAGCTCTCCGCTGCAGTTGGGACGTTCGCTACCGAAATAAACTTGCGTTTAAAAGGGAGATGCCAGTGCAAGTAATGCCTCCTAACACATTAGTCGCAGTTGGTCCTTGCCAGTTCCAAGGATCTTCATGATTCCAACTGTTGTCGCAATCTGTGACACATACATGAAGGTCGTAGTAGTAATATTTATGTAGCAGAAATATTTAACAAGTGGTACTTGCAACGCAGAGGCATTGTGAGACACAACATTTTAACTACACTGTGGCATTAGAATGTATTAACTCCCTTTAGCTTTGTAATGAAGGAACCTATCTGACATTTCTCCAACATCTGGAGAAATGGGGGCCACCTACTCCCCTTATAGCCCTCCTTCCCTCTCCGAGTGAGCTCTCCGCTGCAGTTGGGACGTTCGCTACCGGTCTAAACTCGCGTTTAAAAGGGAGATGCCAGTGCAAGTAATGCCTCCTAACACATTAGTCGCAGTTGGTCCTTGTCAGTTCCAAGGATCTTCATGATTGCAACTGTTGTCGCAATCTGTGACACATACATGGATTTCGTAGTAGAACTATTTATGTAACAGGAATATTTAACAAGTGGTACTTGCAACGCAGAGGCATTGTGAGACACAACATTTTAACTACACTGTGGCATTAGAATGTATTAACTCCCTTTAGCTTTGTAATGAAGGAACCTATCTGACATTTCTAACATCTGGAGAAATGGGGGCCTCCTCCTCCCCTTATAGCCCTCCTTCCCTCTCCGAGTGTGCTCTCCGCTGCAGTTGGGACATCCGCTACCGATCTAAACTCGCGTTTAAAAGGGAGATGCCAGTGCAAGTAATGCCTCCTAACACATTAGTCGCAGTTGGTCCTTGTCAGTTCCAAGGATCTTCATGATTCCAACTGTTGTCGCAATGTGTGACACATACATGGATTTCGTAGTAGTACTATTTACGTAGCAGAAATATTTAAAAAGTGGTACTTGCAACGCAGAGGCATTGTGAGACACAACATTTTAACTACACTGTGGCATTAGAATGTATTAACTCCCTTTAGCTTTGTAATGAAGGAACCTATCTGACATTTCTCCAACATCTGGAGAAATGGGGGCCACCTCCTCCCCTTATAGCCCTCCTTCCCTCTCCGAGTGAGCTCTCCGCTGCAGTTGGGACGTTCGCTACTGGTCTAAACTCGCGTTTAAAAGGGAGATGAAAGTGCAAGTAATGACTCCTTACACATTAGTCGCAGTTGGTCCTTGTCAGTTGCAATGATCTTCATGATTCCAACTATTGTCGCAATCTGTGACACATACATGGAGGTTGTAGTAGTACTATTAATGTAGCAGAAATATTTAACAAGTGTTACTTGCATCGCAGAGGCATAGTGAGACACAATATTTTAACTCCACTGTGGCATTAGAATGTATTAAGTCCCTTTAGCTTTGTAATTAAGGAACCTATCTGACATTTCTCCAATATCTGGAGAAATAGGGGCCGCCTCCTCCTCCTCTTATAGCTCTCCTTCCCTCTCCGTGTGAGCTCTCCGCTGCAGTTGGGACGTTCGCTACCGATCTAAACTCGCGTTTAAAAGGGAGATGACAGTGCAAGTAATGCCTCCTAACACATTAGTCGCAGTTGGTCCTTGTCAGTTCCAAGGATCTTCATGATTGCAACTGTTGTCGCAATCTGTGACACATACATGGAGGTCGTAGTAGTACTATCTATGTAGCAGAAATATTTATCAAGTGGTACTTGCAACGCAGAGGCATTGTGAGACACAACATTTTAACTACACTGTGGCATTAGAATGTATTAAGTCCCTTTAGCTTTGTAATTAAGGATCATATCTGACATTTCTCCAATATCTGGAGAAATGGGGGCCTCCTCCTCCCCTTATAGCCTTCCTTCCCTCTCCGAGTGAGCTCTCCGCTGCAGTTGGGACGTTCGCTACCAAACTAAACTCGCGTTTAAAAGGGAGATGCCAGTGCAAGTAATGCCTCCTAACACATTAGTCGCAGTTGGTCCTTGTCAGTTCCAAGGATCCTTATGATTCCAACTGTTGTCGCAATCTGTGACACATACATGGATTTCGTAGTAGTACTGTTTACGTAGCAGAAATATTTAAAAAGTGGTACTTGCAACGCAGAGGCATTGTGAGACACAACATTTTAACTACACTGTGGCATTAGAATGTATTAACTCCCTTTAGCTTTGTAATTAAGGATCATATCTGACATTTCTCCAATATCTGGAGAAATGGGGGCCTCCTCCTCCACTTATAGCCCTCCTTCCCTCTCCGAGTGAGCTCTCCGCTGCAGTTGGGACGTTCGCTACCGATATAAACTCGCGTTTAAAAGGGAGATGCCAGTGCAAGTAATGCCTCCGAACACATTAGTCGCAGTTGGTCCTTGTCAGTTCCGAGGATCTTCATGATTCCAACTGTTGTCGCAATCTGTGACACATACATGGATTTCGTAGTAGTACTATTTACGTAGCAGAAATATTTAAAAAGTGGTACTTGCAACGCAGAGGCATTGTGAGACACAACATTTTAACTACACTGTGGCATTAGAATGTATTAACTCCCTTTAGCTTTGTAATTAAGGATCCTATCTGACATTTCTCCAACATCAGGAGAAATGGGGGCCTCCTCCTCCCCTTATAGCCCTCCTTCCCTCTCCGAGTGAGCTCTCCGCTGCAGTTGGGACGTTCGCTACCGATCTAAACTCGCGTTTAAAAGGGAGATGCCAGTGCAAGTAATGCCTCCTAACACATTAGTCGCAGTTGGTCCTTGTCAGTTCCAAGGATCTTCATGATTGCAACTGTTGTCGCAATCTGTGACACATACATGGAGGTCGTAGTAGTACTATCTATGTAGCAGAAATATTTAACAAGTGGTACTTGCAACGCAGAGGGATTGTGAGACACAACATTTTAACTACACTGTGGCATTAGAATGTATTAACTCCCTTTAGCTTTGTAATTAAGGATCATATCTGACATTTCTCCAATATCTGGAGAAATGGGGGCCTCCTCCTCCCCTTATAGCCCTCCTTCCCTCTCCGAGTGAGCTCTCCGCTGCAGTTGGGACGTTCGTTACCGGTCTAAACTCGCGTTTAAAAGGGAGATGCCAGTGCAAGTAATGCCTCCTAACACGTTAGTCGCAGTTGGTCCTTGTCAGTTCCAATGATCTTCATGATTCCAACTGTTGTCGCAATCTGTGTCACATACATGGAGGTCGAAGTAGTACTATTTATGTAGCAGAAATATTTAACAAGTGGTACTTGCAACGCAGATGCAATGTGAGACACAACATTTTAACTACACTGTGGCATTAGAATCTAATAACACCCTTTAGCTTTGTAATTAAGGATCCTATCTGACATTTCTCCAATATCTGGAGAAATGGGGGCCTCCTCCTCCCCTTATAGCCCTCCTTCCCTCTCCGAGTGAGCTCTCCGCTGCAGTTGGGACATCCGCTACCGATCTAAACTCGCGTTTAAAAGGGAGATGCCAGTGCAAGTAATGCCTCCTAACACATTAGTCGCAGTTGGTCCTTGTCAGTTCCAACGATCTTCATGATTCCAACTGTTGTCGCAATCTGTGACACATACATGGATTTCGTAGTAGTACTATTTATGTAACAGGAATATTTAACAAGTGGTACTTGCAACGCAGAGGCATTGTGAGACACAACATTTTAACTACACTGTGGCATTAGAATGTATTAACTCCCTTTAGCTTTGTAATTAAGGATCCTATCTGACATTTCTCCAATATCTGGAGAAATGGGGGCCTTCTCCTCCCCTTATAGCCCTCCTTCCCTCTCCGAGTGAGCTCTCCGCTGCAGTTCGGACATCCGCTACCGATCTAAACTCGCGTTTAAAAGGGAGATGCCAGTGCAAGTAATGCCTCCTAACACATTAGTCGCAGTTGGTCCTTGTCAGTTCCAAGGATCTTCATGATTGCAACTGTTGTCGCAATCTGTGACACATACATGGATTTCGTAGTAGAACTATTTATGTAACAGGAATATTTAACAAGTGGTACTTGCAACGCAGAGGCATTGTGAGACACGACATTTTAACTACACTGTGGCATTAGAATGTATTAACTCCCTTTAGCTTTGTAATTAAGGATCCCATCTGACATTTCTATAACATCTGGAGAAATGGGGGCCTCCTCCTCCCCTTATAGCCCTCCTTCCCTCTCCGAGTGAGCCCTCCGCTGCAGTTGGGACGTTCGCTACCGAACTAAACTCGCGTTTAAAAGGGAGATGCCAGTGCAAGTAATGCCTCCTAACACATTAGTCGCAGTTGGTCCTTGTCAGTTCCAAGGATCTTCATGATTCCAACTGTTGTCGCAATCTGTGACACATACATGGAGGTCGTAGTAGTAATATTTATGTAGCAGAAATATTTAACAAGTGGTACTTGCAACGCAGAGGCATTGTGAGACACAACATTTTAACTACACTGTGGCATTAGAATTTATTAACTCCCTTTAGCTTTGTAATGAAGGAACCTATCTGACATTTCTCCAACATCTGGAGAAATGGGGGCCACCTCCTCCCCTTATAGCCCACCTTCCCTCTCCGAGTGAGCTCTCCGCTGCAGTTGGGACGTTCGCTACTGGTCTAAACTCGCGTTTAAAAGGGAGATGAAAGTGCAAGTAATGACTCCTAACACATTAGTCGCAGTTGGTCCTTGTCAGTTGCAATGATCTTCATGATTCCAACTATTGTCGCAATCTGTGACACATACATGGAGGTTGTAGTAGTACTATTTATGTAGCAGAAATATTTAACAAGTGTTACTTGCATCGCAGAGGCATAGTGAGACACAACATTTTAACTCCACTGTGGCATTAGAATGTATTAAGTCCCTTTAGCTTTGTAATTAAGGAACCTATCTGACATTTCTCCAATATCTGGAGAAATAGGGGCCGCCTCCTCCTCCTCTTATAGCTCTCCTTCCCTCTCCGTGTGAGCTCTCCGCTGCAGTTGGGACGTTCGCTACCGATCTAAACTCGCGTTTAAAAGGGAGATGCCAGTGCAAGTAATGCCTCCTAACACATTAGTCGCAGTTGGTCCTTGCCAGTTCCAAGGATCTTCATGATTGCAACTGTTGTCGCAATCAGTGACACATACATGGAGGTCGTAGTAGTACTATTTATGTAGCAGAAATATTTAACAAGTGGTACTTGCAACGCAGAGGCATTGTGAAACACAACATTTTAACTACACTCTGGCATTAGAATGTATTAACTCCCTTTAGCTTTGTAATGAAGGAAATTATCTGACATTTCTCCAATATCTGGAGAAATGTGAGCCTCCTCCTACCCTTATAGCCCTCCTTCCCTCTCCGAGTGAGCTCTCCGCAGCAGTTGGGACGTTCGCTACCGGTCTAAACTCGCGTGTAAAAGGGAGATGCCAGTGCAAGTAATGCCTCCTAACACATTAGTCGCAGTTGGTCCTTGTCAGTTCCAAGGATCTTCATGATTCCAACTGTTGTCGCAATCTGTGACACATACATGGATTTCGTAGTAGTACTATTTATGTAACAGGAATATTTAACAAGTGTTACATGCAACGCAGAGGCATTGTGAGACACAACATTTTAACTACACTGTGGCATTAGAATGTATTAAGTCCCTTTAGCTTTGTAATGAAGGAACCTATCTGACATTTCTCCAATATCTGGAGAAATGGGGGCCTCCTCCTCCCCTTATAGCCCTCCTTCCCTCTCCGAGTGAGCTCTCCGCTGCAGTTGGGACATCCGCTACCGATCTAAACTCGCGTTTAAAAGGGAGATGCCAGTGCAAGTAATGCCTCCTAACACATTAGTCGCAGTTGGTCCTTGTCAGTTCCAACGATCCTCATGATTCCAACTGTTGTCGCAATCTGTGACACATACATGGATTTCGTAGTAGTACTATTTATGTAACAGGAATATTTAACAAGTGGTACTTGCAACGCAGAGGCATTGTGAGACACAACATTTTAACTACACTGTGGCATTAGAATGTATTAACTCCCTTTAGCTTTGTAATTAAGGATCCTATCTGACATTTCTCCAATATCTGGAGAAATGGGGGCCTCCTCCTCCCCTTATAGCCCTCCTTCCCTCTCCGAGTGAGCTCTCCGCTGCAGTTGGGACATCCGCTACCGATCTAAACTCGCGTTTAAAAGGGAGATGACAGTGCAAGTAATGCCTCCTAACACATTAGTCGCAGTTGGTCCTTGTCAGTTCCAAGGATCTTCATGATTGCAACTGTTGTCGCAATCTGTGACACATACATGGATTTCGTAGTAGAACTATTTATGTAACAGGAATATTTAACAAGTGGTACTTGCAACGCAGAGGCATTGTGAGACACAACATTTTAACTACACTGTGGCATTAGAATGGATTAACTCCCTTTAGCTTTGTAATTAAGGATCCTATCTGACATTTCTCCAATATCTGGAGAAATGGGGGCCTCCTCCTCCCCTTATAGCCCTCCTTCCCTCTCCGAGTGAGCTCTCCGCTGCAGTTGGGACATCCGCTACCGATCTAAACTCGCGTTTAAAAGGGAGATGCCAGTGCAAGTAATGCCTCCTAACACATTAGTCGCAGTTGGTCCTTGTCAGTTCCAAGGATCTTCATGATTCCAACTGTTGTCGCAATCTGTGACACATACATGGATTTCGTAGTAGTACTATTTACGTAGCAGAAATATTTAAAAAGTGGTACTTGCAACGCAGAGGCATTGTGAGACACAACATTTTAACTACACTGTGGCATTAGAATGTATTAAGTCCCTTTAGCTTTGTAATTAAGGATCCCATCTGACATTTCTCCAACATCTGGAGAAATGGGGGCCTCCTCCTCCCCTTATAGCCCTCCTTCCCTCTCCGAGTGAGCTCTCCGCTGCAGTTGGGACGTTCGCTACCGAACTAAACTCGCGTTTAAAAGGGAGATGCCAGTGCAAGTAATGCCTCCTAACACATTAGTCGCAGTTGGTCCTTGTCAGTTCCAAGGATCTTCATGATTCCAACTGTTGTCGCAATCTGTGACACATACATGGAGGTCGTAGTAGTAATATTTATGTAGCAGAAATATTTAACAAGTGGTACTTGCAACGCAGAGGCATTGTGAGACACAACATTTTAACTACACTGTGGCATTAGAATGTATTAACTCCCTTTAGCTTTGTAATGAAGGAACCTATCTGACATTTCTCCAACATCTGGAGAAATGGGGGCCACCTCCTCCCCTTATAGCCCTCCTTCCCTCTCCGAGTGAGCTCTCCGCTGCAGTTGGGACGTTCGCTACCGGTCTAAACTCGCGTTTAAAAGGGAGATGCCAGTGCAAGTAATGACTCCTAACACATTAGTCGCAGTTGGTCCTTGTCAGTTCCAAGGATCTTCATGATTCCAACTGTTGTCGCAATCTGTGACACATACATGGAGGTTGTAGTAGTACTATTTATGTAGCAGAAATATTTAACAAGTGTTACATGCATCGCAGAGGCATTGTGAGACACAACATTTTAACTCCACTGTGGCATTAGAATGTATTAAGTCCCTTTAGCTTTGTAATTAAGGAACCTATCTGACATTTCTCCAATATCTGGAGAAATAGGGGCCGCCTCCTCCTCCTCTTATAGCTCTCCTTCCCTCTCCATGTGAGCTCTCCGCTGCAGTTGGGACGTTCGCTACCGATCTAAACTCGCGTCTAAAAGGGAGATGCCAGTGCAAGTAATGCCTCCTAACACATTAGTCGCAGTTGGTCCTTGTCAGTTCCAAGGATCTTCATGATTGCAACTGTTGTCGCAATCTGTGACACATACATGGAGGTCGGAGTAGTACTAATTATGTAGCAGAAATATTTAACAAGTGGTACTTGCAACGCAGAGGCATTGTGAGACACAACATTTTAACTACACTGTGGCATTAGAATGTATTAACTCCGTTTAGCTTTGTAATTAAGGATCATATCTGACATTTCTCCAATATCTGGAGAAATGGGGGCCTCCTCCTCCCCTTATAGCCCTCCTTCCCTCTCCGAGTGAGCTCTCCGCTGCAGTTGGGACGTTCGCTACCGATCTAAACTCGCGTTTAAAAGGGAGATGCCAGTGGAAGTAATGCCTCCTAACACATTAGTCGCAATTGGTCCTTGTCAGTTGCAATGATCTTCATGATTGCAACTGTTGTCGCAATCTGTGCTATATACATGGAGGTCGTAGTAGTACTATTTATGTAGCAGAAATATTTAACAAGTGGTACCTGCGACGCAGAGGCATTGTGAGACACAACATTTTAACTACACTGTGGCATTAGAATGTATTAAGTCCGTTTAGCTATGTAATTAAGGATCCTATCTGACATTTCTCCAATATCTGGAGAAATGGGGGCCTCCTCATCCCCTTATAGCCCTCCTTCCCTCTCCGAGTGAGCTCTCCGCTGCAGTTGGGACGTTCGCCACCGAACTAAACTCGCGTTTAAAAGGGAGATGCCAGTGCAAGTAATGCCTCCTAACACATTAGTCGCAGTTGGTCCTTGTCAGTTCCAAGGATCTTCATGATTGCAACTGTTGTCGCAATCTGTGACACATACATGGATTTCGTAGTAGTACTATTTACGTAACAGAAATATTTAAAAAGTGGTACTTGCAACGCAGAGGCATTGTGCGACACAACATTTTAACTACACTGTGGCATTAGAATGTATTAAGTCCCTTTAGCTTTGTAATTAAGGATCCCATCTGACATTTCTCCAACATCTGGAGAAATGGGGGCCTCCTCCTCCCCTTATAGCCCTCCTTCCCTCTCCGAGTGAGCTCTCCGCTGCAGTTGGGACGTTCGCTACCGAACTAAACTCGCGTTTAAAAGGGAGATGCCAGTGCAAGTAATGACTCCTAACACATTAGTCGCAGTTGGTCCTTGTCAGTTGCAATGATCTTCATGATTCCAACTGTTGTCGCAATCTGTGACACATACATGGAGGTCGTAGTAGTAATATTTATGTAGCAGAAATATTTAACAAGTGGTACTTGCAACGCAGAGGCATTGTGAGACACAACATTTTAACTACACTGTGGCATTAGAATGTATTAACTCCCTTTAGCTTTGTAATGAAGGAACCTATCTGACATTTCTCCAACATCTGGAGAAATAGGGGCCACCTCCTCCCCTTATAGCCCTCCTTCCCTCTCCGAGTGAGCTCTCCGCTGCAGTTGGGACGTTCGCTACTGGTCTAAACTCGCGTTTAAAAGGGAGATGAAAGTGCAAGTAATGACTCCTAACACATTAGTCGCAGTTGGTCCTTGTCAGTTGCAATGATCTTCATGATTCCAACTATTGTCGCAATCTGTGACACATACATGGAGGTTGTAGTAGTACTATTTATGTAGCAGAAATATTTAACAAGTGTTACTTGCATCGCAGAGGCATAGTGAGACACAACATTTTAACTCCACTGTGGCATTAGAATGTATTAAGTCCCTTTAGCTTTGTAATTAAGGAACCTATCTGACATTTCTCCAATATCTGGAGAAATAGGGGCCGCCTCCTCCTCCTCTTATAGCTCTCCTTCCCTCTCCGTGTGAGCTCTCCGCTGCAGTTGGGACGTTCGCTACCGATCTAAACTCGCGTCTAAAAGGGAGATGCCAGTGCAAGTAATGCCTCCTAACACATCAGTCGCAGTTGGTCCTTGTCAGTTCCAAGGATCTTCATGATTGCATCTGTTGTCGCAATCTGTGACACATACATGGAGGTCGGAGTAGTACTAATTATGTAGCAGAAATATTTATCAAGTGGTACTTGCAACGCAGAGGCATTGTGAGACACAACATTTTAACTACACTGTGGCATTAGAATGTATTAACTCCGTTTAGCTTTGTAATTAAGGATCATATCTGACATTTCTCCAATATCTGGAGAAATGGGGGCCTCCTCCTCCCCTTATAGCCCTCCTTCCCTCTCCGAGTGAGCTCTCCGCAGCAGTTGGGACGTTCGCTACCGATCTAAACTCGCGTTTAAAAGGGAGATGCCAGTGCAAGTAATGCCTCCTAACACATTAGTCGCAGTTGGTCCTTGTCAGTTCCAAGGATCTTCATGATTCCAACTGTTGTCGCAATCTGTGACACATACATGGATTTCGTAGTAGTACTATTTACGTAACAGAAATATTTAAAAAGTGGTACTTGCAACGCAGAGGCATTGTGCGACACAACATTTTAACTACACTGTGGCATTAGAATGTATTAACTCCCTTTAGCTTTGTAATTAAGGATCCCATGTGACATTTCTCCAATATCTGGAGAAATGGGGGCCTCTTCCTCCCCTTATAGCCCTCCTTCCCTCTCCGAGTGAGCTCTCCGCTGCAGTTGGGACGTTCGCTACCGAACTAAACTCGCGTTTAAAAGGGAGATGCCAGGGGAAGTAATGCCTCCTAACACATTAGTCGCAGTTGGTCCTTGTCAGTTCCAAGGATCTTCATGATTGCAACTGTTGTCGCAATCTGTGACACATACATGGAGGTCGTAGTAGTACTATTTATGTAGCAGAAATATTTAACAAGTGGTACTTGCAACGCAGAGGCATTCTGAGACACAACATTTTAACTACACTGTGGCATTAGACTGTATTAACTCCGTTTAGCTTTGTAATTAAGGATCATATCTGACATTTCTCCAATATCTGGAGAAATGGGGGCCTCCTCCTACCCTTATAGCCCTCCTTCCCTCTCCGAGTAAGCTCTCCGCAGCAGTTGGACGTTCGCTACCGATCTAAACTCGCGTTTAAAAGGGAGATGCCAGTGCAAGTAATGCCTCCTAACACATTAGTCGCAGTTGGTCCTTGTCAGTTCCAAGGATCTTCATGATTCCAACTGTTGTCCCAATCTGTGACACATACATGGAGGTCGTAGTAGTACTATTTATGTAGCAGAAATATTTAACAAGTGGTACTTGCAACGCAGAGGCATTGTGAGACACAACATTTTAACTACACTGTGGCATTAGAATGTATTAAGTCCCTTTAGCTTTGTAATGAAGGAACCTATCTGACATTTCTCCAATATCTGGAGAAATGGGATCCTCCTCCTCCCCTTATAGCCCTCCTTCCCTCTCCGAGTGAGCTCTCAGCTGCAGTTGGGACGTTCGCTACCGATCTAAACTCGCGTTTAAAAGGAAGATGCCAGTGCAAGTAATGCCTCCTAACACATTAGTCGCAGTTGGTCCTTGTCAGTTCCAAGGATCTTCATGATTGCAACTGTTGTCGCAATCTGTGACACATACATGGATTTCGTAGTAGTACTATTTACGTAGCAGAAATATTTAAAAAGTGGTACTTGCAACGCAAGGGCATTGTGAGACACAACATTTTAACTACACTGTGGCATTAGAATGTATTAAGTCCCTTTAGCTTTGTAATTAAGGATCCTATCTGACATTTCTCCAATATCTGGAGAAATGTGGGCCTCCTCCTACCCTTATAGCCCTCCTTCCCTCTCCGAGTGAGCTCTCCGCTGCAGTTGGGACGTTCGCTACCGATCTAAACTCGCGTTTAAAAGGGAGATGCCAGTGCAAGTAATGCCTCCTAACACATTAGTCGCAGTTGGTCCTTGTCAGTTCCAAGGATCTTCATGATTGCAACTGTTGTCGCAATATGTGACACATACATGGATTTCGTAGTAGTACTATTTATGTAACAGGAATATTTAACAAGTGGTACTTGCAACGCAGAGGCTTTGTGAGACACAACATTTTAACTACACTGTGGCATTAGAATGTATTAACTCCCTTTAGCTTTGTAATTAAGGATCCTATCTGACATTTCTCCAATATCTGGAGAAATGGGGGCCTCCTCCTCCCCTTATAGCCCTCCTTCCCTCTCCGAGTGAGCTCGCCGCTGCAGTTGGGACATCCGCTACCGATCTAAACTCGCGTTTAAAAGGGAGATGCCAGTGCAAGTAATGCCTCCTAACACATTAGTCGCAGTTGGTCCTTGTCAGTTCCAACGATCCTCATGATTCCAACTGTTGTCGCAATCTGTGACACATACATGGATTTCGTAGTAGTACTATTTATGTAACAGGAATATTTAACAAGTGGTACTTGCAACGCAGAGGCATTGTGAGACACAACATTTTAACTACACTGTGGCATTAGAATGTATTAACTCCCTTTAGCTTTGTAATTAAGGATCCTATCTGACATTTCTCCAATATCTGGAGAAATGGGGGCCTCCTCCTCCCCTTATAGCCCTCCTTCCCTCTCCGAGTGAGCCCTCCGCTGCAGTTGGGGCATCCGCTACCGATCTAAACTCGCGTTTAAAAGGGAGATGCCAGTGCAAGTAATGCCTCCTAACACATTAGTCGCAGTTGGTCCTTGTCAGTTCCAAGGATCTTCATGATTGCAACTGTTGTCGCAATCTGTGACACATACATGGATTTCGTAGTAGAACTATTTATGTAACAGGAATATTTAACAAGTGGTACTTGCAACGCAGAGGCATTGTGAGACACAACATTTTAACTACACTGTGGCATTAGAATGTATTAACTCCCTTTAGCTTTGTAATTAAGGATCCTATCTGACATTTCTCCAATATCTGGAGAAATGGGGGCCTCCTCCTCCCCTTATAGCCCTCCTTCCCTCTCCGAGTGAGCTCTCCGCTGCAGTTGGGACATCCGCTACCGATCTTAACTCGCGTTTAAAAGGCAGATGCCAGTGCAAGTAATGCCTCCTAACACATTAGTCGCAGTTGGTCCTTGTCAGTTCCAAGGATCTTCATGATTCCAACTGTTGTCGCAATCTGTGACACATACATGGATTTCGTAGTAGTACTATTTACGTAACAGAAATATTTAAAAAGTGGTACTTGCAACGCAGAGGCATTGTGCGACACAACATTTTAACTACACTGTGGCATTAGAATGTATTAAGTCCCTTTAGCTTTGTAATTAAGGATCCCATCTGACATTTCTCCAACATCTGGAGAAATGGGGGCCTCCTCCTCCCCTTCTGGGCCTCCTTCCCACTCCGAGTGAGCTCTTCGCTGCAGTTGGGACGTTCGCTACCGAACTAAACTCGCGTTTAAAAGGGAGATGCCAGTGCAAGTAATGCCTCCTAACACATTAGTCGCAGTTGGTCCTTGTCAGTTCCAAGGATCTTCATGATTCCAACTGTTGTCGCAATCTGTGACACATACATGGAGGTCGTAGTAGTAATATTTATGTAGCAGAAATATTTAACAAGTGGTACTTGCAACGCAGAGGCATTGTGAGACACAACATTTTAACTACACTGTGGCATTAGAATGTATTAACTCCCTTTAGCTTAGTAATGAAGGAACCTATCTGACATTTCTCCAACATCTGGAGAAATGGGGGCCACCTCCTCCCCTTATAGCCCTCCTTCCCTCTCCGAGTGAGCTCTCCGCTGCAGTTGGGACGTTCGCTACTGGTCTAAACTCGCGTTTAAAAGGGAGATGAAAGTGCAAGTAATGACTCCTAACACATTAGTCGCAGTTGGTCCTTGTCAGTTGCAATGATCTTCATGATTCCAACTATTGTCGCAATCTGTGACACATACATGGAGGTTGTAGTAGTACTATTTATGTAGCAGAAATATTTAACAAGTGTTACTTGCATCGCAGAGGCATAGTGAGACACAACATTTTAACTCCACCGTGGCATTAGAATGTATTAAGTCCCTTTAGCTTTGTAATTAAGGAACCTATCTGACATTTCTCCAATATCTGGAGAAATAGGGGCCGCCTCCTCCTCCTCTTATAGCTCTCCTTCCCTCTCCGTGTGAGCTCTCCGCTGCAGTTGGGACGTTCGCTACCGATCTAAACTCGCGTCTAAAAGGGAGATGCCAGTGCAAGTAATGCCTCCTAACACATCAGTCGCAGTTGGTCCTTGTCAGTTCCAAGGATCTTCATGATTGCAACTGTTGTCGCCATCTGTGACACATACATGGAGGTCGGAGTAGTACTAATTATGTAGCAGAAATATTTATCAAGTGGTACTTGCAACGCAGAGGCATTGTGAGACACAACATTTTAACTACACTGTGGCATTAGAATGTATTAACTCCGTTTAGCTTTGTAATTAAGGATCATATCTGAAATTTCTCCAATATCTGGAGAAATGGGGGCCTCCTCCTCCCCTTATAGCCCTCCTTCCCTCTCCGAGTGAGCTCTCCGCTGCAGCTGGGACGTTCGCTACCGATCTAAACTCGCGTTTAAAAGGGAGATGCCAGTGCAAGTAATGCCTCCTAACACATTAGTCGCAGTTGGTCCTTGTCAGTTCCAAGGATCTTCATGATTGCAACTGTTGTCGCAATCTGTGACACATACATGGATTTCGTAGTAGTACTATTTATGTAACTGGAATATTTAACAAGTGGTACTTGCAACGCAGAGGCATTGTGAGACACAACATTTTAACTACACTGTGGCATTAGAATGTATTAAGTCCCTTTAGCTTTGTAATTAAGGAACCTATCTGACATTTCTCCAATATCTGGAGAAATAGGGGCCGCCTCCTCCTCCTCTTATAGCTCTCCTTCCCTCTCCGTGTGAGCTCTCCGCTGCAGTTGGGACGTTCGCTACCGATCTAAACTCGCGTTTAAAAGGGAGATGCCAGTGCAAGTAATGCCTCCTAACACATTAGTCGCAGTTGGTCCTTGCCAGTTCCAAGGATCTTCATGATTGCAACTGTTGTCGCAATCAGTGACACATACATGGAGGTCGTAGTAGTACTATTTATGTAGCAGAAATATTTAACAAGTGGTACTTGCAACGCAGAGGCATTGTGAAACACAACATTTTAACTACACTCTGGCATTAGAATGTATTAACTCCCTTTAGCTTTGTAATGAAGGAAATTATCTGACATTTCTCCAATATCTGGAGAAATGTGAGCCTCCTCCTACCCTTATAGCCCTCCTTCCCTCTCCGAGTGAGCTCTCCGCAGCAGTTGGGACGTTCGCTACCGGTCTAAACTCGCGTGTAAAAGGGAGATGCCAGTGCAAGTAATGCCTCCTAACACATTAGTCGCAGTTGGTCCTTGTCAGTTCCAAGGATCTTCATGATTCCAACTGTTGTCGCAATCTGTGACACATACATGGATTTCGTAGTAGTACTATTTATGTAACAGGAATATTTAACAAGTGGTACTTGCAACGCAGAGGCATTGTGAGACACAACATTTTAACTACACTGTGGCATTAGAATGTATTAACTCCCTTTAGCTTTGTAATTAAGGATCCTATCTGACATTTCTCCAATATCTGGAGAAATGGGGGCCTCCTCCTCCCCTTATAGCCCTCCTTCCCTCTCCGAGTGAGCTCTCCGCTGCAGTTGGGACATCCGCTACCGATCTAAACTCGCGTTTAAAAGGGAGATGCCAGTGCAAGTAATGCCTCCTAACACATTAGTCGCAGTTGGTCCTTGTCAGTTCCAACGATCTTCATGATTCCAACTGTTGTCGCAATCTGTGACACATACATGGATTTCGTAGTAGTACTATTTATGTAACAGGAATATTTAACAAGTGGTACTTGCAACGCAGAGGCATTGTGAGACACAACATTTTAACTACACTGTGGCATTAGAATGTATTAACTCCCTTTAGCTTTGTAATTAAGGATCCTATCTGACATTTCTCCAATATCTGGAGAAATGGGGGCCTCCTCCTCCCCTTATAGCCCTCCTTCCCTCTCCGAGTGAGCTCTCCGCTGCAGTTGGGACATCCGCTACCGATCTAAACTCGCGTTTAAAAGGGAGATGACAGTGCAAGTAATGCCTCCTAACACATTAGTCGCAGTTGGTCCTTGTCAGTTCCAAGGATCTTCATGATTGCAACTGTTGTCGCAATCTGTGACACATACATGGATTTCGTAGTAGAACTATTTATGTAACAGGAATATTTAACAAGTGGTACTTGCAACGCAGAGGCATTGTGAGACACAACATTTTAACTACACTGTGGCATTAGAATGGATTAACTCCCTTTAGCTTTGTAATTAAGGATCCTATCTGACATTTCTCCAATATCTGGAGAAATGGGGGCCTCCTCCTCCCCTTATAGCCCTCCTTCCCTCTCCGAGTGAGCTCTCCGCTGCAGTTGGGACATCCGCTACCGATCTAAACTCGCGTTTAAAAGGGAGATGCCAGTGCAAGTAATGCCTCCTAACACATTAGTCGCAGTTGGTCCTTGTCAGTTCCAAGGATCTTCATGATTCCAACTGTTGTCGCAATCTGTGACACATACATGGATTTCGTAGTAGTACTATTTACGTAGCAGAAATATTTAAAAAGTGGTACTTGCAACGCAGAGGCATTGTGAGACACAACATTTTAACTACACTGTGGCATTAGAATGTATTAAGTCCCTTTAGCTTTGTAATTAAGGATCCCATCTGACATTTCTCCAACATCTGGAGAAATGGGGGCCTCCTCCTCCCCTTATAGCCCTCCTTCCCTCTCCGAGTGAGCTCTCCGCTGCAGTTGGGACGTTCGCTACCGAACTAAACTCGCGTTTAAAAGGGAGATGCCAGTGCAAGTAATGCCTCCTAACACATTAGTCGCAGTTGGTCCTTGTCAGTTCCAAGGATCTTCATGATTCCAACTGTTGTCGCAATCTGTGACACATACATGGAGGTCGTAGTAGTAATATTTATGTAGCAGAAATATTTAACAAGTGGTACTTGCAACGCAGAGGCATTGTGAGACACAACATTTTAACTACACTGTGGCATTAGAATGTATTAACTCCCTTTAGCTTTGTAATGAAGGAACCTATCTGACATTTCTCCAACATCTGGAGAAATGGGGGCCACCTCCTCCCCTTATAGCCCTCCTTCCCTCTCCGAGTGAGCTCTCCGCTGCAGTTGGGACGTTCGCTACCGGTCTAAACTCGCGTTTAAAAGGGAGATGCCAGTGCAAGTAATGACTCCTAACACATTAGTCGCAGTTGGTCCTTGTCAGTTCCAAGGATCTTCATGATTCCAACTGTTGTCGCAATCTGTGACACATACATGGAGGTTGTAGTAGTACTATTTATGTAGCAGAAATATTTAACAAGTGTTACATGCATCGCAGAGGCATTGTGAGACACAACATTTTAACTCCACTGTGGCATTAGAATGTATTAAGTCCCTTTAGCTTTGTAATTAAGGAACCTATCTGACATTTCTCCAATATCTGGAGAAATAGGGGCCGCCTCCTCCTCCTCTTATAGTTCTCCTTCCCTCTCCATGTGAGCTCTCCGCTGCAGTTGGGACGTTCGCTACCGATCTAAACTCGCGTCTAAAAGGGAGATGCCAGTGCAAGTAATGCCTCCTAACACATTAGTCGCAGTTGGTCCTTGTCAGTTCCAAGGATCTTCATGATTGCAACTGTTGTCGCAATCTGTGACACATACATGGAGGTCGGAGTAGTACTAATTATGTAGCAGAAATATTTAACAAGTGGTACTTGCAACGCAGAGGCATTGTGAGACACAACATTTTAACTACACTGTGGCATTAGAATGTATTAACTCCGTTTAGCTTTGTAATTAAGGATCATATCTGACATTTCTCCAATATCTGGAGAAATGGGGGCCTCCTCCTCCCCTTATAGCCCTCCTTCCCTCTCCGAGTGAGCTCTCCGCTGCAGTTGGGACGTTCGCTACCGATCTAAACTCGCGTTTAAAAGGGAGATGCCAGTGGAAGTAATGCCTCCTAACACATTAGTCGCAATTGGTCCTTGTCAGTTGCAATGATCTTCATGATTGCAACTGTTGTCGCAATCTGTGCTATATACATGGAGGTCGTAGTAGTACTATTTATGTAGCAGAAATATTTAACAAGTGGTACCTGCGACGCAGAGGCATTGTGAGACACAACATTTTAACTACACTGTGGCATTAGAATGTATTAAGTCCGTTTAGCTATGTAATTAAGGATCCTATCTGACATTTCTCCAATATCTGGAGAAATGGGGGCCTCCTCATCCCCTTATAGCCCTCCTTCCCTCTCCGAGTGAGCTCTCCGCTGCAGTTGGGACGTTCGCCACCGAACTAAACTCGCGTTTAAAAGGGAGATGCCAGTGCAAGTAATGCCTCCTAACACATTAGTCGCAGTTGGTCCTTGTCAGTTCCAAGGATCTTCATGATTGCAACTGTTGTCGCAATCTGTGACACATACATGGAGGTCGTAGTAGTACTATTTATGTAGCTGAAATATTTAACAAGTGGTACTTGCAACGCAGAGGCATTCTGAGACACAACATTTTAACTACACTGTGGCATTAGACTGTATTAACTCCGTTTAGCTTTGTAATTAAGGATCCTATCTGACATTTCTCCAATATCTGGAGAAATGGGGGCCTCCTCCACCCCTTATAGCCCTCCTTCCCTCTCCGAGTGAGCTCTCCGCTGCAGTTGGGACATCCGCTACCGATCTAAACTCGCGTTTAAAAGGGAGATGCCAGTGCAAGTAATGCCTCCTAACACATTAGTCGCAGTTGGTCCTTGTCAGTTCCAAGGATCTTCATGATTCCAACTGTTGTCGCAATCTGTGACACATACATGGATTTCGTAGTAGTACTATTTACGTAACAGAAATATTTAAAAAGTGGTACTTGCAACGCAGAGGCATTGTGCGACACAACATTTTAACTACACTGTGGCATTAGAATGTATTAAATCCCTTTAGCTTTGTAATTAAGGATCCCATCTGACATTTCTCCAACATCTGGAGAAATGGGGGCCTCCTCCTCCCCTTATAGCCCTCCTTCCCTCTCCGAGTGAGCTCTCCGCTGCAGTTGGGACGTTCGCTACCGAACTAAACTCGCGTTTAAAAGGGAGATGCCAGTGCAAGTAATGACTCCTAACACATTAGTCGCAGTTGGTCCTTGTCAGTTGCAATGATCTTCATGATTCCAACTGTTGTCGCAATCTGTGACACATACATGGAGGTCGTAGTAGTAATATTTATGTAGCAGAAATATTTAACAAGTGGTACTTGCAACGCAGAGGCATTGTGAGACACAACATTTTAACTACACTGTGGCATTAGAATGTATTAACTCCCTTTAGCTTTGTAATGAAGGAACCTATCTGACATTTCTCCAACATCTGGAGAAATAGGGGCCACCTCCTCCCCTTATAGCCCTCCTTCCCTCTCCGAGTGAGCTCTCCGCTGCAGTTGGGACGTTCGCTACTGGTCTAAACTCGCGTTTAAAAGGGAGATGAAAGTGCAAGTAATGACTCCTAACACATTAGTCGCAGTTGGTCCTTGTCAGTTGCAATGATCTTCATGATTCCAACTATTGTCGCAATCTGTGACACATACATGGAGGTTGTAGTAGTACTATTTATGTAGCAGAAATATTTAACAAGTGTTACTTGCATCGCAGAGGCATAGTGAGACACAACATTTTAACTCCACTGTGGCATTAGAATGTATTAAGTCCCTTTAGCTTTGTAATTAAGGAATCTATCTGACATTTCTCCAATATCTGGAGAAATAGGGGCCGCCTCCTCCTCCTCTTATAGCTCTCCTTCCCTCTCCGTGTGAGCTCTCCGCTGCAGTTGGGACGTTCGCTACCGATCTAAACTCGCGTCTAAAAGGGAGATGCCAGTGCAAGTAATGCCTCCTAACACATCAGTCGCAGTTGGTCCTTGTCAGTTCCAAGGATCTTCATGATTGCATCTGTTGTCGCAATCTGTGACACATACATGGAGGTCGGAGTAGTACTAATTATGTAGCAGAAATATTTATCAAGTGGTACTTGCAACGCAGAGGCATTGTGAGACACAACATTTTAACTACACTGTGGCATTAGAATGTATTAACTCCGTTTAGCTTTGTAATTAAGGATCATATCTGACATTTCTCCAATATCTGGAGAAATGGGGGCCTCCTCCTCCCCTTATAGCCCTCCTTCCCTCTCCGAGTGAGCTCTCCGCAGCAGTTGGGACGTTCGCTACCGATCTAAACTCGCGTTTAAAAGGGAGATGCCAGTGCAAGTAATGCCTCCTAACACATTAGTCGCAGTTGGTCCTTGTCAGTTCCAAGGATCTTCATGATTCCAACTGTTGTCGCAATCTGTGACACATACATGGATTTCGTAGTAGTACTATTTACGTAACAGAAATATTTAAAAAGTGGTACTTGCAACGCAGAGGCATTGTGCGACACAACATTTTAACTACACTGTGGCATTAGAATGTATTAACTCCCTTTAGCTTTGTAATTAAGGATCCCATGTGACATTTCTCCAATATCTGGAGAAATGGGGGCCTCTTCCTCCCCTTATAGCCCTCCTTCCCTCTCCGAGTGAGCTCTCCGCTGCAGTTGGGACGTTCGCTACCGAACTAAACTCGCGTTTAAAAGGGAGATGCCAGGGGAAGTAATGCCTCCTAACACATTAGTCGCAGTTGGTCCTTGTCAGTTCCAAGGATCTTCATGATTGCAACTGTTGTCGCAATCTGTGACACATACATGGAGGTCGTAGTAGTACTATTTATGTAGCAGAAATATTTAACAAGTGGTACTTGCAACGCAGAGGCATTCTGAGACACAACATTTTAACTACACTGTGGCATTAGACTGTATTAACTCCGTTTAGCTTTGTAATTAAGGATCATATCTGACATTTCTCCAATATCTGGAGAAATGGGGGCCTCCTCCTACCCTTATAGCCCTCCTTCCCTCTCCGAGTAAGCTATCCGCAGCAGTTGGACGTTCGCTACCGATCTAAACTCGCGTTTAAAAGGGAGATGCCAGTGCAAGTAATGCCTCCTAACACATTAGTCGCAGTTGGTCCTTGTCAGTTCCAAGGATCTTCATGATTCCAACTGTTGTCCCAATCTGTGACACATACATGGAGGTCGTAGTAGTACTATTTATGTAGCAGAAATATTTAACAAGTGGTACTTGCAACGCAGAGGCATTGTGAGACACAACATTTTAACTACACTGTGGCATTAGAATGTATTAAGTCCCTTTAGCTTTGTAATGAAGGAACCTATCTGACATTTCTCCAATATCTGGAGAAATGGGATCCTCCTCCTCCCCTTATAGCCCTCCTTCCCTCTCCGAGTGAGCTCTCAGCTGCAGTTGGGACGTTCGCTACCGATCTAAACTCGCGTTTAAAAGGAAGATGCCAGTGCAAGTAATGCCTCCTAACACATTAGTCGCAGTTGGTCCTTGTCAGTTCCAAGGATCTTCATGATTGCAACTGTTGTCGCAATCTGTGACACATACATGGATTTCGTAGTAGTACTATTTACGTAGCAGAAATATTTAAAAAGTGGTACTTGCAACGCAAGGGCATTGTGAGACACAACATTTTAACTACACTGTGGCATTAGAATGTATTAAGTCCCTTTAGCTTTGTAATTAAGGATCCTATCTGACATTTCTCCAATATCTGGAGAAATGTGGGCCTCCTCCTACCCTTATAGCCCTCCTTCCCTCTCCGAGTGAGCTCTCCGCTGCAGTTGGGACGTTCGCTACCGATCTAAACTCGCGTTTAAAAGGGAGATGCCAGTGCAAGTAATGCCTCCTAACACATTAGTCGCAGTTGGTCCTTGTCAGTTCCAAGGATCTTCATGATTGCAACTGTTGTCGCAATATGTGACACATACATGGATTTCGTAGTAGTACTATTTATGTAACAGGAATATTTAACAAGTGGTACTTGCAACGCAGAGGCTTTGTGAGACACAACATTTTAACTACACTGTGGCATTAGAATGTATTAACTCCCTTTAGCTTTGTAATTAAGGATCCTATCTGACATTTCTCCAATATCTGGAGAAATGGGGGCCTCCTCCTCCCCTTATAGCCCTCCTTCCCTCTCCGAGTGAGCTCGCCGCTGCAGTTGGGACATCCGCTACCGATCTAAACTCGCGTTTAAAAGGGAGATGCCAGTGCAAGTAATGCCTCCTAACACATTAGTCGCAGTTGGTCCTTGTCAGTTCCAACGATCTTCATGATTCCAACTGTTGTCGCAATCTGTGACACATACATGGATTTCGTAGTAGTACTATTTATGTAACAGGAATATTTAACAAGTGGTACTTGCAACGCAGAGGCATTGTGAGACACAACATTTTAACTACACTGTGGCATTAGAATGTATTAACTCCCTTTAGCTTTGTAATTAAGGATCCTATCTGACATTTCTCCAATATCTGGAGAAATGGGGGCCTCCTCCACCCCTTATAGCCCTCCTTCCCTCTCCGAGTGAGCCCTCCGCTGCAGTTGGGGCATCCGCTACCGATCTAAACTCGCGTTTAAAAGGGAGATGCCAGTGCAAGTAATGCCTCCTAACACATTAGTCGCAGTTGGTCCTTGTCAGTTCCAAGGATCTTCATGATTGCAACTGTTGTCGCAATCTGTGACACATACATGGATTTCGTAGTAGAACTATTTATGTAACAGGAATATTTAACAAGTGGTACTTGCAACGCAGAGGCATTGTGAGACACAACATTTTAACTACACTGTGGCATTAGAATGTATTAACTCCCTTTAGCTTTGTAATTAAGGATCCTATCTGACATTTCTCCAATATCTGGAGAAATGGGGGCCTCCTCCTCCCCTTATAGCCCTCCTTCCCTCTCCGAGTGAGCTCTCCGCTGCAGTTGGGACATCCGCTACCGATCTTAACTCGCGTTTAAAAGGCAGATGCCAGTGCAAGTAATGCCTCCTAACACATTAGTCGCAGTTGGTCCTTGTCAGTTCCAAGGATCTTCATGATTCCAACTGTTGTCGCAATCTGTGACACATACATGGATTTCGTAGTAGTACTATTTACGTAACAGAAATATTTAAAAAGTGGTACTTGCAACGCAGAGGCATTGTGCGACACAACATTTTAACTACACTGTGGCATTAGAATGTATTAAGTCCCTTTAGCTTTGTAATTAAGGATCCCATCTGACATTTCTCCAACATCTGGAGAAATGGGGGCCTCCTCCTCCCCTTCTGGGCCTCCTTCCCACTCCGAGTGAGCTCTTCGCTGCAGTTGGGACGTTCGCTACCGAACTAAACTCGCGTTTAAAAGGGAGATGCCAGTGCAAGTAATGCCTCCTAACACATTAGTCGCAGTTGGTCCTTGTCAGTTCCAAGGATCTTCATGATTCCAACTGTTGTCGCAATCTGTGACACATACATGGAGGTCGTAGTAGTAATATTTATGTAGCAGAAATATTTAACAAGTGGTACTTGCAACGCAGAGGCATTGTGAGACACAACATTTTAACTACACTGTGGCATTAGAATGTATTAACTCCCTTTAGCTTAGTAATGAAGGAACCTATCTGACATTTCTCCAACATCTGGAGAAATGGGGGCCACCTCCTCCCCTTATAGCCCTCCTTCCCTCTCCGAGTGAGCTCTCCGCTGCAGTTGGGACGTTCGCTACTGGTCTAAACTCGCGTTTAAAAGGGAGATGAAAGTGCAAGTAATGACTCCTAACACATTAGTCGCAGTTGGTCCTTGTCAGTTGCAATGATCTTCATGATTCCAACTATTGTCGCAATCTGTGACACATACATGGAGGTTGTAGTAGTACTATTTATGTAGCAGAAATATTTAACAAGTGTTACTTGCATCGCAGAGGCATTGTGAGACACAACATTTTAACTCCACCGTGGCATTAGAATGTATTAAGTCCCTTTAGCTTTGTAATTAAGGAACCTATCTGACATTTCTCCAATATCTGGAGAAATAGGGGCCGCCTCCTCCTCCTCTTATAGCTCTCCTTCCCTCTCCGTGTGAGCTCTCCGCTGCAGTTGGGACGTTCGCTACCGATCTAAACTCGCGTCTAAAAGGGAGATGCCAGTGCAAGTAATGCCTCCTAACACATCAGTCGCAGTTGGTCCTTGTCAGTTCCAAGGATCTTCATGATTGCAACTGTTGTCGCCATCTGTGACACATACATGGAGGTCGGAGTAGTACTAATTATGTAGCAGAAATATTTATCAAGTGGTACTTGCAACGCAGAGGCATTGTGAGACACAACATTTTAACTACACTGTGGCATTAGAATGTATTAACTCCGTTTAGCTTTGTAATTAAGGATCATATCTGACATTTCTCCAATATCTGGAGAAATGTGGGCCTCCTCCTCCCCTTATAGCCCTCCTTCCCTCTCCGAGTGAGCTCTCCGCTGCAGTTGGGACGTTCGCTACCGATCTAAACTCGCGTTTAAAAGGGAGATGCCAGTGCAAGTAATGCCTCCTAACACATTAGTCGCAGTTGGTCCTTGTCAGTTCCAAGGATCTTCATGATTCCAACTGTTGTCGCAATCTGTGACACATACATGGATTTCGTAGTAGTACTATTAACGTAACAGAAATATTTAAAAAGTGGTACTTGCAACGCAAAGGCATTGTGCGACACAACATTTTAACTACACTGTGGCATTAGAATGTATTAAGTCCCTTTAGCTTTGTAATTAAGGATCCCATCTGACATTTCTCCAACATCTGGAGAAATGGGGGCCTCCTCCTCCCCTTATAGCCCTCCTTCCCTCTCCGAGTGAGCTCTCCGCTGCAGTTGGGACATCCGCTACCGATCTAAACTCGCGTTTAAAAGGGAGATGCCAGTGCAAGTAATGCCTCCTAACACATTAGTCGCAGTTGGTCCTTGTCAGTTCCAAGGATCTTCATGATTCCAACTGTTGTCGCAATCTGTGACACATACATGGATTTCGTAGTAGTACTATTTATGTAACAGGAATATTTAACAAGTGGTACTTGCAACGCAGAGGCATTGTGAGACACAACATTTTAACTACACTGTGGTATTAGAATGTATTAACTCAATTTAGCTTTGTAATTAAGGATCCTATCTGACATTTCTCCAATATCTGGAGAAATGGGGGCCTCCTCCTCCCCTTATAGCCCTCCTTCCCTCTCTGAGTGAGCTCTCCGCTGCAGTTGGGACATCCGCTACCGATCTAAACTCGCGTGTAAAAGGGAGATGACAGTGCAAGTAATGCCTCCTAACACATTAGTCGCAGTTGGTCCTTGTCAGTTCCAAGTATCTTCATGATTGCAACTGTTGTCGCAATCTGTGACACATACATGGAGGTCGGAGTAGTACTAAATATGTAGCAGAAATATTTAACAAGTGGTACTTGCAACGCAGAGGCATTGTGAGACACAACATTTTAACTACACTGTGGCATTAGAATGTATTAACTCCGTTTAGCTTTGTAATTAAGGATCATATCTGACATTTCTCCAATATCTGGAGAAATGGGGGCCTCCTCCTCCCCTTATAGCCCTCCTTCCCTCTCCGAGTGAGCTCTCCGCTGCAGTTGGGACGTTCGCTAACGATCTAAACTCGCGTTTAAAAGGGAGATGCCAGTGGAAGTAATGTCTCCTAACACATTAGTCGCAGTTGGTCCTTGTCAGTTCCAAGGATCTTCATGATTCCAACTATTGTCGCAATCTGTGACACATACATGGAGGTTGTAGTAGTACTATTTATGTAGCAGAAATATTTAACAAGTGTTACTTGCATCGCAGAGGCATTGTGAGACACAACATTTTAACTCCACTGTGGCATTAGAATGTATTAAGTCCCTTTAGCTTTGTAATTAAGGAACCTATCTGACATTTCTCCAATATCTGGAGAAATAGGGGCCGCCTCCTCCTCCTCTTATAGCTCTCCTTCCCTCTCCGTGTGAGCTCTCCGCTGCATTTGGGACGTTCGCTACCGATCTAAACTCGCGTCTAAAAGGGAGATGCCAGTGCAAGTAATGTCTCCTAACACATTAGTCGCAGTTGGTCCTTGTCAGTTCCAAGGATCTTCATGATTGCAACTGTTGTCGCAATCTGTGACACATACATGGAGGTCGGAGTAGTACTAATTATGTAGCAGAAATATTTAACAAGTGGTACTTGCAACGCAGAGGCATTGTGAGACACAACATTTTAACTACACTCTGGCATTAGAATGTATTAACTCCCTTTAGCTTTGTAATTAAGGATCCTATCTGACATTTCTCCAATATATGTAGAAATTGGGGCCTCCTCCTCCCCTTATAGCCCTCCTTCCCTCTCCGAGTGAGCTCTCCGCTGCAGTTGGGACGTTCGCCACCGAACTAAACTCGCGTTTAAAAGGGAGATGCCAGTGCAAGTAATGCCTCCTAACACATTAGTCGCAGTTGGTCCTTGTCAGTTCCAAGGATCTTCATGATTGCAACTGTTGTCGCAATCTGTGACACATACATGGATTTCGTAGTAGTACTATTTACGTAGCAGAAATATTTAAAAAGTGGTACTTGCAATGCAAGGGCATTGTGCGACACAACATTTTAACTACACTGTGGCATTAGAATGTATTAAGTCCCTTTAGCTTTGTAATTAAGGATCCCATCTGACATTTCTCCAACATCTGGAGAAATGGGGGCCTCCTCCTCCCCTTATAGCCCTCCTTCCCTCTCCGAGTGAGCTCTCCGCTGTAGTTGGGACGTTCGCTACCGATCTAAACTCGCGTTTAAAAGGGAGATGCCAGTGGAAGTAATGTCTCCTAACACATTAGTCGCAGTTGGTCCTTGTCAGTTCCAAGGATCTTCATGATTCCAACTATTGTCGCAATCTGTGACACATACATGGAGGTTGTAGTAGTACTATTTATGTAGCAGAAATATTTAACAAGTGTTACTTGCATCGCAGAGGCATTGTGAGACACAACATTTTAACTCCACTGTGGCATTAGAATGTATTAAGTCCCTTTAGCTTTGTAATTAAGGAACCTATCTGACATTTCTCCAATATCTGGAGAAATAGGGGCCGCCTCCTCCTCCTCTTATAGCTCTCCTTCCCTCTCCGTGTGAGCTGTCCGCTGCATTTGGGACGTTCGCTACCGATCTAAACTCGCGTCTAAAAGGGAGATGCCAGTGCAAGTAATGTCTCCTAACACATTAGTCGCAGTTGGTCCTTGTCAGTTCCAAGGATCTTCATGATTGCAACTGTTGTCGCAATCTGTGACACATACATGGAGGTCGGAGTAGTACTAATTATGTAGCAGAAATATTTAACAAGTGGTACTTGCAACGCAGAGGCATTGTGAGACACAACATTTTAACTACACTCTGGCATTAGAATGTATTAACTCCCTTTAGCTTTGTAATTAAGGATCCTATCTGACATTTCTCCAATATATGGAGAAATTGGGGCCTCCTCCTCCCCTTATAGCCCTCCTTCCCTCTCCGAGTGAGCTCTCCGCTGCAGTTGGGACATCCGCTATCGATCTAAACTCGCGTTTAAAAGGGAGATGCCAGTGCAAGTAATGCCTCCTAACACATTAGTCGCAGTTGGTCCTTGTCAGTTCCAAGGATCTTCATGATTGCAACTGTTGTCGCAATCTGTGACACATACATGGATTTCGTAGTAGAACTATTTATGTAACAGGAATATTTAACAAGTGGTACTTGCAACGCAGAGGCATTGTGAGACACAACATTTTAACTACACTGTGGCATTAGAATGTATTAACTCCGTTTAGCTTTGTAATTAAGGATCATATCTGACATTTCTCCAATATCTGGAGAAATGGGGGCCTCCTCCTCCCCTTATAGCCCTCCTTCCCTCTCCGAGTGAGCTCTCCGCAGCAGTTGGGACGTTCGCTACCGATCTAAACTCGCGTTTAAAAGGGAGATGCCAGTGCAAGTAATGCCTCCTAACACATTAGTCGCAGTTGGTCCTTGTCAGTTCCAAGGATCTTCATGATTCCAACTGTTGTCGCAATCTGTGACACATACATGGATTTCGTAGTAGTACTATTTACGTAACAGAAATATTTAAAAAGTGGTACTTGCAACGCAGAGGCATTGTGCGACACAACATTTTAACTACACTGTGGCATTAGAATGTATTAACTCCCTTTAGCTTTGTAATTAAGGATCCCATGTGACATTTCTCCAATATCTGGAGAAATGGGGGCCTCTTCCTCCCCTTATAGCCCTCCTTCCCTCTCCGAGTGAGCTCTCCGCTGCAGTTGGGACGTTCGCTACCGAACTAAACTCGCGTTTAAAAGGGAGATGCCAGGGGAAGTAATGCCTCCTAACACATTAGTCGCAGTTGGTCCTTGTCAGTTCCAAGGATCTTCATGATTGCAACTGTTGTCGCAATCTGTGACACATACATGGAGGTCGTAGTAGTACTATTTATGTAGCAGAAATATTTAACAAGTGGTACTTGCAACGCAGAGGCATTCTGAGACACAACATTTTAACTACACTGTGGCATTAGACTGTATTAACTCCGTTTAGCTTTGTAATTAAGGATCATATCTGACATTTCTCCAATATCTGGAGAAATGGGGGCCTCCTCCTACCCTTATAGCCCTCCTTCCCTCTCCGAGTAAGCTATCCGCAGCAGTTGGACGTTCGCTACCGATCTAAACTCGCGTTTAAAAGGGAGATGCCAGTGCAAGTAATGCCTCCTAACACATTAGTCGCAGTTGGTCCTTGTCAGTTCCAAGGATCTTCATGATTCCAACTGTTGTCCCAATCTGTGACACATACATGGAGGTCGTAGTAGTACTATTTATGTAGCAGAAATATTTAACAAGTGGTACTTGCAACGCAGAGGCATTGTGAGACACAACATTTTAACTACACTGTGGCATTAGAATGTATTAAGTCCCTTTAGCTTTGTAATGAAGGAACCTATCTGACATTTCTCCAATATCTGGAGAAATGGGATCCTCCTCCTCCCCTTATAGCCCTCCTTCCCTCTCCGAGTGAGCTCTCAGCTGCAGTTGGGACGTTCGCTACCGATCTAAACTCGCGTTTAAAAGGAAGATGCCAGTGCAAGTAATGCCTCCTAACACATTAGTCGCAGTTGGTCCTTGTCAGTTCCAAGGATCTTCATGATTGCAACTGTTGTCGCAATCTGTGACACATACATGGATTTCGTAGTAGTACTATTTACGTAGCAGAAATATTTAAAAAGTGGTACTTGCAACGCAAGGGCATTGTGAGACACAACATTTTAACTACACTGTGGCATTAGAATGTATTAAGTCCCTTTAGCTTTGTAATTAAGGATCCTATCTGACATTTCTCCAATATCTGGAGAAATGTGGGCCTCCTCCTACCCTTATAGCCCTCCTTCCCTCTCCGAGTGAGCTCTCCGCTGCAGTTGGGACGTTCGCTACCGATCTAAACTCGCGTTTAAAAGGGAGATGCCAGTGCAAGTAATGCCTCCTAACACATTAGTCGCAGTTGGTCCTTGTCAGTTCCAAGGATCTTCATGATTGCAACTGTTGTCGCAATATGTGACACATACATGGATTTCGTAGTAGTACTATTTATGTAACAGGAATATTTAACAAGTGGTACTTGCAACGCAGAGGCTTTGTGAGACACAACATTTTAACTACACTGTGGCATTAGAATGTATTAACTCCCTTTAGCTTTGTAATTAAGGATCCTATCTGACATTTCTCCAATATCTGGAGAAATGGGGGCCTCCTCCTCCCCTTATAGCCCTCCTTCCCTCTCCGAGTGAGCTCGCCGCTGCAGTTGGGACATCCGCTACCGATCTAAACTCGCGTTTAAAAGGGAGATGCCAGTGCAAGTAATGCCTCCTAACACATTAGTCGCAGTTGGTCCTTGTCAGTTCCAACGATCTTCATGATTCCAACTGTTGTCGCAATCTGTGACACATACATGGATTTCGTAGTAGTACTATTTATGTAACAGGAATATTTAACAAGTGGTACTTGCAACGCAGAGGCATTGTGAGACACAACATTTTAACTACACTGTGGCATTAGAATGTATTAACTCCCTTTAGCTTTGTAATTAAGGATCCTATCTGACATTTCTCCAATATCTGGAGAAATGGGGGCCTCCTCCACCCCTTATAGCCCTCCTTCCCTCTCCGAGTGAGCCCTCCGCTGCAGTTGGGGCATCCGCTACCGATCTAAACTCGCGTTTAAAAGGGAGATGCCAGTGCAAGTAATGCCTCCTAACACATTAGTCGCAGTTGGTCCTTGTCAGTTCCAAGGATCTTCATGATTGCAACTGTTGTCGCAATCTGTGACACATACATGGATTTCGTAGTAGAACTATTTATGTAACAGGAATATTTAACAAGTGGTACTTGCAACGCAGAGGCATTCTGAGACACAACATTTTAACTACACTGTGGCATTAGAATGTATTAACTCCCTTTAGCTTTGTAATTAAGGATCCTATCTGACATTTCTCCAATATCTGGAGAAATGGGGGCCTCCTCCTCCCCTTATAGCCCTCCTTCCCTCTCCGAGTGAGCTCTCCGCTGCAGTTGGGACATCCGCTACCGATCTTAACTCGCGTTTAAAAGGCAGATGCCAGTGCAAGTAATGCCTCCTAACACATTAGTCGCAGTTGGTCCTTGTCAGTTCCAAGGATCTTCATGATTCCAACTGTTGTCGCAATCTGTGACACATACATGGATTTCGTAGTAGTACTATTTACGTAACAGAAATATTTAAAAAGTGGTACTTGCAACGCAGAGGCATTGTGCGACACAACATTTTAACTACACTGTGGCATTAGAATGTATTAAGTCCCTTTAGCTTTGTAATTAAGGATCCCATCTGACATTTCTCCAACATCTGGAGAAATGGGGGCCTCCTCCTCCCCTTCTGGGCCTCCTTCCCACTCCGAGTGAGCTCTTCGCTGCAGTTGGGACGTTCGCTACCGAACTAAACTCGCGTTTAAAAGGGAGATGCCAGTGCAAGTAATGCCTCCTAACACATTAGTCGCAGTTGGTCCTTGTCAGTTCCAAGGATCTTCATGATTCCAACTGTTGTCGCAATCTGTGACACATACATGGAGGTCGTAGTAGTAATATTTATGTAGCAGAAATATTTAACAAGTGGTACTTGCAACGCAGAGGCATTGTGAGACACAACATTTTAACTACACTGTGGCATTAGAATGTATTAACTCCCTTTAGCTTAGTAATGAAGGAACCTATCTGACATTTCTCCAACATCTGGAGAAATGGGGGCCACCTCCTCCCCTTATAGCCCTCCTTCCCTCTCCGAGTGAGCTCTCCGCTGCAGTTGGGACGTTCGCTACTGGTCTAAACTCGCGTTTAAAAGGGAGATGAAAGTGCAAGTAATGACTCCTAACACATTAGTCGCAGTTGGTCCTTGTCAGTTGCAATGATCTTCATGATTCCAACTATTGTCGCAATCTGTGACACATACATGGAGGTTGTAGTAGTACTATTTATGTAGCAGAAATATTTAACAAGTGTTACTTGCATCGCAGAGGCATTGTGAGACACAACATTTTAACTCCACCGTGGCATTAGAATGTATTAAGTCCCTTTAGCTTTGTAATTAAGGAACCTATCTGACATTTCTCCAATATCTGGAGAAATAGGGGCCGCCTCCTCCTCCTCTTATAGCTCTCCTTCCCTCTCCGTGTGAGCTCTCCGCTGCAGTTGGGACGTTCGCTACCGATCTAAACTCGCGTCTAAAAGGGAGATGCCAGTGCAAGTAATGCCTCCTAACACATCAGTCGCAGTTGGTCCTTGTCAGTTCCAAGGATCTTCATGATTGCAACTGTTGTCGCCATCTGTGACACATACATGGAGGTCGGAGTAGTACTAATTATGTAGCAGAAATATTTATCAAGTGGTACTTGCAACGCAGAGGCATTGTGAGACACAACATTTTAACTACACTGTGGCATTAGAATGTATTAACTCCGTTTAGCTTTGTAATTAAGGATCATATCTGACATTTCTCCAATATCTGGAGAAATGTGGGCCTCCTCCTCCCCTTATAGCCCTCCTTCCCTCTCCGAGTGAGCTCTCCGCTGCAGTTGGGACGTTCGCTACCGATCTAAACTCGCGTTTAAAAGGGAGATGCCAGTGCAAGTAATGCCTCCTAACACATTAGTCGCAGTTGGTCCTTGTCAGTTCCAAGGATCTTCATGATTCCAACTGTTGTCGCAATCTGTGACACATACATGGATTTCGTAGTAGTACTATTAACGTAACAGAAATATTTAAAAAGTGGTACTTGCAACGCAAAGGCATTGTGCGACACAACATTTTAACTACACTGTGGCATTAGAATGTATTAAGTCCCTTTAGCTTTGTAATTAAGGATCCCATCTGACATTTCTCCAACATCTGGAGAAATGGGGGCCTCCTCCTCCCCTTATAGCCCTCCTTCCCTCTCCGAGTGAGCTCTCCGCTGCAGTTGGGACATCCGCTACCGATCTAAACTCGCGTTTAAAAGGGAGATGCCAGTGCAAGTAATGCCTCCTAACACATTAGTCGCAGTTGGTCCTTGTCAGTTCCAAGGATCTTCATGATTCCAACTGTTGTCGCAATCTGTGACACATACATGGATTTCGTAGTAGTACTATTTATGTAACAGGAATATTTAACAAGTGGTACTTGCAACGCAGAGGCATTGTGAGACACAACATTTTAACTACACTGTGGTATTAGAATGTATTAACTCAATTTAGCTTTGTAATTAAGGATCCTATCTGACATTTCTCCAATATCTGGAGAAATGGGGGCCTCCTCCTCCCCTTATAGCCCTCCTTCCCTCTCTGAGTGAGCTCTCCGCTGCAGTTGGGACATCCGCTACCGATCTAAACTCGCGTGTAAAAGGGAGATGACAGTGCAAGTAATGCCTCCTAACACATTAGTCGCAGTTGGTCCTTGTCAGTTCCAAGTATCTTCATGATTGCAACTGTTGTCGCAATCTGTGACACATACATGGAGGTCGGAGTAGTACTAAATATGTAGCAGAAATATTTAACAAGTGGTACTTGCAACGCAGAGGCATTGTGAGACACAACATTTTAACTACACTGTGGCATTAGAATGTATTAACTCCGTTTAGCTTTGTAATTAAGGATCATATCTGACATTTCTCCAATATCTGGAGAAATGGGGGCCTCCTCCTCCCCTTATAGCCCTCCTTCCCTCTCCGAGTGAGCTCTCCGCTGCAGTTGGGACGTTCGCTAACGATCTAAACTCGCGTTTAAAAGGGAGATGCCAGTGGAAGTAATGTCTCCTAACACATTAGTCGCAGTTGGTCCTTGTCAGTTCCAAGGATCTTCATGATTCCAACTATTGTCGCAATCTGTGACACATACATGGAGGTTGTAGTAGTACTATTTATGTAGCAGAAATATTTAACAAGTGTTACTTGCATCGCAGAGGCATTGTGAGACACAACATTTTAACTCCACTGTGGCATTAGAATGTATTAAGTCCCTTTAGCTTTGTAATTAAGGAACCTATCTGACATTTCTCCAATATCTGGAGAAATAGGGGCCGCCTCCTCCTCCTCTTATAGCTCTCCTTCCCTCTCCGTGTGAGCTCTCCGCTGCATTTGGGACGTTCGCTACCGATCTAAACTCGCGTCTAAAAGGGAGATGCCAGTGCAAGTAATGTCTCCTAACACATTAGTCGCAGTTGGTCCTTGTCAGTTCCAAGGATCTTCATGATTGCAACTGTTGTCGCAATCTGTGACACATACATGGAGGTCGGAGTAGTACTAATTATGTAGCAGAAATATTTAACAAGTGGTACTTGCAACGCAGAGGCATTGTGAGACACAACATTTTAACTACACTCTGGCATTAGAATGTATTAACTCCCTTTAGCTTTGTAATTAAGGATCCTATCTGACATTTCTCCAATATATGTAGAAATTGGGGCCTCCTCCTCCCCTTATAGCCCTCCTTCCCTCTCCGAGTGAGCTCTCCGCTGCAGTTGGGACGTTCGCCACCGAACTAAACTCGCGTTTAAAAGGGAGATGCCAGTGCAAGTAATGCCTCCTAACACATTAGTCGCAGTTGGTCCTTGTCAGTTCCAAGGATCTTCATGATTGCAACTGTTGTCGCAATCTGTGACACATACATGGATTTCGTAGTAGTACTATTTACGTAGCAGAAATATTTAAAAAGTGGTACTTGCAATGCAAGGGCATTGTGCGACACAACATTTTAACTACACTGTGGCATTAGAATGTATTAAGTCCCTTTAGCTTTGTAATTAAGGATCCCATCTGACATTTCTCCAACATCTGGAGAAATGGGGGCCTCCTCCTCCCCTTATAGCCCTCCTTCCCTCTCCGAGTGAGCTCTCCGCTGTAGTTGGGACGTTCGCTACCGATCTAAACTCGCGTTTAAAAGGGAGATGCCAGTGGAAGTAATGTCTCCTAACACATTAGTCGCAGTTGGTCCTTGTCAGTTCCAAGGATCTTCATGATTCCAACTATTGTCGCAATCTGTGACACATACATGGAGGTTGTAGTAGTACTATTTATGTAGCAGAAATATTTAACAAGTGTTACTTGCATCGCAGAGGCATTGTGAGACACAACATTTTAACTCCACTGTGGCATTAGAATGTATTAAGTCCCTTTAGCTTTGTAATTAAGGAACCTATCTGACATTTCTCCAATATCTGGAGAAATAGGGGCCGCCTCCTCCTCCTCTTATAGCTCTCCTTCCCTCTCCGTGTGAGCTGTCCGCTGCATTTGGGACGTTCGCTACCGATCTAAACTCGCGTCTAAAAGGGAGATGCCAGTGCAAGTAATGTCTCCTAACACATTAGTCGCAGTTGGTCCTTGTCAGTTCCAAGGATCTTCATGATTGCAACTGTTGTCGCAATCTGTGACACATACATGGAGGTCGGAGTAGTACTAATTATGTAGCAGAAATATTTAACAAGTGGTACTTGCAACGCAGAGGCATTGTGAGACACAACATTTTAACTACACTCTGGCATTAGAATGTATTAACTCCCTTTAGCTTTGTAATTAAGGATCCTATCTGACATTTCTCCAATATATGGAGAAATTGGGGCCTCCTCCTCCCCTTATAGCCCTCCTTCCCTCTCCGAGTGAGCTCTCCGCTGCAGTTGGGACATCCGCTATCGATCTAAACTCGCGTTTAAAAGGGAGATGCCAGTGCAAGTAATGCCTCCTAACACATTAGTCGCAGTTGGTCCTTGTCAGTTCCAAGGATCTTCATGATTGCAACTGTTGTCGCAATCTGTGACACATACATGGATTTCGTAGTAGAACTATTTATGTAACAGGAATATTTAACAAGTGGTACTTGCAACGCAGAGGCATTGTGAGACACAACATTTTAACTACACTGTGGCATTAGAATGTATTAAGTCCGTTTAGCTTTGTAATTAAGGATCCTATCTGACATTTCTCCAATATCTGGAGAAATGGGGGCCTCCTCCACCCCTTATAGCCCTCCTTCCCTCTCTGAGTGAGCTCTCCGCTGCAGTTGGGGCATCCGCTACCGATCTAAACTCGCGTTTAAAAGGGAGATGCCAGTGCAAGTAATGCCTCCTAACACATTAGTCGCAGTTGGTCCTTGTCAGTTCCAAGGATCTTCATGATTGCAACTGTTGTCGCAATCTGTGACACATACATGGATTTCGTAGTAGAACTATTTATGTAACAGGAATATTTAACAAGTGGTACTTGCAACGCAGAGGCATTGTGAGACACAACATTTTAACTACACTGTGGCATTAGAATGTATTAACTCCCTTTAGCTTTGTAATTAAGGATCCTATCTGCCATTTCTCCAATATCTGGAGAAATGGTGGCCTCCTCCTCCCCTTATAGCCCTCCTTCCCTCTCCGAGTGAGCTCTCCGCTGCAGTTGGGACATCCGCTACCGATCTTAACTCGCGTTTAAAAGGCAGATGCCAGTGCAAGTAATGCCTCCTAACACATTAGTCGCAGTTGGTCCTTGTCAGTTCCAAGGATCTTCATGATTCCAACTGTTGTCGCAATCTGTGACACATACATGGATTTCGTAGTAGTACTATTTACGTAACAGAAATATTTAAAAAGTGGTACTTGCAACGCAGAGGCATTGTGCGACACAACATTTTAACTACACTGTGGCATTAGAATGTATTAAGTCCCTTTAGCTTTGTAATTAAGGACCCATCTGACATTTCTCCAACATCTGGAGAAATGGGGGCTTCCTCCTCCCCTTATAGCCCTCCTTCCCTCTCCGAGTGAGCTCTCCGCTGCAGTTGGGACGTTCGCTACCGAACTAAACTCGCGTTTAAAAGGGAGATGCCAGTGCAAGTAATGCCTCCTAACACATTAGTCGCAGTTGGTCCTTGTCAGTTCCAAGGATCTTCATGATTCCAACTGTTGTCGCAATCTGTGACACATACATGGAGGTCGTAGTAGTAATATTTATGTAGCAGAAATATTTAACAAGTGGTACTTGCAACACAGAGGCATTGTGAGACACAACATTTTAACTACACTGTGGCATTAGAATGTATTAACTCCGTTTAGCTTTGTAATTAAGGATCATATCTGACATTTCTCCAACATCTGGAGAAATGGGGGCCACCTCCTCCCCTTATAGCCCTCCTTCCCTCTCCGAGTGAGCTCTCCGCTGCAGTTGGGACGTTCGCTACCGATCTAAACTCGCGTTTAAAAGGGAGATGCCAGTGCAAGTAATGACTCCTAACACATTAGTCGCAGTTGGTCCTTGTCAGTTCCAAGGATCTTCATGATTGCAACTGCTGTCGCAATCTGTGACACATACATGGATTTCGTAGTAGTACTATTTATGTAGCAGAAATATTTAACAAGTGGTACTTGCAACGCAGAGGCATTGTGAGACACAAAATTTTAACTACACTCTGGTTTTAGAATGTATTAACTCCCTTTAGCTTTGTAATGAAGGATCATATCTGACATTTCTCCAATATCTGGAGAAATGGGGGCCTTCTCCTCCCCTCATAGCCTTCCTACCCTCTCCGAGTGAGCTCTCCGCTGCAGTTGGGACGTTCGCTACCGATCTAAACTCGCGTTTAAAAGTTAGATGCCAGTGCAAGTAATGCCTCCTAACACATTAGTCGCAGTTGGTCCTTGTCAGTTCCAAGGATCTTCATGATTGCAACTGTTGTCGCAATCTGTGACACATACATGGATTTCGTAGTAGTACTATTTATGTAACAGGAATATTTAACAAGTGGTACTTGCAACGCAGAGGCATTGTGAGACACAACATTTTAACTACACTGTGGCATTAGAATGTATTAAGTCCCTTTAGCTTTGTAATTAAGGATCCTATCTGAAATTTCTCCAATATCTGGAGAAATTGGGGCCTCCTCCTCCCCTTATAGCCCTCCTTCCCTCGCCGAGTGAGCTCTCCGCTGCAGTTGGGACATCCACTACCGATCTAAACTCGTGTTTAAAAGGGAGATGCCAGTGGAAGTAATGCCTCCTAACACATTAGTCGCAGTTGGTCCTTGTCAGTTCCAAGGATCTTCATGATTGCAACTGTTGTCGCAATCTGTGACACATACATAGAGGTCGTAGTAGTACTATTTATGTAGCAGAAATATTTAACAAGTGGTACTTGCAACGCAGAGGCATTGTGAGACACAACATTTTAACTACACTGTGGCATTAGACTGTATTAACTCCGTTTAGCTTTGTAATTAAGGATCCTATCTGACATTTCTCCAATATCTGGAGAATTGGGGGCCTCCTCCTACCCTTAAAGCCCTCCTTCCCTCTCCGAGTAAGCTCTCCGCAGCAGTTGGACGTTCGCTACCGATCTAAACTCGCGTTTAAAAGGGAGATGCCAGTGCAAGTAATGCCTCCTAACACATTAGTCGCAGTTGGTCCTTCTCAGTTCCAAGGATCTTCATGATTCCAACTGTTGTCGCAATCTGTGACACATACATGGAGGTCGTAGTAGTACTATTTATGTAGCAGAAATATTTAACAAGTGGTACCTGCAACGCAGAGGCATTGTGAGACACAACATTTTAACTACACTGTGGCATTAGAATGTATTAACTCCCTTTAGCTTTGTAATGAAGGAACCTATCTGACATTTCTCCAATATCTGGAGAAATGGGATCCTCCTCCTCCCCTTATAGCCCTCCTTCCCTCTCCGAGTGAGCTCTCAGCTGCAGTTGGGACGTTCGCTACCGATCTAAACTCGCGTTTAAAAGGGAGATGCCAGTGCAAGTAATGCCTCCTAACACATTAGTCGCAGTTGGTCCTTGTCAGTTCCAAGGATCTTCATGATTGCAACTGTTGTCGCAATCTGTGACACATACATGGATTTCGTAGTAGTACTATTTACGTAGCAGAAATATTTAAAAAGTGGTACTTGCAACGCAAGGGCATTGTGAGACACAACATTTTAACTACACTGTGGCATTAGAATGTATTAAGTCACTTTAGCTTTGTAATTAAGGATCCTATCTGACATTTCTCCAATATCTGGAGAAATGTGGGCCTCCTCCTACCCTTATAGCCCTCCTTCCCTCTCCGAGTGAGCTCTCCGCTGCAGTTGGGACGTTCGCTACCGATCTAAACTCGCGTTTAAAAGGGAGATGCCAGTGCAAGTAATGCCTCCTAACACATTAGTCGCAGTTGGTCCTTGTCAGTTCCAAGGATCTTCATGATTGCAACTGTTGTCGCAATCTGTGACACATACATGGAGGTCGTAGTAGTACGATTTATGTAGCAGAAATATTTAACAAGTGGTACTTGCAACGCAAGGGCATTGTGAGACACAACATTTTAACTACACTGTGGCATTAGAATGTATTAAGTCCGTTTAGCTTTGTAATTAAGGATCCTATCTGCCATTTCTCCAATATCTGGAGAAATGTGGGCCTCCTCCTACCCTTATAGCCTTCCTTCCCTCTCCGAGTGAGCTCTCCGCTGCAGTTGGGACGTTCGCTACCGATCTAAACTCGGTTTTAAAGGGAGATGCCAGTACAAGTAATGCCTCCTAACACATTAGTCGCTGTTGGTCCTTGTCAGTTCCAAGGATCTTCATGATTGCAACTGTTGTCGCAATCTGTGACACATACATGGAGGTCGTAGTAGTACTATTTATGTAGCAGAAATATTTAGCAAGTGGTACTTGCAACGCAAGGGCATTGTGAGACACAACATTTTAACTACACTGTGGCATTAGAATGTATTAAGTCCCTTTAGCTTTGTAATTAAGGATCCTATCTGACATTTCTCCAATATCTGGAGAAATGTGGGCCTCCTCCTACCCTTATAGCCCTCCTTCCCTCTCCGAGTGAGCTCTCCGCTGCAGTTGGGACGTTCGCTACCGATCTAAATTCGCGTTTAAAAGGGAGATGCCAGTGCAAGTAATGCCTCCTAACACATTAGTCGCAGTTGGTCCTTGTCAGTTCCAAGGATCTTCATGATTGCAACTGTTGTCGCAATCTGTGACACATACATGGAGGTCGTAGTAGTACTATTTATGTAGCAGAAACATTTAACAAGTGGTACTTGCAACGCAGAGGCATTGTGAGACACAACATTTTAACTACACTGTGGCATTAGATTGTATTAAGTCCGTTTAGCTTTGTAATTAAGGATCCTATCTGACATTTCTCCAATATCTGGAGAAATGTGGGCCTCCTCCTACCCTTATAGCCCTCCTTCCCTCTCCGATTGAGCTCTCCGCTGCAGTTGGGACGTTCGCTACCGATCTAAACTCGCGTTTAAAAGGGAGATGCCAGTGCAAGTAATGCCTCCTAACACATTAGTCGCAGCTGGTCCTTGTCGGTTCCAAGGATCTTCATGATTGCAACTGTTGTCGCAATCTGTGACACATACATGGATTTCGTAGTAGTACTATTTACGTAGCAGAAATATTTAAAAAGTGGTACTTGCAACGCAAGCGCATTGTGAGACACAACATTTTAACTACACTGTGGCATTAGAATGCATTAAGTCCCTTTAGCTTTGTAATTAAGGATCCTATCTGACATTTCTCCAATATCTGGAGAAATGTGGGCCTCCTGCTACCCTTATAGCCTTCCTTCCCTCTCCGAGTGAGCTCTCCGCTGCAGTTGGGACGTTCGCTACCGATCTAAACTCGCCTTTAAAAGGGAGATGCCAGTGCAAGTAATGCCTCCTAACACATTAGTCGCAGTTGGTCCTTGTCAGTTCCAAGGATCTTCATGATTGCAACTGTTGTCGCAATCTGTGACACATACATGGAGGTCGTAGTAGTACTATTTATGTAGCAGGAATATTTAACAAGTGGTACTTGCAACGCAGAGGCATTGTGAGACACAACATTTTAACTACACTGTGGCATTAGAATGTATTAAGTCCGTTTCGCTTTGTAATTAAGGATCCTATCTGACATTTTTCCAATATCTGGAGAAATGTGGGCCTCCTCCTACCCTTATAGCACTCCTTCCCTCTCCGAGTGAGCTCTCCGCTGCAGTTGGGACGTTCGCTACCGATCTAAACTCGCGTTTAAAAGGGAGATGCCAGTGCAAGTAATGCCTCCTAACACATTAGTCGTAGTTGGTCCTTGTCAGTTCCAAGGATCTTCATGATTGCAACTGTTGTCGCAATCTGTGACACATACATGGATTTCGTTGTAATACTATTTACATAGCAGAAATATTTAAAATGTGGTACTTGCAACGCAAGGGCATTGTGAGACACAACATTTTAACTACACTGTGGCATTAGAATGTATTAAGTCTCTTTAGCTTCGTAATTAAGGATCCTATCTGACATTTCTCTAATATCTGAAGAAATGGGGGCCTCCTCCTCCCCTTATAGCCCTCCTTCCCTCTTCGAGTGAGCTCTCCGCTGCAGTTGGGACGTTCGCTACCGATCTAAACTCGCGTTTAAAAGGGAGATGGCAGTGGAAGTAATGCCTCCTAACACATTAGTCGTAGTTGGTCCTTGTCAGTTCCAAGGATCTTCATGATTGCAACTGTTGTCGCAATCTGTGACACATACATGGATTTCGTAGTAGTACTATTTACATAGCAGAAATATTTAAAAAGTGGTACTTGCAACGCAGAGGCATTGTGAGACACAACATTTTATCTACACTGTGGCATTAGAATGTATTAACTCCCTTTAGCTTTGTAATTAAGGATCATATCTGACATTTCTCCAATATCTGGAGAAATGGGGGCCTCCTCCTCCCCTTATAGCCCTCCTTCCCTCTCCGAGTGAGCACTCCGCTGCAGTTGGGACGTTCGCTACCGATCTAAACTCGCGTTTAAAAGGGAGATGCCAGTGCAAGTAACGACTCCTAACACATTAGTCGCAGTTGGTCCTTGTCAGTTGCAATGATCTTCATGATTACAACTATTGTCGCAATCTGTGACACATACATGGATTTCGTAGTAGTACTATTTATGTAGCAGAAATATTTAACGAGTGGTACTTGCTACGCAGAGGCATTGTGAGACACAACATTTTAACTACACTGTGGCATTAGAATGTATTAAGTCCCTTTAGCTTTGTAATGAAGGATCATATCTGACATTTCTCCAATATCTGGAGAAATGGGGGCCTCCTCCTCCCCTTATAGCCCTCCTTCCCTCTCCGAGTGAGCTCTCCGCTGCAGTTGGGTCGTTCGCTACAGATCTAAACTCGCGTTTAAAAGGGAGATGCCAGTGCAAGTAACGACTCCTAACACATTAGTCGCAGTTGGTCCTTGTCAGTTGCAATGATCTTCATGATTCCAACTTATGTCGCAATCTGTGACACATACATGGAGGTTGTAGTAGTACTATTTATGTAGCAGAAATATTTAACAAGTGGTACTTGCAACGCAGAGGCATTGTGAGACACAACATTTTAACTACACTGTGGCATTAGAATGTATTAAGTCCCTTTAGCTTTGTAATTAAGGATCCTATCTGACATTTCTCCAATATCTGGAGAAATGGGGGCCTCCTCCTTCTCTTATAGCCCTCCTTCCCTCTCTGAGTGAGCTCTCCGCTGCAGTTGGGACGTTCGCTACCGATCTAAACTCGCGTTTAAAAGGGAGATGACAGTGCAAGTAATGCCTCCTAACACATTAGTCGCAGTTGGTCCTTGTCAGTTCCAAGGATCTTCATGATTGCAACTGTTGTCGCAATGTGTGACACATACATGGAGGTCGTAGTAGTACTATTTATGTAGCAGAAATATTTAACAAGTGGTACTTGAAACGCAGAGGCATTGTGAGACACAACATTTTAACTACACTGTGGCATTAGAATGTATTAAGTCCCTTTAGCTTTGTAATTAAGGATCATATCTGACATTTCTCCAATATCTGGAGAAATCTGGGCCTCCTCCTCCCCTTATAGCCCTCCTTCCCTCTCCGAGTGAGCTCTCCGCTGCAGTTGGGTCGTTCGCTACCGATCTAAACTCGCGTTTAAAAGTGAGATGCCAGTGCAAGTAACGACTCCTAACACATTAGTCGCAGTTGGTCCTTGTCAGTTGCAATGATCTTCATGATTCCAACTATTGTCGCAATCTGTGACACATACATGGCGGTTGTAGTAGTACTATTTATGTAGAAGAAATATTTAACAAATGGTACTTGCAACGCAGAGGCATTGTGAGACACAACATTTTAACTACACTTTGGCATTAGAATGTATTAACTCCCTTTAGCTTTGTAATTAAGGATCATATCTGACATTTCTCCAATATCTTGAGAAATGGGGGCCTCCTCCTCCCCTTATAGCCCTCCTTCCCTCTCCGAGTGAGCTCTCCGCTGCAGTTGGGTCGTTCGCTACCGATCTAAACTCGCGTTTAAAAGGGAGATGCCAGTGCAAGTAACGACTCCTAACACATTAGTCGCAGTTGGTCCTTGTCAGTTGCAATGATCTTCATGATTCCAACTATTGTCGCAATCTGTGACACATACATGGAGGTTGTAGTAGTACTATTTATGTAGCAGAAATATTTAACAAGTGGTATTGCAACGCAAGCGCATTGTGAGACACAACATTTTAACTACACTGTGGCATTAGAATGTATTAAGTCCGTTTAGCTTTGTAAGTAAGGATCCTATCTGACATTTCTCCAATATCTGGAGAAATGGGGGCCTCCTCCTTCTCTTATACCCCTCCTTCCCTCTCCGAGTGAGCTCTCCGCTGCAGTTGGGACGTTCGCTACCGATCTAAACTCGCGTTTAAAAGGGAGATGCCAGTGCAAGTAATGCCTCCTAACACATTAGTCGCAGTTGGTCCTTGTCAGTTCCAAGCATCTTCATGATTGCAACTGTTGTCGCAATCTGTGACACATACATGGAGGTCGTAGTAGTACTATTTATGTAGCAGAAATATTTAACAAGTGGTACTTGCAACGCAGAGGCATTGTGAGACACAACATTTTAACTACACTGTGGCATTAGAATGTATTAAGTCCCTTTAGCTTTGTAATTAAGGATCCTATCTGACATTTCTCCAATATCTGGAGAAATGGGGGCCTCCTCCTTCTCTTATAGCCCTCCTTCCCTCTCCGAGTGAGCTCTCCGCTGCAGTTGGGACGTTCGCTACCGATCTAAACTCGCTTTTAAAAGGGAGATGCCAGTGCAAGTATTGCCTCCTAACACATTAGTCGCAGTTTGTCCTTGTCAGTTCCAAGGATCCTCATGATTGCAACTGTTGTCGCAATCTGTGCCACATACATGGAGGTCGTAGTAGTACTATTTATGTAGCAGAAATATTTAACAAGTGGTACTTGCAACGCAGAGGCATTGTCAGACACAACATTTTAACTACACTGTGGCATTAGAATGTATTAACTCCGTTTAGCTTTGTAATTAAGGATCCTATCTGTCAGTTCTCCAATATCTGGAGAAATGGGGGCCTCCTCCTCCCCTTATAGCCCTCCTTCCCTCTCCGAGTGAGCTCTCCGCTGCAGTTGGGACGTTCGCTACCGATCTAAACTCGCGTTTAAAAGGGAGATGCCAGTGCAAGTAATGCCTCCTAACACATTAGTCGCAGTTGGTCCTTGTCAGTTCCAAGGATCTTCATGATTGCAACTGTTGTCGCAATCTGTGCCACATACATGGAGGTCGTAGTAGTACTATTTATGTAGCAGAAATATTTAACAAGTGGTACTTGCAACGCAGAGGCATTGTCAGACACAACATTTTAACTACACTGTGGCATTAGAATGTATTAACTCCGCTTAGCTTTGTAATTAAGGATCCTATCTGACATTTCTCCAATATCTGGAGAAATAGGGGCCTCCTCCTCCCCTTATAGCCCTCCTTCCCTCTCCGAGTGAGCTCTCCGCTGCAGTTGGGTCGTTCGCTACCGATCCTAACTCGCGTTTAAAAGGGAGATGCCAGTGCAAGTAATGCCTCCTAACATATTAGTCGCAGTTGGTCCTTGTCAGTTCCAAAGTTCGTCATGATTGCAACTGTTGTCGCAATCTGTGACACATACATGGAGGTCGTAGTAATACTATTTATGTAGCAGAAATATTTAACAAGTGGTACTTGCAACGCAGAGGCATTGTGAGACACAACATTTTAACTACACTGTGGCATTAGAATGTATTAACTCCCTTTAGCTTTGTAATTAAGGATCCTATCTGACATTTCTCCAATATCTGGAGAAATAGGGCGCCTCCTCCTCCCCTTATAGCCCTCCTTCCCTCTCCGAGTGAGCTCTCCGCTGCAGTTGGGACGTTCGCTACCGATCTAAACTCGCGTTTAAAAGGGAGATGACAGTGCAAGTGTTGACTCCTAACACATTAGTCGCAGTTGGTCCTTGTCAGTTCCAAGGATCTTCATGATTGCAACTGTTGTCGCAATTTGTGACACATACATGGATTTCGTAGTAGTACTATTTACGTAGCAGAAATTTTTAAAAAGTGGTACTTGCAACGCAGAAGCATTGTGAGACTCAACATTTTAACTACACTGTGGCATTAGAATGTATTAAGTCCCTTTAGCTTTGTAATTAAGGATCCTATCTGACATTTCTCCAACATCTGGAGAAATGGGATCCTTCTCCTCCCCTTATAGCCCTCCTTCCTTCTCCGAGTGAGCTCTCAGCTACAGTTGGGACGTTCGCTACCGATCTAAACTTGCGTTTAAAATGGAGATGCCAGTGCAAGTAATGCCTCCTAACGCATTAGTCGCAGTTGGTCCTTGTCAGTTCCAAGGATCTTCATGATTGCAACTGTTGTCGCAATCTGTGACACATACATGGAGGTCGTAGTAGTACTATTTATGTAGCAGAAATATTTAACAAGTGGTACTTGCAACGCAGAGGCATTGTGAGACACAACATTTTAACTACACTGTGGCATTAGAATGTATTAACTCCCTTTAGCTTTCTTATGAAGGAACCTATCTGACATTTCTCCAATATCTGGAGAAATGGGATCCTCCTCCTCCCCTTATAGCCCTCCTTCCCTCTCCGAGTGAGCTCTCAGCTGCAGTTGGGACGTTCGCTACCGATATAAACTCGCGTTTAAAAGGGAGATGCCAGTGCAAGTAATGCCTCCTAACACATTAGTCGCAGTTGGTCCTTGTCAGTTCCAAGGATCATCATGATTGCAACTGTTGTCGCAATGTGTGACACATACATGGAGGTCGTAGTAGTACTATTTATGTAGCAGAAATATTTAACAAGTGGTACTTGCAACGCAGATGCAATGTGAGACACAACATTTTAACTACGCTGTTGCATTAGAATGTATTAAGTCCCTTTAGCTTTGTAATTAAGGCTCCTATCTGACATTTCTCCAATATCTGGAGAAATGGGGGCCTCCTCCTCATCTTATAGCCCTCCTTCCCTCTCCGAGTGAGCTCTCCGCTGCAGTTGGTACGTTCGCTACCGATCTAAACTCGCGTTTAAAAGCGAGATGCCAGTGCAAGTAATGCCTCCTAACACATTAGTCGCAGTTGGTCATTGTCAGTTGCAATGATCTTCATGTTTGCAACTGTTGTCGCAATCTGTGACACATACATGGAGGTTGTAGTAGTACTATTTATGTAGCAGAAATATTTAACAAGTGGTACTTGCAACGCAGAGGCATTGTGAGACACAACATTTTAACTACACTGTGGCATTAGAATGTATTAAGTCCCTTTAGCTTTGTAATTAAGGCTCCTATCTGACATTTCTCCAATATCTGGAGAAATGGGATCCTCCTCCTCCCTTTATAGCCCTCCTTCCCTCTCCGAGTGAGCTCTCAGCTGCAGTTGGGACGTTCGCTACCGATCTAAACTCGCGTTTAAAAGCGAGATGCCAGTGCAAGTAATGCCTCCTAACACATTAGTCGCAGTTGGTCATTGTCAGTTGCAATGATCTTCATGATTCCAACTATTGTCGCAATCTGTGACACATACATGGAGGTCGTAGTAGTAATATTTATGTAGCAGAAATATTTAACAAGTGGTACCTGCAACGCAGATGCATTGTGAGACACAACATTTTAACTACACTGTGGCATTAGAATGTATTAACTCCCTTTAGCTTTGTAATGAAGGAACCTATCTGACATTTCTCCAATATCTGGAGAAATGGGGGCCTCCTCCTCATCTTATAGCCCTCCTTCCCGCTCCGAGTGAGCTCTCCGCTGCAGTTGGGACGTTCGCTACCGATCTAAACTCGCGTTTAAAAGGGAGATGCCAGTGCAAGTAATGCCTCCTAACACATTAGTCGCAGTTGGTCCTTGTCAGTTCCAAGGATCTTCATGATTGCAACTGTTGTCGCAATGTGTGACACATACATGGAGGTCGTAGTAGTACTATTTATGTAGCAGAAATATTTAACAAGTGGTACCTGCAACGCAGAGGCATTGTGAGACACAACATTTTAACTACACTGTGGCATTAGAATGTATTAACTCCCTTTAGCTTTGTAATGAAGGAACCTATCTGACATTTCTCCAATATCTGGAGAAATGGGATCCCCCTCCTCCCCTTATAGCCCTCCTTCCCTCTCCGAGTGAGCTCTCAGCTGCAGTTGGGACGTTCGCTACCGATCCTAACTCGCGTTTAAAAGCGAGATGCCAGTGCAAGTAATGCCTCCTAACACATTAGTCGCAGTTGGTCATTGTCAGTTGCAATGATCTTCATGATTGCAACTGTTGTCGCAATCTGTAACACATACATGGAGGTCGTAGTAGTACTATTTATATAGCAGAAATATTTAACAAGTGGTACTTGCAACGCAGAGGCATTGTGAGACACAACATTTTAACTACACTGTGGCATTAGAATGTATTAAGTCCCTTTAGCTTTGTAATTAAGGCTCCTATCTGACATTTCTCCAATATCTGGAGAAATAGGGGCCTCCTCCTCATCTTATAGCCCTCCTTCCCTCTCCGAGTGAGCTCTCCGCTGCAGTTGGGACGTTCGCTACCGATCTAAACTCGCGTTTAAAAGCGAGATGCCAGTGCAAGTAATGACTCCTAACACATTAGTCGCAGTTGGTCATTGTCAGTTGCAATGATCTTCATGATTCCAACTATTGTCGCAATCTGTGACACATACATGGACGTCGTAGTAGTAATATTTATGTAGCAGAAATATTTAACAAGTGGTACCTGCAACGCAGAGGCATTGTGAGACACAACATTTTAACTACACTGTGGCATTAGAATGTATTAACTCCCTTTAGCTTTGTAATGAAAGAACCTATCTGACTTTTCTCCAATATCTGGAGAAATGGGATCCTCCTCCTCCCCTTATAGCCCTCCTTCCCTCTCCGAGTGAGCTCTCAGCTGCAGTTGGGACGTTCGCTACCGATCTAAACTCGCGTTTAAAAGGGAGATGCCAGTGCAAGTAATGCCTCCTAACACATTAGTCGCAGTTGGTCCTTGTCAGTTCCAAGGATCTTCATGATTCCAACTGTTGTCGCAAACTATGACACATAAATTGAGGTCGAAGTAGTACTATTTATGTAGCAGAAATATTTAACAAGTGGTACTTGCAACGCAGATGCAATGTGAGACACAACATTTTAACTACACTGTGGCATTAGAATGTATTAAGTCCCTTTAGCTTTGTAATTAAGGCTCCTATCTGACATTTCTCCAATATCTGGAGAAATGGGGGCCTCCTCCTCATCTTATAGCCCTCCTTCCCTCTCCGAGTGAGCTCTCCGCTGCAGTTGGGACGTTCGCTACCGATCTAAACTCGCGTTTAAAAGCGAGATGCCAGTGCAAGTAATGCCTCCTAACACATTAGTCGCAGTTGGTCATAGTCGGTTGCAATGATCTTCATGATTGCAACTGTTGTCGCAATCTGTGACACATACATGGAGGTCGTAGTAGTACTATTTATATAGCAGAAATATTTAACAAGTGGTACTTGCAACGCAGAGGCATTGTGAGACACAACATTTTAACTACACTGTGTCATTAGAATGTATTAAGTCCCTTTAGCTTTGTAATTAAGGCTCCTATCTGACATTTCTCCAATATCTGGAGAAATGGGGGTCTCCTCCTCATCTTATAGCCCTCCTTCCCTCTCCGAGTGAGCTCTCCGTTGCAGTTGGGACGTTCGCTACCGATCTAAACTCGCGTTTAAAAGCGAGATGCCAGTGCAAGTAATGCCTCCTAACACATTAGTCGCAGTTGGTCATTGTCAGTTGCAATGATCTTCATGATTCCAACTATTGTCGCAATCTGTGACACATACATGGAGGTCGTAGTAGTAATATTTATGTAGCAGAAATATTTAACAAGTGGTACCTGCAACGCAGAGGCATTGTGAGACACAACATTTTAACTACACTGTGGCATTACAATGTATTAACTCCCTTTAGCTTTGTAATGAAGGAACCTATCTGACATTTCTCCAATATCTGGAGAAATGGGATCCTTCTCCTCCCCTTATAGCCCTCCTTCCTTCTCCGAGTGAGCTCTCAGCTACAGTTGGGACGTTCGCTACCGATCTAAACTTGCGTTTAAAATGGAGATGCCAGTGCAAGTAATGCCTCCTAACACATTAGTCGCAGTTGGTCCTTGTCAGTTCCAAGGATCTTCATGATTGCAACTGTTGTCGCAATCTGTGACACATACATGGAGGTCGTAGTAGTACTATTTATGTAGCAGAAATATTTAACAAGTGGTACTTGCAACGCAGAGGCATTGTGAGACACAACATTTTAACTACACTGTGGCATTAGAATGTATTAACTCCCTTTAGCTTTGTAATTAAGGATCATATCTGACATTTCTCCAATATCTGGAGAAATGTGGGCCTCCTCCTCCCCTTATAGCCCTCCTTCCCTCTCCGAGTGAGCTCTCCGCTGCAGTTGGGACGTTCGCTACCGATCTAAACTCGCGTTTAAAAGGGAAATGCCAGTGGAAGTAATGCCTCCTAACACATTAGTCGCAGTTGGTCCTTGTCAGTTGCAATGATCTTCGTGATTCCAACTATTGTCGCGATCTGTGACACACGCATGGAGGTCGTAGTAGTACTATTTATGTAGCAGAAATATTTAACAAATGGTACTTGCAACGCAGAGGCATTGTGAGCCACAAAATTTTAATTACACTGTGGTATTAGAATGTATTAAGTCCCTTTAGCTTTGCAATTAAGGATTGTATCTGACATTTCTGCATTATCTGGAGAAAGGGGGGCCTCCTCCTTCCCTTATAGCCCTCCTTCCCTCTCCGAGTGAGCTCTCCTTTGCAGTTGGGACGTTCGTAACCGATCTTAACTCGCGGTTTAAAGGGAGATGCCAGTGCAAGTGATGCTTCCTAACACATTATTCGCAGTTGGTCCTTGTCAGTTCCAAGGATCTTCATGATTCCAACTGTTGTTGCAATCTGAGACACACACATGGAGGTCGTAGTAGTACTATTTATGTAGCAGAAATACTTAACAAGTGGTACTTGCAATGCAGACTCATTGTGAGCCGCAAAATTTTAACTAGATTGTGGCATTAGAATGTATTAAGTCCCTTTAGCTTTGTAGTTAAGGATTGTATCCGACATTTCTGCATTATCTGGAAAATGGGGGCCACCTCCTCCCCTTACAGCCCTCCTTACCTCTCCGAATGGGTCTTCTGCGGCAATTGCGACGTTTCCTACCGTCCTAAATACTCGTTCTACAGACATAAATCACCGCAATTTTTCCTGCCAGTTGCAAGGATCTTGATGATTCCAACAGTTGTCGCAAAGTGTGACTGATACATGGAGGTCGTAGTAGTACTATTTATGTAGCAGAAATATTTAACAAGTGGTACTTGCAACGCAGACTCATTGTGAGCCACAAAATTTTAACTAGACTGTGGCATTAGAATGTATTAAGTCCCTTTAGCTTTGTAGTTAAGGATTGTATCTGACATTTCTGCATTATCTGGAGAAATGGGGCCACCTCCTCCCCTTACAGCCCTCCTTACCTCTCCGAATGAGTCTTCTGCGGCAATTGCGACGTTTCCTACCGTCCTAAATACTCGTTCTACAGACATAAATCACCGCAATTTTTCCTGCCAGTTGCAAGGATCTTGATGATTCCAACAGTTGTCGCAAAGTGTGACTGATACATGGAGGTCGTCGTAGTACGAGTTACGTTTCACAGATATTTAACAAGTGGTATATGCAACGCAGATTAATCGTGAGCCGCAAAATTTTTCGTCGACTGTGACATTAGAATGAAATACGTCCCTTTAGGTTTGTAGCTACAGAACCTAGCTTTTCATTTCTCCATTAGTTGGAGAAATGTGGGCCTCCTCCTCCCCTTACAGCCCTCCTTCCCTCTCCGAATGAGTCCTCTGTGGCAATTGCGACGTTTCCTACCGCCCTAAACTAGCGTTCTACAGACATAAATCACAGCAATTTTTTCTGCCAGTTCCAAGTATCTTGATGATTCCAACAGTTGTCTCAAAGTATGACTGATACATGGAGGTCGTCGTAGTACGAGTTATGTTTCACAGATATTTAACAAGTGGTATATGCAACGCAAGTTAATCGTGAGCCGCAAAATTTTTCGTCGACTGTGACATTAGAATGAAATACGTCCCTTTAGCTTTGTAACCATAGAACCTATCTTAAGATTTGACCACTAGTTGGAAAAATGTGGGCCTTCTCCTACCCTTACAGCCCTCCTTCCCTCACCGAATGATCCTTGTGCGGCAATTGCAACATTAGCTACCAACCTGTACTCACATTTTAAAGACATATGCTTCTGCAATTGATACTTCCAAAACATTGCATTTGTTCTTTGTGGGTTGAAATAATGAGTGTCGGTTCTAATGCGCGTGATGATTTCAGCGGTTATTGTAGTGAATGACTGATACAAGAACACTGACGTAGTACTTTGCATGTTTCGGAAGTATATAACAAGTGTTATATGCAACGCTGTGTTTTGGAAAGTGTTTAAATTTATCTTCGTCTGTGACATTATACTGGAACGCGTCTCTTTAGCCTTATAAGTACACTCATTCGAACAAATATTGAAATTTAAGGGCAATTTAGTTATAGTCCCCTCTACCTATTTAGATTGCTTTATGTAGTTCTTTAATGACCTAAGTGTGTTGTTTGTGGTGTTTTGTGTTCATTGACCGTTTTTATGGTAACCATACAAGGAGTGTGCAACATAAGGGCAGAATAGCAAGGAAAGTGTTAAAGGGAAAACCTTAAGGAAGTATGTTTCCTGAAGAAGGACTGAATAACATCCCTTCGAGTCGTGAAGTGTAGAGCCAAGGTGATTGTTTGGTGTTCTCCCTTTCCGTCCTAGTTAATTCTTCCGTCCTTTCCATATTGAATCCCCACAGTAGCTCGAGTCATACCTCGTCTCAAATCTAACCCCACATATATAAACAACTTTTGACGAGGACGAAACGCCGGCCGCGGTGGTCTCGCGGTTCTGGGCGCGCAGTCCAGAACCGTGCGACTGCTACGGTCGCAGGTTCGAATCCTGCCTCGGGCATGGATGTGTGTGATGTCCTTAGGTTAGTTAGGTTTAAGTAGTTCTAAGTTCTAGGGGACTAATGACCACAGCAGTTGAGTCCCATAGTGCTCAGAGCCATTTGAACCATTTTTTTGAGGACGAAACAATGCACAAGACAAGAGAGTCAGATCTCTCTAAACTGTCCAATGCAGTCAGCGTTAGAATCACGAGCAACAATAGCTTTGTCCTTGACGCTGGGTTCGCCTTACTCCGACTTGCGTGAAGTACTGATCAAGTGTTTTCCTCCATCCTTGAAAAGTTCTTATACTATCTCAAATAACGCTTTGGATTAAATTATACTGTAGTGTTTGGACACGCTGAGTAGAGAGCTGAAGAAATGGACAATATCTGCTGAAGTTTCCCGAAGAACCTTTGCTATGCCATCCGCTTTTGCTTTATTTGATGAGTCAATGTCGCCAACTATGCAAAATATTGTTTCTTAATAAACGAACTAAACAGTACACATCTTATATCGGTGTTGACGGAAAAAGTATGTGTTGAAGAGTCCAATAGCCCACTGAAGACGCAAACGACCTACTTGTTGGTACAGTCATAGAAAGTCGAGACCGGCATTGTTATGAAGCTACTAATTTGTTGGTGCTGCTAACTGACAAGATAGCTAACAGTAGTCAGCTTGAAGAGCCCGGCACCAATAGCTTTCTTACGAACCCTTAAAAAGGGAACCAAGACACTTTTTTTTTCACTGACAACAGTTTAAAGCCTTCTCAAGAAGTCAAACAAAATATGTTATTTCTTTGTGTTTTTAGTGGCGGTGACACCGCATCTACATTTCCTTAACATGGTAGAATCCAATTTGTTGTTGTTGTGGTCTTCAGTCCTGAGACTGGTTTGATGCATCTCTCCATGTTACTCTATCCTGTGCAAGCTTCTTCATCTCCCAGTGCCTACTGCAACCTACATTCTTCTTAATCTGCTTAGTGTATTCATCTCTTGGTGTCCCTGTACGATTTTTACCCTCCACGCTGCCCTCCAGGACCAAATTGGTGATCCCTTGATGCCCCAGAACATGTCCTACCAACCGATCCCTTCTTCTAGTCAAATTGTGCCACAAACTCCCCTTCTCCCCAATACTATTCAGTACCTCCTCATTAGTTATGTGATCTACCCATCTAATCTTCAGCATTCTTCTGTAACACCACATTTCGAAAGCTTCTATTCTCTTCTTGGCTAAACTATTTATCGTCCATGTTTCACTTCCATACACGGCTACACTCCATACAAATAATTTCAGAAACGACTTCCTGACACTTATATCAATACTCGATGTCAACAAATTTCTCTTCTTCAAAAACGCTTTCCTTGCCATTGCCAGTCTACGTTTTATATCCTCTCTAATTCGACCATCATCAGTTATTTTACTCCCCAAATAGCAAAGCTCCTTTACTACTTTAAGTGACTCATTTCCTAATTTAATTCCCTCAGCATCCCCCGAGTTAACTCGACAACGTTCCGTCATCCTCGTTTTTCTTTTGTTGATGTTCATCTTATATCCTTCCTTCAAGACACTGTCCGTTCCGTTCAACTGCTCTTTCAAGTCCTTTGCTGTCTCTGACAGAATTACAATGTAATCGCAAACCTCAAAGATAGTATTTTTTCTCCACGGATTTTAATACCTACTCCGAAACATTCTTTTGTTTCCTTTACTGTTTGCTCAATATACAGATGGAATAACATAGGGGACAGGACATAACCATGTCTCACTCCCTTCCCAACCACTGCTTCCCTTTCATGTCCCTCGACTCTTGTAACTGCCATCTGCTTTCTGTACAAACTGTAAATAGCCTTTCGTTCCCTGTATTTTACCCCTGCCACCTTCAGAATTTGATTTTATAAACACATATTTCGAAAGAACGCGATCTCCAATGCTTCCGCTCAGAATTTATGGATCCTAACGCCACTCCTGATAACGCCCCTGCGGCATGAGTTCATTGCGTGCCTATACACGTATTGGCAGCTTCCAACATTTCAATGAAATTCGTCCGCTGCTGTGCCAGAGATGTTTGTGGAGATATAATAACTTCAGTTTGGTATGTTTGCCTCGCACCAAAGCCACCCCTCGTCAGGACTCCCTAACTGTCTGCTTGCAAATTCAGATCTGGCAGCGCAACCACCCAACCGACCATACCCCAGGACCTGCTTCATCACAATATCCTACACGCGCAACATTTGATGCCAGACAGATGGTTTCTGCAAGAAAGAGTCTGTAAAGTGCTCGGCTATACGCAAGGACTGCAAGGGGATCTTATGTTTTATCTCTGTAACAGAAGAGGACATCTTCCTTGACTCGACATATATCGACTATGAGATTGACACTGTCGAAGAGGAAATCGAGTTAGATCGCATGCCGCAAGAAGACGAAGGAGTGGATGCTTCCTCCCCAGAAACATAGAGAAACGTCAAAAAATGAACTGTAAGCTAATGTAATCGCCTCAAAAACGTTTGTAAAAAATTTGGCGCTCACCAATATTATAATTTGAAGTTTTTCCCATTAATAATACATTTCATATCGTTTGTTCATTTGTAAACTCTCTTATTATCATCTTCAACTGCCGTGATAGTTAATTAATTGTAAGACATAGAGCTAACTTCATACGTACGTAGGTACCTAATCTTATTGCCCTGAAATATAACTACTTGGACAAATGTGGATGAATTGAGGACAGAATATAATTTCATTTCACAAACAAGTCTCATCAGAAATTTAGTGCTGCGAACACTTTCAAGTTGTTTTTTTTTTTTTTTTTTTTTGTATCTTTGCAACGGAGTGAGTGAATTTTAAAATTTAGGGAGCTCTTCTTACGCAGGATTTGATACTATACAGCTTTACTTTACCGCTAAGTTGGTAAAAATTGCCGATCTCTGTTGATCGATTGTGGCAAAACTGCTGAACCGATTTTATCATTTGAGTAAGTCATTCTCCGCGAAATTTTAAGTTTTTTTATTGCGGTATTTCAGAAATTTTCGGTAGACTGTATCGTTTTCGATTTATAATCAAAGAACTGAAAAAAGTCGAAAACTTTCGTGGTTTATCGGCCCTCAAAAGATTACCGCAAACCAGAAATCTTGGCACACTCATTTAACTTTTACCTGGGATGCCTAACGCTAATTAAAATTGTTTCCAGCTTGTGAATTTTTATTGGCCAGCACAGGTCTAACTTTCCTACACTTTTAAGAGCTCATACAGTTTGTGGCAGTGGTTCTAGTTGCATACTCAACGCAAACGGAATAGGGAAGCAAGTGGAAAATGACGGTGACACAAAATGTTTCCTCCGAGACACATCGTAGGGGATCTCAGAGTGTGGGTGATGATAAATAGCATGATACAGATGAAAGTGAGCGTGAAGGTGTACGTTAAAGCGACTTGTAAAGCACTGATGTAGATGTAGATGCAAAGGTAGCTTGCAAGGTATAGGTGTAGATATAAATGTCCGTGCAAGTGTAGGTGTAGATATAGTGTTGGATGCAGATGTAGATGCAATGTAAGATAGCTTGTAGAATGTAGAGACAGACGCAGACGGGGACGTAGATGTAGACATAGACATGTACACTGGTCAGCCAGGACGTTATGACCACCGACCTGCTATCGATATAAACCCGTCCAGGAGATGGCAGAGCCACCTGGAGAAGAACGACTGCTAGTCAGGCACACGCAAGGTGCATCTGGTATCAGCGAGCGTGCTGTCCTTGAGCAGAATGAGGAAGACGCGCGATCCTTCTGAGTTTGACTGAGGTCAGAGTGTGATGACCCGGAAGCTTGGCACAAGCATTTCAGAAACCGCATGACTTATCGGGTGTTAGCCATCGACATCTTTTAAGTGGCGATCGTCCCCCACTTTGCCCCCACTGCTCTCAACTGTGGACGGTGAGACACCTTTTACTTGAGTGCCCCTATTTTACTCCGTTACGCGCCCGTCTACAGCTGTCGCCTGATATATCCTCCATTTTAGCAGATGACACGCGCTCAGCCGAACTCGATCTCCAGTTTATTAGTGCCAGTGAGATGACGTCAGTAATTTGAAGCTCTTTTTGGGGACAAACAACCCCCTCCTAAAGTGGTTCTTTTAAGCATTTCTTCTGTTTTTAGTTTCCCCACTTTTTGAGCTTCGCTCCCATTGCTGCTGGTTTCCAGTTTAGTTTTTTTTACCTTTTCCTAAGTCACAGACCGGGTGCTAATGACTGTAGCAGTTCTGCGGCCTAAAACCATAAAAACAGAGGAGTGTTGTGGTGAGTGGCTTCAACCAAACCAAGGTGAAACCATCAGAATTTAAGGCTGGGCAGAGTACTACGAGGGGCGTTTGAAAAGTCCGTGCAAAGTACGAGAGATGGCACCACCGACGCGTATCGAGGTCATGTTTAGTTAGTAGCAACTTTGGGAAGAACGCCACACCAAGTTTCAGCCATATTGCTCAAATTCTTTGTGTTTGGAATTTGTGTGAATCAAGGAAGTCGAGTAATTGTTAAAAAATGGACGGAAAAGAATTTCTTGTGGTGATTAAACATTACTTTATGAAAGGCAAAACGCCTCGGGAGACTAAAGAGAAACTTGAGAAACAACGACTCCAGGAATCATTGATAAAACTCATGATATGGTAATGGCTGACAGAAGAGTTAAGATGCATGAGATTGCTAGTGCTGTTGGTATCTGGAATGAACGGGTACATAATATTTTGCATAAACATTTGGATATGAGACTTAAAGAAGAATATAATAATTCCAATCCCAAAGAACGCAGGCGTTGACAGATGTGAAAATTACCGAACTATCAGTTTAATAAGTCACGGTTGCAAAATACTAACGCGAATTCTGCACAGACGAATGGAAAAACTGGTAGAAGCCGACCTCGGGAAAGATCAGTTTGGATTCCGTAGAAATATGGGAACATGTGAGGCAATATTGACCCTACGACTTATCTTAGAAGCTAGATTAAAAAAAGGCAAATCTACATTTCTAGCATTTGTAGACTTGGAGAAAGCTTTTGACAATGTTGACTGGAATACTCTCTTTAAAATTCTGAAGGTGGCAGGAGTAAAATACAGGGAGCGAAAGGCTATTTACAATTTGTACAAAAACCAGATGGCAGTTACAAGAGTCGAGGGACACGAAAGGGAAGCAGTGGTTGGGAAGGGAGTGAGACAGGGTTGTAGCCTGTCCCCAATGTTATTCAATCTGTATATTGAGCAAGCAGTATAGGAAACGAAAGAAAAATTCAGAGTAAATATTAAAATCCATGGAGAAGAAATAAAAACTTTGAGGTTTGCCGATGACATTGTAATTCTGTCAGAGACAGCAAAGGACTTGGAAGAGCAGTTGAACGGAATGGACAGTGTCTTGAAAGGAGGATATAAGATAAACATCAACAAAATCAAAACGAGGTTAATGGAATGTAGTCGAATTAAGTCGGGTGATGATGAGGGAATTATATTAGGAAATGAGACACATAAAGTAGTAAAGGAGTTTTGCTATTTGGGGAGTAAAATAACTGATGATGGTCGAAGTAGAGAGGATATAAAATGTAGACTCGTAATGGCAAGGAAAGCGTTTCTGAAGAAGAGAAATTTGTTAACAGCGGGTATAGATTTAAGTGTCAGAAAGTCGTTTCTGAAAGAATTTGTATGGAGTGTAGCCATGTATGGTAGTGAAATATGGACGATAAATAGTTTAGACAAGAAGAGAATAGAAGCTTTCGCAATCTGGTGCTACAGAAGAATGCTGAAAATTAGATGGGTAGAGCACATAACTAATGAGGAAGTATTGAATACGATTGAGGAAAAGAGGAGTTTGTGGCACAACTTGACAAGGAGAAGGGATCGGTTGGTAGGACATGTTCCGAGGCATCAAGGTATCACCAAGTTGGTATTGGAGGGCAGCGTGGAGGGTAAAAATCGTAGTGGGAGACCAAGAGATGAGTACACTAAGCAGATTCAGAAGGATGTAGGCAGCAGTAGGTACTGGGAGATGAAGAAGCTTCCACAGGATAGAGTAGCATGGAGAGCTGCATCAAACCAGTCTCAGGACTGAAGACCACAACAACAATAACATGAGAAAGCTAGCCGCAAGATGTGTTTCGCGATTGCTCACGTTTGACCGAAAACGGAATCGTGTGAAGTGTTGCAAGGATGTTTTGCACCTGTTCAGGAAGAATCTGCAACACTTTAAGCGTCGTTTCGTCACTGTGGATACATTACTATACTCCTGAGACCAAACAACAATCTAAGGGAAATCTGTACCAAAAAAGACGGAGACCATTCCCTCGGCTGGAAAGGTTATGACGACTGTCTTTTGGGATTCCCAAGGGATAATCCTCATCGACTATCTGGAGAAGGATAAAACTATTATAGGTGCATATTATTCATCGTTATTGGAACGTTCGAAACCGAGCTGCAAGAAAAACGCCGGCGATATGACTGCAAAGAAGCTCCTTTTCATCACGACCATGCACCATCACACACCTCAGCGGTTGTGGTGGCAAAATTAATGGAAATAGGATTCCAACTCGTTTCACATCCCCCTTATTCTCCAAACTTGACTCCCTCGGACAACTATTTGTTCCATAATTTGAAGAAATGGCTGGCGGGGCAAAGATTAGATTTAAATGAGGATCTGATCGCAGGAACTACTTGCTGTTTTGCCGACCTGGACAATTTCTATTATTCAGAACGAATCAACAAATTAGAACAGTGTTGGACAAAGTTTATAAGTCTAAAAGGAGACTATGTCGAAAATTAAAAAAGGTTCACCCAAAACATGTTGGTAGTTTTTATTTTTGCACCGACTTTTCAAATGCCCCTCATAGTATCTCTGAACACACAATGCACCGAACATTACTAACCACAGGCCTCCATAGCCGACGACCCATCCATGTGCCAATGTTAACACCACGACATCGGCTCAAATGTTTCAAATGGCTCTGAGCACTATGGGACTTAACTTCTGAGGTCATCAGTCCCCCACGACATCGGCAACTACGACTGAAACGGGCACGTGGCCATCGGCACTGGACGTTGGTGCCGTGGCAGACCGTTGCTTGGTCTGACGAATCCCGATGTCTTCTTCATCATGCCGAAGTGGGAGCACGAATCTGTCGTCTTCCAGGGGACAGTTTATTGACACCTGTACCGCGGGACAGAGACAAGCTGGCGGCGGCTCCAGCATGCTCTGGGGAACATTCAGGTAGGCAGCCATTGGGCCAGTGGGGCTCGTGCAAGGCGGTATGACGGCCAAGGAGTATCGTACACCGGTTGAAGACCACGCACACCCCTTCATGACGATCATGTTTCCTGACGTCAGTGGCATTTTTCAACGCAAGGCGAAGAGTGTGATCGAGTGGTTCGAGGAACACACTGGCTACTTCCAATCGATGTGCTGGCTCCCCAAATCGCCAGATCTGAACCCAATCGAACATATCTGGGATGTGATTCAATGTGGCGTTACAGCTCATAGCACCCCTTCCCCCCCCCACCCACCCCCCGGCCGTAATTTACACAAATTAGGTGATTTTTGTGTGCAGATATGGAGTCAATTCCCTCCATCGACCTGCCGAGATGTAGAGGAACTGTAATGTAGCTTGCAGAGGCTAGATAAAGATGCAGATGTGGACGTAAGTGTGAGATGAAGATGAAGGTAATATGAATATGAAGATTAAGAGAAGATGTAGATGTAGTATGAGGTAGCATGAAGAGTGTAAATGTAAATATAAATGTAGAAGTCCAAAAATATAAAGCAGCTTTCTACATCTACATCTGCACTGATACTCCGCAAGCCACCCAACGGTGTGTGGCGGAGGGCACTTTACGTGCTACTGTCACTACCTCCCTTTCCTGTTCCAGTTGCGTATGGTTTGCGGGAAGAGCGACTGCCAGAAAGCCTCCGTGCGCGCTCGAATCTCTATAATTTTAGATTCGTGATTTCCTCGAGAGGTATAAGGAAGGGGAAGCAATATATTCGATACCTTATCCAGAAAAGCACCCTCTCGAAACCTGGACAACATGCTACACAGCGATGCAGAGCAACTCTCATGCAGAGTCTGCCACTTGAGTTTGCTAAACATCTACGTAACGCTATCACGCTTACCAAATAACCCTGTAACGAAGCGCGCCGCTCTTCTTTGGATATTCTCTATCTCCTCCGTCAACACGACCTGGTATGGATCCCACACTGATGAGCAATACCCAAGTATAGGTCGAAAGAGAGTTTTGTAAGCCACGTCCTTTGTTAATGGACTACATTTTCTAAGGACTCCCCCAATGAATCTCAGCCTGGTACCCACCTTACCAACAATTAATTTTATATGATCATTCCACTTCAAATCGTTCCGCACGCATACTCCCAAATATTTTACAGAAGTAACTGCTACCAGTGTTTGTTTCGCTATCATATAATCATACAATAAAGGGTCCTTCTTTCTATGTATTCGCAATACATTACATTTGTCTATGTTAATGGTCAGTTGCCACTCCCTGCACCAAGTGCCTATCCGGTGCAGATCTTCCTGCATTTTGTTGCAATTTTCTAATACTGCAACTTCTCTGTATACTACAGCATCATCCGCGAAAAGCCCGACACTATCTACTGGGTGATTTATATATATTGTGAAAAGTATTGGTCCCATAACACTTCCTTGTGGCACGCCAGAGGTTACTTTAACTCCACTGAGAACAACATGCTGTGTTCTGTTTGCTAAAAACTCTTCAATCCAGCCACACAGCTGGTCTGATATTCCGTAGGCTCTTACTTTGTTTATCAGGCGACAGTCCGGAACTTTATCGAACGCCTTCCGGAAGAGCTACGTGGGAGCCTGCATCCAATATTTTCTGGGTCTCATGAACAAATAAAGCGAGTTGAGTCTCACAAGATCTCTGTTTCCGGAATCCATGTTGATTCCTACAGAGTAGATTCTGAGCTTGCGAAAATGACATGATACGCTAGCAAAAAAACACGTTCTAAAATTCTACAACAGATCGATGTCAGAGATATAGGTCTATAGTTTTGCGCATCTGCTCGACAGCTTTCAGCGTATAGGCAAAGATGTAGATGTAGGTGAAGATGTACATCTAGATGCAGATTCAGTCAATCATTTACGCTAACTCCATTTTTTGAAGATGCCTGTAAGTGAGTACAAGCTACTGCGTACCACATGGCAGAGGTCACTTGGTACCATTGCTAGAGTGCGTGAGACGGGCGGGGACTGACCTTGAAAGTGCGGTTTCCGCCGCAGGCGACTGCTGCAGCTGCTCTGGACTCTGGAGCAGCCCGTCGTTCGTCGTCCAGCGCCCTGGAGACGTCGAGCAGCAGACCGCGACGCTCCAGCGGCGCCTCGCCGTCGCCGAAGCACACCGACTCGCCCTGCTCTGCCTTGGCGCGCATCGTGCCTCTGCAAACACGAGTGAGTGCTACCAAGGCGTTCGGCACACGGTCTATATCTAGCTGGCACGGCAACGATGGAGTCGAACCTGTGGCTGCCTTTAAGGATCGAGTACACTGGCCGAGTCCCGCTAGACACAGCACCCGTCCTTTATCACAATTTGTGGAAGACATCGCAACCAGAATTTCGGCAATGATCTAGAACAGTTGGAGCTCGTTCTTCACACACACATACAGAGGGGTCCCAAAAAATCTATCCACTGTTTAAAAGTCCATAACTGGCAAAATAATTGACGTAGTTGTGTCATCTAAGGCGGATGCCGTATTCCTTGACTTCCGGAAAGCGTTTGACTAGGTGCCCCACGGCTGACTCCTAACTAAGGTACGAGCATGTGGGATTGGTTCCCAAGTATGTGAGTGGCTCGAAGACTTCTTAAGTAATAGAACCCAGTACGTTGTCCTCGATGGTGAGTGTTCATCGGAGGTGAGGGTATCATCTGGAGTGCCCCAGGGAAGTGTGGTAGGTCCGCTGTTGTTTTCTATCTACATAAATGATCTTTTGGATAGGGTGGATAGCAATGTGCGGCTGTTTGCTGATGATGGTGTAGTGTACGGGAAGGTGTCATCGTTGAGTGACTGTAGGAGGATACAAGATGACTTGGACAGGATTTGTGATTGGTGTAAAGAATGGCAGATAACTCTAAGTATAGATAAATGTAAATTAACGCAGATGAATAGGAAGAAGAAGCCTGTAATGTTTGAATACTCCATTAGTAGTGTAGCGCTTGACGCAGTCACGTCGATTAAATATTTGGGCGTAACATTGCAGAGCGATATGAAGTGGGATAAGCATGTAATGGCAGTTGTGGGGAAGGCGGATAGTCGTCTCCGGTTCATTGGTAGAATTTTGGGAAGATGTGGTTCATCTGTAAATGAGACCGCTTTTAAAACACTAATACGACCTATTCTTGAGTACTGCTCGAGCGTTTGAGATCCCTATCAGGTCGGATTGAGGGAGGACATAGAAGTAGTTCAGAGGCGGACTGCTAGATTTGTTACTGGTAGATTTGATCATCACGCGAGTGTTACGGAAATGCTTCAGGAACTCGGGTGGGAGTCTCTAGAGGAAAGGAGGCGCTCTTTTCGTGAATCGCTACTGAGGAAATTTAGAGAACCAGCATTTGAGGCTGACTGCAGTACAATGTTACTGCCGCCAACTTACATTTCGCGGAAAGACCACAAAGATAAGAGAGATTAGGGCTTGTACAGAGGCATATAGGCAGTCATTCCTCCCTCTTTCTGTTTGGGAGTGGAAAAGGGAGAGAAGATGCTAGTTGTGGTACGAGGTACCCTCCGCCACGCATCGTATGGTGGATTGCGGATTATGTATGTATATGTAGATGTACATCTTTGAAAGTGTAATAGTTTGTAGTTCCGGCAATCGCCACACAAGCTATTGCCTTGTTTTGTTTTTTCAGATGACACTCGCCAGATAGCTCTGTCCTTAGTTGGACCTAGTTACTCGAGTACACATGGCTGGCACAAGGCTTACATTCGATGAAAGGAAGTCAGTTTTGAAGTGGTATTTTACGTACGAAAACATTAATGAGGGTCAACGGCAATGGCGAAATGAGTATCAAACTGAGCCACCGACACGTCAACGATTCGTCGCATTCGAGACAAATTTGAAGCCGAAGGCTGTGTTAAAGATGTACACAAACAGCGATCTGGACGACCTGTAACAGTAACAAGTCCAGCTTACTCCCGTCGTGTGTTACAACAATTCAGCCCTCTACCAAAATCGTGTTAGGGCGTATCTCGACTAAATTCTACCAGGGAGGTGGATAGGCCATAGAGGTGCTGTGGAGTGTCCACCAAGTTCCCCATAGCTAAGTCCTCTGGAATTTTACCTGTGGAGAACAGTAAAGGATGTCGTTTATCGACAAAAGCCACGCACATTGGATGAACTTCGAGAATCCGTTGTACATTCATGTGCAAATATCCAACTGAACACGTTGCAGTCAGTAGTTCGTGCTACAGTTCGGCGGCATCGTTTGTGTGAGGATGTTAGGGGTGACCGTTTCGGACACCTACAGTGGTAGCTTTAAGTTGGACTTTAAGCTACACTTTCACCAAATATGAGACAACTCCATTAATTAGTTTGCAAGTTATGGACTCTTAACAGTGGATACAGTGGATACATTATTTTTGGATCCCTTTGTATTAGGAATGGACTAGGCGAGGCTGACCCACTAGATGATACACTTTAACACATCAAATGATGCATCACGTTCGAATAAATCGAATGGGATGGAATTCGGTAGATGTGATCTACATACGTACAGACAAACAAACGACTAAAATTTCAGAAAAACTGTTGATTTATTCAAGGCCTCCACCAACTCAACAATTCAATAACGCATTGGTCCGCCTCTAGCTCTTGTGCAAGCAGCTATTCAGCCCGGCCTGATTGATACAGTTGTCGGATGTCCTCCTTAGGGACATGATGCCCAATTCTGTCCAGCTGGTACATCTATACTCGATGTTAACAAATTTCTCTTCTTCAGAAACGTTTTCCTTGTCATTGCCAGTCTACATTTTATATCCTCTCTACTTCGACCATCATCAGTTATTTTTCTTCCATCTATACTCGATGTTAACAAATTTCTCTTCTTCAGAAACGTTTTCCTTGTCATTGCCAGTCTACGTTTTATATCCTCTCTACTTCGACCATCATCAGTTATTTTGCTTCCCAAATAGCAAAACTCCTTCACTACTTTAAGTGTCTCAGTTCCTAATATAATTCCCTCAGCATCACCCGACTCAATTCGACTACATTCCATTACCCTCGTTTTTCTTTTGTTGATGTTCATCTTATATCCTCCTTTCAAGACACTGTCCATTCCGTTCAACTGCTCTTCCAAGTCTTTTGCTGTCTCTGACAGAATTAAAATGTCATCGGCGAAACTCAAAGTTTTTATTTCTTCTCCATGGATTTTAATACCTACTCCGAACTTTTCTTTTGTTTCTTTTACTGCTTGATTATACAGCTTGAATAACATCGGGGACAGGCTACAACCCTGTCTCACTCCCTTCCCAACCACTGCTTCCCTTTCATGTCCCTCGACTTTTATAACTGCCATCTGGTTCCTGTACAAATTGTAAATAGCCTTTCACTCCCTGTATTTTACCCCTGCCACCTTCAGAATTTGAAAAAGAGTATTCCAGTCAACATTGTCAAAAGCTTTCTCTTTGTCTACAAATGCTAGAAACGTAGGTTTGCTTTTCCTTAATCTTTCTTCTAAGATAAGTCGTAAGGTCAGTATTGTCTCAGATGTTCCAATATTTCTACGGAATCCAAACTGATCTTCCCCGAGGTCGGCCTCTACCACTTTTCCATTCGTCTGTAAAGAATTCGTGTTAGTATTTTGCAGCTGTGACTTATTAAACTTACAGTTCGGTAATTTTCACATCTTTCAACACCTGCTTTCTTTGGGATTGGAATTATTATATTCTTGAAGTCTGAGGGTATTTCGCCTGTCTCATGCATCTTGCTCACCAAAATGTACAGTTTTGTCAGGACTGGCTCTCTCAAGGCCGTCAGTAGTTCTAATGGAATGTTGTCTACTCCCGGGGCCTTGTTTCGACTTAGGTCTTTCTGTGCTCTGTCAAACTCTTCAAGCAGCATCGTATCTCCCATTTCGTCTTCATCTACATTCTCTTCCATTTCCAGAATACTGTCCTCAAGTATATCGCCCTTGTATAGACCCTCTATATACTCCTTCCACCTTTCTGCTTTCCCTTCTTTGTTTAGAACTGTGTTTCCATCAAACCTCTTGATATTCATACAAGTGGTTCTCTTTTCTCCAAAGGTCTCTTTAATTTTCCTGTAGGCAGTATCTATATTACCCCTAGTGAGATAGGCCTCTACATCCTTACATTTGTCCTCGAGACATCACCCCTTAGCAATGTTGCACTACCTGTCGATCTCATTTTTGAGCCCATCATGGCTTACCATAAAAGGCAACAAACTGGAACGCAGAATGTGGTCGACGAAAACCAAAGGTGTCCTACTATGAAGACAAGTGGCACCCCAGACAATCACCACTCCTGGTTGTGAGGAAGTATGGGGGACAATAGTCGAGTTGGCATCCCACCACTGTCTGGGGCACCTCGAGACAACTCTTCGCTCGTCATCGGGGCTCACTTCCAAGTGTAACTCATCACTGAAGAAAGTTCTACTCCGGTCAATGAGATTCCAGGCTAAAGACGTGTCTGGAGACTCCCCAGACAACGGTGCGATTCCGAACTGTTGCGCACTATACAGTCCTGGAACCAGGAGTGTTCGTCTAGGGTGCCATTTCTCTTCGTAGTAAGACCTCTTTAGTTGTCATCTGCGGCACACTTGGAGCATGTCGGTACGTAGATAGTATACTCCACCCCGTTTTGGTGCTTTTTATGGGAAGCCATCCTGGGCTTACATTCCTGCAAGATAATACCTGCCCCGAGACTTTCCACTGCTTGTCTTCGTGTTTGCCAAATCCTACCTTAGTCTCCCAATGGGATACGTCTGGAGCGTTGTGGGCACAGCCTCAAAAATGGCTCTCAGCACTATGGGACTCAACATCTGAGGTCATCAGTACCCTAGAACTTAGAAATACTTAAACCTAACTAACCTAACGACATCACACACATCCAGGCCCGGGGCAGGATTCGAACCTACGACCGTAGCGGTCGCGCGGTTCCACACTGAAACGCCTAGAACCGCACGGCCACAGCGGCCGGCGGCACAGCCTCCAACCACATCGGGAATCAACTTATTTTGGACGCAGAGGAACAAAGGAATCTGGAAGAAATACGAATAAAGGAAGATTTGCGACACTTGAACGATTTGTGATTTCCTGTCAGACAGGTCACACTTCTGACGGATAGTTATCGAGTAAAATAGAAGTGAATTCTGGCGTTCCCCAAGGTATTGTTATAGGCCATTTGCTGTTCCTTGTCTATATAAACGATTTGGGAGACAATCTGAGCAGCCGTCTTCGGTTGTTTGGAGATGACGCTGTTGTTTATCGACTAATAGTGTCATCAGAAGATCAAAACAAACTGCAAAACGATTTGGAAAAGATATCTGAATGGAGCGAACAGTGGTAGCTGACCCTGAATTACGAAAAGTGTGAGGTCATGCACATGAGTGCTAAAAGAACTTGTTAAACTTCGGTTACACGATAAATCAGTCTAATCTAAAAGCGATAAATTCAACTAAATGCCTAGGTATGACAATTACGAACAACTTAAATTGGAAAGAACACATAGAAAATGTTGTGGGGAAGGCTAACATAAGGCTGTATTTTATTGGCAGGACACTTAGAAAATGTAACAGATCTACTAAGGAGACTGCCTACACTACACCTGTCCGTCATCTTTAAGAGTACTTCTGTGCGGTGTGGAATCCTTAGCAGATAAGACTGACGAAGTACATCGAAAAAGTTCAAAGAAAGGCAGCACGTTTCATATTTTCGCGAAATATTCGAGAGTGTGTAGATACTGGATTTGGGCTGGACATCATTGAAAGAAACGCATTTTTCTTTGCGACGGAATCTTCTGACGAAATTCCAATCACTCTTCTCCGAATGCGAAAATATTTTGTTGACGCCGACCTACATAGGGAGGAACGATCACCACGATAAAAGAGAGGAAATCAGAGCTCGTACGGAAAGATACAGGCGTTCGTTCTTTCCGGGTGCGATACGACACTGGAATAATAGAGATTTGTGAAGGTGATTCGCTGAACCCTCTGCTAGGCACTTGAATGTGATCTGCAGAGTATCCATGTAGATGTAGAAGTGAATCAAGAAAGAGTGTGGAACCTTGCACGGGAGCCCCGTTGGTCAATATTTACACCACCGCAGCGAATTCCTGCCGTTTAGTCCGTCAGTTATGGAACCTTTCTCTGGATCTTTTCTGAAATGTTCTGATACCATGAAACGCCGTAACACAGCAGTCTCGTTTCGATGCCGTTAAAGGGAGTACTGCATGCCATTTAAAAAATTGGTTTTTGTTTCAATGTCTTGGTTGATAACAACACAAAAACAGCATTAACTCTGCAACAAAATGCGTTTCTTTGTGCCTAATACAAATTGCGGGAGCCTTCATTACATATTGTGAACCACTCAAGATAGAAAATGTGTGATAGTTCTTACACAGAGAAAAATATGTTCAAAAGCAGAATATACGTTTCTGTAGACAGGAACAGGGCAAATACAAAATTTTTATGTAGCTTTAATGTAACCAAGAAAATTAAGCACTGTATTACACTTATAGAGAGCCTCCCATGTAGAGTAGCAGGACATATTTAAAAATAAACGAAAGCTGTTCCCCGCAAAACCATGAAAGTTGTTGAGAGAAATCTGTTGCATTTACTCTGTAAATTCATTTACATGGTAATGGATTTATTACATACATTTATTAACGATAAGTAACGCATTTGGTTGCAGATTCTGCAGTTAATATCATCCAAAAGGATTAGCTAAGCCAGATGCAGGAAAGTAGTGAGAGTGGGATGAATTTTGAAGTTAGCAACAATGAAACTTTATCTACCTTGAACATGGCTTGCACTTGACCCTTGCATGTTTGAATGTTACTCACAAGGGAACCTCCCCATCGCACTCCCCTCAGATTTAGTTATAAGTTGGCACCGTGGATAGGCTTTGAAAAACTGAACACAGATCAATCGAGTAAACAAGAAGAAGTTGTGTGGAACTATGAAAAAAATAAGCAAAATATACAAATTGAGTAGTCCATGCGCAAGATGGGTAACATCATCAAGGATAGAGCAAGCTCAGGAGCGCAGTGGACCTGTGGATAGCGTGAGGAGCTGCAGAACGAGAGGTCCTTGATTCAAGTCCTCCCTAGAGTGAAAATTTGAATTTTTATTTTCAGTTTATGTGACAAACTCTTACGTTTTCATCACTTTCTTGGGAGTGATTATCACATCCACAAGAAAACCTAAATCGGGCAAGGCAGAAGAATCTTTTTACCCATTCGCCAAGTGTACAAGTTGGGTGCGTCGACAACATATTCCTGTCATGTGACGCACATGCCGTCACCAGTGTCGTATAGAATGTATCAGACGTGTTTTCCTGTGGAGGAATCGGTTGACCTATGACCTTGCGATCAAATGTTTTCGGTTCCCCTTGGAGAGGCACGTCCTTGCGTCTACTAATCGCACGGTTTTGCATTGCGGTCGCAAAACACAGACACTAAACTTAGTACAGTGAACAGAGACGTCAAAGAACAAACAGACATATCATAACTTTGGGAAAATAAAGAAAGTAAACTTTTCACTCAAGGGAAGAATTGAACCAAGGACGTTTCGTTCCACAGGTGCTCACGCTAATCACGGTACCACGGCGCTCCTCAGCTCACGTTATCCTTGATGTTGCCTATCTTGCGCATGGACTACTCAGTTTGTATATTTTCCTTTTTTTTTCATAGTTCCACACAGCTTCTACCTGTTTCCTCGATTGACCTGTGTTCAGTTTTTCAAGGCCTATCCTCTGTGCCAACTTATAACTAAATCTGAGGGGGGTGCGATGGAGAGGTCCCCTTGTCAGTATGTTACTCTCAAGCAATTCACATATTTCCATACCACATAAAGATAAAAAACAACAACATATCATTGCGTTCATAATTGTCTCAGGGTCACTTACCTGAGTGTTAGTTACGACTTTCAGACGAGCGAAGTAATGGCCGACGAACTGTTTCTGCAGAGTTTCGGTGCCTGTCGTCAACACACGGGGGTCGGTCTGCAGTCGTGGGCGGCTTTGGTGCTGTGTGTCTGCGACTGGCGTGAGCAGGCGGCGAGTGCAAGCGGTGGCTGCGGCTGTGCCCATCTGGACCACCACTGGCGCCTACTGCTCATGGCTGTCACTGCCTAATCTTAGACCAGTGTCTTCAGTGGACTACCAGAAGATGCAGCTATGCTTCACCTAAGGCCTAAAAGACTGAGGGTCTCACAAAGGAGCATCTTGGCCTCAAAGGTTTGCAAATGTTTCTGCAAGTGCCTTCGTATCACCATTCGACTGATTCGTTAGTAACTATCGTTGGTGTTGTGTGACACCCTGCTTACCCAAACAAGAGAAACACCCGTTAGCCAAAAATATTCGTTTGTAGAAGATACACAACTGGCCATTAAAGTAGCTACACCAAGAAGAAATGCAGATTATAAGCGGGAATTCACTGGACAAATATGTTATACTAGAAATAACATGTGATTATATTTTCACGAAATTTGGGTGCACAGATCCTGAGAAATCAGTACCCAGAACAACCACCTTTGGCCGTAATAACGGCATTGAGTCAAACAGAGCTTGGATTTGTGTACAGGTACTGCTGCCCATGCAGCGTCAACGCGATACCACAGTTCATCAAGAGTAGTGACTGGAGTATTGTGACGAGCCAGTTGCTCGGCCACCATTGAACAGACGTTATCAGTTGGTTAGAGGTCTGCAGAATGTGCTGGTCAGGGCAGCAGTCGGACATTTTCTGTATCCAGAAAGGCCCGACCAGGACCTGCAACATGCGGTCGTGCATTATCCTACTAAAATGCAGGGTTTCGCAGGGATCGAATGAAGGGTAGAGTCACTGGTCGTAACACATCTGAAATGTAACGTCCACTGTTCAAAGTGCCGTCAATGCGAACAAGAGGTGACCGAGAGGTGTAACCGATGGTACCCTATACAATCACGCAGGATGATACACCAGTATGGCGATGACGAATACACGCATCCAATGTGTGTTCACCGCGGCGTCGCCAAACACGGATGCGACCATCATGATGCTGTAAACAGAACCTCGATTCGTCCGAAAAAAATGACGTTTTGCCATTCTTGCACCCAGGTTCGTCGTTGAGTACACCATCGTAGGCGCTCCTGTCTGTGATGCAGCGTCAAGGGTAACCGCAGCCATGGTCTCCGAGCTGGTAGCCCATGCTGCTGCAAACGTCGTCGAACTGTTCGTGCAGATGGTTGTTGTCTTGCAAACGTCCCCATCTGTTGACTCAGGGATAGAGACGTGGCTACACGATGCGCTACAGCCATGCGGATAAGATGCCTGTCATCTCGACTGCTAGTCACACGAGGCCGTTGGGATCCAACACGGCGTTCCGAATTACCCTCCTGAACCCACCGATTCCATATTCTCCTAACAGTTATTGGATCTCGACCAACGCGAGCAGCAATGTTGCGATACGATAAACCGCAACCGCGATAGGCTACAATCCGAGGTTTATCAAAGTCGGAAACGTGATGGAGCGCATTTCTCCTCCTTACACGAGGCGTCACAACAACGTTTCATCAGGCAACGGCGGTGAACTGACGTTTGTGTATGAGAAATCGGTTGGAAACTTTCCTCATACCAGAACGTTGTAGGTGTCGCCACAGGCGCCAACGTTGTGTGAATGCTGTGAAAAGCTAATCATTTGCATATCACAGAATGTTCTTCCTGTCGGTTAAATTTCGCGTCTGTAGCATGTCATCTTCGTGTTGTAGCAATTTTAAAGGCCAGTAGTGTACTTACTTTTTCCAAATGTGTAATTTCCATTTCCCATTGAGTCACGCCCCTGTGATAGGTTTCTCTAGGGTTGTGCTTATCACTGACCTTGTAGATCGTGTCGATTGGTACCGATACTTTCTATCTACACTCAGCAACCCAGACAATAATGCTTCTAGTTACCTACCTAGTCGCTGCTACAGAAATGACTTCTCTTTCCACCACGTCTTTTGTGGCTCCCTGAAGTGTATTACAAAACGCGTGCACAAACATTGTCACATTTTGGTCGATAGGCGTAAGACTTTACAAATACTTCTTTTGTTTGTTAGTTTTGTTTTGTTTTAGGGCGCAAAAACAACTAGGGTCATAAACACCAATGTCAAAACTGTAGACACGGAGACAAGAGGAATTAAAAACGATTACAAGTATAATTACTTTTCTCGAGATTAGAAATCAACTCTGTAGGAATCGGCATGGGTTTCGAAAAAGACGATCGTGTGAAACCCAGCTCGTGCTATTCGTCCACGAGATTCAGAGCGGCATAGACACGGGTTTCCAGGAAGATGCCGTGTTTCTTGACTTCCGCAAGGCGTTTGATACAGTTCCCCAGCAAATTTTTGAAGCTCTTATCTTGAATAAAACATCCATTTCCAATCATCTGTTTGTATGTGCGGGTACATCATCTACATCTACATACATACTCCGTAATCCACCATACGGTGCGTGGCGGAGGGTACCTCGTACCACCACTAGCATCTTCTCTCCCTGTTCCACTCCCAGACAGAACGAGGGAAAAATGACTGCCTAAATGCCTCTGTACGAGCCCTGATCTCTCTTATCTTATGTGTGTGGTCTTTCCGTAAGACTCGCATGATGATAAAACCTACCAGTAACAAATCTAGCAGCCCGCCTCTGAATTGCTTCTACGTCCTCCTCAATCCGACCTGATAGGGATCCCAAACGCTGGAGCAGTACTCAAGAATAGGTCGTATTAGTGTTTTATAAGCGGTCTCCTTTACAGATGAACCACATCTTCCCAAAATTCTACCAATGAACCGAAGACGACTATCCGCCTCCCCCACAACTGCCATTACATGCTTGTCCCACTTCATATCGCTCTGCAGTGTTACGCCCAAATATTTAATCGACGTGACTGTGTCAAGCGCTACACAACTAATGGAGTATTCTTTTTCCTCCTATAGTCACTCAACGACGACACCTTCCCTTACACCACAGCATCATCAGCAAACAGCCGCACATTGCTATCCACCCTATCCAAAAGATCATTTATGTAGATAGAAAACAACAGCGGACCTACCACACTTCCCTGGGGCACTCCAGATGATACCCTCACCTCCGATGAACACTCACCATCGAGGACACCGTACTGGGTTCTATTACTTAAGAAGTCTTCGTGCCACTCAAATACTTGGGAAACAGTTCCATATGCTCGTACGTTAGTTTTCAGTGGGGCACCGAGTCAAACGCTTTCCGGAAGTCAAGGAATATGTCATCCGTCTGATACCCTTCATCCACGGTTCGCAATATATCATGTGAAAAAAGAGCGAGTTGCGTTTCGCAGGAGCGATGCTTTCTAAACCGTGCTGATGCATGGACAGCAACTGCTCTGTCTCAAGGAAATTCGTTATATTCGAACTGAGAATATGTTCGAGAATCCTGCAACAAACCAATGTTAAGGATATTGGTCTGTATTTTTGAGGACCCGTCCTTCTACCCTTCTTATATACAAGCGTCACCTGCGCTTTTTTCCAGTCGCTCGGGACTTTATGTTGGGCAAGAAATTCGCGATGAATGCAAGCTAAGTAAGGAGCCAATGCAGTTGAGTACTCTCTGTAAAACAGAATTGGAATCCTGTCAGGATCTGGCGATTTATTTATTTTCAACCCATTCAGCTGCTTCACAACCCCAGGGATGTCTATCTCTATGTTCTCCATACGGAAAGCTGTACGAGGCTCAAACGGCGGTATGTTTGTACGATCCTGCTGCGTGAAAGATTTCTCAAATGCTAAATTTAAAATTTCAGCTTTCGTGTTGCTGTCTTCCTTTGCCAGGCCAGACTGATCAGTGAGTGACTGGATGGAAGCCTTCGACCCGCTTACCGATTTTACGCAAGACCAGAATTTCCTTGGGTTTTAAGCAAGGTCTTTTGCTAAGGTATGACGGTGGGCATCACATCTACTGATTTACTTTTCGCTCAAATAACCCCTTCGTGGTCCGTCTTTTTTATTTCATTCAATTATTATTTATGTATTTATTTATTTATTTACTTATTTATTTTAGTGTATTTTCACAGAAAAGTTCCTCAGACTAAGACTGAACGCTGTACATAAACTATGAGATACTGGTATTTGTAAGGAATCTGAGTGCGATGCTTTGTCAGTACCTGTGGAGGCGCAAACCGTAGCGGCGTTGGCGAGGCGACTGTTGAGCAAGTGCCCCAGGACACATCGCAGGAGGCAGAGCGTGGGGCCGGCCCGCTGCCAACCCAGCGGCCGTGCAGAGTCCCCCAGTTTTCGGCCCAGCGGCAGAGAATTCACCAGGAGGCACTCGCAGAAGGCATGGCGCGACCTGACGAGACCCACATCGAACAGCAGCTGCACGAGGTCGCTCCTGCTCCCGCTGCTGTAAGTTGCAAAAGCTTGCGGTGTAGAACAACCTTTGTTGTTTTTGTGGTCTGTAGTCCTGAGACTGGTTTGATGCAGCTCTCCAAGCTACTCTATCCTGTGCAAGCTTCTTCACCTCCCAGTACCTACTGCAGCCTACATCCTTCTGAATCTGCTTACTGTATTCATCTCTTCGTCTCCCTCTACGATTTTTACCCTCCGCGCTGCCCTCCAGTACTAAATTGGTGATCCCTTGATGCCTCAGAACATGTCCTACCCACCGACCCCTCCTTCTAGTTAAGTTGTGCCACAAACTTGTCTTCTCCCCAATTCTATTTAATACTTCCTCATTACTTATGTGATCTACCCATCTAATCTTCAGCATTCTCCTGTAGCACCACATTTCAAAAGCTTCTATTCTCTTCTTGTCTAAACTATTTATCGTCCACGTTTCATTCCATACATGGTTACACTCCATACAAATACTTTCAGAAACGACTTCCTAACATTTAAATCTATACTAAATGTTAACAAATTTTTCTTCTTCAGAAACGCTTCCCATTGCCAGTCTACATTTTATATCGTTTTTGGAACTGATACAGCCACACCTGTCGGAGTTGTTCCTGCATCACATCCACAGGGTGTTACAAAAAGGTACGGCAAAACTTTCAGGAAACATTCCTCACACACAAAGAAAGAAAATATGTTATGTGGACATGTGTCCGGAAACGCTCACTTTCCATGTTAGAGCTCATTTTATTACTTCTCTTCAAATCACATAAATCATGGAATGGAAACACACAGCAACAGAACGTCCCAGCGTGACTTCAAACACTTTGTTACAGGAAATGTTGAAAATGTCCTCCGTTAGCGAGGATACATGCATCCACCTTCCGTCACATGTAATCCCACTTGCGCTGAAAGCAGCCCTGGAGATTGGCGTATTGTATCAAAGCCGTCCACAATACGAGCACGAAGAGTGTCTACATTTGGTACCGGGGTTGCGTAGACAACAGCTTTCAAATGCCCCCAGAAATGAAAGTCAAGAGGGTTGAGGTCAGAAGTGTGTGGAGGCCATGGAATTGGTCCGCCTCTACCAATCCATCGGTCACCGAATCTATTGTTGAGAAGCGTACGAACACTTCGACTGAAATATCAGGAGCTCCATCGTGCATGAACCACATGTTGTGTCGTAGTTGTAAAGGCACATGTTCTAGCAACACGAGTAGAGTATCCCGTATGAAATCATGATAACGTGCTCCATTGAGCGTAGGTGGAAGAACATGGGGCCCAATCAAGACATCACCAACAACGCCTGCCCAAACGTTCACAGAAAATCTGTGTTGATGACGTGGTTGCACAATTTTGTGCGGATTCTCGTCAGCCCACACATGTTGATTGTGAAAATTTACAATTTGATCACGTTGGAATGAAGCCTCATCCGTAAAGAGAACATTTACACTGAAATAAGGATTGACATATTGTTGGATGAACCATTCGCAGAAATGTACCCGTGGAGGCCAATCAGCTGCTGATAGTGCCTGCACACGCTGTACATGGTACGGAAACAACTGGTTCTCCCGTAGCACTCTCCATACAGTGACGTGGTCAACGTTACCTCGTACAGCAGCAACTTTTCTGACGCTGACATTAGGGTTATCGTCAACTGCACGAAGAAGTGCCTCATCCATTGCAGGTGTCCTCGTCGTTCTAGGTCTTCCCCAGTCGCGAATCATAGGCTGGAATGTTCCGTGCTCCCTAAGACGCCGATCAATTGCTTCGAACGTCTTCCTGTCGGGACACCTTCGTTCTGGAAATCTGTCTCTATACAAACGTACCGCGCCACGGCTACTACCCCGTGCTAATCCATACATCAAATGGGCATCTGCCAACTCCGCATTTGTACATATTGCACTGACTGCAAAACCACGGTCGTGATGAACACTTACTTGTTGATGCTACGTACTGATGTGCTTGATGCTACTACTGTAGATCAATGAGTCGCATGTCAACACAAGCACCGAAGTCAACATTACCTTCCTTGAACTGGGCTAACTGGCGGTGAATCGAGGAAGTGTAGCACACACTGATGAAACTAAGATGAGCTCTAACATGGAAATTAAGCGTTACCGGACACATGTCCACATAACATCTATTCTTTATTTGTGTGTGAGGAATGTTTCCTGAAAGTTTGGCCGTCCTTGTTTTTTTCACACCCTGTCTAGCTTAAGGTACAGTTTCATGTTATTATACACCAGCATATCGAGACTGAATGCTGCTCAGCATGTGATGTGACAAGGAAAGCACGAAAATGTGAGCAGAGGTAAAAGGGAAATCAGTCCAGCGATTACACGTGCGACAAGCAGCAAAATACCCTGACGAAAGCTGTATTGGAAATGGCTATGTCAGAACTGAGCTGGGAAGGTAAGGGAATTAGAATTAATGGAAGAAGGCTCGCCAACTTGAGATTTGCTGATGAAATTGCCTTACTGGCCAAAGACTTCGCAGGGCTCCAAAACTTTGTTACAGATCTTGCAACGGAATGTCAGCTGATTGGCTTGAAACTTAAATGTTTTTTAAAATATTATTTATTATGCAGAAGTGGTACAAAGCTGTATCACTTTTCAACATAATCTCCCCTACGCTCAATGCAAGTCCTCCAGCGCTTGGCAGTCCGCGCAAATACTCATGCGTCGCGTGGCGTACCTCTTCATCAGAACGGAACTTCTTTCCTCCCATTGCGTCTTTGAGTGGTCCAAAATATGGAAATCACTTGGGGGCAAGGTCTGGTCAGTATGGAGGATGAGGAAGACACCCAAAATGCAGGTCTGTGATTGTTCCAACTGTTGTACGGGCAGTGAGGGGCCCTTGCATTGTCATGTTGGAAAAGGACACCTGCTGACAGCAATGCACGTCGCTTTGATTTGATTGCAGGCCGCAGATGATTCCTTAGGGGATCTGTGTATGATACACAGGTGACAGTGGTCCCTCTAGGCATGTAATGCTCCAAAAAGACGCCTTTTTCGTCCCAAAAGTGAGTCAGCATAACCTTCCCTGCTGATGGTTCTGTTCGGAACTTCTTTGGTTTTGGTGACGAGGAATGGCACCACTCCGGTTGGTGGAACTGAACCAAGGATTCGTCCCCAGTAACATTCTTGCAAGGTGGCCATCACCTTCTCGTTCAAAGCGCCGAAGAAGTTCTTCACAAGCATCACCATGTCGTTCTCTCATTTCAGGAGTCAGCTGCCGTGGCACCCATCTTGCAGATACTTTGTGACATTAGGATGAAATACGTCCCTTTAGCATTGTAACTGTAGAACCTAGCTTTCCATTTCTCCACTAGTTGGAGAAATGTGGGCCTCCTCCTCCCCTTACAGCCCTCCTTCCCTCTCCGAATGAGTCTTCTGCGGCAATTGCGACGTTTCCTACCGCCCTAAACTAGCGCTTTAAGGACATAAATCGCCACAATATTTCCTGCCAGTTCCAAGGATCTTGATCATTCCAACAGTTGTCGCAAAGTGTGACTGATACATGGAGATCGTCGTAGTACGAGTTACGTTTCACAGATATTTAACAAGTGGTATATGCAACGCAGATTAATCGTAAGGCCGCAACATTTTTCGTCGACTGTGACATTAGAATGAAATACACCACTTTAGCTATGTAACTATAGAACCTAGCTTTTCATTTCTCCACTAGTTGGAGAAATGTGGGCCTCCTCCTCCCCTTACAGCCCTCCTTCCCTCTCCGAATGAGTCTTCTGCGGCAATTGCGATGTTTCCTACCGCCCTAAACTACCGTTTTAAATTCATAAATCACCGCAATTTATTCTGCCAGTTCCAAGGATCTTGATGATTCCAACAGTTGTCGCAAAGTGTGACTGATACATGGAGGTCGTCGTAGTACGAGTTACGTTTCACAGATATTTAACAAGTGGTATGTCCAACGCAGATTAATCGTAAGGCCGCAACATTTTTCGTCGACTGTGACATTAGAATGAAATACACCACTTTAGCTATGTAACTATAGAACCTAGCTTTTCATTTCTCCACTAGTTGGAGAAATGTGGGCCTCCTCCTCCCCTTACAGCCCTCCTTCCCTCTCCGAATGAGTCTTCTGCGGCAATTGCGATGTTTCCTACCGCCCTAAACTACCGTTTTAAATTCATAAATCACCGCAATTTATTCTGCCAGTTCCATGGATCTTGAGGATTCCAACAGTTCTCGCAAAGTGTGACTGATACATGGAGGTCGTCGTAGTACGAGTTTTGTTTCAGAGATATTTAACAAGTGGTATATGCAACGCAGATTAATCGTGAGCCGTAAAATTTTTCGTCGACTGTGACATTAGAATGGAATACGTCCCTTTAGCTTTGTAACTATAGAACCTAGCTTTTCATTTCTCCACTAGCTGGAGAAATGTGGGCCACCTCCTCCCCTTACAGCCCTCCTTCCCTCTCCGAATGAGTCTTCTGCGGCAATTGCGACGTTTCCTACCGTCTTAAACATGCGTTTTAAAGACATAAATCACCGCAATTTTTCCTGTCAGTTCCATGGATCTTGATGATTCCAACAGATGTCGCAAAGTTTGACTGATACATGGAGGTCTTCGTAGTACGAGCTATGTTTCACAGATATTTAACAAGTGGTATATGCAACGCAGATTAATCGTGAGCCGTAAAATTATTCGTCGACTGTGACATTAGAATGAAATACGTCCCTTTAGCTTTGTAACTATAGAACCTAGCTTTTCATTTCTCCACTAGTTGGAGAAATGTGGGCCTCCTCCTCCCCTTACAGCCCTCCTTCCCTCTCCGAAAGAGTCTTCTGCGGCAATTGCGACGTTTCCTACCGCCCTAAACTAGCGTTTTAAAGACATAAATCAACGCAATTTTTCCTGCCAGTTCCAAGGATCTTGATGATTCCAACAGTTGTCGCAAAGGGAGACTGAAACAAGGAGGTCGTCGTAGTAGGAGTTATGTTTCACAGATATTTAACAAGTGGTATATGCAACGCAGATTAATCGTGAGCCGCAAAATTTTTCGGCGACTGTGACATTACAATGAAATACGTCCCTTTAGCTTTGTAACTATAGAACCTAGCTTTTCATTTCTCCACTAGTTGGAGAAATGTGGGCCTCCTCCTCCCCTTACAGCCCTCCTTCCCTCTCCGAATGAGTCTTCTGCGGCAATTGCGACGTTTCCTACCGTCTTAAACTTGCGTTTTAAAGCCATAAATGATCGCAATTTTTCCTGTCAATTCCATGGATCTTGATGATTCCAACTGTTGTCGCAAAGTGTGACTGATACATGGAGGTCGTCGTAGTACGAGCTATGTTTCACAGATATTTAACAAGTGGTATATGCAAGGCTGATTAATCGTGAGCCGCAAAATTTTTCGTCGACTGTGACATTAGAATGAAATACGTCCCTTTAGCTTTGTAACTATAGAACCTAGCTTTTCATTTCTCCACTAGTTGGAGAAATGTGGGCCTCCTCCTCCCCTTACAGCCCTCCTTCCCTCTCCGAATGAGTCTTCTGCGGCAATTGCGACGTTTCCTACCGTCTTAAACATGCGTTTTAAAGCCATAAATGATCGCAATTTTTCCTGTCAGTTCCATGGATCTTGATGATTCCAACAGTTGTCGCAAAGTGAGACTGATACAAGGAGGTCGTCGTAGTACGAGTTATGTTTCACAGATATTTAACAAGTGGTATATGCAACGCAGATTAATCGTGAGCCGCAAAATTTTTCGGCGACTGTGACATTAGAATGAAATACGTCCCTTTAGCTTTCTAACTATAGAACCTAGCTTTTCATTTCTCCACTAGTTGGAGAAATGTGGGCCTCCTCCTCCCCTTACAGCCCTCCTTCCCTCTCCGAATGAGTCTTCTGCGGCAATTGCGACGTCTCCTACCGTTTTAAACATGCGTTTTAAAGACATAAATCATCGCAAATTTTCCTGTCAGTTCCATGGATCTTGATGATTCCAACAGATGTCGCAAAGTTTGACTGATACATGGAGGTCTTCGTAGTACGAGCTATGTTTCACAGATATTTAACAAGTGGTATATGCAACGCAGATTAATCGTGAGCCGCAAAATTTTTCGTCGACTGTGACATTGGAATGAAAGACGTCCCTTTAGCTTTGTAACTATAGAACCTAGCTTTTCATTTCTCCACTAGTTGGAGAAATGTGGGCCTCATCCTCCCCTTACAGCCCTCCTTCCCTCTCCGAATGAGTCTTCTGCTGCAATTGCGACGTTTCCTACCGTCTTAAACATGCGTTTTAAAGACATAAATCAACGCAATTTTTCCTGTCAGTTCCATGGATCTTGATGATTCCAACAGATGTCGCAAAGTGTGACTGATATATGGTGGTCTTCGTAGTACGAGCTATGTTTCACAGATATTTAACAAGTGGTATATGCAACGCTGATTAATCGTGAGCCGCAAAATTTTTCGTCGACTGTGACATTAGAATGAAATACGTCCCTTTAGCTTTGTAACTATAGAACCTAGCTTTTCATTTCTCCACTAGTTGGAGAAATGTGGGCCTCATCCTCCCCTTACAGCCCTCCTTCCTTCTCCGAATGAGTCTTCTGCTGCAATTGCGACGTTTCCTACCGTCTTAAACATGCGTTTTAAAGACATAAATCAACGCAATTTTTCCTGTCAGTTCCATGGATCTTGATGATTCCAACAGATGTCGCAAAGTGTGACTGATATATGGTGGTCTTCGTAGTACGAGCTATGTTTCACAGATATTTAACAAGTGGTATATGCAACGCTGATTAATCGTGAGCCGCAAAATTTTTCGTCGACTGTGACATTAGAATGAAATACGTCCGTTTAGCTTTGTAACTATAGAACCTAGCTTTTCATTTCTCCACTAGTTGGAGAAATGTGGGCCTCCTCCTCCCCTTACAGCTCTCCTTCCCTCTCCGAATGAGTCTTCTGCGGCAATTGCGACGTTTCCTACCGCCCTAAACTGGCGTTTTAAAGACATAAATCACCGCAATTTTTCCTGCCAGTTCCAAGGATCTTGATGATTCCAACAGTTGTCGCAAAGTGTGACTGATACAAGGAGGTCGTCGTAGTACGAGTTATGTTTCACAGATATTTAACAAGTGGTATATGCAACGCAGATTAATCGTGAGCCGCAAAATTTTTCGTCGACTGTGACATTAGAATGAAATACGTCCCTTTAGCTTTGTAACTATAGAACCTAGCTTTTCATTTCTCCACTAGTTGGAGAAATGTGGGCCTCCTCCTCCCCTTACAGCCCTCCTTCCCTCTCCGAATGAGTCTTCTGCGGCAATTGCGACGTTTACTACCGCCATAAACTAGCGTTTTAAAGACATAAATCACCGCAATTTTTCCTGCCAGTTCCAAGGATCTTGATGATTCCAACAGTTGTCGCAAAGTGAGACTGATACAAGGAGGTCGTCGTAGTACGAGTTATGTTTCACAGATATTTAACAAGTGGTATATGCAACGCAGATTAATCGTGAGCCGCAAAATTTTTCGTCGACTGTGACATTAGAATGAAATACGTCCCTTTAGCTTTGTAACTATAGAACCTAGCTTTTCATTTCTCCACTAGTTGGAGAAATGTGGGCCTCCTCCTCCCGTACAGCCCTCCTTCCCTCTCCGAATGAGTCTTCTGCGGCAATTGCGACGTTTCCTACCGCCCTAAACTGGCGTTTTAAAGACATAAATCACCGCAATTTTTCCTGCCAGTTCCAAGGATCTTGATGATTCCAACAGTTGTCGCAAAGTGAGACTGATACAAGGAGTTCGTCGTAGTAGGAGTTATGTTTCACAGATATTTAACAAGTGGTATATGCAACGCAGATTAATCGTGAGCCGCAAAATTTTTCGTCGACTGTGACATTAGAATGAAATACGTCCCTTTAGCTTTGTAACTATAGAACCTAGCTTTTCATTTCTCCACTAGTTGGAGAAATGTGGGCCTCCTCCTCCCCTTACAGACCTCCTTCCCTCTCCGAATGAGTCTTCTGCGGCAATTGCGACGTTTCCTACCGCCCTAAAGTAGCGTTTTAAAGACATAAATCACCGCAATTTTTCCTGCCAGTTCCAAGGATCTTGATGATTCCAACAGTTGTCGCAAAGGGAGACTGATACAACGAGGTCGTCGTAGTACGAGTTATGTTTCACAGATATTTAACAAGTGGTATATGCAACGCAGATTAATCGTGAGCCGCAAAATTTTTCGGCGACTGTGACATTAGAATGAAATACGTCCCTTTAGCTTTGTAACTATAGAACCTAGCTTTTCATTTCTCCACTAGTTGGAGAAATGTGGGCCTCCTCCTCCCCTTACAGCCCTCCTTCCCTCTCCGAATGAGTCTTCTGCGGCAATTGCGACGTTTCCTACCGCCCTAAACTAGCGTTTTAAAGACATAAATCACCGCAATTTTTCCTGCCAGTTCCAAGGATCTTGATGATTCCAACAGTTGTCGCAAAGTGAGACTGATACAAGGAGGTCTTCGTAGTACGAGCTATGTTTCACAGATATTTAACAAGTGGTATATGCAACTCAGATTAATCGTGAGCCGTAAAATTTTTCGTCGACCGTGACATTAGAATGAAGTACGTCCCTTTAGCTTTGTAACTATAGAACCTAGCTTTTCATTTCTCCACTAGTTGGAGAAATGTGGGCCTCCTCCTCCCCTTACAGCCCTCCTTCCCTCTCCGAAAGAGTCTTCTGCGGCAATTGCGACGTTTCCTACCGCCCTAAACTAGCGTTTTAAAGACATAAATCACCGCAATTTTTCCTGCCAGTTCCAAGGATCTTGATGATTCCAACAGTTGTCGCAAAGTGAGACTGATACAAGGAGGTCGTCGTAGTACGAGTTATGTTTCACAGATATTTAACAAGTGGTATATGCAATGCAGATTAATCGTGAGCCGCAAAATTTTTCGGCGACTGTGACATTAGAATGAAATACGTCCCTTTAGCTTTGTAACTATAGAACCTAGCTTTTCATTTCTCCACTAGTTGGAGAAATGTGGGCCTCCTCCTCCCCTTACAGCCCTCCTTCCCTCTCCGAATGAGTGTTCTGCGGCAATTGCGACGTTTCCTACCGCCCTAAACTAGCGTTTTAAAGACATAAATCACCGCAATTTTTCCTGCCAGTTCCAAGGATCTTGATGATTCCAACAGTTGTCGCAAAGTGTGACTGATACAAGGAGGTCGTCGTAGTACGAGTTATGTTTCACAGATATTTAACAAGTGGTATATGCAACGCAGATTAATCGTGAGCCGCAAAATTTTTCGTCGACTGTGACATTAGAATGAAATACGTCCCTTTAGCTTTGTAACTATAGAACCTAGCTTTTCATTTCTCCACTAGTTGGAGAAATGTGGGCCTCCTCCTCCCCTTACAGCCCTCCTTCCCTCTCCGAATGAGTCTTCTGCGGCAATTGCGACGTTTCCTACCGCCCTAAACTGGCGTTTTAAAGACATAAATCACCGCAATTTTTCCTGCCAGTTCCAAGGATCTTGATGATTCCAACAGTTGTCGCAAAGTGAGACTGATACAAGGAGGTCGTCGTAGTAGGAGTTATGTTTCACAGATATTTAACAAGTGGTATATGCAACGCAGATTAATCGTGAGCCGCAAAATTTTTCGTCGACTGTGACATTAGAATGAAATACGTCCCTTTAGCTTGGTGACTATAGAACCTAGCTTTTCATTTCTCCACTAGTTGGAGAAATGTGGGCCTCCTCCTCCCGTTACAGCCCTCCTTCCCTCTCCGAATGAGTCTTCTGCGGCAATTGCGACGTTTCCTACCGCCCTAAAGTAGCGTTTTAAAGACATAAATCACCGCAATTTTTCCTGCCAGTTCCAAGGATCTTGATGATTCCAACAGTTGTCGCAAAGGGAGACTGATACAACGAGGTCGTCGTAGTACGAGTTATGTTTCACAGATATTTAACAAGTGGTATATGCAACGCAGATTAATCGTGAGCCGCAAAATTTTTCGGCGACTGTGACATTAGAATGAAATACGTCCCTTTAGCTTTGTAACTATAGAACCTAGCTTTTCATTTCTCCACTAGTTGGAGAAATGTGGGCCTCCTCCTCCCCTTACAGCCCTCCTTCCCTCTCGGAATGAGTCTTCTGCGGCAATTGCGACGTTTCCTACCGTCTTAAACATGAGTTTTAAAGACATAAATCACCGCAATTTCTACTGTCAGTTCTATGGATCTTGATGATCTCAACAGATGTCGCAAAGTGTGACTGATACATGAAGGTCTTCGTAGTACGAGCTATGTTTCACAGATATTTAACAAGTGGTATATGCAACGCAGATTAATCGTGAGCCGCAAAATTTTTCGGCGACTGTGACATTAGAATGAAATACTCCCCTTTAGCTTTGTAACTATAGAACCTAGCTTTTCATTTCTCCACTAGTTGGAGAAATGTGGGCCTCCTCCTCCCCTTACAGCCCTCCTTCCCTCTCCGAAAGAGTCTTCTGCGGCAATTGCGACGTTTTCTACCGCCCTAAACTAGCGTTTTAAAGACATAAATCACCGCAATTTTTCCTGCCAGTTCCAAGGATCTTGATGATTCCAACAGTTGTCGCAAAGTGAGACTGATACAAGGAGGTCGTCGTAGTACGAGTTATGTTTCACAGATATTTAACAAGTGGTAAATGCAACGCAGATTAATCGTGAGCCGCAAAATTTTTCGGCGACTGTGACATTAGAATGAAATACGTCCCTTTAGCTTTGTAACTATAGAACCTAGCTTTTCATTTCTCCACTAGTTGGAGAAATGTGGGCCTCCTCCTCCCCTTACAGCCCTCCTTCCCTCTCCGAATGAGTCTTCTGCGGCAATTGCGACGTTTCCTACCGCCCTAAACTAGCGTTTTAAAGACATAAATCACCGCAATTTTTCCTGCCAGTTCCAAGGATCTTGATGATTCCAACAGTTGTCGCAAAGTGAGACTGATACAAGGAGGTCTTCGTAGTACGAGCTATGTTTCACAGATATTTAACAAGTGGTATATGCAACGCAGATTAATCGTGAGCCGTAAAATTTTTCGTCGACCGTGACATTAGAATGAAGTACGTCCCTTTAGCTTTGTAACTATAGAACCTAGCTTTTCATTTCTCCACTAGTTGGAGAAATGTGGACCTCCTCCTCCCCTTACAGCCCTCCTTCCCTCTCCGAATGAGTCTTCTGCGGCAATTGCGACGTTTCCTACCGTCTTAAACATGAGTTTTAAAGACATAAATCACCGCAATTTCTACTGTCAGTTCTATGGATCTTGATGATCTCAACAGATGTCGCAAAGTGTGACTGATACATGAAGGTCTTCGTAGTACGAGCTATGTTTCACAGATATTTAACAAGTGGTATATGCAACGCAGATTAATCGTGAGCCGCAAAATTTTTCGTCGACTGTGACATTAGAATGAAATACGCCCCTTTAGCTTTGTAACTATAGAACCTAGCTTTTCATATCTCCACTAGTTGGAGAAATGTGGGCCTCCTCCTCCCCTTACAGCCCTCCTTCCCTCTCCGAATGAGTCTTCTGCGGCAATTGCGACGTTTCCTACCGCCCTAAACTAGCGTTTTAAAGACATAAATCACCGCAATTTTTCCTGCCAGTTCCAAGGATCTTGATGATTCCAACAGTTGTCGCAAAGTGAGACTGATACAAGGAGGTCGTCGTAGTACGAGTTATGTTTCACAGATATTTAACAAGTGGTATATGCAACGCAGATTAATCGTGAGCCGCAAAATTTTTCGGCGACTGTGACATTAGAATGAAATACGTCCCTGTAGCTTTGTAACTATAGAACCTAGCTTTTCATTTCTCCACTAGTTGGAGAAATGTGGGCCTCCTCCTCCCCTTACAGCCCTCCTTCCCTCTCCGAATGAGTCTTCTGCGGCAATTGCGACGTTTCCTACCGCCCTAAACTAGCGTTTTAAAGACATAAATCACCGCAATTTTTCCTGCCAGTTCCAAGGATCTTGATGATTCCAACAGTTGTCGCAAAGTGTGACTGATACAAGGAGGTCGTCGTAGTACGAGTTATGTTTCACAGATATTTAACAAGTGGTATATGCAACGCAGATTAATCGTGAGCCGCAAAATTTTTCGTCGACTGTGACATTAGAATGAAATACGTCCCTTTAGCTTTGTAACTATAGAACCTAGCTTTTCATTTCTCCACTAGTTGGAGAAATGTGGGCCTCCTCCTCCCCTTACAGCCCTCCTTCCCTCTCCGAATGAGTCTTCTGCGGCAATTGCGACGTTTCCTACCGCCCTAAACTGGCGTTTTAAAGACATAAATCACCGCAATTTTTCCTGCCAGTTCCAAGGATCTTGATGATTCCAACAGTTGTCGCAAAGGGAGACTGATACAACGAGGTCGTCGTAGTACGAGTTATGTTTCACAGATATTTAACAAGTGGTATATGCAACGCAGATTAATCGTGAGCCGCAAAATTTTTCGTCGACTGTGACATTAGAATGAAATACGTCCCTTTAGCTTTGTAACTATAGAACCTAGCTTTTCATTTCTCCACTAGTTGGAGAAATGTGGGCCTCCTCCTCCCCTTACAGCCCTCCTTCCCTCTCGGAATGAGTCTTCTGCGGCAATTGCGACGTTTCCTACCGTCTTAAACATGAGTTTTAAAGACATAAATCACCGCAATTTCTACTGTCAGTTCTATGGATCTTGATGATCTCAACAGATGTCGCAAAGTGTGACTGATACAAGGAGGTCTTTGTAGTACGAGCTATGTTTCACAGATATTTAACAAGTGGTATATCCAACGCAGATTAATCGTGAGCCGCGAAATTTTTCGTCGACTGTGACATTAGAATGAAATACGCCCCTTTAGCTTTGTAACTATAGAACCTAGCTTTTCATATCTCCACTAGTTGGAGAAATGTGGGCCTCCTCCTCCCCTTACAGCCCTCCTTCCCTCTCCGAATGAGTCTTCTGCGGCAATTGCGACGTTTCCTACCGCCCTAAACTAGCGTTTTAAAGACATAAATCACCGCAATTTTTCCTGCCAGTTCCAAGGATCTTGATGATTCCAACAGTTGTCGCAAAGTGAGACTGATACAAGGAGGTCTTCGTAGTACGAGCTATGTTTCACAGATATTTAACAAGTGGTATATGCAACTCAGATTAATCGTGAGCCGTAAAATTTTTCGTCGACCGTGACATTAGAATGAAGTACGTCCCTTTAGCTTTGTAACTATAGAACCTAGCTTTTCATTTCTCCACTAGTTGGAGAAATGTGGGCCTCCTCCTCCCCTTACAGCCCTCCTTCCCTCTCCGAAAGAGTCTTCTGCGGCAATTGCGACGTTTTCTACCGCCCTAAACTAGCGTTTTAAAGACATAAATCACCGCAATTTTTCCTGCCAGTTCCAAGGATCTTGATGATTCCAACAGTTGTCGCAAAGTGAGACTGATACAAGGAGGTCGTCGTAGTACGAGTTATGTTTCACAGATATGTAACAAGTGGTATATGCAACGCAGATTAATCGTGAGCCGCAAAATTTTTCGGCGACTGTGACATTAGAATGAAATACGTCCCTTTAGCTTTGTAACTATAGAACCTAGCTTTTCATTTCTCCACTAGTTGGAGAAATGTGGGCCTCCTCCTCCCCTTACAGCCCTCCTTCCCTCTCCGAATGAGTCTTCTGCGGCAATTGCGACGTTTCCTACCGCCCTAAACTAGCGTTTTAAAGACATAAATCACCGCAATTTTTCCTGCCAGTTCCAAGGATCTTGATGATTCCAACAGTTGTCGCAAAGTGAGACTGATACAAGGAGGTCTTCGTAGTACGAGCTATGTTTCACAGATATTTAACAAGTGGTATATGCAACTCAGATTAATCGTGAGCCGTAAAATTTTTCGTCGACCGTGACATTAGAATGAAGTACGTCCCTTTAGCTTTGTAACTATAGAACCTAGCTTTTCATTTCTCCACTAGTTGGAGAAATGTGGGCCTCCTCCTCCCCTTACAGCCCTCCTTCCCTCTCCGAAAGAGTCTTCTGCGGCAATTGCGACGTTTCCTACCGCCCTAAACTAGCGTTTCAAAGACATAAATCACCGCAATTTTTCCTGCCAGTTCCAAGGATCTTGATGATTCCAACAGTTGTCGCAAAGTGAGACTGATACAAGGAGGTCGTCGTAGTACGAGTTATGTTTCACAGATATTTAACAAGTGGTATATGCAACGCAGATTAATCGTGAGCCGCAAAATTTTTCGTCGACTGTGACATTAGAATGAAATACGTCCCTTTAGCTTTGTAACTATAGAACCTAGCTTTTCATTTCTCCACTAGTTGGAGAAATGTGGGCCTCCTCCTCCCCTTACAGCCCTCCTTCCCTCTCCGAATGAGTCTTCTGCGGCAATTGCGACGTTTCCTACCGCCCTAAACTGGCGTTTTAAAGACATAAATCACCGCAATTTTTCCTGCCAGTTCCAAGGATCTTGATGATTCCAACAGTTGTCGCAAAGTGAGACTGATACAAGGAGGTCGTCGTAGTAGGAGTTATGTTTCACAGATATTTAACAAGTGGTATATGCAACGCAGATTAATCGTGAGCCGCAAAATTTTTCGTCGACTGTGACATTAGAATGAAATACGTCCCTTTAGCTTTGTAACTATAGAACTTAGCTTTTCATTTCTCCACTAGTTGGAGAAATGTGGGCCTCCTCCTCCCCTTACAGCCCTCCTTCCCTCTCCGAATGAGTCTTCTGCGGCAATTGCGACGTTTCCTACCGCCCTAAAGTAGCGTTTTAAAGACATAAATCACCGCAATTTTTCCTGCCAGTTCCAAGGATCTTGATGATTCCAACAGTTGTCGCAAAGTGAGACTGATACAAGGAGGTCGTCGTAGTACGAGTTATGTTTCACAGATATTTAACAAGTGGTATATGCAACGCAGATTAATCGTGAGCCGCAAAATTTTTCGGCGACTGTGACATTAGAATGAAATACGTCCCTTTAGCTTTGTAACTATAGAACCTAGCTTTTCATTTCTCCACTAGTTGGAGAAATGTGGGCCTCCTCCTCCCCTTACAGCCCTCCTTCCCTCTCCGAATGAGTCTTCTGCGGCAATTGCGACGTTTCCTACCGTCTTAAACATGAGTTTTAAAGACATAAATCACCGCAATTTCTACTGTCAGTTCTATGGATCTTGATGATCTCAACAGATGTCGCAAAGTGTGACTGATACATGAAGGTCTTCGTAGTACGAGCTATGTTTCACAGATATTTAACAAGTGGTATATGCAACGCAGATTAATCGTGAGCCGCAAAATTTTTCGTCGACTGTGACATTAGAATGAAATACGCCCCTTTAGCTTTGTAACTATAGAACCTAGCTTTTCATTTCTCCACTAGTTGGAGAAATGTGGGCCTCCTCCTCCCCTTACAGCACTCCTTCCCTCTCCGAATGAGTCTTCTGCGGCAATTGCGACGTTTCCTACCGCCCTAAACTAGCGTTTTAAAGACATAAATCACCGCAATTTTTCCTGCCAGTTCCAAGGATCTTGATGATTCCAACAGTTGTCGCAAAGTGAGACTGATACAAGGAGGTCGTCGTAGTACGAGTTATGTTTCACAGATATTTAACAAGTGGTATATGCAACGCAGATTAATCGTGAGCCGCAAAATTTTTCGGCGACTGTGACATTAGAATGAAATACGTCCCTTTAGCTTTGTAACTATAGAACCTAGCTTTTCATTTCTCCACTAGTTGGAGAAATGTGGGCCTCCTCCTCCCCTTACAGCCCTCCTTCCCTCTCCGAATGAGTCTTCTGCGGCAATTGCGACGTTTCCTACCGTCTTAAACATGAGTTTTAAAGACATAAATCACCGCAATTTCTACTGTCAGTTCTATGGATCTTGATGATCTCAACAGATGTCGCAAAGTGTGACTGATACATGAAGGTCTTCGTAGTACGAGCTATGTTTCACAGATATTTAACAAGTGGTATATGCAACGCAGATTAATCGTGAGCCGCAAAATTTTTCGGCGACTGTGACATTAGAATGAAATACGTCCCTTTAGCTTTGTAACTATAGAACCTAGCTTTTCATTTCTCCACTAGTTGGAGAAATGTGGGCCTCCTCCTCCCCTTACAGCCCTCCTTCCCTCTCCGAATGAGTCTTCTGCGGCAATTGCGACGTTTCCTACCGCCCTAAAGTAGCGTTTTAAAGACATAAATCACCGCAATTTTTCCTGCCAGTTCCAAGGATCTTGATGATTCCAACAGTTGTCGCAAAGTGAGACTGATACAAGGAGGTCGTCGTAGTAGGAGTTATGTTTCACAGATATTTAACAAGTGGTATATGCAACGCAGATTAATCGTGAGCCGCAAAATTTTTCGGCGACTGTGACATTAGAATGAAATACGTCCCTTTAGCTTTGTAACTATAGAACCTAGCTTTTCATTTCTCCACTAGTTGGAGAAATGTGGGCCTCCTCCTCCCCTTACAGCCCTCCTTCCCTCTCCGAATGAGTCTTCTGCGGCAATTGCGACGTTTCCTACCGTCTTAAACATGAGTTTTAAAGACATAAATCACCGCAATTTCTACTGTCAGTTCTATGGATCTTGATGATCTCAACAGATGTCGCAAAGTGTGACTGATACATGAAGGTCTTCGTAGTACGAGCTATGTTTCACAGATATTTAACAAGTGGTATATGCAACGCAGATTAATCGTGAGCCGCAAAATTTTTCGTCGACTGTGACATTAGAATGAAATACGCCCCTTTAGCTTTGTAACTATAGAACCTAGCTTTTCATTTCTCCACTAGTTGGAGAAATGTGGGCCTCCTCCTCCCCTTACAGCACTCCTTCCCTCTCCGAATGAGTCTTCTGCGGCAATTGCGACGTTTCCTACCGCCCTAAACTAGCGTTTTAAAGACATAAATCACCGCAATTTTTCCTGCCAGTTCCAAGGATCTTGATGATTCCAACAGTTGTCGCAAAGTGAGACTGATACAAGGAGGTCGTCGTAGTACGAGTTATGTTTCACAGATATTTAACAAGTGGTATATGCAACGCAGATTAATCGTGAGCCGCAAAATTTTTCGGCGACTGTGACATTAGAATGAAATACGTCCCTTTAGCTTTGTAACTATAGAACCTAGCTTTTCATTTCTCCACTAGTTGGAGAAATGTGGGCCTCCTCCTCCCCTTACAGCCCTCCTTCCCTCTCCGAATGAGTCTTCTGCGGCAATTGCGACGTTTCCTACCGCCCTAAACTAGCGTTTTAAAGACATCAATCACCGCAGTTTTTCTGCCAGTTCCAAGGATCTTGATGATTCCAACAGTTGTCGCAAATGGACTGATGCAAGGAGGTCGTCGTAGTACGAGTTATGTTTCACGGATATTTAACAAGTCGTATATGCAACGCAGATTAATCGTGAGCCGCAAAATTTTTCGTCGACTGTGACATTAGAATGAAATACGCCCCTTTAGCTTTGTAACTATAGAACCTAGCTTTTCATTTCTCCACTAGTTGGAGAAATGTGGGCCTCCTCCTCCCCTTACAGCCCTCCTTCCCTCTCCGAATGAGTCTTCTGCGGCAATTGCGACGTTTCCTACCGCCCTAAACTAGCGTTTTAAAGACATAAATCACCGCAATTTTTCCTGCCAGTTCCAAGGATCTTGATGATTCCAACAGTTGTCGCAAAGTGAGACTGATACAAGGAGGTCGTCGTAGTACGAGTTATGTTTCACAGATATTTAACAAGTGGTATATGCAACGCAGATTAATCGTGAGCCGCAAAATTTTTCGGCGACTGTGACATTAGAATGAAATACGTCCCTTTAGCTTTGTAACTATAGAACCTAGCTTTTCATTTCTCCACTAGTTGGAGAAATGTGGGCCTCCTCCTCCTCCCCTTACAGCCCTCCTTCCCTCTCCGAATGAGTCTTCTGCGGCAATTGCGACGTTTCCTACCGCCCTAAACTAGCGTTTTAAAGACATAAATCACCGCAATTTTTCCTGCCAGTTCCAAGGATCTTGATGATTCCAACAGTTGTCGCAAAGTGAGACTGATACAAGGAGGTCTTCGTAGTACGAGCTATGTTTCACAGATATTTAACAAGTGGTATATGCAACTCAGATTAATCGTGAGCCGTAAAATTTTTCGTCGACCGTGACATTAGAATGAAGTACGTCCCTTTAGCTTTGTAACTATAGAACCTAGCTTTTCATTTCTCCACTAGTTGGAGAAATGTGGGCCTCCTCCTCCCCTTACAGCCCTCCTTCCCTCTCCGAAAGAGTCTTCTGCGGCAATTGCGACGTTTCCTACCGCCCTAAACTAGCGTTTTAAAGACATAAATCACCGCAATTTTTCCTGCCAGTTCCAAGGATCTTGATGATTCCAACAGTTGTCGCAAAGTGAGACTGATACAAGGAGGTCTTCGTAGTACGAGCTATGTTTCACAGATATTTAACAAGTGGTATATGCAACTCAGATTAATCGTGAGCCGTAAAATTTTTCGTCGACCGTGACATTAGAATGAAGTACGTCCCTTTAGCTTTGTAACTATAGAACCTAGCTTTTCATTTCTCCACTAGTTGGAGAAATGTGGGCCTCCTCCTCCTCCCCTTACAGCCCTCCTTCCCTCTCCGAATGAGTCTTCTGCGGCAATTGCGACGTTTCCTACCGCCCTAAACTAGCGTTTTAAAGACATAAATCACCGCAATTTTTCCTGCCAGTTCCAAGGATCTTGATGATTCCAACAGTTGTCGCAAAGTGAGACTGATACAAGGAGGTCTTCGTAGTACGAGCTATGTTTCACAGATATTTAACAAGTGGTATATGCAACTCAGATTAATCGTGAGCCGTAAAATTTTTCGTCGACCGTGACATTAGAATGAAGTACGTCCCTTTAGCTTTGTAACTATAGAACCTAGCTTTTCATTTCTCCACTAGTTGGAGAAATGTGGGCCTCCTCCTCCCCTTACAGCCCTCCTTCCCTCTCCGAAAGAGTCTTCTGCGGCAATTGCGACGTTTCCTACCGCCCTAAACTAGCGTTTTAAAGACATAAATCACCGCAATTTTTCCTGCCAGTTCCAAGGATCTTGATGATTCCAACAGTTGTCGCAAAGTGAGACTGATACAAGGAGGTCTTCGTAGTACGAGCTATGTTTCACAGATATTTAACAAGTGGTATATGCAACTCAGATTAATCGTGAGCCGTAAAATTTTTCGTCGACCGTGACATTAGAATGAAGTACGTCCCTTTAGCTTTGTAACTATAGAACCTAGCTTTTCATTTCTCCACTAGTTGGAGAAATGTGGGCCTCCTCCTCCTCCCCTTACAGCCCTCCTTCCCTCTCCGAATGAGTCTTCTGCGGCAATTGCGACGTTTCCTACCGCCCTAAACTAGCGTTTTAAAGACATAAATCACCGCAATTTTTCCTGCCAGTTCCAAGGATCTTGATGATTCCAACAGTTGTCGCAAAGTGAGACTGATACAAGGAGGTCTTCGTAGTACGAGCTATGTTTCACAGATATTTAACAAGTGGTATATGCAACTCAGATTAATCGTGAGCCGTAAAATTTTTCGTCGACCGTGACATTAGAATGAAGTACGTCCCTTTAGCTTTGTAACTATAGAACCTAGCTTTTCATTTCTCCACTAGTTGGAGAAATGTGGGCCTCCTCCTCCCCTTACAGCCCTCCTTCCCTCTCCGAAAGAGTCTTCTGCGGCAATTGCGACGTTTCCTACCGCCCTAAACTAGCGTTTTAAAGACATAAATCACCGCAATTTTTCCTGCCAGTTCCAAGGATCTTGATGATTCCAACAGTTGTCGCAAAGTGAGACTGATACAAGGAGGTCGTCGTAGTACGAGTTATGTTTCACAGATATTTAACAAGTGGTATATGCAACGCAGATTAATCGTGAGCCGCAAAATTTTTCGGCGACTGTGACATTAGAATGAAATACGTCCCTTTAGCTTTGTAACTATAGAACCTAGCTTTTCATTTCTCCACTAGTTGGAGAAATGTGGGCCTCCTCCTCCCCTTACAGCCCTCCTTCCCTCTCCGAATGAGTCTTCTGCGGCAACTGCGACGTTTCCTACCGCCCTAAACTAGCGTTTTAAAGACATAAATCACCGCAATTTTTCCTGCCAGTTCCAAGGATCTTGATGATTCCAACAGTTGTCGCAAAGTGAGACTGATACAAGGAGGTCTTCGTAGTACGAGCTATGTTTCACAGATATTTAACAAGTGGTATATGCAACTCAGATTAATCGTGAGCCGTAAAATTTTTCGTCGACCGTGACATTAGAATGAAGTACGTCCCTTTAGCTTTGTAACTATAGAACCTAGCTTTTCATTTCTCCACTAGTTGGAGAAATGTGGGCCTCCTCCTCCCCTTACAGCCCTCCTTCCCTCTCCGAATGAGTCTTCTGCGGCAATTGCGACGTTTCCTACCGTCTTAAACATGAGTTTTAAAGACATAAATCACCGCAATTTCTACTGTCAGTTCTATGGATCTTGATGATCTCAACAGATGTCGCAAAGTGTGACTGATACATGAAGGTCTTCGTAGTACGAGCTATGTTTCACAGATATTTAACAAGTGGTATATGCAACGCAGATTAATCGTGAGCCGCAAAATTTTTCGTCGACTGTGACATTAGAATGAAATACGCCCCTTTAGCTTTGTAACTATAGAACCTAGCTTTTCATTTCTCTACTAGTTGGAGAAATGTGGGCCTCCTCCTCCCCTTACAGCCCTCCTTCCCTCTCCGAATGAGTCTTCTGCGGCAATTGCGACGTTTCCTACCGCCCTAAACTAGCGTTTTAAAGACATAAATCACCGCAATTTTTCCTGCCAGTTCCAAGGATCTTGATGATTCCAACAGTTGTCGCAAAGTGAGACTGATACAACGAGGTCGTCGTAGTACGAGTTATGTTTCACAGATATTTAACAAGTGGTATATGCAACGCAGATTAATCGTGAGCCGCAAAATTTTTCGTCGACTGTGACATTAGAATGAAATACGCCCCTTTAGCTTTGTAACTATAGAACCTAGCTTTTCATTTCTCCACTAGTTGGAGAAATGTGGGCCGCCTCCTCCCCTTACAGCCCTCCTTCCCTCTCCGAATGAGTCTTCTGCGGCAATTGCGACGTTTCCTACCGTCTTAAACATGAGTTTTAAAGACATAAATCACCGCAATTTCTACTGTCAGTTCTATGGATCTTGATGATCTCAACAGATGTCGCAAAGTGTGACTGATACATGAAGGTCTTCGTAGTACGAGCTATGTTTCACAGATATTTAACAAGTGGTATATGCAACGCAGATTAATCGTGAGCCGCAAAATTTTTCGTCGACTGTGACATTAGAATGAAATACGCCCCTTTAGCTTTGTAACTATAGAACCTAGCTTTTCATTTCTCTACTAGTTGGAGAAATGTGGGCCTCCTCCTCCCCTTACAGCCCTCCTTCCCTCTCCGAATGAGTCTTCTGCGGCAATTGCGACGTTTCCTACCGCCCTAAACTAGCGTTTTAAAGACATAAATCACCGCAATTTTTCCTGCCAGTTCCAAGGATCTTGATGATTCCAACAGTTGTCGCAAAGTGAGACTGATACAACGAGGTCGTCGTAGTACGAGTTATGTTTCACAGATATTTAACAAGTGGTATATGCAACGCAGATTAATCGTGAGCCGCAAAATTTTTCGGCGACTGTGACATTATAATGAAATACGTCCCTTTAGCTTTGTAACTATAGAACCTAGCTTTTCATTTCTCCACTAGTTGGAGAAATGTGGGCCTCCTCCTCCCCTTACAGCCCTCCTTCCCTCTCCGAATGAGTCTTCTGCGGCAATTGCGACGTTTCCTACCGTCTTAAACATGAGTTTTAAAGACATAAATCACCGCAATTTCTACTGTCAGTTCTATGGATCTTGATGATCTCAACAGATGTCGCAAAGTGTGACTGATACAAGGAGGTCTTCGTAGTACGAGCTATGTTTCACAGATATTTAACAAGTGGTATATGCAACTCAGATTAATCGTGAGCCGCAAAATTTTTCGTCGACTGTGACATTATAATGAAATACGTCCCTTTAGCTTTGTAACTATAGAACCTAGCTTTTCATTTCTCCACTAGTTGGAGAAATGTGGGCCTCCTCCTCCCCTTACAGCCCTCCTTCCCTCTCCGAATGAGTCTTCTGCGGCAATTGCGACGTTTCCTACCGCCCTAAACTAGCGTTTTAAAGACATAAATCACCGCAATTTTTCCTGCCAGTTCCAAGGATCTTGATGATTCCAACAGTTGTCGCAAAGTGAGACTGATACAAGGAGGTCTTCGTAGTACGAGCTATGTTTCACAGATATTTAACAAGTGGTATATGCAACTCAGATTAATCGTGAGCCGTAAAATTTTTCGTCGACCGTGACACTAGAATGAAGTACGTCCCTTTAGCTTTGTAACTATAGAACCTAGCTTTTCATTTCTCCACTAGTTGGAGAAATGTGGGCCTCCTCCTCCCCTTACAGCCCTCCTTCCCTCTCCGAAAGAGTCTTCTGCGGCAATTGCGACGTTTCCTACCGCCCTAAACTAGCGTTTTAAAGACATAAATCACCGCAATTTTTCCTGCCAGTTCCAAGTATCTTGATGATTCCAACAGTTGTCGCAAAGTGAGACTGATACAACGAGGTCGTCGTAGTACGAGTTATGTTTCACAGATATTTAACAAGTGGTATATGCAACGCAGATTAATCGTGAGCCGCAAAATTTTTCGGCGACTGTGACATTAGAATGAAATACGTCCCTTTAGCTTTGTAACTATAGAACCTAGCTTTTCATTTCTCCACTAGTTGGAGAAATGTGGGCCTCCTCCTCCCCTTACAGCCCTCCTTCCCTCTCCGAATGAGTCTTCTGCGGCAATTGCGACGTTTCCTACCGCCCTAAACTAGCGTTTTAAAGACATAAATCACCGCAATTTTTCCTGCCAGTTCCAAGGATCTTGATGATTCCAACAGTTGTCGCAAAGTGAGACTGATACAAGGAGGTCTTCGTAGTACGAGCTATGTTTCACAGATATTTAACAAGTGGTATATGCAACTCAGATTAATCGTGAGCCGTAAAATTTTTCGTCGACCGTGACATTAGAATGAAGTACGTCCCTTTAGCTTTGTAACTATAGAACCTAGCTTTTCATTTCTCCACTAGTTGGAGAAATGTGGGCCTCCTCCTCCCCTTACAGCCCTCCTTCCCTCTCCGAAAGAGTCTTCTGCGGCAATTGCGACGTTTCCAACCGCCCTAAACTAGCGTTTTAAAGACATAAATCACCGCAATTTTTCCTGCCAGTTCCAAGGATCTTGATGATTCCAACAGTTGTCGCAAAGTGAGACTGATACAAGGAGGTCGTCGTAGTACGAGTTATGTTTCACAGATATTTAACAAGTGGTATATGCAACGCAGATTAATCGTGAGCCGCAAAATTTTTCGGCGACTGTGACATTAGAATGAAATACGTCCCTTTAGCTTTGTAACTATAGAACCTAGCTTTTCATTTCTCCACTAGTTGGAGAAATGTGGGCCTCCTCCTCCCCTTACAGCCCTCCTTCCCTCTCCGAATGAGTCTTCTGCGGCAATTGCGACGTTTCCTACCGTCTTAAACATGCGTTTTAAAGACATAAATCACCGCAATTTCTACTGTCAGTTCTATGGATCTTGATGATTCCAACAGTTGTCGCAAAGTGTGACTGATACATGAAGGTCTTCGTAGTACGAGCTATGTTTCACAGATATTTAACAAGTGGTATATGCAACGCAGATTAATCGTGAGCCGCAAAATTTTTCGGCGACTGTGACATTAGAATGAAATACGTCCCTTTAGCTTTGTAACTATAGAACCTAGCTTTTCATTTCTCCACTAGTTGGAGAAATGTGGGCCTCCTCCTCCCCTTACAGCCCTCCTTCCCTCTCCGAATGAGTCTTCTGCGGCAATTGCGACGTTTCCTACCGCCCTAAACTAGCGTTTTAAAGACATAAATCACCGCAATTTTTCCTGCCAGTTCCAAGGATCTTGATGATTCCAACAGTTGTCGCAAAGTGAGACTGATACAAGAAGGTCTTCGTAGTACGAGCTATGTTTCACAGATATTTAACAAGTGGTATATGCAACTCAGATTAATCGTGAGCCGTAAAATTTTTCGTCGACCGTGACATTAGAATGAAGTACGTCCCTTTAGCATTGTAACTATAGAGCCTAGCTTTTCATTTCTCCACTAGTTGGAGAAATGTGGGCCTCCTCCTCCCCTTACAGCCCTCCTTCCCTCTCCGAATGAGTCTTCTGCGGCAATTGCGACGTTTCCTTCCGTCTTAAACATGCGTTTTAAAGACATAAATCACCGCAATTTCTACTGTCAGTTCTATGGATCTTGATGATTCCAACAGTTGTCGCAAAGTGTGACTGATACATGAAGGTCTTCGTAGTACGAGCTATGTTTCACAGATATTTAACAAGTGGTATATGCAACGCAGATTAATCGTGAGCCGCAAAATTTTTCGGCGACTGTGACATTAGAATGAAATACGTCCCTTTAGCTTTGTAACTATAGAACCTAGCTTTTCATTTCTCCACTAGTTGGAGAAATGTGGGCCTCCTCCTCCCCTTACAGCCCTCCTTCCCTCTCCGAAAGAGTCTTCTGCGGCAATTGCGACGTTTCCTACCGCCCTAAACTAGCGTTTTAAAGACATAAATCACCGCAATTTTTCCTGCCAGTTCCAAGGATCTTGATGATTCCAACAGTTGTCGCAAAGTGAGACTGATACAAGGAGGTCGTCGTAGTACGAGTTATGTTTCACAGATATTTAACAAGTGGTATATGCAACGCAGATTAATCGTGAGCCGCAAAATTTTTCGGCGACTGTGACATTACAATGAAATACGTCCCTTTAGCTTTGTAACTATAGAACCTAGCTTTTCATTTCTCCACTAGTTGGAGAAATGTGGGCCTCCTCCTCCCCTTACAGCCCTCCTTCCCTCTCCGAATGAGTCTTCTGCGGCAATTGCGACGTCTCCTACCGTCTTAAACATGCGTTTTAAAGACATAAATCACCGCAATTTTTCCTGTCAGTTCTATGGATCTTGATGATTCCAACAGATGTCGCAAAGTGTGACTGATACATGAAGGTCTTCGTAGTACGAGCTATGTTTCACAGATATTTAACAAGTGGTATATGCAACTCAGATTAATCGTGAGCCGTAAAATTTTTCGTCGACTGTGACATTAGAATGAAATACGTCCCTTTAGCTTTGTAACTATAGAACCTAGCTTTTCATTTCTCCACTAGTTGGAGAAATGTGGGCCTCCTCCTCCCCTTACAGCCCTCCTTCCCTCTCCGAATGAGTCTTCTGCGGCAATTGCGACGTTTCCAACCGCCCTAAACTAGCGTTTTAAAAAAAATAAATCACCGCAGTTTTTCCTGCCAGTTCCAAGGATCTTGATGATTCCAACAGTTGTCGCAAAGGGACTGATGCAAGGAGGTCGTCGTAGTACGAGTTATGTTTCACGGATATTTAACAAGTGGTATATGCAACGCAGATTAATCGTGAGCCGCAAAATTTTTCGTCGACTATGACATTAGAATGAAGTACGTCCCTTTAGCTTTGTAACTATAGAACCTAGCTTTTCATTTCTCCACTAGTTGGAGAAATGTGGGCCTCCTCCTCCCCTTACAGCCCTCCTTCCCTCTCCGAATGAGTCTTGTGCGGCAATTGCGACGTTTCCTACCGTCTTAAACATGCGTTTTAAAGACATAAATCAACGCAATTTTTCCTGTCAGTTCCATGGATCTTGATGATTCCAACAGATGTCGCAAAGTGTGACTGATACATGGTGGTCTTCGTAGTACGAGCTATGTTTCACAGATATTTAACAAGTGGTATATGCAACGCTGATTAATCGTGAGCCGCAAATTTTTTCGTCGACTGTGACATTAGAATGAAATACGTCCCTTTAGCTTTGTAACTATAGAACCTAGCTTTTCATTTCTCCACTAGTTGGAGAAATGTGGGCCTCCTCCTCCCCTTACAGCCCACCTTCCCTCTCCGAATGAGTCTTCTGCGGCAATTGCGACGTTTCCTACCGCCCTAAACTAGCGTTTTAAAGACATAAATCACCGCAATTTTTCCTGCCAGTTCCAAGGATCTTGATGATTCCAACAGTTGTCGCTAAGTGAGACTGATACAAGGAGGTCGTCGTAGTACGAGTTATGTTTCACAGATATTTAACAAGTGGTATATGCAACGCTGATTAATCGTGAGCCGCAAAATTTTTCGTCGACTGTGACATTGGAATGAAAGACTTCCCTTTAGCTTTGTAACTATAGAACCTAGCTTTTCATTTCTCCACTAGTTGGAGAAATGTGGGTCTCCTCCTCCCCTTACAGCCCTCCTTCCCTCTCCGAAAGAGTCTTCTGCGGCAATTGCGACGTATCCTACCGTCTTAAACATGCGTTTTAAAGACATAAATCACCGCAATTTTTCCTGTCAGTTCCATGGATCTTGATGATTCCAACAGATGTCGCAAAGTGTGACTGATACATGGAGGTCTTTGTAGTACGAGCTTTGTTTCACAGATATTTAACAAGTGGTATATGCAACGCAGATTAATCGTGTGCCGCAACATTTTTCGTCGCCTGTGACATTAGAATGAAAAAGTCCCTTTAGCTTTGTAACTATAGAACCTAGCTTTTCATTTCTCCACTAGTTGGAGAACCTAGCTTTTCATTTCTCCACTAGTTGGAGAAATGTGGGCCACCTCCTCCCCTTACAGCCCTCCTTCCCTCTCCGAATGAGTCTTCTGCGGCAATTGCGACGTTTCCTACCGCCCTAAACTAGCGTTTTAAAGACATAAATCAAACCAATTTTTCCTGTCAGTTCCATGGATCTTGATGATTCCAACAGATGTCGCAAAGGGAGACTGAAACAAGGAGGTCGTTGTAGTAGGAGTTATGTTTCACAGATATTTAACAAGTGGTATATGCAACGCTGATTAATCGTGAGCCGCAAAATTTTTCGTCGACTGTGACATTGGAATGAAAGACGTCCCTTTAGCTTTGTAACTATAGAACCTAGCTTTTCATTTCTCCACTAGTTGGAGAAATGTGGGCCTTCTCCTCCCCTTACAGCCCTCCTTCCCTCTCCGAAAGAGTCTTCTGCGGCAATTGCGACGTTTCCTACCGCCCTAAACTAGCGTTTTAAAGACATAAATCACCGCAATTTTTCCTGCCAGTTCCAAGGATCTTGATGATTCCAACAGTTGTCGCAAAGGGAGACTGAAACAAGGAGGTCGTTGTAGTAGGAGTTATGTTTCACAGATATTTAACAAGTGGTATATGCAACGCAGATTAATCGTGAGCCGCAAAATTTTTCGGCGACTGTGACATTAGAATGAAATACGTCCCTTTAGCTTTGTAACTATAGAACCTAGCTTTTCATTTCTCCACTAGTTGGAGAAATGTGGGCCTCCTCCTCCCCTTACAGCCCTCCTTCCCTCGCCGAATGAGTCTTCTGCGGCAATTGCGACGTTTACTACCGCCATAAACTAGCGTTTTAAAGACATAATTCACCGCAATTTTTCCTGCCAGTTCCAAGGATCTTGATGATTCCAACAGTTGTCGCAATGTGTGACTGATACAAGGTTGTCGTCGTAGTACGAGTTATGTTTCACAGATATTAAACAAGTGGTATATGCAACGCAGATTAATCGTGAGCCGCAAAATTTTTCGTCGACTGTGACATTAGAATGAAATACGTCCGTTTAGCTTTGTAACTATAGAACCTAGCTTTTCATTTCTCCACTAGTTGGAGAAATGTGGGCCTCATCCTCCCCTTACAGCCCTCCTTCCCTCTCCGAATGAGTCTTCTGCTGCAATTGCGACGTTTCCTACCGTCTTAAACATGCGTTTTAAAGACATAAATCAACGCAATTTTTCCTGTCAGTTCCATGGATCTTGATGATTCCAACAGATGTCGCAAAGTGTGACTGATATATGGTGGTCTTCGTAGTACGAGCTATGTTTCACAGATATTTAACAAGTGGTATATGCAACGCTGATTAATCGTGAGCCGCAAAATTTTTCGTCGACTGTGACATTAGAATGAAATACGTCCCTTTAGCTTTGTTACTATAGAACCTAGCTTTTCATTTCTCCACTAGTTGGAGAAATGTGGGCCTCATCCTCCCCTTACAGCCCTCCTTCCTTCTCCGAATGAGTCTTCTGCTGCAATTGCGACGTTTCCTACCGTCTTAAACATGCGTTTTAAAGACATAAATCAACGCAATTTTTCCTGTCAGTTCCATGGATCTTGATGATTCCAACAGATGTCGCAAAGTGTGACTGATATATGGTGGTCTTCGTAGTACGATCTATGTTTCACAGATATTTAACAAGTGGTATATGCAACGCTGATTAATCGTGAGCCGCAAAATTTTTCGTCGACTGTGACATTAGAATGAAATACGTCCGTTTAGCTTTGTAACTATAGAACCTAGCTTTTCATTTCTCCACTAGTTGGAGAAATGTGGGCCTCCTCCTCCCCTTACAGCCCTCCTTCCCTCTCCGAATGAGTCTTCTGCGGCAATTGCGACGTTTCCTACCGCCCTAAACTGGCGTTTTAAAGACATAAATCACCGCAATTTTTCCTGCCAGTTCCAAGGATCTTGATGATTCCAACAGTTGTCGCAAAGTGTGACTGATACAAGGAGGTCGTCGTAGTACGAGTTATGTTTCACAGATATTTAACAAGTGGTATATGCAACGCAGATTAATCGTGAGCCGCAAAATTTTTCGGCGTCTGTGACATTAGAATGAAATACGTCCCTTTAGCTTTGTAACTATAGAACCTAGCTTTTCATTTCTCCACTAGTTGGAGAAATGTGGGCCTCCTCCTCCCCTTACAGCCCTCCTTCCCTCTCCGAATGAGTCTTCTGCGGCAATTGCGACGTTTACTACCGCCATAAACTAGCGTTTTAAAGACATAAATCACCGCAATTTTTCCTGCCAGTTCCAAGGATCTTGATGATTCCAACAGTTGTCGCAAAGTGTGAATTATACAAGGTTGTCGTCGTAGTACGAGTTATGTTTCACAGATATTAAACAAGTGGTATATGCAACGCAGATTAATCGTGAGCCGCAAAATTTTTCGGCGACTGTGACATTAGAATGAAATACGTCCCTTTAGCTTTGTAACTATAGAACCTAGCTTTTCATTTCTCCACTAGTTGGAGAAATGTGGGCCTCCTCCTCCCCTTACAGCCCTCCTTCCCTCTCCGAATGAGTCTTCTGCGGCAATTGCGACGTTTCCTACCGCCCTAAAGTAGCGTTTTAAAGACATAAATCACCGCAATTTTTCCTGCCAGTTCCAAGGATCTTGATGATTCCAACAGTTGACGCAAAGGGAGACTGATACAACGAGGTCGTCGTAGTACGAGTTATGTTTCACAGATATTTAACAAGTGGTATATGCAACGCAGATTAATCGTGAGCCGCAAAATTTTTCGGCGACTGTGACATTAGAATGAAATACGTCCCTTTAGCTTTGTAACTATAGAACCTAGCTTTTCATTTCTCCACTAGTTGGAGAAATGTGGGCCTCCTCCTCCCCTTACAGAACTCCTTCCCTCTCCGAATGAGTCTTCTGCGGCAATTGCGACGTTTCCTACCGCCCTAAAGTAGCGTTTTAAAGACATAAAACACCGCAATTTTTCCTGCCAGTTCCAAGGATCTTGATGATTCCAACAGTTGTCGCAAAGGGAGACTGATACAACGAGGTCGTCGTAGTACGAGTTATGTTTCACAGATATTTAACAAGTGGTATATGCAACGCAGATTAATCGTGAGCCGCAAAATTTTTCGGCGACTGTGACATTAGAATGAAATACGTCCCTTTAGCTTTGTAACTATAGAACCTAGCTTTTCATTTCTCCACTAGTTGGAGAAATGTGGGCCTCCTCCTCCCCTTACAGCCCTCCTTCCCTCTCCGAATGAGTCTTCTGCGGCAATTGCGACGTTTCCTACCGCCCTAAACTAGCGTTTTAAAGACATAAATCACCGCAATTTTTCCTGCCAGTTCCAAGGATCTTAATGATTCCAACAGTTGTCGCAAAGGGAGACTGATACAAGGAGGTCGTCGTAGTAGGAGTTATGTTTCACAGATATTAAACAAGTGGTATATGCAACGCAGATTAATCGTGAGCCGCAAAATTTTTCGGCGACTGTGACATTAGAATGAAATACGTCCCTTTAGCTTTGTAACTATAGAACCTAGCTTTTCATTTCTCCACTAGTTGGAGAAATGTGGGCCTCCTCCTCCCCTTACAGCCCTCCTTCCCTCTCCGAATGAGTCTTCTGCGGCAATTGCGACGTCTCCTACCGCCCTAAAGTAGCGTTTTAAAGACATAAATCACCGCAATTTTTCCTGCCAGTTCCAAGGATCTTGATGATTCCAACAGTTGTCGCAAAGGGAGACTGATACAACGAGGTCGTCGTAGTACGAGTTATGTTTCACAGATATTTAACAAGTGGTATATGCAACGCAGATTAATCGTGAGCCGCAAAATTTTTCGGCGACTGTGACATTAGAATGAAATACGTCCCTTTAGCTTTGTAACTATAGAACCTAGCTTTTCATTTCTCCACTAGTTGGAGAAATGTGGGCCTCCTCCTCCCCTTACAGCCCTCCTTCCCTCTCCGAATGAGTCTTCTGCGGCAATTGCGACGTTTCCTACCGCCCTAAAGTAGCGTTTTAAAGACATAAATCACCGCAATTTTTCCTGCCAGTTCCAAGGATCTTGATGATTCCAACAGTTGTCGCAAAGGGAGACTGATACAACGAGGTCGTCGTAGTACGAGTTATGTTTCACAGATATTTAACAAGTGGTATATGCAACGCAGATTAATCGTGAGCCGCAAAATTTTTCGGCGACTGTGACATTAGAATGAAATACGTCCCTTTAGCTTTGTAACTATAGAACCTAGCTTTTCATTTCTCCACTAGTTGGAGAAATGTGGGCCTCCTCCTCCCCTTACAGCCCTCCTTCCCTCTCCGAAAGAGTCTTCTGCGGCAATTGCGACGTTTCCTACCGCCCTAAACTAGCGTTTCAAAGACATAAATCACCGCAATTTTTCCTGCCAGTTCCAAGGATCTTGATCATTCCAACAGTTGCCGCAAAGTGAGACTGATACAAGGAGGTCGTCGTAGTACGAGTTATGTTTCACAGATATTTAACAAGTGGTATATGCAACGCAGATTAATCGTGAGCCGCAAAATTTTTCGGCGACTGTGACATTAGAATGAAATACGTCCCTTTAGCTTTGTAACTATAGAACCTAGCTTTTCATTTCTCCACTAGTTGGAGAAATGTGGGCCTCCTCCTCCCCTTACAGCCCTCCTTCCCTCTCCGAATGAGTCTTCTGCGGCAATTGCGACGTTTCCTACCGTCTTAAACATGCGTTTTAAAGACATAAATCACCGCAATTTCTACTGTCAGTTCTATGGATCTTGATGATTCCAACAGTTGTCGCAAAGTGTGACTGATACATGAAGGTCTTCGTAGTACGAGCTATGTTTCACAGATATTTAACAAGTGGTATATGCAACGCAGATTAATCGTGAGCCGCAAAATTTTTCGGCGACTGTGACATTAGAATGAAATACGTCCCTTTAGCTTTGTAACTATAGAACCTAGCTTTTCATTTCTCCACTAGTTGGAGAAATGTGGGCCTCCTCCTCCCCTTACAGCCCTCCTTCCCTCTCCGAAAGAGTCTTCTGCGGCAATTGCGACGTTTCCTACCGCCCTAAACTAGCGTTTTAAAGACATAAATCACCGCAATTTTTCCTGCCAGTTCCAAGAATCTTGATGATTCCAACAGTTGTCGCAAAGTGAGACTGATACAAGGAGGTCGTCGTAGTACGAGTTATGTATCACAGATATTTAACAAGTGGTATATGCAACGCAGATTAATCGTGAGCCGCAAAATTTTTCGGCGACTGTGACATTACAATGAAATACGTCCCTTTAGCTTTGTAACTATAGAACCTAGCTTTTCATTTCTCCACTAGTTGGAGAAATGTGGGCCTCCTCCTCCCCTTACAGCCCTCCTTCCCTCTCCGAATGAGTCTTCTGCGGCAATTGCGACGTCTCCTACCGCCTTAAACATGCGTTTTAAAGACATAAATCACCGCAATTTTTCCTGTCAGTTCTATGGATCTTGATGATTCCAACAGATGTCGCAAAGTGTGACTGATACATGAAGGTCTTCGTAGTACGAGCTATGTTTCACAGATATTTAACAAGTGGTATATGCAACGCAGATTAATCGTGAGCCGTAAAATTTTTCGTCGACTGTGACATTAGAATGAAATACGTCCCTTTAGCTTTGTAACTATAGAACCTAGCTTTTCATTTCTCCACTAGTTGGAGAAATGTGGGCCTCCTCCTCCCCTTACAGCCCTCCTTCCCTCTCCGAATGAGTCTTCTGCGGCAATTGCGACGTTTCCAACCGCCCTAAACTAGCGTTTTAAAAAAAATAAATCACCGCAGTTTTTCCTGCCAGTTCCAAGGATCTTGATGATTCCAACAGTTGTCGCAAAGGGACTGATGCAAGGAGGTCCTCGTAGTACGAGTTATGTTTCACGGATATTTAACAAGTGGTATATGCAACGCTGATTAATCGTGAGCCGCAAAATTTTTCGTCGACTATGACATTAGAATGAAGTACGTCCCTTTAGCTTTGTAACTATAGAACCTAGCTTTTCATTTCTCCACTAGTTGGAGAAATGTGTGCCTCCTCCTCCCCTTACAGCCCTCCTTCCCTCTCCGAAAGAGTCTTCTGCGGCAATTGCGACGTTTCCTACCGCCCTATACTAGCGTTTTAAAGACATAAATCACCGCAATTTTTCCTGCCAGTTCCAAGGATCTTGATGATTCCAACAGTTGTCGCAAAGTGAGACTGATACAAGGAGGTCGTCGTAGTACGAGTTATGTTTCACAGATATTTAACAAGTGGTATATGCAACGCAGATTAATCGTGAGCCGCAAAATTATTTGGCGACTGTGACATTAGAATGAAATACGTCCCTTTAGCTTTGTAACTATAGAACCTAGCTTTTCATTTCTCCACTAGTTGGAGAAATGTGGGCCTCCTCCTCCCCTTACAGCCCTCCTTCCCTCTCCGAATGAGTCTTCTGCGGCAATTGCGACGTTTCCTACCGCCCTAAACTAGCGTTTTAAAGACATCAATCACCGCAGTTTTTCTGCCAGTTCCAAGGATCTTGATGATTCCAACAGTTGTCGCAAATGGACTGATGCAAGGAGGTCGTCGTAGTACGAGTTATGTTTCACGGATATTTAACAAGTCGTATATGCAACGCAGATTAATCGTGAGCCGCAAAATTTTTCGGCGACTGTGACATTAGAATGAAATACGTCCCTTTAGCTTTGTAACTATAGAACCTAGCTTTTCACTTCTCCACTAGTTGGAGAAATGTGGGCCTCCTCCTCCCCTTACAGCCCTCCTTCCCTCTCCGAATGAGTCTTCTGCGGCAATTGCGACGTTTCCAACCGGCCTAAACTAGCGTTTTAAAGACATAAATCACCGCAGTTTTTCCTGCCAGTTCCAAGGATCTTGATGATTCCAACAGTTGTCGCAAAGGGACTGATGCAAGGAGGTCGTCGTAGTACGAGTTATGTTTCACGGATATTTAACAAGAGGTATATGCAACGCAGATTAATCGTGAGCCGCAAAATTTTTCGTCGACTGTGACATTAGAATGAAATACGTCCCTTTAGCTTTGTAACTATAGAACCTAGCTTTTCATTTCTCCACTAGTTGGAGAAATGTGGGCCTCCTCCTCCCCTTACAGCCCTCCTTCCCTCTCCGAAAGAGTCTTCTGCGGCAATTGCGACGTTTCCTACCGCCCTATACTAGCGTTTTAAAGACATAAATCACCGCAATATTTCCTGCCAGTTCCAAGGATCTTGATGATTCCAACAGTTGTCGCAAAGTGAGACTGATACAAGGAGGTCGTCGTAGTACGAGCTATGTTTCACAGATATTTAACAAGTGGTATATGCAACGCAGATTAATCGTGAGCCGCAAAATTTTTTGGCGACTGTGACATTAGAATGAAATACGTCCCTTTAGCTTTGTAACTATAGAACCTAGCTTTTCATTTCTCCACTAGTTGGAGAAATGTGGGCCTCCTCCTCCCCTTAGAGCCCTCCTTCCCTCTCCGAATGAGTCTTCTGCGGCAATTGCGACGTTTCCTACCGCCCTAAACTAGCGTATCTAAGACATAAATCACCGCAGTTTTTCCTGCCAGTTCCAAGGATCTTGATGATTCCAACAGTTGTCGCAAAGGGACTGATGCAAGGAGGTCGTCGTAGTACGAGTAATGTTTCACGGATATTTAACAAGTGGTATATGCAACGCAGATTATCCTTAGCCGTAAAATTTTTCGTCGACTGTGACATTAGAATGAAATACGTCCCTTTAGCTTTGTAACTATAGAACCTAGCTTTTCATTTCTCCACTAGTTGGAGAAATGTGGGCCTCCTCCTCCCCTTACAGCCCTCCTTCCCTCTCCGAATGAGTCTTCTGCGGCAATTGCGACGTTTCCAACCGCCCTAAACTAGCGTTTTAAAGACATAAATCACCGCAATTTTTCCTGCCAGTTCTAAGGATCTTGATGATTCCAACAGTTGTCGCAAAGTGAGACAGATACAAGGTGGTCGTCGTAGTACGAGCTATGTTTCACAGATATTTAACAAGTGGTATATACAACGCTGATTAATCGTGAGCCGCAAAATTTTTCGTCGACTAGACATTAGAATGAAATACGTCCCTTTAGCTTTGTAACTATAGAACCTAGCTTTTCATTTCTCCACTAGTTGGAGAAATGTGGGCCTCCTCCTCCCCTTACAGCCCTCCTTCCCTCTCCGAATGAGTCTTCTGCGGCAATTGCGACGTTTCCTACCGTCTTCAATGTGCGTTTTAAAGACATAAATCACCGCAATTTTTCCTGTCAGTTCCATGGATCTTGATGGTTGCAACAGATGTCGCAAAGTGTGACTGATACATGGAGGTCGTCGTGGTACGAGTTACGTTTCACAGATATTTAACAAGTGGTATATGCAACGCAGATTAATCGTGGGCCGCAAAATTTTTCGTCGACTGTGACATTAGAATGAAATACGTCCCTTTAGCTTTGTAACTATAGAACCTAGCTTTTCATTTCTCCACTAGTTGGAGAAATGTGGGCCTCCTCCTCCCCTTACCGCCCTCCTTCCCTCTCCGAAAGAGTCTTCTGCGGCAATTGCGACGTTTCCTGCCGCCCTAAACTAGCGTTTTAAATACATAAATCACCGCAATTTTTCCTGCCAGTTCCAAGGATCTTGATGATTCCAACTGTTGTCGCAAAGTGAGACTGATACAAGGAGGTAGTCGTAGTACGAGTTATGTTTCACAGATATTAAACAAGTCGTATATGCAACGCAGATTAATCGTGAGCCGCAAAATTTTTCGTCGACTGTGACATTAGAACGAAAATGTCGATTTAGCTTTGTAACTACAGAACCTAACTTTTCATTTCTCCACTAGTTGGAGAAATGTGGGCCTCCTCCTCCCCTTACAGCCCTCCTTCCCTCTTCGAAAGAGTCTTCTGCGGCAATTGCGACGTTTCCTACCGCCCTAAACTAGCGTTTTAAAGACATAAATCACCGCAATTTTTCCTGCCAGTTCCAAGGATCTTGATGACTCCAACAGTTGTCGCAAAGTGAGACTGATACATGGAGGTCGTCGTAGTACGAGTTATGTTTCACAGATATTTAACAAGTGGTCTATGCAACGCAGATTAATCGTGAGCCGCAAAATTTTTCGTCGACTGTGACATTAGAATGAAATACGTCCCTTTAGCTTTGTTACTATAGAACCTAGCTTTTCATTTCTCCACTAGTTGGAGAAATGTGGGCCTCCTCCTCCCCTTACAGCCCTCCTTCCCTCTCCGAAAGAGTCTTCAGCGGCAATTACGACGTTTCCTACCGTTCTAAACTAGCGTTTTAAAGACATAAATCACCGCAGTTTTTCCTGCTAGTTCCAAGTATCTTGATGATTCCAACAGTTGTCGCAAAGTGAGACTGATACAAGGAGGTTGTCGTAGTACGAGTTATGTTTCACAGATATTTAACAAGTGGTATATGCAATGAAGATTAATCGTGAGCAGCAAAATTTTTCGTCGACTGTGACATTAGAATGAGATACGTCCCTTTAGCTTTGTAACTATCGAACCTAGCATTTCATTTCTCCACTAGTTGGAGAAATGTGGGCCTCCTCCTCCCCTTACAGCCCTCCTTCCCTCTCCGAACGAGTCTTCTGCGGCAATTGCGACGTTTCCTACCTCCCTAAACTAGCGTTTTAAAGACATAAATCACCGCAATTTTTCCTGTCAGTTCCATGGATCTTGATGGTTCCAACAGATGTCGCAAAGTGTCACTGATACATGGAGGTCTTCGTAGTACGAGCTATGTTTCACAGATATTTAACAAGTGGTATATGCAACGCAGATTAATCGTTAGCCGCAAAATTTTTCGTCGACTGTGACATTAGAATGAAATACGTCCCTTCAGCTTTGTAACTATAGAACCTAGCTTTTCATTTCTCCACTAGTTGGAGAAATGTGGGCCTCCTCCTCCCCTTACAGCCCTCCTTCCCTCTCCGAATGAGTCTTCTGCGGCAATTGCGACGTTTCCTACCGTCTTCAATGTGCGTTTTAAAGACATAAATCACCGCAATTTTTCCTGTCAGTTCCATGGATCTTGATGATTCCAACAGTTGTCGCAAAGTGAGACAGATACAAGGTGGTCGTCGTAGTACGAGCTATGTTTCACAGATATTTAACAAGTGGTATATACAACGCTGATTAATCGTGAGCCGCAAAATTTTTCGTCGACTAGACATTAGAATGAAATACGTCCCTTTAGCTTTGTAACTATAGAACCTAGCTTTTCATTTCTCCACTAGTTGGAGAAATGTGGGCCTCCTCCTCCCCTTACAGCCCTCCTTCCCTCTCCGAATGAGTCTTCTGCGGCAATTGCGACGTTTCCTACCGTCTTCAATGTGCGTTTTAAAGACATAAATCACCGCAATTTTTCCTGTCAGTTCCATGGATCTTGATGGTTGCAACAGATGTCGCAAAGTGTGACTGATACATGGAGGTCGTCGTGGTACGAGTTACGTTTCACAGATATTTAACAAGTGGTATATGCAACGCAGATTAATCGTGGGCCGCAAAATTTTTCGTCGACTGTGACATTAGAATGAAATACGTCCCTTTAGCTTTGTAACTATAGAACCTAGCTTTTCATTTCTCCACTAGTTGGAGAAATGTGGGCCTCCTCCTCCCCTTACCGCCCTCCTTCCCTCTCCGAAAGAGTCTTCTGCGGCAATTGCGACGTTTCCTGCCGCCCTAAACTAGCGTTTTAAAGACATAAATCACCGCAATTTTTCCTGCCAGTTCCAAGGATCTTGATGATTCCAACTGTTGTCGCAAAGTGAGACTGATACAAGGAGGTAGTCGTAGTACGAGTTATGTTTCACAGATATTAAACAAGTCGTATATGCAACGCAGATTAATCGTGAGCCGCAAAATTTTTCGTCGACTGTGACATTAGAACGAAAATGTCGATTTAGCTTTGTAACTATAGAACCTAACTTTTCATTTCTCCACTAGTTGGAGAAATGTGGGCCTCCTCCTCCCCTTACAGCCCTCCTTCCCTCTCCGAAAGAGTCTTCTGCGGCAATTGCGACGTTTCCTACTGCCCTAAACTAGCGTTTTAAAGACATAAATCACCGCAATTTTTCCTGCCAGTTCCAAGGATCTTGATGACTCCAACAGTTGTCGCAAAGTGAGACTGATACATGGAGGTCGTCGTAGTACGAGTTATGTTTCACAGATATTTAACAAGTGGTCTATGCAACGCAGATTAATCGTGAGCCGCAAAATTTTTCGTCGACTGTGACATTAGAATGAAATACGTCCCTTTAGCTTTGTTACTATAGAACCTAGCTTTTCATTTCTCCACTAGTTGGAGAAATGTGGGCCTCCTCCTCCCCTTACAGCCCTCCTTCCCTCTCCGAAAGAGTCTTCAGCGGCAATTACGACGTTTCCTACCGTTCTAAACTAGCGTTTTAAAGACATAAATCACCGCAGTTTTTCCTGCTAGTTCCAAGTATCTTGATGATTCCAACAGTTGTCGCAAAGTGAGACTGATACAAGGAGGTTGTCGTAGTACGAGTTATGTTTCACAGATATTTAACAAGTGGTATATGCAACGCAGATTAATCGTTAGCCGCAAAATTTTTCGTCGACTGTGACATTAGAATGAAATACGTCCCTTCAGCTTTGTAACTATAGAACCTAGCTTTTCATTTCTCCACTAGTTGGAGAAATGTAGGCCTCCTCCTCCCCTTACCGCCCTCCTTCCCTCTCCGAATGAGTCTTCTGCGGCAATTGCGACGTTTCCTACCGTCTTCAATGTGCGTTTTAAAGACATAAATCACCGCAATTTTTCCTTTCAGTTCCATGGATCTTGATGGTTCCAACAGATGTCGCAAAGTGTGACTGATACAAGGAGGTCGTCGTAGTACGAGTTATGTTTCACAGATATTTAACAAGTGGTATATGCAATGCAGATTAATCGTGAGCCGCAAAATTTTTCGTCGACTGTGACATTAGAACGAAAATGTCGATTTAGCTTTGTAACTATAGAACCTAGCTTTTCATTTCTCCACTAGTTGGAGAAATGTGGGCCTCCTCCTCCCCTTACAGCCCTCCTTCCCTCTCCGAAAGAGTCTTCTGCGGCAATTGCGACGTTTCCTAGCGCCCTAAACTAGCGTTTTAAAGACATAAATCACCGCAATTTTTCCTGCCAGTTCCAAGGATCTTGATGACTCCAACAGTTGTCGCAAAGTGAGACTGATACATGGAGGTCGTCGTAGTACGAGTTATGTTTCACAGATATTTAACAAGTGGTCTATGCAACGCAGATTAATCGTGAGCCGCAAAATTTTTCGTCGACTGTGACATTAGAATGAAATACGTCCCTTTAGCTTTGTTACTATAGAACCTAGCTTTTCATTTCTCCACTAGTTGGAGAAATGTGGGCCTCCTCCTCCCCTTACAGCCCTCCTTCCCTCTCCGAAAGAGACTTCAGCGGCAATTACGACGTTTCCTACCGTTCTAAACTAGCGTTTTAAAGACATAAATCACCGCAGTTTTTCCTGCTAGTTCCAAGTATCTTGATGATTCCAACAGTTGTCGCAAAGTGAGACTGATACAAGGAGGTTGTCGTAGTACGAGTTATGTTTCACAGATATTTAACAAGTGGTATATGCAATGCAGATTAATCGTGAGCCGCAAAATTTTTCGTCGACTGTGACATTAGAATGAGATACGTCCCTTTAGCTTTGTAACTATCGAACCTAGCATTTCATTTCTCCACTAGTTGGAGAAATGTGGGCCTCCTCCTCCCCTTACAGCCCTCCTTCCCTCTCCGAACGAGTCTTCTGCGGCAATTGCGACGTTTCCTACCTCCCTAAACTAGCGTTTTAAAGACATAAATCACCGCAATTTTTCCTGTCAGTTCCATGGATCTTGATGGTTCCAACAGATGTCGCAAAGTGTCACTGATACATGGAGGTCTTCGTAGTACGAGCTATGTTTCACAGATATTTAACAAGTGGTATATGCAACGCAGATTAATCGTTAGCCGCAAAATTTTTCGTCGACTGTGACATTAGAATGAAATACGTCCCTTCAGCTTTGTAACTATAGAACCTAGCTTTTCATTTCTCCACTAGTTGGAGAAATGTAGGCCTCCTCCTCCCCTTACCGCCCTCCTTCCCTCTCCGAATGAGTCTTCTGCGGCAATTGCGACGTTTCCTACCGTCTTCAATGTGCGTTTTAAAGACATAAATCACCGCAATTTTTCCTTTCAGTTCCATGGATCTTGATGGTTCCAACAGATGTCGCAAAGTGTGACTGATACAAGGAGGTCGTCGTAGTACGAGTTATGTTTCACAGATATTTAACAAGTGGTATATGCAATGCAGATTAATCGTGAGCCGCAAAATTTTTCGTCGACTGTGACATTAGAACGAAAATGTCGATTTAGCTTTGTAACTATAGAACCTAGCTTTTCATTTCTCCACTAGTTGGAGAAATGTGGGCCTCCTCCTCCCCTTACAGCCCTCCTTCCCTCTCCGAATGAGTCTTCTGCGGCAATTGCGACGTTTCCTACCGTCTTCAATGTGCGTTTTAAAGACATAAATCACCGCAATTTTTCCTGTCAGTTCCATGGATCTTGATGATTCCAACAGTTGTCGCAAAGTGAGACAGATACAAGGTGGTCGTCGTAGTACGAGCTATGTTTCACAGATATTTAACAAGTGGTATATACAACGCTGATTAATCGTGAGCCGCAAAATTTTTCGTCGACTAGACATTAGAATGAAATACGTCCCTTTAGCTTTGTAACTATAGAACCTAGCTTTTCATTTCTCCACTAGTTGGAGAAATGTGGGCCTCCTCCTCCCCTTACAGCCCTCCTTCCCTCTCCGAATGAGTCTTCTGCGGCAATTGCGACGTTTCCTACCGTCTTCAATGTGCGTTTTAAAGACATAAATCACCGCAATTTTTCCTGCCAGTTCCAAGGATCTTGATGATTCCAACAGTTGTCGCAAAGTGAGACAGATACAAGGTGGTCGTCGTAGTACGAGCTATGTTTCACAGATATTTAACAAGTGGTATATACAACGCTGATTAATCGTGAGCCGCAAAATTTTTCGTCGACTAGACATTAGAATGAAATACGTCCCTTTAGCTTTGTAACTATAGAACCTAGCTTTTCATTTCTCCACTAGTTGGAGAAATGTGGGCCTCCTCCTCCCCTTACAGCCCTCCTTCCCTCTCCGAATGAGTCTTCTGCGGCAATTGCGACGTTTCCTACCGTCTTCAATGTGCGTTTTAAAGACATAAATCACCGCAATTTTTCCTGTCAGTTCCATGGATCTTGATGGTTGCAACAGATGTCGCAAAGTGTGACTGATACATGGAGGTCGTCGTGGTACGAGTTACGTTTCACAGATATTTAACAAGTGGTATATGCAACGCAGATTAATCGTGGGCCGCAAAATTTTTCGTCGACTGTGACATTAGAATGAAATACGTCCCTTTAGCTTTGTAACTATAGAACCTAGCTTTTCATTTCTCCACTAGTTGGAGAAATGTGGGCCTCCTCCTCCCCTTACCGCCCTCCTTCCCTCTCCGAAAGAGTCTTCTGCGGCAATTGCGACGTTTCCTGCCGCCATAAACTAGCGTTTTAAAGACATAAATCACCGCAATTTTTCCTGCCAGTTCCAAGGATCTTGATGATTCCAACAGTTGTCGCAAAGTGAGACTGATACAAGGAGGTAGTCGTAGTACGAGTTATGTTTCACAGATATTAAACAAGTCGTATATGCAACGCAGATTAATCGTGAGCCGCAAAATTTTTCGTCGACTGTGACATTAGAACGAAAATGTCGATTTAGCTTTGTAACTATAGAACCTAACTTTTCATTTCTCCACTAGTTGGAGAAATGTGGGCCTCCTCCTCCCCTTACAGCCCTCCTTCCCTCTCCGAAAGAGTCTTCTGCGGCAATTGCGACGTTTCCTACCGCCCTAAACTAGCGTTTTAAAGACATAAATCACCGCAATTTTTCCTGCCAGTTCCAAGGATCTTGATGACTCCAACAGTTGTCGCAAAGTGAGACTGATACATGGAGGTCGTCGTAGTACGAGTTATGTTTCACAGATATTTAACAAGTGGTCTATGCAACGCAGATTAATCGTGAGCCGCAAAATTTTTCGTCGACTGTGACATTAGAATGAAATACGTCCCTTTAGCTTTGTTACTATAGAACCTAGCTTTTCATTTCTCCACTAGTTGGAGAAATGTGGGCCTCCTCCTCCCCTTACAGCCCTCCTTCCCTCTCCGAAAGAGTCTTCAGCGGCAATTACGACGTTTCCTACCGTTCTAAACTAGCGTTTTAAAGACATAAATCACCGCAGTTTTTCCTGCTAGTTCCAAGTATCTTGATGATTCCAACAGTTGTCGCAAAGTGAGACTGATACAAGGAGGTTGTCGTAGTACGAGTTATGTTTCACAGATATTTAACAAGTGGTATATGCAATGCAGATTAATCGTGAGCCGCAAAATTTTTCGTCGACTGTGACATTAGAATGAGATACGTCCCTTTAGCTTTGTAACTATCGAACCTAGCATTTCATTTCTCCACTAGTTGGAGAAATGTGGGCCTCCTCCTCCCCTTACAGCCCTCCTTCCCTCTCCGAACGAGTCTTCTGCGGCAATTGCGACGTTTCCTAACTCCCTAAACTAGCGTTTTAAAGACATAAATCACCGCAATTTTTCCTGTCAGTTCCATGGATCTTGATGGTTCCAACAGATGTCGCAAAGTGTCACTGATACATGGAGGTCTTCGTAGTACGAGCTATGTTTCACAGATATTTAACAAGTGGTATATGCAACGCAGATTAATCGTTAGCCGCAAAATTTTTCGTCGACTGTGACATTAGAATGAAATACGTCAGTTCAGCTTTGTAACTATAGAACCTAGCTTTTCATTTCTCGACTAGTTGGAGAAATGTAGGCCTCCTCCTCCCCTTACCGCCCTCCTTCCCTCTCCGAATGAGTCTTCTGCGGCAATTGCGACGTTTCCTACCGTCTTCAATGTGCGTTTTAAAGACATAAATCACCGCAATTTTTCCTTTCAGTTCCATGGATCTTGATGGTTCCAACAGATGTCGCAAAGTGTGACTGATACAAGGAGGTCGTCGTAGTACGAGTTATGTTTCACAGATATTTAACAAGTGGTATATGCAATGCAGATTAATCGTGAGCCGCAAAATTTTTCGTCGACTGTGACATTAGAACGAAAATGTCGATTTAGCTTTGTAACTATAGAACCTAGCTTTTCATTTCTCCACTAGTTGGAGAAATGTGGGCCTCCTCCTCCCCTTACAGCCCTCCTTCCCTCTCCGAAAGAGTCTTCTGCGGCAATTGCGACGTTTCCTAGCGCCCTAAACTAGCGTTTTAAAGACATAAATCACCGCAATTTTCCCTGCCAGTTCCAAGGATCTTGATGATTCCAACAGTTGTCGCAAAGTGAGACTGATACATGGAGGTCGACGTAGTACGAGTTATGTTTCACAGATATTTAACAAGTGGTCTATGCAACGCAGATTAATCGTGAGCCGGAAAATTTTTCGGCGACTGTGACATTAGAATGAAATACGTCCCTTTAGCTTTGTAACAATAGAACCTAGCTTTTCACTTCTCCACTAGTTGGAGAAATGTGGGCCTCCTCCTCCCCTTACAGCCCTCCTTCCCTCTCCGAATGAGTCTTCTGCGGCAATTGCGACGTTTCCTACCGTCTTAAACATGCGTTTTAAAGACATAAATCACCGCAATTTTTCCTGTCAGTTCTATGGATCTTGATGATTTCAACAGATGTCGCAAAGTGTGACTGATACATGAAGGTCTTCGTAGTACGAGCTATGTTTCACAGATATTTAACAAGTGGTATATGCAACTCAGATTAATCGTGAGCCGTAAAATTTTTCGTCGACTGTGACATTAGAATGAAATACGTCCCTTTAGCTTTGTAACTATAGAACCTAGCTTTTCATTTCTCCACTAGTTGGAGAAATGTGGGCCTCCTCCTAACCTTACAGCCCTCCTTCCCTCTCCGAAAGAGTCTTCAGCGGCAATTACGACGTTTCCTACCGCCCTAAACTAGCGTTTTAAAGACATAAATCACCGCAATTTTTCCTGCCAGTTCCAAGGATCTTGATGATTCCAACAGTTGTCGCAAAGGGACTGATACAAGGAGGTCGTCGTAGTACGAGTTATGTTTCACAGATATTTAACAAGTGGTATATGCAACGCAGATTAATCGTGAGCCGCAAAATTTTTCGTCGACTGTGACATTAGAATGAAATACGTCCCTTTAGCTTTGTAACTATAGAACCTAGCTTTTCATTTCTCCACTAGTTGGAGAAATGTGGGCCTCCTCCTAACCTTACAGCCCTCCTTCCCTCTCCGAAAGAGTCTTCAGCGGCAATTGCGACGTTTCCTACCGTCTTAAACATGCGTTTTAAAGACATAAATCACCGCAATTTTTCCTGTCAGTTCTATGGATCTTGATGATTTCAACAGATGTCGCAAAGTGTGACTGATACATGAAGGTCTTCGTAGTACGAGCTATGTTTCACAGATATTTAACAAGTGGTATATGCAACTCAGATTAATCGTGAGCCGTAAAATTTTTCGTCGACTGTGACATTAGAACGAAAATGTCGATTTAGCTTTGTAACTATAGAACCTAGCTTTTCATTTCTCCACTAGTTGGAGAAATGTGGGCCTCCTCCTCCCCTTACAGCCCTCCTTCCCTCTCCGAAAGAGTCTTCAGCGGCAATTACGACGTTTCCTACCGCCCTAAACTAGCGTTTTAAAGACATAAATCACCGCAGTTTTTCCTGCCAGTTCCAAGGATCTTGATGGTTCCAACAGATGTCGCAAAGTGTGACTGATACATGGAGGCCTTCGTAGTACGAGCTATGTTTCACAGATATTTAACAAGTGGTATATGCAACGCAGATTAATCGTTAGCCGCAAAATTTTTCGTCGACTGTGACATTAGAATGAAATACGTCCCTTCAGCTTTGTAACTATAGAACCTAGCTTTTCATTTCTGCACTAGTTGGAGAAATGTAGGCCTCCTCCTCCCCTTACAGCCCTCCTTCCCTCTCCGAATGAGTCTTCTGCGGCAATTGCGACGTTTCCTACCGTCTTCAATGTGCGTTTTAAAGACATAAATCACCGCAATTTTTCCTGTCAGTTCCATGGATCTTGATGATTTCAACAGATGTCGCAAAGTGTGACTGATACATGGAGGTCGTCGTGGTACGAGTTACGTTTCACAGATATTTAACAAGTGGTATATGCAACGCAGATTAATCGTGAGCCGCAAAATTTTTCGTCGACTGTGACATTAGAATGAAATACGTCCCTTTAGCTTTGTAACTATAGAACCTAGCTTTTCATTTCTCCACTAGTTGGAGAAATGGGGGCCTCCTCCACCCCTTACCGCCCTCCTTCCCTCTCCGAAAGAGTCTTCTGCGGCAATTGCGACGTTTCCTGCCGCCCTAAACTAGCGTTTTAAAGACATAAATCACCGCAATTTTTCCTGCCAGTTCCAAGGATCTTGATGATTCCAACAGTTGTCGCAAAGTGAGACTGATACAAGGAGGTAGTCGTAGTACGAGTTATGTTTCACAGATATTAAACAAGTGGTATATGCAACGCAGATTAATCGTGAGCCGCAAAATTTTTCGTCGACTGTGACATTAGAACGAAAATGTCGATTTAGCTTTGTAACTATAGAACCTAGCTTTTCATTTCTCCACTAGTTGGAGAAATGTGGGCCTCCTCCTCCCCTTACAGCCCTCCTTCCCTCTCCGAAAGAGTCTTCTGCGGCAATTGCGACGTTTCCTACTGCCCTAAACTAGCGTTTTAAAGACATAAATCACCGCAATTTTTCCTGCCAGTTCCAAGGATCTTGATGATTCCAACAGTTGTCGCAAAGTGAGACTGATACAAGGAGGTCGTCGTAGTACGAGTTATGTTTCACAGATATTTAACAAGTGGTCTATGCAACGCAGATTAATCGTGAGCCGCAAAATTTTTCGGCGACTGTGACACTAGAATGAGATACGTCCCTTTGGCTTTGTAACTATAGAACCTAGCATTTCATTTCTCCACTAGTTGGAGAAATGTGGGCCTCCTCCTCCCCTTACAGCCCTCCTTCCCTCTCCGAAAGAGTCTTCTGCGGCAATTGCGACGTTTCCTACTGCCCTAAACAAGCGTTTTAAAGACATAAATCACCGCAATTTTTCCTGTCAGTTCCATGGATCTTGATGGTTCCAACAGATGTCGCAAAGTGTGACTGATACATGGAGGTCTTCGTAGTACGAGCTATGTTTCACAGATATTTAACAAGTGGTATATGCAACGCAGATTAATCGGTAGCCGCAAAATTTTTCGTCGACTGTGACATTAGAATGAAATACGTCCCTTTAGCTTTCTAACTATAGATCCTAGCTTTTCATTTCTCCACTAGTTGGAGAAATGTGGGCCTCCTCCTACCCTTACAGCCCTCCTTCCCTCTCCGAAAGAGTCTTCAGCGGCAATTACGACGTTTCCTACCGCCCTAAACTAGCGTTTTAAAGACATAAATCACCGCAGTTTTTCCTGCCAGTTCCAAGGATCTTGATGGTTCCAACAGATGTCGCAAAGTGTGACTGATACATGGAGGTCTTCGTAGTACGAGCTATGTTTCACAGATATTTAACAAGTGGTATATGCAACGCAGATTAATCGTTAGCCGCAAAATTTTTCGTCGACTGTGACATTTGAATGAAATACGTCCCTTCAGCTTTGTAACTATAGAACCTAGCTTTTCATTTCTCCACTAGTTGGAGAAATGTGGGCCTCCTCCTCCCCTTACAGCCCTCCTTCCCTCTTAATGAGTCTTCTGCGGCAATTGCGACGTTTCCTACCGTCTTAAACATGCGTTTTAAAGACAAAAATCACCGCAATTTTTCCTGTCAATTCTATGGATCTTGATGATTTCAAAAGATGTCGCAAAGTGTGACTGATACATGAAGGTCTTCGTAGTACGAGCTATGTTTCACAGATATTTAACAAGTGGTATATGCAACTCAGATTAATCGTGAGCCGTAAAATTTTTCGTCGACTGTGACATTAGAATGAAATACGTCCCTTTAGCTTTGTAACTATAGAACCTAGCTTTTCATTTCTCCACTAGTTGGAGAAATGTGGGCCTCCTCCTACCCTTACAGCCCTCCTTCCCTCTCCGAAAGAGTCTTCAGCGGCAATTACGACGTTTCCTACCGCCCTAAACTAGCGTTTTAAAGACATAAATCACCGCAGTTTTTCCTGCCAGTTCCAAGGATCTTGATGGTTCCAACAGATGTCGCAAAGTGTGACTGATACATGGAGGTCGTCGTGGTACGAGTTACGTTTCACAGATATTTAACAAGTGGTATATGCAACGCAGATTAATCGTGAGCCGCAAAATTTTTCGTCGACTGTGACATTAGAATGAAATACGTCCCTTTAGCTTTGTAACTATAGAACCTAGCTTTTCCTTTCTCCACTAGTTGGAGAAATGTAGGCCTCCTCCCCCCCTTACAGCCCTCCTTACTTCTCCGAATGAGTCTTCTGCGGCAATTGCGACGTTTACTACCGTCTTCAATGTGCGTTTTAAAGACATAAATCACCGCAATTTTTCCTGTCAGTTCCATGGATCTTGATGGTTCCAACAGATATCGCAAAGTGTGACTGATACATGGAGGTCGTCGTGGTACGAGTTACGTTTCACAGATATTTAACAAGTGGTATATGCAACGCAGATTAATCGTGAGCCGCAAAATTTTTCGTCGACTGTGACATTAGAATGAAATACGTCCCTTTAGCTTTGTAACTATAGAACCTAGCTTTTCATTTCTCCACTAGTTGGAGAAATGTGGGCCTCCTCCTCCCCTTACAGCCCTCCTTCCCTCTCCGAAAGAGTCTTCTGCGGCAATTGCGACGTTTCCTGCCGCCCTAAACTAGCGTTTTAAAGACATAAATCACCGCAATTTTTCCTGCCAGTTCCAAGGATCTTGATGATTCCAACAGTTGTCGCAAAGTGAGACTGATACAAGGAGGTAGTCGTAGTACGAGTTATGTTTCACAGATATTAAACAAGTGGTATATGCAACGCAGATTAATCGTGAGCCGCAAAATTTTTCGTCGACTGTGACATTAGAATGAAAATGTCGATTTAGCTTTGTAACTATAGAACCTAGCTTTTCATTTCTCCACTAGTTGGAGAAATGTGGGCCTCCTCCTCCCCTTACAGCCCTCCTTCCCTCTCCGAAAGAGTCTTCTGCGGCAATTGCGACGTTTCCTACCGTCTTAAACATGCGTTTTAAAGACATAAATCACCGCAATTTTTCCTGTCTGTTCTATGGATCTTGATGATTTCAACAGATGTCGCAAAGTGTGACTGATACATGAAGGTCTTCGTAGTACGAGCTATGTTTCACAGACATTTAACAAGTGGTATATGCAACTCAGATTAATCGTGAGCCGTAAAATTTTTCGTCGACTGTGACATTAAAATGAAATACGTCCCTTTAGCTTTGTAACTATAGAACCTAGCTTTTCATTTCTCCACTAGTTGGAGAAATGTGGGCCTCCTCCTCCCCTTACAGCCCTCCTTCCCTCTCCGAATGACTCTTCTGCCGCAATTGCGACGTTTCCAACCGCCCTAAACTAGCGTTTTAAAAAAAATAAATCACCGCAGTTTTTCCTGCCAGTTCCAAGGATCTTGATGATTCCAACAGTTGTCGCAAAGTGAGACTGATACAAGGAGGTCGTCGTAGTACGAGTTATGTTTCACAGATATTAAACAAGTGGTCTATGCAACGCAGATTAATCGTGAGCCGCAAAATTTTTCGGCGACTGTGACATTAGAATGAAATACGTCCCTTTAGCTTTGTAACTATAGATCCTAGCTTTTCATTTCTCCACTAGTTGGAGAAATGTGGGCCCCCTCCTCCCCTTACAGCCCTCCTTCCCTCTTAATGAGTCTTCTGCGGCAATTGCGACGTTTCCTACCGTCTTAAACATGCGTTTTAAAGACATAAATCACCGCAATTTTTCCTGCCAGTTCCAAGGATCTTGATGATTCCAACAGTTGTCGCAAAGGGACTGATACAAGGAGGTCGTCGTAGTACGAGTTATGTTTCACAGATATTTAACAAGTGGTATATGGAACGCAGATTAATCGTGAGCCGCAAAATTTTTCGTCGACTGTGACATTAGAATGAGATACGTCCCTTTAGCTTTGTAACTATAGAACCTAGCATTTCATTTCTCCACTAGTTGGAGAAATGTGGGCCTCCTCCTCCCCTTACCGCCCTCCTTCCCTCTCCGAAAGAGTCTTCTGCGGCAATTGCGATGTTTCCTGCCGCCCTAAACTAGCGTTTTAAAGACATAAATCACCGCAATTTTTCCTGCCAGTTCCAAGGATCTTGATGATTCCAACAGTTGTCGCAAAGTGAGACTGATACAAGGAGGTCGTCGTAGTACAAGTTATGTTTCACAGATATGAAACAAGTGGTATGTGCAACGCAGATTAATCGTGAGCCGCAAAATTTTTCGTCGACTGTGACATTAGAACGAAAATGTCGATTTAGCTTTGTAACTACAGAACCTAGCTTTTCATTTCTCCACTAGTTGGAGAAATGTGGGCCTCCTCCTCCCCTTACAGCCCTCCTTCCCTCTCCGAAAGAGTCTTCTGCGGCAATTGCGACGTTTCCTACCGCCCTAAACTAGCGTTTTAAAGACATAAATCACCGCAATTTTTCCTGCCAGTTCCAAGGATCTTGATGATTCCAACAGTTGTCGCAAAGTGAGACTGATACAAGGAGGTCGTCGTAGTACGAGTTATGTTTCACAGATATTTAACAAGTGGTCTATGCAACGCAGATTAATCGTGAGCCGCAAAATTTTTCGTCGACTGTGACATTAGAATGAAATACGTCCCTTCAGCTTTGTAACTATAGAACCTAGCTTCTTATTTCTCCACTAGTTGGAGAAATGTAGGCCTCCTCCTCCCCTTACAGCCCTCCTTCCCTCTCCGAATGAGTCTTCTGCGGCAATTGCGACGTTTCCTACCGTCTTCAATGTGCGTTTTAAAGACATAAATCACCGCAATTTTTCCTGTCAGTTCCATGGATCTTGATGATTTCAACAGATGTCGCAAAGTGTGACTGATACATGGAGGTCGTCGTGGTACGAGTTACGTTTCACAGATATTTAACAAGTGGTATATGCAACGCAGATTAATCGTGAGCCGCAAAATTTTTCGTCGACTGTGACATTAGAATGAAATACGTCCCTTTAGCTTTGTAACTATAGAACCTAGCTTTTCATTTCTCCACTAGTTGGAGAAATGTGGGCCTCCTCCTCCCCTTACAGCCCTCCTTCCCTCTCCGAAAGAGTCTTCTGCGGCAATTGCGACGTTTCCTGCAGCCCTAAACTAGCGTTTTAAAGACATAAATCACCGCAATTTTTCCTGCCAGTTCCAAGGATCTTGATGATTCCAACAGTTGTCGCAAAGGGACTGATACACGGAGGTCGTCGTAGTACGAGTTATGTTTCACAGATATTTAACAAGTGGTATATGGAACGCAGATTAATCGTGAGCCGCAAAATTTTTCGTCGACTGTGACATTAGAATGAGATACGTCCCTTTAGCTTTGTAACTATAGAACCTAGCATTTCATTTCTCCACTAGTTGGAGAAATGTGGGCCTCCTCCTCCCCTTACAGCCCTCCTTCCCTCTCCGAATGAGTCTTCAGCGGCAATTGCGACGTTTCCTACCGCCCTAAACTAGCGTTTTAAAGACATAAATCACCGCAATTTTTCCTGTCAGTTCCATGGATCTTGATGGTTCCAACAGATGTCGCAAAGTGTGACTGATACATGGAGGTCTTCGTAATACGAGCTATGTTTCACAGATATTTAACAAGTGGTATATGCAACGCAGATTAATCGTTAGCCGCAAAATTTTTCGTCGACTGTGACATTAGAATGAAATACGTCCCTTTAGCTTTGTAACTATAGAACCTAGCTTTTTATTTCTCCACAAGTTGGAGAAATGTGGGCCTCCTCCTCCCCTTACAGCCCTGCTTCCCTCTCCGAATGAGTCTTCTGCGGCAATTGCGACGTTTCCTACCGTCTTAAACATGCGTTTTAAAGACATAAATCACCGCAATTTTTCCTGTCAGTTCCATGGCTCTTGATGGTTCCAACAGATGTCGCAAAGTGTGACTGATACATGGAGGTCGTCGTGGTACGAGTTACGTTTCACAGATATTTAACAAGTGGTATATGCAACGCAGATTAATCGTGAGCCGCAAAATTTTTCGTCGACTGTGACATTAGAACGAAAATGTCGATTTAGCTTTGTAACTATAGAACCTAGCTTTTCATTTCTCCACTAGTTGGAGAAATGTGGGCCTCCTCCTCCCCTTACCGCCCTCCTTCCCTCTCCGAAAGAGTCTTCTGCGGCAATTGCGATGTTTCCTGCCGCCCTAAACTAGCGTTTTAAAGACATAAATCACCGCAATTTTTCCTGCCAGTTCCAAGGATCTTGATGATTCCAACAGTTGTCGCAAAGTGAGACTGATACAAGGAGGTCGTCGTAGTACAAGTTATGTTTCACAGATATGAAACAAGTGGTATATGCAACGCAGATTAATCGTGAGCCGCAAAATTTTTCGTCGACTGTGACATTAGAACGAAAATGTCGATTTAGCTTTGTAACTACAGAACCTAGCTTTTCATTTCTCCACTAGTTGGAGAAATGTGGGCCTCCTCCTCCCCTTACAGCCCTCCTTCCCTCTCCGAATGAGTCTTCTGCGGCAATTGCTACGTTTCCTACCGCCCTAAACTAGCGTTTTAAAGACATAAATCACCGCAATTTTTCCTGCCAGTTCCAAGGATCTTGATGATTCCAACAGTTGTCGCAAAGTGAGACTGATACAAGGAGGTCGTCGTAGTACGAGTTATGTTTCACAGATATTTAACAAGTGGTCTATGCAACGCAGATTAATCGTGAGCCGCAAAATTTTTCGTCGACTGTGACATTAGAATGAAATACGTCCCTTTACCTTTGTAACTATAGAACCTAGCTTTTCATTTCTCCACTAGTTGGAGAAATGTGGGCCTCCTCCTCCCCTTACAGCCCTCCTTCCCTCTCCGAAAGAGTCTTCTGCGGCAATTGCGACGTTTCCTACCGCCCTAAACTAGCGTTTTAAAGACATAAATCACCGCAGTTTTTCCTGCCAGTTCCAAGGATCTTGATGATTCCAACAGTTGTCGCAAAGGGACTGATACAAGGAGGTCGTCGTAGTACGAGTTATGTTTCACAGATATTTAACAAGTGGTATATGGAACGCAGATTAATCGTGAGCCGCAAAATTTTTCGTCGACTGTGACATTAGAATGAGATACGTCCCTTTAGCTTTGTAACTATAGAACCTAGCATTTCATTTCTCCACTAGTTGGAGAAATGTGGGCCTCCTCCTCCCCTTACAGCCCTCCTTCCCTCTCCGAATGAGTCTTCTGCGGCAATTGCGACGTTTCCTACCGCCCAAAACTAGCGTTTTAAAGACATAAATCACCGCAATTTTTCCTGTCAGTTCCATGGATCTTGATGGTTCCAACAGATGTCGCAAAGTGTGACTGATACATGGAGGTCGTCGTGGTACGAGTTACGTTTCACAGATATTTAACAAGTGGTATATGCAACGCAGATTAATCGTGAGCCGCAAAATTTTTCGTCGACTGTGACATTAGGATGAAATACGTACCTTTAGCTTTGTAACTATAGAACCTAGCTTTTCATTTCTCCACTAGTTGGAGAAATGTGGGCCTCCTCCTCCCCTTACCGCCCTCCTTCCCTCTCCGAAAGAGTCTTCTGCGGCAATTGCGACGTTTCCTGCCGCCCTAAACTAGCGTTTTAAAGACATAAATCACCGCAATTTTTCCTGCCAGTTCCAAGGATCTTGATGATTCCAACAGTTGTCGCAAAGTGAGACTGATACAAGGAGGTCGTCGTAGTACGAGTTATGTTTCACAGATATTAAACAAGTGGTATATGCAACGCAGATTATTCGTGAGCCGCAAAATTTTTCGTCGACTGTGACATTAGAACGAAAATGTCGATTTAGCTTTGTAACTATAGAACCTAGCTTTTCATTTCTCCACTAGTTGGAGAAATGTGGGCCTCCTCCTCCCCTTACAGCCCTCCTTCCCTCTCCGAATGAGTCTTCTGCGGCAGTTGCGACGTCTCCTACCGTCTTAAATGTGCGCTTTAAAGACATAAATCACCGCAATTTTTCCTGTCAGTTCCATGGATCTTGATGGTTCCAACAGATATCGCAAAGTGTGACTGATACATGGAGGTCGTCGTGGTACGAGTTATGTTTCACAGATATTTAACAAGTGGTATATGCAACGCAGATTAATCGTGAGCCGCAAAATTTTTCGTCGACTGTGACATTAGAATGAAATACGTCCCTTTAGCTTTGTAACTATAGAACCTAGCTTTTCATTTCTCCACTAGTTGGAGAAATGTGGGCCTCCTCCTCCCCTTACAGCCCTCCTTCCCTCTCCGAAAGAGTCTTCAGCGGCATTTACGACGTTTCCTACCGCCCTAAACTAGCGTTTTAAAGACATAAATCACCGCAGTTTTTCCTGCCAGTTCCAAGGATCTTGATGATTCCAACAGTTGTCGCAAAGGGACTGATACAAGGAGGTCGTCGTAGTACGAGTTATGTTTCACAGATATTTAACATGTGGTATATGCAACTCAGATTAATCGTGAGCCGTAAAATTTTTCGTCGACTGTGACATTAGAATGAAATACGTCCCTTTAGCTTTGTAACTATAGAACCTAGCTTTTCATTTCTCCACTAGTTGGAGAAATGTGGGCCTCCTCCTCCCCTTACCGCCCTCCTTCCCTCTCCGAAAGAGTCTTCTGCGGCAATTGCGACGTTTCCTGCCGCCCTAAACTAGCGTTTTAAAGACATAAATCACCGCAATTTTTCCTGCCAGTTCCAAGGATCTTGATGATTCCAACAGTTGTCGCAAAGTGAGACTGATACAAGGAGGTCGTCGTAGTACGAGTTATGTTTCACAGATATTAAACAAGTGGTATATGCAACGCAGATTATTCGTGAGCCGCAAAATTTTTCGTCGACTGTGACATTAGAACGAAAATGTCGATTTAGCTTTGTAACTATAGAACCTAGCTTTTCATTTCTCCACTAGTTGGAGAAATGTGGGCCTCCTCCTCCCCTTACAGCCCTCCTTCCCTCTCCGAATGAGTCTTCTGCGGCAGTTGCGACGTCTCCTACCGTCTTAAATGTGCGCTTTAAAGACATAAATCACCGCAATTTTTCCTGTCAGTTCCATGGATCTTGATGGTTCCAACAGATATCGCAAAGTGTGACTGATACATGGAGGTCGTCGTGGTACGAGTTATGTTTCACAGATATTTAACAAGTGGTATATGCAACGCAGATTAATCGTGAGCCGCAAAATTTTTCGTCGACTGTGACATTAGAATGAAATACGTCCCTTTAGCTTTGTAACTATAGAACCTAGCTTTTCATTTCTCCACTAGTTGGAGAAATGTGGGCCTCCTCCTCCCCTTACAGCCCTCCTTCCCTCTCCGAAAGAGTCTTCAGCGGCATTTACGACGTTTCCTACCGCCCTAAACTAGCGTTTTAAAGACATAAATCACCGCAGTTTTTCCTGCCAGTTCCAAGGATCTTGATGATTCCAACAGTTGTCGCAAAGGGACTGATACAAGGAGGTCGTCGTAGTACGAGTTATGTTTCACAGATATTTAACATGTGGTATATGCAACTCAGATTAATCGTGAGCCGTAAAATTTTTCGTCGACTGTGACATTAGAATGAAATACGTCCCTTTAGCTTTGTAACTATAGAACCTAGCTTTTCATTTCTCCACTAGTTGGAGAAATGTGGGCCTCCTCCTCCCCTTACCGCCCTCTTTCCCTCTCCGAAAGAGTCTTCTGCGGCAATTGCGACGTTTCCTGCCGCCATAAACTAGCGTTTTAAAGACATAAATCACCGCAATTTTTCCTGCCAGTTCCAAGGATCTTGATGATTCCAACAGTTGTCGCAAAGTGAGACTGATACAAGGAGGTCGTCGTAGTACGAGTTATGTTTCACAGATATTAAACAGGTGGTATATGCAACGCAGATTAATCGTGAGCCGCAAAATTTTTCGTCGACTGTGACATTAGAACGAAAATGTCGATTTAGCTTTGTAACTATAGAACCTAGCTTTTCATTTCTCCACTAGTTGGAGAAATGTGGGCCTCCACCTCCCCTTACAGCCCTCCTTCCCTCTCCGAAAGAGTCTTCTGCGGCAATTGCGACGTTTCCTACCGCCCTAAACTAGCGTTTTAAAGACATAAATCACCGCAATTTTTCCTGCCAGTTCCAAGGATCTTGATGATTCCAACAGTTGTCGCAAAGTGAGACTGATACAAGGAGGTCGTCGCAGTACGAGTTATGTTTCACAGTTATTTAACAAGTGGTATATGCAACGCAGATTAATCGTGAGCCGCAAAATTTTTCGTCGACTGTGACATTAGAACGAAAATGTCGATTTAGCTTTGTAACTATAGAACCTAGCTTTTCATTTCTCCACTAGTTGGAGAAATGTGGGCCTCCTCCTCCCCTTACAGCCCTCCTTCCCTCTCCGAATGAGTCTTCTGCGGCAATTGCGACGTCTCCTACCGTCTTAAATGTGCGCTTTAAAGACATAAATCACCGCAATTTTTCCTGTCAGTTCCATGGATCTTGATGGTTCCAACAGATATCGCAAAGTGTGACTGATACATGGAGGTCGTCGTGGTACGAGTTACGTTTCACAGATATTTAACAAGTGGTATATGCAACGCAGATTAATCGTGAGCCGCAAAATTTTTCGTCGACTGTGACATTAGAATGAAATACGTCCCTTTAGCTTTGTAACTATAGAACCTAGCTTTTCATTTCTCCACTAGTTGGAGAAATGTGGGCCTCCTCCTCCCCTTACAGCCCTCCTTCCCTCTCCGAAAGAGTCTTCAGCGGCATTTACGACGTTTCCTACCGCCCTAAACTAGCGTTTTAAAGACATAAATCACCGCAGTTTTTCCTGCCAGTTCCAAGGATCTTGATGATTCCAACAGTTGTCGCAAAGGGACTGATACAAGGAGGTCGTCGTAGTACGAGTTATGTTTCACAGATATTTAACATGTGGTATATGCAACTCAGATTAATCGTGAGCCGTAAAATTTTTCGTCGACTGTGACATTAGAATGAAATACGTCCCTTTAGCTTTGTAACTATAGAACCTAGCTTTTCATTTCTCCACTAGTTGGAGAAATGTGGGCCTCCTCCTCCCCTTACCGCCCTCCTTCCCTCTCCGAAAGAGTCTTCTGCGGCAATTGCGACGTTTCCTGCCGCCATAAACTAGCGTTTTAAAGACATAAATCACCGCAATTTTTCCTGCCAGTTCCAAGGATCTTGATGATTCCAACAGTTGTCGCAAAGTGAGACTGATACAAGGAGGTAGTCGTAGTACGAGTTATGTTTCACAGATATTTAACAAGTGGTATATGCAACGCAGATTAATCGTGAGCCGCAAAATTTTTCGTCGACTGTGACATTAGAACGAAAATGTCGATTTAGCTTTGTAACTATAGAACCTAGCTTTTCATTTCTCCACTAGTTGGAGAAATGTGGGCCTCCTCCTCCCCTTACAGCCCTCCTTCCCTCTCCGAATGAGTCTTCTGCGGCAATTGCGACGTCTCCTACCGTCTTCAATGTGCGTTTTAAAGACATAAATCACCGCAATTGTTCCTGTCAGTTCCATGGATCTTGATGGTTCCAACAGATATCGCAAAGTGTGACTGATACATGGAGGTCGTCGTGGTACGAGTTACGTTTCACAGATATTTAACAAGTGGTATATGCAACGCAGATTAATCGTGAGCCGCAAAATTTTTCGTCGACTGTGACATTAGAATGAAATACGTCCCTTTAGCTTTGTAACTATAGAACCTAGCTTTTCATTGCTCCACTAGTAGGAGAAATGTGGGCCTCCTCCTCCCCTTACCGCCCTCCTTCCCTCTCCGAAAGAGTCTTCTGCGGCAATTGCGACGTTTCCTGCCGCCATAAACTAGCGTTTTAAAGACATAAATCACCGCAATTTTTCCTGCCAGTTCCAAGGATCTTGATGATTCCAACAGTTGTCGCAAAGTGAGACTGATACAAGGAGGTAGTCGTAGTACGAGTTATGTTTCACAGATATTAAACAAGTGGTATATGCAACGCAGATTAATCGTGAGCCGCAAAATTTTTCGTCGACTGTGACATTAGAACGAAAATGTCGATTTAGCTTTGTAACTATAGAACCTAGCTTTTCATTTCTCCACTAGTTGGAGAAATGTGGGCCTCCTCCCCCCCTTACAGCCCTCCTTCCCTCTCCGAATGAGTCTTCTGCGGCAATTGCGACGTCTCCTACCGTCTTCAATGTGCGTTTTAAAGACATAAATCACCGCAATTGTTCCTGTCAGTTCCATGGATCTTGATGGTTCCAACAGATATCGCAAAGTGTGACTGATACATGGAGGTCGTCGTGGTACGAGTTACGTTTCACAGATATTTAACAAGTGGTATATGCAACGCAGATTAATCGTGAGCCGCAAAATTTTTCGTCGACTGTGACATTAGAATGAAATACGTCCCTTTAGCTTTGTAACTATAGAACCTAGCTTTTCATTTCTCCACTAGTTGGAGAAATGTGGGCCTCCTCCTCCCCTTACCGCCCTCCTTCCCTCTCCGAAAGAGTCTTCTGCGGCAATTGCGACGTTTCCTGCCGCCCTAAACTAGCGTTTTAAAGACATAAATCACCGCAATTTTTCCTGCCAGTTCCAAGGATGTCGATGATTCCAACAGTTGTCGCAAAGTGAGACTGATACATGAAGGTCTTCGTAGTACGAGTTATGTTTCACAGATATTAAACAAGTGGTATATGCAACGTAGATTAATCGTGAGCCGCAAAATTTTTCGTCGACTGTGACATTAGAACGAAAATGTCGATTTAGCTTTGTAACTATAGAACCTAGCTTTTCATTTCTCCACTAGTTGGAGAAATGTGGGCCTCCTTCTCCCCTTACAGCCCTCCTTCCCTCTCCGAATGAGTCTTCTGCGGCAATTGCGACGTCTCCTACCGTCTTAAATGTGCGCTTTAAAGACATAAATCACCGCAATTTTTCCTGTCAGTTCCATGGATCTTGATGGTTCCAACAGATATCGCAAAGTGTGACTGATACATGGAGGTCGTCGTGGTACGAGTTACGTTTCACAGATATTTAACAAGTGGTATATGCAACGCAGATTAATCGTGAGCCGCAAAATTTTTCGTCGACTGTGACATTAGAATGAAATACGTCCCTTCAGCTTTGTAACTATAGAACCTAGCTTCTTATTTCTCCACTAGTTGGAGAAATGTAGGCCTCCTCCTCCCCTTACAGCCCTCCTTCCCTCTCCGAATGAGTCTTCTGCGGCAATTGCGACGTTTCCTACCGTCTTCAATGTGCGTTTTAAAGACATAAATCACCGCAATTTTTCCTGTCAGTTCCATGGATCTTGATGATTTCAACAGATGTCGCAAAGTGTGACTGATACATGGAGGTCGTCGTGGTACGAGTTACGTTTCACAGATATTTAACAAGTGGTCTATGCAACGCAGATTAATCGTGAGCCGCAAAATTTTTCGTCGACTGTGACATTAGAATGAAATACGTCCCTTTACCTTTGTAACTATAGAACCTAGCTTTTCATTTCTCCACTAGTTGGAGAAATGTGGGCCTCCTCCTCCCCTTACAGCCCTCCTTCCCTCTCCGAAAGAGTCTTCTGCGGCAATTGCGACGTTTCCTACCGCCCTAAACTAGCGTTTTAAAGACATAAATCACCGCAGTTTTTCCTGCCAGTTCCAAGGATCTTGATGATTCCAACAGTTGTCGCAAAGGGACTGATACAAGGAGGTCGTCGTAGTACGAGTTATGTTTCACAGATATTTAACAAGTGGTATATGGAACGCAGATTAATCGTGAGCCGCAAAATTTTTCGTCGACTGTGACATTAGAATGAGATACGTCCCTTTAGCTTTGTAACTATAGAACCTAGCATTTCATTTCTCCACTAGTTGGAGAAATGTGGGCCTCCTCCTCCCCTTACAGCCCTCCTTCCCTCTCCGAATGAGTCTTCTGCGGCAATTGCGACGTTTCCTACCGCCCAAAACTAGCGTTTTAAAGACATAAATCACCGCAATTTTTCCTGTCAGTTCCATGGATCTTGATGGTTCCAACAGATGTCGCAAAGTGTGACTGATACATGGAGGTCGTCGTGGTACGAGTTACGTTTCACAGATATTTAACAAGTGGTATATGCAACGCAGATTAATCGTGAGCCGCAAAATTTTTCGTCGACTGTGACATTAGGATGAAATACGTACCTTTAGCTTTGTAACTATAGAACCTAGCTTTTCATTTCTCCACTAGTTGGAGAAATGTGGGCCTCCTCCTCCCCTTACCGCCCTCCTTCCCTCTCCGAAAGAGTCTTCTGCGGCAATTGCGACGTTTCCTGCCGCCCTAAACTAGCGTTTTAAAGACATAAATCACCGCAATTTTTCCTGCCAGTTCCAAGGATCTTGATGATTCCAACAGTTGTCGCAAAGTGAGACTGATACAAGGAGGTCGTCGTAGTACGAGTTATGTTTCACAGATATTAAACAGGTGGTATATGCAACGCAGATTAATCGTGAGCCGCAAAATTTTTCGTCGACTGTGACATTAGAACGAAAATGTCGATTTAGCTTTGTAACTATAGAACCTAGCTTTTCATTTCTCCACTAGTTGGAGAAATGTGGGCCTCCTTCTCCCCTTACAGCCCTCCTTCCCTCTCCGAATGAGTCTTCTGCGGCAATTGCGACGTCTCCTACCGTCTTAAATGTGCGCTTTAAAGACATAAATCACCGCAATTTTTCCTGTCAGTTCCATGGATCTTGATGGTTCCAACAGATATCGCAAAGTGTGACTGATACATGGAGGTCGTCGTGGTACGAGTTACGTTTCACAGATATTTAACAAGTGGTATATGCAACGCAGATTAATCGTGAGCCGCAAAATTTTTCGTCGACTGTGACATTAGAATGAAATACGTCCCTTCAGCTTTGTAACTATAGAACCTAGCTTCTTATTTCTCCACTAGTTGGAGAAATGTAGGCCTCCTCCTCCCCTTACAGCCCTCCTTCCCTCTCCGAATGAGTCTTCTGCGGCAATTGCGACGTTTCCTACCGTCTTCAATGTGCGTTTTAAAGACATAAATCACCGCAATTTTTCCTGTCAGTTCCATGGATCTTGATGATTTCAACAGATGTCGCAAAGTGTGACTGATACATGGAGGTCGTCGTGGTACGAGTTACGTTTCACAGATATTTAACAAGTGGTCTATGCAACGCAGATTAATCGTGAGCCGCAAAATTTTTCGTCGACTGTGACATTAGAATGAAATACGTCCCTTTACCTTTGTAACTATAGAACCTAGCTTTTCATTTCTCCACTAGTTGGAGAAATGTGGGCCTCCTCCTCCCCTTACAGCCCTCCTTCCCTCTCCGAAAGAGTCTTCTGCGGCAATTGCGACGTTTCCTACCGCCCTAAACTAGCGTTTTAAAGACATAAATCACCGCAGTTTTTCCTGCCAGTTCCAAGGATCTTGATGATTCCAACAGTTGTCGCAAAGGGACTGATACAAGGAGGTCGTCGTAGTACGAGTTATGTTTCACAGATATTTAACAAGTGGTATATGGAACGCAGATTAATCGTGAGCCGCAAAATTTTTCGTCGACTGTGACATTAGAATGAGATACGTCCCTTTAGCTTTGTAACTATAGAACCTAGCATTTCATTTCTCCACTAGTTGGAGAAATGTGGGCCTCCTCCTCCCCTTACAGCCCTCCTTCCCTCTCCGAATGAGTCTTCTGCGGCAATTGCGACGTTTCCTACCGCCCAAAACTAGCGTTTTAAAGACATAAATCACCGCAATTTTTCCTGTCAGTTCCATGGATCTTGATGGTTCCAACAGATGTCGCAAAGTGTGACTGATACATGGAGGTCGTCGTGGTACGAGTTACGTTTCACAGATATTTAACAAGTGGTATATGCAACGCAGATTAATCGTGAGCCGCAAAATTTTTCGTCGACTGTGACATTAGGATGAAATACGTACCTTTAGCTTTGTAACTATAGAACCTAGCTTTTCATTTCTCCACTAGTTGGAGAAATGTGGGCCTCCTCCTCCCCTTACCGCCCTCCTTCCCTCTCCGAAAGAGTCTTCTGCGGCAATTGCGACGTTTCCTGCCGCCCTAAACTAGCGTTTTAAAGACATAAATCACCGCAATTTTTCCTGCCAGTTCCAAGGATCTTGATGATTCCAACAGTTGTCGCAAAGTGAGACTGATACAAGGAGGTCGTCGTAGTACGAGTTATGTTTCACAGATATTAAACAGGTGGTATATGCAACGCAGATTAATCGTGAGCCGCAAAATTTTTCGTCGACTGTGACATTAGAACGAAAATGTCGATTTAGCTTTGTAACTATAGAACCTAGCTTTTCATTTCTCCACTAGTTGGAGAAATGTGGGCCTCCACCTCCCCTTACAGCCCTCCTTCCCTCTCCGAAAGAGTCTTCTGCGGCAATTGCGACGTTTCCTACCGCCCTAAACTAGCGTTTTAAAGACATAAATCACCGCAATTTTTCCTGCCAGTTCCAAGGATCTTGATGATTCCAACAGTTGTCGCAAAGTGAGACTGATACAAGGAGGTCGTCGCAGTACGAGTTATGTTTCACAGTTATTTAACAAGTGGTATATGCAACGCAGATTAATCGTGAGCCGCAAAATTTTTCGTCGACTGTGACATTAGAACGAAAATGTCGATTTAGCTTTGTAACTATAGAACCTAGCTTTTCATTTCTCCACTAGTTGGAGAAATGTGGGCCTCCTCCTCCCCTTACAGCCCTCCTTCCCTCTCCGAATGAGTCTTCTGCGGCAATTGCGACGTCTCCTACCGTCTTAAATGTGCGCTTTAAAGACATAAATCACCGCAATTTTTCCTGTCAGTTCCATGGATCTTGATGGTTCCAACAGATATCGCAAAGTGTGACTGATACATGGAGGTCGTCGTGGTACGAGTTACGTTTCACAGATATTTAACAAGTGGTATATGCAACGCAGATTAATCGTGAGCCGCAAAATTTTTCGTCGACTGTGACATTAGAATGAAATACGTCCCTTTAGCTTTGTAACTATAGAACCTAGCTTTTCATTTCTCCACTAGTTGGAGAAATGTGGGCCTCCTCCTCCCCTTACAGCCCTCCTTCCCTCTCCGAAAGAGTCTTCAGCGGCATTTACGACGTTTCCTACCGCCCTAAACTAGCGTTTTAAAGACATAAATCACCGCAGTTTTTCCTGCCAGTTCCAAGGATCTTGATGATTCCAACAGTTGTCGCAAAGGGACTGATACAAGGAGGTCGTCGTAGTACGAGTTATGTTTCACAGATATTTAACATGTGGTATATGCAACTCAGATTAATCGTGAGCCGTAAAATTTTTCGTCGACTGTGACATTAGAATGAAATACGTCCCTTTAGCTTTGTAACTATAGAACCTAGCTTTTCATTTCTCCACTAGTTGGAGAAATGTGGGCCTCCTCCTCCCCTTACCGCCCTCCTTCCCTCTCCGAAAGAGTCTTCTGCGGCAATTGCGACGTTTCCTGCCGCCATAAACTAGCGTTTTAAAGACATAAATCACCGCAATTTTTCCTGCCAGTTCCAAGGATCTTGATGATTCCAACAGTTGTCGCAAAGTGAGACTGATACAAGGAGGTAGTCGTAGTACGAGTTATGTTTCACAGATATTTAACAAGTGGTATATGCAACGCAGATTAATCGTGAGCCGCAAAATTTTTCGTCGACTGTGACATTAGAACGAAAATGTCGATTTAGCTTTGTAACTATAGAACCTAGCTTTTCATTTCTCCACTAGTTGGAGAAATGTGGGCCTCCTCCTCCCCTTACAGCCCTCCTTCCCTCTCCGAATGAGTCTTCTGCGGCAATTGCGACGTCTCCTACCGTCTTCAATGTGCGTTTTAAAGACATAAATCACCGCAATTGTTCCTGTCAGTTCCATGGATCTTGATGGTTCCAACAGATATCGCAAAGTGTGACTGATACATGGAGGTCGTCGTGGTACGAGTTACGTTTCACAGATATTTAACAAGTGGTATATGCAACGCAGATTAATCGTGAGCCGCAAAATTTTTCGTCGACTGTGACATTAGAATGAAATACGTCCCTTTAGCTTTGTAACTATAGAACCTAGCTTTTCATTGCTCCACTAGTAGGAGAAATGTGGGCCTCCTCCTCCCCTTACCGCCCTCCTTCCCTCTCCGAAAGAGTCTTCTGCGGCAATTGCGACGTTTCCTGCCGCCATAAACTAGCGTTTTAAAGACATAAATCACCGCAATTTTTCCTGCCAGTTCCAAGGATCTTGATGATTCCAACAGTTGTCGCAAAGTGAGACTGATACAAGGAGGTAGTCGTAGTACGAGTTATGTTTCACAGATATTAAACAAGTGGTATATGCAACGCAGATTAATCGTGAGCCGCAAAATTTTTCGTCGACTGTGACATTAGAACGAAAATGTCGATTTAGCTTTGTAACTATAGAACCTAGCTTTTCATTTCTCCACTAGTTGGAGAAATGTGGGCCTCCTCCCCCCCTTACAGCCCTCCTTCCCTCTCCGAATGAGTCTTCTGCGGCAATTGCGACGTCTCCTACCGTCTTCAATGTGCGTTTTAAAGACATAAATCACCGCAATTGTTCCTGTCAGTTCCATGGATCTTGATGGTTCCAACAGATATCGCAAAGTGTGACTGATACATGGAGGTCGTCGTGGTACGAGTTACGTTTCACAGATATTTAACAAGTGGTATATGCAACGCAGATTAATCGTGAGCCGCAAAATTTTTCGTCGACTGTGACATTAGAATGAAATACGTCCCTTTAGCTTTGTAACTATAGAACCTAGCTTTTCATTTCTCCACTAGTTGGAGAAATGTGGGCCTCCTCCTCCCCTTACCGCCCTCCTTCCCTCTCCGAAAGAGTCTTCTGCGGCAATTGCGACGTTTCCTGCCGCCCTAAACTAGCGTTTTAAAGACATAAATCACCGCAATTTTTCCTGCCAGTTCCAAGGATGTCGATGATTCCAACAGTTGTCGCAAAGTGAGACTGATACATGAAGGTCTTCGTAGTACGAGTTATGTTTCACAGATATTAAACAAGTGGTATATGCAACGTAGATTAATCGTGAGCCGCAAAATTTTTCGTCGACTGTGACATTAGAACGAAAATGTCGATTTAGCTTTGTAACTATAGAACCTAGCTTTTCATTTCTCCACTAGTTGGAGAAATGTGGGCCTCCTTCTCCCCTTACAGCCCTCCTTCCCTCTCCGAATGAGTCTTCTGCGGCAATTGCGACGTCTCCTACCGTCTTAAATGTGCGCTTTAAAGACATAAATCACCGCAATTTTTCCTGTCAGTTCCATGGATCTTGATGGTTCCAACAGATATCGCAAAGTGTGACTGATACATGGAGGTCGTCGTGGTACGAGTTACGTTTCACAGATATTTAACAAGTGGTATATGCAACGCAGATTAATCGTGAGCCGCAAAATTTTTCGTCGACTGTGACATTAGAATGAAATACGTCCCTTCAGCTTTGTAACTATAGAACCTAGCTTCTTATTTCTCCACTAGTTGGAGAAATGTAGGCCTCCTCCTCCCCTTACAGCCCTCCTTCCCTCTCCGAATGAGTCTTCTGCGGCAATTGCGACGTTTCCTACCGTCTTCAATGTGCGTTTTAAAGACATAAATCACCGCAATTTTTCCTGTCAGTTCCATGGATCTTGATGATTTCAACAGATGTCGCAAAGTGTGACTGATACATGGAGGTCGTCGTGGTACGAGTTACGTTTCACAGATATTTAACAAGTGGTCTATGCAACGCAGATTAATCGTGAGCCGCAAAATTTTTCGTCGACTGTGACATTAGAATGAAATACGTCCCTTTACCTTTGTAACTATAGAACCTAGCTTTTCATTTCTCCACTAGTTGGAGAAATGTGGGCCTCCTCCTCCCCTTACAGCCCTCCTTCCCTCTCCGAAAGAGTCTTCTGCGGCAATTGCGACGTTTCCTACCGCCCTAAACTAGCGTTTTAAAGACATAAATCACCGCAGTTTTTCCTGCCAGTTCCAAGGATCTTGATGATTCCAACAGTTGTCGCAAAGGGACTGATACAAGGAGGTCGTCGTAGTACGAGTTATGTTTCACAGATATTTAACAAGTGGTATATGGAACGCAGATTAATCGTGAGCCGCAAAATTTTTCGTCGACTGTGACATTAGAATGAGATACGTCCCTTTAGCTTTGTAACTATAGAACCTAGCATTTCATTTCTCCACTAGTTGGAGAAATGTGGGCCTCCTCCTCCCCTTACAGCCCTCCTTCCCTCTCCGAATGAGTCTTCTGCGGCAATTGCGACGTTTCCTACCGCCCAAAACTAGCGTTTTAAAGACATAAATCACCGCAATTTTTCCTGTCAGTTCCATGGATCTTGATGGTTCCAACAGATGTCGCAAAGTGTGACTGATACATGGAGGTCGTCGTGGTACGAGTTACGTTTCACAGATATTTAACAAGTGGTATATGCAACGCAGATTAATCGTGAGCCGCAAAATTTTTCGTCGACTGTGACATTAGGATGAAATACGTACCTTTAGCTTTGTAACTATAGAACCTAGCTTTTCATTTCTCCACTAGTTGGAGAAATGTGGGCCTCCTCCTCCCCTTACCGCCCTCCTTCCCTCTCCGAAAGAGTCTTCTGCGGCAATTGCGACGTTTCCTGCCGCCCTAAACTAGCGTTTTAAAGACATAAATCACCGCAATTTTTCCTGCCAGTTCCAAGGATCTTGATGATTCCAACAGTTGTCGCAAAGTGAGACTGATACAAGGAGGTCGTCGTAGTACGAGTTATGTTTCACAGATATTAAACAAGTGGTATATGCAACGCAGATTATTCGTGAGCCGCAAAATTTTTCGTCGACTGTGACATTAGAACGAAAATGTCGATTTAGCTTTGTAACTATAGAACCTAGCTTTTCATTTCTCCACTAGTTGGAGAAATGTGGGCCTCCTCCTCCCCTTACAGCCCTCCTTCCCTCTCCGAATGAGTCTTCTGCGGCAGTTGCGACGTCTCCTACCGTCTTAAATGTGCGCTTTAAAGACATAAATCACCGCAATTTTTCCTGTCAGTTCCATGGATCTTGATGGTTCCAACAGATATCGCAAAGTGTGACTGATACATGGAGGTCGTCGTGGTACGAGTTATGTTTCACAGATATTTAACAAGTGGTATATGCAACGCAGATTAATCGTGAGCCGCAAAATTTTTCGTCGACTGTGACATTAGAATGAAATACGTCCCTTTAGCTTTGTAACTATAGAACCTAGCTTTTCATTTCTCCACTAGTTGGAGAAATGTGGGCCTCCTCCTCCCCTTACAGCCCTCCTTCCCTCTCCGAAAGAGTCTTCAGCGGCATTTACGACGTTTCCTACCGCCCTAAACTAGCGTTTTAAAGACATAAATCACCGCAGTTTTTCCTGCCAGTTAAAAGGATCTTGATGATTCCAACAGTTGTCGCAAAGGGACTGATACAAGGAGGTCGTCGTAGTACGAGTTATGTTTCACAGATATTTAACATGTGGTATATGCAACTCAGATTAATCGTGAGCCGTAAAATTTTTCGTCGACTGTGACATTAGAATGAAATACGTCCCTTTAGCTTTGTAACTATAGAACCTAGCTTTTCATTTCTCCACTAGTTGGAGAAATGTGGGCCTCCTCCTCCCCTTACCGCCCTCCTTCCCTCTCCGAAAGAGTCTTCTGCGGCAATTGCGACGTTTCCTGCCGCCCTAAACTAGCGTTTTAAAGACATAAATCACCGCAATTTTTCCTGCCAGTTCCAAGGATCTTGATGATTCCAACAGTTGTCGCAAAGTGAGACTGATACAAGGAGGTCGTCGTAGTACGAGTTATGTTTCACAGATATTAAACAAGTGGTATATGCAACGCAGATTATTCGTGAGCCGCAAAATTTTTCGTCGACTGTGACATTAGAACGAAAATGTCGATTTAGCTTTGTAACTATAGAACCTAGCTTTTCATTTCTCCACTAGTTGGAGAAATGTGGGCCTCCTCCTCCCCTTACAGCCCTCCTTCCCTCTCCGAATGAGTCTTCTGCGGCAGTTGCGACGTCTCCTACCGTCTTAAATGTGCGCTTTAAAGACATAAATCACCGCAATTTTTCCTGTCAGTTCCATGGATCTTGATGGTTCCAACAGATATCGCAAAGTGTGACTGATACATGGAGGTCGTCGTGGTACGAGTTATGTTTCACAGATATTTAACAAGTGGTATATGCAACGCAGATTAATCGTGAGCCGCAAAATTTTTCGTCGACTGTGACATTAGAATGAAATACGTCCCTTTAGCTTTGTAACTATAGAACCTAGCTTTTCATTTCTCCACTAGTTGGAGAAATGTGGGCCTCCTCCTCCCCTTACAGCCCTCCTTCCCTCTCCGAAAGAGTCTTCAGCGGCATTTACGACGTTTCCTACCGCCCTAAACTAGCGTTTTAAAGACATAAATCACCGCAGTTTTTCCTGCCAGTTCCAAGGATCTTGATGATTCCAACAGTAGTCGCAAAGGGACTGATACAAGGAGGTCGTCGTAGTACGAGTTATGTTTCACAGATATTTAACATGTGGTATATGCAACTCAGATTAATCGTGAGCCGTAAAATTTTTCGTCGACTGTGACATTAGAATGAAATACGTCCCTTTAGCTTTGTAACTATAGAACCTAGCTTTTCATTTCTCCACTAGTTGGAGAAATGTGGGCCTCCTCCTCCCCTTACCGCCCTCTTTCCCTCTCCGAAAGAGTCTTCTGCGGCAATTGCGACGTTTCCTGCCGCCATAAACTAGCGTTTTAAAGACATAAATCACCGCAATTTTTCCTGCCAGTTCCAAGGATCTTGATGATTCCAACAGTTGTCGCAAAGTGAGACTGATACAAGGAGGTCGTCGTAGTACGAGTTATGTTTCACAGATATTAAACAGGTGGTATATGCAACGCAGATTAATCGTGAGCCGCAAAATTTTTCGTCGACTGTGACATTAGAACGAAAATGTCGATTTAGCTTTGTAACTATAGAACCTAGCTTTTCATTTCTCCACTAGTTGGAGAAATGTGGGCCTCCACCTCCCCTTACAGCCCTCCTTCCCTCTCCGAAAGAGTCTTCTGCGGCAATTGCGACGTTTCCTACCGCCCTAAACTAGCGTTTTAAAGACATAAATCACCGCAATTTTTCCTGCCAGTTCCAAGGATCTTGATGATTCCAACAGTTGTCGCAAAGTGAGACTGATACAAGGAGGTCGTCGCAGTACGAGTTATGTTTCACAGTTATTTAACAAGTGGTATATGCAACGCAGATTAATCGTGAGCCGCAAAATTTTTCGTCGACTGTGACATTAGAACGAAAATGTCGATTTAGCTTTGTAACTATAGAACCTAGCTTTTCATTTCTCCACTAGTTGGAGAAATGTGGGCCTCCTCCTCCCCTTACAGCCCTCCTTCCCTCTCCGAATGAGTCTTCTGCGGCAATTGCGACGTCTCCTACCGTCTTAAATGTGCGCTTTAAAGACATAAATCACCGCAATTTTTCCTGTCAGTTCCATGGATCTTGATGGTTCCAACAGATATCGCAAAGTGTGACTGATACATGGAGGTCGTCGTGGTATGAGTTACGTTTCACAGATATTTAACAAGTGGTATATGCAACGCAGATTAATCGTGAGCCGCAAAATTTTTCGTCGACTGTGACATTAGAATGAAATACGTCCCTTTAGCTTTGTAACTATAGAACCTAGCTTTTCATTTCTCCACTAGTTGGAGAAATGTGGGCCTCCTCCTCCCCTTACAGCCCTCCTTCCCTCTCCGAAAGAGTCTTCAGCGGCATTTACGACGTTTCCTACCGCCCTAAACTAGCGTTTTAAAGACATAAATCACCGCAGTTTTTCCTGCCAGTTCCAAGGATCTTGATGATTCCAACAGTTGTCGCAAAGGGACTGATACAAGGAGGTCGTCGTAGTACGAGTTATGTTTCACAGATATTTAACATGTGGTATATGCAACTCAGATTAATCGTGAGCCGTAAAATTTTTCGTCGACTGTGACATTAGAATGAAATACGTCCCTTTAGCTTTGTAACTATAGAACCTAGCTTTTCATTTCTCCACTAGTTGGAGAAATGTGGGCCTCCTCCTCCCCTTACCGCCCTCCTTCCCTCTCCGAAAGAGTCTTCTGCGGCAATTGCGACGTTTCCTGCCGCCATAAACTAGCGTTTTAAAGACATAAATCACCGCAATTTTTCCTGCCAGTTCCAAGGATCTTGATGATTCCAACAGTTGTCGCAAAGTGAGACTGATACAAGGAGGTAGTCGTAGTACGAGTTATGTTTCACAGATATTTAACAAGTGGTATATGCAACGCAGATTAATCGTGAGCCGCAAAATTTTTCGTCGACTGTGACATTAGAACGAAAATGTCGATTTAGCTTTGTAACTATAGAACCTAGCTTTTCATTTCTCCACTAGTTGGAGAAATGTGGGCCTCCTCCTCCCCTTACAGCCCTCCTTCCCTCTCCGAATGAGTCTTCTGCGGCAATTGCGACGTCTCCTACCGTCTTCAATGTGCGTTTTAAAGACATAAATCACCGCAATTGTTCCTGTCAGTTCCATGGATCTTGATGGTTCCAACAGATATCGCAAAGTGTGACTGATACATGGAGGTCGTCGTGGTACGAGTTACGTTTCACAGATATTTAACAAGTGGTATATGCAACGCAGATTAATCGTGAGCCGCAAAATTTTTCGTCGACTGTGACATTAGAATGAAATACGTCCCTTTAGCTTTGTAACTATAGAACCTAGCTTTTCATTTCTCCACTAGTTGGAGAAATGTGGGCCTCCTCCTCCCCTTACCGCCCTCCTTCCCTCTCCGAAAGAGTCTTCTGCGGCAATTGCGACGTTTCCTGCCGCCATAAACTAGCGTTTTAAAGACATAAATCACCGCAATTTTTCCTGCCAGTTCCAAGGATCTTGATGATTCCAACAGTTGTCGCAAAGTGAGACTGATACAAGGAGGTAGTCGTAGTACGAGTTATGTTTCACAGATATTAAACAAGTGGTATATGCAACGCAGATTATTCGTGAGCCGCAAAATTTTTCGTCGACTGTGACATTAGAACGAAAATGTCGATTTAGCTTTGTAACTATAGAACCTAGCTTTTCATTTCTCCACTAGTTGGAGAAATGTGGGCCTCCTCCTCCCCTTACAGCCCTCCTTCCCTCTCCGAATGAGTCTTCTGCGGCAATTGCGACGTCTCCTACCGTCTTCAATGTGCGTTTTAAAGACATAAATCACCGCAATTGTTCCTGTCAGTTCCATGGATCTTGATGGTTCCAACAGATATCGCAAAGTGTGACTGATACATGGAGGTCGTCGTGGTACGAGTTACGTTTCACAGATATTTAACAAGTGGTATATGCAACGCAGATTAATCGTGAGCCGCAAAATTTTTCGTCGACTGTGACATTAGAATGAAATACGTCCCTTTAGCTTTGTAACTATAGAACCTAGCTTTTCATTTCTCCACTAGTTGGAGAAATGTGGGCCTCCTCCTCCCCTTACCGCCCTCCTTCCCTCTCCGAAAGAGTCTTCTGCGGCAATTGCGACGTTTCCTGCCGCCCTAAACTAGCGTTTGAAGACATAAATCACCGCAATTTTTCCTGCCAGTTCCAAGGATGTCGATGATTCCAACAGTTGTCGCAAAGTGAGACTGATACATGAAGGTCTTCGTAGTACGAGTTATGTTTCACAGATATTAAACAAGTGGTATATACAACGTAGATTAATCGTGAGCCGCAAAATTTTTCGTCGACTGTGACATTAGAACGAAAATGTCGATTTAGCTTTGTAACTATAGAACCTAGCTTTTCATTTCTCCACTAGTTGGAGAAATGTGGGCCTCCTTCTCCCCTTACAGCCCTCCTTCCCTCTCCGAATGAGACTTCTGCGGCAATTGCGACGTCTCCTACCGTCTTAAATGTGCGCTTTAAAGACATAAATCACCGCAATTTTTCCTGTCAGTTCCATGGATCTTGATGGTTCCAACAGATATCGCAAAGTGTGACTGATACATGGAGGTCGTCGTGGTACGAGTTACGTTTCACAGATATTTAACAAGTGGTATATGCAACGCAGATTAATCGTGAGCCGCAAAATTTTTCGTCGACTGTGACATTAGAATGAAATACGTCCCTTCAGCTTTGTAACTATAGAACCTAGCTTCTTATTTCTCCACTAGTTGGAGAAATGTAGGCCTCCTCCTCCCCTTACAGCCCTCCTTCCCTCTCCGAATGAGTCTTCTGCGGCAATTGCGACGTTTCCTACCGTCTTCAATGTGCGTTTTAAAGACATAAATCACCGCAATTTTTCCTGTCAGTTCCATGGATCTTGATGATTTCAACAGATGTCGCAAAGTGTGACTGATACATGGAGGTCGTCGTGGTACGAGTTACGTTTCACAGATATTTAACAAGTGGTATATGCAACGCAGATTAATCGTGAGCCGCAAAATTTTTCGTCGACTGTGACATTAGAATGAAATACGTCCCTTTAGCTTTGTAACTATAGAACCTAGCTTTTCATTTCTCCACTAGTTGGAGAAATGTGGGCCTCCTCCTCCCCTTACCGCCCTCCTTCCCTCTCCGAAAGAGTCTTCTGCGGCAATTGCGACGTTTCCTGCCGCCCTAAACTAGCGTTTTAAAGACATAAATCACCGCAATTTTTCCAGCCAGTTCCAAGGATCTTGATGATTCCAACAGTTGTCGCAAAGTGAGACTGATACAAGGAGGTCGTCGTAGTACGAGTTATGTTTCACAGATATTTAACAAGTGGTCTATGCAACGCAGATTAATCGTGAGCCGCAAAATTTTTCGTCGACTGTGACATTAGAATGAAATACGTCCCTTCAGCTTTGTAACTATAGAACCTAGCTTCTTATTTCTCCACTAGTTGGAGAAATGTAGGCCTCCTCCTCCCCTTACAGCCCTCCTTCCCTCTCCGAATGAGTCTTCTGCGGCAATTGCGACGTTTCCTACCGTCTTCAATGTGCGTTTTAAAGACATAAATCACCGCAATTTTTCCTGTCAGTTCCATGGATCTTGATGATTTCAACAGATGTCGCAAAGTGTGACTGATACATGGAGGTCGTCGTGGTACGAGTTACGTTTCACAGATATTTAACAAGTGGTATATGCAACGCAGATTAATCGTGAGACGCAAAATTTTTCGGCGACTGTGACATTAGAACGAAAATGTCGATTTAGCTTTGTAACTATAGAACCTAGCTTTTCATTTCTCCACTAGTTGGAGAAATGTGGGCCTCCTCCTCCCCTTACAGCCCTCCTTCCCTCTCCGAAAGAGTCTTCTGCGGCAATTGCGACGTTTCCTACCGCCCTAAACAAGCGTTTTAAAAACATAAATCACCGCAATTTTTCCTGTCAGTTCTATGGATCTTGATGATTCCAACAGATGTCGCAAAGTGTGACTGATACATGAAGGTCTTCGTAGTACGAGCTATGTTTTACAGATATTTAACAAGTGGTATATGCAACTCAGATTAATCGTGAGCCGTAAACTTTTTCGTCGACTGTGACATTAGAATGAAATACGTCCCTTTAGCTTTGTAACTATAGAACCTAGCTTTTCATTTCTCCACTAGTTGGAGAAATGTGGGCCTCCTCCTCCCCTTACAGCCCTCCTTCACTCTCCGAAAGAGTCTTCTGCGGCAATTGCGACGTTTCCTACCGTCTTTAACATGCGTTTTAAAGACATAAATCACCGCAATTTTTCCTGTCAGTTCTATGGATCTTGATGATTTCAACAGATGTCGCAAAGTGTGACTGATACATGAAAGTCTTCGTAGTACGAGCTATGTTTCACAGATATTTAACAAGTGGTATATGCAACTCAGATTAATCGTGAGCCGTAAAATTTTTCGTCGACTGTGACATTAGAATGAGATACGTCCCTTTAGCTTTGTAACTATAGAACCTAGCATTTCATTTCTCCACTAGTTGGAGAAATGTGGGCCTCCTCCTCCCCTTACAGCCCTCCTTCCCTCTCCGAATGAGTCTTCAGCGGGATTTACGACGTTTCCTACCGCCCTAAACTAGCGTTTTAAAGACATAAATCACCGCAGTTTTTTCTGCCAGTTCCAAGGATCTTGATGATTCCAACAGTTGTCGCAAAGGGACTGATACACGGAGGTCGTCGTAGTACGAGTTATGTTTCACAGATATTTAACAAGTGGTATATGGAACGCAGATTAATCGTGAGCCGCAAAATTTTTCGTCGACTGTGACATTAGAATGAGATACGTCCCTTTAGCTTTGTAACTATAGAACCTAGCATTTCATTTCTCCACTAGTTGGAGAAATGTGGGCCTCCTCCTCCCCTTACAGCACTCCTTCCCTCTCCGAATGAGTCTTCAGCGGCAATTGCGACGTTTCCTACCGCCCTAAACTAGCGTTTTAAAGACATAAATCACCGCAATTTTTCCTGTCAGTTCCATGGATCTTGATGGTTCCAACAGATGTCGCAAAGTGTGACTGATACATGGAGGTCTTCGTAATACGAGCTATGTTTCACAGATATTTAACAAGTGGTATATGCAACGCAGATTAATCGTTAGCCGCAAAATTTTTCGTCGACTGTGACATTAGAATGAAATACGTCCCTTTAGCTTTGTAACTATAGAACCTAGCTTTTTATTTCTCCACTAGTTGGAGAAATGTGGGCCTCCTCCTCCCCTTACAGCCCTCCTTCCCTCTCCGAATGAGTCTTCTGCGGCAATTGCCTCGTTTCCTACCGTCTTAAACATGCGTTTTAAAGACATAAATCACCGCAATTTTTCCTGTCAGTTCCATGGCTCTTGATGGTTCCAACAGATGTCGCAAAGTGTGACTGATATATGGAGGTCGTCGTGGTACGAGTTACGTTTCACAGATATTTAACAAGTGGTATATGCAACGCAGATTAATCGTGAGCCGCAAAATTTTTCGTCGACTGTGACATTAGAACGAAAATGTCGATTTAGCTTTGTAACTATAGAACCTAGCTTTTCATTTCTCCACTAGTTGGAGAAATGTGGGCCTCCTCCTCCCCTTACCGCCCTCCTTCCCTCTCCGAAAGAGTCTTCTGCGGCAATTGCGATGTTTCCTGCCGCCCTAAACTAGCGTTTTAAAGACATAAATCACCGCAATTTTTCCTGCCAGTTCCAAGGATCTTGATGATTCCAACAGTTGTCGCAAAGTGAGACTGATACAAGGAGGTCGTCGTAGTACAAGTTATGTTTCACAGATATGAAACAAGTGGTAGATGCAACGCAGATTAATCGTGAGCCGCAAAATTTTTCGTCGACTGTGACATTAGAACGAAAATGTCGATTTAGCTTTGTAACTACAGAACCTAGCTTTTCATTTCTCCACTAGTTGGAGAAATGTGGGCCTCCTCCTCCCCTTACAGCCCTCCTTCCCTCTCCGAAAGAGTCTTCTGCGGCAATTGCGACGTTTCCTACCGCCCTAAACTAGCGTTTTAAAGACATAAATCACCGCAATTTTTCCTGCCAGTTCCAAGGATCTTGATGATTCCAACAGTTGTCGCAAAGTGAGACTGATACAAGGAGGTCGTCGTAGTACGAGTTATGTTTCACAGATATTTAACAAGTGGTCTATGCAACGCAGATTAATCGTGAGCCGCAAAATTTTTCGGCGACTGTGACATTAGAATGAAATACGTCTCTTTAGCTTTGTAACTATAGAACCTAGCTTTTCATTTCTCCACTAGTTTGGAGAAATGTGGGCCTCCTCCTCCCCTTACAGACCTCCTTCCCTCTCCGAAAGAGTCTTCTGCGGCAATTGCGACGTTTCCTACCGCCCTAAACTAGCGTTTTAAAGACATAAATCACCGCAGTTTTTCCTGCCAGTTCCAAGGATCTTGATGATTCCAACAGTTGTCGCAAAGGGACTGATACAAGGAGGTCGTCGTAGTACGAGTTATGTTTCACAGATATTTAACAAGTGGTATATGGAACGCAGATTAATCGTGAGCCGCAAAATTTTTCGTCGACTGTGACATTAGAATGAGATACGTCCCTTTAGCTTTGTAACTATAGAACCTAGCTTTTCATTTCTCCACTAGTTGGAGAAATGTGGGCCTCCTCCTCCCCTTACAGCCCTCCTTCCCTCACCGAATGAGTCTTCTGCGGCAATTGCGACGTATCCTACCGTCTTCAATGTGCGTTTTAAAGACATAAATCACCGCAATTTTTCCTGTCAGTTCCATGGATCTTGATGGTTCCAACAGATGTCGCAAAGTGTGACTGATACATGGAGGTCGTCGTGGTACGAGTTACGTTTCACAGATATTTAACAAGTGGTATATGCAACGCAGATTAATCGTGAGCCGCAAAATTTTTCGTCGACTGTGACATTAGAATGAAATACGTCCCTTTAGCTTTGTAACTATAGAACCTAGCTTTTCATTTCTCCACTAGTTGGAGAAATGTGGGCCTCCTCCTCCCCTTACCGCCCTCCTTCCCTCTCCGAAAGAGTCTTCTGCGGCAATTGCGACGTTTCCTGCCGCCCTAAACTAGCGTTTTAAAGACATAAATCACCGCAATTTTTCCTGCCAGTTCCAAGGATCTTGATGATTCCAACAGTTGTCGCAAAGTGAGACTGATACAAGGAGGTCGTCGTAGTACGAGTTATGTTTCACAGATATTAAACAAGTGGTATATGCAACGCAGATTAATCGTGAGCCGCAAAATTTTTCGTCGACTGTGACATTAGAACGAAAATGTCGATTTAGCTTTGTAACTATAGAACCTAGCTTTTCATTTCTCCACTAGTTGGAGAAATGTGGGCCTCCTCCTCCCCTTACAGCCCTCCTTCCCTCTCCGAATGAGTCTTCTGCGGCAATTGCGACGTCTCCTACCGTCTTAAATGTGCGTTTTAAAGACATAAATCACCGCAATTTTTCCTGTCAGTTCCATGGATCTTGATGGTTCCAACAGATATCGCAAAGTGTGACTGATACATGGAGGTCGTCGTGGTACGAGTTACGTTTCACAGATATTTAACAAATGGTATATGCAACGCAGATTAATCGTGAGCCGCAAAATTTTTCGTCGACTGTGACATTAGAATGAAATACGTCCCTTTAGCTTTGTAACTATAGAACCTAGCTTTTCATTTCTCCACTAGTTGGAGAAATGTGGGCCTCCTCCTCCCCTTACAGCCCTCCTTCCCTCTCCGAAAGAGTCTTCAGCGGCATTTACGACGTTTCCTACCGCCCTAAACTAGCGTTTTAAAGACATAAATCACCGCAGTTTTTCCTGCCAGTTCCAAGGATCTTGATGATTCCAACAGTTGTCGCAAAGGGACTGATACAAGGAGGTCGTCGTAGTACGAGTTATGTTTCACAGATATTTAACATGTGGTATATGCAACTCAGATTAATCGTGAGCCGTAAAATTTTTCGTCGACTGTGACATTAGAATGAAATACGTCCCTTTAGCTTTGTAACTATAGAACCTAGCTTTTCATTTCTCCACTAGTTGGAGAAATGTGGGCCTCCTCCTCCCCTTACCGCCCTCCTTCCCTCTCCGAAAGAGTCTTCTGCGGCAATTGCGACGTTTCCTGCCGCCATAAACTAGCGTTTTAAAGACATAAATCACCGCAATTTTTCCTGCCAGTTCCAAGGATCTTGATGATTCCAACAGTTGTCGCAAAGTGAGACTGATACAAGGAGGTCGTCGTAGTACGAGTTATGTTTCACAGATATTAAACAAGTGGTATATGCAACGCAGATTAATCGTGAGCCGCAAAATTTTTCGTCAACTGTGACATTAGAACGAAAATGTCGATTTAGCTTTGTAACTATAGAACCTAGCTTTTCATTTCTCCACTAGTTGGAGAAATGTGGGCCTCCTCCTCCCCTTACAGCCCTCCTTCCCTCTCCGAATGAGTCTTCTGCGGCAATTGCGACGTCTCCTACCGTCTTCAATGTGCGTTTTAAAGACATAAATCACCGCAATTGTTCCTGTCAGTTCCATGGATCTTGATGGTTCCAACAGATATCGCAAAGTGTGACTGATACATGGAGGTCGTCGTGGTACGAGTTACGTTTCACAGATATTTAACAAGTGGTATATGCAACGCAGATTAATCGTGAGCCGCAAAATTTTTCGTCGACTGTGACATTAGAATGAAATACGTCCCTTTAGCTTTGTAACTATAGAACCTAGCTTTTCATTTCTCCACTAGTTGGAGAAATGTGGGCCTCCTCCTCCCCTTACCGCCCTCCTTCCCTCTCCGAAAGAGTCTTCTGCGGCAATTGCGACGTTTCCTGCCGCCATAAACTAGCGTTTTAAAGACATAAATCACCGCAATTTTTCCTGCCAGTTCCAAGGATCTTGATGATTCCAACAGTTGTCGCAAAGTGAGACTGATACAAGGAGGTAGTCGTAGTACGAGTTATGTTTCACAGATATTAAACAAGTGGTATATGCAACGCAGATTAATCGTGAGCCGCAAAATTTTTCGTCGACTGTGACATTAGAACGAAAATGTCGATTTAGCTTTGTAACTATAGAACCTAGCTTTTCATTTCTCCACTAGTTGGAGAAATGTGAGCCTCCTCCTCCCCTTACAGCCCTCCTTCCCTCTCCGAATGAGTCTTCTGCGGCAATTGCGACGTCTCCTACCGTCTTCAATGTGCGTTTTAAAGACATAAATCACCGCAATTGTTCCTGTCAGTTCCATGGATCCTGATGGTTCCAACAGATATCGCAAAGTGTGACTGATACATGCAGGTCGTCGTGGTACGAGTTACGTTTCACAGATATTTAACAAGTGGTATATGCAACGCAGATTAATCGTGAGCCGCAAAATTTTTCGTCGACTGTGACATTAGAATGAAATACGTCCCTTTAGCTTTGTAACTATAGAACCTAGCTTTTCATTTCTCCACTAGTTGGAGAAATGTGGGCCTCCTCCTCCCCTTACAGCCCTCCTTCCCTCTCCGAAAGAGTCTTCTGCGGCAATTGCGACGTTTCCTGCCGCCCTAAACTAGCGTTTTAAAGACATAAATCACCGCAATTTTTCCTGCCAGTTCCAAGGATCTCGATGATTCCAACAGTTGTCGCAAAGTGAGACTGATACATGAAGGTCTTCGTAGTACGAGTTATGTTTCACAGATATTAAACAAGTGGTATATGCAACGCAGATTAATCGTGAGCCGCAAAATTTTTCGTCGACTGTGACATTAGAACGAAAATGTCGATTTAGCTTTGTAACTATAGAACCTAGCTTTTCATTTCTCCACTAGTTGGAGAAATGTGGGCCTCCTCCTCCCCTTACAGCCCTCCTTCCCTCTCCGAAAGAGTCTTCTGCGGCAATTGCGACGTCTCCTACCGTCTTAAATGTGCGCTTTAAAGACATAAATCACCGCAATTTTTCCTGTCAGTTCCATGGATCTTGATGGTTCCAACAGATATCGCAAAGTGTGACTGATACATGGAGGTCGTCGTGGTACGAGTTACGTTTCACAGATAATTAACAAGTGGTATATGCAACGCAGATTAATCGTGAGCCGCAAAATTTTTCGTCGACTGTGACATTAGAATGAAATACGTCCCTTTAGCTTTGTAACTATAGAACCTAGCTTTTCATTTCTCCACTAGTTGGAGAAATGTGGGCCTCCTCCTCCCCTTACAGCCCTCCTTCCCTCTCCGAAAGAGTCTTCAGCGGCATTTACGACGTTTCCTACCGCCCTAAACTAGCGTTTTAAAGACATAAATCACCGCAGTTTTTCCTGTCAGTTCCATGGATCTTGATGATTCCAACAGATGTCGCAAAGTGTGACTGATACATGGAGGTCTTTGTAGTACGAGCTTTGTTTCACAGATATTTAACAAGTGGTATATGCAACGCAGATTAATCGTGAGCCGCAAAATTTTTCGGCGACTGTGACATTAGAATGAAATAAGTCCCTTTAGCTTTGTAACTATAGAACCTAGCTTTTCATTTCTCCACTAGTTGGAGAAATGTGGGCCTCCTCCTCCCCTTACGGCCCTCCTTCCCTCTCCGAAAGAGTCTTCTGCGGCTATTGCGACGTATCCTACTGTCTTAAACATGCGTTTTAAAGACATAAATCACCGCAATTTTTCCTGTCAGTTCCATGGATCTTGATGATTCCAACAGATGTCGCAAAGTGTGACTGATACATGGAGGTCTTTGTAGTACGAGCTTTGTTTCACAGATATTTAACAAGTGGTATATGCAACGCAGATTAATCGTGAGCCGCAAAATTTTTCGGCGACTGTGACATTAGAATGAAATACGTCCCTTTAGCTTTGTAACTATAGAACCTAGCTTTTCATTTCTCCACTAGTTGGAGAAATGTGGGCCTCCTCCTCCCCTTACAGCCCTCCTTCCCTCTCCGAAAGAGTCTTCTGCGGCTATTGCGACGTATCCTACTGTCTTAAACATGCGTTTTAAAGACATAAATCACCGCAATTTTTCCTGTCAGTTCCATGGATCTTGATGATTCCAACAGATGTCGCAAAGTGTGACTGATACATGGAGGTCGTCGTAGTACGAGTTATGTTTCACAGATATTTAACAAGTGGTATATGCAACGCAGATTAATCGTGTGCCGCAACATTTTTCGTCGACTGTGACATTAGAATGAAAAAGTCCCTTTAGCTTTGTAACTATAGAACCTAGCTTTTCATTTCTCCACTAGTTGGAGAAATGTGGGCCTCCTCCTCCCCTTACAGCCCTCCTTCCCTCTCCGAAAGAGTCTTCTGCGGCAATTGCGACGTTTCCTACCGCCCTAAACTAGCGTTTTAAAGTCATAAATCACCGCAATTTTTCCTGTCAGTTCCATGGATCTTGATGATTCCAACAGTTGTCGCAAAGTGAGACTGATACAAGGATGTCGTCGTAGTACGAGTTATGTTTCACAGATATTTAACAAGTGGTATATGCAACGCAGATTAATCGTAAAGCCGCAACATTTTTCGTCGACTGTGACATTAGAATGAAATACGTCCCTTTAGCTTTGTAACTATAGAACCTAGCTTTTCATTTCTCCACTAGTTGGAGAAATGTGGGCCTCCTCCTCCCCTTACAGCCCTCCTTCACTCTCCGAAAGTCTTGTGCGGCAATTCCGACGTTTCCTACCGCCCTAAACTAGCGTTTTAAAGACATAAATCACCGCAATTTTTCCTGTCAGTTCCAAGGATCTTGATGATTAAAATTGCTGTCGCAAAGTGAGACTGATACATGGAGGTCTTTGTAGTACGAGCTTTGTTTCACAGATATTTAACAAGTGGTATATGCAACGCAGATTAATCGTGGGACACAAAATTTTTCCTCGACTGTGACATTAGAATGAAATAAGTCCCTTTAGCTTTGTAACTATAGAACCTAGCTTTTCATTTCTCCACTAGTTGGAGAAATGTGGGCCTCCTCCTCCCCTTACAGCCCTCCTTCCCTCTCCGAAAGAGTCTTCTGCGGCAATTGCGACGTTTCCTACCGTCTTAAACATGCGTTTTAAAGACATAAATCACCGCAATTTTTCCTGTCAGTTCCATGGATCTTGATGATTCCAACAGATGTCGCAAAGTGTGACTGATACATGGAGGTCGTCGTAGTACGAGTTATGTTTCACAGATATTTAACAAGTGGTATATGCAACGCAGATTAATCGTGTGCCGCAACATTTTTCGTCGACTGTGACATTAGAATGAAAAAGTCCCTTTAGCTTTGTAACTATAGAACCTAGCTTTTCATTTCTCCACTAGTTGGAGAAATGTGGGCCTCCTCCTCCCCTTACAGCCCTCCTTCCCTCTCCGAAAGAGTCTTCTGCGGCAATTGCGACGTTTCCTACCGTCTTAAACATGCGTTTTAAAGACATAAATCACCGCAATTTTTCCTGTCAGTTCCATGGATCTTGATGATTCCAACAGATGTCGCAAAGTGTGACTGATACATGGAGGTCTTTGTAGTACGAGCTTTGTTTCACAGATATTTAACAAGTGGTATATGCAACGCAGATTAATCGTGGGACACAAAATTTTTCCTCGACTGTGACATTAGAATGAAATACGTCCCTTTAGCTTTGTAACTATAGAACCTAGCTTTTCATTTCTCCACTAGTTGGAGAAATGTGGGCCTCCTCCTCCCCTTACAGCCCTCCTTCCCTCTCCGAAAGAGTCTTCTGCGGCTATTGCGACGTATCCTACTGTCTTAAACATGCGTTTTAAAGACATAAATCACCGCAATTTTTCCTGTCAGTTCCATGGATCTTGATGATTCCAACAGATGTCGCAAAGTGTGACTGATACATTGAGGTCGTCGTAGTACGAGTTATGTTTCACAGATATTTAACAAGTGGTATATGCAACGCAGATTAATCGTGTGCCGCAACATTTTTCGTCGACTGTGACATTAGAATGAAATACGTCCCTTTAGCTTTGTAACTATAGAACCTAGCTTTTCATTTCTCCACTAGTTGGAGAAATGTGGGCCTCCTCCTCCCCTTACAGCCCTCCTTCCCTCTCCGAGAGTCTTGTGCGGCAATTGCGACGTTTCCTACCGCCCTAAACTAGCGTTTTAAAGACATAAATCACCGCAATTTTTCCTGCCAGTTCCAAGGATCTTGATGATTAAAACTGCTGTCGCAAAGTGAGACTGATACATGGAGGTCTTTGTAGTACGAGCTTTGTTTCACAGATATTTAACAAGTGGTATATGCAACGCAGATTAATCGTGGGACACAAAATTTTTCCTCGACTGTGACATTAGAATGAAATAAGTCCCTTTAGCTTTGTAACTATAGAACCTAGCTTTTCATTTCTCCACTAGTTGGAGAAATGTGGGCCTCCTCCTCCCCTTACAGCCCTCCTTCCCTCTCCGAAAGAGTCTTCTGCGGCAATTGCGACGTTTCCTACCGTCTTAAACATGCGTTTTAAAGACATAAATCACCGCAATTTTTCCTGTCAATTCCATGGATCTTGATGATTCCAACAGATGTCGCAAAGTGTGACTGATACATGGAGGTCTTTGTAGTACGAGCTTTGTTTCACAGATATTTAACAAGTGGTATATGCAACGCAGATTAATCGTGGGACACAAAATTTTTCGTCGACTGTGACATTAGAATGAAATACGTCCCTTTAGCTTTGTAACTATAGAACCTAGCTTTTCATTTCTCCACTAGTTGGAGAAATGTGGGCCTCCTCCTCCCCTTACAGCCCTCCTTCCCTCTCCGAGAGTCTTGTGCGGCAATTGCGACGTTTCCTACCGCCCTAAACTAGCGTTTTAAAGTCATAAATCACCGCAATTTTTCCTGTCAGTTCCATGGATCTTGATGATTCCAACAGTTGTCGCAAAGTGAGACTGATACAAGGAGGTCGTCGTAGTACGAGTTATGTTTCACAGATATTTAACAAGTGGTATATGCAACGCAGATTAATCGTAAAGCCGCAACATTTTTCGTCGACTGTGACATTAGAATGAAATACGTCCCTTTAGCTTTGTAACTATAGAACCTAGCTTTTCATTTCTCCACTAGTTGGAGAAATGTGGGCCTCCTCCTCCCCTTACAGCCCTCCTTCCCTCTCCGAAAGTCTTGTGCGGCAATTCCGACGTTTACTACCGCCCTAAACTAGCGTTTTAAAGACATAAATCACCGCAATTTTTCCTGTCAGTTCCAAGGATCTTGATGATTAAAATTGCGGTCGCAAAGTGAGACTGATACATGGAGGTCTTTGTAGTACGAGCTTTGTTTCACAGATATTTAACAAGTGGTATATGCAACGCAGATTAATCGTGGGACACAAAATTTTTCCTCGACTGTGACATTAGAATGAAATAAGTCCCTTTAGCTTTGTAACTATAGAACCTAGCTTTTCATTTCTCCACTAGTTGGAGAAATGTGGGCCTCCTCCTCCCCTTACAGCCCTCCTTCCCTCTCCGAAAGAGTCTTCTGCGGCAATTGCGACGTTTCCTACCGTCTTAAACATGCGTTTTAAAGACATAAATCACCGCAATTTTTCCTGTCAGTTCCATGGATCTTGATGATTCCAACAGATGTCGCAAAGTGTGACTGATACATGGAGGTCTTTGTAGTACGAGCTTTGTTTCACAGATATTTAACAAGTGGTATATGCAACGCAGATTAATCGTGGGACACAAAATTTTTCCTCGACTGTGACATTAGAATGAAATACGTCCCTTTAGCTTTGTAACTATAGAACCTAGCTTTTCATTTCTCCACTAGTTGGAGAAATGTGGGCCTCCTCCTCCCCTTACAGCCCTCCTTCCCTCTCCGAAAGAGTCTTCTGCGGCTATTGCGACGTATCCTACTGTCTTAAACATGCGTTTTAAAGACATAAATCACCGCAATTTTTCCTGTCAGTTCCATGGATCTTGATGATTCCAACAGATGTCGCAAAGTGTGACTGATACATGGAGGTCGTCGTAGTACGAGTTATGTTTCACAGATATTTAACAAGTGGTATATGCAACGCAGATTAATCGTGTGCCGCAACATTTTTCGTCGACTGTGACATTAGAATGAAATACGTCCCTTTAGCTTTGTAACTATAGAACCTAGCTTTTCATTTCTCCACTAGTTGGAGAAATGTGGGCCTCCTCCTCCCCTTACAGCCCTCCTTCCCTCTCCGAGAGTCTTGTGCGGCAATTGCGACGTTTCCTACCGCCCTAAACTAGCGTTTTAAAGACATAAATCACCGCAATTTTTCCTGCCAGTTCCAAGGATCTTGATGATTAAAACTGCTGTCGCAAAGTGAGACTGATACATGGAGGTCTTTGTAGTATGAGCTTTGTTTCACAGATATTTAACAAGTGGTATATGCAACGCAGATTAATCGTGGGACACAAAATTTTTCCTCGACTGTGACATTAGAATGAAATAAGTCCCTTTAGCTTTGTAACTATAGAACCTAGCTTTTCATTTCTCCACTAGTTGGAGAAATGTGGGCCTCCTCCTCCCCTTACAGCCCTCCTTCCCTCTCCGAAAGAGTCTTCTGCGGCAATTGCGACGTTTCCTACCGTCTTAAACATGCGCTTTTAAGACATAAATCACCGCAATTTTTCCTGTCAGTTCCATGGATCTTGATGATTCCAACAGATGTCGCAAAGTGTGACTGATACATGGAGGTCTTTGTAGTACGAGCTTTGTTTCACAGATATTTAACAAGTGGTATATGCAACGCAGATTAATCGTGGGACACAAAATTTTTCGTCGACTGTGACATTAGAATGAAATACGTCCCTTTAGCTTTGTAACTATAGAACCTAGCTTTTCATTTCTCCACTAGTTGGAGAAATGTGGGCCTCCTCCTCCCCTTACAGCCCTCCTTCCCTCTCCGAAAGAGTCTTCTGCGGCAATTGCGACGTTTCCTACCGTCTTAAACATGCGTTTTAAAGACATAAATCACCGCAATTTTTCCTGTCAGTTCCATGGATCTTGATGATTCCAACAGATGTCGCAAAGTGTGACTGATACATGGAGGTCGTCGTAGTACGAGCTTTGTTTCACAGATATTTAACAAGTGGTATATGCAACGCAGATTAATCGTGGGACACAAAATTTTTCCTCGACTGTGACATTAGAATGAAATAAGTCCCTTTAGCTTTGTAACTATAGAACCTAGCTTTTCATTTCTCCACTAGTTGGAGAAATGTGGGCCTCCTCCTCCCCTTACAGCCCTTCTTCCCTCTCCGAAAGAGTCTTCTGCGGCAATTGCGACGTTTCCTACCGTCTTAAACATGCGTTTTAAAGACATAAATCACCACAATTTTTCCTGTCAGTTCCATGGATCTTGATGATTCCAACAGATGTCGCAAAGTGTGACTGATACATGGAGGTCTTTGTAGTACGAGCTTTGTTTCACAGATATTTAACAAGTGGTATATGCAACGCAGATTAATCGTGGGACACAAAATTTTTCCTCGACTGTGACATTAGAATGAAAAAGTCCCTTTAGCTTTGTAACTATAGAACCTAGCTTTTCATTTCTCCACTAGTTGGAGAAATGTGGGCCTCCTCCTCCCCTTACCGCCCTCCTTCCCTCTCCGAAAGAGTCTTCTGCGGCAATTGCGACGTTTCCTACCGTCTTAAACATGCGTTTTAAAGACATAAATCACCGCAATTTTTCCTGTCAGTTCCATGGATCTTGATGATTCCAACAGATGTCGCAAAGTGTGACTGATACATGGAGGTCGTCGTAGTACGAGTTATGTTTCACAGATATTTAACAAGTGGTATATGCAACGCAGATTAATCGTGTGCCGCAACATTTTTCGTCGACTGTGACATTAGAATGAAAAAGTCCCTTTAGCTTTGTAACTATAGAACCTAGCTTTTCATTTCTCCACTAGTTGGAGAAATGTGGGCCTCGTCCTCCATTTACAGCCCTCCTTCCCTCTCCGAAAGTCTTGTGCGGCATTCCGACGTTTCCTACCGCCCTAAACTAGCGTTTTAAAGACATAAATCACCGCAATTTTTCCTGCCAGTTCCAAGGATCTTGATGATTAAAATTGCTGTCGCAAAGTGAGACTGATACATAGAGGTCTTTGTAGTACGAGCTTTGTTTCACAGATATTTAACAAGTGGTATATGCAACGCAGATTAATCGTGGGACACAAAATTTTTCCTCGACTGTGACATTAGAATGAAATACGTCCCTTTAGCTTTGTAACTATAGAACCTAGCTTTTCATTTCTCCACTAGTTGGAGAAATGTGGGCCTCCTCCTCCCCTTACAGCCCTCCTTCCCTCTCCGAAAGAGTCTTCTGCGGCAATTGCGACGTTTCCTACCGTCTTAAACATGCGTTTTAAAGTCATAAATCACCGCAATTTTTCCTGTCAGTTCCATGGATCTTGATGATTCCAACAGATGTCGCAAAGTGTGACTGATACATGGAGGTCTTTGTAGTACGAGCTTTGTTTCACAGATATTTAACAAGTGGTATATGCAACGCAGATTAATCGTGGGACACAAAATTATTCCTCGACTGTGACATTAGAATGAAATACGTCCCTTTAGCTTTGTAACTATAGAACCTAGCTTTTCATTTCTCCACTAGTTGGAGAAATGTGGGCCTCCTCCTCCCCTTACAGCCCTCCTTCCCTCTCCGAAAGAGTCTTCTGCGGCTATTGCGACGTATCCTACTGTCTTAAACATGCGTTTTAAAGACATAAATCACCGCAATTTTTCCTGTCAGTTCCATGGATCTTGATGATTCCAACAGATGTCGCAAAGTGTGACTGATACATGGAGGTCTTTGTAGTACGAGCTTTGTTTCACAGATATTTAACAAGTGGTATATGCAACGCAGATTAATCGTGGGACACAAAATTTTTCCTCGACTGTGACATTAGAATGAAATACGTCCCTTTAGCTTTGTAACTATAGAACCTAGCTTTTCATTTCTCCACTAGTTGGAGAAATGTGGGCCTCCTCCCCCATTTACAGCCCTCCTTCCCTCTCCGAAAGTCTTGTGCGGCAATTCCGACGTTTCCTACCGCCCTAAACTAGCGTTTTAAAGACATAAATCACCGCAATTTTTCCTGCCAGTTCCAAGGATCTTGATGATTAAAATTGCTGTCGCAAAGTGAGACTGATACATGGAGGTCTTTGTAGTACGAGCTTTGTTTCACAGATATTTAACAAGTGGTATATGCAACGCAGATTAATCGTGGGACACAAAATTTTTCCTCGACTGTGACATTAGAATGAAATAAGTCCATTTAGCTTTGTAACTATAGAACCTAGATTTTCATTTCTCCACTAGTTGGAGAAATGTGGGCCTCCTCCTCCCCTTACAGCCCTCCTTCCCTCTCCGAAAGAGTCTTCTGCGGCTATTGCGACGTATCCTACTGTCTTAAACATGCGTTTTAAAGACATAAATCACCGCAATTTTTCCTGTCAGTTCCATGGATCTTGATGATTCCAACAGATGTCGCAAAGTGTGACTGATACATGGAGGTCTTTGTAGTACGAGCTTTGTTTCACAGATATTTAACAAGTGGTATATGCAACGCAGATTAATCGTGAGCCGCAAAATTTTTCGGCGACTGTGACATTAGAATGAAATAAGTCCCTTTAGCTTTGTAACTATAGAACCTAGCTTTTCATTTCTCCACTAGTTGGAGAAATGTGGGCCTCCTCCTCCCCTTACAGCCCTCCTTCCCTCTCCGAAAGAGTCTTCTGCGGCTATTGCGACGTATCCTACTGTCTTAAACATGCGTTTTAAAGACATAAATCACCGCAATTTTTCCTGTCAGTTCCATGGATCTTGATGATTCCAACAGATGTCGCAAAGTGTGACTGATACATGGAGGTCGTCGTAGTACGAGTTATGTTTCACAGATATTTAACAAGTGGTATATGCAACGCAGATTAATCGTGTGCCGCAACATTTTTCGTCGACTGTGACATTAGAATGAAAAAGTCCCTTTAGCTTTGTAACTATAGAACCTAGCTTTTCATTTCTCCACTAGTTGGAGAAATGTGGGCCTCCTCCTCCCCTTACAGCCCTCCTTCCCTATCCGAAAGAGTCTTCTGCGGCAATTGCGACGTTTCCTACCGCCCTAAACTAGCGTTTTAAAGTCATAAATCACCGCAATTTTTCCTGTCAGTTCCATGGATCTTGATGATTCCAACAGTTGTCGCAAAGTGAGACTGATACAAGGAGGTCGTCGTAGTACGAGTTATGTTTCACAGATATTTAACAAGTGGTATATGCAACGCAGATTAATCGTAAAGCCGCAACATTTTTCGTCGACTGTGACATTAGAATGAAATACGTCCCTTTAGCTTTGTAACTATAGAACCTAGCTTTTCATTTCTCCACTAGTTGGAGAAATGTGGGCCTCCTCCTCCCCTTACAGCCCTCCTTCACTCTCCGAAAGTCTTGTGCGGCAATTCCGACGTTTCCTACCGCCCTAAACTAGCGTTTTAAAGACATAAATCACCGCAATTTTTCCTGTCAGTTCCAAGGATCTTGATGATTAAAATTGCTGTCGCAAAGTGAGACTGATACATGGAGGTCTTTGTAGTACGAGCTTTGTTTCACAGATATTTAACAAGTGGTATATGCAACGCAGATTAATCGTGGGACACAAAATTTTTCCTCGACTGTGACATTAGAATGAAATAAGTCCCTTTAGCTTTGTAACTATAGAACCTAGCTTTTCATTTCTCCACTAGTTGGAGAAATGTGGGCCTCCTCCTCCCCTTACAGCCCTCCTTCCCTCTCCGAAAGAGTCTTCTGCGGCAATTGCGACGTTTCCTATCGTCTTAAACATGCGTTTTAAAGACATAAATCACCGCAATTTTTCCTGTCAGTTCCATGGATCTTGATGATTCCAACAGATGTCGCAAAGTGTGACTGATACATGGAGGTCTTTGTAGTACGAGCTTTGTTTCACAGATATTTAACAAGTGGTATATGCAACGCAGATTAATCGTGGGACACAAAATTTTTCCTCGACTGTGACTTTAGAATGAAATACGTCCCTTTAGCTTTGTAACTATAGAACCTAGCTTTTCATTTCTCCACTAGTTGGAGAAATGTGGGCCTCCTCCTCCCCTTACAGCCCTCCTTCCCTCTCCGAAAGAGTCTTCTGCGGCAATTGCGACGTTTCCTACCGTCTTAAACATGCGTTTTAAAGACATAAATCACCGCAATTTTTCCTGTCAGTTCCATGGATCTTGATGATTCCAACAGATTTCGCAAAGTGTGACTGATACATGGAGGTCTTTGTAGTACGAGCTTTGTTTCACAGATATTTAACAAGTGGTATATGCAACGCAGATTAATCATGGGACACAAAATTTTTCCTCGACTGTGACATTAGAATGAAATACGTCCCTTTAGCTTTGTAACTATAGAACCTAGCTTTTCATTTCTCCACTAGTTGGAGAAATGTGGGCCTCCTCCTCCCCTTACAGCCCTCCTTCCCTCTCCGAAAGAGTCTTCTGCGGCTATTGCGACGTACCCTACTGTCTTACACATGCGTTTTAAAGACATAAATCACCGCAATTTTTCCTGTCAGTTCCATGGATCTTGATGATTCCAACAGATGTCGCAAAGTGTGACTGATACATGGAGGTCGTCGTAGTACGAGTTATGTTTCACAGATATTTAACAAGTGGTATATGCAACGCAGATTAATCGTGTGCCGCAACATTTTTCGTCGACTGTGACATTAGAATGTAAAAGTCCCTTTAGCTTTGTAACTATAGAACCTAGCTTTTCATTTCTCCACTAGTTGGAGAAATGTGGGCCTCCTCCTACCCTTACAGCCCTCCTTCCCTCTCCGAAAGTCTTGTGCGGCAATTGCGACGTTTCCTACCGCCCTAAACTAGCGTTTTAAAGACATAAATCACCGCAATTTTTCCTGCCAGTTCCAAGGATCTTGATGATTAAAACTGCTGTCGCAAAGTGAGACTGATACATGGAGGTCTTTGTAGTACGAGCTTTGTTTCACAGATATTTAACAAGTGGTATATGCAACGCAGATTAATCGTGGGACACAAAATTTTTCCTCGACTGTGACATTAGAATGAAATAAGTCCCTTTAGCTTTGTAACTATAGAACCTAGCTTTTCATTTCTCCACTAGTTGGAGAAATGTGGGCCTCCTCCTCCCCTTACAGCCCTCCTTCCCTCTCCGAAAGAGTCTTCTGCGGCAATTGCGACGTTTCCTACCGTCTTAAACATGCGTTTTAAAGACATAAATCACCGCAATTTTTCCTGTCAGTTCCATGGATCTTGATGATTCCAACAGATGTCGCAAAGTGTGACTGATACATGGAGGTCTTTGTAGTACGAGCTTTGTTTCACAGATATTTAACAAGTGGTATATGCAACGCAGATTAATCGTGGGACACAAAATTTTTCCTCGACTGTGACATTAGAATGAAATACGTCCCTTTAGCTTTGTAACTATAGAACCTAGCTTTTCATTTCTCCACTAGTTGGAGAAATGTGGGCCTCCTCCTCCCCTTACAGCCCTCCTTCCCTCTCCGAAAGAGTCTTCTGCGGCAATTGCGACGTTTCCTACCGTCTTAAACATGCGTTTTAAAGACATAAATCACCGCAATTTTTCCTGTCAGTTCCATGGATCTTGATGACTCCAACAGATGTCGCAAAGTGTGACTGATACATGGAGGTCTTTGTAGTACGAGCTTTGTTTCACAGATATTTAACAAGTGGTATATGCAACGCAGATTAATCGTGGGACACAAAATTTTTCCTCGACTGTGACATTAGAATGAAATACGTCCCTTTAGCTTTGTAACTATAGAACCTAGCTTTTCATTTCTCCACTAGTTGGAGAAATGTGGGCCTCCTCCTCCCCTTACAGCCCTCCTTCCCTCTCCGAAAGAGTCTTCTGCGGCAATTGCGACGTTTCCTACCGTCTTAAACATGCGTTTTAAAGACATAAATCACCGCAATTTTTCCTGTCAGTTCCATGGATCTTGATGATTCCAACAGATGTCGCAAAGTGTGACTGATACATGGAGGTCTTTGTAGTACGAGCTTTGTTTCACAGATATTTAACAAGTGGTATATGCAACGCAGATTAATCATGGGACACAAAATTTTTCCTCGACTGTGACATTAGAATGAAATACGTCCCTTTAGCTTTGTAACTACAGAACCTAGCTTTTCATTTCTCCACTAGTTGGAGAAATGTGGGCCTCCTCCTCCCCTTACAGCCCTCCTTCCCTCTCCGAAAGAGTCTTCTGCGGCAATTGCGACGTTTCCTACCGTCTTAAACATGCGTTTTAAAGACATAAATCACCGCAATTTTTCCTGTCAGTTCCATGGATCTTGATGATTCCAACAGATGTCGCAAAGTGTGACTGATACATGGAGGTCTTTGTAGTACGAGCTTTGTTTCACAGATATTTAACAAGTGGTATATGCAACGCAGATTAATCGTGGGACACAAAATTTTTCCTCGACTGTGACATTAGAATGAAATAAGTCCCTTTAGCTTTGTAACTATAGAACCTAGCTTTTCATTTCTCCACTAGTTGGAGAAATGTGGGCCTCCTCCTCCCCTTACAGCCCTCCTTCCCTCTCCGAAAGAGTCTTCTGCGGCAATTGCGACGTTTCCTACCGTCTTAAACATGCGTTTTAAAGACATAAATCACCGCAATTTTTCCTGTCAGTTCCATGGATCTTGATGATTCCAACAGATGTCGCAAAGTGTGACTGATACATGGAGGTCTTTGTAGTACGAGCTTTGTTTCACAGATATTTAACAAGTGGTATATGCAACGCAGATTAATCGTGGGACACAAAATTTTTCCTCGACTGTGTCATTAGAATGAAATACGTCCCTTTAGCTTTGTAACTATAGAACCTAGCTTTTCATTTCTCCACTAGTTGGAGAAATGTGGGCCTCCTCCTCCCCTTACAGCCCTCCTTCCCTCTCCGAAAGAGTCTTCTGCGGCAATTGCGACGTTTCCTACCGTCTTAAACATGCGTTTTAAAGACATAAATCACCGCAATTTTTCCTGTCAGTTCCATGGATCTTGATGATTCCAACAGATGTCGCAAAGTGTGACTGATACATGGAGGTCTTTGTAGTATGAGCTTTGTTTCACAGATATTTAACAAGTGGTATATGCAACGCAGATTAATCATGGGACACAAAATTTTTCCTCGACTCTGACATTAAAATGAAATACGTCCCTTTAGCTTTGTAACTATAGAACCTAGCTTTTCATTTCTCCACTAGTTGGAGAAATGTGGGCCACCTCCTCCCCTTACAGCCCTCCTTCCCTCTCCGAAAGAGTCTTCTGCGGCAATTGCGACGTTTCCTACCGTCTTAAACATGCGTTTTAAAGACATAAATCACCGCAATTTTTCCTGTCAGTTCCATGGATCTTGATGATTCCAACAGATGTCGCAAAGTGTGACTGATACATGGAGGTCTTTGTAGTACGAGCTTTGTTTCACAGATATTTAACAAGTGGTATATGCAACGCAGATTAATCGTGTGCCGCAACATTTTTCGTCGCCTGTGACATTAGAATGAAAAAGTCCCTTTAGCTTTGTAACTATAGAACCTAGCTTTTCATTTCTCCACTAGTTGGAGAACCTAGCTTTTCATTTCTCCACTAGTTGGAGAAATGTGGGCCTCCTCCTCCCCTTACAGCCCTCCTTCCCTCTCCGAAAGAGTCTTCTGCGGCAATTGCGACGTTTCCTACCGTCTTAAACATGCGTTTTAAAGACATAAATCACCGCAATTTTTCCTGTCAGTTCCATGGATCTTGATGATTCCAACAGATGTCGCAATGTGTGACTGATTCATGGAGTTCTTTGTAGTACGAGCATTGTTTCACAGATATTTAACAAGTGGTATATGCAACGCAGATTAATCGTGGGACACAAAACTTTTCCTCGACTGTGACATTAGAATGAAGTAAGTCCCTTTAGCTTTGTAACTATAGAACCTAGCTTTTCATTTCTCCACTAGTTGGAGAAATGTGGGCCTCCTCCTCCCCTTACAGCCCTCCTTCCCTCTCCGAAAGAGTCTTCTGCGGCAATTGCGACGTTTCCTACCGTATTAAACATGCGTTTTAAAGACATAAATCACCGCAATTTTTCCTGTCAGTTCCATGGATCTTGATGATTCCAACAGATGTCGCAAAGTGTGACTGATACATGGAGGTCTTTGTAGTACGAGCTTTGTTTCACAGATATTTAACAAGTGGTATATGCAACGCAGATTAATCGTGGGACACAAAATTTTTCCTCGACTGTGACATTAGAATGAAATACGTCCCTTTAGCTTTGTAACTATAGAACCTAGCTTTTCATTTCTCCACTAGTTGGAGAAATGTGGGCCTCCTCCTCCCCTTACAGCCCTCCTTCCCTCTCCGAAAGAGTCTTCTGCGGCAATTGCGACGTTTCCTACCGTCTTAAACATGCGTTTTAAAGACATAAATCACCGCAATTTTTCCTGTCAGTTCCATGGATCTTGATGATTCCAACAGATGTCGCAAAGTGTGACTGATACATGGAGGTCTTTGTAGTACGAGCTTTGTTTCACAGATATTTAACAAGTGGTATATGCAACGCAGATTAATCATGGGACACAAAATTTTCCCTCGACTGTGACATTAGAATGAAATACGTCCCTTTAGCTTTGTAACTACAGAACCTAGCTTTTCATTTCTCCACTAGTTGGAGAAATGTGGGCCTCCTCCTACCCTTACAGCCCTCCTTCCCTCTCCGAAAGTCTTCTGCGGCAATTGCGACGTTTCCTACCGCCCTAAACTAGCGTTTTAAAGACATAAATCACCGCAATTTTTCCTGCCAGTTCCAAGGATCTTGATGATTAAAACTGCTGTCGCAAAGTGAGACTGATACATGGAGGTCTTTGTAGTACGAGCTTTGTTTCACAGATATTTAACAAGTGGTATATGCAACGCAGATTAATCGTGGGACACAAAATTTTTCCTCGACTGTGACATTAGAATGAAATACGTCCCTTTAGCTTTGTAACTATAGAACCTAGCTTTTCATTTCTCCACTAGTTGGAGAAATGTGGGCCTCCTCCTCCCCTTACAGCCCTCCTTCCCTCTCCGAAAGAGTCTTCTGCGGCAATTGCGACGTTTCCTACCGTCTTAAACATGCGTTTTAAAGACATAAATCACCGCAATTTTTCCTGTCAGTTCCATGGATCTTGATGATTCCAACAGATGTCGCAAAGTGTGACTGATACATGGAGGTCTTTGTAGTACGAGCTTTGTTTCACAGATATTTAACAAGTGGTATATGCAACGCAGATTAATCGTGGGACACAAAATTTTTCCTCGACTGTGTCATTAGAATGAAATACGTCCCTTTAGCTTTGTAACTATAGAACCTAGCTTTTCATTTCTCCACTAGTTGGAGAAATGTGGGCCTCCTCCTCCCCTTACAGCCCTCCTTCCCTCTCCGAAAGAGTCGTCTGCGGCAATTGCGACGTTTCCTACCGCCCTAAACTAGCGTTTTAAAGACATAAATCACCGCAATTTTTCCTGTCAGTTCCATGGATCTTGATGATTCCAACAGATGTCGCAAAGTGTGACTGATACATGGAGGTCTTTGTAGTACGAGCTTTGTTTCACAGATATTTAACAAGTGGTATATGCAACGCAGATTAATCGTGTGCCGCAACATTTTTCGTCGCCTGTGACATTAGAATGAAAAAGTCCCTTTAGCTTTGTAACTATAGAACCTAGCTTTTCATTTCTCCACTAGTTGGAGAACCTAGCTTTTCATTTCTCCACTAGTTGGAGAAATGTGGGCCTCCTCCTCCCCTTACAGCCGTCCTTCCCTCTCCGAAAGAGTCTTCTGCGGCAATTGCGACGTTTCCTACCGTCTTAAACATGCGTTTTAAAGACATAAATCACCGCAATTTTTCCTGTCAGTTCCATGGATCTTGATGATTCCAACAGATGTCGCAATGTGTGACTGATACATGGAGTTCTTTGTAGTACGAGCATTGTTTCACAGATATTTAACAAGTGGTATATGCAACGCAGATTAATCGTGGGACACAAAACTTTTCCTCGACTGTGACATTAGAATGAAGTAAGTCCCTTTAGCTTTGTAACTATAGAACCTAGCTTTTCATTTCTCCACTAGTTGGAGAAATGTGGGCCTCCTCCTCCCCTTACAGCCCTCCTTCCCTCTCCGAAAGAGTCTTCTGCGGCAATTGCGACGTTTCCTACCGTCTTAAACATGCGTTTTAAAGACATAAATCACCGCAATTTTTCCTGTCAGTTCCATGGATCTTGATGATTCCAACAGATGTCGCAAAGTGTGACTGATACATGGAGGTCTTTGTAGTACGAGCTTTGTTTCACAGATATTTAACAAGTGGTATATGCAACGCAGATTAATCGTGGGACACAAAATTTTTCCTCGACTGTGACATTAGAATGAAATAAGTTTCTTTAGCTTTGTAACTATAGAACCTAGCTTTTCATTTCTCCACTAGTTGGAGAAATGTGGGCCTCCTCCTCCCCTTACAGCCCTCCTTCCCTCTCCGAAAGAGTCTTCTGCGGCAATTGCGACGTTTCCTACCGTCTTAAACATGCGTTTTAAAGACATAAATCACCGCAATTTTTCCTGTCAGTTCCATGGATCTTGATGATTCCAACAGATGTCGCAAAGTGTGACTGATACATGGAGGTCTTTGTAGTACGAGCTTTGTTTCACAGATATTTAACAAGTGGTATATGCAACGCAGATTAATCGTGGGACACAAAATTTTTCCTCGACTGTGACATTAGAATGAAATACGTCCCTTTAGCTTTGTAACTATAGAACCTAGCTTTTCATTTCTCCACTAGTTGGAGAAATGTGGGCCTCCTCCTCCCCTTACAGCCCTCCTTCCCTCTCCGAAAGAGTCTTCTGCGGCAATTGCGACGTTTCCTACCGTCTTAAACATGCGTTTTAAAGACATAAATCACCGCAATTTTTCCTGTCAGTTCCATGGATCTTGATGATTCCAACAGATGTCGCAAAGTGTGACTGATACATGGAGGTCTTTGTAGTACGAGCTTTGTTTCACAGATATTTAACAAGTGGTATATGCAACGCAGATTAATCATGGGACACAAAATTTTTCCTCGACTGTGACATTAGAATGAAATACGTCCCTTTAGCTTTGTAACTACAGAACCTAGCTTTTCATTTCTCCACTAGTTGGAGAAATGTGGGCCTCCTCCTACCCTTACAGCCCTCCTTCCCTCTCCGAAAGTCTTCTGCGGCAATTGCGACGTTTCCTACCGCCCTAAACTAGCGTTTTAAAGACATAAATCACCGCAATTTTTCCTGCCAGTTCCAAGGATCTTGATGATTAAAACTGCTGTCGCAAAGTGAGACTGATACATGGAGGTCTTTGTAGTACGAGCTTTGTTTCACAGATATTTAACAAGTGGTATATGCAACGCAGATTAATCGTGGGACACAAAATTTTTCCTCGACTGTGACATTAGAATGAAATACGTCCCTTTAGCTTTGTAACTATAGAACCTAGCTTTTCATTTCTCCACTAGTTGGAGAAATGTGGGCCTCCTCCTCCCCTTACAGCCCTCCTTCCCTCTCCGAAAGAGTCTTCTGCGGCAATTGCGACGTTTCCTACCGTCTTAAACATGCGTTTTAAAGACATAAATCACCGCAATTTTTCCTGTCAGTTCCATGGATCTTGATGATTCCAACAGATGTCGCAAAGTGTGACTGATACATGGAGGTCTTTGTAGAACGAGCTTTGTTTCACAGATATTTAACAAGTGGTATATGCAACGCAGATTAATCGTGGGACACAAAATTTTTCCTCGACTGTGACATTAGAATGAAATACGTCCCTTTAGCTTTGTAACTATAGAACCTAGCTTTTCATTTCTCCACTAGTTGGAGAAATGTGGGCCTCCTCCTCCCCTTACAGCCCTCCTTCCCTCTCCGAAAGAGTCTTCTGCGGCAATTGCGACGTTTCCTACCGTCTTAAACATGCGTTTTAAAGACATAAATCACCGCAATTTTTCCTGTCAGTTCCATGGATCTTGATGATTCCAACAGATGTCGCAAAGTGTGACTGATACATGGAGGTCTTTGTAGTACGAGCTTTGTTTCACAGATATTTAACAAGTGGTATATGCAACGCAGATTAATCGTGGGACACAAAATTTTTCCTCGACTGTGACATTAGAATGAAATACGTCCCTTTAGCTTTGTAACTATAGAACCTAGCTTTTCATTTCTCCACTAGTTGGAGAAATGTGGGCCTCCTCCTCCCCTTACAGCCCTCCTTCCCTCTCCGAAAGAGTCTTCTGCGGCAATTGCGACGTTTCCTACCGTCTTAAACATGCGTTTTAAAGACATAAATCACCGCAATTTTTCCTGTCAGTTCCATGGATCTTGATGATTCCAACAGATGTCGCAAAGTGTGACTGATACATGGAGGTCTTTGTAGTACGAGCTTTGTTTCACAGATATTTAACAAGTGGTATATGCAACGCAGATTAATCATGGGACACAAAATTTTTCCTCGACTGTGACATTAGAATGAAATACGTCCCTTTAGCTTTGTAACTACAGAACCTAGCTTTTCATTTCTCCACTAGTTGGAGAAATGTGGGCCTCCTCCTACCCTTACAGCCCTCCTTCCCTCTCCGAAAGTCTTCTGCGGCAATTGCGACGTTTCCTACCGCCCTAAACTAGCGTTTTAAAGACATAAATCACCGCAATTTTTCCTGCCAGTTCCAAGGATCTTGATGATTAAAACTGCTGTCGCAAAGTGAGACTGATACATGGAGGTCTTTGTAGTACGAGCTTTGTTTCACAGATATTTAACAAGTGGTATATGCAACGCAGATTAATCGTGGGACACAAAATTTTTCCTCGACTGTGACATTAGAATGAAATACGTCCCTTTAGCTTTGTAACTATAGAACCTAGCTTTTCATTTCTCCACTAGTTGGAGAAATGTGGGCCTCCTCCTCCCCTTACAGCCCTCCTTCCCTCTCCGAAAGAGTCTTCTGCGGCAATTGCGACGTTTCCTACCGTCTTAAACATGCGTTTTAAAGACATAAATCACCGCAATTTTTCCTGTCAGTTCCATGGATCTTGATGATTCCAACAGATGTCGCAAAGTGTGACTGATACATGGAGGTCTTTGTAGTACGAGCTTTGTTTCACAGATATTTAACAAGTGGTATATGCAACGCAGATTAATCGTGGGACACAAATTTTTTCCTCGACTGTGACATTAGAATGAAATACGTCCCTTTAGCTTTGTAACTATAGAACCTAGCTTTTCATTTCTCCACTAGTTGGAGAAATGTGGGCCTCCTCCTCCCCTTACAGCCCTCCTTCCCTCTCCGAAAGAGTCTTCTGCGGCAATTGCGACGTTTCCTACCGTCTTAAACATGCGTTTTAAAGACATAAATCACCGCAATTTTTCCTGTCAGTTCCATGGATCTTGATGATTCCAACAGATGTCGCAAAGTGTGACTGATACATGGAGGTCTTTGTAGTACGAGCTTTGTTTCACAGATATTTAACAAGTGGTATATGCAACGCAGATTAATCGTGGGACACAAAATTTTTCCTCGACTGTGACATTAGAATGAAATACGTCCCTTTAGCTTTGTAACTATAGAACCTAGCTTTTCATTTCTCCACTAGTTGGAGAACCTAGCTTTTCATTTCTCCACTAGTTGGAGAAATGTGGGCCTCCTCCTCCCCTTACAGCCCTCCTTCCCTCTCCGAAAGAGGCTTCTGCGGCAATTGCGACGTTTCCTACCGTCTTAAACATGCGTTTTAAAGACATAAATCACCGCAATTTTTCCTGTCAGTTCCATGGATCTTGATGATTCCAACAGATGTCGCAAAGTGTGACTGATACATGGAGGTCTTTGTAGTACGAGCTTTGTTTCACAGATATTTAACAAGTGGTATATGCAACGCAGATTAATCGTGTGCCGCAACATTTTTCGTCGCCTGTGACATTAGAATGAAAAAGTCCCTTTAGCTTTGTAACTATAGAACCTAGCTTTTCATTTCTCCACTAGTTGGAGAACCTAGCTTTTCATTTCTCCACTAGTTGGAGAAATGTGGGCCTCCTCCTCCCCTTACAGCCGTCCTTCCCTCTCCGAAAGAGTCTTCTGCGGCAATTGCGACGTTTCCTACCGTCTTAAACATGCGTTTTAAAGACATAAATCACCGCAATTTTTCCTGTCAGTTCCATGGATCTTGATGATTCCAACAGATGTCGCAAAGTGTGACTGATACATGGAGGTCTTTGTAGTACGAGCTTTGTTTCACAGATATTTAACAAGTGGTATATGCAACCTAGATTAATCGTGAGCCGCAACATTTTTCGTCGCCTGTGACATTAGAATGAAAAAGTCCCTTTAGCTTTGTAACTATAGAACCTAGCTTTTCATTTCTCCACTAGTTGGAGAACCTAGCTTTTCATTTCTCCACTAGTTGGAGAAATGTGGGCCTCCTCCTCCCCTTACAGCCCTCCTTCCCTCTCCGAAAGAGTCTTCTGCGGCAATTGCGACGTTTCCTACCGTCTTAAACATGCGTTTTAAAGACATAAATCACCGCAATTTTTCCTGTCAGTTCCATGGATCTTGATGATTCCAACAGATGTCGCAAAGTGTGACTGATACATGGAGGTCTTTGTAGTATGAGCTTTGTTTCACAGATATTTAACAAGTGGTATATGCAACGCAGATTAATCATGGGACACAAAATTTTTCCTCGACTGTGACATTAGAATGAAATACGTCCCTTTAGCTTTGTAACTATAGAACCTAGCTTTTCATTTCTCCACTAGTTGGAGAAATGTGGGCCTCCTCCTCCCCTTACAGCCCTGCTTCCCTCTCCGAAAGAGTCTTCTGCGGCAATTGCGACGTTTCCTACCGTCTTAAACATGCGTTTTAAAGACATAAATCACCGCAATTTTTCCTGTCAGTTCCATGGATCTTGATGATTCCAACAGATGTCGCAAAGTGTGACTGATACATGGAGGTCTTTGTAGTACGAGCTTTGTTTCACAGATATTTAACAAGTGGTATATGCAACGCAGATTAATCGTGGGACACAAAATTTTCCTCGACTGTGACATTAGAATGAAATAAGTCCCTTTAGCTTTGTAACTATAGAACCTAGCTTTTCATTTCTCCACTAGTTGGAGAAATGTGGGCCTCCTCCTCCCCTTACAGCCCTCCTTCCCTCTCCGAAAGAGTCTTCTGCGGCAATTGCGACGTTTCCTACCGTCTTAAACATGCGTTTTAAAGACATAAATCACCGCAATTTTTCCTGTCAGTTCCATGGATCTTGATGATTCCAACAGATGTCGCAAAGTGTGACTGATACATGGAGGTCTTTGTAGTACGAGCTTTGTTTCACAGATATTTAACAAGTGGTATATGCAACGCAGATTAATCGTGGGACACAAAATTTTTCGTCGACTGTGACATTGGAATGAAAGACGTCCCTTTAGCTTTGTAACTATAGAACCTAGCTTTTCATTTCTCGACTAGTTGGAGAAATGTGGGCCTCCTCCTCCCCTTACAGCCCTCCTTCCCTCTCCGAAAGAGTCTTCTGCGGCAATTGCGACGTATCCTACCGTCTTAAACATGCGTTTTAAAGACATAAATCACCGCAATTTTTCCTGTCAGTTCCATGGATCTTAATGATTCCAACAGATGTCGCAAAGTGTGACTGATACATGGAGGTCTTTGTAGTACGAGCTTTGTTTCACAGATATTTAACAAGTGGTATATGCAACGCAGATTAATCGTGTGCCGCAACATTTTTCGTCGCCTGTGACATTAGAATGAAAAAGTCCCTTTAGCTTTGTAACTATAGAACCTAGCTTTTCATTTCTCCACTAGTTGGAGAACCTAGCTTTTCATTTCTCCACTAGTTGGAGAAATGTGGGCCTCCTCCTCCCCTTACAGCCCTCCTTCCCTCTCCGAAAGAGTCTTCTGCGGCAATTGCGACGTTTCCTACCGTCTTAAACATGCGTTTTAAAGACATAAATCACCGCAATTTTTCCTGTCAGTTCCATGGATCTTGATGATTCCAACAGATGTCGCAAAGTGTGACTGATACATGGAGGTCTTTGTAGTATGAGCTTTGTTTCACAGATATTTAACAAGTGGTATATGCAACGCAGATTAATCATGGGACACAAAATTTTTCCTCGACTGTGACATTAGAATGAAATACGTCCCTTTAGCTTTGTAACTATAGATCCTAGCTTTTCATTTCTCCACTAGTTGGAGAAATGTGGGCCTCCTCCTCCCCTTACAGCCCTCCTTCCCTCTCCGAAAGAGTCTTCTGCGGCAATTGCGACGTTTCCTACCGTCTTAAACATGCGTTTTAAAGACATAAATCACCGCAATTTTTCCTGTCAGTTCCATGGATCTTGATGATTCCAACAGATGTCGCAAAGTGTGACTAATACATGGAGGTCTTTGTAGTACGAGCTTTGTTTCACAGATATTTAACAAGTGGTATATGCAACGCAGATTAATCGTGGGACACAAAATTTTTCCTCGACTGTGACATTAGAATGAAATAAGTCCCTTTAGCTTTGTAACTATAGAACCTAGCTTTTCATTTCTCCACTAGTTGGAGAAATGTGGGCCTCCTCCTCCCCTTACAGCCCTCCTTCCCTCTCCGAAAGAGTCTTCTGCGGCAATTGCGACGTTTCCTACCGTCTTAAACATGCGTTTTAAAGACATAAATCACCGCAATTTTTCCTGTCAGTTCCATGGATCTTGATGATTCCAACAGATGTCGCAAAGTGTGACTGATACATGGAGGTCTTTGTAGTACGAGCTTTGTTTCACAGATATTTAACAAGTGGTATATGCAACGCAGATTAATCGTGGGACACAAAATTTTTCCTCGACTGTGACATTAGAATGAAATAAGTCCCTTTAGCTTTGTAACTATAGAACCTAGCTTTTCATTTCTCCACTAGTTGGAGAAATGTGGGCCTCCTCCTCCCCTTACAGCCCTCCTTCCCTCTCCGAAAGAGTCTTCTGCGGCAATTGCGACGTTTCCTACCGTCTTAAACATGCGTTTTAAAGACATAAATCACCGCAATTTTTCCTGTCAGTTCCATGGATCTTGATGATTCCAACAGATGTCGCAAAGTGTGACTGATACATGGAGGTCTTTGTAGTACGAGCTTTGTTTCACAGATATTTAACAAGTGGTATATGCAACGCAGATTAATCGTGGGACACAAAATTTTTCCTCGACTGTGACATTAGAATGAAATAAGTCCCTTTAGCTTTGTAACTATAGAACCTAGCTTTTCATTTCTCCACTAGTTGGAGAAATGTGGGCCTCCTCCTCCCCTTACAGCCCTCCATCCCTCTCCGAAAGAGTCTTCTGCGGCAATTGCGACGTTTCCTACCGTCTTAAACATGCGTTTTAAAGACATAAATCACCGCAATTTTTCCTGTCAGTTCCATGGATCTTGATGATTCCAACAGATGTCGCAAAGTGTGACTGATACATGGAGGTCTTTGTAGTACGAGCTTTGTTTCACAGATATTTAACAAGTGGTATATGCAACGCAGATTAATCGTGGGACACAAAATTTTTCCTCGACTGTGACATTAGAATGAAATACGTCCCTTTAGCTTTGTAACTATAGAACCTAGCTTTTCATTTCTCCACTAGTTGGAGAAATGTGGGCCTCCTCCTCCCCTTACAGCCCTCCTTCCCTCTCCGAAAGAGTCTTCTGCGGCAATTGCGACGTTTCCTACCGTCTTAAACATGCGTTTTAAAGACATAAATCACCGCAATTTTTCCTGTCAGTTCCATGGATCTTGATGATTCCAACAGATGTCGCAAAGTGTGACTGATACATGGAGGTCTTTGTAGTACGAGCTTTGTTTCACAGATATTTAACAAGTGGTATATGCAACGCAGATTAGTCGTGGGACACAAAATTTTTCCTCGACTGTGACATTAGAATGAAATAAGTCCCTTTAGCTTTGTAACTATAGAACCTAGCTTTTCATTTCTCCACTAGTTGGAGAAATGTGGGCCTCCTCCTCCCCTTACAGCCCTCCTTCCCTCTCCGAAAGAGTCTTCTGCGGCAATTGCGACGTTTCCTACCGTCTTAAACATGCGTTTTAAAGACATAAATCACCGCAATTTTTCCTGTCAGTTCCATGGATCTTGATGATTCCAACAGATGTCGCAAAGTGTGACTGATACATGGAGGTCTTTGTAGTACGAGCTTTGTTTCACAGATATTTAACAAGTGGTATATGCAACGCAGATTAATCGTGGGACACAAAATTTTTCCTCGACTGTGACATTAGAATGAAATACGTCCCTTTAGCTTTGTAACTATAGAACCTAGCTTTTCATTTCTCCACTAGTTGGAGAAATGTGGGCCTCCTCCTCCCCTTACAGCCCTCCTTCCCTCTCCGAAAGAGTCTTCTGCGGCAATTGCGACGTTTCCTACCGTCTTAAACATGCGTTTTAAAGACATAAATCACCGCAATTTTTCCTGTCAGTTCCATGGATCTTGATGATTCCAACAGATGTCGCAAAGTGTGACTGATACATGGAGGTCTTTGTAGTACGAGCTTTGTTTCACAGATATTTAACAAGTGGTATATGCAACGCAGATTAATCATGGGACACAAAATTTTTCCTCGACTGTGACATTAGAATGAAATACGTCCCTTTAGCTTTGTAACTACAGAACCTAGCTTTTCATTTCTCCACTAGTTGGAGAAATGTGGGCCTCCTCCTACCCTTACAGCCCTCCTTCCCTCTCCGAAAGTCTTCTGCGGCAATTGCGACGTTTCCTACCGCCCTAAACTAGCGTTTTAAAGACATAAATCACCGCAATTTTTCCTGCCAGTTCCAAGGATCTTGATGATTAAAACTGCTGTCGCAAAGTGAGACTGATACATGGAGGTCTTTGTAGTACGAGCTTTGTTTCACAGATATTTAACAAGTGGTATATGCAACGCAGATTAATCGTGGGACACAAAATTTTTCCTCGACTGTGACATTAGAATGAAATACGTCCCTTTAGCTTTGTAACTATAGAACCTAGCTTTTCATTTCTCCACTAGTTGGAGAAATGTGGGCCTCCTCCTCCCCTTACAGCCCTCCTTCCCTCTCCGAAAGAGTCTTCTGCGGCAATTGCGACGTTTCCTACCGTCTTAAACATGCGTTTTAAAGACATAAATCACCGCAATTTTTCCTGTCAGTTCCATGGATCTTGATGATTCCAACAGATGTCGCAAAGTGTGACTGATACATGGAGGTCTTTGTAGTACGAGCTTTGTTTCACAGATATTTAACAAGTGGTATATGCAACGCAGATTAATCGTGGGACACAAAATTTTTCCTCGACTGTGACATTAGAATGAAATAAGTCCCTTTAGCTTTGTAACTATAGAACCTAGCTTTTCATTTCTCCACTAGTTGGAGAAATGTGGGCCTCCTCCTCCCCTTACAGCCCTCCTTCCCTCTCCGAAAGAGTCTTCTGCGGCAATTGCGACGTTTCCTACCGTCTTAAACATGCGTTTTAAAGACATAAATCACCGCAATTTTTCCTGTCAGTTCCATGGATCTTGATGATTCCAACAGATGTCGCAAAGTGTGACTGATACATGGAGGTCTTTGTAGTACGAGCTTTGTTTCACAGATATTTAACAAGTGGTATATGCAACGCAGATTAATCGTGGGACACAAAATTTTTCCTCGACTGTGACATTAGAATGAAATACGTCCCTGTAGCTTTGTAACTATAGGACCTAGCTTTTCATTTCTCCACTAGTTGGAGAAATGTGGGCCTCCTCCTCCCCTTACAGCCCTCCTTCCCTCTCCGAAAGAGGCTTCTGCGGCAATTGCGACGTTTCCTACCGTCTTAAACATGCGTTTTAAAGACATAAATCACCGCAATTTTTCCTGTCAGTTCCATGGATCTTGATGATTCCAACAGATGTCGCAAAGTGTGACTGATACATGGAGGTCTTTGTAGTACGAGCTTTGTTTCACAGATATTTAACAAGTGGTATATGCAACGCAGATTAGTCGTGGGACACAAAATTTTTCCTCGACTGTGACATTAGAATGAAATAAGTCCCTTTAGCTTTGTAACTATAGAACCTAGCTTTTCATTTCTCCACTAGTTGGAGAAATGTGGGCCTCCTCCTCCCCTTACAGCCCTCCTTCCCTCTCCGAAAGAGTCTTCTGCGGCAATTGCGACGTTTCCTACCGTCTTAAACATGCGTTTTAAAGACATAAATCACCGCAATTTTTCCTGTCAGTTCCATGGATCTTGATGATTCCAACAGATGTCGCAAAGTGTGACTGATACATGGAGGTCTTTGTAGTACGAGCTTTGTTTCACAGATATTTAACAAGTGGTATATGCAACGCAGATTAATCGTGGGACACAAAATTTTTCCTCGACTGTGACATTAGAATGAAATACGTCCCTTTAGCTTTGTAACTATAGAACCTAGCTTTTCATTTCTCCACTAGTTGGAGAAATGTGGGCCTCCTCCTCCCCTTACAGCCCTCCTTCCCTCTCCGAAAGAGTCTTCTGCGGCAATTGCGACGTTTCCTACCGTCTTAAACATGCGTTTTAAAGACATAAATCACCGCAATTTTTCCTGTCAGTTCCATGGATCTTGATGATTCCAACAGATGTCGCAAAGTGTGACTGATACATGGAGGTCTTTGTAGTACGAGCTTTGTTTCACAGATATTTAACAAGTGGTATATGCAACGCAGATTAATCATGGGACACAAAATTTTTCCTCGACTGTGACATTAGAATGAAATACGTCCCTTTAGCTTTGTAACTACAGAACCTAGCTTTTCATTTCTCCACTAGTTGGAGAAATGTGGGCCTCCTCCTACCCTTACAGCCCTCCTTCCCTCTCCGAAAGTCTTCTGCGGCAATTGCGACGTTTCCTACCGCCCTAAACTAGCGTTTTAAAGACATAAATCACCGCAATTTTTCCTGCCAGTTCCAAGGATCTTGATGATTAAAACTGCTGTCGCAAAGTGAGACTGATACATGGAGGTCTTTGTAGTACGAGCTTTGTTTCACAGATATTTAACAAGTGGTATATGCAACGCAGATTAATCGTGGGACACAAAATTTTTCCTCGACTGTGATATTAGAATGAAAAAGTCCCTTTAGCTTTGTAACTATAGAACCTAGCTTTTCATTTCTCCACTAGTTGGAGAAATGTGGGCCTCCTCCTCCCCTTACAGCCCTCCTTCCCTCTCCGAAAGAGTCTTCTGCGGCAATTGCGACGTTTCCTACCGTCTTAAACATGCGTTTTAAAGACATAAATCACCGCAATTTTTCCTGTCAGTTCCATGGATCTTGATGATTCCAACAGATGTCGCAAAGTGTGACTGATACATGGAGGTCTTTGTAGTACGAGCTTTGTTTCACAGATATTTAACAAGTGGTATATGCAACGCAGATTAATCGTGGGACACAAAATTTTTCCTCGACTGTGACATTAGAATGAAATAAGTCCCTTTAGCTTTGTAACTATAGAACCTAGCTTTTCATTTCTCCACTAGTTGGAGAAATGTGGGCCTCCTCCTCCCCTTACAGCCCTCCATCCCTCTCCGAAAGAGTCTTCTGCGGCAATTGCGACGTTTCCTACCGTCTTAAACATGCGTTTTAAAGACATAAATCACCGCAATTTTTCCTGTCAGTTCCATGGATCTTGATGATTCCAACAGATGTCGCAAAGTGTGACTGATACATGGAGGTCTTTGTAGTACGAGCTTTGTTTCACAGATATTTAACAAGTGGTATATGCAACGCAGATTAATCGTGGGACACAAAATTTTTCCTCGACTGTGACATTAGAATGAAATACGTCCCTTTAGCTTTGTAACTATAGAACCTAGCTTTTCATTTCTCCACTAGTTGGAGAAATGTGGGCCTCCTCCTCCCCTTACAGCCCTCCTTCCCTCCCGAAAGAGTCTTCTGCGGCAATTGCGACGTTTCCTACCGTCTTAAACATGCGTTTTAAAGACATAAATCACCGCAATTTTTCCTGTCAGATGTCGCAAAGTGTGACTGATACATGGAGGTCTTTGTAGTACGAGCTTTGTTTCACAGATATTTAACAAGTGGTATATGCAACGCAGATTAGTCGTGGGACACAAAATTTTTCCTCGACTGTGACATTAGAATGAAATAAGTCCCTTTAGCTTTGTAACTATAGAACCTAGCTTTTCATTTCTCCACTAGTTGGAGAAATGTGGGCCTCCTCCTCCCCTTACAGCCCTCCTTCCCTCTCCGAAAGAGTCTTCTGCGGCAATTGCGACGTTTCCTACCGTCTTAAACATGCGTTTTAAAGACATAAATCACCGCAATTTTTCCTGTCAGTTCCATGGATCTTGATGATTCCAACAGATGTCGCAAAGTGTGACTGATACATGGAGGTCTTTGTAGTACGAGCTTTGTTTCACAGATATTTAACAAGTGGTATATGCAACGCAGATTAATCGTGGGACACAAAATTTTTCCTCGACTGTGACATTAGAATGAAATACGTCCCTTTAGCTTTGTAACTATAGAACCTAGCTTTTCATTTCTCCACTAGTTGGAGAAATGTGGGCCTCCTCCTCCCCTTACAGCCCTCCTTCCCTCTCCGAAAGAGTCTTCTGCGGCAATTGCGACGTTTCCTACCGTCTTAAACATGCGTTTTAAAGACATAAATCACCGCAATTTTTCCTGTCAGTTCCATGGATCTTGATGATTCCAACAGATGTCGCAAAGTGTGACTGATACATGGAGGTCTTTGTAGTACGAGCTTTGTTTCACAGATATTTAACAAGTGGTATATGCAACGCAGATTAATCATGGGACACAAAATTTTTCCTCGACTGTGACATTAGAATGAAATACGTCCCTTTAGCTTTGTAACTACAGAACCTAGCTTTTCATTTCTCCACTAGTTGGAGAAATGTGGGCCTCCTCCTACCCTTACAGCCCTCCTTCCCTCTCCGAAAGTCTTCTGCGGCAATTGCGACGTTTCCTACCGCCCTAAACTAGCGTTTTAAAGACATAAATCACCGCAATTTTTCCTGCCAGTTCCAAGGATCTTGATGATTAAAACTGCTGTCGCAAAGTGAGACTGATACATGGAGGTCTTTGTAGTACGAGCTTTGTTTCACAGATATTTAACAAGTGGTATATGCAACGCAGATTAATCGTGGGACACAAAATTTTTCCTCGACTGTGATATTAGAATGAAAAAGTCCCTTTAGCTTTGTAACTATAGAACCTAGCTTTTCATTTCTCCACTAGTTGGAGAAATGTGGGCCTCCTCCTCCCCTTACAGCCCTCCTTCCCTCTCCGAAAGAGTCTTCTGCGGCAATTGCGACGTTTCCTACCGTCTTAAACATGCGTTTTAAAGACATAAATCACCGCAATTTTTCCTGTCAGTTCCATGGATCTTGATGATTCCAACAGATGTCGCAAAGTGTGACTGATACATGGAGGTCTTTGTAGTACGAGCTTTGTTTCACAGATATTTAACAAGTGGTATATGCAACGCAGATTAATCGTGTGCCGCAACATTTTTCGTCGCCTGTGACATTAGAATGAAAAAGTCCCTTTAGCTTTGTAACTATAGAACCTAGCTTTTCATTTCTCCACTACTTGGAGAACCTAGCTTTTCATTTCTCCACTAGTTGGAGAAATGTGGGCCTCCTCCTCCCCTTACAGCCCTCCTTCCCTCTCCGAAAGAGTCTTCTGCGGCAATTGCGACGTTTCCTACCGTCTTAAACATGCGTTTTAAAGACATAAATCACCGCAATTTTTCCTGTCAGTTCCATGGATCTTGATGATTCCAACAGATGTCGCAAAGTGTGACTGATACATGGAGGTCTTTGTAGTACGAGCTTTGTTTCACAGATATTTAACAAGTGGTATATGCAACGCAGATTAATCGTGGGACACAAAATTTTTCCTCGACTAAGACATTAGAATGAAATACGTCCCTTTAGCTTTGTAACTATAGAACCTAGCTTTTCATTTCTCCACTAGTTGGAGAAATGTGGGCCTCCTCCTCCCCTTACAGCCCTCCTTCCCTCTCCGAAAGAGTCTTCTGCGGCAATTGCGACGTTTCCTACCGTCTTAAACATGCGTTTTAAAGACATAAATCACCGCAATTTTTCCTGTCAGTTCCATGGATCTTGATGATTCCAACAGATGTCGCAAAGTGTGACTGATACATGGAGGTCTTTGTAGTACGAGCTTTGTTTCACAGATATTTAACAAGTGGTATATGCAACGCAGATTAATCGTGGGACACAAAATTTTTCCTCGACTGTGACATTAGAATGAAATAAGTCCCTTTAGCTTTGTAACTATAGAACCTAGCTTTTCATTTCTCCACTAGTTGGAGAAATGTGGGCCTCCTCCTCCCCTTACAGCCCTCCTTCCCTCTCCGAAAGAGTCTTCTGCGGCAATTGCGACGTTTCCTACCGTCTTAAACATGCGTTTTAAAGACATAAATCACCGCAATTTTTCCTGTCAGTTCCATGGATCTTGATGATTCCAACAGATGTCGCAAAGTGTGACTGATACATGGAGGTCTTTGTAGTACGAGCTTTGTTTCACAGATATTTAACAAGTGTTATATGCAACGCAGATTAATCGTGTGCCGCAAAATTTTTCGTCGCCTGTGACATTAGAATGAAAAAGTCCCTTTAGCTTTGTAACTATAGAACCTAGCTTTTCATTTCTCCACTAGTTGGAGAACCTAGCTTTTCATTTCTCCACTAGTTGGAGAAATGTGGGCCTCCTCCTCCCCTTACAGCCCTCCTTCCCTCTCCGAAAGAGTCTTCTGCGGCAATTGCGACGTTTCCTACCGTCTTAAACATGCGTTTTAAAGACATAAATCACCGCAATTTTTCCTGTCAGTTCCATGGATCTTGATGATTCCAACAGATGTCGCAAAGTGTGACTGATACATGGAGGTCTTTGTAGTACGAGCTTTGTTTCACAGATATTTAACAAGTGGTATATGCAACGCAGATTAATCGTGTGCCGCAACATTTTTCGTCGCCTGTGACATTAGAATGAAAAAGTCCCTTTAGCTTTGTAACTATAGAACCTAGCTTTTCATTTCTCCACTAGTTGGAGAAATGTGGGCCTCCTCCTCCCCTTACAGCCCCCCTTCCCTCTCCGAAAGAGTCTTCTGCGGCTATTGCGACGTATCCTACCGTCTTAAACATGCGTTTTAAAGACATAAATCACCGCAATTTTTCCTGTCAGTTCCATGGATCTTGATGATTCCAACAGATGTCGCAAAGTGTGACTGATACATGGAGGTCTTTGTAGTACGAGCTTTGTTTCACAGATATTTAACAAGTGGTATATGCAACGCAGATTAATCGTGTGCCGCAACATTTTTCGTCGCCTGTGACATTAGAATGAAAAAGTCCCTTTAGCTTTGTAACTATAGAACCTAGCTTTTCATTTCTCCACTAGTTGGAGAAATGTGGGCCTCCTCCTCCCCTTACAGCCCTCCTTCCCTCTCCGAAAGAGTCTTCTGCGGCAATTGCGACGTATCCTACCGTCTTAAACATGCGTTTTAAAGACATAAATCACCGCAATTTTTCCTGTCAGTTCCATGGATCTTGATGATTCCAACAGATGTCGCAAAGTGTGACTGATACATGGAGGTCTTTGTAGTACGAGCTTTGTTTCACAGATATTTAACAAGTGGTATATGCAACGCAGATTAATCGTGTGCCGCAACATTTTTCGTCGCCTGTGACATTAGAATGAAAAAGCCCCTTTAGCTTTGTAACTATAGAACCTAGCTTTTCATTTCTCCACTAGTTGGAGAACCTAGCTTTTCATTTCTCCACTAGTTGGAGAAATGTGGGCCTCCTCCTCCCCTTACAGCCCTCCTTCCCTCTCCGAAAGAGTCTTCTGCGGCAATTGCGACGTTTCCTACCGTCTTAAACATGCGTTTTAAAGACATAAATCACCGCAATTTTTCCTGTCAGTTCCATGGATCTTGATGATTCCAACAGATGTCGCAAAGTGTGACTGATACATGGAGGTCTTTGTAGTACGAGCTTTGTTTCACAGATATTTAACAAGTGGTATATGCAACGCAGATTAATCGTGTGCCGCAACATTTTTCGTCGCCTGTGACATTAGAATGAAAAAGTCCCTTTAGCTTTGTAACTATAGAACCTAGCTTTTCATTTCTCCACTAGTTGGAGAACCTAGCTTTTCATTTCTCCACTAGTTGGAGAAATGTGGGCCTCCTCCTCCCCTTACAGCCCTCCTTCCCTCTCCGAAAGAGTCTTCTGCGGCAATTGCGACATTTCCTACCGTCTTAAACATGCGTTTTAAAGACATAAATCACCGCAATTTTTCCTGTCAGTTCCATGGATCTTGATGATTCCAACAGATGTCGCAAAGTGTGACTGATACATGGAGGTCTTTGTAGTACGAGCTTTGTTTCACAGATATTTAACAAGTGGTATATGCAACGCAGATTAATCGTGTGCCGCAACATTTTTAGTCGCCTGTGACATTAGAGTGAAAAAGTCCCTTTAGCTTTGTAACTATAGAACCTAGCTTTTCATTTCTCCACTAGTTGGAGAAATGTGGGCCTCCTTCTCCCCTTACAGCCCCCCTTCCCTCTCCGAAAGAGTCTTCTGCGGCTATTGCGACGTATCCTACCGGCTTAAACATGCGTTTTAAAGACATAAATCACCGCAATTTTTCCTGTCAGTTCCATGGATCTTGATGATTCCAACAGATGTCGCAAAGTGTGACTGATACATGGAGGTCTTTGTAGTACGAGCTTTGTTTCACAGATATTTAACAAGTGGTATATGCAACGCAGATTAATCGTGTGCCGCAACATTTTTCGTCGCCTGTGACATTAGAATGAAAAAGTCCCTTTAGCTTTGTAACTATAGAACCTAGCTTTTCATTTCTCCACTAGTTGGAGAACCTAGCTTTTCATTTCTCCACTAGTTGGAGAAATGTGGGCCTCCTCCTCCCCTTACAGCCCTCCTTCCCTCTCCGAAAGAGTCTTCTGCGGCAATTGCGACGTATCCTACTGTCTTACACATGCGTTTTAAAGACATAAATCACCGCAATTTTTCCTGTCAGTTCCATGGATCTTGATGATTCCAACAGATGTCGCAAAGTGTGACTGATACATGGAGGTCTTTGTAGTACGAGCTTTGTTTCACAGATATTTAACAAGAGGTATATGCAACGCAGATTAATCGTGTGCCGCAACATTTTTCGTCGCCTGTGACATTAGAATGAAAAAGTCCCTTTAGCTTTGTAACTATAGAACCTAGCTTTTCATTTCTCCACTAGTTGGAGAACCTAGCTTTTCATTTCTCCACTAGTTGGAGAAATGTGGGCCTCCTCCTCCCCTTACAGCCCTCCTTCCCTCTCCGAAAGAGTCTTCTGCGGCAATTGCGACGTTTCCTACCGTCTTAAACATGCGTTTTAAAGACATAAATCACCGCAATTTTTCCTGTCAGTTCCATGGATCTTGATGATTCCAACAGATGTCGCAAAGTGTGACTGATACATGGAGGTCTTTGTAGTACGAGCTTTGTTTCACAGATATTTAACAAGTGGTATATGCAACGCAGATTAATCGTGTGCCGCAACATTTTTCGTCGCCTGTGACATTAGAATGAAAAAGTCCCTTTAGCTTTGTAACTATAGAACCTAGCTTTTCATTTCTCCACTAGTTGGAGAAATGTGGGCCTCCTCCTCCCCTTACAGCCCCCCTTCCCTCTCCGAAAGAGTCTTCTGCGGCTATTGCGACGTATCCTACCGTCTTAAACATGCGTTTTAAAGACATAAATCACCGCAATTTTTCCTGTCAGTTCCATGGATCTTGATGATTCCAACAGATGTCGCAAAGTGTGACTGATACATGGAGGTCTTTGTAGTACGAGCTTTGTTTCACAGATATTTAACAAGTGGTATATGCAACGCAGATTAATCGTGTGCCGCAACATTTTTCGTCGCCTGTGACATTAGAATGAAAAAGTCCCTTTAGCTTTGTAACTATAGAACCTAGCTTTTCATTTCTCCACTAGTTGGAGAAATGTGGGCCTCCTCCTCCCCTTACAGCCCTCCTTCCCTCTCCGAAAGAGTCTTCTGCGGCAATTGCGACGTTTCCTACCGTCTTAAACATGCGTTTTAAAGACATAAATCACCGCAATTTTTCCTGTCAGTTCCATGGATCTTGATGATTCCAACAGATGTCGCAAAGTGTGACTGATACATGGAGGTCTTTGTAGTACGAGCTTTGTTTCACAGATATTTAACAAGTGGTATATGCAACGCAGATTAATCGTGTGCCGCAACATTTTTCGTCGCCTGTGACATTAGAATGAAAAAGTCCCTTTAGCTTTGTAACTATAGAACCTAGCTTTTCATTTCTCCACTAGTTGGAGAACCTAGCTTTTCATTTCTCCACTAGTTGGAGAAATGTGGGCCTCCTCCTCCCCTTACAGCCCTCCTTCCCTCTCCGAAAGAGTCTTCTGCGGCAATTGCGACGTTTCCTACCGTCTTAAACATGCGTTTTAAAGACATAAATCACCGCAATTTTTCCTGTCAGTTCCATGGATCTTGATGATTCCAACAGATGTCGCAAAGTGTGACTGATACATGGAGGTCTTTGTAGTACGAGCTTTGTTTCACAGATATTTAACAAGTGGTATATGCAACGCAGATTAATCGTGTGCCGCAACATTTTTCGTCGCCTGTGACATTAGAATGAAAAAGTCCGTTTAGCTTTGTAACTATAGAACCTAGCTTTTCATTTCTCCACTAGTTGGAGAAATGTGGGCCTCCTCCTCCCCTTACAGCCCTCCTTCCCTCTCCGAAAGAGTCTTCTGCGGCAATTGCGACGTATCCTACCGTCTTAAACATGCGTTTTAAAGACATAAATCACCGCAATTTTTCCTGTCAGTTCCATGGATCTTGATGATTCCAACAGATGTCGCAAAGTGTGACTGATACATGGAGGTCTTTGTAGTACGAGCTTTATTTCACAGATATTTAACAAGTGGTATATGCAACGCAGATTAATCGTGTGCCGCAAAATTTTTCGTCGCCTGTGACATTAGAATGAAAAAGTCCCTTTAGCTTTGTAACTATAGAACCTAGCTTTTCATTTCTCCACTAGTTGGAGAAATGTGGGCCTCCTCCTCCCCTTACAGCCCCCCTTCCCTCTCCGAAAGAGTCTTCTGCGGCTATTGCGACGTATCCTACCGTCTTAAACATGCGTTTTAAAGACATAAATCACCGCAATTTTTCCTGTCAGTTCCATGGATCTTGATGATTCCAACAGATGTCGCAAAGTGTGACTGATACATGGAGGTCTTTGTAGTACGAGCTTTGTTTCACAGATATTTAACAAGTGGTATATGCAACGCAGATTAATCGTGTGCCGCAACATTTTTCGTCGCCTGTGACATTAGAATGAAAAAGTCCCTTTAGCTTTGTAACTATAGAACCTAGCTTTTCATTTCTCCACTAGTTGGAGAACCTAGCTTTTCATTTCTCCACTAGTTGGAGAAATGTGGGCCTCCTCCTCCTCTTACAGCCCTCCTTCCCTCTCCGAAAGAGTCTTCTGCGGCAATTGCGACGTTTCCTACCGTCTTAAACATGCGTTTTAAAGACATAAATCACCGCAATTTTTCCTGTCAGTTCCATGGATCTTGATGATTCCAACAGATGTCGCAAAGTGTGACTGATACATGGAGGTCTTTGTAGTACGAGCTTTGTTTCACAGATATTTAACAAGTGGTATATGCAACGCAGATTAATCGTGTGCCGCAACATTTTTCGTCGCCTGTGACATTAGAATGAAAAAGTCCCTTTAGCTTTGTAACTATAGAACCTAGCTTTTCATTTCTCCACTAGTTGGAGAACCTAGCTTTTCATTTCTCCACTAGTTGGAGAAATGTGGGCCTCCTCCTCCCCTTACAGCCCTCCTTCCCTCTCCGAAAGAGTCTTCTGCGGCAATTGCGACGTTTCCTACCGTCTTAAACATGCGTTTTAAAGACATAAATCACCGCAATTTTTCCTGTCAGTTCCATGGATCTTGATGATTCCAACAGATGTCGCAAAGTGTGACTGATACATGGAGGTCTTTGTAGTACGAGCTTTGTTTCACAGATATTTAACAAGTGGTATATGCAACGCAGATTAATCGTGTGCCGCAACATTTTTCGTCGCCTGTGACATTAGAATGAAAAAGTCCCTTTAGCTTTGTAACTATAGAACCTAGCTTTTCATTTCTCCACTAGTTGGAGAACCTAGCTTTTCATTTCTCCACTAGTTGGAGAAATGTGGGCCTCCTCCTCCCCTTACAGCCCTCCTTCCCTCTCCGAAAGAGTCTTCTGCGGCAATTGCGACGTTTCCTACCGTCTTAAACATGCGTTTTAAAGACATAAATCACCGCAATTTTTCCTGTCAGTTCCATGGATCTTGATGATTCCAACAGATGTCGCAAAGTGTGACTGATACATGGAGGTCTTTGTAGTACGAGCTTTGTTTCACAGATATTTAACAAGTGGTATATGCAACGCAGATTAATCGTGTGCCGCAACATTTTTCGTCGCCTGTGACATTAGAATGAAAAAGTCCCTTTAGCTTTGTACCTATAGAACCTAGCTTTTCATTTCTCCACTAGTTGGAGAACCTAGCTTTTCATTTCTCCACTAGTTGGAGAAATGTGGGCCTCCTCCTCCCCTTACAGCCCTCCTTCCCTCTCCGAAAGAGTCTTCTGCGGCAATTGCGACGTTTCCTACCGTCTTAAACATGCGTTTTAAAGACATAAATCACCGCAATTTTTCCTGTCAGTTCCATGGATCTTGATGATTCCAACAGATGTCGCAAAGTGTGACTGATACATGGAGGTCTTTGTAGTACGAGCTTTGTTTCACAGATATTTAACAAGTGGTATATGCAACGCAGATTAATCGTGTGCCGCAACATTTTTCGTCGCCTGTGACATTAGAGTGAAAAAGTCCCTTTAGCTTTGTAACTATAGAACCTAGCTTTTCATTTCTCCACTAGTTGGAGAAATGTGGGCCTCCTCCTCCCCTTACAGCCCCCCTTCCCTCTCCGAAAGTGTCTTCTGCGGCTATTGCGACGTATCCTACCGGCTTAAACATGCGTTTTAAAGACATAAATCACCGCAATTTTTCCTGTCAGTTCCATGGATCTTGATGATTCCAACAGATGTCGCAAAGTGTGACTGATACATGGAGGTCTTTGTAGTACGAGCTTTGTTTCACAGATATTTAACAAGTGGTATATGCAACGCAGATTAATCGTGTGCCGCAACATTTTTCGTCGCCTGTGACATTAGAATGAAAAAGTCCCTTTAGCTTTGTAACTATAGAACCTAGCTTTTCATTTCTCCACTAGTTGGAGAACCTAGCTTTTCATTTCTCCACTAGTTGGAGAAATGTGGGCCTCCTCCTCCCCTTACAGCCCTCCTTCCCTCTCCGAAAGAGTCTTCTGCGGCAATTGCGACGTATCCTACTGTCTTACACATGCTTTTTAAAGACATAAATCACCGCAATTTTTCCTGTCAGTTCCATGGATCTTGATGATTAGAACAGATGTCGCAAAGTGTGAGTGATACATGGAGGTCTTTGTAGTACGAGCTTTGTTTCACAGATATTTAACAAGAGGTATATGCAACGCAGATTAATCGTGTGCCGCAACATTTTTCGTCGCCTGTGACATTAGAATGAAAAAGTCCCTTTAGCTTTGTAACTATAGAACCTAGCTTTTCATTTCTCCACTAGTTGGAGAACCTAGCTTTTCATTTCTCCACTAGTTGGAGAAATGTGGGCCTCCTCCTCCCCTTACAGCCCTCCTTCCCTCTCCGAAAGAGTCTTCTGCGGCAATTGCGACGTTTCCTACCGTCTTAAACATGCGTTTTAAAGACATAAATCACCGCAATTTTTCCTGTCAGTTCCATGGATCTTGATGATTCCAACAGATGTCGCAAAGTGTGACTGATACATGGAGGTCTTTGTAGTACGAGCTTTGTTTCACAGATATTTAACAAGTGGTATATGCAACGCAGATTAATCGTGTGCCGCAACATTTTTCGTCGCCTGTGACATTAGAATGAAAAAGTCCCTTTAGCTTTGTAACTATAGAACCTAGCTTTTCATTTCTCCACTAGTTGGAGAAATGTGGGCCTCCTCCTCCCCTTACAGCCCTCCTTCCCTCTCCGAAAGAGTCTTCTGCGGCAATTGCGACGTATCCTACCGTCTTAAACATGCGTTTTAAAGACATAAATCACCGCAATTTTTCCTGTCAGTTCCATGGATCTTGATGATTCCAACAGATGTCGCAAAGTGTGACTGATACATGGAGGTCTTTGTAGTACGAGCTTTGTTTCACAGATATTTAACAAGTGGTATATGCAACGCAGATTAATCGTGTGCCGCAACATTTTTCGTCGCCTGTGACATTAGAATGAAAAAGTCCCTTTAGCTTTGTAACTATAGAACCTAGCTTTTCATTTCTCCACTAGTTGGAGAAATGTGGGCCTCCTCCTCCCCTTACAGCCCTCCTTCCCTCTCCGAAAGAGTCTTCTGCGGCTATTGCGACGTATCCTACCGTCTTAAACATGCGTTTTAAAGACATAAATCACCGCAATTTTTCCTGTCAGTTCCATGGATCTTGATGATTCCAACAGATGTCGCAAAGTGTGACTGATACATGGAGGTCTTTGTAGTACGAGCTTTGTTTCACAGATATTTAACAAGTGGTATATGCAACGCAGATTAATCGTGTGCCGCAACATTTTTCGTCGCCTGTGACATTAGAATGAAAAAGTCCCTTTAGCTTTGTAACTATAGAACCTAGCTTTTCATTTCTCCACTAGTTGGAGAACCTAGCTTTTCATTTCTCCACTAGTTGGAGAAATGTGGGCCTCCTCCTCCCCTTACAGCCCTCCTTCCCTCTCCGAAAGAGTCTTCTGCGGCAATTGCGACGTTTCCTACCGTCTTAAACATGCGTTTTAAAGACATAAATCACCGCAATTTTTCCTGTCAGTTCCATGGATCTTGATGATTCCAACAGATGTCGCAAAGTGTGACTGATACATGGAGGTCTTTGTAGTACGAGCTTTGTTTCACAGATATTTAACAAGTGGTATATGCAACGCAGATTAATCGTGTGCCGCAACATTTTTCGTCGCCTGTGACATTAGAATGAAAAAGTCCCTTTAGCTTTGTAACTATAGAACCTAGCTTTTCATTTCTCCACTAGTTGGAGAACCTAGCTTTTCATTTCTCCACTAGTTGGAGAAATGTGGGCCTCCTCCTCCCCTTACAGCCCTCCTTCCCTCTCCGAAAGAGTCTTCTGCGGCAATTGCGACGTTTCCTACCGTCTTAAACATGCGTTTTAAAGACATAAATCACCGCAATTTTTCCTGTCAGTTCCATGGATCTTGATGATTCCAACAGATGTCGCAAAGTGTGACTGATACATGGAGGTCTTTGTAGTACGAGCTTTGTTTCACAGATATTTAACAAGTGGTATATGCAACGCAGATTAATCGTGTGCCGCAACATTTTTCGTCGCCTGTGACATTAGAGTGAAAAAGTCCCTTTAGCTTTGTAACTATAGAACCTAGCTTTTCATTTCTCCACTAGTTGGAGAAATGTGGGCCTCCTCCTCCCCTTACAGCCCCCCTTCCCTCTCCGAAAGAGTCTTCTGCGGCTATTGCGACGTATCCTACCGGCTTAAACATGCGTTTTAAAGACATAAATCACCGCAATTTTTCCTGTCAGTTCCATGGATCTTGATGATTCCAACAGATGTCGCAAAGTGTGACTGATACATGGAGGTCTTTGTAGTACGAGCTTTGTTTCACAGATATTTAACAAGTGGTATATGCAACGCAGATTAATCGTGTGCCGCAACATTTTTCGTCGCCTGTGACATTAGAATGAAAAAGTCCCTTTAGCTTTGTAACTATAGAACCTAGCTTTTCATTTCTCCACTAGTTGGAGAACCTAGCTTTTCATTTCTCCACTAGTTGGAGAAATGTGGGCCTCCTCCTCCCCTTACAGCCCTCCTTCCCTCTCCGAAAGAGTCTTCTGCGGCAATTGCGACGTTTCCTACCGTCTTAAACATGCGTTTTAAAGACATAAATCACCGCAATTTTTCCTGTCAGTTCCATGGATCTTGATGATTCCAACAGATGTCGCAAAGTGTGACTGATACATGGAGGTCTTTGTAGTACGAGCTTTGTTTCACAGATATTTAACAAGTGGTATATGCAACGCAGATTAATCGTGTGCCGCAACATTTTTCGTCGCCTGTGACATTAGAATGAAAAAGGCCCTTTAGCTTTGTAACTATAGAACCTAGCTTTTCATTTCTCCACTAGTTGGAGAACCTAGCTTTTCATTTCTCCACTAGTTGGAGAAATGTGGGCCTCCTCCTCCCCTTACAGCCCTCCTTCCCTCTCCGAAAGAGTCTTCTGCGGCAATTGCGACGTTTCCTACCGTCTTAAACATGCGTTTTAAAGACATAAATCACCGCAATTTTTCCTGTCAGTTCCATGGATCTTGATGATTCCAACAGATGTCGCAAAGTGTGACTGATACATGGAGGTCTTTGTAGTACGAGCTTTGTTTCACAGATATTTAACAAGTGGTATATGCAACGCAGATTAATCGTGTGCCGCAACATTTTTCGTCGCCTGTGACATTAGAGTGAAAAAGTCCCTTTAGCTTTGTAACTATAGAACCTAGCTTTTCATTTCTCCACTAGTTGGAGAAATGTGGGCCTCCTCCTCCCCTTACAGCCCCCCTTCCCTCTCCGAAAGAGTCTTCTGCGGCTATTGCGACGTATCCTACCGGCTTAAACATGCGTTTTAAAGACATAAATCACCGCAATTTTTCCTGTCAGTTCCATGGATCTTGATGATTCCAACAGATGTCGCAAAGTGTGACTGATACATGGAGGTCTTTGTAGTACGAGCTTTGTTTCACAGATATTTAACAAGTGGTATATGCAACGCAGATTAATCGTGTGCCGCAACATTTTTCGTCGCCTGTGACATTAGAATGAAAAAGTCCCTTTAGCTTTGTAACTATAGAACCTAGCTTTTCATTTCTCCACTAGTTGGAGAAATGTGGGCCTCCTCCTCCCCTTACAGCCCCCCTTCCCTCTCCGAAAGAGTCTTCTGCGGCTATTGCGACGTATCCTACCGTCTTAAACATGCGTTTTAAAGACATAAATCACCGCAATTTTTCCTGTCAGTTCCATGGATCTTGATGATTCCAACAGATGTCGCAAAGTGTGACTGATACATGGAGGTCTTTGTAGTACGAGCTTTGTTTCACAGATATTTAACAAGTGGTATATGCAACGCAGATTAATCGTGTGCCGCAACATTTTTCGTCGCCTGTGACATTAGAGTGAAAAAGTCCCTTTAGCTTTGTAACTATAGAACCTAGCTTTTCATTTCTCCACTAGTTGGAGAAATGTGGGCCTCCTCCTCCCCTTACAGCCCCCCTTCCCTCTCCGAAAGAGTCTTCTGCGGCTATTGCGACGTATCCTACCGTCTTAAACATGCGTTTTAAAGACATAAATCACCGCAATTTTTCCTGTCAGTTCCATGGATCTTGATGATTCCAACAGATGTCGCAAAGTGTGACTGATACATGGAGGTCTTTGTAGTACGAGCTTTGTTTCACAGATATTTAACAAGTGGTATATGCAACGCAGATTAATCGTGTGCCGCAACATTTTTCGTCGCCTGTGACATTAGAATGAAAAAGTCCCTTTAGCTTTGTAACTATAGAACCTAGCTTTTCATTTCTCCACTAGTTGGAGAAATGTGGGCCTCCTCCTCCCCTTACAGCCCCCCTTCCCTCTCCGAAAGAGTCTTCTGCGGCAATTGCGACGTTTCCTACCGTCTTAAACATGCGTTTTAAAGACATAAATCACCGCAATTTTTCCTGTCAGTTCCATGGATCTTGATGATTCCAACAGATGTCGCAAAGTGTGACTGATACATGGAGGTCTTTGTAGTATGAGCTTTGTTTCACAGATATTTAACAAGTGGTATATGCAACGCAGATTAATCATGGGACACAAAATTTTTCCTCGACTGTGACATTAGAATGAAATACGTCCCTTTACCTTTGTAACTATAGAACCTAGCTTTTCATTTCTCCACTAGTTGGAGAAATGTGGGCCTCCTCCTCCCCTTACAGCCCCCCTTCCCTCTCCGAAAGAGTCTTCTGCGGCTATTGCGACGTATCCTACCGTCTTAAACATGCGTTTTAAAGACATAAATCACCGCAATTTTTCCTGTCAGTTCCATGGATCTTGATGATTCCAACAGATGTCGCAAAGTGTGACTGATACATGGAGGTCTTTGTAGTACGAGCTTTGTTTCACAGATATTTAACAAGTGGTATATGCAACGCAGATTAATCATGGGACACAAAATTTTTCCTCGACTGTGACATTAGAATGAAATACGTCCCTTTACCTTTGTAACTATAGAACCTAGCTTTTCATTTCTCCACTAGTTGGAGAAATGTGGGCCTCCTCCTCCCCTTACAGCCCCCCTTCCCTCTCCGAAAGAGTCTTCTGCGGCTATTGCGACGTATCCTACCGTCTTAAACATGCGTTTTAAAGACATAAATCACCGCAATTTTTCCTGTCAGTTCCATGGATCTTGATGATTCCAACAGATGTCGCAAAGTGTGACTGATACATGGAGGTCTTTGTAGTACGAGCTTTGTTTCACAGATATTTAACAAGTGGTATATGCAACGCAGATTAATCGTGTGCCGCAACATTTTTCGTCGCCTGTGACATTAGAATGAAAAAGTCCCTTTAGCTTTGTAACTATAGAACCTAGCTTTTCATTTCTCCATTAGTTGGAGAACCTAGCTTTTCATTTCTCCACTAGTTGGAGAAATGTGGGCCACCTCCTCCCCTTACAGCCCTCCTTCCCTCTCCGAAAGAGTCTTCTGCGGCAATTGCGACGTATCCTACGGTCTTAAACATGCGTTTTAAAGACATAAATCACCGCAATTTTTCCTGTCAGTTCCATGGATCTTGATGATTCCAACAGATGTCGCAATGTGTGACTGATACATGGAGTTCTTTGTAGTACGAGCTTTGTTTCACAGATATTTAACAAGTGGTATATGCAACGCAGATTAATCGTGGGACACAAAATTTTTCCTCGACTGTGACATTAGAATGAAAAAGTCCCTTTAGCTTTGTAACTATAGAACCTAGCTTTTCATTTCTCCACTAGTTGGAGAAATGTGGGCCTCCTCCTCCCCTTACAGCCCTCCTTCCCTCTCCGAAAGAGGCTTCTGCGGCAATTGCGACGTTTCCTACCGTCTTAAACATGCGTTTTAAAGACATAAATCACCGCAATTTTTCCTGTCAGTTCCATGGATCTTGATGATTCCAACAGATGTCGCAAAGTGTGACTGATACATGGAGGTCTTTGTAGTACGAGCTTTGTTTCACAGATATTTAACAAGTGGTATATGCAACGCAGATTAATCGTGTGCCGCAACATTTTTCGTCGCCTGTGACATTAGAATGAAAAAGTCCCTTTAGCTTTGTAACTATAGAACGTAGCTTTTCATTTCTCCACTAGTTGGAGAACCTAGCTTTTCATTTCTCCACTAGTTGGAGAAATGTGGGCCTCCACCTCCCCTTACAGCCCTCCTTCCCTCTCCGAAAGAGTCTTCTGCGGCAATTGCGACGTTTCCTACCGTCTTAAACATGCGTTTTAAAGACATAAATCACCGCAATTTTTCCTGTCAGTTACATGGATCTTGATGATTCCAACAGATGTCGCAAAGTGTGACTGATACATGGAGGTCTTTGTAGTACGAGCTTTGTTTCACAGATATTTAACAAATGGTATATGCAACGCAGATTAATCGTGTGCCGCAACATTTTTCGTCGCCTGTGACATTAGAATGAAAAAGTCCCTTTAGCTTTGTAACTATAGAACCTAGCTTTTCATTTCTCCACTAGTTGGAGAACCTAGCTTTTCATTTCTCCACTAGTTGGAGAAATGTGGGCCTCCTCCTCCCCTTACAGCCCTCCTTCCCTCTCCGAAAGAGACTTCTGCGGCAATTGCGACGTTTCCTACCGTCTTAAACATGCGTTTTAAAGACATAAATCACCGCAATTTTTCCTGTCAGTTCCATGGATCTTGATGATTCCAACAGATGTCGCAATGTGTGACTGATACATGGAGTTCTTTGTAGTACGAGCATTGTTTCACAGATATTTAACAAGTGGTATATGCAACGCAGATTAATCGTGGGACACAAAATTTTTCCTCGACTGTGACATTAGAATGAAATACGTCGCTTTAGCTTTGTAACTATAGAACCTAGCTTTTCATTTCTCCACTAGTTGGAGAAATGTGGGCCTCCTCCTCCCCTTACAGCCCTCCTTCCCTCTCCGAAAGAGGCTTCTGCGGCAATTGCGACGTTTCCTACCGTCTTAAACATGCGTTTTAAAGACATAAATCACCGCAATTTTTCCTGTCAGTTCCATGGATCTTGATGATTCCAACAGATGTCGCAAAGTGTGACTGATACATGGAGGTCTTTGTAGTACGAGCTTTGTTTCACAGATATTTAACAAGTGGTATATGCAACGCAGATTAATCGTGTGCCGCAACATTTTTCGTCGCCTGTGACATTAGAATGAAAAAGTCCCTTTAGCTTTGTAACTATAGAACCTAGCTTTTCATTTCTCCACTAGTTGGAGAACCTAGCTTTTCATTTCTCCACTAGTTGGAGAAATGTGGGCCTCCTCCTCCCCTTACAGCCCTCCTTCCCTCTCCGAAAGAGTCTTCTGCGGCAATTGCGACGTTTCCTACCGTCTTAAACATGCGTTTTAAAGACATAAATCACCGCAATTTTTCCTGTCAGTTCCATGGATCTTGATGATTCCAACAGATGTCGCAAAGTGTGACTGATACATGGAGGTCTTTGTAGTACGAGCTCTGTTTCACAGATATTTAACAAGTGGTATATGCAACGCAGATTAATCGTGGGACGCAAAATTTTTCGTCGACTGTGACATTAGAATGAAAAAGTCCCTTTAGCTTTGTAACTATAGAACCTAGGTTTTCATTTCTCCACTAGTTGGAGAAATGTGGGCCTCCTCCTCCCCTTACAGCCCTCCTTCCCTCTCCGAAAGAGTCTTCTGCGGCAATTGCGACGTATCGTACCGTCTTAAACATGCGTTTTAAAGACATAAATCACCGCAATTTTTCCTGTCAGTTCCATGGATCTTGATGATTCCAACAGATGTCGCAAAGTGTGACTGATACATGGAGGTCTTTGTAGTACGAGCTTTGTTTCACAGATATTTAACAAGTGGTATATGCAACGCAGATTAATCGTGTGCCGCAACATTTTTCGTCGCCTGTGACATTAGAATGAAAAAGTCCCTTTAGCTTTGTAACTATAGAACCTAGCTTTTCATTTCTCCACTAGTTGGAGAACCTAGCTTTTCATTTCTCCACTAGTTGGAGAAATGTGGGCCTCCTCCTCCCCTTACAGCCCTCCTTCAATCTCCGAAAGAGTCTTCTGCGGCAATTGCGACGTTTCCTACCGTCTTAAACATGCGTTTTAAAGACATAAATCACCGCAATTTTTCCTGTCAGTTCCATGGATCTTGATGATTCCAACAGATGTCGCAATGTGTGACTGATACATGGAGTTCTTTGTAGTACGAGCATTGTTTCACAGATATTTAACAAGTGGTATATGCAACGCAGATTAATCGTGGGACACAAAATTTTTCCTCGACTGTGACATTAGAATGAAATACGTCCCTTTAGCTTTGTAACTATAGAACCTAGCTTTTCATTTCTCCACTAGTTGGAGAAATGTGGGCCTCCTCCTCCCCTTACAGCCCTCCTTCCCTCTCCGAAAGAGGCTTCTGCGGCAATTGCGACGTTTCCTACCGTCTTAAACATGCGTTTTAAAGACATAAATCACCGCAATTTTTCCTGTCAGTTCCATGGATCTTGATGATTCCAACAGATGTCGCAAAGTGTGACTGATACATGGAGGTCTTTGTAGTACGAGCTTTGTTTCACAGATATTTAACAAGTGGTATATGCAACGCAGATTAATCGTGTGCCGCAACATTTTTCGTCGCCTGTGACATTAGAATGAAAAAGTCCCTTTAGCTTTGTAACTATAGAACCTAGCTTTTCATTTCTCCACTAGTTGGAGAACCTAGCTTTTCATTTCTCCACTAGTTGGAGAAATGTGGGCCTCCTCCTCCCCTTACAGCCCTCCTTCCCTCTCCGAAAGAGTCTTCTGCGGCAATTGCGACGTTTCCTACCGTCTTAAACATGCGTTTTAAAGACATAAATCACCGCAATTTTTCCTGTCAGTTCCATGGATCTTGATGATTCCAACAGATGTCGCAAAGTGTGACTGATACATGGAGGTCTTTGTAGTACGAGCTTTGTTTCACAGATATTTAACAAGTGGTATATGCAACGCAGATTAATCGTGTGCCGCAACATTTTTCGTCGCCTGTGACATTAGAATGAAAAAGTCCCTTTAGCTTTGTAACTATAGAACCTAGCTTTTCATTTCTCCACTAGTTGGAGAACCTAGCTTTTCATTTCTCCACTAGTTGGAGAAATGTGGGCCTCCTCCTCCCCTTACAGCCCTCCTTCCCTCTCCGAAAGAGTCTTCTGCGGCAATTGCGACGTTTCCTACCGTCTTAAACATGCGTTTTAAAGACATAAATCACCGCAATTTTTCCTGTCAGTTCCATGGATCTTGATGATTCCAACAGATGTCGCAAAGTGTGACTGATACATGGAGGTCTTTGTAGTACGAGCTTTGTTTCACAGATATTTAACAAGTGGTATATGCAACGCAGATTAATCGTGGGACGCAAAATTTTTCGTCGACTGTGACATTAGAATGAAATACGTCCCTTTAGCTTTGTAACTATAGAACCTAGCTTTTCATTTCTCCACTAGTTGGAGAAATGTGGGCCTCCTCCTCCCCTTACAGCCCTCCTTCCCTCTCCGAAAGAGTCTTCTGCGGCAATTGCGACGTATCCTACCGTCTTAAACATGCGTTTTAAAGACATAAATCACCGCAATTTTTCCTGTCAGTTCCATGGATCTTGATGATTCCAACAGATGTCGCAAAGTGTGACTGATACATGGAGGTCTTTGTAGTACGAGCTTTGTTTCACAGATATTTAACAAGTGGTATATGCAACGCAGATTAATCGTGTGCCGCAACATTTTTCGTCGCCTGTGACATTAGAATGAAAAAGTCCCTTTAGCTTTGTAACTATAGAACCTAGCTTTTCATTTCTCCACTAGTTGGAGAACCTAGCTTTTCATTTCTCCACTAGTTGGAGAAATGTGGGCCTCCTCCTCCCCTTACAGCCCTCCTTCCCTCTCCGAAAGAGTCTTCTGCGGCAATTGCGACGTTTCCTACCGTCTTAAACATGCGTTTTAAAGACATAAATCACCGCAATTTTTCCTGTCAGTTCCATGGATCTTGATGATTCCAACAGATGTCGCAATGTGTGACTGATACATGGAGTTCTTTGTAGTACGAGCATTGTTTCACAGATATTTAACAAGTGGTATATGCAACGCAGATTAATCGTGGGACACAAAATTTTTCCTCGACTGTGACATTAGAATGAAATACGTCCCTTTAGCTTTGTAACTATAGAACCTAGCTTTTCATTTCTCCACTAGTTGGAGAAATGTGGGCCTCCTCCTCCCCTTACAGCCCTCCTTCCCTCTCCGAAAGAGGCTTCTGCGGCAATTGCGACGTTTCCTACCGTCTTAAACATGCGTTTTAAAGACATAAATCACCGCAATTTTTCCTGTCAGTTCCATGGATCTTGATGATTCCAACAGATGTCGCAAAGTGTGACTGATACATGGAGGTCTTTGTAGTACGAGCTTTGTTTCACAGATATTTAACAAGTGGTATATGCAACGCAGATTAATCGTGTGCCGCAACATTTTTCGTCGCCTGTGACATTAGAATGAAAAAGTCCCTTTAGCTTTGTAACTATAGAACCTAGCTTTTCATTTCTCCACTAGTTGGAGAACCTAGCTTTTCATTTCTCCACTAGTTGGAGACATGTGGGCCTCCTCCTCCCCTTACAGCCCTCCTTCCCTCTCCGAAAGAGTCTTCTGCGGCAATTGCGACGTTTCCTACCGTCTTAAACATGCGTTTTAAAGACATAAATCACCGCAATTTTTCCTGTCAGTTCCATGGATCTTGATGATTCCAACAGATGTCGCAAAGTGTGACTGATACATGGAGGTCTTTGTAGTACGAGCTTTGTTTCACAGATATTTAACAAGTGGTATATGCAACGCAGATTAATCGTGTGCCGCAACATTTTTCGTCGCCTGTGACATTAGAATGAAAAAGTCCCTTTAGCTTTGTAACTATAGAACCTAGCTTTTCATTTCTCCATTAGTTGGAGAACCTAGCTTTTCATTTCTCCACTAGTTGGAGAAATGTGGGCCTCCTCCTCCCCTTACAGCCCTCCTTCCCTCTCCGAAAGAGTCTTCTGCGGCAATTGCGACGTATCCTACCGTCTTAAACATGCGTTTTAAAGACATAAATCACCGCAATTTTTCCTGTCAGTTCCATGGATCTTGATGATTCCAACAGATGTCGCAATGTGTGACTGATACATGGAGTTCTTTGTAGTACGAGCTTTGTTTCACAGATATTTAACAAGTGGTATATGCAACGCAGATTAATCGTGTGCCGCAAAATTTTTCGTCGCCTGTGACATTAGAATGAAAAAGTCCCTTTAGCTTTGTAACTATAGAACCTAGCTTTTCATTTCTCCACTAGTTGGAGAAATGTGGGCCTCCTCCTCCCCTTACAGCCCCCCTTCCCTCTCCGAAAGAGTCTTCTGCGGCTATTGCGACGTATCCTACCGTCTTAAACATGCGTTTTAAAGACATAAATCACCGCAATTTTTCCTGTCAGTTCCATGGATCTTGATGATTCCAACAGATGTCGCAAAGTGTGACTGATACATGGAGGTCTTTGTAGTACGAGCTTTGTTTCACAGATATTTAACAAGTGGTATATGCAACGCAGATTAATCGTGTGCCGCAACATTTTTCGTCGCCTGTGACATTAGAATGAAAAAGTCCCTTTAGCTTTGTAACTATAGAACCTAGCTTTTCATTTCTCCACTAGTTGGAGAAATGTGGGCCTCCTCCTCCCCTTACAGCCCTCCTTCCCTCTCCGAAAGAGTCTTCTGCGGCAATTGCGACGTATCCTACCGTCTTAAACATGCGTTTTAAAGACATAAATCACCGCAATTTTTCCTGTCAGTTCCATGGATCTTGATAATTCCAACAGATGTCGCAAAGTGTGACTGATACATGGAGGTCTTTGTAGTACGAGCTTTGTTTCACAGATATTTAACAAGTGGTATATGCAACGCAGATTAATCGTGTGCCGCAACATTTTTCGTCGCCTGTGACATTAGAATGAAAAAGTCCCTTTAGCTTTGTAACTACAGAACCTAGCTTTTCATTTCTCCACTAGTTGGAGAACCTAGCTTTTCATTTCTCCACTAGTTGGAGAAATGTGGGCCTCCTCCTGCCCTTACAGCCCTCCTTCCCTCTCCGAAAGAGTCTTCTGCGGCAATTGCGACGTATCCTACCGTCTTAAACATGCGTTTTAAAGACATAAATCACCGCAATTTTTCCTGTCAGTTCCATGGATCTTGATGATTCCAACAGATGTCGCAAAGTGTGACTGATACATGGAGGTCTTTGTAGTACGAGCTTTGTTTCACAGATATTTAACAAGTGGTATATGCAACGCAGATTAATCGTGTGCCGCAACATTTTTCGTCGCCTGTGACATTAGAATGAAAAAGTCCCTTTAGCTTTGTAACTATAGAACCTAGCTTTTCATTTCTCCACTAGTTGGAGAACCTAGCTTTTCATTTCTCCACTAGTTGGAGAAATGTGGGCCTCCTCCTCCCCTTACAGCCCTCCTTCCCTCTCCGAAAGAGTCTTCTGCGGCAATTGCGACGTTTCCTACCGTCTTAAACATGCGTTTTAAAGACATAAATCACCGCAATTGTTCCTGTCAGTTCCATGGATCTTGAGGATTCCAACAGATGTCGCAATGTGTGACTGATACATGGAGTTCTTTGTAGTACGAGCTTTGTTTCACAGATATTTAACAAGTGGTATATGCAACGCAGATTAATCGTGGGACACAAAATTTTTCCTCGACTGTGACATTAGAATGAAATACGTCCCTTTAGCTTTGTAACTATAGAACCTAGCTTTTCATTTCTCCACTAGTTGGAGAACCTAGCTTTTCATTTCTCCACTAGTTGGAGAAATGTGGGCCTCCTCCTCCCCTTACAGCCCTCCTTCCCTCTCCGAAAGAGTCTTCTGCGGCAATTGCGACGTTTCCTACCGTCTTAAACATGCGTTTTAAAGACATAAATCATCGCAATTTTTCCTGTCAGTTCCATGGATCTTGATGATTCCAACAGATGTCGCAAAGTGTGACTGATACATGGAGGTCGTCGTAGTACGAGTTATGTTTCACAGATATTTAACAAGTGGTATATGCAACGCAGATTAATCGTGTGCCGCAACATTTTTCGTCGCCTGTGACATTAGAATGAAAAAGTCCCTTTAGCTTTGTAACTATAGAACCTAGCTTTTCATTTCTCCACTAGTTGGAGAACCTAGCTTTTCATTTCTCCACTAGTTGGAGAAATGTGGGCCTCCTCCTCCCCTTACAGCCCTCCTTCCCTCTCCGAAAGAGTCTTCTGCGGCAATTGCGACGTTTCCTACCGTCTTAAACATGCGTTTTAAAGACATAAATCACCGCAATTTTTCCTGTCAGTTCCATGGATCTTGATGATTCCAACAGATGTCGCAAAGTGTGACTGATACATGGAGGTCTTTGTAGTATGAGCTTTGTTTCACAGATATTTAACAAGTGGTATATGCAACGCAGATTAATCATGGGACACAAAATTTTTCCTCGACTGTGACATTAGAATGAAATACGTCCCTTTAGCTTTGTAACTATAGAACCTAGCTTTTCATTTCTCCACTAGTTGGAGAAATGTGGGCCTCCTCCTCCCCTTACAGCCCTCCTTCCCTCTCCGAAAGAGTCTTCTGCGGCAATTGCGACGTTTCCTACCGTCTTAAACATGCGTTTTAAAGACATAAATCACCGCAATTTTTCCTGTCAGTTCCATGGATCTTGATGATTCCAACAGATGTCGCAAAGTGTGACTGATACATGGAGGTCTTTGTAGTATGAGCTTTGTTTCACAGATATTTAACAAGTGGTATATGCAACGCAGATTAATCATGGGACACAAAATTTTTCCTCGACTGTGACATTAGAATGAAATACGTCCCTTTACCTTTGTAACTATAGAACCTAGCTTTTCATTTCTCCACTAGTTGGAGAAATGTGGGCCTCCTCCTCCCCTTACAGCCCCCCTTCCCTCTCCGAAAGAGTCTTCTGCGGCTATTGCGACGTATCCTACCGTCTTAAACATGCGTTTTAAAGACATAAATCACCGCAATTTTTCCTGTCAGTTCCATGGATCTTGATGATTCCAACAGATGTCGCAAAGTGTGACTGATACATGGAGGTCTTTGTAGTACGAGCTTTGTTTCACAGATATTTAACAAGTGGTATATGCAACGCAGATTAATCGTGTGCCGCAACATTTTTCGTCGCCTGTGACATTAGAATGAAAAAGTCCCTTTAGCTTTGTAACTATAGAACCTAGCTTTTCATTTCTCCATTAGTTGGAGAACCTAGCTTTTCATTTCTCCACTAGTTGGAGAAATGTGGGCCACCTCCTCCCCTTACAGCCCTCCTTCCCTCTCCGAAAGAGTCTTCTGCGGCAATTGCGACGTATCCTACGGTCTTAAACATGCGTTTTAAAGACATAAATCACCGCAATTTTTCCTGTCAGTTCCATGGATCTTGATGATTCCAACAGATGTCGCAATGTGTGACTGATACATGGAGTTCTTTGTAGTACGAGCTTTGTTTCACAGATATTTAACAAGTGGTATATGCAACGCAGATTAATCGTGGGACACAAAATTTTTCCTCGACTGTGACATTAGAATGAAAAAGTCCCTTTAGCTTTGTAACTATAGAACCTAGCTTTTCATTTCTCCACTAGTTGGAGAAATGTGGGCCTCCTCCTCCCCTTACAGCCCTCCTTCCCTCTCCGAAAGAGGCTTCTGCGGCAATTGCGACGTTTCCTACCGTCTTAAACATGCGTTTTAAAGATATAAATCACCGCAATTTTTCCTGTCAGTTCCATGGATCTTGATGATTCCAACAGATGTCGCAAAGTGTGACTGATACATGGAGGTCTTTGTAGTACGAGCTTTGTTTCACAGATATTTAACAAGTGGTATATGCAACGCAGATTAATCGTGTGCCGCAACATTTTTCGTCGCCTGTGACATTAGAATGAAAAAGTCCCTTTAGCTTTGTAACTATAGAACGTAGCTTTTCATTTCTCCACTAGTTGGAGAACCTAGCTTTTCATTTCTCCACTAGTTGGAGAAATGTGGGCCTCCACCTCCCCTTACAGCCCTCCTTCCCTCTCCGAAAGAGTCTTCTGCGGCAATTGCGACGTTTCCTACCGTCTTAAACATGCGTTTTAAAGACATAAATCACCGCAATTTTTCCTGTCAGTTACATGGATCTTGATGATTCCAACAGATGTCGCAAAGTGTGACTGATACATGGAGGTCTTTGTAGTACGAGCTTTGTTTCACAGATATTTAACAAATGGTATATGCAACGCAGATTAATCGTGTGCCGCAACATTTTTCGTCGCCTGTGACATTAGAATGAAAAAGTCCCTTTAGCTTTGTAACTATAGAACCTAGCTTTTCATTTCTCCACTAGTTGGAGAACCTAGCTTTTCATTTCTCCACTAGTTGGAGAAATGTGGGCCTCCTCCTCCCCTTACAGCCCTCCTTCCCTCTCCGAAAGAGACTTCTGCGGCAATTGCGACGTTTCCTACCGTCTTAAACATGCGTTTTAAAGACATAAATCACCGCAATTTTTCCTGTCAGTTCCATGGATCTTGATGATTCCAACAGATGTCGCAATGTGTGACTGATACATGGAGTTCTTTGTAGTACGAGCATTGTTTCACAGATATTTAACAAGTGGTATATGCAACGCAGATTAATCGTGGGACACAAAATTTTTCCTCGACTGTGACATTAGAATGAAATACGTCGCTTTAGCTTTGTAACTATAGAACCTAGCTTTTCATTTCTCCACTAGTTGGAGAAATGTGGGCCTCCTCCTCCCCTTACAGCCCTCCTTCCCTCTCCGAAAGAGGCTTCTGCGGCAATTGCGACGTTTCCTACCGTCTTAAACATGCGTTTTAAAGACATAAATCACCGCAATTTTTCCTGTCAGTTCCATGGATCTTGATGATTCCAACAGATGTCGCAAAGTGTGACTGATACATGGAGGTCTTTGTAGTACGAGCTTTGTTTCACAGATATTTAACAAGTGGTATATGCAACGCAGATTAATCGTGTGCCGCAACATTTTTCGTCGCCTGTGACATTAGAATGAAAAAGTCCCTTTAGCTTTGTAACTATAGAACCTAGCTTTTCATTTCTCCACTAGTTGGAGAACCTAGCTTTTCATTTCTCCACTAGTTGGAGAAATGTGGGCCTCCTCCTCCCCTTACAGCCCTCCTTCCCTCTCCGAAAGAGTCTTCTGCGGCAATTGCGACGTTTCCTACCGTCTTAAACATGCGTTTTAAAGACATAAATCACCGCAATTTTTCCTGTCAGTTCCATGGATCTTGATGATTCCAACAGATGTCGCAAAGTGTGACTGATACATGGAGGTCTTTGTAGTACGAGCTCTGTTTCACAGATATTTAACAAGTGGTATATGCAACGCAGATTAATCGTGGGACGCAAAATTTTTCGTCGACTGTGACATTAGAATGAAAAAGTCCCTTTAGCTTTGTAACTATAGAACCTAGGTTTTCATTTCTCCACTAGTTGGAGAAATGTGGGCCTCCTCCTCCCCTTACAGCCCTCCTTCCCTCTCCGAAAGAGTCTTCTGCGGCAATTGCGACGTATCGTACCGTCTTAAACATGCGTTTTAAAGACATAAATCACCGCAATTTTTCCTGTCAGTTCCATGGATCTTGATGATTCCAACAGATGTCGCAAAGTGTGACTGATACATGGAGGTCTTTGTAGTACGAGCTTTGTTTCACAGATATTTAACAAGTGGTATATGCAACGCAGATTAATCGTGTGCCGCAACATTTTTCGTCGCCTGTGACATTAGAATGAAAAAGTCCCTTTAGCTTTGTAACTATAGAACCTAGCTTTTCATTTCTCCACTAGTTGGAGAACCTAGCTTTTCATTTCTCCACTAGTTGGAGAAATGTGGGCCTCCTCCTCCCCTTACAGCCCTCCTTCCCTCTCCGAAAGAGTCTTCTGCGGCAATTGCGACGTTTCCTACCGTCTTAAACATGCGTTTTAAAGACATAAATCACCGCAATTTTTCCTGTCAGTTCCATGGATCTTGATGATTCCAACAGATGTCGCAATGTGTGACTGATACATGGAGTTCTTTGTAGTACGAGCATTGTTTCACAGATATTTAACAAGTGGTATATGCAACGCAGATTAATCGTGGGACACAAAATTTTTCCTCGACTGTGACATTAGAATGAAATACGTCCCTTTAGCTTTGTAACTATAGAACCTAGCTTTTCATTTCTCCACTAGTTGGAGAAATGTGGGCCTCCTCCTCCCCTTACAGCCCTCCTTCCCTCTCCGAAAGAGGCTTCTGCGGCAATTGCGACGTTTCCTACCGTCTTAAACATGCGTTTTAAAGACATAAATCACCGCAATTTTTCCTGTCAGTTCCATGGATCTTGATGATTCCAACAGATGTCGCAAAGTGTGACTGATACATGGAGGTCTTTGTAGTACGAGCTTTGTTTCACAGATATTTAACAAGTGGTATATGCAACGCAGATTAATCGTGTGCCGCAACATTTTTCGTCGCCTGTGACATTAGAATGAAAAAGTCCCTTTAGCTTTGTAACTATAGAACCTAGCTTTTCATTTCTCCACTAGTTGGAGAACCTAGCTTTTCATTTCTCCACTAGTTGGAGAAATGTGGGCCTCCTCCTCCCCTTACAGCCCTCCTTCCCTCTCCGAAAGAGTCTTCTGCGGCAATTGCGACGTTTCCTACCGTCTTAAACATGCGTTTTAAAGACATAAATCACCGCAATTTTTCCTGTCAGTTCCATGGATCTTGATGATTCCAACAGATGTCGCAAAGTGTGACTGATACATGGAGGTCTTTGTAGTACGAGCTTTGTTTCACAGATATTTAACAAGTGGTATATGCAACGCAGATTAATCGTGTGCCGCAACATTTTTCGTCGCCTGTGACATTAGAATGAAAAAGTCCCTTTAGCTTTGTAACTATAGAACCTAGCTTTTCATTTCTCCACTAGTTGGAGAACCTAGCTTTTCATTTCTCCACTAGTTGGAGAAATGTGGGCCTCCTCCTCCCCTTACAGCCCTCCTTCCCTCTCCGAAAGAGTCTTCTGCGGCAATTGCGACGTTTCCTACCGTCTTAAACATGCGTTTTAAAGACATAAATCACCGCAATTTTTCCTGTCAGTTCCATGGATCTTGATGATTCCAACAGATGTCGCAAAGTGTGACTGATACATGGAGGTCTTTGTAGTACGAGCTTTGTTTCACAGATATTTAACAAGTGGTATATGCAACGCAGATTAATCGTGGGACGCAAAATTTTTCGTCGACTGTGACATTAGAATGAAATACGTCCCTTTAGCTTTGTAACTATAGAACCTAGCTTTTCATTTCTCCACTAGTTGGAGAAATGTGGGCCTCCTCCTCCCCTTACAGCCCTCCTTCCCTCTCCGAAAGAGTCTTCTGCGGCAATTGCGACGTATCCTACCGTCCTAAACATGCGTTTTAAAGACATAAATCACCGCAATTTTTCCTGTCAGTTCCATGGATCTTGATGATTCCAACAGATGTCGCAAAGTGTGACTGATACATGGAGGTCTTTGTAGTACGAGCTTTGTTTCACAGATATTTAACAAGTGGTATATGCAACGCAGATTAATCGTGTGCCGCAACATTTTTCGTCGCCTGTGACATTAGAATGAAAAAGTCCCTTTAGCTTTGTAACTATAGAACCTAGCTTTTCATTTCTCCACTAGTTGGAGAACCTAGCTTTTCATTTCTCCACTAGTTGGAGAAATGTGGGCCTCCTCCTCCCCTTACAGCCCTCCTTCCCTCTCCGAAAGAGTCTTCTGCGGCAATTGCGACGTTTCCTACCGTCTTAAACATGCGTTTTAAAGACATAAATCACCGCAATTTTTCCTGTCAGTTCCATGGATCTTGATGATTCCAACAGATGTCGCAATGTGTGACTGATACATGGAGTTCTTTGTAGTACGAGCATTGTTTCACAGATATTTAACAAGTGGTATATGCAACGCAGATTAATCGTGGGACACAAAATTTTTCCTCGACTGTGACATTAGAATGAAATACGTCCCTTTAGCTTTGTAACTATAGAACCTAGCTTTTCATTTCTCCACTAGTTGGAGAAATGTGGGCCTCCTCCTCCCCTTACAGCCCTCCTTCCCTCTCCGAAAGAGGCTTCTGCGGCAATTGCGACGTTTCCTACCGTCTTAAACATGCGTTTTAAAGACATAAATCACCGCAATTTTTCCTGTCAGTTCCATGGATCTTGATGATTCCAACAGATGTCGCAAAGTGTGACTGATACATGGAGGTCTTTGTAGTACGAGCTTTGTTTCACAGATATTTAACAAGTGGTATATGCAACGCAGATTAATCGTGTGCCGCAACATTTTTCGTCGCCTGTGACATTAGAATGAAAAAGTCCCTTTAGCTTTGTAACTATAGAACCTAGCTTTTCATTTCTCCACTAGTTGGAGAACCTAGCTTTTCATTTCTCCACTAGTTGGAGACATGTGGGCCTCCTCCTCCCCTTACAGCCCTCCTTCCCTCTCCGAAAGAGTCTTCTGCGGCAATTGCGACGTTTCCTACCGTCTTAAACATGCGTTTTAAAGACATAAATCACCGCAATTTTTCCTGTCAGTTCCATGGATCTTGATGATTCCAACAGATGTCGCAAAGTGTGACTGATACATGGAGGTCTTTGTAGTACGAGCTTTGTTTCACAGATATTTAACAAGTGGTATATGCAACGCAGATTAATCGTGTGCCGCAACATTTTTCGTCGCCTGTGACATTAGAATGAAAAAGTCCCTTTAGCTTTGTAACTATAGAACCTAGCTTTTCATTTCTCCATTAGTTGGAGAACCTAGCTTTTCATTTCTCCACTAGTTGGAGAAATGTGGGCCTCCTCCTCCCCTTACAGCCCTCCTTCCCTCTCCGAAAGAGTCTTCTGCGGCAATTGCGACGTATCCTACCGTCTTAAACATGCGTTTTAAAGACATAAATCACCGCAATTTTTCCTGTCAGTTCCATGGATCTTGATGATTCCAACAGATGTCGCAATGTGTGACTGATACATGGAGTTCTTTGTAGTACGAGCTTTGTTTCACAGATATTTAACAAGTGGTATATGCAACGCAGATTAATCGTGTGCCGCAAAATTTTTCGTCGCCTGTGACATTAGAATGAAAAAGTCCCTTTAGCTTTGTAACTATAGAACCTAGCTTTTCATTTCTCCACTAGTTGGAGAAATGTGGGCCTCCTCCTCCCCTTACAGCCCCCCTTCCCTCTCCGAAAGAGTCTTCTGCGGCTATTGCGACGTATCCTACCGTCTTAAACATGCGTTTTAAAGACATAAATCACCGCAATTTTTCCTGTCAGTTCCATGGATCTTGATGATTCCAAAAGATGTCGCAAAGTGTGACTGATACATGGAGGTCTTTGTAGTACGAGCTTTGTTTCACAGATATTTAACAAGTGGTATATGCAACGCAGATTAATCGTGTGCCGCAACATTTTTCGTCGCCTGTGACATTAGAATGAAAAAGTCCCTTTAGCTTTGTAACTATAGAACCTAGCTTTTCATTTCTCCACTAGTTGGAGAAATGTGGGCCTCCTCCTCCCCTTACAGCCCTCCTTCCCTCTCCGAAAGAGTCTTCTGCGGCAATTGCGACGTATCCTACCGTCTTAAACATGCGTTTTAAAGACATAAATCACCGCAATTTTTCCTGTCAGTTCCATGGATCTTGATGATTCCAACAGATGTCGCAAAGTGTGACTGATACATGGAGGTCTTTGTAGTACGAGCTTTGTTTCACAGATATTTAACAAGTGGTATATGCAACGCAGATTAATCGTGTGCCGCAACATTTTTCGTCGCCTGTGACATTAGAATGAAAAAGTCCCTTTAGCTTTGTAACTACAGAACCTAGCTTTTCATTTCTCCACTAGTTGGAGAACCTAGCTTTTCATTTCTCCACTAGTTGGAGAAATGTGGGCCTCCTCCTGCCCTTACAGCCCTCCTTCCCTCTCCGAAAGAGTCTTCTGCGGCAATTGCGACGTATCCTACCGTCTTAAACATGCGTTTTAAAGACATAAATCACCGCAATTTTTCCTGTCAGTTCCATGGATCTTGATGATTCCAACAGATGTCGCAAAGTGTGACTGATACATGGAGGTCTTTGTAGTACGAGCTTTGTTTCACAGATATTTAACAAGTGGTATATGCAACGCAGATTAATCGTGTGCCGCAACATTTTTCGTCGCCTGTGACATTAGAATGAAAAAGTCCCTTTAGCTTTGTAACTATAGAACCTAGCTTTTCATTTCTCCACTAGTTGGAGAACCTAGCTTTTCATTTCTCCACTAGTTGGAGAAATGTGGGCCTCCTCCTCCCCTTACAGCCCTCCTTCCCTCTCCGAAAGAGTCTTCTGCGGCAATTGCGACGTTTCCTACCGTCTTAAACATGCGTTTTAAAGACATAAATCACCGCAATTGTTCCTGTCAGTTCCATGGATCTTGAGGATTCCAACAGATGTCGCAATGTGTGACTGATACATGGAGTTCTTTGTAGTACGAGCTTTGTTTCACAGATATTTAACAAGTGGTATATGCAACGCAGATTAATCGTGGGACACAAAATTTTTCCTCGACTGTGACATTAGAATGAAATACGTCCCTTTAGCTTTGTAACTATAGAACCTAGCTTTTCATTTCTCCACTAGTTGGAGAACCTAGCTTTTCATTTCTCCACTAGTTGGAGAAATGTGGGCCTCCTCCTCCCCTTACAGCCCTCCTTCCCTCTCCGAAAGAGTCTTCTGCGGCAATTGCGACGTTTCCTACCGTCTTAAACATGCGTTTTAAAGACATAAATCATCGCAATTTTTCCTGTCAGTTCCATGGATCTTGATGATTCCAACAGATGTCGCAAAGTGTGACTGATACATGGAGGTCGTCGTAGTACGAGTTATGTTTCACAGATATTTAACAAGTGGTATATGTAACGCAGATTAATCGTGTGCCGCAACATTTTTCGTCGACTGTGACATTAGAATGAAAAAGTCCCTTTAGCTTTGTAACTATAGAACCTAGCTTTTCATTTCTACACTAGTTGGAGAAATGTGGGCCTCCTCCTCCCCTTACAGCCCTCCTTCCCTCTCCGAAAGAGTCTTCTGCGGCAATTGCGACGTATCCTACCGTCTTAAACATGCGTTTTAAAGACATAAATCACCGCAATTTTTCCTGTCAGTTCCATGGATCTTGATGATTCCAACAGATGTCGCAAAGTGTGACTGATACATGGAGGTCTTTGTAGTACGAGCTTTGTTTCACAGATATTTAACAAGTGGTATATGCAACGAAGATTAATCGTGTGCCGCAACATTTTTCGTCGCCTGTGACATTAGAATGAAAAAGTCCCTTTAGCTTTGTAACTATAGAACCTAGCTTTTCATTTCTCCACTAGTTGGAGAACCTAGCTTTTCATTTCTCCACTAGTTGGAGAAATGTGGGCCTCCTCCTCCCCTTACAGCCCTCCTTCCCTCTCCGAAAGAGTCTTCTGCGGCAATTGCGACGTTTCCTACCGTCTTAAACATGCGTTTTAAAGACATAAATCACCGCAATTTTTCCTGTCAGTTCCATGGATCTTGATGATTCCAACAGATGTCGCAAAGTGTGACTGATACATGGAGGTCTTTGTAGTACGAGCTTTGTTTCACAGATATTTAACAAGTGGTATATGCAACGCAGATTAATCGTGTGCCGCAAAATTTTTCGTCGCCTGTAACATTAGAATGAAAAAGTCCCTTTAGCTTTGTAACTATAGAACCTAGCTTTTCATTTCTCCACTAGTTGGAGAAATGTGGGCCTCCTCCTCCCCTTACAGCCCCCCTTCCCTCTCCGAAAGAGTCTTCTGCGGCTATTGCGACGTATCCTACCGTCTTAAACATGCGTTTTAAAGACATAAATCACCGCAATTTTTCCTGTCAGTTCCATGGATCTTGATGATTCCAACAGATGTCGCAAAGTGTGACTGATACATGGAGGTCTTTGTAGTACGAGCTTCGTTTCACAGATATTTAACAAGTGGTATATGCAACGCAGATTAATCGTGTGCCGCAACATTTTTCGTCGCCTGTGACATTAGAATGAAAAAGTCCCTTTAGCTTTGTAACTATAGAACCTAGCTTTTCATTTCTCCATTAGTTGGAGAACCTAGCTTTTCATTTCTCCACTAGTTGGAGAAATGTGGGCCTCCTCCTCCCCTTACAGCCCTCCTTCCCTCTCCGAAAGAGTCTTCTGCGGCAATTGCGACGTATCCTACCGTCTTAAACATGCGTTTTAAAGACATAAATCACCGCAATTTTTCCTGTCAGTTCCATGGATCTTGATGATTCCAACAGATGTCGCAATGTGTGACTGATACATGGAGTTCTTTGTAGTACGAGCTTTGTTTCACAGATATTTAACAAGTGGTATATGCAACGCAGATTAATCGTGGGACACAAAATTTTTCCTCGACTGTGACATTAGAATGAAAAAGTCCCTTTAGCTTTGTAACTATAGAACCTAGCTTTTCATTTCTCCACTAGTTGGAGAAATGTGGGCCTCCTCCTCCCCTTACAGCCCTCCTTCCCTCTCCGAAAGAGTCTTCTGCGGCAATTGCGACGTATCCTACCGTCTTAAACATGCGTTTTAAAGACATAAATCACCGCAATTTTTCCTGTCAGTTCCATGGATCTTGATGATTCCAACAGATGTCGCAAAGTGTGACTGATACATGGAGGTCTTTGTAGTACGAGCTTTGTTTCACAGATATTTAACAAGTGGTATATGCAACGCAGATTAATCGTGTGCCGCAACATTTTTCGTCGCCTGTGACATTAGAATGAAAAAGTCCCTTTAGCTTTGTAACTACAGAACCTAGCTTTTCATTTCTCCACTAGTTGGAGAACCTAGCTTTTCATTTCTCCACTAGTTGGAGAAATGTGGGCCTCCTCCTCCCCTTACAGCCCTCCTTCCCTCTCCGAAAGAGTCTTCTGCGGCAATTGCGACGTATCCTACCGTCTTAAACATGCGTTTTAAAGACATAAATCACCGCAATTTTTCCTGTCAGTTCCATGGATCTTGATGATTCCAACAGATGTCGCAAAGTGTGACTGATACATGGAGGTCTTTGTAGTACGAGCTTTGTTTCACAGATATTTAACAAGTGGTATATGCAACGCAGATTAATCGTGTGCCGCAACATTTTTCGTCGCCTGTGACATTAGAATGAAAAAGTCCCTTTAGCTTTGTAACTATAGAACCTAGCTTTTCATTTCTCCACTAGTTGGAGAAATGTGGGCCTCCTCCTCCCCTTACATCCCCCCTTCCCTCTCCGAAAGAGTCTTCTGCGGCTATTGCGACGTATCCTACCGTCTTAAACATGCGTTTTAAAGACATAAATCACCGCAATTTTTCCTGTCAGTTCCATGGATCTTGATGATTCCAACAGATGTCGCAAAGTGTGACTGATACATGGAGGTCTTTGTAGTACGAGCTTTGTTTCACAGATATTTAACAAGTGGTATATGCAACGCAGATTAATCGTGTGCCGCAACATTTTTCGTCGCCTGTGACATTAGAATGAAAAAGTCCCTTTAGCTTTGTAACTACAGAACCTAGCTTTTCATTTCTCCACTAGTTGGAGAACCTAGCTTTTCATTTCTCCACTAGTTGGAGAAATGTGGGCCTCCTCCTGCCCTTACAGCCCTCCTTCCCTCTCCGAAAGAGTCTTCTGCGGCAATTGCGACGTATCCTACCGTCTTAAACATGCGTTTTAAAGACATAAATCACCGCAATTTTTCCTGTCAGTTCCATGGATCTTGATGATTCCAACAGATGTCGCAAAGTGTGACTGATACATGGAGGTCTTTGTAGTACGAGCTTTGTTTCACAGATATTTAACAAGTGGTATATGCAACGCAGATTAATCGTGTGCCGCAACATTTTTCGTCGCCTGTGACATTAGAATGAAAAAGTCCCTTTAGCTTTGTAACTATAGAACCTAGCTTTTCATTTCTCCACTAGTTGGAGAACCTAGCTTTTCATTTCTCCACTAGTTGGAGAAATGTGGGCCTCCTCCTCCCCTTACAGCCCTCCTTCCCTCTCCGAAAGAGTCTTCTGCGGCAATTGCGACGTTTCCTACCGTCTTAAACATGCGTTTTAAAGACATAAATCACCGCAATTGTTCCTGTCAGTTCCATGGATCTTGAGGATTCCAACAGATGTCGCAATGTGTGACTGATACATGGAGTTCTTTGTAGTACGAGCTTTGTTTCACAGATATTTAACAAGTGGTATATGCAACGCAGATTAATCGTGGGACACAAAATTTTTCCTCGACTGTGACATTAGAATGAAATACGTCCCTTTAGCTTTGTAACTATAGAACCTAGCTTTTCATTTCTCCACTAGTTGGAGAACCTAGCTTTTCATTTCTCCACTAGTTGGAGAAATGTGGGCCTCCTCCTCCCCTTACAGCCCTCCTTCCCTCTCCGAAAGAGTCTTCTGCGGCAATTGCGACGTTTCCTACCGTCTTAAACATGCGTTTTAAAGACATAAATCATCGCAATTTTTCCTGTCAGTTCCATGGATCTTGATGATTCCAACAGATGTCGCAAAGTGTGACTGATACATGGAGGTCGTCGTAGTACGAGTTATGTTTCACAGATATTTAACAAGTGGTATATGTAACGCAGATTAATCGTGTGCCGCAACATTTTTCGTCGACTGTGACATTAGAATGAAAAAGTCCCTTTAGCTTTGTAACTATAGAACCTAGCTTTTCATTTCTACACTAGTTGGAGAAATGTGGGCCTCCTCCTCCCCTTACAGCCCTCCTTCCCTCTCCGAAAGAGTCTTCTGCGGCAATTGCGACGTATCCTACCGTCTTAAACATGCGTTTTAAAGACATAAATCACCGCAATTTTTCCTGTCAGTTCCATGGATCTTGATGATTCCAACAGATGTCGCAAAGTGTGACTGATACATGGAGGTCTTTGTAGTACGAGCTTTGTTTCACAGACATTTAACAAGTGGTATATGCAACGAAGATTAATCGTGTGCCGCAACATTTTTCGTCGCCTGTGACATTAGAATGAAAAAGTCCCTTTAGCTTTGTAACTATAGAACCTAGCTTTTCATTTCTCCACTAGTTGGAGAACCTAGCTTTTCATTTCTCCACTAGTTGGAGAAATGTGGGCCTCCTCCTCCCCTTACAGCCCTCCTTCCCTCTCCGAAAGAGTCTTCTGCGGCAATTGCGACGTTTCCTACCGTCTTAAACATGCGTTTTAAAGACATAAATCACCGCAATTTTTCCTGTCAGTTCCATGGATCTTGATGATTCCAACAGATGTCGCAAAGTGTGACTGATACATGGAGGTCTTTGTAGTACGAGCTTTGTTTCACAGATATTTAACAAGTGGTATATGCAACGCAGATTAATCGTGTGCCGCAAAATTTTTCGTCGCCTGTAACATTAGAATGAAAAAGTCCCTTTAGCTTTGTAACTATAGAACCTAGCTTTTCATTTCTCCACTAGTTGGAGAAATGTGGGCCTCCTCCTCCCCTTACAGCCCCCCTTCCCTCTCCGAAAGAGTCTTCTGCGGCTATTGCGACGTATCCTACCGTCTTAAACATGCGTTTTAAAGACATAAATCACCGCAATTTTTCCTGTCAGTTCCATGGATCTTGATGATTCCAACAGATGTCGCAAAGTGTGACTGATACATGGAGGTCTTTGTAGTACGAGCTTCGTTTCACAGATATTTAACAAGTGGTATATGCAACGCAGATTAATCGTGTGCCGCAACATTTTTCGTCGCCTGTGACATTAGAATGAAAAAGTCCCTTTAGCTTTGTAACTATAGAACCTAGCTTTTCATTTCTCCATTAGTTGGAGAACCTAGCTTTTCATTTCTCCACTAGTTGGAGAAATGTGGGCCTCCTCCTCCCCTTACAGCCCTCCTTCCCTCTCCGAAAGAGTCTTCTGCGGCAATTGCGACGTATCCTACCGTCTTAAACATGCGTTTTAAAGACATAAATCACCGCAATTTTTCCTGTCAGTTCCATGGATCTTGATGATTCCAACAGATGTCGCAATGTGTGACTGATACATGGAGTTCTTTGTAGTACGAGCTTTGTTTCACAGATATTTAACAAGTGGTATATGCAACGCAGATTAATCGTGGGACACAAAATTTTTCCTCGACTGTGACATTAGAATGAAAAAGTCCCTTTAGCTTTGTAACTATAGAACCTAGCTTTTCATTTCTCCACTAGTTGGAGAAATGTGGGCCTCCTCCTCCCCTTACAGCCCTCCTTCCCTCTCCGAAAGAGTCTTCTGCGGCAATTGCGACGTATCCTACCGTCTTAAACATGCGTTTTAAAGACATAAATCACCGCAATTTTTCCTGTCAGTTCCATGGATCTTGATGATTCCAACAGATGTCGCAAAGTGTGACTGATACATGGAGGTCTTTGTAGTACGAGCTTTGTTTCACAGATATTTAACAAGTGGTATATGCAACGCAGATTAATCGTGTGCCGCAACATTTTTCGTCGCCTGTGACATTAGAATGAAAAAGTCCCTTTAGCTTTGTAACTACAGAACCTAGCTTTTCATTTCTCCACTAGTTGGAGAACCTAGCTTTTCATTTCTCCACTAGTTGGAGAAATGTGGGCCTCCTCCTCCCCTTACAGCCCTCCTTCCCTCTCCGAAAGAGTCTTCTGCGGCAATTGCGACGTATCCTACCGTCTTAAACATGCGTTTTAAAGACATAAATCACCGCAATTTTTCCTGTCAGTTCCATGGATCTTGATGATTCCAACAGATGTCGCAAAGTGTGACTGATACATGGAGGTCTTTGTAGTACGAGCTTTGTTTCACAGATATTTAACAAGTGGTATATGCAACGCAGATTAATCGTGTGCCGCAACATTTTTCGTCGCCTGTGACATTAGAATGAAAAAGTCCTTTTAGCTTTGTAACTATAGAACCTAGCTTTTCATTTCTCCACTAGTTGGAGAAATGTGGGCCTCCTCCTCCCCTTACATCCCCCCTTCCCTCTCCGAAAGAGTCTTCTGCGGCTATTGCGACGTATCCTACCGTCTTAAACATGCGTTTTAAAGACATAAATCACCGCAATTTTTCCTGTCAGTTCCATGGATCTTGATGATTCCAACAGATGTCGCAAAGTGTGACTGATACATGGAGGTCTTTGTAGTACGAGCTTTGTTTCACAGATATTTAACAAGTGGTATATGCAACGCAGATTAATCGTGTGCCGCAACATTTTTCGTCGCCTGTGACATTAGAATGAAAAAGTCCCTTTAGCTTTGTAACTATAGAACCTAGCTTTTCATTTCTCCATTAGTTGGAGAAACTAGCTTTTCATTTCTCCACTAGTTGGAGAAATGTGGGCCTCCTCCTCCCCTTACAGCCCTCCTTCCCTCTCCGAAAGAGTCTTCTGCGGCAATTGCGACGTATCCTACCGTCTTAAACATGCGTTTTAAAGACATTAATCACCGCAATTTTTCCTGTCAGTTCCATGGATCTTGATGATTCCAACAGATGTCGCAATGTGTGACTGATACATGGAGTTCTTTGTAGTACGAGCTTTGTTTCACAGATATTTAACAAGTGGTATATGCAACGCAGATTAATCGTGGGACACAAAATTTTTCCTCGACTGTGACATTAGAATGAAAAAGTCCCTTTAGCTTTGTAACTATAGAACCTAGCTTTTCATTTCTCCACTAGTTGGAGAAATGTGGGCCTCCTCCTCCCCTTACAGCCCTCCTTCCCTCTCCGAAAGTGTCTTCTGCGGCAATTGCGACGTATCCTACCGTCTTAAACATGCGTTTTAAAGACATAAATCACCGCAATTTTTCCTGTCAGTTCCATGGATCTTGATGATTCCAACAGATGTCGCAAAGTGTGACTGATACATGGAGGTCTTTGTAGTACGAGCTTTGTTTCACAGATATTTAACAAGTGGTATATGCAACGCAGATTAATCGTGTGCCGCAACATTTTTCGTCGCCTGTGACATTAGAATGAAAAAGTCCCTTTAGCTTTGTAACTACAGAACCTAGCTTTTCATTTCTCCACTAGTTGGAGAACCTAGCTTTTCATTTCTCCACTAGTTGGAGAAATGTGGGCCTCCTCCTCCCCTTACAGCCCTCCTTCCCTCTCCGAAAGAGTCTTCTGCGGCAATTGCGACGTATCCTACCGTCTTAAACATGCGTTTTAAAGACATAAATCACCGCAATTTTTCCTGTCAGTTCCATGGATCTTGATGATTCCAACAGATGTCGCAAAGTGTGACTGATACATGGAGGTCTTTGTAGTACGAGCTTTGTTTCACAGATATTTAACAAGTGGTATATGCAACGCAGATTAATCGTGTGCCGCAACATTTTTCGTCGCCTGTGACATTAGAATGAAAAAGTCCCTTTAGCTTTGTAACTATAGAACCTAGCTTTTCATTTCTCCACTAGTTGGAGAACCTAGCTTTTCATTTCTCCACTAGTTGGAGAAATGTGGGCCTCCTCCTCCCCTTACAGCCCTCCTTCCCTCTCCGAAAGAGTCTTCTGCGGCAATTGCGACGTTTCCTACCGTCTTAAACATGCGTTTTAAAGACATAAATCACCGCAATTTTTCCTGTCAGTTCCATGGATCTTGATGATTCCAACAGATGTCGCAATGTGTGACTGATACATGGAGTTCTTTGTAGTACGAGCACTGTTTCACAGATATTTAACAAGTGGTATATGCAACGCAGATTAATCGTGGGACACAAAATTTTTCGTCGACTGTGACATTAGAATGAAATACGTCCCTTTAGCTTTGTAACTATAGAACCTAGCTTTTCATTTCTCCACTAGTTGGAGAAATGTGGGCCTCCTCCTCCCCTTACAGCCCTCCTTCCCTCTCCGAAAGAGTCTTCTGCGGCAATTGCGACGTTTCCTACCGTCTTAAACATGCGTTTTAAAGACATAAATCACCGCAATTTTTCCTGTCAGTTCCATGGATCTTGATGATTCCAACAGATGTCGCAATGTGTGACTGATACATGGAGTTCTTTGTAGTACGAGCTTTGTTTCACAGATATTTAACAAGTGGTATATGCAACGCAGATTAATCGTGGGACACAAAATTTTTCCTCGACTGTGACATTAGAATGAAATACGTCCCTTTAGCTTTGTAACTATAGAACCTAGCTTTTCATTTCTCCACTAGTTGGAGAAATGTGGGCCTCCTCCTCCCCTTACAGCCCTCCTTCCCTCTCCGAAAGAGTCTTCTGCGGCAATTGCGACGTTTCCTACCGCCTTAAACATGCGTTTTAAAGACATAAATCACCGCAATTTTTCCTGTCAGTTCCATGGATCTTGATTATTCCAACAGATGTCGCAAAGTGTGACTGATACATGGAGGTCTTTGTAGTACGAGTTATGTTTCACAGATATTTAACAAGTGGTATATGTAACGCAGATTAATCGTGTGCCGCAACATTTTTCGTCGACTGTGACATTAGAATGAAAAAGTCCCTTTAGCTTTGTAACTATAGAACCTAGCTTTTCATTTCTACACTAGTTGGAGAAATGTGGGCCTCCTCCTCCCCTTACAGCTCTCCTTCCCTCTCCGAAAGAGTCTTCTGCGGCTATTGCGACGTATCCTACCGTCTTAAACATGCGTTTTAACGACATAAATCACCGCAATTTTTCCTGTCAGTTCCATGGATCTTGATGATTCCAACAGATGTCGCAAAGTGTGACTGATACATGGAGGTCTTTGTAGTACGAGCTTTGTTTCACAGATATTTAACAAGTGGTATATGCAACGCAGATTAATCGTGGGACACAAAATTTTTCCTCGACTGTGACATTAGAATGAAAAAGTCCCTTTAGCTTTGTAACTATAGAACCTAGCTTTTCATTTCTCCACTAGTTGGAGAAATGTGGGCCTCCTCCTCCCCTTACATCCCCCCTTCCCTCTCCGAAAGAGTCTTCTGCGGCTATTGCGACGTATCCTACCGTCTTAAACATGCGTTTTAAAGACATAAATCACCGCAATTTTTCCTGTCAGTTCCATGGATCTTGATGATTCCAACAGATGTCGCAAAGTGTGACTGATACATGGAGGTCTTTGTAGTACGAGCTTTGTTTCACAGATATTTAACAAGTGGTATATGCAACGCAGATTAATCGTGTGCCGCAACATTTTTCGTCGCCTGTGACATTAGAATGAAAAAGTCCCTTTAGCTTTGTAACTATAGAACCTAGCTTTCCATTTCTCCATTAGTTGGAGAAACTAGCTTTTCATTTCTCCACTAGTTGGAGAAATGTGGGCCTCCTCCTCCCCTTACAGCCCTCCTTCCCTCTCCGAAAGAGTCTTCTGCGGCAATTGCGACGTATCCTACCGTCTTAAACATGCGTTTTAAAGACATAAATCACCGCAATTTTTCCTGTCAGTTCCATGGATCTTGATGATTACAACAGATGTCGCAATGTGTGACTGATACATGGAGTTCTTTGTAGTACGAGCTTTGTTTCACAGATATTTAACAAGTGGTATATGCAACGCAGATTAATCGTGTGCCGCAACATTTTTCCTCGACTGTGACATTAGAATGAAAAAGTCCCTTTAGCTTTGTAACTATAGAACCTAGCTTTTCATTTCTCCACTAGTTGGAGAAATGTGGGCCTCCTCCTCCCCTTACAGCCCTCCTTCCCTCTCCGAAAGAGTCTTCTGCGGCAATTGCGACGTATCCTACCGTCTTAAACATGCGTTTTAAAGACATAAATCACCGCAATTTTTCCTGTCAGTTCCATGGATCTTGATGATTCCAACAGATGTCGCAAAGTGTGACTGATACATGGAGGTCTTTGTAGTACGAGCTTTGTTTCACAGATATTTAACAAGTGGTATATGCAACGCAGATTAATCGTGTGCCGCAACATTTTTCGTCGCCTGTGACATTAGAATGAAAAAGTCCCTTTAGCTTTGTAACTACAGAACCTAGCTTTTCATTTCTCCACTAGTTGGAGAACCTAGCTTTTCATTTCTCCACTAGTTGGAGAAATGTGGGCCTCCTCCTCCCCTTACAGCCCTCCTTCCCTCTCCGAAAGAGTCTTCTGCGGCAATTGCGACGTATCCTACCGTCTTAAACATGCGTTTTAAAGACATAAATCACCGCAATTTTTCCTGTCAGTTCCATGGATCTTGATGATTCCAACAGATGTCGCAAAGTGTGACTGATACATGGAGGTCTTTGTAGTACGAGCTTTGTTTCACAGATATTTAACAAGTGGTATATGCAACGCAGATTAATCGTGTGCCGCAACATTTTTCGTCGCCTGTGACATTAGAATGAAAAAGTCCCTTTAGCTTTGTAACTATAGAACCTAGCTTTTCATTTCTCCACTAGTTGGAGAACCTAGCTTTTCATTTCTCCACTAGTTGGAGAAATGTGGGCCTCCTCCTCCCCTTACAGCCCTCCTTCCCTCTCCGAAAGAGTCTTCTGCGGCAATTGCGACGTTTCCTACCGTCTTAAACATGCGTTTTAAAGACATAAATCACCGCAATTTTTCCTGTCAGTTCCATGGATCTTGATGATTCCAACAGATGTCGCAATGTGTGACTGATACATGGAGTTCTTTGTAGTACGAGCACTGTTTCACAGATATTTAACAAGTGGTATATGCAACGCAGATTAATCGTGGGACACAAAATTTTTCGTCGACTGTGACATTAGAATGAAATACGTCCCTTTAGCTTTGTAACTATAGAACCTAGCTTTTCATTTCTCCACTAGTTGGAGAAATGTGGGCCTCCTCCTCCCCTTACAGCCCTCCTTCCCTCTCCGAAAGAGTCTTCTGCGGCAATTGCGACGTTTCCTACCGTCTTAAACATGCGTTTTAAAGACATAAATCACCGCAATTTTTCCTGTCAGTTCCATGGATCTTGATGATTCCAACAGATGTCGCAATGTGTGACTGATACATGGAGTTCTTTGTAGTACGAGCTTTGTTTCACAGATATTTAACAAGTGGTATATGCAACGCAGATTAATCGTGGGACACAAAATTTTTCCTCGACTGTGACATTAGAATGAAATACGTCCCTTTAGCTTTGTAACTATAGAACCTAGCTTTTCATTTCTCCACTAGTTGGAGAAATGTGGGCCTCCTCCTCCCCTTACAGCCCTCCTTCCCTCTCCGAAAGAGTCTTCTGCGGCAATTGCGACGTTTCCTACCGTCTTAAACATGCGTTTTAAAGACATAAATCACCGCAATTTTTCCTGTCAGTTCCATGGATCTTGATGATTCCAACAGATATCGCAAAGTGTGACTGATACATGGAGGTCTTTGTAGTACGAGCTTTGTGTCACAGATATTTAACAAGTGGTATATGCAACGCAGATTAATCGTGTGCCGCAACATTTTTCGTCGCCTGTGACATTAGAATGAAAAAGTCCCTTTAGTTTTGTAACTATAGAACCTAGCTTTTCATTTCTCCACTAGTTGGAGAACCTAGCTTTTCATTTCTCCACTAGTTGGAGAAATGTGGGCCTCCTCCTCCCCTTACAGCCCTCCTTCCCTCTCCGAAAGAGTCTTCTGCGGCAATTGCGACGTTTCCTACCGTCTTAAACATGCGTTTTAAAGACATAAATCACCGCAATTTTTCCTGTCAGTTCCATGGATCTTGATGATTCCAACAGATGTCGCAATGTGTGACTGATACATGGAGTTCTTTGTAGTACGAGCATTGTTTCACAGATATTTAACAAGTGGTATATGCAACGCAGATTAATCGTGGGACACAAAATTTTTCCTCGACTGTGACATTTGAATGAAATACGTCCCTTTAGCTTTGTAACTATAGAACCTAGCTTTTCATTTCTCCACTAGTTGGAGAACCTAGCTTTTCATTTCTCCACTAGTTGGAGAAATGTGGGCCTCCTCCTCCCCTTACAGCCCTCCTTCCCTCTCCGAAAGAGTCTTCTGCGGCAATTGCGACGTATCCTACCGTCTTAAACATGCGTTTTAAAGACATAAATCACCGCAATTTTTCCTGTCAGTTCCATGGATCTTGATGATTCCAACAGATGTCGCAAAGTGTGACTGATACATGGAGGTCTTTGTAGTACGAGCTTTGTTTCACAGATATTTAACAAGTGGTATATGCAACGCAGATTAATCGTGTGCCGCAACATTTTTCGTCGCCTGTGACATTAGAATGAAAAAGTCCCTTTAGCTTTGTAACTATAGAACCTAGCTTTTCATTTCTCCACTAGTTGGAGAACCTAGCTTTTCATTTCTCCACTAGTTGGAGAAATGTGGGCCTCCTCCTCCCCTTACAGCCCTCCTTCCCTCTCCGAAAGAGTCTTCTGCGGCAATTGCGACGTATCCTACCGTCTTAAACATGCGTTTTAAAGACATAAATCACCGCAATTTTTGCTGTCAGTTCCATGGATCTTGATGATTCCAACAGATGTCGCAATGTGTGACTGATACATGGAGTTCTTTGTAGTACGAGCTTTGTTTCACAGATATTTAACAAGTGGTATATGCAACGCAGATTAATCGTGGGACACAAAATTTTTCCTCGACTGTGACATTAGTATGAAAAAGTCCCTTTAGCTTTGTAACTATAGAACCTAGCTTTTCATTTCTCCACTAGTTGGAGAAATGTGAGCCTCCTCCTCCCCTTACAGCCCTCCTTCCCTCTCCGAAAGTCTTCTGCGGCAATTGCGACGTATCCTACCGTCTTAAACATGCGTTTTAAAGACATAAATCACCGCAATTTTTCCTGTCAGTTCCATGGATCTTGATGATTCCAACAGATGTCGCAAAGTGTGACTGATACATGGAGGTCTTTGTAGTACGAGCTATGTTTCACAGATATTTAACAAGTGGTATATGCAACGCAGATTAATCGTGTGCCGCAACATTTTTCGTCGCCTGTGACATTAGAATGAAAAAGTCCCTTTAGCTTTGTAACTACAGAACCTAGCTTTTCATTTCTCCACTAGTTGGAGAACCTAGCTTTTCATTTCTCCACTAGTTGGAGAAATGTGGGCCTCCTCCTCCCCTTACAGCCCTCCTTCCCTCTCCGAAAGAGTCTTCTGCGGCAATTGCGACGTATCCTACCGTCTTAAACATGCGTTTTAAAGACATAAATCACCGCAATTTTTCCTGTCAGTTCCATGGATCTTGATGATTCCAACAGATGTCGCAAAGTGTGACTGATACATGGAGGTCTTTGTAGTACGAGCTTTGTTTCACAGATATTTAACAAGTGGTATATGCAACGCAGATTAATCGTGTGCCGCAACATTTTTCGTCGCCTGTGACATTAGAATGAAAAAGTCCCTTTAGCTTTGTAACTATAGAACCTAGCTTTTCATTTCTCCACTAGTTGGAGAACCTAGCTTTTCATTTCTCCACTATTTGGAGAAATGTGGGCCTCCTCCTCCCCTTACAGCCCTCCTTCCCTCTCCGAAAGAGTCTTCTGCGGCAATTGCGACGTTTCCTACCGTCTTAAACATGCGTTTTAAAGACATAAATCACCGCAATTTTTCCTGTCACTTCCATGGATCTTGATGATTCCAACAGATGTCGCAATGTGTGACTGATACATGGAGTTCTTTGTAGTACGAGCATTGTTTCACAGATATTTAACAAGTGGTATATGCAACGCAGATTAATCGTGGGACACAAAATTTTTCGTCGACTGTGACATTAGAATGAAATACGTCCCTTTAGCTTTGTAACTATAGAATCTAGCTTTTCATTTCTCCACTAGTTGGAGAAATGTGGGCCTCCTCCTCCCCTTACAGCCCTCCTTCCCTCTCCGAAAGAGTCTTCTGCGGCAATTGCGACGTTTCCTACCGTCTTAAACATGCGTTTTAACGACAGAAATCACCGCAATTTTTCCTGTCAGTTCCATGGATCTTGATGATTCCAACAGATGTCGCAATGTGTGACTGATACATGGAGTTCTTTGTAGTACGAGCATTGTTTCACAGATATTTAACAAGTGGTATATGCAACGCAGATTAATCGTTGGACACAAAATTTTTCGTCGACTGTGACATTAGAATGAAATACGTCCCTTTAGCTTTGTAACTATAGAACCTAGCTTTTCATTTCTCCACTAGTTGGAGAAATGTGGGCCTCCTCCTCCCCTTACAGCCCTCCTTCCCTCTCCGAAAGAGTCTTCTGCGGCAATTGCGACGTTTCCTACCGTCTTAAACATGCGTTTTAAAGACATAAATCACCGCAATTTTTCCTGTCAGTTCCATGGATCTTGATGATTCCAACAGATGTCGCAAAGTGTGACTGATACATGGAGGTCTTTGTAGTACGAGTTATGTTTCACAGATATTTAACAAGTGGTATATGTAACGCAGATTAATCGTGTGCCGCAACATTTTTCGTCGACTGTGACATTAGAATGAAAAAGTCCCTTTAGCTTTGTAACTATAGAACCTAGCTTTTCATTTCTCCACTAGTTGGAGAACCTAGCTTTTCATTTCTCCACTAGTTGGAGAAATGTGGGCCTCCTCCTCCCCTTACAGCCCTCCTTCCCTCTCCGAAAGAGCCTTCTGCGGCAATTGCGATGTTTCCTACCGTCTTAAACATGCGTTTTAAAGACATAAATCACCGCAATTTTTCCTGTCAGTTCCATGGATCTTGATGATTCCAACAGATGTCGCAATGTGTGACTGATACATGGAGTTCTTTGTAGTACGAGCATTGTTTCACAGATATTTAACAAGTGGTATATGCAACGCAGATTAATCGTGGGACACAAAATTTTTCCTCGACTGTGACATTAGAATGAAATACGTCCCTTTAGCTTTGTAACTATAGAACCTAGCTTTTCATTTCTCCACTAGTTGGAGAAATGTGGGCCTCCTCCTCCTCTTACAGCCCTCCTTCCCTCTCCGAAAGAGTCTTCTGCGGCTATTGCGACGTATCCTACCGTCTTAAACATGCGTTTTAAAGACATAAATCACCGCAATTTTTCCTGTCAGTTCCATGGATCTTGATGATTCCAACAGATGTCGCAAAGTGTGACTGATACATGGAGGTCTTTGTAGTACGAGCTTTGTTTCACAGATATTTAACAAGTGGTATATGCAACGCAGATTAATCGTGTGCCGCTTCATTTTTCGTCGACTGTGACATTAGAATGAAAAAGTCCCTTTAGCTTTGTAACTATAGAACCTAGCTTTTCATTTCTCCACTAGTTGGAGAAATGTGGGCCTCCTCCTCCCCTTACAGCCCTCCTTCCCTCTCCGAAAGAGTCTTCTGCGGCTATTGCAACGTATCCTACCGTCTTAAACATGCGTTTTAAAGACATAAATCACCGCAATTTTTCCTGTCAGTTCCATGGATCTTGATGATTCCAACAGATGTCGCAAAGTGTGACTGATACATGGAGGTCTTTGTAGTACGAGCTTGTTTCACAGATATTTAACAAGTGGTATATGCAACGCAGATTAATCGTGGGACACAAAATTTTTCCTCGACTGTGACATTAGAATGAAATACGTCCCTTTAGCTTTGTAACTATAGAACCTAGCTTTTCATTTCTCCACTAGTTGGAGAAATGTGGGCCTCCTCCTCCCCTTACAACCCTCCTTCCCTCTCCGAAAGAGTCTTCTGCGGCAATTGCGACGTTTCCTACCGTCTTAAACATGCGTTTTAAAGACATAAATCAGCGCAATTTTTCCTGTCAGTTCCATGGATCTTGATGATTCCAACAGATGTCGCAAAGTGTGACTGATACATGGAGGTCTTTGTAGTACGAGCTTTGTTTCACAGATATTTAACAAGTGGTATATGCAACGCAGATTAATCGTGTGCCGCAACATTTTTCGTCGCCTGTGACATTAGAATGAAAAAGTCCCTTTAGCTTTGTAACTATTGAACCTAGCTTTTCATTTCTCCACTAGTTGGAGAACCTAGCTTTTCATTTCTCCACTATTTGGAGAAATGTGGGCCTCCTCCTCCCCTTACAGCCCTCCTTCCCTCTCCGAAAGAGTCTTCTGCGGCAATTGCGACGTTTCCTACCGTCTTAAACATGCATTTTATAGACATAAATCAGCGCAATTTTTCCTGTCAGTTCCATGGATCTTGATGATTCCAACAGATGTCGCAAAGTGTGACTGATACATGGAGGTCTTTGTAGTACGAGCTTTGTTTCACAGATATTTAACAAGTGGTATATGCAACGCAGATTAATCGTGTGCCGCAACATTTTTCGTCGACTGTGACATTAGAATGAAAAAGTCCCTTTAGCTTTGTAACTATAGAACCTAGCTCTTCATTTCTCCACTAGTTGGAGAAATGTGGGCCTCCTCCTCCCCTTACAGCCCTCCTTCCCTCTCCGAAAGTCTTCTGCGGCAATTGCGACGTTTCCTACCGCCCTAAACTAGCGTTTTAAAGACATAAATCACCGCAATTTTTCCTGCCAGTTCCAAGGATCTTGATGAATAAAACTGCTGTCGCAAAGTGAGACTGATACATGGAGGTCGTCGTGGTACGAGCTTTGTTTCACAGATATTTAACAAGTGGTATATGCAACGCAGATTAATCGTGGGACACAAAATTTTTCCTCGACTGTGACATTAGAATGAAATACGTCCCTTTAGCTTTGTAACTATAGAACCTAGCTTTTCATTTCTCCACTAGTTGGAGAAATGTGGGCCTCCTCCTCCCCTTACAGCCCTCCTTCCCTCTCCGAAAGTCTTCTGCGGCAATTGCGACGTATCCTACCGTCTTAAACATGCGTTTTAAAGACATAAATCACCGCAATTTTTCCTGTCAGTTCCATGGATCTTGATGATTCCAACAGATGTCGCAAAGTGTGACTGATACATGGAGGTCTTTGTAGTACGAGCTTTGTTTCACAGATATTTAACAAGTGGTATATGCAACGCAGAATAATCGTGGGACACAAAAATTTTCCTCGACTGTGACATTAGAATGAAATACGTCCCTTTAGCTTTGTAACTATAGAACCTAGCTTTTCATTTCTCCACTAGTTGGAGAAATGTGGGCCTCCTCCTCCCCTTACAGCCCTCCTTCCCTCTCCGAAAGAGTCTTCTGCGGCAATTGCGACGTTTCCTACCGTCTTAAACATGCGTTTTAAAGACATAAATCAGCGCAATTTTTCCTGTCAGTTCCATGGATCTTGATGATTCCAACAGATGTCGCAAAGTGTGACTGATACATGGAGGTCTTTGTAGTACGAGCTTTGTTTCACAGATATTTAACAAGTGGTATATGCAACGCAGATTAATCGTGTGCCGCAACATTTTTCGTCGCCTGTGACATTAGAATGAAAAAGTCCCTTTAGCTTTGTAACTATAGAACCTAGCTTTTCATTTCTCCACTAGTTGGAGAACCTAGCTTTTCATTTCTCCACTAGTTGGAGAAATGTGGGCCTCCTCCTCCCCTTACAGCCCTCCTTCCCTCTCCGAAAGAGTCTTCTGCGGCAATTGCGACGTTTCCTACCGTCTTAAACACGCGTTTTAAAGACATAAATCAGCGCAATTTTTCCTGTCAGTTCCATGGATCTTGATGATTCCAACAGATGTCGCAAAGTGTGACTGATACATGGAGGTCTTTGTAGTACGAGCTTTGTTTCACAGATATTTAACAAGTGGTATATGCAACGCAGATTAATCGTGTGCCGCAACATTTTTCGTCGACTGTGACATTAGAATGAAAAAGTCCCTTTAGCTTTGTAACTATAGAACCTAGCTCTTCATTTCTCCACTAGTTGGAGAAATGTGGGCCTCCTCCTCCCCTTACAGCCCTCCTTCCCTCTCCGAAAGTCTTCTGCGGCAATTGCGACGTTTCCTACCGCCCTAAACTAGCGTTTTAAAGACATAAATCACCGCAATTTTTCCTGCCAGTTCCAAGGATCTTGATGAATAAAACTGCTGTCGCAAAGTGAGACTGATACATGGAGGTCGTCGTGGTACGAGCTTTGTTTCACAGATATTTAACAAGTGGTATATGCAACGCAGATTAATCGTGGGACACAAAATTTTTCCTCGACTGTGACATTAGAATGAAATACGTCCCTTTAGCTTTGTAACTATAGAACCTAGCTTTTCATTTCTCCACTAGTTGGAGAAATGTGGGCCTCCTCCTCCCCTTACAGCCCTCCTTCCCTCTCCGAAAGTCTTCTGCGGCAATTGCGACGTATCCTACCGTCTTAAACATGCGTTTTAAAGACATAAATCACCGCAATTTTTCCTGTCAGTTCCATGGATCTTGATGATTCCAACAGATGTCGCAAAGTGTGACTGATACATGGAGGTCTTTGTAGTACGAGCTTTGTTTCACAGATATTTAACAAGTGGTATATGCAACGCAGAATAATCGTGGGACACAAAAATTTTCCTCGACTGTGACATTAGAATGAAATACGTCCCTTTAGCTTTGTAACTATAGAACCTAGCTTTTCATTTCTCCACTAGTTGGAGAAATGTGGGCCTCCTCCTCCCCTTACAGCCCTCCTTCCCTCTCCGAAAGAGTCTTCTGCGGCAATTGCGACGTTTCCTACCGTCTTAAACATGCGTTTTAAAGACATAAATCAGCGCAATTTTTCCTGTCAGTTCCATGGATCTTGATGATTCCAACAGATGTCGCAAAGTGTGACTGATACATGGAGGTCTTTGTAGTACGAGCTTTGTTTCACAGATATTTAACAAGTGGTATATGCAACGCAGATTAATCGTGTGCCGCAACATTTTTCGTCGCCTGTGACATTAGAATGAAAAAGTCCCTTTAGCTTTGTAACTATAGAACCTAGCTTTTCATTTCTCCACTAGTTGGAGAACCTAGCTTTTCATTTCTCCACTAGTTGGAGAAATGTGGGCCTCCTCCTCCCCTTACAGCCCTCCTTCCCTCTCCGAAAGAGTCTTCTGCGGCAATTGCGACGTTTCCTACCGTCTTAAACACGCGTTTTAAAGACATAAATCACCGCAATTTTTCCTGTCAGTTCCATGGATCTTGATGATTCCAACAGATGTCGCAATGTGTGACTGATACATGGAGTTCTTTGTAGTACGAGCATTGTTTCACAGATATTTAACAAGTGGTATATGCAACGCAGATTAATCGTGGGACACAAAATTTTTCCTCGACTGTGACATTAGAATGAAATACGTCCCTTTAGCTTTGTAACTATAGAACCTAACTTTTCATTTCTCCACTAGTTGGAGAAATGTGGGCCTCCTCCTCCCCTTACAGCCCTCCTTCCCTCTCCGAAAGTCTTCTGCGGCAAATGCGACGTTTCCTACCGCCCTAAACTAGCGTTTTAAAGACATAAATCACCGCAATTTTTCCTGCCAGTACCAAGGATTTTGATGATTCCAACAGTTGTCGCAAAGTGAGACTGATACAAGGAGGTCGTCGTAGTACGAGTTATGTTTCACAGATATTTAACAAGTGGTATATGAAACGCAGATTAATCGTGAGCCGCAACATTTTTCGTCGACTGTGACATTTAAATGAAATACGTCCCTTTAGCTTTGTAACTATAGAACCTAGCTTTTCATTTCTCCACTGGTTGGAGAAATATGGGCCTCCTCCTCCCCTTACAGCCCTCCTTCCTGCTCCGAATGAGTCTTCTGCGGCAATTGCGACGTTTCCTACCGTCTTAAACATGCGTTTTAAAGACATAAATCACCGCAATTTTTCCTGCCAGTTCCAATGATCTTGATGATTCCAACAGATGTCGCAAAGTGTGACTGATACATGGAGGTCTTTGTAGTACGAGCTTTGTTTCACAGATATTTAACAAGTGGTATATGCAACGCAGATTAATCGTGTGCCGCAACATTTTTCGTCGACTGTGACATTAGAATGAAAAAGTCCCTTTAGCTTTGTATCTATAGAACCTAGCTTTTCATTTCTCCACTAGTTGGAGAAATGTGGGCCTCCTCCTCCCCTTACAGCCCTCCTTCCCTCTCCGAAAGAGTCTTCTGTGGCTATTGCGACGTATCCTACCGTCTTAAACATGCGTTTTAAAGACATAAATCACCGCAATTTTTCCTGTCAGTTCCATGGATCTTGATGATTCCAACAGATGTCGCAAAGTGTGACTGATACATGGAGGTCTTTGTAGTACGAGCTTTGTTTCACAGATATTTAACAAGTGGTATATGCAACGCAGATTAATCGTGTGCCGCAACATTTTTCGTCGACTGTGACATTAGAATGAAAAAGTCCCTTTAGCTTTGTAACTATAGAACCTAGCTTTTCATTTCTCCACTAGTTGGAGAACCTAGCTTTTCATTTCTCCACTAGTTGGAGAAATGTGGGCCTCCTCCTCCCCTTACAGCCCTCCTTCCCTCTCCGAAAGAGTCTTCTGCGGCAATTGCGACGTTTCCTACCGTCTTAAACATGCGTTTTAAATACATAAATCACCGCAATTTTTCCTGTCAGTTCCATGGATCTTGATGATTCCAACAGATGTCGCAATGTGTGACTGATAAATGGAGTTCTTTGTAGTACGAGCATTGTTTCACAGATATTTATCAAGTGGTATATGCAACGCAGATTAATCGTGGGACACAAAATTTTTCCTCGACTGTGACATTAGAATGAAATACGTCCCTTTAGCTTTGTAACTATAGAACCTAGCTTTTCATTTCTCCACTAGTTGGAGAAATGTGGGCCTCCTCCTCCTCTTACAGCCCTCCTTCCCTCTCCGAAAGAGTCTTCTGCGGCTATTGCGACGTATCCTACCGTCTTAAACATGCGTTTTAAAGACATAAATCACCGCAATTTTTCCTGTCAGTTCCATGGATCTTGATGATTCCAACAGATGTCGCAAAGTGTGACTGATACATGGAGGTCTTTGTAGTACGAGCTTTGTTTCACAGATATTTAACAAGTGGTATATGCAACGCAGATTAATCGTGTGCCGCAACATTTTTCGTCGACTGTGACATTAGAATGAAAAAGTCCCTTTAGCTTTGTAACTATAGAACCTAGCTTTTCATTTCTCCACTAGTTGGAGAAATGTGGGATTCCTCCTCCCCTTACAGCCCTCCTTCCCTCTCCGAAAGAGTCTTCTGCGGCAATTGCGACGTTTCCTACCGCCCTAAACTAGCGTTTTAAAGACATAAATCACCGCAATTTTTCCTGCCAGTTCCAAGGATCTTGATGATTAAAACTGCTGTCGCAAAGTGAGACTGATACATGGAGGTCTTTGTAGTACGAGCTTTGTTTCACAGATATTTAACAAGTGGTATATGCAACGCAGAATAATCGTGGGACACAAAAATTTTCCTCGACTGTGACATTAGAATGAAATAAGTCCCTTTAGCTTTGTAACTATAGAACCTAGCTTTTCATTTCTCCACTAGTTGGAGAAAGGTGGGCCTCCTCCTCCCCTTACAGCCCTCCTTCCCTCTCCGAAAGAGTCTTCTGCGGCAATTGCGACGTTTCCTACCGTCTTAAACATGCGTTTTAAAGACATAAATCAGCGCAATTTTTCCTGTCAGTTCCATGGATCTTGATGATTCCAACAGATGTCGCAAAGTGTGACTGATACATGGAGGTCTTTGTAGTACGAGCTTTGTTTCACAGATATTTAACAAGTGGTATATGCAACGCAGATTAATCGTGTGCCGCAACATTTTTCGTCGCCTGTGACATTAGAATGAAAAAGTCCCTTTAGCTTTGTAACTATAGAACCTAGCTTTTCATTTCTCCACTAGTTGGAGAACCTAGCTTTTCATTTCTCCACTAGTTGGAGAAATGTGGGCCTCCTCCTCCCCTTACAGCCCTCCTTCCCTCTCCGAAAGAGTCTTCTGCGGCAATTGCGACGTTTCCTACCGTCTTAAACACGCGTTTTAAAGACATAAATCACCGCAATTTTTCCTGTCAGTTCCATGGATCTTGATGATTCCAACAGATGTCGCAATGTGTGACTGATACATGGAGTTCTTTGTAGTACGAGCATTGTTTCACAGATATTTAACAAGTGGTATATGCAACGCAGATTAATCGTGGGACACAAAATTTTTCCTCGACTGTGACATTAGAATGAAATACGTCCCTTTAGCTTTGTAACTATAGAACCTAACTTTTCATTTCTCCACTAGTTGGAGAAATGTGGGCCTCCTCCTCCCCTTACAGCCCTCCTTCCCTCTCCGAAAGTCTTCTGCGGCAAATGCGACGTTTCCTACCGCCCTAAACTAGCGTTTTAAAGACATAAATCACCGCAATTTTTCCTGCCAGTACCAAGGATTTTGATGATTCCAACAGTTGTCGCAAAGTGAGACTGATACAAGGAGGTCGTCGTAGTACGAGTTATGTTTCACAGATATTTAACAAGTGGTATATGAAACGCAGATTAATCGTGAGCCGCAACATTTTTCGTCGACTGTGACATTTAAATGAAATACGTCCCTTTAGCTTTGTAACTATAGAACCTAGCTTTTCATTTCTCCACTGGTTGGAGAAATATGGGCCTCCTCCTCCCCTTACAGCCCTCCTTCCTGCTCCGAATGAGTCTTCTGCGGCAATTGCGACGTTTCCTACCGTCTTAAACATGCGTTTTAAAGACATAAATCACCGCAATTTTTCCTGCCAGTTCCAATGATCTTGATGATTCCAACAGATGTCGCAAAGTGTGACTGATACATGGAGGTCTTTGTAGTACGAGCTTTGTTTCACAGATATTTAACAAGTGGTATATGCAACGCAGATTAATCGTGTGCCGCAACATTTTTCGTCGACTGTGACATTAGAATGAAAAAGTCCCTTTAGCTTTGTAACTATAGAACCTAGCTTTTCATTTCTCCACTAGTTGGAGAAATGTGGGCCTCCTCCTCCCCTTACAGCCCTCCTTCCCTCTCCGAAAGAGTCTTCTGTGGCTATTGCGACGTATCCTACCGTCTTAAACATGCGTTTTAAAGACATAAATCACCGCAATTTTTCCTGTCAGTTCCATGGATCTTGATGATTCCAACAGATGTCGCAAAGTGTGACTGATACATGGAGGTCTTTGTAGTACGAGCTTTGTTTCACAGATATTTAACAAGTGGTATATGCAACGCAGATTAATCGTGTGCCGCAACATTTTTCGTCGACTGTGACATTAGAATGAAAAAGTCCCTTTAGCTTTGTAACTATAGAACCTAGCTTTTCATTTCTCCACTAGTTGGAGAACCTAGCTTTTCATTTCTCCACTAGTTGGAGAACCTAGCTTTTCATTTCTCCACTAGTTGGAGAAATGTGGGCCTCCTCCTCCCCTTACAGCCCTCCTTCCCTCTCCGAAAGAGTCTTCTGCGGCAATTGCGACGTTTCCTACCGTCTTAAACATGCGTTTTAAATACATAAATCACCGCAATTTTTCCTGTCAGTTCCATGGATCTTGATGATTCCAACAGATGTCGCAATGTGTGACTGATAAATGGAGTTCTTTGTAGTACGAGCATTGTTTCACAGATATTTATCAAGTGGTATATGCAACGCAGATTAATCGTGGGACACAAAATTTTTCCTCGACTGTGACATTAGAATGAAATACGTCCCTTTAGCTTTGTAACTATAGAACCTAGCTTTTCATTTCTCCACTAGTTGGAGAAATGTGGGCCTCCTCCTCCTCTTACAGCCCTCCTTCCCTCTCCGAAAGAGTCTTCTGCGGCTATTGCGACGTATCCTACCGTCTTAAACATGCGTTTTAAAGACATAAATCACCGCAATTTTTCCTGTCAGTTCCATGGATCTTGATGATTCCAACAGATGTCGCAAAGTGTGACTGATACATGGAGGTCTTTGTAGTACGAGCTTTGTTTCACAGATATTTAACAAGTGGTATATGCAACGCAGATTAATCGTGTGCCGCAACATTTTTCGTCGACTGTGACATTAGAATGAAAAAGTCCCTTTAGCTTTGTAACTATAGAACCTAGCTTTTCATTTCTCCACTAGTTGGAGAAATGTGGGATTCCTCCTCCCCTTACAGCCCTCCTTCCCTCTCCGAAAGAGTCTTCTGCGGCAATTGCGACGTTTCCTACCGCCCTAAACTAGCGTTTTAAAGACATAAATCACCGCAATTTTTCCTGCCAGTTCCAAGGATCTTGATGATTAAAACTGCTGTCGCAAAGTGAGACTGATACATGGAGGTCTTTGTAGTACGAGCTTTGTTTCACAGATATTTAACAAGTGGTATATGCAACGCAGATTAATCGTGGGACACAAAATTTTTCCTCGACTGTGACATTAGAATGAAATACGTTCCTTTAGCTTTGTAACTATAGAACCTAGCTTTTCATTTCTCCACTAGTTGGAGAAATGTGGGCCTCCTCCTCCTCTTACAGCCCTCCTTCCCTCTCCGAAAGAGTCTTCTGCGGCTATTGCGACGTACCCTACCGTCTTAAACATGCGTTTTAAAGACATAAATCACCGCAATTTTTCCTGTCAGTTCCATGGATCTTGATGATTCCAACAGATGTCGCAATGTGTGACTGATACATGGAGTTCTTTGTAGTACGAGCATTGTTTCACAGATATTTAACAAGTAGTATATGCAACGCAGATTAATTGTGGAACACAAAATTTTTCCTCGACTGTGACATTAGAATGAAATACGTCCCTTCAGGTTTGTAACTATAGAACCTAGCTTTTCATTTCTCCACTAGTTGGAGAAATGTGGGCCTCCTCCTCCCCTTACAGCCCTCCTTCCCTCTCCGAAAGAGTCTTCTGCGGCTATTGCGACGTATCCTACCGTCTTAAACATGCGTTTTAAAGACATAAATCACCGCAATTTTTCCTGTCAGTTCCATGGATCTTGATGATTCCAACAGATGTCGCAAAGTGTGACTGATACATGGAGGTCGTCGTAGTACGAGTTATGTTTCACAGATATTTAACAAGTGGTATATGCAACGCAGATTAATCGTGTGCCGCAACATTTTTCGTCGACTGTGACATTAGAATGAAAAAGTCCCTTTAGCTTTGTAACTATAGAACCTAGCTTTTCATTTCTCCACTAGTTGGAGAACTTAGCTTTTCATTTCTCCACTAGTTGGAGAAATGTGGGCCTCCTCCTCCCCTTACAGCCCTCCTTCCCTCTCCGAAAGAGTCTTCTGCGGCTATTGCGACGTATCCTACCGTCTTAAACATGCGTTTTAAAGACATAAATCACCGCAATTTTTCCTGTCAGTTCCATGGATCTTGATGGTTCCAACAGATGTCGCAAAGTGTGACTGATACATGGACGTCTTTGTAGTACGAGCTTTGTTTCACAGATATTTAACAAGTGGTATATGCAACGCAGATTAATCGTGGGACACAAAATTTTTCCTCGACTGTGACATTAGAATGAAATACGTCCCTTTAGCTTTGTAACTATAGAACCTAGCTTTTCATTTCTCCACTAGTTGGAGAAATGTGGGCCTCCTCCTCCCCTTACAGCCCTCCTTCCCTCTCCGAATGAGTCTTCTGCGGCTATTGCGACGTATCCTACTGTCTTAAACATGCGTTTTAAAGACATAAATCACCGCAATTTTTCCTGTCAGTTCCATGGATCTTGATGATTCCAACAGATGTCGCAAAGTGTGACTAATACATGGAGGTCTTTGTAATACGAGCTTTGTTTCACAGATATTTAACAAGTGGTATATGCAACGCAGATTAATCGTGGGACACAAAATTTTTCGTCGACTGTGACATTAGAATGAAATACGTCCCTTTAGCTTTGTAACTATAGAACCTAGCTTTTCATTTCTCCACTAGTTGGAGAAATGTGGGCCTCCTCCTCCCCTTACAGCCCTCCTTCCCTCTCCGAAAGAGTCTTCTGCGGCTATTGCGACGTATCCTACTGTCTTAAACATGCGTTTTAAAGACATAAGTCACCGCAATTTTTCCTGTCAGTTCCATGGATCTTGATGATTCCAACAGATGTCGCAAAGTGTGACTGATACATGGAGGTCGTCGTAGTACGAGTTATGTTTCACAGATATTTAACAAGTGGTATATGCAACGCAGATTAATCGTGTGCCGCAACATTTTTCGTCGACTGTGACATTAGAATGAAAAAGTCCCTTTAGCTTTGTAACTATAGAACCTAGCTTTTCATTTCTCCACTAGTTGGAGAAATGTGGGCCTCCTCCTCCATTTACAGCCCTCCTTCCCTCTCCGAAAGTCTTGTGCGGCAATTCCGACGTTTCCTACCGCCCTAAACTAGCGTTTTAAAGACATAAATCACCGCAATTTTTCATGCCACTTCCAAGGATCTTGATGATTCCAACAGTTGTCGCAAAGTGTGATTGATACATGGAGGTCTTTGTAGTACGAGTTATGTTTCACAGATATTTAACAAGTGGTATATGCAACGCAGATTAATCGTGAGCCGCAAAATTTTTCGTCGACCGCGACAGTAGAATGAAATACGTCCCTTTAGCTTTGTAACGATAGAACCTAGCTTTTCATTTCTCCACTAGTTGGAGAAATGTGGGCCTCCTCCTCCCCTTACAGCCCTCCTTCCCTATCCGAATGAGTCTTCTGCGGCAATTGCGATGTTTCCTACCGCCCTAAACTGGCGTTTTAAAGACACAAATCACCGCAATTTTTCCTGCCAGTTCCAATGATCTTGATGATTCCAACAGTTGTCGCAAAGTGTGATTGATACATGGAGGTCGTCGTAGTACGAGTTATGTTTCACAGATATTTAACAAGTGGTATATGCGACGCAGATTAATCGTGAGCCGCAAAATTTTTCGTCGACCGCGACAGTAGAATGAAATACATCCCTTTAGTTTTGTAACTATGGAACCTAGCTTTTCATTTCTCCACTAGTTGGAGAAATGTGGGCCTCCTCCTCCCCTTACAGCCCTCCTTCCCTCTCCGAATGAGTCTTCTGCGGCAATTGCGGTGTTTCCTACCGCCCTAAACTAGCGTTTTAAAGACACAAATCACCGCAATTTTTCCTGCCAGTTCCAAGGATCTTGATGATTCCAACAGTTGTCGCAAAGTGTGATTGATACATGGAGGTCGTCGTAGTACGAGTTATGTTTCACAGATATTTAACAAGTGTTATATGCAACGCAGATTAATCGTGAGCTGCAAACATTTTCGTCCACTGTGACATTAGAATGAAAGACGTCCCTTTAGCTTTGTAACTATAGAACCTAGCTTTTCATTTCTCCACTAGTTGGAGAAATGTGGCCTCGTCCTCCCCTTACAGCCCTCCTTCCGTCTCCGAATGAGTCCCCTGCGGCAATTGCGACGTTTCCTACCGTTTTAAACACGAGTTTTAAAGACATAAATCACCGCAATTTTCCTGCCAGTTCCAAGGATCTTGATAATTCCAACAGTTGTCTCAATGTGTGACTGATACATGGAGGTCGTCGTAGTACAAGTTATGTTTCACAGATATTTAACAAGTATAAATTAATTTTCTATGACTATAATATCAATGAGTCACAATTGGAGTTAGTCAACTCACACACACACCTGGATGTAAATGTTTGTGAGGGTACTGTACGCAATGATTATACAAGACCATTTGTTGGTAATGTTGGTTGCAGAGTATTGGGCGAAATGCACTCAGTCTCGAATGGAGATCGCTTAAAGAAGACCCATGCGATGTATCTGGGAAGTGGAGTCCACGACATTGGATTGCTTAGGCGTATCAAGGGACGGTTTGACTCCCGATGAAACGTAGCAATTTTTTTTTCTTCACTGGTCGTATTATTTGAATTATATCTCATATGAGGGGCAATATAATGAAGAAAATACCATGTGTATTTGCATGAAGTTTCAATTTGTGTTCCCCGTGTCTGTGATACAATTACCATTCTGCAACGTTCACATTCAACGAGCAGTTGTCATCACCCTTGTGGTCTGGCATTTTGTGACTTGCTATGTTTATTACTGTGAATAACGTCGTTCGCATTATTATTTATCGAGGTTTGACTTGGGCTTCCCAAGCCTGTCCCTCGTCCTTCAAAATGTATTTACAAATAGTAAAGAGTCACATAACACTTCATGGAAATGTTCTCGGTGTTTCTTTTCATTATATTGCCTCTCAAATGTATAAATTAAATAATGTGACCAGTAATGAAAAACAAAATATAAAATAAATGATAAGTATTGGCTGGATTCGAACCATCGACTCGTCCACGATATTCTAGCAAAACGTTAATAGTAATCGCTTGACCACAAAGACTTCTTACGACTGACGTCTACGCACAGATACATCAGTTACATAATAGACACGTATAACTTCTCTTACGATTTTCTCAGAATTGGCACATAGTGTACCTACTTGCACGTTATTTTGTTTTAACGGCCTACTAAATGTGTACAAAGTTTGATGCAAATTGAGATCCCAACGTCGTGGCGTCACCTTGTTAGAAAATTGCAGAAGTGTGTGTGACCAATATCAGATAGCACTATCAGGAAATACTGAACTTCCAGAGCGGGGAGCAGCACGAATGGTCATAGGATTTATCACTCGCTGGAGATAATCAACGATATGGTCTAAAACCTGAACTGGCAGAATAGCTTGAAGGGATATCCCACGAAACCCTACGTTCTAAGTTTCGAGAACCAGTATGAAGTGACAAATCCCCAAATGTACTGCCGTCTCCAAAGTATCGGAACTGTGTGGACAAGACTGACTAATTACAGAACCCACAGAACCATTTAAGTAATCTTTCTTCCCGAGTTCCGTAAGTGAATGGAGCTGGATGGAACTCTGTTATACAGTTGAGTTGGGTGTACTCTCTGCCATGCGCTTCACAGTAATTTGCAAAGTATTGGTTTAAATACAGAACACTCTTTTTTAATTACTAGACGCTTCACTTTATAAAATTTAAAATAACGTTAAAGAACGTATACAACCCCATTAAAAATGCTTGCTCTCGGTTCATACAACAGGTGACATTATTAATTATATAGCAAAATCAAGTGGCCGTCTGCGTACTATTATTAGCAAGAAGGCGCCTTTCTGTATATTTAAATTGGGGATACGTCTGAATTATTCACTGCTTTGAAATTTAGACACACTATACGTCCATACAGACACGTACGTTATGTCAGCGCAGTGAAATCAGTTAACAGAGAATCGTCATTTATCTCTGGAGCTGACCAGAGGTAGCACTTACCTTAAAGTATAAGGTGGCTCCACGCCGTACACATTCAGTCCCTCCGCGAAAGTCATCAAGATAAGCACCACGCACAACGACGACATCCCTCCTTCGTAGCGGCTGCGAAACGAATTCCGAAAATCAGTATTCTTCCTTTTAAGTGTCACTTTCAGTTTCAGAAGAAGAGGTGAACTCACCGTAATACAGAACTCAAGCAGACATATCGGTGAGGCGAGTACATCACGAAGCTGTGGTTGCATTTGTTTCTTCCCCCCGGTTACCACGGAAACATCCACGCCTTGTATCAACAAAATACTTCTCTCGATCTTCGGTTGTTTCCCAAAGGGCCGTAATTTCTTTCGAGTATACAGCGTTATTTACATCCAGTTTTAGTTGGAGTACGGATCATCTTCCTATGTAAAACACTTGAATTTTACTTTTTAAGTCGACGTTTACAAATATGTGTGTGTGCATCCGTGCGTGTGTGTGTGTGTGTGTGTGTGTGTGTGTGTGTGTGTGTGTGTGTGCGCCCGCAAGTATGCGTGTATAAAAGAAGTAACACAAGTGTGTTGATAGCTATAAATTTAAATTAGAATCTCCACCCATATTCTGAAAACCACTGTGAAGTGCATGACAGAGAATACTTATTAATATTGCCCTACATATTAGCGTTTCTGTCTTTGACAAATTCTAGCGTCTGATTACACTTGAAGCTGACGAGTGAATTGGATACCAGCATTCCTGCTCATTCCGTTCAGGTAATGCAGCCGGAGAAAAATAACTACTTAATGAGTTTGTGAGCGTTATGATTAGTCTATGTGTGGGAGTCGTGCGTTCGTGGCCGTAGCATATTACTATGCACATATTCTTTAAAAAAAAAAAAACGTTTAATACAAAGGATGCTTCTACTGCATCAAGAAAAGAAAACGTGTTGTCACTGCCGTGGAAAGTTCAACGTGCGTTGCTTTTGCTGCAGCAAAGGAAAACGTTTCATTCCTGTTGATGACTCTTTGCTGAAAAACTTTTATTTCCCGTCTTGTTTTGTTGTCTTTTTTTTCTTTTTTTGTTTTTTAAAACTTTTTAATACACAAAAAGGTTGTTTTTTTTAATTGTTTGTTTCCACTATTCTTTCCGTGAGATATCTCGGCTTATTGACGGCACTCAACGCTCGTCTTCTCGAGGATTGTTTATTATGGTATACCCCAAGCATATAGCTTTGTCTCGTTTCTTTTTTTCCCCGTTTGTATGTGATCTCCTATGTCGGCAGTTGTCGTCTCTTAGCACTGAGTGCCCAATTGCCGGACACCACACATGATTGTGATGTGGAGTATATTGACGAGAAAAAAAAAGTGCCATCTACGTTATACGTTATTAACAGTCAGACGCAGTGCATACATCTACTTCGTCGTTCCTTGTTCGCTTTTTTTCATCGTCTTTGTCGTTCACAGTGTCGTTATTCTCGATGCTGGTATATGCTTCGCGAACTTTTAGTCTGTATTTGTCAACCTCCGTCAGCAGTTGTGCTTGTGTGGCTAGATATACTCTGTAGCCCCGGTAAGATGGCGCATCTTCGGCTTGAATTAGGTAATGCAGAGTATGTCCTGTCAGCCATGTGCATATATTTTTCTTCGTGATGGGGTAGTAAGTGCCATCAGGTTGCAACACCGATGTGGTGGAGATTGTCTGTCTAGCTGTCCTGCAGATAGAGGCAAGGTTCATTCTGCACCATTCCCAGACCAATTTATTTTCTCCGCAGACACATCAGTGTAGCAAGTTGTCTATGAGGGCACACTCCCCACAACTGTCAGTTGCCGACAATCGTATTCTGTGTAATTTTTCTTTCGTAGGTATGGTCTCATTAACTACTTTATACCACGTTGATCTGATATTTGTTCCGAGCACTTTGTTGTGGATGTTCTTCCAGATCTGAGCCCAATACCTTAGGGCAGGCTGTTCCAGCACGTCGGCTACGCTGTGAGCCGCGGAGGGCTCCCTGCTCCAGGGAGCCGCGTCGCTCGCTGTGACCAGTCAAATGGGCCGGCACGCCGGCACGTGACACGGCTGGCTGAAGCAGGCGGCAAGGCAATCGTTTTGATGTGCCAGCTGCGTTTTACGAAATCGACAACCTCGTACTCTTAGCTGCTAAGGCGTGGTGACATGCTACACCAGGAAATACGACGTTCACGAAATAAATAAGAAACAACTGTTTTACAAGAAATTGCATACTAAATTTATTGGGCCTCTGTAGCTTGACATTTTCTTTTCATTACAAGTTCGGAAATATCAGGCATCGAACTGTTCGCAGCGTTAATGAGGAGAATGGCTTACATTGTTGCATCCTGAAGAAACGATCGTTCCTTACTGTTTACTCTTTTCATTGCTGAGAAAAGCTGCTCACGACAATACGTAGATCTAAATATGCACATGATCTTAGTGGCATTGTTGTGAATCTTGGGAAATGTTTTTTTGCTGTAATGAACGATACCATCGTGACAAATCCAACTTGTTGTAGTGCCTCTCTTTCAACAAAGTTGAATTTTACAAATCAGTAATCTCCAATTGAAGAGACGATGACAAGTCATTGGGGGAAACTGAAAAAGCAGTGCTGAACACCTTAAGTTCCATTTCCAAACTAGTTAGGTCTCGGAATCGTGTTTCAAACGACTTGATGAGCTGCTTTAACTTTGCTTGGATGTTCTTCAGGTTTTAAAGAAGCAGGACGATTGAACATCTGCCTTTCAAATAAACGTGACTTTTCCATGAACGCTTTGATCTGGTCGTGCATGTCAACGATTAGCTGCCCTTTGCCCTGCAACGACAGATTTAAATTATTCAGATGCATAGTTATGTCAGCTAAGAAAGCCAGGTCTGACATCCATTTTATATCTTTCAGACAACGCATTTCTTCTCCTTTCATTTCGAGAAAAAGGGATATTTCCTCACAAATGGCAAAGAAAACATCAAGAAAATTTTGCCGACGAACTGTACTGTGGCGAGGTATATCCCCATACTCCGCTTCCATGTTTTTCAGGAATCCTTTGAATTGGCGATGATCCATACTGTGACACCCCACAAAATCCACACACTTCACGACACCTTTCATTACTCCACTTAGTCATAGCCGTCATCGAACACGGATTATTGCGTCAGCTGCAGCTGCATGCGGCCAGGGGGCAGTGAGTTTGCTTCCCCCCTCCACGCGGGCTCCAAGCTGCCGCAGTGAGCGCTCCGGAGCGCTCCGGCTCCCTGGAGCTCGGTTGGAACAGCCTGCCGTAGGGGTATTTCGTTCCAATGCGGTTTACTCTTCCACCAGTATTCACTATCCGGTATAGTTGGGCGGTTGTAAGGTCCTGTAGTGGTGCGCTCAGTTTCGCTCGGAGGTAACTAATCACGAGCAGAAACATCCTGATGTGTGAGACCTGAGCTTCTCCTGGCGTAAACTATGTTCAAAGTACTTACGGGCATTCAGCCAGGTTGAATTTTCGACAACTGCAGTTGTCGAAAATTCAACCTGGCTGAATGCCTGTAAGTACTTTGAACATCCTGATGTGGTTGGCTTTGTAGTGGGTTTCCCCTAGGTTTATCGGTATTGCCATATTAGTAGGTGTATACAACCGTAGGGCCATATGGAGCGCGCTGTCTGGGTAGTCTTGAAACAGCTGAATATTTCTCCGGATAAGAAGAGCCTTGCATTTAATTTCAACATCTATTAGCCCTAGGCCCCATTTCTCTGGTGGGAGAGTAATAACATTAAATCCCACTTTGAATATTTCGCCCCCTCCAAATATACCAACCAATTGCCGTCATTATTTGCTTGGAAACGCTGTTGACCACAGGGATTGTCTGCCCTACATACCATATTTTCGAAAGTATCGTTTTATTGATAAACTGTACTCTTTGTATGAGGTCCTATTCCCTGCCTTTATTTTGCTGGAGACAACCTCTCGTCATAGCCAGAAGCTCTTGCCAGTTGTCCATTGTAGTTTTCAGAGGGCAGCGACTCATTCGTACTCCCAACAGCTTGGTACTCTCGTGTACTACATATGGGCAATTGTCATCGATTCTAAACCCTCTGCCGATCGGTATTAGTTTAGTCTTTCTATAATTGAGCTTTGAGCATGAGGTTCTCCCGTACACTATTAGTGACTTCTTGTAGGCCTCGCTCCGAACGTACGATACCACTTACGTCATCCGCGTATGCCACACAGTTTACAGTCGTCGAATACAGGGTTAAGCCCTCAAGTGTACGGTTCAGCAAACGGACAAGCAGCTCAATGACAATGACAAAAAGAGGCATTGATATGGGGCACCCTTGTCGTACAGATCGCTCAATAGCTATTTGCCGGGAGAGTTGCCCATTGATGACGATCCTTGAGCAAGCAGAGGTGTACGTATTTGTGACCATCGTAATAAAACCGTCACCAAAACCTAAATGGTTCATAATTTGAAAAAGATAGCTGTGCGAAATCCTGTCAAAGGCTTTGCATTGATCTAGAGCTAAAATTGCTGCCTCCGGTTGGGTAATAGCACTAAAGGAGATGATCTCCCTATAATCTGCGAGACTTATAAAGATCGTTCGACCAGGGACGGCTGTTGTCTGGCTGTCATGTATGATTTTCTGTAAAACATGTTTAATTCTCGCTGCTAGAACGCGAGCCACAATTTTGTAATCGGAGTTGAGGAGGGAAATGGGACGAAATTTATTGACATCATCTGGTGGGTATTCTTTGGGGACGAGTACAATTAGACTATCACTGAATCCTGCTGGTAGTTGCCGACGTGCTTTAATTTCATTACATATGTTCAGAAAGCAATGTTCGAGTAAGTACCAGAATTGTTTGTAGAATTCAATGGGTAGGCCATCTTCCCCGGGCTATTTATTACCCTGAGCCTTCCTCAAAGCCTCCCGAAGTTCGTCCTCAGTGACATCACTTAGTAATAGTTGTCTGTCCGTCTCGTCGAGGGTCGCCTGTAAGGTAGTTTTTCCTGGTCGCAATTGCCTCGTCATTCGTGGGCTCCGACATGTACAGCCGTCGGTAATAGTCGGTTATACGTCCTCTTTCGCAAGATGGAAGGAGGATGGGCTTTCGCCATAGGCGATGTTACCATCGCGAGAACGTATTTTAATTCTTTCCAGCTATCTTCGTTTCGATAGTGTTAGCTTCGCCTTAATCCTTTTGATCTGTACAAAGTTCTCCTGTGTGACACGAGTAGCAGAATACAGCTCACGGAGACATCTAAAATAAAATTCGAAAAGCTCTTTCTGCTGCCGGTTGCTTTCATAGCTGTAATCTTTCAAGCAATTAATAAGTTTGGACATTGCGCAGAGGCACCACCACAGCGTGACCGACGGGACAGTTTGTTGGCGCCGTGAGCAGAGATCCCATACTTACTGCATCCGTTCTCTTGAACCTTGATCATTGAGTTCAGCTTCCAACCTGCTCTGCCACGGCACGTTCCCTGCTGTACCATTCGGATTGTACAGTGATATGCCTCGTGGTCGGAGAAGTACAACGGCCACTTCTCCGTTGCAGAGATCTTGTCCCTCAGGCGTTTCCCTACATAAATTCTGTCTATTCGGCTGGCAGTTTGAGCGGTAAAATACGTAAAACACTGTCGGTCCCCGTTCAGGATTTCCCAGGTGTCTTCTAGGTCCATCAGTCGGACAGTTTCGGCAAGTGTCGCACAACCGTTAAAATTCGGCCATTGGTCTTTAGGCTTTAAAATACAATTAAAATCCCCGCCGACGACCACGCCCTCCTCATTCCTCCGTAAAAGATACAATACGTCAGTAGCGTAAAAAGGTGCTCTGGCAGCTCTATTTTGATTCCCCGAGGCAGCATAGATGTTTATCAGTCTAGTCTTTCCACGTCCGATACAATAATACCCTCTTTGAATAACAGAGCTGTGCCTGAGGAGCTATCTGGGATGGTATTTTTCAGTACGTCATACCCAGGAAAGTCAGGTAGAAAATGGTGATCCACCTCTTCCAGCATCGCGATGTCTGCATCACAGCTCTACAAGTAATCGCGGAGACTGTGTATCTTCTGCTCTGAAGTTATTTTGTTTATGTTTACAGTGACTATCTTGTAGTCCTGAAAAGTAGGCATGCAGTTAGCTATGTTAAAAGTCTCTGACCAGTCAGCACAAGCATGATGTGCGGTGAGGAAATTAATACGTATCCGAATCATCATCTTTTCTCAGATTCGTTGAAAGCTGTCGTGTCACAATTCCTCTGTCCCGGCTGGCATAGCCTCCTTTGATGGTTCAGAATTAGTCAGTCCTCGATCCACCAACATGTCCTCAATATCATCAGTCCAGCTGCCTGCATTGGATATGTCCATCTTCTGATCTGAGCCCTTTCCCGTTGGACACTGTTCTTTTCGCCTCTCTGTCAGAAGCTGCTGAGAGACCCGACCCTCGTCTGGTGCAGCGTGATTTCCGACCCCAGAGTTCGGCGTGGTCACTGTTATCGCCCGGTCGTGACCACTCGATTGCTTCTCATCTGTCCTCCCAAGAGTTGCATCAGTTAATTCTCGGGCAATCTGCGCACCTTTCTCGCGCAGCAGTGGAGCTGTTTTCTCAGCATCCTTGTGAGCGATCCGTCGCTTTTTGTGTTTTTTTAGGAGAAACCTCCACCCTTTCATCTGCCACAGAGCTGCAGACTGGTAACCCGGTGTTGTCGTCGCATCCCATTGATTTAGAATCCGCTCCTTTGTCGGTGCGTGGATCATCCTCGACATCTTGGGTTTTCTCGCCAACCTGGGCGCTAACCAAACACGTAGCCTCCGGATCGTTCAGTTTCATCGTCACTTCGGGGGAGGTGTCAGCGTTGCCCTCTGGGGTGGCAGTCTCCATTGGTGCCTGGTCAGCTTCGGTGGTGTTCACAGTTGTGCCCATGTGAGTGACCTCCGTCGCTGCCATGGTCGAACGGACTGCCGCCACATAAGTTAGAGGCATTGATGACATCTTGTTACTATGAACACTTTCGCCTGGTGGCAACTGCGTCACTCGTTTTGTACGCATTGTGCGTGAACATGATCAGTTGCACCACATCCAGAACAAGTGCGAGGCTGCCCATCGTATATAACAATGGCCCTGTATCCACAGATCGTAATATATGATTGAATGCGTTTCTCCAGTTCTATTATCACCTGTCGAACACCGTTCAAGACAGGAACTTTGAAGGACATCCACATTTCCGCAATATTGCTGATAACCGTGCCATAATTTTTCAACACTGCATTTAATTCGTCGGCAGGAACTTAAAAAGGTAGTTCGAAAATTCTAACTGTGCGGACACTAAATCCTCCACGCGGTACCTGAACTTCGCCCACATTACCATCGCTGTGAGTAAATTTAAGGCTACCACCGCATTCTTGAACAATTTGATAGCATATTTCGGCAGTTTTAAACTTTATGTGTGCAGTACTGCTAACGATCGAAAGATGTACACCAATTATTTCATCAAAAGATCGTTTCGAAACATTCTCAATCCATGCTTCGAGTTCGTAAGCTTTAGGTCGCGCATATTTCGGATCAAAACGTAATTTCAAAGTATCTTTTCGAGCAAGTTCATTCACAGTCAATTCGTGACATTTTTCACACAATAACCCTTAGCTGTGTACGCTACAATCGCGTCAACTCACCGTAAACAGCGCTCAGCCGGCAGCAGCGGAGACGTAAACACCAGCGCACGTCCGCTCGCCACGGCCGCCGAGGGCCGACTGCCAAACTGAGCTACCAAGCACGACTCACGATCTGTCATCAAAAGCTTCAATTCTACCACTACCTCGTCTCACAGTACAGGCAGAACTGAAGCTGTGAGGAGGGATCGTGAGTCACGCTTGGGTTGCTCAGTTGGTAAGAGCACTTGCGCGCGAAAGTCAAAGGTCCCAAGTTCAAGTTTCGTTCCGCCACACTGTTTTAATCTGCCAGGAAGTTTCCTCGAGGTTTTCTAGTTTTCGTATCGCTACTTGCCAAGAGACAGAAAATCGCCAACGTAGCTCCTCCATATTCGCTGACATCACCCATTATTTCATCTCGTGCATCTGCCTCAGCAGACCCAATCTCCACGATGGGTTTCCAAGTTTCAGCTGTGGCAAGCAATTTCCATGTTCAGCGAGGTTTGCACATGAGAACGCTGTGTAGTCACTGTTCGCAGACCCAGTTCGTCGCCAGGATCTGGAGCAGCCACTCTGCGTTGCAATCGCCTACTCATGCAGGTGGTTCTCCGCTGTTGGGAACACCTTTGGAGACCGACCTGGAAGCCGGCCCTCCAGCCACTGGAGCAGTCACGTCTGGTCCTCTGGCAGGGCGCCTCGGAGGTTCCCATCAGTCTTCGATGTCGCATCTGCTCCAGCATTGGAGTCTGTCCCTACGGACATCAGCGCGTACCCTGCGCCCCGTCTCCAGTCGGTGTTTCCAGCTACGTGCAGGGTAAATGCCAGGGTGCGTGCAGAAGGACATCACCGGCGTTCTCAGTCTCTGTATGCCACGACGATGCCGAGTTTTGGGAGGAAGAATGTTGTGTTATCAACTGCCGACACTCCCAGAAAGAGACCCACAACTGCAACGATGCTGCAAGCCACGGCAGAGCCAATCGCAACAGGACTAGGGCCACGCCCCTCACTGATCTCAGGGACTACCGCCTCGTTTAGTACACCATCGCAAGCGCTCCTGTCCGTGATGCAGCGTCAAGGGTAACCGCAGCCATGGTCTCCGAGTTGATAGTCCATGCTGCTGCAAACGTCTTCGAACTGTTGGTGCTGATGGTTGTTGTCTTGCAAACGTCCCCATCTGTTGACTCAGGGATCCAGACGTGGCTGCACGATCCGTTACAGCCATGCGGATAAGATGCCTGTCATCTCGACTGCTACGACTGCTAATGATACGAGGTCGTTGGGATCCAGTACGGCGTTCCATGTTACCCTAATGATCCCACCGATTCCATATTCTGCTAAGAGTCATTGGATCTCGACCAACGCGAGCAGCAATGTCGTGATACGATAAGCCGCAGTTGCGATAGGCTACAATCCGACCTTTATCAAAGTCGGAAACGTGATGATACAACATTTCACCAGGCAACGCCGGCCAACTGCTGTTTGTGTATGAGAAATCCGTTGGAAACTTTCCTCGTGTCAGCACGTTCAGGTGTTGCCACCGGCGCCAGCCTTGTGTGAATGCTCTGAAAAGCTGTACAAGCAATGATCACACGCACGGCACAGCGGACACACCAGGAACCGCGGTGTTGACCGTCGAATGGCGCTAGCTGCGCAGCATTTGTGCACCGCCGCCATCAGTGTCAGCCAGTTTGCCGTCGCATACGGAGCTCCATCGCAGTCTTTAACACTGGTAGCATGCCGCGACAGCGTGGACGTGAACCGTATGTGCAGTTGACGGACTTTGAGCGAGGGCGTATAGTGGACATGCGGGAGGCCGGGTGGACGTACCGCCGAATTGCTCAACACGTGGGGCGTGAGGTCTCCACAGTACCTCGATGTTGTCGCCAGTGGTCGGCGGAAGGTGCACGTGCCCGTCGACCTGGGACCGGACCGCAGCGACGCACGGATGCACGCCAAGACCGTAGGATCCTACGCAGTGCCGTAGGGGACCGCACCGCCACTTCCCAGCAAATTAGGGACACTGTTGCTCCTGGGGTATCGGCGAGGACCATTCGCAACCGTCTCCATGAAGCTGGGCTGCGGTCCCGCACACCGTTAGGCCGTCTTCCACTCACGCCCCAACATCGTGCAGCCCGCCTCCAGTGGTGTCGCGACAGGCGTGAATGGAGGGACGAATGGAGACGTGTCGTCTTCAGCGATGAGAGTCGCTTCTGCCTTGGTGCCAATGATGCTCGTATGCGTGTTTGGCGCCGTGCAGGTGAGCGCCACAATCAGGACTGCATACGATCGAGGCACACAGGGCCAACACCCGGCATCATGGTGTGGGGAGCGATCTCCTACACTGGCCGTACACCTCTGGTGATCGTCGAGGGGACACTGAATAGTGTACGGTTTATCCAAACCGTCATCTAACCCATCGTTCTACCATTCCTAGACCGGCAAGGGAACTTGCTGTTCCAACAGGACAATGCACGTCCTCATGTATCCCGTGCCACCCAACGTGCTCTAGAAGGTGTAAGTCAACTACCCTGGCCAGCAAGATCTCCGGATCTGTCCCCCATTGAGCATGTTTGGGACTGGATGAAGCGTAGACTCACGCGGGCTGCACGTCCAGCACGAACGCTGGTCCAACTGAGGCGCCAGGTGGAAATGGCATGGCAAGCCGTTCCACAGGACTACATCCAGCATCTCTACGATCGTCTCCATGGGAGAATAGCAGCCTGCATTGCTGCGAAAGGTGGATATACACTGTACTAGTGCCGACATTGTGCATGCTCTGTTGCCTGTGTCTATGTGCCTATGGTTCTGTCAGTGTGATCATGTGATGTATCTGACCCCAGGAATGTGTCAATAAAGTTTCCCCTTCCTGGAACAATGAATTCACGGTGTTCTTATTTCAATTTCCAGGAGTGTAGTAATCAGCACTCCGAATTTAAGTTACACTTCTTTTTTATTACTTTTGTTGCAATATCACGTAACTCACAAAACATCACTTCACAATATAAAACGTACTTGAAAATATCTTCCTCAAAGTTCACATTTTGTAAACTGACTTCAACTTGCGACTTTTCAACATGACGACCAAGACTTGAATCTCTAATAACCGCTTACGCGCCCAAAAATCAGATTTACAAGTACGTCAAAGATCATAGTTAAAAAAGTAAGAATTCACATAAGAATAATATCATTGCAATATAAACATATCGATCTATCAAAGTACCTCTACATCAATGAAATCAAATCTGAATGTTGTCTCAGAAATATGTTAACTACTTCACAGAAACACAGTAAAATATTGCTGGTATCGAGAGGTTGTGGTGAGGTGCCGTAATGATTACGTAATTCAAGTAGCATTACAACGTTCAAACGAGAATTGTATTTTCTACTGGAATCAGCAAATGTGGAGCCCTACTGTTATTAGTCCCGCAGTGATTGGAAGTCCATAGGCCTACTTTTAATTTGTTACGCCTGTACTGAGGTACAATAAAATTAAACGCATGCCAAAATAATCAGTTGCATAAGGCACCTCTTCTTTTATGAAAAGAGGACTGTTACGAGACTAAATGCTATAAACAACTCGTTGTACCATTTATATCGAGTATTGATCTTAAATGCCGGCTGCGATGGCCGAGTGGTTCTAGGCGCTTCAGTCCGGAACCGCGCTACTGCTACGGACGCAGGTTCGAATCCTGCCTCTGGCATGGGTGTGTGTGATGTCCTTAGGTTAGGTTAGGTTACTTAAGCCTCGGGCATGGATGTGTGTGATGTCCTTAGGTTAGTTAGCTTTAAGTAGTTCTAAGTTGTAGCGGACTGCTCAGAGCCATTTGAACCATTTTGATCTTAAATTGAATGCGAAGGAGGCATTCAACAGAAAGAGGAGACTCTGATGTGGCAAATTAGATAAAGGACTAAGAAAAAGACTTGGCAAATATTTTGGGAGTGTGGCACTATGTTGTTGTTCTGGTCTTCAGTCCCGAGATTGGTTTGATGCAGCTCGCCATGCTACTCTATCCTGTGCAAGCTTCTTCATCTCCCAGTACCCACTGCAACCTACATCCTTCTGAATCTGCTTAGTGTATTCATCTCTTGGTCTCCCTCTACGATTTTTACCCCCACGCTGCCCTCCAATACGAAATTGGTGATCCTTTGATGATGACTCAGAACATGTCCTACCAAACGATCCCTTCTTCTTATCAAGTTGTGCCACAAACTCCTCTTCTCCCCAATCCTATTCAATACCTCCTCATTAGTTATGTGATCTACCCAACTAATCTTCAGCATTCTTCTGTAGCACCACATTTCGAAAGCTTCTATTCTCTTCTTGTCCAAACTATTTATCGTCCATGTTTCACTTCCAGACAGGGCTACACTCCATACAAATAGATTCAAAAAAGACTTCCTGACACTTAAATCTATACTCGATGTTAACAAATTTCTCTTCTTCAAAAAGGCTTTCCCTTCCATTGCCAGTCTACAGTTTATATCCTCTCTACTTCGACCATCATCAGTTATTTTTCTCCCCAAATAGTTTCATTTCCCAATCTAATTCCCTCAGCATCACCTGACTTAATTCGACTACAGTCCATTAACCTCGTTTTGCTTTTGTTGATGTTCATCTTATATCCTCCATTCAAGACACTGTCCATTCCGTTAACATCGAGAATAGATTTAAGTGTCAGGAAGTCGTTTCTGAAAGTATTTGTATGGAGTGTAGCCATGTATGGAAGTGAAACATGGACGATAAATAGTTTGGACAAGAAGAGAACAGAAGCTTTTGAAATGTTGTGCTACAAAAGAATGCTGAAGATTAGATGGGTAGATCACATAACTAATGAGGAGATATTGATAAGGATTGGGGAGAAGACAAGTTTGTGGCACAACTTGACCAGAAGAAGGGATCGGTTGGTAGGACATGTTCTGAGGCATCAAGGGATCACCAATTTATTATTGGAGGGAAGCGTGGAGGGTAAAAACCGTAGAGGGAGACCAAGAGATGAATACACTAAGCAGATTCAGAAGGATGTAGGTTGCGGTAAGTACAGGGAGATGAAGAAGCTTGCACAGGATAGAGTAGCATGGAGAGCTGCATCAACCAGTCTCAGGAATGAAGACCACAACAACAACAGTTTCCATTTCATCAATAATAAATTTAACTTTATGATATTATCGAGAATTACTCAACAAGTCACTCTCCTCTTCTATTTTTTCAGGTATGGTTTTAAATACCATACAAACAGAATTTCCGGTTGTAGTTGTACATAACTTCTTTAGGAGGAAGTTAATATTGCATGATTTATTACACGATATTTTGATACGCTCCACACTTTGTTACCATCTTTGGCATTCACATGACCATTAAAATGGACATTCATCGAACTTGGAACGAAAATTTTTGGGAAATAAACATACCACCTTGACCCAAAAATGCGTAAATATCTAAAACTGTCAAACACTTTGTCAGTCCACAACTCGGAAGAACCTTGAACACTGATCTCCGAGTACGACTGAGCAGTAAAACATATGTGTCGTACCTATGAACCCAAAAACATTAATGTAACTTGAAATGTGATAACATGGAGCGAGCTAATTTCACAGTGTGTCAATCTGCTTCCTCAGCAACACCATTTTGCTTGGGAGGTATCGGGAGACGTGAGACGAAACTCAGCACCACGATCACGTAGCACTGCAGTTACCGTGTTACAATTGAGGCTCTGACAGCCATAAGGGCCCAAAGCCCAGAAACAAAGTTTTGAGAAAAACAGATGTTTGCGAAAATCAAATTTATAGACAAACCAACAGTCTCAGAGGTCTGGATTGTTTCTTAAGCGTCCTACTATGCCTATAAAAAGTAATTTACCTACTTCATGTTGTGAAATATTAATTAATATTTAAAATTATATTTATTATTAAAGTTGATTCATGATAATTCCATATATAGGTAGGTAACGATAGTTCCGGGTGTGCTAGTTCTGCAGCTCCGCAGGAGAGCTTCTGTGAAGTTTTGAAGGTAGGAGACGAGGTACTGGAGAAACTACAGCTGTGAGGACGGGGCGTGAGTCTTGCTTGGTCGGGACCTCTGAATTTCGCGGGCGAGTTTCGGTCCCACGCACAGTTTCAATCTGCCAGGAAGTTTCATACAGTGAACACTCCGCTGCAGAGTGAAAATTTCACTCTGGAAAGAATAGTTGCGGTGTCACCGCCAGACACCACTCTTGCTAAGTGGTAGCCTTTAAATCGGCCGCGGTCCGTTAGTATACTTCGCAAAAACAGACATAATGTCTTTTGGGACAACAGCAATCAGTGAAATTATAATGTTACTTAAAAACCGTCTTGATTGCAAATATCTTTATTCATATGACCGGTTTCGGTTCATTCAGAACCATCTTCAGATCTGATATTTCAGTTACAGGAGTAACCCGTCCAAATCCAGCAGACGTAGCATGTGAAATCTGCTGGATTTGGACGGGTTACTCCTGTAACTGAAATATCAGATCTGAAGATGGTTCTGAATGAACCGAAACCGGTCATATGAATAAAAATATTTGCAATCAAGACGGTTTTTAAGTAACCGTTAGTATACGTCGGACATGCGTGTCGCCACTATCAGTTGATTGCAGACCGAGCGCCGCCACACGACAGCTCTAGTCTAGAGAGAGTCCCTAGCACTCGCCCCAGTTGTACAGCCGACTTTGCTAGCGATGGTTCAATGTCTACATACGCTCTCATTTGCAGAGACGACAGTTTACTATAGCCTCCAGCTACGTCATTTGCTACGAGCTAGCAAGGCGCCATGTTCAGTTACTATTGATATTGATATTGTGAACCATGTACCTTCAAGAACGACGTTCATCATTAATGGATTAATGTTAGGTATCAAACTAATTTCGTCCGCTTTCTGAATTCTAATTCCTTGTTATGTTCCAGACCTCACGTCAGTATAGTTCTTCCCTCCTCACGCCAGCCTGCGTGAGCTAAAACGCGTGCATTTTGGCCTCCCTTCGTAAGACGGTGTTGGCTCTTCTGCCAACACAACAATAGTGTTTTTTGGCAGTTGTAATGCTTGTAAATAATACGAAATTAAAATCAGAGCGTAGGAAAAAGATGCTAAATTCACCATACACATAGTTCTGATGTATTCCAAAAGTTTATTGTCCTCTTATTATCATTCTCATTAAGCACATCCTATGGCTTGAGGTTCAGATAAAACTGTCGAAGTAGTACTACTACATACACACATCAAAAAGTTTTGTATCACTCCAGTTCCCAGAACTCCCGAAGGTAGACGTTGACTGTGGGTACTGTATCACAGACACAGTCCCTTTGTTCAGCGATGTCAGTAAAGCCGCCCAAAGATGTAAACAAGCATGCATGAGCAGCATCTATTAGACGGAGGAGGTAATTCCTCCAGGAAGGAGGTACACGGCTCGTGATGTCTGTAGTTCAACCATGCCTAGACGGTCAATACCGGGCTTAGATCGCGTCCACATTGTGCCGGGAAGGGCTCTCAACAAGGGAAGTGTCCAGGCGTCTCGGAGTGAACCAAAGCGACGTTGTTCCGACATGGAGGAGATACAGGGAGACAGGAACTGTCGATGACATGCCTCGCTCAGGCTACCCACAGGCTGCTACTGCAGTGGATGACCGCTACCTACGGATTATGGCTCGGAGGAAACCTGACATCAAAGCCACCATGTTGAATAACGCTTTTCATGCAGCCACAGGACGTCGTGTTATGACTCAAATTGTGCGCAATAGGCTGCATGATGCGCAACTTCACTTCCGTCGTCCATGGCGAGGTCCGTTTTTGCAACCACGATACCGTGCACCGCGGTACAGATGGTCCCAACAACATGATGAATGAACCGCTCACGACTGGAATCAGGTTCTCTTCACTGGTGCGTGTCGCATATGCCTTCAACCAGACAATTGTTGGAGACGTGCTTGGAGGCAACCCGGTCAGGCTGAACGCCTTAGAAACACTGTCCAGCGAGAGCAGCAAGGTGGAGGTTCCCTGCTGTTTCAGGGTGGCATTATGGGGGGCGACGTTCGCCGCTGGTGGTCATGGAAAGCACCGTAATGGTTGTACGATACGTGAATGCCATCCTCCGACCGACAGTGAAACCATATCGCCAGCATATTGGCTAGGCATTCGTCTTCATGGACGACCATTCGCGCCTTCATCTTGCAAATGATTTCCTTCAGGATAACGGCATCGCTTGACTAGAGTGTCCAGCATGTTCTCCAGGCATGAACCCTATCGAACATGCCAAGGATAGATTGGAAGGGCTGCTTATGGGAGACGATATCCACCAACCACTCTGAATGATGTACACTGAATCACCGTTGAGGAGGGGGACAACAGTGCCTTGATGAACTTGTAGATAGTATGCCACGACGAATACAGGCATGCATCAATGCAAGAGGAGGTGCTACTGGGTATTGGATGTAGCAGTGTGGACCACCACCTCTGAAGGTCTCGCTTTATGGTGGTACAACATGCAATGTATGGTTTTCATGAGCAATAAAAAGGGCGGAAATGATGTTTATGTGGATCTCTATTCCAATTTTCACATCTAGAGGAAGACAACGGAATACGAATTACTATATGTGTGGTATCGATAGCAACGCATAGTTTCAAAGGTTGGCACTAGCACGAGACACAGACGACAGCGCCCTCTAGCCTGTGCTCTCGAGGTCTACGAGCTCTGCGACTGCTTCAGCCTTTTTCATTAGGTGCAGTCAGCCAGGAAACTTCGCTTCAGTTTGCTCTCCGTACGACGGGTCGAAGACTTCGCGTCTGTACAAACTTATGTATTCTTTCTCGCACCAGTAAACCATTTTTAAACTCGCTGCAGTACCGACGTATTTTTCCTGCTCCTTCTCCTACCCAACCGCCGCCTTCCAGGCGGGATACAAAAATATTACTCTGCTTCCTAAAGCATATAGAGCGTGAATCAATATTTAAGGATACAGGGTACTTATGAATGGTGGAAAAGTCGATTTTCGTATATGTTTATTAAATTCTATAACATTTCCTGGTTACATTGATATATACAGTATAGGGTTTGAAATGAAAAATGACCTATATACAGGGTGTTACAAAAAGGTGCGGCCAAAGTTTCAGGAAACATTCCTCACACACAAAGAAAGAAAATATGTTATGTGGACATATGTCCGGAAACGCTTGCTTTCCCATGTTAGAGCTCATTTTATTACTTCTCTTCAAATCACATTAATCATGGAATGGAAACACACAGCAACAGAACGTACCAGCGTGACTTCAAACACTTTGTTACAGGAAATGTTCAAAATGTCCTCCGTTAGCGAGGATACGTGCGTCCACCCTCTGTCGCATGGAATCCCTGCTGCGCTGATGCAGCCCTGGGGAATGGCGTATTGTATCACAGCCGTCCACAATACGAGCACGAAGAGTCTCTACATTTGGTACTGGGGTTGCGTAGATAAGAGCTTTCAAATGCCCGCATAAATGATAGTTAAGAGGGCTGAGGTCAGGAGAGCGTGGAAGTCATGGAATTGGTCTTCCTCTACCAATCCATCGGTCTCCGAATCTGTTGTTGAGAAGCATACGAACACTTCGACTGAAATGTGCAGGAGCTCCATCGTGCATGAACCACATGTTGTGTCGTACTTGTAAAGGCACGAGTTCTACCGGACAGGTAGAGTATCCCGTATGAAATCATGATAACGTGCTCCATTGAGAGTAGGTGGAAGAACATGGGGCTCAGTCAAGACATCATCAACAATGCCTGCCCAAACATTCACAGAAAATCTGTGTTGTCGACGTAATTGCACAATTGCGTGCGGAGTCTCGTCAGCCCACACATGTTGATTGTGAAAATTTACAATTTGATCACGTTGGAGTACATACTGACGAAAATAAAATGAGCTCTAACATGGAAATTAAGCGTTTCTGGACACATGTCCACATAACATATTTTCTTCATTTGTGTCTGAGGAATGTTTCCTGACAGTTTGGCCATACCTTTTTGTAACACCCTGTACACGAAATTTTAAAATTACGGTCGTGTGTGCTGCCACACCTCCTATATTTCTGTTACAGAAACCAGTATTATTTCCTCAAGAACTGTGAACTTTCTGTTTCCAGCGATTATAAGTATGATACATTGTATATGTTGGTAACAGTGCAGAATTCTAGTGTCTGTAAATGATTATCTTTGCTAGTATTTACTTTTTTTCACTGCAGCAGTTTGTTCACCTGTTACTGAATGTTTGTTGCCCAAGTGCTACATATGTTTGTGGAAGTACATATCCTTTAGTGTGTAATAGATACGAACTATGCCACGCATCAATAAATTCAATAAAAGGAAATTCCGTGCTAACCAGTTCACAAAGAAAGCAAGCCACACTGTTGAAAGTAACCTATGTATCAGTTCTTCAGGGACAGAACTCCCACATGGCACACATCCTGGTGATTCAAATTTTTATGTTAACAATGGCACTGTTTGTAGTGCATTTGTTGTTCTTATCTTCTTTGATAAAGGAAGTGGCGAAATGTAAACAATGTGATGCTGTAAGCTGCCTGGAAATAACTGAACAACGAAGTAGTAGGAAAGGTTTAGTGTCAAACTTAGGTGTTCTGTGTAGATCCTGCAATAAATCCACCTCGAAAATGGCTTCGAACGATGTGCATAATTCATATGACGCGAATTTGAAGTTTTTGAATGCAATGCATGCAATTGGAAAAGGAAAAAAGTCCGCTCAAACGTTTTGTGATTTGATGGACCTTCCTTCTCCCAGTAGGTTCAGCACGTACGTACTTTTAGGTGCCTTGAAGGTTGTGTCTAAACCATCTATGAAATGTGCAGTAGAAGAAACTGTAAATATTAGTGGAACCAGGAATATTTCTGTTCCACTTGATGGGACAAGGCAATGTCGAGAACATTGTTGTTTGAATGGTGTTGTTAGCGCTACTTCTCTGAAGAATGGACAAGTTGCTGAAGTTGAGTGCTTATCGAAGTACTGCCGCACCTGCAATGGTAACACTGAATGTCATATCATCAGTGTTCCAAGAATTATGATGGCTACAGTGGTGGTATGCAGTGTGATAGAGCTCTAAGCATATTTCAGAGGTCGGTGCACATTCATAACATTGGATATACGAAGTACCTAACCGATGGGACTCTAAAGCTGTCAATAAAATTAAAGAGTTCAATGTATATGGTGATACCTCAGTAAAAAACGTGGGTGTTGTGGACATGTGCAAAAGGAGATGGCTGCTAGATTGAGGCAGCTACGAAGAGAAATGAAAGTTGCAATGTGATGGAAAATCTGTCTGGCCAAGGCAGATTAACAGAAACTGAAATAGACCATCTTCAGAGTTATTATAGACTGGCAACTAGACGAACTGGACCTCTGAATGATGTAAAAGCAATGAGAAAAGCTGTTAGGGCCACCTACTTCCATAAGTTGCCCACAGATGAGCACCCTGTTTACAGGCTTCGCCCTAAAGGAGCAGATTCTTGGTGTGGTTACCAAAAAGCAAAAGAAAGTGGTCAAATATAGCATCATAAGCACTCTCTTCCTGAGCCCTTATGAATGAAATGAAACCGAATTTTCAGAGACCTGAGTGACACTGTCTTCATGGGTTGCACTCAGAATACAAATGATAGTTTCAACCATTACATATGGGAAAGATAACCCAAGAATGTTTTTCTAGGGTTAAATACACTCCTGGAAATTGAAATAAGAACACCGTGAATTCATTGTCCCAGGAAGGGGAAACTTTATTGACACATTCCTGAGGTCAGATACATCACATGATCACGCTGACAGAACCACAGGCACGTAGACACAGGCAACAGAGTATGCACAATGTCGGCACTAGTACAGTGTATATCCACCTTTCGCAGCAATGCAGGCTGCTATTCTCCCATGGAGACGACCTTAGAGATGCTGGATGTAGTCCTGTGGAACGGCTTGCCATGCCACTTCCACCTGGCGCCTCAGTTGGACCAGCGTTCGTGCTGGACGTGCAGACCGCGTGAGTCTACGCTTCATCCAGTCCCAAACATGCTCAATGGGGGACAGATCCGGAGATCTTGCTGGCCAGGGTAGTTGACTTACACCTTCTAGAGCACGTTGGGTGGCACGGGATACATGCGGACGTGCATTGTCCTGTTGGAACAGCAAGTTCCCTTGCCGTTCTAGGAATGGTAGAACGATGGGTTCGATGACGGTTTGGATGTACCGTGCACTATTCAGTGTCCCCTCGACGATCACCAGAGGTGTATGGCCAGTGTAGGAGATCGCTCCCCTCACCATGATGCCGGGTGTTGGCCCTGTGTGCCTCGGTCGTATGCAGTCCTGATTGTGGCGCTCACCTGCACGGCGCCAAACACGCATACGACCATCATTGGCGCCAAGGCAGAAGCGACTCTCATCGCTGAAGACGACACGTCTCCATTCGCCCCTCCATTCACGCCTGTCGCGACACCACTGGAGGTGGGCTGCACGATGTTGGGGCGTGAGCGGTAGACGGCCTAACGGTGTGCGGGACTGTAGCCCAGCTTCATGGAGACGGTTGCGAATGGTCCTCGCCGATACCCCAGGAGCAATAGTGTCCCCAATTTGCTGGGAAGTGGCGGTGCGGTCCCCTACGGCACTGCGTAGGATCCTACGGTCTTGGCGTGCGGTTCCTGGTGTGTCCGCTGTGCCGTGCGTGTGATCATTGCTTGTACAGCCCTCTCGCAGTGTCTGGAGCAAGTATGGTGGGTCTGACACACCGGTGTCAATGTGTTCTTTTTTCCATTTCCAGGAGTGTACATTAAAAGTCGGTGTACTACATGCAGTGATATGTTTCAATGATGGAGTGATAGGAAGGTTTGAAGTCTTAAGAAATTTAAGCATAAAATGTGGCACTAATACGGAAGATCAATTACTTGCATATGACAGACAATCGCTGCATGAAGCTGAAAGGTTCGCTCTTCAAGTTACCAAAGAAGGAAGAAGTGCTAAAAGGAATGCCAAGAGGAAGCTTGAAGATGAAAAAATGCGGCAGGATGAAGACTATGCTTCAGGAATGTTCAGAGGCACAGCTTAATTGGACTCATATCCTTATTCGCACTTTCCTGCAAATTGTATTTTTCAGAATTCTAGTACAAACGTTTCCTTAAGTTTATAAGGCATTGCTCTAATTTTTTATGTAACTTGCAGTAGTTCATACTTATGTAGTAGATCTAAGCTTTATTGCAATATCAACTAAATTATAGGAAAAATGACATTTTTATTAAAAAATTATAAAAATTAGAATGTAAGCTAGTCTGCAAAAACCAGAAGAGTCCTCTGACTGGGTAGATATCGAGAATGGTGTCCCACAGGGTTCTGTCTTGGGTTCCTTATTGTTCTTAATTCATGAAGATGTAAAGCTAGTTGTTTTTGGTGATGATACAAGTATAGTAATCATACCCAACAGGCAAGAATCAGCTGAGGAAATTGCAAATAATGTCTTTCAGAAAATTATTAAGGGGTTCTCTGCAAATGGACTCTCACTAAATTTTGAGAAAACAGTTTATCCAGTTCTATACAGTAAATGGCATAACACCATTGATAAATATAAACTATGCACTATTTCTAAAATTTCTGGGTGTGTCATTGTTGAGAAATTGAACTGGAAGAAACACATCGATGATCTGCTGCAACAGTTAGGTTCAGCTACTTATGCTATTAGGGTTATTGCAAATTCTGGTGATAAACATATCAGTAAATTAGTCTACTATGCCTATTTTCATTCACTGCTTTTATATGGCATAATATTTTGGGGCAATTCGTCATTAAGAGAGAAAGTATTCATTGCACAAAAGTGTGTGATCAGAATAATAGCTGAAGCCCACCTGAGATCACCTTGCAGACATTTATTTAAGGAACTCGGGATATTCCCAGTATCTTCGCAACACATATATAAACTTATGAAATTTGTCATAAGTAACCCTTCCAGATACTTAAATAACAGCGAAGTGCATAGCTACAACACTAGAAGAAAGGATGATCTTCACTATTCTGGATTAAATCTCACTTTGGCTCAGAAAGGGGTGAATTATGCTGCCACAAAAATTTTTGGTCATCTGCCAAATAGTATGAAAATTTTGACACATAGCCAACCGACATTTAAAAGCTAATTAAAAGAATTTCTGAATGACAGCTGCTTCTACTCACTAGATAAACTATTAGATACGAAGTAGTAACTGTAAAAAAATATTAATGATTTTGGGTGAGGAAACTTATGTTAAAGTGGCATATTCCAAATAATTAAGAAATGTCGTATTCATGGTCTATGGAACGAGAATTAATGTGTGTATGTATGTTGTAATATACATAATAGGTGGAATTAAATGGGTATAGTACCTCAGCCATCATGTCATGCATGTCTGGTAAAAATTTGGTCTCCTTCAAATGTATAACATTGACTTAAATGATACCTCAATATGAGGAAACATTTCGGAAAAAAAATTGCATCAATTTCTTTGAAAGCGGGTTCAACAGTATTCAGATTATTTCTCATTTGTTTAGAAAGTGTGATGCATTACCTGATATCAACAAAAAATCTGTAAAACATATACATTATAAACAGTGCCTCAAAGAAATAGGTGTTGATTCCGACACAATACTGAGGTGGAAAAGTACCCTGTATCTTTAAGCTGATGACCTTTCTCATTTAAATGCTGGTATAAGATTAGATAAAGGTGGTAGGCAATGAAAACCTTGTAACTACTGCTATTGGTAATGTATAGTAGAAGCCTTCAGATTGACAAATTAGATAGATCTATGAGCTTTCAAATATTTATTTGATAATGGTTTTATTGATTACTGCAGTGACGAGGTTTCGACAGAGGAATGGAATTACGAGGTTTACGTTGCCTACCATCGAAATTTGAAACGCTGAACTCTGAAATTTCGTATTTCTTAGTTGGCAGCATTTTGGTGATTCACCTGGAATAATCGGCAGCAGCTATTTAGCTGTTGGTTACTGTGGGCTTGCCGAGAAGCTGTTGTGCTGTGGTGATTTTCGTAGCTGACATAGTGGTAGCAGACGCTCGGTTATTGTACCTTTAATTACCGGTGCTGCATTGGTGGTAGTAGTGAAATCTGGTCTCCATCGGTCCGTGATTGTGCTCCATGTAAGTAGTATCTTCTCTTCCTTTTGTAATGACTTTGTTTTATATGTAGTGGTCAGGGTCGGTCTTTTATGAAAGGGTTACGTGTGATTAAATACTTCTGTACATGTCATTTGAACACAGAAAAATGCATCTTGCATTATATGTGCCGATCACGTGTTTTTTTCTGGGACGTTTTTATTCGTTTGTTTGGTTGAAGACCGTTGTATAGGACATTGTCAATGCTCAAGCGATGTCTTGACAGATTGAAATATGAAACTAAGTATACGTAATTACGTTATTCATGTGCTCATATTGAATTTCAAAGCTCTGGTTATCGTTATTTGCCAAGTTTGCGAAATAAATGTTTTCATGAACATATGCGAAACATACCGTTGGCAATGAATTTTCCTTTCTTTTTGCTAACGGTATCCTGATGTATTATTATGGCAGGCAACTATATCAGTGTTCTCACCTTATTTACGATTTTCTATGATTTCAAAAGCTACAATACGTGTTTGTGTATTTAATGTAGGTTATTGTCCACCGTAAAGGGGGTGGTATATTTAAGGCGATGGAATACCATTGTGTATCTTGCGAGCTGACACCATACTATAAGGCAACGAGAAATGCCCGTTTTTTACCCAGGAACCGAAATTGGTACCGATAAACCATTTTTCGGCCGACTTTACGTTTCGACGTTTTCATACCACAAATAAAATATCACGATTTGGAAAAATCTTTAACATTCCGTTGAATTGGAATACCTGGAAATACATCCGTAACACTATTTTAAATTAAAAACTGCCATAATGCAACTTAAGCTTCCCATGGTTATGATTTGTAATGGCGTGTGACGGTAGCCAATAAAACAAACTTATAACCCCCCCCCCCCCCCCTACACACACACACACACACACACACACACACACACACACACACACGTACAGGATAACCCCCCCCCCCCCCCCTACACACACACACACACACACACGTACAGGTGATACATCGCTGACAGTCGCCGCAGAAATATTGCTTGCAGTCGGTTGCTCTGCTTGATCGCACCGCACACGAACTATGTACCAAAATTTTCAAAAATATAAATTTTAAAAACATAAAAAAAATTTAAAAAAATATTTGGAACCATTGTGGGTATGCAACTTAATACAAAACGAACCATTATCAGGGCTGTCAGCTGAATGGTCAGAGCCACGGACTGACGTCCGAAGGGGCCCGGGTTCGATTCCCTGGTGGGTCAGGGATTTTCTCCGTTCCGCGCAAGTCGCCCAATGTTGCGACGAATATGCACCAAGGCCTACCGGCCAATGACGCCAAACGCTCGTTTCTATTCCCATTGGATCTGAATGTTGTTCAATACTGAAGTGTATAGTCCCAAATTTCTGCTACTTCCTGTTTTTTAAAACGTTTCTGATTCTTTTATCTTGCTAGAGAAAGTAACTCATTTTTCCATGAAGTAAATTTAAATGTACTGATTTTGATCATAATATCAAAATTCAATACGTAAATATACAGTGTGATTTACGCTTGTTATCAAAACTTTTGGTTCCTTAACAGATTAAGTTCATTATGTAGGCACAATCATGTTATTTGAATATGTTAGGTTACTCAGTAATTTGTCAACTGAAGAGGCCACTTCTTTCTACCCTGTTCTGTTGTATAGTTTATTAATTTCTGTGAATCTAGGACTGTACCATGTGCAAAGGGTATTAGACCATACCTTTATGCCATACACATTTATTGAAATTTTTTAGCAGAAGGTAATTTTTGTTATTCTGTATGCTTCAAGTGATAACCTTAATGGGTACTTCACTTTTGTTTTTCAAGATACTCCCTTACTCTGTAGAAGTACTGCTTGACCAAGTAATCTTTCACTTTGGGTTTGCAATTGTATTGTACATCATTAGTTTTATGGGTTTTGATAATACACAATACAGTTTGATGCCAGGATGAGTTTCTGTAATAGCACTGTATTTTCTGTCATAGGTATACATCATTTATATGTCTTGTGTGATAACTGCCAACAGATTCATCATAGGTGACGCATGGACTGCTACGGTTTAATTTGTCTATTGGTAATCACATTTTTTAGTATGGTACATATAGACATGGAAGCGGTAGTATTTTAATTTTTCTTAAATACTGGCTTGCATGTTGATCCTTGTTTCAGTTCATCTACATCTGCACTCTGCAAACCACTATGAAGTGCATGGCAGAGGGTACATCCCATTGCACCAGTTATTAGGGTTTCTTCCTGTCTCATTCATGTACTGAAAAAATAAAATAAAACAAAGCCTTCCGTTTACTTCCTCTACTTGATGAACCTTCGATTACTGTTGTGTGGCCTACTCTTTCTGCTGTGCCAGCTGCTGGCTGAAAACTATGCCAACACCAACTTGTGCCAAAAATGCTATTTTTTCCCAAATGCTTGCCCATCTGGAGCTACCAGTTTTGACACTCATTTCTGGCCAGTCACAGCTCATACCACAACTTGGCACAAAATCGGTGATGACGAGAAGGTGCAGTCCCATTGTCAAACTTACTCCACAATTTCCCCAGAATGTTACACCATAGCCGGCTGGGATGGCCGAGCAGTTCTAGGCGCTACAGTCTGGAACCATGCGACCGCTGCGGCTGCAGGTTCGAATCCTGCCTCAGGCATTTTGTGTGTGATGTCCATAAGTTAGTTAGGTTTAACTAGTTCTAGGGGACTGATGACCTCAGAAGTTAGTGACCCCATAGTGCTCAGAGCCATTTGAACCATTTTTTGTTACACCATATTTCAACAATAAGTGAACCGAAGAAAAATATGTGGTCCTGAGATTATTGTATGCTGTATGCTTTCTTAGTACTCATTTTATGTAGCATGTTTATCTCAGTTTTCTATTTATATCATCTACTTGTGTATCCCACTTTGCATTCTGTCGTGTCCACATACTGAGAAATTTTGTATTCTCTGTTTTTCTGATTGTTTGTCCATTTATTTCAGTATGAGGATTAACTGGTGTTCTGAGTGTGACAGTTTTTTCTAGGTTTATAATTAAACTGTTTGCATGAAAGTATTCTGCTTTATATGGTAACATATTCAACTATCAGATGATATCATCCTACTAAGTGGAAACAGTTAACGACTCTTTTTGTGAGCTGACCCTGAAAACTACAGTAAAGGTAGGGCCTACCTACATAGGTGTAGGATAGGCGCATGCTAAAAGGATAGATTTAAAATTTCCTGTTAGTATTACTATTATTTTGGGCAGAATGTCAAACATTAAATTACATATCAAATTCACCAGCTGAAATGCTGTATACTGTAACTATCAGTATTAACTTCACATAGATTTCTACACCTGCAGCACAAACTTCAGTATGCTGAATACAGCAAAATCTATGATTAACAATTTTTGTACATCAGTATTCATTCTTAATGCAATTGGCAGCTGCTTTTTACTATATTTTTCAAAGTGACTTGTGCTTCATGAATAACTGTGTCTGTGTAAAAATGAATTAAAACAACACAAACAGGCTGTAGCTTGCTGGGCATATTGCCACAAATGGGTGATTCCTTCCCCATTGAAATATTGGATTTCTTGGAAATTACAAGCAATCAGCAATCCATTTCAGCTGTCTGTAACCTGCATACACGTATGATCTATGGAAAACACAGTTATGAGTGGGTGACATGTTTCTAATGGGTGGTGGACCCTTAGGATTTTTGTTGTGTTGTGCCTACTTGATTTGTCGTGTTTGGTGTATTCTTGGACACTGGCTTCACCATATCTTTAAAGCCCTCGTACTTCAATCTGAGGCAGAAGAACAACTGGAGAATGCCATTAGGCCACATAATTGAAAGTAGACATTATGTTGCTCACTTGCTAATTGTGCATTTTGTGTTCCGTGTGGTAATAAGTTCGAATGTTACTTTGAAGTGCATAGTAGGAATCTGAGATAATCGTACGTAATAGTTTGTATGATTGTACTGTAAAGAGAGAGAGAGAGGGAGGGGGTGGGGAGGAAAGGGATACTTTTTTTTTAACACATGATGTTTGATCATTGTTTTGTTTGTGAAAAGGTGTAGTTCTGTTTTGTTTGTGAAAGTGTGTAGTTCATTAAGGATCATGAATACAGTTTTGCTACACTCATTAAGCACCTTTTATCCTGTGTTATAGGTGTCCATGGGCTATTTGAAAGATTTCCTCTATTCTTAGCTATAATTTTGCAAACCGTAGCTTTCTCTGACTGCCTACATATCTAATTCAATATTACATGGACAGTGGTTTTCTTATACAAGGCGTATAAAAAAATTGGGTTTGCACTACTATTGTTTAGGCCTATGCCCTTGACATTGTGCAAGTAACTACTATCATAACTAACAGTATTATGATAAGGATAGGTTGCTTCCCAACGTTAATATGACACATTGACTTGCAGACAGGTGCTTACAAAAGCGCATTGCAATCTCGATTTCAATGATTCAGAAAGTAGCATGTGGTGTTTGGTGGAATTCCAGTGTATACTTTCGCAATATGAAAATACGCTGCACATCAAAGATATTTCCAAAACATCTCTTTTGCCCTGAGTTTCATTTTCTACAGTGCCAGTAAATCCTACACCCGTGTATAAATCCATAATCATTCAAAGGATTGGTAAGTTTTGCAGTTCCAAGGGAAAATATATTGTCGCTTAACACAAAAGAAGTGTGTTTTCACCGGAGATAAAGTGTATTTTTTACTGGGAAAAATCCGGGAATTTTTTCCCTTGTCTGTGTATTCCTCCCTGTGCAAATACAGACTTGTTTAGACACTTAAGTAATTATTTGGTATGCCCTTTCCAACTGAATTTATTATTGAGTTGTAATCCCAGAAGTGTGGCCGTGCGGTCTAGGCGCTTTAGTCTGGAACCGCATGACCGCTGCGGTCGCAGGTTCGAATCCTGCCTCGGGCATGGATGTGTGTGATGTCCTTAGGTTAGTTAGGTTTAAGTAGTTCTAAGTTCTAGGGGACTGATGACCACAGATGTTAAGTCCCATAGTGCTCAGAGCCATTTGAACCATTTTTGTAATCCCAGAAATTTAACACCGTCAACCTCTTTGATCTGCATGCCTTCATATGCTATACACATGCTGGAAGGAAATCTCTTACAACTGCATACATTGGGTCTTTTCAAAGTTTAATGAGAGCGAATTAGCTTTAAGTCACGTATTAATGTCAGTGAAAATTTGATTAGCAGCTATTTCTAAATCTGTACTTGACTTGCTAATTTTTGCAATGTTTTGTATCATTTGCAAACAAAACAAACTTAGTATCTGGCAATGTAACAGATGAGAGGTCATTAATGTACACACGAAAAAACAGTAGACCCAAGACGGTACCTTGAGGAACACCACATGTCATTAATTCCTAATCAGATGAAGACTGACTGCTTACTGCACATGTATTTCGTAATGACACCCTTTGTTTCCTGTTAATTACATAAGACTCACTTCATTTCGCAGCACTGCTGGTGACACTGTAATATTCTAATTTGCGTAAGAGAATGGTGTGGTTCACAGAGTTGAAGGTTTTTGACAGGTCACAGAGAATGGCAGTAGCCTCTAATTTATTATCTAATGAATTAAGTGCCATAGTCCACATCAATTCAGGCAGCCTAGGAAAAAATCTCACCTTCATAGTCGTGGATGTTATTGAATTTAGCATACATCAGAATGAAGCACTGAATAAGAAACATGTATACATTTTGAAGATGTGAATTTTGGAAAAAAAGTTATAATGCTGTATCTCTGGAACAGTTCTAGATGTCTTATTGTTTTTTTTTATTTGAAAGATAATTGCTTTATGATTATAAACATATCCTCTTTTACTATAGCATTCTGAATGTTTTTTTTATAATTTATGGGAAAAAAAATGATCCTATAACAAAGTGCGCTGCTCTTCGTTGGATCTTCTCTCTCTCTTCTATCAACCCCCCATGAACCATGGACCTTGCCGTTGGTGGGGAGGCTTGCGTGCCTCAGCGATACAAATAGCCGTAGCGTAGGTGCAACCACAACGGAGGGGTATCTGTTGAGAGGCCAGAGAAACGTGTGGTTCCTGAAGAGGGGCAGCAGCCTTTTCAGTAGTTGCAGGGGCAACAGTCTAAATGATTGACTGATGTGCTGGTACTGCGAACGGCTGAAAGCAAGGGGAAACTACAGCCGTAATTTTTCCCGAGGGCATGCAGCTTTACTGTATGATTAAATGATGATGGCATCCTCTTGGGTAAAATATTCTGGAGGTAAAATAGTCCCCCATTCGGATCTTCGGGCGGGGACTACTCAAGAGGATGTCGTTATCAGGAGAAAGAAAACTGGTGTTCTACGGGTCGGAGCATGGAATGTCAGATCCCTTAATCGGGCTGGTAGGTTAGAAAATTTAAAAAGGAAAATGGATAGGTTAAAGTTAGATATAGTGGGAATTAGTGAAGTTCGGTGGCAGGAGGAACAAGACTTCTGGACAGGTGACTACAGGGTTATAAACACAAAATCAAATAGGGGTAATGCAGGAGTAGGTTTAATAATGAATAGGAAAATAGGAATGCGGATAAGCTACTACAAACAGCATAGTGAACGCATTGTTGTGGCCAAGATAGATACGAAGCCCACACCTACTACAGTAGTATGCCAACTAGCTCTGCAGATGACGAAGAAATTGAAAAAATGTATGATCAAATAAAAGAAATTATTCGGATAGTGAAGGGTGACGAAAATTTAATAGTAATGGGTGACTGGAATTCGGTAGTAGGAAAAGGGAGAGAAGGAAACGTAGGAGGTGAATATGGACTGGGGCAAAGAAATGAAAGAGGAAGCCGCCTGGTAGAATTTTGCACAGAGCACAACTTAATCATAGGTAACACTTGGTTCAAGAATCATAAAAGAAGGCTGTATACATGGAAGAAACCTGGAGATACTGACAGGTTTCAGATATATTATATAATGGTACGACAGAGATTTAGGAACCAGGTTTGAAATTGTAAGACATTTCCAGGGGCAGATGTGGACTCTGACCACAATCTGTTGGTTATAACCTAAAACAACAACATGGAAAAAAAATCTTGTTTCAAAAATTGTCAATCCATAAAATCTTGATTTTTTTCTGTTGATTAGTACCAAATAGTTATACATTCACTGAAAAGGAGAGCTTTCACTTTTATGTTGAACAGGTTTTATAAGCAACTGAAATTTTTGCCATACATAAAACTTTTTTTATCATCACATAAGAGGCTCATAAAAATCAAAACCTAGCCTTATCTTTCAAAACTAAAATTATATTACATGAGTAAGAGAGTCAATTTTCAAGCATTTTAAATGGTTCCAAAATGTTTTTGAACCAGTAGTAACTGGAGCACTTGCAGTATTCAAAACATTGTGAACAGGAAGCAAGCACTAATGGTCCTTCAGCTGGAAATCTATATCCAGCAGCTGGTCACTGTGGTAGCATAAAGTTCACCAAAATTTAGTTTAACTCATAACTGGTGCTTATAATCTCTACAATCCACCAGTCACAGTCATACACATATGCCACAAACATCCCCCATGTCAATATTATCCTGCTGTTTCTGAGGTGTTGGCCGAATGAATGAAATTTCTTCTTTCTTGCTCTTTAAAGTGCATGCAATATGAGTTCGCCCATCACTTTGAGTCCAAAAATGTGTGTTCTGATTTCCTTTCACAGGAGTAGTTTGTTTGGACCCTTCTTCTTTTTCCTATTCATGGAATTCTTCGATTTCCTCTTTGGACAAAAGAATGAGGGCTGTGAATGTGTAAGATTTCATGACTCTTGTGAAATCCTCAGCATTCTGAATCGCAGCTGTATTTGGTCTGGAAATATTATGTTATGTAACGTGGTGATTCAGCAGGCCTCCTACACCATCCCAGGTCCCCTTCCCATGACCAGTAACACTGTATACCCAGTCAGTTGGCACTCAGTTCAAACGGCTGGTAACAATTTTTAAAATGACTAGGAGCACCATCAGAAATAATAATGATCTTCTCTGCCCATTTGCAGTGTAAGAATTTTGTGCATTGCTAGCAAAGCTTGAGCTGAGTCATGTCCTGCGTCGTCACTTATAACAGCAACTCCTGTGGTCTTGTTTTGAAAATTTGTCACTCCAGTAAAAATTGAAACCTGGTCATTACTCCAATAATACCCTTGTACTTCTTGTGGGAGAATTACAGACCAGTTCTTAGAAAAATGACAGTGAAGCACTAAACATAGTTCTTCAGCATGCACACACCCTTTCACTTCTGCTATGTGTTATTGTTGCAAAGACAGTCCTCCCTTCCCAGGGCACCACATTCTTGAAACAAGCAAGTCTCTCGCTTTATGTCACAGACTGCTAATGACTTGACATGCCCAACCAAGGTGTCATATGGCACATGCTCCAATAAGTTCTTCAAAGGTGCCACACAAAGTTTGAAATTCACACAGTACACACAAGATGCTGCACGTCATGATCAGATAGCCCATTTACTATTGGTGTTGTTATATGACTTCATTCACTAGGTTTGTCTACAAAGATATTATCAATAGCGATCTGAGAGCATTTACATATCCTAGTTGTAAAGTTCAGTGCAGGAACTAATCTGAATGACAGTGTTGGTGATTACAATAATTGTTCATTGACAGAGCTTTTCAATAAATCCCCAGTAAAGTTACCAGCAATCACTAATTCCTTGTTTTTTACTATGAGATGGGGCAACAGCGATTCCACATTTTTTATGAAGAGGTTAAAATTTCCTGAAGGTGACCTGTGTATACTTAACTATTATAAAGGACTTACTATGAAGTACTACTTCTGTTGCACAAGTTTCTAAGTGCTGCTCTAAATTTATTTATATCAATATTCTGCAGGGTTCGCAGGGAGAGCTTTTGTATAGTTTGGAAGGTAGGAGACGTGATACTGGCAGAAGTAAAGCTGTGAGGACGGGGCCTGAGTCATACTTGGGTAGCTCAGTTGGTAGAGCACTTGCCCGCGAAAGGCAAAGGTCCTGAGTTCGAGTCTCGGTCCGGGACACAGTTTTAATCTGCCAGGAAGTTTCATTTTAATATCAATATTCTTGAAATCAAAACAGTTTCTGACAAATGTAGTGACTCCTCCATATTCCCTCACAGAAGTAAGAAGCTAACTTGAATTCTGTAACATTCAGCATATCTATACCAATGGCCACATGATGTTCAGAGAGGCATATTATATCAACTGGTTTGATCAATTCTAATACTTCAACAAAATTAAACAACTCATTAGGCTTACTTCTTAGTCCTCAGTAGAGAAAGTATGCAAAATGAAACTTTTGAGGCCATAAGTGTACAGCATCATACTGCCATCGTAACTAATGCACATAAAGTTGGCCATGACATCAAAAGTAGACACACACATTATCATTTTAGGCCTAAAATAATAACTTAAAAGGGAAATACTGAATCTATAAATACCACTCCTCTACTTTGACCCATGACGTCTTCAAAACAGGAGACACGAACCACCTATCAAAATCCACAATGTGAAAAAGATGCTGCATCATAATAATTATGATTACTCTCATGATATCACAATAATTCGTTTCACTAAGTCACAGAAATCATTCTCCATCCCATCTAATGTAGACATTGGGCTACACTACAAATCATTATGTAGCCACAACTAAGATACAGTATTTACATTGTCACCTTCCAACATTATGTAAAACTTATTTTACAATACAGATCCTTGTGTCACCATGGCCTACAACCCAAAAAGTCATTGTCCTGTTCTGTCTCTGTTTCTTGTAGCACCACATTCCACAACATTGTCACAAATTAAAGCCAACATTTGGTATCAGCAGATTTTACCTAATCCATAGTAAACCAATCAAAACCATAATATATTTTTAAACAAAAACGGTCAAAATCTACAGATGATTGTACATGTTGTTGTGTTGTGGTCTTCAGTCCTGAGACTGGTTTGATGCAGCTCTCCATGCTGCTCTATCTTGTGCAAGCTTCTTCATCTTCCAGTACCTACTGCAGCCTACATCCTTCTGAATCTGCGTAGTGTATTCATCTCTTGGTCTCCCTCTATGATTTTTATCCTCCACGCTGCCCTCCAATACTAAATTGGTGATCCCTCGATGTCTCAGAACATGTCCTACCTACCGATCCCTTCTTCTTGTCAAGTTGTGCCACAAGTTCCTCTTCTCCCCAATTCTATTCAATGCCTCCTCATTAGTTATGTGATCTACCCACCTAATCTTCAGCATTCTTCTGTAGCACCATATTTTGAAAGCTTCTATTCTCTTCTTGTCTAAACTATTTATCGTCCACGTTTCACTTCCATACATGGCTACACTCCATACAACTACTTTGAGAAACGACTTTCTGACATTTAAATCTATACAAATTTCTCTTCTTCAGAAACCCTTTCCTTGCCATTGCCAGTCTACATTTTATATCCTCTCTGCTTCGACCATCATCAGTTATTTTGCTCTCCAAATAGCAAAACTCCTTTACTACTTTAAGTGTCCCATTTCCTAATCTAATTCCTTCAGCATCACCCGACTTCATTCGATTGCACTCCATTATCCTCGTTTTGCTTTTGTTGATGTTCATCTTATATCCTCCCTTGAAGACACTGTCCATTCCGTGCAACTGCTCTTCCAAGTCCTTTGCTGTCTCTGACAGAATTATAATGTCATCGGTGAACCTCAAAGTTTTTATTTCTTCCCCATGGATTTTAATACCTACTACGAACTTTTCTTTTGTTTCCTCTACTGCTTGCTTAATATACAGATTGAATAACATCGGGGATAGGCTACAACCCTGTCTCACTCCCTTCCCAACCACTGCTTTCCATTCATGTCCCTCGACTCTTATAACTGCAATCTGGTTTCTGTACAAATTGTAAATAGCCTTTCACTCGCTGTATTTTACCCCTGGTGCCTTCATAATTTGAAAGAGAGTATTCCAGTCAACATTGTCAAAAGCTCTCTCTAAGTCTACAAATGCTAGAAACGTAGGTTTGCCCTTCCTTAATCTAGCTTCTAAGATCATTTGTAGGGTTAGTATCACCTCACGTGTGCCAAAATTTCTACGGAATCCAAATAGACCTTCCCCGAGGTTGGCTTGTACCAGTTTTTCCATTCGTCTGTAAAAAATTCATGTTAGTATTTTGCAGCTGTGACTTAATTAAACTGATAGTTCAGTAATTTTCACATCTGTCAACACCTGCTTTCTTTGGGATTGGAATTATATATTCTTCTTGAAGTCTGAGGGTATTTGGCCTGTCTAGTACATCTTGCTCACCAGACAGTAGAGTTTTGTCGGGACTGGCTCTTCCAAGGCTGTCAGTAGTTTTAGTGGAATGTTGTCTACTCTGTTTCGACTCAGGTCTTTCAGTGCTCTGTCAAACTCTTCACGCAGTATCATATCACCCATTTCATCTTCATCTACATCCTCTTCCATTGTCCTCAAGTACATCGCCCTCTATATACTCCTTCCACCTCTCTGCTTTCCCTTCTTTTCTTAGAACTGTGTGTCCATCAAAGCTCTTGATATTCATGCAAGTGGTTCTCCTTTCTCCAAAGGTATCTTTAATTTTCCTGTAGGCAGTATCTATCTTACCCCTAGTGAGATAAGCCTCTATACCCTTACATTTGTCCTCTAGCCGTCCCTGCTTAGCCATTTTGCACTTCCTGCCGATATCATTTTTGAGACGTTTGTATTCTTTTTTGCCTGCTTCATTTACTGCATTTTTATATTTTCTCCTTTCATCAATTAAATTCAATATCTCTTCTGTTACCCAAGGATTTCTATTACCCCTCGTCTTTTTACGTACTTGTTCCTCTGCTACCTTCACTATTTCATCTCTCAAAGCTACCCATTCTTCTTCTACTGTATTTGTTTCCCCCATTCCTGTCAATTGTTCCCTTCTGCTCTTCCTGAAACTCTGTACAACCTCTGGTTCTTTTAGTTTATCCAGGTCCCATCTCCTTAAATTCCCACCTTTTTGCAGTTTCTTCAGTTTTAATCTACAGCTCATAACCAATAGATTGTATTCAGAGTCCACATCTGCCCCTGGAAATGTCTTACAATTTAAAACCTGGTTCCTAAATCTGTGGTTCTTCCATGATTCTTGATTGTACATAGGCACTAAAAAATGTCTGCATTACAAAAAGGAAGGAGAAAGTTTGGCGTTTTACACAGGGAAGTGTCCATATCTATGTAGATTGATGCTTTACAGAAGAAATTATCACCAAAATTCCATATCTAGGTACATTACTTGTGCATAAGAAATGACAGTTAGATCTGAATATTACTCTGTCTAAATTAAACCAGATTTGGTTCACACATATTTAAATTATTAGATAATTTACACTATTACATCTTGAGATTGTACGAGAACTTTCTATGTAAGGTATCATTACCATTTCATGGTACTATTTTCAGAATTACTTTGTCATTGTTTTCTATGTTTTTTCTTTTTCTTTCTTTTTTCTTTTTTTCCAGCAAAAGCGTTTTTAATAAGGAATTCTGTAATGGGAACCAAATATGAATCTTATAGCTTTTTCTATGAGACAAAGACATTCTTCATGATTACGAAGTCTTTTGCGACAGAGTCCTTACATAAAAAGTTCTCGGTTTACTTGCCGCGTCAAATTTGGATAACATTCCAAGTGTTCGATGACTACTTCTGTCATCTTTGTCAGGTGTAAAACTGACTGTCGTGCACCGGTGAGGCTTCCGCTTTTATAAGCAGTAGAAGGCTTCTCATTGGCCTCTATATCCATAGATTTTCTTTGCGCGCTTTATCCAGCGTTGCTTGCAGCGCCATACATCGCAACAGGTGGAGAACTGCGAGGAATGTAAAAAGTCTCCTCTGTGCTTTTTCTTTATCAATTACGTGCTTCCATGCATTGCTGAGTGCATAACTGGAGTCTCTGTTGAAATTATTTTCACAGAGTCTAATTTCAACTGCTTCCCTGATGACAGAGTCCCAATAGTTTGAAGCGTGACCAAATAGTCTTGTTTCATCGAATAAAATCTTATGTTTATTTAACAACCTGTTCTCGGCCACCGCTGATTTTTTCTAGATACCCGTATTTGAGGTTACGCTGATGTTCCACACAGCGATCAGGACTAGTTCTTATAGCCTGGCCCACATAATTTTTGCCACACTCGCAAGGAATGCTGTAAATTCCCGGCACTCTCAGGCCAAGATTATCTTTCACGGGTTGCAACATCTCTTTCATCTTCGTGGGTGGCCGGAAGACTGGTCTGATTCCCTGCTGGCTCAGGACTCTGCCGATCTTGCTGGTCATTGCACCGGAGAATGGTAGCCACACGATGTGCTCGTCTTCTTCATCTGTTCGTCCTTCTTAGATTTCTTCGCCAGAATAGATCTGATATCACGATCGGAGTATCCATTTTTTCTGAAAACTGTCGTCAGATGTTTAATCTCAGAGCCGAGATGATCCGTGACCGAAATAGTCCTTGCTCTGTGTACCAAGGTATTCAACATAGCTCTCTTCTGAGCCGGGTGGTGAAAACTATGCGCGTTTAGGTATAAACCTGTATGCGTTGGTTTTCTGTACACAGAATGTCCGAGACGTCTTTCTGATTTTTGCTCCACCAGCACATCTAAGATGGGTAACTTCCCATCCTTCTCTAACGCCACTGCAAATCGTATGTTCTGATGTATTCCATTCAAATGATCAACAAACTGCTGCAGTGCCTCATTGCCATGTGGCCAAATTAAAAATGTATCGTCAACATTCCTGAAGAAGCAGGATGGACGTAAGGTAGCACTGTTCAACGCTCATTCTTCGAAATCCTCCATGAAGAAGTTAGCTATGGCTGATGACAGCGGCGAACCCATGGCTGCTCCATCAGTCATTTCGTAATATTTTCCACCTTACAAAAAATATGTGATCGTCAAAGTGTGTCGAAATAACTTCAGTATTTCAGGAGAGAAATGAGAAGCCGACAGTTTTAATTTATCTTCCACTGGTACCTTTGTAAACAAAGAGACCACATCTAGGTTGATCACGATGTCATTCGGACCTATCCTCATCTGCTTTATGATGCCAACAAACATTATTCAGTTATTAATATGCTGGCTACAGTGGCCGACTATAGGTGCTAATAATTTGGTTAAGTATTTTGCCAACTGATATGTAGGAGACCCAATAGCACTAACAATAGGTCTCAACGGGACCCCATCCTTATGGACTTTCGGTAGACGATATAACCTGGGTGGCCTTGTTGCTCTTGATCGTAGATTCTTGACTAGTTCTTCTGGGAGGAAAGAGTTCTTCAATAGCTCCCCTGTCTTCCTGCTAAGTGCTGCTGTGGGATCCCGTTTAAGAATGCAATATGTGGCATCTTTCAATAATAGGGCCACTTTCTTATGATAATCGGTAGCATTGAGGATAACTGTGGCATTCCCTTTGTCAGCTTGTCTCCGCAATATCCTTTCTTTCAGGAGTGCTAGTTCTGCAAGGTTCACCGGAGAGCTTCTGTAAAGTTTGGAAGGTAGGACACGAGGTACTGGCAAAAGTAAAGCTGTGAGTACCGGGCGTGAGTCGTGTTTCGGTAGCTCAGTTGGTAGAGCACTTGCCCGCCAAATGCAAAGGTCCCGAGTTCGAGTCTCGGTCAGGCACACAGTTTTAATCTGCCAGGAAGTTTCATATCAGTGCACACTCCGCTGCAGAGTGAAAATCTCATTCTGGAAACATCCCCCAGGCTGTGGCTAAGCCATGTCTCCGCAATATCCTTTCTTTCAGGAGTTCTAGTTCTGCAAGGTTCACAGGAGAGCTTCTGTAAAGTTTGGAAGGTAGGAGACGAGGTACTGGCAGAAGTACCGGGCGTGAGTCGTGCTTCGGTACCTCAGTTGGTAGAGCACTTGCCTGCGAAAGGCAAAGGTCCCGAGTTCGAGTCTCGGTCGGGCACACAGTTTTAATCTGCCAGGAAGTTTCAATCAAAGAGTAGTTCTAGTTGGCACTTGGTTGTAAAATATAGTTGACACAAACACATTCCAACAAAAAAATGAATTATAGGAAGAAAAATAAGAGCAATTAAGAAAAGTCAATATGATTACAAAAATTACTTACATTTAAACCGATTAATCGAATAAAAATGATAATGAAATTCCTTTGATTAGGTTTAGAAAAATAAAAAATGTCCTTGTATTTGAATCTTCAGCCCTCTACATGTCAACGTCATATGCTAACAACACTGCTATGACATTACTTGGCAAGTGGCTGTCGTACTTATGACTCTGGTTGCTTGCTTACGATCATAAACTGACAGCCTTCAAAAATTCAGTTTCATGCAATGTTGTATGCAGCTTATCTAATGTAAGCTGATCTGTGTCATTATAATAACTGTATAAATGACACCGAAGGAAATACGAAATAAAAGGTCCAGACTGAGGATTTGGGATCCAAACACATCAAGCAAAACAGCTTGGCAAGGAATTGGAAGTGAACCAAATGTTATGGCAATTTGGCAATGGCAAATGATTCACGATTTTTGTAAGATTTCGAACTGGTGTAAAGATTGTACTTAAATGCTGAGAAACATAATATTCTGCACTTCACAAACTGTAAAATGAGACACAACTGGAATTAAGCAACTCAAGAGTTTAACATTTTGTATATGAAATGGGCTGCTACATAATCCCAACCACAGGTAAAACAGGTGGCAGATTTTTGTTTGTTGGTACGCTGCTAGAAAGGTGCAGATAGTCTGCAAAGGAGATTGCTCACAAAACACTTGTGTGACGCTTCGTAGGATATTGTTCATGCTTGTGGAAGTCACACCAGATATTGAGCGTATACAAAGAGTGGGGGCATGACTGGTTGCATATCTGTTGGCGTTACATGAGAGTGTCACGCAGTTGCTTCGCAACCTAGAGTGACTGACAGTTTAAGTTACTAAGTTACAAGCTGACTATCTCAGCACTCAAAACCTGCTTATAAAGTTTCATGAACCAGTGTTAAGAGAGGAACGCGTGAGTATACTACAACCCCATACATACCACTTCCACAAATAACACGAAATCATGATCAAGCTAATTACATTGCACACTGAAGCATTTAACTAATCATTTTTCCTGCACTCCGGACATGGATGATGGTACAGTGAGAAGTACCATGTACCATGTATTTCACAGAGGTTTGCAGGTTGAGGGCAGCTGTGTACAGGCAAATAAGAGGCAGTATGCATTTTCTTTCTGTGCACTAAGTGCCCCATGGTTCCATCAGCTCCTCTGTGACCCTGACATCCAGCAATGGTAGTTCCCTCCTTTTGATCGCCATAGTGAGTTTGTGGTTGGGGTGTATGGAGTTCAGACGTGCAAGGAAGTCAAGCAGTTTGCCCCTCCTGTGGGTCCAGATGATGAATGTGTCATCTACATAAAGGGGAAAGCAGGTGGATTTCCGTTTGGATGATCTGAGGGCTTCTTCCTCAAAGTGCTTCATTTAAAAATTAGCACACACGTGCAAGAATGGGCTTCCCATTCCAACTTTGTCTGTTTGTTCCTGGTATTCTCCATTAACTGGCTGTCAAAGAATCATATGAGGGAATACGAAAGTCCCAGGATTTTAGCACAGACTTCAAAATACTGTGACAGTGTTGTCAGAGAATCCACTGAAATTTGGGCCAGGAATAATTTTATTAACCAGGAGTGCAGCTATATTACGAACAAGGCTCGGGAACCGGCACTGGGTATAATTACGGAGACACTCAGCAAATGTAACAATCTGGCATCCAGGGCTGACAGCATCTTCAGCTGCACTACCACAGATTCTAATGCAGTTGCCTCCATGGCCACTGAAGCACTCCCTAGGACACAGACTGTGGAGGGAATGGCTCATGAGGGAATAGATTAGATTAGATTAGATTAATACTTGTTCCATAGATCATGAATACGAAACTTCGTAATGATGGGGAACGTGTCAGGTTAATGAAAGATGTCTGTACAAGATATTACATTACACAAAATATTGCATGACACTAATGCTTAAGTTAGTTTTTTTCCCCTCCCTTAATTTATATCTAAAAATTCAGCCAATGAGTAGAAGGAGTTGTCATCTAGAAATTCTTTTAATTTATTTTTAAATGTTGGTTGACTATCTGTCAGGCTTTTGATGTCGTTTGGTAGGTGACCAAAGACTTTTGTGGCAGCATAATTTACCCCCTTCTGTGCCAAAGTCAGATTTAACCCTGCATAGTGAAGATCATCCTTTCTCCTGGTGTTATAGCTATGCACAGTGCTATTACTTTTAATCAATCAATCAATCAATCAATCAATCAATCTCTGAACTGGGCTGGATTGTTAACAACAAATTTCATAAGTGAATATGTATATATATATATATATATATACTGTGAGGTTACTGTGAGGATCCCTAGATCCTTAAATGGATGTCTGCAAGATGACCGTGGGTGGGCTCCAGCAATTATTCTGATTACATGTTTTTAGCAATGAATACTTTTCTACTCAAAATGTAATGTAAGTCAGCCATGCACACTAAATAGCTCAGTTCGCCAATTCAACTGATGATGGCAACGTACCTGACTGCTGAAATATTGTCCCTGTTGAACTGGCAGTATATCTGTGGACTGTTTGATCAACTAAACTCATGTTCAGTCAGCATTAGAATGTAACAGACCTCTCAACAAGCTTTAGTAGAAGACACAGAAACACAATTGTGCTACATGGGGCTCTTATTAATCTTAATATTCCAATAACTTATTCTTCATGATAAGCTGAAGAACATACCTATTATTCCTTCTCCACACATTCCCCAATCAAGGCAACATAGCTTTTTCAATGCTGTATGACTTGGCGGAGGCCTTGGTTGTATAATTCTGCATTCTGTCTGTTCAGGATTTGCACCATTTGGAAAATCACCTCATTATCATTCGGAAAATTCTGCCATGCAGTACTTTTTCAACTGGGGAAAAAGGAAGAAGTCACTCTCAGCAAGTGGACATCTGTCGTCTGCAGAATGAGTTAGGATGTTAACGTTGAGGAAGAGTGTGCCCTCAGACACTTTGTCCTGATGGTCTAGCATAGTCTCACCAGGTGATTTCAGTAGTATGGTCCTGTGATGGTTTGCCCCGTATGGCATAATCTGTTAGCACCTCACTGTGATGGTTCCCAAAAATGTTCAGCAATACGTTGCCTGGTGATGGTTGGGTCTTCACCACTACCTTCAGTGGTGAATGCAGCTTTCTACTACTTGCTTTTCTCCTGTAGCTCAGGATAGTATTGATACACCTGGCACTCATCCGTGGTGATTAGGAGGCTTACAAAGTCATTTTATGGATCTGAAGCAGCTGAAATGTTTATGCTGCTACCTCTTATTTGGTGGGCTTGTAGAATGAGTTTCAGCATTTGTGTAACCAAGCAGATAGCAGCCTCTCCTCTGTCATGTTCAAAAACTTGTGCAATTGAAATCTGATCTATAAGCCAGAATGCAATTTTCACTCTGCAGCCTTCCATTGGCAGGTGCTCTACTGACTGTGCCACCCAAGTATGACTCAGCTTTAATTCTGTCAGTACCTCATCTCCTACCTTCCAAACTTCACAGGACGCCTCCTGCAAAAAGTGTAAGACTAGCTTGTAACAAAAGATGTTGAGAAGACATGTTTAGCTGCAGATTGGGGGATGTTTCCAGAATGAAATTTTCATTCTGCAGTGGAGTGACTACTGGTGTGAAACTAACTGGCAAGTTCAAACTGTGTGCCAGATTGACACTTGAACAAGGGACCCATCGAATGATCCGTGAGCAATTTTGATTGTTTCTATTATTGTGTCAGTTGTGGTATCTACCTCTACAGAGACAGTCCACGAGGCACTATATTATTCTCTCCCTTTCCTTTTCCACTTGCTGATAGACTGTGGGAAAAAACAGTTGTCTATAAGCTTTGGTATGAGCCTTTATTTCTCTTATCTTGTGCTTGCTCTCCTTATGCAAGATATATGTTACTGGCTGTAGGACTGTCCTGCAATCTTTGAAAATGTGAGATCTCTAAACTTTCTCAATAGTCTTTCATGAAAAAAACTGTCTTCTGCCCTCATGGGGTTCCCATTTGGGTTTGCATAACATTCCTGTAATACACACCAATTGAACCCATTTATAACAGACGTAGAGATATCCCTCTGAATTGCTTCAGTGTGTCTTTCAATCTGATCTAGTGGGGGTGTCAAACACTGGATCAACACTCAAGAATGAATCTCAAAAGTGTTCTGTACATTGTCTCCTTTGTAGATGAGTTGCACTTACTTAAATTTATATCTTAAAGCACCTTCCCTACAAGTGACGTTGTGTGCTTGTTTCATTTCATATATACATTTGCATCGTTATGCCTAGAAACTTAATCAACATGACTTTGTGAAGCAGCATATCACTAATTCTGTATTCAAATACCATAGATTTGTTTCTGTTACTCATCTGCATTAATTTACATTTTTCCACAAATTATAATTTGTCTAATATTTATGTTACTACTTTACTTTCAAACCACAGGTTGTCTGTTCTGTGTGATGTTCAACTACTTATAAAAGGGCGTAAGATCAAACTGTTATTTTCAAAGCTACAAAATGCTTTGAAATTTGGTTATGTGGAATTTACTGGTTTTCGTGAACTTAGAGGACCTATGATTTTAATTTATACAAAAGATTTCCAGCCACAAAATTATAAAACTACATGGATACTGTTTTCCTTCTACAGTATTATTCCACTTGTTTACATGCAGGACTGTTGCAACCTAAAGTGAATTAGATGCATTTATTAATTTGTAAGTTAATCAATCAATATTATCTTCTGTACCATTCCATTCACCATTTCCACTGTTGATACCATACTCTGTCCCTGCCGAATGGCTGCAAAATATGGCGGGGAAGTGGTATTATGTCTGATTAAAACTACAAATACTTTGAGACAGCTCTGCAGTTGGTTGTAGTATTTCACCTTACTTCACCTCTGGCAGTGTTTTATGGCAACATGCTGACCTTTTACATTATTTCTTAAGTTTTTAGAATCTGATTTATAATAATTTTTATCATTTTGTCCCCTCTCATGAACACGCACACACATGCACACGCGCGCGTGTGCGCCCACACACACACACACACACACACACACACACACACACACACACACACACACACACACACACACACACACACACACACAAGCTAGCTGAAATGATACCAGCTTCGGTTTTGTTGTTAATTTTTATAGAAGTATTTACTTCACTCGGTAGATGGTCAAAGATTTTTATGACTGAATAGTCTACCTCACTTCTTTCTGTGCCATACCAAGGCTCAGCTGTTTACAAAACATGTGTAAGTTTTTAAAAGAGATGTCTGTAAGAGGTTCTCAACTGGACATGACATATTATCTTCATTTTACACTTTTGTGCAAGAAATGTTTTCTTCTTCAATTATGTGTTGCCCAGAAAATAATACCATAATATGATAGTGAATGAAAATAAGGGAAGTGAGTTAACTCACTCACATTGTCATTTGCAAAATCTAATATCCATACTGCAAAAGCTGCAAAGCTTCGATGTTTTAACATCTGTGATGTGAAACTTCTAGTTTGGTTCTTATCAAAGTAAACACCTAAGAGTCTGGAATATTCTGCTTCATTTATTAATTTACCCCGGTACATTATTTGTTCAGGTGTGGTCAGGTGTTGTGTAGTACTGAACTGCATTTATTGTGTTTTATCTAAATTTCAGTGTCAGTCCTCTTGATCAGAATCGATTATTCATTGTCAAGAAAACATTATTTAAATTTTCAAGTATGGAAGTCACTTAATTAATCTTCATTAGAATCAGAAACTTTATTATCCCATAATATACAAAGTTAAATCATAGATTTCATGTACAAGGGATCTGTCAACACGCAATTACAATTCAAATGTATTACAGAAACAATACATACCTATAGCATTAATGCAAAAAAATGTAGCTGTTACAGTCTTTTATTTCACATAAAACTAAGCTTACTTAATAGCCATTTGCTTAATTGTTCAGATTTTCACTCAGTTGTTCTAAAGTCTTTTAAGGAATAACAGCATTTTCCTACTAACAACTTTCATAGCCCTTGTTTCAGCACTCTGGCCCCTTGAGGTGGATTTGTTTCTTTTCTAGAATATTGTAAATTTTCATGCCCATGTGTTCTGGGATTTGTGCATATATCTTTCAACTGTGAGTGGGGAAGCAGGAAATTCTTCTTGTTCCTAGTACAGTATTGATGTTGAAAATTATTGTCTATGAATAACTTAGGTTTATTGTGTACAAAAATAATCAGTTCATAAATGTACAAACAGGGTTCACTTAATATTTTTAAATTTCTGAACAGTGGGTGGCAGGATTCTTTTGGTTTTGCATTACAAATATTTCTAAATCATTTTGCTTGTGTTACTACAAAAAGTAATACCATACATTATAATTGACTCTAAATGAGTGTTTTTGCGTGTTCCAAATTTACTTCAGTATTGCAAATGTGATTGTACAGTACAAACAATATGTTTAGAATTTGACATTTCTGGCAAAGAAGCTACTTGTTTGATTACATAGTTTTCTGTTCTCTTCAGGGTTGATTGTGGTGAGTTTGTAGACCATCAAAATGCTTGATTGCAATGGCCATCCTTGAAGCCCTCCACCCTGGTGACTGATTTTGGTGTGTGTTTCCATCAAACCACCATAGTTCTCACACTGGCCTCTGTGTAGCTACCAGCAGAATATAAACCACAACCACTGTATTAAGATGAAACATCTGTGTGAAGTTTTAATGACAAGTGCACCTGCCATGGGTGCACACATAACATGTAAAACTCACCAAAATTGAGCACTGCAATTGTAAGTGGCAAGGGGCCTCACTGAAATAAAGCATCCCAGAACTATTACAGCTACTTGTTGTTCCTAAGTCATGCTAAGTGTAGTTCCTGACAAGACACTGAAATGGCAACACTGAAGCTCATTTTGAACATAAATATCATCTGTTAGAACACAAAGGCCTACATTTACGCTGTAAATGAAAATTAGAGTCAATTGCATCAGTTCTTAATGGCAAAAACAGGTACACCTCATATTTGTCAATTACAGTACCATCTACCACAAATGGACAACAATTTTTTAATGTAGCATCCAAATACGTAGTAAAAATTGGATGAATTGAAAATACACAGCTGACAGCATACACACAGGAGGGCTGGTTAGGAGCTGGCCTGTTGAAGCACAGGCAGGTGTGTACTTTACATGTAGAACATTATTTTCGTGCAATGCCTCATTTTTAAGATATTTGGTTATCTCAAGTTAAAACAAACATCCTGTATATGAATGGAATTTATCAGAACCACCACCTTTTTGCTGATGTTTCAATTACACAAAATCTTCAGAAATTAATGAAATTTCGTTGAGCAAATTTGAAATTAGGTCTGATTGAGTTTTGAATTATACACGAAAGTCAGTTGTAGTAATGCTACAGTAATGTGTAATCAACAACCTACCTATATTGTTGTTATCTGCAATGCACAACCATGTCGTTCATAACCTGGGGATAGAAAAAATCTTCATTTGCAGGATGTAGGAGGCAACAGTAGATGGCATAAGGTTCCTAACCACCAGACTTCTTATCATTATCATAGATAAAATTCCAATGTCTCTGGAGAATCTCATGAAAGGAGCTGTCAAGGATGAGCCCTCTATTGGATGGAGTCATTAAGCCTGACAGTCCTTTTGGTGCCGTCCAAAGGAATACACTGTCTGCCAGCACCAGGTTTCAACCTTTCACTTCACTCATCATCATGCAACGCAAATATAATACAATACTGTACTTAACTATATATGCTTTGGTGTCAGCTGCATTCAGATGACACACTTAAGATAGCTGTCATGCATTATTATTTCTGCCTAGCCAACTGAAATACCCCTCAAGGTCTCCCAGCAGACAACACATCGGAAAGAAAACTGTATAAATGTACCATGCACTTACTGAAATAGTTGTTAGGTTATTCCATTTAAGGCTATCAAAATCTGTAGCTGAACTGGACACCAGGAGATTTAAGTAGAATAAGCAATAGGATTTGGAGAGCTCAATAAAGTTTTGATGACTTGAGTGCTCGATAAAGTTTTGGTAACTTAAGTTTATGATGTGTCTGAAAAAGAAATTTTAGTCAGTGTGTATTACCAGCTATTGTTTCTAGCAGTGTGACAAGGGATTTTAAAGCAAATACTATTCAAAAGGTAAGGAATGTTCAATAATTATTTGATAGATGTTTGTTGGGGTGTACTGGGAGAGACAAGTTAATGGATCAGAAAACAAATTGAAGAGGTTGAAGTACATGTCATGAAAATGAAATGAAGGTGGGCTGGACACCATTGAACTTCCATGCTGCATTTGTTTAGGCACTGCCAGAATTTATTTAGGCATTGCTGCTTTCTAATGTGGATAATTCACCAGTTAGTAATTTAGAGCTTCTATTCTGCATTGAAAACTGGGCTACCTCTCACACTGTTAACGATTTGTAAATGTATGGGAATTGTAAAAGAAGCTTGCTTATGTAATAGAAATACCTCTCTGAAGTCTGCCTGCTTGGCTGGGTGGTAACGTGCTCGCCTCCCATGCAAGTGGGGATGGGTTCAATTCACGGCCAGATTGGAAATTTTTTCCACTCGTGGTCTGTGTTGTCCTCATCATTAGTTCACCCTCATCACCGGTGCACATGTCGCCCAAATGGCATCGAATAAAATAAGACTTGAACTTGGAGGCTGAACTTTCCCATATAGGGCCCTCCCGCCAACGATGCCATATGTTCATTTCATTTTTTACCTTTCTGAATTGGTGAAGAGAGAGTATGAATTTTGTTTGCAGGAGAGAGGATCACTTTCTACAAACAAGTCCTGCCTTCCTAGCAGACATCATGAGCTACTGTCCAAATTGCGGTCAATGTAAGTAATTATGGTTCTCATATGCCAAACATACAGCCTTACTGTGTGATTTATAGACCAGAATAGTTGATACAAACTTTAACAACAATTATTTATCTTTTTATTGATACCATGTCCACGTAAAAATTGCTCACAAAAAGAAGTTTATGTGTTGCAGTGTGCTTTTCTTTGTGTACTGTGTGTGGTAAGGTGCTAACTCAGTTTCCATTTTCTTGAGTACATAGGCCTGCCCCCTGCATATTTTAGCCACCACGTTTATGTGTATGGTTCACAGTTATGGCCCCTGCCCCACCCAGGAGATTATTTGTAAACAGAAGGGATAAGGTGCTTGGTAGGGGCAAGCTGCCAGGAGTTGTCACAGCATGCAGTGGTGCATCACACGCACTAATTTACACCTGTAGAATCACATGCTGATGTGATACTGTGCACATATTCTTCCGAACGCACGTACTTAAGTCAGCACTTTGCCCACCGATAGCCAGTTATGTCTTGAGCTCCGAGCAACTGATAGCCACCTTGACTCTCCGTTATGGACACCACCAATTGCTGCTACTTCATTAACCACCAAGGTGCTGTTCTGCTCTTGTTGTGAGCAACATTTGATGCTGTACTTCCAGCAATTGCTCCGAGGGCACCATTTCACAGTGTTCGTTATGAGTGCCAACATGCTCATTACCTCTTGGGACCATGTTATTACCTTTCAGCAGACTAAGAGCTCTCACCCGCAAAGGATCATGCTGTCACAGCACTTGCTGCTGTTTGGGAGACTGCCTACAGCCTTGGAGGACTGTGTCAGTGTTAATCTTTTCTACTACTCAGTACATTGCTGTTCTCAAGTTTCATAGGCATAATTCACTAGGCTCTAATAAAGAGATGTGTGTATCTCACTTCAGTGCAACTCGCTCCTCTAGAGGAGAATAGGACACCTTACATTGACTGTTATGTCTTAAATACAGTGAAGCATTAAAACTGCAACATTGTGGAGATGGCAGGCAGCAAATACCACAATTAATCAAGCATACATGCTTGGGTCTGAAAACAATTAGCATTACAGCATAACTTTACAAAGTAAGTGGAAGCACCATTTTTATTATGTACGTGGGCTGTACAATAAGTAAAACAACACTTTTTTATAGGTCCGTTCAGTTTAAGAAATGCAGATTTTGTTATGGGACATCATGGAATATTCCCACTTGAGCTCCTACAGTTTCAATAAGCTTCAGTAGGTGGTGGAACTATACATAGCCTTCAAAATGGTGTCTATAATGGAGGTATGTGCCAGATAGATAGCTACCATTGTGTTTCTTTTCGTGGAAAATCAAAGGACCGCGGATATTCATAGGCATGTGCAGAAAGTCTATGGAGTCCTTGCAGTGAACAAAAGTAAGATGAGTCATTGGGTGATGTGTTTGCCATCATCACAATGAGGTCACACAAACCTGTCCTATTTCCCGAATGCTGGTTGGCCGCACACAGCTGCGAGCCCTTCAGTGTTGGAAAATGCGGACACTTTTCATTTGAGGTGATTGAAGGGATCACAATCAAACACTTAGCTGCTCAGCCGGTAGTCCGTTTTAAGTGCTGACACATTCATCTGACAGTGGGGTACCCGTTGGATTTCTCACTGCCTAACAGTAGACCATAAAGAGCAACGAAGAATCATCTGTATGGAACTGGTAGCTACTTATGAGACTGATTGCGCAATTTTTTTTTTATTTTTTTATTTTTTTTAATGCCATCACAGATGAGGAAAAATGGCTCCATCACTTCAAACCAGAAAAAAAGATCCATGGGGTGGTACCACACCAACTCTTCTCCGAAGAAAAAGTTCACAGCCGCACACTCAGCCAATAAAGTCGTGGCGATGGTCTTCTGGGGTTTGGAGGGGTTATTCCATTACACGTCCTCCCTCAAACAATTAACTCTGAGGTGTAACGTGCCACGCTCAGTGAAATGGAGAAATTCTCTACCACAAAAATGCAAAAGAAATTCTTCTCCGTGACTGTGCAAGGTGTCATACAAGTCTGTCTACATAAGAGGAGCTTATATAACTTGATTGGACTGTTCTTCCTGATCCAGCCTATAGCCCGGATATCACAAATTCCATCTGTTGGCCCAATGAAGGTTGCTCTCCATGGGAAGCAGTACAGGGACAATGGGAAGGTTATTGATGCATCAAGAAATTGGCTTCAACATCAACCAGTTGGAGTGATATGATGTAGCAGTAAGATGGCATATGGCCTTCGCATTGAATGGAGATTGTGTTGAGAAACAAAGTTTTGTAACCAAAAGAATGGGGAGTAATATGGTGTATTGGAATCCTGGATAAAACCAGAAAAAATGTGTTTCAAATGCTCTTTAAAATTAATTTAGAAACAGTGTTTGAAATTTTTTTGTAAGATCATGTTATGCCTCGTGTGAGAAACAGAATGTCAGTCAGCACATGTCAGAATTTGACAATTGCACAATTGTGGTGGAGGAGGAGGAAGAGGAGAGATGTTCAACATCCCGTCAACAGTGAGGTCATTAGAGAGGTTAGCATAAGCTCTGATTAGGGAAGGATGGAGAAGGAAAGTAGCGGTGCCCTTTCAAAGGAACCATCACGGCATTTGCCTCAAGCAATTTAGGAAAATCTCAGAAAACCTAAATCAAGATGACTGGACACGGGTTTGAACCATCATCCTCCCAAATGCATGTCCTGTGTGCTTAAAACTGAGCTAACTCACTTGGTTGTGGGCACTGTTGTGTCCTATAAGACTGCATTTATATTTCTGAAATATTACTGCCAGTGGTGGCTGGGATACCACAACTGTCTTGTGTATATGTAATTGATGGATTCATGAGGATCACACAATAACCATACAGGATTTCACATGAATAGTGCCCCAGAGGACAGACACACTGTTCACTTGGCCATGCAGGATCCTACAGCCATTTCACGTACCTTGTGTCAAGAATTGGGCTTGTATGCATCCACACAGATCGTGCAAAGACATCTGGAGCAGTAAGAAATTTCAGCATGCCAACCATTGTTGTGGATTTCCTTGTGGCAATAAGGAGAGGCACACTGACAGTGGAGTGCCCTGCAGCAACACCATACATGTAGCAGACAAGACATCTATTCCAACAAATTTTGGTTCTGCATACAGCATCATGATGGACAGATCTATCTGTAGACGCACTGAGGAGAACAGACATTACCAGATGGCACTAGTCATCATGATATGGGCCCAGTATCTGTGGTGATGGTGTGGAGAGTCATGTACACAGCACAATCACCTCTGGTTTGCACAGGACAGCAGCTGTCACATTTATTATGTGCTAATGCTGGTGGCTGTATCCCATCTCAGAGTTTCCATGATGATACAATTTAACACAGTACAGAATGTAACACGAGACTGCATGCTCTGCACGCTGTCTTGACTGTTGCGCTGTCCAGCACATTCTCCAGGCTCTCAGCCATATCCAAGAGATTGGTAAGCCAGCACTCACCAACCACTATGAGTGAAGAAGCAGCACGAAATGATGTGCCTGTATCTGTCACCCAAGCTCAGCTGGGTTAGAGCTGTTGTTGCCCCCTGGGGTGGGATCTTTTATGTACTGAATTTTGCATCGTGAGCACCCCTAAACAACCCATAAATATAATAAAGTAACAGAACAATCATATATGACAAAACAACTCACCAGGTGCCAGCAGAACACACACACACAAAATAAGGTTATAATTAAGCAAGCTTTCGGAGCCAGTGGCTCCTTCTTCAGGCTGAAATGTTGAAAGGAAAGGAAGAGGGGTGAAGCAAAAGGACTGGAGAGGTCTAGGAAAAGGGGTAGACTTTGGTAAAGTCACCCAGAACTGCGGGACAGGGTAAAATTACCGCATGGGATGAGAAGGAAAGACTGGTTGTTAGGGACTGCATCCGACAAGATTTAAAAACCTGAGAGCTTGAAGGTGGAAGACAGGGTAATATGCAAGACAGAGACTACTGTTTAAACAACACGCATGAGTTAATAAGAGTGAAAATCTAAGAGCATTGTATGAAACAGAGGTGGGCAGTGAAAAATAGATCAGTAAGACAATAAATGATGTAGAAAAAGAAAGAAAGAAATAAAACGGACTGCTGAAAAGAGTAGTTATTGAGGTGGAAGATATTAAAGTAAATTAAGGCCAGGTGGGTGGCGAGAAACAAGGAAGTGTTTTAGCGCTGGTTCCCATGTGTGGAGTTCTGGGAATCTGGTGTCTGGGGGAAGAATCCAAACGGTGCGTATGATGAAACAGGCATTGTGGTCACGATTGCCATGCTGCTCTGCAACAGGATATTGTGTGTTGCTAGGTTGCACCTTCTGCCTAAGCTCATTCACTGTAATTAATAATTTGGTGATAGTCATGCCGATGTGAAAAGCTGAGAAATGTTTACATAACAGCTGGTATATGCATCCTCCTACCACCACCTATACCAGCCCTGTAACAGGCAAAACATATACTATCAAAGGGAGAACCACCCGTGAAATGACACATCATATACCAACTGTTATGTTAGCACTGTTTGCTCTTTTACATCAACATGTCTATCACCAAATTATCAATTAGGATGAATGGGCATAGGCATACAGGCAATATGCAGTATCCTGTTGTATAGCATGCTTTACAAGATGACAACCGTGACCTCGGTGTCTGTTTCACCACAAGCGCCACCTGGATTCTTCCCCGAACCACCAGTTTCTCAGAAGTCTGCAGGTGGGAACTAGTACTACATCATGTCCTAGGCTGTTGCCACCCGCCTTGCCTTAATTTATGTTAATTTCTTGTGTCTCAGCATTTCTTTACACTAACTGCTCTTTTCTTCTCTCCATTTTAGTTTTCTATATTTTTCATTGTCTCATTTGTCAATTTTTCAGCATCCCCCCTCGCACCTCTATTACATACAATGCATTTAACTTTTCACGCTTATTAACTTGTGCACAATGCTGAAACAGTAATCTCTGTCTGGCATGTTACCCACTCTTCCCCATTTAAGCTCCCAGGTTTTCAAATCGCATCCAATGCAGTCCCCAACAATCAGTCTTTCCTTCTCATCCTATGCAGTAAATCTCCCCCTTACCCATGGTTGTGGGTGACTTTCTCAAAATCTACCCCTTTTCCTTTTACCTCTCCAGTCCTTTTGCTCCACCTCTCTTCCTTCCCCTGCAACCCTTCTGCCGGAAGGAGGAGCCACTAGCTCCGAGAGCTTGCCTAATTGTAACGTTCTTTCACGTGTGTGTTCTGCACCACTTGGTAGGTAGAGTTTTTATCTAATAAATACAATAATGTATTTTTCCTGCCACACTTTATATACACAACAAGTAAAATTTGAGTGGTGAATTATTAAAAGCTGCCAAGTCACTGAAGGCATTTTTTTTTCAATATGGATATGATGAGACAAAGTAATGATCGACAGAAACATTTGTATTTCTTTTCATAATTACATCCTTAATGGTTTAATAAATAAGTTCTATTGCTTTGTAAAATCTGATTCATAATCAACCTTTATTCAGAAGAAAATAGTGATTTTTTTAAATATCACTTTTTTATATGAAAGTGTACCCCCTTTACATTATTAGATATTCTGCAGTTAAATGAAAATAAAATGCTGTATAATTACTTGTCTTTATTGCAATAAATTTATAATTTTACTTTTTTTATATAAAATTGTATGTTTTTAAATTACCAGCAGGAAGCAGTTAAAATAAATTTATGTGTAATTAGTTTTCTTTACTGCAATAAAATAATTCATTTAAACATGAACTGGATAATAACGTATCAAGAAGAATATCAGATAACTGCTAGCTGTTTCACTAGTTCATATTATTGTTTTATAAAATTGTGTTTTCTGCATCAGATTTTAGATGTCTTGTTTTAGAGACAGGTAGATTAATTATATGAATGCATGGTGTCTGTTCTTTTGGACACATCTGAAATAACAGACACCATACATTGATATCATTGATTCTAGATGGGCACGGATCCATTCCTGCAGTGTAGATGCACAAATATGCCCGACCTCCTGCGGGAATCTCAGAGTAGTCAGCATGGAGGACACAGACACAGACTGCAGATCGGCGATGCTCGATGTGAATGGGGTTTGGCCATGAGGCGTGCCAAGATGTCTGCACAGATGCAATAATACTGTGTCCTGGATGGCACAGTGGTTAACGCACTTTCCCAGTTATCAGCAGATCCGGGGTTTGAATCATGGTGCGGTACACATTTTCACTCATTGCCACTTAATTTCCCGATGCAGCTGACATCAGTAGTCCCTTCCCTTTTCCTTTGTTTCTCCCCCCTCCACCTTCAGTTTACATCTAAGAAAGAGTGATGTCTTCAATCAGTGCTTTATTTGAGCCAGCAATTTTCCTCATTTACACACACTGTGGTGCTTCTGAACATCGTAATTGTAAGATACCACACCTTTTATATGGACAGAATCTTTTGCCTTTTTTTATCCATAACAATTCCTTTGGTTTTAGCTAAGAGAAAATGCTATTGAGAAGGAGGTGTCAGTACATCAGCAGCCTGTGATTTTTCCTACTGATACAGTCACATTGTTGCATAATCTAACAACACAAGACAAAAAATGCTGTGACATGTTGCTTGTTCCTTAACGTGTTTGGTTACGAAATCAGTGCTGTTCAACAAGGACACATTGCCAGTTTTGAAATCTTACAACTGATAGTGATGTACTTCTACTTTAAATTGATAATTTGAACCCATATTTGTAATTTTGTGACTTGGCTGGTTTGGTTCTCTTTTATAAAAGTGAACATGCTGCAGTTTAACTACTTGTCATCATGTGATTTAACTGTGCGGATGAATTTCATGTGATTTTGTGTTGTGGGTTAGTAATTCATCAGTTTTTCTTTCCAAAAATGTTTGTGGTAAAATTCTGTACATATCAAATACAGACATTTGCACTAGATATTGTGGTACATAGTTGCAGTATCTTGTTTAGTGATATTTTACAATCTTTAATTTTTGCAGCAAATGCTTCACTTTATGGATACAAGACACCAAGTAGTATTGCAGAAGTAGCTGCAGGGACTCCAAAAATTTTGAAGCAGTCATTTGGTACAAGGTTTGAGAATTTCTCATCTTTGAGCACTTGGACTGTGAAGGGTCTGTCAATCTTGTCACCAGATAGTACTGCCACCGAGTCCATCCTGTTCGCCCACTAGAATTCCAGTGAATGTTGCATGGTGCTTGCAAACCAGTCAGATGTACTTTACCTGAGCTTTTTGCTGAAAAAGTGAGAAAATGGAGAGTGTTTAAGAGCAATGCTGAAAGCTGATGAGATTATTTCTTGTGGTTAAAAACGAGAAGTGTTCCCAAGCACATGGTACTATTTGTCACAAGGAGGAAAAACACCAGAATCTTGTGATGAGGTTGGGTACATCAAACAATGAACACGAAATAATATTGCAGTGTGAAATCCGCATCCAGTGAATTATGTAGGACAAGTTGCCTGTGGCAGAGAGAGTTGAGCCATACGCACACGTAGTAAAAGGCTTGGAGAGGATGTTTGACAGAGAAGAACTCACAGACTTTGACCTGCATGCAAGAGGCACAGTTCTAAAGGCACACAGAGCTCTACTGTCTGTACAGAGCCCTTACTTTGCGGCCATGCTGCAACCACACACGAAGGAAGCAAAGGAGGGCCACGTGGTGATCAAGGACGTGAGTCCGAAAGTGCTGGAGCAGGTTCTGCTGCACATGTACAAGGGCGTGACACCAGCTCTTGAGGACATGCCGTGGGATCTTTTAATTGCCGCTTTACCTGAGCTTTTTGCTGAAAAAGTGCGAAAATGGAGAGTGTTTAAGTGCAATGCTGAAAGCTGATGAGATTATTCCTTGTGGTGAAAAACGAGAAGTGTTCCCAAGCACATGGTACTATTTGTCACAAGGAGGAAAAACACAACAGAATCTCGTGAGGAGGTTGGGTACATCAAACAATGAAGACGAAATAATATTGCAGTGTGAAATCCGCATCCAGTGCATTACGCAGGACAAGTTCCCTGCGTAATAATCTCATCAGCTTTCAGCATTGCACTTAAACACTCTCCATTTTCGCACTTTTTCAGCAAAAAGCTCAGGTAAAGCGGCAATTAAAAGATCCACCAGCTCAAGGGACAGTGTGAGAATCACATTGCCAGCTGTTTGAATGTGGACAATGCTGCAGAAACTGCCGCTAATGCTAAAGTTTTCTCTTGTGACGTACTGTGGGACCGTGCAGTCCTTCACATTAAACAGAATCTTCGTAAAGTCATGTCCACTCAAGGATGGCGTGACATAATAGCCTCACATCCGGAATCTGTACAGCGTATCAGTGAGCTGATGGCACAAGAAAATGAGAGGTAAGTGCTCCTATTGTACGAGGGCTATCCACAAAGTACATTACATTTTCGTTTGTGTCTGTTAGGGGCAGGGCTAGCGAGGCCATCTCGGTGTCGTGGCATTCCGCCACTCAGTCGGCATCCTGCCTTGCTAGTGAGAGGTTCGTCCTGTACTCCGTTGAGTTACTGTGACAGTTTGAAATGTCAGCGTTAATTGAAAATGCTGCGTGCTGTAATAACGTTTCTGACAGCAAAAAATTGTACACTGATAGAAACCTATCGCCAGCTTTCTGAAGTGTATGGGTACAAAATAATCACTGAAGGTGGAGTGCGTCAATGGCTCATAAAATTTAAAAATGGCCGAACTAACGTTCTCGACGAAGAGCGAAGTGGAAGACCCAGCATAGTGACTGCCGAACTTGTCTAAAAAGTCGATGGCGCGGTCCGTGAAAACCGTAACTTCACAATAACGGAACTCTCCATGAGTTTTCCACAAATTTCATGAAGTTTGTTGCACTAAATCATTACCGAAAAGCTTGGTTACCACAAGTTTTGTGCAAGATGGATACCAAAAATCTTGACAGAGATTCACAAATATCAGCGAATGGCTGCAGCGTTAACGTTTTTCAATGCTTACGAGAAAGATGGTGACTCATTACTCGATCGCATCGTTACTGGTGACGAAACATGGGTTACCGTATTTACTCGAATGTAAGCCGCACTTTTTTTCTAGTTTTTGTAATCCAAAAAGCCGCCTGCGACTTAGTATTGAGTGCAAAGTAGGCGGAAGTTCTGAAAAATGTTGGTAGGTGCTGCCACAACTAAATTCTGCCGTCGAATATATGTAGCACTACACAGGTATGCTTTGCAGGCACAAAGATAAGTACTGGCGCCAAAACCTCTGCGTCAGTAAATAAATTAAAAAAAAAAAAAGGTGGAAGACGAGCTATTTCCTCCGCTCCGAGTTTCGACCACTGCATTTTCATACATTATCCAAAGAAAGTAAATACAAATTCCGTATTGTTCATCTTCGAATGTAGCACCATTTCAATGCAATACAAAAATCCGACTGGCAAGACTGTTTGGGATATTTGTCAATATGGCCAACTCTACTTTCTGAATTTTTTCCTACCTGTGTGAAGAGATGGTTACTAATAGGAACTTTTATGAATTGTGAATCACATGCAGTAGTCTCTTCCCCATAAGAATAAAACGAATATAAACATTTTGCCATGTATTCTTTCGTGTTTGCTGCTATCTCATTTAAATTTTGTCTGCCTAATAAACTACGAAACTAGAGTGAGACAACTGCAAACGCGGAAGAATATACATATCATCTTCGTATTATTCTTATGCCTAATAGTGATACAGTCAGAAATGAAGTACGGCAATTGACTAGATTCTTAAATCTAAGATGACCCTAATTTCTGTGCAGAATGTAATGTACTAAAGAGGCGCCTGAAAAGATTTTTAAACGGAGAAAATTTTTCGCCAAACTCTCATTCAGAACATCTTCTATCATATGCAGTCTGTTATTTGGTTCTTGTTGAACATTATCAAAGAAAGCAGCAGTGTAAGTAACAACAATAGAAGTTTATTGTCATTGTTTCGCTAATGAGACGATTCCTCTCTCTCTTTTTTAAATGTAAGCGGCGGTTGCGTGCACAAAAGCAAAACCATGTTGCGGGCGGCGACAGGCCATAAACACTCATTATCAAAATGCGACAAACAATGCATGACACAGTACAGTAATGCATTTTCAGCTTAGAGTGACGTAAAAACCTATAACAAAGAGAACAGCACTTATCAGATCAAAGAAAAATAAGCAATCGATTCAAACCAGACGAAGCACATGAAAAAGGATGGGTACCCGTATAAATACGGATAGAGTGCCTGACGCATAGCAATGGTAAAGCTTAACTGCTAAGCTTACGACTCGAACCAAATTACTGTAGCTGTTTCGTCATTCATTCGACATAAATTGTGTCTCATATTATAACTTTGTTTCGATTTGGAGGTGCATCCTAAAACATTTCTCTCTTCTTGAATTTCGAGTTTCAAATTTCAGGTGCGGCTTAGATTCGGGATTTTTTTTTTCCTTGATTTTGAGTTTCATTTTTCAGGTGCGGCTTAGATTCGAGTGCGGCTTAGATTCGAGTAAATACGGTAAGCATGTGAACTGCGAGACAAAATTGCAGTCAATGCAGTGGGGGCACACAAATTACCCCCCAAAACCCTAGAAATGCATGCCATGTCGGCAAGGAAGGTGATGGCGACTGTCTTTTGGAACAGAAAAGGTGTGATTTTTGTGGATTTCCTGGAAAGAGATACTACAATAAACTCCCAAAGGTATTGCCAAACTCTGCACAACCTCAGAAGAGCAATACAAAACAAGCGCAGGGGAAAGTTGGGCTCAAAGATCTTGCTGATTCACAATAACGCTCAGGCTCACATGGCAAATGCCACTCCTGAAGTTCTCGAATCTTTTAAGTGGGAGTTGTTTCCTCATCCGCCGTACAGTCCCGACCTGGCACCGAATGACTTCCACTTATTCCCTGCAATGAAGAAGTCGTTGGCTATGCAGCGTTTTGATGACGACGCACAGCTTCGAGAAGAGGTAACCATGTGGTTGAAGGCGCAGGAGGCCGAATTTTACGACGAAGGGATTTCCACCCTCGTCCATCGCTACGATAAGTGCCTTAATTTAAATAGCAACTATGTAGAAAAGTAGTATTTAAGTGTGTCTTTCATCTGTATATAAATAAAAAAATTCCAATACTTCATTTATTTTTAATTCCAAGACATAATGTACTTTGTGGATAGCCCTCGTATAAGCTTTTGTTCAACTCCTCTTATATCATTTAGCATGTTAGTATGAAAACTTTCTCTGAAACTTTCTGGCACATTAAAACTATGCAAGACTAGACTCAAACCTGGTGTCTTTGCCAAGTGCTCAGTCAATTTTGCTATTTAACATGAAACTTGATCTGTCCTCACAGTGTTACTTCTGTCAGTGCCTCATCTCCTACCTTCCAAACTTGTTGTCAGAATACTGGTTTTAATCTGCCAGAAAGTTTCAGATCAGCACACACTCAACTGCAGTGTGAAAAGTCACCGTGGAAGAAGTTTCTCTATCATAAGCATTTCAGTAAAAATGGAAAGTTACTTTTATATATTGTGGTCTTACAGAGAACTCTGTGACTGTGAAATATAATTTTAAGCATTGTTATTGTTTAGTGTGAGTAATATATTTGTCCAAAGAACATATCACACTGATACAGGTAAACATGAGTTGTGTGTGAAGACATGTACTCATGTTAAATAATGAGGAGTGGACAGAATTGTAATGTCTGCTGGTGACACAAGCGTACGAACGAAGGGTCCAAACTCAACCCTAGCAGACATGGCTCAGATGATAGCTGATCAAGTGTACAAATGGTTCACAGTTAACAGTTTAAGTCTTAATCTCACAAAAACTTGTGTTATGCAATTTCACACCATCAATAATGACCTGTTTGTACCATATATAGGTGTCAATGTTCACCACTAAGTGAAACATAGCGTGTAAAAGTACTTGGAGTCCAGTTGGATAACAACTTCAAATGGGTCACCACAAAGATAAACTAAACACAAATCTCAGTTCAGTGTGTTATACATTTAGGGCACATCGAGAGTGTATACAGCAGGAGGGAGCAGTAAGGACATTGTGAAAATTAGATAAGTATGCCCCATGCAGAAAACTTTTTAAAGATCTTGGAATTCTTACACTCATCCCCAAATATGTTTGCTCTTAATGGTTTTCTTGTTTCTGACAGGAAAAACTTGTTTCAGTCAAACTGTGATTCACCAGTCACAAAACAAGACAAAGGTAGAATTCTGAAGTAGGCTTCTCCTTTTTGTCTAGGGTTCAGAATTGATTCATCTAGGGGAGAGGGGACATATTTCAACAAATTTCAGATTTTGATTTTTTCTTATCAACTATAATTTTTTTGTTATGTTTAACATTATTAGCTATTGTTGTACGTTGGACAACTTTAAGTGTCCTTCACTTCTGTTTGCTTACAGCCCTTCTGCTTTTTCTGTTGTTGGCATAAGATTACAGCTGGACATTCAGTGCTTGTGCGTTGTTCACACTTCAACAGGCAAAGAATCTGACTATGACATCCATGTTGTGTATCAGTCTTTTGTAAAATTATCTGAATAAATAGCTCATCCGTAATAGTGAAAACAGTTCTAAGTCATTTTCATTCTTAAAAGCTATTGCTGCATGTAAGCTAGTGTGCTGTTGATAATGGCTGAAAAACCTATGTCCTTGTGAATTCCAGCTGTGTCTATTAAAGTCTCAATTGCATTGTTGTGGTTGGCAGGAGAGCCAACACCGTGTTACTAGAGGAGGCCGAAAGGCATGCGTTTTAGCTCACGCCGTCTGGCGTGAGGTCTGGAACAGGACAAGGAAATTAGACTTCAGAAAAACGGGTGTAGCTGGTGGAATACTTAAGTTTAATCCATTAATGATGAACATCGGTCTTGACAGTACATGATTCATAATATCAATAGAAACTGATGATGGCGCCTTGCTAGGTTGTAGCAAATAACGTAGCTGAAGGCTATGCTAACTATCGTCTCGGCAAATGAGAGCGTAGAAGTCAGTGAACCATCGCTAGCAAAGTCGGCTGTACAACTAGGGCGAGTGCTAGGGAGTCTCTCTAGACTAGACCTGTCGTATGGCAGCGCTCGGTCTGCAATCACTGATAGTGGCGACACGCGGGTCCGACATATACTACCGGACCGCAGCCGATTTAAAGGCTACCACCTATCAAGTGTGGTGTCTGGCGGTGACACCACATCCATTATTTTCTTTAGCCCAATTATTTTGGATGCTGTTACGCAAGATGACAGAGTCGTTTGGAAGCCAGTTCATAATTCATGTTGTTGAGTCTCATAGTATAATTGTAAAGCTTAAATTGTTCATCTACAATGAAAACTTGTTGAGTTGTATGCTTTTAGGGATAATTTGGTGATTACCGTCAAATAAAGCAAAACAGTGCATTTGAAATAGTACAACCTATCTCTCACTGCTTTTAATAACACTTTCAATGTTTCCCTAATGTTTTTAATTTAATAAAACAATTTTTCCAGGTTACCCCACATTACCAAAGCCGACAAGAAAACCTTTGCACCTGTTGTTCCATAAATTAATATGTTGTTGCCAAAATCAATTATTCGATCAAAGATATGTTGACATCTGCTTCAAGTGAAGCCACAGTTACTCAATTTAAGAAAGATGTTTCAAGTGGTTTACATTATGTTAGATGCAGAATATACTCATTAACTCAGTGTCCAGCTATGTTCTTCTGGATAATAATGGAGAGGAAGACATAGTCAGCTATTTTACTGTCATCGAATCTGATCACATACCTGTTGGTAAATTAAACAGGTCCGCTGTTCGTTGTCTCGCGGTAGCGTTCTCGCTTCCTGAGCACGGGGTCCCGTTTTTGATTCCCGGCGGGGTCAGGGAATTTTCCTGCCTCGAGATGACTGGGTGTTGTTGTGTCGTCTTCATCATCATCATTCATCCCCATCACGGTCGGAGGAAGTCAATGGCAAACCACCTCCACCTAGGACCTTGCCTAGTAAAGCAGTGCGGGTCTCCCGCATCGTTCCCCTACACTCTGTAGAGAAGCATGGGACTTCATTTCATTTTTTCAAATTAAACAGAGGTACTTGTAGTGAGAAACTGTTCATAGGTGCCTCTTGTTAAAATGTTCTGCCCAGTCCCCATATCCAGTTCAAAGATATTCAACAAACTCTTGTCCAACATAATTAACGCATTATTTAGATTCAGATGATGTGAATTTCTTTTACCTACATGGTATAATCTTACCCTCCCTCACATAACCAGTTGATTTTCACTCTTCCAAACAACTGCCTGGTTTCCTAAGCTTTGAGAGGAGTAAGATTTACAAATAATTATTTTTTACTTATTTTCTCAGTGTTGGCTCCAGTTGTCACATCTAGAGGTTTATTCTTGACACTGAAATTTTGGCTTTGTAGTCTCCAAACGACATGATAGTGTTTAAAAATTTGCCTGTCTTTCTCTTGAATTTGGGTTTTGCCACTTTTTTCAATATCACACACCTTCGTAATAACATAGCCAATCATAACAGAGGCATTCCACTACTAACTCATTCTGCGGCACTAACAATATTCCAAAGAGTTAAAAAAAAAAAGAGTATACAAACTTCCTTTACAAATGAATAGACACCAATTCATGTCATTATTTTATAAATAAATCCAGAAATAAATTTTATAAATGGTGTTACATTGTGGAATTAATAATATTATTTTTAATTGTGCCAGATATTTCATAATTTCAAATATTTCCAAAAGAAGAGTAATTTGAGCTGTACCTACAGAGTTAATACATATCAATTGTAATAAAGTAATAAAATAATTTCTTTGTATACATTTTAGCATGAAATATAACACATCATATGCAAAATCATATGAAATTATTTTAGTTAAACAGCTGAGATAATAGTAAAAACAAAGATGATGTGACTTACCAAACGAAAGCGCTGGCAGGTCGATAGACACACAAACAAACATAAACATACACACAAAATTCAAGCTTTCGCAACCAACGGTTGCTTCATAAGGAAAGAGGGCAGGAGAGGGAAAGACGAAAGGATGTGGGTTTTAAGGGAAAGGGTAAGGAGTCATTCCAATCCTGGGAGTGGAAAGACTTACCTTAGAGGGGAAAAAAGGACAGGTAAACACTTGCACACACACCCATATCCATCCGCACATACAGAGACACAAGCAGACATTTGTAAAGGTGTATGTGCGGATGGATATGGGTGTGTGTGCGAGTGTATACCTGTCCTTTTTTCCCTCTAAGGTAAGTCTTTCCACTCACGGGATTGGAATGACTCCTTACCCTCTCCCTTAAAACCCACATCCTTTCGTCTTTCCCTCTCCTTTCCTCTTTCCTGACGAAGCAACCGTTGGTTGCGAAAGCTTGAATTATCTGTGAATTCAAGCTTTCGCAAGCAACGGTTGCTTCATCAGGAATATATGTATGTTTGTGTGTCTATCGACCTGCCAGCACTTTCGTTTGGTAACTCACATCATCTTTGTTTTTAGATATATTTTTACCACATGGAATGTTTCCCTCTATTATGAAATAATAGTAACCTGTTTAAAAGCTAGAAATTAATTTTGGTATGGATAACTTCCGTTGAATAAAGTTAATAGTAGAGGAGAGTGTCCCTTTACAATATCCCCATCACAGACATGTCTGCTTGTGTCTGTGTATGTGCGGATGGATGTGTGTGTGTGCGAGTGTACACCTGTCCTTTTTTTCCCCTAAGGGAAGTCTTTCCACTCCCGGGATTGGAATGACTCCTTACCCTCTCCCTTAAAACCCACATCCTTTCGTCTTTCCCTCTCCTTCCTGAAGAAGCAACCATCGGTTGCGAAAGCTAGTAATTCTGTGCGTGTGTTTGTGTGTTTTGTTCATGTGCCTGTCTGCCGGCGCTTTCCCACTTGGTAAGTCTTGGAATCTTTGGTTTTAATATATTTTTCCCATGTGGAAGTTTCTTTCTATTTTAACAAAGATGATGTGACTTACCAAACAAAAGCGCTGGCATGTTGAGAGACACACAAACATACCCACAAAATTCAAGCTTTCGCAACCAACGGTTGCTTCATCAGGGAAGAGGGAAGGAGAGGACACAAGCAGACACAGAAAATGCCTGGTTGAGTCTGTGTATGTGCGGATGGATGATGGATATGTGTGTGCGTGCGAGTGCATACCTGTCCTTTTTTCCCCTAAGGTAAGTTTTTCCGCTCCCGGGATTGGAATGACTCCTTACCCTCTCCCTTAAAACACACATCCTTTGGTCTTTCCCTCTCCTTCCCTCTTTCCTGACGAAGCAACCATTGGTTGTGAAAGCTTTAATTTTGTGTGTATGTTTGTGTGTATATCGACCTGCCAGCGCTTTCGTTGGGTAAGTCACATTATCTTCGTTTTTAGACATATTTTTCCCACGTGGAATGTTTCCCTGTTTACTAATGTCCATACAAACTAACCTAAATACATAAAGACCTAGAAGAATCATTTACAATTGATAAAAAAATACTAATTTCAAGTTACATAATGTACTGGGAAGTTTATCCCCCTACTTGAAAAACCATACATTAAAACTGTCTTTGCCAGTCTTGGCTAACAATTTACAAATCTCACTCACAACACTGCTGTAGTTAACAGATGCTTGAGTAATTACCTAGCACCTATGATCTCTTGTAAGTCGACTGGTCCAGCTGGGTACAGCCATACAGCAGTTTGGGGAGTGGTTCGGCCCACATCTTTCAGTTTCCTTCCTAGAGTTATCGTCACACTATCCAACAGATAGGTAATTTCCTGTCTAGCATTTGCATCAAATGCTAAAATATTGTTTTGTGTACTAAACATGGTGTTCAGTAACTTCTTCACAAAACATGGAATATGCTCTTCCTATTCATTTTCCAAAAGCAATCATGCGGGATTTATGTCAGGTAAGATTAAAAAATGTCCACTATGAAACTTTGATAAACAGAGTTAAATGCAATGAAAAAGTGAACTAACAAGGTGATGTACACAGATATACTAAGACACTATTCCTAATCTTTGCAGTAAAAATTATGAACATTGTACTCATTTAGTCTCATGGCATATATGTATCAAATTCTAAAGCACAAATCTATTCCAAAACATAATTATATAGGGTATCACAGATTTTAACTGTCAATAGATATGACGTAACTTTAAAAATCACATCATTTTACATACTAAATTCATGGCAAACAAAACACAGTTATCGAGTCTTATAAATCTACAAACATAGTGTTTATTTTCCTCTAGACTAGGTGTCAGTATGCATCCATATTCAAAGGTGTAGTCCTCTATACTAAATGTTAAGGGTACTTGACATTTTATGTACTTTTAACTAGTAGCTCCTCTTATCTTTACATGTGGAATGGATATTTCCACAAAATTTTTACTATACTTACTCTTGTCTCTAAATTCTTCAGATATCCAACTAACTGGGCTACCTGTAACAATGAGAGAGTTCCCTTCCCACAGGTCATTCTTAATCTTAATGTTTGGACACCCAAAATCTGAATCATCATCTCTGTTATCAGACACTTCATATAAAAGATCACTTTTAATTTCATCAAATGCTACATCCACACTGTTTTTGCAGGGTTTTATCAACTTTACTGGTATCATAGCATTCCTTTGGTTACTTATGTTGTCAGGTAAAGATTGAACACAATGAACAGAATCCATAGCACAACTAACATCACTTATTACATAAGGAATACAACGTATATTACTGTCAAAATTACACTTCCTACTTAGATCTTCTTTCACTTCATTCCCCCAATTTGGATACAAATTTTGAGTAACCACAGCTGACTTGTTCCAGAGTGGACATTCATCTATGTTATTATCAATCTGCTCCCAAAAAAACTACAAAAAGTTTTTACCTTTACTGTTTGGATCATTACTCTGCATGACATTAATGAAAAACTACTATGACTAGACTGGTGTTGCATGTCCCTCGTTTACATTTTCATGTACATCACTTATCTCTAGTCACAAATAACTCTGAAACTTCATTATTCTTAAACTCCACAGATACCTTATACTCATCTTCACATTCTTCCAAAATTACTTCATCAACAATATCATTAACAACACAAGTATCACCTACATTAACACCTCCATTCATTTGTAATAAGCTGCCAGTCTCAGGCTGACTAACCTCAGTTGTTTCAGAGCTCTCATTCATATCTACATCAAAAATATCACGTAGTTCAGATCCAATACAGTCATCACATCATACATTAATAACACTGTTTTCTGACCAAGAGAAGAAATCATTAGTACACACATCAAAATTCTCATTACTCTCACTTCCAAGCTTGTGATTAACACCTACATCTCTATAATTAAACATAATATTCCAAAACTTTTGATCAAAATATAAATGAGAAATCTTATATTTTTTCTGTTCAACTTCAGATATATGTGCCACATTATTAACACTGTTATTATTGTCTAATTGCAAGTGTAGATTGGGGGTCCTGTGCTTGTTGTGTTTGCACTTCCCAAAACTGTGGACCTTTATTGAGGCGGACTGCTGTTTTGCGAGTAATTACCTTTATGATTATTTCTTCTATTGCCCATGGTTATCACCATTATTCCTATTCTGCTGATTTTCAAAATTTCTGTCTGTATTAACATTTTGGCCCTGATAGAAATTATCATTTTCTCTGTTTCTGTAGTTATTGCCATTGTGATCTCTATCATTTCAATTATTATGGTGCAAGCTTCTTTCTTTTGTCCTATCCAGCCTGTCAGCATTTTGAAAAAAATTGTTCAAGACAGTCATCAGGTCCGTGTACTAAATCCCACTGCAACCTTTCTGGTAATTTCCTTTTGAGTGCTTTAGTCGATGTCATTTGGTCAAATGGTTTGTCAAGGTATGTTAATTTCTTGACTTGATTCATACAAAACTCTTTCAGTGTACTGTCCCTATTCCTATAATTAGGACCATTCAAAAATTCACTTTTAATTATCCCCCATACAGCATCCGACCAAAATATATTAAAAAAACTTTTCATAAAACTTTGATTGTTTCCCACTGATATAAATTTAAATTTACCCAAGACAGTTTCACCTTCAAGACATATTTTAACAAATTTGATTTTTTGATCATCACTCCTGCCTGACACAACACTAATTTTAAAGGTGCAGAAAATCCACTGAATGTAAATCATCTGATGGAAAACTTTTGACGGGAATGTCGGACTGTGCAATATCATTGTCTGAACACAGATTGCTGTGAATGCAATTTTCCTGAAGTGCTGAAATTTTTTGATCTAAGAACATTTACATTAGTTTGCATATTTTTTTCAACATTTAAAGTTTTTTTATCTAAACTACTAAAGTTCTGTTCCATTTTTTCCACTATGGCTTCTGTTCAACTCTGACATCATTAACATTCTTCACCAATCTTGCAGATTTGCCATCTAACTCATTTTCCAAAACAATGAATTTATTTTCTAAGACATCAACTTTTTCATGACTACCCATTTTTAGTTTGAAACCTGATTACTATGTTGGTCTACTTGGTATTGTATCCCATCCACTTTACTATTGTTTTCAGTTTTCAGGTCATTTAATTATCCTTGTAGTGACGTAAATTTTTCAGTTAACTGATCATTAACTGCACTAAATTTACTATTGTTAACTGTCTTCATTTCCTCTAGTTTTGACAAAAATAACCATAAACTATCAGTTTTTATTGTTTGTTTGCTGACCACACTTTCATTCGGTTCAAACATGCCCTGACTGGCTCCTTCAGCTTTCTCTTCTGTGTCACTAATACCCTCATCTGTACTCATTTAGTTAACAATCACACTAGTCCACAAACAAATTAATTTCACATGTAGTTTGTACTTATCTTTCCTTTTTGATGTCCCTTGTCATTGTTTTAAAATGGAGTATTTACCTTAATATGTGCTCTTTGGAATTGTTCTTCTGGCTTATAATTCAGGCCTTCAACCATTTGTTGTTTGAGGTTATTGTTTGTTACCTTCGGCCCCAAAATTGTGGACCATTTTCCTGTGATAAGGCCTTCAGCCATCATATGGTCAATTTCATTAAGAGATTGTTTTAAAATTTTAATTTCTTTAAATGCTCCGCCCACAATCATAACCTTATCCCGCACCATCCTGAGAATCCAGCTCTCAACTAGCTCTGGTGCATTTTTTTTTTTCATCTTAAGTGTTAGATTGGTGTTTTGCTCTTATTTATGTTTAATTGCTGTAGTGTTATTAGCTGTACTGGGCTAAAGAAAATAAGAGTATCACTTCTTACCAGCCAGTATTTTAAAAAATTAATTCAAACTTCAAACAATGAAAAATACCCCAAAATTCTAAAAATTCCCAAGTTTTCCCAGTTTTCTCCCAGATGGAAAAATTACTGGATTTTTTCCAGATTTCCTGATAATTCAGGGGTGTATATGCCCTAATGGCCGAAGACTTCTGGCATAAGAAGTCAGCCTCATTCTGCCAATGGCCTTGTCGCGGAGGAGCGGATAGAGGTCCAGGGCACTCTGTTGTCCTAGGGGTGGGAAATTGCCCCTGAAGGCGGAAGAATCAGCAATGATCAATGACATGAGGATGCAGAAGGCAATGGAAACCACTGCATTAAAGACACGTAACGTGTATCCATAGGACATGTGGCCTGTAGTTGAAGAAGTGTCATGATGATCTCTCCATTGGCAAAAGATTCCGGAATAGTCCCCCGTTTGGATCTCCGGGAGGGGACTGCCAAGGGGGAGGTTACCATGAGAAAAAGATTGAATAATCAATGAAAGGATAATGTTCTATGAGTCGGGGCGTGGAATGTCAGAAGCTTGAACGTGGTAGGGAAACGAGAAAATCTGAAAAGGGAAATGCAAAGGCTCAATCTAGATATAGTGGGTGTCAGTGAAGTGAAGTGGAAGGAAGACAAGGATTTCTGGTCAGATGAGTATCAGGTAATATCAACAACAGCAGAAAATGGTATAACAGGTGTAGGATTCGTTATGAATAGGAAGGTAGGGCAGAGAGTGTGTTACTGTGAACAGTTCAGTGACCAGATTGTTCTAATCAGAATCAACAGCAGACCAACACCGACAACGATAGTTCAGGTATACATGCCAAAGTCGCAAGCTGAATATGAACAGATAGAGAAAGTGTATGAGGATATTGAAAGGGTAATGCTGTATGTAAAGGGGGACGAAAATCTAATAGTCATGGGCGACTGGAATGCAGATGTAGGGGAAGGAGTACAAGAAAAGGTTACAGGAGAATATGGGCTTGGGACAAGGAATGAAAGAGGAGAAAGACTAATTGAGTTCTGTAACAAGTTTCAGCTAGTAATAGCGAATACCCTGTTCAAGAATCACAAGAGGAGGAGGTATACTTGGAAAAGGCCAGGAGATACGGGAAGATTTCAATTAGATTACATCATGGTCAGACAGAGATTCCGAAATCAGATACAGGAGCAGATATAGACTCAGATCACAATATAGTAGTGATGAAGAGTAGGCTGAAGTTCAAGACATTAGTCAGGGAGAATCAATACGCAAAGAAGTGGGATACGGAAGTTCTAAGGAATGACGAGATAAGTTTGAAGTTCTCTAACGCTATAGATACAGCAATAAGGAATAGCGCAGTAGGCAGCACAGTTGAAGAGGAATTGACATCTCTAAAAAGGGCCATCACAGAAGTTGGGAAGGAAAACATAGGTACAAAGAAGGTAGCTGCGAAGAAACCATGGGTAACAGAAGAAATACTTCAGTTGATTGATGAAAGGAGGAAGTACAAACATGTTCCGGGAAAATCAGGAATACAGAAATACAAGTCGCTGAGGAATGAAATAAATAGAAAGTGCAGGGAAGCTAAGACGAAATGGCTGCAGGAAAAATGTGAAGACATCGAAAAAGATATGATTGTTGGAAGGACAGACTCAGCATATAGGAAAGTCAAAACAACCTTTGGTGACATTAAAAGCAACGGTGGTAACATTAAGAGTGCAATGGGAATTCCACTGTTAAATGCAGAAGAGAGAGCAGATAGGTGGAAAGAATACATTGAAAGCCTCTATGAGGGTGAAGATTTGTCTGATGTGATAGAAGAAGAAACAGGAGTCGATTTAGAAGAGATAGGGGATCCAGTATTAGAATCGGAATTTAAAAGAGCTTTGGAGGACTGAAGATCAAATAAGGCAGAAGGGATAGATAACATTCCATCAGAATTTCTAAAATCATTAGGGGAAGTGGCAACAAAATGACTATTCACGTTGGTGTGTAGAATATATGAGTCTGGCGACATACCATCTGACTTTCGGAAAAGCATCATCCACACAATTCCGAAGACGGCAAGAGCTGACAAGTGCGAGAATTATCGCACAATCAGCTTAACAGCTCATGCATCGAAGCTGCTTACAAGAATAATACACAGAAGAATGGAAAAGAAAATTGAGAATGTTCTAGGTGACGATCAGTTTGGCTTTAGGAAAACTAAAGGCACGAGAGAGGCAATTCTGACGTTACGGGTGATAATGGAAGCAAGGCTAAAGAAAAATCAAGACACGTTCATAGGATTTGTCGACCTGGGAAAAGCGTTCGACAATATAAAATGGTGCAAGCTATTCAAGATTCTGAAAAAAGTAGGGGTAAGCTATAGTGAGAGACGGGTCATATACAATATGTACAAGAACCAAGAGGGAATAATAAGAGTGGACGATCAAGAACGAAGTGCTTGTATTAAGAAGGGTGTAAGACAAGGCTGTAGCCTTTCGCCCCTACTCTTCAATCTGTACAACGAGGAAGCAATGATAAAAATAAAAGAAAGGTTCAGGAGTGGAATTAAATTACAAGGTGATAGGATATCAATGAAACAATTCGCTGATGACATTGCTATCTTGAGTGAAAGTGAAGAAGAATTAAATGATCTGCTGAACGGAATGAACAGTCTAACGAGTACACAGTATGGTTTGAGAGTAAATAGGAGAAAGACGAAGGTAATGAGAAGTAGTAGAAATGAGAAAAGCGAGAAACTTAACAACAGGATTGATTGTCAGAAGTCAATGAAGTTAAGGAATTCTGCTACCTAGGCAGTAAAATAACCAATGACGGACGGAGCAAGGAGGACATCAAAAGCAAACTCGCTATGGCAAAAAAGGCATTTCTGGCCAAGAGAAGTCTACTAATATCAAATACCGGCCTTAATTAGAGGAAGAAATTGCTGAGGATGTACATCTGGAGTACAGCATTGTATGGTAGTGAAACATGGACTGGGAAAACCGGTACAGAAGAGAATCGAAGCATTTGAGATGTAGTGCTATAGACGAATGTTGAAAATTGGGTGGATTGATAAGGTAAGGATTGAGGAGGTTCTACACAAAATCGGAGAGGAAAGGAATATGTTGAAAACACTGATAAGGAGAAGGGACATGATGATAGGACATCTGCTAACACATGAGGGAATGATTTCCATGGTACTAGAGGGAGCTGTAGAGGGCAAAAACTGTAGAGGAAGACAGAGATTGGAATACGTCAAGCAAATAATTGAGGACGTAGGTTGCAAGTGCTACTCTTAGATGAAGAGGTTAGCGCAGGAAAGGAATTCGTTGTGGGCTGCATCAACCCGTCAGTAGACTGATGACAAAAATCCCTGCCAGAGTAAAACTGTCCACTGCACCATTAAACAGCTACAGATGAACTGTCAGCGCATTTTTGCAGACACCAAGAAGGAAACTTGCCTACTAGCAGCCGTGTGCTGATGTGCAGACTGTTCCCAATCACTGACTAGTCTGCTACTCCTCCAGTAGCTTCTGTCGTATCCTCCCGCTTTCTGTCATGACTTGCCTATTATATACTAGGGCCATTAGAGTTTCAAAAATATGAGTATCAGCACTGATCATCTGCAGTAAATGAAGCCATCTTTTGTCCACCGAAACCAGTCTTGCACAGAGGAAGGAAGTTTTAATGTGGACGAAACACTGGTTTTAAGTTTATAATCAAATTCTTTTACACAACAGTATGACCCAACACCACAAAGAATTCCAATTATTATGTAATTGGTGTTACAGTATTGCATAAGCTATAATAGTAATGCTCTTGTAATCAAAAGAAGTTGAACCCTTTCGTTTCTACTTTTCAGAGGGTTTCAATTTATTCCTGAGGGGTTAATTACCTCCGGATTGGGAACCACTGTATTAGTGAAAAATGTACCAAAATCCCTACAGCTCCTGAGATTAACCTCCACATATAGATGGAAATATGTGATGGGGACTTTAAGTTATAAAATATACAGAGGAAGAGATGTATAGCTGTGCCGATGGCACTGTTATCGACGACTGTGCCGCTAAAGCGGAGTTATTGAACGCAGTTTTCCGAAATTCCTTCACCAGGGAAGACGAATGGAATATTCCAGAATTTGAAACACGAACATCTGCTAGCATGAGTTTCTTAGAAGTAGATACCTTAGGGGTTGCGAAGCAACTCAAATCGCTTGATACGGGTAAGTCTTCAGGTCTAGATTGTATACCGATTAGGTTCCTTTCAGATTACGCTGATACTATAGCTCCCTACTTAGCACTCATATACAACCGCTCGCTCACCGATAGATCTGTACCTACAGATTGGAAAAGTGCACAGGTCGCACCAGTGTTCAAGAAGGGTAGTAGGAGTAATCCATTTAACTACAGACCTATATCATTGACGTCAGTTTGCAGTAGGGTTTTGGAGCATATACTGTATTCAAACATTATGAATCACCTCGAAGGGAACGATCTATTGACACGTAATCAGCATGGCTTCAGAAAACATCGCTCTTGTGCAACGCAGCTAGCTCTTTATTCGCACGAAATAATGGCCGCTATCGACAGGGGATCTCAAGTTGATTCCGTATTTCTAGATTTCCGGAAAGCTTTTGACACCGTTCCTCATAAGCAACTTCTAATCAAGCTGCGGACCTATGGGGTATCGTCTCAGTTGTGCGACTGGATTCGTGATTTCCTATCAGGAAGGTCGCAGTTCGTAGTAATAGATGGCAAATCATCGAGTAAAACTGAAGTGATATCAGGTGTTCCCCAGGGAAGCGTCCTGGGACCTCTACTGTTCCTGATCTATATAAATGACCTGGGTGACAATTTGAGCAGTTCTCGTAGACTGTTCGCAGATGATGCTGTAATTTACCGTCTAGTAAGGTCATCCGAAGACCAGTATCAGTTGCAAAGCGATTTAGAAAAGATTGCTGTATGGTGTGTCAGGTGGCAGTTGACGCTAAATAACGAAAAGTGTGAGATGATCCACATGAGTTCCAAAAGAAATCCGTTGGAATTCGATTACTTGATAAATAGTACAATTCTCAAGGCTGTCAATTCAACTAAGTACCTGGGTGTTAAAATTACGAACAACTTCAGTTGGAAGGACCACATAGATAATATTGTCGGGAAGGCGAGCCAAAGGTTGCGTTTCATTGGCAGGACACTTAGAAGATGCAACAAGTCCACTAAAGAGACAGCTTACACTACACTCGTTCGTCCTCTGTTAGAATATTGCTGCGCGGTGTGGGATCCTTACCAGGTGGGATTGACGGAGGACATCGAAAGGGTGCAAAGAAGGGCAGCTCGTTTTGTATTATCACGTAATAGGGGAGAGAGTGTGGCAGATATGATACACGAGTTGGGATGGAAGTCATTAAAGCATAGACGTTTTTCGTCGCGGCGAGACCTTTTTACGAAATTTCAGTCACCAACTTTCTCTTCCGAATGCGAAAATATTTTGTTGAGCCCAACCTACATAGGTAGGAATAATCATCAAAATAAAATAAGAGAAATCAGAGCTCAAACAGAAAGGTTTAGGTGTTCGTTTTTCCCGCTCGCTGTTCGGGAGTGGAATAGTAGAGAGATAGTATGATTGTGGTTCGATTAACCCTGTGCCAAGCACTTAAATGTGAATTGCAGAGTAGTCATGTAGATGTAGATGTAGATGTAGATGTAGATGTATATTCTGGTACTAATGGTTTTGTTTGGCTCAGTGGCCTAGAGCAAATCTTTCAGTTACATGACATTGCATGTCCCTATTGGATGACATTGAGTTTATCCCCGAAGATGCACTGCACATGTACAAATCCTATGGAAATGACACTAGGTCACACAACCACTGCAGTGGTGTCCTGGAGTGAGTGGAGAACTGTCACCACTGCATGGAGTGGTGAAAATGAAACAGATGTTCTCAGTCACACAGCGGCATATTTTTCACCCTTCATCATAGCTCAGCCAATTTGCACAAAATAGTTAAGTCTGCCTCTTAGTAAAAACTGTATCAAAATTCACACAGTAGCTTATTCTAAACATACAGACAGAAGTGTGCAGGATAATTTGGTATGTATATGTTGCGAAGGGTTGTCATATATTTTCTTGCATCAGACCTTGTCAGATGTTATATGCACCCGCACCCCTACCGAGGCCATATATCCTCATTGCCACCCCTCCCCTCCCCCCCCCCTTACTTTCCCTTCTTGCACCAAGCCTTACTCCTCTTGAGAATGGACACAATCACACACCACCAGCAAACACAGAAACACATGAGGAATTTATTTGGAGAAAAATTATGTGACTGATGCCAGACATCCACCAAACTCAACACTACACTCCCAGTTAATTCTCCCAAATAATGGAAAGCATTCCACCAACTCATTGGCAGTTTTTCCACCCTTCACCACCTGTTGGTCTACATCAACAGCAACCATTCCCCATCTGACAACCTGAGCAAAGCTGACCTTTTTTAGAGCATATACACCCCTGAATTATCAGGAAATCTGGAAAAAATCCAGTAATTTTTGCATCTGGGAGAAAACTGGGAAAAATTAGGAATTTTTAGAATCCTGGGGTATTTCTCATTTGAAGTTTGAATTAATTTTTTAAATTATGGCTGGTAAGAACTGATATTCTTAATTTTACTTTAGCTCAGTACTGCAAATAACACTACAGCAATGAAACATAAATAAGAGCAAAACACCAATGTTACTCTTAAGTTGCAAAGAAAATTCACCAGAGCTAGTTGAGAGCTGGATTCTCAGGATGGTGCAGGATAAGGTTACGATTGTGGGTGGAGCTGTAATCAGTTAATCGTTGGTTGCACAAGAAATACGTAAACTTTATTTAAAGAAATTAAAATTTTAAAACAATCTCTTAAAGAAATTGACCATATGACGGCTGAAGGCCTTATCACAGGAAAATGGTCCACAATTTTGGAGCCGAAGGTAACCAACAATAACCTCAAACAACAAATGGCTGAAGGCCTGAATTAGAAGCCAGAAGAACAATTCCAAAGAGCACATATTAAGATAAATACTTCGTTTTAAAACAAACTTTGACATGGCTGAAGGCCTTATTACAAAAGAAGTGAAATTATTACTCTGCTAAAGGCCACAAACAATTTCAAATAACATATGGCTGAAGGTCTGAATTAGAAGCTAGGAAAACAATTACAAATAGCATTCTTAAAATAAATCTCTTGCTTTCTTAAAAAAACTTACTGTAATGTGGCTGAAGGCCTTATCATGAAAGAAGTGAAATTATTGCTCGTCTGAACGCCACACCAACAATAATTAGAAAATTACAAATATCTTTAAAACAACAATCACAATCTAAGGAATCAGGACAAGCGGTTCTCGGCAAGTGTTCCAAGGGTTGGCCTGGGAAGGTAACTCAAACCTGAGGTAAGGTGAGACAGGCAGCCAAGAGTTGTTCTCACATAACAGTATGGCAACTCAAACTAGGGGCAGCTTAAGGGCCGACTGACCGACTAACCCATTTGCCGGATGTCTGATCACTGGTACAACAGTGGAATATTTTTAGGCAAGGGAGAAGAGACAATCAAGGAAGACCACCATCCCCCCCACAAAAAAAAAACCCTCAGTGCAATACAAGAGGCTGTCGAACTACACGCAGTGCGGGACAGCATCAACACGGCGAGGAAAGGTATGCTGCCAGAAAAGTATGCTAACCTCCATGGTAGGTAACTGGGGCTTTAGTGGCCCCAAGGCAGAAAATACCGTTGGTTACACTTCACTAATAAGAATAATACTAAATGCAATGATGAATAACAAATAGAGAAAGATGGCTGCAATATTTCACCGCCTCGAAACACTTCACTCGTTGCTGTCAGGCTCAGTGGACCTGGGAGCAACAACCTGCCGAACATAGGCGAGATTTAAGAATAGTCGAGGTTGCATTAGCAGTTAAATCTTCACTAACTTAAATATCCACAGTTCGGTGCGCAACGAAATTGTCGCTCTCGCAGCTACCCCTCCCCGATCCGGAAGTGGTAGTGCGGAGCCAGCAGTCCTGGCTTGCCCTCGCGCTGCACGGACCTGCTCACTGTTGTGCCCCTAACCGACCTGCTGTCCGTTCACAACTCTCCACCAAATCCAGTACACAGGCAGCATTAAAATTATTGCCCGTTCCAAACCACAATGTACACACGGATCCGGGAAAACAATTCCACCAACAAGTCACAATACTAAAACCAGTCACTGTGAAACAACACAGACGAATTATAAGTCGGCACAAACACAGAGGAGCCAGAAGTGGTCAGAAGACCAAATGCACATCGACCGCTGTGACGACTAACCAACGGTTGTACCCACTCGAGTCGGCATGGGAAAGATCCCAGTTTGCCATGAGGTCACTTCGACGGGTGGTCACACACACACACACACAAGTGAACTCGAATATCACGGTCCATTAAACTAAAACATGCTGAATCCGGTCCTCTTGTGACCACATCCTTCCTTCGGACAGTGCGTGTGTGTCACCAGTGGTCGGACAAATACAGGCTGTCTGGACCTCACTACTGCTCTGTCCCAACTCCCCTAGCTCGACACACAATGACCCGGAAATACTAGAGGCCACTCCAAAGGTGGTACCACAGTATCTGCTATTGATAAGAGCTGGTGCTGCCACTCATGGACAGACAGGGTGAGAAAATGAGACGACACTATCGTTATTACAAGATGCCAAGCTAAGAATGGCATCAACACAAGCTGCACACGGTTCAAAAACACTGATATAAAACTTAAGTCACAAAGAAAATGCGCAAGGTTACAACAACAAAATACAGTGCACACCAAGTGTCCGCCAACAGCAAATGCAATGAAAGGTGTATGAGCAGAGCAGACACTAGGCTTGGGCTTCCTACATCACCATAACTGTACGTGTTCAGACACACTTATTTTCTGGCACTCTTGGAATTGCTCATACGAACCTATTTCTAACATGTATTGGGAAAATATTGCAGTTGGTGGTTTGAGAACCATTACCGCGAAAGTAAATTATTTTTACACAAGATGAATTCTGCTGTGTGTGAGAATGTATGATGAATTTCTTAAATGACAAAGTTTTGACTCATTTGAAACTTAACACTTGAGAGGACGAGCTACTTTGGCCCCAGGAGACTGGACATTTATGTCATCTTGTAAAATTTTACTGGTACATATGTGTTTTATATATCTTAAAGGGTAACATACTCAGAAACGAACAGTATTATATGTGAAAGCTTAGCTTTCCATGTAGCTATATTGTAAGTATATTAATTTTAATGATGGAATTTTCCTGTTTCTTTGTTCTTGCTACTTAACAGTGATGTTGCTGTTGGCTGATTGTGTTACATGTGCTAAGCTCTGAATATCTGCTGCCATTTGCTGATGAGATAACTTGACATGAGCTATGATTGATACGCAAAAAGACCACTGCAATCTCGACTTGAAACTAACTTGCTGTGTTTGATGGAATTTGTATTTGTACTTTCTTAATGTGAAAATACATGGCATACATGTTGCTGCGCATGAGAGATCTTTCTAAAATGTCCCTTTTTTTCTGGATTTCACTTCCAGAAGTGCCGGGTAGTTCTATGCTGGTGTATAAAACCTTTACCATTCAAAGGATTGATAAGTTTTACTGTTCTGACAGGCTGTACACTGTCATTTAACACAGGAGAATGTGTATTTTTTCACCCAGGGAAATGTGTATTTTCACATGAGAATATGTGTATTTCTAACCCGGAAATCTTAGAATTTTTTTCCTTGGCGACATACACTCTCTGACTTCGCATCCTATCTCTGTGACATCTAATCAGTCCCTGAATACCCACATACTGATGACTGCCTGTTCCCTGCAACCCACAAACACACAAATACTACTGTCACATCCGTGGCTCCCAGCTTCCACCATATGGACAATATACTGTAAATGGAAATAAATACACCATTCACAGCACACAGCATAACACAAGTACTTCACAAAAAAAAACACTTCCTATTGAACAATTCAAAGAATGCCTTCCTTTCCATTAATCATTGTGGCTTTCATCACAGCTTCTCCTCAGATGACCAGTTCTTACAAGTCATTCATCTCCTTTCACACCAGGTAACCACCCATAAATCTGCTATTTTTGTCTCCCTTGACCTATGCAAATCCTATGATCATGATTGGCATATTGGTCTCCTTTTCAGTCTCCAAACTTACTCATTTCCAGTTAACTATGTTGGCCTTATTGCATCCTTCCTGTCTAGTCATCCATCCTGTGTCGCTATCAACTGTAGCTACTCCCGTGCCTTCCACCCACTGCAGATGTGCCCCAAGGCACCATCCCTTCTTGTCCCCTTTATCTCCTCTACACTGCCAATATGCTGAAACCACTCCCATCAGCACATCTCCAGTATATTGATGACACTTCCTTCCTCATCCTCTATATCATAACAATCTCTCCAAACCCATTTCAACCAGTTTACGTACTGATGTAACCAGTGGTTCTTCAAGATCAACCCCCCAATCCCAGGCAATAATTATACCTAAAACACTAAACTATCTTGGAGAAATCACCAACCAGCAATTAATATGGAAACCTCTTCACCAACTATCCAGCTAAAATTACTAATGTCAATCAGTTATATCTCTAACGTCGATCAGTTCTAGAATTTTGGAACATGTATTATATTTGAGTATAATGACTTTTCTGGAGACTAGAAATATACTCTATAGGAATCAGCATGGGTTTCGAAAAAGACGATCGTGTGAAACTCAGCTCGCGCTATTCGTGCACGAGACTCAGAGGGCCATACACATGGGTTCCTAGGTAGATGCCGTGTTTCTTGACTTCCCCAAGGCATTTGATACAGTTCCCCACAGTTGTGTAATGAACAAAGTTAGAGCATGTAGACTGTCAGACCAATTGTGTGATTGGATTGAAGAGTTCCTAGATAACAGAATGTAGCATGTCATTCTCAATGGAGAGAAGTCTTCTGAAGTAAGACTGATTTCAGGTGTTCTGCAGGGGAGTGTCGTAGGACCGTTGCTATTCGCAATATATATAAACGACCTTGTGGATAACATCAGAAGTTCACTGAGGCTTTTTTTGGATGATGCTGTGGTATATCGAGAGGTTGTAACAATGGGAAATTGTACTGAAATGCAGGAGGATCTGCAGCGAATTGGCGCATGCTGCAGGGAATGGCAATTGAATCTCAATGTAGACAAGTGTAATGTGCTGTGAATACATAGAAAGATAGATCCCTTATCATTTAGGTACAATATAGCAGGTCAGTAACTGGGAGCAGTTAATTCAATAAATTATCTGGGAGTACGCATTAGGAGTGATTTAAAATGGAATGATCATATAAAGTTGATCGTCGGTAAAGCAGATGCCAGACTGAGATTCATTGGAAGAATCCTAAGGAAATGCAGTCCTTGAACAAAGGAAGCAGGTTACAGTACACTTGTTTGCCCACTGCTTGAGTACTGCTCACCAGTGTGGGATCCGTACCAGATAAGGTTGATAGAAGAGAGAGAGAAGATCCAACAGAGAGCAGCGCACTTCGTTACAGGATTATTTAGTAATTTTGGAAGCATTTTGGAGATGATAGATAAACTCCAGTGGAAGACTCTGCAAGAGAGATGCTCAGTAGCCCGGTACGGGCTTCTGCTGAAGTTTCAAGAACATACCTTCACCGAGTAGTCAAGCAGTATATTGCTCCCTCCTATGTATGTCTCATGAAGAGACCGCAAGGATAAAATCAGAGAGATTAGAGCCCACACAGAGGCATACCGACAGTCTTTCTTTCCACGAACAATACGAGATTGGAATAGAACGGAAAACCGCTAGAGGTACTCAAGGTACTTTCCGCCACACACCGTCAGGTGGCTTGCGGAGTATGGATGTAGATGTAGAAAATAATGTTTGCACACCTCTATTGTATTCCACACATAGAAAAACCTTTATGAAACCCGCCCTTTCCTATGGAAAAGTTGCATGAATATCTGCCCATCCAAGTTCTATAAGCCACTTTAGATCATCAAACTTCTTGCTTTCTGCTTTGCTTTCCACAGCTGTTCACCTTCCCTCACATGGATCCTTTACCATCTCATCAGCTTCACATCCCTCCTCACTCACACTATACCATCCACAATTTTGGCTCGAATAATCCTATTGTAACCCTCTTAATTTCCACCTCTGCTGACTCATCACACAAACCCTACACCTGTGCACCCTCCACATCCTCTCCCAATGAAATTTCAATCATCTCCCCATCCCAGACCATAAAATACGCCCAGACTCATTTCAATTGAAATGTGTGGATTTTTTGTGAGACGTCATGGAATATTCCCATTTCAGCCCCTAAAGTTTCATGAAGTTCTGATAGGTGCTGACACTATACGTTCAAAGTGGAGATGCGTCCCAAGCAAAGAGCTATCACTGAGTCTCTTCTGGTGGAAAACTGGAGCATCACAGATATTCATATGTGGTGCAGAAAGTCTGTAGAGACCTGGGCAGTGGACAAACTTATAGTGAGTCATCACAACAAGCTTTCACAGACCTGTCTAATGTCCCATGTGCCAGCCAGCCACACACAGCTGTGACTCCTGCAATATTGGAATATGTGGACCATCTCTTTCAGGGGTGATTGATGGATTACAAACACCTTGCTGGACTCAGGGCAGGGGCAGCCTTTTCTCTCCAAAATCCACTTAGCATGCTCCTTCTCAACTAAGCAAGCTACTTTCCTGGATGTCAATCTCCTCAGCTGGCTCCCAGAATATGTCTGTCCAAATCAAATGCACCAACCACCAATTGTACCTCCATTTCGATAGCTGTCACTCGATCCATGTCGAAAATCTCTATGTTACAGCCTTATGACCTGTGGATGCCACATGTGCAGTGGAAAGCAGGAGTTCCTGAAGTATACCAATAACCTTACCTGAGCTTTTCTGGACAGACAGTATCTTACCCAGCTCATCGATAAAACAGATCTCACATGCCAACTCATCCTGTGACATAAGTAAACCTGTCGACCAGCCACTGACCCACACTTCTGTGATCACCCTGTGTCATACTGGTCTTTAAAAGCCAGAACTTCGATTACATCTCGTCATGCCCTGAGATCATGGATATTCTACCCAAAATCATACCCACATTACTCAAAGTAAAATTCTGCTGCCCAACAAACCTACAGATTACCCTTTTCCAACCATATTCCAATCCTGCTCCCAAACCTGCACCTCATGGGTCTTTCCCTTGTGGTCAATCCCAGTGCAAGACCTGTCCCATAAATTGACCCAGCACCTCCCACCATAGTCCAGACACAAGCATTTCTTACCCTACGAAAGGAAGAGACGTGTGTGACAGTAGCCGTTTTATATATCAGCCATGTTGCAATTACTGTGCAGCATTCTATACGTGCATGAAAAGTAACCAACTGTCTGGTTGCGTGAATGGCCACCACCAAACTGTGGCAAACCACACACTTGACCATCCATTTGCTGAACATGTTGTGAAAAACTAATTACTTCCACAGCTGCTTCACGATGTGAGCTTATTTGGTTGCTCCCTTGAAGCACTAGTTTCTCCGAGCTACACAGGTGGGAACTATTTCTCCAACATATCTCGCACTCTTGCAGACCCCTGTCCTAAACCTCCACTAATGCGTTTCCCACTGCCTCACTTTAGCTTTTCCTTCTCTCTTCTGTCCCATGTAATCCTTTATCATCCAAAGTGCGTGGTGTCTTGTCCCACCACTCTTCATTCCCTCACCCCCCCCCCCCCCAATTTGAGTGCATTCTCCCCCCCCCCCCCCCCATCCATCACTCACTCCTCCTCTCACCTCCACACCCCCCCCCCCCCCTCTTTACATGTCTTTCCTATTTCCCTCTTCCCTTGCTCTTCATCTCCACCTTCCTTTCCTTTCCTGCCCTCATTCCCCTCACCTCTTCCTCTGTGTGTTATGTCTTCTAAACCTTGAACTCCCTCTGTCTTGAGCAGCTGAAGAGTCATCTGTTGAAATACCTGCCTCACTCTATCCTGCTACCGTCCTTTTGCCTCGTGCACTATTCCCTACCCACTCCGCGTATCCATCTAACAGGGAAAGGCAAATTCAGTAATTGGCATCCATGGGTCATAAGGCTGTCACAGTATTGATGTGGCAGTGGGTATATGCATTTCGGTGTCTGTGTGGTTGTGCATTTGAATGAGTGTACTTTTACTACAGATGGAGCAAGAGCTTGGAAACTAGCATGAATACTGTTTTGTGTTGCATGTTTCTATGTGTCGCACATCAATAAGCTATAGGTGAGTGGTTGCCTCGGTTTATTTTACACATTATTATATAAAGGAATTTCCATTGTCATTGTACTTTAATAATGGTTGGTAATGGAGTTTTCTCATCACATTTGTGTGCCTTCAAAACAAACTAGCACCCCATGTAGGCTTGCTTTCTTATTTTTTAAATTTTTGTGTTAATTTTGTCACTTCATACTGTGCTGTGTGACTCATCACCATTCTTCTGGCTGTCGGTGTTATACAGGTGCAGACAGAAGACAGCAGTACATGCAAGATCTTTAAATCTTGACAAAACACCTCACAGATATAATGATTGGCATTTTATTTAGTAATGATTCAAAGTGTTTCTATGTTGGGTTTAGCCAATTGCTTCAAACAAGGATAGATAAGTTCTTGTAATACACTTGTCTCCAAGATATTTTTCATTATAGTTCATGAATACTAATGTTTTATTCCCAGTTTTCATTCAATGGTTTGACTGTTAACATGAGAATTTTGGTCAGGCATGTGGAAAATAGATGGAAATGCTTGGATGGAATGAAGATCTGTTGGCACCCATGCTGGAAGTGATGTGTAGTTAAAAGATACAATAACAGAAGTTGTCGCTGTTGGGCTAACAGATGTCATATCTTCTTTAGAGAGGTGAGGAATTTACATAGACAGCAAGGCCATGATGCTTTGAAATGGAATGCAGTTCTCTTATCACATCTCCATGTTAGGAACTAACCTACATACTATCTATACTGCACAGATACCGTGTGGCAAGTGATGTGTCTACAGTTGTCATTTCCCCCTCTCTTGTAAAATTTGTGAACTTGGAATGAAAACTGTCATTAAGGCTATGGCCAGCATGGTGGCAAAGGGGCTGAATGTTCAATGACATCAGAACGGGAGCCGACACTGGAGTGTTAAAAGTAGTAGTCCTTTGTTCAGTGGTTCGTAGGTGGTGTGTAACAGCCTTCCACAGAAATCACCCAATAGAGCCAGACACATTGCTGTGTGATTTGCTACTGGAACAGTATACATTACTGAAAGTCAATTTATTCAGTATAACAGAAGGTCTAAGTATTCTAGTGAAACAGAGAGAATTGTTTGGAAAGTTTAATTAAAACATTGTATCAGCATTTACAATTAGGTCCTCTTAAATCCCATGAATGATGAGAATGTCAATGTCTACATTTCATTATGTTTTGAAAAATATTGATGCATCATGCTCGAGAGTATCCTGCACCAGTTTCCATTTAACTATATTACCTGAGGCAAAACTTACAGTTACTGTACCTTTATGTAAGTAAAAGTGAGTTCAAATTTAAATTTTATGTTACTTTAAAATTTTATTTTATTTAAATTTCATATTACTTTAAAATTTTATTTTAAATGAGAATAGTATCACACAACTGAAACAGTTGCATCTAACATCACTATGGCAAAAATTGTTAGACATATTTGTGAATCGGTAACTGGCCACTGAGTGGTCACAAAAAAGTTACAATTTACTATACATGTGATTAAAATTTAGAATCAAAATATACAACTAACTTAAATGTGACTAGTTTCCTCATATAAGAATATGTAAATTTTTTAGTAACCCTCCAGAATAAATGGTTGGTGGGAGCCAAGGATTGGATATTCTAAACAGAGAAGTTCTATAAGTACCAGAATAATTACTGAATTTATTCAGTTCAGCAGAGAAGCAACAGGATAAATTAATTGTACTGTTCTTAAAACTTCTCCCTAAGTAGAAAGAAGAGAACAGTTAATATGTATACAGTAAACTTAGAAATAGCTTCTGTGGCGACTGGCTCTCTCCCTACCCAGACATACTGCACAGAATTCTAATGATGTTTATCCTATTACAAGTCTATTGGAATAAATTATGCAAAATGGTGATCACAAAAGATGCGAACTGGTAATCAAATGTCACAATCTCTATTGCACTAGCAAGATGGAGCAAGGTGCTAACTGAAAAACATGAGGCTCATCAACGTACATTGGTCCTTCATATATTTAATAATTGGAGCTGTATTCAGTGTTGTAGTTGACTATCTGCATTTGTTGATGGGTTGCTATGTAGATGATACACAGAGTTGCAACTGCAGTGATGCACAATCACATTAAATGATGTGTTCCTGTCTGGGCCACCAGGCAAGTAAAACTTCTATCTCTGTAGCGAACAGTATAGAGCAATACAACTGCTTGCTAAGGCAGTCGCAACATGAATTACCTTTTTCAGATAGAGTGTAGTATTAATTTCTCCCACACTACACCTCTTTCAACAAACTTTCTGGTAATCGCCTGTCTCCCCTCTGACCATTGTGTGTGCAGGAATAATCACCCCACTTCACATAATTTTAGCCAATGGCTAGCTTTTGGTAGACATTTTAAGTTGAAATATTCTCAGGGCTTTTCCGTCACTAACAGAACCGTCAGAATGTTTCTCCAGAATCCCACACCGAGAGCAGGAGTGTGAGGGGCTTTTAAGGAGCACACCTCACCAACAGGACTCGTTGTGGTGCCAGACTCATCTTTTCTGTTAATATGGCACCTTGGCTGCAGAAATCTTGAGCCTGGGCCAGCTTTCTATATGTAGTGGAGAAATCGCAGCTTTGAGTTCTACAGTGCAGGACGAGAGTGCCATCCCACCTGCTACCCACAGAAAGCCGGCTTCCCGCTGGGGGTAGTGTGTCCACTGGCTTTCTCTCAGGCCACACAAGGAGGTCATTTTAAACTGCCCCGAATTGGCCTTTCCCTCACCTCATTGTGCAGGGTGTGTTGCGATTCGTTCTCAGAAACGGTAGCTATCTGAATCATTTTCTTCTGCTACAAAATTTGCTATTGGTGTGAAATGTGACATCTAATCATAGAAATATTCAGAATTATTCTGCATACCACATGCAAATTGGAGAGCCATGTATTAAATATTGTAAGGTGGCAAGAGACGTGGGTGTTGCCCACATTGCTGCTTGACACCTTGCAACTTGTCACACAATTTAAATAGTTGCATCTAATATCACTAGTGCAAGAAAATGACTAGACTGCCAAATTTCTGGCATTTATTGTGCTGCTATGATAATTTCTTCAAAGGACAAGGCTCAACATCCACTGCACACTTGAGGAACACAAACGGCTTTGTGTTGCACGCACACACTATCCCAGACACTTTTGCTGCTAGCTGCTTATACCTCCAGAAACACTTGCCACCAAGTCATTTCCATATCATCCAATGGGTTTGTGTGGCACACTGCTGGGGAAATAGCGTTCAACATTACCCACCCCACTCCATTCTTGCCACGGCCTAAGCTTCCACATGAACTGTCCGATGGCATCACAGAAGCAGAAACCAGGGTTGTTATGGAAGACACATGGGATACAATTTCAGAATATGAGTTACAATGAGATTAGGCAAAAGCATTAGATAATATTCCTTCAAATGTCTAAAATCTGTGGGAGAATTGGTGACCAAGTGGCTGTTTAAGTTAGTTTGTAAAATCTGTTCTTTCTGGAGACTACCATCAGACTTTTGAAAAAACGTCATCCACTTAATTCCATAGATATTGACACAAGAAAAGTGTGAGATATATCACACAATTAGCTTAACTCCCCATGAATCCCAGTCGATAAAGAGAATAATATACAAAAGAATAGAAAAGGAAAATTAGGATAAGCGACAATCAGTTTGGCTTCAGGAAAAGCAAAAGGCACCTCAGAGGCAGTTGTCATGCTGCACTTGATAATGGATGCAAGAACTAAGACATATTCATAGGATTTGCTGACCTAGAAAATACCTTCAATAATGGAAAATAGTGAAAGATGTTCAAAATCCTCAGGAATATAGGTAATAAGCTATAGGGAAATGATGCTAAAGTGGAGTGTTAGCCTACATCATTCATCATGTTTCAGAGCACTATTTATTGACAAGTATATGATGTGCAAAGATGAGATAAGCATGAAAAGATGGATACACTCAGCAGGTTGGCCCTGCATAAGGTGTCGGAAATGCATCAGGGGAGCTTTTCTGTGTTAGTGTATGTGAAGGGTTCTTCAGTTACAAGTGTTCAGTGTGCATTCATATACAAATATGGAAAAGCTGCACCTGGTTTCCAGAACATTTTGCATTGGTTTTGGAAAAGCACAGGGTGATCACCTGTCTCAGAGGAAATAGTGGATTGTGTGAAACAGAGATGTGTGCAGCCCACAGAAATCAGTTGTTTGTGCAAGACATGAAATGGGCATTCTGCAGAAAATTGTGGAATATTTTTGGGGTTGTGTTTGCATTTCAGAACCTACCGTTTGCACAACACCTGACTCCAGATGATTGGAGATTTGTGTTCCCCAGGGAAGCGTCCTGGGACCTCTACTGTTCCTGATCTATATAAATGACCTGGGTGACAATCTGAGCAGTTCTCTTAGACTGTTCGCAGATGATGCTGTAATTTACCGTCTAGTAAGGTCATCCGAAGACCAGTATCAGTTGCAAAGCGATTTAGAAAAGATTGCTGTATGGTGTGTCAGGTGGCAGTTGACGCTAAATAACGAAAAGTGTGAGATGATCCACATGAGTTCCAAAAGAAATCAGCTGGAATTCGATTACTCGATAAATAGTACAATTCTCAAGGCTGTCAATTCAACTAAGTACCTGGGTGTTAAAATTACGAACAACTTCAGTTGGAAGGACCACATAGATAATATTGTCGGGAAGGCGAGCCAAAGGTTGCGTTTCATTGGCAGGACACTTAGAAGATGCAACAAGTCCACTAAAGAGACAGCTTACACTACACTTGTTCGTCCTCTGTTAGAATATTGCTGCGCGGTGTGGGATCCTTACCAGGTGGGATTGACGGAGGACATCGAAAGGGTGCAAAAAAGGGCAGCTCGTTTTGTATTATCGCGTTATAGGGGAGAGAGTGTGGCAGATATGATACACGATTTGGGATGGAAGTCATTACAGCATAGACGTTTTTCGTCGTGGCGAGACCTTTTTACGAAATTTCAGTCACCAACTTTCTCTTCCGAATTCGAAAATATTTTGTTGAGCCCAACCTACATAGGTAGGAATGATCATCAAAATAAAATAAGAGAAATCAGAGCTCGAACAGAAAGGTTTAGGTGTTCGTTTTTCCCGCTCGCTGTTCGGGAGTGGAATAGTAGAGAGATAGTATGATTGTGGTTCGATGAACCCTCTGCCAAGCACTTAAATGTGAATTGCAGAGTAGTCATGTAGATGTAGATGCACCCAAATGCAAAGAGCTAAGGAAGGTGATGATGACTTTGCAGACACGTTTCTGCTCAGTGATGAGGCAACATTCCATCCAACAGAAAATAAGAGTCATCACAATATTGCCACAAGTGACTGCTTACTCTTCAACTTTTGTCTTTCATCATAATAGGGCTCCATCTCACAGGAGAACAACTGTCTGCGCCTTTCTCAACAGAAAATCGCCACATCACTGGATAGGACATGCTATTGTGGGTGATTGTCCTCTCGCCCCAGGCAAATTAGGAAAACTGGTAGAAATAATTTATAAAGTTTTGAAACCTTGGGAAAACACCCATAAATGATGTACTATTAAGAACCAGAAAAGTACCTCATTTGGGTGCAACAGTACTGAACACAAAAGAAATTTCATCAAGTTGAAAATTATTTCCATATACATACTCTAATTATTTTCATAACTGACTATGCAACAAGAGCTACAAAAATTGTGCATTACCACAATCCTATTCCAGCAGATGAGTACCCCCTCCACCACCTCTTTCCTATTTTTATGAAAAATGGTTCTGCTCGCAGACATCTACTATAACAAAAAAATATTTCTAGTGAAATTCTGCGCTAAGAAAGTCATATGCCTGTTGTAAGCAAGATAACCAGTTTCTGAGACATTTTATGTGGAAGATTAATAATCCATTAGCCTTATGGGTTTTAGTGAAAGTTTCAACATTAATTATAATTTAGTTGGATTCTTCTTCTGTGTATCCATAACTGCTTGTCTTTTATGAATGCAGAAACGTGTGTAATGCATGAATGTTAGTATTAAAATCTGAAGTTAAACAAAAGAGAGTCAAATTCTTTTTAAAACTGAAATTTATTGATTCAGAACAGTTTTACTGTAAAAGTTTTTGTACAGTATTGTGCACCTTAATATTTGGTTTGGAATGAGAATCACTTGCCATAAGAATTAAGAATTATTGCATTATTAGTCAACAATTACTAGACCACAATATCTGTTGAACAAATAAGCTCAGGTATTTAGTTATTTACACAAAACCATCCTTCCGATCTTCTGTCAAATCACTGCAAGTGATGTTAGTGCAGCTTTTACTTATTGTTGTGCAACATAAGTCAGCCTTCACGCATTCGCATTTTTCTTCTGCCACATTGAATGCAGCAACATGAAAACAGTACTAATAATCTTGTCAGGAGCTGGTGGTTGTGTTATGGAGAGAAGGAAGAGTTTGATTCCCTCCAAACCCAGTTTCTAGGGTCCAAGCTGTTTTGCCAATAATAGCTGGATGTGTGGTTGGATTGAAAGCATGCTGCATCAATAGTGGGTGGGAAATGAGACAGTATGACAGCATGGCGTACTGGACTCACAAGTACAATAAAATGTCGATGTCTGGTATAATGTAAGGTGTCATCTCCAGGTTGCTTTCCTGTTTTTGTCTAGAGAGGAAGAGGATGAATTTTTCTCTGGCTTTAACAATGTTCAGAGGAGATGAAGGTGTCCTTGTTTTTCAGCCTCTGAGTCACAGTTTCAACACATATGAACCAGCCTGTTTTGAAATTTAGTCAATAACATGAAGACAGTCTCAAACTTCTACCATCTACTTGTGAAACATTCTGATTACTTAGTTTCTTGAGCAACATTCCAGATGGTTAGTTAGTTAGTTTCCTTACATTATGTTGCTTAATATATTGATGTTGACTTACTTATACACTCTAACATTTTTTAGAAGAGTTCGAGCTTCATCCTTCTGCTCTTTGCTGACACATGTCATGTTTCCAATCACTTCATGACTTTTTATGTCTCCCCTTACAAAATAGATTTACCACAAATAAAAAAGGCTTTAGGGTCCAGTGTTGGTCTTCTCTCAGTCCACAGAAAAGAAAATAGAGTGAGAAGGAACACGACATAACTAAACAGAGTGATCTGTCCCACTTGGTTTTAATGAGTTTTCGCAACATATCAACTAAATTATACACTTGTATAACAGCAGTGACTGTAGTAGGGGAACGGTGAATGAATAGCAAAGGGAACATGACCCAAAAGAAATTTCATCAATTTGAAAATTATGAAATATTTCCATATACATACTCTTTATTATTTTCATAACTGACTAAGCAACAAAAGCTATAAAAATTGTGCATTACCACAATCCTATTCCAACCCTTGTCTCTAAAACTATTTGTCTGAGTTCAAATATACATAAGATGACTTTTGTGTATAATTTTACAAGTAGTGGTCCCCCCCCCCTCTCTGTCCCTCTTTCTTTTTTCTTTTTTTTAAATCGCATTTCTCTTCTGAAAATGAACTTTGCGTTGTCACAAGTTCTGGAAATCAAGTAGTATTAGGGAATTTCAAATGTGTCCAGCATCTACCAGTAGGACAACATAGCACATGTTGTGCATCTGACGACAGCACTGGAGTCAGCATAGCTCCTCATCTCTGTCGATATGTGTCAGAATCTCATGGACTCTCTTCCTGCATATCTCACAGTATTCAACATTGTGAAAGGTGGTTATTCCGGCTTTTGACAGGTCCTCATATTAATGCTACTGGACAGTGTATATTGATACCTAGGCATAAAGTGGACAGATGGTGAACATGGTTGACAGCTTGCTCAGATGCTCAACAATACTTATCTGGTTATATGTGACTGCTGGCTCGAGCATGCCTGGCGGCTGGATGGGTGCATATAAATAGAGCCATGGTGACTGTCTGACTGCTACTACTGCGTGTGTCATCTAGTGAAGTCAACAACACTGGCTTGACACCACCGTGCATATTGTATTGCTGGAAGGGTTTCGTGTTGTGGATGACCAGTTGCTCTTGCAATGTCAGCTATGAAATGACACCACAAGTGGAAAGTGTGTTATATTTTTCTGCAGCAATGTTGCAGCCTCCTGTGATATAATGCCAATTTATTTATTTTGGAATGTAAGTGCCAGTCCCTCTGCCAGAATCACTCCCCTGCATTCTTGAGACCCATTTGGTAGAAGGCAAAAAATCTAGTTGGATACACTGTTTTTCAAATATCTTCATCAGCCACATTGTAGAACTGTTACGAGTTCTTTCTGGAAATAAGTGAGATGTTTATTTTCCACCACCGCTTTGTTGTCGATTTCACACTCCAGCTGATCCACCTCTGCGTTGCAAATATTTTGAGAGAAATGTGCAGTCGATGCGCTGCTGTTTTCATGTCAATTCTACCAACATTGAGTGATTTAGTACTCGGGGTTTTGTAAAACATTGTGTAGCCTATGAAAAAGATTGTGGAAGACTCCCAGATACATTCCAAAGCACAGTGCAGTTTTAATACCAATATACTTCCAGGACTCTGGTGTCCGAGCCTGCTGAACTGTACCGGTTACATCACCTGTACACAGAAGTTGACAAACGACACAGAGTTCATGCCACAGAAGTCAACAAACAAGTGAGCCTACAATACATGTGATCACAACCATAGCCAAAAAACGAGTGCCAAAGAGGCACCTGCGCGACCTCTATTTATACTTTCGTTAACAGTAACATACAATGAAAATTACAATTTTATGTAAAATCACAATTAGAAGTTAAACAGAAAATGAGATACACATTGCTAAAAATTTACAACCTCAGTGCTGATCAAGGTGAACCTATTTTCAACGTAGTTATGAGTTAATATAACATTTTCTGACCAATTATGTTACAGGTAACAATTACATTTCTAAATTTGTTTATAACAAATCAACTAGTGCCTGAATTTTAGTGCTAACATGTATTGGAGATTCAATTAACGTGCTTTATTTGTATGTTCTATTTAATTTGCTGTAGTAATTTTATAATTACAGGTTTACTGGTACATCCTGACCATGTGCTCAATTTCTTTCAATTAGTTACAGTATTAATTTCACATTTATATTGTGTTTCTCACATAAGAATGATGTTAAATGTTTTTGGCACATTCAAAATACACACGGTGGCTTTTACACATACGGTTTCAGCAAAGCATCATTTTCGAATTATATGTATACTGAAACAGAATGTTGCCTCTGGCCAATTCTACCTTCCACAAATGCCATATTACACATTAAACATTTACATTTATCATGACAGTGTTGTTTTATATATCACATAGGTTATTTTTGTATGCAATTTGGAAACAGGTCACTTTTTCATTTTGTTCTTTATGTCGAAATGACTGCATTTGAAGCAGTTATTTAGTTATTCACATTGGAAAATTAAGACTGGTGTTTATCTTTAATGCCCTCCGAGGGGTTCTGATAGGTAGCAATGAGATACAGTAATATTTCATAAGGAATATGGTATCAACATAAGTGCCAAGGAACATGGCATCAAAATAAGTGCCAGTGTTTACCTGAGTATAAGATGACATTGATTATGAGACAGTCCTCTCTTTTCCAATAGGCTTCTTGAGAAGAATTTATTTTTAACATATTATGACTAATAAAAAATTACATCCTGTTTTAGTAACGTAAAGCAGCTGTCTAAAAAGTTAACATAATACAAATTCTAAATTTATACAACTTATTAGTTGTCTAAAGTTTGATAAAACCAGGACAAATAAAATAAACAAAGCAAAATGGTATATATTAATTTTCAGACCATTTTCTTTTCTCCATTTTTCACTTACTAACCCAGTCATCTTTGGTGTCAATATTTATAATCATCATACTAATGGCACACCTGTGAAATGTATATCTTTGTTATCACAAATATTAGGCTGTTTCTTCCTGCATATTTTGTGATACCTGAGGTTGTGGTTACTGTGGGACATTGAACACAGTTGTTCTATCTGACTACACAACAGATTTTGTTTCTGTGGTGATCTGAGAATGTTACGGTGTCACTTGCTTCCAAACATATTGCCTGCCTATTGCTCTCAATGGCTCTGTAGAACTACCAGCTAACATAAAACACCCTCTTTCATTCACATTTTACATCATGATGAGTGTTGACAAGATGGCAGCACATAAGCATTCCACTGGCCCCTGTCTAGGCTTATCATTTCTTGCAATAATTAATACTGTCATTAAATAGTTGTCCAGTTTTAAAGTCAGTTCAATTCCAACTACAAATGGATTCAGGGTCATTCCAAGTCAAATCAACGAATTGTACTACATGATATGAACCATGACCTCTCAGATTTGGATGAAATTTTTTTTTCAGGTACTGTACCAACTAACACTAGTTTAAATTTGAAATTTCAAATTTTTCTGACCTTTGGTTTTTGAGTTTCAAGTGTTTAAGAATAAAAAAAACCTTTGTTTTTGATCAATCGATGACTGTTTTAAAATGCTGTATCTCAAAAAGCATACAACCTAGAGAGCTCAAACTTGCACCATTGTTTTCCTCTAAAAATTCCCTTCAGTTTGATATGTAACATGACTATGCTACGTAAATCTGAAAATTTTAAACTATTCCAAAAAAAAAAAACATTTTTTAAAATCTCCAAAATACGTACCCGTAGATTTTTTCATAAAAATTGTTTATGTTGTGCAGTCGAACTGACTACATGCATGCAAAATTTCAGGATGGTGTCTCAGTAGGTTCTTGCATAAAATAATATTTTACTACCACAATACACACTAGTGAGGTGAAAAGTAGACTATTTCTAAGCTATGAATACTAAGGTTGGCCTATGTAATTCTAACAAAATGAAATTATTATGTTAGCCCTTTTATGCAACATTACCCTCTTAATTGTTTGTTTATTCATTTAATGATATAGTGTTATTTTAATTTAATGTTCACGATTCTTCTAACTATGCATCAGAAGGAAGTGGACACATTTTAATTGGTAATATACGTGCTTACAAGTTAAAATTTTGAATAAAGCCACTGACCTTCATCCTTAGTTGTAAATGCCAGAGATTATCTTTTTCTTGGTTTTCCAGTGTTACTTGTAATCATTTACAACAAATTCCTTATATTCGAAATTGGCATATAAGTACTTTCACCTGGGAAAAATATTAACTTGTTGATATTTGCATGGCTAGAACTGTATTTCTAATACCAATTGGTATTTACAAAGGTAATACACATGGTATTTCTACAACTTAGTGTTTAGTGAGGGTAGGTGTAACATAATTTAAATGTGCTTCTTTTATGATCTTTTAAGATATTTTAAGCGAAAGAAGACAACTTCATTTCTTTAGCACGTAAAGTGTAGGTTCTTCCTGTAGCTGTTGCTGGATTCGCTGTTTGTAAAAGAGACTCATCCAGACTAAAATGATAAGGCTTAACAGTAATTTGACTCTCTGTGCAGGGTTTATATGAGTGAAATATTTGTGTTCCGACAATCACTTTTGATTCATTAAACCGAGGAAGTAAGTATTCTTTGGGCATTTCATAGTCCTCTGTTGTGCAATATTCAAAGTCAATGTTTTTTTATGTTTTCCATGGCAAATACATGAAGTGATTTGGGTTTTAAGATTTGTTGGTCATATGGTCTTTGTAAGCTGGCTTTAGCAGCTAGCCACTTTACAGTTCCGCCAAGGCCATCGCATGCACTCTTGCCATGGGATGTTGCAAAGAACTCCCACTCTGTCTCAACTTCAAAATCAGTTTTATGCAAACACAAATTAAGGAAGTTTTTCTTATTTTTGTATTGTGCAGTGTTACCATCGGAAAAGTAAGTAATCTTTTTAAGTGCAAAAGGCAAGGTTTGCTTTATGATTTCTAGCAGTTTTTTCTGAAATACATAGAAAGCGACTGTATTATGTTTCAGGCAATCTGATATGAAGACATACTGCAGATGTTTCAGTTTTCCCTCCCATTTATAATATATGATGAAAGGATGCAGTGTAGCTTGGGTGGTAGTCCAGAGGAATGATTGTATTTCATCTTGTACTACGAAAGAGTAGTTTTCTGCAAAATCACAGTTGACTACTACATGGCCTTCAGTTAAATTGTCCTTGATTTCGCTGTAGTATTCGATCTGCTGACTAGCTATAAATGAATGAGTTTTTACCTTCATTAGAGTGTCCAAAAACTCATCCATAAAGTCATCAGTATTTTTTACTACAGTTTCCATCAAACACCTATCCCTTTTTTGTAGGTAACTTCATCAATCATATCATCAGTGAACTTCGCAGTCAATAGATCTTTAAGTCTAGAGACACCAGGACATTCTTTACAAATATCCATAAAACAGTGTTGTGATGCTGGACTGCACATCATCGTGACTAGGCAGGAATGATTAGATTTCAAAGCAGTTTTATCTCCATCCAAAACAAAATTTTGCATCTTAGCAACATTCATCATCAGCTTAATGTTTTGGTGTAAGGTACACACACAAACAGTATGTGTGTTATAGGTAAGATAGACAAAATCATCATGTTTTCACTTGTTGTTGTTCGATTAAACTTTTCTTTTAACTGTTGCATAATCTCCAATTTATCTTTGGAATGTTCAGTAATAACTTCTTCAGGACTCGCAAGGTAAAACTACTTCTTCTGTTTTGTGTTTGTCACGAACCTTTTACCTACGTACATCACATATTTTCATGCCACTAATGATTCCTAAGTCTAGAGAGCACATCCAGTCTGTTATATTTCTTAGTGATTGTACATGGACTTTCTTATGTTGGTCTACTTTCAAAGGGTTACAACATTTAGCAGCAATAATCGCCAAATTTTTCTGAGATGCCATTTCTGTAAGGTAACATATTCTACTATCAAAAAGTAAATGTATATATGCAACATAAATAACTACATTTCTATTACTTGGAACATTCTAGAAAAAATAAATATAGTAAATAATCATATTTTATGATGTTTGAAATGTTACCATATACATGGCACAGCGTACACTAAGACTACACAGCTCTATACTAGATCACTTGGACAACTTAGCACTAAAACACAGTATAATATAGAGCATTCATAAGTGCTTTTGCTATGATTATTTCATACACATTTTAATGTAGGGTCTAGGCCCCACTTACACTCACATTAATGACATGTTTTTGGTTTTGATCATGTTTAACTTGTAGGAAATGAAAATATAATACTTAAACTTACCTCTCAATAAATTAAGTTTCCTCTGATTCTTTGTACAATATGTGGAATACAAAAAAAGATTGTGTGTTGCTTAAATAAAAACACTATTTAACTCAATTTGTGCAATACAGATCTTTTCATTGAATGGTGACTTCAAACAGGACCAAACAAAGAAATGTGTGTATAGACAATTGAATAGCACATACCATATTGCTTATTATAATCTATTTTAGGACTGGCTGGTTTTCAAAAGCTTAAATTTGCACCTGTTACTTCTAGGTGGCCATAAGTGGGGTACTGGCCAAAACTAGAGCCTTGTCCCCATATGAAAATCTCGTGTTTTTTTAATAATAAAATCATAAGATTCTTAAGTTGAAAGAAACTTCCACATGGGAAAAATATATTAAAAACAAAGATTCCAAGACTTACCAAGCGGGAAAGCGCCGGCAGACAGGCACATGAACAAAACACACAAACACACACACAGAATTGCTAGCTTTCGTAACTGATGGTTGCTTCTTCAGGAAGGAGAGGGAAAGATGAAAGGATGTGGGTTTTAAGGGAGAGGGTAAGGAGTCATTCCAATCCCGGGAGCGGAAAGACTTCCCTTAGGGGAAAAAAAGGACAGGTGTACACTCGCACACACACACATATCCATCCCTCCACCTCAAAAAACTATCCAATCTCCTGGTTTCCCACCTCCGGAAAGGCAACTCACTCACCCTCCACAACCTTTCCAACAAACCTCAACCTCCTCTCATTGCACACAGACCCAGTCTCTCCCATCTACTCAATCTCCCACTTCCAGCTCCACTCCCCCCAACACCTCAAAATTCTAGTCAACACAATCTGGAACCACAACACCCCAATTCAGTAGTTAACCTTTCCTCCAAACCCCTCTCCCAATCCGAAACCTCTGTCCTATCCAAAGGCCTCACCTTCAGCCCCACTCCCAGGTTCAACCAAACTGCCCTTGTCAAAGATTTACTGTCCTACACTCGTAGTCTCTGCTGGAAATATCACTTTGCCACGAAGAAAAACAATCCTGATCCCACTCCTAATGATCCAACTCCCCAAGACACTATCCAAATTGAACCCTGCCTGCAACAGTTCCATTCTCCATCACAGCGGGACCCACCTCCTCTTCCTCAAAATCACCCTCTCCAAACCTTCCAGGAATTTCTCACTTCCAGCCTTGCCTCTCAATCATTCTTGAAAAACCTTAATCCTACTCCCAACATCACCACAGCCGAAGCCCAGGCTATCCGTAATCTGAAAGCTGACCGATCCATCATCATTCTTCCGGCTGACAAGGGTTGCACAACCGTGGTACTTGATCGTCGGGAGTATGTGGCTGAGGGACTGCGTCCGCTTTCAGACAACTCTACATACAAAGTTTGCCAAGGTAATCCCATTCCTGATGTCCAGGCGGAGCTTCAAGGAATCCTCAGAACCTTAGGCCCCCTAAAAAACCTTTCACCTGACTCCATCAAACTCCTCACCCCACCGACACCTCGCACTCCTACCTTCTACCTACTTCCTAAAATTCACAAACCCAAACATCCTGGCCGCCCCATTGTAACTGGTTACCAAGCCCCCACAGAACGTATCTCTGCCTACATAGAACAACACCTTCAACCCATTACATGCAGTCTCCCATCCTTCATCAAAGACACCAACCACTTTCTCGAACGCCTGGAATCCGTACCCAGTCTGTTACCCCCGGAAACCATCCTTGTAACCATTGATGCCACTTCCCTATACACGAATATCCCGCACGTCCAGGGCCTCGCTGCAATGGAGCACTTCCTTTCACGCCGATCACCTGCCACCCTACCTAAAACCTCTTTCCTCGTCACCTTAGCCAGCTTCATCCTGACCCAAAACTTCTTCACTTTTGAAGACCAGACATACCAACAATTAAAGGGAACAGCCATGGGTACCAGGATGGCCCCCTCGTATGCCAACCTATTAATGGGTCGCTTAGAGGAAGCCTTCTTGGTTACCCAAGCCTGCCAACCCAAAGTTTGGTACAGATTTATTGATGACATCTTCATGATCTGGACTCACAGTGAAGAACAACTCCAGAATTTCCTCTCCAACCTCAACTCCTTTGGTTCCATCAGATTCACCTGGTCCTACTCCAAATCCCATGCCACTTTCCTAGACGTTGACCTCCATCTGTCCAATGGCCAGCTGCACACATCCGTCCACATCAAACCCACCAACAAGCAACAGTACCTCCATTATGACAGCTGCCACCCATTCCATATCAAACGGTCCCTTCCCTACAGCCTAGGCCTTCGTGGCAAACGAATCTGCTCCAGTCCTGAATCCCTCGACCATTACACCAACAACCTGAAAACAGCTTTTGCATCCCGCAACTACCCTCCCAACCTGGTACAGAAGCAGATAACCAGAGCCACATCCTCATCCCCTCAAACCCAGAACCTCTCACAGAAGAACCCCAAAAGTGCCCCACTTGTGACAGAATACTTCCCGGGACTGGATCAGACCTTGAATGTGGCTCTCCAGCAGGGATGTGACTTCCTAAAATCCTGCCCCGAAATGAGATCAATCCTTCATGAAATCCTCCCCACTCCACCAAGAGTGTCTTTCCGCCGTCCACCTAACCTTCGTAACCTCTTGGTTCATCCCTATGAAATCCCCAAACCACCTTCCCTACCCTCTGGCTCCTACCCTTGCAACCGCCCCCGGTGTAAAACCTGTCCTATGCACCCTCCCACCACCACCTACGCCAGTCCTGTAACCCGGAAGGTGTACACGATCAAAGGGAGAGCCACGTGTGAAAGCACCCACGTGATTTACCAACTGACCTGCCTGCACTGTGACGCTTTCTATGTGGGAATGACCAGCAACAAACTGTCCATTCGCATGAATGGACACAGGCAGACAGTGTTTGTTGGTAATGAGGATCACCCTGTGGCTAAACATGCCTTGATGCACGGCCAGCACATCTTGGCACAGTGTTACACCGCCCGAGTTATCTGGATACTTCCCACCAACGCCAACCTATCCGAACTCCGGAGATGGGAACTCGCCCTTCAGTATATCCTCTCTTCTCGATATCCGCCAGGCCTCAACCTCCGCTAATTTCAAGTTGCCGCCGCTCATACCTCACCTGTCTTTCAACAACTTCTTTGCCTCTGTACTTCCGCCTCGACTGACATCTCTGCCCTTACTCTTTGCCTTTAAATATGTCTGCTTGTGTCTGTGTATGTGCGGATGGATATGTGTGTGTGTGCGAGTGTACACCTGTCCTTTTTTTCCCCTAAGGGAAGTCTTTCCGCTCCCGGGATTGGAATGACTCCTTACCCTCTCCCTTAAAACCCACATCCTTTCGTCTTTCCCTCTCCTTCCTGAAGAAGCAACCATCAGTTGCGAAAGCTAGCAATTCTGTGTGTGTGTTTTGTTCATTGTGCCTGTCTGCCGGTGCTTTCCCGCTTGGTAAGTCTTGGAATCTTTGTTTTTAATATATTTTTCCCATGTGGAAGTTTCTTTCTATTTTATTTACATCATCATTAATTTGAACCCAACAATTATATATATATATATATATATATATATATATATATATATATATATATATTAAAAACAAAGATTCCAAGACTTACCAAGCGGGAAAGCGCCGGCAGACAGGCACATGAACAAAACACACAAACACACACACAGAATTACAAGCTTTCGCAACTGGCAGTTGCTTCGTCAGGAAAGAGGGAAGGAGAGGGAAAAATGAAAGGATGTGGGTTTCCCTCTCCTTCCCTCTTTCCTGACGAAGCAACTGCCAGTTGCGAAAGCTTGTAATTCTGTGTGTGTGTTTGTGTGTTTTGTTCATGTGCCTGTCTGCCGGCGCTTTCCCGCTTGGTAAGTCTTGGAATCTTTGTTTTTAATATATATATATATATATATATATATATATATATATATATATATATATATATATATATATATATATATTATTCTTGCATTAAAATATCATTTAAAGAATTAACAAACAATAAGAGTGTAATGTTGGATAAAAAGGATAACATAATAATTTCAGTTTCTTAGAATTACATAGGCCTTCCTTAGTATTCATAGCCTAGAAATAGTCTGCTTTTCACCTCAGTAGTGTGTATTGTGGTAGTAAAATATTATTTTATACAAGAACCCATTGAGGTACCATCTTGAAAAATTTTGCGTGCATGTACTCAGTAGACTGCACAACACATACAATTTTTATAAAAAAAAAAACCGAGGGTACATATTTTGAAATTTCAAAAAAACATTTTTTTGGATAGTTTCAAATTTTCAGATTTAGGTAGCATAGTCATGTTACATATCAAATTGAAGCGAATTTTTAGAGGAAAATGATGGTGCAAGTTTGAGCTCCCTAGGTTGTATAGTTTTCGAGCTATAGCATTTTAAAATAATAATCAATTGATCACAGACAGGTTTTTTTTTATTTTTAAACCCTTAAAACTCAGAAACCTAAGGTCAGAAAAATTTGAAATTTCAAATTTAAACTAGTGTTGTTACCTGAAAATAAATTCATCCAAATCTGAGATATCAAGTTGATTTGAGATGGAATGACCACCCTTCAGGGAAATTGCAGTAAAAATGTGATAGATGTTCCTACAAAGCCAAAGTACATGTTATACATTCCCATGGTTGGAAACATGTCCCGTGGTTGGCAACATGACTGCATAAATATTCAGTCAGATCTTGGTAAGATTTCAGCACGGTGCAGACATTGGCAGCTTGCTGTAAAAGTTCATAAATGTAAAATTTTGCAGTTCACAAAATGAAAAAAACATGATATCCTTTGACTATAATGTCAGTGAGTTACTGTTGGAATCAACCGACTCATACAAATACCTGGTTGTAACACCTTGTAGGGATATGAAATTGAATGATCACATAGATTCAGTCACGGGTAAATCAGCTGGTAGACTTCAGTTTATTGGTAGGATACTGGGGAAGTGTAATCAGTCTACAAAAGTGATTGCTTGCAAATCAGAAAGTGATTGCTTACAAGTCACTCACGTGACCCATCCTAGTATATTGCTCAAGTGCCTGGGGCCTGTACCAGATAGGACTAACAGGAGATATTGAAAATGTATACAGAGAAGGTCTGCACCAATGGTTACATGTTTGTTTAATCCATGGGAGACTATCACAGAGATACTGAAGGAAATAGGCTGGCAGACTCTTGAAGACAAACATAAACTGTCCCAAGAAAACATATTAACAAAGTTTCAAAATCTGGCTTTAAATGATTACTCTAGGGATATACTACAACCCCTAAATATCACTCACATAGGCATCATTAGAATAAGATTAGCATAATTGCTGCGCTCACTGGGGCATTCAGTCAGTCATTCTTCCCTGCTCCTTGCATGAATAGAGCAGGAAGAAACCAAAATAACTGGTTCAGTAGGATGTACCCTCTGCCGTGCACCACACAGTGGTTTGCAGAGTATAGATGTAGAATTTGCTGTTCACTCACTACTTCCCTTCCCACACTCGGTGAGTAGCAACTTAACTATACTTCTCATAATACTGAATGTTTGTTATCTTTAAATTTAATATTAATGTAGTTGTATCATTTCTTAATGTGACCTCATGTTTTTTATTGCTGAGATATGATTCTGTGATACAAAGTGAATGCCTTTAATGTCATGATGTATTACTGTCCCTAGTAAAATTCAATGCTTTTGCAAAATGACAGAAAATGCCAACAGTGTAATTTTTCTTGTTTAGTTCTACAAGAACTGAGTTGGTGAGACCACATTTTGCTTTTTCTGTAGAGAGTACTTCAGTTAAGCTAAGCTGAAATGTTTTTGAAAGGTTACTATTAGGACAGGTGTTTAGCTGAACTGAAATGTTGATGGAAGATTCCTGCTAGGAAAGGTACCACAAATTTAAAAAACAGGACAGGAGTGAAGCAAGTCTATAATTTTATCTCAATTTTTGTAAATGAATGTTGATATTGTGTACTTCAGTCTTTCAGAAAATTTGCCTTGACTCATAGCTTTATAACATGAAATACTTTGAACTGGGGTGAGGGCAAGGGCTGGATAAGATTTCAGGATTTTGCACCACGTTCAGTTATTTCTATACAAGGTAATAATATTAAGCTTTTGTATCTAATACAGCAGAAAAGTACAGCATGTGCTAAGGACAAATGGAAGCAGCACAATTCAGAGTGTACCAGAAGATGGCGGAATGGTACTCATACTTCGATAGACATAAGAATAGAAGAAAGAAAAATGTGATTTTTCGGAGCTGTGTGGAGGGACTGGAAGTGTTTGAGAAATCATTTATTTCTTGAGTTCTGTGTTTCAGTCATAAGTTGAGCATTGTGTCATTTTCTTTGTTAATATGTGGGTGTATTACAGATTTTGTGCAAAAAAGTAATAATTAGTTTATTGCAACCATTCTGTGCAACTCTCATACTGTTGCTATGTTGCTGTGTTTCTCATTTTTCTTTAATCTGTATTTTTAATTGCAATCCAGTGTGTCAACAAAATTAAAGTACTATAATGGTGGCAGTTTCTTGTGTTTTTTCTGAGCGAAAAATTGGTTGTTTGTTCATGAAAAATCATTATTGTGAGTATTTAGAGAAATCATTTATTTCTTTAATTCTGTATTTCAATCACAAGTTGAGCATTGTAACATTTTTTTCTTTAATGATATATAAATAGTTCTTGTATTATTTTTGATTAAATAATTTAACAATTAGTTTATTTCAGTCATTGCTGTGATTCTGATTTCTTTTCAATGTTTTGCATGGAGGTTGAGTACTGTAACAGTGGTGGTTTCTTGTGTTATTTTTGAGTGAAAAATTGCTTATTTGGTCATGAAAAAGCATTATTGTTATTGATCATTAAAATGTACAATTATGTCAGCTGAATTTGAACTTAACATAGCAGAGTATGGTGCAGCGAGTAAGTGTGTAGACATTTTTAAGACGTGCTAATGGCGACTGTGTGTTGAAAATGGCTCAAAGAACACCTATTGATGATGTTATGAGGAGTAGAATACTAGGGCAACTGGAGGCTGGTCAGAAATAGCAGGTCATAGAACAGGCCCTCTGTGTGCCGCAAAGTATGATCTCGGGATGATGGCAACGATTCCAGCAGACAGGAAACGTGTCCAGGCACTGCAATACAGGACGCCCACAGTGTACACCACCACAAGAAGACAGATATCTCAACCATGAGTGCCCGCAGACGGCCACGGAGTACTGCAGGTAGCCTTGCTTGTGACCTTACTGCAGCTACTGGAACAGTTGTCTCCAGACACACAGTCTACAGACGACTGAACAGACATGATTTATTTGCCCGGAGAGTAGAAGGTGCTTTCCACTGCCCCTGGTCACAGGACAGCCCATAAAGCCTGGTGTCAAGAACACAGCACATGGTCATTGGAACAGTGGTCCCAGGTTATGTTCACGGAAGGTCCAGGTATAGCCTGAACAGTGATTCTCGCAGGGTTTTCATCTGGTGTGAACCAAGAACCAGGTACCAACCCCTTAATGTCCTTGAAAGGGACCTGTATGAAGGTCGTGGTTTGATGGTGTGGAGTTGGATTATGATTGATGCACGTACACCCATGTCTTTGACAGAAGAACTGTAACAGGTAACGTGTATCGGGACGTCATTTCGCATCAGTATGTCTGCCTTTTCAGGGGTGTAGTGTGTCCCACCTCCCTCCTGATGGATGATAACGCATGGCCCGACCAAGCTGCCATCGTGGAGGAGTACATTGAAACAGGAGATATCAGGCGAATGGAGTGGCCTGCCTGTTCTCCAGATCTAAACCCCATTGAGCACATCCGGGATGCTTTCGGCTGAGGTATCGCTGCATGACTTCTAACCCCTAGGACACTTCAGGAGCTCCAACAGGTACTGGTGCAAGAATGGGAGGCTATACCCCAGCAGCTGCTCGACCACCTGATGCAGAGTAAGCCAACCTGTTCTGTGGCCTGTATATGTGTACATGGTGATCACATCCCATACTGATTTTGGGGTACATGCACAGGAAACAGTGGCGTTTTGTGGCACATGTGTTTTGGGACGGTTTTCTCAACTTATCACCAATACCATGAACTTACAGATCTGTATCGTGTGTGTTCCCTATGTGCCTATGCTATTCGCGCCAGTTTTGTGTATTGCCACGTTGTGTGGCACCACATTCTGCAATTATCCTTAATTTATGAGCATGAGTGTAGTAGATATAATGGTTGAAAAGGTATGTTTTTAACATATTTGACATGACCTTCTCAACAGGTACAGTGCAATACAATATTGCAGAACCTGTGTTTGTAAGAAGTAAGATGCAGTGTTCATTCTGACACGCAAACTCGAAGGAACAGACACTGTGGTAACTAGAAACATTATGAAATAACGGAAATGTATTCACATTTGTGAATATGGGTGACTTCCAATTGTAGAATGGAATGTTGACACTGAAAATGGATGAATGCATGTCTGAAGGAACATTGCAGCATACTTCTTACAAACAGAGGTGCTCCAGTGTTTTATTTATCTGCCGATAATAGGCTGGCAATTTTTGATTAAATGTCTCCCCTGTACAGAATCACAGCAAGTATATTAGTGTACGTGAATAACAGATGGGCAATGACATATCTGATAAGCTAGAAATCTAGGTTCGAGCCAGGTCTGGCGCAGATTTTCAATGTCATCATTCTTTTCTAAGACGGAGGTTGTCCGTATTCGCAACTGTGAATACAATTCCTAGATTCAGTGCACTTTCCCCAAATGACACCTCAATAATTAAAATGATCTTAACCATGAGTAATGGCACATTGCATTCTCACTCACTGTGACGGGTGTGTTCATCATTTACTTGTCATCTAATTGTCCAGGGAGCATATTGAGTGTACTGGTCTGTCAACAACAATGCTCCACTTGAGCTGCATGGTGGCTTCTGCATAGTCAGTCAGTCAGTCTGTGGTGAGCCAATCAGGAACAACACAATATGGGAGCAACAGAGACTGCAGTGTGGATAGGAAGGATGGAGCTGCAAGTTCACTTATCCAGCATTGCAGCAGCCTGGTGTGCAGTCCTGGCCCAAGCTAGTACCTAGCAGCAGCTTGTTATCTACACACACACACACACACACACATATTGGTTCCCGATCCAAGGCAGTACCTTCTGTCTTGGCTCCAGTGAAAGACCTCGCAGACTGTACACTGAATTCTAGAAGGAGTGTTCGGTAAGTGATGCAACATATTGTTTTCCGAAAAACAGACTGATTTTGTTCAGGTTTCAAATACACCATATTATTCCCTACTGTTTTGGCTACAAAATCCTATTTCTCAATGTAATCTCCATTCAATGCAACAGTCTTGTGGCACTTTCCTGGGAGGGTCCATATACCCACATGATACCACTCTACTGGTCAACATCGGAGCCAAGTTGTTACATGTTCCAGAGATGATTTGAATAATTATTTTATTGAAGTGATAAGGAACAATTCTGTACACAGGATATGTATACATGATTAGTGGTAGCATTAATGAACACATTATTTTTAGTCTTCTTATGCAACTACGCTTTATTATTATTTCTTTCCTTTCTCAGACGTTATGTCTGGTTAAAAACGGAAAGTGACATGGACCTTGATCAAGCGTGACTTCCTTTTAATGGTACGGTATATGTTACATTGTATGTAGGAACTTTCAGGTAATTGAACCTGTATCAATAATTACAGATTTCTATAGTTGTATATATACATTTGGATGTAGCTGTATTGTGTTGATGTACTGGTGGATATTGTGTGGTATGATTCATGTAGTTGATAGTGTAATTGGTATAATGTCAACTTTATCCTGATGCCACATGTCCTTGACGTCCTCAGCATTTTTCAATTTTTTATCCTGTATATTTGTTGTACTGAACATCGATATTTCGATTAGTTGTGTTAATTTCTTCTTTTTATTGGTGAGTATGATGTCAGGTTTGTTGTGTGGTGTTGTTTTATCTGTTATAATGGTTCTGTTCCAGTATAATTTGTATTCATCATTCTCCAGTACATTTTGTGGTGCATGCTTGTATGTGGGAACATGCTGTTTTATTAGTTTATGCTGTATGGCAAGTTGCTGATGTATTATTTTTGCTACATTGTCATGCCTTCTGGTGTATTCTATATTTGCTAGTATTGTACATCCGCTTGTGATGTGACCTATTGCTTGTATATGTTGTTTGCAAAGTCTGCATTTATCTGTTGTGGTATTGGGATCTTTAATAATATGCCTGCTGTAATATCTGGTGTTTACTGTTTGATCCTGAATTGCAATCGTTAATCCTTCCGTCTCACTGTATATATTGCATTTTCTTAGCTATGTGTTGGATGCATCTTGATCGATGTGTGGCTGTGTTAAATGATAAGGGTGCTTGCCATGTAGTGTTTTCTTTTTCCAATTTACTTTCTTCATATCTGTTGATGTTATGTGATCTAAAGGGTTGTAGAAGTGGTTATGAAATTACAGTGGTGTAGCCGATGTATTTGTATGAGTGATTGCTTTGTGTATTTTGCTAGTTTCTGCTCGTTCTATAAAGAATTTTCTTAAATTGTCTACCTGTCCAAAATGTAGGTTTTTTATGTCAATAAATCCCCTTCCTCCTTCCTTTCTGCTTAATGTGAATCTTTCTGTTGCTGAGTGTATGTGATGTATTCCATAATTGTGGCATTGTGATCGTGTAAGTGTATTGAGTGCTTCTAGGTCTGTGTTACTCCATTTCACTACTCCAAATGAGTAGGTCAATATTGGTATAGCATAAGTATTTATAGCTTTTGTCTTTTTTCTTGCTGTCAATTCTGTTTTCAGTATTTTTGTTAGTCTTTGTATTTTTCTTTTAGTTCTTCTTTAATATTTTTATTATCTATTCCTTATTTTGGTCTGTATCCTAGATATTTATAGGCATCTGTTTTTTCCATTGCTCCTATGCAGTTGCTGTGGTTATCCAATATGTAATCTTCTTGTTTAGTGTGTTTTCCCTTGACTATGTTATTTTTCTTACATTTGTCTGTTCCAAAACCATATTTATATCATTGCTGAATACTTCTGTTACCTTTAGTAATTGGTTGAGTTGTTGATTTGTTGCTGCCAGTAGTTTTAGATCATCTATGTATAGCAAATGTGTGATTTTGTGTTGGTATGTTCCAGTAATATTATATCCATAATTTGTATTATTTAGCATGTTGGGTAGTGGGTATGTTCCAGTAATATTATATCCATAATTTGTATTATTTAGCATGTTGTATAGTGGGTTCAGAGCAAGGCAGAACCAGAAAGGACTTTATGAGTCTCCTTGGTATATTCCACGCTTGATCTGTATTGGCTGTGGTATGATATTATTTGAATTTGTTTGGATATTAAGTGTGGTTTTCCAATTTTTCATTACTATGTTTAGGAACTGTATCAATTTAGGATCTACTTTGTATATTTCCAATATTTGTAGTAACCATGAGTGGGGTACACTATCAAAAGCTTTTTGGTAATCAATGTATGTGTAGTGTAGCGACCTTTGTTTAGTTTTAGCTCGATATGACACCTCTGCATCTACTATCAGTTGCTCTTTACATCCTCGTACTCCTTTGCAGCAGCCTTTTTGTTCTTCATTTATAATTATGTTCTGTGTTGTATGTGTCATTAATTTCTGTGTAATGACTGAAGTTAATATTTTGTATATTGTTGGTAGGCATGTTATGGGGCGATATTTTGCTGGGTTTGCTGTGTCTGCTTGATCTTTAGGTTTCAGATAAGTTATTCCTTGTATAAGTGTTTCAGGGACTGTGTATGGGTCTGCAATGTAACTGTTAAATTATTTAGTTCAATGTGAATGTGTTGAGGTGAACTTCTTTAGCAGAAATTTGCTCTTTTACCTTTCCCAGGGGCTTTCCAATTGTGGGTAGAATTAAATGCTCGGGTGACTTCATGTTGCAAAATTATTACTTCAGGCATTTGTGGTATCACCTTGTATGTGTCTGTTTCTGATTGTATCCACTGTGCATGTCTGTTATGTTGTACTGGGTTTGACGATATGTTGCTCCAGAAGTGTTCCATGTCTGTTATGTTTGGTGGATTGTCTATTTTAATGTGTGTGTTATCTATTGTCTTGAAAATTTCTTTTGGTTTGTGTTGAATGTTTGGTTTTGTTTCCTTCTATTTTCACTTTTTTTGTATCTTCTAAGTCGTTTGGCCAATGCTTGTAATTTCTGCTTCTTTTCATCTGATTGCTCTTTTGGGTATTGTTGTGAGACTACGAACCTTCTTCGTTTTTTGTCTGATATTTCATTTCTTATAAATTGTTTTAGCTGTCCGATGTCTTTTCTCAGTTTTTCTATTCTGATCTGTAGCCTGTGTTGCCATGCTGGTTTTGTGGGTTTCTTCTGTGTGTTGGTTGGTTCTGATCTCTGCCTAGTGTGTATATTTAGAGTAGTGAGTGCTCCTATGTAAACCAGTTGTTGTAACTCTTCCATAATTGTATCTTCGTTTATTTTGTTTTGTGTTGATAGTTGTTATTGTTGTTTTGACTTGTGGGTTATTTGGTGGTCTATGCAAGACTGGTCTAATGTCTGTATTTGTGTCTTTGTATTCTATATATGTCAGCTGAAATTTTTCTTCTACATCTAACATGTGTGTCACTTCGTGTTCTATTTGTGCTTGTTCTGGTGGCTGTCTTAAGATTTCGTTTTCCTCTGATTGTTTAATTGATGTGTGTTCTTTGTTTGTTTGCTCTGGGATGTTTGAGTCCATTACTGTATTTTCTTCTTCTTCTGATTGCACATTATTTTGTTCCAGTATTTGTTGTAGTAGTTGTTTCATGTTTTCTAGTTCTGACTGGGGTACCCTGTTATTTTTTATTATTACACAGATCTGATCAGCTAGTCATTGTTCTGTTAAAAATTTTAATTCTGTGTATCTGGTAATAAATGTTGTGTAACTTGTGATCTGTATCCAGTTGTGTTGGTTTCTAAGTTTGTTGCTTGGTAATAACAGAACATGAGGTGTTGGTTAACTTCATCTGACCATCTCATCCTCTGTCTTTGTTTCCTTCTAGAGAGGTTGCAGGAAGCATATCCTGCAAAACACCTATATTTGGATTTAAATTATTTTCCGTGTGGCTAGCAGTGTCGTTACCATTGTGGATGGGCATAGGGTTCAAGCGCTGTCCTTGACCATGACAGCACTTGTCCGAGGTTTCATTAGTTTTGACCTGAACCAACTAATCACACTAAAGGGGGGGGTTAGCCCTATTAGTGGTTTGTTCTTTTCATTGCCTTTTACGACTGGCAGACATATCGGAGGCCTATTCTTTTCCTGGGCCTCCACGGGGTATTATTATAATCTTTTTTTTTACTTACTAAATGTTATAAGTAGCAGTTCATCAGTATTATATCATCAGTTTTATAGAAGGAGTTCTCCAGGAGACATGATTTTAAATTAGATTTAAAATTTACTTTGCTACCTGTCAGACATTTTATGTTATTGTCTTCAGAAAGGTGTTCGATAAGTAATGTTTTTGCCATTAAATACTGGGGCGAGGCAGATGGTGAGAGTAGCAGATCCCCGATGAGGTCTGGTTGGGCTTGGAGTTCGCTCACCAGGCAGACAAAACGTGCATTGTTGTCCGAAATTCCTTGCACCCTGCAGATGGTCCACCAGTGTGAACCAAGTCCTAGGGTTGTCTTTTTGCAACACAGGCAGCTTAGGAGATCTGTCAGGTAAGACATTTTGACATAGCACTGTGGGCGAAGAACTGTGTCGGCGGTGGAGGGAGCCCCCGACACCGGGGTTGCAGTAACAGTGAGCGTTGCGTCATCCAAGTTCTGCATTGGGGGACGGCTGTAAGCAGCACATGATGTGGAGTGAGCTGGTGTAATGGATAGCATAATGTGTTCCAGCCGCAGGCCCGGAGGTGGACACAGCGTGGGTGTTAACTGTCGGTGCCGTTACAACAGCTGGTAGAAGGTGATTGCAAATCAGCCAAGGGGGAGCTGATGCGGAAGCTGGTGCAGACGAAATGGCCAGTGCCATTATGGGGGCAGGCTGAAGGAGATAGTGGTGTGACCACAAGAGTGATGGTAGCGGAGACCGGCACAGCTGAGACAACTGGTGTAGCTGAGGCAGCGCGCAGGGTATGCGGGGGGGGGGGGGGGGGGGGTTGCACTAAAGCATATAAGAATGTGGTGCAACCCCATGTGCATGATCATTTGCAGTATAGTTCTCGAACTGTGTCTGCACATGTCAAAACAACGGGAAAGTGACTGCTTAACTGGAGGACGTCCTTCACATGATTATCGTTCACAATGTCGGTGATCAGCCTGTAAGGGTAGTTGGCCTTACTGTGCAGTAGGATTTGATGGTGGCCATGTTGGGCTGGTAACGGTTAATTGGCCACTGGCATGGCAGGGACCAGTAAATTGTTCACTTTTATCCAAGTGTACATTGGGAAATCTTGTATATATGCAAGCGCTGTTAAAAGGGTGCACACCAATAGCACAAAACGACACTGGTAGGTCCATTGTTCGCCACATCATCCATGACGAGCACCTCGATGACCACAAACCTTCACAGCTTTGGCGGCCCGTTTGTGCAGTAGTTGATGATAAAACACTCCCCGACACAGTGCTTTGGTCTTTGTGGTTGGTCCAACTGCCATCAGACCTGCAACTTCACCTGTTTTATCATGCCACAGACCCTCCCAAGTTTTGCTTACGCATGGCCAATTGGGCATACACAATCATATCACCAACACTGACTGTCACAGATGATAGTCACCACCAGTTGGATTGCGTGCAGCTTTGGTCCTGCACTCTGCCAACAGAGACCAGCACACTCGCCTCAGCACCTTAGCTGCCTGTCAGGAGCTGCCACCTAGCAGCCTACAGGAGGTACTGCCTATGGTCCCCCCATCAGCTGCCACACCTCTTGCTCTGGTGGTGCAACACCTCTGCATCACTGGCTTGTCATTGGGCACTCACTTTCTCGTCGACACCAGTGCCAATGTCAGCATTATCCAGACCAAGCACGCGAGCAACATGATTTCTCCTCCTAACCTCAATTTGAATGCTGCAAATTACTCTCCTATCGTGATCCTCGGATCCATCAAGATGTCGCTTCGTCTATCACAGAGTGCGACGATTCCTTTGACCTTCCATGTCACCAACGTGGACAAGCCTGTGCTTGGGTTAGACTTTGTATACCATTACGAACTTTGGCCAGACCTGCAGGCTGCTACGCTCTGCCATGCGTCTGCTTCTACCATTCTGTGCTCGAACAAACGTGGCATGTCTCTGCGCTCTGGCTGCTTGGCTACACTTTCCACGTGTGCATCTCTGCTGGAAGGTATTACGCCACGTCTCTCCGATTCACTGGACGTCCAAAAACAGATCGACAGGCTCCGCACACATAATGTAGAGCTACACTACCACGTTGTACCGCCTCCACTGAACTGGCTCACACATAGAGTACCTTTTGCAGCATCTCTGCAGAGTCGCTTCTTTCAACACCACCTTGCTCTCCTACTGTGTCTTCACTTTGTTTCACTCCTGTGTCGAGCTGCACTTTCCCTACTGCTGATTCCATGCTGATGCAGTTGTACCGCCAGGCTGCTCCTGTTCTCATTTTGCACACCCTTCTCATGGCGTGGCCGCCGTGCCATGCACTCCATCGTTGTCTGCCGCTGACGCCCTCCCCACTTCACTCTGTCCTGGCGCGGTTTCTCATGTTCTCGCTTCGCAGGATCCCTCGCATTTCTCAGCAACCGCACCGCGTCCTCAGTTGTCGCCTGCCGCCGATGCTCCGCACACGCCATCCTGGTATGCCAAGGTCAGTCAACCACCACCACTTGTAACCCACCCCCCCCAGCCCCTCCATGCGTGCCTCCCTTTGCGGGTCTGGACAGTCAGGTCACCAAATCCGCACCATGGATGAACTGCCCATATGTCACAAAGCTCGTCGTCTTAACACTTCAAAATTGGTAAGAGTGAATACGGTTTGTTCATCGAGTAAAGCCTGTGTGGTTCCTTCTGGAGACACTCCCTGCCTGCACTGATGCCTCGCCCGCCGCTGCCATGGTCCCATTCGACCCGTCACTACCTGAAGATGCACACTTTGCGCGCCTTATGCTGCCTCCATCTCTGTCCGCCCCTGTGGCACGAAGATTTTTTTGTGGATGTGTGTTAGCTTGGCCTCTCTGTGCTTCGTAATGCTGGGGAAAGGGAGGGTGGGTTTTCTGGCATCTCTGATGTGAAGTGACAATTCTTTTATTATTTTATTACTTTCTTTGGTTTTGCATTCTGTCTGTGTTCACTCGTGCCATGTTTGACATCCAGTTCTGTATTCGCTCTGATCAGTGGCGAAATAAATGTTCATTCTTACTTTAAAAGTGTGTTATTTAAGTTCTATGCAACATATAACCCACAAACTTAATTGTTTGAGAAACTCAGTGCATGATTTGGTCCTTCCAACTCAAATTTTCATCAATATTTAACCCAAAAAATTGGAGCATTCTACTGTATATACTCACTGATGCTCATGTGCTACATCAGTTGTCCAGTTGAGTCTTGTTTCTTGTACAGGACTGGATGTAGTATGTTTTTTTTCTAAATTGAGGGAGAATCCATTTTCAGAGAACCACTTAATAATTCTTTGGAAAATATCATTAATCAATTCTTCTGTTGCTTTCTCACTAATGGGATCTATTGTAAAACTAGTATTGTCTGCAAAAAGTACCAGTTTTGTTGTTGAAGGCTAAGTGGAGGGTTCACATACATAAAGAATAAGGAGGGACCCAAAATTGAATCCTGTGAGTCTCTTTCTGATTCCGTCCTTTGCCTTTACCCAGTCTCTAAAATTTTCTCCCTTTCTGTCAGTGTCTGAATTATTGAACACAACCTTTTGCTTTCTGTTTGTTAAGTATGTTTCAAACCAACTGTGTTGGGCAATCAATTCAATAAGACATGAGTTTTTTAAAAGAGTAACATGTTCTACACAATCAAATGCATTGGATTGATGACAAAAAATACCAACTGATGATATATTATTATTTGAGGATTGTACTATTTGATGAGCGAGTGTATAAATATCATCCTCAGTCAAGTAACCCTTCTGGAATCGTTAAGTAAATTATTTCCACCTAACAGTATGACTACTCTTGAGTACATTACTTTTTTAAAATTTGTTGGAAAAATATGTTGACACGGAAAGTGGATATATTTGTGTGAGTTTCGTCTTGTTATCTTTCTCATGAAGTGGTTTAACAACTACTTATTTTAACATGTCTGGAAAAATTCCATGCGCCAGTGATGCATTAGATGTTTCACTGAAGACATTACTTATTAAGCTGAAGCAACTTTTCAGAATTCTTTCTGAAATTCTATCAATCCCACATGAGATTTTGTTTCTTAAAATTTTTATAATTGTATTAATATCAGTGAAGGGTGTATTGTATTAATTACAATGAAGGACGTTGGTGCTCCTTCCCCTTGCTGAAGGTTTTGTTGGTTGGTTCTTTGATTTGGGGGAAAGGACCAAACAGCAAGGTCATCGGTCCCATCAGATGAGGGAAGGATGGGTCAGGAAATCTGCCACCCCCTTTCAGAAGAACTGTCCTGGCATTTGCCTGAAGCAGTTTAGGGAAATCATGGAAAACTTAAATCAGGATGACTGGATGTGCGTTTGAATCATCATCCTCTTGAATGCAAAACCAGTGTGTTAATCACTTCAACACTTCACTCAGTAAAAGTTTTGGGGAATAACATTTTTAATATATTCTCATGCTTCTTTGACTGAACCTCTTAATTCTATATGTGCTACTACATTTAGAAAATGATTTTTAAAAGAACTTGCCAATTTGTGTATTAGCAGTTACAACAAATCGTTTAGTTTAATTGTTAAAGTGTCTTGTAGACTGACTGGCTGTTCTGTTAACTGCTTGACAGTGTCCCATATAGTTTTAGTCTTTTATCTGCATTATTTATTTCTGTCAGGACATCCCTACTTCTGGACACTTTAATGACTTTCCTTAAAATAGTGTAGTTTTTTTTTTTTTTCCATGAAAGTAATGTCAGATCTTGACTTACTGTGGCCTTTACTTAAATTTGTCTCTTGCTCTTACATGAGATTTTAATTGCCTTAGTTATCAGTGGCTTATTTTTTTATATCTCATTCAGATAATTTTTAGGAAAGCAACTTTCAGATATTGTCACTAATTTAGTATGGAATAAACTGAATTGGCTTCAGCGTCTCTTTCTACATATACACTCCTGGAAATAGAAATAAGAACACATTGACACCGGTGTGTCAGACCCACCATACTTGCTCCGGACACTGCGAGAGGGCTGTACAAGCAATGATCACACGCACGGCACAGCGGACACACCAGGAACCGCGGTGTTGGCCATCGAATGGCGCTAGCTGCGCAGCATTTGTGCACCGCCGCCGTCAGTGTCAGCCAGTTTGCCGTGGCATACGCAGCTCCATCGCAGTCTTTAACACTGCTAGCATGCCGCGACAGCGTGGACGTGAACCGTATGTGCAGTTGACGGACTTTGAGCGAGGGCGTATAGTGGGCATGCGGGAGGCCGGGTGGACGTACCGCCGAATTGCTCAACACGTGGGGCGTGAGGTTTCCACAGTACATCGATGTTGCCGCCAGTGGTCGGCGGAAGGTGCATGTGCCCGTAGACCTGGGACTGTACCACAGCAACGCACGGATGCACGCCAAGACCGTAGGATCCTACGCAGTGCCGTAGGGGACCGCACCGCCACTTCCCAACAAATTAGGGACACTGTTGCTCCTGGGGTATCGGCGAGGACCATTCGCAACCATGAAGCTGGGCTACGGTCCCGCACACCGTTAGGCCATCTTCCGCTCACGCCCCAACATCGTGCAGCCCGCCTCCAGTGGTGTCGCGACAGGCGTGAATGGAGGGACGAATGGAGACGTGTCGTGTTCAGCGATGAGAGTCGCTTCTGCCTTGGTGCCAATGATGGTCGTATGCGTGTTTGGCACCGTACACCTCTGGTGATCGTCGAGGGGACATTGAATAGTGCACGGTACATCCAAACTGTCATTGAACCCATCGTTCTACCATTCCTACACCGGCAAGGGAACTTGCTGTTCGAACAGGACAATGCACGTCCGCACGTATCCCGTGCCACCCAACGTGCTCTAGAAGGTGTAAGTCAACTACCCTGGCCAGAAAGATCTCCGGATCTGTCCCCCATTGAGCATGTTTGGGACTGGATGAAGCGTCATCTCACGCGGTCTGCACGTCCAGCACGAATGCTGGTCCAACTGAGGCGCCAGGTGGAAATGGCATGGCAAGCCGTTCCACAGGACTACATCCAGCATCTCTACGATCGTCTCCATGGGAGAACAGCAGCCTGCATTGCTGCGAAAGGTGGATATACACTGTACTAGTGCCGACATTGTGCATGCTCTGTTGCCTGTGTCTATGTGCCCGTGGTTCTGTCAGTGTGATCATGTGATGTATCTGACCCCAGGAATGTGTCAATAAAGTTTCCCTTTCCTGGGACAATGAATTCACGGTGTTCTTATTTCAATTTCCAGGAGTGTATGTCATTCCATATTACCCCTTTTAGCTTACCCATAAAACATTGTATCCATTTCTCATTAATAAGCCTCACTGCTTTGTATGAACCTACCTCAGGACTGTAAGATGTCATACTTTTAATTTCCATTGATTGTGCATCATGATGAGACAGTCCATTGGCAAATGGGTACAACACTGTTTGTTTCAGCCTGAACGTTATGTATAAAAACAATATCAATCACTTTGCTACTACTTTGCTGCATGTGATTAGGAAAACTAACTACTGAAACTAGATTGAAACATTCAAATAATGTCTCTAGATCATTTTTCTTGACCACATACTTTGAGAAATCTACATTGAAATACCCACAAACTACTAACTGCTTCTTCTTGTCTGACAGATAGCTCAATAACACATCTGGATTTCTCTTTAATAACTGAAAATTTCCTAGAGGTGATCTGTAGACTGTTACAATTGTCAGGGAAGTATTCTGCAGCAACAACTCAAGGTTCTACTCAACACAAAAACTATTTGTTTCAATATTTTTGACTTTGTGTCAAACTATTACATATGTTGCAACTGTTCCTTTTCTCCATGTTAACTCTGCACAAAGGTTATGTTAGTCTGTAATCTGTGATATTTAACCTCTCCATCCTTGTGGTTACATGATGTTCAGAGAGGCACAGAACATCTATAACATCAGAATTTCCCACGTCTTCCTGGCATATAGTAAGTTCATCTATCTTGTTTTTCAACCATCTACTGTTCTGACGAAACAAATGAATTTAATTTTTCTGGAAACTGGTATACATATTAAGGAGTTGTACTGCTCTAAATGTCTTTCAATACTCTATCTGTAACCTGACACTAATCAAAAAAATGTGCCCCTCTGATTCAAGTAATCACATGGATTTTGTGTGTTTGTGGCCTCCCATACACTTCCTGCAAGGCGCTCAGCTAAACTTTCCTTCCCCTCCTATGCATGTGATTATTGTATCCCCATCTCTGAACTGCAGCAACAGCCACTGCACAGGTATGAGAGTTTATTTCAGTGAAAAGCAATTCGCTTCTTTGTGTGGAGTGCATCTTTCATTGGACCAGATACATGGAAGTAGGAAGATGTGACCCACAGGCTGTAATACAGATGAGGAGGAACACTCCAGTGAAGTTTTGTGTGTGCAGACTTCTGTGAGGCCTTGCATTGTCATGGAGAAGCAGAAGTTTGTTTGAATTTTGGTGGTGACAAACATGCTGAACTCATTTCTTTAATGTCCTGAGGGTGGCCCAATGCAGTTAACAGTAGATTGTTGCACCATGAGGAAGGAAATCAAACAAACTAAATAACTCAGAATCTCAGGAGACCATCACCACGACTTTACAGGGTGTATTTGTGGACACGGAAAATAAAATTCCCAGATATTTCCCAGATTTCCTGGTTAAAAATTCACTTTCTCCCAGATGAAAACACACTTTTTCTGTGTTATTATGTGACAGTATATTTTCCCTTGGAACTGTAAAACTTATCAGTCCCTTGAATGGTTATATTTTTATACACGGCTTAGAATTTCCCTGCACTTTAGAAAACGAAACTCAGGAAGAAAGCCCCTTTTGGAAAGATGTTTGTTGTGCAGCAACATGTACGCTATATATTTTCGTATCAGAAAGTGTAAATTCGAATTCCACCAAACACCACATGTTACTCTCCGAACCATGTAATCGAGATTGCGATGCGCTTTTGTAAGCCACTCATAGGTCATGCCAGGTGATCCCGCCAGCCGATGACAGCGGATTTTCAGACCACAGGACACGTGATGTAGTCAAGTAATAGCAACATCACTGTCAAGTAGTGCGGATACACAAACAGGAAAAATTAAATTAATATACATAGTGTTGCTACAAGAAAAGGAAAGCTTTCACATATAATGTTGATTTTTTTGCGCGTGTTACACTTTAAGGTATATCATACAAATGCGCCACTAAAAATTTTAGCTGAGTCCAGTGACTTGTCCTCAAAGTTTTCCACAAACAAATTAGCTACCGCAGAGGAGAGAGAGCTTCCGTAGCACTACATCAATTTGCTCATAATGACGACATGAATTTCTGATCTTCTGGGCTGGAAATACTTCTAAATGGCTCGTCATCAAATGCTCTGTGATTTAAGAAATTCATCATACATTCTCACACATAGCGCAACTTGCAAAAAAGGTAATTTACTTCTAAATGTTCTTCTCTAATTGGTGTGATGTCCCCGTTTCTTCTCCTTCCTTGTTCTAACAAGCAATCTTGTTATGACTAATTCTGGAACTATTCCTGCCTTTGTCAAAATATATTTGCCAGGTAACTGCACTAACCCTGCCAGAATCACCAGTTTAGTTATCCCTGATTATTCTCTGGTAAGACGTTGTTATGTTCGTACAAACCACTTTCCTCACTACTTCCAGAGTAGAGGTTAAGCAGCTGCTAGACGGGGTCTGTACAACTGCCCCATACTAGCGTGGCAGTCTGGCCAAAAACTTTCTGTCAAAATTTCATTTTCTTGGACATACTGAGAAGATAATAAGTAATCTATCTTGGCCATTATTCCTGTCAGTCATTTATTTCCACTCTGGTAATCTGAATCTATGGAATTATAACAACGCTGATCATTCACAAATTCAGTCAACCACATAATCAGACAGTGGCTCAGCTTTAGTCCGCTCAGCTCATATAACCCGGTCCTCTTTTGATTGCAGGAAAGTTTATTTCTAGTTGTGATAAGGATTCCCTTGACAGACATCACATACACTATGCATGCGTTCAAAAATTAACTTAGGCTTCTTTCAGAAATCAACTTACAGAGTGTGTTCAAAAACCGACGGGGATGCATTTCAAAATCATGTGAGTAATCAATACTGTAACACATGAAGAAGAAGCATTGGAGATTGTCACCTTGGGTGCACCTTTCAAAATAAATGAAGCCTGCTAGTGGCCGTGTTGCCAACTCAGTATTTACCATGTGCCTACACAACACATGGAAAGCGCACATTTTAGCCTCAAGCTGTATCTATGTTTCACCAAGGCGAGATTGAAGTGGCCCAGAGGCTCAGCATGACCATTTTGGAAACTGCATGGCTTGTCGAGTGTTTAAGGAGGGCTGTGGTGAGTGGACTCAATGTGTGGTGAAGGCGAGGTGAAGTAACAACCAAATGTCGCGGGGATGGGCAGCCACCCCTGATTACAGATGACAGACGTTGTAGGCTGGGCAGACTGATAAAACAGGACAGGCAGTGAACCTGTGGCAGAACTAACATCACACCTTAATGCCGTGCTCAGCCGACAACCTGTGCATGTGCCGATGTTAACACCACAACATCGGCAAATACAACTGAAATCGGCATGTGACCATTGACGCTAGACATTGGCAGAGTAACAGAGCAGTGCAAGGTCTGATGAATCCTGATACCTCCTTCATCTTGCCAACTGGAGGGCACGAATCCATCGTATTCCAGGGGAACAACTCCTGGACACCTTTATGGTGGGAGGGGGAAAAGCTGGCAGCATCTCCGTATTGCTCTGGGGAACGTTCACATGGGCATTTATGTGTAGCTCGTACAAGGTATGATGATGGTCAAGGAGTGTCATATGATGGTTGCAGACCATGCAAACCCCTTCATGATGATCATGTTTCACGATGGCACTGGCATTTTCTAACAAGACAGTGTGCCATGCCACAAGGGTAGGAGTGTGTTGAGTGGTTCGGGGAACACATTGGTGAGTTCCAGTTGACGTGCTGGTCTCCCAACTCATCAGGTTTGAATCCATTTGAACACATGTGGAATGTGATTGGATGTGGTATCAGAGCTCGTAGTCCTCTTCATTGAATATAAGGGATATGTGACTTGTGATTGCAGATGTGGTACCGAATCCCTACAGCGACTTACCAAGACCTCATTGCTACCATGCCACGATGCGTCATGACTGTTATCCATGCCAGAGGTGGACATACACCAATAGTACTATTGTTGAATAAAACACTTTGTAATAAATAAATAATGCACTGCCCGTCATATGGCATAATCTCATGAATCCAGACAGTGTGATTATCATTTAAATATGAAAAGATGCATGGCAGTCTTCCCCACCACTCCCTTGTTTTTTTTTCAGTCATTGATATCATTTACATTCCTCTTCTGCTTGCTACACTCCTCTGAGTAAAAATTTTTCAGGTTTGTCTGTAGCTTCTTTTAAGTTTTCTCCCACTGCCATTTCTTCCCAGTTGTGAAGCCATACTCAAGTTGTTGTTGTTGTGGTCTTCAGTCCTGAGACTGGTTTGATGCAGCTCTCCATGCTGCTCTATCCTGTGCACCACATTTCGAAAGCTTCTATTCTCTTCTTGTCCAAACTATTTATCATCTATGTTTCACTTCCATACATGGCTACACTCCATACAAATACTTTCAGAATCGACTTCCTGACACTTAAATCTATACTCGATGTTAACAAGTTTCTCTTCTTCAGAAATGCTTTCCTTGCCATTGCCAGTCTACATTTTATATCCTCTCTACTTCGACCATCATCAGTTATTTTGCTCCCCAAATAGCAAAACTCCTTTACTACTTTAAGTGTCTCATTTCCTAATCTAATTCCCTCAGCTTCACCCAATTTAATTTGACTACATTCCATTATCCTCATTTTGCCTTTGTTGATGTTCATCTTATACCCTCTTTCAAGACACTGTCCATTCCGTTCAACTGCTCTTCCAGGTCCTTTGCTGTCTCTGACAGAATTACAATGTCATCGGCGAACCTCAAAGTTTTTATTTCTTCTCCATGGATTTTAATACCTACTCCGAATTTTTCTTTTGTTTCCTTTACTGCTTGCTCACTATACAAATTGAATAACATCGGGGAGAGGCTGCAACCCTGTCTCACTCCTTTCCTAACCACAGCTTCCCTTTCATGTCTCTCGACTTGTATAACTGCCATCTGGTTTCTGTACAAATTGTAAATAGCCTTTCGCTCCCTATATTTTACCATTGCCACCTTCAGAATTTGAAAGAGAGTATTCCAGTCAACATTGTCAAAAGCTTTCCTCTAAGTCTACAAATGCAAGAAACATAGGTTTGCCTTTTCTTAATCTTTCTTCTAAGATAAGGTTAGTATTGCCTCACGTGTTCCAACATTTCTGCGGAATCCAAACTGATCTTCCCCATGGTCCGTATCTACCAGTTTTTCCATTCGTCTGTAAATAATTCACGTTAGTATTTTGCAGCTGTGACTTATTAAACTGATAGTTCGGTAATTTTCACACCTGTCAACACTTGCTTTCTTTGGGATTGGAATTATTATATTCTTCTTGAAGTCTGAGGGTATTTCACGTGTCTCATACATCTTGCTCACCAGATGGTAGAGTTTTTGTCAGGACTGGCTCTCCCAAGGCCGTCAGTAGTTCTAATGGAATGTTGTCTACTCCTGGGGCCTTGTTTCGACTCAGGTCTTTCATTGCTCTGTCAAATTCTTCACGCAGTGTCTTATCTCCCATTTCGTCTTCATCTACATCCTCTTCCATATTCTTAATATTGTCCTCAAGTACATCGCTCTTGTATAAACCCTCTATATACTCCTTCTACCTTTCCGCCTCATAAATCGTTATCATGCCATGATGAAACACATACTTTCTCGATATCCGATCACAGCCACTTTCTCTTTATGTGCAATGGGCATGCTAAATATGATAGGCACTGGAAATTTATACACCTCCTCCCTCCTTCCCCCTCCTCCCAGCAAATAAACCATTTGTGTGTAAATTACTTGTTGTTCTATTACCTTCCACTTTTTACAGCAGAAACTCTGATGATACTGCGGGCAATTCAGTTCTCAGTGTACTGGTTGTCGCAGGTCTCGCACTGGATGCTCCCCTCTGTTCAGGGAACAGGAAAAAGTGAACAAATCTTAGTTATATACTCTGGAAGTAACATAACTTAATTGTGCTTGATATAATTAATTTTGGAATTATAACTCAAAATAAACATCTCACTTCTGTTTCACAGATCAGTGCCCCATTCTTGGGTATCATCTGAAAGACATATTCACAGCAAAAAATTTTATGAATAAGTGTGATATATGAGAGTAAGATGTATCTGTTGAAAGACATTCTGCGAATTGTTGACTATGTCTGAACATGTCTGAACACACGGAATTGCAAAGCTGGCCCTTTTATTTATTTGACTGCAAGGTTTTGTAGAATAAATACTTGTTTACGTCTTAATATCAATGTCCCAAAATATTATGCTATGGGTCAGTACTGAGAGGAAATACTAACAATCCTGTCTGGAGGAGAACACAGAGACATATCTGAGTGAAAAGCTGGTAGAACTCAGCTTTTTGGTTAACTTACCCATGTTCTGGTGACACCTCAGTTTGTTATCCATTTAGATACCCAGAAACTTCACACATAGAGCCTCATCCAGTCTTTGCTCTTTAATTTCTATCTTTGGCACCTGTAAGTAATTTTGATTTGTTTGGAATTGCATAATCCAAAATTTTGTAAGATTAAGTGTTATTTTGATTTGTTTGGAATTACATAATATGAGTTTTTGCAAGGTTCATTGTTACAATTGTGGCTGTGAACAGCTTGTAAGTCTATCCATTATTCGCATGTTTGTGAGTGGTAAGGATATTTTTGAGCCCTTTGTTATTTCCAAGCATTGCAGTTTCTGAAGAGTCTTGCAAAGTCTCAGGTAGATAATTTATGTAGATCAAGAAAAAGAATGAGCCAAGCAGCAAACCTTGCAGAATACCATAGTTCATATTTCTCCCATTCCAAATCGAAGAATATGTTTCAAACGAATTCCAAGAAAGTTGTTTCATCACCACTAAGAAATTCTTCTTCACTATCATCTATCCAGTCCAAGCTAAGGGTCTTGATATCAACAAGTCATTACAATCCAGTCTTGATTATTTTTTAATATGTCTGAACTTTTTCAGTATATTGAATTACATAATTATTTGGTGCAGTCTTGGTTCCCAAATTACTGCCTTACCATCATGGCAGTTATCCAATCACCTTCCCAAAAGTAGCACCAGAAGTAACATGAATGACTTAGTTAATTAGTGATGTTCATCTTTCATAGGTCGGAATTGCAATATGAATTAGGATAGATAGATACTCATCATATGGAGGAGACCTTCAGCGGCAGACATGTTCACTTAAAAGTAGCAGTTGGATATTAAACAGTGGAAAAGCCAGTATCAGATGTCACAATATTATGAAAAGGATACTTACTACTCAACATATAGTGGAGATGCTGAGTCGCAGATAGGCATAGCAAAAAGACTGGCAGAAAGTGAGCTTTTGGCCAAAGCCTTTGGTCAGAAATAGACCACACACACACACACACACACACACACACACACACACACACACACACACACACACACACACACACAAATGGCCACAGTCTCAGACTACTGAAGCCACATTGTGAGCAGCATAGCATGGTGGGAGAAGCACGCAGGTGGTGGGTGTAAGCGGGAGGCAGGGGCACAGAGGGGGAGGGATTGTAGGGTAGGGGTGGGGGGTGATGAAACACTGCTGGGGAGCATGTAGGGACAAGGTGGAGAGAGGATAGGGCAGCTAGGTGCAGTTGGGAGGTTACACAAATGGCAGTGGAGAGATGGGAACGGGGACAGGACAGCATAAAAGGAGAGAAGTAAAAAGTGTGTGTGCATTGGTGGGATAGAGAGCTATGTAGTGCTGGAATGGGACAGGGAAGTTACAAGAGGGTAAGGACAATGACTATTGTAGGTTGAGGCCAGGAGAGCTACAAGAATGAAGGAGAACTCTTTGGTGTTGGTGGGAAGGATCCAGATGGCACAGGTTGTGAAACAGTCATTGAAATGAAGAATGTTGTGTTGGGCAGCTTGCTTAACAATGGATGGTCCAGCTGTTTCTGCTGCATTCTACGTGGGCATGATGTCTGTCTGTCTCCATGAAAGGTGATCAACAAACTGTGGCCAAGAAACAGTTTGATCAGCTTGATCACCCTGTTGCTGAGCACGCTGCCTGACATGACATTCTTCATTTCAGTGACTGCTTCGCAGTCGGTGCCTTCTGGATCCTCCCCACCAAAACCATCTTTTCTGATGTGTGCGGCAATATATCGTATATGTTGCCATACCCCTCTTGGCCTTAATCTTTGTTAGTCATTGTCATTACCCTCTAGCCCCTTCCCAATTCACATTCCAGCAGTACACAGCCCTCTATCCCACCAACACACTCACAGCCTTTTTACTTCCCTCCTTTTCTGCTCCCCTCTCTCTACCTCGTCCCTGTATGCCCCCAAGAGCAGGACTTCACTGTCCCTCACTTCTGCCCTTCTATCCCTCTCCCTCCCCACACCAGCCTCCTCCTTACCCCCAACCACCACCCTGTCGCTTCTCCCATCATACCCTGCTGTTCACTGCAGTAGCCAAAGAATGTGGTCATACGTGTGTGTGAGTTTCATTTGCATGTGTGCGTGTGTGTGTGTGTGTGTGTGTGTGTGTGTGTGTGTGTATTGTCTATTTCCAATGAAGGCCTTGCCATGAGAAGTGATCTCTGCTAGGGTGAGTCATTTGCATACAGAGGAGTGGAATAACAAGGTGGTGGTTTGTGAATGTGCTGAACTGCTGGCTGTGGGAATGGGCAGACATGTAGCAGGGGCAGAACAGGGAGCTGCTAGATGCAACATTGAGATGTGTACTGGGCAGGGCAGGGGAGAGGATGGAGGGTTTAGAGAGAGGATAAGGAATATGTGGGTGAGCTGGGAAACAGAAGGTGTGTATGGTGCTGGAATGTGAGAAACAAAGGAGATAAAGTAGGTGGGAGCAGGGACTAGTAAAGGTTGGGGTTGGAGAGGGAGGGGGTTGTGGGAACATTGGATATGTTGTAGAATGAGTTCCCATCTGTGTCATAAAGGAAAACTGACAGTGGTGGGGATGCTCTATGTGACATGGGCTGTGAAATGTTCATATGGACAGACAACTTGCTAGTGACCTTGCCCACATACACTGCCAGTCTAAGTCTTTTACAGGGATATGAACCAAGGGAAGGGGACCAGAGTATGAGAGAGAGATGAGGATATTGTGTAAGTTAGGTGGGAGTTGGAATACCACTGTAGGGGGCATGGGGAGAATATCTCTTATTTCATGACAAAGGATGTGATTCAGTTGCCCCAGCCTAGGCTGCACTGAGTAATGTGGGGAGCATTTATTTTTGGCCAGTGAGTATGTCATGGATGGTACGTGACTGGAAAGACCTGTTTCTGGCCATGGTGAAGTGGGTAATTTCAATTTATGAAGGCATATTTGGACTGCTGTAGTCTGCATATAAAGGACTTCTTAGTGTAGGATGGATGGCAGCTGTTAAAACTGAGGAAATTCACAGACTGAAAGCACCCTAGCAACTGCCCTCCTCACCTCTTTCACAGTTGTATTCCACTACCTACTCAACCTACACAATACCGTTGGCCATCCCAATTCTACCTCTACACCCAACCCTGTGCCATATGTCTCGTAACCCTATAAAAGTAGTAGTCTAAATCCTGTACCATTCATTCTTCCACTAGCATCTACTCCAGTTCTTTGCAGGATTTTCCTAGCCCATCAGAGGCAGGGTCACCATTGAAAGAAGCCATGTAAACTGCTGACTTAGCTGCAACCACTACATGGGCATGACCAGTAACAAAACTCCCTGCCCACTTGAGTAGCCAATGCCAAACTTTTATTGAGAGACAACTGAAGCACCCAGTTGCTGAGGATGCTGTCCAACACAGTGTACTTGACTTCAGTAATTACTTTACAGTCCGTACCATCTGAATTGTTCCCACCACTAGCAGTTTTTCTGAAGAGCACACATGGGAAATCTCCCTGGAACAAATCCTTGTTCCCATACTCCCCCGTCCTCAACCCTTATCAGTCCCTCCAGACCTGTCTCTGTCCCCTTTTCTCCAGCCTCACACTCACCTGCTGTCCCCCAGCACTCCTGCATAGTCATAGCCTTCTAATGATGCACCTACTAGGGAAGATCAGAAAATAATGCACAACAGTTTTGTTACTAAAAAGTTTAATAGGTAACAGAATAAATATGTCAAATAAACTTAATCTTTCACCCACTTTTCTACACAGTCAACAACATTCTCAGAGCATTTCCCCCATTGTGGCTTCAGTTTCAATATGTCCTGTTCATATAAGACCATTTATTTGGAGTATAGCCATCTGCGGACTCTTAATTTGACTTCTGCATCTCTCACAAAGCGTTGGCTGACAAGGAATTTCTTCATGAGACCAAACAGATGAAAGTCTGATGGTGCAAGGTCTGGAATGTTTTGAGGATGCTGGAGCACCTCCTACCCCAAATTTGTCAATTTTCTCATGAACAAAGGAGCACATGGAGACAAGCACTGTCATAAAGAAGTTTGATACCATCAGCATTAATGTTGTTGTGTTTGTGATGAAGAACACATTGCAACTTATCCAAAGTTCTAATGTAGTCTGCAGAATTCTTGGTGGTCCTGTGTTCAGCAAAGTCCATCAATAACACAATGCTTATTCCAGAACACAGTCAAAAATGAAATGGGTTGGGCATATAGTTGTATGCCCATGACTCATCACCAGTGGTGATTCCTTTGAGAAAGTCATGCCCTTCTACGGGGCAATGTGTTTAGTGATCCGAACTTGTCATTTGCTGGCCATTGTGGTTATCTGTCAGGTTCTTAGCCACACAGTGAGCACTAACTTTACAAAATTACAATGCGTCATGGTCAATATCACACGCCACACCATAGTAAATATTGTACTGCTGCCTTAAGGCTCTGACATTCTGTGAGGTTGCAGCTGTTACTGGCCCACACACTCATCACCATACATGCCACACGTGTCCATGTGAATTACAAGCAGTTTATAACCTATGCTCCACAAATATCAAACTACACATTGGTGGTCTTCATAACTTGATGATAGTAACATTCATTCCATAGCTTTTTTTCCTAGTTCAGGATTATTACAGTAGGGCTACACATGAAAACAAAATACCCTCTATAGCACAAACTTCAAATATCTCGTCATGAAATTTCAGCATTCTGACTTAATACCACGTGAGAAAAACATTGATCTGTCTTATTTTCCAGTCGTCCATCGTAGTAGTCAAACATTCTTCTCAACCAAGTCCCTGCACACTCCCACAGACAACACTATAGCATCTTTACCTGCCTCTGCTCTGGTGTACCTCTCCCTCCCCCACACTACATCTTTAATATCATCCCAGCCAAGATTACTATTCACTGCAGAGTAGCCACAGTACAAGGGGATGACACTGGTCATGTGTGTTTGAGTTGTGCAAGTAAGAATGTTTATGTATTGACTTTCTAATAGCTAAATAACGTACAGCTTTTAAATATGTGTATGTGTGCTGCTCAGTGCATCCTGCTGTGTGCCGAGTTGCAATCTATTTTAAGTTTTACTGTTCTTGCTCCATTGCAAATTTTCCATTTTTTGATAGATCATAAGTCAGTTGGCTCACAGCTGTTAACATTTCTCAATGAAATTAATATTTTGTTACATTTAACTTGTCTTCTTTTACATGGATACTTAGCCCTAACTAAGTGCATTCTCTTCCTCTTGCTCCCTGACCTCCCTTTCTTTCTCTTTCGGTGGTCATACACGAAATGAAGCACTGTGTGTAAAATTCCCTCAAGCCATATACAACATTTATTTAGATATATAACAAGTTTAAATTAAGCTGATTTGTTAATAAACTAATCAACAATGAGAGTAACAGGGGAACATACATACACAAAAGGATTTAGCTGTTACAAGCTTTTGGAGCCAGACCTCCTTCTTATGGCTCATGAGTTGAAGGGAAGGAAGAGGGGTGAAGGAAAAGGGACTGTAGAGGTTTAGGGAAAGGAGTACAGTTCAGAAAAGTCTTTCCTTCTCATCCCGTCTGATAAGTCTTGCCTGACCGTGGATTCTGGGTGATTTTCCAGAACTATACCCCTTTCCCTAAATCTCTCCAGTCCTTTTCCTTCACTCCTCTTCTTTCCCCTTCAATTTTTGTGCCAGAAAGAGCCACTAGCTCCAAAAGTTTGTAATAGATAAACCCTTTTGTGTGTGTGTTCCCCTGCTGCCATTTGGTGAGTAATTTTTTTATCTACTTGTTTATATAATAAACTAATCAGGAAGATCAGTTATATGTGGTATGATCTTAATCTTGTTTTCATTCCCTGTCCATCTTATGGATTTATATTCTGGGGCAATGCACTTAAAGACAATAATACTTATTAATAGGAGCAAGCACGAAGAGTATTGTGTAGAGTAGATAACTGTACATCTTGCAGAAGTCTTTTTAAGGATCTATAAAAGTTGCAGTCACTTCCTAGTGCATTACACCTTAGTAGTTTGTTGTTGTTGTGGTCTTCAGTCCTGAGACTGGTTTGATGCAGCTCTCCATGCTACTCTATCCTGTGCAAGCTTCTTCATCTCCTAGTACCTACTGCAACCTACATCCTTCTGAATCTGTTAAGTGTATTCTACCACCTCATAAGTTATGTGATTTACCTATCTAATCTTCAGCATTCTTCTATAGCACCACATTTCGCAGGCTTCTATTCTCCTCTTGTATAAACTATTTATCGTCCATGTCTGACTTTCATACATGGCGACACTCCATACAAATACTTTGAGAAACGACTTCCTGACACTTAAATCAATACTAAATGTTAACAAATTTCTCTTCTTAAGAAACGCTTTCCTTGCCATTGCCAGTCTACATTTTATATCCTCTCTACTTCGACCATCATCAGTTATTTTGCTCCCCAAGTAGCAAAACTGCTTTAATACTTTAAGTGTGTCATTTCCTAATCTAATTCCCTCAGCATCACCCAACTTAATTCGACTACATTCCATTATCCTCATTTTGGTTTTGTTGATGTTCATCTTATACCCTCCTTTCAAGACACTGTCCATTCTGTTCAACTGCTCTTCCAAGTCGTTTGCTGTCTCTGACAGAATTACTATGTCATTGGCGAACCTCAAAGTTTTTATTTCTTTTCCATGGATTTTAATACCTACTTTTGTTTCCTTTATTGCTTGCTCAATATACAGATTGAATAACATCGGGGATAGGCTACAACCATGTCTCACTCCCTTCCCAATCGCTGCTTACGTTTCATACCACTCGACTCATATAACTGCCATCTGCTTTCTGCACAAATTGTGAATAGCCTTTCACTCTCTGTATTTTACCCCTGCAACCTTCAGACTTTGAAAGAGAGTATTCCAATCAACATTGTCAAAAGCTCTCTCTAAGTCCACAAATGCTAGAAACGTAGGTTTAACTTTCCTTAATCTCTCTTCTAAGATAAGTCGTAGGGTCAGTATTGCCACACTTGTTCCAACATTTCTACAGAATCCAAACTGGTCATCCCTGAGGTATGCTTCTATCAATTTTTCCATTCATCTGTAAAGAATTCGTGTTAGTATTTTGCAGCTGTGACTTATTAAACTGATAGTTCGGTAATTTTCACATCTGTCAACACCTATTTTCTTTGGTATTGGGATTATTATATTCTTCTTGAAGTCTGAGGGTATATCACCTGTCTCATACATTTTGCTCACCAGATGGTAGAATTTTATCAGGACTGGCTCTCCCAAGGCTGTCAGTAGTTCTAATGGAATGTTGTCTACTTCCGGGGTGTTGTTTCAACCTAGGTCTTTCAGTGCTCTGTCAAACTCTTCACACAGTATCATATCTCCCATTTCATCTTCATCTACCTCCCATTTCCATAATATTGTCTCAAGTACATCGCCTTTGCATAGGCCCTCTATATACTAAATCCACCTTTCTGCTTTCTCTTCTTTGCTTAGAACTGGGTTTCCATCAAAGATCTTGATACTCATGCAAGTGGTTCTCCTTTCTCCGAAGGTCTCTTTAATTTTCCTGAGCTAGTAGGTAAATTTGAAGCAAAGACCATTTCTAATTTGAAGAGCTATTTTTTTCTCTTTTCAGTAAAGTACACTCCTGGAAATTGAAATAAGAACACCGTGAATTCATTGTCCCAGGAAGGGGAAACTTTATTGACACATTCCTGGGGTCAGATACATCACATGATCACACTGACAGAACCACAGGCACATAGACACAGGCAACAGAGCATGCACAATGTCGGCACTAGTACAGTGTATATCCACATTTCGCAGCAATGCAGGCTGTTATTCTCCCATGGAGACGATCATAGAGATGCTGGATGTAGTCCTGTGGAACGGCTTGCCATGCCATTTCCACCTGGCGCTTCAGTTGGACCAGCGTTCGTGCCGAACGTGCAGACCGCGTGAGACAACGCTTCATCTAGTCCCAAACATGCTCAATGGCATCCAGTCCCAAACATGCTCAATGGGGGACAGATCCGGAGATCTAGCTGGCCAGGGTAGTTGACTAGCACCTTCTAGAGCACGTTGGGTGGCACGGGATACATCCGGACGTGCATTGTCCTGTTGGAACAGCAAGTTCCCTTGCCGGTCTAGGAATGGTAGAGCGATGGATTCGAGGACGGTTTGGATGTACCGTGCACTATTCAGTGTCCCCTCGACGATCACCAGAGGTGAACGGCCAGTGTAGGAGATCGCTCCCCACACCATGATGCCGGGTGTTGGCCCTGTGTGCCTCTGTCGTATGCAGTCCTGATTGTGGCGCTCACCTGCATGGCGCCAAACACGCATACGACCATCATTGGCACCAAGGCAGAAGCGACTCTCATCGCTGAAGACGACATGTCTCCATTCGTCCCTCCATTCACGCCTGTCGCGACACCACTGGAGGCGGGCTGTACGATGTTGGGGCGTGAGTGAAAGACGGCCTAACGGTGTGCGGGACCGTAGCCCAGCTTCATGGAGACGGTTGCGAATGGTCCTCGCCAATACCCCAGGAGCAACAGTGTCCCTAATTTGCTGGGAAGTGGCGGTGCGGTCCCCTACGGCACTGCGTAGGATCCTACGGTCTTGGCGTGCATCCGTGCGTCGCTGCGGTCCGGTCCCAGGTCGACGGGCACGTGCACCTTCTGCCGACCACTGGCGACAACATCGATGTACTGTGGAGACCTCACACCCCATGTGTTGAGCAATTCGGCGGTACGTCCACCTGGCCACCCGCATGCCCACTATACGCCCTCGCTCAAAGTCCGTCAACTGCCCATACGGTTCACGCCCACGCTATCGTGGCATGCTACCAGTGTTAAAGACTGCGATGGAGCTCCGTATGCCACGGAAAACTGGCTGACACTGACGGCGGTGGTGCACAAATGCTGCGCAGCTAGCGCCATTCGACGGCCAACACCGCAGTTCCTGGTGTGTCCGCTGTGCCGTGCGTGTGATCATTGCTTGTACAGCCCTCTCGCAGTGTCCGGAGCAAGTATGGTGGGTCTGACACACTGGTGTCAATGTGTTCTTTTTTCCATTTCCAGGAGTGTATTTACATTAATAGAAACTTAATTAGTTTAAAAGGTATTCTTAATTAAAGATTTCACATGGACCAAACTTTCAGTGCCATTTATGGGTGCGTTACTGTAAATTTAGGGTGTCTGATGATATATTTTTGACCGTCTGATTTTTCTGAATCTGTTGATTCCCATATTAATGAGCGAGAATCCATAATCAAAAATTTCAATAACTTATTTTTAATTTACAAGATGATCCAATGTTCACAAGCCTTGGATTCCCACTGGGTAGACATAAATTAGCACTGCGTAGATATTCCTCGTGAGAAATAATATAAAAGATGAACTTTCTGAGTGCCAGGATTTGTAAACTGTTATAAATTAACAACACCCCCCCCCCCCCCCCCCCCCCTCCCAATGAACCATAGACCTTGCCGTTGGTGTGGAGGCTTGCGTGCCTCAACAATACAGATAGCCGTCCGTAGGTGCAACCACAACGGAAGGGAATTTGTTGAGAGGCCAGACAAAGGTGTGGTTCCTGCAGAGGGGCAGCAGTCTTTTCAGTAGTTGCAGGGGCAACAGTCTGGATGATTGACTGATCTGGCCCTGTAACACTAACCAAAACGGCCTTGCTGTTTTGGTGCTGCGAACAGCTGAAAGCAAGGGGAAACTACAACCGTAATTTTTCCTGAGAGCATGCAGCTTTACTGCATGATTAAATGTGATGGCGTTCTCTTGGGTAAAATATTCTGAAGTAAAATAGTCCCCCATTCGGATCTCCAGGCGGGTATTACTCAAGAGGACATCGTTATCAGCAGAAACAAAACTGGCATTCTACGGATTGGAGCATGGAATGTCAGATCCCTTAATCAGGCAGGTAGGTTAGGAAATTTAAAACAGGACATGGATAGGTGAAAGTTAGATATATTGGGAATTAGTGAAGTTCGGTGGCAGGAGAAACAAGACTTTTGGTCAGGTGAATACAAAATCAAATAGGGGTAATGCAGGAGTAGGTTTAATAATGAATAAAAAAAATAGGAATGCGGCTAAGTTACTACAAACAGCATAGTGAACGCATTATTGTGGCCAAGATAAACACAAAGCCCAGGCCTACTACAGTAGTACAAGTTTATATGCCATTTAGCTCTGCAGATGACGAAGAAATTGAAGAAATGTATGACGAAATAAATGAAATTATTCAGATAGTGATGGGAGATGAGAATTTAATAGACATGGGTGACTGTAATTTGGCAGCTGGTAAAGGAAGAGAAGGAAACGTATTAGGTGAATATGGATTGAGGCTAAAAAATGAAAGAGGAAGCCACCTGGTAGAATTTTGCACAGAGCATAACTTAATCATATCTAACACTTAGTTCAAGAATCATGAAAGAAGGTTGTATACATGGAAGAACCCTGTAGATACTAAAAGGATTCAGATAGATTATATAATGGTAAGACATAGATTTCAGAAACAGGTTTTAAATTGTAAGACTTTTCCAGGGGCAAATGTGAACTCTGACCACTCTCTATTGGTTATGAACTGTAGATTAAAACTGAAGAAACTGCAAAAAGGTGGGAATTTAAGGAGATGGGAGCTGGGTAAACTGAAAGAACCAGAGGTTGTACAGTTTCAGGGAGAGCATAAGGGAACAATTGACAGGAATGGGGGAAAGAAAATGGGTAGCTTTGAGGAATGAAATAGTGAAGGCAGCAGAGGATCAAGTAGGTAAAAAGACGAGGGCTAGCAGAAATCCTTGGGTAACGGAAGAGATACTGAATTTAATTAATGGAAGGAGAAAATACAAAAATGCAGCAAGTGAAGCAGGAAAAAGGAATACAAACGTCTCAAAAATGAGATCGACAGGAAGTGCAAAACGGCTAAGCAGGGATGGCTAGAGGACAAATGCAAGGATGTAGAGGCTTATCTTATGACAGGTAAGATAGATACTGCCTACAGGAGAATTAAAGAGACCTTTGGAGAAAAGAGAACCACTTGTATGAATATCAAGAGCTCAGTTCTAAGCAAAGAATGGAAAGCAGAATGGTGGAGGGAGTATATAGTGGGCCTATACAAGGGCAATGTACTTGAGGACAATATTATGGAAATGGAAGAGGAGGTAGATGAAGATGAAATGGGAGGTAAGATACTGCGTGAAGAGTTTGACAGAGCACTGAAAGACCTGAGTCGAAACAAGGCCCCTGGAGTAGACAACATTCCATTAGAACTACTGACAGCCTTGGGAGAGCCAGTCCTGATAAAATTCTACCATCTGGTGAGCAAAATGTATGAGACAGGTGAAATACCCTCAGACTTCAAGAAGAATATAATAATTCCAATCCCAAAGAAAACAGGTGTTGACAGATGTGAAAATTACCGAACTATCAGTTTAACAAGTCACAGCTGCAAAATACTATCATGAATTCTTTACAGACGAATGGAAAAACTAGTAGAAGCCAACCTCAGGGAAGATCAATTTGGATTCTGTAGAAATGTTGGAACATGTGAGGCAATACTGACCCTACGACTCCTCTTAGAAGAAACATTAAGGTTAGGCAAACCTTTTTTTTTTTTTAGCATTTGTAGACTTAGAGAAAGCTTTTGACTATGTTGACTGGAATTCTCTCGTTCAAATTCTGAAGGCAGCAGGGGTAAAACACAGGGATTGAAAGGCTATTTACAATTTGTACAGACACCAGATGGCAGTTATAAGAGTTGAGGGACAAGAAAGAGAAGCAGTGGTTGGGAATGGAGTGAGACAGGGTTGTAGCCTGTCCCCAATGCTATTCAATCTGTATATTGAGCAAGCAGTAAAGGAAATAAAATAAAAGTTTGGAGTAGGTATTAAAATCCATGGAGAAGAAATAAAAAATTTGAGGTTTGCCAATGACATTGTATTTCTGTCAGAGGCAGCAAAGGACCTGGAAGAGCAGCTTAACGGAATGGACAGTGTCTTGAAAGGAGGATGTAAGATGAACATCAACTAATGCAAAACGAGGATAATGGAATGTAGTTGAATTAAGTCGGGTGATGCTGAGGGAATTAGATTAGGAAATGAGACACTTAAAGTAGTAAATGAGTTTTGCTATTTGTGAGCAAAACAACTGATGATGGTTGAAGTAGAGAGGATATAAAATGTAGACTGGCAATGGCAAGTAAATATTTTCTGAAGAAGAGAAATTTGTTAATATCGAGTATAGATTTAAGTGTCAGGAAGTCGTTTCTCAAAGTATTTGTATGGAGTGTAGCCATGTATGAAAGTCAGACATGGACGATAAATAGTTTATACATGAGGAAAACAGAAGCCTGTGAAATGTGGTGCTACAGAAGAATGCTGAAGATTAGATGGGTAGATCACATAACTTATGAGGTGGTACTGAATAGAATTGGGGAGAAGAGGAATTTTTGGCACAACCTGACTAGAAGAAGGGATCGGGGACATGTTCTGAGGCATCAAGGGATCACCAATTTAGTACAAGAGGGCAGCATGGAGGGTAAAAATTGCAGAGGAACACCAAGAGATGAATACACTAAGCAGATTCAGAAGGATGTAGGCTGCAGTAGGTACTGGGAGATGGAGCTTGCACAGGATAGAGTAGCATAGAGAGCTGCATCAAACCAGTCTCAGGACTGAAGACCACAACAACAACAACATAAACTAACAAAGTTCAGTAATGTATTAGAGCAAGTCTTTATAAGTATTTTTCAGTCAGTGTGCCTTTAGTATTCACACAGTAGTATTCAGTCAGTCTCCTCAGAAGTTTCTATCATTCTGTTAATTTCACTCTGTCTTTGGGTGGTATAGCTAGTCTGTTTTTTGCCCAGCCTCAGAAAATGTTTTTGCTGTCTCTCCTTTCATTTAATTATAGCTGTGAAAACATTTTTATAGCTATGAGCAATAGACATTGAAATTTGTGCTTTGATTTATTAGAATAATTTTTCTGGCTATAATAACAGTTCTGTGACTTTTTCTTCTTAATTGTATGTGAAGCAACTTTTGGTCACTCCATCTGTACTGTGCGCTCTTTTTCTGTTTGAGGAAATAACAACTACTACTCTGCATTTGTCTGTACTAACTACCGTCATGTAAATATGATTAGAGACTGTAGAATTGAAGAACTGTGGTTAAAGGTTGGTAAACCTTCAATTTTCAACTTAAAAAGAGACTTCTGGCTATTCATTTTAAGGACGGATCCTAAAACAACTCTTTCACATGGTGGTCCAGTGAAACTGTGCAGCAGCCAAGCCTTATGCAATCACAGGTAGGACTAGTTTGTGTGACATACTGTAAAATTTGCCAACTGCAATGGAACATATTTTCTTTTACTTAATTTCTAGTCAGGAACAATGTGAATGGATTTTTGTTAAAGTATTCAGGTGATTAATTACTGAAACAACTGAGAGCAGTGGCATTTGCGTAGAGTTGTCAGTTGTAACAGAGAAGCCACATTCTGTAAATAACCACAAAAATTAACGTGGGACATATGGAGAACATATCTGTAAGGGCAGTACTGTGAAATTTTACGTTAATGGGCTACAGCAGCAGACGGCCTGATGTGAGTGCCTTTAATTAATAACAAGATGACATCACCTGCAACTCCTCTCCTCGGCTCATGACCATATTGGTTAGATCCTAGATAATTGGAAAATTGTGGTCGGGTTGGATGTCTCAATTTCAGTTGGTAAGAGTTGATGGTAGGGTTTGAGTGTGGTGCAGACCCCATGAAACCATGGACCCAAGTTGTCAACAAGGCACTGTGCAAGTTGGTGGTGGTTCCATAATGTTGTGGACTGAGTTTAAATGGAGCAGACTAGGTTCTCTGGTCCAATTGAACTGCTGATTGGTGGTAAATGGCTATGATCATCCAAGTACAGACCATTTGCAGCCATTATGGACTTAATGTTCCCAAACAATGATTGAATATTTTATGGATGATGGTGCTACATATTACTGGGTCACAGTTATTCATGGTTGGTTTGAAGAACATTCTGGACAAGTCAAGTAAACAATTTGGCCACCCAGATTGCCTGTCTTGAATACCATCAAACATGTGTGAGTCATAATTGAGAGGTCAGCCCATGCACAAAATCCTGTGCCAGAAACACTTTCACAATTATGGACATCTACGGAGGGAACATGGCTCTATATTTCTTCTGGGAGCTTCCAGTGGTTTCTTGAGTCCATGCCACATTGTGTTGCTCTGCTATGCTGGGCAAAAGGATGTTCAACATGGTATTAGGAGCTATCCCATAAGTTTTATCACCTCGGTATAATATTTCATCCAGACAAAAACACAACTTAGGTTAATTTAAAGCACTATATTCACTGCTGTAATGAGTATTAATGAGCATAAGTTACTGAATGGCCAGTCTGCAAAACTGAATGTGACCTAGATAATCCTCTTCACATTGCCCTTTTACAGATGATCAGCACTTATACCAATAGCTAGCCGCCTACCTGCTGCACTTGCCCACCTCATGACAAAACCTTATTTCAAAAGTACCACCACACCCTTTTGACTATTCACTAAATAAGTATTGTTTACAAAGTTTTTTATATTAAAAACAAAGATTCCAAGACTTACCAAGCGGGAAAGCGCCGGCAGACAGGCACAATGAACAAAACACACAAACACGTACACAGAATTACTAGCTTTCGCAACCGATGGTTGCTTCTTCAGGAAGCACACATCCTTTCGTCTTTCCCTTCCCCTCTCCTTCCTGAAGAAGCAACCATCGGTTGCTAAAGCTAGTAATTCTGTGTTTGTGTGTTTTGTTCATTGTGCCTGTCTGCCGGCGCTTTCCCGCTTGGTAAGTCTTGGAATCTTTGTTTTTAATATATTTTTCCCATGTGGAAGTTTCTTTCTATTTTATTTACAAAGTTTTTTGGTATATTGAAGCTTTCATTGTATTATTTTCATGACAAGTGATGCCACATGAATAAACATTAAACAAAATGATTTAGAAAAAAAATAAACTTACATAGTTACACAAGTTGCCAACAATGGCACCACAGACTTGTCAAGTATTACATATGGACAATCAGTATAGCATGGTGCCAAATTAGGACTATAGGGTGGGTGAGTGATTATGTTCCACTGAAGCTGTTGCAGGAGAGCAATGGTTTGCCGAGCAATATGTTGGTGAGCTTTGTCATAGAGAATGTGTTCCCCATTGCTCAACATTCCTCTTCTGAGGCTCTGAATTGAACATTTGAGTTTCACAGTACCTGTCAGCGTTAATTGTGGTCCCAGCGATTCAGCTCCGACTATAAGGTGAAAGAAGAGGTTCATAGCTTTCTGAACAGCATAGCAGCAAGCTGGTATGACATCGACATACAAAAACTGCTATAGCGTCTACAAAAATGCATCGACAGAAATGGTGATTATGTCGAAAGATAGCTAAATGTTCAAGCTGTAAACTGATGTAAACCATTGTAGAAATAAACACGTCTATAAACTTATAAAAAAATAGGGATTACTCTTCTAGTTCAGAAAAAATAATATCCATGTGTACAATGTCAGCATTACTGTGGCTATTGCATCTTACTTCTTAATTCCCTTATGAAATTTGTTGATAATAATCCAACCCAATTCAAAAGTAATAGCAGTGTGCATACCTATAACACCAGGAGAAAGGATGATCTTCACTATGCAGGGTTAAATCTGACTTTGGCACAGAAAGGGGTAAATTATGCTGCCACAAAAGTCTTTGGGCACCTACCAAACAGCATCAAAAGCCTGACAGATAGCCAACTAACATTTAAAAATAAATTAAAAGAATTTCTAGATGACAACTCCTTCTACTCATTGGCTGAATTTTTAGATATAAACTAAGTAAAAAAAAAAAACTTAATCATTAGTGTCATGCAATATTTTGTGTAATGTAATTTCTTGTACAGACATCTTTTATTAACCTGACACGTTCCACATCATTACGAAGTGTCGTATTCATGATCTGTGGAACAAGTATTAATCTAATCTAATCTAATAATTAGAGTTGCCTATTGATTTAGTTTCATTCTCAGTGACTGCCATCTTGTCCACTATCAGCCAAATATGGTGTCATCAAATTGAAGGTTTGTTTTATAGGAAATGCTTTCCTAGGGATGTTTTAAAGGAAATGGTATACTATTACTTGCTTCTGATCTGTGGATTCAAATTATCCAGCCAGCTATGGGGGACCTATAGTTCAACATGGACTCCAAACCACTGTGCAACTTCACATTTCTCACATCAGAAAACATTCAGAGGTGAAAGGAGTGACAAATGGTAGACCTTTGGGTGTGATGTCTGGCTCTCAACCACTTAGTCTCTGAACCACACTTTCAGTATGTGAATACAATTTTCTTCAAAAAGAGAGACATGATACATCTCCCATTCTCATGTAAGGCTGGTGTACATTGTCTGTGTGTATTTAACCAGAACAGTCTTTTTCAGGTATCTAATAGTATGTTGCAGAGCAGAGGAACAGGAAAACATTTGATCAAACTGATCAATGCTTCTTCTTATTACTAGCCATTTTACAACAAAAATAGACCATAGGTAACAATAAATATCAAGAAATAACTTTCAAGATGGAAAGATTTATTTTGGAATTAAGGTAACAATTCACTTAATGTTGTTTACAAAAATTGACATATAGTTCACACTTATGGTCTTCCCACAGTGGTAGATAACTACACAGGCAGATAAGCAACTACTTCACAGCTCTCTGATGATCAAAAAATAACAGAGACAATAATGCAACAAGCATAGAAATTTTTTACTTCAAATAAATTAACTCTAAAGATTTTTTATTATCACACATTACCACAATGAATAAACAAAATTTCTGGTAAGTTGAATGCACAGTTGTTCACTGTAAAATAAGGGTACTGGTGTATGATTATGAAACTTAACAATATTTGTCTTTTAGAGATAATTCTCACATTGTTATATAAGTATCATTGTTTGAAATTTTCAATCAAGTGCCCCAAGATGATATTGGAAAAGTGCTGAAAAATGGAAATTTGTAAGATACAGAAACAAGATTATTGCTGGCTTGATTGTTGCTTTAATTTAGGATCATAAACTAAGCACCAAGTTTTGTGTTGTGATAATTTTTGAAAAAAAATTTGGATCATTTAGGGACTCTTCTTTCAAAGCACTGCATGCTTCCATGGTACCTTGGTTTTGTTCAGCAGTTAACATGAGTTATCAGCCATCCTTTTCATTCCAAAACCTTTTGTCACAGTTTGCTGCACTAAACTCCAGTCAATACTGACAACACCAAATTTATTGATTGATCCATCATTGATCTTGGTTGATGATTACATGAATGTTTTCAACATTTTCATGCATGTGGGCTGTGGGAGGATGTTCAGAAAGAGGTTTGTTGTCAACTGACATTAAACCATTTTTAAATAGGAAAACCACTGAGACAGTTGACTTTTCCCATAGTGTCATCCCTATATGTCTTTTTTAACATTTCATGATTTTCTGTTCCACTTTATTTGAGAAAAAGGCAGACTTTTACTGACACACTGTTCACGGAAATCTGCTGTTGTAAAAACAACAATCAAATGAAACAGTTGTCACCCTAAACTCTGCTGAAACTAGTCATGATCTTCTTCAGTAGTGTCACTTGATTTAAACTGCCAAGGATGCTGCTAGCTGCAAAATGTGGTACAAGGAAAGCTCTGTCCACCAAAAAATTTGTTCAGTTTCTTTTGGGTACCCTCTTGTACACATTGTATGCAGTTTAGGGCTTGTAATACATTTCCAAGCAGCATATCTAAATTATAAAGACAAAGAGATAGAAAATATGACTGCTAAATTCTTGGGGTTACACCTTGTTTATAGATTCAACTGAGAGGAGCATAGTATGCAAATACTAAAGTACCCAAAACACTTTTTTCTGAAGTTTTCAAACAGTTGATATAAAATAAATAATTATTTAAATAAAAAAAACATTTTAATACAACCACTTTTTTACTTTTAGTAAAAATTATAAAATAATTTACTCTAGCCTCATGCAGATTCCTCATACCACACAGAGAGTCCTGAAAATTTGTGCTTGTGAATTTTTAATAGCTGTGACAATATGTATTAAATTTGCAAAGACAAACATGGGGCAGATGCAGTAGATAACTGCTGCATGAATAGTTCATTAAGTTACTACCAATTTCATGGTCCTGCAAATGACGAATTGATTTACATTAACGATGGCTATGTCTACACTACTTTCTATTATTTATTGCATGTACCCCACGTCTTTCATTTCAAATTTCGCAAGTATAGAAACAGCTATTAAAAATTAACAAGCACAAATTTTCAGGACTACCAGTATGATGTTATGAATCTGTATTAGGCCGAGAGAAATTATTTTATTCTTTTTAGTCCATTCTAAAAATGTGTCATATTAAAGGTTTTTTATTTTAATAATTATTTACTGCTGTTAAGTGTAGTGTGCGTGAACTTTTTCAATCTATTTCTAATATTTTGATGAGGTTACAATACAGGAATGTGGTTAATTTCAGGTTTATTTCAGTTTCTGTTTACCTGAACAATATATTGTTTCCTTGTATGTATATATTATGAATATCCTATGAAGGTAAAAATTAGAGAGAATCAAGATCATTAGCAATTGTTCCTGTTACAAAACATTTGCGATTGGAACAGGAGAAGGGGGAAATAGCACTGGTGTGGAAAGTACCCTGTGTCACTCACCAGAGAAGAAAACGAGTAATATTGCATTGTCATCCAGTTCTGACCCATGCTGAAAGTTTCAAGTTCCTAGCCCATGGTGGTAAACAATGTATGCTCTGCCACACGCCAGACAAGACAGTGAGGAAAAATATTCTATTATGGATGTAGTGTTGTAGGATTGCCAAATTAAATGATGCACACTAAGGGTGTATATGCAGACAAGGGAAAAAAAATCCTGGATTTCTTTCCGGATTTCCCCGTTAAAAATACACTTTCTTGTGCATGAAAACACACTTTTTCTGTGTTATTAAGTGACAGTATACTTTCCCTTGGAACTGTAAAAGTTATCAATCCTTTGAATGGTTATGTTTTTATACACAGGTGTCGAATTTCCTGGAACTTTAGAAAACGAAACTCAGGGAAGAAAACCCCTTTTGGAAAGATTTTTGTTGTGCAGCAACAAGTACGCTATATATTTTCGTATTACGAAAGCGTGAATTCGAATTCCACCGAACACCACATGTTACTTTCCGAACCATGTAATCGAGATTGCGATGTGCTTTTGTAAGGCACTCATAGCTCATGTCACGTGATCCCGTCAGCCGATGACAGCGGATATTCAGATTTTCACTCTGCAGTGGAGTGTGCGCTGATATGAAACTTCCTGGCAGATTAAAACTGTGTACCCGACCGAGACTCGAACTCGGGACCTCCGTTCGCGGGCAAGTGGTCTACCATCTGAGCTACCGAAACACGACTCACGCCCGGTACTCACCGCTGTACTTCTGAAAAGGTTCCGAGTTCGAGTCTCGGTCGGGCACACAGTTTTAGTCTGCCAGGAAGTTTCAGCGGATATTCAGACTGCAGGACACGTGATGTAGTCAGCTAATAGCAACATCACCGAGCGAGGTGGCGCAGTGGTTAGCACACTGGACTCGCATTCGGGTGGACGACGGTTCAATCCCGTCCCCAGCCATCCTGATTTAGGTTTTCCGTGATTTTTCCTAAATCGTTTCAGGCAAATGCCGGGATGGTTCCTTTGAAAGGGCACAGCCGATTTCCTTCCCCATCCCGAGCTTGCGCTCCGTCTCTAATGACCTCGTTGTCGAAGGGACGTTAAACAACACTAACCTAACCTAATAGCAACATCACTGTTACGTAGCGCGGATACACAAACAGGAGAAGCGAATGTTTTAAGTTAATATGCATAGTATTTCTATAAGAAAAGCAAAGCTTCCACATATAATACTGGTCTCTAAGGTTAATAAACTGCAAACTTTCACATATAATGTTGATCTTTTTTCCGCGTGTTGCAATTTAAGATATACCACACAAACGTGCCAGGAAAATTTATAGCTGGGCCCAGTGACTTGCCCTGAGACTTTTCCACAAATAAATTAGCTATCAGAGAGGAGAAAGAGCTACCTGTAGCATGACATCAATTTGCTCATAATTACCACACGAATGTCTGATCTTCTAGGCTCAAAATACTTCTAAGTGGCTCATCATCAAACGCTCTGTGATTTAAGAAATTCATCGTACATTCTCGCACATAGTTCAACTTGCATAAAAGAAAATTTGCTTTGAAACTAACGCTTTTCAAACCACCATTCGCAATATTCTCCCGCGACCTGTTAGAAATAGGTTCGTTTCGGCAGTCGTCAGAGTGGCAGATAACAGGCGCCACTGCGCTTTGGCAGCTGCTATGACGCAGCAAGCCCAAATGTTCATACGTGTAAAATATTAAAAGATCTTTCATTATGTCACAAAAGAAAAAAGGCATCAGAGGATACTCCAAGAGCATCGGAATTTCGGGAAGCATACTAAAACGTCACATTTTAAGTACATACTTTTATATGTATATTAATGTATATTTATATGTATATTAATTTTCTTGGAGTACCAGTACTGTATTAAGTCATTTTTGATTTTTTTAATGCCATAATGCCATACGTGCTAAAAGATGAAAACATGCACTTGAATTGCAGCGAGCCAATAGTGAGAAACTAAACACTTTGTTTCAAACACATTGACTGCCACAGCGTAAAATATTAATAAAAACCAAATTTCTTTAGCAAACCGACAAAAATAACTTCGTAGGTCTACAAGGCGATGCATGGCTGTCAGAAAAGTGGAAATAAAATAAAATCTGACACTAATAAAATATATTAGCCTTCCGTAATTATGTGAATATATTTTAATTCACATGATAGCTCCCGACCTCAAATATCGATTTTGTTTTCATTTGACGTAAGAGCAGTAAACGAAGAGGAAACATCAAAATCACTAAATGTAAACACGGGTCGTCTGGAGGCTACACACTTCCCTACTATAACTCAGATTGCTCTGCCCATCGGCCTCGGATCCATGATATTTCCGAACCTGAGCAATACTAAGATAGTGAGCCCCCCCCCCCCCCAGGGCTCCATCCCTCGGGCGTTTGAAACATTACATAAAAAATTTTAAGAAATCGAATTTTGAAAAATATGTTCATTTTGTAGTGCACATCTTTCTGAAGACTCTGATACATAAAACATATATGTTCGAGGAAATGTATGACATGTTATTTGGTCTGAAGTGTGCCAGAGTGCTCTTCACACAGCATTCTTCTGTCACACGTCACTGTATTTCGCTCCGTGGAATTGAAACTTGTATATTTTGTACTGGATGCCATCATCCTATATTCAGGACAGTGGAAATTAAAATGTCCTGTGGTGCCTCTCCTCCTCCCAGTAGCCCGGTTTGACATCCCGGCCCTCTTAAAAAAAAAACTTAGTTATTACTGGATGGGATTGTTTGTAATCGGGAGAACAAGAACTCTTCAGAAAATTTGCACTCTTTATTACCTGTTAGCTAATAACTAATTATAGAAATGGAAGAGAATGTAGATGAAGATGAAATAGGAGAGATGATACGGCGTGAAGAGTTTGACAGAGCACTGACAGACCTAAGACTAGGGAGTAGACAACATTCCATTGGAACTACTGACAGCCTTGGGGAAGCCAGGCCTAACAAAACTCTACCATCTGGTGGGCAGGATGTATGATACAGCTGAAGTACCCTCAGACTTCAAGAAGAATACAGTTTAATAAGCCATGACTGCAAAATACTAATACAAATTATATACAGACGAATGGAAAAGCTGGTAGAATCCACCGACCTCGGGGAAGATCAGTATGGATTCCGTAGAAATGTTGGAACACGTGAGGCAATACTGACCATACGATTTATCTTAGGAAATAAATTAAGGAAAGGCAAACCTACGTTTCTTGCATTTATAGACTCAGAGAAGGCTTTTGACAATGTTGACTGGAATACTCTCTTTCAAATTCTGATGGTGGCAGGGGTAAAATACAGGGAGAGAAAGGCTATTTACAAATTGTACAGATGGCAGGTATAAGAGTCAAGGGCCATGAAAGGGAAGCAGTGCTTGGGAAGGTAGTGAGACAGGGTTGTAGCCTGTCCCCGATGTTATTCAGTCTGTAGATTGAGCAAGCAGTAAATGAAACAAAAGAAAAATTCGGAGTAGGTATTAAAATCCATGGAGAAGAAATAAAAACTTTGGGGTTCGCCGATGACATTATAATTCTGTCAGACACAACAAAGGACCTGGAAGAGCAGCTGAATGGAATGGACAGTGTCTTGAAAGGTGCATATAAGATGAACATCAACAAACGCAAAATGAGGATAATGGAATGTAGTTGACATAAGTCGTGTGACGCTGCGGGTATTAGGTTAGGAAATAAGACACTTAAAGTAGTGAAGGAGTTTTGCTATTTGGGGAGCAAAATAACTGATGATGGTAGAAGTAGAGAGGATATATAATGTAGGCTCGCAATGTCAAGTAAAGCGTTTCTGAAGAAGAGAAATTTGTTAACATCGAGTATATATTTATGTGACAGAAAGTTGTTTCTGAAAGTATTTGTATGGAGTGTAGCCATGTATAGAAGTGAAACATGGATGATAAATAGTTTAGACAGGAAGAGAATAGAAGCTTTCAAAATGTGGTGCTACAGAAGAATGCTGAAGATTAGATTGGTAGATAACATAACTAGTGAGGTGGTATTGAATAGAATTGGAGAGAAGATGGCATTTGCGGCACAACTTGACTAGAAGAAGGGATCGGTTGGTAGGGCATTTTCTGAGACACTAAGGGATCAGCAATTTAGTATTAGAGGGCTTCGTGGAGGGTAAAAATCGTAGAGGGAGACCAAGAGATGAATACATTAAGCAGATTCAGAAGGATGTAGGTTGCAGTAAGTACTGGGAGATGAATAATCTTGCACAGGATAGAGTAGCATGGAGAGCTGCATCAAACCAGTCACTGGAGTGAAGACCACAACAACAACAGCTAATAACTTGTTGTTTTGGGTGACATAAAATTAAATATAGGATACATAAGAACAGTAGAGATAAGAGGCAAGCAATATAGTACACTTTTGTCCAATCCTTAGTTGCTAGCATTATTTTTGCTCTAATCTTGATACAGCTTTACATGGTGTGCTTCCCTTTCTGCGACAAAATCTATCAGCTCATCAAAGTTCGTCAAACATTTTGCTACATGAAAAATTGAAATATTGTTTTCTAATACTGTATAAGCTGTTAATACAAATAGTACCCAAGTCTGTTGTGGTTTCTCGGTCTGATTACGTCTATTTTGTCACTGTCTGCTAGATAAAACAAAATAGGTATTTCTAACACTGCAGAAATTTCACATAAAATGACTAATTGTCCTACTACAAGCAAAAAGCTTTGTTAGAAAATAGTTTCACATTTCATTCACACGCTCCAGTCTCTTGAGCATGAGATTGAAAAGTAGTAGTAGGTGATTTTTATATAAATTTGGAATATTCATATTCTTCCCTAATTTGTGTGATGTCCCTGTTTCTTTTTCTCCTCATTCTAACAATCTTGTAATGACTAATTCTGGAGCTTCTAATAATACCGCGACTGCACCTGGGCTCTTCAGTTGTTGTGTACTCACCTGATGATGGCCAGACGTCTCTGGGCCGAAATATCGTGGCAGAATGTCGACGGGATCCGGCTGCATACCCGGAAAGTATTAGAAGAACAAATACGCCGGGAAAATTTCAGAAGTCACAATTCTGGAGTTATTCCTTCTTTTGTGGAAACTTATTCGCCGGTTAACTTCACTAATCCTGCCAGAATCACCGGTTTATCTATCCCTGATTGTTCTCCAGTTAGGCGTTGTTATGTTCGTAAAAAACCAATTTCCATGCTACTTCCAGAATGGAACTTAAGCGGCTTCTTGACGGGGACTGAACAACTAGCTCTTACTAGTGTAGCGGTTCGGCCAAAAATTTTCTGACAAAATTTCATTTTCCTGGATACAGCAAGAAGATAATACGTAATCTTTCTTACCGGTTATTTCTATTGGTCGTTTATTTCCACTCTGGTAGTCTGAATCTATACATTTCCTTAGTAATTATAACAACGCTGATCATTCACAAACCCAAACAACAACATAATCCGACAGCGATTAGCATTCACTCGTTCGGCTATATTCCGCTCAGCTCGTATAGCCCGGTCTCCTCTTGCCTGCAGGGAAGTTTACTTGTAGATGTGACGAGGATTCCCCTGACAGACATCACGTTCACTATGCACGCATTCAAAAGTCAATTTATGATTTTTTAAAATTTTATTATTATTATTACCATGGGATCAAACTGCTGAATGTCATTGGTCCCTAGGCGTACACACTACTTAATCTAATTTAAAGTAACTTACGCTAAGGACAACACATACACCCATGCCCGAGGGAGGATTCAAACCTCAAACGGGTGGAGCTGTGCGAACCGTGACAAGTCACATTAAACCGCTTGGCTTATGATTAATTCAGAAAACAACTTACAGAGTGTGTTCAAAAACCAACAGGGATGTGCATCAAAGTCATATGAGTAATCAATAGACCAATGTGCACTGGGTGCTATGTGCTTTGTGAAACAAGGTTTTTTCTCCCGCTTTGGTGATGCAGCTAAGAAATGTCGTCCTCTGTGACACAATATAGGCACTATGGGCCGCATTGCACCGCACAGACGCCTATCTATTATTTCTTCACCTCACATGTCAGGACACTTGCAGGTGAAAGACGCACTGTCTTACCTTTCATTTCCATTGGCCCCGGGGGCCAAGGTTAGTGTGGTACCTTGGTCCGCGGATATTCTATTCAGGCATTAGCCATGCCTATCACTTTGTGCCACCAACAATTCCCTGATCCAATCTCATGGAATAACTAATTCAAGCCTTAAACTGTAGGACATTAATACCCCGTTACAGTGTTTTTTTATTGCGGATGTGGACGAACCCTTGCTCAGGATAGATTTTCTCTGAGGCCCACGCACAGTCACCCAACTTACGACGAGGTACACTAACCTTTGATTCGAATTCGATAGACCGTACCACCGGTTCAGATATCTCTTTCCTCTCATCGGAGAGTGCCACTCTATTGTGTGAGCTAGCTGAAACCGCTGTTGCAGTGTTCTCTCTTAGATCACACAATGACGAACTTCGAGACAGTAATGAAGCCCTCCTTGCACCTTGTGCCGATGGTGCGTGACTTTACTACTGCCGGACAGAAGCTGTGCCCGCGACACTACCGAGTACCCCACTGAGCTAAATGCAAGGACTACCAGTGGATCACCGCCATTGCTGCTGACCTGCCAGACTGGGATACAAATTACATGGTAGTTATAGAGTATCGGATGCGGGTCCGACCTCCTCTTCAGTGTTCGCGATCAGCAACAGTACTGTCCACCATATCAATACCACAAAAGCCCACTGGTATGTGCTAAGGCTAGACGTTTAATTCCAGAGCTATTATTCACGAAGTTTTAGATAGTAGGACTATTCACCCTTCTTTTAGTAGCTGATTGTCACCCATTCATTTGGTGCCCAAGAAAGGTGGCACTTTGCCTCTGTGGTGGCTATCGGCCACTTAACACCGGAACAATTCTAGATGATTATCCCATCCCAGATATTCAAGACTTTGCTTCCCAACTGCACGGGGCACAAATTTTCAATGTACACTCCTGGAAATTGAAATAAGAACACCGTGAATTCATTGTCCCAGGAAGGGGAAACTTTATTGACACATTCCTGGGGTCAGGTACATCACATGATCACACTGAAAGAACCACAGGCACATAGACACAGGCAACAGAGCATGCACAATGTCGGCACTAGTACAGTGTATATCCACCTTTCGCAGCAATGCAGGCTGCTATTCTCCCATGGAGACGATCGTAGAGATGCTGGATGTAGTCCTGTGGAACGGCTTGCTATGCCATATCCACCTGGCGCCTCAGTTGGACCAGCGTTCGTGCTGGACCTGCCGACCGCGTGAGACGACGCTTCATCCAGTCCTAAACATGCACAATGGGGGACAGATCCGGAGATCTTGCTGGCCAGGGTAGTTGACTTACACCTTCTAGAGCACTTTGGGTGGCACGGGAAACATCCGGACGTGCATTGTCCTGTTGGAACAGCAAGTTACCTTGCCGGTCTAGGAATGGTAGAACGATGGGTTCGATGACGGTTTGGATGTACCGTGCACTATTCAGTGTCCCCTCGACGATCACCAGAGGTGTACGGCCAGTGTAGGAGATCGCTCCCCACACCATGATGCCGGGTGTTGGCCCCGTGTGCCTGGGTCGTATGCAGTCCTGATTGTGGCGCTCACCTGCACGGCGCCAAACACGCATACGACCATCATTGGCACCAAGGCAGAAGCGACTCTCATCGCTGAAGACGACACGTCTCCATTCGTCCCTCCATTCACGCCTGTCGCGACACCACTGGAGGCGGGCTTCACGATGTTGGGGCGTGAGCGGAAGACGGCCTAACGGTGTGCGGGACCGTAGCCCAGCTTCATGGAGACGGTTGCGAATGGTCCTCGCCGATACCCCAGGAGCAACAGTGTCCCTAATTGGCTGGGAAGTGGCGGTGCGGTCCCCTACGGCACTGCGTAGGATCCTACGGTCTTGGCGTGCATCCGTGCGTCGCTGCGGTCCGGTCCCAGGTTGGCGGGCACGTGCACCTTCCGCCGACCACTGGCGACAACATCGATGTACTATGGAGACCTCACGCCCCACGTGTTGAGCAATTCGGCGGTACGTCCACCTGGCCTCCCGCATGCCCGCTATACGCCCTCGCTCAAAGTCCGTCAACTGCACATACGGTTCACGTCCACGCTGTCGCGGCATGCTACCAGTGTTAAAGACTGCGATGGAGCTCCGTATGCCACGGCAAACTGGCTGACACTGACGGCGGCGGTGCACAAATGCTGCGCAGCTAGCGCCATTCGACGGCCAACACCGCGGTTCCTGGTGTGTCCGCTGTGCCGTGCGTGTGATCATTGCTTGTACAGCCCTCTCGCAGTGTCCGGAGCTAGTATGGTGGGTCTGACACACCTGTGTCAATGTGTTGTTTTTTCCATTTCCAGGAGTGTAATTGACTGACACAAGGCATACCGCCAACTGCCAATGGCAGCACAGGACGTTGAAAAAACCGCTATCATCACCCCATTCAGGTTGTTCGAGTATTTGTTTACGCCGTTTGGCCTTAAAAATGCTGCACAGACCTGACAACGGTTCATCGACTCATTGGTTGGAAAACTGGACTTTGGATAGGCGTACCTGGACATTTTTTCTGTCTCCCTTGAGGAACATGAACTCCATTTAAACACAATGTTTCAACTATTAAAAGCAAATGCTGTCACAGTGAACAGTGCTAAGTCACAACTCAGACTCACTAGTGTCACTTTTCTGAGCTATGGGGTTTCTGCCGACGGCAGGCCATTAGTACTGTGCCTTTGCCCAAAGATTTTCAGGGCCTACGCCACTTCCTTGGAATGGTAAATTACTACCGCAAACACATCTCCCATGCCACCAACATACAAGCCCCACTGATGGATGATCTCGCAGGAAGAAACACTTCAGGTTCTCGGGCGGTCACATGGACTCCAGATACGCGTCGCGCATTTGATAGCCTAAAGGCAGCCTTACAGGTAGCTGTTATGCTCACTCACTCCCTTCCTGGTGCTCCCATCTTGCTTACTACAGACTTGAGTGATACAGCAGTGGGGGCGGTACTTCAGCAATCCGTGGGTGCTGTTGTACAGCTGCTCAGATTTTTCTCCCACAATCTGTCCGCTTCCCAACATAAATCCTCGACCTGCGACCGGGAACTGTTTGCTATTTACGCCACTACCAAATATTTCTAACACGATTCGAAGGTCACCATCTCGTGGTATTTACCAGCCACAAGGCATCGGTATATGCTTTCCGTAACCCAGGCAAGGACTCATCCCCAAAATGTTTTCGACATATGGACCTCATATGTCAGTTTATAAATGACATACATTATGTCAGAGGGGCAGACAACATCATCGCTGATTTTCTATTTCGTGTGTCGGTTTTATCTTCACAACTGGACCTCAGTGAACTCAATAAATTGTAAGGACAGGATACTGAAATTGCCGCATTGCGCTCCAATGTTAAAACAGGACTCAAACTAGAGTTACGGACACTTCCTGGGTTTTCATCACCCATCTGGTGTGACATTTCAACAGGACACATACGTCTGGTGATTCCTGTACCTCTCCGCCGAGACATTTGTAATATTATCCACAACTTGGCACACCCTGGCATTTGCGCTACCGCACGTGTGGTATCTGAACGTTTCGTTTGGCCTGGGTAGATGAAACAGTGTCACAGTTGGGCGCGAGCATGTGTGGCCTGTCAGTGCACAAAAGTAGGACGCCAAGCACAGCCCCCCACCCGAGGGTACATTCGACGTGGCAAAAAGAAGTTTCCAGAACATACATATCGATATCGTTAGGCCTCTACTCCCCTCGAGCCCCTTCCATTACATAATGTCCTCCGTTGACGGGTTTACCCGCTGGGTGGAGGTAATTCCTCCTTTTTATTAATGAGTATCTGATGCTTCAGCTCCCTATTTTCCATCACCACTGACCAGAGCTGCCTGTTCAAGTCCACCCTCTTCCGACAGCTTTGTGAACTTTGTGGGGTGAAACGATTTAGGACTGCAGCAATGGGCTTGCCAAACACTGTGAATGCTTAAAGCTTCCCTGATGTGCGACGGAGGTCAATGGGGCGTCACCTTACCAAGGGTAATGTTACGCGTTCGGGCCGAATACAAAGAGGATCTTAGCATCTCCCTGGCAGAGTACTGTGCGGATAATCCCTCACACTCCCAACAGAGCTGGTCGATCCTTCACTTCTTCCAGATCAAAACTGCAACTCGACATTTGTCGGGCGTGTTAAGGAGCTAATCACTAACATTCGCGTGTCTTCTTCTTGACTGCGCTCGCTCCCTCCCATATTTCTGTATAAGGACTTGGCGTCATGCACTCACGTCGCGATGTGTGACAACGCCGTCTGACTGGTACTCAGGCCTCCATACTCGGTCCCACACAGAGTCATATCGCGGCGTACCGACACTTTCGAAGTGTTCATTAATGGCACACCTCAAACGTTATCTGTGTGCCACCTCAAACTGACGTAGTCTCTGAGAGAACTGCCAGATACCCCACCCAGTCAGCCCCCACCCCCTGCTATACCCGCCTGGCACGAGGCATCTACCAACAGTCCGTGGAATAGTGACGCCATTCCTCCACGTGTGACATTACACACTTTCAGCCGTGTGACAGTGCTACAGGTGCGTGTGACATTCCCCTACAGAGTGATCCGTGTGCTGACTCCCCCTCCTACAGGCCCCCCCCCGCCTCTGCCCTGTTAGGATTTAGTGACATATCAGGGGCCAGCCTCGGAATGTGTGATGTCGCCAACGACGACTCGTGTGGAGGTTCTGTTAAACTGTATACGGAAGTGGTAGTGAATGTCAACATATATTTTATTTGCAGCTCTAAAGTGTTTTTGTTATACAGCCGGATAATGTGTGTGTGTCTTCTACGAACTTGCCAGCTCCCTCAATGACAACTTAATCCACATTCATTTTCTTCATCTGTCCCCTTGCCTGTTGGTACTGACCCATCAATGGTAAAAGTCCTACGTACGGCAGCAGGCATTCAGGTCTGCTAGCCCGGCTCCTCACAACCCACTGTCACCTCCCCAGATCTCTCGACTGCTGTATGAGGGTTCGCCTTGTCAGGCAGGACCGTGTGCCCCCCTCACTGGCTGGAAGACTTCAGTTACTAATGTAATGTAAGGTATGGTTTTGGTTTAAACACCCTCTCCCTCCCCCCTGGGTGTTTCCTTTACATGTATGCCCCAATATTTATGTTTTGTGCTCCACACTCTAGCGGGGGGAGGATGGGGTGTGTGCTACTGTGGCCATTATCGACCAAGTCACGTGTAATATCTTTGTTTTGGCAAGCTCTTTGCAACGAGTCTGTGGACGCTCACGAAACAGCACACACGTGCACCGAGAATCAAGAATGTATATGTGTGCTTCCGAGTAATAAAATAGTGCTTATTACATGTGGTATAGTGTCAGGGTGTATACGACCCAGGACAACCGGAAGTTCTGGGAAAAACCCAGGAAATTTTTCGTCAGGGAAAAACCAGAGAATTTTTTAGAATTCTAGGAGTTTTTCGTTGTTTTAGTTTTCAGTGAAATTTTTGTACTTTTTACTGGTAAGAATCGACACTCTTACAAAGGATACTACTGTAGCCTGATACCGCAGAATAATACTGCAACAATAAATCTTGAACGAGAAAAAGAATGAAAATAAAATATAAATTGCAAAGAAAATGTGCCATATACAACAACAAAACACAGTGCTCATACAAGCGTTTGCCAACAGCAAAATGTGTGAAAGGATTTAGGCAGATTATGCAAAACGTCATAACAACAAATTGCCTCCAATGAGTGTGACATCACAACTGTTTACATTAGAATCATTTTAGCTGTTACGAGCAAGCTCATGTACATGCGCAGTTAAGTGGTGTATGAGTAGTGCCTTCTCCCATTTCTGGCTAAAGAAGTGTGGCTGTTGGCTGTGTAAACAGTCGCATAAAGCAGCTAGATGCAACCGGGAAAAATTTCGTTACTGTGCCTACACTGCCACATTCACACATGCACAGTGGTTCCAGATCTATGGAGGGTGAGGGGAGGGGGGTGGTGCCAAATTCATATTCTTGAGGAGAAAAAAAGCGCATCCCTGTTGGTTTTTGAACACACTCTGTAAGTTGATTTCTGAATGAATCCTAAGCCAAGCGGTCTAATGTGACTTGTCACGGTTCGCGCAACTACCCCCGTTAGAGATTTGAATGCTCCTTCGGGCATAGGTGTATGTGTTGTCCTTACTGTAAGTTAGTTTAAGTTAGATTAAGTAGTACGCCTAGGGACCAATGACATCAGCAGTTTGGTCCCATGGTAAAAAATAAATAAATCATAAATTGATTTTTGAAAGCATGCATAGTGTACGTGATGTCTCTGTCAGGGGAATCCTCATTGTATCTGGAAATAAAACTTTCCTGCTGGCTAAACGGGACCGGGCAACACAAGCTGAACAAGTGAACGCTAATCGCTGTCTGATTATGTTGTTGTCTGAGTTTGTGAATGATTAGCGTTGTTATAATTACTAGGGAAATCTATAGATTCAGACTACCAGAATGGAAATAAACGACTAGTAGAAATAACGGGTAAGAAAGATTACGTATTATCTTCTTGCTGTATCCAGGAAAATGAAATTTTGTGAGAAATTTTTGGCCAAACCGCTACACTAGTAAGAGCTAGTTGTTCAGTCGCCGTCAAGAAGCCGCTTAAGTTCCATTCTGGAAGTAGCATGGAAATTGGTTTCTTACGGACATAACAACGCCTAACTGGAGAACAATCAGGGATAGATAAACCGGTGATTCTGGCAGCGTTAGTGAAGTTAACCGGTGAATAAGTTTTGACAAAGGCAGGAATAGCTCCAGAATTAGTCATTACAAGATTTTTAGAAGGAGGAGAAAAAGAAACAGGGACATCATACAAATTAGGGAAGAATATGACTATTCCAAATCTGTATAAAAATCACTTACTACTACTTTTCAATCTCATGCTCAAGAGACTGGAGCGAGTGAATGAAATGTGAAACTATTATCTAACAAAGCTTTTTGCTTTTAGTAGGCCAATTAGTCATTTTATGTGCAATTTCTGCTGTGTCAGAAATGCCTATTTTGTATTATCTAGCAGACAGTTACGAAATAGACGTAAACAGATCGAGAAACCACAACAGTCTTAGATACTATTTGCATTAACAGCTTATACAGTATTAGAAAACAATATTTCAATTTTTCATGTGGCAAAATGTTTGACGAACTTTGATGAGCTGATAGATTCTGTCGCGGAAAGGAAAGGACACCATGTAAAGCTGTATCAAGATTAGAGAAAAAACAATGGTAGCAACTAAGGATTGAAGAAATGTGTACTATATTCCTTGTGTCTTCTCTCTACTGGTCTAATGTATCCTACATTTAATTTTATGTGACTCAAAACAACAAGTTATTAGTTGTTGTTGTTGTGGTCTTCACTCCAGTGACTGGTTTGATGCAGCTCTCCATGCTACTCTATCCTGTGTAACATTCTTCATCTCCCAGTACTTACTGCAACCTACATCCTTCTGAATCTGCTTAGTGTATTCATCTCTTGGTCTCCCTCTACGATTTTTACCCTCCACGCTGCCCTCCAATACTAAATTGCTGATCCCTTAGTGTCTCAGAAAATTCCCTACCAACCGATCCCTTCTTCTAGTCAAGTTGTGCCGCAAATGCCATCTTCTCTCCAATTCTATTCAATACCACCTCACTAGTTATGTGATCAACCCATCTAATCTTCAGCATTCTTTTGTAGCACCATATTTTGAAAGCTTCTATTCTCTTCCTGTCTAAACTATTTATCATCCATGTTTCACTTCTATACATGGCTACACTCCATACAAAAACTTTCAGAAACAACTTCCTGACACTTAAACATATACTCGATGTTAACAAATTTCTCTACTTCAGAAACGCTTTACTTGACATTGCGAGCCTACATTATATATCCTCTCTACTTCGACCATCATCAGTTATTTTGCTCCCCAAACAGCAAAACTCCTTCACTACTTTAAGTGTCTCATTTCCTAATCTAATATCCTCAGCATCACACGACTTATGTCTACATTCCATTATCCTCATTTTGCGTTTGTTGATGTTCATCTTATATCCTCCTTTCAAGACACTGTCCATTCCATTCAGCTGCTCTTCCAGTTCCTTTGTTGTGTCTGATAGAATTACAATGTCATCGGCGAACCCCAAAGTTTTTATTTCTTCTCCATGGATTTTAATACCTACTCCGAAATTTTCTTTTGTTTTCTCTACTGCTTGCTTGATATGCAGATTGAATAACATCGGGGATAGGCTACAACCCTGTCTCACTCCCTTCCCAACCACTGCTTCACTTTCATGCCCCTCGACTCATTAGAGACTGCCATCTGGTTTCTGTACAAATTGTAAATAGCCTTTCGCTCCCTGTATTTCACCCCTGCCACCTTCAGAATTTGAAAGAGAGTATTCCAGTCAACATTGTAAAAAGCTTTCTCTAATGCTAGAAATATAGGTTTGCCTTTCCTTAATTTATTTCCTAAGATAAATCGTATGGTCAGTATTGCCTCAAGTGTTCCAACATTTCTACGGAATCCATACTGATCTTCCCCAAGGTCGGTGGATTCTACCAGCTTTTCCATTCGTCTGTATATAATTTGTATTAGTATTTTGCAGTCATGGCTTATTAAAATGTATTCTTCTTGAAGTCTGAGGGTATTTCAGCTGTATCATACATCCTGCCCACCAGATGGTAGAGTTTTGTTAGGCCTGGCTTCCCCAAGGCTGTCAGTAGTTCCAATGGAATGTTGTCTACTCCCTAGTCTTAGGTCTGTCAGTGCTCTGTCAAACTCTTCACGCAGTATCATACCTCCTATTTCATCTTCATCTACATTCTCTTCCATTTCTATAATTAGTTATTAACTAACAGGTAATAAAGAGTGCAAATTTTCTGAAGAGTTCTTGTTCTCACGATTACAAATAATTCCATCCAGTAATAACTAAGTTTTTTTTTAAGACGGCCAGGATGTCAAACCGTGTGACTGGGTGGAGGAGAGGCACCACAGGACTTTTTTATTTCCACTGTCCTGAATATAGGATGATGGCATCCAGTACAAAATATACAAGTTTCAATTCCACGGAGCGAAATACAGTGACGTGTGACAGAAGAATGCTGTGTGAAGAGCACTCTGGCACACTTAAGACCAAACAACATGTCATACATTTCTTACATTTCCTCGAACATATATGTTTCTAAGATAAAACGTAGGGTCAGTATTGCCTCACGTGTTCCAACGTTTCTACGGAATCCAAACTGATCTTACCCGAGGTCGGTCGGATTCTACAAATCTTCAGAAAGAAGTGCGCTGCAAAATGAACATATTTTTCAAAATTCGATCTCTTGATATTTTTTACATCGTATCTCAAATGCCCGAGGGAAGGGGGCTGGGAGGGGAGGGGGAAGGGGCGCTATCTCAGTATTGCCCCAGTTCAGAAATATCGTAGATCCGAGGCCGATGGGAAGAGCAGTCTGAGTTATAGTAGGGAAGTGTGTAGACTCCACCTGGCCCGTGTTTACATTTAGTGATTTTGCTGTGTCCTCTTCGTTTACCGATGTCACGTCAAACGAAAACAAAGTGATTTTTGTGGCCGGGAACTATCAAGTGAATTAAAATACATTCACATATTTACGGAAGGCTAATATACGTTAGTAGTTTCAGATTTTACTTTATTTCTACTTTTCTGACAGCCATGCATTAATCACCTTGTAGACCAATGAAGTTATTTTTGTCGGTTTGCTAAAGAAATTTGGTTTTTATTAATCTTTTACACTGAGGCAGTCAATGTGTTTGAAACAAAGTGTTTAGTTCCACACTATTGGCTAATTTCAACTGCTCGCTGCAATTCAAGTGCATGTTTTCATCTTGTAGCACGTATGGCATTACGGCATAATAAAGAATCAATAATGAGTTAATACAGTACTGGTACTCCAAGAAAATTTACATCCCGAAACCCACACTGAAAAGCTTAATATCAGGTCGAGGCCTACTTCATTGGGAATCAGGACATACGAATGTGCTCTTTAAGTATGTACTTAAAATGTGACGTTTTAGTATGCTTCACGAAATTCCGATGCTCTTGGAGTATCCTCTGATGCCTTTTTTCTTTTAAGACATAGTGAATGATCTTTTAATGTTTTACACGTATGAACATTTGGGCTTGCTGCGTCATAGCAGCTGCCAAAGCGCAGTGGCGCCTGTTATCTGGCACTCTGACGACAACTGAAACGAACCTATTTCTAACAGGTCGCGGAGAATATTGCGAATGGTGGTTTGAAAAGCGTTAGTTTCAATGCAAATTTTCTTTTATGCAAGTTGAACTATGTGCGAGAATGTACGATGAATTTCTTAAATCACAGAGCTTTTGATGATGAGCCACTTAGAAGTATTTTGAGCCTAGAAGATCAGACATTCGTGTCGTTATTATGAGAAAATTGCTGTCATGCTACAGGAAACTTTCTCCTCTCTGGTAGCTAATTTACTTGTGGAAAACTCTGAGGACAAGTCACTGGGCCCAGCTAAAAATTTTCCTGGCACGTTTGTGTGATATACACTCCTGGAAATGGAAGAAAGAACACATTGACACCGGTGTGTCAGACCCACCATACTTGCTCGGGACACTGCGAGCGGGCTGTACAAGCAATGATCACACGCACGGCACAGCGGACACACCAGGAACCGCGGTGTTGGCCGTCGAATGGCGCTAGCTGCGCAGCATTTGTGCACCGCCGCCGTCAGTGTCAGCCAGTTTGCCGTGGCATACGGAGCTCCATCGCAGTCTTTAACACTGGTAGCATGCCGCGACAGCGTGGACGTGAACCGTATGTGCAGTTGACGGACTTTGAGCGAGGGCGTATAGTGGGCATGCGGGAGGCCGGGTGGACGTACCGCCGAATTGCTCAACACGTGGGGCGTGAGGTCTCCACAGTACATCGATGTTGTCGCCAGTGGTCGGCGGAAGGTGCACGTGCTCGTCGACCTGGGACCGGACCGCAGCGACGCACGGATGCACGCCAAGACCGTAGGATCCTACGTAGTGCCGTAGGGGACCGCACCGCCACTTCCCAGCAAATTAGAGACACTGTTGCTCCTGGGGTATCGGCGAGGACCATTCGCAACCGTCTCCATGAAGCTGGGCTACGGTCCCGCACACCGTTAGGCCGTCTTCCGCTCACGCCCCAACATCGTGCAGCCCGCCTCCAGTGGTGTCGCGACAGGCGTGAATGGATGGACGAATGGAGACGTGTCGTCTTCAGCGATGAGAGTCGCTTCTGCCTTGGTGCCAATGATGGTCGTATGCGTGTTTGGCGCCGTGCAGGTGAGCGCCACAATCAGGACTGCATATGACCGAGGCACACAGGGCCAACACCCGGCATCATGGTGTGGGGAGTGATCTCCTACACTGGCTGTACACCTCTGGTGATCGTCGAGGGAACACTGAATAGCGCACGGTACATCCAAATGTCATCGAACCCATCGTTCTACCATTCCTAGACCGGCAAGGTAACTTGCTGTTCCAACAGGACAACGCACGTCCGCATGTATCCCGTGCCACCCAACGTGCTCTAGAAGGTGTAAGTCAACTACTCTGGCCAGCAAGATCTCCGGATCTGTCCCCCATTGAGCATGTTTGGGACTGGATGAAGCGTCGTCTCACGCGGTCTGCACGTCCAGCACGAACGCTGGTCCAACTGAGGCGCCAGGTGGAAATGGCATGGCAAGCCGTTCCACAGGACTACATCCAGCATCTCTACGATCGTCTCCATGGGAGAATAGCAGCCTGCATTGCTGCGAAAGGTGGATATACACTGTACTAGTGCCGACATTGTGCATGCTCTGTTGCCTGTGTCTATGTGCCTGTGGTTCTGTCAGTGTGATCATGTGATGTATCTGACCCCAGGAATGTGTCAATAAAGTTTCCCCTTCCTGGGAAAATGAATTCACTTTTTATAGGCAAATAAAATATCTATAAAAAGTTTCCAACATATCGTTAGGAAAATAAAACCATACACCACATGCACAAAAACTGATAATACAGGCTCAATGCTAGAATTTTAGAGTAATAAAAGAAATGACAGTCGACAATTTTTATAGATTCTCATTTGCACTGATTCATATTGTCGAATCTGCTCTAATTAAGCACTACCTCATGCAGAAATAGTTCGACAGAAGGATCTGAGAGCCTGCATAAACTGGAGGAAACTGGCCAGACTGTCAACTATAAATCTTATGTGTGTATGATCATAGCACCAATATGTGTACACTGGCTGGCAGTTTACTCAAACACTAGCACTTGTCTCGTAAACACACGGTCATAAAATCTCAAAAATTATCTCTACTATTATAAACCTTATAATACTGTTTCTCGATATTTTTCAAAATATAAAGTGCCTCAGATCAATCTGACAACAATTATACAATTATTGTACATATCTATGAAAAGTAATTGGTGTCCTTTCACATACTTCTCTTTACATCATTAGCAACAACAATACTCCACCGGTTTTTCGGTCATCATTGTTCGCATAGGTTTGACGCGGCCCGCAGGGAATTCCTCTCTTGTATCAACCTCTTCATCTCAGAGTAGCACTTTTAAACTACGTCCTTAATTATTTACTGGATGTATTCCAATATCTGTATTCCACTACAATTTTGGCCCTCTACAGCCCCCCCCCCCCACCTTAGGATCACGGAAGTCATTCCCTCTTGTCATACCAGACGTCCTATCATCCTATCCCTTCTCCTTATCAGTGATTTCCACATATTCCTTTCCTCTCCGATTCTGCGCCGAACCTCCTCATTCCCTACCTTATCAGACCATCTAGTTTTCAACATTTGTCTGTAGGAATACATCTCACATACTTCGATTCTCTTCTGTTCCGGTTTTCCCACAGTTCATGTTTCACTACCATGCATTGCTGTATTCCAAACGTATATTCTCACAAATTTCTTCCTCAAATTAAAGCCAATATTTGATATTAGTAGAATTCTCTTGTCCAGGAATGCCCTTTTTGCCATAGCTTGTCTGCTTTTGATGTCATCCTTGCTCTGACCGTCATTGGTTATTTTGCTGCCTTGGTAGAAGAATTCCTGAACTTCATCTACTTCGTGACCATCATTCCCGATGTTGTTTCTCCCTGTTCTCATTTCCAATTCCTCTAATTACTTTCGTCTTGTTTCGATTTATCTCAGTCCATATTCTGTACTTATTGGATTGTTCATTCCATTCAGCAGATCATGTAATTATTCTTCACTTTCTCACAGGATAGCAATGTCATGAGCAATCGTATCATTGATGTCCTTTCACCTTGAGCTTTAATTCCACTCCTTTTATTTCCATCATTGTTTCTTCGGTGTACAGACTGAACAATAGGGCCGAAAGTATACATCACTGTCTTACACCCTTTTTAATCTGAGCACTTCGTTCTTGGTCGTCCACTCTTATTATTCGCTCTTGGCTTTTGTACATATTGTATATTACCCGTCAGTTTATACAGCTTACCCCTAATTTCTCAGAATTTCGAACACCCTGCACGATTTTACAGTCGAACGCTTTTCTCAGATCCACAAATCCTATGAATGTGTCTTTGTTTTTCCTTTAGTCTTGCTTCCATTATCAAACCGCGACGTCCGAATTACCTCTCTCGTGCCTTTAACGTTTTTGAAGCCAAACTGATCGTCATGTAGCACATCCTCAATTTTCTTTTCCATTCTTCATTATATTGTTCATGTTAGCAACTTCTATGCATGAGCCTTTAAGCTGATTGTGCGATAATTTTCTCACTTGTCAGCACCTGTAGTCTTGTGTGAATGATATTTTTCTGTAAGTAAGGTGGTATGTCACCAGACTCATACATTCTCAAATGCCGGGATGGTTCCTTTGAAAGGGCACGGCCAACTTCGTTCCCCGTCCTTCCCTATAGCGATGAGACCCATTACCTTGCTGTATAGTCTCTCCCCCAAACAATCCATCCAATCATACATTCTATACACCAACGTGAATAGTCTTTTTCTTGCCACTTCACCCAATGATTTTAGAAAATCTGATGGAATGTTATCCATCCCTTTTGCCTTATTTGATCTTAAGTCTTCCAAAGCTCTTTTAAATTCTGATTCTAATACTGAGTCACCTATCTCTTCTGTATTGACTCCTGTTTTTTCTTCTATCACTTCAGACAAATGTTCCACCTCACAAAGGCTGTCAGTGTATTCTTTCCACCTATCCGCGTCCGCAGCTGGTTGTCGTGCGGTAGCGTTCTCGCTTCCCGCGCCCGGGTTCGATTCCCGGCGGGGTCAGGGATTTTCTCTGCCTCGTGATGACTGGGTGTAGTGTGACGTCCTTAGGTTGGTTAGGTTTAAGTAGTTCTAAGTTCTAGAGGACTGATGACCATAGATGTTAAGTTCCATAGTGCTCAGAGCCATTTGAACCATTTGAACCACCTACCCGTTCTCTCCTCTGCATTTAACAGTGGAATTCCCGTTGCGCTCCTAATGTTACCACCCTTGCTTTTAATGTCATCTAAGGGTGTTTTGACTTTCCTGTATGCTGAGTCTGTCCTTCCAACAATTACTTCTTTTTCGATTTCTTCATATTTTTCATGCAGCCATTTGGTCGTAGCATCCGTGCACTTCCTATGTGTTTCATTTCTCAGCGACTTTTAGTTCTCTGTCGTGAGTTTCCCATAACATTTTTGTACTTGCTTCTTTCATCGATCAACTGTAGTGTTTCTTCTATTACCGATGGTTTCTTCGCAGTTACCTTCTTTGTACCTATGTTTTTCTTTCCAACTTCTGTGATGGCTGTTTTTAGAGATGTCCATTCCTCTTCAACTGTACTGCCTACTGGGCTATTCCTTATCGCTGTATGTATAGCCTCCGAGAACTTCAAGCATGACTACCTAGTTCTTCCATTTTCTACTTCTTTGCGTATTGATTGTTCCTGACTATGTCTTAAACGTCAGGCTACTCTTATCACTACCATATTGTAATATGAGTCTATATCTGCTCCTGGGTACGCCTTACAATCCAGTATCTGGTTTCGGAATCTCTGTCTGACAATGATGTAATCAAACTGAAATCTTCCCGTATCACCCAGTCTTTTCCAAGTGATTCTTGAAGAGAGGATTCGTTACTACCAGCTAAAACTTATTACAGAACTCAGTCTTTCTCCTCTCTCTTTCCTTGTCCCAAGCGCATGTACTCCTGTAATATTTTCTTTTACTCCTTCCCCTGCAATTGCACTCCAGTCCCCCACAACTATTACATTTTCTTCTCCCTAAAACTCAAACGTGCAGAAACGTATGTAAGACAAGCAGATATTCAAGTTTCCCTCAGCAAAGAGTTTGGGAGTAATAATAGCTGAAAATCTAAATTGGACAGAGCACGTAAATGCAGTGTGCAAAAAAGCATCAGCATCCCTTCATGTCCTACAAGAATATAAAAAAAACTCTTCCCTTTCGATCTGAAAAAGAAATTGGTACAAACGCTCATAGTCCCAATCATTGAGTACAGCGATATTATCCTACAAGGCCTCTCTCAGGAAAATTCCCGACGTCTAGAACTGGTCATGAATGTCTGCGTCCGATATACCTATGACGTTCGACTTTTTGATCACATTTCACCAGCATATGCAAAATTGTCCTGGCTGCGTGCAGACAAACGCAGAGATTTCCATCCACTCTGTCTCATCTACTGCCTTAGTAAACACACCAAGATATTAATGTACATCTGCACAAATCTTAATTATATTGCCAATTTTTCTCATGTTTATCATTATTATTTGATTTGTTTACTGTTATTATTATTGCTTTTATCATAATTTGTATGTATAGCACCTGTTGTAAAAGTACTGCCAGCACTAACTTTATCAGGCGTTAGTCATTACCCTTTATTCATATTGTCACTAGAGTAATCTAATTTTCTTATTTAACTATTGTCATGATGTAATTCTGGTGTGTGAAATGCTGCATGTGTGAAACACTGGTCCGATGTAAGAGAGGTCCTGATGGCCCTATTCTGATCAGGTTAAATAAATAAATAAACTTCAGCCTACTCTCATCACTATCATGTTGTAATCTGGGTCTGCTCCTGGATACGCCTTACAATTCAGTATCTGGTTTCGGAATCTCTGTCTGACAATGATGTAACCTAACTGAAATCTTCCCGTATTACCCAGTCTGTTCCAAGTGATTCTTAAAGAGAGTATTCGTTATTACCAGCTGAAATTTATTAGAGAACTCAGTCTTTCCTCTCATTCCTTGTCCCAAGCCCATATACTCCTGTAATATTTTCTTTTACTCCTTCCCCTGCATTGCATTCCAGTCCCCCATGACTATTACATTTTCTTCTCCCTACAACTCAAACGTGCAGAAACGTATGTAAGACAAGCAAATATTCAAGTTTCCCTATTACCGCAAATTGTAGAAAAGCAGCGTCGCCAAACAATAACGGGACTAGCCCTGTTTGATGTTGAGAACATGGGCAGTACATGATGCTAACTCCATAGATACACATGCTCTATGGTGACAACCACCAAAGTGACCACCTATCGACCGAGAGCAAAGATCACTTACTCGCCACAAGCATGATCGATTAATCGTGAGCTAAAACGAGTGTATTTCGGCCTCCTTTAGTAACACGGTGTTGGCTCTTCAGCCAACACAACAATCAGTCCACTGTATTCTCTACTGAGACATTCTGGCACACAACTGTTGCAACACTCCTTGGTACCCTGGATTCTGGCAATGGAATGAAGCTGACGTCCGAGTTGGTCCGAAAAGTGTTCTATCGGGAATACCTCAGCATCACCCAGATTGTTCATAGAGATTCATGTCGTGTGTGGACGAGCATTATCCTTTTGGACCATTCCCACTGCATTCTTATTGTTGCACACGTAAATTGTTCTCACTGAACACTTTAGAGAGATTTCTACCACGCACCACATGTTTTGATACATACCAATGTCCCGATACACGAGAGACTCATCATTGTGGAAGAAAATTTACGTCAATTTAAAAAAGATCTATCAGATGAACAGATTACCGATTTTATGAATCTCATTAATGTCGCTGTCAAGTACAACTACTTTGAATTCGACGGACAACAGTACCAGCAGTCTGATGGGCTCGCTATGGGCAGCCCTTTAGCCGGCATCCTTGCCGACACCTTTATCAATTCCTTGGAAAAAAAGCTGTTTAATAGTGTCTCAGCCGCTTCACTACGTATCCTTTCTTACACAAGATACGTTGATGATATTCTAGTCATCTATAACGGACCCGCCGATAGAACTGGTCAGATATTTAAACTTCTTAACGACCTCCATGAAAAAATTTCTTTCACTATTGATCTCGGAAACGAAAACCGCCAATTTAGACTTGACGGTTACAATGGAAGACAATAACATCACTTTCAATATTTTTCGGAAAGAAACGTATACTGACCAAATCGTGCCTGCTTTCATCCACAGTCTCAAAAAATGGCCTTTTTTCACTCTGCCGTCCACCGAGCCACCTCTGTACCACTTTCAACAGAAAAGATTAATGAGGAGATTAATTTACTTAAAGCCATGCAGTCAATAATGAATATACACCTAACATAGTGGGCGATATCCTAAAAAAGAGAACTGCAAGAACTACCACGCTCAACATCTCATGCACTGAAATTAACCCAAAAAAACGTTTTTCTATTCCTTTCATAGGACCCATTTCATATCAGATTCCGCATGCTTCGCAACGAATACAACTGCAATGTTGCCTTCTCTACTAACAATAATCTAAAGAGAAACTTCAATCATAATTTGAACTCCATTCGCTCCCCTACAGAAAGTTCTGGCGTTTATAAGATTATCTGCGATACCTGCTCCTCCTATTATATAGGGCAAACTGGACGTGCTTTCACCATCAGATATAAAGAACATCTTTTGAGAAAGAACGGCACCAGTCCCCTAAATTTATCCGTTGCCGATCATCTCTTAATTACTGGACACGGGCCTAAAGCCGTAGACTATAACAATACTCTGCATACCGAAAAGAAGGGGCGTAGGGTAGATGTTTTAGAGGAACTGGAGATTTCAAACATCTCTCTCGTCATGATTGCCTCATTCTCAACGAACAGCTGCAGCTGCGAAATAAAAACTTTTTTCACTCTATAAAGCCATTCCTTGCTCTTTGATTCAGATTTCCTCATGCAATTTACCGAAATGTTATTTTCCTGTTACATCTTAGCTGTTTTCTTGTATGTCAAAACTAACGTTTTTTTACGTTACAAAAAGTATCTCTGTTTAAAGCAGATAAATATGTAACTTCATCCTATTATTATTAGTGCTTATGTTGAGTCTCAATCAGCTGCACCACAGTTTCATGTGTGTACTTTTGAATGTACAGTAGCCTAGTTGTTTCTGCGGCTGCTAGATGGCGCTCGTAGGAACACCATGTTTGCTTACCCACACTTTCTAACGTGGGCACCTCAGTCTGGTTGCAATCCTTGTTCACTACAGTACGAGCAGCCCTTAGCGGCTCGCCATCTTACTTACAACTATTCATGACGTCGCCTTTCCGGTTTAGATCTTTTTTAATATGTGACTTGTAAGTACTGCATCTTTTTCCAGTCAGTACAAACTTTCATTTTATTAATGTATTATATACTTAATATGTTTTAGAACAGCTAGTCTACTTCTGAAGACGACGCTCATAGTAGCGTCGAAAACTGGTCATTTGACTTAATATTTGTGACCGAAGGCTTACTTGTTCTAATATGTTATAAAACGGTTTAGTTCAAGGACAGCTTCGAGCCAGACGACCTCTAGTGTCCTTTCCACCGACCAAAAACACGCACTATTTGTGATTTCAGTGGTGTCCAGCGAGAGGTCGTTGGAGCTATATTCTGGGGCGCGACTTCGTCTGACTGTGGGAGCACTCTCCTAGTTATCCGACCAACTCTGACTGCAAATCTGTCCGTCAATTTGGAGATTAGAGCTAGTCTGCTACCAACCACGGACAGCGCGCCAGGGGCTGTTTTCCAACAGGATAGCACTCGTCCACGTGTCCAACAGCCAACATCATCTGCAGAGTATCCATACTTTGCCTTCGCCTGCTCGATAACCAGATCTGTCTCCAATTGAGCACGTACGCCACATCACCGGAAGACATCTTCAGAGTCATCCAGAAACAACGTCTGTGCATTGACCGACCAAGTGCAACGGGCATGAAACTCCATCTCAGAAACTGACATGTACACAATGTGCTCGTTTGCACGCTTGGAGTCAACATTCTGGCGATCACACTACTTGTTAAGGCACCAACATTTCACCTCTGCAACGGTTTACTTCGCGCTTACATTAACCTGTGGTCTTGCAGTGTTAACCACATAAATATGTTACTTACACAAATGTATTCCCAACATTTCATTGCTGTACATTAATTACTTTTTGGTGCTGCGAATTTTTCATCAGTCTACTTATAGAATAAAAATTCAGCCTCAGCTGCCAGTAATTTTTTAAATTATTGCTCGACTGGTTTCGAAGCGTAAAGCTTCATCTTCAGATGCCAAGATGACATACCTTTTATATTCATGGATATGATGGTCAACTGTGGTCCTGAAAAGGACCAAGATGATGTTTCTGGTGTGAAAGGATCAGCCGCCAGAGAAATCTGACGCCCAGGGTACGCCCGATTGCAAGTCTTATCTTTGTGGGAAATCATTGCAATCTTCGTGGAGGCTCCTTTTATGGCTTTGAAACCCGTCAAGTAACGGGCGTGGTCTTCGTGGATCTCACAGCAGCGTATGATACTGTCCATCATCGGTTACTCCATGGAAAATCATACAATATGATCAAGAACGCCAACCCTGTTAGACTACTCAGCACCCTCCTCCAAAATCGCAGGTTTCTTGTTGAATTTCAAGGACAATGCAGTCGCTGGAGAGCGCAGAAAAATATCTGCCTCAGGGAAGCGTATTGGCTCCACTTCTCTTCAACATTTATTCCAAAGACCAGCCATTAACCCCACGCACAAGGAGATCCTTACATGCAGGTTACCTAGCCCTTACTACACAGAGCTCATGCTTTGAAAGAGTGGAAAGAAACCTGACAACAGCACTTAGAACACTTCAAGTTACTACAATCGGAACCAACTCAGACCAAACCCTTCGAAGAGACAAGTGTGTGTCTTTCATTTAAGGAACAGGGAAGCTAATCGTGAGCTACATATTACATGGTCATGCATCCAACTCCAGCATCATCACGCACCTAAATACTTGGGAGTCACTCTCGATAGAACTCAACATTCAAAACTCACTGCAAGAACACCAAAATAAAAATCTCCGCTCGAAACAACCTAATTTCTCGAACTAGCGGGGACACAGTGAGAATCACATCCACAAACTGTTCGCTGTTCTGCAGTGGCACCGTGTTTTTCTACAGCTGAATATGCTTCTCCAGTCTGGTACAGGACATCTCATGCCAGACAAGTAGACATTGCTCTCAACGGAACCTGCAGGTTTATCACAGGTTGCTTAAGACCTACCCCAACTGATAAGCTCTACTGCCACCATGGATACGCAGAACAGTGACTGCCAACAAGGAGAGACAAAGTGGAACAGGACAGTGTTCATCCACTGCACGGACATAATCCACCACAGCAACGGCTGATGTCGCGAAAGAGCTGCCTGAGAACATCCGAGAAGCTCACCATTTCACCTGAGAAGGCAAGGCTGGAGTTATGGAAGAAGTCGAAGCCTGACCTGCAGACGCCAGAAGCTGAAGAACTACCACCTGGACACAACGAGAGCTGGCTGGCGCGGCAATCTTTAAACAGATTACGGTCAGGAGTTGGACGATCCAGAGACAACCTGAAGAGATGGGGGCTTCATAACAGAAGATACGCCCTGTGATTGTGAACAAGAACAAACCACAAGCCACATGCTCCAGTGCCTTTTGTGCCCTACATCCTGCACGATGATTGATCTCCTGCAAGCCACTCCAAGGGCCTTGGAGTTTGCAAAGTACTGGGCACATGACACTGCGAGAGGGCTGTACAAGCAATGATCACACGCACGGCACAGCGGACACACCAGGAACCGCGGTGTTGGCCGTCGAATGGCGCTAGCTGCGCAGCATTTGTGCACCGCCGCCGTCAGTGTCAGCCAGTTTGCCGTGGCATACGGAGCTCCATCGCAGTCTTTAACACTGGTAGCATGCCGCGACAGCGTGGACGTGAACCGTATGTGCAGTTGACGGACTTTGAGCGAGGGCGTATAGTGGGCATGCGGGAGGCCGGGTGGACGTACCACCGAATTGCTCAACACGTGGGGCGTGAGGTCTCCACAGTACATCGATGTTGTCGCCAGTGGTCGGCGGAAGGTGCACGTGCCCGTCGACCTGGGACCGCACCGCAGCAACGCAAGGATGCACGCCAAGACCGTAGGATCCTACGCAGTGCCGTAGGGGACCGCACCGCCACTTCCCAGCAAATTAGGGACACTGTTGCTCCTGCGGTATCGGCGAGGACCATTCGCAACCGTCTCCATGAAGCTGGGCTACGGTCCCGCACACCGTTAGGCCGTCTTCCGCTCACGCCCCAACATCGTGCAGCCCGCCTCCAGTGGTGTCGCGTCAGGCGTGAATGGAGGGACGAATGGAGACGTGTCGTCTTCAGCGATGAGAGTCGCTTCTGCCTTGGTACCAATGATGGTCGTATGCGTGTTTGGCGCCGTGCAGGTGAGCGCCACAATCAGGACTGCATACGACCGAGGCACACAGGGCCAACACCCGGCATCATGGTGTGGGGAGCGATCTCCTACACTGGCCGTACACCTCTGGTGATCGTCGAGGGGACACTGAATAGTGCACGGTACATCCAAACTGTCATCGAACCCATCGCTCTACTATTCCTAGACCGGCAAGGGAACTTGCTGTTCCAACAGGACAATGCACGTCCGCATGTATCCCGTACCACCCAACGTGCTCTAGAAGGTGTAAGTCAACTACCCTGGCCAGCAAGATCTCCGGATCTGTCCCCCACTGGGCATGTTTGGGACTGGATGAAGCGTCGTCTCACGCGGTCTGCACGTCCAGCACGAACGCTGGTCCAACTGAGGCGCCAGGTGGAAATGGCATGGCAAGTCGTTCCACAGGACTACATCCAGCATCTCTACGATCGTCTCCATGGGAGAATAGCAGCCTGCATTGCTGCGAAAGGTGGATATACACTGTACTAGTGCCGACATTGTGCATGCTCTGTTGCCTGTGTCTATGTGCCTGTGGTTCTGCCAGTCTGATCATGTGATGTATCTGACCCCAGGAATGTGTCAATAAAGTTTCCCCTTCCTGGGACAATGAATTCACGGTGTTCTTATTTCAATTTCCAGGAGTATATATATATATATATATATATATATATATATATATATATATATATATATAGGGTGAGTCATCTAACGTCACCGCTGGATATATTTAGTAAACCACATCAAATACTGACGAACCGATTCCACAGACCGAACGTGAGGAGAGGGACTAGTGTAATTGTTTAATACAAACCATAAAAAAATTCACGAAGTATGTTTTTTAACACAAACCTACGTTTTTTTTAAATGGAGCCCCGTTAGTTTTGTTAGCACATGTGAACATATAAACAAATACGTAATCAGTGCCGTTTGTTGCATGGTAAAATGTTAATTACATCCGGAGATATTGTAACTTAAAGTGGACGCTTGAGTACCACTCCTCCGCTGTTCGATCGTGTGTATCGGAGAGCACCGAATTACGTAGGGATCCAAAGGGAACGGTGATGGACGTTAGGTACAAAAGAGACTGGAACAGCACATTACGTCCACATGCTAACACCTTTTTATTGGTCTTCTTCACTGACGCACATGTACATTACCATGAGGGGTGATGTACACGTACACACGTGGTTTCCGTTTTCAATTACGGAGTGGAATAGAGTGTGTCCCGACATGTCAGGCCAATAGATGTTGAATGTGGTGGCCATCATATGCTGCACACAATTGCAATATCTGGAGTAATGAATGTCGTACACGCCGCAGTACATCTGGTGTAATGTCGCCGGAGGCTGCCACAGTACGTTGTTTCATATCCTCTGGGGTTGTAGACACATCACGGTACACATTCACCTTTAACGTACCCCACAGAAAGAAGTCCAGAGGTGTAAGATCAGGAGATGCGGATGGCCAATTTAAGCGTCCTCCACGTCCTATGAAACGCCCGTCCTACGTGTACCTCACCCCTCATGGTAATGTACATGTGCGTCAGTGAAAAAGACCAATAAAAAGGTGTTAGCATGTGGACGTAATGTGCTGTGCCGGTCTCTTCTGAACCTAAGGTCCATCACCGTCCCCTTTGGATCCTTACGTAATTCGCTGCTCTCCGATACACACGATCGAACAGCGGAGGAGTGGTACTCAGGCGTCAACTTTAGGTTTCAATATCTCCGGAAGTAATTAACATTTTACAATGTAACAAACGGCACTGATTACGTATTTGTTTATATGTTCAGGTGTGCTAGTAAAACTAACGGGGTTCCATTCAAAAAAACGTAGGTTTGTATTAAAAAACATACTTCCGTGCATTTTTTTATGGTTTCTATTAACCAGTTACACTAGCCCCTCTCCTCACGTTCGGTCTGTGGATTCGTCAGTTTTTGATGTGGTTTACGAAACATATCCAGCGGTAATGTTAGGTGACTCACCCTGTATATTTATTGATGTGTATGGGAACTGTAAATTTGTATGTATAATAATAATCTTCAGATGCCACGAAATACTTATAAAAACAGATATGTGGCGGTCTGCCAGCTGGTCATGGGGTGGGGGTGGGGGGGGGGGGGGGGGGGGAGTTACGAAGAGCAACCATGGCGCCCGCCTGGACAGCACGACACGGAAGTGATTAGTCACTAAGCCCAAGTTCTCTTGTTTCTTCTGCGTTTATTTATCGCGTGAAGTAAATCCCCAAGAGCCACACCCACTTCCTCTAGATCGATTTCGTCTCTTTTGTGGGTACTGTGGTCTGCGGAAATAATTGCGGCCGAGAAATCTGTTGCCCAAATATAGTGTAGCAACAGTGGCTGGCAATGTTGCGGACATGTGGTAGCTATCCGTGTTGTCGGCAATAGGCAGTTTCTGCTGCACGTGTAAACGCTGGTTTGTAGGTCCCCCCCCCCCCCACCCCCACCCCCCGCCACCCGTTTGTGGCCTTCATTCAAGACGTGCTGCGCACAGTTGCGGTGGTCTGACTGACTCTTCTTCTTACTGCTCCCATGATGCAGTATAATGGTGCCATAAGCTGTTTGTCGCGAGGGCTGTTAATGCCTCAACATCGGACTGTCTGTTAAAAATAAAAATAAAATGTTTGTAGATTCACGGCTAGAGTCGTGAAACTGCGGTAGACTGTCATAAGAAAGCGTAGAGACGGTAGCTTCCTAGTGGCCTTGTTGCTGTTCTTGTTGTTGTAGCCTTCAGTCCTGAGACTGGTTTGGTGCAGCTCTCCATGCTACTCTATCCTGTGCAAGCTTCTTCATCTCCCAGTACTTACTGCAGCCTACATCCTTCTGAATCTGCTTAGTGTATTCATCTCTTGGTCTCCCTCTACGATTTTTACCCTCCACGCTGCCCTCCAATACTAAATTAATGATCCCTTGATGCCTCAGAACGTGAAGAGGGCGTTCGCCAAACAGCGCGGCGCAGGGCATATCATTTAGACAGAGAAAACTCCGCTGAAGCAAGAGCATCGTAGAAGGTTACGGCACAACAAATTTCCTCAAAAACGGTATAATTAAAATAAGCCACCTAGCAAAAAACACATCAAACATCGCTTCAAAACTTCTTCGAGCTTATACAGAGTGTTGCAAAAAGGTACTGCCAAACTTTCAGGAAACATTCCTCACACACAAATAAAGAAAAGATGTTATGCGGACATGTGTCCGGAAACGCTTAATTTCCATGTTAGAGCTCATTTTAGTTTCGTCAGTATGTACTGTACTTCCTCGATTCACCGCCAGTTGGCCCAATTGAAGGAAGGTAATGTTGACTTCGGTGCTTGTGTTGACATACGACTCATTGCTCTACAGTACTAGCATCGAGCAAATCAGCACGTAGCATCAACAGGTTAGTGTTCATCACGAACGTGGTTTTGCAGTCAGTGCAATGTTTACAAATTCGGAGTTGGCAGATGCCCATTTGATGTGTGGATTAGCACGGGGTAATAGCCGTGGCGCGGTACGTTTGTATCGAGACAGATTTCCAGAACGAAGGTGTCCCGACAGGAAGCCATTCGAAGCAAATGATCGGCGTCTTCGGGAGCACGGAACATTCCAGTCTGTGACTCGCGACTGGGGAAGACCTAGAACGACGAGGACACCTGCAATGGACGAGGCAATTCTTCGTGCAGTTGACGATAACCCTAATGTCAGCGTCGGAGAAGTTGCTGCTGTACAAGGTAACGTTGACCACGTCACTGTATTGAGAGTGCTACGGGAGAACCAGTTGTTTCCGTACCATGTACAGCGTGTGCAGGCACTATCAGCAGCTGATTGGCCTCCACGGGTACACTTCTGCGAATGGTTCATCCAACAGTGTGTCAATCCTCATTTGAGTGCAAATGTTCTCTTTACGGATGAGGCTCCATTCCAACGTGATCAAATTATAAATTTTCACAATCGACATGTGTGGGCTGACAAGAATCAGCACGCCATTGTGCAATCACGTCATCAACACAGATTTTCTGTGAACGTTTGGGCAGGCATTGTTGGTGATGTTTTGATTGGGCCCCATGTTCTTCCACCTACGCCCAATGGAGCATGTTATCATGATTTCATACGGGATACTCTACCTGTGCTGCTAGAACATGTGCCTTTACAAGTACGACACAACATGTGGTTCATGCACGATGGAGCTCCTGATATTTCAGTCGAAGTGTTCGTACGCTTCTCAACAACATGTTCGGTGATGGATTGGTAGAGTCGGACCAATTCCATGGCCTCCACGCTCTCCTGACCTCAACCCTCTTGACATTCATTTATGGGGGCATTTGAAAGCTCTTGTCTACGCAACCCCGCTACCAAACGTAGAGACTCTTCGTGCTCGTATTGTGGACGGCTGTGATACAATAAACCATTCTCCAGGCCTGCATCACCGCATCAGGGGGTGGATGCACGTATCCCCGCTAACGGAGGACATTTTGAACATTTCCTGTAACAAAGTGTTTGAAGTCACGCTGGTACTTTCTGTTGCTGTGTGTTTCCATTCCATGATTAATGTGATTTGAAGAGAAGTAATAAAATGAGCTCTAACATGGAAAGTAAGCGTTTCCGGACACATGTCCACATAACATATTTTCTCTCTTTGTGTGTGAGGAATGTTTCCTGAAAGTTTGTCCGTAGCTTTTTGTAACACCCTGTATAAGACATGTTTATATTATCAATGAACAACTCAACAGGAGAGTTTTGCCTTTGATCATGATCACATCGCTGAGTGTCGTGACGCTGTGAACCAAGCATCTCCATCCTGGACGGATACCAGCTCTTCTTAGATCCTGCTGAAGACGTGGACCAAAGATCAGCTTGATCTGATCCATCCACCTGCTCACTACCTTTCCCCTCTGTCTCTTACCCTCTACTTTCTGTTCCATGACTTTTTGTCTATATCTTCTCTACCTCTTCTCACAATATGGACAAAGAATTGGAATATTTTTTGTTTGACACAAGAAGAGAGGGGCGTGAAGATACTGAGATGCTCAATAATAGACAAATTTGTCCTTTCAGTCCACTTAATACGCAGCATCCTGAGCCAGCACGAGAATTGCCTGTGCTTTCCGTTTGGCTTTTGGAGTCAATACATCGCAAACTTAAAGAACAAGGAAAACACGGGTGTTTCAACAAGCCAGACCTTTGTGGTTTTCGTTATTTCTCTGTTCTTCCCTAGCTCGATCTGCCTTTTTATCTCATTATTTATCTCATTTCCCTTTTTCACAACTTCCAGATGGCTTCACAGATGGCTGACCCAAGATATATGAAGAATACACAACCTGCAGTTCCTTTAATCGACCAGTGAGGTGAACCTGCACCCCTCGATCAGTTATCATGAGTTTAGACTTGCGAGATTGAGCTGCAATGCAACTGATAAATTTTGTTAATAGCTGAGCAAGTTCATCTTCACTTCCAGCTAGAAGCGCATTTGCCATAAGCAAATCGAAGGATGTTAATGGTTAAACAGGGTGTCCGAAAAGTCTTTCCCTCATTACATAAACTGATAACTCAGGCTAGAGGTAAGATACAAATATGAAACTGGTGTCTAATTGTTTACAAACTATCAAAGTTTTTTTCACATATCAGTAAACTTCCACTTCCATTGTTTTCCAATGACAGTACACGTCGATATGACTTTGCGGTCGAAATGCTATCACGTATTGAAGACGATGGTGGTTATCTCAGACGAATTGCCTTTTCCGACGAAGCGACCTTTTTTGTGGAGTATTGAATCGCCATAATGTGCGCATTTGCGGTTCACAACCTCCTGGCGAGCTCATGGAGTGCATCAGAGGCAGTCCAAAGGTGAATGTTTGAAGCGCGCTATCGCACGATCGGATTATCGGGCCGTTCTTCTTCGCTGAGGCTACTATCACATCTGCAGTGTATCTGGACATGTTGCAACTGTATGTTGTTCCTCAGCTGCTTCAATATCACCCCGAGGTCTTGTTTCACCAAGACGGCGCACCGTCTCATTGGGGTTTGGACGTCCGTGGCTATCTCGATATGAGCTTTCCTGATCGTGATGGACCAACGGTTTGGCCTCCACGATCTACTGACATAATCCCATTAGACTTCTTTTTATGTGGTTATGTCAAGGACGAGATCTACTGAACACGGTACCAGATCTTGAAACACTGGGGCAACGAATAGCAACAGTCTAACATTCATGGTGGTGTCTGTTTGTTCTATATCGTGTCTCCCTACCACTTTCACGCAACGACGCCGTGAGCGTGTTTTTTTAGAGAATTGACTAGTTTGAACCTGGGACCTGTTGCTGGTAAGGAGACGCCAGACTACACATGTCATGTAGAATTCAGAAGTGTTCAGTAAGACTAGCGATGATATAACCAAATACTTAATGATTTCACCGTCAGCTCCACTGCACTCCCTGTAAAAGAATCTTAATACTAACTAAATGTAGTGGAAGGGGTTCAAGGTTTTCCTATTTTTAGTTAGCTGATAAAATAACGTCGAAAAAGCAGTTAAGTTTACCATTGGAAATTTTATTCTATTCACAAAACATCGTTTATAAATTGCACTATTGATAAAAGGAAATGTTTTAATACAGGATGGTAAAAACCAACTGCGTTCAACAAAAATGTGAACGAATATTCCCTGAGTGGGTTTCCAAGTTCTACAATGGATCGAAGGAAGACCTATGCCATATCGCATCTATAATCTAGGTTTAAATTAGTTTCACAAAAGAGAAAACTATCAACATGGTCTACAGTGACGCTCAATTATCTTTAATTACTTATCTAACTTGTCGTAAATTACAGTGGCTGATGTAGCTTCTCAATAACTATATAAAAGAAAAATCATCGCGTTTCAGATTTTTACTTCAAGTGGCAAATGTGAACAGCATGAGCTTTAATTGACGATCGACACTAGTATTACACAAAAAGGGGGTGTAACAGATGAGACTTCTGCTGTTCTGAGTGAAGCCTTATGCGCTCAAAAATGCGGCATCGCGTGCGTTCATTACTTTGTCGGAGTTTAGGCAGCGTCAGGGCTGTGGCGGGCAGCACAGCTCCGCTCACTTCGCCATCTCGGAAGCAACTCTCCACTAACTTCTCCTTACTACCATTTACCGAAGTTGGTTAAAAAAAAAAAACTATCTGGCTGTGTTTTCATCTGACCAATCAGGGTCTCAATGTTAACCTTAAGCTCCGCCTACAAAAATTCTGTCTATCCAATGAGAAACGTTATACTTTTCGTGGTGGGGCAATGTTTTTAAAGTTTGCAACGTAACAGACGCGACAAAGTCTCACGCTAAAACTTGCAGCTGGTGTGGTGCTTTTAGCGTTGTCGTAAGATCTATACTGTTCTTCTGGAGGACTCTAGCTTTTAACATGGGCTGGGGGGTGGTCCTTGACGTAACAAAGAGGCGAAAATGTCTCACGCTAAAACTTGCAGCTGGCATTGTCCTAGTGGTTAGCTGGCGACGTGGGTGTCCAGTCCGTCCCTTATTGTAGGGCCTTCTTGCTTAACACGGTTCTGCTCTCGGCTTCTGTTCTCGTTTCTCACCTCCGACTGCATCTGTCTCACGGTGGGAAGGTATGACATGCATTTAGGCATTCTTCTGTTAGTCTGTGGTATTCCATTTGCTCACCCGTTACTCGTATTACTTTGGTTAATTTAATGTCACGATTTATTCGGTACTATGTGACATACTACTGGATTTGCTTATCATGCCAGGGTTTTCATGGAAGGTGTTGGATTTGCCTGACACCTTACAACGCTCGTTGAATCGATCCCTCCAGTGATGTTGGCTAATGTGTGGACGGAAATTGAATATCGCCTAGATGTGCTATGTTCTACCAAGGGTGCTCATGTGGAAGTTTACTGATGTGTGAAAAAACTTTGATAGTTTGTAAACAATTAGACACCAGTTTCATATTTGTATCTTACTTCAAGCCTGAGTTATGAACTTATGTAATCAGGGAAAGACTTTTCAGACACCCTGTGCCACCAACTGAGATCCCTTTAGTCCAACCATCAAGAGGATCCCTATTGACATGTTGTGCATAGCTGCCGCAAACCTAGGGGAATAGAACGCTACCCTGTCTGGCCCCTTCTGATACACGGCCATCACTAGTCTTGACAGATGCGAGGTCATCATTACGTAGACTGCCGACCAGTGCTGTCTAGTGTGGTGGAACACCGAATCTTGCACGCACCTACCACAGTTTCTCCCGGACAAAACAGTTGTAAAGGAAGCAAAGGAAAACAGGGACACAGAACGCTCGTCATTTCTCGATTATTTGTGATATGTTGAGAATCTTTTCAGGAGTTTCTTTTCCTCCAACAAAACCTGCTTGTTCTGTGGATATGTGAGGCTGAATGTATGGTTTCAGACGCTGGTTCGAGATGCAGAGCAAAATTTTGCTTGCGTGATATATGAGACGAAAACTTCGTTGGTGGAACCAGTTGCTGGTTGGCCCCCTCTTGCGTAGCGGGATGAAGAGGGATTTCGATCAGTCTTCTGGCCACTCACCAGGTTCCCATATTCTTCCAGAAATTGAATGCGGCGCATCTACAGCGTTCTGACTCATTTTATCGATCATCTCAGAAGATTTACTGTCTAGATAGAGAAGATCCAACGAAGAGCAGCGCGCTTCGTTACAGAATCATTTAGTAATCGCGAAAGCGTTATGGAGATGATAAATAAACTGCGGTGGAAGACTCTGCAGGAGAGACGCTCAGTAGCTCGAGACCAATACGAGACTGGAATAGAAGGGAGAATCGATAGAGGTACTCAAGGTACCCTCCGCTACACACTGTCAGGTGGCTTTCGAGTATGGATGCAGATGTAGATGTAGATGCAGACAAGGGAAATTCTAGTTCTCCACACGATGTATCGCGTTCTGTATTTCGCTAAGTAAGGTTGAATGTTCCAATGTGAGTTTCTCAACTGCTTGAGTTTCCGTACTGTTGTTAATTCCAGAATACAAATTTTTAAGCTACTGTTTCTACTTCGCAACAGATTCTTCCTTGTCTCCGATAGTGTTGCAGTTCTCGCCGTCTACAGTCCACGTACGAATATCAAATTCACCGGTAATGCTGTGGAGTTTCTTGAAGATATCACGTACTTGATTGCGATATGACATTGTTCCATCCCATCAAAAATACCGTTAATTAATTGTGACAGATCTTTCTGCAATTCCATTGTAATTCTGAGCACAGGTTCGTATATTTTTCTCGATCCTGGGTAGTGTGGGTACTAATATTCTTCGTATTACTTCTCTCTTCAATTAGTTGTTGTACTGAATGCAAAATAACAATAATTTACGGGGCTTTAGGAAATTCCCGTTATTAACTTCTATCACTTGTAGAGTGTACGGAGAAGACAATATTTTGAATTGGCACCCATGTCCGAAAACGGTAGCCGTTTGAAAACGTAGGTAGGTTTGTAGCAGGATAATCATTTGGGGGGGGGGAGGGGTTAGAGCCTCATTCTCGTGTCTGGGAATGGTAGAGAAAAATTGTAGAGTACATGTTTGCAGGATACACCGACATTATCATCCTGCATGGCGAAGCTGAAAGTAATGGAAGAAGTGATCGTCGCCTTTATCAAGACCGTTCTTCACAACGTCCGACTCCATCGCATGCTCTTTTCTCCAACGGCTTTGAGAAAGTGGTATGCCGCACATCCGAATTGGAAGGGACTCGTTGTTGTTGTTGTCTTCAATCCTGAGACTGGTTTGATGCAGCTCTCCATGCTACTCTACCCTGTGCAAGCTTCTCCATCTCCCACTACCTACTGCAACCCACATCCTTCTGAATCTGCTAAGTGTAGGCATCTCTTGGTTTCCCTCTACGATTTTTCCCCGCCACGCTGCCCTCCAACACCAAATTGGTGATCCCTTGATGCCTCAGAACATGTCCTACCAACCGATCCCTTCTTCTACTCAAGTTGTGCCACAAACTCCTCTTCTCCCCAATCCTATTCAATACCTCCTCATTAGTTATGTGATTTACCCTTCTAATCTTCAGCACTCTTCTGTAGCACAACATTTCGAAAGCTTCTATTCTCTTCTTGTCCAAATTAGTTATCATCCATGTTTCACTTCCTTACATGGCTACACTCCGTACAAATACTTTCAGAAACGACTTCCTGACACTTCAATCAATACTCGATGTTAAATTTGTCTTCTTCTGAAACGCTTTCCTTGCCATTGCCAGTCTACATTTTATATCCTCTCTACTTCGACCGTCATCAGTTATTTTGCTCCCCAAACAGCAAAACTCACTGAATACTTTAAGTGTCTCATTTCCTAATCTAATTCCCTCAGCATCACCCGACTTAATTCGACTACATTCTATTATCCTCGTTTTGCTTTCGATTATGTTTATCTTATATCCTCATTTCAAGACACTATCCATTCCGTTCAACTGCTCTTCTAAGTCCTTTGCTGTCTCGGAAGAGATTCAATGTTTATGAGAACGTGGAACTGTCAAACAAATGATGTACTGGGTAACGCATAATAAATTACTTGCAAAAGAGATGCCGTTACCAACATGTTATCAAATGATTGAAGCACTGAAACGGTACGTTTCCGGACATGGGTTCCTATTCAAAATGTTAAGTACTCACTCTCCTCTACAAGTTCTAGACATTTGTAACGGGGATTTCCGAACATCCTGTATAAATGCTTTTTTCTTCGTGCTGCTACACTGTACTAAAATCAAAAGTTATTACTTTGCTTATATAAAATTGCAGAAGCTGCGCGTTGAACCAATATTTATTGCTCATAAAACACAAATCATACACTACTGGCCATTAAAATTGCTACACCAAGAAGAAATGCAGATGATAAATGGCTATTATACTAGAACTGACATGTGGTTACATTTTCACGCAATTTGGGTGCATAGATCCTGAGAAATCAGTACCCAGAACAACCACCTCTGGCCGTAATAACGGCCTTGATACGCCGTGGCATTGAGTGAAAAAGAGCTTGGGTGGCGTGTGCAGGTACAGCTGCCCATGCAGCTTCAACACAGTACCACAGTTCATCAAGAGTAGTGACTGGCGTACTGTGACGAGCCAGTTGCTCGGACACCACTGAACAGACGTTTTTAGTTGGTGAGAGATCGGGAGAATGTGCTGGCCAGGGCAGCAGTCGAACTTTTTCTGTATCCAGAAAGCCCCGTATAAGAGCTGAAACATGCGGTCGTTCATTATCCTCGAGAAATGTAGGGTTTTGCAAGGATTTAATGAAGGGTAGAGCCACGGGTCGTAACTCATCTGAAATGTAACGTCCACTGTTCAAAGTGCCGTCAATGCGAACAAGAGATGACCGAGACGTGTAACCAATGGCACCCCATACCATCATGCCGGGTCATACGCCAGTATGGCGATAACGAATACACGCTCCCAATGTGCGCTGCCTGCGATGTCGCCAAACACGGATGCGACCATCATGGTGGTGTAAACAAAACCTGGATTCACCCGAAGAAATGACGTTTTGCCATTCGTGCACCCAGGTTCCTCGTCGAGTACACCATTGCAGGCGCTCTTGTCTGTGATGCAGCGTCAAGGGCAACCGCAGCCATGGTGTCCTAGCTGATAGTCCACGCTGCTGAAAACGTCGTCGAACTGTTCGTGCAGATGGTTGTTGCCTTGCAAACGTCCCCATCTGTTTAGTCAGGGAGCGAGACGTGGCTGCACGATCCGTTACAGCCATGCGCATAAGATGGCTGTCATCTCGACTGCTAGTGACACGAGGCCGTTGGGATCCAGCACGGCGTTCCATATTACCCTCCGGAACCTAACGATTCCATATTCTGCTAACAGTCATTGGATCTCGACCAAGGCGAGCAGCAATGTTGCAATTCGATAAACCGCAATAACGATAGGCTACAATTCGACCTTTATCAAAGACGGAAACGTGATGGTACGCATTTCTCCTCCTTACACGAGGCATCACAGCAAAGTTTCACCAGGCAACGCCGGTCAACTGCTGTTTGTGTGTAACAAATCGGCTGGAAACTTTCCTCGTATCAGCAAGTTGTAGGTGTCGCTACCGACTACCCGACTTAATTCGACTACACTCCATCATCCTCGTTTTGCTTTTGTTGATGTTCATCTTATACCCTCCTTTCAAGACACTGTCCATTCCGTTCAACTGCTCTTACAAGTCCTTTGCTGTCTCTGACAGAATTACAATGTCATCGGCGAACCTCAAAGTTTTTATTTCTTCTCCATGGATTTTAATTCCTACTCCGAATTCTTCTTTTGTTTCCTTTACTGCTTGCTCAATATACAGATTGAATAGCATCGGGGAGAACCTACAACAGACAGTAGTAGGTTAATTTGTGAAAAGCCGTCACAGTTTATTTCATTGCACACAGGCTGTTTCCATTCTAATTTCCGACTCAGAAGGAGGCCACCATACATGTTAATCATAGATTTTGGTGAGCCTTAAGTACGTTGTGCCACCGGCCTTGCCGCATGATAACACCAATTCCCGTCAGATCACCGAAGTTAAGCGCTGTCGGGCTGAGCTAGCACTTGGATGGGTGACCATCTGGTCTGCCGAGCGCTGTGGGCAAGCGGGGTGCACTCAGCCCTTGTGAGGCAAACTGAGGAGCTGTTTGACTGAGTAGGAGCGGCTCCGGTCTCGTAAACTGGCATACGGCCTGGAGAGCGGTGTGCTGACCACTTGTCCCATCCATGTCCGCATCCAGTGACGCATTTCTGTTGAGGATGACCCGGCGGCCGGTCGGTACCGTTGGACCATCATGGCCTCTTCGCGCGGTCTTTAGGTCAGTCTAGTTTTACATATGTTTCAGAGGAAGCTGTTGTGGGTACCTGGCTAGTCGCTTTTCATGCTTCGGCCGCCAGTTTACGAGAGAATGGATGTTGAATTTCATGCATACCTTCTATACCTGTAACCCTAGTCATGTTTCGACATACCGAGTTTACCGCAGCGGCTAACGTTCATGGCTACGACGCTGGTGAAACTGGTTCTAATGCTCCCGTATACCTTTTTTTTCAAGCGTCATGAAGCAGTATATGTCATGTAAAATTATTAAAAAATGCCATATTCAACGTAATAATTTCATTAATACATTAATAATTACAGTAAGCTTTCTTTGAAAAGCTACAAAGTGGAAAACAATAAAGAAAGTATGACTCTCGAAGAAAAACAAAGGACACACCACGTAGGACCTATCAAAATGGTCGGAAATCGGCAGGTGTGACGTACATGTACAGAGAGACAAATGATTACAGTACTCAAGAGGAAAAGCTTCACAAATAGAGCAAGTTGCCGTTCTCTTGCCCTTCATGGCAAGCCATCCTGGGCTTACATTTCAGCAAAATAATGCCCGACCGCACACGGTGAGAGTTTCCGCTGCTTCTTTTCGTGCTTGTGATGCCCCACTTTGTCCCGCAATTTCGTCAGATTTCTCCCCAGTTCAGAACTTTTACAGCTGTTTCTCTTGAATAAATCATCCAATTTTTCTGAAAATGTTACTTCTTTGTACATGTACGTCACATCGACCGATTTCTGCCCCATTCGGTTAATTAAATCGTTGTGCATCGTTCATTTTTTTGTCGTACAAAGTACTATTAAGATTCCAGATACAGACGAAAGTACTCACTCCTATTCTGACCTCGATTATCTGATTAATACAGATCAAATTGGTGGCATGTACCAATCGGCGCACAATACATTCCTTCTGGAACAAGGAGCGAGAACCGTCCCGGTGGAGAAAAAATAAACTATTTATATGAGATTTCTCATTCCCTCACTATGTTATGAAAGATATTTCCTTACGTTTTCTGTTGACTAAAGAATTTATAAAACATAATTGTGACTTCAGGAAATCAGTGTTCACGAAAGTGTTGTGCGAAGAGATTTTAAAATATCTCATTCTTCCATACGTGGGACAAACAAATTTCATTTCTTTCATGGGGAGAACATGCTGATAATACATTTTATAATAAAATCTAATCCTTGTAGATGAAAGGAAAGCATGAACCTGCACTGTTAAAATCCAATCCCATTCTAATGTACTACATTGTGTGACGATTGCGATGTTTATTTTTACAGGGAGGTTAAAATTTCTCCGCAAAAATTCAAAGTGATACAATAATATATCATGCAGAGAATATAAGCAAACCAGTCTAGGATGTTATAAAAAAGGGAAACGGGGAGAGTCAAATAGACGCAGAATATCATGCTGCTAAGGGAAGGGGATAAGGTAATAAATGATCCACAACACTTAGCCAACTGTGTTAATGGGCGTTTTTCAAATATTGCAGATAAGTTGCAGCACAAATTCCGCAAAACAGATATAACAGCTGCAAGTAATGTTGCACTAAATACAATGATGTTACTTCCAAACACAGAGAATGAAGTCAATAAAACTATTCAAAAACTAAAAAATAAAAAGTCAGTAGGCTTAGATGAAGTACCAATGTGTGTACTGAAACAATGCGGAGAGATTATACAAGGACCCTTAACAAATATAATAAATGAATCCACATGTGGGACATTTCCAGAGCAATTAAAACATGCAAGAGTTGTACGTTTGCTTAAGAAAGGTAACGCAAAAGACATGGAAAATTACCAGTCCACTTTCTGCTGCCACCATTGTCAAAAATATTAGAAGCAATGATGAAAGACAGATTAATGAATTACCTGAATAATACAATCTTTTAAGCGAATCACAGCTTTGTTTACGAAGTGGCAAAACTACGGAGTCAGGCAGAGTAGAATTTACAAACGTTTTATTTGATGCTCTCGACGAAGATGAGTGTGTCACAGGCATATTTTTGGATCTTTCTAAGATCTTTGATATAGTTGACAACAAGATTCTATTAAATAAATTGGAAGCATTAGAAATAAGAGGGATAGCTAATGACTGGTTACCATCATACCTAGTAGTGAGGGTACAAAGAGTAGAGTAGAGACAAAACATTTAGTAAAATACTTATCAGAACCAAAATACATTAATATAGGTGTTCCACAAGGCAGCATATTATTAACAGTACTATTCCTGATATGCATCAATGACTTTCCCAGTAGTGTTCAAAAAATGGTTCAAATGGCTCTGAGCACTATGGGACTTAACTGCTGTGGTCATCAGTCCCCTAGAACTTAGAACTACTTAAACCTATCTAACCTAAGGACCGCCCGAGGCAGGATTCGAACCTGCGACCGTAGCAGTCGCGCGGTTCCGGACTGAGCGCCTAGAACCGCGAGACCACCGCGGCCGCCCCAGTAGTGTTACTCATGGTGAAAAAAATCTATTCGCTGATGACAGCAATATTACAGTCACTGAGAAAACAAGAGAACTCCTTGCAGAGAAAGCAAGTTACGCTCTCAATGAAGTTTATGATTGGTCAATAAGCAATAAAGTGACATTCAACATAAAGAAAAGTAATGCCGTGAATATCAGTTTGAAGAGGGGAAAATGACAATGTTAAATTAAATGTAGATGGCACCTCTATAGACTGTGTAACAAATGCAGAATTTCTAGGAAATAATATTGATTCTCAGTTGAAGTGGTGTGAACACACAAAGATAGTTGCAAACAGAATGTCATCAGCATGTTATGCTCTTAGAATCATATCGTCAGTGTGTAACATGCAGTGTCTTTTAGTTACATACTATTGGTATGTACACTCAGTTCTTAGCTACGGCATTCCTTTTTGGGGAACAAGTACACAAAATATGAACACAATTTTCAAACTCCAGAAAAGAGCCATAAGAATAACAACAAAAAATATTAGTCGAGCTCATTGTAAAGATCTGTTCAAAACACTGCGGATTTTAACTGCTCCGTGTGAATACATTTACCAGTCAGTTGTACACATCAAAAATAACATTGGTAATTACTGCAAAAATTGCTCTGTCCATGACCATGGAAAAAGAGCTAGACTCAACTTACATTTGCCAAGAAAAAATAAACTCAAAACAGCATTTTCTGTAAAGGAATAAAACTGTACAATAAATTACCGAAAGGGATTAAAGAAAATACACTTATTTAAAAAGGCAGCTAAAAAGTACCTGTTATGCAATTCATTTTATACATTGAAGGATTGCTTAGATGAAACAGAGTTACACAAATAGATACTGATAATGATTATCAAACATCCAACATGCCACATAACACCTTCACTCTATTTTTTCCTTCTTTTTTTCCCCCCCTTTTCTAGAAGATCTTTGCCTCAGGTTATGCATAGCACAATACTGCCACCTCTTCCTCTTTCGGAGCTCAACATCTCACTCATAATGGAGGGATGCTGACTCAGTTTTTCAGGACAGCAGATGGGAAGTTGCGGTACAGAAAATGGCCCAGAGATCACCAGTGTGTGTGTGTTTGTGTGTGTCGTGAATGAAGTGTTATGAAACAATGTGTATGTAGTGTGTGCAGTGACCGATAGTGGGACATGAGTGAACAGTGTGGCATTACATTATTTAATAAGTTATTTGTAAAAATAGTCTTGTATATCAGGAGTAAATCTAACGATTGTCTCTAACTAGAAGTCTGTAAATGGGTGTGTGTATACGAATTAGCTTATTTTAAATTGGTCTAAACTTGTAAATACTTTGAGATGTGCTATATCGTTGTAAAAAGAAGGAAATTATACAGTTTTGCGTCAGTTCATGCGCCTTCACAGGAATGATCAAATACGCGCGGTCGGCATCGAAGTTTATCGAAGAAAGAAGGCACTTTCTGAATTGTAACTGTTGTAAGTAGGCTGCTTAGGTTTTTTTATTGGTAACGCCGCCGCCATGTAGCGCTCTGTATAAAAATCACTGGCTGTGCCTTGTGCAGTCTGTGGCTGGTTTGCATTGTTGTCTGCCATTGTAGTGTCGGGCAGCGGCAGCTGGATGCTAACAGCGCGTAGCGTTGCGCAGTTGGAGGTGAGCTAATCAATTGCATATCGTCCAGCAGTGGACGTGGGGAGAGAGATGGCGGAGTTTTGAAATTTGTAAGAATTGGTGTCACGAACTGATATATATATTATGACTATTAAGGTAAATACATTGTCTGTTCTGTATTAAAATCTTTCATTTGCTAACTATACCTATCAGTAGTTAGTGCCTTCAGTAGTTTGAATCTTTTATTTAGCTGGAAGTAGTGGCGCTCGCTGTATTGCAGTAGCTTGAGTAACGAAGATTTTTGTGAGGTAAGTGATTTGTGAAACGTATAGGTTAATGTTAATCAGGACCATTCTTTCGTAGGGATTTTTGGAAGTCAGATTGCGTTGCGCTAAAAATATTGCGTGTCAGCTTAAGCACAGTCGTGTATAAATTGTTCTAAGGGGACGTTTCACTGTCTTTTTCGTTATCGCTTCCGAAAAATTCGTGTGTCTACGAGAAAGCTGCTTTCATTAAATGTTCATGGTACTCTACGAAAATCTTTTTTCGATTGCTTCTACGACAAACACCAGCTGTAATTCTGTTCTGGGAGAGCAATCAATGCAAGCGATAACAAGTAAGAGAGTTCCGTAATCAATTATGTAACAAGCGGAGTACACATTTGAAGAAACTTTGCTGTAATTATTGATTTATTAATGAAATTATTGCTGCGAATTTTGCATAACATTCGCTACTTAATTATATTCTGTATAAAATGGAGATGCCGTGTGGCTAGGGTCTCCCGTCGAGTAGAACGTTCGCCGGGTGCAAGTATTTCGGGTTGACCACAATTCGGCGACTTGCGTGTCGATGAGGATGAAATGACGATTATAAGGACAACACAACACCCAGTCCCTGAGCGGAGAAAATCTCCTACCCAGAAGGGAATCGAACCCGGGCCGTTAGGTAGGACATTCTGTCACGCTGACCACTCAGCTACCGGGGGCGGACATTTGAGGCGGCGCGGTTCCTTCCGTCCCTTCACGACGAACCTACACCTACCTGTGAACATTGTCTCAGCAGATCATCAGTAGGAAAGCCGAGCGAAATCTACTGTACTTCGACGTGAACCAGGGTACAATTGAAGTCACTAATCTACGTTTCGGGAGAAAGTTTTCACACGAAATGAAAGGTTGGAAATTTTGTACTCAGTTAATATATACTGAAGCTTAGGTGAACACGTACCACTGCCAAGACCGTGCTAGTCCTAACACAGTCACTCACAATCCCTTTCACTCACGTTAGCAAGTTTATGGTGTTGCATTTCCCGAAAACGTAATAGCTACGAAGATACTGATTGTTTTTCATTGAGAATGCTCGCCAAATATTAAGTCTGTCGGTACCAAATGCAGTCACAGTTTTTAGCCACCGACCTGCTCAATACGCCAAGCGGAATATACTTCTTATCTCGTCACAGAGGTAAAAAATTCCGAAATTACTACACGCCCATCGAAATAATTATATCGTTACTTTACCACACTTTTGATGTATGAAACACTGTTAGATCGGGCAACTTATTGTTTTCCATCGGAACTACTACTACACACGTCCGAACTGTTTCATGGCTAGGCTCCGACTCTTCTCTAGACTACTCTAAGTCTTCTCTACCAGCAGAGAAAGGCGCGCAAAGAATATTGCTCTACCATTGGTCAGTTTACTCAGCAGCCAATAGCCAAACAACATTCTTTCGCGTCAGTTCGCGCTTTTCATCAATAACCAATCTCAAAATACTAAACCTAACGACTGCACTTTTTACCGACGTAATTATCTAATATGCTGAAGTTTTGCTTATGCATAAAGTTTATTTACTACTGTTATTTATACCTGAATTAACTTTCCCTTTACCATAAACTTACTTTACAAATCTATTCTACAAAAATCCCTTTTGTCCATATCCATACTTCTTCGAAATGTTCCCACACTAAATCCTACTACATAACTCGTTAAATAATTATCTTCATATTAACGTTAAACCACACTCACGCATCATTCATACTGCTAAAACACATTTATAACATTTTACATACACATAAGGACATAATAACACTATATGATAATAGTAGAACAGTTTAATGAATAACATTCTATTACTTTAGTGCACTCTAGTGGGCACAATCGAAAGTAAATCAGTCCCATATCCAACATTGACCTCTATCGGCTGATACATAAACTACGTGCGCGTCCAGTCTCGCGTCACCATCTGCCACTATCCAGCTCTGAGACACATCTCCCACTTAACCGCCTCCAAGGCAGGACGGTATAGGCTCTACGCCTCACATTCTGTAGTTAAAAACTGAAAAAGAAGAAAAAGGTACATGGGCAATGGCTGAACACGTACCGCCAGCGCTGTATCGGTGAACGTTACTCCCTGCGAGATGCTCGCTTCGTCGAAAGTATGCTAACATTACAAGCATCTGCGGTACGCATAAAAGTTAATCATCGATGACTAGGGAACTTCCGCTAGCCAGGTGCTGAGGACAGATCGCTTTACAACATCAGGCTCATCAACATCCGTGATGAACAGATCAGATAGTCCTCGTGCCAGGTGTGGATGTCGTTTGCTGCAGATTCCGCGGCCAGTCACTGCCTCATCGTTACGTCTACCGAAAGGTTATACACCGGAAAGTATTTATTTTTGCCGTAACACAGCACTAATGTGTTAAGTACACGGTGTTGTAGGAGTAATGGTTAATTAAATGAAGATGTACAGACTAATTAGATTAAAACAAACTAAAGACTACAGTCATTCAAATAAGGAAAAACTGCACTTGTTTCTTAAGTTTTCATCCATAGCACAACGCTTTTCCCGAATTTATTCTTTTTTTCAATTAATTTATTTACGTTAATATTTTTGGTAATGTTTGCACGTGTGATTTTCTGCCTCCCTTGTATTGTAGGTGTGTTTTCAGTGTTACACTCCAGTCGGAAAATAGGACAGAATGAATCTTTGAGTGTTAGAAGTAGTATTTTTGTTTGTCTACTTACAGATATTGTACCTCCACTATCGCACAGAATATCACATACACGCAAATCATTACTTAATTGTTCTCGTAATAAAAATATGCTACAAAGGCATCATGGCACTAGGGTTTTATTCAAAGTATATAATTGTCAGAGGTGTGTTGGTACGGCCAAACTTTCAGGAAACATTCCTCACACACAAAGAAAATATGTTATGTGGACATGTGTCCGGAAACGGTTACTTTCCATGTTAGTGCTCATTTTATTACTTCTCTTCAAATCACATTAATCATAGAATGGAAACACACAGCAACAGAACGTACCAGCGTTACTTCCAATACTTTGTTACAGGAAATGTTCAAAATGTCCTCCGTTAGCGAGGATACATGCATCCACCCTCCGTCGCATGGAATCCCTGATGCGCTGATGCAGCCCTGGAGAATGGCGTATTGTATAACAGCCGTCCACAATACGAGCACGAAGTGACTCTACATTTGGTACCGGGGTTGCGTAGACAAGAGCTTTCAGATGCCGCCATAAATGAAAGTCAAGAGGGTTGAGGTCAGGAGAGCGTGGAGGCCATGGAATTGGTCTGCCTCTACCAATCCGTCGGTCACCGAATCTGTTGCTGAGAAGCGTACGAACAGTTCGACTGAAATGTGCAGGAGCTCCATCGTGCATGAACCACATGTTGTGTCGTACTTGTAAAGGCACATGTTCTAGCAGCACAGGTAAAGTATCCGGTATGAAATCATGGCGGCGAATCGACGAAGTACAGTACATACTGACGAAACTAAAATGAGCTCTAACATGGAAATTAAGCGTTTCTAGACACATGTCCACATAACATTTTTTCTTTATTTTTGTGTGAGGAATGTTTCCTGAAAGTTTGACCGTACCTTTATATATATATATATATATATATATATATATATATATATATATATATATATAAAATTTACTTGTACCACTCTTGACTGTCACTGAATTGCCGATTACATCTTTCATATGTGAAAGTTAATACAGATATATGCAGAAAACACGTTTGAAAAAGTTCACTTTCACTATCTAGTTTAGCCCTGACAATTTTTTTTTCTTATGTTTTGTGGTGTACAAAAATTTCAAGCCCTTGCATAAAACCCATTGTATGTTAGTTTTAGATGTATTGGAGTACCTTAAGATATCCTCTGTTTTGGAATAGGTGTCCAGTGTTTTATGTGTGTTGCTACTGCTTGATTTTGTAAATTGGTTGTATGTGTAACAGTTGACATCTTCAGTGCATCTAATTTGAAAATTCCTGCCAGTTTGTGCTATGAAGCAACTCGAACAAGTTTTACATGTAGTTCTGTATATTGCTGAGTCTGAGAATTTATCTTTCTGGTATTGTTTAAGGCGTGGACTAGAGGGTCAATCAATTTATTTATCTTCGTTGATACAGCTGGTGTTTAGTGTACGTTTTTTGAGACATTGCACAGAACATGAAGTTTTGAAGCGGTCGCGAGTGTGGTGGGCGTATGAGTTCAGTGGCTGCAGAGGGCGGGCGGGGGGGGGGGGGGGGGGGGACGACGGATGAGAGATTTGGAGGGGGAGGCGTGGCCAGCGAATGTTGAAACCTTTTCTCCGCCCACTTTGCGGATAGGACACGCCTCGAACGGATAGTCTGTTGGGGGGACCTATGCGACAAGTAATGCAGGTGCAGAGGAATTGCAGGTCACCAGTGGCACGGGAGGAGGTCACTGGGGCACCTCGGCTGCGCTCTTATTGGCTGCTGTGCCGCTCTACCCCTTCCTCCCCCCAGCCCCGTACGATGCGCGCGCATCTGCCCGTTGCGGCGCGTGGAACATGTTGGAAGCGCTCTCCACCCCTGCAGAGGGCGCAGAGTTTTGTCTCTCTTGGTTGTGTCGAGAGCGGGCTTGCGATTGGTCGGCGGCGCGTCCCTCTGCAGAGCCTGCAAGCGTTTTACTTTTCTTTTCTTTTCCCGGAAAACCAGGACGTGGGTGGAGGAGCAGGCTTTAAATAGCCGAGCGACAGCTTGCACGATCTCGCAGCCCTGCCGCCGCCTGCCAGCATGTAAGTATGCTGCCCGCAACGCAACGCCGCTGTTTGGGCTGCGCACCTTGTGCATTCATTACAGACGCAAGTTTTTCACATTTGCATTGACTTCTTGCAGTAAGGTGCGCAGCCTGTATGAATTGTTTAAAAGACTTTATTGTCCGCGTGCAGCTGTTGAAGTTTTTATTTTCGTATTGTAATTTCGGTGTTACGGCATTGACATTATTACCAACAAACTCGCGAATCTGTTAACATGCTGGTTCTTACAAATATTCGATGCTGTATCACAGATATAGCTAACGGTATCCTTGCGTGTTTGCTCCCCACATGTAGCCTGCTAACACAGCATAGGTACATAAGTCACATATTCAAACATCATGTCAGCACGAAGGGCATTATGGTACAGAGAACATTTACAATTGAGACAACACCTACGATTACTGAAACAAAATGTCTAAATTTGTGCTGCTGACACCAATGCAACTAATTTCTCTGCAATGACTCCCTTCGTGCTCACTTGCAGTTTGGATCTATGGCACGCTATGTATATCCACAAACCTGTAATTAGTTAATAGGCTACCAACTAGTGCACATACCCTTGCCCGTGACGTGACATCTAAAATTTCTAAGTACGTGCTTGGTGACAGATCCCTGAGTTTGCTGTTCGTGTTATTGTTTCCTCCACATTATATATTCCTGGTAGGTTGTCTTTTACGTTTGTGGTTCCACGACAATTGTGAAACGCCGAAATTACCACAGTACAATAAAAGCACCTGCAAGCCGGAATCGGAAAACGGTGTCTTCTTTTGTTTCTGAGTTATTGTACAGTGATAATTTGGCTACCGAGCGTAGATTTCATTATTTACGTACCTGCAGTGTTTGCATAAGGATAACCTGTATTACTGAATGGCTGAAACGGTGATCTGGTTGTTGTTGCAGGCTGCCTAGCCAACTGCTTGCAGGGACAACGAAAGTCTGATTTACAGTATTTTAAAAATTTGGGAGCAAATTTATAAATATAAAATTTTCACACAATTTTGTCATTAAGAGGAATAATTTTACGATAAAACCTATAACACAGTAAGTGGTATATTAACATTAGAATTCTTATATATTTTGTGGCAGTTAACGAACAATATCCATCCAGTATCTGAGACTGACAGCACATGACGATTTCCAAGACACTTAAACACAGTCTCTGTCTGATTCCCTACACAAAATAATGAAACGAATAAAAGTTTGCTGTTCTATGGGTGTATCGTCTGAAAGCAATAAAACAAGCGTAACTAGTGTTTCGCGTTTGCAAATATACAGGTTTTACATGTCAAGAATTTAACGTATTGAATCATTTCTAAAGTTGTCGTACGTGTGAAGCAATTATATTCATGGGAGCTGGTTCCTTTAAAGGATCGGGGCGTGAAGTTACTGCTTGGTATCAAAATTACGCTTATTCAAGACCACTGAGCGAGCTGGCGCAGTGGTTAGCACACTGGGAGGGAGGAGGACGGTTCAATCCCGTCTCTGGCCATCCTGATTTAGGTTTTCCGTGATTTCCCTAAATCGTTTCAGACAAATGCCGGGATGGTTCCTTTGAAAGGGCACGGCCGATTTCCTTCCAATTCCTTCCCTAACCGAGATTGCGCTCCGTCTCTAATGACCTCGTTGTCGACGGGACGTTAAACACTAACCACCACCACTTATTCAAGACTCTGGTAGGGAAAGGAAAAATTTGATTTTCAGTATTTCATACAATTACTGAGCCAATTTATAAATTAAAAAATTTTATTATCTTCTCATTAAGAGGCGAAACTTATCGATAAAGTTATAATACAATAAGTCAAACATTAAAATCAGAAACATTTTACATGTGTTGAACAGCAGAGCTCACGGCACTCAAGGTAAGGGGACTGTATTCGTCCAGCGTTTGAGAATGACAGCACGTCACGACTTGCAACAAGCTTACACATAGTTTCAAACCTTTTTAAAGCTTTTTCTGACATCCCATTCTAAGTTATCAAAAGCTAATGACAAAGGTACAAATACCTGTGGTTTTCATTTGTTCACTTGCGAAGGTAGTTGAGGTCAGCCATCGCCAGTCGCATACTGCACACATTATGAATTCTTATACTGTACAAAAGTAACCTCGGTCGTAAATTCATAGGTGTGTATTATATCAGACTTCAAATATCATCATTTCGAAAGCCTTAAGAGCACGATTTTAGCGTAAGCGTGGAAGCTCTGATTGCTCTGTGGTAGTTACGTGAAATAGATGGAAAATAGAAATCAAACTATGGAAACGCTTCAGCCAATTATAGAACAGTAAATGTCACAAAATATAATGAATGTTCAGAATCTAGAATTACAGTGTGTGTGTGTGTGTGTGTGTGTGTGTGTGTGTGTGTGTGTGTGTGTGTGTGTGTGTGTGTACTGTAAGAATAATATGTTATTTTTGCAGTGTAAATTTCGTTATGTAAAATGTATAAATTGTCGAAGATATGTTCTACTTAGTATTATTATAAATGTAAGATGCAAAACTTATTTATAGTCGTATGTTTTGTTGAGTTTGTTGAACTATGGAACACAATTCTACTTAAAATCTAATTTTTACGAGACAAGTAAGACTTAACTACTTCTACATTTATTTCTGTGTCTATATCCGTACCCTACAAACTACTGTCAAATGAGTGGCAGAGACTACGTCCCATTGTACCACTTTCTACGGCTTCTTCCCGTTCCATTCACGTATTTTCTAAATACCGCTGCATGTGCCGCAATTAATCTAATCTTGTCCTCACGGTCCCTATGTGAGCGATAAATTGGGGGGTTGTAGTATATTCCTGTAGTCATCAGTTAAAGCCGGTTCTTGAAACTTTGTAAGTAGACTTTCTCGTCATAGTTTACGTCTGTCACTTGAACTTTTTCAACATCTCTGTGGCACTTTCCCAAGGGAAAAACAAACCTGGGACCATTCGTGCTGCCCTTCTTTGTATTTGCTGAATATCTCGTGTTAGTCCTATATGGCACAGGTCCCACATGCTTGACAAATATTCCACAACTGGTCCCACAGGTTTCAGCAGTATTCTAGAACAGGTCCCCTACACTTGAGCAATATTCTATAGAGGGGGGGGGGAGTGCAAGCGTGTTTTGGTTGATGTCTATTTTGTATATTGACTGAATTTTTCCAGTACTCTACGAATGAACCGGACCCTGCTGCCTGTTTTACCAATGATGAGTCTATGTGATCGTTCTATTTCATGTCCGTAGAAAGTGTTATTCCCAGATATGTGTATGGGTTGACAAATTATCTCTGGATTGAAAAAATGAGCATCGTAAATTTAAATGAAGTTCTTTTTTTCTTTTTTTTTTAAAGAAATAGTGGCTGTCTGGGTCGCTGATATATCAAGAGGTCTGGGATTCATGCCTCGTTAGGTTCTTAGGATTCCTTTTTTTCTTTTTTTTTCTCTCTCATCTCTGGCAATGTATGATTCATGTGAAAAATGTCGTGATGTCATGTTGCAATGTGGCACGGAGAGCCCATTAACCCTTTCATGGATAAAATTCATATTTTTCAGATTTTTAAAATATTAAGGTGATAACGTTTTCTTTTCAGTCCCATTATTATATTTTCACCACCAAAATATTTTTTTACGTTCTCCATTTTTTCACAACAGGAAGTGGGACACACATGTCCCATGAACCAACGCGAGATACCTTTTCTGCTGACTGACTGATTCTGTAATTTTATTTTTTTAGCCATAAACTGGATTTTGAGGAGAATAAAATAACTACAAATTATACATGCGTGTAATCTTTTTATTTGTGTAGAGCCAGTGTAAAAACTATTCATTACATTTCAGTTTTCCTGATACATGACGAATACTTACAAAACTTTACATTCCATGAAACTTGTAAAAACATGGTGTGGCACAAAGTGGTACACCACAAGCAGTGCAAACAACTTTTGTTCTCAGAATGAGATTTTCACTCTGCAGCGGAGTGTGCGCTGATATGAAACTTCCTGGCAGATTAAAACTGTGTGCCGGACCGAGACCTGAACTCGGGACCTTTGCCTTTCGCGTGCAAGTGCTCTACCAACTGAGCTACCCAATCACGACTCACGCCCCATCCCCATAGCGTTAGTTCTGCCAGTATCTCGTCTCCTACCTTCCAAACTTTACAGAAGCTCTCCTGCGAAGCTTGCAGAACTAGCACTCCTGCCTTTGCAGTGCAGTCCCGTTTTTTTCTCAGGTTCAGTACAGTCGTCCCTATATGGCAGCACCGTGCAGAGCAAGGTAACATATATCCCGACACTCGAACTGGCGCTCCAAGTTAGTGAGACATATATGACCCATCAACCACGAAAGGGTTGGGTATGTTGAGTCAGTTATAAGGTAGTGGCAAGACAAGGTCGTACCAAAGAGGACTGGACCACGCCCAATAAAGCGCTTTCGTTTGAAAATCGTCATTCGAGTTGCAGACAGCTATAGAGAATGATGGGGGTATTTGACCCACGTAAAGGAATTTAGTTACTAATCAGAGGAACAAATTCTTAAAAGCATGCAGTTGGTTCCTAAACTTTCCGTACGTGTGTCCGTAAGTCAGTGCAAGGATAATATGACATGTGGATGACTAAGTTTTATACGAAACCACATTTATCCTAATTTTTGCATTACACCATCTTACCCGAACTGGGCGGCAAGAATGATTCTTCTACTGGGCTTATTCCGTTTTGAGCTTTGATAGCTCCGTTTGAAACTTAATTATGTTTTAGCACGCTAAATAATTCAAATTAAGCGTTATATCAAATAAAACACAGAAATGAGGCATTAAGTCCAACGATGAACAACTTAAATCAGAATTTCAGATATTCATTATTTGCATAATTTTTTAAATTTATATCGTATGGCTAGGGCTCCCCGTCGGGCAGATGTTCGCCAGGTGCCGGTCTTTCAATCTGACGCCACTTCGGCGGCCTGCAGCCGATGAGGATGATAAGATGATGATGAAGACAGCACAACACCCAGTCGCTGGGCGGAGAAAATTGCCCGACCCAGCCGGGAATCGATGCCGGGCCCAGAGGATTGACAATCCATTCAGCTACCGGGGGCGGACATTTGCGTAAATACATGTCAAATACGTAATTATAGGGACTGTCCCATACGCCGTATCGTAAATGCTTTCAATAAGCGTCTTTGCAAAATTTCTCCGTGTCTTTCAAATTAATCGCACAGTAAAAAACTTTCAGTTTTGAATCAGCACCCGTGTCGTCACACTGATTCAGTTTCAGATGAAGAAAATTCAAGTTCCCTTTTAAAATTTGTACCTCGAGCCTTACTGGACACGCTTCCTTCCTCACAGTTGTTGTTGCTTTCCTATCTTCGCATTTTTTTTTAATCTTCGGTTTTTCCAATACTTGTTCGTACGCCGTCACAATTAGGGGGTGGGGGTGGGGGGGAGTAGATTTTCTTTTTCGGTATTTGTTAAAATGTTCAAATGTGTGTGAATTCATAAGGGACCAAACTGCTGAGGTCATCGGTACCTAGACTTACACACTACTTAAACTAAATCATGCTAAGAACAACGCAAACACAGCCATGCTCGAGGAAGGACTCTAACCTCCGGCGGGAGGGGCCGCACAATCCGTAACATAGCGCCCTAAACCACGCGGCTACCCCGCGCGGCGTGTCGGGATTTCAGCATCGCTTACTACACTCGGAACCTTATACTTATGTTAAAAATAAATTGTGATAAATTCATGGTAAACCCTTTAGCTGTCACATATTTTGCACAAGTCGCTACTAGTTTTGGTAAATGGCCATTATCAAGCTTTGCTGTCATAAACGACAGGAAACTTATACCATAATTTGAACAAAAGCAATTTGCTCTTTTAAGCCCACCTTAGTATTTAAAAATTTCTGTCAATATTAACTGTGTACTATAATTTACGTCAAGAAGCAAGTATTATTGCAAGAGATTTTTACGTACAGTGGTAGGCTTAAAAGAGAAAATTACTTTTGTTCAAATTATGGTATAACCTTGTTGTTTTTTTATCCCAGCTAAGCTTGATAATGATCACTGACCGAAAGCAGTAGCGAACTGCTTAAAATAAATAACAGTGAAGGTTTCACCGAGAATTTTAAGAATAATTTGGCGGCTGAGTGTCCCCACCTGCAAACATACATAAAGAAAAAAATAAACATGCAGTACTGTGGGGTTATATTGCACCGAACCATTCTGCGTTATATTACACCAGCGTGAACTGGTTAAATACATCACTTTTTCAAAACCCAGTTACTGTCCCTCATTGCGACACATTAAGTTTGAAACTTTGCTCAAAGGTGTCAACAAACTTCCTCTGTAGTGGTGGCAGCCTGTGACGTCACCGTTGGGCAAGGCGAAGCTTCGGACAGCAAGCTGTCGACACGTAGGAAAAAAGAGGACCCAAGTCAGAAGTTCTTGCGAGCTGTAAAGTGTATTAATGAGGTCACATTGGCACCAAATTTCACCAAAAGAGAAGGCCGAAACAGCCGCTCTTAACCACATTTCACACATTCTGACGTCTCTCCAATAGAGGTCACAACCGAAACTCTGAGTGTTGGAATCACTCGATTTTGTTGTGTGTTTCTGTATGTTCATCCTTGTGACTGGAGGTCAATGGGCTTCGGCCGTTCACTTATGCAAGAAAATGAAACACCTAGAGCCGTACTTATGATTTCATTTAGCGTATGGCTAACAGTTTCGGTGCACAATCTTTGAACCTTATCTGTTGAGGGGATTGACATAATATGTACACACGATGCATCAGTGGCCTACATCCATAACTGATTTGAGTCGATAGTTGTTTGGAGAGACAACATCGCGGTTACAGGTATTGTGCGAAAACCAGTTATTTAGATCCTGAGCAAATTGGGAGTATCATAACGGATACAGGGATTAGCGACCACAAGGCAGTTGCCGACAGACTGAATACCGTACCACCCACAACTATCAAAGAGAAACGCGACCTACATCTATTTAAAAAATCTGATAAAAACATTCTTGACGCCGTTTTGAGAGACGGTCTCCACTCCTACCGGTCTGATCATGTAAGCGTAGAAAAGATGTGGAATCATTTCAAAGAGATAACATCGACGGCAATTGAGAGATATCAAAAAGTCAGTATAAATTTGAAAACTGAATAAATCACGGAATAATGTAGATAAAGAGGTACAAATTGACACACATGCTTGGAACGCCATGGGGTTTTATTAGAATCAAAAAATTACAAAAGTTCAAAAAATGTCAGATGGGGCTTCATCTGATCAGAATAGCAATAATTAGCATAACAAAGTAAGACAAAGCAAAGATGATGTTCTTCACAGGAAATGCTCAATATGTCCACCATCATTCCTCAACAATAACTGTAGTCGAGGAATAATGTTGCGACCAGCAGTGTAAAGCATGTCCGGAGTTATGGTGAGGCATTGGCGTCGGATGTTGTCTTTCAGCATCTCTAGAGATGTCGGTCGATCACGATACATTTGCGACTTCAGGTCACCCCAAAGCCAATAATCGCACGGATTGAGGTCTGGAGACCTGGGAGGCCAAGCATGACGAAAGTGGCGGCTCAGCACACGATCATCATCAAACGACGCGGGCAAGAGATCTTTCACGTGTCTAGTAATACGTTTTTTTTGTTATAATAAAACCCCATGTCACTCCAAGCATGTGCGCCAGTTTTTACCTCTCTGTCTACAATATTCCTTGGTTTATTAAGTTTTTAAATTTATACTGAGATTTTGATCACCCGGTACACCACATAAATTAATAACTGATGGTGCTGATCCCCCATGGTACACAAAACGAGTCAGATCGCTGTTGCAGAAGCAACGGAAAAAGCATGACAAATTTAAAAGAACGCAAAATTACCGAGACTGGCAAAGTTTCGCAGAGGTTCGAAATATAGATGCTTTTAACAATTTCCACAACGAAACTGTCTTGGAATCTGGCAGAAAACCCAAAGAGATTCTGGGCATACATAAAACACACCAGTGGCAAAACGCAATCAAACGTTGACTGCGCCATAACAACGATGAAGTCACTGATGACAGTGCCACTAAAACAGAGTTATTAAACACGGTTTTCCGAAATTCCTTCACCAAAAAAGACGAACTAAATATTCCTGAATTCCAATCAAGAACAACTGTCAAGATGAGAAACATGGAAGTAGATATCCTCGGAGTAAGGAAGCAGCTTAAATCAATTAATAAAGGCAAGGCCTCCGGTCCAGATTGTATACCAGTCAGGTTCCTCTCAGAGTATGCTGATAAAATAGCTCCATAATTAGCAGTTATATACAACCACTCGCTCACAGAAAGATTCGTACTTAAAGACTGGAAAATTGTTCAAGTCACACCAATACCCAAAAAGGGAAATAGGAGTATTCCGCTGAATTACAGCCCACATCATTAACGTCGATTTGCAATAGGGTTTTGGAACATATACTGTGTGGAAACATTATGAATTACCTCGAAGAAAACGATTTATTGACACATAATCAACACGGATTCAGAAAACATCGTTCTTCTGAAACACAACTAGCTCTTTATTTACATGAACTAATGAGTCAAATTGATTCCATATTTCTGGATTTCTGGAAGGCTTTCGACACCGTTCCTCACAATCGTCTTCTAACCAATCTGCGTGCCTATGAAATATCGTCTCAGGTGTGCGACTGGATTCGTAATTTCCTGTCAGAAAGGTCACAGTTCGTAGTAATAGATGGAAAATCATCGAGTAAAACAGAAGTAGTATCCGGCGTTTCCCAAGGAAGTGTTGTGGATCCTCTACTGTTCCTCATCTATATTAACGACATAGGAGACAATCTGAGTAGCCCTCTTAGATTGTTTGCAGATGATTTATCTATGATATCAGTGTGGTGTGAAGAGTAGCAGTTCACCCTGAGTAAAGGCAAATGTGAAGTTATTCGCATGAGTACTAAAAGAAATCCACTAAATTTCGATTACGCGAAAAGTCACACAAATCTAACTAAATACTTAGGGATTACAAATACAAATAACCTAAACTGGATCACATAGATAATGTTGTGGGTAGAGCAAACCAAAGACTGCGATTCACCGGCAAAAACCCTTACAAGGTGTCTCTACTAAAGAGACTACGTACACCAAGCTTGTCCGCTCTCTTCTGGAGTATTGCTGTGCGGTGTGGGATCCGAATCAGGTGGGGTTGACGGATGACATCGGAAAAGTACAAAGAAGGCCGGCTCGTTTTGTACTGTCGAGAAATATGGGAGATAGTGCCACAAACGTGATACGTGAAATGGAGTGGCAGTCATTTCGTTGCGACGGGAACTTCTCATGAAATTTCAATCACCACTTTTCTTCTCCGATTACGAAAACATTCTGCTTGCACCCACCTACATAGGGAGAAATGATCATTACAATAAAATAAGAGAAATCAGGGCTCGCACAGAAAAATGTAAGTGCTCGTTTTTCCCGCGTGCCATTCGAGAGTGGAACGGTAGAGAGACAGCATGAAGGTGGTTCATTGAACCCTCTGCCAGGCACTTTATTGTGAACAGCATAGTAATCACGTACATCTACATCTACATGGACACTCTGCAATTCACAATTGAATGCCTGGCAGAGGGTTTACCGAACCATTTTCATACTACTTCTCTACCGTTCCACTCTCGAATGGCGCGTGGGATAAAGGAACACCTGAAACTTTCCGTTCGTGCTCTGATTTCTCTTATTTTATTATGATGATCATTTCTCCCTACGTAGGTGGGTGTCAACAAAATATTTGCGCATTCGAAAGAGAAAGTTGGTGATTGAATTTTCGCAAATAGATCTCGCCACAAGGAAAACCGCCTTTGTTTCAGTGACAGCCACCCCAAGTCGCGTATCATATCAGTGACACTCTCACCCCTATTGCGCGATAACACTAAACGAGCTGCCCTTCTTTGTACTTTTTCGATGTCCTCCGTCAATCCTACCTGGTAAGGATCCCATAACGCGCAGCAATATTTCAGCAGAGGATGGACAAGTGTAATGTAAGCTGTCTCTTTAGTGGGTTTGTCGCATCTTCTAAGTGTTCTGCCAACAAAGCGCAGTCTTTGTTTCGCCTTCATCACAATATTATCTATGTGGTCTTTCCAATTGACGTTCCTCGTAATTGTAATTCCTAGGTATTTAGTCGAACTGACGGATTTGTGCGATTTATCGTATACCCAAAATTTATCGGATTTCTTTTAGTACCTATGTGGATGATCTCGCACTTTTCTCTGTTAGTGCTGATTGCCACTTTTCACACCAATCAGAAATTCTCTCTAGATCATTTTGTAACTGGAACTGATCATCTGATGATTTTAGTAGACGGTGAATTACAGCGTCATCTGAAAACAATCCAAGGGGGGGCTGCTCAGATTATCACCTAGATCATTTATACAGGGTGTTACAAAAACATTCCTCACACACAAATAAAGAAAAGATGTTATGTGAACATGTGTCCAGAAACATCTTAGAACTCATTTTAGTTTCGTCAGTATGTACTGTACTTCCTCGATTCACCGCCAGTTGGCCCAATTGAAGGAAGGTAATGTTGACTTCGGTGCTTGTGTTGACATGCGACTCATTGCTTTACAGTACTAGCATCAAGCACGTCAGTACGTAGCATCAAGAGGTTAGTGTTCATCACGAACGTGGTTTTGCAGTCAGTGGAATGTTAACAAATGTGGAGTTGGCAGATGCCCATTTGATGTATGGATTAGCACGGGGCAATAGCCGTGGCGCGGTACATTTGTATCGAGACAGATTTCCAGAACGAAGGTGTGCCGACAGGAAGACGTTCGAAGCAATTGATCGGCGTCTTAGGGAGCACGGAACATTCCGGCCTATGAGTCGCAACTGGGGAAGACCTAGAACGACGAGGACACCTGCAATGGACGAGGCAATTCTTCGTGCAGTTAACGATAACCCTAATTGCTGCTGTACAAGGGCACGTTGACCACGTCACTGTATGGAGAGTGCTACCGGAGAACCAGTTTTTTCCGTACCATGTACAGTGTGTGCAGGCACTATCAGCAGCTGATTGGCCTCCACGGGTACACTTCTGCGAATGGTTCATCCTGCAATGTGTCAATCCTCATTTCAGTGCAAATGTTCTCTTTGCGGAAGAGGCTTCATTCCAACGTGATCAAATTGTAACTTTTCAAAATCAACATGTGTGGGCTGACGAGAACCCGCACGCTATTGTGCAATCATGTCATCAACACAGATTTTCTGTGAACGTTTGGGGAGGCATTGTTGGTGATGTCTTGATTGGGCCCCATGTTTTTCCACCTACGCTCAATCGAGCACGTTATGATTTGATACGGGATACTCTTCCTATGCTGCTAGAACATGTGCCTTTACAAGTACGACACATGTGGTTCATGCACGATGGAGCTCCTGCACATTTCAGTCGAAGTGTTCGTACGCTTCTCAACAACAGATTCGGTGACCGATGGATTGGTAGAGGCGGACCAATTCCATGGCTCTTGTCTACGCAACCCCGGTACCAAATGTAGAGACTCTTCGTGCTCGTATTGTGGACGACTGTGATGCAATACCCCATACTTCAGGGCTGCATCAGCGCATCAGGGATTCCATACGACGTAGGGTGGATGCATGTATCCTCGCTAACGGAGGACATTTTGAATACTTCCTGCAACAAACTGAAGTCACGCTGGTACGTTCTGTTGCTGCGTGTTTCCGTTCCATGATTAATGTGATTTGAAGAGAAGTAATGAAATGAGCTCTAACATGGAATAAGCGTTTCCGGACACATGTCCACATAACATATTTTCTTTCTTTGTGTGTGAGGAATGTTTCCTGAAAGTTTGGCCTTACCTTTTTGTAACACCGTGTATAAATCAGGAACAGCAGAGGGCCTATGACACTACCTTGCGAAACGGCAGATATCTCTTCTATCCTACTCGATGATTTACCGTCTACCACCGCGAACTGTGACCTCTCTCAGAGGAAATCACGAATGCAGTCACACAACTGAGACGATATTCCATATGCACACAATTTGATTAATAGTCGCTTGTGAGGAACAGTACCAAAAGCCTTCTGGAATATGGAATCGATCTGAGACGTATCCGTATATGGAGATAAATCGTGTATACGGATGGTATTAACCCCCTCAACATCAGCTAATGCCTGAAGATAGTGCTCTGAAGCACGGAAACTGGTAGCCATACAATAAATGACATGATAAGGACAGCTGTAGGTGTTTTAATTCTTACATTTCTTGTGGGTGGCCGAATACCCACCAGACCTCTCAGAATCGGCAAGGGGTGGCGTAAAGTGTTCAATAAAGGTCCCGCTTTCCCTGGAGCGTTTATTCCCACACATTTCCCGGTCAAAAACGACATTTCGCGCTGAAATGAGCAACAGGAGATGTTCTTGACACCCTTTGGCATTTCTGACACGTAGGGCGTTCCAACCCTTCTCTGACGACACTGGAGGACTGTATCCCTACTGAACGTGATCACATCCCTTTGGAGCGCAGCGAGACTGCAATTTTTGCTCTCATGTATAGGCTGGAACCACTAGAGCCATTCAAAAGCATTCGACGAATTTTAAAATTTATCCGAAGCATCAAAGCGTACTTACGCTTTTTCAACAGTTCTGATTTTCGCCCTACTGTGCCGTGATCGCACGGGAGCGCGATATTAACATGCACGTGGATAAAACGGCACAGCGTCCCTCCGGAGCCCCCGAAATCGGCAACACCCTCGGTTCCACCCACTCAACTCTGATGAACACATTATGAATGTATCTTAAAAAATGTCGACATCAAATGAGCCTGCCCGTTGCTCTGCAGCCTGTGGGTTAGGCAACCGCTTCGGCACACCTTTAGTGCTGTTTGCCTACCTTCAGGTACTACACCAACCGTCGGACTCAAGTGGTGTCGAAGTTATTCACTCGATGACTAGTTTCTGGCCGATACCCGTTTGCAAGCCATCGTAACATTGTCAAAAATGATACTTCCTAAAATGCAAAAACTATGTCAACTTTGCACTAGTTTTACGATGTGCATTACAAAACAAAACAAAAACTGTTGCTAACGTCGACACTACTTCAGTCTGATGGGTGCTGTAAGTCATAGAATGAAGGCTTTCGTGACCGGATGACGTAGCTGCTGGTAAACCTTTGGGGATGTGAGGTCGTTGTCCAACAAATTTTTATGCTCCTGACGTTTCGTCCAGGACTGCGCTGGAGATCCTCAGAGGCGTTCCTCCGCTGACTCTTGCCGACTGACCTGTCGGACGTCCGAGATCGACATATATACTGTAGGAAAGGGGAGGGTGGGGCGTGGTCGAAGTAACACGTGATGAGCAGAGACAACTATCTATTATCGCCTTCTCAAAGATAAAATTGTGCAGCGATTCTGCAGAGCTATTGTCCGTGTGTCGCTATGTTTCATTGCCTCCTCTTTCCTATCAAGATTATCCAGATACTTATAGATTTCAATGGCTTCTACACATAGTCGTGGATAATAATTAGACGTTGCAGATAAAATTTCTGTTTCAGAAAATTTCCCTTCTTGGTTTCCTGACTGAAGAGCGTGCTCTGCTACAGCTGATTTCTTTACTTTTATTTTTCCTAGGGCATAAAAGCCTTTGCCGACTACGAAAAGTGGAGAAATCAGCTGTAACGGACCATGTTCTTCAGTCAGGAAACCACGAACTTTCTGAAACAGAAATTTTATCTACAGCGTCAGATTATTATCCGCGAAATTCATAAACATCAGGATAATTTTAATAGGAAAGAGGAGGCAATGAAACTTAGCGACATGTGAACAGTACCTCTGCAGAATGGGGCAATTTTTTGACGACAATCGATAGTTACGTTTTACCTATGACAAGGATTATCTCTACGTGTTACTTCGACCAGCCCCCCCCCCCCCCACCCGGTTTCCTATAGTATATACACTACGAGACGTTTAATTGCTACACCACGAAGATGACGTGTGACACACGCGAAATTTAACCGACAGGAAGAAGATGCTGTGATATGCAAATGATTGGCTTTTCAGAGCATTCACACAAGGTTGGCGCCGGTGGCGACACCTACAACGTGCTGACATGAGGAACGTCTACAACCGATTTCTCATACACAAACAGCAGTTGACCGGCGTTGCCTGGTGAAACGTTGTTGTGATGCCTCGCGTAAGGAGGAGGAATGCGTACCGTCACGTTTCCGACTTTGATAAAGGTCGGATTGTAACCGATCGCGATTGCGGTTTATCGTATCGAGACATTTAACAACGCGTTGGTGGAGATCCAATGACTGTTAGCAGAATATGGAATCGATGGGTTCAGGAGGGTAATACGGAACGCTGTGCTGGATCCCAACGGCCTCGTATCACTAGCAGTTGAGATGACAGGCATCATATCCGCACGGCTGAAACGGATCGTGCAGCCATGTCTCGATCTCTGAGTCAACAGATGGGGACGATTGCAAGACAACAACCATCTGCACGAACAGTTCGACTAGGTATGTAGCAGCATGGACTATCAGCTCGGAACCCGAGGCTGCGGTTGCCTTTGACGCTGCATCAGACAGAAGCGCCTGCGATAGTGTACTGAACGACAAACCTGGGTGCGCGAATGGCAAAACGTCATTTTTTCGGATGATTACAGGTTCTTTTTGCAGCATCATGATGGCCGCATCCGTGTTTGGTGACATAGTGGTGAACGCTCATTGGAAGCGTGTATTCGTCATCGTCATACTGGCGTATCACCCGACCTGATGGTATGGGGTGCCATTGGTTACACGTTTGGGTCACCTCTTGTTCGCATTGACGGCACTTTGAACAGTGGACGTTTCAGATGTGTCACGACCCGTGGCTCTACCCTTCATTCGATCCCTGCGAAAACCTACATTTCAGCAGGATAATGCACGACCGCATGTTGCAGCTCCTGTACGGGCCTTTCTGGACACAGGAAATGTTCTACTGCTGCCCTGACCAGCACAGTCTCCAGATCTCTCACCAATTGAGAACGTCTGGTCAATGGTGGCCGAGCAACTGGCTCTTCACAATACGCCAATCACTACTCTTGATGAACTGTGGTATCGTGTTGAAGCTGCATGCGCAGCTGTACCTGTACACGCCATCCAAGCTCTGTTTGACTCAATGCCCAGGCGTATCAAGGCCGTTATTAGGGGCAGAGGTGGTTGTTCTGGGTACTGATTTCTCGGGATCTATGCACCCAAATTGCGTGAAAATGTAATCACATGTCAGTTCTAGTATGATATAATTGTCCAATGAATACCCGTTTATCATCTGCATTTCTTCTTGGTGTATCAATTTTAATGGCCAGTAGTGTATATCGCTCTCGGACGTCCGACCGGTCACTAGGCAGGACTCAGTGGAGGAGCGACTTTGAGGACTCCAGCGCAGTGCTGGACGAAACGTTTGAGCAGAAAAGTTTCCTTTACAACGACCTCACATCCAGAAAGATTTACCAGCGGCTGTTGTAGTGCCTGAAGGTAGGCGAACAGCATCAAAGGGGTGTCGAAGCGGTAGTGTAACCTAGAGCATCATCCACGTTAATTTGATGTGGAAATTTTTGCAGATACATTTCTAAAATGCTAGTCAAAGTTGTGTGGGTGGCACCGACGGTATTGCCGAACTCGGTGCTCTAGGGGCTCACTTCGTGCCCACTCCACCGTCAAACGAGAGGGATGAAAAAGCATAATTCCTATTTGATGCTTTGGATCACGTTCAAAATTCTTCGAATGGTTCTGTACGGTCCCTAGCGGTAAAAACGTCTACGAGAGGGCTAAAGTCGCAGTCGCTCATCCGAATGCAAACCGATTGAGGTGCCAGGTCAGAGGGGTGTTCTGAACACAATTTCGACACAAAGCAAATCAATAGGGGTAGGCTAGCAATAGAACAGTGCATCACCATTGACTAGACACTCATTTATTGAACACATAAGTCACGTATTACCCAAAAGGAACAATCAGTACAAATTACAAATAATATTCTTTTCCTTTAAGTCACTCAAACATTTAAACAGGCAAATAGCAATCATTTAGCTGAAAGCCTTTTAAGAAAGCAAGACTAGAAATTTTGAATGATAAAATTATAATTAAATATTTACTATTAAAAACAGTCTTGATCACGGTTTATTTATCAAGGTGACCGGTTTCGACCACTACTGTGGTCATCTTCATACCATTGAGTGATTCTCTAACAGAAAGAGAACCTGTTAAAACTCGCTAAAATGGAACATGCACCCGACACAATAAAATTGATAATAAAACTAAAACATCGTGGCTACTTCCCTTGTTGCATCCGTGTCTTCCAAGGTGCATCTCCACATAGTCGTAAAAATATAAAAGACTCTAAAATGTTGTCTCCTATGGTGTTCAACATCTAACCACATGGCTCTCTCTATCGCCGTAATAAAATAACTTTTTCAAACGTTTCACTGGTTTCTTTTAGTAACTACATTTTTAGCAATTGGTAGGATACCATCATTTCATGAGGTCCGTGGAACATGTATGCGTTACCTGTTTGTAAAGACATCTCAGTGACTTCCTTGTTTACTTGCGCGTGAGCTCACTCGAGTTTCACTGTCGTGTCTGGCTACGTGGTGTGTGGCATCAACGAAGGCGGACGGGTGGTTCATGACGATAGCGTAGAGAGCCATGTGGTTAGATGTTGAACACCATAGGCGACGCCATTTTAGAGTTTTTTTATATTTTGACGACTGTGTGGAGATGCACCTTGGAAGACACAGCTGCAACAAGGGAAGTAGCCACGATGTTTTAATTTTATTATCAATTTTATTGTGCCTGGTGCATGTTCCATTTTAGAGAGTTTTAACAGGTTCTTTTACTTTTTATTGTTCTTCCGAAACGCGTCAGTCTTAGTGTTTTACACTATAAACAAGTGGTTGAGCCGATATATTTTTAACACTGACATTTACAACCACGACCTCTGATCCACTAAGGATAAAATCAAAACTGCCTCAAGAAGTCACAATTTTACCTCTCCTCTTAAGGGGAGCACCACCTTTTCACAAGGAGCTTTCAGGGACTGGAATGCGTCCTGCCGGTCTGTCGATTCTGAATTTTCCAGCCAGCATACCGTAAACGACCGTCTCCATAGCTGAGTAGCTATTCCAAATGGCTGCCGTGCGGAGGACCCTGGTTCGATTCTCGGTACTGCCGGACGTCTTTCCTTGTGCGAGGACAGGTACCGAGTACATTCGTCCTCGTCAGACCAACTGAAGAGATGCTTCACTGATTAGTGGCCAACGCACAGCTTTGAAATGATTGCAACCACAGCCGAATTTGTGAACTTGTGCACGTTGAATAAAACGCCTTCCACTCCGGCTGTTAAAATACTTTTTTGAACGACCACGACGGGTTTCGCTTTTCTTAAAATGCATTACCAGGTGATATTTTCTTTTAAATCACTGTAGTATACGGCAAAAACAGATCTAGCCAAGCCCCTTCGTTCATCGTATTGGTTTGACGATGAACGATGAGACTTGGCTGTAGCTGTTATTCCTGTATACTACAATGGTTCAAAAGGTAATATCACATGATGACGCTGTTTAGCGGTCATAACCTCAACGTTGAGCGCTTCAATGGAGCATTTTAAGAATGCGGAACTGGGTGTGAGCTTTCATTAAAACATTTTTTCACCCTGACTGGAATATTTATTACTCAACATGCGATTAGTAGCGGTTCTGAATCGAGAAATTCGAAAGCGACCGATAGAGAAACATCTAATGACTCCACTGGCAGATGATGGCACGGCGGTCGGCCGCACCTGAGTGGCATGCCTAAATCTGGAACGTGCAACTTCACCGCTCCTTACACCACTGACAGTTTCTTTCATTCTCTCCTCGTACCATTTTGATTTCTGAGATATTTCCGTTCTAACAATACGTCGCGGAAAAATCAACGAACGCGTCAGTGTGTTTGTCCGCAGAATAGACCCCCTGTCTGAGGCTGGGCAGAAACGTTGTATCCGATGCCGGGGACAACACGTTAGGCCTACTTCTACATCTACATCTACATTTATACCCTGCAAGCCATCCAAAGGTGTGTCGCGGAGGGCACTTTACGTGCCACTGTCATTACCTCCCTTCCCTGTTCCAGTCGCGTATGGTTCGCGGAAAGCGTCCGTGCGCGATCGAATCTCTCTAATTTTACATTCGTGATCTCCTCGGGAGGTATAAGTACAGAGAAGCAATATATTCGATACCTCATCCAGAAACGCACCCTCTCGAAAGCTGGACAGCAAGTTACACCGCGATGCAGAGCGCCTCTCTTGCAGAGTCTGCCACTTGAGTTTGCTAAATATCTCCGTAAGGCTATCACGCTTACCAAATAACCCTGTGACGAAACGCGCCGCTCTTCTTTGTATCTTCTCGATCTCCTCTGTCAACCCGACCTGATACGGATCCCACACTGATGAGCAGTACTCAAGTATAGCCGGCCGCGGTGGTCTAGCGGTTCTAGGCGCTCAGTCCGGAGCCGCGCGGCTGCTACAGTCGCAGGTTCGAATCCTGCCTCGGGCATGGATGTGTGTGATGTCCTTAGGTTAGTTAGGTTTAAGTAGTTCTAAGTTCTAGAGGACTGATGACCACAGATGTTAAGTCCCATAGTGCTCAGAGCCATTTGAACCTACTCAAGTATAGACCGAACGAGTGTTTTGTAGTCCACCTCCTTTGTTGATGGACTACATTTTCTAAGGACTCTCCCAATGAATCTCAAACTGGTACCCGCCTTACCAACAATTAATTTTAAATGATGATTCCACTTCAAATCGATCCGCAAGCACACTCCCAGATATTTTACAGAAGTAACTGCTACCAGTGTTTGTTCCGCTATGTTGAGAGTCAGTTGCCACTCCCTGCACCAAGTACCTATCCGCTGCAGATATTCCTGCATTTCGCTGCAATTTTCTAATGCTGCAACTTCTCTGTATACTACAGCATCATCCGCGAAAAGCCGCATGGAACTGCCGACACTATCTACTAGGTCATTTATATATATTGTGAAAAGCAACGGTCCCATAACTCTCCCCTGTGGTACGCCAGAGGTTACTTTAACGTCTGTAGACGTCCCTCCATTGAGAACAACATGCTGTGTTTTGTTTGCTAAAACCTCTTCAATCGAGCCACACAGCTGATTTGACATTCCGTAGGCTCTTACTTTGTTTATCAGTCGACAGTGCGGGGCTGTATCGAACGCCTTCCGGAAGTCAAGGAAAATGGCATCTACCTGGGAGCCTGTATCTAATATTTTCTGGGTCTCACGAACAAATAAAGCGAGTTTGGTCTCACACGATCGCTGTTTCCGGAATCCATGTTCATTACTACAGAGTGGATTCTGGGTTTCCAGAAATGTTCTAAAATTCTACTACAGATCGATGTCATAGATATAGGCCTACAGTTTTGCGCATCTGCTCGACGACCCTTCTTGATAACTGGGACTACCTGTGCTCTTTTCCAATCATTTTGAACCTTCCGTTCCTCTAGACTTGCGGTACACGGTTGTTAGAAGGGGAGGCAAGTTCTTTCGCGTACTCTGTGTAGAATCGAATTGGTATCCCGTCAGGTCCAGTGGAATTTCCTCTGTTGAGTGATTTCAGTTGCTTTTCTATTCCTTTGACACTTATTTCGATGTCAGCCATGTTTTCGTTCGCGCGAGGATTTAGAGAAGGAACTGCAGTGTTGTCTTCCTCTGCGAAACAGCTTTGGAAAAAGATGTTTAATATTTAGCTATTAGAATATAGATAAGTTTCGTTGAGAAAGAAATTCTATTTATTCTTGATTCATGCATATGTTAATCATTATAATTCCCTGAGATGGCGTGACTGTAAACACATATACAAATGACGGTAGTATCGTGTAGAAAATGTGTGGAAGGTCAGGGCTTTGACGGGGGTATCGCTTGTACTCAGTTGATTCATATGGAACGGTTTCGTATGTGATTACGTTCGCACGACGGGAATTAGCAGCTTTGAACACGGAACAGTAGGTGGAGCTAGACATTCCGTTTCGGAATGTCAAGAGTGTGGCGAAAATACCAGATTTCAGGCATTACCTCTCACCACTGACAACGCAGTGGCCGACGGCATCTACTTAACGACCGAGAGAAGCACTGTTTCCATAAATTTGTCAGTGCTAACAGACCAGCAACGATTTGTGAAGTAACGTCAGAAATCAATGCGGGACGCACGAACGAACATATCCGTTACGGCAGGCTGGAGAAATTTGGCGTTAATGGCCTATAATAGAAGACGATCGACTCCTTTGCTAACACCACGACGACATCACCTGCAGCATTACCATGTACAGGGTAAAAATTTTAAGTTGACAAACCGGAATAACTCGAAAAATAAGCTCTACACGAAAAATAGTGTACAATAGTTCAGTATTTTCGAGAGGGACATCTGCTGGTTTAATATTTCAAATGGGAACCCCTATTTTTCATTGAAGAATCAGATTCTACATAAAAAACTACGTAAATTTTGTCTTAAACATTTGTTTTAATTCTTGGTAGTTGGCGTTGAATTCAAGAAAATACATTTTCTCATTTTTGTGCGGAAAATGGCTACGGATAAATAAAAAATACTTATTTTCTTCGTAAATTTTGATTCGCTAAAACTAAAACTCTCCCACTCTCCCCATAGAGGGTGGAGGGGTGGGGGTGAGAGAGAGGCATTAGAGTTTTACAAACGTTGACCCAAATATTAATTTTTTCCGCACATTCGGATTAGTTTTGTTTGTTTTGTGCTCATGAGGCCACACAACTTATAATTATCAAACAAATCATCTAACTAGCTAACTAACTAACCAAACATCCTACGAAGTAAATACGTATTTTTTATTTATCGGTAACCATTTTCCACGCAAAAATGAGAACAATAATTTTCTTGAATTAGAACGCCAACTACCAACAATCTGAGCAAATGTTTAAGGCAAAATGTACGTAGTTTTTTATGTAGAGTCTGATTCTGCAATAAAGAATGGGGGTTCCCATTTGAAATTTTAATGTTGCCTCCCACCCTACCCCCAGGGGGCTGGGGTGGCGGGCTAATTTTAGCACCAGCAGATGCCCCCTCGAAAATAATCAACTTTTGTTTCTACACATTGTTTTGCGTGAAGCTTATTTTTCGCGTTATTCCGGTTTGTCAACTAAAAATGTACACATCTACATCTACATGACTACTCGCTAAAACTAAAACTCTCCCACTCTCCCCATAGAGGGTGGAGGGGTGGGGGTGAGAGAGAGGCATTAGAGTTTTACAAACGTTGACCCAAATATTAATTTTTTCCGCACATTCGGATTAGTTTTGTTTGTTTTGTGCTCATGAGGCCACACAACTTATAATTATCAAACAAATCATCTAACTAGCTAACTAACTAACCAAACATCCTACGAAGTAAATACGTATTTTTTATTTATCGGTAACCATTTTCCACGCAAAAATGAGAACAATAATTTTCTTGAATTAGAACGCCAACTACCAACAATCTGAGCAAATGTTTAAGGCAAAATGTACGTAGTTTTTTATGTAGAGTCTGATTCTGCAATAAAGAATGGGGGTTCCCATTTGAAATTTTAATGTTGCCTCCCACCCTACCCCCAGGGGGCTGGGGTGGCGGGCTAATTTTAGCACCAGCAGATGCCCCCTCGAAAATAATCAACTTTTGTTTCTACACATTGTTTTGCGTGAAGCTTATTTTTCGCGTTATTCCGGTTTGTCAACTAAAAATGTACACATCTACATCTACATGACTACTCTGCAATTCACATTTAAGTGCTTGGCAGAGGGTATACACCCTGTATATTGGGCCTTAGACGAGTGCAAAACCGTGGTCTGATCAAATGAGTCCCGATTTCAGTTCGTAAGAGCAGATGGTAATACTTTGAACATAGCTGCAAAAGTTCAGTGACCGTGTCTGAATTATATTAGAACAAATAAGCCCTCGGACAAATATTAGCTCAAAATTGATCAGGTTTCGACACTACTATGAGCCTCGTCTTCAGAATTAACTTAACTGTTCTAAAACATATTAGGTATATAATACATTAATAAAATTAAAGTTTGTACTGACTGCAAAGAGATACAGTACTTAGAAGTCACAGTTAAAAAAGAATAAGCGGGGAAGGCGACGTCATGAGTAGTTGTAAATATAATGGCGAGCAGCTAAGGGCTGTTCGTACTTTAGTGAACAAGCTTTGCAACAAGACTGAGATGCCCACGTTAGAAAGTGTGGGCAAGTAAACATGGTGTTGCTACGAGCGCCATCTAGCAGCCGCAGAAACAACTAGGCTACTGTACATTCAGAATTAGACACATGAAACTGTGCTGAAGCTGATTCAGGCATAACGTAAGCACTAATAATAATAGGATGAAGTTACATATTTATTTGCTTTAAACAGAGATACATTTTGTAACGTAAAAAAACGTTAGTTTTGACATACAAGAAAACTGCAAAGATGTAACAGGTAAACAACATTTCGGCTAACTGCATGAGGAAATCTGAATCAAAGATCAAACAATGGCTTTTTACAGTCGAAAATGATTTTATTTCGCAGCTTCATCTGTTCGTTGAGAATGATGACATCATGACGAGAGAGGTGTATGAAAATCTCCAATTCCCCTAAAACATCTAAAATACGCCCCTTCTTTTCGGTATGCAGAAAATTGCTATCGCATACGGCATTAGGCACGTATCCAGTAATTAAGAGATTTCCAGTCAGTACAAACTTTAATTTTATTAATGTATTATATACCTAATATGTTTTAGAACAGTTAATTTAATTCTGAAGACGGCGCTCATAGTAGCGTCGAAACCTGGTCTATTTTGACCTAATATTTGTGACCGAGGGCTTATTTGTTCTAATATAGCAGATGGTAATGCTCTTGCGTGCGTAGATACCATGAAGCAATGGATCTAGAGTGTCAACAAGGCTCTGTGCAAGGTGCTTGTGGCTCCATAACAGTGTGAGCCGTGTTTCTACAGAACAGACTGGGTCCCCTGGTCCAGCTCAAACGATCATTGACTGAAAATGGTTATGTTGCGCTAGTTGCAGACCATTTGAAGCCGTTGATGGTCTTCATGTTCCTAAAAATCCGTGGAATCTTTATGGGTGACAAAGCGCCATATCACCGAGCCACAATTGTCCGCGACTGTGTTGAAGAACATTCTGGGCAGTCTGAGCGAATGATCTGGCTATCCAGATCGCCCAACGTGAGTCCCATCGAAAATATACGGCACATTATCCACAGATCAGTTCATGCACAAAATTTTCACTGGGAACATTTTCGCAGTTAGAGACAGCACGGCCGACTATTTCTTCAGGGGACTTTCAACGACTCGAATCGATGCCTCGTTTTTATCTCCCTATAATAATTCCAATCCCAAAGAAAGCAGCTGCTGACAGATGTGAAAATTAACCAACTATCAGTTTAATAAGTCACAGCTGCAAAATAATAACACAAATTCTTTACAGACGAATGTAAAAAATGGTAGAAGCCGACCTCGGGGAAGATTAGTTTGGATTCCGTAGAAATATTGGAACACCTGAGGCAATACTGACCTTACGACTTATCTTAGAAGAAAGATAAAGGAAAGCCAAACCTACGTTTCTAGTATTTGTAGACATAGAGAAAGCTTAAGACAATTTTGATTGGAATACACTCTTTCAAATTCTGAAGGTGGCAGGGGTAAAATACAGGGAGTGAAAGGCTATTTACAATTTGTATAGAAACCAGATGGCAGTTATAAGAGTCAAGGGGCACGAATGGGAAGCAGTGGTTGGGAAGGGAGTGTGACAGGGTTGTAGCCTCTCCCCAATGTTATTCAATCTGTATATTGAGCAAGCAGTAAATGAAACAAAAGAAAAATTTGGTGTAGGTATTACAATCCATGGAGACAGCAAAGGACTTGGAAGAGAAGTTGAACGGAGTGGATAGTGTCTTGAAAGGAGGATATAAGATGAACGTCAACAAAAGCCAAACGACGATAATGGAATCTAGTCGAATTAAGTCGGGCGGTGCTGAGGGAATTAAATTAGGAAATGAGACACTTGAAGTAGTAAAGGAGTTTTGCTATTTGGGGACGAAAATAACTGATGATGGTCGAAGTAGAGAGGATATAAAATGTAGACTCGCAATGGCAAGGAAAGCGTTTCTGAAGAAGAGAAATTTGTTAACATCGAGTATAGATATAAGTGTCAGGAAGTCGTTTCTGAAAGTAATTGTGTGGAGTGTAGCCATGTGTGGAAGTGAAACATGGACGATAAATAGTTTGGACAGGAAGAGAATAGAAGCTTTCGAAATGTGGCGCTACAGAAGAATGCTGAAGATTAGATGGGTAGATCACATAACTAATGAGGAGGTATTAAATAGAATTGGGGAGAAGAGGAGCTTGTGGCACAACTTGGCAAGAGGAAGAGACCGGTTGGTAGGACATGTTCTGAGGCATCAAGGGATCACAAATTTAGCATTGGAGGGCAGCGTGGAGGGTAAAAATCGTAGAGGGAGACCAAGAGATGAATACACTAAGCAGATTCAGAAGGATGTAGGTTGAAGTAAGTACTGGGAGACGAAGAAACTTGCACAGGATAGGGTAGCATGGAGAGCTGCATCAAACCAGTCTCAGGACTGAAGACCCCAACAACAACAACAGTTACATTAATGTGACCACCCGTCAGAAGCCTAAATAACCACCTTTTGCACTGTGGATCGCTGCACGACGTGCAGGAAAAGAGTGAATGAGATTCAGGAAGGTGCTGAAAGAGATGAGCAGCATATTGACCCAATGCTGTGATCAGCCGCGCTACGTTTCTCGGTTGAGGATAAAACGTGGCTCACATGAAAAGGGCACTTGTTGCCACTGAGTGGACCTCAGGTTGAGGTACTGGCGTGCGTATTCCAGCTTTGGTCACCAATGACCCGCAGGCAGCATGTGTGCATGAACTAGGAGCATTCGCCGAACGCTCGTCGAGGAGACACTGTTAATAGCACCTTGGTTCACCTCGGCAGTCAGCTGCTCTACAACTGCACGTTTATTCGCCAGTGCACATCTTTGCAGCCGTCGTTCACCCCTGACATCTTCGCTATGTGAGCAAAAGTATCCGGACACTCCCAGAAACATACGTTTTTCATACTGGGTGCATTGTGTTGCCACCTACTGCCAGGTTCTCCATATCAGCGACCTCACCAGTCACTAGACATCATGAGAGAGCAGAATGGGGCGCTCCGCGGAACTCACGGATCAAGTTGTCAAGTGATTGGGTGTCACTTGTGTAATATGCCTGTATGCGACATTTGCACTCTCCTATACATCCCTAGGTCCACTGTTTCCGATGTGACAGTGAAGTGGAAACGTGAAGGGACACCTACAACAGAAAAGCGTACAGGCCGACCTCGTCTGTTTACTGGCAGAGACCGCCAACAGTTGAAGAGGGTCGTATTGTGTAATAGGCAGACATCTATCCTGACCATTACAAAAGAATTCCAAACTGCATCAGGATCCACTGCAAGTACTACGATAGGTTGGAGGTGAGAAAACTTGGAATTCTTGGTCGAGCGGCTGCTCATAAGCCACACATCACGCCGGTAGATGCCAAACGACGCCTCGCTCGATGTAAGGAGCATAAACATTGGACGATTGAACAGTGCAAAAACGCTGTGTGGACTGACGAATCACAATACACTGTGTGGCGATCCGATGGCAGGGTATGGCGAATGTCCGGTGAACGTCATCTGCCAGCGTGTGTGGTGCCAACAGTAAAAGTCGGAGGCGGTGGTGTTATGGTGTGGTCGTGTTTTTCACGGAGGGGGGTTGTACGCCTTGTTGATTTGCGTGGAACTATCACTTACACACACAGTGGTTACGGCTACTACAAGCCACACCACAAGTTGGGAAACGGGGCCAAATTTCTAATAGTTTACTGTCCAGTTGAGATTTTCACACACAAATGTTTTATTCGTATCTTACAGAAGTAACAGTACGGCAGTAAACAAACTTTCAAAACATGCCGATAACGGCAATCAAGTAATTTATAGCAATACAATCATTATTAAAAAAAAATTCTTTCTTAAAAAAATAGAAGTAACAGTACGACAATCAACAACTTTTCAAAACACGCCGCTAACGGCAATCAAGTAATTTACAGCAATGCAACAGTTTAAAAATTTCTTTTAAAAGTAGAATCAAGTCATTTATAGCAATACAACAGTTTAAAGTTAAAAAAGAACAAACACGGAAGTTAACAGTACTGCAATAACGGCCTTTCAAAAACACCGCCTACGGCAATCAAGTAATTTACAGCAATGCAACAGTTTAAAAATTTCTTTTAAAAATAGAATCAAGTCATTTATAGTAATACAACAGTTTTAAGTTAAAAACAAAAAACACGGAAGCTAACAGTACTGCAATAACGGCCTTTCAAAACACGCCGGTCACGGCAATCGAGTAATTTATAGCAATATGACAGTTTAAAAATTTAAAGAAGATTGATAAACAGGCTACTAAAGTAAATACAGAACTTTGTTAATAAAGTACGGTGAGGTAGTGAAGCTACCAAAACCGCCGTTAAAAAAAAAAAAAAAATCTCAGCAAACACAAGATTACTGGTAATAAAGGAATGGAGGAATTTAAAAAGTTTTTGAAACAAAAGTGTTTCTGGAATATCATTAGAACATAACAGATATGACGGACCCGGGTAAGGCGGCCTCAAATCACCCACTCAGAGATGCTCAGGCTAGACAGAATACTGACCAATTTAAATACGCCCGTAAACACATTTGCCGCTCTCAGGCTGGTCACTGCACCGACTTTCAGCCAGCGAAAACTTGTTACAAAATGGCTTAACTTGCTGACAGAATTAGAGCTAACCTCGTGCAAGGAAACATTACACCACACAGTCCTGAATGAGCGGCCACATGATCAACCAACAAGAAGCATGAATTTACTCATAACACACGACAGAATAGCGAAACAATTATACTGCCAAAACTACACCTCCCATCGGGCAGTAACAAGAGGAAGAGGAAAGATTACTGTCTTCAATTACACCGGTGCCGGGGACAGGAAACCCGACCGCCGGAGGCCACAAGGCAGAAGAGGCAGGGTGTGGGTATGGCGAATGCCCGGTGAACGTCATCTGCCAGCGTGTGTCGTGCGAACAGTAAAATTCGGAGGCGGTAGTGTTATGGTGTGCTCGTGTTTGTCATGGAGGGAGCTTGCACCCCTTGTTGTTTTGCGTGGCACAATCACAGCACAGGCCTACACTGATGTTTTAAGCGCCTTCTTGCATCCCACTGTTGAAGAGCAATTCGGGGATGGCAGTTGCATCTTTCAACACGATCGAGCATCTGTTCATAGTACACGGCCTGTGGCAGAGTGGTTGCACATGCTTTTAATGGGCTGCCCTGCACATAGTCCTGACCTGAATACTACCGAACACCTTTGGGATGTTTCGGAACGCCGACTTCGTGCCAGGCCTCACCGACCGACACCGATACCTCTCCTGAGTGCAGCACTCCGTGTAGAATGGGCTGCCATTCCCTAAGAAACCTTCCAGCACCTGATTGAACGTATGCCTCCAAGAGTGGAAGCTGTCAGCAAGGCTAAGGGTGGGCCAACACCTTACTGAATTCCAGAAATACCGATGGAATGCGCCACGAAATTGTAAGTCAGTTGTAGCCTGGTGTCCGGATACTTATGATCACATAGTGTATGGCCCATGGTGCGCCACTCTTGTCGCAACGACGGTTTTGGATAGTGCTATTTTACCATGAGTGATATTTTTCAACTAGCCACCTCTGAAATGCTTGAGCCGATGACTCGAATGCAAATGATCATGTCATTTTGCACGTCAGATAAATCGCATTAAGACAAAGACTGCACTGTTTTCCGCGTCCCGACACCACGCATTATAGACTGATCAGCTAGAACATTGTGGCCATCTACATTATAGCTGGTATTCCAGTAGCTTCCGGGAATTCATCCAGGTAACACTTTCAGCGACCGCGATATTTCGGCGGGAGAACACCCGCAGTTTTCAGGGCAAATTGCAACGGACAGGCGGTGTACGTGCAAATTTAAAACCTCGGTTCTCGGACTGAAGCAAGAAAGATAACACACACACTGAACACTACTGCCACCAAAGAGACCAAAGTCAGAGCTTTCGATAGTGAGAGTATGAATTCGCAGGTGAGGTAGCACTGACTCTTTTGACAAGGGAGACAGCCGGATTCCAAACAGAGTTCAAACAGAAACCTCCATCCCTGTTAACGAGGTTGCTCGCTAATTTAATCTCAACTGCCTCCCTAATAACACTGGACGTGCATGCCAATATCGCGGTGTTATTATATAACACGGGGTGACCAGTATCCAAGCAATGTTCAGCAATAGCAGATCTACTTGGCTGCTGTAATCGTGTGTGCCGTTTACGCTCAGTACGTCGGTCCTCCACGGTCCTGGAAGCTTGACCAATATATACCACGCCGCAGCTACAACGAATACGATACACACCCGCCTTACGCAGTCCAAGATCATCCTTAACGGAACTCAAAAGTGCTCTAATTTTAGATGGAGGTCGGAAAACAAATTTCACATTGTATTTCCGTAAAATACGACCGACCTTGTTGGACGTGATTCCTACGTAAGGAAAAAAGGCGGTAGACAGGTGTTGACTCAGAATTATAGTCCATCACCCAATGTACAGTTGGTCGATAGCACAACGCACGTTCAATCTGTCTAGCACTATAACCATTTTGACGAAATGTAACTTCAAGATGGGACAGCTCAGCTGGCAAAGTATCAGCGTCAGAAATGACATGTGCCCTGTGTACCAAGGTACGAAGTACCCCTTCACGCTGCGGCATGGCATGGCATATGTCAAACTATCAGGACCGTAGAGGACCGATGTACTGAGCATAAACGGCACACAACATTACAGCAGACAAGTAGATCTGCTATTGAAAGTTCCTGGCAGATTAAAACTGTGTGCCCGACCGAGCCTCGAACTCGGGACCTTTGCCTTTCGCGGGCAAGTGCTCTACCAACTGAGCTACCGAAGCACGACTCACGCCCAGTACTCACAGCTTTACTTCTGCCAGTATCCGTCTCCTACCTTCCAAACTTTATAGAAGCTCTTCTGCGAACCATGCAGAACTAGCACTCCTGAAAGAAAGGATACTGCGGAGACATGGAACATCCCCCAGGCTTTGGTTAAGCCATGTCTCCGCAGTATCCTTTCTTTCAGGAGTGCTAGTTCTGCATGGTTCGCAGAAGAGCTTCTGTAAAGTTTGGAAGGTAGGAGACGGATACTGGCAGAAGTAAAGCTGTGAGTACCGGGTGTGAGTCGTGCTTCGGTAGCTCAGTTGGTAGAGCACTTGCCCGCGAAAGGCATAGGTCCCGAGTTCGAGTCTCGGTCGGGCACACAGTTTTAATCTGCCAGGAAGTTTCATATCAGCGCACACTCCGCTGCAGAGTGAAAATCTCATTCCAGATCTGCTATTGCCGAACATTGCTTGGATACTGGTCACCCCATGTTATATAATAACACGCCCAGCTATTGGGACAGTGTTATTAGGGAGGCAGTTGAGATTAAATTAGCGAGCAACCTCGTTAACAGGGATGGAGGTTTCTGTTTAAACTCTGTTTGGAATCCGGCTCTCTCCCTTGTGAAAAAAACAGAGGGACAGAGACAATGGTACCTCACCTGCGAATTCACACTCTCACTATCGATAGCTCTGACTTTGGTCATCTTTCGTTGCACTAGTGTTCAGTGTGTGTGTTATCTTTGCTGCTTGCCTGTCCGTTGCAGCTTGCCTTGAAAATGGCGGGGTGGTCTCGCGCCGAAATATCGGCGATCGCTTAAAGTGTCACCTGGATGAATTCCCGGAAGTTATTTGAAAGTTGTATACGCCAGGAGAAACTCAGGTCCCATAGCCGGTATGTTTACCTTTGGCACAGATAATGGCTGCGACGTGTCGTGGCATGGAAGCAAAGACGCCTCCTTACGTCGCTGGAGGGAGTTGGCACCACAACTGCACACACAGGTCACCTGATTCCCGTTAATTCGGGGAAGGGGGACAATGAACTCTCGCGCTACATGTGATCACATCCCAGATGTGTTTGATCGGGTTGAGACCTGGCTAGTTTGGTAGCCAACACATCAACTGGAACTTACCACTGTGTTCCTCGAACCACCTCATAACACTCCAGTACTTGGCACATGGCGCATTATCCTGTTAAAAATGTCACTGCCGTCAGCAGACATATCGTAACGAAGCGGCCTATGTAGTCTGTAACCAGTGTACGATACTCGTTGGCTGTCATGGTACCTTGCACGAGGTCCATTGAGCCGCATGGATGTCCACGTGAATGTTCACCAGAGCGTAATGGAGCATCTGTCTCCGTTCCGCCATACAGGTGTCAGGGAGCTGCTCCACTGGAAGACGACTGATTCATGTCCTCCATCGGTATGAAGAAGAAGGTATCGAGGTCCGTCAGACCATGAAACACACTGCCACTGGGCCAGTGTCCAGTACCGATGCCCACGTGCCCATTTCATTCGTAGTTGTCAATGACGTTGTGTTAACATTGGCCCATTCAAGAGTCGTCAGCTGCCAAGGCACATCGTCTGTACTGTTCGAGCCGGCCGGTGTTGCAGTGGTTTTCTAGGCGCTTCTGTCTGGAACCGCTTTGCCGCTACGGTCGCAGGTTCGAATCCTGCCTCTGGCATGGATGTGTGTGATGTCCTTAGGTTAGTTAGGTTTAAGTAGTTCTAAGTTCTAGGGGACTGATGACCACAGATGTTGATTCCCATAGTGCTCAGAGCCATTTGAACCATTTTGGACTGTTCGGTGCACTTTCTGTTTAGACGCACTCTGCTCAGCACTAAAGCCTGGTGGTGTTGATTCTGCCACAGCTAGCTGCCTGTCCTGTCTGCCAGCCTATGACGTCTGAACTTTGTTGTGTGGGCGTGGCCGCATAAACCTACAGCGTCTGGACGTGGTTTCAGCTTGGTTTCTCCGCATGTCGGAGATACTCACGACTGCACTTCTAGAACACCCGACAAGTCGTGCAGTTTCCGAAATGCTCGTGCTGGGACTCTGGGCCATCACAGTCTGCCTTCGGTCAAACTCAGACGGATCGCGCGCCTTCTCCAAGCTAGGTACGGACAGCTCACTCACTGTCCCGATGCGTGTGTCTGACTGGCAGTCCTCCCTCGCCAGGCAAGGCTGTTCTCGCCTCGACAGGTTGATATCGAAAGTAGGTCGGTGCTCACAATGTTCTGGCTGATCGGTGTATTCCTTCCACAGCTAGTGGTGCCGCCTGCCATATGCGAGTGGTCACTGCTCGTTGACGTCGAGCATGGGCGGTTGTCACATTATTCTGACCGGACCGTGAATTTCCGCTAAGTCAATCAGAAGAGACCCAAAAGTCCGATGTAGATGAGATGCGTGGCAATGGTAAAAATGACTGTTCACATAACAATGGATATTTCGTTCTTGGAAGAACGAAATGAAACCGGTGTGAGAAGCAACAGGCAGCCGTTTCTCCCTGAAACTGTAGTTCAGGCAGCATGTGCCTTCTAGGACGCAAGATGGTTAAACGAAAGTTGTCTGGCGCTGAGGCAGGCTCCCCTACATACCTCGTTCATCTCTTGTTACATGTTGTTATTGTTGTGGTCTACATCTACATCTACATACATACTCCGCAATCCACCATACGGTGCCTGGGGAGGGTACCTCGTACCACAACTAGCATCATCTCTCCCTGTTACACTCCCAAACAGAACGAGGGAAAATCGTATCTTACTTTTGTGGTCTTTCCGCGAAATGTAAGTTGGCGGCAGCAAAATTGTACTGCAGTCAGACTCAAATGCTAGTTCTCTAAATATCCTCAGTAGCGATTCACGAAAAGAACGCCTCCTTTTCTCTAGAGACACCCACCCGAGTCCCTGAAGCATTTCCGTAACACTCGCGTGATGATCAGACCTACCAGTAACAAATCTAGCAGCCCGCCTCTCAATTGCTTATATGCCCTCCCTCAATCCGACCTGATAGGGATTCCAGACGCTCGAGCAGTACTCAAGAATAGGTCGTATTAGTGTTTTATAAGCGGTCTCCTTTACAGATGAACCACATCTTCCCAAAATTCTACCAATGAACCGAAGACGACTATCCGCCTTCTGCACAACTGCCATTACATGCTTGTCCCGCTTCATATCGTTCTGCAATGTTACGCCCAAATATTTAATCGCCGTGACTGTGTCAAGCGCTGCACTACTAATGGAGTATTCAAACATTACGGGATTCTTTTTCCTATTCATCTGCATTAATTTACATTTATCTACATTTAGAGTTAGATGCCATTCTTTACACCAATCACAAATCCTGTCAAAGTCATCTTGTATCCTCCTACAGTCACTTAACGACGATACCTTCCCGTACACCACAGCTTCATCAGAAAACAGCCGCACATTGCTATCCACACTATCCAAAAGATCATGTATGTAGATAGAAAACAACAGCGGACCTACCACACTTCCCTGGGTCACTCCAGATGATACCCTGCCCTCCGATGAACACTCACCATCGAGGACAACGTACTGGGTTCCATTACTTAAGAAGTCTTCGAGCCACTCACATATTTGGGAACCAATCCCATATGCTCGTACCTTAGTTAGGAGTCTGCAGTGGAGCATCGAGTCAAACGCATTTCGGAGGTCAAGGAATATGGCATCCGTCTGAAACCCTTCATCCATGGTTCGCAAGATATCATGTGAAAAAAGGGCGAGTTGCGTTTCGCAGGAGCGATGCTTTCTAAAGCCGTGCTGATGCATGGACAGCAACTTCTTTGTCTCAAGGAAATTCATTACACTCTAACTGAGAATATGTCCGAGAATCCTGCAACAAACCGATGTTAAGCATATTGGTCTGTAATTTTGAGGATCAGTCCTTCTACCCTTCTTATATACAGGTGTCACCTGCGCTTTTTTCCAGTCACTTGGGACTTTACATTAGGCAAGAGATTCGTGATAAATACAAGCTAAGTAAGGAGCCAAAGCAGTAGAATACTCTCTGTAAAACAGAATTGGAATCACATCAGGACCTGGCGATTTATTTATTTTCAACCCATCCAGCTGCTTCATAACCCCAGGGATGTGTATCACTATGTCCTCCATAGGGGTCTTCAATCCAGAGACTGGTTTGATGCTGCTCTCCATGCCAATCTACCCTGTGCAACCTTCTTCATCTCCCAGTACTTACTGCAACCTACACACTTCTGAATGTGCTTAGTGTATTCATCTCTTGGTCTCCCTCTACGATTTTTACCCTCCACGCTGCCCTCCAATACTAAATTGGTGATCCCTTGATGCCTCAGAACATGTCCTACCAATCGATTCCTTCTTCTAGTCAAGTTGTGCCACAAATTCCTGTTCTCCCCAAATCTGTTCAATACCTACTCAATAGTTATGCGATCTACCCATCTAACCTTCAGCATTCTTCTGTAGCACCACATTACGAAAGCTTCTATTCTCTTCTTGTCCAAACTATTTATTGTCCATGTTTCACTTCAAAACATGGCTACACTCCATACAAATACTTTCCGAAACGACTTCCTGACACTTAAATCTATACTCGATGTTAAAAAATTTCTCTTCTTCAGAAACGCTTTCCTTGCCATTGCCAGTCTACATTTTATATCCTCTCTACTTCGACCATCATCAGTTATTTTGCTCCCCAAATACCAAAACTCCTTTACTACTTTAAGTGTCTCATTTCCTAATCTAAATCCCTCAGCATCACCCGACTTAATTGCACGACATTCCATTACTCTCGTTTTGCTTTTGCTTTGCACTGTCCATTCCGTTCAACTGCTCTTTCAAGTCCTTTGCTGTCTCTGACAGAATTACAATGTCATCGACAAACCTCAAAGTTTTTACTTCTTCTCCATGGATTTTAATACCTACCCCGAATTTTTCTTTTGTTTCCTTTACTGCTTCGTCAATATACACATTGAATAACATCGAGGAGAGGCTACAACCCTGTCTCACTCCCTTCCCAACCACTGCTTCCCTTTCATGTCCCTCGATTCTTATAACTGCCATCTGGTTTGTGTACGAATTGTAAATAGCCATTCGCTCCATGTATTTTACCCCTGCCACCTTTAGAATTTGAAAGAGAGTATTCCAGTCAACATTGTCAAAAGCTTTCCCTAAGTCTACAAATGCTAGAAACGTAGGTTTGCCTTTGCATTAATCTATTTTGTAAGATAAGTCGTAGGGTCAGTATTGCCTCACGTGTTCCAATATTTCTACGGAATCCAAACTGATCTTCCCCTAGGTAGGCTTCTACCAGTTTTTCTATTCGTCTGTAAACAATTCGCTTTAGTATTATGCAGCTGTGACTTATTAAACTGATATTTGGATATTTTTCACGTCTGTCAACACCTGCTTTCCTAGGGGCTGGAATTATTATATTTTTCTTGAAATCTGAGGGTACTTCGCCCGTCTCATACATCTTGCTCACCAGATGGTAGAGTTTTGTCAGGACTGGCTCTCCCAAGGCTGTCAGTAGTTCTAATGGAATGTTGTCTACTGCCGGGGCCTTGTTTCGACTCAGGTCTTTCATTGCTCTGTCAAACTCTTCACGCAGTATCGTATCTCCCATTCATCTTCATCTACATCCTCTTCCATTTCAATAAATTGTCCTCAAGTACATTCCCCTTTTATAGACCCTCTATATACTCCTTCCATCTTTCTGCTTTCCCTTCTTTCTTTAGAACTGGGTTTCCATCTGAGCTCTTGTCATTCATACAAGTAGTTCTCATTTCTCCAAAGGTCTTTATAATTTTCCTGTAGGCATTATCTATCTTACCCCTACATATAAAACCAAAGGCCTTGCCGCAGCGGTAACACCTCTTCCCATTGGATAACCGAAGCTCTGTCGGGCTGGGCTAGCAGTTCGATAGGTGACCATCCGGTCTGCATAGGCAAACGGGGTGCACCCAACCCTTGTGAGGTAAAATTGAGGAGCAACTCGACTGAGAAGTAGCGGCTCCAGTCTGGTAAACTGGCGTACTTCAGGGAAAGCGGTGTGCTGACCACATGCCCTCCATATCCGCATCCAGTGACGCCTGTGGGTTGAGGATGACACCGCAGCGGGTAGGTGGCGATGAACTCTAGCGCCACATATAACCACATCCCAGGTACGTTCGATAGGGTGCAGATCTGGCGAGTTGGTGAGCCAAAACATTAATTGGAACCCACTAGTGTGTCGTTCGAAACACACCATCACACTCCTGGCCTTGTTTAATGGCGCATTATCGTGTTGAAAAATGCTACTGCCGTCAGCAAATATTATCGTCATGCTGAAGTGTATGTAGGCTGTTACCAATGTATGATACTACTTGGCCGTCGTGGTGTGTTGCACTAGCTTTGCTGGACCACGAATGCCCTCCTGAATGTTCGCCATAGCATACTGTAGCCGCCGCCAGCTATACTCCGGTCGGCCCTACATGTGTCATGGAGCTGTTCCCCTGGAAGCCTGTTCGGGTGGGGTTCAGTTTAGTTTTTACATGTAGATATAACTTTAATCTCGTACTAATTCTCATACCGACTATCAGTGCAGCATCACCAGACTAGGGAAATCAACTGGTTCTTGGTGTGTCATTTGTAACTGTGTTTTCACTAAACATTCGTCAAGATAAATATTTAACTCCTGTCTTAATGTTATGCGGTATCTGTTAGTACGACATTCCACTGACGTTTGTAAAAATTAGTGATCTGTTCATCTGAAGATACGTGTTTAGCCGTAGCAAACGAGCTTTTACTGCAAATTATCAACAACAGAACAAAAGTGAGAGTTTGCGTCAATCGGCCCCTGCACGATTGATCACAGAAGTAAGTGACCAAATGTTTTGAATAGCTCCTGGCATATCGACCATTTCTTTATCTCTCTCTCTGAAGAACAGTTATGCTGTAAATTTTTCCATATGTTCCTAAGGTGACGTTCTCTCGAAACCCTGACAGTTTTTTCGATCCAGGTGAGCAAAAGGAGAATCTCGGGTCAGTACACCTGGAGGGCATTAAGGTCCTCCACCAGGAATGGAGTAGGGGATCTCCCTGGTTACTACAACGGCCGAGATTACTTCTTGATCTGGCCGCTTACAAGAAGTATTGTACCCCGGACCACCTCTTTAAAATTAAATTTACTGAGACTTTAGACCGCCATTCAGATTTTATTACTGTTTACACTGATGGATCTAAAGAAGTGGATTTTATGGGCTGCTCTGCTGTATTTCCCGATACTGTCCGTAGGATAGGGCTCCCAGAGCAGTTCTCAGTTCATAAGCAGAACTGTTTGCGATTCTGAAAGCATTAGAGCATATGCGACGACATCATGGCAAGAAATTCATCATCTGCTCAGATTCCCAAAGTGCTCTACACGCTCTTGAGCAGATGTATCTCGCAGATTGGATGGTGCAAGAAGTGCAGGACTGCTCTTGCAAAAGCAGGGTGAGGATGTAATTTTCTGCTGGGTTCCAGGGAACATAGGAATTCCTGGAAATGAACCTGCAGACGCCGCTGCCAAGGAGGCTTGCTCCATCCCACCTCCTGCTCGCTGTTCCGTCCCCCTGCAGGCAATGACATCATTCGTGACTCGGAAGGTCATGCGTTGGTGGGAGGCTCAGTGGCTGGAAGTGAGGGATAATACGATGCGAGCCGTGAAGGATTCTGTCCGACCGTGGCTCACCTCCTTTCGACAACAACGTTCTGAGGAAGTAGCCCTTACACGGCTTCGAATGAGACATTGTCCGTTGACACATGGTTTTCTGTTACGTCGTGAGTAGACACCAACGTGTCACACATGTGGGACACAGCTGCCGATACGACATATTTCAACTGAGTGTGTTTTAAATGCGGGTTTGAGAGAAGATTTCAGTTTCCCGCCAGTCCTGCCCTCTATTTTAACTAATAATGAGGCTAGAGTTTTACGTTTTTGTGTTATGTCTTTACTTCTTCCAAAATATTGGAACTGAGATCTTAATGTGCTGTAAAGTGTTTTGATCACCCATTATTTGTAAGTGGTCACTCAGCCACGCGTTAATTATTGTTATCTGTTTTGTACTGCTATTTTATTTTTAGTTTTATCTACCTGTTTTGACGTGCTGTGTCCAATCTTGAAATTTGAACATTTACAATTCTCACAAAGATCGGCTCTGAATTGATCCTTACTTAACAGATCTTGGCTGCACTCGTCAACATTTCTTTTGGGAACGGGCGCTGCTAACCTCTTTGTTGTGCGCCCTAAAACACTAATCATCATCATCATCATCAACAACAACATCATAAACATCAACATCAACATCATCAACATTAACATCAACATCATCAACAACAACATCATCAACATCAACATCATCATCAACAGTTCAATGTTCCATTTTTTCTTTGAGTCATCAGTCTCTTGACTAGTTTGATGAGGCCCGCCACGAATTCCTCTTATCTGCCAACCACTTCATCTCAGAGTAGCAAATACAAGCTCCGTCCACAATTGTTTGTTTTCCATACATTCACAACGTCGCCGGTTGTGCTCAGAACCTCCTCATTCCTTACCTTACCCTTCGACCTAATTTACTACTTATGCGCGTAAAATAAGTACGGAACATCGCGTCTGAGGTATAAACGTAGTATTAGCTGACGCAGTGAAGATATGGAAATGATTCTAGTGTCATCTCAAGCGTAAGCAAACTATGTTTTTGGTCACAATTTGTTCACCAATAAAACTTTACGATGCGCTGTCTCTGTACAATGGGTACCTCACGCCTATACAAACTTGCCAATAGTGCAGTGACCGAAAATGGGTTAAAAAGGATCTTAACTTGCCTGAAAATAACTTAAAATGGCTCCCGAAAATTATGTGAAACTGGAAATTCTGAAAATTCTGTAAAATATTTATAATAACATTAAAACTTTGGACATAGCTGCTAAGGTTCAGTGACCGTGTCAGAATTATATTAGAACAAATAAGCCCTCGGTTTGACCAGGTTTCAACGATACTATGAACGTCGTCTCCAGAATTAAACTAACTCTTCTAAAATATATTAGGTATATAATACATTAATAAAATTAAAGTTTGTACTGTCTGGAAATGTCTTAATTACTGGACACGTTCCTAAAGCCATAGGCGATAGCAATATTCTGCATACCGAAAAAAAGGGGCGTATGTTAGATGTTTTAGAGGAATTGGAGATTTTCAAACATCTCTCTCGTCATGATGGCCTCATTCTCAACGAAGAGCTGCAGCTGCGAAACAAAAATTTTTTCGACTGTATAAAGCCATTGTTTGATCTTTGATTCAGATTTTCTTATGCAGTTGGCCGAAATGTTGTTTTCCTGTTACATCTTTGCTGTTTTCTTGTATGTCATAACCTGGCGTTTTTTTACGTTACAAAATGTGTCTCTGTTTAAAGCAGATAAATATGTAACTTCATCCTATTATTATTAATGCTTACGTTATGCCTGAATCAGCTGCATCACAGTTTCGTGTGTCTAATTTTGAATGTTCAGTAGCCTAGTTATTTCTGCGGCCACTAGGTGGCGCTCGTAGCAACACCATGTTTACTTGCCCACACTTTCTAACGTGGGCACCTCAGTCTTGTTGCAACCCTTGTTCACTCAAGTACGAGCAGCCCTTAGCGGCTCGCCATCTTATCTACAACTATTCATGACGTCGCCTTTCCGGCTTAGATTTTTGTTAAATGTGACTTGTAAGTACTGCATCTCTTTCCAGTCAGTACAAACTTTAATTTTATTTATGTACTATGTACCTAATATGTTTTAGAACAGTTAGTTTAATTCTGAAGACGACGCTCATAGTAGCGTCGAAATCTGGTCAATTTTGACTTAATATTTGTGACCGAGGGCTTATTTGTTCAAATATAATAACATTTTTACTCTTTTAAGATACAAATCATGAGCGGGCGTTTTCGTTGAATTGTGAGCGATGAAGAAAGTGGCCGCAACAAATATAGACCCAAGCATTTTGTGTTAACGTTATACACTACTTAAAATATAAAGTTATCATTCTTCCATGAACCTGCAATCGTCTCTTGCTGCGAAGCAAAAGTTTTAATTTTGACTTGAAGGTGCACAAAGCCTTCCTCTGTAAGGGTGCACAAGCGTGGCTCTCTACGACGTCACCCTCGAACTAGGTGACTCTCCAAACAGGAAGGTGTCAACACAAGCGAAACAAAGCCACAGCTTAGAAGTCCATGTGGAGTGTATTAATGATGCCACATTGGCACCAGATTTCACCATAATTCTGCCCAACGCCGCCTTGGGCGTGTCACAAGAAGACAAGTTTGTCACAGCCCTTCTTACCCACATTTCGGCTTTTCTTTTGATTCCTCTGCGATAGAGGTCAGAACCTCGACTCCCGGCGTTGGAATCACGCCATTTCCTTTTGAGTGGCCGAGAAAAGTGTCCCACAAGGGGAAGGCCTCAAATACGGCCAACCGATTCGTCTCAGATTTGGTAGATCGCTTGTGTACAACCTAAAACGAAGGAATCTAAGATATTTTGGGTCAAGACCCCTGAAATTTCGAGAAAATCATCCCCGAAGGTTATGACGAGCAATAAATTCAAAATTGGAGGGATCGATAGATAAGTGTAAATAGAGCATTTTTCATCATCAGGTATGGGGTCCGTAAACTCAAACTTCTCCATAAATCGAGGAAAGAAACTTTTACAACTGCCGCTTCTGTACCCGCATGGTAAACGCTTTTCACCGACAGCGCCTATAGCGCAACGGCCAAGGTAAAGCCGGCACGGTAGTAGCTCAGTGAGTTCTATCAGATAGCTGGTTGGCCTCAGTAAAAAAAAGAAAAAAAAGAAAAAAACTGGGTGGAAGGATCAACAAACAGAACTTAAACGGATGTCATGTGACTTCCGCAACAACCAAACCCAACGCTCAACAACGCACAAAGTGAAAAAAAAGAAAAAGGAAAAAAAGAAACGTAACTGGCTGGGAATCTGAATTCAAGGGTTCGAATCTCGAAGACACCTAGCGGATGTTATTCTTTTCGTTAGCATTTTTTCCATATCTCAATTGATAGGGTTAGGACGGTTATTTGCCCACCTTATTATTATCATTTCTTATCGATTTACTTACCTTATTAACCCTCCTATCCCTATCAATTGAGATATGGAAAAATACAAACGAAAAGAAGAACATCCGCTTGGTTTCTTCGAGATTCGAACCCGGGTTCTCCGATTCCCAGCCAGTTACGTTGGCCTTTGCGCTGTTGGTGCTGTTGGCGAAAAGCGTTTACCATGCGGGTACAGAAGCGTAGGTTGTAAAAGTTTCTTACCTCGATTTCTGGAAAAGTATGCGTTTTCGGACCCCATACCTGAAGATGAAAAATGCTTTGTTTACAATTACCTATCGACCCCACCAATTTTGAGTCGATTGCTAGTCATAATATTTAGGGCTGATTTTCTCAAAAAAGTGGGGGTGTTAACCCAAAACAGATTCCTTCGTTTTAGGTGGTACACAAGCGACCTGCCAAATTTGAGACGAATCGGTTGGCCTTACCCTTGTCAGACACACCGTCGCTCAGAAGCGAGACGGAAAGACCTCAGAAGGCAGCAATGAAACTACTCCTTCCATTGTCGCGTTGACTCCTACACCTTCCGTGATCCGGTGTGGCTGAACGGTTCTAGGCGCTTCAGTCTGGAACCGCGCGACCGCTACGGTTGCAGGTTCCAGTCCTGCCTCTGGCATGGAAGTGTGTGATGTCCTTAGGTTAGGTTAGGTTTAAGTAGTTCTAAGTTCTAGGGGACTGATGACCTCAGATTTTAAGTCCCATAGCCCTCAGAGCCATTTTGAATCTTCCGCGATCGAAAACGACAGCTCACAGTGAGCAACAGGCAACAGTACATCGGCGTTGACAACATTCGCCGTTGCTGCCTATCCCCCCCCCCCCCCCCCCCCCTCCCCACCGTAAGATTCAACCCTACTCTAAGGAGATCGTGGGGTTGCAATTGCAGTGAACATTATCTGGTCTCTGTGGTCTGTAGAGCAACGTTTTGCTCTGATGTACTGGGTGGAATTACTAGGAACCGTTCACTAGATGAAATTTGAATGTGATCCGAAGCAGCAAAATTTATCTATGCTCTTTCAGCTGTCCCATTTGGCACTCTTCTGTGGCGTTATCACAGAGATTGTCGTACAGATGAGAAAATGGTAGATATCGAAATAGACGACAGAGGGATAGAGAAACAGTTACAATTGCTCAAAAGAGGAAAGGCCTCTGGACCTGATGGGATACCAGTTCAATTTTACACAGAGTACGGAAAGGAACTTGCCCCCTTCTTGCAGCGTTGTACCGTAGGTCTCTAGAAGAGCGCACCGTTCCAAAGGATTGAAAAAGGGCACAGGTCATTCCCGTTTTTAAGAAGGGAGATTGAACACATGTGCAGAACTATAGAACAATATCTCTAACGTCGATGAGTTGTAGAATTTTGGAATACGTAGTATGTTCGAGTATCATTACTTTTCTGGAGACTAGAAATCTACTCTCTAGGAATCAGCATGGGTTTCGAAAAAGACGATCGTGTGAAACCCAGCTCGCGCTATTCGTCCACGAGACTCGGAGGGCTATAGACACGGGTTCCCAGGTAGATGCCGTTTTTCTTGACTTCCGCAAGGCGTTCGATACAGTTCCCCAAAGTCGTTTAATGAACAAAGTAAGAGGATATAGATTATCAAACCAATTGTGTGATTCGATTGAAGAGTTCCTAGATAACAGAACGCAGCATGTCGTTCTCAATGGAGAGCAGTCTTCCGAAGTAAGAGTGATTTCAGGTGTGCCGCAGGGGAGTGTCGTAGGACCGTTGCTATTCAAAATATACATAAATGACATTGTGGATGACATCGGAAGTTCACTGAGTCTTATTTCGGATGATGCTGTGCTATATCGAGAGGTTGGAACAATGGGAAATTGTACTGAAATGCAGGAGGATCTTCAGCGAATTGACACGTGGTGCAAGGAATGGCAATTGAATCTCCATGTAGACAAGTGTAAAGTGCTGCAAATACATAGAAAGAAAGATCCCTTGTCACTTAGCTACAATATAGCAGGTCAGCAACTGGAAGCAGTAAATTCCAGAGTACGCATTAGGAGTGATTTAAAATGGAATGATCATATAAAGTTGATCGTCGGTAAAGCAGATGTCAGAGTGAGATACGTTGGAAGAATCCTAAGGAAATGGAATCCGAAAACAAGGGAAGTAGGTTACAGTACGCTTGTTCGCCCGCTGCTTCAATACTGCTCAGCAGTGTGTGATCCGTACCAGGTAGGGTTGACAGAAGAGATAGAGAAGATCCAACGGAGAGAAGCGCGCTACGTTACAGGATCATTTAGTTATAGCGAAAGCGTTACGGAGATGATAAATAAACTCCAGTGGAAGACTCTGCAGGAGAGACGCTCAGTAGGTCAGTACGGGCTTTTGTTGAAGTTTCGAGAACATACCTTCACCGAGGAGTCAAGCAGTATATTGCTCCCTCCTACGTACATCTCGCGAAGAGACCATGAGGATAAAATCAGAGAGATTAGAGCGCGCACAAAGACATACCGACAATCGTTCTTTCCACGAACAATGCGAGACTGGAATAGAAGGGAGAACCGATAGAGGTACTCATGGTACTCTCCGCCACACACAGTCAGATGGCTTGCGGAGTATGGATGTAGATAGTGCACGAATAAAACCGCAAAGGTTCTCGCTAAGAACCCTCGGTTCGGCAACACAGTTGGTTCCACACACGCTGTTTTGTTGAGCGTGTTAAATAAATACTTGTCAGGGGCTATGACATCCATTGAGCTGAGTGGTGCCTCACAGTTCCTCTAGCGCCATAACGCAGGCAGTCCCTTCGATTCCCATTTGGCGGGATTGCCTGCCCTCAGGCGCCTAGTGCAGCTGAGAGTCACCACCGACCTGAAGGGTGTCGGATTCTCTATCAGGTGCACTTTTTTTTTCGTGCTCAACAAAGGTACGTGGGTGATACCAAGGGTGTTGAGAAATTGAGGGTGAAGGGGGGAGGGACTTGTAGTGACCCTCTTGCCATTCTGTTCACTCACATGTGAATGTCCCATCCCTCCATGATCACACAACAGCAGGGCTCGAAACAGGATGGTTGAAATAGAATGAACACCCTTTGCTGCTACAAATCGCGTCAGATTTCGTCGAATGCTTTTGAATGGTCCCTAGTGGTTCCCCTAGCAGAGCAGAGCAACTACACACCAAAGGGGTCGAATCACGTTCAGTGGCAATCAGATGCTGAAACTATGTGGACATTCTAATTTTTAAACAATCTTGAGCGTAATAAATTATTATACCTGTTGAAGTTATTATGTTACATTCTTCGACATTTAAAGAGGGATGTCATTTATTACAGTAAAAGAAAATTTTTTCATTGCTTGCTGCATTACGACCGTCCAAGGGCTATAATTTCCTGTGCATGACTGGAGCGTCAGCGGACAATCTTTTCGTCCTGCTCATCCTATCTGGTATATATTTTTCTGCAATTCACGTAATCTACATGTTACTCCCCAAGCTATCTAATGGTGTTTATTGGAGGGTACTTCGGTATCACTAACCGATTTTCCCAATCCTTTTCCACTCTCGGAGCTTGGTAAATGGTTCAAACGGCTCTGATCACCATGCGACTTATCTGAGGTAATCAGTCCCCTAGAACTTAGAACTACATAAGCCTAAATAACCTACGAACATCACACACATCCGTGGCCGAGGTAGGATTCGAACCTGCGACCGTAGCAGTCGCGCGGTTCCGGACTGAAGCGCCTAGAACCGCTCGGCCACCGCGGCCGGCGCGCGTAGGAAGAATGATTTTCGGTAAGCCTCTATAGTAGCTCCAATTTCTCGAACTTCGTCATCGTGAAACTGCATGTACGAAGTAATATACTACTGGCAATGAAATCGACAGGAAGAAGATGCAGTGATATGCAGATGATTAGCTTTTCAGAGCATGCACACAAGGCTGGCGACACCTGACCTGAAGGGTGTCGGATTCTCTATCAGGTGCAGTGATTTTTAGTGCCCAACAAACGTAGATGGGTGACACCTAGGGCGTTGAGAAGTTGAGGGAGAAGGGGGGAGGAACTTGTAGGTACCCTCTTGCCATTCTGTTCACTCGTGTGTGAATGTCGCATCTCTCCATGATCACGCAGCAGCAGTTCTTGATCAGGATGGTTGAAAAAGCATGAACACCCTTTGCTGCTACAGATTTTGTCGACTGCTTTTGAATGGTCCCTAGTGGTTCCACCCGGCAAAGCAGAGCAACTGCACACCAAAGGGGTCGAATCACGTTCAGTGGGATCGCTGTCCAACGATGTCAGGATAGGGTTGAATCGTCCAGGCGGATGGGTGGAGGGGGAGGGGGGGGGGGGGGGACTTCAGCTGCTGTCGAAAGCTGTCAAGAACATTGTACTGTAACTCATCTCACTGCCAACTGTCGCATTCGACTTCGAAATGTGTGGGAATCAACGCCCCAAGAGAAAGGGAGGTTTCACTGATGCGTTTGGTGCAACTTCTGACTTTCGTGTTGATTCTGAGCGCCGTGTGTCTGAAGTACACTCCTGGAAATGGAAAAAAGAACACATTGACGCCGGTGTGTCAGACCCACCATACTTGCTCCGGACACTTCGAGAGGGCTGTACAAGCAATGATCACACGCACGGCACAGCGGACACACCAGGAACCGCGGTGTTGGCCGTCGAATGGCGCTAGCTGCGCAGCATTTGTGCACCGCCGCCTTCAGTGTCAGCCAGTTTGCCGTGGCATAAGGAGCTCCATCGCAGTCTTTAACACTGGTAGCATGCCGCGACAGCGTGGACGTGAACCGTATGTGCAGTTGACGGACTTTGAGCGAGGGCGTGTAGTGGGCATGCGGGAGGCCGGGTGGACGTACCGCCGAATTGCTCAACACGTGGGGCGTGAGGTCTCCACAGTACATCGATGTTGTCGCCAGTGGTCGGCGGAAGGTGCACGTGCCCGTCGACCTGGGACCGGACCGCAGCGACGCACGGATGCACGCCAAGACCGTAGGATCCTACGCAGTGCCGTAGGGGACCGCACCGCCACTTCCCAGCAAATTAGGGACACTGTTGCTCCTGGGGTATCGGCGAGGACCATTCGCAACCGTCTCCATGAAGCTGGGCTACGGTCCCGCACACCGTTAGGCCGTCTTCCGCTCACGCCCCAACATCGTGCAGCCCGCCTCCAGTGGTGTCGCGACAGGCGTGAATGGAGGGACGAATGGAGACGTGTCGTCTTCAGCGATGAGAGTCGCTTCTGCCTTGGTGCCAATGATGGTCGTATGCGTGTTTGGCGCCGTGCAGGTGAGCGCCACAATCAGGACTGCATACGACCGAGGCACACAGGGCCAACACCCGGCATCATGGTGTGGGGAGCGATCTCCTACACCCAACGTGCTCTAGAAGGTGTAAGTCAACTACCCTAGCCAGCAAGATCTCCGGATCTGTCCCCCATTGAGCGTGTTTGGGACTGGATGAAGCGTCGTCTCACGCGCTCTGCACGTCCAGCACGAACGCTGGTCCAACTGAGGCACCAGGTGGAAATGGCATGGCAAGCCGTTCCACAGCATCTCTACGATCGTCTCCATGGGAGAATAGCAGCCTGCATTGCTGCGAAAGGTGGATATACACTGCACTAGTGCCGACATTGTGCATGCTCTGTTGCCTGTGTCTATGTGCCTGTGGTTCTGTCAGTGTGATCATGTGATGTATCTGACCCCAGGAATGTGTCAATAAAGTTTCCCCTTACTGGGACAATGAATTCACGGTGTTCTTATTTCAATTTCCAGGAGTGTATTTTCCTCGGACAGTCGTAAGGGAATCGTGTGGGTCCAAGGCTGCATGTTGCGATTTTCATCTTCATGGCAGAGACGTTAAAAGGAGTGTTCAAATGTGGGTAAAGGGGCAGTGATGACTTTCTCAGCGTCTAGAACGTCCACATTTTGGCAGAACTGCAAGGTTTGCAGGAGAGATTCTGTAAAGTTTGGAAGGCAGGAGGCAAGGTAGGGGCAGAAGTGCAGCTGTGAGGACGGGGCGTGAGTCGTGCTTGGGTAGCTCATTTGGTAGAGCCCTTGCCCGCGAAAGGCAAAGGTCCCGAGTTCGAGTCTCGGTCCAACACACAGTTTTAATCTGCCAGGAAGTTTCATATCAGCGCACACTCCGCTGCAGAGTGAAAACCTCATTCTAGAACTGCAGTAAATGCTGTGCCAACGTGGCATCGTTAACCAACCTTACAACTCACATGAACTTCCGGGCTGTTGCTTGTTTTATCGCACGTTATGACACCTTGCCGTTCGAAGCATCGCAAAGCTCGAGGGTGAGGTTCTGTGGCGTGAGCCACGCTTTTAGACCATTAGAGAGGAACATTATAGACACTTCTGAGCCAGATTTGATAAAACACAGTATATACAGTTCCGTACAGTAAATGGCACAACTCCTGTAGTAAGTATAGGCTTTGAACAGAAGTCTCTAGCTAAGGTAGAATTTTCAAAATTTTCAGGTGTGTCCATTGATGAGAGGTTAAACTGGAAGCAACACATAGGTAATCTGGTGAAACATTTGACTTCAGCTAATTATGCTATTAGGATTATTGCAAATTTTGGTGATAAGAATCTCAGTAAATTAGCTTACTATGTCTACTTTCATTCACTGCTTTCGTATGGAATCAAATACTGGGGTAATTCATCGTTGAGTAGAAAAGTATTCATTGCTCAAAAACGTGTAATCAGAATAATTGCTGGAGCCCACCCAGGGTCATCTTGCAGACATCTATTTAAGGATCTAGGGATCCTCACAGTAACTTCACAGTATATATATTCACTTATGAAATTTATTTATTAATAATCCAACCCAGTTCAAAAGTAATAGCTATGGCAGCAGGAGAAAGGATAATCTTCACTATGCAGGGTTAAATCTGAGTTTGGCACAGAAACGAGTAAATTATGCTGCCACAAAAGTCTTTGGTCACCTACCAAACAGCATCAAAAGCCTGACAGATATCAAGTAACATTTAAAAATAAATTAAAAGAATTTCTAGATGACAACTCCTTCTACTCATTGGCTGAATTTTTAGATATAAATTAAGGGAAAAAAACAACAACAACGTAAAGATTAGCGTCATGCAATATTTTGTGTAGTGTAATATCTTGTACAGACACCTTTTATTAACCTGACACGTTCCACATCATTACGAAGTGTCGTATCCATGATCTATGGAACAAGTATTAATCTAATCTTATGCTTCGCAATCAGAGAGAGATACGGAGTTTTGGAAAAGTGATAACTGCATACACTGAAGAGCCAAAGAAACTGATACACCTGTCCCCGCGAGCACGCAGAAGTGGCACAACACGACGTGGCGTGCACTCGACTATTGTCTGAAGTACTGCTGGAGGGAACTGACACCATCAATCCTGCAGGGCTGTCCATAAAGCCGTATGAGTACGAGGGGGTGGAGATCTCTTCTGAGCAGCATGTGCAAGGTATCCCAGATATGGTCAATAACGTTATGTCAGGGGAGTTTGGTGGCCAGCGGTAGTGGTTAAACCAATAAGGCTGTTCCTGGAGCTACCTGGAGCCATTATGGACGTGTGAGGTGCCGCATTGTCCTTGTGGAAATGTCCAAGCCCGTCGGAATGCATAATGGACATTGAGCAGTGGCGGCTCGTGTCGATAGTGCCACTCTGTTGGTTTATCTTTCCTGCCACGGTCAGGGCGGTAAGCAGCGCCGTCTGGGGCCTACGCGAGGAGTAACGAGGCGAGGTCCTGTGGGGGCTGTGCTCCAGGACGTGGTGGGAGACGGTTGTCGGGTTGACGCAGCGAGTGTGGGACCGGACCTGTCGCACGGAGATATACAAGTTGGCTCTGAACGGAAGGCGCCGTAGCAAGCAGCGGGAAGCGGGCGCCCTGTAGTTTGTGTGAAGGAGTAACGAGTTTTGCATTGGATGTCCCGGTGGTTCCCGAGAGTTGCGGTGGCTGCTTTCGGAGAAGAGACTTGGTAAGAGCTTGTGTCTACGCTCTCTTCCGTACGATGTTGCTGCCTGCCGTTACAAAAAGGGGAAAATCAGGCGCTTGTATTGACTATACGAGAACTGGTGATGTAAAATTACATTTGTAATTGAGTCTCACATGTACTGTGACGATTTAGAGGCGAAAACTGTGGTGGTTTCATTAGGTCTGGTTCTTTGCTGTGCAGCTAAGGGAGTCAGTAATTTGGGGTAACTGAGGGAGTACCATTATGTTGGTCTAAGTGATACGTTCTCCACGTTTTGTCCATGGCTTTGCGAATCGAAAGCGTCGGGGAGTACACGTGTGAGTAATTTGCTATTGTATTGATGGTTATGTTGTAAAGTCTGTTCTCTGGTGTGTTAAATCACGCGCTGATTTGTAGCCAATCTAAGCATAAGTTAACATTGCTACTTGCTTATGTGCTACTGTCCTTATGATTGGCGTTGTTTGTCTTGTTGATTGTGGGTGTGCCGTTTAAAAAAAAATAAAAAATTACGCCTACTATTCATAAGGGTTGTTTAGTAAGGAAATTGCTTAAGTTTTTATCATATGCTGGTCTGTTTGCCTGTCCCATTGGCTTTTTATGCAGTAACTGAAGGAATGTGTACGGTGGTTCAAGACTGTAAGCTGACTAGTGTTTGAACTGGTGTTGAGGTTAAGGGCGAGACCAGCATCCGGCACGCTGCGCGTTGTCAAATGTTCCGCTATTGGGCAGCCGGCTCTCTGTTCTTGGATTTTGTAAATATACATGATGACTGCATCGCTGTAGTTTTTCGCTTGCTAAATTGCGGGGTGTCGGTGCCGTCCTATGGCTAGACTTGTGATGTATGTTATGTTGAAAGGAAATTAACTGTACCAAACTTAAGGGAGCTTTAAGTTTGTTTTAGGTCTCTACATGGAATGATGTTGATATTTTGTCGACTGTGGCAATAACTTCCTGTGTGGGGAGATCCTCTGAGGGACTTGTATTGTACTGCTGCAGTGCAGTCCATCTGAAACGTGCTGCTTAAAACTTGGGACTGCAGCTCTCTGATGTTACATATTACTGTTTAATCTTTAATGTCTCGGATGTCATATGGTTCTTGAGGATTACGTATTTAATTTTGATCGCTGGTTCCTTAAAGGAAGTATTTCGTTTTAAAATATGTGCTCGGTCAGAGCCTATTTAAATATCGTTTTAATTTATCATTCAAAATTTCTAGTCTTGCTTTCTTAAATGGCTTTCAATTAAATGATTGTTATTTGCCTGTTTCAATGTTTGAGTGACTTAAAGGAAAAGAATATTATTTTGTAATTTGTACTGATTGTTCCTTCTGGGTAATACTTGACTTATGTGTTCAATAAATGAGTGTCTAGTCAATGGTGAATCACTGTTCTATTGCTAGCCTACCTCTTCCACTCCACAGCATATTGAGCTGCTTTGTGTGGAAACTGTGTTCAGAACACCCCTCTGACCTGACACCTCAGACATGATTGGATGCAGATAATCAGACAGGATTATTACGTACGAGTCACCTGTCAGAGTCGTATCTAGATGTATTAGGGGCTCCATATGACTCCAGCTGCACACACCCCGCAGCATTACAGAGCCTCCACCAATTGTCCAAGTCCGCTGCTGACATGCACTGTCCATGGGTTCGTGAAGTTATCTCCATAGCCGTGCACGCCCATCCGCTCGATACAATTTGAAACGAGATTCGCCGACAAGGCAACATGTTTCCAGTCATCAACAGTCCAATGTTGGTGTTGAGAGGCCCAGGTGAGGCATAAAGCTTTGTGCCGTGCAGTCATCAAGGGTACACAAGCCTTCAGCTCCGAAAGCCCATATCGGTGATATTTCGCTGAATGGTCCGCAAGCTGACACTTGTTGATGGCCAAGCATTGAAATCTACAGTAATCTGCGGAGGGGTAGATCAATTCTCTTCAGTCGTCGTTGGTCCCGTTCTTTCAGGATCTTTTTCCGGCTGCAGCGATGTCAGAAATCTGATGTTTTACCGAACTCCTGATATTCACGTTGCACTCGTGAAATGGTCGTACCGGGCAATCCCCACTTGAAGTTGTATGGCGCGTGCGCCGACTATGACACCACGTTAAAACTCACTTAAATCTCGATAACCCTACATTGTAGCAGCAGTAACCGATCTAACAACTGTGCCAGACCCCTGTTGTCTTATAAAGCGCTTACCGACTGCAGCGCCGTGTTCTGCCTGTTTACATATCTCTCTCTATTTGAATACGCATGCCTATACCAGTTGTTTGGCGTTTCGGTGTATTTTGAGTAGTGTGTAGGGTTAACAGAAAATCGTTTGATTCACATCTTTTGTGGGCACTTTCTTCATCGCTCACAATTCATTGAAAACGCCCAGCTTATGATTTGTATCTTAAAAGAGTAAAAATTTTATTAGAAATATTTTACTGAATTTTCAGTATTTGCAGTTTCACATAATTTGCGGTAGCCGTTTTAAGTTCTTTTCGCGCATGTTAAGACTCTTTTTAACTTACTGCAGAACCAATTTGGGCCTATTTGTACAGGTGTGAGGTACCCATTTTACAAAGACATCGTAAAGTTCCCTTGGTGAAAAAAAATTCTGACTGAAATATAGTTTGGTGAGCTCAGAATGCTTGCGATGGTCCAAAACTATTGCCACGTGTTCACTACGTCAGTTAAAAATACATTTACGTGACAGACCGGATATTACGTACATGAATCGCGGAGCTGTGACCTATTTTTCGTACGTTTCGACACCTTCCTGTTTGGAATGTTGCCCAGCCAGAGGGTGTCGTCACAGCGGACCACTACAAAGGGAGGTTTCGGACACCTTTGAGGCAAATTTAAAACTTATAGTTTGCAATGAGGCACAATTACACGTTTTCACAAAACTGACAACTGTTTTTAGCAGTGTTATTTGTACTTATTTGTTCTTTATATGGGTTAAAGTGTATAAAGGTGTTGAAATATACGAGGGCATTTCGAAAAGTAAAGATACAATGGCTCGTAGTTCTTAAATAGGACATTTATTTAGAAAACGTCAGTTACATCTTATTAACTGGATTATTTGTTATTTTTCGACATAATCACCCACGTTATCCAAACATTTGATGGTTCAAATGGCTCTGAGCACTATGCAACTTGACTTCTGAGGTCATCAGTCGCCTAGAACTTAGAACTAATTAAACGTAACTAACCTAAGGACATCATACACATCCATGCCCGAGGCAGGATTCGAACCTGCGACCGTAGCGGTCGCTCGGTTCCAGACTGTAGCGCCTAGAACCGCACTGCCACTCCGCCCCGCCAAACATTTTTTAAGTCAGTGCACAACCTTTGGTATCCCACAGTCATAGAAGGTTGCCGCCTGTTGTCGGAAACATATTTAAACTTCGTCTTTGATCTCTTCATTGTCGTGGAATGATTTTCCACCAAGATGTGACTTCAGGTAACGGAAGACATGGAAGTCGGTGGGCGCAAGGTCCGGGCTGTATGGCGGATGGTCCAATATGTCCCATTTGAATTGTTCGAGTAGTGCTTTGGTTACGAGCGCTGTGTGAGGCGGAGCGTTGTCATGAAGCAACCGGACTCCACCTGTCAGCATTCCCCTGCGTTTGTTTTGAATTGCCCTCCGAAGACGTTTCAAAGTCTGGCAATATGCAGCAGCATTAATTGTCGTTGCAGGAGGCATAAATTCCAACAGAAGAATGGCTTGTCTGTCCCAAAACACAGAAGCCATGATTTTCATCGCTGAAATCGACGTTTTGAATTTATTGGCTTTTGGTGAATATGAATGACGCCATTGCATTGATTGTTGCTTGGATTCAGGTGTATGGTGATAAACCCACGTCTTGTGACCTGTCACAATGTGGTCAAGGAACTCATCACCTGCTTCAGCATAGCGTGTGAGGAAGTTGAGTGCAAAGCCCATTCTTTTCTTTTTGTGTTCTTCCATTAACACAATTCGCTGTACCCTAACTTGACAGTCACAACGTTATAAAGAGTTGTCATTGACACGTCCGGTATGATCTGATGCAATTCTTTCAATGTGAGCCATCTATTCGCACGAACTGCTTCCTTTGTTCCCCAGAGACGGGCTTCAAAGATCACAGATGGCCGACCCGTTCTCTGTTCGTCATAAACATCGGTCCTACCTTCAGAGAAATGACGAGACCATTTCGTTACATTTTGCCGATTCATAATGTTCCCATAAACAGAAACAACTTCTTTGTGAATATCCGCTGGTCGCTGACCTTTTGCATGAAGAAAACGTATGACGGAGTGCACTTCGCATTTGGCGGGATTCTGAATCGAAGCAACCATTTTAAACACGACCTACTCCAACCAGAACCTACGTTCAACTGCCGAGCGACCGCGAGGACAAAGCTAACGGTTCAAGGTTAACACCAGTGCTGCCAACTTGCTCGCCAAAACGTTTCTGTTCCTTTGGCGTACGGTGTATCTTTACTTTCCGAAATACGCTCGTATACACAGATTATCAAAACTTTACTGACCTGTAGGATTCACTATAAATAACCAGCAAACCCTGTTATCACAGGGAGAAGAAGGAACCAGCGCAAAAATGTTCCTGTCGGAGCACAGAAGAGGGGGAATATGTTCCTCTTTTAAAGGCTCTGACAGGTGGGAGACCAGCTGCCTCAACAAAACCTCTGGCATGGGAACATATATTTTGTGCTGAAAGAGAGCAGCGTAGAGAGAGTGATGGTGGAAGGTGGAGGAAATAGTGCTAGTGTGGGAGAAAGAGGGAGGAAGCATTGATGGTAGGAGAGAGATACTGGTAGTGAAAGAAGGAGAGACTTGTGGATGAAGGCAACAGCAGTCGGTGGCAAGGAGATATTGGTGGCCACTGACAGACAGTGGCAGTAAAAGAGAAAGAGAGATGATGGAGACAGAATCAGTGGGACCAAAGGAGAGAGTAAAAACTAAACTCTGCACGAACAGCCATTGAACGCCAAAACGGTACCTACCGGCCGCCGTGTCATCCTCAACGCACAATCGTCACTAGATGCGAGTATGGAGGGGCATGTGGTCAAAACACTGCTCTCCCAGCCGTATGTCAGTTTACGAGACAGGAGTCGATACTTCTCTATCAGGTAGCTCCCCAGTTTGCCTAACAAGGGCTGAGTGCGACCCGCTTGACTTCTGTGCCCCTCCAAGTACTAGCCCAACCCGACAGCTCTTGACTTCGCTGACCTGACGGGAACCGGTGTTTCCACTGCAGAGACCAGACATAGGCTTGTGAGTTGGGGGGGGGGGGGGGGGGTCCGCACCCTCCCACAGGGCGAAATTCAAGATGCAGGTATAGGGCAGGGAACATTTTAGACATAAAATTTATACACAGGTGTGTGGGAAAAATGAGTTGCACTTCCCCACCGAGGGTTGGAGTTGCTGAGGTATGGTGGACGCAGGAGCATTCCGAAAGAAAGAAAAAATGGTTCAAATGGCTCTAAGCACTAAGCGACTTAACATCTGAGGTCATCAGTCCCCTACAACTTCGAACTACTTAAACATAACTAACCTAAGGACATCACACACATCCATGCCCGAAGCAGTATTCGAACCTGCGACCATAGCGCTCGCGCCTAGAACCGCTCGGCCACACCGGCCGGCTTGCGAAATAAAAACAAAAGGAGACAGTATAACTGAGTGAGGCGAGAGTGTCAGTGGGAGATACTCTAAATGCCTGGCGAAAAAGCAGACGGGGGTGCAGTGGCAGTGAGAGGGAGATGCAGAGTATGAAGGCGTAACTACAAACAGAGACTGGATAAAAGGGCTTAGAAGGTTCTGCGCTAAAAGATCACCAGTATGAAACTTCCTGGCAGATTAAAACTGTGTGCCGGACCGAGACTCGAACTCGGGACCTTTGTCTTTCGCGGGCAAGTGCTCTACCAACTGTGCGACCCAAGCACGACTCACGCCCCGTCTTCACAGCTTTACTTCTGCCAGTATCTCGTCTCCTCTCTTCCAAACTTTACAGAAGCTCTCCTGCGAACGTTGCAGAACTAGCACTCCTGAAAGAAAGGATATTGCGGAGACACGGCTTAGCCACAGCCTGGGGGATGTTTCTAGAATGAGATATTCACTCTGCAGCGGAGTGTGGGCTAATATGTTCGCACTCCAAAATTTTCGGCGAGGGAGGTGCAGTAAGTATAGAGACAGCTGGTTCCCCACTTTCCTGTCAGAGTCTCTTGAACAGAAACATATTCGCCTCTTCTGTGTTCCGACAAGGCTAATTTTTTCGTTGGTGATATTAATACCTAACACGGTATTTCAATGCTGCTGATATCTCTCATACCGTCACTTATTAACAAAATGTTTTTTATGTTGTATCCACTGACAATAAGGGGGCTATGATACGCTCAATATTTATTGTTCAATACTCAGCATTGTTCAATGAACGTCAGATTCTGCCAATACCGAGAAATATTCACTTCTCTCCGAATGAATTTCCATAAAGACTGAGAAGAGTAAATGACGAAATGATCAGGCAATGAGTTTCAGGATGTATATTGAAGAACCGTACTATACTTTTAGGAATGAAATTCCTGATTGTTTAGGTAAATCGAGGTACCTCGTTGCCCCCAACAACAGAGGAAACTGAAGATCATGGTGTCAAGATAGTACGCACAAATTTTTATGTTGCCTACAGCCGTATTCAGAATTAGAAAATAAGGTTGTGTGAGCTATTCGGTGAGTGGACATGTTTTTTTTTCCAACTGTAAATAATTGTTTACTTAAATTCATGGAAAACAGCACACGTACACGGTAAATTACACAGTCCACTTGTATGATTTGTACACTACCGGCTATTAAAATTGCTAGTCCAAGAAGAAATGCAGATGATAAACGGGTATTCATTGGACAAATATATTATACTAGAACTGACATGAGATTACATTTTCACGCAATTTGGGTGCATAGATCCTGAGACATCTGTACCCAGCACAACCATCTGTAGAGGTAATAACGGCATTGATACGGTTGGGCATTGAGTAAAACAGAGCATGGATGGCTTGTACAGGTACAGCGGTCCATGCAGCTTCAACACGATACCACAGTTCATCAAGAGTAGTGACTGGCGTATTGTGACGAGCCAGTTGCTCGGCCACCATTGACCAGACATCTACAATTAGATCTGGCGAATGTACTGGTCAGAGCAGCAGTCGAACATTTTCTGTATCCAGAAAGCCCCGCACACCACCTGCAACATGTGGTGTGGCATTATCCTGCTGAAGTGTTTCGTAGGGATTGGATGAAGGGTACAGCCACGGGTCGTAACACATCTGAAATGTAACGTCCACTGTTCAAAGTGCCGTCAATGCGAACAAGAGGTGACCGAGACGTGTAGCCGATGGCACCCCATACCATCACGCCGAGTGATACGCCAGTGTGGCGATGAGGAATACACGCTTCCAATGTGCGTTCACTGCGATGTCGCCAAACACGGATGCGACCATCATGATGCTCTTAACAGAACCTGGATTCACCCGAAAAAATGACGTTTTGCCTTTCGTGCACCCAGGTTCGTCGTTGAGTACACCACCGCAGGCGCTCCCGTCTGTGATGCAGCGTCAAAAGTAACCGCAGCCATGGTCTCCGAGCTGATAATCCATGCTGTTGCAAACGTAGTGGAACTATTCGTGCAGATGGTTGTTGTCTTGCAAACGTCCCCATCTGTTGACTCAGGGATCGAGACGTGGCTGCACGATCCGTTACAGTCGTGCAGATAAGATGCCTGCCATCTCGACTGCTAGTGATACGAGGCCGTTGGGATCCAGCACGGCGTTCCGTATCACCCTTCTGAACCCACCGATTCCATATTCTGCTAACAGTCATTGGATCTCGACCAACTCGAGCAGCAATGTTGCGGTACGATAAACCGCATTTGCGATAGGCTACAATCCGACCTTTATCAAAGTCGGAAACGTGATGGTACACATTTCTCCTCCTTACACGAGGCATCACAACAACATTTCACCGGGCAACGCCGGTCTACTGCCGTTTGTGTATGAGGAATCGGTTGGTAACTTTCCTCATGTTAGCACGTTGTATGTGTCGCCACTGGCGCCAACCTTGTGTGAATACTCTGAAAAGCTAATCATTTGCATATCATAGCATTTTCTTCCAGTCGGTTGAATGTCGCGTCTGTAGCACGTCATCTTCGTGGTGTAGGACTTTCAATGGCCAGTAGTGCAATCAGCGGATGTAGTTTACGGATCTATGTTGCAGCGATTGAACCCTTGTTCCATTGAAATATTTAATGGCTGCCTTACAGATTTATTTCGTTTGTTGTGCATAATTTCTGCTTGTGTTTTGCAAGACAAGCACAGCAGTCGTAGCATGTTCGATACGAAGGCTGACCTCTAACTAACATGTTCGGGCATAAATACTGCGCAACAGTCTTGTGCCGTTCTTGGCCCCGCACTATGGCGCACTGTTTGATAACAATAATATTGCGCAGTAAATACTGATCGCATGAAGCGCCCTTAAGACCTACTTACGTTGAGAATGCTTAACTGGAGTTGTCATATACGCCTTAAAAAGTTCCCTTACGCACAACAAAAGAAATACGCGAATCTTTACAGAAATCATTGGATGTGATGTACATTTACAGACAAACTAATGATTACAATATCGGAGAAATTTGCTGATTTATTCAGGAGAAAGAACTGCGCAAATTGAGCAAGTCTGTAACTGGTTGGTACACCTATGATACTTATTCAAGAGCTTACTCGGTTTAGCGCTGATTGTCAGAGTTGTCGGATGTCGTCCTGAGGGATATCGTGCCAAATTATATGCTACTGGCGCTTGAGGTCGTCCAGATTGTAACATATTACTATCTTTACGACGTTTCTCATCGAGCTATATATGTTATCTCCCATTTCTAGCTGCTTCTCTCACACAAATAATGACAAAAATTCAGAAATTCGGGGTCGCCACCAGCCCAAGTCCTTCCTAACCACTTAGAAAAAGAAAACGGAGCTAGAAAATTATTAGTTTAATTACTTTAATAATTTAACTACAAGTTTGCGGATTTCTTTACCTAGCCAGATAAATAGCACTCCATGTCGTGCATGATGCAACTTGATTAATTCAGGGTTGGAAATTGGAGTAAATTGGTAAGATCAACACCACAGAATTTATCTTTCAAGTAGATTATTTATTGTATCTAAGTATTTGGTTGCACATCCTAACTACACGTAACAGGTGCCTGGCTAGAAATATTTAAGTAAGAATTACGTGAGAATGTAACAGAGCACAATTTAACTACAGCAAGAAGAAACACAGAAAATGGGGTTGCGAGACAATGATACTATCATTTCCTTTCCATTCATACCTGTGGCGTGCGTACTGTAAGACCTTCAGTACACACACCATCGGATTATTTGACTTGTCGCTCTAACGAAGTAGGCGAGTGTCTCGTGATCTTATCACGGCGTGTTTATCTTCTGCTGTTAGGTCAGACGATAGAAATACCACTTGCACACTTAGAGTAGCAGATTGATGGTGACCAACTTTAAGCAGAACTTGATTAATTTTCACACACATTTATTAAAATAATAACAAGCATAAAAATTACTTATCTTGGTTCTGGATGCTATTTACAATTGACAATCTGAAGTTCCCTTGGTATTGGTACATTGATCTTATTCTCACATATATCTCTGATACTTGACAAAAGTGTCTATACATTTATCTTCATGGCTATGTACATGAATATGATAATCTTATTAGGCGCAGACTGAAACTTGTATATAGACTGGTACAGACAAATGTAGACTGGTACAGACTGGTGCAGACAAATGCAGACTGGCTAATCGGAGGCCTGTACATTCTTTACAATACCTCGCGCTTTCATGTATCACTGCGCGAGTGTGTCTGCGAGGAGAAAGGGTTCTACGTTAGCAGCAATCTCATTGGCTGCGTTACATATTAATACGCGGATCGGCGGAAGCAGCATTTGGTCCGTCTCTGTGGCAGCGCCATCTCGTAGTGCGGAGACGGACGAGCGCTGCGCCTCTGCTGTTGTTCTTAGTGGGGCGCTCTCTGGTGAGAAAGTTGTGTAAGCGCTGACTACGCGGAACTATATACACAACAATACCATAAAAATATCTCAGTGAGAATCTCATAACGATTCGCAGCATGCACTGTTCTGGACAGAGCTTTAACCAAAGCACGAAGTTGTGCGATAATTATTCAAGATACTAACTGCGTGTGCTACTTGCAAACGGCCGATCTAGAGCACATGGTGCATTCCGAATCAAACTGTTGTGCTGCTTTGCACAAAGCGCACGAAAGAACAGATATTCTTGCAGAAATTATAGCTCATTAAAGAAGCAAACTGTTAAAAGAAAACCTATTGTGGTGCAGTGGTGGACCAGAAGGGTCATTGATTATCAAACATATGGCACGAAATCGACACACGGAGACAAAAGCAACTTCCACAAAATATAAGACTAAAAATCATTAAAAATCATACTCGCTTCGACAGAGTATTACACTCACTTATGGTTGAAGTGAACCTAACCCGCTTTTTCTAATCAGATTTACCGTTTGAAATTCTACTTCATCGTTGTCCAAAATGAACAAAGTAACTTCCACGCTTTTAACTCAAACACCCAAAAATCGCCTATTTAAAGCAATATAGATATGGAACTTTCGGGAAAATTACTCGCTTCACACGCTTCAGTTAAGCTGAAGTTCTTAAGTATTTCAACAGTTAAACATAACGAAGACCTAACTCAACCTGCTTCCTATCACCTGAAACCGCCCTTAAGAGCTACGATCTGTACTCACCAAGCGTTCACCGAAGAGTGCCATTTTCTCTTTCCAGATTACCTAGCTCCCTGTGCAGCGGAAGCTACCAGAGGGGTAGCCCTCCGTCACCAACCTCACACACAGAAACAGCCTTCGACTGAGACTGGTAAACCTCTCTGTTCAGGTATTGGAAACCTATGTTGGTCATCCTGTGCTCTTCTTCGAACGAGAAGCAACATGGTCTGCTCCCACTAGACCAACTCAGAGTTTCCCACAAAACAAAACCGAAACCCCACATTAAAACACACGTATAATATTCAATAGGCCTTATTTGAGTGCTCAGTTTTTCTGAGAGTTCATGAATTGGGCTAAAGTCAGGTAGTAAAGTGAATAAATTGTAGCGATCACACAATGTAGGCTTTCACAGCCGGTGTTGTCTTCAGTTAAACTTCCGGGCTGAGAAGCCGTGGTCGATGTATAAAATTTCTACCTGACGTTTCGTCTCCATCTGCGGGAGACATCTTCTGAGGTCTACCGGCTACTGCCACTGAGGCTCCAGGTACTCTCGCATTTATAGAGCGCATAGAGGGCACCACCATTCGTCACATGATAATGGGATGTTCGTGCTAGAACGCTTGTCTCATTAAATTTAATTTCGTGATTCCCATCTCGAAAAACATGCTCAGCTACGGCCGATTATTCGATGTGCCCTAAGCGACAGTTCTTTTATGTTCGGCTAAGTGGGTGTAACTGAGCATGTTTTTCGAGATGGGAATCACGAAATTAAATTTAATGAGACAAGCGTTCTAGCACGAACATCCCATTGTGACACATGTATAGGGAAGCAATAGAAATTCACAAACACAGTAACAATTTTAATAGAAAAGAGGACGTTTTAAAGTTAGTCAAAATATGGATGTCGACGTTGCGCCAGCAGAATGACAATCGATTACTCTTAATCGAGAATGACGACGCATACCGTCGGCTTCACGTGACGAATGGTGGTCCCCTCTATGCGCTCTATAAATGCGAGAGTACCTGGAGCCTCGGTGGCAGTAGCCGGACGATCTCAGAGGATGTCTCCCGCAGATGGAGACGAAACGTCAGGTGTAAATTTTGTACATCGACCATGGCCTCTCAGCCCGGAAGTTTTAACTGAAGAAATTGTAGCGAATTCGACAAGAGTTTTATGAAACGACTTCGCAGAGACGTTTCAAGACTGGGCTGCTCTGCCCATAATGCTCAAAATGTTCTCAATTTTCTCAATTGTCGAGCTGTCTGGCACTGTTGTTGGCCAAGGTAGAGTTTGGACAGCACGAAGACGACCAGCAGAAACTCGAGTCGTGTGCGGGCAGACACGGTTTTTCTGAAAAGTAAACGCAGACCGGGGCGTCTCCAGACACGTCCTCGCCCTGAAACCTCATTAACTGTAGTACAGTTGTCTTCAGTGAAGAGTCCCACATCGAAAAGAGCCCCTGCGGTCAGCCAAGTCGTCTCTCGAGACGCTTCAGGACAGTGGTGGGATACCAGTCTGACTGCAGCATACCATACGGTCCGTCAGCCAGGAGTCATGGTGTGCGGCGCCTCTTCTTTTCATAGCAGGACTCCTTTGGTGATCGTCTGCCCCACCCTTACAGCACAGCGCTACGTCGGCAGTGTTCTAAGCCCCGTTTTGTTGCCCTTCATGGTAATACATCGTCGGTTTGCTTTTCAGCACGATAACGTCCACCCTCGAACGGTGGGAGTTTCTACTGCTTGTTTCTTAGCCAGCAAGGACGCCGGACCATTTCCCAATTGAGGACGCTTGGAGCGTTATTGGCAGGTCCTCCAACCATCTCGACACTTTGATAATATTATAGTTCAATGCTTTTATCTTGGCGGCTCGAAAATGCCCGCCCAGACACGGGAGACTGCAGCGTTGCCAGTTGCAAACGACGTACGCGCCAAGAGAAGCAGCGCCATAGTACAGTATAGTTCGCAAACTTACGTTTAAGGGTGAGCGTGCGCCGGCCTCTGTGGCCGAGCGGTTCTAGGCGCTTCAGTCTGGAACCGCGCGACCGCTACGGTCGCAGGTTCGAATCCTGCCTCGGGCATGAATGTGTGTGGTGTCCTTAGGTTAGTTAGGTTTAAGTAGTTCTAAGTTCTAGGGGGCTGATGACCTCAGATGCTAAGTTCCCTAGTGCTCAGAGCCATTTGAACCATTTGGGGAGCGCGCAGTTTATGAAAAAGCATCTACGGCTGCATTAACCCTTTCGCTGCTGCAGAGACGTGCTCCCGCATTCCGCGCTGTGCGCGATTTTGTCATCACTGCACTGCTCGCCTGTGCTGACACATAGTGTTCCGACTGCTTTGGCACACTTATCATTCTATTTCACAAAAAAATATTTGGCCCAAAAATATGATTTTTACACATCTTCTTGACTGATACCTGCTTCCCATAAATGACTTAATGTTCTTTCCATCTTCAACGCAGTTATTGTGCAGCATTAAATGTAGTAAACCATTGCACGAAATTTTGAAGAGTTTGCAGACGTAAAAGTCCATAGCGTATACTTTCCGTATGGACGATTTTAGTTGCCATAATGTGGAGAATGAATTGTAGACGAGGTACCTAAATTTCACATAAAATTTACTGTATAACAATATCTGATTTAATTTATGTACCAAATAGGTGTCGTATGTAATATTGAGAATTATTCCGTCTTTCGCGACTGTAATAAAGTTTTATTTGTACCAGAGTCATTTCGCTTTTTTTCTGAAAAAATCTGATTAAAACGAAGTTGGGGAAGTACACAAAACTGAGCTGTGGACGTAATAAAACATAGAAACTAAAATATATTGTCAGTGAGGCGCAATGCGCAAACAATTTGTGCTTATCACAACGGACAGCAAATAATTGCCAAGACATAGCTCAGTCGACGAAAACATTGAATATGATGTTGCCAAAGCAGCGAAGCAAAGAATTGTGTTAGACAATAAAGTAGCTCGGCAACGTAAGAGCCGCAATTCTGCTCTAAATAATACTTTCAATACTCTCGCAAAAGAGTATATCTCAACATGAATAGTGGTGGTGGTGGTTTAGTGTTTAACGTCCCGTCGACAACGAGGTCATTAGAGACGGAGCGCAAGCTCGGGTTACGGAAGGATTGGGAAAGAAATCGGCCGTGCCCTTTCAAAGGATACATCCCGGCATTTCCCTGAAGTGATTTAGGGAAATCACGGAAAACCTAAATCAGGATGGCCGGAGACGGGATTGAACCGTCGTCCACCCGAATGCGAGTCCAGTGTGCTAACCACTGCGCCACCTCGCTCGGTCATGAATAGTAAAACAGCAACTGTGGAAGAGAAGATAAACAAACAAAACAGATAACATGAGTATTGTGTGTGTGCCTTTTCATTCTTTTTAATTCCTGTGAAAAGAAATACTGGAGGAAAATATTAGAAAAACCGAAAAGATGTTATGATTATAATGAAGACACAAAGCACTAGAAATTTCAAAAAATTATATTCCAACGAATAAAATTCATGAAGTAAGACACTTCGATATTGTTTTTAAATAAAGAAAATATTAAGCACCAAACAAGGTTTTAACTCAAAACCTCTCATTTAGTAATCTATCACCTTAACCATTACAGTAACGCAGTTTACTATTCAACAGTTTTCCAGGAGGACTCTAACATATGCTGACAACCCCTGTTGGTATGAGCATGCATTACGTTTCATCGAAGTAAAATAGGAAATAAACAATTACCGCTGTTCTTTATTGCAAAAAGGCGGCTCGTGAGAATCATACAAACACCTTTCCTTGCTATCGGCTGAATTACACTCCTGGAAATGGAAAAAAGAACACATTGACACCGGTGTGTCAGACCCACCATACTTGCTCCGGACACTGCGAGAGGGCTGTACAAGCAATGATCACACGCACGGCACAGCGGACACACCAGGAACCGCGGTGTTGGCCGTCGAATGGCGCTAGCTGCGCAGCATTTGTGCACCGCCGCCGTCAGTGTCAGCCACTTTGCCGTGGCATACGGAGCTCCATCGCAATCTTTAACACTGGTAGCTTGCCGCGACAGCGTGGACGTGAACCGTATGTGCAGTTGACGGACTTTGAGCGAGGGCGTATAGTGGGCATGCGGGAGGCCGGGTGGACGTACCGCCGAATTCCTCAACACGTGGGGCGTGAGGTCTCCACAGTACATCGATGTTGTCGCCAGTGGTCGGCGGAAGGTGCACGTGCCCGTCGACCTGGGACCGGACCGCAGCGACGCACGGATGCACGCCAAGACCGTAGGATCCTACGCAGTGCCGTAGGCGACCGCACCGCCACTTCCCAGCAAATTAGGGACACTGTTGCTCCTGGGGTATCGGCGAGGACCATTCGCAACCGTCTCCATGAAGCTGGGCTACGGTCCCGCACACCGTTAGGCCGTCTTCCGCTCACGCCCCAACATCGTGCAGCCCGCCTCCAGTGGTGTCGCGACAGGCGTGAATGGAGGGACGAATGGAGACGTGTCGTCTTCATCGATGAGAGTCGCTTCTGCCTTGGTGCCAATGATGGTCGTATGCGTGTTTGGCGCCGTGCAGGTGAGCGCCACAATCAGGACTGCATACGACCGAGGCACACAGGGCCAACACCCGGCATCATGGTGTGGGGAGCGATCTCCTACACTGGCCGTACACCTCTGGTGATCGTCGAGGGGACACTGAATAGTGCACGGTACATCCAAACCGTCATCGAACCCATCGTTCTACCATTCCTAGACCGGCAAGGGAACTTGCTGTTCCAAAAGGACAATGCACGTCCGCATGTATCCCGTGCCACCCAACGTGCTCTAGAAGGTGTAAGTCAACTACCCTGGCCAGCAAGATCTCCGGATCTGTCCCCCATTGAGCATGTTTGGGACTGGATGAAGCGTCGTCTCACGCGGTCTGCACGTCCAGCACGAACGCTGGTCCAACTGAGGCGCCAGGTGGAAATGGCATGGCAAGCCGTTCCACAGGACTACATCCAGCATTTCTACGATCGTCTCCATGGGAGAATAGCAGCCTGCATTGCTGCGAAAGGTGGTACTAGTGCCGACATTGTGCATGCTCTGTTGCCTGTGTCTATGTGCCTGTGGTTCTGTCAGTGTGTATCTTACCAAAGGAATGTGTCAATAAAGTTTCCCCTTCCTGGGACAATGAATTCATGGTGTTCTTATTTCAATTTCCAGGAGTGTAGAAGGCTTATTGCTCGTTTGGTTTAATTATTTAATAGAATATGAAGCAATTTGTATAAAGAATGCTTTTCCCAATCTTTCTCTAAAACAAGTCTGCTATCAAGACATTGCTTGTGTTCAATTACTTTATTTACGACTGAATGTTTCTAAAAGTGAAGACACTCATCCGTGCTCTGCACTGCAGTCGAAACTCTGGCAACGTCGTTCTCTGTTCATTGGCTGACTGTGTTTTGTGACGTCAGATGCGCAGAACGAACCTAAACTCCGCTGCCGTCGTAAATGACGCTCACTTTAGCCGCCAGCTGGACAGAATTTGTCACGATATCCCTGAGGAGGACATCCAACTTTGTCAGTCAATGCCAAGCCGAATGACTGCTTGCACAAGGGCCAGAGATGGGCCGGCACATTAGTGACAGACTCAATTTGTAAAGCTCTTTCTCACATTTTTATGAAACTGTAATCATCAGTTTGTCTGTATATGTACGAGCTAAGATACCTCAATAATTTCATTTTTACTTGAAAGCCTGTACCTTACGATACGTGTTACAAACCGGACACAATGGGAAGGACCAGGCCCGTTTGCTTTTTTCTTTTATCACTCGTTTATTACATCAGAGAAATACACATTTTAAGACAAAATTTAACTACACGAAGTATTGCTCCCAGTAAAGGTTAACACAGGCAGTGACAAAATTGTCTTAAGGGTTTCTGCTGGTAACAAATTTTAAGGAGGCAATGTAAGGTTTATATCAATTTAGCTCAAACACGTAGCTAGTGATTGAACCACTACACAGACACTTCATCAATTTCGGTAACAAATGAATAGCGTGAGTTAGTACTCACAGTAACCAACTAATCAACAGCCTTGCCTTTGAATAAGTAGTAGGCCATTTGGAACGAATTAGAAACACCCGCAACTAGGGGAGTTAATACCAAATGTAGGGCATCGCAGGGATCGAATGAAGGGTAGAGCAACGGGTCGTAGCACATCTGACATGTAACGTCCACTGTTCAAAGTACCGTCAGTGCGAACAAGAGGTGACCGAGACGTGTAACCGATTGCACCCCATACAATCACGCCGGGTGGTACGCCAGTATGGCGATGACGAATACACGCGATGTGCGTTCACCTCGATGTCGCCGAACACGGATGCGACCATCATGATGCTGCAAAAAGAACCTTGATTCATTCGAAAAACTGACCTTTTGCTATTCGTGCACCCAGATTCGTCGTTGAGTACACCATCGCAGGCACTCCTGTCTGTGATGCAGCATCAATGGTAACCGCAGCCACGGTCTCCGAGCTGATAGTCCATGCTGCTGCAAACGCCGTCGAACTGTTCGTGCAGATGGTTGTTGTCTTGCAAACGTCCCCATCTGTTGACTCAGGGTTCGAGACGTGGCTGCACGATCCGTTACAGCCATGCGAATAAGATGCCTGTCATCTCGACAGCTAGTGATACGAGGCCTTTGGGATCCAGCACTGCGTTCCATATTACCTTCCTGAACCCCCGATTCCATATTCTGCTAACAGTCATTGGATCTCGACCAACAAGAGCAGCAATGTCGCGATACGATAAGCCTCAATCGCTATGTGCTACAATCCGACCTTTATCAAAGTCGGAAACTTGATGGTACCCATTTCTCCTCCTTACACGAGGCATCACTACAACGTTTCACCAGGCAACGCCGGTCAACTGCTGTTTGTGTATGAGAAATCGGTTGGAAACTTTCCTCATGTCAGCACGTTATAGGTGTCGCCAACGGCGGCAGCCTTGTGTGAATGCTCTGGAAAGCTAATCATTTGCATATCACATTTAAAATGTCTTGCTCCCCATTAAATAAACAAACTTACTGTAATTAAATGAACACTACGCTCCACTCAAACTCTTCAGTGGAAACCGAGCCAAAACGAAGATTCCATTAACTGACTAGCACTGAAGTCACACTAAAGCTCATCTCTGTGTTCCCAGACACACATGGGGCAAACTTATACAAGACAAGATTTTGAAGGGAGCACATCAGTAAAACCGGTAGTGGAGCTAACTCGTGCCACTGAAAATTAAGGTACTAGACCGTGGCATAAGGTGGTATAGAATGAGGTTGCCTTAATGCTATAATGCGCTCCAAAATATTAATTCAAATGGCAAATTCAAAATTAAGTACACATAAACCAGCATTAATTAACGAGGAATGACACCAGGTCGCTCGAACGGATGACAACACTTAACTGAAAAGACGAATGCTGGAAGCGGCAGTAACATCAAACACCTTCGACTTTTAACCAGGAGTCCCTTCCCACTATACAAGTAAACATTTAACCAAGCACAAGGAAGGAACCCCAAAAAGAAAATTCAAATAAAACCCCCAAAGATTATAAAGGACAGGGAATCCCAACTATTTAAAGTTAAAAGAATTAGCTCTCCCCAAAGGCAGTGTAAACGCGAAGGCCACACTTAAGAGGCCACCAAAATTGGTTACAAAAGGTCTTATACGTTTGCTCCTTTTCTTTCAAGAAACACAAGGCTGCTTAACTTCTGCTGGACGTCCGGTATGGCTCGTGTAGGATATACCAGGCAGCAACCCGATCTAGGCGGTCGCAAGGCACGGCGAGCAAAATCAGGAGAGCAGACAGGCAGGCAGCCAACACATATCCTCCATGCTGAACCGGCAGACCGCGAACAACCAACTCCACAAATACGTGGTTGCTTCCCACCTCGTACCTCGCGGCGTCTCAGCAGGTAGCCCGAGCAAACGTCAACTGCCACTCGCCCCGCAAATGCGGAAAACAAGGCAAGCAAAGATAAGAAACATCGAAAGATCGATAATGGACATCCAAGAGACTGGCGCGCCAGTAACGAGCGCCACGGCTCACCTTAATCTAAGCACTGACGCCATTACAGTCTGATTCTTCGTTGTGTACTGATTATCAATACTGAGGCACATGTCATAACGTGAGTCCGGCAGACTGTGAAGAACGGGCTGTTCTAATATTTCTCAGTGCTAAAGGCCTAAAAGCGATCGATATTCATCGTGAGATCTGTGCAGTTTGCGGAGAAAACATTATGAGTGATGAAATGGTAAGGAAGTGGGTGAGAGCATTGAAAGTTGTCCCCACAAATGTGCATGATTAACAACGGAGTGGGCATCCTTAGGTTGTTAATGAAAGTTTGGTGCAGGAAGTGGACAATAAGGTGAGAGAAGACAGACGCTTTACGATTTCCTCCTTGCAGGATGACTTTCCTAATGTTTCTCGTAGTGTTTTGTATTACATTGTGACCGAGCACTTGAATTACCGAAAATTGTGCGCACGTTGGGTACCGAAAATGTTGACAGATGTGCACAAAACCAAACGTTTAGACAGTGCACTGACTTTCCTTGAGTGGTACCACAACGACGGTAACGATTTCTTAAGCCAAATTGTTACGGGCGATGAAACATGGGTGGCCATACGTCACACCAGAATCAAAGCAACAGTCCATGGAAGGTGAGCAAGGGCATCGTTTTGCTGCAAGACAAGGCCCGTCCGCATGTGGTGAATCAGACCAAAGATCTCATCACATCTTTCCGATGGGAAACTCTCGATCATCCTCCGTACAGCCCCGATCTTGCGCCCAGTGACTACCATCTGTTTCTGCACTTGAAGAAACACCTGGGCTGTCAGAGTTTTCAAGAAGATGATGAAGCCAAAACAGTGGTGATGCAGTGGTTAACAAGTCAGGTGGCAGACTTCTATGAGGAGGATATTCAAAAACTGGTAAAACGTTATGACATGTGCCTCAATTCTGACGGAATTTAAGTAGAAAAGTAGATTAAGGTACAGGGTTTCACGTAAAAATAAAATTATTGAGATATCTTAGCACGTCTTTTTTAATTTCAAAACGGTACTTTCTTGAAAAAAACACGCCTCGTCCATCACACCTGCCGATTTCCATCGCATTCGGATAATTCCTTCATGCTGCGTCGTTTCTTTTGTCTTAGAGTGTACGTTGATGAAGATATTAGGGAGTTAATGGCATCTGAAGATGGCAATCAGACGCTGAAACTATATGGACATTCTGATTTGTAAGCAATCTTGAGCGTAATAAATATTTACACCTGTTGAAGTTATTATGTTACATTCTTCTACATTTAAAGAGAGATGGCATTTATTACACCAGTAGGAAATGTTTTCATAGCTTGCGGCATTACGGCCGTCCAAACACTATAATTTCCTGTGCATGACTGGAGCGTCAGCGGACAAGCTTTTCGCCGTGCTCACCCTATCTGGTATATATTTTTCTACAATTCATGTAATCTACATCTTACTCCCCAAGCCATCTAACGGTGTTTATCGGACGGTACTTCGGTAACACTAACCAATTTGCCCTATCCTCTTCCACACTCTAATGGCGCGTGAGAAATGGATCAAATGGCTCTGAGCACTATGGAACTTATCTGAGGTCATCAGACCCCTAGAAATTAGAACTACTTAAACCCAACTAACCTAAGGACATATTACACATCCGGACTGAAGCGCCTAGAACCGCTCGGCCACCACGGTCGGTGCGCGTAGGAAGAGTAATTGTCGGTAAGCCTCTGTAGCAGCTCCAATTTCTCGAACATCCTAGTCGTGAGACGCATGTAGGAAATAATACACTACTGGCCATTGAAATTGCTACACCTCGAAGATGACGTGCTACAGACGCGAAATTTAACCGACAGGAAGAAGATGCTGTGATAAAATGATTAGCTTTCCAGAGCATTCACAGAAGGCTGCCGCCGGTGGCGACACCTATAACGTGCTGACATGAGGAAAGTTTCCAACCGATTTCTCATACACAAACAGCAGTTGACCGGCGTTGCCTGGTGAAACGTTGTTGTGATGCCTCGTGTAAGGAGGAGAAATGTGTACCATCAAGTTTCCGACTTTGATAAAGGTCGGATTGTACCATATAGCGATTGCGGTTTATCGTATCGCGACATTGCTGCTCTTGTTGGTCGAGATCCAATGACTGTTTGCAGAATATGGAATCGGGGGTTCAGGAAGGTAATATGGAACGCAGTGCTGGATCCCAACGGCCTCGTATCACTAGCAGTCTAGATAACAGACATATTATCCTGACAGCTGTAACGGATCGTGCAGCCACGTCTCGAACCCTGAGTCAACAGATGGGGACGTTTGCAAGACGACATCCATCTGCACGAACAGTTCGACGGCGTTTGCAGCAGCATGGACTATCAGCTCGCAGACCGTTGCTGCGGTTACCATTGACGCTGCATCACAGACAGGAGTGCCTGCGATGGTGTACTCAACGACGAATCTGGGTACACGAATAGCAAAACGTCACTTTTTTGAATGAATCAAGGTTCTTTTTGCAGCATCATGATGGTCGCATCCGTGTTTGGCGACATCACTGTGAACGCACATCGCGTGTATTCGGCATCGCCATACTGGCGTGTCACCCGGCGTGATTGTATGGGGTGCCATCGGTTACACGTCTCGGTCACCTCTTGTTCGCATTGACGGTACTTTGAACAGTGGACGTTACATGTCAGATGTGCTACGACCCGTTGCTCTACCCTTCATTCGATCCCTGCGGTACCCTACATTTCAGCAGGACAATGCAGGTCCTGTACGGGCCTTTCTGGATACAGAAAATGTTCGACTGCTGCCGTGGCCAGTACATTCTCCGGATCTCTCACCAACTGAAAACGTCTGGTCAATGGTGGCCGAGCAACTGGGTCGTCACAATACGCCAGTCACTACTGTTGATGAACTGTGGTATCGTGTTGAAGCTGCATGGGCAGCTGTACCTGTACACGCCTTCCAAGCTCTGTTTGACTCAATGCTCAGGGGTATCAAGGCCGTTATTACGGCCAGAGGTGGTTGTTCTGGGTACTGATTTCTCAGGATCTATGCACCCGAATTGCGTGAAAATGTAATCACATGTCAGTTCTAGTATAATATATTTGTCCAATGAATACCGTTTTATCATCTGCATTTCTTCTTGGTGTAGCAATTTTAATGGCCAGTAGTGTATGTTATCAGACTCTCCCTGGAAAGTGTTCTCCAGTATTTTCAACTGCAAATATCTCCGTGGCGCCAAGACTCCTTCTTGTAACGCCTGCCACTGTAGTTTATTGAACATCTCTGTAACGATTTCTCGCCAACTTTGCGATGCCGCAACGAAAAGCGCCGTTGTAGGCCCTTCTCTATCTTTTCTATCTGTCCCATCGGGTAAAGGTCCCATATTGGTGAACAGTGCTGAAGAATCGCTACTGACAATATCAGAGGTCCCAGTACGAATCTTTGCAGTACACCCAGTATTCCTTTTACTATTGTGGAACATTTGCTCGCCAGTATAATGTACTGGGTTCTACATGTGAATTTCTCTCGAGACAGTTTTATATTTGTGGAGATAATACATGCGATAGTACAATTGTTACTGATCGACCATTTCGCACAGTAACGGAAATGTAAAAGGATAGAATCAACCTGTTTGCCTGGACCTAATGTCTGCAAGATGTCACACATCTGGCACAAGGGTTTTCGCCAGTATCACCTGAAGAGGGCCAAACCGTATGCGCCGAAATATTGTGGCAGGAAATTACAAACCCGGCAGTTCTGCTGAAATCTTGTGGAATATTCCCTACAGTTTTTTTCTCTGGAGTGAGAAATTCAACGATGGCACGTTTCTTGTAACGTACATCACGTACAGACGCCACTTTGAAACTGTCCTGTAGCTACGCTATCCGTCTGAAGGGACGGAAACTTGGTGCGTTCACTCAGGAGACTTCAGATAGTACATATCTAAAGTTGACATTTGTAGCATTGTTTTCGGCTGAGAGAAAAGAATGCGACGCATTACTTTATGGGGAACGTCTTATTTATTGGAGTAAACTTAACCTTCTTTCCTATGTTTATGAAATGCGGAAATCGATTTCTATGTTGTGAACCTAGGAACAAATATTGTATTCAAATTTAAAGGTGTTGCAATCGAGAAAATCTTATCAATGTAGTATGTAATAGTGGACGTGTTACATTGCTACTCTACTGCACACCAGTAACCAGTAAGTGGTTTCAAATTAACAGAAAGTATTATCGAACATCAGTTACAAGTTAACAATGCCCTGAAGCAGAATCTATTTGCAGCTAACACTCATTTCCATTTTCAAGACAGTGAGACGGAAGAAGACGGAAAGACACGACTCGACAACTTAAGTCAGGTAGCCAGAAAGGTGGGAGTGATTGTCGCCTATAACAAGACAAAGACATTAATTACCACTGCAGACTGGGAAACACCGGAAGGCACTGTGCAAATGGTGGACGAATTTAAATACCTGGGAGAATTTATAAGAGGAAGGAACGGGAGCTGGGTGGGAATAACAGAGAGGATAAAGAAGATGAGGTCAGCTTTCTCCATGACAAGAGAGATATACAATAAAAAGAATATATCCACAGAGGCAAAGATAAGCCACTACAAGGCAACGTTCGGGAATGTAGTATGCTTCTGAGACGATGACACTTGGAAGAAATGGGACAGAACAACAAGAGAAATAAGAGAGAAAAATACTGGGAAAAATACTAGATCAAAAAAAGAGGTGGAGAGAGGCGGATGCGAAGACCTAGGGAAGAATTGTATCGGAACATGGGAACAATATGCGGGGAAATCAGGCTCAAAAGGGCAAGGTTTGCTGGGCATGTAGTTAGGATGAGTATGGACAGAATGACGAAGAGAGTGTGGGAAACAACAGGGAGGACAAGGGGAAAGACAGGAACCAAGTGGATTGTTGAACTTCGGAAGGACTGGTTGGAATTGGGGATCAAGATCGAAGGAAAGGAAAACTGGAAGAACAAATATACACCGACCGTAGTAATAGACGGCAAATCATCGAGTATAACTGAAGTGATATCAGGTGTTCCCCAGAGAAGCGTCCTGGACCTCTGCTGTTCCTGATCTATATAAACGACCTGTGTGACAATCTGAGCAGTTCTCTTAGGTTGTTCGCAGATGATGCTGTAATTTACCGTCTAGTAAGGTCATCCGAAGACCAGTATCAGTTGCAAAGCGATTTAGAAAAGATTGCTGTATGGTGTGGCAGGTGGCAGTTGACGCTAAATAACGAAAAGTGTGAGGTGATCCACATGAGTTTCAAAAGAAATCCGTTGGAATTCGATTGCGCGATAAATAGTACAATTCTCAAGGCGTGATGACTGGGTGTTGTGTGCTGTCCTTAGGTTAGCTAGGTTTAAGTAGGTCTAAGTTCTAGGGGATTGATGACCATAACTGTTAAGTCCCGTAGTGCTCAGAGCCATTTGAACCATTTGAACCATTCTCAAGGCTGTCAATTCAACTAAGTACCTGGGTGTTAAAATTACGAACAACTTCAGTTGGAAAGACCACATAGATAATATTGTGGGGAAGGCGAGCCAAAGGTTGCGATCATTGGCAGGACACTTAGAAGATGCAACAAGTCCACTAAAGAGACAGCTTACACTACACTCGTTCGTCCTCTGTTAGAATATTGCTGCGCGGTGTGGGATCCTTACAAGGTGGGATTGACGGAGGACATCGAAAGGGTGCAAAAAAGGGCAGGTCGTTTTGTATTATCATGTAATAGGAGAGAGAGTGTGGCAGATATGATACGCGAGTTGGAATGGAAGTCATTAAAGCAAAGACGTTTTTCGTCGCGGCGAGATGTATTTACGAAATTTCATTCAGCAACATTCTCTTCCGAATGCAAAAATATTTTGTTGAGCCCAACCTACATAGGTAGGAATGATCATCAAAATAAGAGAAATCAGAGCTCGAACAGAAAGGTTTAGGTGTTCGTTTTTCCCGCGCGCTGTTCGGGAGTGGATTGGTATAGAGATAATATGATTGTGGTTCGTTGAACCCTCTGCCAAGCACTTAAATGTGAATTACAGAGTAATCATGTAGATGTAGATGTAGATGTAGATGCCGGAGAGCAATGACAGAGAAGAATACAGCAAAAGATTGTCACCAGTGGAGCCGACAGGAGAAACGGGTACTAAAGATCTCGGAAGGAGAGCTGGTGAGATGAAGAGAAAGAATTGTTCTGGAAGAAGAATAGGAGAATGCAGTCCACAAAGGGGCTACCCGTGGTCCTACAAAGGGCGTAACGCAAGAAGAAAAAGAAGAAGACAGGGGAAACTGTTAACATATCAAAGAAACTCAGTTCATTTGCAAATATCACGTCCTCCATGATGGCAACAGCAGTTTCAAGCTACAAGTTGGTGCATGACTGAGTCTACATGTTAAGCAGCTAGTTTTAAAAGTATTAACACTTTAACGCAGAACTCGCAATATTTACAAACGCTGCGTAAAACACAACCTCACGTCTACCAACAACAAGACTACAGAATGACGGAAACTGGTTATGACGGTCTCCAGTGAGCGGTCCTTCATGTGAATCTAAAATCGGCCACCTCATTGATGTGTTCCCAGCTACACTATCGCACGTAATACGGAATTAACCACAGAACGTCACGAGAGACGGATCAGGAAACATGAGTAAGTTAGATTAGATTACATTACATTAATACTAGTTCCATGGATCATGAATACGACATTTCGTAATGATGTGGAACGAGTCAAATTTTCTAATACATGACATAATTAAGTTAATTTAACAACATAATTAAGTTAATATAACAACTTTTTAATTTTTTGTTTTTTTTAATTTTTTAAATAATTTTTTGTTTTTTCCTTTTTTTCTTAATTTATATCTAAAAATTCCTCTATGAAGTAGAAGGAGTTGTCATACAGAAATTATTTTAATTTCTTCTTAAATATTTGTTGGTTATCTGTCAGACTTTTGATACTATTTGGTAAGTGACCAAAGACTTTAGTGGCAGTTTAATTCACCCCTTTCTGTGCCGATGTTAGATTTAATCTAGAAAAGTGAAGATCATCCTTTCTCCTAGTATTGTAGTTATACACACTGCTATTACTTTTGAATCGGGTTTGATTGTTAATAACAAATTTCATAAGAGAGTATATATACTGAGAAGCTACTGTGAATATCCCAAGATCCTTAAATAAAAGTCTGCAGGATGATCTTGGGTGGACTCCAGCTATTATTCTGATTACACACTTTTGTGCAATAAACACTTTATTCCTCAGTGATGAATTACCCCAGAATATGATGTCATATGCAAGCAATGAGTAAAAATAGGCGTAGTAAGCTAATTTACTAAGATTTTTATCACCAAAATTTCCAATGACCCTTATTTTAAGTAACTGAACTCAAACGTTTCAGGAGATCATCAATGTGTTTCTTCCAATTTAATCTGTCATAAATGGACACAACTAAAACTTTTCAATATTCTACCTTAGCTATATGGTTCTGATTAAGGTCTATATTTAGTAATGGCGTCATACCATTTACTGTACAGAATTGTATGTACTGTGTCTTATCAAAATTCAGTGAGAGTCCGTTTACAAGGAACCACTTAGTATTTTTCTGAAAGGCATTATTGACAATTTCATCAGTTAATTCTTGTTTGTCAGGTGTGATTACTATACTTGTATCATAAGCAAAGAGAACTAACTTTGCCTCTTCATGAATATAGAATGGCAAGTCATGAATATATATTAAGAACAACAAAGGACCCAAGACCGACCCTTGTGGAACCCCATTCTTGATAGTTCCCCAGTTTGAGGAATGTGATGATCTTTGCATATTATGAGAACTGCTTATTTCAACTTTCTGCACTCTTCCAGTTAGGTACGAATTAAACCATTTGTGCAGTGTCGCACTCATGCCACAATACCTGAGTTTGTCTAGCAGAATTTCATGATTTACACAATCAATAGCCTTTGACACATCACAAAAAATCCCAAAGGGTGGTGTTCGGTTATTCAGATCATTCAAAATTTGATTGGTGAAAGCATATATGGCATTTTGTGCTGAAAACCTTTCTGGAAACCAAACTGTGCAACTACTATGAAACTGTTTTATGTCAACGGCAGCAGTTACAGCGGTCCATTGAGAGTGTATCGCCGACTGTAAGCTCCTAGAGAGCAACGATATTATGAAATGCTTTAAAGAAGCTGATAATGAAATTGCAAAACACAGATGTGCTCGGTATGCTACCTGTAAGGGGAAGGCGTCCTATCCCAGCGCAAGTTATTGACGTGGTCGCTGGCGCTTTAACTGACCATCAACACATAACCCCGGTATTGCTAGTACTCGGGCCGCGTCACGACAATTGTCCATCCCACGGTCAATAGTTACAGTAATAGACAGGCCAAATTCCCTCAGACTTCAAAATGAGTATAACAATTCCAATCCCAAAGAAAGCAGGTGTTGACAGATGTTAAAATTGCCGAACTATCAGTTTAATAAGTCACAGCTGCAAAACACCAACGCGAATTCTTTACAGACGAATGGAAAAACTGCTAGAAGGCGACCTCGGGGAACATCAGTTTGGATTCCGTAGAAATGTTGGAACACGTGAGGCAATACTGACTCTACTGCATATCTTAGAAGAAAGATTAAGAAAAGGAAAAACTACGTTTCTAGCATTTGTAGACTTAGAGAAACCTTTCGACAATGCTGACTGGAATACTCTCTTTCGAATTCTGAAGGTGCCAGGGGTAAAATACGGGGACCGAAACGCTATTTACAATTTGCACAGAAACCAGATGGCAGTTATAAAGAGTCGAGGGACATGAAAGGGAAGCAGTGGTGGGGAAGGGAATGAGACAGGGTTGTAGCCTCTCCCCGATGTTATTCAGTCTGTATATTGAGCAAGCAGTGAAGGAAACAAAAGAAAAGTTCGGAGTAGGTATTAAAATCCATGGAGAAGAAATAAAAACTTTCAGGTTCGCCGATGACATTGTAATTCTGTCAGAGACAGCAAAGGACTTGGAAGAGCAATTGAACGGAATGGACAGTGAGTTGAAAGGAGGGTATAAGATGAACGTCAACAAAAGCAAAACGAAGATTATGGAATGCAGTCGAATTAAGCCGGGTGATGCTGCGGGAATTAGATTAGGAAATGAGACACTTGAAGTAGTAAAGGAGTTTTTCTATTTGGGGAATAATATAACTGATGATGGAGCGAAGTAGAGATGATATAAAACGTTGACTGGCAATGGCAAGGAAAGCGTTTTTGAAGAAGAGAAATTTGTTAACATCGAGTATAGATTTAAGTGTCAGGGAGTCGCTTCTGAAAGTATTTGTATGGAGTGTAGCCATGTATGGAAGTGAAACGTAGACGATAAATAGTTTGGACAAGAAGAGCATAGAAGCATTAGAAATAATAATGCTGAATATTAGATGGGTAGATCACATAACTAACGAAGAGGTATTGAATAGAATTGGGGAGAAGAGGCGTTTGTGGCACAACTTGACTAAAAGAAGGAATCGGTTGGTAGGACATGTTCTGAGGCATCAAGGGATCACCAATTTAGTCTTGGAGGGCAGCGTGGAGGGTAAAATTCGTAGAAGGAGACCGAGAGATGAATACACTATACAGATTCAGAAAGATGTATTTTGCAGCAGGTACTGGGAGATGAAGAAGCTTCCACAGGATAGAGTAGCATGGAGAGCTGCATCAAGCCAGTCTCTAGACTGAAGACCACAACAACAACAACGATTTCCGAAATGGTACGTCCCATGGGTCTAGGTGCAACTGCCATTTCCCATTCACAGCCTGTTAATTCCTGTCGCGCGGCCACAATTACGTGGGAAACGTTTTCATATGAACTGAGTACAAACGACAGCTCCGCGAATGGACTGCCTTTTTTTTATATTTCATGTACTTGAGACTACCGCCATCTGTATCTCTATCCGATGAGTTTTGTCCACAAATTGTGTGCAGAACGCTGGCAAGAAGAAGGGACTGTATAGTAGTAAATCTGTTAAGGCTTTGAGCTATAAATTGTATGGTAGTAGAGGGAGCTGTAAAGGGCAGAGATTGAAATAAATCCAGAAGTAACTGAGGTCATAGGCTTCATTTGATTCTCTGACATGAAAAGGTTACCTAAGAGAGACTTCAGTCATCAATAATACCGTATATTCTCCTTGACTATTGACAGCAGTATACTAGTGCTGGAATAACTTTCCAATTCAGCTATTGCAGAAATCACGTGGTTTTGAGGCAAAAAACTCTTTCAGTCATATTAGCAGCGTGTTTTCATCCAGAAAGGGATTTCCTTGAAGATTGTTCGATAGAGATCGGTGTTGTAACCTGTTGTAACCGCGAGACAGCGCGGGGGACCAAATGGAGAGCGGCTCGCAAAAAAACAAACGAACGGAAAGGACGGACATGAAATAACGACGGACGATGGAGAGAGACCTTACAACGACATCACGAAAGAAGCAACGGAGTGACAGGGACAACCAAACGAATCCAAGACGTCCACTAGTAATGAAAACAAAGAACGGTAAACACGCTGTCTGTTGTCGAGGCGGTATGTCAACTGATGCAACGATTAGACTCGCCTGCTGAGTTTTTTTTTTCTACCTTTAATGAGTTTCGATTCCCCCTGAAGGGGGCGGGCTGGCAGCAGCTTTTACGCCGTTCTTCAGCCTACAGAATTTGTTTTAAAAAGATGAAGATAATAAAAAATAACAGTTGGCGATAAAATCGGTGACTTAAAGGTAAATTGCCAAAAATTCTGGAACTGAAAACATAAAACACAGGGTTGATGATGCGAATAAAATACACAGGAAGCAGAAAAATAATAGACAGACAATTAAAAAACACGGCGACAGTCTGGTTTCTGTTCGCAAGATATATAAAATGCACACCCAGCGACAGCATGATTTCTGTTCGCAACACAACGTGCTGACATGAGCAAAGTTTCCAACCGATTTCTCATACACAAACAGCAGTTGACCGGCGTTGCCTGGTGAAGCGTTGTTGTGATGTCTCGTGTAAGGAGGAGAAATGTGTACCGTCACGTTTCCGACTTTGATAGAGGTCGGACTGTAGCCGATCGCGATTGAAGTTTATCGTATCGTGACATTGCTGCTCTCGTTGGACGAGAACCAATGACGGTTAGCAGAATACGGAACCGGTGGGTTCGGGAGGGTAATACGGAACGCCGTGCTGGATCCCAACGGCCTTGTATCACTAACAGTCGAGATGAAAGGCGTCATATCCGCACGGCTGTAACGAATCGTGTAGCCACGTCTAGATCCCTGAGTCAACAGATGGGGAGGTTTACAAGACAACAACCATCTGCACGAACAGTTCAACGACGTTTGCAGCAGCATGGACTATCAGCTCTGAGACCACGGCTGCGGTTACCCTTGACGCTGCATCACAGACAGGAGTGCCTGCGATGGTGTACTCGACGATGAACCTGGGTGCACGAATGGCAACACGTCATTTTTTCGGATGAATCCAGGTTCTGTTTACAGCTTCATGATGGTCGCACCCGTGTTTGGCGACATTGCTGGGAAAGCACATTGTAAGCGTGTATTCGCCATCGCCATAGTGGCGTATCGACCGGCATGATGGTATGGGGTACCATTAGTTACACGTCTCGGTCCCCTCTTGTTCGTATTGACTGCACTTTGAACAGTGGACGTTACATGTCAGATGTGTTACGACCCGTGGCTCTACCCTTCATTCGATCCCTGCGAAACCCTACATTTCAGCAGGATAATGCACGACCGCATGTCTCATGTCCTGTACGGGCCTTTCTGGATGCAGAAAATGTTCGACTGCTGTCCTGGCCAGCACATTCTCCAAGTCTCTCACCAATTGAAAACGTCTGATCAATGGTGGCCGAGCAACTGGCTCGTCACCATACGCCAGTCACTACTCTTGATGGACCGTGGTATCTTAGCTGCATGGACAGCTGTACCTGTACACGCCATTCAAGCTCTGATCGACTCAATGCCCAGACATATCAAGGCCGTTATTACGGCCAGAGGTGATTGTTCTGGGTACTGATTTCTCAGGACCTATGCACCCAAACTGCGTGAAAATGTAATCAAATGTCAGTGCTAGCATAAGATATTTGTCCAATGAATACCGGTTTATCATCTGCATTTCTTCTTGATGTAGCAATTTTAATGGTCAATAGAGTAGTTTCAAAGGTCACTCTGTAATACCTTTACTAAGAGCTGACTTTGGTCGCATGACTAAATCTCCATCCGACGATACACTTTAAGTCTCTGTAGAATGTGTTGCTGAAGTACAATCTTCGGAAGATGCATGTTTCTCTCGTTTTTGCGACAGGTACGTTTATCTATGAGTGAGAAAAAAGGCTTCTTGTGTCGTTAAATGAAGTTGCAAGGACCACGAAGCTAGTTCTTAGTAGTATTTTTACTAAATGGCGTGTTGTATAAGGTGTGCTTTTAAGGAAGTTGTGACAAGGGCGACCACGTACACTGAATACCCTGAACATTATGACCACTACCTAACAGTCAGTATGTCCACCTTTGACACGGATAACATCAGCGACGCGTCGTAGTATGGAAGCACTGAGGCCTTGGTAGATCTCACTGGAGGGAATTGGCACCACATCTGAACAAAAAATTCATCAAATTCCCGGGAGGGGACGATGAACTGTGACGTCACGTACAATCACATCCCAGACGTGTTAGATCGGATTAAGATGTGACGAGCTGGTGGCCCGGCACATCAGTTGGAACCACGCACTGTGCTCCTCTAAATACTCCATCACACTCCTGGCCTGGTGACATGGCACATTGTTGTTGTTGTTGTTGTTGTGGTCTTCAGTCCTGAGACTGGTTTCATGCAGCTCTCCATGCTACTCTATCCTGTGCAATTTTCTTCATCTCCCAGTACCTACTGCAACCTACATCCTTCTGAAAGTGCTTAGTGTATTCATCTCTTAGTCTCCCTCTACGATTTTTACCCTCCACGCTGCCCTCCAGTACTAAATTGGTGATCCCTCGATGCCTCATAACATGTCCTACCAACCGATCTCTTCTTCTGGTCAAGTTGTGCCACAAACTCCTCCCAATTCTATTCAATACCTCTTCATTACTTATGTGAGCTACCTATCTAATCTTCAGCATTCTCCTGTAACACCACATTTCAAAAGCTTCTATTCTCTTCTTGTCTAATCTATTTATCGTCCATTTTTCACTTCCATACATGGCTACACTCCATACAAATACTTTCAGAAACGACTTCCTGACACTAAATTCTATACTCCATGTTAACAAATCTCACTTCTTCAGAAACGCTTTCCTTGACATTGCAATTCTACTTTTATATCCTCTCTACTTCGACTATCATCATTTATTTTGCACCCCAAATAGTAAAACTCCTTTATTACTCAGTGTCTCAGTTCCTAATCCAATTCCCTCAACATCACATGACTTAATTCGACTACGTTCCATTACCCTCTTTCTGCTTTTGTTGATGTTCATCTTATATCCTCCTTTCAAGACTCTGTCCATTCCGTTCAAGTGCTCTTCCAAGTCCTTTGCTGTCTCTGACAGAATTACAATGTCATCGGCGAACCTCAAAGTTTTTATTTCTTCTCCATGGTTTTTAATACCTACTCTTATTTGTTATTTTGTTTCCATTACTTCTTGCTCAATATACAGATTGAATAGCATCAGGGAGAGGTTACAGCCCTGTCTCACTCCCTTCCCAACCAATGCTACCATTTCATGTCCCTCGACTCTTATAACTGTCATCTGGTTTCTGTACAAATTGCAAGTAGCCTTTCTCTCCCTGTATTTTACCCATGCCATCTTCAGAATTTTAAAGACAGTATTCCAGTCAACATTGTCAAAAGGTTTCTCTAAGTCTACAAGTGCTAGAAACGTAGGTTTGCCTTTACTTAATCTTTCTTCTAAGATAAGCTGTAGGATCAGTATTGCGTCACGTGTTCCAACATTTCTACGGAATCCAAACTAATCTTCCCCGAGGTCGGCTTCTTCCAGTTTTGCCATTCGTCTCTAAAGAATTCGCGTTAGTATTTTGCAGCCGTGAATTATTAAACTCATAGTTCGGTAATTTTCACATCTGTCAACACTTGCTTTCTTTGGGATTGAAATTATTATATTCTTCTTTAAGTCTGAGGGTATTGAGCGTTTCTCATACATCTTGCTCACCAGGTGGTAGAATTTTGTCAGGACTGTCTCTCCCAAGGCCGTCAGTAGTTCTAATGGAATGTTGTCTACTCCCGTGGCCTTGTTTCGACTTAGGTCTTTCAGTGCTCTGTCAAACTCTTCACGCAGTGCAATATCCCCCTTTCATCTTCATCTACCTCCTCTTCCAATTCCATAATATTGTCCCTGTATAGACCCTCTATATACTCCTTCCACCTTTCTGCCTTCCCTTCTTTGCTTAGAACTGGGTTTCCATCTGAGCTCTTGATATTCATGCAAGTGGTTCTCTGTTCTCCAAAGGTCTCTTTAATTTTCCTATAGGCAGTATCTGTCTTACCCCTCGTGAGATAAGCCTCCACATCCTTACATTTGTGCTCTAGCCATACCTGCTTAACCATTTTCCATTTTCTGTCGATCTCATTTTTGATGCGTTTGTATTACTTTTTGCCTGCTTCACTTACTTCATTTTTGTACGAGGGTCGGTCAAAAAGTAATGCCTCCCATTTTTTTTCTTCTTAAAAAAATTAAGTTAAGTGAAAAATTTGAATTTGGCGCCATTCCTCAAACCTTCTTCTGCAATCCACTGCAGTAGTAACTTTCTGTGTCAACAGGTGGCAGCACAGCAGAAGTTTGTAAGATGGCCGACATCGATGTTCGTTTGAGACAGCGTTGTGTGATTGAATTCTTGAATGCAGAAGGTGAAACGCCCATACGCATTCATGAAAGACTGAAGAAGGTGTATGGTGTTGTGACAGTGGATGTCAGCACTGTTAGACGATGGGTTCGTCGTTGTAAGGAAGCTGAAGGGCAAACACCGTTGACTGACGAAAAGCGGAGCGGCAGGCCGGTGAGTGCAGTGACTCCACACAACATTCAGCAAGTTGATGACATCATTCGTGGTGACCGTCGGGTGACTGCAGATGAAGTGTGTCGCATTATTTCTCTTAGTAAAGGCAGTGTGATCACGATTATTAAACAATTGGGGTACTCAAAAGTTTGTGCACGGTGGGTTCCAAGAATGTTAACCGATCAGAATAAAGAGGCAAGGAAAACAATAGCCTCCCAACACTTGCAGCGCTTCCGTTTGGAGGGAGATGAGTTTCTGAAAAAAATTGTGACCGGGGACGAAACATGGGTGCATTTTTTTGAACCCGAATCAAAGAGGCAGTCAATGGAGTGGCGTCACACAAGCTCGCCGAGGAAGAAAAATTCAAAACTGTGCGATCGGCAGGGAAAGTTATGGCAACAGTTTTCTGGGATACAGAGGGTGTGATTCTGGTTGATTTTTTGGAGCAGGGATGCACAATAAATTCTGTTCAATACGTCACAACCCTCAAAAAACTTAAAGCACGTCTTCAGCGAGTTCGCCCAACAAAATCAATGGCAGATGTTCTTCTTTTGCATGACAATGCAAGACCACACACCAGTCGTCACACCTCTGACGAGATTGTCAAAATTGGATGGGAAGTTTTGCCTCATCCCCCATACAGCCCTGACCTGGCACCATCAGACTTCCATCTGTTCGGGCCACTAAAAGAAGCTCATCGTGGGATTCATTTTGAAGATGAGGAGGCCGTCAAAACATCCGTGCGTCAATGGCTTAGGAAGCAGAGCTGTGATTTTTACCGTGCTGGGATACATGCCCTTGTTCAAAGATGGACCAAAACTGTAGAGATGGGCGGAGATTACATTGAAAAATGACAAAATGATCCTCAATGTTGTGGTTTTCAACCTATGTAATTGCATTTAAATTTCCTGACAATTAAACGTAGAAAAAAAAATAGGAGGCATGACTTTTTGACTGACCCTCGTATTTTCTCTTTTCATCAATTAAATTCACTGTCTCTTCTGTTACCCAAGTATTTCTACTAGCTCTCGTCTTACCTCGTAGAAAAATGCCTCTGCTATCGCGAAACGTGGTCGTCATGAAGAGGTATACGTGGTTTGCAACCAGTGAACGATACTCCTTGGCCGTCCTGGTGCCTTGCACGGGTTCCATTCGATCCATGGACGTCAACACGAATGTTCCCCAGAACATAATGGAGCAGTTGCCAGCTTGTGTCCGTCCCACTATGTAGGAGTCAAGGACATTTTGCCCAGGAAGACGACGGATTCGCGCCCTCCCATTTGCCTGATGAAGGATGTATCGGGATTCATCAGAGCATGCAACGCTCTCCTACTGTGTCATCAGCTTCTGCCGGTGCTCACGTGCCCAGTTTAGTCGCAGTTGCCGATGTCGTGTTGTTAACATTGGCACGTGCATGGGGTCGTCAGCTTTGGAGGACCCTGTTGAAGAGTGTTTTGTGCACTTCGTGTTCAGACACACTTGTACCCTGGGCAGCATGAAAGTCTGGTCATAGTTCTGCCACAGTTCGCTGCCTGTCCTGTGTTACCAGTCTGCCCAGCCAACGACATCCGCCATCTGTCATGAGGGGTGGCCGCCCAATCCTGTGTCGTCTGGACAGGGTTTCAGATTGGTCTCTCCATGTGTTGAAGACATACAACGGCCTTCCTCGAACAGCTGAAAAGTGGTGCAGTTCCCGAAATGCTCGTGCCGAGCCTCCAAACCATCACAAGCTGCCCTCAGTCAAATTGAAATAAATTGCTCGTCTTCCCTATCCTACACACAGACAGCACATTTACTGATACCACACGGGCTGTACGCGTGGCTGAGTAGCAGTCATTCTTCGACAGATGACGCTGCTGTCGCCTGGAAAGGTTGTAAGTTGATGGTCATAATGTTCTGCCTGATCAGTGTGCGTAAATGTTAGAAATGTGAATGTTGGAACAAATGCCAGTCCCAACATGGCACAAAACATGTTACGAAACGTCCCCTTAGAATAATTTATGAATTACTGTGCTGATAAACGTCTTACGTTATTTGATTTTCAAACAGCTGAACAGAACTGAACGCACTCAGACATATCGCTCTTAACCTATTCTTTAGTTATTCTGATCAACAATAAACTGACACACAATATTTTTTAGCGCAACGCAATCTGACTTTCAATAATCCCTACAAAAGAATGGCCCTGACTAACAATAACCTATACCTTTCATTAATCACTTACCTCATCAAAAATCTTCGTTACTCGAACTACTGCAATACAGCGAGCGCCACTACTGCCAGTTAAATAAAAGATTCTAACTGAAGGGACTAACTACAGATAAGTATAGTTAGCAACTGAAAGATTTTGATAGAGAACAAACAATGTATTTACCTTAATAATGTTCCAGAGTCATCATATATATATATCAGTTCATGATATCCGATGTTACAAATTTACTCTTTCTGATGGACACATGTTCAGATCGTCCGCTCTCAAAATTCTGCCATTTCTCTCCCGATATACACCACTGCTGGCGGCTCACCTCCAACTGCGCAACGTTACGCGCTGTTAACAGCCAGTTGCCCAACACTACAATAGCAAATTCCAACAATGCAAACCAACCACAGACTGCACATAGCACTGTCAGTGATTTTCATATAGAGCGCTACATGGCGTTACCAACATAAAAACCTAAACAGCCTACTTACAAGGTTCTAAATATGATGCACACATCACCAACACTATTTAAATAATTTCACTAATGTAACATGCAACAGAGGTTCACCACTGTGTCTTACAGTTGCTGTTCTTTTCGTAATGAACTCGCAGTCGTTTGAAAATGATCAAGGGTCGAATCTGATCTGTAATGGGAAATATGTACATTGTGCAAATAGAGGCACTTTTTGTAAATAAACTGTTAGCCTACTATGGTTGAAAATGGTTTCACCATTCTCAAGTTTAGATTAAAGTTATTCAGCACTTTAGTCAATAATTTACACACACACACACACACACACACATCAAAAAAGGTTTTTCATCACCTCGGTTCCCAAAGTTCCGGAAACTGTACAGAAAATTGTAATATAGGTCAACATAAACACCACTTCCACCCTTTTAATTCTTCGTGAAAACCACACATTGCTTGTTGTACCACCATACAGCCAGATCTTCAAAGGTTGTGGTCCGGATTGCTCTACACACCAGTACCTCTAATTCCCACTAGCACCACGTCAGCATGGATGCATACCTGTATTCGTCGTGGCATACTATCCACAAGTTCATCCAGGCACTGTTGGTCCAGATTGTCCCACTCCTCAACGGCGATTCGGCGTAGATCTCTCAGAGTGGTTGGTGGGTCACGTCGTCCATAAACAGCCCTTTGCAATCTATGCCAGGCATGTTCGATTGGGTTCATGTCTGGAGAACAAGCTGGTCACGCTAGTCGAGCGATGTCCTTGTCCTGAAGGAAGTCATTCACAAAATGTGCACGATGGGGGCGCCAATTGTCGTCCATGAAGACGAATGCCTGGCCAATATGCTGCCGATATGGTTGCACTATCGGTCGGAGGACTGCATTCACGTATCGCACAGCTGTTATGGCGCCTTCCATGACCACCAGCAGAGTACGTCGGCGCCACATAATGCCACCCCAAAACAGCAGGGAACCTCCACCTTGCTGCACTCGCTGGACAATATGTCCAAGGCGTTCAGACTGACCGGTTTGCGTCCAAACAGTTCTCCGACGATTGTCTGCTTGAAGGCATATGCGACACTTATCGGCGAAGAGAACGTGATGCCAATCCTGAGCAGTCCATTAGGAATGTTGTTGGGCCCATCTGTATGGTGTCGCGGTTGCAAAGATGGCGCTCGCCATGGACATCGGGAGTAAAGTTGCGCATCATGCGGCCTATTGCGCTGAGTTTGAGTCATAACACGACGACCTGGGGTTGCACCAAAATTCGACATGGTGGCGTTGCTGTGAGGGTTCCACCGAGCCGTAATCCGTAGGTAGCGGTCACCCCCAGCAGTAGTAGCCCTTGGGCGAGCTGAGCGAGGCATGTTATCGTTAGTTCCTGTCTCTGTCTCCTGCTTGTCCGAACGGCATCGGTTTGGTTCGCTCCTAGACACCTAGACACTTCCGTTATTGAGAGCCTTTGCTGGCACAAAGTAACAATGCAGCCGCGATCGAACCGCGGTATTGACCGTCTAGGCACGATTGAACTACAGACAACACGAGCCGTGTACCTCCTTCCTGGAGGAATGACTGGAACTGACCAGTTGTCGCCCCCACTCTCCACCCCTCCGTCTAATAGGCGCTGCTCATGCACCGTTGTTTTCATCTTTGGGCGGGTTTAGTGACATCTCTGAACAGTCGAAGCGACTTTGTCTGTGACAGTCAACGTCTTTCTTCAGGAGTTCTGGGAACTGAGGCGATGCAAAACTTTTTTTGATGTGTCCATATGGTTGTTTATTGACGTGTTCTATTTTTAGTTTGAGTCTAATTTGAATCATTTAGCACTCCATAATAAATTTAAATTATAGAAAGGACTATACAAAGCACACAGTTAAACTTGTTACAACGCATTATTTAACCTCATTCTTTCTGGAATGTTCAGATCAAATTGCGCTATGCAAATGTGTTATCATAAGAATTATACATCAAAGGTTGCGTTACCTTAGCGTGGGGTATAGGCACAAAGATGACAGTTAAAAACAAAATCCATGATATTAAGGACACAATATTACAATGAGTGATAACACTGCTTGATGTGTGCCGAATTCCTCCATTCTCCTCTGTTGAGTTTAGGATCCTCTACTACATATATAAAGAAAGGAAAATGAACTTGTGTGGTTGAAAGAGTTTACTCTACTGCCATGGGCACCAAACTCCCCAGATCTAAACACAATTGAGAACCTGTGCGATAGTCTCAAATGAGCTGTTCGACCTATGGATCGTCCACCAAGAAACCTAGTGCATTCTCCATGGCATGGTTGGCGTACCTTCGAGAACATTTTTGACACTCTTCCTGCAGGTGTTGCAGCAATCCATACTGCAAAAGGTGGTTATCAGGATTTTTGCTGATGATCACATTAATGCGACTGGCCAGTGTAATTGCTCAATACAAAGATGGATAATAATGCATTGTGCTGGAGGCTGGAGACAAAATGAGGAACGTTTCATATGGGTAGTGGCTGCTCGAGCGTGATTACAGAAAAACGAGAGAGAACGACAGAGAGAGAAACAAACATATAAAGGTGTTCTCATTACAATGTATTCAAAGGGTTATGTAGTAAATTGATTTATAGCTCCCTGTTTTATCAAGCCTCAAAGATCTATGATACATACCTAAATGCAGACTGAAGTAATCAATGAAAATTTGTACCAAACCATGGTTTCAAAACCTGGTCTCTGGCTCACTAGGTAGATCTACTAATCACTATGCAAATCTCACGCAGCAGCTTTCACGCCTCCACTCACAATCCAAACTCTCATTCAAACCTCAGCCTACTTCATATCAGCATACTTGGTAAAAGCCCCTCTTACATTCCTGTCTTATCATTAACAGTACTTACGCCTTCAAATACTATATTTATTTGGTAAGGAAATTAAGTTGTAAATTAAAGAAAAAAATTTTTCCCGATTTTCTGTCTGTCCCTGAGACGGGATTGAGGTGAAAATTACATATCACCATTTTCCGTACATGGGAATAATTTTGAGCCAGTTTAAGGTCATTGCATCGACTTTCAAACCACCGAGAAATATGGCACACCGGATTAGCATTCAGTCCTAGTGCCAATTGACCATCCATACTTCGGTTTTCCACTAATTCCCTAAGCCAACGAACTTGACGCCGTGGTAACACTGGTTCCCGTCAGATCATCGAAGTTGAGCGCTGTCGGGCTGGGCTAACACTTTGATGGATGACCATCCAGTCTGCCGAGCGCTGTTGGCAAGCGGGGTGCACTCAGCCCTTGTGAGGCAAAGCGAGGAGCTACCTGATCGAGAAGTCTCGTAAACTGACATACGGCCGGGAGAGCGGTGTGCTGACCACATGACCCTCCATATCCGGATCCAGTGACGCCTGTGGGCTGATGAGGACACGCCGGACAGTCGGTACCTTTGGGCCTTCCTAGCCTGTGCGGGAGGAGCTGGTTCAATCCACACATAGCGCCCCCCGCAGTCAATGTCCAACGCAGACGGCCTCACAGAAGGCAAAAGTCCACTTTAATGTCCAAGGCACTTACAAGACTAATGAGGGCCTCTGGAAGTCCGAATATTGCGTTTATTATTAGTGGTAGGTGTGTGATTATGTGGTTCACTCCATTGGTCACTGTTTACATAACACGGTTATAGCCTACAGGCTAGGTGACAAGATGACATTGTATTCCACTGTTGTTCCTCATTGCTAGTATTTCTCTGTCACTCAACCCTGTGTCGCTTTCTTGACAGCATCATGTGACTTTCTTTTTAATTCATGCTTGATCACCTTTGAAACATTTGGCCCTTTTCTTGTGACTTTTGCCCGCTGCGTGGTTATTTGAACGTAATTAGAAAGGTTACTTTAAGAGATGGCCGGATGCTCTCCCTGTCGCGACTCCGTAACCACACAGGACGGAATAAGAGTACCCCAACTGCCTGCATTATCCTGTTGGAACAACACACTACCTTCCAGTTGTAAGAACGGCAAAAGAACTGATCTGACGAGATCCTGCTTGTACCGAGTGCTGGTTAACGTCCTCTCCAGAAACATAAAGAGGAACGAGAGTTGTAGCGTATCGCACCTCAGTATTTCTCTCTGTCATTCAAGCCTGTGTCGCTTTCTTGAGAGCATCTTGTAACTTACTCATGTGAAAGGGACCAATGTTTTCTAAATATTTGCAAATCGTGCAACTGAGGCGGTAGTTGGCTACCATCCATTATTCACCTAGTGGTATGTGAATAACCGTCGAAGATTTGCATTCATGCTAGCAAGCACACCGACCTTCGTCGTCACTCCAGCTGGCAGTTTCGATCGAGGACCGGTTCTCCTCGCTGACATGGAAATGGTGCTTTAACACACACGGCTATTTGGGTGCATTTATCGCATGCAAAGCCTGATACTGCATAACTGTGTACTCTTTACTCTCAATTTCAATGCTTAATATTTATATAACTGTTTGTTTTTAAATCTTAAATGCAGAATGTATTCCATTAATGTGAAGCATTAGAGTTTCTCTCAGTGTCATGTGTCTGCCTACGGATCCAAGTGGTCAGTGCGAAAGGTCCTCATGCAGGGAATCTGGGTTCGATTCCTGGTATTCCCAGGGATTTTTCGTCGGTTGGAGGACTGGACCGGGGTAGACTCAGCCTTGTAGTGGAAACTGAGAATATGTAGAGGCTCCACAGCCGAAACCTCAACAATGGCTGGGGGTGCCATGGCCTGACACTATGCTCTTCCAACCCACATCTGATGATGAATGCTGAATATTATATGCGAGCTAGTCACGAGGTCTTCAGGGCCTGATAACAGGTTTTTTTATTCCTTTTTCCCCAATGTTATTTATGGCCCCTTTGGTCCACATGTATCACTAAGATAAGCTTTGATTAATCGATATTCAAACTGACTGCTTCGTTTATGGGGATCGAGTCAGATGCCTGTAAGAAGGAGAGGTTTCCAGTGGTGATATCGACTTTTTTAAACGATATATACTCTTGATGTGGGTGAAGGCCCCAGGTATTATGCCTGCAACCATTCACCCTGGTGGGCCCTCCTTTCTGAGTCATCGATGAAAAGAAGTTTTTGAATTTTGCGTGATGCTCTACAGTTTTAAGTAAGTAACGTGCTATGACTTGATTGCATGGCGTATCAGTCATAGTAATAGAGTTATATGGAAGAGATCGTGGGTCTGAGTCTTATTAGGTGCTCTAAAAGTTTTTAAAATCGTTATCAAAATGACTTTGAATATTACTTTTACTCACTTAATCGGTTTAAATGTATTTTTTTATTTTTCTTCATTTCTCAAATCATTTTAATCACCATATTAACTTTTTCAATTACTCTAAGTTTTAAATCTTGTTCTCATTTATTCTCATTTTTAATTATTATAGTCCTTTTTCCACTTTTAGTCTTTGTGCATGTGATTTTAATTATTGTCACCTGATAACAGCGATTTTCTTTCTTGCATGTCATCATCTTATATTTTTGTTCATTTCATTATTTCTGTTCTTCATTTTGCTTGAATTTCACATTACTTACAATCCCTTCTTTGATTTAAATCCTTACCTGCTTTATTTCGCCCATTGAGCCATAAGAACTTTTTGTATGATGACTATCATCCCAGAAGATGTACATCTTCTAACGAAACTACATTTTTGTCAGCAATGGACATGAAATAGATTATTTCATCTTTTGTTTCTTAACTAATAGATCAGAATTTTCAAATCTTTGAAAATTATGATGGATATATAAAAATATTAAAATAATTATCTTCACATCCATAAAGATTCCAACTGGATAAAGAGCGATGGGAATTTAAAATGAAAGCAATTGAATAGCTAATATGATGATTAAAATGATGTGACAAAAAGTAGTAATATAAAATTAAATTTAAAGCAATTAACTGAATAAAAATAATGATAGAAGTTGAAACTTCCTGGCAGATTAAAACTGTGTTCCCGACCGAGACTCGAACTCGGGACCTTTGCCTTCAGTAGCTCACTTGGAGAGCACTTGCCCGCAAAAGGCAAAGGTCCCGAGTTCGAGTCTTGATCAGGCACACAGTTTTAATCTGCCAGGAAGTTTCATATCAGCGCACACTCCGCTGCAAAGTGAAAATCTCATTCTGATATGATAGAAGTTATTTCGAGAAAGATTTACAAATAAAAAGTTTCAAAGCATCTAAGAAGATTTGAACCCACGACCTGTGCCTTATGAAGCTAGTACTACATTGTTTTTGAAAGTTGATCCCACCATTGGGGAACTCTCCTTGCAAGCCACAAGACACATCAGCTTCTGTTTAATACTTGTTTGACGAAGTGGCCCGATGAGGCCGCCACACCATGTGGGTCTGTCATCATGTTACTTATCTCTTTACAGATGGTGAGCTGGCACACTGTTGGCCCATCTGGTTGTGCAGTTCAGCAAGGCTTCACGGCTCAGCGGCGCGAGAGCATTTGGACCACAGTATGCAGAGCCCGCCATGGGCTGTCCTGTGGTATGCAGACTGGGCTGAGCCTGTGCAGCTGCACCAGGTGCTGCTGGACCACCAGCTGCGGCCACTCATCGCTGCAGAAGTCCCCCATGTCCTGCTGGCCACCGACCCACGTCAGACCGGGAACCCTTGGCATGGAGGTGGACGCCACGAGCTGAACGCTCCAGTCAGGTACCCTCAGTACAGCGCCCAGCAGCTGGCCCCAGACTGCAGGAGGGCGCCGATCACCACACTGGACCACAACAACAACAGGACCTCCAGGGTCGATCCACAGGTCGCTGTCCTCAGAGACGGCAACTGCAACCTGGTGACTCGAAGGTCGCACCCTTTGTAAGCTGTAGCATGCTGTTGGTTCTGTCAGTGAAGTTGCATTTCACACACTGGCAAATCGGATCAGTCTCCAGGCATAAAAATTGAAAGAAAAACCAGCTGAAAAGTCAAGACTCCTTAAAACATTCCTCGTGTGTGCACAAATCTTATCTCACGGTGACCTGTGGATGTGGACCTCCATTGTGCACAAAAGCGAGTTCATATAGTACTCTACAACCATCCACTGATTTTATTAGATATATTGCAAAGTAAAACACTATACTGCATGTAAGAAAATCAAGATGATCACTTGAGTGCAGGCATCGGTAATAGATGATGCTCAGTAACCTGACCCAATGCTACACTTAATGTATAGAGTGATCTGACCAGGTTGCATGACTGTCTCTACTATATAGACAAGAATTAGTGACAGTGTCAATGGCACACTTTCCAACAGATAAGGTGGCTCTTCTAGGCTTTGTGAAATTCTTTTGTGACTCTAGCCAGTTAAGTTGTGATGAGGTGAAACTGTACTCTTTCTCATAATGACTGATAGTTTCTTTACTTCTGCAGCTGAGAGTCGTTATAGTGAACAATAGTGTGTGAAGCGTTTCTGAGATTACTGGCAGACTCCTCAAGTAAATGGTGCTCAGAATTTCAAACTCATTGTATTATCGCACATCTTTAATTCTGATGTATTTATGTACAGGCTACAGTGAAGTCAAACTAACTGGCAATAAATGATAAAACATTAGAATATTCTTATGCAACTCTACTGATATGAGTTGGTCAGTTAGTCTTCTTTCTAGATCAAATGCATCAGGTTTTTGGGATTATTGGGAGGAACTGTGTTGCAGTTATGGGAATCCAATGTCATAGTGCATTCAATTTTGACATATCTCTTCGAGATCTACATAAAAGTGAGCCAGTCGTGTCACTGGGTACACTGAACACATCATGTCCAACATTTGTCATCATGCAGGGATGCCAGAGTTTGTATTAGTGTACCAGAATCCTTGTGTCTGCAGGACTTTTCCCAAATAATGAGGCAGATCTCTCTTGCAATTGCAACCTACAAAGCTGAGTATGCTGTGAAAGAGAAAAACTTTCATGCTCACCTATCAAACATCCTAGGTGATGCATTTAAGGGTTTATGGGGATCAAGTCTCACACAGGAAACCATATTTAGTTCTCTAGAGTACTCTCTAACCAAATGAAAATTTTGAAAAATATAGTAACCACTGTTTGAGAGTATCCCCTGACAACATAGGACCACTCTCGCTACTGTTGTCTTCAAGGTACAAGGTTATAATGTGGTGGAAAATTAAAAGGTCTGAGTGTGGTTTGTAGAAGTAAGGAGTCAAAACGATGCACATTGGCAAGTAAGGGGGAATTGGTTTCGCAGTGTACTAAGAATCTGAACGGATGAAGCCAGTAATTCCTTATTTGCACGAGAGCAGAGAGCATGAGGTGTACCTAGCGCTAGGACACCTAAGCTTCAGAGTAATGTGAACAGTCATGGCCATGCATCTGCTCTGAGCACCATAAATTCTCATTAGGACGCCAGAGGCACTGGAATAGGAAGATGTCTGCTGCTGCTCTCACCAGTTGCCTTCCTGATGACAGTTATCTGGACTACAGCCTTGAGGACAACATTTGTTCTTACAAAGAGAACACTCGCAAATGGTATGATAGGTTTCTGAGTCCTCGTAGCAATCTCTCTAACCAGCCACGCCAACCCCACTGCCAAGCGATCAATGGCCACCAAAATGTGGTGAATTACAACCAGGATGGACCAGTGTCACCAATCGTGGAGCTCTTCACGCATCACTTCTGCAGCGATGACCGCCAGCAGTGGCTGTGCTCCTCCAAGCGCTGTGGTGTTGCGTCCAGGACTGTGCCACAGCTGGGTCTGTTTGGCGGCCCATGCGGTACGATCAGCATACCGGTCGTTGTCACACCTCTTCACCAGGTGGAGGAGCTGCACCTGCTGGCCCTGCTGGCAACCTCAGCACCTGGTAGCAGCCGCGGTCGTCAGCCTAATCAGACACTGAGGCGGCGGCTGTATTTGCCTCGCTACTTCCACTTTGACACTGGTTGTCACACAGCTGGTGCAGTACCTATAATATATTCCCACCTGCTGTAACATCACGACCACTAAGTGCAGTAGTAACAACAGTGCACTTCAAAAATCATAGCCACCATGAAATAAGCTTTAAATATTATACTGTGCAAAATGGTAACGTAACTGATTTTTGTTGACTTGTAGCTCAGCACTTGTGTCACAGTATAGTAGCACAGTAGTAGAGGAGCTGGGACAAAATGACTTAGCTCATTCATAAAGTGGAATATCATTCTGTAATTCATTTTCGTTGGCAGCAGAAGTTGAAGCTGTGTCGTGCCAGTTAACATATTCTGTTTGGCCATCTGGATTAGCCTGACACGGCTGAATGATACTCCATTTGAAAAATGATCTGAGCCATTTTGTTTAGTCTTCTGTAGCGATGTGCTACTGTATTGTGGCACAGGAGCTTCAAACAACTAAAAGTTAGATACATAACTTTCTTTTTTCTAGCAGATAATTAAAACTGGATATTACCCCAATCATTTATTTATTTGTTTGTTTATGGACATAGAATTTTTTACCTCTCCCATAGACTGGAAGACACATACGTTTCACAATTATCATGTCATAAAGTGTACATTGATTCATAGATAATTTTACTATTGCCATGCCATAAAGTCATTTTTTATTCACATTTATATGAAAGCTCTGAAACTCACACTAAATGGGGAGCAGAAAAAGTATTAAACTCATAGCAGTGATTGATTTCACAAAGAGGAAATAAATAAGGTGGGAAGCGCATAAGTGAAGAGAGCTGTTTCATCTTGTGTGCCTGATGTACAGGGTGTTCCACAACTTCTATTACGGTCTTGCAGGAGTTCTAGAGGGGTGCACTAGATAGCCCAGTTCCATGATTGTACCATTTCGATGGAACATAAGTATTTTACACACAGAGCAGATGACCAGATTTCACGCAACGCACATTGCATACTGACACTTTAAATCAGTCTTAAATTATGCCTAATGCCGCAACAATCATCAGCCAATTGTTTGTCTCTAACAAAAGTTGTTCCCCATGACATCATACGTCTGATAAACCCATAAATGTGTATCACTTTGAAACAACACTCATCTTTGTCTCTGTGTGTTGTTTCAAAGCTCTTCTAGGAGCTGGTGTTGCTGCAGTAATACCAACAATCTTTGGGATCATTTGATGACACTTCTATACACAGATTCCTATCGTCAATTTTTTCATCAAATCACACCCCGCTGTCCCTATAACTTTGTCGATATTGGCTTGTTTCACTTGTTACAATGAGAGGAAAATGTACAATTAAGAATCCATTCAGTTTTTAATTGTTTAAAAAGTGTAAATTTCTTAAAAGTAATTTTCAAAGCATGTTGACTGTACTTCATAATGTCATTTTCTTTTCAAATTATTACATATTGAAAATTCTGAAGGTGTTCAATGGAGCAAATGAACATCTTCTTTGTGTATTTTCATATGTCTGCATAAATTAACATTTTGAATACTACTATACTCAAAATGTTAATTCATGTAGATGTATAAAAATTTACTCTAATGTACATATCTTTTTATTACAATTTTTCTGCATGTTACCACACTCTGTTCTAAAGGAGTCCAAATGTGGCAGCACATCGCTCTGCAATTTAGTGTTGCTGAAACTACTCAGCACATAGAATACTAAATCCTGGAGAGAATTTGAAACTGTCTTAAAATAATTTCACATTGTGTGATAATCATGCTGTGTGGTACTCAAGGTTTGGAAAACATGTTCTTTATAATTATGACACTAAATCTTGGTACTATGTATTGTACTTTTTTGAGTATTGTTGTTGTAGCGAGAGTTGCAACTTTTTAGTTTTAGCTAACATTGTTATTTGTGATATTTAAATAACAGACAGTAATACAGTCTTAATATTACACCTTTAATAAGTTACATGATGAAGTAATGAATTTAGGTAGGATAACAATAGTTTCCTTTTAATCTTAGCCAGAGACCAACCTAAAAGCCCTCATTTTTCCCCAGACTAGCGTATCTGGCCGTAGACAAAGATTGTGTGAATGTGTGACTTCTCCTAGAGCGCAGGTGTCTTTGATAATCACGTCAATTATAGGTTAGTGTGTCATTTAGGAAAGTGTTTTAAAGTAAATGGTAATGCATACAGCCTCAGATGTCTTTGAAAATTGTAAATATTTCTCTTTGCTGTATGAATTATGTGTTGGTTGGAATTTATATGTAATAGAAGGATGTACTTGTTTAAAATTTAATTTGATAAGTTTACTCAAATTTTTCATGTCCTGGACCTTTGGCCAGTATTGCTCTTTGACTAAGAGTTCGATCTGGCAGGCAAATGAGGCTTTAATAGATTTAAAATCGAGCGTTTTCAACGTTTTCCACTTGTAAATATTTCTAGTAGCCCAAAAATCTGTAAAGAGTTATTGGTTATGTCTACTAATATCAACCAAGTATGTATTGCTTGTGTAGTTTAGATCATTGAGTGTTGTGTGATGTATTGGTTGTTTATTTGACAGCACTTCACAGATGACACCTTCGTCAATCATCTCACAAAGATGAATGTACATATTTCCTATCAAATAGATTAGTAAATTGCATTAATGTATCCAGAATGCTTTAGTGTAGTGTGAATTAAGCACCAGTCCATGTTTTCATGTTATCATAAGGTGACTGCGATGTAACTGTACATGTGTAAATTTTCTTAATCAAACTAAAATATGCCAAAATTCTGCAAGTCTCTGACTTTGGAACATCTTTTGTTTTGGTACATATTTATATTGTAGCATAGATAGATTTTAATATAAGAGCTGAGTACCATTGGTGGATATGTTACATATTTAAATATTGACTGAGAACAAATCCTATATTTATATAAAGCATTAACAGTCTCTTAGATGTCCTGTAAATTATTTACACAATATATGTTAATTTTAGTAAAATTACTATGACAGTATAAATCTTAGCAACGGTATTAGTTTCACATAAGTAAGTGTAACTCTCAATGTGCAGAAAATATTTTACCACAGTGTCCCACCCATGTATTTTTAGAGCTAAGGCACTAAGATATGCTGCAGTCAATGGCTGTACTTGTATTTTATTGAATTTGTAGATAGATTCACAGTACGTCTGATAGGTAACTAGAAATTAGAATGAGAAGCATTATTGAGTTGTTACAGTGTGATAAAAATTATGATGATTATTCAGTATACACAAATAATGTATACTGTCAATTTTAATATGATGTGTAAACATACTACAGATATATTTAGACAAAACAATAAATGATATCTGATCTGATGTACCACACATTATGCACTTGTTTGTAAATAGAGCATAGACATCAAATTTATATAAAACTTACAAATATTAAATATCTTGGAAGAGTACATAATAGTTATGTCATATATATGATGACATGCCACATGTGTAGAATTTTTGAAGAATATTATGTTGTTTTCTGCTTTGGTATCTTCTATGTGTCAACATATACAAAAGTAAATGTTGTAAAAATATTATGAATACTATTTGTATTGATATACCCTATATTGGTAAAGCATGTGCTAATACATAGTAGATATCATACTTGTAGAATCATTTTCATTATTAAACAATGTTTCCCAACATTGTTTGTGTATAATTATATGGTATACAAGTCTTGGTTACATAAAGTGTTAAACTAATAAATTTGAATATTTTGTATATTCACCATATATATACTGTACTTTCATATACCAATCAACACGAGCTGCATTAGATATTTTATTTATGTACCAACATATGATAGGTGTCGCACATGAGACATATGCAAGTACAGTACATTAATTATTTGTATATATATATATATATATATATATTGGTGTGTGTGTGTGTGTGTGTGTGTGTGTGTGTGTGTGTGTGTGTGTGTGTGTGGGTGGATGGGTGGCTTTTAATGCAGTGTAGGCATATTGAAATTTATCTTACAGATTTTGTGATTCCATCTTTGTGTAATGTATACAGAAGCCTACATAGTTTTTATAGTTTTTTTTAATTTTTATATACTGGACTTTCCATTGAAGATCATACTACATTGTAGAATGGTTAAGTAGTGTGATGATTGAAATTTTACTGCTTCCTGTATTTTGCACGTGTAACATTTAAAAAGAGATTTGCTTCTTTTAACATAGACACATACTCATGTAGGTAGGGCAGAACATTTGCCTAGCCACAAGTGACACTAGAAATGTGATTTTACAACCGAATTCTCCAGATGTTACTGGGTTCAAATTAAAAAAAAAAACTATATACTTATTCAGTTCCTTGGGAAGTGTCTGTCTCTGTTTGTCATACTGAAACAAGCAACCCACTGACACAAATCTGGGTAATTGTATTTTATTTCATTTATTTACCTGAGTAGGTCTGTTAAACAATCTGATATAGGTGCTTAGCATGGTTTAAACGTTTTCCTATTATTAGCAACGACATAACAACTACCATTCATGTGTCTAAATTTTACATGTAAATTCGTGCTTTTTTGTGTGTACATTAACTTATATATTGATGACCATTGTATAAGGCAGATATCCTACTGGAAAGATAAACTTCAGTCACATAATACTTAGGCATTTCACCATACTAGTTGCAATATGTTTTCATTTTTTATTATGCATTGTAAAGTGATGAAGTGCTCTAGCTTACTTTTGGCAGTCAATGAGACTCATGTGAGTTCTTCTTTTATTCAATGAATCATACTTCAAACTTGTACACTGGAGAATTTTCAGACAGATGTCTTTAATATTGGGTATGTTATGGCACAGAGGTTTTTCGTAAAAGTAATGTGATCTTTGGTTGTAAATAGCCCGCATTGTTGTTGTAGCATTCATGTGTAGCGGCACAGTCCATTGTTGTCCATGATGCTGAGTGGTTTCTGAAAATAACTAATAGAACACAGAGATGCAGATGGAGAGGATGTTAGTTTTTGGAGATGTAATTTTGTAAAGATTGATTTTAGAAGTGTGAAGATATTCAGGTAATGTTGCCACTGCATTGCTTGCTCACATATAATTCATGATGAGCTTGAGAAACACAAATTTACAATGTGATTTTTCTTTATTGATTTGGGTGTTTTAATATAATTGTAGAGACCATGTGAAACCAAGTTTTCTGTTCTTGGAATCATCTTTACCATTTCATTAAAGGTTACATCACAGAGTTAAAGTATTTTATCAGAACTGATTTTTTAAATGATTGTTTCAATTGTTAAAAGTCAGTTTCATAATATAGTTTTTTATGTGGTAGTCTCTTCTATACCACTCAGTAGATTCAGTTGCTTTCACCACCCCTTACTAATGTTTTGTTGTGTAATCGAGTGTCATACACTGCAGTTAGCAGAACATGGTTACTTAACGATTATAATATTGTGTTTTAATGGTCTCTGATGGATTGCAAAGGATATCGAGAAATTGATTTTTTACATTTACCAGAAGAATTTTATTCTGGAACCTCTGGAAGTTGTCTGTAGGACACACCGTGGTTTCGCCCTAGAGATAACTGTAAAGATATTACAATTTGTGATGGTGTCAATCCCTGTACTTCTGCAGATTCCACAGTCGATACAGGACACCTCCCGTCAGACCCTTCGCGTATTTTCCTGGCCTCTTCCTCCACAATGTTTCAGCTTCGTGTAGTTGTGTTTTGATGATTTCTGGGACGTTTTTCATCCTATGTTCGGTCTTCTTAACGTGTGTTTCTACTTACCATATCCATTTCTCCCATCTTTCTAGCCTGTCTGCCTCCCTCTTCCCTTGCATCTTTTACTTGCTGCTCCAAACTTTCTAGATGTTTCTTCATTTCTTCGCCTGACTTGTTCGTTTGTCCCCTTATCTGTTTCGCATCCTCATCCATCATTTTTAACAATTCTTAACTCCCGAGATAAATGTCTTTCCACTCTAGTGATCTATTTGGCGCTGAAGTGGCTGAACTCAGTTGAGTAACGCTTTGTGTGATGGTGTCCCAGCTGATGCTCTCCTCTTTTTCATAATTTACGATCGTTTTATTGTGTTGTGATGCCCTCTTTCCCGTTCACACACTATAGTCAGATGGTCTTACGCAAGTCGGTAATTGTGTCCCCGCTACATTGTTACTCATGCCTAACTGTTCCTTCTGTACCCTGATCTGTCTATGTGATTTGTAATTGATAGTTTTCGGTAATATCCTTTCTAATCTGGTTTGAGTTCTAGCGTCCATTTGCTAACAGCCAAAACAAAAAACAAAAAAAATAAACACAAAGAAACATAGCTGAACATACAAATCATTTTAAGCCTACCCACTTTTCCTTTGTCACATATATGAAACAGAATCGCCTTCAAAATTTCCGATGCTGGGATCAATATGAAGTGCAGAAGCCGCTAAATATCTATGAAAGTTAAAAAAAAAACAGGACATGTGGTAGATATTGGCGCCAGCAATTATTCTAATTTTGTGGTTGCAAAGACATAGTATTACATGAAAAAATTACTGTTTATGCTATGAATCAGACGTAATTTTGGAATGATAGGTTATTTCCATCCTAGCTCCTTTCAGCTTCACAGAAGATTGTACGAATGTTCGAGATCTTTAACATCTATACAAACCCCTGGCAAAATTTATGCGACACTCTATCATAGTTTACTGACCGAATATGCGATTAATAAATCGTGTCTTGTCCAGGATCGGCCATTTTATGCGAGATACCGTGTACGAGACTCCAGATTTGCAACAACTACACCTAGACGTCTATCGCTCTTGAATTCCAAATGTTAAATACAGTTACTCATTGGACTTAACATTAACGCAATTTTAATAACGAACTGGCCCTGTCAATTCCTGACAGGTATGTACCAATAATGAAATTAAACCCATGTTACACACACGCCAAGAACATTCAACGGATATGTGGACTTGATTACGAAAATAAATTTTATAATGATTAGGGAAGGCTGTCAGATGAGGATTTGTGTGACAATGAGAAACAACTTCCCAAAAGATTAATTAAACTAAGTGGAAACGCGTGAACACAGTCAGTGCATGATCGAGCAAAAGAAAGAGATTAATGGTGAGCCTGCGTGGATTTACTTGAATCTAGAGACGCCCTAACTTCATTGCAACCTAATACGCCAATGTTGCTCTGCAGTCTTACGGTAGTGGTAAGCAGACGAGGTGACTGCCGAGGTGAGGGTGGAGGCGTCCAGAATTCCAACTGCTATTCATCTGGTTGCAGATGTCGCCCTCATCTGTTTCCATTTCTGAGTCCACGCCCATCTGCTCTCCTTGCACATGAAGTCTGGGGCACCGTCTGACAGTGCGTCCTGTATGAAAACGCGAAGCGAAGTCGAATGCCTGTAGTGGTGATCGCGAGTCTCGTCTGCACCATGTGGTAAAAGATGCGACTCACAGGACTTCTTTCGGAATGGTTTTACACGCTTTCACACCAGAGAAAATGGTACATATCCTAGAGATGCAAACCCCCAGTTCCGTGTTCTGGCATTTCTTTGGCCAGCTAACGGAACTTAAAAAACCAGTCCGTATTTTCCGTGAAAGAGATACCCAGAAAGTAAGATTCGCTAAGGTCCTTTCTTAGCGGGAGGTGCGGCCTCCAGTATCGTCCCCTACCTGGCGAGAGCGCCCTGTGACGCCACACTAAATGCCTTCAAGCTAGCCACCCCGTGGCTTCCAGGGCGCACTCCTGCTGTTTGCATGCCACACTTTAGGGGCTGGCTGAGCCGATGGCCGCCTGCTGTGTCTCATTCCTTTCCAAAACTGTGTTTCAGAGACACAATCAAACCTTTATGTAAACCCATATTGTTAATTAGAGAAGGAGAAGAAGGTGATTGGACCTTACAATTGCTGCTACTACTCTCTTGTTAAATCAGACACAGTTTACATCGGTCTGAATGTGAGTTGTCAAATTATTTGTTGGATTTGCATTTCAGAAAGAGAAGAAAGTCAGGAGCGGCAAGCCAGGGAAGGCTTGAGGTTTCTCATCAGTCCCGACACGTAATGTAAAATTTGTGTAGGTGGAGCCACTGTGAGGTACCATAGTGTGACAGCAATAAACAAATTTTTTGGTGTCACTGCCACCAACACCAGTTTAATGTCGTACGAAAGTACCATGTCGTAGATTGGAATAGGGTAGATTAGGATGTGGGATGGCGCCATCGAACTAAAATTTCTTCATTCATTCCTGTGGGAACCAACCAAATCCATTCATACAAACAGCTGGTGGTGGTGCTGAAGGCTTTTATTAGTTAATGGGTTGAATAGTTTTACAATGATATCAATAATCAACCTTTGTTTGATAGAAGGGAAAATCAGTTTGAAAAACTCATTCATTTCAGTACAAGAAAAAGGTTTGCAATGTAATCAATCTTAAGCTTCACTCATCGGTCAAGTACTTTCTTTAAAGATTGCTTTAGTTCGTTAACCACATTCACTCTGTTGGTGGGCCCCTACTTAAACATTCATGCCGTCATTCATAGATAAATATAAAGACAAAATCATTCATCATTAGTGTGTGACAAAGTGAGCACATTTTCCTCGCAACGAGGCATACTCATAGTCTCTAGGTCTCCTTGCATTCATATAACTCTAACGTAATACGTATATAAATGAGGACAAAGATTAACAAGTACATCAAGTCATCTGCAATTTAATAGATGGCAAAGAGGTGTTGTGAGAGTTATACATAGTAAAACGAAAAATATCTCATTGCTACATTCTAAATACCCACATGTTTATCGTGACAGTCGCCTGCTACCACTCTACAGCGTATGTACAGTTATTCTGATGTTGGATGTTAAGATGAGGCTCTTTCAGTACAGTGTCAGTAGGTTAGGCCTGAGTGTGAAACACCAGACTCTGAACTAGTTGCCAAATATATACACTGCATCTCTTAGACATTTATTTAAAAACGTTTAATGAAATATTAAAATGTTCACTGGTCCCGTATAAAGAAAAAGTTGAAACTAAAAATAAAAAAAGGAAGATACATGCATTCAAGCAGGTTATATAAGAGAAATACTGGTTTCAGTTTCATTTGAGACAGTGTCTTTATTTAAATTTGGCACAGGAAACAACACTGTAAATGTACATGAACTGCAAGACAATGTTCAGATTCTGGGAATGAGGCCATACATAAGTAAGCTACTTATCGTGTCCTTTCATGGGGTTAGCCTACTTGCAGTACAATGAAGGGGCAAGGTGGTGAATGTCAACGTACTGTCAGGACAACATTCCCTTGTGCCTGACATCTTCGAACTCCTTCTGCATCTTGTCGCATAAGACTCCAGACGTATTTGCCTCTGCCAAGAGGTGTTTCCCAACTGAGTTGACACCAGTGAGAAAAGTCAAATTGCTCCTTGAGCAGAAAGGATAGTAGTTTGTGAAGAGACTGTTCCATATGTAGTGGTTTTACATCGTTGATAGTTACTTGACTAGTGCTTATCAATAGCGCTTATGCACGAGTGATGGTAAGGAAGTTTCTCGCGAAGGGATAAAAATTACGATTTTAAAATCAGTTTGTGTCACACTTCGCCTTATTTGTTAGTGGGGGCAACGTAACTGTCTTGAGAAGAGGGGTTGTATGTATTTAATTATAAGCTGCAGAACTTGTTGAAGTGAACAGAGTTCCAAACAAATGTCCAATCTCTGTGGTACGACAGTGAGTGCCTGCTAGCTTCCACATCTCCATCGTCCCTTTCAGTTTGTTTTCAGCAGTCGATGTTCAAGGCAGAGTAGTAACTGTTGGTGCTGGTACTTGACTGCACAGCTGTGGCGATGGTGTGTCCTGTGGGGCGGCAAGTACGGTGTCTGGCAAATGTGTTTCTGCAGGCACGCTGGCACAGGTGGTCGCTATCACCCATTGTCACTCATTTGCATCATGGGCTTCAGTTTCTGTGTCCTCTGCTGCCCATTGCACAAAAATTACAAATTACTAAGTTATACTCTTACATTAAGTAAAATCATTTTGTTTAACATTCATGAAGTGCACCCTCTATTCTTATTTAAACTGTCGTTCGAATTCTTTTGCAGTAAGTCTACATTTCATCGAAAAAGAATATTTATAATGTTTGCAAACTTTCTATCAAAATAATTACTTTGGAAAGCTTTATTTAGACCTTGTTCTTATTCCTACGTGCCATTTTCATAAATCGTTGTCTGGCATTATAATTGACTCCCACATTTATACTTTTTAGGTTATTCTATTAGTCTTTAATGGTTAGTTATCACATATAGTCCCTTTATTCATCCATACAGGCAGTTATTTCCTGTACAGCCACTTAGATACAAAAAATCTCATTTTTGGTGACCACCACCTCCTACTGTTTACAGTAACAAGAAGATATGAAGAAAAATGTAAACCAGCCTCATAGCGTTATTGAATTAGTATTTCTATACCTGTTCCTTTATTAAATTTTTTCTCTCTCCTTGTATAGCTTCTCCCCCACTTGTAGTGCAACGTAATTCTCAGTACTTTTGGGTAATCGACAAAGATATCGACCATTATTATTTAAAAGTTGCATAACCTGTAGGATACACCATTTTTTTCAACTAAGACAGCCTAATGTCACTACCTATAAATAAATTATTTTATTTATATTTTAGGTTACTTATTCTTTCCTTGCACATACTCATGTATGCTGATGTTAACTGTGAATAACTTTTTTACACATCCTATTTATCAAAAGCCTCCATTTTATTTGCTCATATGTTTTCCTGTATTTGCAGAATATGAATGTTACAATATGCACACACATAGAAATTAAAAATAGGAGACCTGTATATAAATCGCAATACATAAAATAGTTACAAAATTACTGTTTGAACATTTCTTTGGTACTTATAGCTTATTGTTGAAGTCATGGATGTATTTTTACACTCTTTCTGTCATTTGTTTCTGTATTATATTACAATTATATGAATGTATGATGTCCTAGGGACTATGAGTATGCCTGATTGCTAGCAAAATGTGCTCTTGTTACACGTTGATGATGAATGACTTTGTCTGCATATTTATCTACGAATGATAGAATGAATGTGTAAGTAGGGACCCGTCAACAGAGTGAATGCGGTTAACAAATTAAAGCAATCTTTAAAGAAAGTACTTGACCGATGGGTGAAGCTTAAGATAGATTACATTGTAAACTTTTTTCTTGAACTGAAGTGAATGAGTTTTTCAAACTGACTTTCCCTTCTATCAAACATGGGCTGATTGTTGGTATCATTGTAAAACTATTCAACCCATTAACTAATAAAAGCCTTCAGCACCACCACCAGCTGTTTGTATGAATGGATTTGGTTGGTTCCCACAGGAATGAATGAAGAAATTTTAGTTCGATGGTGCCATCCCACATCCTAATCTACCCTATTCCAATCTATGACATGATACTTTCGCACAACATTAAACTTATGTTGATGGCAGTGACACCAAAAAATTTGTTTATTGCTGTCACACTATGGTACCTCACAGTGGCTCCACCTACACAAATTTTACATTACGTGTCGGGACTGATGAGAAACCTCAAGCCTTCCCTGGCTTGCCGCTCCTGACTTTCTTCTCTTTCTGAAATGCAAATCCAACAAATAATTTGACAACTCACATTCAGACCGATGTAAACTGTGTCTGATTTAACAAGAGAGTAGTAGCAGCAATTTTAAGGTCCAATCATCTTCTTCTCCTTCTCTAATTAACAATATGGGCTTACATAAAGGTTTGATTGTGTCTCAGAAACACAGTTTTGGAAAGAAATGAGACACAGCAGGGGGCCATCCGCTCAGCCAGTCCTTAAAGTGTGGCATGCACACAGCAGGAGTGCGCCCTGGAAGCCACGGGGCGGCTAGCTTGAAGGTATTTAGTGTGGCGTCACAGGGCACTCTCGCCAGGTAGGGGACGATACTGGAGGCCGCACCTCCCGCTAAGACGGGACCATAGCGAATCTTAACTTTCTGGGTATCTCTTTCACGAAAAACACGGACTGCTTTTCTAAGTTCCGTTAACTGGCCAAAGAAATCGCAGAATACAGAACTGGGGGGTTTGCATCTCTAGGATATGTACCATTTTCTCTGGTGTGAAAGCGTGTAAAACCATTCCGAAAGAAGTCCTGTGAGTCGCATCTTTTACCACATGGTGCAGACGAGACTTGCGATCACCACTACAGGCATTCGACTTCGCTTCGGGTTTTCATACAGGACACTCTGTCAGACGCTGCCTCAGACTTCATGTACAAGGAGTGCAGATGGCCGTGGACTTTGAAATGGAAATAGCTGAGGGCCACAGCTCCAACCAGATGAATAGCAGTTGGAATTCTGGTCACCTACATCTTTATATCGGCGGTTACCTTATCTGCTCACAATTATGGTAAGACTATAGAGTAAATTTGGCGTATTAGGTCGCAATAAAGTTAGGGCGTCGCTATATTCAAGTAATTTACGCAGGCTCATCATAACGCAACTCACAAACATAGTACACATCTGTCTTTCTTTTCTCACTGTCACTGTATTCGCATGACTTAATTTCGTTTACTGAATCCTTTAGGAAGTCATTTTCATTTTAATACGTATTCCCATTTAATATCCTTCCCAAACTCTAACTGTATTTCTTTTTGTAATGAAGATATTATATCAGTTGAATGTTATTGGAGTGTGTGTACTGAAACGTTGTTATGTTTGCTGTTAATCGCAGATAAACAATAACGTGTAATAAATGTGGCATTTACCTGGACCATGCATTTAATTTCACAATCAGTAGATCCCTCTCATAAAATTAATCAACATAATAATTGGGAAAATATCTGTACTTGAAATTCCGTAATAGGACCAACTAGTCATTAAATTTGCTTTAAGTTCAACTGCACTGTATAAATTTATTAAGTATTTGGATTTCAGGAAGCGATCTGCCTTTCTTTTTGTCCTGTTGATGTAGACGTTGTAATTAATTATCCTATTAGCAAAATTGATAGCTAATTCATAGTGAACAAATTTTAGAAAGCAACACCACAGACAAAAGTTGGTAAATTTCAAATATACACAATGTGTGTGACATGTATCAAGATACCAGACAAAATAAATGCATCTTTATGTCATGGGTAATACAATAACAAGCATGACACTTCAATCTTGCTATGCTACGTTGGCACTACCCCTTTCCCCGCTGGATTAAACAGTTAAACAAAGTGGATAATCCAATATTTGTATGAGTATAAAAACTACTCAGAAACTACCTGGTAGGGACAGCGCATTCTACAGTTTATCTAAGTTTATCAAGAAGGCTCTTGTTTATGAAAAAATAAACTGAACAGTGAAAGTCACATTAAGTATACACATTACACGATTACAAAAGTACTTTATATCGAAGTAATAACTAGCAGCACAGGGAATTAAACATTCCGCAATTTTGAGAAAAAGAACCAGTATGTGAGAGACACAGTAGATCGCTACAAATAAAACTCTGAAAGCGAATCATCGTGAATCATCGTGAATCATCGTGAACTGTGAAAAATCGTAGTTTTATATCGTACAGTTAATTATAAACTTCTAGGGAATTTTAGTAGTTTTTGACAGACTGTTTCAATAATGAAAACGTTTTTCACAATGAAAATATAAACAATTTGAAGTATTTCATATATCTTTTGCCTATTTTCCTTTTTTCTGTAAATCATACATATTTCACTCACTTTCCTTAATTAAGCGCATCGTTTTATTAGTCCTACCCTCATCTTGACTGCTAATGGTCACATCATTCAGTATCCATCATTGTTATTATCAGAGTTCATTATCTCATAGACCTAAATATGAAAAAGAAAGAAAGAGAAACTGACGATAGCAGGTGCATCAGATTTTACTACACTGTCATTTAAGTTTACTCTATTTTGCTTTACTTGAAATTTTAATTACTTAGTTACACATTTACTAAATAAATTTGCAGTCCCCACTCAAAACTCTCAAAAAAGTCGGCAATGTTCAAACAATTGCAAATTTTTGTTGCTTAACTAGAGTCTGTTATTACTTTCTACTAGGCTTGCTTATCATTTTCATTTTTCCAATGAATTCTAATACATAAGATCTTTAATATCACCAAGATGAAACAATTTACATAGTAAATGAAATAAGGCCACAATATTTTTTGATAAACATATAATAGTATCCAGAATGAGATTTTCACTCTGCAGCAGAGTGTGCGTTGATATGAAACCTCCTGGCAGATTAAAACAGTGTGCCCAACAGAGACTCGAACTCGGGACCTTTGCCTTTCGCAGGCAAGTGCTCTACCAACTGAGCTACCGAAGCATGACTCACGGCCGGTACTCACAGCTTTACTTCTGCCAGTATCTCGTCTCCTACCTTCCAAACTTTACAGAAGCTCTCCTGCAATCCTTGCAGAGCTAGCACTCCTGAAAGAAAGGATAGTGCAGAGACATGGCTTAGTCACAGCCGTGCCTGGGTAGCTCAGATGGTAGAGCACTTGCCCGCGAAAGGCAAAGGTCCTGAATTCGAGTCTCGGTCGGGCACACAGTTTTAATCTGCCAGGAAGTTTCATATAATAGTATGATTATTGTAGGCTCTAAATTAAAACATTAATCATTTCACTTTTGTACGTTAAACAACATTTATCTACCATACAATTTTTCATTACAATATAATGTGTAAGACTACTTCCCCATAGATGAAGCCAACATAGCACTACATATATATCTGTTTCGTAATACCCTTATTGATGAGTGCTAAGTGACTTCCACTATACACTTCATTGGTGTATTTACAATATGCAAGCAGATGATGTGCACTCTTACAAAAATCACCTACAACAAAAGGTAGATTCATATTCCTTACCATCACGTCCACCTGTGGTCTAGGGTTAGCGTCTTTGATTAATAATCAAAACGTCCTCGCTTCCCAGTTAGAAACCCGCCACCACCGAAATTTTGATTAATAATCAGCATTGGTGGCCGACGACTTCATCTATAAGAAGACGCCCCAAATCTGCCACTGGCTTTGTTATAGAGGAAGGAGGAGCAGAAAGAGGTTCAGGGCACTCGCTTGTCCTTGGTGTGAGAAACTGCATGAGGTTGCAGAAGGCAATGAAAATCATTCCATTAAAGACACACGACGTGTATCCATAGAACATGTGGCCTGTAGTTGAAGAAGTGTCATGATGATCTCTCCATTGGCAAAAGATTCTGGGATAGTGCCCCATTCGGATCTCCAGGAGAGGACTGCCAAGGGTAGGTGAGCAAGACAAAAAGATTGAATAAGAACGAAAGGATAACGTTCTACGAGTCGGGGCGTGACATTTCAGAAACTTGGACGTGGTAGGGAAGTTAGAAAATCTGAAAAGGGAAGCGCAAAGGCTCAGTCTAAATATAGTAGGTATTACTGAGGTGGTATGGAAAGAAGACAAGGATTTCTGGTCAGATGTGTGTAGGGTAATATCAGCAGCAGCAGTAAACTGTATAACGGGCGTAGAGTTTGTTATGAATAGGAAGGTAGGGCAGTGACAGGCTTGTTCCTATCAGAATCGACACCAAACCAACACCGACAACAATAATTCACATATACAGGCTGATGTCGCAAGCTGAAGATGATGAGATAGAGAAAGTATATGAGAATATTGGAAGAGTAGTACGGTACATACAGTGAGATGAAAACCTATTGTTCATAAGAGATTAGAATGCAGTTACAGGAGAAGGAGTAGAGGAAAGGGTTGTGGGAGGATATGGGCTTAGTACTAGGAATGAGAGAGGAGAGAGACTAATTTAGCACTGCAATAATTTTCAGCTATTAATAGTGAATACTCTGTTGAAGAATCACAAGAGAAGGAGGTGTACTTGGAAAGAGCTGTGTGATGTGGCAATATTTCAGTTAGATTACATCATGGTTAGATAGCGATTCCGAAATCAGATTGTGGATTGTAAGGCATACCCAGGAGCAGATACAGACTCAGATCGCAATGAGATGAAAGGCCGAAGTTAAGAGATTAGTCAGGAAGAATCAATATGCAAAGAAATGGGGTACGGACACACTAACGAATGATAGCATGCACTTGAAGTTCTCTAAGGCAAGAGATGCAGCAATAAGGAATGGCTCAGAAGTTTTAAGGAAAAACATAGGTGCAAAGAAGCTGTGAAGTATCTAAGCTTAACAGAAGAAAAACAACCATTAATATATGAAAGAAGGAAGTACAAAAATATCCAGCGAAATTCAGGAATACAGTCGCTGAGGAGTGAAGTAAATTGGAAATGCAGGGAAGCTAAAAGGAAAGAGCTGCGTGAAAAATGTGAAGAAATCGAAAAAGAAATGATTGTTGGAAGGACTGACTCAGCATATACGAAAGTAAGACAGCCTTCTGTAAGATTAAAAGCATGGGTGGTAACATTAAGAGTTCAACAGGAATGCAGAGTTGGGAAGAGACAGGTGGGAAGAGTACATTGAAGGCCTCTATGAGGGAGTAGATAGGTCCGATGAGCTAGAAGAAGAAACCGGAATAATCTATTTGGAAGAGATAGAGAGAATCAAAATTTAAGAGAGCTTTGGAGGACTTAAGATTATATAAGGCAGGAGCAGTAGATAACATTCCATCAGAAGATCTAAAACCCTTGGAGGGAGTGTCAACATCTGACTTTCGGAAAAATATCATCCACACAGTTACGATGACTTCAAGAGCCGACAAATGCGAGTATTATCGTACAACCAGCTGTACATGCCTGAAAGTTACTTACAAGATTAATATACACAACTATGGAAAAGAAAATTGAGGATATATTAGATGACGATCAGTTTGGCTTTAGAGAAGGCAAAGGCGCCAGACAGACAATTTGGATGTAGCCGTTAATAATGGGAGCAAGGCAAAAGAAAAATTAGGATACGTTCATAGGACTTTTCCACGCAGAATAAGCGTTCGACAGTGTAAAATGGTACAAAATGTTCGAATTCCTGAGAAAAGTAGGGGTAAGCAATAGGGACAAACAGGTAATATACAGGGTGATCAAAAGGTCAGTATAAATTTGAAAACTGAATAAATCACGGAATTAATGTAGATAGAGAGGTACAAATTGACACACATGCTTGGAATGACATGGGGTTTTATTAGAACCAAAAAAAACAAAAGTTCAAAAAATTTCCGATAGATAGCGCTTCATCTGATCAGAATAACAATAATTAGCATAACAAAGTAAGCCAAGTACAGATGATGTTCTTTACAGGAAAATGCTCAATATATGCACAACCATTCCTCAACAATAGCTGTAGTCGAGGAATAATGTTGTGAACAGCACTGTAGAGCATGTCCAGAGTAATGGTGGGGCATTGGCGTCGGATGTTGTCTTTCAGCATCCCTAGAGATGTCGGTCGATCACGATACACTTGCGACTTCAGGTAACCGCAAAGCCAATAATCGCACGGACTGAGGTCTGGGGACCTGGGAGGCCAAGAATGACGAAAGTGGCGGCTGAGCACACGATCATCACCAAACGACGTGCGCAAGAGATCTCTCACGCGTCTAGCAGTATGGGGTGGTTCTAATAAAACCCCATCTCATTTCAAGCATGTGGGTCAATTTTTACCTCTCTATCTACATTATTCCGTGGTTTATTACGTTTTGAAATTTATACTGACTTTTTGATTGCCCAGTACAACACGTACTACAGCCAAGAGGGAATAATAAGAGTGGACGATCAAGAACTAAGTGCTCTGACTGAAAAGATGTAAGACAGAGGTGTAATCTTTTGTCCCTATTATTCAATCGGTACATCGAAGAAAAAAATGGTTCAAATGGCTGTGAGCACTATGGGGCTTAACATCTGAGGCCATCAGTCCCGTAGAACTTAGAACTACTTAAACCTAACCCACCTAAGTACATCACACACATCCATGCCCGAGGCAGGATGCGAACTTGCGACCGTAGCGGTCGCGCGGTTACGGACTGTAGCGCCTAAAACCGCTCGGCCACTCAGGCCGGCTACAACGAAGAAACAGAGATGGAAATAAAAGAAAAGTGCAGGAGTGGAATTAAAATTCAAGGTGAAAGGATATCAATGATACGTTTCGCTGATGACATTGATATCCTGAGATAAAGTGATGAAGAATTACGTGATCTGCTGAATAGAATGAACAGACTAGTCAGTACAGAATATGGACTGAGAATAAATCGAAGAAAAACAAATGTAATGAATAGTAGCATAAATGAGAAAAGCGAGAAACGTAAGATTACAATTGGTTATCACGAAGTAGACAAGGAATTTAGTTACCTAGGCAGCAAAATAACCAATAACGGACAGAGAAAGGGGGATATCGAAAGGAGACTAACACTAGAAAAAAGGGCGTTCCTGGCCAACAGACGTCTACTGTTATCAAACATAGGAAGTAATTTCTCAGAATGTACGTTGGAGCACAGAATTTTATGGTAGTGAAACATCGACTGTGGGAAAACTGGAACAGAAGAGAATCGATTCATTTGAGATGTGGTGCTACAGACGAAAATTGATAATTAGGTGGGCTGACGAGATAAGTAATGAGATTGTTCTGCTCAGTATAGGAGAGGAAAAGAATATGTGGAAAACACCGACAAGGAGAAGAGACAGGATGATAGAGTATGTGTTAAGAAATCAGGAAACGACTCTCACAGTACTAGAGAGAGCTGTAGAGGGCAAGAAACTATAGAGGAAGACTGAGATTGGAATTCATCCAGTAAATAACTGAGGACATGGTTTGAAGTGCTTCTCTGAGATGAAGAGGTTGGCATATAAGAGGAACTCATGACGGGCCACATCAAACCAGTTAGAAGAATGATGACTCAAAAAAGAAAAAGGTGAAATTACTCTAACCATGTCTTCACCAAAATAACAACACTCCATACTCTCTAGTAGTACCTGACTCGTCCATTACTTTAGATATCTCACAAGTATACCACATTAACCTTGTTAATATTACAGCACAGTGATATGTCAAGCTTTATCGGTGTGATTGATTAATAGCGTGTTTCTGGACATTCTGTAAAGCTGCTGTTACCATCTTATGCACAACATGCGAAATACCCTATTAAAACAACCTAGCAAATCAGCAATAAGCGATCTCTGTCTCGAACATCATCATGAAATGAAATACAATAAGACCAATACTGTGTTGTGAACTGCAGGTTTCTGGGCTGGAGTATGTAAGGAGTTATGAAAATGAAGATGTCAGAAAATGTAATAAACAGGGATGGCAGTTTTAATTTAAAGAACACTTGATGTCTGGCAGGCAAAATTGTTAAAATCTTACAAGTCTTCATACCCAGTATAGATTTGTAAGATACTGGGAGTCAGCATTTCACAAAACGTCACTAATTCCTCAGAAAAACAAAAGGGTATCAAAGAGCCTAGTGGGCATTCGGAATTCAACTCAGCTGCATATAGCAGAGGCAGACCAACAATAATTCGCAGTTTGGTTAGAGTCAAGGTAACAACTATACATAACAGCACAACTCACACACCTGCAAAAATGGCTGGGTTGCTCTTCCACATTTTATGCATAAAATGGAAACAGTCACTTGGCAGAACACCTGTAAGCACACTATTAATATAGAAAAATTTCATTACGTCATTGCTACACAATACCTTGATTTGCCCTTTACTACATTATCAATACAATATCACACCAATTAACTACACATTTGCTACTGTTAGTAACAAACCATAAGTTTTGTCTTTGCACAACAGGTAATACAGGGTTATACAAAAAGGTACGACCAAACTTACAGGAAACATTCCTCACAAACAAAGAAAGAAAATATGTTATGTGGACATGTGTCCGGAAACGCTTACTTTCCATGTTACAGGCAATTCTTCGTGCAGTTGACGATAACCCTAATGACAGCGTCAGAGACATTGCTGCTGTACACGGACCCTGTATGGTGACTGCTACGGGAGAACGAGCTATTTCCGTACCACGTACAGCGTGTGCAGGCACTATCAGCAGCTGATTGGCCTCCACGGGTACACTTCTGCGACTGGTTCATCCAACAATGTGTCAATACTCATTTCAGTGCAAATGTTCTCTTTACGGATGAGGCTTCATTCCAACGTGATCAAATTGTAAATTTTCACAATCAACATGTGTGAGCTGACGAGAATCCGTACGCAATTGTGCAATCACGTCATCAACACAGAGTTTCTGTGAACGTTTGGGCAAGCACTGTTCGTGATGTCTTGATTGGGCCCCATGTTCTTCCAACTACGCTCAATGGAGCACGTTATCATGATTTCATACGGGATACTCTACCTGTGCTGCTAGAACATGTGCCTTTACAAGTGCGACTCAATATGTGGTTCATGCACGATGGAGCTCCTGCACATTTCAGTCGAAGTGTTCGTACGCTTCTCAACAACAGATTCGGTGACCGATGGATTGGTAGAGGCGGACCAATTCCATGGCCTCCACGCTCTCCTGACCTCAACCCTCTTGACTTTCATTTATGGGGGCATTTGAAAGCTCTTGTCTACGCAACCCCAGTACCAAATGTAGAGACTCTTCGTGCTCGTATTGTGGACGGCTGTGATACAATACGCCATTCTCCAGGGCTGCATCAGCGCATCAGCGATTCCATGCGACGGAGGGTGGATGCATGTATCCTCGCTAACGGAGGTCATTTTCAACATTTCCTGTAACAAAGTGTTTGAAGTCACGCTGGGACGTTCTGTTGCTGTGTGTTTCCATTCCATGATTAATGTGATTTGAGGAGAAGTAATAAAATGAGCTCTAACATGGAAAGTAACCATTTCCGAACTCATGTCCGCATAACATATTTTCCTTATTTGTGTGTGAGGAATGTTTCCTGAAAGTTTGGCCGTACCTTTTTGTAACACCCTGTGGATGTGATGCAGGAACAACTCCGACAGGTGCGGCTGTATCAGTTCCAAAAAGCGTTGGTACTGTTATGGGGACCTTTATTGAAAATGATAATTGTCTGTAGCCACTTGAGAGAAGAGGCAGCTACGAAGATGCAGATTTTAATGAGAAATTGTAGGACAAATGATGAGTTGAGGAGAGACTTCCTCTATTCATTTAACTTGAAGGGCTTACGAGACGATGAAATTGAGCGTGACGGAAAATAGTGGAGTACATTCAAAATCTACACAACGCCAATGACGCAATGGCTTTAATCCAGATTTGTCTAATCAATTCCCCAGCCGAGTACTATGAGAAATCGTGAACCCAAACAGACAAACGCAAACCTGTAAATTCGTTTCAAAATCTGTTATGAGAGTCGCGCTACAATCAAGATCCAGATAGTTCCGATTGGCGTGAATGAATCACTCTCCGTCAAATAACACGCGCAACAGAAATCACAGGAGATGAAATCGAAACTGTGGATGTGATTCACGGATTCTGCTCACATATAATGATATCAGGCAGTGCTTTAATGTTAATGTACCGTCTATGGATGCTGGGCCTCATCCACAGATTCAGTCAAAATGGTGACAAACAATCGTGAAACAGCAGCGAATAAAATCGTTCTTCATTTCAAGCTGCCTGAGAACCTAGAAATATCATGAAGGAGTTATTACAGCTATGGCAATTATATAACCATAGTTCAGAGGTGTTTCTAGGTGCCTTCCACCGCATAATGAAAGAGTTACCCAATTGCTGGGATGTCATCCACAATTGTGCTAAAGAAGATGGCACCACCAGATGACATACAGGAATTGCTAACTTTAGAACTTTTAACATTGCAGCGCATCAGCAATCGTGAATAATTTAATGATTATAAAGAATCCGCCTCTATTGCAACTTGAAACCGGATGTCAACCTAGGTTTCAGTGCGGATAACCACGTCTTCTTCGGAACACACAAAAACTTTTTTTTTTTTGTCATCAGTCTACTGACTGGTTTGATGCGGCCTGCCACGAATTCCTTTCCTGTGCTAACCTCTTCATCTCAGTGTAGCACTTGCAACCTACGTCCTCAATTATTTGCTTGACGTATTCCAATCTCTGTCTTCCTCTACAGTTTTTGCCCTCTACAGCTCCCTCTAGTACTATGGAAGTCATTCCCTCATGACTTAGCAGATGTCCTATCATGCTGTCCCTTCTCCTTATCAGTGTTTTCCACATATTCCTTTCCTCTCCTATTCTGTGTAGAACCTTCTCATTCCTTGCCTTATCAGTCCACCTAATTTTCAACATTCGTCTATAGCAGCACATCTCAAATGCTTCGATTCTCTTCTTTTCCGGTTTTCCCACAGTCCATGTTTCACAATGCTGTACTCCAGACGTACATCCTCAGAAATTTCTTCCTCAAATTAAGGCCGGTATTTGATATTAGTAGACCTCTCTTGGCCAGAAATGCCTTTTTTGCCATAGCGAGTCTGGTTTTGATGTCCTCCTTGCTCCGTCCGTCATTGGTTATTTTGCTCCCTAGGTAGCAGAATTCCTTAACTTCATTGACTTCGTGACCATCAGTCCTGATGTTAAGTTTCTCGCTGTTCTCATTTCTACTACTTCTCATTACCTCGTCTTTCTCCGATTCACTCTCTAACCATACTGTGTACTCATTAGACAGTTCATTCCGTTCAGGAGATCATTTAATTCTTCTTCACTTTCTCTCAGGATAGCAATGTCATCAGCGAAACGTATCATTGATATCATTTCACCTTGCATTTTAATTCCACTCCTGAACCTTTCTTTTATTTTCATAATTGCTTCATCGATGTACAGATTGAAGAGTAGGGGCGAAAGGCTACAGCCTTGTCTTACTCCCTTCTTAATACGAGCACTTCGTTCTTGATCGTCCACTCTTATTATTCCCTCTTGGTTGTTGTACATATTGTATATGACCCGTCTCTCCCTATAGATCACCCCCTATTTTTTCAGAATCTTGAACAGCTTGCACCATTTTATATTGTCGAACGCTTTTTCCAGATCGACAAAACCTATGAACGTGTCTTTATTTTTCGTTAGCCTTGCTTCCATTATTACCCGTAACGTCAGAATTTCCTCTCTCGTGCCTCTACTTTTCCTAAAGCTAAACTGATCGTCATCTAGCGCATTCTCAATTTTCTTTTCCATTCTTCTGTATATTATTCTTGTAAGCAGCTTCGATGCATGAGCCGTTAAGCTGATTGTGCCATAATTCTCGCACTTGTCAGATCTTGTCGTCTACGGAATTGTGTGGATGATGCTTTTCTGAAAGTCAGATGGTATGTCACCAGACTCATATATTCTACACACCAACGTGAATGGACGTTTTGTTGCCACTTCCCCTAACGATTTTAGAAATTCTGATGGAATGTTATCTATCCCTTCTGCCTTATTTGACCATAAGTCCTCCAAAGCTCTTTTAAATTCCGATTCCAATACTGGATCCCCTCTCCCTTCTAAATCGACTCCTGTTTCTTCTTCTATCACATCAGACAAATCTTCAATAGAGGCTTTCAATGTATTCTTTCCACCTATCTGCTCTCTCCTCTGCATTTAAAAGTGGAATTCCCATCGCACTCTTAATGTTACCCCCGTTGCTTTTAATGTCACCAAAGGTTGTTTTGACTTTCCTGTATGCTGAGTCTGTCCTTCCGACAATCATATCTTTTTCGATGTCTTCACACTTTTCCTGCAGCCATTTCATCTTAGCTTCCCTGCACTTCCTATTTATTTCATTCCTCAGCGACTTGTATTTCTGTATTCCTGATTTTCCCGGAACATGTTTGTACTTCCTCCTTTCATCAATCAACTGAAGTATTTCTTCTGTTACCCATGGTTTCTTCGCAGATACCTTCTTTGTACCTATGCTTTCCTTCCCAACTTCTATGATGGCCCTTTTTGGAGATGTCCATTCTTCTTCAACTGTGCTGCCTACTGCGCTATTCCTTATTGCTGTATCTATAGCGTTAGAGAACTTTAAACGTATCTCGTCATTCCTTAGAACTTCCGTATCCCACTTCTTAGGGTATTGATTCTTCCTGACTAATGTCTTGAACTTCAGCCTAATCTTCATGACTACTATATTGTGATCTGAGTCTATATCTGCTCCTGGGTACACCTTACAATCCAGTATCTGATTTCGGAATCTCTGTCTGACCATGATGTAATCTAATTGAAATCTTCCCGCATCTCCCGGCCTTTTCCAAGTATACCTCCTCGTCTGGAACAGGGTATTCGCTATTACTAGCTGAAACTTGTTACAGAACTCAATTAGTCTTTCTCCTCTTTCATTCCTTGTCCCAAGCCCATATGCTCCTGTAACCTTTTCTTCTACTCCTTCCCCTGCAACTGAATTCCAGTAGCCTATGACTATCTGATTTTCGTCCCTCTTTACATACTGCATAACCCTTTCAATATCCTCATACACTTTCTCTATCTGCTCATCTTCAGATTGCGACTTCGGCATGTATACCTGAACTATCGTTGTCGGTGTTGGTCTGCTGTCGATTCTGATTAGAACAACCCGGTCACTGAACTGTTCACAGTAACACACCCTCTGCCCTACCTTCCTATTCATAACGAATCCTACACCTGTTATACCATTTTCTGCTGCTGTTGAAATTACCTGGTACTCATCTGACCAGAAATCCTTGTCTTCCTTCCACTTCACTTCAATGACCCTTACTATATCTAGATTTAGCCTTTGCATTTCCCTTTTCAGGTTTTCTAATTTCCCTACTACGTTCAAGCTTCTGACATTCCACGCCCCAACTCGGTGAACATTATCCTTTCGTTGATTATTCAATCTTTTTCTCATGGTAACCTCCCCCTTGGCAGTCCCCTCCCGGAGATCCGAATGGGGGACTATTCCGGAATCTTTTGCCAATGGAGAGATCATCATGACACTTCTTCAACTACAGGCCACATGTCCTGTGGATACACGTTACGTGTCTTTAATGCAGTGGTTTCCATTGCCTTCTGTATCTTCATGTAGTTGATCATTGCTGATTCTTCCGCCTTTAGGTACAATTTCCCACCCCTAGGACAAGAGAGTGCCCTGAACCTCTATCCGCTCCTCCGCCCTCTTTGACAAGGCCGTTGGCAGAATGAGGCTGACTTCTTATGCCGGAAGTCTTCGGCGGCCAGTGCTGATTATTTATCAAAATTCAGGCAGTGGTGGGGATCGAACCCGGGACCGAAGACGTTTTGATTATGAATCAAAGACGCTACCCTTAGACCACTTTTTTTTTCTTTTTCTAGACCACTTTTTTTTTACTCGGGACCTTTGCCTTTCGCGGGCAAGTGCTCTACCAACTTTTTTTTGTTTTTTTTTTACGTAGACCACTTTTTTTAAAGTGCTCTACCAAGTTTTTTTATTTTGTTTTTTTTTTAATTTTTTAGGAAGGGAAAATAAACATGTACTCCGATTTGTAATGAGAATAGAATGAACATAGTATATATCAGTTCTAGGCTGCCGTTGCGTAATATAAGAAAAGAAAGGAAATGTCTTCTTGAGGTGCACAAAGGACTATTACTTCATTGTCGAAAGGAAAGTTGCTCCGCTGCTCTGCGAGAGAAGGAAAATGTTGAGAGGAGATGTGGAGGAAAAAAAATGCCTTCTGCATTGGTGAGCATCTGAATAGTATCTTAAAATTCCGGCAAGAGCTAAAGTCCCAGGAAGCAAATAGGATTCATACATACAGGCAACTGGCAACCTCTACTATCCAAATGTTGTATTTGAAGCATATAACCGTTAATTATGATTTTCAGCATATTTCCAAATATCCTCCTGTAGTCACAATGTTGGCTTATTTTAAAGTGTTCAATTTCTATGTAAGAATAATAGTCTAGAAAAGTAGCATGCCTATTCTGCATAATAAACGATGCTGTGTGGCCCATGATCCACGTTGTAGCGTTGTTTTTTGCTCGTGGATACCTCAGTTTTTGTGGCTGAGTGATCTCTAAAAGGTCTACACCACTGGGCGTCGTACGGTCTATCTCCGACAATCGTTGAAGAAGAAATGTTGTAATTTCGTCTGCATGTCCGCAAGTGAACCTATGAAGGAGCGTACCGACTCTTCCGCATGCGTCACAGTTTGGCGTTGGATGAAGGCCTATTTTATGCAGCTTTTCATTCGTTGCTACTTTATCGTTTACTGTGAGATACCAGTCGGCTATGACGCGTGATGGTAATATGTCGTTGTGCACATTCCGCCATATTATACTCCAATGTGTATGTGGATGTTTTTCTTCGAGACGATTCCTGTGGTTTGTTGTCATGAGAAGGTCATAAAGCTTCCTGTTCGTCAGGCTTCCGGTATCGACGATGTTGTGTCGAATGTAGCTCATTTCCATGTAGTACAGTCGCACATGTCGGTAAGAAAGTGGAATGCCGGCGATATTAACGGGTGGGTCATAGCTATGAGGCTTCCACCGCTGAATGAGGTTTCTGATGAGACTGGTCCTCCGGGTACCAAACTCCTTCCTGATGCGATTTAGGAGCAGGGTGACACATTTTTTGTATACTTTAATGAGGTTAAGGCCACCTTTGGACGAAGGTAAGGTTAAGGTATCGAACTGAACTTTGAAAATATGCCCCCTAAAAATAAACCAACATAACGCTTGTTGTATACTCTTGGCTAGGTGATCGGAGATTGGAAGAATTTGCGCCAAATAATTCATCTTGCCCGTAATGGCGATCTCGATGGTCTTAACTTTCTGTAGTATGTTCAAGTCACGGTCGGAGTGAAGCATCAAAGCAGCACGTAATTTATTAAGCATGTGTGACCAGTTCTTCGACAGGAATTTGTCTGGTTTGGCCTCAAAAGTAACACCGAGGGTTGTGTGAGAATCCTTTACCTTGCACCAGGTAACATGGGATATGTCTCCGATACCGCCACCGATCTGCAAAACTGTGGTTTTAGTTTTATTGAGTATTGCTCCTGAGAGAAACGTGAATGTTTGTAGAAGAGTTGCTGCTGACAGAAGTTGTTGCGATGATGACACAGTTACGCATATATCGTCAGCATACGCAATGCATGGGATAGTGACAGACTCGACGCTAAGCCCGATCCCGCTATGCGCTAAGTTGTTCAGTAGCGGCTCTACTGCAATGGCGCACAAAATCATTGACAGAGGACATCCTTGGCGGATGGATTGCTCAATGGAAACTTCTTTTGTAAAATGGCCATTAATGAGAATCCGTGAAGAGGCGTTAGTAGTAAGTTTGCGAATTAATTCTATGAGATGAGGTCCAAATCCTAGTTTCTTCATGCTTTGAAAGAGGAAATCATGACGTACACGGTCATAAGCCTTCTCAAAATCTAGAAAGATCAGAGCGCCCTGTCCTTTAGTTTCAGCATATGAACAGATGATGTCCCTCAAATCGCAGGCAGCTGAGATTGCACTTCGACCTTGCACTGCACTGTACTGGTAACTGCCTAAAACCTTGTACATAACGGTTTGCATCCTTAGCTTAATCGATCTGGTGATGATTTTGAAGTCGGCATTCAGGAGTGTGATGGGTCGCATGTTTTCGACCTTCCTGCTGTTCCCTTTTTTCGGTAAGGGCAGGATGATACCTTCCGTAAATGCCTTGGGTATGACTTCCAGGTGCCAGAGTTCATTCGCTATCTCGAGGAGTGTCGGACCGAGGAGGTTCCAGTATCGCTGGTAAAACTCAGCACTGAGACCATCGGGTCGTGGTGATTTCCCTTTCTTTGCACTGTGGACCGCCAGTCGGATTTCATTCTCTGTGAAAACAGATTCCAGCTTTGCATTATCCTGTTGTGACAAGCGACAGCTCAAGGTCCTAAGAAAATCGTCGCACGAGTGTTCATCAACGGGTTGCTTCTTGTAAAGTTGACTATAATAGTCGTAGACGTGCGAGATGACGTCACGTTGCTTCGTTATGGCATTCTCAGCGTCATCAACAACAGCTTCAATCAACATGGCTTTACGCCGTTTCGTCGTTCTCAGGATGTGGTACAGAGAGGCCGGTTCTTCGGCGGCATCGTCCTTGAGGTGGGCTCGCACGATGATGCCTTGCATTCGTTGGCGCTGTATCGCCGTGATTTTCGCTTTATATCGTTTGATCTTTACGTCGATATCGCGAGAAGGATTGTTAGTGCGACTGTACAGTTCTCTCGAACAGCGATAATAAAATTCAATAGTCTGTTTCTGCCAAAAGCTTTTTTGTCGGGCGTAGCTTATGAAGGTGAGGCGTAATTTAGGCTTAGCACACTGAATCCACCACTGTAGAACGCTAGCGTAACGACGTCGGTGCCGCTGGAGCTGTTGCCACGTTAAGTTCACCTCCTCTTCAAGTTGGGCATCCTGCAGAAGGCTGACATTCAATTTCCAGTAGCCCTTCCCGCGGTAAATTGGCTGGCGTTGTAGGTTGAGGTAACACTGATATGCACAATGGTCGGAGATGTTGACAGGAGCTATGTCACATAATTTCCGGATATGCAGCCGGATCCCGTCGATATTCTGCCACGATATTTCGGCCCAGAGTCGTCCGGCCATCATCAGGTGAGTACACACTACTGAAGAGCCCAGGTGCAGTCGCGGTATTTATACCGATTCTCGCGCACGTGTTGACATGCGCGGCATAGCCGAGTTGTACGTGCTGCCCTCGGTGGTGAAAGTAAAAGATCATCTAGTCATTGAGTATCGAATGACGCTGTCTATTTCGCTGTGAATGTATAATTTTAATAACGGGGTTCCAAATTTTGTCCAGTTGAAAGCCGTTGTCACGATTTATAAGATTATCGGCAAGACGTATTTCCACTGATTCCTTGATTACGGAATCCCAAAATCCGGAAACCGGAGCTAAAATTTTTGTTCCATTGTATTCCATTGAATGTCCCAATGAAATACAGTGCTCTGCTACTGCCGATTTTGACCGTTGCCGCAGACGGGTGTATCTTTCATGTTCTGTACATCGTTCATGGACAGTTCTTGTCGTCTGGCCAATATATGCAGAGCCACATTCACAGGGAATTTTGTAGGCGCCTGCTTTCTTCAGCTGTAAATCGTCTTTAACGGATCCAACCAGGGCCCGGTTCTCTGCTGGTGGATGGAAGATGACCTTGATTTTATTCTTCTTCAGTAGTCGGCCTATTTTCGACGACACATTCCCGGCGTATGGAAGAAACGCAGTTGATTTAAAGTCGTCATCAGCGTCCTTAGTGTGCTGCTTCTTGTTATGACAGTTGCGCATGGCCTTTCTTATTTGGCGTGAAGTGTAGCCATTCTCTTTAAAAACCTTCTCCAAGTGTTCTAATTCTGCGTGGAGGTTTTCATCGTCCGATATTACATGCGTTCGATGTATTAAGGTACTGAGAACACCGGCTGTTTGTGCTGGGTGGTGACAGCTTGACGCCTGGAGATACAGATCTGTGTGAGTCGGTTTCCTGTACACAGAATGTCCTAATGACCCATCACTTTTACGGCGTACTAGCACGTCTAGAAATGGTAAAGTGCCATCTTATTCAGCCTCCATCGTGAATTTGATGTTCTCATGTAAAGAGTTTAAATGATGAAGGAATTTCTCCAGTTCCTGTCTGCCATGAGACCATACAACAAAAGTATCATCTACGTACCGCCAGAAGACCGTAGGCTTTAAGACAGCAGACTCAAGTGCTTTCTCCTCAAAGTCCTCCATAAAGAGATTAGCTACCACAGGGGACAAAGGGCTCCCCATGGCGACGCCGTCTGTTTGTTCAAAGAATTCGTCATTGAATAGAAAGTACGTTGAGGAGAGTATATGTTCAAACAAGGCCGTCATTTCTGCACTGAATAAGTTACCAATAAGATGTAACGATTCCATTAAAGGCACTTTGGTAAATAGTGAGACCACATCAAAGCTGACTAATAAATCCGAGCTGCTAAGCTTAACTTCCTTCAAGCGACTGACAAAATCCTCGGAATTACGTATATGGTGGCAACACTTACCCACATACGCCTTTAGTAGTGAGGCCAGATATTTTGCTGTAGAATAGGTGGCAGCACCAATATTACTCACTATTAATCGTAGTGGGGCACCATCCTTGTGTATCTTGGGAAGACCGTAGAGTCTTGGTGGTACTGCATTGTGTGGTCTCAATCTCTTGATAATTTGTTCAGGTAGAGAACAGTCGTTCAAAAGGGTAGCAGTTTTCCTTGATATTCGGCTTGTTGGGTCCTTTTCAATTCTGCGGTACGTGGAATCATTTAGCTGACAATATATCTTCTCGTTGTAGGCTTCCCTTGTCAGAAGAACTGTGGCGTTACCCTTATCCGCAGGCAGTACGACTGTGCTAGTATCTTCTCTGAGGCTGCGGAGAGCAGCTCTTTCAGCTGGCGAGATGTTACTCCGTTGTGGCGCACATTTCAACAACGTTCGGCAAGATTCACGTCGAATTTCGTCTGCATTATCCGCAGGGAGACGTCTAATAGCTTCCTCAATGGAACTGATGAAATGTGTTGACAGAGAAGGGCAAGAGTGTTGGAGAACCTTTCCCACGCTGTCAATCATATCCACCTTTCACAATGTGACAACGTTCAGTAAATGAGTTTATTTTGTAAGCTGTGTACCGGTAAGAAAGAGGGTTAACCTCTAAAGGAAGTGTGCGTCTGAGGGACACGTAAGCATTTTTATTTTGATAGATTGAGAATACCGTTTGAGCTGTTGGTGACAAAGTACCTGTGGCTTCATACAGTATCCCTATCAGTTTTTTGGTATGAGTCGTTGTGATGGAGACAATTGCACATGAAGTAATACCTGATTCCTCAAATCTTACGATGTTTGTGAAACACGTATTTGAAACGTTCAACAAGTAATGCAACATTTTTTCCTGAAAGTAGGTGGGTTTTACACATATTATTCTCCAGTCGTTTTACTACAAAATCTTATTTCTCAACATAATCTCCGTTCAATGCGGCAGCCTTACACCACCTACAGGGTGAAAAGTATTTAAACCGACAAACTCTGAGAGGTTGTAGGGGACATCAAAACAAATATTTTTCGCTAATGTCATTTTTTCCTATGAAGAGTATTCAAACTAGTAGAGGAAGTTTTTGGCGGCAAATCAATTAAACCAACAAACACTTTTCCATTTTTTTTAATGACCAAGAGACGACAGATTAACAGAACTCAGTTTCAGTTACAGTAGATTTCAAAAATGCCTCCATTGACACATAAACAAAGGTTACACCGTCGGAAAATGTTCTGTCTGACACGGGCTAAAACCCCAGGAGTATCCTGAATTGTTCCTGCTGCTGCTACTATCTGGGCAACGAGATCCTCTTCTGGTGCAACAGGAGTTGCAGAAACTAGGTCGCACATCTCTCCCCACACAAAAAAGTCCAGAGGGGAGATATCTGGGGATCGAGCAGCCCATGGTGCAGGACCACCTCTCCCAATCCACGTTTCTGGGAACCGTCGGTCCAGGAATCGACGCACACGGCGACTGGAATGTGCCGGCGCCCCGTCATGTTGGAACCACATGCGTTGTCTTGTAGGGAGCGGGACGTCTTCCAGCAATTCTGGCAATGCTCTGGCGAGAAAATTGTAATAGTGCCTGCCATTTAACGGCCTAGGTAGCAGATACGGCCCGATTAAACTGTCCCCAACAACACCGATACACACATTAACGAAGAACCGCACTTGATAAGCGCTAGTAACTGTGGCATGTAGCTTATCCTCACTCCAAACATGCGAATTGTGCATGTTGAAGACTCCATCACGCCCGAACGTTGCTTCACCGGTAAACAACACAGAGGATGGAAATGTAGGTTGCATTTCACACTGTTCCAGGTACCACTGCGAAAACTGTGCTCTGCGTGGATAATCAACTGGTTCCAGGTCGTGGACACGCTGTATCTGAAATGGACGTAACAGTTGCTCTCGAAGGACTGTTCTTAAATTCGTCTGATTCGTCTCCATGTTACGTGCAATTGCACGAGTGCTGATTGAAGGCTCCCGCTCCACATGCTGCAAGGCAACTTCCTCAAATTGCAGCGTTCTTACCCTGCGACGGCGTCCCTGTCCAGGTAATCTGCTAAATGACCCGGTCTCACGCAGACGTTAGTACACAGCAGCAAAAGTCGTATGATGCGGGATACGGCGATTAGGATATTGTTGTTGATAAACCCGCTGTGCAGCTTGTCCGTTGTGGTGCGCTACGTAGTACGCACCAACCATATCCGAATACTCACTCCAGGTGTATCGCTCCATTAGTAAGCAGAGACAATGCACTACTACACTGGTGGACAGCAGTTGCCTACAACTGAAGATCGTAATACGGTCTCTAACACCTGAAGATCGCAATACGACCTGTAACAACTGAAGAGCGTAATAAGGCTCCACAGGTTTAAATAATCCTCATGGGAAAAATGACATTTGGGAAAAATATTTGTATTGATGTCCCCTACAACCTCTCAGAGTTTGTCGGTTTAAATACTTTTCACCCTGTATATGCCTAGATGGAGCTACATTAGTGTAGACGTTGGAGCCAGCGTCCTGGTGCCTCGGTAACCTCCCCATCATCCACGTACTGCCTCCCACAGAGTGCAATCTTCATAGGACCAAACTCATTGTTGTTTACGGTCTTCTGTTAGGTAGCGACGAACACAGTGGGCACCCGCCTTCGAGGCCCCAGCTGGTGGGTCAGTGTGTCAGCAGCGGCAACAGCAATTGTGCAGCGAGGTGTTCGATTGTTATCCGCCGGTCACGTCGAAAGAGTGTGTCCACACGCTCCAACACTGTGGGACTCACTGCCGTGTGCAGCGGTCCAGCACACGTAAATCCAGATAGCTTTACACAACCTGGTTGCGATGATGGCAGAAGCCCATAGCAAAGGGCTATAGTTCCTTTTGTTCACAATGAGAAAAAGTAATATATTGGGAATATAAAGAACCAATTAAAGCTAGAGGAATATCTCGTGATTACATAAACTGGAGAACACAGTACGCAGCAAGGGCTGTTAAAAAAAATTTGAGTGGTAATCCCAAGATAGAAGATATTAGGTCTTTGATTTTTTGATGATGAACTCATCATTCTTCAGACTGCAACTGTACACAAGCAGGATTGAAGTACAGCACGAAAGTAACTGCAAATCTACTGATCTGCCTGAAATAAAAGTGGTAGTTCAGTGTTTGTCCTTACCAGAACAACAGGTACACTGCATATCAATGTATGAATTGTGATAGACCTGCATGCCTGGAGCGTTCCTGAAAAATGTGTGCTAAGTGTTTAATGGATTAATTAACAAAAAAAATTGGAATTTAAAGCTTATCCCTGACATTAATTTTGTCGTTACACAGTTAATTGTGAGGAGTTCCATTACGCGAGTGTTCATGAAATTAAAAGATATTTGAATCCTTCCTTGATACATTTAGTGCATTATTGTAAAGTTTGTTCATTGTGCAAATACAATAATGAAATGAAAGAGGATGTAGATGAAGATGAAATGGGAGATACGATACTGCGTGAAGAATTTGACAGAGCACTGAAAGACCTAAGTTGAAACAAGACCCTGGGAGTAGACAACACTCCATTAGAAGTACTGACAGGCTTGGGAGAGCCAGCCCTGACAAAACTCTACCGTCTGGTGAGCAAGCTGTATGAGATAGGCGATATACCCTCAGACTTCAAGAAGAATATAATAATTCCAATCCCAAAGAAAGCACGCGTTGACAGATGTGAAAAATCCGAAGTATCAGTTTAATAAGTCACAGCTGCAAAATACTAACGCGAATTCTTTACAGACGCATGGAAAAACTGGTAGAAGCCGATCTCGGGGAAGATCAGTTTGGATTCCGTAGAAATATTGGAACACGTGAGGCAATACTGACCCTACGACTTATCTTAGAAGAAAGATTAAGGAAAGGCAAACCTACGTTTCTAGCGTTTCTAGACTTAGAAAAAGCTTTTGACAATGTTGACTGGAATACTCTCTTTCAAATCCTAAAGGTGCAGGGGCAAAATACAAGGAGCGAAAGGCTATTTACAATTTGTACAAAAACCAGTTGGCAGATTTAAGAGTCGAGGGACATGAAAGCGAAGCAGTGGTTGGGAAGGGAGTGAGACAGGGTTGCAGCCTCTCTCCGATGTTATTCAATCTGTACACTGAGCAAGCAGTAATGGAAACAAAAGAAAAATGCGGATTAGGTATTAAAATCCATGGAGAAGAAATAAAAACTTGGAGGTTCCCCGACGACATTCTAATTCTGTCAGAGACAGCAAAGGACTTGGAAGAGCAGTTGAACGGAATGGACAGTATCTTGAAAGGAGGATATAAGCTGAACATCAACAAAAGCAAAACGAGGATAGTGGAATGTAGTCGAATTAAGTCGGGCGGTGCTGAGGGAATTAGATTAGGAAATGAGACACTTGAAGTAGTAAAGGAGTTTTGCTATTTGGGGAGCAAAATAACTGATGATGGTCGAAGTAGAGACGATATAAAATGTATACTGGCAATGCCAAGGAAAGCGTTTCTGAAGAAAAGGAATTTTTTAGCATCGAGTATAGATTTAAGTGCCAGGAAGCCGTTTCTGAAAGTATTTGTATGGAGTGTAGCCATGCATGGAAGTGAAACGTGGACGATGAATAGTTTTGGCAAGAAGAGAAGAGAAGCTTTCGAATTGTGGTGCTACAGAAGAATCCTGAAGATTAGATAGGTAGATCACATAACTAATGAGGAAGTATTGAGTAGGACTAGGGAGAAGAGGAGTTTGTGGCACAACTTGACTAGAAGAAGGGATCGGTTGGTAGGACATGTCCCGAGGCATCAATCGATCTAAATTTAGCATTGGAGGGCAGCGTGGAGGGTAAAAACCGTAGAGGGAGATCAAGAGATGAATACACTAAGCAGATTCAGAAGGATGTTGGTTGCAGTAGGTACTGGGAGATGAAGAAGCTTGCACAGGGTAGAGTAGCATGGAGTGCTGCATCAAACCAGTCTCATGACTGAAGACCACAACAACAACCTCACTAACAGAAAAACAACATTTATGTGTTACATTTTCTTTGTTCCGTTTCTATCAAACACATATTTCCTACTAAGTAACATATTCATTTTTCCTACACTGAAGAGCCAAAGAAACTGGTATTCCAATACAGAGATACATAAACAGGCATAAAACGGAGCTGCAGTAGGCAACGCCTGCATAAGACAACAAGTTTCTGGCACCGTTGTTAGATCGGTTACTGCTGCTACAATGACAGGTTATCAAGATTTAAGTCAGTATGAACGTAGTGTTATAGTCGGCGCACGAGCTATGCGCCACAGCATATCCGAGGTTGCGATGAAGTGGGGATTTTCCCCACAACCATTTCGCGAGTGTACCGCGAATATCAGGAATCAGGTAAAACATCAAATCTCAGACATCGCTGCAGCCGGAAAAAGGTGCTGCAAGAACCGCACCAACAACGACTAAAGAGAAGCGGTCAACATGGCGCAAGAGCAACCCTTCCGCAGATTGCAGCAGATTGCTATGTTGGGCCATCAAGTGTCAGCGTGCTAACCATTCAACGAAACATCACTAATATACGATTTCGGAGCAGAAGGTGCACTCTTGAACCCTTGATGACTGCACGACACTAAGTTTTACGCCTTGCCAGGGCCCGTCAACATGGACAAAAAATGTCTCTGGGCACTATGGGACTTAAGTGCTTTGGTCATCAGTCCCCTAGAACTTAGAACTACTTAAACCTAACTAACCTAAGGACATCACACACATCCATGCCCGAGGTAGGATTCGAACCTGCGACGGTAGCGGTCGCACGGTTCCAGACTGTAGCGCCTAGAACCGCACGGTCACTCCAGCCGCCCAGCACGGACACTTCACTGTTGATGAGTGAAAACATGTTGCCTAGTCGGACGAGTCTCGTTTCAAATTTTATCGAGCGGATGGACGTGACTGTATATGGAGACAAGCTCATGAATCCATGGACAATGCATGTCAGCAGGGGCTGTTAAAGCTTATGAAGGCTCTGTAACAGTGTGTGGCGTGTACAGTTGGAATGATACGTGACCCCTGATACGTCTAGATACGACTCTGACGGGTGACACGTACTTAAGCATCGTGTCTGACCACCTGCATCCATTCATATCCATTGTGCATTACGAAGGGCTTGGGAAATTCCAGCAGGACAATGCGACACCCCACACTTTTAGAATTGCTGCAGAGTGGCTGCAGGGACACTCTTCTGAGTTTCAACACTTCCATTGGCCACCGAACTCCCCAGACATGAGCATTATAGAGCCTGTCTGGGATGCCTTGCAACTTGCTGTTCAGAAGAAATCTCCACACCCTCGTACTCTTATTGATTTATGGATAGCCCTGCAGGATTCACGGTGTCAGTTCCCTCCAGCACTACTTCAGACATTAGTCGAGTCCATGCCAGATCATGTTCCAGCACTTCCGCGTGCTCATGCGGGCCCTTTCTGATATTAGGCAGGTGTACCAGTTTTTTTTTTTTTTGCTCTTCATTGCATTAGGGATGATGACTGAGATGGTGATCTTCTTTTAATGTAAAGCTATCAAGAATGCTGAAGATTAGATGGATAGATCACATAACTAATGAGGAAGTATTGAATAGGATTGGGGAGAAGAGAAATTTGTGGCACAACTTGACCAGAAGAAGGGATCGGTTGGTAGGACATGTTCTGAGGCATCAAGGGATCACCAATTTAGTATTGGAGGGCAGCGTGGAGGGTAAAAATTGTAGAGGGAGACCAAGACATGAATACATTAAGCCGATTCAGAAGGATGTAGGTTGCAGTAGGTACTGGGAGATGAAGAAGCTTGCACAGGATAGAGTAGCATGGAGAGCTGCATCAAACCAGTCTTCGCACTGAAGACAACAAAAACAACATCAAAGAGGTTTGTGCAAAGGTAGTTCCACTAACTTTGTGTCCATGTTATGTCAAACTTTTTTTAAAAAAAAGGCTGTTAGCAAAACTATTGAATGCATCACAAGTTCCTGGGACAATGTAATGAGCGTTAGTGGGTGAAGCAACACAATGGATGACCACTGCCCTGCCATCATTACCCAAATAATGCGGAAGCTACTCAGACTGCACACTTTTCATGGGCCATGCAAGCCTTCATGTTAGGGGGATACCTCTCCACCCAATTGTGACACTGCAAACACAAAAGACCCAGGGGCCCATGTCTCTGCCGTTACAAGCATCATGCAAAGAGTCTGACTGCTGAGCAACTGGGGCTACCTTCTCTGGCATGACGCCAGATTTCAAGCGGTCATCGACCTGAGTGATAAAGATGGTGGTCGACACGCCCCTCAAAGCTCTTGGGAAGAGCAAGATCAAAGGTGCCCCAACCTGCTAACAACATCACTATGCACTGTAACATCCAGCGACAGCACTTGCAATTGCAAGCAGGTGGTGCTACGACCTCCTACGGTAGTCTGCCCTTAAGAGAAGAAAGGTTACAAGCATGTTGTCTGGTGCCCCTCACTGTTGTGCCATGATTGAGCCATGTGTGGCTCGCATTGTTTCCGTCGGTAGGCTGGCATCGTGTAATAGGGATAGTGGTGTCTCGTTTCCTTCTTGTGTTTGCTGGCATTGCCTGTCTGCGAGTGGCAGCAGCAGCGTTTATCGATATCTAGTACCACGATACTATCTTTGGAAGGACATCAATTGTTTTTCGGGTCGGGTGTGTCGGCAGTTCGGTTGGGACGGAGCTGGACGGAGGTCCGGCCGCATGAGAACATGCCGGGACCGCTGGCGGCATGCAGGCACTGCCAGATCGAGGGGCTGCAGTTGCGAGGGCTTCAACCTCGTTGTCCACCGGACCCAGGACGTTTGAGTTGAGTGAACATTAACCCAGTAGTGAAAACTCCACTATTTTGAGATCACGACATTTCTTCGTGCGTTGCTGCTCGCACAGTTGCTGAGACGAAGAGCAACGAGTGGAGTGTTTGGAGTTGGCGAAATTAATTAGCCATCCTCCACGTCTTATTACTAATCATTGAATTCCTTGTATCTATTCATGAAGCTCAACGACTGGTATTTTTCTGCCTAGTGGGCGCTGACGCCCTAGTTACCTACCCTGGAGGTTAGTGTATTTTCGCGTTAGCGAACTTTTCCTCGCCTTACCACCGCTGTCTGGTAATGCGTGTAGTTTGACAGCCTCCTCGATTGTGGTTCAGATATTTTGTTCTCTTGGACTAACTTGGTCGTATGGTGACTTCTGCTTCTGGATGTTGTAAACACCGGATTCTGAGGACGCTGTGCTGTCCGCCAGTTCCGTCTTGCCTGTGTTATTCCATCGTTGTGTTAGTTACCAGACGTTGCGTAGATTTTGGAAGACTGCTGGTCTGCGTTAAACTGTTACTAGTTTGAGTTGCCATCTGGTTAAGTGACTCTGCATGTCTCATTATGAAGTTGAGCGACTTTTCCCAGGCTGATCCTAGGAGCACCGTCTGAAGTCCACTTCTCTCTTTGTCTGATCACATTGTGATGATTTTTTTTAAATATTGTAATGTCTCTTGGAGCAGTTTAACTGTTCGTAAGAATTGTTATTCAGGCCTTTAGCTGTTAAATTGTTTTGAAGTTATTACTATTGTGGCCTTCAGCCGGCAAAAATTTTAATTTCTGGTCAATAATGCCTTCGGCTGTGAATGGAATTGGTGTAAAGAAATTTTTTAGTGAGATATTGTCTCTTAATAGAGAAATTTTGATGAGTGAGTTTTTCTTTTTTAAAAAAAATATTTTATTGACTCATGGAGAAGTTTAACTGTTCTTAAGAATTGTTATCCAGGCCTTCATCCATTAAAGTGTTTTGGAGTTATTACTATTGGGACCTTCAGCTGGCAAATAATTTTCATTTCTGGTCAATAGGACCTTCGGCCGTGAATGCAGTTTGTATAAAGAAATTTTGTAATTAGTTATTGTTTCTTAATAGCGAAATTAGGAAGAGTGTTTTTTCTTTTTTAAAAAAATATTTTTGTGACTCTTGGAGAAGTTTAACTGTTCTTAAGAATTGTTAGCCAGGCCTTCAGCCGTTAAATTGTTTTGGAGATATTACCATTAGAGCCTTCAGCCCCCAAATAATTTGAATTTCTGCTCAATAAAACCTTCAGCCGTGAATGCAATTTCTGTAAAAAAAATTTTTTATCAGATATTGTCTTTTAATAGTAAAATTATGATAAGTGTGTTTCTCTCTTTTTCAAAAAAAATATTAGTAACTCTTGGAGAAGTTTAACTGTTCTTAAGAATCGTTAGCCAGGCCTTCAGCCGTTAAATTGCTTTGGAATTATTACTATTGGGGCCTTCAGCCAGCAAATAATACAAATTTGGTACATAACGCCTACGGCTGTGAATGCAATTTGTCTGGAGACATTTTATAATTAGATATTGTCTCTTAATAGTGAAATTATGAAGAGTGTTTTTTTCTTTTTTAAAAAATATATTTTAGTGACTCTTGGAGAAGTTTAACTGTTCTTCAGAATTGTTAGCCAGGCGTTCAGCCGTTAAATTGTTTTGGAGTTATTACTATTGGGGCTTTCAGACGACAAATAATTGGAATATCTGGTCAATAAGGTTTTCAGCCATGAGTGCAACATTTTTAATAATTTTTTTATTAGACATTGTGTCTTAATAGTTTAATTTGAAAATTTTTCTTTGTTGTCAACCTCGTATACAATTGGTTTCAAAAAAGTGTACTTGATTAAAAAAATACTGAGCAACCAATGATAACTGAGTAAGGTCCTGTCCACACATTCCCTAATTCCTATGTTTCAATGATGTGGCATTTACTTTCATGATCAGCCCATATGAGCTGAGGCTGGGCCCCAAGATGTTTACTGACATCAAAGGAGATAAGATATACAAGCTAGTATTTTTCCCATCAACGACTGATTTGCGTCTATGACATATCATGAAATGAACATAACTGGTACGCACCTAGTTACTGCTAATCGACTTGCACCTAAATGACTGCCCTAATGGTGCTTTCATGTAACCCACGATCTAAATAGTTGATCCTGTGATTGACCATGTAGTTTACTACTGACGCAACTAGTGATAAAGTCACATCCTGGAGACGTCCCTGGTAATGTGAGGCAAGAGGCTGAGGTGGTTGCGATTCTCACCAGAAGCAAATTATCTCATCAACAAGAATTGCTAGTGTAGTCACCTTTTTGGAAACTTCTCTTCCCGTCTAGTCCCTAGAGTTCCCCATGTGACCTTGTTCATTGTGTTCAGTGATAAGTGGTATGAGAAACAGTAATAACAGAGATTACTGCGAAAATATTGTTTTTTGCTTTCAGGAATAAAACATTGTCTTTCGTACGAGTATGAGTGAGGCGCAGTTTCATCTTCATTATTGGAACCAGAACAGTGTTAGCAAACAGAAGTCCATATTTTATTATGAATGTTTTTAGTTACTGTCAATAGTCACCAAATGATGTTATTTAGGAGTTTTGCTTACACTGTTTGTTGTCTCCATTACATTACTTAATCTGCTATTACACTCTGACTGCCTTTTGAAATACATATGAGATATCAAGCCATTTACTATCTAATATTGATTGACATCCCTGGAACTGTTGAGACTGGTTGATGTTTTGTCCTCTATTTGATGCTAAAATGTTAGTCAGTGTACGGCCTCCCACATGGTACTTTTAGTCTACTGGGGTGCTAATACAAGTATACAGCTTTGAAAATGCCTAATTACATTGGTTATATGGTATTTGAACATAGCACACTAAAGAATATTGTCTTGATACAAGTGTTTTTCATACAAAACAAATCTGAATGTTGGATATTTAAATCTGGTTAGAATCTGTTAGGCACATCTCATTGTAAAAGAACAATACTTTTACTGATATATTAAAATGAACAAATAGTACATCCATAGTCTCTTGCATCATCTGTTGCACAGTTATCTACAATGCCCAGTTCAATTGATCATGTGATGTATTGCGACATATGTTTTGTGTAATACATATGTCATCAGAGATTGTTGTTTACAAAGCTCAATATCATTTCTTTTTTGTTGGTGTTATAGTGATTCTTTGTAACGTTGTTGACCTGTTTAGGTTCTTCACAGTTTGCATCTAACACTCGTGACTTTATTCGCCATTTTCCTCATAGAACAAGGAGTTTAAGGTCTTCTCCATACTGGTTGGCAAAGAATACTAGAGACTGTGCTCCAGTTGAAAAAACTGATGAAACACGTCAGTCAGTCATTTCACTAACCTCACATTTATGACAGGTCTTGGATGCTTGTTGTGACGATTTTATGCTTGTTGTGACGATTTTATCTTGTGCATCACTGTGTCAAGTCATTAATCAGACCCTGGAAGAGAGACGAGTCAGTGTGTTCATTTACTAGGATGAAACTAAGCAATTTATGTGAGATTGTTTCCTTTTCATCACATGTGTCCGATAACATGCTCATTGCAAATGGTTTTGTTTGAGCCCTTCAAGTAGTTCTGTTGCATTCTCATCTTAATTGAATTTATTATCAAATTGTAACCCCAAAAATGTAAGACTGTCAAACCTTTTACTTTTAAACTGTACTATCGCAAATTTTCCTAAAGGTTTATAGTGAGGTACATAGTCACGATGCCTTAGACAGATCACAGAATATTACAGTAACCTGTAACTGATTGTCTTGTGAATTAAGTACATTCTTGAAGGGTATGTAAATAGTCTGTGCACTATCAGAAACCTTTAGGTATGCAAATAATTTGAAGTCAGAGGATTAAGAACGTACTTGTGTGTTACTGTGCCGACCCCTAAGCCACCAAAAGTTTGAATTTTAATGCGTCACTCTCGCTGTAGTGTGCTGCTAGGGTAGGTGCGACGGTGGGGCCTTCGAGTTCCAGCTGCAGCTTGCTGGAAGCATCACTGGAGCCTCCTCCTGCATTCAGCCATCGGCCTGAAAATATCAAGAAGTCACCTGCTGTCCATGGAGGACCACAGTTGGGTGGTCACTTGGTCTGTATCGGTGACTGTGGTGGTTACCATAAAACATTAGCGTTATTTAGTATACTAGTTTGGGACGATACTGGAGAAAACCTTGCTAACTGAACTTCCAATATGGCGGTTGCAGCTGCATGGGTTGGCTGATGTGGTTGCTGTGGCAACTCATTGCACGTGAGCAAGGGCCAATGATATTCTGGTGTATACCACACTGCCTGGGCTGTAATTCCCTGAGGTTAATCGAAAATGACCCGTTTTGAAGACTGGGAGCGACATTGAGTTGCGTTATACAGGCAATTAATGATTTGTGGTGCTATTTCAACTAGTTAATGGACATGTATAAGATCAAGTTGTTAGTTATTTGAGTATTTTGCAGCACACCATTCAGTCGAAATATATCCTGATTGAAAAAGGGCATATTCTGTAAGATCTCTGATGTTGCTTCTAGCTTGATGACCAAATCATTAACTTACGTCTGACTGTTAACTAGAATCAAGAGATTAGTGTCTGCTTTATTATACTGTAGTTATGTTGGAAGCCATTTGTAATAAATCTTATTATAATTGCCTGGGAAGTCACTTGTGTCCTGCTTTACTATAACTGTGTAGAAGCAATTTGAATCGTTTTATTACAATAGAGTGTGAGTTCACCCGTTAGTAACATGTAGTGACGATTCTTGCAATTTGAAACCTTGTAATAAAGAAAGTGTTAGTAATACTTTGCGAACATATAAACAGATTCACATAAAAGACTGATTTCAGGTACCGTACTAGATAATAATATTATCTGAGTAGTGCATCAGAAAGGGCAATGGCTTGTTTTTCAAAGTAGCTGACCATTTCCTCCTAATATAGATAGATACATGAAGTGATGTAGAAGTGGTTTCCATTTTTGTCAGTATGGGCAGACTGATACTAGTTGTAATTCACTGCTAATATACTTCCCAAAGAGCCTGCAGCAGCTGAACGTGCCTGTTCACGTATAATATCACTCGTTCGTCATCCCTACAAACTGTTTGTATATGATGGGATTTGCTGAACTTGATGTGTCAGTGAAGTGATGGATGTGTTTAGATTTTGAAATGTGGCTTGTGCAACTGAATGAATTTGCTTGCTTTCTGTAGCTGGACAGCATTCTACATGTTACTGCCACGCAGGGTAGCCACCCGGTACGAGAAAAGATGTTTTGGCCAGGAATGTACGGTGATGTCAAACGTTATGTGACACTGTGTGAGGCTTGTAAGTGGGCAAAGCCGGATGTCAGGGGGCGTGTGGGTTTGTTGCAGTCAGAGAGATGTTTCGCGCCACTTGAGCGATTGTTCATTGGTTATTTGGGCCCCGTACCAAGCGAGATCATGGATATATATTGGTAGTTGTTGATGCCTTTTCTGGTTCCTGCCCACCAGGGGAGTCACTGCTGATATCACAATCAAACAGTTGACCTCGGTTTTTTCCTGGTCTGGTCCACCCCGCTCACTTGTTACTGACAATGCTCCGGCTTTCCTTTCTGCAGCTTTTAAGGGATTCCCCTTTTCTCAAGGGATTCACCACGTTACTACTACTCCCTATCACCGTAAGGCATCCTTTGCTGAGCGTGTTATTCGGAATCCTAAGGCGGCCCTCTGTATTTTTCATGCCCCTTCTCCCAAGGGTTGGGGTTTGACCCTGCCCTGGTAAAACCAACCGTTTAATTCGGCGCATCATGAGGCAACGTGTAGCACCCCTAATGCTCTTATGTTTGGGTACTCAGTGAATTCTCCCTTGTGGAAACTGTGCAGTATTACTCATCTTCTTCCCCAGCAAATTGATCCGGCTAGCCTAGGCGAGAATTGGCAATGGGTGCATCAGAGGGAAGCCAGTTACTACACTCCTGGAAATTGAAATAAGAACACCGTGAATTCATTGTCCCAGGAAGGGGAAACTTTATTGACACATTCCTGGGGTCAGATACATCACATGATCACACTGACAGAACCACAGGCACATAGACACAGGCAACAGAGCATGCACAATGTCGGCACTAGTACAGTGTATATCCACCTTTCGCAGCAATGCAGGCTGTTATTCTCCCATGGAGACGATCGTAGAGATGCTGGATGTAGTCCTGTGGAACGGCTTGCCATGCCATTTCCACCTGGCGCCTCAGTTGGACCAGCGTTCGTGCTGGACGTGCAGACCGCGTGAGACGACGCTTCATCCAGTCCCAAACATGCTCAATGGAGGACAGATCCTGAGATCTTGCTGGCCAGGGTAGTTGACTTACACCTTCTAGAGCACGTATGGTGGCACGGGATACATGCGGACGTGCAATGTCCTGTTGGAACAGCAAGTTCCCTTACCGGTCTAGGAATGGTAGAACGATGGGTTCGATGACGGTTTGGATGTACCGTGCACTATTCAGTTCCCCTCGACAATCACCAGAGGTGTACGGCCAGTGTAGGAGATCGTTCCCCACACCATGATGCCGGGTGTTGGCCCTGTGTGCCTCGGTCGTATGCAGTCCTGATTGTGGCGCTCACGTGCACGGCGCCAAACACGCATACGACCATCATTGGCACCAAGGCAGAAGCGACTCTCATCGCTGAAGACGACACGTCTCCATTCGTCCCTCCATTCACGCCTGTCGCGACACCACTGGAGGCGGGCTGCACGATGTTGGGGCGTGAGCGGAAGACGGCTTAACGGTGTGCGGGGCCGTAGCCCAGCTTCATGGAGACGGTTGCGAATGGTCCTCGCCGATACCCCAGGAGCAACAGTGTCCCTAATTTGCTGGGAAGTGGCGGTGCTGCGTAGGATCCTACGGTCTTGGCGTGCATCCGTGCGTCGCTGCGGTCCGGTCCCAGGTCGACGGGCACGTGCACCTTCCGCCGACCACTGGCGACAACATCGATGTACTGTGGAGACCTCACACCCCACGTGTTTAGCAATTCGGCGGTACGTCCACCCGGCCTCCCGCATGCCCACTATACGCCCTCGCTCAAAGTCCGTCGACTGCACATACGGTTCAAGGCCACGCTGTCGTGGCATGCTACCAGTGTTAAAGACTGCGATGAATCTCCGTATGCCACGGCAAACTGGCTGACACTGACGGCGGCGGTGCACAAATGCTGCGCAGCTAGCGCCATTCGACGGCCAACACCGCGGTTCCTGGTGTGTCCGCTGTTCCGTGCGTGTGATCATTGCTTGTACAGCCCTCTCGCAGTGTCCGGAGCAAGTATGGTGGGTCTGACACACCGGTGTCAATGTGTTCTTTTTTCCATTTCCAGGAGTGTATAATCGGGGTAGGCGCCCCTTCAGGGGCAAAGTGGGAGGTGTGGTTTTTGTTCGTCATTTTGGGTGCTCAGGGGCGAGTGCTGATAAAGGGAAGTTGAGACCACCTTATCAAGGTCCCTTGCATATTGTGAGGGTGTTGGGTCCGGTCAACCTACTCGTTAACCAGCTGGGATCGGGGAATACTCGTTGTGTCTACGTCTCTCAAATTAATTTGGCTCCTAATATTGAGCCAGAGGGAGGGTGCTTATATCCCTGTTGCTCTTTCTGGCTCTCTCTCTCGCTACGCATCCTTTTCCGCACACATCACCTGGGTGTGTTTTGCGGAGGGCAGGTTGTAACGGTGCTCGCTTATTTCCAAGACCGTATCAATCTTAGTGCTGAGTTTTCACTCAGACGGCGCTTTGCCGTTAGGCGGTTGTGATCGCCAGATCGCCAGATCTAAGCTGGAGGCGTGTGGGGAGGTAAGAGGTGGCTGCCTGGACGTGGAGACAGTTCGGCTCGGCTGGGATTGTTTGCGTCTGGACGCCGAGTGGGGCCCGATGGGAAGACCGGACTTTGATTTTACGGTTAACAGTGTGGACAGCGGCGTGGTGTGCCGTTTATCTTGCTTCGCAAGGGGAGCAAAATACCGCCTGTTGTAGTTTGTCGAGCCTGAGTTTGAAATACCTTCTATGTGCGGCGGGATGTCATTTCGTCCTCCTGTCTCTCCGCCGCTGGGATTGCTGTCCTCGTTTACCGTCCCACGGATGTATATCGGTGGGCTACGCTGCTCTCCGTACTCTACTAGACGCTGGTGATGGAGGTGCGTCGTTCAGCGGCACGTTAGTCTGGGTGCTTTATGATTGATGTTCAAGAGCATACTTTTCGAGTGGCGCTCCTTAGAGTTTGCCTTGCGCCGTCAGATTGGAGTTTATTTTGTCTTGTGGTGCTTCCGGTTGTCGTTAACGAAGGTTAAGCTCGATTCGGAACTCCGTACGATGCTTGGCACCTCAGCAGGCGGGTCGGAGCCACCTTCGCGACTAAACGGAAGCCTTTGGACTGAGAGGTCTTCTGTTTTGCATATTTTTTATAAATTGTTGTTTTGGTATTAAGTTGCCTGAGGTTTCTTATGGATTTTCCGGGATTTGGTCTGTTGTCCGGCCCGGGCTAGGTCTCGCTGCGGTTGTGTTGCATTTTGTATGGGGCTGTGTGCTCGGAGCCGTGGAGCACCATTTGTGTGAACTGCTTCACTGGGGAGTACTGATCGGGCCATTCTTGGTCCTCACCTGTATATTATTTTAATGTAACATTATCACTTAAATGATTTAATTCTTGTTGCGTTAATTGCAACTTGGGTACTGAGAAATTTAGTAGTGTAATTTTAACAGTGGCACATGCCCCTTTACCTGTTTCGTAATCTGTTAATTACCGAAAGACCTTAAGCTCGTAGTCATATGATGTGATTTTCTTAAATTATTCTATCTCTGTGTTATTGTTTTTCTTTTTTTAATTCGCTGGTCACTGGTGTACTGTCCCAAGTATTAAAATGTTTCAGGCAGCTATTACTTGGCTGGAACGCGCGGAACCGCAGTGGAGAGAGTAGTTGCGTGCCTTACGTGTCCGTTGTCGGCGCGGCCTGGTGTCCGTTGTTTGTTGTGGTGCTCCTGAGTTAAGTACTGTGTTGCCTCCTCCCTTGCGGGCCCGTCGTGTTCTTCTCATAAACATTTCCTTCAAGGCATTTTAGTTAATTTTATGCTAGTATTTTTTTATTTCTTACATTGGTAAAATTGTGTGGCCTTCATTATGCACACTGTTTGTCATAGCGGAGTTGATGTGCCATTGCAGTTTCCTGAACTCCATTGTGTGTGCCCTTCGTGATACATATTGTTTGTCATAATAGATTGAGTATGGCAATTATAATGTCTCATATATCATGATGTGCGTGCGTAATGGTGCAATAAATGGTGTTTCGGCGCCCTTTATGCCTCCTTTCTTCTCCCTATTGGTACGCTACACTTGTACTTGTGTTGGTAACCCACATCACACGTTTACCTACTAATTTTGTGAAGTATAAAATAGACATTGGTGGAAAAAATCCACTAGCCCTCGAGGCTGGTAATCACTGGTTGAGACTCGTTTTGCTCAACATTCTTTTCATTTAGCTCCAATACTTCCTTGATTTAAATATATAATTCGTCAAATATATGCTTCTTAACAGATATTTAACAGATTTTACGCTTCTTAACAGATATTTAACAGATTTTACGAAAGCTCCACATTAGCTTATCTCTCATAATATATCACACAGAAAAATCCAAATTTGGTTGTAAATATAAATTCTTAATTACTGGAATTTTATAAATGATAGTATAAATTTTAAAGTAGTCCTTAAATATTTATATCTTTTTCATCCTCATTTTACTGTTCGGAGAATGTTCATGGAACATGCACCATTGTTTACAATTTCGGTGGCAAGCATTCTTCCATACAGCCACATGCCCTATCGAGAAAAATCAACAGTGCTTTAACTTATTAAAGGTGGTTGGAAAACTTCAAAGTCGATCTTCTAGAGAAATTTTTAGTGGTGCATCGAATGGCTTTGCTCATTGGTATTTGAGTGCTGAACTACACATACTATAAATATAAAAAGATAGAAAAGTCCTGTTGTTGTGAGGTTCCCTTGCTAGCCTCGGTTTTCATGTATGACTTTGTTGAGTTGGGACTCCTCTCTATTACTCTTTACAAACAGTTTCTGTCTGCCAGTTCCGTTACAAAAATGCATACAATTTGAGATTGGTTTTTTTTTCATGTAACCAAGTAATTAGAATGTGTTATGCGACCTTTCAGTGGAAACTGGCGACCAAGACTTGTAGTCAGTTCAACACAGGGAATTAGAACTGAGGCGTGCATAAAAGGTATCTTAAGACCTCAAGGTATACATACTGGCGTCGCCAAGATTGTTATGGTCATAAACCATGGGGCATCTGATAACCACAATAATAAATTCTGTGCCAGCTACAGTAAGTTCTGCTCCAAAAGGTGGGTATTTTTTTTTAAATCTGTCTACTGACTGATTTGATGCGACCCGCCACAAATTCCTTTCCTGTGCTAACCTCTTCATCTCAGAGTAGCACTTGCAACCTACGTCCTCAATTATTTGCTTGACGTATTCCAATCTCTGTCTTCCTCTACAGTTTTTGCCCTCTACAGCTCCCTCTAGTACCATGGAAGTCATTCCCTCATGTCTTAGCAGATGTCCTATCATCCTGTCCCTTCTCCTTATCAGTGTTTTCCACATATTCCTTTCCTCTCCGATTCTGCGTAGAACCTCCTCATTCCTTACCTTATCAGTCCACCTAATTTTCAACATTCGTCTATAGCAGCACATCTCAAATTCTTCGATTCTCTTCTGTTCCGATTTTCCCACAGTCCATGTTTCACTGCCATACAATGCTGTACTCCAGACGTACATCCTCAGAAACTTCTTCCTCAAATTAAGGCCGGTATTTGATATTAGTAGACTTCTCTTGGCCAGAAATGCCTTTTTTGCCATAGCGAGTCTGCTTTTGATGTCCTCCTTGCTCTGTCCGTCATTGGTTATTTTACTGCCTAGGTAGCAGAATTCCTTAACTTCATTCACTTCGTGACCACCAATCCTTATGTTTTCTCGCTGTTCTCATTTCTACTACATCTCATTACCTTCGTCTTTCTCCGATTCACTCTCTAACCATACTGTGTACTCATTAGACTGTTCATTCCGTTCAGCAGATCATTTAATTCTTCTTCACTTTCACTAAGGATAGCAATGTCATCAGCGAATCGTATCATTGATATCCTTTCACCTTGTATTTTAATTCCACTCCTGAACCTTTCTTTTATTTCCATCATTGCTTCCTCAATGTACAGATTGAAGGGTAGTGGCGAAAGGCTACAGCCTTGTCTTACTCCCTTCTTAATACGAGCACTTCGTTCTTGATCGTCCACTCTTATCATTCCCTCTTGGTTGTTGTACATATTGTATATGACCCGTCTCTCCCTATATCTTACCCCCAATTTTTTCAGAATCTTGAACAGCTTGCACCATTTTATATTGTTGAACGCTTTTTCCAGATAGACAAATCCTATGAACGTGTCTTTATTTTTCCTTAGCCTTGCTTCCATTATTAGCCGTAAAGTCAGAATTGCCTCTCTCGTGCCTTTACGTTTCCTAAAGCCAAACTGATCGTCACCTAGCGCATTCTCAATTTTCTTTTCCATTCTTCTGTATATTATTCTTGTAAGCAGCTTCGATGCATGAGCTGTTAAGCTGATTGTGCGATAATTCTCGCACTTCTCAGCTCTTGCCGTCTACGGAATTGTGTGGATGATGCTTTTCCGAAAGTCAGATGGTATGTCGCCAGACTCATATATTCTACACACCAACGTGAATGGTCGTTTTGTTGCCACTTCCCCTAATGATTTTAGAAATTATGATGGAATGTTATCTATCCCTTCTGCCTTATTTGACCGTAAGTCCTCCAAAGCTCTTTAAAATTCCGATTCTAATACTGGATCCCCTCTCTCTTCTAAATCGACTCCTGTTTCTTCTTCTATCACATCAGACAAATCTTCAGTAGAGGCTTTCAATGTATTCTTTCCACCTATCTGCTCTCTCCTCTGCAATTAACAGTGGAATTCCCATTGCACTCTTAATGTTACCATCGTTGCTTTTAATGTCTCCAAAGGTTGTTTTGACTTTCCTGTATGCTGAGTCTGTCCTTCCGACAATCATATCTTTTTCGATGTCTTCACATTTTCCCTGCAACCATTTCGTCTTAGCTTCCCTGCACTTCCTATTTATTTCATTCCCCAGCGACTTGTATTTCTGTATTCCTGATTTTCCCGGAACATGTTTTTATTTCCTCCTTTCATCAATCAACTGAAGTATTTCTTCTGTTACCCATGGTTTCTTCGCAGCTACCTTCTTTGTACCCATGTTTTCCTTCCCAGCTTCTGTGAGGGCCCTTTTTAGAGACGTCCATTCCTCTTGAACTGTGTTGCCTACCGCGCTATTTCTTATTGCTGTATCTATAGCGTTAGAGAACTTTAAACGTATCTCGTCATTCCTTAGAACTTCCGTATCCCACTTCTTAGCGTATTGATTCTTCCTGACTAATGTCTTGAACTTCAGCCTAATCTTCATGACTACTATATTGTGATCTGAGTCTATATCTGCTCCTGGGTACACCTTACAATCCAGTATCTGATTTCGGAATCTCTGTCTGACCATGATGTAATCTAATTGAAATCTTCCCGCATCTCCCGGCCTTTTCCAAGTATACCTCCTCGTCTGGAACAGGGTATTCGCTATTACTAGCTGAAACTTGTTACAGAACTCAATTAGTCTTTCTCCTCTTTCATTCCTTGCCCCAAGCCCATATGCTCCTGTAACCTTTTCTTCTACTCCTTCCCCTACAACTGCATTCCAGTCGCCCATGGCTATTAGTATGGGTATATAATCTCCTGAAAAATATGTTGGTATCCAAGTCAGACAGTCTGTTTTGCAGCGTGGCAGCTCACTACCAAAGAAGGAAATATCGTCTACTGAAGATTATTACTGAGGGATTGCTCTCAGTATTTGGAACAGACAGTGTGCTCGCACTTTTCTGTATGCGACCCAGAGTACTACGTTAGCAGGGCCTCTAATTACAGTATAACTCAAGTAATTAACGAGGTTACTATAACCCCGCGCCCCTAACAGTTGAAAACGATAAAGGCAGGTAAGGTGTACCAGTCAGTTCACACAAACCCCAAACGTTCTGTTGTTTCACTTTATTGTTTGCTATTTCTACATATTACATTCTAGCACTAAGAGTTCACACAAAGCAATTAGCAATACATGTGAAATTTTTATCTACATCCTACAATTAGTGCGTAAAATGAAGTATTCATTCAACATGTTGTATTGTCTATTTGTAAAATTTATTACAGAAATACAAATACAGCGGATAGTATATTCTATCATATGCATAAAGCACTTAATATTCGGATAATTAAAGCAGACATTATATTACACTGTCTGCATCTAACAATTGATGACTAGAAACATATAGTTACATAATATGTTCTTTAGATTTGCTTATAGATTCTCCCTATTCATGGTTAACATACATTCAATAGTTTCTAAGTTTTATATATTGCAATAAGCAAATTTCCAGTAACATGTATATAACTGTCATTAACCATAATATGTGATCATAACATCAAGATAAATTTTTGAAGTTGAAAATTCTTAAAAGAGTTAAACATCAAGACAAGTTTGCAAAATTGAAAATTCTTAACAGTTAATCTAATGCTACATTTGGGATATCTGTTTCAACATCGATGTTATTAATTTCTAACTTTACTTACAATTATCAGAAAGATGTGAGGTAAATTTTACCAGAAAGTCTCAGGGGAGAGCATAGTGCTGTGGTAGTACTTCCCAGTGAGGGATGGGAACAGATAATGTAGGACTTTCACAGAGTAAGCATGCTACAGATACAGTAACCAATACCTCAGGAAAACTGATGTATGTTCTAAAACTGGCACCAGATGCTATAATGCAGAGTGTATGCATAAACACTGACAAAACGATGACTATGCGCTTTCGTATCTCACATGTGATGTGCTACGCAGGATTATCCTTCTGTGAACAAAACTCGAATGAGAAATACATATGGGTGCTGACAGGCTCATTATATACTGAAATTACAAAAATTGGTCCTGTCTGCATATCTCAAAGAATACTTCATATTGAAGTAGTTAAAATCCAGTATTATTTTAATCAGCTGCTGTTTTTCAGTGTAGTAGTAATTTACCAGACATGAATATAGTGTCGTAAAGTGATGGTGAAGAATATAGGTATACATAGGAATCAGCGTACCACACGCATTTTAAAATTTTAAAAAAATTGCGGTGACAAGAGTATCACAAATAGTTATTTAATGGAATTAACAAGTATCTAATGGGTTGACTGTGATGCATATATTTGCCCTTATGGAGATGGAGAATGAAGTTTGCCAGTAAACTATAACATCGTGCAGGGGACTATTTATGTGCTTTGTTTCCTGCTTTATTACAAATATCACTGTCAGTTTTGGTGGAAAATTACTCAGTTGCTAACTCTTTTCATAATGTGTTGGTAATACCAACATGGGAGTTCAGAAATGGAATTTTTCACAGTTTAAAACTCCTTAATGTGTTTCATTTTTTATTTTTCTTTTAGTATGAGAATGTTGATATTTTATAGTATCTTGTAGCTCTAGGTCATCTGCTCAGAACTGACCGGATCCGAGAGTTGGAGTTGCTCTAGTTGGAAAGAGATTTCGTTGGGGAATTGAGTTATCATAGCAAAAAAGAAAGAAAAAGTTATTGTAATAAAGGGAACTAAACTCCATGGTAATGCTGCCAATTTTGGAGCAACAGAAATTTTGGCTGCATATGTTAAAAGACAACTAACTGATTTCATTGGAATTTTGTACCATTTCAGTGAGGTCATTCAGTACAGACCAAAAATCGCTTGAAAAATCCGACACCACACTTGGTTTGAAATTTGTGAGAACATCGTCTGTGACAAACAGTTTCATCTGATGCAGGCATTTGCAAGTTTTTGAGTAGATGCACACATTACGTTGGATGTTCTAATATGTTAGCAGTTGTTTAATGCCGAAGTATGCTCAAATTAATTGTACTCTGACCTACTTTCACTTTTCATATGATGCAATGGGTTGTCTTCTACAATTTTAATTCTAGAAAGTTAGCTTAGGCCACCTGATTGATGGTGACCATCAGTGAAAGTAGGCCACAGTACCATTACATAATTTAAGCCTACTTTGGTGTTGAGACACTGCTGATGACAGTGAAATTAGACCAGATCAGCGCTGGAATGCTTGAACTTACTTTGGTGTCTAACAGCTACTGGTGATCATTTGTGAAAGTTAGTTTAAACGACGCTGGACAGTCTAGAGGGTGATGTAGTATGTGAAACTATGTCAAAGTACCACTGCGCTACCTCTGCCATTAACCACTGCTTGGTACCATTAGTCAAAGTACCAAGAGCGCCGTTGGGTAATTTCATCATATTTTGGCAGTGAACAGCTGTTGGTGGCCATTAGTGAGTGTATGGTTAATGAACATCAGGCAGTCGAGCAAGTGATACTACATTTGAAAGTATGTCAGCGCACCATTAGGTAAGTGGAGCCCAGTTTGGTGTTGAACAACTTCTTCGAACCGTTAGTGAATGTAGGTCAAGTTTGTACTAGTCATTCTAGCAAATGATGCCACAAGTGAGAACAGACCAAAGTTGGATTAAGTAATTTGAGCCTACTTTGGTACCAACACCCCCACTGATGATTAATTGGCGATTGGCCATTAACTGGCCAAAGTGCCATTTGGTTATTTGAGCACAGTTTGGTGTTGAACCACTATAGGTGACCATTAAAGTTGGTGAAATAGGCATTATAATGCTTGATGCCACACAGGAAATTAATCCAAAGTATTGTCTGGTAACTTGAGCACATTTTGACAGTCAACAACTGCTTGTGCTCTCAAGTCTACGGTCTCCAAGGCCACTGTATTCAGCTTGTCTTCACACCTCTCACGTTGAAACAGGTTAGACTGTCTCGAGAAGCAGAGTTGCGACTTTTGTGTAGCTTTTGTGCGTGTTTTTGTGCGTTATTGATATTACAACAATTGATTCCCAAAGAAACAGACTCTATGGTGGCTCAAATTCCGTGTCGAGCATATTGTCCTACGTAGGAACTCGTTTCCGCATGTGGAAACATGTGTACAGCAACAACCACTACAGGAAACAGCCATTATCATCGTCTCCAGCACACTACAGGACAGCTACCACTCTACGCAGCAACACACGACAGTCTATCACTATAAGGTAAATATGAGGTAACGCGCTTCTCGCAAGAACAGAAAAAAACTACACTTCGATCTCAATGACAGTCCGATACGCCAGCTGTGCGTTGTCGATCACTGGTATGGAATGTCTGTTTACTAGAAACAGTTTAATTTCTCTGATCGAAGTTGGAAAGACCTCACCAATTGTGGAGGTGGCGTGAGATGGTTACTAAAACTAACACTAGCAAAGAAAAGATTTTTCTGAATCTAACAAATCACGCATCACTCTAGGCTCATTGACCGCCGACGCTGCTGACGTCACTAGAATTCTAAGTTTCTAGGCTACCACTACCAGCTAACCTACTTCTAAGACTACAGGTATCCCGTATCAGCCACTCAAATTGTTAGGCCATGGAGAATACAGACGAAGGACTGCATCTTTGCCACATTTAAGCGTCGAGTATGTTCAAAGTCCCGTATCGAGTCTCTTTCTGCGACGGATGTGCTAAGAACTTTGGAAGACATATGACGCTGGGAACAAGAGGAGCGGCAGTGTTATTTACTAAGCACTGTATTCCCTGACTTGGAGAGTGGAAAGTTCGGCCACGAAAAACAAACGGGTGTTTATGGTGAGGTTAGGTACCTAATTATGGCGCAGAATGTGACGTTAACAGCAGAGACTGCCACGTATTCTGTTCAAAAGGAAGGTTGATTCCAGAAGAAGGACTTCGGGACTACTAAAGCTGTGTTGCACAGTTACGAAATTGTCTGTGTAAGGAACATCAAAATAGTGCAACACAGCCTATTAGCTCGCCCTCTAGTTCGCAGAATACAGAAAAGTTTTTCCAGGTTTCCCAACTAGATATTTTTCGACGACTTCAGTGACTATCTTGTCTTTCGCCTTACGAACAACGGTGCACTCGTTTCAACAAGCAGAAATTTGCTTCTTAAATGCACATTACCGTTTTCCGATACGTAAAACACAACAGTGACGTAATAAATTAACACAAAAATCCGTCATGTTTCGAAAGCTCCGAGCTGTACTTGGCAAGATGTCACTGGTATTAATATGAATAAACTACAAAAACTGCTGTATATGCCGCTGTTCAATAGTTTACTTGATGATAAAGAAGCGTAGTCTGTTTAATCTGCACCAACAGACTAATATTAAATGCTTCCCATGACGAATGACGTAGCACAGCTGAAATATGTGAGAAGAAAAATCAATAATGGCGATACTTAGAATTTTCGCCCTTTTTTTTTACTATTTTCCATTTAGAATTTTGCAGTGGACCTAAATCACCCAGGTACCATTAATAATATTTGTCTTGGACAGGTTACACCACAGTTGACAAATCTGTTCCCTTCCCCCTTCCCCCCTCCCCTCCCCACCCTCCCCGCCAACAAGATCGGTACTTGTATTGACTCTAGCAGGAAAGGTAGGAGAAACTCCTGTATTACTGACGAAGGAAAAGTTCGTACGATGGAAAGTCGTATGCGATTTTATCTACATATCCTCAAAGAATAGTTATAAAATTCATGGAGAACGTCTGTTCGCAGTTAGTGGTCAGGACATTCAGATTTTCATATATGTAACAAATGTTTCGTGATGCAAAGAAATAACGTGGAAGGAAAGGTGATAGCTAATACCGGCTCCCAATTAAAAATGTTGCAACAGAAATGTTTTTCGAGCTCTTAACAGAACACAAAAGAAAAGAATTTATTTCTCTTTAGTCTGTGTGCAGTTCACAGCAGCCACGTTTGCCAAATTTCGAGACAGTTTTACAATCCATCGTTTGTTTTGTAATGTAAACTCAGAATGGTGCCAAAGATTTTTTGCAGCAACCTACGTCTGTAAAATTTTCTTAGTCTTCAAGCAGCATCGTGTTCTTTGTGTTTAAAATAGAACTTTCGTAGATATTGACCAACCTCACCGTCAGCTCCCGCCAATGAGGATGTCGAATATTTTATCAGTTCTATAGTATAATTAAAACGGGATTCAGCTTCAGCGCTGAAATAGTTTCATACATAGTATTTAGAATTTTCATACCAGTGGCGATAGTTAGTGTTAGTGTAACGGTCTACCTTGGTTAAAGTCAACCACTGCTTTGTAATGGATCACAAATTGAGATGTGCAGGGAAGATATCTACTTGGAGCAAGTGATGGAGCTGCGACGCTATTTTATGTAGCACAGGAAGTCTCTGCGCAACAACAGAAACATTTTTTTCTGGACGCGGTTATCTATTGCAGTTACCAAACTTCCAGAGTTCCAAGTTTACCACCATTAGAGTGGAGTGCAAGGAACATGGCGGGTGCGTGATTTGTCCTGTCTTACGCACCTGCCGTTGGCTTCCCTGGCAGCCAGCAGCGCTCCAAGTGCCCGCCACAAGAGACACCGCTTCTGATTGTGACTCTCTCTCTCTCTCTCTCTCTCTCTCTCTCTCTCTCTCTCACTCACTCTCAAAACGTACGTGTGCCAGCGGTATCACTTGTTAATGTAGCACGTATTTTTACTTTAGCGAACCCACGGGGGCCAGCGCAGTGACTTAATAGCTTCTCCACGGCTGCACTGACATGAAGACCAATACGAGGTATCCCATGTGCGCCCCAAAGCACAAGCTACGGGAAGGCGGGCCGTGTGTCACGTGGTTTGGCTGACCTTCAGTACAGTGCATCGCTGCCCCACGCGTCATCTTACCTGCACATCAGTCTAGTTCCACTGGGAAACACCAAAAGCTAACATCTACGGAGTCCTACCATTTAATACATGCATCTAAATGTCGTCTTCCATGTGGGACACACAGACACACACATACAGCAAATCTGTCATTGATCGCCAGAAGTCTGCTCCAGTCCACCCACGTCATATACGGCAGTATGTTTCACGCAATTATTTCTAGACTGAATCCCTTTTCCTTGGTACTGGACAAATTTTGCAAGAGAGCTTTGTCCAACTTATTCGTTACTGCTTTTATTTTCGACCTAACACAGTGAAGAGGTTTGCAATTTCATTCAGGTGTTGCTGGTACGGTACTGAGAATTGCTCCAAGCCCAAAGAAGATGACAACATAACGAGGGAGAGGCCCTGATGGCGACACGATTGAAACTGATGAACTACTGGGATATGCTTGGGTTTGCAAGTTTGGATATATTTTATTTCTACCAGTATACAGCAGGCATTTATAATGAGGGGCGGCAGTGGTCTGTGATTTGAGTTTATACATATTACTTGATCTTTCTAATGGGGGTATTTCATTTCACTACCCTCAGCATGAGTGTGTGTGTGTGTGTGTGTGTGTGTGTGTGTGTGTGTGTGTGTGTGTCCTGACATGTGACACTCGTAAGTGTCTTCATAGTCATATTTTCCTAATTTCACAGCGCAGATCATTGCGAGCAGCAGATAGAAAAATGATTGTCTAGCGTCTACGTGGGGGAGGGTGGGCATAGAGAAACAGGCACTTGTATATGCTAAATATCTCCAGTACAGCGAATGTTTGCGTTTTACTGAAATAAGCACTTTGAATGATATAAATTGTCAGTCTGCGTAGAAACTGTGGTACTTACAGAGGATATGAATTTAGTAAGATGAACTAAGCAATCTTTCATTTCTGTAACAACTGGTAGAGAGAGATGACTAACTGGTATTTGGAAATACAGGGGTAAAAACGTTCCTCTTCAGTGACGTTCAAACAAAAACATGTATCTATAAATAACTACTCCCTGTAGTACATGGCAGTCTTTATGAAAGATCATTGTGATTATTTTTCCATGCAGAATTTTCGGCTATTTGAGCTATGAAAAAGTCTCTCATGACAATGAATCTAGCAACCTAGCATAAATTAAGAGAAATGATGTTGACATAGCCATGACGTTATAGACGTCACGTAGTAACAAGAAAGAAGAGGCGAACAGTTGCAGGCAGTGGTTGTTATTAGGTTCAAAACGGAAAGTACCACCTAGAAAGATTGAAATGAAGTTTGAATGCGAGCCCGTGTAATGTTAACGATGCGTTAATGGTGAATAAGTTAGAGTGAGAAAATGAACTAACATATCACATAAGGCAGCAGTAACCTAAGACGAGACTTCCCTGCTTCTCTTTTAAGTAAAAGCTACATATATGCAGCATTAACAGAATATCCCTCAGGAAACGGAGTACATTGGGCCTATATTTTCATAGAACTGATAAAGCTCTCAACATGTAAAATGAATGAACATCAACGTAACAAAATGAACAGATTATGTTTGTATGAAGTTTAATAGAAAAAGAGGCACAATTAACGGTTGGTTAGTTGAGATAATGTAAGCAATATGCGACTGGAGTGGGTGAATGAGCGATTTTGGCGAACTTGAATATCATGAGTAAAGGATAGGCGCGGATGGAGGAGGAAAATGTGCAAGGAGGGCAAGATGATGGGAATGGAAATAAGAGGGGAGAAATAAGAAGTGAGCCAGTAACATGAAAATGTAACCAGAAAATTATAGCAAAGGCTCCGGCATTATGTTGTCGTATCAACCCACTCATCCCCTATTTGAACAACTACTCCAGGTAATATAAACACACTCATTTCACGCTTTAAGTAAGGCTCATAACTCTGATCCATTCATCTCCTACTCTAACTGCATATACGGCTGCCATAAAATAGTTCAAGCCATACTGTAATTACTACAAGATCACTATACACTCACTCATCTTGCACCTCAGATAACACTACAAACTCATTTATCTCCTAATTCCACTACTACTGTAGATACTCTTATTACTCCTACCACTAATACTACCATAATACTACAACTTCTGTCTCTACTTTCTCTAGTTTCTATTGCTGCTACTAATACTATTGCTATTACTACTACTAACAGCGTTGCTACTACTACTTCTACTACTACTACTACTGTCAGGATGCAAAACTCTTCTTGGGATGACAACAATATTTATTACCTGAGAGAATCTATCACATCAGAAAACATTTTTGTTTGAACTTGGGTTATTCCCCATTAAATTTTAGAATGTAGTTGTAATGATATTTATTGAGCTATTTCCGTTGAATAACAAAAAGGTTTGTTATTAATTAACAATGATAAAATCCACTCGCAGATGTATCAACAAGCCAAGGTCGAAATGAAAGTATTTTTAAAGTAAAGACTATAAGATGTAGGGGGTGCAGTTTCTGAGAAACCGCACACTGTCAGCTGAGATAATCATTAAATTCTGTTGGGCCATCAGGACTAGGAATTTCCTTCGTTGTTGGCGATGGTTGAGCGTTGGATGAGAAGTAAGTCATGGGGTCGTGTTGTCATATTACAGGACGAAATCTAAAGAACATGAATAACAGCGGGGGAAAGTCATAGATGGGCAGTCTTAACCAATGCGTTCGATTGGTGGAGATGAAAGTGAAGACCATTCTTTGACTGACCAACATACCACGGTTATAACTAAGTACTTATCTAAAATATCACAAAGACAGAAAACATCATGTAGTACTTTTTATGATAACATCCAAGCACTGTGTTTCTGAATTGACTCACCAACTTAACACGACTACAACTAACTACTCATCTAAAGTATCACAGAGACACACAACGCAGTGTTGCAGTGCTTTTGCTAACAGGCATCCATTGCGTTTCTGCTCCGCTAGTGCCTCCTGGTGTAAGGCAGACCATATCTAGCAAGAGTGTGTAGTCTCATCTCATTCCGGCAATGCTTGGGAGCAGTCAGTTTTATAAAGATTGCTTGATCTCTTGACGTATGTTTAATATATGATTTTTTTTAAATTTCTATTAATTAACCATATATGTTTCCCCAAAGGCTGCTTGCATGTTGCATTGCGGCCCATTTAACTAACGAGATGGGGCAGAGACTTGTGCACTGAAAATGAAGCAACGCGAAATTAATCTTCATTTGGTCCTTTGGGTGTCGATGTCTGGTGTAGCGAAGACAATTATTGACAATTATTATAAGCTGATGTTAATTAATTTATTTTCCTGTAGACAAAACGATTAGTCAGAAGGTAGGAAGATCAAAGAAAAATGTGCAAAATCTGATAACAGTGAAGAGAGACACATCTTGTCTGAAGCTTCGATATAACGTGGCGATGTCTCGCAGAATTCTGTCCGTTATTTTTCTTTTCCACATTTGGGTCTTGATATTTGAAATAACCATAATAATTATTCACATCAAACACACTCTTTCCTTCTTTCCTTGCTGGTTGTGGATAATCCGGAAGAGTGTGAGGCTCTCAGTGGGCACAATGAGTCTACTGACACATTCTAGCTTTCTCATGCATTTTCGTGTCGCAACAAAAGAGTATCACTTATTTTCCTCCAGGTGTTTCAGTGTTAATGGTGTTTACAGACTAGAGAAGTGATTTTAATTTTGCGCTTGTGGAATAGAAACGGACTTTAACGCTCGCGATCTGCGATGCAGAAGGATTTAAAACAGACTTTAATACATCAGTAACGCTGAAATTAACATTTTGAGAGTTTCATCTGATGTAGGTGCCACTTCTTTCGGATAGCAATGGTGAGCATATGGGTGCCACTGTTTTCCTTGTTCGGAGATTTTCGTCTCATCTTCTAAGAGAAGACGTAGTCAATACTTCTGTATCTGTGACTCTAGTATGCTCCGACCACTGATCTTGTCTACAAGAAAATAAGTATTTAAAAGCATTGAGGATTGGTTCATCTTCTATAAACGGAAAAGTAAATGCGGAAAGAAGTGAAACGATAGCTAACTTCGAGCTACTGCGATAGCTTATAACTGTAAGACTAACTATAAAAGAAAATATCTATAGCTACCCAGTAGCAGGTAGTCAGGCAAACACAGTCACAACTTACAGCAAGAGCTACCAAGCAAAGCACCTATGCGGATGCATTTGACCATACGGCTTGAAAACTACACTAGTCTTACGCGGCATTATTGCCCTATACTACTAAATTTACTGAGTCAGCCCGTGTCACGAATCAACAGAAGTCACACTCGACCAATGAGCACACTCTCGCAAAACCGGCATTTTAATGGTTGGCAGCAGTGAGTGACATACGATTGCGTTTGCATCAGCGTCGCAGGTGAAACGGCATTCCTAAGCGTTTCTAGTCTCGGCCATTTTGGATGTCCCTGAAGTCTTTCACACGGAGGCTTCTGCTTTATGATTCGCTAACAGCTTGTCGAGGTTATAACATGCCGAGCTGTAATCCGGGGGAAATAAAAATAAATGGGAAAGCATAAGATTGGCCGTAATTACTAACGGTGTCCTGCCAGATGTAGTCAGTGGAAGTCACAGTATGCGCAGATGGAATGTAGAACAACGAAACCTACGGAAACCTGAGCAGTCTTCTGCCGTTTTTGCAGCACATTTTAACAAATGATCACGAAACAACTTTGCAACAACTGTGTGCCAAATCACCCTAGAACACACAGGTGAATAAGAAATGTCAGGCAGTCACCCCAAGCCTGTGTGCGTAATCAACTCAGCACGCTTTCAAATGGAGATGGTGTCCCCCCTCCCTCCCTGAGGAGGAGAGTATCAAGCAACTGCACAAAGCTAAGTTGTATTATCTTTGAGCTTTGTTTGCTGTCTCTGGCGTTCAACAGTAGCTGTGGCAACACTGTGCAGGCAGACAGAGGAGATGCTAAGCCATTTGGGATTCACACAACAAATGGACATTGTGCTGCCTGCCTAACATCCCTCTCGGCCGGGCTTCACGTAACGTGGCATACGGCTGGGTTTGCTGTGTCTGCGCTGTTCACATTATGGACTCTTTGGCACTAGTCTCACCACTATTCAGCTGTTTGGTTAATGCTGTACACCCAACATGACCTGGCTGTTTCACTTACTAGCTGTCACATCTCGCGAGGTGGATGTAATTGCCCTTGTGCGGCTTCTGTTTATTCGTGCGTAGTTGCTGGAAAACACGTCGTACCTATGAAATACGTTTAGTGCTACGGTCGCTAGTCTATTTCCTTAAAGGTAGCCAGCGTCGTCTGATGTTCCCAGCTTTATGGAACGTGGTTATTCCCGCTCCAGTCTGTGAAGTCATGTGCATCGCTGGAGACAATTGCTCAATACGCACTGCAGTTGCATGCATATCATACACGAATGACTTCTGCATTAGAGACTGGCTTTACTGATATCAACTACACGCTGGAGTCATCAGCATTTACAGCTAGTAAGCGTAATACTAGGGCAAAAATGGTCTGTTGCATGTCGCAACCCATGTGGCACAACTTACACATTTAATTAAATTATTTCAGTCATGCAATAAACGCACTTTCACATCAAAGAATTAAAAAAAAATCATCGCTCGTTCAGTTTCTCATTGTTTCAACATATCATACTATCATATACTAATTAGCAAAGTATACAGCGCAGAACTGGTTCACAATCCCTGACACAGTTAATCGTATAAAAGACAACATTCACATGTCTACACTACCAAACACTGAACTAAAAAAGCCGTGGAAGACCACTGAGGGAAATGGAGACAATGAAACGTGGCGAGCTGCCCAAGCACACGAGTCATGCACAAGTGGGCAGTCTGTTCTAGCTCGGTACCAGTGGCAGTACATGTGATGGCTGCTGCTGTCATATTTTAATGAAAGTTTAAACTTCCATTTCTTCACGTTTTAGTTGATATATTTCTTTTTGTTGGCATTATGTAATCATTAATACTACTATTACTACTATCATTATTACAATGCTAACACAAAACTGTACACACACACAATGCTGACACAAAACTGTACACACACACACACACACACACACACACACACACACACACACACATATATATATATATATATATATATATATATATATATATATATATATATATATGTGTGTGTGTGTGTGTGTGTGTTTAGGTATATATATATATATATATATATATATATATGTGTGTGTGTGTGTGTGTGTGTGTGTGTAAAGCAACAAAACAAAACAAACAAATGACACTTTTTCTTTTTTTTTATCTCAGTCACATCGTTAGAATCCACAGTGTAAGTGTTAGGTGCGAATGCTGATAAGAACAGGGACATCTCCCAAGAAAAGTGTTTCCGGCTTCCAGAAATTACCCTAACTTCTTCTTGTAATGCTGATGTAGTTATTACTGCAGAACTGAGGAACTTAATTGGCTATTGTTGTCCGTGGATATAGCTATGGTGTTTACTTTGCAGATGTCCCTGCGACAGAGCTCGATATGCATCGCAGAAAGTATTATTTTTCTTTGGTATTACGCGCCAGTATCAGGACAGCTATGTTTACAGCGCAGTCTTGAATCTACAGCAACTTAAACAATATTTATTGGTATAAAAAGGGTGAAAATTATTTATAAGTACAGAGACTCTTAGCCAGGCATTAATAACTGATATAAGGAAGGTTAAGATTAGTTTAGGTATTTAGAAATCAATTCCTATCTTTTGGTATTAACTGTAACTGTCAAATTACCTTTGTAACTACAGATGTAATTTTTCGCAACAGTAACCACAGCAAGTATATTTGTTGGTGCATGTAAAATAATAATAAAAAAAAATGCTGAAATACTCCAACCCATGTTATTTAGAATGCTCTTTCAGCCACACCTTGGCCACGATTACAGTCACGTTGCTGTTGTAAAATTAACTCACAAGAAGTTTGAAACGAGTTTTTGTCAACCGATCCGTGATGCCTCACAAACAGTGTAGTACGCGGTAATGTTACTGTACATAAATTTTGTGTAGATGTATGAGCACAGCGTTTCAGTACAGACAGACTTAGATTAAGGCGAGGAAACTGCCTGGCACACGTTGGCCCCCACGTAGCCGCCATCTTGCCGTCCTTGTACCCATGTGGCGCTGCCGCCGAATGCTACCAAGCGCTTCAGCACTGGAGCAGAAACGCGCCCCATTTTCTCGGGTGCTTTGGTCCATAGCTGGGTAACTGACACAGTCGTGCAGTCGCAAGAGGTGCGCTGCCAGTTTGTTTACATAGGCCACCAACAAAAACTACGTCCTAATTGAGCAATTTCTAAGCTTCTGCTACAAAGATACGTCATCAGTGAACAACCTCCATAAAGGCTTTTAACAGCACTTTTCGTTGAAGAACTAAAACTGAAAAATTACGTTGTGAATCTGTCTAAGCATGTCAAGAATTCTGCACCTAACGTCTACAAATACGTTAAATGGTATTTATTATCATACAATACATATAATACATACTTCTAATAAACTGACTACATATGGAACACTACTCCTGAAAAAAATAATCTTAAGCCACTATCGCACCCACGATATATATTTTACTCTCACTACTATATACATGAAATCTATGACTCCAGTTTGAAATTTTGCTGGCGTAATGAAATTTCCAAGAAGTTTCGGGATCGCAGATGGATGACACCGATGTCACAATACCTCGATCGACAACCATTGAGCCGTCTTCAGATCAGTGTTGACAAAACATTCACCTGAAGATGGCTGACTGGTTGTCAGCCGAAACGTCATGGCCGGAAGTCTATATTATCCAGCTGCAATACCGAAACTTCATGGAATGAAGCACTAAGTTTGCTTAAATCTACTGCGACTTCTAACAGTGTCACACCATCTACATGTTCGAATTCACTACGTAAACCTGTAACCTATTATCAGACTATAAACTAAAAGCTTTATGTAGCTCTTGTCATAATGTCATAATGTACTGCTTAGCCTAGAAGTTACCTGTGACAGAGCTCCCAAAATTTTACTAAATTTGCTACGAAGCTGCCTTGATCGGTTCCTTCTAATAAGCTGACTACGTATGCAACACTGCTACCAAAAAAATTATTTTCAAGCCATTAGAAGTGTATGTCTATTATACAGACGACACACCCTTCATTCTCAATAATATCTCACATGAAACGCTTGTTAGACTGTTGAAATTTTCACTGCATGAAGTTTTGTGATTACAGGAAAATTACGTCCATTTCTTACCACGATATTTTGGTTGACAATCATTCAGCCATCTTGAGATCAGTGTCGACATAAACATGTCGACATAAACACTCACCTGAGAATGGCTGAATGGATGTCAGCTGGAATATCGTAGCAAGACATCGACGTAAGCTGGATGCAATCCTGAAACATCATGAAATAAAGCACTAAGTTTGCTGCAGTTTACGACAACTTCACACTATCCCAGTGCTCGAATTCACTACGTAAATCTATAACGTTTTTGTACACTACAAAGTAAAAACCTTATATAGCTCTTGTCAGCCTACCAAGCAGCTCTTATACAGCTTCCTATATGTTACTAAATACGCTACGAACAATACCTTTATCGGTTCCTTCTAATAAGCTGCTACACAAGGAGCACTACATCAAAAAAGCTATTAGAAGTGAACGTGTATGATACACACGATACACAGTTCACTCCCAGTACTAAATTACATGAACCCCATATTTCCACGTTGAAATTTTCCTAGCGTAATGAAAATTCCTTGAAGTGTTTGGATTGCAGGCGGATAGAACTTCCTATACTTTACTAAATATGCTACGAAGCCTATCGTGGTCTGCTTCTCCTAATAAGCTGACTACGTATGGAACACTACTCCAAAAAAAATAACTTTTAAGCCATTACAAATATACATACTCATTTCATTTTGAGTACTATGTTACACGAAATACTTATGAGACTCTTTAAATTTTCATGGTGAAAAGAGTATTCCGTGACCCTTTGGAACTGCAGGAGGATGATGTCGACTTCTTGCCATAATGTTTCAGCCGGCAACCATTCAGCCATCTTCAGGTGAGTGTTGCCAAACGACACAGCTGAAGATAGCTGATCAGATGTCCGCCGAAACATCGTGGCAAGAAGTCGACTTTATCCGGCTGAAATCCAGAAACATCATGAAATGAAGCACCAAGTTTGTTTGTTCCGACTTCTAAAAGTCACACATTATATTAGTGCTCGCATTCGCTAAGTAGAAATGTAACTTTTTTCGTATACCATAAAGTAAACATCTCACGCAGCTTATGTCTTAAGTTCAGCTTACCCTACCATAGTTTTGATAGAGCTTTCTACAGTTTACTAAACACGATATGATACACGCATTCGGTAATTTCCTCCTAATAAGCTGACAACATTTGGAACAGTGCTCCCAAAAAAGAAAATTTCATCCGTTAGAAGTGCACACATATCACACCCACGATATATGTTTAATTCCCAGTACTAATTTACATGAAACCCATATGTACATCTTGAAATTTTCGTGACCTAAAGAGTATTCTATGACGTTTCTAGAATGCAGGTGGATGAAGTAGACTCTTTCCACGATATTTCGTTTGGCAACCATTCACCACTGGCAAAACACCCACCCGAAGATGGCTGAATGTTTGTCACCCGAAATACCGTGTCGTGAAGTCGATGTTACCTGACTGCACTCCTGAAACATCCCGGAATGAAGCACTAAGTTAGCTAAAATCTATTTTGACTTCTGAAAGTGCCACATCATTTCAGTGCTCGAATACACTACATAAAGCTGTAATCCTTTAGTAGACTAGAAAGTAAAAACCTGATGTAGCTCTTGTCATAATGTACAGTTTGGCCTACCAGTGATCTCTGACAGAGCATCCTACATTTTGCTAAATATGCTACGAAGGGTGCCTTGATTGGTTTCTTCTAATAAGCTGACTACGTAGGGAACACCGTTACGAAAAAACAAATTTTAAGCCATTAGAAGAGTATGTGTGTCACACCGACGATACACTCTTCATTATCAATATTATGTTACATGAACCCGTTGAACGAGTCTTGAACATTTCGGAGTGTGAACAGTATTGGCTGTAATCCCGAAACATCATAGAATGGCGTACTAAGTTAGTTAGAATCTACTCTCACTTCTAAAAATATTACATCATCTCACAGCACGAATTAACTACTTGAATCTGTAACGTTTTCGTAGGCTACAGAATAAAAACCTTATATAAATTTTGCCATAATGTACAGCTTAGTCTACCAGTGAGCTCTGATTGAGCTTCCTACTAAATATGCTACGAAGCCTATCTTCACCGGTTCCTTCTAATAAGCTGACTACATATGGAACATTACTCCCAAAAATAATTTTTGTCATTGGCATTGTTTTTGCATAACACCCACGATACACACTTCATTGTCAGTACTAAGTTAGATGAATTTCTTATGACAGTCTCGAAATTTACAACGTGTAAACAGCATCCCATGGAGTTTCGTGATTTCAGGTGGATGATGCCGGTGTTACAACATTTCTGCTGGCAACCATTTGGCCATCCTCTGGTGAACACTGGAGCTGCATAAATGGTTGTCAGCCGAAATATAGTGGCAACAAGTCGACGTTTTCCAGCTGCAATCCCGAAACTTCATGCAATGAAGAAATAAGTGTGCTAAAATCTACTCCGACTTTTGTAAGCGGCGCACCTTCTCAGTGCAACTAGGGAATTTTGTAGACTACAAAGTAAAAACCTCATTTATTTCTTGTAACAATGTACAATTTGACCTACAGTTAGCTCTGACGGAGCTTCCTGCTATTTACAAAATATGCTACAATAGCCTGCCCTGACTGGTTCCTACGCGGTTGTACAAAGTGCGAAGAAGCGGTGCTTCTTGCGCCCACTTCACCGGATTTCACGAGAGATGCCTCAGCGGAGACAGAATTTGGACCTCGAAACCGGAACACAATCAATTCAAGGCGACCTCTTTTTCGTTAAGCGTTAGTGCTCAAATCGTGCTACAACACACCCCTCGGCGGTTTTTAGCAGTTGGCGCCACTGAGCTGCTTTCTGTCTACGTTAGCAAAATTGCAGCAAAGTAGACGCCACTGGAAAGGACATTTACCAATGAATGTTATGTCCATGAGTGGACAGATAGTGGGAAAGGAAATTTTGCGGAATTAAAGTGATGATGCAAGTAGCTAAAGACAGAGAGTGGTGGTGGTGGTAAGGGGGGGGGGGGGGGGGGAGAGAGAGAGATACATCTGAGAGGAAACGTCTCTTCCCTCCTTGTCTTCAAGAGGCTTTGTTCCATATCTAGTATCAAGGTATGAGATAATTAATTTTAAGACAGATCAAAATGGTATCAAAAACTATAAATTTTATTTACTAGTGGATGAAACTTTGACGGTCGGTGTTTATTTCTAATGCTATCTCGTTGCCGCACATAGTTGAGAAACGCCGGTGCGTTTGAGAAGAAGGTGACTGGAAAACTTAAGATGTGAAATATAGGACAACACGGAAATTCCAAAATTTCTGTAGTGCAGAAAGTTATACATTGATGTAATTGAGTGTAAGCCAGTTTTATTTTCAGATATATTCAGAACAAATAATAATATTAATAATAATAATAATAATCTGGGCCGAAATAAGAGAGTACACTAAAAAAAGTTTTACTTCCACGATTTTCAGGGTTTCCTACGCTTGCTCCTCAACTTTTGAGCAACTTCTGTTAGTTGTGATCACTGTTGCTGTAAAAATACACACATCACGAAAGGGGCCACTTACACGTAAAATGATGATAAACAGTGCTTTGAAACACATCTCTCGTTAAAATAAAATTGACGCCTTTTGGCTGGTATCAAAAGTGTTTATTAAAATGTAAAGTATCGAGGGTGAAGGACTGGAACGCTGGAGGAGAAGTTAGTGAGTGAAGAGGGCGAAAAAAGCTGTAGCAGAGCAATGGGAAATAGCAAATGGCTAATGCATAGCAAATGGCTAATAGATCTGAACAGAGTGAATTCACAAAAGTCTAGAGAGTCTGATATAGAGACACGATAAGTTCTCTATCGCTGGGCGTTTGGTTGCTGTTAAAGCAGTAGGGAGATCAGCAAAATAATCTAGAGGGACTGCCTCCTACTGACACTTACAATCTCGCCGACACCTGCAGTAACTATGCCACTAGCCCAGTAGTGTCCGATCCAGCAGGAAGAATAGGTTTGTGCGATGCTGTCGTAAAAAAAAGTAGTGTCTCCACTCGCATCTCTGGTTCGATTCTGCTTCAGGTACTGTCATATGGAGTGTAAAACAGCAATTCGTGTTGGGCTGTATTCCCACAAACGCTGTTCGCTTAAAAAAATTGCTACATTCTACTTTAAAATAATGTCCACATTGGGACAGGGCGGGAGCGAGTCATGGAAGGTCGCCCAGCTGTGAAATGCAGAAGTGAAACAGTCAGCAAAGCAACTGCCCAGCTGCGTAGAGCTAGACTACTGTGCTGGAGAAGGACCGGGTCGATACGAGGCAGTTCTAGTCAGCTGGTCCCAGCTTGGGGTTCGCAGCACCTCCCCCAGCATGGTAGTCCCGCACCAGTGCCGACTGAGCTGCTGCTGGAGCCATTTGTGGTCAAGTGTGCTCGTGAGGATTTGTCTGTAGTATTTCGCGTACTGCTATGGATTTGGTAAGTCGTGCTCAGGCTGTGTCGCAGAGCAGACGCCATTTGGGGTGCACTGTGTGCAACTGGAGAGTTTTCTGTTACGACTCGAGCCAGTTGTGAATGGAGTGAGTCGGTGGAACAAAGACTTTCGTGTAAAGCGCGCAAGCGAGGAACTGTATACTTGCGTCTATTGTGATCAGGGTGAGTTACGGATCTGTAGCCATTTTTGAACAATAATCATTTGAGGAAACCGTGGTGCAGTCATTAATGGAGTTAGCTAAAGACCCGAAGAGGTTTGGGATGAAGTGCCCAACTGTCGACATCTTCCCAAAAAGGCATTCGACTGCCAATCGGGATCAGGGTGAGGTGCAGATCTTACAAATCAGTGTGTGGTGGGAAGAGAACCTAGTACAACTTGAGCCAATCATAGAGGAAATGGGTAGAAGAGTCGAAGAAACTTGGGATGCAGTGTGCCAATCAGGACCTGTATGTCACCTCAGCGCTGGTGGACCAGTTTTTTTTTTTTTTATATGGGCGGTTGTGGGTCTGAAGCCATTTGGGAGACGATGTGCATGTGAGGATCTATTGGAACAAGTCCAGCCGGTCATGATTGGACTGAGTCAAAATTCTATACCGATGTAAGGTATACAGGATGTTTGACTTGTTACTTTGATCAGCTCTGACTGGAGTGAACAGATTGTTGGAAGCCAATCGAAATGTGCTGCACATTTGAAATATTGTGTGTAGCATATTCATATCCTGGCGCAACTTGTACCAGTGGTGATCAGAACTTAATGATGATGGCCTGGTCACCGTAATGAGACTATCTTGGAGGTCGTTTTCCACGTGGCATGTGATTTAATTAGTCTCAAAGTCCATCTCAGCGATATGAGATTGTCTGGCCACAGCAGAATGATATGCGACCACATGATGTCTATGAATCCATGTGGCAAGACTCACAGGAACCACTCAGCCGTAAGATCGAGATTCGAGTGCTTGCCTGCAGGACAGAGTTGAGACGCGCTTCCGGTAATATACAGCCTGTAAGGTTCTGCTCGGAGCAGTATTTACTGATGTATGTGGAGGACAAGATGGCAGTCACTAACCAGACTAAAACACTTCAAAATTTACTTTGTATTAGATTGGTGGAATGGTGGCATGATAAGTCATGTCAGGGTGGACAGTGTCGGCAAGAGGGACGTCAGCATATTAAAAAATAGCTACAGGTGATGTTCTAAATCAATGTGTACAGTCACTTTGGGTTAGTGTTTGTGGTGCACTATTAGGCTTTTTTGGCATACTTTTCTCATGAAATTAATTTCATCACTAATGAGATCCTTCTGGAAAATCACCAAGGAATAGTAAGATTGACACATCAGGAGGAGGCTGTCATGGGGCTGATAACCTATGAGGATTTCGTCCGTGCGATAATATTGCCTTGTATCTAATGAACGATATCATCACACAAACGAAAAATTTGAATTGGCAGCCGATATGTCAGTTAGCTTCTCCATATCTGTAACATACATAGGGGCAAAAAGACAAATGATGATGAGAAAGAGGACATAGCCGGGAAATGGGGGCTGGAGGATCAATAGCCTTGGAGTTTATAGTGGCAGCCTCCATTTATCACATAATCTCGGTATTACTGTCGCTTAGTGATTAAGTTAAAACTCGGCGTTTCGAAGATAATCATTATCTTCATCATCAGGAGTTGGTAACCTATCGGGACCAATGTGTACCTCCCATTTGGGTGTGCCTCACCAAATATAACTAATGGTGGCGGTAATCATTGTGGAAGTGAACTCATGAACTAAGGATGGAGCGTTCCCATGGAGCCCAAAATTAGAGAATTTGTCTTGAAAGTGATGTGGCGGTGCTGTGGACTACCTCCATTCACAATCTGGCCTGTAGTTACCGTTTAGGCTTGGGAAGGAGGGCACTGGGTGATTATGGGGGGTGAGGGGCTGTTTTCTGTTCACTGTCCATTTGATGCACTTGGGCATATCCAGTCACAGATTACAGCAATCCTAGACCACAGAATAATATTGGTCCACGTGTTCCCACTATTTCTGTCGATCAGCGTTTTCGAAAGTTTGAGTTTCAACAATTTTAACCCTAATAATACAATACAATTTTTGTGGTTCTAGAAGTTCTAATTAGAATAATTAACTGTCCAAAATAGTGCCACTGCATGAAAGAGTATGACAGCCAAGGTACACACTTAACAATAGTGCTAAGAGGCAGACTTGGTTAATGAAATTCCAAATGATAACAAAATTACAGTACACACTGCACAATTCACGTCTTTCAGAGCATGAAGAGTATCAAGATTAAAGAGAAGGGTTTGTATTACTGTAGTGAAAATGTCTGAAAGTGTAAATTCACTTTGGGTTCATGTCTGTCATAAGAAGAACAAATAAAATAAATGATCGCTCTGTCTTTGAGGTGATCAGACAGTGAAAAGCGCTAGCTCGTATTTTTTTTTTTTTCTTTTTGTGGGGAAGGGGGGAGGGGGGTAGCGGTTTCGATGTGAGAGGTGTATTGGTTTAAGGAGGCTGAGTTTCTGATGGGTATGGAGGCAGGCAGCAGAAGTGATTTGCTGTGGTTGGTACAGTGGGTGGCCACTGGCTAAGATGATCAGACATAACGGATGTTGGAGGGGACAGGTAGGAGTAGTAAAGTTACTGGAGATCAATGTGTGTTTTCAGCATCGACAGTTGCACCCCTCATATAGTGAACTGGACCTACACTGCAGGCGTGTTAATGTGTTTGTAAGGAATTTAAAGCATAATAGTATCAATATAGAATGTAGTGTAGCTACAATTGTCATTTATGTGGAAAGCAACAACCGACAAGCTCATGAAGATGAGAAAAGTCTGCTGTATCGACGCTCCCTGGAAGAAACGAGCGTGGGCGGGGAATGAGAATATAAATGGCCCTTCTAGCTAACCTACTTATATACACAACTAGCAACTATCATCACTTCCAGGAGCAATAATCTACCTCTGGAGGCCACATGCACATCAGCTTGCAGTGGACTGCTAAATACTATAAATCCTACAGACTACTTCTAAATGTTCAACAGCCACCTACTCTACACATTTGGATCAAGAAGTGAACTCAGCAAAATTGTGGATGGAAGGAGGGTACTATTAGCTGTAAAACTGCAGCCACCAGGAAAGAAGAACATACACGATCTCTGATTAGAGTAAACATACACACACACACACACACACACACAGAAACGAACGTTCACATGCACATGGTTAGTAAACTTTTACTTTTTGTTGTTTTATAGCAAGTGTTCCAGTTGAAGTAAGTTATTCAGAATAAGATATTTACTCTGCAGCGGGGTGTGAGCTGATATGAAACTCCTTGGCAGATTAAAACTGTGTATCGGACCGAGACTCGAACTCGGGACCTCTGCCTTTTGCTGGCAAGTGCTATACCAACTGAGCTACCCGTGCGCGACTCAGAAGTTCTCCTCACAGTTTCTATTCTGCCAGTACCTCGTCTCCTACATTCCACACTTCACAAAAGTTCTTGTGCGAGTCTCGCAGAACTATCACTCCTGGAAGAAAGGATATTGCAGAGACATGGGTTAGTCACAGCCTGGGGGATGTTTCCAGAATGAGATATTCACTCTGCACCTCATGTATGGTAGTTTCCTCAAACACAGGATACGAAACTGTTCTGTAGTAATATAGAGCAGAAGGTATACTGAAAACAGATTGCTTATGTCAAAACCATTTTACCACCTTAGGCTGTTTAAAAACTTTTTTATTTCATTATCACTTGTACAGTGTCAGGTACTTTCCGTGCAAGGTCATTGTCAAAGACTTCAAATACCAAAATACTGCACAGCCACACACGTGTTATCTCAATGGCTGTGAAGAGTAGGTGAGGCTCTGAGTATTTAAACGACTTGATATTGGTCACTGAACAGTATATTTTCAGAAGATGGTACTCTACAGATCGAAAATATTTCAGGAACGTCAAGATTCCCATCAAGAGCTGATGATAAACCTTCTTTATTTAACAACCAGCTTCGATCCACAGACTATTATCAAGTTCGCAGTAGCATATCAGGCGATATAAAATAATTGGCGTCAGACAATAAAATCCATGAATTCGTGACTGTTGCCACATATTAATACAAATTACACCGTCAATTATTAACTTTGTCAAACAGTGCACTCATTTATGCTACATCAGCAATTGACAGTATGTCATAATGCCTCTTTTCCTAGCGTTAATGCTAACTCTTGATGTAGCACGAATGAGTACACTGTCTCACGCGGTGTATTACTGACGATGTAATTCATATTACTGTACAACGACAGCACGAATTAGTGGATGTTATTACCTGATGCCAATGATTCTACTCCGCTTACTACGTCGATGTAAATGTTTTCGTGAATATGATGATAGTGCGTGGGCCGAAGATGGTTGCTAAATAAAGAAATTTTATCAGCAGTTTTTGGAGTTAATCATGACATCCGCCATGCATCAGAGTCAGATGGTAGTGTACAAGTGAACGGTGAAATAGGGGAACATAAACTTCAGATGTTTTAAACTACCAAAGGTGGTAAAAGTGGCTTTAACCTTCAAAACGTTCACTACACCTGTAGACCCAACCACTAGGAAATCAATGGAAATTTGATTCCTGGGCGGGGAAGACGTTACACAATCAGGTATGCTGTTTATATTAGCGATGATGTGACAGCTGGGTACACTCTACACTACAGTGTTGGTCTAGCACACATGTGATTTCAGTAGACAATGTCTCAAATGTGTTATACATTCATCAAACAAACATACTCTTCGTGAAGTAAACAGTCATAAGGACATTACTGCTGACAGCAACGAGATCTCGTGGCCATTATACTTCCAACCGCACTTGTTCTTTGGTGGAGTATTGTCATTCATTCATGAAATTTGAGTGCCCAGCATCCACTATTAATAGAGAGCTTCAAGTGTCTGATATTTGGGTATCTAGCAAATGTTACAGATAGAACTCTAAAAAGTTGTTCTCTAACTGATAAAACGTTTGGCGGAAAAAAAAATTGTGTCGATCTTTCTTTGCGATTATGCAACTTGTAGTTAATGTGAACTCAGATAACATCGTTAGTTTGTTTTTCTGAAATAATTTTTGTTGTGCAGTTGTAAATAAGTCGAAAATGTTTGCCATCGTCATGGACACATTTTATCATGTCAGCAGACACACACACACACACACACACACACACACACACACACACACACACACATGCCCACACACACACACACACACACACACACACACACAGAGTTTGTGTGTGTGTGTGAGAGAGAGTGAGAGAGAGAGAGAGAGGGAAAGAAACATATATACAAATATATATCCCTTGACTGAGTGTAGTTTATTAAGTGACCATGAGTATAAATTGAAAATTTGAGAAGGACAAACAACAGGCGAAAAGAATTATTTTCGTCATACTTAGGAAATAGATTGGGACTGAAAGTTCTTGCAGATTTTCTGGATGATACACTCTCTGCCTTTGGTACAAATGAATGCAGAAAAGCAGATGTATTTTTTAACTATATCCACGAAAACAAACAGCATATCAGTGGCGAAATGGTGGCTGCAGTTGACCAGGTTAACATCACTTCTGATCCACTGGGCAGAGCAGAACCAGCGTGAACAATAAATACAGCACTCGGCTGTGCTACAGAAAACTATCAGTTAGTTTAGAATCTGCTACCTGACACATCAGAACTGGAACCATACTCTGTGACTTTTACCTCATGTGTTGCAAGATGTCACGACATGCCACAGCCCGTTTCAACATATCACAACACGTCTCAACATTTTGCAGTTTTTCACAACACATGCAAACATTTTGGAGTATCTCACAACATGTTCTAATATGTCATGACAAGCTACAACACGTTGCAATATGTCATAACATTTTTCAAGACTAAAATAATCCACTTGAATCTTTCATGATGTTTGTATCACAACCTGTGCTGTGGCAATGTCACATGCAGTGACTGTAACAGACCATTGTTAAGCTGCAAATTCACTTTCAATAACAACAAAGTGGGGTGATGTCTTCTGAACGAGAAATCTGAATTCTTGCTCAGATTCAAATCATTTTGTAATCAATAAGATAAATAGTCACAAAGCTTAAACTTAGCCGACTTGTGTTACAGGTAACATCTCAGTGAGCTAATGTCGTTTGCAGAACTGTCGAGAATCACACGGATGTGGTCTCTCACTTCACTGATGCTTACACTACACACTACAATAGCTGCCTTGATTTATTGAGATAAATGTAACTAACAGACACACGCACACACAGACAAATCTACACACTTTCCTGAGATGTATCCACCAGTGGTTCTAAGTGCATAAAACTGGAGTATTTAAGCTTCGTTAGCAAATCGGCAATTCTACTCTCACTAAACAGCATACGACATACTAAATAATTCAGCCTTATGGCACGGTCTGCCAAAAAAACTGTTGATATATGCACCCACAAGTATACAAGTTACGAGTGAGATTAGCACTAAAAGTAGAAAACTAAGCACTCTACACCTATCAGCTCTGATTCTGAAGACAGCGCCACAGGGAAGGACAAGATGGCGGCTCTAGGCTCCATGACGTAACAGTTAACTGCTGACATGTTCGTAGAGGAAGTTTCTCTTTTGTCAGTCTTCTGCTGGTCGAATATCCGAGTCTTTCAGTTTCTAAGTGAAAATTCGAGAGCTGAAGTAGTCACACTTCATGTAAAATTACATGAAAATTTTCGAGAAGCGTCGATTTTCTGTTGTTATTTTCGGTATTTTAGTACACAGTGTGTCGTTCGAGAAGTAGCATGCTTATCTTTCTGAACGATTTTGTTGTAGCGACGTCTTTATGTGGGATCGGTCATTGTCACAGTGCAGCTATATGATGAGGATACGATAACTGATGTCGCACACAACTCTGATTCGAACAATTTTTTTCCATGGCGAGGAAACCTCCCTCATTTACATAGCTCTTATTTTGTTTCATTTGAAATAATGTGATATATGCTTTTCAGTCAGTGCAAGAAATCAACAAACAACGTTTGTATACTTAACAACGGTCTGTGTGTGAATCATACAACCCACGTAATTTCATCCTTATCCCCTGGAGGCAGTAGTCTACTTTCTATAATTTTTGGTTTTTATTTTTAATTTTTTTAGTTTGTACATCTTATTCTGCAACATAAGAACTGTGCTTGCTACTCCTGCGGTATTGATTTTGTAAGCTGAAAAGCAGGTAATTTTTAATGCCGTTTTATCAACACAGAACACTTTTCGGGAAGTGTAAAGTAAGTCATTTCTTACGCCGACTAACAGCAGCTTAGCTGATGTAGGTCTAATATTTCTAAATTTTTGTTTTGAGCTAGACGATTGTTTAAACATAACAACTATTTAAGTGCTTGCAGCAAATGTGTGAATTTTACTACTTTAAACTCTAACTTTTTCAAATTTTTGTGGTGAATTGATAAACTGTCAGCATTATAGGTACCCGAGGAGGTCCTGTCAGACATCACATGCACGATACGAAACACGATTCCAAATCATCCAACGTACTAATCCTATAAAATAACTTTTGCAGAGACATTATTAAAATGTGAAACGATTAAATACAATTCCAGTGTCAGACTTTGCATTATAAATTGTCTACGACATTGCCATAAACTTCAGATTGCGATGAAAACAGACATAGCTGAGAAAAGGTTCTAAACAACGCAAAACAACTTACTATCTAATATTCAGGTAGATACATTCTGTGTATTCAGTGTGAATTTATTACCAGTACCTTAAACTAATTGCTCAAAAACTACAAATAAGCTGTAAAAGTCTCAGCCGTTTATCATCCTAAATTGACAAGAACGACTATTTTCTCTTCTAATTCAATACTCTAATATTACTATTTTTCCTATATTTTACCTACGTCTGTCGTATACGAGATATAACTTTCAACAAGCACAGCAACGAACAACCACTATATTTTAATAAGCTTGAGCTGACTTCATTTAGATAATGTCTAAATTGTTTGCAAATCCCATTTAAGTGTCATCAAGGAAAACTACGCACCCGAGCTAACCTTATCTGAGTATGTGGTATATTTCTAAGAAAACTATTGCCCACTAAATATTCTTGGGGCGTAAAGAGCTACATTTATTTTTTAATGTTTTTGACCCCTTATAACTGTATCCTTGTATGCCGTTAGTTACTTGTCAAAACTTAGTTCCAAATTGGGCCGAAAAACAGCACATTTGTGATGTAATTTTCTCGCCCGCTAACAAAGTGAAACATATTTGAGCATACTCAATACATCGTACTATTTTTAACATTTCTCAGCTAAACCTAAAAAATCATTTTTAACGGACGTGGAGGACTCTGTGAAGTTCGCCCAAGTAGTAATGATGATTGTCATTATAAATTGACACAAAATGTGTTATTTGTGAAATAGGTTATTGTTGAAAACTTATCAATATTTAATTGGGTCTAGCTAGAAAAACTGTGCTCTTTCACAAAAAAAGAAAAAAAACTGCAACGGAACTGGAGGTTTCGCTTGCCGCAACTGCGTGTACCGAGGATTTAAAATCGAGGAAAGAGGCAAAGTAATTCTTTGGCAGAGCAACCTACTAGAGAGTAAACACTAGGGATGCTTCTGATTGTGGCAAATTAGAGTCGTTTTTCTTGTTCTCTCTAATTCGTAACTGGAAAATCGTCTTAAGGAGGGAGCAAAGTTTTGGGACAACCAGCACACAAATGTTGCTACTTTGTAATGTGTGATGCTCTGACCATGTTTCCTTTAATGTGCCACGGTGAGGATACAAGAGACTCGAACATCGGCCTGCAATCGCCCCTTTCACCTGCAACTGACGTGTGCTGCATTTGGGTGCTTGGAAAAATGTTTCGTGCACGTTTTGTATATAGCTACAGCGGAAATTAATGGTAACAGCTTGCAGTTTTTCACGTAGAGCAAACTTTTGAAGTGAGATTCTCGGTCAACAGGTTTTCGCCAAGGAAGCGCTGGAAAGTTTCCATTAGGAACGTGAGAATATCTGCACACGTGGAATCCACAGCAGTCATCCTATTTTCGACATTATTGCAGCCTACAAGGTTCGCACAGTTGCGGCCAGTATTGGGAGCTGAGAGACAATCAAATGAGTATAAGGGGATTCTTCACTGCTCCAAGTGACACACGCCTGTAGCTGTCCCCTTCATGTGGTCCTCTAGATTTGCACATTGTTGTTTAACGCTTCTCTACAGCACTGTTGTGTCAGGGCAGGGATGGCACAGAAGTGGCGATGCTGATGCCAAACTCGTACATACTGACGTGTCAGTGTTGAAAACAACATCGAGCATTTTGAAGTCGAAGTTTTTACCCGGCCCTGTTTCGCCAGGTTAGGGAAGCTGCAACAGAGTGCGTCTTTAGTGATGCAGCGCGTCTACGCAGTCCCCAGTACAGAGATGTGGTAACGCATCTCTAGGTGGTCACTGAAATGGAAATGAGCGTACGGCGTCAGTGGCCGTGAGTTCCCAGTCGGTAAGTGCAGGTTTTATTGAGTGCGACGCCAAATTGGGCGACTTGTGAGACGACAATGGGGATGAAATCATGATGAGGACATCGCAACACCCTGTCCCTGATGGGAGAAAATCACCGGCCACAGCCGGGAATCGAACCCGGGCCCCCGTGCGTGGCTATGACCATTCAGCTATTGGGGCGGTCTGGTCACTGAAAGTGAGCGTCCTCCAACTGTGTCGCACTAGGGTGGCAACGCTTCAAAGAAGGTAAATACATTGGTGCACGAAACGTTGCCTCCAGACTTGAATTGTAAGAAAGTGTACTGCATAGTGTCCAGTGAACCGACGTATCATCCTGATAGGCTAACAATGGTGACAAATCAGTGCGCAACAATAATGCTTTGCGAAAGAACCATTCGAATCACTGAAAAAGACCATTTGCTGTACATTAGCCACTGACCAGCTTCATGGAAGATATTTTGAGCATGATAGTTAATGACTTCACAACACTATCACATACTCTCTCTCTCTCTAGGCACGTACGGAATATATTCTGTCTGGGCCAAACCGTAGTTGGATGATGCTTATTGCATAGCGAGTGTTTCACAGTTACACTTCACAAAGATATGCAAGCAGTATGTGAACGATCAGTCATTATTGTTAGGGAGTTCTCGGGGTTAATCTTTGGAAAGCTGTAACCTTATGACCAGATGACACAGGCTGTTGAAGATTCAAGGGAAATTCATGGAGCCTGTTCTAAGTACTGAGGGAGTTAAACATACATCAACGCACACCACAGCCACCAGATAGTATTCTAGTAGGATTCTGCAACTAGTGTGGATGGCATTTTGTGGGTGTCTACTCTTTCTAGGTTGCTCTGCCAAGAGAGTCTGGTTTCATAATTACTGAAGAGAATGGAATTCTGTTGGTGCAGTTTCTTAATTATACTTTGTCGTCATTAAAAGGCAAATTCGCAGAGTCCTGAACTAGGGAAACAAGGCGTACGCTACTAACAGGTACTATTAACTGGCCAGCTAGCCACTGAGCAGCGATCACAGTGTTGCCAACCCACTGTTAATTGCAGGGGCAGCTAGTGATCAATGCACATCACTATTTGTACTATACGAGCTAATTCCTCCCATTGTTGCTACTGAGTTACATTTAGTTTACAGCACTACACCTGATACTCAACAATTAAATTATACATACACAATAAATTAAATCAATTAGTATGATAGTGTGCAGAAGGGCAATTTTGTCAAATAGTACCATATCGTGTAATGATTACAGTGAAAGTACTATTCATTGGGTGGTCCCTATCTTGTCAATACTACCCAGAAGAAAGTTTCAGTCTCCAGGTTGAATTGTTAATTTGCTTGCACAATAATTCTTCCTGCCTCAGAACTGTACAATGTTCTAGGTGGCGGGGGCTGAGGAATGTCCACAGAAGTAGTGGGGGAAGTATGACAGACAGAGTTGTAGGTCTTGAAGAAAGGAAAACGGAAAAAATAGTGAACAAGGACGTAAACTTCACCAAAAAGTTTTTATATGCCTTTCTGGCACTCGGAGAGGAACGGAAGTGAAAGAATACTAAAACTGGCGAAAGTCTTTAAATACTACAGTCAAGTTAAATAAATAAATACTGAATCAAAGATGCAGTAGATACTCGAGCAGGATGGGTGGAGAATGAACCATTTGTCACTCATGCTTGTAATGTTACCACTTCATCGGAGGCCAGTGGAACCTTGAGAAATACTGAAACAACGGAAGTATTGCACAACAACTGGCAACAGCGCTTGTCGATACAGCAAGCACTGTTGCCAGCTCTGCAACACCCTCCATCTTCTTCTGTTCTTGAAGTTGTCCATGCCCATCATCAACACTGAGAAAGCTATTTTAATTAATCTGTACTGGAAGTAATTAGGGCTGGTCCACCTACCAGAGTTCCACAGTCTCCGCCACAGCTATTGTACAGTTCTGGTGAAGAGGTGTTTCCTAACGACTACAGACATTGAATGTCCCATTGCGGACAGTACCTAACCTACTGACCCAGGACTACTTTAGTTACAACTACTCTTAATGGCTATATAATGCATGTTACATTTACATCTACTATGTACAAATTTACAGTATGTTGCAGCACAGTGTTTAAAATTATTCATACAAACTCTGCAGCACAGCTACTAATAGAATTTTCCTGTCCATCTTAAGAACACTTATTTTATTATTATCACCATAATTATTAATACTATCGTTATTATTTGCACATCACATACATTTGACAGACACGCAGAGAACTGTAGGATTGTTGACTTGTTTAAGTGTGTACTCTAATGTTAGGGGGCAGAACATCATAGTGTCTAGTCTGCTTGCAGGAGGTTGTGGTGGGATTGTTGTAGAGGCGGGACAAACTTTCATCACATCGACGTATCCATTAATGACATAATGGGAAATATTTTCGATCAAAATGTCTGTAGGTCCGATAGTAAACTGCTCACTTGTAGACTCGTAACCTCACAGAAGTGATAAGTTTTAGAAGCAATAGAAGAGTACTCTGTACTCTTCTGATAACATACGATTAATATCTGAAAGCGCATTTCAACCGAAGTCAAAAATAATAAACAGTTATCTTTTTCTTTATATATGTGGTTACATTATTTCACTTGTTCAAAGTCTGCTGATGTAATAAAATAAGAGATATTCTAGCTAATTTACAAAATATTGCACCACGCATTTACTTCGCAATGACCTGTTCTCGGTAGTATGGCCACAGTCACAGCAGGTGGTGGACTAGGTGCTGATGGCGGTTGGTGGTGGTAGGGAGGGAGGGGAGGAAATTCAACCGAGAATGGCGCAGGTTCAGGAGGTGAAGAGTGGACTCAACAGGAAAGATGAAAGGTAATTATCAGGTATCCGGTTCACCACAGTTAAGGACACGTGAGTAATATACTGCATTTTGTCTACATTACTGGGACCCCTCTCTTAATTTCGTGGACTCTCTCTGGAGCTCCTCAATAAGTACTCCACAAATATTGTTTATTCAGTCTGTGATGACAGTCTGTACACATTTTGTGTGATGGCAGTGATTTTTTTTTATTAAGCTATGATGACTTAAATTGATGTGACAGGTGAAACGTGATGCACCGCTCAGTTCCTTCAGTCCATTCAGAGGTTAAGCTCAGTGAAATAATGTCCTGTGGAAAGAAATAAGGAGTTTAATTCAAGACCTGTAACATAAGTAAATGTTCGTCGCAAGCTGACTGAATTTTGAAATGTCTGGATTGTATTGTCTCCCATGAAAATGGCGTCATTGCTTTCTGAGGAGTTTCCAGCTACACAAATTTGGCACCCTGAAACTTGTGTTTCCAATAGGTTTTCCAGTTCGAATAAAGTTCCGAACGTAACGGCTCTAGTGTGGAGCGTATTCACTAATGGCTAGCTTTGAGGTGGGACAGTGTCGTGGGAGACTAGAGGAAAGCAGCAGAGGGGATGCACAGGACATTTGCCCGGGTCACCAGTGTTTGCATCGACATCAGGCGAGCCATGTCTAGGACGGAGGATGTTTTGTGAGTGTCTCACCAGCTGGCGGTGACTTAGCTGATGGTTCTGATGGCATTCGTCCCTGATCCCGAAGGCTGTGGCCCGACGTTGCACCGGTCAACGCTTTGGTTACAGGCGACAGACGACGGTACTGGCTGGGGCTCAACCCAGTATGGGTACAGCTCCACCAGTCAGCTCCAAAACACTGGCGACGACCGTCTTCATTGCAGTGATTTTACTCCCAGGTACCAGAGAGCCCTGGACTGGAAGCTGATCGAAAAGTAGAGCTCAAGCGCTTTGTTGGGAGGGGGATGCCAATCAGACTTTTGACGATCCATATTGAGATAAATTAGTCTCAAGATCTGAAGGAGTTCGCGAGGGCCTGGCCACCTTTGACAGAAGTATGACAAGGAAAGCGATGGAACAAACAACCGAAACCTCGCATACAGCTAATTTTGGGATTGCGGGATGTATGAAGTCAGTACAGCGTTTTAGTTGTTTCTTCAGCTTGCAGGTTAAACTCGTTCGTTGTCCAAAATATTAATTTGAGCGAGAAAGAGGAGCTCTAGAGAGAAAATGAAGGTTTGGTGCCTGCTCAGAGGGCTGTTCCAGTGATCCTTGGAGTTTAGATTGGCGAGGATGGAAAGAAGGTCTCGGCTGTGCGTGATCACTCACTTGATCATTGTGTGCAGTGAGTGTCCTCTAGCATCATATCTACGTGTTTTATATTGCGCTACAATGGTTATACATGAATTTCGCTTTAATTTTGGATGTTTACTTTGTGTGAATGGAAACAAAATGTATTGCAAATGTATGTTATTGTGAGCTGTTGCTATGTCAGTGTTGACTTGCTCATCAAAGTTGCAGTTAAGGGACGTTTGCTAAAACCTGGATTGGAGACGAAAGGGAATGGGAATTTTCGTGATTCAAGGGACGATCAAGGAATAGATGTCTTGGAGGCCACCAAGAGAAAAAGCTCCACTTTATTCAGACACTAATGGACTGGAAACATGTATCTTGGTTGGTATGTTATAAGAGACAGTTCAACGATTACTGTCATTTCTTTGAAAAGAGATGTTAACTGGACACTCTCATGCTGAAAGAAGGAAAGTATTTAGCTGACTGATTCTTCATAGGTTGATTAATATTTGTGAGATGTATAAGGTCAGGGCTGGAACAGTGATGTTCTGTATAGTATTCCTGTCAATATCTGCATTGTTTTAGAGAGTTTGGGTGATGGTCAACTAAACAGTGTTTGGTCTCTGAAGCTGAGGATCGTCACTTTTCACCTCTGAGAGAATCGTAATGGCATACCAGAAGGAAAGATTAGCAGGTGAACTCAAAGCTAGAGATGGTCCCACGCGACAGTACAGCAGCAGAGATGGCTACGTGTTTGATTGCCTCTTACCAGTGTGGCACCATTAGGATTCAGCTACACTGTGAGGCTCAACACACTTATCTCGAGCAGTGGCTGTTGAGAAAGCTCGTTTTATGGTCAGCTTCAGCAATAATGCTACCAGTTGAATAGCTGCTGACCTCCAATATGCTGGTCCAGAGATGATTTGACAAACAGCATCGAACATCTCTCGCTGACCTTCTCGGACGTATCGATGTGGTCAAAAGGTGTTGGTACTGGTAAAGGGTTCGGGAGGAATCTGTTTGTCCGAAAAGGTGATTGGGGATCGTGGCACTTTAGTTAGCGAAAGCAGTGTTGGTACAACCACCCTGTGAAACTTAGTCGAGCACCTTTACCATGATCTTGAGGCAGTCGTGCGGCTGCGGCGTGTGGAAAACGACCTCACCAGTGTCCTCGGCGGTGTAGTCGCAGTAGCGAACCTGGCACGCCGTCTGCAGACCCAGGGACTCTGCCACCCGCTGCGAGAAGAGGCCTGTGGCGTCCTCCTTCAGCAGCTGCTGGAACACCACACCTGACAGCACTCTCTGGCTCACAACCAAAAGTACCCTGATGTCACCGTAACAAATCATCCCATTGTGAATAAATGGGCAACAAAGTTTATCGATATTTGGATTCAGAGTAACCGAAAATGGACCAACATAGTGTGTACATGAATGCCACGATGACTACAATCTGTTGTTAACACCTTTCATGTTGCTTGAAAAAATTTGGGACGTCCGCTGTTATACAGGGTGTTGCAAATAAGGTACGGCCAAACTTTCAGGAAACATTCCTCACATACAAAGAAAGAAAATATGTTATGTGGGCATGAGTCCGGAAACGCTTAAATTCCATTTAAGTAGTTCTATACAAATCACATTAATCATGGAATGGAATCCCACAGCAACAGAACGTACCAGCGTGACTTTAAATACTTTGTTACAGTAAACGTTCAAAGTGTCCTCCGTTAGCGAGGATATATGCATCCACCCTCCATCGTGTGGAATGCGCTGATGCAGCTCTGGAGAATGGCTTATTGTATCACAGCCGTCCACAATACGAGCACGAAGAATCTCTACATTTGGTACCGGGGTTGCGTAGACAAGAGCTTTCAGATGCCCCCATAAATGAAAGTCAAGAGGGTTGAGGTCAGGAGAGCGTGGAGGCCATGGAATTGGTCCGCCTCTACCAATCCATCGGTCACCGAATCTGTTGTTGAGAAGCGTACGAACACTTCGACTGAAATGTGCAGGAGCTCCATCGTGCATGAACCACATGTTGTGTCGTACTTGTAAAGGCACATGTTCTAGCGTAGGTGGAAGAACATGGGGCCCAATCAAGACATCACCAACAATGCCTGCCCAAACGTTCACAGAAAATTTGTGCTGATGACGTGATTGCACACTTGCGTGCGGATTCTCGTCAGCCCATACGTGTTGACTGTGAAAATTTACAATTTGATCACGTCGGAATGAAGCCTCACCCGTAAAGAAAACATTTGCACTGAAATGAGGATTGACACATTGTTGGATGAACCATTCGCAGAAGTGTACCCGTAGAGGCCAATCAGCTGCTGACAGTGCCTGCACACGCTGTACATGGTACGGAAACAACTGGTTCTCCCGTAGCACTCTACATACAGTGACGTGGTCAACGTTACCTTGTACAGCAGCAACTTCTCTGACGCTGACATTAGGGTTATCGTCAACTGCACGAAGAATTGCTTCGTCCATTGCAGGTGTCCTCGTCGTTCTAGGTCTTCCCCAGTCGCGAGTCAGAGCCTGGAATGTTTCGTGCTCCCTAAGACGCCGATCAGTTTCTTCGAACTTCTTCCTGTCGTTCTGGAAATCTGTCTCGATACAAACGTACCGCGCCTCGGCTATTGCCCCGTGCTAATCCATACTTCAAATAGGCATGTGCCAACTCCGCATTTGTAAACATTGCACTGACTGCAAAACCACGTTCGTGATGAACACTAACCTGTTGATGGTACGTACTGATGTGCTTGATGCTAGTACTGTAGAGCAATGAGTCGCATGTCAACACAAGCACCTACGTCAATATTACCTTCCTTCAATTGGGCCAACTGACTAAACTAAAATGATCTCTAACATGGAAATTAAGCGTTTCCGGACATATGTCCACATAACATCTTTTCTTTATTTGTGTGTGAGGACTGTTTCCTGGAAGTTTGGGGTACTTTGTTGTAACACCCTGTACACTTTTCGAGGACAGCAGCAGCAACTACTTAATCTCATCATTATGATATTCATTTCACACTTCTCTTTTTAATATTGTTTATTAATTGCCATCGATTTCACATCTTTCAGAGCTTCATTACCACGACTGAATGTAGGCCATCAACAGACTCTGAGACCGCACAGTACATTATTTAATAATCATGGATTTTATCAAACATGCCTCCACTTTAGCTCACAGAATTGATGGTTAATAAACAACATTAAACATAGTTGTTTGAAATGGATATCATAAATAAGAAACGGTTCATCATTTTCTGACTTGCACCACATTATACCGATAAGAGATGTTGCCACATTGCAATTTTGAGCTCAAAAAAAGGGTTCAATTGGCTCTGAGCACTAAGGGAGTTACCATTTGTGGTCATCAGTCCCCTAGAACTTAGAACTACTTAAACGTAACTAACCCAATGACATCACATACATCCATGCCCGAGGCAGGATTCGAACCTGCGGCCGTAGCGGTTTCGTGGTTCCAGACTGAAGCGTCTAGAACCGCACGGCCACGCCGGCCGGCTTTTGAGCTCAATTTGTGTCACACGATTTATTGCATGGCTTACATTTTTTATGACTTTTGAATGCCGCTGGTCTCATTGTTTTGTTATCATTTCAGTTTCAGTTTGTTCCGTTTGTTTTCATTCTCTCTCTCTCTCTCTCTCTCTCTCTCTCTCTCTCTCTCGCTCTCTCTCTCTCTCTCTCTTCCTTTGTATGTGTGTAAATTTTATTTCGTCTTGCTTGATAGTTAATTTAGAGAGTTCAATCGATTTTTCTTGCAGAGTACTGTTTGCTTATGATGACTTTTTTGTCACGTCCTGTAGCTTTTTGGATGTGGTAATTTTCTTCCATTCTTAAAAAATCGTACAGTTGGTAACTGTGTTTTAGCACGATTGCAGGTCTGTGGTGTCACTTTTCATCGCTCTTAAATGTTCCATGTATGGTACCCTGAAATTTCTGCGTGTCTGTCCGATGAATACTGAAAAACAGTCTTTGCAGTGTAGCTGGTATATAGGTACACCAAAAAAAGCACCCCGTCTTAAGGCCACGAGTGGCCTACCGGGACCATCCGACCGCCGTGTCATCCTCGGTGGAGGATGCGAATAGGAGGGGCGTGGGGTCAGTACACCACTCTCCCGGTCGTAAGATGGTACTCTTGACCGAAGCCGCTACTATTCGGTCGAGTAGCTCCTCAATTGGCATCACGAGGCTGAGTGCACCCCGAAAAATTGTAACAGCGCATGGCGGCCTGGATGGTCACCCATCCAAGTGCCGACCAAGGCTGACAGCACTTACTTCGGTGACCTCACGGTAACCGGTGTATCCACTGCGGCAAGGCTGTTGCCAATATAGGTATACCAGCTTTGTTAAATTAATGTATGATGTAAATGGGTATTTTAATCTTTTGTGCAGCGTGTTGCTCTATATGCTACGTCTATACCTTCTTTTCTCGTAATATTTCCTATTCCGTGCGTTATTTTGTTATCAAATGTCAGTGTGTGCCTGTTCTTTGTGGTTTCTTTATCTTGTGCGATTTGTATGTTCTCAATGGTGTGGATGTTAGTGGTATAGTGTGCTGTGACTCAGTTGTGCGCGTTTTGTTGAGTTTGTATTTTACATTTTCTCTGGCAATCTGTCTGATTACGTTCAGTTCTTGTGCACAGCTGTCGTTGCCCACTGCCGTTCTGTCCAGACTTTGTAGGGGGAACCTGTGTTGCCCTTATTGTGGACTGTAAGGTGGTTTGACCTTTTGTGAATAACTGTATAGGTTGACGTAGTTTTCTGTATGTTCTTTCTATTGTGATGTCTAGGAAATTTATCTTTTGTGGCTGCTGCAGTTTCAGATCTGAAGTGGATTTTTGGGCGCACTGTATTGATGGGTCTGTTAACTCTAGTGTATGGTCATGTTTCTCATTTACCTAGCGAAATATCTCATCCCCAGAGCAGTACTAGCACACAGATGTTACTTTGTACCATTTTTGTTTTTATTTATTCAAATAATTTGTTTTCAAGGTGACTGAGGAAGATGTTTGCCAGAACAACTTCCTCGTCCTCTGATTACTTTCAAAATGTTGAGAGTTCTTGTGTCTGTGTTTTTGGGATAATGTTTATCTCTGTCAGGTGGCTTCCAGTTATTGTTATTGTTTCCTTGGTTGGTATGTGGCTGCAAATTGATGTTCCACATAAAACCACAGAACGCAAGTCGCTAGGACCTAAATCGACTTCTGTCAGAAGTGTGTGACAATTAACATTATTTTTTGAAGCAGGGAGGCAGAAGTTACGTAATAGAGAAAGAGAGAGAGAGAGAGAGAGAGAGAGAGAGAGAGAAAGACCGTTAAGATAGCCACATGTCTTGTTGGTAGGCCAGGGCATACGTTAAGGACTAATTCTACGGTCCCTAGACTGCTTGCTACGCACCCCGGTGATGTTAACGAGATGTAAGAATATAGAATGAAAAAAAAAAAAAACCTGAAGCACTGCTTCAAGGCAGTGTCCTTGCGGAGTTGTACCATCTGCCTGCCACCTCACTGGAATTCACCAATATGAAATCCCGTCTGAGGCCTGCTATCATTTTTATGTTAGTAATTGACAACCAACGTTGTACAATCGCAATAAGGTCACGAGATGTTCAATTGACTCTTTTATTATAACATGTTACGTGTTTTGGGAAAGGGCACAGGTCATCCCCGTTTTCAAGAAGGGACGTCGAACAGATGTGCAGAACTACAGACCTATATCTCTAACGTCGATCAGTTCTAGAATTTTGGGACACGTATTATGTTCGAGTATAATGACTTTTCTGGAGACTAGAAACCTACTCTGTAGGAATCAGTACGGGTTTCGAAAAAGACGATCGTGTGAAACACAGCTCGCGCTGTTCGTCCACGAGACTAAGAGGGCCATAGACACGGGTTCCCAGGTAGATGCAGTGTTTCTTGACTTCCGCAAGGCGTTCTGTACAGTTCCCCACAGTCGTTTAATCGACAACGTGAGAGCGTATGGACTATCAGACCAGTTGTGTGATTGGATTGGAGAGTTCCTAGATAACAGAACGCAGCATGTCATTCTCAACGGAGAGAAGTCTTCCGAAGTAAGAGTGATTTCAGGTATGCCGCAGGGGAGTGTCATAGGACCGTTGCTATTCACAATATACATAAATGACCTTGTGGATGACATAGGAAGTTCACTGACGCTTTTTGCGGATGATGCTGTGGTATATCGAGAGGTTGTAACAATGGAAAATTCTACTAAATGCAGGAGGATCTGCAGCGAATTGACGCATGGTGCAGGGAATGGCAATTGAATCTCAATGTAGCCAAGTGTAATGAGCTGCGAATACATAGAAAGGAAGATCCCATATCATTTAGCTACAATATAGCAGGTCAGCAACTGGAAGCAATTAATTTCATAAAATATCTTAGAGTACGCATTAGGAGTGATTTAAAATGGTATGACCACATAAAGTTGATAATCGGTAAAGCAGATGCCAGACTGAGACACATTGGAAGAATCCTAAGGAAATACAATCCGAAAACAAAGGAAATAGCTTACAGTACGCTTGTTCGCCCACTGCTTGAATACTGCTCAGCAGTGTGGGGTCCGCACCAGATAGGGTTGATAGAAGAGATAGAGAAGATCCAACGGAGAGCAGCGCACTTCGTTACAGGATCATTTAGTAATCGCGAAAGCGTTACGGAGATGATAGATAAACTCCAGTGGAAGACTCTGCGAGAGAGACGCTCAGTAGCTCAGTACGGGCTTTTGTTAAAGTTTCGAGAACATACCTTCACCGAGGAGTCAAGCAGTATATTGCTCCCTCCTACGTACATCTCGCAAAGAGACCATGAGGATAAAATCAGTGAGATTAGAGCCCGCACAGAGGTTTACCGACAATCCTTCTTTCCACGAACAAAACGAGACTGGAATAGAAGGGAGAACCGATAGAGGTACTCAAGGTACCCTCCGCCACACACCGTCAGGTGGCTTGCGGAGTATGGATGTAGATGTAGATGTAGATTACACCCATCTTCAGACATCACGAACTTCAACTCCTTCATAACCATCCAGGCGTACAGCCTTGACAAGTCAAAGTGAGTGTTCAGTATCATATGACTATAAGTACGACACAATCAGTCTTGAAGAAGAGCGTACGCCTGGTTGGTTAGGAAGGAGTTGAAGTTTGTGACGTCTGAAGATTGATGTAATCCCAAAACGTATAACATGTCCTAACAAAAGAGTCAGTTAAACATCTCATTACTTTATTACGATTGTACAGCATTGGCTGCCAATTATTCACCAATATTATGTAACAAATCCTTTGGTGATACAGACATATCACTTCCTGGACGTAACTACACACTGCGAAAGAAACTGCTTGGCAGCCTACTTTAGGCCAATTTATGTATAGTAGGCGGATGTTCAGGAAAATGTTTCATGTCTGTGAACCAGGCTACGGCAGCTGCTGTCGCTTCCCTGCTGGTTCCTTGCAGAGCTGCATCGAAGTGCCTACTTCCTTATAGGAGTTCAAAGGGTACCATATAACAAGGAAGTTTCTGACGTAGACACCTCACTCCTTGGAAATCTCCATGCAATGTACCAGCAGATGACACGTAGCCTACTCAAGGTCATATCATGTCTTCTAGGTGGGTCAGTACATTTATTGAGGACAAATTCGGTTGTTGTCAGTCTCTACTGCAGCAGTTGCTACACATCTTGGCAGTGTTTACAACACACACTTACGTAGGTTAGAATGCACCTGATGCATTCTTCTCTGGCAGTCTCGATGCAGAGTAGCGTCGTTTGCCTGCCTCCTCACTGGAGTTAAAACCATGTCAGCAATCAGGAAAAGTCATGCCCTGAAAATCACCACACAGTGTACTCGAACCTAGCAGGCAGACTGCCCACAGCCAAATCGTCTCACAGACAGGGCTGGTATACATTTTGAGAAAAAATTCGGTAGTCCCCATAATGGGCTGTAACAGTTGCTATCCAACCCTGTGGTGTTCGCAAGATACACATATATACAGTAGTATGAGCCTGAGGTATTGCTTTCTGGTAGTGTCTTTGTAGTGCTGAATCGTGTGGCTGACTCCTCACTTCAGTCCATATCACTTTGCAGGTCAGTTTGACATCTGGTAACCTCACACTCTGAAAGTCGCCGCACAGCATACCAAAGGCGGCAGACAGCCTACTCGAAGTCAGATTCTATCCCATCGATGGGTCAGTATGTACTTTGACTACAAATTTGTTGGTCCCCAGAGTGGACTGTTCCAGTTGCTATCCACCCCACTGGTGTTCACGAGATATACGTGTGTAATTGATGCATTGCTTTCTGGTGGTCTCCTTGCAAAGCTGCATCATTTGGCAGACTACTGTCTGGGTTTTAAAGCATTCCATCCAACAGGTCATTTTGCGATCTGGACTCTTGTGTCCAGAAGTCGCTACACTGACTAGTCAGCTTGAAGCCTCGGTTCATGGTGGCACCCGTATTGAGCTGATATAGATCAGCACTACACCACTAGTGCTCACACAGTGGTATTTAGACAGCCCAGTACTCAGTTTGAAGCCACTTTTCATGGTTGCCCCCTTATGGAGCTACTGCAGATCCCTGATACTCCACTGGTGATCACGCCACGGGATTTAGATGTCCCAGTACTCAGCTTGAAGCCACATTTCACGGTGGCCCTCTTATGGACCGACTGCAGATCCCCGATACCACACTCGTGATCACACTAGAGGATTTAGAAGTCCTAGTACTCAGCTTGAAGACACGTTTCACGGTGGCCCCCTGATGGAGCTACTGCAGATCCGTGATACCCCACTGGTGATTACACCATGTGATTTAGACAGCTGAGTACTCAGCTTGAAGCCACATTCCCGGTGGCCTCCTTATGGAGCTGCTGCAGATCCCCGATACCCCACTGGTGATAAGACCATGGGATTTAGACAGCCCAGGACTCAACTTGAAGCCATATTTCACGGTGGTCCCCTGATGGAGCTACTGCAGATTCCTGATACCCCACTGGTGATGACGCCATGTGATTTAGACAGCCCAGTACTCAGCTCGAAGCCACGTTTCACGCTGGCCCCCTTGTGGAGCTGTTGCAGATCCCTGATATCCCACTGGTGATCACACCATGGGATTTAGGTGTCCCAGTACTCAGCTTGGAGCAACATTTGACGGTGGCCCTCTTAAGGAGCGACTGCAGATCCCTGATACCCCACTGGTGATCATGCCATGGGATTTAGACAGCCCAGTGCTCAGATTGAAGAGACATTTCATGGTGGGCCTCTTGTGGAGCTACTGCAGATCCCTGATACCCCACCGGTGATCATGCCATGGGATTTAGACAGCCCAGTGCTCAGCTTGAAGAGACATTTCATGGTGGCCCCCTTGTGGAGCTACTGCAGATCCCTGATACCCCACTGGTGATCATTCCATGGGATTTAGACAGCCCAGTGCCCAGATTGAAGAGACATTTCATGGTGGGCCCCTTGTGGAGCTACTGCAGATCCCTGATACCCCACCGGTGATCATGCCATGGGATTTAGACAGCCCAGTGCTCAGCTTGAAGAGACATTTCATGGTGGCCCCCTTGTGGAGCTACTGCAGATCCCTGATACCCCACTGGTGATCATTCCATGGGATTTAGACAGCCCAGTGCTCAGTTTGAAGCCACACTTCACGATGGCCCTCTTATGATGCGAATGCAGATCCCCAATGCCGCATTAGTGATCATGGCATGGGATTTAGACAGCCCAGTACTCAACTTGAAGCCACAATTCACGGTGGCCCCCTTATGGAGCTACTGCAGATCCATGATACCCCAATGGCGATCACGCCATGGGATTTGGAGAACCCAGTACTGAGCTCTGCGGTGACCCCCTACTTAGCTACCATAGACTGCTGATACCTCACTGATGACTACACCGTTGGATCTAGGCAGCCCAGTACTTAACTTGAGCCGGCCGCGGTGGTCTCGCGGTTCTAGGCGCACAGTCTGGAACCATGTGACTGCTATGGTCGCAGGTTCGAATCCTGCCTCGGGCATGGATGTGTGTGATGTCCTTAGGTTAGTTAGGTTTAAGTAGTTCTAAGTTCTAGGGAACTGATGACCTCAGCTGTTAAGTCCCATAGAGCTCAGAGTCATTGAACTTAACTTGAAGGCTCATTTCGCGGTGACCCCCAGTACCCCATTGGTGATCGTGTCGTTGGACAGTCCAGCACTAATCTCGAAGCCTCACTCTCCAGTGACCCCCTCGCTTATCTACTGTGGCGCCTAGGTACGCTGGTGGTCAGAAGAGTACTCTACTCACCTTGAAGCCTCTCTCCCTGGCTGTGCCCTCGCTCAGCTGGAGCAGGCGCCTGGCTAGACCGCGACCTCGGTACCGCGAGTCCACGGACAGGATGCGGCACTCGAAGATCTGGTCGACGCCGTGCGCTGCGAACAGGTCCAGCCGGCGGTTGACGCCGTACAGAAGTCCGAAGATGGTGCGGAACTTGTCGTCCGAGACGGCGGCCAGCCGCTCCTGCGCCTCGGCCAGGTCGCCACGCCGCGACACGCCGTTCAGCGCCACCCCCACCACCTGCGGGCAGCGCGGGAAATGCGTCATTCAACAACGTCTCTGGCCCTGCACATGTGGGACATCAGTGCATGAATTTCCAGATTATTGTACAGCATATTACACACTGTGGCCAAGATGAAAGAGGCCACGTGTTAAACTGAACGTGATCTTTGAAGCTGTCAGAGAGCTGTTATTTCTTAACGCTAGAGCCGCGATTTAGTTACCACTGCTGCTTGTTGTGAGTACAATTCTACAGGAATCGAACAAAAACTTTTAGTTCTGCAAGGTTCGCAGGAGAGCTTCTGTAAAGTTTGGAAGGTAGGAGACGAGGTACTGGCAGAAGTAAAGCTGTGAGGACGGGGCGTGAGTTGTGCTTGGGTAGCTCAGTTTGTAGACCACTTTCCCGCGAAAGGCACAAAGGTCCCGAGTTCTAGTCTCGGTCCGGCACACAGTTGTAATCTATCAGGAAGTTTCATATCAGCGCACACTCCGCTGCAGAATGGAAATCTCATTCTGGAAACATCCCCCAGCCTGCGGCTAAGCCATGTCTCTGCAGTATCCTTTCTTTCAGGAGTGCTACTTCTTCAAGTTTCTCAGGAGAGCTTCTGTAAAGTTTTGGAAGGTAGGAGACGAGGTACTGGCAGAAGTAAAGCTGTGAGGACAGGGCGTGAGTTGTGCTTAGGTAGCTCAGTTTGGCGCCGGCACGGTAGCTCAGCGTGTTCGGTCAGAGGGATAGATGCCCTCTGTAATAAAAAAACTGAGTTAATCGATCAACGACCTTCAACGGATTTTCTACGACGTCCGCTCCGAGCAGGATCAACGAACAAAAGCGAACAAAATGAGACTTAAAAAAAAAAAAAAAGTTGGTCGAGCACTTGCCCGCGAAAGGCAAAGGTCCCGAGATCGAGTCTGGGTCCGGCACACAGTTTTAATCTGCCAGGAAGTTTCAAAAATTTTTATTGTTGAAACATATTTTGGACGTTACCGTTAAAAAGACGTTAAACGAAAGTCAGCTACTCCAGCAAAAAGTGCTGGACAGAAACTGATCACTAAATTTAGAGCAACAGAATCAGTCGTTAACGTCAAAGGGAACCATGTAAAGAAAGTCCGTTGGCCAGAAAATATTGAACGTGTTCACGAGACTATTTTAAGACGTCCACGGAAATCAGCTAGACGTCTATCTGCCCCACAAACAAGAACGTCATGCCAGAATACGTTGAAACTGTTACGTAAGTGAGCGCACAAAATGAGAGCTATGGAAGAATTACAACCTACGTATTATACACAACACTATTGCGAATGGTTACTCACGTATGTTACTCAGGGTTATCTGGATCTAAATATTCACTTCAGCTCAGACTGAGCAGTGTATCGACTCGTGCTACACCTTGTGTTTAGATTGCATTGGTTTTCCTTTTCTTCCCCTGACATGTTGTCTGGCATAAAGTGGCTGCTTGGTTGTCTTTTCCCTCTGCTATCGATATCTGCGTTTGCTTCCGGGAAACTGCTATGGAGGAAGTGAGGTCTCTGACCGGTTGTAACCTCGTGTGGTAGCGCGGGAGTAGGGCCGTTGCGCGCAGAGAGAGTGTGGTGGACACGGGAGGGCAGTGTGGCTCTCCAGTGAGAAGCAGGCGTGGTCGGTTGTACCGAGTCGCCACGTAATGTGTGTCGGTTGTGTGTAACGAGCGGGTGGAGCTGACGGAAGAGCTCCCCGCGTGTTGGTTGAATACAGAATCGCCCCGCGAGTAGTTGCTGTTCACTTCACCTTGGTGTGACGTTAACAAGCTTCTTTAAATCCTCCGTTTCAACACTGGAGTTTAGAAAGAAGACATCTAACGTGAAGGAGAGGTCACGACACGTTGAACAGAAGACGTGAACCCCGGTGACAGAGCGTGTTGTCGCGTGACCGTGGCGTGTTGGGTACACTGGCGACGCGTGCGCGGTCGGATGTGTGGATCCTTGCCATCGGAGGTCGTGTACTGCCTGTCCGAACATAATTGCAAGTTAATTTCGCGGAAGGTGTAATCATTAAGTAATAATTTTGTGTAACCAGCGTCTCTTTTGCCTTGTGGCCTCCGGCGATGGGGTTTCCTGTCCCCGGCACCGGTATAATTGAAGACAGTGATCTTTCCTCCTCCTCTCGTTACTGCCCGATGGGAGGTGTAGTTTTGGCAGTTTAATTGTTTCGCTATTCTGTCGTGTGTTATGAGTAAATTCATGCTTCTTGTTGGTTGATCATATTGCCGCTCATTCAGGACTGTGTGGTGTAATGTTTCCTTGCACGAGGTTAGCTCTAATTCTGTCACCAAGTTAAACCATCTTATAACAAGTTTTCGCTGGCTAAAAGTCGGTACAGTGACCATCCAGAGAGTAGCAATTGTGTATACGGGCGTATTTAAATTGCTCAGTATTCTGCCTAGCCTGAGCATCCCTGAGTGGCTGATTTGTGGTCGCCTTACACGGGTCCGTCAAATCTGTTATGTTCTAATGATATTCCAGGACACTTTTGTATAAATTTTTTTTTAATTTCTTCAAATTTGTAAATTCCTTTTATTGCCATTAATCGTGTGTTTGCTGAGATCTGTTTAATTTTTTTAATGGCGGTGTTGGTAGCTTCACTACCTCACAATACCTTATTAACAAAGTTTTGTATTAACTTTAGTAGCCTATTTAGTAACGTTCTTTAAATTTTTTAAACTGTTGAATTGCTATAAATTACTTGGTTGCCGTTAGCGGCCTGTTTAAAAGGCTGTTTATTGCCGTACTGATAGTTTCTGTAAGATACGAATAAAACATTTGTGAAAATCTCAAGTGGACAGTAGACTACTAGAAATTTGGCCCCGTTTCCCAACTTGTGGTGTGGCTTGTAGTAGCCGTAACCACTGTGTGTGTCACAGACGAAGCGTGGTTTCAAAGGTAAACGGAATATAGGCCTCGATTTCTTTAACAACGCCGTTGACTCTGAAGTGCATGTAACGGAACTGTAGCAACCGTAGAATCTTCTCAAACAAGAAACATCCAAGAAGCAACATGGCCAGAACGTTACAAAAAACGTGTGGTAGAATGAAACGTGCTTCACACACAGTAGTGAAGAAGGCACCGAAATACAATGGGTACACGATTTATACGAGGTGTTGCAAAGCTATTCGTCCAAATTAACGCAGGAGGTATGGAACAACAAAACAACTATACACTGTGCGACATAAACGGAAGTTGCCAGGCGTGTTTCTACGTCTGGAAGATGACGTCTACTCAAATTTCGCGCCAGTCGCATAAGAATGGCGCTTTCAGCACCACTCTTGTTGTTGTTGTTGTTGTTGTTGTTGTGGTCTTCAGTCCTGAGACTGGTTTGGTGCAGCTCTCCATGCTACTGTATCACGTGCAAGCTTCTTCATCGCCCAGTACTTACTGCAACCTACACCCTTGTGAATCCGCTTAGTGTATTCATCTCTTGGTCTCCCTCTACGATTTTTACCCTCCACGCTGCTGCCCTCCAATACTAAATTGGTGATCCCCTGCTGCCACAGAACATGTCCTACCAACGTGCCACAAACTCCTCTTCTCTCCAATTCTATTCAATACCCCCTCATTAGTTATGTGATCTACCCATCTAACCTTCAGCATTCTTCTGTAACACCACATTTCGAAAGCTTCTATTCTCTTCTTGTCCACACTATTTATCGTCCATGTTTCACTTCCATACATGGCTACACTCCATACAAATACTTTCAGAAACGACTTCCTGACACTTAAATCTATACTCGATGTTAACAACGTTCTCTTCTTCAGAAACGCTTTCCTTGCCATTGCCAGTCTACATTTTATATCCTCTCTACATCGACCATGATCAGTTACTTTGCTCCACAAATAGCAAAACTCCTTTACTACTTTAAGTGTCTCATTTCCTAATCTAATTCCCTCAGTATCACCCGACCTAATTCGACTACATTCCGTTATCCTCGTCTTGCTTTTTTTGATGTCCATCTTATATTCTCCTTTCAAGACACTCTCCATTCTGTTCAACTGCTCTTTCAAGTCCTTTTCTGTCTCTGACAGAATTACAAGGTCATCGGCGAACCTCAAAGTTTTTATTTCTACTACATTGATTTTAATACCTACTCCGAGTGTTTCTTTTATTTCCTTTACTGCTTGCTCAATATACAGATTGAATAACATCTCACTCCCTTCCCAACTGATGCTTCGCTTTCATGTCCCTCGACTCTTATAACTGCCATCTGGTTTCTGTACAAATTGAAAACAGCCTTTCGCTCCTCGTATTTTACTCCTGCCACCTTTAGTATTTGGGACAGAGTATTCCACTCAACATTGTCAAAAGCTTTCTCCTAGTCTACAAATGCTAGAAACGTATCTTTGCCTTTCCATAATCTTTCCTCTAAGATAAGTCGTAAGGTCAGTATTGCCTCACGCGGTGCAACATTTCTACGAAATCCAGACTGTTCCCCGAGGTCGGCTTCTACCATTTTTTACATTCTTCTGTAAGGAAATCGTGTTAGTATTTTGCAGCTGTGACTTATTAATCTGATAGTTCGGTAATTTTCACACCTGTCAACACCTGCTTGCTTTCGGATTGGAATTATTATATTCTTCTTGAAGTCTGAGGGTATTTCGCCTGTCTCATAAATCTTGCTCACCAGATGGTAGAGTTTTGTCATGACTGGCTCTCCCAAGGCTATCAGTAGTTCTAATGGAATGTTGTCTACTCCCGGGTCCTTGTTACAACTCAGGTCTTTCAGTGCTCTGTCAAACTCCTCATGCACCACTATGAGGATGCAATAAGGTTGCTTTAAATATACGCTGTAACGGTCGTTACAGTTGGTCGCCTCTCAGTTAGGACGTTGTGAGTTGATACACTATGTGATCAAAGGTATCCGGACACCTGGCTGAAAATGAGTTACAAGTTAGTGACACCACGGGCGCCATGCAGCAGCGCTGCTCAGTGGTTGCTGGAGTACCGGTTATTCTTCGCGTTTCGCCGTCCCTGTTAATACATATCGGGAAAGGGAATACCGCGGATGACTAAATCGGGACTGCTCTATCGGATGGGCACATAAAATTTCACTATAAAGGTGAATTTTTTTGTGACAGGAAAGAAACCCGTTTGTTACCGTCCATACTAGGCATAGAATGAAAGACTTGATGAGCGACATTTGTTTGGGATGACTCCAACTATACAAAAGGAAATCGGAAGTATCCTTCAAAATACCAAAGTAAATACGCCCGATGACTGTTAAGAAGGCCGCCCAGTATACAAATGAGACAACTTCTTAGGTCATCAGTCCCCTAAAACTTAGAACTACTTAAACCTAACTCACCTAAGGACATCACAAACATCCATACCCGAGGCAGGATTCGAACCTGCGACCGTAGCGGTCTCACGGTTCCAGACTGTAGCGCCTACTATCGCTCGGCCACCCCGTCCGCCCCCAGTATACAAGAAAACCGTCAGGTATCTTTACTAAACGAAAAGTCCGCCTGCTAATATTGGTGGTAACGTTCTTGCCTCCCCTGCAGCGGGCCCGGGTTTCGAATCCCGGCCAGGTTGGAGATTTTCTCCGCTCATGGACTGCGTGTTGTGTTGTCATCATCATCATTTCATTCTTGCATAGACAGTTCTCGGTTTACTTGCCGCGTAAAATTTGGATAAAATCCCAAGCTTTCGATGACTACCTCCGTCATGTTTGTCACGGGTAAAACTGACCGGTGAGGCTTCCGCATTTATAAGCCGTGGACGGCTTCTCATTGGCTGGATGATGTCACGGTGAAACCGGCGCGTACTGAGGAGGCGGCCTCTATATCCATAGATTTTCTTTGCGCACTTTATCCAGCGTAGCTTGCAGCGCCATCCAGCGGAACAGGCGGAGAACTGCGAGGAATGTAAGAAGTCTCCCTCTGCGCTCTTTCTTTATCAATTGCGCGCTTCCATGCATTGCTGAGTGCATAACGGGAGTCTCTGTTGAAATTATTTTCACAGAGTCTAATTTCAACTGCTTCCCTGATGACAGAGTCCCAATAGTTTGAAGCGTGACCAAATAGTCTTGTTTCATCGAATAAAATCTTATGTTTATTTAACAACCTGTTCTCGGCCACCGCTGATTTTTTCTAGACACCCGTATTTGAGGTTACGCTGATGTTCCACACAGCGATCAGGAATAGTTCTTATAGCCTGGCCCACATAATTTTTGCCACACTCGCAAGGAATGCTGTAAATTCCCGGCACTCTCAGGCCAAGACTATCTTTCACGGGTCGCAACATTTCCTTAATCTTCGTGGGTGGCCGGAAGACTGGTCTGATTCCCTGCCGGCTCAGGACTCTGCCGATCTTGCTGGTCGTTGCATCGCAGAATGGTAGCCGCGCAATGTGTTGGACCTCTTGATCTGTTCGAATCGCGTCCTTCCTTGGTTGCTTCGCCAGAGTAGATCTGATATCACGATCGGAAAATCCATTTTTTTGTGAATACCGTCGTCAGATGGTTAATCTCGGAGCTGAGATGATCCTTGTCCGAAATAGTCCTTGCTCTGTGCACCAAGGTATTCAGCATAGCTCTCTTCTGAGCTGGGTGGTGAAAACTACGCGCGTTTAGATATAAATCTGTATGTGTCGGTTTTCTGTACACAGAATGTCCGAGACGTCCATCTGATTTTCGCTCCACCAGCACATCTAAGAAGGGCAACTTCCCATCCTTCATCGAAAGCTTGGGATTTTATCCAAATTTGACGCGAAAGATTTCGTAGTCATATCATTGCATTCTGATTATCAGCACGCAAGTCACCCAATGTGGCGTCGCCTGAAATAAGACTTGCGCTTGGCGGCCGAACCCGAATGGGACCTCCCGAATGACAATGCCATACGGTCATTTCATTTCACTAAAGGAAAACTAAAAACGGAAAGCACGGATTGAAAACGGCGTACAAGAGGAATGAAGACTTTCGCCTACATTGTCCATTCGGTACATCTACATCCATACTGCGCAAGCCACCTGACGGTGTGTGGCGGAGGGTACCCTGAGTACCTCTATCGGTTGTCCCTTCTATTCCAGTCTCGTTTTGTTCGTGGACAGAAGGATTGTCGCTATGCCTCTGTGTGGGCTCTAATCTCTCTGATTTTATCCTCATGGTCTCTTCGCGAATCTTCGGTGAAGGTATGTTCCCGAAACTTTAACAAAAGCCCGTACCGAGCTACTGAGCGTCTCTCCTGCAGAGTCTTCCACTGGAGTTTATCTATCATCTCCGTAACGCTTTCGCGATTACTAAATGATCCTGTAACAAAGCGCGCTGCTCTCCGTTGGATCTTCTCTATCTCTTCTATCAACCCTGTCTGGTACGGATCCCACACTGTTGAGCAGTATTCAAGCAGTGGGCGAACAAGCGTACTGTAACCTACTTCCTTTGTTTTCGGATTGCATTTCCTTAGGATTCTTCCAATGAATCTCAGTCTGGCATCTGCTTTACCGACGATCAACTTTATATAATCATTCCATTTTAAATCACTCCTAATGCGTACTCCCAGATAATTTATGGAATTAACTGCTTCCATTTGCTGACTTGCTATTTTGTAGCTAAATGATAAGAGATCTTTCTTTCTATGCTTCTATACGAAGAAGATGCTACGAAAGAATGTTGAAGAAAAATTCAACAGTGATATCAAAGTTCAGACTGAAAGAGTATCAATGAGAAGATCCGCTGGTATCACTGCTATCCTTGTTGAAAATGAAAAATAAAAAAATAAAACATTACGGGACTTGCTGGACGGAGTAAACATTATGATGAGTACAGAGAATCGTTTGAAAGTAAGGCGAAGAAAGAAGAAAGCTTGAGAAGTACCAGAAACAAGACTAGCGACTGCCTTAGCATCGAAATTGATGGACTTCTGCTACCTTGGAAGTAAAATAACACGTGACGTAGGAACCAAGGAGGATAAATCGCTCTGAGCACTATGGGACTCAACATCTGAGGTCATCAGTCCCCTAGAAATTAGAACTACTTAAACGTAACTAACCTAAGGACATCACACACATCCATGCCCGAGGCAGGATTGGAACCTGCGATCGTAGCAGTCGCGCGGTTCCAGACTGTAGCGCCTAGAACGGCTCGGCCACTCTGGCCGGCGAGAACAGACATAGAGGGTGTTCCCGGGCAAGCGAAGTCTACTAGTATCCAACAAAAGCCTTTATGTGAGGAAGAAACTTCTAAAAATGTAAGTTTGGAGCACTGCATTTTATGATAATGAATAATGGACTGTGGGAAAAATTGGAAACGAAATGAACTTAATCGTCCGAGATGTGATACTTTAGAAGGATATCCAGAATTAAGTGGACAAATAGGAGAGGAAGAGGTTCTCCAAACAATCATCAAAGAAAGGAAAACACTGACGAGAAGAAAGGACAGGATGACAGGACCTCAGGGAATAGCTTCCACAGTTATAAAGAGATCTGCGGATGATAAAAACTGTAGGAGTAGAGAGAGAGATTGGAGTGCAGCCAAAAGATAAATGAAGAAAGGGCACAAGTGCTACAGGCAAGGAGAGGAATTAGAGATGAAACTAGCCACAAGGCTGATGATGTGATTTAGGTTTTCCGTGATTTCCCTAAATCGTTTCAGGCAAATGCCGGGATGGTTCCTTTGAAAGGGCACGGCCGATTTCCTTCCCAATCCTTCCCTAACCCGAGCTTGCGCTCCGTCTCTAATGACCTCGTTGTCGACGGGATGTTAAACACTAACCACCACCACCACCATCCAGAAGAGCCTCTACCTCAGTGTGCTGTGCGCAAGCTTCTTCAGCCTTGCCTACGATGTTGTTGTTGTGTTCTTCAGTCCGCTACTCTATCCTGTGCAAGCTTCTTCATCTCCCAGTACTTACTGCAACCTACATCCTTCTCAATTTCCTTAGTGTATTCATGTCTTGGTCTCCCTATACGATTTTTACCCTCCACGCTGCCGTCAAATGCTAAATTTGTGATCCCTTGATGGCTCAGAACATGTCCTACCAACTAGTCCCTTCTTCTTGTCAAGTTGTGCCACAAACACCTCCCCAGTTCTATTCAATACATCCTCATTAGTTACGTGATCTACCCATCTAACCTTCCTCTGCAGATACTGCTCCGAAGACGATGCTCGCTTACCCTACAGGTTTATACAAGGCCACACAGCGAAGCTTACCCTTTTACATGTCGACTGTGTGTTTCTCTGGCCTTTCTGACGCGCACGCTCCCGGGATTTTGCTCGAGCATCGGAGGCTCACCTGCCCGGTGTCTGTGTCCATGGCCATCCAAGACAGCCTGTCCCTCAGCGTACTGAGTGCATGCTCTTCCAGCTCGGCGTGTGGTTCTCCAGGCTGGCAGAGCCGCACCGAGCAGTTGAGGGGCTCGTCGGCGAAGAAGTTGTCCCGCAGGTGCTTGATGACGTCGTCGTACCGAGCCTCTGGGATCGGCGAGAAGTCGATCCCTGGAAAGCTGGCCATCGTCGGTGCTTTCCTGCAACAAAAAAGGGCGAGGAACCCACGTTTACCAATGATGTAGCATACTGGGATGTAACGTGGCACAGACTTTTGAGGTTCCATGCAGTATTCTTTGTTTCATACGGTATCCAGAAAGCACTATTTTCCATTTATGGCTAAACGCCACATTGTTCACACTTTGTCTGTGAACGACTCAATACCATGTCGGTTCCTATGAGTTGGAACATACACTACTGGCCACTAAAATTGCTACTCCAGGAAAAAATGCAGATGATAAACGGCTATTCATTGGACAAATACATTACACTAGAACTGACATCACATTTTCACACGGTTTAGGTGCATAGATCCTCAGAAATCAGTATCCAGAACAACCACTTCTGGCCGTAATAACGGCCTTGATACGGCTGGGCATTGAGTCAAACAGAGCTTGGATGGCGTGTACAGGTACAGCTGCCCATGCAGCTCCAACACGATACCACAGTTCATCAAGTACTGACTGGCGTATTGTGACGATCCAGTTGCTCGGCCACCATTGACCAGACGTTTTCAACTGGTGAGACATCTGGAGACTCTGCTGGCCAGGGCAGCAGTCGAACATTTTCTGTATCCAGAAAGGCCCGTACCGAACCTGCACATGCGCTCGTGCATTACCCTGCTGAAATGTAGGGTCTCGCAAGGACCGAATGAAGAGTAGAGCCACGGGTCGTAACACATATGAAATGTAACGTCCACTGTTCAAATCGCCGTCAATACGAACAAGAGGTGACCCATACGTGTAACCAGTGGCACCCCATACCATCATGCCGGGTGATACGCCTGTATGGCGATGACGAATACACGATTCCAATGTGCGTTCACCGCGATGTCGCCAAACACGGATGCGACCATCATGATGCTGTAAACAGAACCTGGATTCATCCGAAAAAATGACGTTTTGCCATTCGTGCACCCAGGTTCGTTGTTGAGTACACCATCGCAGGCGCTCCTGTCTGTGATGCAGCGTCAAGGGTAACCGCAGCCGTTGTCTCCGAGCTGATAGTCCATGCTGCTGCAAACGTCGTCGAACTGTTCGTGCAGATGGTTGTTGTCTTGCAAACGTCCCCATCTGTTGACACAGGGATCGAGACGTGGCTGCACGATCCGTTACGGCCGTGTGGATAAGATACCTGTCATCTCGACTGCTAGTGATACGAGGCCGTTGGGATCCAGCACGGCGTTCCATATTACCCTCCTGAACCCACTGATTGAATATTCTTCTAACAGTGATCGGATCTCGACCAACGAGAGCAGCAATGTCGCGATACGATAAACCGCAATCGCGATAGGCTAAATCCGACCTTTATCAAAGTCGGAAACGTGATGGCACGCATTTCTCCTCCTTACACGAGGCATCACAACAATGTTTCTTCAGGCAACGCCGGTCAACTGCTGTTTGTGTATGAGAAATCGGTTGGAAACTTTTCTCGTGTCAGCACGTTGTAGGTGTCGCCATCGGCGCCATTGCTCTGTGTATGCTCTGAAAAGCTAATCATTTGCATATCACAGCATGTTTTCCCTGTTGGTTACATTTCGCGTGTGTAGCACGTCATATTCGTGGTGTAGCAATTGTAATGGCCAGTAGTATAGTATCTGAAAAGTGGCTAAACCACTCATTGTTCACACTTTGTCTATGAACAACTGAATTCCATGTGGGTCCCTATGAGTTGGAACATACAATGAGAGGAAACATTCCTTTTACAGATAATGTGTCAAATAAACATCGACAGAAAACTCAAAGTAGTTTGCAGATAGATTTTTTTTGGGTGAAGCCAGGGACAATGGTTAGAGATGCCATGTACATTGCATCAACTATTATTTGGGAACACAAGATCACAAGCCAGTGGTCTGACTACGTGACGTTTATTCCTAAATTTCTCTGTTCACAGGAATAAATCCCAAGTTTTTCAATTAAGTGAATGAGACAATAGCAGACGTGATTGGTGGATGTAATGCATGTGGTGCACACGAATAGAGAAGTTGACTTCGTTCGGAGTAGACTAAATTAACCTGTCTCAGAAAACATTTAATGCCCCTTAAGATAGGCAACACAGCTTACATAATCTGCACCCATAGGACATGATGGAAGATGGTTTACCTATCTTAATCTCCATGAAATACAAGGAAAGGTGAAAACGTTTCCGGTTGAGAGCCTTGATGCAGCTTATGCACAACGCGACTCTGGTGTGGGTGTATAAGAACCGACAGGTAGCCAAGGGGTTATTAGTATAACAGCCATGCTTTTCCGAGGTAAACTATTTTTGTGTTCTTGGAGTTTTCAGTCCAAAGACTGGTTTGACGCAGGTCTCCATGCTACTCTATCCTGTGCATACCTCTTTGTCTCCGAGTAACTACTGCAACCAACACACTTCTGAATGTGCTGACTATATTCATCTGTTGTTTTCCTTCTACGATTTTTACCCCACACGCTTCCCTCCAGTACTAAACTGGCGATGCCTTGATGCCTCAGAATGAGTCGTAGCAAACAACCCCTTCTTCTAGTCATATTGCACCTCAAATTTATTATTTCCGCAATTCTATTCAGTACCTCCTCACTAAATAGTGATCTACCCTTCTAATGTTCAGCATTCTTCTGTAGCACCACATCTGAAATGCTTATATTTTTTTCTTCTCTAAACTGTTTATCGTCCACTGTTTCATTTCCATACATGACTATACTACATACAAATACTTTCAGAAAGGATTTTCTGATACTTAAATCTATAATCGATGTTAGCAAATTTCTGTTCTCCAGAAACGGTTTTCTTGTCATTGCCAGTCTACATTTTATGCCCTCCCTACTTCGACCATCAAGTTATTTTGATTCCCAAATAGCAAAACTCATCCACTACTTTAAGTGTCTCATTTCCTAATCTAATTCCCTCAACAGCGCCTGGTTTAATTCGGCTACATTCCATCATCCTCGTTTTGCTTTCGTTGATGTTCATCTTACATTCTCCTTTCAAGACACTGTCCATTCCGTTCAACTGCTCTTCTACGTCCTTTGCTGTCTCTGGCATAATAACAATGTCAGCGGCAAACCTTGAAGTTTTTATTTAATCTCCCCAAACTTTAGTTCCTACTCCATATTTTCCTTTTGTTTCTTTTACTGCTTGCTCAGTATAAAGACCTTAGATGTTAAGTCCCACAGTGCTGAGAACCATTTGAACCATTTTTTAGTTAGAGAAATTTCAAAACTTAATCATAAAGCTACTTGTGGGGTACGTCGCAACCTCAGTAGTGTTGTTCTCAGGTGATACTGTGGTGAGTGAGGAAGCTACGAAGCTGTAAAACTGTACTGAACTGTGGAAAAACCTGGAGAGCTTCGACGATTCCTAGAGGAAGCTGCAGTTATCCGTGAACGCAGGTAAATGTAACATACCGCGCATAAATAGACGGAAAGACACCTTACTGTTTCAATTTCGCTATTGACAAACCGGGGGGTAGCCATCCAGAGAGATCTGAAGCACCGGGTGATCAAAAAGTCAGTATAAATTTGAAAACTTAGTAAACCACGGAACAATGCATATAGAGAGGTAAAATTGACACACATTCTTGGAATGACCTGGGGTTTTATTAAAACCCAAAAAAAAAAAATTGATAGATGCGTGAAAGATCTCTTGCGCGCGTCGTGTGCTCAGCCGCCACTTTCTGCATGCTTGGCCTCCCAGGTTCCCAGACCTCAGTCCGTGCGATTATTGGCTTTGGGGTTACCTGAAGTCGCAAGTGTATCGTGATCGACCGACATCTCTAGGGCTGCTGAAAGACAACATCCGACGCCAATGCCTCACCACAACTCCGGACATGCTTTACACTGCTGTTCATGACATTATTCCTTGACTACAGCTATTGTTGAGGAATGATGGTGGACATATTGAGCATTTCCTGTAAACATCATCTTTGCTTTGTCTTACTTTGTTATGTTAATTATTGCTAGTGTGATCAGATGATGCACCATCTGTAGTACATTTTGTGAACTTTTATAATTTTTTAGTTCTAATAAAACCCCATGTCATTCCAAGCGTGTGTGTCAATTTGTACCTCTCTATCTACATTATTCCGTGATTTATTCAGTTTTCAAATTTATACTGACTTTTTGATCACCCGGTATAAGAATCAAAAAATTAGGTACTAGGAGAAGCTGAGAGCAAAGCTCAATTGTACTGAAAGAAACCGAACGGAAGTCATCTAGGGGTGAAAACCTCCATCGCGATTACCACAGATGGGCCAGTCAGGACCGACCGACAACCGTGTCATCCTCATCCATTGGCATCATCTGGATTCTGTATGGAGGGCCCTTGGTCAGCGCACCGCTCTCAGAGCTGTTGTTGGTTTAGCAGACCATGGAGCCGCAACTGCTCACTCAAGTACTCACACAGCGTCTCATTTTGCGTCACAGGGCTCAGTGGATGACGTCCCAGTCCGCCCACCGAGGAAAAGTCTCTGGCGTTATACGGAACTGAACCAGTGCCCTCCTGAGGCAGTCAGCCACGATGACTACTTCTTGGTACGGAGTCTGCCACTGTAAGAGGCTTACGAAACACTACTACCGCCGATTCGTATTGGTTATCAGTCTGTGTCCCTTACCAGGTAGGACTAAGATAAGAAATGGAGAAGATACAACTAAAGGTGGCTCGTTGTGCCACAGAGTTATCTGGTAAATGCGACAACATTACCGTGATACTCAACCTTCAGTGGTGGGCGCTATCAAGACATGCGTTGTCTATCATGGACAAGTTAAAATTTTGAGCGCGAGCGTTCTGATGAATGGAGCAACGCATTAGCCTCCGTAGATCTCGTGAAATGTCCGCTACGGAAAAAACTGATGAAATTGGACCAATTACTGCAGGTTAACGGCCCTTTTCTCTCGAACGAAACAGGTGTGTAGATGAGCACTGCGCAACAGAATCAAACTATCACTTTTTCGAAACTCCGTCATTTCTCCCACTGTGACACAGAGGTCACAGCTCAAAGTTCATGTGAGGCGTAAGGTGGGTTAACGACATCACCTTGCAAACAAATTGCCTTACAGCTCAGACCGATACCATCTCGGACGCGATCTACCATGAGCAGGCCGCACAACCCTCCCCTTTACCCACATCTCACAAACTCGCTGCTGCTTGCTGTACCGCTGCTGTGTCCCGATGCTAATACTGGCTCTAAATCTGATTGTCTAGGGGTTAAAAGATGAGGCCCAGTGTTTTTGATGTGCTTTTGATGATAAATAATGAGCGGAACCAACAAATATTTGAACCTCAAATATTTATTACTCTGGTGGCCATCTTAATTCCACTGTCCACCAAAGACAATGGCACAACACCTAGTAGTACTTCTTTTACATGTTCTTTGCGATGTTTATCCACCTCGAACAATAACACACATACTGACTTTACCAAAGTGACATTCAGACTCCGCTCCCGACTCTTCTTGCTGCTTGTATTTATAACCTTGTCAAGGAACTACTAAAAAGAGATATATTTTATAAGTCACATGTACATCTTTTATCGTAATTCGTACAGAAAAGTTAATAATTCAAATCGAGTGACATAGTTTAACAGGTTATTAAAATGACAGACAGATTCGTTGAATTGACAGAATAATTCTTTGTTTCAAAAAGGACGTTTTTTAGAAGTTTGTCAACTGACTCCTCTAATCTGCATAAATAAGTAAATAACATGAATTATTAAGAATTACATCGGTTTTCGTCTAGAATAGGAGTGTTTACGTGAATACTGAGTGAATACGGTCCTAGTGAACAAATAGGTTTCACTGGGTGATTTTATTTAAGGAGGTCCAAAATACGTAAGTTGGAGACTATCTTTCGTACTTCATACTGATTATTCAAGATGAACTTAGTGTTTTTACATGATGACATTTGCTGTATCAGTGATCAAGTGATATTAGCGTTTGTGTGGGTCAGTTATTTAATATAATTTAATTGGTTGACTGTTTATGGAGATTTGTTATACAATCACTGTTAACATACACAATAACTTTTCTATAATCATAAATATTTGTTAAACTGGTTGAATTTGGAGGGTATCGCATACTTCGTTAAAGTAAAGCCTTCACTGGGTTCCGTTACAACCAACAACCCCACTAAATGTGATCTGACTGCTTTGGAGTTGGGGTGCGACTAAAATTTCACTTCTGTGTACGAGACGAAGAGCGTTCAAAACCATTCGACTGAATTTTAGTATGACCCGAAGCAGTAAACAAACCACACTGACGGACCCAAATGTCTACCACATTTAAAATTGCAGTTGACACACAAAGTCCCTTGGTTCAAGAATCATGACAGAAGGTTGTGTAAATGGAAGAACCCTGGAGATACTAAAAGGTTTCAGATAGATTACATAATGGTAAGACAGAGATTTAGGAACAAGATTTTAGACTGTAAGACATTTCCAGGGGCAGATGTGGACTCTGACCACAATCTACTGGTTATGAACTGTAGATTAAAACTGAAGAAACTGCAAAAAGGTGGGAATTTAAGGAGACGGGACCTGGATAAACTGATTAAACCAGAGGTTTTACAGAGTTTCAGGGAGAGCATAAGGGAACAATTGACAGGAATGGGGGAAAAAATACAGTAGAAGAAGAATGGGTAGCTCTGAGGGATGAAGTAGTGAAGGCAGCAGAGGATCAAGTAGGTAAAAAGACGAGGGCTAGTAGAAATCCTTGGGTAACAGACTAAATATTGAATTTAATTGATGAAAGGAGAAAATATGAAAATGCAATAAATGAAGCAGGCAAAAAGGAATACAAACGTCTCAAAAATGATATCGACAGGAAGTGCAAAATGGCTAAGCAGGGATGGCTAGAGGACAAATGTAAGGGTGTAGAGGCTTATCTCATTAGGGGTCAGATAGACACTGCCTACAGGAAAATTAAAGACACCTTTGGAGAAAAGAGAACCACTTGCATGAATATCAAGAACTTTGATGGAAACCCAGTTCTAAGCAAAGAAGGGAAAGCAGAAGGGTGGAAGGAGTATATAGAGGGTCTATACAAGGACCATGTACTTGATGACAATATTACGGAAATGGAAGAGGATGTAGATGAATATGAAATGGGAGATATGACACTGCTTGAAGAGTTTGACAGAGCACTGAAAGACCTGAGTCGCAACAAGGCCCTCGGAGTAGACAACATTCCATTAGGACTGCTGACAGCCTTGGGAGAGCCAGTCCTGACAAAACTCTACCATCTGGTGAGAAAGATGTATGAGACAGGCGAAACACCCTCAAACTTCAAGAAGAATATAATAATTGCAATCCAAAAGAAAGCATGTGTTGACAGATGTGAAAATTACCGAACTAAAAAATAAGTCACAGCTGCAAAATAGTAACGCCAATTCTTTACACGTGAATGGAAAAACTGATAGAAGCCGACCTCGGGGAAGATCAGTTTGGATTCCATAGAAATGTTGGAACACGTGATGCAATACTGACCCTACGACTTATCTTGGGAAGAGAGTGAGACAGGGTTGTAGCCTATCCCCGATGTTATTCAATCTGTGTATTGAGCAAGCAATAAAGAAAAGAAAACATGGGAGCAGGTATTAAAATCCATGGAGAAGAAATAAAAACTTTGAGGTTCGCCGATGACATTGTAATTCTGTCAGAGACAGCAAAGGACTTGGAAGAGCAGCTGAACGGAATGGACAGTGTCTTGAAAGGAGGGTATAAGATGCACATCAACAGAAGTAAAACGAGGATAATGGAATGTAATCGAATTAAGTCAGGTGATGATGAGGGAATTAGATTAGGAAATGAGGCACTTAAAGTAGTAAAGGAGTTTTGCTATTTGGGGAGCAAAATAACTGATGATGGTCGAAGTACAGAGGATATAAAATGTAGAATGGCAATGGCAAGGATAGCGTTTCTGAGGAAGAAAAATTTGTTAACATCGAGTATTGATTTAAAAGTTTCTGAAAGTATTTGTATGGAGTGTAGCCATGTATGGAAATGAAACGTGTACGATAAATAGTTTAGACAAGAAGAGAATAGAAGCTTTCGAAATGTGGTGCTACAGAAGAATGTTGAAGACTAGATGGGTAGATCACATAACTGATGAGTAGGTATTGATTAGAATTGTGGAGAATAGGAGCTTGTGGCACGACAAGAACAAGGGACTGGTTGGTAGGACATGTTCTGAGGCATCAAGGGATCACCAATTTAGCATTGGAGGGCAGCGTGGACGGTAAAAATCGTAGAGGGAGCCCAAGAGATGAATACACTAAGCAGATTCAGAAGGATGTAGGCTTCAGTAGGTACTGGGAGATTAAGAAGCTTGAACAGGATAGAGTATCATGGAGAGCTGCATCAAACCAGTCCCAGTACTGAAGACCACAACAACAACAACATACGGGACGAACATCTTTCAAAATCATTCTACTGAATGTCAGTATGACCCGAAGCAGTAAACAGACCACACTGACGGACCCAATTGGTTCTACACTGTGTACTACATTTAAAATTGTAGTTGCCATCCCAAGTCCGAAGGGGTCAGATTCCATTCAAGGGCGTATCTGTCCAACCATGTCCTTAGAGATGGGTTGAATCTTCTGGGGATATCAGCAGTCTCAAAGATCGTCAAGAAAGTCGTTATGTTGGGAATCACAACCGCGAAATGTATGTAAACGATCGCGACAGGAAAAGGAGTGGTTTTATCGACGCACTCTGTGCCACGTGCTGTGGCAATTTCCTGCCGATTCTGAGCAGAGGTGTGTCTGAAGTGATTTCCTCGACCACCCATAAGAAGACATGGTCACCTCAGTGTTGGACGTCGCGGTTCTGAAGTACATTGCAGAGGCGTCAAGAGAGGATGTAAGATAAGGGCAGAGGGGAGAGGTGTGGCGACCTTTCCATCGTGTGGTACGTCCACAGTACCGTCGGGCAGAGTTGCTGGAAACTTTGGTGCCCAGGTTATATCACATGAGCCTCTGAGCTGTGCCCTTTTTTCCGAATGTCTCAAGCGCCTGAGAACCCACGGTGACGACTCAAGGCACCAGACTCCTACACCTTTGCAGAGGAGGGTTGTAGGTACCTTCGTGACAAATTTAGAAATTATGCCACGCAAGAGGAGAATTGAAATGGTTCCGTAAAAGATTCTTTAATATTGACGTGCAGTTATATCTACATCCACATTTGTGATCGGCAAATGTGTGTCGTTAAGCTCTAGTACACACATAAAATAAACAGTTTTGCATCACCTAGATTCAACATATCATTTCCACCCTTTTTATTACTCAAGAAAACCACACATTGCACGTTGTACCACAATACAGCGATACCTGCATAGGTGGTGGTCCAGATTGCTGTACACACTGGTACACCTAACACCCACAAGCACGTCGTCCTGTACTGATGTATGCCTGTATTCGTCGTGGCATACTATCAAGGTACTGGTGGTCCAGATTGTTCCACTCCTCAATGGTGATTCGGCGTAGATCGCTCAGAGTGCTTGGTGGGTCACGTCGTCCATAAACAGCCCTTTTCAATCTATCCCAGACATATTCAATAGGATTTATGTCTGGAGAACATGGTGACCACTTTGGTCAAGCGATGTCATTATCCTAAGGGAAGTCATTCAAAAGATGTGCAGGATGGAGCGCGAATTGTCGTCCGTGATGACGAATGCCTCGCCAATATGCTGCCGATATCGTTGCACTATCGGTCGGAGGATGGCATTCACGTATCGTACAGCCTATAAGGCGCCTTCCAGGACCACAAGCAGCGTACGTCGGCCCCACATCATGCCACCCCAAAACAGCAGGGAGCCTCCACTTTGCGGCACTCGCTGGACAGTGTGACTAAAGTGTTCAGCCTGACTGGGTTACCACCATACACATCTCCTACGAATGTCTGGTTGAAGTCATATGCGACTCTCATCGGTGAAGAGAATATGATGCCAATCCTGAGCGGTCCATTCGGCGTGATGTTGGGCCCATCGCTGCATGGTGTTGTAGTTGCAAAGATGGACGTCGGGAGTGAATTTAGGCACCATGCAGCCTATTGCGCAGTTTGAGTCGTAACATAACGGCCTGTGACTGCAGAAAAGCATTATTCATCATGGTGGCGTTGCTGTCAGAGTTCCTCCAATGTATAGGAAGCGGTAATCCACTGGGGACTTTGGGCAGCCTGAGCGAAGCATGTCGCCGATAGTGCCTGTCTCTCTTTTTCTCCTCCATGTCAGAACAACATCGCTTTGAAACGTACTGGCAGATTAAAACTGTGTGCTGGACCGAGACTCGAACTCGGGACCTTTGCCTTTCGCGGGCAAGTGCTCTACCAAGCTGCGAGGACGGGCTGTGAGTCCTGCTTGGGTAGCTCAGATGGTAGAGCACTTGCCCGTGAAAGGCAAAGGTCCCGAGTTCGAGTCTCGATCTGGCACACAGTTTTAATCTGCCAGGAAGTTTCATATCAGCGCACCTCCATGCAGAGTGAAAATCTCATTCTGGAAACATTGCTTTGGTTCACTTCGAGACACATGGACAATTTCTTTGTTGAGAGTCCTTCCTGACACAAAGCAACAAGGCGGACGCGATCGAACCGCGGTACTGACCGTCTAGCCATGGTCGAACTACAGACAACACGAGCCGACTGGAACTGACCGGCTGTCGGACCCCTTCCGTCTAATAGGCGCTGTTCATGCAAGGTTGTTTACATCTTTGGGAGGGAAGTAGTGCATTGCTCCATTCATCAGAACGTCTATTCTCTGACCTGTAACCCTGCGTGATAGAGGCAATGCGTTTCTTGCAGCGTCTGGCACTGGAATTTGTTGAGTGTCTGCTTAATGTTGACGCGTTTGCTAGACGATCCTGTGTTGAAACGAGCCAGATTTTTCTGTATATTCTCCAATTCCTATATTAATCCTACCTGGAAAGGGGCCCAGACTGATAAATAACGAGAATCGGTCGTACAAGTGTTTTCTAACCCCCTTTTGTCGTACTGGCCGCCTTCGTACCCTGTTCTCACCATGCCTGACTGGCACGAAGATGATCTGGGTTCAATGCCCGATAATACCAGAGACTTTTGGTCGGTATGAGGGGTGGAACGGTGTCCATTCAGCCTCGTGACGACACCTGAGGAGCCACGGTCTGCTGAACCATCAACGGACAGGAGGGTGTAGTGCTGAACACAGGCCCCTTCATACAGCGTCCAGATAGCGCCAATGGGTTAGGATGGCACGGCGGTCGGTCGGACCCATTTGGCTCTTATGTGGCCACAACTGCGGGGCTTTTTTTCTTTTCCCGATGCTTAGCTAAATCTCGTTCTCATTCTTCCAGTAAAATCTGTCTGGTATCAACTTTTCCTAGTGTTTGTTTTACGTGATTATCACACTTCGGATCACTCTGGACGGTTACTGCCACAGTTTCCGGTGACTTCTGGTCAATACACAGTAAGGGATCTTTCCATCTGCTTATGCACACTGTTACATTTAGATGCGTTCCTGGTCAGCTGAAAGCCTCTCCACCAACCGTCCACCGTATGAAGGTTTTTGGGTTCGCTACAGTTTTACGGCTCCGGAGCTTTTCTGTATACCACAGTATCACCTGCAAAAAGTGCAACTGAGGTTCCGACGTAATCCAACCACGAGCTTTATGATTCCGTTTTTGAGATTACTTGGCGTTCTCATTTTCTCCTCGTGGTCTTTCTTCCTCCTTTTTCTTCCCATTTTCGTGGCAGTTTCGTCCCCCATCTGCACTTTCCATCTGTCAGTTTACTGTCTGTCTGACTTTCTGTGCACAACTTTCGAGGAATTTACATGGCCTGTTGATAGTTATGGCGGTATACACTGCTTCTGGCGTGGTAGTTGCGGTACAGTAACCCATTTTTGTATTTGTCGAGAGGTCGTACGTGGGTGACATCTCCCGTAGGTTCTCTTGAGTTCCTGTACGCGAATTCTCTGCGCTGTTTCTTCTCGCCAGTAGGTTCAACGATCTCGGGTAGGTTATTGACGTACGGGACTCTCTCATTTTGAAAATACCTCTGTGCACGATGTAATTATTTTGATCTTGTCGAGATAGGCTTTCTGACAGTAATTGTCTACATGGGAGACTGAGGTATATTTCTATATTTTTCACTGCTCATGGACTACTCAAATTTGGCAACTCGAGCTGCATAATGGGCGTAATCTTGAAGCACCTGCCAATTCTGGTTTTAAGAAATTTCCATGATGTTCTACCATCGGTCAAATCTGTGACCATTCCTGCTGCCCATTTTTCCTGTACGTTCAGTGTGTCTCTGGTGAACCTATTTGCACTGGAGCAGTTATCTGAAATGGGTATGTGAGCTGCATAAACAACGCGCTGCAAGTCACCTCGGCGGACAATGATATTTTGAGTAACCATTCCCCCTCTCTTGCTCCGTCCGTTTCGAATCTAGCGACTGATGACGACCAACCAACAGCGGTAGCAGGCATTTCAACCAATAACCCCTTCTCCAGCATCAGTGTGTAATAGTGCCTTTCTATCCAATGGCGATGGACTGCCAATGGTATCCACAGGAGATGAGCTACCAACGCCCCTTCTTCTGTATTAGCCTATGACTACGGCCCACCAATGGTAGCCATTTGAATTTTAACCAATACTATCACTTCTCCAGCACAAACGCCAGAAAACTCCCCCTTTACAAGTGGACGCGACAATCGTCTCTGACAGTGTTCTAGCAGTAGTGGACACCAAATGGGCCTGAGGAAGATCCCAGCAGACGGATCGAAACGTCGAAAATTTTAGAAGAAACTTGACGCGGCCTAATAACCCAGACGATTTTAACTTCAGTGACTACGGCCTCGAAAGCCTGAAAACTTACATGTTGTTATGTAGCTCTGCGTGCCTTCTCCACTGACTCAATTACCAGTGCAACCTGGATACGAAGTTATGTCTGGCGCCTGTTTCACCTACGGCTGAGCTTATGTGATAAGTGCTTCTAATATCCCCACAAATTGTTACACTGAGATATTTGTGATATATGGGTGAAGGCGAATGAGCACTTTGGGGATGGTGAAGCTGGTGCACAGTTCGCGAGCCACTGTCGTGAGCATCTGTGGAAAGTGTTTAAAACGAGTAGCTGACAAGGTGTTGGAAGTTCACGGCTCATCAGAGAACATGAAAGTCCGAGACTTGCCCTCTCTGGAAAGTAGGATAGGTGGCAGTCAGTGGCAGTTATGACGACAGAGTACATCGCTGGAGCAGGAATAAGCTCTTCGGGCCACATCGTTCCGTGAACATTGATGAACGTCGCACACCGCAACAGATGGCCCTCAGGGTGAATTAGTTCCCATGTTGACCCAATGATACTGTCAACAAGATTTCAGTGGGCACAGGATCAGCAAGATTGTGTGGGTCAAAGTAGCCTGACAGGTCACGTCTGGCTGGGTACGCCATCATCGGCGCGAACGGCTGCCCCAAACATGCACTGCGCTACTTAAGCAGGTCTGAGGGGACAGTATTTTTTTATTTTTTTTAGTCGTCACGCTTCTGACTCGTTTGATGCGGTCACTACGAATTCCTCTCCTGTCCCAAACCCTTCCTTTCGGAGAAGCATTTGCAACCTGCTCCTCACTTATTTCGTGTCTGTATCACCAATGAGATACATCCAGCAAATAATGGGGGGCGCAGGTTGCAAGTGCTGGCCTGACATAAGAAGGTTGGCATAGGAGAGGAATTTACACAGGACGGTATCAAACTAGTCAGAAGATTGATGATTAAAAAAACTGCCCAATCTCTGCCTTTCTCTGCAGTTTTCACCCTCAACAGCTCCTTCTAGCACTATGAAAGTTATTCCATGTCTTAAGAAATGCCCTATCATCCTGTCCATCGTTCTTGTCATCGTTTTCCATATTTCCTTTCCTCTCCGACAATGTGTAAAACCTCCTCATTCTCTACAACAGTCCACCTAATTTTTTAAATTCTTCTTCAGCACCACATTTAAAATGGCTCGGAGCACTATGGGACTTAGGTCATCAGTCCCCTAGACTTAGAACTACTTACACCTAACAACCCTAAGGACATCACACACATCCATGCCCGAGGCAGGATTCGAACCTGCGACCGTAGCGGTCGCGCGGTTCCAGACTGTAGCGCCTAGAACCGCTCGGCCATCTCGGCCGGCCATCTAAAATGCTTCGATTGTCTTCTGTTCCGGGTTTCTCATGTCCCTCTGTCATTGAGTATTGTACTCCAAGTATACTTCCTCAGACATTTATTCCTCAAAGTAAGATCAGTGTTTGGTACTAGCAGACTTTTCGTGGTGAGGAAAGCTGTTTTTATTACTGAAAGTCTGCCTTTTATGTCTTCCTTGCTCCGTCCGTAATGCGCTATTCTCCTGCCTAGGCAGCAGAATTCTGTAACTTCATGTACTTCGTCATCACCAATTATGATGTTAACTTTCCTACTGTTCTCGTTTCTTCCACTTCTCATTACAATCCTCTTTCTTCGACTTACTCTCAATCCACACTCTGTACGCAGTAGACTGTTAATTTCATCCAAATTATCCTGTAATTCCACTTCACTTTCTCTAAGTATAGCAACCTCATCAGCAGATATTAGCACTGATATTCTTAACCTCGTATTTTAATCCCACTCTTGAGTCTTTCATTCATTTTCGTCTTTGCTTTCCAGGCGTATACGTTGCATAGCAGGGGCGAACCACTACAACCCTGTCACTCTTTTTTATCCGTGCACTTTGTACTTGGTCTCAATCTTGTATTTTTTTTCTTCTTGGTTCTGTAACTATTGTATGTTACATGTCTTACCCTATCGCTTACCCCTATTCTTCTCAGTATTTCGAACATATTGTACCATTTTACACTGTCGAAAACTTTTTCCAGGTCGACGAATGCTATGAACGTGTCCGGATTCTTCTTCACTCTTGCTTCCGATATCAACCGCAATCCCAGAACTGCCCCTCTGGTGCCTTTACCATTCTAAACCCAAACAGGTTGTATTTAACACATCCTCAATTTTCTTTTTCATTCTTCTATATATTATTCTTGTCTACAAGTTCGATACTTGGGCTCTTAGGCTCGTTGTGCGGAATTTCTCGCAACTTTCTGCTGTTACAATCTTGAGAATTATGAGGATGATGTTGTTCTGAGAGAATGGATGGTATGTCGTCAGTCTCACACATTCTACACACCAAAATGAATAACCGTATTGTTACAACTTCCCTAAATTATTTTCCTAATTCCTAAGGAACGATGTCTATTCCTTATTTGATTTTAAGTCTTCCAAAGCTCTTCTAAATTCTAATTCTAAACTATATACCCTATCGCTTCCTTATGGACTTCTATCTCTTCTTCTGTCCGTTCATCAGGTACGTCATCCCACTCATATAGGTCCTCAGTGTATTCTTTCCACACATCCGCTCTCTCCTCTGCATTTAACAGTGGAATTCCCATTGCGCTTTTAATATTACCACCATTACGTTTCATTTCGCTGAAGGTTATTTTGACTTTCCTACATAGTGAGGCAGTCCTTCCGATAAACATTTCTATTTCGATTTCTTCACATTTTTCGTGCAGCCACTTCACCTTAGCTGCCGTGCGCTTCCTACATATTCCATTCCTGAGCGACTTTTCATTTCTATGTTCCTGAATTTCCCTAAACATTATCGTATTTCCTTTTTTCGTCGATCAACTGAAGTACCTATTCTGTTATCCATGGTTTCTTCGCAGTTAACGTGCCTGCAGCTACGTTTTTCTCTCCAATTTCTGTGATTGCCCTTTCAGAGATGTCCACCCTTCTTCCAGTGGACTGCCATCTGAGCTGTTCCATATCGCAGTATTTATAGCCACAGAAAACTTCAAGTGTATCTTTTCATTCCTTAGTACTTTCGTATCCCATCTCTTTGCGCATTAATTCTTCCTAACTTTTCTCTTCATCATTGCAAAATTATGAATATTTACTATTAAAAAATGGTGGTGATTCTCCAACAGAAAGAGGTTCCTACTCAATGGTCTGAAGATGATCACAGTAGTGGTCGATACCGGTCACCTTGATAAATAAATCGTGATCAAGACTAATTTTCATAGTAAATATTTGTAAGACATTGATCACTTGCTTTTCCCGTAATGTATTCAAAAGTAATACAAAATTATGATCTGAGTCATATACTGAAGAGCTAAAGAAACTGGTATAGGCATGCGTATTGAAATACATAAATGTCTAAATAGAATGAGGCGCTGCGGTCGGCAACGCCTATAAAAGACAAAAAGTGTCTGGCGCAGTTGTTAAATCGGTTACTGCTGCTACAATGGCGTCTTATCAAGATTTAAGTGACTTTGAACGTGATTTTATAATCGGCGCACGAGCGATGGGACACTGCGTCTCCGAGGTAGCGATGAAGAGGGGATTTTCCCGTAGAACCATTTCACAAGTGACCCTTCATCGATGTGGGCTTTCGGAGCCAAAGGCCCACTCGTGTACCCTTGATGACTGCACGACACAAAACTTTACGCCTCGCCTGGGCCATTGAACACCGACATTGAACTGTTGATGACTGGAAACATGTTGCCTGGTCGGACGAGTCTCGTCTGAAATTGTATCGAACGGGTGGACGTGTATGGGTTTAGAGACAACCTCATGAACCCATGGACCCTGCATGTTCAAAATGGTTCAAATGGCTCTGAGCACTATGGGATTTAACATATGTGGTCATCAGTCCCCTAGAACGTAGAACTACTTAAACCTAACTAACCTAAGGACATCACACACATGCATGTCCGAGGCAGGATTCGAACCTGCGACCGCAGCGGTCACGTGGTTCCAGACTGTAGCGCCTAGAACCGCACGGCCGAACCCTGCATGTCATCAGGGAACTATTGAAGCTGGTGGAGACGCTGTAGTGGCGTGGGGTGTTGCGCAGTTGGAGTGATATGGGACCTCTAATACGTCTAGATACGATTCCGGCAGGTGAAACGTACGTAAGCATCCTGGTGGTGGTGTTGGTTAGTGTTTAACGTCCCGTCGACAACGAGGTCATTAGAGACGGAGCGTAAGCTCGGGTTAGGGAAGGATTGGGAAGGAAATCGGCCGTGCCCCTTCAAAGAAAGGGCATTTACCTGAAGCGATTTAGGGAAATCACGGAAAACCTAAATCAGGATGGCCGGAGACAGGATTGAACCGTCGTCCTCCCGAAGGCGAGTCCAGTGTGCTAACCACTGCGCCACCTCCGTAAGCATCCTGTCTGATTGTTGTTGATAATTCTTCCAGGTTATATGGCCGTGGTCCATGGAATACATCTATTCCTAACGTTTCGTCCAATACGTTGGACATCCTCAGAGGTATGGCTGGTCCTGTTGAGTGCTGCCGAGTCGGCAGTATCCCATGGACTACGGCCATATAACCCGGAAGAATTATCAACAACAGTACCATCCTGATCCTGTCTGATTACCTCCATCCATTCATGTCCATTGTGGACGGACTTGCCCAATTCCAGCAGGACTATGCGACACCCCACACGTCCAGAACTGCTACAACGCGGCCCAAGGAACATTTCCGCTGGCCACTAAACTCGGCTTCGGAAGATCTTCGGTCAGGTTCTGGATGCAGGGAATGAAGGATCAGATACAACCAAGAGCTTGAGGAACTATACCAGCAGCCCAACATAGCAGGAACTGTCAAAGCCAAACGAATGCAGTGGGCCGGCCATGTGGCCTGGATGGAGGATCACAGATGGCCTCGGTAGCTCCTGGATTTCACACCTACAGGAAAGAGACCGCCAGGGAGACCCAAGAAGCGCTGGAGGGATGGACTCTATGAGGATTTAAACCAAGTGTCAATAGATGTGGACGAATGGCGGATAGCAGCAATGGACAGAATACAGAGGAGGAGGAAACTTGTAGATGCGTGCGGTACACTGGGACTGATCACGTAGTAGTAGTAGTAGAACTGAACTCCGCAGACATGAACATTATTGAGCATATATGCGATGCCTCGAAACGTGCTGTTTAGAAGAGATCTCCACCGCCTCCAGCAGTGCAGGGTTCATGAGCCTCCAGCTCTCCTTCAGATATTTGTCAATTCCATGCCAAGTCGTGTTTCGGGGCTTCTGTGTGCTTGAGGGGGCCCTACACGTCATTAGGCAGGTGTACGTTTCTTTGGCTCTTCAATGTACGTGGCGCTGGTTGCGGTTTACAATCCAATATCTGCTTTCGAATGCTTTGTCCGACTATGGTGTGATGTAACTGAAATCTTCCTGCAATTTCTGGCCTTTTTCAAATATAACTCCCCCTCTTGTGTTTCTTCATTAGAGTATTCGGTATTACCATCTGAAATTTATTGCGGAACTCAGTCATTCTTTCCCCTCTCTGGTCCCAACTGCTAACAAGGGAACCTCCCCTTCGAACCCCCCTCAGATTTGGTTATAAGTTGGCACAGTGGCTAGGCCTTGAGAACTGAACACAGATTAATCGAGAAAACAGGAAGAAGTTGTGTGGAACTATGAAAAAAGTAAGCAAAATATACAAACTGAGTAGTCCATGGCAACATAGGCAATACCAAAGATCGTGTGAGCTCAGGAGCGCCGTGGTCACGTGGTTAGCGTGAGCAGCTGCGGAAAGAGAGGTCCTTGGTTCAAGACTTCCCTCGAGTGAAAAGTTTAATTTTTTATTTTCAGACAATTATTATCTGATAAACTCTTATGTTTTCATCACTTTTTTGGGAGTGATTATCACATCCACAAGAAAACCTAAATCAGGCGAGGTAGAAGAATCTTTTTACCCATTCGCCAAGTGTACAAGTTAGGTGGGTCGACAACATATTCCTGTCATGTGACGCACATGCCGCCACCAGTGTCGTATAGAATATATCAGATGTGTTTTCCTGTGGAGGAATCGGTCGACCTATGACCTTGCGATCAAATGTTTTCGGTTCCCATTGTAGAGGCACGTCCTTTCGTCTACTGATCGCACGGTTTTGCGGTGCGGTCGCAAAACACAGACACTAAACGTGTTACAGTGAACAGAGACGTCAATGAACGAACGGACGGACCATAGCTTTGCGAAAATAAAAAAGAGTAAACATTTCAGTCCAGGGAAGAATTGAACCAGGGACCTCTCGTTTCGCAGCTGCTCATGCAAACCACGCGACCAACGCCCTCCTGAGCTCTTTCTCTCCTTGATGTTGCCTATCTTCCACATGGGCTACTCAGTTTGTATATTTTGCTTATTTTTTTCATGGTTCCAGACAACTCCTTCCTGTTTTCTCGATTGATCTCAGTTTTTCAAGGCCTATCCACTGTGCCAACTTGTAACTAAATCTGAGGGGTGTGTGCTGCGGGGGGCATCACTTGTCCTGTGGCAGAATCGAAAGTATCTTTACATATATGGACCACAACAGCATCAGTGCGGGCCATCTGCATCCCTTCGTACCCGCTGTGTTTTCTGATGGCGATGTCATCCTCTAGCTGGATGGCTGTTAAGGACGAGAATTGAGCTACATTAGCTTCACGCGCGTGAGAGTGAATTCACGTTGGCGTGTCGGCCACCAAATTCGCCTGATCTGAGCCCGAAGGAATCCGTCTGGGACGCTACTGGGCACAAACTCCCCGCACAAAAACCGACGGCCCGTAATTTACGAGAAGTTACCTGTGCGCACACATCTGGAGGCTCCAGAAACCTACAGAGGACCTGCCAAGTCAGTACCTCGCACAATCGTTACTTTGCTACGTTCCAAAGGTAGACCAACAGCCTTCCGAAAAGTCTTTCCCTGATTACATAAACTGACAACTCAGGCTAGAAGTAAGATTCAAATGTGAAACTTGTGTCGACTTGTTCACAACTATTTACTTTGCTACGTTCTAAAGGTAGACCAACAGCCTACCGAAAAGTCTTTCCCTGATTAGATAAACTGATAACTCAGGCTACAAGTAAGATACAAATATGAAACTTGTGTCGACTTGTTCACAACTATTTACTTTGCTACGTTCCAAAGGTAGACCAACAGCCTACCGAAAAGTCTTTCCCTGATTACATAAACTGATAACTCAGGCTAGAAGTAAGATATAAATATGAAACTTGTGTCGACTTGTTCACAACTATTTACTTTGCTACGTTCTAAAGGTAGACCAACAGCCTACCGAAAAATCTTTCCCTGATTACATAAACTGATAACTCAGGCTAGAAGTAAGATACAAAAATGAAACTTGTGTCGACTTGTTCACAACTATTTACTTTGCTACGTTCCAAAGGTAGACCAACAGCCTACCGAAAAGTCTTTCCCTGATTACATAAACTGATAACTCAGGCTAGAAGTAAGCTACAAATATGAAACTTGTGTCGACTTGTTCACAACTATTTACTTTGCTACGTTCCAAAGGTAGACCAGCAGCCTACCGAAAAGTCTTCCCCTGATTACATAAACTGATAACTCAGGCTAGAAGTAAGATACAAATATGAAACTTGTGTCGACTTGTTCACAACTATCAAAGTTTTTTTCTGTTTTATGTTCGCAGTACGTAAATAGTGGATGAGGTGCTGAGCCCAGGGAGCCATATTAACCAATCAGGAGAAGGCACAGTGTGTCCTGTGGTACCATGAGACACGATCATCAACCACAGTGCAGAGACACTTCCAGACAACATTTGGAACGAATCCACTTGATGTCAGGACCATTAAAGCCTGGTATGAGAAGTTCAAGAACACAGGATCTGTTGCTGACCTTCCCAGGTCTGGTTGACCAAGAACCTCACCAGACAGGGCGGAAGGTGTGAGGCAGTCTTTTCTGCCAAGTCCGAAGAAATCGGTGCTCAGGGCCTCACGTGAATTACACATGCCAAAAAGCTCTCTACATGACATTTTACACAAACGTTTATTGTTTCGTGCATACAAAGTGCAAATCGTTCAGTCCTTGTTGCCCAATGACAGCACACGTCGATATCACTTTGCAGTCGAAATGCTATCACGTATTGAGGACGATCATGGTTGACGAATTGGCTTTCCCGACGAAGCGACCATTTTTGTCAGTGGAGAAGTGAGTCGCCATAATGTGCACATTTGGGGTTCACAAGCTCCTGGCGAGGTCATGGAGTGCACTAGAAGCAGTCCAAAGGTGAATGTTTGGTGCGCGCAGTTGCACAATCGAATTATCGGGCAATACTTCTTCACTGAGGCTGCCATAACATCTGCAGTGTATCTGTACATGTTGCAACTGTATGCTGTTCCTCAGCTGCTTCAGTATCACCTTCTTTCAGCAAGACGGTGCACCGCCACATTGGGGTTTGGACGTCCGTGCCTATCTCGATATGACCTTTCCTGGGCGATGGATTGGTCGTGATGGGCAACGGTTTGGCCTCCACGCTCTCCTGACATAACCCCATTAGACTTCTTTTTATGGGGCTATGTCAAGGACAAGGTCTACCGAACCAAATGTTGGAACCCTGCGACAACGGATAACCACAGTCGTTGAATCGATCCCTCCAGTGATGTTGGCTAATGTGTGGACGGAAATTGGATATCGCCTAGATGTGCTACGTGCTACGAAGGGTGCTCATGTGTGAAAAAAACTTTAATAGTTTATAAACAATTAGACACCAGTTTCATATTTGTATCTTACTTCTAGCCTGAGTTATCACTTTATGTAATCAGGGAACAACTTTTCGGACACCCTGTACAATGAATGTGAGCCGTGGCTGGGTCATGTTATGCATTCGATTATACCTTGATTGCTATTCTGTGTTTAGTCTCCCGAGGTTATCGCGATTGTTTGGGCCTTCAGCCTAATTAATGAACTGTTTTAAGATAAGGCCTTTTGGCCTTTTAAAAATTTGTTTTGGTTTGAGACTTAAGAGATGGGCGTTCAGCCTGAACAAGGAATTTGAGTTTTGACTTAATCTACCAGCCAGTCACGACTGTTCACATTGTGTCGCTTGGATTTCGATGTCGGCTGTTGGGACACTCCCGCGAGCAACAACTTGTGTTTTCAGTTAGCAAATTTTAGCCACCTTCCGGTGGAGTTTAAGTGTACTTGGCTATTTTGAACAGAGAGCGGAAACTTCTGCCTTGTGGTTGTTAACGTTCCGGTTACCTGCCCTGGCCGTTGACGTAAATTGAGGCACTGTATTTTCCTCATCGTGTTGTCGCTGTCTAATACGGTGTGTACTTTGACAGCTCAATGTATAATTGGTTGTGGGCGCCAATACCTTCTGCGTTGTTCCATTGAACTCCCTGTTTGTGCTGGGCTGGTGGGGCGGAATTTATCTTGCCGGTGGGTCCGCTGACTGTCTGCCGGTTGGGTTGTCGTCAGATCGAGAGTGGTTGGGCGGACTGCCTGTCTCACCTAAGCGAGCGTTAGTGTTTGAATTCCAGGTCGACCCTAGAAACTTCTGAGAGCCATTGGGTGTACTGACTTTTCTTATTTGTTCTTGTTGTTTGTATTTGTACGTCTTCTAGCCGATTTTTAACTTAAAGTAGTTTTGTTCTTAAGGTTTCAGATTGTTTGGGCTTTCAGCCTAAATAAAGAACTGTTTTAAGATAAGGCCTTGTGGCCTTTTAAAAATTTGGTTTGGTTTCAGATTTTAGTGATGGGCCTTCAGCCGATTTATAAATTAAAGTTGTTTTACTCTTGTGTGAGATTGATTGGGTCTTCAGGTTAATGAAAGACTGTTTTAAGATAAGGCCCTTCGGCCTTTTAAAAAAATTATTTTGGTTTGAGCCTTAAGTGATGGGCCTTCTGACAATTTTTATATTAAAGTTGTTTTGCTCTTAAGGTGTCAGATTGTTTGGGTCATCAGCCTAATTGAAGACTGTTTTAAGATAAGGCCTTTTGTTGTTGTTGCGGTCTTCAGTCCTGAGACTGGTTTGATGCAGCTCTCCATGCTACTCTATCCTGTGCAAGTTTCTTCATCTCCCAGTACCTACTGCAACCTACATCCTTCTGAATCTGTTTAGTGTATTCATCTCTTGGTCTCCCTCTACGATTTTTACTCTCCACGCTGCCCTCCAACACCAAATTGGTGATCCCTTGATGCCTCAGAACATGTCCTACCAACCGATCCCTTCTTCTGGTCAAGTTGTGCCACAAACTTCTCTTCTCCCCAATCCTATTCAATACTTCCTCATTAGTTACGTGATCTACCCATCTAATCTTCAGCATTCTTCTGTAGCACCACATTTCGAAAGCTTCTATTCTCTTCTTGTCCAAACTATTTATTGTCCATGTTCCACTTTCATACATAGCTACACTCCATACAAATACTTTCAGAAATGACTTCCTGACACTTAAATATATACTCGATGTTAACAAATTTCTCTTCTTCAGAAACACATTCCTTGCCATTGCCAGTCTACATTTTATATCCTCTCTACTTCGACCATCATCAGTTATTTTGCTCCCCAAATAGCAAAACTCCTTTACTACTTTAAGTGTCTCATTTCCTAATCTAATCCCCTCAGCATCACCCGACATATTCGACTACATTCCATAATCCTCGTTTTGCTTTTGTTGATGTTCATCTCATATCCTCCTTTCAAGACACTGTCCATTCCATTCAACTGCTCTTCCAAGTCCATTGCTGTCTCTGACAGAATTACAATGTCATCGGCGAACCTCAAAGTTTTTATTTCTTCTCCGTGGTTTTTTTACCTACTCCGAATTTTTCTTTTGTTTCCTTTACTGCTTGCTCAATATACAGATTGAATAACATCGGGGAGAGGCTACAACCCTGTCTTATTCCCTTCCCGACCACTGCTTCCCTTTCATGCCCGTCGACTCTTATAACTGCCATCTGGTTTCTGTACAAATTGTAAATAGCCTTCGCTCCCTGTATTTTACCCCTGCCACCTTTAGAATTTGAAAGAGAGTATTCCAGTCAACATTTTCACAAGCTTTCTCTAAGTCTACAAATGCTGGAAACATAGGTTTGCCTTTCCTTAATCTTTCTTTTAAGATAAGTCGTAGGGTCAGTATTGCCTCACGTGTTCCAGTGTTTCTACGGAATCCAAACTGATCTTCCCCGAGGTCGGCTTCTACTAGTTTTTACATTCGTCTGTAAAGAATTCGTGTTAGTATTTTCCAGCTGTGGCTTATTAAACTGATGGTTCGGTAATTTTCACATCTGTCAGTACCTGTTTTCTTTGGGATTGAAATTATTATATTCTTCTTGAAGTCTGAGGGTATTTCGCCTGTTTGAAACATCTTGTCTTGTGGCCTTGTGGCTTTTAAAAAAAATTATTTTGGTTTGAGTCTTAGGTGATGAGCCTTCAGCCGATTTTTAAATTAAAGCTGTTTTGCTCTTAAGGTGTCAGATTGTTTGGACCTTCAGCCTAAATAGAGAACTGTTTTAAGATAAGGCATTTTGGCCTTTTAAAAATTTGGTTTGTTTCAGACTTTAGTGATGGACCGTCAGCCAGTTTTTAAATTAAAGTTGTTTTACTCTTAAGGTGTGAAATTGTTTGGGCCCTCAGCCTAATTAAATACTGTTTTAGGATAAAGCCTTATGGCCTTTTAAAAAAATTATTTTGGTTTGAGTCTTAGGTGATGGGCCTTCAGTCGATTTTTAAATTAAAGTTGTTTTGCTGTTAAGGTGTCAGATTGTTTGGTCCTTCAGCCTAATTAAAGACCTGTTTTAAGATAAGGACTTTTGGCCTTTTAAAAATTTAATTTTGGTTTGAGTCTTAAGAGATGGGCGTTCAGCTGCTTTCTTTATTTCTATCAAACTTGTTTTGCTCTTAAGGTGTGAAATTGTTTGGGCCTTCAGCCTAATTGAAAGAACTGATTTAAGATAAGGCTTTCTGCCTTTTAAAATTCTGATTTTGGTTTGAGTCTTAGGTGATGGCCTTCAGCCGATTTATTGACTTTCAGAGTGGTATCGCCCTTAAGGCAAGAGATTGTATGGCACATTCAGCCGGTAAATTTATGCTGTATTTTTTTATATTTTCTTGGCCTTGTAATGTTTGGTCAAATAAATAAAGTTGTATGTTCGAGTATAACTGACAGCCGCTTATTGTGGCTCCCTTCCACAATTTAAACTACGTGTCCTCTCCTGCAGGTTTAGCAGGGCGTCTCAGAATGTAAAGGATGAGTAAGGGAACTTGGAGGTGCAAATATCAGAATCAACTTTTACGCTAATAATAAAATAAAGGATGAAACCGTCCATGGTATTAAAAATTACATTAAGCCGTACAATCGATCAGGGCTATACGAGTTTATGTGTAAATTGTGTTTGCAGATGTACAAGGGCCAAAGAAGAAGAAATTTCTGTATGCGATCTGTGAATACATGGAAAATCTTCGTTTATAACATCTATATAAATTCAGTAATAAACTACCTCACAAGTTGCTTCAAATGAAAGTGAAGATGCAGACACAGAACACAATTTTCAAATACTGTACTTAGACAACCAAGGCAAGAAAAAGAACTTTCACAAAGAAACAGAAAATGTATTCCCTCAAATACACATCCACAATCTGCTTCACAAATGATCAAACAGACCAAAATGTCTCAAAGAAATTTCCTTAATTTACTTATACAAAGTAAACAGTTATAAAGTATTGAAAAAAACGTGAAAGTAGTGGTAAATAAAAGGCCACAATTTTATGTACTCTTTGCAGCGTGAAAACTCAGTAATTTATTGGCAAAAACGTAACAGTAATAAATAAAGGACCAGAATTTTACGTCCTCCTCCCAATGTGACAATTTAGCAGCTGTCTGGAATGTTAGTGATTAATTCGTACTTTAATCAACTTAAAGTTTTACTCCTCTAATTTATTAAATGTGTGTAAAGTTTGTGATATTACTTTCTGTACGTAAAATACGCCATATAAATTTCCTAAAATTCAGTCTAATGTGGCCATCATTCTGTTAATGGATAACTAAAATGCCAGGTAGCTAACCATTCGCATTAGATATCAGTACAGCCATTTTATATCAGTTATCTGATTGGACATATTAACATGGAAAGTTGCATCAAACCAGTGTTCAGACTGAAAACAACAACAATAAACGAACTTCTCTCTTACATGTATTTGCATTGGTTTTCAGGTTTTGGGGATGAAATACAATGATGTTGATAAGAGGATTAAGAAATTGAACGAAGCTAATTCCAATGAAACCACTGGAGGCCGAAAGTCCTATTATCAAAGAGATTAACTATTATTAATTTATTCATGTTAACGATGACTGAGTTTCGTGCTTGTCGATTGAAATACTTCGAGAATTACAGCAACCATCTACTTTTTATTTCGCTATGTTAACACTGTGTTGGGTTTTCAGCCATACACATTTGGAGTATTACATTTACATCTATTTGTCAATATGACAGTTTTGGCTACTGAATTTTTGTTGGAGCTGACTTAATACAAAAGAAAATTCCTTTACCTACGAGGTTTCCCAGAATATGTATTGACTTTCAGTTAAAAGTTACGTATACTTACCTTTACTCTGTGACTTGTAGCTCCTTTCCTCACGTTTATCTGCGTAATACACACACTGTTACGTTCGTGGTTGCAACATACCATGTTGCCGACTTTGGTGATTGTGTACATCGGAAACTGCTTCTAAAGTCAAGCAACAGTTTTTTTATTTGTCCTGTACTAGCACTGATACATTCAGAACTATTTTAAAGCCATCAGTGGCTCCACCATTAGCTACATAATCGCTTACGTCAATTACTAACAGCGTACACACAGTTTCATATCATTACCAAAAACGTACAGGCCAACCTTGATATACAGGTAGTGCTAGTTATTACAGGACATTTTGCTTTTTTCCACTCATACAGTGACAAAATTAAACACAACTGAGTTTAGAAATAGTCTGTAATTATTCAAGGAAATTTTAAGTTGACTTTACTTGCAATTCCTGACGCACAGAAAGAAATACGTGAGCTACATGGTGAAAGCTGAGATAAAAATGTGAAGCAAACGTATGATTTTTGTGCATAAAATTGCAAAACAATGGGTTTCACGTTACGGAACAAAAGTATGTGCACTTGACTATCAATTAAATAGAAAAATGCAACTCGCGGAATTTCTTTAGTGGTGCTACAGGATAATTCTGAAGATTTTATGGATAAATCTGCAATCTAATAGTGATCTAAAGAATCGATTTGTGGAGAGAAGAATATTGAGGCAAAACGTGTGTGAAAGAAGAGGTCAGTTGATGGGACACATCTGGAACCGTCAATCTGATGATAGAGGGGAGAGTATGTGGGGAAGGGGGGGGGATAAAAATTGTATGGTGAGACAAGAGCTGAACACAGAGAATATAGAGATGCAGGTTACAGAAGTTGTTCGGATATGAGGAGGCTTGTACTAAATGAACAAAAAGATAAGATAGAAATCACGCTAGGTTCTTACAAGGAAACTCTGCAGTTCTTAACAATACAGCAGTTTGTTAAAGAAATACGGCGTAGAAACATCGAATTATGAGGTAATAACCAATTCTGAAATTTTACTGCATAAACAGTGAAAATTAGCAAGCACTCAACTTTTTAAGTTTAAAAAATGTTTGAAATTACGTGTAAATTTTTGCTGGAAGTCGCGAAATCTTCTTGTTGTCAAATATTGAATCAACATAGTAGTCTGCGTGATTTGTGCGTCATACTTTAGGCTGCCTCGAGACTGTTTCTAACTGCAGGTTACTTTACTGACTGCAGCAAACCGTTAACGAAAGATGAGTACATAATGACAGCATTTTTAATTTCTAAATTCTGTCAATAACTGTACGAAATATTGAAGTTCAAATTTTTCTTGCTGCTGGAAGCCGTTAGACAAAGAACTTTCTATTGGGTCTGTGATGTTTAGTAACATGCATCACATATAAACACAAATGTATAATTTCAGAGTAAGTTCACCAAACACAAGCTGAGTTAAAAAAAAAAAAAAAAAGAAAACGAAACGTATCTGGAACATAAACAGAGACTTTCAGCAAGACATAGGTGTTTTAATTTACTACGGTATCAGAATATTCATATTTTTAAAATTTTAATTTTTTAAGGCCTGCAGTCTCGACGTGCTTTAAGAATGAAAACGTGGTCCAATTATGTTGCATTCTTTTTATTATCCGTCGAATTGGTCTTTGGTCATTTTCAAGCACACATCTTAAGCTGCCGGCTTCGTGTTCACATGTAATACATCCTCAGTAAACGTGGACAGGTATAAACCGTATTTCTGTGCGTATGTGGCACAAAAACAATACTACAATGTACACGATTGGCAGCTTTCTCTTTGTGTCGGCTACTGGACGCAGTCACATACACTCCTGCGTTAGTTTCGTGCCACGCACACACACATATAAATACGGTTTGCACCTGTCCACATGTAACTGAGATGTATTAGAGTGTGAAAAGAAGCTTAAGATATGTATTGGCGAATACCACAGGCAATGAAAAGCATACACGTAACTTCACATTTCCATTATGCTTATAACTCTCACTAACGTCTGAATTATGTGTGTTGGAGTTTCGGAGGCATGCTGCGTCCAACAACGTCTGACTACTTACGTGTGCCGCCATGGGGATGGTCGCCTGCGGTGACGCGCCGAGGCGTCGACGTCGGCGCTGTTCTGGTCCCTAGCAGGGAAGCCAGCGGGACTGAATTGCCGCGCGCCGCCGGGGACTTCCCCGCGCCACCGGGGAATTCCCCGCGCCGCCGCGGGACTTCCCCCGTCCCGCCACGGGTCATCCCCGGCCCCGCGCCGGGGAGGTCCCCGGCGCCGCTGGCCGGTGGTGGCCGCTGCTGTCCGCCCCCAGGATCCCGCCGCCGCCGTCTGCGGAGATGCGGCTCCGCGCGCCGCCCTATATACCCTGGGAGAGGCGCCCCCGTCGCCCACGCGCGCGCGATTCCGGGAAACGTGATGGGCGGGGCATCGTGACCTACAAGGCGCGCGGCCAATGGCGCGCGGGCGCCGGCAGCTCCGCCCACGAGGCGCGGCCGCAGTGGGTGTCCACCGGTCATGCGCCGTCGCGAAGGGGCGTGGCTACCTTTCCCCGGCGACCAATAGAGGCGCAGTACCTCGGGCTCCGGACAGGTGGAGAGAGACGTCACCGGACGGACTGGAATCTGCTCTAATCGAATCACTGCAAAACGACTCGACGTCGACAACTATTAGCTCGCACAGATCGTAATTCAGTTGCGCGCTCTCGAGCGCCCTGCAGCGTTAGTCAAAGCTCGGTAACTGTCAGAGCAGGGATTAGCCTAACATCGACATTCACTACAGGAATGAGACGGGCAAGTACGATGACGCTATGGAAAAATGCCTCCGAGTTTCTTTTTATGTAAAAACTGTTAAGCTTTTCTAAGCGAAAAAAAGTAATTAACATTCTAAATTTTTATTCCTCTTAAAGAGGCTCAAATTGTGTGCAACGGCAGCGCATGAGAAACAGCTGCGGTGTCCACCCACTTATAATCATAAATGACGAAGAGTTAATAATTTTTTATGGGCTCGTAAAACTGAATTTTTCAGCGGGCTCGTAATATAAACTCAGCAACCTTTTTTTTAAAAAAAAATTAATAATACACGCGTCGCGTATAAAACGCATCCAGGAATGCAAAGGCGCGCGCTGCAGTATTTTTTATTTCAAATTCTAGTGGCGCCGCTGGTGGCCTGCAGCCTAAAATAGCATTGCTGGTGTGGGGACTGCTCAGTCAACGAGGTCACGAGAAATTTCCGCTATTCAGTCCGAGCTTCTGCCCATTCATTCTCACGCAAAGAAACGTTTGTAACTCTATGTAGATCTCCGCAGATGCCTCTATCGTGTACCAAAAACTGTTGTTAGCTGCGGGGGCCATATTAATGATGAGCGTTCGGACGAAAGGCTGTGCCGAATCTGAAGGATATAAGGTTTAAAAAGACGAAGATGCGCAGACAGTCTCATGAGTCAAGCCGTCATATCCACCTGCTTAATACCACGTTGGTCCACCGACAGAACGCAATACAACAGCTTCTTCGATGACTTTTTGAAATTTCACATAACAAATTCTATAGACTAATTAAAACAACATATTAAATGGTTTCATAGCTCGGCAGCTAAAAACGTGAAACAAAAGTTATTAACATTCTAAATTTTTATTCGTCTGTGTTGTGTGCAACGGTAGCGCGTGAGAAACAGCTGCGGTGTCCACCCCCTTATAAATGACGAAGAGATAATTTTTATAACTAACTCACTCACTCACTGGTCATACCGGACTCGAGAGTCCATTATCGCAGCAACGTATTTTCGCCATCTGCCCCTGTCTTGGGCTATTTCCTCCCATTCACCTGCAATACCTAGGCTCCTCAAATCAGCCTTCACATTGTCCTCCCATCTACGCCTCGGTCTCCCCACAGGACGTTTTCCCTCTAGGTGCCCTACCAGTACTCTGTGCGCTGGCCTGCCCTCATCCATTCGAGCTACGTCACCCGCCCATCGCAGCCTACGTCATTTAATAATACTGATTATGTCAGGGCTTGAATAGAGTTCGTGAACCTCTTCGTTGTGCAGTTTTCGCCACTCTCCGCCAATGTCATCCCTTATTGCTCCGAAAATTTTCCTCAATATTTTGTTAAAAAAAATAATGGTTCAAATGGCTCTGAGCACTATGGGACTTAACTTCTGAGGTCATCAGTCCCATAGAGCTTAGAACAACTTAAACCTAAGTAACCTAAGGACATCACACACACCCATGCCCGAGGCAGGATTCGAACCTGCGCCCTTAGCGGCCGCTCGGTTCCAGACTGGAGCGCCTAGAACCGCTCGGCCACCCCAGCCGGCTGTTTTCAAATACTCGAATAGCTTTCCATTTTGAACAGTGAGAGACCAACTCTCACACACATACAGCATAACTGGTAGAATAATAGTTTTGTGTACTCTAATCTTTAAATTCCTAGACAATATCCGTGTTGAAAGTAATCTATTCAATGAGAAGTAGCACGCATTTCCCGCCCGTAATCTCTTCTTCAGTTCGGATTCAATCTCATTTCTCGAAGTGATGTCCACACCTAGATACTTAAATGTGTTCATTTTTCCAAACTGCATGTCTCCAACTCTTAACATTTCCTGATCTACTGCTGTTGGCATTCTAGTTGTAACCAGGTATGAAACTTCCATGTATTTCGTTTTGTCTTCACTTATCCTTAGACCTACATCTTCACTAGCCTTGATTAACGCATTCGCATTTACTGTTACAGATTCTTTCCTATCGCTAATGATGTTTAGATCATCTACCTACCCTAATTTTTATGGGATCATAAAACTGAATTTTTCAGCGGGCTCGTGATATACTCTCGGCAACATTTAAAAAAAAAAAAAAATACATGTGTCGCGTATAAAACGCAACCTTCTTTGCTGCGTCACTTAACACAAAATTAACACAAAGCGATATTTACACCGACACGGGTGTACATAAATAAAAAAATCTTGCGCTGTGACTCTAAGGTTAGGATCAAGGGACATACAGTCTAACAGCCCTACCACAACAAAGCCAAAAATTAATTAGGATTGTAGTGTTGCTCACGCTGCTAAATATTGCATTTTCGGGCAACGACAAAGTTACATTATGTGGCAGGTGTCATTAGAGCACAGTTAATAAAGTTATGTCTTGAAATAATGAATAAACGAGGCACTCATCTTCTCGTGTTTCCCATGCTGGTCTCGATGTGAACTCGTGGATCAATCGTCGAAAATCTACGTAGTGATGATTCCGAGCTCGGATGAAAAGAGGCCTAGGTGTTATTCAGCGACATTCAAAACTTTTATAGATGTATTTCATAAACTATTCTTGATTAAACTTTTGCAAGTTAGGACAATGGTGACGTAAAAAAAGTAATCAGCACTCCGAATTTAAGTTACACTTCTTTTTTATTACTTTTGTTGCAGTATCACGTAACTCGTTCCAAAACATCGCTTCACAATATAAAACATACTTGAAAATATCTTCCTCACTGTTAAAGTTCACATTTCATAAACTGACCACAATTTGCATCTTTTTAACACGACAACCAAAGCTTGACTCTCTAATAACAACGTACGCGCCCAGAAATCAGAGTTACAAGTACGTCAAAGATCATAGTGACAAAAGAAAGAATACACATAAGAGTAATATCATTGGAATATATACATATCGATGTATCGAAGTGCTTCTACATTAATGAAATCAAATCTGAATGTTGTCACAGAAATGTGTTAACCATTTTACAGAAAAACAGTAGAATATTGCTGGTATCGAGAGGTTGAGGTGAGGTGCCGTAATGGTTACGTAATTCAAGTACCATTACGAACGGTAGCGCGTGAAAAACAGCTGCGGTGTCGACTCCCTTATAATCATAAATGACGAAGAGATAATAATTTTTATGGGCTTGTAGAGGGTACCCTCCACCACGCACCGTACGGTGGCTTGAGAAGTATGTGTGAGTATGTAATGTAGATGTAGATGCAGATAGTGCAACGTGTGCAGCCTCCGACTCTAGCTAGATAAAACTGTCGCCGCCTTTTAATGAAACGAAATACTTGGAAACAGCATAAGTGGCGTAGGGGCATTATCAACCATTACGCTAATGCATATGATATGAAGCTGAAAAAATCCAGGACTTCAATACACGCATTTTAGTATTGCGCATAAAAGTTCGCGACTGGGAGTGTTTAGTTAAGTTCGCCGCTTCGTCCCGAACTAAGTCGACCTTTCAGTTCGTCTGTTCCCATCTCGAATTTCAGAAAGACAGATAGTTAGTGCGCTTTGCTACCGCTAATGCACGTGCTCTCTTATTACTATTGTCGTTTTTTTTCTTATAATGACCACTGTTGCCAATCCTGTTGTTATTACCCGTTTTTTGAACAATTAGACATGAAATGAGCAAATATACCAGTTATTTACACAAATGTGTAAAACGTGATATTCAGCTACTTTACATACAGTGTACTCGTGATATTTTAATTTTTAAATGGATTTCATTATTTATTTGCTGATTTATTACTAGCTCATTGAAGAACTATTACTTACAAAATACTTTAATGCGTTTATCTTGGTGAATGAAAAATTTATTTGATAAATAATTGATTCTTAAACGAACACATCGCCATTTGACCGTTTTATTGTTTATTTAAGTACAGCCTGGGTTTCGGTCATTTTGCCATTTTCAAGAATTTCGCTTTATGTCTTTAAAGTATACTGCTGGACGCTTAACATATTGTCAAGCTCAAAGTTGGCCATAAATTAAGAAAATCTTTTTCTTAATTTATGGGTGACTTTGAGCTTGACAACACAAGTGTTGCACTTAAATAAATTGGCCATAAACTTAAAAAAATATGTTTCTTAATATTTTTCTTAATTCATAGCCAACTTTGAGCTTGAAAATTTGTTAAATTTCCTACAATTGTGTCAAACAGTTGAAAATGGCATAAAAGGCCGAAACCTGGGTTGTACTTATATAGACAATAAAACAGTCAAGCGGCAGTGTGTTACTTTAAAAAGACATCATATGTCTGTTGCTCAGCAACATCAAAAACTGTTTATAAATAACTGACTTTACTTTTTATAAAGTTTTGAAAATGATCAACAAAAATATTTCTACTATTAGGTACATGTTAACTAATAAACAGCACTGAAAGACCTAAGTCGAAACAAGGCCCTGCGAGTAGAGAACATTTCATTAGAACTACTGACAGCCTTGGGAGAGGCAGTCCTGACAAAACTCTACCATCTGGTGAGCAAAATGTATGAGACAGGTGAAATTTCCTCAGACTTCAAGAAGAATATAATAATTCCAATCCCAAAGAAAGCTTGTATTGACAGACGTGAAAATTACCGAACTATCAGTTTAATAAGTCACAGCTGCAAAATACTAACTCGAGTTCTTTACAGACGAATCGAAAAACTGGTAGAAGCCGACGTCGAGGAAGATCAGTTTAGATTCCATAGAAATGTTGGAACACGTGAGGCAATACTGACCCTACGACTTATCTTAGAAGAAAGATTAAGGAAAGGCACACCTACGTTTCTAGCATTTTTACACTTTGAGAAAGCTTTTGACAATGTGGGCTGGAATATTCTCTTTCAAATTCTAAAGGTGGCAGGGGTAAAGTACAGGGAGGGAAATGCTATGGCAGTTACAAGAGTCGAGGGACATGAAAGGGAAGCAGTGGTTGGGAAGGGAGTGAGACAGGGTTGTAGCCTCTCCCCGATGCTATTCAATCTGTATATTGAGCAAGCAGAAAAGGAAACAAAAGATAAGTTCGGAATAGGTATTAAAATCCATGGAGAAGAAATAAAAACTTTGAGGTTCGCCGATGACATTGTAATTCTGTCAGAGGCAGTAAAGGACTTGGAAGAGAAGTTGAACGGAATGGACAGTGTCATAAAAGCATGATATAAGATGAATATCAACAAAAGCAAAACGAGGATAATGGAAAGTAGTCAAATTAAATCGGGTGATGCTGAGGGGATTAGCTTAGGAAATGAGACACTTAAAGTAGTAAAGGAGTTTTGTTACTTGTGGAGCAAAATAACTGATGATGGTTGAAGTAGAGAGGATATAAAATGTAGACTGGCAATGGCAAGGAAAGCGTTTCTGATGACGAGAAATTTGTTAACATCGAGTATTGATTTACGTGTCATGAAGTCGTTTCTGAAAGTATGTGTATGGAGTGTCGCCATGTATGGAAGTGAAACATGGACGATGAATAGTTTAGACAAGAAGAGAATAAAAGCTTTCGAAACGTGGTGCTACAGAAGAATCCTGAAGACTAGTTGGGTAGATCACATAACTAATGAGGAGGTATTGAATAGAATTGGAGTTTGTGGCACATCTTGACTAGAAGAAGGGATCGGTTGGTAGGCACATCTTGACTAGAAGAAGGGATCGGTTGGTAGGACATGTTCTGAGGCATCAAGGGATAACAAATTTAGTACTGGAGGGCAGCGTGGAGGGTAAAAGACGTAGAGGGAGACCAAGAGGTGAATACACTAAGCAGATTCAGAAGGATGTAGGCTGCAGTAGGTACTGGGAGCTGAAGAAGCTTGCACAGGATAGAGTAGCATGGAGACGTGCATCAAACCTGTCTCAGGACTGAAGACCACAACAACAACAACAACAACAACAAGTAATATACGCCGTCAACAATAATACCTATATTATTAACAAAAGGAACACACTAGTAATTTGTTAGTTGACAATTATTCATAGAAAAAATAAACATGACCCTTGAGTGGATCCAATTCTGAAGCATTTTTTGGTGCTTTTCGTTACCATATTAATCAGTCTTTTAATTATCAACTTAGATATATCACAAAAATTTACGTAGTATTATGTAGAAATGTTAGTTTTGAAACTGCGTTCGTTGATAACTGTGTCCTTCATTCATTAAGGATTCACCGCGTCGACGAAAAGACGTGTTCACCGAGTACTGACGGCACTCTCTGTAAAGGTCGGGACACACGCACACACACTTCCGGTCCCTGTGAGGGCCGAGCGTCGAACGAGTGACTTCCGTGCTCAGGTCCGTTCCTGCAGGGCCTACACATGACCGGGGCACGTCCGTGTCTTTCTTGTTGCTTGTAGTGGCTCGGACGCGGTGCTCTGTGTTTCTGTTTGTGAAAGCTGTAAAACATGTTCACTACTTTTCGTAATAGTAAATTAGGCCTTATAGCACTTACTTTAGACCAGGGGCGGGCAAACGTTGCACGTGGCTCATGAGCGCACAGCGCTGCACGTGTGCTGCTCGTGTGCAGTCGTCGAATGGGGCAGTGGCGACAGCCGGCTGGTTGCGGCAGTGTAGTGCCAGGCTAAGTCTCCGACGCTGATACGAAGTGACCACTACGTAGTGAATGTTGTATTTCAAGAACCGGAAAATGCAGAGCGAAACAAGGAAACGGACAAGAGGAGATTTGCTATCTTTTAAAAAGTAATGGGAGAATCAGTTTTTCTTTGTGCAAAAACGTGAAAATTCGAAATTTTTAATATGTGGCAGTATTTTCGCTGATCAGCGGAAGTTTAGTATTGAAGCCCATTATAATAAATTTCACAAGGACGAGTACAATTTATTGTCGGATTCTGAGAGGATGGGGAAACTGACCCAGCTTAAGAAGAGCGACCTGACGATATTTGATGAATCTGTCGTAGTTGCTGTGGTCACGAGAGATCTGCGACTTTCTTTCGTCATGTCTCTCATCTAACTGATTTAACATTTTATGGAGCACTGTTTTCAATTTTGCAGAACTATAACAATAATAGCGCAGCGGTACGTGCAAGTTATAAAATTGCGCTTAATATTGCGAGAGCTGGAAAACCATTTGCTGAATTAATAAGCCTCGGTTAAGAGCAAACATAAGTGATGAAAATTTACGTAACTGTTTGCGCTGGTCTGTACGTAGAAATTTTGTTCCAGATATTAAACGTATTGTAAACTCCATCTGTGATAATTAAATAAAACGTAACATAGGTAATAGGTACTCTTTCAAATCATGATTTCTTTCAACCACTCCTACTAACCTTGTTCCATCATTCAATAAAGCAGGCCAGGAAACAAAACGCATTACAGAGGAAGGAGCGGACAGAAGGGATGGTAGGGAGGGGAGATAAGCGGGTGGCCAGCTTGCCCCTGTGTGCACGCAGAACGCCTGTTAACTGCATGCGTACAAGTGCACCGCACACGTGCAGGATTTCTGCCCGCCCCTGCTTTAGACGAAGAGAAAAAGAACGAAGGCAAACAAGAAGAAGAAAATTGTGGATCCACAGTGCCTGGAAAACAAGACCAGTACAGGGAGAGTTTCGAACATTATTTTCTCACCTCATAGATCATGAGACTCAGTTTTATGAATATTTTAGGATGACGCAGTACACCTTCTGTGAACTTTTAAAGAAGCTAGAACAAAGACTGAGAAAAAACTACACTTTCTGAGAATATCAGTTTCACCCAAAGAACGACTGGCTGTTTTTTTAAGGTAGGTTAAAGAAACATACACAGAACACGAATAAATAAGATGTTTTGAGGACAGAATTTTTATTTAATTACTTTAGTGGTTGAAAGATAAATACATATGTTAGTAAATGCCTGTGTCGAATGAAGAAAAATGAAATGCTATAGCTCAGGAGTTTTGGACAAAATGTCAGTTTCCAAACTGCATTGGATCTCTAGATGGAAAGCACGTAACAATACAGGCTCCAAACAACTCAGGAAGTCTCTTTTGTAATTACAAAAAAAACATATTCAATTGTGCTTCTTGCTCTGGTTGCCTCATGTTATAATTTTATTGCAATAGACGTGGGAGCGTACGGAGAAAACTCTGATGGAGGCATTCTAGTAAATTCAAACCTTGGAAAGTCATTGGAAAACAATACGCGTCCCAAAGAGTAAAACTTTACCCGGAACTGATGTTGAACTTCTAATGGTAATTGTAGGGCGATGAAGCTTTTCCTCTCTAAACATACTTGATGCGACCATATCTTGGCAGGAACTTAACAAATGTCAAGGCTACATTTAATTATCGTTTGAGTCGGGCAAGAAGAACATCCGAAAATGCATTCGGTATATTGCAACAGAAATTTCGAATATTTAGAAGAAGCCTTCAGGGAGATCCTAATAACCTTACAATGATTGTGGCGGCTGCGTGTGTACTGTACAACTTTATTCGAAAAATGGAAGGTTATAGGGTGTCCGAACAGAGGATGGATCAAAAGGAAACTGCTGAGAGATCCTGAAGACCATCAAATATTCGAAACCTACCTCGAATTCGTGGGAGATCAACAGATGATGCATTTGCTCTAGAATAACAACTCAAAACATTCTTGAATTCTCAACAAGGGACTGTGGAATGCCAAGAACGTGTCGCCTTGCCGACATAACGATGACATAAACCAAACATCTGTTTGTAAAATAAGAAGTAAATAAATATCTTTCGGCTATTAAAACTTGTATAGTTTTTATCTTACCTTTGGCTTGTAGATCTGTTGCAATTGTCTTCCAAACTCTGTCTTTGTACTCGATATTCCTGTAGTTTTCACCTCCTTGATGGTAAAGAACAGGAAACTTACGAACATCCATGTTTTGCGCACAGAACAGTCTTGCGCAGTTGCACAGGTCACGAGACAAATCTACCGCCAGGCCGCGTCCGTCACGTGGAAAATTAAACACGGCGAATCCCGCCCGGCCCGGCCTCGGCCCTTTGACGTTCCCCGTGCACTTCCCGGTCAAGTGGGGCCCACTACATTTGTTTTAATGATGTATTTCGTTGTCCGGGTGACGGCAGATACTCGGACGTGTCTCGGCACGGACGCCGTCCGGACATGTGTGTCCCGACCTTAACACATATTGACAGTTGAACGTTAATATTACATTGCGAAGTTGACCAATGATGATTGCGAGCTACTGTTAACGCGAGTAGTAGAGAGCGAACAGTTGCCGAGCGGAGTCGAAAGTGGTCGGACGCTGCCTACGCTGAAGAAAAGCCGCGCGGCCTGCAGCGATCACCGAAAGAGGCTTTGGTAGTAATTGAGAATTTTTTGGAGATTTGCCTTTTCGCTGCACGTAGTCGTTGCTTGCTTGCACACTGGAGCAATTTTGTCCTTATCTTTGTCGTGGCCAGAAACGCGTATATTGTGGAAAAATTAAAACACCAAATGAAACAACCAGAATCGTTCTTAAATGACGAAAATGACAATATTTACAATAATAGCATAATCTCTGTTTTCAGCAACTGCCTACACTCTTAAAAATACACACACACACACACACACACACACACGCACACACACACACGTGCACACATCCTAATATTTACCATAAATATTGACAGTCGCCACGACTACAAGAATTGACCTCATTCACAGATAATTCGTCACTCCAACAGCTTAAAACTGTATGTACATCAACTACTGGCACAAATGTATATCTATCTGCATATTTTATAGCATTAACCAATGTATTACCCCAGCCTTTAGGCACCTAATATATACAACATGTAATCTTAAAACTCGTTGCCATGTAAATGTTTGCTCTCATATAATCACTCTTTCGTTCCTCTCTCTCTCTCTCTCTCTCTCTCTCTCTCTCTCTTCAAAGAGTGTCATCTCCGTGTGATTTTACTGCTGTAGCCAATATGATCATTGGAATTCAAGTCTGTAACATTTCACCTAATTGTTTTTTAACAAGTATGAACTTTAAGCCATTTTAACATTTCACCTGGTTGTATAAACGAGTACGAATGTTTAGCTGTTATAATTTGTCAAAATTGGATTTATATACCACCTGTAGTACACACACATACACTCCTGGAAATGGAAAAAAGAACACATTGACAACGGTGTGTCAGACCCACCATAATTGCTCCGGACACTGCGAGAGGACTGTACAAGCAATGATCACACGCACGGCACAGCGGACACACCAGAAACCGCGGTGTTGGCCGTCGAATGGCGCTAGCTGCGCAGCATTTGTGCACCCCCGCCGTCAGTGTCAGCCAGTTTGCCGTGGCATACGGAGCTCCATCGCACTCTTTAACACTGGTAGCATGCCGCGACAGCGTGGACGTGAACCGTATGTGCAGTTGACGGACTTTGAGCGAGGGCGTATAGTGGGCATGCGGAAGGCCGGGTGGACGTACCGCCGAATTGCTCAACACGTGAGGCGTGAGGTCTCCACAGTACATCGATGTTGTCGCCAGTGGTCGGCGGAAGGTGCACGTGCTCGTCGACCTGGGACCGGACCGCAGCGACGCACGGATGCACGCCAAGACCGTAGGATCCTACGCAGTGCCGTTGGAGACCGCACCGCCACTTCCCAGCAAATTAGGGACACTGTTGCTCCTGGGGTATCGGCGAGGACCATTCGCAACCGTCTCCATGAAGCTGGGCTACGGTCCCACACACCGTTAGGCCGTCTTCCGCTCACGCCCCAACATCGTGCAGCCCGCCTCCAGTGGTGTCGCGACAGGCGTGAATGGAGGGACGAATGGAGACGTGTCGTCTTCAGCGATGAGAGTCGCTTCTGCCTTGGTGCCAATGATGGTCGTATGCCTTGTTTGGCGCCGTGCAGGTGAGCGCCACAATCAGGACTGCATACGACCGAGGCACACAGGGCCAACACCCGGCATCATGGTGTGGGGAGCGATCTCCTACACTGGCCGTACACCTCTGGTGATCGTCGAGGGGACACTGAATAGTGCACGGTACATCCAAACCGTCATCGAACCCATCGTTCTACCATTCCTAGACCGGCAAGGGAACTTGCTGTTCCAACAGGACGATGCACGTCCGCATGTATCCCGTGCCACCCAACGTGCTCTAGAAGGTGTAAGTCAACTACCCTGGCCAGCAAGACCTCCGGATCTGTCCCCCATTGAGCATGTTTGGGACTGGATGAAGCGTCGTCTCACGCGGTCTGCATGTCCAGCACGAACGCTGGTCCAACTGAGGCGCCAGGTGGAAATGGCATGGCAAGCCGTTCCACAGGACTACATCCAGCATCTCTACGACCGTCTCCATGGGAGAATAGCAGCCTGCATTGCTGCGAAAGGTGGATATACACTGTACTAGTGCCGACATTGTGCATGCTCTGTTGCTTGTATCTATGTGCCTGTGGTTCTGTCAGTGTAATCCTGTGATGTATCTGACCCCAGGAATGTGTCAATAAAGTTTCCCCTTCCTGGGACAATGAATTCACGGCGTTCTTATTTCAATTTCCAGGAGTGTATATTCGACACCTCAAAACAAACACCTCCAAATGCTTTAAACAGTTATTCTGTAATAATTTTGTTACGATGTATATTATTTGCACTTAGCGATTATGTCTTCTCTTCTGCTATACAAACCCTGCACCCAGCTGATTCCTGACGCCATATTTGTTTACAAATGTGGCAGTATACATGTGATGTGTGACGGCAGCAAATGGAACCTGTGACCACTGAAGGTACTGTAGTTTACTTATTTAATGTTTACCATTAGATATCAGTTTAATTTTTTGTCAAAAATAGTGCTAAACCATATTCTGTAATAGTGTCTTGTTTCTCCAGTAGGCAGTGCCACAAGTTGCTCCAAAAATCGTAACACAACAGACACACACATATGTACTACTAACTAATGTAAATCCACCCGATGATGGAGGTTTAAACCTTCGAAACGCGTCGTGGAAATAAATAAAACGGTGAATGGTAACAGTAAACTTGTTGTTTCATTTAATCAAAAATCTGTTTAAAGTTTGTCAATGTTTAAATAATATATATTGCAAATATAGTAAATAATAATCTTTATTGGTTTCTTAATCTTTTTTACACAGTTTAAGGCCAGGTGACCGAACACCTCCTATGTATTTTTGTAGTATATAAAAATATTGCAGTAGTTATTGCAATTATTATGACCAGTCATTGCGCTCTGCATGGACCGCAGTATTGCTTTTGAAACGTATTTAGCACTTTGCCGATCACGGAGTTGCAGCGGCAAGACGAGGTAAGTTGTTTGTTGCGTACAGGAACATTGAACAACATTTAAACTCGCTGTCAGATACTAGCGAATTAATTTCTTTATAATTTGTATGAGAAGTAAATTCATTTTGTTTTCTTCTGTTCCCAGTCAGAATTCTACAATTGTCAGAGACGGAATATTTCACATTTCCGTATGTTTTTAAAATAGTTACGAACTCGTTTCAATGAACGTAAACATTAGGCTGTAACTGCCGACGTTCGTGCCACAATTCATTCTTTTTTTTTTCGATCTAAATACTTTTCGTTGAGGTATTTATTGAGTTCGTGAATACCAGCAGCAAGTTGGTTGTTTAGTAATTTTTCTACTTTCGTGGTCATACCCGTTCCCTATAGAATCCCTCTTATTTTCATTACTGCTAGAAGTAGACGCCGACGAGTCGCTAAGAGTAGTATCAGTCACTGAAATTTCTCGATTCTCCGTCTCAAGCAACGATTTTACTTCTGAGGCGTTGTAGTGCAGCTTCACAAGCTGCTTGGTTTCTAAATCCTCTCTGTCTAAATCGGGAGTCCAGAAAGATACACTCAGCGTATAGATTCTAGGCTGTTCCAGCTCGTCGGCTCCGTTGTGAGCCAGGGAGCCGCGTCGCTCGCTGTGACCCGGTACGTGGCACGTTTGGCTGAGGCAGGCGGCGGGCAAGCGTTGTGACGTGCCAGCTGCGTCAGGCTAGGCGCAAATTGAGAAGCGTATAGCACGTGTCACGTGACACGACACTACAGCGCGACACGCACGTGCCGCACGGCTCGCGCGGGTGCAGCGCATATTGCGACGCGTACACCGTACTTCGTACGCGCCGACTGGCGACGCTCTGAGCTGACTGAACCGAAGCGCCAGCAACCTGTTATCTGTCTCAATCGATATTACAGAAACTATTCACTGAAAATATTTGATTTTTGCCTCACTTGTAGCGTTATATGTCAGCTTCGTGGCGAAGTGCCCATCACCTCGCTAATGACCATTCTTACTGTGATGTACTCATTTTAGTAAGACACTACGCAAAACTCAAATAGTTTGCAACGTAAATTAGGGGTCGTTATGATTTTTCGTTTGGTGCGTATTACACCATATGTTGCTGCGTATCAATTTTAGCTAACATGCTGAATTTTTGTTTAGATTTGGGAGGAGGTCTCTATCTGCCTCCGATCTCGAGAAAATGGATCCCATGTAGCGCGCTCACTTCCGATCTCAAGCCCGCGAGAATGAAATACTCGCAACATCTCTCATATCTCCTAAACCACTCGACACATCGAAACGAAATTTTGGCTAATGGTAGCACACAAGGAGGAGAGTGTTTTGTCAATTCTTAAACACACGGAACTTTCTTACCTGTGGCGATATATCAGTACTTATACTTCCCTTTTTATTTATTTCACTCCAGTGATTGTAATTTTTTAAGTTTTATCGACAGCTAGCGAAACAAGAGCTTCCTAATGTAAAATAAACGTGAAATTTCTTCTTTTATGTTACAGCAAACCGACACTATGAGGTTTTTCGTAAGCTATTGGGCTCTGTGATTGCCAATTACTTGTTTAATGAAACACTCAGTTTCGGAATTCTGTCTCAAAGCTGCTGTGAGATGAGTTTGGCAAATTACACTGTGACAAAGGAACTACAATTAAACCATTCACCAAGAGAAATGTGGCCGTTACTCATAAACGGTGATGCTTCTTCGAATGATCAAAGATTAACAACTCACACAAAAATAGATTGCCAATTCCGTTGGAATTTTGGTGGAAGCCACATAACCAATCGTATTTTTAACACTGAGCGACTCTAATGGAAACTTACCTAAGGATTTTATTCCTTCTCTTGATCTAAGCAGTATTAAAATAATGACGAGCGTTCCTTCAGGCGGACTGATAGGCACATGCCAGATACTGGTTACTCACCTACGGCTTGCCAAACTGAGAATGTGTGATCGCGAATAAAATAGCTGTTTTTGAGAAAAATGAACATTTGATCTGTCGCACAACACAATGGTCAGTGTATTGTCAGCAGCGAAGGATAATGCGCGCAACACAAATGCACAAGCTAGCCATGTGTGCCTTGTGAGTTGGAGTTCGTAAAACATTGTGATGAAAGTAGATCTGCCTTTGTCAGCAGGACATTTTAACAAATTAAATATATCTAATCATAACATTCTTTTAGGATATTCCTACTTTCGTAATAATACCGACCATTTTCTTCATTTGTGTAGGCTGTTGTATAACTAGTTTGTTAATGCTGATAATGTGCATGCAACAATTGAAATGCTTTTTTTCATAATGGCGAACCGATTAAAACACTGTTATTTGTGACTGCTTTTCGACTCTTTCTAGCTTGCAGTGGAAATGTGATGTTCACATGCACGTACAGTGTGTCGTATTACATTATTACGTCCGTATCAGAGTAATTAAAGTGAGACTTTATACTTCAGATCTTGGATGCATTTTACCAGGAGCACAAAGGTATCACACCTGTGGAGATTACCCCTTTCTAAATTTTTGTAGCAGATCGTACAGATACGCCAGCATACTAGGCAGCGAGATGATAACCTTGTTTTACTTCCCTACCTTGATTCTTAATGACATGATTTTATAATGTTCCTTGCTTCCTTATTCGCTACCCTGTGTCCCTTCTTGCGATCTGAAAATATCGCGGAGGCATATGATACAATTCCAGCGGCCAATGGCTCATAAGTTACTGAAGTATGCATTTTTCTTGACGGAAGAAAAACAAAACAAAACTATAGATATATAAATAACAGAAAAGTATAACGTGCTAACGAAGAAATTTTTGTAGCAGATCGTACAGATACGCCAGCATACTAGGCAGCGAGATGATAACCTTGTTTTACTTCCCTACCTTGATTCTTAATCACATGATTTTATAATATTCCTTGCTTCCTTATTCGCTACCCTCTGCCCCTTCTTGCGATCTGAAAACATCGCCGAGGCATATGATACGATTCCAGCGGGCAATGGCTCATCAGTTACTGAAGTATGCATTTTTCTTGACGGAAGAAAAACAAAACAAAACTATAGATATATAAATAACAGAAAAGTATAACGTACTAACGAAGAAATTTTTGTAGCAGATCGTATAGATACGCCAGCATACTAGGCAGCGAGATGATAACCTTGTTTTACTTCCCTACCTTGATTCTTAATCACATGATTTTGTAATATTCCTTACTTCCTTATTCACTACCTTCTGTCCCTTCTTACGATCTGAAAACATCGCGGAGGCATATGATACAATTCCAGCGGCCAATGGCTCATAAGTTGCTGAAGTATGCATTTTTCTTGACGGAAGAAAAACAAAACAAAACTATAGATATATAAATAACAGAAAAGTATAACGTACTAAAGAAGAAAGATGGAGCGTTTAAATGGCGAAAAACAAAACCCTACCCAAAGGCAATAAAATTCAGTACACAGTAAGGCAAAATGTATCGTATGGGCAATGCTACCACTGCTGATATGCGCCGTTCCGCTGTGAGCACATGGCCGGCCTACTTTTCCGCTCCCCCCCTCAAATTTCCCACGGTGCTAGCGAGGCACGAGAAACTGTGCCTCAACCACAACGCCGCGCGACCTGGCGCAGGCGCGTGTCGCGTCCCAGTCGCGTCGCGTCGCAATTTGCGCGGGGGTCCCATTTGAAGCTGTGATGTCACAAAAACACGCGCTGCGCTGCGTCGCGCCACACGCGCTATACGCGTCTCAGTTTGCGCCTAGCCTTTAGGATCCACAACCTCGCCGGCTTAGCTGCTACGACGTGGTGACATGCTACACCAGGAAATACGATGTTCAGGAAATAAATAAACAACTGTTTTACAAGAAATTGCATACTAAATTTGTTGGGCCTCTGTAGCTTGACATTTTCTTTTCATTACAAGATCGGAAATATCAGGCGTCAAAGTGTTCGCAGCGTTAATGCAGAGGATGGCCTGAATTGTTGCATCCTGAAGAAACGATCGTTCCTTACTCTTTACTCTTTCCATTGCTGAGAAAATCTGCTCGCAACAGTACATAGATCCAAACTGTTGCACATGATCTGCGCGGCATTGTTGTTAAGCTTGGGAAATGTTTTTTGCTGTATTGAACGATACCATCGTGACAAATCCAACGTGTTGTAGTACCTCTCTTTCAACAAAGTTGAATTTTGCAAATCAGTAATCTCCAATTGAAGTGAGGGTGACAAGTTATCGGGGGAAACTGAAAAAGGAGTGCTAAACACCTTATGTTCCATTTCCAAACTAGTGAGGTCTGGGAATCGTGTTTCAAACGAATTGATGAGCTGCTTTAACTTTGCTTGGTCATCTCCGAAAGTAGTACCTTTGGGCAGTTGTAAAAAAGCGAGACGATTGAAGAACGTTAAATGTCCATTACACATCTGCCTCTCAAATAAACGTAACTTTTCCGTGAACGCTTTGATCTGGTCGTGTGTGTCAACGATTAGCTGCCCTTTGCCCTGCAATGACAGATTTAAATTATTCATATGCATAGTTATGTCAGCTAGAAAAGTCCCTTTTCATTTCGATAAAAAGGGATATTTCCTCACGAATGGCAAAGAAAACATCAATAACTTTTCCCCAACTCAGCCAACGAACTGTACTGTGGTAAGGTGCGTCACCATACTCAGCTTCCATATCTCTCAAAAATCCTTTGAACTGGCGATGATTCGTACCGTGACGCCGCACAAAATTGACACACTTCACGACATCTTTCATTACGCCACCTAGTTGTACTGTTACAGCACACAGTGCCCTCTTGGTGAATAAAACAATGAAGAGTCAAAATGTCTTTCCCGAATTCGTCCCTGAGTTTATTTTTCACACGAGAAGCAAACCCTTGGTGACGACCGATCATTTGTGGTGCACCGTCTGTCGCTACAGAATGGAGCTTATCCCACAGCAAATTCATATTGTCCACTGATTCACAAACAGCTTCAAGAACGTCACGTCATGTTGCGGTGTAATCGAGTGGTACCACATCCGAGAGTTCTTCAGTTACTTGCAGCTCCATGTCGACACCACGCACAAAGACTGCAAGCTGAGCACAGTCCGATATGTCGGAACTTTCGTCAAGTGCTTAGCGAAAATGCAACAAAGCTCTCCGCCTTTTTCCTGAGCTGTGTCTCTAAATCCGCTGCCATGTTCAAAACGTTTTTAAACTTACGTCTCCTGGTATGTCGTCCTTAAGCCTAGCCACCAGTTCTCTGCGTGCAACGCCTTCTACCTGATCGTAGTGTGCTGCGTGAAGACGTGTATAATGTCGCTTTATATTGTACCTCTTCACAGAATTAAATACTTTATGACAAACAAGACACTGTGGAAGACCATCCCTCTCAATGGTTAGAAAGGAATCCTCCACTAGAGGTACGGCTACCGCGGGTTGTGATAGCTGTCATTGAACACGGATTATTGCGTCAGTTGCGGCTGCACGCGGCCAGGGGGCAGTGAGTTCGCTTTCCCCCTCCACGCGGGCTCCGAGCTGCCGCAGTGTGCGCTCCGGCTCCCTGCAGCTCGGTTGGAATAGCCTCTATAGAAAATTATTCTTTATATCTTTAAAACGGTCCTCCATGCCTTTCACCAACACTCTTGCACGGTTACTATTTTTTTATTTAAGAAGCATGTTTTTGCAGAAAACTTAAGCAAGTTTCCAAAAACGTTTTTCGGGACTTATATCTCCTATAATTTCATAGACTGGACTAAGAAAGCTCAGAACTCCTACTGTTATTTCCCAGTCCCTTTCTTTCGTAAGTTAGAGCGTAAAAGTGCTAACGTAGCAATCATGCCATCTTTTACCTGCACTACTCGCTGAAGCATGTCAAAAGTAGAATTCTGCGGTCGGTCGCAGCTTTCCGTGATCGTGTTTGTAGCGCTGGACGTCCTAACCAATCTTGAGGACAGGCAAATTCATTTGCTCTTGTGGAGCAGTCAATCTGTTTTTTGTCCTTGTGTGCAACGATTGAAAAACTCGATAATATTTCTAACTTGTGCTAAAAGGTCAGATACTTGTTTCGCAGCTTCTTGTACAACACCGAGCGAGGCGGCGCAGTGGTTAGCACACTGGACTCGCATTCGGCAGGACGACGGTTCAATCCCGTCTCCAGCCATCCTGATTTAGGTTTTCCGTGATTTCCCTAAATCGCTTCAGGCGAATGCCGGGATGGTTCCTTTGAAAGGGCACGGCCGATATCTTTCCTAACCCTTCCCTAACCTGAGCTTTCGCTCCATCTCTAATGACCTCGTCGTCGACGGGACGTTAAACACTAACCACCACAACCTTCTTGTACAACAAAATTTAGAGAGTGGCCGAAACATGAGCTTGACCTCCATTCGGAAAATCTGAGAACAGATAAGATATTTGCAACATTATCGCTAACAATAGCAGCAACTCTCTGGGAAATATGTTAGTCTGTTGTAACGTCTTTCATGGAATTGCATATGTTTTGGCTGGTTGCTGCTCATTATAATTTATACAGCCAAGTAATGTCGATAGAATTTTAATCTCTTCATCTATAAAGTGCGCTACAATGGCTCTATAGATACAGCTTGTACCTTCTTCTGACTTCATCCTTTATGTCATTGTGAACGCTTGATATTAAATTTTCTGTTAACGTTTTTCTTGGTGGAAGTTTGTAGCCTGGGCAATGAGAAATTGCTTCTATCAGTTCTCGAAAGCCGGCCGCGGTGGACGTGCGGTTCTGGCGCTGCAGTCCGGAACCGTGGGGCTGCTACGGTCGCAGGTTCGAATCCTGCCTCTAGCATGGGTGTGTGTGATGTCCTTAGGTTAGCTAGGTTTATGTAGTTCTAAGTTCTAGGGGACTTATGACCTAAGATGTTGAGTCCCATAGTGCCCAGAGCCATTTGAACCATCTTTTTAGTTGTCGAAAATCTTTTTCTTCCGCTATTCGTAGAGCGTGATGCCCTTTAGCGACTGTCTTAATAACCTGTCTAACTGTTTCTTCAACCTTCCGGACTGCGGCGTTCCAGGAATGTGTTGGTTCATTCATTGCTGGGAATCTGTTAACAAAATAATATTCTTCATCACGGATGTCGTTCAAGCTGACTGCAGTGATTTTAAATTACACCATATCGATAGTTGTCTTTCAGTTGTTATTGGGATCAAAGCATGTTTTCTTTTCATATAACCGATTAAATTTCCGTTGGAGTCTCCTGTAGTAGTTATTAATTTTGAACAGTGTTTTCATTTTGCTTTTCTTTTATCCGTGTCTTGTAGCGGGACATCCTCCTCAACAGTAGTTGTTGATACCAGAACTGTTTTACAAATTTGGGACATGTCAGTATTATCACAATTGCTTGAGAGGTGGCAGAAGCCCCCCCCCCCCCCCTCATAATTCTATCTTACTCTGAGTAATTCGATTTTCCTCTCTAATTGCAAGCTGTGAAAAGTTGCTATTCCTTCACACGCGGACTTCCCATGCAGCGTCTCTCGCCACCCGGGTCGTCCGGTGACAGGCGGGCTCTGCTGATCTTGGAAGGGTTAAGCCGACGGGTGTGAGGGAGTCGAGTGGATGCTTTCCAGACCCCGACATTGTTATAAGAGCGGGGGCGACACGCCCGCAGGGGCCTGAAGGAGCGACTGGGCTAGAGGTTCCGTTACTTCGCAGAAACTTAGCGAAAACACTTTCTGGCGGGCTACCAGCGAGGCGTGGGAATGACTTGTGTTCCCAGGCAGTCTTGGCGGGCAAATTCCCGCGTTTTCTGCAAAATCGTAACTGTGATTGGCTGGCTCAGGGGATAACTCCGTGACGTAGCAAAATCGGCGCAGAAATTGGCGGCAAGTATCTCCATTGGTGGAATAGTAGTGTGTCGGCAATAGAGTGGAATTCTCCGCCGGTTTTTCGAGTTGCTGATTGGAACGTTTAATCACGGCCACTGTTGTGGGGGCGGGAATGTTCAGTGTTCGGTTTGTACGGGTGCTCTTGTGGAAGTCGGCTCTCGCCTTTCGGTCAGGGTAGGTTACAAGACTGAGCTCTCACTGCTCTGGACAGCCTGCCTTCCGTTGGCTGTCTAACATACTCTTATTTAATTGTAACTGTTTGACTAAGTTGCTGAAGTTTCGACTTCAACATAACCTTCCGAGTACAGTTGGCAATTGAGCGTTCTGCGTACAAGCGTCCTATGCTGTCTGTCTTGAGCTGTTGTGGATAAAGTTGACTGTATCGGAATTACTGTGTGACTTCGCTTGTTAAAATCAATCACTGTACCGTCAGTGATTGTGTAGCGAGCCTTCTTCGTCTCCCTCATACGCACATTTGTATTGCTAGGAAGTCTTTAGTCTGGAACAACCAGACCAGGATAATTTGTTTCGAGGTATACTTGCGACATTATCATCACCACGACAGCACGTCGAAGCAACCAGCCATCGCCTCCGGTACGCCAGATCGTGTCCGTGCAGTTAAGAATACAGCTTGGTAATGTACGTCCACAGCACTGGCAAAGCAGGCAGTTTTGTAGGTGATAATCAGAGGTCAGCAGAGCGCGCCTGTTTGTCTTTTCTAACTTTGTTCTGTCTTGGGTGTTCATTGTCTGAGTTCTCACTACTGTAGCAGCAATTAATGTTGGGTTGGTTGTGTTTCTGTTAAGATTTGAGTTGCAAGGAATTGGCTCCACATACCACTTCGTCATAAACGTCACAATCTAGTTTAGGGACAACTTCACCTTCACAGCATATAGTTGAGTATCCAATTTGAGCCAGTTTGATGTACTGTAAATGTTTCATGTGTTTTTGTTTATTATTTTGTGTTTAGTCATAATGAATCATGCTGTTATTTTGGACGGAACTTTCATTCTGTTAATCTGTAGAGCAACCCTATAATTTCTCACTACGTTAATGAAGCTTTCTTTTATTTAACTTATTTATCAAATTAAATTATTGCAGGTGCCAAACTCTTTTCTACTCCACTTGCAGGGTCGATTACAGTCAGTTCGCATTTCTTTTTAATCCATGTGCAACAGCAAAAGTCGGAGTTAGAATAAGGGGGGGAAGGCTTAGAGCATCATTTACATATGAAGATTCTAGAAGAATTTAGTGTTAAGTACACTGCTAGCCCGGTACCTCGCATGCTTTTCTGAAAACTTTCATATAATTTTATACACAGTATGTTACATTTTAAGCTAAAATTTATGAAATGGAATTACATTACTTTACAAAATATTTTACTTTCGATGTTATTATGGGTAAGTGCTAGTTCTGAGTGTAGACTACAGTTAAAATTTGTTTTTTTAGTAACGTTTGAAATTACGAATTATTGCCACAGTTACAATTTTTGTTATTAATTACGCAATCCTGTACTGTTTCCTACATTTACTTCTGGATTCATTAATGAAATAATAATCGAAATTAATAATGTAAACAAAAACTACTAGGAATTCATTTTTTAAGGAAACTTGTAAATCCTTTAGAATATTGTGATTTCCGCAGAGTATTAGAGTTGTAAGCATGCCTCTCATGTGGTCGGAGGTATTTTTGTGCGAAAAATGTAATTTCGGCTTTGTTAATGTGAAAAATAAAAGACGGTATCATGACTAAAATGTAAGAAAACATATTTAGTGGAAAACAAAAATTCTACAACAATCTTCAAATTTATTTAAACCAATCGGAAACGCAATGTTTCAGACCCCTAGACAAGAAGCACTGGAGACAGCTCAAAATGACTTTTTTGGAAACTTGCTGAACAGTTTTCTGCAAATTTATTCTAGTCGTCGCTCCTCTTAAATCTTCATAAAAGACTTTAATGTCGACAGTAGATGGAAGTAGGAAGGAGGGAAGAGATTACAGTCTTCAGTGAAATGTGTCAACAGGGAATTATGTTTCCTTTTTGACGACATGGTACTATACAGCCTTATAAAAAACATAGTAGCCCTATAATCAAAATGATATTCATTACACTACTCCACGCCATCGCACTGTAGAAGACTCGCTGTAACACGTTGAAAGTTAACATGATAAATGTAGGGCGTTTTACTAACGCAGTGTACAATTTTACTTTTCGACACTGTGGAATGTGGATTTTATTTAGGAATATTCTGGAGTGCAGAATACCGTAAAAGAGGAAACATGGGGCGTGCAGAAGGTCAGCATGTATGACGCGTCATCTGCAAAAAACTGAAGACGGATGCTCAAATTGTCTCCCACATCGTTTATACAGATAAGTAACAGCAAAGGGCCTATAACACTACCTTGGGGAACGCCATAAATCACTTCTGTTTTACTCGATGACTTTCCGTCAATTACAACGTAGTGTGACCTCTCTGACAGAAATCGCAGATCCAGTCACATAACTGAGACGGTATTCCATAAGCACGCAATTTCACTACGAGCCGCTTGTGTGGTACAGTGTGAAAAGCCTTCCGGAAGTCCAGAAATACGGAATCGATCTGAAATCCCTTGTCAATAGCACTCAGCACTTAATGTGAGTAAAGAGATAGTTGTGTTTCAAAGGAACGATGTTTTCTAAACCCATGTTGACTGTGTGTCAATAGACAGTTTTCTTCGAGGTATTCATTACGTTCGAACACAATATATGTTCTAAAATCCTGCTGCATATTGACGTTAACGATATGGGCCTGTAATTTAGTGGATCACTCCTACTGCCTTTTTTGGATATTGGTGTGACCTGTGCAACTTTCCAGTCTTTGGGTACGGATCTTTCGTCGAGCGAACGGTTGTATATGATTGTTAAGTATGGAGCTAATGCGTCAACATACTCCGGAAGAAACCTAATTGGTATACAGTCTGGACCATAAGACTTGCCTTTATTAAGTGATTTGAGTTGCTTCACTACTCCGAGGATATTTACTTCTATGTTACTCATATTGGCATCTGCTCTCGATTCGAATTCGGGAATATTTACCACGTCTTCTTTTCGTCACATATCAGTTGCTTACAGAGAACTTCGCGATTACTGTCTTCTCTTTTTGTCATTGCGCCAATGCCGGTGATCTAGCAATTGTAGCACCATACTTCCGTCTCTTCTGTTGGTGATTATCCAGTTCGGATGTTGGCGACCATGTTGGCAATTCTTCTCTAGTTGCTAGCAACACGGAATAGTTCCGTCGAAGACATATTACTCCTGCATCTAAGGTTGCCAAATCAAGATATTCGTCTTCTCCCAGAACCTCTTTTGCTGTTGATTTTTTGTAGCAAATCTTATCTACTTGTTTTACGCATGATATGTCCTACATGTTGCAATTTTCGGCATTTTTCTATCTTCATTAGGTTAGGCGTTGTGTTCATTCTTCTCAAAACTTCTACGTTGTATTCTTAGGATCCGCCCATGAAGCAACAATTCAATGGCCTCCAGCTTCATCTCCGTGTTTTTATTAAAGGTCCATGTCTCTACCCCCTTTGTTGTTGTTGTTGTTGTGGTCTTCAGTCCTGAGGTTGGGTTGATGCAACTCTCCATCCTACTCTATCCTGTGCAAGCTTCTCATCTCCCAGTACCTATGTAAGTAGGCTGTTTAGGTTTTTATGTTGGTAACGCCATGTAGCGCTCTATATGAAAATCACTGACTGTGCTGGGTTGTATTGTTGGAAGATTGATATTGTAGTGTTGGGCAGTTGGCTGTTAGCAGCGCGTAGCGTTGCGCAGTTGGAGATGAGCCGCCAGCATTGGTGGATGTGGGGAGAGAAATGGCGGAGTTTCGAGAGCGGACGATCTGGACGTGTGTCCATCAGAGACAGTAAATTTGTAAGACTGGATGTCATGAACTGATATATATATTATGACTTTTGAACACTATTAACGTAAATACATTGTTTGTTCTCTATTAAAATCTTTCATTTGCTAACTATACCTGTCAGTAGTTAGTGTCTTCAGTAGTTAGAATCTTTTACTTAGCTGGCAGTATTGGCTCTCGCTGTATTGCAGTAGTTCGAGGAACGAAGATTTTTGTGAGGTAAGTGATTCATGAGAGGTATAGGTTATTGTTAGTCAGGGCCACTCTTCTGTAGGGTTTATTAAAAGTCAGATTGCGTTGCGCTAAAAATACTGTGTGTCAGTTAAGTGATGATCAGAATAAGTAAAGAGAGTAGTGTTTGAGTACATTCAGTTTTGCTCAGCGGTTTGAACAGCAAATAACGTAAGCGGTTTTCCAGCATAGAAATTAATAAATTTTTCTAAGGGGACGTTTCACCTACTGCAGCCTACATCATTCTGAATCTGCTTAGAGTATTCATCTCTTCGTCTCCCTCTATGATTTTTTACTCCCCCCCCCCCCCCACGCTGCCCTCCAGTACTAAATTGGTGATCCCTTGATGCCTCAGAACATGTCCTACCAACCGATCCCTTCTTCTGGTTAAGTTGTGCCACAAACTCCTCTTCTCCCCAATTCTATTCAACACTTCATCATTAGTTTTGCGATCTACCCATCTAATGTTCAGCATTCTTCTGTAGCACCATATTTCGAAAGCTTCTATTCTCTTCTTGTCGAAACTATTTATCGTCCATGTTTCACTTCCATACATGGCTACACTCCATACAAATACTTTCAGAAACGACTTCCTGACGCTTAAATCAATACTTGATGTTAAAAAATTTCTCTTATTCAAAAACGCTTTTCGTGCCATTGCCAGTCTACATTTTATATCCTCTCTACTTCGACAATCATCAGTTATTTTACTCCCCAAATAGCAAAACTCCTTTAGTACTTTAAGTGTCTCATTTCCTAATCTAATTCCCTCAGCATCACCCGACTTAATTTGACTACATTCCATTATCCTCGTTTTGCTTTTGTTGATGTTCATCTAATACCCTCCTTTCAAGACACTGTCCATTCCGTTCAAATGCTCTTCGAAGTCCTTTGCTGCCTCTGACAGAATTACAATGTCATCGGCAAACCTCAAAATTTTTATTTCTTGTCCATGGATGTTAATGCCTACTCCGAACTTTTCTTTTGTTTCCTTTACTGCTTGCTCAATATACAGATTGAATAACATCGGGGAGAGGCTACAACCCTGTCTCACTCCCTTCCCAACCACTGCTTCCCTTTCATACCCCTCGACTCTTATAACTCCTTTATAGGAAGACAGAATATACACAGCAGCGCAAAAGTCGGATTTTTCTTCTTAGAGTCAGGTTACAGCTTTTGAAGGCAGAACTAATTTTCTGTTTTAGATTTCTTGCTTTCCTTATGCAAATATTCATTTCTTCCGAGTTATCCCTATTTTCATTTATTATGATTCCAAGGTATGTTGTTTTACCCTTTCTATAGTTCTTTGGTTTATGACTGAGTTTACTTACTTCTGTGGCGAAGCTAACTGCGATGTTATGGTGCAGTGTTGCGTTCCTTGCTGCAGATGAGTACCACGACTCAATAAGAACCGCTCTGTATTGTGTGTTCACGAATTTCTGTTACTTCCGAGTGAAATCTACACAACAGCAGCCGATCAGTGCAAGACGCGCTTGCCTTCGTTCGGTGCCCTCAGGTGGGTCTGATAGCGCCGAGCCTGAATTCTACATCTGCATCTACATGATTACTCTGCAATTCAGGAATAAGTGCCTGGCAGAGGGTACATCGCACCTCATTGAAGCTACTTCACTACTGATCCACTCTAGAACAGCGCGTCAACAAAATATTTTCACACTATGAGAAAACATTTCGTGATTAAAATTTTATGAGAAGGTCCGGCCGAACCGAAATCCGCCTTCGTTTTTATGACTGCACCCCCAATTCTTGTAACATATCGGTGGCGCATTATCCTCTGTTTCACGGTAATACAAAACGAGCTCCCATTCTTTGAATTATTTCGATGCCCTCCGTCAGTACTATCTGATGACCAGTTGTGGAAGCAGACTCTTTAGTAAAACTTTAATACTTTCGAAGCGTTCTGCCAATAAATGGCAGTCTTTACCTATGTGATCTCCAATTTCGGTTATTCGTTGCTATAATCCCTTACCCCCCCCCCCCCCCCCCATGAACCATGGACCTTGCCGTTGGTAGGGAGGCTTGCGTGACTCAGCGACACAGATGGCCGTACCGTAGGTACAAACAAAACGGAGGGGTATCTATTGAGAGGCCAGACAAACGTGTGGTTCCTGAAGAGGGGCAGCAGCCTTTTCAGTAGTTACACGGGCAACAGTCTGGATGATTGACTGATCTGGCCTTGTAACAATAACCAAAACGGCCTTGCTGTGCTGGTACTGCGAACGGCTGAAAGCAAGGGGAAACTACAGCCGCAATGTTTCCCGAGGGCATGCAGTTCACTGTATGGTTAAATGATGATGGCGTCCTCTTGGGTAACATATTCCGGAGGTAAAATAGTCCCCCATTCGGATATCCGGGCGGGGACTACTCAAGAGGACGTTGTTATCAGGAGAAAGAAAACTGCCGTTCTACGGATCGGAGCGTGGAATGTCAGATCCCATAATCGAGCAGGTGGGTTAGAAAATTTAAAAAGGGAAATGGATAGGTTAAAGATAGATATAGTGGCAATTAGTGAAGTTCGGTGGCAGGAGGAAAAAGACTTTTGGTCAGGTGAATACAGGGTTATAAATACAAAATCAAATAGGGGTAATGCAGGAGTAGGTTTAATAATGAATAAAACATAGGCGTGCGGGTAAGCTACTACAAATAGCATAGTGAACGCATTATTGTGACCAAGATAGACACGAAGCCCACGCCTACTACAATAGTACAAGTTTATATGCCAACTAGCTCTGCAGATGACGAACAAATTGAGGAAATGTATGATGAGATAAAACAAATTATTCAGGTAGTGAAGGGAGACGAAAATTTAATAGTGATGGGTGATTGGAATTCGAGAGTAGGAAAAGGGAGAGAAGGAAACATAGTAGGTGAATATGGATTGGGGGGAAGAAATGAAAGAGGAAGCCGTCTGGTAGGATTTTGCACAGAGCATAAGTTAATCATATCTAACACTTGGTTCAAGAATCATAAAAGAAGGTTGTATATACGGAAGAATCTCGGAGATACTAAAAGGTATCAGTTAGAGTTTATAATGGTAAGACAGAGATTTAGGAACCAGGTTTTAAATTGTAAGACATTTCCAGGGGCAGATGTGGACTCTGAACACAATCTATTGGTTATGACCTGTAGATTAAAAATGAAGAAACTGTAAAAAGGTGGGAATTTCAGGAGATGGGACCTGGATAAACTGAAAGAACCAGAGGTTGTACAGAGTTTCAGGGAGAGCATAAGGGAACTATTGACAGGAATGGGGGAAAGAAGTACAGTAGAAGAAGAATGGTTAGCTTTAAGGGATGAAGTAGTGAAGGCAGCACAGGATAAAGTAGGTAAAAAGACGAGGGCTAGTAGAAATCCCTGGGGAACAGAAGATATATTGAATTTAATTGATGAAAGGAGAAAATATAAAAATGCAGTAAATGAAGCAGGCAAAAAGGAATACAGACATCTCAAAAATGAGATCGACAGGCAGTGCAAACTGGCTAAGCAGGGATGGTTAGAGGACAAATGTAAGGATGTAGAGGCTTATCTAACTAGGGGTAAGATAGATACTGGCTACAGGAAAATTAAAGAGACCTTTGGAGAAAAGAGAACCACATGTATGAATATCAAGACCTCAGATGGAAACCCAAAGAGGGAAAGCACAAAGATGGAAGGAGTATATAGAGGGTCTATACAAGGACGATGTACTTGAGGACAAAATTATAGAAATGGAAGAGAATGTAGATGAAGATGAAATGGGAGATACGATACTGCGTGAAGAGTTTGACAGAGGACTGAAAGACCTGACCCGAAACAAGGCCCTGGGAGTAGACAACATTCCATTAGAACTACAGACGGCCTTGGGAGAGCCAGTCCTGACAAAACTCTACCATCTGGTGAGGAAGATGTATGAGACAGGCGAAGTACGCTCAGACTTCAAGAAGAATATATAATTCCAACTATCAGTTTAATAAGTCACAGCTGCAAAATACTAACACGAATTCCTTACAGACGAATGGAAAAACTGGTAGAAGCCGACATCGGGGAAGATCAGTTTGGATTCCGTAGAAATATTGGAACACGTGAGGCAATACTGACCTTACGACTTATCTTAGAAGAAAGATTAAGGAAAGGCACACCTACGTTTCTAGCATTTGTACACTTAGAGAAAGATTATGACAATTTCGATTGGAAAACTCTCTTTCAAATTCTGAAGGTGGCAGGGGTAAAATACAGAGAGCGAAAGGCCATTTACAATATGTACAGAAAGCAGATGGCAGTTATAAGAGTCGTGGGGTATGAAAGGGAAGCAGTGGTTGGGAAGGGAGTGAGACAGGGTTGTAGCCTCTCCTAGATGTTATTCAATCTGTATATTGACGAAGCAGTGAAGGAAAGAAAAGAAAAAGTCGGAGTAGGTATTAAAATCCATGGAGAAGAAATAAAAACTTTGAGGTTCGCCGATGACATTGTAATTCTGTCAGAGACAGCAAAGGACTTGGAAGGGCAGTTGAACGGAATGGACAGTGTCTTGAAAGGAGGATATAAGATGAACATCAACAAAACCAAAACGAGGATAATGGAATGTAGTCGAATTAAATCGGGTGATGCTGCGTGAATTAGATTAGGAAATGAGACACATAAAGTAGTAAAGGAGTTTTGCTATTTGGGGAGCAAAATAACTGATGATGGTCAAATTAGAGAAGATATAAAATGTAGACTGGCAATGGCAAGGAAAGCGTTTCTGAAGAAGAAAAATTTGTTAACATCGAGTATAGATTTAAGTGTCAGGAAGTCGTTTCTGAAAGTATTTGTATGGAGTGTAGCCATGTATGGAAGTGATACATGGACGATAACTAGTTTGGACACGAAGAGAATAGAAGCTTTCGAAAGGTGGTGCTACAGAAGAGTGCTGAAGATTAGATGGGTAGATCACATAACTAATGAGGAGGTATTGAATAAAATTGGGGAGAAGAGGAATTTTTGGCACAACTTGACGAGAAGAAGGGGCCGGTTGGTAGGACACGTTCTGAGCCATCAAGGGATCACAAATTTAGCATTGGAGGGCTGCGTGCAGGGTAAAAATCGTAGAGGGAAACCAAGAGATGAATACACTAAGCAGATTCAGAAGGATGTAGGTTGCAGTAGGTACTGGGAGATGAAGAAACTTGCACAGGATAGGGTAGCATGGAGAGCTGCATCAAACCAGTCTCAGGACTGAAGACCACAACAACAACATAATCCCTTACTATTTAATTGAATTTGCAGCCTTTCGATTTGTGCGATTTATCGTGTTACAGAAATTTAGCGGATTCTTTTTAGTGCTCTCATGTGGATGAGTTCACACTTTTCATGATTTAGAGTCTATTGCAAATTTTTGCACTATACATATATCTTGTTCAGATCATTATATGACGGCAAATGACAGCATAATCTGCAAACAGTCAGAGAGGGCTGCTCAGATTCCCTCCCGAATCACTTATTATGACCAGGGACCGGGGGCCCAGAACAACTCCTTGGGGAACGCCAGACATTACTACTGATGTACTCGGCGTCTTTCCGTCAATTACTACAGACTGTGAGAATTGTCACAGGAAATCACAAATCCAGTCATACAATTCAGACAGTACTCTATAGGCACGCAGTTTAATTAGAACCCGCTTGTGAGGAACAGTGTCGAAAGCCTTCTGGAAATATAGAAATATGGAATCAGTTTGACACCTCTTGTCGATAGCACACATTACTTCGTCAGACTAACCGTTCGCAGGGCTTCAAAGCAGCAGACACGGACATTACTAAGTTTCTATTTACAAATGAAAACAGGAAAATATGGCTTTTTACACTGACAAAGAAATTGAACTTTTACTATTTTTTTTGTTTGCTTGGCGAAAAGTCGGGCACAATTCATTTGAGGTCACATACATTACCTGAATGTTTTGTGACTGATGTTTGGACCACAATCATTAGACTCATATATTTAACTCATATATTAATAAAAAGTCATCTCTTAAAGGATGTACACAATTTTATTCCTGCGTTTCACATTAAAACAAATACTTTGAACAAAATTCAGATTTTCAAAACAATTGTTCTATTGAAAATAAAAATTTTACCTTTCCTACTAAATTGTGTAAGCACGTCCATCTTGTAAAATTATTTTCATAACGAAGCAAAGTGCATCCAATAACAGTCAGTCATTTTATACCGTGAAACGGTGCAAAGCTTTGCTTGCAAAGTGCTACGTTTCAGGAACTACAATTAAGGGAACACCTTCTCAGTTTTGCTCGTGTACTGCCCACTGCGCAATTCCTTGAAGTAACTTTCACAGGCATTTGAACTGCGGTAGTAGGGCAAGCCGACCTTGGAATTGAAGTGTGATTTATTCTTACTAATAAGGACTTTTGGGTGTGATATAGTTACCGTCCTTGATTTGGAACAGAAACTACATATTAGATCATTTGCCAGTATGCTCAGGAATGTTTAACGTGAGTGCTGTTTGCTTTGCACAGCTAGTTTGCTGGTTTATTTGTACAGAACATAGAAATTCACTATTGCTGCATCTATAAAGTAATAAAAAGTTTTAATCCAGGCATGCGTAGACTTCCATACTACATTGTAGGATGCATGATGCTGGTAAAATATAACTGCACCACACATATAACGGCTTTCATTAGCAGTGGCTTGAGGTCAAGGGATCATTTGCTTCCTCCCCTTCTTGACACGACATGTAATAAATGTTTCTCTACATCTACATCTACATACATACTCCGCAATCCACCATACGGTGCGTGGTGGAGGGTACCTCGTACCAGAACTAGCATCTTCTCCCCCTGTTCCACTCCCAAACAGAACGAGGGAAAAATGACTGCCTATATGCCTCTGTAGGAGCCCTAATCTCTCTTATCTTTGTGGTCTTTCCGCAAAATGTATGTTGGCGGCAGTAAAATTGTACTGCAGTCGGCCTCAAATGCTGGTTCTCTAAATTTCCTACCAGTAACAAAACCAGCAGCCCGCCTCTGAACTGCTTCTATGTCCTCCCTCAATCCGACCTGATAGGGATCCCAAACGCTCGAGCAGTACTCAAGAATAGGTCGTATTAGTGTTTTATAAGCGGTCTCCTTTACAGATGAACCACATCTTCCCAAAATCCTGCCAATGAACCGAAGACGACTATCCGCCTTCCCCAAAACTGCCATTACATGCTTGTCCCACATCTTACCGCTCTGTAATGTTACGCCCAAATATTTAATCGACGTGACTGTGTCAACCGCTACACTACTAATGGAGTATTCAATCATTACAGGATTCTTTTTCCTATTCATCTGCATTAATTTACATTTATCTATATTTAGAATTAGCTGCTATTCTTTACACCAAGTCATCTTGCATCTTCCTACAGTCACTCAACGACGACACCTTCCCGTACACCACAGCATCGTCAGCAAACAGCCGCACATTGCTGTCCACCCTACCCAAAAGATCATTTATGTAGATAGAAAACAACAGCGGACCTACCACACTTCCCTGGGGCACTCCAGATGATACCCTCACCTCTGATGAACACTCACCATCGAGGACAACGTACAGGGTTCTATTACTTAAGAAGTCTTCGAGCCACTCACATACTTGGGCACCAATTCCACTTGCTCGTACCTGAGTTAGGAGTCTGCAGTGGGACACCGAGTCAAACGCTTTCCGCAAGTCAAGGAATATGACATCCGTCTGATACCCTTCATCCATGGTTCCCAAGAAATCGTGTCAAAAAAGGGCGTATCCACAGGGTAAGATCAGGAAACGGGTAGGTTATCTTATGACCTAATTAATGAGAATAACGTCATCCTACCAGGGGGACATATAAGTGTCAGGGCGACTTTAGTAACGATATTTGCAGTTCTTGGTACGTGAAAGTTGGGGTCATCTGATCAGTACTGGCGAATGCTCGGAAGAGAATGGAATCCCATTGTAATTTGTGTACCAATAAAACCTTTCTGCTCTAAGTCCAGAGTGAGTGCCGCTCTTCTCTGAATAGAATACTATGAAATTGAGAAAAGCGTCAGAGAAAAACAGTGACAATACCTCGGATGGGGAACTTAAATTTACTGGAACGTTTGCCCCAAAATATTCACTATAAACACTTTCGCTGAATTTTCTTGGTCCACCTCCACATTTAGTGAACTAATATTGCCCCTGTGTTATTGCTGTGCCATCAGTCTCTGAGTCACTATCTGAATGAGTGGCCGAACTTGTCAAGGAATGTAGAGGCTGAGTAATAAGTGCAGGATCTTCACGTTCACCACAGGTACTGTCATTGAAGTATAATTGCTCTATCGAACTGCCACCCTACACAGGATGAACGGTATCAGGGGGGCACTGACTGGCCATGGGTTCAGGGTGAATTCGTGAATCTTCTGCATCATCACCCTTATTTTCAGAATCATCCGAAGAAGCATCAGAACATGAATCTTCAAAATCTCCAGTATCTCTGCTACGTTCAGTCTCTTTTTAGCCATTTAAAAGAACAAAATCTGCAGTATCTCAGTTTCGTTCAGTCTTTTTTTAGCCATTTAAAAGAAATTAACTAATGTACCCATTATTGTCCACAAAATAAAATGTTGTTGTTGTTGTTGTTGTAGTTGTGGTCTTCAGTCCCGAGACTGGTTTGATGCAGCTCTCCATGCTACTCTATCCTGTGCAAGCTTCTTCATCTACCAGTACAACCTACATCCTTTTGAATTTGCTTAGTGTATTCATCTCTTGGTCTCCCTCTACGATTTTTACCCTCCACGCTGCCCTCCAATACAAAATTGGTGATGCCTTGATGCCTTAGAACATGTCCTACCAACCGGCCCCTTCTTCTAGTCAAGTTGTGCCACAAACTCCTCTTCTCCCCAGTCCTATTCAATACCTCCTCATCAGTTATGTGATCTACCCATGTAATCTTCAGCGTTCTTCTGTAGCACCACATTTCGAAAGCTCCTATTCTTTTCTTGTACATACTATTTATCGTCCATGTTTCACTTCAAAAGCAAAACGAGGATAATGGAATGTAGTTGAATTAAGTCGGCTCATGCTGAGGGAATTAGATTAGGAAATGTAAAGTAGTTTTGGGGAGCAAAATAACTGATGATGGCCGAAGTTGAGAAGATATAAAATGTAACTGGCAATGGCAAGGAAAGCGTTTCTGAAGAAGAGAAGTTTGTTAACATCGAGTATAGATTTAAGTGTCAGCAATTCGTTTCTGAAAGTATTTGTATGGAGTGTAGCCATGTATGGAAGTGAAACATGGACGATAAATAGTATGGACAAGAAAGGAATAGAAGCTTTCGAAATGTGGTGCTACAGAAGAATGCTCAAGATTAGATGGGTAAATCACATAACTGATGAGGAGGTATTGAATAGAATTGGGGAGAAGAGGAGTTTGTGGCACAATTTGACAAGAAGAAGGGACCGGTTGGTAGGACATGTTCTGAGGCGTCAAGGGATCACAAATTTAGCATTGGAGGCAACATGGAGGGTACACATCGTAGAGGGAGACCAAGAGATGAATACATTAAGCAGATTCAGAAGGATGTAGGCTGCTGTAGGTGCTGGGAGAGGAAGAAGCTTGCACAGGGTAGAGTAGCATGGAGAGCTGCATCAAACCAGTCTCAGGACTGAAGACTCCAACAACAACAACAGAACAAAAATTGACGTTATTGAGAGTTTCAGAGGAATTGGCACGAACGGTTCCCAAAGGTTCCGAATGGTCCCGACACTGGGGCCGGCGGTCTCTTGTTTTACGTGTTCAGAATATGAACAGCTTTGGTAGCCAGTACAACCATCATATCGTATTATTCAGTAATCTTATGGGTAACCACAGTCGACGCTGGACTGAAATAAGTGTAGATAATCTGCTACTGTTTATGGAAAACGTGCTATGAAGATTATAAAAGGAAATTGTCAGGCCATCAAAATCGCATAAGGAAAAGAAAAAGAGAAGAGGAACGAGATAGAAAATCAACGAAAATTAGTAATTGTTCTAAAACCTTACCATCTACATTGCTGGCTATTAAAATTGCTACACCAAGAAGAAATGCAGATGTTAAACAGGTATTCATTGGACAAATATATTATACTAGAACTGGCATTTTCACGAAATTCCGGCGCATAGATCCTGAGAAATCAGTACCCAGAACAACCAACTCTGGCTGTAATAACGGCCTTGATACGCCTGGGCATTGAATTAAACAGAGCTTGGATTGCGTGTACAGGTACAGCTGCCTATGCAGCTTCAACACGGTACCGCAGTTCATCAAAAGTAGTGACTGGCGTATTGTGACGAGCCAGTTGCTCTGCCACCATTGACCAAACGTTTTCAATAGGTGAGCGATCTGGAGAGTGTGCTGAACAGGGCAGCAGTTGAACATTTTATGTATCCAGAAAGGCCCTTAACCGGACTTGCAGCATGCGGTCGTGCATTATCTTGCTGAAATGTAGTGTTCCTCAGGGATCGAATGAAGGGTAGAGCCACGTAACACATCATAAATGTGACGTCCACTGTTGAAAGTTCCGTCAATGCGAACAAGATGTGACCGAGACGTGCAACCAATGGCACCCCATACCATCACGCCGGGTGATACACCAGTATGGCGATGACGAATACACGCTTCCAATGGGCGTTCACCGCGATGTCGCCAAACACGAATGCGATCATCGTGATGCAGTAAACAGAACCTGGATTCATCCGAAAAAATGACGTTTTGCCATTCGTGCACCCAGGATCGTCGTTGAGTATGCCATCGCAGGCGCTCCTGTCTGGGATGCAGCGTCAGGGTAACCGCAGCCATGGTCTCCGAGCTGATAGTCCATGCTGCTGCAAACGTCGTCGAATTGTTCGTGCAGATGGTTGTTGTCTTGTAAACGTCCCCATCTGTTGACTCAGGGATCGAGACGTGGCTGCACGTTCCGTTACAACTATGCGGATAAGATGCCTGTCATCTTGACTGCTAGTGATACGAGGCCGTTGGGATCCAGCACGGCGTTCCGTGTTACTCTCCTGAACCCACCGATTCCATATTCTGATAACATTCATTGGATCTCGACCAACGCAAGCAGCAATGTCGCGATACGATAAACCGCAATCGCGACAGGCTACAACCTGACCTATATCAAAGTCGGAAACATGATGGTACGCATTTCTCCTCCTTACACTGGGCACCACATCAACGTTTCACGAGGTAACGCTGGTCAGCTGCTGTTTGTGTATGAGAAATCTGTTGGAGACTTTCCTGGTGTCAGCATGTTGTAGGTGTCGCCACGGGCGCCAACCTTGTGTGAATGCTCTGAAAAGCTAATCATTTGCATATCACAGCATCTTCTTCCTGTCGGGCATATTTCGAGTCTGTAGCACGTGATCTTTGTGGTTTAGCAATTTTAATGGCCAGTAGTGTATTTCGGAGTCCTTTGGGAATAATATTACCAGCTCAGTATGTTGTAGGTGGCTTCAAAAACTACATTAAGCCCTGGTAAGTGTTTCCTCTGTCTAAAATCTTGTTTAGTTTTAATCATCGTTACAAAATGTTGGTGAGATCTCTCTTCAGCCTTCTCAACCAACCGTGTGGAAATACAATTACAAAGTAAAGATCTATCTCGTAGTGTTTATGTGACGTGAAGTAATCGCAGTTTTACTTGTCCCTTATTTTTTCTCGTAATTTTGAAGACGGTGATGTATGTACGAGGTCTGCTCAGAAAATTCCGGAACTTTTTCCCTTCGAAATATTCTTCTCACCAGTCTGGGTCCACCTCGTGCTGGATCGCATGAAGCGTCGCCTGCGAATATCCTTTTGTCTCGTCTATCGTAACAAATCTTCGTCCTTCCAACTGGGTTTTACACTTTGGAAATAAAAAAAAAGTCCGGAGGGGAATGGTCTGGAGACCACGGAGGATGAGGTAGAACAGTGTTTCGTTTTCTGTGCAGTAGTCACGCACCAAGAGGGATGAAAGCGCCGGTGCGTTATTGTGATGCAGGAGGCAGGAATGGTCTCGCCACATTTCGGGCCGTTTCCTTGTCATATTTTCTGGCAGGTGTCGCAACACTTCCCAATAGTACTTTAGATTAAGGACTTGTCCCTGTGGCATGAGTTCATGGTGAACTAATCCTTCAAAGACAAAGAAAACTATCAGCATTGCTGTTACATTTGACCTGACCTGACGAGCTTTTTGGTCTTGGGGAACACTTCTCGACCCATTGTGAAGAGTGGTCTCAACATCGTAACCGTAAACCCACGTCTCATCACCAGTTATGTTCTCTTAGGGAACATCTCGTTCTTATTTGCGCGATCCAAAATCTCTTCACAGACTGCGAGGAGAAGGTCCTTCTGGTCTTGACTTATGAGCCGTGGGACGGACTTGGCGACAACACGACGCATATTCACGGTACACTGGCCAAATGGTCGTGTAGAAAAATCCACCCTTCATCGTTACCTCGGGGATGCTGTGTCCTATCGCTCGTGCGCCGACTGTGACATTACGTCCGAATACACAGAAATCTTGATAACTTGCGATTGTAGCAGCGGCAACCGACCTAAAAACTGCGCCAGACACTTGTTGTGTTATATAGGCGTTGCCGACTACAGTGTCGTATACTGCCTGTTTACATATTTCCATGTTTGAAAACGCATGCTTATATCAATTTATTTGGCGCGTTACTGTACGAGGATCACACCAAAAGAAATGCACATTACATTTTTTAAAATCCATATTTTATTCTACATGTTTGAAAGTTTTACAGTAGGTAGATACATCGTTCAGGAACAATATTTTCATTTCTCTAGATTATTTCCATTCCTCTCAACTTCTCTACACCATCTTGAACCAGCGCCTGTATACCAGCACGGTAAAATTCTGGATCAACCTGTTGTAGCCACTGTTTGGCAGTCTGCACAAGAGAGTCATCATCTTCAAACCTTGGTCCACGAAGAGAGTCTTTCAGTGTCCCAAAGACATGATAGTCACATGGAGTCAGGTCAGGACTATAAGGCGGGTGCTTCAGTGTTGTCCATCCGAGTTTTGTGATCGCTTCCACGGTTTTTTGACTGACATGTGGCCGTGCATTGTCGCGCAACAGCAAAACATCCTGCTTTGGCCGATGTGGTCGAACACGACTCAGTCGAGTTTGAAGCTTCTTCAGTGTCGTTACGTACGCATCAGTATTTATGGTGGTTCCACTTGGCACAAAGTCCACAAGCAAGAGTCCTTCGGAATCTAAAAAAACTGTACCCATAACTTTTCCAGCAGAAGGTGAGGATTTGAATTTTTTTTCCTTGGGTGAATTTGCATGATGCCACTCCATTGATTACCTCTTCGAATCTGCTGACAAATGATGGAGCCGTGTATCATCAAATGTCACAATTCTTCCAAGAAATTCATCTCCACTATTGTCGTACTGTTCCAAAAGTTCGCTACATACCGTTTTTCTTGTTTCTTTGTGAGCCACTGTCACTATCCTGGGAACCCAACTGCCAAAAAAATGTTCAGATGTGTGTGAAATCTTATGGGACTGCTAAGGTCATCAGTCCCTAAGCTTACACACTACTTAACCTAAATTATCCTAAGGACAAACACACACACCCATGCCCGAGAGAGGACTCGAACCTCCGCCAGGACCAGCCGCACAGTCCATGACTGCAGCGCCTTAGACCACTCGGCTAATCGCGAGCGTCCCACCTTTATTCCAGTATTCTGCAAACACTTCCTTCGCCTATCCCAACGTAGCGTGACCATTCGTTCACTGCGATGCATCTGTCAGCAGTCACCATTTCGTTAACTCTCTGCACACTGTCTGGAGTGTGTGTAGTACGAGGCCTGCTGCTGCGAGGATAATTCTCAATATTGCCGTGCCCATTTTTATCACGTAACCTGCTTGCCCACCGACTAACTGTACTGCGATCGACAACAGCATCTCCATACACCTTTTTCAACCTCTTGTGGATGTTTCCCACTGTCTCCACTTCACAGCACAGCAATAGTACGACAGCACGTTGCTTCTGACGAACGTCAAGTGTAGCAGCCACCTTGAAGACATGCTGGGACGGCGCCACTCACGGGAACAGGTTGAACTAAGTTTGTAAACAAGCGGGAAAGATGCATCTACACACTGAACTTTCACACATGCAGAATGAAAACTGTATAACGTGCGTTTCTTTTGGAGTAACCCTCGTATATCAGGTACTACTGCGTTAACGCCGTTGTTGTAACTGAGCCAGAGCGCTGGTCGATCATCAGCGACCGGCTTGTTATCTTTGGCGCTTCCCGGGGTATGAGCATCTTTGCGCGGGACGGCGAGAGGTAGTCGGTTTGGGGGGGGGGGGGGGGCGGTGAGAGTGGCGGAGTTGTGGCTCGGGCGTAAGCACACGTGTGTCATGTCTGTTACGCTGGGGCTGTTTGTGAATCGTGAAACTCCTGCGGCGGTTACTGGTTGCCTGGGAGGCATTTGATATAAAATGTGCCAAGCCTGCCAGTGGGAGGGGTGTCTGGAGTTGGTGTTGGCCTAGATGTTTGTACGAATTGAGGTGCCTGTGTGAGAAGCACGGCGTGCGCCTGTTGGTTGCTTCGTCCTTCTGGCAGCCACCGCAAGCTACAGTTTGTGGTGAGCACAGTGTAAACAAGTTCCCGTAGGATGTGCTCCCAGACTGGCTCTTAGCCTGTGTCATTTGTGGGTGCCGACCCCTTGTCTGTTACTGCTTCCGGGTGTCCTGTAAGATTTCACAGCAAAACTGTGTTTTTGTGGCAATCTGTGTTTCTATCTCAGCCTACAAAGAGGAAAGATTTGTGTTTCAACTGAAAGGCGGGGTGGTTCGATTGGACATCTTTTGGAATTCCTTAACGCTGTAATTTAAACATATAAAAAAATTGTTCTTTTAGAATAAGCGCCTGTTTCTTTGGGACACTGCAGTTCAAACAGGAGAGGCGTAATGTGAATGAGTATGTGTTATTCGTCAAATGAAGGCTATTTAATGTCTTGCAATTTTCTGGGACACGCAGCTGTGTTATTGACTCATTTTGAAGTGTTCTGTCGGGTGAATGACTGCTCCCCACTTCAGTGTATTCTTTTGGGTAGTATTGTAAGGCTTTTTGGATATTTTTCAGTGGGATGTAATGATTCAATTTTGTTTTTCTCTTTCTTTTGAAATAGGGAGAATTGTTTAGTTTATCTGGTTATTGGGTTAACTCGCGCTACAAACACTAAATCGGCTGATATTGAATTTTTTTTAAAATTCCTGTTTAGTATCAGACAGATTCAAATTTAGTTTGCCTGGTTATTGGCTTAACTCGCGCTTCACGCACTAAATCAGCTGATATTGAAATTGTTTTTTTTTTAATTTTGTTTACTCCTGTTTAATGCCAGACAGATTCAAATTTAGTTTGTCTGGTTATTGGCTTAACTCGCGCTTCACGCACTAAATCAGCGGATATTGAAATTGTATTTCTATTGGAACAAGTAAGCCCTCGGTCACAAATATTAAGTCAAAATTGACCATGTTTCGACGCTACTATGAGCGTCGTCTTCAGAATTAGACTAACTGTTCTAAAACATATTAGGTATATAGCACATTAATAAAATTAAAGTTTGTACTGACTTGGAAGGATGCAGTACTTACAAGTCACATATTAAAAAAGATCTGAGCCGGAAAGGCGACGTCATCAACAGTTGTGAGATGGCGAGCCGCTAAGCGCTGCTCGTACTTTAGTGAACAAGGGTTGCTACAAGACTGAGGTGCTCACGTTAGAAAGTGTGCCCAAGTAAACATGGTGTTGCTACGAGCGCCATCTAGCAGCCGCAGAAACAACTAGGCTACTGTACATTCAAAAGTAGACACACGAAATTCTGATGAAGCTGATTCAGGCACAACGTAAGCACTAATAATAATAGGATGAAGTTATATATTTATCTGCTTTAAACAGAGATACATTTTGTAACGTAAAGGAACGTCAGTTATGACATACAAAAAAACAGCAAAAATGTGACAGGAAAACAACATTTCGGTAAACTGCATGAGTAAGTCTGAATCAAAGATCAAGCAATGTCTTTATACGGGCGAAAAAGTTTTTATTTCGCAGCTGCAGCTGTTCGTTGTGAATGAGGCCATCATGACAAGAGAGATGGTTGAAAATCTCCAGTTCCTCCAAAACATCTAACCTACGCCCCTTGTTTTCGCTATGCAGAATATTGGTGTCGCCTATGGCTTTAGGCACGTGTCCAGTAATTCAGAGATGATCGGCAAAAGGATTAATTTAGGGTACTAGTGCCGTTCTTTCTCGAAAGATGTTGTTTATATCTGATGGTGAAAGCACGTCCAGTTTGCCCTATATTATAGGAGGAACAGATATCGCAGATGATCTTATAAACGCCAGAACTTTCTGTAGGGGAGCGAATGGATTTCAAATTATGAATGAAGTTTCTCTTTGGATTATTATTAGTGGAGAAGGCAACATTGCAGTTGTATTTGTTGCGAAGCATGCGCTGAATCTGATAGGAAATGGTTCCTATGAAAGAACTAGAAAAACGTTTTTTTTGGGTTAATTTCAGGTGTTGAGCGGGGTAGTTCTTGGATGTTTCTTTTTTAGGATATCGGCCACTATGTCAGGCGTATATTCGTTGTTTTTTTTTATTCCTGTTTAATATGAGACAGATTCAAATGTAACTTCATTTATGTATTTGAAATAAATGTGTTGGAGTGACCTTAGTGAATTATGTGCAATCGAAGTAAGGGACCCAGTCCTTTATTAGTGCTTAAGAGTGGCTTGTGGTTCAGGTACCAGTAACCATAACTGTTTGCTCTGTGTAACGAGTTTTGTAACCTTTATGCCGCGAATAGCCCACACATTCAGTCAAGTGTTCTTCCTACTGCACCGTATAGGGGCAATAAGTAAAATCTTATTCTACAGTCGTTTCCAGTGGAAGACTTGCAGTGGCGAAAAGCGCACTTAGTGATGGAACACACATACAGTCACACACTAACAGTGTGCTTATTCTGTGTCTCGCCGGTGCCGTCCACATGTAGAGAAGAGCGTGACTGGCGGTTATTCCAGCGGTGTGTCGCTACGGACCATCGTGGGTCGCTCCGGCCAATAAATTGGGAGTAATTTGGCGCTCTGTTGCCGGGAGCCGCCGAGTTAGGGGACCGCTTAATGAACTCGCCACCCGGTAATTGGATATCGCTGTCAGCGGCTCGTCCACCCTCGCACCTCGCCACATGTCCCGCGCTGGCGGCGCGATGCCCCTGACTGAACCTCGGGAAGGGATACACACAAACATAGGCTGGCAACTGACGTCACTTTTGCTACACTCTCTGCATTTTTGTGACAGACGCTGAGGTAACAAGAGTCATTGGACAGCTGCTTAACACTATCGTGAGCCGTGGGAAGCATGCTTCCCACTACAATGAACTCGCTCCTAGTCCCGTGGGATTCACAGTTTCCACCTCTGTACGGTGCTACCACCTAGTGAATAGTATAGCGTACTACTTCCAGTCGGAAGTTCCCGCCGTTTTTGCTGCACCTTCGCGCAGAGGCATTGTATAGCTGAGTGTTGCTCCGTAGAGGAGCCTTTCAGTGCTGTACATTTTGTGATTTTTTTCCCTCAAAGCTATAGTATAAGGTAAATACTTTTGATTTACCCAAATTTATGAAGGAAAGCGTAAAAGGAGAATTCCAGTTTGAAACAAAAGGAGCCATTTCTGCAGTAAAATGAATGGATAACCGTCCAGTCACTTCCCTGCCCTCAGTTCATGGCCCATGAGAAACAGCCACAGGGAAAAGGAAAAACAGGGATGGTACTAGTACAGAGATTTCTTGTCCTGAAGTTGTGGCAGAATACAACAAATAGTGAGTGGTGTCGATAAGTTTGATCAATTACGAGAAAGGTATGCTATTGGCAGACGTTCTATAAAATGGTGGCAGAGAATATTTTATTTCCTGGGGGACGTTGCTGCAGTCAACAGTTTTATCCTCTGGAAAATAAGTAAAAGAGAAAGTGGACAGCAAGATAAGCTCACATACAGGATCCATGTAGCCAGACAATTCATCGCTGGCTTCTCATCCCAAAAAAGGCGTGAACAAAAACCTGTCTTTCTGCCTAAAACGGGTACAGTACCAGAAGATTTTCGTCATGTGGCTGTAGGGGAGCATCAACCCATTTTAGCAGAAACCTACTGGACGTGCCGTCATTGTAGTACCAATGCTGGGGAAAAGAGCACTCACTGTGTTTGTACATATTGTCAATTACCACTTTGCATAGACCCATGTTTCAGAAAATGTCATGGCAAGTAATTGTGAACAATCATTGTAACAAGAGAAGTAAATTTATCAAATAAATATGACATGTATTGAAAAAGTTGTTTTTGTGATTTAACTGCAAGGAAGGGCAGTGGGAAGAATGCTTCCCACCTTGTTGTGTGATCTCACTTTCAAAGTTGGAGCAAATTTGATATTCTGTATGATAAATATACCTGTCTGTTAACTACTATCCGCTCTCCATTCATTAAAAATACTTCCCACCTTGTTGTGTGATCTCACTTTCAACGTTGGAGCAAATTTGATATTCTGTATGATAAATATACCTGTCTGTTAACTACTATCCGCTCTCCATTCATTAAAAATACTTCCCACCTTGTTGTGTGATCTCACTTTCAAAGTTGGAGCAAATCTGGTATTCTGTATGATAAATTTACCTATCTGTTAACTACTATCCGCTCTCCATTCGTTTAAAAAAACTGCTCAGTAATTTTGGCCACGGAAGGGTTAATAGCGTTCGGGCCTCCTTTTGCCCAGCGTAGTTTTGCGGCAGCACCACGTGGTATGGACACAATAATTCGTACTAGTCCGCTGCAGAAATACACATATCAAAAAAAGTTTTGCATGGCCCGTTTCCCAGATATCCTGAAGACTGACGTCGACTTTGGATATTGTATCACAGAGACAGTCCCTTTGACTGTTCACAGGTTGAGCCAAATCGCTGGTCGATCATCAGCGATCGGCTTGTTAATATTTGGCGCGTCCCCGGGCATGAGCAACTTTTCCTTCTACATCTACATCTACATCTACATGACTACTCTGCAATTCGCATTTAAGTGCTTGGCTGAGGGTTCATCGAACCACAATCATACTATCTCTATACCACTCCACTCCCGAACAGCGCACGGGAAAAACGAACACCTAAACCTTTCTGCTCGAGGAATGTTTTGATGATCATTCCTACCTATGTAGGTTGGCCTCAATAAAATATTTTCCCATTCGGAAGATAAAGTTGGTGACTGAAATTTCGTAAATCGTCTCGCCGCGACGAAAAACGTCTGTGCTTTAATGACTTCCATACCAACTCGCGTATCATACCTGCCACACTCTCTCCCCTATTACGTGATAATACAAAACGAGCTGCCCTTTTTGCACCCTTTCGATGTCCTCCGAATTGACAGCCTTGAGAATTGTACTATACTATTTATCGAGTAATCGAATTCCAACGGATTTCTTTTGGAACTCATGTGGATCACCTCACACTTTTCGTTATTTAGCGTCAACTGCCACCTGCCACACCATACAGCAATCTTTTCTACATCGCTTTGCAACTGATACTGGTCTCCGGATGACCTTACTAGACGGTAAATTACAGCATCATATGCGAACAACCTAAGATAACTGGTCAGATTGTCACCCAAGTCATTTATATAGATCAGGAACATTAGAGGTCCCAGGACGCTGCCCTGGGGAACACCTGATATCACTTCAGTTTTACTCGATGATTTGCCGTCTATTACTACGAACTGCGACCTTCCTGACAGGAAGTCACGAATCCAGTCGCACAACTGAGACGATACCCCATAGGCCCGCAGCTTGATTGGAAGTCGCTTGTGAGGAACGGTGTCAAAAGCTTTCCGGAAATCTACAAATACGGAATCAACTTGAGATCCCCTGTCGATAGCGGCCATTACTTCGTGCAAATAAAGAGCTAGCTGCGTAGCACAAGAACGATGTTTTCTGAAACCATGCTGATTACGTTTTCGGCTGGGGCGCGCTAGAGAGCCTGTATACAGAGCCAGTGGCCATAGGTGAAGTTGCCCGTGATTGGTGGATTAGCTTTGGCGCCGTTTTTCTGTCAAACGTCTCTCGCGGTGCTTTAGAGTTCAATTGAAGTTCAGGGGACTTTTGGAAACGATTAAAAAGTATTTGAATTATTGAGAGACTTGTTATGCGTTGTTCATGCATGTTCGATTTAGTTGTGCATCATTTTTAGTACGTAATTAGCGTTTGCGATCTTAAATACGAGTTGAAATAATGAGCGTTTTGTGATGACGGCGGTAGGCCTACATGCATGAAGTAAACACGTTAGTAATTGTACAGTATTGTTTTTGACATCTGTAATTCGTTCTGCAGACGTTCGTAAACGATGCCAGTTTGTGCTGGTTGTTCCAATAGAGGCGAAAGTAGATTTCGCATGTTGACGCAGGCAAGTTGTAAGCAAAAATGGTTCAAATGGATCTGAGCACTATGTGACTTAACTTCTGAGGTCATCAGTCCCCTAGAACTTAGAACTACTTGTTGTTGTTGTTGTGGTCTTCAGTCCTGAGACTGGTTTGATGCAGCTCTCCACGCTACTCTATCCTGTGCAAGCTTCTTCATCTGCCAGTACTTACTGCAACCTACATCCTTTTGAATCTCCTTAGTGTATTCATCTCTTGGTCTCCCTCTACGATTTTTACCCTCCACGCTGCCCTCCAATACTAAATTGGTAATCCCTTTATGTTTCAGAACATGTCCTACCAACCAATCCCTTCTTCTAGTCAAGTTGTGGCACAAATTTTTCCCCAATCCTATTTAATACGTCCTCATTAGTTATGTGTTCTACCCATCTTATCTTCAGCACTCTTCTGTAGCACGACATTTCGAAAGCTTCTATTCTCTTCTTGTCCAAACTATTTATCGTCCAAGTTTCACTTCCATACATGGCTACACTCCACACAAATACTTTCAGAAACGACTTCCTGACACTTATATCTATATTCGATGTTAACAACGTTCTCTTCTTCAGAAACACTTTCCTTGCCATTGCCAGTCTACATTGTATATCCTCTCTACTTCGACCATCATCAGTTATTTTGCTCCCCAAATAGCAAAACTCCTTTACTACTTTAAGTGTCTCATTTCATAATCTAATTCCCTCAGCATCACCCGACTTAATTAGACTACATTCCATTATCATCGTTTTGCTTTTGTTGATGTTCATTTTATACCCTCCTTTCAAGACACTATCCATTCAGTTCAACTGCTCTTCCAAGTCCTTTGCTGTCTATGACAGAATTACATTGTCATCGGCAAACCTCAAAATTTCTCCATGGATTTTAATACCTACTCCATTTTATTTATTTCCTTCACTGCTTGCTCAATATAAAGATTGAATAACATCGGGGAAAGGATACAACCGTGTCTCACTCCCTTCCCAACCATTGCTACCCTTTCATGTCCCTCGACTCTTATAACTGCGATCTGCTTTCAGAACAAATTATAAATAGCCTTTCGCTCCCTGTATTTTACCGATACCACCTTCAGAATTTGAAAGAGAGTATTCCAGTCAACATTGTCAAAAGCTTTCTCTAAGTCTACAAATGCTAGAAACGTAGGTTTGCCTTTCCTTAATCTTTCTTCTAAGGTAAGGCGTAAGGTCAGTATTGCCTCACGTGTTCCAGTATTTCTACGGAATCCAAACTGATCCTCCCCGAGATCCGCATCTACCAGTTTTTCCATTCGTCTGTAAAGAATTCGCGTTAGTATTTTGCAGCTGTGAGTTATTAAACTGATAGTTCGGTAATTTTCACATCTGTCAGCACCTGCTTTCTTTGGGACTGGAATTATTATATTCTTCTTGAAGTCTGAGGGTATTTCGCCTGTCTCATACATCTTGCTCACCAGCTGGTAGAGTTTTGTCATGACTGAGTCTCCCAAGGCCGTCAGTAGTTCTAATGGAATGTTGTCTACTCCGGGGGCCTTGTTTCGACTCAGGTCTTTCAGTGCTCTGTCAAACTCTTCACGCAGTATCGTATCTCCCATTTCGTCTTCATCTACATCCTCTTCCACTTCCATAATATTGTCCTCAAGTACATCACCCTTGTATAACCCTTCTGTATACTCCTTCCACCTTTCTGCCTTCCCTTCTTTGCTTAGAACTGGGTTGCCATCTGAGCTCTTGATATTCATACACGTGGTTCTCTTCTCTCCAAAGGTCTCTTTAATTTTCCTGTAGGCAGTATCTATCTTACCCCTAGTGAGATAAGCTTCTACATCCTTACATTTGTCCTCTAGCCATCCCTGTTTAGCCATTTTGCACTTCCTGTCGATCTCATTTTTGAGACGTCTGTATTCCTTTTTGCCTGCTTCATTTACTGAATTTTTATATTTTCTCCTTTCATCAATGAAATTCAATATTTCTTCTGTTACCCAAGGGTTTCTACTAGCCCTCGTCGTTTTACCTACTTGATCCTCTGCTGCCTTCACTATTTCATTCCTCAAAGCTACCCATTCTTCTTCTACTGTATTTCTTTCCCCCATTCCTGTCAATTGCTCCCTTATGCTCTCCCTGAGACTCTGTACAACCTCTGGTTTAATCAGTTTGTCCAGATCCCATCTCCTTAAATTCCCACATTTTTGCGGTTTCTTCAGTTTTAATCTACAGTTCGTAACCAATAGATTGTGGTCAGAGTCCACATTTGCCCCTGGAAATTTCTTGCAATTTAAAACCTGGTTCCTAAATCTCTGTCTTACCATTACATAAGCTATCTGAAACCTGTTAGTATCTCCAGACTTCTTCCATGTATACAGCCGTCTTTTGAACTACTTAAACCTAACTAACCTAAGGACATCACACACACACCCATGCCAGAGGCAGGAAGCGTAGCGGTCGCGTGGTTCCAGACTGTAGCCCCTAGAACCGCTCGGCCACCCTGGCCGGCGCTGAAACCTTATTCGTAGTAAATAATTGCAGGTACTCTTGAAGACAGTTTCTAATAGGCCTACTTGCTGTGGGGTAGAAGGGATACGGTAGTTTTCGTGTTATATTTGGTCGTTATTACAGCAGCCTACATTTAACATCATCTGATTTTAGTAATCTTTTTCGTTTGTTATCTGCGAGAGGTATTCAGTATGAAAAGTCGTAAGCAGTTGTTTATTTGTGACATGCAAAAAGTTAGAAGATGTGGCAAGAAGTATTAATACATATCACACTTTTTGCATGTCACTAGTAAACAACTGCTTACGACTTTCATTCACATGACCTGATACAGGTACGTTAAGTCTTTAGCGTTATGCACTTCCGATACAAAACAATTGCCATACATTATATTTTTTAATTTACGTTACTTTCATTGCAATATGTCTAGTAAACGAACTTTAAAGGAGATAAATGGAAGTAACGAGTAATTTTTACAGCCACTGTATCAAATTTTCCTGTGCTGTACGTAGTAGGCTACTATGAGTATTTATAGCTGTAAAGAAAGGCATTTAACGAATTATTTCGCCATATTTTCTTGTGCTTTTGATTCGGTTAGTGCGTACTCCACTAATGGCCATTCAAACGCCCCGTCCGCAGTTTGGCAGAATAATGGCCGCCGTGTCGTCCGGTTGACCACTCTCTCCTTATAAAGGTCTCTAGGTCACGCGGGACAGAAGAGAAGCGATCGCTTTGGGGCGGCCGGTGAGACTGGCTGAGTCGTGGCTCTGGCGTAAGCACACGTGTGTCATGTCTGTTACGCTGGGGCTGTCTGCTAAGCGTGAAACTGCTGCGGCGGTTACTGGTTGCCTGGAAGGCATTTCGTATAAACTGTGCCAAGCCTCGCAGTGAGAGGGGAGTCCGGAGTCAGTGTCGGCCTAGATGTTTGTACAAATTGAGGTGACTGTGTGAGAATCACGACGTGGGCCTGTCGGCTGCTTCGTCCTTCTGGCAACCACCGCGAGCGGATGTTCGGCCGGAATGTCTGCAGTTTGTGGTGAGCGTAGTGTGAACACGTCCTCGTAGGATGTGCTCCCAGACTGGCTCTCAGCCTGTGTCATTTGTGGGTGACGGCCCCTTGTCTGTTGCTGCTTCCGGGTGTCCTGTAAGATTTCACAGCGAAACTGTGTTTTTGTGGCATTCTGTGTTTCTGTCTCAGCCTCCGCCTAGAAAGGGGAAAGATTTGGAATTCCTTAATGCTGCAATTTAAACATATATTAAAAAAATTGTTCTTTCAGAATAAGCGCCTGTTTCTTTAGGACACTGCAGTTCAAACAGGAGAGGCGTAATGTTAATGAGTACGTGTTATTCGTCAAATGAAGGCTATTTAATGCCTTGCAATTTTCTGGGCACGCAGCTGTGTTATTGACTCATTTTGAAGTGTTGTGTCAGGTGAATGACTGCTCCCCACTTCAGTGTATTCTTTTGGGTAGTATTGTAAGGCATTTTGTATATTTTTCAGTGGGATGTATTTATTCAATTTTGTTTTTCTCTTTCTTTAGAAATACGGAGAATTGTTTAGTTTATCTGGTTATTGGGTTAACTCGCGCTACAAACACTAAATCGGCTGATATTGAAATTGTTTTTTTTCATTTCTTTATTCCTGTTTAATGTCAGATAGATTCAAATGTAACGTCATTTATGTTATTTGAAATAAATGTGTTGGATTGACCTTAATCAATTACGTGCAATCGAAGTAAGGAACCCAGTCCTTCATTAGTGGTTAAAAGTGGCGCGTGGTTCAGGTTGTGAGCCCCGTTTTCGGATCAGAGGTGTCACTAAACCCGCCCAAAGATGTAAACAACCAAGCATAAACAGTGCCAATTACATAGAGGGGGTCCGACAGCCGATCAGTTCCAGTCATTCCACCACGAAGGAGGTACATAGCTCGTGTTGTTTGTAGTTCAACCATGCACAGACAGTCAATACAGCGGCTCGATCGCGTTAGTATTGTTAATTTGTGCCAGGAAGGGCTCTCAACAAAGGAAGTTCCAGGCGTCTCTGAGTGAATCAAAGTTCGGACATGGAGGAGATACAGAAAGACAGGAACTGTCGACGACATGGCGCGGTCAGCCTAGCCAAGGGCTACTACTGTAGTGCATGACAGCTACCTACGGATTATGGCTCGGAGGAACCCTAACACCAACCCCACCATGTTGAGTAATGCTTTTCGTGCAGCCACAGGACGTCGTGTTACGACTCAGGCTGTGCGCAGTAGGGTGCATGATGCGCAACTTCACTCGCGACCCCCGCAGCGAGGTCCATCTTGCAACCACGACACCATGAAGCGTGGTACAGATGGGCCCAAGAACATGCCGAATGGACCGCTCATGATTGACCTCACGTTCTCTTCACCCATGAGTGTCGCATATGCCTTCAACCAGACAATCGTCGGAGACGTGTTTGGAGGCAACCCGGTCAGCCTGAATGCCTTTGACACACTGTCCAGCGAGTGCAGCTACATGGAGATTCCCTGCTGTTTAGGGTTGGAATTATGTGAGCCCTACGTACGCCGCTGGTGTTCATGGTGGAAGGCGCCGTAACAGCTGTATCATACGTGAATGCCATGCAACGATAGTGCAACCATACTGGCAGCATATTGGCGAATCATTCGTCTTCATGGACGACAATTCGCGCCACCATCGTGCACATCTTGTGAAAGACTTACTTCACGATAACGACATCTCTCTGTAAGAGTGGTCAGCATATTCTCCAGACATGAACCCTATCGAACATGGCTGAGACAGATTGAAAAGGGCTGTTTATGGATAACGTGACCCACCAACCGCTCTGAGGGATCTACGCCGAATCACCGTTGAGGAGTGGAAAAATCTGGACAAACAGTGCCTCGATGAACTTGTGGGTAGTATGCCACGACGAGTACAGCCATGCATCAATGCAGGTGGTCATGCTACTGGGTATTGGAGGTACCAGTGTGTACAGATGGTTCTTCGTTGCTCATTATAGTCTTCTGCCAGGCAATGCCGAACACAGAGGGCACGCATCTTTGAGCACCTAACTCGTGTTCGAGTGTGTCTAACTACACTACTGGCCATTAAAATTGCTACACCACGAAGATGTTCTAAATTTAACCGACAGGTAGAAGATACAGTGATATGCGAATGATTAGCCTTTCAGAGCACTCACACATGGTTGGCGCCGGTGGCGACACCTACAACGTGCTGACATGAGGAAAGTTTCCAACCGATTTCTCATACACAAACAGCAGTTGACTGGGGTTGCCGGGTGAAGTATTGTTGTGATGCCTCGTGTAAGGAGGAGAAATGCGTGCCATCACGTTTCCGACTTTGATAAATGCCGGATTGTAGCCTATCGCGATTGCGGTTTATCGTATCGCGACATTGATGGAATCGGTGGGTTCACGAGGGTAATACGGAACGCCGTGCTGGATCCCAACGGCCTCGTATCACTCGCAGTCGAGATGACAGACATCTTATCCGCATCGCTGTAACGAATCGTGCAGCCACGTCTCGACCCCTGAGTCAACAGATGGGGACGTTTGCAAGACAACAACCATCTGCACGAACAGTTCGACGGCATTTGCAGCAGCATGGACTATCAGCTCGATGACCGTGGCTGTGGTTACCATTGACGCTGCATCATAGACAGCAACGCTTGCAATGATGTACTCAACGACGAACCTGGGTGCACGAATGGCAAAACGTCATTTTATCGGATGAATCCAGGTTCTGTTTACAGCATCATGATGGTCGCATCCGTGTATGGAGACATCGCGGAGAACGCACATTGGAAGCGTGTATTCGTCATCGCCGTACTGGCATATCACTCGGCGTGATGGTATGGGGTGCCGTTCTTCACACGTCTCGGTCAGCTCTTGTTCGCACTGATGGCACTTTGAACAGTGGACGTTACATTTCAGATGTGTTACGACCCGTGGGTCTACCCTTCATTCGATCGCTGCGCAATCCTACATTTCAGCAGGATAAAGCACGACCGCAAGTTGCAGATCTTTGTACGAGCCTTTCTGGATACAGAAAATGTTCGACTGCTGCCCTGGCCAGCACATTCTCCAGATATCTCACCAGCTGAAATCGTCTGGTCATGGTGGCCGGGCAATACGCCAGTCACTACTCTTGATGAACTGTGGTATCGTGTAGAAGCTGCGTGGGCAGCTGTACCTGTACACGCCATCCAAGCTCTGTTTGACTCAATGCCCAGGCGTATCAAAGCCGTTATTACGGCCTGAGGTGATTGTTCTGGGTACTGATTTCTCAGGATCTGTGCACCCAAAATGCGTGAAAATGTAATCATACGTCAGTTATAGTATAATATATTTGTCCAATGAATACCGGTTTATCATCTGCATTTCTCCTTCGTGTAGCAATTTTAACGGCCAGTAGTGTACATACAGAGCTTTCCAGTTATCCTGGGAGGTGTTTGATTGTGACATGCCGATCACCTTGAATGACGGTGTCGATAAGTTCACACACTGCACGACTCACAGCTGTGTGCGACCGACCGGCACGCTGGAGATGGACAAGTTTGCAGTGACAGACGCCTCACTCGCCGAGTCATCGTGTGTTGTTCACCGCTAGATCTCAGTAGACGTTCAGTAAGGGCTTATGAATATCTGCGAAACTCTGGTTTTCCACAAAAAGAAATTCTATGACAGCAGTCTGCCCTTGGAATGAATTTCTGTTACACACGCCATTTTGAAGATTACGTGTAGCGTCGTCACCTATTGAACTTCATGAGACTGCAGGGTCTGAAACGGGAGTTTTTCACGACGTTCCACAACAAATTCCGCATTTTCGCAATCTTAACTGGCCGAGAAAAAAAGTGTTGCATCACTTATTGATCGTCCGTCGTATAATACTGCATTAACAGCCTAATCTAAAGACGTTTAGAAATTCCGAAGACGTTTTCTGCTTATTGTCAATAACAAAGAATCCTTACAGGGTGTAATGGTACTTGAATTACGTAACCATTACGGCACTTCACCTCAACCTCTCGATACCAGCAATAATCTACTGTGTTTCTGTAAAGTACTTAACATATTTATGTGACAACATTCAGATTTGATTTCATTAATGTAGACGTACTTCGATACATCGATATGTTTATATTGCAATGATATTATTCTTATGTGTATCCTTTCTTTTGTCACTATGATCTTTGCTGTACTTGTAACTCTGATTTTTTGGCGCGTAAGTGGTTATTAGAGAGTCCTCCTTGGACGTCATGTTAAAAAGACGCAAATTGTAGTCAGTTTATGAAATGTGGACTTTAACAGTGAGGAAGATATTTTCAAGTACATTTTATACTGTGAAGTGATGTTTTGGAGCGACTTACGTGATCTTGCAACAAAAGTAATAAAAAAGAAGTGTAACTTAAATTCGGAGTGCTGATTACTATTTTACATCACCATTGTCCAAACTTGCAAAAGTTTAATCTTCAAGAATGGTTTATGAAACACATCTATAAAACTTTTGAATATCGCAGAATAACACCTAGACCTCTTTGCATCCGAGCTTGGAATCACCACTACCTAGATTTTCGATGATTGAGCCATGAGTTCACAACGAGACCAGCGTGGGAAACACGAAAAGATGAGTGCATAGTTTAACCATTATTATAAGAAATGAGTTTATTAACTGTGCTCTAATGACACCTGCCACATGATATAGCTTTCTTGTTGACCGAAAATGCAATATTTAGCAGCGTGAGCAACACTACAATCATAATTAATTTTTGACCTTTTGTTGTGGTACGGTTGTTAGAACATGAGAAATGAAACGTTGCAATAAATTTTTCATCTTTGATTATTACTTTACGTATGAAATATTCTGTTGCAGATTAATAAAATTGAATTTCTTTGTATATTCTAAAATAATTATTGGAGTTTTACTACAGCTGTTTGTGCAAGAATGAAAATATAATTGTTAATCAAACTTAGCAAACATTTTCACGCTACAGTGTATTTTTGTTTAACTGGATATATCCCGCCTAGCTTTCGAGCATAAGACTATCTTTACGATATGAAAATGTTTTCTTTTTTATATTGCTAAGCTCTCATGAAAATTATCCAGTTTTAATTACACTTTACGATATGTTCAGAATTTATCACTTTTTTGAATGAAAATTTACAAAAGCTGCAGCGTGTATCCACCTGTGAATGCAAAAGATGCACTCCTGGAAATTGAAATAAGAACACCGTGAATTCATTGTCCCAGGAAGGGGAAACTTTATTGACACATTCCTGGGCTCAGATACATCACATGATCACACTGACAGAACCACAGGCACATAGACACAGGCAACAGAGCATGCACAATGTCGGCACTAGTACAGTGTATATCCACCTTTCGCAGCAATGCAGGCTGCTATTCTCCCATGGAGACGATCGTGGAGATGCTGGATTTAGTCCTGTGGAACGGCTTGCCATGCCATTTCCACCTGGCGCATCAGTTGGACCAGCGTTCGTGCTGGACGTGCAGACCGCGTGAGACGACGCTTCATCCAGTCCCAAACATGCTCAATGGAGGACAGATCCGGAGATCTTGCTGGCCAGGGTAGTTGACCTACACCTTCTAGAGCACGTTGGGTGGCACGGGATACATGCGGACGTGCATTGTCCTGTTGGAACAGCAAGTTCCCTTGCCAGTCCAGGAATGGTAGAACGATTGGTTCGATGACGGTTTGGATGTACCGTGCACTATTAAGTGTCCCCTCGACGATCACCAGAGGTGTACGACCAGTGTAGGAGATCGCTCCCCACACCATGATGCCGGGTGTTGGCCCTGTGTGCCTGGGTCGTATACAGTCCTGATTGTGGCGCTCACCTGCACGGCGCCAAACACGCATACGACCATCATTGGCACCAAGGCAGAAGCGACTCTCATCGCTGAAGACGACACGTCTCCATTCGTCCCTCCATTCACGCCTGTCGCGACACCACTGGACGCGGGCTGCACGATGTTGGGGCGTGAGCGGAAGACGGCCTAACGGTGTGCGGGACCGTAGCCCAGCTTCATGGAGACGGTTGCGAATGGTCCTCGCCGATACCCCAGGAGCAACAGTGTCCCTAATTTGCTGGGAAGTGGCGGTGCGGTTCCCTACGGCACTGCGTAGGATCCTTCGGTCTTGGCGTGCATCCGTGCTTCGCTGCGGTCCGGTCCCAGGTCGACGGGCACGTGCACCTTCCGCCGACCACTGGCGACAACATCGATGTACTGTGGAGACCTCACGCCCCACGTGTTGAGCAATTCGGCGGTACGTCCACCCGGCCTCCCGCATGCCCACTATACGCCCTCGCTCAAAGTCCGTCAACTGCACATACGGTTCACATCCACGCTGTCGCGGCATGCTACCAGTGTTAAAGACTGCGATGGAGCTCCGTATGCCACGGCAAACTGGCTGACACTGACGGCGGCGGTGCACAAATGCTGCGCAGATAGCGCCATTCGACGGCCAACACCGCGGTTCCTGGTGTGTCCGCTGTGCCGTGCGTGTGATCATTGCTTGTACAGCCCTCTCGCAGTGTCCGGAGAAAGTATGGTGGGTCTGACACACCGGTGTCAATGTGTTCCTTTTTTCCATTTCCAGGAGTGTAAAATCTACTATATCTTTTTATTCTGCGTCTGGAATGCTGTGAAAAGAAACACTTTATTATTTTCGTTCACCTTTACCTAGACCCTTTTTAGGATGTGGTCGTTATTACGATCGTATATTTAAATCTGCCGCTGCTACAGACTGCTCGGTCGCGGCGCAGCTCCGAACAGCCAGCGATATCCAATAAAACGCTGAAATTTATTAAATAAAATGGGTAATGTCCGGTGCGAACTTTGCAGTAATTGTGACAAAAAGATTCTACTAAATAATCATATTTTAAAATGTGGTGTCACCGCCAGACACCACACTTGCTAGGTGGTAGCCTTTAAATCGGCCGCGATCCGGTAGTATACGTCGGACCCGCGTGTCGCCACTATCAGTGATTGCAGACCGAGCGCCGCCACACGGCAGGTCTAGAGAGACTCCCTAGCAGTTGTCCCAGTTGTACAGCCAACTTTACTAGCGATGGTTCACTGTCTTCTACGCACTCATTTGCCGAGACGATAGTTTAGCATAGCCTTCAGCTACGTGATTTGCTACGGCCTAGCAAGGCGCCATTATCAGTTACTATTGATATTGCGAACTATGTACCGTCAAAACCGACGTTAGTCATTAATGGATTAAAGTTAGGTATTCCACCAGCTATGTCAATTTTTCTAAATTCTAATTTCCTTTATCATGTTCCAGACCTCACGCCAGCCTGAGTGAGCTAAATCACGTGCCTTTCGGCCTCCTCTAGTAACACGGTGTTGGCTCTCCTGCCAACCACAACAGTAACAATGGAAAATTGTACTGAAATGCAGCAGGATCTGCATCGAATTGACGCATGGTGCTGGGAATGGCAATTGAATCTCAATGAAGTGTAATGTGCTGCGAATACATAGAAAGAAACATCCATTGTCATTTAGCTACAAAAAACAGGTCAGCAACTGGAAGCAGTTAATTCCATAAATTATCTGGGAGTACGCATTAGGAGTGATTTAAAATGGAATGATCATATAAAGTTGATCGTCGGTAAAGCAGATGCCAGACTGAGATTCATTGGAAGAATCCTAAGGAAATGCAATCCGACAACAAAGGAAGTAGGTTACAGTACGCTTGTTCGCCCACTGCTTGAATACTGCTCAGCAGTGTGGGATCCGTACCAGATAGGGTTGATAGAAGAGATAGAGAAGATACAACGGAGAGCAGGGCGCTTCCTTACAGGATCATTTAGTAATCGCGAAAGCATTACGCAGATGATAGATAAACTCCAGTGGAATACTGCAGGAGAGACGCTCAGTAGCTCGTTACGGGCTTTTGTTGAAGTTTCGAGAACATACCTTCACCAAGGAGTCAAGCAGCATATTGCTCCCTCCTACGTATATCTCGCGAGGAGATCACGAGGATAAAATCAGAGAGATTAGAGTCCAAACAGAGGCATACCGACAATCCTTCTTTCTAAGAACAATACGAGACTGGAATAGAAGGGAGAACCGATAGAGGTACTTAAGGTACCTTCCGCCACACACCGTCAGCTGGCTTGCGGAGTATGGGTGTAGATGTAAATGTAGATATGAACCCTACAGGGCTGTCCAGAAATTCGTAAGAGTGCGAAGAGGGTGGAGATCTATTCTGAACAGCACGTTACAAGTCATCCCAGATATGCTAAATAATGTTCATGTCTGGGAATTGTTTAAACTCAGAGGAGTGTTCTTGGAATGGCTCTGCAGCAATTCTGGACGTGGATGGTGTCGCGTTGTACTGCTAGGAAGGCCCAAGTCCTTCTGAATGCACAATGGTCATAAATGGATACAGGTTATCAGATAGGGTGCTTACGTGTGTGTCACGTACCAGAGTCGTTTGGAGACATATCATATGGCTCTAACTGCATACGCCTCACACCGTTACAGAGCCTCCACCGGCTTGAACAGTACCCTGCTGACATGTAGGGTCCATGGATTCACCAGGTTGTCTCGATAAACGTCCATCCGCTCGCTATAATTTGAAACGAGACTCGTCGGACCAGGCAACATGTGTCCAGTCACCAACAGTCCAATGTCGGTGCTGACGGGCCCAGGCGAGGCGTAAAGCTTTGTCTCGTGCAGTCATCATGGGTACACGTGTGGACCTTCGGCACAGAAACCCGATATCGATGATGTTTCGTTGAATGGTTCGCACACTGACACTTGTTGATGGCCCATCAAGGAAATCTGCACCACGTTAAACGATTTTCTTCAGCCGCCGTTGATCCCATTCTTGCAAGATCTTTTTCTGGCCGCAGCAGTGTCGGAGATTTGATGTTCTACCAGGTTCCTGATATTCACGGTACACTAGTGAAATGATCGAACGGGAAATTCCCCCTCTCATTGCTACCTCGGAGATGTGTTCCATCGCTCATGCGTTCAAACTCACTTAAATCTTGATAACCCGCCGTTGTAGCTGCAGTAACAGATTTAACAACTGCGCCAGACACTTGTTGTCTAATACATGTGTTGCAGACAACAGTCGTGTATTTTGCATGTTTACATATCTTTGTATTTAAACACACATGCCTTTTTTTTCTTTTTCCGCTTCAGTGTAGCTCACCTATTTGGCTCTGCAGAGCTCATTTGAAGAAGGCTGATGTTCGTTTGGACGCAGCTATGAGAACCATTAGTGGCACAGTGGGATGTATACCTCTATGCTGGCTGCTAATACTACCGAGCTTGTGTCCAGCTCACCTTCGTCGAAACCCATCTCTCTAAAATCTTTGCCAGCAAGTTTTTAAATATGAGTCAATTTCTCCTCACCAAGATTCACTTTTGTGTCCTAGGAAATGGCTTACTCCTGACCAGCATTTGGAGGAAGGATTCAAGATGCTCTCCACCGGGTGAAGCAGGAAATCTGAAAGGAAAGTGAGTGGCAAGAAACACAGAACCAGCAGTTTATTGACAATTCAGGTGTTAAAGTTCCAGATTATCTTGATCTGAGAGGGGTGTGTACACAGCCTGATACTGGACTGGAGAAGGTGTGTGTAGATACAACACTCACGGACGGGACTTCTGCACTGATGTTGTGACATTTAGACAATGAGCCACACTGTGAATGAGTGTCGTAAGGGACTACGGAACATCAGACCAGCTGCGTGGCTGGATTGAAGAGTTGTTAGCAAACAGAACACAGCGTGTTGTTATCAATGGAGAGACGTCTACAAACGTTACAGTAACCTCTGGCGTGTCACAGGGGAGTGTTATGGGACAATTGCTTTTCACAATATATATAAATGATCTAGTAGATAGTGTCGGAAGTTCCATGCGGCTTTTCGCGGATGATGTTGTAGTATATAGAGAAGTTGCAGCTTCAGAAAATTGCAGCGAAATGCAGGAAGATGTGCAGCGGATAGGCACTTGGTGCAGGGACTGGCAACTGACCACTAACATAGACAAATGTAATGTATTGCGAATACATAGGAAGAAGGATCCTTTATTGTATGATTATATGAAAGCGGAACAAACACTGGTAGCAGTTACTTCTGTAAAATACCTGGGAGTGTGCGTGCGGAACGATTTGAAGTGGAATGATCATATAAAATTAATTGTTGGTAAGGCGGGTACCAGGTTGAGATTCATTGGGAGAGTCCTTAGAAAATGTAGTCCATCAACAAAGGAGGTGGCTTACAAAACACTCGTTCGACCTATACTTGAGTATTGCTCATCAGTGTCTGATCCGTACCAGATCGGGTTGACGGAGGAGATAGAGAAGATCCAAAGAAGAGCGGCGCGTTTCGACACAGGGTTATTTGGTAACTGTGATAGCGTTACGGAGGTGTTTAGCAAACTCAAGTGGCAGACTCTGCAAGAGAGGCGCTCTGCATCGCGGTGTAGCTTGCTCGCCAGGTTTCTAGAGGGTGCGTTTCTGGATGAGGTATCGAATATATTGCTTCCCCCTACTTATACCTCCCGAGGAGATCACGAGTGTAAAATTAGAGAGATTCGAGCGTGCACGGAGGCTTCCCGGCAGTCGTTCTTCCCGCGAACCATACGTGACTGGAACAGGAAAGGGAGGTAATGACAGTGGCACGTAAATTGCCCTCCGGCACACACCGTTGGGTGGCTTGAGGAGTATAAATGTAGATCTAGATGTAGATGTATCACTGGTGGCATCAAAAATCTACGTCAATCATCCGACGAGGTGCTACACGGGTTGAATCTACAGGCATTCGTTTGTAGTCTGGCGTAAATTGTTGTATACGTGTACTGTTTATTGAAGCGCGTATTGGAATCATTGATTTGGTACTGCAATTGATACACATGACAACAATAATAAAACGAATTTAAAAAATCACTCATTAAAAGCAATAATCTTACATTGAAAGTTTAACACAATAATAAAAGTATTAATTGTACGAGACTGTGTGTACATCTCGAGGCGAGGCTATGTAACTGACGGCGCGCAGCTTACCCAGACTTTCTTCATCCAGTATTTCATTAATATAAGCATGTAGAAAATTTTCAGCAAACTTTACATTAATTTCAAACATTTTCGAAATTTTCGTCACTGCTCCCCCTCGCCCCCCCTCGTCCCCCCCCCTCTCCCTCACACACACACACACACACACACACACACACACACACACACACACACACAGCATAATGAAGACACAGAAATCATCAGAAAACAAACGGCAAACGGTCAAATGTTTTGTGAAACCATTTGTATAAGAGGCAGGTAGAACAGAGAAAAATTTGACGCCCCTTTGATAGATGTTCGAAATCATGTTCAGCAGATGAGATGCTCATATTCTCCTTCTTTTGCTTTTACCGCCGCATTGGACCACTTCAGCCAATCATTTTCTGGTCATCTTCTTCAACAGGTTTTCTTTCCGAATTGCCTGGTATCTTTTCATTCGTTCTGCACTTTTTGCAGTTCCTCATGTGTAAATATTCTTTTAATGTTTGTCATTTGTCTGTTTTTGATTTAAATCTTTTTTATTTTTTTGTTGTCCAGTTTCTTTGAATTTTCTGTTTTGTTTTGCAAATCGTTCAAGGATAATTATAGCTCTTCTGTAGCTTTCATGATCTCCTTTATCCATCCTTCGTGCTGTCCCTTGTTTGAGAGTTTCTCTATTATTATTCTTAATAATGTGGTTTCTAGTGTCCTCGTAATGTGACAAAAAAATACTTTCTTTTTGTGTAGTGTCTCTAATGGGCTCCAGTTGGTTGTACATCACTTCATGATTGACAGACATTTTTATTGTATGTAGACTTACTTACCACGCAGGTTTCTCGTCCAAGTTGTGTGTTAAAATTTCTCCAAGGTGCTTAAATTGTTTCCCTATTTTTACTTCCCTGTTATTTTCCGTTGTGTGGTAGATCACTAGCGCATGTGCTACCTTTATCTCAGTCTTTTCGAATGATATCTGGAGACCTATTTTTTGTGCTGTCTTTTGTAGGCTTGTTATTTGATTGCTGGGCTCTTGAATGTTATTAGCTATTAACGCTAAGTTAGCAATTTCAGCTTATCTAATCTGTCTTGGTTCCAATTCCTACGGTTTCAGGGTTTCCCTTTTGTCATTCCCTCCTCACGCATCCCATTACACAGCTGAAAAGTTACGGTAATAAACCTCTTCCTGCGTCGATTGTGTTTTATTCCTAAATGGCTCAGATATTTCTCCTCTACACTTTGCTTTAGATTTGGTGTTTGTTAGAGTTCTATTTATACTTTTTATTAATTTGTGATAGAGACGGAAATTCCTTAATATATTCATCACTGAAGATCACTGGATACAATCGTAACCTTTACTGAAGTCTAAAAATGTTATGACTTGTTGTTATCGTCTTCTTTTGTGGTAATCAATTACCAATTTAAAAGTGTTTATTCTGGGCCGCTTCTCCAGGATCTAAATCGTCGCTTGTATTCCCCTAGTTCCAGTCCATGTTGCGTTCAAGATGTTTCACTATACATTGGTCTAATGATATCTTCACAAGTTCAGCTTCAAATTTGCAAAGTTTAGCATGCATTTGATATTCTCCACTTGCTTTACAGGTTTTGAACTCTTTCAGATCTTTGTAGTCCTCATGGGTTGGGAGGGGGGGGGGGATTTACTAGGAGTATCCGTTTTTATCTTTAGTAGTTGTAGAGGATCTTCGCAATTTAGTAATTTTTAAATGTTCCTGCCAAAATTTCCCTATTTTTCTAGTGTTATGGACTATATTATTATTTTTATTCATTGATATTAATGTTGAAGAGTCATATCTTTGTAATCATATCTTTGTAATTGTGTGCTAAATATGTTGTAGTAGTCCCCTGAGTTTGTTTTCTCGCTATTTGTTTCTATCATTAGAAGAATATCTTTTTGATATTGGCATTCAACCCTTGTTATTATTTTTTGGGTTATCTTTCTTTGTGTTGCGATTACTCTATTTGATGACACCAATACGTTAACCAAACTTGGTGTCTATATACCACTGATTTATCACACTCATCATTCCACCATTGGTGTTTCTTCCTTGGATTTACTGAGGCTACCTGTTTAGATATTTGTTTCCTCTGGGTAAATATTTACTCTAGATAATTTCTTATTATTTTAGTTCCTAGTCTGGTCTTTGGAGTCCTTGATGTTTATGAATTTATAAGCTTGTACATTCTCTTCTTTTTTGGTGGAATTATTTCTTTTCAAGGGGATGAATTTAATTTTTATTTTTATCACATAATGATCTGTTCTAGTATCTGTCCCTCACAGAGCTTTCACAAGTAGATTTCCCTGTGGTGATTTTTATCCATACAGACATGATCCAGTTGCCATTCTCCTCTGTACCTCTCTAGGTGTTTCCCAGTCTTGAGATTATTTGGTCTTCTCTTGAAGTATCTTGGGTCTGAGATCACCTCATGGCTGTTGGAGGCTTCCACCAGCATAATGCCATTCCTGTTTTTTCTACTTTGTGTTGGCCATTTCCCTATTACGTCTCTATATGTCTTCTCCCGTTCTAACTAGCCGTTAAAACATTCAGTTAATGTTTTGGTGTGATTTTTCTTTATGTTTGTTGTCGTCTGCTCTAATAGTTCGGAAAATTCATCCACGTCTTCTCTGTGTTGTCTCTTAATATTGTTGTCATTAGTTGGGGAGCAGGAGTTTAGTATCATGCATAGTTTATTTGCAGATTTTAAAGTTAGTGTTTATAGCCTTGGGAGATTGTGATTTAAATTCTATTATGGACTCGATCATTTTAAGAGGAACCACAAATCACGTTCCGAATTGTGGACATTGCTTCGCTACTCTTCTTCCTGGAATCCCCTCACAAATTCTATATACTTGCGATTCTATTGGTTTTTTATCGGTGTTTCTCATTTCTTGAAGTCCAGGTATTAGAATCCCTTTGCGATCCACTTCTGGTATCAAAATTTTGAGTTTCAGTGGTTATTAGATGGAATTTATGCTGTGTTTTGCTATGTAATTTATCTATCCTGTCTTGAGTCTCAATTTTTATGTTCTTTCAGTCTTGGGTATTTTCAGACGCTCCGACTCACCGGAGTTATCCTTAAGTGACTGCCCACCGTATCCAAGTCAGTCTCCATAAACAGTAGCCAAGTGGTGGATTTTTTTCTTATATATAACTTTAAATTCTCAACCATTGATTGACTGATTAAGTGATTGAGAATTTAAGAAGTTCCACATATGTTGTACATCATTTCGTGCGTCATTCAAAGTTGCGTCAAATGTTTGTCTAATCTGATTTATTTTTTACGTCCCGATAAATCCTTCAGCAAAACGTTCGACTGTTCTTTCTCCAATTTTTATTGTCAGGTTTTCTTCAAAAAGCAGTGAATATAATATATTTAAATATCGACCGGTGTTCTTTGTAATTAAGAGAATGCAGAGACGCCTCGTTTACATAGCTAGAAGGAGATGTTCTTGAAAGACTTCAATTTTCCCTCAAATGTCAAAGTTTTTGTTCATAACGCTGATTACTATCATGCAATTCAACCTATCGTTTGGAAAATTAGGCTACACTGAGTTCACTTTGATTCCCCGTTTATCCATAAACCAGTGTTCATCAAATCCGTTGTGTCACATGTGGGGAGTCGTTAACTTTTTTAAAATTTTTGACTCAAAAGTAAAATGTTAATCGCATACTAAGTTATGGTTGTTCATGCAGAAATATTGCAGCATCAGGCATGGCGTTTTAGTTATTACTCCATCATCACTTCCTCAGTAGTTACTCTCGCTGCAGCACATTCTACAGAGAATATAAACTCGTACCGGGGAACGTACCTCCAAAATTATATCAGTGTAATGCACATCGTTCATGAGATACTTGGCAGCTCGAGTCTTTAAGAAATCTGGGCTGGAGCTTTACTTGTTGTTTCCTAATCCATGACTTCACTAGGAAAACCCTGTGTGTATCATAACCTAAATATTTAGATTTGATCAGCTGACCCTGCAAATGCCTGATCCTGGAGCACAACTCAACTCACTTACCGACATTTTATTTCAAAAGCAGTCTGAAGGAACTGGAGTGCAACAGACAATGTACATGGTCGAAATACCTGGATGTACGTAATTTATTCCATTCAAAGAACAAATAAATATCAACTTTAAATGCGGACATTTTAGGTTAGGCGTTATCGTGACCGTCTCCAGCGTTCACCAGCTCCGTTCACTCTTGTAATACATAAGATATCAATTGTCACACTTTATAAACAAGAAAGCACAGGTAGATGAAGGCATAATACTGATACAAGACTTCAGGAGTACATTTAACGCTGTCGGCTTTATCATACCGACAAAACATACAGCGGCTGAAACTTTCAGATAGTGGGCCCCACTGGTACGAAATCTTGAGTATGTTGTCTGTGGGAATTAAAAGAAGTCGTCCGGGAAGAATTTGCTATTAGGAGCGCCCCAGTGATCAGTCCTAAGTCCACTATTGCACTCGTTGCATGTCAGTGAAATATCATTTCCATTCCGTGACCTGCAGCTATTTGTAGGTGACAAACCTGAAGATGTCACACTGTCGTCGCGATGAATGACGGCCAATCTCCAGTTATCAGACGGATACACATCAAGTGACTAAAATGCGAAGGTCACAACTAACCTCCATATCCCACAAGAAACCAAATATTTCACATTCTGTGAAGTATTGCTTCCGATTCTTCTCAACGGCACCCTAGTACCACAACAGATACCGGTGGAGCATTTGGATATACCTTTGGATGAGCATCCCAGCAGGGCAGATAGTACTTCCGCCACGGGCAGTAAAACTTTCAGTTGCCTCTATGCCTCCCAGAGATTTTGCAAGATATATCTATAAGATGTGAAACTAAACTTGTGCAATTATTCATCTGAAATGTAATCTTGCATGGCGAGGGTAGTGAAAAGCTGTGGGCGTATGGAATTAACCATACTGTATATCTCTGTGTGTGTTACATTGTACCGATCATCTATATATCCGTTTCCTGGCCTCACACGGTAAATTATGGTAGCTTCGGCTTGACACGTCACTTCGTTGCCATATACTATATCTATTTCGTCGGCTGCTCAGTGCACGTACAGACCAGTGCATTGCATCAGGGATCAAGTCCTATTCGTCGTATCGCAACTACAACACAGTATCCCAGCTTTTACCATCCATAAAGCGAAAACATTCTCAAATGTCTTCTCCGTTGCAGAACCCACTTCTGGAGCAAGCTGTCCTGCACTCTGTAGACTATTCAGTGCCCTGATGTGAAAAAAGAAAGCTGAAGAACTTTCTACTGGCAGTCTCATATACGTTCCTTAAAAATTAACACGTGTATCCAATTTATCTGCAATCTTCTACCAGTTACACTCATTTTCGTTTCTGTCTATCAGTTCGCCGTGCTGTTTTCTGTATCCCTCTCTTCTTTACTTACGTTCCTCGATTTCTCCCTCACCCAGGTATTCTCTTACGTCCATTGCTGCTAGTAGCTTCTGTTTAAATCCACATGTTTGTAATGGGTCTTTACTGTTCTACTTCTTATGAACTGATACTGTAGTCATCATCATCCACAGCAGGGATCTGGTCTTTTGGTCCTTTCCGTTGTCTTAAAAATTGATCAAGCCATCTCTTCAATGGTCTTTTGGCTCTTGGTTTACTTTGTTTTAGTGATTCTTGCACCTTGCGTACGGCCGATACTTTCTTTTCGCCGGCCGGTGTGGTCGAGCGATTCTAGGCGCTTCAGTCTGGGCATGCCTCGGGCATGGATGTGTGTGATGTCCTTAGGTTAGTTAGGTTTAAGTAGTTCTAAGTTCTAGGGGACTCCTGACCTCAGATGTTAAGTCCCATAGTGCTGAGAGGCATTTTTCTTTTCGTCTCAGCTAATATCGTTATATTAAGTCAATTACATTTTTCAAACTCACTTCAACTCGGATGCCATCATTTCCCTTTTCATCCATTAAAGTATAGGCAGCCATGTATCTAAAGAAATTCATTGCACATACTTCTGTTCTCTTTTCATCTGTCTTCTTAATGGTCCAGTTTTCGTATCCATCGAGCAGCGCTGGTATAGTCATAACCTTATAGAATTTCAGCAGAGAATCTCTGTCGATTTTCTTTCTCAGGGCCCTGCATAAAGTTCCACAAAAATAGTTACATAGGTCAAATTTATTTGTGTTTCATTGTTTGCTCTGTATGTAATATTGCACCTTTAGTATTTAAATAGATTAACTTGCTCTATGACCTGCTGTTCAATCTTAACTCTCATCAGCCGGTGTCCTAAAAATTCAATTGATTTAATCTTTTTGATGGAAACATCAAGATTGTATTCTTTGGGTATTTCACTTAAATTTCATTTTCATTCTAGCAGTTACTTGGTCGTTAGCAAAAGGTGATGTACTAATATCATATTGTTAATTTTTGTAATGTTTTATTACCTGAGTCCAAGTTTGGTTATGTCGTTGATATACATTTTAAAAAGTGTTAATAAGAGGAGACACCCTTAGTTTATTTCAGCCATATTTGTCTCCTGCCTGCCTTTATTGCATTTTGTTGTTGATATATAAATCCTGTACAGTTCTTATAAGATGAAATCCGTTTGTTTCTTAAAATTTCCTACGGTTTGTTTCAATTTTCTTTTTTAAACGACTTTTCGTAGTCAATGGAGGCAAGAAATGTTGATGAACTGAATTCAATGTGTTTTTCTCTTTTTAAAAACTATGTCTGTCATTAGATAACACAGTTTCAGCGATTCCTGATAGTCGTTTTGTTAAAATACTAGCATACAATTTACACATGAATTCAGACGGCAGATAAGTCTGTAGAGCTTTCCTATAAACTGTGCATATCTAGGCTATAGTCCATTCTTTGCGTATTAACCACTTTGCTAATACATATTCGTAAAATCGAGTATTTGTGTTTTGCAATATTTGGTTCCTATTTGATTGGTTCTATATTTATTTTGTCACATCCTGGAGTCTTCTTGTTCTGACTAGACGTGTCCTGTAGTTTCAGCAAAGTTATTAAATCTACGTCGGTATCCGGTTCAGAGAGAGCTATCTGTGTATCTTCCACATCCATCCAGAGTGTTTCATTGTATTGTAACGAATTAGATTCAAATATCGTGTTTATTTGCAGATTGTCCGTATCTTCTTTGTTTACATGTTTAATTTCTTTACATTTATTGTCTTCGCACCCTCTTAGATCATATTTAATATCTGTAATATATCTTTCCCAACTCAGGTTTTTACCTTGGCTGACTTTCACTTTGACTAGATCTGATATTCTTTTATAGGCTTCCTTCAGGTGTTAGTCATCTGGGGAATTCAACATTTTTAAGTAGAAATGTTTCTTATCTTCGATTAGACTACATATTTCATCATGCCAGTATCGCTGGTCCCCTATTAAAAAGCTTGTTTTTCTTGCGCCAAGTACTTCTGTAGCTGCTGTAGTTAGTGCTAACATTATTTTATTCCATTTCTGGTTGATGTCATGATGACTTTCATTGTAAGTATTTCTGTAACATGTGCAAGATTATGAACATGATATAAAACATATTAAATGCTTGGTTAGATGTAAAAGAACTGGGAGAACTAACCTTGTCAGTATAACTACAATAATATACATCAGGAGTATTCACATTGGATCCTGGCAGAAACAGAGTAAGGACGAGAAGGAATCGAAGTACACACACAGAATGGAGGGCCTCTGGTAATCCAAGCAGATAAAGCTGTACAGGTCTGAGAGCAAGAACGTACACTGACACTTGCGGAAACGACAACTATACAACTGTACCTGATATCAAATTTATACTCACTTTTTGATCACCTGTATACGGGGTGTTTCAAAAATGACCGGTATATTTGAAACGGCAATACAAACTAAACGAGCAGCGATAGAACTACACCGTTTGTTGCAATATGCTTGGGACAACAGTACATTTTCAGGCGGACAAACTTTCGAAATTACAGTAGTTACAATTTTCAACAGATGGCGCTGCAAGTGATGTGAAAGATATAGAAGACAACGCAGTCTATGGGTGCGCCATTCTGTACATCGTCTTTCTGCTGTAAGTGTGTGCTGTTCACAACGTGCAATTCTGCTGTAGACAACATGGTTTATTCCTTAAAACAGAGGATTTTTCTGGTGTTCGAATTCCACCGCCCAGAACACAGTGTTGTTGCAACAAGACAAAGTTTTCAACGGAGGTTTAATGTAACCAAAGGACCGAAAAGCGATACAATAAAGGATGTGTTTGAAATATTTCAATGGACTGGGAACGTGACGGATGAACGTGCTGGAAAGGTAGAGCGACCGCGTACGGCAACCACACAGGGCAAAGTGCAGCTAGTGCAGCAGGTGATCCAACAGCACCCTTGGGTTTCCGTTCGCCGTGTTGCAGCTACAGTCCAAATGACGCCAACGTCCACGTATCGTCTCATGCGCCAGAGTTTACACCTCTATCCGTACAAAATTCAAACGCGGCAACCCCTCAGTGCCACTACCATTGCTGCACGAGAGACATTCGCTAACGATATAGTGTACAGGATTGATGACGGCGATATGCATGTGGGCAGCATTTGGTTTACTGACGAAGCTTATTTTTACCTGGACAGCTTCGTCAATAAACAGAACTGGCGCATATGGGGAAACGAAAAGCCCCATGTTGCAGTCCCATCGTCCTTGCATCCTCAAAAAGTACTGCTCTGGGCCGCCATTTCTTCCAAAGGAATCATTGGCCCATTTTTCAGATCCGAAACGATTACTGCATCACGCTATCTGGACATCTTCGTGAATTTGTGGCGGTACAAACTGCCTTAGACGACACTGCGAACACCTCGTGGTTTATGCAAGATGGTGCCTGGCCACATCGCACGGCCGACGTCTTTAATTTCCTGAATGAATATTTCGATGATCGTGTGATTGCTTTGGGCTATCCGAAACATAAAGGAGGCGGTGTGGATTGGCCTCCCTATTCGCCAGACATGAACCCCTGTGACTTCTTTCTGTGGGGACACTTGAAAGACCAGGTGTACCGCCAGAATCCACAAACAATTGAACAGCTGAAGCAGTACATCTCATCTGCATGTGAAGCCATTCCGCCAGACACGTTGTCAAAGGTTTCGGGTAATTTCATTCAGAGACTACGCCATATTATTGCTACGCATGGTGGATATGTGGAAAATATCGTACTATAGAGTTTCCCAGACCGCAGCGCCATCTGTTGTTGACAATTGTAACTACTGTAATTTCGAAAGTTTGTCTGCCTGAAAATGTACTGTTGTTCCAAGCATGTTGCAACAAACGGTGTATTTCTATCGCTGCTCGTTTAGTTTGTATTGCCGTTTCAAATATACCTGTCATTTTTGAAACACCCTGTATGAAGAAGTGGTATGAGAAAAGAAGATAACTGGTTTATATGGAAAGGGGTGGATAATGTTGATAACATAGTGTGAATGCAGCGATGTAGATGGTATTCCATAAATGTGGACCTGGTATTCCATAAATGTGGCAATGATAAGGACGACGCCTCAGATGATACCCGATATGCTCCGGTAAATTAGGCACGTGCTGCTCGCTCTCTCGCCGCAGTTGGCAACCTGCACTGTGGTTGAGATGGCAGCCCTGGCCGCTCTGACAGCCACTGAATTCGGGGAAGTCCCCACGCGCGTCGGGTTTCCGCACACGTCGGCCGGGACACCCGACCCTGTCCTACCGGCGGTCGCGTAATTACGTCAGCCTCTGCGTGGCCGCTGGCGCTTCGTTGTTGAGTGGCAGCTGAAAACAGCGCCGCTCTGTCCGGCAATCCAGGGAAACCGATTCCGCACTGCCGCTTAATTGTCCCTATTGTCATCCAGATCAATTGTTTAGCCTGCTGAAATCAGCGTGTCAGTTTATCTGTCATGGTATAGCGCTAATTTGCCGTATTGGCGCAAATATCCGATTTCATGAGAGAAGAGTGGAAAAAAGTATAAATTACAGTTTCAAAACTGACGCCATCAAAAACTGTTTATAACTGAGGAGATGATGCGTCGCTTGGTGAAGGTTTAATTGCTAATTAAATTGTGATTATAACTGGAGATGATGAAGAATAAAATCAGTAAGCATTGACAATTTTCACTGGAGTACTCCCTTTCAAATTCTAAAGGTAGCAGGGGTAAAATACAGGGAGCGAAAGGCTATTTACAATTTGTACAGAAACCAGATGGCAGTTATTAGAGTCGAATTGCATGAAAGGGAAGCAGAGGTTTCGAAGGGACTGAGGCAGGGTTGTAGCCTCTCCCCAATGTTATTCAATCTGTATATTGAGCAAGTAGTAAAGAAAACAAAAGAAAAATTCGGAGTAGGTATTAAAATCCATGGAGAAGAAATAAAAACTTTGAGGTTTGCCGATGACATTATAATTCTATCAGACAGCAAAGGACTTGCAAGAACAGTTGAACGGAATGGATAGTGTCTGGAAAGGAGGATATAAGGTGAACATCAACAAAAGCATAATGAGGATAATTGAATGTAGTCTAATTCAGTCAGCTGACGCTGAGGAAATTAGATTAAGAAATGAGACACTAAAAGTACTAAAGGAGTTTTGCTACTTGGGGAGCAAAATAACTTCTGACGGTCGAAGTAGAGAGGATATAAAATGTAGACTGGCAATGGCAGGGAAAGCGTTTTCGAAAAAGATAAATTTGTTAACATTGAGTATATATTTAAGTGTCAGGAAGTCGTTTCTGTGGTTATTTGTATGGAGTGTAGCCATGTATGGAAGCGAAACATGGACGATAAATAGTTTGTACAAGACGACAATAGAAACTTTCGAAATGTGGTGCTACAGAAGAATGCTGAAGATTAGATGGGTAGATCACGTAACTAATGATGAAGTATTGAATAGAATTGAGGAGAAGAGGAACTTGACAAAAAGAAGGGACCGGTTGGTAGGACATGTTCTGAGCCATCAAGGGATCACAAATTTAGAATTGAAGGGCAGCGTGGAGGGTACAAATTGTAGAGGGAGACCAAGAGATGAATACACTAAGCAGATTCAGAAGGATGTAGGCTGCAGTAGGTACTGGGAGATGAAGAAGCTTGCACAGGATACGGTACCATGGAGAGCTGCATCAAACCAGTCTCAGGACTGAAGACCACAACAACAACAACAACAACAACAAGTATAGAATGAAGAGTGTAATCCCAGTAACAGGGGAAAGGTAGGCAGGTATAGTAAAAAGAGAGGAATAAACGAGAAAGTAGAGTAATTCAGATACCATGGTGCCTACCATCGTATTGAAAGTATTTGACATTTGACGGCGAGTGGACCTGCTGTGCTCCCAATTCGATGGAGGTTCTACTGACTCCATTCTAATTCCATTGTAATTCTGTCAGAGACAGCAAAGGACTTGGAAGGGCAGTTGAACGGAATGGACAGTGTCTTGAAAGGAGGGTATAAGATGAACATCAATTAAAGCATAACGAGGATAATGGAATATAGTCGAATTAAGTCGGGTGATGCTGAGGGAATTAGATCAGGAAATGAGACACTAAAATTAGGGAGCAAAAAACTGATGATGGTCGAAGTAGAGAGGATATAAAATGTAGACTGCCAATGGCAATGAATGCGTTTCTGAAGAAGAGAAATTTGTTAACATCGAGTATAGATTTCAGTGTCAGGAAGTCGTTTCTGAAAGTATTTGATGGTGTGTAGCCATGTATATAAGTGAAACGTGGATGATAAATAGTTTGGACAAGAAGAGAATAGAAGCCTTTGAAATGTGGTGCTACAGAAGAATGCTGATTAGATGGGTAGATCACATAACTAATGAGAAGGTATTGAATAGAATTGGCGAGAAGAGAAGTTCATGGCACAACTTGACTAGAAGAAGGGATCGGTTGGTATGGCATATTCTGAGGCATCAAGGGATCACAAATTTACTATTGGAGGGCAGTGTGCAGGGTAAAAATCGTAGAGGGAGACCAAGAGATGCATACACTAAGCAGATTCAGAAGAATGTAGGCTGCAGTAGGTACTGGGAGATGAAGAACCTTGCACAGGATCGAGTAGCATGGAGAGCTGCATCAAACCAATCTCAGGACTGAAGACCACAGCAACAACAACATCCTACCCTAATTCGACTGGAGTGATGACCTCGCTGTGCTGTCCCCTCCCCCAAGTCAAGCAAGCAACCAACATTTAAATGGCTCTGAGCACTATGGGACTTAACATCTTCGGTCATCAGTCCCCTAGAACTTAGAACTACTTAAACCTAACTAACCTAAGGACATCACACAACACCCAGCCATCACGAGGCAGAGAAAATCCCTGACCCCGCCGGGAATCGAACCCGGGAATCCGGGCGTGGGAAGCGAGAACGCTACCGCACGACCACGAGATGCGGGCGAACCAACATTTAGTTCATGTTTAGAGACACTGTAGAGATTTATATTACTAGGAAATTTCAGGTTTTTTTTGAGATTTTTGTGAAGATGCAGTGTGATTCCACATAAAATTTATGGAATTCGACATATTCAACACTGGAGTATGGTTTTTTCGTATTTTATGTGCCGGCTTTTAAACCGATGAACAGAAGGCATAAAAATTTCTTGGTCTTACTCCTACCCTTATGGCCCCACAAACTGCAGTCAGTTTTTGTCGTTATCACGTAGACTCCTCCACAGCTTTCTGTCCTCGTCTTCTTCATCCCTTGCCCCAAGTATCTGAAGATCCTTGGCCACCTGCTCTCTCCACCTTATTTTCGGTCTGCCTAAAGGCTATTGCGCTTTGGGTGTCTCCTCAGCCTTCTTGGCTTGCGCAAGAATATCTGATTCACCATATAGCGTCCTGAGATCCTCGTTTTTCTTCTTCACCAGTCCCCTCCCTCAATTTCCGCAGGATTTTGTTTTCGAAACTCCTTTTTCCCCCTCTCTGTATATTTATTTACTCTTCATAATTCTATCCCATATAGTAATACCTCTCGGATTATACGTAACTTTATATATCCTTATTTTGGTTCCTCTTGATAAAATTTTGGTTAACAATAGTTTGTTTACTGAATATGAGACGCTGGATGCCGCTTTTATCCCTGCTTGTATTTCATGTTTCTCATCATTTTTGTTACTATCTCCCACCTTCATATATTTAAACTCTTCTGCTACTTTAAAAATGTGGTCGTTAGTCTGTAAGATTTACCACCTTTTTGTTTTGTAATTTTTTTACAGGCACATGAATTTCTAAGCAACAAATTGTAGTGCCTTGTGAGTAGGAGTCTCCAAAGTTGAGGGCTGCCAAAAAATCGTGACAACATTTAAAATTTTTTGACCTTGTTGAACTGCTATATTTCAGTGAACAGTTAACGTGAAGGTGCAAAACTTGCCAAGATGGTTGAAACCGTCGATTTTGCATATTCTGTAGGTTTTGTTGAGTTTGATTCATAATTGTCATCCATTCAGCATTCGAGGAGTCGGCAATAATCTATACCGTGAGTAAATTTGTTCCAATTTTTAGTAGCTTTTTATGTTCACGGAGCTGATATAGGAAACTCTCCCTGTGTCACCTTGTAGTCTAATAGCAAGTTTGATCACTTTTGTATGTGTAATTGATACGAAAATGTGTACAAAAAGTAAATGACTTTTCAACCGATTGACATCTTGTACTAACCATACTTACGGCAACCACCATATGAAAAAAAAACATTCTTTTCTCTACAACATATAAATTTCACAATTTGGTTTATCCCTGAACGTCTGCAGTTATCTAGTAAACATTCCTAGGCAAGTCACTACTTCTCGGATCCTCCTTCTACGGTCAGACTAATTGTATGAGATCCGTAGACACGCATTCACAAATACTGTATGTCTTTCAATGAAATATGTAGCGTGACGATTGTTCTTTAATTTTTAAATCTGAACCGTCTTAAACAAGTAAAAAGTAATTGGCTGAGAAAAACGTTAGTCGAAATTTATTTTTGCAAGTGAGTTTTTGAATTTATTCGAAATTGCTATCTATTCAGCAAAGTAAAGATGAATTCTCGAAGTATATTTTTGGTTATCTGGATAGTGAAGGTTGCACATCTGCCTGAGATACGATTAAATTAAATAATGTTGGAGATCTTTCTCCTGACCAAAAGGGATCGTTGTGCATGAGGTTCAATGATGAACCTTCACTGTGTCATCATCAAAAGACCAGTTTTCCAGCCAAAGTCGATTCTTCACAAAGATCATGCTGTAATTTTAACGTATTAACAGTTGTGCCGATTACTGTTTAAATAATAAATAGTTTAGAATTGCAAGGAAAATTAGCATTGGCCGTATTTTTTGTTTTTTTGTTTTTTGTTTTATTGTCAGCAAAATCGATTTTCGGTCACTTAGTGACCATCCTCAGTTCTGTAATATAGAATTAAAACTGGTAGGCACTGGTAGCAAGCTATAACCACAAGCTTAGAGCGATCACATAAACATCAGAGTGATCAGTGATGTGCTCCTTGAGACTTGGCATCATTGCACTGTTGTTCTGCTAGACAAGGAGGTAACGACAGACTTAAAGTTTCTAGCCTTTTAAGACTTAGATCTTCCATTACTGTTGGCTTGCAGTACTTATTCAACAGAGTATACCATCAGAGCTGTTAAGTGTTTATTTACCTTGTGTGAAGCTTGGATTTGGAATTTTGTTTTAAACCTGAAGTGAGAACTTATTTTTCCATTTTAACTTTACGTTATTAGGACTTAATGACTACAGAAGCTTCATTCAGTGGTTTCAACGCAAAACGCTTAAGACTTTGAGACTGTACTCACTTAAGCGTGTGTCAGTCTTTCAAGTGTCACGAAACTTATTTATTTAGTATGTCGATCCTGGAAGTCTAAGTGGCTCTCTTATTTACAGGCCATCATTTATTTTGCTTCACTTAATGAAATACTACAATCCATTTTGTTTCACTTACTGAAGCAGCATTCTTTCTTTAGTTACACTGTGGAGATTTTTTTTTTTTGTGGAAATCCAATATACGTTTGTTTGTTCCCTATACCAGGGCTGTTTGCGTGTGCTCTCAGAGGAGGAAGCATCAAGCTGCAAATATTAACGAACGTTTTGCATCACCCCGGGTCCCAGAACTCCTAAAGAAGACGTTGACTGTGGATATTGTATCAGAGACACAGTCCCCTAGACTGTTCAGAGATGTCACTAAACCCTCCCAAAGGTAGTGGGTTTGGCAGCCGATCAGTTCCAGTCATTCCACCAAGATGGAGGTACACCGCTCGTGTTGTCTGTAGTTAAGTCACGCCTAGACAATCAATAACGCGATTAGATAGCGTCAGCATTGTTACTTTGTGCCAGGAACGGCTCTAAACAAGGGAAGTGTCCAGCCGTCTCACAGGGAACCAAAGCGATGTTGTTCGGACATGGATGAGATACAGAGAGACAGGAACTGCCGTCGGCCGGCGTGGCCAAGCGTTTCTAGGCGCTACAGTCTGGAACCGCGCGACCGCTACGATCGCAGGTTCGAAGTCTGCCTCGGGCATGGATGTGTGTGGTGTCCTTTGGTTGGTTAGGTTTAAGTAGTTCTTTTCTAATTGACCTCAGATGTTAAGTCCCATAGTGCTCAGAGCCATTTGAACCATTTTTTTTTCCGAATACGACAGTTGCCAGATGAGTTACAGTACAATGTTCTTGACAGCTTTCGACAACAGCTGACTTCCCCCTACTCCCCCCTCCCCCTCCCTCCATACACCTGGACGATTGAGCCCTACCCTGACATCGTTGGACTGCGATCCCACTGCTCTGCTTTGCTGTGTGGAACCACTAGGGACCATTCAAAAGCATTACTGACAGAACACTGCTAATCCATCACAACAACAAGGAGAAACAAAATGAAAAGTGGGAAGAAAAATGTTCGAAAAATAAAGGCATGCTAATGTTTCGTAAACAGAGCGGTAGTGCGACCTTCACCAAGTGTCCAGATGGGGGAAAACGGAGATGCCAACTACAAACACGCAGAACTGTAAGTAACCACTCACTTACGGAAAATGAGAGAAGTTAACTGTTTTATAATCTGTGAATAATATAGGGGAAGGCGGTCCAAGGCTGGAAGGTGGGGTAAGACGGGGAAGGGCTATAAGCTACAGTCAGAGTATTGCCACCTGTGGATAGCTACGTCACCATCATCAATACACAGGTCCCAGAGTGTTGACATTGCTGAACCTTAGTTTCGCGGCGGTTTCTGTGAGCTTTTCAAGGTACGTTCAATTGATATACTGATTTCCAATGTTTTACACCTTTCGAGGTCCTAAAACATGTGTTTCGTGAACATTTGTCCCGACTGTATATATAGCAAGGGGTGGGGCAAGATGGGGAGCATCCCCGTCTTGCCCCTAATATTTGTCCAACCATTGCATTCTTATCGTCCCATGTGTTTACCTCGCTGCGAGATTTGAACACGTACATTATACGTTGAATACAATTGTAAATAGAATGGTATTCGTTATTCCAACACTTTCCTAATTAATTACAAAGTATGCCTTAGGCTATACGGTGAATAAAAATACACAAAACGTGCAAAGTCAGTATTCTTGCCATGCTTTAACGAGTGGCTATTGGAAATATGGTATTTACTGTATAATACAGATTACCAGGAATAATCTGACTCAATAGTACGTTCCACGTGTTTTATTTCAGATGGTTCGCAAGTATCGGCGACGAACTTCTAGGCAAGATTGGTCGTTGGAGTCACTGGAAGGCGCTGTGAATGCTGTTACGGAAGGTCATATGGGTTCTTTCAGGGCTGCTCGACAGTTCAACGTGCCACAGAAATCTGTGTTTCAGCGTCGGGGTGCCCACGACACCTGTGCAGGGACAGAAAGTGATGATGACGAGGCTGTCCACACTTGTGTACTGTGTGAAAGTAAGATGCCTATATAAAACGTAATACCTGATTCTACAATTCGCAGAACCATGTTTCGTAACCTTATCTTCACATGATTACGTTATTCCAGTCCTTATTTAAGCTTTAGAGATGAATTCATGCTAGTTCCCCATCTTACCCCGCATATGGGGCAATATGGAGAATTGGTAGTTTATGTTTCAAATTGAGATATTTCTAACTCAATGTAACAAGTTTGTAGGTTTCTTTGCATGCTATTGTAATTCAATGGTAAATAAACAAATGACAATCAAACCGACTTGAATTTGTTTCTTTTTGTCACTTTTGTAAGGGTTTAAAGTTAGCTTCCCCATCTTGCCCCGCCTTCCCCTATATCAAAATAAAAGTGTATCATAACTGTATCATCATAGATCCCACTGAAGATACCTCAAAGAGAAAAAAAGCCGAAACGCCTCTGGGAGAATAAAATACAGTGCAGCAAGAGAAGGTGTTTGTTATTTGTTGTTTGTTGTGGTCTTCAGTCCTGAGACTGGTTTGATGCAGCTCTCCATGCTACTCTATCGTGTGCAAGCTTCTTCCTACTATAACCTACATCCTTCTGAATCTGCTTAGCGTATTCATCTCTTGGTCTCCCTCTACGATTTTTACCCTCCACGCTGCCCTCTAATACTAAATTTCTCTTCTTCAGAAACGCTTTCCTTGCCATTGCCAATCTACATTTTATATCCTCTCTACTTCGACCATCATCAGTTATTTTGCTCCCCAAATAGTAAAACTCCTTTACTACTTGAATTGTCTCATTTCCTAATCTAATTCCCTCAGCATCACCTGACTTAATTCCACTACATTCCATTATCCTCGTTTTGCTTTTGTTGATTTTCATCTTATATCCTCCTTTCAAGACACTACCCACTCCGTTCAACTGCTCTTCCAAGTCCTTTGCTGTCTCTGACAGAATTACGATGTCATCGGTGAACCTCAACATTTTTATTTCTTCTCCGTGGATTTTAATACCTACTCGGAATTTTTCTTTTCTTTCCTTCACTACTTGCTCAATATACAGATTGAATAACATCGGGGAGAGACTGCAACCCTGTCTCACTCCCTTCCCAACCACCGCCTCCCTTTCATGTCCCTCGACTCTTATAACTGCCATCTGGTTTCTGTACAAATTGTAAATAACCCCTCGCTCCCTGTATTTTACCCCTGCTACCTTCAGAATTTGAAAGAGAGTATTCCGATCAACATTGTCAAAAGCTTTCTCTAAGTCTACAAATGCTAGAAACGTAGGTTTGCCTGTCCTTAATCTAGCTTCTAGTTATTGACAAAACAAATATTGAAATTAAGCATTGTCGAAAGTCTTGGTATGACCGGGACTGATGTCTTGCCATTATCGATAACAGGTAAAAATCATCGATATTACTGATTCTCAGACTGGATTAACGGTCTGTATACACAGAAGCGCCAAAGAAACTCGTGTAGGCATGAGTGTTCAAATACAGAGCTAGACCTATTTAAACAGGGAAGCCACAGGGACTGGTATGGGCATGCGTATTCAAATACAGATACACTCCTGGAAATTGAAATAAGAACACCGTGAATTCATTGTCCCAGGAAGGGGAAACTTTATTGACACATTCCTGGGCTCAGATACATCACATGATCACACTGACAGAACCACAGGCACATGGACACAGCTAACAGAGCATGCACAATGTCGGCACTAGTACAGTGTATATCCACCTTTCGCAGCAATGCAGGCTGCTATTCTCCCATGGAGACGATCGTAGAGATGCTGGATGTAGTCCTGTGGAACGGCTTGCCATGCCATTTCCACCTGGCGCCTCAGTTGGACCAGCGTTCGTGCTGGACGTGCAGACCGCGTGAGACGACGCTTCATCCAGTCCCAAACATGCTCAATGGGGGACAGATCCGGAGATCTTGGTGGCCAGGGTAGTTGATTTACACCTTCTAGAGCACGTTGGGTGGCACGGGATACATGCGGACGTGCATTGTCCTGTTGGAACAGCAAGTTCCCTTGCCGGTCTAGGAATGGTAGAACGATGGGTTCGATGACGGTTTGGATGTATCGTGCACTATTCAGTGTCCCCTCGACGATCACCAGAGGTGTACGGCCAGTGTAGGAGATCGCTCCCCACACCATGATGCCGGGTGTTGGCCCTGTGTGCCTCGGTCGTATGCAGTCCTGATTGTGGCGCTCACCTGCACGGCGCCAAACACGCATACGACCATCATTGGCACCAAGGCAGAAGCGAATCTCATCGCTGAAGACGATACATCTCCATTCGTCCCTCCATTCACGCCTGTCGCGACACCACTGGAGGTGGGCTGCACGATGTTGGGGCGTGAGCGGAAGACGGCGTAACGGTGTGCGGGACCGTAGCCCACCTTCATGGAGACGGTTGCGAATGGTCCTCGCCGATACCCCAGGAGCAACAGTGTCCCTAATTTGCTGGGAAGTGGCGGTGCGGTCCCCTACGGCACTGCGTAGGATCCTACGGTCTTGGCGTGCATCCGTGCGTCGCTGCGGTCCGGTCCCAGGTCGACGGGCACGTGCACCTCCCGCCGACCACTGGCGACAACATCGATGTACTGTGGAGACCTCACGCCCCACGTGTTGAGCAATTCGGCGGTACGTCCACCCGGCCTCCCGCATGCCCACTATACGCCCTCGCTCAAAGTCCGTCAACTGCACATACGGTTCACGTCCACGCTGTCGCGGCATGCTACCAGTGTTAAAGACTGCGATGGAGCTCCGTATGCCACGGCAAACTGGCTGACACTGACGGCGGCGGTGCACAAATGCTGCGCAGCTAGCGCCATTCGACGGCCAACACCGCGGTTCCTGGTGTGTCCGCTGTGCCGTGCGTGTGATCATTGCTTGTACAGCCCTCTCGCAGTGTCCGGAGCAAGTATGGTGGGTCTGACACACCGGTGTCAATGTGTTCTTTTTTTCCATTTCCAGGAGTGTATATGTAAACAGGCAGAATGCTGGCTGCGGTCGGCAACACCTGTGTAACTCAAGTGTCTGGTGCAGTTGTTATTTCGGTTACTGCAGCCAAATGGCGGGTTATCAAGATATAAGTGAGTTTGGACGTGGCGTTATAGTCGGCGCACGAGTGATGGGACACAGTATCTCCGACGAGAGATGACGTGGGGATTTTCCCGTACGGTCATTTCATGAGTCCCCCGTGGATATCACGAAACCGGTAAAACATCAAATCTCCGACATCACTGCGGCCGGATGAAGATGCTGCAAGAAAGGGACAAACGACGATTGAAGAGAATCGTTCAACGTGACAAAAGTGCAACCCTTCCCGAAATTGCTGCAGATCTCAAGTAAATTTTATCCCCTGTACGGGAATATACACACATCAAAAAAAAGTATTGCATCACCTCGGTTCCCAGTGTTCCGGAACCTATTCAGAAAATTGGAATAGAAATCTACATAAACATCATTTCCTCCCATTCAATTGCCCATGAATACCACACATCTATGTTGTACCACCTTACAGCGAGATCTCCAGAGGTGATGATCCAGATTGTTGTACACACAGGTAAATCTAATACCCATTAGTACGTCCTCTTGTATTGATGCATGCCTGTATTCGTCGTGGCATACTATCCACAAGTTCATCAAGGCGCTGTTGGTCCAGATTGTCCTACTACTCAACGGCAATTCGGAGTAGATCCCTCAGAGAGATTGGTGGGTCACGTCGTCCATAAACAGCCCTTTTCAATCCATCCCAGGCATGTTCGATAGGGTTCATGTCTGGAGAGTATGCTAACCACACTTGTCGAGCGATGTCGTCATCCTGAAGGAAGTCATTCACGATGGAGGTGCGAACTGTCTTCCATGAAGACGAATGCCTCGCCAATATGCTGCCGATATGATTGTACTATCAACCGCAGGATGGCATTCACGCATCCTACAGCCGATACGGCGCCTTCTATGGCCACCAGTGGCGTACGTCGGGCCAACGTAATGCCACCCCAAAACATCAGGGAACCTCCACCTTGCTCCACTCGCTGGACAGTGTGCTTCAGGCGTTCAGGCTGACCGGGTTGCCTAAAAACTCGTCTCCGAAGACTGTCTGGTTAAAGGCATAATGCAGCCTACTGCCTTCTCAACCACTGCTTCCCTTTCATGGCTCTCGACTCCTATAACTGACACTTGGTTTCTGTACAAATTGTATTCTACCCCTGCCACTTTAGATACGACGTCCTGTGGTTGCGCGAAAAGCATTATTAACATGGTGGCGTTGCTGTCAGGGTTTCTCCGAGCCATAATCCGTAGGTAGCGGTCATCTACTGCAGTAGCAGGCCTGGGGCGGCCTGAACGAGGGAAGTCATCGACGGGTCATGTCTGAATCCTCTCCATGTTTTTCGCAAAAACGTCGCTTTGGTTAACTCTAAGACGTCTGGACACTTCCCTCACACAAAGTAACATTGCGGACGCGATCGAACCACGATGTTGACCGTATAGAGATGGTTGAACTGCAGACAACACGAGACGTGTACCTCCTTCCTGGTGGAATGACTCGAACTGATCGGCTGTCGGACCCTGTCCGTCAAATAGGCTCTGAACATGCATGGTTGTTTACATCTTTGGGCTGGTTTAGTGACATCTGTGAACAGTCAAAGGGCCTTTGTCTATGATGCAATATGCACAGTCAACATCTATCTTCAGGAGTTCTGGGAACTGGGGTGATGCGAAGTCTTTCTTGGTGTCTTTCTACACTACTGGCCACTGAAATTGCTACACGAAGAAGAAATGCAGATGATAAACGGGTATTCATTGGACAAAGATATTATACTAGAACTGACATGTGATTACAATTTTCATGCAATTTGGGTGCAGAGATCCTGAGAAATCAGTACCCAGAACAACCACCTCTGGCCCTAATAACGGCCTTGATACGCCTGGGCATTGAGTCAAACTTGGGTGGCGTGTACAGGTACAGCCACCTATGCAGCTTCAACACGATACCACTGGCGTATTGTGACGAGCCAGTTGCTCGGCCACCATTGACCAGACGTTTTCAATTGGTGAGAGATCTGGAGAATGTGCTGGCCAGGGCAGCAGTCGAACATTTTCTGTCTGCAGAAAGGCCCGTACAGGACCTGCAACATGCGGCCGTGCATTATCCTGTTGAAATGTAGGTTTTCACAGGGATAGAATGAAGGGTAGAGCCACGAGTCGTCACATATCTGAAATGTAACGTCCACTGTTCAATGTGCCGTCAATGCGAACAAGAGGTGACCGAGATGTGTAACCAATGCCACCCCATACCATCACGCCGCGTAATACGCCATTATGGTGATGACGAATACACGCTTCCAATGTGCGTTCACCGCGATGTCGCCAAACACGGATGCGACCATCATGATGCTGTAAAAAGAAACTGGGTCCATCCGAGAAAATGACATTTTGCCATTAGCGCATCCAGGTTCGTCGTTGAGTACACCATCGCCGGCGCTCCTGACTGTGATGTAGCGTCAAGGATAACTGCAGCCACGGTCTCCAAGCTGATAGGCCATGCTGCTGCAAACGTCGTCGAACTGTTCGTGCAGATGGTTGTTGTCTTGCATACGTCCCCATCTGTTGACTCAGGGATAGAGACGTGGCTGCACGATCCGTTACAGCTATTAGGATAAGATGCTGTCATCTCGACTGCTAGCGATACGAGGCCGTTGGGATCCAGCACGGCTTTCCGTATTACCCTCCTGAACCCACCGATTCCATATTCTGCTAACAGTCATTGGATCTCGACCAACGCGAGCAGCAATGTCGCGATACGATAAACCGCAATCGCGATAGGCTACAATCCGACCTTTATCAAAGTCGGAAACGTGATGGTACACATTTGTCCTCCTTACACGAGGCATCACAACAACGTTCCACCAGGCAACGCCGGTCAACTGCTATTTGTGTACGTGAAATCGTTGGAAACTGTCGTCATGCCAGCACGTTCTATGTGTCGCCGCCGGCGCCAGCCTTGTGTGAATGCTCTGAAAACTATTCATTAGCATATCACAGAATGTTCTTCCTGTCGGTTAAATGTAGCGTCTGTAGCACGTCATCTTCGTGGTGTAGCAATTTTAATGGCCAGTAGTGTACATAATGAACGGACGAGTACGGATTCTAGACGCATGGTTGACAACATATGGAAGTTTGGGTCTGGCCATGCGTAGCCTAATTGTAAGGTGAATGCTCGCGATATTCGGGAAATCAGGATTCTAGCCCCGGCCCGCGCAAATTTTCAGTGTAGTCATTCCATTACACAACTGTTGGTTCTGTTTATTCGCAATTGGTAATACATTTCTGGCTGCAGTGCCTGTTTCTTTGGAGAAGGATCCATGTGCGAAACAACATTGCACCGTAATTCGTAATAACACAGGCTCTGCAGTAGCGGACTCGTGTTATTTTTCGCGGTGACAGTATAGGACGAATTGTTCAGGGGATCCGGGCTGGACTAGGGGCTTTCCGCTCTCTGGAACGGTGCCAGTGCGTCCGCTGGTGGAGTGTGTTGAGCAACAGGTTGGGGAGGGAGCCGGTGGCTGGCGCTGTTGCCTCTGTGACACAGTTCCTGCCCCCCCCCCCCCCCCCCCCCAGAGGAAGGGGACCGCAGGGGTCAGTGGGTCACCAGCGCTACATTGTCTGCCAGCACTGGGCCAGCGCCCGGGGCCAAACCGGCTGCGAGCGCGTCCTGCCACTAATCGCCCCGCGTTCCCTCCCCCTAGTAACCTGGCCCTAGGTGGCGGCTGGGCAGCTGGGGCAGCCGCCCTGCCTGCCGCCCCAGTCCACGCCACAACCGCTCGCTCACCGATAGATCTGTTCCTACAGATTGGAAAATTGCGCAGGTCGCACCAGTGTTTAAGAAGGGTAGTAGGGGTAATCCATAGAACTACAGACCTATATCATTGACGTCGGCTTGCAGTAGGGTTTTGGAGCATATACTGTATTCAAACATTATGAATCACCTCGAAGGGAACGATCTATTGATACGTAATCAGCATGGTTTCAGAAAACATCGTTCTTGTGCAACGCAGCTAGCTCTTTATTCGCACGAAGTAATGGCCGCTATCGACAGGGGATCTCAAGTTGATTCCGTATTTCTAGATTTCCGGAAAGCTTTTGACACCGTTCAACACAAGAGACTTCTAATCAAGCTGCGGGCCTATGTGGTATCGTCTCAGTTGTGCGACTGGATTCGTGATTTCCCGTCAGGAAGGTCACAGTTCGTAGTAATAGACGGCAAATCATCGAGTAAAACTAAAGTGATATCAGGTGTTCCCCAGAGAAGCGTCCTGGGACCTCTGCTGTTCCTGATCTATATAAATGACCTGGGTGACAATCCGAGCAGTTCTCTTAGATTGTTCGCAGATGATGCTGTAATTTACCATCTAGTAAGTTCATCTGAAGACCAGTATCCAGTTGCAATGCGATGTAGAAAAGATTGCTGTATGGTGTGGCAGGTGGCAGTTGACGCTGAGTAACGAAAAGTGTGAGGTGGTCCACATGAGTTCCAAAAGAAATCCGTTGGAATTCGATTACTCGATAAATAGTACAATTCTCAAGGCTGTCAATTCAACTAAGTACCTGGGTGTTAAAATTACGAACAACTTCAGTTGGAAACACCACATCGATAATATTGTGGGGAAGGCGAGCCAAAGGTTGCGTTTCATTGTCAGGACACTTAGAAGATGCAACAAGTCCACTAAAGAGACAGTTTACACTAGACTGGTTCGTCCTCTGTTAGAATATTGCTGCGCGGTGTGGGATCCTTACCAGGTGGGATTGACGGAGGACATCGAAAGGGTGCAAAAAACGGCAGCTCGTTTTATTTTATCACGTAATAGGGGAGAGAGTGTGGCAGATATGATACGCGAGTTGGGATGGAAGTCATTAAAGCAAAGACGTTTTTCGTCGCGGCGAGATCTACTTACGAAATTTCTGTCACCAACTTTCTCTTCATAGGTAGGGACGATCATCAAAATAAAATAAGAGAAATGAGAGCTCGAACAGAAAGGTTTAGGTGTTCGTTTTTCGCGCGCTCTGTCCGGGAGTGGAATGGTAGGGAGACTGTGCCTCTATGAACCCTCTGCCACGCACCTAAATGTGAATTGCAGAGTAATCACGTAGCTGTAGATGCAGATGTAGAGTCGCGCCATTCGGGGTGACCCGGATGTCCCTTAATACCTGAAAATTCAATACTTGACTCGATAATGTGGGTAGAAATGTAAATATTTACACACATGCATCCAATAAAATAGGGTTTTACAATGAAGTGAACACCTTTAGCTGCTTACAGGCGTTGACATACGTCAACGGGGACAGATGCAAATGTGTGCCTCCACCGGGACTCGAACCCGGAATCTCCTGCTTACATGGCAGACGCTCTATCCATCTTTTTTTTTTATTTCGTTCGCTTTTGTTCGTTGCGTCTGCTCAGGCCGGACGTCGTAAGACATCCGATGAAGTTCGTTGATGATCGATTAACTCAGTTTTTTATTACAGAGGGTACGTAACCCTCTGACCGAACACGCTGAGCTACCGTGCCGGCCATCTGAGCCACTGAGGACACAGAGGATATCGCGACTGCAGGGATTTATCCCTGGCACGCCTCCCGCGAAACCCACATACTCAACGTATCGTCCCGCACTACATTCGTAATGCCCCCGCCCATTATACTCATTACTCGCGGCGCGTTGCCGATTCCCGTAAGAGTTCGGGCACTGTTTCTGCATTCGCACAGAAGAAGAAGATGGTCAAGTGGCAGGTGAGCCTTAGCTATATATATATACTACGATGGTATCATGTTCTTTCGGACATGTCCTCTGTGTCCTCGGTGGATCAGATGGATAGAGCGTCTGCCATGTAGATCCCCGGTTCGAGTCCCGGTAGGGGCACAAATTTCATCTGTCCCCGTTGACGTATGTCAACGCCTGTGAACAGCTAAGGGTGTTCATTTCATTGTAATTACAGTCTAACGAGCTGCATGGTCACCGATGCCCGAAAGAAAAGATACCATCTTGGGATATATAAGGTTTTACTAAATGCAAGCAAGCGTACAAAATAACTAATGACATGTCCCTTCATATGATGTTGTTGTTGTAGTTGTGGTCTCCAGTCAAGAGACTGGTTTGATGCAGGTCTCCATACTACTCTACCCTGTGCAAACTCTTTATCTCCGATTTACTACTGCAACTTACATTCTTCTGAATCTGCTTCATGTATTCATCTTTTGGCATCCCTCTACGATATCCTCCACACTTCCCTTCAGTACTGAATTGGTAATGCCTTGATGCCTTAGGACGTCTCCTACCAAACGATACCTTCTTCTTGTCAAATCCACTAATTCCTCTTCTCCCCAATTCTATTCAGTACTTCCTCATTAGTTACGTGATCTACTCACCTATCTTGAGCATTCTTCTGTATCACCGCGTATCGAAAGCTTCTATTCTCTTCTTGTCTTAACTGTTTATCGTCCATATTCCATACATGTGTACACTCCATACAAATACTTTTACAAACGACTTCCTGACCCTTAAATCTATACTCGATGTTAACAAATTTCTCTTGATCAGAAATCCTTTCTTTGCCATAGCCAGTCTACGTTTTATATCTTCTCTACTCCGACCATCATCTGTTATTTTGCTCCCTGAATACCAAAACTCATTTACTACTTTAAGTGTCTCATTTCCTGATCTAATTCTCTCAGGATCACCTGATTTAATTCGACTATATTCCACTATCCCCCTTCTGTTTTTGTTGATATTCATATTCTCCTTTCAAGACACTGTCCATACCGTTCAGATGCCCTTCCAGATCTTTTGCTGTCTCTGACAGAATTACAATGTCGTCGGCGAACCTCAAAGACTTTATTCCTTCTCCATGGATTTTAATTCCTACTCCATTTTTTTTCTTTTGTTTCCTTTGCTGCTTGCCAGTATGCAGATTGAATAACATCGGGGATACATCTTGATCCTGTCTCGCTCCCTTCTCAACCACTGCTTCCCTTCCATGCCCGTAGACTCTTATAACTGCCATCTGGTTTCTGTACAAATTGTAAATAGCCTTTCACTCCCTGTATTTTACCCCTGCCACCTTCAGAATTTGAAAGAGAGTCAACATTGTCAAAAGCTTTCTCTATGTCTACAAATGCTAGAAACGTAGGTTTGCCTTTCCTTAACCTATCTTTAATATAAGTCATAGGGTCGTATTGCCACACGTGTTCCACGTGGAAAACGCTCCATCTGATACAAAAGTCAAAATTTATAGGTTTTCAGTGAAGAAGATGTTCTTTATAACAAACGCTCATCAACAAAACCAGTGTTGAGGAACCGTGTTGTCTACAGTGCTGTGACGCATATCATTAGGAATGGTCAGAAATGGCCGCCAGATGTTGTCTTTTAACATCTCCGCGAAGACACCATTAAGAGTGCAATCGAAATACCATTTTTAAATACAGAGGAGGAAGCGCATAGGTGGTAAGAGTACATTGAAAGCCTCTGTGAAGAGAAGACTTTTCTGATGTGATAGAGGAAGTCGATATAGAAGTGGTACGTGATCCAGTATTGGAATCAGAATTGAGAAGAGCTTTAGAAGATTTAAGATCGACCAGAAGAGACAACATTTCATCAGAATTTCTAAAATCATTGGACCAAGTGTCAACAGAATGCTATTCACGTTGGGGTGTAAAGTGTGTGGAACTGGTGATATTACGTTTGATTTTCGGAGAAACATCGTTCACACATTTCCAAAGACTGTAAGAGCTAAAGAATGAAATAGAATATTGAGGATCTGTTAGTTGACGATCACTTTCGTTTTAGGAAAGGCAAAGGAACAAGAGGAGCAGCTATGAAGCTGTGGTTGGTAACAGAAGTAAGACTGAACAAAAATGGACACACGTTCCTAGGACCTGGAAAAACCGCTCGACAATGATGCAGGGGAGTGTTATGGGACCATTGCTTTTCACAATATATATAAAAGACCTAGTAGAAAAATAGTGTCGGATGTTCCATGCGGCTTTTTGCGGATGATGCTGTAGTATACAGAGAAGTTGCAGCATTAGAAAATTGCAGCGAAGTGCAGGAAGATCTGCAGCGGATAGGCACTTGGTGCAGGGAGTGGCAACTGACCCTTAACATAGACAAATGTAATGTATTGCGAATACATAGAAAGAAGGATGCTTTATTGTACGATTATATGATAGCGGAACAAACACTGGTAGCAGTTACTTCTGTAAAATATCTGGGAGTGTGCGTGCGGAACGATTTGAAGTGGAATGATCATATAAAATTAATTGTTGGTAAGGCGGGTACCAGGTTGAGATTCATTGGGAGAGTCCTTAGAAAACGTAGTCCATCAACAAAGGAGGTGGTTTACAAGACACTCGGTCGACCTATACTTGAGTATTGCTCATCAGTGTGGGATCCGTACCAGATCGGGTTGACGAAGGAGATAGAGAAGATCCAAAGAAGAGCGGCGCGTTTCGTCAAAGGGTTATTTGGTAAGCGTGATAGCGTTACGGAGATGTTTAGCAAGCTCAAGTGGCAGACTCTGCAAGAGAGGCGCTCTGCATAGCGGCGTAGCTTGCTGTCCAGGCTTCGAGAGGGTGCGTTTCTGGATGAGGTATCGAATATATGTCGAATATATTACTTCCCCCTACTTATAACTCCCGAGGAGATCACGAATGTAAAATTAGAGATATTCGAGCGCCGTGACTGAAACAGCAAAGGGAGGTAATGACAGTGCCACGTAAAGTACCCTCCGCCACACACCGTTGGGTGACTTGCGGAGTATAAACGTAGATGTATAAATGTAGATGTAGATGAAGATGTTCAAAATTCTGAGGAAAATAGGGGTGAGCTATAGGGAGAGACGGGTAATATATAACATGTACGAGTACAAGAAACTGGAGGGACCAAAAAAATAGAAGACCAAGAACAAAGTGTTCGGATTAAAAAGGGTGTAATCTTTCGGATCTGCTGTACAACCCCTCAAGAAGCAATAACGGTATTAAAAGAAAGGTTCAAGACTAGGATTAAAATTCAAGGTGAAAGGATATTAATGCTAAGACTTGTTGATGACATCGTTATCCTCACAGAAAGTGAAGGAGAATATACATCTACATCTACATACATACTCTGCAATCCACCATACGGTGCGTGGCGGAGGGTACCTCGTACCACAACTAGCATCTTCTCTCCCTGTTCCACTCCCAAACAGAACGAGGGGAAAATGACTGCCTATATGCCTCTGTACGAGCCCTATTCTCTCTTATATTATCTTTGTGGTCTTTCCGCGAAATGTAAGTTGGCGGTAGTAAAATTGTACTGCAGTCAGCTTCAAATACTTGTTCTCTAAATTTCCTCAGTAGTGATTCAAGAAAAGAACACCTCCTTTCTTCTACAGACTCCCACCCGAGTTCCTGAAGCATTTCCGTAACACTCGCGTGATGATCAAACCTACCAGTAACAAATCTAGTAGCCCGCCTCTGAATTGCTTCTATGTCCTCCCTCAATCCGACCTGATAGGGATCCCAAACGCTCGAGCAGTGCTCAAGAATAGGTCGTATTAGTGTTTTATAGGCAGTCTCCTTTACAGATGAACCACATCTTCCCAAAATTCTACCAATGAACCGAAGACGACTATCCGCCTTCCCCACAACTGCCATTACATGCTTGTCCCACTTCATATCGCTCTGCAACGTTACGCCCAAATATTTAATCGACGTGACTGTGTCAAGCGCTACACTACTAATGGAGTATTCAAACATTACACGATTCTTTTTCCCTATTCATGTGCATTAATTTAGACATATCTATAGTTCGAGTTAGCTGCCATTCTTTACACCTATCACAAATCCTGTCCAAGTCATCTTGTATCTTCCTACAGTCACTCATCGACACCTTCCCGTACACCACAGCATCATCAGCAAACAGCCGCACATTGCTATCCACCCGACCCAAAAGATCATTTACGTAGATAGAAAACACTTCCCTGGGGCACTCCAGATGATACCCTCACCTCCGATGAACACTCACCATCGAGGACAACGTACTGGTTTCTATTACTTAAGAAGTCTTGGAGCCACTCACATACTTGGGAACCAGTACCATATGCTCGTACCTTATGTAGGGGTCTGCAGTGGGGCACCGAGTCAAACGCTTTCGGGAGGTCAAGGAATATATACCTACTGTATAGAATGAATAGTCTAATGAGTATTGAGTAAGGAGTGGAAGTAAATCGAAGAAAAACGAAAGCAATGAGAAGTGGCATAAATGAGAACATCGAGAAACATATTATCACAAGTGATGGTCACGAGGTAGATGAAGGAATTCTGCTGCCTTGGAAGCAAAACAACCCATGAGGATTGAAGCATGGAGAACACCAAAAGCCGACTGAGAGTGGCAGATAGGGCACTCCTGGCCAAGAAAAGTCTACTAGTACCAAATCTGAGGAGCAAATTTCTGAGAACACGAATCGTCGATTGTCCGGTTGAAGGCATATGCGACACACATCTGTGAAGAGAACGTGATGCCAATCCTGAGCGGTCCATTCGGCACGTTCATGGACCCATCTGTAACGCGCTGCATGGTGTCGTGGTTGCAAAGATGGACCTCGCCATGGACGTCGGGAGTGAAGTTGCGCATCATGCACCCTACAGCGCGCAGTTTGAGTCACCTCCTCCTCTGGCTGCACGAAAAGCATTATTCAACATGGAGGCGTTACTGTCAATGTTCCTCCTAGCCATAATCCGTAGGTAGCGGTCATCCACTGAGGTAGTAGCACTTGGGCGGCCTGAGCGAGGCATGTCACCGACAGTTTCTGTCTCCCTGCATCTCCTCCGTGTCCGAACAACATCGCTATGGTTCACTCAGAGACGCTTGGACACTTCCCTTGTTGAGAGCCCTTCGTGGCACAAAGTAACAATGCGGACTGACCATCTAGGCATGGTTGAAGTACAGACAACACGAGCCGTGTACCTCCTTCCTGGTGGAATGACTGGAACTGATCGGCTGTCAGACCCCCTCCGTCTAATAGACGCCGCTCATGCAAGGTTGTTTAGATCTCTGGGCGGGTTTAGTGACATCTCTGAACAGTCAAAGGGACTGCGTCTATCTTCAGGACTTCTGGGAACCGGGGCGATGAAAAACTTTTTTTGAAGTGTGTATTTCATCGGAAGTGGCAAGAAAACGACAATTCACGTTGGTGTATAGAATGTATGAGACTGGCGATATACCATCAGACTTTCGGCAAAACATTATTCGCACAATTCCGAAGATAACAAGAGGCGAAAAGAAAGAGAATTATCGCACAAACAGCTTAACAGTTCATGCCTCCAAGTTGCTGACGACAGAACAACGGAAACGAAGACTGACGTTCTGTTAGATGAGCATCAGTTTGGCTGGAGGAAAGGCACCAGAGATGCAGTTCTGACGATGCGCTTGATAATGGAAACAAGACTGAAAAGAATAAAGACATGTTCATATTATTTGTTGAGCTAGAAAAAGGGTTCGACAATGTCAAATTGTGCAAGAAATTCGAAATTCTGAGAAAAATATGGGTAAGCGCTAGGGAAAGACGGGTATTGTACAATATGTACAGGAGCCAAGAGGGAACAATAAGAATGGAAGACCAAAGACAATTGCTCGGATTAAAAAGTGTGTAGTCTTTCGATCCGACAGTTCAACTTAAAAATCGAGGAAGCAAAGTTGGAAATAAACAAAAGGTTCAAGGGTGGAATTAAAATTCAAGGTGAAAAGATATGGACGATAAGGTTCGCAGCTGACATTGTTGTGCTCAGTGAACGAGAAGAAAAATTAAAAGATCTGTTGAATGGGATGGTCTAATGAAAACAGAATATAGATTGAGAGTAAATCGAAGGAAGAGAATCAGCAATAAAAAGAGCAGTAAGAAACTTAACCTCGGAATTTGAGGTCACGAAGTAAAGGAATTGCGCTACCTAGGCAGAGAAATAACGAGTGATGGATGGACTTGGGACTGCATAACAGACTAGCACTGCCAAAAAGACCATTCCCTGCCAAGAGAGGACTGATAGTATCAAACATAGACCTTAATTTCAGGAAGAAATTTCTAAGAACATACGTTTGGAGTGTCACTAAATATTGCCACGTATGTCGCGGGATTAGGCACCAGTGACGTCACTGGCGGAGGCGAGGTTATATAAAGCACGGCTGCGGCTTGACAATCTCTGCGGAAGGTTATGGGCGCTTAAACACTTGTAGCGGCTTGAAACCCGAGAATATTTTATTGAAGGATATCGGTGAGAGAGCACGCATTCGTACATTTCAAATTGGTAGAACAATCTGTCTGAGTGTAATATTTAAAGAATTTTAGTGCCTTGCCCTGGTCAGCAGCTTGTGCAGTTTGCTGACAGTCAATGCGAAAGGCTTGCAGTGCTTACGAATCACATGGATCAGAACAATGTCGCAGCGTCTGTTGTATGATCACTCACTTCTTTGTTGGATGAACAATGGCCGTCTTACGATCTGTCACGAGAAAAAAATTTACTACGATACAGATATTAATGTACGAGGGTTACTCTGAAAGTAAGAAACGATCGATCACGAAATGGAAACCACAACGAAAATCTGATCAACTTTTGCACAAATGTGTTGGGCAGTGTCTCTAGTATGCCCGTCGATCGCATTACGTCGTTCTTTTCAGTTCTGATCACACAGGGAGCACATAAAAATATCTAGAACAATAGTGTCTCCCGCCAAGTACGAGGGCCTGGTGTGACATTTCGCCTGAAGCTATGCAGCCAACATTACATAACTGTCGTGCGCTTTCTTCTTCAAGGCAATTCCCAGCCGCATTCTGCAGGGGCAATGAAGATGCTACTGCATCGTTTTCAATTGGATATGTTTGATTACCCACAATAAAGCCCGTAATTGCCTCCCTCTGCGTTTCATCTCTGCTCACATGAACCGTTGTCTATGAAGATAACATTTTGGCACAGACAACGAGCTGTAGGCCAGCGTAGAGAATTGGCGGAAAGCACTGGAGGCTGCCTCATATAACGAGGGTATTGGAAAGTTGGTACAACGCTACGACAAACGTCTAAGTCGGATCGGCGGCTATGGAGATAACTAGCTGGAACTTGTAGCTAACTTTTGCAAATAAAACTGTTTTGATTTTCGCTGTGGTTTCCATTTCACGACCTATCGTTCCTTGATTTCCGACTATGTAATATTGCGACACTGTATATGATGGCTAAGGCTTCCTTTTCCAGCTGACTGTGGTTGCTCTGGGCCATAGGCAGCGTCTTACAATTAGACGTCAACGCTATGGGCAATACAGTGTTGCCAACTTTGGGAGATAAAACTGCCCGTATTCTATGTGATATTGCATCAGCTGCAGGGGCTACAGTTTTTTTGGGGGGTCGAAATGAATAAAGCATGGACGGCTAAAAAATGTATTATTCATTGCTTGAAATGATTTTTCGCATTCACCAGTCCATTGGGAAGGAATATTTTTACTCCGGAAGCGGTGCAAAACAGAAGCAGTTTGCGCTACGTTCGGATAGGTTTGATGTACTGTGTCAATTGGTGAAGGACATCTTGGAATTCTGAAATATTTTTAGGAAAAGTGAACGTCTGTATGGCCCCTGAATGCTTAGCCTAGGGACAAACGCCGTGGGCGTCAATGAGATGTCCCAAATATTCAGAATCGGTACTGAAGAATGAACACTTAAGCTCTGCGTCAGTTAGAACTTGAAAAGAGTTCCCAAATTTTTGAGATGCCGTTACAGTGTTTCTCCGGACACAATGATGTTATAATAATAATTTCTACAAGATGGATCTTTAGACATAAGTTGTTCAAGGAAGTGTTGAAATAACGCAGGAGCAGATGCACTTGCGAAGGGAAGGCATTGCTTCTGAATACAAGCAGACATGTTATTGACCACCACAGATTTGTTAGCTTCCAAGGAAAGATGAAACACAGCTTCAGCTACATCAATTTAAAAAAGAATCGTCCACCTATTAGGCGATCCATTGTTGTTGATGTGGTCTTCAGTCCTGAGACTGGTTTGATGCAGCTCTCTATGCTACTTTATCCTGTGCAAGCTTCTTCATCTCCCAGTACTTACTGCAACCTGCATCCTTCTGAATCTGCTTAGTGTATTCATCTCTTGGTCTCCCTCTACGATTTTTAACCTCCACACTGCCCTCCAATGCTAAGTTTGTGATCCCCTGATGCCTCAGAACATGTCCTACCAACCGATCCCTTCTTCTAGTTAAGTTGTGCCACAAACTCCTCCCCAATTCTATTCAATACCTCCTCATTAGTTATATGATCTACCAATCTAATCTTCAGCATTATTCTGTAGCACCAAATTTCGAAAGCTTCTATTCTCTTCTTGTCTAAACTATTTATCGTCCATGTTTCACTTCCATACATAGCTACACTCCATAAAAATACTTTCAGAAACCACTTCCTGACACTCAAATCTATGCTCGATGTTAACAAATTTCCCTTCTTCAGAAACACTTTCCTTGCCATTGGCAGTCTACATTTTCTATCCTCTCTACTTCTACCTTCATCAGTTATTTTGCTCCCACATATCAAAACTCCTTTACTACTTTAAATGTCTCATTTACTAATCTAATTCCCTCAGTATCATGCGACTTAATTCGACTACATTCCAATATCCTCGTTTTGCTTTTGTTGATGTTCATATTATATCCTCCTTTCAAGACACTATCCATTCCGTTCAACTGGTCTTCCAACTCCTTTGCTGTCTCTGACAGAATTAAAATGTCATCGGCGAACCTCAAAGTTTTTATTTCTTCTCCATGGATTTTAATACCTACTCCTAATGTTTCCTTTGTTTCCTTCACTGCTTGCTCAATATACAGATTGAATAACATCGGGGATAGGCTACAACCCTGTCTCACTCCCTTCCCAACCACTGCTTCCCTTTCATACCCCTCGGCTCTTATAACTGCCATCTGGTTTCTGTACAGGTTGTTAATAGCCTTTCGCTCCCTGTATTTACCCCGTCACCTTTATAATTTGAAAGAGAGTATTCCAGTCAACATTGTCAAAAGTTTTCTCTAAGTCTACAAATACTAGAAACGTAGGTTTTCCTTTCCTTAATCTTTCTTTTAAATCGTAAGGTCAGTATTGCCTCACGTATTCCAACATTTCTACGGAATCCAAACTGATCTTCCCCGAGGTCGGTTTCTACCAGTTTAAACTCCTGAATACATGAAAGCGGGACACTCAGCATAAACGTTGATTTTTGACTTCGATTCTTGTGATAAATAGAGAAGATGACCACTAACTACCAGGTATGGGTATCAAAACACCCTTTTTTTGTCATTTCCAGAAGCAACTTTATCGCGAAAGACGCGAGAAACCGGGTAGGCACGGTAAAACTTCGGCTGGGTATTGTCTTTAGATATTAGTTCAAAATTCTTTACTTGTCTCAAAGTGTCATCGAACTAATGCCCAAATTTTTCACAGAACTTACGAATGCTGCCATGGCTACCTTTAATTTCTTACTCGTAGCTGGTTAAGTCCGATGTCAAATTCCAGTGGTGTTAACTGGCGAAGCTTGATTATTAAATAAAGTACACTAAGACTACAGCACGCGCAGCAGCAACAGCTTAGCCGAACAAACAGGACCTTTTATCGAACCGACTTCCACAAGCCAATGTACGTTGCAAGACTGAGCGACCTCGTAGTTCATTTCCATCATACCTTCAGTCCGCAGTTCGTGGTCTAGTGGCGAAAGTTCCTTCGACGAGAATACCGACGACTCGGGAGATCTATAGGTGCTTGATGGATCACCATGGCCGCAACATAATGGAATTCAAAAACCGTCGAGAACGTGGAACCACGTTTGGTGTGCAGTGCATACTCCATTACTGCAACAGCAGCGAGATCGATGTGGTATATTCTTATAAATCGTAAACTTGTGACCGGGAGTCGATTACATACAATTCATATGGCCGAGTCTCCTCTTTGCACAACCTGTGAACTGTTAGCCACGGAAGAACATGGTTTAGTTTGTGGCGCAGCGAGGGACGTCTGGATGCTGGATGCTGGCCTTCCTTCGGCGCACTAACTACACAGAAATCACATCGGATGTACTCTTTCTACCGGAAAAGACTTTTTTTTCCCAAACAGAAGACGTATGCGGTCAATTAGATCGCTGGACATGCGACGAAATATTTGTATTCGTACGATATTAAATCCTTCATGGATTATTTGATGTATTTACAAGAAAAACACGTGCTCATACGGGGTCATACGAAATACAGGACTTACTTTTCCAATGTTTTTAGGAAGCCTTATTCACAATCCGCCCCACAGCTGGGGTGTCCCAGAACTGAGAAGAATCCTGCAGCAGAACAACTAGAGACACAGCACACTGAGAAGAAAACTGGCCCCTACCTGGTGGCGCCAGTTATGACTGGGTTATGTTAACGTATAAAAAACAACAACACAACGACGGTAAACACTGTAACCGCGTCAGATAATGGGCCTTCGAATCGTCGACGCAGGAGAAATACGTGCCGCCCACAATGGCAGAAATGATCAAGATTATATGGCTTTCTGCCAGATTTATGACCCGACACCTCCTGCTACAGGGATGGTGATGCAGATGATAACTTCATTTTCACACTGGCCCATAACTGGGATTGTCATTAACTTTATTCATGTTATAAAAAAAAAAAACGAAAAAACAGAGGGCGGCCTTTACGTTGATTTTATGGTTTCCAAATTATTTTTGCTCTCGCGATGCTTTTCGATACTTTTCTTATCCCTAGGACAGCACAATTTTACGAATAAAGATTGTTTGTTTACCCTGCCTTCCTGTTCCCAAAAAAAAGTGGTCGCGTTGTTGGACCATGACAAAAAAAATATGGTAGAGCACTAGGCCGCGAAAGGCACAGGTCCCGAGTTCGATCCTCGGTGCGGCACACAGTTTTAATTTGCCAGGAAAGTTTCGTAACAGAGCAAATAAATAAATAAATAAATAAAAATTTAAAAGAAGTGGCTAGCGTTGCTGGCATTGGATCACGGGGTCCCAGGTTCTATTCCCGGCCCCGTTGGGAATGTTATCTGCCCGGGGACTGGGTGTTTCTGTTGTCTTCATCGTCATTCGTGAAAGTGCCTAGACTGGACTGTGTAAAGATTGCGACTTTGTACGGGAGCTGATGACCGCGCAGTTGAGCGCCCCACAAATCAAACACCAAACACCATCATACTTTCGTATGGTTCGATGGATATACACTGCAACCAATTCCGTGGCGTATTTTGTGTACAACGCTATTGGCAGTTGCGCCTTATCTGTTCCAGTCGCAAAAGGAGCGCGGGGGCAATGACTTTGAATTAATCTCCGCATGATTTTCTCCTCGTGGTCATTTCGCGAAACACATCTAGCGTGAAGTAATATGTTCGTTGACTCTTCTAGAAAATACACTCTCGTCGTAATTTCGGCTGTAACGTCCCCGTGAACCACAACGCCCCTCTCTCTCTGATCCTTTTCTTCGTTGAGTCATCAGTCTTCCGGCTGGTTTCACGTTTGATGCGGCCCGCGACAAATTCCTCTCCTGCAGCTAACCTCTCCATCTCGGAGCAGAGCTTGCAACCTACGTCCCCAGTTATTTGCTGGATGTACTCCAATCTCTGTCTTTCCTGGCCCCCCAAGTTGACTGCGCCACTTACTCATCTCTACAATGAGTGCCTAAGGAAAAGGAAGTTTCCGAGGAAATGGAAAACAGAAAATGTAGTCATAATAAAGAAAGGACCTGGTAAGGAACCTGCAGAAGTACCGGCCGATTTGCTTCTTAGATCGGAAAGATACTGGAGAAATTGCTAGCTGACTGGTTGGCAGCACATCGAGTGTTGTGCGGAATGATCAGCAGGCAGTTCGGCATCAGGCTGGGGCGGTCGGCATCTGATGCAATCGCCCTGGCAGCCGAGGTCTGTGGCTCGACCCCGCACAAGTACGTAGTTGGCATTATGATGGATATCAGTGGCGCCTTCCACAACCTGTGGTGGCCTTCGCTCTTCTCCTGCTTGAGGGAGAAAGAGTGTCCAGGGCCGCTATACAGTTACCCGAGGAGCTATCGTAAGGATCGGGAGGTCTGGCTGTCATATCCTAGCGAGAGAGTTGGAAAAGCAATCACTAAAGGATGCCCCCACGGATCCGTTTTAGGACCCCTCTTCTGAAACATCCACATGGAGCCATTACTAGACAGTTTACAACAAAGCGAAGAAGTGCTAGATGTGATAGCCTACGCAGAGTACCTCCTGCTGTTGGTCAGCGGCCATAGCCCGGTAGAACCGAATATTGAGAGAGCCATAGAGAAGCTCCAACAATGGTGCCACACGACCAAAATGACGATCTCATCCAGAAAATCCACATACTTCGTGTTAAAAGGACATCTAATTAGAAATCCCACTGTCAGAATTAACGGCTCACCAGTTCTCCGGTGACGTGAGAGACGCTACCTAGGAGTCGTCATTGATGAGAGGTGGAACTTCGGGAAACAGGTTGACACCGTAACCCAGAAAGCTCTCGAGATATTAAACAATCTCATCTCCATAGGTCACAAAAGATTCCACCACGCCTTATTAACCTTTACCATAATAGCATCCTAACGTCAATAGTGGGTTACGGCTAGGGAGTCTGGGCGCACAGGCTCACGAGGGTTGCACCCGCCATGACAGTGAGAAGAGTACAGAGAAATATGATATTGAGATCTGTGGGGGCCCACAGAACAACTCAAAGGGGGGTCCTATTAGTCATACTGGGGCTCTACCCCCTGGACATCAAAATAAGGGAACAAGCGGATTGGTACTGGGCAAAAAAGGGAAATTATGAGAAAGTTGTAGACATCATGGGGGTAAGGGTGGTGGACAAAAGGGAAATAAGGAAAAGAGGTGAGGAACTTTGGCAGGAGTCTTGGGAGGAAGAAGAAGCTGGACGTAGAACTTTCCAGTTCATACCAGATGTGAGGGAGCGCTTGGGCATGAAATATTTTGAGCCAACACGAGGACTGATCCATTTTCTCAGTGGCCATGGACCCTACCCGACATACTTATGTCGATTTGGGAAAAGAGCTGCACCCGCATGTGCCTGTGGCGTGTCAGATGGTACTCCTGACCATGTAGTTTACGAGTGCCCCCTCTTCAATGATGTTGCGACTATATTTCGAGGCAGACTTCCAAACCACGACACATATCACCTGCTTAGACGTGAGAACACTTTCCAAATGCTAAATACATTGGCCAGTCAGGTATCATGGAAAGTTTTAACAGAATACTTGGGGGACATGAACTGAACAACTGAGACAACCAACACTGACTGCGTCCAGAGCCGTATTCCCGTACCGCCTGTGCGTGGACTGGCCGACTCTCCATCATAGTTGGAATCCGCCACATGCAGGGGTAGGCTGAGTGGGGGGTCAATGCTACCGATAAGGACATGCACCGGATATGACGTAGGATAAGACAGCTTGTAGGACTTAGTTTTAGGAAAACAATGCTAGGGAACTGCAGCGAATCAACATCGTGGCCTGAACAGTGCCAGGGGCACGCTCTTCGTGTTTAGCTCGATCAGCAACGCTACCAAAGTAGGTTTATATCTCACTGCCACACATGTGATGCTTCAGGCGGTAGGAATTGGTTATAAGAAATAGATATAAGCCCTAAGTACTAGACATTAAATGCCCTTTGTATATAATACTAACTGTAGCTCACCTGAAAATTGTAAATAGCTGCAATATAAGTAGCAGTTGAATAATTATTATGACCCACTAATGACATAAGGAAGTGGGTTAATATTGTATAATTATTGTGGTTTGCAATAAAGATTTTTTTAAGTAAAAAAAGTCTCTGTCTTTCTCCACATTTTTTACACTCTACAGCTCCGTCTAGTACCGTGCAAGTCATTTCCTGATGACTTAACGGATGATCCTGACCGTTCTTCTTGTCACTGCTTTCCATTATGTTACTTTCCTCGTCGATTCTGCGGAGAACCTCCTCATTCACTACGTTATTAGTCCATTTAATTTTCAAATTCGTAAATTTGTGGTTAGTTTCTATGGGACCAAACTGCTGAAGTCATCGGTCCGTAGGCTTACTCACTAGTTAATCGAACTTAACCTAACTTACGCTAAGGACAATACACACACCCACGCCCGAGGGAGGACTCGAACCTCCGACAGAGGGAGACGCGCGAACCGTGGCAAGGAGTCCCCGACCGCTCAGCTACCCCGCGCGACATTTAATTTTCAACATTCTTCCGCAACAACACGATCGAGACCAGTACACGGCCTGTGGCGGAGTGGTTACACGACAATAACATCCCTGTAATGGAATGGCTTGCACAGAGTCCTGACCTGAATTCTACAGAACGATGTTTTGGAACGGCGAATCACCGACCGACATCCATACCTTTCCTCAGTGCAGTACTCCAAGAACGGGCTGCCATTGCCCCAGAAACATTTCAGCACCTGAGTGAACATATGCCTACGAGAGTGGAAGCTTTTACGAAGGCTAAGGTTGGGCCAACAAAATATTGAAATCCAGCATTGCCGATGGAGGGCGCCACGAACTTGTAACATTTTCAGTTATGTGTCCGGATGGTTGTGATGACGTAGTGTATGTATGGATTCAATTGGCTGCGAGTGGAGTGCGTAATTCAAGTAAAAGATCGTTCTGTGATGTTTTAGGGTGTTTTTCGTAGCTTACCGTGAACATGGGCTGCAGTGTTTATTTCATCATTCTCGGTGACCCAAGTCGAGGCTTTTTCCTGTACCTTCATGATGAGTATACTCACGTCGTCCAGGATGACAGCAAATATTTTGAAACCGCTTGTTTGACTACCAGTCCTGCGTCCCATCAAGGACGCAGCCTAAGCGGGCTTTGGGGGGTCCGGACCCCACTATCACTCAAACTAAATTGCGCATGACGTAGTGGCCATGCAGTGACTCAGAAAGATATTTTGATTTTCAATCATACGACAAAAAAAGGTATACGCACTATCAATAGTGAACGACGCCATTGATATTTAAAACATCGATATGTCGACAGCATTATCGGCCATCGCCCATCCACTACTGCACAGTGTCTGTCTTACTTGAACTCAGTTGTTTTGTTAGTCAGTTTGTTTCTTACTTGCATCTGACCTTAATGTTAAGTGCTACCGTTTATTACTTTTGTGCTGGGTGCTGTTATGACGACTTCTAATTATGGATGAGTTAGTAACAAGACACAAGAGAATTGCCCACTAGCGTTATGGTAAATTGAAAATATGTATGCACTACTGTGACAGCCCAACTACCTACCCTTTCTTCTTTTTTGAGTCCTCAGTTTCCTGACTGGTTTCATGCGACCCGCCACGAATTCCTCTCCTGTGCCAAACTTTACAACGCACTACGTCCTCAGTTATTTACTGGGTGTATTCCAATCTCTGTCTCCCTCTACAACTTTCTCCCTCTACAGTTTCCTCCAGTACCATGGAAGTTATTCCCTGATGTCTTAACTGATGTGTTTTCCAAATATTCCTTTTCTACCCGATTCCTTACCTTATCAGTCGACCTAATCTTCAACATCCTTCTGTCCCACATCTCAAATGGTTCGATTTTCTTCTGTTCCGGTTTTCCCACTGTCAGCGTTTCACTACCATACAATGCTGTGCTCCAAATGTAAATGCTCATAATTTTCTTCCTCAAATTAGGGCCTATGTTTTCACCAGTATACTTCTCATAGCCAGGAATACACTCTCTGAAGTTGTTAGATTGATTTTTATGTCCTTGTTCCTCCGTCCGTCATGGGATATTTTGCTACGTAAGTAGCAGAATTTTTTATTTATTTATTTATTTATGCATTTATTTTACCTGGCAAGATAAGGGCCTTCAGGCCCTCTCTTACACCTAACCAGGCATACTCAGATTGAACGAGTTACAGTTTCTACTTAACATTAAGGACATATAGCCTATTATGCAGTATTGATGTTAAAGAAACAAATAGATATTATAACAGTAGTACAATGATAATTATAACAATAAAAAATAATTATAACAGTCAATAATAATAATAATAATAGTAATAATAATAATAATAATAATAGTAATAATAATAATAATAATGACTATGTATATGAAAGTAAACATACTTTTCTTTTCTGAACGTCAGTCCCATTGTTAGTTGGGAATTTTCTCGTTATGTTCTTGCAGCTTGTGAGTTATTCTCATCGAGCAGAGACATAAGACGATAGAATGGGGTGAAAGAGATATATAAGAGGTAGATAGGTTAGAGGAAGAGAAATAGAACGGTAAAATTCGAAGCTGTGATGGAGAGGAGAAAGAAAGAGATGGGAGGGGCACGAGAATGGTGGCTATACCGTCCCTAATATGTAAGTTTTGAGTTCCCTCTTGAATGTTGAGTAGTTCTGGATAAGACGCAGATCACAGGGGAGCGCGTTCCATAGTCGTATGGCTGAGATGGAGAATGACACGGAGAAAGATTTTGTGTTATCTAAAGGTACAGCCAAGATGATAGACGTATCCGATCTGGTGTTGCGATTGTGGAATGATGATAGGTGTTTAATGTGAGAAGATAAGTATTGGGGGCGCCAGTGGCTAAGAAATCGATGAAGTAAGCACATCGTGTGGAGATCGCGTGCCGTATGTGGGCGTACCCAACCTAGCTGGGAGTATGAAGGACTGATATGATCATACAACCGAATATTGCACACGTATCTAACGCAAGCATTCATCACTAGCTCGAGGCATCTAGAATTTTCACTATTTGTGCCGTGTTGAACTACATCACAGTAGTAAAGATTAGGCAAGACTAGTGTTTGGACTAATTTTTGTTTAACATGGGTTGGAACTATTTTTCTAAATTTTTGATTTGCATGTAGGGAGGAGAGCGATTTCCGGCAAGCTGTGACTGTTTGTTCTTCCCAGTTTAGGTGTTCATCCAAGATTATTCCAAGGTCTTTTACTGTTTTTTGGTATGGTAGTTGGGTACCATTGAGGAGTATTTTAGGGACTGTTTCGCGAAAGTACCGGCTGATTAACTTTGGGTGAGATATAAGTATGACCTGTATCAGTAACGGTAAACAACCAATCAGTTCAAATTGGAAGGTTCATTAAAACGCTTTTACCTTCACTTCCATATTAAGTTAAAACGTGCACAACATTATTTCTGTTCCTCACCAACATACAGCCAGTGCACTAATTGGTTGTGTGCTGTTTCTACAAGAAGATTTCAGTCTACGTTTGCTGCTCTAGCCACGTACAAAATGTTTAACTATTTGCCTCTAGCAGATTTCTTAATTCATCTATTTCATGATCAATTCGGGTGTTAGTTTGATCGCGACTGGTATTTCTGCTGCTTCTCATTACTTTCGTCTTCCTTCAATTCACTCTCGATTCGTAGTGTGTACTTATTAGACCGTTCATTCAACTCAACATCTCCTGTAATTGTTCGTCACATTCACTGAGGATAACCTTTTCATCAGCGAATTTTATCACTAATATCGTTTCATCTTGAATTTTAATCCCATTTCTGAACCTTTTTTCTTTTATTTCCGCCATTGCTCGTTCGATGTACAAAAATAAATAAATGGTTCAAATGGCTCTGAGCACTATGGGACTTAACTGCTGAGGTCATCAGTCCCGTAGAACTTAGAACTACTTAAACCTAATTAACCTAAGGACATTACACACATCCATGCCCGAGGCAGGAATAGAACCTGCGACCGTAGCGGTGGCGCGGTTCCAGAAGCTCCTAGAACCGCTCGGCCACTCCGGCCGGCTCTCAAGGAACAGGTAGCATTTGTCGCTTCGTAATTAACAAGAACAATTTACCGAATAGTAATTGTCTCTTGTAAGCTTAGGCGAGTGGCCTGCTGATAAGAGTAAATAGAGTCTGACAAGAAATACAGAAAGGGGTTAGGAACTGGCACCTCTTATAAGTTACCAAAGAGAACACTGAATTCTTCAGCATACCCAGCCTGCCAATAATACTAAGAGATTACCACTGTAGTCAGCAACCACCCTGTTCTACCTCGGAGAGCTTTCTCCGTCTCATCTCTGACAGTAAAGGTGGACATTCAAACAACCCTCAGTGAGCCGTGGTGGCTCGCGTTTGATCTATCGGACGTACCGCGTATAATATTATCACTGTATCGCGGGGGAAAGAGAGAAGTGGGGCCCCCTCGTTGGGGAAGTCGGCGAGGCACCTGCGACAGCGGAGTAGTTGGATTTTGGAGGGCGAGAGAAACAGGGAGAGAGGCAGTAGTGCGTGGAGCGTGAAGCCTTGTCTGCCGACGCCGTGTGTGGTGGCGAGAGGAAAGTTTGCCGCGTTACCTGATTGTGTTTGGACGTTCGCGGCGGACTTGGTGGGTAGAGGCGTCGATGCTGTCGGGAACATGCTGCTTCCTTGTTTATGACGGATTTACCGTTTGCTTCTAGTGACTACATTCTCGTCTCTATGGCTCTGTCACTGATGTGATGCCGTTGCCAGCACAGTTGGTTTGGATATAAGCAGCATTTTGTTATCAGTGTCGCGATTACTGAGTGTGCTTGCCGTTGTGGTGTGTTTATTGAGCAGTGCGCTTTGGACGCTTGACGTTACTATTAGGAGTCCATTAAGTAAGGCCGCGTTTATCCTGTCAGGACTTGTGTTCTGCATTTAAAAACTTAGTTGTTGTCAGTCACTGAATTGCTCAAATGCATTCATACTTCTCTGTTTGTGTTATTGTTTTACGCCCTCTGAATGAGAAAATGATAAAGGGCCTTACCATTAGTGACCTTCTTGTGTGCCACTGATTGGTTATGTTTTTCAGCCACGCAATTTGTGCGTTTATTGTAACGACCCGATGTCTGTTTCTGATTAATGTTTCCCTGTGACATAGTGTTAATCTTGTAACAATTTTAATCAGAGTGTTGCAGGAAATATCATATTTGTGCCTCGCAAGTGGATAGCGGAGGCGGTTTATTGGCCATGATGATGTGTTGGTAGATCCATTTCACGAGTCCAAGCCAGTCACCCGGAGATTTAGAAGTTGTATGTTGTTTTAAGTTAAATAGCACTTATTTTAAGCGTAGTGCCCTCATGCCGAAAGTTTCTGTAGTTTTGCGCAGATTATGCGGTATGTTTAGATGACTCTGAATTCAGTGTGTTAAGTTAGTACTCCTTATCTTAAGCGTAGTGTGCTCATGCACAGGAAGTGTATGTGGTTTTGCGCAGATTGCTCGGTATGTTTAGATGACTCTCAATTCACTGTCTTAAGTGGTGTCCTCTAAGGTGCTGGAAGTAGTGGATAGACAGCTGTTTTGGACACGTTGTATATGCAAATTATTTATGTCCTTATTACGTTGGTGAGTTGCTTGCCCTTTGTGTCACAGGTGGTGCTAATTTCATTAATTTCGCCACCGGCTGCGGGAGGAACCGACCCACTGTGGCAAGTAGTTACGTAGTCGCGCCCGCGCACCGTAGCGGGCGTTGTTTACTGGCCCGACGCCTTCCTGTGCTTGGCGGCGGGAGCGTGTTGGCTGGTTTCTTAGGATTTGCAGTCTGGGAAACCGTGCCTTTGGTGTACAACTGGAAGACATGTTCTGCTTCGAGTACCTCGAAGTGGCTCTATGTGGGTAATGAAAACGACTTATGCTGTTGGTGGCTCAGGCCGAAAGTGGTTCATTTGCAAAACAGGTCAATATGCATTTCTTTCCCATAATTCTGTAAACATGTTTAGGTGGTTGTGTTTCTTTTTAAGTTAATTGAATTGTTCAGAAGTTACTATTATGGCCATTAACTTATGCAGACATTTAATAGCTAGGATGTGTATTGAATTCTGGTTTTTCAAGTTGAGTTGGTTATGTGGGGAAATTGCTTTGAACAGACACATAATTAATTAGTAAACAACTGAATGCTGTTTGTGAGTTGAATTTTATTGTGTTCCTAAACATACTAGCGATTATATATGAAGACAGTAACTGTTCTCGAAAGAACAGAGACTGTTGATGACCGTGCAGCTTTTCCCTGGAATAAATGATGACTAACTGAAACCCTCAGCTGTCGACAGGTGTTGTTGATATACCTCGATGTGGATGGCTGAAAGCAGGAGATCCCGGGTTCGAGTCCCGGTAGGGGCACACATTTTCAGCCAACCACATCGAGGTATATCAACAACTCCTGTCGACAGGTGAGGGTTTCAGTTAGTCATCATTTATTCCAGGGAAAAGCTGCACCGTCATCAACAGTCTCTGTTCTTGCGAGAACAGTTACCGTCCTCATACATATAGTTAAAGGCTACCCAGCCATTGACCTTCATCTGTGCGAGTGCGCATAGGTTGCCCAAACTCTTACGGGAATCGCCAAAGCGTGCGCGAGTAATGAGTGGATGGGCAAATGTCTATAGGGTACATTACATGTGTAGAATCGTGGACAGTTCGGAATGTGAGTCTCACGGGAGGCGTGCAAGGGATAAATTTCCCTGCAGTCATGTTATCCTCTGTGTCTTCGGTGGCTCAGATGGATAGAGCGCCTGCCATGTAAGCAGGAGATCCCGGGTTTGAGTCCCGGTCGAGGCACACATTTTCAGCTGTCCACATCGAGGTATATCAAAAAATGGTTCAAATGGCTCTGAGCACTATGGGACTTAACATCTTAGGTCATCAGTCCCCTAGAACTTAGAAGTACTTAAACCTAACTAACCTAAGGACATCACACAACAGCCTGCCATCACGAGGCAGAGAAAATTCCTGACCCCGCCGGGAATCGAACCCGGGTTTCAGTTAGTCATCATATTAACGGTTATTTTTAGTAGTTGACTTATGCAGTTAGGCGATTTACAAGGCCTGTTGTGTTGTTTCCTTTTAAAAGTATTATCAGTATTATTAATAAATAAGTGTGCTGTAAAACATTAAATGAAGTGCCTCAAATCCCTTTGGTCCACACCTTCCGTGACTCACCCTTGGGCGGTAGTAAACAACCGTGAAAGCTTATTCCAACTGGATTGTCGTTAAAGTTCCGATCGCACTACAAAATTATGCTGAGACGCGACAGATATGGAAAGCAGAAGAATGACATTAAATCCAGAGACAAAAAAATTAATATTGCGCATACTGCTAAGGTACACTGAACGCGTGGCTTCTCGCTCCAGTTCGTCGTCCCAGCATAAACTGCTCCCGCGTCCCTGCCCGTCTTTGAGGTCGGCTCGGTACACTTCCCGCTGCCGCGACACGGTTCATCTTCATCCCTCGTCGACGGGCGGTGTACAGAGAGGGCGAGATACACACGGGCGCGCAGCGGCGGCGGCGGCGGCGGCGGCAGAAGCGGAACAGCCACTCGGCGCAGGTGGAGCGTGGGCGGCTGGGAGCGGACGCCGGCGTCGCCATAGCAACGCCCCGGCTGGCGGCCGGCCCGGAAATTGCGGGGGCGGCGAGGGAGGCAGCGCGCCAGCGATAATCCGCTTTGTGCCGCGCTGCGCCGCGCCGAGCACCCTCCGCCGCGCGCCGCCTCCGCCCGCCAATTACTGGCGCCAGCGCCGGAAACTGGCAACGCGACGCTCGAGGTCCAGCTCTCTCTCTCTCTCTCTCTCTCTCTCTCTCTCTCTCTCTCTCTCTCACACACACACACACACACAGACACGCGAGCTCGAAGCACTCTTCACCTATCGGCGCAGCTTGTCGCAGTTCACCCACGACAACTGCCAACGTCACTTGGACAACGTGTCACGATCTGAAGAACGAAATTTTCACTTTGCAGCGGAGTGTGACCTCTTATGAAGCCTCCTAGCGTATTAAAAACGTGTGCCGGAACGAGAACCGCACTCAGGACTTTTGCCTTTCGTGGGCATGTGCTCTGCCGTCTGAGCTACCCCACCAGGACTCGCGACCCGTTGCATCAACAACGACTCTGTACTATTGTACATATAAGTAATTTTTTCCATCTGATTTTTCGATAAACTTGTGTAATTGATGTTCTGATTTCATTTCATGCAATTATGTTAAGAAAACTGTAAATAAGTTTCAATTTGAATATCAATGTTTATGTCAAATGTCAAGCAATATTGTAATAGAATTGAAATGTAACAAATGTTGAAACTGTTGTAAGATGTTTAAAATTGTAACTGTGCGTCTGGTCCATACGTAGGCAATGTGTTAGGATATGTGGAAAGCAAAAGCTCGGGCGAATACCCGGTCTGTCAGGGAGCGGTAAAAGGTGGCAGGCGAGCGCGGGAAAATGCACGCGGGCACTGCACGGCACAACGGGCTCAGCGGTAGTAGTTGGGAGTTTGGAACTGGTTTGAGCAACACCTTCTGGAGCGAGGAGGCTCTCCTGAAAGACATGGCTTCACTGAGGCTCGGGTATGCCGTTCCAACGCCCCCACAGCGTGGCAAAATTCCATAGGCACTAAATGGAAAAGTATTGCGACGCTAAAAAGATTTAAAGTGCCGATACGTCAAGAGCCATAGCTGTGATTATACACTCCTGGAAATGGAAAAAAGAACACATTGACACCGGCGTGTCAGACCCACCATACTTGCTCCGGACACTGCGAGAGGGCTGTACAAGCAATTATCACACGCACGGCACAGCGGACACACCAGGAACCGCGGCGTTGGCCGTCGAATGGCGCTAGCTGCGCAGCATTTGTGCACCGCCGCCGTCAGTGTCAGCCAGTTTGCCGTGGCATACGGAGCTCCATCGCAGTCTTTAACACTGGTAGCATGCCGCGACAGCGTGGACGTGAACCGTATGTGCAGTTGACGGACTTTGAGCGAGGGCATATAGTGGACATGCGGGAGGCCGGGTGGACGTACCGCCGAATTGCTCAACACGTGGGGCGTGAGGTCTCCACAGTACATCGATGTTGTCGCCAGTGGTCGGCGGAAGGTGCACGTGCCCGTCGACCTGGGACCGGACCGCAGCGACGCACGGATGCACGCCAAGACCGTAGGATCCCACGCAGTGCCGTAGGGGACCGCACCGCCACTTCCCAGCAAATTAGGGACACTGTTGCTCCTGCGGTATCGGCGAGGACCATTCGCAACCGTCTCCATTAAACTGGGCTACGGTCCCGCACACCGTTAGGCCGTCTTCCGCTCACGCCCCAACATCGTGCAGCCCGCCTCCAGTGGTGTCTCGACAGGCGTGAATGGAGGGACGAATGGAGACGTGTCGTCTTCAGCGATGAGAGTCACTTCTGCCTTGGTGCCAATGATGGTCGTATGCGTGTTTGGCGCCGTGCAGGTGAGCGCCACAATCAGGACTGCATACGACCGAGGCACACAGGGCCAACACCCGGCATCATGGTGTGGGGAGCGATCTCCTGCACTGGCCGTACACCTCTGGTGATCGTCGAGGGGACACTGAATAGTGCACGGTACATCCAAACCGTCATCGAACCCATCGTTCTACCATTCCTAGACCGGCAAGGGAACTTGCTGTTCCAACAGGACAATGCACGTCCGCATGTATCCCGTGCCACCCAACGTGCTCTAGAAGGTGTAAGTCAACTACCCTGGCTAGCAAGATCTCCGGATCTGTCCCCCATTCAGCATGTTTGGGACTGGATGAAGAGTCGTCTCACGCGGTCTGCACGTCCAGCATGAACGCTGGTCCAACTGAGGCGCCAGGGGGAAATGGCATGGCAAGCTGTTCCACAGGACTACATCCAGCATCTCTACGATCGTCTCCATGGTAGAATAGCAGCCTGCATTGCTGCGAAAGGCGGATATACACTGTACTAGTGCCGACATTGTGCAAGCTCTGTTGCCTGTGTCTATGTGCCTGTGGTTCTGTCAGTGTGATCATGTGATGTATCTGACCCCAGGAATGTGTCAATAAAGTTTCCCCTTCCTGGGACAATGAATTCACGGTGTTCTTATTTAAATTTCCAGGAGTGTATGTGTGCTCTGTGCCTCGTCATCTTGCCGCCCGCCAACCGCCGCATCGATACTAGCAGGTTGAAACTTTTAGTGCTGTATTCGTATGGACCATAGAGTGAACTGTTCAATAATAACCTAAATTTTACCAGAACTTTCCCCTCATTTAATTATCCTCACAACTAACCTAGACAGGGTCCTTTCCAAACGTTGTGCAATCCGACTGTCCCGAAATGAAAATTAAAAATTGTGCTAATTATAATTATTTACAGATCTAGCTACATTAGAAGGGTGTTTAAAGAAATGTTTTGTTAATGAACCAGTAAATGAATAACGAAGGTCTAACGAAGTTGAAAGATAACTTTAGTATTGATACAGTAATGAAGTTTATTATTTCGAGACAGATTGAAAGGCATTTAAATGAGCAGTAAATAAGATGAAAAGAGTAGTAACTTGTATACTGGAAATCTTGATCGTATAATAAACTCAGTAATCAATTTTTTGAATACATCGACCATAACAGTTTCAGGGTCCCCCCTCATTCATTTGAATTCTGAAGTGTTCTAACTTGGTTTGACCAGCAAAAATTAAAGTCAATATAAAAGTCAAAATTTATCAGTGTTTTATCTTTATCAAAATTGATATTTTGTGTGTGTGGCACGAAAGCGCAATTTCTAGGGTAACCTACGCCCGATTTAAATCAGATTAATAGACAGTATAAAGTTTTGTAGTATACATTATAGTACAGTGTTACGTATTCATCCATATCAGTGCAGAACGTGAAACTATCAGTTCAATAGATTTTCTGTTTCCAAAATTCGACTATATTATGCAGTGTTACAACTTATTGTTTTGCATGAATATATACCAACTTGTATAGGGAATAAACTCAGTTAATGCCTAATTAGGCTGGCGACCGTATTATTATCTTATTGGTAGCATCTTCTTGGTTGCTTTTGATCCATCCTGAGTGTAATTGCATTTCGAACTCACTTGACGATTCACTGTTATTACAGAGTGGATGTAAGTCTGATTTGCCACCATTCAGGTACACGCGGTCGATATCTATATGAAAATCCTTTCTCATAAGGTGAATCCCGCTCACTTACCATAGCACAGGCTTTAACGAGTGCTGTGTCACAGATTACACCGCCCTCACAGATTCACTTCCCAGTTCAAAATTTATAAACCTAATCATCCAATACGTCCAATCTCCAATAGCACGAATAGCGCATATCACGATTTGGCCTGATTTCTACAAGAAACTTTGAAACAGCCACGTTTTGGTCCAAAATATTAAAAACGTAGTATGCAGTTCAGACACCAAGCGCTTTTCCTTAGATATTAAAAATTCGTACACCAATGTCCCGGTACATGAGACGCTCATCATTGTGGAAGAAAATTTACGCCAATTTAAAAAAGAACTATCAGATGAACAGAATACCGATTTTATGAATCTCATTAATGTCGCTGTCAAGTACAACTACTTCGAACTCAACGGACAACTGTACCAGCAGTCTGATGGGATCGCTATGGACAACCCTTTACACGACATCCTTGCCTACATCTTTATCAATTCTTTGGAAAAAAAAGCTGTTTAACCGCGTCTCAGTCGCTTCACTAAGTTTCCTGTCTTACACAAGATATTCTAGTCATCTATAACGGACCCGCCTATAGAATTGACGATATATTTAAACTTTCTAACGACTTCCATGAAAAAATTTCTTTCACTATTGAACTAGAAAGCGAAAACCGCAAATTACATTATTTAGACTTGACGCTTACAATAGAAGTCAATAACATCACTTTCAATATTTTTCGAAAAGATACGTATACTGACCAAATCGTGCCTGCTTCCTCTTTTCATACACAGTCTCAAAAAATGGTCTCTATACCACTTCTAACAGAAAAGTTTAATGAGGAGATTAGTTTACTTAAAACCATAGCAGTCAATAATGAATATACGCCTAACATAGTGGACAATATCGTAAAATAGAAAACTGCAAGAACTACCACGCTCAACATCTCATACATTGAAATTAACCCAAAAAAACGTTTTTCTATTCCTTTCATAGGACCCATTTCCTATCAGATTCAGCGCACGCTTCGCAACAAATGTAACTGCAGTGTTGCCTTCTCTAGTAATAATAATCTGAAGAGAAACTTCATTCATAATTTGAAATCCATTTGCTCCACTACAGAAAGTTCCGGCGTTTATAAGATCATCTGTGATACCTGCTCCTCCTATAATATAGGGCAAACTGGAAGTGCTTTCACCATCAGATATAAAGAACGTCTTTTAAGAAAGAACGGCACCAGTCCCCTAAATTCATCCTTTTCCGATCATCTCTTAATTACTGGACACGTGCCTAAAGCCATAGGCGATAACTATAGCCTGCATACCGAAAAGAAGGGGCGTGGACGTAGAGGAATTGGAGATTTTCAAACATCTCTCTCGTCATGATGGCCTCATTCTCAACGAACAGCTGCAGCTGCGAAATAAAAACATTTTCGACTGTATAAAGCCATTTTCCTGCTATATCTTTGCCGTCGAGGGGCATGAAAGGGAAGCAGTGGTTGGTAAAGGAGTGAGACAGGGTTGTAGCCTCTCCCCGATGTTATTCAATCTGTATATTGAGCAAGCAGTAAAGGAAACAAAAGAAAAATTTGGAGTAGGTATTAAAATTCATGGAGAAGAAGTAAAAACTTTGAGGTTCGCCGATGACATTGTAATTCTGCCAGAGACGGCAAAGGACATGGACGAGCAGTTGAACGGAATGGACAGTGTCTTGTAAAGAGGATATAAGATGAACATCAACAAAAGCAAAACGAGGATAATGGAATGTAGTCAAATTAAATCGGGTGTTGCTGAGGGAATTATATTAGGAAATGAGACACTTAAAAGTAGTAAAGGAGTTTTGCTATTATGGGAGCAAAATAACTGATCATGGTCGAAGTAGAGAGGATATAAAATGTAGACTGGCAATGGCAAGGAAAGCGTTTCTGAAGAAGAAAACTTCGTTAACATCGAATATAGATTTAAATGTCAGGAAGTTGCTTCTGAAAGTATTTGTATGGAGTGTAGCCATGTATGGAAGTGAAACGTGGACGATGAATATCTTAGACAAGAAGAGAATAGAAGCTTTCGAAATGTGGTGCTAGAGAAGAATGCTGAAGATTAGATGGGTAGCTCACGTAACTAATGAGGAGGTATTGAATAGGATTGGGGAGAAGAGAAGTTTGTGGCACAACTTGACTAGAAGAAGGGATCGGTTGGTAGGACTTGTTTTGAGGCATCAAGGGATCACAAATTTAGCATTGGAGGGCAGCGTGGGGGGTAAAATTCGTAGAGGGAGACCAAGAGATGAATACACTAAGGAGATTCAGAAGGATGTAGGTTGCAGTAGGTACTGGGAGATGAAGCAGCTTGCACAGGATAGAGTAGCATGGAGAGCTGCATCAAACCAGCCTCAGGACTGAAGACAACAACAACAACAACAACATCTTTGCCGTTTTCTTGTATGTCATAACTGACTTTTTTTTACGTTACAAAATGTATCTCTGTTTAAAGCAGATAAATATGTAACTTCATCCTATTATCATTAGTGCTTACGTTATGCCTGAATGAGCTCCATCACATTTTCACGTGTCTAATTTTGAATGTACAATAGGCTAGTTGTTTCTGCGGCTACTAGATGGCGCTCGAAGCAACACCATGTTTACTAGCCCACACTTTCTAACGTGGGCACCTCAGTCTTGTTGCAACCCATGTACACTCAAGTACGAGCAGCCCTAAGCGGCTCGCCATCTTCTTTACAACTATTCATGACGTCGCCTTTCCGGCTTATATTTTTTAAAATGTGACTTGTAAGTACTGCATCTCTTTCCAGTCAGTAAAAACATTAATTTAATTAATGTATTATATACCTAACATGTTTTAGAACAGGTAGTTTAATTCTGAAGACGACTCTCATGGTAGAGTCGAAACATGGTCAATTTTGACTTAATATTTGTGACCGAGGGCTTATTTGTTCTAATACAGATTCACTTCCGCCAGCACCTCGTCTCCTACCTTCCAAACTTCACAGAAACTCTCCTGCGAAACTTGCATGACTAGCGCTCAGGGAAGACAGGACATTGCGGATACATACCTCAGGATGGGTGGGGATGACAGGTTAGACGGAATTGTCACCTATGCAGATGACGTATTAGTTGTAGTCACTGCGAACAACAGAGCCCAGTTGGAAGAGAAAACCAGTGGAATACTACAAACAATTACTCAGTGGTGTCACAACAACAAACTCGGGATAGCCGAAAACATACACTTTACTGAAAGGATTCGGTTATAATTGGGGACACAAACATCGAAGGAGCACACGTTACGCGCTGTCTTGGGGTACACATAGATGAAACATTGAACATAAGGCTAACAACAGACAAAGCAGAAAAAATACTACACAAACTGGTGAGGCTAAATTCAAAACAGTAGAGACTACCTCTACCTCTAGCACTGTGCGCTCTTCAGTATTCAGCTTTGCAGCTGTCGCGTGGGCACATAGAGTGAACGTGGTCACCAACAAAACATAGGTCAGACCAGGGCAGAGAAGTGTCCTACTTAGGCTATCCGGAGCCTTTGGTACCACCTCAGCGGATGCACTGTGTGTGGTGCTCGGAATATGCTCCATAGATATCACGATCAAATACAGAGCTGCAAGGTACTAGTTAAAGGTGGGGAGACTAGATAAGCTCCACACAATAACCGGTGAGCCGATAGATACGTCAGCTTAAAAGTTGGCGTTTGGATACATGGCCAGGTGAGTTGGATGTAACTGATAAGGGACGTAGAGTGCACGGCTTCCTCCCTGACATAAGGGAGCGGTTGAGAATGAGACATATCGATCCCAGCCGCGGTATGGTACATTTCTTAACCGGACACGGACCTTATCCCACGCACTTAAACCGCGTGAGTCTGAGGCAGACACCTACATTCACTTGCGGGGAAGAAGGTTCCCCAGAACACACTTTCAATATGCGAATAATATACATACACTAAACTTAGACTACACAGATACAGACATTGATATATACGGAGCAATAAGAGACGAAGAACAATGGGCTCAATTAAGCGAACTGACGAACAGTATTTCAAAAACAACGCATGAAGAGTACATGCGGGCACGACATCACAGACATGCCTATGTGCAGCGTAACAGAAATCTCCGGAGGATGGACAGCGATACCCACAGTGACAGCGAAAACAGTGACAATGAGGAGGAACAGGAGGAGGAAGCTGAGATGTGACAGTAAATAAGCAAATTGCTGGCAACCTAGCCAAGAAAACACCAAATGCTGTACATGGATGGGCACCTAAAGTAGTTAATACATAGGATTAGTAATAAATAGGATAAGTAATATTATCTCTCTGCTAATAACCATATATGTGTGCGTGCGTGTGTGTGTGTCTGTCTGTGTGTGTGTGTATGTGTGTGTGTGTGTGTGTGTGTGTGTGTGTGTGTGCGAGACTGGCGGTCAACGGCTCGAAGAAACCATTCCGAGCTATTCACCGTCAGTCACATTCCGTGATGGTACTAACAAATCTCTCCTCTATCCTATCATATTTTTATATTCTTCTAAAAAAATTAATTTACAACATTAAATTATTTTTATTTGGAAGAGTATCATTCTTTGTAAATTCTGCAGATAAAACAAAAGAAAAGAAAACTGTAAAAAGATGAAAAACGAAAATTGTAAGATGTACAACCTGTTTTAAATAGCAGGTAACAGGTCTATAAATTGTCAATAAATAAATAAGTAAATAAATAAATACATGCCTCAACCGCAACCTGCGGGCAATCCCCAGAACATTCCTTCTTGCAGAAGTGCTTGTCTTGTAAGGTTTACAGGAGAAAATCGGTGATTTTAGGAAAGAAAGAGACGAAGCACTGGCGGATGTGTGAGGAATGGTCGGAAGTTGTGTTTGGGTAGCTCTATCAGTACTGCAACTGCCCATAACACACAAAGGTCCTGAGTTTCGGTTTGGCAAGCAATTTTAATCTTCCAGGGACTTTCATGTCATAACTTGAAGGGGAGATTCCGGTCGGGACCAATGGAAAACTGGATCTGCTTTACATAATTCGTATCCCTGACGTACAAAGATTACACCACCAAAAAGTATATTTTGATTGCGAAACTACCGGGTGATCAAAAAGTCAGTATAAATTTGAAAATAAACCACGGAATAATGTAGAAATAGAGGTAAAAATTGACACACATGCTTGGAATGACATGGCGTTTTATTAGAACAAAAGAAAAACACCCCATATTGCTTGCGCGCGTCGTTTGCTGACGATTGTGTGCTCAGCCGCCACTTTCGTCGTGCTTGGCCTCCCAGGTCCCCAGACCTCAGTCCGTGCGATTATTGGCTTTGGGGTTACCTGAAGACGCAAGTGTATCGTGATCGACCGACATTTCCAGGGCTGCTGAAAGACAACATCCGACGCCAATGCCTCACCATAGCTCTGGACATGCTTTACAGTGCTGTTCACAACATTATTCCTCGACTACAGCTATTGTTGAGGAATAATGGTGGTCATATTGAGCATTTCCTGTAAAGAACTTCATTTTTGCTTTGTCTTACTTTGCTATGCTAATTATTACTATTCTGATCAGATGAAGCGCCATCTGTCGGACATTTTTTGAACTTTTGTCTTTTTTTGGTCATTCCAAGCATGTGTCTCAATTTGTACCTCTCTATCTACATTATTCCGTGATTTATTCAGTTTTCACATTTATACTGACTTTTTGATCACCCGGTATTTTAGAAATTACAGTGTGCTGAATGGAGCCGTGTGCTGACCGATATATAAGCAACTGTAGGTGCTAGAAGAATTAGTTCGAGGCAAGATTCAAGCAGGAAACGAATTTCTGTCCAACACCGATTTGCTTCAAAGATGCACTGGAGCCAGTAAGTAAAATTAAGTTGGCTTTTAGGGGAGGTAAAGGCACCAGAGAGGTTGGTTGGTTGGTTTGGGAAAGGAGACCAGACAGCGTGGTCATCGATCTCATCGGATTAGGAAGGATGGGGAGGGAAGTCGACCGTGCCCTTTCAGAGCAACCATCCCGGCATTTGCCTGGAGTGATTTAGGGAAATCACGGAAGACCTAAATCAGGATGGCCGGACGCGGGATTGAACCGTCGTCCTACCGAATGTGAGTCCAGTGTTAAAATTAAGTAAATTGAATGTGGAGGGAGTAGAAAGGTAAGGAAATAACTAACGATATCAGCTACATAGGTATTTTACGAGGAATCACCGACCTCGAGCGAAAATGCGTGCGGCACCAAGACTTGAACCCAGGGTTTCATGCTTACTTCTTTTTTTTTTATCTCATTTTGTTCGCTTTATCTGCTCGAGGCGGACGTCGTAAGACATCCGTTTAAGTTCGTTATTGATCGATTAACTCAGTTTTTTTTATTACAGAGGGCAGCTAACCCTCTGACCGACCACGCTGAGCTACTGTGCGGGCAGCTAGACAACTGCGTTCAACAGCTGCGCCACCCGGCCACGGGTGTCCAGCGCAAACGGGCTGCCTGTTTCGGCACCGTCCCCAGGCGGCTCACTCTGATGACCAGCGCCACCTATCCGCAAGCCCCGACCACGTTCTCAATTCTCGCTAACTTTAGATACCCACTGGAGGCGGAAAGCAAACGTTCATCTGGACTGAAGGTTGTGGAGTCATTGCCCATCGAAGCGAATCCATTACATGAATGCAAGCTGTATGTTCTTTCAGATACGTCCGAAAGAACAGACACCACGCAGTCTACTGGGTGTCCGACCGGTTCTAGCCGCTACAGTCTGGAACCGCGAGACCGCTACGGTCGCAGGTTCGAATCCTGCCTCGGGCATGGATGTGTGTGATGTCCTTAGGTTAATTCGGTTTAAGTAGTTGTAAGTTCTAGGGGGCTTATGACCTCAGCAGTTAAGTGCCATAGTGCTCAGAGCCATTTGAACCAATCTACAGGGTGCCCCATTTATCTTGACCATCCTAAATAACTGTTTGCCCAGATGCAAATTACAAAATGTTTCGAGCAAATGTTCTTTAGCCGTCAGGGGGACATCAATCAGCATGATTGTCATCGTTGTAGCTTTGTTTTTGTACAAAGATATGAACAGCGGCATGACTTTTTTAAATGGCACCCTGTATTTTTTGTTCGGTAATTCATTTCCTCTCCTGAAGACCTAATCAAAAATGTATCACTGAAGCACAACGTAGTTGTTGTTTCTGTGGTCTTCAATCCTGAGACTGGTTTGTTGCAGCTCTCCATGCTACTCTATACTGTGCAAGCTTCTTCATCTCCCAGTACCTACTGCAACCTACATCCTTCTGAATCTGCTTACTGTATTCATCTCTTGGTCTCCCTCTACGATTTTTACCCTCCACGCTGCCCTCCAGTTCTAAGTTCGTGATCCCTTGACGCCTCAGAACATGTCCTATCAACCGATCCCTTCTTCTAGTCATGTTGTGCCACAAAACTTCTCTTCTCACCAGTTCTATTCAATAGCTCCTCATTAGTTATGTCATCTACCCATCTAATCTTCAGCATTCTTCTGTAGCACCACATTTTGAAAGCTCCTATTCTCTTCTTATCTAAACTATTTATCGTTCATGTTTCACTTCCATACATGGCTACACTCTATACAAATACTTTCAGAAACAACTTCCTGACACTTAAATTAATACTTGATGTTACAAATTTCTCTTCGTCAGGATCGCTTTCCTTGCACTTTCCAGTCTACATTTTATATCCTCTCTACTTCGACCATCTTCAGTTATTTTGCTCCCCAAATAGCAAAACTCCCTCAGCATCACCCGACTTTATTCCACTACATTCCATTATACTCGTTTTGCTTTAGTTGATGTTCATCTTATACCCTCCTTTCAAGACACTATCCATTCCGTTCAACTGCACTTCCAAGTCCTTTGCTGTCTCTGACAGAATTACAACGTCATCGACGAACCTCAAAGTTTTTATTTCTTCTCCAAGGATTTTAATACCTGCTCCGAACTTTTCATTTGTTTCCTTTACTGCTTGCTCACAACGTTATTAATTACATAACGCAACATTGACTTTGAGCCCAGGTTTACAAACTCGTCCACTTGCTGGAGTTGTCAGAAAACAAATGAAAACCAAATAAAAACATAACACAAAATAAACTTTGGCTCTCCTGTAACATTCCCCAGGAGTAGAACATTCAAAGGTCCTCAAAGTGGTGACCCTGGACACCGATACCCTGGAGCACTGCTTCCAGTCTTGCCTGCTGGAGCGAATTACAAGCAAGCACGATACGTTTCTGCGCATCCTCTGGAGTTGTTGGGATATCGCGATAGATAACGTCTTTAATGTATCCCCAAAGAAAAAAAAGTCCGGAGGATTTAAATCAGGGTTGCCGCGCTGGGTAGCCACGCGCTCTTACCAGGAAAGTACTCGGGCTCGAACAAACACAAATACACCAAAATCGTGTGAGAAATAATGTGAAGGTCTCTTATTGCACTAGTGATACTCCCGCATCTGCAAAACTCTGCAGTCGTCCGCTAGAGGCCTCTGCGTATGCCATGCCGCATTGCACACTGACCTGCCGGTACGCCAGTCGGCACCAGTAGGGACGGTGCAGTGTGCCTCTGAAGTTGCGTTTTGTCACATTATTTGTGTACTGAAGCGTCAGATGGCCCGGCGATTGCTAATCAATCCTGCTAATGTATAGCGATTGGCTGAGATGAAGTCACGGAGGACCCTTCTTCGTGAAGATGGTATTGGTGTAGATGACGAATCATTCGCATGTTTTCTGGTATATATTATAATGCAGAAATATAAGTTAGAAACAGATACTGTTGTAACACACATAATGATGATGATAGGGATGATAATGACGAACAACTCATTGCAAACGGTAGTGGTACGGCAAGTGAGAGAAGAGGCGATGGAAGCAGTGACAGTGAATACCAACCTTCTCCCGAGAAGAAGGTTAATGTTGCAAGTACCATCACGGCGTTTGATGACAACACACTGGAGAACATGTACGATGATTATTACGTAAGAGGTTTCGACACATACGACAAGCATCTGAAAAGACACCCTATACTGAAGTCTAAAAGCAGTATTAAAAACATACTGGATTACGTAGCAAAGAAAAGATAAGGAAATACAGTTATCAAAGGAAATCGTACACTGCTGTTGAAGACCATCAAGGAGCGTGTAATGGCGAAATTCGATGAAACGCGAGAATGCGGTTCCGCCGTTCATGTTTGGCATTTGCAACGTTGGGCATTGGACGTAGCCAGAAACCTTACAGCTTCACCAGTATTTATTACTAACTTGAAAAAGGAGTTTAGGATAACATCACGCCGTATCACTATGCTCCAAGCACGAAAAGATAAGGATGACGAAGAATAGCTGATTCTCAAACGTTTGTTGCTGACGTCAATGAGCATATCACGAGAGAAAACATCGATATTAGTTCTGTATGGAACTGTGGTCACAGTCAATTCAACTATGAACTTTCTTCTGACGGAACACTATCCATGAAAGGAGAGAGAAACACTGTCGCGATGTTGCAATCAGTTACCTGTGCAACACATAGTTACACGATCGATGTTGCTATATCAATTGACGGACGATTGGCAGACAAACTCTATATTAGCTTCCAAGAATGCAGTGGAAAGTTTGGACCCCCCGTGTCAAGAGAAATAGAAACGCGGTGCCCTCCCAATGTCGTTGTCGATGCAAGTGTGAGTAGGAAGATGAAACAACACCTGAAGACGTTTTTTCTGTCAGTTTTGAATCCACATTTGTCAAGAAAGTCATTAGTACTTTGTGACTCCTGGTCTGGACATAAGGATGAACGAATACTACTGGAAGCATCTGGCGGAAAACATGTAGATGCAAAAATCATTCCGCCTAAAACTACAAAATATGCGCAACCTCTGGATGTGTATTTCTTCAGGCAATATAAAATATATATCTAGAGAATAACAGACTTCATTAAACTACGTTCCAGTAATATGCAGCCGAAATTGCAGGACAGATTCTTTATCATGAATATGCATTCTGTCATTTCCAATCAGTTATCTGCGGGAGTATACAGACCAATGCTTCACTACGCGTGGTGAACCAGTGAACAACTTCAGAAGCGTCACTGACGTGGCGTTCAACACTGATATTACACGCCATGCGATCAAGTTGCATTTCTTCACTGTGCGTTTTGCAGTCATTCATATTGCTCGGAGCATTTTATTGATATTCCGCATTTACATTTATAGTTAAGATTGCTACAATTACACCTGTTCGCAGATGATGCTGTAATTTACCGTCTAGTAAGGTCATCCGAAGACCAGTATCAGCTGCAAAGCGATTTAGAAAAGATTGCTGTATGGTGTGTCAGGTGGCAGTTGACGCTAAATAACGAAAAGTGTGAGATGATCCACATGAGTTCCAAAAGAAATCCGTTGGAATTCGATTACTCGATAAATAGTACAATTCTCAAGGCTGTCAATTCAACTAAGTACCTGGGTGTTAAAATTACGAACAACTTCAGTTGGAAGGACCACATAGATAATATTGTCGGGAAGGCGAGCCGAAGGTTGCGTTTCATTGGCAGGACACTTAGCAGATGCAACAAGTCCACTAAAGAGACAGCTTACACTACACTCGTTCGTCCTCTGTTAGAATATTGCTGCGCGGTGTGGGATCCTTACCAGGTGGGATTGACGGAGAACATCGAAAGGGTGCAAAAAAGGGCAACTCGTTTCGTATTATCGCGTTATAGGGGAGAGAGTGTGGCAGATATGGTAAGCGAGTTGGGATGGAAGTCATTACAGCATAGACGTTTTTCGTCGCGGCGAGACCTTCTTACGAAATTTCAGTCACCAACTTTCTCTTCCGAATGCGAAAATATTTTGTTGAGCCCAACCTACATAGGTAGGAATGATCATCAAAATAAAATAAGAGAAATCAGAGCTCGAACAGAAAGGTTTAGGTGTTCGTTTTTCCCGCTCGCTGTTCGGGAGTGGAATAGTAGAGTGATAGTATGATTGTGGTTCGATGAACCCTCTGCCAAGCACTTAAATGTGAATTGCAGAGTAGTCATGTAGATGTAGATCTAGAGCATGGCTGCAGAGTTTTGCAGAAAAACTACACCCACCAGCACATTCAGAGGTACATGATGGTTCTGCAACCAAACGTTCATACAGATCTGTTTGTTAGAGCCCAAGTACTTTCCTGGTTAGGCGGTATGTCACGCGGTCCGTGCGATTCCCCTCGTCGGAGGTTCGAGTCCTCCCTCGGGCATGGGTGTGTGTGCTGTCCTTAGCTTAAGTTAGTTTAAGTTTGATTAAGTAGTGCGTAAGTTTAGGGACCGATGACCCCAGCAGTTTGGTCCCATAATACCTTACCACGAATTTCCAATTTCCAGTTTCAATCAGGAGACCTAGCAAGCCAAGCTACTGTTCCTCCTCGACCAGTCCATCTCGCAGGGTACCTTCGCTTCAGAACACGACCTGCACGCAAGGCATTATGTGCTGGACATCCGTCGTATTGGTACCACATAAGCATTCTGGTTCTTAGCGGCATTTCATCCAGAAGAGGAGGAAGAATTCGTCTGCGGATTGTAGTACAAAGCGTCCCACACATAACGTTAACTCTCCACTGACGCTGATGTTCCACGGGTGTAAGGCATCGTGGGTTGTCGCTGGACCAATAATTCATGTTTCTTGCATTTAATTGTCCTTTGTTTGGGAAGGAACATTCATCGACAAATAGAACATTGGAGAAGAAGTTCGGTTTGGCGACGTTTTGCTGCTGCACCCACCGATAGAACGGTGCACGATTCTGGAAATCATTCCCATGCAATTCTTGATGTAGGTGTGCATGGAAAGGATGGAACCGATGGCATGTAATAATACGATGTACGATGGTTTCAGGAATGCCAATCTCATGTTCAAGCTGTCTTGTGCTCACATGTCGATTCAGAGCAACGCAAGCGAGAACAGCAGCTTCTTCTACGCGAGTGCTACGACGTTGTCGTGGGTTGATACTTCCCGTTTCCTGAAGCGTCGCAACAAGACGAGAAGACATCCATCGGGAAGGTGTGTTCTTGTCAGGATATCGGTCTCTGTACAGTTCCCACTGCCTGCGTAGCATTTCGCCGGCCGCGGTGGTCTCGCGGTTCTAGGCGCACAGTCCGGAACCGTGCGACTGCTACGGTGGCAGGTTCGAATCCTACCTCGGGCATGGATGTGTGTGATGTCCTTAGGTTAGTTAGGTTTAAGTAGTTCTAAGTTCTAGGGGACTAATGACCACAGCAGTTGAGTCCCATAGTGCTCACAGCCATTTGAACCATTTTTTGCGTAGCATTTCGCCTACCTTCAACAACAACAACAACAACAACAACAACAACAATAAAAGAAACGTTATGTCGATGCAGTTTGTAGAAAGGACAGCCTTTACTGTATGCCTACTCTACACAAGAGTATTTCAAAGAACTAAACTACTGTAATAAATGTACCGGTACATAAGAAAAGTGTATTGCAATTACTGTTCTGCTAACTTACATTCCCCAATGATGAGTAGCATTTCTACCTTCTCTTCATTGGTGTACATTCTACACACACAACTCTTCAACTGACGATGAGCCGCGTGGGATTATCCGAGCGGTCTGAGGCGCTACAGTCATGGACTGTGCGGCTGGTCCCGGCGGAGATTCGAGTCCTCCCTCGGGCATGGGGGTGTGTGTTTGTCCTCAGGCTAATTTAGGTTAAGTAGTGTGTAAGCTTACAGACTGATGACCTTAGCAGTTAAGTCCCATAAGATTTCACACACACACACACACACACACACACACACACACACACACACACACACACACAACTGACGATGGTTGACGGAGTGCCGCGTGTGCGTTCTACTTATGTTTACATTTGTCCTCTGTCAAGGTCAGCACGTGGATGTGTTCGATTGCCCCGAGTACCTGCACTAAGCACTGGGAGCGTCAGCGTCAATTTTGTCTTATGTAATCAGTAACGTTGATTTTTTTTGTTATGGTTTTAGGGCGCAAAACTGCTACGGTCATTAGCGCCCCGTCTGTGACTTAGTAAAAGGCAAAGAAAACGAAACTGGAAACCAGCAGCAATGGGAACGAAACTCAAAAAATTGGAGAAACTAAAAACATAAGGAAAGCTTAAAAAACCACTGTAGAAGGGGGTTTGTTGTCCCCAAAAAGAGCTTCAAATGACTGACGTCATCTCACTGACACTAATAAACTCGAGACCGCGATCGGCTGAGCGCGTGTCATCTGCTAAAATGGAAGATATATCAGGCGACAGCTGTAGACGGGCGCGTAGCGAAGTAAAATAGGTGCACTCAAGTAAAAGGTGTCTCACCGTCCACACTTGAGAGCAGTGGGGACAGAGTGGGGGGAGGATCCCCACTTAAAAGATGTCGATGGCTAAAAAGACAAGTGCCCTATCCGTAGTTAAAATTACTTCCTCCCAACGACGCGTTCGGGAGGAAAAGGTCCAAGCACAGGGAAGAGCTTTCACGTCCCGCAATTTATTATTGGGAAGTGTCGACCAATGTGCGTGCCATAAAAGAATAACACGACAAAACACTCCGTAGATCGGCGAAGGGAATCGTGCGAACAGCAGGCTGAAGAAGAGAGACTGCAGCCTTGGCCGCCATATCGGCCGCCTCATTTCCACAGATACCAACACGTCCTGGGATCCAGAGGAACGCCACCGAGACGCCCCCCAAGTGGAGCAAGTGGAGGCAGTGCTGAATCCGGTGGATCAGAGGGTGGACAGGGTAGAGAGCTTGGAGACTGAGGGGAGAGCTGAGCGAATCTGAGCAGATAACATACTGTATCAGCTGATGGCGACGGATGTATTGGACAGCCTGGAGAACAGCGTAAAGTTCCGCAGTAAAAACCGAACACTGGTCGGACGGCCGAGATCGATGTTGCGTTTCACTGAATGGTACACTGTGATACATTTTTGAATAGGTCTTTAGGAGAGGAAATGAATTACCGAATAAAAAAATAAGGGTACCATTTAAAAAAGTCATACCGCTGTTCATACCTTTTTAAAAAGAAAAAAAAGCTACAACGAAGGAAATCGTGCTGATTGATGTCCCCCTGACGGCTAAAGAACATTTGCTTGAAACATTTTGTAATTTCCATCTGGACAAACAGTTACTTTGGGTCGTGCGTTGTATAGAGTAGGCATACAGTAAAGGCTGTCTTTCCTCCAAACTGCATCGACACCCTGTATGATACACAAAATTGCAACGAGAACTTAAATGAATGCGTTTACAAACTGACACCGAAACATCTTCATTTTGGGGCTAAAACTGTTGAAATAGAAGCTGGTATATTCAAGAAAGGTTATTTATCTAATCTGAAAGCCATAAACTTTTTTTTTAACTCATCAGTCTTCTGACTGGTTTGATGCAACGCACCACGATTTTCTCTCCTGTGGCTGTGTCAGTCTCTTCTTCTCAGAGTAGCAATGCAGCCTACATCCTCCATTTCGTCCCTTCTCCTTGTTATTGATTTACACATATTCCTTTCCCTACCTTATCAGCCCATCTAATTTTCAGCATTCATCTGTAGCAGCACATCTCTGCTGCTTCCTTTCTCTTGTGTTCCAGTTTTCCCACAGTGCATGTTTCACTACCATACAGTGCTGTAGTAACGTTGTGTTTCACTATATGGTACACCGTGATACATTTTTGAATAGGTCTTAAGGAGAGGAAATTAATTACCGAATAAACGTAAAGTCCCGAGCCAGGTCACGCCTGTATATAAGAAGGGTAGAAGGACGGATCCTCAAAATTACAGACCAATATCCTTAACATCGGTTTGTTGCAGGATTCTCGAACATATTCTCAGTTCGACTTTAAGGAATTTCCTTGAGACAGAGAAGTTGTTGCCCATGCATCAGCACGGCTTTAGAAAGCATCGCTCCTGCGAAACGCAACTCGCCCTTTTTTCACATGATATCTTGCGAACCATGGATGAAGGGTATCAGACGGATGCCATATTCTTTGACTTCCGGAAAGTGTTTGACTCGGTGGCCCACTGCAGACTCCTAACTAAGGTACGAGCATATGGGATTGGTTCCGAAGTATGTGATTGACTTAAGACTTCTAAAGTAATAGAACCCAGTACATTGGGACATGGAATGAAAGAGGAGAAAGACTAATTGAATTCTGTAACAAGTTTCAGCTAGTTATAGCGAATACCCTGTTCAAGAATCACAAGAGGAGGAGGTATACTTGGAAAAGGCCGGGAGATACGGGGAGATTTCAATTAGATTACATCATGGTCAGACAGAGATTCCGAAATCAAATACTGGATTGTAAGGCGTACCCAGGAGCAGATATAGACTCAGATCACAATATATTAGTGACGAAGAGTAGGCTGAAGTTCAAGACATTAGTCAGGAAGAATCAATACGCTAAGAAGTGGGATACTGAAGTTCTAAGGAATGACGAGATACGTTTGAAGTTCTCTAACGCTATAGATACAGCAATAAGGAATAGCGCAGAAGCCAACACAGTTGAAGAGGAATGGACGTCTCTGAAAAGGGCCATCGCAGAAGTTGGGAAGGAAAACATAGGTACAAAGAAGGTAGCTGCGAAGAAACCATGGGTAACAGAAGAAATACTTCAGTTGATTGATGAAAGGAGGAAGTACAAACATGTTCTGGGAAAATCAGGAATACAGAAATACAAGTCGCTGAGGAATAAAATAAATAGGAAGTGCAGGGAAGCTAAGACGAAATGGCTGCAGGCAAAATGTGAAGACATCGCAAAAGATATGATTGTCGGAAGGACACACTCAGCATACAGGAATATCAAAACAACCTTTGGTGACATAAAAAGCAACAGTGGTAACATTAAGAGTGCAACGGGAATTCCACAGTTAAATGCAGATGAGAGAGCAGATATGTGGAAGGAATACATTGAAAGCCTCTATGAAGGTGAAGATTTGTCTGATGTGATAGAAGAAGAAACAGGAGTCGATTTACACACCTGGAAATGGAAAAAAGAACACATTGACGCCGGTGTGTCACACCCACCATACTTGCCCCGGACACTGCGAGAGGGCTGTACAAGCAATGATCACACGCACGGCACAGCGGACACACCAGGAACCGCGGTGTTGGCCGTCGAATGGCGCTAGCTGCGCAGAATTTGTGCACCGCCGCCGTCAGTGTCAGCCAGTTTGCCGTGGCATACGGGGCTCCATCGCAGTCTTTAACACTGGTAGCATGCCGCGACAGCGTGGACGTGAACCGCATGTGCAGTTGACGGACTTTGAGCGAGGGCGTATAGTGGGCATGCGGGAGGCCGGGTGGACGTACCGCCGAATTGCTCAACACGTGGGGCGTGAGGTCTCCGCAGTACAGCGATGTTGTCGCCAGTGGTCGGCGGAAGGTGCACGTGCCCGTCGACCTGGGACCGGACCGCAGCGACGCACGGATGCACGCCAAGACCGTAGGATCCTACGCAGTGCCGTAAGGGACCGCACCGCCACTTCCCAGCAAATTAGGGACACTGTTGCTCCTGGGGTATCGGTGAGGACCATTCGCAACCGTCTCCATGAAGCTGGGCTACGGTCCCACACACCGTTAGGCCGTCTTCCGCTCACGCCCCAACATCGTGCAGCCCGCCTCCAGTGGTGTCGCGACAGGCGTGAATGGAGGGACGAATGGAGACGTGTCGTCTTCAGCGATGAGAGTCGCTTCTGCCTTGGTGCCAATGATGGTCGTATGCGTGTTTGGCGCCGTGCAGGTGAGCCACACAGGGCCAACACCCGGCATCATGGTGTGGGGAGCGATCTCCTACACTGGCTGTACACCTCTGGTGATCGTCGAGGGGACACTGAATAGTGCACGGTACATCCAAACCGTCATCGAACCCATCGTTCTACCATTCCTAGACCGGCAACAGGAGAATGCACGTCCGCATGTACCCCGTGCCACCCAACGTGCTCTAGAAGGTGTAAGTCAACTACCCTGGCCAGCAAGATCTCCGGATCTGTCCCCCATTGAGCATGTTTGGGACTGGATGAAGCGTCGTCTCACGCGGTCTGCACGTCCAGCACGAACGCTGGTCCAACTGAGGCGCCAGGTGGAAATGGCATGGCAAGCCGTTCCACAGGACTACATCCAGCATCTCTAAGATCGTCTCCATGGGATAATAGCAGCCTGCATTGCTGCGAAAGGTGGATATACACTGTACTAGTGCCGACATTGTGCATGCTCTGTTGCCTGTGTCTATGTGCCTGTGGTTCTGTCAGTGTGATCATGTGATGTATCTGACCCCAGGAATGTGTCAATTAAGTTTCCCCTTCCTGGGACAATGAATTCACGGTGTTCTTATTTCAATTTCCAGGAGTGTAGAAGAGATAGGGGATCCAGTATTAGAATCGGAATTTAAAAGTGCTTTGGAGGAATTACGGTCAAATAAGGCAGAACGGATAGATAACATTCCATCAGAATTTATTAAATCATTAGGGGAAGTGGCAACAACGTTGGTGTGTAGAATATATGATTCTGGTGACATACCATCTGAATTTCGGAAAAGCATCATCCACACAATTCCGAAGACGGCAAGAGCCGACAAGTGCGAGAATTATCGCACAATCACCTTAACAGCTCATGCATCCAAGCTGCTTACAAGAATAATATACAGAAGAACGGAAAAGAAAATTGAGAATGCGCTAGGTAACGATCAGTTTGGCTTTAGGAAAAGTAAAGGCACGAGAGAGTCAATTCTGACGTTACGGCTAATAATGGAAGCAAGGCTAAAGAAAAATCAAGACACGTTCATAGTATTTGTCGACCTGGAAAAAGCGTTCGACAATATAAAGTGGTGCAAGCTGTTCGAAATACTGAAAAAAGTAGGGATAATCTATAGGGAGACACGGGTCATATACAATATGTACAACAACCAAGAGGGAATAATAAGAGTGGACGATCAAGAACGAAGTGCTCGTATAAAGAAGGGAGTAAGACAAGGCTGTAGCCTTCCGCCGCTACTCTTCAAACTGTACATCGAGGAAGCAATGATGGAAATAAAAGAAAGGTTCAGGAGTGGAATTAAAATACAAGGTGGAAGGATATCAATGATACGATTCGCTGATGACATTGCTATCCTGAGTGAAAGTGAAGAAGAATTAAATGATCTGCTGAACGGAATGAACAGTCTAATGAGTGCACAGTATGGTTTGAGAGTAAATCGGAGAAAGACGAAGGTAATGAGAAGTAGTAGAAATGAGAACAGCGAGACACTTAACATGAGGATTGATGGTCAGGAAGTCAATGAAGTTAAGGAATTCTGCTACCTAGGCAGTAAAATAACCAATGACGGACGGAGCAAGCAGGACATCAAAACAGACTCGCTATGGCTAAAAAGGCATTTCTGGCCAAGAGAAGTCTACTAATATCAAATACCGGCCTTAATTTGAGGAAGAAATTTCTGAGGATGTACGTCTGGAGTACAGCATGGTATGGTAGTGAAACATGGAATGTGGGAAAACCGGAACAGAAGAGAATCGAAACATTTGAGATGTGGTGCTATAGACGAATGTTGAAAATTAGGTGGACTGATAAGGTAAGGAATGAGGAGGTTCTACGCAGAATCGAACAGGAAAGGAATATGTGGAAAACACTGATAAGGAGAAGGGACAGGATGATAGGACATCTGCTAAGACATAAGGCAATGACTTCCATGGTACTAGAGGGAGCTGTAGAGGGCAAAAACTGTAGAGGAAGACAGAGATTGGAATACGTCAAGCAAATAATTGAGGACGTAGGTTGCAAGTGCTACTCTGAGATGAAGGGGTCAGCACAGGAAAGGAATTCGTGGCGGGCCGCATCAGACCAGTCAGTAGACTGATGACAAAAAAAAAAAAAAAAAAAAAAAAAAAAAAAAAAAAAAAAAAAAAAATACATTGTCATCGATGGTGAGTGTTCATCGGAGGTGAGGGTATCATCTGGAGTGCCCCAGGGAAGTGTGGTAGGTCCGCTATTGTTTTCTACCTACATAAATGAAGTTTTGGACAGGGTGGATAGCAATGTGCGGCGGTTTGCTGATAATGCTGTGGTGTACGGAAAGGTGTCGTCGTTGAGTGACTGTAGGAGGATACAAGATGACTTGGACAGGATTTGTGATTGGTGTAAAAAATGGCAGCTAACTCTAAATATAGATAAACGTAAATTAATGCAGATGAATAGGAAAAAGACTCCCGTAATGTTTGAATACTCCATTACTAGTGTAGCGCTTGACACAGTCAAGTCGATTAAATATTTGGACGTAACACTGCAGAGCGACATGAAGTGAGACAAGCATGTAATGGCAGTTGTGGGGAAGGCAGATAGTCGTCTTCGGTTCATTGGTAGAATTTTGGGAAGATGTGGTTCATCTGTAAAGGAGACCGCTTATAAAACACTAATACGTCCTATTATTGAGTACGGGTTGAGCGTTTGGGATCCCTGCCTGGTCGGATTTAGGATGGACATAGAAGCAATTCAGAGACAGGGTGCTAGATTTGTTACTGGTAGGTTTGATCATCACGCGAGTGTTACGGAAATGCTTCAGGAATTTGGGTGGAAGTCTCTAGAGGAAAGGAGGCCTTCTTTTCATGCATCGCTACTGAGTAAATTTAGAGACCCAGCATCTGAGGCTGACTGCAGTACAATTTTACTACCACCAACTTACATTTCGCAGAAAGACCAGAAATATAAGATAAGAGAGATTAGGGCTCATACAGAGGCATGTAGGCAGTCATTTTTCCCTCGTTCTGTTTGGGATTGGCACAGGGAGAGAAGATGCTAGTTGTGGTACGAGGTACCCTCAGCCACGCACCGTATGGTGGCTTGCGGAGTATGTATGTAGATGTAGATGCAGATGTACTCCAAACGTAAGTTCTCAGAAATTTCTTCCTCAGAATAAGGCCTTTTGATAGTGTTTGCCAGGAAGGCCAGGAAGTACTAATCTGCTTTTCATGTTCTCCTTGCTACGTCCGTCGTGAGTTATTTTGCTGCCTATCTAGCATAATTCCTTAACTTCATCTACTTCGTCACCATCAATCCTAATGTTAAATTACTCGCTTTTCTCATTTCTGCTGCTTCTCATTAGTTTCGTCTTTCTTCGATTTATTCTCAATTCATATTCTGTATTCTTCAGGCTGTTCATTGCATTCAGCAGATCATGTAATTCTCCTTCACTTTTGCTCAGAATAGCAATGTCATCACCGAATCGTATCGTAGATGCCCCTTCACCTTGCATTTTAAGCCCACTCCTGAATCTTTCTTTGATTGTAGAAATAATTCAAAAGCCAAGATCGCTTAAATACTGTTTACTGGATATCCGCTTTCAACACACTAAAGGTGCCATCATCGGACCTGTGAAGATATTACCTGAAAGGTTTTAGGGAGGGCTTACATGAGTTCCACTATATAAATTAGTACAGTAGCACATACATCAATATAGATTAACATTTATAAACCATTTGGATATAACATTAGGCAAACCAGCTGATGTAAAATCATTGTAACAAAAAACAAAAAAAAACAACTGCTCTCACGATCATTCAAGATATGTAAAAGCGCAGTCACAAGATATGGTACATGACCGCTGCTCGACTAACAACGGTCGGCATTTATATAATGTAATTCATGTAATCCATCCGTCAAACCTGTCATGTTATATCTTCACAAATCCGATGATGCAGCCTTTAGCGTGTTGAAACCCGTCACCCAGTAAACAGTATTTAAGCGATCTTGGCTTTTTAATTATTTCTAGAACAGCTACAACAGAGTGATCGCCACACTACGCTCTATGTGTTCACTGCTTTCTTTGATTTCCGTCAGTACTTCTTCGATATTCAGAATGAAGAGTAGGGCCGAAAGACTACATCCCCATCTCACACACTTTTTAATCCGAGCACTTCGTTCTTGGTCGTCCACTCTTATTATTCCCTCTTGGCTCTAGTACATGTTGTATATTAGCCGCCTCTCCCTGTAGCTTACCCCTACTTTGTCTCAGAATTCGAAACATCTTGCATCATTTGACATTGTCGAACGCTTTTTCCAAGTCAACAAATCCTATTAACCTGTATTTATTTTTCCTTAGTCTTGCTGCCATTATCAACCGCCTTGTCAGAACTGCCTCTCTGGTGCCTCTACCTTTCCTAATAACAAACTGTTCGTCACCTAACACATGCTTAATTTTCTTTTCCATTCTTGTATATTATTCTTTTCACAACTTGGATGCATTTACTGTTAAGCTGATTGCGCGATAATTCTCGCACCTGTCAGGTCTTGCAGTCTTCGGAGTTATGTGGATGATGCTTTTCCGAAAGTCAGACGGTATGTCGCCAGACTCATACATTCTCCACACCAGTGTCAATAGTCGTTTTGTTGTCATTTCCCCCAGTGACTTTGGAACACGTATTATGTTCAAGTATAATGACGTTTCTGGGAACTAGGAATCTACTCTGTAAGAATCAGCACGGCTTTCGAAAAAGACGATCGTGTGAATCCCAGCTCGCGCTATTCGTCCACGAGACTCAGAGGGCCATAGACACGGGTTCACAGGTAGATGCCTTGTTTCTTGACTTCCGCAAGGCGTTCGATACAGTTCCCCACAATCGTTTAATGAACAAAGTAAGAGCATATGGACTATCAGATCAATTGTGTGATTGGATTGAAGAGTTCCTAGACAACAGAACGCAGCATGTCATTCTCAATGGAGAGAAGTCTTCCGAAGTAAGAGTGATTTCATGGGCGCCGCAGGAGAGTGTCGTAGGACTTTTGCTATTCACAATATGTATAAATGACCTTGTGGATAGCATCGGAAGTTCACTGAGGCTTTTGCGGATGATGCTGTAGTATATCGAGAGGTCGTGACAATGGAAAATTGTACTGAAATGCAGCGAATTGACGCATGGTGCAGGGAATGGCAACTGAATCTCAATGTAGACAAGTGTAACGGGCTGAGAATACATAGAAAGAAAGATCCCATATCTTTTAGCTACAATATAGCAGGTTAGCAACTGGAAGCAGTTAATTCCATAAATTATCTGGGAGTACGCATTAGGAGTGATTTAAAATGGAATGATCATATAAAGTTGATCGTCGGTAAAGCAGATGCCAGACTGAGATTCATTGGAAGAATCCTAAGGAAATGCAATCCGAAAACAAAGGAAACAGTTTACAGTACGCTTGTTCGCCCACTGCTTGAATACTTCTCAGCAGTGTGGGATCCGTACCAGATAGGGTTGATAGCAGAGATAGGGAAGATCCAACGGAGATCAGGGCGCTTCGTCACAGGATCATTTAGTAATCGCGAAAGCGTTACTGAGATGATAGATAAACTCCAGTGGAAGACTCTGCAGGAGAGGCGCTCAGTAGCTTGATACGGGCTTTTGTTGAAGTTTCGAGAACATACCTTCACCGAGGATTCAAGCAGTATATTTCTCCCTCCTACGTATATCTCGCGAAGAGACCAAGAGGATAAAATCAGAGAGATTAGAGCCCACACAGAGGCATACCGACAATCCTTCTTTCCACGAACAATACGAGACTGGAATCGAAGGGAGAACCGATAGAGGTACTGAAGGTACCCTCCGCCACACACCGTCAGGTGGCTTGCGGAGTTTGTATGTGGATGTAGATGTAGAACGTCATCTATCCCTTCTGCCGTATTTGATCTTAAGGTCTTCAAAGCTCTCTTAAACCTCGATTCTAATACTGGATCCCCTATCTCTTCTAAATCGAGCTCTGTTTCTTCTTACATCACACCAGACAAATATTTCGCCTCATAGATGCCTTATGGGGGTACAGTAGCAAGAACTTCGCGGAGTTATCCAGTAGGAGTCGCGTGGCAGCGCGAGTTTCATCAAACGACTGACTGAGTTTGTAAAAGAGCCCGAACTGGAAACGTGCAGCACCGAATTCAGAAGCAGAGCGTGTGTGAGGAAGAGGCAGGATACTTCTAGCGTCCTGGGATCGCAGATTAACCATATGTTCTGAAACAACGCGCTTTTAGTCACTCGTAACTTTAGACGCATTTTTCAGCTCGCGAAGGGCTATAGAATCTCGACAGAGTGACCGACGGATTTTATTTTTTAAATGAAAGATGATTACATTTGGCAGGCTTTAGCGGGAACTTTTTCTTATTCGCATGTGAGCATGGGGTTGATCTAAGATTGTGTTATTCTGCAGGACGGATTAATCTGAGATGTACCCTTTACCCTGTGGCCCCCACACTACTACAGAAGTGAGACAGACGCTCCTAACGTTCTAAAGATGATTACATTTAGCAGGCTTTAGCGGGAACTTTTTCTTATTCGCATGTGAGCATGGGGTTGATCTAAGATTGTGTTATTCTGCAGGACGGATTAATCTGAGATGTACCCTTTACCCTGTGGCCTCCACACTACTACAGAACTGAGACAGACGCTCCTAACGTTCTAAAGAGAAATGTCTGAAAAAGTTTCAGCAATAAATAGCCTCTGGAGTCGTTTGCTGTAAGGAAATGACACAAAAATTCACAAACTTTCTTACGTAACTAGTGGGATACTTGGGTACTGGAGTAGTGCCAGTTAGTGTAAGAAAAACATGAAACTAACGAAAGTAATTATTTTTTTTTCGAAAATTCTGAGAAATCACAACGGCACTTTCAGTTATGAATTGAACAAGTTATATCCTGGTTCTTTTCGGAATGTGAAGTTACCTCTCAAGGATAGGATTCGCTAATGAAATTTCTATGCAAAGTTTAAGGTGGTTGCAGGCCGCGGTGGTCTCGCGGTTCTAGGCGCGCAGTCCAGAACCGTGCGACTGCTACGGTCGCAGGTTCGAATCCTGCCTCGGGCATGGGTGTGTGTGATGTCCTTAGGTTAGTTAGGTTTAAGTAGTTCTAAGTTCTAGGGGACTGATGACCACAGCAGTTGAGTCCTATAGTGCTCACAGCCATTTTTTTAAGATGTTTGTTGACTTGGCAGAATGGCTGAGAGATGCGCCTACTCAACTTGAATAATTATCCTTTAAAATATTGCTAGGTACGGTCGAGGCTGTTGCGTGTGAAATGCAGTGAAGTGTACTGTTGAGGAGGAAATAAGGGGCTTGCAATAGCTGTAGCGCACGATACCGTAAGCTGCGATGACTGCTATCTGCGCCGCTCGCTGCTGACAAATAAGATAACTCTCGTTCTATCTGGAATGACCTTCACCAATCAAACTCTCCCTACGCCTTGATGAAGTCAAGGATTCTTATTGGCTCCTTGTCTAACTATTGGCGCGGTACACCGGTCAGATAAACAGTCCAACACGATGCCACTCAAAAATTCGATCGCAGGCGTTTTACTATAACTCTGTCCATTCACACCGCACAATAAGTGTGTCAGCCAACACAATGAACAACGCTTAATCGCAAGGACTCAGTATAGAGAGTCGCACTTCGATTCGCTCTCGACAGAGGTGCTCTCCCAGTGAAGTACTGACGAGAGACTTGTCCCTCGATCCAAGAGCGACAACGAAACGGCGCCTTTCCACGCCAGACGTTAAGGGGCATATCTTTCGGTCTCTTCCATTACGCCTTCAGCTCATGGCGTCGGAAATATCTTGTGCCAGTCAGCATTGCCCTTCTAAAATGGGAGAATGACGTTTCGTCAATCCGGAAATCTGTAGTATCAGCGTTTGGCGTTTGCTGTCTTCCTGTGAAAATCTCTGAAACTGCGTGCTATGTGTAAAGAATGCGTAGGCTGGCCGCTCCCACACAATGTGGCGGAATTTTCTCTTAAGCCCTCAGACACACACTGTCCGCTCCACGGGCGGCCACCGGCCGACGTAGATGGGTTGGGACCGGCCTCCTGGCGTGCAGTTGCCTCTCCCGAACTAAAAGCTCCTGTGACCGTCGTGTCTTGAATGTGTGTGTGTACGCCAGTCTCGAGTATTTCAACCACGGTGCGCACTTGCGATTTATTAGTTATTTGCATATCTGTTAGATGAATTCATACAACATTGACTTATGGAGTTTGGGTTCGAATGAAGGAATATGACTGTGAGGGCGGAGTATGTAAGCAATGAAGGTCGGGAGACCACGGCGTCTTACACGCATTGCATTAATTTTTTAGCACTGTAACTTAGAAAAACGTGCCACGGAATTGACATCTTTTCCAAATAGTTGCCATTTCTTTGCGGTATTTTTCAAATCTTCATCTGGATGGCCCCTTCCCCCCAAGTTCATTCCAATTTAAGAATTTTCTACTTTTGTGAGCTTCAAAAATAACTACGGGTCTGTATAACGCTTCGCTGAAACCACGACGTGCCGTGAGGCGCATACTTTGACAAGGGCTGCAGCCGCCATTTTCAGTTTGTTATGAAATTAAAAAAAGTTTCATACACGAATGTATGCACAATATATTGGTAAAACCATATTTTACTAAAAAGAAAACTTGTATAAAAATTTTTAAGCAGCACCCATTCTTCTTACCTCTCGACCAGGATTCTGTCACTATAAAGAAAACCATATTTTACTAAAAAGAAAACTTGTATAAAAATTTTTAAGTTACACCCATTCTTCTTACCTCTCGACCAGGATTCTGTCACTATAAAGAAACTCGCAAAGAAAAAGAGATTACTGTATAATCAGTTGTAACACCGTTACCGAATGTGAGTAATTGCTACAGTGAAATTTTATTATGAAGTGTTTATTCTGTACGAGTTAAGGCCTATGAATTGTTGGAGGGAAGTGGGAATTTACGATGTATACTTTGTAAATACTTAACGGTGTGTTTAAATGACAGAATTTTTTAAAATGCGTCTGTTTGGAAAAACAAAATTGTATTTAGGAAACTGGTTCATACTTAGGGATCTGGCATTGTGAAATAAATGATATGCCTTCTACTATTACAGATGATTCAAAAATGTTTGTGTTTGCTGATGACACCAGCTTGGTAGTGAAGGATATTGTGTGGAATATTGAAACAGTATCAAATAACGTAGTTCATGAAATAAGTTCGTGGCTTGTGGAAAATGATTTGTTGCTAAATCACAGTAAGACTCAGTTTTTACAGTTTCTAACTCACAATTCAACAAGAACCGATATTTTGATCAGACAGAATGGGCATATTATAAGCGAGACGGAACAGTTCAAGTTCCTAGGCGTTCGGATAGACAGTAAGCTGTTGTGTGGAAAGCCCATGTCCAGGATCTTGTTCAGAAACTAAATGCTGCTTTATTTACCATTAGAACAGTATCTGAAATAAGTGACAGTTCAAAACGAAAAGTAGTCTACTTCGCATATTTTCATACGCTTATGTCGTATGGTATTAGTTTTTGGGGCAATTGTTCTGATTCAAAGAGGGTATTTTTGGCTCAAGAACGGGCTGTTCGAGCTATATGTGGTGTAAGTTCGAGAACCTCTTGTCGACCCCTATTCAATAGTCTGGGAATTCTGACATTGCCCTCACAGTATATATTTTCTTTAATGTCGTTTGTTGTTACCAATATTGGCTTATTCCCAAGAGTTAGCAGCTTTCACTCAGTTAATACTAGGCAGAAATCAAATCTGCATGTGGAATGCACTTCCTTGACTCCTGTGCAGAAAGGAGTGCAGTACTCTGCTGCACCCATTTTCAATAAGCTACCACAAGAACTCAAAAATCTTAGCAGTAGCCCAAACACTTTTAAGTCTAAACTGAAGAGTTTCCTCGTGGCTCACTCCTATTCTGTCGAGGAGCTCCTGGAAGAGCTGAAAATTAAGCAAATTCCAGTGCTACATTGTTGATTTTCTTCATTTAAACTTACGAATTGTTATATTTCATTTTATCTGTTTCTACTATCGTGTTATAATTTCATGTATTGACTCGTTCCATGACCATGGAGACTTCGCCTTAATTTGGTCCGACGGAACAATAAATAAATAAATAAAATAAAATAAAACATAAATAAGGAAGGGGTTTGGCGCGTGAGAGAAGGTGGAAGTGGCGGTCGGTCTGAGCGGCAAGAGAGAGAGCACGGTAGGCAGTGAGTGGCCTGCAGTCGCTTAGTCGACACCGCACGCAGGTGCCGAGTGAGGCATTCAGAAACTGAATTTATGATGGAATGGCCTCGGATGTCGTTCCGGCTGTAAAATGGTGCTCTCGCATTTGGAATGGCTTTGTGAATGATTAATACGTCGCCAAGAAGAATTAAAGAGAGATTAAAACCTCCAGAAGGAGCCCTGATAGCCACTACGTGCTTGCCATCTCTGTTGTGCCACTCCTTCAGCTACTTTGGAAAACAAATGTGAATGCCGGTATGAACCAGTGTGCTTGTATGTGCTTTTGCAATAATAATTCAAGTTTTGCCAAATTTGTGTTTGAACTTTGAGACTGTCCTCTTCATGATACCAAACAGTGTCCTATCCTAAAAGTGCTAAAGACCGAGTATCCTCTTTATGAAGAAATTCAAGTTTGTTTCTATTTAAAACTGCCTAAATTTCAGTTTTAAGGTATGTAAAAGTTGCTAGATAGAGGCACATTATTTTAAACTTGTTAAAAAGCTTTATTTTGCTTTGGATTGCTACTACTTTGATTGTGCCAAAGCTTGGTGCTAGAGTATTGACACACAGAGGGGTTACGGTTACTACAAACCACACCACAAGTTGGGAAACGGGGCCAAATTTCTAGTAGTTCACTGTATAGTTGAGATATTCACAAATGTTTTATTCGTATCTTACAGAAAATAGCAGTACGGCAATAAACAGCCTTTTAAACACGCCGCTAACGGCACTCAAGTAATTTATAGCAATACAACAGTTAAAAATTTTTTTTAAAAAACACAGAAGCTAGCAGTAGGGCAATAAACAACCTTTTAAAACACGCCGCTAACAGCAATGAAGTAATTTATAGCAATACAACAATTTTTAAATAAATTAAAGAACGTTAGCAAACAGCCTACTAAAGTAAATACAGAACTTTGTTAATAAGGTATGGTGAGGTAGTGAAGCTACCAATACCGCCATTAAAAAAATTAAACAGATCTCAGCAAATACACGATTAATGGCAATAAAAGGAATTTACAAACTTGGAGGAATTAAAAAAAATTAAACAAAAGTGTCCTAGAATATCATTAGAACATAACAGATATGACGGACCCGTGTAAGGCGGCCACAAATCACCCACTCTGGGATGCTCAGGCTAGGCAGAATACTGACCAATTTAAATACGCCCGTAAACACAATTTCCACTCAGGCTGGTCACTGCACCGACTTTTAGACAGCGAAAACTTGTAATAAGATGGCTTAACTTGCTGACAGAATTAGAGCTAACCTCGTGCAAGGAAACATTACACCACACAGTCGTGTATGAGCGACCACATGATCACCCAACAAGAAGCATGAATTTACTCATAACCCACGACAGAATAGCTAAACAATTAAACTGCCGAAACTACACCTCCCATCGGGCAGTAACGAGAGGAGGAGGAAAGATCACTGTCTCCAGTTACACCGGTGCCAGGGACGGGAAACCCGATCGGCGGAGGCCACAAGGCAGAAGAGACACTGGTTACATAAACTTATTACTTAATGATTGAACCTCCCACTAACTTAACTTGCAATTATGCTCGAACAGGCAGTACACGACCTCCGATGGCAAGGATCCACACATCCGACCGCGCACGCGTCGCCACCGTACCCAACACGCCACGGTCACGCGACAACAAGATCTGTCACCGGAGGTCGCGTCTTCTCTGCAACGTTGATGTACAGTGACTGCTCCTTCATGTTAGGTGTCTCCTTTTAAACTCTAGTGCTGAAACGGAGGATTTAAAGAAGCTTGTTAACGTCCCACCAAGGCGATATGAACAGCAACTATTCGTGGGGCGATTCTGTATACAACCAACACGCGGGGAGCTCTTCCGTCAACTCGACCCGCTCGCTACACACAACCGACATACATCACGTGGCGACTCGGTACAACCGACCACGCCTGCTTCGCTCTGGAGAGCCATACTGCCCTCCCGTGTCCACCACACTCTCTCTGCACACAACGCCCCTACTTACACCCCACCACACTAGGTTACAAACGGTCAAAGATCTCACTTCCTCCATAGCAGTTTCCCGGAAGCAAAAACGCATATATCGATAGCAGAGGGGAAAGACAACTAAGCAGCCACTTAATGACAGACAACATATCAAACAAACATGTCAGGGGAAGAAAAGGAAAAAGAATGCAATCTAAATACAAGATGTAGCACGAGTCTATACACGGCTCAAGTATAAATGTTGATAATTAAATTCACTTGCTTGTTGAGTAATGAAGAGGACACACAATGCAAAACCTATTTGAAACTTTACCTTGAATTTATTTCCGAAGCTAAATAGCAATATTACAAGTGTAAATTGTTATACAACATTCAGGGCTAAATAATCATAAGTGGGGTTGTAATTCAGCATTGATGTGATGCAAATTGTTTCTGAAATGTGTGCGTAGTAGCTTTTAAAGGAAGGACAGTTTAAGGGCCCCCAGTTTAATCTTTGCTGGTAGAAAAAGGTTAATTTAAATTCGATTTTTGCTACTGAAATCTGAAACATTACTACAGTGACATAAATATGAAATGTGATAGGATAGTGTTACTTTATTGCATCTGCGATGTGTATGTGTTGGTTCAACTTGAACTCTTGTCTGCAGCAACTTAGTCTCGTGAGGTCCTTGAGAACATTTATTGCTGAATTAGTTGAAGGTTGAGGTAATGACCGATATTAATAAGTCTCCTGTACATTGCTGCAACTGATTATATGCACAGCTGATAACTACTGCTACCCACTATGCAGTTCTGCTGGTTGCTGTATGTATGTATGTATGCGTCCATTGCACTTTACAAGAAAGAATTTATGATAGCCCCTTTTATATATATATATATATATATATATATATATATATATATATATATATATATATATATCCTTAGCCATTTTGCACTTCCTGCCGATCTCATTTTTGAGACGTCTGTATTCCATTTTGCCTGCTTCATTTACTGCATTTTTATATTTTCTCCTTTCATCAATTAAATTCAATATTTCTTCTGTTACCCAAGGATTTCTACTAGCCTTTGTCTTTTTACCTATTTGATCCTCTGCTGCCTTCACTAATTCATCCCTCAAAGCTACCCATTCTTCTTCTACCGTATTTCTTTCCCTCATTCCTGTCAATTGCTCCCTTACGCTCTCCCTGAAACTCTGTACAACCTCTGGCTCTTTTAGTTTATCCAGTTCCCATCTCCTTAAATTCCCAACTTTTTGCAGTTTCTTTAGTTTTAATCTACAGGCTATAACCAATAGATTGTGGTCAGAGTCCACATCTGCCCCTGGAAATGTCTTACAATTTAAAACCTGGTTCCTAAATCTCTGTCTTACCATTATATAATCTATCTGAAACCTGTCAATATCTCCAGGCTTCTTGCATGTATACAGCCTTCTTTTATGATTCTTGAACAAAGTGTTACCTATGATTAAGTTGTGCTCTGTGCAAAATTCTACCAGGCGGCTTCCTCTTTCATTCCTTTGCCCCAGTCCATATTCACCTTCTACGTTTCCTTCTCTCCGTTTTCCTACTACCGAATTCCAGTCAACCATGACTATTAAATTTTCATCTCCCTTCACTATCTGAATAATTTCTTTTATTTGAACATGCATTTCTTCAATTTCTTCGTCATCTGCAGAGCTAGTTGGCATATAAACTATACTACTGTAGTAGGTGTGGGCTTCGTATCTATCTTGGCCACAATAATGCGTTCACTATGCTGTTTGTAGTAGCTTACTCGCATTCCTATTTTCCTATTCATTATTAAACCTACTCCTGCATTACCCCTATTTGATTTTGTGTTTATAACCCTGTAGTCACCTGACCAAAAGTCTTGTTCCTCCTGCCACCGAACTTCACTAATCCCCACTATATCTAACTTTAATCTATCCATTCCCCTTTTTAAATTTTCTAACCTACCTGCCCGATTAAGGGATCTGACATTCCACGCTCCGATCCGTAGAACGCCAGTTTTCTTTCTCCTGATAACGACATCCTCTTGAGTAGCCCCGTTTGGAGATCCGAATGTGGGACTATTTTACCTCCGGAATATTTTACCCAAGAGGACGTCATCATTATTTAATCATACAGTAAAGCTGCATGCCCTCGGGAAAGATTACGGCCGTAGTTTCCCCTTGCTTTCAGCCATTCGCAGTACCAGCACAGCAAGGCCGTTTTGGTTATTGTTACAAGTCCAGATCGGTCAATCATCCAGACTGTTGCCCCTGCAACTACTGAAAAGGCTGCTGCCCCTCTTCAGGAACCACACGTTTGTCTGGCCTCTCAACAGATACCCCTCCATTGTGGTTGCACCTACGGTACGGTTATCTGTATCGCTGAGGCACGCAAGCCTCCCCACTAACGGCAAGGTCATGGTTCATGATATATATATATATATATATATATATATATATATATATATATATATATATATATATACCTTATTCTTTGTATATAAAGAATAAGGTTTTCATCTTATAACAATACCTCCACTAACAGTTAATTATTTGAAAAATTATCAAGTAGCGCGCTCAAAGTATGATCTTTTTAATGCGCAACTAAAAGGTCTTTAATGTGGCAGGTATTGCTTCGCCAATTGATTACGGTCACTGAAGAACATTAAGAATAATATGACTTATCTTGTATTTGAAATCCAACGACGCTCTCGCTCAGGCTTTGGCTCGTAATTAAAAATGTTGTCTAGGTAGTATGACTATCGCTGTTGGTGCGAAAGGCACTCGGATGTTAATTACGCCAACTTGAAGAATTTTCACAAAAATTCACATTTATTAAACTTTTTATACTTTCGCATGCTCAAAACGTTACTTCATCGGACAATTTCGCAGCCGTTACTGCTCTTAATAAAGCTCACAACATTTTTCATTCTCCACTCATCTTTTCACTTGCAACACAAAGTCAAGACTGTTCATATTCAACACAAAAACTTGACTACTCTGAACGCTTCCGTGACAAAAGTCACGGGGCAGCATAAAAGATAACAATAAGTACAAAGATATTCACACTAGATATTATATCGATTTCAACATCTCAAAATATCGACGTACATACATATAAAAATGAAATCAAATTTGATTAGAGTGAAAAATATGAGACATTACGTAGAAAAATATTCATATAATCTACGGTATCGAAAAATAGAGTTGGCGGGAGGTAATGGTTTCGCAAATAAAGAACCATTACAGCCTTATTATGCCTAATTAGAATGGCGACCTTTTTTTGTTTTCATTTGCGTAAATTTTCACTACTTTCGTTATTTTCTAAATTATAGTCTTTTGCTTTCTACTAATTATCTCAATAATAAGTTCACGTTCGATATCATCTATCCGTTAGGTTAATGCACGGTCAAACTTTTCAAAATTCCTCCCACAGGGTAGTTCTTACTGCATCTTATGGTCATATTTGGCATGTTACATTGCACGGTAGTGTTATACTACCCTGTGTAAAGAAAAAGTCAGTCACTCTGGAGTACCTTTGCCAGGTAGCACGATAGCGTTATACGGTGTAAAATAAAGCACAGCACTACACACGGTGTTACAAAAAGGAACGGCCACACTTTCAGGAAACGTTCCTCACTCACAAAGAAATAAAATATGTTATGTGGACATGTGTCCGGAAACGCTTACTTTCCATGTTAGAGCTCATTTTATTACTTCTCTTCAAATCATATTAATCATGGAATGGAAACACATAGCAACAGAACGTACCAGCGTGACTTAAACACTTTGTTACAGGAAATGTTCAAAACGTCCTCCGTTAGCGAGAATACATGCATCCACCCTCCGTCGCATAGACTCACTGATGCGCTGGTGCAGCCCTGCAGAATGGCGTATTGTATGACAGCCATGCACAATACGAGCACGAAGAGTCTCTACATTTGGTACCGGGGTTGCGTAGAAAAAGAGCTTTCAAATGCCCCTATAAATGAAAGTCAAGAGGGTTGAGGTCAGGAGAGCGTGGAGGCCATGGAATTGGTCCGTCTCTACCAATCCATCGGTCACCGAATCTGTTGTTGAGAAGCGTACGAACACTTCGACTGAAATGTGCAGGAGCTCCATCGTGCATGAACCACATGTTGTGTCGTAGTTGTAAGGGCACATGTTCTAGCAGCACAGGTAGAGTATCCCGTATGAAATCATGGTGGTGAATCGAGGAAGTACAGTACATACTGACGAAGGAATGTTTCCTGAAATATTGGCCGTACCTTTTTGTAACACCCTGTAGACACACAGATGCTGTGTGAAACGCGTTTGGCTGTCCAAAGAGCAATGCGTGAAGCCTTCAACGACTTCCATAGCAGAATATTGCCAAATTATTTTTCACAAAAGCCAACGGAATTCCGGTCGTGTGTAAAGGCTCTGTTTTCAAGGGTTCTTTTAAAAAGCAAAACTTAGGAGAACTGCCACAAGTAATTCTTGGGGCATTGAAAAGATGAATGAAATAGGTATTAGTGTCAGTGGTGTCGAGAAACAGCTGAAATCGTTAAAACTGAACAAAGTTCCAGAGCCTGATGGAATCCATATTGGATTCCACACTGAATTTACGGCTAAGTTAGACCATCATCTGACTACTATCTATCGTAGATCCCTCGAACGAAAAACCGTGCCCAGTTCTCGCGAAAAGGCACAGGTCACATCCGTTTACAAGAAGGGTGGTAGAACTAACGTCCACTATCCTTGACAGTTACTTGTTGTAGAATCTTAGAACGTATTCTAAACTCAAACATCATGAGGTATCCTTAACAGAATAATCTTCTCCATGCCAACCAGCATGGATCATGTGAAACCAAACTAGAACTTTTCTCATATGACAAACTGAAATCTTTTCATTCAGGTAGATGCTGTATTTCTTCATTTCCGAAAAGCATTTGGCTCAATAGCACACCTATCGTTATTGTCAAAGCTACTATCATATGGGGTACCAAGTGAAATTTCTGACTGGATTAAGAACTTTTTGATAGGGAAGACACAGCATGTTATCTTTGAAGAAGAGCCATCGACAGATGTAGAAGTAACTTAGTGTGTGCTCCAGGAACGTGTGAGGCGACCCTTGCTGTTAGTGTTAATTATTAATGACGTTGCAAACATCATTGATAGTAACCTGAGACTTCCTGCATATGATGCAGTCCAAAATTAAGCCGAGTCTGAAAGAAACTGCATTAATATTCAGTCAGATCTTGATTAGAATTAAAGGCGGTGCAAAGATTGGCAACGTGCTTTAAATGTTCACAAATGTAAAATTGTGCATTTCACAAAACGAAAAAGTGTGATATCCTATGACTATAACATCGATGAGGCACTGCAGGCATCGTCCAACTTATACAAACGCCTGTGTGTACACCTTGTATGGATCTGAAATGAAATTTTCACATATGTTCAGTTATGGATAAAGCAGGTGGTTGACTTCGGCTTATTGATAGAATACTGGGGAAGAGCTGTCAGTCTAGAAAGAGATTTCTTGCAAATCACTCGTGCAACCGGTTCTGGAATACTGGTCAAGTGTGTGGGACTCGTACCAAATAGGGCTAACACGGAATGTTGAACGTATACAGAGAAACACACCAAGAATAGTCACAGCTTTGTTTGATCCTTGGGAACTGTCACAGAAATACTGAAGAAACTGAACTTGCAGACTCTTGAAGAAGAACTACCCCGATTCAGTCTAGTAACGAAACTATAGCAATTACAGCCGTCGCTCCCAAAAATTCTTTTGGCCGGGTTTCGGCATTACTATGAGTGCCTTCAGCAGAAGCAAAACATTAAAACTGGCATGTCAGATATAAAATAAATACACTATTGGCCATTAAAATTGCTACACCACGAAGATTACTTGCTACAGACGCGAAATTTAACCGACGGGAAGAAGATGCTGTGATATGCAAATGATAGCTTTTCAGAGCATTCACACAAGGTTGGAGCCGGTGGCGACACATTCAACGTGCTAACATGAGGAAAGTTTCCAACCGATTTCTCATACAGAAGCAGCAGTTCACCGACGTTGCCTGGTGAAATGTAGTTGTGATGCCTCGTGTAAGGAGGAGAAATGCGTACCAACACGTTTCCGACTTTGATAAAAATCCAATTGTAGCCTATCGCGATTGCGCTTTATCGTATCGCGGCAAAGCTGCTCGCGTTGTTCGAGATCCAATGACTGTTAGCAGAATATGGAATCGGTGGGTTCAGGAGGGTAATACGGAACGTCGTGCTGGATCCCAAAGGCGTCGTATCACTAGCAGTCGAGATGTCAGGCAAGTTATCCGCATGGTTTATCCACGTCTCGATCCCTGAGTCAACAGATGAGGACGTTTGCAAGACAACAACCATCTGCACGAACAGTTCGACGATGTTTGCAGCAACATGGACTATCAGCTCGGGGACCGTGGCTGCAGTTACCCTTGACGAGACGAGGTACTGGAGGAAGTAATGCTGTGACGACGGGGTACCTCAGATGGTAGACCACTTGTCCGCGAAAGGCAAAGATCCCGAGTTCGAGTCACGGTCTGGCACACTGTTTTAATCTGCCAGGAAGTTTAATCTCCTTAAAACTTAAGTGTTCTTCGAACTCGCCTGTAGCAAATCTAGCAGCCCGTCTTTTATTTGCATCGATCTCTTCCTTCAGTCCAACCTGGTACGGATCCAAAACATCCGAGCCGCACTCAAGAATGGGGTGCCACCACCGTCTTATATGCGCTCTCCTTCATATATGACCCACTCTTTCCTAAATGTCTCCCAATAAACCAGTGTCGACTATTCCTGGAGGTGTCAAAAGAGGGGGTGAATTGTGGTTATGAGAGGGTCGAACGGCTTTCCCATCATGTGACACGTTTGTGGCGGCACTGAGCAGAATTTTGGTAAAATGTGACGCAAATTTGACATCATAAACGTATCTTACATGTGTTACGAATTTCTGAACTCTGGCCTTTTTGTCACACATGTCGACACGTTGCTAACCGAAAATGGCTCTGAGCACTAGGGCACTTAACATCTGAGGTCATCAGTCCCAGAGAACTTAGAACTACAGTGGAAACTCGATTAATCGTCATCTTCGGGACCGTGGTCGTGACGGTTGAGCGAATAGATGGATAACAGAAACACTGTATTCCTCCAAAACATAACCTCACTCAATTATTTTATGTTTGGACACGTATCACTCTCACAGTAATATAATAATATTTCGAAGCGAAAACAAATTAAACACGATTGTAATAGCAAATAAAACTATTTATTACATGATAAAAACATCCCTACAGTAGCTACAAAAGCTGCAAAATTCGTGATATACAGTACTGTACTGTACCATAAACTTACAGGTGAAATAGTTTATCTGGCTTGGAAATAGTCGGTCAATTTCTTCTGCCTTTCTGATGTTCGAGCTTTCACCACATCAATATTTCGTATTTTTCGGAGCAGTAGTGCCTGCGTTGCATTAGCCTCTTCTTGACTTTCAAACCATTCTATACACTTGGACAGCATTGTTTCGGCCACTGAATGGCTAATAGTTTGTTTTTCTTCATGGTTTGAACACTCGTCTTCATCAGCCCCTTCTTCTTCTTTGGTGGCACTTACGCTGGCAACAATTTCGTCGTCACTCAAAATTTGAAAACCCCCGCCCACTTTGTCACATTCTAAACACTCTGATACTTCTTCTGACGTCAAACTTGTGCTGATTTGTAAATTATTGCACGAACTGACCATCTCGTCAACCGTCACACACTCAGGTTCCTCCGATTCTTCACCTCTAGGTTGAGGCCAAAGTTTATTCCAGCTGTTCTTGAGATCTGATACTGACAAATCACTCCATGAACTGGCAACATTGAAAATGGCATCTTTAACACTGTAAGACCTCCAAAACTGTTTTACAGATGTTGATTCATCAGATGAGAGCAAACTTTCGATAAATATTTTTCTATAACGACGTTTCATGTTTTCGATGATTCCCCGATCCATGGGTTGTATAAGTGAAGTTGTGTTTGCTGGAAGGAAGAGACATGTTATGTTGCCGTCATCACTTTTCATTTCACAAGTAGGGTGCGTTGGGGCATTGTCTAATAGCAATAGTGCTTTCTGTGGCAACTTTTCTTCGCCCAAATGTGCTATGACTTGAGGTACAAATTGTTTGTGAAACCATTCAGAAAAAATTAATTGATCCATCCAAGCACTCTTCTGGTCGTAGTATTGTGCAGGGAGAGCATTCAAATTCAAGTTCTTGAATGCACGAGGTTTTCTTGATTTCCCTATCACAAGTAGAGGTAGCCTATGACTGCCGGTCGCATTTGCGCAAACCATAGTAGTTGTGCGATCTTTTTGTACTTTGAAACCTGGAGCAGCTTTTTCAGAGAGTGATGCTAATGTCTTTTGTGTTAAAGCCTTCCAATGAAGCCCAGTTTCATCACAATTGTAAACTTGCTCCCTAAAAAGATTCAATTCAGCCATTTTTTCTTTAAATTGTTCCCGGAACTCAGCAATTACAGAGCTATCCGCACTGAGTTTCTCTCCACTGATATCAAGTTGGCGAATGCCATGACGAAATTTAAACTTGTCAAGCCATCCGATACTTGCTTTAAAACACGAGTCACCATCAAGTTTGTTGTTCATTTCAACAGCCTTGGCCATTATTATAGGCCCTGAAAGCGGAATCCCCTGACTTCTTGCTTATATAAATCATCGGTACATTGCAGTGTCCAATTCATCATGTTTTGCAGGTTTCATTGTCTTTCTTGTTCACACATCTCCATCCATGCTCTGCATTGTTGACACATGTTGTTCTATTTTATCAGCATCACGTTTTATATCGTTAACTGTTGTTCTTCCAATACCATAAATCAGCGCTACACGTGTCGCAGTTTAGCCCTTTCTTAATCGTTTTATAATTTCAAGTTTTTGATTAAGTCCTAAAACAACACGTTTACGTTTTTCAGACATTTTCTCAAGTCACTGTATCACACACATCTGCACTAAATACGGTAGCGTAAATTATTAGTCAGTAAAGCTTATTAAAGTGGAAAACACGTAACACGGCACAGCCCGCTAGATACACTGCGACAATTACAGTATTCTCGCCACAACTGGAAACCGATCCAGTGGTGATTGTTGACTCACAAGTGAAACAAAGACAAGAAAAGGGGGAGGTGTGTTAAAGTGCGCGTCATTTATGTTGGCGGCCGAGTTTAGGTTCGTTCTGCGCATCTGACGTCACAAAACACAGTCAGCCAATGAACAGAGAACGACGTTGCCAGATCTCGACTGCAGTGCAAAGCACGGACGAGTGTCCTCAGTTTTAGAAATGTTCAGTCATAAATAAAGTAATCGAGTAAAAGCAATGTCTTGATAGCAGACTTTCTTTTATAGAATGTTTGGAAAAAGCATTCTTTATACCAATTGCTTCATATTCTATTAATTAATTAAACCAAACAAGCAATAAGACTTCTAACTCAGACGATAGCAAGGAAAGGTGTGTGTATCAATCTCACGAACCGCTTTTTCGCAATAAAGAACAGCGATAATTGTTTATTTCCTATTTTACTTCGACGAAACGTCAGTAATTCATGGTCATACCGACACTATTTATCAGTATTTTGCGTGACTTGTTAGATTCCTCATGGAATTTTGTTGCCAGACGAGTTGGGTTAGCATAACGGTCAAGGTGTTGGGCTATTAAGCGAGAAGTTCGAGTTCAAACCGTGTGTGGTGCTTAAAAGTTTTCTTTATTTAAAAACAATATTGAAGTGCTTACTTCACGAATTTTATTCGTTTGAATGCAATATTTGAAATTTCTAGTGCTTTGTCTCTTCATTAACCCTTGACTTGTTAGAATCCTCATGGAATTTTGTTGCCAGACGAGTTGAGTTAGCATAACGGTCAAGGTGTTGGACTATTAAGCGAGAAATTCGAGTTCAAACCGTGTGTGGTGCTTAAAAGTTTTCTTTATTTAAAAAATAAAACCTTTTTTTTTACAGTCGCGAAAGATGGAATACTTCTCGATATTACATATGACACCTATGTGGTACTTAAATCAAATGAGATGTTGTTATACAGTAAATTTTATATGAAATTTAGGTATCTTGTCCACATTTCATTCTCAACATTGTGGCAACTAAAATCGACCATACGGAAAGTATACTCTATGGAATTTTACCTCTGCAAAATTTCGTGCAATGGTTTACTACATTTAATGCTGCATAATAACTGCGTTGAACATCGAAACAAAATTAAGTCATTTATGGGGGGATGGTATCAGTCAAGAAGATGTGTATAAATCAAATTTTTGGGCCAAATTGTTTTTGTGGAATCGAATGATAAGAGTGTCAAAGCAGTCGGAACACCATGTGTATGCACAGGCGAGCAGTGCAGCGACAAAATCGCGCACAGCGCGGAATGCGGGGAGCACGTCTCTGTAGCAGCGAAAGGGTTAATGCGGCCGTGGTGGCTTTACTTCATAAACTGCGCGTAAGTTTGCGAACTATACTATGCTATGGCGCTGCTTCTCTTGGCGCGTGTGTCGTGTGCAACTGGCAACGCAGCAATCTCCCGCGCCTTGGCGGGTATGCGCGAACCGACAAGATAAAAGAATTGAACTATAGCACGTCAACTGATGGTCATATTTTATGTACCATTCTACGGCGGGCGGGTACATTCACTTCCCACTAAATTAGAGCAAATAAACAAAGCGAAAGCGTCACTGCACCTTTGAGCATTCTGTTATTACCTTATTATAATGCTGTTACAGCAGTGACGGTTAACAGAAACTGACGGTTTAAAGAGTGACGGTAATTCGAGTTTTTACTGTACTTTAACCTAACTAACCTAAGGACATCAGACACATCCATGCCCGAGGCAGGATTCGAACCTGCGACCGTAGCGGTCTCGCGGTACCAGACTGAAGCGCCTAGAACCGCTCGGCCACGCTGGCCGGCTCGACACGTTGCTGTTCGAAACGCCGTCGACACTGAAGCTACGTCACAGGGCGCCACGCTTCTGCACCGTCACTGAGGAAGGCTGTAGGCAGCTTAGAGACAAATTTAAAACGTCCGACATCGCTGTGGCCGGAAAAAGATCCTGCAGGAAAGGGGACCAACGATGGCTGGAGACAATCGTTCAACGCAACGGGTGTCGCGTCCAATATTATTACAGAGTGGCTCCAGGAATACTTCCGCTGGCCACCAAACTCCCCAGACATTAACATTATTGAGAATTTTTGGCATTCCTTGCAACCTACTGTTCAGAAGAGGTCTCCACCCCCTCGTAGTGTAACGGATTTCTGGACAGCCCTGCAGGATTCGTGGTGTCAGTTGCCTCCAGCACGACTTCAGACGTTATTCGACTCCATGCCACGTCATATTTCGGCACTTCTGCGTGCTCGCCGTGGGCCATACACGATATTTGGCAAGAGTACCAGTTTCTTTGTCTCTACAGTGCATGTCGCAATAGGAGTCATTTACGGGATGTCCAAAAAGTGGTAGTTTATTTCTGTTGCGCAGTGTACTTTGCGGTGTCACTACAAGACCAATCATTTTCATAACAAAGGTCGTAAAGCAATTGATATCAGTTTCGGCATACTTGCATGCTGTATTCGTGGTATTGAAATTTCCATGGTGAGCAATACAGGGTGTTCCATTGATAGTGACCGGGCCAAATATTTCACGAAACAAGCATCAAACGAAAAAACTGCCAAGAACGAAACTCGTCTAGCTTCAGTGGGAAAACCAGATGGCGATATGGTTGGCCTGCTAGATGGCGCTGCCATAAGTCAAACGGATATCAACTGCGTATTTTTTTAGATAGGAACCCCCATTTTTATTACATATTCGTGTAATACGTAAAGAAATATGAATATTTTAGTTGGACCACTTTTTTCGCTTTGTGATAGATGGCGTTGTAATAGTAACTAACGTATAAGTACGTTGTATCACGTAATATTCCACCAGTGCGGACGGTATTTGCTTCGTGATACATTACCCGTATTAAAAAGGACTGTTTACTAATTACGGAAAAGGTCGATATCGTGTTGATGTATGGCTATTGTGATCAAAATGCCCAACGGGTGTGTGCTATGTATGCTGCTAGGTATTCTGGGCGACATCATCCAAGTGTCCGGACCGTTCACTGGGTAGTTACGTTATTGAAGGAAACAGGAAGTGTTCAGCCACGTGTGAAACGTCAACCACGACCTGCAACGAATGATGGTGCCCAAGTAGGTGTTTTAGCTGCTGTCGCGGCTAATCCGCAAATCAGTAGCAGACAAATTGCGCGAGAATCGGGAATCTCAAAAACGTCGGTGTTGAGAATGTTACATCAACATCGATTGCACCCGTACCATATTTCTATACACCAGAAATTGCACGGTGACGACTTTGAACGTCGTGTACAGTTTTGCCACTGGCCACAAGAGAAATTACGGAGTTTTTGAACGCGTTCTATTTAGCGGCGAAGCCTCATTCACCAACAACGGCAACGTAAGCCGGCATAATGTGCACTATTGGGTCACGGAAAATCCACCATGACTGCGACCAGTGGAAGATCAGCGATATTGGTGGGTTAATATATGGTGCGGCATTATGGGAGGAAGGATAATTGGACCCAATTTTATCCATGGCAATGTAAATGGTGCAATGTATGCTAATTTCGTACTTCATGTTCTAGCGATGTTACTACAAGATGTTTCACTGCATGACAGAATGACGATGTACTTCCAACATGATGGATGTTCGGCACATGGCTCACGTGCGGTTGAAGCGGTATTGAATAGCATATTTCATTCCCCTGCTTTTGCCCAAGTAACTTCCATATTACATATTACCTTTGAGTTATTGTTTGTTGGCTATTTTATAAAACGTTGGTGTCAATATATTTTATAGAAATTCCTGCTTTGAAAGAAAAAATAAATTAACTTATTATTGGTCCAACAAGCCCCCCCCCCCCCCCTCTTAGGCTTCCACGCTATAGAAAATTTCCCGTAGTAGGATTTCGTGTTTCTCATCTCTACAACAATGCAAGTTAGTTTCTTGTTGGTTGGTATTCTTGATATTCACAACAATTGGTTTACTTCCAGAGGAAGTGATTGTTGATGTCAGTCAGCTGTTATTTATCTTGTAAACTTGCAGTGAGTTAGTGCAGTTCCCAACACGTAGGCTTCCAGTAACTGTGGTGTCCTACACAGCAAAAACGAAACCAAGTAAAAACTTACTGATGTTTGGCAACAGTGCACCAAGATAAAGGCACTGTTGGAGGAGGGAAGAATAAAACCGAGATGAATGCATATTATAATTTCAGTAAAGGTGGAATTGATACCATTGATCAAATGGCGCATATGTACACCTGCAAGAGGAGAACAAAGAGATGGCGTCTACCTGTATTTTACTCTCTCATCGACATTTGTGCTATCAATGCAACCACCATATACATCCAGCAACATCCAGGATGGAACGAAAAGAAACACAACAAACGGAAACTTTATCTTCTGCAAGCTGGGATGGAACTAGTGAAATTGCGGGTAGAAGAAAGAAGTGCCAATGCAAGAGGGTCGTCTAACCAAATTGTTCAATCAATGGAGACTATCAAAGAAGTGACAACGGAAGCACGTCAGCCTCTTGCAGGGAAAGGTCAGTGCCATATTTGTGTAAGGAAAGCTAAAACAAAGAAGCATAAGTACAACAATCTAAGTGAACCTAAACAGTATTGTGGACAGTGTCATAAAGATGTGTGTAACACACATTCAGAAAAATTTGTGAAGTGTGTCTCTTGCCTTGAAGTATTTTGTACTGCAGTATGTCAATTTTTAATTCACTCAATCCAATACTTATAACAATTAACGAAATTTATAAACCGATGCCTTAGTTAAAATACTTAAACCATTTTAAAAGTTGTAATTTTTCGTCAGTGAGCTTATTTAATACCTGTGGGGCAGCCAAACCCCCCCCCCCCCCCCCCTCCACCCTTACGCATGAAAGTTAGAACAAAAGGCTTGGGCGTCCTAGGGTTATGTGAGATATTTGGCCCGGTCACGATCAGTGCACCACCCTGTATACTAAAATTTTATGTCGACCCATCCACGTACGAAGAGAGTAATATCAGAGTGAACCACTCGCTCCGTCACGGTTCCCAGCGGCGGGCTGCACGTCACTTGTCACGGGCTGGAACAGCTGATAACGGGCGGCGGTCAGCTATCAGCAGGCGGCGGCGATGCGGGCCCACAGCACGGGCCTGCCTGTATACGCGGAGCAATGGCCGGCTAATAGGGCGGCGGCAGCGGTGGCGGCCGCACAAAGGCCTTGGTCGACGCCGGCCACTCCACGGCCTCTGGTCGCCGCGGTCGATACCGGCCCGCGGGGGTTCCCCGCTCTCCCCAGCTGCCCGGAAACCGCGGGCGCGACTGCCCCAGTCCGAGGGCGAGAAAACTGTATAGCGAGCCATTACGTGTCGTAAGGTTTTCGTATGTGCCATTGTACACACACTACTGGCCATTAAAATTGCTACAATAAGAAGAAATGCAGGTGATAAACGGGTATTCATTGGACAAATACATTAAACTACAACTGACATGTGATTACATTTTCACTCAGTTTGGGTGCATAAATCCTGAGATATCAGTACGATGAACATCCACCTCTGGCCGTAATAACGGCCTTGATACGCCTGGACATTGAGTCAAACAGAGCTTGGATGGCGTGTACAGGTACAGCTGCCCATGCAGCTTCAACACGATACCACAGTTCATCAACAGTAGTAACTGGTGTATCGTGACGAGCCAGTTGCTCGGCCACCATTAACCAGACGTTTTCATCTGGTGAGACATCTGGAGAATGTTCTCGCCAGGGCAGCAGTACAACATTTCCTGCATCCAGAAAGGACCTGCAACATGCGGTCGTGCATTATCCTGCTGAAATGTACGTTTTTGCAGGGATCTTATGAAAGGTTGAGCCACGGGTCGTAACACATCAGAAATGTAACGTCCACTCTTCAAAGTTCCGTCAATGCCAACAAGAGGTGACTTATACGTGTAACCAATTGCACCCCATACCATCACGCGGGGTGATACGCCAGTATGGCGATGACGAATACATGCTTCCAATGTGCGTTCACCGCGATGTCGCCAAACACGGATGCGACCGTCATGATGCTGTAAAGAGAATCTGGATTCATCTGAAAAAATGACGTTTTTCCATTCGTACACCCACGATCGTCGTTGAGTACACCATGGCAGGCGCTCATGTCTGTGATGCACCGGCGAGGGTAACCGCAGCCATGGTCTCCGAGCTGATAGTCCATGCTGTTGCGTCCGCAGATCGTGGTCGTGAGGTAACGTTCTCGCTTCCCGGGCACGGGTCCCCAGGTTCGATTCCCGGCGGGGTCAGGGATTTTCTCTGCCTCGTGATGACTGACTGTTGTGTGATGTCCTTTGGTTAATTGGCTTTAAGTAGTTCTAAGCTCTAGGAGACTGATGACCATAGATGTTAAGTCCCATAGTGGTCAGAGCCATTTGAACCATGGTGTTGCAAAATTCGTCGAACTGTTGTCTTGCAAACGTCCCCACCTGTTAACTCGGGGATCGAGACGTGGTTGCTCGATCCGTTACAACCATGCGGATAAGATGCTTATAATCTCTACTGCTAGTGATACGAGGCCGTTGGGATCCAGCACGGCGTTCCATATTACCCTCCTGGACCCACCGATTCCATATTCTGCTAGCAGTCATTGGGTCTCGGCAACGCGATCTGCAATGCCGCTATACCTTAAACTGCAATCGCGAGTGGCTACAATCTGACCTTTATCAAAGTCGGAAAGGTGATGGTACGCATTTCTCCACGATGCATCACAACAACGTTTCACCAGGCATCACCGGTCGACTGCTGTTTGTGTATGAGTAATCGGTTGGAAACTTTCCTCATGTCAGCACGTTGTAGGTGTCGCCACCGGTGCCAACCTTGTGTTAATGCTCTGAAAAGCTAATCATTTGGATATCGCAGCATCTTCTTCCTGTCGGTTAAATTTCACGTCTGTAGCACGTCATCTTCGTGGTGTAGCAACTTTAATGGCCAACAGTGTATTTCAACTTTGCTGTACTGAGGTAAAGTCCCGTCAGCGCGCTGCACTAGTGACAGACAAATTCCGTGTTCAGTATTATCTGTGATTCGCTTTGTCCCTCGTCAGTAGCGCAGAGCTAGGGCATTCTTATTTAAGGCATAGTAGAGGGCAGGTGAGTTTTAGTTAAGAAGGTCTGATATTTGTGAGTCTGGGACAAATTGTCTGGAATAATAATTGAAAAGCACTAGTTTGCTTTTGTTCTACAAATTATTAACCGGTTTTCGGCTTACAAGGCCATCTTCGGACATTTACTGAGTATTAATAATAACTGGGTTAACAATAAAACTAATATTGTAGAACAAAAGCAAACTGGTGCTTTAAGCCGACCTTGGGGAAGATCAGTTTGGATTCCGTAGAAATGTTGGAACACGTGAGGCAATACTGACCCTACGACTCATCTTAGAAGAAAGGCTAAGAAAATGCAATCCTACGTTTGTAGCACTTGTAGAATTAGAGAAAGCTTTTGACAATGTTGGCTGGAATACTCTCTTTCAAATTCTGAAGGTGGCAGGGGTAAAATACAGGGAGCGAAAGGCTATTTACAATTTGTGCAGAAACCAGATGGCAGTCATAAGAGTCGAGGGGTATGAAAGGGAAGGTGTGGATGGGAAGAGAGATAGACAGGGTTGTAGCCTCTCCCCGATGTTATTCAATCCGTATATTGAGCAAGCGGTAAAGGAAACAAAAGAAAAATGAGGAGTGGGTATTAAATTCCATGGAGAAGAAATAAAAACATTGAGGTTCGCCAATGACATTGTAATACTGTCAGAGACAGCAAAGGACTTGGAAGAGCAGTTAGTACGGAATGGACAGTGTCTTGAAAGGAGGATATAAAATGAACAGCAACAAAAGCAAAACGAGGATAATGGAATGCAGTCGAATTAAGTCGGGTGATGCTGAGGGAATTAGATTAGAAAATGGGACCCTTAAAGTAGTAAAGGGGTTTTGCTATTTGGGGAGCAAAATAACTGATGGTGGTCTAAGTAGAGAGGATAGAAAATATAGACTGGCAATGGCAAGGAAAGCGTTTCTGAAGAAGAGAAATTTGTTAACATCGAGTATTGATTTAAGGGTCAGAGAGTCGTTTCCGAAAGTATTTGTATGGAGTGTAGCCAATTATGGACGTGAAACATGGACGATAAATACACTCCTGGAAACTGAAATAAGAACACCGTGAATTCATTGTCCCAGGAAGGGGAAACTTTATTGACACATTCCTGGGGTCAGATACATCACATGATCACACTGACAGAACCACAGGCACATAGGCACAGGCAACAGAGCATGCACAATGTCGGCACAAGTACAGTGTATATCCACCTTTCGCAGCAATGCAGGCTGCTATTCTCCCATGGAGACGATCGTAGAGATGCTGGATGTAGTCCTGTGGAACGGCTTGCCATGCCATTTCCACCTGGCGCCTCAGTTGGACCAGCGTTCGTGCTGGACATGCAGACCGCGTGAGACGACGCTTCATCCAGTTCCAAACATGCTCAATGGGGGACAGATCCGGAGATCTTGCTGGCCAGGGTAGTTGACTTACACCTTCTAGAGCACGTTGGGTGGCACGGGATACATGCGGACGTGCATTGTCCTGTTGGAACAGCAAGTTCCCTTGCCGGTCTAAGAATGGTAGAACGATGGGTTCGATGACGGTTTGGATGTACCGTGCACTATTCAGTGTCCCCTCGACGATCAGCAGAGGTGTACGGCCACTGTAGGAGATCGCTCCCCACACCATGATGCCGGGTGTTGGCCCTGTGTGCCTCGGTCGTATGCAGTCCTGATTGTGGCGCTCATCTGCACGGCGCCAAACACGCATACGACCATCATTGGCACCAAGGCAGAAGCGACTCTCATCGCTGAAGACGACACGTCTCCATTCGTCCCTCCATTCACGCCTGTCGCGACACCACTGGAGGCGGGCTGCACGATGTTGGGGCGTGAGCGGAAGACGGCCTAACGGTGTGCGGGACCGTAGCCCAGCTTCATGGAGACGGTTGCGAATGGTCCTCGCCGATACCCCAGGACCAACAGTGTCCCTACTTTGCTGGGAAGTGGCGGTGCGGTCCCCTACGGCACTGCGTAGGATCCTACGGTCTTGGCGTGCATCCGTGCGTCGCTGCGGTCCGGTCCCAGGTCGACGGGCACGTGCACCTTCCGCCGACCACTGGCGACAACATCGATGTACTGTGGAGACCTCACGCCCCACGTGTTGAGCAATTCGGCGGTACGTCCACCCGGCCTCCCGCATGCCCAGTATACGAACTCGCTCAAAGTCCGTCAACTGCACATACGGTTCACGTCCACGCTGTCGCGGCATGCTACCAGTGTTAAAGACTGCGATGGAGCTCCGTATGCCACGGCAAACTGGCTGACACTGACGGCGGCGGTGCACAAATGCTGCGCAGCTAGAGCCATTCGACGGCCAACACCGCGGTTCCTAGTGTGTCCGCTGTGCCGTCCGTGTGATCATTGCTTGTACAGCCCTCTCGCAGTGTCCGGAGCAAGTATGGTGGGTCTGACACACCGGTGTCAATGTGTTCTTTTTTCCCTTTTCAGGAGTGTAGTTTGGACAAGAAGAGAGTAGAAGCTTTCGAAATGTGGTGCTACAGAAGAATGCTGAAGATTAGATGGGTAGATCACGTAACTAATGAGGAGGTATTGAACAGGATTTTGGAGAAGAGGAGTCTGTTGCACAACTTGACTAGAAGAAGGGATCGGTTGGTAGCATATGTCCTGAGGCAGCAAAGGATCACCAGTAGCATGGAGAGCTGCATCAAACCAGTCTCAGGACTGAAGACCACAACAACAACAACAACATTTGCAGCATAGTAGACAGGACTTATTGCAGACATCTGGTACAGAGGCAAGGTTAGGGTCTCAATCAGAGGCTCAGACGGCTCTGCGGCCGTGTAGGCTGCAGACTCCTCGAATTGCCCCACAGGGTGGCTATGCTCCGGGTTGCGGTGAATTGGTCAGGAGTTCACTATCGGCAGGAGGCGGCTACACCGGTAGCGGACTGGGCGGTTTTTTTTAAGGTTAGAGGGTCTCTGGGAAACACAGAAGTAGCTTCAGTCACAAAGGCTGCAGGCTGAACAAGGCAAGAACGTAGGTACAGGGACCACCGGTATAGCAGTAGTAAATTGTTGTAGCTGTGTTGGGAAAGTACCAGAGCCACAAGCGATAATAGTAAGCACTGATGCTGAAATCGTTATAGGCACTGAAAGCTGCTAAATCCGGAGACAAGTTCGGACGAAATGTTTGCGAAAAACCTAACGGTTTTCCAGAATGGTAGGCCAAACACGGTTGACGATGGCGTGTTTGTTGCTGTGAGAAGTAGTTTAGCTTGTTGCGGAATTGAAGTAGATAGTTCCTGTGAGTTAGTATGGGCAGAGGTCATCATTGACTACCGGAATAAAATAATATCTGGATCATTTCATCGACCTTTCAACTCACATGACACAATTCCTGAGAGTTCAAATGGCTCTGAGCACTATGGGACTTAACATCTTGGGTCATCAGTCCCCTAGAACTTAGAGCTACTTAAACCTAACTAACCTAAGGACATCACACAACACCCAGCCATCACGAGGCAGAGAAAATCCCTGTGTTGGTCTAAGTGATACGTTCTCCACGTTTTGTCTATGGCTTTCCGAAACGAAATCGTGGGGAAGTACACGTGTGAGTAGTTTGCTACTGTTTTGATAGTTATGTTGTAAAGACTGTTCCCTGGTGTGTTAAATCACGAGCTTATTTTTAGCCAATCCAAGCAGAAGTTACCATTGCTACTTGCTTATGTGCTACTGTCCTTGTGATTGGCGTTGTTTGTCTTTTGATTGTGGGTGTGCTCGCGTTTTAAAAAAAAAATACGCCTACTATTCATAAGGGTTGTCTAGTAAGGAAATTGCTTAAGCTTTTATCACATGCTGGTCTGTTCGCCTGTCACATTGGCTTTCTATGCAGTAACTGAAGGAATGTGTATGGTGGTTCAAGATTGTAGGCTGACTAGTATTTGAACTGGTGTTGAGGTTAAGGGCGGGATCAGCATCCCACAAACCCGCACGCTGCGCGTGGTTAAATGTTCCGCTATTGGGGAGCCGGCTCTCTGTTCTTGGATATTGTAAGGATACGTGATGAGTGCACCGCTGTAGTTTTTCGCGTGCTAAATTGCGGGGTGTCGGTGGCGTCCTAGGGCTAGACTTGTGATGTATTTTATGTTGAAAGGGAATTAACTGTACCAAACGTAAGAGAGCTTTTAGTTTGTTTTAGGTCTGTACATGGAATGATGTTGATATTTTGTCGATGGCGGCAATAACTTCCTGTGTGGGGAGATCCTCTGCGGAACTTGTATTGTACTGTTGCAGTGCAGTCCGTCTGAGACGTGCTGCTTAAAACTTGGGAATGCAGTTCTGTGATATTATTTATATTACTGTTTAATCTTAAATGTCTTGGATGTAATATGGTTGTTGAGGATTATGTAATTAATTTCGATCGCTGGTTCCTTAAAGGAAGTATTTCGTTTTAAAATATGTGCTCGGTCGGAGCCTATTTAAATATGATATTAACTCATCATTCAAAATTTCTAGTCTTGCTTTCTTAAAAGGTTTTCAGTTAAATGATTGCTACTTGCCTGTTTAAATGTTTGAGTGACTTAAAGGAAAAGAATATTATTTTGTAATTTGTACTGATTGTTCCTTTTGGGTAATACCTGACTTATGTGTTCAATAAATGAGTGTCTAGTCAATGGTGATGCACTGTTCTATTGGTAGCCTAACCCTTCCACTCAAGCGCCTATTGAGCTGCTTTGTGTCGAAATTGTGTTCAGAACATCCCTCTGACCTGACAACTCAGTCCGTTTTGTAGTTTATAATTAACGTATTTTATACAATGAAGCGAGACAACACTCAAGAGAATATTAGTCATTAACCAAACGTCTCTAAGAGGACCTACGTAAAGGAGAAAATTAACCATATCACAGTGAGTAATTCAGATACTCTTGATGGGTCCTTTTTTTCTCGTCATTTTCGGGTAAAATTGCGCACTGAAAATATTACTGTCGGAGACGCGGCGTTGCTTTGAAGCCGGTGCTGCCAAGTTAGATGCCCCAAAATATTAGCAGAGCACTGCTTACGATAGCTTCTCATCCCAATTTCTGTCGTGTGCACTCAACAGTTATTTTAAATAGTGAATGTTTCCGTGCTTTCGTGAATAAGACTGTTTCATGACGGCATTTCCAGACGTTTTCCTGGTCTCGCAAGCATTTATAATACAATAATATGAAGTACTTTTGCCTCGTTAATGTAATTTTGTTAAGTGAAATATTTTTTGGGATGTTAAGTTCCTTAGTGACATAAAATGAAATATTAATACAAAGAGTGCGATGCGATATGAAAAGCCTGCTTTGTAATACCCTGTTTTCCTTAATACGGGAGGACGAAACTGATGTTAGGTCTATGTGCTCTTCCCGAAAATGATGAGAACATATTATACTATGTCTGGTCGTTTTCCAGTCTGTCCTTCTCACAGCGTTCATACGGAGAATGTTTCGAATTCAACTGATACGAAATCTAAATTAGAATGACAGAAATAAAGCAATTACAGTAAAAGTAAATAGCGCAACCAAAAGACACTTACGAATAAAATGTGATTCCTCTACACTTAAGATTATCATGAGAACGATAAATACACCCATAACTGAAGCAAAGTAGGAATTGTGATGAAACTCGTCCACCAGAATCTAATGTTTGGGTCAACAAGGTTCGTGACGTCATTACAACTCCCCTTATTATACCTTCATGTTCCCGAAAGTCGTTTTCAAAGATATAATTAACATAAAGGATAAAAAATTACAGAGTTATAAGCCATTAGATATAAAAATTGATTTTATTTGAAATTTTTTGTCTACTTATTACAATAATTTTAATTTACAGAAAGTAATTTTAAGTAAAATATTTCTTGGGAGCTAAGTTCCTCAGTGACATAAAATGGAATATTAAAATTTATTACGTTGTTTTCCGAATCTGACAAAACACAGGCATAAGCGTTATTTACGTAGTTGATACTTAAAAAGGGATGAGAGAATAATTCAAAATGGTTCAAATGGCTCTGAGCACTATGGGACTTAACTTCAGAGCTCATCAGTCCCCTAGAATTTAGAACTACTTAAACCTAACTAACCTAAGGACATCACACACATCCATGCCCGAGGCAGGATTCGAACGTGCGACCTTAGCGGCCGCGCGGTTCCAGACTGTAGCGCCTAGAACCGCTCGGCCACCCCGGCCGGGTGATAATAATTCAACTGAACCCTAGGTATGAAACTGAGCTGGTTTGACGTCTCTTCGCGATTACAAATGAAGAGATTGCTGCCCAGAAAAACGAACTTTGGTACATGTAAAAAATTTACACATGTGAGATGCAATATGGCAACTAACAGTTTATAGACATTTGATAATCTTGATGTGTAAAGTTAGATAATTTTTTTGTTTTAGAGAATATATAAAAAACTGATATTAGCACTGTCCATAATTTGTTGTTAGTACGCTTTACTCAAGTGCAACATGCAAAAATAAATGAGAAATCGGTTGCAAATTATTCTGAGATATGCTTTAACTGAAATCACATGCGTTACGTTGAGAATTTGTTAACTACGACGTAATTCTGATTATCTTAACAATATGATATCAACCAGTATAATAGTGATTTCGTTCGTAGAAAACTCCTAAACGTCTCACAGTGTCCCGGGGCAACGCCTGCGTGTTTTTCCTAGAACCATGAGGCGTGTAAAACACAATAAACAATGATAAATATTTGGCAGCTGCTGAAAAGTGCGTATCGTAAATGAGTTTGTGACACTACTGTTTATGAACACTTGAAAACATTTCTGACTCACTGCAGCGGAATTTTAGAGGTCTTACTTTAAAGTATTCACAATAGAAAAGTGTAGTACTAGTAACAGTGACGTGGGGAAAGAATATGTGTGAATGATACACCTGTGTGCAAGATTTAAGAACAAAAATAGCTTTCCCATAACGTGTCACTGACAAGTAACTTGGACCATACATAGAATAAAATGCTACAGTACAGTAATCAAATCAGGGATTTGTGATATGTACACTGACAGAATTGTTGAAATGTCCAGTAATGTTTCTAACCCGGTATTCCTTTCTACTTCACCCATTAAGTAAGAAAACTCTGTTCAACAGTGCAGTTTATCACAATCTGCTAGGTGTAAGCCCTGTGTCTATATCCTTCTAAACACTGCTACAGACTATTTTATTTTTGTTCAGTTTAATCTATTAATGAGGTGTTTTTGGCGTCAGTACACTGACTTCGTACAGAGTAGCTCACAAAACACCGAAATTTGGTACTCAAGAGATAAAAGAAATTAAACTCTTACGAATTGCTCAGAGCAGCGGATTCATATGAATACGTTGTGAGTAACTCTATAAACATTATAACTGTATTAGGAAAGTGTAAACACATCCAGATAATTACGCACTACATATGCTTGTCAGTACTCTGATAGTTACTGCCTTTAATTGTTTCTCTATATGTATTTTCCGTTCTACGCCCTAAAAGGATTAATTGTCTAGGACAACCAGACAGTAAGTCAGTCGAAAACTGTCTAAATCAGTTGAGGGACTATTACCTGCACTGGTAGAGCTCGATTCTCCTTAAGCCGGTGTCTGGTTTGAATTCAAGAAAAATCTATCCTAAAATAATATTGAATTAAGGTGTAATTGCTGTACGTTTTGTTTTCGCCAGACGCTATTTCTCAAACTTACGCCCATGAAAATCAAATTAAGTGCAATAGCATAAAACTCGTTCGTAATGGCTCTGTGGAGCTATAAAGCCGCCACTGAAAAACCTAAAGTCTACTCACGCAAATATGAATTTCATGTTTGTCATTGGTCCATCAAATGACTCTTTTATTATTCAACAACCGCCAGTTTCGCAACAACTGATTCAGGGATATCACGATAGTTCCATAATGTGCCTCTTCTTGCAGGGGCGACATAAACGTATTAATACTTTCTCTTTTAAAATTATTTAGGAAAACCAACATTATTTTCGTATCAAAGCAATTTCAGTTATTTCTGGGACTACTTCATTTTCTATCAATTCGCTAACAGAAGCTGACTCTTTAATAAATGGCAACAGATTGTACCCTTCTTGAAATAGATTCATGTACTACATATAGGATTATGAATATTTTTTGTGATGACTTTTATTAGATGCATATTCACCATAAAATTGGTAATTGACTTTTAATATACAAATAAATAAAAATGAGGTCTCAAATTTTATTTTGGTTTCCGTTTTTCGCTCATTTTTTTTTCTTTTAACCCTCTATTATTTTATCAGATTGTTAAAAGTTCTGTTATCCCCAAACCTAATCATGCTCCTCGCCCATTCAAAATACTCATAAAAATCTCGTACCACGCCATTTTTGCTCCTCGCCTATTCAAAATACTCGTAAAAATCTCGTACCACCCCATTTTTCCTCTAAAGTTAATTACAACAGCAAAAATTACACTCCAGGAAATGGAAAAAAGAACACATTAACACCGGTGTGTCAGACCCACCATACTTGCTCCGGACACTGCGAGAGGGCTGTACAAGCAATGATCACACGCACGGCACAGCGGACACACCAGGAACCGCGGTGTTGGCCGTCGAATGGCGCTAGCTGCGCAGCATTTGTGCACCGCCGCCGTCAGTGTCAGCCAGTTTGCCGTGGCCTACGGAGCTCCATCGCAGTCTTTAACACTGGTAGCATGCCGCGACAGCGTGGACGTGCACCGCATGTGCAGTTGACGGACTTTGAGCGAGGGCGTATAGTGGGCATGCGGGAGGCCGGGTGGACGTACCGCCGAATTGCTCAACACGTGGGGCGTGAGGTCTCCACAGTACATCGATGTTGTCGCCAGTGGTCGGCGGAAGGTGCACGTGCCCGTCGACCTGGGACCGGACCGCAGCGACGCACGGATGCACGCCAAGACCGTAGGATCCTACGCAGTGCCGTAGGGGACCGCACCGCCGCTTCCCAGCAAATTAGGGACACTGTTGCTCCTGGGGTATCGGCGAGGACCATTCGCAACCGTCTCCATCAAGCTGGGCTACGGTCCCGCACACCGTTAGGCCGTCGTCCGCTCACGCCCCAACATCGTGCAGCCCGCCTCCAGTGGTGTCGCGACAGGCGTGAATGGAGGGACGAATGGAGACGTGTCGTCTTCAGCGATGAGATTCGCTTCTGCCTTGGTGCCAATGATGGTCGTATGCGTGTTTGGCGCCATGCAGGCGAGCGCCACAATCGGGACTGCATACGACCGAGGCACACAGGGCCAACACCCGGCATCATGGTGTGGGAAGCGATCTTCTACACTGGTTGTACACTTCAGGTGATCGTCGAGGAGACACTGTATATTGCACGGTACATCCAAACCGTCATCGAACCCATCGTTCTACCATTCCTAGACCGGCAAGGGAACTTGCTGTTCCAACAGGACAATGCACGTCCGCATGTATCCCGTGCCACCCAACGTGCTCTAGAAGGTCTAAGTCAACTACCCTGGCCAGCAAGATCTCCGGATCTGTCCCCCATTGAGCATGTTTGGGACTGGATGAAGCGTCGTCTCACGCGGTCTGCACGTCCAGCACGAACGCTGGTCCAACTGAGGCGCCAGGTGGAAACGGCATGGCAAGCCGTTCCACAGGACTACATCCAGCATCTCTACGATCGTCTCCATGGGAGAATAGCAGCCTGCATTGCTGCGAAAGGTGGATATACACTGTACTAGTGCCGACATTGTGCATGCTCTGTTGCCTGTGTCGATGTGCCTGTGGTTCTGTCAGTGTGATCATGTGATGTATCTGACCCCAGTAATGTGTCAATAAAGTTTCCCCTTCCTGGGACAATGAATTCACGGTGTTCTTACTTCAATTTCCAGGAGTGTATTTTCCCCTATCAGTCGTTGTCCGCTATCATATATCGATCGAGGTGGCGCAGTGGTTGGCACACTGGACTCGCATTCGGGAGGACGACGGTTCAATCCCGCGTCTGGCCAACCCGATTTAGGTTTTCCGTGATTTCCCTAAATCGCTCCAGGCAAATTCCCCGTCCTTCCGTAATCCGATGAGACCGGTGACTTCGCTGTTTGGTCTCTTCCCCCAAACAAACAACCGACCGCTAGCATATTTAAATCCCACTGTTACTACTGAAGAAAGGACACTCTCCATAAAGCTGATTAAAGATCCATAAAATGGTATTCTGGTAATGGTCTTCGCAATCAAAGGTGGTGGGATTATTGGTAGTTGGGAGCTCCAGCGTTAGGCACATTATGGACCCCTCAGGGACTTGGCTTCTTAGGAGGGGAAGAAAGCTAGTGACGCGCCCAGGAAAGATATTTTGACGCGCTCTAAGAAATACAAATGAGGCGAACAGAAATTACGCTTTTATTCAAAGACAATAATTATACTGAAGTCACGTGGTTCTTAATATGGTAGATGACCTCAAAGCAGGACGAGCAAGAAGTGATTATCAGTAGTGTGTAACTTTCCAGATGAAAAACCCACCGTTTAGGAAAAGCTCTATCTCCAATACAAACAGCCGCCCCGCAGAGATTCTCCACGGGTTCAGCCGATGGCATCCCGTGCAGCTGATCAGCGTCCCTCTCTTTGTCCGGCGCTTCAAACTGCCCAAACTGATCGAAAATCGACATGAAGCACTGTTATTAGCGAGGTTTTAAGACAGTTGTGTGGCAATCGTCTTTTCCCAGCCGTTGCTGCAGAAACGCCTTACGAATTGCAACAACATTTTTCTTCGAACTTACTTTGTTTCCAGAATAATGGCGATTTGATAAAGCAATGTCTCAAACTGTGTGGACGGTATGCGCTCCAATGACAGTTTTTATTTCGCTGGGTACACATACACAAAGCAGACCCATTTACATACACAGACAATAAGTCACGTACATACTGTGTAAGTAGGCTGTTTATGTTTTAATGTTGGTAACACCACGTAGCGCTCTGTATGAAAATCACTGACTGTGCTGTGTGAAGTCTGTGGCTGGTCTGCATTGTTGCAATATTGCTATTGTAGTGTTGGGCAGTTGGCTGTTAACAGCGCGTCGGGTTGTGCAGTTGGAGGTGAGCCGCCAGCAGTGGTGGATGTAGGGAGAGAGATGGCAGAGTTTTGAGAGCTGATGATCTGGACGTGTGTCCATCAGAGACAGTAAATTTGTAAGACTGGATATCATGAACTGATATATATATATATATATATATATATATATATATATATATATATATATATATATATTATGACTTTTGAACACGATTAAGGTAAATACATTGTTTGTTGTCTATCAAAATCTTTCATTTGCTAACTATGCCTATCAGACGTTAGTGCCTTCAGTAGTTAGAATCTTTTATTTAGCTGGCAGTATTGGCGCTCGCTGTATTACAGTAGTTCGAGTAACGAAGATTTTTGTGAGGTAAGTGATTCTACATCTACATCTACATCCATACTGCACAAGCCACCTGACGGTGTGTGGCGGAGGGTACCCTGAGTAACTCTATCGGTTCTCCCTTCTATTACAGTCTCGTATTGTTCGCGGATAGGACTGTCGGTATCCTTCTGTGTGGGCTCTAATCTGATTTTATCCTCATGGTCTCTTCGCGATATACGTATGAGGGAGCTTGACTCCTCGGTGAAGGTATGCTCTCGAAACATGAACAAAAGCCCGTACCGAGCTACTGAGCGTCCCCTGCAGAGTCTTCCACTGGAGTTTATCTATCATCTCCGTAACGCTTTCGCGATTACTAAATGATCGTGTAACGAAGCTCTCCGTTGGATCTTCTCTAGCTCTTCTGTCAAGCCTATCTGGTACGGATCCCACACTGCTGAGCAGTATTCAAGCAGTGGGCGAACAAGCCCACTGTAACCTACTTCCTTTGTTTTCGGATTGCATTCTCTTAGGATTCTTCCAACGAATCTCAGTCTGGCATCTGCTTTACCGGCGATCAACTTTATATGATCATTCCATTTTAAATCACTCCTAATGCGTACTCCCAGATAATTTATGGAATTAACTGCTTCCAGTTGCTGATCTGCTATATTGTAGCTAAATGATAAAGGATGTATCTATCTTTCTATGGATTCGCAGCACATTACACTCTTCTACATTGAAATTCAGTTGCCATTCCCTGCACCATGCATCAATTCGCTGCAGATCCTCCTGCATTTCAGTACAATTTTCCATTGTTACAACCTCTCGATACACCACAGCATTATCTGCAAAATCCCACAGTGAACTTCCGATGTCATCCACAAGGTCATTTATGTATATTGTGAATAGCAACGGTCCTACGACACTCCCCTGCGGCACACCTGAAATCACTCTTACTTCGGAAGACTTCTCTCCATTCATGAAAAGTTGCTAGTCAGGGCCGTTCTTTTGTAGGGATTTTTCAAAGTCAGATTGCGTTGCGCTAAAAATATTGTGTGTCAGTTTAGTGTTGATCAGAATAAGTAAAGAGAGTAATGTCTGAGTTCGTTCAGATTTGCTCAGCTGTTTTAAAATTAAATAACGTAGAGGTTCATCAGCGCAGTAATTCATTAATTTTTCCAAGGGGACGTTTCAAATGATGTCTACAGGTACACCAAATTTTATTGAAATAGCTCCAAGCGTTGCTGAGTTATGCCTTTCTGCAGCCCATTTCCATTTTTCAGTCATACGTATATCAATTATGTAGGATATTGCCTGTCTTTGCATCACCTACAGTACAACACCGCCCCCCCCCCCTCCGCACCCCTAGGAGAATGACCATCAATGAGCCCGATCCCAGAAATTACGGAGTGTATACAAACGTCACTATCGAGTATTTTTACTTGTCACTGCTTCACACCTGCACAATCACACCTGTTAAGGTGTCGGTCTTGGCCCGTACCCGGATAGCAGAGTCGGTCAAGACGACAGTTCGCGGGAACGAAAAAAGTCGGGTTCGAGTCCCGGATGGCACAAATTTTTAACTTTCTTCATTGATTCGTATCAGTACGCACTAGCAGCTAATGTGGTTATTCCTTTGAATAATTGTAACCTTGGTATCAGACGGATGCCATATTCCTTGACTTCTGGAAAGCGTTTGACTCGGTGCCCCACTGCAGACTTCCAACTAAGGTACGAGCATATGGGATTGGTTCCCAAGTATGTGAGTGGCTCGAAGACTTCTTAAGTAATAGTACCCAGTATGTTGTCCTCATTGGTGAGTGTTCATCGGAGGTGAGGGTATCATCTGGAGTGCCCCAGGGAAGTGTGGTAGGTCCGCTGTTGTTTTCTATCTACATAAATGATCTTTTGGATAGGGTGGTTAGCAATGTGCGGCTATTTGCTGATGATGCTGTGGTGTACGGGAAGGTGTCGATGAGTGACTGTAGGAAGATACAAGATGACTTGGACAGGATTTGTGATAGGTGTAAAGAATGGCAGCTAACTCGAACTATAGATATGTCTAAATTAATGCACATGAATAGGGAAAAAGAATCCTGTAATATTTGAATACTCCATTAGTAGCGTAGCGCTTGACACACACACGTCGATTAAATATTGGGGCATAACGTTGCAGAGCGGTATGAAGTGGGACAAGCATGTAATGGCAGTTGTGGGGAAGGTGGATAGTCGTCTTCTGTTCATTGGTAGAATTTTGGAAAGATGTGGTTCATCTGTAAAGGAGACCGCTTATAAAACATTAATACGACCTATCCTTGAGTACTGCTCGAGCGTTTGGGATCCCTATCAGGTCGGATTGAGGGAGGACATAGAAGCAATTCAGAGGCGGGCTGCTAGATTTGTTACTGGTAGTTTTGATCATGAAGCGAGTGTTACGGAAATGCTTCAGGAATTTGGGTGGGAGTCTCTACAAGAAAGGAGGCGTTCTTTTCGTGAATCACTAATGAGGAAATTTAGAGAACCAACATTTGAGGCTGACTGCAGTACAATTTTACTGCCGCCAGCTACCATTTCGCGGATAGACTGCAAAGATAAGAGAGGTTAGGGCTCGTACAGGGCCATATAGGCAGTCACTTTTCCCTCGTTCTGTTTGGGAGTGGAACAGGGAGAGAGGATGCTAGGTGTCGTACCAGATACCCTGCTCCACGCACCGTATGGTGGATTGCGGAGTATGTATGTAGATGTAGACGAACCTTGGTGCCGCCAGGACGGACGCCAGCAGTTCTTGATGAAGATACTGAGCACCATTACAGGGAGTCCTGCGCGCAGCTTGTAACCTGAGAGTGTGGTGGAGCTCGTCAGCTGCCCCGGCCACTGGTTCGCCCCCTCCCCCGGTCTCCCACCAACCACCCCTCCACCCCTCCCCTCCCCCTAACACCCCCTCCATCTCCCCCCCCCCCCCCCCTTTGCCAGCAGTGGGCACCCTGAGGGCTCTCTGTTCTGGCTGTGGACCTGTTGCTGGGATCAATACCAGCGCCCGGCACTGCACGCATCTACTCGCCGCCTCTCCACATCTACATCTACATCTGCATCTACACCCCTACGCCGTAAACCACTGCCAGCTACATGGCGCACTGTACCAAATACCTGTGGTTCATCCCGTTCCTTTCGTCTGTGGAGAGGGGAAAGAAGGAATGCTTAACTGCCCCCTTACACGAGCGTTGCGTAGGGGAGTGCTGTATATGCCCTCAACTTTCTCTTAGTTTCTTAACACTAATTCTTCAAACCGAGTAAGGACTGCCATAGCTTTTAGCTATCAGTTAGGAACTTTCTGTGGTGTTGGCAGAAGAGTGAACACCGTGTTACTAGAGGAGGCAGAAATGCAAGCGTTTTAGGTCACGCACGCTGGCGTGATGTGGGAAGAACTATACTGACGTGAGGTCTGGAACATGACACGGAATTAGAATTCAGAAAGCGGACGTAATAAGTTTGATACTTCACTTTAATCCATTAATGATGATCGTCGCTTTTGACGGTACGTGATTCACAATATTATCTGCTCAGAAGACATAGCAACTGAATATGGCGCGTTGCTAGGTCGTAGCAAGTGACGTAGCTGAAGGCTACGCTAAACTGTCGTCTCGGCAAATGAGAGCGTATGTAGACAGTGAACCATCGCTAGCAAAGTCGGCTGTACAACTGCGGCGAGTGCTAGGAAGTCTCTCTAGACCTGCCGTGTGGCGGTGCTCCGTCTGCAATCACTGATAGTGGCGACACGCGGGTCTGACGTATACTAACGGACCGCGGCCGATTTAAAGGCTACCACCTACCAAGTGTGGTGTCTGGCGGTGAAACCACACTCTTAGATAGTACTCGCAGTATTGTTTACACGCTGGGGGAGGGGGAACGAATTTTGAATGACAGTTACTATCTATTGTATCGTATTAAACCGGGGACCTAGAAACGACAGAGAGGCTTCTAACACCTTAGCTCCAATGCTCTACTGATTTGTTTTGCCTTTTGTTTTAATTCATGTTACATCGTTGAGCTGCTATGAATGTGTTTGAATCGATAACACAAAACTGTATACTCCTTTCTTTGTTAAAACTTTGAGGTCATGGTTTGATTCTATGCAGTGTAGTCTGTCTGTCATTTAAATTCTTTGTCCAAATTGGAGGGAGACAAAACTTACTGTACATATTTGGAATTTGTTTAAATAATTTTGTTTAGAACTACCTATACGTGCAAATGTTCTGTTTTATTTGATGTGTTTGGTTGCTGTTATGTAAACTACTGTCCTTCACTTAGGATTATTAGTTATTTTGTGTGTAAGAGGTAGTGCGGTTCCCCTCGGGAACGGAACTTAGTAGCGCGCGCAAGTTGTGGTTGGCCTAGGTAGAAAAGGTGGAACAAGAGTCAGTCGGGGACGAGCTACCAAACTGTGCACTGCCCAAGTTAAAGTTGTGTATTGTGCTGGTCCAGAAAGAGGCTTTTCGTGCCGCTTTCCAATGCCTCGGATGGATGGATAAATATCTGGAACGATTCTGGAATTGGTGTCCATCATCGCCACCAAGAAGGCACAGAGTCCAGCAATTCTGCCTTCAGTTCCACCTATCAACATGCAATTGCCACCACATTGCGCAATCACTATAATGGAGCACTATAGTAATGTACAGTGAACGATCAGCTTGTTGGATGCTTTAGTGTGCACAAATATAAGGTAACTTATAACTGAATTCATGTACCTACCTTGATTTTTTCCCTATCACAACACCTCACAGGTTCCTCTCCATTTGAACTATGATTACAGAGTGTCCTAGTTTGTGGAAAAAATGAAAGCCTCAAAGCCAAATAGTTGATTGAATAATGTTGTTTGATCTTTGGTAAGAAGGGAGTATTCAGATTAACTGTGGATTTAGTGAAATTGTGGGAGGTAGTAAATGTAGCTTTGTGAAAGCAGTCCAATATAAAGTTTTGTGGAGTTTCAAAGTCACCTATTAAATCATTTACTTGAAAGTAGAAGACTGTGATAATAAAGACAATTTGCTGTTTCTTTTAAAGATTAAAAGTTCTTAAAACTGAGACTTATAAAGTTTTGCTTAGTTAATGATCATAGTGCTGCCTATAGTAAATTTGAAAAGGTGAGTCAGTTTCTTGCCAATTTGTCAACGTTGTCTCACTGAAGTGAAAGTGGAAAACTGGAATAGTGGAAAGTTATATGCTCATACTTGCTAAGTACTTGTTTCTTTTGTGTAATAAAAGTGCTTATCAATGTTGTAACAGCCGGCCGGAGTGGCCGTGAGGTTCTAGGCGCTACAGTCTGGAACCGAGCGACCGCTACGGTCGCATGTTCGAATCCTGCCTCGGGTATGGATGTCTGTGATGTCCTCAGGTTAGTTAGGTTTAATTAGTTCTAAGTTCTAGGCGACTGATGACCTCAGAAGTTAAGTCGAATAGTGTTCAGAACCAGTTTTTTAATGTTGTAACAGGATCCACAGTTGTCCTATTGTGCTGGTACTGCATAACGATTAATAGAAAGACAACTACCTATGAAAACAATAATTTCTTTATTCAGAAGACAGTGAGAATTAACCTGTTAGTGAATTCCAATTAACTTTCATTTTAAATAGTAAAGTATTTAACTGAGAGGGACTTAACCTGCGACCAGTTCATAATTTTGCAGTGAACTACATTTATAATTTAATGTGCTCTAATATTATAGGTAACTGTAAAATACGTCTGTTTGCTGATGGCACTAGCTTGGTATTAAAGGATGTTGTGTGCAACATTGATCCGGTTTCAAGTAGTGCAGTACATGGCCTCAGTTCATGGCTTGTACAAAATAAACTAATGTTAAATCACAGTAAGACTCAGTTTTTACAGTTTCTAACACACAATTCAACAAAACCTGAAGTTTTAATCTCACAGAACGGGCATATGATTAGTGAAACTGAACATTTCAAATTTCTAGGTGTTCAGATAGGTAGTAAGCTGTCGTGCAAACCCCACGTTCAGGATCTTGTTCAAAGACTTAATACTGCCATTTTTCACTATTCGAACGGTATCAAAAGTGTGTGATACTTCGACACGTAAATTAGTCTATTTGGCTTATTTTCATTCACTTATGTCGTATGGTATTACGTTTTGGGGTAACTCTTCCCATTCTAAAAAAAAATGGTTCAAATGGCTCTGAGCACTATGTGACTTAATTTCTGAGGTCATCAGTCGCCTAGAACTTAGAACTAATTAAATCTAACTAACCTAAGAACATCACACACATCCATGCCCGAGGCAGGATTCGAACTTGCGACCGTAGCGGTCGCTCGGCTACAGACTGTAGGGCCTCGAACCGCACGGCCACTCTGGCCGCCTTTCCCATTATAGAAGGTTATTTTTGGCTCAGAAACGGGCGGTTCGGGCAATAAGTGGTGTGAGTTCACGAACCTCTTGTCGACCTAGTTTCACGAGTCTGGGTATTTTGACATTGGCCTCTCAATATATATATATATATATATATATATATATATATATATATATATATATATATATATATTCCTTATAGTCGTTCCTTGTTACCAATATTAGCTTATTTCCTATAATAAGCAGCTTTTTTCACTTGGTTGATACTCGGCAGAAATCAAACCTCCATTTGGATCGGACTTCCTTGACTCTTGTGCAAAATGGTGTGCAGTATACTGCTGCATCAATTTTCAATAAGCTGCACTCGAATTCAAAAATCTTCGCAGTAATCCACGCAGTTTCAAATCGAAACTGAAGAGTTTCCTTCTATTCTGTCGAGGGGCTCCTTGAAAAATTAAGCTGATTCTTATTGTATTGTTGATAGCGTTTACTTATGGACTGACTTTTTTCAGGTTTGTGAGCATTTATTTTGATCTGTTATTACTTTTATGTTATCAGTTCATGTACTGAGACGTTCCATGACCTTGGAGATTTGCTCCTCAATTTGGACCTACGGAAATCGACGTGTAAATAAAATAAATATACACTCCTGGAAATGGAAAAAAGAACACATTGACAACGGTGTGTCAGACCCACCATACTTGCTCCGGACACTGCGAGAGGGCTGTACAAGCAATGATCACACGCACGGCACAGCGGACACACCAGGAACCGCGGTGTTGGCCGTCGAATGGCGTTAGCTGCGCAGCATTTGTGCACCGCCGCCGTCAGTGTCAGCCAGTTTGCCGTGGCATACGGAGCTCCATCGCTGTCTTTAACACTGGTAGCATGCCGCGACAGCGTGGACGTGAACCGTATGTGCAGATGACGGACTTTGAGCGAGGGCGTATAGTGGGCATGCGGGAGGACGGGTGGACGTACCGCCGAATTGCTCAACACGTGGGGCGTGAGGTCTCCACAGTACATCGATGTTGTCGCCAGTGGTCGGCGGAAGGTGCACGTGCCCGTCGACCTGGGACCGGACCGCAGCGACGCACGGATGCACGCCAAGACCGTAGGATCCTACGCAGTGCCGTAGGGGACCGCACCGCCACTTCCCAGCAAATTAGGGACACTGTTGCTCCTGGGGTACCGGTGAGGACCATTCGCAACCGTCTCCATGAAGCTGGGCTACGGTCCCGGACACCGTTAGGCCGTCTTCCGCTCACGCCCCAACATCGTGCAGCCCGCCTCCAGTGGTATCGCGACAGGCGTGAATGGAGGGACGAATGGAGACGTGTCGTCTTCAGCGATGAGAGTCGCTTCTGCCTTGGTGTCAATGATGGTCGTATGCGTGTTGTCGACGTGCAGGTGAGCGCCACAATCAGGACTGCATACGACCTAGGCACACAGGGCCAACACCCGGCATCATGGTGTGGGGAGCGATCTCCTACACTGGCCCTACACCTCTGGTGATCGTCGAGTGGACACTGAATAGTGCACGGTACATCCAAACCGTCATCGAACCCATCGTTCTACCATTCCTAGACCGGCAAGGGAACTTGCTGTTCCAACAGGACAATGCACGTCCGCATGTATCCCGTGCCACCCAACGTGCTCTAGAAGGTGTAAGTCAACTACCCTGGCCAGCAAGATCTCCGGATCTGTCCCCCACTGGGCATGTTTGGGACTGGATGAAGCGTCGTCTGACGCGGTCTGCACGTCCATCACGAACGCTGGTCCAACTGAGGCGCCAGGTGGAAATGACATGGCAAGCCGTTCCACAGGACTACATCCAGCATCTCTACGATCGTCTCCATGGGAGAATAGCAGCCTGCATTGCTGCGAAAGGTGGATATACACTGTACTAGTGGCGACATTGTGCATGCTCCGTTGCCTGTGTCTATGTGCCTGTGGTTCTGTCAGTGTGATCATGTGATGTATCTGACCCCAGGAATGTGTCAATAAAGTTTCCCCTTCCTGGGACAATGAATTCACGGTGTTCTTATTTCAATTTCCAGGAGTGTAGTTCTAAACCGGGGACCTAGAAACGACGGAGAGGCCTCCTCCTGCCGTAGCCCTCAGTGGTTCAGAACGCCACAACAGACCACCCACCCCACCGCTGCCCACACCGAACCTAGGGTTATTGTGCGGTTCGGCCCCCAGTGGAACCCCTGGGTAGGTATCATACCAGACGAGTGTAACCCCAATGTTTACGTGATAGAGTAATGATGGTGTACCCGTATGCGGAAACGGTGTTTGCGCAGCAGCTGCCGACATAGCGTAACTGAGGCGAAATAAGGGGAACCACCCCGCATTCGTCGAGGTAGGTCGAAAACCGCCTTAGAAACCCTACACAAGCTGGCCGGCACACCGGACCTCGACAATAATCCAGTGGGCGGATTCGTGCCGGGGACCGGCACGCCTTCTCGCTCGGGAAGCAGCGCGTTAGACCGAGCGGCTAGCCGGGCGGGTTTCTATCAGATAGTGCCTTCTGAGACCTGTCTGTAAATGTCTGAAAGCATTTCCAGAGAAGACGTCGGAAGCTTTTACGTACAGCAGTGTGAAAGCGTATGCGAGAGTTCAGAGATCACTCTCCGCGAAATATTTCTTTTGCAGGTCTGTGCGCGAAGGAAGAGATTGCAATGTAAGAGCTGCAGTTGTAATACCGGGTGATCAAAAAGTCAGTATAAATTTGAAAACTTAATAAACCACGGAATAATGTAGATAGAGAGATAAAAATTGACACACATGCTTGGAATAACATGGGGTTTTATTACAAAAAAAAAAAAAAAAAACAAAGTTCACAAAAGGTCCGACAGATGGCGCTGGACAGCAAAACGTCAGTAACTGCTACCGTGACGGGTGAGAGGTACGCGTATATGTTACAGAATCGCATCATCCCCAGCCTGGCTGATAAACACCTGCTGGAACGTACGATATTTATGAAGGATGGAGCTCCACCCCAGATTGCTAGACGCGTGAAAGATCTCTTGCGCGCGTCGTTTGGTGATGATCGTGTGCTCATCTTCCACTTTCCTCATGCTTGGCCTCCCAGGTCCCCAGACCTCAGCCCGTGCGATTATTGGCTTTGGGGCTACCTGAAGTCGCAGGTGTATCGTGATCGACCGACATCTCTAGGGATGCTGAAAGACAACATCCGACGCCAATGCCTCACCATAACTACGGATATGCTTTACAGTGCTGTTCAGAACATTATTGCTCGACTACTGCTATTGTTGAGTAATGATGGTGGACATATTGAGCACTTCCTGTAAAGAACATCATCTTTGCTTTGTCTTACTTTGTTATGCTAATTATTGCTATTCTGAAGAAGCACCATCTGTCGGACATTTTTGAACCTTTTTTGTTCTAATAAAACCCCATGTCATTCCAAGCATGTGGGTCAATTTGTTCCTCTCTATCTACATTATTCCATGGATTATTAAGTTTTCAAATTTATACTGACTTTTTGATCACCTGGTACTTTTAATGGCAACGAGAAAACGTAGGCGACATTGTTCTAAATGGACAAGAGAGCAGATTAGACAGCCGGAAGATTTTGAAGCATGCAAGAGTCTTCCTGCAGAGCTTGTGGTGGAAAATCGATAACCCTATCGAAATTTTACGAAAATTACAGCGATGGAGATGGAAGAAATTCTGTTTATAATAGGGCCCAAAATTGCCAATATACGTACTATTATGCGTACATTCATTAGCGCTAAAGATGTTTATTTTCTTTGATATTTGGTAAAGCAACAATTATGATGAAAATACATTTGAGGAATTGCATCTTGATAAACATAGACGTTCAAAAACCAAATAAGGCCAAACATTCATTTGGACGCTTTTACGTGTATTAACTTAAGTAACCACTCGTAACTCCTGAAGATGCGTTCGTCGACATCATATTGGCCTCTGGCTTTGTGACAGTTCCTTCCGACTAAGCCGTCTTTGTCGGCTCGCGACTGGGGAACACATGCTATTTAAGAAAGAAGTTGCCGTTTATGGGGAGCGAACTCTCATCTACATTTACATCTACATACATACTCCGCAATCAACCACACGGTGCGTGGCGGAGGGTACCTCGTACCATAACTAGCATCTTCTCTCCCTGTTCCACTCTCAAACAGAACGAGGGAAAAATGACTGCCTATGTGCCTCTGTACGAGCCCTAATCTCTCTTATCTTATCTTTGTGGCCTTTCCGCGAAATGTAAGTTGGCGGCAGTAAAATTGTACTGCAGTCAGCCTCAAATGCTGGTTCTCTAAATTTTCTCAGTGGCGATTCACGGAAGGAACGCCTCCATTCTCCTAGAGACTCCCACCCGAGTTCCTGAAGCATTTCCGTAACACTCGCGTGATGATAAAACCTACCAGTAACCAATCTAGCAGCCTGCCTCTGAATTGCTTCTATGTCCTCCCTCAATCCGAGCTGATAGGGATCCCAAACGCTCGAGCAGTACTCAAGAATAGGTCGTATTAGTGTTTTATAAGCGGTCTCCTTTACAGATGAACCACATCTTCCCAAAATTCTGCCAATGAACCGAAGACGACTATCCGCCTTCCCCACAACTGCCATTACATGCTTGTCCCACTTCATATCGCTCTGCAACGTTACGCCCAAATATTTAATCGACGTGACTGTGTCAAGCGCTACACTACTAAGGGAGTATACAGATATTACAGGATACTTTTTCCTGTTCATCTGCATTAATTTACACTTATCTATCCAGCGTGTTTCAAAAAGGTACGGCCAAACCTTCAGGAAACATTCCTCACACACAAATAAAGAAAAGATGTTATGTGGACATGTGTCCGCAAACGCTTAATTTCCATGTTATAACTTATTTTAGTTTCGTCAGTATGTACTGTACTTCCTCGATTCACCGCCAGTTGGCCCAATTGAAGGAAGGTAATGTTGACTTGGGTGCTTGTGTTGACATGCGACCCATTGCTCTACAGTACTAGCATCAAGCACATCAGTACGTAGCATCAACAGGTTAGTGTTCATCACGAACGTGGTTTTGCAGTCAGTGAAATGTTTACAGCTGCGGAGTTGGCATATGCCCATTAGATGTATGGGTTAGCACGGGGCAACAGCCGTGGCGCGGTACGTTTGTATCGAGACAGATTTCCAGAACGACAGGAAGACGTTCGAAGAAATTGATCGTCGTCTTAGGGAGCACGAAACATTCCAGGCTATGACTCGCGACTGGGGAAGAGCTAGAACGACGAGGTCACCTGCAATGGACGAGGCAATTCTTCGTGCAGTTGACGATAACCTTAATGTCAGCGTCAGAGAAGTTGCTGCTGTACGAGGTAACGTTGACCACCTCACTGTATGGAAAGTGCTACGGGAGAACCAGTTCTTTCCGTACCATGTATAGCGTGTGCAGGCACTGTCAGCAGCTGATTGGCCTCCACGGGTACACTTCTGCGAATGGTTCATCCGACAATGTGTCAATCCTCATTTCAGTGCAAATGTTCTCTTTACGGATGAGGCTTCATTCCAACGTGATCAAATTGTAAATTTTCACAATCAACGTGTGTGGGCTAACAAGAATCCGCAAGCAACTTTGCAATCACGTCATCAACACAGATTTTCTGTGAACGTTTGGGCAGGCATTGTTGGTGATGTCTCGATTGGGCCCCATGATCTTCCACCTACGCTCAATGGAGCACGTTATCATGATTTCATACGGGATACTCTACCTGTGCTGCTAGAACATGTGCCTTTACAAGTACGACACAGCATCTGGTCCATGCACGATGAAGCTCCTGCACATTTCAGTCGAAGTGTTCGTACGCTTCTCGACAACAGATTCGGTGACCGACGGATTGGTAGAGGCGGACCAATTCCATGGCCTCCACGCTCTCCTGACCTCAGCCCTCGTGACATTCATTTATGGGGCATTTGAAAGCTCTTGTCTACGCAACCCCTGTACCAAATGTAGAGACTCTTTGTGCTCGTATTGTGGACGGCTGTGATACAATACGCCATTCTCCTGGGCTGCATCAGCGCATCAGGGATTCCATGATACGGAGGGTGGATGCATGTATCCTCGCTAACGGAGGACATTTTGAACATTTCCTGTAACAAAGTGTTTGAAGTCACGCTGGTACGTTCTGTTGCTGTGTGTTTCCATTCCACGATTAATGTGATTTGAAGAGAAGTAATAAAATGAGCTCTAACATGGAAAGTAAGCGTTTCCGGACACATGTCCACATAACATATTTTCTTTGTGTATGAGGAATGTGCCCTGAAAGTTTGGCCATACCTTTTTGTAACACACTGTATTTAGAGTTAGCTGTCATTCATTATACCAATGACAAATCCTGTCCAAGCCATCTTGTATCCTCCTACAGTCACTCACCTACGATACCTTCCCGTACACCACAGCATCATCAGCAAACAGCCGCTCATTCCTATCCACCCTGTCCAACAGATCATTTATGTAGATAGAAAACAGCAGCGGACCTACCACACTTCCGTGGGGCACTCTAGATGATACCCTCACCTCCGGTGAACACTCACCATCTAGGGAAACGTACTGGTTTCTATTACTTAAGAAGATTTCGGAGAGAACTGCGTGGCGGAGAGTGTGCCGGCGCTATCCGAGGGCTGCGACCGTGTGGGGAAGTCGCTGGTGAGTGGGCCACGTAGCTGCGACGCGCTCGCCGCGGTGTGTCCCAGAGCTCAGCTGTTTGGACGGCGGTTGCTGCTTATTACTGCGCAACTGGGATTAGCAGTGGCCGCGGCAGAGCCGTGCTGTCCATGCGCCGTCGGTGTCGGCACACGCCGATACGTCGCCTGCTGCGGTACACCGTGCCTGACGCCTTCACAGTACAAAAAATGGTTCAAATGGCTCTGAGCACTATGCGACTTAACTTCTGAGGTCATCAGTCGCCTACAACTTAGGACTAATTAAACCTAACTAGCCTAAGGACATCACACACACCATGCCCGAGGCAGGATTCGAAGATGCGACCGTAGCAGTCGCTCGGTTCCAGACTGTAGCGCCTAGAACCGCACGGCCACACCGGCCGGGCCTTCACAGTAGCTGCGCCACTTGGGATTATTCAGACGGTGGCCACCTGGAGCTTTCAGTGCAACGCTAAGACTGAAAAACTGTGTTTGGGAGTCGGTGACCTCTTATTCGAGGTTTGCACACACTACTGGACATTAAAATTGCTAAACCACGAAGATCACGTGCTACAGATCCGAAATTTAACCGACAAGAAGAAGATGCTGTGATATGCAAATGATTAAGTTTTCAGACCATTCACACAAGGTTGGCGACACCTACAACGTGCTGATACGAGGAAAGTTTCCAAGCGATTCCTCATAACCAACAGCAGTTGAGCGGCGTTGCCTGGTGAATCGCGGTTGTGATGCCTCGTGTAAGGAGGAGAAATGCGTACCATCACGTTTCCGAATTTGATAAAGGTCGGATTGTAGCCTATCAAGATTGTAGTTTATCGTATCGCGACATTGCTTCTCGCTTTGGTCGAGATCCAATGACTGTTAGCAGAATGTGGAATTGGTGGGTTCAGAAGGGTGATACGGAACGCCGTGCCGGATCCCAACGGCCTCGTATCACTAGCAGTCGAGATGACAGGCATCTTATCCGCATGGCTGTAACGGATCGTGCAGCCACGTCTCGATCCCTGAGTCAACAGATGGGGACCTTTGCAAGACAACAACCATTTGCACGACAGTTCGACGACGTTTGCAGCAGCATGGACTATCAGCTCGGAGACCGTGGCTGCGGTTACCCTTGTCGCTGCGTCACAGACAGTAGCGCCTATCAAACGTGCGAATTTCTTCATTTTGGTACAAATTTAATCAGCGCTATTTAACACAGGTGTTTACCAGAAAATGACTTCCAAGTGACTACATACCCATAGAAAAGAGGCATAAAAACGTACTCAGACAAGCGGGAAGTCCTCAATTCCTATTGACTAGTATGTTAAGCACCCAATCGGATTATCTCGAGAACTTCTACCCTCGTGGTATTTCCAATGTCAGCCAAACATGGTATCACAAGTAATACCGGAACTAAATAAAATGTAAAGAAAACTACATGCAATTCCTTTCCAAAAAAATAAATTAGTAATAAATTTAATACTCAACGCCTCTTCTGGCCGCTCTTTACAAAATCAGGCTCTCCCTGACATACGTGATAAATTCCTTTACTGCACAACGATTTTCCACTTATCCATTTACACAGTTTTAATAAAATATCAGATTCTCACTTCACGTACGTCCTCCATTCACTCTTTCAATCTCTCCAAAACAGTAACACATCCAAAACACGATGAAATAATAATTTTCCAAAGCACTCTTAACTGCGTGAGAAACTAAATAAAATTCCAGAAAATAAGATTCTATAAACCTACCCTCCCGGTTATAATTTCAGTTGATGGTATAGATGAATACGTTAGGGTCCTAAATCAGTGTCACAACGCTAGCACGGTTATCATGTGTTTTAGGTAAAAATTTACATCTTCGAAAGTATTGAAGTTATTGATATGAAATTTTAACCAAAGGTCGATTAATAGTTGATAATACTGCTTCATATTCACAGACAGTATGTGTAACACATTGTTTGCAGCGTTAGCCAAGTAACTATGTGATCAAAAGTATCTGGACACCCCAGAAAACATACGTTTTTCATATTAGGTGCATTGTGCTTCCACCTACTGCCAGGTACTCCATATCAGCGACCTCAGTAGTCTTTAGACACCGTCAGAGAGCAGAATGAGGCAGCTCCGCGGAACTCACCGACTTGGAACGTGGTCAGGTGATTGAGTGTCACTTGTGTCATACGTCTGTACGCGAGATTTATACACTCCTTAGCATCCCTAGGTTCCCCGTTTCCGATTTGATAGTGAAGTGGAGACGTGAAGGTACACGTACGGCACAAAACCGTACAGGGAGACCTCGTCTGTTGACTGACACAGACCGCCGAAAGTTGAAGACGGTCCTAACGTGTAATAGGCAGACGTCTATCCAGAAAATCACACAGGAATTCCAAACTGCATTAGGATACACCGCAAGTACTATGACAGTTAGGCGGGAGGTGAGAAAATTTTGATTTCATGGCTGCTCATAAGCCACACATCATGCCGTTAATTGCCAAACGACGCCTCGCTTGGTGTAAGGAGCGTAAACATTGGACTATTGAACACTGAAAAGAGGTTGTGTGCTGTGACGAATCACGGTACAGATGTGGCAATCCGATGGCATGGCGTTGGTATGGCGAATTCCCGATGAACACAATCAGACAGTGTGTAGTGCCAACATTTAAATTCGGGGGCGGTGTATTACGGTGTGGTCGTGTTTCTCATGAAGGGTCCTTGCACCCCATGTTGTTTTGTGAGGCACTATGAGAGCACAGGCCTACATCGATGTTTTAAGCACCTTCTTGCTTCCCACTGTTGAAGGGCAATTCGGGGATGGCGATTGTATCTTTCAACACGATCGAGCACCTGTTCATAATGCACAGCCTGTGTTGGAGTGGTTACACGACAGTAACATCCCTGTAATGGACTGACAGAATCCTGATGAACCCTATGGAACACCTTTGGTATGTTTTGCAACGCAGAATTTGTGCCAGGCCCCACTTACCGACGTCGATACCTATCCCCTGTGTAGTACTCCGTGAAGAATGGGCTGCCATTCTCCAAGAAGTTTCCACCATCTGATTCAATTGTCATCAAGCCTAAGGATGGGCCAACACCATATTGAATTCCAGATGGAGGGCGCCACGTACTTGTAAGTCATTTTCAGCGACGTGTCCGGATACTTTTGATCTCATAGTGTACATGGTTCGCTCGGCCCTGTAGCATCGTGAGAACCAAAAAGTCTGCTCTCCCTCTCGTTCCACGGCAAGCTGCGCTTTCAGTGCAGGATAGCAATCGACCAACCACTTACAGGACAAATTGTAATATATGTGGATAATTAACCTGGTGTCAACTATAATGGCGTGGAGGATGGCTTAAATCCTACTACTGTATACCCTTTGGCATCGTGATTACCAGCTAAGCCGTGGATGATCTCGATAAGACACGTTTCTCACCTCTTATTGGTTAGTCGTAGCATGGCCTTGTTTCTAGAACAAAGAAACAGGGACTCCACTGCAGCTTGACAACAGCTGACTGGCATCAGTTGCGGATAACTGAGAGGAAGTTCGTGGCCTCGGCGGGAGTGTGTTCGCTGCTCAAGATATTTGCTTCAGGACAGTGCATTTCAGTGAGTTCGTGGCTTGCGTTCAAGGGATAAAGTCGAACATTAAAATAATACGCATCCCTTGCCTATGCTGTTATTGGCGCGACGTCTGCGTTCTGCGGGTTGCAGTCCCGTGCCGCGCAGGCGTTCCTCCTTCGGAGACGATTTTGTGTTTTCGCCAGTGCTTCGTATATTAGTATCGGGTGCTGATTGTTAACATTCTCTTCACAGGCTCAGCGCTACCGAGCACCACCAGCGAAAGCTACCATCGTCTATAGGCAGCGCGGAGCACTAAGCGGCGTTGCTATGAGCGACTATCTTGCATTCGAGGATCATGTTTACTGCAGTAAAAAGTTCGATAAAATGTACCGAGGTCATCACGGATTCCGAATTTGAATTAATCTGGGTGAAATTGAGAATCAAAGTGCGGTCAAAAACGGTGATCGGATGCTTTTATATACCATTTAGGTTAGGATTCGAAGTTGTAGAGCGCTTCAGACAGAACTTGCAGAATATCATTAGTAATTTTCCTGACCATGCGATTGTAACAAGGGGTGACATCTAATAACCAGATATAGATTGGCAGTGTTATGCCATCAAAACTGCTGCCAGAGACAGTCATTCGTGAGGCATTGTTCTATATGTCTTGTCCGAAAATTACCTGGAACAGACTGATAGAGAACCAACTCGTGAGGGTTACATTTTAGAACTCCTGGCAACAAACAAACCTGAACTCATCGAATTAGTTAACGCAGAGGAGGGAATCAGTGATCGTAAGGCTGTAACAGTATCTATGACGACGGGTGCCTCAATGAATGTTAAGTAAGGTAGGAAGACAAATTTGCTCAGCAAGTATCACGGCAAAAAAATTTCAGAATATCTCAGCAGTCAGCGACAAATATTCGCTGATGAGGACGAAGATGTGGAGAACAAATGACAAAAATTCACAGGCGTCGTTCAATATACCCTAGACAAATATGTTCCGAGTAAGTTTTTTAAGGGATGGGAAAGGTCCACAATCCTTCAATAGCCGTGTAAGAAAAGCGCTACGTACACAAAGAGCACTTCATCTCAGATTCCAGAGAAGTAAAAACCTAGCTGACAAACAAAAGGCGAACGAAGCTAAAACAAGCTTAAGGAGAGCAATGAGAGAAGCGTTCAATGATTTTGAAAGTAAGACGTTGTCAACCGACCTGAGTAAGAGCCCTAAGAGATTTTGGTTGTGTGTAAAATCAGTGGGTCAAAATCATTTATTCATTCTCTCAGCGACCACACCTGCACCTAAAAGGAACATAACAGAGTGAAGGCCGAAAGACTGAATTCGGTCTTCCGAAGTTGTTTTACTACGGAAGATTGTAACACTGTCCCTCCTTTAGATCGTCTTGCGAACGTCAAAGTGACAGATATTGAGACAACCGATCGTAGAATTGAAAAGCAGCTACAATCGCCTTGTAGTGGAAAGCGGTCAGGGTCAGGTGAAATAAGATTGTATAAAGATTAGGCGAAAGAACTTTCTCCCCTTCTAACAGTAATTTATCATAGATCGCTTGAGCACTGAAAGGTACCTAAAGACTGGAAACAAGCGCAGGTCATCCCCGTTTTTAAGAGATGCCGTAAGTCATATCTACACAATTATACACCTATATCGTTGACGTTAATCTGTTATGGAACATGTTTAATGCTAAAAAATTGTGACGTTTTTGGAAAATGAGCATCTACCCTACAAAAATCCACATGGATTCCACAAACAGAGATCCTGCAAAACTCAGCTCGCTCTGTTCCTCCATGAGATCCACAGTGCAGTGGACAACTGCACTCAGATTGATGCCGCGTTCCTTGATTTCAGTAAGGCATTTGACACCGTCCCGCATTGCCGTGTTATGTAAAAAAATACGAGTTTACGGAATATCGGAGCACACTGGCGACTGGATTCAACACTTTCTTGCGGAATGGCCTTAACACGTCGCTAGTAACGGAACAAAATCGATAGATGTAAAGGTACTATCCGGAGTACCACAGGAAAATGTTATAAAACCGTTTTTGTTTATAATATAAATATAAATGATCTAGTAGAAAGCGTCCAATGCTCTTTAAGGTTATTCGGAGATGATGCAGTTGTCTATACAAGTCTGTGACAAGTGATGAAACCTGGATTCACCAATTTGAGCCCAAAACAAAACGACAGTCGATGGAATGGCGCCATTTCCACTCCCCACAGAAGGAAAAATTCAAAGCAATTTGTTCCGCCAGTTCTGGGACTGTGAAGGTGTTATTCTCATATGTGTGATTCCAAGACGCGGTACCATTAATTCAGAAGTATATGTCGACACATCAACAAAAATCTACATGCGCTTCCAGCGACTTCGACGCCGCAGTAACCTAGGAGATGTTCTGCTGCAACACGATAACGTTCGGCTCCACAGAAATCTGAGGACTTCTGAACACATCGCAAAACAGGTTTGAACAGTGTAACCCCACCTACCCTACAGCCCTGATGTAGCTCGCTCTCACTTCCATTTGTTTGCGCCATTAATGGATGCCATTCGGGGAAGACATTTGAGGACGATGATCAGGTGATTCACACAGTGGAGCTCTGGCTTCGCCACCAGCAAAAGGACTGGTACCGACAGGCCATTTGCGTCCTTGTTTGGTGCTGGAGGAAGGCCGTAGAACGGGATGGAGTTTACGTGGAAAAATAGGGTGTGTAGATAAAACACAATTCTTCCGTGTGTGTAATTCTCATCATGTTACATAGAGAATTGTTAAAGAAAATATGTGATGAATTACTTTCTGGGCAACCTTCGCAATCCATAATTGACTGATGGGTCAACATTAACAATTAAATTCTGCCGACATAAAAGTTTTCTGGGTTTGGTACCGCGTCATAATGTAAAAACTACTGCTGCTGGAGAAAAAACCAACGCTTTGGCCACGATTACAGCGGCCTTCTTCTGGGTCTCATGGTGCGTTCTTGCTATGCAGTTTCCTATACATTTTGTTGTTAGTGTTCACTGCGCATGCCATTACGTCATAATTTTAAAAGGAAGTTAGTTTCATTGGTCACTTAAAGAAGAAGGAGAGGGAACATTATTTTAATAGGTTATTGGGGTGGAGGGAGAACGTGACCTATGTTGTCTATTGGCTCATGTGTTGTGTACCATGATTGGTGGCCACCGTCGAATGAGAGGTTGGCTGCTGTTTACCAACTGCTGGACGTCGGCCGTTACTCGGCGGTGGTGCTCGTGCCTCGAGTTGACAGTGCCGTCTGTGGGGCTCTGATTGCTGGCAGCCAAGATGGGGCAAGTCTGAGTCCATCCTCCTTGTTCATCTTGTTAGGCTGTTTACGTATTTCGATGGCCCCTCTAATTTTGCGTTTCGTCATAATTGGCTGCTTGCCCAACACACAGGCTTCGCTGAATTGTATTTCTTTTCCACAGTCTCGGTGATGTTCTGCTACTGCGGATTTGTTGTGTTGCCCTAAACGAATACAACGCTCGTGTTCCCGAATGCCGTTGCTATTGGCCTGCCAGTTTCGCCGATGTATGCGTCTCCACATTCGCATTCCACCTTGTAGACGCCTGCAGTGTGTAACGCGTCCACCTTGTCCTTGGTGGAGCCCAGCACGTCCTGGATCCTACGACCACTATAGAAGACAGGCTGCACGCCAACGCGGCGAAGGTGTTTGCCTATTCGGTCAGTAACATTTTTCACGTAAACGCACTGTTGGCTGCAGTTTGACTATTTCTTGCTTATCTTTCTTCCTTGTGTTCGTCGACAAGGCTGTGTTTATCGACTTATAGCTGTAGCCATTGGCTAGAAATGTTGTGCGTAACCTTTTAAGCTCAGGTGTGATGTTTTGAGCGTCACTTAGGCGCTGCACACGGATTGCCAAAGAGCGGGTGGTGGTAGGATTGGGCGGTACCAAACACAGAAAACTTTTATGTCCACTGATTCTGGCCGCGGAAGCCTACGCAATTATAAATAAATTCTGTCTAAACACCAAGAGAAGAAAATAAACGTTTACAAAAGGCAAATTCTAATAGAACAGCTGTTAATATCTTCGCTATACAGTCCGGCGGAAGCCTGGTATTGAAAAGTATTCAAGTCAGTTTGAATTTGGATTTCAACGTAATTCATAAAATAAAGAAGAATATCAGCTATACTTTTTGGAGGTAGACATCAATCACTGATGTCTAAATTGGTGCAACCAACATCAATAACTAGTATAATTTACAGATCCAGACTGTTGGTACGGCGTTGTAGCCCACACGTCGACTGGTATTGGTCTGAAAAGAAGTGATGGCGCCGGTAGGTAGACAGAGCGACTGCGACGCGTCTTCCTCGATGCACCGAAGTAAACCCGTCATAGTGGAAGAGCGTTTGCTTTCCGCACCTGCTCAGCGCGATCTTAAATAGGCAGCGTCACGCAGAATACTCACCTATGTGTACGTCGCTCTCTCCCGCGGCGTATCTGACGCCTCCTGCCGGCTGCCGATGTGACCTGGACGGCCGAAAGGCTGGCCCCTACTCCGTACGGGACCCGCCCGACGAATCTGTTGTGCAGGTAGCCGAAGAGTGTAGGCGCTCGGCGGAGATAAACGCTTTAACCTGTGTGATTAAAAATTATGGCATATTCTTCTCTTTGAATATAGAGGCAGCTTTTTACGTTTCTACCACATATTTACATCTACATCTACATGATTACTCTGCAGTTCACATTTAAGTGCTTGGCAGAGGGTTCATCGGACCACAATCATACTATCTCCCTGCCATTCCACTCCCGAACAGCTCGCGGGAAAAACGAACACCTAAACCTCTCTGTTCGAGCTCTGATTTCTCTTATTTTATTTTGATGATCATTACTACCTATGTAGGTTGGGCTCAACAAAATATTTTCGTATTCGGAAGAGAAAGGTTGGTGACTGAAATTTCGTAAGTAGATCTCGCCGCGACGAAAAACGTCTTTGCTTTAATGACTTCAATCCCAACTCGCGTATCATATCTGCCACACTCTCTCCCCTATTACGTGATAATACAAAACGAGCTGCCCTTTTTTGCACCCTTTCGATGTCCTTCGTCAATCCCACCTGGTAAGGATCCCACACGGCACAGCAATATTCTATCAGAAGACGAACGAATGTAGTGTAACCTGTCTCTTTAGTGGACTTGTTGCATCTTCTAAGTGTCCTGCCAATGAAACGCAGCCTTATGCTCGCCTTCCCCACAATATTATCTATGCGGTCCTACCAACTAAAGTTGTTCGTAATTTTTACACCCAGGTAATTGACATCCTTGAGAATTGTACTATTTATAGAGTAATCGAATTCCAACGGATTTCTTTTGGAACTAATGACGATCACCTCACACTTTTCGTTATTTAGCGTCAACTGCCACCTGCCACACCAAACAGCAATCTTTTTTAAATCGCTTTGCAACTGATACTGGTCTTCGGATGACCTTACTAGACGGTAAATTACAGCATCACCTGCTAATTACCTAAGAGAACTGCTCAGATTGTCACCCAGGTCATTTATATAAATCAGGAACAGCAGAGGTCCCAGGACGCTTCCCTGGGGAAGCAATATCCCACCATTTCGTGGTTAATTTCATTTGGGGTATACTGGACATACGTTTTTGTTAGGAGGAAATCTATGCGTATTTCTCACTGGAAAGGTTCTCTTAGTGCAGTCTCTGCGTCCCCTTGGTTGGCTGAAGACGGTCAATGGAAGCTGATCAGTTTATCAATCGAAGACATAAAGTCTGTATATGAGTACGCGAACATTTAATTTTTAGCACTTCTATTTTCAAAAGTCCGTCTCGATCACATAGATTTCTTTACACTTTATGACCGGTTCCGGCTTATCGCCATCTTCAGATCTGTTGTGAGTATAAATATTGTGTAAGCGACCAGGGTCAATTAATGAAGATTAAATCTATACAAATCTAAATGATACACGAAAAATAAAGTATGCAATATTTATAGCCATGTATGGCAGTCATAATACAGTTAAAATATTCTGATATAAATCATCGTCATGTGCATGCCAATACTCAGATTGCGTCAGTATTTATACAAAACCCTAATGCCAGCAGAGGGCAATTTAGCCAGAGTACAAAGTACACCAGTGTCACCGGTATAAAGATTAAAATGCGGTATACATTGTCTACAGTTAAAAGTATTTCCCCCTTGGCTAAACAAGCGTCTCTCATTAAAAACATGTACTGATATACTATATGTGAGGTTAGACACCCAGTATAAAAAGTATAAAATAAAATCACAAAATCTTTTATCCTAAGTTCTGTTACAAGTGAACGAATTCATAACACAATTAATAAATTAGTGATCCTTGATTAAAAATAGAGAATTGATAATTGATATTATATTAGAGTGTAGTATCGATGGCGAATATGTCGTGTCTTCCCCATATCACTTCCTGTTTTCCTGTGGTTGAGCTCACGGTGGACGGACCATTCTCCTCGTCGCCGGTGGCCAGCACTCGCCAATCTGCTGGGGTGCTCCACGCTACTCAAACTGGTAGGTCTCTGAATATATCAAAGTAAGCATTCAGGTTAAACTCGTTCTGTTCATTCAGCAGTAATTCCGGTTGTTGTTTCCTGTTCTCATAAATGTCCATTTCTTCCAGCAGGTACATTAACTGTCCCAGTGGCGCCAAATGCAGCACTTTCATATTACTGTCTATAAGTCCCACGGAGCCGGCCGCCGTCGTCTAGCGGTTCTAGGCGCTCAGTCCGGAACCGCGCGGCTGCTACGGTCGCAGGAACGAATCCTGCCTCACGCATGGATGTGTTTGATGTCCTTAGGTTAGTTAGGTTTAAGTAGTTCTAAGTTCTAGGGGACTGATGACCACAGATGTTAAGTCCCATAGTGCTCAGAGCCATTTGAACCACTTTTGTCTTTCTTTACCGAAATGTGTAACAAAAGTACTCTTATTTTGGTTATATGTATGTTCTCTAAAATGAGTCTGGAAATTTCTTCCTGTCTGACCGATGTTAAAATTTATCATAGTCCTTTCTGCTATAGTGGTAGTGAGATACGTATTCCGAGCAGCTCGTTAATTGCACAATGTGCCATACAACTTGTCCTGCTACGTTTAGTTATAAATTGTGGGCTCGTATTGTATCGTTAACTTTGATTTCATGAGGTGCTCAGATGAGCAGACCTCGGCGCCCTTTCTCCATATAGTCTTACAGTGTTAGCGTCCTTTTGTAAACTGATTTCAGTTTTAGAAAACTTTGTTCTCTGTTAATTTTTATTATGGTTTTTGTGAGTCAGAACAAATAAACATCTGTTAATCTCAGTCTTTACTTATATTCCAAGTTCCTACGAATTGGCCCACAATTTTTTCTTGGTTAGCCAATCTGCTAATATATATATATATATATATATATATATATATATATATATATATATATATATATATATATATATATATTAGTCTTGCAGATGTGTGTCTGGTATATCCTGCCAAAAACATTTTGATCGACTTCAACCAAATTTGACCCAGAAACAGCAGGCCACATAAGTATTAACAATATGGGATTTGTAACATCCTAGCTCCAACAAGAACAGAGAAATGGACAAAAAGTTCGTGTTTTTTCCAGCATCAGGCATATATGCTGCCTTGTGCGACAGGAATGTTGCATGGAGTCACTATGCTTTGCAAGCAGCCTACATTTGAATGTTAAGAAATAATTTTCCAGGACCTGACATGTAGGCTGCCCCACATGACACACATGTTGTGGAATTATCAAATTTGGAAATTTGTGGTAAGTTCTATGGGACCAAACTGCAGAGATCACCGATCCCTAAGCTTACGCACTACTTAATCTAACTTATTCTAAGGACAACACACACAGCCACGCCCAAAGGAGGACTCGAGCCTCCGACAGCCACCTGAACCGTGACAAGACGCCTCAGACTGCACGGCTACCCTGCATGGTACGGAAGTAGTAGTGGCGTGCTTTACTGAACTAGGTTGCAGGTGCTACACATGGCAATGAGCATGGCTGGGAGCAGGCTGCAATGGACAAAGGAGGGGATCGACAAGCGAGGAGTAGGAGGAAATGGGTAAAGACGGGGAGGAGGAGGAGGTCCATGAGGCAGGTGGAAGGTGACTCAAAATGCAAATGGGCAGTTGGAAAGAGAGTGGGGGAGGATGAAGATAGGAAGACGAGGAAATGGGCAAAGAGACAGAGAGGTGAGAGGGAGACGTATTTTCTATATATGTGTGCAATGAATATGAAGGCAATGATGTGGGGGATAAGCTAGTAATAAATTAATCCGGAACACATATAAGCTTGATTTCACTGTGTGCAGTGGTCATACTCAACGATTAGTTTCATAAACAACTCAGACAAAAGAATTAGCATTGCATTTGCTCACCCTGTACTGTCAAAGTTTTATTTTGTACACCACTGACCATTAAAATTGCTACACCAAGAAGAAATGCAGATGATAAACGGGTATTCATTGGACAAATATATTATACTAGAACTGACATTTACACGCAGTTTGGGTGCATAGATCCTGAGAAATCAGTACTCAGAATAACCACATCTGGCCATAATAGCGGCCTTGATGCGCCCGGGCATTGAGTCAAACAGAGCTTGGATGGCGTGTACAGGTACAGCTGCCCATGCAGCTTCAACACGATACCACAGTTCATCAAGAGTAGTGACTGGCGTATTGTGACGAGACAGTTTCTCGGCCACCATTGACCAGACGTTTTCAGTTGGTGAGAGATTTGGATAATGTGCTGGCCAGGGCAGCAGTCGAACATTTCCTGTATCCAGAAAGGCCCGTACAGGACCTGCAACATGCAGTCGTGCATTATCCTGCTGAAATGTTGGGTTCCGAGAGGGATCGAATGTAGGGTAGAGCCATGGGTCGTAACACATTTGAAATGTAACGTCCACTGTACAAATTACCGTCAGTGCGAACATGGGGTGACCGAGACGTCTAACCAATGGCACCCCATACCATCACGACGTGTGATACGCCAGTATGGCGATGACGAATACACGCTTCCAATGTGCGTTCACCGCGATGTCGCCAAACACAGATGCGACCATCATGGTGCTGTAAACAGAACCTGGATTCATCCTAAAAAATGACGTATTGCCATTCGTGCACCCATGTTCCTCGTTGAGGTGCGCCTGTCTGTGATGCAGCGTCAAGGGTAACCGCAGCCACGGTCTACGAGCTGATAGTCCATGCTGCTGAAAACGTCGTCGAACTGTTCATGCAGACGGTTGTTGTCTTGCAAACGTCCCGATCTGTTGACTCAGGGATCGAGACTTGGCGGCACGATCTGTTACAGCCATGCGGATAAGATGCCTGTCATCTCGACTGCTAGTGATACGAAGCAGTTGGGATCCAGCACGGCGTTCTGTATTAACCTCCTGAACCCACCGATTCCATATTCTGCTAACAGTTATTGGATATCGACCAACGCGACCATCAGTGTCGCGATACGATTAACCGCATTCGCGATAGGCTACAATCCGACCTTTATCAAAGTCGGAAACGTGATGGTAAGCATTTCTCCTCCTTACGCGAGGCATCACAACAACGTTTCACCAGGTAACGCCGGTCAACTGATGTCTGTGTATGAGAAATCGGTTGGAAACTTTCATGATGTCAGCACGTTGTAGGTGTCGCCACCGGCGCCAGCCTTGTATGAATGCCCTGAAAAGCTAATCATTTGCATATCACAGCATTTTCTTCCTGTCGGTTAAATTTCGCATCTGTGGCACGTCGTCTTCGTGGTGTAGCAATTTTGATGGTCAGTAGTGTAATTAGCATTGTAGTCATGTTCCATGACTGTGGTCCAGAACTGGGGCGCAACTTCCATATTATTGCCAAAATATCACTTTAAATAAAAGTTAATTAATGACACATGGGAGACATTTATAGAGTAGTATGTAACGTTACAACTAGCCACACCATCACATTCTTGAGACGACGCATGATGACCCAAAACGCATATTTGGGCCTCTGCGTATACGCTGTGGATCGTCTCCAGGGCCATTTTTACAGTTTTAGAGCGTAGCCTTAAGCCGTCGGCACACGGACCGTGATGTCGAACGTCAACGTTGAGCGTGCCGAGTTCAACGTGCTGCTGAACGCACAGGAACGATGCGACTCGTGCACACGGCACGTGGGCCCCAACGTGGTATACGCGATCGTAACGCACTCTAGCGGCGGCTGAAGGATGTTTCTAGTTCGTAAACCACACTGTTTAATCAATGGACGTACCTAAAATTCCCACGATAGCTCTATTAAAAGGGACATTTCCTCCATCGTCCACGAAAAGGTCACAGTATTATAAGTTCCATTACAAACAGTGTGGTACAAATTTTGAATACTTCTCTGCATATGATAAATATTATTTCATCATTCCCACATTTTACTAAAATACCAAGGTCAGTCTTACTTGATCACTGTTCCTACCCAATAGCAGGATCTTTGCAGCATATGAATTAGGAAGCGTAAAACAAAAAGGAGCAAAATATATTGATACAAGTAGCGCCATCTGTCCTGTAGATTAAGCAAATTGAACAGTCACTCCTCAAAAAAAAAAAAAAAAAAAAAACTGAACTTATATTTACATAACATCAAATATTATGGTATAGTATAGTATAATATTATAGTATATACTTATATTAAACTAATAATAAAGTATCAGAACTTTAAAAAAACGTGAATGCTAGGAAAAAAATGGTAATGTCAGGACGCGAATCACTGCCCTACCTAAGACACTGCAACGCTACTTATTACGCTACAACAACAACACGTACCTGGCATATAAACGTATTACTTAACCCTTGCTGAAAACCTTATTCGTAGATATGTTACTAATTCAAATTTAATTATAATAAATTGTACCAAGAACAATCCGTTTTGGGTGGATCTTCAGTGTGTCGCTTACCTGAAATACCCTACTCTCATAATACGCATGTTGCAATAGTTCTTTTGCCACGAATATGATGTTTCTCATTATTTTTTTGGAAAGAATCACACAGTTAACAAAGGGTTTTCCAGTGATTCTCAATTTGCTGGTGGTCAGAAACGGCATATATACATATAGCCTTGAAATGAATACCAATATGGCGCCTCACAACTCTGTACTGAAGGGGGACGGCGTGCGTGTGACGTAGGTGACGCTGTGCCATCTAATTGGTCAACGCTCAGACGCACACTCAGAATATCTGACATGCCACATATAGCCTGTCTGTAAACTCAAGAGCGAGTAGCGCTTTTGGTGGGGGAAATGGCCTTTCGCGGAAGAACCCTGCCACTGGCCTCCAGAGGCACCCAAAATCAGTTGGCCGTTACCTGTCTTGCGGTGTAGATCGGTGTGCAGTGATGTACGTCGTTTCTGTTAGGGGGAACTTAGTTGCCAGTGTCAGTCAGTTAACTCCGTATATTCACTGATATACTTCGGTATCCGGAAGTGATGGATAATCGTCCTGCATTGCAAGAAAATGTGCGCAACACGAAGGACAGAAGGTGTTTGCGAAGTAACAAGGATTCGATCGTCTCTAACGTTATTGCAGCGTGTGTTAAGGAGGCGATACAGAAAGAACTGTTGGCTAATATTTCCAGTCCCAATCAAAGCGCTACAGCTTATGCAAACGTCAGCCTCGCCACAAGTGGAGCATGGTCTACTGGAATCGCCGGGAAGGAAAATTAGCCTGACTCTGCTCATACGCTATAAAGTTTCTTTTGGTATAAATGTACTACATGGTAGTAGAAGTGTTAAACAGTTTTCGAAGATAAACACAAATGTTGTCCAAAGCAATAAACATCTTTATCACTAGTTGTACAAAATCAGGAATAACTTGAGAACTTCACGGTAAAATCAATTCACTTTTCGCTAGTAGAACGTGATTCAATCACGTAAAACCTTTTATGCTTATAGAACAGCAGCATTTCAATGAATTCTGTCACTAAAACCCTATCTCGGTTACTATTCACATGATTCTAAGACATATTGCTTAAAACATGCGTGCAATAGCTATTCTAAACACTGCTGAAATTCCTTTCGAAACATGTATACCGGTTCTGGAGTTCTATGTAAAAAGCTAGACATACAAGGTGCGTTGACATACTAATTTTTATTTTTTGGTATGAAGTTTACTCGTTAATCTACAACAATATTATTCTCTTCAAAACATTTCCCGTTAGATGCTATACACTCATGCCAGTGCTTTTTCCAGTTCCCGAAACACTTTAGAAACTGTTTCCTCGGGATAGTTCATAGGTCTTTTAACTGTGCATTTTTAATCTCATCCATTCTTGTAGAACCGCCGTCCTTTAAGGTCTACTTTGAAATATTAAATGACTTGCATACTTTTGGTACCCATGGTCTAGGGATAGCGTCTTTGATTATTCATAATCAAGACGTCTTCTGTCCCGGGTTCGATCCCCGCCACTGCCTAAATTTTGATAAATAATTAGCATAAGAAGTCCGTCTCATTCTGCCAACGGCCTTGTCAAAAGAGGGCGGAGGAGCGGATAGAGGGTCAGGGCACTCTCTTGTCCTAGGGGTGGGAAATTGCCCCTAAAGGCGGAAAAATTAGCAATGATCAACGACATGAGGATACAGAAGGCAATGGAAACCACTGCATTAAAGACACGTAACGAGTATCCGCAGGACATGTGGAAGAAGTGTCATGATGATCTCTCCATTCGCAAAAGATTCCGGAATAGTTCCCCATTCGGATCTCCGGGAGGGGACTGCCAAGGGGGAGGTTACCATGAGAAAAAGATTGAATAATCAACGAAAGGCTAATGTTCTACGAGTCGGGGTGTGGAATGTCAGAAGCTTGAACGTGGTAGGGAAACTAGAAAATCTGAAAAGGAAATGCAAAGGCTTAATCTAGATATAGTAGGGGTCAGTGAAGTGAAGTGGAAGAAAGACAAGGATTTCTGGTCAGATGAGTATCGGGTAATATCAACAGCAGCAGAAAATGGTATAACAGGTGTAGGATTCGTTATGAATAGGAAGGTAGGGCAGAGGGTGTGTTACTGTGAACAGTTCAGTGACCGGGTTGTTCTAATCAGAATCGACAGCAGACCAACACCGACAACGATAGTTCAGGTATACATGCAGATGTCGCAAGCTGAAGATGAACAGATAGAGAAAGCGTATGAGGATATTCAAAGGGTAATGCAGTATGTAAAGAGGGACGAAATTTTAATAATCATGGGCGACTGGAATGCAGTTGTAGGGGAAGGAGTAGAAGAAAAGGTTACAGGAGAATATGGGCTTGGGACTAGGAATGAAAGAGGAGAAAGACTAATTGAGTTCTGTAACAAGTTTCAGCTAGTAATAGCGAATACCCTGTTCAAGAACCACAAGAGGAGGAGGTATACTTTGAAAAGGCCGGGAGATATGGGAAGATTTCAATTAGATTACATCATGGTCAGACAGAGATTCCGAAATCAGATATTGTATTGTAAGGCGTACCCAGGAGCAGATATAGACTCAGATCACAATATAGTAGTGATGAAGAGTAGGCTGAAGTTCAAGACATTAGTCAGGAAGAATCAATACGCAAAGAAGTGGGATACGGAAGTGCTAAGGAATGACGAGATACGTTTGAAGTTCTCTAACTCTATAGATACAACAATAAGGAATAGCGCAGTAGGCACTACAGTTGAAGAGGAATGGACATCTCTAAAAAGGACCATCACAGAAGTTGGGAAGGAAACATACTTACTGATGTACTTCGATATCTGGAAGTGATGTTTAATCGTCTAACATTGCAAGACAATGTGCAGAATACGAAGAAGAGGAGGTATTTGGGAAGTAACGAGCGTTCGATCGTCTCTAATATTATTACAGTTTGTATTAAAGAGACGACCCAGAAAGAACTGTTGGCTAATATTACCAGTTCCAATCGAAGGGCTATAATTTATGCAAACTTCAGCGTCACCTAATAGGACGCATATGTGAGAAATGGAAAAATAAGCGTCATGGTTTACTGGAACGCCACGAAGGAAAACTAATAATTTTGGGAGGAAACCCATCGTTATAGACACAAAATCACGTAAAATCTTTGATACTTATGGAAGACTAAATCTGTCTCTCTCACTATTCACCTGATTCTAAGACTTATTGCTTAAAACATGTGCGCAGTAGCTATTCTAAACACTACTGAAATTTGCTTTGAAACATGTACACCGATTCTGCACTTAGAAGCAAAAAGCTTGACATACAAGGTGGGCTCACATATTAATTTTTATTTTTTGGTAAGAATTTTATTTGTTAATCTACAGCAATGTTATCCTCTTCAAAATATTTCCCATTACATGCTATACACTTATGCCAGTGCTTTTTACAATTCCCAAAACACTTTAGGAACTGTTTCTTCGGGATAGGTCTCATCCATGCTTGTAAACCTGCTGTCCTTTAAGGCCTGCTTTGAAACGTTTATGCCACTTGTCTGCCCTTGGTTTACTCACAACAGGCTCGCCAAAAGCAATATTTACCATTTCTAAAAATTTCATACATTTTATTTCATTGTTATAACAAAATTTAATACAGCTTCTCTAATTTATTTTTATACAAAACAAATAATCGTTGATGTTACCAAAACACATGTAACCTTTCTGATAGCTGACAACAGAGAAAATACCCAATATGTATAACATTAAACACCTACTTTTGAGGCATGTTTACGAACACAGTGACAAACAAAAGTGCAAATCGGACTACTACAACACACAAAATTATAAATGTCTGCTTACTTTTTAAACACTCATTGTGTTCCAAGAATTGTTAAGTTTCAATGCAGTCCTTCAAAGAAAACTTCTACCTTTTAGTAGGAACAAAAAATAAGAACAAGCCTTAAATTCTACAGACCGATTGCATTATATGAATAGCAATAGAGGAACATACATTGACATTAACAGGCATTTGGTTCTATGTTTGCAGTAGAATCATGACTTCCGTTCTTATGTTAATATTATTTACTTTATAATGTTGTGTTTTGGAAGCTGGGTAGGCAGAGTGGGGACTCTCTAGCTCGCTCTTCAGTTTACCGACAGACTATATTGCTCTGCACGTTCGGAAAGACTCCCGAACTAGAGATGGGGGATCCGCTCCTGAACAAATCTTTCAAAGGAGTGAACAATCAGTGATTCAGAAAAAAGAACAGTAGCTCCAAACGTTTCCCACAGCAGAGAGACCGAGAGAGAGAGAGAGAGAGAGAGACATGGAGAATATCAGCGGGGCCTCTGCTGGTCAGAGCAGGCTTCTGCCATGGGTGCCTGCATTGTGCAGTGCCCCATTGGAGCTTGTGTTTCACGTATGCCGTGCTGTCTCTGTGCTTCCTCTGCCGTGTGCAATGTCTGTCGCACCTTAACTTAGCATCGCACTCCGTGGCGATCGTTTCAGTCGAACGTCCTGCCCTCTGGGCAGTTGATGCGAGCAACAGGACAGAGAGCTTTCTAGCGGAGAACATAAGAACTACTTGCAACAAACTGCTCGCAAGAGAACGGACGATTTGTCTCGGAGCGGGTAACTGGTGGCCGTTTACCGCTCCCCCCAACCTCGAAACTCGCCCGCTCAGCGCTCACCCCACCGTTCTCGACTCTAGCCAGAGCGTTGAGCAAAGCAACTCAGGAGTCACTCTGGTCTCTGCGGTCTTAGCTCACGGAGTAATGCAGCTCGCGGCTCGACCTGCTTGACTCAGCACCTGTGCATCGGAGTTCATGTCTACTGTATATTGTTCTTGGTAGTAATACCGTTATGTATATTACATAATTATGTTATGTATACATCATTTGTTTTTATTTTATTTTTATTTGTTTAAACTGATCCCATTAGGTTCCTGACGGCTCCTCTTACTACAGGATTTTTTATTATGGTCACTCGAATTTTCGATTTAATTACGAGTGAACCGATAAACGTATAGCAAAATGTGATACACCAATATTTTCCTTGTTTTATTCTGCAGAAGGCTATATGCAGCACTTTGTTCTTACAGTCAAATTTATATATTTTTTTCTTATTGTAGTACGGATTTTGCGATTTTAGGTGTCTTTGGAAGGAAACGTTCACTTTAAAATATATGGCTTGCGATGTATTTATATGAGGTTAATGAAATTTTAATACATTATAGCCAAATATATTGTTAATGTAAATGTCAAGTACAACATTTTCCGATCACCTAAAACACCATGATAGTGCAAAATAAATCAATAATCAAAAACTTTGCATATCATGGAAATTTCAATAAACAATACAAAATTCTTACTCATTATCTGTGTTACTTCAAAATAGGATCAAATAAGATCAAACTACAGGTATAGTACTGGAATAAAACAAGTTTAAAGGGCAATGTGCCTTCCATTTATTTTCTATTGTGAATGAGTGGTGAGTCATGCAAAAGAGCTAGTTCATTTCAGGGAGTGAACAGTTCTGATCCGATCTCTGAAAAGATCAGTTTTGCCCATCTCTATCCCGAATGTGCCATTCCACGCTATGACGTCAGAAGCTACGCACGCTCGACGCTCAACGTTGGGATGCTCGGTCCGTGTGCCGACGGCTTTACTCTGCACTCCTATGACTCACGACCCATTTTGCACGAGATAACACGACGAAGCTCCAAGCGACCTACGACTGCTTTTGAATATTAACGACAATAGACGAACGCTGCACCACTGCGCCGCAATGGACTGTATCACATTATAAGCTGGTTCTGTGTTACAGACTGCTCCTCTTCCTCTCCCCGCACACGGAGAGTGGTCGCGAGGCCGTGTCGGGCTGGCCATATTGAGCGACTGGCTTCGCGGCGCCCCGGGGTGCAGCGAGCCATTGTGTCGGCCAGGTGGGCCCGCATTCCTGGCTGACCCGCCGCCCCCGCCCCCGCCCACGCCGTCCACGCAGCAGAGCGCGGCGCTTTGACGGACCCCCTGGCGCTGCACTTGATTACCGCCGCCGCCGCTGCTGCTATTGTCGAGGCGGCACGCCTTGTGGCGCGTACCCCACTGTGCGGGTCTCACTGGCGCTCCACTCACATTCGGCATCCATAGTAGTGTTCAATCTCCTGCAGCACTATTGTACGCGAAGGAGATTAGAAACCGCTAGCTCTGGAGGCGTGTAACACGAATTGTGAAACATCCTGTACTTTGTCCATGTCTTCTTCTATTGTGACGTCGGCATATGTATCTCAACTACCGTTGTCGGCGTTGGTTTGCTATAGAATATGATGAGAGCATTCCTATCACTGAACTGAGCACAGTAACACATTATACATCTACATCTACATCCACACTCCGCAAGCCAACCGACGATGTGTGGCGGAGAGTACCTTGAGTACCTCCATCGGTTCTCCCTTCTATTCCAGTCTCGTATTGTTCGTGAAAAGAAGGATTGTTGGTAAGCCTCTGCATGGGCTCTAATCTCTTTGACTTTATCCTCATGGTCTCTTCGCGAGATATACGTAGGAGGGAGCAATATACTGCTTGACACCTCGGTGAAGGTATGTTCTCGAAACTTCAACAAAAGCCCGTACCGAGATACTGAGCGTCTCTCCTGCAGTGTCTTCCACTGGAGTATATCTATCATCTGCGTAAAACTTTCGCAATTACTAAATGGTCCTGTAACGAAGTGCGCTCCTCTCCGTTGGATCTTCTCAATCTCTTCTATCAACCCTATCTGGTACGGATCCCACGCTGCTGAGCAGTATTCAAGCAGTGGGCGAACAAGCATACTGTAACCTACTTCCTGTGTTTTTGGGTTGCATTTACTTAAGATTCTTCCAATGAACTTTATATGATCATTCCATTTAAAATCACTCCTAAACCGTACTTCCAGATAATTTATGGAATTAACTGCTTCCAGTTGCTGACCTGCTATATTGTAGCTAAATGATAAGGGATCTTTCTTACTATGTATTCTCAGCACATTACACTTGTCTACATTGAGATTCAATTGCCATTCCCTGCACCATGCGTCAATTCGCTGCAGATCCTCCTGCATTTCACTACAATTTCCCGTTGTTACAACCTCTCGATATACCACAGCATCATCCGTAAAAAGCCTCAGTGAACTTCCGACGTCATCAACAAGGTAATTTATGTATATTGTGAATAGCAACGGTCCTACGACACTTCCCTGTGGCACACATGAAATCACTCTTACTTCCGAAGACTTCTCTCCATTGAGAATAACATGCTCCGTTCTGTTATCTAGGAACTCTTCAATCCAATCTGACAATTGGTGTGATAGTCCATATGCTCTTACTTTGTTCATTAAATGACTGTGGGGAACTGTATCGAACACCTTAGGAAGTCAATAAACACGGCATCTACCTGGGAACCCGTGTCTATGGCCCTCTGAGTCTCGTCGACGAATAGCGGCAGTTGGGTTTCACACGATCGTCTTTTTCGAAACCCATGCTGATTCCTACAGAGTAGATCTGTAGTGTTCAGAAAAGTTATCATACTCGGACACACCGCAGCTCGTGGTCGTGCGGTAGCGTTCTCGCTTCCCATCCCGGGTTCGATTCCCGGCGGGGTCAGGGATTTTCCCTGCCTCGTGATGACTGGGTGTTGTGTGATGTCCTTAGGTTAGTTAAGTTTAAGTAGTTCTAAGTTCTAGCTGACTGATGACCATAGGTGTTAAGTCCCATAGTGGTCAGAGCTGTTTGAACCATACTGGAACATAATATGGGTTCCAAAATTCTACAACTGATCAACGTTAGAGATATGGGTCTATAATTCTGCACATCTGTTCGACGTTCCTTCTTGAAAACGGGGATGACCTTTGCCTTTTTGCAATCCTTTGGAACGCTACGCTACGCTCTCTCATTGGTACTTGCCTATCATAACGAATGCTACTCCTATTATACCATTTTCTGCTGTTGCTGATACTACCCTACATTCGTCTCACTAGATATATCTAGAATTAGGTTTTCACTGTGCAGCGGAGTGTGCGTTGATATGAAACTTCCTGGCAGATTAAAACTGTGTGCCGGACCGAGACTCGAACTCGGGGCCTTTGCCTTTAGTGGGCAAGTGCTCTACCATCTGAGGTACCCAAACACAACTCACGACCCGTCCTCACACCTTTACTTCTGCCAGTACCTCGTCTCCTACATTCCAAACGTTACAGAAGCTCTCCTACGAACCTGGTAGAACTAGCACTCCTGAAAGAAAGGATATTCCGGAGACGTGGCTTAGCCACAGCCTGGGGGATGTCCCCAGAATGAGATTTTCACTCTGCAGCGGAGTGTGCGCTGATAAGAAACTTCGCAGGAGAGCTTCTGTAAAGTTTGGAAGATAGGAGACGAGGTACTGGCAGAAGTAAAGCTGTGAGGACGGGGCCTGTCTCGTGCATGGGTAGCCCAGCTGGTGAGCACTTGCCCGCGAAAGCCATAGGTCCCGAGTTCGAGTCTCGGTCAGGCACACAGTTTTAATCTGCCAGGAAGTTTCATATCAGCGCCCACTCCGCTGCAGAGTGAAAATCTCATTCTGGAAACATCCCGCAGGCTGTGGCTAAGCCATGTCTACGCAATATCCTTTCTTTGTAAGACTTGTATATTTCTATTGTCTGTTGCCAAACCACAATTTATGAAAGATGTTTATATTTTTTTAAAAGGATGAAGTAGGTATAATTAATATTTGTCATGCTGGAAATAATTGTGGCAGCAAGGAATGTCTGCACCAAAGTATTGGTGGCATATGAGACGGCAAATTGATATAATTTTAAAAAGGGCGTGGGAGACCGCGTACGGATACATTTTAAGAAAAGAGCGGGAAAGACCGCGCATTGATACATTTTGTAATGGTAGCAGGGATTGTCTGCACCAGAAAGCATTGTTGGTAGGAGAGACCGCACTTTATCGGTCGTAGGAAGTGAGTAGTAAGCGAGGAGTGAAGCGAGTCGGTAGCAGGTCTGAAGCGAGGGGTTGAGAGGAGCGCTGTGCTTGCCAGCCACCAGCTATGATTTACAAGAGATTATAAACGGATGTACAGAGACATCAGATAACTATTATCATAAGAAGAACTACTATTATTGAATTATTTTCTTTGCGAAACTCAAGATTACTGAAGGTATGTTTGCGCAATGCTAGTTGTAAGATTAATGTAAAAAGTAAGTCCCATTTGAACGTTTGTAAAATCATTTCATTACCAGCAGTAAATATTTGAAGAAACGTTTTCAGAATATAATTAATTTTTGCCAGAAATTTTGCATTGCTGATTATAATCCATCCCAAAAACCATTAACGTAAAACTCTGCAAAAATTTTATTGTTGTCAAGAAAAAGTGTAACTATGAATTACGTAACTTCAGTCAAATTAATTAAAGAATAACGTCAGCTTTGGTAATAAATACAGCCACTTATTATGACAGCCCACCAGCACCTAATAGAGTATAGCAAACCAGAGTAAGTATATTCATGTCGCAGTTCGATGTAGCAGTCAGATGGCGATCCAGTAACGGTAAAAAAGATAAGGAACAGTTTTGGGCTATTGCAAGAAAATGGCTCTGAGCACTATGGGACTCAACTGCTGTGGTCATCAGTCCCCTAGAGCTTAGAACTACTTAAACCTAACTAACCTAAGGACATCACACACATCCATGCCCGAGGCAGGATTCGAACGTGCGACCGTAGCAGTCGCACGGCTCCTGACTGCGCGCCTAGAACCGCGAGACCACCGCGGCAGGCCGGGCTATTGCAGATAATGACTGAGTGACACGACGGAAACACATTCTATGTTTCGTCGAAATAATCAGAAAACCACTTTTAATAAGCAGCATTTAAATTTGTATGCGAAGATTGCCAAAGAGAATAAATTTCAAATGGAAGATTTCACTTGTTATTATTAAGCAAGAGATAGAAAGGCTAAGGAAAGATTTCATAAGCTTATTGTAGAAGGAAAGGTTATCATTAACAAAACAGATATAGAGGAGACGGGAAGGTTTCACCTGGATTCACCACTCACACGTCCACACTTGAACCAAACGGTTCATACCTTATGGTCTACATAAAATGTTTGCTGTACATATCTGCTACAATAATTCCAAGCGATGCTGGTGTAACGTAGTGCTCTTGAAAACTAATCTTTTAATCAATTTAACATCGGTTGCTAGTGCTCCGTCTACTTCTAAAACAATTATTTCGACGGAATGCTCTTTGTTCACCATAACCTAAACGTCTTCGTTTATGGCTTCACAGGGAGGTAGGCGAAATACTCTCAGACTTCAGGAAGAATGTAGTGCTTCAGATTCCAAATAAAGAACGTGCTGGTAAGTCACAATATTACGGAACAATGAATTTATGTCATGGTTGAAAAACTGACAGCAATTATTTACAAAAAATGGAAAAACTAGTGATAATCAGATCGCATTCGAGAGAAATATAGGAAGACAAGAGGTAATATTGAGCCGGCGACTTGCCCTAGAATATTGTTTGAAGAAAGTCAAGCCTGCATTTATAACATTCGTAGATATAGAGAAAGCTTTTGACAATGGAATACGCTCATTGAAATCGTAAAGGCACCGGAGATGAAATACAGGGAGTTAAAGGATATTTACAAATAGTAGAGGAAAGCGTCTCCATTTGTAAGAATCGAAGGACATGAAACGGCAGCAGTGGCTGGGAAGAGAGTGTAGCGTATCCTTGCTGTTATTTAATCTTTATCCTGAACAACAACAACGGAAACCTAGGAGAAATTCGCGCGAGTGAATTCAGTATCAGGAAGAAGAAATAAGAACTTTGCTGTTTGCCGTAGACATTGTTCAAATGGCTCTGAGCACTCTGGGACTTAACATCTGAGGTCATCAGTCCCCTAGAACTTAGAACTACTTAAACCTAACTGTTGTGTACATAGTTCCGCGTAGTCAGCGCGTACACAACTTTCCCACTAGAGCGCGCCCCGCTAAACACAACGGCGCAGGCACAGCGCTCGTCCGTCTCCGCGCATCACACACATCCATGCCCGAGGCAGGATTCGAATCTGCGACCATACCGGTTGCGCGGTTCCAGGCGGAAGTGCCTAGAACCGCTCGGCCACAACGGCCGGCGATGACATTGTAATTTCGTCAGAGGCAGCAAAAGGCCTTAGTAGAGCAAGCATTTCAACGGGATTGATTCTGTTTTGAAAAGAAGTTATAAAACGAACGTCGACGAAAGGAAAACAAGATTAATGGAATGTATTCGAACTAACTCAGCCTATGTTTAGGGAATTTTGTAGCGAATCAGGCACTAAAAGCAACATATGAATTATGCTGTTTGAGAAGTAAAGTTAGTGACAATGGCCGAAGTAGGGAAGATATATATGCAGATTGGCCATAGAAAGAGAAACGTTCCTGAAAATGAGAAAGTTGGTGGAAATTGAGATGTAGGGAAGTCTTTTAAAGGTATTTGCAAGTAGTGTAGTCTGCTACGTACATGCTTTGCAAACATTCGTACTACTGCATAGGTAAGTCACTATTATAGACGAAACTATGATAATAAAAGAGCCCTAACCCTTTCTTACTATTAAGAATGTCTGAACTGGAACATCAGTTGAATAATGAATTCGACAGAAAATATTAATTTCATCTAAATTATTGGGACAATTGATTAGTGTAAACGTGATGGCAGTGGCTTGAACTATGATTCATTCCTCTTCAGTTCAATATACTGGTCTCATGAATTTATCTGGTTAGAGCCCTTCTCAGGTAACATATGAGAGGAGCACAAAACAACAATTTTTAAAAATGAGAAAGGCACTTGAGCAATTGTAAATGAGCGAATATGACAGGGGATGTTAACTTTCATTAATCGAGTTCATTCATTTACAGAGCACATAAAAATGTGTCGGGGTGGGAGGAGGGGGTCATTCAGTTAACATTCTAACGTTACGCCTCAACAGAAAACCATTAAGATGACACTATAAAATAAAGCAGTTCTTTCCGTAACTTGGGTGTTGGAGTGGGAGGATAAAGTGGCGGGAAACAATCGCTCATACACTGACAATACAGAACAGATCAAGACACAATGTTGCCACCACTAAATGCATGCTTCAACCCGCAGAGAGCTCTAACGCGTTTAGAATAGTTTATAAACCTAATATTAAAGCATAACCAATCGCATCCGACAACGAAGATCCGACTTCTCCCAGTGGCAAGTTGCCATACACATTTTAAACAAACTGGAAAAGAAAGTAGAAGCATCAAAAATACCGGAAGGTTGAGTAAAACCACGACAAAATTAAATGACCGGAGCCACACTTGAGAGAACCAAATTTGCAAAAATGAATGCTGAGAACGTTTTCAGTTCAAATGGTTTACCAGCACAATTGAAATTTGAGCCGCTCATTTCTGTGGCCATGGTGTCTGTAGTTGCTTTATAATTACTGAATTTTTGTCCTGTCGTCGCAACTACAAAAATGCGTGATTTTTTTCACCAGACGCGTTTCGCTTTATTGAGGTAAAGCATCATCAGTAGTCTGTAATTAAGTTATTTACATTTTGATTTGCTTTTAGATCGGAAAACAGTTCGTTAAGAAAAGGCTTATTTATACTTTTTCGGCTGATTTCTCGATAACATCGGGAAATGCCGTCTGCTACCTCATTGTTGTTTTTCTGTGCTAGACACTGATAATTTTTGGATGATCTGCTGCACTATGCATTTCTCACAACACACTTTTTTGTACACCACTGTATGCTGATTGTTTTTGTGCTTCAAGATTCTATTGTTATTTGTGTTTTGTATTGTTGCCAACATAATCTTTCTACTACTTTGCTTTGGACATACAAAATTTCTTATTTTAAATTTAGATTATTGTATGTGTGTAATGCATTTTCTTTAGGAGAGGGGTAAACCATGATGAGTGGACATAAGTATATAGCAGTGTGATGAAGTGTGAGATAGAGGAGAAGGTGATGAGCGAGAAGCGAAATGAAACTGTGAATGGGGCAGGGGGAGTTGTGGGATAGTGGGAGGGGGAGAAAGGATGGAAAAGGCCCTTTTCTTTTTCATGTAATTTCATCAATTATGCTATATATAGTCTGGTTTGCTATATTTATCTGGTCATTGAGCAAATGTTTATTATGTGTTAATGCTTTTTGTACTTGGAAATTTTCTTGGAAAAAGAATAGGTGTCTGTCTATACTGGCTTTTATGATATTCATATCGTTTTCAGTATTGCTTGGTCTATAGTGTTCTTCTTTTACATCATATACATATGTTGAGTGATTTGTACCATATTTAAATGCTCTGATGTGTTCTTTTTATCTGGTGTCGAATGTCCTGCCAGTCATTTCCATGTATATCGTATCACAATCTCTGCAACTGAGCTGATAGATACCACATTGTTGGTATCTGTCTGGTTTTGATTTCAGTTTTGGGATGTGCTTTTGTATGTAATTCTTATGTAAGCAATGTTTATGCCTTGTTTCTTGAATATGTTACCTATTGTATATGTGAATTTGTTGTGGTTGGTCATTGTATGCCTTTTTTGTAGTGCAAGTTGTAGAAGTTAGTGTGATTAGTGTTTTTCACTACATCATTATTATTTAAGTATTGTAAATAAAAGAACAAATTAAAAATGTATCAACACAGATTAAAAAACAAAACAAAAAATTCAAAAATAATTACGATGAAACACAGCATACAAATCTAAAAAAAGCTGCAAGCAGAAAATGCCATTATAACAAAATCTGACATAGGTAAAAGTGTTGTCCTCGGGAAAATGAAAGAGTACATAGAAAAAACAGAATTCATCAGCTAAAAAGACATAACAAGTTAGAATCAAACCCAACTAACAGATTTCAAACATACGTTAAAAGCACACTCAAAACCATGCATTTACAGACAGAGAGAAACAGGGATGTCAACTATGTGTTGTGAAAAACATAAGAAATGCATTGTGCTGCAGAACATCTAACAATTAGACCAAAATTATCACTGTCTAACATGAAAAACAATGATGATTTAGCAGGTGGCGTTTCCTGATGTAAGTGAGAAATCAGCTGAAAAATCACAGCAAGTACTAATCAACCTATTCTTAACGAACTGTTTTTCGATGTAATAGTAAATCAAAACATAAATATCTTAATTACAAACCAATGATTGTGCTTCACCTCAATAAAGCAAAATGCATCTGGTGAAAAAATCGCGCATTCTTGTAGTTGCAATGACAGAACAAAAATACCCTCAAGAAATTTAAATCAAATTAGGAAACATGGTTACAAACAATGAGCAGCATTCATTGGTCATTGCCTAACATATGTGAAGTTAAAACATGAGCATGGATCAGACACAGAAATCACACAGAAAAATACGTGGAAAAATAAAAGCATATATGCATGTAGATCCAATCCCACGATATTTTGAGTTATTGTTTCACTTAAACAACTCTACTGGTGATTATTCCACACTGCTGTTCTAGAGGAACAAGGGAAGTTTCGCTCACTGATAAACACCGAAACAAATCTATGATTTCTTAAAAGAATTTAACAGTAGCACAGAAGATTAAATAAGAAATTTAAAAAATTAATATTAATTAGTTAATAATATTTTTTCATGATGTCTTTCTCCAAATTTACTTTGATTAATTTTTTCTCTTATCCATTGTTATGGAACCAAATTTATATTTATTCAAACATTTAGTACATAGTTCTTTAAATTCGTCGAACTTTAAGTCTCCACCAACAAAGTCATGTTAAATACGATTTAAATTTGTACAATCTTGCCTAAAATTATTTTTAAAAATTAAATTATCTGTAAGTAATTGTTTTGGAACTTTTGAATATGTTTGACTCAAATAAAAAGAATCTATTCCTTTTTATCTTCCTCTAGTAAAATTTAATTATATCTTGATTTTCGAAAATAAAATCATTAAAAATTACAACTGAATTTTCTTCACATTCATATAATAGAATAAATTCGTCATTACTTCCATTAAAATAAACACTTTCTTCTTTAATTTTGTCTTCAATTTTTTCATATCCTTTTATAACTTCTTGATATTTTGATTGGTCAGAAATTTTTGATTAAATATATGGATGATTAACTTTTTCAGTTTAACCAGTCAGGTGCTATAATGGATGAATCAATCACTAATATTATTTTACCACTTCCACTTGGTCATATATTGCATATTGAATAGAATTTGGTAAAAGCTTAGATTATTTGTTTTTAACTTCTTTTCTGGAATTCAGATTATTCGTTCCCAATCAGTCATGTTTTATATAATTTTTGCTAATTTCAATTGTTTGATAATTCTTCTGTTCCTATAAGAGAAACTTATAAATATGTTTCACTTATTAGTTTTTATTGCTCTTTTTTAACTCCAAATATTACATCGAAAAATAATAAATAATATTGTGATGGAGAAACAGTAGAAATTCCTGTTGGCCATTATAGTTTGAAAAATTTAGAAAAATTTATTCATTCCAAAAATCCAATATACTCATATTAAAGCATATTAAATTTTAAGTAATATTGTTATTGAAAGTGGTAAAAAATTAGTCATGGATATAAAACAAAATGGTATATGCAAGCTTTCTAGAATTTAATAATGAATTTATTGAATGTAATTAAACATTCTATTGAAGATTTATTTAAAACTATTTCTTTTGAGTTAATTAATACAAATTTTAATTTGGCAGATGGAAAGTGTTTTAAACATAATGATCATTTTCATCAAGAAACAAATATTATCGCTTCATTTAAACTGAATGCTGAATTTGGAGGACCAGTAATTTATGAACCAAATCATCTAATAAAAATTCCAATTTTCAATACTATTCAAAATTTAGAAATAACTGTAACATGAAAATTAAAATTTAATGGCCCTTAATGGTGCTAATGTACCAGTAATTTAAAAAAGAATTAATACATTTTTCTTTATTAAATCATGAACCAAATCGAAAATTTTCAATCTAACTCATTTCCAGCTGATGACAAAAAGTTAATTTAAATCTTCCTTCATGATGGTTATATTCATCCAAATTTCTCACAGCTTTATGTGACTTTTGATGTTATTCTCACAGATGGAACTCATTTTTCAGCATATAATGGTAAATAAAATATTAAATCGATTGATAATTATGTTTTAAAATTTTTGATGTCATTACAATTAAAAAAGGAAGTAATATTTTACCCAGAATTGTACACTGATTTACTTCTTCTTCAACTCTTATTTGTTTTAAATCTTCTCTTTCAAATGAATAAAATGTGGAAGGTCATATTCTTAACAATAGCATAATTAAAACTAAAAAAATCTAATTCTTTAGGCTTTGGAATCATTTGGTGGAATTTTTAAAGATTATGTAGAAATTATCTTTGAAGGTGAAAAAGTTCAATAAGATTCTTTTCTTCATTTGACTACAGATAATGATTCTCCCCCTCCAAAGGAAGCTAAAATTGTTGTTCAGAGTATGGAATTGCAGTTCCAGTTGTTAAATATGGACCAGAATATTCACTTGAATTAGAAAGAGAAAGACTTTTCCAATTTATTTCTTTGAACTTCAAACTACTGAATTTGCTGGATTACAGGGAGGAATAAATTTTGAACTAGATATTACTAATTATTAATATTCTACAGAATTTGATAATCCTTATTTTATTTTCATTATTTTCCAAATTAATCAAAATTACTTGATTCTTCTTTATTTTATCATGTTAAATTACAAAATATCTCTGTTACAAATGAAGAAATAAATTTTAACTATAAGAATTACAGAATCTAGATCCAGCGAACAACTTCTTCCATAGACATTCAGACACCTAACAAAGTGTCTCCTGCAGTGTTGAAGTCGTTATGAAGGAGCAGGGCCTCCAGAACTCGTATAAACCGGTATAGGCATGTGTATTCAAATACAGGGACACGTAAACAGGCAGAATGCGGCTCTGCGGTTGACAACGGCTCCTGTGTATAAGGCATGTGTATGGTGCAATTGTTCGATCTGTTACTGCTGCTACAAAGACAGCTTATCAAGATTTAAGTGAGTCTGAACATGGTGTTATAGTTTGCGAACGAGCGATGGGACATAGCATCTCCAAGGTAACGATGAGTTGGTGATTTTCCCGTACGACTATTTCACGAGTGTACCGAGAATATCAGGAATCCAGTAAACCATAAAATCTCTGACATCACTGTGGATGGAGAAAGATCCTGCAACAACTGGATCCTTGAATGTGACAGAAGTGCAACCCTTCAGCAAATTGTGCAGATTTCAATGCTGGGCCATCAACAAGTATCAGTGTATGAACCATTCAATGAAACATCATCGATACGGGAGTTCGTGCACCCTTGATGCCTGTGAAGCACAAATTATGACTCTCCTGTTCCCGTCAACACTGACACTGGAGTGTTAATGACTGGAAACTGGATGGGCGTGTACAGGTATGAAGACAGCCTCATGAAACCATGGGCCCTGCATGTCAGCAGGGGACTGTTCATGCTATTGAAGGCTCTGTAATGGTGTGGGGTGTGTGCAGCTCGAGTGATATGGCGCCCCTGAGATGTCTAGATACGACGAAATCATCCTGTCTGATCCCATGCATTCTTCATGTTCATTGTGCATACCGACAGACTGGAACACTTCTAACAGAACAGTGCGACACCTCACGCGTCCATAATTGTTACAGAGTACCTCCAAGAACGGTCTTCTGAGTTTAAACACTTCCACTGGCCACCAAACTCTTCGGAACTGAACGTTATTGAGCATATCTGGGATACTTTGTAATGTGCTGTTCAGATTATATCTCCACCTCCTAGTACTCTCACTGCGCTTTGGACAGCCCTGCAGGACTGAAGATAAAACTTCCTGGCAGTTTAAAACTGTGTGTCGGACCGAGACTCGAACTCAGGACCTTTACCTGGGCAAGTGCTCTACCAACTGAGCTACCCAAGCACGACTCACGCCACGTCCTCAAGGCTTTACTTCTGCCAGTATCTCATCTCCTACCTTCCAAACTTTACAGAAGCTCTCCTGCGATCCCTGCAGAACTAGCACTCCTGAAAGAAAAGATATTGCGGAGACATGGCTTAGGCACAGCCTGGAGGGATGTTAGGTACGTTTAACAGTTTCTTTGGCTCGTCACTGTATCATCTATAGGTGTGCGCATCATTTTGCTCACTTTCTGAAACTGAGATCATTTGTTTTACTCCAGGCGATAATCGTGTAACATTACAGAAGTGGAGAACTACAGATATTTACGTCCTTAGTTCAGAAGAATGTGAGCAATATGTGCTATTCTTTGGTTGACAAATAATTGCCTACAAAAGTATATGATATAAGTAGTATTAGATCAGCACGAGAATCATTATGTGACGTCTCTTCCTCCTCCCTATAAAACCAAAATAATTCCGCCTTTCACAACTGACAATAGTTTCAAAAGCGTTGAATGAATCATTTCAGACAGGGTGTACAGTAAAAAAGGTATTTTGTATAGAATGGGTTTTAAATCAGTTTATACTCATTATTCGTTTCTGATTACGATGTGCCTAGCTGTTAATTGTCCAATTAAGCTTGATTATTAGCGACTGACGCTGTCACTGGGAATAACAATAGCGCTGCGTTACAGCAAACGATGTAACACTAGTGAAGAGGCGGCTGGATTGTATTGAATCGACAAATTACGGGTGCTCCGTGCTTCTGGGTAATGCAATATTTCAATTAACGATTGCCGCCCCACCTCGTGGCACTGCACTGCACAACAATGTTAGTAATGAGCTGGAATCAAACGCGATTCAATTTTCCTGTCCGTCTATCAATGTGTCAATGCCGTATCGCGGCTGAGTCACTGAAATAACGCAGCGTAACTGTCACCATCTCCAGGAACGGAGAACGTTTTCAGAACAGAAGATAGAGGATAAGGGCAATGGAGAAGGATCGAGAAAGAACCCATTCCAGCAGTTTTTGGTGACTAACGGCGAATATCGCAAGCAGTGACCTTAATGAGTATGTGATTTCCCCCTGAGAGATGTAAACAGCCTTCACTGACACTTTTCCAGCTTGGGGAAAGCAGCATGTTTCAGACATCTGATATCATGTAGTTACTCGACAACGAGAACTGCATATATGGTAGTGGTAGGATTGGTTGGTTGGTCTGAGGTATAAAGGGACCAAACTACAGGGTCATCAGTCCCTATCTAGTGACGCAAGCAAGGGTCAATGTAAAGTAACACCCAAATGTAATTTGGGAAAGTAAGAGAGGGTAAAAGAAATGGAAAACCAGACCGAAAGAGAAAACGAAAGAACAGAACAGAAGGGGGAAAAGTACACCACACGGAAAAGTAGAGGAAAGTATTAAAAGCATAGAGCAGATGGTCTGGGCTGGATGATCACATGAATAAAAAAAGGTCAAGACAGCCACTCCAGAACACACCAAAACGTCCAGACCATAAAGACAAGGTGATATGAACACACATAGGGAGAATACAAACAAGGCAAACAAAATTCAAAGAAATGGTGACGAAAAGTTAAGTCAGAGGGATGGTGGAGGCCCCGGAGAGAAGGGCAGATGCCCGCCCTTAGATGGTACGACTAAAAAAAAAAAAAAAGAAAAAAAAACTCTCACGGATAAAACGTAAAACTAAATCTGCTGTTGAGAAGGTTGTTTTCATAAGGGAATGGTTTTCTTACTAATTTACTTCATCTGCAAAAGTAGGAGATGTGCTACGTTTTTCTTTTTCTTGGTGAGCAACGCGTGAATATGAGACATTGCCCTTGTTTGTCATCTAACTTCACACACTCATTTCAGAGCTACAAACTTTGTGAAATAATGACTCAAACGAGGGAACTGGTAGAGACCTACATAGATGGACGGGAATTTTTGTCAAAGTGAGATCTGTAGAAACCATTTCGTTATCCCACGTCGGGACCATGAAATATTACGTGCATAGGGCACATCTCTAAACCTTTCAGGTAACTCTGGAAACTAACACATCCACATAGTGTAAACCGTATGGTGCAGTTGTGTAATATTAACTTAGAAAGTCAAACGCTTTTTTTGTTTTTTTTCCTTTGAGTAAATTAATGACTTCATTTGAATCTTGTTTCAGCGCAGAACTTCAATTAATCTCATTTTTAATATCACGCAGTTCTCCATTTCAGTATCCACAATTAGGCCCTTAATCTTCCATCACGTTAATTAATCCGTTTTCACAAATTAATTCAGCTTGGTTCTTAAGATGTGATTATCTCCTAATTAATTTTCTGAGTCAGGTTAACTAATTCAAACACAGCAGGCGTTTTGCATAAAGTGGCAGAGCCAGCCCTGATCGCTCCAACGTAGGAGATACTGTGAAGTGCCAGACATCATATTTTGTATGCGTTGTAGATGATCTGACAAGGATAAATACAAGTTTCTGGTTCCGTGAATTCTGTTCCACGTCTGATTAATGACTGGCGTCGTTAGTTTCAGCATTGTAAAATTTGTTGAAGTATTTATACATGCACTAATTTTGTGATATGGTATTGTTGTTGTTGTTGTGGTCTTCAGTACTGAGACTGGTTTGATGCAGCTCTCCATGCTATTCTATCCTAAGCAAGCTTCTCCATCTCCCAGTATCTACTGCAGCCTACATCCCTCTAAATCTGCTTAGTGTAGTCATCTGTTGGCCTCCCTCTACGATTTTTACCCTCCACGCTGCCCTCCAGTACTAAATTGGTGATCCCTTGATCCCTCACAAGATGTCCTACCAACCTATCACTTCTTCTAGTCAAGTTGTGCCACAAACTCCTCCCCAATTCTACTCAATATCTCCTCATTAGTTATGTGATCTTCCCATCTAATCATCAGCATTTTTCTGTAGCACCACATTTCGAAAGCTTCTATTCTCTTCTTGTCTAAGATATTTATCGTCCATGTTTCACTTCCATACACTCCATACATATACTTTCAGAAACGACATCCTGACACTTAAATCTATACCCGACGTTAACAAATTTCTCTTCTTCAGAAACGCTTTCCTTACCATTGCCAGTCTACATTTTATATCTTCTCTACTTCGACCATCATCAGTTATGTTGCTCCCCAAATAGCAAAACTCCTTTACTACTTTAAGTGACTCATTTCCTAACCGAATTCCCTCAGCATCACCCGACTTAATTCGACTATATTCCATTATCCTCGCTTTGCTTTTGTTGATGTTCATTTTATATCCTTCTTTCAAGACACTGTCCATTCCGTTCAACTGCTCTTCCAAGTCCTTTGCTGTCTCTGACAGAATTACAATGTCATCGGCGAACCTCAAAGTTTTTATTTCTTCTCCATGGATTTTAATACCTACTCCGAATTTTTCTTTTGTTTCCTTTACTGCTTGGTCAATATACAGATTGAATAACATCGGGGAGAGGCTACAGCGCTGTCTCACTCCTTTCCCAACCACTGCCTTCCTTTCATGTCCTTCGACTCTTATAACTGCCATCTTTTTTATGTACAAATTGTAAATAGCCTTTCGCTCCCTGTCTTTTACCCCTGCCATCTTCAGAAGTTGAAAGAGAGTATTCCAGTCAACATTGTCAAAAGCTTTCTCTAAGGCTACAAATGCTAGAAACGTAGGTTTGCCTTTTTTTGACTATTTTCTAAGATAAGTCGTAGGGTCAGTATTGCCTCACGTGTTCCAATATTTCTACGGAATCCAAACTGATCTTCCCCGAGGTCCGCTTCTACTAGTTTTCCCATCCCTCTGTAAAGAATTCGCGTTATTATTTTGCAGCTGTGACTTATTAAACTGATACTTCGGTAATTTTCACATCTGTCAACACCTGCTTTCTTTGGAATTGGAATTATTATATTCTTCTTGAAGTCTGAGGGAATTTCGCTTGTCTCATACATCTTGCTCAGCAGATGATAGAGTTTTATCAGGACTGGCTCTACCTAGGCTGTCAGTAGCTCTAATGGAATTTTGTCTACTCCCGGGGTCTTGTTTCTAGTTAGTTCTTTCAGTGCTCTGTCAGACTCTTCACGCAGTTTCATGTCTCCCATTTCATCTTCATCTACATCCTCTTCTATTTGCATAATATTGTCCTCATAAACATCTCCGCTGTATAGACGCTCTATACACTCCTTCCACCTTTCTGATTTCCCTTTTTTGCTTAGAACTGGGTTTCCATCTGAGCTCTTGATATTCATGCAAGTGGTTCTCTTTTCTCCAAAGGTCTCTTTAATTTTCCTGTAGGCAGTATCTGTCTTACCTCTCGTGTTCAGGCTCTACATCCGTAGATTTGTCCTCTAGCCATCCCTGCTTAGCCATTTGGCACTTCCTATCGATCTCATTTTTGAGACGTTTTTATTCCTTTTTGCCTGCTTCATGATATGGTATAGAGTGCCCTAATGTGTAAGAGGTTGACTAAAATTTTGTGTCAGTTAAATATGGATATGGAATTAGAATCAGGGAGATTACATATGAATCTTAAGTTGTGGAAGAATAGTGATGCATCGGCCAATAGCACGCAGGCATGATATAACAAAAGAGGGTAACGGCGACATGTTTAGAGAAGTCATACAAAGGCGACAGATAGCGGTTTACATTAAGGTGAGAAAAGTCGTGGGATAGCGACATACAGATGGCGGTAGTATGGCGTGCACAGGGTATAAAAAGGCAGAGCATTGGTGGAGCTGCCACGTGCACGCAGGTGATTCACGTCAAAGGGTTTCCGACGTGGTGGGAATTAGACTTTAAACGCGCAATGGTACCTAGAACTGGACGCATGGGACATTCCATTTCGTAAATCGTTAGGTAATTCAAAACCGCGAGAATCACAGCGTCAAGAATGTACCGAGAATACCAAATTTCGGGCATTACCTCTCACCACGGTTGAGCCGTGGTAAAATCTGCTGCTTTGAAGAGCGCGCCGCAGCGCGTTGTGTGAAGCAGTCGCCTTCCGTTTCTGGCGGTTGCGCCGCTGTGGCATTCGCAACTTTGGTGTCTCCCTCTGGTGGGAAAGCGGAAAGGTTGGCTGTTCACGTGCATTTAAGGGGCGCTATGAGTTCGGCAGGGGGTCGGAATGAGGCCAGGTCAGTCTCGCGTCACCAGTTGCTGGTCTGTCTCTCGTTCGCATTTGTGCGGCAGTTAGTGTCTGTCTGTCGTCGGAGTGCTAGTATGTCTGTCGTTTGGATCAAACTTTAAAGCCAGAAAATGAGAGTCTTGCCACTCCGCCAGTAAGAGAACTCAGCTAGTGGTCGCCCGGTCCGGGCTGAGTTCCTGCATCTGAGTCTGCGCGTTAGGCCGCCAGCCTGCTCGGGCAACGGTCACTGGCGGTTGAATCGGTCGGTTGGTCGGTCGCGCACTGAGACACGAGGTGACTTGTCCGCCTGTAGCGTCGGCGCATGTGAGGTCGCCACGTGAGTCCAGTGGGCCGCGCCGTATAGAAGTGAGTAGTGGCTTCGCGGTTTACACGAGAGCAACAGAAGTGAAATCACGACATCGGGCTGGCCGGGGCGAGCTGCGACGCCGTGAGACGGGAGATCGGCGCGCCTTCCTGCGTCCGTTGAAGCGGCTGGCAGCGGACGGTTCGGGACAGCGTGGAAGGTGCTGCTGCAGGTCTTCGCCACAAATCGCAGTTTATTAGAAGGTAAGTGATTGAAGATATGTTGATTCATTTACTTGTTAAATTCTACTTGTTTTCTTGGTGAGGCCACCAGCCGCTTTGTTTTGGGGCCGTCCCACCATTCTTCTCCGTTTGCCCATCTGTGGGAAGGTGGTTATTGTCAAATGGGTGGTCCGTATTTCCCTTGTGGAATTGGGGGGGGGGGGGGGGTTTAGAGCAATCTGCGGTTTGAGTTGCTTCGTAACCCCACCCTGTCAATCTGCCATACGTTAATAGCTGGCACTGTCATGTTTGTCGGTTCCGGTGTTAACGAATTCATTGCTGAAAGGCCGAATTCTTGAAATATGTTTTTATCTTGCCTATCATGTTTCGGGGTGGTGTATGTGTAATGTAGAGCATGTTGTACATTTTATGTAACTCTGCATTTTATGCGTTTTATTTAAATAGTCATTTTAGGTTATAAGGTTGCCACCCTTCCACCGTAAGAGTCCTTTAAAAAAAATTGCCCTTTTGGTTGCAAGTAATTGGAGTGTTGTACCATTTCCATCCCTCTTACGGGCTGCATAGTCTACGTTTTTGTGTGAGTTGTTAAAAATTTTTAGTTTAAAGTAATCTGGTGTGTTGCAGATTTGCACCAGTGTAGTCTTTTGGAGGTTGTTGTGAGCGGTCATGACTACGGCCATGTCGAAAGGGAGCGGCAAGCTTCTCAGCTCGAAGGCTCATACTGTTAATATTGTTCTTTCTGCCTCTAAATAAGATAGTGATATTTCGAGGGTGGTTCTGTTTTTTAAAAGGCTTTTGTGAATAAAATTCCCATTTGTTAAAGGTAATTTCATTTTCATCAGTTACTCCCTGGCAGCTACTTCCACGCTCACCTAGTGTGATTAAATGTGTTGATGTTCTTGATGAATAGCTAGTAAATAAAGTGAATTCCCTAAGAAAAAAAATTCGAAAGTAAATTCACGGTTCAACGGTCAACGCAGTGGCTGAAGACCTTCACTTACGACCGAGAGCAACGACATTTGCGTAGAGTTGTCAGTGCTAAGAGACAAACAACCAATGTGGCACGTACGACGACGGCACTGTGTGCCGAAATTTGGCGTTGACGGGCCATAGCAGCAGACGAACCGCGGTTGTTAACAGCACGACGCCACCTGCAACGACTCTCCTGGTTCAAAAAATAGTTCAGATGGCTCCGATCACTGTGGGACTTAACATCTGAGTCATCAGTGCTCTAGACTTAGAACAACTTAAACCTAACTAACATAAGGACATCACACACATCCATGCCCGAGGCAGGATTCTAATCTGTGACCGTAGTAGCAGCGCGGTTGCAGACTGAAGCGCCTAGAACCGCTCGGCCACAGCGGAGGGCGCCTCCTGGGTTCGTGACGATTGGAAAAGCGTGGCCTGGCCAGATGAGTCTCGATTTCAGTTGATAAGAGCTGATGGTATGGTTTGGGTGTCGCGCAGACTTGGAAGCCATGGACTCAGTTTGTCAACAAGGCACTGTGCAAGCTGGTGGAGCTTCCGCAATTGTGTGAGCTGAGTTTAAGTGGAATGTACTGGATCATTGACTGGAAGACCATCTGCAGCCTTTCATGGACATCAAGCTGCCAAACAGAAACGGGATTTTTATGCATGACGATGCGGCATGTCACCTGGCCACTATTGCTCGCGACTGGTTTAAAGAACATTCTGGGCAATTTCGAACGAATGGTTTGGCTACCCAGATCGTGAATCACATAGAACATTTACGAGACGTAATCGAGAAGTCAGTTCGTGCAAATAATGCTGCACCGGCGACACTCTCGGAAGTATGGACTGCTATAGAGACAGCATTGCTAAATACAGGGTGTATCAAAAAGGATCATCGGATTTTTAAAAATCATAACTATTATGTTATTTGAGATAGTGTCGGAAGTTCCATGCGGCTTTTCGTGGATGATGCTGTAGTATACAGAGAAGTTGCTGCACTAGAAAATTGTAGCGAAATGCAGGAAGATCTGCAGCGGCTATGCACTTGGTGCAGGGAGTGGCAACTGACCACTAACATAGACAAATGTAACGTATTGCGGATACATAAAGAGAAGGATTCATTATTGTACGATCATATGATAGCGGGACAAACACTGGTAGCAGTTACTCCTGTAAAATATCGGGAGTATGTGTACGGAACGATTTGAAGTGGAATGACCATATAAAATTAATTGTTGGTAAGGCGGGTACCAGGTTGAGATTCATTGGGAGAGTCCTTAGAAAATGTAGTCCATCAACAAAGGAGGTGGCTTACAAAACACTCGTTCGACCTATACTTGAGTATTGCTCATCAGTGTGAGATCCGTACCAGACCGGGTTGACGGAGGAGATAGAGAAGATACAAAGAAGAGCGGCGCGTTTCGTAACAGGGTTATTTGATAACCGTGATAGGGTTACGGAGATGTTTAACAAACTCAAATGGCAGACTCTCCAAGAGAGGCGCTCTGCATCGCGATGTATCGTGCTCGCCATGTTTCGAGAGGGTGCGTTTCTGGATGAGGTATCGAATATATTGCTTCCCCCTAGTTATACTTCCCGAGGAGATCACGAATGTAAAATTAGAGAGATTAGAGCGCGCACGGAGGCTTTCCGGCAGTCGTTCCTTACGCGAACCATACGCGACTGGAACAGGAAAGGGAGGTATGACAGTGGCACGTAAAGTGCCTTCCGCCACACACCGTTGGTTGGCTTGCGGACTATAAATGTAGATGTAGATGTTGATGTATGTGACAGCACACTGTTGGAATGAGAAAACTACTTTTACGTGGTTCCAACTAGGTAGCAACAGTGTGCGCCCACTTCAGTTCTAGTAAAAATGGGGTCAGGACAGCAGTGGAGGTCAGTAATGACCCGGTTAGCCGTACGGTCTAACGCACGGCTTTCCGGACTGGGAAGGAGCGCCTGATCCCCGGCACGAATCTTCCCAGTCTGTTGATGGTTTTTGGACGATTTTCCGTTTGCCTCAGCGAATACGGGCTGGTTCACCTTATTCCGCCTCAGCTACACTATGTCGGCGGTTGCTGCGCAAGCAAGTTCTTCACGTATGCGTACACCACCATTACTCTACCACGCAAACATAGGGGTTACACTCGTCTGGTGTCAGATGTTCCCTGGGGGGTCCACCAGGGGCCGAAACGCACAGTAACCCTGAAAGAGCGGATCAGTGTGGGGCGGCGGAGGGGTGAAGTGGACTGCGGTAGTCGTCGTGGGGGTGCGGCGGGGACGGAGCCTCTCTCTCATTTCTAGGCCCCCGGTAAACATGCAATACAATACAACGTGACTTTCGTACTAGGTATGGTGTGGGTCGTGCTACAGGACAGAGCACTAGGCGAAGGCATGAAAAATGTATTGTTTGTGTATAGACAAATCGCTGGGCCGTCCCTCAGTGTGTGACACAGAAGTCGAACACACCCGCCATAGTCTCACAAGGAGTCCGCAGAAATCCGTTCGCCGTGTAGCTCAACAGCTCAGCGTGCCCCCGGTGTCGGTCTGACATGCGTTGCGTCGACGTTCACACATGAAACCATACAAAATTGAACTACGGCAAACTCTTCATGAATGTGACAAACAACAAGCGTGTAGTTCTCTAATTTCGTTCTTGGGAAAATGGAGGACGGCAGTTTCCTCCCAGCCTTAGTGTTTCGTGACGAGGCACATTTAAATGGAAAGGTTAACCGTCATAATGTGAGAATATTGGGTATGGAACCACATTAAGCTGTACAACATGAGAAGGACTCTCCTGTTTCGTGCAGTTTCAGGGGAAAAGGAGTATGGTCCATATTTCTTTGCCGAGAACACTGTTACAGGAAGCAATATGCTTGAGAACTTTCTTCTCTGACAGCTGGAGACTGATTCGAACGACTTCAGTTACAAACAGGATGTGGCACCACCACACAATCATCTGGAAGAGCGGCAATTTTTAAATCAAAGGATTACTCAACGACGGATAGGTCGCACTAGACCAAATGATTCAGTCTTACATTACTGGCCTCCGACGTCACTGGACGTGCCTGTACGTGATTATTTCTTGTGACTCTGTTTACGAGTTTCCAGTACCACCAAGCATGAATGAAATTAGATATTCCACAAGATTTCGGGATTGCAGCCGAATCTCGTCGACTTCTTTCCACGATATTTCCGCTGACATCCTTACAGCCATCTTCAGGCGAGGGTTTGACACTGGAGATTGCTACTGCATGTCGCTCTATTTATACGTAAAAGTGCCGCAAGACGCGCATGCGCAAGTTACCGCTGCATGCGCGCCACCTGTCGATTCCAAGGCCCTCTACAATATTAATGCATCTATGGAGAGCAAGCGAATGCGTGTTACAAGTAAAACATGCACGCCTCCTGTTGGCAGACGTGTCCAAAACAATAAAATGCAAAATTAAAATTACTTGTCGCTCGACATGTCAGAAGGCATATAAAAGTATTCTTTTAATCGATATTAAAGAAATCATCTGGTCCCAGGCCTTATTCAATTGAAAGCCGCCATCACGATTAATGAGATCTCCCCAATTCTATTCAATACCCCCCATCTAATCTTCAGCATTCTTCTGTAGCATCGCATTTCGAAAGCTTCTATTCTCTTCTTGTCTAAACTATTTATCGTTCATGTTTCAATTCCATACATGCCACTCCATACAAATACAGAAACGACTTCCTGACACTTGAATCTATACTCGATGTTAACAAACTTCTCTTCTTCAGAAACGCTTTCCTTGCCATTGCCAGTCTACATTTTATATCCTCTCTACTTCTACCATCATCAGTTATTTTGCTCCCCAAATATCAAAACTCCTTTACTACTTTAAGCTTCCCATTTCCTAATCTAATTCCTTCAGCATCACCCGACTTCATTCGACTACATTCCATTATCCTCGTTTTGCTTTTGCTGATGTTCAAGACACTGTCCATTCCGTTCAACTGCTCTTCCAAGTCCTTTGCTGTCTCTGACAGAATTACAACATCACCGGCGAACCTCAAAGTTTTTATTTCTTCTCCATGGATTTTAATACCTGCTCCGAATTTTTCTTTTGTTTCCTTTAGTGCTTGCTCAATATGCAGATGGAATAACATCGGGGAGAGGCTACAACCCTGTCTCACTCCCTTCCCAACCACTGCTTCCCTTTCATGCCACTCGACTCTTATAACTGCCATCTGGTTTCTGTACAAATTGTAAATAGCCTTTCGCTGCCTGTATTTTACACCTGTCACATTCAGAATTTGAAAGAGAGTATTGCATTCAAAATTGTGAAAAGCATTCTCTAAGTCTACAAATGCAGGTTTGCCTTTCCATAATCTAGCTTCTAAGATAGTCATAGTGTCAGTATTGCGTCACGTGTTGCAACATTTCTACGGAATCCAAACTGATCTTCCCCGAGGTCGGCTTCTACCAGTTTTTCCATTCGTCTGTAAAGAATTCGCGTTAGTAGTTTGCAGCTGATAGTTCGGTAATTTTCACATTTTTACTCTACATTAACATTTTTCCGTGTTGCGACTTCTTTCGTCAGTGTAGCTCTGTACAGTTGAACGAAGGTTATCGTGTACTGCTTGTTCTTCGCTCGCAACACATGCCAGCCCCAGCTACAGTGGGGCTTGTATTTCCGGCTGGCTCAGACCGTTCGCCAGCAGACAAAGCTTTGCTCTGCCTCCGGATTCCGGCCACCAGATGCGTGCCCTTTGTCTGTAGACCGTGAAGGGCCGCCGTGGATTACACCGGATTACCGGAGCGGCGGGAGAGCGAGGTGGCGGGGAACGGAGGTTAGGTTCGGGGGTGAGAAGACGAGCAACAAGTAGCTGCCGGTGAGAGGGGGGGGGGGAGACGGTTGGGGGGGGGGGGGACGGGCTCTGTGTTGTTTATGGCGAGCGACAACCGTCCCAACAACCTAGCGGGGCGCTAGCTGCCAGAGGATCCACACGTAGATACCTCAGGTGAGGTCTGTCGACTCGACAGACACGCAAGTGAGCTAGGCCAGGACTCTTCGTCACCTGCAGGTAAGGTGACCATCCATCCCGTTTTTTTTTTTTTCGGCACAGTCCTGATTTATGTGTGTCTGTCCCGAATTTTTTCAAAGGTAATTCGGGACACCTTCTTGTCCCGAAATTAAAAAAAAAAAAAATGGTTCAAATGGCTCTGAGCAGTATGCGACTTAACTTCGGAGGTCATCAGTCGCCTAGGACTTAGAACTAATTAAACCTAACTAACCTAAGGACATCACAGACATCCATGCCCGAGGCACGATTCGAACCTGCGACCGTAGAGGTAGCTCGGCTCCAGACTGTAGCGCCTAGAACCGCACGGCCACTCCGGCCGGCCCCCGAAATTAACAATCATGACCCAATTTGTCCCGAAATTAACAATCATGACCCAGTTTGTCCCAAATTAGACATTCATTTCACCTGTATCGGCATATTTTATTATTAGTTTTAGTTATGGTGGAAAATTGTTTGACAAGAGGGTACAACAAATTGTCGAAACAGTTATCAAACTCTTTCTACTGTGCAAAAAGGTGTTGGCCGCAGCTCGATCAGCTGATGGGCAGTCTGAGACCACGGCAACTGGGAAAAAATCGCACTCGAACGCATTCGCGCGGTCGAAACGTTTCTAACGGTAACTCGAACAGAAGAAGGAAGAAATCTGCATATTTTCTGATAGCCATGGAAGAGGTAGAGGAGGTTTTATGGCATACGTGCAAACGAAATTCGAAGTAACTCGAACACGCGAACAGTAAAATACGCTCTCGTTGACTTTGGCGTCGCCAACGCAGTGTATGCTGGTCTCTGGAATACTGTCATTTGTCATCTGTGTGCGCCATGTTATATCAGATTGATATAATTTTCCCACATGAACAATATATGGACAAGTGACAAAAGACAGTTGGCTGTAGAAACCATGAAAGCAATGTTAGTAACTAGAATAAATTATGATGAAACTTGTGTCGAGGTTTTTCATATGTTGTTGAAAAATACAGACTTGATAAAGAAAATTCACAGCACTGATAGATACAGTTGTCCTGGTCACACTCATTGATTACGTAAATGTGCTTTTCTTTGTAACAAATTTAATTGATATTTTGTATTCATTACATTTAATTGAAATCTTCTTCTCATATAATAAATAAATATAGCCTAATCAAAATATACACGGCTGTACTGCCGGTCTATAGTGTCCAACGGGCACAATATTTCGGCGATCAAACATGTCGCCATCATCAGGTGAACTGACGGACTTGTCTCCTGTGAACGTGCCGGCACGGAGATCCGTACGCTATGACTGCTCAGGGGGAACTGGGTTCGGTCGCGGCGGCGGCAGATTTAAATACCCTCCGCCCGCGGCGCGCTCCCTCCGCCGTCCGCGCCCCGCGCCACGGTCTCGCGGTGGAACAGATTGCGACGGCGTCTGAGATGACGTCGGTACGATGGCTCTGTCCGCCGTGGTCGTCACAACTATGCGTTTGCTCGATGTACTCTTGATTAATCCAATCGCTGGTTTCCAAGCCTTGCTAAGATTATAGCCACAGTCACGGTTTATGAGGTCGTCATTGGTGCGAATTTCGATGGCCTCTCTAACAACGCTGTCCCAGTATCTCGACGTCTGTACCAGAATCCTCGTGCGGTCATACTCCATAGCGTGATTTTCCGACAAACAATGTTCAGCGACCGCCGACTTGCTCGGATACTTCAGTCGAGTGTGCCTCTGGTGTTCACGGCATCGATCCTCGACGGTACGCATCGTCTGACCAATATACGACTTGCCACATTGACACGGAATCTGGTACACGCCGGCCTTCCTCAAACCGAGGTCATCTTTGGCGCTCCCCACCAGTGCACGAGTTTTATTCGGAGGACAAAACACAGTTCCGACCCGGTGTTTCTTCAGAATGCGGGTGATTTTCCCCGAGAGTGCGCCTGTGTATGGAATAAATGCAGTGCCTACCTCCTCCCTCGTGACTTCATCCATCTCAACAGGTTCTGTTGCAGTGGTTGGGCGGAGAGCACGTTGGATCTGCCACTCTGAGTACCCATTTTTTCGAAATACAGTTCTCAGATGTTCCAATTCCTGGGGTAGACTCTCTGTGTCAGAGATAGTGCGCGCCCTATGGTTGATCGCCGAAATATTGTGCCCGTTAGACACTACAGACCGGCAGTACACCCGTGGATATTTTGATTATCAAATACGCCGGGAGAAACTCAAGAATCACATCATACACCTTTACGGGGAGGAGATATATCGCAGCATGAAGAAATTTGAAAAGTTGCGCCACCGTAGTGTCGTTTGCTATGTACTCTTGCCTTTCTAAAGAGATGTCGTTCCGAGAATGTTGTTCCAAATTTTGCTAAGGTTATGCATCACATCGATTCTTCAGCAGCTAAGAGAATCAAGAAACGAGCCAGCCTCACATTGGTACGTGAGAGAGTGCAATTCACCCGTCGGAGCCTTGAGTTTATCTCACAGGAATTACTCAAATTACATTTGCAACTGGCTACTAAGTTCACTTCTTTTTCCTGGGATTGGATTGATGGTGTCACCTGGGTATCAGCTGATTCCGCCCACAAGAAGGCTACGGGACGTCAAACAGCTAAGTTCTCACGTCTCCTTGACAAACCATCTCTGCAGGTTCCGTGCAAGACTGTCATCAATTTGAGTGGCATGGTGTTGAGTGATGATGCGGTCTCGGTTTTGCAGTAAGGTCTCAACTTCGCTCCCACCCCCAAGTTCACTCCAGTCGCAGAAATTGTTAGCGCTGTTGAACAGGTTGCAGCTCGACTTCCGCCAGAATCAGCCGAGGAAGTACGTCGTGAAACTTGACGTGCGTTGACGAAATCCAAGCCGATGAAGTCAAATATCAGCAGCAAAGAGAGGGCGGCCATTCGTGATCTGAGGGAACGCTCTGAAATTGTTGTCTTACCGGCTGACAAAGGCAATGCTACAGTTGTCTCCCATAAGGAGTACACCGATAAGATGCAGAGCCTGCTAAATGACGATTCCTACCGGAAGATCAGCGTTGACCCTACAAAGAAGGTGGAGAACAAGACGAGGGTTCTTCTCAAGGACGCAGATTTACCGGAGGGTGACGCTAAGAAATTTTTACCCCAAGGTCCGGTACCGCCTAGATTATATGGACTCCCGAAGGTTCACAAGGCGGGGGTACCATTACGCCCCATTGTCAGCAACATCAGGGCACCTACATATTTCTTGGCGAAATACCTGACGGGAATATTAAATCCTTATGTGGGTAAATGCCCTCATCACATCCGTAATTCCGTGGATTTTGTTAAACGCCTTGATAGCTTCAGGTTGGATGAGTCAGATATCATGGTGAGTTTTGCCGTCGTTTCCTTGTTTCCGAGGGTACCCCTGCGAGAGTCGCTAGAGTTGATTGGTCAGAGGTTTGACGAGAATACCACTGAACTTTTTAGGCATGTCTTGACTTCCACGTATTTTCTTTTTAATGGAGAATACTACGAACAAACGGAAGGAGTCGCCGTGGGTAGCCCACTCTCACCGGTGGTAGCGAATTTGTACATGGAGAACTTCGAGGAGGAAGCCCTGTCGTCATCCGAATGGAAACCTACTTGTTTTTTCCGTTACGTGGACGACACGTTCGTCATCTGGCCACATGGTATGGATAAACTCCTTGACTTCCTTACACATCTAAACTCCATACACCCCAACATCAAATTCACTATGGAGACTGAAACGGAGGGTAAATTACCTTTCCTTGACGTCTTGGTCAGGAGAAGGGCTGACGGCACCCTAGGTCATGGGGTGTATCGAAAGACAACACACACTGATCTGTTTTTGCACGCAGACAGCTGCCACCACCCTTCACAGAGGAATGGGGTACTTAAAACTCTAGTACATAGGGCGCGCACTATCTCTGACACAGATTCCTAGTTCCCAGGAATTGGAACATCTGAGAACTGTATTTCGAAAAAATGGGTACTCAGAGTGGCAGATCCAACGTGCTCTCCGCCCAACCACTGCATCACAACCTGTTGAGATGGATGAAGTCACGAGGGAGGAGGTAGGCACTGCATTTATTCCATACACAGGCGCACTCTCGGGGAAAATCGCCCGCATTCTGAAGAAACACCGGGCCGCAACTGTGTTTTGTCCTCCGAATAAAACTCGTGCACTGGTGGGGAGCGCCAAAGATGACCTCGGTTTGAGGAAGGCCGGCGTGTACCAGATTCCGTGTCAATGTGGCAAGTCGTATATTGGTCAGACGATGCGTACCGTCGAGGATCGATGCCGTGAACACCAGAGGCACACTCGACTGAAGTATCCGAGCAAGTCGGCGGTCGCTGAACATTGTTTGTCGGAAAATCACGCTATGGAGTATGACCGCACGAGGATTCTGGTACAGACGTCGAGATACTGGGACAGCGTTGTTAGAGAGGCCATCGAAATTCGCACCAATGACGACCTCATAAACCGTGACTGTGGCTATAATCTTAGCAAGGCTTGGAAACCAGCGATTGGATTAATCAAGAGTAAATCGAGCAAACGCATAGTTGTGACGACCACGGCGGACAGAGACATCATACCGACGTCATCTCAGACGCCGTCGCAATCTGTTCCACCGCGAGACCGTGGCGCGGGGCGCGGACGGCGGAGGGAGCGCGCCGCGGGCGGAGGGTATTTAAATCTGCCGCCGCCGCGACCGAACCCAGTTCCCCCTGAGCAGCCATAGCGTACGGATCTCCGTGCCGGCGCGTTCACAGGAGCTCAGTCCGTCAGTTCACCTGATGATGGCGACATGTTTGATCGCCGAAATATTGTGCCCATTGGACACTATAGACCGGCAGTACACCCGTGGATATTTTGATTATCAAATACGCCGGGAGTAACTCAAGAATCACAAATATAGCTTATTTTGCAAAATTTTTAATGTATCCCGGATTTGGGCCTAGGGAATATGTTAATGTCCCGAATTTGAGTCTAGATAATATGGTCACCTTACCTGCAGGGCTGTGCTGTAAGCGTAGCAACGGCGAACTCTCATATTTAATCCTGTTACTTGCCCTCTTTGCGGACCCTAGGTACCTATGCCAATGGCAAATAAGCAGAAGGCAAATTCGAGGTGTGTTCAAAATTTACAGGGATTTCTGATTTTTGGCAAGGATTTCATTTACACTACTGGTCATTAAAATTGCTACACCACGAAGATGACGTGCTGCAGACGCGAAATTTAGCCAACAGGAAGAAGATGCTGTGATACGCAAATCATTAGCTTTTCAGAGCATTCACACAAGGTTGGCGCCGGTGGCGACACCTGCAACGTGCTGGCATGAGGAAAGTTTCTAACAGATTCTTCATACAAAAACAGCAGTTGATCGGCACTGCCTATTGAAACGTTGTTGTAATGCTTCGTGTAAGGAGGAGAAATGCGTAGCATCACGTTTCCGATTCTGACAAAGGTCGGAATATAGCCTATCGCTACTGCGGTTTATTGTCTCTACATCTACATACATACTCTGCAATCCACCATACGGTGCGTGGCGGAGGTTACTTCGTACCACAACTAGCATCTTCTATCCCTGTTCCACTCCCAAACAGAACGAGGGACTGCATATATGCCTCTGTACGAGCCCTAATCTATCTTATCTTATCTTTGTGGTCTTTCCGCGAAATGTAAGTTGGCGGCAGTGAAATTGTACTACAGTCAGCCTCAGATGTTGGTTCTCTAAATTTCCTCAGTAGCGATTCACGAAATGACCGCCTCCTTTCCTCTAGAGACTCCCACCCGAGTTCCTGAAACATTTCCGTAACACTCGCGTGATGATCAAACCTACCAGTACCCAATCTAGCAGCCCGCCTCTGAATTGCTTCGATGTCCTCCTTCAATCCGACCTGATAGGGATCCAAAACGCTCGAACAGTACTCAAGAATAGGTCGTATTAGTGTTTAATCTTCCCAAAATTCTACCAATGAACCGAAAACGACTATCCGCCTACCCCACAACTACCATTACATGCTTGTCCCACATCATATCGCTCTGCAATGTTACGCCCAAATATTTAATCGACGTGACTGTGTCAAGCGCTACACTACTAATGGAGTATTCAAACAACACAGGATTCTTTTTCCTATTCATCTTGCTTAATTTACATTTGTCTGTATTTAGAGTTATCTGCCATTCTTTACACCAATCAGAAATCCTGTCCAAGTCATCTTGTATCCTCCTACAGTCACTCAACGACGACTCCTTCCCGTACACCACAGCACCATCAGCAAACAGCCGCACATTGCTCTCCACCCTATCCAAAAGATCATTTATGTAGATAGAAAACAGCAGCGGACCTACCACACTTCCCTGGGTCACTCCAGATGATACCCTCACCTCCGATGAACACTCACCATCGAGGACAACGTACTGGTTTCTATTACTTAAGAAGTCCTCGAGCCACTCACATACTTGGGAACCAATCCCATATGCTCGTACCTTAGTTAGGAGTCTGCAGTGGGGCACCGAGTCAAACGATTTCCGGAAGTCAAGGAATATGGCATCCGTCTGATACCCTTCATCCATGGTTCGCAAGATATAATGTGAAAAAAGGTCGAGTTGCGTTTCGCAGGAGCGATGCTTTCTAAAGCCGTTCTGATTCATGGACAGCAACTTCTCTGTCTCAAGGAAATTCGTCATATTCGAACTGAGAATATGTTCGAGAATCCCGCAACACACAAAGGATGGATCCCAGCGGCCTCGTATCACTAGCAGTCGAGATAACAGGCATCTTATGCGCATGGCTGTAACGCATCATGCAACCACGTCTCGATCCCTGAGCCAACAGACGGGGACGTTTGCAAGACAACAACCATCTGCACAAACAGTTCGACGACGTTTGCAGCAGCATGGACAATCAGCTCGGAGACCGTGGCTGCGGTTACCCTTGACGCTGCATCACAGACAGGAGCGCCCGCGATGGTGTACTCAACGACGAACCTGGGTGCACGAATACTAGAACGTCATTTTTTTCGGATGAATCCAGGTTCTGTTTACAGCATCATGATGGTTGCCTCCGTGTTTGGCGACATCGCGGTGAACGCACATTGGAAGCGCGTATTCGTCATCGCCATACTGGCGTATCACCTAGCGTGATTGTATGGTGTGCCATTGGTTACACGTCTCGGTCACCTCTTGTTCACATTGACCGCAGTTTGAACAGTGGGCGTTACATTTCAGATGTGTTACGACCCGTGGCTCTACCCTTCATTCGATCCCTGCGAAACCCTGCATTTCAGCAGGATAATGCACGACCGCATGTTGCAGGTCCTGTACGGGCCTTTCTGGATACAGAAAATGTTTGACTGCTGCCCTGGCCAGCACATTCTCCAGATCTCTCACCAACTGCAAACGTCTGGTCAATGGTGGCCGAGCAACTGGCTCGTCACAATACGCCAGACACTACTCTTGATCGTGTTGAAGCTGTACCTGTATACGCCATCCAAGCCGTGTTTGACTCAATGCTCCGGCGTATTAAGGCCGTTATTACGATCAGAGGTGGTTTTTCTGAGTACTGATTTCTCATGATCAATGCACCCAAATTGCGTGAAAATGTCAGTTCTAGTATAATAAATTTGTCCAATGAGTACTCGTTTATCATTTGCATTTCTTCTTGGTGTAGCAATTTTGATGGCCAGCAGTGTATTTGTCTACATCGTCGTTAACTTGTTCGTGATAGTCCGTAGATTTTAAACGCTTATGCCGGCGCTTTTTCCAATACCCGACACACATTCGGAAGTCCATCTCTTTGATATATTGTGACTGTTATTGAACTATACGAAATAAAATCGACTTCTTAACCGTTTGCATTAGGATGTTCAAACTGTGCCATGCCGCGGGCTATGATGCCAATTACTATGCCCTATACAGTTTGGTTTAGCGAAGAAGCCCACTTTCATCTTGATGGGTAGGCCAATTGGCAAAATTGGCGCATCTGAGGGACTGAGAATCGGCATTTCGCAATCGAGAAGTCTCTTCACCCTCAACGCGTAACTGTCTAATGTGCAATGTCCAGTCACGGAATAGTCGGTGCGATATGCGATATTCCTTGATGACACGGTGATTACCGAACATTACGTGAAGATTTTGGAAGATGATTTCATCCCCAATATCCAACTGTCACTGATTTTGATAATACACGGCTGGTGGAAGATCTCATCGAAGCAGGAGAGTGCTTGATGTCATGGAGGAGCACTTTAGGGACCGCGTTTTGGCTCTGGGGTGCCCAGAGGCTACTGGCGTGTGACTCGACTGGCCACCTTATTCTCAGGATCTGAACACATGCGACTCCTTTATGTGGGGTCATATTAAAAGCAAGGTGTAGAGCACCGTGGTACAACAACAAAGTTAGAAAACTACTGCGAAAAAAGCTTCACTCCAAGTTTAAATGCACCCTCTCAGACAAACAGAAACTAAACGATGTCAAAGTTAGCGTAAGGAGGGCTACGCGTGAAGCGTTCAGTGAATTCGAAAGTAAAATTCTATGTACCGACTTGACAGAAAATCCTAGGAAGTTCTGGTCTTACGTTAAATCAGTAAGTGGCTCGAAACAGCAGATCCAGACACTCCAGGATGATGATGGCATTGAAACAGAGGATGACACGCGTAAAGCTGAAATACTAGACACCTTTTTCGAAAGCTGTTTCACAGAGGAAGACCGCGCTGCAGTTCCTTATCTAAATCCTCGCACAAACGAGAAAACTGGCTGACATCGAAATAAGTGTCCAAGGAATAGAGAAGTAACTGGAATCACTCAACAGAGGAAAGTCCACTGGACCTGACGGGATGCTTATTCGATTCTACACAGAGTACGCGAATGAACTTGCCCCCTTCTAACAGCCGTGTACCGCAAGTCTCTAGACAAACGGAAGGTTCCAAATGATTGGAAAAGAGCACAGGTGGTGCCAGTCTTCAAGAAGGGTCGTCGAGAAGGTCTTCAAAGCTATAGACCTAAATCTCTAGCGTCGATCTGTTGTAGATCGTGTGAGACCCAACTCGCTTTATTTGCTCATGAGACCCAGAAAATATTAGATACAGGCTCCCAGGTAGATGCTATTTTTCTTGACTTCCTGAAGGCGTTCGATACAGTTCCGAAATGTCGCCTGATAAACAAAGTAAGAGCCTACGGAATATCAGACCATCTGTGTGGCTGGATTAGTTTTTAGCAAAACAGAACACAGCATGTTGTTATCAATGGAGAGACGTCTACAGACGTTAAAGTAACCTCTGGTGTGCCATAGGGGAGTGTCATGGGACCATTGCTTTTCACAATATGTATAAATGACATAGTACGTAGTGTCGGGAGTTCCATGCGGCTTTTCGCGGATGATGCTGTAGTATAGAGAGAAGTTGCAGCATTAGAAAATTGTAGCGAAATGCAGGAAGATATGCAGCGGATAGGCACTTGGTGCAGGGAGTGCCAACTGAACCTTAACATAGACAAATGTAATGTATTGCGAATACATAAAAAGAAGGATCATTTATTGTATGATTATATGATAGCGGAACAAACACTGGTAGCAGTTACGTCTGTAAAACATCTGGGAGTATGCGTGCCGAACTATTTGAAGTGGAATGATCATATAAAATTAAATGTTGGTAAGGCGGGTACCAGGTTGAGATTCATTGGGAGAGTCCTTAGAAAATGTAGTCCATCAACAAAGGAGGTGACACTCGTTCGACCTATACTTGAGTATTGCTCATCAGTGTGGGATCCGTACCAGATCGGGTTGACGGAGGAGGACGAGAAGATCCAAAGAAGAGCGGCGCGTTTCGTCACAGGGTTATTTGGTAACCGTGATAGCGTTACGGAGATAACAAACTCAAGTGGCAGACTCTGCAAGAGAGGCGCTCTGCATCGCGGTGTAGCTTGCTCGCCAGGTTTCAGGAGGGTGCGTTTCTGAATATATTTCTTCCCCCTACTTATATCTCCCGAGGAGATTAGAGCGCGCACGGAGGCTTTCAGACAGTCGTTCTTCCCGCGAACCATAAGCGACTGGGACGGGAAAGGGAGGTAATGACAGTGGCACGTAAAGTGCCCTCCACCACACACCGTTGGGTGGCTTGTGGACTATAAATGTAGATGTAGATGTAGAAATAACCCTAAAACCAATGCTGAGCAGGAAACAGCGATTGAGGAAGTCATCGGCAATGATGGCAGGCATATCGAACATGTAATAACCTAAATTTGAATACGCTCCTGGAAATGGAAAAAAGAACACATTGACACCGGTGTGTCAGACCCACCATACTTGCTCCGGACACTGCGAGAGGGCTGTAGAAGCAATGATCACACGCACGGCACAGCGGACACACCAGGAACCGCGGTGTTGGCCGTCGAATGGCGCTAGCTGCGCAGCATTTGTGCACTACCGCCGTCAGTGTCAGCCAGTTTGCCGTCGCATACGGAGCTCCATCGCAGTCTTTAACACTGGTAGCATGCCGCGACAGCGTGAACGTGAACCGTATCTGCAGCTGACGGACTTTGAGCGAGGGCGTATGGTGGGCATGCGGGAGGCCGGGTGGACGTACCGCCGAATTGCTCAACACGTGAGGCGTGAGGTCTCCACAGCACATCGATGTTGTCGCCAGTGGTCGGCGGAAGGTGCACGTGCCCGTCGACCTGGGACCGAACCGCAGCGACGAATGGATGACGCCAAGACCGTAGGATCCTACGCAGTGCCACTTCCCAGCAAATTAGGGACACTGTTGCTCCTGGGGTATCGGCGAGGACCATTCGCAACCGTCCCCATGAAGCTGGGCTACGGTCCCGCACACCGTTAGGCCGTCTTCCGCATACGACCGAGGCACACAGGGTTAACACCCGGCATCATGGTGTGGGGAGCGATCTCCTACACTGGCCGTACACCTCTGGTGATCGTCGAGGGGACACTGAATAGTGCACGGTACATCCAAACCGTCATCGAACCCTTCGTTCTACCATTCCAAGACCGGCAAGGGAACTTGCTGTTCCAACAGGACAATGCACGTCGGCATGTATCCCGTGCCACCCAACGTGCTCTAGAAGGTGTAAGTCAACTACCGTGGCCAGCAAGATCTCCGGATCTGTCCCCCATTGAGCATGTTTGGGACTGGATGAAGCGTCGTCTCACGCGGTCTGCACGTCCAGCACGGACGCTGGTCCAACTGAGGCGCCAGGTGGAAATGGCATGGCAAGCCGTTCCACAGGACTACATCCAGCATCTCTACGATAGTCTCCATGGGAGAATAGCAGCCTGCATTGCTGCGAAAGGTGGATATACACTGTACTAGTGCCGACATTGTGCATGCTCTGCTGCCTGTGTCTATGTGCCTGTGGTTCTGTCAGTGTGATCATGTGATGTATCTGACCCCAGGAATGTGTCAATAAAGTTTCCCCTTCCTGGGACAATGAATTCACGGTGTTCTTATTTCAATTTCCAGGAGTGTATATGTAGTGACGTTTAGACGTTGAATAAAGTTTATGCTCGCCGTAACTTGTAACTTATTTACGTTTTCTTTCATGTACACTACTATCCATTAAAATTGCAACACGAAGAAGAATTGCAGACGATAAACAGGTATTCATTGGACAAATATATTATATTAGAACTGACATGTGATTACATTTTCACGCAAATTGGGTGCATAGATCCTGAGAAATCAGTACACTCAACAACCCATGTCTGGCTGTAATAACGGCCTTGTGATACGGCCGGGCATTGAGTCAAACAGAGCTTGGATGGCGTGTACAGGTACAGCTGCCCATGCAGCTTCATCACGATACCACAGTTCATCAAGAGTAGTGACTTGCGTATTGTGATGAGCCATTTGCTCGGCCACCATTGACCAGACGTATTCAATTGGTGAGAAATCTGGAGAATTTGCTTGCCAGGGCAGCAGTCGAACATTTTCTGTATCCAGAAAGTTCTGTAAATGAACTGCAACATGAGGTCGTGCATTATCCTGCTGAAATGTCGGGTTTCTAGGCGCGCAGTCCGGAGCCGTGCGACTACTACGGTCGAGTGGTCACACGCAATTGGAGTGATGGACTTCCTTCACGTGTATCGTATAGTATTTTAGATCTTTTACCCTACGGTCGCAGGTTGTAATACTGCCTCGGGCATGTATGTGTGTGATGTCTTTAGGTTAGTTAGGTTTAAGTAGTTCTAAGTTCTATGGGACTGATGACCACAGCAGTTGAATCCCATAGTGCTAAGAGCCATTTTTTAACCAAATGACGTGTTTCGCAGGGATCGAATGGAGGAATTCGTAACACATCTGAAATGTAACGTCCACTGTTCAAAGTGCTGTCAATGCGAACAAGAGGTGACCGAGACGTGTAACTAATGGCACCCAATACCATCACGCCGGGTGATACGCCAGTATGGCGATGACGAATTCACGCTTCCAATGCGCATTCACCGCGATGTCGCCAAACACGAATGCGACCATCATGATGCTGTAAACAGAACCTGGATTCATCCGAAAAATGACGATTTGCCATTCGTGCACCCAGGTTCGCCGTTGAGTACACCATGGCAGGCTGTCCTGTCTGTGATGCAGCGTCAAGGATAACCGCAGCCACGGTCTCCGAGCTGATAGTCCATGCTGCTGCAAACGTCGTCGAACTGTTCGTGCAGATGGTTGTTGTCTTGCAAACGTCCCCCTGTGTTGACTCAAGGATCGAGACGTGACTGCACCATCCGTTACAGCCATGCGGATAAGATGCCCGTCATCTCAACTGCTAGAGATACGAGGCCGTTGGGATCCAGCACGGCGTTCCGTATTACCATCCTGAACCCACCGATTCCATATTATGCTAACAATCATCGTATCTCGACTAACGCGAGCAGCAATTTCGCTATACGATAAACCGCAATCGCGATAGGCTACAATCCGACCTTTATCAAAGTCGGAAACGTAATGGTATGCATTTCTCCTCCTTACGCGAGGCAACACCACAACGTTTCAGTAGGAAACGCCGGTCAACTGCTGTTTGTGTATGAGAAATCGGTTAGAAACCTTCCTCATATCAGCACGTTGTAGGTGTCCCACCGGCGCCAACCTTGTGTGAATGCTCTAAAAAGCTAATCATTTGCATATCACAACATATTGCTCTTGTCGGTTAAATTTCGCGTCTGTAGCACGTCATCTTCGTGATGTAGAAATTTTAATGGCCAGTAGTGTAGTTCAATAATGGGACCCTGTAGATTTTCACAGATATTTATTTATTTCTGTTTACTTATATATTAACTGATCCAGAGATTATCTTCCAATAATACTCCGTTTGTCATCATGATACGAGGCGACTGAGATGTCCCTACCGCCTCCGTCTTTTGCTGCTTGCAGTGTTGTACACTGAAGGGCCAAAGAAACTGGTATTGGCACGCGTATTCAAGTACAGAGATATGTAAACTGGCAGAATACGGCGCTGCGGTCGGCAACGCCTAGATGAGACAACAAGTGTCTTGAACAGTTGTTTCATCGGTTACTGTTGCTAGAATGGCAGGTTATCGAGATTTCAATCAGTTTGAATGCGTTGCTTTAGTCAGCGCACGAGACATGGGACTTTGCATCTCCGAGGTAGCGATGAAGTGGAGATTTTCCCTGATGATCATTTCATCATGAATATTAGGAATCCGGTAAAAGACCAACTCTCCGACGTCCCTGGACCGGAGAAAAATCCTGCAAGAAGGGAACCAACCACAACTGAAGAGAATCGTTCAGTGTGACATAAGTGCAACCCTTCCGGCAAATTGCTGCAGATTTTAGTGCTGGGCCATTAACAAGTGTCAACGTGCGCACCATTGAACGAAACATCATCGATATGGGCTTTCGCAGCGGATGGAGCACTCTGACTGCACGACAAAAGCTTTACGAATCGCTTGGGCATGTCTACAACAACAATCGACTGAAACGTAGTTGCCGGGTCGGAGGAGTCTTGTTTCAAATTGTATCGAGCGCATGGACGTTCTCAGATGTGGAGACAACCTCATGAATCCATGGAGGGGGCTCCTCAAGCTGGTGGATGCTCTGTAATGGTGTGGTGCTTGTGCAGTTGGAGTAATTTGGAACTCCTGATAGGTCTAGATAAGAGTGCGACAGGTCAGACGTACATAGGCATCATGTCTGATCACCTGCATCCATTCGTGCACATTTTGCGCTACGACGGACTTGGGAAATTCCAGCAGGACAATGCGACACGCCACACGACCACAATTGCTACAGACTTGTTCCAGGAACACTCTTCTCACTTGAAATTCTTCTGCTGCCCACCAAACTCCCCAGACATGAACATCATTAACCATATCTGGGATACCTCGAAACATGCTGTAAAGGAGAGATCTCCACCCGTTCGTACTCTACGGATTTATGGACAGCCCTGCAGAATTCATGGTATCGATTGTCTCCAGCAGTACTTCAGACATTATTCGAGTACATGCCGCGGAGTGTTGTTGCACTTCTGCTTGCTCGCGGGGGCCTTATATGAAATTAGGCAGGTGTACAAGTTTTCATGGCTCTTCTACATCTACATCTACATTTATACTCCGCAAGCCACCCAACGGTGTGTGGCGGAGGGCACTTAACGTGCCACTGTCATTACCTCCCTTTCCTGTTCCAGTCGTGTATGGTACGCGGGAAGAACGACTGCCGGAAAGCGTCCGTGCGCTCTCGAATCTCTCTAATTTTATATTCTTGATCTCCTCGGGAGGTGTAAGTACAGAGAAGCAATATATTCGATACCTCATCTAGAACGCACCCTCTCGAAAGCTGGACAGCAAGTTACACCGCGATGCAGAGCGCCTCTCTTGCAGAGTCTGCCACTTGAGTTTGCTAAATATCTCCGGAAGGCTATCACGCTTACCAAATAACCCTGTGACGAAGCGCGCCGCTCTTCTTTGGATCTTCTCGATCTCCTCTGTCAACCCGACCTGATACGGATCCCACACTGATGAGCAGTACTCAAGTATAGCCGGCCGCGGTGGTCTAGCGGTTCTAGGCGCTCAGTCCGGAGCCGCGCGGCTGTTACGGTCGCAGGTTCGAATCCTGCCTCGGGCATGGATGTGTGTGATGTCCTTAGTAGGTTTAAGTTAGGTTTAAGTAGTTCTAAGTTCTAGAGGACTGATGACCACAGATGTTAAGTCCCATAGTGCTCAGAGCCATTTGAACCTACTCAAGTATAGGCCGAACGAGTGTTTTGTAAGCCACCTCCTTTGTTGATGGACTACATTTTCTAAGGACTCTCCCAATGAATCTCAAACTGGTACCCGCCTTACCAACAATTAATTTTATATGATGATTCCACTTCAAATCGATCCGCACGCACACTCCCAGATATTTTACAGAAGTAACTGCTACCAGTGTTTGTTCCGCTACCATACAATCATACAATAAAGGATCATTCTTTCTATGTATTCGCAATACATTACATTTGTCTATGTTAAGGGTTAGTTGCCACTCCCTGCAGCAAGTGCCTATCCGCTGTAGATCTTCCTGAATTTCGCTGCAATTTTCTAATGCTACAGCATCATCCGCGAAAAGCCGCATGGAACTTCCGACACTATCTACTAGGTCATTTATATATATTGTGAAAAGCAATGGTCCCATAACACTCCCCTGTGGCACGCCAGAGGTTACTTTAAAGTCTGTAGACGTCTCTTCATTGGGAAAAACATGCTTTGTTCTGTTTGCTAAAAACTCTTCATTCCAGCCACGCAGCTGGTCATTCCGTAGGGTCTTACTTTGTTTATCAGGCGACAGTGCGGCACTGTATCGAACGCCTTCCGGAAGTCAAGAAAAATGGCATCTACCTGGGAGCCTGTATCTAATATTTTCTGGGTCTCATGAACAAATAAAGCGAGTTGGGTCTCACAGAGTATATGGCGTTCAAAAACCACGCGCGAGACTTTCGTACCTCCTCGCTCGCCGTGCACGAACTGCTAGCCCCACTGAAAACATGAACAGGACCTTTCGTAGGAAAATTGGTACAGTTAAATTTTGTACTGGGATTAATTTTCGATAGAGGTGGTAGTTTTCGAGGTATTCAAGAAAAACGTACAGGAATGGCCTTCAAATGCTCCTCCATCCCCGCACTCAGTCCCCACCAGTCGGGATTTTTAGTATGATTTTCTAGGCACTCCCTCCTACCAGTGTAGAAAATTTTGTTGCTGCACGAATTATTTCCTACATTCTATGTTAATTTTGGTCCTCATTGGCTGGCCTTATTACGCCACCGACTTACCCAAGCACTTACAAATTGTTGCACTGACGTTTGTGTAAATTTTACCTAATAATTTCATGAATTTTAACAGCATCTTAAAAAAGGCACCCTTAGAAAAATTTATGAATGAATTGTGCTGATAAACCTCTTGTTGTTGTTGTTGTGGTCTTCAGTCCTGAGACTGGTTTGATGCAGCTCTCCATGCTACTCTATCCTGTGCAAGCTTCTTCATCTCCCAGTACCTACTGCAGACTACATCCTTCTGAATCTGCTTAGTGTATTCATCTCTTGGTCTCCCTGTACGATTTTTACCCTCCACGCTGCCCTCCAATGCTAAATTTGTGATCCCTTGATACTTCAAAACATGTCCTACCAACCAGTCCCTTCTTTTTGTCAAGTTGTGCCACAAACTCCCCTTCTCCCCAATTCTATTCAATACCTCCTCATTAGTTATGTGATCTATCCATCTAATCTTCAGCATTCTTCTGTAGCACCACATTTTGAAAGCTTCTATTCTCTTCTTGTCCAAACTAGTTATCGTCCATGTTTCATTTCCAGACAAGGCTACACTCCATACAAATACTTTCAGAAACGACTTCCTGACACTTAAATCTATACTCGATGTTAACAAATTTCTCTTCTTCAGAAACGCTTTCCTTGCCATTGCCAGTCTACATTTTATATCCTCTCTACTTTGACCATCATCAGTTATTTTGTTCCCCAAATAACAAAACTCATTTACTGCGTTAAGTGTCTCATTTCCTAATCTAATTCCCTCAGCATTATCCGACTTATTTCGACTACATTCCATTATCCTCGTTTTGCTTTTGTTGATGTTCATCTTATATCCTCATTTCAAGACAATGTCCATTCCATTCAACAGCTCTTCCAAGCCTTTGCTGTCTCTGAGAGAATTACAATGTCATCGGCGAACCTCAAAGTATGGATTTCAATACCTACTCTGAATTTTTCTTTTGTTTCCTTTACTGCTTTCTCAATACACAGATTGAATAACATCGGGGATAGGCTAGAACCCTGTCTCACTCCCTTCCCAACCACTCCTTCCATTTCATGCCCCTAGACTCTTATAACTGTCATCTTGTTTCTGTAAAAATTGTAAATAGCCTTTCGCTCTTTTTATTTTACCCCTGCCACCTTTAGACCATATGATATAAGTGAATGAAAATAAGCAAAGTAGATTAATGTTCAACACAATAATTGGTTCAAATCAAATGGCTCTGAGCACTATGGGACTTAACATCTGAGGTCATCAGTCCCCTAGAACTTAGAACTACTTAAACCCAATTAACCTAAGGACATCACACACATGCACGCCTGAGGCAGGATTCGAACCTGCGACCGTAGTAGTCGCGCGGTTCCAGAGAGAAGCGCCTAGAACCGTTCGGCCACCGCGGCCGGCGCAATTATTTGAAACTCCGTTAAGTCAGAGGCAGGGAAAAATATTGAGATTGATCTCCGTTTGTACGTACTCAATGACGAATCCGCATTTCATTTAGGACCCCTTCCATTAATGACGCACTCTGCCGTAAGAGCTAAAGTCGCCTTTCAAACTGCTTAAAATTAGTATTAGACAATCAAAACGTGTAGCTGCGACGGAGAGCACTGCTGAAACACCTTGTTTTTGGGCTGCAGAAGTTCACAGTGTGATCCGACAACAAAGGCGTAAGCTTGTGTAGCTCACGCTGAAGGATCGCGCAGCGTGCCATTGAGAGACAGCGACGCCGAAAATCGGGAGCACCACACGATATTCATTAGTCGAGCGCCAGAAGGCAGCAGAGCAGACGCACACAAATTCGCGCTCCGCAGTCCGGCAGCCGGCGAGCGGAAAATTTGGAAGGAAGGCAGCGGGCGGCAGCAGTAGGAAAGGGGGCACAGAGAAAGAGTGATGGAGTGGGTTAGGCAGGCGAGGGAGAGAGCTGCGATGGGTAGAGAGTGCTGGCGGTAGGAGGGAGGGGCGAGGGAAGTGGCTGGTCGGGCGGAGGGGTGGGGGAAGGAGGAGGGGTGAGCCGGCAGTCGATACGCGCGGCGGGACAGTCGATATCTGCGCATCTGGGTCGGCCAGCGGCGCCAGGCTGGAGCGGCACGTGGCGTGTAGCGGCGCCTGTTGCTGTGTTTTGCGCCGGAGCTCATTGTCCGCGCGATGGGGCAGGCCCGCGCACGGACAAAGCAACTCACCCCCCTACCTGCTCGCCGCCGCTGGCTGACTTCCAGCCACGCCAAACCGCGACGCGCCGGTTCATTCACGCCCTCGTGCTATCGCAGAAAGCGCACGTGCCCTAACCGGTTAGGAGTCGTTACTGCAAAATTCCGCAGTCCTTTATGCTCGCTCGCGAATTTACGGGGCGCGGGCGTTGTGTGCTGTTCAGTGGCCCGAGCCGAGCTCTGCTTTTTCCCAAAACCACACACCGACGAGAAGTTGGACACCCCGAAAACAATTAGCGCTCTGGCCAGTTGTAAAACACTTACTGTAGTTCAATTCTTTTATCTTGGCGGCTCGTGCATGCCCGCCCAGACGAGGGAGATTGCTGCGTTGCCAATTGCACTCGCCAAGAGAAGCAGCGCCATAGTATAGTTCGCAAACTTATGTTTAGGGGGAGAGCGCAGTTTATGAAGTAAAGCCACCACGGCCGCATTAACCCTTTCGCTACTACAGAGGCGTGCCCGCCGCATTCCGCGCTGTGCGCGGTTTTGTCATCCCTGCACTGCTCGCCTGAGCAGACACATTGTGTTTCGACTGCACTGTGACATGTGGATATTATTTGCGGACCTTGTGTTTTGACTGTGTATATGCTTATTTTGTTGAAGAAGTCCAGTTTGGTTTAAAAGATAGTCATTTGCGAACAGGATACACTCCCTGAGTAGTCGACTTCATAGGTCATTTACATTGCGAAAGTACCGTCCACTAGTTATAATTTTTCTTATGAATCTAATCTTATACAGTTGTTTCGTTAGGTCGGACTTTATATGTGTTATGTGTCTGTGGTGTATCTAAGGATATGCCGAATTCCAAGCCATGTTTTTATGCTTTCATTTACTGGCCGTCAATTACATAACCTAACCGTCTCTCTGCTTCTAGGTGCGGAACTACCATCATGTATATGTAATTTTGTTTTCTTTATTGTTATTTCATTTCCCTGCATCCCACATGGGGGTAGGTTGGGAGGTGGACTGCCAGTGGCACAAGACACCTGCTCTTCAGCCAATGGACAATAAAATAGTAACGTAGATGGAAAAACAAGAAACAGATAGCGGAGATACATACACTGAATTTAAAACTTGCTGAAGGTGAAAAATAGAATGGACGTTTTGAGATGTGCAATGCATGACGTTTACGCTGGTAGTAATAATATAAATCTCTGTATGTCCATCTTTTCACAGATGTATTTAATAAGAGGGTACCTGTTCTTTCGGACATGTCCGAAAGAACAGATACCATCGGTGACCAAGCAGCTCGTTAGAGTGAAATTACAATGAAATGAACACCCCCTTAGCTGCTTACAGGCGAAAGAACAGATACCATCGGTGACCAAGCAGCTCGTTAGAGTGAAATTACAATGAAATGAACACCCCCTTAGCTGCTTACAGGCGAAAGAACAGATACCATCGGTGACCAAGCAGCTCGTTAGAGTGAAATTACAATGAAATGAACACCCCCTTAGCTGCTTACAGGCGAAAGAACAGATACCATCGGTGACCAAGCAGCTCGTTAGAGTGAAATTACAATGAAATGAACACCCCCTTAGCTGCTTACAGGCGAAAGAACAGATGCCATCGGTGACCAAGCAGCTCGTTAGAGTGAAATTACAAAAAAATGAACACCCCCTTAGCTGCTTACAGGCGTTGACTGATGGTTGAGAGACCACTGCTGTTTAGTGCAGAATGTCGAATCAAAGAACCTTTCAGTCCTCTAAATTTCCAAATTGTTATTTTATTGCGCTACTAGTTTTGGCAATATATTAAGCCGATCATCTTCAGGCCCCCTGACCGACATCTAAGAAAATTACCACCTTTGTTCCAGCATTCAGTGACTTGCATCGGTAGATTTCTGAGGCAGCGATCACTTGTGACACTCTTGTCTAACAGTCGACATGTGATGCTTCAAGTTTACACTGTCTCAAAAATCTGTGGCTATCAATCATAGAATGGTGGCCCCTGATTTCACTGGAACAAAGGTGGCAATCTTCTTACACGTTGGTCAAGGGGATGAAAATGGCTTAGTATATCGCTGAAACTGGCAGCCCAATAAAATAACAATCTGGAAATTTAGACAGCTGATAGGTGGTTGATTTGACATTCTGTAATAATAAAACAAAATGAAATACACTCCTGGAAATTGAAATAAGAACACCGTGAATTCATTGTCCCAGGAAGGGGAAACTTTATTGACACATTCCTGGGGTCAGATACATCACATGATCAAACTGACAGAACCACAGGCACATAGACACAGGCAACAGAGCATGCACAATGTCGGCACTAGTACAGTGTATATCCACCTTTCGCAGCAATGCAGGCTGCTATTCTCCCATGGAGACGATCGTAGAGATGCTGGACGTAGTCCTGTGGAACGGCTTACAAGCCATTTCCACCTGGCGCTTCAGTTGGACCAGCGTTCGTGCTGGACGTGCAGACCGCGTGAGACGACGCTTCATCTAGTCCCAAACATGCTCAATGGGGGACAGATCCAGAGATCTTGCTGGCCACGGTAGTTGACTTACACCTTCTAGAGCACGTTGGGTGGCACGGGATACATGCGGACGTGCATTGTCCTGTTGGAACAGCAAGTTCCCTTGCCGGTCTACGAATGGTAGAACGATTGGTTCGATGACGGTTTGGATGTACCGTGCAATATTCAGTGTCCCCTCGACGATCACCAGAGGTGTCGGCCAGTGTAAGAGATCGCTCCCCACACGATGATGCCGGGTGTTGGCCCTGTGTGCCTCGGTCGTATGCAGTCTTAATTGTGGCGCTCACCTGCACGGCGCCAAACACGCATACGACCATCATTGGCACCAAGGCAGAAGCGACTCTCATCGCTGAAGACGACACGTCTCCATTCGTCCTTCCATTCACGCCTGTCGCGACACCACTGGAGGCGGGCTTCACGATGTTGGGGCGTGAGCGGAAAACGGCCTAACGGTGTGCAGGACCGTAGCCCAGCTTCATGGCGACAGTTGCGAATGGTCCTCGCCGATACCCCAGGAGCAACAGTGTCCCTAATTTGCTGGGAAGTGGCGGTGCGGTCCCCTACGGCACTGCGTAGGATCCTACGGTCTTGGGGTGCATCCGTGCGTCGGTGCGGTCCGGTCCCAGGTCCACGGGCACGTGCACCTTCCGCCGACCACTGGCGACAACATCGATGTACTGTGGAGACCTCACGCCCCACGTGTTGAGCAATTCGGCGGTACGTCCACCCGGCCTCCCGCATGCCCACTATACGCCCTCGCTCAAAGTCCGTCAATTGCACATACGGTTCACGTCCACGCTGTCGTGGCATGCTACCAGTGTTAAAGACTGCGATGGAGCTCCGTATGCCACGGCAAACTGGCTGACACTGACGGCGGCGGTGCACAAATGCTGCGCAGGTAGCGCCATTCGACGGCCAACACCGCCGTTCCTGGTGTGTCCGCTGTGCCGTGCGTGTGATCATTGTTTGTACAGCCCTCTCGCAGTGTCCGGAGCAAGTATGGTGGGTCTGACACACCGGTGTCAATGTGTTCTTTTTTCCGTTTCCAGGAGTGTACAATGAGCTCACATTAAAGCATTTGAAACACATTGCCAGAACACTGATAAATAAAAGAGGCACCTTCCTATCATTAGAAATTGTAAGGTGCTGCAACGAGACGGAGTCAGTTGTTGAAGGAGAAAAGATAGGCTGGTGAAGAGGATTGGAATGTGACCGTATAAGGACGGAGGACTAGTGCACTGCAGCGATGGGGTGGAAGTGGCTGTTTCGACAGAAGATGGGATGGAACAGAGGGGTGAATTCGTGACAGTAATAGTTGTTGGGGAGAGGGAGTGGGAAAAGGAAGGGGGTGAAGATGTGTGATGTGCGAAAGAAGGCCCCGATAATGTAGATAGGGCACCTACCTATAGCTTGTAGGACCGTTAAATGTCAGGGCAGAATTCATGGTCTGGGACAGGAAAAATGGCTCAAGAATCTTTCGGAGAGCAAATGGAGGAGCATTTGGAGAAAAGAGAGCAACTTGTATGAATATCAAGATCTCAGATGGAAACCCACCTCTAAGCAAAGAAGGGAAAGCAGAAAGGTGGAAGGAGTATATAGAGGGTCTATGCAAGGGCGATGTACTTGACGACAATATTATGGAAATGGAAGAGGATGTGTATGAAGACGAAATGGGAGATACGATACTGCGTGAAGGTTTGACAGAGCACTGAAAGACCTGAACGGAAACAAGGCCCTGGGAGTAGGCAACATTACATTACAACTACTAACAGTCTTGGGAGAGCCAGTCATAACAAAACTCTACGATCTGGTGAGCAAAATGTATGAGACAGGCAAAATTCCCTCAGACTTCAAGAAGAATATAATAATTCCAATCCCAAAGAAGGCAGGTGTTGACAGATGTGAAAATTACCGAACTATCAGTTTAATAAGTCACATTTGCAAAATACTAACGCGAATCCTGTACAGACGAATTGAAAAACTGGTGGAAGCCCACCTCGTGGAAGACTAGTTTGGATTGCGTAGAAATGTTGGAACACGTGAGGCAATACTGACCTTACCACTTATCTTAGAAAAAAGATTAAGGAAAGGTAAACCTACGTTTCTAGCATTTGTAGCCTTAGAGAAAGCTTTTGACAATGTTGATTGGAATACTCTCTATCAAATTCTAAAGGTGGAAGGTGTAAAATACAGGGAGCGAAAGACTATTTACAATTTGTACAGAAACCAGATGGCAGTTATAAGTGTCGAAGGGAATGAAAGGGAAGCAGTGGTTGGGAAGGGAGTGAGACTGGGTTGCAGCCGCTCCCCGATGTTATTCAATCTGTATATTGAGCAAGCAGTAAAGGAAAGAAAAGAAAAATTCGGAGTAGGTTTTAAAATCCATGGAACAGAAATAGAAACTTTGAAGTTCGCCGATGACATTGTAATTCTGTCAGAGACAGCAAAGGACTTGGAAAAGCACTTGAACGGAATGGACAGTGTCTTGAAAGGAGGATGTAACATGAACATCAACAAAAGCAAAACGAAGATAATGGAATGTAGTCGAATTAAGTCTGGTGACGCCGAGGGAATTAGTTTAGGAAATGAGATATTTAAAGCAGTAAAGGAGTTTCGCTATAACTGATGATGGTTGAAGTAGAGAGGACATAAAATGTAGACTGGCAATGGCAAGAAGAGAAATTTGTTAACATCGAGTATAGATTTAAGTGTCCGGACGTCGTTTCTGAAAGTATTTGTATGGAGTGTAGCCATGTATGGAAGTGAAACATGGATGATAAATAGTTTAGAAAAGAAGATAATATAAGCTTTCGAAATGTGGTGCTACAGGAGAATGCTGAATATTAGATGGGTAGATGACATAACTAATGAGGAGGTATTGAATAGAATTGGGGAGAAGAGGAGGTTGTGGCACAACTTGACAAGAAGAAGGGACCAGTTGGTAGGACATGTTCTGAGGCATCAAGGGATCAAAAATTTAGCATTGGAGGGCAGCGTGGAGGGTAAAAATCGTAGAGGGAGACCAAGAGATGAATACACTAAGCAGATTCAGAAGGATTTAGGTTGCAGTAAGTAGTGGGAGATGAAGAAGCTTGCACAGGATAGAGTAGCATGGAGATCTCCATCAAACCAGTCTCAGGACTGAAGACCACAACAACAATATGGAGGGCTTGTAAGTGGAGTGTTGGTGGTATGTATCAGTGAAAGTCTGCTAGCAGATATGGATTAGAATGTAAAAGGGGAACGATAGTACTATTGGAGTCGAGTTTGCAGATTTTCATGTCTACATATATATTCCGCTAGCCACCAAGCGGTGTGTGGAGGAGGGCACTATTCGCGCGAATGTCATATTCCTCCCCTTTGTTCCACTCGAGGATCGTGCGAGGGAAAAACGATTTTCTGGATGCCTCAGTACGAGCTCTGATTTCCCTTACCTTTGAATGGTAATCATTTCGCGATTTGAAAGTTGGTGGTAGTAATAATTGCTCTATATCCTCATCTAAGATCGGATTTTGGAATTTAGTGAGGAGCACCTTCCTTCAAACCTTCTATGAGATTTGTAACGCTCTCTCGATGGCTAAATGTTCCGGTCACGAATCTTTCTTCTTTGGACCTCCTCAATCTCTTGAATCAGACCCAACTGGTAAGGGTCCCATAGAGACGAACAATACTCTGTAAGACTGAACGAACTAACGTATTGTAAGCAATTTCCTTTGTTGAAGGACTGCATCGCTTCAGGACTCCACCAATAAACCGCAATCTAGAGTTCACCTTACACGTTACTTGTGTAATCTGGTCGTTCCATTTAAGATCAATTCGAATAGTCACACCCAGATAGTTGACGGATGTTACCGATCCAAAGACCGGGCATTTATTTTGTACGCGTACATTAACGGGGATTTTTGCCTTGGTATACGCAGTAGGTTACATTCACTAATATTGGTGTAGACTGTTTGGAGGCGCTCAGTGTGAGTGAGGAGAGGAGGAAATGTGTTGAGCTGGGAAACGTACCATCGTGTATACGTAATAATTATATACAGTAATCATAGATATCTGTTCAATCCTATGCCAGATTATGTATTTTGAAAGGTCTCTGTTGGATTCCTTTCATGTTAAGCTCTCCAAGCTACTCTATCCTGTGCAAGCTTCTTCATCTCCCAGCACCTACTGCAACCTACATCCTTCTGAATCTGCTTAGTGTAGTCATCTCTTGGTCTCCCTCTACGATTTTTACCCTCCACGTTGCGCTCCAATACTAAATTGGTGATCCCTTGATGCCTCAGAACATGTCCTACCAACCGATCCCTTCTTCTGGTCAAGTTGTGCCACAAACTCCTCTTCTCCCCGATTCTATTCAATACCTCCTCGTTAGTTATGTGATTTACCCATCTAATCTTCAGCATTCTTCTGTAGCACCACATTTCAAAAGCTTCCATTCTCTTCTTGTCCAAACTACTTATCGTCCGTGTTTCACTTCCATACATGGCTACACTCCATACAAATACTTTCAGAAATCCTGACATTTAAATCTATACTCGATGTTAACAAATTTCTCTTCTTCAGAAACGCTTTCCTTGCCATTGCCAGTCTACATTTAATATCAGTTATTTTGCTCCCCAAATAGCAAAACTCCTTTACTACTTTATGTGTCTCATTTCCTAATCTAATTCCCTCAGCATCACTCGACTTAATTCGACTACATTCCATTATCCTCGTTTTGCTTTTGTTGATGTTCATTTATACCCTCCTTTCAAGACACTGTCCATTCCATTCAACTTCTCTTCCATGTCCTTAGCTGTCTCTGACGGAATTACAATGTCATCGGCGAACCTCGAAGTTTTTATTTCTTCACCATGGACTTTAATACCTACTCCGAATTTTTCTTTTCTTTCCTTTACTGCTTGCTCAATATACAGATTGAATAACATGGGGGAGAGGCTACAACCCTGTCTCACTCCCTTCCCAACCACTGCTTCCCTTTCATGTCCCTCGACTCTTATATCTGCCATCTGGTTTCTGTACAAATTGTAAATAGCCCTTCGCTCCCTGTATTTTACTCCTGCCACCTTCATAGTTTGAAAGAGAGTATTCCAGTCAACATTGTCACAAGCTTTCTCTAAGTCTACAAATGCTGGAAACATAGGTTTGCCTTTCCTTAAAATTATTGCCAAAAAATAAAAATATAACAGAAGAATAGAACCAAATCTATAAAAGCAATAAAAAACACCTGAATTTCCAGACACTTAATTGTAATAGCAACAATGTAAACATGTAATATCGCTAACCCACTGTCATACAAACTGTCAAGAGAAAAATAGCGTACATAAAAACCGACTAAAATCAGATATATGTCTCCAATGTAGATCTAAGAAGAAACTAATAATTCTGAAAGAAAAGGCAGGATATGGCAGAAACGGTATTACTTGCAAGGTAAAAACACAAAAGAATGTATTATAATTTATCTGATCGCAGTTTTAAACCATTATAAGACGGATGGAACTTCAATTGTGGCAACTATTTATTTACAGCTCTCACAAAATAGATACGTCTTTCAAATTATTACTACCCTACAGAGTAGTCACCAGCATTGTGTATAATCCGTTGCTAGCGATGTGGAAGTTGGAGGATACTCTTAGCAGTGCCATATCTGTTGACAGTTCGAGGGGCGCGGTCTATTGCCCGACGAATTTGTAGCAGCTCTGAAGCGAATGCTATGAAGTGTTTCCTTCAGTTTCGAAATCGAGTTGAACTCAAGAGGACGTAAGACAGGGGAGTGTTGAGCGTTGTCCTGCAAAATGATGGTCAGGTCTTGCAGAAAGTGTCATCACTTCTGTCTCTAAGCTGTTCATTTTTGGAACACAACCTACGATTATCTTAGAGACAGAAGTGATGACCACCACTTTGCAGGACAATGCTCAATTCTTCACGCAGTATCCTATTTCTCAATTCATCTTCATCTACGTCCTCTTCCATTTCCAAAATCTGCCCTAAAGTACATGGTCCTTATATAGACCCTCTATATATTCCTTTCAACTATCTGTTTTCCCTTCTTTGCTCAAGACTAGTTTTCCATTTGAGCTCTTGATATTGGTACCTGTGGTTCTCTTTTCTCCAAAGATCTCTATAATTTTCCTGTAGGTAGTACGTATCTTATCCCTAGTAATTATGTTTCTACATCTTTACATTTGTGCTCTAGCCATTCCTGCTTGGCCATTTTGCATTTCCTGTCGATTTCATTTTTGAGAGTTTTCTATTTCTTTTTGTCTGCTTCATCTACTGTATTTTTATATTTTGTCCTTTCATCAGTGAAATTCAATCTCTCTTCTGTTACCCAAGGATTTCTACTACTGCTAATCTTTTTTCTACTTGATACTCTGCTGCCTTCACTATTTCATCTCTCAAAGCTGCTTATTCTTCTTCTACCATATTTATTTCCCTTGGTCTTGTCAATCGTTTCGTAAGGCTCTCTCTGAAACTCTCTACAACTTAAGGTTCTTTCAGTTTATCCAGATCCCATTTTCTTAAATTCCTTTCTTTTTGCAGTTTCTTCATTTTTAATTTAGATTCATAACAAATAAATTTGTGTGAGTCCACATTTGCACCAGGAAATTTGCGAAGTACGCCTACAAAAATTCAGTTTGAGAGGTGTCAGGAGCCCCCTCTCATATTTCTATCTTACTCTGAGTAATTCGATTTTCCTCTCTAATTGCATGCGGGGGAAAGTTGTTATTCCTTCACACGCGGACTTCCCAAGCAGCGTCTCTCGTCACCCGGGTGGCCCGGTGACAGGCGGGCTCTGCTGATCTTGAAAGGGTTAAGCTGATGGGTATGAGGGAGTCGAGTGGATGCTTTCCAGACGCGTACATGGTCATAAGAGCGGGGACGACACGCCCATAGGGGCCTGATGGAGTGGTTGGGCTAGAGATTCTGTTACTTCGCAGAAACTTACTGAAAACACTTCCTGGTGGGCTACCAGCGGGGCATGGAAATGACTTGTGTTCCCAGGCAGTCTTGGCGGGCAAATTCACACGTTTTCTGCAAAATGATAACTGTGATTGGCTTGCTCAGGGGATAGCTCTGTGACGTAGCAAAATCGATGCAGAAATTGGCGCCAGGTATCTCCATTGGTGGAATAGTAGTCCGTCGGCAATAAAGTTGGATTTTCCGCCGGTTTTCGAGTTGCTGATTTAACCACGGCCACTGTTGTGGGGGCGGGATTGTTCTGTGTTCGGCTTGTACGGGTGCTCTTGAGAGAGTCGGCTCTCGCCCTTCGGTCGGAGTAGGTTACAAGACTGAGCTCTCGCTGCTCTGGACAGCCTGCCTTCCGTTGGCTGTCTAATATACTTTCATTTAATTGTAACTGTTTGACGAAGTTGCTGAAGTTTCGACTTCAACGTAACTTCCCGAGTAAAGTTGGCAATTGAGCGTTCTGCGTACAAGCGGCCTATGTTGTTCGGAGTTACTGTGTGACTTCGCATGTTAAAATCAATCACTGTGTCGTCAGTGATTGTATGCGAGTCTTCTTCGTCTCCATCAGAGACGCATTCGTATTGATAGGAAGTCTTTAGTCTGGAACAACCAGACCAGGATAATTTGTTTCGGCCTATACTCGTGACATTATCATCACCATGACTGGACGTCGAAGCAACCAGCCATCGCTTCCGGTACGCCAGATCGTCTCCTTGCAGTTAAGAAGGCAGCTTGGTGGTGTATGACCGCAGCACCGGCATATTAGGGAATTTTGCTCTGTGATAATCAGAACTCAGCAGAGCGCGCCTGTTCCCGTCTTTTCTTACGTGGTCCTGTCTTGGGTGTTCATTGTGTGAGTTCTCAGTACTGTAACAGCAATTAATGTTGGGTTGGCTGGGTGTTTGTCTTAAGATTTGAGTTGAAAGGAATTGGCTCCACATACCACTTGGTCATAAACGTCACAAGCTAGTTTTACAGACAACTTCACCTTCACAGCATTTATTTGAGTATCCAATTAGACGTGTTGTAAATGTTTCATGTGTTGTGTTTATTATTTTGTTATTTTGGACAGAACTTTCATTCTGTAAATCGGTAGAGCAACCCTCTCATTTCTCACCACGTTAATGAAACTTATTTATCAAATTAATTTCTATCAAATTAAATTATTGCAGGTGCCAAACACTTTTCTACTCCACTTTCAGGGTCGATTAGAGTCAGTTCCCGTTTCTTCGTAATCCATGTGCAACAGCCAAAGTCAGAGTTAAAAAAGGGGGGGGGGGCTTAGAGTATCATTACCATATGAAGATTCTAGAAGAATTTAGTGTTAAATACAGTGCTAGCCCCGGCACCTCGCAAGTTGCTCCGCATCCCATATTACGCAGCTCCAAACAGCAGTTTAGGGCGACATTCGTTCTGCTAACGAATTTCTAAAATATGATATTTGTGCTGGAAGCCAGCTCACAGTGTCTAGAATCCTAGGCTCGCCGAGCCCTAGGGCCGAGTGAGTCACGCCTGCCCTATTGGCTTTTCCGACGCCTCCTAGCGCCCCCACCCAGCAGCTGCCGCCTCCACGATTAAGCGGGTCGCGGTCGCCGCCGCCTGGGAGATTCTCGGCCATCGCTGCCAGTAATTACTGAACCCTCCTCCTCCTCCCCAATTGCCCCAAGAAGCGAGAAGCGGCGACAAAGTTCAGGGGTGAGCGTTGGGTGGAGCCACTTCCGACGGCACTTGCCGATTCACCCCGCCCAGCACACACGGGATCGCGAAGCCGCTGTACCTTATTGTTACACACTTGTTATCGTATCGCATCTACTGGGATGCGAGTACGAGAGGTGTTCAATAAGTAATACAAATGCTTTTTTTTTCAGGCGCTTCCTGTCGAAAAGATGCGTAATTTGTTGTGGGACATTGTGGAATATTCCCGCTTCACCCCCTCTTCACGAAGTTCTCATAGAAGGAGGCGGTGTACGTAGCCTTCAAAACGGCAACTTAGCGGAAATGCGTTCCTAGCAGAGAACTTCTTTTGTGGAAATCAGAGCATCGCTAATATTCATAGGCACTTCCAGAATGTCTGTGAGACGTGGCAATGAACAAAAGCACGCTGAGTCGTTGGGCGATGCGCCTGTCACCATCGGGGAAACAATCTCCCGTGTGTTGGTTGGCTGTACACAGTGATCGATGGATCACAATGAGACACCTTCCTGCAACACTATGCGTTGTGCAGCCACAGTGCTACGCACGCAGCAGAACTCCACTGCGTCAGTACGAAGCTGCACTAGCCACCGCTCCATACTGAACTGAACGGCACAATACTTGAGTCTGATTAGAAGTGACAGATGACGCGACCAGATCTACGCCTCAGCAGGGTCGCCAATTGAAAATGCGCTATTTCCCATGGCCACCCCGCGTAAACACTACAAGGGCATGACTGTAATTCAAGTGTCCCAACTCTCTCACTCTGTTGATCTGAAGGAATAGTCTGATCTTCCTGAACTGGTTGGCTAAGTTTTGGATTTGCGTTTCGCGGAGACCTGGTTTTATTTCATGTACCTCATGTGCCGTTTTTCCTTCCATAACTTCTTCTTCTAACTGGGTTCAATATCTTTATCAGAAGAACTGATCTTCGAGATCTTTATCCTAGTTTCCCCTATTTTCCTGTATTTTATTGACCATATTAAACATATTCAGTTCTTCACTGACGTCCCTTATGCCACTTCAGAAGGCTGAAAACTCACAGGCCCAATATCTAATAGCGAGGGCGTCCTGAAAAGTGATGCCTCCTAATTTTCATGTGAAAACTCTTCAAGTTCGTTAAATTAAACTAACCTTATTAGTATGCTACATCTTTATTCTTCATGTCTTCTTATTTCTTTCTCAGCATAGTCATCCTGACGAAGAACACTTTTCTCCCAACGAGCCACCAGTATGTTGATACCGTCACTGTAGATTGTCTTACTTTCTTGATGGAGCCACAACGTCACCTCTGCTCGCATCGCTACATCACTGTTAACATGAAGTCCTCGAAGGTTTTTTTTTTCTTTACTTTTTGGAAACGGATGAAAATCGTATGCGGTCAAGTCGGGACTCCACGGAGAATAATCGGTGATAGTGAACCAAAGGTGTCGAATTGATGCAGATGTTGCAGCGCTTGTGTGTGGTCAGCCATCGACATTCTGAAGGAGACGGTTATCCATGTGTGGGACGAACTCTTCTAATTCGGAACTCGATTAGAGCACCCTGTATTTCAAGCAACAACATCGTTAATTCACAAACCGCCATATTACAAGCTACAGTTCGGAGCCCTCTAGCGGCGGAGGGCTGAAAATATTGTATATGAAGAATACATATGTAGGATGTTAATTACGTATGATTCATTTAAAAGACTTTAGGAGTTTTGATATACAAATTTCTGAGGCATTACTTTTCAGCCGCAGTCGCACGCTTGCGTATCCCTCGTAAGGCGGCCAGGTGAGTTTTGCAGTTAGTACTACCACCCAAACAGCCATAGATCAGGGTCAGAAATATCGATGACAATGGCGTCGATGAGAAAAGTTAAGAATAGGTACACCGCTAATACGAGGGTCGTTCAATAAGTAATGTACCACACTTCTTTTTAAGCCATTAATATACAGGGTGATAAAAAAATTATAAATTTGAAAACTGAATAAATCACGGAATAATGTAGATAGAGAGATACAAATTGACACACATGCTTGGGATGACATGAGGTTTTATTGGAACCAAAAAAATACATCAGTTCAAAAAATGTCCGACAGATGGCGCTTCATCTGATCAGAATAGCAATAATTAGCATAACAAAGTAGGACAAAGCAAAGATGATGTTATTTACTGGAAATGCTCAATATGTCCACCATAACTGCTCAACAATAGCTGTAGTCGAGGAATAATGCTGTGAACAGCACTGTAAAGCATGTCCGGAGTTCTGGTGAGGTATTGGCGTCGGATGTTGTCTTTCAGCATACCTAGAGATGTCGGTCGATCACGATACGCTTGCTACTTCAGGTAACACCAAAGCCAATAATCGCACGGACTGAGGTCTGGGAACCTGGGAGGCCAAGCATGACGAAAGTGGCGACTGTGCACGCGATCACCACCAAACGACGCGCGCAAGAGATCTTTCACGCGTCTGGCAATATGGGGTGGAGCGCCATCCTGCATAAACGTCGTACGTTCCAGCAGGTGTTTATCAGCCAGACTAGGGATGACGTGATTCTGTAACATATCGGCGTACCTGTCACCCGTCACGGTAGCAGTTACCTGCTGTCCAGAGCCATCTGTCGGACATTTTGTGAACTTTTTTTTGGTTCTAATAAAACCCCATGTCATTCTAAGCATGCGTGTCAATTTTTACCTCTCTATCTACATTATTCCGAGGTTTATTAAATTTTCAAATTTATACTGACATTTTGATCACCCGGTATATAGGCAAGCGTCCTTGTTGGCGCTTCACATTTGATGTTGTCCCGTGCGCCCGTGAAGTTTCGAACCGTTCTGGCAGATGGCAGCGCCGTAGTACAGTGTCAAAATGGTGTCTACAGACGACTCACGTTACAAGCAGTATGCTCTTATTGAATTCATTGAATTCTTGTGTGCAGAAAAAGAAACCGTGGTGAACACCCATAAACGTTTGTGTGCAGTGTGTGGCAGTGCTGCAGTTGATTGGGGTACAGTTGGGCGATGGGTGAAGAGAGTTACAGCCTCAGGAAATGCAGGAAGCACAGCTCCATGATCAGCTACGCTCAGGACGTCCTGTCACAGCCACTGCTCCAGACATGCTGAATCGAGCGGTTGCCGTTATTCGTCCTGACCAGTGCATCACAACCCGACAATTGGTTCTGCAGTTGTCGGTCAGCATGCAATGATCGAGAGCCCCGGATATTCAAAGAGGTGCTCACGACCGGTTCCACGAATGCTCACAGCGGACCCCAAGATTCGAAGAAAGGCCATTTCATCTGAATTGTTGGAGCCTTCCGAGACCGGCGGAGAGGCCTTTCTGCCACGGATCGTTACTGGGGACGAAAGTTGGGTGCACCATTTTGCGCCGGAAACAAAAAGGCAGTCCATGGAGTGACATCTTCCTCGTTCACTACAAAAAGAAGAATTTCAAGACAACTCCCTCTGCTGGGAAAGTCATAGTGACTTCTGGGGCTGTGATTGCGCCATTCTTGTTGATGTGATGCCAAGAAAGCCAACCATCAATTCAAAGGCATACGTGAAGACTCTGAATAAACTCAAGAACCGTTTCCGGCGTGTTCGATCGGACAAGAATCCAGCACAAATCTTGCTCCAACACGATAGCGCAAGCCCATATACACGTCTGAGAACTGTAAGGGGTCCGTAAGCCCTTACTATAAATTTGCACTTGGCACAGGTCGATAGGGAGAACAATCGATTGTGACGCGTTGCGAGAGCGAGTGTCGAGATGCGCCAGAGTGGTTGTCGGGAATGGTGTGTGTGTGTGTGTGTGTGTGTGTGTGTGTGTGTGTGTGTGTGTGTGTGGAGGCCATTACTGGAATACAGGGTTTTTAACCGAGAAGGGCATCACCATCGCCGTGGTTAGACCCCTTAATAATAAATAAATACCGGGAAAGTGATGAAGTATCTCTATAAAAGTGATCAGTGACGTTGCTAGTGCCGATATTTAGTTTCGATTCTACCGTACCGGCCTAACCTTGGATTGCATTGTTGGATGCAGTGATGGATTAGCGTGTGACGATAATGGCAAATGAAGAAAGTCTGTGCTGAGACTAGCCGTAATTAGATATGTATGACGAAGGCAGTGGCTGACTCCTTTTTGTGTTTTGAGAAGAATATAAGATCGTAATTAGTAAAACTGTGTTGGTGTTCCTTATTACCATACATTCAGTATTATAGTATTGAGCAGGACGAACAGGAAAGTAACCACTTCCGTACCAGTCAATTCCGATTACCAGTCCCATTAGGTTCACGGTCATGTTAATAATAAATATTGGGGTGCTATTGGTTCAGATCAAGTCGGAATAAAAACGGAGGTGTTACAGAACCCGGGAACAGATCACCAAATTGGGTTGGACATCGTTGCCTCATCCACCCCACAGTCCGGACACCCTCGGACTTCCATCTCTTTGAGATGCTTAAAGATTCTGCACGGGCAACACACTTTGAAGATGACGAAAGTGTCAGTCACGCAGTGAAACCATGGTTACCCCTACAGGACAAAAGTTTTTACTAGCAGGGAATACATGGTCTTCCACAACGTTGGCGTACGGCCATAGAACGTGATAGACTCTGCGTAGAAAAATAAGACACCGACAAGACATATTGACGTACGTATATTGTCACGAAATTCTGACTCTTAAGAATAAATATTTTCTGAGAGAAACAGTGTGGGTCATCACTTAATGAACGATCCTCGTAGAATTAAGATAGAACCAAACAAAGGAGGAGAGTTAGCAGAAATTTTAAGGAAGGAAGAATTTTAATGAGAGAATACAGAGGATAAATTGGCTAAACTCTACCATCTGGTAAGCAAGATGTATGAGACAGGCGAAGTTTCCTCAGACTTCAAGAAGAATATAATAATTCCAATCCCAAACAAAGCAGGTATTGACAGATGTGAGAATTACCAAACTATCAATTTAATAAGTCTCAGCTGCAAAATACTAACGCGAATTCTTTACAGACGGATGGAAAAACTGGCAGAAGCCGACCTCGGGGAAGATCAGTTTGGATTCCGTAGAAATGTTGGAACACGTGAGGCAATACTGAAACTACGACTTATCTTAGAAGAAAAATTAAGGAAAGGCAAACCTACTTTTCTAGAATTTGTAGACTTACAGAAAGCTTTTGACAATGTTGACTGGAATACTCTCTTTCAAATTATGAACGTGGCAGGGCTAAAATACAGGGTACGAAAGTCTATATACAATTTGAACAGAAACATGATGGCAGTTACGAGATTCGAGGGGCATGAAAGGGAAGCAGTGGTTGGAAAGGGAGTGAGATAGGGATGTAGAATCTCCACGTTGCTATTCAATCTGTATATTGTGCAAGCAGTAAAGGAAATGAAAGAAAAGTTGGGAGTAGGCATTAAAATCTACGGAGAAGAAGCAAAAACGTTGAGGTTCGCCGATGACATTGTGAGTCTGTCAGAGATAGCAAAGGACTTGGAAGAGCAGTTGAACGGAATGGTCAGTGTCTTGAAAGGAGGATATAAGATGAACATCAACAAAAGCAAAACGAGGATAATGGAATGTAGTCGAATTAAGTCGGGTGATGCTGCGGGAATTGGATTAGGAAATGAGACACTTAAAGTCGTAAAGGAGTTTTGCTATTATGGGAGCAAAATGGTCGAAGTAGAGAGGATATAAAATGTAGACTGGCAATGACAAAGAAAGAGTTTCTGAAGTAGAAAACTTCGTTAACATGGAATATAGATTTAAATGTCAGGAAGTTGCTTCTGAAAGTATTTGTATGGAGTGTAGCCATGTATGGAAGTGAAACGTGGACGATGAATATCTTAGACAAGAAGAGAATAGAAGCTTTCGAAATGTGGTGCTACAGAAGAATGCTGAAGATTAGATGGGTAGATCACATGACTAATGAGGAGGTATTGAATAGAATTGGGGAGAAGAGGAGTTTGTGGCACAATTTGACTAGAAGAAGGGATGGGTTGGCAGGACATGTTCTGAGGCATCAAGGGATCACCAATTTAGTACTGGAGGGTAGAGTGGAGTGTAAAAATCGTAGAGGGAGACCAAGAAATGGATACACTAAGCAGATTCAGAAGGATGTAGGCTGCACTAGGTACTGGGAGATGAAGAGGCTTGCACAAGATAGAGTAGCATGGAGAGCTGCATCAAACAACAACAACACGTTGGCAATAAGGACGTTGCGCAAGTCTGGTGGTTACGGTTTATCAGTCAGTGTGAGTGACAACTCGCCCAGATAACAGCGTCTGTTAGCACGCCTCTGCAGCTAATTAAGCGGAAGATTTGGTTTTTGGGGGGTTTGGCACATCCGACTGGCTGATTAACGATCTGACACACGCGTATCAGCAAGTTACGGCTGTTCCCTGCTAATGCTGTGCTGTAGGGGAAGGTGTTTCCGTTTTGAGACTGAAGGAGTACATAAGATAACGTAGACAGAATTTCTATATGGGGAGATGAACGGCAACCTTCTCTATATGTAGCAACAATTGGGTCAGTGCAGGCGCGTACGAAAAACAATCTGTAATATTTGAATACAGAATTAGCTGTGAGCTGCCTGACACAGTCGCATCAATTTAATATACAGGCGTTCCTGGAGCCACTCTATAGCAGTTATGGGCGTGTGGGGTGTCGCATTGTCCTGCTGGAATTCCTCAAATCCGTCAGAATGCACAATTCACATGAATGGATGTAGGTGATCAGACAGGATGCTTACGTGCGTGTCACTGTAAGAGTCGTATCTAGACGTACCAGGGGTCCCACATCACTCCAGCTACAAACGTCCCACGCCATTATTTATTTATTTATTTAACCTGATCAGATTAGGGCCATCAGGCCCTCTCTTACATTGGACCAGTGTTTCACACATGCAGCATTTCACACACCAGAATTACATCATGACAATAGTTAAATAAGAAAATTAGATTACTCTAGTCACAATATGAATAAAGAGTAATGTCTAAGACCTAATAAAGTAAGTACTGGCAGTATTTTTATAACAGGTTCTATGCATACAAATTATGATAAAAGCAATAATAGTTACAGTAAAAAAATCAAATAATAATGATAAACATGAGAAAAATTGGCAATAGTAATGAAGGTTTGTGCAGATGTACATTGATTTCTTGGTGTGTAAAGTAGATGTTTACTAGTATACCGAGTTTTGGGGAAGGGAGATTTAAGGAGGGGGAAAGAGAGAAGCAATGGGGCGAAATGCATTCATGTGCAGAGGAAGGCATTACTGTTGCTTAAGTAGATACGTCATTAACTGTTTTTTGGAGCCGGACATGTTTTTAAGTTCTCTACCATAACGAGGGAGGTTATTCCAGAGCCGGGTTCCCGCTACTGTAAAGGACTTGAAGGTGACTGAGCGATGCAGTGGACCAGAGAGGATTTTATTATGATGGGAACGTCTGTTTCTGTCATGTTGTTCCGACATAAGCTTTGAGGACGAGGAGAGATATGAGGGACAGTGTAAATTTATAAGGCAGTAGATGAGACAGAGTGAATGGAAATCTGTGCTTTTGTCTCCACGCAGCCAGGACAATTTTGCTTATGCTGGTGAAATGTGATCAAAAAGTCGAACGTCACAGATATATCGGACGCAGGCATTTATAACCAGTGCCAGACGTCGCGAGTTTTCCTGAGAGAGGCCTTGTAGGATAATATCGCTGTAGTCAATAATTGGGAGTATAAGCATTTGTACTAATTTCTTTTTCAGATCGAAAGGGAAGAGTTTTTTATATTTTTGTAGGACATGAAGGGAGGATGATGCTTTTTTGCACACTACAGTTACGTGCTGTGTTCAATTTAGATTTTCATAGTCTCCACCAGGCTTAACAGTTCCTAGCTGACATGCAGGGTGCATGGATTCATGAGGTTGTCTCCATACCCGTACACGTCCATCCGCTACATACAATTTGAAACGGGACTCGTCCGACCTGGCTACATGTTTCCGGTCATCAACAGTACAATGTCGGTGATGAAAGGGCCTAACAAGGGGAAAAGCTTTGTCTCGTCAAATTATCAAGGGTACACGAGTGGGCCTTCGGCTCCGATATGCCTTATCGATGACCCCCCATCGAGTGGTTAGCACGTTGACGCTTGTTAATGGCCCAGCATTGAAATCTGCAGCAATTTGCCGGAAGGGTTACACTGCTGTCGCGTTGAACGATTCTCTTCAGTTGTCGTTGGTCACGTTCTTGGAGAATCTTTTTTTCGGCCGCAGCGATGTGGGAGATTTAATGTTATACCAGATTCTTGATATTCACGGTACACACGTGAAATGGCCATAAGGTAAAATCCCCACCTCATGGCTACCTCGGAGATGCTGTGTCCCATCGCTCGTGAGCCGACTATAACACAACGTTCAGACTCACTTTCCGGCCGATGTGGCCGAGCGGTTCTCGGCTCTTCAGCCTGATACCACGCGACCGCTACGGTCGCAGGTTCGAATCCTGCCTCGGGCTTGGATGTGTTTGATTTTCTTAGGTTAGTGAGGTTTAAGTAATTCTAACAAGGGAACTTTCCCATCGCACCCCCCTCAGATTTAGTTATAAGTTGGCGCAGTGGATAGGCCTTGAAAAACTGAACACAGATCAATCGAGAAAACAGGATGAAGTTGTGTGGAACTATGAAAAAAATAAGCAAAATAAAGAAACTGAGAAGTCCATGCGAAAGACAGGCAACATTAAGGACGGTGTAAGTTCAGGAGCGCCGTGGTTAGCGTGTGCAACTGCGGAACGAGATGTCCTTGGTTCAAGTTTTCCCTAGAGTGAAAAGTTTATTTTCGCAAAGTTATGATCTGTCCGTTCGTTCATTGACGTCTCTGTTCACTGTAGTAAGTTTAGTGTCTGTGTTTTGCGACCGCATCGCAAAACCGTGCGATTAGTTGACGAAAGGACGTGCCTCTCCAGTGGGAACCGAAAACATTTGATCGCAAGGTCATAGGTCAACCGATTCCCCCACAAGAAAACACGTCTGATATATTCTATACGACACTGGTGACGGTATGTGCGTCACATGACAGGGATATGTTGTCGACCCACCTAACTTGTACACTTGGCGAATGAGTAAAAAGATTCTTCTACCTTGCCCGATTTAGGTTTTCTTGTGAATGTTGTAATCACTCCCAAAAAAGTGATGAAAACATCAGAGTTTGTCACATAAACTGCAACAAATGACTTCAACAGTTTCACAGTTGCACAGTTTTCCCTGTGCTCTGTTAAAACATATGTTTTTAACGTTTTCAAATTTTTCCGTGTGTAGACCGTCAAATCCTGCATATGTCCAAGAAAATCTGAAAATAATCTGGAATTTTGGAGAGCGAAGTTGATTACGTGTGAGTGCCTGATCTTTGATAATTGTCTAAAAATAAAACATTCAATTTTTCACTCTAGGAAAGACGAGCGAAGGACCTTTCCTTCCGCAGTTCCTCACGCTAACCATGAGGCCACGGCTCTCCTGAGTTCACACTGTCCTTGATATTGCGTATCTTGCGCATGGACTACTCAGTTTGTATATTTTGCTTATTTTTGTCATAGTTCCACGCAACTTCTTCCTGTTTTCTTGATTGATCTGTGTTCAGTTTCTCAAGGCCTATCCACTATTCCAACTTACAACTAAATCTGAGGGGGTGCGATGGGGAGGTTCCCTTGTAAGTTTTAGGGGACTGATGACCTCATATGTTAAGTCGCATAGTGCTCAGAGCCATTTCAATCATTTCAATCTCACTTAAATTGTGACAAGCTGTCATTGTAGCAGCAGTAACCGATCTGACAAGTGCGCTAGACACTTGTTGTCTTATAATAGCGTTGCCGACCGCACAGATGCATTCTGCCTATATCTCTGTATGTGAATACGCATGGCTATTCTAGTTTCTTTGGCGCTCCAGTGTACATCTGGGAGCGCTTTTAATGCAATAAATACATAAACCTGTGAGTAGTTCCTACGGACTCAATGTCGTAGAGGATTCTGGCAAACCTGCGCTTTCAGACTCTCACTACTCAATATTCACAACACATTTTTCGAGAAGGACGGAAAATAAAATGGGCAGAATGGTTGACATAGTCAAAATGGCTATGAGCACTATGGGACTTAACATCTGTGGTCATCAGTCCCCTAGAACTTAGAACTACTTAAACCTAACTAACCTAGGGACATCACACACATCCATGCCCGAGGCAGGATTCGAACCTGCGACCGTAGCAGTCGCACGGTTCCAGACTGCGCGCCTAGAACCGCGAGACCACCGCGGCCGGCGGTTGACATAGTCTGTATTAAGATGTGACATACTGATAATGGTAAGAGCGAATACCCTATTCAAGAATGACAAAAAGGGACGTACATTTGCAAAAGGCCAGGAGACACGGGAAGGTTCCAACTGTATTACTTCGAAGTCAGCTACTGGACTGTATGGTGTGTCCATGTGTCATCACTTCTGTCTCTATGCTGTTCATTTTTGGAACTCAACCTACGACAAGCTTAGAGACAGAAGTGATGACACTTTCTGCAGGACCTACCATCATTTTTCAGGACAATGCTCAAGCACGTACAATGCAAGCTGTTACTGATTTGTTTGACTGATGGGATTGTTAAGTGCTATACCACCTACTGCACTCCCCTGACTTAAGTCTTCGTGAGTTCAACTCGATTTCTAAACTGAAGGAAACACTTCATGGCATTCGCTTCAGAACTGCTACAAATTCGTCGGGTTATAGACCGCGCCGCTCAAACTGTCAACACAACTGGCACTGCTGAGAGAATCCTACGACTTTCACACCCCTGGCAGCGGGTTCTACACAATGCTGGTTAATGCTCTGAAAGTCAGAAACACTTTGAAACATGTGTCTATTTTGTACGAGCTGTAAATAAATAGTTGCCACTGTTAAAGTTACAACCCTCGTATTACGTAAAGGAATAGCAGAGTAGGCAGCACAGGTGAAGAGGAATGTTTGTGCCTAAAAAGGGAGTCATAGGTGTTCGACAGACGTAGTTACAAGGAAGGTAAGTCCGAAGAAACCTTAGGTAACAATGAAATACTTCAGTTGATCGACGAAACAAGTAAGTGCAAAAATGTTTAGAGAAAACGAGGAATACAAGAAACATAAATTCCTCTGGGAAGAAATAAATAGCAAATAGAGGGCAGCCGTGGAGGAATGGATGCAGAATAGATGTGAGGAAATTCAAAAAGAAATGATCATTGGGAGGATAGATTCAGTATACGGATGAGTCAAAACATTCTTCGATGAAATTAAAAGCAAGGGTGGTAAATTTAAAAGTGCAATGAGAACTCTGTTAAATGCAGAGAAAGGGGTTGATAGGAAAGAGTACCTTAAAGGCTTCTGTGAGGGCGGCAGGGGGACGTAAAAGAAGAAACTGGACTCGATAAGGAAGACATAGGTGATCCATTATTAGAGCCTGAATTTAGAAGAGCTCTTGGGCAACTGAGATCAAATAATGCAGAAAGGATAGAAGATATTGTAACGGAATTTAGAAAATCATGGAGGGAAGTGGCCAGCAAACGACTATTCAGGTTGGTGTGAAGAATCTATGAAACCATTAGTCAATCGGAAAAATGTCATCCACACCCTTCCGAAGATGGCAAGGGAGATAGGTGCGAAAACTGTCGCACAATCAACTTAACGGCTCCAGCTGACAAAAGTAATATACAGAGGAATGGAAAGGAATACTGAGGATCGGTGAGAGGATTATTAGTTTGGCTTAAGGATATGTAAAGACACCAGAGGTGTCTGAAGAGGTTGAAAAAAATCAGCCAACCAGTTGCAAATAAAGGTTTCGATATTTGCAACGGATTGGCTGGTTTTTCAACCTCTTCACATAATGGAAGGAAGGATTAAGAAAAATCAATTAGTGCTAACAGGATACCTCGACGCAGAAAAAAAATTTTCATGTAAAATGGTGGAAGACGTAGGAAATTCTGAGAAAAGTAGTATTGCGCATCAGGGAAAGACGGGTTATATACAATATGTACAAGGACGAAAGCGAGTAATGAGACTCGAAACCAAGGACGAAGGGCTCGGATTAAGAAGGTTAGTAGACAAGGATGCGGTCTTTCATCTCTACTGTTCAATCTGTACTTCGAATAAGTGATGACAGAAACAAAAGACAGTTTCAACAGTGGGGTTAAAATTCAAGGTGATTATTAGTGATAAGATTCGCCGATGGCATTGCTATCCACAGTGAACGTGAAGAAGAATTCCTGTCCGCTGTGGTGGAGCGGTTCCAGTCGCTTCAGTCTGTCGCAGGTTCGAATCCTGCCTCGGGCATGGATGTGTGTGATGTCTTTAGGTTAGTTAGGTTTAAGTAGTTCTAAGTCTAGGGGACTGGTGACCTCAGATGTTAATTCCCATAGTGCTTAGAGCCATTTGAAGAAAAATTACAGGATCTATTGGACGGAATGAATAGTCGAATGAGTACAGAATATGGAATGAGAGTAAACAAGGAAAAGGCCAAGTTAATGAGATGTAACAAAAATGATGACAGTGAGAAACTTAACGTCGACCAAGAAAAATCTACTGGTATCAGACATAGGCCTTAATTTGAGGAGGAAATTTCTGAGAGTGCATGTTTGGAACACAGCAGTGCTTGGTAGTGAAAACTGGTCAATGGGAAAGAGAGAACAGAAGAGAATCCAAGCAATTGAGATGTGGTACTGCTGAAGAATATTGAAAATTATGTGAACTAATAAGATAATATATGAGAACGTTTTGCAGAGGGTCGGTGAACAAAAGAACATTTGGAAGAATGGACGGAACAACAGGCAATAACCTCCATGGTACTAGAAGCAGATGCAGAGGGTAAAAACTGTACAGAAAGACAGAGATAGGAATACATTCAGCAAATATTTGAGGACGTATGTTGCAATCGCTGCTGTGAGACGAAAAGGATCGCACAGGAGGGAAATTCCTGGCGGACCGGACCAAACGAGTAAGAAGATGCCGATAATACTGTACGGATTGCATACTGTAGGCAGTATCTAAGAAGACTAATTAACATTGAGGGTATCGATTCGAACTGGTCTTGGTTGAAAGACAGGAGCTAACCATTAAATGCGACTCCTACTCTATGTCATTCATCGGTCATTGAGGCTGTTGCGCCATTGTTTCGGCATACGACGACTAGATGGTATCAATGACTGAAAGATCTGGAGATCAGTCGACCAACCTCGCTGTCCAGTTAGGAAAGCAAGAGCAGTACGAGGTCCTGTTGTGCCTTGTTGAAAGTTGACGTTACAGAGACCTTGTAGGTTGTTGTTGTTGTGGTCATAAGTCCTGAGACTGGTTTGATGCAGCTCTCCATGCTACTCTACCCTGTGCAAGATTCTTCATCTCCCAGTACCTACTGCAGCCTACATCCTTCTGAATCTGCTTACTGTATTCATCTCTTGGTCTTCCTCTACGATTTTTACCCTCCACGCTGCCCTCCATTACTAAATTGGTGATCCCTTGATGTCTCAGATCATGTCCTACCAGCCGATCCCTTTTTCTAGTCAAGTTGTGCCACAAAATCCTCCCCAATTCTATTCAATACCTCCTCATTAGTTATGTGATCTACCCATCTAACCTCCAGCATTCTTCTGCAGCACCACATTTCGAAAGCTTCTATTCTCTTCTTTTCTAAACTAGTTATCGTCCATGTTTCACTTCCATATATGGCCACACTCCATACAAATACTTTCAGAAACGACTTCCTGACACTTAGATCAATACTCGATGTTGGTAGTAAAAACTGGACAACGGGAAAGAAAGAACAGAAGAGAATCCAAGCAATTGAGATGTGGTGCTGCTGAGAATACGGAAACGCTTTCCTTGCCATTGCCAGTCTACATTTTATATCCTCATTTCTTCGACCAGCATCAGTTTTTCGCTCTCTAAATAGCAAAACTGCTTTACTACTTTAAGTGGGTCATTTCCTAATCTAATTCCCTCAGCATCACCCGACTTAATTCGACTACATTCCATTATCCTCGTTTTGCTTTTGTTGGTGTTCATCTTACATCCGCCTTTCAAGACACTGTCCTATCCGTTCAGCTGCTCTTCCAAGTCCTTTGCTGTCTCTGACAGAATTACAATGTCATCGGCGAACCTCAAAGTTTTTATTTCTTGTGGATGAATTTTAATACCTACTCCAAATTTTTCTTTTGTTTCCTTTCCTGCTTGCTCAATATAGAGATTGAGTAGCATCTGGGAGAGGCTACAACCCTGTCTCACTCCCTTCCCAACCACTGCTTCCCTTTCATGTCCTTCGACTCTTATAACTGCAATCTGCTTTCTGTAGAAATTGTAAATAGCCTTTCGCTCCCTGTATTTTACCCCTGCCACCTTTAGAATTTGATAGAGAGTATTTCAGTCAAATTTGTCAAAAGCTTTCTCTAAGTCTACAAATGCTAGAAACGTAGGTTTGGCTTTCCTTAATCTTTCTTCTAAGATAAGTCGTAGTGTCAGTATTGCCTTACGTCTTCCAACATTTCTACGGAATCCAAACTGATCTTCCCCGAGGTCGGCTTCTACCAGTTTTTCCACTCGTCTGTAAAGAATTCGTGTTAGTATTTTGCAGCTGTGACTTATTAAACTGATAGTTCGGTAATTTTCACATCTGTCAACACCTGCTTTCTTTGGGATTGGAATAATTATATTCTTCTTGAAGTCTGAGGGAGTTTCGCCTGTCTCGTACACCTTGCTCACCAGATGGTAGAGTTTTGTCAGGACTGGCTCTCCCAAGGCTGTCAGTAGTTCCAATGGAATGTTGTCTACTCCCGGGGCCTTGTTTCCACTTAGGTCTTTCAGTGCTCTGTCATACTCTTCTTACAGTATCATGTCTTCCATTTGATCTTCATCTACATCCTCTTCCATTTCCGTAATATTGTCCTCAAGAAGGTAGTTCTTCAGAAATGTGGCGTTTATTGTCGGAATTATCGGCGATACGAAGCAGAGGTGATCGTTCGGTGCATCCAGTGGCACCCTCGACCAGGGTAGGGATCAGAAATGCAATCTGCAGCGTTCACTCTCCAGTGAGCCTCCACTCGCGGCTACTTCCATTCGCGCCTCTGTCGGGTCACACAGCTGGTTCGCCCTTTGGCCCTGTTGGCTGTGCTACGACCACTGCAACAGGTCCCAGCGAACGAGCGGCGCTGCCGCTAGTAAAGTGACGTCACGGATAGCCGCATATGGCGACCTGTTGCCTAGTCCGTCTGCGGGGAACCACAACGCCCTGAGATCTGACCTCGTTCGAGCCCGTCCGCGTCTCGTCGCACTTGTGACAGGCTTTCTCCTAGTATATAGTTCCCGCGAGTCGGTTCTTTGACTAGATGCTCAAGGTAGTTTTCAGATAAGACGTTTAGAACAATTTCACACGATTTCTTAGTCTACTATTCGCCGCAAATGTGGAATGCACTTGTAAAAGAGACCTTTTGAGTGTTGGACAGTAGTAACTTTGCCATACTGGCTATTAGGACTATCTTCCATCTACAGAGACACTAATAAAATGTAATTTGCTCAACATTTATGAATAAATACGTTATATTTACAGAGATGTTCATTTTCAGAATTTTAATGAGTAATGAAATAATTAATGAAATACGGTACCTAAGCAAAGACGAAAGAAATACTGTAAATCCGAATGTAATACAAACATCTGACTGGATTAAGCATTACAAAGGGCTGTGTTACAATCCAGAAGTCAAAGAAACAGAGAATAAAAAACCAATGCAAGCAATAGATTGTATAGATGTGGTGTAATTGAAGGCGGTTCTCTAAAAAAATAGAAAAATCACAAATCACAAGGACTATCTAGAACAACTTCCGAATTATTTAAACACGGAGGAATTTCTTTAGAATTAAAATTGCTACACCTCTTTAACATGTGCTGGATACAATGTGAGATACCGGAAGAATGGAAAATATTGTAGCAATGGTCATTTCATTATACAAAAAAGTCGAAAGAAGTAATACATCCAACTACAATGATGTAAGAATTCTGATTAATGGGTACAAAATGTGCAGCAAAATAATAAATGAAAGACTTTGAAGTATCTCAGATATAACTTTAATGGTGGAACACTTAGGTTTACGGATGGGAAGGTCATAGATCGGCGGTATTCTCGCACTGAAACAGATAATAGAAAAGAGACGAGAATTAAATCTGGAAACTCACCTACCTTTTGTAAATTACGAAAAAGCATTTGAAGAATTCAAAAAGTTAAATTGTGGACAATAAAAAAAAGAAACCGTAAACATCTGATCCATGTCGCAAAATTCCTTAGACGGACACTAGAATTAGAATCGACGCGACTAAAGAGAGAACACTTGAAATACAACAAATCAAAGCGTAAGACGAGGGTGTGGCTTGTCACCAACGTTATTCAGTATCTATTTACATGATACGATCAGAGAATGGAAGAGAGATGGAACGCAATCACACATAAACACGACGTTATTCGCGGATGATCAAGTTATACGAGACAGCGTAGCTAAATTACAAATGGCATTAAATAAACTAAATGAAATAAGCGAAAGCTACAATCTGACTATACCTATAAATAAAACTAAAACCGTGGCCATTTCAGGTATTCACGCAGTACGAACAAAAATAGTCCTCAATAGCAAACCGTGAGAACAAGAAGACCTTTCCGATATTTAGGATGTGACGTATCATATTATAATGGTACTTGAATTACTTAACCATTACGGCACCTCACCTAAACCTCTCGATATCAGCAAAGTTCTACTGCATTTCTGTAAAGTAGTTAACATATTTCTGTGACAACATGCAGATTTGATTTCATTAATATAGAGGTACTTTGATACATCGATATGTTTATATTGCAACGATATTATTCTTATGTGTATTCTTTCGTCGCTATGATCTTTGACGTACTTGTATCACTTATTTTTGAGAGCGTAAGCGGTGATTAGAGGGTCAAGTCTTGATCGTCATGTTGAAAAGACGCAAATTGTAGTCAGTTTATAAAATGTGAACTTTAACAGTGAGGAAGATATTTTCAAGTATGTTTTATATTGTGAAGTGATGTTTTGTGAGTTACGTGATATTGCGCCAGAAGTAATAAAAAAGAAGTGTAACTTAAATTAGGAGTGCTGACACTTTTTCACGTCATCATTGTGCAGAAGTTTAATCTTCAAGAATGGTTTACGAAACACATCTATAAAACTTTTGGATATCGCATATTAACACCTAGGCCTCTTTGCATCCGAGCTTGGAGTCATCACCACCTAGATTTTCGACGACAGAGCCATGAGTACACAACGAGACGAGCGTGGGAAACACGAAAAGATGAGTGCCTAGTTTATCCATTATTTCATGAAATGACGTTATTAACTGTACTGTAATGATACCTGCCACATAATACAACTTTGTTGTTGCCCGAAAATGCAATATTTAGCAGCGTGAGCAACACTACAATCAGAAATAATTTTTGACCTTTGTTGTGGTAAGGTTGTTAGTATATGAACAAGATTTGGATATACAGAAAAACTAATCTTACCATCATACATGTGGCACAATCAGGAGAACTTTTAAATGGTAAAACAAAACAGTTCACACTTTATTATAAGGGGCGGAAAATTAGACAATAAGAAATAAAGGTCGAAGACACAAACGTACAAAAAAGAAATTTATAAGCTCCGTGAAAGGCTGTGTTAGGAAAGACAAAATGAAGTAATTAAGAGAAGAATTAGGGGTTCAACAAACAATCCAAAGGGCAATCTAAGACACAGCAAAATGATGGGAACATTTACTTCGTATGCCACCACAAAGACTTCTTTAACTAGAAATACAATTGGCGTAAGAGAGGTGTGGGTAGGCAGCAGACGAGACAGTGAAACCGGAAAAGGTCCTAGGTCTAACCCTGAAGCGGAATAAGAGAAAAAAATTAAGAATTTTTAGTATCACCTAGCGTCTTTCCGTTGCATTTCCCTCTCTTCGTACTGCAATTTCAGAAAAATCTTGAAAGGAGTGACCACAAAGAGGAACCACAAGCTTTCAAACAGTTCTCCTTGGCATGAGATGGAGCTTCTTGTGAATTTGGTTTGTTTATCGATTAATGGAGCAACAATGTCTACTAGTTCACAGATGATAGGTGGACACATTTGTAAATATTATGATATAGTAACCCAAATATTTGTAGTTTTTTTTTTGTAACAAAAAATCCCTCGCTTATTTCCACATGAAGCACAGGTAATTAGATACTCGATTCTGCAGACCATGACACCATTAGACTCACATAAGTGGCCTAGAATTAAATGTGTTACATCAAACCCCGTGAACTACAGGTAAAAAATGAATGCAAAGTTTCAATCCTGGATTACGAGGGGGGACCCAAAAGAAATCGTACTCCTAGGGCGCTGCCACTCGTAGATGTAGTGCACGGTTCTCACGCTAGATGGTGATAGTAGAGACGTTCAAGAAACAGCTGTGCAGACGGCGTCAGCGTTGAGCTGAACGTGCAAGTGTGGTATTGCGTTTCTCTATATCTGCGAAGTCGTTATGGCAACTTTAAAAGAACAAAGAGTGTCTGTTTCCTGCTAAAAAAACTGCAACGGAGACACACCAAATGCTTCAGGAAGCTTTCCAGGAGGACGCTATGAGCCGCACACAGGTTTTCGGGTGGTTTGGGCGCTTTAAACGTGGTGAAATATGTGTTGAAGACCAAGCTCGTTCTGGATGCCCTTCTATATCGCGAAATGAGGAGAACATTGAAAAGGTCCACCAAAAGATCAACGAGGATCGTCGCCAAGCAACCGACCAAATTTCAGCAGAGACAGGAATCAGTTGGAGGTTTTTTTTGATTGAGGATTTGCACACGAGACGTGTTGCTGCTAAATTTGTTCCGCGGGTTCTCACACAGTATCAAAAAACTATCGGCATGAATATGTGTCAGGACTTTAAAACAGAGACTGCACATGATGCAAACTTCTTGAACAAAGTCATTACAGGGGATGAGAGTTGGTGTTACGGATATGACCCAGAAACCACCAAGCAAGCGTCAAGCCAGTGGTGGACACCCAACTCTCCCACACCCAAAAAAGCAACGCAAGTGAAGTCAAATGTGAAGACGATGATCATTGTCTTTTTTGATGTTCGTGGAATTGTGCATCGGCAATTTGTACCCCCTGGCCAGTCTGTTAACCAGCAGTTTTACTTGGATGTTTTAAGGCGTCTGTGAGAGGATGTGAGGAGGAAACGCCCGGAACTTTGGCGATCAGGTGACTGGTTTCTCCATCACGACAACAGTCCAGCACTGGACAGTATCAAACTTGAAGAGTCCCAAACATGCTTCCAACAGGGGGAAAAGAGACTTGACAAGTGCATCACATGTAGTGGAGAGTGTTTTGAAAGTGACTGAAGTAATTTTGTAAAAAGGTTCATCAATAAATTTTTTATAACAACAATCCCGTTTCTTTCGGGTCCCCCCTCGTATTATGAAAAAGGAGAAAATTTTGGTGACTTAGAAATAAATTATAAATGGAGATTCATGTGGTTCAGTCAATGGTCCACTTCCAGTCAACAAAACACATTCTGGAACCCATTATGAAGTGTGCTTCAGACAGAACTTTTCATAGTACAACCTATTAGCATTTCGTCTCATTTCGTGTCTATATAGATTGTCTGCAGTCTGTCTTATAAGAAGAGAGCAGAGTTAGGGCGCAGTGCGCTTCGGCCCTGGTTCAGAGGAGAGACTGGAGTGTTATTCGGTGGCTGCAACCTCACTGCTCTGGTAGCGGCTGCCTCGCCTCGCCGCGCCGCTTAAAGAGATTGATTTTTAAAGCGGCGGTGCCGCGATTTTCACGCTGCACGCCCCGGGCGAAGCGTGTAGAACCGTGCCCAGCGGACCGTGTCCAAGTGTTGCACAAGTGGCGACCGTTCCACGTCAGTGATGTAGGACCAGCGCGCACTTGTGTGGCACCCACTGCAATTAGGGATTCTTCCCGTTCCGTCCGCGTACAAAAGTGTGCGAATGATCGCTGCTTAAATGTCTCCGTCCACAATGTACAGAGGCTCTTTATATTTTTTTTCCAGGATCCAGTTTGTCGCGAAACGGAAATCACAGCGAAAGTTATGTGAGCGTGGGATTTGCTATTCTGTCATTCTGCGCAACGGATTAATCTGATATGTACCCTTTACCCTGTGGCTCGTGCAAGATGCAATTTCCAACCCACACTACTACAGAAGTCAGACAGACGCTCCTAACGTTCTAAAGAGAAATGCCTGAAAAACTTTCAGCAATAAATATCTTCTGGAGTCGTCCACTGTAAGGAATAGACACAAAAATTCACAAAATTTTTATGTATCTAGTGGGTTACTTGGGTGCTGGAGTAGTGCTAGTTAGTGTAAGAAAAACATGAAACTAACGAAAATTATTATTTATTTTGCAAAAATTCTGAGAAATCACAATTGCACTTTTAGTTATGAATTGAACAAGTTGTATCCTGGTTCTTTGCAGAATATGAAGTTACCTCTAGAGGATAGGATTTGCTAATGAAATTTCTATACAAAGTTTAAGATTGTTATTGACTTTCCAGAATGGCTGAGAGCCGCACCTACTCAACTTGAATAATTATCCGTGAGAATGTTGCTAGGTACGGTCAAAGCTATCGCGTGTGAAATGCAGTGAAGGGTACTGTTGTGGAGGAAATAGAAGGCTTGCAATAGCTCTAGCGCACAATACCGTAAGATGCACCGCTCGCTGCTGACAAATAAGATAACTCTCGTTCTATCTGGATTGACCTTCGCCAATCAAACTCTCCCTACGCCTTGATGAAGTCAAGGACTGCTATTCGCCCATAGTCTATTGGCGTGGTACACCGGTCAGATAACCAGTCCACCATGATGCTACTCCAAAATTCGATCGCAGGTGTTTAACTATAACTCTGTCTGTTCACACCCCACAATAAGTGTCTCGACCAGCCGGAGTGACCGAGCGGTTCTAGGTGCTACAGCCTGGAACCGCGCGACCGCTATGGTCGCAGGTTCGAATCCTGCTTCGGCATGGATGTATGTGATATCCTTAGGTTAGTTAGGTTTAAGTAGTTCTAAGTTCTAGGGGACTGATGAACACAGCAGTTCAGTCCCATAGTGCTCAGAGTCATCTGAACCATCTTTTTTTTTTAATAAATGTGTCAGCCAACACAGTGAACAATGCTTATTCGCAAGGACTCAGAGTCGCACTCCAATTCGCTCTCGACAGAGGTGCTCTCCCAGTGAAGTACTGAGGAGAGACTTGTTCCTCATCCTTTGAGCACACGTACGAGCGCGCACGCTCTCGTTACGTGTTCTTGCTACAAGAGCGACAATGGGACGGCCCCTCTCTACGCCAGACGTGAAGGGCTATATCTGTCGGTCTCTCCCATTACTCCTTCAGCTCAAGGCGTCAGAAATATCGTCTGCCAATCAGCATTGCTCTTCTAAAACGGGAGAATGACGTTTCGTTTAAGGCGACCAAGCCGGAAATCTGTAGCATCGGCGTTTGGCGTTTGCTGTCTCCCTGTAAAAATCTCTAAAACTGCGTGCTATGTGTAAAGACTGCGTAGGCTGGCCGCTCCTACACAATGTAGCGGAATTTGCTTTTAAGCCCAACACGGGGTCGTTCCTCCTTTTCGGTTCTAGGCGCGCAGTCCGGAACCGTGCGACTGCTACGGTCGCAGGTTCGAATCCTGCCTCGGGCATGGATGTGTGTCATGTCCTTAGGTTAGTTAGGTTTAAGTAGTTCTAAGTTCTAGGGGACTAATGACCACAGCAGTTGAGTCCCATAGTGCTCAGAGCCATTTTTCGTTCCTCCTTTTACTCGGTCAAACGCTGTCTGCTCCACGGTCGGCCGCCGGCCAACATAGATAGCTCCCTGTGAAAACCTCTGAAGGGACCGGTGCCCTGATGTGTGGTGTTTGCCTCTCCCGAACTAAAAGTTTTTGTGACCGTCGTGTCTTGAATGTGTGTGTGTACGCCAGCATCGAGTATTTCAACCACGGTACGCACTTGGGATTTATAAGTTATTTGCATATCTTTTACATGAATTCGTACAACATTGACTTTATATCATCGAGTTTGGGTTCGAATGAAGCGTCTTGATGTGCGGAATATGACTGTGATGGCGGAATATGTAAGCAGTGAAGGTCAGGAGACCACGACGTCTTACAGTTAGAAATTTTTTATAAGGAGCGATCCAAAAATTTCCGTTCGTAGGCGACACACTCAACAATCGCTGCAAATTAGGCAAAATGGCCGTGATCACTGGGTCACCAGATTGAAAATACCCGTCTGGTAAAACACCTTATCCTGCTGCGTGAAGATGTCTGTATCTGCCTGCTGCACATCCTCGTTCAACATGAGTCGTAGACTCTCCAAGGCTATTTGTAAGGGACCAAAGGTGTGATAATCACACAGGAAGACAACAGGACTGTAGGGCAGGTGCTCGAGCGTGTCCCACTTGTGTTGCCATAATTTCTGCATTACGACATCTCTGACAGGGCAGCAACGAAGAGGGCGGAGCGACTGGGGAAAGGCGCGGGTAAAGAAGGGCCATAGGACAGATGCACTCAGCTATAATCCAACGCTATGCCATGGCAAGTATTGTGGCGCCCTCCGTCTCTACTGCTGGAATTGAGTATGTTGTTGGCCCACTCTTAGCCCTGATGAAAGCTTCCACTCTCGCAGGTATAGTTCAATAAGGCGCTGGAAGGTTTCTCGGGGAATGGCAGCCCATTCTTCACGGAGTGCTGCACTCGTATCGACGGCGGTCGGTGAGGCCTGGCACGAAGTCGGCGTTCCAAACCATCCCAAAGGTGTTGTATTGGATTCAGGTCAGGTCTCTGTGCTGGCCAGTCAATTACAAACATGTTATTGTCGTGTAACCACTCCGCCACAGACCGTGTGTTATGAGCAGGTACTCGATCTTGCTGAAAACTGCAATCGCCATCCCCGAATTGCTCTTCAATAGTGGGAAGCAAGAAGGTGCTTAAATCATCAGTGTAGGCCTGTGCTGTGATAGTGCCATGCAAAACAACAAGGGGTGCAAGCCACACCCATGAAAACCACGACCAGACCAAAACACCACTGCCTCTGAATTTTACTGTTGGCACTGCACACGCTGGCCGATGACGTTAACTGGACATTCGCCACTGGATCGCCATATTGTGTACAGCGATTCATCACTCCACACAACGTTTTTCTGCTGCTCAATCGTCCAATGTTTACACTCCTTACGCCAAGCGAGGCGTCTTGTGGCATTTACAGGCGTGGCGTGTGCTTAAAGAGCAGCCGCTCGAGCATGAAATCGAAATTTTCTCACCTCCCGCCTACCTTTCACAGTACATAGTACTGATGCAATTTGGAATTCGTGTGTAATGGTCTGGATAGATGTCTGCCTATTAAACATTACGACCCTCTTCAGTTACCGCCGGTCTCTGCGAGTCAAGAGACGAAGTCGACCTGTGCGCTTTTGTGCTGTACGTGTCCCTTCACGTTTCCACTTCACTATCACATCGGAAACAGTGGACCTAGGGATGTTTAGGAGTGTGGAAATCTCGGGTACAGACATATGATACAAGTGACACCCAATCTCCTGACCACATTCGAAGTCCGTGAGTTCCACGGAGCGTCCCATTCTGTTCTCTCACGGTGTCTAATGATTACTGAGGTCGCTGATACGGGGTACCTGGCAGCACAATGCGTCTAATATGAAAAACATATATTTTTGGAGGTGTCCGGATACTTTTGATCACATAACTCTGTATTTGGACATGCATCACTATACCAGTTTCTTTAGCGCTTCTGTATACATGTGAAATAGCACTGTACAAACTTTCCAGTGTCTTTGTCGTAGAAGGCAGCCACCTGACCTTTCCGCCAATTCTCTACGCTGGTCTGCAGCTACTTGCCCGTGCCAAAATGTTGTCCTCACAGTCCGGATTCAGTGAACAAAGAGGTAAAAATCAGAAGAAGCCAAGTCCGGGCTATAAGGTGGCTAATCAAACACTTCCCACCGAAAACGCTGCCGGACCGTCTTTGTCGGAGCTGCAAATATGCTGCTGAGCATTGCGATGAAGAAGAACAATTACCGTTGAAAACATTCCTTGTCGCTTATTCTGAAGAGCTCTGCGTAGAAAATTATCTCGGCTGACCCTAATCCAGTTTCTGAACAAGAGCATCGGTTGACACTCACTTTCTTCCCTGACTGAACGTCTGTACATAATACTTCAAATTTCCTCAGTTACGTTCCCTCAATGCTGACTTAATACGTGGGAGTAAAGAAGTGTTTATGTGGCAAGCAGTTTTGTGGAATCGGTCGACGTAGGGCGCTGTGGAGACGTATCGAAGTGGCTGAAAGGATCTATCGTGTTTAATCGTGCCAGTGTTCACGCCGCGAATGAAAGCTCCGATTTTTTCGGCTGTTGTATCAGCGCTGACTGTCCATCGTGTCTACAAGGGATGGTGTGCCACTTCCAGCCATGTAAAACGGTACAGAAAAGTGGTTGTAAAAATATTCTAAGCAACGGTGTCAGGAGACAATCTGGTACAACCGAGACATGAATCTCTATTGTCTGCGAATGCAGGTAAAACTCAAATAGTTTCCGAGCGAAGAAGGCGAAGGGGATTGCACCCACTGGATATTTGGATGATGATGATGATGATGATGATGATGATGATGATGATGATGATGATAATGATGATGTTTGGCTTGTGGGTCCCTCAACTGCGCGGTTATCAGCACCCGTACAAATTTCCAACCGTTGCTCAGTCCAAACTCACCACATTCATGAATGATGATTAAATGATGAGGACAACACAAACACCCAGTCATCTAGAGGCAAGTGAAAATCTCTGACACGGTCGGTGATCGGATATTTGGAGTCGGGTACTCTGCAAGAGGTCATTGCTCACAGTGGCATATAAGGATGTCCATCTTCAATGAGCCACATCTCTAACATCTAAATTGGACAGTAACTGAATGGCAGATGATAGAGTGTTAGTAAGAATCATGGTTTTACTCCTTCCCAAACGATGCATGGCATCAGGTGCACTGACAATTCTATTTATACATTCACTCATCAAATAGTACAAGCCATAAATAATAATATGCCACCGCTTGGGATTTTTGTGATCTTTCAAAGGCGTTTGATATTTGCACTTCATATTACTCTCTTAGAAAAACTTAAGTGGTACGGAACTGATGGCTTTACGAACAGCTGGTTTCAATCACGGTCAATAAACAGTATGCAAACGGTTGTGCTGAATATATCAGATGATGTTGGAGGGACAGAAAATTTTAGCAGTCTTTCAGGTGTGAACGACCTTACACTTAATACTGGACAAGCAAAATTGCTAGTTTTTACAGAAATACTGGCATTATAATAATTCCCATCAGAGAGAAAGCGATGAAAGAGTTGGTAAATGATATCTTCCAAAGAATTATTAATTGGTTCTCTGAAAGTGGTCTCTGCCTAAATCTGGAAGAAAAACGCCATATTCAATTGTGTACAAGAGGTGGCACATCATGTACATACCTCTTCAAGGAGATAGGCATTATAACCGTGCTGTCGCAATACGTATATTCGCTAATGATAAATAATCCGCCATTGTTAAAAAGCTATTAATGACTCAGAAAGGATTTTAATATAGAGCAACAAAAAATTTTTATCATTTGCCCAATAACAAGCTAGTTTTAAATCTAGTTTAAAATCGTTTCTCCTAAACAATTCCTTCTATTCCTTTGATGAATTCCCACTTCAAAACTGATAGCCAGTTAAAAAATAGAAACATAAAACTTTAAGTGTAATTGCATAGTTGGACTAAATATAAAAATATGTTCAATGATGTTAACAATTATTACGTATACATATCCTGTAAACTGACTCGGTTCACACCATTTAGATGAAAGAATCGTTCAAATGATATGTGGAACACGCAACTTAGTAACCGAAAGATGGTCCACTGAGGCGTTTAATTTGCAATGTGTGTACGACGTAACCCAGGCCACAGGTAGTATGGTGTGTCGAGGAATAATAGAATATGCAAACTGCAAAAGTCTCTGGTATAAAGTTTAAAATTGATTTTCCCAATTACCGGGACATTGGCCTTGCCGCAGTGGATACACCAGTTCCCGTGAGATCACCGAAGGTAAGCGCTGTGGGGCGCGGCCGGCATTTGGATGGGTGACCATCCGGGCCGCCATGCGCTGTTGCCATTTTTCGGGGTGCACTCTGCCTCGTGATGCCAACTGAGGAGGTACTCGACTGAACAGTAGCGGTTCCGGTCAAAGAAAGCCATCGTAACGACCGGGAGAGCGGTGTGCTGACCACAAGCCCCTCCTATCCACATCCTCAACTGAGGATGACACGGCGGTCGGATGGTCCCGATGGGCCACTTGTGGCCTGTAGACGGAGTGCTTTTGCCTGCAAACTAAGACGTCTAGTCGGCAAGACAGACTCTTATGTGAAAACTCGACACACTTTATAGAACGCCTAAAGGGAGAAACAAATCTACCTACGGACATCGTGGTCAGCTTTGACGTGAAATCACTATTTACGAACGTGCCAGTAGATGGAACTATCCACATCCTTCAGGAGCATGTCCCGCCAGACATATGCGACCTGGTTGAGTTGTGCCTGACTTCAACGTACTTCAAGTGGCAAGGAAAATACTAGGAGCACACAGTCGGCGTAGCAATGGGGTCTCCCCTACCTCCGCTGGCAGCCGACATATTCATGGAAGCCTTTGGAGCAACGGCCCTCAGTTCAGCTCCTTTACGCCCACGTTGCTGGTTCAGATACGTGAACGACACGTTCTCTATATATGGCCTCATGGTGAAACGGAGCTACACAAGTTTCTCGAATATTTGAACAATATGCACGGGAAGATGCAGTACACACTGGAAGTAGAAAAGAATGGTGCTATCCCATTTCTAGACGTCGAAGTGTACAGGAGAACGGAGGGCACTCTGGGGGACAGGGTATATCGCAAGCCTACACATACAGACAGATATCTGCACGCCCATTCTTGCAACCACCCAGCGCAGAAGAACTCTGTCATCCGCTCTTTGGCAATCCGTGCGCAGCGCCTAAGTGAAGCTCAAAACATCACATCTTAGCTTAAAAGGATACGCACAACGTTTATAGCCAATGGCTACAGCCATAAGTCGATAAACTTAGCCTTGTCGACGAACACAAGCAAGAAATAGACAAACTGCAGCCAATAGTGCGCTTACCTTATGTGAAAACCGTTACTGACCGAATAGGCAAACACCTTCGCCGCGTTGGGGTGCAGCCTGTCTTCTATAGTGGTCGTAGGATCCACAACGTGCTAGGCTCCTCCAAGGACAAGGTGGATGCATTACACACTGCAGGCGTCTACAAGGTGGAATGCGAATGTGGAGAGGCATACATCGGCGAGACTGATAGGCCAATAGCAACGCGCATTCGGGAGCACGAGCGTTATATTCGTCTAGGGCAACACAACAAATCCGTAGTAGCTGAACATCACCGAGACTGCGGAAAAGAAGTAAAATTCAGCGAAGCCTGTGTGTTGGCCAAGCACCAATAATGACGAAACGCAAAATCAGAGGGGCCAACGAAATACGTAAACAGCCTAACAACATGAACAGGGAGGATGGACTCAGACTTGCCCCATCTTGGCTGCCAGCAATCAGAGCCCCACAGACCGCACTGTCAACACGAGGCACGAGCACCACCGGCGAGTAACTGCCGACGTCCAGCAGTTGGTAAACAGCAGCCAACCTCTCATTCGACGGTGACCACCAATCATGGTACATAACACAAAAGCCAATGGACTGTGAGGTCACGTTCTTCCTCCACCCCAATAACCTATTAAAATAAAGTTCCCTCTCCTTCTTCCTCAAGTGACCAATGAAACTAACTACCTTTTTAAAATTATGACGTAATGGCATGCGCAGTGAACTCTAACAACAAAATATAGAGGACACTGCATAGCTAGAACGCACCATTAGACCCAGAAGAAGGCCGCTGCAATCGTGGCCGAAACGTTGGTTTTTCTCCAGCAGCAGTAGTTTTTACGTTATGACGCGATAACAAACCCAGAAAACTTTTATGTCAGCATTTAAACTATTTTCATCGAACCCCGAAGGTATTCCTGAACGTGGACTCTAATGTGAAAACTATAATGCGAGAAACGAGAAAAACATTTTCTTGCCGTTCCATGCCCAAAGTAATTATCCCCACACTCGGTGCAAATGATTCTGGCTACTCTCTACTTAACTCTAAAAGGGAAAATACGTAGGAGATGCTCTATTTTTCCACTTGTCACTCATTTCCTAGCGTCCAGAGCTGCACTAACTACCTCCAAATGACAAAATGACAATGTGTAGACTCAAATAGCAACAGCTAATTACAAATGAAAAACGACAATCGCAACCGGAATACCAACATGCAAAGCAAAAACGCTACGAACATATGCGCCGGCCTAATATATGCACGTTGAACTGCCACAAAGTCCTCAAATTCTTTCTTTGGTCGATGATGGTGCAATAGTTGCAGTCAAGTGTGTACCTCGTTTGAATGTACTTTTACGCTGGAGACCCAAAGAAACTGGTACAGCAGACCTCCGCGAGCATGCAGAAGTGCCGCAACACGAGTTGGAATGGACTCTGTCTGAAGTAGTGCTGGAGCTCATTGACACCATGAATCCTGCAGGGCCGTCAATAAAATCGTAACAGTAAGAGAGGGTGGACATCTCTTCTGAACAGCACGTTACAAGGCATCCTAGATATTCTCAATAATGGTCTGAGGAGTCTGACGGTCAGCGGTAGTGTTTAAACTCAGAAAAGCGTTCCTGGAGCCAGTATGTAGCAATTGTGGACGTATGGGGTCGTGCTGGAATTGCCCTAGTCCCTCAGAACGCACAATAGAGATGAATGGATGAGACAGGATACGTACGTGTCACCTGTACCTAGATATATAAGGGGTTCCATATCACTCCAACTGTATACGGGCCATACTATTACAGAGGCTCCACCAGCTTAAACAAACCCTGCTGACATGCAAGATCCATCGATTCATGACGTTGTCTTCAAGCCCTTACACGTACATGCGATCGATACAATTTGAAACGAGACTCGTCCGACCAGGCAACATGTTTCCAGTCATCAACAGTCGACGGGCCCAGGCGAGGGGTAAGGCTTTACGTCGTCCAGTCATCAAGGATACACCAGTGGGCGTTCGGCAACGAAAGCTCATATCGATTTTGTTTCGTTGTACGTTTCCCACGCCGACACTTGATGGCGCAACATTGAAATCTGCAGCAGTTTGCGGAAGGGTTGCACTTCTGTCACGCTGAACGATTGTCTTCAGTCGTCGCTGGTCCCGTTCTTGCAGCATCTTTTTCCGGCCGCAGCGATGTCGGAGAGTTGATGTCTTCCCTGATTCCTGATATTCAATAGCGAAAATGTCGTACGGGACAATCCCTACTTCTGTGCCACCTCGGGGAAGCTGTGTCCCATCGGTCTTGTACCTAGAGTAACACCACGTTCAAACTCACTTACATCTTGATAATCCACCGTTGTAGCAACAATAACCGAACTATCAGCTGCTCCAGGCACTTGTTGTCTTATATAGGCGATGCCGACCGCAGCACAATAATCTGCCTGTTTAGAAACATATCTCTGAATTTGAATACTTCTTCTGAATTCCACAACGGAACGGAGATTGTACGCCATCCTGAAATGGCCAACAAATAATACAAACGTGGTAATTTTATTGAGGTTCTGATAATTGTACCACAATGGCCTGTAACGGCCTTGTCTAAAATCAAAGTACCTGTTTGCACGCCGTATACCATTTGGTATAAATACATATTCTCTATAAGCGCCCCTCAACTTTCGCACTAAATCATTCCAAATTAGGCTTATAATACCACAGTTCTTCCAACACTAAAACAGCTGCAGAATAATTAATGCTGTTGCCATAAAATGTAATAGCAAGTTCAGATAATCCTCTGCTTTTTATTAGGAACAAGGAAGGCGAGGCGTATATCTTCCGGGTAATTACGGATATGGGCCCAGTTGGCATGAAAACAAATACTTTTATTCAGAAAGTTACATTACCTTTCCTCTTAGAAAATGTCATATCCACTCTATTTCTTACAATAAATGTGACATATTTTACTTCACTCTGCACGTTATCGTTTTTCTCGGGTTCATCACCAGCAATTTCTAGTCCGATATAAAATGGATTGCTCCCTTGAAACAATCTATTTTTGACTTCACACCCTTTTTCAAGATCTGTCCAGCATTTTACTTTGGTTATATTTGCACTTTGTTCTGGCTTAGAATACGTTACAAACTTAAACCTATTCCTTCTAGTATATCTACGCCCAGGTACGCTAGATGACTTTCTGCGGATTCAAAACAAAAGCAACCATTTTGTTATTACATGTTATACGAACTTTCTCCAAAGCACCCTGATCTTCAGGTATCTTCTTGTTAGCTTTATCATCAAGAGTTAGTCTTTCAATCCTGACATTAACCTATACACATATGTTACAATTTTATTAATGATTACAGAACCATATTTGTTACCAAAAAAAAACTCATCAGTAATATCGTAATGTTGCAACGTTGAAAAATTCTTTGCTTCCTCATCATGCTTCTCAAGAGCGGCCATTTTACCATACTCAAAGCGTACACCGTCTGTTTGAGTGAACTCGGTACGCCACCTACACATTCGACCAAATATGGGACTAGAGTACCCCCTCTCAATGAGGAACACACTGATAGTTCGGTAATTTTCACATCTGTCAAGACCTGCTTTCTTTGGGGATTGGAATTATTATATTCTTCTTCAAGTCTGACGGTATTTCGCCTGTCTCATACATCTTGCTCACCAGATGCTAATGTTTTGTCAGGACTGGCTCTCCCAAGGCCGTCAATAGTTCTAATGGAATGTTGTCTACTCCCGGGGCCTTGTTTCGACTCAGGTCTTTCAGTGCTCTGTCAAACTCTTCACGCAGTATCGTACCTCCCATTTCATCTTCATCTACATCCTCTTCCATTTCCATAATATTGTCCTCAACTACATCGCCCTTGTATAGACCCTCTATATACTCCTTCCACCTTTCTGCTTTCCCTTCTTGGCCACCTCGGAGATGCTGTGTCCCATCGGTCTTGTGCTTACTGTAACACCACGTTCAAAATCACTTGAATCTTGATAATCCGCCGTTGTAGCAACAATAACCGACCTATCAACTGCGCCAGACACTTGTTGTCTTATATAGGCGATGCCGACAGTAGCACCGTATTCTGCCTGATTAGAAACATATCTGGTGCTCTTCCACGTGTGGAAGGAATCGCCACGTTAAACCTTTAGTGGGCAAAATTACTGAGCAGTTTTTTTAATGAATGGAGAGCAGATAGTAGTTAACAGATAGGTATATTTATCATACAGAATATCAGATTTGTTCCAACTGTGAAAGTGAGGTCACACAACAAGGTGGGAAGTATTCTTCGCACTGCCCTTCCTTGGAGTTAAATGACAAAAAAAGCTTTTTCAATACATGTCATATTTATTTGATAAATTACTTCTCTTGTTACAATGATTGTTCACAATTACTTGCCATGACATTTTCTGAAACATGGGTCTATGCAAAGTGGTAAGTGACAATATGTACGAACACAGTGAGTGCTCTTTTCCCCAGCATTGGTACTACAATGACGGCACTTCCAGTAGGTTCCTCCTAAAATGGGTTGATGCTCCCCTACAGCCACATGACGAAAATCTTCAGGTACTTTACCCCTTTTTGCCAGAAAGACAGGTTTCTGTCCACGCTTTTTTTTTGGAATGAGAAGCCAGCGATCAATTGTCTGGCTAGATGGATCCTGTATATGAGCTGATCATGCTGTCCACTTTCAATAAAATTATTCACTGCAGCAACGTCCACCAGGAAATAAAATATTCTGTGCCACCATTTCACAGAACGTCTCCCAATAGCATATCTTTCTCGTATTGGTGAAACTTATCGACACCACCCATTATTTTGTTGTATTCTGCCACAACTTCAGGACAAGAAATCTGTGTACTAGTACCACCCTTGTTTTCCCTTTTCCCTGTGGCTGTTTCTCATGGGTCATGAACTGAGGACAGGAAAGTGACTGGACGGTGTCCATCCATTTTACTGCAGAAATGGTTCCTTTTGTTTAAAACTGGAATTCTCCTCTTTCCAATTTAAAGTTTTCCTTCACAAATTTGGGTAAATCAAAAGTACTTACCTGATACTATAGCTTTGAGGAAAGAATCACGAAATGTCACGCAAACAGCACTCAAAGGCCCCTCTACGGAGCAACACTCACAAGGGAATCTCCTCATCGCAACCCCCTCAGATTTAGTTACAATTTGGCACAGTGTATAGGCCTTGAAAAACTGAACACAGATCAATCGAGAAAAGAGGAAGAAATTATGTAGAACTATGAAAAAATAAGCGAAATATACGAACTGAGTAGACCATGTGCAAGATAGGCAACATCATGGCTAATGTGAACACAGGAGTACCGTGGTCCCGTTGTTAGCGTGAGCATCTGCGGAACGAGAGGTCCTTGGTTCAAGCCCTACCACAAGTAAAAATGTTATTTTTTTATTTTCAGACAGTTATCAAAGTTCAGGCACTCACACTCTACACACGTAAAAATTTGAAAACGTTAAAAACATATGTTCTGACAGAGCACAGGGAAAACTGTGCGACTGTGTAACTGTTGCATTCATTTTTTGCAGTTTATGTGACAAACTCTTATATTTTCATTACTTTTTTGGGAGTGATTATCACATCCACAAGAAAGCCTAAATCGGGCAAGGTAGAAGAATCTTTTCACCCATTCGCCAAGTGTACAAGTTAGGTGGGTCGACAACATATTCCTGTCATGTGACGCACATGCCGTCACCAGTGTCGTATAGAATATATCAGACGTGCTTCTTGTGGAGGAATCGGTTGACCTATGACCTTGCGATCAAATGTTTTCGGTTCCCATTGGAGAGGCAAGTCCTTTCGACTACTAATCGCAAGGTTTTGCGATGCGGTCGCAAAACACAGACACTAAACTTATTACAGTGAACAGAGACGTCAATGAACGGACGGACAGATCATAACTTGGCGAAAGTAAACTTTTCACTCCAGGGAAGACTTGAACCAAGGTCCTCTCGTTCCGCAGCTGCTCACGCTAACCACGGGACCACGGAGCTCTTGTCTTCACATTAGCCACGATGTTTCGTATCTTACGCATGGACTACTCAGTTTGAATATTTTGCTTATTTTTTCATAGTTCCACACAACTTCTTCCTGTTTTCTCGATTGATCTGTGTTCAGTTTTTCAAGCCCTATCCACTGTGTCAACTTATAACTAAATCTGAGGGGGGGGGGGGGGTGCGATGGGGAGGTGCCCTTGTACCAGTGCTTCCCAACCTTTTGAGCTGGCGGCCCCCTTCTTCAGTCGGAAATCCATGGGGGACGCCTAGTTAGTCAGCAGTACAGTAACTTTAAATTTCAGAGCGAAACCCATGGGAACTGAAAACTTCTTAATGGAAGTGCCATGATCCCAATAACCCTATATCCTCCTGCCCCCCCCCCCCTCCGAAGTATCAACAGTCTTTGGTTTAGAGATGAATGAAAACGAAAATTAACGACCCAATTTGAATTCCCACTGTATCCTGACACTTACTAGTGTATTTACTCCGTTTGTTCAACACCCTATAGCCTGATTAAAATTACTTGGTAATTGAAATTACACAATGGAGCTGTCTTCCTCCAAGAGCAATCAACTCATTCATTTAAACTGGAAACTTCCCTTGTTGTGAAGGCGATGGAGAAACTGCACTCTTCTTCAATGATCCTTACTTGAGCCACCGATCCATGTTGTTGTTGTTGTGGTCTTCAGTCCTGAGACTGGTTTGATGCAGCTCTCCATGCTACTCTATCTGTGCAAACTTCTTCATCTCCCAGTACTTGCTGCAACCTACATTTTTCTGAATCTGCTTGGTGTATTCATCTCTCGGTTTCCCTCTACGATTTTTACTCTCCACGCTGCCCTCCAGTACTAAATTGGTGATGACCTGTTGTCTCAAAACAATTCCTACCAACCGATCCCTTCTTCTAGTCAAGCTGTACCACAAACTTCTCTTCTTCCCAATCCTATTCAGTACCTCCTCGTTAGTTACGTGATCTACCCACCTAATCTTCAACATTCTTCTGTAGCATCACATTTCGAAAGCTTCTATTCTCTTCTTGTCCAAACTATGTATTGTCCACGTTTCACTTTCATACATGGCTACACTCCGCACAAATACACTACTGGCCATTAAAATTGCTACACCACCAAGATGACGTGCTACAGACTCGAAATTTAACCGACAGGAAGAAGATGCTGTGATATGCAAATGATTAGCTTTACAGAGCATTCATGGAAGGTTGAGACCAGGAAAGTTTCCAACCCATTCCTCACACACAAACAGCAGTTGACCGGCGACGCCTGGTGAAACGTTGTTGTGATGCCTCGTGTAAGGAGGAGAAATGCGTACCATCACGTTTCCGACTTTGATAAAGGTCGGATTGTAGCCTATCGCGATTGCGGTTTATCGTATCGCGACATTGCTGCTCGCGTTGCTCGAGATCCAATGACTGTTAGCAGAATATGGAATCAGTGGGTTCCGAAGGGTAATACGGAACGCCGTGCTGGATCCCAACTGCCTCGTATCACTAGCAGTCGAGATGACAGGCATCTTTTACGCATGGCTGTAACGGATCGTGCAGCTACGTCTCGATCCCTGAGGCAAGAGATGGGGACGTTTGCAAGACAACAACCATCTGCACGAACAGTTCGACGACGTTTGCAGCAGCATGGACTATCAGCTCGGAGACCATGGCTGCGGTTACCCTTGACACTGCATCACAGACAGGAGCGCCTTGCGATGGTGTACTCAACGACGAACCTGCGTGCACGAATGACAAAACGTCATTTTTTCGGATGAATCCAGGTTCTGTTTACAGCATCATGACGGTCGCATGCGTGTTTGTCGACGTCGCGGTGAACGCACATTGGAGGCGTGTATTCGTCATGGCCATACTGGCGTATCACCCGGCGTGATGGAATGGGGTGCCACTGGTTACACGTCTCGGTCATCTCTTGTTCGCATTGACGGCACTTTGAACAGTGGACATTACATTTCAGATGTGTTACGACCCGTGGCTCTACCCTTCATTCGATCACTGCGAAACCATGCATTTCAGCAGGATAATGCACGACCGCATGTTGCAGGTCCCGTTCGGGCCTTTCTGGGTACAGAAAATGTTAAACTCCTGCCCTGGCCAATACATTCTTCAGATCTCTCACCAATTGAAATCGTCTTGTCAATGGTGGCCGAGCAACTGGCTCGTCACAATACGCCAGTCACTACTCTTGATGAACTGTGGTATCGTGTTGAAGCTGCATAGGCAGCTGTACCTATACACACCATCCAAGCTCTGCTGCACAGAACCCACAGAAATGCCAACTCTGAAGGCGATCTGTTCAAGAGTCATTCAGCGATCCCCCAAAACAATTCTCTCTACTTTCTCGATCGTGTCGTCAGACCGGCTTGTGCGAGCCCAAGGTTGTTTCGGTTTGTTGTCACACGATGTTCTGCCTTCATTAAACTGTCGCACCCACAAACGCACTTTCTACACATTCATAACTCCATCATCACATGTCACCTTCAACTGTCGATGAATTTCAATTGGTTTCACACCACACAAATTCAGAAAACGAATGATTGCACGCTGTTCAAGTAAGGAAAACTTCGCCGTTTTAAGTATTTAAAACTTTTCTCATTCTCGCCGCTGGCGGTAAAATTTCCATCTGCCGTACGGTGTTGCCACCTCTGGGACGTATTGACAATGAACGTGGCCTCATTTGAAAGCAATGCACATGTTTCTATCTCTTTCCAGTCCGGAGAAAAAATATCGGAGGCCTTAGAACTTGAATGCACCTCGTACAATGCATCTGCGCGAAGGTACAGCAAAAACGGCGGGAACTTCCGATTGGAAGTAGTACCCTATACTGTTCACTGGGTGGTAGCACCGTACAGAGGTGGCAACTGTGAATCCCACAGGACTAGGAGCGAGTTCGTTGTGGTGGGAAGCATGTTTCCCACGGCTCACGAAAGGGTTAACGGAAGGCGGCGACGTTGCTATGGCGTCGCAGCCGCGCGGCGAGGTCCTGAGTTGTCACGTGACCGCCCCGTTTCTGGGACGAGCGGCCGGTTGTCCGACGTGGCAGTCTCCACTAGCAGCGTGGTGTAGCAGCGCGCCGTGTAGCGACGCAGCCGGCGCCAGGGGCGGCTCCGATGGCCCAGCTGCTCACTTCAGCTCGGATGTCGCGTAAGCTGTCGGACTCCTGCAGTTGTGGAACGAGGTGGATAGCTGGCTCTCTCAGCGGCTCCGTCGGTGAATAGAGCGAGCAGCGAAACTGAATCGATGCGAGATGTTCTTTCACTGTGTTACCAGTGTAGGTTGCTACAGTCAATATTGCGTCGTTTAATTTGGGATTTGAATCAATGCTGCGGTGCGTGGTTTATGCTCGCTCAGGTTCTGCTAAACTTGTGGATGTCGTGCTGGGGATATTTCTGCACTACCCCTTCCTGAAGCCGCCCATCTGCTTGGCTACAGCTTATTCTACATTACTTTACATTTTGGCGTATTTAAATAATCAAAGCTTGACGACTTTCACGTTCTAAATAAAGTAACGATAATTTCCAACACATAATAAACGTTAAATTCTTTTACATTTTCCTTCTTAACCCATTACTGCCCAAAACTCTATCGGGTCATTTTTTGAAAACTTTTATACCTAGATACGTTACATTGAGTGATTAATTTAATAAAAAGTTGTCTTGAAAATTTTCAGTTTATTAGAACAAAAACTACAGACCGTCCCATTTTTGGGACATTGGCCAAATGCGCTATCCAAATTCACCTTATTCTCCATGCATAATACTGTAAGAAACAACACAAACAATAAATAAAGAATATTTTAATATTATTGAAAGTCTGTTCAGTATGAAATGAAGCAAAACACTTGTCCTGTACACCAACATTGCACCTATCACAAATTTTTGTCGTTTTTTTTGTTGCAGTAAGGACATATCTTCTGTGTCTTACTTTGATTTCCTGGATCTAGTCGTACATCTGTGCTCACTCATCCCCCCATCAATTTGCTTCCTTGTGGTCCTCTGCATTTTGATACTGATCCTGTTTTCTTTGATAGCTAAAACATTACTATTCTCCGTCGGACATCCAAAAGTGAGAGCGTCTCATTAGAGTTATCAATTTGGTATGCACGCCATGTGTTTACGACGCAGATATCTATCATATGTGTGAATAATGGCCACCACCATTTCTTTGACCTTATCCTCGTCCTATAAAGTGATATCTGCTTGTCCAGGAGATCAACGCCACCCATATGGGCATTGTATTCTTCAATGAGATGTGCCATTGTAACAGATATTTCCTTTTTCTCTGCCCATCAGTATATTTTAGTAGAACTCAGAGGAGTAATAGTACTGTAGTTTGTCGCTTCATCTCGGCTGGTTATGAGCTCTAAAGTACCGGCTACATCTTGTACAACAGACTCATTGTTCAGTACATTTTCGTCAATGTCTTCTTCATCTGTTATTACATCTGCATCGGGTGGAATAATCGCCAATTCTACGTCATCATCTTCATCGTTACTCTCTTGATAGTTCTTTAGTTCTGCTAGAATTACTTCAAGTCTAAGTTCACGCGGCTTGTTTTTATCCTGTTGGAATCGTAAAATTCGAATAGAACATGAAAAAAAGTAGATACAAAGAACGTAAAATGCAATTCTTCTCTGTATAATACGTGTATACAAGAATAGGGCACATCAGCAATAAATGATAGCGTAACATGCCATTGTCCCATTATTGGGACGCATAAAATACACTCCTGGAAACTGAAATAAGAACACCGTGAATTCATTGTCCCAGGAAGGGGAAACTTTATTGACACATTCCTGGGGTCAGATACATCACATGATCACACTGACAGAACCACAGGCACATACACACAGGCAACAGAGCATGCACAATGTCGGCACTAGTACAGTGTATATCCACCTTTCGCAGCAATGCAGGCGGCTATTCTCCCATGGAGACGATCGTAGAGATGCTGGATGTAGTCCTGTGGAACGGCTTGCCATGCCATTTCCACCTGGCGCCTCAGTTGGACCAGCGTTCGTGCTGGACGTGCAGACCGCGTGAGACGACGCTTCATCCAGTCCCAAACATGCTCAATGGGGGACAGATCCGGAGATCTTGCTGGCCAGGGTAGTTGACTTACACCTTTTAGAGCACGTTGGGTGGCACGGGATACATGCGGACGTGCATTGTCCTGTTGGAACAGCAAGTTCCCTTGCCGGTCTAGGAATGGTAGAACGATGGGTTCGATGACGGTTTGTATGTACCGTGCACTATTCAGTGTCCCCTCGACGATCACCAGAGGTGTACGGCCAGTGTAGGAGATCGCTCCCCACACCATGATGCCGGGTGTTGGCCCTGTGTGCCTCGATCGTATGCAGTCCTGATTGTGGCGCTCACCTGCACGGCGCCAAACACGCATACGACCATCATTGGCACCAAGGCAGAAGCGACTCTCATCGCTGAAGACGACACGTCTCCATTCGTCCCTCCATTCACGTCTGTCGCGACACCACTGGAGGCGGGCACGTGCACCTTCCGCCGACCACTGGCGACAACATCGATGTACTGTGGAGACCTCACGCCCCACGTGTTGAGCAATTCGGCGGTACGTCCACCCGGCCTCCCGCATGCCCACTATACGCCCTCGCTCAAAGTCCGTCAACTGCACATGCGGTTCACGTCCAGGCTGTCGCGGCATGCTACCAGTGTTAAAGACTGCGATGGAGCTCCGTATGCCACGGCAAACTGGCTGACACTGACGGCGGCGGTGCACAAATGCTGCGCAGCTAGCGCCATTCGACGGCCAACACCGCGGTTCCTGGTGTGTCCGCTGTGCCGTGCGTGTGATCATTGCTTGTACAGCCCTCTCGCAGTGTCCGGAGCAAGTATGGTGGGTCTGACACACCGGTGTCAGTGTGTTCTTTTTTCCATTTCCAGGAGTGTATATCGATATAGCACTTACTTGAAAAAAATCTGAAGTATACGTTATCTTATACGGAAATCCATGTGTTCAAAACAAACACGCTCAGACAACTAAATCACAGCTCGTTGCCGTCCAGGAACTACCAGCAGACATACAGTGTTGCCAAGTGCGAGAACAAAAAATCGGCAAGTATATAATTTTCCTGACGTGAAGTGCTTAGAAAAAAGTTATTTATTTTACATTTACAGGCATTATAGCAGTTAGTTGGAGCTACAGATACAACAATAAAGGCTAAAAGCTCCATTGCGTACGTAGAAATAAGTAAAACATAGGTGTCCCAAAAAAGGGACAATGGCCAGTAATGTGTTAACTTTGAATGCCACAGCCAGCAGCCTAGCCCCAATGTGATTTCTGATAAATAAATGTAGAACAAAAGTAACTATTATGCACTAAACTTTACAACAAATATTCTATTACCTAATGATTCAATAATGTGTCATGTTGTCATCGTTCAATGTGTTTTGTGTGGTGGAAATGATGATCTGTTGCGTAACTGAAAATACTGATAATTTAGGTTTACTGTACCTTTTAAACAAATGAAGTTACAGAGTTGATACTTGCAACATTTGCCATTTTAATGATGCGTTTCCAGATGAAGTGTCGATCGTTAAGATCGACGTATGGGTTCAGATTTTAGCATTCACTTCTTTGTTGCAAAACTTGTTAATTTCACTTTAACAGCAAATTCTTAACTATTATAGATATGATCAATATTCAAGTTTTATCGGGATCACCATTAAAATTTATGGAGGATGGTAGATTAAAATAATATTGGCTTCATTCCTTGAATTACTACAGAATTCAATAGTTTTTATAAATGTTTCCCTTTATGGCCGATCTTAGGTCCGCCTTATTTAACAATGCTATGTCTCCTTGGCCAGAAACAGCTTCTACGAGGTTTCCCTACAACGTAGGTTCTCGTCTGTCTCACTTGCACACTACAGCACTCAGGCCTCATTCAGCACAATAGACGCCTGTGAGTTTCCCCATCTCGTGGTGAATCTGCGCTCTTTGTGGCACACGGTCCTGGACGAAAGGGTTCGTTTCTCAGTTCCTGAAGGCTGACTCTTTAGGCAATGTACTTAAATGAGAGCGAAATGCTCGTTAACTCACAGAGGCGACGGTAATATTGATTCGGTTATTATTGGTGGAAAGTTTGCAACATTCTCGTAAAGATAAGTAGATAACATACTTATCTTTACGAGAATCGGGTGTGAAGACTTGTAAGTTGCTAACAGCCTTGAAAGGCCAAACTAGTCAGTATATGTAGAAGTACTCAAACGTATTTTTAGAAAGCATCAGTTAAAATTACATAAAGATAAATGTGTAACGGAAAAACTGCCAGTGGGTAACTCAGAAGCATGTAAATATAATCCATTTAGCAAGAAACTACATTTCGTTTAAACAAATCTATCTTGCATCAAAACAGAAATAATAGCTCTTCTGGTTCAAAAGTAGTTTGTAGCTCTAAGTATGGAAGAACAAGACAAAACTATTTTGCAATCTGTACAATAAATCAGTGTTTCATTACATACCAATGAGCTTTTATCACAGGTGCACGCCCATTTGTCATTGAATGCACGAACTTTTGTAACAGGTCAAGTGGGAGTTTTCATCATTCGTCTGCTGAGGCAGCAGCAAATGTATCTTTGTCTGAGTAGCTTGTACGACCAACACGACTACCCAATGTATCCCACAAGTGTTCGGTTGGATTTAGATCTGGTCTCTGGCTTGGCAAGTCCAACAGTTTAATTTTTTTATGTGGAGACATATGTTTTAAATGCCGGAGGTGTGTTTTGAATCGTTGTCCTGCTGAAATATCCAATTATGTGACATATTCATTCTCCCATGTGAATGCATACTATTTTCCACAACGTCACTGTACAGGAAACGATCAATTTAGCCTGTTTTTACTATTAAAACCAGTCTCGATCTCAATTTATTTATTATGGTGACCTGTTTCGACGACTGCTATGATCATCTTCAAACCAATGAGTAAGAACCTCCTTCTGCTGGAGAAGATTCTCCAGCAGAAGGCGGTTCTTATTCATTGCTCTGAAGATGACCACAGTAGTGGTCGAAACTGGTCACCGTAAGAAATAAATTCTGATCAAAACTGTATTTAATAGTAAATATTTGTAACACATTTATCACTGTCATTCCCATAATGCTTAGTTAACCGTTATGTTAAATATAAACGTAGGCTTCTGAGGCTATTTTCACAGTCAATAAAAAAATTTCCGTGTTTGTGACCGCGTTGTCAATATGTAAAACTACGTTTAGGTCACTGTTGAAAGCGATGTCGGTAGTTTTACGTGTTGACAATGCTGTCACAAACCCAGAAAATTTTTATTGACCATCAATTAAGTTGTCTGTTGGCTAAAATTGTACTTACGGCTGCTGTGGCGTAGTGTGCTAATGTTGGCGACGACTGTTGAATGCTCCATATTCACGAGATTGAATTTTCTGTTTAAGACAGTCTTGAAGGGCGATCTATTTTAATTCTAGAAAACCGCCCAGACGCCAAGATCACACAAAATATTTTTTTTTAATTCAAGAAAACCAGTTTCACAAGGCTTAGCTGTCGTCCTCAGGTCTTAAACTTTTGTTTTTGTTCATTTTATGCTGACCTCATGCACAAGATGTTTGTCATCGCTAAAGTATTTGATAAATAAAAGGCACAACATCTTGCACGAAAGGCCATGTCGATATACATATTGCTCGCAGATGCTTTTTACTTGATACAAATACGTGTGATGCTATTGCAGATGTGCTGTTATGTACATATTTGTATCATTTAACAAGCATCTGTGAGCAATATGTATATCGACATGGTCTTTTGGATGATACGTTGTTTGTTTTCAAATATTTTAGATACGACAAACCTTTATAATATGCTAAGTTTTATCTACTTGACATCTTGTGCATGAGGTCTGAGTAAAATGAACATGCCTTGCTCGAAAAAATATTGAAGACCTGAATATGACAGCTAAGACTGTTGCAGCCGGTTGTCACGAATGAAGAATATTTTGTGCTATCTCGGCTTTTGAGCAGTTTTTAACGATTCACAACACAGATGCAGCCACCCGATCAGATTTTAGCCCGTAACAGCTAATTTATCTCCACAATAAACATAACTGCTTTGATATGTGCGATCGGGGGTTCCTGTTCCACGACGTTGGACAAACGTTGGTCTGTTATTTAAGTTCAGAACTCGCCTGGTGCGCAAATTGTCACATGTATGTCTTTCACACCAGTGGTAGGAGATCATGAAATTGTTTCACAAACGGAAAAGCCTCTGGTAAACTCGTTGATTGACGTGTGAATTAATGTTATGCATGCAATGTTTTAGTGTCAGACACTTGAAATTTGTTTACGAAAAATGATGTCTTTAATGCAGAATGCCCAAACACACTGATCGTATGTAAATCGTCTCTGAAAACATAACCACAAAGGATCTAGAGAATAATCCTGCATGTTTTCCATTGATAAAAGAAGAAATGCTATTCCCGGTATACAGTTGTATGTACTTTTGTTGCGATACTGAAGTAATTATTTTGTCGCAACCAGGGAACACAGACAAAGAAAAATCAGGACAGTGAAACATTTGTGACCATCAACTTCGTAATCGAAACGGCACTAGAATATGATTGCCAAAATATCACTATTCTTAGAAAACACAACCATATATAATGAGGAAAAAATCCTATCATATAGATTGACGGGAACAACCTTTAGTGTTGAACATGAAGTAAATAATTAATGCCGTTCCCGCTCTAGGGTTGACAGGTTCTTGGATGAACCCTCATGTGCTCAGTAAATTGATTGCCCTTGTTAATCGAACGTTTCATAACACAGTGTTTGTGTTAATATGAAAGGAATGTCTTTGGATACACTATACTATTACTTGACTGCTTGACAACAAGGTCACATGATTCGCAACATTCAACGGTAGTTGAGAACATCAGTACATTACGCCACCGTTGCTGTAAATAAAATTTAACCGTCTACTGTGTGTGCGGTTGCTAGGGATTGTGGGGAGGCTACCGTGTGACCAAACGTTGGTTTATGTCCTCAGCGCAGGATATTTCAAGCAGCGTTAGTAGCCATACTTATGATTGTTGATTTCTTCTTCTTGCATGTAAGGTACAGGTAGGCTGGAAATTCGTTTAATGAGCTCTCTACTTCCAGTCTAAGGTTAATTATCCGTGTATGTTCGGTATGGTGAATACAGCCAGCCCCTGACTGCTAATTAAAGGATTATAAACTGAAGCAGCAAAGGAACTGGTATAGGCATGCATATTCAAATACAGAGATTTGTAAACAGGCAGAATACGGCGCTGCGGTCGGCAACGCCTAAATAAGACAACAAGTGTACGGTGCAGTTGTTAGATCGGTTACTGCCGCTACAATGGCAGGTTATCAAGATTTAAGTGAGTTTGAACGTGCTGTTATAGTGGGGTCACGATCGATGGGATACAGCATCTCCGAGTGTACCGTGAGTATCAAGAATCCGGTAAAACATCAAATCTCCGACATCTCTGCGGCTGGAAAAAGATGCTGCAAGAACGTGACCAACGATGACTGAAGAGAATCGTTCAACGTGACAGAAGTGCAACGCTTCCGCAAATTGCTGCAGATTTCAATGCTGGGCAGTCAACAAGTGTCAGCGTGCGAACCATTCAAAGAAACATCATCGACATGGGCTTTCGAAGCCGAAGACCAACTCATATACCCTTAGGAACTGGACGACACGATACTTTAGGCCACGACTGGGCCTGCCAACACTGAATTGGACTGTTGATGACTGGAAACATGTTCACTGGTCGGACGAGTCCCATTTCAAATTGTATCAAGCGGATGGGACTGTATGGGTTTGGAGACATCATGTATTCATGGACGCCTCATGTCAGCAGGGGAGTGTTCAAGCTGGTGGAGGCTCTGTGATGCAGTGCGGCTTGTGCAGTTGGAATGATATGGAACCCCTTATATATCTAGATACGACTCTGACAGGTTACACGTACGCAAGTGTCCTGTCTGATCACCTGCATCCATCTATGTCCATTGTGCATTCCGATGGCCAATTCCAGCAGGACACAGCAACACCCCACACTTCGAGAATTGCTACAGAGTGACTCCAGGAACGCACTTGCGAGTTTAAAACACTTCCACTGGCCACCAAAATCTCCAGACATGGACATCACTGAGCATATCTGGGATGCCTCGCAACACGCTGTTCAGAAGAGATCTCCACCCCGTCATACTCTTACGGATGGATTTATGGACAGCCCTGCATGATTCATGGTGTCAGTACCCTCCAGCAATACGTCAGACAATAGTCGTGTCCATGCAACGTCGTGTTGCGGCACTTCTGCATGCTTCCGGGGACCCACACGATATTAGGCAGATGTACCAGTTTCTTTGGATCCTCAGTGTATATTGCGGCAGGTTACCACGTGCTTAAGCTAATTTCTTATTGCCGTGTGGGATTAGCCGAGCGGTCTATGGCGCTGCAGTCATGGACTATGCGGCTGGTCCCGGCGGAGGTTCGGGTCCTCCCTCGGGCATGGGTGTGTGTGTCTGTCATTAGGATAATTTAGGTTAAGTAGTGTCTAAGCTTAGGGACTGATGACTTTAGCAGTTAAATCCCACACACTCCCACATTTTTTAAATTTCTTATTAATACCAAAGCTAGTGATAAAAACGTGCAGCGACCCTTTATTATTTTTTTTTCATCAGTCTACTGACTGGTTTGATGCGGCCCGACACGAATTCCTTTCCTGTACCAACCTCTTCATCTCAGAGTAGCACTTGCAACCTACGTCCTCAATTATTTGCTTGACGTATTCCAATCTCTGTCTTCCTCTACAGTTTTTGCCCTCTACAGCTCCCTCTAGTACCATGGAAGTCATTCCCTCATGTCTTAGCAGATGTCCTATCATCCTGTCCCTTCTCCTTATCAGTGTCTTCCACATATTCCTTTCCTCTCCGATTCTGCGTAGAACCTCCTCATTCCTTACCTTATCAGTCCACCTAATTTTTAACATTCGTCTGTAGCACCACATCTCAAATGCTTCGATTCTCTTCTGTTCCGGTTTTCCCACATTCCATGTTTCACTACCATACAATGCTGTACTCCAGACGTACATCCTCAGAAATTTCTTCCTCAAATTAAGGCCGGTATTTGATATTAGTAGACTTCTCTTGGCCAGAAATGCCTTTTTTGCCATAGCGAGTCTGCTTTTGATGTCCTCCTTGCTCCGTCCGTCATTGGTTATTTTACTGCCTAGGTAGCAGAATTCCTTAACTTCATTGACTTCGTGACCATCAATCCTGATGTTAAGTTTCTCGCTGTTCTCATTTCTACTTCTTCTCATTACCTTCGTCTTTCTCCGATTTACTCTCAAACCATACTGTGTACTCATTAGACTGTTCATTCCGTTCAGCAGATCATTTAATTCTTCTTCACTTTCTCTCAGGATAGCACTGTTATCAGCGAATCGTATCATTGATATCCTTTTACCTTGTATTTTAATTCCACTCCTGAACCTTTCTTTTATTTCCATCATTGCTTCCTCGATGTACAGATTGAAGGGTAGGGCCGAAAGGCTACAGCCTTCTCTTACTCCCTTCTTAATACGAGCACTTCGTTCTTGATCGTCCACTCTTATTATTCCCTCTTGGTTGTTGTAAATATTGTATATGAGCCTTCCCTCCCTATAGCTTACCCCTACTTTTTTCAGAATCTTGAACAGCTTGCACCTTTTTATATTGTCGAACGCTTTTTCCAGGTCGACAAATCCTATGAACGTGTCTTGATTTTTCTTTAGCGTTGCTTCCATTATTAGCCGTAACGTCAGAATTGCCTCTCTCGTGCCTTTACTTTTCCTAAAGCCAAACTGATCGTCACCTAGCGCATTCTCAATTTTCTTTTCCATTCTTCTGTATATTATTCTTGTAAGCAGCTTCGATGCATGAGCTGTTAAGCTGATTGTGCGATACTTCTCGCACTTGTCAGCTCTTGCCGTCTTCGGAATTGCATGGATGATGCTTTTCCGAAAGTCAGATGGCATGTCGCCAGACTCATATATTCTATACACCAACGTGAATAGTCGTTTTGTTGCCACTTCCCCTAATGATTTAATAAATTCTGATGGTATGTTATCTATCCTTTCTGCCTTATTTGACCTTAAGTCCTCCAAAGCTCTTTTAAATTCCGATTCTAATACTGGATCCCCTATCTCTTCTAAATCGACTCCTGTTTCTTCTTCTATCACATCAGACAAATCTTCACCCTCATAGAGGCTTTCAATGTATTCTTTCCACCTATCTGCTCACTCCTCTGTATTTAACAGTCGATTTCCCGTTGCACTCTTAATGTTACCACCATTCCTTTTAATGTCACCAAAGGTTGTTTTGACTTTCCTGTATGCTGAGTCTGTCCTTCCGACAATCATATCTTTTTCGATGTCTTCACATTTTCCCTGCAGCCATTTCGTCTTAGCTTCCCTGCACTTCCTATTTATTTCATTCCTCAGCGACTTGTATTTCTGTATTCCTGATTTTCCCGGAACATGTTTGTACTTCCTCCTTTCATCAATCAACTCAAGTATTTCTTCTGTTACCCATGGTTTCTTCGCAGCTACCTTCTTTGTACCTATGTTTTCCTTCCCAACTTCTGTGATGGCACTTTTTAGAGACGTCCATTCCTCTTCAACTGTGTTGCCTACTGCGCTATTCCTTATTGATGTATCTATAGCGCTAGAGAATTTCAAACGTATCTCGTCATTCCGTAGAACTTCCGTATCCCACTTCTTTGCGTATTAATTCTTCCTGACTAATATCTTGAACTTCAGCTTACTCTTCATCACTACTATATTGTGATCTGAGTCTATATCTGCTCCTGGGTACGCCTTACAATCCAGTATCTGATTTCGGAATCTCTGTCTGACCATGATGTAATCTAATTGAAATCTTCCCGTATCTCCCGGCCTTTTCTAAGTATACCTCCTCCTCTTGTGATTCTTGAACAGGGTATTCGCTATTACTAGCTGAAACTTGTGTCAGAACTCAATTAGTCTTTCTCCTCTTTTATTCCTTGTCCCATGCCCATATTCTCCTGTAACCTTTTCTTCTACTCCTTCCCCTACAACTGCATTCCAGTCGCCCATGACTATTAGATTTTCGTCCCTCTTTACATACTGCATTACCCTTTCAATATCCTCATCCACTTTCTCTATGTGTTCATCTTCAGCTTGCGACGTCGCTATCGTTGTCGGTGTTGCTCTGCTGTCGATTCTGATTAGAACAACCCGGTCACTGAACTGTTCACAGTAACACACCCACTGCCCTACCTTCCTATTCATAACGAATCCTACACCTGTTATACCATTTTCTGCTGCTGTTGATATTACCCGATACTCATCTGACCAGAAATCCTTGTCTTCCTTCCACTTCACCTCACTGACCCCTGCTATATCTAGATTGAGCCTCTGCATTTCCCTTTTCAGATTTTCTAGTTTCCCTACCACGTTCAAGCTTCTGACATTCCACGCCCCGACTCGTAGAACGTTATCCTTTCGTTGATTATGCAATCTTTTTCTCATGGTAACCTCCCCCTTGACAGTCCCCTCCCGGAGATCCGAATGGGGAACTATTCCGGAATCTTTTGCCAATGGAGAGATCATCATGACACTTCTTCAACTACAGGCCACATGTCCTGTGGATACACGTTACGTGTCTTTAATGCAGTGGTTTCCATTGCCTTCTGCATCCTCATGTCGTTGATCATTGCTGCTTCTTCCGCCTTTAGGAGCAATTTCCCACCGCTAGGACAAGAGAGTGCTCTGAACTATTCGCTCCTCCGCCCTCTTTGACAAGGCCGTTGGCAGAATGAGGCTGACTTCTTATGCCGGAAGTCTTCGGCCGCCAAAGTTGATTATTTATCAATATTTAGGCAGCGTCCTAGTACTAAATTATTCTCAAGGCTCGCTATCCAGTATAAGCCGTACTTATACGATGCGGCTAACTGTACTAGCAGGTTAGATTGTTAAATGTATGAGACAGGCGCTGAGTGGCTGGTATAACTGGTTATCTACACTCCTGGAAATGGAAAAAAGAACACATTGACACCGGTGTGTCAGACCCACCATACTTGCTCCGGACACTGCGAGAGGGCTGTACAAGCAATGATCACGCGCACGGCACAGCGGACACACCAGGAACAGCGGTGTTGGCCGTCGAATGGCGCTAGCTGCGCAGCATTTGTACACCGCCGCCGTCAGTGTCCGCCAGTTTGCCGTGGCATACGGAGCTCCATCGCAGTCTTTAACACTGGTAGCATGCCGCGACAGCGTTGGCGTGAACCGTATGTGCAGTTGACGGACTTTGAGCGAGGGCGTATAGTGGGCATGCGGGAGGCCGGGTGGACGTACCGCCGAATTGCTCAACACGTGGGGCGTGAGGTCTCCACAGTACATCGATGTTGTCGCCAGTGGTCGGCGGAAGGTGCACGTGCCCGTCGACCTAGGAGCGGACCGCAGCGACGCACGGATGCTCGCCAAGACCGTAGGATCCTACGCAGTGCCGTAGGGGACCGCACCGCCACTTCCCAGCAAATTAGGGACACTGTTGCTCCTGGGGTATCGGCGAGGACCATTCGCAACCGTCTCCATGAAGCTGGACTACGGTCCCGCACACCGTTAGGCCGTCTTCCGCTCACGCCCCAACATCGTGCAGCCCGCCTCCAGTGGTGGCGCGACAGGCGTGAATGGAGGGACGAATGGAGACGTGTCGTCTTCAGCGATGAGAGTCGCTTCTGCCTTGGTGCCAATGATGGTCGTATGCGTGTTTGGCGCCGTACAGGTGAGCGCCACAATCAGGACTGCATACGACCGAGGCACACAGGGCCAACACCCGGCATCATGGTGTGGGGAGCGATCTCCTACACTGGCCGTACACCTCTGCTGATCGTCGAGGGGACACTGAATAGTGCACGGTACATCCAAACCGTCATCGAACCCATCGTTCTACCATTCCTAGACCGGCAAGGGAACTTGCTGTTCCAACAGGACAATGCACATCCGCATGTATCCCGTGCCACCCAACGTGCTCTAGAAGGTGTAAGTCAACTACCCTGGCCAGCAAGATCTCCGGATCTGTCCCATTGAGCATGTTTGGGACTGGATGAAGCGTCGTCTCACGCGGTCTGCACGTCCAGCACAAACGCTGGTCCAACTGAGGCGCCAGGTGGAAATGGCATGGCAAGCCGTTCCACAGGACTACATCCAGCATCTCTACGATCGTCTCCATGGGAGAATAGCAGCCTGCATTGCTGCGAAAGGTGGATATACACTGTACTAGTGCCGACATTGTGCATGCTCTGTTGCCTGTGCCTATGTGCCTGTGGTTCTGTCAGTGTGATCATGTGATGTATCTGACCCCAGGAATGTGTCAATAAAGTTTCCCCTTCCTGGGACAATGAATTCACGGTGTTCTTATTTCAATTTCCAGGAGTGTATTTATTTGTGTAGTCACGTTGTGGTGGTGTCTTGTATCTGTCTTTGTGGGGGATGCTGGTCATATATATATATATATATATATATATATATATATATATATATATATATATATATGAGTAAGTTCAGGTCAATCAAATATACCCAGCCCTCCGCGGAAGTGGCGCAAAAAAAGATTTGCACTAAGCTACGATTTTATTTATACTAATGGCCATTAAAATTGCTACAACACGAAGAAGACGTTGTACAGACGTGAAATTTAACCGACAGGAAGAAGATGCTGTGATATGCAAATTATTAGCTTTTCTGAGCATTCACACAAGGTTGGCGCCGGTGGTGACACCTACAACGTGCTGACATGGGGAAAGTTTCCAACCGATTTGTCATACACAAACAGCAGTTGACCGGCGTATCCTGGTGAAACGATGTTGTGATGCCTCGTGTAAGGACGATAAATGCGTACCATCACGTTTCCGACTTTGATAAAGGTAGGATTGTAGCCTATCGCGATTGCGGTTTATCGTATCGCGACATTGCTGCTCGCATTGGACGAGATCCAATGACTGTTAGCAGAATATGGAATCGGTGGGCTCATGAGGGTAATACGGAACGCCTGCTGGATCTCAACGGCCTCGTATCACTACCAGTCGAGATGACAGGCATCTTATCCGCATGGCTGTAACGGATCGTGTAGCCACGTCTCGATTCCTGAGTCAACAGATGGGGACGTTTGCAAGACAACAACCATCTGCACGAACAGTTCGACGGCGTTCGCTGCAGCATGGACTATCAGCTCGGAGACCATGGCTGCGATTGCGATGGTGTACTCAACGCCGAACCTAGATGCACGAATGGCGAAACGTCATTTTTTCGGATGAATCCAGGTTCTGTTTACAGCATCATGATCGTCGCATCCGTGTTTGGCGACATCGCGGTGAACGCCCATTGGAAGCGAGTATTCGTCATCGCCATACTGGCGCATCACCCTGCGTGATGGTATGGGGTGCCATTGCTTACACGTTTGGGTCACCTCTTGTTCACATTGACGGCAGTTTGAACAGTGAACGTTACATGGCAGATGTGTTACGACCTGTGGCTCTACCCTTCATTCGACCCCTGCGAACCCCTACATTTCAGCAGGATAATGCACGACCGCATGTTTCAGGTCCTCTACGGGCCTTTCTGGATCCAGAAAATGGTCGACTGCTGCCCTGGCCAGCACATTCTTCAGATCTCTCACCAATGGAAAAAGTCTGGTCAATGGTGGCCCAGCAACTGGCTCGTCACAATACGCCAGACACTACTCTTGATGAACTGTGGTATCGTGTTGAAGCTGCATTGGCAGCTGTACCTGTACACGCCATCCAAGCTCTGTTTGACTCAATGCCCATGCGTATCAAGGTCTTTACTACGGCCAGAGGTGGTTGTTCTGGGTAATGATTTCTCAGGATCTATGCACCCTAATTGCGTGAAAATGTAATGACTTGTCTGTTCTAGTATAATAAATTTGTCCAATGAATACCCGTTTATCATCTGCATTTCTTCTTGGTGTGGCAATTTTTATGGCCAGCAGTGTATTTTACACTATTTTTTTTTTTTTTTTTTTTTTTTTTTTTTTTTACTTTCACTTCGAGTTATCAGTCTTCTGACTGGATTGATGCATCCCGCCACGAATTCCTCAATTCCTCTGCTGTGCCACCCTTTCGTTCTCAAAGTAGCACTTGCAACGTATGTCGCAATTATTTGCTGCTTGTATCCCAATATCTGTCTTCTTCCACAATTTCAACCCTCTGCAGCTCCCTCTAGTACCGTACCCTGATGTTGTTGTTGTTGTTGTCTTCAGTCCTGAGACTGGTTTGATGCAGCTCTCCATGCTACTCTATCCTGTGCAAGCTGCTTCATCTCCCAGTACCTACTGCAACCTACATCCTTCTGAATCTGCTTAGTGTACTCATCTCTCGGTCTCCCTCTACGATTTTTACCCTCCACGCTGCCCTCCAATGCTAAATTTGTGATCCCTTGATGCCTCAAAACATGTCCTACCAACCGATCCCTTCTTCTAGTCAAGTTGTGCCACAAACTTCTCTTCTCCCCAATCCTATTCAATACCTCCTCATTAGTTACGTGATCTATCCACCTTATCTTCAGTACCCTGATATCTTATCAAATGTCCTATCACCCATTTTCCTTCTCCTTATCAGTACTTTCCAAATCTTTCTGTCCTCGCCGATTGTGTGGAGAAGCTGCTTCCAAATTACCTTATGAGTCCATCTAATTATCAACTTTTTTCTGTAGTACCAAATCTCAAAAGCTTTGACTCTCTTCTGTTCCAGTTCTCCCCCAGTCCATGTTACACTACCATACAATTTTGTGCTCGAAACGCACGTTCTGAGGAATTTCTTCGTTAAATTAAGCCCTATGTTTCATAGTAATAGACTTCCTTTTGTCAGGAATACTCTTTTGGCAGCGCTAGTCTACTTTTCATGTCCTCTTTGCTCCGTCCGTCAAGGGTTAGTTTGCTGTTTAGGTAGCACATTTCCTGAACTTCAACTACGTCGTGATCAACGTCAGATGTTAAGTTTCTCGCTATTCACATTTCTACCACTTCTCACTAGAATCGTATCTCTTGGATTAACTCTCAGACAATATTCTGTTCAATCCATTCATCACGTCCTGTAATTCTTCTCCACGTCCCCTGAGAATAGCAATGTCATCAGCGCATCTTATCATCGATGTCCTTTCACCTAGAATTTTAATCGCACTATTGAACCTTCATTTTATTTCTCTCATTGTTTCTTTGTTGAACAGCAGGGACGAAAACTGCGTCCCTGACATGGAGAATTTCGTTCTGGGCGGTCTAACAACCCCATATCCTGGCCAATAATTCAGTACAACATTCAATTTTTTACTAACATTTTTCAATAATCTGAAGGCTACTCCCTTCCAGTCCTTTAGAGAACAGTTCATTCCCAGTCGAAATACTGTCTCGTGAACTTCAAAGACGTCTTAACGCAGGGTATTATGGGCTGTCAGACTCGTTTGCTGCCTGGCAGGTAAGTTTTTGAGCTACTGTATAGTCGTTGGAAATACTTCCCCCGTAGCAGCTCCAGTATTTGAATTGCTTTTATTTTGAGTATTAATTATAATATTCAGTTCCTAAACTTTTGAGATGTGTTTCTTGATGAGCTCAACAATTGTCGGTCTTATTCCTTTTCACGAAAAATAGATTTGATGGGTTTTCAGCCTGACGACTCAGTTATGAATAAGCAAAACCTAATATCAAGTACCACAACTAGACATTAATAACGATGCACTAAATATCTGTGTAAAGTCCTCAGCGAGTCATTCAGTTTTACACACTCCTAGATATAATTCAGCCAGCGTTGTAGTTTGATCATGTAAGAGAGTACTTTGGCTTATTCACTTTAAACTCTGATAACATTAAAGCACCCGGGTTCCGGAAGAGCAACCTTCTATCTTCATACACAAATGAAAATGCGTAATTGCGTAAAAGATACAAATTGGTTCACAAGGTCAATATCGTCCTCCTGTGGGTTGACAAGAGGACAACTTTGGATTTTTTTTATGTGAAACTATATTTAGCTTTTATTCAGCGAAGTACTCTGATTCTTGTGTGAGGTGTGTCTGCAGACAGAACCTTGCTCTTCCGAAACCAGTCAGTGTAGTACGATCAGATTTTTATATGTCTGACATTAAAAGCGTGGCTGAAACGAAATCTTGTATTAAATGGTCCTTGAAGTAGAACTGGCTAGGACTGAAACATTCTCTTAAACCGCTCTTCGACTCCAGTTGGATAACAGGTTGAAATAATCAGTAAACGGAAAATTTACTCAAGCTCATTTAATGATTTATTACACCTAGAAGTGTCTGTCATTCTATTGAAATAAATATAAGGGGTTTCTCAGTACCTTGTATGCTGAGACATTTCATCAGTAGCTGGGTATGTATTTATTCCAGTCTTCTATTATTTCATCTCCTTTTTTCCCTTTCCCACTGTGCATTTCTTCACCCCCTCCCCTCTGTTACTTCCTACTCCCCATCTCCTTGTCCTCCATTCCCAAACTGTGCCATTCTCCTGCTGCCCCAATGTTAATCTGTTCCTCCCTCCCATCTGATCAACTGCTGTCTCTGTCTTCTGGCTCCTGCCTCTCTGTTAGTCTGCTCCTGCCCCTCCATCCAACACCTCCTGCCACTCTCTTTCTGAACCTCTCTAGGACCATTTTCTCCTCACCTATTTTCTCTCTGTCCTCCTCTGTCCACTTCCCCTCCTTCTCTCTCTTTCTATCTCCTTCTGCCCCTAATGTGTCCATCTTCCTGCTCTCTGTGTGTCCATCTCCATGTCCCTCAATATCTCTCCAGGGTATCACCCACATTCCAATAGGACGTTGTTGATTCTTAACCCCACAGCATTTCTTTCCTCATAGTAAATGATACGTGTACGGTACTAAGTTCGTTTGAATCGATCTGAAATTCTTACATTATGTCTCCAGTATCATAACTATAGTGCCACACAGCTCATTACGATGTCAGCATTATAGATACTCTTGTCACTGAAAACAAATTACTTTTTATAAAAGACATGCCAACGCTGATACAAGTCCAATAGCTGTGGAATATCTGGAGTACATCCGCGTTAGTGGATACTTTGGTACACAGTGCGTGGACTGTGGACTCCCCTCCAACAACATATTGCTTAGTTACGTGTAGGTGTTGAAATCGAAATATGTAACCAGACGTCTTTGCATCTCTGGTAGATTTGCACTATTGTAGATTTTACAAGATGAAAAATCGTTAGTGAAGCAACATTAAAGTTGTGCTGTCATTTGGTTTAATATGCAGTTGGGTTTCTGAGAACAGCTCGTCAACTAACGTTGCACACTGCTCCTGTTGCATTGTTCACGAAACCAACACTCGTTTTCCCTGTAGCTAAGACTTTATCGACTTTCGTTCTCAGTATATCAGTGTTTGAACTTTCCAAATTCTTGAGAATTGAGCATCCCCTCTCAATGAGAAACACACTATGAGGTGACAGGAATTATATCGATGATTAATTAGTTAAGCAAAAAGTTACATTGTCAGTCCCAATCAAAAGAGCTTTCAGTGCTCATCTAATCTTTAGATGAATAATGGCTTTTGAATCCAAAAATCGATTGGAAAAATGAAACTATAAACTTGTTGTAAGGATTGTATTGGTCAGATGGAAAGCTCTCATCCTTTTAAACATTCAGTTACTATTTCTATGTTAAAAAGTTGAAGACAAGCAATATTTTTTTCTAAAAGAATGTGTAAGAAATACTTCATACCAGAGAACGTTCATACAATACATATTTTTTCATGGAAGACATGAAACACTTTTACAACAAAAATGAAACAAAATTTAAATTAAAGCACCTTATCTGAAAACATACAGATCTGATGATTCCACATTTTTTCAGAAGATTAATTGCAATTATAAAATTGAGTGCAACCATCATGTGTCTTCCTCTTGTATTTAAGTAAATGAAGTTGATACCAACTTCATCAAAGGAATTATTTCTTTTGGGCTGTATACATACACTGAGGTTTCTTGTAAATGGCATTATCCCAGAACAATATTTCAAATAAAAATTATATCCTCTGTGCTCTGACCTAAGGAAAAGAAAGCTAACTGTAAACAATCTGAAGACTTTATGTAACACTGGATATACACTTTTATCTTTGGAAATAGTGATAAAACATCTAGTTCCACAACACATGTTCTCCCATTTTGAGAATAAATTTATTTCTTAAAACTCTCTAACCCAAACATCAGAGTCCTATATTAAAATGTGTGACAGTATTGTACATTCCTTCAGCTGTATTCCTCAATAATGCAGGTAACATACTGAAACTCTTATTTCTGTGAAAATCTCTCCTTATACAGAGACAAATTCGTGAAGGACATATTGTAACAGTATTAACAGTGATCTATGCATCTCAACATGAAATGATATTAATTTCAAGTTCTAGAGGTCAGTCAGTGTAAGTCCTACACACTTTAACAGTCAGAAAACCATGGACAAGCAATCCACATGGGAGTTTATGATATTTTAGCTGCACACATACAAAAATAAGGACGGCTGTTAACAGCAAATCTTGTTATTTGCAGTTATATGAAAAAATGACAATCTAACATGTCATTCTTGAGTTCTTTTAAATTTTCCAATTAATTTCGGAAACATCTTCAGATTTTACATAAAGGTCAATCATGTCGCTTCTCTCTTCTCAGATCGCCATAAATTTCGTAGAAACAATTGAAAAAGAAAACTTCATAAAAGTATTTGGAAACAATTGATGGTGGAGTGCAGTGTGATGAATAAAAACGAAACCACAATATTTTCAATAGCATTTACATTACAAAGGAGCATTATATACATGCTCAGGACGGAATTACTGGCTGTGTAAACTTGTTGCTTCCATAGCAGTGGAAGCTGTGGATGTCAGCCATGAAATACTTTGTTATTGAAAACAGACAGTTGTATTAAAACTTCTCTTCTGGTCAGCAATTTTTGTTGCTTTAATTTATTTACAACTGGTTCCAAAGAAATGACAGTTTCATCCGGAAGCACAGATATCACAGGATAATGTGGGCTGGTAGATCTTTATGGTGACAAAAGGCTTTTGTCCTACTAGACATGTCCCACTCAACAGTGTTCATAGTTTTAATTTTTTCACAATTCATTTCGGAGCAAGTACAGTTTCATCTTGAGGTAGTTGAGCGGTGTTATTGGTGACAGTGCTTGAGTGTTGGAGTACAAGTACAGTTTTCATCTTGACGTAGTTGAGCAGTGTTATTGGTAACAGTGCTTGAGTGTTGGAAGATGAAACTGTACTTGCTTCGAAAAGAAGTGCAAATAAAATAAAATAACAAACACAGCTCTCCATTTAAAAAAAAATGTAGCAGTCTAAGTTTTATTGTGCCCTCTCAGTGTGTTAAGGGGGAGCAGTAATTGCTTCTAAATCAACTGCAAATAAATTAAAACAATAAGCACAGATTAATGGAAGGAATCAAATAGTGGGCTAACCTTTTTCTTCATAAAATAGCTACTGTCTTCCCAGTGTACCTAAAGAAATGTTTTAAGTGGATCCTAAGCCTGTAACAGGAATATAGCTGATCACTAAACTAAATATCTAGTTAGGAATTAACATTACCTTTAAACAATTGAAGTTTACGGTTATACAGATTTATTCCAGCTTCAGAATTGACTTTATTATATGGAGACACAATACGTAATGTAGATTAATTCAAAACATAAGAAACAGGTTGAGCACATATCGCCTCTTTACATGATGAATAACGCAGGTTTAAAGGGAGTTGGGTTTTATCATACATTCCATGACAGGTTTCAGGAAAATAGTCACATTTTGAAGTTCTGTTCATGTTCAAATCGGCATTTAATGTGTGTGTATGTGTTTGTGCTTCATTTCCCCAAAAGTTGTCTTTTTCTGTTGTCAGTTGAACGAAGAAAAGGTGCAGTATCGGATTTTAAAAAATTCCAAGACGACACAGAATGACAGAGAAAGAGGTGCAGAATAACACTCGTGTAGACATCATAACCGTTACCAATTTATACTCCCACAGAAATTCAAAAAACGAATAAGGTCCTGAATGTGTTGTCTAATGCTTGGGAAAAAGAGTAACTTGAGTAGTGCTTTAGGGATGGCATATGGTGATACAGATTTATTCCAGCTTCAGAATTGACTTTATTATATGGAGACACAATACTGTTATGTAGATTAATTCAAAACATATGAAACAGGTTGAGCACATATCGCCTCTTTACATGATGAATAACACAGGTTTAAAGGGAGTTTAAAGGGAGTTTGGTTTTATCACACATTCCACGACAGGTTTCAGGAAAATATTCACATTTCGAAGTTCTGTTCATGTTCACATCGGCATTTAATGTGTGTGTATGTGTTTGTGCTTCACTTCCCCAAAAGTTGTCTTTTTTTGTTGTCACTTGAACGCAAAAAAGGTGCAGTATCGGATTTAAAAAATTCCAAGATGACACAGAGTGACAGAGAAAGAGACGCAGGATAACGCTCTTGTAGACATCACAACCATTACCAATGTATACTCCCACAGAAATTCAAAAAACGAATAAGTTCTTAAATGCTTCGGAAAAAGAGTAACTGGAGTAGTGCTTCATTAGTGAGATCATCATTTCAAAAAGCATTATTTATAACACATGAAAATGATCATGTATGAATCACCCATATTGTAGCTCATTACTACCTCTCCTGATGATGGAACACAGATGACGAAACACAGAATGCTGCAGCTGTAGCTGAGGATAACAATGTGGACTCGCCCACAGCTTAAAGCAGAAGAGCGACTGAAGTGGTTCTGCACGGAGTTGGTGGGGGGGGGGGGGGGGGGGGGGGGGAGTTCAGTTGTTAGGGTAGGCTGTAGCGCTGGGAAGCATACAGTGGAGGGGAGTCGTGGCGCGGGCAGGTATATCTGACAGGAGAAACAGGTGTAAGAGCGTAGCGCTGGGCAGCCTACCTGCAGGGGCGCGGCGGGCACCGGAAAGGCAGGCGGAGCCGAGCTGCAGCGCGTCGAGGGCTGGGTCGTCGTAGCCACAGCCAGGCGGGCACTGGCCGCTGCCACCGCGGCGCAGGCAGCCCGGCTCCAGCCGGCCCGGCCGCAGTCGATACGGAGGGCGCGGCGCGTCACCTCCACCCCCGGCGGCGCCGCCTCCTCCTCCCCCAGGGCGGCAACGGCGCCTCCAGAAGCTTCACAGCGCGCCTTCCACGCATTCCAGGCCACCGCTGGCATTTGTGCCCCATCATCTCCGGAGCGCCACACCGAACCCATATCGAGTTCCATTAAGCCGTATGACAGGACATTCATTATTACGAAGGCGTCACAGCATGGAATCTACGACACTTACCAGATGGGTAGGTTACAGAATTTAAAAACATGTATGAATATGTTGTAGTTAGATGTAGTGGTAATTTGTTAAGTGTGCTGGCAAGTAAGAACAGAACTTCCAATCAGGTGAGTATAGGATTATATATGCGAAACAAAATAGGTTTAATGCAAGAGCAGATCTAACAACGAATACGAAAACAGGAGCGTGAGTGAAAGTATTATTTAAGCCAAAATAGACATGAAGCCAACACCCACCAAAGTAGACACGTTTATATGCCTGTTAGCTCCACAGATGGTGAAGAGATTGAAAGAAAATGCAAGAAGATAAAAAGATACAGTACTTTAAAGAAAACGAAAGTGTAACTGTGATGGGGGCAGCGAATTCGTTAGGAAGAGAAGGAAAAACAGTAAAGAATATGGATTTGTGGCAAAGAATGAAAGAGAAACTGCCTGCTAAAGCACAGAGCACAATTCTAATCATTGGAAACGCTTGACTTAAAAATCACGAAATTTTGCACATGGAAGAGATTTGGAGATACTGGAAGACTTCACACAAATTGCCTACCAGTAAGACAGATTTCGAATGATGCTTTTAAACTGCAAGCCGTGTTCTAGACAGATGTGGAATTCCACCGTAGTTACTTGGTTATGAACTGTAGATTGAAACAAAAGAAGCTGTCAAAATTGAGGGGATGTGTACTACATAAACTGAAAGAACTAAAGATTATTGAGAGTTTCTAATGGAACTTTAGGCAACGATTGAATGCAACAGGTGAAAGGAATACAATAGAAGACGAGTGGGTAGCTTTCAGAGATGAAGTGATGAGATCAGCAGAATATCAAATAGACAAAAAAAGCAATGTTCAGTTGAAATGTTTTCATAACACACAATATTGAATTTCACTGCCGAAAGGAGCCACTTAAAAATGTACAAATGAGGCAGGTAAAAGGAGAAACCAACATCTAAGAAGTGAGTTTTACAATAAGGCAAGGCAGAACTGTCTAAAGTAAAGTTGTCGAAGCTTGCATGTTTAGGGGAAAGACATGTCCAACATAAAATTAAAAAAAAAGAGAAGCACTTCCATGAATCTTAGGATATATATGTAAGTGCTGCACAAGGTTCAATGGTTCAATGGCTCTGAGCGCTGTGGGACAACATCTGAGGTCATCAGTCCCCTAGAACTTAGAACTATTTAAACCTAACTAACCTAAGGACATCACACACATCCATGCCCGAGGCAGGATTCGAACCTGCGACCATAGGGGTCGTGCGGTTCCAGACTGAAGCGTCCAGAACCGCTCGGCCACAACAGCTGGCGCTGTATAAGGGAAAGGAACTTGAAGACAATGTTATGGAAAGGAGAATGGAAGTAGTTGAAGATGCCATAAAAGATATGATACTGTGAAAAGAATGTGACAGAGCATTCGAAGACCTATGAGGCATCTTCAGTATAAAAAATGTGACTGATGGAGAATGCAAAACATCGAGAAAGAAATGTATAGACAAAAAATGTAATGCTGTAAAAGTATCGTGACAACGGAAAAGATGTATGCAACGGATAAGAAAATAAAAGAATAGCACTGGCAAACAGAGAAGCAACTTTATGAAAATCAAGAGCTCAGACGACAAGAAAATATTAAGCAAAGATGGAAGAGCTGGAAGGTTTATATAAGCTCATTAGACAAAAACCTTGTCACCCCAGTGCACATGCAAAGATGGACCATTATGCCTTTAGAGAAGCTGCAGTTTCGCACTCACGCGCACGCCTACTGCCTCTTCCTGTGAGCAGAAGGCAGTAGCGACCAGTGGGACAGTTATGTTACTAGCGGACATTTTACGCAAAAGTGAGTGAACATAAGGACATAACAGAGTGCAAAAAGGGGCATTTGCGTTTAGCTGCGCCCATGACCATACGGTGAAAGAAGTTGTTGGGTTTGTTGGCGATTACTGAACAGTCTAAAAGCAGTGGGATAGCACATGTGGCCATAAAAACGATGTCAGATTTATGGTCGGAAAAAAATCCAGACGGAGAGGGACTGGAGGTAGATGTGAATCAAAATCGCTTCCAAATTCTGCCGGAGGTGATTCAGGTAGTGGACGAACGTCCATCCCAACCTGCCAGTGAGAGAACATTGCCACGAGAATGGCATGCAATAAACATTTGGAGTCAGTCACCTCGCAACAGGTCATTGCTAACACAGAAAAATAAATACGACAACACGAAAAATACACTACTGGCCATTAAAATTGCTACACCAAGAAGAAATGCAGATGATAAACGGGTATTCATTGGACAAATATATTATACTAGAACTGACATGTGATTACATTTCCACGCAATTTGGGTGCATAGATCCTGAGAAACCAGTACCCAGAACAAACACCGCTGGCCGTAATAACGGCCTTGATATGACTGGGCATTAAGTCAAACAGAGCGTGGATGGCGTGTACAGGTATAGCTGCCATGCAGCTTCAACACGATACCACAGTTCATCAAGAGTAGTGTCTGGCGTATGGTGACGAGCCAGTTGCTCGGCCACCATTGACCAGATGTTTTCAATTGGTGAGATATCTGGAGAATGTGATGGTCAAGGCAGCAGTCGAACATTTCCTGTATCCAGAAAGGCCCATACAGGACCTGCAACATGCATTCGAGCATTATCCTGATGAAATGTAGCGTTTCGCAGGGATCGAATGAAGGGTAGAGCCACGGGTCGTAACACATCTGAAATGTAACGTCCACCCCTCAAATTGCCGTCAACGCGAACAAGAGGTGACCGAGACGTGTAACCAGTGGCACCCCATACCATCACGACGCGGTGATACGGCAGTATGGCGACGACAAAAACATGCTTCTAATGTGCGTTCACCGTGATGTCGCCAAACACGGATGCGACCATCGTAATGCTATAAACAGAACCTGGATTCATCAGAAAAAATGACGATTTGCCATTCGTGCAACCAGGTTTGTCGTTGAGTACATCGTCGCAGGCACTCCTGTCTGTGATGCAGCGTCAACGATAACCGCAGCCGTGGTCTCCGAGCTGGTAGTCCACGCTGCAGCAAACGTCGCAGAACTATTCGTGCAGATGGTTGTTGTCTTATCAACGCCCCCAACTGTTAACTCAGGGATCGAGACGTGGCTGCACGATCTGTTCAGCCTTGCGGATAAGATGCCTGTCATCTCGACTGCTAGTGATACGAGGCCGTTGGGATCCAGAACCGATTCCATATTTTGCTAACAGTCATTGGATCTCGACCAACGCGAGCAGCAATGTCGCGATACGATAAACCACAATCTCGAAGGGCTACAATCCGACCTTTATCAAAGTCAGAAAAGTTATGCTACGCATTTCCCCTCCTTACACGAGGCATCACAACAACGTTTCACCAGGCAACGCCGGTCAACTGCTGTTTGTGTATGAGAAATCGGTCGGAAGCATTCCTCATGTCAGCACGTTGTAGGTGTCACCACCGGCGCCAACCTTGTGTGAATGCTCTGAAAAGCTAATCATTTGGATATCGCAGCATCTTCTTCCTGTCGGTTAAATGTCACGTCTGTAGCACGTCATCTTCGTGGTGTAGTAATTTTAATGACCAGTAATGTATAAAAGAGCAGTGAATAGGCGGAGCTGTAACTTGTGCTAAGGAGAAAGGGTTTTCGATGTGACTGTGGCTGCGCGGCGGTTATTGACAAACTCTGAACGCGGAATTGTAACTGCAGCTAGACGCATGAATGAAATCGGAAATCGTTAGGCAATTCAGTCTTCATTGATTCACAACGTCAAGAGCGTGCCGAGAATACTAAGGTGGTGGTGGTGGTTAGTGTTTAACGTCTCGTCGACAACGAGGTTATTAGAGACGGAGCGCAAGCTCGGGTTAGGGAAGGAATGGGAAGGAAATCGGCCGTGCCGTTTCAAAGGAACCATCCCGGCATTTGCCTGAAACGATTTAGGGAAATCACGGAAAACCTAAATCAGGATGGCCGGAGACGGGATTGAGCCGTCGTCCTCCCGAATGCGAGTCCAGTGTGCTAACCACCTCGCTCGGTCCGAGAATACTAAATTTCAGGCATTACCCCTCGCCACGGACAACGAAGCGGCAGACGGCCTTCAAGTATCGGAAGAGAGCAATGGCGTTTGCGTGGAGTTGTCAGTGCTAACAGACAAGCAACTCTCCGTGAAATAACACCAGAAATCAATGTTGGACGCACGACGAATGTATCCGTTAAGACAGTGTGGCATATTGGGGTTAATGGGCTATGCGAGCAGACGTCCGACTCGATTACCTTTGCTAACAGCAAGACATCGCCTGGGATCGTGACCATAACTGTTGCACCCTTGACAACTGTAAAACTGTGACTTCTTCAGATGAATTCCGATTTCAGTTGGTGAGAGCCAATGGCAGGTCTCAAGTGTGGAGCAGACTCCACGAAGCCATGGAGCCAAGTTGTCAACAAGGGACTATGCAATCCAGTGATGGATACATAATGTTGAGGACTGTGTTTCAATGTATTTGACTGTGTCCTCGTTATATTCCGCTACATGGAGACCAAACAACAATGGATTTTTTGTGGATAACAACGCACCACGTCACCTGGCCACCGTTGTTCGCGATTGTTTTGAAGAACATTCTGGACAGCCGAGAGAATAATTCGGTCACCTATATAGATCGACAGTAATCCCATCGAACATTTATGGTACATAGTCAAGAGGTCAGCTCGTGTGCAAAGTTCTGCACCAGCGATTCCTTCGCGATTAGGGACGTCTATAAAGGCAGCATAGCTCAATATTTGTGTGTGGGGCTTCCCTACTCCGATTAAAGGAAGTCGGACACGATATTAGGAGGTATCAACATGTATCAGACAGGCGAAATACCCCCAGACGTCAAGAAGAAGGCATTAATTTAAGTTCTAAAGGAGACAGGTGCTTATAAGTTAGTACATTACCCCAAAATTTATTTAATGAGTCATGGTTGAAAAATACTACTCGAATCACTTTAATAGAAATGGAAAACCTGTAGAAACCATCTTTGGGGAAGATCTGTTTGGGTGCCAGAGATATGTAGCATCACGAGAGGAAATATTGATCCTACGACTTCTGACAGAAGTAAGACTGAATAATTTATAGCTTTTACAGAAGTAACGAAACAGTTTGACAATTTGAATAGGGACAATCCATTCAAAATCCTGAAGGTAGCATGGAAAAATTCAGCGAGCGAAGGTTACCTACAATTTGTACAGTAACCAGACCATAGTCGTAAGATTAGTTAGGGAAGCAGTGATCTAGAAGAAAGGGTTCTATCCTGTCCCTCACGTTATTCAAACTGCACACTAAGTAAAGAGAAGTTCACAGATACGTACCGACGCAGCGAGCAGATGATGAGTAAATAGAGATACTGAATAGGGAATTCAGTACGTAAAAGGAGAGGAAAATTTACCGCAATAGCAATGGAGGATTGGAATGCAATTGTATGAGAAGCAGTAAAAGATACGATACAGAAGAGTTTGGGCTTGGTAGTAGGAATGAGAGAGGAGAAAGACTAATTAAGATCTCTAGTAAATTTCAGTTTGTAATAGCGGATACTCTGCTCAAGAATCTCAAAAGGAGGAGGTATACTCGAATAGTCCAGAGGACACAATAAGACTCCAGCTACATTTCATTAAGGTGAAACAGATTCCGAAATCCGATATTGGACTGTAAGGCATACCCAGAAGCAGATATACACTGAGATGACAATTTACTAATGAAGTAAGCTGAAGTTGAAGAAGCAAGTTAAGAAAAACAATGCAGAAAGAAATAAAAAAGTACTAAGGAATGAAGAGACACTCTTGAAGTTCTCGGCGGCTATAGATATGCTATAACTAATAGCTCAGTAGGCAGTTCAGTAGAAGAGGTATGGATATCCCTAAAAAGCCCAATATCGGATGTTGGAACGAAAACCATAGGTACGAGGAAGGTAACTGCAAAGAAACCATGTTCAATAGAAGAAATACTTCAGTTGAAAAGAAGGAAGTTCAGAAATGTTCAGCGAAATTCAGGAATATAGAAATGCAAGTTACAGAGAAATAAAATAAAGTGGAAGAGCAGGGAGGCTATGGCGAAATGACTGTATGAGAAATGTGAAGAAATTAATGTCAGAAAGACTGACTCAACATACAGAATTGTTAAAACAACCTACTGTGAAATTAAAAGCAAGGGCTCTAAATTAGGATTACAACCGGAATTCCACTGTTAAATGCACAAGAAAGAGCAGATAGTTTGAAAGACTACGCTGAAGGTCTCTTTGAGTGCGAGAACGTCTATGATGACGTGATACAAGAAGAACCAAGTAAGAGATGAGGGATCGGGAATTAAAGTGAGAGTTTACAATATATTTTAACTACTTAAGATCAAATAAGGCGGAAGGGATAGATAACATCTCATCAGAATTTCTAAAATCATTAGCGGAAGCGGCAACAAAACGACTATTCATGTTGGTGTTTAGAGTGTATGAGACTAACGATATATCATCAGACTTTAGAATAAACATCAGCCACACAAAGATAGAAAGAGCTCACAATTGCGAGAATTATCGTACATCAGCTTCACAGCTCCTGGATCCAAGTCGCTGAAGAGAATAATTCAAGACTGGAAAATAAAATTGTGGATGTATTAAATGACGATCAGTTTGGCTTTGGGAAAGGTATGGTTCAAATGGCTCTGAGCACTATGGGTCTTAACATCTGAGGTCATCAGTTCCCTAGACATAGAACTACTTAAACCTAACTAACCTAAGGACATGCAGGATACCTGCGATCGTAGCAGCAGCGCGGTTCCGGACTGAAGTGCCTAGAACCGCTCGGCCACAACGGCTGATAATAGAAGCAAGACTGAAGAAAAATCAAGACACTTTCATAGGACTTGTCGACCTGGAAAAAAACTTTTGACAGTGTAATATAGTGCAATTCTGAGAAAAATAGGAGTAATATATAGGGAAAGACAAGTAATGCACAATCAAGAAATGAGAGGGAACAATACGAGCTGAAGAACAATAACAAAGTTCTACAGTCTGGAACCGCGTGACCACTAAGGTCGCAAGTTCGAATCCTGCCTCGGCCATGGATGTGTGTGATGTCCTTAGGTTAGTTAGGTTTAAGTAGTTCTAAGCTCTAGGGGACTGATGATCTCAGCAGTTAACTCCCATAGTGCTCAGAGCCATTTATTGTACAAAGTTCACGGCTTAAAAATTGTGTAAGACGGGGATGTAGTCTTTCGCCCCCTACTGTTTAATCTATAAATCTAAGAAACTCGAGTCGACAGAAAGGTTCAAGACTGTAATTAAAATTGAGAGTGAAAGGATATCAATGATAAGATTCTCTCGTGATGTTGTTATCCATAGCCAAATTGAAGAAAAATTCCAGGATCTGTTGAATGGCCCAAACAGTCTAATGAGTATATCAAAGAAAGACGAAAGTGGTGGCAAGTGATAGAAATGAGAACAGCGAGAAACCTAAAAACAGAACTGGCAACGACAAAGTAGACGAAGTTAAGGAATTCTGTCCAGGTATCAAAGTAATGCGTGATGTACAGAGCAAGGAGGATATGAAAAGCTGAATAGCATTGGCAAACAGAGCAGTCTTGGTCAAGAGAAGTCAACTAGCATCAGACAGAGCCTTTAATGATGAAGATATTTCTGGGACTGTGCGTTCGGAGCACTGCATTGTATGGTAGTGAAAGCTGTACTGTGGGAAAACCGAAACGCAAGAGAATCCTAGCGTTTAATTTGTGGTGCTATAAAAGAGTGTAGAAAATTAGGTGGACTAACAAAGTTAGCAATGAGGAGCTTCTTCACATAATCTGTGAGGAAGGAAATGTAAGGAAAACACCGACAATAAGAACGCACATGACGACACGACACGAGTCAAGAGATCAGGGAATAAATTTGTAACACCCGACCAGGCTCTTATCTGGTTTTGGCGTGCGTTCACCCCAGGTAATTTACTAACAGATCAATAGAGAGTGCAAAACTGCCGCAATATCGGATAACACAAAGAAAGTAATAAGGCCCTGTGACTCCTGATTGAACAGCGGTGGCAGTGTTGACATTAATTGATTCGGAAATGATCCCTTTTAATTATGAAGGAGTGCACATTGATGTTATATTCAGCTATTGAACACCAGAAGACTTGGGACTTGGTATTTCAACTACTCGATTGAAAACAGATGCAGCCGATTAGCACAAATTTATTTTAACTCCCGATCTTCAATCATCACATTACATGACTCTCCTAACAGGCAGTGGTAATAAATTGCCTTTGCGTGGAGTAAAGGGCGATAAATCAAAAGTAATTCCTATCGACTGACCCAGGCGAACGCGAAGTGCGAGAAGAATTCTACAGTGCACGGCCCTTGAAACCCTAGTGGAAACTTTGCCGACGTGATCCCACAAATTAATCAGTGGCCGGAGCGGCCGCAATATCACCGAATACAGCGTGGTGGAGCGGCGTAGTTGTGTGGACGTCGGCCGACCTCGTGATGCTGCAAGGCTGCGCTCGTCTATTCACTCCTAGCTAACTTGCTCACTAATATCTCCAGGCTCAATCTTTCCGTTTGCCAAGTGCTCAACTGCAGATATGCTCACTCTCTCTCAGGCAAGCTGAGTAAAGAACGCCACGTCCACACTCTAGGCAAGCTGGGAACGGATGACCTCTACTGAGACTCCTCCTACGTTCCCATCGGAGGCCGGCGTATTTCATTCTGTCGCTCTTCAGCTGATTTACTTCAGACTCTGCGGACCGTGAATTCGGCGTGAACTTAGTATAGTCACGAATACGCATATTTTGGCCTCTGTTGACCGCTCCACCGTAGAATTGTGTGGCTTTCTCGCATGTTTCACTGAAAACGGGATGACGGACATTTATCAACAGGCGTACAAGTTCTCTGTCATCTTCCCGGTACACCAGCATGGGGTCGACCATCCACTCACTGTCACTCATCTTAAGGCGGCTGGAGGCCGCGCCCCATTACCGCTTTCTCAGAGCTTGAGCCGCCCCAAGCTGCCTATTGTCGCTTCCCTTCACCGCTCCCCAGTCGGCCATGGTCAGCTCTGAATACTTCCCTGGGATAAGCTAGCCTCCAGTAAATCGACACGTTTCCACAAAGTTTTCGTGTCATGTGAATTACTTTAAAACCATCACCTGACATTAATTATTCCAATACGTCCATACTATACCCTCTACAAGATGCATCGTTCCTTGTCAGTCATTTTTGTTCAGCCCTACTGTTCGCTCAACGTGAGTTAGGTGGTCTTTAATGACTTCATGTAAGGGGCATAGTTCTTGCCATCTTACAAATTATACGGTACTAGAGGGAGCTGCAGGGGATAGAAACTGTAGAGGAAGACGTACTGGAATGCATGCAGCAAATAACTGAGGACGTAGGTTGCAATTGCTACTCTGAGATGAAAACATTGACACTCTGAGAAGAAAAGGTTGGCACAAGAGCATTTCGTGGCGGTTAACATCAAAATATTGAAAAGATAGAAAAAAATGTCGCCTTAGGCGAGGTACAAAATGTGAAAGCAGGGCCAATGTTGAGCAGGGGAAAGGCCACAGGATCTGTCAGGGGCGAGGTACCTTCTAAGTGCTGTGCTAAATATTAGTGATCACGGGAGAAACCACGTTAATAACCGCCTAACAGCAGCACTGGCCACAGTGCCTGTCTCATTTCGCAAGGAAGAGTGTTCACAAGTTTCTTCAGTTACACCCCATCCGGCTGAAGCCGCTAATTGATAGTTATTTCTTGTAGTGTTACCACATTGCGAGTCCGCCCCTGGTAACTGAGTGGACCGTGTTGCTTTGATACTTCACTCCGACCGTGACTCGAACATACTACAGAAAGTTAAGACCATCGAGATCGCCATTACGGGCAAGATGAATTATGAGTCGATACGCTTCTTCATAGGTTCACGTGCGGACATGCAGACGAAATTACAACATTTCTTCGTCAACGGTTGTCGGTGATAGACCGTACAACGCCCAGTGGTGTAGACCATTTTGAGATCATTCAGCCACAAAAACTGAGATATCCACGAGCAAAAAACAACGCTGCAACGTGGATCATGGGCCACACAGCAGCGTTTATTATGCAGAATAGGCATGCTACTTTCCTAGACTATTATTCTTACATAGAAATTGAACACTTTAAAATGAACTAACATTGTGACTACAGGAGGATATTTGGAAATATGCTGAAAATCAGAATTAACGGTTAAATGCTTCAAATACAATATTTCGGGAAGCAGAGATTGCCAGTGATCTGTATGTATGAATCGTAATTGCTTCCTAGGACTTTTGTTCTTGTCGGAATTTTAAGATAATATCCAGACGCTCACCAATGCAGAAGGCATTTTTTCTTTCCCATTTTCGTTTTTGCGTTTTCCTTCTCTAGCAGAGTAGCGGAGCAACTTTCCTTCAACAATGAAGTGATAGTCTTTTGTGCACCATAAAATTATTGCGCAACGGCAGCCTAGAAATGATATATGCTTTGTTCATTCTATTCTCATTACAAATTGGAGCAAATGTTTACTTTCCCTTCCTTATAAGAAATACAATAAGAAAAAAATAAGTAAAAAGAAAAGTGGTCAGCGCCACGGAATGTCATACCTAACGGCCAGGGTTCGACTTCCGGCTGGGTCGGAGATTTTCTGTGCTCAGGTACTGGGTGTTGTGTTGTTCTAATCATCATCATTTCATCCCCATCGACGCGCAAGTCGCCTAAGTGGCGCCAGCTAGAAAGATTTGCACCAGGCGAACGGCCTGCCCGAAGGGAGGCCCTAGTTACACGGCATTTCCATACCACATTCGGGCTTCATCCGATGTTCCAAGAAAGAACAGACTTTTTTCCGTGGGATTAGTTTTGGGTGCTTTTTGGGCCAATCGAGATGCGATGGGATCAAGGACTTGGCCAGAATGTTGTCAAAGGGGAGGCGTCTGATCTGTCAAAAACGATCTTAAAGGGGTTCAGGTTTTTCATTTATTCTGAGAACTAATTTATTTATTTATTAATTTTAGGTACATAAGATACTTTCGGAAGGCTTTCATACAAATAGTATCTGGTTTATAAAATTAAACAAGGAAAGCTTTTCTTAAAATAACAAATACACAAATGCTCAATTAATTATTTCTTTATTTGGAAATAACTTCGCTTCATTGCCAAACTAATTCAAATTTTAATATGATGTATTGCCGCTTTGCTAACAAAAGACAACTTAGTCTTCTAATACGTTTAAGATACACTAACAAAGAGCGGAAAAATCTTAATCGGATGAACAACTTATAAAGTTACGTTCAAACATCTTTCAACAACAGCCATCTTTCTCCTAATACAATGTTAACTGGGTGATCAAAAAGTCAGTATAAATTTGAAAACTTAATAAACTACGGAATAATGTCGATAGAGAGGTAAAAATTGACACACATGCTTGGAATGACATGGGGTTTTATTAGGACAAAAAAAATTGCTAGACGCGTGAAAGATCTCTTGCGCCCGTCGTTTGGTGATGATCCTGTGCTCAGCCGCCACTTTCGTCATGCTTGGTCTCCCACGTCCCCAGACCACAGTCCGAGCGATTATTGGCTTTGGGGTTACCTGAAGTCGCAAGTGTATCGTGATCGACCGACATCTCTAGGGATGCTGAAAGACAACATCCACCGCCAAAGCTTCACCATAACTCCGGACATGCTTTGCAGTGCTGTTCACAACATTGTTCCTCGACTACAGCTATTGTTGAGGAATGATGGGGGACATGTTTAGCATTTCCTGTAAAGAACATCATCTTTGCTTTGTCTTACTTTGTTATGCTAATTACTACTATTCTGATAAAATGAAGAGCCATCTGTCGGACATTTTTTTAACGTTTGCATTTTTTTGTTTCTAATAAAACCCCATGTCATTCTAAGCATGTGTGTCCATTTGTACATCTTTAACTACATTATTCCGTGATTTATTCAGTTTTCAAATTTATGTTGACTTTTTGACCACCCGGTATGTAAATGTACGACCATGTCAGAAGTCCTTCAATACATGAAAGAGAAATTCAGTCCAGATTATATTATAACACCTTTCATTTCATTAAAATTCTTCAGTTTCCTTTAGTGATATCGAACTTATTTGCAAACTGTTATTTCGAGAGTCAATTTCAATCTACAGGGAACATTAATTTTAATTTATTGCACTTAATTCCCCCCCCCCGAACCATGGACCTTGCCGTTGGTGGGGAGGCTTGCGTGCCTCAGCGATACAGATAGCCGTACCGTAGGTACAACCACAACGGAGGGGTATCTGTTGAGAGGCCAGACAAACGTGTGGTTCCTGAAGAGGGGCAGCAGCCTTTTCAGTAGTTGCAAGGGCAACAGTCTGGATGATTGACTGATCTGGCCTTGTAACATTAACCAAAACGGCCTTGCTGTGCTGGTACTGCGAACGGATGAAAGCAAGGGGAAACTACGGCCGTAATTTTTCCCGAGGGCATGCAGCTTTACTGTATGATTAAATGATGATGGCATCCTCTTTGGTAAAATATTCCGGAAGTAAAATAGTCCCACTTTCGGATTTCCGGGCGGGGACTATTCAAGAGTATGTTGTTATCAGGAGAAAGAAAGCTGGCGTTCTACGGATCGGAGCGTGGAATGTCAGATCCCTTAATCGGGCAGGTAGGTTAGAAAATTTAAAAAGGGGAATGGACAGGTTAAAGTTAGAATAGTGGGATTTAGTGAAGTCCGGTGGCAGGAGGAACAAGACCTCTGGTCTGGTGACTACCGGTTTATGAACACAAAATCAAATAGGGGTAATGCAGGAGTAGGTTTAATAATGAATAGGAAAACAGGAATGCGGGTAAGCTACTACAAACAGCATTGTGAACGCATTATTGTGGCCAAGATAGATACGAAGCCCACATCTACTACAGTAGTACAAGTTTATATGCAAACTAGCTCTGCAGATGATGAAGAAATGTAGGATGAAATAAAAGAAATTATTCAGATAGTGAAGGGAGATGAAAATTTAATAGTCATGGGTGACTGGAATTCAAGTGTAGCAAAAGGGAGAGAAGGAAATGTAGTAGGTGGATATGGATTGGGGATAAGAAATGAAAGAGGAAGCCGAATGGTAGAATTTTGCACAGAGCACAACTTAATCATAGCTAACACTTGGTTCAAGAATCACAAAAGAAGGTTGTATACATGCAAGAACCCTGGAGATACTAAAAGGTATCAGATAGATTATATAATGGTAAGGCAGAGATTTAGGAACCAGGTTTTAAATTTCCAGGAGCAGATGTGGACTCTGACCACAATCTATTGGTAATGACCTGTGAATAAAACTGAAGAAACTGCAAAAAGATGGGAATTTAAGGAGATGTGACCTGGATAAACTGAAAGAACCAGAGGTTGTACAGAGTTTCAGGGAGAGCATAAAGGGAACAATTGTTAGGAATGGGGGAAATAAATACATTAGAAGAAGAATGGGTAGCTTTGAGGGATGAGGTAGTGAAGGCAGCAGAGGATCAAGTAGGTAAAAAGACGAGGGCTAGTAGAAATCCTTGGGTAACAGAAGAAATTCTGAATTTAATTGATGAAAGGAGAAAATATAAAAATGCAATAAATGAAGCAGGCAAAAAGGAATACAAACGTCTCAAAAATGAGATCAACAGGAAGTGCAAAATGGCTAAGCAGGGATGGCTAGAGGACAAATGTAAGGATGTAGAGGCTTATCTCACTAGGGGTAAGATAAATACAGCCTACAGGAAAATTAAAGAGACCTTTGGAGATAAGAGAACCACTTGTATGAACATCAAGAGCTCAGATGGAAACACAGTTCTAAGCAAAGAAGGGAAAGCAGAAAGGTGGAAGGAGTATATAGAGGGTCTATAAAAGGGCGATATACTTGAGGACAATATTATGGAAATGGAAGAGGATGTAGATGAAGATGAAATGGGAGATACGATACTGCGTGAAGAGTTTGACAGAGCACTGAAAGACCTGAGTCGAAACAAGGCCCCCGGAGTAGACAACATTCCATTGGAACTACTGACGGCCTTGGGAGAGCCAGTCCTGACAAAACTCTACCATCTGTTGAGCAAGATGTATGAAACAGGCGAAATACCCTCAGACTTCAAGAAGAATATAATAATTCCAATCCCAGATAAAGCAGGTGTTGACAGATGTGAAATTACCGAACAATAAGTTTAATAACCCATAGCTGCAAAATACTAACGCGAATTCTTTACAGACGAATGGAAAAACTAGTAGAAGCCGACCTCAGGGAAGATCAGTTTGGATTCCGTAGAAATGTTAGAGCACGTGAGGCAATACTGACCTTACGACTTACCTTAGAAGAAAGATTAAGGAAAGGCAAACCTACGTTTCTAGCATTTGTAGACTTACAGAAAGCTTTTGACAATGTTGACTGGAATACTCTCTTTCAAATTCTAAAGGTGGCAGGGGTAAAATACAGGGAGCGAAAGGCTATTTACAATTTGTACAGAAACCAGATGGCAGTTATAAGAGTCGAGGGGCATGAAAGGGAAGCAGTGGTTGGGAAGGTTGTAAGACAGGGTTATAGACTCTCCCCGATGTTATTCAATCTGTATATTGAGCAAGCAATACAGAAAACAAAAAAAAAATTTCGGAGTATGTATTAAAATCCATGGAGAAGAAATAAAAACTTTGAGATTCGCCGATGACATTGTCATTCTGTCAGAGACAGCAAGGGACTTGGAAGAGCAGTTGAATGGAATGGACAATGTCTTGAGAGGAGTATATAAGATGAACATCAACAAAAGCAAAACGAGGATGATGGAATGTAGTCGAATTAAGTCGGGTGATGCTGAGGGAATTGGATTAGAAAATGGACACTTAAAGTAGTAAAGGAGTTTTGCTATTTGGGGAGCAAAATAACTGATGATGGTCGAAGTAGAGAGGATATAAAATGTAGACTGGCAATGGCAAAGAAAGCGTTTCTGAAGAATAGGAATTTGTTAACATCGAATATAGATTTAAGTGTCAGGAAGTATTTTCTGAAAGTATTTGTATGGAGTGTAGCCATGTATGGAAGTGAAACATGGATGATAAATTGTTTGGACTAGAAGAGAATAGAAGCTTTCGAAATGTGGTGCTACAGAAGAATGCTGAAGATTATATGGGTAGATCACATAACTAATTAGGAAGTATTGAATAGGATTGGGGAGAAGAGATGTTTGTGGCACAACTTGACAAGAAGAAGGGATCGGTTGGTAGGACATGTTCTGAGGCATCAAGGGATCACCAATTTAACATTGGAGGGCAGCGTGGAGGGTAAAAATCGTAGAGGGAGACCAAGAGATGAATACACTAAGCAGATTCAGAAGGATGTAGGTTGTAGTAGGTACTGGGAGATGAAGCAACTTGCACGGGATAGAGTAGCATAGAGAGCTGCATCAAAGCAGTCTCAGGACTGAAGACCACAACAACAACAACAACAACAATTAATTCATTAAAATTAAAATTTATTTATACACAGTTGCTGACAACGCCACGAAATGTTGAAGATATTTAAATACTATAGGGAAGAAATTCATTTAAAAAACAAAAGGTAATTCACAAATGCTATAGGTTACAGTTTTGGGATCTTAACACTGACGCTTAAAATTCTGAAAGGTTTCGCTTTATGAACGTGATTTTATTTTTAAACTTTTTATACTGGCTTTTACACAATTGTTTGTTTTGGTTTGGCAGGCCAGGACCTTCCCATTATTGCTGTTTGCACCTTATATGTGGATTTTAAGTATGGATTTAATTCCATATACTGTATGTCAGTACACGTTTTATTCACAGACTCTCGTTTTGCCATGTGGATTAACTTTAATTAATGACTAAGCAAAGTGCATTTTAACTGTTAAATTTGTGATGCTAGTTAGTTGCTCATGTACCCTAACTATAATGCCCCCTGTTGACTTCAGTTATTTGTATAAATACCTGCCACAACAGCAGCACTTTCTACACTATGTGAACAAAACTATCCGGACATCACCAAAAACGTTTTCCATATTAAGTGCATTGTGCCGCCACCTACTGCCAGGTACTCCAAATCACCAACCTCAGTAGTCATTACTGTTTCCGATATGATAGTGAAGTGGAAACGTGAAGGGACACGTACAGCACAAAAGCACACAGGCCGATCTCGTCTGTTGACTGACAGAGACCGCCGATAGTTGAAGAGGGTCGGAATGTGTAACAGGCAGACACCCATGCACACCATCACACAGGAATTCCAAATTGCATCAGGATCCACTGCAAGTACTATGACAGGCGGGAGGTGAGAAAACTTGGATTTCATGGTTGAGCTTAGTGCAAGGAACGTAAACATTGGACGAGTGAACAGTGGAAAAACGTTGTGTGGAGTGACGAATCACGGTACACAATGTGGCGATCCGATGGCAGGGTGTGGGTAAGGCGAATGCCCGGTGTAAGTCATCTGCCAGCGTGTGTAGTGCCAAAAGTAAAACTCGGAGGAGGTGGTGTTATGGTGCGGTCGTGTTTTTCATGGAGAGGTCTTGCACCCCTTGTTGTTTTGCGTGGCACTATCACAGCACAGGCCTACACTGATGTTTTAAGTACCTTCTTTCTTCCCACTGTTGAAGAGCAATTTGGGGTTGGCGATTGCATCTTTCAAGACGATCAAGCACCTGTTCATAATACACGGCCTGTAGCGAAGTGCTTACTCGACAAAAACATCACTGTAAGAGACTGGCTTGCACAGAGTCATGATCTGAATCCTACAGAACACCTACGGGATGTTTTGGAACCGCGACTTCTTGAACACAGGATCGGTTGCTGACATCGACCGAGAACCTCAGCAGACAAGGTGGAAGCGAAGTCCGAAGAAATCGGTGATCAGATGCCAAAAAGCTCTCTCCATGTCATTTTACACAAACGTTTATTGTTTCGTGCATACAAAGTGCAAATCGTTCAGGCCTCGTTGCCCAGTGACAGTACACGTCGATACGACTTTGCGGTCGAAGTGCTATCACGTATTGATGACGATAATGGTTATCTCAGACGAATGGCTCTTCCGACGAAGCGACCTTTTTTTGTCAGTGGAGCAGTGAATCGCCATAATGTGCGCATTTTGGGGTTCACAACCCCCTGGCGAGGTCATGGAGTGCACCAGAGGCAGTCCAAAGGTGAATGTCTGGTGCACGCTATTGCCCGATCGAATTATCGGGCCATTCTTCTTCGCTGAGGCTACCATCACATCTGCAGTGTATCTGGGCATGTTGCAACTGTATGCTGTTCCTCAGCTGCTTCAGTATCACCCCGATGTCTTGTTTCAGCAAGACGGTGCACCGCCTCATTGGGGTTTGGACGTCCGTGCCTATCTCGATAAGACCTTTCCTGGGCGATGGATTGGTCGTGATGAGCCAACGGTTTGGCCTCCACGCTCTCCTGACATAACCCGATTAACTTATTTTTATGGGGTAATGTCAAGGACGAGGTCTACCGAACACGTGTACCAGATCTTGAAACCCTGCGGCAAAGGATAACCACAGTCGTTGAATCGATCCCTCCAGGGATGTTGGCTAATGTGTGGACGGAAATTGAACATCGCCTAGATGTGATACGCGCTACCAAGGGTGCTCGTGTGGAAGATTACTGATGTGTGAAAACAACCTAGATAGTTTGTAAACAATTAGACACCAGTTTCATATTTGTATCTTACTTCTAGCCTGAGTTATCAATTTATGTAATCAGGGAAAGATACGGCCAAACTCTCAGGAAACATTCCTCACACACAGATAAAGAAAAGATCTTATGTGGACATGTGTCCGGAAACGCTTAATTTCCATGTTAGAGCTCATTTTAGTTTCGTCAGTATGTACTGTACTTCCTCGATTCACCGCCAGTTGGCCCAATTGAAGGAAGGTTATGTTGACTTCGGTGCTCGTGTTGACATGCGACTCATTGCTCTACAGTACTAGCATCAAGCACATCAGTACGTAGCATCAACAAGTTAGTGGTTTTGCAATCAGTGCAATGTTTGCAAATGCGGAGTTGGCAGGTGCCCACTTGATGTATGGATTAGCACGGTGCAACAGCTGTGGCGCGGTACGTTTGTATCGAAACAGATTTCCAGAACGAAGCTGTCCCGAGAGAAAGACGTTCGAAGCAATTGATCGGCGTCTTAGGGAGCACGGAACATGCCAGCCTATGACTCGCGACTGGGGAAGACCTAGAACGACGAGGACACCTGCAATGGACGAGGCAATTCTTCGTGCAGTTGACGATAATCCTAATGTCAGCGTCAGAGAAGTTGCTGCTGTACAAGGTAACGTTGACCACGTCACTGTATGGAGAGTGCTACGGGAGAACCAGTTGTTTCCGTACCATGTACAGCGTGTGCAGGCACTATCAGCAGCTGATTGGCCTCCACGGTTACACTTCTACGAATGGTTCATCCAACGATGTGTCAACCCTCATTTCAGTGCAAATGTTCTCTTTATGGGTGAAGCTTCATTCCAACGTGATCAAATTGTAAATTTTCACAATCAACATGTGTGGGCTGACGAGAATCCGCACGCAATTGTGCAATCACGTCATCAACACAGATTTTCTGAGAACGTTTGGGCAGGCATTGTCGGTGATGTCTTGATTGGGCCCAATGTTCTTCCACCTACGCTCAATGGAGCACGTTATCATGATTTCATATGGGATACTCTACCTGTGCCGCTAGAGCATGTGCCTTTACAAGTACGACACAACATGTGGTTCATGCACGATGGAGCTCCTGCACATTTCAGTCGAAGTGTTCGTATGCTTCTCTACAACAGATTCTGTGACCGATGAATTGGTAGAGACGGGTCAATTCCATGGCCTCCACGTTCTCCTGACCTCAACCCTCTTGACTTTCATTTATGAGGGCATTTGAAAGCTCTTGTCTACGCAACCCCGGTACCAAATGTAGAGACTCTTCCTGCTCGTATTGTGGACGGCTGTGATACAATACGCCATTCTCTTGGGCTGCATCAGCGCATCAGGGATTCCATGCGACAGAGGGTGGATGCATGTATCCTCGCTAACGGAGGACATTTTGAGCATTTCCTGTAACAAAGTGTTTGAAGTCACGCTGGTACGTTCTGTTGCTGTGTGTTTCCATTCTATGATTAATGTGATTTGAAGAGAAGTAATAAAATGAGCTCTAACATGGGAAGTAAGCGTTCCGGACACATGTCCACATAAGATATTTTCTTTCTTTGTGTGTGAGGAATGTTTCCTGAAAGTTTGGCCGTACCTTTTTGTAACACCCTGTATAGCGAGAAGGGAATGACGGAAGTAAAAGAACGATTCAACAGCATAATTAAACTTCAAGAGGAAGAGATTCCATGGCGACAGAGGTATCCCGAGTGAATGTGGAACAGCCTAATGAGTGTAGAATATGGATTGAAAGTATATCTATGAAAGGCGAAAGGAATAAGAAATAGCAGAAATGAGAACAGTTAGAGACTAAGCATCATGATTGGTGACCAAGAAGTAAACTAAGTTAAGGAATCCTGCTGATGCATGATGGACGGAGCAGGGAGAACATAAAAACCTGGCTAGTACCAGCAAAGAGGGCATTAATGACCAAGAGAAATTTAGTAGTACCCAATATAGGCCCTAACCCTAGGAATAAAATTCTGAGAATGTACGTTTGGAGCACAGCATTGCACTGTAGTGAAAGATGGGCTGTGGGAAAACCGGAACAGAAGAAAATCGAACCATTTGAGCTGTGGGGACAGAAGGATGTTGAAAAGTAGGTCGACTGATAAGGCAAGGAAACGACTAGGAAAGGAATATTTGGAAAGCACTGACAAGAAGTAGGGACAGGATGGTAGGACATCAGTTAAGACATCAGGGAATAACTTCCATGGTATTGGAGGAAACTGTAGAGGGAAAAAGTTGTAGAGGAAGACAGAGGTTGGAATATATCCAGTAAATAACAGAGGGCGTAGGTTGCAGTTTCCACTCTGTGAAGTTTAACTCAGGAGAGGAACTCGGAGCACGTCGCATCAAACCAGTCAGAAAACTGATGAATCAAAAAAGAAAAAAGGCTGTCACAATAATGCATACGTATTTTCAGTTTACGATAACGCTAGTGGACAATTCGAAAGAGGTTTTTCTCTTGTGTCTTGTTACAAGCTCATCCATAATCAGAAGCCGTCACAACAGCACCCAGCACAAAAGCAATAACCTGTAGCACTTAACATTAAAGTCAGATGCAAGTAAGAACGAAACTGACTAACGAAACAACTGGGCTCAAGTAAGAAAAATTACTACCTCTTCCCAATTATACACAGGGCTACACTCATTCCTTGACAAAACATTGATTACACAAGCTCTCACATTCATCCACAAAGACACTATTTATCTAAGATTTGGCGAGTAATCTGTGCTTCTGGTTTATCTAAAATGTGTAAATCTGTCTCTTAAATGTAAAGATTTGAGTGTCAACACAACCAAGCAACATATGAGTGTCATAAAACAAGTGAAACTTTACACCAAATGACAAAAATAATACACGACTCCACTAATAAAAATAAAATTTGATAACAAAACGTAGAGAAAACATGTAAATGTGTAAGATGGAAACACTAAAGGCACATATCAGAAACGCAAAAGTAAAAAAAAGGGAACATACATACGGCAACAATCAGAACAAAGCTTCCTACAGATCCCTTTGCAAAGGTCTCTACGGAGCCCAAAATATTTTAATACAAATTTACAATTGTGACACGAAAACACCACACTACACATTTCAGACAACAGCTTGGATGAAACTTCCAGGCAGATTAAAACTGTGTGCCGGACCGAGACTCGAACTCGGGACCTTTGCTTTTCGCAGGCAAGTGCTCTGCCGACTGAGCTACCCAAGCACGACTCACGCCCCGTCCTTACAGCTTTACTTCTTCCTCCTTTCTTTCAGGAGTGCTAGTTGTGCAAGGTTCGCAGGAGAGCTTCTGTAAAGTTTGGAAGGTAGGAGACGAGGCACTGACAGAAGTAAAGCTGTGAGGAAGGAGGGTGAGTCGTGCTTGGGTAGCTCAGTCGGTAGAGCACTTGCCCGCGAATGGCAGAGGTCCCGAGTTCGAGTCTCGGTCGGGCACACAGTTTTAATCTGTCAGGAAGTTTCATATCAGCGCACACTCCGCTATAGAGTGAAAATTTCATTCTACGAACAGGTTGGATGCGGCAGCTGTGTGGGATGAGATTGCCAAAGTGGGTTACAGCTTTTCTCTTGGAATGTACAGTACAGGCAGCCCCGCCGTGTAGCAGGACCTTGTCTCTGGCAGCAATCATTGGCGTCTCATTTACTGACCGTCTTGGATGACGTGGTGGTTGGCAATGCATGGCCGCTGTCGAAGACGTTTGTGGGAAGATCATTGCAGCATTTGGACACCAGGTTGGAGGTGAATCACCTCCCGCCGTTGCCGTCGAGCATGTCTCTAGGCACGTAATACCTCCATTTAGCAGACCTCAAGTGCGTCCTGCTGCCTCCGGTCTCCATTGAGTGGGAGGTCCCTCGGGACCTTGTAGCGGCACGAGCAGTGACAGTGCTCTGTTGTCGCCCGCACCAGACCCCTGTTGACAGCCGGAGGCCCGAAGGGGCTCGCCTGGTTAGCAGCCTTATTCACACAGACGATGACCCCAGTCTACGAGCTGCCCGCCGGTCGCTAAGCTCGCCACCGCCTGCAGTGTCTGTAATCCTCGCAGGACTGCCGCGCGGCCTTGACCATCCAGCGTGTGTGCCGGCCCTTCTGCTTGCCACTCCGCAGGTCAGCAGCCGCTCCAAAACGCCCCACACATCCCCATCAACTCAGCCACAAATAGTCTGCACAATTCTTCCAAGGAAATTCAGTGCCATGTTTTTACAAATGTGTTTACAACATATATACAATGACTTATAAAGAAAGATTACTCCCAGAACAAAAGAATGATTGGGTTGACAATGCCTAATAAATAATCCTACTTTACTACATAAATAATCTGATATTGTTGTAGTTATGGTCTTCAGTCCTGACACTGGTTTGATGCAGCTCTCCATGCTATTTTATCCTGTGCAAGCTTCTTCTCTACGATTTTTACCCTCCGCGCTGCCCTCCAATGCTAAATATATGATCCCTTGATGCTTCAACACATGACCTACCAACCGATCCCTTCTTCTACTCAAGCTGTACCACAAACTTCTCTTCTCCCCAATTGTATTCAATACCTCCTCATTAGTTATGTGATCTACCCATCTAATCTTCAGCATTCTGCTGTAGCACCACATTTCGAAAGCTTCCATTCTCTTCTTCTCCAAACTATTTATCATCAATGTTTCACTTCCATACATGGCTACAATCCGTACAAATACCTTCAGAAACGACTTCCTGACACTTAACTCTATACTCGATGTCAACAATTTCTCTTCTTCAGAAATGATTTCCTTGCCATTGCCAGTCTACATTTTATATCCTCTCTACTTCGACCATCATCAGATATTTTGCTCTTAAAATAGTAAAACTCCTTCACTCCTTTAAGTGTCTCATATCCTACTCTAATTCCCTGAGCATCACCTGACTTAATTCGACTACATTCCATTATCCTCGTTTTGCTTTTGTTGATGTTCATCTCATATCCTCCTTTCAAGACACTGTCCATTCCATTCAACTGCTCTTCCAAGTCCTTTGCTGTCTCTGACAGAATTACAATGTCATAGGCGAACCTCAAAGTTTTTATTTCTTCTCCGTGGATTTTAATACCTACTCCGAATTTTTCTTTTGTTTCCTTTACTGATTGCTCAATATACCGATTGAATAACATCGGGGATAAGCTACCAACCTGTCTCGCTCCCTTCCCAACCACTGCTTCTCTTTCATGCCCCTTGACTCTTATAACTGCCATCTGGTTTCTGTACAAATTGTATATAGCCTTTCGCTCCCTGTATTTTACCCCTGTCACCTTTAGAATTTGAAAGAGAGTATTCCACACAACATTGTCAAAAGCTTTCTCTAGGAGTGCAAATGCTAGAAATGTAGGTTTGCCTTTCCTTCTTCTAAGATAACTCGTAGAGTCAGTATTGCCTCACGTGTTCAGTATTTCTATGGAATACAAACTGATCTTCCCTGAGGTTGGCTTCTACCAGTTTTTTCATTCGTCTGTAAGGAATTCACGTTAGTATTTTGCAGCTGTGACTTATTAAACTGATAGTTCGGTAATTTTCACATCTGTCCATACCTGCTCTCTTTGGGTTTGGAATTATTCTTCATGAGGTCTGAAGGTATTTCGCCTGTCTCATACATCTTGCTCACCAGATGGCTCTCCCAAGGCCGCCAGTAGTTCTAATGCAATGTTGTCCACTCCCGGGGCGTTGTTTCGACTCAGGTCTTTCAGTGCTCTGTCAAACTCTTCACGCAGTATCGTACCTCCGCCGGCCGCGGTGGTCTCGCGGTTCTAGGCTCGCAGTCCGGAACCGACTGCTATGGTCGCAGGTTCGAATCCTGCGTCGGGAATGGATGTCCTTAGTTTAGTTAGGTTTACGTAGTTCTAAGTTCTAGGGGACTGATGACCACAGCAGTTGAGTGCCATAGTACTCATAGCCATTTGAACCCTTTTTTTTATCGTACCTCCCATTTCATCTTCATCTACATCCTCTTCCATTTCCATAACATTGTCCTCAAGTACATCGCCCTTGTATAGACTCTCTATATACTCCTTCCACCTTTCCACTTGTAAACAAATTAGTATACTCACGTTCTTTTGGACGTTAAGGTGGCAGTACCGCTGGTGCATGGCATAAATCTGGATGACAACCGATGTCGCCAATCTGCTCGCTGTTCTTCCATAACACAATTGCTTCTAAACTATTTTTTTTTTTCTCAGGTTGGCGTATAACATTTTCTGTTCCAGCTCCTGAAACAACATGAAGCACAAGATATCAACGACAATTGACTACCAAGGTACGTATCTTCGGTTCATCCCTTTCTCACAAATTGATTTGTGCCTCGCTCACTCTGCCTAAACCCAGCAATGTGACTTGCATATTGCGTGCTCGCGTCACATAGGACAAACTATCGCCCAAGATTAACCACTCAGGCGTTCGCGAACTCACTAGAAAAAAACCTATACGAATATCATCGCCCAACAATACGGGAAAAAATGGTTCAAATGGCTCTGATCGCTATGGGACTTAACATCAATGGTCATCAGTCCCCTAGAACTTAGAACTACTTAAACCTAACTAACCTAAGGACATCACACAACTCCCAGCCATCACGAGGCAGAGAAAATCCCTGACCCCGCCGGGAATCGAACCCGGGAACCAGGGCATGGGAAGCGAGAATGCTACCACACGACTACGAGATGCGGGCAACAATGCAGAAACCAAATGCGAAAACCACGAGTGAAAAAAATCACAGTGAGCCACAACTGCATTAGACGCGAGAGTTCATCTGTGTAACCACACTCGAATAAAATTGTGGTGTGCATACTGTGAAACCTTCAGTACACACACCATTAGATTATTTGACTTGTCACTATAACGAAGCAGGCGAGTGTCAGCAATATGTCTCGTGGTCTTATCGTGGCGTGTTTATCTTCTGCCGTTAGGCCAGAGGATAGAAATGCCACTTGCACGCTTAGAGTAGCAGATTGATGGTGACCAACTTTAAACAGAACTTGATTAATTTTCACACACAATTAATTAGAATAATAACAAGCATAAAAATTACTTATCTTGGTTCTGGATGCTATTTACAATTGACAGTCTGAAGTTCCTTTGGTACTGGTACGTTAATCTTATTCTCACATATATCTCTGATACTTGACAAAAGTGTCTACACATTTATCTTTATGGCTGTGTACAGGAATATGGTAATCTTATTAGGTGCAGACTGAAACTTGACTATAGACTGGTAGAGACAAATGTAGAACTCGTACAGACTGGTACGGAGTAATCCAGACTGGTACAGACTGATGCAGACAGATGCAGTCTGACTAATCAGAGGTCTGTACACTCATTATAATACCTCGTGCATTCATATATCACTGCGCGATTGTGATCTGCGTTCCATATTAATACGCGGGTCGGCGGAAGCAGAATTTGGTCCGTCTCTATGGCAGCGCCATCTCGTAGTGCGGAGACGGCCGAGCGCTGCGCCTGCGCTGTTGTGCTTAGCGGGGCGCGCTCTAGTGGGGAAGTTGTGTACTCGCTGACTACGTGGAACTATGTACAGAACAAAAATATCCAATTCGCGAGAAACATCGCACTAAAGGCGGCATCAACAGACAGATACATCCCACAAATACAACGCGCCACTGGCGATAACAATAAAAAGCCCACAGCAAAGACACATTGCACTGGGCACTAGTCAGAAACCACAGCGAAACACACAAAAAGTCTACACGCATTTAGCGTGGACATTACACGACCATCCAAGAATCTCGCAAACAGAACTCAACGGCGCCCCTCACACACAATACTATGAATTATACGCCGGATCGTACAAGGGCGTGTACTGTGATGCATACACAATGAACAGAAGAAATATGCTACTAGCTGATCTCTAAGATGTTCCGAGAAGAATTCCGTTCCCAATACTCGTTGTTGTGACACCTGATTCTGTCGTTCCATGCAAACTGCAAAACTGCTAAGATAACATACTACTCACGCGATATAGGACACAAATAAACAAAGAAGTTTCCATCGTGAAATTGGCACATCTCTACTCTCAACAACTGTGATTCTGCTCTGGGATGACCAACTGTACGACTATAAACTTGCTACATGTTACGAAGAAATACTTGTACAGTGAAATTTTAACAATGCCAACTCTTAGTAATAATGGGAGAAGTTTCTATGCTGATTACCATGGCGAATCAGAAATGATCTAAAGAAATGATTGTTATCTTTAAAATTATTATAACTAAACAAACTTATGCTAGAATGCTTATGTTCTGCTGTCACCGACCATTAAATTATCTGTGGCTTGTTCAGAAGGTTAGTGGAGATGGTTAGCATTTCCTCGCGCCCATCGCCCTGGGTTTGGCCCCCCAAACCTCCACCTGAGGTCTGTTTCTGTTTCCTCCATTGTTCAATTGCGCCCATCTTCTGTTGTCATTGAAACCGGAGCCATGGCTTCGGCATCGATTGCTTTGTGGTCCGTAGCCTTCATTCCTCCTTCCATTCCAGCCTCTGTTGCGTAGTACACAGCTATTGTGGTTCCCATTCCAGTCTCTTTGTTGTTTAACTTCGAAATTTCCCGACCGTGAATGGTTTCCGTAAGGCGCTCCATTCCGTCCATTTCCGTTCCTATTATTGAAGTGGACACGACATATGGCCTGAGACGTATCTGTCAGACTTTCCTCTGTGTTCTTTGATGCTCTCTGCTCGGAATGTGTACTCTTATTCGTAAAGTGTGTTACGGAAAGTACTGAGCTCCACATTACACCTGCCAGCTAGAACTTGTTGTTATTCTGACGGAAGTTTGGTGTAGCAATGACGAATGATTTTACCGTTAGAGCATGGTACGCCAAGATATTGGTTCCTGTCAATCATTGCATCGAGGAACTTGACAGGACTTTTGTAGCCTGAACTCTCGAAATCTTTTCCAACAATCATCTCGTATTTTATGCGCTCTTGTGTCTCCTTGGACCAGTAGATATTTAGGAAGCTGTACTTGAACTCCTGGTAACTTCTACACGTAGCTGATGTTCCATGCATTTTCTCCGCAACTGACCCTTGCAAGTGTCCGCAAATAAAGTCCAGCTTGTATTTTAATGGGCAGTTTGGTGGTAAAGAAATGTCAAATTGTGATATCCAAGTCCATGGGTGAGTAAAATTACCTGCATCTCGGAAAATTTCAAATTTTCTGACTCGTAGGAAGTGTTGAAAATCAAATGGCGTTACATCGACAACTTTTGTCCTTCGGAAAATATCTGACCTTTGGTTGTCCTCGTTCGACGTCCCCTCATTTGTGCTCCCTCCTCGGCTTCGAGAAAATGCGACGTTCATCTCATCACATCCTCTACTGCCGGGCGCAGTGGCCATGCGGTTCTAGGCGCTACAGTCTGGAACCGCGCGATCGCTACGGTCGCAGGTTCGAATCCTGCCTCGGGCATGGTTAAAATGGTTCAAATGGCTCTGAGCACTATGGGACTTAACATCTGTGGTCATCAGTCCCCTAGAACTACTTAAACCTAACCAACCTAAGGACATCACACCCATCCATGCCCGAGGCAGGATTCGAACCTGCGACCGTAGCGATCGCGCGGCTCTGGACTGAGCGCCTAGAACCGCAAGACCACCGCGGCCGGCTTCCTTAGGTTAGTTAGGTTTAAGTAGTTCTAAGTTCTAGGGGACTGATGACCAAAGAAGTTAAGTGCCATAGTGCTCAGAGCCATTTGAACCATCTGAACATCCTCTGCTTGCGGCTAACGGTATACAGCTATCCGTCCCGACTGAATTTGTTTCAGGTGCTGTTGCGTTCGCGCTTGGCCGCATTTGAATTTGTTCCCTTAGCGTCTCCTCCAATTTCTTCAAATGGCTCTGAGCACTATGGGACTTAACTGCTCTAGAACTTAGAACTACTTAAACCTAACTAACCTAAGGACATCACACACATCCATGACCGAGGCAGGATTCGAACCTACGACCGTAGCAGTCGCACGGTTCCGGACTGCGCGCCTAGAACCGCGAGACCACCGCGGCCGGCTCCTATTTCTTCCCTACGAGCGTGTCGATCGCTTCCTGTTGCGCTTTGAACGAAAGAAGAGACCGGACATCTCGCTCACTGGAGTTGCACTTGTACCTCCGAACCTGTCCCTAATTTGAGCAGCTCAGATTCTATTTTATCCCGGGCCGCTGTCACAGGAAATTCCGTGGCTTCACGTATTTTTGTGTCGATGCGCTGCTCCGCGTCATTTTGTCGCTTTTCTACGCTTTCAACCTTCAAATCGATCACCGCCTCTTGTCTTTGCAATGCTATCCGTTTACTGGCCTTCGATGCTTCGGTTGCTACTCGTCTTGCAAAACGTGCAACTGTCTTGGCACTCTCTGCCATCTTCTTGGCATCATGAGCAAACTTTAAACCTTTAATTGTCTTTGTGTTTACTTTATGTAGGTCTTCCCGGAGTTTATTCGCCAATGACTTGTGTTCCTCTCACATTTACCTGAGCACCAATATTTTTTATGTCCGTCCTCGTTAATTTTCTCCTCCATTCCTTTTAGACTATCAAGTTTCTTCTCCATTCCCATTAAAAATGCCACTAGACTGAAGTCCTCCTCGTTTCCCACCGTATCATGGTCATTCGAACTCGTACAGGATTTCTCCGGTGTTGTGTCCGAATCATTGCGTTCTGATACCTCTCTGTCATCCCTGTCCGGATTTCTAACAATCACATCTGCCTCGATATGTTGTGATAAGTTCACATCTTCTACCACACGCGATCTGACATTGTCTGTCCCCTCAAGAAAAGACATATCGCTTTCGTCTCCTTAGTTTCCTTGTTGTGCGATTTCGTTGTTGCTAGTTCCCTTCAACAGCAACGCCTCCCTACGTTCAAACTGCGAACTGTGCCTCAACCGTTTCATTGTGCTCTTCCTCCATGACGTATGCTTTATTTTCTCGCTCCCAGTCTACTTGTCTAGCCCTGCTTCTCGTTACCATACAAATTCTCAACTTACACCAACTTTACTTACTCGTACAACACATGGACAACCTATTATCTAGCTCCCAAGATATATGCAGTATAATACAATGACAGTAGTACATGAGATTCACAATCAAAAACAACCAAATACAAAGCAAATACAATAGTAATCACCACAAAAATAATACGACAACGCCGTTAGCAACGACGGGAAATCGGTCGACAAATGAGACAGAAGTCGCTGACACAAATGCACTATAAATAAAAGAAGTAAACACATATACAACACAATCAGAGCATTAAATATCTACAGCATACTAATGAACCATATTTTTCTTAATAATGGCCACCTGATCGGTAAGTACGCAAACTGAGAGCATCACAGAAGTGCCAAGGACAGAGATCCTGGCAGCGGTTCGCCAAATGAAAGAAGATTACGGTTAATGAAGTAAACATCCACGCAGTGGACACCAAATGAAAAAGCTACTCCTTATGTTTCTGATCTAGACTGCCGTAAAAATGCGAAAGAACTGTTAATCAGAACGCAGGGAGAAGGTGTAGTCTAATTCTTAATCGATTTATTGATCTTAAACAAGACAAGACAACAAAATTATTAAAGAAACATCATACAAAAATGTTTATTTAACAAAAGCCTTACCAAAATGGGATCTATGGAGGACAAAGTGACCTGCTGGGGATCGACACAAGACACTAATCAGAACACTACTCGCTCTATCTTACTTCATACACGTAAATAGAGGGTATCGTATCAAACTACGCCACCACCAAGCATCTACATTCTACCATACAAAAAAAAAGGAAAAATATGGTTAGAAAGAACAGGGTGCTGAGAAATAGATATTGTAGCCCTACTTCGCAGCAGCGAATACTTTGCCACCCTACTGGTCAAGGGGGCACAGTACGATGACTGTAGTTACGGATGGTGGCAACCTGTTATTAAACGCGTGTTCCCGAAAAATGTAAGTACACGGTCTCTCGTTCAGTTAACTCAGAGCGCAGGTACTTCCCTAAGAGCCTCTGAAACCCCAACGGATTCAGATGTGCAGGTGGACCCGTTTGCTGGTCTGCCAAACCAATTTGACTCCACTGTGAGTGCGTCACAATACGTCAAATGCTTAGACGGCCGACTCAAGACAAATAAGTACACCCACGCATCACTCATTGTGACCGTGATGATACAAGCAGTACCTCTGAAGGTTCCGAAGGTGACTGGCACAGGCTCTAAGTCGGATCCTAGTAGGTCAGTAGGTCAGTAGTCTCACCGTTAAGGTAGAGACCTGCAGTTCTTTACTAGCGACGCGCCAGTACAAGAGACTTGTACCAGAGTGTGACAATCTTCCTTTCTCTGTGTTGCCTCCAAGCTCGGTTCCAAAAGCACATTTCTCTTTTTTGACTTCCCCCAATTTCATACAAAAACAATCACGAGCTAGAGCCCGGCAATCTAAGCACGGTGAATGGTCTTTGCACCGCAAACCGATTTGACCAATCAGAGACATAAAGTTAATTGGCAGAAAACAGAAAAAAATCAGCTTCGCAGCCTCTTTCCCACACGTTTGCTGTGTCTTTTGCTACGACAATACAGGGTGGAAGCACAGCCCTCCATATACAGCTTGTTATCTCCCCTGTGCATCCATTTCAAAGATTGCAAAGAGCGGCCATAAAATCGCATTGACAAAAGATGTTTTGAGTCTGCACCTCTGGGCGCCAGTTTTCCTGTCCCACGGACATTTGCAGAACGTTTACATTTCTTTTGGCGGCTTGCTCGCTAACGAGGCCTACAAAGCGCTGTCGGCGACTTTTCGGGCGCTAGGCAGTATACCTGAATGTCTGGCGCCGAAGCTAAGGTGTTTTGCACAATACGACTGCGCCACAGGACCGTCTGGAAATGTCTCTTCATCGTTCTCCAGAAAAAATGCACTTTGTTGCCCCACCAACGCCGTGCTTTTACTACAGTCGTTTCCTTTGAACACAGGTAAAGCTTATCGTATTTCTATCCCTAGAGCACGCAAACAAGACCATAAGTTGCTGCCCACCATTTCATTACAATATTTGAAGACAAATCGCCATAGATCGTATTTCCTACACCGAATCAGAAGAGAGAGTGCCCAACAATCTCTCACCCGCTCGGTAAAGGCGCGTGGCCAGCCAGAGCCCGGTATCCTTGTGACTACATTCTCGTTACCACTGCTGCAGGCAGTCATGCACAGTGGCTGTATTCCCGCCAGGTCTTTCTCAAATTTCTCAGAAGGTACATCCAGCTTCTCATAGCCGTATTGCACAACCTCGTTCAAACTCAGTAGAAACATGCCTATCAGTTTATGCAGCACAACTTCTTTTGGTGTTGTGTTTCATATGGTGTTTCCGGAAAAGTGTGCAATAATTTAACAGGACATAGAGGATGTTCCACTGAACAATTTGAGGTAGGTAACCTGGGGTCGGATTTGCCAGCTTAAACAAATAACAGGAATAAAATCTCATTACTGTCTACTTTTTTCTTTGCATTAATTAACTGTAAATATGATCACTGACATAACGAACGTACCATTTCTACTTTATCTTACAAACCATGCTGAGACTGAGTGTCACCAACCTCAATGCAAGCATAATATCGGCGAACAAAATGCTGAAGCACGCTGTCAAATATCCCTGCTGTCTTTCGAATCCCTTCAGAGGCATCTACAATTCTGTCAACTAATACAGGCACCGTATCCACTGGGGTCTCATATGCAACTTACTTTAGGTATTCCCTTGGGAAATATTCAAGGAGATTCAGGTGAGGAGATCTCGCACGTCATGGAATAGGACGTCCCATTACAATCCAGCGACAAGGAAATACTGTCGCTCCATCATACGTACTGTACATTCGTGAACAGCACTGAGTAATGAATGTTTCTGTCGTTGATTAATAGCACTTTCTGTCATGGGGCAATGCAAATATGATACAGCAGAGCCATCTTATAGACAAGTACAGGAAAAAAAATTGCACGACGATTTCGTGGTAATCATGCTCATCCTCCTTGTGTCTTTGTGGGAAACAAAGTACACATAAATAAACAGCACACTACGGTATGTGTAAATGTGTACTTATGTTAGTTATAAAGAGGCTGGAAAAGAATAATGCGGTTCAAATGGTTCAAATAGCTCTGAGCAGTATGTGACTTAAGATCTGAGGTCACTAATCCCCTAGAACTACTTAAACCTAACTAACCTAAGAACATCACACACATCCAAGCCCGAGGCACGATTCGAACCTGCGACCGTAGTGGTCACACGGTTCCAGACTGAAGCGCCTAGAACTCCTCGGCCACACCAGCCGGCGAAAAATGCGGTAGATAAGTTTACTTCCATATCTTTTTAAGCTTGATTCTCCTACCAGAGGTTGTTGTTGTTGTTGTGGACTTCAGTCGAGTGACTGGTTTGATGCAGCTCTCCATGCTACTCTATCCTGTGCAAGGTTCTCCATCTCCCAGTATCTACTGCAACTTACATCCTTCTGAATCTGCTTAGTGCAGTCATCTCTTGATCCCCATCTACAATTTTTACCCTCCACGCTGCCCTCTATTACTAAACTGGTGATCCCTTGATGCCTCAGAACATGTCCTACCAACCGATCCCTTCTTCTAGTCAAGTTGTAACACAAACTTCTCTTCTCCCCAATCCTATTCAATACTTCCCCATTAGTTATGTGATCTACCCATCTAATCTTCAGCATTCTTCTGTAGCACATTTCGAAAACTTCTATTCTCTTCTTGACCAAACTATTTATCGTCCATGTTTCACTTCCGTATATGGCTACACTCCGTACAAATACTTTCAGAAACGACTTCCTGACACTTAACTCTATACTCGATGTTAACAAATTTATCTTCTTCACAAACGCTTTCCTTGCCATTCCCAGTCAATATTCAATATTAATTTTAATTTTAATAATTAAGGCCTCAGTTGCACTCTTTGCCTAGAATTTACCTAGGTTTCAGTTGGGATGTAATGTGAGGATTGCCATGCGAGAGGCGTTCAGTGAATACGAAAGAAAAGTTCTGTGTACTGACTTGGCAGAAAATCCTAAGAAATTTTGGTCTTATGTCAAAGCGGTAGGTGGATCAAAACAAAATGTCCAGACACTCAGTGGCCAAAATGGTACTGAACAGAGGATGACAGACTAAAGGCCGAGATAGTAAATGTCTTTTTCCGAAGCTGTTTCACAGAGGAAGACAGCACTGTAGTTCCTTCTCTAGATTGTCGCACAGACGACAAAATGGTAGATATCAAAACAGACGACAGAGGGATAGAGAAACAATTAAAATCGCTCAAAAGAGGAAATGCCACTGGACCTGATGGGATACCAGTTCGATTTTACACAGAGTACAAGAAGGAACTTTCCCCCCTTCTTGCAGCGGTGCACCGTAGGTCTCTAGAAGAGCGTAGCGTTTCAAAGGATTGGAAAAGGGCACAGGTCATCCTCTAATCATTCATGGTGGTGTCTGTTTGTTCTATATCGTGTCTCCCTACCACTTTCGCGCAACGACGCTCTGAGCGTGTTTTTTAGGGAATTGACTAGTTTGAACCTGGGACCTGTTGCTGGTAAGGAGACGCCAGACCACACATGACATGTAGAATTCAGAAGAGTTCAGTGGGACTAGCGGTGATATAACCAAATACTAAATGATCTTAGCGTCAGCTCCACTGCACTCCCTGTAAAAGAATCTTAATACTAACTAAATATAGTGGAAAGGGTTCAAGGCTTTCCTATTTTTAGTTAGCTGGTAAAATAACGTCGAAAAAGCAGTTAAGTTTACCATTGGAAATTTTATTCTACTCACAAAACATCATTTATAAATTGCACTATTGATAAAAAGGAAATGTTTTAATACAGGATGGTAAAAACCAACTGCGTTCAACAAAAATGTGAACGAATATTCCCTGAATGTGTTTCAAAGTTCTACAATCGATCGAAGGATGACCTATGCAATATCACATCTATAATCTAGGTTTAATTTAAGTTTCACAAAAGAGAAAACTGTCAAAATGGTCTACAGTGACCCTCAATTATCTTTAATTACTTATCTAACTTTTCGTAAATTACAATGGCTGATGTGGCTTCTCAATAACTATATAAAAGAAAAATCATCGCGTTTGAGATCTGTTCTTCAAGTGGCAAATGTGAACACCATGAGTTTTAATTAACGATCGACACTAGTATTACACAAAAAAGGGGGTGTAACAGATGAGACTTCTGCAGTTCTGAGTGAAGCTTTATGCGCTGCTATGCGGCATCTCCTGCGTTCATTACCTTGTCGGTGTTCGTCAGGGGGGCGACGGCCGGCGCAGCAGCCATCCAGCTGGCCGTCTCGGAACTAACACTCATAACTTCTCCTTACTACAATTTACCGAAGTAGATTTAAAAAAGCTATCTGGCTGTGTTTTCATCTGACCAATCATGGTCTCAATGTTAACCTTAAGCTCCGCCTACAAAGATTCTGTCTACCCAATTAGAAACGTTATACTTTTCGTGGTGGGGCAATGTTTCTAAAGTTTGCAACGTAACAGAGACGCTAAAAAGTCTCACGCTAAAACCTGCAGCTGGTGTGGTCCTTTTAGCGTTATCGTAAGATCAATACTGTTCTTCTGGAGGGCTCTATCTTTTAACATGGGCTGGGGGGGTGGTCCTTGACGTACCTGATACGCGACAAAGTCTCACGCTAAAACTTGCGGGTGGTAGTGGCCCTTTTGTGTTATCGTAAGACCTATACTGTTTTTCTGGAGGGCTCTAGCTTTTAACATGGGCTGGGGGTGGTCCTTGACGTAACAGGGACGTGAAAAAGTCTCACGCTAAAACGTGCAGCTGGTAGACTTGGAGGAAGGCTGGCGACGTGGGTGTCCAGTCCGTCCCTTATCGTAGGGCCTTCTAGCTTAACACGGTTCTGCTCTCGGCTTCTGTCCTCGTTTCTCCCCTCGGAACTGCGTCTGCCTCACGGTGGGAAGGTACGACATGCATTTAGGCATTCTTGTGTTAGTCTGTGGTATTCCATTTGCTCACTCGTTACTCATATTACTTTTGTTAATTTAATGTCACGATTTATTCGGAGCTATGTGACATACTACTGGATTTGCTTATCATGTCAGGGTTTTCATGGAAGGTGTTGGATTTGCCTGACACCTTACAATCCCTGTTTTCAAGAAGGGACGTCGAACAGATGTGCAGAACTATAGACCTATATCTCTAACGTCGATCAGTTGTAGAATTTTGGAACACGTATTATGTTCGTGTATAATGACATTTCTGGAAACTAGAAAACTACTCTGTAGGAATCAGCATGGGTTTCGAAAAGGACGATCGTGTGAAACCCAGCTCCAACTATTCGTCCAGGAGACTCAGAGCGCCATAGACAAGGCTTCCCAGGTAGATTCCGTGTTCCTTGACTTTGCAAGGCGTTCGATGCAGTTCCCCACAGTCGTTTAATGAACAAACAAAGACCTTATGGACTATCAGACCAATTGTGTGATTGGATTGAAGAGTTCCTAGATAACAGAACGTAGCATGTCGTTCTCAATGGAGAGAAGTCTTCCGAAGTAAGAGTGATTTCAGGTGTGCCGCAGGGGAGTGTAGTAAGACAGTTGCTATTCACAATATACATAAATGGCCTTGTGGATGATATCAGAAGTTCACTGAGGCTTTTTGCGGATGTTACTATTGTATATCCAGAGATTGTAACAATGGAAAATTGTACTGATATGCAGGAGGATCTGCAGCGAATTGACGTATGGTGCACGGAATGACAATTGCATCTCACGGTAAAGTGTAATGGGCTGCGAATACATAGAAAGAAAGATCCCTTATCATTTAGCTACAATGTAGCAGGTCAGCAACTGGAAGCAGTTAATTCCATAAATGATATGGGAGTACGCATTATGAGTGATTTAAAATGGAATGATCATATAAAGTTGGTCGTCGGTAAAGCAGATGCCAGACTGAGATTCATTGGAAGAATCCTAAGTAAATGCAATCCGAAAACAAAGGAAGTAGCTTACAGTACGCTTGTTCACCCACTGCTTGAATACTGCTCAGCAGTGTGGGATCCGTGACAGATAGCGTTGATAGAAGAGATAAAGGAGATCCAACGAAGAGCACCGCGCTTCGTTACAGGATCATTTAGTAATCCCGAAGGCGTTACGGAGATGGTAGATAAACTCCAGTGGAAGACTCTGCAGGAGAGACGCTCAGTAGCTCGGTACGGGCTTTTGTTGAAGTTTCGAGAACATACCTTCACCTAGGAGTCAAGCAGTATGTTGCTCCCTCCTACGTATATCTCGCGAAGAGGCCATGAGGATAAAATCAGAGAGATTAGAGCCCACACAGAGGCATACCGACAATCCTTCATTCCACGAACAATTCGAGACTGGAGTAGAACTTATAGAGGTACACAACGTACGCTCCGCCACACACCGTCAGGTGGCTTGCGGAGTATGGATGTAGATGTAGATAACTCAACCTTCTTCAGAATAACAGTAACCACCGTCTTTCCATAGTGGACATCGTCAAGCTAAAACTACAAATCCATAAATTATCGTCAGACTATATAACTGATCTGGAACTGCCTCGGCCGCCAGGAGTGTTGTACTGGCCTCGTGACGCTACGTTCAGTTCCAGTACGATGTCCACTATGGAAAGACGGTAGTTTCTGTTATTCTGAAGAAGGTTGGGTTATCCTGACTGAAACCTAGGCCTCAGTTTATGTGATCGCTCTAAGCTTGTTGATACCAGTGCCTACCAATTTTAATTGTATATTACAGGTAACTTCCCCATGAACCATGAACCTTGCCGCTGGTGGGGAGGCTTGCGTGCCTCAGCGATACAGATAGCCGTACCGTAGGTGCAACCACAACGGAGGGGTATCTGTTGAGAGGCCAGACAAACGTGTGGTTCCTGAAGAGGGGCAGCAGCCTTTTCAGTAGTTGTAGGGGCAACAGTCTGGATGATTGACTGATCTGGCCTTGTAACACTAACCAAAACGGCTTTGCTGTGCTGGTACTGCGAACGGCTGAAAGCAAGGGGAATCTGCGGCCGTAATTTTTCCCGAGGTCATGCAGCTTTACAGTATGATTAAATGATGATGGCGTCATCTTGGGTAAAATATTCCGCAGCTAAAATAGTCCCCCATTCGGATCTCCGGGCGGGACTACTAGAGAGGATGTCGTTATCAGGAGAAAGAAAACTGACGTTCTACGGATCGTAGCGTGGAATGTCAGATCCCTTAATCGGGCAGATAGGTTAGAAAATTTAAAAAGGAAACGGATAGTTTGAAGTTAGATGTAGTGGGAATTAGTGAAGTTCGGTGGCAGAAGGAACAAGACTTCTGGTCAAGTGTGTACAGGGTTATAAACACAAAATCAAATAGGGGTAATGCAGGAGTAGGTTTAATAATGAATAGAAAAATAGGAATGCAGGTAAGCTACTACAAATAGCATAGTGAACGCATTATTGTGGCCAAGATAGATACGAAGCCGACACCTACCACAGTAGAACAAAGTTTATATGCCAACTAGCTCTGCAGATGACGAAGAAATTGAAGAAATGTATGATGAAATAAAAGAAATTATTCAGATAGTGAAGGGAGATGAAAATTTAATAGTCATGGGTGATTGGAATTCGAGTGTAAGAAAAGGGAGAGAAGGAAACGTAGTAGGTGGATATGGATTGGGGATAAGAAATGAAAGAGGAAGCCACCTGGTAGAATTTTGCACAGAGCACAACTTAATCATAGCTAAAACATGGTTTAAGAATCATGAAAGAAGGTTGTATACATGGAAGAATCCTGGAGATACTAAAAGGTATCAGATAGATTATATAATGCTAAGACAGAGATTTATTAATCAGGTTTTAAATTGTAGTACATTTTCAGGGGCAGATGTGGACTCTGACCACAATCTATTGGTTATCAACTGTAGAGAAAAACTGAAGAAATTGCAACAAGGTGGGAATTTAAGGAGATGACACCTGGATAAACTGAAAGAACCAGAGGTTGTACAGAGTTTCAGGGAGAGCATAAGCGAACAATTGTTAGGAATGGGGGAAATAAATACGGTAGAAGAAGAATGGGTAGCTTTGAGGGATGAGGTAGTGAAGGCAGCAGAGGATCAAGTAGGTAAAAAGACGAGGGCTGCTAGAAATCCTTGGGTAACAGAAGAAATATTGCATTTAATTGATGAAAGGAGAAAATATAAAAATGCAGTAAATGAAGCAGGCAAAAAGGAATACAAACGTCTCAAAAATGAGATCGACAGGAAGTGCAAAATAGCTAAGCAGGGATGGCTAGAGGACAAATGTAAGGATATAGAGGCTTATCTCACTAGGGGTAAGATAGATACTGCCTACACGAAAATTAAAGAGACCTTTGGAGATAAGAGAACCACTTGTATGAACATCAAGTGCTCAGATGGAAACCCAGTTCTAAGCAAAGAAGGGAAAGCAGAAAGGTGGAAGAAGTATATAGAGGGTCTATACAAAGGCGATGTAGTTGAGGACAGTATTATGGAAATGGAAGAGTATGTAGATGAATATGAAATGGGAGATACGATACTGCGTGAAGACTTTGACAGAGCACTGAAAGACCTGAGTCGAAACAAGGCTCCGGGAGTAGACAACATTACATTAGAACTATGACGGCCTTGGGAGAGCCAGTCCTGACAAAACTCTACCATCTGGTGAGCAAGATGTATGAGACAGGTGAAATACCCCCAGACTTCAAGAAGAATATAATAATTCCAATCCCAAGGAAAGCAGGTGATGACAGATGTGAAAATTACCGAACTATCAGTTTAATAAGTCACAGCTGCAAAATACTAACTCGACTTACTTACAGATGAATCGAAAAACTGATAGAAGCCGACCTCGGGGAAGATAGGTTTGGATTCCGTAGAAATGTTGGAACACGTGAGGCAATACTGACCTTACGACTTATCTTCGAAGAAAGATAACGGACAGGCAAATCTACGTTTCTAGCATTTGTAGACTTACAGAAAGCTTTTGACAATGTTGACTGGAATACTCTCTTTCAAATTCTAAATGTGGCAGGGGTAAAATACAGGGAGCGAATGGCTATTAATATTTTGTACAGAAACCAGATGACAGTTATAAGAGCCAAGTGGCATGAAAGGCAAGCAGTGGTTGGGAAGGGAGTGAGACAGGGTTGTAGCCTCTCCCCGATGTTATTCAATCTGTATATCGAGCAAGCAGTAACAGAAACAAAAGAAAAATTTGGAGTAGGTATTAAAATCCAGGGAGAAGAAATAAAAAATTTGAGGTTCGCCGATGACATTGTAATTCCGTCAGAGACAGCTAAGGACATGGAAGAGAAGTTGAATGGAATGGACAGTGTCTTGAAAGGAGGGTATAAATGAACATCAACAAAAGCAAAACGAGGATAATGGAATGTAGTCGAATTAAGTCGGGTGATGCTGAGGGAATTAGATTAGGAAATGAGACACATAAAGTAGTAAAGGAGTTTTGCTATTTGGGAAGCAAAATAACTGATGGTCGTCGAAATAGAGAGGATATAAAATGTAGACTGTCAATGGCAAGGAAAGCGTTTCTGAAGAAGAGAAATTTATTAACATCGAATATAGATTTAAGTGTCAGGAACTCATTTGTGAAATTATTTGTATGGAGTGCAACCATGTATGAAAGTGAAACATGGACCATAAATAGTTTGGACAAGAAGAGAATAGAAGTTTTCGAAATGTGGTGCTACAGAAGAATGCTGAAGATTAGAAGGGTAGATCACGTAACTAATGAGGAGGTATTGGATAGGATCGAGAAGAAGAGAAGTTTGTGGCACAACTTGACTAGAAGAAGGGATAGGTTGGTAGGACATGTCCTGAGGCATCAAGGGATCACAAATTTAGCATTGGAGGACAGCGTGGAAGTTAAAAATCGTAGAGGGAGACCAAGAGATGAATACACGAAGCAGATTAAGGATGTTGGTTGCAGTAGGTACTGGCAGATGAAGGAGCTTGCACAGGATAGATTAGCATGGAGAGGTGCATCAAACCAGTCTCAGGACTGAAGACCACATCAACCAACACTGAGAATGGTCACTTAGTGTACCGAAAATCGATTTTGCGGATAATAAAACAAAAAAATGCTACCAATGCTGATTCGCCTTCCAATTCTATCCACTATTTGGTAGTGGTGCACAGAACACTCCATGGAGTCGCCAGTCAAAAAAATGGGGGGTCCTGTTTAAAAAAAAAGCAGTTGATATTGGTTTGATCTATTCCAGTTGGCCGAGCGGTTCTAGGCGCTTCAGTTGGGAACCGCGTTACGGCTACGGTCGCAGATTCGAATACTGCGTCGGGCATGGATGTGTGTGATGTCCTTAGGTTAGTTACGTTTAAGTAGTTCTTGGGGACTCATTACCTCAGATGTTAAGTCCCATAGTGCTCAGAGTCATTTGAACCATTTTTTTATGCCTCTCTCGCACCAGCGAACCAGTACATACGAGGGTCACCCCAAAAGAAATGCACACAACTTTTTTTTAATCCATCTTTTATTCTACATGTTTAAAAGTTATAGAGGGTGTAGATACATCCTTTAGGAACAATATTATCGTTTCTTCACGTAATTTCTATCTCTCTCAACTGCCTTATGCCATCTTGGAACCAGCACCTGTATACCAGCACGGTAAAATTCTGGACCAACCTGTTGGAGCCACTGTTTGGCAGTGTGCACAAGAGAGTCAGCGTCTTCAAACCTTGTTCCACGAAGAGAGTCTTTCAGTTTCCCAAAGAAATGATACTCTCATGGAGCCAGGTCAGGACTTGAAGGCGGGTGTTTCAGTGTTGTCCGTCATAGTTTTGTGATCGCTTCCACGGTTTTTTGGCTGACATGTGGCCGTGCATTGTCGTGCAACAGCAAAACATCCAGTTTTTGCCGATGTGTTCGAACACGACTCAGTCGATCTTGAAGTTTCTTCAGTGTGGTCACATATGCATTAGAATTTATGATGGTTCCACTTGACACGATGTCCACAAGCAAGAGTCCTTGGGAATCGAAAAACACCGCAGCCATAGTCCCAATGTGCTCAGAGCCATTTGAACCATTTGAACCTATGGCAGCGCCATCTAGCGGGCAAACCACAGCGCCATCTCGTTTCCCCCTTCAAGCTAGACGAGTTTCGTTCTTTGTAGTTTCTTTTCGTTTGACGCTTATTTCGTGAGATATTTGGCTCCGTCACTATCAATGGACGAGAGAGAGAGAGTGAGAGCGGAGAGAGAAAGGGGGTGGAGAGAGAGATCAGATTGAGAGAACAGCAGTGGGCAGCCCAATACCGCGTTAAAATGGCTTCTCTGGTGCCGATACTAAATAAACAAAGTCCACGCATTACTGGCGGTGGTAGAAAATACAATTGTCGGACGAACAATGCAGCAGCCAGCCAGAGGGTAAATATGCGATGCACAGTGCGGTGCGCGGCCGGCTGCGACCGCTAGGGCGCATCGCCGTCGCTTTGTGACCGCGGATTCCTGCCGTCGCAGCCGCCCACACATTCCGGCAGAATAAAAGCGGCGACACCGCGGCCGGCCGGAATGCCCGCCCGTAGGCAGTAGGCGCCACATACCTGTCCGTCCGGTGTGGGAGGGGAGGCTGGCCTCCCCCCCCCCCTCCCCCCACTACTGTGCCGTGGCTGCGAGCCGGTCTCAATTATGCAAAATCCGCGAGCGGACCGCGTACTCTGTTTGTCCAGCTATCGGCCTGCTGACGGAATTCGGCGTAACCGCTGCTCACCGGACGCGTCGTTTTCCTTCAAAGGCTGGTGCGTGAGGCAAGCACCGCAAGGTAAACTTAGCAGACGATACGTCAGTCATTCTCGAGTGAGCTGACTGGCCACTTTGGACCGTTGTGGAAGGCGCAGAACTGGTACCACAAGATCATCAGACACACACACCGCCGCCAGAGCGTGGCAGTTAATTCCAGTGGCGTATACACAACTTTCAAATAACTTCCGGAAATTCAGCCAGGTAACACTTTCAGCGACCGGCGGGCGAACACCCCTCCCCCCCCCCCCCCCCCCCATTTTCAAGGCAAACTGCAATGGACAGGCGTCGCACATTGCGTGAAAATGTAATCACATTTGAGTTCTAGTATAATATATTTGTCTAATGAATACCCGTTTATCATGTGCATTTCTTCTTAGTGCAGCAATTTTAATGGCCAGTAGTGTATTTACAAACACACTTTCCACACTGTGCCCACATGTCAAAAGGCGGAATAACCACCTGCTACAGTGCGGGCAGTTGCGACGTGTGCAGGAAGACAGTGAATGACTTCCTGGAAGGCACAGACACGCATCTGGACCTGTGTCGCCTCCAGCGCCATGAACAGCTGGCCTAGGATCCGTGTCGCTTACAGCCTGAAGATCTCACAGATTCTTGATTGGGTTTTCATCCGAGGCATCCGGTGCCACAGGACTATCGTGAACTGATCCTGGCGCGCTTAAGAACCTGCAGATGTACGAGGGTCACTCCAAAAGAAATGCACACTATTTCGGTAAAAATACAGTTTTCATTCTGCATGTGTGAAAGCTTTGCAGTGTGTAGATACATCCTTCCCACTTGTTTTCAAACTTAGGTCAACCTCTTCCCGCTAGTGGCGCCGTCACAGCATGTCTTCAAGATGGCTGCTACACTTGACATTCGTCAGAACCAACGTGCTGTCATAGAATTCCTGTGCTATGAAAACGAGTCAGTGATGTTGGAAAAAAGTGTATGGGGATGCTGCAGTCGATCGCAGTACAGTTAGTCGGTGTGAAAGCGGGCACGGCAATATTGAGGACTGTACTCGCAGCGGCAGGCCTCGTCCTGCACACACTCCAGACAATGTGCAGAGAGTTAACGAACTGGTGATTGCTGACAGATGCATCACAGTGAACGAATGCTCACGCTAAGTTGGGATAGGTGAAGGAAGTGTTTGCAGAATACTGAAAATGATGGCGATAAAAAAGGTTTGTGTCAGGTGGGTTCCCAGGATGTTGACAGTGGATTACACAGAAACAAGAAAAACGGTATGAAGGGAACTTTTGGAACAGTACGAGAATGGTGGGGATGAGTTTCTTGGAAGAATTGTGACAGGTGATGAAACATGGCTCCATCGTTTTTCACCAGAGATGAAGAGGCAATCAATGGAGTGGCATCGTTGAAATTCACCAAAGAAAAAAAAATTCAAAACCACACCTTCTGCTGGAAAAGTTATGGCTACGGTGTTTTTCGATTCTGAAGGACTCTTGCTTGTGGACTTTGTGCCAAGTGGAACAACCATAAATTCTGATGCATATGTGACAACACTGAAGAAAGTTCAAGCAGGATGTTTTGCTGTTGCACGACAATGCACGGCCACATGTCAGTCAAAAAACCATGGAAGCGATCACAAAACTTGGATGGACAACACTGAAACACCTGCCTTACAGTCCTGACCTGGCTCCATGAGACTATCATCTCTTTGGGAAAATGAAAGACTCTCTTCGTGGAAAAAGGTTTGAAGATGATGACTCCATTGTGAACGCTGCCAAACCATGGCTCCAACAGGTTGGTCCAGAATTTTACCGTGCGGGTATACAGTCGCTGGTTCAAGATGGCGTAAGGCAGTTGAGAGGGATGGAAATTATGTGGAGAAATGAAAATATTGTTCCTAAAGGATGTATCTACACACTCTATAACTTTTAAACATGTAGAATAAAAGATGTATTTAAAAAAGTAGTGTTCATTTCTTTTGGAGTGACCCTCCTATATAGGGGTTCAAGTCCAAGATAGAGGCATCAAGTTTGGGGATTGGCGGTAGTTTTGCGACAAGAGGTGGTCACGAGGTCCCAGTGGCCCAAGCCACGATCCTGGGGGGGCTGTGCAGAGTGAAGGTACCGGAGTACTTCACTGGGGTCAGCGTCGACCTCAAGCAAACCTTCTACCTGGTTGTCATCAGCACCTCTCAACAACAGCCGCGGTGCACCGTGCATCCATGGGGCTGTTTGCTGATAAAGGGGAGTAACATTCTGTAATCCTCGTGGCGATTGGTGTCTGGTCCACCCGACTTCCTAATAATTTTCTGGTTTGTACCCGACCCTCAGAGTTTTATTCGGTCGGCTCTTTGGTTGTAAATATAGACTGTAGTATTGTACTACACACTAATTCTCGCCTTCATTTTCTAGTTCACACACGAACATTAATGTTTTAATCAATCAGCTCCTGGTCGGAAATACAGACGGAACAATTGTAAAAAGGCACAGGTTGCCGTTAAACAACCAGGGGTTTTGTGGTTACATTTAGATCTTAACCGGTTCAGTACCTTGATTGTAATTGCATCTGAGATAATCTGAACTACCTGTTCTACTAAGCTGTGCGTTCCTGCATTTGAAAGGCCGCATCATTTTTTGCATATTTTTAAGTGGATCTTGTGGTTCCGCAGAGTGAGTTATCTTGCAATAAGTGCTCATAAGTAATGTTTTAAAACGTTCCTTCAGAGCGGCCTTCATAACTGAGAAACAATATTAACAGCCAACTGTCACCAGGGCTTCAGTTAGAATAAGACTGTCAAAGGGGACGAGTTGGGGTCCAGTCGCATCTTAGCTGCTGACTGAAATCTACATCTACATCCATACTCCGCAAGCCACCTGACGGTGTGTGGCGGAGGGTTCCTTGAGTACCTCTATCGGTTCTCCCTTCTACTCCAGTCTCGTATTGTTCGTGGAAAGAAGGATTGTCGGTATGCCTCTGCGTGGGCTCTAATCTCTCCGATATTATACTCATGGTCTCTTCGCGAGATATACGTAGGAGGGAGCAATATACTGCTTGACTCCTCGATGAAGGTATGTTTTCGAAACTTCAACAAAAGCTCGTACCGAGCTACTGAGCGCCTCTCCTGCAAAGTCTTCCACTGGAGTTTATCTATCATCTCCGTAACGCGTTCGCGATTACTAAATGATCCTGTAACGAAGCGCGCTGCTCTCCGTTGGATCTTCTCTATCTCTTCTATCAACGCTATCTGGTACAGATCCCACATTGTTGAGCAGTACTCAAGCAATGGGCGAACAATCGTACTGTAACCCACTGTTTTCGGATTGCATTTACTTAGGATTCTTCCAATGAATCTCAGTCTGGCATCTGCTTTACCGACGATCAACTTTATATGATCATTCCATTTTAAATCACTCCTAATGCGTACACCCAGATAATTTATGGAATTAACTGCTTCCAGTTGCTGACCTGCTATTTTGTAGCTAAATGATAAGGGATCTTTTTTCTATGTATTCACGGCACATGACACTTGTCTACATTGAGATGCCATTGCCATTCCTTGCACCATACGTCAATTCGCTGCAGATCATCCTGTATTTCAGTACAATTTTCCATTGGTACAACCTCTCGATATACCATAGCATCATTCGCAAAAAGCCTCAGTGAACTTCCGATGTCATCCACAAGATCATTTATGTATATTTTGAATAGCAACGGTCCTACGACACTCCCCTGCGGCACACCTGAAATTAGTCTTACTTCGGAAAACTTCTCTGCGTTGAGAATGACATGCTGCGTTCTGTTATCTAGAATCTCTTCATTCCAATCAGACAATTGGTCTGATATCCCATATGCTGTTAGTTTCTTCATTAATCGACTGTGGGGAACTGTGTCGAACGCCTTGCGGAATTCAAGAAACACTGCATCTACCTGGGAACCCGTGTCTATGGCCTTCTGAGTCGCATGAACGAATAGCGCGAGCTGGGTTTCAGACGATCGTCTTTTTCGAAACTCATGCTGATTTCTACAGAGTAGATTTCTAGTCTCCAGAAAAGACATTATACTCGAACATAATACGAGTTCCAAAATTCTACAAGTGATAGACGTTAGACATATAGGTCTATAGTTCTGCACATCTGTTCGACGTCCCTTCTTGAAAACGGGGATGACCCGCGCCCTTCTGCAATCCTTTGGATCGCCACACTCTTCTAGAGACCTACGGTACACCGCTGCAAGAAAGGGGGCAAGTTCCTTCGCGTACTCTGTGTAAAATCGAACTGGTATCCCATCAGGACCAGCAGCCTTTCCTCTTTTGAGCGATTTTAATTGTTTCTCTATCCCTCTGTCGTCTATTTCGATATCAACCATTTTGTCATTTGTGCGACAATCTAGAGAAGGAACTACAGTGCAGTCTTCCTCTGTGAAACAGCTTTGGAAAAAGACATTTAGTATTTCGGCCTTTAGTCTGTCATCCTCTGTTTCAGTACCATTTTGGACACAGACTGTCTGGACATTTTAATTTCATCCACCTACCGCTTTGAAATAAGACCAAAATTTCTTAGGATTTTCTGTACATAGAACTTTAGGTTGCTCGCTTTGGAGCAAGCCTAATCATTGTCACGTTGTTACCTAACCTAACCTAACCTTTAATAACAGGTGCGCATCTTAACCCCGAACCTCTCGACATATAGCTTTCAAACTGATGGTTACGTCACCTGTTTTCAGTAGTTGTATCACCCTTGTCATCAGTGGTGCTTAAATAGTTTTCATGTGTTGCACAAGGGTATTAATCCCGAAACTTTCGACATAGAGTGTCCAAATTTTAAGAAATTAACGTAATCTGTTGGAGTAATTGAAGCGCTCTTGTCATCAATATTACTTAAATGTTTTCATGTGTCGCAGAAAGACAGTTAATAAGACAGACTGTGTACAGTGCGGTAGTAAACACCGCTGTTTCACCCGGCTACGGGCGGGCCCGTGTAATTGTTGTCAACATTATTCTTGTTTTGATTGCTCTTGCGAAAGCTTATTCATTTCACAAATTTATTAATTTCTAAAGAAAACAAATTTATGATTATGTTTTGTTAAATAAACAGTTTGTGTGAAAAGAAAGTTACTGTGGTGGGTTATCCCTTCCACGTTTTTCTTAATACCAGTAAATACCACGTCACACTCCAGGTGGCAACATCTCGTCGTCTCTCCAGGTACACTGATTTGTTTTGCAGCAGTGTATTTCACTATTTACGTACAGTACACTTGCCTCCTGTTACCAGGCAGTGAAAGGGAAGTCTGGCAAGGGCAAAGTCAGTTGAACTGCTAAGGACATCCGCATACGAACCATTTTTATGTTGCATTTGTTATGCTGAAGGGAAGTACAACTGGGCTCATCCCGAAGGTTTTGAATGCTGCATTGGCTTACCAGGTACTGTTCTTTTGGAGGCAGTACGCTCTTGTCTTTTTCGATCGTTTAACCAACTTATCCAGCGATTTACAGTGGGTCCAATAGTTTAGTATGCAGTCCAAAACATGGTGCATCTTAACTTGGCATTTTTCTCATTGTATGTGCACTGAAGGTGGAATTTTTCTCATTGTTAGAGGTGAAACGAGTGACGAATAATAGAAACAATTTGCATGATAGACGAGGGTTGTAGCACAGGCCTTTGTCTTTGTAGCTGAGAAGTTAAGATACGTTTTTTTCAATAACACTCCCTGGCCTTCCTTTCGCTCTCTAGTTTTGCATGCCTTCACCGGCGAGCTTCTCTCCTACACTCTACAAGAAAAAATAAATAAATAAATAAAAAAATCTTACTGCATTTCCCTACAATTATCTGCTTTAGAAATGTTACTAATAACAAAAAGGGGTACTTTTCCCTAACATGAATTAGGTATAACACATCCTCATTACTTCATAATCATTCTTATTTTGTGAGTGACTACCTCGTCTTAAAGTGAAGTAAAATCACCCTTCTTCATAGCGGAAAGGTGAAATGTTTTTCTCTTCCGTTAAGAAAAACTGCTCCTTCTAATAGGACAAGAAAATATAAAACAAATGTGTTCTTGGCGATTTGATTTTCATTCCTCAGATTTTTGCTAAATATTTTAGTGCAATTAATTGCAAAGTCCGGAGAACTGAATCTGCAACGCAAACTGTGTGTTCTAGTGTAGGTATAAATTTCCAGCTGTCATTGTTTGTGTTTTTAGTTTCATAACCTAAAATTTAACTTGCTATTACGTGAGCTAAATGTATGTACCAGTACATAGGGGGAATCTCTCGAATTTTAAAAGTTAGTTGAAAGAATATGTCCCGTGAATTTTGGGGTTACCTTTGACATTTCTCCTAGTTCTTTGGCCTATCGTATTTAGACTTTCTTCCCAAACCCGTATTTATTAGTATCTTCCACAGTTCTTCCCTGGGCGGTCCTTGAAACCCTCTTGTGTTGTTACAGATCGTTTAGCGCTTCCTTCTGTTACGAGGGTTTATCAGTATATTTAAGCATCAGATCACCATTACTCCATATTCCAGAAACCAAGTTAGGCATTGTTCGGTGGGTCCGATGGATCATTTGCTCAAGATTCATTTTTTTCGCTCCGCAGCGTTTTTTGATTTGTAGCTCGTGGAATTCTTGGACACGCAAGACAGAGTTGTATACGATTTCATGGTCCCTTTCCCTTTTATGGTTTTCGATGTAGGCCACAGGAGTTTGTATTTCTTTTCTCGGCTTCTTCAGTGCATGCCTTTTCTGTTTTGAACAAGGCACTGTTCTTGTTTTGTTCTGTCGCAATGAAGACTTTTAAGACTATTGCTGTACTAATGAGTGTTGTCATTGAGTCCATTTTCCACAGGTTGCTCCTGCACGATCCCAATTGGACAACCTATGCGCAGTCTTACAAAAGCTATTGATTACTTACTTCTCAAATAGTAACAGCGCCTGGACAAGGGAACAGACAGGTGCAGATCGGTGCAAGAAGTAAACATAACAATCTATATATGCAGACTGCAGCGACGAATGAGAATTTGTAGCAACGTTTGGATTCGAGCCCGGGTCTCCTGGTTGGTTGGTCGACTTGGTGAGGAAGGAAGTCGGCCGTGCCCTTTCAGAGGAACCATCCCAGTATTCGCCTGAAGCGATTTAGGGAAATCACGGAAAACCCAAATGAGGATGGACGGAGGTGGGTTTGAACTGTCGTCCCCTCGAATGCGAGTCCAGTGTGCTAGGCGCTGAGCCACCTCACTCGGGCCTGGTCTCCATGCAGCAACCACTGCCCCACCCCGGCACAGAAGCTTTGCATCACTGCATAGCCTACGCTAGCACGCCTCCCTCTTCGATCCAAGTTCTCTGGGAACAGATAGTTTCATCTGATTGGAGCCCTGTACCTGGGTCTCACGCTGAAATCCACGTTTCATTCGATGCTTAGCTGCTATATCTGTACAGCTCGAGAGCCCCTTCAATTCTGTTCCAGTTTAATGGGAATATCAAACGAGCTGAGGCATGAACGGGAATTTGGATTGAGGAGCAAAGCAACTGTGACAGGGAGGCGTAGTGGTTAGCACGTCCGTCTAAAACTGAAGTGATATCAGGTGTTCCCCAGGGAAGCGTCCTGGGACCTCTACTGTTCCTGATCTATATAAATGACCTGGGTGACAATCTGAGCAGTTCTCTTAGACTGTTCGCAGATGATGCTGTAATTTACCGTCTAGTAAGGTCATCCGAAGACCAGTATCAGCTGCAAAGCGATTTAGAAAAGATTGCTGTATGGTGTGTCAGGTGGCAGTTGACGCTAAATAACGAAAAGTGTGAGATGATCCACATGAGTTCCAAAAGAAATCCGTTGGAATTCGATTACTCGATAAATAGTACAATTCTCAAGGCTGTCAGTTCAACTAAGTACCTGGGTGTTAAAATTACAAACAACTTCAGTTGGAAGGACCACATACATAATATTGTCGGGAAGGCGAGCCAAAGGTTGCGTTTCATTGGCAGGACACTTAGAAGATGCAACAAGTCCACTAAAGAGACAGCTTACACTACACTCGTTCGTCCTCTGTTAGAATATTGCTGCGCGGTGTGGGATCCTTACCAGGTGGGATTGACGGAGGACATCGAAAGGGTGCAAAAAAGGGCAGCTCGTTTTGTATTATCGCGTTATAGAGGAGAGAGTGTGGCAGATATGATACACGAGTTGGGATGGAAGTCATTACAGCATAGACGTTTTTCGTCGCGGCGAGACCTTTTTACGAAATTTCAGTCAAGAACTTTCTCTTCCGAATGCGAAAATATTTTGTTGAGCCCAACCTACAATGGTAGGAATGATCATCAAAATAAAATAAGAGAAATCAGAGCTCGAACAGAAAGGTTTAGGTGTTCATTTTTCCCGCTCGCTGTTCGGGAGTGGAATAGTAGAGAGATAGTATGATTGTGGTTCGATGAATCCTCTGCCAAGCACTTAAATGTGAATTGCAGAGTAGTCATGTAGATGTAGATGTAGTACATGTAGATAGATGTAGATAAGCAAGAGATTTGGGTTCGAATACTAGCCTTGGCACAAATTTTCATTCGTCGCTTCAGGCCGTATATACACACGCTAGACGTTTGAGGCTTGAAAAGAAAAGGTCTGTGGAACCAGTCAACTTCACTTGAAAAAAAAAAGGAAAGGAAAAAAGAGAAAAAAAATTCATTCTCCTTATACATTATGGTGTATACGTTATGTAAGTCATGTATGCAGCCAGTTTTGTGTATGTTGCACAACTGAACAAACAGACAGAAGCTTCTCCACGATATTTAATGAACACCTCAATCTAGCTAACTGTAGGTCAGCCTGAAGTAAGTCTGGGCGATGAGGGACGCTCTATTATACACTACTGGTAATTAAAATTGCTACATCAAGTAGAAATGCAGATGGTAAACGGGTATTCATTGGACAAACATGCAATTTGGGTGGATAAATCCTGAGACATCAGTACCACCACTGGCCGTAATAACGGCCTTGATACGCCTGAGCATTGAGTCAAACAGAGCTTGGATGGCGTGTACAGGTACAGCTGCCCATGCAGCTTCAACACGATACCACAGTTCATCAAGAGTAGTCACTGGCGTATTGTGACGAGTCATTTGCTCGCCCACCATTGACCAAACATTTTCAATTGGTGAGAGATCTGGAGAATATGCTGGCCAGCCCAGCAGTCCAACATTTTCTATGTCGGGAAAGGCCTGTACAGGACCTGCAACATGCAGTCGTGCATTATCTTGCTGAAATGTAGGGTTTCGCAGGGATCGAATGAAGGATAGAGACACGGGTCGTAACACGTCTGAAATGTAACAAAAAAATGGTTCAAATGGTTCTGAGCACTATGGGACTCAACTTCTGCTGAGGTCATTAGTCCCCTAGAACTTAGAACTAATTAAACCTAACTAACCCAAGGACATCACACACATCCATGCCCGAAGCAGGATTCGAACCTGCGACCGTAGCGGTCTCGCGTTCCACACTGTAGCGCCTAGAACCGCACGGCCATTCCGGCCGACTGAAAAGTAACGTTCACTGTTCAAAGTGCAGTCAATGCGAACAAGAGGTGAACGAGACGTGTAACCAATATCTCCCCACACCATCACGCCGGCTGATACGCCAGTGTGACGATGACGAATACACAATTCCAATGTGCGTTCACCGAGATGTCGCCAAACACGGATGCGACCATCTTGATGCTATAAACGAAACTTGGATTCATCCGAAAAAATGACGTTTTGCCATTCGTGCACCAAGGTTCGTCGTCGAGTACACGTTAGCGTTAGCGTAACGGTTAAAATCTTTGACTACAAAGCAAAAGGTTCCGACTTCAAATCTTGTTCGATGCATAATATTTACTTTATTCAAAAACTATATCGAAGTATCTTACTTCATGAATTTTATTCGTTTGAATGTAATTCTTTGAAATTTTTTGTGGCAACTAAAATCGACCATACGGAATGTATACGCTGTGGACTTTTAGCTCTGCAAACTCTTCAAAAGTTTGTGCAGTGGTTTACTACATTTAATGCTGCACAATAACTGCGTTGAACATCGAAAGAAAATTAAGTCATTTGTGGGGGGAAGGTATAAGTCAAGAAGATGAGCAAAAATCAAATTTTTGGGCCAAATAGTTTTTTGAAATCGAATGATAAGTGTGTCAAAGCAGTCAGAACACCATGTGTCTGCACAGGCGAGCAGTGCAGTGATGACATAATCGCGCACAGCGCGGAATGCGGGGAGCACGTCTCTGTTGCAGCGAAAGGGTTAATGCGGCCGTGGTGGCTTTACTTCATAAACTGCGCGCTCTCCCCTAAACGTAAGTTTGCGAACTATACTATACTATGGCGGTGCTTCTCTTGGCGCGTGCAACTGGCAACGCAGCCATCTCCCGCGTCTGGGCGGGCATGCGTGAGCCGCCAAGATAAAAGAATTGAACTATACTACTCGTCGTGTTGCACGTGAAATGGGCAGTGCACATACTAGCGTGTGGCGAGTACTCCACGAAAAAAAAATCACACCCATATCACCCACAACGAGTCCATCCAATGCTTGTGAGCCTTTGCATCAATGGTCGCATTGTATCAGTGGTAGCGCCAATGTACTGATCGACCAGACTTTCCGCAAGTCGTGCTGATTACTGACGAGGCCGCATTTGATCGTGATTGCATTTCGAATAGCAGGAACAGCCGTGAGTGGGATGAGGAAAACCCTCACACTGTAGTAATAGTATAGAGTCACACCGTCAACTACGTTTTGCTGTGAGCATCTGGGCCGGCAACGTAGGCGAGAATCTCGTTGAACCTTATCTTCTACCTGACCGTCTGAATGGTCACCTGTGCGTGAGGCTCGTGCAAAGAGTTCTACCTGAGCGGCTGGAGAGCATACTCTTGGCTGTTCGTGAGAAGATGTGGGTACAACACGACGGCGCACCGCCTCACTGCATTGTGGATGTCCGCAACCATATCAGTGCTGTATTTCCTGGTCGCTGGATTGGGAGGTGAGATCCTGCTCCTTGCCCTGCGATGTCACCCGACCTGAACCTCAATGATTATTTGGTATGCGGATATCTAATGTCACTTGTGTATGAGACCCCAGTGAATATGGAGACGGGATTAGTTGCCAGAACTGAAGCTGCCTGTGATGTCGTTCGAAACACACCAGGGATATTGGTCAGGGTGCGTTAGAATATTTTCTACCTATGTCATGCTTGCATTGAGGTTTGTGGCCGTCAGTTTCAGCAAATTTTGTTATGATACAGTACTTATGGTACGTTTATTGGTCAGTGCTGGCATTTGCAAGTAAATAATGTACAGTCGTGGACAAAATGAGCGAGACCCTTCGCCTTTTCGTTATGCTGATCCGCACAGCTTTAAAGTCTGCTACACAGCATAACAGGCAAGGCGACGCAGTGCTACCAACATACTATGCACAGGCGTGAAATTGACAAACTATCCGAACTTTGTCAGACTGTTTTTAATAATGTGTAAGACTACATTAATGTTGATTAGTGTGTTACGCGCAACACGTATATTTAAGAAATAAATGAAAGAAGAAACGCTAATTAGTATGAACTGTACCCAAAAAAACATGAATTTCAGCTTATCGAGATAACACAACTGTTTTAGTAAGACAAAGTACCCCAGATCGTTGCGAATTAGCAGAATATTATGCGCATTCGACCGCGAAACGGTCTGTGTCAACGTTCAGACCAGTTTTACTGGATTACCGTTGCTGACCTACCATGTATGTATGCAAATTTAGCAATGCGTGAAGATTCATAACGAAATCCAGTTAAAAATCAGTCAGTGCCACACTTAAGCCAATTCAGTTATTGACAGAAGCAGAAAAAGTAGGCAGTAACAAGTATGAAATTCTACAAGAGTTTCATATTGACATTCGCAGAGCGCCGGTACAGAATAAAGGTAGCAAGAAAACGTATTGAGGGCGCTAGGATTTCTTAAAATTGCTTCACTGATAGTCTACCGGCCTCCATCGAGATTAGAACCGAAACCAAACCAGAACTCCCTTGCAGTAGCATACACCTTTCACTACGCTAGCAGCAACTCTATTGTTACCCCAGACATGAATAAGCCGGCAATTTACCAATGAAAATGGCAAAATGATCTGCAGTTTCTGTTGCGTAGAGCTTTCTGGACTCAAAAACAAATTTTCTACCTTTAGGTCGCCGCTTATGTGACAATCATTTGGGACATTTATCGAAATAACAAAATACTGTTAGCGATTAAATTTCGTAGGATAGTTCTGCATTACCCCTACATAGCTGCCAAAAGTATTCTACAATGTTTCGAATTCTCCATTAGACTCGTCACAGCTGGAAATTGTTCATTAGCCGAAGTATTTCTTAAGATAGCTAGCAATGGGAATGGTCGCACTTCAAAAATGCGGTGGCATTAATACTGGGATGTGAATTACCAAGTCTTTCATCTTTCATTTATATCTTATATTTAGGTGTTGTGTTTAACACATTAATCAACATTAATATAGTCTTACACATGATTCAAAACAGTCTGAGAGAGTTCGGATGGTTTGTCAATTTCACGACTGTGCATAGTATGTTGGTAGCACTTCGTCGCCTTGCCTGCTATGCTGTGTAGCAGACTTTAAAGCTATGGGGATCAGCATAACGAAAAGGCGAGGGGTCTCTCTCGGTTTGTCCTCGACTGTACATAAAAAGTATACAGTATTGTGATTTTATTCCAATTATCTCCTTAAGCTAGCTTCTCCGGCCCCAGGTGCCCTACCTCAAATTGTTCAATGGACCATCCTCTATGTCCTGTTAAATTTTTTGCACGCTCTTATGGAAACAACCCATATAGATCAACTATAGTTTAAGCGGAACAGGATCCTTATTCATATGGCTCTCATATACCGGGTGATCAAAAAGTCAGTATAAATTTGAAAACTTAATAAACCACGGACTAATGTAGATAGAGAGGTAAAAATTGACACACATGCTTGGAATGACATGGGCTTTTATTATAACAAAAAAAGTATTGCTAGACGCGTGAAATAACCCTTGCGCGCGTCCTTTGGTGATAATCGTGTGCTCAGCCGCCACTTTCGTCATGCTTGGCCTCCCAGGTCCCCAGACCTCAGTCCGTGCGATTATTGGCTTTGGGGTTACCTGAAGTCGCAAGTGTATCATGATCAACCGACATCTCTAGGGATGCTGAAAGACAACATCCGACGCCAATGCTTCACCATAGCTCCGGACATGCTTTACAGTGCTGTTCACAATATTATTCTTCGACTACAGCTATTGTTGAGGAATAATGGTGGACATATTGAGCATTTCCTGTAAAGAACATCATCTTTGCTTTGTCTTGCTTTGTTATGCTAATTATTGCTATTCTGATCACATGATGCGCCATCTGTCGGAGATTTTTGAACGTTTTTGTTCTAATAAAACCCCATGTCATTCCAAGCATGTGGGTCAATTTGTTCCTCTCTATCTACATTATTCTATGGATTAATAAGTTTTCAAATTTATACTGACTTTTTGATCACTCGGTACTTTTAATGGCAACGAGAAAACGTAGGTGACATTGTTCGAAATGGACAAGAGAGCAGATTAGACAGTGGGAAGAATTTTTTTTGGTTCTAATAAAACCCCATGTCATTCCAAGCATGTGCGTCAATTCGTAAATCTTTATCTACGTTATTCCGTGGTTTATTAAGTTTTCAAATTTATACTGACTTTTTGATCACCCAGTATATTCAGTTGTATCCCTGAAGAAGTGTCTCTAACACTGCCATACTAGTGGGACCATAAATAAAGATTTATTATACAGCTGTTATTCATGATCGTAAGATAGGAGTAATAAATAAGAAATGAATATTTGTAATCACTGAGAGGAATAAGCCCTTTCTATTGAATAATTTATACGCGACTGAATCTGCTGGAACGATCTACTTGTTGGGATTATTATCTCGATAGAAATCCATTCGAATACCGCCGAGCTGTACCTGGCACCAGGTATTAACCCCTGTGGTAGACGCCCGCAGGCTGCAGCGGAAGCTGTCAGCCGCAGCTGTGGGGAGTCATTCCTGGCTGCTACTGGCGCGGTATTCCGGCCGTGCCACTGGCGCCAGCGCGCTCGCCAAATTACAGGCGCCCCATTGTGCTCCAGCCGGGCAATCACTCTGGCCACTTTGTGCGCCGGCGCTGCTGTCGCTGCCCGCTGACCGATGAGCCGGCAAACACACACACGCCCACACACACACGGCCAGACACGGTCAGAAAGTGATTGCAGCCCGCGGGCGCCCCGAGCTGCCATTTGCGTATCACGCTCTCCACCATCGAACCACGGCGTGCGCGCTAAACAGCCCTCATTATAGAAGAGCGCTCCGGATGCGTTTGCGAAAAACGTTCACGTTTCAGCTCGTCTGTGCCATCGTCAGCAGCTAATTTTCGCTAATGTATAAAGGGCATTCAGAGGAAAAATCAAACACTCGCCACAACAGCGACATAGAAGTTTTAATTTTCGCATTTATAAAATCGTTCGTGCACGAGAATCGCACAAGTATATTGTGGTGTGCGTACTGTAAGACCTACGGTACACACACCATCAGATTGTTTGACTTGTCGGTCTAACGAAGTAGGCGAGTGTCAGCAATATGTCTCGTGGTCTTATCGTGGCGTGTTTATCTTCTGCCGCAAGGTCAGACGATAGAAATGCCACTTGGACGCTTAGAGTAGCAGATTGACGGTGACAGACTTTAAACAGAACTATTGATTAATTTTCACACACATTTATTAAAATATAGACATTATGTAACTTGATTCTGGATGCTGTTTACAATTGACAATCTGAAGTTCCTTTGGTCTTGGTACATTAATCTTATTCTCACATATCTCTGATACTTGACAAAGTGTCTGTACATTTATCTTCATGGCTATGTACAGGAATATGATAATGTTATTTGGCGCAGACTGAAACTTGACTATAGACAAATGCAGACTAATGCAGACTGACTGATCAGAGGTCTGTACACTCGTTACAATACCTCGCGCTTTCAGGTATCACTGCGCGGGTGTGATCCACGAGGAGAAAAGGTTCTACGTTAGTAGCAATGTCATTGGCTGCGTTACATATTAATACGTGGATCGGCGGAAGCAGAATTTGGTCCGTCCCTAAGGCAGCGCCATCTCGTAGTGCGGAGACGGACGAACGCTGCGCCTGCGCTCTTGTGCTTAGCGGGGTGCACTCTATTGGGAAAGTTGTGTACTCGCTGACTACGCGGAACTATGTGTACAACAAATATCGTCGTTTGACCATCGAACAGACTGGCTGGAGCGAGTATGGCGTTTACCTCTCTCTGTCCTTAACACAATCAGTCCACCTATTGTAACCGCCCAACAGCTGCTAGTATGAGTGTCTTAGAAGTAGATACCTTAGGGGTTGCGAAGCAACTCAAATCGCTTCATACGGGTAAGTCTTCAGGTCCAGATTGTATACCGATTAGGTTCCTTTCAGATTACGCTTATACTATAGCTCCCTACTTAGCACTCAAATACAACCGCTCGCTCACCGATAGAACTGTACCTACAGACTGGAAAATTGCGCAGGTCGCACCAGTGTTCAAGAAGGGTAGTAGGAGTAATCCATCGAATTACGGACCTATATCATTGACCTCGGTTTGCAGTAGGGTTTTGGAGTGTATACTGTATTCCAACATTATGAATCACGTCGAAGGGAACGATCTATTGATACGTAGTCAGCATGGTGTCAGAAAACATCGTTCTTGTGCAACGCAGCTAGCTCTTCATTCGCACGAAGTAATGGCCGCTATCGACATGGGATCTCAAGTTGATTCCGTATTTCTAGATTTCCGGAAAGCTTTTGACACCGTTCCTCACAAGCGACTTCTGATCAAGCTGCGGGCCTATGGGGTATCGTCTCAGTTGTGTGACTGGATTCGTGATTTCCTGTCAGCAAGGTCGCAGTTCGTAGTAATAGACGGCAAATCATCGAGTAAAACTGAAGTGGTATCAGGTGTTCCCCAGGGAAGCGTCCTGGGACCTCTGCTGTTCCTGATCTATATAAATGACCTGGGTGACAATCTCAGCAGTTCTCTTGGGTTGTTCGCAGATGATGCTGTAATTTACCGTCTAGTTAGGTCATCCGAGGACCAGTATCAGTTACAAAGCGATTTAGAGAAGATTGCTGTATGGTGTGGCAGGTGGCAGTTGACGCTAAATAATGAAAAGTGTGAGGTGTTCCTCATGAGTTTCAAAAGAGATCCGTTGGATTTCGATTACTCGATAAATAGTACAATTCTCAAGGCTGTCAATTCAACTGGGTGTTAAAATTACGAACAACTTCAGTTGGAAAGACCACAAAGATAATATTGTGGGGAAGGCGAGCCACAGGTTGTGTTTCATTGGCAGGACACTTAGAAGATGCAACAAGTCCACTAAAGAGACAGCTTACACTACACTCGTTCGTCCTCTGTTAGATATTGCTACGCGGTATGAGATCCTTACCAGGTGGGATTGACGGAGGACATCGATAAGGTGCAAAAAAGTGCAGCTCGTTTTGTATTATCACGTAATAGGGGAGAGAGTGTGGCAGATATGATACGCGAGTTGGGATGGAAGCCATTAAAGCAAAGACGTTTTTCATCGCGGCGAGGTCTATTTACGAAATTTCAGTCACCGACTTTCTCTTCCGAATGCGAAAATATTTTGTTGAGCCCAGCCTACATAGGTAGGAATGATCATGAAAATAAAATAAGAGAAATCAGAGCTCGCAGAGAAAGGTTTAGGTGTTCGTTTTTCCCGCTCGCAGTTCGGGAATGGAATGGTAGGGAGATAGTATGATTGTGGTTCGATGAACCCTCTGCCAAGCACTTAAATGTGAATTGCAGAGTAATCATGTAGATGTAGATGTCATTCAGTACGATCACGACGACACCCCTCGATCGACGTTAGCGCTCGTGGTGTCACTCGCCTTCACACATGGCAGTGGCCGTTTGAAAATTCGTGACTCTAGCTCAATGGTCGTCAATTGATTTAAGTGTATTTCCCGGCTGACTCTCAATTCAATTTCTGCCTTGGGGGTGGAGAGAAAGAACACATCCTGGTGGTACCAGCATTATACGTATTTAGATGTTCCATTAATCTGAATGTTCCAGCGATTCTATTCGAACTCTATGCTGATGTACCGACAAGGACCATTTTGGCAGATAAACATGCTAGTACGTAATGGATATTCAGTTTCTCAATACAGTTCGTCGCAATCACACATTATACATCCGCTGTAAGAACAATTTCATGCATTTACATTTTTGGTGTCCCACAATATTGGTTGGCTAAATATTATGACGATGCGTTGCATACAACTTCCACAGATATTGTTTATCATGTAGTCAAGACTACGTAATGAAGCCAAAATCGAGCATAAAATTGAAACGTAGTTTGTTTATTAACACTTCTCTTTTCACTAATTAAATATGAACTATGAATCGGAATTGGAGGTGATGATCCTATCCTTCCTTTTTAGTATTTTGAGTCCCCGTTAATTAATATCTGGTAGTTAATAGGCTAACTATTTTTAAGCTGACGCGTTGTTTCTATCAGTTACCCCCGCAACCGTCCACGGGAAAGATTCTATTAATGTTCCGCGTACACGCGTTTCACCATTTTATAAAATGCAGAATTACGTAAACTATAGCTTTACGTTGCGCACAACTTTCGTGGGTTCCACAACGATAATAGTTTCCCAAGAGTATTTTTCCCAGCCAACACAAAGTTCGAATTATGTTGTCGGATTCATTTTCACTCTACCCGACAGTAAACTCATAACTTCGTCACACGTAAAGTATTTTAAACGTGCTTGAAGAGTTGGAAAGGTTACCGTCTAACCTCCTTGCCTACGGACACCAGATGAAAGTTGATGTCGTCAAGCCCTGAATGAAAAATTGCGCAACGGATAACTGGGGAGGGGAGGGGGGGGGGGGGGAAAGCTTGAGAGCACTACCTAGAGAGCGTGCCCTTTCTGTACGATACTAGGAAAGAGGCTGGAAGGCTCACACGCTGATGTGTGGGTCCCTGCATTCTTTATCCTCTATTTTTAAATGAATTCCTTTATCTGGACTCCTATGTGATTTTTAAGGTATGTTAAAGATTGATGACAATTGATTACGTATTTATTTTAAATATTATCACTCAATTTTACAGCGATTGCAGCAATTGTTCCAGTTTACAGATGTTCAATTTCACAACTTATAGCTCGGGTATATTATATACTAATCTAAACGCACATTTCTTGGCCAGATGTATACCACCAAAGTCTCCCAATATTTTACATGGGACATCCACTATGTGAGGAAGATACCGGGCAAACCGGGGACCAGATACATTAACACAGGGGGTCAAATTTCCTAAATTAACGAGATCATTCACTCCCTTACACAATCCGAAGCTGAAAATAAAAGAATTAGTGCAAATATTCAAATACCTCTCTTCCATGAGTGAACATTGAGACAGACGCACCGAGGGCACGTCTGCTCACTTACCCGTCTTCTGTAACACTCCCAGAACATGGCGGGGTCTTCCTGGGCCCCGGTGGAGGGGGTTGGTCGAACCACTTGGCCGTGTCCAACCTCTCCACCCAAAATCTTGTGACACTGGAAAGTCTTTGACTTTCACCTGGCTGTGCTGTCTCTCCGATCCCCTACCAAGGAGGATTAGGAAAGTTCATGTGCAGATTCACATTCACGTACAAGAAATGCATAATACACGACACATATAAATACGTATTATGAAACCTGACACATTTCTTTCCACCCGTCCACATGGGTTCTGTTGCACCCGCGGCTGGCCGCGTCGTGCAATAAAATTGGCTGCGGAACTGCCTCTGTTTCTATTTCCCGGTGCAAGCGAACAGCGAAACCTGCTGCTTATAGAGCGGAAACTACTGTACCGTTTCAAGTCTTTAAATAATCTCCGTAACGAATTTCGTAGTCGCGTACCACTTTTTCATCAACTAGCCCGATCGCGAAAACTGAAGGTAGAGAGCTCAATAATGTGTTACACGTTCTTTTATATGTATTGAAAAACAAACGCGCCCTTATATCTTTCTGTCCCGCTTGGTCTTTGCTACTTTGCTTTTTATTACTTTTCATTATATTGCTACTTAGTAATACTGTGCAGTTATTTAAGTTTCGTATTACTTTCCCCTTTTTAATTATTCCAAAATAAAGCCTATTTATCCCCCATTTTAATTAATATGATGCTAATTGACACGCCTGCCCGCAAAGTACCGCTATACTATCTAGACAGGTTTCAGTTTGTCCGCCCCTTCACTCTCTGATGGTAGATACTGGTTTAGGCGACAAAGGCAGCGTTGACAAAAATTCGACTAAATATCTACCATGCAACGGTCACATAACTCCAGCCCCTGAACAATAGCTGAAAGTCAGTTAAACTATAGAGCGTTCGTTACATGACTCGTTTGAAACACAGATACTGGCTATCAGATGGATGTTTAATATTCCGAAATCAATTATGCAACGTCATCGTTATAGTTTCGTAGCCAAAAGCAGCCAGACGATATTTGATCCAACCCGAAATTTTGAACGTCCCAAACAGCCACTGACCCACCACTACCTGCGAGTTAATACATCCGAAAATTACCTGGAGCAGACTGTTAGAGAAAGAACTCGTGAGGGTTACATCTTAGAACTCCTGGCAACAAACAGACCTGAACTTATCGAATTAGTTAAAGCAGAGTAGGGAATCAGTGATCATAAAGCGGTGATAGCATCTATGACGACGGGTCCTACAAGGAATGTTAAGAAAGGTAGGAAGATATATTTGCTCAGCAACACTGACAGGATACAAATTTCAGAATATCTCAGCAGACAGCATCAAATATTCGGTGATGAGGACGGAGATGTGGAGAACAAATGGAAAAAATTCAAATGCATCTTTCAATATGCCCTAGACATGTTCCGAGTAAGGTTTCAAGGGATGGGAAAGATCCACCATGGAGAGTAGTAAAAACCTAGCTGACAAACAAAATCTGAACGAAGCCTAAATGAGCGTAAGGAGAGCAATGAGAGAAGCGTTCAATGATTTCGTAACTAAGACGTTGTTAACCGACCTGAACGGAAACCCTAAGAGAGTTTGGCCGTATTTAAAATCAGTAGGTGGTTCAAAATCATTTATTCATTTTCTCAGCTACCACACCGGCACCGAGACGGAAGATAACAGAGAGAAGGCTGAAATACTGAATTCGGTATTCCGAAGTTATTTCACCGCGAAAGACCCTCCTTTCACTCGTCGTGCGAACATCGAAATGACAGATATTGAGATAACCGACCGCGTAACTGAAAAGCAGCTACAATCGCTTAGTAGTGGAAAGGCTTCAGGACCAGATGAGATACCTATAAGGTTCCACAAAGATTATGCGAAAGAACTTGCTCCTTTCTAGCAGTAATTTATCGTACATCGCTTGAGCAACGAGAGGTACCTAACGATTGGGAAAAATTCGCAGGTCATTGCCGTTTCTAAGAAAGGCCGTAAGACATACCCACGCAATTATAGAACTATATCGTTCCCGTCAACCCGTTGTAGAATTATGAAACATGCTTTATGCTAAGGAAATATAACCTTTTTCTGGAGAATGAACGGCTTCTCTTTAAAAATCAACATGGTTTCCGCAAACAGAGATCCTGCGAAATTCAGCTCGCTCTGTTCCTCCATGAGATCCACAGCGCAGTGGACAACGGCGCTCAGGTTGATGCCGTGTTCCTTGATTTCAGTGAGGCATCTGACAGCGTCCCGCATTACCGTTTAATGAAAAAAAGTATCGGTGCAGACCTGAGATTGGAATCAAGACTTACTTGCAGATAGAACTCAACACGTCCCTGTTAACGGAAGTAAATCGACGGAGGTAAACGTAATACCCGGAGTACAACAGGTAAGAGTGATAGGTGCTGTTCACAATATCATAAATGATCTAGTAGAACGCGCCGGATGCTCTTTAAGGCTATTCGCAGATAATGCAGCGGTTTATAGCAAAGCGGCAACGCCAGAAGATAGTAAGAATTTGCAGAACGACCAGCAAAGAATTGATGGATGGTGCAGACCCTTGCAGTTGACCCTGGACGTAAATAAATGTAACATATTGCGCATACATAAGAAAAGATATCGACTACTTTACAGCTAAACTGTTATTGACAAACAGCTGGAGACAGCGTCTGGCGTAAAATATCTAGACATAACTGTCCAGCGCGACCTTAAGTAAAATGACCATATAAAACAGATAGTGGAAAAGCGGACACCAGACTCAGATTCATCGGAAGAATCTTAAGTAAATGTAACTCATCCACGAAAGAAGTGGTTTATAAGGCGCTTGTTCGCCCGATTCTTGAGTATTGTTGATCTATCCGGTATCCCTATCAGGTAGGACTAAATGTAAATGTAGTGTCACTAGAGCCTCGCATCAGGTAGACGGTTCGCCGGGTGCAAGTCTTTCGATTTGACGCCACTTCGGCGACTTGCGCGTTGATGGGGATGAAATTATGATGAAGAGGAAGGACCACACAACACCCAGTCCCTGAGCGGAGAAAGTTTCCGACCCACCCGGGAAACGAACCCGGGTCCTTAGGAGTGACGTTCTGTCGCGCTGACCACTCAGCTACCGGGGGCGGACATCATGGAGTACTGATAGAGGAGACAGAGAAGATCCAACGAAGAGCGGCGCGTTTCGTCGCAGGACCGTTTAGCTGGCGAGAGAGCGTTTCGGAAATTCTAAACAAACTCCTTTGGAAGACGTTACAAGAGATACGTTGTGCATCATGGAGAGATTTACTATTGAAATTTCGGGACAGCACTTTTCAGGAGGAGTCAGACAACATATTACTTCCCCCCGCATACAGGGTGAAAAGTATTTAAACCGACAAACTCTGGGAGGTTATAGGGGACCTGAAAACAAATATTTATCCCTGATGTCATTTTTTCCTATGGGGAGTATTCAAACCGGTAGAGGAAGATTTCTCTGACGGCAAATTAATTAAACCAACAAGCACTTTCCCATTTTTTATGACCAAGAGACAACACATTAACACAACCTAATTTCAATTACAGTAGATTTTCAGAAATGCCTTCATTGACACGTAAACAAAGGTTACACCGTCGGATCATGTTCTGTGCGACACGGGCAAAAACCCCAGGAGTATCCTGAATTGTTCCTGCTGCTGCTACTATCCGGGTAACCAGATCCTATTCTGATGCCACAGGAGTTGCATAAACAAGGTTGCGCATCTCTCCCCACACAAAAATGTCCAGAGGAGACATATCTGGGGATGGAGCAGGCCATGGTACAGGACCACCTCTGCCAGTCCACATTTCTGGGAACCGTCGGTCCAGGAATCGACTCATACGACGACTGAAATGTGCCGGCGCCCCGTCATGTTGGAACCACATGCGTTGTCTTGTAGGGAGCGGGACGTCTTACAGCAATTCTGGCAATGCTCTGGCGAGAAAATTGTAATAGTGCCTGCCATTTAATGGCCTAGGTAGCAGATACGGTTCAATTAAACAGTCCCCAACAACACCGACCCACACTTTAACGAAGAACCGCACTTGATGAGCGCTAGTTACTGTGGCATGTGAGTTATCATCACTCCAAACATGCGAATTGTGCATGTTGAAGACTCCGTCACTCCCGAACGTTGCTTCACCGGTAAACAACACAGAGGATGGAAATGTAGGATGCATTTCACACAGCTCCAGGGATCACTGTGCTCTGGGTGGATAAACAACTGATTCTAGGTTGTGGACGCGCTGTAAGTGAAATGGAATTAACATTTTCTGTCGAAGTACTTTCTTACATGCGTCTGATTGGTCCCCATGTTACGTGCAATTGCACGAGTGCTGATTGAAGGATCTCGCTGCACATGCTGCAAGACAGCTTCCTCAAATTGCACCGTTCTTAACGTGTGCGACGGCGTCCCTGTCCAGGTAATCTGCTAAATGACCCGGACTCACGCAGACGTTGGTACAGAGCAGCAAAGGTCGCATGATGCTGGATACGGCGATTAGGATATTGTTGTTGATAAACCCGCTGTGCAGCTCGTCCGCTGTGGTACGCTTCGTAGTACGCACCAACCACGTCAGTGTACTCACTCCAGGTGTATCGCTCGATTAGTAAACAGAGACAATGCACTACTACACTGGTGGACAGTAGTTGTCTACATGTCTACAACTGAAGAGCGTAATACGCCCTCTAACAACTGACGATCGTAATGCGGCCTCCAGCGTTTTAAATAATCCTCATAGGAAAAAATGACATTAGGGAAAAATACTAGTTTTGATGTCCCTTACAACTTCCCAGAGTTTGTTGGTTTAAATACTTTTCATCCTGTACATCCTGTAAATGTAGAATTGCTCGCCATAATATCTGGTAATCTACACGAAACATGTAATGCGGAATTTATGTTCGACTTGAGATGTTCACACGCGATTATCTCGTAAGATAAACCATTCATAACGATCAAACTTTCACAAAACACTCAACACTGTAGTCGCTTTTTGTCAACGACACGAGAACCGATCAAACTGGCGATTTCTTCAATCTTGTACTAATCTGATGAGCGCTGTTTAACAATGGCGCTTACCAGGAGACGGCTCCCGAGCGACTCTGTCGACTAATAGATTTGAGGCACAAAGCCGTATTCAGACGTGCGGGAAATCCTGAATTCCTATTGTTAAGCAGCCAATCCGATAATTTCGAGTACTTCTATACTCGCGGTATTTCTAGCGTCAGGTAGTCGGATTACCACGAGTAATTTAGACTAGAAATTCCGTATATCCGAAACTAAATAAAATTCAATGAAAAAATACGATTATTTTCCACAAAGCAAATTACTTAATAAATTTAATACTCTATGCCCCCTTCTGGCAGCTTTTTACAAAATCATGCTCACTCGGTTATACGTCAAAAGTTTCCCTATTGCACAACTTTCTCACGCATACATTTACAATTGTTTTAATAAAATAGCACATTCTCACTTTCCTATTTCCTCCATTTACTCTCCTAGGCTCTCGAGAACACTCACACAACCAAAACATGATGTAATAATAACTTTACAACTGCCTTTTATTACGTCAGAAATCTATGGTAATGAAAGTTTAGAAAAAAATGGTTCAAATGGTTCTAAGCAATATGGGACTTAACATCTGAGGTCATCAGTCCCCTAGAACTTAGAAGTACGTAAACCTAACGACATAACATACATCCATGCCCAAGGCAGGATTCGAACCTGCGACCGTGGCAGCAGCGCGGTTACGGATTGAAGCTCCTAGAGGCGCTCGGCCACAGTGGACGGCTTTAAAAAATTTCAAAAAGTTACACTACTGCCCATTAAAATTGTAACAGCAAGAAGAAAACCAGTTGATAAACAGAGATTCATTGGACAAATATATTATACTACAACTGACATGTGATTACATTTTCACGCAATTTGGGTGCATAGATCCTCAGAAGTCAGTATCCAGAACAACCACCTCTGGCCGTAACAACGGCCTCGATAGACCTGGGCATTGAGTGAAACAGAGTTCGGATGGCGTGTACAGGCACAGCTGCCCATGTAGATTAAACACGATACCACAGTTCATCATGAGTAGTGACTGGCGTATTGTGACGAGACAGTCCCTCGGCCACCATTCAATCTTCAATTCGTGAGAGATTTAGAGAATGTGCTGGCCGGGGCAGCAGTCGAACATTTTCTGTATCCGGAAACGCACGTACAGGATCTGCAACAGGCGGTCGTGCATTATCCTGCTGAAATGTAGAGTTTCGCACGGATCGAATGGAGGGTAGAGCCACGGGCCGTAACACATCTGAAATGTAACGTCCACTGTTCAAAGTGCCATTAATGCGAACAAGAGGTGACCGAGACGTGTAACCAATGGCACCCCATAACATCACGCCGGGTGACACGCCAGTATGGCGATGACGAATACACGCTTCCAATGTGCGTTCACCGAGATGTCGCCAAAGACGGATGTGACCATCATGATGCAGTAACCAGAACCTGGATTCATCGGAAAAAACGACGTTTTTCCATTCGTGCACCCAGGTTCGTCGTTGAGTACACCATCGCAGGCGCTCCAGTCTGTGATGCAGCGTCAAGGGTAACCGCAGCCATGGTCTGCCAGCTGACAGTACATGCTGCTGCAAACGTCGTCGAACTGTTCGTGCACATGGTTGTTGTCTTGCAAACGTCCCCATCTGTTGACTCAGGGATCGAGACGTGGTTGCACGATCCGTTACAGCCATGCGGATAAGATGCCTGTCATCTAGACTGCTAGTGATACGAGGCCGTTGGGATCCAGGACGGCGTTTCGCATTGCCCACATGAACCCACTGATTCCAAATTCTGCTAATAGTCATTGTATCTGGACCAACGCAAGCAGCAATGTCGCGATACGATAAACCGCAATCGCGGTAGGCTACAATCCGACCTTTATCAAAGTCGGAAATGCGTGATGGTACGCATTTCTCCTCCTTACAACACGAGGCATCGCAACAACGTTTCACCAGGCAACTCCGGTGGACTGCTGTTTGTGTATGAGAAATCGGTTGGAAGCTTTTCTCATGTCAGCACGTTGTAGGTGTCGCCATCGGCGCCAATCTTGTGTGAATGCTCTGAAAAGCTGATCATTTGCATATCACAGCATATTCTTCCAGTCGAGTAAATTTCGTGTCTGTAGCACGTCATCTTCGTGGTGTAGCAAATTTAATGGCCAGGAGTGTAGATTATGTGAACCTATCCTCTTAGTTGTAGTATCACATGATATAGATGAATACATTACAGTACCTAAGTCGGTATCACAATACGAGCACGGTCATAATGCGTTTTGGGAAAAAATTTATCTCTTCAAAAGTGTTGAAGTTATTGAATTTATATTTTAAAAGTGTGGTTGTGTTATCCATAGACGTATGACAAAGATCGACGAATACTTAACAGTACTTCTTCAGATTCACAGAGAGTATGTGTAACGTGTCGCACACAGCGTCAGTCATGTACAGGGCTCGCCCTGTCCATTAGCCAGCGTCAGCTGCACCAGCGTAAGGATCAACATCTGTTCTTCTCCAGGCTCCGCGGCAACCTATGCTTTCAATGCAAAATGACAATTCGTAATAATCTGCTACGTTAAATCCCCTATGGACGATAGAGTAATACGCATCCCTAAAGTAGAGAAACAACTGAATGACTGGAAACAAGTAAGCCGCCTGATACGGATGGAATCCCAACGCCGTTTTACAAAGAGTACTCTAAAGTATTATCCCCTTACCTAGCTTCTATTTCTCGCGAATTTCTCGACCAACGCTATGTTCCAAGCGACGAAAAAAACAGCAGTTAAGAAGGGTAAGAGGACGGACCATCATAATTACAGACCAATGTCCCTAACACCGGTTTGCTGCAGGATTCTTTAACTTTCTTCAGTTCGAACATAACAAATTTTCATGAGGTCGGGTAGCTTATGCCTACGAATCAGAATGGTTTCGTTCGTGCAAAACTCACGTCCTCCGAACTACGGATGAAGGGCAGTAGGCGGATTCCACATTCCTAGATTTCCGTATATCAATCGACTAGGTATCTCTTGCAGACTGTTAACGAAGATACGAGCATTTTTCAATGATATGGCGGAAAGGACGATCAGCAATCTGCGTTGTATGTTTATGGTCCTGGTATGGAGTCGAAGATACTCTAGGTGATCAAAATTGTCTGGACATCTGGCTGAAACTTACAAGTTCTTGGCGCCCTCCATCGGTAATGCTGGAATTCAATATGGTGTTTTCCCACGCTTAGCCTTCAAGACAGCTTCCACTCTCGTAGGCATATGTTCAGTCAGGTGCTGGAAGGTTTCCTGGGGAGTGGCAGCCCATTCTTCACGGAGTGCTGCACTGAGGAGGGGTATCGAAGTCGGTCGGTGAGGCCTGGCACGAAGCCGGCGTTCCGAAACGCTACAGACTCGTGTTCCCCGCATTCCGCGCTGTGTGCGATTTTATCATCACTGCACTGCTCGCCTGTGCAGACACATGGTGTTCCGACTGATTTGACACACTTATCATTTGATTTCACAAAAACTATTTGGCCCAAAAATTTGATTTTTACACATCTTCTTGACTGAAACCTTCCCCCGTAAATGACTTAATTTTGTTCCGATGTTCAACGCAGTTATTGTGCAGCATTAAATATAGTAAACCATCGCACGAAATTTTAAAGAGTTTGTGGAGGTAAAAGTCCATAGCATATACTTTCCGTATGATGGATTTTAGTTTCCATAATGTTGAGAACGAAATGTGGACAAGATATATAAATTTCATATAAAATTTACTGTATAACAATATCTCATTTAATTACCGGATTGGTGTCGTATGTAATATTGAGAAATATTCCGCCTTTCGTGATTGTAATAAAAGTTTTATTCATAGCAGAGTCATTTAGCTTTTTCCTAAAAGTTCAGATGAAAACGAAGTTGGCTAAGTACACAAAACTGAATTGTGCACGTAATAAATTTTTTTTTTTTTTGGTCATTAGTCTACTGACTGGTTTGATGCGGCCCGCCACGAATTCCTTTCCTGTGCTAACCTCTTCATCTCAGAGTAGCACTTGCAACCTACGTCCTCAATTATTTGCTTGACGTATTCCAATCTCTATCTTCCTCTACAGTTTTTGCCCTCTACAGCTCCCTCTAGTACCATGGAAGTCATTCCCTCATCTCTTAGCATATGACCTATCATCCTGTCCCTTCTCCTTATCAGTGTTTTCCACATATTCCTTTCCTGTTCGATTCTGCGTAGAACCTCCTCATTCCTTACCTTATCAGTCCACCTAATTTCCAACATTCGTCTGTAGCACCACATCTCAAATGCTTCGATTCTCTTCTGTTCCGGTTTTCCCACAGTCCATGTTTCACTACCATACAATGCTGTTCTCCAGACGTACATACTCAGAAATTTCTTCCTCAAATTAAGGCCGGTATTTGATATTAGTAGACTTCTCTTGGCCAGAAATGCCTCTTTTGCCATAACGAGTCTGCTTTTGATGTCCTCCTTGCTCCGTCCGTCATTGGTTATTTTACTGCCTAGGTAGCAGAATTCCTTAACTTCATTGACTTCGTGACCATCAATCCTGATGTTAAGTTTCTCGCTGTTCTCATTTCTACTTCTTCTCATTACCTTCGTCTTTCTCCGATTTACTCTCAAACCATACTGTGTACTCATTAGACTGTTCATTCCGTTCAGCAGATCATTTAATTCTTCTTCACTTTCACTCAGGATAGCAATGTCATCAGCGAATCGTATCATTGATATCATTTCACCTTGTCTTTTAATTCCACTCCTGAACCTTTCTTTTATTTCCATCATTGCTTCCTCGATGTACAGATTGAAGAGTAGGGGCGAAAGGCTACAGCCTTGTCTTACTCCCTTCCTAATACGAGCACTTCGTTCATGATCGTCCACTCTTATTATTCCCTCTTGGTTGTTGTACATATTGTATATGACCCGTCTCTCCCTATAGCTTACCCCTACTTTTTTCAGAATCTTGAACAGCTTGCACCTTTTTATATTGTCGAACGCTTTTTCCAGGTCGACAAATCCTATGAACGTGTCTTGATTTTTCTTTAGCCTTGCTTCCATTATTAGCCGTAACGTCAGAATTGCCTCTCTCGTCCCTTTACTTTTCCTAAAGCCAAACTGATCGTCACCTAGCGCATTCTCAATTTCCTTTTCCATTCTTCTGTATATTATTCTTGTAAGCACCTTCGATGCATGAGCTGTTAAGCTGATTGTGCGATAATTCTCGCACTTGTCAGCTCTTGCCGTCTTCGGAATTGTGTGGATGATGCTTTTCCGAAAGTCAGATGGTATGTCGCCAGACTCATAGATTCTGCACACCAACGTGATTAGTCGTTTTGTTGCCACTTCCCCTAATGATTTTAGAAATTCTGATGGAATGTTATCTATCCCTTCTGTCTTATTTGACCGTAAGTCCTCCAAAGCTCTTTTAAATTCCGATTCTAATATTGGATCCCCTATCTCTTATAAATCGACTCCTGTTTCTTCTTCTATCACATCAGACAAATCTTCAGTAGAGGCTTTCAATGTATTCTTTCCACCTATCTGCTCTCTCCTCTGCATTTAACAGTGGAATTCCCATTGCACTCTTAATGTTACCACCGTTGCTTTTAATGTCACCAAAGGTTGTTTTGACTTTCCTGTATTCTGAGTCTGTCCTTTCGACAATCATATCTTTTTCGATGTCTTCACGTTTTCCCTGCAGCCATTTCGTCTTAGCTTCCCTGCACTTCCTATTTATTTCATTCGTCAGCGACTTGTATTTCTGTATTCCTGATTTTCCCGGAACATGTTTGTACTTCCTCCTTTCATCAATCAACTGAAGTATTTCTTCTGTTACCCATGGTTTCTTCCCAGCTCCCTTCTTTGTACCTATGTTTTCCTTCCCAACTTCTGTGATGGCCCTTTTTAGAGACGTCCATTCCTCTTCAACTGTGTTGCCTACTGCGCTATTCCTTATTGCTGTATCTATAGCGCTAGAGAACTTCAAACGTATCTCGTCATTCCTTAGAACTTCCGTATCCCACTTCCTTGCGTATTGATTCTTCCTGACTAATGTCTTGAACTTCAGCCTACTCTTCATCACTACTATATTGTGATCTCAGTCTATATCTGCTCCTGGGTACGCCTTACAATCCAGTATCTGATTTCGGAATTTCTGTCTGACCATGATTTAATCTAATTGAAATCTTCCCGTATCTCCCCGCCTTCTCCAAGTATACCTCCTCCTCTTGTGATTCGTGAACAGGGTATTTGCTATTACTAGCTGAAACTTGTTACAGAACTCAATTAGTCTTTCTCCTCTTTCATTCCTTGTCCCAAGCCCATATTCTCCTGTAACCTTTTCTTCTACTCCTTCCCCTACAACTGCATTCCAGTCGCCCATGACTATTAGATTTTCGTCCCCCTTTACATACTGCATTACCCTTTCGATATCCTCATACACTTTTTCTATCTGTTCATCTTCAGCTTGCGACATCTGCATGTATACCTGAACTATGGTTGTCGGTGTTGGTCTGCTGTCGATTCTGATTAGAACAACCAGGTGACTGAACTGTTCACAGTAACACACCCTCTGCCATACCTTCCTATTCATAACGAATCCTACACCTGTTATACCATTTTCTGCTGCTGTTGATATCACCCGATACTCATCTGACCAGAAATCCTTGTCTTCCTTCCACTTCACTTCACTGACCCCTACTATATCTAGATTGAGCCTTTGCATTTCCCTTTTCAGATTTTCTAGTTTCCCTACCACGTTCAAGCTTCTTACATTCCACACCCCGACTCGTAGAACATTCTCCTTTCGTTGATTATTCAATCTTTTTCTTATGGTAACCTCCCCTTTGGCAGCCCTCCCGGAAATCTGAATGGGGGACTATTCCGGAATCTTTTGCCAATGGAGAGATCATCATGACACTTCTTCAACTACAGGCCACATGTCCTGTGGATACACGTTACGTGTCTCTAATGCCGTGGTTTCCATTGCCTTCTGCATCCTCATGTCGTTGATCATTGCTGAATCTTCCGCCTTTATGGCCAATTTTCCACCCCTAGGACAAGAGAGTGCCGTGAACCTCTATCCTCTCCTCCGCCCTCTTTGACAAGGCCGTTGGCAGAATGAGGCTGACTTCTTATGCCGGAAGTCTTCGGCCGCCAATGCTGATTATTTATCAAAATTTAGGCAGTGGCGGGGATCGAACCCGGGATTTCGATTTTGCATCAAAGACGCTACCCCTAGACCACAAGTAAAATGTAGAAACTAAAATACATTGTCAGTGAGGCGCAGTGCGGAAACAATTTGTGTTTGTCACATTGGACAGCAAATACTTGCCAAATCATAGATCTGCCGACGAAAACATTGAATATGATGATGTTGCCAAAGCAGCGAAGCAAAGAACTGAATCAGACAATCAAGTAGCTCGGCAACGTACGATCCTAAATTCTGCTCTAAATAATACTTTTAATACTGTCGCAAAAGAATATATCTCAATATAAATAGTAAAACAGCGGCTACGGAAGAGATACAAACAAAACAGATAATATGAATATTGTATGTGTGCCTTTTCATTGTTCTTAAATGCTGTGAAAAGAAATGTTGGAGGACAAAATTAGAAAAACGGAAAACGTACTATGATCATAATGAAGAGACGAAGCACTAGAAATTTCAAAAAATTACACTTAAACGAACATAAATCATGAAGTAAGATACTTCGATATTGTTCTTAAATAAAGAAAAAATTGAGCATCGAATAAGATTTCAACTCTAAACCTTTCGCTTAGTAGCTAAATACCTTAACCATTTCGCTCACGCAACTGGTCTTTCAATGGAGCTCCTGGAGGACACGAACAGAGCATGCAAAATACCGACAAACCACTGTTGGTAAGACTATGAATTACTGACGTTTCGTCGAAGTACAATACGAAATTAACAACTACCGCTGTTCTTTATTGCGGAAAAGCGGTTTCTTGAGAATGACACAAACACCTTGCCTTGCTATCGCCTGAAATAGGACGCTTATTGCTTGTTTGGTTCAATTAATTAACAGAATATGAAGCAATTGGTATAAAGAATGCTTTTTCCAAACTTTCTATAAAGAAAGTCTGCTATCAAGACATTGCTTTTGTTCAATTACTTTATTTATGACTGAACGTTTCTAAAACTGAGGACACTCGTCCGTGCTTTGCATTGCAGTCGAGATCTGGCAACGTCGTTCTCTGTTCATTGGCTGACTGTGTTTTGTGACGTCAGACGCGCAGAACGAACCTGAACTCGGCTGCTGTCACAAATGACGCGCACTATAGCTAGTAGCCTCTTGCTTGACACACTCATGTCGTTTAGATAACTGTGCGTAACGCTACAAAGGGATATGATGTGGAACGAGCATGTGAGAATGGTGAAAGGGAAGGCGAGTGTCGACTATAAAGGAACCCGCTCTAGTATTTTGGATCTGTACTGATTGGGATTAAGGAAAGACACCAAAGCAGTTCAGAAGTTCGATCAACAGGCAAGACTCACGGAGATTGTCTGGGGACTCAAATGGGAATCTCTGGAAGGAAGTGTAAGTAGGCCGTGCTCTGTATGAAAAGCACTAGCTGTGCTGTGTGCAGTCTGTGGCTGGTTGGCATTGTTGTACTATTCGCTATTGTAGTGTTGGGCAGTTGGATGTGAACAGCGCGTAGCGTTGTGCAGTTGGAGGTGAGCCGCCAGCAGTGGTGAATGTGGGGAGAGAGATGGCGGAGTTTTGAGAGCGGACGATCTGGACATGTGTTCCCCAGAAATAGTAAACTTTTAATACTGGATATCATGAACTGATATATATAAATACACTCCTGGAAATGGAAAAAAGAACACATTGACACCGGTGCGTCAGACCCACCATACTTGCTCCGGACACTGCGAGAGGGCTGTACAAGCAATGATCACACGCACGGCACAGCGGACACACCAGGAACCGCGGTGTTGGCCGTCGAATGGCGCTAGCTGCGCAGCATTTGTGCACCGCCGCCGTCAGTGTCAGCCAGTTTGCCGTGGCATACGGAGCTCCATCGCAGTCTTTAACACTGGTAGCATGCCGCGACAGCGTTGACGTGAACCGTATGTGCAGTTGACGGACTTTGAGCGAGGGCGTATAGTGGGCATGCGGGAGGCCGGGTGGACGTACCGCCGAATTGCTCAACACGTGGGGCGTGAGGTCTCCACAGTACATCGATGTTGTCGCCAGTGGTCGGCGGAAGGTGCACGTGCCCGTCGACCTGGGACCGGACCGCAGCGACGCACGGATGCACGCCAAGACCGTAGGATCCTACGCAGTGCCGTAGGGGACCGCACAGCCACTTCCCAGCAAATTAGGGACACTGTTGCTCCTGGGGTATGGGAGAGGACCATTCGCAACCGTCTCCATGAAGCTGGGCTACGGTCCCGCACACCGTTAGGCCGTCTTCCGCTCATGCCCCAACATCGTGCAGCCCGCCTCCAGTGGTGTCGCGACAGGCGTGAATGGAGGGACGAATGGAGACGTGTCGTCTTCAGCGATGAGAGTCGCTTCTCCCTTGGTGCCAATGATGGTCGTATGCGTGTTTGGCGCCGTGCAGGTGAGCGCCACAATCACGACTGCATACGACCGAGGCACACAGGGCCGACACACGGCATCATGGTGTGGGGAGCGATCTTCTACACTGGCCGTACACCTCTGGTGATCGTCGAGGGGACACTGAATAGTGCACGGTACATCCAAACCGTCATCGAACCCATCGTTCTACCATTCCTAGACCGGCAAGGGAACTTGCTGTTCCAACAGGACAATGCACGTCCGCATGTATCCTGTGCCACCCAACGTGCTCTAGAAGGTGTAAGTCAACTACCCTGGCCAGCAAGATCTCCGGATCTATCCCGCATTGAGCATGTTTGGGAATGGATGAAGCGTCGTCTCACGCGGTCTGCACGTCCAGCACGAACGCTGGTCCAACTGAGGCGCCAGGTGGAAATGGCATGGCAAGCCGTTCCACAGGACTACATCCAGCATCTCTACGATCGTCTCCATGGGAGAATAGCAGCCTGCATTGCTGCGAAAGGTGGATATACACTGTACTAGTGGCGACATTGTGCATGCTCTGTTGCCTGTGTCTATGTGCCTGTGGTTCTGTCAGTGTGATCATGTGATGTATCTGACCCCAGGAATGTGTCAATAAAGTTTCCCCTTCCTGGGACAATGAATTCACGGTGTTCTTATTTCAATTTCCAGGAGTGTATAATGACTTTTGAACACTACTAAGGTAAATACATTGTTTTTTCTCTATCTCTATTAAGGTAAATACATTGTCTGTTCTGTATTAAAATCTTTCATTTGCTATCTATGCCCATCAGTTGTTAGTTCCTTCAGTAGTTTGAATCTTTTATTTAGCTGGCAGTAGTGGCGCTCGCTGTATTGCAGTAGTTCGAGTAACAAAGATTTTGTGAGGTAAGTGATTAATGAAAGGTATAGGTTATTGTTAGTCAGGGCCATTCTTTTGTAGGGATTATTCAAAGTCAAACTGCGTTGCGCTAAAAATACAGTGTGTCAGTTCAGTGTTGATCAGCATAAGTAAAGAAAGAAATGTCTGAGTAGGTTCAGTTCTGCTCAGCTATTTGAAAATCAAATAACGTAGAGGTTTTCCAGGTTTTTTTTCTAAGGGGAGGTTTCATATGTCAACCCTTATCCGAGCATACAACAATGGAATCTTCTGATTTTTCTTGTAGTTTGTGTAATTAGAGTAGCTTTTGTTTATTGCTAGCGCGTAACTGTAGAGAAAATCTCCTTTGTAGTTGTAGCTTTCATTGTTGTGCAGTTGTGGGACGCATGTAGATTTGCACCAAGAATTTCGCAGCTACGCTTGCGATTAACTAGATATTATTTTCAGTGCTATATTAATGCGTTTTCTTATTTTTGCTCTTCATAATGTGCTTTTCTTGTTATCGTGTGAAATACGTAATAATTATGGCGTATGAAAAACGTAACACTAGGCTCCAAAGTCAATTGAGAAATGATAGAGACGATGAGTGTAGCTTATCAACACAATCATTCATAATTTTTCTAAGGGGAGGTTTCAGCAGGCGACGTTCTTTTAGAGGACACTACTGAGAAAATTTAGAGAACCGGCTTTCGAAGCCGTATGGTGAACGATTCTACTGCCGCCAGTACACATGTCGCGTAAGTGCTCGAGGATATGACGAGAAATTAGGGTTGATACGGAGGCGTCTAGATAGCCATTTTTTCCCTCGCTCTATTTGCGAGGATAACGGAATGTAGTCGATTTGAGTCGGGTGATGGTGAGGGAATTAGATTAGGAAATGAGACACTCAAAGTAGTAAAGGAGTTTTGCTATTTGTGGAGGAAAATAACTGATGATGGACGAAGTACAGCGGATATAAAATGTAGACTGGCAATGGGAAGGAAAGCGCTTCTGAAGAAGAGAAATTTGTTAACATCGAGGGTTGATTTAAGTGTCAGGAAGTCGTTTCTCAAAGTATTTGTATGGAGTGTAGCCATGTATGGAAGTGAAACGTGGACGATAAATAGTTTAGACAAGAAGAGAATAGAAGCTTTCGAAATGTGGTGCTACAGAAGAATGTTGAAGATTAGGTGGGTAGATCACGTAACTAATGAGGAAGTATTGAATAGAGTTGGGGAGAAGAGGAGTTTGTGGCACAACTTGACTAGAAGAAGGGATCGGTTGGTAGGGCATGTTCTGAGACATCAAGGGATCACAAATTTAGTACTGGAGGGCAGGGTGGAGGGTAAAAATCGTAGAGGGAGACCAACAGATGAAAACACTAAGCAGATTCAGAGGGATGTAGGCTGCAGTAGGTACTGGGTGACGAAGAAGCTTGCACAGGATAGAGTAGCATGGAGAGCTGCATCAAACCAGTCTCAGGACTGAAGACCACAACAACAACAACAACGTGGAAGTAAATGACTGGTAGTGGGTAGGGGCAGCCTCCGCCGTGTGACGTAAGATGTATTGCAGAATATCGATGTAGATGTAGATGCAGCTGTAGATGCCTCCTTTCAAAAGTAATCCTGCGCACACCTTAAGATATTTATCCGACTGCGAAACGAGACTATTAATTCGTGTTTCGTAAGAAGCGGTCAGCCGCTGACGGATGGAGAACCGCACCCACTCTTGCACACACCGTCTGACTAGAACGGACGTCCACTTATGTGGTCGCCAAAGATGTGAAAATCGATCGTTGAAACAGCCTGGCTTTGCGTAGGATATTTCAGTGTTTCCCAACGAAGTATCTGAAGCGCAGCCTTTGTCCGACTGGAAATGTGTGGACATGTGTCATGGTGTAATGGGATGAATCCGTGCGACTGCATTCCTGGCCGTTTTGACTGTATGGCACGTCGCAGCTTCTGCAAAATGTGTTCTCAGCTCAAGGCACTGACGTGGTTCACAGTTCGAGGAGCTCTACGAGCAGAGTCGCCTGCAGTAGGAGCAGGTCGCCTTGACCTTTGTGATACTCCTGGCTGTCTCCGCCAGTGTTTTATTCTGACACAAGCTCGCCTTGATGCAGCTTTATAAAGTAGCATATGGTACAAAAAAGGAGTGAGATTACGGCAAGAAAAAAGGAATAAAAGTGAGATAGCGTTAATACTTTTGTCCTTCTTTACCTCCTCTGCAGTACTGCAGATGACGTGTCACTAACAAGGGAACCTCCCCATCGCACCCCCACAGATTTAGTTATAAGCTGGCACAGTGGATAGGCCTTGAAAAACTGAACACAGGTCAATCGAGAAAACAGGAAGAAGTTGTGTGAAACTATGAAAGAATAAGAAAAATATGCAAACTGAGTAGTCCATGCGAAGATAGGCAACATCTAGGAGAGTGTGAGCACAGGAGCGCACCGTGGTCCCGTGGTTATCGTGAGCAGCTGCGGAACGAGAGGTCCTTGGTTCGAGTCTTCCCTCGCGCGAAAAGTTTACTTTCTTTATTTTTAGACAATTATCAAAGTTCAGGCGCTCACACATAGTCAACTTCGCTCTTCAAAATTTCAGGACATTTTCAGATTTGCTTGGACATATGCAGGATTGACGGTCTACATACGAAAAAAATTTGAAATGTTTTGACAGAGCACAGGGAAAACTGCGAGACTGTGAAACTGCTGCATTCATTTGTTGCAGTTTATGTGACAAACTCTTATGTTTTCATCACTTTTTTGGGAGCGATTATAACATCCATAAGAAAACCGAAATCGGGTAAGGTAGAAGAATCTTTTCACCTATTCGCCAAGTGTTCAAGTTAGTTGGATCGACAACATATTCCTGTCATGTGACGCACATTCCGTCACCAGTGTCGTATAGAATGTATCAGATGTGTTTTCCTGTGGAGGAATCGGTTGACCTATGACCTTGGGATCAAATGTTTTCGGTTCCCATTGGAAAGGGACGTCCTTTCGACTACTAATCGCACGGTTTTGCGGTGCGGTTGCAAAACACAGACACTAAACTTATTACAGTGAACAGAGACGTCAATGAACGTACGGACAGATAATAACTTTGCGAAAATAAAGAAAAACTTTTTTCTCGACGGAAGACTTAAACCAAGGACCTTTCGATCCGCAGCTGCTCACGCTAACCACGGCACCACGGTGCTCATGAGCTCAAACTCTCCTTGATGTTGCCTATCATGTGCATGGACTACTCAGTTTGTATATTTTTCTTATTTTTTCATAGTTCCACGCAACTTCTTTCTGTTTTCTCGATTGATCTGTGGTCAGTTTTTCAAGGCCTACTCACTGTGCCAACATATTGAGGGGGTGCGATTGGGAGGTTCCCTTGTAAGCACATTTGTACTGTTTATGCAGTACACGTGAGGTGCCTAGTTGTTTCCACTGCCCTGTGTGGAATACGTAAGTTCTTGTACACTTCACTAACCTGCTGTCTTCATGATGATGATGATGTCCCCAGCGCACAAAACAGCAAGCAGGTCGTGGATTCTTTTTCTTGAGGCTGAAATTAACTTCGCAAGGAACTGCTGTTACGGATAAACTATAACTCATTTGGGATGCCACTCGCGTTTTTATTGATATAGACACGAGAAACTATTCTTGGTCACAACGTAATGCACATATCTTTCCACAGTCACTATATCTGGCTAAAATAACTTGAAATACCTCCTGCCACAGACAACATGTCTGTCTACTAGAACCGTCAGAACTGGAGAATAAAATTACATGAATCAAATACTACTATTACAGACAATATGTCTGTAGCTAGCGACGGTCGGAACTGTAGTAAATAAAATTGCATGAGACAACTACTGCTATGATAGACAACATGTCTGTCCACTGGAACGGTCAGAACTGGAGAGCCGGACTGCCCGAGACACTTCGCGCGCCGAGCCAGCAAGACGTGACCCGAACGCCACCGAAGTGCATCGGCAGTAATATCCTCAGTCTTTTGTTTTAGTAATACTTTGATTTTAATAATTTTGAAATGATTGATAGCTGGCTGTTGAGAGCTGTTTATTTAAAAAACGAAGTAATTTGGATGACAGGTTTAATTAATAATAGCAACTAGAGTTTAACGCTTTGGCGCCCTACCGCCGAACACAGCAGCCAATCACAGAGCAGCAGCATCAGGCAGGTGGTCTTTTTCAGGGAATGGTACCGAATCTAAAATCTGTGACCGGTACCTCATCCCACATAGCGTCATCTCTATGCTTCTTGCATCTCCACTGCCCTGGGAATAGCTTCCTGGAGCCTAATATGATGGCTCAATAAGCCATAAATATGGCAAGATACAACCCAGAGATGGTACCTCATCCCACATAGCGTCATCTCTATGCTTCTTGCATCTCCACTGCCCTGGGAATAGCTTCCTGGAGCCTAATATGATGGCTCAATAAGCCATAAATATGGCAAGATACAACCCAGAGATGGTACAGTATGTTCCAGTCCCGTTGGAGAGTCCGCTAATTCCACTGAACTTGCTTCTGATTGGTCGGTACATTCGGGTGTTATGCTCCAAAATGCAGAAGTGGTCTTATTAATTAATATCCTTTTCATTGTATTTAACCCAGATATCAGTATCACAATATCTCATGGCTACCCTACGAGTCTATCGTTTTTGTTTATTAAATTTCACTAGTTTTAAGAAACATAAGAGTAACGATATTGCAACCGAAGTGCTTCGCGCTGCTTCGGGTCACTTTCTATATCATCTACATGGATACTCTGCAAATCACATTTAAGAGCCTGGCAGAGGGTTCATCGAACCACCTTCAGCGCGCGAGAAGAATGAACACCTATATCTTTGCGTACGAGCTCTGATTTCCCTTATTTTATAGTGGTGATCGTTCCTCCCTAAGTAGGTCGCCCTCAACAAAATATTTCCGCATTCGGAGAAAAAAGTTGATGATTGGAATTTCGTGAGAAGATTCCGTCGCAACGAAAAACGCCTTCTTTTAATGATTTTCCGCCCAAATCCTGTATCACGATAATACGAAACGTCCTGCCCTTCTTTGAACTTTTTCGATGTATTCCGTCAGTCCTACCTGGTAAGGATCCCTCACCGCGCAGCAGTATTCTAAGAGAGGACGGACAAGCGAAGTATAGGCAGTCTCCTTAATAGGTCTGTTACATTTTCCAATTGTCCTGCCAATAAATCGCAATCTTTGGTTAGGCTTCCCCACAACATTTTTTATGTGTTCCTTCCAATTGAAGTTGTTCGTAATTGTAGGTATTTAGTTGAATTGACAGGATTTACATTTGACTGATTTATCGTGTAACCGAAGTTTAGCGAGTTCCTTTTAGCACTCATGTAGATGTCCTCACACTGTTCGCACCATTCAGATATTTTTCTAAATAGTTTTGCAGTTTGTTTTGATCTTCTGATGACTATTAGTCGATAAACGGCAGCGTCATCTGCAAACAACCGAAGACGGCTGCTCAGATTGTCTCCAAAATAGTTTATATAGATAAGGAACAGCAAAGAGCCTATAACACTACCTTGAGGAACGCCAGAAATCACCCCTCGATGACTTTCCGTCAGTTACTATGAACTGTGACCTCTCTGACAGTAAATCACAAATCCAGTCACATAACTTAAGACGATATTCCATAGGCAAGCAATTTCACTACGAGCCGTTTTTGTGTGTACAGTGTCAATAGCCTTCCGTAAATCCAGCAATACGCAATCGATCTGAAATTCCTTGTCAATAGCGCTCAACACTTCATGTGAATAAAGAGCTAGTTGTGTTTGACAGGAACGATGTTTTTAAACCCATGTTTTCTTTGAGGTAATTCATAATGTTCGAACACAATATACCGGGTGATCAAAAAGTCAATATAAATTTGAAAACTGAATCATGGAATAATGTAGATAGAGAGGTACAAATTGACGCACATGCTTGGAATGACATGTGGTTTATTAGAACGTTCAAACGTTCAAAAAATGTCCGACAGATAGCGCTTCATCTGATCAGAATAGCAATAATTACCATAACAAAGTAAGACAAATCAAAAATTATGTTCTATGCAGGAAATGCTCAATATGTCCACCATCATTCCTCAACAATAGCTGTAGTCGAGGAATAATGTTGAGAACAGCACTGTAAAGCATGTCTGGAGTTATGGTGAGGCATTGGCGTCGGATGATGTCTCTCAGCATCCCTAGAGATGTCGGTCGATCACGATACACTTGCGACTTCAGGTAACCCCAAAGCCAATAATCGCACGGACAGGTCTGGGGACCTGGGAGGCCAAGCATGACAAATGTGGCGACTGAGCACACGATAATCACCAAACGACGCGCGCGAGAGATCTTTCACGCGTCTAGCAATACTTTTTTTTTGTTCAAATAAAACCCCATGTCATTCCAAGCATGTGTGTCAATTTTTACCTCTCTATCTACATTATTCCGTGGTCTATTATGTTTTCAAATTTATACTGACTTTTTGATCAACCGGTATATTCTAAAATTATGCTAAATATCGACGTTAACAACGTGGGCCTGTAATTTAGTGGATTACTCCTACTGTCTTTCTTGAATATTGGTGTGACCTGTGCAACTTTCCAGTCTTTGGGTACGGATCTTTCGTCGAGCGAACGGTTGTATATGATTGTTAAGTATGGAGCTAATGCGTCAGCATACTGCGAAAAGAACCTAACTGGTATACAGTTGCTTTTATTAAGTGATTTAAGTTGTTTTGGGAGAAGTACTTTCGCTGCGCTAGTCACTCCGTTTCTGGTGTTGTGGAGGGCCGGACATGTTGTGCTCTGTATCGGAAGTTACCGTACAATTAGGAAAGATATGTCGAGTGCTGTAAAGGACAGCATAAAGTGCGTGATTATTTAAAATATAACGAAACAGGACACAGTAATGAGAAGTGTTGTCTACCACCTTGGTTAGTATTACAGATCTTGCCTTCTATAGATACGGACAAAACCTGGGCAGGTGGCATCCCACAAAAAGCACAATCACAGGTTCGAGATGACAGCATAGCAGAATCCGCCGAAGAAGATCCCACGACCAACGAACTGTCTGCTGCGCTGGAGACACAACTTTAGAAGGCGACAGGTTTGTAGAAAGAACTTTTAGGGACTCTTATTGTACATCTACATCTACATCCATACTCCGCAATCCACCTGACGGTGTGTGGCGGAGGGTACCTTGAGTGCCTCTATCGGTTCTCCCTTCTATTCCAGTCTCGTTTTGTTCGTGGAAAGAAGGATTGCCGGTATGCATCTGAGTTGGCTCTGATCTCTCTGATTTTATCCTCATGGTCCCTTCGCGAGATATACGTAAAATGGATCAATATACTGCTTGACTCCTCGGTGAAGGTATGCTCTCGAAACTTCAACAAAAGCCCGTACCGAGCTACTGAGCGTCTCTCCTGCAGAGTCTTCCACTGGAGTTTATCTATAATCTCCGTAACGCTTTCGCGATTACTAAATGATCCTGTAAGGAAGCGCGCGGCTCTCCGTTGGATCTTCTCTATCTCTTCTATCAACCCAATCTGGTACGGATCCCACACCAGTGAGCAGTATTCAAGCAGTGGGCGAACAAGCGTACTGTAACCTACTTCCTTTGTTTTCGGATTCCACCTCCTTAGGATTCTTCCAATGAACCTCAGTCTGGCATCTGCTTTACCGACTATCAACTTTATATGATCATCCCACTTTAAATCACTCCTACTGCGTACTCCCAGATAATTTATGGTATTAACTGCTATTTTTTAGCTAAATGAAAAGGGATCTTTCTTTCTATGTATTCGCAGCACATTTCACTTGTCTACATTGAGATTCAATTGCCATTCCCTGCACCACGCGTCAATTCGCTGCAGATCCTCCTGCATTTCAGTACAATTTTTCATTGTTACAACCTCTCGATATACCACAGCATCATCCGCAAAAGCCTCAGTGAACTTCCGATGTCATCCACAAGGTCATTTATGTATATTGTGAAGAGCAAACGGTCCTACGACACTCCCCTGCAGCACACCTGAAATCACTCTTATTTCGAAAGACTTCTCTCCGTTGAGAATGACATGCTGCGTTCTGTTATCTAGGAACTCTTCAATCCAAGTCTGATAGTCCATACGCTATTACTTTGTTCATTAAACGACTGTGGGGAACTATACCGAACGCCTTGCGGAAGTCAAGAAACACGGCATCTACCTGGGAACCCGTGTCTATGGCCCTCTTAGTCTCGTGGACGAGCTGGGTTTTACACGATTGTCTTTTTCGAAACGCACAATGATTCTTACAGAGTAGATTTCTATTCTCCAGAAAAGTCATTATACTCGAACATAATACGTGTTCCAAGTTTCTACAACTGATCAACGTTAGATATATATATTGTTCTGCACATCTGTTCGACGTCCCTTCTTGAAAATTCAATCTCTCCAGGTCTCTAGAGCTTCCAGATTCGAGTTCCAAAGCACACGTATAAGTTATACCTTACCGGAACCTGTGTGAACAGCTTTGGCCTTCATTATCCGGGGGAGACGTTGGATGTCTCCATTGGTGCCCTCGCCGTTTGTCCTGCGGCTGTTGGAATGCTGTCAGGCGGAACCATCATGTTGCCCAGTGTCCCCCAACACTCCTAGTCGGACGAAGGCTACGCTTCATCGATTTGATTGGAAAACACTGCTACATCCTCCGCACAGCCCGGACTTTTCGCCGTGTGTTTTTCACATCTCTGGGCCACATGCGTGTACGTCGGCCGAGTAAGTGCAAGAGCAGGTGCGGTTGTCGATTCGTTAGCGGCGCATCGCGTTCTACGAAAACGGAATAGATCGTCTCACCTCCCATCCGGATAAATGTCTTAATGCGTGTGATGGTTTCTTTAGAGTGGAGCCATCCCATGGTCCGCATCCGTTTTCATTCTATTGCCTCTCACAATTCACACTACTCATCCTTAAAACTGCAGTAGCACCAAGACGCCATGCAACAGATACGAAATGGCGTCAAGTGCATTCCGAGGGATTTGAAAACATAAGTTACACACTACTGGTTATTAAAATTCCTACACCAAGAAGAAATGCAGTTCATCAAGAGTAGTGTCTGGCGTATTGTGACGAGCCATTTGCTCGGCCACCATCGACCAGACGTTTTCAATTGGTGAGAGATCTGCAGAATGTGCTGGCCAGGGCAGCAGTCGAACATTTTCTATATCCAGAAAAGCCCGTACAGGACCTGCAACATGCGGACGTGCATTATCCTGCCGAAATGTAGGGTTTCGGAGGGATCGAATGAAAGGTAGAGCCACGAGTCGTAACATATCTGAAATGTAACGTTCACTGTTCAAAGTCCCGTCAATGCGAACAAGAGGTGACCGAGACGTGTAACCAATGGCACCCGATACCATCACACCGGGTGATACGCCAGTATGGCAATGACGAATACGCGCTTCCAATGTGCGTTCACCGCGATGTCGCCAAACACGGATGCGACCATCATGATGCTGTAAACAGAAACTGGATTCATCCGAAAAAAATGACGTTTTGCCACTCATGCACCCAAGTTCGTCGTTGATAAAATCATCACAGGTGCTCCTGTCTGTGATGCAACGTCAAGGGTAACCCCAGCCACGGTCTCAGAGCTGATAGTCCACGCTGATGCAAACATAGTCGAAACTGTTCGTGCAGATGGTTGTTGTCTTGCAAACGTCCCCATCTGTTGACTCAGGGATCAAGACGTGGCTGCACGATCCGTTACAGTCATGCGGATAAGATGCCTGTCACCTCGAGTGCTAGTGATACGAGACCGTTGGGACCCACCACGCCGTTCCGTATCACCCTTCTGAACCCACCGATTCCATATTCTGCTAACAGTAATTGGATCTCGACCAAAGCGAGAAGCAATGTCGCGATACGATAAACCGCAATTTTCGATAGGCTTCAATCCGATTTTTATCAAAGTAGGAAACTTGATGGTACGCATTTCTCCCCCTTACACGAGGCATCACAACAGCGCTTCATCAGGCAACGCCGATTAACTGTTGTTTGTGTATGAGAAATCGGTTGGAAACTTTCCTCATGTCAACACGTCTTAGGTGTCGCCACCGGCGCCAGTCTTGTGTGAATGCTCTGAGAAGCTAATCATTTCCATATCACAGCATCTCCTTCGTGTCGGTTAAATTTCGCGTCTGTAGCACATCTTCGTGGTGTAGGGATTTTAATTGCCAGTAGTGTACATTATTATAGCAGGCCCAATAACGTTTATTAAATGTTTGACTACATTGCAAAGTGGCGCAGCCCTTGGGGTATCGAGAAGGGTACGTAGCCTGCGTAGGGTAATGTCTTTCCCCCAATCTGCTCTTTCTGCTTGCCCTAAAGCTGCCAATCACATGACGCAAGATCTGGACGTATGTGCTGGATGGACTTGTTGACAACATTTCGCTCCAGCTGCAGCAGTACTGCATATGGTCCAATGAAATTTTGAAATTGTAAAATGTGGCTTCACAAATGAAAACAATGAATAAAAATGAGCTATTTCTCTGTTAGTTTTAGGAAAGTTTGTCTCTTTCACGCGGAACATTACAATGACGTCTGTGGCATTGTAGCGAGAAGGAAGCGACTCTACCTTCCTTCTCTGGTTTCTCTATTACTACTAACCTGGTGTCTTGCTGCTTCGGTTGTCCCTCATCGCACATTAGTAGCGATAAGGAGCCAGGTTCAATGTTGCCTTGTCATCCTGCTGAAGACGGATGAGTCGCGATGCTAGTTGTAAAATTTTCAAGTGGTTCAAATGACTCTGAGCACTATGGGACTTAACATCTGAGGTCATCAGTCCTCTAGAACTTAGAACTACTTTAACTAACCTAATGATATCACACACATCCATGCCCGAGGCAGCATTCGAACCTGCAACCGTAGCAGCCGCGCCGTTCCGGACTGAGGCGCCTAGAACCGCTCGGCCACCGCGTCCGGCTGTTAAATGTTGACAACGTATTTTAATATACCCGTTTTAATGAAGAAGCGTTTGAAACATACGCCACACACTTTCCAATATGGCGCCTCTTGGCTATGCTGTAATACTCGACCCTTCACAACACATTTTTATAGATACTACCCACGACACGTGGCGTTCACTTTTTTGTACCTTGTTTATGACTGCTATATTCAGTCGCAACCGTTCTTTTGGAGCCGCTTCCTGTTACTCGACCGTGCATTCTTGAGTGTCGCCTCGCTACTAACTCGCCCTGTCTTCCCGACGCTCAAGGGAGACCCCTCCCTCTTCCTCAGCCAATAGGGACATTCCACTCATCTCCTATGCATATATACCGGTATATCAATTCTCTCAGAAAAAGAGCGTGTAGATCGCTGTACCCAGGCAGATCTGACATCACGTTTGCGGAAATTGTGACGGAAATTTGTCTCGGAACACTGTAGCAGATTTGTAAGATCATATTCCCGAATATTTTTCTGGAGACTAGAAATTTACTCTGTAAGAATCAGCATGGGTTTCGAAAAAGTCGATCGTGTGAAACCCAGCTCGCGCTATTCGTCCACGAGACTCAGAGGGCCATAGACACGGGTTCCCAGGTAGATGCCGTGCTTCTTGACTTCCGAAAGGTGTTCGATACAGTTCCCCACAGTCATTTAATGAACGAAGTAAGAGCATATGGACTATCAGACCAATTGTGTGATTGGATTGAAGAGTTCCTAGATAACAGAACGCAGCATGTCATTCTCAATGGAGAGAAGTCTTCCGAAGTAAGTGATTTCAGGTGTGCAGCAGGAGAGTGACGTAGGACCGCTGCTATTCACAATATACATAAATGACCTTGTGGATGACATCGGAAGTTCACTGAGGCTTTTTGCGGATGATGCTGTGGTATATCGAGAGGTTGTAACAATGGAAAATTGTACTGAAATGCAGCGAATTGACGAATGGTGCAGGGAATGGCAATTGAATATCAATCTAGACAAGTGTAATGGGCTGAGAATACATAGAAAGAAATATCCCTAATCATTTAGCTACAATATAGCAGCTCAGCAACTGTAAACAGTTAATTTCCGGACATTATCTGGAAGTACGGATTAGGAGTGATTTAAAATGGAATGATCATATAAAGTTGATCGCCGGTAAAGCAGATGCCAGACTGAGATTCATTGGAAGAATGCTGAAGAAATGCAATCCGAAAACAAAGGAAGTGGGTTACAGTACGCTTGTTCGCCCACTGCTTGAATACTGTTTAGCAGTGTCGGATCCGTACCAGATAGAGTTGATAGAAGAGATAGAGAAGATCCAACGGAAAGCGGTGCGCTTTGTTATAGGATCATTTAGTAATCGCGAAAGCGCTACGAAGATGATAGATAGACTCCGGTGGAAGACACTGCAGGAGAGACGCCCAGTAGCTCGGTATTGGCTTTTGTTGAAGTTTAGAGAACATGCCTTCACCGAGGAGTCAAGCAGTATATTGCTCCCTCCTACGTATATCTCGCGAAGGGACGATGAAGATAAAATCAGATAGATTAGAGCCCAGTCAGAGGCATACCGACAATCCTTCTTTCCACGAACAATACGAGACTGGAATAGAAGGGAGAACCGATAGAGGTACTCAGGGTACCCTCCGCCACACAATGTCAGGTGGCTTGCGGAGTATGGATGTAGATGTAGATAGTCAGATCTTGTCCCTGCTGAGGTTGCGCAACATTGCCTGTTGTGATGTTCTCGTTAACGCCCCTCGCTGACCCATAACTGTCAGATGGGCATGTAGCCCAGCTGCTACTGAGCATTCGTGATCGCATAAATGTGCGTAATAATTAGCATAAATACGTGAAGGGGATCCACGTGTTCATTACAACATACATCACATTTTAAATCTTTGAAAATTTCTATCAGAAACGTTGTTCCAGTTAAAGCCATTTTTACTGCTATTTTTATCTTGAATTTGAGAGCCCATATTAACGTCTCACTTGGAAGAACATTGAAATTATTACGAAGGTCACTCCAAAAGAAATGCACACTATGTTTTTAAAAATCCTTCTTTTATTCTAGTTGTTTGAAAGTTTTGCAGTGTGTAGATACATCCTTTAGGACGAATATTTTCATTTCTTCACATAATTTCCAGTCCCTCTCAACTGCCTTACGCCATCTTTGAACCAACGCCTGTATACCCGCACCTGTTGGAGCCACTGTTTGGCAGCGTGCACAAGAGAGTCATCATCTTCAAACCTTGTTCCACGAAGAGAGTCTCTTATTTTCCCAACGAGATGATAGTCATATGGAACCAGGGTAGGACTGTAAGGCAGGTGTTTCAGTGTTGTCCATCCTAGTTTTGTGATCGCTTCCATGGTTTTTTGACTGACATGGGCCGTTCTATGTAATGCAACGGCAAAACATCCTGCTTTTGCCGATGTAGTCTAACACGACTCAGTCGAGCTTGAAGTTTCTTCAGTGCCGTCACATATGTATCAGAATTTATGGTGGTTCCACTTGGCACTATGTCCACAAGCAAGAGTCCTTCGGAATCGAAAAACACCGTAGGCATAACTTTTCCAGCAGAACATGTGGTTTTGAATTTTTTTTTCCTTGGGTGAATTTGCATGATGCCACTCCATTGATTGCCTCTTCGTCTTTGGTGAAAAATGATGGAGCCATGTTTCATCACATGTCACATTTCTTACAAGAAGTTCATCTCCACCATTCTCGTTGCATACGGTTTTTCTTGTTTCTTTGTGAGCCACTGTCAACATCCTGGGAACCCACTTGGCAAAAACTTTTTTTTAACGCCAACACTTTCAGTCTTCTGCAAACACTTCCTTCCCCTAGCCCGACGTAGCGTGACAATTCGTTCACTGTGATGCGTCTGTCAGCAATCACCAATTCGTTAACTCTCTGCACATTGTCTGGAGTGTGTGCAGTACGAGGCCTGCCGCTGCGAGGACAATCCTCAAAACTACCGTGTCCGCTTTCATCGCGTAACCGGCTTGCCCACCGACTAACTGTACTGCGATCGACAGCAGCATCTCCATACACCTTTTTCAACCTCTTGTGGAAGTTTCCCACTGTCTGGTTTTCACAGTACAGGAATTCTATGACAGCACGTTGCTTCTGACGAACGTCAAGTGTAGCAGCCATTTTGAAGACATGCTGTGACGGCGCCACTAGCGGGAACAGGTTGAACTAAGTTTGAAAACAAGTGGGAACGATGTATCTACACACTGTAAAACTTTCACACATGCAGAATGAAAACTGTATTTGGACGCACACAGTGGTTACGGTTACTACAAGCCACACAAGTTGAGAAACGGGGCCAAATTTCTTGTAGTTTGCTGTCGAGTTGAGATTTTCAGACACAAATGTTTTATTCATATCTTACAGAAACTAGCAGTACGGCAACAAACAGCCTTTTAAACACACCGCTAACGGCAATCATGGAATTTATACGAATACAACAATTTAAATTTTTTAAATAAAAACACAGAAGCTAGGTATACGGCAATAAATAACATTTTAAAACACGCTGTAACGCTAACCAAAGTAATTTATAGCAATACAACAATTTAAAAAAAATTTAGAACATTAGTAATCAGGCTACTAAAGTAAATACAGAACTTTGTTAATTAAGTACGGTGAGGTACTGAAACTACAAACACCGCCATTACAAAAATTAAACAGGTCTCAGCGAACACACGATTATTGGCAATAAAAGGAATTTACAAACTTAGAGGAATTTTAAAAAATTTAAACAAAAGGGCCCTGGAATATCATTAGAACATAACAGATATGACGGATCCGTGTAAGGCGACCACAAATCACCCACTCAGGGATGCTCAGGCTAGACAGAATACTGTCCAATTCAAATACGCCCGTAAACAAAATTGCTCCTCTCAGGCTTGTCACTGCATTGACTTTTAGCTAGCGGAAACTTGTTATGGCTTAACCTGCTGACAGAATTAGAGCTAACCTCGTGCAAGGAAACATTAAATCACACAGTCCTGAATTAGCGACCACATGATCAACCAACAAGAAGCGTGAATTTACTCATAACCCACAACAGAATAGCGAATCAATTAAACTGCCCAAACTACACCTCCCATCGAACAATAACGAGAGGAGGAGGAAAAATCATTGTCTTCAATTACACCGGTGCCAGGGACAGGAAACCCGGTCGCCGGAGGACACAAGGCAGAAGAGACGCTGGTTACACAAAATTATTACTTAATGTTTAAACCTTATGCTCGAACAGGCAGTACACGACCTCCGATGGCAAGGATCCACACATCCGACCGCGCACGCCTCGCCCCTGTACCCAACACGCCACGGTCACGCGACAACACGCTCTGTCACCGGAGCTCACGTCTTCTCTGCAACGTTGACGGGTAGTGACCGCTCCTTCATGTTAGGTGTCTCCTTTTTAAACTCCAATGTTGAAACGGAGGACTGAAAGAAGCTTGTAAACTTCCCACTAAGGCGAAATGAACAGCAACTACTCGTGCGGCAGTTCTGTATTCAACCAACACGCGGAGAGCTCTTCCGTCAACTCCACCCGCTCGTTACACACAACCGACATACATCACGTGGCGACTCGGTACAACCGACCACGCCTGCTTCGCGCTGGAGAGCCACTCTGCCCTCCCTTGTCCACCACACTCTCTCCGCGAGCAATGCCACTACTTCCGCTCCACCACACGAGGTTACAACCGGTCAAACATCTCACTTCCTCCATAGCAGTTTCCCGGAAGCAAAACGCAAATATCGATAATAGAGGGAAAAGACAACGAAGGAGCCACTTAATGACACACAAGATATCAAACAAACATGTCAGGGGAAGAAAAGGAAAACCAATGCAATCTAAAAACGTCCTACTTCATATCGCTCTGCAGTGTTACGCCCAAATATTTAATTGACGTGAGTGTGTCAAGCGCTACGCTACTAATGGAGTATTCAAACATTACAGGATTATTATTTCTTTTGGAATGACCCTCGTAGAAGGTAATGGTCAACAATCTTAGGTATTGCATTCCTGTTTGAATTTCATGTCTGAAAGCCATCCCAACATATGGCTCCGAATTTTCAGGTTTTATAGTGCTTGGGAACGAGCAATAATTCCAGGCCACACGACAACATAGTGTTAAGAGGGAACGTCTCAATGTTGTGCACAGTTAGTGTGAAGAGCTGTCGACAGCCTGAATAACCAGCTTTTGCAGTGCTGACCGCTGCGACCCCCGCAGGAGAAGAGTCGGTGAGGTTCTGGAAGCTGCCGACAGGGATGTGAAGCCACCCCGGCTCCAGCGCCGTGGTCACCTGCAGTAGGATTCTGGATTAACTATCCATGACTCGTACAGCCCGGTCGAGATGGTCCCACAGATTCACGATTGGGATTAATTGTGAGGAGTTTGGCGGCCAGGACTAGAGCGAACTCACCCTGGTGCTCTTAGAAGCACTGCGAGCTGTGTGACAAGCGGCATTGTCCTCCTGGTATATGCCATCGTAACGAGGGAACGTAAAACTACAGGTATACTTGCGTCAATTCATTGTGCCTTTGTAAAACAGTTAAGATCCTTAGCCGCCAGGAAGGCAACTGGCCCAGACGGTATCCCCATAAGAGTGTTGTTGTTGTGGTTTTCAGTCCTGAGAATGGTTTGATGCAGCTCTCCATGCTACTCTATCATGTGCAAGCTTCTTCATCTCCGAGTACCTATTGCAGCCTACATCCTTCTGAATCTGCTTAGTGTATTCATCTCCTGATCTCCCTCTGCAATTTTTACCCTCCACACTGAACTCCAATGCTAAATTGGTGATCCCTTGATGCTTCAGAACATGTCCCACCAACCGATCCCTTCTTCTAGTCAAGTTGTGCCACAAACTCCTCTTCTCCCAATTGTATTCAATACCTCCTCGTTAGTTATGTGATCTGCCCATCTAATGTTCAGCATTCTTCTGTAGCACCACATTTCGAAAGCTTCTATTCTCTTCTTGTCCAAACTATTTATCCTCCATGTTTCACGTCCATACGTGGCTGCACTCCATACAAATAGTTTCAGAAAAGAAGTCCTGACACTTAAATGTATACTCGATGTTAACAAATTTCTCTTCTTCAGAAACGCTTTCCTTGCCATTGCCAGTCTACATTTCATATCCTCTCTACTTCGACCATCATCTGTTATTTTACTCCCTAAATAGCAAAACTCCTTTACTACTTTAAGTGTCTCATTTCCTAATCTAATTCCCTCAGCATCACCCGACATAATTCGACTACATTCCATTATCCTCGTTTTGCTTTTGTTTATGCTCATCTTACATCCTCCTTTCTAGACACTGTCAATTCCGTTCAACTGTTCTTCCAGGTCCTTTGCTGTCTTTGACAGAATTACAATGTCGTCGGTGAACCTCTATTTTTTTTATTTCTTCTCCATTTTAAGACCTACTCCAAAATTTTCGTTTGTTTCCTTTACTGCTTGTACAAATTGTAAATAGCCTCTTGCTCCCTGTATTTTACCCCTGCCATCTTCAGAATTTGAAAGAGAGTATTCCAGTCAACATTGTCAAAAGCTTTCTCTAAGTCTACAAATGCTAGAAACATAGGTTTGCCTTTCCTTAATCTTTCTTCTAAGATAAGTCGTAGGGTCAGTATTGCCTCGCGTGTTCCAACATTTCTACGGAATCCGAACTGATCTTCCCCGAGGTCGGCTTCTACCAGTTTTTCCATTCGTCTGTAAAGAATTCACGTTAGTATTTTGCAACTGTGGCTTATTAAACTGATAGTTCGGTAATTTTCACATCTGTCAGCACCTGCTTTCTTTGGAATTATTATATTCTTCTTGAAGTCTGAGGCTATTTCGCCTGTCTCATACATCTTGCTCACCAGATGGTAGAGTTTTGTCAGGACTGGTTGTCCCAAGGCCGTCAGTAGTTCCAATGGAATGTTGTCTACTCCGGGGGCCTTGTTTCGACTCAGGTCTTTCAGTGCTCTGTGAAACTCTTCACGCAGTATCGATCTCCCAAGAGTGGTAGCAGACGCAAACGACTCAGACATAACAATTTATTCTGCTAACGAACACTTACTCTGACCCACACCTTACACACAGAGCACTGTCATGAGTCATTACAGCATTTACCGCCAGAATTGCAGTCAATTTGTGTGCGAAATAGTCTTTGTGGCGCAACAGTCTTAGCATGGAACGATGAGTCTGTAACCCACTTTGTAAAGTCGCTATATACATATTTGATGTGTAAATAATAAGCATTCCAGCACAAATGTATCTATACTGTATCGTAAGAAAAGATTAGTCAGTCCGTCTACCATTCCAAAATGGAATTTTAATGTTAGTCTTAAGTTCCGTGCAAGAACGGGTAACGTTTAGCAGCACTTGTCGAAATTGTGTGGGTTCTGCAGGTGGTTTTCGGAGCTCAAGGAAAATTTTCAGTTTATGCACGAGAGCAATTTGACGATTCCACAGAGAAGTACAAAACAGAGATTCCCTGACATCAGAAGACTGCCTGTATTACCAGATGACTGTCACCTGGTCACCGATTACCAGTTGAAAGTTGGCTAACAGTTTCGACAGGCAAGAAAACATTTAGTTTCAATATACCATAAAATTACTGATCGGATTTAATCATGTGAAAAGTTGTCATAATCTCTTCACTAAGAGTTGTTATCATATCGTAAATTCTCGAACACCATAATAGCCGCGCGGGATTAGCCGAGCGGTTTGGGCGCTGCAGTCATGCAGACCACAGCACGGTCTTATTTCAGCCTTGTGGCCGTAATAAGCCCAGTTACCTGCCCTGGTCGTTTGCATATTTTTCCGGCAGTGTGTTTGTCCCCGCCGTGTTGATGCTGTCCAGTGTATACCGAGCGAGGTGGCGCAGTGGTTAGCACATTGGACTCGCATTCGGGAGGACGACGGTTCAATCCCGTCCCCGGCCATCCTGATTTAGGTTCTCCGTGATTTCGCTAAATCGCTTCAGGCAAATGCCGGTATGGTTCCTTTGAAAGGGCACGGCCGATTTCCTTCCCTCACCCGAGCTTGCGCTTCGTCTCTAATGACCTCGTTGTCGACGGGACGTGAAACACTAATCTCCTCCTCCTCCTCCTGTCCAGCGTGGCGTGTAGTTCGACAGTCTTTTAGTTGTTTGTTCGTATTTTTTCTTAAGAGTGGTTACTGATATTCATACATGTGGTTCTCTTTTCTCCAAAGGTCTCTTTAATTTTGCTGTAGCCGCTAACTATCTTACCCCCTAGTGAGATAAGCCTCAACATCCTTACATTTGTTTTCCTGCCATCCCTGCTTAGCCATTTTGCACTTGCTGTCGGTCTCATTTTTGAGACGTCCGTATTCCTTTTTGACTGCTCCATTAACTGCATTTTTATATTTTCTCCTTTCATCAATTAAATTCAATATTTCTTCTGTCACCCAAGGATTTGTACTAGCCCTCGTCTTTTTACCTACTTGATCCTCTGCTGCCTTCAATACTTCATCCCTCAAAGCTACCCATTCTTCTCCTACTGTATTTCTTTACCCCCTCCTGTCAATTGTTCCCTTATGCTCTCCGTGAAACTCTGTACAACCTCTCGTTTATTCAGTTTATTCAGGTCCCATCTCCTTAAATTTCCACCTTTCTGCAGTTTCTTCAGTTTTAATATACAGTTCATAACCAATAGATTGTGGTCAGAGTCCACATCTCCCCCTGGAAAGGTCTTACAATTTAAAACCTGGTTCCTAAATCTCTGTCTTACCATTATATAATCTATCTGAAACCTGTCAGTATCTCCAGGCTTCTTCCATGTATACAACCTTCTTTTATGATTCTTGACCAAGTGTTAGCTATGGTTAAGTTCTGCTCTGTGCAAAATTCTTCCACGCGGCCTCCTTTTTCATTTCTTCCCCCCAATACATATTCACCTACTGCGTTTCCTTGTCTTCCTTTTCCTACAATCGAATTCTAGTCACCCATGACTATTAAATTTTCATCTCCCTTCACTATCTGAATAATTTCTTTTATCTCATCGTATATTTCTTCAATTTCTTCGTCATCTGCAGAACTAGTTGGCATATAGACTTGTACTACTGTCGTGTTCGTGGGCTTTGTGTCTACCTTGGCCACAATAATGCATTTACTATGTTGTTTGTAGTAGCTTACCCGAACTCCTACTTTTTTGTATTCGTTATAAAACCTACTCCTGAATTACCCCCCTTTGATTTTATATTTGTAAGCCTGTATTCACCTGACCAAAAGTATGGACGATAAATAGTTCGGACAAGAAGAGAATAGAAGCTTTCGAAATGCGGTGCTACAGAAGAATGTTGAAGATTAGATGGGTAGATCACATAACTAATGAGGAGGTATTGAATAGGATTGCGGAGGAGAGCAGTTTGTGGCACAACTTGACTAGAAGAAGGGCAGCAAGACAGGGTGCAGGATATCGTCGACGTGCCGCTGAGCTGAAAGTCTGCCGCTGGAGTTCTGCTATGAAATAAAGTCGGGACAAGTCGGGACGGAAGGGGAGGGGACAGGCGAGAATGCTCCGCGCGAAACAAGGGGCGTTCAGAAAGAAACGAGCTGGAGTTTGGATTGCGCAAGCCGATGAAAATAGGACAACATAGTGGAGTGTGTAACGAGGTGTGGTTCTGACCTGTGCGTGGAAGTTCACAGGCCGTCGCTAAAGTGCATGCGTGCACGTCACGTGACTATACAGAGCTAGCACAATCAATCCTCCAACGCTGTCAGCCGCGTTGCAAACAGTGATATGGAAGCTTGGCTTGGCTCTGAGCACTATGGGACTGAACATCTGTGGTCATCAGTCCCCTAGAACTTAGAACTACTTAACCTAACTAACCTAAGGACGCACATCCATGCCCGAGGCAGGATTCGAACCTTCGACCGTAGCGGTCACGCGGTTCCAGATTTAAGCGCCTAGAACCGCACAGCCACACTGGCAGGCTGATTTGGAGGCGTCAACAGAAGAGCAAAGAGGTGTTGTTCTTTTTCTGACACCGGAAGAAGTATGGGGAACAGACATTCATCGACGAATGTCACAAGTATACGGTGAATACTGCATATCCTTTGCAAGGGTCAAAGCATGGCACAGGAGCTTCAGCGAAGGACGGGTGACGTTAGCCGGTGATGCACGGTCTCAAGCACCACACTCCGTTACCGATGACATCGTCCAGCTGGTGGATGCACTCATTAACCAGGACGGCCGAGTGGAAACCATAGCCGCCGCGGTTGGATGGAGCGTCGGAAGTGTTCACACCATCATGAAGGAACGACTGTACATGCTCAAAGTCTGTGCCCAATGATTGCCCCACAGTCTTCATCCACACCAGGAAGCATGTCGAATGTCCCACTGTCTTTCTTATCTGCAGTGCTTTGCTCGAGAAGGGAATGCGTTCCTGGCACGAGTGGTGGCTGGAGATGAGTCATGGTGTCATCACTTTGAACCAGAGTCAAAACGACAAAGTCTCCAGTGGAAGCCATCCACACGAGTGCAGGAAAGGTTATGCTGAACTCCTGCTTTGACCAATATGGCCCCCTTCTGATTCACATCCTGCATTACGGGACAACAGTGAATGCCCTGCGATACTCGCAAATCTTGACCACCCTTCACTAAGCGATCAAATCAATCTCACCCGTGGGATCATTCTGCTCCATGACAGTGCAAAGCATCATATGGGCAACACAGTCGAGGCACTCCTGCAAAAATTCAAATGGGAGGCTCTCGGCCACACTCTACACTGTCCAGACCTCTCTCCCTGTGATTACACTATTTTTGGCCGCCTTAAAAAGGTTCTGAGGGGCAAACGATTCAACTCGGACCACGACGTCCTGCTGTACGTGCGGAACTGGTTAACATCGCAGCACCAGGAAATTTATGAGACAGCCATTCACCGCCTTCTGTGACAGTGGGACAAGTGTCTCGACAGCCAGGGTCAATACTTCTAACATACAGGTACTGGTTTCTGTAATAATGCCTCCGGCTAGTTTCTTTTTAAACGCCCCTTATAAAATGGTTCAAATGGCTCTGAGCACTATGCGACTTAACTTCTGAGGTCATCAGTCACCTACAACTTAGAACTAATTAAACCTAATCAACCCAAGGACATCACACACACTCATGCCCGAGGCAGGATTCGAACCTGCGACCGTTGCGGTCGCTCGACTCCAGACTGTAGCGCCTAGAACCGCACGGCCACTCTGGCCGGCCCTTATAAAATAGCTCCCCCCAACATCAACCCTAGTTGTTGGGTGGTATTGCTGGCCACAGTCAGGTTGGCATCCCACTGCTCTCCAGAGCGGTTACAGGCACTCTTCACTGGTTATCAGTTTGAAGAGGGACATCAGTAAAGACAGTTCTAATCCATTCAAAGAGATTCCAGGCTCACGGCGTCTCCGGAGTCGCTCCCAGACCACCCTGACTGTCTTCGTCCAGACAGACCGACAACCGGAGCTGATGGTGTCGGGTTTCATTTTATTTCCTCACAGGACCTCTTTGGTCGTCAGCACCGATACAGAAAAGCGGTGCGTCGACGATATTCCACACCACGTCTTCTGGTCCTTCACGGCAAGCCATCCGGGACTTACATGTCAGCAACCGTCCACGTATGGCAACAGTTTTTACTACTTAGCTTTGTGCTTGCCAAATCCTACCTTCGCGCACAAGGTCGCCGGATACCTCCACAACTGAGAACGTTTCGAACATTATAGCCAGCGCCCTCCACCCAACTACACATTTTGACAATCCAACGCTACAGCTTTCCAGAAATTAGCACGGTATGACTCAGGAAAACTTTCAAAAACTCTGTCAAGCACTGCTAAGCCAAATAACTACTTACACAGGGGTCACAGGTGGACCAATGTTTTACTGACTTTCTCAAATGGTCAGGCTCCTTCTCTTGAATAAATCATCCAGTTTTCCCGAAATTGTATTTCTAGACTGCTCTGTACATGTACATCACTTGTACTCATTTCTGTCCCATTAGGAAAATTCCTTTGTGCATTGGAGCTAGAAACTATGGATACATCATCTAAGAGCACACAAATTTCCCATAGTATATTCATGCAGTATTTGAGTATGAGAACACTTAGCGACTTCCAACAAACCTTACAGATAACTTGAAACCTTTACGACACTTCTCATTGAGTATTCTATCTATTGCTTGTCCCTTTGGCCTGCTGTTTTCGCGGGGTCGGCATGGTTACAACGGATTTGGCATGTAATTTAAATGGATTGCAGGATTCCCTTCCTGCCGCCACCACATACTGCCCGGGAGAGAAGCAGTGTATCCCAGCTGTCTGCGTCTAGTGTAAACTGTGAAATAATGTGAACGTGTTACAAATGTTCGATATGGGGCCGGCGCGCCTACGTGAGTACAAGAAGCAGCCCATTAGCGCTCTCGGCTAACCTGGTGAGTCGTTGACATCTGCTACAAAATAACGAAAGGAAAAAAATTATGGCTTACAACACTTTCGCTATTGAAGCAGTAACACTCCACCGTCAGGCATAGTGCGTTAATTTATTACATCTTTACTACGACGGTTGCCCAGAAAGTAATGCACCGCATCTTTTTCATGCTAAACGTTACGTACGTATTATTTGAAGTCTTTTGAATGAGCGTGCCAAGCTTCCATGACATCCTACAGATGCCGTAGCTGCCGGCCGCAGTGGTCTCGCGGTTCTAGGCTCGCAGTCCGGAACCGTACGACTGCTACGGTCGCAGGTTCGAATCCTGCCTTGGGCATGGATGTGTGTGACGTCCTTAGGTTAGTTAGGTTTAAGTAGTTCTACGTTCTAGGGGACCAATGACCACAGCAGTTGAGTCCCATAGTGCTCAGAGCCATTTGAACCATTTTGTAGATACCGTAGCTGCAGGACAGTTTCAAAACGGCGTCTGTGCGTTACAAGCAACACGTCGTCATTGAATTTCTGACTGCAGTGGTAGAAACTGTGGGGAATGTTGACAAACGCTTGCTCAAAGTCTATGGAGCATCCGCTGTCGACGCGAGTACAGTTAGTTGCTGGGCACGGAGGGCGAGGTGATCAGAAGACTGTTCGGTGGAGCTCCACGATTTGCTGCGGTCGGAGAGATCATACACGGCTGACGCACCTGGCATGTTGCAGCGAGCTGACGTTGTCATTCGTGAGGACAGACTGTAATATTTCTGGCTTATTCAGCCATCATATTAGGCTCCAGGAAGCTATTCCCAGGGCAGTGGAGATGTAAGAAGCATAGAGATGACGCAATGTGGGATGAAGTACCGGTGGCAGATGTTAGATTCGGTACCATACCCGTGAGAAAGACCGCCTGCGTGATGCTGCTGCTCTGTGGCTGGGTGCTGTGTTCGGCGGTAGGGTGCCAAAACGTTAAACTTTAGTTGCTATTATTAATTAAATCTGACATCCAAATTACTTCTTTTTTTAAAATAAACATCTCTCAACAGCCAGCTATCAATCAGTCATTTCAAAATTATTACAGTCAAAGTATCACTAAAACAAAAGACTAAAGATATTACTGCCGATGCAGTTCGGTGGCGTTCGGGTCACGCCTTGCTGGTTTGGCGCGCGAAGGGTCTCGGGCAGTTCCGCTCTCCAGCTCTGACCGTTCCAGTAGACAGATATGTTGTCTGTTATAGCAGTATTTGCTTCATGCAATTTTATTTACTACTGTAAGTAGGCTGTTTAGGTTTTTTATTGGTAACGCCACGTAGCGCTCTGTATGAAGATCGCTGGCTGTGCTGTGTGCAGTCTGTGGCTGGTTGGCATTGTTGTAATACTCGCCATTGTAGTGTTGGGCTGCGGCAGCTGGATGCTAACAGCGCGTAACGTTGCGCAGTTGGGGGTCAGCCGCCAGCAGTGGTGGACGTGGGGAGAGAGATGGCGTAGTTTTGAAATTTGTAAGAATTGGTGTCAGGAACTGATATATATATATATATATATATATATATATATATATATATAATGACTATTAAGGTAAATACATTGTTTGTTCTGTATTAAAATCTTTCATTTGCTAACTATGCCCATCAGTAGTTAGTGCCTTCAGTAGTTTGAATCTTTTATTTAGCTGGCAGTAGTGGCGCTCGCTGTATTGCAGTAGCTTGAGTAACGAAGATTTTTTTGAGGTAAGTGATTTTTGAAACGTATAGGTTTATGTTAGTCAGGGCCATTCTTTCGTAGGGATTTTTGGTAGTCAGATTGCGTTGCGCCAAAAATATTGTGTTTCAGTTTAAGCACAGTCTTGTATAATTGTTCAAAGGGGACGTTTCACTACAGCTCCCACCGTCGCTAGGTACAGACATGTTGTCTGTAATAGTAGTATTTGATTCGTGTAATTTTATTCTCCAGTTCTGACCGTTCCAGCAGAGAGACATGTTGTCTGTGGCAGGATGTATTTCATGTTATTTTAGCCACATATAGTGTCTGTGGAAAGATATGTTCAGTACGTTGTGATCAAGAATAGTTTCTCGTGTCTACATCAATAAAAACGCGAGTGGCATCCCAAATATAGCTTATTCGTAGCAGCAGTTCCTTGCGAAGTTAATTTCAGCCTCAAGAAAAAGAATCCACGACCTGCGTGCTGTTTCCTGCGCTGGCGACATCATCATCGTCATGAAGACAGCAGGTTAGTGAAGTGTACAGGAACTTATGTATTCCACACAGGGCAGTGGAAGCAGCTTGGCACCTCACGTGTACTGCATAAACAGTACAATTGTGCTCAGTGACACGTCATCTGCAGTAATGCAGAGGAGGCAAAGAAGGATGAAAGTATTAACACTATCTCACTTTTATTCCTTTCTTCTTGCCGTAAGACGAATTGCGACTCGTGAGTTGTCACTGCGTCTTTCAATCAGCAAAGAAATTTTGGATGCAACTATCCGCCTTCTTCGATATTCATTTTGTATGTGCTAGATGGATCTCGCGGAGTCTAACGGTGGATCAAAACAACCCTCCCCCCCCCACCCACGCCCCAGAAAAAACATTTGTCTCGATGTGTTGCAACATTTTCAAGCTGAGGGGGACGCCTTCTTGTCCCGGACTGTGACAGACGATGATAGCTTGGTTCACCATTTTGAGCCCGCAACAAACCGACAGTCGATGGAATGGTGCAATTCCCACTCCGTAAATAAGAAAAAATTCGACTTCTTCGGTCGGTAAGGACATGATCGCCGTGTTCTGGATCTGTGAAGGTAACACACACAGTGGTTACGGCTACTACAAGCCACACCACAAGTTGGGAAACGGGGCCAAATTTCTTGTAGTTTGCTGTCCAGTTGAGATTTTCACAGACAAATGTTTTATTCGTATCTTACAGAAACTAGCAGTACAGCAATAAACAGCCTTTTAAACACGACGCTAACGGCAACCAAGTAATTTATAGCAAAACAACAATTTAAAAAAGATTAAAAAGAAAAAAACACAGAAGCTAGCAGTACGGCAATAAAGAACCATTTAAAACACGCCGCTAACGGCAATCAAGTAATTTATAACAATACAACATTTTAAATTTCAAAAAACGCAGAAGCTGGCAGTACGTTAATAAACTACCTTTTAAAACATGTCACTAACGGCAAACAAAGTGATTGATAGCAATACAAAAATTTAATGAACATTAGCAAACAGGCTACCAAAGTAAATACAGAACTTTGTTAATAAAGTGCGGTGAGGTAGTGACGCTACCAACACCGCCATTAAATAAAATTAAACAAGTCTCAGCGAACACACGATTAATGGCAATAATAGGAATTTACAAACTTGGAGGAATTTTAAAAAAAATTGAACAAAAGTGCCCTGGAATATCATTAGAACATAACAGATATGGCGGACCCGTGTAAGGCGGCCACAAATCACCCACTCAGAGATGATGACAAGATATTGACCAATTTAAATACGCCCGTAAACGCAATTGCCACTATCAGGTTGGTCACTGCACCGACTTTTAGCCAGCGAAAACTTGTTATAAGATGGCTTAACTTGCTGACAGAATTAGAGCTAACATCGTGCAAGGAAACATTACACCACACAGTCCTGAATGAGCGACCACATGATCAACCAACAAGAAGCATGAATTTACTCATAACCCACGACAGAATAGCGAAACAATTAAACTGCCAAAACTACACCTCCCATCGAACAGTAACGAGAGGAGGAGGAAAAACACTGTCTTCAACTACACCGGTGCCAGGGACAGGAAACCCGGTCGCCGGAGGCCACAAGGCAGAAGAGACGCTGGTTACACAAAATTATTACTTAAAGATTAAACCTTATTCTGGAACAGGCAGTACACGACCTCCGATGGCAAGGATCCACACATCCGACCGCGCACGCCTCGCCAGCGTACCCAACACGCCACGGTCACGCGACAACACGCTCTGTCACCGGAGTTCACGTCTTCTCTGCAACGTTGACGGGTAGTGACCGCTCCTCCATGTTAGGTGTCTCCTTTTTAAACCACAATGTTGAAACGTAGGATTTAAAGAAGCTTGTAAACTTCCCACCAAGGCGAAATGAACAGCAACTACTCGTGCGGCAATTCTGTATACAACCAACCCGCGGGGAGCTCTTCCGCCAACTCGACCCGCTCGTTACACACAGCCGACATACGTCACGTGGCGACTCGGTACAACCGACCACGCCTGCTTCTCGCTGTAGAGCCACACTGGCCTCCCGTGTCCACCAGACCCTCTGCGCGCAACGCCCCTACTTCTGCACCACCACACGAAGTTACAACCGGTCAGAGATCTCACCTCCTCCATAGCAGTTTCCCGGAAGCAAAACGCAGATATCGATAGCAGAGGGAAAAGACAACCAAGCAGCCACTTAATGACAGACAACATATCAAACAAACAAGTTATGGGAAGAAAAGGAAAACCAATGCAATCTAAACACAAGGTGTAGCACGAGTCGATACACGGCTCAGCATGTTAAGTCCCACAGAGATCAGAGCCATTTGAAAGTCTGATTCTCATTGATGTGATGCCAAGAGGCCGTGTCGTTAAGTCAGACGCTTTTGTCAACACATTAACAAAACTCAAAACCCGCTTCCAGCGATTTCGGTGGCTCAACCACCCAGGAGATGTTTTGCTGCTCACGATAACGCTCGGCCCCAACAAGTCTCAGGACGGCTGAACACATCGCAAAACACGATTGCACAGTGTATCCGGATCCACGCTACAGCCTTGGCCTAGAAAATTCTTTGGGCCATTAGTGGATGCCACTCTACATCTACAACCATACTCCGCAATCTACTTGACGGTGTGTGGCGGAGGGTAGCTTGAGTACCTCTATCGGTTCTCCCTTCTATTCCAGTCTCGTATTGTTCGTGGAAAGAAGGATTGTCGGTATGCCTCTGTGTGGGCTCTAATCTCTCTGATTTTATCCTCATGGTCTACTCCGGATTTTTCTTTTGTTTCCTTTACTGCTTGCTTAGTATATAGATTGGATAACATCGGGAAGAGGCTACAACCCTGTCTCACTCCATTCCCGACCACTGTTTCCCTTTCATGCCCCTCGATTCTTATAACCGCCATCTGGTTTCTGTACAAATTGTAAATAGGTTTTCGCTCCCATGACACCTATAGAATTTGAAAGAGAGTATTCCAGTCAACATTGTCAAAAACTTCCTCGAAGTCTACAAATGCTAGGAACGTAGGTTTGTCTTTCCTTTATCTATCTTCTAAGATAAGTCATAGGGTCAGTATTGCCTCATGTGTTCCAACATTTCTACGGAATCCAAACTGATCTTCCCCGAGGTCGGCTTCTACTAGTTTTTCCATTCGTCTGTAAAGAATTCGTGTTAGTATTTTGCGGCCTTGACTTATTAAACTGATAGTTCGGTATTTTCACATCTGTCAACACCTGCTTTCTTTGGCATTTGAATTATTATATTTTTCTTGAAGTCTGAGGGTATTTCGCCTGTCTCATACATCTTGCTCACCAGATGGTAGAGCTTTGTCAGGACTGGCTCTACCAACGCTGTCAGTAGTTCTAATGGAATGTTGTCTACTCCCGGAGCATTGTTGCGACTCAGGTCTTTCAGTGCTCTGTCAAACTCTTCACGCAATATCATATCTTCTGTTTCATCTTCATCCTCTTCCATTTCCATAATATTGTCCTCAAGAACATCGCCTTTGTATAGACCCTCTATATACTCCTTCCACCTTTCTGCTTTCCCTTCTTTGCTTAGAACTGGGTTTCCATCTGAGCTCTTGATATTCATACAACTGGCTCTCTTTTCTCCAAAGGTCTCTTTAATTTTCGTGTAGGCAGTATTTATCTTACCCCTAGTGATATAAGCCTCTACATCCTTACATTTGTCCTCTAGCCATCCCTGCTTAGCCATTTTGCGCTTCCTGTCGATCTCATTTTTGAGACGTTTGTATTCCTTTTTGCCTGCTTCATTTACTGCATTTTTATATTTTCTCCTTTCATCAGTTAAATTAAATATTTCTTCTATTACCCAAGAATTTCTACTGGCCCTCGTCGTTTTACCTACTTGATCCTATGCTGCCTTCACTACTTCATCCCTCAGAGCTACTACCCATTCGTCTTCTCCTGTATTTCTTTCCCTCATTCTTGTCAATTGTTCCCTTATGCTCTCCCTCAGTCGCGTAATTTTATATAATTCTCATTAAGTTAAAAAAAAATTGTTGAAGAAAAAAAATGCAATACATTATTTTCCGGGCAACCCTCCTAGTAACTCTATTCGCAACATAATTAGCTATGCTGGATCTTGAGCCATCTAAAGTTACCTGCTTAGCCAGCCCGAAATACTTTTTTTCTAAAACTTCTGGATAGCAAGTGGGATGTAGAGACTCACTGTCGTACATTTGCAAACGAATCGAGCCTCACTTTTATTCCTTCAACAATTTACAAAATGTGGCAACGGACACCTAGCCAAAACACAAGCACGGGATTTAGGATCCTGCATTACTGCCCCGCTGCTACTATTAATCGCATTTCAAATGAAGATAAGTGGATCTGAGCACGTAAACAAAATTTACCCGGGGTGCATTTTCTGGCTGATTAGTCGCCGCGACACGGCTGTGCCATCGTGTCTGTAAACGGATTGTCGGAGCGGCGGGGGTGCAAATGGCTGCTCGCTGCGCACGTCAGCGGAGGTCAGCGCTGGGCAGCGCCTGCTGCTGACGGAGAGGCCGCCAGATCGTGTCCCTCGGTCCTCCCTCTCCCCCCCCCCCCCCCCCCTCACCCCCTCTTTCCCTCCAAGCCCCACGCCGTACGCCGTAATGCAATCGCCGCTGCGCGCAATGCGATTTCCCACTGCTGCTGCTGACGCAGCCGCGTATTCACTGCAGAGATTGGTGTCCGTAAAGCGTCGCGCGGAACGGCACTGGGTGGTGTGTAAACTGAGCATCTCTATCAGTAAAGAACGAAAACCGTCACCCCATCTTCTACTCCCACGGCGTCTGCGGAGAGCAACCATTCGATTTACTGTGACTAGAGTACACAACATTTCATTAAAACTACTGATAGCCTTGGGAGAGCCAGTCCAGGCAAACTCTACCATCTTGTGAGCAAGATGTATGAGACAGGCGAAATACCCTCAGACTTCAAGAAGAATATAGTAATTCCAATGCCAAAGCAAGCAGGCGTTGACAGATGTGAAAATAACCGAACAATCAGTTTAATAAGCCACAGCTGCAAAATACTAACGCCAATTCTTTACAGACGAATGGAAAAACTAGTAGAAGCCGACCTTGGGGAAGATCAATTTGGATTCCGTAGAAATGTTGGAACACGTGAGGCAATACTGACCCTACGACTCATCTTACAAGAAAGATTAAGGAAAGGCAAACCTACGTTTCTAGCATTTGTAGACTTAGAGAAAACTTTTGACAATGTTGACTGGAATACTCTCTTACAAATTCTAAAGGTGGCAGCGGTAAAATACAGGGAGCGGAAGGCTATTTACAATTTGTGCAGAAACCAGATGGCAGTTATAAGAGTCGAGGGACATGAAAGGGAAACAGTGGTTGGGAATGGAGTGAGACAGGGTTGTAGCCTCTCCCCGATGTTATTCAATCTGTATATTGAGCAAGCAGTGAAGGACACAAAAGAAAAATTCGGGGTAGGTATTAAAACCCATGGAGAAGAAACAAAAACTTCGAGGTTCGCCGATGCCATTGTAATTCTGTCAGAGACAGCAAAGGACTTGGAAGAGCAGTTAAATGGAATGGACAGTATCTTGAAAGGAGGATATAAGATGAACTTCAACAAAAGCAGAACAAGCATAATGGAATGTAGTCGAATTAAGTCTGGTGATGCTGAGGGAATTAGATTAGGAAATGAGACACTTATAGTAGTAAAGGAGTTTTGCTATTTGTGGAGCAAAATAATTGATGATGGTAGAAGTAGAGAGGATATAAAATGTAGACTGGCAATGGCAGAAGAATGTTGAAGATTTGATGGCTAGATCACATAACTAACGAGGAAATATTGAATAGAATTGGGGAGAAGAGGAGTTATGGCACAACGTGACAAGAAGAAGGGACCGGTTGGTAGGACATGTTCTGAGGCATCAAGGGATCACCAATTTAGCATTGGAGGGCAGTGTGGAGGGTAAAAATCGTAGATGGAGACCAAGAGATGAATACACTAAGGAGATTCAGAAGGACGTAGGTTGCAGTAGGTACTGGTAGATGAAGAAGCTTGCACAGGATAGAGTAGCATGGAGAGCTGCATCAAACCAGTCTCAGTACTGAAGACAACAACAACAACAACAACGACGACGACGACGACGAAGTCTTTCGCGACGGAGTCCTTGCTTACAAAATTTCTTGGTTTACTTGCCTCGTCAATAAACAGGGTCCCACAGCAGCACTTAGCAGCAAGACAGGGGAGCTACTGAAGAACTCTGGCCTCCCAGAAGAACTAGTCGAGAATCTACGACCAAGAGCACCAAGGTCACCCAGGTCGTATGGTCTACCCAAAGTCCATAAGGATGGGGTCCCGTTGAGACCTATTGTTACTGCTATTTTGTCTCCTACATATCGGTTGGCAAAATACTTAACCAAATTATTAGCACCTGTAGTCGGCCACTGTAGCCATCATATTAATAACTCAAAAATGTTTGTTGACATCATAAAGCAGATGAGGAGAGGTCCGAATGACATCATGGTAAGCCTAGATGTGGTCTCTTTGTTTACAATGGTACCGGTGGAAGATACGTTCAAACTGTTGGCTTCCCATTTCTCTCCTGAAATACTGAAGTTATTTCGACATACTTTGACAACCACCTGTTTTTTGTATGGTGGAAAATATTATGAAATGACTGACGGTACAGCCATGGGTTCGCCATTGTCACCAGCCATAGCTAACTTCTTCATGGAGGATTTCGCAGAACGAGCGTTGAATGCTCCCTTACGTCCATCCTGCTTCTTCAGGTATGTTGACGATACATTTTTAATCTGGCCACATGGCAATGAGGCACTGCAGCAGTTTGTTGATCATTTGAATGGTATATATCAGAACATACGATTTACAGTGGGGGTGGAGAAGGATGGCAAGTTGCCGTTCTTAGATGTGCTGGTGGAGTGAAAATCAGATGGACGTCTCGGGCATTCTGTGTACAGAAAACCGACGCATACCGATTTATATACAAACGCGCGTAGTTTTCACCACCCAACTCAGAAGAGAGCTATGCTGAATACCTTGGTACACAGAGCAAGGACTATTTTGGATAAGGATCATCTCGGCTCCGAGATTTATGGATTTTCCGATCGTGATATCAGATCTACTCTGGCGAAGAAACCAAGGAAGGACGCGATTCGAACAGATCAAGAGGACCAACACATTGCGCGGCTACCATTCTGCTGTGTAACGAAGAGCAAGATCGGCAGAGTCCTGAGCCGGCAGGGAATCAGACCAGTCTTCCGGCCACTCAGGAAGATTAAGGAGATGTTGCGACCCGTGAAAGATAATCTTGAATCTTGGCCTGAGAGTACCGGGAATTTACAGCATTCCTTGTGAGTGTGGGAAAAATTATGTGGGCCAGGCTATAAGAACTGTTGCCGATCGCTGTGTGGAACATTAACGTCACCTGAAATACAGGTATGTAGAAAAATCAGCGATGGCTGAGCACAGTTTGTTAAAAAAACATAAGATTTTGTTCTATGAAACAACAATACTGCTCACGCTTCAAACTATTGGGACTCTGTCGTCAGGGAAGCAGTTGAAATTAGACTATGTCAAAATAATTTCAACAGAGACTCCGGTTATGCACTCAGCAATGCATGGAAGCCCTCAATTGATAAAGAAAGAGCGCAGACGGTGACTTCTTACATTCCTCGCAGTTCTCCGCCTGTTGAGATGTATGGCGCTGCAAGCAACGATGGACAAAGCGCGCAAACAAAATCTATGGATATAGAGGCCAATGAGAAGCCTTCTACAGCTTATAAAAGCGGAAGCCTCACCGCTGCACGACAGTCAGTTTTACCCCTGACGAAGATGACGGAGGTAGTCATCGAAAGCTTGGAATGTCATCCAAATTTGACGCGGCAAGTAAACCGAGAACTTTTTATGCACTTGATTTACTGTATTTCATAAAATTAGCCTGGGAGCGAGTAGGATTCGCGCACTAAGATATCCATGCAAATTAACATCCATATCTACATGATTACTCTCCCAGTTAACTGCCTGGGGGAAGCGTTCACCGAACCTACGAGCTACTCCTCAACCAGTCCTCTCTCGAACAGCACACAGGAAAAAAGGACACTTAAATCTTTCCATGTGAGCTCTGATTTCTCTTATTTTACCACACTGAAGAGCAAAAGATACTGGTACACCTGCCTAATACCGTGTGGGACCCCTACGAGTACGCAGAAGTGCCGCAGCACCTGGAGGGAACTGACACCAAGAATTATACCACATCTACATCTACATCCGTACTTCGCAAGCCACCTGGCGGTGTGTGGTGGTGGGTACTTTCAGTACCTCTGTCGATTCTCCCTACTATTCCAGTCTCGTAGTGTTCGTGGAAAGAAAGATTGTCGGTATGCCTCTGTGTGGGCTCTAATCTCTCTGATTTTATGCTCATGGTCTCTTAGCGAGATATACGTAGGAGGGAGCAATATACTGCTTGACTCCTCGGTGACACTATTCTCTCGAAACTTCAACAGTAGGCCGTACTGAGCTACTGAGCGTCTCACCTGCAGTCTTCCACTGGAGTTTATCTATCATCTCCGTAACGCTTTCGCGATTACTAAATGATCCTGTAACGAAGCGCGCTGCTCTCCGTTGGATCGTCTCTATCTCTTCTATCAACCCTACGTGGTACGGATCCCACACTAGTGAGCAGTATTCAAGCAGTGGGTGAACAGGTGTAATGTAACTTACTTCCTTTGTTTTCGGATTGCATTTTCTTAGGATTCTTCCAACGAATCCCAGAGATTCTGTGTCATATCGCTCGTGCGCCGATTACAACACCACGGTCAAACCTTGATAACCTGCCATTGCAGCAGCAGTAACCGATCTAACAACTGCTCCAGACACTCGTCTTCTATAGGCGTTGCCGACCGCAGCACCGCATACTGCCAGTTTACATATCTCTGTATTTGAATACACATGCCTTTACCAGTTTTTTTGGAGCTTCATTGTATAATGATCATTCCGCACTATGTACTCGTAGCTGGGCACCAACAATATGTTTTCACACTCTGAGGACAAAGCTGATGACTGTCACTTCGTGAGAAGATCCTGCTGGAACGAAAAGCGCTTTTCTTTGATGTTTGGCACCCCAATTCACGTGTCATGTCCGTGGCCCTCTCTCCCCTATTTGGCGATAGTGCAAAACGAGCTGCCCTTCTTTGAACTTTTGCGATGTCTTCCTTCAATCCTGTCTGATACGGATCCTACATCACCCAGCAACGCTCCTGAACAGGACGTACAAGCGTAATGTAGGCAGACGCTTTAGGTCATATATTGAATGAAATTTTCACTCTGCAGCGGAGTGTGCGCTGATATGAAACTTCCTGGCAGATTAAAACTGTGTGTCCGACCGAGACTCGAACTCGGGCCTTTGCCTTTCGCGGGCAAGTGCTCTACCAACTGAGCTACCGAAGCACGACTCACGCCCGGTACTCACAGCTTTACTTCTGTTAAGTTTGGAAGGTAGGAGACGAGATACTGGCAGAAGTAAAGCTGTGAGTAACGGGCGTGAGTCGTGCTTCGGTAGCTCAGTTGGTAGAGCACTTGCCCGCGAAAGGCAAAGGTCCCAAGTTCGAGTCTCGGTCGGGCACACAGTTTTAATCTGCCAGGAAGTTTCAGGTTATATATTATTCCGTAAGGGTTCTGCCAATAAACCACACTCTTTGGTCTGCTTTACCCACTACAGAACCTAAGTGACCATTCCAACTTAACTTATCCTTCACTTTAATCCCGAAAAATTTACTTTAATTCGCTGCCTTTAGGTTTGTGCGATTTATCATGTAACCGAAATTTGGCGGATTCCCTGTGGGACTCATGTGGATGAATACACATTTTTCACTCGCCACTTTTCGCTAGATACAGATATCTTGTCTAAATCGTTTTGGAATTTCTTTTAATCATCTGATGCTTTGTAAAATGGTGAATGACAGCTCATGTGCAAACAATGTAAGTGTGCTACTCAGATTGTCTCTTAAATCGCTTAGGTAGATCAGGAAGAGCAGAGGACGTACAACACTTCCTTGTGGAATGTCATATATTACTTCTGTTTTACTCCATTAATTTCCTTCAGTTACTACGAACTGTGAACTCTCTCACAACAAATAACGAATATAGTCGCACAACTGACACGGTAGACCACAAGCACACAATTTGGACAGAAGTCGCTTGTGAGTTACGGTGTCAAAAGCCTTCTGCAAATTTCTAAATATGGAATCAATAGGACATCTCCTGTCCACAGATTTTATTACTTCGAGAGAATAAAGTGATAATTGTGTTTCATAAAAGCGATATTTTCTGAACCCGTGTCGGTTGTTTGTCGACAAATCGTCTTCTTCAAGATATAATGTTCGAACACAGTGTATGTTTCAAACTCCAACTGCAAAATAAACGTTAGCGGCATAGATCTGAAAATCAACGACTTCCTTTCTTTGGTATTTGTTAGACTTGAGGAACTTTCCAGTCTTTAGTTACTGATGATTCTATCAGCGGTAGGCTATATACGATTGCTAAATATGGAGCTATTGTATCAGCATTCTCTGAAAGCAACCCAACTGGCCTACAGTCTGCGCCGGAGGCCTTGCTCCATTGATTTAAGCTGCTTCGCTACAATGGGGATGTCTACTTCTACATCTACATCTACATTATACTCCGCAAGACACCCAACGGTATGTGGCGGAGGGCACTTAACGTGCCACTGTCATTACCTTCCTTTCCTGTTAGTCGCGTGTGGTTCGCGGGAAGAACGACTGCCGGAAAGCCTCCGTGAGCGCTCGAATCTCTCCAATTTTACATTCGTGATCTCCTCGAGAGGTATAAGTAGGGGAAGCAATATATTCGATACCTCATCCAGAAACGCACCCTCCCGAAACCTGGACAGCCAGCTACACCGCGATGCAGAGCGCTTCTCTTGCACAGTCTGCAACTTGAGTTTGCAAAACATCTCCGTAACGGTGTCGCGCTTACCAAATAACCCTGTGACGAAACGCGCCACTCTTCTTTGCATATTCTCTATTTCCTCCGCCAACCCGATCTGGTACGGATCCCACACTGACGAGCAGTACTCAAGTATAGGTCGAACGAGTGTTTTGTAAGCCACCTCCTTTGCTGATGGACTACATTTTCTAAGGACTCTCCCAATGAATCTCAACCTGGCACCCGGCTTACCAACAATTAATTTTATATGATCATTCCACTTCTAATCGTTCCGCACGCATACTCCCAGATATTTTACCGAAGTAACTGCTACCAGTGTTTGTTCCGCTATCATATGATCATACAATAAAGGATCCTTCTTTCTATGCATTCGCAATACATTACATTTGTCTATGTTAAGGGTCAGTTGCCACTCCCTGCACCAAGTGCCTATCCGCTGCAGATCTTCCTGCATTTCGCTACAATTTTCTAATGCTGCAACTTCTCTGTATACTACAGCATCATCCGCGAAAAGCCGCAAGGAACTTCCGACACTATCTACTAGGTCATTTATATATATTGTGAAAAGCAATGGTCCCATAACACCCCCTTGTGGCACGCCAGAGGTTACTTTAACGTCTGTAGACGTCTCTCCATTGAGAACAACATGCTGTGTTCTGTTTGCTAAAATCTCTTCAATCACGCCACACAGCTGGTCTGATATTCCGTAGGCTCTTACTTTGCTTATCAGGCGAGAGTGCGGAACTGTATCGAACGCCTTCTGTAAGTCAAGGAAAATCGCATCTACCTGGGAGCCTGCATCTAATATTTTCTGGGTCTCATGAACAAATAAAGCGAGTTGGGTGTCACACGATCGCTGTTTCCGGAATCCATGTTCATTCCTATAGAGTAGATTCTGGGTTTCCAGAAACGACATGATACGCGAGCCAAAAACATGTTCTAAAATTCTGCAACAGATCGACGTCAGAGATATAGGTCCATAGTTTTGCGCATCTGCTCGACCACACTTCTTGAAGACTGGGACTACCTGTGCTCTTTTCCAATCATTTGGAACCTTCCGTTCCTCTAGAGACTTGCGGTACACGGCTGTTAGAAGGGGGGCAAGTTCTTTCGCGTACTCTGTGTAGAATCGAATTGGTATCCCGTCAGGTCCAGTGGGCTTTCCTCTGTAAAGTGATTCCAGTTCCTTTTCCAAAATCCAACTTCTAAGTTACTCATGTTGGCAGTTGTTCTTTGTTCAAATTCTGTGATATTTACTTCGTCTTCTTTGGTCAAGGAATTTCAGAGAATCATAATTAGTAACTCTGCTTTAGTGACACTGTCAAGAGTAACATCATCATTGCTATCGCGCAGTGAAGGTATCGATCATGTTTTTCCACTGATGTACTTTACATTAGATCAGAAACTCTCCGGATTTTTCTGCCTGATTTAGTGTCAGATTTTGGTTGTGGGAAGTGTTGAAAGCATGTCGCATCGAAGTTCGTGCAACATTTCGAGCTTTTCTAAAAATTAATTATGTATTTTGCAGCTCATCTATTCGGGGAAGCCAGAGTCTGGACCATTTTTGTGTGTTATCGACATTGGTACTGGCGAGGACTTGGTTCCAGGGATTCCAAAATTTTCGAGACTATTTCAGTTTTAGTAATATACAGGGTGTCCGAAAAGTCTTCCCTGAATACATAAATTGATAACTCAGGCTAGAAGTAAGATACAAATATGAAACTGGTGTCTAATTGTTTACAAACTATCAAAGTTCTTTTTTTTTTACGTATCAGTCAACTTCCACATGAGCATCCTTGGTAGCCTGTAGCACATCTAGGCGATATTCAATTTTCGTACACACATTAGCCAACATCACTGGAGGGATCGATTCAACGACTGCGGCTATCCGTTGCCGCAGGGTTCCAAGATCTGGTACACGTGTTCCGTAGACCTCGTCCTTGACATAACCCCATAAGAAGAAGTCTAATGGGGTTATGTCAGGAGAGCGTGGAGGCCAAACCGTTGGCCCATCACGACCAATCCATCACCCAGGAAAGGTGATACTGAAGTAGCTGAGGAACAGCATACAGTTACAACATGTCCAGATACACTGTAGGTGCGAAGAAGATTGGCCCCATAATTCGATCGTGGAATAGCGCGCACCAAACATTCACCTTTGGACTGCCTCTAGTGCACTCCATGACCTCGCCAGGGGGTTGTGAACCCCTATGTGCACATTATGGCGATTCAGTACTCCACTGACAAAACAGGTTGCTTCGTCGGAAAAGGCAATTCGTCTGAGATAACCATCATCACCCTCAATACGCTATAGCACTTCGACCGCAAAGTCGTATCGACGTGTACTGTCATTGGGCAACAAGGCCTGAACGATTTGCACTTTGTATGCACGAAACAATGAACGTTTGTTTAAAATGTCATGGAGAGAGCTTTTTGGCATCTGATCACCGATTTCTTCGGACTTCGCAGAAAAGACTGCCTTACAGCTTCCACCCTGTCTGCTGAGGTTCTTGGCCGACTAGACCTCGGAAGGTCAGCAACCGATCCTGTGTTCTTGAACCTCTCATACCAGGCTTTAATGCTCTTGACATCACGTGGATTCCTTCCAAATGTTGTCTGGAAGTGTGTCTGCACTGTGGTTGATGATCGTGTCTCATGGTGCCACAGGACACACTGTGCCTTCTCCTGATTGGTTAACATGGCTTCTTGGGCACTGCACCTCATCCACTACTTACGTACTGCGAACCTAAGACAGAAAAAAAATTTGGTAGTTGTTAACAATTCGATACAAGTTTCATATTTGTATCTTACTTCTATCCTGAGTTGTCAATTTATGTAATCAGAGAAAGTCTTTTCGGACACCCTGTAAATGTGAGATAAACCCTTACAGGGGAGAGCCGACCATTGTCATAATAACCAGTAGCTCTCCATTCGGGCTGATTGGGTAGTAAAAGTCAGACATCAGGTGAGGGGGGTTTCAGTTCCTCGTGTTTCGGAATTTATCCATCATTAAATATTGAGGAGTGATTATTGCAGGTACATATGGTGTCGTGCGTGAGATAAAACATTCGCAAGACTAGTCTGCGACATTTTGTTTCACATAGAATTTGAAACGCCATATGTGCACGCAGCAGCCGCTCCTGGATATCTAACGATGATGGATAAATTCCAAAGCGCATTACATGACCAATAAAGTCGTTCCTTGCCTGATGTTTGACTTTCACCATTGACACCCAGTCAGGCCGAATGCAGAGCTACTAATTGTATTGTTTCATGTTTTGTAAGTAGGCTATTTAGGTTTTCTTATTAGTAACGCCACATAGCGCTCTGTATAAAAAATCACTCGCTGTGCTGTGCGCAGTCTGTGGCTAGTTTGCATTGTTGTCTGGCATTGTAGTGTCGGGCAGCGGCAGCTGGATGCTAACAGCGCGTAGCGTTGCGCAGTTGGAGGTGAGCCGCCAGCAGTGGTGGACGTGGGGAGAGAGATGGCGGAGTTTTGAAATTTGTAAGAACTGATGTCATGAACTATCATATATATTATGACTATTAAGGTAAATACATTGTCTGTTCTGTATTAAAATCTTTCTTTTGCTAACTATACCTATCAGTAGTTAGTGCCTTCAGTAGTTTGAATCTTTTATTTAGCTGGCAGTAGTGGCGCTCGCTGTATTGCAGTAGCTTGAGTAACGAAGATTTTTGTGAGGTAAGTGATTTGTGAAACGTATAGGTTAATGCTAGTCAGGGCCATTCTTTTGTAGGGATTATTGAAAGTCAGATTGCGTTGCGCTAAAAATATTGTGTCAGTTTAAGCACAGTCGTGTATAATTTTACAATGGGGACGTTTCAGTTTGATGCCCGATAAGAAACGACAAAAGAAATAATTTTTTCGTGTGGTAAACTAACCATTGTCGGCTTTTTCCTTTACTTCTGTTGTGAAACCTTACTTCTTGCCAAATTCCACGATTCTACGTCAACGGGAAGTACCCTATAGAATTTAATGTGTGACTTTAGTTTGTGAGTATTAAAATATGTTACGTAAATGTCCATATCTTTTGACTGCATTAACTTAGAAGCTCAATTTTTTTAGACCAGCGATGGACCAGAGGCTGTAGTATGTGCCATGAATATCAACTTGATCCGTCTACCCGTGCCTACGAGAACGGTGCCTAAACAGATGGAGGAACAGACACAAACTGATAAGAAATCACTAATTTTCGTGTGATCTGATGAAAAATTTACAGTTTTATGATTTTTTCTTTTGGTTTCTAAGACGTTTATATTTCTATTGTTTATTGTCAAATCACAATTTATGAAAGATGTTTATATTTTATTAATAGGATTAAGTAGGAATAATTAATGTTTGTCATGTTGGAAATAATTGTGGTAGCAGGGAATGTCTGCACCCAAGCTTTGTTGACAAGAGAGACCGCAAATTGATACAGTTTTAAAAAGGGCGGGAGAGACTGCGCATGGATACATTTTAAGAAAAGAGCGGGAAAGACCGCGTATTGATACATTTTGTAATGGTAGCTGGGATTGTCTGCACCTGAAAGCATTGTTAGCAGGATAGACGGCACTTTAGCGTTCGTAGGAAGTCGGTAGTAAGCGAGAAGTAAAGCGAGTCGGTATCAGGTCTGAAGCGAGCGGTTGAGAAGAGCGGTGTGCATGCCAACCACCAGCTAAGATTTACAAGAGATTATAAACGGATGTACAGAGACATCAGCTAACTATTATAATAAGAGAAACTAATATTATTGAATTAATTTTTTGAGAAACTCAAGACTACTGAAGGTATGTTTGCGCATTGCTAGTTGTAAGATTATTGTAAAAAGTAAGTCCCATTTGAACGTTTGTAAAATCATTTCATTCAGAATATAATTAGCTTTTGCCAGCAATATTGCATTTATAATTATAATCCATCCCAAAAACCATCAACGTAAAACTTCGCAAAATTTTATTGTTGACAAGAGAAAGTTTAACTATGAATTACGTAATTTCAGTCAAATTAACTATAGAATAACGTCAGTTTTGCTATTAAAGAATAATGTCAGCTTTCGTAATAAATGCAGCCACTTGTTATGAAAGTCCTCCAGCAGCTAATAGAGTATAGTAAAACAGAGTAAGTATATTCATGTCGCAGTTCGATGTAACAGTAAGATGGCTATCCAGTAACAGTAAAAAAGGTAAGGAACAGTTTTGTGGTTATTGCAGATAGCAACTGAGGGCCACGACACAGTTGTTTCGTCGAAATAATCAGAAAATCACTTTTAATAAGCAGCAATTAAATTTGTATGCGAAGATAGAGAAAGAGGATAAATATCAAAGGGAAGATTTCATTTGTTATTATTAAGCAAGAGATAGAAATGCAAAGAAAATGTTACATAGTTTGTTGTAAAAGGGAAGGTTATCAATAACACAAGAGGTCTAGAGGAGACGGGTAGGTTTCAGGTTGTAATGTGAAACCTCTTTTCTTTTTGCAAATTTCATGATTCTAGGTCAACTGGGAGCACAATATAAGCTTTGATGACTGAGTTTTCAAGTAATAAAATGTATGACATGTATGTACGTATCTTTTGATTGTATTACAACCTTCAGGCCTTAATATATGACACAAATTTCAACTTCTTACGTCCACTTGTTCCTGGAAAAAAGGGTTTTAGCAGTCGCACAGACAGACGGACGGATATGAAAGTAATCCTATAATGGTTCCGTTTTTACCGATTAAGGTACCGATAATCCTTCAAAACCTGTACAGAAAGACGGAGATTGGAATACATCCAACAAATAATTGAGGACGTAGGTTGCAAGTGCTACTCTGAGATGAAGAGGTTGGCACAGGAGAGGAATTCGTTTTGGATTGCACCAAACCATCTTGAAGACTGATGAATCAAAAAAATCATTCCCCGAGTCTAAAAATTTAATACTCTGTCTTAATCTACACTACTGGCCATTAAAATTGCTACACCAAGAAGAAATGCAGATGATGAACGTGTATTAATTGGACAAATATAATATACTAGAACTAACATGTGATTACATTTTCACGCAATTTGGGTGCATAGATCGTGAGAAATCAGCACCCAGAACAACCGCCTCTGCACGTAATAACGGCCTTGATACGCCTGGCCATTGAGTCAAACAGAACTTTGGTGGCGTGTACAGGTACAGCTGCCCATGCAGCTTCAACACGATACCACAGTTCATCAAGAGTAGTGACTGGTGTATTGTGACGAGCCAGCACAGATCTGGAGAATATGCTGGCCAGGGCAACAGTCGAACATTTTCTGTATCCAGAAAGGCCCGTACAGGACCTGCAACATGCTGTCGCGCATTATCCTGTAAATGTAGGGTTTCGCAGGGATCGATTAGGGGGTAGAGCCACGGGTCGTAACACATCTGAAATGTAACGTCCACTGTTCAAAGTGACCGAGACGTATAACCAACGGCACCCCATACCATCACGCCGGGTGATACGCCCGTATGGCGATGACGAATACACGCTTCCAATGTGCGTTCCCCGCTATGTCGCCAAACACGGATGCGACGATCATGATGCTGTAAATAGAACGTGGACTCATCCCAAAAAATGGCGTTTTGCCATTCGTGCACCCAGGTTCGTCGTTGAGAACACCATTGCAGGCGCTCCTGTCTGTGATGCAGCGTCAAGACAACCGCAGCCATGGTCTCCTAGTTGATAGTCCATGCTGCTGCAAACGTCGTCGAACTGTTCGCGCAGATGGTTGTCGTGTTGGAAACGTCCCCATCTGTTGACTCAGGGATCGAGACGTGGCTGCACGATCCGTTCAGCCATGCGGATAAGATGCGTGTCATCTCGACTGCTAGTGATACGAGGCCGTTGAGATCCAACACGGCGTTCCGTATTACTCTCCTGAACCCACCGATTCCATATTCTGCTAACAGTCATTGGATCTCGACCAACGCGAGCAGTGATGTCGCGATACGATATATTGCAATCGCGATAGGCTACAATCCGACCTTTATCAAAGTCGGAAACGTGATGGTACGCATTTCTCCTCCTTACACGAGGCATCACAACAACGTTTCACCAGGCAACGCCGGTCAACTGCTGATTGTGTATGAGAAATCGGTTGGAAACTTTCCTCATGTCAGCACGTTGTAGGTGTCACCACCGGCGCCAACCTTGTGTGAATGCTCTGAAAAGCTAATTATTTGCATATCACAGCATCTTCTCCCTGTAGGTTAAATTTCGCGTCTGCAGCACGTCATCTTTGTGGTGTAGCAATTTTAATGGCCAGTAGTGTACATTATATTCATGGTCTCACGCCAGCCAGTCAAGTATTAAAGTTAGAAACTGCATATACCTCGAGGGTCTTGAGAAAGTATAACTCGGGGTGCGCAAATTACCCAGATTATAATCATCTAGTATTTGGGAATGAGCTCGCTTACCGACGTCCAATAAACTTTACGCTTTATTTCAAACATTTCCTAGACTTTTTCTCACTGAGCCTACTGAATCTCCACTGTTCATGAAAGTAAAACTTCAGTATCAGCCATGTCTTTTTAATTTATTACTTCTTTAATACTCTTTTTGGATCAAATTTCGTAGACGGTATCTGCATATACCACCAATTGTACCTTCAAAATTATACCGTTGCATTGCACATAGTTCAGAGGATACAAGGTTACAATTATTGAACTATATGAAATAAAATAGTCTTGTCTTCTGAACGACTTCCTTTAGGACGTTCAAACTGCACCATTGTCCGCAGGGCATGATGGGATTTAGTATTCGCATGCATCGTTTGTTTTGGCGACGAAACCCACTTTCATCTGGATGGCTTCGTCAACAAGCAAAACTGGCGAATTTGGGAGACTGAGAATCCGCATTTCGTGAATTCTACATCTACATCCATACTCCGCAGGCCACCTGACGGTCTGCGGCGGAGGGTACTTTGTGTACCTCTATCGGTTCTTCCTTCTATTCCAGTCTCGTATTGTTCATAGAAAGAAAGATTGTCGGTATGCCTCTGTGTGGGCTCTAATCTCTCTGATTTTATCCTCATGGTCTCTTCGCGAGATATACGTAGGAGGAAGCAATATACTGCTTGACTCCTCGGTGAAGGTATGTTCTCGAAACTCCAACAAAAACCCGTAGCGAGCTACTGAGCACCTCTCCTGCAAAGTCTTCCAGTGGGGTTCATCTATCATCTCCATAAAGCTTTAGCCATTACTAAATGCTGCTGTAACGAAGCGCGCTGCTCTCCGTTGGATTTTCTCTATCTCCTCTATGAACCTTATCTGGTACGGATCTCACACTGGTGATCAATATTCAAGCACTGGGCGAACAAGTCTCTACACCTTCAACAGGCCTCTATGTGATGTGCGAAGTTTAGTCACTGAATAATCTGTGCAAATTTTCTTCAAACGCACGGTGACTACCGTACGGTACGTGAAGGTTTTGGAAGATGATTTCATCCCCATTATCCTGGTCTCGACAAGATGTAGTTTATGCAAAACGGACCTCAGCCCTTTCGAAGCATGAGAGTGTTGGATGTCCTGGAGGAGCAGTTTCGCGACCGCATTCTGCCTCTGGGCCCACTTGCATGGGGTTCGATGGGCCACCATATTCTCTGGATCTGAACACATACGACTCCTTTTTGTGGGGTTATATTAAAGACAAGATGTACAGCAGTAAACCAAAACTCATTGCTGAGCTGAAAACAGCTATTCAGGGGAATGAGATTTGCACTCTGCAGCGGAGTGTGCGCTGATATGATACTTCCTGGCAGATTAAAACTGTGTGCCGGACCGAGACTCGAACTCGGGACCTTTGCCTTTCGTGGGCAAGTGCTCTACCACCTGAGCTACCCAAGCACGACTCACGCCCCGTCCTCACAGCTTTACTTCTGCCAGTACCTCGCATCCTACCTTCCAAACTTTACAGAAGGTCTCCTGCGAACCTTGCAGAACTAGCACTCCTGAAAGAAAGGATATTGTGGAGACATGGCTTAGCCACAGCCAGGAGACGGGGGTACTGGCAGAAGTAAAGCTGTGAGGACGGGGCGTGGGTCGTGCTTGGGTAGCTCAGTTGGTAGAGTACTTGCCCGTGAAAGGCAAAAGGTCACGAGTTCGGGTCTCGGTCCGGAACACAGTTTTAATCTGCCATGAAGTAGCTATTCAGGAGGTCATCGACAACATCGTGCTTGGGTAGCTCAGTTGGTAGAGTACTTGCCCGTGAAAGGCAAAAGGTCACGAGTTCGGGTCTCGGTCCGGAACACAGTTTTAATCTGCCATGAAGTAGCTATTCAGGAGGTCATCGACAACATCGATGTTCCGACACTTCAGCGGGTGATGCAGAATTTATGTATTCGTCAGCGTCACATCATCGCCAATGGTGGAAGGCACATCGAACGTGTCATAACCTAAATCCGAATATCTCTATTGACGTTATGTGTTGAATAAAGTGTGTGCACGCCGCAGTTTGTAACTAATTTACGTTTTTTTAAATATACACTACTGGCCATTAAAATTGCTACACCACGAAGATGACGTGCTACAGACGCGAAATTTAACCGACAGGAAGAAGATGCTGTGATTAGCTTTCCAGAGCATTCACACAACGTTGGCACCGATGGCGACACCTACAACGTTCTGATATGAGGGACGTTTCCAACCGTTTTCTCATACACAAACAGCAGTTGACCGGCGTTGCCTGGTGAAACATTGTTGTTATGCCTCGTGTAAGGAGGAGAAATGCGTGGATGGCTGCAACAAAACAGTCAGAAAACTGATCTGTGCATGTTGACAGACTTTCATGACTGTCGCATAAATTTTTCCGTAAATATATTTTTCTATTTGTATTTTGATATGTTGTATGGTATCTATCGTAAACCAGGAAAATTAGTGGTCAGAATTTTAAAAGTATATGATCTGAAATGAAGCTTACATTAGATAAGATTGTTTTTATTTTTCACTAATCGTCAAACAAAACAAATGGTCTCCATTTTTAATTTTACTGGCGTTTATTCAGTGTCTGGCAATGAGCTTAATGTTTACCGTGTCCTGACCTACGTATAAGCCGTGCAACGACATACATTTGCTCCCATATTCAGTGGTATATGTGCTGCTGTCTGTAAAACGTGTCGCGAATACTGTTAGTAGTAAACATGTGTAAGTAGGCTGTTTAGGTTTTTACAGGGTGTTTCAAAAATGACCTGTATATTTGAAACGGCAATAAAAACTAAACGAGCAACGATAGAAATACACCGTTTGTTGCAATATGCTTGGGACAACAATACATTTTCAGGCGGACAAACTTTCGAAATTACAGTAGTTACAATTTTCAACAACAGGTGGCGCTGCAAGTGATGTGAAAGATATACAAGACAACGCAGTCTGTGGGTGCGCCATTCTGTACGTCGTCTTTCTGCTGTAATCGTGTGCTGTTCACAACGTGCAAGTGTGCTGTGGACAACATGGTTTATTCCTTAGAACAGAGGATTTTTCTGGTGTTAGAATTCCACCGCCTAGAACACAGTGTTGTTGCAACAAGACGAAGTTTTCAACAGAGGTTTAATGTAACCAAAGGACCGAAAAGCGATACAATAAAGGATCTGTTTGAAAAATTTCAACGGACTGGGAACGTGACGGATGAACGTGCTGGAAAGGTAGGGCGACCGCGTACGGCAACCACAGAGGGCAACGCGCAGCTAGTGCAGCAGGAGATCCAATAGCGGCCTCGGGTTTCTGTTTGCCGTGTTGCATCTGCGGTCCAAATGACGCCAACGTCCACGTATCGCCTCATGCGCCAGAGCTTACACCTCTATCCATACAAAATTCAAACACGGCAACCCCTCAGCGCCGCTACCATTGCTGCATGAGAGACATTCGCTAACGATATAGTGCACAGGATTAATGACGGCGATATGCTTGTGGGCAGCATTTGGTTTACTGCCGAAGCTTATTTTTACCTGGACGGCTTCGTCAATAAACAGAACTGGCGCATATGGGGAACCGAAAAGCCCCATGTTGCAGTCCCATCGTCCCTGCATCCTCAAAATGTACTGGTCTGGGCCGCCATTTCTTCCAAAGGAATCATTGGCCCATTTTTCAGATCCGAAACGATTACTGCATCAAGCTATCTGGACATTCTTCGTGAATTTGTGGCGGTACAAACTGCCTTAGACGACTCTGTGAACACCTCGTGGTTTATGCAAGATGGTGCCCGGCCACATCGCACGGCCGACGTCTTTAATTTCCTGAATGAATATTTCGATGATCGTGTGATTGCTTTGGGCTATCTGAAACATACAGGAGGCAGCGTGGATTGGCCTCCCTATTCGCCAGACATGAATCCCTGTGACTTCTTTCTGTGGGGATACTTGAAAGACCAGGTGTACGGCCAGAATCCAGAAACAATTGAACAGCTGAAGCAATACATCTCATCTGCATGTGAAGCCATTCCGCCAGACACGTTGTCAAAGGTTCCGGGTAATTTCATTCAGAGACTACGCCATATTATTGCTACGCATGGTGGATATGTGGAAAATATCGTACTATAGAGTTTCCCAACCGCAGCGTCATCTGTTGTTGACAATTGTAAGTACTATAATTTCGAAAGTTTGTCTGACTGAAAATGTACTGTTGTCCCAAGCATTTGCAACAAACGGTGTATTTCTATCGCTGCTCGTTTAGTTTGTATTGCCGTTTCAAATATACCGGTCATTTTTGAAACACCCTGTATATTGGTACTGGCACGTAGCGCTGTGTATGAAAATCACTGGCTGTACTGCGTGCAGTCTGTGGCTGCTTTGCATTGTTTGAATATTCGCTATTGTTGTGTTGGGTATTTGGCTGTTAATAGCGCGTAGCGTTGCGCAGCTGGAGGTGAGCCGCCAGCAGTGGTGGATGTGGGGAGAGAGATGAGAGTGGATGATCTGGCCGTGTGTCCATCAGAGACAATAAATTTGTAAGACTGGATGCCATGAACTGATATATATATATATATATATATATATATATATATATATATATATATATATATATATATATATATATATAATGACTTTTGAACACTATTAAGGTAAATACATTCTTTGTTCTTTATCAAAATCTTTTATTTGGTAACACAGTTTTAATCTGCCAGCAAGTTTAAAAGAGAGAAATGTCTGAGCACGTTCAGTTTTGCTGAGCTATTTGAAAATCAGATAACGTAAGGGGTTTATCAGCACAGTAATTCACAAATTTTTCTATGGGGACGTTTCACAAGTCCTATGCGGTAGTTTTACTTCACAATAGTACTCAAATGCTGGGTGAATAGAGTCTGGAACTTCACGCGTCGTTCGCTACGCTTCTTTTTCAACCCACCTTTATCCCTCTGATAGGTAGGTTGCTCTTAACACCACAGCGATTGTCGCCTGACAGCAAGGTACACTACACTGGACTCGCATTCCGGAGGACGGCGGTTCAATCCCGCGGGCGCCGATCCTGATTTAGGTTTTCCGTGACTTCCCTGAACCGCTCCAGGCAAATGCCGGGATGGTTCCTCTGAAAGGTCACGGCCGACTTCCTTCTCCATCCTTCCCTAATCCGATGAGACCGATGACCACGCTGTCTGGTCTCCTTCCCCAAACAACCAAACCAAACAGTAAGGTACACTGACCAGCCAGACGATTATGGCCACCCTGCTAATGGCCGGTACGTCCACCTCGGGCACGGACTTCGCCTTCTGGCATGGGAACAGTGAGGCCTTGGTAGGTCGCTGGAGGGAGTTGGCACCGCATCTGCACACATAAGTCGCCGAATTTTCTTAAATTCCGGGGAGGAGGGTGATGAGCTTCGACGCCACGTTCAGCGACATCCCAGAAGTTTTCGGTCAGTTTCAGATCTGGCGAGAAGTTGGGCCAGCACATAAATTGCAACTTGCCGCTGTTTTCCTCGAATCACTCCGTCATACTCCTGGAATAGTGACATGGCGCATTATCTTGTTGAAAAATGCTTCTGCCATCGTCTAACATTCTGCATGGTGTCTGTCTGTTCTAAGTCGTGTCTCCCTACCACTTTCGCGCAACGACGCTCTGAGCGTGTTTTTTTAGGGAAGTGACTAGTTTGAACCTGGGACCTGTTGCTGGTAAGGAGGCGCCGGACCACACATGACATGTAGAGTTCACAAGAGTTCAGTGAGACTAGCGATGATATAATCAAATACTTAATGATTTCAGCGTCAGCTCCACTGCACTCCCTGTAAAAGAATCTTAATACTAACTAAATTTAGTGGAAGGGGTTCAAGGCTTTCCTATTTTTAGTTAGCTGGTAAAATAACGTCGAAAAAGCAGTTAAGTTTACCATTGGAAATTTTATTCTACTCATAAAACGTCGTTTATAAATTGCACTATTGATAAAAGGAAATATTTTAATACAGGATGATAAAAACCAACTGCGTTCAACAAAAATGTCAACGAATATTCCCTGACTGGGTTTCCAAGTTCTATAATGGATCAAAGGATGACCTATGCCATATCAAATCTGTAATCTAGGTTTAAATTAAGTTTCATAAAAGAAAAAACTGTCAAAAACGGTCTACAGTGACCCTCAATCATCTTTAATTACTTCTTTAACTTGTCGTAAATTACAGTGGCTGATGTGGCTTCTCAATAATTATATAACAGAAAAATCATCACGTTTCAGATGTTTAACGTCTAATAGCAAATGCGAATACCTCGATAATTGACGATCGACACTAGTATTACGCAAAAAGGGGGTGTAACAGATGAGACTTCTGCTGTTCTGAGTGAAGCCTTATGCACTCAAAAATGCGGCATCGCGTGCGTTCATTACCTTGTCGGTGTTTAAGCAGCGTCAGGGCGGCAGCGGCCGGCGCAGCAGCCATCCAGCTCGCCGTCTCGGAACCAACTCTCCTCTAACTTCTCCTTACTACAATTTACAAAGCTTGGTTTGAGAAAAGCTATCTGGCTGTGTTTTCAGCTGACCAATCAAGGTCTCAATGTTAACCTTAAGCTCCGCGTACAAAATTCTGTCTAATGAGAAACGTTATACTTTTCCTGGTGGGGCAATTTTTTTTAACGTTTGCAACGTAACAGAGATGCGTTTATTCTCACGCTAAAACTTGCAGCTGGTGTGGCCCTTTTAGTATTATCGTAAGATCTATACTGTTCTTCTGCAGGGCTCTATCTTTTAACATGGGCTGGAGGAGGTCTTGGCGGTCGGATGGCTGCGTGGGTGTCCGTCCCTTATCGTAGCGCCTTCTATCTTACACGGATCTGCTTTCGGCTTCTGTTCTCGTTTCTCCCCTCGTAACTGTGTCTGTTTTACAGTGGGAAGGTACGACATGCATTTAGGCGTTCTTGTGTTAGTCTGTGGTATTCCATTTGCTCACTCGTTTTACTTTGGTTAATTTAATGTCAGGATTTATTCGGAACTATGTCACATACTGTCGGATTTGCTATCAGGGTTTTCCTGGAAGGTGTTTGATTTGCCTGACACCTTACAATCGGTAAACATGATCGTCATGAAAAGGTGTACTTGGTCTGTAGCCAGTGTACGATACTTCTTGGCGACCACCGTGCCTTGCGCCGAGCTCCAATGGACTCAGGGATGCCCACGTGAATGTTCCCGAGAGGATAATGGAGCCGCCGCCAGCTTGTCTCTCTCCCACAGTACAGCTGTTCCCCTGGACGGATTCAAGCCTTCCCATCGGCATTTGAAGAAGGAATGGGGATGCACCAGACCGTACAACGCTCTGCCACTGCGCCCACCGTCCAGGCCGATGGTGACGCGCCTATTTCGGTCCTAGTTGCCGATGTCGCTGTGTTGCCATTGGCACATGCAGGCATCGTCAGCTGTGGACGGCCATCGTTAGGAGCGTTCGGTGCGATGCCCAGCCTATGGCATCCGACACCACTAATGAGGGGTGTCCGCCAACCGTAAAACGTCTACACCTACGTCTACATACATACTCCGCAATCCACCATACGGTGCGTGGCGGAGGGTGCCACGTACCTCAACTAGCATCACCTCTCCCTGTTCCACCACCAAACAGAGCGAAGGAAAAATGACAGCCTATATGCCTCTGTACGGGCCCTAATCTTAATCTTGATTAACCTTGATTAACCTTGTGGTCTTTCCGCGATATGTATGTTGGCGGCAGTAAAATTGTACTGCAGTCAGCCTCAAATGATGGTTCTCTAAATTTCCTCAGTAGCGATTCACGAAAAGACCGCCTCCTTTCCTCTAGAGACTCCCACAAGAGTTCCTGAAACATTTCCGTAACAAATCTAGCAGCCCGCCTCTGAATTGCTTCTATGTCCTCTCTCAATCCGACCTGATAGGGATCCCAAACACTCGAGCAGTACTCAATAGTAGGTCTTATTAGTGTTTTATAAGCAGTCTCCTTTACAGATGAACCACATCTTTTGAAAATTCTACCAATGAACCGAAGACATCTATCCGCCTTCCCCACAATTGCCATTACATGCTTGTCCCACTTCATATCGCTCTGCAATGTTACGCCCATATATTTAATCTACGTGACTGTCAAGCGATACACTACTAATGGAGTATTCAAACATTACAGGATTCTTTTTCCTATTCATGTGCATTAATTAACATTCATCTATATTTTGAGTTAACTGCCAATCTTTACACCAATCACAAATCCTGTCCAAGTCATCTTGCATCTTCCTACAGTCACTCAACGACGACACCTTCCCGTACACCACAGCATCATCAGCAAACAGCCGCACATTGCTATCCACCCTATCCAAAAGATCATTTATGTAGATAGAAAACAACAGCGGACCTACAGCACTTCCCTGGGGCACTCCAGATGATACCCTCACGTCCGATGAACACTCACCATCGAGGACAACGTACTGGATTCTATTACTTAAGAAGTCTTCAAGCCACTCACAAACTTGGGAACGAATAGTACTTTAGGAGTCTACAGTGGGGCACCGAGTCAAACGTTTTCCGGAAATCAAGGAATATAGCATCCGTCTGATAACCTACATCCCTGGACGCCTGGACGTAGTTTCACTTTGGTTTCGCCACGTGTTGAGGACACTCACCACAGCACTCCTCGAACACTCGAAATGTCTTGCAGTTTCTGAAACGCTCGTGCCTCCGGGACATCACAATCCGCCCTCGGTCAACCTCATATAGATCGCATTTGTTGCCCAATCTACACATGGACAACACGCTCACTGATACTACATGCGATTCTCGCCAGGTGACGCTGCTATCGCCTCGACGGATCTATATTGATACTAGGTCGGTGGTCATAATGTTATGGCTGATAACTATATACACTCCTGGAAATGGAAAAAAGAGCACGTTGACACCGGTGTGTCAGACCCACCATACTTGCTCCGGACACTGCGAGAGGGCTGTACAAGCAATGATCACACGCACGGCACAGCGGACACACCAGGAACCGCGGTGTTGGCCGTCGAATGGCGCTAGCTGCGCAGCATTTGTGCACCGCCGCCGTCAGTGTCAGCCAGTTTGCCGTGGCATACGGAGCTCCATCGCAGTCTTTAACACTGGTAGCATGCCGCGACAGCGTGGACGTGAACCGTATGTGTAGCTGACGGACTTTGAGCGAGGGCGTATAGTGGGCATGCGGGAGGCCGGGTGGACGTACCGCCGAATTGCTCAACACGTGGGGCGTGAGGTCTCCACAGTACATCGATGTTGTCGCCAGTGGTCGGCGGAAGGTGCACGTGCCCGTCGACCTGGGACCGGACCGCAGCGACGCACGGATGCACGCCAAGACCGTAGGATCCTACTCAGTGCCGTAGGGGACCGCACCGCCACTTCCCAGGAAATTAGGGACACTGTTGCTCCTGGGGTATCGGCGAGGACAATTCGCAACCGTCTCCATGAAGCTGGGCTACGGTCCCGCACACCGTTAGGCCGTCTTCCGCTCACGCCCCAACATCGTGCAGCCCGCCTCCAGTGGTGTCGCGACAGGCGTGAATGGAGGGACGAATGGAGACGTGTCGTCTTCAGCGATGAGAGTCGCTTCTCCCTTGGTGCCAATCATGGTCGTATGCGTGTGTGGCGCGGTGCAGGTGAGCGCCACAATTAGAACTGCATACGACCGAGGCACACAGGGCCAACACCCGGCAAAACGGGAGCGATCTCCTACACTGGCCGTACACCTCTGGTGATCGTCGAGGGGACACTGAATAGTGCACGGTACATCCAAACCGTCATCGAACCCATCGTTCTACCATTCCTAGACCGGCAAGGGAACTTGCTGTTCTAACAGGACAATGCACGTCCGCATGTATCCCGTGCCACCCAACGTGCTCTAGAAGGTGTAAGTCAACTACCCTGGCCAGCAAGATCTCCGGATCTGTCCCCCATTGAGCATGTTTGGGACTGGATGAAGCGTCGTCTCACGCGGTCTGCACGCCCAGCACGAACGCTGGTCCAACTGAGGCGCCAGGTGGAAATGGCATGGCAAGCCCTTCCACAGGACTACATCCAGCATCTCTACTATCGTCTCCATGGGAGAATAGCAGCCTGCATTGCTGCGAAAGGTGGATATACACTGTACTAGTGCCGACATTGTGCATGCTCTGTTGCCTGTGTCTATGTGCCTGTGGTTCTGTCAGTGTGATCATGTGATGTATCTGACCCCAGAAATGTGTCAATAAAGTTTCCCCTTCCTGGGACAATGAATCCACGGTGTTCTTATTTCAATTTCCAGGAGTGTATGTGCACCAAGTTCAGTTGTAGTAGGAAATGTGGAACACACACACACACACTCAGACACATCTTTGCGACATGTATAGTTTAATTTTTCTATCGGTAATGAAGTCGAACGATTGACAGGAATGGGGGAAAGAAATGCAGTAGAAGAAGAATGGGTAGCTTTGAGGAATGAAATAGTGAAGGCAGCAGAGAATCAAGTAGGTAAAAAGACGAGGGCTATTAGAAATCTTGGGAAACAGAAGAGATACTGAATTTAATTGATGAAAGGAGAAAATGCAAAAATGCACTAAGTGAAGCAGGCGAAAAGGAATACAAACGTCTCAAAAATGAGATAGATATTAAGTGCAAAATGGCTAAGCAGGGATGACTAGAGGACAAATGTAAGTATGTAGTGTCTTATCTCACGAGGGGTAAGATAGATACTGCCTACAGGAAAATTAAAGAGACCTTTGGAGAAAACAGAACCATTTGCACGAATATCAAGAGCTCATTTGGAAACCCAGTTCTAAGCAAAGAAGGGAAAGCAGGAAGGTGGAAGGAGTATATAGAGGGTCTATACAAGGGCGATGTAATTGAGGACAAAATTATGGAAATGGAAGATGAGGTAGATGAAGATGATATGGGAGAAATGATACTGCGTGAAGAGCTTGACAGAGCACTGAAAGATCTGAGTCGAAAGAACGCCCCGGGAGTAGACAACATTCCATTAGAACTACTGACAACCTTGGGAGAGCCAGTCCTGACAAAACTCTACCATCTGGTGAGCAAGATGTATGAGGCAGGCGAAATCCCCTCAGACTTCAAGAAGAATATAATAATTCCAATCCCAAAGAAAGCAGGTGTTGACAGATGTGAAAATTGCCGAACTACCAGTTTAATAAGTCACAGCTGCAAAATACTAACGCGAATTCTTTACAGACGAATGGGAAAACTGGTAGAGGCCGACCTCGGGGAAGATCAGTTTGGATTTCGTAGAAATGCTGAAACACGTGAGGCAATACTGACCCTATAACTTACCTTAGAAGAATAAGGAAAGGCAAACCTTAGACTTAGAGAAGTCTTTTGACAATGTTGACTGGAATACTCTCTTTCAAATTCTGAACGTGGTAGGGGTAAAATACAGGGAGCGAAAGGCTATTTACAATTTGTACAGAAAGGAGATGGTAGTTATAAGAGTTGAGGGAAGCAGTGGTTGGAGAGGGAGTGAGACAGGGTTTTAGCCTCTCTCCGATATTATTCAATCTCTATATTGAGCAAGCAGTGAAGGGAACAAAAGAAAAATTCGGAGTAGGTGTTAAAATCGGTGGAAAAGAAATAAAAACTTTGAGGTTCGCCGATGACATTGTAATTCTGTCAGGGACAGCAAAGGGCTTGCAAGAACAGTTGAACGGAACGGATAGTGTATTGAAAGGAGGATATAACATGAACATCAAGAAAAGCAAAACGAGGATAATGGAATGTAGTTGAATTAAGTCTACTGATGCTGAGAGAATTAGATTAGAAAATGAGACACTTAAAGTAGTGAAGGAGTTTTGTTATTTGGGGAGCAAAATAACTGGTGATGGTCGAAGTAGAGAGGATATAAAATGTAGACTGGCAACGTAAAGGAAAGCGTTTCTGAAGAAGAGAAATTAGTTAACATCTAGTATTGACTTAAGTGTCAGGAAGTCGTTTCTGGAAGTATTGGTATTGAGTGTAGCCATGTATGGAAGTGAAACATGGACGATGAATACTTTAGACAAGAAGAGAATAGAAGCTTTCGAAATGTGGTGCTATAGAAGAACGCAGAAGATTAGATGGGATAGGATAGCATGGAGAGCTGCATCAAACCAGTCTCCGGACTGAAGACAACAACAACAACAACAACAACAACAACAACAATGAAATCGATGTCATAAAACAGCAGTAAGTATTAATGTTATGGCGACTTCGATCCACTGTGATTACACTGGGCGCTGCGACACTATACTGATTGACCTCGTGATGTCATCATCCTTATCAATATCATCAGTGACGTCATTGCTATTATCAATGATATTATCACTAGAAGTGCTAAGCCACACACCCTTCCCCCTTAGATTCACTTTGCTTAAACTGCACATTCAAGCCCACTGAAATCGTTGACCTACTGGCATCATGAGCCTTAGCATCATCTTATTACCTCCATCCAATTATAGCACGGTATTAAAAACTTCAAGATGGCTGAACACTTTTTTTAGTGGAAAATTAAAACCCATTTTCTCCAACAAATCACAGTGCAGTACTCCCTAGCTTCAGGCAATTGTAGAGCTGTATTAAAAATACAAGGTTACGAAAATACCACCCATGATTTCCTTTTTATTTACAGCCAATCAACGTGCACCAACAAAAATGCAAGATGGTGGAAAGAGACAGTTACGTGCATTATAGTCCCTATACAAATTAGAAAATAGTCCGTTCTGTAAGGGGACATTAAAAACTCTCACGCCCGCCCCCTTATCAGTAGCCCAATACATAAAAATGTTTTCATTACTGAATTCCAAAAGGCCGTGTGTGGACTGGCTCACAAGTCACATCGGTAAATTTCATTCGAAGCTGTATGCAATTCGCTGCGGATTATTGGAACAATAGTATAACAAATCCTTCATAAGGAATTAAAAACCAACATTTGGTTATAAATAACGAATTAAAAATATGTAGTTGTCAACAATTTGCATTAGATACTATCACATAACACCTGCAAGTACAAAATAAAATCAATTGCTGTTTTAGATTACAGTTAATTACTATCACCACAGATGACTCCAATCTTAAAAACGTCACATATTCGATCTGTATGCCACAAGTTGCTCCCACTGTCACCAACGGGTATGGGACCTGATAAAAACGTTCAAATTACGATCGATTAACTACGTTTTGCTTAAGCCTTAAAATAACTATTTTCCACGTGTTTCATACTTCTTGAATACCACAATATTCTAAAACGTCTACAAAATACGTCGCAAATGCTATTTTTTCACACATATCTGTCGGTAAAACAAGAAAACATGATTCTGAACGCTAGGTATATATAGAGGGGGGGGGGGGGGGGGGAGCGGAGTAAAGATAATATATATATATATAATCTTTACTCCCCTATATATATATATCTGTGTGTGTGTGTGTGTGTGTGTGCGTGTGTGTGTGGGTGGGTGGGTAGGTGGGTGTGTATAATCAGAAAAAATTATTGCAAATGATTGGAACCTAATTGAGGTTAAGTAGGAAACACTGTAAGACTCATATTCATTACTTTTCCTTGTCTACGATCCTTCTCAAATGCCACACTTTTCTAAAATAAATGCATCAGCAATGCAAGAAAATGTAATTTTTACGTTCTGACAGTATCTAAATACGTAAGGTGTATTGAGTCTGATAATAGGAGCTCCCATCACCTAATTCTTTTTTTTTTAATTTATCACCAGTTTACTAGGGGAACAGAGATAATCACAAGAAAAAATACAATCGATGCAAGTATTACACAAACGGCTGTTGCGTTCGTAACTATGACTTGTTAAAAACCTATAATCATCTGCATCAACATCTAATAAAAATACCGCTCTTTCTCTCTCTCTCATTTTCTTTAGGGAAGGAAGAAAGGAAGACGTTCGATCTTACGAAGGAGTAAGGTGTATTATTACGGTGTATCAGATAACTATAGAACGGTGTGAATTTCTTTGCGCTCACACTCACAATAGACGATTAAAGGCGGTAACAGTGAGACCTGAAAGATCTACAAAGACGATGACAGAGTGGATGTCTCGAAAATAAATAAAACTCTTTATCTTTTATGGTTGTTGTTGTTGTGTCGTCTTCAGTCCTGAGACTGGTTTGATGCAGCTCTCCATGCTATCTATCCTGTGCAAGCTTCTTCATCTCCCAGTACCTACTGCAGCCTACATCCTTCTGAATCTACTTAGTGTATTCATCTCTCGGTCTCCCTCTACGATTTTTCTTCCTCCACGCTGCCCTCCAGTACTAAACTGGTGATCCCTCGATGCCTCAGAACATATCCTACCAACCGATCCCTTCTTCTAGTCATGTTGTGCCACAAGTTACTCTTCTCCCCAATTCTATTCAATACCTCCTCATTAGTTATGTGATCTAGCCATCTAATCTTCAGCATTCTTCTGTAGCACCACATTTCGAAACGTTCTATTCTCTTCTTGTCCAAACTATTTATCGTCCATGTTTCACTTCTATACATGGCTACACTCCATACAGATACTTTCAGAACCGACTTCCTGACACTTAAATCAATACTCGATGTTAACAAATTTCTCCTCTTCAGAAACACTTTCCTTGCCATTGCCAGTCTACATTTTATATCCTCTCTACTTCGACCAGCATCAGTTATTTTGCGCCCTAAATAGCAAAACTCCTTGATGGTATTATGTGACATTTCTCACACTTTACACTGCATCTAAATATTGTCTGAGTTCTGCATTGTGACTGGATGGAGGCTGTGGTTTGTAATTTCCCTCTAACACAACTGCACTATTTCAGCCATGTGGGATTGCCTGGAGATAAGGAGAGGGGAGGGATGGAGAGAGGGTTCCTTCCCACTAGCAAGGATGATGATGTCACTGATAATAGCGATACATCGCTGATGACTACTACGGACGATGGCGTGACAAGTCAATGACCTCTGTGAGCCAGAATTCTAAATGTAAACAAAGTAATCAAAGTAATCGTAGCATTACCACTCTTCTACATAACCTATCTGCACTACCTCCTATCCGTTCAGCGCTCTCTGCGGTGGTGTCACGACTCTTATCTATTGGAGCACACACTAACAGGATCCAGCTATTACAGGGATAAGCCATTGTCGGGGTGTCCACTATGTCTCCATTGTTCTAAGCGTGTAAATTGGAGAGATCACACACACACACACACAAGCGTGTAAATTGGAGAGAACACACAGAGAGAGAGAGAGAGAGAGAGAGAGAGAGAGAGAGAAAGAGAGAGAGGGGGAGAGAGAGAGAGATAGCTGTCCTCAGCGGGTGTGAATAATTGATGCTACGAAGACGTGGCGGGTTCGCATTTTTCACTCGCGCGTCGTGATGAAAAATTCACCGCCACCACCGCCGCCGCCGCCTCCGCTAAGCCACAAAGCCAGAGTCGGCCACGTTAATGGACCAGCCGGGACGAGGCGGGACTCTGCATCCATTAGCACGGTCTGGCCGCACAAAGCGGTCACGCCGAACGCTGCGAGCTGGCGTCTCCATCTCCACCTGAATCTACATCTGCATCTACATCCATGTCTTTACTCCGCTAGCCACCGCGGTGTGTGTGCGGTAGAGGGTACCTCAGAGTGCAGCATCATTTCCTCCTTCTGATCTACACTATATCCAGGCACTCATGTACAGGGTGTTACAAAAAGGTACGGCCAAACTTTCAGGAAACATCCTCACACACAAAGAAAGAAAATATGTTATGTGGACATGGGTCCGGAAACGTTTACATTCCATGTTAGAGCTCATTTTATTACTCCTCTTACAATCACATTAATCATGGAATGGAAATACACAGCAACCTACGTACCAGCGTGACTTCAAACACTTTGTTACAGGAAATGTTCAAAATGTCCTCCGTTAGTGAGGAATCCCTGATGCGCTGATGCAGCCCTGGAGAATGGCGTATTGTATCACAGCGTCCACAATACGAGCACGAAGAGTCTCTACATTTGGTACCGGGGTTGCGTACACAAGAGCTTTCAAATGCCCCCAGAAATGAAAGCCAAGAGGGTTGAGGTCAGGAGAGCGTGGAGGCCATGGAATTGGTCCGCCTCTACCAATCCATCGGTCACCGATTCTGTTGTTCAGAAGCGTACAAACACTCCGATTGAAATGAGCAGGAGCTCCATCGTGCATGAACCACATGTTGTGTCGTACTTGTAAAGGCACATGTTCTAGCAGCACACGTAGAGTATCCCGTATGAAATCATGATAACGTGGTCCATTGAGCGTAGGTGGAAGAACATGGGGCCCAATCAAGACATCACCAACAATGCCTGCCCAAACGTTCACAGAAAATCTGTGTTGATGACGTCATTCCACAATTGCGTGCGGATTCTTATCAGCCCACGCATGTTGATTGTGATCACGTTGGAATGAAGCCTCATCCGTAAAGAGAACATTTGCACTGAAATGAGGATTGACACATTGTTGGATGAACCATTCGCAGAAGTGTACCCGTGGAGGCCAATCAGCTGCTGATAGTGGCTGTACACGCTGTACATGGTACGGAAGCAACTGGTTCTCCCGTAGCACTCTCCATAGAGTGACGTGGTCAACGTTATCTTGCACAGCAGCAACTTCTCTGACGCTGACATTAGGGTTATCGTCAACTGCACGAAGAATTGCCTCGTCCATTGCAGGTGTCCTCGTCGTTCTAGATCTTCCCCAGTCGCGGAATGTTCCGTGGTCCTTAAGACGTCGATCAATTGCTTCGAACGTCGTCCTGTCGGGACATCTTCGCTCTGGAAATCTATCACAATACAAACGTACCGCGCCACGGCTATTGCCACGTGCTAATCGATACATCAAATGGGCATGTGCCAACTCTGCATGTGTAAACATTGCACTGACTGCAAAACCACGTTCGTGATGAACACTAACCTGTTGATGCTACGTACTGATGTGCTTGATGCTAGTACTGTAGAGCAATGAGTCGCATGTCAAAACAAGCACCGTAGTGAACAGCACCTTCCTTCAATTGGGCCAACTGGCGGTGAATCGAGGAAGTACAGTACATACTGACGAAACTAAAATGAGCTCTAACATGGAAATTAAGCGTTTCCGGACACATGTCCACATAACATATTTTCTTTATTTGTGTGTGAGGAATGTTTCCTGAAAGTTTGGCCGTAGCTTTTTGTAACACCCTGTATAGTGCGAAATTGATGACTAACACTCACGAGAGGCGAAAACGCTTGAGTCAAAGGAGGCGGGAAGTCTTTGTTAGCAGAGCTGCATTACAGCAGAAAGGCCCGGTCAGAAGGGATCGGTAATTTCGGATGCACACAATCCACTGGATGTCACCCGATGAAGGAATCTATCAAGGATATTTCAATCCTAAAGCTGCCATGTGATTGCGATGTGGAAACGTGAAAGAGCAACTAAGCTACTTGAGACACACAGTGGTTACGGTTACTACACAAGTTGGCAAACGTTTTTCACAAATGTTTTATTCGTACCTTACAGAAACTATGAGTACGGCAATAAACAGCCTTTTAAACACGCCGATAACGGCAATCAAGTAATTTATAGCAATACAACAGTTTAATTTAAAAAAACACAGAAGCTAGCAGAACGGCAATAAACTACCTTTTTAAAACATGCTGCTAACGCCAATCAAAGTAATTTATAGCAATACAACAATTAAAAACTATTTAATGACATTAGTAAACAGGCTACTAAAGTAAATACAGAACTTTCTTAATAAAGTACGGTGAACAGTCAAGATACCAACACCGCCATTAAAAAACAATCAGATCCAAGCAAACACACTAGTAATGGCAATAAAAGGAATTTACAAACTTGGAGGAATTAAAAAAATTTAAACAAAAGTGTCCTGGAATATCATTAGAACATAACAGATGTGACGGGCCCGTGTAAGGCGGCCACAAATCACCCACTCAGGGATGCTCAGGCTAGGCAGAATACTGACCAATTTAAATACGCCCGTAAACACAATTGCCACACTCTGGCTGGTCACTGCACCGACTTTTAGCCAGCGAAAACTTGTAATAAGATGGCTCAACTTGCTGACAGAATTAAAGCTAACCTCGTGCAAGGAAACTTTACACCACACAGTCATGAATGAGCGACCACATGATCACCCAACAAGAAGCATGAATTCACTCATAACCCACGACAGAAAAGCGAAGCAATTGAACTGCTAAAACTACAGGTCCCATCGGACAGTAACGAGAGGAGGAGGAAAGATCACTGTCTTCAATTACACCGGTGCCGGGGACAGGAAACCAGGTCGCCGGAGGCCACAAGCCAGAAGAGACGCTGTTTACACAAAATTATTACTTAATGATTAAACCTTCCACGAACTTAAATTGCAATAATGCTCGAACAGGCAGTACACGACCTCCGATGGCAAGGATCCACACATCCGACCGCGCACGCGTCGCCAGCGTACCCAACACGCCACGGTCACGCGACAACACGCTCTGTCACCGGAGTTCACTTGTTCTCTGCAAAGTTGACGGGTAGTGACCGTTACTTCATGTTAGGTGTCTCCTTTTAAACTCCAGTGTTGAAACGGAGGACTTAATGAAGCTCGTTAACGTCCCACCAAGCGAAATGAACAGCAACTACTCGTGGGGCGATTCTGTATACAACCAACCCGCGGGGAGCTCTTCCGTCAACTCGACCCGCTCGTTACACGCAACCGACATACATCACGTGGCGACTCGGTACAACCGACCACGCCTGCTTCGCGCTGTAGAGCCACACTGCCCTCCCGTGTCCAACACACACTCTGTGCGCAACGCCCCTACTTCCGCGCCACCACACGAGGTTACAACCGGTCAAAGATCTCACTTCCTCCATAGCAGTTTCCCGGAAGTAAAAACGCAGATATCGATAGCAGAGTGTAAAGACAACGAAGCAGCCACTTAATGACAGACAACATATCAAACAAACATGTCAGGGGAAGAAAAGGAAAACCAATGGAATCTAAACACAAGGTGTAGCACGAGTCGATACACGGCTCACTACTCATACGAGGTCAAAATGTTCCGGAACATTGCTAGTTTCGTGCCAACGGTGTGCTGGAACGAAATGCGGTTGGCATGCCTGCACACACAGTAACTGCTGGAACTTTCATTGTTGTACGTCTGTTACTTATTTTTCAGTGCTCTGTTGATTAGAACGTTATGTCGCACAGTTTGCGAATTTCGAGGTGCCAGAGTTAAAGGAGCAACGCGTCTGCATTTAATTTTGCTTGTAGCTCAAGAAAAGCTTCATAGAGAGACAGAAAATAATGCAGGAAGCCTACGGTGATGAGTACTTTAAAAGCCGTACTCGATATTACGAATGATTCACACGCTTAAAAATGGCCGGGTGGAAGTTTAAAATGACCTTCTGTAATGCCAATTCCTAGGACAAGAAATAAAAATCAAAAATTAGCTCCCAATACCCCAAAGATTTCCCCCAAGTCCCAAATTCCCAGAAAAGTGAATAAGCGAGCGAAGTTCCATTTACCAATATTATTACGACAATAACAAGCAATTAAATCAGAACTCTAAGACTTGACAATTTAGCAATCTACGAAAGAAAGACTAAATTTCAGTAAAATTAAAATCAAAATCATAATAAATCGCAAAATTAGCATAAATTAACATTCGCAAAGTAGTACCAACGATCCCAAAGAATACTCCGTGTGAGTACTCTTTGGGAATCGTGAGTAATGACTAAGTATAATTCAGTGCATTGTATCTACGTTACGAGAGTTAGCCGAAGCAGATCATATATTTGAATACTCGTACATGTAGGTGCGCTTCGATTGTTTTTGAGATTGAATAATTGCGATCTATCATGACGCAGTAATACGATCCTATGACTTCAAATATTCACGGCATTAGAATTCGAACGGAGGAATTTTACCTACTAGAATAAAGTGAACTTTTAACTGGATAATTGAACTAAACATTTCTTAGACAGTGATTTAGGCAACGAACACTGATAGACAATTTTCATTCATAATAGCCAGTGGTTTATGGAACTTCGGTGATAGGTCCGAAGCATATAATTTAAATCCCCCCAATACCCGGGAAAGTTTTCTTCCCAAGGCTGGGTTAGGAAGTGACTGATATTGTGCAATAAAACACCCTCTCGTGCCAAGTCGTGCATTTGTGGTATAAAATTCTATCAAATTATTGACATGAAACTCCCGTGTAATAATTACGCGCAGCGATAATATTTGACTGTAGCGCTCGGCGCTTGTGTAGAATCTTTGACTCAAATAAGAAGCCCACTGTTACGATTTCTTAGATACTTGAAATTACGACCAGCTTGTAGGGAATTTATTGTGGATGTGACTGTACTGGTTTTATCATTAATATTGCATCATTAATCAGTTGAACACCGATTACGAACGATTAATAACGATTCTTGGTGAAGTAAATATCCCATGCACGTCGACATTTCGGTTCAGCACTGTTATCTTGTGTAATGTCGTCTTCGCAACTTGATGACGATCTCAACACTCTACCGACTGTCGCCGAGTTTTAGCCGAGGCCAAGTACAAATCAAACCAAATCATCAAGAAGAAGAGCCGTTACACTTCGCTCAGGACGCCGTTGGACGTCTACCTACGACACTCGTGTCAGGAACGTCAACGAAATTGTGCGGACCAATAAAAGACTGACTGTCCGAGTGATTGCAGAAGAATGTAACACTACAGCTGGATCGTGTCATGAAATCCTGACACAGCGTCTTGGAATGCATCGTGTTGCTGCTAAGTTGTCGCACGACTCACGAGTCAAGACCAGAAAGACCTTCGCCTCGCAATCTGTGAAGAGCTTTTGGATCGCGCAAATGAGAACGAAATGTTGCTTCAGAGAATCATAACTGTTGATGAGGGATGGGTCTGCGGTTATGACGTAGAGACCATCGTTCAGTCTTCTCAGTCGGTCGGAAAAGGTTGCCTTAGTCCGAAAAAAAGCTCGCTAGGTCTGGTCAAATGTGAAAGCCACGTGAACCGTGACTTTACTTTTTAAAATTTTTTTTTAAAGAATTTAATTACTGGCGATTCATCAAGAACATTGGCACATTTAATCACACTAGGTGACGTGGAAGTAGTTGCCAGGAAGTAACTGATGGAAAATTACTTTTAACAAATGTGAATTTATTCCTTAAAGCTTTTTCAAAACAGATTTAAACTTACAAGCAGATAAGCACACTCGAAATATCAAGTTACAGTTTTATTTAGAGGCCAAGAACAATATTAACAGTAGCAGCCTTGGGGCTGAGAAGTTTTCCTGCTCCCTTTCACACGGCCGTAGTCATGACCGCTCACAATAACCTCTGAAGGAGTACACTGCTGCAAATGTGCAACACATCAGATAACTTTAAACAAATTTTTTTTCTCAAAATGGTTCTGAGCGCTATGGGATTTAACATCTGAGGTCATCAGTCCCATACAACTTAGAACTACTTAAACCTAACTAACTTACGGACATCACTCAGATCCATGCCCGAGGCAGGATTCGAACCTGCGACCGTAGCGGTCTCGCGGTTCCAGACTGTAGCGCCTAGAACTGCTCGGCCACTCTGGCAGGAAAATTTTTAACGATTCACACAAACATGTAAACTATCCACCTCGTAAAAGGAATGGAAATGGCATAACCGTCAAATTACTTGCCACCGAAAGTGCATTTTTTTAAGGACTCTTACGGTCACCCATAAAATGTAGACTTACATTAAATGTACAACATGCTCTACAGTAAACATATACCACCTCGAAAGATGATAAGCAAGATAGAAACATATTTGAAGAATTCGGCCTTCAAGCAATAAATTCGACAACACCGAATCCGACAACCATGACAGAGGCAGCTATGAACGTATGGCAGATTGACAGGGGGTTACTAAACAACCCGAACCGCAGATTGCTTTAAAACTCCCCAATCCCACACGGGAAAAACGGACCACCCAATTCACAATAACCACCTTCCCGTGGATGGGCAAACGGAGAAGAATGGTGGGACGGCGCCAAACAAAGCGGCTGGTGATCTCACCAAGAAAACCAATAGAATTTAACAAGTAAATGAAACAATATATCTCAAAACACTTAACATCTAATAAACTGCGATTTCTGGCGAAGACCTGGCGAAGCACGCCCAACGCTCTCCCGAACCGTCCGCTGCCAGCCGCTTCAACGGAAGCAGGAAGGCGCGCCAATCTCCCGTCGCACTGCGTCGCAGCTCGCACCGGCCAGACAGATGTCGTGGTTCCGCTCCTCTTGGGAACTGCGAAGCCACTACCACTTTCTACACTCCTGGAAATTGAAATAAGAACACCGTGAATTCATTGTCCCAGGAAGGGGAAACTTTATTGACACATTCCTGGGGTCAGATACATCACATGATCACACTGACAGAACCACAGGCACATAGACACAGGCAACAGAGCATGCACAATGTCGGCACTAGTACAGTGTATATCCACCTTTCGCAGCAATGCAGGCTGCTATTCCCCCATGGAGACGATCGTAGAGATGCTGGATGTAGTCCTGTGGAACGGCTTGCCATGCAATTTCCACCTGGCGCCTCAGTTGGACCAGCGTTCGTGCTGGACGTGCAGACCGCGTGGGACGACGCTTCATCCAGTCCCAAACATGCTCAATGGGGGACAGATCCGGAAATCTTGCTGGCCAGGGTAGTTGACTTACATCTTCTAGAGCACGTTGGGTGGCACGGGATACATGCGGACGTGCATTGTCCTGTTGGAACAGCAAGTTCTCTTGCCGGTCTAGGAATGGTAGAACGATGGGTTCGATGACGGTTTGGATGTACCGTGCACTATTCAGTGTCCCCTCGACGATCACCAGAGGTGTACGGCGAGTGTAGGAGATCACTCCCCACACCATGATGCCGGGTGTTGGCCCTGTGTGCCTCGGTCGTATGCAGTCCTGATTGTGGCGCTCACTTGCACGGCGCCAAACACGAATACGACCATCATTGGCACCAAGGCAGAAGCGACTCTCATCGCTGAAGACGACACGTCTCCATTCGTCCCTCCATTCACGCCTGTCGCAACACCACTGGAGGCGGGCTGCACAATGTTGGGGCGTGAGCGGAAGACGGCCTAACGGTGTGCGGGACGTCATGGAGACGGTTGCGAATGGTCCTCTCCGATACCCCAGGAGCAACAGTGTCCCTAATTTGCTGGGAAGTGGCGGTGCGGTCCCCTACGGCACTGTGTAGGATCCTACGGTCTTGGCGTGCATACGTGCGTCGCTGCGGTCCGGTCCCAGGTCGACGGGCACGTGCATCTTCCGCCGACCACTAGCGACAACATCGATGTACTGTGGAGACCTCACGCCCCACGTGTTGAGCAATTCGGCGGTACGTCCACCCGGCCTCCCGCATGCCCACTATACGCCCTCGCTCAAAGTCCGTCAACTGCACATACGGTTCACGTCCACGCTGTCGCGGCATGCTACCAGTGTTAAAGACTGCGATGGAGCTCCGTATGCCACGGCAAACTGGCTGACACTGACGGTTGCGGTGCACAAATGCTGCGCAGCTAGTGCCATTCGACGGCCAACACCGCGGTTCCTGGTGTGTCCGCTGTGCCGTGCGTGTGATCATTGCATGTACAGCCCTCTCGCAGTGTCCGGAGCAAGTATGGTGGGTCTGACACACCGGTGTCAATGTGTTCTTTTTTCCATTTCCAGGAGTGTATATGGCGCTGCCCACTGGACACACGTGGCGACCTCACATGTGCCGACGCTTAAGGTGGACAAGTCATCTCGTGTCTCAGTACGCGACCGACCAACCCACCGATCTACCGCAATGACCGTTGCCCGAGCAGACTGGCGGCCTAACGCGCAGACTCAGATGCAGGAACTCAGCCCCGACCGGCCGACCACTAGCTGAGTTCTGTTACTGGCAGAGTGGCAAGACTATCATTTTCTGGGTTTAAGGTCTGATCCAAGCGACAGGCATACTAGCACTCCGACGACAGACAGGCACTAACTGCCGCACAAATGCAAACGACAGACAGACCAGCAACTGGTGACGCGAGACTGACCTAGCCTCACCCCGACTGATCAGCTGGCGACCTCATAGCGCCCCTTAAATGCACGTGAACAGCCAACCTTTCCGCTTTCCCACCAGAGGGAGACACCAAAGCTGCGATTGCCACAGCGGCGCCACCGCCAGAAACGGAGGGCGACTGCTTCACACAACGCGCTGCGGGGCGCTCTTCATAACAGCATTTTCTTTTACCACGGCTCACCACGCTAATAGAGTCTAACCCAGAGCTTCTTGCTTTCTAGGGAGGTATGCTGACCATTACACCACCACACCTTTATGGTGAAGATGGCTGCACGAACTACCCAAGTGAAATACCCTCCCCAACACAAACTCCAGTTCACATCTCCCCTTATATTGTCTATTACTAGGGCCCTCCCCCCATGAACCATGGACCTTGCCGTTGGTGGGGTGGCTTGCGTGTCTCAGCGATACAAATGGCCGTACCGTAGGCGCAACCACAACGGAGGGGTATCTGTTGAGAGGCCAGACAAACGTGTGGTTCCTGAAGGGGGGCAGCAGCCTTCTCAGTAGTTGCAGGGGCAACAGTCTGGATGATTGACTGATCTGGCCTTGTAACAATAACCAAAACGGCCTTGCTGTGCTGGTACTGCAAATGGCTGAAAGCAAGGGGAAACTACGGCCGTAATTTTTCCCGAGGGCATGCAGCTTTACTGTATGATTAAATGATGATGGCGTCCTCTTGGGTAAAATATTCCGGAGGTAAAATAGTCCCCCATTCCGATCTCCGGGGCGGGGACTACTCAAGAGGATGTCGTTATCAGGAGAAAGAAAAATGGCGTTCTACAGTTCGGAGCTTGGAATGTCAGATCCCTTAATCGGGCAGGTAGCTTACAAAATTTAAAAAGGGAAATGGATAGGTTAAAGTTAGATATAGTGGGAATTAGTGAAGTTCGGTGGCAGGAGGAACAAGACTTCTGGTCAGGTGACTACAGGGTTATAAACACAAAATCAAATAGGGGTGATGCAGGAGTAGGTTTAATAATGAATAGGAAAATAGGAATGCGGGTAAGCTACTACAAACAGCATAGTGAACGCATTATTGTGGCCAAGATAGATACGAAGCCCACACCTACTACAGTAGTACAAGTTTATATGCCAACTAGCTCTGCAGATGACGAAGAAATTGAAGACATGTATGATCAAATAAAAGATATTATTCAGATAGTGAAGGGAGATGAAAAATTTAATAGTCATGGGTGACTGGAATTCGGTAGTAGGAAAAGGGAGAGAAGGAAACGTAGTACGTGAATATGGACTGGGGCCAAGAAATGAAAGAGGAAGCCGCCTGGTAGAATTTTGCACAGAGCACAATTTAATCATAGCTAACACTTGGTTGAAGAATCATAAAAGAACGCTGTTTACATGGAAGAAGCCTGGAGATACTAAAAGGTATAAGATAGATTATATAATGGTAAGACAGAGATTTAGGAACCAGGTTTTAAATTGTAAGACATTTCCAGGGGCAGATGAGGGCTCTGACACAATCTATTGGTTATGAGCTGTAGATTAAAACTGAAGAAACTGAAAAAAGGTGGAAATTTAAGGACATGGGACATGGATAAACTAAAAGAACCAGAGGTTGTACGGAGTTTCAGGGAGAGCATAAGGGAACAGTTGACAGGAATGTGGGAAAGAAATACAGTAGAAGAAGAATGGGTAGCTTTGAGGGATGAAGTAGTGAAGGCAGCAGAGGATCAAGTAGGTAAAAAGACAAGGGCTAGTAGAAATCCTTGGGTAACTGAAGAAATATAGAATTTAATTGATGAAAGGAGAAAATACAAAAACGCAGTAAATGAAGCAGGCAAAAAGGAATACAGACGTCTCAAAAATGAGATCGACAGGAAGTGCAAAATGGCTAAGCAGGGATGGCTAGAGGACAAATGTAAGGATGTAGAGGCTTATCTCACGAGGGGTAAGATGATACTGCCTACAGGAAAATTAAAGGTACCTTTGGAGATAAGAGAACCACTTGTACGAACATCAAGAGCTGAGATGAAAACCCAGTTCTAAACAAAGAAGAGAAAGCAGAAAGGTGGAAGGAGTATATAGAGGGTCTATACAAGGGCGATGTACTGGAGGACAATATTATGGAATTGGAAGAGGATGTAGATGAAGATGAAATGGTAGATACGATACTGCGTGTAGAGTTTGACAGAGCACTGAAAGACTTGAGTCGAAACAAGGCCCCCGGAGTAGACAACATTCCATTGGAACTACTGACGACCTTGGGAGAGCCAGTCCTGACGAAACTCTACCATCTGGTGAGCAAGATGTATGAGACAGGCGAAATACCCTCAGACTTCAAGAAGAATATAATAATTCCAATCCCAGAGAAAGCAGGTGTTGACAGATGTGAAAATTACCGAACAATCAGTTTAATAAGTCACAGCTGCAAAATACTAACGCTAATTCTTTACAGACGAATGGAAAAACTAGTAGAAGCCGACCTCGGGGAAGATCAGTTTGGATTCCGTAGAAATGTTGGAACACGTGATGCAATACTGACCCTACGACTTATATTAGAAGCTAGATTAAGGAAGGGAAAACCTACGTTTCTAGCATTTGCAGACTTAGAGAAAGCTTTTGACAATGTTGACTGGAATACTCTCTTTCAAATTCTAAAGGTGGTAGAGCTAAAATACAGGGAGCGAAAGGCTATTTACAATTTGTACAGAAACCAGATGGCAGTTATAAGAGTCGAGGGACATGAAAGGTAAGCAGTGTTTGGGAAGGGAGTGAGACAGGGTTGTAGTCTCTCCCCGATGTTATTCAATCTGTATATTGAGCAAGCAGTAAAGGAAACAAAAGAAACATTCGGAGTAGGTATTAAAATCCATGGAGAAGATATAAAAACTTTGAGGTTCGCCGATGACATCGTAATTCTGTCAGAGACAGCAAAGGACTTGGAAGAGCAGTTGAACGGAATGGATAGTGTCTTCAAAGGAGGATATAAAATGAACATCAACAAAAGCAAAACGAGGATAATGGAATGTAGTCGAATTAAGGCGGGTGATGCTGAAGGAATTACATTAGGAAATGAGACACTTAAAGTAGTAAAGGAGTTTTGCTATTTGGGAAGCAAAATAACTGATGATGGTCGAAGTGGAGAGGATATAAAATGTAGACTGGCAATGGCAAGGAAAGCCTTTCTGAAGAAGACAAATTTGTTAACATCGAGAATAGATTTAAGTGTCAGGAAGACATTCCTGACAAGTATTTGTATGGAGTGTAGCCTTGTATGGAAGTGAAACATGGACGATAACTAGTGTGGACAAGAAGAGAATAGAAGCTTTTGAAATGTGGTGCTACAGAAGAATGCTGAAGATTAAATGGGTAGATCACATAACTAATGAGGAGGTATTGAATAGGATTAGGGAGAAGAGAAGTTTGTGGCACAACTTGACCAGAAGAAAGGATCGGTTGGTAGGACATGTTCTGAGGCATCGAGGGATCACCAATTTAGTATTGGAGGGCAGTGTGGAGGGTAAAAATCGTAGAGGGAGACCAAGAGATGAATACACTAAGCAGATTCAGAAGGATGTAGGTTACAGTAGGTACTGGGAGATGAAGAAGCTTGCACAGGACAGAGTAGCATGGAGAGCTGCATCAAACCAGTCTCAGGACTGAAGACCACAACAACAACAACAACATTACTAGGGTTCTTCGACATTCGAATAGCTCCCCGGCAATGGACGTAATAGGTAAATGCTGTACTACATGTGATCGTATTGATCTTAAATTTGCTCTGAGACATTGGGGAGGGTATTTCACTTGAGTAGTTCGTGCAACTGTTAATCGATGGTACTATCGGGATGTGTTCCGACGCCTGCGAGAAAATGTGAGAAGGAAACGGTCTGCAATGTGGCGTCACAATCAATGGCTCTTGCATCACCATAGCGCACCCGCACATTCATCCCTGTTGGAAGGGACTGTCGTAAAAAAAAGGGGGGGGCGGAATCACTATGCTGCCTCATCCTCGAGACTCTTCACCCTGGCGCCTGAGGCCATTTTTATTTCCTAAGTTAAAAACCCCGTTGAAAGGACAAAGATCTGCAACGACAGACAAAGAAAATTCACAGACGGCGATTCAGGCTATCCAGAAAGAGACGAAGCAAGACTGCTTCCAAAAATGGAAGGAGAGTATTTCGAAGGAAACCATGCAGAATAAGTAAAATGTAAGTCTAGAAAAAGTTTGTGGACAAAGTCCCGAAATTTTCTGAACAAACCTGGTATGAAATGACTAGGTACGCTATTGATGTATACAGGATGGAAAAAAACTATTTTAACCGACGAACTCTGGGACGTTGTAGGGGACGTCAAAACAAATATTTTTCCCTAATGTCATTTTTTCCTATGAGGATTATTTAAACCGTTTGAGGCCGTATTATGCTCTTCTGTTGTTAGAGGGCGTATTACGCTCTTCAGTTGTAGGCAACTGCTGTCCACCAGTGTAGCAGTGCATTGTCTCTGTTTACTAATGGAGCGATACACCTGGAGTGAGTACACTGGTATGGTTGGTGCGTGCTACGGACCACAACGGACGAGCTGCACAGCGGGTTTATCAAGAACAATATCCTAATGGCCATTTCCCGCATCATACGACCTTTGCTGCTGTGTACCAACGTCTGCGTGAGACAGGGTCATTTAGCAGATTACCTGGACAGGGACGCTGTCGCACGGTAAGAAAGCTCTAAGTTGAGGAAGCTGTCTTGCAGCATGTGGATTGGTTCAAATGGCTCTGAGCACTATGCGACTTAACTTCTGAGGTCATCAGTCGCCTAGAACTTAGAACTACTTAAACCTAACTAACCTATGGATATCACACACATCAATTCCCGAGGCAGGATTCGAACCTGCGACCGTAGCGGTCGCCCGGTTCCAGACTGTAGCGCCTAGAACCGCACGGCCATTCCGGCCGGCTTGCAGCCCGTGGAGTGGGATCCTTCAATCAGCACTCGTGCAATTGCACGTAACATGGGGACGAATCAGACGAATGTAAGAACAGTCCTTCGAGAGCAATTGTTACGTCCATTTCACTTGCAACACGTCCACGACTTGGAAACAGTTGATTATCCACCCAGAGCACAGTTTTCGCAGTGGTACCTGGAAATGTGTGAAATGCATCATACCTTTCCATCCTCTGTGTTGTTTACCGATGAAGCAACGTTCGGGCGTGATGGAGTCTTCAACATGCACAATTTGCATGTTTGGAGTGAAGATAACCCACATGCCACAGTTACTGGCGCTCATCAAGTGCGGTTCTTAGTTAATGTGTGGGTCGGTATTGTTGGAGACCGTTTAATTGGGCCGTATCTTCTACCTAGTTGGTGTCTCTTGGTCGTAAAAATATGGAAAAGTGTTCGTTGGTTTAACTAATTTGCCGCCAGAGAAATCTTCCTCTACCGGGTTAAATACTCCTCATAGGAAAAAATCACTTTAGGGAAAATATTTGATTTGATATCCCCAACAACCTCCCAGAGTTTGTCGGTTTAAATACTTTTCACCCTGTACTAACCACCTAACCACCTAGCATTTCGGAGAGTCGCTGTAAAAAATCGCTTGAAATCAGCGAACGGAACCACTCGTCAGTTCAAGGGGTGCAGCTAGCGGACTCACTGTGCACTGGGATGAGGCAGAACCGTCGAACACCTCCTGATGAGCGAAACATTTCAGCAGTCAGTGCCAAACTACGCTTGAGGTGGTGTAAAAAGCTGCGCCACCGCAGAGTGGGTGACGGGAGGGAGTGTTGAATCGCGCCAAGCCTCGTGGCAATACGATGGAAGGCTTTGCGTTCGGCGTAAGCCTGAAGAACGTTTCCTGCCGTCAGTGAAGTGCGGAAGAGGTGGTGTTGTTGTTGTTGTGGTCTTCAGTCCTGAGACTGGTTTGATGCAGCTCTCCATGCTATCCTATCCTGTGCAAGCTTCTTCATCTCCCAGTACCTACTGCAGCCTACATCCTTCTCAATCTGTATAGTGTATTCGCTCTTGGTCTCCCTCTACGATTTTTACCCTCCACGCTGCCCTCCAATACTATATTGGTGATCCCTTGATGCCTCAGAACATGTCCTACCAACCGAGCCCTTCTTCTAGTCAAGCTGTGCACAAGATCCTCTTCTCCCCAAATCTATTCAATACTTCCTCATTAGTTATGTCATCTACCCATCTAATCTTCAGCTTTCTTCTGTAGCACCAGATTTCGAACTCTTCTATTCTCTTATTGTCTAAACTATTTATCGTCCACGTTTCACTTCCATACATAGCTACACTACATACAAACTCTTTCAGAAACGACTTCCTGACACTTAAATCTATACTCGATGTTAACAAATTTCTCTTCTTCAGAAACGCTTTCCTTTCCATTGCCAGTCTACATTTTATATCCTCTCTACTTCGACCAACATTAGTTATTTTGCTCCCCAAATAGCAAAACTCCCTTAATACTTTAAGTGTCTCATTTCGTAATTTAATTCCCTCAGCATCACCTGACTTAATTCGACTACATTCCATTAACCTCGTTTTCCTTTTGTTGATCTTCATCTTATACCCTCCTTTCAAGACACTGTCCATTCCGTTCAACTGCTCTTCCAAGTCCTTTGCTGTCTCTGACAGAATTACAATGTCATCAGCTAACCTCATAGTTTTTATTTCTTCTCCATGGATTTTAATACCTACTCCGAACTTTTCTTTTGTTTACTCTTTCGCTTGCTCAATATACAGATCGAATAAAATCGGGGATAAGCTGCAACCCTGTCTCACTCCCTTCCCAACCAATGCTTCACTTTCATACCCCTTGACTCTTATAACTGCCATCTGCTTTGTGTACAAATTGTAAATAGCCTTTCGCTCCCTGTATTTTACCCCTGCCACCTTCAGAATCTTTGAAAGAGAGTATTTCAGTCAACATTTTCAAAAGCTTTCTCTAAGTCTACAAATGGTAGAAACTTAGGTTTGCCATTCGTTAATCTTTCTTCTAAGGTGTTGAGTAATGGGGCTTTTTTTGTTATGGTGTGGTACCCTCTAAAACTTCAGAAAACGTTAAATGCCGAAAGATATGTACACTTAACAGCATTGTTTACTGTGTGCAGTAGGGGAACAGTTCACGTTGATGATTGTCTCTGCACAGATAGGACCCTGGCATAAATCAACCACTGTGACGAAACGGTTTGTGAAGATAACATTCCTGAAATGGAGTCCCGACCTGAACCCAGAGAAATTGTTGTGTTGGCAGAAGAGCCAACATCGTGTTACTAGAGGAGGCCGAAATACAAGCGTTTAGCTCACGCAGGCTGGCGTGAGGAGGGAAGGACTATACTGACGTGAGGTCTGGAACATGACACGGAATTAGAATTCAGAAAGCGGACGGAATTAGTTTGATACTTAACTTTAATCCATTAATGATGAACGTCGCTCTTGATGGTACATTTCACAATATTATCTGTTCAGAATTCATTCATAGTAACTGAATATGGCGCCTTGCTTGGTCGTAGCAAATGACGTAGCTGAAGGCTATGCTAAACTGTCGTCTCTGCAAATGAGAGTGTAAGTAATCAGTGAACCATCGCTAGCAAAGTCAGCTGTACAACTGGGGCGAGTGCTAGGGAGTCTCTCTAGACTAGACCTGCCGTGTGGCGGCGCTCGGTCTGCAATCACTGATAGTGGCGACACGCGGGTCCGACGTATACTAACGGAGCGCGGCCGATTTAAAGGCTACCACCTAGCAAGTGTGGTGTCTGGCGGTGACACCACAGAGATGTCTCTGGGATGAGTTAAAACGTCGATTTTGATCTAGATCCCAGCGTTCAGTATCACTACGTTCTATGGAAGAATGGGCTGCCGTTCTTCCAAGACATTCAGACATATAGAAAGTATCCTCAGCATAGTTCAGTTATAATGTCTGAGCGTGGACACACCTCATGTTAACGTCTGCTGCTAGGTGTCCGGAGACTTTTGATCTCATACTGTAATAGACCCAGGTGAACAGGGACATTCCGTCTTCCTAAATTCCTAAAGACATTCCACACTTTCCCACAACGTCCACTAGTAACAAAGACAAAATTAGACGGAGTTTCTCTGAATGTTTGTCATAGAATCGATGTACAGGGTGAGCAGAATCTCTTGCCCTAATTATAAAAATTTATAACAGAATAACCGTTTGACAAGATAAGTTAGATCTACATCTTCTCTCCCTATTCCACTCCCAAACAAAACGAGGGAAAAATGACTGCCTATTTGCCTCTGTACGATCCCTAATGTCTCTTATCTTTGTGGTCTTTCCGCGAAATGTAAGTTGGCGGCAGTAAAATTGTACTGCAGTCAGCCTCAAATGCTGGTTCTCTAAATTTCCTCAGTAGCGATTCACGAAAAGAACGCCTCCTTTCCTCTAGAGACTCCCACCCGAGTTCCTGAAGCATTTCCGTATTACTCACGTGATGATCAAACCTAGCAGTAACAACAAATCTAGCATCCCGCCTCTGAACTGCGTCTATGTCCCTCTCTATCCGACCTGATAGGGATCCCAAACGCTCGAGCAGTACTCAGGAATAGGTCGTATTAGTGTTTTATAAGCGGTCTCCCTTACAGATGAACCACATCTTCCCAAAATTCTACCAATGAACCGAAGACGACTATCCGCCTTCCCCACAACTGCCATTACATCCTTGTCCCACTTCATATCGCTCTGCAATGTTACGCCCAAATATTTAATCGACGAGACTGTGTTAAGCGCTACACTACTATTGGAGTATTCAAACATTACAGGATTCTTTCTCCTATTCATCTGCATTAATTTACATCTATCTATATTTAGAGTTAGCTGCAATTCTTTACATCAGTCACAAATCCTGTCCAAGTCATCTTGTATCCTCCTACAGTCACTCAACGACGACACCTTTCCGTACACAGCAACAACAGCAAACAGCCGCACGTTGCTATCCACCCTATCCAAAAGATCATTTATGTCGATAGAAAGCAACAGCGGACCTACCACACTTCCCTGGGGCACTCCAGATGATACCCTCACCTCCGATGAATACTCACCATCGAGGACAACGTACTGGGATCTATTAGTTGAGAAGTCTTCGAGCCACTCAAATACTTGGGAACCAATCCCATATGCTCGTACCTCAGTTAGGAGTCTGCAGTGGGACACCGAGTCAAACGCTTTCCGGGAGTCAAGGAATATGGCATCTGTCTGATACCCTTCAACCATGGTTCGGAAGATATCATGTGAAAAAAGGGCAAGTTGCGTTTCGCAGGAGCGATGCTTTCTAAAGCCGTGCTGCAGCATGGACAGCAACTTCTCTGTCTCAAGGCAATTCATTATATTCGAACTAAGAATATATTCGAGAATCCTGCCACAAACCGATGTTAAGGATATTGGTCTGTACTTTTGAGGATCCGTCCCTCTACCCTTCTTATATACGGGCGTCACCTGCGCTTTTTCCAGTCGCTCGGAACTTTACATTGCGCAAGAGATTCGCGATAAATGCAAGCTAAGTAAGGAGCCAATGGAGTAGTGTACTCTCTGCAAAGCCGAATTGGAATCCCATCAGGACCTGGCGATTTATTTATTTTCAACCCAAACACCCGCTTCACAACCCCAGGGATGTCTATCACTATGTCCTCGATACGGGAATCTGTACGAGACTCAAACGGCGGTATGTTTGTACGATCCTGCTGCGTGAAAGATTTCTCAAATGCTAAATTTAAAATTTCATCTTTCGTTTTGCTGTCTTCCGTTGCCAGGCCAGACTGATCAGTGAGTGACTGATCTTGCACAGAAAGCAGGACAGCCCATCTACCTCTTTATATACATAGATACTCCGTAAGCCACATTACGGAGCGTGCTGTAGGGTACTCTGTACCATTGTCATTGCCTTTTCTGTTCCACTCGAAAATACAGCGAGGGAAAAACGACTGTCTATACGCCTCCATATGAGCCATAATTTACCGTATCCCATCTTCGTGCCATTTATGTTCCCTCCAGAGATTCCCATTTGAGTTCCCGAAGCATCTCCGTAACACTTAGGAGCCGTGTGCGTCCCTCGTTGGTTCTGTTGCTAGGTTGCTATCGTGCAACAGCGAAAGTGGCTTCACGTTTTCTTCTTCTGTTTACTGGCGCCAATACGTTTGCTGGTGTTGTCTTCCCGCGAATGGCAACAGCAGCGTTTATCGATATGTAGTACCCATACTGTCTTTGGAAGGACGTGAAGTGTTTCTCGGGTCGGTTGTGTCGGTAGTTCGCTTGGGATGAGGCAGCAGAGAGACCCGGTGTACGCGGACATGCCGGGACCACTGACAGCATGCAGGCATTGAAGGATCGAGGGGCTGTAGCTGCGAGGGCCACAACCGCGTTGTCCACCGGACCCAGGACGTTGAGTTCAGTGAGCATTAATACAGTAGTGAAACCTCCACTATTTGGTGATCACGCCGTTTGTTCGTGCGTTGCTGCTGGAGGGTCGCCATGAGACAAACAGCAGCAAGTGGAGCGTGTCGTGCTGGTGGTCTTCTACTGCCTGTTATTAGTTTTGAATTTTGTGTTATTATTAGGTGAAGTGCAACCATCGGTATTTTATTGCCTAGTGGCCACTAACGCCCCAGCTACCTGCCTTGGAGGTTACCGTATTTTTACAGCAGTGTACCTTTCCTCGCCGATGCTGTCCAGCATGACGTGTAGTTCGACGGCCTCCTTGATTGCTGTGTGGATTGTGGTTTCCTTTGTCTACCTTGGTAGTACTGATTCCTTCTGCCTTTCGATGTTTTAAACACCGGATTCTGAAGACGCAGTGCTGTCTGCCACTTCGCCGTGGCTTGAATTATTCCATCGTTGTACTGGTTATCACACGTTAGGTGCATTTGGTAAGAGGATTGATCGGCGTTTAAACTGTCCCTAGTTCGAGTTGACATCCTGTTAGGTGAGCATAACTATTGGAAGCCTGTCTCACTGCTTACGCAGCTGTAGGGACTTTTCTCAGGTCCATCCTTGGGGCACTCTCTGCGGATCATTCCCTTCTTTATTTGGTCTGATTGTGTCAATTGGTTGAAAGTAATATTTTGTTTAAATTATTCCTATTGCTTGTGGCCTTCAGCCGGAAAATAATTGAATTCTTCTTAATGAGGCCTTCAACCGTTAGTGTAGTTTGTGTTGCTATCAATTTTTTTTAAATGATTGCTTTTAAAAATTATTTCCTTAAAAAAAAGTGTATGTGGTTACTGTGCAACCAACGATAACTGATTAGGCCCCGTCCATACATTTTCCTGCTTTCCCTAAGTCCCACGTTTCCCCTTGTGTGTTGTTCCAACCTATAGGTAACAAATCTAGAAGTCCACCTCTGAATTGCTTTGATGTCTTCATTCAATCCGACCTAGTACGGATCCCATGCACCTGACAGTAACCACGACCAGGTAGCAGCAGCGCGCTATATGCGGTCGCCTTTACAGGTGAACCACTCTTTCTTAAAATTCTCCAAATAAAACGAACTCGGCTAGTCGCTTTCCCCCACCACAGTTCCCACATGCTCGTTCCACCTCACATAGTTTGAAACGTTACTCCCAGATATTTAAACGACTTGACTGTCTCAGGTAGGACACGAGTAATTCAGTATCCAAACCTAACAGGGTTCATGCTCCTTCAGATCATCATTAACTTACATTTTTCCACTTTCAGGGATCGTTACCATTTACTCTCAGTTCATATTGTGTACTCATTAGACTGTTCATTCCATTCAGCATATCATGTAATTCTTCTTCACTTTCACTCAGAGCAGCAATGTCATCAGCGAATCGTATCATTGATATCGTTTCACATTGAATTTTAATTCCACTCCTGATCCTTTCCTTTATTTCCATCATTGCTTCTTCGATGTTCAGATTGAACAGTAGGGGCGAATTACATCCCTGACTTACAACGTTTCTAATCCGAGTACTTCATTCTTGGTCGTCCAATCTTATTATTCCCTCATAATATTGCATAATATAGCCATAAGTAAGGAACTGAACAGCTCTCACTAAAGTAAACTATACTGTTCAAATAGTGAAGCAACCAAATCTCAGGTGTCAAACTTGGTTTACCACGCTGCCCAAACGACTACAGTGAAAGAATATATTCTTATTTTAGCAGTGTTCACTAACAATACCTCAGGGCAGGTTAACTAATAACAGCAATGAAATATTTTCCAAATGTTTAGCTACATTGATTACAGCGAAAAGGCACCCTGATTAGAATTGATTATAACAATTTGTCCATTTTATTTGGACTGTTGTGCTCCGTGGCCGTGGATAATGACATTCTACTATAAAAATACAGCCACAAGCCACTTTTTTAATGCGTTTTATTTATGCCAATATCCATTTCGGGTTTGGACCCATCTTCAGCTGGCAAATTACATGTATATTCCGTTTCTACAGTGGTAAAATATCGACAGCAGTTTAGATGCTGCAGCTGGCCTGTGCAAAAGCAACGATTAATTCATTTACTTCAATTTCGCGAGTTTAAAGTTACACACTATCTGTTGTTCATTTTACTTACATTCTCCTCTCCCTGTTTTTTCTTGGCCTTTCTTCTTTTTTGTAACAGCACAAACATTTTTTGTCACGTATTTTAAACTGCGTTATCCGCCATGTTGTCGACTGACAGTTTTGTTTACATACAAGCAGTTTATCTTATATTTAACGAAAGTTTTGAGGTTCTAGCTAAGCTACTGTTTACTAAACATTGACTTGGGTGATAGAAGTATTCTAAGTACGATGTACACTAAGTATCTTTTTGGTTACATAGGCAGTATTGAAGATAATAAACTAACATAACACATTTATACGAAGCAGTAATTCATACATTTACAAATAACAAAGATATTTTATGTTTTATTTTATGACATTCATTTGTTGGGTTTATATTAGATTATGTTATTTCTTGATTGTGCTTAGTAAGTGATTTGATAAGTGGAGTGTGGTAGTTTTTCAGAAATATTCGGTTTGGTAACTCTGTTTGGTCGTTAAGTATGTCAGAAGGGGATGCATGTTTATGTGAATAAATTTCGATTTCTTCTAGGAGGTTCATTCTTTTTCCTTTGTTGGCTAGGTGGAGAACTTGTAGGTTATGGGATATGTCTGTTACTTTGTGTTCTTCTTCTGCTACATGTTCGGAAAATATGGATTTATTTAAGTTTTTTAAACGAAGTTTTTTAAACGAAGAGCATCAATTTGTTCTCGAAAACGTATGTTGAAGTTTCTACCTGTTGGGCCTATGTATGGTTTTGGACATGAGTTGAAGTTAAGTTTGTATATTCCTGATTGATTGTACGGTTTGGTATCATTTTTAATGTTATGGATAGCTTTGTCATTTATTTTGTTATTTGTGTAGTAGTTGATTATGATATCTGTTCCTCGGAACATGTTTGCTATTTTATACCACAACAACGCCAAAAGAAAAATATGTAAGCTTGCCATTTGTAGCAAAACTGTATTATAAAATAGCAAACTAAGAACAACACAAAGTTCAGACCTGAACTTGGCCCAGTGTAAGCCATTCGAAATATGTCCAATTTCAACAGGCAGTTCTGATTAACGAAACTCCACTAGCTCCGTAACACAGACCACGGAGCTTCCATAGATTTCACAAGCAGTTGCGATTAACGGCTGTAATGAAACATAATTGCTTCCATTAAGGTGAACTTCAGTTCTTTCAGATGGAACCCCGATAAGAAGCAAACACAGCGGACCTTCTGGCAAGGCCAGACAAGTCGTAGCAGTACGACGTTTACAAAAGTAGGTGCAGAAGCCACAGAAACTGTCTTACCTGGAATATGTGACAATCTCCACACGCTCAGGTCAGTCAAGTTTCCAGAGTCCCATCGCCTCCACAGACAACCAAAAACACCGTCTTCGCAGGATGACGTCTGTCCTCTGCTGAAAGCCGTTTATAAGTACTGTCGGTTCCAGACAGGCGAGGTGAACCAGCCCCGCTCCCCGCAAGTGCTCATTCCAGTTCGGCTCTCCAATTCGGTCAGCCTTGGTGCCGGTCGGAGCTCGACAAGCGGAGAACCACCGAAGATCGGGCACCGCTACCGCGATATAGCGATCGATTGATCGATGCGAGCAGGCACGGCTCGGCTCCTTTACTAGAGGGGTAGAGAAACAATTAAAATAGCTTAAAAGAGGAAAGGCCGCTGGACCTGATATGATACGTACGATTTTGCACAGAGTACGTGAAGGAAATTGCACTCCTTCTTGCAGCGGTGTGCCGTAGGTCTCTAGAGGAGCGTAGCGTTCCAAAGGATTGAAAAAGGGCACAGGTCATCCCCGTTTTCAAGAAGGGACGTCGAACAGATGTGCAGAACTATAGACCTATATCTCTAACGTCCATCAGTCGTAAAATTTTGGAACACGTATTATGTTCAAGTATAATGACTTTTCTGGAGACTAGAAAACTACTCTGTAGGAATCAGAATGGGTTTCGAAAAAGACGGTCGTGTGAAACCCAGCTGACGCTATTCGTCCACGAGACTCACAAGGCCATAGATACGGGTTCACAGGTAGATGCCGTGTTTCTTGACTTCCGCAAGGCGTTCGATACAGTTCCCCACAGTCGTTTAATGAACAAAGTAAGAGCATATGGACTATCAGACCAATTGTGAGATTGGATCGAAGAGTTCCTAGATAACAGAAAGCAGCATGTCATTCTCAATTAACAGAAGTCTTCCGAAGTAAGAGTGATTTCAGGTGTGCCGCAGGGGAGTGTCGTAGGACCGTTGCTATTCACAATATACATAAATGACCTTGTGGATGACATCGTAAGTTCACTGAGGCTTTTTGCAAATGATGCTGTGGTGTATCGAGAGGTTCTAACAATGGAAAATTGTACTGAAATGCAGGGGGATCTGCAGCGAATTGTGCTGCGAATACATAGAAAGAAAGATCCCTTATCATTTAGCTACAATATATCAGGTCAGCAACTGGAAGCAGTTAATTCCATAAATTATCTGGGAGTACGCATTAGGAGTGATTTAAAATGGAATGATCATATGAAGTTTATCGTCGGTAAAGCCTATGCCAGACTGACATTCATTGGAAGAATCCTATGGAAATGCAATCCGAAAACAATGGAAGTAGGTTACAGTAACTTGTTCGCCCACTGCTTGAGTACTGCTCAGTAGTGTGGGATCCGTACCAGATAGGGTTGATAGAAGAGATAGAGAAGATACAACGGAGAGCAGCGCGCTTCGTTACAGGATCTTTTAGCAATCGCGAAAGCGTTACGGAGATGATAGATAAACTCCAGTGGAAGACTCTGCAGGAGAGACGCTCAGTAGCTCGGTACGGGCTTTTGTTAAAGTTTCGAGAACATACCTTCACCGAGGAGTCAAGCAGTATATTGCTCCCTCCTACGTATATTTCGCGAAGAGAACACGAGGATGAATTCAGAGGTATTAGAGCCCACACAGAAGCATACCGACAATCCTTCTTTCCACGAACAATACGAGACTGGAATAGAGGGCAGAACCGATAGAGGTACCGAAGGTACACTCCACCACACACCGTCAGGTGTCTTGCGGAGTATGGATGTAGATGTAGATGTACTATCACGAAACAAATGGCTTCGTTGAGGTATAATAACCACGAAGGATGAGCAGCTGCAAAATGGCATTGTACTGTGCTCAGTGATGTCTCAGAATTCCGCCCCACCTAGGGTGCTAGCCGCGTGGCGTAGCCGCACGTTCTCGGGCGCCTTGCACGGTTCGCTGTCTGAGGCTCGACACCGCCTTCGGGCATGGGTATATGTGTTGTCCTTAGAGTAAGTTAGTTTAAGTTAGATTGAGTAGTGTGTAAGCCTAGGGACCTATGACCTCAGCAGTTTCGTCCCATACGAACTTAACACAAATTTCCAAAAATTTCAGAGTGCCCATCGTGGACGAGGATGGAGTGGTGTTCTGGAGATGCATGCCAGGCACCACGGTGTGAGGACCAATCGGGCATCAAGGCGTGTAGTTACTGGGGGAGCACTGACGGTACAACGGTATGTCAGGGTACCCCTCAACCGCACATGCTGACTGCCATGCGGCAGTATCATGGTACAGTTTTCAACAGCACAACGCTCGTCCACATGCGTGTCGTTTCACTATGAACGGTGTGCGTCGTGTTGGGGTACTCAAATGGCCAGCCAGATCCCTGGACCACTTCCCACTGGTGAGTGACCAGCTCTGATGTCACGTCAATTCTATCTCAGTATCCATGGTATCAAGAGATCTCTGTTGATCAATTGTAGACACGGGACAGCGGCTGGTCATATATTTACCAAGGAAAATGCCAAACAGCCGTAACTTTTGAGAAGTTATTTATTTAGACAACCAGTTTCGTCATCTAAGCAATATCGTCATCCAACCACGTACGCTCTTAATGTATAGACAATCAGATCTACCGATATTTGCATACTGCAGCCATTAGTATATGGATACTGCGAATTTGTTTTTCGAATGTTTCTTTCGAAGACTTAGACTTAGAAGGAAACACTCGGTGAGGTGAACAGTGTGCGTCCCTTCGTGCTTGATATCTACCGCGACTGCGATGGCTTCTTCCAGCAAGATAAACGGCCGCGTCACAAGGCCAGAACCGTGCTACGGCGGCTTGTGCAGCAAGACTGTGGTGAGTTAGCCACCAAATTCGCCTGAACTCAACCAGATGGAACACAGCTCCGACGCTATCGAGATTTCCACCCCTACACCGACCCGCAACCTACACGAATTGAGTTACCTATACGTGGTCCGCCCACGGTAGCTGAGTAGTCAGCGCGACAGAATTCACTCCTAAGGCCCGGGTTCGAGTCCCGGCTGGGGACTGGGTGTTGTGGTGTCCTAATCATCATCATTTGATCCCCATCGAAGCGCAAGTCGCCGAAGTGAAGTGAAATCGAAAGACTTGCACCAGGCGAACGGTCTACACGACGGGAGGCCCTAGCCAAAAGGATATTTCACCTATACGTGGAAGGAGGGAACGAAGATTGTAATTTAACGTCTCGTTGACAGCATGGTCACTGGAGACGGAGCACGGGCTCGGATAACCAAACGGTAGGGAAGGAAATCGTTCGTGTTCTTTGCAAAGGAAACATCCCGCCAACACATTTTTAGCGAAGTGGTGATAATGTTTTGCATCGATAACATACGTGTTGTGTACCATTAGACGGTTGTCATTGGCATCTTTGGCGCACCCCACCAGTGCACGAGTTTTATTCGGAGGACAGAACACAGTTCAGACCCGGTTTTTCTTCAAAACGCGGGCAATTTTCCCCGAGAGTGCGCCTGTATATGGAATAAACTCAGTGCCTACCTCCTCCCTCGTGACTTCATCCATCTCCACAGGTTGTGCTGCAGTGGTTGGGCAGAACGCACGTTGCATCTGCCACTCTGAGTACCCATTTTTTCGAAATACAATTCTCAGATTTTTCCAATTCCTGGGGTAGACGCCCTGCGTCAGAGATAGTGCGCGCCCTATATACTAGAGTTTTAAGTACCCCATTCCTCTGTGAAGGGTGGTGGCAGCTGTCTGCGTGCAAATACAGATCAGTGTGCGTTGTCTTCCGATACACCCCATGACCTAGGGTGCCGTCAGCCCTTCTCTTGACCAAGACGTCAAGGAAAGGTAATTTACCCTCTGTTTCAGTGAATTTGATGTTGGGGTGTACGGAGTTTAGATGTGTAAGGAAGCCAAGGAGTTTATCCATACCATGTGGCCAGATGACGAACGTGTCGTCCACGTAACGGAAAAAGCAAGTAGGTTTCCATTCGGATGACGACAGGGCTTCCTCCTCGAAGTACTCCATGTACAAATTCGCTACCACCGGTGAGAGTGGGCTACCCATGGCGACTCCTTCCGTTTGTTCGTAGTATTCTCCATTAAAAAGAAAATACGTGGGAGTCAAGACATGCCTAAAAAGTTCAGTGGTCTTCTTGTCAAACTTCTGACTAATCAATTCCAGTGACTCTCGCAGGGATACCCTCGTAAACAAGCAAACGACGTCAAAACTCACCATGATATCTGACTCATCCAACCTGAAGCTATCAAGGCGTTTAACAAAATCCACGGAATTACTGATGTGATGAGGCCATTTACCCACATAAGGACTTAATATTCTCGTCAGGTATTTGGCCAACAAATATGTAGGTGCCCTGATGTTGCTGACAATGGGGCGTAATGGTACCCTCTCTTTGTGAGTCCATATAGTCTAGGCGATACCGGACCATGGGGTAGCAATTTCTTAGCGTCACCCTCCGGTAAATCTGCGTCTTTGAGAAACGACCTCGTCTTGTTCTCCAACTTCTTTGTAGGGTCATCGCTGATCTTCCGGTAGGAATCGTCATTTAGCAGGCTCGGCATCTTATCAGTGTAGTCCTTATGGTAGACAACAACTGTAGCATGGCTTTTGCAGCCGGTAAGACAACAATTTCAGAGCGTTCCCTCAGATCACGAATAGCCGCCCTCTCTTTACTGCTGATATTTGACTTCATCGGCTTGGATTTCGTCAACTTCTGCACTATGCGTTTCGAGCCCTGGAGGCTCATCTTCAGGTGGTTTTTAGTGATTTACATCAGGTTTTTTAGTTCTTTTGCAGTTTAACATTGTATGATATCTGCTTCTGTTGTACAGTTGGAACACACAATACACATCTTTAATTCTGCAGTACATACTGGGATATATACATAGTCACACACTTTTCGCACATTGTAGTAGCAGAATGTAAACATGTGTATTGTGTATACCAACTGCACAACAGAAGCAGACATCATACAATATTAAACTGCAAACTGGTCTTCAGTCCTGACACTGGTTTCATGCACCTCTCCATGCTACTCTATCCTGTGCAAGCTTCTTAATCTCCCAGTACCTACTGCAACCTTCTGAAACTGTTTAGTGTATTAATCTCTTGGTCTCCCTCTACGATTTTTACCGTCCACGCTGCCGTCCAACACTAAATTGGTGAACCCTTGATGCCTCAGAACATGTCCTACCAACCGATACCTTCTTCTTGTCAAGTTGTGCCACAAACTCCTCTTCTCCCCAATTGTATACAATACCTCCTCATTAGTACTGTGATCTACCCATCTAATCTTCAGCATTCTTCTGTAGCACCACATTTCGAAAGCTTCTATTCTCTTTTTGTCTAAACCATTTATCGTCCATGTTTCACTTCCATACATGGCTACACTCCATACAAATACTTTTAGAAACGACGTCCTGACACTTAAATCAACACTCGATGTTAACAAATTTCTCTTTTTCAGAAACGCTTTCCTTGCCATTGCCAGTCTACATTTTATATCCTCCCTACTTCGACCATCATCAGTTATTTTGCTCCCCAAATAGCAAAACTCCTTGATGGTATTGTGTGACACACTTTACACTGCATCTAAATATTGTCTGAATTCTGCATTGTGACTGGACGGAATCTGTGGTTTGTAATTTCCCTCTAACACAACTGCACTATTTCAGCCATTGCCAGATTTTCCACATATTAAATATTTATAAAAATATTTTTTTTATTTTAATAAATACTTAATATGTGGAAAGCCTGATTAGTATGAGATTCCCTGCAATGGCGTGGAGATGAGAAACATATTTTTGTCCGAGAGGATCCAGGAACGCACGTGCCACGCGAAAGGACGACAAACACTTTAAGTTTTGAACTGAAATATCTAATTGGACAAATGACACCCGGTGCGACAGTGCTTATCAGATTTCGGACAAGTAATGATCTTCACGTCGTAAACTATTCATGGATTTACATCGAGTCCCTCGGTCGAGTTTGGAGGCCTGCCTTGCTGTTTAGCGTCCCGGTCCACCGCAGCGCTGACGTCACGTTTTCCTCGGAACAATGGATCCGCAGCGGGGAGGCCATTTGTGCGGTCCTAAGTCTTTCCGCCGCAGGGCGCCACTGGGGATCGCATTGCTTTTAACAAAATTAGGTGCCCGTCCGTTCCGCGCGGCTGGAGCCGGCTTTCGATATTCATAAGCCGAGCGCAGCCAGCGAGGAAGGGTTTGCCCGCCGCGGCGTTCGTCTGTTTTAAGCGCCAACCCCTACCTCCTTCGAGTCCCTCCCTCTGCTGACGCTGCCCGTGTAGCGAAGTACGTGGCAGGCCGTGCTCAGAACACGCGCGCACGTCTACCCATGTTTACAGGGGTCTCGTATTTCGCTACAACACGACGCTCTTCCCAGTCACTTGTTTACATTTCATTGTGCAGGGTCTTTCTGCTACCTGCCGTGCGCTCATCCTTGTGAATTACGTCGTGGTACCGAAAAGGCACGTGCGAGAGCAGGTTCTCATCTTCCGGCGCTGTTTACCTCCGCGATACCCGCCTGCCTGCTCACCAAGCCCCATGTTCGGTCAGAGGGCTGCGTGCTCTCTGTAATAAAAAAACTGAGTCCAAGAATCAACGATCAACTTGAACGGATGTCTTGTGACGTCCGCCCAGACCAAACGCAACGAACTATATCGAACAAAAAAAAAAAAAAATTGCCGGCGCGGTAGCTCTGCGTGTTCGGTCAGATGGTTAACTGCCCTCTCGAATAAAAAAATTGAACGAACTTAAACGGATGTCTTAAGATGTCCGCCCCGAGTAGATGCAACGAACAAAAGCGAACAAAATGAGATTCAAAAAAAAAAAAAACCCTCTCGTCGCTGCGCCTCACTGCTCCCTTCACATTGTGATGACCTCAACCCACAGGAAAAATAATTATCAAAATCTGAACTGTGAAGTCATGCAAAATTCTAGTTGGGAAACCACACTCTTTTTATACTTCTCAATTGGTCACGATAGCCTCGCGATGCCAAATGAGGAGCTACTCGACCGAATAGTAGCGGCTCCGGTCAAGGAAAACCATCATAACGACCGGGAGAGTGGTGAGCTGACCACATGCCCCTCCTATCCGCATCCTCAACTGTGGATGACACGGCGGTCGGATGGTCCCGGTGGGCAACTTGTGGCCTGAAGACGGAGTGCTGAGTGCCACTTTGTTTATGAACTGAAAACTTTAATATTCACGTGAAACTGCTCTGAAATTAACCTGAACCGACAAAATTGAGTTCACAGTATGTTACAAAAAGGTACGGCCAAACTTTCAGGAAACATTCCTCACACACAAATAAAGAAAAGATGTTATACGGACATGTGTCCGGAAACGCTTAATTTCCATGTTAGAGCTCATTTTAGTTTCGCCGCTATGTACTGTACTTCCTCGATTCACCGCCAGTTGACTTCGGTGATTGTGTTGACATGCGACTCATTGCTCTACAGTAGTAGCATCAAGCACATCAGTACGTAGCATCAACAGGTTAGTGTTCATCACGAACGTGGTTTTGCAGTCAGTGCAATGTTTACAAATGCGGAGTTGGCAGATGCCTATTTGATGTAAGGATTAGCACTGGGCAATAGCCGTGGCGCGGTACGTTTGTATCGAGACAGATTTCCAGAACGAGGGTGTCCCGACAGGAAGACGTTCGAAGCAATTGATCCGCGTCTTAGGGAGCACAGAACATTCCAGCCTATGACACACGACTGAGGAAGACGTAGAACGACGAGGTCACCTGCAGTGGACGAGGCAACTCTTCGTACAGTTGACGATAACCCTAATGTCAGCGTCAGAAACGTGTTGCTGTACAAGGTAACGTTGACCACGTCACTGTATGGAGAGTGCAACGGGAGATCCAGTTGTTTCCGTACGATTTACAGCGTGTGCAGGCACTATCAGCAACTGATTGGCCTCCACGAGTACACTTCTGCGAATGGTTCAACCAACAATGTGTCAATCCTCATTTCAGTGCAAATGTTCTCTTTACGGATGAGGCTTCATTACCACTTGATCAAATTGTAAATTTTCACAATCAACATTTGTAGGCTGACGAGAATCCGCACGCAGTTGTGCAATCACGTCATCAACACAGATTTTCTGTGAACGTTGGGGCAGGCATTGTTGGTGATGTCTTGATTGGGCCCCATGTTCTTCCACCTACGCTCAATGGAGCACGTTATCACGATTTCTTACTTACGGGATACTCTACCTGTGCTGCTAGAACATGTGCCTTTACAAGTACGACACAACATGTGGTTCATGCACGATGGAGCTCGTGCACATTTCAGTCGAAGTGTTCGTACGCTTCTCAACAACAGATTCGGTGACCGATGGATTGGTAGAGGCGGACCAATTCCATGGCCTCCACGCTCTCCTGACCTCAAACTTCTCTTTCATTTATGGGGGCATTTGAAAGCTCTTGTCTACGAAACCCTGGTACCAAATGTAGAGACTCTTCGTGCTCGTATTGTGGACGCTGTGATACAATACGCAATTCTCCAGGGCTGTTCTTACACTTTTAATAGAGAGAGAATGTTACTAGCTCAGGGGATGGCGTTCGGCGAAATCTCTTAACTTTTTGTTGCATACGGAGCGTTGCGTTGGGCAGCACGATGTCGGCGGGTTACGCTGATGAGAGCAGGATACAGGCAGTTCCGCTGGTTAATCTTCTGCGGCGAAACGCAAACAAAGTTCCGGCACAGCTGTATCATTAACCCCGTGGTGATTAACAAACCACAAGACGCCAGTATACGGCCGTTGTTGACATGTCCTCTCTTTCAAAGTACATTACGTAGACATCACTCGTTTTTACACTTTATGCACTGCCAGTGACGCTATCGTCCATAATTACACAGTTCGTCACATTCATATAGTCTTAGCCACAAGTACACAGTTCATAGAATTGTTCTTGCGTGTGAAGCACACCGTAAACAATGTCCACTCTGTTCTCGCATTTCAAACTTCGACAACGTCACTGAAAGTCATTTATATTGCACTGTTAATTAAAGTCTTCACTTTCACTGCTTGATAGAAAGTGACAGACAACAGTTCCACCACCCAAAACCAATACCAGCGAAGTTCATTCCCATAAAAGCACTGTTCGTGTCGGGCACAACAAAGTATTGTTAGCGGCACTTTCACAGTCCGGTTTATTTGCTCTTAAAGTTCGATGGCGATGGCATTACATACCGCAGTGGTAAAGAGAATTAACAATCTGATAGTTAAGCATCACTGTCCATACAATTACGCATGCTTTCCATAAAACACAGTACTATTTTTCCGCGCACGCTGCACAGACACACCATCCAACATCCCCTATACTACACCATCACCTTTCGACTATCGACATAACCATTGCTGTCCCCTGTCTATAGATGTTATATCGTTATCGTAAATTACATAAGTCTTTATAAATATTATTGACTGCATTTTTCACAATTAATAATATTCCAAAAGAGAACTTTACAAACTTTACCACAGGTACAAAGCAAGAAACATATTTGTCCATTGGCAAACGAAATAATCACATCTTTACATTTAAAAACCACAGTAGAATGTTACATAATCACAATTAGAAATGCCCATATGAACAAAAGAAAAAGAATAGAAATCTAAAGAAAATTAGGAAAAAATTGTATATGCGTAATTAGCAATGCCTTCACAATATCCACATCGACGTCTACCTCTGTATTCCGAAAGTCATTTTACAGTGTGTCGCCATTCGCGAATGTCGAATGGGAAGAGCTGTGTTCGATAAACCTCTGTCTGACCTCTAGCAGGTTATCTCGTTATAGTCATTTCGCCTCACGTACGTAGTAATAGACGGTTGAACGGCTCAGGAATGGGATGACCAACTCAGTGTCGAAGGGTATGAATGATAAGATTCGCTGACAGAGTTGTAGAAATACCGTAGGTTCCTGTAGACCATTATACAGGATGAAATAAAGTGATATAAAATCGTCATGACTTGTGAACCGTTTGCTTTAGGACGTTCAAACTGCACGGCTGGCCGCGACGCATGATGGGAATTAGTATGCGCTATATGGTCTGGATTAGCGACGAAGCCCACTTTCATTTGAATGGGTTCAAATTGGTTGAAATGGTTCTGAGCACTATAGGACTTAACATCTGAGGTCATCAGTTCCCTATAACTTAGAACTACTTAAACCTAACTAACGTAAGGTCATCACACACCTCCATGCGCGAGGCTGTTTCTGGCCGAGTTCATGTTCTGGTGATCGCTAAGTTCTTTTCCAGAGCGCGCAATGGCCTCCTCCAGCACTGGTGGACGGAATGATCTTGAAAAACTGAGGGTTGGATCATGATTTAATTTAAACTACCACCCTGGTTTGTTCGGTTTTCGGACACCTTTCCTTTGATATATGTTTTAAATTAAGCTGTTACAAAAACGTGGCGTTTGGGGGACGATATCTGTCATCGATAGGTCTTTCAGTAAGAGCGTGAATAAATTTAACAGAAGATGTTCTGCCTAACAATATTATTTAGGGAACCTGCAGTCGGAGAAGCAAGCCTAAGGAGACATTAGGAATACAATCATATTACTGTGTACTTTCTTATTTACGTTAGTTGACGGCAAATACCCTCATGGAAAAAGTGAATGTATCACCTTACAAAAGTGCTGAAACAGATGGCCATTACCCTCAATGCAAACATGATATCAGCGAACAATATTCTGATGCACCCTGACAAATATCCCTGATGTGTGACGAATCACATCACAGGTAGAGAAACAATTCTGGAAACTGATTCCATCTCTGTACCCACTGGTGCCTCATACACAGGTCATTTAGATATCCCCATAAGAAATAATCAAGGGAATTCAGGTCAGCTGACCTCACAGGTCATGGTATAGGAGCTCCCCTTCCAATCCGGCAACCAGGAAATACTGTAACAGTATTGTTCCATCGTATTGTACTGTACGTCTCTGAATAGCACTGATCAATGAATGGGAAGTCGTTTCTGAAATTATTTGTATGGAGTGTAGCCATGTCCGGAAGTGAACCATGGACGATAAATAGTTTAGACACGAAGAGAATAGAAGCTTTCGAAATGTGGTGTTTCGGAAGAATGCTGAAGATTAGATGAATAGATCACATAACTAATGAGGAGGTACTGAATAGAATTGGGGAGGAGTTTGTGGCACAACTTGACTAGAAGAAGGGATCGGTTGGTAGGACATGTTCTGAGGCATCAAGGGATCACCAATGTAGTATTGGAAGGCAGCGTGGAGGGTAAAAATTGTAGAGGGAGACCAAGAGATGAATACACTAAGCAGTTTCAGAAGGATGTAGGCTGCGGTAGATACTTCGAGATGAAGAGGCTTGCACGGGATAGAGTAGCATGGGGAGTGGCATCAAACCAGTCTAAGGACTGAAGACCACAACAACAACAACAATGAATGGACTTGCCGTTCATTCACAGCTCGTTCTGTCATGTGGCGGTGTAAATAAGGTGTAACGAATCCATCTTATGGACAATAAAAGTAAAAAATATCTGCATCATGGCTTCCTGTTAACGAGGCTTGTCCTACCTGTCCCCTTGAAGGAAATAAAGAATTTGCGTAGAAATAAACAACACATTATGGGTAAGCTCGTACGCATGTTGGTTGTAAATAAGCTGGACAACAGTAATGCTATACAGAGCTCTAGGCAAGTTTACGTCCACAACACCTCAAGCTTACTTTTATAACTCCCAGTGTCAATGCAAAGCGTCGGTTTGTTTCCCATTACAAACAAAATTATATTTAAAGAGGAATTTTATGAGTCCACTCGATAGAGCGGTCTCAAACTAGTCTAGCTCGAATTCATTACATCGGTATGTACAATGTATGTAAAGTACACAAGCGGCAAGACGCAGTCAGTACCTTCGCTGCGCAGTGCTGATGGTACTGTTACCGACGACTGTGCCGCTAAAGCGGAGTTATTGAACGCAGTTTTCCGAAATTCCTTGACCAGGGAAGACGAATGGAATATTCCAGAATTTGAAACACGAACAGCTGCTAGCATGACTTTCTTAGAAGTAGATACCTTAGGGCTGCGAAGCAATTAAAATCGGTTGATACGGGTAAGTCTTAAGGTCCAGATTGTATACCGATTATGTTCCTTTCAGATTACGCTGATACAATAGCTCACTACTTAGCACTCATATACAACCGCTCGCTCACCGATAGATCTGTAGCTACAAATTGGAAAATTGCGCAGGTCGCACCAGTGTTTAAGAAGGGTAGTAGGAGTAATCATTCGAACTACAGACCTATATCATTGACGACGGTATACAGTAGGGTTTTATAGCATATACTGTGTTCAAACATTATGAATCACCTCGAAGGGAACGATCTATTGATACGTAATCAGCATGGTTTCAGAAAACATCGTTCTTGTACAACGCAGATAGCTCTTTATTCGCACGAAGTAATGGCCGCTATCGACAGGGGATCTCAAGTTGATTCCGTATTTCTAGATTTCCGGAAGCTTTTGACACCGTCCCTCACAAGTGACTTCTAATCAAGCTGCGGAGCTATGGGGTATCGTCTCAGTTGTGCGACTGGATTCGTAATTTCCTGCCAGGAAGGTCGCAGTTCGTAGAAATAGACGGTAAACCATCGAATAAAACTGAAGTGATATCAGGTGTTCCCCAGGAAGCGTCATGGGACCTCTGCTGTTACTGATCTATATAAATGACCTGGGTGACAATCTGAACAGTTCTCTTAGGTTTTTCGCATATGATGCTGTAATTTACCGTCTAGTAAGGTCATCCGAAGACCAGTATCAGCTGCAAAGCGATTTAGGAAAGATTGCTGTATGGTGTGGCAGGTGACAGTTGACGCTAAATAACGAAAAGTGTGAGGTGATCCACATGAGTTCCAAAAGAAATCCGTTGGAATTCGATTACTCGATAAATAGTACAATTCTCAAGGCTGTCGATTCAACTAAGTACCTGGGTGTTAAAATTACTTCAGTTGGAAAGACCACATAGATAATATTGTGGGGAAGGCGAGCCAAAGGTTGCGTTTCATTGGCAGGACACTTAGAAGGTGCAACAAGTCCACTAAAGAGACAGCTTACACTACACTCGTTCGTCCTCTGTTAGAATATTGCTGCGCCGTGTGGGATCCTTACCAGGTGGGATTGACGGAGGACATCAAAAGGGTGCAAAAAGGGGCAGCTCGTTTTGTATTATCACGTAATAGGGGAGAGAGTGTGGCAGATATGATACGCGAGTTGGGATGGAAGTCATTAAAGCAAAGACGTTTTCGTCGCGGCGAGATCTATTTACGAAATTTCAGTCAAGAACTTTCTCTTCCGAATACGAAAATATTTTCTTGATCGCAACTTACATAGGTAGGAATGATCATCAAAATAAAATAAGAAAAATCAGAGCTCGAACAGAAAGGTTCAGGTGTTCGTTTTTCCCACGCGTTGTTCGGGAGTGGAATGGTGGGTAGATAGTATGATTGTGGTTCGATGAACCCTCTGCCAAGCACTTAAATGTGAATTGCAGAGTAATCATGTAGATGTACATGTATTAACAGAGGCAGTACAACGGGAAGAATGACAAGTGGTCCAGCAGCAACTGAGCAGCGCAGTTGCAGTCAGTGTGAGCCAGGACATTGCTATCTCTGCTGCAGCACCGGTAGACTTCCTGTTTTCATGTCATGTAAGTGTCAATACAAACGCAAACATATATACATAGACAGGGTGTTACAAAAACAAACGGCCAAACTTTCAGGAAACATTCCTCACACACAAATAAAGAAAATATGTTATGTGGACATGTGTCCGGAAACGCTTAATTTCCACGCTAGAGCTCATTTTAGTGGTTCTGCAATCAGTACAATGTTTACAAATCCGGAGTTGGCAGATGCCCATTTGATGTATGGATTAGCACGGGGTAATAGCCGTGGCGCGGTACGTTTGTATCGAGACAGATTTCCAGAACGAAGGTGTCCCGACAGGAAGACGTTCGAAGCAATTGATCGGCGTCTTAGGGAGCAGCCTATGATTCGCGACTGGGGAAGACCTAGAACGACACCTGCAATAGACGAGGCAATTCTTCGTGCAGTTGACGATAGCCTAATGTCAGCATCAGGGAAGTTGCTACTGTACAAGGTAACGTTGACCACGTCACTGTATGGAGAGTGCTACAGGAGAACCAGTTGTTTCCGTACCATGTGCAGCGTTTGCAGGCACTATCAGCAGCTGATTGGCCTCCACAGGTACACTTCTGCGAATGGTTCATCCAACAATGTGTCAACCCTCATTTCAGTGCAAATGTTCTCTTTACGCATGAGGCTTCATTCCAACGTGATTAAATTATAAATTTTCACAATCAACATGTGTGGGCTGGCGAGAATCCGCACGCAGTTGTGCAATCACGTCATCAACACAGATTTTCTGTGTACGTTTGGGCAGGCATTGTTGGTGATGTCTCGACTGGGCCCCATGGCAATGGAGCACGTTATCATGATTTCATACGGGATACTCTACCTGTGCTGCTAGAACATGTGCCTTTACAAGTACGACACAACATGTGGTTCATGCACGATGGAGCTCCTGCACATTTTAGTCGAAGTGTTCGTACGCTTCTCAACAACAGATTCGGTGACCGATGGATTGGTAGAGGCGGACCAATTCCATGGACTCCACAGTCTCCTGACCTCAAGCCTCTTGACTTCCATTTATGGGGGCATTTGAAAGCTCTTGTCTACGCAACCCCGGTACCAAATGTAGAGACTCTTGGTGCTCGTATTGTGGACAGTTGTGTTACAATACGCCATTCTCCAGGGCTGCATCAACGTATCAGGGATACCGTGCGACGGATGGTGGATGCATGTATCCTCGCTAACGGAGGACATTTTGAACATTTCCTGTAACAAAGTGTTTGAAGTCACGCTGGTACGTTCTGTTGCTGTGTGTTTCCATTCCATGATTTATGTGATTTGAAGAGAAGTAATAAAATCAGCTCTATCATGGAAAGTAAGCGTTCCCGGACCCATGTGCACATAACATATTTTCTTTCTTTGTGTGTGAGGTATGTTTCCTGAAAGTTTGGCCGTACGTTTTTGTAACACCCTGTATATGTAGAGCCAGAACGCCACCAACAATCTTTCAGTGCTATGAACCAAAACAATAAAAAAATTTCTAGTAAATATGGGCTCTAAAATATATACCTTAAGCGCCACAAGCACTTGTTGATTTACTATGCTGCAGCTCTAGTGCAAGCTCTCTGCTTTCCATATTTTGGGAGGATGTCCTATGGACCAAAAGAAGAAAGAAATGTCCAGTAAACAAGAACTCCAAAGGATATACCTTAAGAGATCTGAATACTTGGCCACTAGGAGAGATGCATCCCACATTAGCGAAAGTGAAAAAGTGCTCACAGCTCTTAAGGTACGCATTTTAGAGCCCATGTCTACAGAACATTTTTTTTCTTGTTTTGGTCCATATTATCACCGTCGTAGCGGCCCCTTATTTAGAGGACCCGCACAACCGACACGCAAGATGGGTTGCCGACCTTCTTGCAGGAGCACAGAGAGAAACATTGCCAGCGGAAATAAACAAACAGACTTTCCAAATAAACACCTTAGTACTGCCGGCCGTTGTGGCCGAGCGGTTCTTGGTACTCCAGACCGGAACCGCGCTGATGCTACTGTCGCAGGTTCGAATCCTGCCTCGGGCATGGATGTGTGTGACGTACTTAGATTAGTTAGGTTTAAGTAGTTCTAAGTCTTGGCGACTAATGACCTCAGATGGCGTCCATAGTGCTCAGAGGCATTTGAACCATTTTGAACGGAACTACTGCGCCAGACAACATGTCACAGTGTTCCATCAATCAGAACTCATATGACTTACTTAGCTCTCCACCGTCCTGTCTTTTATAAGCACTGCCGGACAATCAGAAGGGCAGTGTTCACCTTCCCGCAAGGAACAGCTCCGGCCGGTACTTACGCCGGCCCTACCACTGTATACACTCACCGTAGCATTGCAGTAGCACGTAGTATTGTGTAATTTGTAGAGTAGATTTTGGTCGTATTTTCTTCCATTGCCACCACAACAGTTGTGGGGTTTTCTTGTTGTTCTTGCGTTTAAAACTTAGTTGGACGCCAAGAAGTATTTTCTGTAATTATAGTAAAATGTCTTCAAACTGACTATTAGTTATTTCCACTACAACCACCTCTGAAAGTTTGTCGGGGAATCCTTGCTCGCGACGAAAACGGCTGCACGGTTCCGCGACAGGCTCTCAGTACTATGGGATTTAACTTCTCAAGTCATCAGTCACCCAGTCCCCTAGAACTTAGAACTGCTTAAACCTAACTAACCTAATGACATAACACACACATCCATGCCCCAGGCAGGATTCGAACCTGCGACCATAGCATTCGCGCGGTTCCAGACTCTAGCGCCTAGAACCGCTCGGCCACCGCGGCCGGCAGAAACGGGATTGACCTGCACTTTTTTATCCAGTCGTTAGATACCTCTCGTTCCTCAAGCGATGTAAGATAAATTACTGCTAGAAAGGAGTGAGTTATTTCGCATAATCTTTATAGAACCTTATAGGTATCTCATCTGGTCCTGAAGCCTTTCCATTAATAAGCGATCGTGCTGCATTGAAGGTGGAAGTAATCACAATAGGTTTAAAGCGTTATCAGTGAGTGATGTTAATGTTTGGCACGAATGAAACGTAGGTCGGAAGAAAAGTTAATAAGCGAGAAATCTAATTATTCACAAAAATTCATGGATATGACTTACAGTTTCCTGCTGTGGGCTTAATTTTTTCCTCTCTTCCAGGAAGCTGAGCGGAGGTCCTTACCTAACAGGTTGTTTTGTATTCTGTTTCTGTCAATAAGGCTTGTTTGTTGCTCCGCTGGCGTATTTAGCATTTCTCTACCAACAAGGCCCTGCCAAATTTTGTTCCAGAGCTCGGCGTGGACCACCATATTAGCGGCGTTGGAGCGTAGCAGACAAGGCGAACGTCACGTTTACAGCGAAATTATTCTGTTATCCTCTGAATAACTGAAACACGAGCCCCTGTTATTTGCTATTTGCTACAGGTATTTCAAGAGGAACAGGCAGGAATAATCTCCGGCTGTGGATACTGGAAACACAAATGAAATGTCTTTTAATTAAGGGAAATCCCGAACTGTACTTCTCCCTTAGTTATGAGAACCGGAATAGGTGAAGGTACTCTGCTAAAACCAACATCGCAGTTCATTACAAAGGAATTTGATTACTTCAGATTACATCTCAGCGCTCGGAGCAGTAATAAATGCGTCACGAAGCACTAAGAAAATTACACGTCGTGAGTTAATGGAGATTATTCCAGCAGCTCCGAAAAATTTTGGAACGAGATATGCGATGTTTATCTGCACGTTAAAAGCTGGAAGCGGCTCTTCCACTCGTTCTCAAACAGAGATTCTACATTTTGTTACATTCAAGGGAAAGAAAAAATATTTGCTCTGAAACTAATACTCATACATCAAAATATGTATAATAACAAAGTAGCTTCTACCTCTATAGATTACAAAAAAGAGTATGACTCCAAGAGCAGTAAACCTCTCTTCCAAATTATGAAAGAAGATTGTCTGTACCTCGAAAACAATTGCAGATATCACTAAAACACTAAATGCTATAAATACAGGGTGGTCCATTGATAGTGACCGGGCCAAATATCTCGCGAAATAAGTATCAAACGAAAAAACTTCAAAGAATGGAACTCGTCTAACTTGAAGGGGGAAACCAGATGGCGCTATGGTTGGCCCGATAGATGGCGGTGCCATAGGTCAAACGGATATCAATTGCGTTTTTTAAAAATAGGAACACCCATTTTTATTATATTTTCGTGTAGTACGTAAAGAAATATGAATGTTTTAGTTGGACCAATTTTTACGCTTTGTGATAGCTGGCGCTGTAATAGTCACAAACGTATAAGTATGTGGTATCACGTAACATTCCGCCAGTGCGGACGGTATTTGCTTCGTTATACATTACCCGTGTTAAAATGGACCGTTTACCAATTGCGGAAAAGGTCGATATCGTGTTGATGTATGGCTATTGTGATCAAAATGCCCAACGGGCGTGTGCTATGTATGCTGCTCGGTATCCTGGACCGTTCGCCGGATAGTTACGTTATTTAAGGAAACAGGAAGTGTTCAGCCACATGTGGAACGCCAATCACGACATACAACAAATGATGATGCCCAAGTAGGTGTTTTAGCTGCTGTCGCGGCTAATCCGCACATCAATAGCAGACAAATTGCGCGAGAATCGGGAATCTCAAAGACGTCGGTGTTGAGAATGCTATATCAACATCGATTGCACCCGTACCATATTTCTATGCACCAGGGGTTGCATAGTGACGTCTTTGAACGTCGTGTACAGTTCTGCCACTGAGCACAAGAGAAATTACGGGACGATGACAGATTTTTTGCGCGACTTCTATTTAGCGCCGAAGCGCCATTCTCCAACAGCGGTAACGTAAACTGGCATAATATGTACTATTGGGCAACGGAAAATCCACGATGGCTGCGACAACTGAAACATCAGCAATCTTGGCGGGTTAATGTATGGTGCGGCATTATGGGAGGAAGGATAATTGGGTCCCAATTTTAATCGATGGCAATCTAAATGGTGCAATGTATGCTGATTTCCTACGTAATGTTCTACCGATGTTACTACAAGATGTTTCACTTCATGACAGAATGGCGATGTACTTCCAACATGATGGAAGTCCGGCACATAGCTCGCGTGCGGCTGAAGCGGTATTGAGTAGCATTTTTCATGACAGGTGGATTGGTCATCGAAGCACCATACTATGTCCCGCACGTTCACCGGATCTGACGTCCCTGGTTTGCATTCTGTTTAAACTCTGTTTGTAATCCGGTTCTCTCTCTTGTCAAAAAACAGAGGGACAGAGTCAATGCTACCGCTACCTCACCTGTGAATTCATAGTCTTACTAACGATAGCTCTGACTTTGGTCATCTTTGGCGGCGCTAGTGTTAAGTGTGTGTGTTATCTTTGCTGCTTCAGCCCGAGGACCGAGGTCTTAAATTTGCATGTACGCTGCTTGTCCGTTTCAGTTTGCCTTGAAAATCGCGGGGTGTTCTCCCCCCCCCCCCCCCCCCAAATATCGGCGATCGCTGAAAGTGTTACCTGGCTGAATTCCCGGAAGTTATTCGGAAGTTGTATACGCCAGGAGAAACTCAGGTCTCATTTTAGCCACGTGTTGAGCAGCTATGGCAGATACACTAATCATCAATGCTATTACGTTATGTATCTTGTAATTACTTTTTCTTGTACACTTTCGACCTTTGCTGTGATTTTGTGTGCAGTTTTCTATTTTGGTTCTGTAATTTTTATTCCTACAAGGTCTTCTACATCGCCATGCTCATACCAGCAATTTTACACTGAACTGACTTAAGCCACGGGATACCTCGTAATATCATGTCAGGCCCCCTTTTGCCCGTAGTGGTGCCCGGGCAAAAGGGCGCCATCAGTATATATATGAAGACGTCGTTATTTTCTGTCAGTGTGTGTATAATGATACCCTGAGTGAGGATGCACACTACATCTGAATCCTGCGGCAATCAGGTTCAGGTAAAGCTGCGAGCAGAGGCCACTACGTGTGTTCAAAAAATGGTTCAAATGGCTCTGAGCACTATGGAACTCAACTGCTGTGCTCAGCAGTCCCCTAGAACTTCTAACTACTTAAACCTAACTAACCGAAGGACATCACACACATCCATGCCCGAGGCAGGATCCGAACCTGCGACCGTAGCAGCAGAATTACAAGACGTGTCCAGGCTAGAGGTATACACAAACAAATCCAGTCAACCAAAGGACTCAGCATACTATGTTGCTCGGTAAATACGCAGCAGACAGAGACACACTCCGAGATGTTATCCTGACAATTTCAAGAACTGCTCCGAGTCCCACAGCACATTCGCGTCAGTGTCAATGCACTCCCATCTCGACATGCTGGCGAACTATGCAGTTCGACAGTTGCCTCATCTTTTAGTGTCCCAACACAATAGGGTGTCATCACATCTCTCTATGAGACGTTTGCTGTGTGTTGCACATGAAGGGAGGTTCTCATAGCCATCTCGATCTCCCGATCTGCCTCCGCCGTACTTCAGTGCATGGGGGTTTGGTTCAAATGGCTCTGAGCGCTATGGGACTTAACTTCTGAGGTCATCAGTCCCCTAGAACTTAGAACTACTTAAACCTAACTAACCGAAGGACATCACACACATCCATGCCCTAGGCAGGATTCTAACCTGCGACCGTAGCAGTGGCACGGTTACGGACTGCGCGCCTAGAACCGCGAGACCAATGCGGCCGGCCGCTACGTGTGTTGTGCGCTACAAGTTGAGAATGTTGTTGGTTGGGAAGCGTGTTCCGATAGCCAAAGTTGTTAAGGCGGCTGTTTGCTTGAAGTGGAAAATCCGTGTTCGTGTCCCTCACAGTCACAGATTTTCACTTGTCCCGACTGGAGGAGGAGGAGGAGATTAGTGTTTAACGTCCCGTCGACAACGAGGTCATTATAGAGGGAGCGCAAGCTCGGGTGAGGGAAGGATGGGGAAGGAAATCGGCCGTGCCCTTTCAAAGGAACCATCCCGGCATTTGCCTAAAGCGATTTAGGGAAATCACGGAAAACCTAAATCAGTATGGCCGGAGACGGGATTGAACCGTCGTCCTCCCGAATGCGAGTCCAGTGTGCTAATCACTGCGCCACCTCGCTCGGTCTGTCCCGACTGGATATGATAATTAAAAAAACAGTCTTGATCAAAAAATTTTTTTAAATCGGAGTGACCGGTTTCAATCCTTAAGGATCATCTTGAGACTCCAGAACGGCAGGTGGACGTCTATGGAGCAGGCTCCGCCGATCCACGACGCTGAACTGACTGCTCATGTTTAATTATCATACTAATATAAGATGTGCCTTCATCAGATTTTTAGTAGGGTCATTTGTCAACGCATTTTATCGGTGTGGCATGCCGATTGGTCTACACTTACTGCTAACAAGCTTCGGGCCTCGAAACTTCTCCCCACGGCTTGGACGACCTCTTCACTCCCTTCTCGGCGCGAGGAGGTCGTTTTGGCCCGGTTACAGATTGGGCACTGCCGGTTCAGCCATCGCCATCTGCTGACGGCTGCGCCGGCGCCGTTCTGCCCATGTGGGCAATTGCTAACGGTACGCCACATTTTAATGTCCTGTTCGAATTTTAAAACACTGCGCGTTGATCTTGGCCTGCCATGTACTCTGGATGACATTTTAGCGGATGACGCAGGAGCAGCTGCTCGCGTTCTTCGTTTTATCCACTTGACAAACCTGTCTAAGGACATTTGATTATGCTGTTTTCTTTTAACCCCTTGCCTGTTAATGTGCCTTTTATAGTGTTGTCCCTTTTAGTTGCTGTTTTAACCTTGTGCTTCACAGTGCATTCATAACTTAGTCTGGGCGCCAATGACCACTGTAGTTGTGCACCCTAAAACCAAAAAAAAAAGAATGTCGCTGATTATGTATAAAAAAAAATACCCACTGGATTTGTTATAATGTCGGATTGCGGCTGAGGTCTGAGTTTCTCTTACGTCACTCTTATAACACCATCTTCTTATCTGTCTTCCAGTAGCTGTTTTTCCTAATGACTTGTAGTCGTTTAAATGACTGAAATTTTTCCATACCTTTAAGATGCGGCTGCACTTCCCCTGTACTTTCTTCCACTTTGTCGTTCAAGTTAAATATGAAAGGGCATCAGAAAGGTTCCCTGCGAAGGCTGTAAAATACTGAATCGGTACTGCAATCAGTCAAAATCGACCTGAACGCTGAGGCAACTTTCCCAGCATAAAGACTATCAGACCAATTGTGTGATTGGATTGAAGAGTTCCTAGATAACAGAACGCAGCATGTCATTCTCAATAGAGAGAAGTCTTCCCAAGTAAGAGTGATTTCAGGTGTGCCGCAGGGGAGTGTCGTAGGACCGTTGCTATTCACAATATACATAAATGACCTTGTGGATGACATAGGAAGTTCACTGAGGCTTTTTGCAGACGATGCTGTGATATATCGAGAGGTTGTAACAATGGAAAATTGTACTGAAATGCAGGAGGATTCACAGGAAGAATCCTAAGGAAATGCAATCCGAAAACAAAGGAAGTACGTTACAGTACGCTTGTTCGTCCACTGCCTGAATACTGCTCAGCAGTGTGGGACCCGTACCAGATAGAGTTGATAGAAAAGATAGAGAAGATCCAACGGAAAGCGGCGCGCTTTGTTATAGGATCATTTAGTAATCGCGAAAGCGCTACGGAGATGATAGATAAACTCCAGTGGAAGACACTGCAGGAGAGACGTCCAGTAGCTCGGTATTGGCTTTTGTTGAATTTTAGAGAACATGCCTTCACCGAGGAGTGAAGCAGTATATTGCTCCCTCCTACGTACTTCTCGCGAAGAGACCATGAGGATAAAATCAGAGAGATTAGAGCCCACACAGAGGCATACCGACAATCCTTCTTTCCACAAACAATACAAGACTGGAATAGAAGGGAGAACCGATAGAGGTACTGAAGGTACCCTCCGCCACATACCGCTAGGTGGCTTGCGGAGTATAATGGAAACGAGGATAGTGGAATGTAGTCGAATTAAGTTGGGTGATGGTGAGGGAGATTACGAAATGAAACACTTAAAGTAGTAAAGGAGTTTTGCTATTTGGGGAGCAAAATAACTGATGATGGTCGAAGTAGAGAGGACATAAAATGTAGACTGGCGATGGCAAGAAAAGCGTTTCTGAAGAAGAGAAATTTGTTAAGATCGCTTATAGATTTAAGTGTCAGGAAGTCGGTTCTGAAAGTATTTGTATGGAGTGCAGCCATGTATGGAAGTGAAACGTGAACGATAAATAGCTTAGACAAGAAGAGAATAGAAGCTTTCGAAATGTGGTGCTACAGAAGAATGCTGAAGATTAGATGGGTTGATCGCATAATTAATGAGGAGGTATTGAATAGAACTGAGGAGAAGAGGAGTTTGTGGCACAGCTTGACTAGAAGAAGGGATCGGTTGGTAGGACATGTTCTGAGACATCGAGGGATCACCAATTTAGTATTGGAGGGCAGCGTGGAGAGTAAAAATCGTAGAGGGAGACCAAGAGATGAATACGCTAAACAGATTCAGAAGGATGTAGGTTGCAGTAGGTACTGGGAGATGAAGAAGCTTTACAGGATACAGTAGCATGGAGAGCTGCATCGAACGAGTCTTAGGACTGAAGACCACAACAACAACAACATGATAAATATACGTATCTGTTAACTTCTATCTCATCTCCATTCATTAAAAAAAACTGATCAATAATTTTGCCGACGAAAGGGTGAAACAGTGATTTCAGTATACTGCAGGCTGCATTCTCCTTTTTCTTTTCTTTCATACCAGTATTCACTGCTGTAGAGCAGGTGAGACACAGCCTTTCCTTTTAAACCTATAATTTGTGTGTTTTTCGTCGTTATGTTCTATGGAGTGTCATTTATAATTCCACCTATATATTTTGACATTTACTGATTTTATTGCCATTATCGTTACTGAAATTGCTATCCCGTCATAAAATGGGAAACTTGTCCAGTACCTTGCCTTCTGTAGTATTTATTATTGACTGGACTGGGTGTTTTCCATCGTGGGCCATTAGTGTAGTTTGAGCGGTGCATATTTTCGGATTGTAGCGTTGTCTTCGTAGTTTTATATACATTTATGCACTAAATCCGTGATGTGTGAAGAACGAGACTTCAAAGCAAGGTGTGCTCCTGGCATCGAAATGACATGAAAATGTTGCTGCAAGCTGCACAGCGGCTTAGAAACGTCGACGCACACTCTCCTACTAAATGAAATGATAATTAAATCAGTACCATAATCTGTGGACAGGCGTTGACATACATTAAAGGGGCCAGCTGAAAATGTGTGCCCGACCGCGCCTCGAACCTGGGATCACCTGCTTGCATGGCAGACGCACTATCCATTTTTATTGATTTATTTATTTTTTTTTTTTTTTGTTCTGTTAAAAGGAACCTGTAGATCATTTCATGGTATAGTTTGTGCATTACATATTGAGTGGTGAGAGAAGCGTGAGGTTCATTATCAGCTGTCAAATGTGCAGACTGACTGCACCCGGCACATCCCAACTGCGTGGGGGGTCGAGGAAGGCTGCCTGAAGATAATAAGTTTCCTTTAATTTACGCCTATGGTAACAATCTTTGGTGTTTAACAGATTTCCGGTCTCGGTCTTAAATGACCATAATCAGAACTGTCTCATAGAACAAAGTCCTAATGCACTGTTTTACTGACAACATGACTCGTGCATGTGATGTGATTTATATGTATTTGACGATGCTGGTGCTGATTCCGCATTTAACAGTTGACTATGCCACTATGGCTGCAGTGCATTAGGACTGCGTTTTATGACACAGATCTGATGATGGTCATTAAAGACCGAAACCGGTAATCTGTTAAACAGCAAAGATTGTGACGATAGCCGTAAATTAAAGGAAACTTATTACATATACGGGTAACTGTTTTTTCGCGACGATGTCGCAGCTTGTGTGCTTGAAGGTAGTTGTCAAAGGTTTTCCGATAGTGTGACCATCTATGAACCTCATTGTGGGCTTGCTGCAAGAAAAACCAAAAGTCAGGTCGCGACTTGACAGCATCCCCACAGAGGTAGACGATCGTCCAACCTTTGATCCAGATAATCGACTGTGATTTAATCACCGGAAAGTAGTCACTCTCCGGATGTAAGAAGGAAGCAGGTGTAATATGTTGCGGGTCCACACGGAGGCAGCAAGCCACCATCTGTCTTCCTAGGAGCCATACGTCCTCCACCGCGATACAAGTTAAGCGGTGATGGTTGTCATCCACTTGGCGACATTTCGGGCACAGCGGAGTGTCCAGCAGTCCAATTGCACGGAGCCGTTGGTTGGTGTTGAACTTGCCACAGGTGACAGAGAACCACAGTGCCCGAACGAAGGTAGGAAAGAATTTTTGGTGCACATGTCTCCAAATCTTCGGCCAATGCAACCTGGCGTGTTTGAGTTTAATGACATTACGACATCCGTCGTAGCAGCCAAACATAAAAATCCTTCGCTCATGGCGGTCTCGTGCGCGGAAGCTCGACTCTGATACAAGTAAGTTCCACTATAAATGTTGATACATGCGCAGAATGTAGCGTAATGTTGCCCACCTCCACCGGAGGTGTGAGGGACGCTGGAACCAGGAGATCCAGTAGGCGGGATGTAAGGGAATAACCCCCGCTACGCCACTGCTTGTACATCATGGCTAGGTATGAGCACGCTCCCCGTGAGACCCACATTCCCAACTTAATGCAAACTACATTCGCAGTGGCCCTGCGGCAGACAATCTTATCGAGTCCCGTAACAGTTCGGGCAATGCGTGTGCATCCAGCACAGAAGAAGAAGGTCAATGGCCGCTTAGCCTTAACTATATGGATATGATTCTTCTGACACATCCGAAATAACAGATACCATAACCATACTCCTACTAAAGGTGGATTAACGCTTGACGGAACGTCACCGTAGCGTCAGCCACGTCATATGATTCTCCTCTGTGGTTCAAAAGGTAGCGTCCACACACGCTGTCAACGGAACGTCACCGACACGTCACGTCAGGTCACGTCAGCGTCACGTCGAGGTTCGAGGTTTATCGATAAGAATGTTTCGACGGGCCACGGTGTAGCGCACTTGGTGGGCAGCTGATACACATTGTGCTAATACGAAAGTATTCCGCAGTGAATGCTATCGCGATTTCTACTGGAAGACAATACTTAGTAAAAGAATTTTACGCTACTGGCCATTAACACTGCTACAAAAAAAATGGTTCAAATGGCTCTGAGCACTATGGGACTAAACATCTATGGTCATCAGTCCCCTAGAACTTAGAACTACTTAAATCTAACTAACCTAAGGACAGCACACAACACCCAGTCATCACGAGGCAGAGAATATCCCTGACCCCGCCGGAAATCGAACCCGGGAACCTGGGCGCGAGAAGCGAGAACGCTACCGCACGACCACGAGCTGCGGACGTAACACTGCTACACCACGAAGATGACGTGCTACAGACGCGAAATTTAACCGACAGGAAGGATATGCTGTGATATGTAAATGATAACCTTTTCACAGCATTCACACAAGGCTGGCGCCGGTAGCGACAACTACTACCTGCTGACATGAGGAAAGTTTCCAACCGATTTCTCATACACAAACAGCGGTTGACCGGCGTTGCCTGGTGAAACGTTGTTGTGATGCCTCGTGTTCGGAGGAGAAATGCGTACGTTCACGTTTCCGACTTTGATAAAGGTAGCATTGTAGCCTATCGCGATTGCGGTTTATAGTATCGCGACATTCCTGCTCGCGTTGGTCTAGATGCAATGACTGTTAGCAGAATATGGAATCTGTGGGTTCAGAAGGGTAATACGGAACGCCGTGCTTTATCTCAACGGCCTCGTATCACTAGCAGTAGAGATGACAGGCATCTTATCCACACGGCTGTAACGGATCGTGCAGCCACGTCTCGATCCCCGAGTCACTAGGTGGGGACGTTTGCAAGACAACAGACAACAACCATCTGCACGAACAGTTCGACGACGTTTGCAGCAGTATGGACTATCAGCTAGTACAACATGGCTGCGATTACCCTTGACGCTGTATCACACACAGGGGCACCTGCGATGGTGTACTCAACGACGAACCTGGGTGCACGAATTGCAAAACGTCATTTTTTTCGGATGAATCCAGGTTGTGTTTACAGCATCATGATGGCCACATCCGTGTTTGGCGACATCGCGGTGGACGCACATTGGAAACGTGTATTCGTCATCGCCATACTGGCGTATCACCCGGCGTCATGGTATAGGGGGCCATTGGTTACAAGTCTCGGTCACCTCTTGTTCACATAGATAGCACTTTGAACAGTGGACGTTACATTTCAGATGTGTTATGACCCATGGCTCTAGCCTTCATTCGATCCCAGCGAAACCCTACATTTCAGCAGGATAATGCACGACCACATGTTGCAGGTTCTGTACGGGCCTTTCTGGATACAGAAAATGTTCGACTGCTGCCCTGGTCAACACTTTCTCCAGATCTCTTACCAATTGTAAACGTCTGGTCAATGGCGGCAGAGCAACTGGCTCGTCACAATACGTCAGTCACTACTCTTGATGAACTGTGGTATCGTGTTGAAGCTGCATGGGCAGCTGTACCTGTACACGCCATCCGAGCTCTGTTTGACTCAATGCCGAGGCGTATCAAGGCCGTTATTACGCCCCGAAGTGGTTGTTCTGGGTACTGATTTCTCAGGATCTATGCACACAAATTGCGTGAAAATGTAATCACATGTCAGTTCTATTATAATATATTTGTCCAATGAATACCCGTTTATCATCTGCAGTTCTTCTTGGTGCAGCAATTTTAATGGTGAGTAGTGTATTTTATACACTGAAGGAATACACTGCAAAATAAGCGCGGCACATCTAGTTCAGTGTGCTTTACTCACGACTTTTCCTGTGGAACAACGAAAAGAAAAACATAGCGTAAAGCTGACGCGGTTTGCAGAAGCTTAAAATAAGAGTAGCAATAACTTAACGAAGAACAGGAGGCAGCAGAAATATATGTAAACAAAGTAAAAAAACGGTCCATCTAGACATACTGTAGGCGAACAATCAGCTTCTGTCGAGGTGGTATTAGACGCTTGCATCTTGAATTTCTCTTCGTTATTTTTGTTTGTATCTTGCTTAACAGGTAAAAAAACTGTTATTAGACATTCTGAAGTATTCATAGAATGGTACTATTCCTCTGCCATCTCCTTGTAAAGCGTGTGGAACTCTCCTTCAATGTCTCGATTTTTTAACTTTCCCAATCCACACTATTTTTGCTCTCTTTTCCTCATCATCAAGTGCAACAGTATCATTGCAATCTGCTTTAACCTAAATTTCGGCATTTTGTGACGATCTACACTCATGCTCATAAATTAAGGATAACTGCAGAATGTCGTACCATACAGCGTGCCACTACACAAAACTGGCGCTAATAGCATAGGCACATAGGGAACACACACGACACAGATCTGTAACTTCACGGCATTGGTGATAAGTTGCGAAAACCGTCCCGAAACGTATGTACTACAAAACGTCACTCTTTCCTGCCCATGTACCCCGACATCAGTATGGGATATGATCACCATGCACACGTGCGCAGGCCGCACAACGGGTTGGCATACTCTGGGTCAAGTGGTCGAGCAGCTGCTGGGGTATGGGCTTCCATTCTTGCACCAGTGCCTGTCGGAGCTCCTGAAGTGTCGTAGGGGTTTGAAGACGATCAGCGATACGTCGACCGAGAGCATCCCAGACGTGCTCGATGGTTTTTTGGTCTGGAGAAAAGGCAGGCCACTCCATTCGCCTGATATCTTCTGTTTCAAGGTACTCCTCCACGATGGCAGCTCTGTGCGGCCGTGCGTTATCATCCATCAGGAGGAAAGTGGGACCCACTGCAAACCTGAAAAGGAGGACATACTGCTACAAAATGACGTCCCGATACACCTGACCTGTTACAGTTCCTCTGTCAAAGAAATGCAGGGGTGAACGTGCACTGTCGGCTGTAGTGGCCGAGCGGTTCTAGGCGCTGCAGTCTGGAACCGCGCGACCGCTATGGTCGCAGGTTGGAATCCTGCCTCGGGCATGGATGTGTATGATGTCCTTAGGTTAGTTAGGTTTAAGTAGTTCTAAGTTCTAGGAGACTGATGACCTCAGAAGTTAAGTTCCATAGTGCTCAGAGCCATTTGAACCATTTGTATGTGCACCAATCATAATCCTACCCCACACCATCAAACCACGACCTCCATACAGATCCCTGTGAACGACATTAAGGAATTGGCATCTGGTTCCTGGCTCACGCCAGATGAAAACCGACGAGGATCACTGTCCATACCATACCTGGACTCCACCGTGAACATAACCTCAGACCACTGTTCCAATGACCATGTACTGTTTTCGTGACACCAGGCTATACGGGCCTTCCTGTGACCAGGGCTCAGTGGAATGCACCTTGCAGGTCTGCAAACGAATAAATCATCTCAGTTCAGTTGTCTGTAGACTGTTTGCCTGGAGACAACTGTTCCAGTGGCTGCAGTAAGGTCCCGAGCAAGGCTACCTGCAGTACGCCGTAGCCGTCTGTGGGTACTGATAGTAAGATATCGGTCTCCGTGTAGTGTTGTACTCTATGGACGTCCCGTACTGTAGAGCCTGGACACGATTCCTGTCTGCTGGAATCGTTGCCATAATCTTGAGATCAGACTCTGTGGTACATGGAGGGCCCGTGATGTGTTTGACCATCCTCCAGTGGCCCTAGTATTCGGCCCGTCATAACGTCATCAATATGTGTTCTTTGAGATATTTTCAACACACAGTCACCATTATCACGTCTGAAATCATCTGCACACTTATTCGCTGCACCGTACTCTGACATGCACCAACACACCTCTGCGTATGTGGACTGCTGCTAGAGCCACCGTGCGAGGACCGCAGGTCAAATGCACTGCATGGTCATACCCCGAGGTGATTTAAACCCTCTAACCGCCCACCAGAGCGTTGTTTCACCATGTGTCAGCATTATCAGTAATTTATGAGCATGAGTGTACTCATGTCGTTCAAACTACAAAATAGCGTCTGTGGTGAGTATTTTACGAACCAGCTGTAGAGTCACGGCGTTCTTTCGACGTCAATTTGCCGTCTAGTGTGAATGCTCAGGAACCACTCTTACCGTCGACGCTCAAAAACGTGACGGTTACGTGAAGGTGACGTTCCAGGAAGTGTGGATCCACCTTTGACCTCCGCTGCTTACGGATGAGCAGACGTACACTCGCGCAGCTCGGGATCAACTATGAAGACGGCAGCATCATCTTAACTAGGCCGCCGGTGTATTAAATATCTTAAGCAGAGCTTTAATGTGAAAATTACATCAGTTGCTCTTCAACTGAAGAGCCTTGTGAATTTTTCTGTCATGTGGTAGTTCAATATTCAGAGTTAGCACAAATACGACGGCTGCTCGGAAAGTAAGATCCGATCGGTCGTGTAATGAAAACCACAGTGAAAATCAAAAATATTTTATTCGCAACAGTTATCCACACATTCCACCTACGTCCCTAAATAGTTGCCGATCCGACTTAGACATTTGTCGGGGCGTTGTACAAATCTTCCAGTACCCTCGTACTTTCCGCCAATTCTTTACACTGGTCTGCCTTTCCTTGTTTGTGCCAAAATGTTGTCTTCGTAGCCAGCGGTTCATGTGAGCAGAGATGAATGGGGGGGAGTCCATTAAGGCTGTATTTTGGGTGATCAAACACACCCCATCGGAAACGCTGCAAGAACGTCTTCATTGCTCCTTCAGTCTGCGGCTGAAAATTGTCTGAAGAAAGAAACGCATGACCTTTATGTTATGCGGGATGCATAGCTTCAGGCGAAATCTCTCACCAGACGCACATACTTGGCGGGAGACAAGGCATTTCTACGTGATCACTTCGATCTCTGAACTGAAAAGAGCGACGTGAAGCGATCGATAGGCATTCTAAAGACACTGCCCAACACATCTGCGCGAAGTTCCGTTGAACTTTCACAGTGGCTTCCATTTCGCGCCTAATAGGACTTTAGTTTCTGAATAAGCCTCATACACGACAGTCCTCACTAAAATACAACTGTAAGTGGTCAGTGGGGTTGACATGAGACGCGTAATCATGGTACAATGTAGGTATTTAGCAAAACAATTCAAAAACTCTTGACTCACAACTGTTAAATTGCTGAGGGTCAAAGCCTCATAGAATTTTAGAATTGACTTCATAGAATTGACTTCCATCTCGCAACAGATCTTTCCTTAATTTGCTAATAGCCATCATGTATCATAATAAGGAGAACTAATTTCGAGGAACACGAAGAACCCTTACAAATCAACATAAATACCCCAATAAAAACCAAACCTAACAAACTAGACCCTCCAACTTTCCAAGAAGTAGAAAAAATTCTTAAAGAACAAAAAAATTATAAGGCATGTGGTGAAGATCAAGTTTTTGTTGAAATGTGGAAATATGCAAGTGACACAATCAAGACCTCCTTACATATGGCTCTAACAAAAATTTGGGTAACAGAACGTTTCCCCAAACATTGGACCACAGCTATCATCCACCCACTACATAAAAAGGGAGATAAGAGCAACCCAGACAACTACAGAGGAATCTCTCTCCTAGATTGCACATACAAAATTCTATCCAAGATCCTATATGAAAGAATCAAGGAGCAATTAGAACAGGAGTTAGGGGAATACCAGAGAGTTTTCAGACCATGGAGAAGCTGTGCAGAGCAGATAATTAGTTTAAAATTGATTATGGCATACTACAAGAAACAGAACAAACCTCTGGCAATAACATTTGTAGATTTTAAGAAGGCATATGACTATCTCCACAGACCTTCAGTATTAAAAATTTTAAGAAATCTAGGACTCCATCCAAAATTAATTAAAATATTACAACTCACTCTGACCAGCAACAAATCAAAAGTGAAGTTTAGAGGAGAAATCTCGGAACCATTCCTCATAAAAACAGGCTTAAGAAAAGGTGACTGCCTATCACCATTACTGTTCAACTGTGCACTGGAGTACATAATGAGAGAATGGTACAAGGACAATACAAAGATGATAAGAATTGGAAGTACAAAAGATGATATTAGCTTCAACTGCTTGGGATTTGCTGATGATCTTGCTCCTAGCCAACACTGTTCAAGAAGCCAGGCAACAAGTGAAATCACTACAAGAAATAGCAGAGAAAGTAGGCGTTATAATATCATTTGAAAAACGGAGATTATGCTAACTGATCCACCACTTGGAAACAAAATTACAATAGGAGAACAGGAAATCAAAATTTAAATATTTTGGCGAAATAATAACATACAATCTAAATGAGAAGCCATCATGGTACAATAGAATAAAAAAACTGAACTACGCAAATTACATTACCAAAACTACATACAACAAAAAAGGCTATCAATAGATGCAAAATTGAAATACTATAAAACAGTTACATAACCGGAAATAACGTATGCAGTAGAAACTATCTTCAAAGTAACTAATACAGCAGAAATCGATAGAATACTAAAAATAGAAAGAAGAATAATAGGACATGTATAAATAACCAGTTTAAAATAAATGGAAATTGGAAAATAGCATCAAATGAAACAGTATATAAGAAAAAAGAACCAGTCATGAGCACGATCAGGAAGAAACACATCTCATTCTTTGGACACCTGATGAGAACTCCAGAAAACAGAATTACTAACAATATAATACAAAAATTGTGGAATAGCAAGAGCGACATTAAATGGATCACAGAAATTAAGGAAGATATAAAAGAACTCCAAATTACAGTAGATGACCTAAAAAATAAGACACAGAACACCAGAATACTGCAAGACCCGCATACCAGACTACAAATGAAAATCAATAAAAGGAGTACAGGAAGAGTGGTCTCCGATGAAGAAAGAAAGAAAATATCTGAAAGAATGAAGAAATATTGGGCAGACAGAAGAACAAATCACCTTTCATAAAAGAATAGACTGTAATAATTATAGCACCTAAACATCATATTAAGTTATTGTTGAGAAAAATTGTAACCCTGTGTAACAACTTGTTTACAACTTTGTGTTTTTGACTAGAGTGATCCAATGAAGGCCATAAAATAAATAATTCAAAAAGAAGAGAACTAATAATTTACGTGTTACAGCTCCACTCCGTCTCCTTCCGGAGCAATCCAAAGAAACTGTCATTGTGCTGGTGAGTGTACTTTCGTATGGCACAATATGAGGTTTGATTGTGGGATGTAGAAGTACGAATTCCCAGTGCGATTTCAGAGGAATCGCTGAACTTTTCTCGTTAAAAGGTGGAAAAGGCTTGGTGTAACCGTTGTGTGGGCAGGTAGCCCGGCAAGGGCGGACGCGACAAGCGTGCGGAAAACTTTATCTGGCGAGTCCGCTTGCCCGGAGCCGTACAAAGCAAAGCGCTCTCTCCCCTGCGGCAAAAATTGTCGGGCTTCTCGCAGCCGCTGAAAGGCCCGGGGCCCGGAGCTTGTTAGCGCTCCGGAAGTGCGCGACAGTTCAGCAGCCGAACCGCGCCACGACGCCCTCCCCATCCAATCATACGAGCACACAGCACTGGAGAATTCGCGACTTCCAGAGGCATCGCCACTGTGGAAGAACTCGGAAATTTGCGGCTCCAGATCCACTGTTAACCATGCAGTGGACCGCTGTTAACGGTGGCTTCTTTGGCGTTTTTAATCATTCCTGAGGCTGTAAATGGATGTAGGGTGCCGTACCAGTAGGGAGTGCCCGCTGCAACCTCAGGACTAGAGTTGTAAGGTTACATAGACCATCATACGGCCGCTATTACAATATCAAATTTCTTTGTCAAAGATTTGATCAAAGATCTCACTAGGTGTAAGATACTGCCTACAGGAAAATTAAAGAGACCTTTGGAGAAAAGAGAACCACTTGTATGAATATCAAGAGCTCAGATGGAAACCCAGTTCTAAGCAAAGAAGGGAAAGCAGAGAGGTGGAAGGATTATATGAGGGTCTATACAGGGCCGATGTACTTGAGGTCAATATTATGGAAATGGAAGAGGATGTAGATGAAGACGAAATGGGAGATACGATGCTGTGTGAAGAGTTTGACAGAGCACTGAAGGACCTGAGTCGAAACAAGGTCCTGGGAGTAGACAACATTCCATTAGAACTACTGACGGCCTTGGGAGAGCCAGTCCTGACAAACCCCTACCATCTGGTGAGCAAGATGTATGAGACAGGCGAAATACCATCAGACTTCAAGAAGAATATAATAATTCCAATCCCAAGTGTTGACAGATGTGAAAATTACCGAACTATCAGTTTAATAATTCACGGATGCAAAAATACTAACGCGAATTCTTTACAGACAAATGGAAAAACTGGTAGAAGCCGACCTCGGGAAAGATCAGTTTGGATTCCGTAGAAATATTGCATCACGTGAGGCAATACTTACCCTATGACGTATCTTAGAAGAAAGATTAAGGAAGGGCAAACCTACGTTTCTAGTATTTGTAGGCTTAGAGAAAGCTTCCGACAATGTTCATTGGAATATTCTCCTTCAAATTCTGAAGGTAGCAGCGGTAAAATACAGGGAGCGAAAGGCTATTTGCAATTTGTACATAAACCAGATGGCCGTTCTAAGAGTCGGGAGGGATGAAAGGCAAGCAGTAGTTGACAAGGGAGTGAGACAGGGTTGTAGCCTCTCCCCGATGCTATTCAATCTGTATATTCAGCAAGCACTAAAGGAAACAAAAGAAAAATTCGGAGTAGGTATTAAAATCCATGGGGAAGAAATAAATACTTTGAGGTTCGTCGATGACATTGTAATTCTGTCAGAGAGAGCAAAGGACTTGGAAGAGCAGTTAAACGGACTGGACAGTGTCTTGAACAGAGGATATAATATGAACATCAACAAAAGCAAAACGAGGATAATGGAATGTAGTCGAATTAAGTCGGGTGAAGCTGAGGGAATTAGATTAGCAAATGAGACACTTAAAGTAGTAAAGGAGTTTTGCTATTTGGGGAGCAAAATACCTGATGATGGTCGAAGTAGAGAGGATATAAAATGTAGACTGGCAATGGCAAGGAAAGCGTTTCTGAAGAAGAGAAATTTGTTAACGTCGAATATTGATTTAAGTGTCAGGAAGTCATTTCTGAAAGTATTTGTATGGAGTGTAGCCTTGTATGGAAGAGAAACGTGGAAGATAAATAGTTTAGACAAGAAGAGAATAGAAGCTTTCGAAATGTGGTGCTACAGAAGAATGCTGAAGATTAGATTGGTAGATCACGTAACTAATGAGGAGGTTTTGAATAGGATTAGGGAGAAGAGGAGTTTGTGGCACAACTTGACAAGAGGAAGGGACCGGTTGGTAGGACATGTTCTGAGGCATCAAGGGATCATCAATTTAGTACTGGAGGGCAGTGTGGAGGGTAAAAATCGTAGAGGGAGACCAAGAGATGAATACACTAAGCAGATTCAGAAGGATATAGGTTGCAGTAAGTACTGGGAGATGAAGAAGCTTACATAGGATAGAGCAGCATGGAGAGCTGCATCAAACCAGCCTCAGGACTGAAGACCACAACTACAACGTGATCAAATATTCTGTCAAATATAGTTGACAACGATGTTTGATGTAGCGCTAGAAGGAATATTACGCTGTCATCATATTTTTTTCGAAGTTCAAGATGGCTGACAACAACAGCTTATAACCGGCAGCAGTTGCATGTACCACAATTTCACTGTCTGTACATGCGGAAGAGATGCAGGGCAAAGAAAGGAAACGTACCTGGGTGAAGCCGTGGGTTTCACGACGAGACAATAAAAGCATTCAACATAACTTGTTACGTCAGCTTACAGTGGAGGACGTCAAGTCGTACATCAATTACTTAAGAATGGATGAGCATACATTTCTGTATGTGCTTCGTGAAGTGTATCCTCATATCACAAAACACAATACACTCTTAAGAACTGCTATATCTGCAGAAGACAGGCTCACTGTAAATCTCCGACTCCTTGCTGTATGAGAGAGTTAGGTTAGGTTAGGTCAGGTCAGGTCAGGTCAGGTTTCCAAGCTTCTTAATCTATTTTTGTTTTCAGGATGCCTCACGTTGCAAAGCGAGTCATCAGCTTCATACATCTCTATTAATTTTGTAGTTGTCGGAACACACCAATTGCATTTACTGGCAATGTTTATAAAAACACTACAGACGACAGAACGCTGCAACGATGCTAGCGCTCCATGTGGTAACATGTCACATTGCCGTGAACAGAAGACAAGCGACTTATTTGATCAAATCTACAGCGAGGCCCTAGATTTGATCAAATATTGGACATTTGACAAAGTTCCCTATGACACCATCAAATATCTTTGACAAAGATTTTTGACAAAGAAATTTGATAGTGTAATATCGCCCTAAGTAAACGTTCAGAGCAATAGTTTCCCTACTGGCTTTAATCAGTTAAGATCGTGACCGCATTACCTATACATTAGGTCTGTTGCATACCTATCAGGAGTTATATCATTTCTATCACTTCGTTTGCGTAGGTGATCAGCGGTCACGTGAATTGGAAGTGGTGAACTATCTAGAATATACAGAGTGAGGCAATTAAAATTGTGTGTCCGAATATTTGGCGAAATACACATCAGATTAAAAAAAAGTGGTAATAAATATCGTTCACCTACAAGAGGGACATCCATTAACACAGCGCTCGACCGCCCTGCACCATCCCCGGGAGCAAACCAGGGTTACCCTGAAATCTTAAATATGATCTCTCATTTTTTATTTCAGATTTGGATTTCACGTGAAAAAATTTTTAACTTTTGTATGAATTATTTCTTCCGTTAGATGATAGATGTCGCTGTAATCAGCACACATTGTTGGAAAACGGTAATATCTCACAAAAAGTACACACACGATTAGTAAAATCAAAGTACAATGTTTGGTATTTGGGAAAAAGCTATGATGTGACACCGTGTACCATTCCGCAATGTATCCTTAGATTACGTTTACTGTTACCCAGGAGCAATGAAGTAGACTTTGTGGCAATGTGTTCCCTTCAGGGTGCTTGAGTACTGTGAGTCACCTTTCCTCTCATTATTTCTGGGTGCTTGATTGCTGTGAGTCCCCTTGTGTCTCACAAGTGTTTCAGTGTAGCAAATGTTCGACATGTTGTCCGTTATTTCTAATGCACATCGCAACGCTGTGTCTGAATGACAATCCGTCATGTATTACTGTCTTTGCGCTAATGTCTGCACATTCATTGCGAATTCGCTGGTGCATATCTTCGGATGTTGTCGTTACATCAACTCTCTCTTTTGGCCATCCCCCACAGGAAAAAATCGGCAGAAGTTAAATGGGATGAACGTGCGGACCACGTTTGAGGAGCACCTCGTCAAATCAGTCGATTCAAAACTACTCTAACTAGTCGTGAATAATGCGATGGGCATCCATTATGTTGAAATCACATATCCGGTCTCGTTGGAATTGAAACATTGCCCGTTACTATGGGTAAAACATTATCCACAATGTCGCTGTACATTTCACCACTCTGATTACCTTCTATGAAGTATGGGATAATTAGCTGCATACCTAAAGTATCTAACCAAACTTCTCTCGCGTCCGTCGGCAGACGTAATTTAATATATTATTGTTATTATTATTATTATTATTATTATGTTGATTGTTGCCGACTTACGTGGTGGGCCTTAATAAAAATGACATTTCATTCAATTTTGATTTACAATTCAATGCTTTTGTGAAGTTCTCCTTTTTAACAATATTAATCTTAAATTATTCGTTACGTTAAGGAAAGTTAGACTTGCTGATTCTTAAGACATGAGCATATAGGTTGAACAATGGAATAAACTTTCCATATTAATTTCCTTGGCTAGTCAGTTAACTTTGAAGGAAAAAATCTTTAGATATTAATTACAATTGCGGCCCACACACGCGCTAGAGTACTTTTTCTTACCTCCGTTAACCATTGTATTGTAGTCGGAGTCCTGGCTCTGGCTGTCGGCTGTTGCACTGAAAATAAGAATCTTAAAGCTACGTATTTTCTGCAACGTCGTGCGGCTGTGGAGAAAAATGTATATTATGTTAATAGCGGGCCAGTTTTTCGCTTCCGCAAATTTTTTATAAGTTAATGTCACCACGTAATGGCGTCGTTGGCTGCATCGGCCGCTGCGATTGTTGAACTGTAAATTACTCGAATGCAGGTTAATTCAAGAAAGGCGGACATAAAATCGTTATCACCTCTTACAAATTAAAAGTGAACAATAATATTAAATCAATATACTGTCTGCTTAATCAGAACAAATATGCTTACATTTGCCAGCACTCGTAAGATGTCCGTCTACACGCAATCAAGACAAGAGAAGAAGTGAAGACGGCTAAAAAAATTAACAAAAGAGCGTATCTTGTCGTCTCTTTAGATCATTTTGTTATATTTCTTTGCGCTCGAAACTTACACAGAGAAATTATTATAATACGGAGAAAAATTTATGTTCGCCTGAGCGGCTAGTGTCCACTTATTATTCAATTTTTAAATGTCTTATCTTTATAAATACTGTTTTTTAAGTGTTTTCGTAATATAGCACTAGGGACGCTATACTCCGACACTTCGTGGGCGTTCGTGTTCAACTTGTTTCACACAATGGGGATTCTTGACCAATAACGCATATTATCTCGATTCACTTGACGACGATACGCGGAATTTGATTCATCGGAGGAAAGTATCTGTGAAATGAAATTATCATTGGTTGTCAGTTGTTCTTGTATTCAGGCGATTGTGAAAATCATCAGTATGCAGTTCTTCAGGCAGCGGTAAATGAAATGAATGATTTTTGTGTGCATGCAGTACGCGTATAATACGAAATGCCTGAACCTCGCGCAATTTGCCGAGAATTAACGTGAGGATTCGCAGCAACAGCAACTAACACATACACCGCGTTGTTTTCGATTGTCTCAGGCCGTGGTTGGGCCCTTTCTCTACGTTTGCCGCTGTGACCGAGCGGTTCGAGGTGCTTCAGTCCGGAACCGCGCTGCTGCTACGGTCGCAGGTTCGAATACTGCCTCGGTCATGGACGTGTGTGATGTCTTTCGGTCAGTTAGGTTTATCTACACCACTGGCCATTAAAATTGATACACCACGAAGATGACGTGATACAGACGCGAAATTTAACCGACAGGAAGAAGATGCTATGATATGCGAATGATTAGCTTTTCAGAGCATCCCCACAAAGTTGGCGCCGGTGGCGACACCTACAACGTGGAAAGTTTCCAACCGATTTCTCAAACAGAAACAACAGTTGACCGGCGTTGACCGGTGAAACGTTATTGTGATGCCTCGTGTAAGGAGGAGAAATGCGTATCATCACGTTTCCGACTTTGATAAAGGTCAGATTGTAGCCTATCGCAATTGCGGCTTATCGTATCGCGACATTGCTGCTCGCGTTGGTCGAGATGCAATGACTGTTGGCAGAATATGGAAACGGTGGGTTCTGGAGGGTAATGCGGAACGCCGTGCTGGATCTCAACGGCCTCGTATCACTAGCATCTTATCCGCATGGCTGTAACGAATTGTGCAGCCACGTCTCGATCCCTGAGTCACCAGATGGGGACGTTTGCAAGGCAACAACCATCTGCGCGAACAGTTCGACGACGTTTGCAGCAGCATGGACTATCAACTCGGAGACCGTGGCTGCGGTTACACTTGACGCTGCATCACAGACAGGAGCGCCTGCGATGGTGTACTCAACGACGAACCTGGGTGCGCGAATGGGAAAACGTCATTTTTTCGAATGAATCCAGGTTCTGTTTACACTATCATGATGGTCGCATCCTTGTTTGGCGACATCGCGGTGAAGAAACATTGGAAGCGTGTATTCGTCATCGCCATATTAGCGTATCAACCGGCGTGATTGACGGCACTTTGAACAGTGGACGTTACATTTCACATGTGTTACGACCCGTGGCTCTACCCTTCATTCCATCTCTGCGTAACCCTGTACGGGCCTTTCTGGATACAGAAAATGTTCGACAGCTGCCCTGGCCAGCATATTCTCCAGATCTCTCACCAACTGAAAATGTCTCGTCAATGGTGGCCGAGCAACTGGCTCGTCACAATACGCCAGTCACTATTCTTGATGAACTGTGGTATCGTGTTGAAGCTGCATGGGCAGGTGTACCTGTACACGCTATCCAAGCTCTGTTTGACCAGACGTATCAAGGCCGTTATTACGGCAAGAGGTGGTTGTTCTGGGTACTGATTTCTCAGGATCTATGCACCCAAATTGCGTGAAAATGTAATCACATTTCAGTTCTAGTATGATATATCTGTCCAGTGAATACCCGTTTATCATCTGCATTTATCCTGGGTGTAGCAATTTTAATGGTCAATAGTGTAGTTCTAAGTAAGGGGATGGATGAGCTCAGATGTTAAGTCCCATAGTGTTTAGAGCCATTTGAACCATCTCTACGTTTAACACTTCCCGTTTCAATGAACAGGTGGGAAATACAGCGAAACGTCGTTGGAACATTCCTATCGGGGAACAGAGTAGCATACCTTTGACGAGCTTCGTCAATACTTCTATGAGTCTCAAAGTACGCGGCAATGATGTCGATCCTCTCTGCAATCCTTAACTTCGTGGAACAACTGCAACGAGATGTGTACAGTCCGAACCATTGAAGTGACAAGCACAGTCTGATAGCGGACTGAGCTCATAATCGCAATCTATGCTTCATTCGATTGTAGGAGGTGTCATTATTAAAAACATAAAAAAAGTACCTCGATTGTCTTAATCGGATGTGTATTTGTTTGAGAGGGTTCCGTTTTGCTACAATTGTCACCTCATCTCCACGTTTGCCGATTACAGTAGCCAGACACCTGCCTGAAAATGACTTACAAGTTTGTGGCGCCCTCCATCGGTAATGCTGGAATTCAGTATGCTGTTGGCCTACCGTTAGCCTTGATGACAGCTTACACTCTCGCAAGCATACGTTCAATCAGGTGCTGGAAGGTTTATTGGGGAAAGACAGCCCATCCTTCACGGAGTGCTGCAAAATTGTTCAAATGGCTCTGAGCACTATGGGACTTAACATGTGTGGTCATCAGTGGCCTAGAACTTACAACTACTTAAACCTAATTAACCTAAGGACATCACACACATCCATGCCCGAGACAGGATTCGAACCTGCGACCGTAGCGGTCACGCGGTTCCAGACTGAAGCGCCTAGAACCGCACGGCCACAGTGGCCGGCGGAGTGCTGCTCTCAGGAGAGGTATCGATGGCGGTCGGTGAGGCCTGGCACGAAGTCGGCATTCCAAAACATCCCAAAAGTGTCGTGTAGGATTCAGATCATGACTCCGTGCTGGCCAATCCATTACAAGGATGTTATTGTCGCGTAACCACTCCGGCACAGGCCGTGCGTTATGAACAGGTGCTCGATAAGGTTGAAAAATGCAATCCCCGTCCCCGAATTGCTCTTCAGCAGTGAGAAGGTCCTTAAAACATAAAGGAGGGCCTGTGCTGTTATTACTACGAAAACTAACAAGGGGTGCCAGCCCCCTCCATGAAAAACACGACCGCACCATAACACCACCGCCTCCAAATTTTGCTGTTGGCTCTACACACGCTGGCAGATGACGTTCACCGGGCATTCGCCATGCCCACACTCTGCCATCGGACCGCCGCATTGTGTACCGTGATTCGTCACTCCACACAACGTTTTTCCACTCTTCAATCGTCCAATGTTTACGATCCTTACGCCAATCGAGGAGTCGTTTGGCATTTATCAGCGTGATGTGTGGCTTGAGAGCAGCCGCTCGACCGTGAAATCCAAGTTTTCTCACGTCCCACCTAACTGTCATAGTACTTGCAGTGGATCCTGATGCAGTTTGGAATTTCTGTGTGATGGTTTGGCTAGATGTCTGCCAATTACACATTACGACCCTCTTCAAAAAATGGTTCAAATGGCTCTGAGCACTATGGGACTCAACCGCTGTGGTCATTAGTCCCCTAGAACTTAGAACTACTTAAACCTAACTAACCCAAGGACATCACACACATCCATGCCCGAGGCAGGATTATAACCTGCGACCGTAGCAGTCGCACGGTTCCGTACTGCGCGCCTAGAACCGCGAGACCACCGCGGTCGGCACGACCCTCTTCAATTGTCGGCGGTCTGTATCAGTAACAGACGAGGTCGGTCTGTTCACTTTTGTGCTGTACGTGTCCCTTGACGTTTCTACTTCATTATCACATCGTAAACAGTGTACCTAGGAATGTTTACTTGTGTGGCATTCTCACGTACAGACGTATGACACAAGTGACACCCAGTTACCTGTAAGTTCCACGCAGCGCCCCATTCTGTTCTCTCATGGTGTCTAATGACTACTGAGGTAGCTTATACGGATATCTAGCAGTAGTACAGTAGTACAATACACCTAAAGTGAAAAACCCACGTTTTTCTGGGTGTCGGGATACTTTTGATCATTTGTGCCCGACCGAGACTCGAACTCGGGACCTTTGCCTTACGCGGACAAGTGCTCTACTAGCTGAGCTACCGAAGCACGACTCACGCCCCTTCCTCACAGCTTTACTTCTGCCAGTACCTCGTCTCCTACCTTCCAAACTTTACAGAAGCTCTCCTGCGAACCTTGCAGAACTAGCACTCCTGAAAGAAAGGATATTGCGGAGACATGGCTTAGCCACACCCAGGAAGTTTCATATCAGCGCACACTCCGCTGCAGAGTGAAAATCTCATTCTGGAAACATCCCCCAGGCTGTGGCTAAGCCATGTCTCCACAATATCCTTTCTTTCAGGAGTGCTAGTTCTGAAAGGTTCGCACCAGAGCTTCTGTAAAGTTTGGAAGGTAGGAGACGGATACTGGCAGAAGTAAAGCTGTGAGTACCGGGCGTGAGTCGTGCTTCGGTAGCTCAGGTGGTAGAGCACTTGCCCGCGAAAGGCAAAGGTCCCGAGTTCGAGTCTCGGTCGGGCACACAGTTTTAATCTGCCAGGAAGTTTCACTTTTGATCATACTGTGAACCTTGAAACGAGAGAAATGTTTCATACAAATGTTACATATTTTTCACGGAATATCCAAATCTGCAATAAAAATATGGGTTCCTATTTAAAATTTCCAAGTCACCTCCTCTCCCACCTCCTGGGGCGTTATGTTAATGGATGTCACACTTCGAGGCGAAAACATTTTTTACCACGTTTTTTTTTAATCCAATGTGTATTTCGCCAAATATATGACAAACAGTTTTAGATGCCTCACCTGTATAGCAGATAGTGTCGGACGTTCCACGCGGCTTCTCGCGGATGATGCTGTAGTATACAGAGAAGTTGCATCATTAGAAAATTGCAGCGAAATGCAGGAAGATCTGCACTTGGTGCAGGGAGTGGCAACTGACCCTTAACATAGACAAATGTAATGTATTGCGAATACATAGAAAGAAGGATCCTTTATTGTATGATTATATGATAGCGGAACAGACACTGGTGGCAGTTACTTGTGTAAAATATCTGGGAGTATGCGTGTGGAACGATTTGAAGTGGAATGATCATATAAAATTAATTGTTGCTAAGGCGGGTTCCAGGCTCAGGTTCATTGGGAGGGTCTTTAGAAAATGTAGTCCATCAACAAAGGACGTGGTTTACAAAACACTCGTTCGATCTATACTTGAGTATTGCTCATCAGTGTGGGATCCGTACCAGGTCGGGTTGACGGAGGAGATTGAGAAGATCCCAAGAAGAGCGGCACGTTTCGTCACAGGGTTATTTGGTAAGCGTGATAGCGTCACGGAGATGTTTAACAAACTCAAGTGGCAGACTCTGCAAGAGAGGCGCTCTGCATCGTGGTGTAGCTTGCTGTCCAGGTTTCGAGAGGGTGCGTTTGTGGATGAGGTATCGAATATATTGCTTCCCTCTACTTAAACCTCCCGAGGAGATCACGAATGTAAAATTAGAGAGATTCGAGCGCGCACGGAGGCTTTTCGGCAGTCGTTCTTCTCACGAACCATACGCGACTGGAACAGGAAAAGGAGAAAATGACAGTGGCACGTAAAGTGCCCTCCGCCACACACCGTTGGGTGACTTGCGGAGCATAAATGCAGATGTATATGTAGATGAGTTGCGTAACGCAAAGAACTTTTTTGTTCTACACAGGTGACTTCCTGTCTGCTACTTAAAAATAAATGGTTTTTATTGCAAAACTGAAACTGCTTATGATTAATTCAGGTTTTATTCGAAAATTTGAAGCTACGCCAAGGGAAGTTGCAACGAAAATAAAAAAATACAAATTTGTCACATAGAAGGAAACGCAATTTCCTCAAAAGTATGAAAATTACAAAAAAAAGATATTGAAAACAGAAAATATATCGAACTACTTCGCCGACATTACATAAAAATTATTCCTGTTATTTATAAACAATTATCCCAGTTTAATATCACAAAACTCTTCCTTTTGATCGTGACGAAGAATTTTCTATTGAGTACGTTAAATGAAATGATGATATCGCACTGATGGCCAGGAGTCTTTTGAGTTGATGCCACACTGGACGACTTGTGTGTCGATGATGACGGAATAATGACAAGGACAACACAGCACTCAGTCACCAAGTAGAGAAAAATCTCCAACCTAGCTCGCAATCGAACCCAGGCCCACTGTATGGCTCAGATAAGGGGGCGAACTATTGAGTACAAAATCACAATAATAATTATATACCTGGGTGATCAAAAAGTCAGTATAAATATGAAAACTGAATAAACCACGTAATAGTGTAGATAGATAGGTAAAAATTGGCACACATGCTTGGAATGACTTGGGGTTTTATTAGAACCACCCCATATTGCTAGACGAGTGAAACATCTCTTGCGCGCGTCGTTTAGTGATGATCGTGTGCTCAGTCGCCAGTTTCGTCATGCTTGGCGTCTCAGGTCCCCAGACCTCGGTCCGTGCGATTATTGGCTTTGGGGTTACCTGAAGTCGCCAGTCGCCAGTGTATCGTGATCGATCGACATCTCTATGGATGTTGAAAGACAACATCCGACGCCAATGCCTCACCATGACTCCGGACATGCATTAGAGTGCTGTTCACAACATTATTCCTCGACTACAGCTATTGTTGAGGAATGATGGTGAACATATTCAGCATTTTCTGTAGAGAACATAATCTTTGCTTTGTCTTACTTTGTTATGCAAATTATTGCTATTCTGATCAGATGAAGCGTCATCTGTCGGACATTTTGTGAACGTTTGTATTTTTTTTTGTTCTAATAAAACCCCATGTCATTCCAAGCGTGTGTCAATTTGTACCTCTGTATCTACATTATTCCATGATTTATTCAGTTTTCAAATTTATACTGACTTTTTGATCACCCTGTAGGTAGATTTTTACGTTTGCGCGTGTAAACTGTACTTGCATCAAAAGTAATAGCTTTGGTTACATAACAGCGCAGAAGTTATGCGATCAACTAATTTTCATTGGCTACAAAACGCAATTTTAATTTTTTAAGCGTATACACCATTAAAATTAGTAGTCATGATTTTAAAAGTATACAGGGTGTTACAAAATGGTACTGCCAAACTTTCAGGAAACAATCCTCACACACAAAGAAAGAAAATATGTTATGTGGACATGTGTCCGGAAACGCTTACTTTCCATGTTAGAGCTCATTTTACTACTTCTCTTCAAATCACATTAATCATGGAATGGAAACACACAGCAACAGAACGTGCCAACGTGACTTCAAACACCTTGTTACAGGAAATGTTCAAATTGTCCTTCTTTAGCGAGGATACATGCATCCACCCTCCGTCGCATAGAATCCCTGATGCGCTGATGCAGCCCTGGAGAATGGCGTATTGTATCACAGCCGTCCACAATACGAGCACGAAGAGTCTCTACATTTGGTACCGGGGTTGCGTAGACAAGAGGCTTCAAATGCCCCCATGAATGAATGTCAAGGGGGTTGAGGTCAGGAGAGCGTGGAGGCCATGGAATTGGTCCGCCTCTAACAATCCATCGGTCACCGAATCTGTTGTTGAGAAGCGTAAGAACACTTCGACTGAAATGTGCAGGAGCTCCATCGTGCATGAACCACATGTTGTGTTGTACTTGTAAACCCACATGTTGTAGCAGCACAGCCCGGATCTCGTGGTCGAGCGGTAGCGTTCTTGCTTCCCACGCCCGGGTTCGATTCCCGGCGGGGTCAGGGATTTTCTCTGCCTCGTGATGGCTGGGTGTTGTGTGATGTCCTTAGGTTAGTTAGGTTAAAGTAGTTCTAAGTTCTAGGGGACTGTTGACCATAGATGTTAAGTCCCATAGTGCTCAGAGCCATTTAAACCATCTAGCAGCACAGGTAGAGTATCCAGTATGAAATCATGATAACGTGCTCCATTGAGCGTAGGTGGGAGAACATACTGACGAAACTAAAATGAGCTCTAACTTGGAAATTAATCGTTTCCGGACACATGTCCACATAACATCTTTTGTTTATTTGTGTGTGAGGAATGTTTCCTGAAAGTTTGGCCGTACCTTTTTATAACACCCTGTATGTTCTGAAACGGAGTCCACACTAGGAACAGTAATTTCTCTTCTTCACCCTTATCTGTCTCCATTTCTAGTTTTACTGGCCGAGAAACTCTACGTTGCCGAGGTATTTATTTATAGCTTTGACTCCACTTAATGTCTGACTGTGTGCCTAATGTATCACGTATCACATCCTGATCTACGTGTCGTACAGTGATATAATTCTGGACTTACAGTCAGTGATGTACGTGCATACTGTCTGTAAAATGTGTCGTTAATACATTTAGCAGTAAGGAATTCATAAATTATAACGTCATGCCTCATGAGGTACTTTTCCTTATTTATAGAAAATAAATTAACAAACGACGGAGCTGATCCTCCTTGCTACACAAAGCGGGTCAAAAGCACTATTGCACAAACAACGAAAATACCGTGCCAAATTTAAATGAACGCAAACTCTCCAAGATGAGCGATCTTTTACAGAACCTCGAAATTTAGCGCGGACTTCAATGAGAGACGCTTTCCACAACGAAACTTTGTCTCAAAACCTGGCAGAAAACCCATATTGATTCCGGTCGTATGTGAAGTCATGCTAGCGGCAAAACAATCGCCTTCTGTGCGCGATTGCAACGGAGATACTATCGAAGACAGTGCTCCCAAAGCAGAGTTACTAAACACAGCCTTCCGAAATTCCTTCACCAAAGAAAACGGAGTAAATATTGCAGAATTCGAAACAAGACCAGCTGCCACCATGAGTAACTTAGAAGTAGACTTGCTGGCAGCTGTGAAGCATCTTAAATCACTTAACAAAAGCAAGTCTTCCGGTCCAGACTGCATACCAGTTAGGTTCCTTACGGAGAACGCCGATACTATAGCTCCATACTTAACTATTATATACCACCGTTCGCTCGACGAAAGATCCGTACGCAAAGACTGAAAAGTAGCGCACATAATAGGAATAATCCACTAAATTACGGGCCCATATCAATAACGTCGATATGCAGGAGGATTTTGGAACGTATATTGTGCTCGAACATTATGAATTACCTCGAAGGAAACGGTATATTGACACACAGTCAACACGGACTAAGAAAGCATCGTTCTAGTAAACAAAACTAGCTCTTTACTCACACAAAGTGTTGGAGCTGTTGACAAAGGATTTCAAATTGATTCCGTATTTCGAGATTTCCAGAAGGCTTTTGACACTGTACCGCATAAGCGGATTTTAGGCAAATTGCTTGCGTGTGGAATATCGTCTTAGGTATGCGACTGGACTCGTGATTTCTTGTCACAGAGGTCACAGTTCGTAGTAATTGACCGAAAGTAATCGAGTAAGACAGAAGTGATTTCTGGCGTTCCTCAAGGTAGTGTTATAGGTCCTATGCTGTTCCTCATCTATATAAGCAATTTAGGAGACAATCTGAGCAGCCATCTTAGGTTGTTTGGAGATGACGCTGTCGTTTGAGATCAGAATATCATAACGAATTTGCAAAACGATTTAAAAAAGATTCTGTGTGGTGCGAAAATTGGCAATCGACCATGAATAACGAAAAGTGTGACGTCATCCACATGAGTGCTAAAAAAAATCCGTTAATCTTCGGTTACACGATGAATCAGTCAAATCTAAGGGCCGAAAAATTCAACTAATTCCCTAGGAATTACAATTACGAACAACTTAAATTGGAAGGAACACACAGAAGACATTGTGCGGAAGACAAACCTAGGACTCCGTTTTATTGGCAGGACAAATAGGAAATATGAGAGATCTACAAGAGAAACTGCCTACACTAAGCTTGTCACTCCACTGTAAGGTGTCAGGTAAATCCAACACCTTCCATGAAAACCCTGACATAATAAGCAAATCTACTAGTATGTCACATAGCTCCGAATAAATCGTGACATTAAATTAACCAAAGTAATACAAGTAACGAGTGACCAAATGGAATGCCACAGACTAACACAAGAATGCCTAAATGCATGTCGTACCTTCCCACCGTGAGGCAGACGCAGTTCCGAGGGGAGAAACGAGAAGCCGAGAGCAGAACCGTGTTAAGCTAGAAGGCCCTACGATAAGGGACGGTCTGGAGACCCACGCCGCCAGCCTACCTGTACGACTACCACCCGCACGTTTTAGCGTGAGCCTTTTTCGCGTCTCAGGTATGTCAAGGACCACCCCCCAGCCCATGTTAAAAGCTAGAGCCCTCCAGAAAAGCAGTACAGATCTTACGATAACACAAAAAGGGCCACTACCACCTGCAAGTTTTAGCGTGAGACTTTTTCGCGTCTCAGGTACGTCAAGGACAACCCCCCAGCCCATGTTAAAAGATAGAGCCCTCCAGAAGAACAGTATAGATCTTACGATAACGCTAAAAGGACCACACCAGCTGCAGGTTTTAGCGTGAGACTTTTTAGCGTCTCTGTTACGTTGCAAACTTTAAAAACATTGCCCCACCACGAAAAGTATAACGTTTCTCATTGGATAGACAGAATTTTTGTAGGCGGAGCTTAAGGTTAACATTGAGACCCTGATTGGTCACATGAAAACACAGATAGTTTTTTTTAAATCAACTTCGGTAAACTGTAGTAAGGAGAAGTTAGGAGAGAGTTAGTTCCGAGACGGAGGGCTGGATGGCTGGTGCGCAGGCCGCTGTCGCCCTGACGCTGCCTAATCACCGACAAGGTAATGAACGCACGCGATGCCGCATTTTTGAGCCCATAAGGCTTCTCTCAGAACTGCAGAAGTCTCATCTGTTACACCCCCTTTTTGCGTAATACTAGTGTCGATCGTTAATTAAAACTCATGGTGTTCACATTTGCCACTTGAAGAACAGATATGAAACGCGATGATTTATCTTTTATATAGTTATTGAGAAGCCACATCAGCCACTGTAATTTATGACGAGTTAGATAAGTAATTAAAGATAATTGAGGGTCTCTGTAGACCACTTTGATAGTTTTCTCTTTTGTGAAACTTAAATTTTAACCTAGATTAGAGATGTGATATGGCATAGGTCATCCTTCGATCGATTGTAGAACTTGGAGACCCATTCAGGGAATATTCGTTCACATTTTTGTTGAACGCAGTTGGTTTTTACCATCCTGTATTAAAACATTTCCTTTTGTCAATAGTGCAATTTATAAACGATGTTTTGTGAATAGAATAAAATTTCCAGTGGTAAACTTAACTGCTTTTTCGACGTCATTTTACCATCTAACTAAAAATAGGAAAGCCTTGAACCCTTTCCACTATATTTAGTTAGTATTAAGATTCTTTTACAGGGAGTGCAGTGGAGCTGACGCTGAAATCATTAAGCATTTGATTATATCATCGCTAGTCTCACTGAACTCTTCTGAATTCTACATGTCATGTGTGGTCTGGCGTCTCCTCACCAGCAACAGGTCCCAGGTTCAAACTAGTCAATTCCCTAAAAAACACACTCAGAGCGTCGTTGCGCGAAAGTGGTAGGGAGACACGATATAAGAACAGACACCACCATGAATGTTTAGACCACTTTCAATACTACTGCACGGGGTGGGATCCTTACCAGATAGGACTGACGGAGTACATAGTTAAATGAAGGGCTGCACGTTTTATATCACGTAAGGAGTGTGCCAGAACTCTCCATTACATTGTTTAAATATTACATTGAGTACCAAAATCAGTATAGCCAACTTAAGGCTATTCTTTGCATAGTCTAAAATTCAGAGATTCTTTATGGAAATGCACTACTGGCCAATTACTATACCAAGAAGAAATGTAGATGATAAACGGGTATACATTGGGCAAATATATTATACTAGAACTGACATGTGATTATATTATCACGCAATTTGGGTGCATAGATCCTGAGAAATCGGTACCCAGAACAACCACCTCTGGCCGTAATAACTGCCTTGATACGCTTGGCCATTTAGTCAAACAGAGGTTGGATGGCGTGTACAGGTACAGCTGCCCATGCAGCTCCAACACGATACCACAGTTCATCAAGAGTAGGTACTGGCGTATTGTGACGAGCCAGTTGCTCGGCCACCATTGACCAGACGTTTTCAATTGGTGAGAGATCTGCAGAATGTGCTGGCCAGGGCAGCAGTCGAACACTTTCTATATCCAGAAAGGCCCGTACAGGACCTGCAACATGCGATCGTGCATTATTTTGCTGAAATGTAGGGTTTTGTAGTGATCGAATGAAGGATAGAGCCACAGGTCGTAACACGTCTGAAATGTAACGTCCACTGTTCAAAGTGCCGTCAATGCGAAAAAGAGGTGACCGAGACGTGTAACCAGTGGCACCCCATACATACCATCACGCCGGGTGATACGCCAATATGGCGATGTCGAATACATGCGATGTCGCCAAACACGGGTGCAACCATCATAATGCTGTAAACAGAGCCTGGATGCATCCAAAAAAAAGATGTTTTCCCATTCGTGCACCCAGGTTCGTCGTTGAGTACACCATCGCAGACGCTCCTGTCTGTGATGCAGCGTCAAGGGTAACCGCAGCCGTGGTCTCCGAGCTGATAGTCCATGCTGCTGCAAACGTCATCGAACTGTCCGTGCTGGTGGTTGTTGTCTTGCAAACGTCCCCATCTGTTGACTCAAGCATCGAGACGTGGCTGTACGATCCGTTATAGCCATGCGGATAAGATGCCTGTCATCTCGACTGTTAGCGAAACGAGGCCGTTGGGATCCAGCACGGCATTCCGTATTACCTTCCTGAACCCATCGATTCCATTTTCTGCTAACAGACATTGGATCTCGACCAACACGAGCAGTAATATCGCGATACGACAAAACCGCAATCGTGGTAGGCTACAATCCGACCTTTATCAAAGTCGGAAACGTGATGGTTCGCATTTCTCCTCCTTACACGAGGCATCACAACAACGTTTCACCAGGCAACGCCGGTCAACTGCCGTTGTGTATGAGAAATCGGTTGGAAACTTTCCTCATGTTGTAGGTGTCCACCGGCGCCAACCTTGTGTGAATGATCTGAAAAGCTAATCAGTTGCGTATTACAGCATCTTCTTCCTGGCGGTTAAATTTCGCGTCTGTAGCACGCTATCTTCGTGGTGCAGCAATTTGAATGGCCAGTAGTGTATATAAGCACTCAGACATCGATAGTAACAATCTGAGGGCGAAACACGGGAGCGCGATTCTGAGCATTGTTGTGAGAAGATGTCCGTCTGCGAGAGTAAAGTTTCAGTAGTGTTAGTCGAGAGCTCGGAGACAGAAGACGTGTCATTCTGCCTTCACGTTGGTGATAGCAGATCTTACCACACTCAAGGCCTGATTTCAGGAGAGGTTTAGATGGATTACCTACGCATAAAGATGGAATTCAATGTAAAATTCGCAAGAACAGCCTAAAGCGCAATTGCAGGGTTAGACTCGTCATTGTTAGTCCCAGTTTACAATAATCCCGTGTTTTACTTGCCAGTTAAAGAAGCCTCCTTAACCCTCCAAATAATAGTAATTATTATCCATATCTAATTCATAAATATACTGTGCTTTCTAAATGTTAACGGAACTTTGAAATTGAAATAACTTGTTAATCTTGCACCCGGCCATTATTGATTCTTATAAGGTCATTGTCAGGCATTTCGCCGTTGTTAATACTTGCAAACTATTATTGTTCACGATGATTTCTGCAATTTTTAAATAGACTTAATTTATGAATCTCTTCTTACCAGTTATTTAGTAGTTTACAGGACCCAAGCAAGCTCCTTTTGATTAAATTCATTCTTAATACAAAATATGCTTTAGGGACTGCTGCTGCGAATTGCTGTAAAACACTTGTAAAAAGGCAGTCACCTAAAGAGGTGAGTCAAAGCTTAGGGCCAAAACACCGACACTGACACACCTCAACATGTCATGTACTCTAGTCCAGTTAATTCCGTTGCACAAGCCGGATTCTTTTTCACTTGTAAATTATTATTCAAATACGTAGTCACATAGCTTATCCAAACGTAAATTTTAAGTTTTTCGTGTAAAGATCTGTTGAGGGCTTAGATGACACTGAAACTGGCACTCGTATGATACGCACGCAGTGTTGTGCGCGCTAGATTCCGTTTACTGATAGCTAAGGTAGCTTATTGAGTCCATTTTCACAGACTAACATAGGCAATATTTGTTGCAGATAAGAGGGAGAGAGCGTCACTGAAATGATACAGGATTTGCAGTGGGCATCATAAAAACAAATCTTCATTCACTAATTTTCTCCTTGGAATGCGAAAATATTTTGTTGACGCTGACCTACGTAGGGAGAAACGATCATCTGACCTCTCATGGAAGGATATAAGTGTTAGTTTTTTTCCTCGCACTGTACGATATAGGAATAATAGAGAATTATTGTGAATGTGGTTCGATGAACACTCTGCCAGTCACCTAAATGTGATTTGCAGAGCATCCATGTAGATGTAGATGTAGATTAACAGTGAGCAATGTGCGATACTTATTATGTGAAAAAAAATTGTTGGCTCCAGTTTCTCTCTGACACATCCATTTAATATCTTTCCCTCCAATGCTGCCGGTAGCTGTACAATGTACTACATCATTTATGTACAGTATCAAAACTACCGAACCGCGGTTTTGGTACTGCGCAGCTACATTTGGAGACTCCAAAGTTCTAGGGGATAGTGGGGGGGGGGGAGGGGGGGGGGGATCGGAGATGGTTAATTTCCAAACGGCTTCTCATCGCCGACTCTGTTGAGAAAAGGTGGAAACATGATTCTGACATCTACAGATCGTTATAGTTGTTTGGTACATACATTCTTGGTCACCGAAAAGAATAGAAAAATTATGAACTTCTGCATGTATTATATATACAGTATAGTTGGAAGAAAACATGATTCAATCTGTAGGTGATATAGGGTATAAGGACTGTGAAATTTAGTACAAGGTGCTGTAAAATGAAAACTTTAAAAGTGTAATTAAAAAATCTACATTTCGCGCCATCGTTTTGTGAGTTGGCAGTACTGTTTCCAATGACGCAAGGAATGCCCTGCAGGGGCAACATACTACAGACAAGCGAAACAGGCCACAACACCAGTTCAAAATGGCTGCCCCACTCGCAACATGTGCCAAGGAAGAACAACGTCCTCTCATACGTCTTATGAGCAGTGAAGATATGAAAACTATTGTAATCCAGTATGGTGGTGAATTTCAAGCAAAGCAGCATGTGTATGTGTGGAGCAGGAAATTCGGAAGTGATGTGACTTTGAAAGCATATTTTTTATGAAAAAACTGTGACTGTTACTAGCCTGATGACAGACGTACAGGAATGTGTAAAGTTCTATCTCTCACAATATTATAGTTATCTATACTTTTCTCTAAAAATTTCAAAGCAGTCTAGGGAAATAGTGCTATCGCTATCATGAAAACTTATACAGTTTGTATTATGAAAACCCTTGTTCCGACATGTCAGTATTCGAACATTTTCCGGGCCCTCCAAGTACAAATTCAGTATTGTGATACAGGACAAAAACAGAAATCAATTACTCTTCCTATAAATCATGAAAAAATCAGTTCTGTACGTAGTATCTGACTGCAATTTTTAAAATATTCTCTGACGTCTACTAACAATTACTTCAGTGTTGCTGCACAAAACAGACAACTTACCTCGTCTTACCGTTGCAATTGCATAAATATACTGTATCCACGAACGTGCTGAAATAGTTCAAACGAAATATTGTGATCAGTGTAGAATGTAATGCATAGTCACAACTACAGATGCAACGATTCATTGTTTTATTTCTATAAAAGTTTTTAAATTTTTGTTATTGAATTCACTGTAATGACATGCTCTAGAAATGTATGTAATAATTCGCTCAGTACTTGTGTTCTGTCCACTAATCTTCAGTGATCAAAATGCCGTCAACGTAAGTGGCGATCCTGTCTTTCAAATGTTTTGGTAAGGTAGGATGCAGATTTCGGATAAATGCACCTCATGAAGCATTTGAGATCAAATGGTAATTTTCGAAATTGGTACCAGTTTCCAAAACAGAAAGGCTGTATATTTCCTACAGACAGAATGTGATTAGATTTGCCAAAATCTATGTCATAAATCTATAGAAGACATGACCTTCACACTATGAAATTTCTGTAATAATTAGTCTTGTGTTTCTGGTGGAATCTGTCTGGAATCGAAAACAAGTCTAACAAAATAATTGATGTGGCATATCGTGCTTGTCTTCGTCACGTCTCTCATCATACGTTTCACGTGAATTCCATCTATGTTTTCGGTCACGTCACGGTCGGTAATTTTTCCAGCTCTGATTGCTCTTGTTTCTACGTGTGTGATCATTACTGCTAATCTCAGATTCTTGCAAAAGAACTTGAAAGGCTTCCAAGTCATCAATACGACGTCTTGTGAAAACTGTGTGGCGTAATCTACTAGGTAATTTAGTCAAATAAATGCGAATTAATTCCGACGGACTATGCGGATTAGTAAAATATCTGTACATGCTCACCATGTTTTCAAAGTACCACACATGTGTTGCGAAATTCGATTGTTCATAATTCTGCATCATAATAAAGCTATGTGTCACTCGATCTTGAGTTGTTTTAGACCAGTAAGTAGACTAGAATGCGTGATAATCCACGTGCTATCAATCTCATTCTTGTCGTATGTTCTCCTTCGAGATAATTGCAAATGAATTCAAGTTTTTGAGCTGGTGCCCATGTTGGTGGCATATTGTTGTAACTACCGCCTTGGGTGAATTTCATTGCTGGCACTGCGAAAAAGTTTTAAAAAATGGTTCAAATGACTCTGAGCACTATGGGGCTTAACATCTGTGGTCATCAGTCCCCTAGAACTTAGAACTACTTAAACCTAACTAACCTAAGGACATCACACACATACATGCCCGAGGCAGAATTCGAACCTGCGACCGTAGCAGTCGCGCGCTTCCGGACTGAGCGCCTAGAACCGCTAGACCACCGCGGCCGGCCGAAAAATTTTAAATTGTGTAACTGTGAGAAAATGTTTGTTAACAAAACCATCGTTTTTCTGAACGGATGAGTTTTCTCTCACACTGTAACTGACATTCTTTTCATTGTGTCCTGCAAGCATGTGACGTTCACGAGAGAAGTTAGAAGTATTCCCAAAATTAGCACATTCGTTGTGATTTCAAACATGATAATAACTGAATTTATCGCAACCGATCTTTTCTTCGATATTGACAAGCTGCTCCTGTTCCTTTCTCGCATCACGTCTATTTTGCTGATTAGTCATCTGCTCTTCTTTGATACGTTCCAGAGACTGAAATTCTTCTGTATCAGTGAACGAAACTGACTTGCATCTCAATCATTGTTCGTTTGCGTCACTTTCTCGGAAAATTCTTCGACTCGGTTTGCAACTGTCATCAACTGATTTTGCGTCTATGAAACTTCAATGTTAGTCTGTAACTGTAATGACTAGAACTTTTGTTCTAATTCCTCTCTTTCCAATTCGTGTTGGACTCCAGATTATTAACATCAGACATGAGCTCCTCACGTACCTGAGTTTCAACCGTTCTCACATTTCCTCAGATTTACGCCTTACATGGTCATTTATCTCATCCCTTGATCCTTTGACCTCTCCTAGAAGTTCATCATTGGTTTTTTTTAATCTCACCAAGCTGAACCAGTATTAATTGTGTAACATTATTACTGAAAGAGAGGAGACTATATTACTTTGTTCTGTAGAAATAGAAGCAATACCTGAATCTCTCGCAACGAAAGCGGATTCTGTCACGGTATTTTTCCCTTCTCAAATGCGTGTAATTCCCTGCAGTTCATCACACATGAATGGCAAATAATAGCCTACTCTCTGATTATCCACAGCATCTTTGGAAAGTTCCCTGACTTCGTCATCCCGAGAGGTATTTTTTACACTGTGTCTCAAATTTCCTCATTTGGAGCTACAGTCTTGTCCATTCCTGCCTGTGCTCTTGCTTTCGCTGTCGTTGTGCCAGGAAAGAAAAGACACAAAAATTCAAAACAAATATATTAACATAAAAATGTAAAACTCACTGTTACAGAATAAATGAACAAATTCTGAACCAGAAAATTTCGAAAAAAAGAATTAATTAACGCGCAGCAGCGCGCAAGCAACAAAAGAAAGAAAAAATTACTGACCAACTAAACTTGGATAAAAGTTTGCAAATGCAGCAGCAAAACGGAATATCTCAAAGCACGAAATTATCCAACGAAACAAAATCCTGGCACAAAGGTCGATAGGTGAGAGTTTTTGTTTTTTATTAGTAGCCGTTCCGAAGCGGATAAAGCTTCATCAGTGGCAAAATTATAGTTACCTGTACTTTTTCTCTAAATATTGCAAGACAATCTAAAGAAACGTTATTATTGTTATAACAAAATGTGATATGTAGCCGTACAGATTGTATTATTGACATGTCAGTATTCGAATATTTTCTGGAACCTCGTACTATCGAAATTGTCAGTATTCTGATAGAGAACGAAAACAGAAATTAATTACTCTTTCTGTAAATAATGAAAAAATCATTTCTCTTGTATGTGACTGCAATGTTTAAAATATTCTCTAACGTCTCCTAACAAATATTACAATGTTCCTGCACGCAAAAGACAACTACCACAACTTACCTCGTCTTGCCGTTGCAGCTGCATAAATATACTGTATATACGAATGTGCTAAAATAATTCAAAAGAAATACTGCGATCCATGCAGAGTGCAATACTTGGTCACAACTACTGATGCAGCTATTCCTTTGTTTTATTTTCATAGGAATTAAATTATCGGGATGGTTTAGTCAACAAGTGTAAAAAAATGAGAGGAATCAGTAAATTTTTTTAATTTTTCTATATTCTGAAAATCAAAAATTCATACATTGACAAACTTTACTCAGTCCTTTCTTTTACTTGGACAGTTTTATTAGGAAAAAACCTTAATTATTCCACAATGTCTAGAATCAATAATCACATATCTAGTCAAAACAAAGATATGAATATTAATTTCATTGTACGCATTGTAACATTATATGATAGCATTATCATTTTAAATCATTCACTAATCGAGCAGTCGCTCGGCAGCAGCTTCAGTTAGCAAATAACGTTGCGATAATGTAGAACACGAACGTCCTGTGACGTAACTTGTTTATTGTCGAAGCGCCGTCAGAGAGTTACTGACTTTGAAAACAGCGGCGCGAAAAACGGACAGAAGAATAACACTTTTACACATTCTTTTGACGTACGAGATACTCTCGATTAACAGTTACTCTTTTTTTTTTCTTCTCTTGTCTCTTGTAACTCGTGTCGGACGCACATGTTTTCCTGCGTATTAGTGTTGTTAAAAATAATATTATACGAAAAGTGCAATACTGCATAGCAGTAGATTTATTGTGCGACGTTTATGTGAAAACGTCAAAGGAATTATTTTCATTACGACAAGAGAAGTGCCAGTCAAAACGGCATCCATGTTTAATCCTTCATTGCAGTGTAAGTTCATCTGTTAATTACCATAAATTCAGAGTTAAATGTAACTGGTGTATTGACTATTTATTTAGTATAGAATCTATGACTCACTCCATTATGAAGTTATTTAATTTTCTTGATGTTTCTGCCAAATATAGAGTTCACAGTCACAAATTCTTTCGTCGAAATCGAACAGAAGTTGCATGCGGCGAAATATTTTCTGCGCGTCATATTCTAATGGTAAATGCATGATAAACTACGGTCCCTTAGGAAATTCATGTTGAGCTATCCAAAAATAATTATGTTTTGAATAGGCATTTCCTCTCCTGTGCAATGCAACTTCCGACTGATCAGACGATCCAACAAGAAACAGCCGCACATGGTCGGCATTCGCAAATATATTTTCACCGCTGATTATAGCTATATGTGTTGTGGTTGGCAGGAGAGCCAACACCGTGTTACTAGAGGAGGCTGAAATGCACGCGTTTTAGCTCACGCAGGCTGGCGTGAGGTCTGGAACATGACAAGGGTATTAGAATTGAGAAAAACAAACGTAGCTGGTGGAATACTTAACTTTAATCCATTAATGATGAACGTCGCTCTTGACGTTACATATCTCACAATATAAATGGTACTGATAATGGCGCCTTGCTAGGTCGTAGCAAATGACGTAGCTGAAGGCTATGCTAACTATCGTCTCGGCAAATGAGAGCGTATTTTATCAGTGAACCATCGCTAGCAAAGTCGGCTGTACAACTGGGGCGAGTGTTAGGAAGTCTCTCTAGACCTGCCGTGTGGCGGCGCTCGGTCTGCAATCACTGATAGTGGCGACACGCGACTCCGACGTATACTAACGGACCGCGGCCGATTTAAAGGCTACCACCCAGCAAGTGTGGTGTCTGGCGGTGACACCACAATATGTTACAGCACAAAAGTAAACATATTGTTATAATTAGCGACTACGAACGGGGACATTTATAACTGTATGTTTATGTATACACATTACGTAAACATATCGTTATAGCATTCAAAAATCTGACAAAATCCCTCCGGAACGCAAGCAAGCAATAAATACGTGCAGCAAAAAGGTAACTTACCAAAAATACTGCCGGCCGCGGTGGTCTCGCGGTTTTAGGCGCGCAGTCCGGAACCGTGCGACTGCTACGGTCGCAGGTTCGAATCCTGCCTCGGGCATGGATGTGTGTGATGTCCTTAGGTTAGTTAGGTTTAAGTAGTTCTAAGTTCTAGGGGACTGATGACCACAGCAGTTGAGTCCCATAGTGCTCAGAGCCATTTGAACCATTTGAACCAAAAATACTCCATTAATACCAAAATCTCCTCCGGCCCTATTACTGCCGTGATGTTGCCTCTCTCCAGCACAGGCTGCAATCGACTACTACACTCAAGAACTGTTCGCTAGCTACAACTCGCGATAATCTCAGACTAAGGTTTTGGGTATGCACGCCACAGCAGGATCAGGGTCAACTTTGTAAAGAAATATTAAGGTGAAAATTTTTGCTTCTGTGGTAGACACTCGGAGCCTAGGTCTGGCAAATCGCACTGCGACGCCACAGTCTACTGTAGCAGTTGAAGCCATTGTGATGGAAAATCGCCGTGTGGCGGTAGTTGAAATAGTCACAAATCTGAATACGAGGTGCATTCAAGTTCAAAGGCCTCCGATTTTTTTTCTCCGGACTGGAAAGAGATAGAAACATGCGCATTCTTTTAAAATGAGGCCGCGTTCATTGTCAATACGTCCCAGAGATGGCAGCACCGTATGGCAGATGGAATTTTACTGCCAGTGGCGAGAATGAGAACTGTTTTAAATACTTAAAATGGTGACATTTTCCCTACTTGAACAGCGTGCAATCATTCGTTTTCTGAATTTGCGTGTTGTGAAACCAATTGAAATTCATCGACAGTTGAAGGAGACATGTGGTGATGGCGTTATGGATGTGTCGAAAGTGCGTTCGTGGGTGCGACAATTTAATGAAGGCACAACATCATGTGACAACAAACCGAAACAACCTCAGGCTCGCACAAGCCAGTCTGACGACATGATCGAGAAGGTGGAGAGAATTGTTTTGGGGGATCGCCGAATAACTGTTGAACAGTTGCCGAGCAATGTTGACGCGCAACGACAACATGAATGGGAGTTTCTTTTCGTCGGTTGTGACAATGGATGAGACCTGGATGCCATTTTTGAATCCAGAAACAAAGCGCTAGTCAGCTTAATGGAAACACACAGATTCAGCGCCACCAATAAAATTTCAGGTAACCACCAGTGCTGAAAAAATGATGGTGTCCATGTTCTGGGACAGCGAGGGCGTAATCCTTACCCACTGCATTCCAAAGGGCACTATGGTAACAGGTGCATCCTACGAAAATGTTTTGAAGAACAAATTCCCTCCTGCACTGCAACAAAAACGTCCGGGAAGGGCTGCGCGTGTGCTGTTTCACCAAGACAACGCACCCGCACATCGAGCTAACGTTACGCAACAGTTTCTTCGTGATAACTTTGAAGTGATTCCTGATGCTCCCTACTCACCTGACCTGGCTCCTTGTGACTTTTGGCTTTTTCCAACAATGAAATACACTCTCCGTGGCCGCACACTCACCAGCCGTGCTGCTATTGCCTCAGCAATTTTCCAGTGGTCAAAACAGACTCCTAAAGAAGCCTTCGCCGCTGCCATGGAATCATGGCGTTGGCGTTGTGAAAAATGTGTACGTCTGCAGGGCGATTACGTCGAGAAGTAACCCCAGTTTCATCGATTTCGGGTGAGTAGTTAATTAAGAAAAAAAATCGGAGGCCTTAGAACTTGAATGCACCTCGTATTACCCACGGTTCAGCACATCAAGTCATTCACGAAGCGCTTAAATTTCGCAAAGTGCCTGCAAGATGGGTGCCGTGGTGGATCACTCCAGAACATTCTGCCACATCCGCCGTACATGCCTGACCTTCCACCATATATGGCTGCGACATTTCTGGACCATTCAAAGTGGTGACGGGTGGATCTGAAGAAGAGGTACAGCATGTTGTCCACGAGTGACTGCGCTCATGACCAAATGATTTTTTTTAAATATCAGAACAAATAAGCCCTCGGTCACAAATATTAAGTCAACTTTGACCGGGTTTAGACGTTACTATGAGCGTCGTCTTCAGAATTAGACTAACTGTTCTAAAACATATTAAGTATATAACTCATTAATAAAATTAAAGTTTGTACTGACTAGAAGAAGATGCAGTACTTTTCTTTCCAGTCAGTACAAACTTTAATTTCATTAATGTATTATGTACTTAATATGATTTAGAACAGTTAGTCTAATTCTGAAGATGACGCTCATAGTAGCGTCGAAACGTGGTCAATTTTGAGTTAATATTTGTGACGGAGGGCTTATTTGTTCTAATACAATTCTGACACGGTCACTGAACATTAGCAGCTATGTTCAAAGTTTTAGATTTTTTTTCCAGAGGAATCAATGCACTTCCAACGCACAAATGGAAGTAAGTCGAACGATACTGAGACTATGACGAAAAATGACACACTTATGTTACACTTTGGTTTAATAAAAAAAATTTTTAAAAAAATATTTAAGGTTCTCATTTGTCTACCATTCGTTCATAAGAGTAACACCTACATCAAAAAAAGAAAAAGCCTACCAGCGAATCAAAGTCCAATACCTGATTTACGTACGACGTTCCATGGTATGTCCCCAGGAATTGTTACAACGTGTTATTTCTATAAACTGACTCATTCCACTCATGTGTCTCTGATATTGTACTCAGACGAAGCTATGTATTTCCTCTCAGTGCAAAGTGTTATTTTATGTTCATGAATAATTAAAGCTACACTACTCGCCATTAAAATTTCTACACCACGAAGATGGCGTGCTGCAGACGCGAAATTTAACCGACAGGAAGAAGATGCTGTGATATGCAAATGATTATCTTTTCAAAGCATTAACACAAGGTTGGCGCCGGTGATGATACCTACAACGTGCTAACATGAAGAAAGTTTCCAACCGATTTCTCATACACAAACAGCAGTTAACCGTCGTTGCCTGGTGAAACGTTGCGATGCCTCGTGTAAGGAGCAGAAATGCGTACCATCACGTATCGGACTTTGATAAATGTCGGATTGTAGACTACTGCAATTGCGGTTCATCGTATCGCGACAATGCTGCTACCATTGATCGAGATCCAATGACTGTTAGAAGAATATCGAATCGGTGGGATCAGGAGGGTAATACGGAATGCCGTGCTGGATCCCAATGGCCTCGTATCACCAGCAGTCGAGATGACAGGCATCTTATCCGCACGGCTGTAATGGATCGTGCAGCCACGTCTCCATCCCTGAGTCAGCAGATGCAGACGTTTGCAAGGCAACAACCATCTGCACGAACGGTTCGACGACGTTTGCAGCAGCATGGAGTATCAGCTCGGAGACCGTGGTTGCGGTTACCCTTGATGCTGCATCACAGACAGAAGCGCCTGCGGTGGTGTACTCGACAACGAACCTGAGTGCACGAATGGCAAAACGTAATTTTTTCGGATGAATACAGGTTTTGTTTACAGCATCATGATGGTCGCATCCATGTTTGCAGACATCGCGGTGAACGCACATTGGAAGCGTGTATTCGTCATCGCCATACTGGCGTATCACCCGGCGTGATGGTATGGGGTACCATTGATTACACGTCTCGGTCACTTCTTGTTCGCATTGACGGCACTTTGAACAGTGGACGTTACATTTCAGATGTGTTACGACCCGTGGCTCTACCCTTCATTCGATCCCTGCGAAACCCTACATTTCAGGAAGATAATGCACGATCGCATGTTGCAGGTCCTGTACGGGCCTTTCTGGATACAGAAAATGTTCGACTGCTGTCGTGGCCAGCACATTCTCCAGATCTCCCACCAACTGGAAACGTCTGGTCAATGGTGGCGGAGCAACTGGCTCTTCACAATACGCCAGATACGCCAGTCACTACTCTTGATGAACTTATGTTGAAGCTGCATGGGCAGCTGTACCTGTAGACGCCATCCAAGCTCTGTTTGACTCAATGCCTAGGCGTATCAAGGCCGTTATTACGGCCAGAGGTAGGTACTGATTTCTCAGGATCTAGCCACCCAAATTGCGTGAAAATGTAATCACATGTCAGTTCTAGTATAATATATTTGTCCAATGAATACCTGTATATTATCTGCGTCTCTTCTTGGTGTAGCAATTTTAATGGCCAGTAGTGTACTTGACAGTTGTTACATCAATTTGAAAACCTCCAGAAATATGACTGAATATTTGTGCAGATTTCTTCCGATAGTACTTTATTCTCAATCTACGAAAAGTCTGTCAATATTAATATTATTTGCTAGGTCATTAATGAATATGATTTGGGTTTGCTTACACCACAGAAGAAGTTCAAACGTGCCCTGGAAAATTCTTGATACTGCTACTTACGTCGTTGTTCATTTGGATTGTCGAAAAACGACGCTGAAGCTCCAAAGAAACTAGTATAGGCATGCGTATTCAAATACAGAGATATGTAAACAAGCAGAATATGGCGCTGCACTCGGCAACACCTGTATAAGACATGTGTGTGGCGGAGCTGTTAGATAGGTCACTGCCGGTACAATGGCAGCTGCGCTGGCGTCAGCAGGCGGAAAAGATATTGTGAGAAGATCGGTAGTTGGTGATAAGCAACGCGCCTATCAGGAGAGAAGCCAAAAACAGACTCGCAAGAAACGCGCCACACTCTCTCAGCCACCAGTACTTAGATCGCTACCACAGACCAGATGGCGCAGTCAGTTCCAACCAGTCAGTCATCCAGTGAGTCAACGAGTTGAGATATCCACCGCAGTCCAGTGGGAGTCACAGAGTCAAGTCTCAGGCAGTACCTAGGGACCAGAGTAGCGCACTTATTGGGACTTGTACTTCACCAGCACTGAGGCTGTTGTTGTTGTTGTTGTTGTTGTGGTCTTCAGTCATGAGACTGAACATCAGTTATTTTGCTCCCCAAATAGCAAAACTCCTTTACTACTTTATGTGTCTTATTTCGTAATCTAATTCCCTCCTCAGCATCAGCCGACTTAATTTAACTACATTCCATTATCCTCGTTTTGCTTTTGTTGATGTTCATCTTATCTCCTCCTTTCAAAACACTGTCCATTCCATTCAACTGCTCTTCCAAGTCCTTTGCTGTCTCTGACAGAATTACAATGTCATCGGCGAACCTCAAAGTTTTTATTTCTTCTCCATGGATTTTAATACCTACTCCGAATGTTCTTTTGTTTCCTTTACTGCTTGCTCAATATACTGATTAAATAACATCAGGGAGAGGCTACAACCCTGTCTTACTCCCTTCCCAACCACTGCTTCCCTTTCATGTCCCTCGACTGCCATCTGGTTTCTGTACAAATTGTAAATAGCCTTTTGCTCCCTGTATTTTACCCCTGCTACCTTCAGAATTTGAAAGAGACTATTCCAGTCAACATTGTCAAAAGCTTTCTCTAAGTCTACAAATGCTAGAAACGTAGGTTCACCTTTTCTTAAACTAGCTTCTAAGATGAATCCTAGGGTCAGTATTGCCTCACGTGTTCCATCATTTCCACGGAATCCAAACTGATCTCCCCCGAGGTCGGCTGCTACTAGTTTTTCCCTTCGTTTGCATAGAATTCGTGTTACTATTTTTCAGCTGCGACATATTAAACTGATAGTTCGGTAATTTTCACATCTGTCAACACCTGCTTTCTTTGGGATTGGAATTATTATATTCTTCTTGAAGTCTGATGGTATTTCGCGTGTTTCATACATCTTGCTCAGCAGATGGTAGAATTTTGTCAGGACTGGCTCTCCCAAGGCCATCAGTAGTTCCACTGGAATGTTGTCTACTCCGGGGGCCTTGTTTTGACTCAGGTCTTTCAGTGCTCTGTCAAACACTTCAAACTCTTCATCTTATTGCCATCTTATTTACAACTATTCGTGACGTCGCCTTTCCGGCTTAGATTTTTTTAATGTGACTTGTAAGTACTGCATCTCTTTCCAGTCAGTACAAACTTTAATTTTATTAACGTATCATATATCTAATATGTTTTAGAACAGTTGGTTTAATTCTGAAGACGATGCTCATAGCAGCGTCGAAACCTGATCAGTGTTGACTTAATATTTGTGACCGAGGGCTTATTTGTTCTAATATGAGGCTGGAGTGTTGTCAAGAGGTCGTGTGAATGTTCAACAGATATTTGTTGGTCATGGTGTTGTCCACATAGTAGGTTTTATAGTGTAGGCTGCCACTGTTTGTTATTGTGGCATCGGTTAGGGTGATGTCCTCATTCTGATAGCTGGATGTGGGGAGAGGGGCTGACAATGAATATACTGGCGACGGCGGTGATCAAAGGCGACAAGAGAGCAGTTTTAACTGACACACAGCGAATCTTCAGTTTCCAGGAGACAAGTGAATCGAAGCCTCGCTGTGTCGTGTTCTGCACAACGCACCTTTACACGTAAAACGATGTCGTAATCAGTACAGATGCTGCCGCTTACAGAGGAGAGCAGGTGCGTGGGCCGCCCGCGCTCAGGTGTGTGCGTTGTTTGTTGTCGGTAGCGCCCCCAGCCGTCTCCCCAGGCCGCTGCTTTCAGGTGGAGCAGCAGGTGGGGGAAGAGGCTGGCGGCTTAGGAAACACGCGCGCGGGGCTTCCCGTCGCCATGGAGACGGCAGATGCAAACAGCCCGGGTCTTCGCAAAGTAATCTGACGTCCGGTCCGGCGGAAGCAATTTTATTCGCAGTCGGCGTCGCTCGAGTCACGTCTCGTCTCCCACCCCTCTGTCTTCCCTCGCACGGCCAATTGTTTGCGGAAACCCGCTCCCAGCGGCGCTTGCGACGAAAATTCGCGGAACTGAGGTGCTTTGTGCAACATAATCTACGGCGGACACATTCTGCGCGAATGTCTGGGTTATCTAGAAACCCGTATAAAGTATTCGAGGGACTGGTATTAATGGACAGACCTTCTTTTATTGCTGAAGTTTCTGTACAAATATAAAGCGTAATTCTAAACTATGTAATCACTGAAGCGGCAAACATGTTCCTTGGTAATGAAATATACGGTGCCGGAAAAAAATAGTACACTGAGAGGTCTCTGTCGGATTCCTTTCATGTTAATTTCTTAAATCTGTTGACATTTACGGCATACATTCCACTTCTAAATTTACTGTGGTATTTCTATCTGGGATGAGACTGAGCAGTGGAACGTGTTACTTTTACACATAAACAAGAACGATCTGTCATACTACACTTTAAAACACACTCTATATGTAATTCATGTCACACAGTCGCATATGGAACCTACATCCGCTTTCTTTTAGATACTGTCTATGATAAGATACTGTCATCCCCATTCCCTTCGCCAGCCGCGGTGGTCTCGCGGTTCTAGGCGCGCAGTCCGGAACCGTGCGACTGCCACGGTCGCAGGTTCGAATCCTGCCTCGGGCATGGATGTGTGTGATGTCCTTAGGTTAGTTAGGTTTAAGTAGTTCTAAGTTCTAGGGGACTTATGACCACAGCAGTTGAGTCCCATAGTGCTCAGAGCCATTTGAAACCATTCCCTTCTGTGTGAAAGGATGAATGAGCAAATGTGTTTCTAGTTGCATGCTTGATGATAGCAGAGAAGCCTGTCTGCTAGAGAACAGTAAGCCCAACGTCGGAACAGGTAGCTACGCTTTCTAAAACCAAAGAGGTTTCTATTCTTAGTATGGTCCTGTCCGTCCCTTGTCATGTTAGTATAGGAAGCTGCCCCTCTGGTCACTTCCGTTTGTATCTGTGAGGCACTCTCGGTAGCGCCCACGGCAGTCTGTCCGCGGTGAGCATCTGAAGTGGTAAGGTCTCTGGCTAAGCGCGTGTCTGCTAAGTCTGTAGGACAATGGATTTCTTAAGTTTAGCCTAACTGAAAATTTAATCAACTTTATTTCAGGTTTAGATCTAAAATATGTAATGTTATCTGAAATTGCAAAGTAGTGTAATTCGAGTGTGAAGTTCAGAATATCTTCCAGTAGTTGCTTTGTCACTACTTTGTGAGTAAAGTGGAACCACGTGTTGATCAGTAACTGTAACTAAGATCATCAATCTTAAATGTGAATATGCGTGGGATTATAACGTCTCTTCTTGACAATATTTTTCAATATAGCAACTTTTCTTTATGTTCAAACCACGTGGGGTGTACTTTGTGAGAACAGTACCACGTGCTTATACAATTGTTTGACCCATCAGGTTAATAATAAGACGATAGTAACCAGTTCGAGGTTTTTCTTTTGTAAATTGCCTTTCGATCTAATTTATTTTAATTATCAAAATTATTGTGGAGTTACACTCTTTGTGTAAACCAAGTTGACCACGTGAAGCATGTGGTGTAAGCATCAAAGTAGCCCTCAGCTATTCTTTTCGGTAAGATTTTACAGACAGTTAAGATGAATTTAGTATACCCGTGTGTGGTAATTTAATGACAGACAGGATTGCGCTACGACCGTAACATCTTTGGGTGAAAATTGAATTGGTTGGTTGTGGTTAATTTCTTCTTGCATATGTTTCAACGTTCTTAGTGTGTTATTTTATGTATGCAGTCTACCAATCTTGGCTCCATATTTGATGTCTTCCATAAGATTACAAACTCACATTTTCACAATCCTAAATAAGGCAACAGTTTAGTTATGAATCAAGTTTAATATGCTGAAATTTTAACGGTCACACGCACGGCACAGCGGACATACCAGGAACCGCGGTGTTGGCCGTCGAATGTCGCTAGCTGCGCAGCATTTGCGCACCGCCGCCGTCAGTGTCAGCCAGTTTGCCGTGGCATACGGAGCTCCATCGCAGTCTTTAACACTGGTGGCATGCCGCGACAGCGTGGACGTGACCGGTAGGGGAAGTTGACGGACTTTGAGCGAGGGCGTATAGTGGGCATGCGGGAGGCCGGGTGGACGTACCGCCGAATTGCTCAACACGTGGGGCGTGAGGTCTCCACAGTACATCGATGTTGTCGCCAGTGGTCGGCGGAAGGTGCACGTGCCCGTCGACCTGGGACCGGACCGCAGCGACGCACGGATGCACGCCAAGACCGTAGGATCCTACGCAGTGCCGTAGGGGACCGCACCGCCACTTCCCAGCAAATTAGGGACACTGTTGCTCCTGGGGTATCGGCGAGGACCATTCGCAACCGTCTCCATGAAGCTGGGCTACGGTCCCTCACATCGTGCAGCCCACCTCCAGTGGTGTCGCGACAGGCGTGAATGGAGGGACGAATGGAGACGTGTCGTCTTCAACGATGAGAGTCGCTTCTGCCTTGGTGCCAATGATGGTCGTATGCGTGTTTGGCGCCGTGCAGGTGAGCGCCACAATCAGGACTGCATACGACCGAGGCACACAGGGCCAACACCCGGCATCATGGTGTGGGGAGCGATCTCCTACACTGGCCGTACACCTCTGGTGATCGTCGAGGGGACACTGAATAGTGCACGGTACATCCAAACCGTCATCGAACCCATCGTTCTACCATTCCTAGACCGGCAAGGAAACTTGCTGTTCCAACAGGACAATCCCGTGCCACCCAACGTGCTCTAGAAGGTGTAAGTCAACTACCCTGGCCAGCAAGATCTCCGGATCTGTCCCCCATTGAGCATGTTTGGGACTGGATGAAGCGTCGTCTCACGCGGTCTGCACGTCCAGCACGAACGCTGGTCCAACTGAGGCGCCAGGTGGAAATGGCATGGCAAGCCGTTCCACAGGACTACATCCAGCATCTCTACGATCGTCTCCATGGGAGAATAGCAGCCTGCATTGCTGCGAAAGGTGGATATACACTGTACTAGTGCCGACGTTGTGCATGCTCTGTTGCCTGTGTCTATGTGCCTGTGGTTCTGTCAGTGTGATCATGTGATGTATCTGACCCCAGGAATGTGTCAATAAAGTTTCCCCTTCCTGGGACAATGAATTCACGGTGTTCTTATTTCAATTTCCAGGAGTGTATATATATATCACCGGCTGTCGTAAGATGACTATTAAAAGATTATAATTAATTTTAGTCTGGTTGGGAATTTGGCAAGCTAGACTGGATACCTGGTGAAACAGTTGCTCATTAATGCAAGGTTAACTTCCCCAGATAGCTCACGGCTTTCAACCCGCTTCTATTGTCTTAAATGGCAGCACCGCTTTCAGTACCCCTTAATGCATCAACTTTACAACACACTTTTAGAGGTTTCCATTTCATTCGAGATTTATTGTTGCAGCAGTGCACTTGTATTACATGAAATAATTCCATCTACAGATCAATTGCACAAGAGTTTTTGAGGTGCCAGGTATCGATCCGTGCTGCTGCACCCATATTCGTAAGTGGCGTAGCCTCCAAAGGCGGTAATGAAGGCGCAGGCTCTGGTATCGAGTCGATTCTACAGATGGCTAATTCTGTCCTGGGATACCTTTATCCACGCCCCCGCGAACTGTTCAGGTCGCTCTGTATGAGTTGTTGGTTGACGTACCGCACGAGTCACTTCTCGTCCCATCGCATCCCACACGTGCTCTACTGGAGACAAGTCTGGAGATTGTGCTGCGCGTCGGACAGAGTATGTTATGAGGGTACAGCCTCCCCCAGGACTCATACGAAGTGTCCGATACCCCTTTTTTTTATTTGCATCCAGATAGTTATCGGACAATTCAGTGCTTCCCAAGGCCTTATATATATATATATATATATATATATATATATATATATATATATATATATATATATATATATCATTATGTCCTATTCAATAAAAAAGCTTTTTATTCATTGCGAAGGCGTGTGAAATTTGTTGTTAGCGCACTCGAGCAGATGTATTTTCGATGGATTGCTCACGCGCTGCCTGCGAAACGTAAGCTATAAGAGAATCTCAGACCAGAGCAGTGTTCGCTGCAGTAGGAACTGTGTGGCAGTAGGAGTAAGTAGTTGCTAGCAGTCTGGTGAATGGAGTTGACTGGGCTGGTCGTGGGGAGCGATGGCGGTGCCTGAGCGTTGTAGTATGAGGTAAAAGCAGCCTCGCGCATATGTAGTATTGTTATATCAAGTCCCATGTAAATGTTTTTTTTTATAAAATCTCTTAATAATAATCTTTCTTATAAAAATTTACTTTTGGCGATCATTCATCTCAATTTAAAGAATTTACTAATTTCTCCAATCCATGGTCATCTCCATTATTTTAAAGAAAAATCAGTCGTTTCTTTTTATACGTGACAAATCTGTCGGCCAGCATTGCACAGGGCTACGCCGGAAAAATTTCTTAATCGAGCAGATACATATGCGTTGTCCGGAGACACCACTGAGGTAAGATTTTTCATTTTATTCAGTATGATCTTTCAGAGCCATGACCCACTGCTGACGTCCAAAATTTACCAGTTTAAATTCACAGTCAATTATTGAAACGTTATAAGTGAGCCGCAGTTTTATTGAGAGATTAGTCACATTTTATTATTGTTAGGTTACGAATTTTATCTGTTGGGACGTTACAACTTGCGTTGTCATAATTATCGGTGTACCGTTGTCATTGATAAAATTATGTACATATACTAAATTAAGTAACTAATAAAGAAATTGAAGTAATAAGTCCTTAGAAATAAATAACTAGAGACTGCAGAGATGTTAGCATGAAAAATAAATGCTTCTAGTTAACAAAATTGCAATCTAAAGATCCAATAACCTTAGACCTCACTAACTTGAGAAACAGCACCAAAGTTATTACCAAAAGATGTATTTTCATTTGTTATTTATTTTTATGTCTTCCTCTGTAATTAATTTACTTTGTAATTACATTTCTAATTCACACTCCAATTGTTTACATCTCACAGTTTTCCAATTTCCAGAACGTGAGGTCTTATTTGTACGTTCTACGTATTTAATTTGATAAAGAACGATCTCTGTACTTCCATTACATGTTAGTAACCAAATCCAAACAGTAATTAATTAGGTAACTAAAAATAATAGGAGAGACATTATTGTAATTAAAGTTAAGAATGACTTTCTTATGGAAAACTAAAGATATAATTATAAAATATTGTCATTGACTATTGTATTTTATACTTTATTGGGCTGTAACATCAAATTCTTTACGTTTTGTAAATTTTAATTGTAACATCAAAATTGTACAAAATTAATAATGCTTCATTGTGGAAGCAATTGTTAAAATTCTACAGTACTGGCTATTAAAATTGCTACAGCACGAAGATAATGTGCTACAGACGCGAAATTTAACCGACAGGAAGAAGATGCTGTGATATACAAATTATTAGCTTTTCAGAGCATTCACACATGGTTGACGCCAGTGGCGACATATACAACATGCTAACATGAGGAAAGTTACCAACCGATTTCTCAGACGCAAACACAAATTGACCGGCGTTGCCTGGTGAACCGTTGTTATGATACCTCGTGTAAGAAAGAGAAATGCGTACCATCACGTCCCCATCAACAGATGGGGCCGTTTTCCAAGACAACAACCATCTGCACGAACAGTTCCACGACGTTTGCAGCAGCATGGACTATCAGCTCTGAGACCATGGCTGCGATTACCCTTGACGCTGCATTACAGACAGGAGTGCGTGCGACGGTGTACCCAACGAAGAACCAGGGTGCGCTAATGGCAAAACGATGGTCTCATCCGTGTTTGGCGACATCTCGGTGAAAGCACATTTGAAGCGTGTATTCGTCGTCGCCATACTGGCGTATCACCAGGCGTGATGGTATGGGCTGCCATTACAAGTCTTTGTTATCTTTTGTTCGCAGTGACCGCACTTCGAACAGTGGACGTTACATTTCAGATGTGTTACGACCCGATGCTCTACCATTCATTGGATCCCTGCAAAACCCTACATTTCAGCAGGATAATGCACTACCGTATGTTGCAGATCCTGTACGGGCCTTTCTGGATACAGTAAATGTTAGATTGCTGCCCTGGCCAGCACATTCTCCAGATCTCTCACCAATTGAAAACATCTGGTCAATGTTGGCCGATCAACTGGCTCGTCACAATATGCCAGTTACTACTCATGATGAGCTTTGGTATGTGTTGAAGCTGCATGGACAGCTGTACCTGTACGCGCCATCCAAGTTCTGTTTGACTCAATGCCCAGGCATATCAAGGCCATTATTGGGGCCAGAGGTGGTTGTTCTGGGTACAGATTTCTTAGGATCTATGCACCCAAATTGCGTGAAAGTACAATCACATGTCAGTTCTAGTATGATATATTAGTCCATTGAAGACCGGTTTATCATTTTCATTTCTTCTTGGTGTAGCAATTTTAATGGCCAGTAGTGTATATAAAGCGATGGAGCAATGCTGCGACGAGTCAGTTTCGTAGTTACTTTTGGAAGACAAATAGATCGATGAAGTCTGTCTGTGTTTTGTTTACATGACGAGTGTGCAGTTCGTATGTCAATTAATATGATTAAATTATGTGAAGAATGAAAATTTCGCATTCATTCATCAATGAACCAGGCAGAAGAATCTTAAGTAAGATTCAACATTAATCGTTACAATGTCGAGTACAGCAGTGTGTAGGCGGGCATTACCATATGGGAACAACGTATCACCTTCATGTTGCCCATAAGGACGGGTTCAACCGTACAGTAAAGCTGCATGCCCTCGGGAAAAATTACGGCTGTAGTTTCCCCTTGCTTTGAGCTGTTCGCAGTACCAGCACAACAAGGCCGTTTTGGTTAGTGTTACAAGGCCAGATCATCCAGACTGTCGCCCCTGCAACTACTGAAAAGGCTGCTATCCCTCTTCAGGAACCACACGTTTGTCTGGCCTGTCAGAAGATACCCTTCCGTTGTGGTTGCACCTACGGTACGGCTATCTGTATCACTGAGCGCCTGTTAGCGTCCCTTCCCGAGCTACCGAACGTGGACAGCAGTTGTAGCTTATCGCACCTCAGACCACACCACACGCGTGCAGGCAGGGTCTGCTTTCAGCACTGAAGGCCACAGCGCGCAACTCCATCTTCCAAGTGATCCCCTGACGGCACGAGTCGAGACGTGTACATCAGTGCTGCGGTGTGCCGTGGCTGTACTCCTACTGCTAATAATCGGTCCGCAGCTGTTCTTGTTGACACGTCTTGCTGTGGTACCTGTACGGTCTGCCATTGCTGCTCTTACATTACAACGATCATGGCGGGTCTACAGAAGTGAGAATGTTCACGCGACCACCGATAGCAGTATCGCTGCACAACTGATTCAGCCCGTCCGTCTCGTGTGGAAGTCCTTTGAAAGGACCATCGGGCCACTCGGACAGCCACAATCCGACCCCTTTACGTCTCACTCCCTCGGCTGTAGGAAGCAAGTGTGTGTGTCTCCGTGGCGTGGTTGCCGGCTTGCTTCATACGTCTGCGTCTGTGAGCATTCCCTGTTAAAGAGTGCTACAGTGCTTCGCTATCTGTTGGTGGACGACGCTAAAACCAGTATCCAGGTACTGTATACTGCCATCAAATCAAAATCGACGTTATCTTTCCATTAGTGCAATTTTTTTTTCTCTGGCGGTGTACATTTAAGCCACCGGCCTTGCCGCAGTGCTAACTCCGGTTCCCGTCAGAACACTGAAGTTAAGCGCTGCCGATCTGGATGACCATTCAATCTGCCGAGCGCTGTTGGCGAGCCGGCTTCACTCAGCCCTTGTGAGGCAAACTGAGGAGCTAGGACCGAGCGAGGTGGCGCAGTGGTCAGCACACTGGACTCGCATTCGGGAGGACGACGGTTCAATCCCGTCTCCGGCCATCCTGATTTAGGTTTTCCATGATTTCCCTAAATCGATTCAGGCAAATGCCGGGATGGTTCCTTTGAAAGGGCACGGCCGATTTCCTTCCCCATCCTTCCCTCACCCGAGCTTGCGCTCCGTCTCTAATGACCTCGTTGTCGACGGGACGTTAAACACTAATCTCCTCCTCCTCCTGAGGAGCTAGTTGACTGAGAAGTAGCGGCTCCGGTCTCGTAAACTGACATACGGCCGGGAGAGCGGTGTGCTGACCACATGCCACTCCATATCCGCATCCAGTGAAGCCTTCGGGTTGAGGATGACACGACGGCCGGTCAGTTCCGTTGGGCCTTCATGGCCTGTTCGGACGGAGTTTAGTTTACTTTAAATAGTGTATATTTAAATGAATTCAAATGAATGTTGCCCTAATTTTGTTATTAGGCCATGATGGCCAAAGAGCTTGAGTGCCACAGATAAAATACTCAAAGTCAGAGACATTATGTGCAGTTCAAGGTCACGCGCTGCCTAGCACGAAACGAAGTCCACACTGGTTATATGTGGTTGTTATTATTTTTTTGGCAAGGAGATAAGGAACTTTATTGTCTGTAATACTACAGTCATCACTGATCTTTATTTTACAATTATTATTGCCGATTTTAGCCCATATAAACAGGTACTCATCAGCATTCTTCTTCTTTCTTCTGGTGGATGGCATACTTGGGACAAGATACCATATGGGATTTTGCTGGTACCCCTGCTGTCTCTGCTATACTCCACGTCTTCCAGACCAGAATGTCAGCATCTGGAAATGCTTCAAGGCCACCATAGTCTGCATGATTACCCCAAACAACAGTCAAGGTAAGCCACGTAGAGCCTCCAAACGCAGCTTGTACGTCACAAGTGAAGTTCAGACGCAGTCCACGAAAAACACTTGGTCCTCCAATCAATTGCTGTTTGGAAAACTGCCCAGCCAGGTCAGTATCAATTGCTCTTAAGCTCCCATACACAGGTACACTGCGCCTCCAGCGACGACGGTAACATAGACGTGGCAGAGGCATTGCTGAGGCACGTTAACACACAGTTGTTCAGTCCAGAACCGATATGCCAGTCAGGCAATATCACCGTTTGCATTGAGGCAATTACACCACCGCCTCACCAAGTTCAAGGTACCGTGTCCTGCTGCCTGAAGAAGTACATAACTGTCTGCTGCACAGCCTCGTCGTACCGGAATTGTCGACCCTTGAACGCCCTTTCTAAGGGCCGGAGGCGTGATAATGGCATACGTTGAGGTCAGTAGAGGGATTCTGCAGTCTGTCGCAAACTGCAGTTCTCTAAACTTTCTCAATAGCGCTTCCCGAAAAGAACTTCTCGCCTCCAGGGATTTCCAGCACAGTACTCGCCTCACCAATCCACAACGGTGGTTTTCGATAGACGTACACGTTCTTTATCGTCCTACGGATCTTGGTCGATGTTTGTCCTTCGGTAGCCAAAAGAAGAAAAACAGGACGGCGGTCCTGTTTTGACGCATTTGGTGATAACGTAACCATAGATCACATTTCCGCATGTACCGCCCGCATGTCGGGAACTCATGAATGCTACGGAAATGTCTTGCCTAACTGTTGATGCTTCCAAACCTGCATCGTAGTTGCGCAACGTGGCATATACGCTAAGGCAACGCACTGAAAAGGGAACTTTTTGATCGCCCCTTATGTGTATCTCAACTTGTTAGTAAAATGTAACACACAGAACCCAACATAAAGCCAAAAATAAATTTGGTGGGCAACGGATTTGACCAGGGACAGGATACAACAGCGATCTTAGCCTCTCGTTGCCCACATCGAAACTTAATTCATTGTGCAGTATCTTTCCCAGTCATCCTAGTAATGTAACTAAATACCCTTACAGAGTATAAGGAGCTCCTTTACAAGGTCTCCGATAGCCAATATTTTTTCATAAATTAGTGACCGAAATAGTTAGTATTTCGGCCTACAGTGCCTTGCACTGGATGACTGATTCTGACACAGTTTCATCCTTCTTATCATATAGTCTGCACGTAAGGAATTCTTTCTCTGTTCCCATCCTGTAGAAATGTTTCTGTGTGTAGTAATTAAACTTATTACGAAGCACTGCAGTTATGGCCACAGGTTGGCATACCGGGACCGACCGACCACCGTGTCATCCTTCGCCAATGGCGGTATGGAGAGATGGAGATCAGCAACCAGAACTTCAGTCCTTCGTTGGTTTAACAGACCCGGTGTAGCTAATTTCGGCAAAATAAGTTCTCACTTGAAACTTCCTGGAAGATGTGCCGGACTTGAACTCCTTTCTTCCAGAAGTGCTAGTTCTGCAAGGTTCGCAGGAGAGCTTCTGTGAAGTTTGGAAGGTAGGAGATGAGGTACTGGCGGAATTAAAGATGTGAGGACGGGGCGTGAGTCGCGCTTGGGTAGCTCAGATGGTAGAGCACTTGCCCACAAAAGACATAGTTCCCGAGTTCGAGTCTCAGTCCGGCACACAGTTTTGATCTTCCAGGAAGTTTCATATCAGCACACACTGCGCTGTAGAGTGAAAATTTCATTATAAGTCCTCACTTGTCATCACCAAGGAAAAGTATCTCGCAGCACCGGTAACCGAACCTGGTTGCCCCATATCCCAGTCAACAACACTGAGCACTCAGCCCAGGATTACACAACTTCCCTTTAAACGTATTTTCGGGATTATTAGTTTTCCGTGTTGTTGCTTTTGGGTATTATACAGTTAAGGTGACCAGTCCCGATACCAGCTGCTACGCCAGCTTCTACCGGTTGCGTACTCTCTCGCTTGATATGGGTTGTTGTAGTTGTGGTCTTCAGTCCTGAGACTGGTTTGATGCAGTTCTCCATACTACTCTATCCTGTGCAAGCTTCTTCATCACCCAGTACTCACTGCAGCCTACATCCTTCTGAATCTGCTTAATGTATTCATCTCTTGGTCTCCCTCTACGATTTTTACCCTCCACGCTGCCCTCCAATACTAAATTGGTGATCCCTTGATGTCTCAGAACATGTCCTACCAACCGATCCCTTCTTCTACTCAAGTCGTGCCGCAAGCTCCTCTTCTCCCCAATTCTATTCAATACCTCCTCATTAGTTATGTGATCTACCCATCTAATCCTCAGCATTTTTCTGCAGCACCACATTTTGAAAGCTTGTATTCTCTTCTTGTCTAAAATATGTATCGTCCACGTTTCACTTCCATACGTGGCTACACTCCATACAAATACTTTCAGAAACGACTTCCTGACACTTAAATCTATACTCGATGTTAACAAATTTCTCTTCTTCAGAAACGCTTTCCTTGCCATTGCCAGTCTACATTTTATATTCTCTCTACTTCGACCATCATCAGTTATTTTGCTCCCCAAATAGCAAAACTCCTTTACAACTTAAAGTGCCTCATTTCCTAATCTAATTCCCTCAGCATCACCCGACTTTATTCGACTACATTCCATTATCCCCGCTTTGCTTTTATTCTTGTTCATCTTATAACCTCCTTTCAGGACACTGTGCATTCCGTTCAACTGCTCTTCCAAGTCCTTTGCTGACTCTGACAGAATTACAATGTCATCGGCGAACCTCAAAGTTTTTATTTCTTCTCCATGGATTTTAATACCTACTCCGAACTTTTCTTTGGTTTCCTATACTGCTTGCTCAATATACAGATTGAATAACATCGGGGATAGGCTACAACCCTGTCTCACTCCCTTCCCAACCACTTCTTCCCTTTCATGTCCTTCGACTCTTATAACTGCTTTCTGCCACCTTCAGAATTAGAGAGTATTCCAATTAACGTTGTCAAAAGCATTCTCTAAGTCTACAAATGCTAGAAACGTAGGTTTGTCTTTCCTTAATCTAGCTTCTAAGATGAGTCGTAGGGTCAGTATTGCCTCACGTGTTCCAACATTTCTACGGAATCCAAACAGATCATCCCCGAGGTCGGCTTCTGCTAGTTTTTCCATTCGTCTGTAAATAATTCGCGTTAGTATTTTGCAGCTGTGACTTATTAAACGGATAGTTCGGCAATTTTCACACCTGTCAACACCTGCTTTCTTTAGGATTGGAATTATTATATTCTTCTTGAAGTCTGATGGTATTTCGCCTGTCTCATACATCTTTCTCGCTTGATATAACATGGATAAATGAATGCCTTCCTGTCTTCGATAACCCAAGGAGGCAGAACACAGATTACGGGTAAGGATATGGGATCTGGATATGATAAGATGTTGTACTCTTTCTTTAGATATATTATGACCTAAAAGCTATTCCTCAAAAGGCTTCTTTCGTTGATGTAAATAACCATGGTAATCGGCGGAACCACACCTCATATGAAACTTTCTTCGTGATTAGTTTCTATCTTACTTAACCCTCGCAATACGAAGTGAGAAGGGGAGAGGAGGGGGGATACTTTGTGCTCACCTCTGGAAAGTATTCTATCCTAGTCACTTACATTGTATATTAAAATTTTGAAAAAGTCTTTATCGTTTTTAATAAATTCTTCTACAAGATACCATATATATTTTTAATTTTTCAGTTAAACTTAACCCACAAATATGTCTCAGTAGTAGATGTCACTATGTTCCATGAATATCGTATTCAGTATCTCTAGGTTCATAGCCTTACTTAGACATCAGTATCCCTTTAAAAAGTATTTTGAAGGTAAAACCCAAGAATAATGAATGAAATTTGTATTTTTAAACTTTTTGTGGCGTTCAAGGAGTCGTTAATACACGTTGATATTCCTAGGAATGCACTACAAGGCTCCTATTTCAACAGTATGTTATTGTTATAATTCAACAGCAGTAGCTATTTTTATTGCTTTACTTATTTTTTTAGTGTTGGCGTAAAGTTTCCCGCCCCCTTGGTAAAGTCCAATATGAAAATTACATTGGTTCAAAAATAGCTCTGAGCTCTATGGGACTTAAAGTCTAAGATCATCAGTCCCATAGAACCTAGAACTACTTAAACCTAACTAACGGCAGCGAGCGCGCGGTTCCAGACTATAGTGCCTAGAACCGCTCGGCCACCCAGGCCGGCAATATATTGGTATTGCTAGGGTTAAAGAAAAATCGATTCCAGTTTCTGCTTGTATATAGCAGGCTCATTCAATCGGCCTTATTGAGTAGTAACAGTCCTTTTCTTAAAGTTTCAAATAAATGTTCAATGTCGTGCAAGAACTACTTCTTCCGTTCCAGTAGAACGGTGATACAGCGCTTCGTTAAAGTTCTATAGGCTATAGCTACTCTTTAACAGCTTTGCTGCGTGACATCTGAAGTACCACTTTAAACATTTAATCTAATCTATCCCCTTTCTTCTCAGTGTGCAAAATGTTGATATCGTGAACAGCTTTAGGTGCGTGATCTGTAATCAGAAGGTGGTCGGCAAAAGACGAATTTTGCGTGCTAGTACCATTTTTAATCTTAAAAGATGTTCTTTGTTTCCGACTGTAATGGCACGTTCTGTTTGTCCTATGTTAGTAAGAAGAGCAGCTCTGGCAAATAACCTTATAAACACCAATGTTTTACAAAGGGGAGCGGGTAGATTTTAATTTATGAATAATTTTTTTTTCAAGCTATTATTGATTTAATGGAGACATTACACTTGTGTTTCAGACAATGTAATGTTCACCTGCCCGCAATTGTTAACGTAGGCGTTTCAGTCTGATGCTACCGCAGCTCGACATATATGAGCAGTCCATAGTGGCTTGCCTTCTCTGCTTTCTGTTTTAAAATTTTGTCACCAAAGCTCTGTCGTTTGATATTTATTTTATACGTGACATGTAAGTACTATGCCTTTTCTTTTTATAGTGCTAGTCAGTACTTAAAGAACTATCCTAACACTTTGTACTTATGTTATAGGCCAGTTTAAATATTTTTTTCTGATGAAGGCAGTCTTAGTAGTGGCCGAAACCTAGGTCAAAAAGACATTCTGTTTGCGACCGACGGCTGTTATTGCTTTAATTTAACTTCGTACCGCTCGCAGACAACGCAGTCATGTTTAAAACATTAAAATTTTTGCATAATATTATCTTTTATGGATGCGCGCAGTTTTTTGTACAGGCATTTGCTACTTTGCTTGGTCTCAGTTATTGCTTTCTTCTCGTTACCGTACCATTGTTGTTGTTGTGGTCTTCAGTCCTGAGACTGGTTTGATGCAGCTCTCCGTGGTACTCTACCCTGTGAAAGTCTCTTCATCTCCCAGTACCTACTGCAGCCTACATCCTTCTGAATCTCCTTAGCGTATTCATCTCTTGGTCTCCCTCTACGATTTTTACCTTCCACGCTGCCCTCCAGTACTAAATTGGTGATCCCTTGATGCCACAGAACATGTCCTACCAACCGGTCCCTTCTTCTTGTCAAGTTGTGCCACAAACTTCTCTTCTCCCTAATTCTATTCAATACCTCCTCATTAGTTGTGTGACCTAGCCATCTAATCTTCAGAAAAAAATGGTGCAAATGGCTCTGAGAACTATAGGACTTAGCATCTATGGTCATCGGGGCCCTGGAACTTAGAACTACTTAAACCTAACTAACCTAAGGACATCACATAACACCCATTCAACACGAGGCAGAGAAAATCCCTGACCCCGCCGGGAATCGAACCCGGGGACCCGGGCGTGGGAAGCGAGATGCGGGCTAACTTTCAGAATTTTTCTGTAACACCACATTTCGAAAGCTTCTCTTCTTGTCTAAACTATTTATCGCCCATGTTTCACTTCCATACATGCCTACACTCCATAGAAATACTTTCAGAAAGGACTTACTGACATTTATATCAATACTCGATGTTAACAAATTTCTCTTCTTCAGAAACGCTTTCCTTCCCATTGCCAGTGTACATTTTATATCCTCTCTATTTCGACCATCATCAGTTACTTTGCTCCCCAAATAGCAAAACTCCTTTACTACTTTCAGTGTCTCTTTTCCTAATCCAATTCCCTCAGCTTCTCCCGACTTAATTCGACTACATTCCATTATCCTCGTTTTGCTTTTGTTGATGTTCATCTTATACCCTCCTTTCAAGACACTGTCCATTCCGTTCAACTGCTCTTCCAAGTCCTTTGCTGCCTCTGACAGAATTACAATGTCATCGGCGAACCTCAAAGTTTTTATTTCTTCTCCATGGCTTTTAATACCTACTCCGAATTTTTCTTTTGTTTCCTTTACTGCTTGCTCAATATACAGATTGAACAGCATCGGGGAGAGGCTATAACCCTGTCTCACTCCCTTCCCAACCACTGCTTCCCTTTCATGTCCCTCGACTGCCATCTGCTTTCTGTACAAATTGCAAATAGCCTTTCGCTCCCTGTATTTTACCCCTTCCACCTACAGAATTTGAAAGAGAGTACTCCAGTCAACATTGTCAAAAGCTTTCTCTAAGTCTACAAATACTAGAAACGTAGGTTTGCCTTTCCTTAATCTTTCTTCTAAGATAAGTCGTCGGGTCAGTATTGCCTCACGTGTTCCAACATTTCTACGGAATCCAAACCGATCTCTCCCGAGGTCGGCTTCTATCGGTTTTTCCATTCGTCTGTAAGGGATTCGCGTTAGTATTTTGCAGCTGTGACTTATTAAACTGAGATTTCCGTAATTTTCACATTGCCAACACCTGCTTTTATGGCACCATTTCTCGTAACAAATAACGGTACAGGTTGGGAATAGTTGGTGTTGTTCACGAGCCAGTTGGCGACGAGGAAGCAGAGACGTACGTGTGGCCAACCGCTGATTGTGATTTTGGCTTTGAGCATGCGGAACGCATACACTCGATGTCTGAAACTTCATCACTGCATGCAAATGTGGCACGATGATGGAATGATCACAGTTCATCACATCTACGAGTTCTCGAGTGCAATAATGTTGATCATTGTCGATTAACGCGTTTAAACGATCTTCATCAAATCCCGAACGTCTTCTTGCACGTGGAGGGTCATTAATGTCAAAACGATTCTCCTCAAAATGAGAAAATCATGTTCTTGCCGTTCTCTGTCGAATGACATTATTCCGGTACATGGTGCACAAGATTATGGCAACCTCCGTTCCTTCTGTCCCTCTATTGAATTCCGATAAATGATTATGTCCGTTATGTTCCGATTTCGTAACACGGTACTCCATTTTCTAGTGCCCACAACTCAGCTCCATTCATTATCTCCAAATAAAAAACTGACAATACCTAAACAAACACAGCAACAATGAGTACAAATAGAAATGACAATCGCTAAATGAAACCATACCAAACGGAAAAGCAACGCGCAAAATGTTACGAAGTCCTGCACCAACCTAACGGTTGCCTTCGTTGTAGCGAGCAACTTGAGTCTAAAATTTTATATACAGGGTGATCAAAAAGTTACCGTTCGAACCCAGTACATTCCAGAATCGCTATGCTACTCAGATAAAATAGCCGGGGCAATGAGTCAATCATTCCACCAACATACCAGATTGGAAATACCCATTTGTTGAAACACCGTATTCTGCTGCGTGAAGAAGTCCATAAGAACCTGCTGCACATCCTCGTTCGACAAGAATCGTAGACCCTTCAAGGCCTTTTCTAGGGGAACGAAGCTGTGGCTCCGCTTGTTGCAGCGTTCTACAAACGTGGTTTCCGACAGAAAAGCTGCCCCATTCACATTTTTCATTCTGCAATGGATGTCTACCGATGGCTTAGCTTCGAGGCCCAGAAAAGAACACCCTCAGTGGCACCTGCTCACGATTGTTCAGCACTTAAAAAATGTACCTGTAGAGAGTGTTAATCCGTACTGAATTGCACTCTACGAAGCCACCTACTCGATGATAGATTCACTGGAATGGATAGTACTGACCTGATATGGGTCTGATTCAGAGTGTTAAATTTTAACTAATGTAAAGCTTTGATGATGACTATATGACTCCCCCTAATGAATTAACAAGAAGTGAATATTAAGGAACAGATACAAAGCAGTAAACAGTGGTGTCTCAAAGTTTGAACGATTGACAGGTCATAAACTGAATAAGTTTTCCTGAGTGTGATAAATGGATATTCTTATGATAGAAAGCAGACTGCTAATTGGTACGCGCAACTTTAGTGTAGCTGTGAACTTGTCTAATAACTTCGAGTGACAAAAATGTGTTTGAACGCCGGACACTCATTGACGCTACCATGTTTTCATCCACCAGCTCAGATATGCAATATCCTAATGGATAATTTATTGCCGTTACCAGAATGAGATTTTCACTCTGCAGCGGAGTGTGCGCTGATATGAAACTTCCTGGCAGATTATAACTGTGTGCCGGACCGAGACTCGAACTCGGGACCTTTGCCGTTCGAAGGAAAGTTTGGAAGGTTGGAGACGAGGTACTGGCAGAAGTAAAGCTGTGAGTCGTGCTTGGGTAGCTCAGATGGTAAAGCACTTGCCCTCGAAAGGCAGAGGTCCCGAGTGAAAGTCTCGGTCCGGCACACAGATTTTATCTGCCAGGAAGTTTAATTGCAGTTACTTTATCCGAATGATATGGAGTCACACCAGTCTAATTACAATTCACAGATGAATGTACTAAATCAGTTCCCTTCGAGCTTAACCCTGTTAAGAAATTACAGATCCCTTATGACTCTGTTTCGTGTACGTTCGTCACCGTCATGGCCAAGGGAATCAAATTTCCACACCAATGACCAACTTGATTCCTGACCATTCCACACCCTTCCTGTATCACGAAGATGACCATCACCTGCGACCCACCATATTCTCCACCAAACTCCGATTCACTCCGTGTTCAACCGTACACCGATGTCCTACTGCTACAAACACTCAACAGCGATGTTGTTAACCATTCAACCTTCCTGTTCACCAGCATATGAATCTCACATAACACTTTTAACAAAACGTACAAACGTACAAACAGTTTAATAAAAATGTACACTCTAGCAGGATTACTTGTATCCTCATGATTTCATTGTTTAAAATAGCATCAAATAATTGCAATATGTTATTCGAACAGCAGTGGATCAATCAAGTACTATAAACCGAAGTTGATCGACCTTTGGTTGCGCATTTCCGTGGTTTCCCTTTCGACACATTGCCAAATGGTAAGCTTGGAATTCTTCAATAGTATCCACGTTTACACTAGCAGCTCATGGCGTATAAACGTACTAGCTGCAAAAATTTTTATTTCATGACGTTGGTAAAATTCGGTTAGCCTGTGGTAATTCACTACCAGTGAACATTTATTTCTAATTGTTCTAATAAATCAATTTTTTGATATGGTATTCAGTAGATTCTACTTTTTGTAACATTATTTCTAACTGTTCTAATATATCAAGTTTTTACCATGATTTTCATTGTGGTGTACAGTTAGACTGTTGTGGATGTCACTCAGTCTGTATCTGCTAAATACATGTGGTTGGCTATTGTGGGTTTTTTCAAAGTGGTTAAATCTAAAAGCATCAGTGTGTTCGTTGTATCGTATGTGGAAAGTTCTTTCTGTTTTGCGTATGTTAAATGCAGGGCAGCTGTTACATTGTAATTGAAATATTCATGTCCTGTTATTTGGTGTATTTGTTTACTGTGTGAAGTAAGTGGTGTCCTAACAATTTACCATTTCTTCATAAACATCTACAATTCTCAGTGAGCTTATGTTACGTCGTAACTATAAACAAAGCAGAAGCCAGACACTGTGTGTTGCCATAGAGGATCTTAGCATGGGTTGATGTTTGCATGGCCCGCTCTACATGATGGCTCTCTCCAGTGGTAGCGAAGTTGTATGGAAAGAAGCTTTAGAAGCCAAAAATAAATGCCATGTATGCGAAGCCTCGAGCAAAGCTACAAATGAGTATCCAGGTAACGACCAGTTCCTCAGTTCTCAGCTGGTATTCCATAAAATTCACTTCGCCTAAATTTACGGCAAAAGAAAACATTTAGATAAAAAATTCCACTGGACGGAATAGATTTATTGACATTTTATTTTGCGTGAACAAAAATGGAGAAACAAATATGCAGTAACCTAACACTGGAGTAACGTAGCTACAGCCAATATTGCCAATGTTCCTCTATGAAACTGGACTAGATAAGCAATCTGAGCTATTAGTAAACGGAACCTAACCTGCATAACACTGTGTACATGTTGTATTAGTATCAGTTTCACTGTCGTTTAAGCCCTCATTGATCGTTAGATGATAAACTTGAAACTAACATTTGGTAAGCTATCTGACTGCGTTTTGAACAAGAATTTACAAGTGATACAGAATCTGACTTGTGCAATGGAATTTACCGGACTAGAGTACATGACATGTTGTGGTCTGTCAGAGTCTCTGTTTTGGCCCTGAGTTTTGCACTCACCTCTTTAGATGACTGCCTTTTTCCATGTTGTTTACAGCAATGCGCAGCAGCAGCACCTAAAGCTTTTTGTAACTAAGAATTAATTTAATAAAAAGAGGTTTTCTTGGTTCCTGTTAACCATTAAATAACTTTTGAGCAGGGATTTCAATAATTAAGTCTATTTAAAACTTCAGAATCATCATGAACAAGTATTAATAATGACAATGACAAATGACATATGTGTCAATAATGGGTGAGTGCCAGAATAACAAATTATTTCCATTTCAAAATTGCATTAACATTTAGTAGCCACAACATATTATTTAGATCTGAAGAATAATTATTACTATATGGAAGATAAGGAGGCTTCTCTCATGGACAAGCAAAACATGGGATTAACGCAAACTCGGACTAACAATCACGACCCTAACATATCTATGCTTGCGAATTTTACCTTGAATTCCATCTTCAATCGTAGTTAAGTCATCTAAATGTCTCCTGGTCACGTAAATGAAATCAGGTCTTGTGTGTGGTAAGATCTGCCATCACCGATGTGAGGGCAGAGTGACACGTCTTCTGTCTCTGAGCTCTCGACCGACGTTACTCTTGCCTTCTTGAAGACAGACCTCGTCTCACAACAATGCTTAGAATCGCGTTCCCATGTTTCGCTCTCAGATTGTTACCATCGATATCTGAGTGCTTGCACAATGCAAAGAATAGTGTTAAGTTGAGTATATATGGAGAGTTCTGACACACTTCTACACTGGAAACAAAAACAATTAGCAAACCAGAGACTAGCTTCACATTAACACACAGAAATTACGGAAGTATAAAATTTCAGTAGCAGCATCGAAATCTGGAAGATATGAAATGAACGTGGCTGTTGCGTTAGTGCAGAGTCAATTCAAGTCCAGAGATGGCACAGTTTTGAATCTGGGATTCTTCAGTCGGCTGTGTGGCGCATGCTACCATACTACATTCAAATCGTGTGGTCTCTAACAATAGTGCAAAAGATGTGATAGAGTTACATGTTGTCACAGTCACAGTTTAACTGCGAATATTCAGAACAACATTTGGAAGGTATTGACATTCAGATAATACGAGGTCACCATTCACGCAGATGGACTTCTTAATCGACATAACACAATCCTCTTTGTGCCAGTGAAACTCTGAGAGGTGGCATGAGCCCCCTCTCATATTTCTATTTTCCTCTCTAATTGCATGCAGTGAAAAGTTGCTATTCCTTCACATGCAGACTTCCCATGCAGCGACTCTCGTCACCCGGGTGGTCCGGTGACAGGCGGGTTCTGCTGATCTTGAAAGGGTTAAGCCGACGGGTATGAGGGAGTGGATGCTTTCCAGACGCCGACATTGTTATAAGAGCGGGGGCGACACGCCCAAAGGGGTCTGACGGAGCGGCTGGGCTAGAGATTCCGTTACTTCTCAGAAACTTAGTGAAAACACGTTCTGGCGGGCTACAAGCGAGGCGCGCGAATAACTTGTGTTCCCAGGCAGTCTTGGCGGGCAAATTCATGCGTTTTCTGCAAAATCATAACGGTGATTGGCTTGTTCAGGGGGGATAGCTCCGTGACGTAGCAAAATCGGCGCAGAAATTGGCGCCAAGTATCTCCATTGATGGAATAGTAGTGCGTCGGCAATAGAGTGGAATTTACCGCCGATTTTCGAGTTGCTGATTGGAACTTTTAAACACAGCCACTGTCGTGGGGCGGGAATGTTCTGTTTTCGGCTTGTAAGGGTGCTCTTGATGGAGTCGGCTGTCGCCTTTCGGTCGGAGTAGGTTACAAGGCTGAGCTCTCGCTGCTCTGGACAGCCTGCCTTCCGTTGGCTATCTAATACACTTTCATTTCATTGTAACTGTTTGACGAAGTTGCTGAAGTTTCGACTTCAACGTAACTTTCCGAGTACAGTCGGCAATTGAGCATTCTGCGTACAAGCGGCCCATGTTGTCTGCCTTGAGCAGTTAGGGCTAAAGTTGACTGTACCGGAGTTATTGTGTGACGTCTCTTGTTAAAATCACTCACAGTACCGTCAGTGATTGTGTAGCGAGCCTTCTTCGTCTCCCTCAGAGGTGTATTTGTGTTGCTAGGAAGTCTAGTCTGGAACAACCAGACCAGGACAATTTGTTTCGGGCTATACTCGCGACATTATCATCACCCCGACGGGACGTCGAACCAACCAGCCATCGCTTCCGGTACGCCAGATCGTTTCCTTGCAGTTAAGAAGACAACTTGGTATTTTATGTCTGCATCAGGGAGTTTTGTGATAATCGGAGCTCAGCAGAGCGCGCCTGTTCGTATTTTCTAACTTTGTTCTGTCTTGGGTGTTCATTGTCTTAGTTCTCACTACTGTAACAGCAATTAATGTTGGGTTGGCTGGGCGTTTCTCTTAAGATTTGAGTTGCAAGGAATTGGCTCCACATACCACTTGGTCACAATCTAGTTTATGGACAACTTCGCCATCACAACATTTATTTGAGTATCCAATTTGATGTACTGTAAATGTTTTATGTGTTTTGTTTATTATTTTGGGTTTAGTCATAATAAATCAAATTGTTATTTTGGACACAACTTTCGTTCTGTTAATCGGTAGATCAACCCTTTCATTTCTCACTTCGTTAATGAAACTTCCTTTCATCTAATTAATTTCTATCCAATTAAATTATTGCAGCTGTCAAACTCTTTTCTACTCCACTTGCACGGTCAAATACAGTCAGTTCACTTTTCCTCTTAATCCATGTGAAACAGCAAAAGTCGGAGTTAGAAAAGGGGGGGGGGGGGGGGCTTAGAGCATCATTTCCATATGAAGATTCTAGAATAATTTAGTGTTAAATACACTGCTAGCCCCGGCACCTCGTAACTCTTCATGAAATTTTGAAACATCCTAAGGCGAATATGCTTGGTGCGCTAAGACCGACACTGGAGCAATATACTTCCACTTCTTTGATACCACTGCAACGGCTGTAGACTTATTTTTAACGATGTTGCAAAAGTACGCTATCGATGAAGCTCCCCTAAAAATCAGAATCGTAGCTTTCTTCCGACAAGATGGTGCACCAACGCATTACGCTCCCACCCATGTCTCGACCAGACATTTCCCACTAGACGGATCGCTCGTGGATGTTCAAATGAAATGACCTCCACAGTCAAGGGCTTTGACAGCCTAAGATATTTTGGTTATGTGGAAAGGTCAAAGAGCTTGTGCACAACAGGCAAATTAACATTTGAGGCGTGGAGGATCGAATACGGTAAGTGATCTATCCATTCCTCGTGGAAGAAAGAACGATGATACCTTTCAGGTTATAACACTGCAACAGCATTTACGTAGCTTATGCAATCAAATACCAAATTTGGTTTATTACTTACCAGTGCCCCAACAGAACAAGTAGTCCTGTCACGGAAAAGCCACGTATAACACTCATGTCTGCTACCGCTATACCATATCCTCAAATCTGGAGGCAGTCTGTAAAATGGAACTGTTTTGTTAGAGTAATTATGGTATAAAGCAACAGAGCAGTGCTACCCTCTGAGAGGAATTTTGTTATGTTGACCGTGATATACCTAACGGAGGTGGCGTATCGGAAGCGAAAGTCAGAAATATGTAAATTTTTAAACAGTAATAAATAATATTAAACCTATCCACACTGTTTAAAGGATAATTAGGCAAGAGAATGATTCACATTCTTGTTCAAGAAAATAGTTACTAGTAACTTTAACGAACAAACACAACCTATACTTTACCTCACGCAAGTGCAATGAACTCTAACACCTGCATATGTCGACGTTAAGGTTGGAACTAACAGCTAGAGCAGCACAAACTATTTGAAAAATATAACAGATAACGGAAGACACTATTACTTTCAGGGCTTATCAGACTGAATGGCCTTTATAACATTGCTATTAATATTCACTGTAGAATCATAAATTGGACATAGGTTCAGTATTGCTTTTCACACATTTTCCTAGCTGACATAAAATTGTAAATGTACTTCACTGCAAAATTATGAACTGATCACAGGTTAAGTCTCTGTCAACTACTTACTTTTCTATTAAGACTGAAAGTTAAATGGAATTCATTGACAGGTTACTTCTCACTATATTTTGAATAAAGAAATTATTCTTTTCATAAATAGTGGTCTTTCTATTAATTGTTATTTATCATGAGCATAAAGAATAACCTGTGGATCCTAATACACTATCAATATGCACTTTCAATGCGTAAAAGAGACAAGTGCTTAGCTAGCATGAGTATATAACTTTCCACACTTGCAGTTTTCCACTTTTACTACAGTGAGACACAAAATTAACATATTTGTAAGATACTGACTCACCTTTTGCGATTTACAACAGGCTGCAATGTGATCATTTACGAAGCAAAACTTTATAAGCCTTAGTCTTAAGAACTTTTACTTTTGAAGTTGGCACCATCATATTAATAAGCAGTTTTAATAGAAAACTTATTCTATGCAAGCATCATTTACTTTAACTCACTCTCTTGCCACATGAACTTTAACTTTCTTTTTACTATGTTCAAGAGGCACTAATTAGTTAAAACACTTGGCTTTAATGTTCTTTCAATAAGGGACACTCGGAAGCACTATAGCGTAGGAGGGACCCTAAGTGGATATGTGACTGAGGATAAATCACGGTAGGTACAAAAGTTCACTTAAAATTTATCTTGTATGTGAGTACACTAAACATCCAATGAGCTGATCCTTCACTGTACATTACTACAGTGTTCCATTAACAGTGACTGCGCAATGTGGTGGCAATTGCATGTGGGTAGGTGGATTTGCAGGTAGAATCGCCGGAATCTGTCATTTCTTGGTGGAGATGATAGACATCAATTCAAAAATAGCTCCAGTTCTTTATCCATCCATCCGAGGCATTGGAAAGTGGCACGAAAAGCCTCTCTCGGCACCAGCACAACATGCAGCTTTTATATGAACAATTGACAATTTGGTAGCTCTTCCCCAACTGACTCTTTGTTCCATCTTTTCTACCTATACCAACCACAATTTGCGCCCGCTACCAAGTTCCGTTCCCGAGGGGAACCACACTACCTTTTACATACAAAGCAACTAAGAATCCTAAGTGAAGGTCAGCAGTTTACATAACAGCAAACAAACATTTTAAATAAAACAGAACATTTGTATATATTGGACGTTCTACACAAAATTATTTAAACAAAATTATTCATCCTCAAAGAGATTAAGTGAGAATGACAAACATCATTTGCTCATATCATATATATTACATAGGTCAAACTTCTCACATTTCAGAAGACATCAAGTTTATAACAAAGAAAAGAATAAACACTCCCATGGTATGATTGAATCCAACAACATTTACAGAAACTCAACGATGTAACATTAAATAAAACAAAAGGCAAAACAAATCAGTATAGTATTAGAGCTATGGTGTTACAAGGTGACATAGTCTGGTTTACTGACATATCGGTGACGAACGAAGGAGCTGGGGCCAGGGTATATGGTGTGCAACCTATAGACAGCGCTCTCTCTGGGGAAGCTGGCTACTGTATTCCAGGCAGAGATATTCGCTATCAGGGTGACTGAGGAAGAGAGTTTACAAAGGTGTTAGGGATATCGCAGCACCTACAATAATTTAGACAGAGAAGAAGTACTGAAATTTCCATCAGCTCCTGCAGCAAGATCGATTCAGGATGTCAGGATTCGCTTCTGAGGCTAGGCAGAAGCAACAGTATAAATCTGCTGTGGATACCCGCTCACACAGATATTAATGGTGTCGTGCAAGCAGAGAGGCTGTTCTGGACAGATCTGACGACTCCATTTGTTGGACGGAACTTGTCTTAACTGCCTCTTAAACTTTTCACGGACATTAAGGCCATAGAAGCATAGTCTTGTCCAGATGGACTTCTGACTGAAAAGCGATTCTGGTAGCTGGAGTTCAAGGTTTCTGTTAATCATGCCTTTTCCGTTCTTGTGATATTTCCACAGAAACTGTCATCCCCTAAGACATATTTCTTTGCATCTAACCTACAAATTAAATAACACTTCTTTTTAGATTTAGCTTTAAATTTTTTTTAATACAATGAAGTATTTTCTTAAAAATTTTCATCCTCTATTTCACTTCCTTAGGGGTTGAGTTTCAAAAAACAGTGAACCAGTTCTTTTTTTTAAATTTCTAATAGAGAAGCCAAACACACATTCTCATACACTGCTTTAGAAGCTCTTTAGTAATTATTTATTTTCAAAAAAACTTTCACCAACTGTTTTATCCCCTTAGATGCTGAATTTCCAAAACTTTATTTTTTATATCCAGCTGAGAAACCTAACACAAATTTTCGTAGTTCTAGCTTCAACACTGCATTAATATCTCCAAAATGCCTTTCCTCTCCTATTTCACCACCATAAGGAGTGGAAAAACGAACTAACCCGTCTTGAAGGATGCCTACAGTATAAGATCAACACCCACATACAGCGAAACACGTGTCATTTCTAGCCGAGATGCTAAATACTAGCTTTCGTGGATATAAATAGAAATACTTTAATAATTCTGTAGAAATTATATATTTTAAAAAATCTTTCGTCAAATGTTACACCTCAATAGGGTTAAAATATCCAGAAACGCTGAAAGGTAATTCTTCATTTCACGAAGAATTAGAAATTCTTAATGGGCAGCTACAATTACGTAATAAAAGTTTCTTCAACGGTATAAAACCGATACTTGATATTTGACTCTGTGCAGTTACCGAAATATTTTTTCTGTCTAAATCGATTCATAATTTTTGTTCATCAAATGCTTTATATTACCTATATTTCATGTTATACCGTTTTCCTAATTGATCCGTTATTCAGCTCCATTTGTAATTCTGTCATGGCGTTTTCAGCCTTTAAACTGTACTTCTAAGCTGTTATGTAGACAAATTGTTACCATGCGTGTTGCTGTCCGATAAAATATTGCCTCTTACTTCACGTTTTAAATAATACTCACCACAACACTCGTCTAGGCAACGACCTGGCAGCAGTGGATACACCGGTTCACGTGAGATCTCCGAAGTTAAGTGCTGTCGGGCGTGGTCGGCACTTGGATGGGTGACCGTCCAGGCTGCTAATTGCTAAAGCGAGTGCCTCAGTCTGATGCTACACTACTGCCCATTAAAATTTCTACACCACGAAGATGACGTGCTACAGACGCGAAATTTAACCGACAGGAAGAAGATGCTGTGATATGCAAATGATTAGCTTATCAGAACATTCACACAAGGTTGGCGCCGGTCGTCACACCTACAACGTGCTGACATGAGGAAAGTTTCCAACCGATTCCTCGTACACAAACGTCAGTTGACCGGCGTTGCACGGTGAAACGTTGTTGTGATGCCTCGTGTAAGGAGGAGAAATGCGTACCATCACGTTTGAAGGAAAAGGTCGGATTGTAGCCTATCGTGATTGCGGTTTATCGTATAGCGACATTGCTGCTCGCGTTGATCGAAATCCATTGACTGTTACCAGAATATGGGATCGGTAGGTTCAGGAGGGTAATACGGAACGCCGTACTGGATCCCAACGGCCTCGTATCGTTAGCAGTCGAGTTGACAGACATCTTATCCACATGGCTGTAACAGATCGTGCAGCCACGTCTCGATCCCTGAGTCAACAGATGGGGACGTTTGCAAGAAAACAACCATTTGCGCGAACAGTTGGACGACATTTGCAGCAGCATGGACTATCAGCTCGGAGACCGTGGCTGCAGTTACCCTTGACGCTGCATCACAGATAGGAGCGCCTGCGACGAACCTGGGTGCACGATTGGCAAAACGTCATTTTTTCGGATGAATCCAGGTTCTGTTTACAGCATCATGATGGTCGCATCCGTGTTTGGCGACATCGCGGTGAACGCACATTGGAAGCGTATATTTGTCATCGCCATACTGGCGTATCACCCGGCGTGATGGTATGGGGTGCCATTGGTTACACGTCTCGGTCACCTCTTGTTCGCATTGACGGCACTTTGGACAGTGGACGTTATCTTTCAGATGTGTTACGACGATGTGTTACGACCTGTGGCTCTATCCTTCATTCGATCACTGCAAAACCCTACATTTCAGCAGGATAATGCACGACCGCATGTTGCAGGTCCTGTACGGGCCATTCTGGATATAGAAAACGTTCGACTGCTGCCCTGGCCAGCACATTCTCCAGATCTCTCACCAACTGAAATCGTCTGGTCATGGTGGCCGAGCAATACGCCAGTCACTACTCTTGATGAACTGTGGTATCGTGTTGAAGCTGCATGGGCAGCTGTACCTGTACACGTCATTCAAGCTCTGTTTGTCTCAGTCTCCAGGCGTATCAAGGCCGTTATTATGGCCAGAGGTGGTTGTTCTGAGTACTGATTTCTCAGGATCTATGGACACACATGTCAGTTCTAGTATAATATCAATACTTCCAGCATTTTTAAAATATGACGACACTTGGTTATTTGTAATTTTAGTTTGACAATGTCCATTATGGACAAACATTAGTAAGTGTAATTCTGAAGAAGGTTGGGTTATCCCAATTGAAACCTAGGTAAATCTAGGTAACTCCGCAACTGAGGCTGTTAATTTCGAATTTACTAGTATAATATATTTGTCCAATGAATACCCGTTTATCATCTACATTTCTTCTTCGTGTAGCAATTTTACTGGCCAGTAGTGTACTGTAGGTCGAAATGTGTGAGCAGTCCGTAGTGGCTTGCTTTCAAATGTTTTCTATTTTAAAATTTTGTGGCTAAAGCTTTATCGCTTGATATTTATTTTATACGCGATATGCAAGTACTACGCCTTTTCTTTTTACACTTCGTCAGTAATTACTCTAAAAAAACTTTCCTAAAACTTTGTACTTACGTTATAGGCAGGTTTAAATGTTTTATTTCTGATGAAGGCACAGCAGCAGACGAAACTTAGGCAGAAAAGAATTCATTTTTGAGACCGACGGCTGTTATTGCTTTAATTTTATAATATTACGCATCTGGTGGAACAGCGGCGGTGTGGTGTACAACGAATTGCTTATCACAGGTGTAACCATAACTGCTGACAAATGGTCAACAACTGAGATACGTTACAGACGGAGTACAAGAACAACGGCGAGCAAGATCGCGTGGAGTGATGCTACATCACGATAACGTCCACCGGAATTCTGCTAGACTGACAAAATCCACCACAGAGTAGCTGTGTTGGGAAGTAATTCCGCACCCACCTTATTTAGCTGATCTCTTGCCGTCAGATTTTCAGGTCTCCCACTTTCCCTCTCTCTCGAACAACCTTCAAGGAAGTTCCTTTCCGATAGCTCGACAAGTTCTTCGCAGCGTCGTGTCTATAGTAGCGGAATTGAAAAGTTACCCCAGTGTTGGCAGACTGTTGTAAATAATGAAGGAGAATTTATTATTGATGACTAAAGTCTACATCTACATCTACATTTATACTCCGCAAGCCACCCAACGGTGTGTGCCGGAGGGCACTTTACGTGCCACTGCCATTGTCTTCCTTTCCTGTTCCAGTCGCGTATGGTTCACTGGAAAAACGACTGCCGGAAATCCTCCGTAGCGCTCGAATCTCTCTAATTTTACATTCGTAATATCATCGGGAGGTATATGTAGGGGGAAGAAATATATTCGATACCTCATCCACAAACGCACCCTCTCGAAACCTGGACAGCAAGCTACACTGCGATGCACAGCGCCTCTCTTGCAGAGTCTGCCACTTGAGTTTGCTAAACATCTCCGTAGCGCTATCACGCTTACCAAATAACCCTGTGACGAAACGCGCCGCTCTTCTTTGGATCTTATCTATCTCCTCCGTCAAACCGATCTGGTACGGATCCCACACTGATGAGCAATACTCAAATATAGGTCGAAAGAGTGTTTTGTAAGCCACCTCCTTTGTTGATGGACTACATTTTGTAAGGACTCTCACAATGAATCTCAACCTGGCACCCGTCTTACCAACAATTAATTTTATATGATCATTCCACTTCAAATCGTTCCGCACACATACTCCCAGATATTTTACAGAAGTAACTGCTACCAGTGTTTGTTCCTCTATCAAATAATCATACAATAAAGGATCCTTCTTTCTATGCATTCGAAATACATTACATTTGTCTATGTTAAGGGTCAGTTGCCACTCCCTGCACCAAGTGCCTATCCGCTGCAGATCTTTCTGCATTTCACTGCAATTTTCTAATGCTGCAACTTCTCTGTATACTACAGCATCATCCGCGAAAAGCCGCATGGAACTTCCGACACTATCTACTAGGTCGGTTATATATATTGTGAAAAATATGGTCCCATAACACTCCCCTGTATCACGCCAGAGGTTACTTTAACGTCTGTAGACGTCTCTCCATTGAGAACAAGTTGCTGTGTTCTGTTTGCTAAAAACTCTTCAATCCAGCCACACAGCTGGTCTGGTATTCCGTAGACTCTTACTCTGTTTATCAGGCGACAGTGTGGAACTGTATTGAATGCCTTCCGGAAGTAAAGGAAAATGGCATCTACCTGGGAACCTGTATCTAATATTTTCTGGGTCTCATGAACAAATAGAGCGAGTTGGGTCTCACACGATCGCTGTTTTCGGAATCCATGTTGATTCCTACAGAGTAGATTCTGGGTTTTCAGAAACGACATGATACGCGAGCAAAACACATGTTCTAAAATTCTACAACAGATCGACGTCAGAGATATAGGTCTATAGTTTTGCGCGTCTGCTCGACGACCGTTCTTGAAGACTACCTGTGCTCTTTTCCAATCATTTGGAACCTTCCGTTCCTCTAGAGACTTGCGGTACACGGCTGTTAGGAGTCTCCATTATGTGTATCTGTTGCGTTTATTAAGCTTGCCGTAAAACGCTTCGAACTGGTACACCAACGCACCACTTTCAGAGTAATCACGTTGAACTACTGAACTTCATTCGAACGCTGATATATTTGCTGCATCTCCTATGGCGAGCATGTTCAATAACACCGCTTTAGTGGCGCTTGCTGTCAAGTGTCTCGACGTATGGAAATCTGTGCGGCCCGTTTGCTGGCCCGTCCGGCTGGAGAGCTGCCACGTGCTGCAGTGGTGTGTGTGTCGCGTCCGGACACGGCGTCCTTCACCTTTTCACCTTTTGACCGCAGGTGGGCGTGGCCAGGCGGCTGCAGAGCCGGCAGGGGGCGTGTCCTGCCCGGCGCCCCCCCCCCCCCCCCCCCGCCCTTCTCCAGCAGAAGCTTCCAGATAACGAGCCATCTGCCGGCCTGGAACCTGCGTCCGGAAAAACTCCAGACCCCGGACGCCACGTCCCCGGCTTGCACCACTCTCCTCTCTCAGACGGCATTACGAGAAATTTCCATCCTAATGCGCGACAAACAAGTGCAGACCTGCGGTTCCTGATAAAAGAAGCTCTACATCGTCATCTACGTTCGTAATCTGCAAACCGCTATAAAGCACGTAGCAGAGGGTTCTTCTCATTGAATCAGATAAGAGGCCTTTCTATCGTTCCATTTGAAACATCCCCTTAGAAAAATTAAGAACGACTGTGCTGGTAAACTTCTACGTTATTTGATTTTCAAACAGCTGAGCAAAACTGAACGTACCCAGACATTTCTCTCTTTACTTAGTCTGATATCACTAAACTGACACACAATATTTTCAGCGCAACGCAATCTGACTTTCAATCATCCCTACAAAAGAATGGCCCTGACTAACAATAACATACACCAGTCATCAATCACTTACGTCACAAAAATCTTCGTTACTCGAACTATTGCAATACAGCGAACGCCAATACTGCCAGCTACGTAAAAGATTCTAACTACTAAAGGCACTAACTATTGATAGGCTAGGGTGACCATACGTCCCGATTAATCGGGATTGTCCCGTTTTTCGAGGCTCAAAAATTTGTCCCGACTTTTTTTTCAAACAAGCAATTTGTCCCAACTTTCAAGGATTATTTTCAGACATTTACAAAGTGGTTAAAATATTTTCTGAGTGTCGATTTTATAAACTATCAATTGAAACTGTCATTCCGTACGTTGGTACCCCCTGATAATATACAGCTTAAGCACTATAATTGTTGCGTACTCTTATTTTCTTTGCTTCTGCTCGCCATTGTTGTCAACACTCAGTATCAGTTTCGTGAAGTGCTAGCACGTCGTGGCGATGCCGAAACAAAAATCAAAGTTTTCGGAAGAGCTTCAGAGAAAATTTCCTCGCTTCACTGCTACAGAAAATGACTGTTCAGCAAAATGTAACGTATGTAACTGTGCTGCATCCGTGTCTCATGGTGGTGCTGCAAATCTCAAGCATCGTATGGAGTCAGAGAAACACAGGAAGAATCTTCGATCGGCAGGTTCCTCGCAAAAAATAACGAGATATTTTGTAGCTTCAAATACACAGGAACAGAAAAACGTAGCTGCAGCAGAAGGAAGCCTGTCATTCCATGCTGTTAAAAACCACCAAAGCTATCGATCTAATGATTGAAGTGTTCAACTAAACAAAAAAAATTTCCTGATTCTAAGAATGCAGAAAATGTTTCGTGTGGAAGAACAAAGTATAAAGTAATTATCAACAATGTTATAGCTCCGCATTCCCAGAAACAGGTAACACCTGCTGTAAACAGTGCAAAATTCTTTTCAATATCTACTGATGCTAGCAACCATGGGCATCAGAAAATATTTCCTGTGATAGTTCACTATTTTTCTGTAAGTGAGGGTGGACTGCAGACGAAATTGCTTGATATTGATGAATTGCAGAACGAAAAGTGCGAAACAATTTCCAATTATCTTTCTCATGTTATACGGTCATTCAGTATCATCTCAAAGTGTGCTGCATTTGGGGCAGACAATACTAACTGTAATTTTGGGGGGTTAGTGAAGAAAGAGGGTAATAATGTTTTCACACATCTGAAAGAAAAATTAAAAAACTCTAACATTGTTGGCATAGGTTGTGCAGCACATGTTGTTCACAACACAGTTCAAAGTGCTTGCGATGTTTTACCTGTTGACAATGACTGCATTGTCATGAAGGTGTACAACCATTTTCATATTTTTTTCTATTCGTGTTGCAGAAGTCACTGAATTCTGTGAATTTGTTGGTGTCACTTACAAAAATTTACTTTCCTCTTCGAAAACAATATGGTTTTCATTGTTGCCAGCCATAGAGAGGATCTTGAAAATGTATGAACCTTTGAAATCTTACTTTTTGTCACAGTCTAACTCAAAGTGCCCTGCAACCTTAAAGAATTTTTTCAGTGATCCTATAAATGAATGTTATTTACTTTTTGTACATTCACAAATGAGTGTTTACCAACAATACATTCTGAGAATTGAGAAACCGAATAATTCCATATGTGAAGTATTAGCAGTTTTAAATAAAGCTTTGACAAGTCTATATTCAAGGTAACATGAACATTTTGTACAACTAAGAGTAAAAAAACTGCTGAATGATTGTGATGATCAGTCTATTAAGAAATTTGACATAGCAGTATCATCGTTTTATGATGATTCAGTAGACTATTTATCCTCATGATTACAGGAATAGCTGAGGTTTCTGTATTCTCATAGATGATGCTAACAGAACCACCAGAATGGTCAGTAGTTGAAAATACTTTAATGTGGCTAAATGAAAAGGGCATTCTAGTAAATGACAGCCTCTTATTTGATGAAATGGTTCATATACAGTCATTTGTAAAACAACTAGTGGAAACAGACAGTAAACAATGGAATCAATTGATGGCACATGAAAAATGGTGTACGTTTTTCAGATCTTGCCAGTGTAATGAACAGTTCAGAGAATCGCTTCATATAGCGCAAGACTTCTTTTCACTCCCTGCCCACAATGCAAATGTTGAAAAAGTTTTCAGCTTACTATCGTCACAGTGGACAGATGAGAGGAATAGATCTGCGGTGAGGAGCGTTAATTATATTTTACTGACCTGTTTAAACTTCAGTAAATACAGTTGCACTGACTTCGATTCATGCCTATTAGGCAAACTTGAGTTACTGAATGAAATTTCATCTTCGAAGAAATATGATTGCAGTGTGGAATCCACAAAACCATAAATTTCTTGTGTTCACTAAGAACATTTTTTGTAGTGATTGTTACTGTATGTCTTTCTACATTCTGTATTATAAATGTTACATTTCTTAATAAGTAAATTTCTGAAAACTTGAAATGTTCTTCTTTCCAGACTTTCCATTCTTTGTTTGGTTTTGTACACACACACACACACACACACACACACACACACACACACACACACACACACAAATATCCGTGAAAGCTATATTTGTAGAGTAAGAAGAAACGTTAGCATTAAAAGTGTTTTTAGCAAACAGAACATAGCATGTCGTTCTCAATGGAGAGACGTCTACAGACGTTAAAGTAACCTCTGGCGTGCCACAGGGGAGTGTTATGGGACCATTGCTTTTCAGAATATATATAAATGACCTAGTAGATAATGTCGAAAGTTCCGTGCGGCTTTTCGCGGATTATGCTGTAGTATACAGAGAAGTTGCAGCATTAGAAAATTGTAGCGTAATGCAGGAAGACCTGCAGCGGATAGGCACTTGGTGCAGGGAGTGGCAACTGACCCTTAACATAGACAAATGTAATGTATTGGGAATACATAGAAAGAAGGATCCTTTATTTTATGATTATATGATAGCGCAACAAACAATGGTAGCAGTTACTTCTGTAAAATATCTGGGAGTATGTGTGCGGAACGATTTGAAGTGGAATGATCATATAAAATTAATTGTTGGTAAGGCGGGTGCCAGGTTGAGATTCATTGTGAGAGTCCTTACAAAATGTAGTCCATCAACAAAGGAGGTGGCTTACAAAACACTCGTTCGACCTATACTTGAGTATTGCTCATGAGTGTGGGATCTGTACCAGATCGGGTTGACGGGGGAGATAGAGAAGATCCAAAGAAGAGCGGCGCGTTTCGTCACAGGGTTATCTGGTAACCGTGATAGCGTTACGGAGATGTTTAACAAACTGAAGTGGCAGACTCTGCAAGAGAGGCGCTCTGCATTGCGGTGTAGCTTGCTGTCCAGGTTTCGAGAGGGTGCGTTTCTGGATGAGGTATCGAATATATTGCTTCCTACTTATACCTCCCGAGGAGATCACGAATGTAAAATTAGAGAGATTCGAGCGCGCACGGAGGCTTTCCGGCAGTCGTTCTTCTCGCGAACCATGCGCGAGTGGAACAGGAAAGGGAGGTAACGACAGTGGCAGGTAAAGTGCCCTCCGCCACGCACTGTTGGATGGCTTGCGGAGTATAAATGTAGATGTAGATGTAGACTTAAGTCACCAATAATAAATTCTCCTTCATTATTTACAACAGTCTGCCAACACCGGGGTAGCTTTTCAATTCCGCTACTGTAGACACGACGCTGCGAAGAACTTGTTGAGCTTTCGGAAAGGAACTTCCTTGAAGGTTGTTCGAGAGAAAGGGAGAGTGGGAGACCTGAAAATCTGACTGTAAGAGATCAGCTAAATAAGGTGGGTGCGGAATTACTTCACAACACAGCTCTTCTATAGTCGTTTTTGTCAGTCTAGGAGAATTCCGGCGGAAGTTATCGTGATGTAGCATCACTCCACGCGATCTTCCTGGTCGTTGTTCTTGTACTCCGTCTGTAGCATATCTCAGTTGTTGACCATTTGTCAGCAGTTATGGCTACACTTGTGATAAGCAATTCGTTGTACACCACACCCAAGCTGTTTCACCAGATGCGTAATATTATAAAATTAAAGCAATAACAGCCGTCGGTCTCGAAAATGAATTCTTTTTGGCCTATGTTTCGTCCGCTACTAAGTGTGCTTCATCAGAAATAAAACATTTAAACCAGCCTATAACGTAAGTACAAAGTTTTAGGAAAGTTTTTTTAAGAGTAATTACTGACTAGAAGTGTAAAAAGAAAAGGCGTAGTACTTGCATATCGCGTACAAAATAAATATCAAGCGGTAAAGCTTTAGTCACAAAATTTTAAAATAGAAAACATAGAAAGCAAGCCACTATGGACTGCTCACACATTTCGACCTGCAGTAAACTACTGGCTAGTAAAATTGCTACACCAAGAATAAATGTAGATGATAAACGAGGATTCATTGGACAAATATATTATACTAGAACTGACATGTGTGTCCATAGATCCTGAGAAATCAGTACTCAGAACAACCACCTCTGGCCATAATAACGGCCTTGATACGCCTGGAGACTGAGACAAACAGAGCTTGGATGACGTGTACAGGTACAGCTGCCCATGCAGCTTCAACACGATACCACAGTTCATCAAGAGTTGTGACTGGCGTATTGCTCGGCCACCATGACCAGACGATTTCAGTTGGTGAGAGATCTGGAGAATGTGATGGCCAGGGCAGCAGTCGAACGTTTTCTATATCCAGAATGGCCCGTACAGGACCTGCAACATGCGGTCGTGCATTATCCTGCTGAAATGTAGGGTTTTGCAGTGATCGAATGAAGGATAGAGCCACAGGTCGTAACACATCGTCGTAACACATCTGAAAGGTAACGTCCACTGTCCAAAGTGCCGTCAATGCGAACAAGAGGTGACCGAGACGTGTAACCAATGGCACCCCATACCATCACGCCGGGTGATACGCCAGTATGGCGATGACGAATACACGCTTCCAATGTGCGTTCACCGCGATGTCGCCAAACTCGGATGCGACCGTCATGATGCTGTAAACAGAACCTGGATTCATCCGAAAAAATGACGTTTTGCCAATCGTGCACCCAGGTTCGTCGCAGGCGCTCCTGTCTGTGATGCACCGTCAAGGGTAACTGCAGCCACGGTCTCCGAGCTGATAGTCCATGCTGCTGCAAACGTCGTCCAACTGTTCGCGTAAATGGTTGTTTTCTTGCAAACGTCCCCATCTGTTGACTCAGGGATCGAGACGTGGCTGCACGATCTGTTACAGCCATGCGGATAAGATGTCTGTCAACTCGACTGCTAACGATACGAGGCCGTTGGGATCCAGCACGGCGTTCCGTATTACCATCCTGAACCTACCGATGCCATATTCTGCTAACAGTCATTGGATTTCGATCAACGCGAGCAGCAATGTCGCTATACGATATGTAAGTAGGCTGTTTAGGTTTTTTTATTGGTAACGCCGCCGCCAAGTAGCGCTCTGTATGAAAATCACTGGCTGTGCCGTGTGCAGTCTGTGGCTGGTTGGCATTGTTGTAATACTCGCCATTGTAGTGTTGGGCAGCGGCAGCTGGATGCTAACAGCGCGTAGCGTCGGCAGTTGGAGGTGAGCCGCCAGCAGTGGTGGACGTGGGGAGAGAGATGGCGGAGTTTTGAAATTTGTAAGAATTGGTGTCATGAACTGCTATATATATTATGACTAGTGAGGTAAATAAATTGTTTGTTCTCTATTAAAATCTTTCATTTGCTAACTATGCCTATCAGTAGTTAGTGCCTTCAGTAGTTTGAATCTTTTATTTAGCTGGCACTAGTGGCGCTCGCTGTATTGCAGTAGCTTGAGTAACGAAGATTTTTGTGAGGTAAGTGATTTGTGAAACGTATAGGTTAATGCTAGTCAGGGCCATTCTTTCGTAGGGATTTTTGGAAGTCAGATTGCGTTGCGCTAAAGATATTGTGTGTCAGTTTAAGCACAGTCTTGTACAATTTTTTTAAGGGGACGTTTCATATTTCGACGCTTAGCCGAGGATACCTCACTGGAATCTTCTGATTTTTTCTTTTAGTTTGTGTAATTAATGTAGATTTTTTTTATTGCTAGCGCATAATCATAGAGAGAATTTCCTTTGTAGTTGTAGTCTTTCATTGTTGTACAGTACAACAGTTGTGGCATGCATGTAGAGTTGCACCAAGTATTTCGCAGCTGCGCTTACAATTTACTAGATATTATTTTCAGTGCTATGTTAATGTGTTCTCTTATTTTTGTTCTTCAAATTGTGTTTTTCTGTGTTGCCGTGTGAAAAATTGTGACAATAATGGCGTGTGAAAAACGTAATACTAGGCTCCAAAGTAAACTGAGAAATGACAGTGAAGACGAAAGCAGTGTGTTAGCGCCACCACATAATGAATTAACTAATGTTCAAAGTAGTAATTTGGTAATTGTGAATTGGGAAATGGAGCGGGTTGCAAATAATGGTGTAGGCAGTGAAACAATTAGTGAATAGGGAAGCGTTATCGATCGATCGGTCGGCAACAGCTCGCCTCAGGATTCCGAAATGATAGGACACAATCTTGCAAATACTGTAGATTCAGATTTTGCGTCCTCACCGTTTTCTCAAATAAATCAAGACACATTTTCTGCTTTTCAAAATGCGAATATTGCCGGTTCAAATGCACTGCCGAAAAGCACTGAGGAACATGTTTCAGACACCAGTGCACTGTTATTACAGTTAATGCAACAAATGGGACAAAGGCTACAAAAGTTAGACACAACGCTTGAACAAAATCAGAAACAAATGGGACAAAATCTTCAAAAGTTAGACACAATGGAACAAAATCAGAGACAAACACAACAAAAGCTTCAAACGTTAGACACAATGGAACAAAATCAGAGACAAACACAGCAACAGTTGGTCACAATGGAACATAATCTTCAAAAGTTAGACACAATGGAACAAAATCAAAGACAAACACAGCAACAGTTGGACACAATGGAACATAATCTTCAGAAGTTAGACACCACACTTGAACAAACATGTGAAGATTTAACTACTGAGTTACATAACATTGAATCGAAATGTCAAAAAATCTGTAATGACGTAAAAACACAAATTTGTGAGCATTTTCAACCTATTTTTTCGCCGCATGAAAACTCATTACAGAATCACGAAGCAGCCATAAAAGAATTGCAAACTGTTGTTCGTGAAAATCACGACACCTTGCAAGCTAAAATGGACTCAGTTGCATCCACCGATTCGGTTACGCAACTTGCAAGAACTCAGGAAAACGTAAAGGACACAGTAGATTCGATTTCAACACAAATGGACACTCTGAAACTTGGTTCAGAAAAACACACTGAGGAAATGTGTTCACTATCGGAGAAAGTAGCCGAACTTTCGGATCAGTTCACTAATTTATCTACGAAGGTAGATGATAATCTGAATGACACAAAACCGGTAGTCTTTAATGACACAGAAGAGTTCGAACAAATTAGGAAATTCAAACAAAATCAGAATCAAATTAATACGCAACACCAAAGAGAAATCCGGGAAGTACAAGATCAGTTGACACAGGTAATACAAGAATTACGTATTTCAGAGGACACTCGCACTCCAATACGGGAAGAGGGACATAAAAATACGGAACTGCCACAAAATAACAACACAGGGCACTTTGGAGATTATGAAAGAAATTGGCAAAGTACACCGAATTTTGAGATGGAACCGCCGAAACGACGTAACAATGACCGATATGCGACCCGCCGACACGATGATTTTGACTATAAGCTGTTTATTACTACACGTAAATTCAAAACATTTAAGAATTCTGGCAACGACATTCATCCACAAGCGTGGCTCCATCAATTCTCTCATTGTTTTCCTCCCAACTGGACACTAGAGCACAGATTAGAATTTATGTGTGGCTACTTAGAGAATGAACCAGCTGTAAGAATGCGATCCGTCATTCACGATTGCCACAGTGAAGGAGAATTTTACCATGCCTTCCTCTCAGCATATTGGTCCCAAGCCACACAAGACCGAGTAAAACATGGCATCATGATGATGAAACATTTCGAACAATCTGAATTTTCCAGTCTTGTGAAATATTTTAAAGACATGTTGCACAAGAATCAGTACCTGTCAAACCCATACAGCCCCTCAGGAGACGGCTTATAAAACACTGATACGACCTATTCTTGAGTACTGCTCGAGCTTTTGGGACTGAGAGAGGACATAGAAGCAATTCAGAGCCGGGCTGCTAGATTTGTTACTGGTAGGTTTGATCATCACGCGAGTGTTACGGAAATGCTTCAGGAACTCGGATGGAAGACTCTAGAGGAAGGGAGGCGTTCTTTTCGTGAATCACTACTGAGGAAATTTAGACAACCAGCATCTTAGGTTGACTGCAGTACAATTTTACTGCCGACAACAAACATTTCGCGGAAAGACCACAAAGATAAGATAAGAGAGATTAGGGCTCGTACAGAGGCATATAGGCAGTCATTTTTCCCTCGTTCTGTTGGGAGTGGGAGAGAAGATGCTAGTTGTGGTACGAGGTACCCTCCGCCCAGCACCGTATGGTGGATTGGGCAGTATGTTTGTAGATGTGGATGTAGAATTATTAAACAAAGGTTTGCCAGAATACCCACGGCAAAGAACAGACGCAAACGCAAGCAAAAAAAAAAAAATAAGAAAATGAAATTATTAGAGATAACAAATGCGAATTAGGCGTCCGTTTACAACACCGTCCAATAATATAGTGGGGCAGAAGACCATCAGGTCACTGAAACGCCTACCGACGTTACTATTCGACGGTAATTGACCGATCACCTTAACGTTATTATTACGTAAAGATACAAGCACGAAATGACAAGAAATGATCGGTAATTCGTCTTCAGGTTATTTCGAGATATTCAAATAAATAACGAAGGAAAACGTATCGTGTCCGGTCGGTCTCCTTTCGAACAATACGTCGGCAATCTTTTCTTTACTGGCTGTGAACACAAAGACACACACATTCACACAGTAGCGGTTGTTACCAAAGGAATCAGTAAGGTGTGCTTTCCTAAATGAACTCGGCTCACACATTTCAGCCAAATATCATACATTTAACTAAATACATACGTACATAGAAGCAGATGCTTATGCTCCGCGGTATCCAATAGAGAAAAGCACCACAGACTGGCCATAATAAATGATGTACATAACTACCCTTTTCTTCTTTACCGATACCGTACAATTTTGATTTCTGCATGGCTCTCTTAGCAAATGTCTCTCGCCAAACGATCCATTACGGCTTTAATTACAAAACGATTTTTTATATCATCATCATCATCATTTAAGACTGATTATGCCTTTCAGCGTTCAGTCTGGAGCACAGCTCCCCTTATAAAATTCCTCCATGATCCCCTATTCAGTGCTAACATTGGTGCCTCTTCTGATGTTAAGCCTATTACTTCAAAATCATTCTTAACCGAATCCAGGTACCTTCTCCTTGGTCTGCCCCGACTCCTCCTACCCTCTACTGCTGCCCATGAGTCTTTTGGGTAACCTTGCTTCTCCCATGCGTGTAACATGACCCCACCATCTAAGCCTGTTCGCCCTGACTGCTACACCTATACAGTTCATTCCCAGTTTTTCTTTGATTTCCTCATTGTGGACACCCTCCTGCCATTGTTCCCATCTACTAGTACCTGCAATCATCCTAGCTACTTTCATATCCGTAACCTCAACCTTATTGGTAAGGTAACCTGAATCCACCCAGCTTTCGCTCCCATACAACAAAGTTGGTCGAAAGGTTGAACGGTGCACAGATAACTTGGTACTGACTTCCTTGTTGCAGAAGAGAGTAGATGGTAGCTGAGCGCTAACTGCATTAGCTTTACTACACCTCGCTTCCAGTTCTTTCGCTATGTTGCCATCCTGTGAGAATATGCATCCTAAGTACTTGAAACCGTCCACCTGTTCTAACTTTGTTCCTCCTATTTGGCACTCAATCCGTTTATATTTCTTCCCCACTGACATTACTTTCGTTTTGGTGATGCTAATCTTCATACCATAGTCCTTACATTTCTGATCTAGCTCTGAAATATTACGTTGCAAACTTTCAATCGAATCTGCCATCACAACTAAGTCATCCGCATATGCAAGACTGCTTATTTTGTGTTCACATATCTTAATCTCACCCAGCCAGTCTATTGTTTTCAACATATGATCCACAAATAATATGAACAAAAGTGGAGACAGGTTGCAGCCTTGTCTTACCCCTGAAACTACTCTGAACCATGAACTCAATTTACCGTCAACTCTAATTGCTGCCTGACTATCCATGTAAAGACCTTTAATTGCTTGCAAAAGTTTACCTCCTATTCCATAATCTCGTAGAACAGACTATAACTTCCTCCTAGGAACCCGGTCATATGTCTTTTCTAGATCTATAAAGCATAGATACAATTCCCTGTTCCACTAATAACACTTCTCCATTATTTGCCGTAAGCTAAAGATCTGGTCCTGACAACCTCTAAAAGGCCTAAACCCACACTGATTTTCATCCAATTGGTCCTCAACTAATACTCACACTTTCCTTTCAACAATACCTGAGAAGATTTTACCCACAACGCTGATTAAAGAGATACCTTTGTAGTTGTTACAATCTTTTCTGTTTCCATGTTTAAAAATTGGTGTGATTACTGCTTTCGTCCAGTCTGATGGAACCTGTCCCGACACCCACGCCATTTCAGTTATGCTGTGTAGCCATTTAAGACCTGACATTCCACTGTATTTGATGAGTTCAGACTTAATTTCACCCACCCCAGACACTTTATTGCACTGCAATCTATTGACAATTTTCTCCACTTCCTCAAATGTGATTTTATTTCCATCCTCATTCCTATCCCATTGTGCATCGAAATCTGAAACATTGCTGATCGTATTCTCACCTACATTGAGCAGTTCTTCAAAATATTCCCTCCATCTGTTCAAGGCATCAAGAGGATTCGCCAGCAGCTTTCCTGACCTGTCCAAAATACTTGTCATTTCCTTCTCACCTACCTTTCGAAGACTGCTGATTACACTCCAGAATGGTTTCCAAAAACTTGACCAAAAGTCTCCAACCTGTTTCCAAAGTCTTCCCAAGATTTCTTCTTGGATGCTGCAATTATCTGTTTGGCTTTGCTTCTTTCTTTTTTTGTATACAAAAAAGAAAACATTACTAAAAATTAGTATTAATACATTTACTTCGGGGGCAAGGCATAAAACGTCATTCATAAATAACAATCATATATAACATTTTAAACGCCGGAAGAATGATCTCTTAAAGGCGTTTGTGCGCTCTGTAGTTACCTTAATCTCATCTTCGCGGTCCCTACGGGAGCGGTACCAAGTTACATCCTCACATACTGTAAAAATGCAAGTTTGTATTTGTTTGCGTACATATGAATGTTTCACATCTACTCCTAAACTGCTGCACTGATTTCAACAAAACTTGGTAGATATATCCCTTACTGTCATGTAACAGAGACTGGTGCGGTAATAACAACCTGCCTTTCATAGTTCAGGGGATATGACGTCATAATGATTCAAATACGTGAAAAACTGCCCCATCATGCATGACGTTTAAGCCTATTACTTATGTGCTAGCATCTCTGTTCGCAATAAATTTCGCAGACAGTAACCACACACGCCACTGAATTTACCGAGACAATTATACCATTTTACGACATAATTACGAGATACCTGAAAAGATGCAGGGCTTTTCTTTACCGCTAAGACACTCCTGCGGTTTAGTCAATTTAAGGAAATCCGTGACACCTGGTACCGCTTTTGACTGCTTTCAATTGCAAAGCGAAAACGGCTGTAGGCGAAAACAATAGATGTCTATAGAGCTACGAAAAGGCGTTTGCAAAATCCCGTATACCCGCAAAGCAGCTGTACTTATACATTTGTACACAACACTTATTTCTTTATACGACTGTCGCTTAATTTCAAGGTGTCTTCACGAATACATGGAAACGAAACTTCTTGGATATTACGCAACAAACATAGTTAGGTTTCTGTTTTCGTTTATAATAGAAAACTTGCAAAATGGATATCCGGGCAGTTCCAGGTTTGTCAGCTAGTGCTTCTATATTTCTCTCTTGAAGCTGATTCTTAAAGCTTACTAAGTAGGCTTTCATGTGATAGATTGTGTCTAATTTCAAGAGTATATCAGTGCCGTTTCTTCACCACTTCTGTGATACTCTCCCATGAACGAAAGAAACCTGTGACCATTTGTGCTGCTCTTCTTTGCATACTTTATATATCCTGTTACGATTCCCACAGACTTGTGCAATGCTCTAGGATGTGTTGCATGTGTGTTTTGTAGGCAATCTCCTTCGTATACTGACTGCATTTCCGTAGTACTCTACCGGTAAAGTGAAGTCTGCCAGCTGCAACACCTACGACTCAGCCTGTGTGTTCATTGCATTCCTTGTCCCTAAGTATTGAATACTGATTTGTAGTCATACGACAGTACGTTTCTTCGTTTTGTGAAGAAATAAATGGTTCAGATGGCTCTGAGCACTATGGGACTTAACGTCTGAGGTCATCAGTCCCCTTGAACTTAGAACTACTTAAACCTAACTAACCTAAGAACATCCATACCCGAGGCAGGATTCGAACCTTCGACCGTAGCAGTCGCGCAGGTCCAGACTGAAGCGCCTAGAACCGCTCGGCCATTACGGCCGGCTTTTGTGAAGAGCATAATTTCATATTCTTAATTGTTTAAGGCAAACTGTCAGTGTTTACAGCATTCTGAAAACCAATCAGGAGATGACTTTTAAGACAGAATTATGGATAACCGCATCACCCGCAAAAACTCTCGGGTTACTGTTAACGTTGTCTGCAAGCTCAGTAATAACGCATCATGAACACACTTCCTTGTTACAAAGTTACTTCTCCATCTTTGCACGACTCTCCATTGAGAGAAGATGATGCTCTCCCCCCACCCCCCAACCCCACCCCAAGAAATCCAGCTCAGTCAGTTTTCGCTTCATGACACCTCTTTTTTTTCTTTCTTTTTTAGTCGTTAGTCTGGTTTGATGCAGCCTGCCACGAATTACTCTCCTGTGCCAACCTCTTCATCTCAGAGCAGCACAAGCTTTCTAAGTAAGTCCTCAGTTATTGGCTGGATACATTGTAGTCTCTGTCTTCCACTACACTGTTTACCCTCTACAGGTCCCTATAGTACTATGGAAGTCGTGACCAGACAGCGAGGTCATCAGTCTCATCGGATTAGGGAAGGATGTGGAAGGAAGTCGGCCGTGCCCTTTCAAAGGGACCATCTCGGCATTTGCCTGGAGCGATTTAGGGAAATCACAGAAAACCTAAATCTGGATGGACGGACGCGGGATTGAACCGTTGTCCTTCCGAATGCGAGTCCTGTACTATGGAAGTTATTCCCTGTTGTCTTCACAGGTGTCCTATCATAATATCTCTTCTTCTTGTCAGTGATTTCCATATATTCCTTTCCTCGTCTATTCTGCAGACTCCCTAGCCGCGCGGAGTGGCCACTGGGTTTGAGGCACCATGTCACGGACTGTGCGGCCCCTCCCACCGGAGGTTCGAGTCCTTCCAGGGGCGTGGGTGTGTTGTTAGCATAAGTTAGTTTAAGTAGTGTGTAAGTCTAGAGACCGATGATCTCAACAGTTTGGTTCCTTAGGAATCCACATAGATAACTTCCTCATTCCTTATCAGTCCACCTAACTTTCAACATTCGTCTTTAGCACCACATCTGAAACGCTTTGATTCTCTTCTGTTACAGTTTCCCCACTGTCTATTTTCACATCCATACAGTGTTGTGCCCCAAACGTGCATTCTCAGAAATTTCTTCCCCAAATTAAGGCATACGTTTGACAGTAGTAGACTTCTCTTGAGCACAAATGCTAATCCGCTTCTTATATCCTCCTTGCTCCGTCTATTATGCGTTATTTTGCTGCCTGGGTAACAGCATCCCTTACCTTCATCTTCGCGATCCACAACTCATTGTTGCTACCTGTCGTTACATTCCTCTTTCTTCGATTTACTATCAATCCATGTTGTGTAGTACAGCGCCTCTTCTTCTTGATGATTTGGTTTGATTTGTACTTGGTCTCGGCTGAAACTCGGCGACAGTCGGTAGAGTGTTAAGATCGTTATCAAGTTACGAAGACGACGTTACACAAAATAACAGTGATGAACCGAAATGTCGACGTGCGTGAGATATTTACTTCACCAAGAATCGTAATTAATCGTTGTTTAACTGATTAATGATTAAATATTAATGATAAAACCAATACAGTCACATCCACAACAAATTCCCTACAAGCTGGTCGTAATTTCAAGTATTAAGAAATCGTAACAGTGGGCTTGCTATTTGAGTCAAAGATTCTACACAAGCGCCGAGCGCTACAGTATAATATTATCCCTGCGTGTGATTATTACACGGGAGTTTCATGTCAATAATTTGATAGAATTTTAAATCACCAATGCACGACTTGCCACGAGAGGGTGTTTTATTGCACAATATCAGTCACTTCCTAAGCGAGCCTTGAGAAGAAAACTTTCCCACATGTTGGGGGGATTTGAAATATATGCTTCGGACCTATCACTGACGTTCCATAAACCACTGGCTATTATGAATGAAAATTATCTATCAGTGTTCGTTGCCTAAATCACTGTCTAAGTAATGTTTAGTTTAATTACCTAGTTAAAAGTTCACTTTATTCTCGTAGATAAAAGTCCTCCGTTCGAACTCTAATGCTGTGTTATTTGAAGTCAGAACATCGTATTACTGCGTCATAATAGAACGCAATTATTCAATCTCAAAAACAATCTAAGCGCGCCTACACCTACGAGCATTCAAATATATGACCTGCTTCGGCCAACTCTCGTAGTGTAGTGGCAATACATTGAATTATACTTAGTCATTACTCACGATTCCCAAAGAGTACTCACACGGAGTATTCTTTGAGATCGTTGGTTCTACTTTGCGAATGATAATTTATGCCAATTTTGCGATTTATTATGATTTTTATTTTAAATTTACTGAAATTTAATTTTTCTTTCGTAGACTGCTAAATTGTCAAGTCTTAGATTCCTTGTTATTGTCCTAATAATAGTGATAAATGGAACTTCGTTCGCTTATTCACTTTTCTGGTAATTTGGATCTTGGGGGGAAGTCTTTGGGGTACTGGGAGCTAATTTTTGATTTTGATTTCTCGTCCGAGGAAGTGGCATTACAGTAGTCATTAGACTGCTGATTCCTTTAAACATATCCTCAGATTGTTCACTTTCACTTAGAACAGCAACGGCATCAGCGAATCTTATAGCTGCACATCGATCAGAAGCGGTACACTTATATTCCTTCCTTTCTACGGCGCTACATGGAGCAAAATAGTGCTCTGGGAAGAGGAGGTATAAGACCTGTTTCTCAACCTCCATCCGTACCGCCTCTGACCGCTGCGCAGAATACCAACAGCATATTAAAAATATTAAATTAAAAAAATATTCAATATTAAATTTAAATATTATAATATAAAATATTAAATTACAAATATTAAAAATCGTCCCCCTGTAGAGGCAGCACGTGAGCAATTTTTATCCATCATTAAAAAAGGAATAAATTTCCATTTACTGACTAACCGGACTCTTTTGTGTTGGAGGTGCCCCGGGCTTAACTTTGGGCGTCTTTTGTGGAATTACAACTAGGGAAACGTTTCCCCTCTCTCGAGCGGGGACACGAAATATTTTCCGCCCATGCGAGCCCAGTGAAACGACGACAAAAGAATGGCCCGTGGCCGCAGAGACCCAAAGGGGGTCCTTTCATAACAGGTGTTTATGCTTCGCTCTCGAAAAACGTGGAGTGAGGTGACCCGGAGACAAACACTGATGCGACCGACGTCAGGCAGCAATAAGTCGCGAGCCAGACTGTGGAACGGCTTTTCCTCTTGTTTGTACGAAAGGACGCGCCGGTGACAAATAAGGGAACTGTTTACGTAGTGGTACTTTCTTTCGACTCAGCACTGCGAACTCATTACAGACTAGTTCCCCCATCACTGGTAAGGCTCTCAAAGAAAAGGCTTTGGTCTCGCGGTTCTAGGCGCGCAGTCCGGAACCGTGCGACTGCTACGGTCGCAGGTTCGAATCCTGCCTCGGGCATGGATGTGTGTGATGTCCTTAGGTTAGTTAGGTATAAGTAGTTCTAAGTTCTAGGGGACTGATGACCACAGCAGTTTAGTCCCATAGTGCTCAGAGCCATTTGACCTATTTGAAACGGGTTTCTATAGCCCGGTGTGAGACGCACCCAACTTGGGCCGAAACCGGTCTTTCATGTCTAGGTACAGGCGATTCCTGGTGGCGCTGCAAAGTCAGGCGCGTGGACAGGTAAGGGGTACTTTTCATATTTGCCGACGCAAATAGACAATAGACTTACTGCCGCCATCGCACCGGCCGGGGTGGCCGAGCGGTTCTAGGCGCTACAGTCGCGACCGCAACGGTCGTAGCTTCGAATCCTGCCTCGGGCATGGATTGTGTGATGTCCTTAGATTAGTTAGATTTAAGTAGTTCTAAGTTCTAGGGGACTGATGACCTCAGATGTTAAGTCCCATAGTGCTCAGAGCCATTTGAACCATTTTTTTGCCGCCATCGCAGGCTGTTAAAAACAAATCTCTGTCTCTCTCCCCCTATCTCACCTTCCTTGCATGGAAATTTCCACTGGGACATTTCTATATCAAAATTTAGCTAGAAAATGGGGTTGGAATTAGAAGTCCCGATCTTTGCTCATTAGTGGCTGACTGCTAGTTAGCAGCTCTAATGGGCTGAGGAAGCTTCCGGTGCGGATATTTTTCCGCGAAATGCCGAGAACGACAGAGGACCGAAGGTTGTAGTTACTGTGATAGTAGTTTTCAGGAAAAGAAGACTTTCAACACTTGGGTGTCCGATTTCGGCAGATGACGATGTTTACTCTATGGAAAGTAGAAGCTGGAGGAAGAAGAGTAGGGTGTTTGAGGTTTGCTGATGACATGGTCCTTTTAGCCACAGGGGAAAAAGAATTATAGGATTTGGTGGACACCATTGCAACTAACGGAAAAAAATATGGAATGAAAATTAACACAAACAAAACAAAAGTATTGGCACTAGGAGGAAATAAGGAAATAATAATTACGCTGAATGGAGAAATACTAGAACGGGTGCAAAATTGTAAGTATCTTGGAAGCAGGATAGAAACCACAGAAATTAAAGCAAGGATAGCAGTGGCAAAAGAGGCGTTTTATAAGAAAAGGAGAATTTTCTGCAGCGCTCTGGACAAAGCACTCAGAAAGAGACTCATAAATGTCATGTGTGGAGTGTTCTTCTATATGGCGCTGAAACATGGACTATGAGTAAAGAAGACAGAGAGGCTGGAGGCTTTTGAGATCTGGACATGGCGGAGGATGGAAAGAATAAGTTGGATGGACAGAGTAAGAAATGAAGAGGTACTGAGAAGAATGGGAGAGAAAAGACAGTTACTAGATGTAAGAAAGAGTAGAAAAAGAAATTGGATTGGGCATATATTAAGAAAGAATGACTGACTGATTAAAACAGTGTTAGAAGGTTATGTAGAAGGGAAAAGGAAGCGAGGAAGGAAGAGAGTCCAGATACTGGATGACATGATGGACGGTACAACATACAGAAGCCTTAAGAAGGAAGCAATGGATCGGAGAAAATGGAGAGGCAAAGTACCTGCTAATATAGCAGATAACTGATGATGATGACTCTCTGGAACAGTTCCGCTCTACCAAAATTACTGTTTGCTAGTTCTGGTAGAGTCCATAAATGACGTAGCAAACGGTAGGACTACGCATAGTATTGGTAGCACTGGTAGGGAAAGAATGATAAATGAAGTGGTGTAAAACAGAACTAAATATTCGTGCCAGTAAGGAAAAATAAGTCAGCGGACCACTGGCTGTTGTAACAGAAAAGTAATTAACCAATAATTGCCGGCCGGTGTGTCCGAGTGGTTCCAGGCGCAACAGTCTGGAACCGCGCGACCGTTCCGGCGCAGGTTCGAATCCTGCCTCGGGCATGGATCGTGTGATGTCCTTAGGTTAGTTAAGTTTAAGTAGTTCTAAGTTCTAGGGGACTGATGACCTCAGCAGTTAAGTCCCATAATGCTCAGAGCCATTTCAACCATTTTTTGAACAAATAAGTTTTTATTACATTCTCTCGCTTATTTGAAAGCAGTTTTTTGTGGTAGTCTGTCATTAATTTAAGTATAATCAAGGATAGAAAACTCTGAGGTTACACGTGTTGTTCTGATTTGAAACGATAAAGGTATCACTTTGTAATCCGCACCTCTAGGCAATTCGTTGATGGTTCCGGTACGCCTTAGGTGTTGATGGAAATTACGTGCCAACTAAAAATTATTTGTTTCAGCTGACCAGTATGACGAAAGTGTTGAATAAGCGGAAGCAGGAGGATAAGGACTAAGCTTTAAAGAAACATTGGAGCGGTGAAACTGGATTTAATGGAAAACGTTGGAGATGTACTGTACCGAAGCTTACAATGCGTCCTCGTTTAAGGGGTTTGAATAAAATATTGAAACTTGAAGACCTAATGATATGGCGGCGGAGGTTAATTAGCACAGCACGTAATTAGACTCTAGTTCCTTCAGAGTAACTAATACTGAATTAAGGATACTTGCCTACGAACTTGCTGAGAAATACTATCTACCACATCGCTCTAATAGGAAAAGTAAAATTTGGTGTTATAGATTTATGGTAGGTCATCCCACCATGTCCCTGCGAGTTCCCCAAGCAACAGTGATGGCCGAAGGAAAGGGTTTCGTAAATCGAGTGAAAAGGAGTTTTTTGATTAATATAGAAAAATACTATATGAACATAAGTTTACTGTTGACCAAATACATAACGTAGATGATACCGCATTATTCACAGTCCACAAACCATCTAAAGTAGTTTAACGAAAAGTCAAACACCAAGTGGACGCAATCACAAACAGCGAAATGGGTCTTACAAGAACATGTGTACTGTATTTGCAATGAATGCAGCAGGTGAATTCATACCTCCGAGGTTAACATTTAAGCGGAGCAGAATGAATGGTGTCTTTAAAAGGGGAGATGCTCGACAAGTGGTTGGATAACATCAAAGCTGTTCGCCCGATGGCTAGAAGATTTGACAAAATGCACAAAAGTAGAACAGAGGGGACCAGAAACAAATTTGCTTTTACTGGATAGCACAGCACAAACGCCAAAAGTTTAGAGGTAATTCAGCTGGCTCGTGATTATGGTATGGGATGCTACCGCGCATCTACAGCCACTGCACAGATCGTTCTTTAAAACGCTAAAAATCAGCTACAATGAAGCGGCATCTTAGTGGCTGTGTTCAGTTCTTGGCAGTGTCATAAACAAGCTAACATCGCAGAATTTATGGGTAATGCATACCCCTAATCAGTTTCTGTGGAGAGTGCTCTAAAAGTTCTAAGGTAACAGGCTTATGGCCATGTTACAATAATGCCACCAAAGAAGAGGACTTTTTAGCTATTACTGTACATAGTGTTGAGCAATCAGACCAAGAATGGGGTGATGGAACTGAAGAAATAACACGATAGTGTGGGAGACCGCCTAACGTTACAACACCACTCAATGATCAGTCTGGAGCTTATACAGTGTCTCAAGAGCGTGGACCTGAAAACAATATCGCACTAGTTGCCGAAATAAAGAGCTAACAAAAAATGTATTACTTGCGTACTTTATTTCCTATCCAGTGTATAATAACAGTTACAAGTAAAAATACGGAACGACCTACAGAAAGGCCAATGAAAAGAAGAAAGCTGTGCACAAACCTATAAAAAAGAGCCACAAACCTTACAAGAATAACCAACTCACTCTGTTCTTTATTTAGTCAGCTATGTAAGGGAAATGCATGAAATGTAAAGGTTGGCTACATGATATTTGCCTGCAAAGTATAAAATTAAGAAATATTTCTATGATGTCTGTGTTCATACTAACTGATTTCCAATACTTCAGTTTAAACAGTTTAACTTCTTAAGACCTTATATTTTAGTTTCGATGTGTTATTTCATTACGTGTAACTATGGAAGTAACGTTACGTTTATAGTTCATAATTTGTTACTGTCACTTTTTCTTACTTTACTCCATGGATTTTTATGTCGTCGCGACTTCGTACGATTTAGGCTGTAGGGGGTACGAATTAGGAAACTAGGCGCCTTAATCATACCGAAGGTACAGGTTTGAAAAAGGTTGAAAATACAGTTTGAGAGACATTTATTGTATTTCTGTGTTAGTTAATAGCCTGAAAAATTGCGATTCAGTGAACACAAAACAAACTGTGTTGTGTAAAATACCCTACCAAATACAGAAAATCTCCCGTAAGGGTACGACTTGAACAACTTTGTCCCACATAAAATTTCAAAACCACTCAAAGGTTTACCTGAAACTGTTCAGTATTAAGTACAAGACAATATGGTAAAATAAACCTGAATGAAAACGAAAACAGCTGTTAACCGGTGATTTGTTGACAACCGGTTTCGCTGAGTGGTCGGTAGTGTCACGGAGACGCCCCCAACGTCCGTAGTTGTAGAATCCAACCCCTTGACGGGGGGAAGTCGTCAGCAAACAGTTACAGGCAGAGCACTGGGGCGAATAATGCAGGGAATCAGGCACAATAACAAACTACTCTGAATCGAGAATGAACAGCAGGTAATGGAGGATCCCATTTATAATCGCAGAATCTGTAACTCGTTATCGCGAGGGTAAAGCCTCTGTAAAGCCTTCTGTAAGCAAATATGGCGTCTGTAAAATTTGTTTACAGAATATGACAGTGTACACGTGATGTGTTACGACAGTGAAAGTAACCTTTGAGTACAGGAGATAGTGCCACACGTTATAAAGAAAAAGTGAATCAAATGAAGAATTTCATACTGTGATTAAAAGGATGTGACAAAGTAATGGAATTAAAAAATCACATTTAAGTCAATTACTTGATTGAGAATGATGGTCAAAGCCATTTTCATAAAGATTTAAAACAATAAGAAATTTGCTACACCTGATGAAATTCGAACCTATAACCTCCCGCGCTAGAAGCTGTTAACCTGCCCATTGTACCACACAACTGGACTATGTAACAGAATTTTTGTATTCTATTAAGTGTCCCACAAAATTCCGATTTTTTTTATTTTTTTTTTTTATTTTTTATTTTTATTTTTTTTGGTCCATTACTCTCAAAGGAGGGGCCACCAGGATGAATGGCTGCAACGTGTGATACCTGGGATCTTAACCAACGTCACCGTACAGTTCTTGGGCCCTCTCCTTGTCAGATGATAAAACGAAAAGGTTCGATTATTGTACATCCAGGAAATTAGTGATGCCACAGATGTTTTCCTAAAATACTGAGTGTTTGTAATAAACGTCACGTGTTCCTGTAGGAGGTAGCATTGGTCAAAAGATGAAGCACATTTTCTGTAATATTACGTTCAGAAACCAATACCTGTTGAGATATGGGCCATTTTACTTGTGACGAGTGATGTGTGTTATTCGGTAGTCCAGGCAGGATTCACAAGAGCTGACATACTAAACTAACACAATACACACATGTGCGCAGATGCAGATTCTCTGGTAGTCATGGAGATTGGGCATCAGGATCCCTTCAGTTTCAGTGTATGGACAGAATCTGTCCAAGTCAGACTAATACACTTTACCAAAGAGATTAACACGTGCCGTGTATCACCGATGAATTGCCAGAGCCATTGGAGAACGTTACCCCCCCCCCCCCCCAGAAGGAAGATCGAGACTCTGATTCATGCACCAGGGAGAAATAGCACATTCTCTACAGGTCGTTGGACACTGCCTCACTGCAACGTTTCATGGGCGATGCATCCGCCTCCTCATTTGACCATATACATCCACGCGGATCCTCTGCAAATCTCATTTAAGTACATGGCAGAGGGTTCATTGAACCACAATAATTCTCTATTATTCCAATCTCTAACAGTGCTCGGAAAAAACGATCATCTATATCTTTCCGTGCGAGATATGATTTTCTTGTTTTATTATGACGATCGTTTCTCCCTATGTAGATTGGCGTCAACAAAATATTTTCGCATTCGGAGCAGGAAGTTGGTGTTTGAAATCTGGTGAGATGATCCCGCCGCGCAGTCCGGAACCGTGCGACTGCAACGGTAGCAGGTTCGAATCCTGCCTCGGGAATGGATGTGTGTGATGTCCTTAGGTTAGTTAGGTTTAAGGAGTTCTAAGTTCTAGGGGTCTGATGACCACAGCTGTTAAGTCCCATAGTGCTCAGAGCCATTTGAACCAAGATCCCGCCGCAAAGAGAAACACCTTCGTTTTAATAATTTTTTCATAATGCGGAGCCACAGTCATAATACTTTCTTTAAAGTCAGTACCGCCATCATTGGTATACTCAGTGATGAAACAAAGCAGTAGGCTTTACCAGAAATATCGACCCTTAGACAATGTGTCTAATAGTGTATTTTAAATGCGAGAGTATGCCATCTTAGGCACTGTATAACACTTAAAACACTTGATAATGGCACTTTCAACCCAAAATCATGATCGTGTAAGTGTTAACGTAACACTGCAAATAAACAACAGTCTAATGGCGGTACTGACTTTAAAGAGACCTTTGTTTTAACGATATCCACTCCTAATCTTTATCATATTCGTGACACTCTCTCCCCTATTTCGCAATAATGCAAAACGTGTTGTCCTTCTTTAAACTTTCTTGATGCACTCCTTTCATTCTATCTGGTAAGGTTCGCAAACTACGCAGCAGTATGCTAAATGAGGGTGGACAAGTGTAGTGTATGAATTCTATTTAGTACATCTGTTACATCTCGTAAGTGTTGTGAGAATAAAACCCAGTCTTTGATTCGTCTTCCTCGCGGCATTTGCTAAGCGTTCTTTCAAGCTTAAGTTAGAAACGATCACCACCATAAAACAAGGCAAATCAGAGCTCGTTCGGAAAGATATAGGTGTTCCTTCTTTCCGTGTGTTATACGAGACTGGAATAATAGAGAATTGTGAAGGTGGTTCGATGAACCCTCTGCTAGACACATCAATGTGATTTTCTGTGTGTCCACGTAGATGTAGATGTAGAGATGTTCAGATAAAAAAGGGTGTAAGACAGGGATGTAGCCTTTCACCCCTACTGTTCAATCTGTACATCGAAGAAGCAATGATGGAAATAAAAGATAGGTTCAGGAGTGGAGTTAACATTCGAGGTGAAAGGATATCAATTATGTCATTCGCTGACCACATTGCTATCATAAGTGAAAGTGAAGAAAAATCACATGATCTGGTAAATCAAGTTGCAGCATTAGAAAATTGTAGCGAAATACAGGAATATCTGCAGCGGATAGGCACTTGGTGCAGGGAGTGGCAACTCACCCTTAACATAGACAAATGTAATGTATTGCGAATACATAGAAAGAAGGATCCTTTATTGTATGATTATATGATAGCGGAACAAACACTGGCAGCAGTTACTTCTGTCAAATATCTGGGAGTATGCGTGCGGAACGATTTGAAGTGGAATGATCATATGCAATTAATTGTTGGTAGGGCGGGTACCAGGTTGAGATTCATTGGGAGAGTCCTTAGAAAATGTAGTCCATCAACAAAGGAGGTGGCTTACAAGGTACTCGTTCGACCTATACTTGAGTATTGCTCATCAGTGTGGGATCCGTACCAGGTCGGGTTGACGGAGGAGATAGAGAAGATCCAAAGAAGAGCGGCTCGTTTCGTCACACGGTTATTTGGTAACCGTGATAGCGTTACGGAGATGTTTAACAAACTGAAGTGGCAAACTCTGCAAGAGAGGCCCTCTGCATCGCGGTGTAGCTTGCTCGCCAGGTTTCGAGAGGGTGCGTTTTTGGATGAGGTATCGAATATATTGCTTCCCCCTACTTATACCTCCCGAGGAGATCACGAATGTAAAATTAGAGAGATTCGAGCGCGCACGGAGGCTTTCAGACAGTCGTTCTTCCCGCGAACCATACGCGACTGGAACAGAAAAGGGAGGTAATGACAGTGGCACGTAAAGTGCCCTCCGCCACACACCGTTGGGTGGCTTGCGGAGTATAAATGTAGAAGTAGATGTAGAAATGGAATGGACAATCTAATGAATACAGAATGCAGACTGAGAGTAAATCGAAGAAACACGAAAGTAATGAGAGGTAGCAGAAACAAAAACAGTGAGAAACTTAACATCAGGTTTGATGATCACGATTATACTAGCTAGGCAGCAAAATAACCAATGAAGGATGGAGCGCCGGCCCGAGAGGCCGAGCGGTTCTAGGCGCTAGAGTCTGGAACCGTGCGACCGCTAAGGTCGCAGATTCGAATCCTGCCTCGGGCATGGATGTGTGTTATGTCCTTATGTTAGTTAGGTTTAAGTAGTTCTAAGTTCTAGGGGACTGATGACCACAGCAGTTAAGTACCGTAGTGATCAGAGCCATTTGAAGGATGGAGCAAGGAGGACATTAGAAGCAGACTGGCACTGGCAAAAACGACATTCCTGGACAAGAGAAGTCTGCTAACGTCGCAGAGCTAAAACACTACTTTCTAATTACAATGCAAATGTTGTATAACATATAGTTTCTTGTAGTTACAGGATAACCAGTTTTACCGCAACACACCTGTTTCAGTCTCAAACACCCAAGCCAAAAATGTACACTGTCATTTTTGTTAAAATTTCAAACAAATTTAATGTGTGTATGTGGATAGGCTGTAGTGTTAACGAGTTCACGTACTAACGGATTTAAAACCTCGATCTTGAAATAATTTATACACCGGCGTGCAAAACTTAAGGACGAAAGTAACCTTCATACGATGTGGCGCTGCCAAGTAACATAGTTCGATGAACGTCATACATGGAAAGAATTGCTACACTGTAGTACAGAAGGTAACTGAAAGAAATATTCAATGACACGAACAGGTATAACACTTTCATTCTAAGACAATAAACACGCAGAAGTCACCGCGATTTATGATGGTCGTCTGGACATTACAAAAGGCGAGACTTAATTCTTAATTGGATGTACGACACAGACGGACGACGATGCATGGGCAGCAACGCGCTGCCATGCTGGCTACGGAGCTGCTAAGGAATTCTTGCGGTAGGGTGTTCCATTCTTTCACAGGCGAAGAAATTTAAAATCAGAACATTAATTACCGACTTTCAACATTAGCTAAAGAATGTGTAGTATTTATGCCCTTGTTATTAACGACCGGAGACATTTACGTTGGTAACTGTTTCGCATTTCAATAGCCTATGCGAAGCGCTTCAAGGATTTTATTAAATAACGTATAAGGCAGACAATTTTCATAAAATATGATTAATAAAATGTGAAATGAACGTACGACCAGACACACAGGTTATTTGATGCTACATAGTTTGTTACAGGACAGACAGCACGATACGGCGTTAAACGCCTCTCATCTATCTTCAAAAATTTCTCACGTAACAGTCATACATCAGCCATGTAATTTCAGCTACTGTGAGTGTAAGCAATAAGACTGGTCACGTCCTACGCATATTTATAATTTTAATTAGCTTGCGAGATACATATTCTCTCTTGTTTATTTTTAAGGACATTTATTGTGGTTTTCCATTTTAATGAAAATACCAGGTGTAGAAGTATGAAACCGGAATTTCCCTATAGATGATGCTGGACGTCACCCCGTGAGACCGCGTCTGCAGCGTCATCTGCTTCCTGTACCGGCTGACGACGAATGTCAACACACAGTAACCCGAGTTCCATACATCCGTATCTGTTTCAGACCCGTGAACATGTCGAGTCTGAAGCCTACGAACTACTGCTTGCGGACAGCACTGGTTTTCTATATATCATTTGAAGAAAACTGCTGCAGAATCGCTTCGGATGCTTGTCGAAGTTTTCAGCCAACTGCCGGCCGCGGTGGTCTCGCGGTTCTAGGCGCGCAGTCCGGAACCGTGCGACTGCTACGGTCGCAGGTTCGGGCATGGATGTGTGTGATGGGCTTAGGTTAGTTAGTTTTAAGTAGTTCTAAGTTCTATGGGACTGATGACCACAGCAGTTGAGTCCCATAGTACTCAGAGCCATTTGAACCATTTTTTTTTTTTTCAGCCAACGTGCTCTTGGAAAAATACAGCGTTTCGAGTGGTTCAAAAAATTCAAAAGCGGTGATTTTGACGTGTGAAATAACGAGCGTGGGAAACCATCGATAAAATTCGAAGAAACCGAAATACAGTCCTTACTTATGAAGATGGTACTCAAACTGTAGATTAGGAAATGAGACACTTAAAGTAGTAACGGCGTTTTGCTATTTGGGGAGCAAAATATCTGATGATGGTCGAAGTAGAGAGGATATAAAATGTAGACTGGCAATGGCAAGGAAAGCGTTTCTGAAGAAGAGAAATTTTTTAACATCGAGTATTGATTTAAGTGTCAGGAAGTCGTTTCTGAAAGTATTTGTATGGAGTGTAGCCATGTATGGAAGTGAAACATGGACGATACATAGTTTAGACAAGAAGAGAATAGAGGCTTTCGCAATTTGGTCCTACAGAAGAACGCTGGGTAGATCACATAACTGATGGGGAGGTATTGAATACAATTGGGGAGAAGAGGAGTTTGTGGCACAACTTGACTAGAAGAAAGGATCGGTTGGTAGGACATGTTCTGAGGCATCAAGGGATCACCAATTCAGTATTGGAGGGCAGTGTTGAGAGTAAAATTCGTAGAGGGAGACCAAGAGATTAACACACTAAGGAGATTCAGAAGGATGTAGGCTGCAGTAGGTATTGGGAGATGAAGAGGCTTGCGCAGGATAGAGTAGCATGGATAATTGCATCAAACCAGTCTCAGGACTGAAGACTACAACAACAACTCAAACTCAACAAGAATTCGCAAAACAATTGAATGTGACGCAGAGAACCGTTTCTCTTTGGTTGAAAGCTATGGGAAAGGTGCAGAAAGTGAGAAAATGGGTTCCGCATGAACTGAATGAAAGACAGCAAGCAAATCGAAAGACCACTTGTGAAATGCTACTTCCTGGCAATTAAAACTTGAAACGTCCCCTTAGAAAAATTGTGCAAGACTGTGCCTAAACTGACACACAATAGTTTTTAGCGCAACGCAATCTGACTTTCAATAATCCCTACAAGAGAATGGCCCTGACTAACATTAACCTATACGTTGCACAAATCACTTACCTCACAAAAATCTTCGTTACTCAAGCTACTGCAATACAGCGAGCGCCACTACTGCCAGCTAACTAAAAGATTCAAACTACGGAAGTCACTAACTACTGATAGGCACAGTTAGCAAATGAAAGATTTTAATAGAGAACAAACAATGTATTTACCTTTATAGTCATATATATCAGTTCATGACACCAATTCTTACAAATTTCAAAACTCCGCCATCTCTCTCCTCACGTCCACCACTGCTGGCGGCTTACCTCCAACTGCGCAACGCTACGCGCTGTTAGCATCCAGCTGCCGCTGCCCAACACTACAATGGCAGACAACAATGCAAACCAGCCACAGACTGCACACGGCACAGCCAGTGATTTTCAGAGCGCTACGTGGCGGCGGCGTTACCAATAAAAAAACCTAAACAGCCTATTTACAAACTGTGTGCCGGACGGAGAGTCGAACTCGGGACCTTTGCCTTTGGCGGGCAAGTGCTCTATCGACTGAGCTACCCAAGCACGACTCACGCCCCGTCCTCACAGCTTTACTTCTGCCAGTACCTCGTCTCCTACCTTCCAAACTTTACAGAAGCTCTCTTGCGAACCTAGCAGAACTAGCACTCCTGAAAGAAAGGATATTGCCGAGACATGGCTTAGCCACAGCCTGGGGGATGTTTCCAGAACGCAGAGTGAAAATCTCATTTGTGAAATGCTGCTCTCCAGATATAAAAAAAGTCCCTTCTCGACCAAATAGAGACAGGTGATCAAAAATGGATATATTTTCAGAATCCTAAGCGTCATAAACCATGGATGAATCCGGAAAAACCATCGACATCTATTGCAAGACCAAATTGCTCTGGAAAGAAGCAATGCTCTGTGTTTGGTGGGATCAGAGGAGTGTATATGAGCTGCTGAAACTTGGTGAAACTGTTAACACTGTTAGTTACCAACAGCACAGCGTTACGCGAGAAACGTCAGGACTGTGGAAAATGGTAACACAAAGTCATATTTATCCATGATAACGCCCCATCACACACAGAAAAACGGGTCAGGGAAACGGTCGAGGCGTTCTATTGGGAAATACTAGGAAGTGCGGCTTATTTCCAGACTTGGCTCCGTCCGATTATCATCTGTTGGCATCATTGGGACGCGCAGTCGCTGAACAACGCTTCATTTCGTATGAAAGTGTACGAAAATGGCTCGCTGATTGGTTCGCTCCGAAAGAAGGCCTGCTTTTTTGGCGTGGCATTCATAGACTGCCGGAGAGGTGGGAGAAACGTATAAATAGCTATGGGGATAATTTTGAATAAAATATCGTTTATCAGTTTTAAGAAATTGATGAAATGTATGATGAGATAAAAAAAATTATTCAGGTAGTGAAGGGAGACGAAAATTTAATAGTCATGGGTGACTGGAATTCAACAGTAGGAAAAGGAATAGAAGGAAACGTAGTAGGAGAATATGGATTAGGGCTAATAAATGAAATAGGAAGCCTCCTGTAAGAATTTTGCACAGAGCATAATTTAATCATAGCTAACACTTGGTTCAAGAATCATGAAATAAGGTTGTATACATGAAAGAAGCCTGGAGATACTACAAGGTTTCAGAGAGATTTTATCATGGTAAGACAGAGATTTAGGAACCAGGATTTAAATTGTAAGACATTTCCAGGGGCAGATGTGGACTCTGACCACAATCTATTGGTTATGAACTGTAGATTAAAACTGAAGAAACTGTAAAAAGGTGGGAATTTAAGGAGATGGGACCTGGAAAAACTGACTAAACCAGAGGTTGTACAGAGTTTGAGGCAGAGCATAAGGGAACACGTGACAGGAATGGGGGAAAGAAATACAGTAGAAGAAGAATGGGTAGCTTTGAGGGATGGAATAGTGAAGGCAGCGGAGGATCAAGTAGATAAAAAGACAAGGGTAACAGAAGAGATACTGAATTTAATTGATGAAATGAGAATATACAAAAATGCAGAAAATGGAGCAGGTAAAAGGGAATACAAACGTCTCAAAAATGGGATCGAGAGGAAGTGCAAAATGGCTAAGCAGGGATGGCTAGAGGACAAATGTAAGGATGTAGACGCTTATCTCACGAGGGGTAAGATAGATACTGCACACAGGAAAATTAAAGAGACTTTCGGAAAAAAGAGAACCACTTACATTAATATGAAGAGCTCAGATGGAAACCCAGTTCTAAGCAAAGAAGGGAAAGCAAAAAGGTGGAAAGAGTATATAGAGCGTCTATACAAGGGCGATGTTCTTGAGGACAATATTATAAAAATTTAAGAGGATGTGGATGTAGATGAAATGGGAGATATGATAGGCATTAAATAAAACCCATGGAGAAGAAATAAAAAAGGAGTTTTGCTATTTGGGGAGCAAAATAACTGATGATGGTAGAAGTAGAGAAGGTATAAAATGTAGACTGGCAATGGCAAGGAAAGCGTTTCTGAAGAAGATGAATTTGTTAACATCGAGTATTGATTTAAGTATCAGGAAGTCGTTTCTGAAAGTATTTGTATGGAGTGTAGTCATGTATGGAAGTGAAACATGGACGATAAATAGTTTAAACAAGAAGACAATAGAAGCTTTCGAAATGTGGTGCTACAGAAGAATGCTGAAGATTAGATGGGTAGATCACATAACTAATGAGAAGGTATTGAATAGAATTGGGGAGAAGATGAGTTTGTGGCACAACTTGACTAGAAGAAGCGATCGGTTGGTAGGAAATGTTCTGAGGCATCAAGGGATCACCAATTTAGTACTGGAGGGAGACCAAGAGATGAATACACTATGGAGATTCAGAAGGATGTAGGCTGCAGTAGGTACTGGGAGATGAAGAAGCTTGGACAGGATAGAGTAACATGAAGAGTTGCATCAAAACCAGTCTCAGGACTGAAGACCACAACAACAACAGTTTTAAAATACAGACGTGTAATTATTTCAATTGGCTCTGAGCACTCTGGGACTCAACTGCTGTGGTCATTAGTCCCCTAGAACTTAGAACTACTTAAACCTAACTAACCTAAGGACATCACACACTTCCATGCCCGAGGCAGGATTCGAACCTGCGACCGTAGCACTCCCACGGTTCCGGACTGCGCGCCTAGAACAGCAAGACCGTGTAATTATTGCAACCAAATGCCGGTTTCGTACTTATCCACCTGGTAATTAGAAAATTTATGTGTATTCAATCCGTTCACGTCTTGTGCAGGCATCTAATAAGTTGGGGTTCTCTCACACAAAAATACTCACATGGGAAAGGAGTACGTTGCCGCGTTAACGTTGACCGATGACGGTACGCGCGTTCAAAGACCTGTCAGTACGTGCATTGTACCTCCCCACACCGTGTAAGGTAGCAGATTTCGCACCTTACATGATGCTAAATCAGTACTAATACACCGAATAATAACCGATAATTGGCTCACCGGTAGGAGAGAATGGACACAGTGTGTGTCATGTCAGAGTTAGGAGATGGACTCTACGATCGGCTGTGGAGGAGAGCAGTCACGATGTCTGGCAGCCCTGCTTGGAGAGCGTGGAGAGAAGTTACTTGCATTGAGTCCAGTGGTTACTCTCCAAGTCTGAATAGAGTAGATCATATGACTCAACACACATAGCATTATCTGTTCCGCTGAGGAGAGAAACAGATTTGCACTAACTTGTGGTGTTCATAATGCAAACTGAAGTGTACCTTTGCTGCCGCGCACTTGAGTCGACTAACTACTCTTGGCATATGTCCAAGTAGCTTGAGTATTGAGTAGTGACTCCGCAATTGAACACTTACGTACAGGAGTTTAAGGGCGCAAACCAAGTCCACGTTGGAGATTAAAGCCAAGCTCGCTCACGGGAAAGACGGCATCACGGCGTTGGCTGGGCCGACCGTCATAATCATCTCGGAGAATTACGGTGATATCAGCAATCATCAGCCAAAGTAGGGCACTGCAACTCTAAATGAGTTCGCATTCCGCTAGCTCTTTGACTGGCGCTCTCTGTGTCCGTTCAGGCAGAACTGCAATAGAGTCACTTGCGGGTTCAGTGTTGACTTAAGCAGTTAGGAAAAGAGGATAAATTGTGCCAATGATAGGCTAGTTAGGTTAGCTAGTGTATTGTATTGTCATGTTATGCTACAAATAATGCTCATTCTGTTCTCAAAAATGGTTCAAATGGATCTGAGCACTATGGGGTTTAACTTCTAAGGTCATCAGTCCCCTAGAACTTAGAACTACTTAAACCTAACTAACCTAAGGACATCACACACATCCATGCCCGAGGCAGGATTCGAACCTGCGACCGTAGCGGTCACGCGCTTCCAGACTGTAGCTCCTAGAACCTCACGGCCACACCGGCCGGCCATCCTGTTCTGAATAAATCTTAATTTGGTATCATATGCTAATCACCGCATTATTGATTTCGTAGCTAGCAATCACCATATTTTTGTTTAATAAGTAGAGTGTAATGAGAATTTCGATGCAAATATTACTGGGGACATAACCGCGCGTTTAAACAGAGCCAACTTCAGTCAAAAAATGGTTCTAATGGCTCTGAGCACTATGGGGTTTAACTTCTAAGGTCATCAGTCCCCTAGAACTTAGAACTACTTAAACCTAACTAACCTAAGGACATCACACACAGCCATGCCCGAGGCAGGATTCGAACCTGCGACCGTAGCGGTAGCCCGGCTGCAGACTGTAGTGTATAGAACCGCATGGCCAACTTAACTCAGACAGCAACTCAAGATCGACTAACACTGTAACACCCCACCTGCCACTTAGATGGTTTTGGCGTGTGTTCACCTCAGGTAACTGACTAACAGATCAACAGAGAGGGCAAAACTGCCACAATGTCAGATAACGCAAAGATAGTAATAAGGCCCTGTGACTCCTGATTGAAGGGCGGTGGCGGTATTGACATTAATTGATTCAGAATTTGATCCCTTTTAATTAAAAATGGGCGCACATTGATGTTATATTCAGCTATTGAACACCCGATGCAAATGTTGAACATAAAATTAATTAAGAAAGTACCTTAGGATTTCAACTACTTGATTGAGAACAGATGCGGTCGATTAGCACAAATTTATTTTAACTCACGACCTTCAATCATCACATTACATGACTCTCCTAACAGGCAGTGGTAATAAATTGAGTTTGCGTGGAGTAAAGTGCGATAAATCAAAAGTAATTCCTATCGACTGACCCAGGCGTAATGCGAAGTGCGAGAAGAATTCTACAATACATGGCCCATGAAACCCTCTTAGAAACTTTGCCGACGTGATCCAACAAATTAACCAGTAGCCTAACTCAAACCGGAGCATGCTCAGTATCACCGAATACAGTGTGGAGGGGCAGCGTCGCTGTGTGGACGTCGGCCGAGCTCGTGATGCTGCAAGGCTGCGCTCGTCTATTCACTTCTAGCTATCTTGCTCATTACATAGCTGAACAAAAACTTTATATCTCCAAGCTCAATCGTTCCATTTGCTAACTGCAATCCTCACTCTCTCTCAGGCAAGCTGAGTAAAGAACGCCACGTCCGCACTCTAGGCAAGCGGGGAACGGAAGACCTATACAGAGACTTTTGCCAGTCCGCTCTACGCCTCACTTTCCCCTCCGGCAATATCACATGCGCCAATTGCAGCGCAAGTCGTGTTAATTATGCATTGCTTCCCAGCGCCGACCAATGCCTGCTCTGGGAAGTAAACAAATTCCCACAAAATTTCCCTTTTTCTCAACTTCTGCTATTTAGCTCCTTCCAGGCCACCCATCAAGGTTAGGGTCTGCACAAAACACCAATTTTTCCGGAATTCTGACTCCCAGGAGAGTACTTCAAATTTCATGGTCCTATGTTCCCATCGGTGGCCAGCATATTTCATTCTGCCGTTCTTCATCTGATTTACTTCAGACTCTGTGGATCGTGAATTTAGTGTGAAGTTGCTACAGTCATGAACACGCATATATCGGCCTCTGTTGACCACTCCACCATAGCTTTGGGCGGCTTTCTCGCATGTTTCACTGAAAATGGGACAATGGACATTTATCAACGGGTGTAAAAGTTCTCTGTCTGCTTCCCGGTATACCAGCATGGGGTCAACCACCCACTCACTGTCACTCATCTTAAGGCAGCTGGAGCCCGCGCCGCGTTACCGCTTTTTCAGAGCTTGAGCCTCCCTAAGCTGCCTATTGTCGCTTCCCTTCGCCGCTGCCCAGCCCGGCTGTAGTCAACTCTGAATACTTCCTTGGGATAAACTAGCCTCCATTAAATCGAAGAGTTTCAACAAAGTTTTCATGTCGCATGAATTACATTAATCCATCACCAAACATTAATTATTCCAATACGTCCATACTATACCCTCTACAAGATGCATTGTGCCTTGTCAGTCAATTTTGTTCAGCCATACTGTTCGCTCAACGTGAGTTTGGTGACCTTTAATGACTTCATGTAAGGGGCATAGTTCTTGCTGTCTTACAAGACTACTAATAGATATTTTTCAATATATTGATAATTTTTCAATAAACTCCCCGTATGCTGCAACCACAACAGCTAAACCACGAAAACGATGGTGTTCGACAATGTTGTTGGATGCATTACATTTTCCCACATCTCACCAAATGGGGGTACGTCTGGAAGGACTACTCAGATTGAATCTCCTCACGTCCAAAAAGAGCCCGCGACACTACTCCTCGTTTGTGTAGTCCCTATGCTCTTGGCACCAACGCAAAATCTGCCACTGATGAGCTGTTGGGCAAGGACGCCACCCAGCTGCGCCCCTTGTTTGATATGGGTCCCATATTGCCCGATGCAGAATGCACAGAGGTCTTCTACTGCCTGCAGCTCACTGTGTTTGGCCACCTCCACTCCTTCTGGCAGCAGCATCTGTGAAACAATGCTGCAAGCAATACCAAATCCCTGGGCTACTTTCTTCATTCTCCATCCTTTTTCGAATTTCGCGATGGTTCTTCCCCAAGTGAAGGCCTCCAAAGTGTGTCTCCGGGCCATATTGTATTGAACAACACCGTGACATTACACAGTAACTGGACACTGTTTGACACACACCGTCTTCTCCACTTCCTTCAGCAGCCTCATGTTGGGGGGACAGCCCCATTTGGCGCTACAGTGAAGCAGATCTCACGTCGAACCTTATGGGCACCTTCATTCATTTCCACCTAGTAGGCAATATGTTACTTCACTTTACCTACCACGTCCTTAAGTTTTATTGACAAGGAGACGGCACGACCGTGGGGTCGGGGATTTGTCCGAAATTTCGTGTGGTCAAAGAGGACCCCTAACACCTCACGTGGTTAAAATATTAGGGCGCACTACCCAGAAAATCCCGAGAAAAATCGATCCAAAGTTTCTTAGCTGCTGTATGAGTATAAAATGTTAGTCCACTCTCGAGTTGCCCTTTGGCCTACTTGGTTAGCGCTCGGATCCTTACGCCAAAGGTCTCAGGTTTGATTCCTCCTCCTGCACTTTTTTTTTCCTTCTGTTGCTTGGAAAATTGCAGCGCATTGTTACAATCGCGAAGATTGTATACAAATTCATTCTGTAATTCACTATCAATTATCGTCACCAATATTCCGACACATGATTCAATATTTTTGGTTTGCCTCAAAATTATCAGAAACTCAAAACATTTTCGTAAATGTTAATAGGGCATGTTTTTCTACAGATTTGTTGCAAACGTCCTGTGATTGTAAGAAATCCACTTTTATATGTTGAGCAAGATGTGGCAAAAATTATTTCTTCCTTTGTTTTTACGATAGTTGCCACTGCGGTTCTTGTTTATAATTATCATACACTCCTGGAATTAGAAAAAAGAACACATTGACAAGGGTGTGTCAGACCCACCATACTTGCTCTGGACACTGCGAGAGGGTTGTACAAGCAATGATCACACGCACGGCACAGCGGACACACCAGAAACCGCGGTGTTGGCCGTCGAATGGCGCTAGCTGCGCAGCATTTGTGCACCGCCGCCGTCAGTGTCAGCCAATTTGCCGTGGCATACGGAGCTCCATCGCAGTCTTTAACACTGGTAGCATGCCGCGACAGCGTGGACGTGAACCGTATGTGCAGTTGACGGACTTTGAGCTAGGGCGTGTAGTGGGCATGCGGGAGGCCAGGTGGACGTACCGCCGAATTGCTCAACACGCGGGGCGTGAGGTCTCCAAAGTACATCGATGTTGTCGCCAGTGGTCGGTGGAAGGTGCATGTGCCCGTCGACCTGGGACCGGACCGCAGCGACGCAAGGATGCACGCCAAGACCGTAGGATCCTACGCAGTGCCGTAGGGGACCGCACTGCCACTTACCAGCAAATTAGGGACACTGTTGCTCCTGGGGTATCGGCGAGGACCATTCGCAACCGTCTCCATGAATCTGGGCTACGGTCCCGCACACCGTTAGGCCGTCTTCCGCTCACGCCCCAACATCGTGCAGCCCGCCTCCAGTGGTGTCGCGACAGGCGTGAATGGACTGACGAATGGAGACGTGTCGTCTTCAGCGATGAGAGTCGCTTCTGCCTTGGTGCAAATGATGGTCGTACGCGTGTTTGGCGCCGTGCAGGTGAGCGCCACAATCAGGACTGCATACGACCGAGGCACACAGGGCCAACACCCGGAATCATGGTGTGGGGAGCGATCTCCTACACTGGCCGTACACCTCTGGTGATGGTCGAGTGGACACTGAATAGTGCACGGTACATCCAAACCGTCATCGAACCCTTCGTTCTACCATTCCTAGACCGGCAAGGGAACTTGCTGTTCCAACAGGACAATGCACGTCCGCATGTATCCCGTGCCACCCAACGTGCTCTAGAAGGTGTAAGTCAACTACCCTGGCCAGCAAGATCTCCGGATCTGTCCCCCATTGAGCATGTTTGGGACTGGATGAAGCGTCGTCTCACGCGGTCTGCACGTCCAGCACGAACTCTGGTCCAACTGAGGCGCCAGGTGGAAATGGCATGGCAAGCCGTTCCATAGGACTACATCCAGCATCTCTACGATCGTCTCCATGGGAGAAAAGCAGCCTGCATTGCTGCGAAAGGTGGATATACACTGTACTAGTGCCGACATTGTGCATGCTCTGTTGCCCGTGTCTATGTGCCTGTGGTTCTGTCAGAGTGATCATGTGATATATCTGACCCCAGGAATGTGTCAATAAAGTTTCCCCTTCCTGGGACAATGAATTCAGGGTGTTCTTATTTCAATTTCCAGGAGTGTATGTATAAAAATTGAATGTTTCCCAATCGACTTTGTTATTCTGATTAAAAACCCAATGTTTTTTCCTCAAATACTTTACAATAAAAATGGAAAACCCACCGGCATGAATTGTGTTGTTGGATATAAAGAAAATACTTTTTATTCCATAATGTAACTAATTTGTTAAAGATAATGTAGGTTTGGGAAACTTTCTAAATAATTGGTGGAATAACAAAAGAAAATGAAACAGAAAAAAAGTGCCGGAGGAGGAATCGAATCCGAGACCTCTGGCGTAACAGTCCGAGCCCTAAACATCTAGGACAGACGGTGGCTCGGCAATTCACTAACATTTTATACTCATATTGCACCTAAGAAACTTTGGATCGATTTTTCCCGGGATATTCCGAATAGTGCGTCCTAATACTCTAACCACATGAGGTGTTAGGGGTCCTCCTTCACCACACAAAATTTCGGACAAATCCCCGACCCCACGGTCGTGCAGTCTCCATGTGAGATGTGTACACAAAACATTCGGGAGCATCAATCATAAACTATTAACAGAGAGTTTTCTATATCGACAAACATTCTGTTAAAACACAGTAGTTAAAAGCACTTTTCGGAATGTGTCCTCTTTTTCTTTTCCACCAAAGAGAAAGCTGCTTAAGCGCCAGGATGATCATTGTTTTATTGTCCTGTCCCTTCCAGCACCTTGGCTCTGAGGAACCTCAAGATTCTGACAGGTTTCTGCACTGAAAGGCCATCCCTCACTGTTCCGTAAGCCAAAGCTGCCAATACATTTCATCAGCACACATCGAAAGCTTAGCTCTGAAAACTCTATTTCGTTTACCAAAAGCATTCCAGGATTTTTTGGGCAAATTTTTAATCAAATTGTTGTCCATCAAGTTATTTTCGTTCGTTGAAAACATTGAAACTTACCTGTATTCATAAGTGACCGTTAATTTACACAATTTTATTTTCATTATTTACATTGCGCACTAATTTATTCATTTTGTAATTTTTGGGGCCACATTTTCGCTTCACGAACGCTACGCTCTGTACAGAGAAATTAAGACAGCATGAGGAATGTTCCACAAAAACGTATCCCTTCTTTTCCTTAATTTTGTGGTCTTAAATCTTCCTCTAGATCTATTGAGAATCACTTTGCAATACAGAACATTTTCTCCTGTCTGCCCTTTCTCGTTCTACCTACTAGACTAATGAAAGTCTATAGAGACCTTTTCAAGTTTCAACCATCTGTGATATATATAAATGCAGGCTGAAGCGATGAATGAAAATATACTGGCTTTGCTAGAAATTCTTCATTCGTCTCTTGTGTCTCCATATATACATTACATATACATCACATGTAACATATACAATGAATTCATTCCCATTATAGCCATTACAGTTAACATTCCATTATGTTCTTGACTCATTTGTCGATTTTTGTCATTCCAAGTAAGGCTATAGGGGCGTTCTCTGATCCGTCAAAAGTGTTTAACTGCATAAATCACAGTGCACTTTAAATAAATTAGAATATTGCGATGTAACAGCGGCTGCCGCAAAATTGTACAGGTCCTATCTCTATTGTAAGAAAAAAGGGTGCCAATAGTAAAAGGTCCTATATCAAGCTATCAGTCAATGTCAAAATATAAATAATGTCCCTCAAGTTTCTGTCTTTAGGCTTTTGCTTTCTTCTTCTGCATATTTATGACCATTCATCAGTGACAGTACCAGATACACAGTTTCTTTTGTCAGCAGCTAATACAAACATCGCAGTAGTTTAGAAAGAGCAGTATATGAAATCTTCATGGACAGTGATAAAAGGTTCTTTCTCACTAAACTATCAAAAGACACACTACATAGATGCATTGCAGCGTTAGTCACAGGTTCCTCGAAGTATGTGGCTAATATACAGGGGTGATTCAGCTGGGTTTTGTATAACCTGCAATGCATTCAAATAGTACAAGGAATATTTTCATATTCGTTTGCTAACTGGACCCAAACTGTTTTTCGCACAGAAAAAAATGAACCGAACCTTTTTGTAGGAAATTTAATGTAGTAACATTTTGTACTGGGGTGCAGTTTCCCTAGAGGTCATAATTTTCGAATTATTCTAGAAAAATGTACAAAAGTGTCTTTGAAATGCGTTCTCCTTGAATAATTCGCAAACCATGGCCTCCTACGAAAACATATTATATTAGGGTTGCCCAGAAACTAAGTTCAGATCGGTCACGAAATGACACCACAGTGAATACCCGATGAAACTTTGCACAGATGTGTTGCGTAATGTCTCTAGTATGATGGTCGATCGCATCAAGACGCTCTTTTCAGTTGTGAGCGCACTGTGAGCGAGTAAAGGTGCATAGAACAACGATGTCTCCCATCAAGTAGGAGGGCCCGCTGAGAGGCTTCGCCTTAATGAATGCAGCCCACCTAACACAACTGCCACGCACTTCCTTCTTCGTGGCAATTCTCAGCCGCACTCTGCAGGGGCAGTGAAGACGCTTCGATGAGAAGTCTTCGATCACCCACAACACAGCCCTAATTGTCTCGTCCTGAGTATCATCTCTGTTCACATGAAACGCTGGATATGAAGACAACACTTGGGCGCACGCTACGTGCTATAGACCAGAGTAGAGAATTATCAGAAAGCCTTCTATGACGATGGTGTTGGAAATTTGGTATAACGCTCCGACAAATGTCTAAGTTGGAGCAGCGACTAAGTAGAGAAGTATCTGGAAAGTGTAGCTAACTCTTGCAAATAAAATGTTTCTGGTTTTCACTTTGGTTTCCATTTAGCGACCGATCGGAACTTACTTTCTGGACAACCCTCGTAGTACAAAATTTAACTACTTTAAATTTACTACAAAAGTGTGCTGTCCTCTTTTCTGGAACTAATAGTTTGCTCACAGCGAGCGAGATATATGATAATTTTGCACATGGTATTTGAGGCAATGCAGTCAGCATAAAACCCAGTGGTAGGGATCGCTGAATCATCCATTATTGTAGCAGATGTTTTCATGTGCGGTCCAAGTTTCAGTACCTGGCCTGAAACATCATACAAAAGTTCGTCCTTAAGTGTATAATGGCAAGCAGTTGTAAGAGTCTGACAGTATAAATTCATGGCATTTTAACTTGAAAATAAATTCAACAGGACTGTCAAATCAGCTAAACAATTCTTTATCTTGATGTTATCGGACATAGCTAGTGTACTTTCACTCCTCAATGCCTTATGGAATCAGTTTTCAGCGTAGCACTTCACTGAAGCTACAGTTCACGAGTCTAAAACCGTATGGCATGCAGTATTTGTTGTATAATATTCAGAACACCCTGCACAGACCTGTTCAACAAACTGGAGATAACATTCCACTGCTTCCCAACATATTTATTTGTTTATGAAATTTGTCATAAACAAATATTTGTTTTTCAAACGAACAACTCATTTCATAGAATCAATACTAGAAATAAGAATTCGTATAGATCAAAGTCATTTACTTTTCTTTAAAATGATGTACATTTTTCAGGAACCTACATTTTGGAATAAGTTTCCAAGAGCCATAAAAACTTTAGCTACTCTTAAAGTTAAGTTTAAGACAAACCTAAGAGATTTATTGCTAGCCAACTCCATTTACTTCATTGATGAGCTCCTTAGTACATAGTATTAATGGTGCCAAAAACGTGAATTTACAATGCATTGTGATCAAAAGAAATAGGTGTTGGAAACTGATTTCCTGTTTCATTATGTGTTACTACAATAGCCTGAGAATTATCTTATGGACGGATATTTACATGCTAGTGATAAATTTTACGTTACCTCTTATATTAAAAGACGTTTAAAAAATTTTCACTTGTTTCACCTTCATGAGAACCATTCCACTTGGGAACTGTAGAATAAACTTTAGCAATAGTATTTTGTTTCAAATATTCATGAGAATTCCACTCTTATGAAACGTTCTACCTCCCTGAGGGTGTCCTCAGTACGATTATATGTAACAGCAATATATGTAATCCTATCTAATACCCATTTAGCATAACTCGATTGCTTGATTTGCTTAACATACTTTTAGTGTGGCCTCCCCATTTTAATCGATGTTTCACTAAGCCGAAAACAGTGAAAGACGTCGACTGTGAGCCCTCAGATTCAGCCATACGAATCTTAGTAACTCCAGTATATTACCAGAAGCACTCCTAGACCATTTTTACTGACCTGTTTATTGATTTCCACCCGCTCGCAGTATTCATTGCAAATTAGACTCGATTTTGTAAGCACTGAAACTACGTCCCACACCCTGTTAACCGGTCAAATTTCAATTACTTTCCCTCCCCCGATTTCGGCAGCTCGCTTTTCTCGTGAGCCAGCGTATTTACTCCCCCTATTCTTCCAGCCTCAGTGTGACACAGAGAGAGGAGGAAGCCATCCATCTGCGAAAATCTTTGTCAGCTCTCCCAGTCATCTAAAAAATTGAATGTACAACAAAACCGACTTCAAATAGAAAATGAAATCACACAGGACGCGCCGAACGCTCCGACTATATCGGCAGTCCATCCCATTTTTTTTATTTCTCCCTGTAAGGTGGTAACGCTAGGTCCTTGTTGCAAAGATATTTCTGTGTAATAGAATTAGGGCTGCAAACAGGAGAAAATTATTTTATTAAGTGTTTCAAAAACTGTTTCATGTAACGAGCTGCCACGCATTATGGGGTGGAGTGCAGGATCGGATGTGGGCTTGAGCGGTGGCGGGAACTTGGCAATATCCTGGACAACAGAGATCGAACAGAAGCTACTGCCGATTAAAAACATGACACGAACTACGGTATATTGCAATGGATTCATTGCACCAGACCAGATCACAGTAATAATGAATGGGTCATTTAAAACACACCTAGATATTACTAGGCGTATTGATTGTATTTATTGTTTCCAAATATATGCGACAAGTTTAGTTCCAAGATTGGATTTTCACTTTATGGAAGGGTGTGTGTGTTAATATAATGAGAGTAAATCGAATTTGCTGCAGCGTTCATTTAAATCTTGACATATGTTCTAGATAAAGATGTTATTCTTTGCTATGCTAGTTATTCTTTGAAACTAATATTCTACTGGAGCTGTGGAACTTTTGCTATTGCAGGAATTACGTGTAATTGACACTCAGGCGCACATTTAACGCCCAACAAAATTTTAAGTATAAATGTCAGTCCAATAAAAACGAGACATAAGTGGGAAAACCTGTAAAGCGCGAATAGAAGTCGCTCTCCAAGGGTTTCGTACAAACGTAATTATGTAAGTTATACAGGTAGTTAATCCATGGCCAGCCACTGTGGCGGAGCGGTTCTAGGTGCTTCAGTCCGAACCGCGCTGCTGCATCGGACGCAGGTTCGAATCCTGCCTCGGGCATGGATATGTATGATGTACTTAGTTTACTTAGGTTTAAGTAGTTCTAAGTTCTAGGGGACTGATGACCCATAGTGCTCAGAGCCATTTGAACCGTTTGAAGTTAATCCAGCCCAAGAATCGAGAGTCATGATTTTCCCATGTTATCGATAGTAATACTGGCATGTTATCTGTCAGGGGACTTCCAAGATTTGCTAGAACGTATTAATTTTGAGTTTTAAGATTATATTTTTTGTGTGATTTCGCGTTCGCTATCGTAACTTTGAGAGGTGGCATCAGCCCCCTCTCATATTTCTATCTGAGTAATTCGATTTTCATCTCTAATTGCATGCGGTGAAAAGTCGCTATTCCTTCACACGAGGACTTCCCACACAGCGACTCTCGTCACCCGGGTGGTCCGGTGCTGGGCGGGTTCTGCTGATCTTGAAAGGGTTAAGCCGACGGGTGTGAGGGAGTCGAGTGGCTAGAGATTCCGTTACTTTGCAGAAACTTAGTGAAAACACACTCTGGCGGGCTACCAGCGAGGCGTGGGAATGACTTGTGTTCCCAGGCAGTCTCTTGGTGGGCAAATTCCCGCGTTTTCTGCAAAATAATAACTGTGATTGGCTTGCTCAGGGGATAACTCCATGATGTAGCAAAATCGGCACAGAAATTGGAGCCAAGTATCTCCATTGGTGGAATAGTAGTGCGTCAGCAATAGAGTGAAATTTTCCGCCTGTTTTCGAGTTTATGAATGGAATGTTTAACCACGGCCACTGTTGTGGGGGCGGGAATGTTCAGTGTTCGGTTTGTACGGGTGCTCTTGAGAGAGTCGGCTCTCGCCTTACGGTCGGACACTGAGCTCTCGCTGCTCTGGACAGCCTGCCTTCCGTTGGCTGTCTAATATACTCTTATTTGATTGTAACTGTTTGACTAAGTTGCTTAAGTTTCGACTTCAACATAACTTTCCGAGTACAGTTTGCAATTGAGCGTTCTGCGTAGAAGCGGCCTATGTTGTCTGTCTTGAGCAGTTTTGGCTAAAGTTGACTGTATCGGAGTTACTGTGCGACTTCGCTTGTTAAAATCAATCACTGTACCGTCAGTGATTGTCTGGCGAGCCTTCTTCGTCTACCTCAGAGGTGCATTTGCATTGCTAGGAAGTCTTTAGTCTGGAACAACCAGACCAGGATAATTTGTTTCCGGCTATACTCGCGACATTATCATCACCACGACGGGACGTTGAAGCAACCAGCCATCGCCTCCGGTACGCCAGATCGTGTTCTTGCAATTAAGAAGACTGCTTGGTAATGTATGTCCGCAGCACCGGCAAAGCAGGCAATTTTGCTCTGTGATAATCAGAGCTCAGCAGAGCGCGTCTTTACGAACTTTGTTCTGTCTTGGGTGTTCATTGAGTGAGTTCTCAGTACTGTAACAGCAATTAATGTTGGGTTGCTGGGTATTTCTCTTAAGATTTGTGTTGAAAGGAATTGGCTCCACATACCACTTCGTAATAAACGTCACAAGCTAGTTTACGGACAACTTCACTTTCACAGCATTTATTTGAGTATTCAATTTGACGTATTGTAAATGTTTCATGTGCTGTGTTTATTATTTTGAGTTTAGTCATAATAAATGAAATTGTTATTTTCGACAGAACTTTCATTCTTTAGATCGGTAGAGCAACCCTTTCATTTCTCACCACGTTAATCCATGTGCAACAGCAGAAGTCGGAGTTAGAAAAAGGGGGTCTTAGAGCCTCATTTCCATATGAAGATCCTAGAAGAATTTAGTGTTAAATACACTGCCAGCCCCGGCACCTCGCAACTTTTTATTTGGTCATTAATTTTGGAGCTACATTAACATGCCTTGCTAACTGGCAGTTACAGATCGTGCGACTTGGCCTACTCCCGTCCTCTGTTACGATTACTGATTTAACGAAGCTCTGTAGAGAGGAAAACGGTGCAGCTGGACTTTGGTTAATTGTTGTTACACATATGTCGAATTGTACTGCGTTTCTGAAGAAGATAAATTTGTTAACATCGAGTATAGATTTAAGTGCCAGGAAGTCGTTTCTGAAAGTATTTGTATGGAGTGTAGCCCTGTATGGAAATGAAACATGGACGATAAATAGTTTAGACAAGAAGGGAATAGAAGCTTTCGAAATGTGGTGCTATAGAAGACTGCTGAAGATTAGATGAGTAGACCACATAACTAATGAGGAGGTATTGAATAGGGTTGGGGAGGAGTTTGTGGCACAATTTGACTAGAAGAAGGTGAAACGTCCCCTTAGAACAATTTATACACGACTGTGCTTAAACTGAAACACAATATTTTTGGCGCAACGCAATCTGACTTCCAAAAATCCCTACGAAAGAATGGCCCTGACTAACATTAACCTATACGTTTCACAAATCACTTACCTCACAAAAATCTTCGTTAGTCAAGCTACTGCAATACAGCGAGCGCCACTATCTTCGTTAGTCAAGCTACTGCAATACAGCGAGCGCCACTAGTGCCAGCTAACTAACTACTGATAGGCACAGTTAGCAAATGAAAGATATTAATGGAGAACAAACAATGTATTTACCTCACTAGTCATAATATATATAGCAGTTCATGACACCAATTCTTACAAATTTCAAAACTCCGCCATCTCTCTCCCCACGTCCACCACTGCTAGCGGCTCACCTCCAACTGCGCAACGCTACGCGCTGTTAGCATCCAGCTGCCGCTGCCCGACACTACTATGGCAGACAACAATGCAAACTAGCCACAGACTGCACACGGCACAGCCAGAGATTTTTCATACAGAGCGCTATGTGGCGTTACCAATAAGAAAACCTAAACAGCCTACTTACATAGCCCCCATGCTCCCCACAAAAAAATTTTTACAAATTGTTTTGGGCAGTGGCCAATAATGATTTGATAAAATTTTTCATAATTACTATAACAAAGATATCAAATGCACACACTTATTGATACAATGTTGGTCAGAAGCTAAAATTTTCTCACAGTCCATAAAGACAGTCCTGATCATTCATCACAGTAAAATTGCAGTGTTTTTTTCAAAGTCTGAGCAATAAAAGAAATTGCACTTGGAAGTAGTGGATTTCTAAGCAGTCTTGAAGAAGTAGTGTTGTCCTTCCAACGAAAGACAGTGCTGACTCTTGACATGTAGACAGGTAATGGGCCACAACAGAGCAAACCCACTGCAGAGTCAGTCGAAGTTTTGAAGAATATTGGTAGGTAGGTCAACACAGAGTAGACCCATTGTAGTCCTGGTAGAGATTACGGTATTGGTGGGCCACCAGAAGTGCAGACCCACTGCAGTCCTTGTAGAAATAATGGTATTGGTGGGTCATCAAAGGTGTAGACCCACTGTAGTCCTTGTAGAGATGGCCAGCAGCCATCTGTTTGCCTGTGCAGGCGCACAATCACCATTGAAGAGTCTTGCGGAAAATATAGCAAGTTCATAACCACCTCTTGTGCACTCACAAAAATTGTTTTTGAAATGTCCTTAGAAATAGAAATGCTGTTGTCCAGTTCCTTGCTGAATTATTAACACACGTGCAAACACTATCAGTTCCTACTTCTCACATATTGTCCATATACTATGACCAACAGAAATGTGTGCAGTGAAATGTAATTGACAAGTTACTTAATTTGATGAACTGGTGTCAATTACAATGTTATAACATGAGAATGCAATAACAAAGGTACAAAATACATCATTAAAGAACATTACAATACAGATAACATTTGCAGTTATTCAGGCTTTACAAAAGAATTGAAATAACAAATACATCAGTTTTACAAAAATTACGACATAAGTACATACAGAAAAAATCAGAATAACTTTTGAAACATCAACCTCACACATGAGCATTAGAACAAAACAGAATAAATAATGTGTAAACATCTTTATGAAGTAAATAACATGTTATTAACGCAAATTATATTTGAGGATAACAGTATTCCTCATCATAGTGAATGTAGCTTAGTATTAGAAGAGAGAAAATTCTATGAAACAGCACACAGACAGGAAGAAAACAAATACACAAGGGTACACAAACACATAGTGGGATAACACAAAAGGAAAGGACAGGGTTTGTTTTACTGCAGTACTTTGCAAACAAAACTTTCTTTACTTCTCGGAGATCTCCCTTTGTTCTTCATTATTTCCAAAAAGTCCTATCTATACCTGCTTTCTGTACTTTTCTCGTATAACCTCTCAGTGCATTTCTTCAAATTCATCACAACTCATTCTCTTATATAGGCTACCCCCTCTTAAGCTAACTTAAATCTACTGAGCTCAGATGCTTAACTAAGGGACAAGGCAGCAGCAGCAGCAGCACAAAACAATTAATACAAACAGCAATGACAAAAAAATGCAAGTAAGCATAGCGAGCAGCAATAAATGTAATAATTTATATCTAAACATGACAAAGCTGAAGCAGAAAAAATATTACAGTAAAAATGTTTAATACCTATGTCACATCTTAACACTAGAGTGATGCATCACACACTAGCAGATAAGTTTGCAAATCGTAAAAAAATTATTTTTGCAATTCCCGTGAAGGGAAATGTCTATTTGTGCTCTCTTTTCCAAGAAAGTAAATCATAAAATGATTCTTTACTGGGTCTGTAGACAGAAAATAGTGATATTAGTACATCTATTAAATTTTATTTTAACCAATGCTGCAGTGCAGATAGAAACTGAATATTAAACAAAATGAGCAATCTCTCAGCTAGAAAGACAATAGATATAAAATGTTTCTCATCATTTCATTTCAGTAAATATCACAAATTAAGAACTCTACAGTGTAATCATGTTTTCAAGTTTCAGAGTGCGGTATTTACGATGCTTTCTACAAAGGAATGTCAATAGCGAGGATAATGGCCTCTTTTTTTTCCACCTGTGTCTCTGACAGGCACACAATGGCTTTCTTTTGTCAGGTGGTTGTCGCGCAGCTGGGTGCCCACGACGCATTACGTGCAGGTGGTCACTTAACTGTCTTATCGAAATATTTACGACACCAGTTTCCGCTACGGTGGCAGTCTCATATAAAAAAATTCACAGGTCAAGAATTTGCGTTACAAATCTGTAGAAATAAAATCATTTAAATATAATAGTGTCCAAAAAATTTTAACCAGCATTGTAATACATTACGCATTTACACACATTTCATAACTCTTAAAGTACGATTCTTGATTTCCAACAACCTTTTTCACAAACCACTACTCATTATTCCTTACCTTATTCGTCGACACTTCTTCAATATTTCATCATAAAAGGTGCATAGCATAATCAAATAACTCATATAGCATCAGCTTATTGATCATAAACATACCGCAACAGCGTAATACATATCGTCATCATAACATCATAAAACCTCAGCCGAAACTCCAAATCGTCATAGCTTCTTCCAATAATTTCAAAACCTAAAAAAATTCTCTGCGCATGTCAAAAGTGTCATCTGCATCAAACGTACTTTAAAAATCTTGATCCCATACCAAATACTTCATTCAAAGCTCTCATAGTATCAGAATGGTTCCGAAAAAATATGAACATTTCACAAAGTACAGACAAAATACAATTTCATAAGTGTGAAGTTATCCAACGGTGTAATTACGTAAACATCTGTCACTGATGAAGTAAAATAAATGTTTGTCTCTCTCAGTTAAATGACCAGATAGCTGTGTAATTTATGTTTTAGAGAAATATGGTACCGATGTGTAAAGTTGTATAAGTAAATACCATATTAGCTAGGGCTCCTTGTGCTTGCCAAACACATGGTACACAAAGTAAGCGTGTACTCCCCTGAGGATTAATGTAATTATACCCTCAGGTGTTACAGATTACAGGAATGGAATGAAATGTATCACAAAAAACTTTCTTTTTAATTCAACAATATTAATAAATAAATGGTTTAAGTACCAAATTAGTCACTCAAATGCGTGCCGTGTAGTACTAAATGTGCGTTTTGCTGTAAGATAATTCTGTGGAACGTTCGTAGTTATCGTCCTCTGTAAGCAAAGTTCTGCTGAAGTCAATATACTTACCTCATCATAAACGAAGGTTAAATGCTTTCCGTATAGATATCGTAGTTATTACGTACCTTACCATTATCAAGAAAGTACTATAATGTAATGTATTGTTGTGCTACGATAAAGGCTGTCTCATTGTAGCTATACCACAAAAGTTACTACTAAAACATGTTTTACTTTCCAGAATAATAAAGAAAAACTGTGCAGATATAAAACAGATACACTGCAAAAGCAACAATGTAAATCGTGTCACATATTAGTAGCGTCGTGATATAATGGTGTAGCTATTAGAGAAACCAAATGCTAAATCATCTTTAATCTCACCGAATGAACTTCAAATAAAGAATGTGTTTTCAAGTAAACCAAAATGTTGCATTAAAATCTCATTAGCATTACTGGTAAATGTTCTAAGTATGTAAGCCTTATAGTCGTTACGTAATCGTGCAACTAACAAGCAAGAATGTACACACACAATAACACTGTGACGTCTGTTCACTATAACAATGCACTCGTAAATACTGTCTAAATAAGTTCTCTAAGTTCTAGACTGGATAGTTAACTTCAAAACATTGTTGCATGTTAACAGATTCTTAGTGTGACAAAGTATACTAGTGACGTGATGTGAACAGCTTTATGGCAAACACAAATTTATAAAGCAGATTATCTTTCAATAAATGGTTTTACATGTGAAATGTGGTGTAAACCTTTACTCTTCCTAGTACGAAGAGTTTCAACTTCAACGCAATTATCATGTGGTATACGTCGGATTCTGTAAGGTCCATTGTAAACTAGAAAGAATTTGTGACTCAAGTGTTTCTTCTTATGTGACAATGAATGAGCTTTAATGAGAACTTTCTGACCAATACATAATTTCTTTGCATTTGCTTTACCGTGTAATTTTCTCCTTTTGTCTGCAGCAGAATTTATATTTTTACTAGCCAAATCAATTATGTCTTTGTGTCGAAGTTTACGTGTATTCGGAAAAGGTACAAGCTCTCTGATTCTGTTCGGTGGTTCTTTATTCTTCAGTACAAGAACAGGTGGTAAAGCAGTGGAGTCATGAGGCATCTCATTCAGCACGTTTTGGGAGAAGTGTAAATATCTGTCCCAATGCTGATGCTTTTTGTGACGATAAAGTCTGCAAAGCTTACTGATTTCTTTCATAATCCGTTCAGACGGGTTACAACGTGGTGAGTACAATTAAATAAAAACAGATTTGATTTTATTGTTACGAAGCATGCGTGACCAAACAGCAGATCTGAATTGCGGACCATTATCTGAAATGACTTTCCTAACGTGTCCAACTTCACGTAAGAAATTTTTAACAAAGTCGTTGGATACAGACCGTCCAGTGGCTTTACGTAACGGAGTGAAAGAAACAAATTTTGAAGTAAGTTCAACAGCGACTAGAACGTACGAAATTTATTAGATGTTCTGACAAGCGGTCCCAAGAGATCAACAGCAGCAAATTCTTTTAATTTAGAAGGAATGATAGGAAACAATGGAGCACGATGCGAGACAGTAGATGGTTTCGCCTTTTGACAAAGTTTACAAATAGACAAGACTCTTCGAATTCTCTTTTCCATATTGTTAAAATAACAAGTCGTTCGAAGAATATGATAACATTTTCGTGGACCAAAATGAGCATAGCTGAAATGAATGTACCAAATGAGCTTATTAACGAAATCGTCTGGAATGCAAAGTACCCATAGCTTGTCATCAACAGTGCAGCGTTTGAACAGTATGTTGTTTCTAACCAGATAATAATGCCGAATCTGTGTGTGTGTCTTTTCATGCCATTTACTTTTGATGTCTTTCCAAATCGGATCTTTATCTTGTTCATGAGCAATGTCCTTTAAAGATGTGGTGATGAAGTTTTCAAAGGCGACTTTCTGGATGTAAAGAATACTGAAATTTCTCTCGAGGTTGCTTTCTGTGTTACTTTTCTCAAGCCCAGCCGGTGCGCGTGACAGTGCGTCCGCAACAATGGTCTCCTTGCCGGGAATGTAGACTATTGTGAAGTGGAATTCTTGCAGAAACAATGCCCAACGTTTTAACCTGTCATGATTTAATTTTGAAGACATAAGAAATTGTAATGCACGATGGTCACTGTATACTTTTACGTGCTTACCATAAAGAAAAAAATGGAATTTGTTAAATGCCCAAACAATAGCTAAAGCTTCTAATTCAGTAACGGAATAATTTTTTTCAGATTTCGTTAGCACTCGGCTAGCAAAAGCAACGGTTTTCTGAACGGTGGCTTCTTTCTATGGCTTCTTGAAATAAATGGACACCAAGACCGACTTTAGAAGAATCCGTGCTAAGGTAGAAATCTTGTGACAGATCTGGATGAGCTAGTATTGGCGCGTTAAGTAGCGATTCTTTCAAAGAATTGAATTCCAACTGTGCTTGTTCGTCCCAGTTCCAAATAGTATTTTTTCCAGTGAGAGAACAAAGTTTTGGTGTGACCCGAATTTGCATATTCAGAAAACGACGGTAAAAGTTTACGAGACCTAGAAAACTGCGGACTTGTTTTTTTGTGGATGGAACTGGAATGGCTCTGATTGCTTTTAACTTTTCAGGATCCGGCTGAATGCCTTCAGAAGAAATAATATGTCCCAAAAACTTCACTTTTGTCCTACCGAATTCAGACTTTTCCAAGTTAACTGTAATTCCAGATTTTGCAAAAATACGTAACACACTGTTTAGGATGCGATTATGTTGTTCCCATGAGGCTTCTGCTATCAGAATATCGTCCACATATAAGGTGATGTGACGTTTTAAGAACTCAGGTAATATGGAATTTAGCCCGCGAATGAATGCCGACGAAGAAATGTTCAAGCCAAAAGGAAGTTTCCGAAACTGATAACAAACGCCGAAACAAAGGAAAGCTGTGTATTTTCTACATTCTGGATGAAGTTCGATCTGATAAAAGCTGGATCTGAGATCAATGGAAGACAACACTTTTACACCATTAAAATTTTGAAGAAGTTCTTCCAACGTTTGCGGCCTGTCTGTTTCAGGAATAATGATAGTATTGATTTGTCTCGAATCTAAGACAAGTCTGATCGACCCATTTTTCTTCTCAACAACATGTAATGGATTGTTGTATGAGCTTACTGCAGGCTCAATAATGCCCTCGTCAAGCATAGATTGTATTTCTGTTCTAACACGGTCCCTATAATGTGCTGGAATTACGTATGGTCTAACACAAAATTTAGTATGCTCACGAACACGAAATTGGTGTTGAAATCCCTTGATTATTCCTGATTTGTGAGTAAAAACTGTGGAATGTGCTTGTAAAATCTCAAAAAGGTCCTGCCTATCAGTGTCATTACAATTCTCAATTTTTTGAATTTTATTCTGAATTAACTCATTTGTTTCAAATATGCCGTCGATATCAACCCTCTCAGTACTTGCAGAGTGATTGTTAGTGTCTAGTTCCGTAGAAAATTCCGAACTGTTGTCTAACAGAAGGTAAAGCCGATTAATTTCCTCGTCATAGTTTGAGAGCCAATCTTCAAATTTCAAAGCTATTGACTTACCTTCCTTCTCTAAACTTATTTCAGCATCGTAAAAGTTTAAGATTGCTTTGTTTTCATTCAAAAAGTCTACTCCCAATATAATTTCCGTCGACAATAATGGAACAATAAGAAAATTCATAGAGAAGCTGTGGCTTTGACAAAAGAATTCTAAGTTGGTTTGTTGGCGACATCTACACTTTTTCCAATGACTGCACCTTGTAATTTAATCTTGCGTAACGGAAGTGTGGGGCAATCTTTCGATTTGCTGCATTTACTAAAAGCTGTTTCACTAATTACTGAAATGGGACTGCCTGAGTCAAGTACTGCCGTAAATTTTACGTCATTTACTGTAATGTGAATCACAGGGGTCCTGCTCTGTTTGAATCCCGCCAGTTCTGCTGCAATTCAGGTCTGTCGTTACGATCATATCGTGTGTCGTCATGTCGGTAGGTTCCATAGTTTCTTTCTTGTCGGTCACGTGGTAGAGAATTTCTCCCTGAATCGTAACTGCGCGCTGGACCGTTGCGTCTTGTTATTCGGTCTCCCTTGATAATAATTATTTTGGTTTCCATATTGTCTGTTTCTCTGATTGTCTCTGTGATAGTCATTACCGCGGAGAGGTGATTACTGCGGAGAGGTGATCTTTCCCTGTAATAATTACTACTCTGCCAACGGTTGTCATACGGGTGGTGTCTGTTTTGGTCACGATTTACGTTGTACGAATAGCCTTGTCGTGTATTATTTCTGTATCGCGGAATTGTGACAGGTGTGACCTGTAATTGTTGTGCTCCTCTTTTCGCGTTCCGCGATTGTCAGTGTCAATTTCCAGTTCTTGTAACAGTCCCTGAAAAGCTTCAATGTCGTCTTTGCATCGTCCTGCTAAAATAATCTGTCGTAAATGTTCAGGTAATTTGATTAAGCAAATGCGGATGAGTTCTGACGGGCTGTATGGGTTTGAAAGATACTGATTCTTATGTAACATGTCTTCAAAATATTTGACAAGACTGGAAAATTCAGATTGTTCCAAATGTTTCATCATTATGATGCTATGTTTTACTCGGTCTTGTGTAGCTTGAGACCAATATGCTGAGAGGAAGGCATGATAAAATTCTCCTTCACTATAACAATCGTGAATGACCGATCGCATTCTTACAGCTGGGTCATTCACCAAGTAGCCACACATAAATTCTAATCTGTGCTCTAATGACCAATTGGGAGGAAAACAATGAGAGAATTGATGGAGCCACGGTTGTGGATGAATGTCGTTGCCAGAATTCTTAAATGTTTTGAATTTACGTGCAGTAATGAACAGCTTATAGTCAAAATCATCGTGTCGGCGGGTAGCATATCGGTCATTGTTACGTCGTGTCGGCAGTTCCATCTCAAAATTCGGCGCACCTTGCCAATTTCTTTCACAATTTCCGAAATGCCATGTGTTATTATTTTGTGGCTTTTCCGTATTTCTAAGTCCCTCTTCCCGTGTTGGAGCGCAACTGTCCTCTTACATACGTAATTCTTGTATTACCTGTGTCAGCTGATCTTGCACTTCCCGGATTTCTCTCTGGTGTTGTGTATTAATTTGATTCTGATTTTGTTTGAATTTCCTAATTTGTTCGCACTCTTCTGTATCATTCAGATCATCATCTACCTTTGTAGATAAGTTAGTGAACTGATCTGAAAGTTCGGCTACTTTCTCCGATAGTGAACACATTTCCTCAGTGTGTTTTTCTGAACCAAGTTTCAGAATGTCCATTTGTGTTGAAATCGAATCTACTGTGAACTTTAAGTTTTCCTGAGTTCTTGCAAGCCGAATCGGTGGATGCACTGAGTCCATTTTAGCTTGCAAAGTGTCGTGATTTTCACGAACAATAGTTTGCAGTTTTTTTTATGGCTGCTTCATGATTCTGTAATGCATTTTCATGCCGCGAAAAAATAGGTTGAAAATGTTCACAAATTTGTGTTTTTACGTCATTACAGGTTTTTTGGCATTTCGATTTAATGTTATGTAACTCAGTAGTTAAATCTTCACGTGTTTGTTCAAGTGTGGTGTCTAACTTTCGAAGATTTTGTTCCATTGTGTCTAACTTTTGAAGCTTTTGCTGTGTTTGTCTCTGATTTTGATCCATTGTGTCTAACTTTTGAAGATTTTGTTCCATTGTGTCTAACTTTTAAAGCTTTTGCTGTGTTTGTCTCTGATTTTGTTCCAAGGTGTCTAACTTTTGAAGATTTTGTTCCATTGTGTCTAACTTTTGAAGATTTTGTCCCATTTGTTTCTGATTTTGTTCAAGCGTTGTGTCTAACTTTTGTAGCCTTTGTCCCATTTGTTGCATTAACTGTAATAACAGTGCACTGGTGTCTGAAACATGTTCCTCAGTGCTATTCAGCAGTGCATTTGAACCGGCAATATTCGCATTTTGAAAAACAAAAAATGTGTCTTGATTTATTTGAGAAAACGATGAGGATGCAAAATCTGAATCTACAGTATTTGCAAGATTGTGTCCTGTCATTTCGGAATCCTGAGGCGAGCTGTTGCCGACGGATCGATCGATAATGCTTCCCTGTTCACTAATTGTTTCACTGCCTACACCATTATTTGCAGCCCGCTCCATTTCCCTATGCGCTAATACCAAATTACTACTTTGAACGTTAGTGACTTCATTACATGGTGACGCTAACACACTGCTTTCGTCTACACTGTCATTTCTCAGTTTACTTTGGAGCCCAGTGTTACGTTTTTCACACGCCATTATTGTCACAATTTTTCACACGACAACACAGAAAACACAATTTGAAGAACAAAAATAAGAGAACACATTAACATAGCACTGAAAATAATAACTAGTTAATTGCAAGCGCAGCTGCGAAATACTTCGTGCAAAAACTACATGCATGCCAAAACTGTTTTACTGTACAACAATGAAAATCTGCAACTACAAAGGAAATTCTCTCTATGATTACGCACTAGCAATAAACAAACTACAAGAAAAAAATCAGAAGATTCCAGTGAGGTATCCTCGGCTAAGGGTCGACATATGAAACGTCCACTTAGAACAATTTATACACGACTGTGCTTAAACTGAAACACAATATTTTTGGCGCAACGCAAACTGACTTCCAAAAATCCCTACGAAAGAATGGCCCTGACTAACATTAACCTATACGTTTCACAAATCACTTACCTCACAAAAATCTTCGTTACTCAAGCTACTGCAATACAGCGAGCGCCACTAGTGCCAGCTAAATAAAAGATTCAAACTACTGAAGACACTAACTACTGATAGGCACAGTTAGCAAATGAAAGATATTAATGGAGAAAAAACAATGTATTTACCTCACTATTCATAATATATATAGCAGTTCATGACACCAATTCTTACAAATTTCAAAACTCCGCCATCTCTCTCCCCACGTCCACCACTGCTAGCGGCTCACCTCCAACTACGCAACGCTACGCGCTGTTAGCATCCAGCTGCCGCTGCCCGACACTACAATGGCAGACAACAATGCAAACTAGCCACAGACTGCACACGGCACAGGCAGTGATTTTTCATACAGAGCGCTATGTGGCGTTACCAATAAGAAAACCTAAACAGCCTACTTACATAGCCCCCATGCTCCCCACAAAAAATTTTTTACAAATTGTTTTGGGCAGTGGCCAATAATGATCTGCTAACTCTGAGAAAACATTGAGGTTGTCAGCATGTTGACATGTTTTCCGATGACAAGATTTGCTGTAACTGTACGAGGCCTGGCTTCCCTTTTTTTTTTTCTCAGCCTGCACTAAGCTGTGGAATGGAAAACACTGTGAAAACCAAATAGTTTTATCTGCAACATTTAGCTATACTTTCCAGCTACTTCTTTATATATTAGCCACTCCATCTTATACCTTTCTCGTAGTGTGGTATCTACTTTCCAGTGCGCTCATCACAGAAGATAGCTGCCTGTGGTTTCCACCAATTCCCTACGCTGGTCTGTAGCTCGTTGTCTGTGTCAAAATTCTGCCATCACAGACAGAGGTTAAGATGAGGTGAGAGACGGGAATCAGACCGAGCCGAGAGCGAACTGTTGCACCAGCAGTGCATCGCCGAACATTGTCACGAAGATCGTGGGCTATTCGGAAAGGAAGTTCCGATTGGTCGCGAAACTGATAACACAGTGAGAATCCGATGAATCTTTTGTATCCCGCCTGGAAGGCGGCGCGTGGGTGTGCTGCTGTAAACCGAAGGGTAGGCCGAATGTAGGAAGTGAGTAGGAGCAGGAAAAGGTGAAAATCTCTCCATACTGCTCTTAGAAATAGTTTTACTACATCACAATATTAACTGAATACATAACTTTGCACTGAGGTGCGAAGCCTTATACCCGTCATAAGTAGTGCATAGTCTCAATAGCGAGTTGAGGTTGAAGAGATGTTTTTCAGGCCGTCTGCTCTTGATGAAATGGCCAGAATCTGGGGCGGAGCTCGTAGAGCTTTTAAGGAACCATTTGCACTCGAGCACAGACGATATTTAATTTACTGAATTCAGATTATATGTATCGGTTTTTTAAGACAAGGGAAAGCAAATAAAGGAATTAACACCGCTCTCTTGTCGCAGCCAGTAGGCATCTACACTCTTTTGTCATTCGTTGTCCTAGAAGGTCGCAATATTTTGTGTGGCTCCACAGTTAGCCATATTGATACTTATTTTCAGAAAAGAGGCGCAGAATTAATAAGTCGCTCTCATTTGTGAATTATCTGCAAATTATTTACCTAGAATTTTACGTAAGTGTCATTCATATCGTAATGTATATGTTGAAATGAATACATTTTTTATTTAATCCTACGCTTTTCTCTGTTTTGGGCAACGGCCTTGCCGCAGTGGATACACGGGTTCCCGTGAGATCACCGAAGTTAAGCGCTGTCGGGCGTGGCCGTCACTTGGATGGGTGACCATCCAGCTGTTGCCATTTTTAGGGGTGCACTCAGCCTCGTGATGCCAGTTGAGGAGCTACTCGACCGAATAGTAGCGGCTCCGGTCAAAGAAAACCATCATAACGACCGGGAGAGCAGTGTTCTGACCAGACACCTCTCCTATCCGCATCCTCAACTGAGGATGACACGGCGGTCGGGTGGTCCAGATGGGCCACTTATGGCCTGAAGACAGAGTGCTTGTGCTGTGCTCTGTTTTAGTAGTTGTAGTCACTCCCTTGTCATGACTGAAGCGGAGGTCAGATATCAGACTTTGTCTACAAAAAATATGAAATGAGCCCTGGCTACGTTCCGTACATCTTCGGACGTGCGAAGCTCGATAAATTCAAGACGTAAATTACATTTACTTTATTGTGTGACCTCAATGAACAATGCTACGTAAGATTGTGTGACCTCAATGAACAATGCTACGTAAGATTTTATGAAACATTAAGAAATTCAATTCCAATCTTGAAGGCGAAACAAACTTTAATCTCTCAATTACTTAACCAAACAACAGTAATTATTATTATTACAAATTATTATTATTATTTTTATTTGTTAAGCTGGCGACCGTGACAGGACTATTTGTTCTGTTGGAGCATAGTACGTAATAAACCAAATTTAGTGTTTGATTACAAGCTCTCCGCACCGGCTAGAGGACGCTGTCGTCGGTGTCTGTCGTAGTGCCAACCTAGCAGAGCGCACCTGCGTTGTGGCACCGTAGCTATCGATACCATAGAATCTTTGTACAGATGTGTTGGGCAATATCTGTAGTATGCCTGTCGATCATGTCACAACACCCTTTTCAGTTCTGAGCACACACTGAGCATGTAAAGTTGCACATAACAACAGTGTCTCACACCAACAAGGTTGCCAGCTGAGAGGTTTCACCTGATTTCGTGCAACGCCACATAACTTACTTATCATGCACTTCCTTCTTAATGAAGCATAATGACGACGCTCGTGCACCGTACAGTCTGGACTTGGCTCCCTCTGATGTTCATCTCTGCCCTCATTAACTCGTTCGTGGGCAAAATTATTGAGCATTTTTTTTTATGAACGGAGAGCAGATAGTAATTAACAGATAGGTATATTTATTATACACAATATCAAATTTGCTCCAACTGTGAAAGTGAGGTCATATAACAAGGTGGGAATTATTCTTTCCACTGCCCTTCCTTGGAGTTAAATGACAAAAACACTTTTTCAATATATGTCATATTTATTTGATAAATTTACTTCTCTTGTTACAATGATTGTTCACAATTACTTGCCATGAAATTTTCTGAAACATGGGTCTATGCAAAGTGGTATTTGACAATATGTACAAACACAGCGAGTGCTCTTTTCCGCAGCTTTGGTACTACAATGACGGCACGTCCAGTAGGTTTCTCCTAAAATGGGTTGATGCTCCCCTACAGCCACATGACGAAAATCTTCTGGTACTTTACCCTTTTTGCCAGAAAGACAGGTTTTTGTTCACGCCTTTTTTGGGATGAGAAGCCAGCGATCAGCTGTCTGGCTAGATGGATCCTGTATGTGAGCTGATCATGCTGTCCACTTTCTCTTTTACTTATTTTCCACAAGATAAAACTGTTCACTGCAGCAACGTCCACCGGGAAATAAAATATTCTCTGCCACCATTTTATAGAACGTCTGCCAATAGCATACCTTTCTCGTAGTTGATCAAACTTATCGACACCACCCATTATTTTGTTGTATTCTGCCACAACTTCAGGACAAGAAATCTCTGTACTAGTACCACCCTTGTTTTTCCTTTTCACTGTGGCTGTTTCTCATGGGTCATGAATTGAGGACAGGAAAGTGACTGGACGGTTATCCATCCATTTTACTGTAGAAATGCCTCCTTTTGCTTCAAACTGGATCTCTCTTCGTTCAAATTTTAAGTTTTCCTTCATAAAGTTGGGTAAATCGAAAGTATTTACCTTATACTATAGCTTTGAGGAAAAAAATCACAAAATGTCACGCTAACAGCACTGAAAGGCTCCTCTGCAGAGCAACACTCAGCTATACAATGCCTCTGCACGAAAGTACTGCAAAAACGGCGGGAACTTCCGATTGGAAGTAGTACCCTATACTGTTCACTAGGTGGTAGCACCGTGCAGGGGTGGCAACTGTGAATCCCACGGGAATAGGAGCGAGTTCATTGTAGTGGGAAGCATGTATCCCACGGCTCACGAAAGGGTTAAATACTGGATGTGAGGGCAACACTTTGACCTGCAAAAACCAACTGCAGACAGGAGTAGAGAAATAGCAGAAGGTATAGGCGGCTGTCTTTTATAACGAGGATATTGGAAAGCTGGTGCACTGCTGCTACAAACGACTAAGCCTCAATGGCTACTACGTAGGGAAGTAGCTGGAAGATGTTGCAAGTAAAACATTTTTGATTTTCACCGTGGTTTCCATTTCGCAACTGATTGGACCATACTTTCTGAATAGCACTCACATGATAGTTACAGGTCCCCATCTCGTGGTCGTGCAGTAGCGATCTCGCTTTCCACACCTGGGTTCACGGGTTCGATTCCCGGCGGGGTCAGGGACTTTCTCTGTCTCGTGATGAATGGGTGTTGTGTGCTGTCCTTAGGTTAGTTAGGTTTAAGTAGTTCTAAGTTCTAGGGGACTGATGACCACAACTGTTAAGTCCCATAGTGCTCAGAGCCATTTGAACCATTTTGTAATTCTGTCAGAGACAGCAACGGACTTGGAGGAGCAGTTGAACGGAATGGACAGTACCTTGAAAGAAGGATATAAGATGAACATCAGCAAAAGCAAAACAAGAATAATGGAATATAGTTGAATTAAGTCAGGTGATGATGAGGGAATTAGATTAGGAAATGAGACACTTAAAGTAGCAAAGGAGTTTTGATATTTGGGGAGCAAAATAACATCACGGTCGAAGTAGAGAGGATATAAAATGGCAAGGAAAGAGTTTCTGAAGAAGAGAAATTTGTTAACATTGAGAATAGATTTAAGTGTCAGGAAGTAGTTTCTGAAAGTATTTGTATGGAGTGTAGCCTTGTATGGAAGTGAAACATGGACGATAAATAGTTTGGACAGGAAGAGAATAGAACGTTTCGAAATCTGGTGCTACTGAAGAATGCAGAAGATTACATGGGTAGATCACATAACTAATGAAAAGATATTGAATAGAATTGTGGAGAAGAGGAGTTTGTGGCACAACTTGACAAGAAGAAGCGACAGATTGGTAGGACATGTTCTGAGGCATCAAGGGATCACCAATTTAGCATTGGAGGGCAGCGTGGAGGGTAAAAATCGTTTAGGGAGACGAAGAGATGAATACACTAAGCAGATTCAGAAGGATGTAGCACTGGGAGATGAAGAAGCTTGCACAGGATAGAATAGCATGAAGAGCTGCATCAAACCAGTCTCAGGACTGAAGACAACAACAACAACAACATGTGTAATTATAGTATTTCTGATTTTTGAATTAGTTCATTGTAAATGATGTATAAAATATTTTATCGTATTGAGAAAGAACCGAGCCAGATACATGTACGTTGAATCACACTACCACACACAGAACAGTTACACTTGTGCTTTGTTGTTTTGTAGCTTTTATGGTTCCAGGGGACTTTATTAATCAATTGTGTTATTTTATGCAGTCTGCGTGCTAATACCAGTCAGGGCCAACCGGTTTCGAGACTTCGTAACAGCTCACACAGCTACTAAAATTATTGCATTTATTCTTTTAATTAAGCCCCCATACAACCTTCGTATGGGTGCCCTTGCGCTGCAATGAGAAAGGTACTTTCTGGAAATTAAACGCGTACGGTCTTTTATTGGTGAGACCGCAGGTGGAGCTCAGCCATCTTTCTCTGGAAACGGACGGTGGCGGTGCCACAGCCCTGGAAGTTTCTGCGCTGGAGCCAGCGCGTGCGTCCTTGACCTGTCGCTCCGGCGGCTCTGGAACATTCGGCGGGCACGCGCGCTGCGCGGCGGGTGGCCGCTGCGCCAGGCGCAGCCGCTTCTGGGAATCCCCGGGCTAGCTGCAAAAGCTCCCCCCTCCCCCTCCGCCGAGCCGCTGCCGACGTCACCCGCGCTGAGGGCTGCGTGTGAGGCTAGCGGGCGCTTCGGGGAATTCCCGGGCCAGCAGATCGCCGTCGCCGCAGCAGCCGTCCTTCACCTTTCGACCTCTGTTGTCCTCTTTTCTGATTGGCCACAGCTCCGCGTGTGGGTGGAGCCCTGGAGAGCTCCGACGTGCCCAGCTCCCGGTCTTCTTTTATTGTTCAACTGTCCTCTATACGTGCTGCTACCGGCAGCAAGCAACGCTTCGATTCGCTGGTTGATGTGGCAGGTCTTGGTCCACAAAATAGATTAGCCTGATCATTTCTGGAGAAAACCGGAACGCAATCAACTCTGATCCAGTGGACTCCGCAACTCCCAAATTTAACAAGAGCTTTTCTTTTTAAAAAAAGTTAAAGTTTTAATATTAATGTTTCGTTAATATATTTTGTTAACCTGACGATAGCCTATTTACAGTTAATATAAAGGATAGAAGTGAAAAGCTTTCAACATAGGTGCTAAGGTTCAGTGACTGTGTCAGAATTATATTAGAACATATTCCACTTGCCGTCCACCGAGCCACCTCTATACCACTTTCAACAGAAAAGTTTAATGAGGAGATTAATTTACTTAAAACCATAGCAGTCAATAATGGATATACGCATAACACAGTGGACAGTATCCTAAAAAATAAAACTGCAGTACCTACCACGTCAGCACCTCATGCTCTGAAATTAACCCAAAAAAAAACAGTTTTTCTATTCCTTTCGTAGCACCCATTTCCAATCAGATTCAGCGCATGCTTGGCAACAAATACAACTGGAATGTTGCCTTCTCTACTAATAATAATCTGAAGAGAAACTTCATTCATAGTTTGAAATCCATTCGCTCCCCTACAGAAAGTTCTGGCGTTTATAAGATCATCTGTGAAACCTGCTCCTCCTATAATATAGGGCAAACTGGACATGCTTTCACCATCAGATATAAAGAACATCTTTGGCGAAAGACGGCACCAGTCCCCTAAATTCATCCTTTGCCGATCATCTCTTAATTACACGTGCCTAAAGCCATAGGCGAAACCAATATTGTGCATAGCGAAAACAAGGGGCGTAGGTTAGATGTTTTGGAGGAACTGGAGATTTTCAAACATCTTTCTCATCATGATGGCCTCATTCTCAACGAACAGCTGCAGCTGAGAAATAAAAACATTTTCGACTGTATAAATCCATTGCTTGATCTTTGATTCAGATTTCCTCATGCAGTTTGCCGAAATGTTGTTTTCCTGCTATATCTTTGCTGTCGAGGGGCATGAAAGGGAAGCAGTGGTTGGGAAAGGAGTGAGAGAGGGTTGTAGCCTCTCCCCGATGTTATTCAATCTGTATATTGAGCAAGCAGTAAAGGAAACAAAAGAAAAATTTGGAGTAGGTATTAAAATTCATTGAGAAGAAGTAAAAACTTTGAGGTTCGCCGATGACATTGTAATTCTGTCAGAGACGGCAAAGGACTTGGAAGAGCAGTTGAACGGAATGGACAGTGTCTTGAAAAGAGGATATAAGATGAACATCAACAAAAGCAGCACGAGGATAATGGAATGTAGTCAAATTAAATCGGGTGATGCTGAGGGAATTAGATTAGGAAATGAGACACTTAAAGTAGTAAAGGAGTTTTGCTATTATGGGAGCAAAATAACTGATGATGGTCGAAGTAGAGAGGATATAAAATGTAGACTGGCAATGGTAAGGAAAGCGTTTCTGAAGAAGAAAACTTCGTTAACATCGAATATAGATTTAAATGTCAGGAAGTTGCTTCTGAAAGTATTTGTATGGAGTGTAGCCATGTATGGAAGTGAAACGTGGACGATGAATATCTTAGACAAGAAGAGAATAGAAGCTTTCGAAATGTGGTTCTACAGAAGGATGCTAAAGATTAGATGGGTAGATCATGTAACTAATGAGGAGGTATTGAATAGGATTGGGGAGAAGAGAAGTTTGTGGCACAACTTGACTAGAAGAAGGGATCGGTTGGTAGGACATGTTTTGAGGCATCAAGGGATCACAAATTTAGCATTGGAGGGCAGCGTGGAGGGTAAAAATCGTAGAGGGAGACCAAGAGATGAATACACTAAGCAGATTCAGAAGGATGTAGGTTGCAGTAGGTACTGGGATATGAATCAGCTTGCACAGGATAGAGTAGCATGGAGAGCTGCATCAAACCAGTCTCAGGACTGAAGACAACAACAACATCTTTGCCGTTTTCTTGCATGTCATAACTGACTTTCTTTTTACGTCACAAAATGTATCTCTGTTTAAAGCAGATAAATATGTAACTTCATCCTATTATTATTAGTGCTTACATTATGCCTGGATCAGCTGCATCACAATTTCATGTGTCTAATTTTGAATGTTCAGTAGCATCGTCGTTTTTGCGGCCGCTAGGTGGCGCTCGTAGCAACACCATGTTTACTTGCCCACACTTTCTAACGTGTGCTCCTCAGTCTTGTTGCAACCCTTGTTCACTCAAGTACGAGCAGCCCTTAGCGGCTCGCCATCTTATTTACAACTATTCGTGACGTCGCCTTTCCGGCTTAGATTTTTAAAAATGTGACTTGTAAGTATTGCATCTCTTTCCAGTCAGTACAAATATTAATTCTATTAATGTATTATATACCAAAAATGTTTTAGAACAGTTAGTTTAATTCTGAAGACGACGCTCGTAGTAGCTTCGAAACCTGGTCAATTTTGACTTAATATTTGTGACCCAGGGCTTATTTGTTCTAATATAAGGATAGAAGCGAATTTACTCTGACTTATCTCCACTTTGCTCTGATTTATTTCCACAACATATGTTTCATTACTGATATTTAATATTCACAACAAAAATAAGTTTACTATGTTTTTTCGAAATATTATAGCCATGGAGTTTAAATAATAGTAAGCGCTTGTAGATGGTATTGACTGTTTGTGATGACCTCAACCCACAGGAAAAATAAATATGAAAACCTGAACTGTGAAGTCAACCAAAATTCTAGTTGGAAAAGCACACTGTTTGTTATACTTCTCAACTGGTCACGATCCCACTTTGTTTATGAACTGAAAACTCTAATATTCACGAGAAACTGCTCTGAAATTAACATGAACCGACAAAATTGACATCGAAAGGGTGCAAAAAAGGGCAGCTCGTTTTGTATTATCACGTAATAGGGGAGAGAGTGTGGCAGATGGGTTGGGATGGAAGTCATTACAGCCAAGACGTTTTTCGTCGCAGCGAGACCTTTTTACGAAATTTCAGTCACCAACTTTTTCTTCCGAATGCGAAAATATTTTGTTGAGCCCAACCTACATAGGTAGGAATGATCATCAAAATAAAATAAGAGAAATCAGAGCGCGCTGTTCATGAGTGGAATAGTAGAGAGAGAGTATGATTGTGGTTCGATGAACCCTCTGCCAAGCACTTAAATGTGAATTGCAGAGTAGTCATGTAAAAAAAAATATTCTCTGAAACTTCAAAGACATCTAAGCCAATATCTAAAAGGAATTAGAAAAAGTGACAAAATTTCGTGAATCACGCACAGTACTGTTAATAATTGAATAATTGCATGAACACCGGGGCGGGGGGTTCACCATACATCTACCCACTTCTGAGTATAACCAGTGTCTCTAAATACTACGACTCGAAGCAATACAATATCAAAAACTTTTATTACTGGGTAAACAGTCCCTACGTGATTTGACAGCTGACATTTATAATTCACGCTCACGTCAGGAAATGCACCAATACGGGAATAGCAGCTTTTACGCTATTGGTCAGAACGCAAGCAATTATGGCGGTTGCCGTTATTTTTCACTGGACGCCATATTTCGCGACAAAATACTCTTATTAGTCACTGTCATATATCTACTCTCATAACAATACATAAAACTACATAAAATAACTACAATAATTTTGACATGCAAGGAGAATTAGTCCTAATGAGAGGAAGAAGTTTATATTTACTGGTGTTTCAACAGTGACTAACAGGCAACTTCTTTTCACTGATTGTAATTTTATTTTCGTTAGCAGAAAGCAAACATAAACTAAACAAAGTATTTATTTGAATAGAGTCTGTAATTTTTATACTTTTAATAGAGAAAGAAAGTTTCTAGGTCAGGGGCTAGCGTTCGGCGAAATCTCTTAACTTTTTGTTGCATACTAAGCATTGCGTTGGGTAGCACGATGTCGGCGGGTTACAATGACGAGAGCAGGATACAGGCAGTTCCGCTGGTTAATCTTCTCCGGTGAGACGCAAATGAAGTTCCGGAACAGCTGTATCATTAACCCCGTGGTGATTAACAAACCACAAGACGCCAGTATATGACCGTTGTTGACATGTCCTCTCTTTTAAATTACATTACGTAGACATCACTCGTTTTTACACTTTATGCACTGTCCGTGACGCTATCGTCCATAATTACACAGTTTGTCACATACATATAGTCGTAGCCACAAATACACAGTTCATAGAATTGTTCTTGTGTGTGAAGCACACCATAAACATTGTCCACTCTGTTCTCGCATTTCAAACTTCGACAACGTCACTGAAAGCCATTTATATTGCACAGTTAATTAGTCTTCACTTTCACGGCTTGATGGAATGTGATATACAACAGTTCCACCGCCCAAAACCAATACCAGTAAAGATAATTCGCATAAAAGCACTGTATATGTCGGCCACAACAATGTATTGTTAGCGGCACCTTCACAGTCCGGTTTATTTGCTCTTAAAAGTTCGCTGGCGATTGCATTACATACCGCAGTGGTAAAGAGAATTAACAATCTGATACTTCAGTATCACTGTCCATACAATTACGCATGCTTTCCATAAAACACAGTACTATTTTTCCGCGCACGCTTCACACACACACCATCCACCATCCCCTCTACTACACAACCACCTTTCGACTATCGATATAACTATCGCTGTCCCCTGTCTATAGATGTTATATCATTATTGTAAATTACATAAATCTTTATAAATGTTATTGACTGCATTTTTCACAATTAATAATATTCCAAAAGAGAACTTTACAAACTTTACCACAAGTACAAAGCAAGAAACATATTAATCCATTGGCAAACGAAATAATAACATTTACATCTTTACATTTAAAAACCACTGTAGAATGTTACATAATCACAATTAGAAATGCGCATATGAACAAAAGAAAAAAAATAGAAATCTAAAGAAAATCACGAAAAAAATTGTATATGCGTAATTAGCAATGCCTTCACATGTTCTAGGAAAAAAGGATATTTTGCGTTCCTTCCAGCCTACTCGATGAAGTCTCCGTTCTGTGACAGTCGATTCTATACTTGTTCAGGATCTGTAGCATCGCTTCAAATGAGCCCACCTCCATTCTCTTCCTTCCATTGTACCACTGTATATTCATGTAACAAACTAATCATTCTTCATTGGCGTTATGGGGTGGCATTGCAAACAAATAACTTTCAAATACTACTATTTCAGAGTACTGCTGAAAATGATCACACAGTTTTTTAAAAAACTCACCTACTGCCCATGACGCCTTCATTTTCATCAGTTCACTTGTGAAGATTTCCTTCAACGAAATTTGTCAGTATCCTGAATTGGTCAAAGAGAACAGAGTCATCGACTTCAGTTTTTCCCCTTTCAAGTAAGAAACTGTCGCTTCAACACTCTCCTCAATAACATCTAATCAGACGCCGACACTAATGCTGATTATGAGGTGCCCCACTTGCTCAGATATTCTGTACCAGTGTCATGGAAATTGTCAACTCCATCTTTAAAGTCCTTTTCTGCTGATTGTTTTATTTCTGCTCTTTTAATAACAGATTTAATATTAAAACAAAAGAAGTGTTCCTCTTTTCCTCTTAGTAACAGTTTCGATAGTATGCTTCAGGACATCCTTTACCTCTGTTACACTTTTCGTGCTTCCCTCAAGTTCTGTAATTTCTATCTGCAGTGTGTTAGGCTGGATACGATTTAACCACAAATATGTTTCATTTAAAGGACGGTTAAAAAATTGAACCAACATTTTGGCTGCTTTGTTCTCATTTCGGAAAAAAATCTTAAGGGTTCAAACAGCTCGATGATTTGTCCAAGTGCAGGAAGCGTTTGTAACCAACTGGTTGTCGAGTCACACATTACAGTCATTTATTCAGTCCCTTCATAATCAGAATCTCCTTAAGCCACTGTCCTAACGGTGTATATACGAGAGTACGAGAATAATTTCACAATGGTAGTTTTTGAACACCACAACTCAGATCATCATAGATGTTAGATTTTCATTGTGGATACCAACTACTTCAGTAGTATTCATCCAGAATTTTGATACTCCGATAGATATTTCTGAGGAAGGAACTCAACTTCAAACGTATGGGCTGAATTCCTTCACTAGTACCTAAAACCTTAACAATAAATGGAAATATTTTAGCAGCTTTATGATTGCTGGCATCGGTGGATAAGCCGTATAAAGAAAACATTTTGACATTCTCAATTCTTTCCTTTGAATTCTGGGGAGTAACAGCTTCTTTTACTAAGGCTAATACTTTAGTTCAAGTCGAATTAAACTTTTTTGCAACGGAAGAATCATCGAACGTAACGTTCTTAGGACAAGGACAGTGGTAAAATTTCACAGCTCTTTTTATGTTGCAACGCCTGGATGTATTACAACAGTTCAACTACTCTCGAGCCACAGTACCGATCAAACGAAATTACGTTTCAGTGTATCAATACTGATACTGCGATTGCTGTGCCTCTACGGAGGCTAGAGAAATAGGCTACAATGTGTATTTATCTTCTAGTAATGTGTTTAATCGAGCGATATCGCTAGAAACTTATTGAATTTCAATAAACATGTTTAAAAACTGAACTCCTTTTTAGCGTCCCGGGCCATTTTTCGGGACACTGTGTTTTATAATGAAAAACCGAAACAATCGCTGTTTCCCGGGACCTTTTGCACCCTACTCTAAACTGATAAATACAAATTATCTCCCAAACACTACCAAGTCCTTTCTCGGCCTACTTTCCTACTGGTAACTTAAACAGCTTCTCTGTATCACCTGAAAAGTGCATGGCGGCGTATGCATCTACAGGGTATTACAAAAAGGTACAGCCAAACTTCCAGGAAACATTGCTCACACACAAATAAAGAAAAGATGTTATGTGGACATGTGTCTGGAAACGCTTAATTTCCATGTTAGAGCTCATTTTAGTTTCGTCAGTATGTACTGTACTTCCTCGATTCACTGCCATGATTTCATACGGGATACTCTACCTGTGCTGCTAGAACATGTACCTTTACAACATGTGGTTCATGCACGATGGAGCTCCTGCACATTTCAGTCCAAGTGTTCGTACGCGTCTCAACAACAGATTCGGTGACCGATGGATTGGTAGAGGGGGACCAATTCCGTGGCCTCCATACTCTCCTGACCTCAACCCTCTTGACTTTCATTTATGGGGGCATTTGAAAGCTCTTGTCTACGCAACCCCGGTACCAAATATACAGATTCTTCGTGCTCGTATTGTGGACGGCTGTGATACAATTCGCCATTCTCCAGGGCTGAAGCAGCGCATCAGGGATTCCATAGGGTGGATGCGTGTATCCTCGCTAACGGAGGACATTCTGAACGTTTCCTGTAACAAAGTGTTTGAGGTCACGCTGGTACGTTCTGTTGCTGTGTGTTTCCATTCCATGATTAATGTGATTTGAAGAGAAGTAATAAAATGAGCTCTAACATGGAAAGTAAGCGTTTCCGGACACATGTCCATATAACATATTTTCTTTCTTTGTATGTGAGGAATGTTTACCGAAAATTTGGCCGTACCTTTTTGTAACACCCTCAGGGCTGCATTTAAGAGATCAATGCCTAGAGGCCCTCACCACAAAAAAGATTAAATGAATGTGGCAACAACAGTAAAATACCTACAAGATGTACAGGTCAGATGTTCAGCTTGTCTTTAGAAAAGGTAAAGGTACCAGATACGCAATTCTGATTTTATATTTAATAATGAAAGTCAGACTAAGACACGTTCATGCGATCTGTCGACCTAAAAAAGCCATTGCAAACGGTGAAAGAGGTTAGAAATTTTGAGAAATATAGGAGTAAGCTATCGGGAAAGACGGGTAATATGAACCATGTACAAGAACCAAGAGGGAACAGTAAGAGTGGAAGACCAAGAACAGAGTGCATTAGATTAAAACGGGTGAAGACAAGGATGTAATTTTGCGGCCCTACAGTTCAATCTGTACATTGACGAGGCAAGGACGGAAGTGAAAGATAGGATAGAGTAGGATTAAAGTTCAAGGTGAAAGATTCGCTGATGACATTGCTGTCTTCAGTGAACAGGATCTGCTGTATGAAATGAACAGTTTAATGAGTACAGAATGTGTTGCAACTGTGGACTTCGGTCCAAAGACTGGTTTGATGCAGCTCTCCATGTTACTCTACCTTGTGCGAGCCTCTTCATTCCCGAATAATTACTGGAACCTACATCCTTCTGAATCTGCTTAGTGTATTCAGCTCTTGGTCTCCCTCTATGGTTTTTACCACCCATACATCCCTGCAGTACTACACTACTGGCCATTAAAATTGCTACATGAAGACAAAATGCAGATGATAAATGGGTATTCATTGGACAAATATATTATAAGTACAACTGACATGTGATTACGTTTTCACGCAATTGGGAACATAGATCCTGAAAAATCAGTACCCACAACAACCACCTCTGGCCGTAATAACAGCATTGATACGCCTGGACATTGAGTCAAACAGAGCTTGGATGGCGTGTACAGGTACAGCTGGCCATGCAGCTTCAACACTATACCACAGTTCGTCAAGAGTAGTAACTGGCTTATTGTGACGACCCAGTTGCTCGGCCGCCTTTGACCAGACGGTTTCAGTTGGTGAGAGATCTGGAGAATGTGCTGGCCAAGGCAGCAGCCGAACAGTTTCTGTATTCAGAAAGGCCCGTACAGGGCCTGCAACATGCGGCCGGGCATTATCCTGCTGAAATGTAGGGTTTCGCAGGGATAGAATGAATGGTAGAGCCACGGGTTTTAACGCATCTGAAATGTAACGTCCACTGTTCAAAGTACCGTCAAAGCGAACAAGAGGAGACCCAAACGTGTAACCAATGGCACCCCATACCATCACGCCGGGTGATACGCCAGTATGGCGATTACGAATACACGCTTCCAATGTGCGTTCACCGCGATGTCGCCAAATACGGATGCAACCATCGTGATGCTGTAAACAGAACCTGGATTCGTCCGAAAAATGACGTTTTGCCATTCGTGCACCTAGGGTCGTCGTTGAGTACACCATCGCAGGCGCTCCTGTCTGTGATGCAGTGTCAAGGGTAACCGCAGCCACGGTCTCCGAGCTGATAGTCCATGCTGCTGCAAACGCCGTCGAACTGTTCGCGCAAATGGTTGTTTTCTTGCAAACGTCCCCCTCTGTTGACTCAGAGATCGAGACGTGGCTGCACGATCCGTTACAGCCATGCGGATAAGATGCCTGTCATCTCGACTGCTAGTGATACGAGGCCGTTGGGATCCAGCACGGCGTTCCGTATTACCCTCCTGAACCCACCGATTCCATATTCTGCTAACAGTCATTGGATCTCGACCAACGCCAGCAGCAATGTCGCGATACGATAAAGCGCAATCGCGATAGGCTACAATCCGACCTTTATCAAAGTCGGAAACGTGATGGTAAGCATTTCTCCTCCTTACACGAGGCATCACAACAACGTTTCACCAGGCAACGCCGGTCAACTGCTGTTTGTGTATAAGAAATCGGTTGGAAACTTTCCTCAAGTCAGCAAGTTGTAGGTGTCGCCACCGGCGCCAACTTTGTGTGAATGCTCTAAAAAGCTAATCATTTGCACATCACAGCATCTTCTTCCTCTTAGTTAAATTTAGCGTCTGTAGCACGTCGTCTTCGCGGTGTAGCAATTTTAATGGCCAGTAGTGTAAATTGGTGATCAGTTGATATGTCATATTGTAGCCTATCAACCGGTTCATTCTTTTGGTCAAGTATTCCCACAAATTAGTTGGCTCGTCAATTCTACTCTGTATCTCCTCATAAGCTAAGTGATCGACCCATATAATCATCATCTAACCTCTCACATTTCGAAAGCTTCTACGCTCTTTTTATTTAAACTGTTTATCGTCCATGTTCCACCTCAATACTGTGCTATACTCCAGACAAATACCTTAATAAAAAATTTCCTAGTACTTAATTCTATATTTGATGTTAACAAGTTTCTCTTCTTCATAAGTGCTTTTCTTGCCGTTGCCAGTCTACATTTTTGTCGTATGTATCCACTTAGGCCATCATCGATCGCTTTAAGCGTCTCTTTTCCTAATATAATTCTCTCAGCATCATCTTATTTCATTCAAATACATTCCATTATCCTCGTTTTGCTTTTTCTGGTGTTCATCTTACATCCTCTTTTCAGACACTGCCCATTCCGTTCAACTGCTGTTTCAAGTCCTGAACTTTAATTCCCACTCCAAATATTACTTTTGTTTTCTTCACTGTTTGCTCAATATACAGCTTGAATCACATCACCGATAGGCTACAAACCTGTCACACTCTTTTTTGAACCATTGCTTTCCACTCATACCCCTCTACTCTCATTTCAGTTCTCTGAATACTCCAGGTTTCCTAAATAGTAAAGGTTTGAAGTTGGCTGCTTTGTCAGCGACTGTATTACTAAAATTAAAGCAATAAAAGCCCTCGGTCGCAAAAGTGAACTCTTATGATCTAGATTTTGGCAACTACTAAGAGTGCCTTCATCAGAAGTAAAACATTAAAATTGGCATGTCACGTATAAAACAAATACCAAGCGATAAAGCTTTAGTCATAAAATTTAAAAATAGAAAACAGAGACGGCAAGCCACAATGGGCTGCTCATATGTCGAGCTGCGGTAGCATCAGACGAGGAGCCCACGTTAGCAACTGCAGGCAGGTGAACACTACACCAAAAGTGCTATCTAGTAGCCGCTAATACAAACAGGCTTCTTAACATTCAAAATATGGACAGACGAATATTATGATGATCATTATTTGAAACATTAAGTAAGAGGCAATATTTTATCTGACAACAGCAGACATGGTAACAATTTGTCTATAATATCTTAGAAGAACAATTTAAAGGCTGAAAGCGCCATGACAGAATTACGAAGAGAGCTGAATAACTAAGCGAGTAGAAAAATGGTATAACATGAAATGAAGATAATGTAAACCACTTAATCAACAAAAAATTATGAAACCACTTAGATAGAAAAAATATTTCTGTAATTCCACTAAGGGAACACGAAATCAAATATCAACTAACGGCTTTATACCGTTAAAGAAGCTTTTATTACGTAATTGTAGCTGCTCATTAAGAAGGAGGCTGTCATTCCGAAAAAAGATGTTTCAAAATTTTTAATTCTACTTCTTTTCTTTTAGTGTTCAACCCTGAGGTTGGTTTGCAGCAGAGCGCCGTTTCTCTCTTCTCTCTGCATTCCTCTTCATTTCCACGTATGTCTTACATCCAACGTCATTCATGTTCTGTTGCATGTATGATATCCTTGATCGCCCCCACCCATTCCTTCCCTCAATAGCTCCTTCTGCTATGGTTCCAACGATGTTGTTGTGTCTTAGGATGTGCCCTTCAAGTTTGTCTCTTCTTGTTTGGATGTGCCTCCACAGAGATATGGTTTCCTGTACTCTTCTAAGCACCTCTTCATTTGTTACTTTGTCTCTCCAGCTGATCTTCATCGTCCTTCTATAGCACCACATCTCCAGGGCCTCTGGCCGTCTTCTCTCTTCTCTTCCAATTGTCCAAGTTTAGCCGGCTGTGGTGGCCGAGCGGTTCTAGACGCTCAGTCCGGAACCGCGCGACTGCTACTGTCGCAGGTTCGAATCCTGCCTCGGGCATGGATGTGTGTGATGTCCTTATGTTAGTTAGGTTTAAGTAGTTCTACGTTCTAGAAGACTAGAAGACTGATGACCACAGATGTTAAGTCCCATAGTGCTCAGAGCCATTTTAACCATTTTTTTGTACAAGTTTCACATCCGTATAGGACCACACTCAAAACGAAACCTTTCATGATACGTTTCCTTATTTTCAGACTGATTTTGTTGCTGGTGAGTAAGTTGCTTCTCCGAATATATGCAATTTTGCCCTTTTGTATTCTGGTCGTAATTTCTTTCTGGCTTCAACCATCCCTTGTGATTTTGCTTGCCAGACAAGTAGCCTCCTGTATCACTTCCAGCTCCTCTCTTTCAATTCTCACTCAGAGGTTCATATTCTGCTCCTGTACTGCATACCATCACTTTATTCTTTTTCTTGTTTATTCTCATTCCATACTGATCGCATAAAATTTTTCCCATTGTTCTGAGGACTTCCTCTGGGTCTTCTTTTGTCTTCGTAACTATAGCAATATCATCTGCATAACGCAGCATCTCTACCTTCTGGCCATTAATTTTGATCCCCACCTCAGTAGTTTCTCGAACTTGGTCTATAGCTTACTGGATGTAAGCATTGAATACAAGAGTAGAGAGAGCACATCCTTGTCTTACCCCTTTTCTAATATTTGCTTCTCGTTCCTGGTGACAGCTCCTAATCACTTCCACCTCATTCTTATAGAAACTGAGTATCACACGGATGTCTTTCTGCTTCATTCCACTTTTCCTCAGCCCTCTGAACATCTCTTGCCAGATAACATTATCAAATACCTTTTCCATGTCTATAAAGGCAATATAAGTTGGTTTATTTTTCTGTAATTGCTTTTCGATAAAAGCAGTGCGAGAATCGCCTCTCTCGTTCCCAATCCCCTTCTGCAACCAAACTGATCTTCACTCAGCATATCCTCCACCTTCAATTCTCTTCAGAACTATTTTTATGTTAATTTTTTGTGCAAGTGACGTTACGCTTTGAGTTCGGTACTGTTCGCATTTTGTAGCTGCTGTCTTCTTTGGTATGATACATTTCTGGAAGTCTGTCGGTATCTCTCCTTTGTTACAGATGGTCCTAATAAGTTTAAGCAGCATCATTTTCATACTGTCACCAGCATTCTTTATTAGTTCTGCAGGGATGTCATCAGTAACCTATGCTTTGTTGTCCCGTAGTACTTTTAGAGCTCTGTCAAATTTCTTTTTGCATAATGTCATCTCCCTTGTCATCTTCGTCTACTTGCTCTTCTCTTCCTATTACTTCCGGCATACAACTCCACTATGTATTCTTTCCATCTCTTCACTATGTCTTCACCAAACAGCCTTTTCGACTCTTTATTTTCTATTGTGCCTGAGAGTGTTGTTTTACGTTTGTAAAAAAATTGATTTGCTGTTCTGTAGGCTAAATCAGTTCTTCAGTTTTACATATTTTCTTCCATTTCTCTGCACATTTCTTCAAGAAAATTTTCTTTTCCTTTCCTAGCGCCTCTATTAACTAAATTCCTTATTATTCTATATTCAGCTTTTCCTTGTTTATTAGCTGATTTTTGTATAAACTCCTGTTTTCTATAAACTCAATAATATCTGCTGTAATCCATTTCCTCTTGTTTTTGGGTTGATTTCTTCCAACTATCTTTTCTGCTGCTTTGTATATACCAGATTTAATTTGATCCCAGTCTTCATTTACTCCACCTTGTTGAAAATTCTTAGTTAGGTCGCGTCTTTCATGAGCGTAGCGCTTTGCCAGTCCCTCAGTTTTCAGTTTTTCTAGTTCCTATTTTTACTGGCTTCTTCTCCAAAGGTATGGATCTCAGTGAACTTTTCATCAGCACCAGGTTATGATCACTGCCTATGTCTGCAGATGGATAGCTCCTGCAATTCTATATCAGGTTCCTAGAACGTGCTTTCACTAGAATGTAAACAATCTGTGGTCTCCTCAGGCCTCCAGAGGCCTTCCATGTGTATCTTCTTCGTTTGTGATGTTGGAAAACTGTGTTTGCAACAACTAATTGGTTCCTCGAGCAGAACTCGATAAGTCGATCTCCTCTTTCATTTCTTCTTCCAAGTTCATATTTACCAACAATTCCTTCCTCAGGTTCTTCACCCACAATCGCGTCCCAGTTCCCCATGGCAACCAGGTTTTCATCTCCCTTAACATTTCTCATCGCATTACTTATTTCTTCGTACATTTCGCCAATGGCTGCATCATCTTCTTTGGATGTTGGCATGTATATTTGTATTATCACAGTGTCCTTTGGTTTAGTTTCGAGTCTGACTAGTATTATTTGAGAGCTATATTGCACGTATCCCTTGACACGTGACCCATAGTTTTTCCTCAAAATTATTCCAACTCCTTCCAATCCTGATTTATCTTGGTTAGTTTCGCTGTTGATGACTGTGTATTCTCCAGACCTGAAATCACCTGGTTGGGGCCATCCCATCTCCGATATGCCTAGGATATCGATTTGCAGACGTTGCATTTCTACATTTTCTAGCTTGCTACACTGAAGCAGTGTTCTCGCATTCCAAGTGGCTATGTTAAAATTGAAATTCTGCTCCTTCACATTGTCTGCATCTTTTGCAGTCCCCACACGGAGATTCGACTGGGGGCTATTTTATCTCCGGAAAATTCTACTAGAACATCTAATCTACGCCCTTTCTTCTCAGTGTGCAAAATGTTGATATCGTGAACAGCTTTAGGCGAGTAACCTGTAATCAGAAGGTGGTTGGCAAAAGACGAATTTTTTCTTAAAAGATGTTCTTTGCTTTTAAAGGCCCGTCTTGGTTGTCCTGTGTAGTAAGAAGAGCAAGTGTCGCAAAGAATCTTATAGACGCCAGAGTTTTTGGAAGGGGAACGGGTCGATTTCAAATTATGAATAAAAAAAATTTTCAATCTATTATTGGTTGAATAGGCGACGTTACAGTTGTATTTATTACGAAGAAGGCGTTGAATCTGATAGTTGATGGGCCTCAAGAAAAAAATAGAAAGAAAACTTCTTCTTTTTACGTATGTTATCCTGTAAGGCAGGTTCATATTCGTTATTAACTGCTATCGTTTTGGCTAAATTGATTCCTTGCTCGAATTTTTCTTTAGAGAGTGGGATAGAAGTAGCTCTGTGAATATCAGAGTGAAAGAAAGCGTTCTTATGAGATTGTGGGTGCATGGAAGACGCAGGTACCATTTGATCGGTATATTTTACAGAATAACTTTTAAAATTAGGTGAACTGATAATGTATGGAATGAGGAGGTTGTCAGGAAAATCGACGAGCAAAGGAATATATGAACCCACGACAAGAAGATGGAACACGATGTTAAAAGGTCAGGGAATAACTTCCATGGTACTTCAGGGAGCTGTAGAGTGCAAAAATTGTAGAGGAAGACAGAGATTGGAATACAACCAGCAAATAACTGAGGACGTAGGTTGCAAGTATTGCTCTGAGATGAAGAGGTTAACACAGGAGAGGAATTCGTGGCGGGCTGCATGAAATAGGTCAGAAAAATGTTCTCCCTCATATAGGCCTTCAGTGTTAATGTTACTACCCTTGCTTTCAATTTCACCGAAGGTGCGTCCGGCCATTTTAATTTAGGTTTTCCGTGATTTTGCCGGCCGCGGTGGTCTCGCGGTTCTAGGCGCGCAGTCCGGAACCGTGCGACTGCTACGGTCGCAGGTTCGAATCCTGCCTCGGGCATGGATGTGTGTGACGTCCTTAGGTTAGTTAGGTTTAAGTAATTCTAAGTTCTAGGGGACTGATGACCACAGCAGTTGAGTCCCATAGTGTGCTCAGAGCCATTTCCGTGATTTCCCTAAATCGCTCGAGGAAAATGCCGGGATGGTTCCTTTGCAAGGGCACGGCCGACTTCCTTCCCAATCGTTCCCTAATCCGATGAGACCGATGATCTCGCTGTCTGGTCTCCTTCCCCAAACAACTCAACTCGCCGAAGGTTGTTTTGACTTACCTATATGGTGGATGAGTCCTTCTGACAATCATGTCTTTTTCGATTTCTTCACGTTTTTCCTGCAGCCATTTCGCATTAGCTTTCCTTTAGTTCCTATTTATGTCATTCCTCAGCCACTAGTGTTTCATTATTCCTCAATTTTGCTGAAAATTTTTGTACTTCTTTCTTCCATCGGATGAGATATTTCTTATGTTACCCATGATTTCTTCGCAGTTATCTTCTGCGTACCTGTGTTTTTCTTTCCAGTTCAGTGAATACCGTTTTTGGAGATGTGTGTTGCTCTTCAATTGTACTGCCTACTGGGCTATTCCTTATTTCTGTATCTACAGCCTTAAAGAGCTTCAAGTGTAATTCGTCATTCCTTAGTACTTCTATATGCCACTTCTTTCGTTTTGATTCTTCCTGACTGATGTCTTAAACTTCAGCCTACTCTTCATCACTACCGTATTGTAATCTGAGTCTATATCTGGTCCTGGGTACCCATTACAGTCCAATATCTGATTTCGGAGTCTCTGTTCGATCATGATGTAATCTAACTCAAATCTTCCCGTATCATCTGGCCTTTTTGAAGTATACCTCCTCCTCTTGTGCTTCTTTAATAGAATATTCTGTATTACTAGCTGAAATTTATTGCAGGACTCAGTTAGTCTTTCTCTGCTCTTATTCCTTGGCCTAAGCCCATATTCTCTTGTAACCTTTTCTTCTAATCCTTCTCCTACGCTGCTGCTGTTGATATTGCCCTAAACTCATGCAACCACAATTCCTTGTCTTTTTTTCAATTTCGCTGCACTGACCCCTACTACATCTAGATTCAGTCATTGCGCTTCCGTTTTCAGGTTTTCTAGCTTCCTTACCATGTTCAAGCTTCTGACATTCCACGCCCCGACTAATAGAACGTTATCCTTTCGTAGTTTATACCATTTTTTTTCTCATGGTCACCTCCCCCTTTAGAGCCGACTGCGAGACATCCGACTAGGGGACTATTCCGGAATTAGCCGATGGAGAGATCATCATGACACTTTTTCAATTTCGCAATATGTCCTGTGGATATACGTTGTGTGTCTTTAATGCAGCCGGCCGCTGTGGCCGAGCGTTTCTAGGCGCTTCAGTCCAGAACCACACTGCTGCTACGGTCGCCGGTTCCAAATCCTGCCTCGGGCATGCATGTGTGAGATGTCTTTAGGTTAGTTAGGTTTAAGTAGTTCTAAGTTCAAGGGGACTTATGACCTCAGATGTTAAGTCCCATAGTGCTTAGTGCCATATGAACCATTTGAATCGATAATGCAGTGGTTTCCAGTGGCCTAGCGTGAGGAGAGACTTAGAGACTCATTCTCTCCTACATTCGTGCTTAAAAAAGATGCAATAGTAATTCATAACAGAAATATAAACAACTTTCTACTAAGAGCACTAAATGTGCGAAGACATCAGTTTTGTAGCCCGCGCCGCACCCTGAGTATTGGTGTGTCTGCCTGCTTGATACTCGCCTGCTCCCAGTCTCTGCCTCTCTTCCCTTACCTGGCTGTGTGCGCCTGCGCTTTAGTGGCATTCTCGGCTCCCCTCCACTTTCCCTCATCCACGAAGGCCGGTGCGCTGCACTTGTTAGCAGGTATCGAGACCGGTCTCTGCCACTCCTATGCTGGCTTTTAACACGGAAGTGAACACTCGCACGGTTTGTGTTCATGGTCATTCTTCTGTGAGTTTTGCGCATATTTTCGTTGTGTCGCCAACGTGTGTGAGCCAGCAACTGAACACCTTATAGAATTTTTATTAAAAACGCCTTTTTCTACATTAACGTACGAAGAAAAGTGCTGCGAATTGAAGAACAAACGACATACTCCTATACTCAGTATAGTTTTAAGTGAAGCCAAACAAAAACGCACTTTTCAGACGGCCTGGTACGAAAAGTATGCTTGGCTGACTGCGAATGCAGTTAACAACAGATTATATTGTTATTTATGTCTTCTGTTTGGTGGTGAAAAGGAATGATGCAATGAGGGCATTTGTACAATTAAGAATTTTGACAGGAAAGCACAAAAGCATCAGATATCAAAACGTCACCTGCAGAACAAAGAATCATTTCAGTTATTGGCCAAAAGTAGAATGAGCACGCCCTTTCTGAAGGCGCTCGCCTGACAGCAATAAAATACAACAAACAAGTTGCATCCAGCAGGAGAGTATTGGCTCATTCAGGTAATTGTATTTCTTTGTAAACAAGAGCTAGCCTTTCGCGGCCATCGAGAAGACAAATCCTCCAGCTCAAAGGTAACTATCTGTTGGATTTATTAGCTCAAGGAGACCATCTGTCATCATCTTCAACCTTTAAAGGAAATTCCCCAGATATACAGAATGATGTAATAGAAATGATAACTCTGGAAGTTAGTGAGAAAATAAAATCTGAAATTCAGAACTGCAATTTCATTTCGATTCAGGCTGATGAAACATTAGACGTGTCATGCAAGAGGCAAATGAGTATAGCATTAAGGAATTGTATTGCACACAAAACTGAAGAAAGATTAGTTGGATTTTACGATGTTTCTGGAGATAAAACTGCTGAAGGTTTGTCAAACATTATTCTTGCAGTATTGAAAGAATGGAATGTTGAAGGAAAAGTGGTTAGTCAAACATATGATGGCGCTTCATTAATGGCGGGCAGAGAAAGAGGACTACAACAATTGCCGAAGCAGTTCTGTTCCTATGCGCTGTTTATTCATTGTTACGCACACCAACTCACTTTGGTACTGCTACATCCCTCCAAAAGCATACAAGTACGCATGTTTGTAAGTGAGCTTACTGTATTCCATTCGTTTTTCAGCAAATCATCAAAACGAACTGTACTGCTAACTGAGAAAGGATTTAAATTGCCACATGCAAGCAACACTCGCTGGAACTTTCGTCCAAGGCAGTTTCAACAACATCTAGTCATTTCTTACGGCTATATAGTGTTTTTAATTATATATTTGATGATACAGACTCTCAGTGGGACCCAGAATCCTTGAGCTGTGCTGTGGGAATGAAATGACGGATGGATGGATGGATGATCCTACGTTTGTCTGATTGCTTTGCTTCTACCGAGGGTGCTTTGTTTATGTTGATCGAGATGATCTTCAGTCAAAATCTGTCAGTATAACTGCTTGCCACGACGAAATAAGAACTGTTTTGAGAAACTTACGAAAGTTAAGAACGGAGACATTCGTTGATGAATGCATTAAATGCACCTTGTGTTTCAATGGCAACTTATCATTCTGTGACAGTCAAAAGACATCTCTCAGGGCAACAACTTACGAGATACTGGATTTGCAAATTGTTCAGATGGAAAGAAGGTTTCAAGACGTTCCCCAAATTCAATTTGTTGAACTTTTGAGCGAAAAGTGTTTCCCGAACTATCAAAAAGAATTGCCAGAGCTGAACAGCTTCAATTATTAGAACAGTACCCATTTTTCAAACAAGAACAACTTGAAAATGAACTGTGTAACATATACGCTGATGAGAAAAAACACTTATCTCCAAGAATATTCTTTAGACTCCGTTTATGAAGAAGCTACGAAGTTCCTGCTTTTGGTTTTGATCCTACCCACAACTACAGCAAGCAGTGAACGAAGCATGAGTACTCTTAAACGAGTGAACAATTATTCAAGGAATTCGATGTCCAGCATTTGGCTGTCGTGTTTGAGCACGTTAGCAATAGAAAAGCGACTACTTGGAGAGCTATCCAGTGATTAGATCTTTGTAGACCGGCTTATAGAGTTATTCGTGGAAAGAAAAGACAGGCGCATTGCACTTGTGTACAAGAAAATATAAGTGCTTCTTCTCTTTCTGCTGGAGTTATGCTGTACATTTAAAAGGATTCACGCTTTATCAAGGTCCGCGTCACTTTCCATTTTTAACAAGGCATAACGTCTGAGAAAGAAAAGAAATAATAATAATAACTAACTTATTCAAGAAACGATGACAGATTTGTATATGTTACATTGCATTTAGGAACGTTCGGGTAAATGAACATGTATCAATAATTACAGATTTCTGTACATGTATATATACGTTTGGATGTAGCTGTATTGCGTTGATGTACTGGTGGATATTGTGAGGTATGACTCCTGTAGTTGATAGTATAATTGGTATAAGGTCAACTTTATCCTGATGCCACATGTTCTTGACTTCCTCAGCCAGTTAGATGTATTTTTCAATTTTTTCCTCCTGTTTTCTTCTGTATATTTGTTGTATTGGGTATGGATATTTCGATTAGTTGTGTTAATTTCTTCTTTGTATTGGTGAGTATGATGTCAGGTTTGTTATGTGGTGTTGTTTTATCTGTTATAATGGTTCTGTTCCAGTATAATTTGTATTCCTCATTCTCCAGTACATTTTGTGGTGCCTACTTGTATGTGGGAACGTGTTGTTTTATTAGTTTATGTTGTATGGCAGGTTGTTGAGGAATTATTTTTGCTACATTGTCATGTCTTCTGGGCTATTCTGTATTTTCTAGTATTGTACACCCGCTACTGTTTCTATTTGTTGTTTTCAAAGTCTGCATTATTATTATTATTATTATTATTATTATTATTATTATTATTAATTATTATTAGTGGCGGTGATAGTGGTAGCGTTGTTGTCTTATTTGATGCATTTTGTTTCATTTCTTTAAATTATTGTTTATTGTGCTGTTTTGTCTCCCTGTAGTAACTGCAGAGGCTCCCCAACCTTTACAACCACGCTACGCCACTGGTGGTTTCCATTTCCTTCTGAATGCACATGCCGTTGATGTCGTCTGAATAGGGCCTCCCGTCGGGTAGACCGTTCGCCTGGTGCAAGTCTTTCGATCTGACACCACTTCGGCGACATACGCGTCGATGGGGATGGAATAATTATGATTAGTACAACACAACACCCAGTCCCTGAGCGGAGAAAATCTCCGAGCCAGCCGGGAATCGAACCTGGGCCCTTAGGTGTGACATTCCGTCTCGCTGACCACTCAGCCACCGGGGCCGTCAAGCCGTTGATCATTGCTCACTCTTCCGCCTTTAGGAGCAGTTTCCCACCCCAACGCAAGAGAGTGCCCTGAGCTTCTGCCCGCTCATCCGCCCTCTTTGACAAGGCCGTTGGCAGAATGAGGGTGACTTCTTATGCCGGAAGTCTTCGGCCGCCAATACTGATTATTAATCAGACATTAAGAGAGGGCGGGTTTTGAACCAGGGACCGAAGACCATCATGGTTTCATAGGTAACTGCAAAAATTTTTCGTTGAAGGTGTTGCTCGTCTTGGCTAACAGTGAGAAAAATGTATTAACAGTTATAGTGATTATTTTTGTTTGGTCAGATATCGATTTTTAGTTACTAATTAATATCAATTGTTAATCACCACTTTTAAAATCACATACCGAACTAGTACACGTAGATTATGGACCAGTGTTCGTTTTATTTATTTATTTTATTTATGCATTTATTTAAATGGAAAGATTAGGGCCTTCAGGCCCTCTCTTACACCTACCTGGCATAGTCAGACTGAACGAATTTCAGTTTCTACAGAACATTAAGAACATATAACGTGTTATACAGTATTAATGTCAAAGAAAAAAATAGGGATAGTAACAGTAGTACAATGATATTTATAACAATCAAAAAATAATTATAACAATCAAGAATAATAATAATAATAATAATAATAGTAATGACTATGTATATGAAAGTAAACATAGTTTTTTTTTATGGATGTCAGTCCTATTGCTGGACGAGAATTTTCTCGTTATGTTCTTGCAGCTTGTGAGTTATTCTCATCGAGCAGAGACATAAGACGATAGAATGGGGTGAAAAAGATATAGAAGAGGTAGCTAGGTTAGAGGAAGAGAAATAGAATGGTAAAATTCGAAGCTCTGATGGAGAGGAACAAGAAAGAGATGAGAGGGGCACAACAATGGTGGCTATACCGTCCCTAATATGTAAGTTTTGAGTTCCCTCTTGAATGTTGAGTGGTTCTGGATGAGACGCAGATCACAGGGGAGCGCGTTCCATAGTCGCATGGCTGAGATGGAGAATACCACGTAGAAAGATTTTGTATTATGTAAAGGTACAGCCAAGATGCTAGACGTATCCGATCTGGTGTTGCGATTGTGGAATGATGATAGGTGTTTAATGTGAGAAGATAAGTATTGGGGGCACCAGTGGCTAAGAAATCGATGAAGTAAGCACATCGTGTGGAGATCGCGTGCCTTATGTGGGCGTATCCAATCTAGCTGGGAGTATAAAGGACTGATATGATCATACAACCGAATATTGCACACGTATCTAACGCAAACATTCATCACTAGCTCGAGGCATCTAGAATTTTCACTATTTCTGCCGTGTTGAACTACATCACAGTACTAAAGATTAGGCAAGACTAGTGCTTGGACTAATTTTTGTTTAACATGGGTTGGAAATATTTTTCTAAATTTTTAGATTGCGTGTAGGGAGGACAGTGATTTTCGGCAAGCTGTGACTGTTTTTTCGTCCCATCCAAGATTATTCCAAGGTATTTTACTTATTTTGTTGTGGTAGTTGGGTACCATTGAGCAGTATTTGAGGGACTCTTTTGTTAAAGTACCGGCTGATTAACTTTGGATGAGATACAAGAATGACCTGGGATTTCTTGGGGTTTAGTTTCAGACCTAGGTTCTGCGCCCCTCGAGAAACAGAGCAAAGATCTGCGTTCATACTCGCTACTGCGTCAGCAATGTTCTTGGGGCTTGCACTTACGTATAGTTGGATATCGTCGGCATATAGATGGTAGTTGCAGGAGTGAATCACTGAAGAAATATCATTAATGTACAGTGAGAAGAGTAATGGACCAAGGACGGAGCCTTGGGGAACTCTTTTTCCATGATGACTTCTCCGACCCACAAATGACTTGTTGACTTCTGTTTTTGAGGTACCAGTGTATTGCGCTGTTTGAGAAATTCAGCTGTTTCATTTTAATTAGTAATACATCAATGTCAACTTATTCATGGAAATTGTGACACTGCTTGGTATGGTGTTCTGTCACAGGAATAAGTCTGATAATTCCAATAATCCACCAGACTGTTCCAACTTGAAAAGAATAAAACAAAAGTCAGAGCGGATACAATGTTGCTTCGCCACTTTTATACCTACCTGGAGACAAAAACAAAATACTGACTGTTTCCCCACTTGATGTGTTGTCTTCTATTGTCTTCTATCTGCAGTCAGTTCCTGTTTTCTAAAGTATTTTGGAAACTGTCGTTGAACATCCACGCCAACACCTGAAAATAGAAGCACACTCCATCTCTGTATTCAGTGTGCTGTCTCCGAATTAATTTTTTTCGATAAAGTCTTATGAAGACCCTCAGGCGAGCTAAGGAACAATGCTTTGAGACTTCACTACAACTGTAATGATAAAAGGCTTCAAATGTTACGTCCTCTTCACCCTCAGCTGGTCAATATATAGTGTGCAATGACCAGTCACGGAATGGTTCAAATGGCTCTGAGCACTATGGGACTTAACATCTGAGGTCATCAGTCTCCTAGAACGTAGAACTACTTAAACCTAACTAACCTAATGACATCACACACATCCATGCCCGAGGCAGGATTCGAACCTGCGACCGCAGCGGTCACGCTGTTCCAGACTGAAGTGCCTAGAACCGCACGGATACACCCGCCGGCAGTCATGGAATAATCAGTGCAATATTCCTTAATGGCACGGCGATTACTGAATGGTACGTCAAGGATTTTGGTAGATTTTTTCATCCTCATGTATTAACGTTTACATGTTGAATAAAATGTGTGCACTCCGTAGTTTGCAACTGGTTTACGTTTTTCCTTTTCTTCTTTTTTTCCATATACAGAGGGGTCTAAAAAATGTATCGGCTGTTTAAAAGTCCATAACTTGCAAACTAATTGACAGAGTTGTCTCTTTTTTGGTGAAAGTGTAGCTTAAAGTCCAACTTAAAGAAATCACTGTAGGTGTTCGAAACTGTCGCCATTAACATCCACACACGAACGATGCCACCGAACTGCAGCACGAACTACTGACTGCAACGTGTTCAGTTGGATATCTGCACATGAATGTGAAACGTCCCCTTAGAAAAATTGCACAATACTGTGCTTAAACTGACACACAACATTTTTTAGCGCAACGCAATCTGACTTTCAGTAATCCCTACAAGAGAATGGACCTGACTAAATTAACCTATACGTTTCACAAATTACTTACCTCACAAAAATCTTCGTTACTCGAACTACTGCAATACAGCGAGCGCCACTACTGCCAGCTAACTAAAAGATTCAAACTACTGAAGGCACTAACTACTGATAGGCATAGTTAGCAAATGAAAGATTTTGATAGAGAACAAACAGTGTATTTACCTTAATAGTCATCAAAAGTCATAATATATATAGCAGTTCATGACATCCAGTCTTACAAATTTCAAAACTCCGCCATCTCTCTCCCCACATCCACCACTGCTGGCGGCTCACCCCCAACTGCGCAACGCTACGCGCTGTTAACATCCAGCTGCCCAACACTACAATGGCGAGTATTACAACAATGCCAAATAGCCACAGACTGATCTTCATACAGAGCGCTACGTGGCGGTACCAATAAAAAAACCTAAACAGCCTGCTTACAAATGTACAATGGATTTTCGAAGTTCATCCAATGTGCGTGGCTTTTGTCGATAAACGACGTCCTTTAGTGTTCCCCACAGGTAAAATTCCAGGGGAGTTCGGTCTGGGGAACGTGGTGGATACTCCACAGCACCTCTACAGCCTATCCATCTTCCTGGTAGATCTTCGTCGAGATACGCCATAACACGATTTTGGTAGTGGGCTAGTTGAAAGTAACCTCTTCCGTCTCCATACAAGTCTCGGATGGCAGGTGAAATGGGTGTCTGAAGCTTCTGAAGCTGCACTTCACCGGTAACTGTGCTGTCCAAGAAGAATGGCCCCATCAAGCCCCGTTAAGACAAACCACACCACACATTTATCCTGACAAATTCATGGCTTTGTCTACATGGACGTTCGAATTTTCGGCGGCCCAGTAGATGCAGTTGTGGCGATTTACTGTACCGTTGAGTTTGAACTGTGTCTCATCAGATCACACAATCATCACTGCAAACTCTTTATCGTTGCGCACCATGTTAGTCAATCACTCGCAGTACTCCGTTCTACGATCTGGGTCGTCCTCGTTCATTGCGTGGGATGTAGCACTTCCACTTTGCTGTCTTCAAAATTCGCCGAACACTTGAGCGAATCACTCCAGTTTCACGGGCACACTGTCTCACAGACATGTGTGGTGAGCGAGTGAGTTGTTGTAACACACGACGGGAGTTAGCTGGACTCGTTACTGTTACAGGTCGTCCAGATCGTTGTTTGTGTACACCTTCAACACAGCCTTCGACTTCAAACTTGTCTCGAATGCGACGAATCTTTAAATGTGTCGGTGGCTCTGTTTGATATTCATTTCACCATTGCCGTTGAACCTCATTAATGTTTTCGTACTTGAAATACCACTTCAAAACTGACTTCCCTTCATCGAATGTAAGCCTTGCGCCAGCCATGTTTACTCGAGTAACAAGGTGCAACTAAGAACAAAACACTGAGTATCTGGCGACTGTCATCTGACAAAACAAAACAACGCAATACAACGCTTGTGTGGCGATTCACGGAACTACAAACTATTACACTACCAAAGATGAGACAACTCCGTCAATTACTTTGACAGTTATGGACATTTAAAAGTGGACACATTTTTTTGGACATCTCTGTAGTCCAATATTTGTCACCCTGTACCTCAAACGACACAAATTTGTGCTTTACACAAGCCTTTGTAAGGTGCTCCGGGACCACGCATCCAAAGTGAAATTTAAAGGAACATTTCGATGTATAATGCTCACTGTAACAAATATTTCGGTTAATTGAATTTCAAAAGGACACTTAATTTTGTGAGGAAGAATATAATTATAAATTTTGCTATTATAAATGATTATTCAAAGAGTGTGGAATACTATCTGTGGCGGAGGATGTGAAAATCGCCACAGAAGAAACAATATGTAATCAAAATGACAAAGACTGTACAAGAATTAGTTAAGATATAAATAAGCAATATATTGTAACAGAATCGCTTGTCTTCTGCACGGACTGAATGGGAGAGGAACCCGTGACGTTGCGTTCTGCTGTTACGTAGTCTTCATTTGTCATAAGTCGATGATCGACGCCATTTGTAGCTGGGATTGTAAAAGGTATGTAAAGATTTTAATTGTTTCTGTTAAAATATATTTATCTAGCAAAATCTGTTTGTCACAATTATTTCAAAGTTCGCACCGGACGTTACCCATTTTATTTAAGAAATTTCAGCATTTTATTGGACATCGCTGGCGTTGCGGAGCTGCATCGCGAACGAGCAGTCTACAGCAGCGGCAGAGTTACATATACGATTGCAATAACGACCACATCCTAAAAAGGGTAAAGGAAAATAATAAAAGGGTTTTTTTTCACAGCATTCCAGACGCAGAATAAAAAGAGATAGGGTGAAGTGGGGTAAGTGTAACCATGGGGTTAGTGTAACCACGGCTTACGGTGCCTTGTTGTTGTTGTTGTTGTCTTCAGTCCTGAGACTGGTTTGATGCAGCTCTCCATGCTACTCTATCCTGTGCAAGCTGCTTCATTTCCCAGTACCTACTGCAACCTACATCCTTCTGAATCTGCTTAGTGTACTCATCTCTCGGTCTCCCTCTACGATTTTTACCCTCCACTACGGTGCCTTAAAGAAGCTGTATTTTTACCTCTGACCAATCACACATATTAATTTACTCCTTTCTTTGTTATATTTAACCATAAGTTGTCGAATCTGACAAATTGGTAATTATTTTTTGGACTTGAATTGACGTCTACATTTTCACTCTGCGAGTGAGTGACATGCTCCGAATTTGGTGGTCTGTCAATTTTGCAGTTTTAAAGATAACTGCCCAATTTTTTTGTTACAAACTAACTTTTGGATGAAAATTTCAAATATGAGATTCATTTTATTCTACTGATAAAACTTTTGATATGCCAGGCATGATTACACTTACCCTAACTTTTTCCCATGTGGGGCAAGTGTAATCAACAGGCTGGGGAAAGTGTAACCAAGGGGGGGGGGGGGGGGTGGATTTCTAAGCCTACTGAGTTTGTGTGAGGTACATTTTATTTTTTATTTAAGTCTATTATATTTTTAAACCACATTTCATTTTATGAAATATGACACAGCCCAACAGTGAAGTCCCACTGATAAAACAAAATAAGAAAAGGATTCCACCAGGAGCTGAAGTTACCACTTTTCAAGATGCCATCTATAAAGAAAAAGATTTTAAAGGAAACAAGAATAATAAGGAGAAAGCAAAACGAAAAAGCATTATCGACATAGAAAAGGGCTTGGTAATAAAAAGTAAATCTTCCAAACAAAGTGCTGTTACTTTATCCAAAATGGCATCTCGAAATGTTGTGGAAAAAAATCCATGAGTGCCCATGTGGGTAACAAGAAAAAAAGACTGGAAGTTGAATCAACAAGTGAAGAAAGTGAAACTGAAGGAGGCCTATATTTAATAAGTAGTGATGAAGAAAAAGGGACCATAATAACACTGGTTGATATCAGGAAAGAAATGATAAACTGTGAAGAAGAAAGAGACAAACATTTTTGAAGCCAAAGATAAAATTACAGTTGGAAACTACGTTCTCGTAGCTTTTGCAACAAAATGTAAGAAAGTTCATTTTATTGGCCAAGTTACCAAAATTTGTGATTTAGGAGATCCCAAAGTGATTTTCCTCAGATGCAAAAATAAGACAAAGCATTGGCACCACATTCTACTGGCCTGATAGAAGAGATGAGTTCCATCCTCTGATGTCATTTCAGTGCTACCTGAGCCTACTTTGAGTCGCAGGGGAGACCTGACATTTGGTGTTACATTTAAATTCATACAACATTCAGTGACTAAATAATAGTTAGGGCCTAGGTGTGAATATAAGCTGAATTAGGGCAGTTTAGCATTAAACACAAATTGCCGACAACTTTAACACAATTACCATCTAGTATCTCTTGATACTAGATATTTTATTATTTTTGTTAAATTGCCTACTAAAGAAAAAATATTACTTTTGTAGAATTTAAACTAATAAATTACTGGCCTAAAACAAAAATAAATCATTTATGAAGCATTCTGTTTCAGTGTTTTATGGTTTAGGCTAACACTTATTTTTTAGTTTAGCTAACATTTTCTGTGTATTTTATAATATACAAAGAGGCGTGTGCAAAAAAGTTCATATCTCGAGTAAAATTTAAGATATTTTAATGATGTAAAAATCCTCAAATTCAGTAAAAATTGGGTAATCAGGTCACGTACCCCAAGTCTCTTTTATAATGCTCTATATGGGTACAACAATGCGAGGTTACACTTGCCCCGAACCATGGGGCAAGTGTAGCCTCACACCACAAAATTTTGAAAACAATTAATTGACCATATAATTTATTTTTTCAAAAACAAAATGTAGATTGTTTAAAAGTCAATAAGTCAAACTTTAAGCATGAGAAATTTCAAAATCATATCTTCAATAACAAGTTGGCAATTTGGTGTCGAAGTTGAACTATGCCAAAACGTGGTTACACTTACCCCACTTCACCCTAGAAGGTTTTATCTTGTGCAAAAAAATGGTTCAAATGGCTCTGAGTACTATGGGACTTAACGTCTGAGGGCATCAGTCCCCTAGAATTTAGAACTACTTAAACCAAGCTAACCTAAGGACACCACACACATCCATGCCCCAGGCAGGATTCGAACCTGCGACCGTACTGGTCGCGTGGTTCCAGACTGTAGCGGCTAGAGCCGCTCGGCCACTCCGGCCGGCTATCTTGTGCTCTCACAGGTGGATAAAAGCTGCAATTTTCATTCAAAAAAAATGATAAATTCTGAACATATCGTAAAGTGTATTTAAAACTGGATAATTTTCATGAGAGCTTAGCAATATAAAAAAAGAAAACGTTTTCATATAGTAATGATAGTCTTATGCTTCAAAGCTAGTCGGGGTATATCCAGTTAAACAAAAATCCACTGCAACATGAAAATGCTTGCTAAGTTCGATGGACAATAATATTTTCATTCTTGCACAAACAGATTTAGTACTCGAATAAAAGTAAAACGAATAATTATTTTGGAATATTCAAAGAAATTCATTTTTATTAAGCTGCAACAGAATATTTCATACGTAAAGTAATAATCACAGATGAAAAATTTATTGCAACCTTTCATTTCTCATGTCCATACATGTATATATTGAGTTCAATCTCAGCTGCTTCCCAATCAAATTAAACGCAAAAAGCAAAGAAAGTTTAAAACCAGACGCTCAACTCCCGAATAATTGAAACAGGCAGATTCGCATTAAACCTTCAACGAAAAATATCTGTGATGAGTGGCTCTCGACCTTGTGGTGGGTGCAAAAAAAAGTAATGGCGGTATTCCTCAACGAGCAGTTCAAAAAGATTTAGAGACACACATGTGAAGAAGCGGGAGAGACAAATATTTTCGGAAGAACTTCTTAAATTTAGATAGATTCAGAGGCGAAAGCATTAAGACAAGAGGTTGAAACGTCCCCTTAGAAAAATTATAAAAGAATGTGCTTAAACTGACACACAATATTTTTAGGACAACGCAATCTGACTTTTAATACTCCCTACAAAAGAATGGCCCTGACTAACAATAACCATGAATCACTTACCTCACAAAAATCTTCGTTACACAAACTACTGCAACACAGCGAGCGCCAATACTGCCAGTCTTACAAACTTACTGTCTATGATGGACACACGTATAGATAACCCGCTCTCAAAACTCCGCCATCTCTCTCACCACATCCACCACTACTGACGGCTCACCTCCAACTGCGCAACGCTACGCGCTGTTACAGCCAACTGCCCAACACTACAATAGCGAATATCACTCCAACCATGCAAACCAACCACAGCCTTCACACAGCACAGTCAGTGATTTTCATATAGGGCGCTACATGACGTTACCAACATAAAAACCTAAACAACCTACTTACAAGGTGTCAAGTGGTATGAAGGAAGGAGAAACAGATACGGTAAAGAGGTGAAAGAATTTTGTAGGAGAAGAGCAAATGAGGGGACATTGGAAATATCGAGAGGCCCCTGGTCCGTCAACGCCGAAGCCAAAACAAACACCTGACAGAGCGCCGGTAATGACGAGTGTAGAGCCACGCCGCAGACACGAGAACGCGCCTGCAGCACTTAAGGCCTGCAGGGCCTCCATTTCTGTGGCGGAGAGTGGCGGGCAGCGCGCCTAATACCCAAATAATTGCCTCCCTCTAATGAGAACCCGCTCTGGCGCGCGCGATTTAGCAGGGACCCGTTGCAAATGCGGGCAGGCGAACACACTGCTAAGACAACACGTGTTAGCTTCCAGTGTTCCAGGAACACCGACGCCAGCCAGTTTTACATGTTTGCTTACAAACACGTACAGAGGATAGGCAAAAATGTGGAAACAACAGAAACAGAGTACATCACCACGTCTCATACGATGTAAGGAAACATTTGGTGCCGGGCGCGGTGGCCGAGAGGTTCTAGGCGCATCCGTCCGGAACCGCGCCACTGCTACGGTCGCAGGATATGTGTGATGCCCTTAGGTTAGGCAGATTTAAGTAGTTCTAAGTTCTAGGGGACTGATGACCTCAGATGTTAGGTCCCATAGCGCTCAGAGCCATTTGAGGCAAACCTTGGGTATTCAAAACGGTTTCAAGGCGTCTCGGAATAGACAATTGCAGCAAGTGTATGGTTTTCAAGCGATTCTTAGACCATTCTCCTGCAAAATACTACACTACTGGCCACTAAAATTGCTACACCACGAAGATGACGTGCTACAGACGCGAAATTTAACCGACAGGAAGAAGATGCTATGATACGCAAACGATTAGCTTTCCAGAGTATTCACACCAGGTTGGCGCCGGTGGCGACACCTAGAACGTGCTGACTTGAGGAAAGTATCCAACTGATTTCTCACACACGTTGCCTGGTGAAACGTTGTTGTGTTGCCTCGTGCAAGGAGTAGAAATGCGCACAATCACGTTTCCGACTTTGATAAAGCTCGGATTGTACCCTATCGCGATTGCGGTTTATCGTATCGCGACATTGCTGCTCGCGTTGGTTGAGATCCAATGACTGTTATCAGAATATGGAATCGGTGGGTTCAGGAGGGTAATACGGAACGCCGTGCTGGACCCCAACGGCCTCGTATCACTAGCAGTCGAGATAACAGGCACCTAATCCGCTTGGCTGTAACGGATCGTTCAGCCACGTCTCGATCCCTGAGTCAACAAATGGGGACGTTTGCAAGACAACCATCTGCACCAACAGTTCGACGACGTTTGCAGCAGATTGGACTACCAGCTCGTACACCGTGGCTGAGGTTACCCTTGACGCTGCATCACAGACAGGAGCGCCTGCGATGGTGTACTCAACGACGAGCCTGGGTCCAAGAATGGCAAACCATCATTTTTTCGGATGAATACAGGTTCTGCTTAGAACTACATGATGGTCGCATCCGTGTTTGGCGACATCGCGGTGAACGCACATTGGAAGCGTGTATTCGTCATCGCCATACTGACGTATCACCCGGCGTGATGGTATGGGGTGCCATTGGTTACCACTTGTTCGCATTGACGCCACTTTGGACAGTGGACGTTATAGTTCAGTGGCTCTACCCTTCATTCGATCCCTGCGAAACCCTACATTTCAGCAGGATAACGCACCACCGCATGTTGCATGTCCTGTACGGGCCTTTCTGGACACAGAAAATGTTCGACTGCTGCCCCAGCCAGCACATTCTTCAGATCTCTCACCAACCGAAAACGTCTGGTCAATGGTGTCCGAGCAACTGGCTCACTGCAATACACTAGTCACTACTCGTGATGAACTGTGGTATCGTGTTGAAGCTGCATAGGCAGCTGTCTGTACCTGTACGCACCATCCAAGCTCTGTTTGACTCAATGTCCAGGCGTACTAAGGCCGTAATTACGGGCAGAGGTGGCCGGTCGGAGTGGCCGAGCGGTTTTATTCGCTGTAGTCAGGAACCACGCGACCGCTGCGGTCGCAGGTTCGAATACTGCCTCGGGCATGGTTGTGTGTCATGTCTTTACTTATGTTTAAGTAGTTCTAAGTTCTAGGGCGACGACCTCAGATGTTAAGTCCCATAGTGCTCAGAGCTATTTGAACCATTTGAACGGCCAAAGGTGGTTGTTCCGGGTATTGATTTCTCAGGATCTATGCACCCAAATTCCGTGAAAATGTAATCACATGTCAGTTCTAGTAAAGTGTATTTGTTCAATGAATACCCGGAATACCCGTTTATCATCTGCGTGTCTTCTTGGTGTAGCAATTTCAATAGCCAATAGTGCAGCAGTTTGAGGTAACAATGATGGAAGTGGGAAGCGATCACGCAACCTTCTCTGCAAAGTAGACCACAAACAGTAATGTTGAGACCATTTGACTCTCGTTGCCAGAGCCACCCTCGGCCCCACGAAACAAGACTCATCGGCAGCAGAATTAGGGAACGAGCAATATACTGTGATCAATCAAAATGACTACATAATGCTACGCAATAATGCCGCCATGCAGAGTAGCCAAGGAAACCACACAGTACCACCACATGGCTTGCTAAATCAATAATGACCCACCACCAGTTTCCTTTTGGCAGAAAGCAGACTGCATGGTAGGCTTGGGATACCATGTGCTGTTGAGGTCTTCAATCCTGAGACTGGTTTGATGCAGCTCTCCGTGCTACTCTATCCTGTGCAAGCTTCTTCATCTCCCAGGATCTACTGCAACCTACATCCTTCTGAATCTGCTTAGTGTATTCATCTCTTGGTCTCCCTCTACGGTTTTTACGCTCCACTCTGCCCTCCAATACTCAATTGGTAATCCCTTGATGCTTCAGAATATGCCCCACCAACCAATCCCTTCTTCCAGTCAAGTTGTGCCACAAACTCCTTCCAAATTCTATTCATTACTTCCTCATTAGTGATGTGATCTACCCATCTAATCTTCAGCATTCTTCTGTAGCACCACATTACGAAAGCTTCTATTCTCTTATGTCTGAGCTATTTATCGTCCACGTTTCACTTCCATACATGGCTACACTCGATACAAATACTTTCAAAAAAGACTTCCTGACAAATCTATACTCAATGTTAACAAATTTCTCTTCTTCAGAAATGCTTTCCTTGCCATTGCCAGTCTACGTTTTATATCCTCTCTACTTCGACCATCATCAGTTATTTTGCTCTCCAAATAGCAAAACTCATTTACTACTTTAAGCCTCTCATTTCCTAATCTAATTCCCGCAGCATCACCTGATTTAATTCGACTACATTCCATTATTCTCGTTTTTCTTTTGTTGATGTTCATCTTATATCCTCCTTTCATTCCGTTCAGCTGCTCTTCCAGGTCCTTTGCTGTCTCTGACAGAGTTACAATGTCATCGGCGAACCTCAAAGTTTTTATTTCTTCTCCATGGATTTTAATTCCAACTCGGAATTTTTCTTTTGTTTCCTTTACTGCTTGCCCGATATACAGATTGAGCAACATCGGGGATAGGCTACAACCCTGTGTCACTCCCTTCCCAACCACTGCTTCCCTTTCATGTACCTCGACTCCTATAACTGCCATCTGGTTTCTGTACAAATTGTAAATAGCCTTTAGTTCCGTGTATTTTACCCCTGCCACCTTCGGAATTTGAAAGACAGTGTTTCAGTCAACAATGCCAAAAACTTTCTTTGAGCCTACAAATGCTAGAAATGTGGATTTGCCTCTCCTTAATCTACTTTCTAAGATAAGTCGTTGGGTAAAAAAAAATCGTTCAAATGGCTCTGAGCACTATGGGGCCTAACAACTGTGGTCATCAGTCCCCTAGAACTTAGAACTACTTAAACCTAACTAACCTAAGGACAACACACACATCCATGCCCGAGGCAGGATTCGAACCTGCGACCGTAGCGGTCACGCGGTTCCAGACTGAAGCGCCTAGAACCGCACGGCCACACCGGCCGGTTCGTAGGGTCAGTTTAGCCTCACGTGTTCAAACATTTCTACGGAATCCAAATTGATCTTCCTCGAGGTCGGCTCCTAGCAGTTTTTCCATTCGTCTGTAAAAAATTCGTGTTACTATTTTGCAACCGCGGCTTATTAAACTGACAGTTCGGTAGTTTTCACATCTGTCAACACCTGTTTTCTTTGCCAGGAGCTGCAAGCAGTGTGAAAGAAGACACTTCAGACCAGATGACGATCTTCCATTGCTCCACAGTCCAAATTACTTGTGGCTTCGGCACGTTTTCCCTGTTAGAACAATTGCATCACTGACTAATAGTTTTAGAATCCTGTTCAGCCTGAAACTACCTGCTTAGCGAGCTAACCTTCTTGTTTTGGTGTCTACAGTGATAGCGAGTGAGCAATCAGCCCTGAACTGACTTTTACAGCTGGCGTCCACTTACTTTTAGTCACAATTCTGTTCAACGACCGTATGTCATGATCACTATAGTTACAGTCCGACGGTGTTGTGACTCAAAAGGTGGTCGACATAAAAATCTCGTGAGTGTGGTACCGCATCATATTGTGAAAAACTACTGCTGGAGAAAAACCAACGTTTCGGCCACGATTGCAGCGGCCTTCTTTCTGGTTGGGTAATCCCCGCAGTAGTTCTATACAATATCGTGCAGTACCATGCACAGAAGCCTTTCATGTCGACTGACTCTGGCCGCAGAAGCCTACGCAATTATACACACATAAAAAAAATGTCCCCTTAACTCCTGTCTGTAGTTCAACCGTGCCTAGGCGGTCAATACCGTGGTTCGATCGCGTCCGCATTGTTACTTTGTGCCAGGAAGCGCTCTCAACAAGGGAAGTGTCCAGGCGTCTCGGAGTGAATGTAAGCGAAGTTGTTCGGACATAGAGGAGTTACAGAGACACAGAAACTGTCGGTGACATGCCTCGCTCACGCCGCCTAAGGGCTACTACTGCAGTGGACGACCGCTACCTACGGATTATGGCTCGGACAAACCTTGACAGCAACGCCACCATGTTGAATAATGCTTTTCGTGTAGCCACAGGACGTCCTGTTGAGACTCAAACTGTGTGCGATGGGCTGCATGATACGCAACTTCACTCCCGACGTCCATGGCGAGGTCCATCTTCGCAACCACGACACCATGTAGCGCGGTACAGATGAGCCCAACAACATGCCGAATGGACCGCTCAAGATTGGCATCACGTTCTCTCCACCGATGAATGTTGCATATGCCTTCAACCAGACAATCGTCGGAGACTTGTTTGCAGGCAACCCGGTTAAGCTGAACGTGTCCAGCGAGTGCAGCAAAGCTGGAGGTTCCCTGCTGCATTCGGGTGGCCGACGTACGCCGCTGGTGGTCATGGAAGGAGCCGTAACGGCTGTACGATACGTGAATGCCATCCCCCGACCGACAGTGCAACCATATCAGCAGCATACTGACGAAGCACTCGTATTCATCGGTCACAATTCGCGCCCCCCATCGTGCACATCTTGTGAATGACTCCCTTCAGGATACGACATCGCTCGAATAGTGTGGCCAGCACGTTCTCCAGAAATGAAGCCTATCGAACATGCCTGGGATAGATTGAAAAGTGCTGTTTATGGACGACGTGACCCACCAACCGCTCTGAATTACCATTGAGAAGTGGGGAAGTCTGGACCAACAGTGCCTTGATGAACTTGTGGGTAGTATGCCACGACGAATACAGGCGTTCATCAATGCAAGAGAGGTACTACTGGGTATTAGAGACACAGATACCGGTGTGTACAGAAATCTGGACCACCACCACTGTAGGTCTTGCTGTATGGTGGTATAACATTCCATGTGAGGTTTTCATGAGCAATAAGAAGGGCGGAAATTATGTTTACCTTGATCTGTATTCCAATTTTCTGTACAGGTTCCGACACTCTCCGAAGCGACGTCATGCAAAACTTTTTTTGATCTGTATATTAACTTTTGCTGCAGGCAATGAGCCGCGGTAAAAAAAAAGTTGCTGTTTCGAAGATCGCGCCGTAGCGCGTTGTGTGAAGCAGTCGCCCTCCGTTTCTGGCTGTTGCGCCGCTGTGGCAATCGCAGCTTTGGTGTCTCCCTCTGGTGGGAAAGCGGAAAGGTTGCCTGTTCACGTGCATTTAAGGGGCTCTATGAGGTCGGCAGTTGGTGAGTCTAGGTCAGCCTCTCGTTCCCAGCTTGCTAGTCTATCTCTCGTCCGCATTGTTAGGTGTTTAGAGTCTGTGTGTCGTTCGGAGTGCTAGTATATCTCTGCCGTTCGGATCAACCTTTATAGCCGACAAAATGAGAGTCTTTCCACTCCGCCACTAAGAGAACTCAGCGAGTGGTCGCCCGGTCGGGGCGAGACAGCAAAGGACTTGAAAGAGCAGTTGAACGGAATGGACAGTGTCTAGAAAGGAGGATATAAGATGAACATCAACAAAAGCAAAACGAGGTTAATGGAATGTAGTCTAATTAAGTCGGGTGATGCTGCGGGTATTAGATTAGGAAACGAGACACTTTAGTAGTAAAGGAGTTTTGCTATCTGGGGAGCAAAATAACATCATGGTCGAAGTAGAGAGGATACAAAATGTAGACTGGCAGCAGCAAGGAAAGCGTTTCTGAAGAAGAGAAATTTGTTAACATCGAGTATAGATTTTAATGGCAGGAAGTCTTTTCTGAAAGTATTTGTATAGAGTGTAGCCATGTATGGAAGTGAATCATGTACCATAAACAGTTTGGACAAGAAGAGAATAGAAGCTTTTGAAATGTGTTGCTACAGAAGAATTCTGAAGATTAGATGGGCAGATAACATAACTAATGAGGAGGTACTGAACAGAATTGGTGAGAAGAGGAATTTGTGGCACAAGTTGGCTAGAAGAGGGTGTCTGTTGGTAGGACATGTCCTGAGGCATCAAGGGATCACAAATTTAATACTGGAGAGCAGCGTGGAGGGAGATGAGGAGATGAAGAAACAAATTAAACTAAGAAGTATGTAGATTGGAATAGTTACTCGGATATAAAGAAGCTTGCACAGGATAGAGTAGCTGCATCAAACTAGTCTCTGAACTGAAGACCACCTAAACAGCAAGTGTCTAATGAAGACTTGTCTGAATAGTCTTTGTAAATATATTTTTCTGGTATGTTCGCTAAGTATTGTGTTTGTATGTTGAGATGCATTTCGTGACAGGGCAGTGGCGCTGTAGCAGCACAGGTGTAGGGTCCATTTCAGATGTGCGCCGGCGAGCAGAGATGTGCGGGGAACATCGTGACTCCCACTGGCGGGCTATCAGGGAGGTTACTGACACCATTCCGCTCCCCTGGGTACTTTTGGTGTTTGTAACGAATGCCGGACATTTGCCACACCGGACATTTGCCACACTTGCCCCTTCGCCAGGTAGCTTGGTGGTGGTGGTGGTTAGTGTTTAACGTCCCGTCGACAACGAGGTCATTAGAGACGGAGGGCAAGCTCGGGTTATGGAAGGATTGGGAAGGAAATCGGCCGTGCCCTTTCAAAGGAACCATCCCGGCATTTGCCTGAAACTATTTAGGGAAATCACGGAAAACCTAAATCAGGATGGCCGGAGACGGGATTGAACCGCCGTCCTCCCGAATACGAGTCCAGTGTCCTAACCACTGCGCAACCTCGCTCGGTAGGTAGCTTGAGTAGCGATCCTTCAAGATAAGGGACGCCCTTCCTCGTACTTCTTCTGTCCACTTTCAAACCGCCGTCTCCACATCTTACTCGATACAACCAGTACGTAATGGACCTTCTTCGACATCTTGGCGAAATACAGAGCTTCTTTTCCGAAATTGAAATATTTATTTGGGAAACGAAAGCAATACCGACGATTATGTCAGTATGTAGTTAGTTCTGCCAAGTATAAATATAGATCCCTCAGTTTGTACGGTAGCTTCCTTTCACGCTTACTGATTGCGATAGAAACAGTCCATCGCCATGGGAGCAACAAGAAAGGGACGATGTAAAGAGAATGCGAATGTAGCCTATGCTAATCATTTCCTTTTGATCACTGCATTTGTGCCTACTTTAATTACTACAACTGTATGCCCAAAAGACAATAAGGAAAGAAGAAATGGAAATGTGAATGTCTGAAAAGAAGAACGACATACTCGATATTAATTTACTCTCTAAAATCCGATATCCCTTGAGGCGACACATTAGTTAATAAAGTGTAACGGGACAATGTTCAAAACATGACTGAAAATACTTTCACTAAATAGAGGCAAGAACATCTATGATTGACATGTCATCTAAAGTCGACATACAATTTTAAAATGTTACAAATAAGGAAATGAAGTAATACGGAATTCTATGCTTGTAACGTACGTTGTTGTTCTACATTGTATAGCTCTGGTATTTACAGGGTCACAGAAAAAGCATCCTACGTTTTGAAGGGAAAAGCCGTAATTGTAACTACAACAGAAACAAGAAGCACAACTTAAGGAAAAATAATGTAATGTGTGTTCCAGCTCACAAGCGACATTGAAGCAGGTAGTTACTGTGTCTTACTATGGGCAGAGGTTATATTCGACAATCGGAATAAATTAATAACTGGCTCCTTTTACCGACCAGCGGTGTCAAATCAAACAGTTGCTGAACAGTTCAAAGAAAACTCTCATCACAAATAGGTATGCTACTCATACAATCATACACTCTTGGAAATGGAAAAAAGATCACATTGACACCGGTGTGTCAGACCCACCATACTTGCTCCGGACACTGCGAGAGGGCTGTACAAGCAATGATCACACGCACGGCATAGCGGACACACCAGGAACCGCGGTGTTGGCCGTCGAATGGCGCAACCTGCGCAGCATTTGTGCACCGCCGCCTTCAGTGTCAGCCAGTTTGCCGCGGCATACGGAGCTCCATCGCAGTCTTTAACACTGGTAGCATGCCGCGACAGCGTGGACGTGAACCGTATGTGCAGTTAACGGACATTGAGCGAGGGCGTATAGTGGGCATGCGGGAGGCCGGGTGGACGTACCGCCGAATTGCTCAACACGTGGGGCGTGAGGTCTCCACAGTACATCGATGTTGTCGCCAGTGGTCGGCGGAAGGTGCAAGTGCCCGTCGACCTGGGACCGGACCGCAGCGACGCACGGATGCACGCCAAGACCGTAGGATCCTACGCAGTGCCGTAGCGGACCGCACCGCCACTTCCCAGCAAGTTAGGGACACTGTTGCTCCTGGGGTATCGGCGAGGACCATTCGCAACCGTCTCCATGAAGCTGGACTACGGTCCCGCACACCGTTAGGCCGTCTTCCGCTCACGCCCGAACATCGTGCAGCCCGCCTCCAGTGGTGTCGCGACAGGCGTGAATGGAGGGACGAATGGAGACGTGTCGTCTTCAGCGATGAGAGTCGCTTCTGCCTTGGTGCCAATAATGGTCGTATGCGTGTTTGGCGCCGTGCAGGTGAGCGCCACAATCAGGACTGCATACGACGGAGGCACACAGGGCCAACACCCGGCATCATGGTGTGGGGAGCGATCTTCTACACTGGCCGTACACCTCTGGTGATCGTCGAGGGGACACTGAATAGTGCACGGTACATCCAAAACGTCATCGAACCCATCGTTCTATTCCTAGACCGGCAAGGGAACTTGCTGTTCCAACAGGACAATGCACATCCGCATGTATCCCGTGCAACCCAACGTGCTCTAGAAGGTGTAAGTCAACTACCCTTGCCAGCAAGATCTCCGGATCTGTCCCCCATTGAGCATGTTTGGGACTGGATGAAGCGTCGTCTCACGCGGTCTGCACGTCCAGCACGAACGCTGGTCCAACTGAGGCGCCAGGTGGAAATGGCATGGCAAGCCGTTCCACAGGACTACATCCAGCATCTCTACGATCGTCTCCATGGGAGAATAGCAGCCTGCATTGCTGCGAAAGGTTGATATACACTGTACTAGTGCCGATATTGTGGATGCTCTGTTGCCTGTGTCTATGTGCCTGTGGTTCTGTCAGTGTGATCATGTGATGTATCTGACCCCAGGAATGTGTCAATAAAGTTTCCCCTTCCTGGGACAATCAATTCACGGTGTTCTTATTTCAATTTCCAGGAGTGTAGTTGGCAGTGACTTCAGTCTACCTTCCGTATGTTGTCAAAAATACATTTTCAGACCCTATTATAGATAGAAAACAACTTGTTCTAAATGCTTTTTTTGAAAATTATTTTGAACAATTACTTTACGAGGCCATTTAGATTGTAATGGTTACGAAAACAGGCTTGACCTGTTAGCCACAAATAATCCTGAGCTTCACGACGGGTACAGGAATTAGTGAACACACAGTCGTGGCGAGGCTCAATTCCGTAACAAAGAAAATCACCAAAACTAAACGCGAAATATATCTATTTATAAAAGTAGCTAAAAATTCGGTTGACGTCTTTCTAAGAGACATTCTCCAATTCTTCCAAATTATGTAAGTGAAGACCATATGTGGCTTTAGTTCAAAGAAATAGCACTAGAGAGATTCATACCAAATAAATTAATAAGAGACAGAACTGATCCCCCATGATTCACAAAACACAACAGAAAGCTGCTGCTGCAGCACCAAAAAAGGAACGTATAATTTAGACGAACGCAAAATCTCCAAGATTGGCGAAGTTTTACTGAGGCTCGAAATTTGGTGCGGATTTCACTGCGAGATGTATTTAATACTTTCCACAACGACAGTCTCTGTAGAAATGTGGCGGAAAATTCAAAGAGATTCTGATCCTATGTTAAGTAAACCAGCAGAAAGGCTCAGTAAGTACCTTTACCGTGCGACAGCGATGAGGAGGAGGAAGGGGAGACAAGGGACCCAACCCTTCGGAGTAGGTAAAACCGTGGCAAATGCCCGGCGTGGCAAATGCCCGGCGTGGCAAATGTCCGCACACTGTTTGTAATGCCATGAGAGCAGCCGTACCTGCGGTCAGTTGTTTCCAAGTGGACCTGGCTGGTGACACTTCACCCGCTGACGAAAGCTCCTGCAAGTTTGACGTTCAGATCTGCCCTCCTTTCTCTTTGTCGTAAGTGTAGCACATATTGGACACTCCCACAAAAGACAACTTATGAGCTATGATCCAGGTGAGCGTCTGTACCTTGGCGTTGTTTACGAATCCGGGCAGTTCCGCAATGACAGTGACGTCAAGAGGAGATGGCCTAGAAATGATGTGCCGGGAAGACTTTTTACAATGGCCCATAGGATGGCGTTGGGGTGATGATCATTATGAAGACAAGAGAATGGTAATGGCTTGCGGCGGTGCGCGACTGTTCCCACCTATTAGCCAGACCGATGATGTGTGTAATTTGAGCGGTGAGTGTCTGCGCCATCAGTTTCTAGCGCTATGAACTTAGTTCACTACAAAATGAAAAAGGCACTTAAAACAATGCCACCACTTTTTTCCAGTGCCTACCTAGAGGGAATAAAGCTTGTCAGCTCGTGAACTTCAGTGCACAGAAATCATGGACACGATTGCAGCCAGCGGTGGTTGTGTAGAACCTCTCAGTTAACTCTTCCCAGTGAAGATAGTGGGTGGTCCATTGAACATTACAAGACGGAAGACTTTCATCATCAGTAATCAGAAACCAGATGGCAGTTACAAGAGTCGAAGGACATGAAAGAGAAGCAGTGGTTGGGAAGGGAGTGAGAAGCGTTGTAGTGTATCCCCGATTTCATTCAATCTGTGTATATTGAGCAAGCAATGCAGGAAACAAAAGAAAAATTCGGAGTAGGAATTAAAATCCATGGAAAAGAAATAAAAACTGAGGTTCGCCGATGACATTGTAATTGTGTCAGAGACAGCAAAGGACTTGGAAGAGCAGTTAAACGGAATGGACAGTGTCTAGAAAGGAGGATATAAGATGAACATCAACAAAAGCAAAACGAGGATAATGGAATGTAGTCGAACCAAGTCAACTGATGCTGCGGGAATTAGATTAGGAAATGAGACACTTAAAGTAGTAGATGAGTTTTCCTATCTCGGGAGCAAAATAACATCATGGTCGAAGTAGAGAGAATACAAAATGTAGACTGGCAATGGCAACGAAAGCGTTTCTGAAGAAGAGAAATTTGTTAACATCGACGATAGATTTAAGTCAGGAAGTCATTTCTGAAAGTGTTTGTATGGAGTAGAGCCATGTATGGAAGTGAAACATGGACGATAAATAGTTTAGACAAGAAGCGAATAGAAGCTTTCGAAATGTGGTGCTACAGAAGAATGCCGAAAATTAGATGATCACATAATTAATAAGGAGGTATTGAATAGAATTGGAGAGAATGGGAGTCTGTGGCAAAACTTGACTAGAAGAAGGGATCGGTTGGTAGGACATGTTCTGAGGCATGAAGGGATCACCAATTTAGTATTGGATGGCAGCGGGGAGGGTAAAAATCGTAGAGGGAGACCAAGAGACGAATACACTAAGCAGATGTAGAAGGATATAGGTTGCAGTAAGTACTGGGAGATTAAGAAGCTTGCACACAACATACACACAACATACTGATACGTGATCTAGTATCCAACCAAATGTACATAATCAGATTATTTTTTATCTTACGTAACAAGGTTCATTTTGTTAGTAAGAATCTTCATAAATATCTTTAGTATTGACGTATCAGGTCCATTCCGTTTTTTTTCTTTTTTTTTACTTTATATAACAAATCTCCTTTGGACCATATTTCACGTCTTGTACAAATTTTGTACTCATTGTGGTTCTGTAAATTTTGTTGTGTTTGATAATACTTGCACTGTTAAAATAATAATAAGTCTTGTGGTGGACCACCAGTGTTGTGGTTCCCTCCTGACTCTGTGTCAGGGTGAACAAAAAAAGGAAATAACATAACTCTCTAGACACTCGTAAAAAGAGTAGCCCTGTAGCATCACTTTGTCGTCCGTCTACCTCTCTGCCTGTGCGACAGTGAAGAACTCTTTTTCTCAGGAATGATTAGACGTATCGAGTTCTAATATCTGAGACATATTAAGGTCTACAGTCCGTTGGCGGTGTAATAATTTTAAGCATCTAAGTCAATTCAGCCATAAAATATGGTCATTTATGTCACATAGTTTGATACTCGATGACGATGTTTGGTTTGTGGGGTGTAATGCCACTTCCTCGGACGAGAAATAAAAATCACCAATTAGGTCCCAATACTACAAAGCTTTCCTCATAAGTCCCAAATTCGAAGAAAAGTGAATAAGCGAACGAAGTTCCATTTATCACTATTATTAGGAAAATAACAAGTAATTAAATCAGGAATCTAAGACTTGACAATTTAACAATCTACGAAAGAAACATTAAATTTCAGTGAAATTAAAATCAAAATCATAATAAATCCCAAAATTAGCATAAATTAACATTCGCAAAGTAGAATCAACGATCCCAAAGAATACTCCGTGTGAGTACTCTTTGGGAATCGTGAGTAATGACTAAGTATAATTCAATGCATTGTATCTACGTTACGAGAGATAGCGGAAGCAGGTCATATATTTGAATGCTCGTACATGTAGGCGCGCTTAGATTGTTTTTTAGATTGAATAATTGCCATCTATTATGACGCAGTAATACGATCTTCCGACTTCAAATATCACGGCATTAGAATTCGAACGGAGGACTTTTACCTACTAGAATAGAGTGAACTTTTAACTTGATAATTTGAATTAAACATTAATTAGTGACTTAGGCAACGAACACTGATAGACAATTTTCATTCATAATAGCCAGTGGTTTATGGAACTTCAGTGGTAGGTCCGAAGCATATAATTTAAATCCCCCCAACACCTGGGAAAGTTTTCTTCTCAAGGCTCGCTTAGGAAGTGACTGATATTGTGCAATAAAACACCCTCTCGTGCCAAGTCGTGCATTGTGATTCAAAATTCTATCAAATTATTGACATGAAACCCCCGTGTAATAATTACGCGCAGCGAAAATATTTGACTGTAGCGCTCGGCGCTTGTGTAGAATCATTGACTCAAATAACAAGCCCATTGTTAACGATTTCTTAGATGCTTGAAATTACGACCAGCTTGAAGGGAATATGTTTTGGATGTGACTGTACTGTTTTTATCATTAATATTGTATCATTAATCAGTTAAACATCGATTATGAACGATTAATTACGATTCTTGGTGAAGTAAATATCTCACGCACGTTGACGTTTCGATTCAGGACTGTCATTTTGGGTAACGTCGTCTTCGTACCTTGATGACGATCTCAACACTCTACCGACTGTCGCCGAGTTTTAGCCGAGGCCAGGTACAAATCAAACCAAATCATCAAGAAGAAGAGGCATTATAGGGGCCACCCATACAAATTTCCAATCCTTACACAGCCACCTTCACAAATGATGATGAAATGATGGTACAACACAAACACCAAGACCGCGGGCGGAGAAAATCGAACCCGGGTCCCTGTGTGTGTGTATTGTGTATTAACAGGGACCTAGAAACGACGGATAGGCTTATCAGCCCACAGGCCCGTCTCATACCATACTAGTGCAGCCCAAATGTTTGCGTGGCAGAGTAATAATGGTACACGCGTACGTGAAGAAACTGCTTGCGCAGCAATCGCCGACATAGTGTAACTGAGGCGGAATAAGGAGAACCAGCTCGCATTCGCCGAGGCAGATGGAAAACTGCCTTAAAAACCATCCACAGGCTGGCCGGCACACCGGACCTCCACACCGATGCGCCGGGCGGATTCGTGCCGGGGACCGGGAAGCCTTCCCGCTCGGGAAGCAGCGTGTTAAGCTTGAAAAAGCTTGAACTGAATGCCAATATGACGCCTCACAAGTCTGTACTGAAGGGAGACGGCGTGCGTGTGACGTAGGTGGCGTTGTGCCATCTCATTGGTCAACGCTCAGACACTCGCTCAGGATATCTGACATGGCACATACTGCTCTGCACGTTCGGAAAGACTCCCGAGCGTGCTATTCCACGCTATGACGTCAGAAACTCGGCACGCTCAACGCCCAACGTTCGGATGTACTGTGCGTGTGCCGACAGCTTTAGACCACGCGGCTAGCCGGGTGGGTCCGGGATCCCGTGATTCAGATCTAGCAACGCCAGCTGCTAGACCACCAGCTGCAGGCATTTTGGCTCTCGAAAACCTACTCATCAAAACCTACAGCATAATTCCTGTTGACCTAGTACAGTGGTTCCTTGCCTTTCTTAGACCATTACCCTGAGTACAATAAGACATTAGCTACCGTCTGTTGCTCAAGCCCTCCCCACGTCCCCCCTCCACCCCCTCCATTCACACATAATCACTAACTTTAATACCTAACTAAACCGTAGAGTGAAAGACTTTTCTTGGAACACTGGACCTTACGGGATACCAATTCGATTCTACACAGAGTACGCGAAAGAACTTGCCCCCCTTCTAACAGCCGTGTACCGCAAGTCTCTAGAGGAAGGTTCCAAATGATTGGAAAAGAGCACAGGTAGTCCCAGTCTTCAAGAAGGGTCGTCGAGCAGATGTGCAAAACTATAGACCTATATCTCTGACGTCGATCTGTTTTAGAATTTTAGAACATGTTTTTTGCTCGCGTATCATGTCGTTTTTGGAAACCCAGAATCTACTCTGAAGGAATCAGCATGGATTCCGGAAACAGCGATCGTGTGAGACCCAACTCGCTTTATTGGTTCATGAGACCCATAAAATATTCAATACAGGCTCCCAGGTAGATGCTATTTTCCTTTACTTCCGGAAGGCGTTAGATACAGTTCCGCACTGTCGCCTGATAAAGTAACAGCCTATGGAATAACAGACAAGCTGTGTGGCTGCATTGAAGAGTTTTTAGAAAACACAACACAGCATGTTGTTCTCAATGGAGAGACATCTACAGACGTTAAAGTAACCTCTGGCGTACCACAGGGGAGTGTTATGGGACATTGCTTTTCACAATATATTTAAATGACCTAGTAGATAGTGTCGCAAGTTTCATGCAGCTCTTCGCGGATGATGCTGTAGTATACAGAGAAGTTGCAGCATTAGAAAATTGCAGCGAAATGCAGGATGATCTGCAGCGGATAGGCACTTGGTGCAGGGAGTGGCAACTGACCCTGAACATAGACAAATGTAATGTATTGCGAATACATGGAAAGAAGGATCCTTTATTGTATGATTATTTGATAGAGGAACAAACACTGGTAGCAGTTACTTCTGTTAAATATCTGGGAGTATGTGTGCGGAACGATTTGAAGTGGAATAATCATACAAAATTAATTGTTGGTAAGGCGGGTGCCAGGTTGAGATTCATTGTGAGAGTCCTTACAAAATGTAGTCCATCAACAAAGGAGGTGGCTTACAGAACACTCGTTCGACCTATACTTGAGTATTGCTCATCAGTGTGGGATCCTTACCAGATCGGTTTGATGGAGGAGATAGATAAGATCCAAAGAAGAGCGGCGCGTTTCGTCACAGGGTTATTTGGTAAGCGTGATAGCGTTACGGAGATGTTAAACAAACACAAGGGGCAAACTCTGCAACAGAGGCGCTCTGCATCGCGGTGTAGCTTGCTCCCCAGGTTCCGAGAGGGTGCGTTTCTGGATGAGGTATCGAATATATTGCTTCCCCCTACTTATACCTCCCCAGGAGATCACGAATGTAAAATTAGAGAGATTTGAGCGCCCACGGAGGCTTTCAGACAGTCGTTCTTCCCGCGAACCATACGAGACTGGAACAGGAAAGAGAGGTAATGACAGTGGCACGTAAAGTGCCCTCCGCCACACACCGTTGGGTGGCTTGCGGGGTATAAATGTAGATGTAGATGTAGATTTTTTTAAAGTGATGTAAGGTGAATAATATTGAGTGTGTGTCTGTGGTGGGTGAGGGGGGGGGGGGAGAGGGGGTGCTGAGTGAATGGCGAAGGAATTCGTGGTGGATCGCAAGTGCTACCCAAAATTCCTTCTCAGCTAACTGTCCGCAGTGAAGGTAGACACTTGTTACAGAACATACTTCTCCTGCATTGCTCCTCTCCATTGCGGCACTTGATTGACTTGCACATTGTAACTCCATTTAAAATAAAACATGTTCAGATCGTGAGCATGGGGTTGCTATTGTGTCATTCTGCACAATGGATCAATCTGAGATGTACTCTTTACCCTGTGGCTCGTGCAAGATGCAATTTCCAACCCCACACTACTACAGAAGTCAGACAGACGCTCCTAACGTTCTACAGAGAAATGCTTGAAAAATTTTCAGCAATTAATATCCTCTGGAGTCGCCCGCTGTAAGGAAATGACACAAAAATTCACAAAACTTCTTGCGTAACTAGTGGGATACTTGGGTACTGGAGTAGTGGTAGTTAGTGTAAGAAAACATGAAACTAACGAAAATTATCATTTTTATTTTTGCAAAAATACAGAGAAATCACAATGGCACTTTTAGTTATGAACTGAACACGTTATTTTCTGGTTCTTTTCGGAGTGTAACGTTACTTCTCAAGGATAGGATTCGCTAATGAAATTTCTATACAGAGCTTAAGATTGTTATTGACTTGGCAGAATGGCTAAGAGCCGCGCCTACTCAACTTGAATAATTATCCGTTAGAATGTTGCTAGGTATGGTCAAGGCTGTCGCGTGTGAAATGCAATGAAGTGTACTGTTGTGGAGGAAATATGGGGCTCGCAAGAGCTGTAGCGCACAGTACCGTAAGCTGCGATGACTGCTGTCTGCGCCGCTCGCTGCTGACAAATAAGATAACTCTCGTTCTATCTGAATTGACCTTCGCCAATCAAACTCTCCCTTCGCCTTGATGAAGTCAAGGATTCCTATTCGCCCCTAGTCTAACTATTGGCGTGGTACACTGGTCAGATAACCAGTCCACCGCGATGCCACTCAAAAATTTGCTCGCAGGCGTTTACCTACAACTCTGTCCATTCACACCGCACAATAAGTGTGGCGGCCAACACAGTGAACAACGCTCAGTCGCAAGGACTCAGTATAGAGTCGCACTTCGATTCGCTCTCGACAGAGTACTGAGGAGAGACATGTTCCTCGCTCTTTGAGTACACGTACGAGCGCGCACGCTCTCGTTACGTGTTTTCGCTCCAAGAGCACAACGGAACGGCGCCTCTCCATGCCAGATGTGAAGGGGTATATCTTTCGGTCCCTTCCATTACTCCCTCAGCTCAAGGCGTCAGAAATATCGTCTGCACATCAGCATCGCTCTTCTAAAACGGGAGAATGACGTTTTGTTTAAGGCGACCAATCCGGAAATCTGTAGCATCGGCGGTTGGGTGCTCCCACACAATGTAGCAGAATTTCCTTTAAGCCGAACACGGCGTCGTTCCCCCTTTCACTCGGGCACACGCTGTCCGCTCCACAGGCGGCCGCCGGCCGATGTAGATAGCTCCCTGTGAAAACCTCTGAAGGGACCGGTGTCCTCGTGTGCGGTGTTTGCCTCTCCCGGACTAAAAGCTTTTGTGACCGTCGTGTCTTGAATGTATGTGTGTACGCCAGCCTATAGTATTTCAACCATGGTGCGCACTTGCGATTTATTAGTTACACTCCTGGAAATTGAAATAAGAACACCGTGAATTCATTGTCCCAGGAAGGGGAAACTTTATTGACACATTCCTGGGGTCAGATACATCACATGATCACACTGACAGAACCACAGGCACATAGACACAGGCAACAGAGCATGCACAATGTCGGCACTAGTACAGTGTATATCCACCTTTCGCAGCAATGCAGGCTGCTATTCTCCCATGGAGACGATCGTAGAGATGCTGGATGTAGTCCTGTGGAACGGCTTGCCATGCCATTTCCACCTGGCGCCTCAGTTGGACCAGCCTTCGTGCTGGATGTGCAGACCGCGTGAGACGACGCTTCATCCAGTCACAAACATGCTCAATGGGGGACAGATCCGGAGATCTTGCTGGCCAGGGTAGTTGACTTACACCTTCTAGAGCACGTTGGGTGGCACGGGATACATGCGCACGTGCATTGTCCTGTTGGAACAGCAAGTTCCCTTGCCGGTCTAGGAATGGTAGAACGATGGGTTCGAAGACGGTTTGGATGTACCGTGCACTATTCAGTGTCCCCTCGACGATCACCAGAGGTGTACGGCCAGTGTAGGAGATCGCTCCCCACACCATGATGCCGGGTGTTGGCCCTGTGTGCCTCCGTCGTATGCAGTCCTGATTGTGGCGCTCACCTGCACGGCGCCAAACACGCATACGACCATTATTGGCACCAAGGCAGAAGCGACTCTCATCGCTGAAGACGACACGTCTCCATTCGTCCCTCCATTCACGCCTGTCGCTACACCACTGGAGGCGGGCTGCACGATGTTGGGGCGCGAGCGGAAGACGGCCTAACGGTGTGCGGGACCGTAGCCCAGCTTCATGGAGACGGTTGCGAATGGTCCTCGCCGATACCCCAGGAGCAACAGTGTCCCTAATTTGCTGGGAAGTGGCGGTGCGGTCCCCTACGGCACTGCGTAGGATCCTACGGTCTTGGCGTGGATCCGTGCGTCGCTGCGGTCCGGTCCCAGGTCGACGGGCAAGTGCACCTTCCGCCGACCACTGGCGACAACATCGATGTACTGTGGAGACCTCACGCCCGACGTGTTGAGCAATTCCGCGGTACGTCCACCCGGCCTCCCGCATGCCCACTATATGCCCTCGCTCAAAGTCCGTCAACTGCACATACGGTTCACGTCCACGCTGTCGCGGCATGCTACCAGTGTTAAAGACTGCGATGGAGCTCCGTATGCCACGGCAAACTGGCTGACACTGACGGCGGCGGTGCACAAATGCTGCGCAGCTAGCGCCATTCGACGGCCAACACCGCGGTTCCTGGTGTGTCCGCTGTGCCGTGCGTGTGATCATTGCTTGTACAGCCCTCTCGCAGTGTCCGGAGCAAGTATGGTGGGTCTGACACACCGATGTCAATGTGTTCTTTTTTCCATTTCCAGGAGTGTATTTGCATATCGCTTACATGAATTCATACGACACTGGCTTTATCTTATCGAGTTTGGGTTCGAATGAAGCGTCCTGATGTGCGGAATTTAATTGTGAGGGCGGAATATGTAAGCAATGAAGGTCAGGAGACCACGACGCCTTACAAGACGTGTGCTCCACTCCATACGTCTGAACTGGCAGAAATTAGAAGACTGCAGGCTGTTAATGCTTTGTGTCCGGCCACAGCCAGTAACGGTGATAATAATAATAATCATACTGTGTACAGCACTGTACTACCCCTTATGTAGTTACTGCTGGGTTTTGCAGTCATTTAATTCATTTATCTGATTCGAAGCGAGTAATGAAACAATTTGTAGAATAGAACGGACACCAGACATTCATACAGTTCCTGCACTAGGGCAGGTACTATTTATAACTTACAGAAGACACTTTCTTTATACATATAGAGTTTGCTACGTATATGTCTCATTGTTATCATCAGCGATGTATGGATCAAAGCCCATCATATGTGTGTAGTGGGTGGAATATGTGGTAAACCTATAACTTAAGCCTCATTAAAGCTTCTTATTGAGCAAATGTAATTATTGGTAAATTACATAAACAATATTAGAGACTTACAAAAATTGTGATAATAGTAATGATATTCCGAAAATAATTTAGTGTCTTGACTGAAACAGAATCGAATTGTTTACTTTTTACCCCTCAGAAAATTTCATTTTAGCCCTGAGCGGGTAATTACCCCCCAGGTTGGAAACCACTGACCTAGAATCATGAAATATGGCAAGAAGCAATGTTTCCCAGTACATGGAAAGAGAAAATTCATTTGCAATTACATCACACGAAAAAAATATTTCTTTTGTCATTTGTTATCCGACCTTGAACATGAAATTAAAAAATTCTCGAAAGTCTGGGAATGACCGGGACAGATATCATGCCAGTATTAGTCTCGATAATAAGTAGAAATCGTCAAACTTCTCGTTTCCCGGAAAGGAGAAACTGTCTGTCTACATAATTTTGTACGAGACCTTCAGTGCGAGAGCTCTACTCTGGCCAATGTTTTAGAGCAAATTTGGTGTTCGTAGCTTTTAATGCAGAGCCAATGAGAATTTCATTCTAATTTCGATAAACTACTGATAATTCCCGAATTGTTGCTCAGAAGGGAGTGAGTACGACCCCGCAATCAAAGTGATAGGTCATCCAGGATCGCAATGTCAATAACCGGAAAATAACGCAAAGCCAATAAGCGGAAAATAACCGCAGCAGTGGTTCGGCGAGTAATTGCCCGCTGCGGCGGAGCAGTCCGTGCTAATGGCCAATCAGGACTCGCATTCCCACACACTCAGAGATCTGCGGCACGATTGCTGTACAGCAGCTATCAGTTTATCTTGAGACATGCACTATGCGATCAAAAATATCCGCTCACCTGGCTGAAAATGAGTTTAAATTTCGTGGCGCTCTCCATCGGTAATGCAGGAATTCAATATGGTGTTGCCCCAGCCCTAGTCTTGATGACAGCTTTCACTTTCGCAGGCATACGTTCAATCAGGTGCTGGAAGGTGTCTTGGGGAATGGCAGAGCATACTTCTCGGAATGCTGCACTGAGGAGACGTATCGATGTCTGTCGGTGATGCCTGGCAGGAAGCCGGTTTTCCAAAACATCCCAAAGGTGTTCTATAGGATTTAGGTCAGGACAACGTGCAGGCAGTCCATTACAGGGATGTTATTGTCGTGTAACCACCCCGCCGCAGGACGTGCGTTACGAACATGTGCTCGGTCGTTTTGCAAGATGCAATCGCCATCCCCGAATTGTTCTTCAACACCTGGAAGTCAGAAGGCCTATGCTGTGATAGTGCCACGCAAAACAACAAAGGGTGCGAGCCCCTCCATGAGAAACACGACCACATCATAACACCACAGCCTCCGAATTTTACTGTTGGCACTACACAAACTGGTAGATGACGTTCACCGGACATTCGCCATACCCACACCCTGCCATCGGATCGACACATTGTGCACCGTGATCCGTCACTCCACACAACGTTTTTCCACTGTTCAGTAGTCCAGTGTTTACGTCCCTTACACCAAGCGAGATGTCGTTTGGTATTTACCGGCGTGATGTGTGGCTTATGAGCAGCCTCTCAACCATGAAATCCAAGTTTTCTCACCTCCCGCCTAACTGTCATAGTACTTGCAGTGGATCCTGATGCAGTTTGGAATTCCTGTGTGATGGTCTGGGTAGATGTCAGCCCTTTACGCATTACTACCATCTTCAGCTATCGGCGGTCCCTGTCAGTCAGACAAGGTGGGACTGTACTCTTTTGTGCTGTACCTGTCCCTTCACGTTTCCACTTCGCTATCACATCCGAAACAGAGGACCTAGGGATGTTTAGGATTGTGGAAATCTCGATTACAGACGTATAACACAAGTGACACCCAATCACCTGACCACATTCGAAGACCGTGAGTTCCGCGGAGCGCCCCATTCTGCAGTCTCACGGTGTCGAATGACTACTGAGGTCACTGATATGGAGTACCTGGCAGCAGGTGGCAGCACAGTGCACCTAATATGAAAAACGTGCGTCTTTTCTTTTGGGGGGGGGGGGGGGGCGTGATTCTTTTTATAAAAAAGAATGGCTCTGAGAACAATGGGACTTAACTGCTCGGTCATCAGTCCGCTAGAACTTAGAACTACTTAAACCTAACTAACCTAAGGACATCACACTCATCCATGTCCGATGCAGGATTCGAACCGGCGACCGTAGCGCTCGAGCGGATTCAGACTGTAGCGCCTAGAACCGCTCGGCCACTCCGGCCAGCTTCTTTTTATCACATAGTGTAGAGGGAACTGTGTTATATTACATCGCTATGAAACAAAGGGTGGTTATAATCAAACTTTCGCTACTTGATAAGATCTTCATTAAAAACGATTGATTCTAGGACTATAGATCTTTCTTTCGATTCTGTTCCTGGAGCGCTCTACCGGGTAGAGACTTAGAGTAATATTCGCAGGTGGGAATTAGACCTGAAAACTTTAATTTCATTATGCTGAACTTTAATTTGGAAGAGTTTTATGAGATCGTCCCTTTACATAATTTTGAGTTAGACGTGCTCAAGTATGGCACTCTGAACATTTTAGTAAGTAGTGCGTTGTGTGCAACAAAAACCGCATGTCAGCAAAATCGCATTTTGGACGTTTGTGAGTGTTGGAGTTTTAAACATCAACCAGAGGAGTTTTGATAAATTTTCATGACGGATAGTTCGAAGTAAGAGCTGATGTATTCTATAAAACAACTAGCTGAGTTCCTGGCGTTGCCTAGGTATTTATCTGCAAAGACAGGAGGAAGTGAAATGAGGAATAAACCATGGAAAAAAAAAACAAATTTTAATTTCCACATGAGAGGCGAAATCAGGTGTTGACAGATATGAAAATTACCGAACTATCAGTCTAATAAGCTGCTAAATACTAACGCGAATTCTTTACAGACGAATAGAAAAACTGGTAGAAGCCGACCTCGGGGAAGATCAGTTTAGTTTCCGTAGAAATGTTGGAGCACGTGAGGCAATACTGACCTTACGACTTATCTTAGAGGAAAGATTAAAGAAAAGCAAACCTACGTTTCTAGCATCTGTAGACTTAGAGAAAGCTTTTGACAATGTTGACTGGAATACTCTCTTTCAAATCCTAAAGGTGGCAGGGATAAAATACAGGGAGCGAAAGGCTGTTTACAATTTGTACAGAAACCAAATGCAGTTATAAGGTCGAGGGGCATGAAAGGGAAGCAGTGGTTGGGAAGGGAGTAAGACAGGGTTGTAGGCTATCCCCAATGTTATTCAATTTGTATACTGAGCAAGCAATGAAGGCAACAAAAGAAAAATTCGGAGTAGGTATTAAAATCCATGGAGAAGAAATAAAAACTTTGAGGTTCGCCAATGACATTGTAATTCTGTCAGAGACAGCAAAGGAGTTGGAAGAGCAGTTGAACGGAATGGACAGTGTCTTGAAAGGAGGGTATAAGATGAACATCAACAAAAGCAAAACGAGGATAATGGAATGTAGTCGAATTAAGTCGGGTGACGCTGAGGGAATTAGATTAGGAAATGAGACACTTAAAGTAGTAAAGGAGTTTTGCTATTTAGGAAATAAAATAACTGATGATGGTCGAAGTAGAGAAGATATAAAATGTAGACTGGCAGTGGCAAGGAAAGCGTTTCTGAAGAAGAGAAATTTGTTAACATCGAGTATTGATTTAAGTGTCAGGAAGTCGTTTCTGAAAGTATTTGTATGGAGTGTAGCCATGTATGGAAGTGAAACATGGACGATAAATAGTTTGGACAAGAAGGGAATAGAAGCTTTTGAAATGTGGTGCTACAGAAGAATGCTGAAGATTAGATGGGTAGATCACATAACTAATGAGCAAATATTGAATAGGATTGGAGAGAAGTTTGTGGCACAACTAGACCAGAAGAAGGGATCGGTTGGTAGGACATGTTCTGAGGCATCAAGGGATGACCAATATAGTATAAGAGGGCAGCGTGGAGGGTAAAAAACGTAGAGGGAGACCAAGAGGTGAATACACTAATCAGATTCAGAAGGATGTAGGTTGCAGTAGGTACTGGGAGATGAAGAAGCTTGCACAGGATAGAGTAGCATGGAGAGCTGCATCAAACCAGTCTAAGGACTCAAGACCACAACAAACAAACAACATGAGAGGGTTACTTATGTTAATTACATACCTTGTTTACGTTCCAAGCTACAAAAGTTGCTCAGGGTGACGACCGTTCACATCCGGGACAGCCTGGAATCTCACTACAGATACCATTTCGCACATGTTCGTAGCACTTTTCGAACAGTTGGCCATGGACGTTTAGCTGTCGTCACAGGTCGTGTTCCGTTTCAAGATCACATATCGCGCCCAGCATGGCTACAGTAACTTTTTCAAAAATTCGAGGTGGAATCGGCCTTAGGGCTCAAGTAGCGGCAATTCCCAAATCCTCAGTGAATTTGGACTTCCGAAACATGTTCTTCAATCACGGTGCGGGAAGAGGACCTTTTCGTGTTGCTTTAACGCGTCGATACTGGCTGTTCATGGACGTTTGTTCCGTCTTTGCACCTAAAACGTAGTTCGTTTTTTGCCATAAACGTTTCGCTTCTTATATTTATGAAGCATCTTCAGTGGTCTGTGATACACGCCTCTTTCAGTACTCACAATGAATGAATTATGTAGAATTTACGGATGTGTTATTATGTTACGTTTCCTCACGTTTTTCTCTTGTTTTTCAGATTAGAAACAACTTTTGTAGCATAAGTTTTGTGAGGTTAAACCATCGTTTGGAGCTACTTACGATTTCAGCCTCACTAAACTTGTGCCACAAAAGTTGTTTCCAACCAGAAAAACAAGAGGAAATGTAACATAATATTATATTTATAACTAATATACAATACATTTATTTTATAGCGTGGTCAGAAAATGTCTGAAGCGCTTGTAGGGATGTTTCGCGGTAACTTGTACTAAGACATAAAAGAAAGAAATTCAATACGTTGCGCCCTATCCGAATCATTTATCATTGAAGTTGGCCAATCAGGTGGTCGCGCGGTCAGCTAACCAAACAAAGCACTTGTTGGGCTACACGCCCCCTGTCAGACTGCTTGAACGTGAGACTTCGAAGCCCCGATTGGCCAACCTCAATGCTAAATACTCTCAAGCGGCGCAACGCATCGATTTTTTTCCCAACATTTATCTCTCAATACAACCTGCCCTGCAATATTCCTACAAGCGTTTCAGACATTACTTGACCTCCCTGTATACGTATTAAAAGAGACGTGTATTGAGGACTACAGAAGATCCTTCATAAACAGAAGAAGCGAAACGGATATGGCAAAAAGTGAACTGCCTTTCATTTAACTAGCAACTACGGGACATGCCTCCATGAAATTTGAAGTAAGTAAAGAACAACGTGCGGCGCGGCACGTTGCTTTTTACCTCCCTGTCACTGTTCAGCAATGTTCATTTGTCTAGCTAAAAGCTGTAGTAGAAAATACTAGACCACTACTGTCTACTGCAGGTCGCCACATACATATAACTGTCCGGTAAACAGGATGTGGCTAGCTACTGAAGTAAAAGATTGAACTTGGCAATGTAAATTTTCAGGTGTATTTTTACGATAAAGATCACAGTTAATACTGCCAAGTCCGTACGAAGTGGCAACGCACACCACAATCACACACGTAGGCAGTTTATGGTATTCACACCCGTTACCAAAGTTAATAGAGTTCGCCGGATAGTTTAGTTATGAAAATGCTCGCTCAAATGTTGTGCACTCTGCTCTACACGTAATACCTCTTCCAGTCTTAGATCGCACAACATGCCACGCGGTTTTATCTAACAGTCAAAAGCAGTAATTTTGATATTCCTTTCGAAATTCCACAAGACTTCCACTACACCGTTCACTTAAATACACTTTGCACTACTTCGCGAACTCGTAATTAGCACTTTTCCGCGATTTTCCAGTACTTTCGTCGGAGCTGCTTTCAATGACATGTTACTAGTTCGAACCCTCAGCCCCGACCTCCGTAGATCACACCAAACGCTGTGTTCCCAGCATAGATTGGCACGAGCCTGCATTTTTCTGATTGGCTGATATCACAAACAGTAAATCAGGTTGCAGTATTATCCCGCACTAACTCGCGGTTTACTTCAATGCCCAATCATAGTAAAACATTTCTTTCTATGGCACTTGCTAAATAAATAAATTTAGAAAAGTTTAAATTATAAAATTACTCCTTCTGAAATCACCGATTAATGTGTGCTCTACTCACGATTTATTAGTACCAGAAACTGACTGCACATTTAATTACAGTAAATCCCGTGTATAGTTTAACTGGTACTTCGTGAATAAACAAAACAGTTTTCGTTTACTTCTGTTCTTCTTCACTCATACAACACTCACACTGCTAATTACTACACATATAAAACAATTATAATTATGCAAATACATTAAATATTAATCAAACATAACTTTACAACATTGTTTTGACTACGACTGCTAGCACTGTCTTTCAACTGCTGACCTCTGCCGCCTACTAGTACAGCTACGTGCAGCTCTGTAACTCAGGTCCGTGTCAGATGATGACATCTGTTGATGACTCATGCCTATAACGATATCATCCTACCAAGTGACAGGAGCGATGCGAATGCGCTACGCCTCAAACGTAAAACGGAAATAGTGACATTATTGCTGCTGTTTTGATAAAACAGATTTACGAACAAAACTTTGTTCAACTTGTTCATACCCAGGTTGACTGTCTGCAGGTCTAATACACAGTGATGCTTGTGTTTGAACACTGCCTCGCCGTACCAGCACCGTCGCCTAACTCTTCCAACAGAGCAAATCCCGCAGCGCACAGTCTGAGCGTCATACCCATAGCGTTAGGTCAACACTGGCTGAAGCAGGGTAACCACGCTTTACAGAAAGTAAGCGAGCTAAGACATCCAGAAAATATTTCATCTGCATTTAGATGCGCATCATCTGCTCCGTGTGTGCTTGAATGGTTCAAATGGCTCTGAGCACTATGGGACTTAAGTTCTTTGGTCATCAGTCCACTAGAACTTAGAACTACTTAAACCTAACTAAGGACATCACACACATCCGTAGCGGTAGCGCGGTTCCAGACTGTAGCGCCTAGAAGCGCTAGGCCACTCCGGCCGGCCAAGTGGTTGAGCTGCGTATCTTAAGGTGCATGACATATTTTCGGGGACAGACTCACTTTGCCCATACCGAATACCAAATATGACAGAGAATTATCGAAGAGACTTTTTTTGTCGTTTCATCTACATACCCATAGTAGTTCAGCTGCCCCTACCGCTGTAGCTTTAAGCAACCTGCTATGCTATGACTGGTCTTCGTGAACCACACGTGAGATTTTCAGTTTCTCGGTTGCTGTGCACGAACTGTTGGTCCTACAGAAAAAAAATGAGCGAAGCTTATTTGTAGGAAATTTAATGTAGTTTTCGCTAGAAAAATGTGCAAATGTGGGTGAAATCTTATGGGACGTAACTGCTAAGGTCAGCAGTCCCTAAGCTTACACACTACTTAACCTAAATTACCCTAAGGACAAACACACACACCCATGCCCGAGGGAGGACTCGAACCTCCGCCGGGACCAGCCGCACAGTCCACGACTGTAGCGCCTCAGACCGCTCGGCTAATACCGCGCGGCAGTCTTTTTCCCTAGAGACTGTAGTTTCCGAGTCATTCAAGAAAAACGTACAAAAGTGACCTAGAAATGCAGCTGCACCCCCACGCTCCATTCCCACTTGTCAGGATTTCTGCTACGTTGTTCATGGCAGTCCGACCTACCACACTACAAATATTTGTGACTGCACGAATTATTTCCCAGATTCCACCTTTTTTTATCTTCACTGAGTGGCCTTGTTACGACACCGGCTTAGTCGAGCACTTACAAATTGCAAATCTGACGTTTGAGTAAATTTTGTGAATTTACAGCATAAAATAAACAATTATACTGTTAGTTCCTGGTGGATTAAAACTGTGTGCAGGACCGAGATTCGAACTCAGGATCTTTGCCTTTCGTGGGCAAGTGCTCTGTCATCTGAGTTACCCAAGCACGACTCACGACCCGTGCCTACAGCTTCAGTTCTGTAGGCGCTCCAGTGGTTCCGGTGGCCTACGGTGGACTGGAGGCCGAGCGGTGACCTCTCCAGTTGTCAGGATGCTAGGAAATGACTGTGGCCGCGTCAGAAACGCCAAAGAAACATTATTAATTCGTAACACCTTTATTCCTGCCGAGTACAATGTGGCTTGGTGGTATCAACGACCTCTCGGAGTCCTCGCTGAATCGTAGCGATGACACCAGCCCGGGCCGCACAGTCTCGCTAGCGCAGTGCCACGTGCTGTGACGTAGCCGAGGAATGTCCTTACTTCGTGCTTCGGCCGAGCATGGGTGGCGACGCCCGGCTGCCCGGCCGGCTCGGCTGCGAACAGCACGCCGCTGCGCGGAGGGGGCTCCGGGTTGGAGTCCCGGCACCGTCAGCAAGAGGGGCGTTCATCGTAGCGCGGAGTGTACTCCATCCCACCCCTGTCTTCTTCCCTGCTCCTCCTGGTGGCTCGTCCACAGTGGACGGGTGGAACAGGCTGCGGTCGCCCCGCGTCGTCGGCTCACGGAGTTGTGACGTTGGATGCACAGGGCCTAGGCCCCGCACGATCTCGTCGACGGCTCACTGATGTGGTCAGCATTGGCGGCGAGCGAGTCAGCCGCGATGTCTGCTAATGGTGGGTTGATGACTGACAGCGGCAGCAGAGAGGACCAGAGCTGGTTCTGTCCCCTCATGTCAGCTGCTGGATGGGCCGCCCTTACTGCAACATCTCCATAATAAAGATTAACATGTCGATCACCGAGCTGAGCGCTACGCAGCGACCCAGTACACATCTAACTGCAAGTCTGACTGCGAGTGCCTTGCTGCTACCAAAGCTGGCGTATTTAAAGGAAGCACGAGCGACGTCCTGACGTCATGCTCGGTTGTAATGAACGCATTCGTTCCACTTATACTGATGATTCATCTGTCGTACTAGCCCCTTAGGTGTTCTTGCGACATACGTGATGTTACGGCAGACTTACGCGAAGCTGTGCAATGCAGTACAGCTGACGCTATACCTCTGTCTTACACTCTACAAAAGTCGGCGTCTAACACAAACCCGCGTGCTAAGCAATTCTCTCTCGCCTGCTGTGTGTAACCAGGCCATTGCCCCCGCCTAACGACACGTTCCGATATATGCGAAATCCTCTTACCTCTTGGCTAACCTACTGCCTCTGGCTCTCAGCATAGGCAACGAAACTTTGACAATATTCCACGTTTCCAACTCTTTACTATTCTGCAACACTACACTTCTGCCAGTACCTCGACTCCTGCTTTCCAAACTTCACAGAAGCTCTTCTGAAGCTGTGGGGACGGGTCGTGAGGCGTGCTTGGCTAGCTCAGATGGTAGTGCACTCGCCTGCAAAAGGCAAAGGTGCCGAGTTAGTCTCGGTCGGGCACACAGTTTTAATCTGCCAGGAAGTTTCATATCAGCGCACAATCCGCTGCAGAGTGAAAATCTCATTCTGGAATTATATGGTTGTATTCTTCAGTCCTGACTACAAAAATACTGTGCTCGGAGGGATTAAGTTTGCATCGGAAGCATTGCACCTGGAAAGTGAAATACTTTTGAAATATTGCGCAATATTGTCAGTCGAGTTGAAGCATGTTTACAGGGCAGATACCGAGTGCCTGCGGTTCTCGGTATCACGCATAAAAGTTGAAGATTTTAATGACAGCCGCAACAGAGTTAAAACACCAGTTGAACACCTATGTATGTGAGCAAAGTTAAAACTTTGAAGCTCAGAATTATATTTCGTACCAGTGAGAATTGTTACATAATGAATAAGCGATCGTTCAGTAAAGTCACAGAGCGCGTTATGTGGTGTCACCGCCAGATATCACACTTGCTAGGAGGTAGCCTTTAAAGCGGCCGCGGTCCGTTAGTATACGTCGGACCCGCGTGTCGCCACTATCAGTGATTGCAGACCGAGCGCCGCCACACGGCAGGTCTAGTCTAGAGAGACTCCCTAGCACTCGCCCCAGTTGTACAGCAGACTTTGCAAGCGATGGTTCACTGACTACATGCGCTCTCATTTGCAGAGACGACAGTTTAGCATAGCCTTCGGCTACGTCATTTGCTACGACCTAGCAAGGCACCATATTCAGTTACTATTGATATTGATATTGTGAATCACGTACCTTCAAGAGCAACGTTCATCATTAATGGATTAAAGTTAAGTATCAAATTGATTACGTCCGCTTTCTGAATTCTCATTCCTTGTCATGTTCCAGACCTCACGTCAGTATAGTTCTTCCCTCCTCACGCCAGCCTGCGTGAGCTAAAACGCGAGCATTCCGGCCTCTACTCGTAACACGGTGTTGGCTCTTCAGCCAACACAACATAGAAAAGTCGTTTATCGTTCATTACCCTAAAGGAAACGTTTAAATTAGTAGTGTTAACGAAATAGCCAACTATTCTTGTGGCGTAATAACCCAATCGCAACAGACACCAAAGAAAGTCAAATATCGAGAATAGCTTGTAATGGTACTTGAATTACGTAACCATTACGGCACCTCACCTGAACCTCTCGATACCAGCAATATTCTACTGTGTTCCTGTAAAGTAGTTAACATATATCTGAGACAACTGGACGTCATGTTGCAAACACGCATATTGTAGCCAGTTTATAAAATGTGAACTTTAACAGTGAGCAAAATGTTTTCAAGTATATTTTGTATTGTGAAGTGATGTTTTGTGTGTTACGTGCCATTGAAACAAAAGCAATAAAAAGTGTAGCTGATTACTTTTTTTTACATCACCATTGTGCTAACTGTCAAAGGTTTAATCTTCAAGAATGGTTTGTGAAACACATATATAAAACTTTTGAATATAGCAGAATAAAACCTAGGCCTCTTTGCATCCGAGCTTGGAATCATCACCACCTAGATTTTCGATGATTGAGCCATGATTTTATAACGAAATTAGCCTGGGATACACGAAAAGATGAGTGCGTAGTTTATTTATTATTACATGACTTTATTAACTCTGCTCTAATGACACCTTCCACATAATAACTTTGTTGTTGCCCGAAAATGCGGTATTTAGCAGCGTGAGCAACACCACAATCATTATTAAATTTTGACCTTTGTTGTGGTAGGGTTGTTAGAAGCTGATGTAGTCGGATTGCCGTAGCGAACGAGACTTTTTTTCAGCTTAAGTCGTAGGAAAGTGAAATCAGAGAGAAATTTTGAGTTCTATAGGTCTCAAACTCCTCCCTGAACGGATTCCTGGCCCAAACCGCTGCAGGCTAGTAAGCTTAGCAAGTACAAAAGGATACACACATCGCTAAATGTAAACAGTAGAGTTGTGTGCTGTGTCATACCTTAACGTTAGGGTCCGCTCAAAATAGGGTGAGGGGTAGATGCGCAATCGGCAGGGCTTGTGTAGGGGCAGCTGAAGTGGTGAAAAATGCCGAGCGCTGGGCCGGAAGTGCCGTTCTAAACTGAAGATCAACTTTTTTTGTAAATTTTAATTGGGGTCACTCCACGCCCACATGTGCACGGGGACCATTCAAAAAGATCTGTTACCTCTGATTTGGTCAGTATGTAAAAATAATTCCGCTGAAAATGTAGCATTTTCTGGAGATGGAGTTAACCATAGTGGCTGAGGTCTGGTTGACTGGATCATGTCAAGTTTAAGGCGGGAAATTTTTCTCAGCTGTAACGTCATCTGGAACCAGGTGTGGCTTAAAGCGAAATGTTTATTCCTATTTCGTCGGAAATTGCCATTTTGAGTACCGTGGCTGTAATATTATAAAGTTTACAACTGAAACATCAACCAGTCACAAATATGTTTTGAAAAGGTTTATTTGAACCAAACCATGACCTTCTTCAGAAGGTTGTTAAAAGCTTCTTTGTTTTCTATCTGACGCCTAGTTTTGTGTTCGTTGATGGTTTGTTGTACTAGGCTAGACAAAAAATATTTAATTACTATTTGGTGAAATTCACTAGAGATTTACTTCTTGTGACCTCTACCAGAATATTTATGAGAGGGTTTTAAAGTTTTTAAAACATGAAACGTGATGAAAACTTAAGTGTTCGCCCAGAGTTTCTGTTACGATTTTTAAAATCAACACACCTGTGGACATGCACTGACCATTGTGCTGTTCAGTTTGCGACGGGTCAGGCTCTTATCGCGCAGTTTCCTTTCCCTGAAAGAAAATCCACCTACCTCGTTTCTTAGGTAGTTGCTGCACTCGCCTCTCCTGATAGCAGCTACTGGAAAAATTGCAGAAAAGCAGTGTTGAAGAAACTGCAATTTAATAGCCGCTCACCGGAGGCCGCGATACATGTTTGCTGAAATACAATCTATGAGCAATCTTCCTAAATAAATTGAGTTATTGGAATGGTAGTAATTGTTTACTCAAACGAGAACGCGAAGTTGGTAATTCTATTTAAGCTCTTTATTGTCTTTAAGCCTGATCATCAGCCCGCTAATCTACGTTTGAAGAAAGTTCAGTTCACAATTCTATCCACACTCAAACCCCGCCAGAATTAGCTTTCAAAGTTACGGAATTTACTTAACTGCAACACAGACGATTTTCTAACATACACGTTTGCAGTCGATGTTCAATAATAGTTCGTTTTTTAACGTTAATGCTCGCCATAAGCACTTAGTAAAAGTTTACGAAGTACCGCCACGCTTTTAATTATTAAAGTTACTCGCGTCTTTCGCGGAACGAAAAGTCACAACTCGCTCAAACTCACACTACGCGTTACTGGACTCTTCCAGTCTCAAATCGCACAGTACCGAACCGATGAAGCCGTTTTATGACTTCATTTTACACATTATTCGCGAGGACACATCAAGCATGTCTCTTCTCGATCACAGTTCCTTCGCGACTCCTCCTCCACTCGCGACTCACTCTCCTAGTCTCCTAACCGTCCTCGCATCTCATTGGCTCACACATCACACAGCCAATCAGAATTAACTCTTTGGGTGCGCCTCGCGCCAAAATCTAGCACGCACCAGTCATGACTTCTGAATCATTTACGTCATGATTTCTTGTTACACAAAATTTACTGTATAATTTAACAAACCGAAAGGAAAACTAGACTTTACTTTATTTCCAGAAATTATTTAAATACTCGCGAACGTTCTGGCTGCTTGTACAATACCATACACTCTTGGACATCCGACATTCACTAAGATGGGGAACCACTGGCGACTCTGTTCCCACGGTTACATCGTCTGAACACTTGCGAGTTCCAACCTAGATTTTATACACTTGCAAAGAATGGCGACTGTCCCTCTTTCATTCACTCAGGCACACTCATTCACTCTCACCTACTCATATAAAATAACTGTTCACAAAAATTCAAAACATTTATGGTTTTAACAAAGTTATAGGTGAATTTCTAAAAGTAAAATTCTCAAAATAAATACAAAAGCACGGAAGGTGATTTTGTTTCATAGTTGGATGGTCACTGAAGGTGATCTATACATATTGGTATTTATTTAGACTCAAAAATTGTAGAAATTTGCGTTTTCTGTAAGATTTTTCTAATTTCCAAAATATGCAGGTTTCAAAGCTCAAATTTGGATGACTTATTTTTATTCATAACAGAAACTAGTATATTAACTTTTAATATCCTCAGGTTCCTTAGTTAGAAGTTATTAAAGATGAAAGTTCCACGTTATACACGCGGCTAGTTAGCGCACAGGTCTTACATTCTCACGGTACAGACATGCCATATGGTCGTGACGTCAGACGAACGGACACCGGTAATCTGCCCGCTACAGCACATATGCTAATCTGATGGCTACTTTACAGTCTGTCTACATTTCACAGTAAATATTTGATAGAAAACTGTGCGCTCGCACTAGTTGCGACGCCACACACCTCCTGAGGAAACTAAATTTTTTCATTCATGACAAACTTTTAGTTTTCTAAAAAAAATTTCTATTAAAGATTTACTCAAACAGCTATTTAACATTTATAGTTCCTGTACATCAATCATCCACTTATACCTAGGGCTGACGACCTACAAAACATCTTATATCTAAACATGCACTTTTATCATCATTCAAAAAAATTTTTTCAGATTACAAAATTCTATTTACAAATTCCTGAAAGAGAAAACAAACCTAAATACTATCTTGATGTACGTCACACGCACACTAACACTACTATCGCTATGGTGAGCGTCACTTTTTTTTACCACTTACACTTAAGATTTTGATAGCACTCATAGTTCGACCGGGTCCTGCTTGGGAGGTCCATTTCAAGTCTCGTGCTACCACCTCTGTTTACTTCGGCGCACCTGAAACATCTGCTGGCCTCAGTTCCCTTTCTAACTGCTACGTCTTAACCTACAGCAGCGATAAATGGCGCTATCTGCTTGACTCTAAAGTCTCATATTTTTGATAAAATTTACTTTACAGTATGTACAATTTTCAAAATTTTTTTTTTTTTTTTTTTTAAGTGAAAAGTGAATTGACTTTCCTAATGCAGTACCGAAGTGGCACATTTACTCTTTAATTACTTCTTCATCTCATAATCAAACAAGTTATGGTTACATAAGAAATACTAAGAAAAACAATTCCTACAAATAGTTCACAAATACATAATAAATCTCCGCCAGCACTGGTGACTCTCCAGTTCCTGTACAATACACAACAATATAAAATATACACAAAATTATCAATATTACAATTCTGTCTCCAGGCAATCTCCTGTAGTCCTGTATCATAAATTAAACACTGAAAAATACATATTTACTTATTCATTTATCAACACTACAATCCTTATACTAATCTCTACGACAAACTTGGGGAGCTTTGTGTGTCTCTGGTCAAAAATGGAATCGATGTCATGGGTACTTTCCTCATCTCACATATCTGGAGTTACTTCAATTTCTTGTCAACATCAGGTTTTCTCTAGTCACATTCGGGTTTAATTTACAACTCTCATACTCATACTTCACACACTCAGGTTAGTATTTGTTAAAGCGTTTCCTACTAATCTGCGAAACCTCGTTACCCATACTTTCTAACATACATCCACCTCCTGAGTTACCAACGTCGCCTCAGCTCTGTTTACATTCGTAGCCTCACTTCCTTTTGTTTACAAACATCTCCTCTGTTTACCAACAAACGCCACCTCTGGTTACCAACATTAAGCTTTTTATTTACTCACCTTCGTAGCCTCACTTTTTCCTAATATCGAGCTAGCCAAACACTATACTCATTCTTTCTCCTTTTCTCACATATTTCTCTTCATTTGACAGTCAGTCCTGCTGCACTGTCCCTTTAACTTAACTTCCTTTACCCCTTTGACAGTCAACCTTGTTGCACTGTACCTTTACTCATTTTACCACTAAATCACCTCCTGAGGCTCTGACTTCATTGAACAGACAGTTTTGCTGTACTGCTCCATTTCCTTTCCTAAACATTAGCTTAATGCTACGTCTTAACATATCGTTCTGTTACTTAACAAACAGCTTCAATGTTCGTCACCATATTTTCTGAGGCTCTTACATTTCTTAGTTATTTTACCTTTCTAAGGGCATTACTCACACCTTAGGCCAAACATTTACTTTACTGAGACTTATTACTTATCTGAGGTATCTTAATCCTTTTTGATTTTCTCTTACACTCATTCCTTACGCTTAACCTATACTGCACTGAGGTTCTTTCCTACTCATTACTTAAACACTTTATCACTTAAAAACTACTATAGAGAAGAAGGAAAGACGATAGAATTTTAGTTCTGAATGAAAGAAGAGGTAGGTTGACAATACGGAAAAGAAAGTGGAAGAAATATTGTCAAACGACTCGAGACCTAGTGCTCGTCACGCACTTCGCTCTGCAAAGAGTGCAAAGCTCTCTGAGGTATCTACTCACTCCTGGCCACGTCTCTCTTTTGAACATATCTTTTCAAATCCACAATGTTCCTAAGCCCTAACACCTTATGTGATTTCACAAACTCCAGTCTATAAGCATTTGGGTGAGGCTTCTCTACGATTCTAAATGGGCCCACGTACTCATCGGTAAACTTCTTTGTTTCTGACGTAAGTTTCTTAGATCTTTCCCTAGTTTTCACTAGCACTAGATCCCCTACCTGAAAACTAGTGGGATCAGCTCTTGCGTCATGCCTTCTCTTTCTTTCCAGGGCCTTCTTTCTTATATTTAAACCAAACGGCACCACCTTATACTGATAACATCTACCTTCGAATAAGAATGCCGTGTACTTTCTTGATTCCTTTGCTAACGGTAGGTTCCAATATCCACAGGTCACATCCATGGATGTAAAGAACTTAGCACCTTTAAACTTTTGTAGCAGTTCTTCAATATTCTCCGGACGGTCACTCTCAGGTAGTACTATTTTGTTTAATGCTCGAGCATCCAACACTAGTCTAATTGAGCCATCCTTCTTAGGAACTATGACTAGCGGGTTATTGTACACACTAACAGCCCTTTCAATAATTCCCCACTCTAACATATTTTGAATTAAGTCACGTACTGCCTCCTTATGTACTTCTGGGATTGCAAATGGTTTTTTGAAGAAATGAGCGTCTTTCTGCACTGTCAAAAAACACTCATAATCCTTTACTAGCCCTGGTTGATCTGAGAAAACCTCGGCATGTTTGACTAGTATTTGTCTTAAATCGTTTTTCCTTGCTTCATCAATATCAATTAATTCTAGTAATTTCTCCTCGATCCTATTTCTGACACTCACAAGCTCAGACGGATCCTCTACTTTTTTACCACCGTACTCATTATAGCCCTCCAAGAATTTCTCTGTTTTACAAATACATATAGGAAAATCATTCTGCTCAGGATCCTCACATAGCTGCTTACCGATGAAAGGTATAGTAATTAGTTTACCCTTAATTTTTACCATAACATCATTGGTAGAAAAATTCACCCATCCTTCATATTTATTCAAAAAGTCAGCCCCCACCAATATGTCTACACTCAGTCCATTTATAACTAAGAAGTTCTGTCTTATTTCTACTTCCTTAAATGCTATGGGTAGAAACACTTCCTGTTTTACTGTCTTCTTAGTCTTACCGGTTGCTACTACAATGTTCAAGCCACTTACTGGCATCTTAACAATCTGTTTACTGTTAGGGAGTTCATTTACCAAGTTCTGGGATACTGCACAGACTTCCGATCCAGTATCTATCAAACATTTAACTGGTTCATTTAATACTCTTAGCTCTACTATCGGTTGCCCTAAGTACTCTTTATTTATTTTGGGTTCTGCTTCCTCCAATAAATCTTGCACAATTTCTCTCCTTTCGAAGCCTGTCTTTTGGGTGGCAATCACATTCACACTTACAGGGTTTATTTCATGCTTATTATCACCCTCAATTTTAGTGGCAGCTCCTATTAGCCTATCCACTATTGCTAAGTCAAAACATTTTTCCAATGTTTCCCCCTCTTTCTCATTAACCTCCTTTTCTACGACCCTATCCAAGGCGTCGTCATTAACCTCTACCTCCTCCTCTAATCTATCCTCTTCTTCGTAACTATCTACAACATCAATTATCTTATCAAGCACAGTCACAACCCTGCCATTATTACTGTTCTCACCCCTATCCGACAGCTCTTCATTAGTTTTACTGTGCATAATGTCTTTCTGATTATTACCCTTATAACTAGTACTTAGTTCTTCAATAAGTGGCTTCTTATGATTATTCTTACAGTTAATTGGTTCATTAACCTCCACTTGACTTAAAGCTACTATCTCTGTCTGTTTTACGTTATCCTCCCTAAATTTTGTAGCAACAACATTTATGTTAGGTGGTCGTTCAGGCTGCTTTCTTATGAATGGTTTTGCCAGCGGATTTAACTTTAAACGCTGTTGCCTACGATCGCCAGCACACTCGTAGACAATTAATGGTTTTCCGAGCGCGGTGCGTCATCACTATGCCTCCAGCTGACCGCCTCACCTCCTGACATCTGTCGGCCGCTGTCATACTGCTCGCGTTCATTGAACCTGTTAACATATGTTCTTCCTCTACCACGTGAACTGCCACGGTATCCGCCGCCTCTCTGAACACCCATCCTATTAATGTTTACATCCGCGCGATTGTCATTCTGCCTAGCAGGCGGGCGATGCTCCCTCCTCATGTTTTCTTCTTCTTTTTGGACGGATTCAACCCTTTCTAAATACTGTACGAACTTGTCAATGTTATCTCGGGGCGCAGATATGATCTTAGTTTTCCAGTTCCACGGTAGCTTATTTTCTACCCCTAATATGATCTGTTCTGTTTCTAACTTATTACTAAGGTAGGACAGAGTTGTTACCCACCTTTGAACAAATCGTTTGATGCCCTCTCTCTTGGGGTCATACTTCTCTCCCGACCAGAACCGATTAAGAACATCCATCTGCTTTCTCTTTCCCCAGTATTCCTCAAAGAACGCTAATTTAAATTCTGACAATTTCGCGTATTTTTCAGAGGCTAAATTCCCCCATACTCTGGCCTCTCCCATCAAATTTGAAGTGATAAAGCCTATCTTTTGTTTATCGCTCCATACTTTCGGCAAAACGTCTTCAAAATCGTTCCAAAATTCTCTGGGGTGCATGTTCTTACTTGGGTCAAATTTTAAAAACTGTCTGTGGGTAACATACGCAACCTCGGTAGATTCAATTATTCCACTGGAAATTATACTACCACTATGGTTAGAAACACACTGTTCTACTTTGGTTAGTCTGCATTCATGCCCACAAAGTTGCTCATTCACACTTTCACTGAAATGGCTTATGTGAGTCTCTAAATTATTGACCTTATTTACAACTTGCTCTCCAAGTTTCTCACACCGAATTTTGGTATCATTTACTTTACATTCTAAGGCGGCATGATTAATTTCATTGGAATTCTCTACCACTTTTATGTGCTCACATACTTTATCTAATTCTGCATCAACATGGGATTTAAATTGCTGTTGATCCTCAGTAACCTGTTCGATTCGTGTCGTCAATTCACTTTGCACTTGAACAATATTTTCTGTACATTCTAGTTTAACCTGCTGTATTTCAACATTTCCTTTACTACTGAGCACTGCTAAATCTTGCTTCCAACAGTCTCTGAGATCGGATATTTTGGAATCTAAATCAGCGCCCATTTTAGTCATCTCATTACTTAAATCAGATCCTAATTTAGACATTTTTGAATCCATTTTACTTGACATATTAGTTTCCATTTGTGACATATTAGTTTCCAATTTTGACATACTGGAATCCATCTTACTTGACATATTGGAATCCAACACGTTCATCTTAGTTAATAGATTCATCAGCATACTGGCGACATTATCCTGCGCCCCCTCATTTGCTGATACAATGTCCCTATTAACATTAACTACCGGCATGGGTAACTGTAACTCACTGGGCACTGACATATTTGGATCTGACTCCAAACTATAATTAACATAGGATGAATCAGTCAAACTACTACTGAAATTGGGTTGAGACACGTCTAAACTAAAATTCATGGGGTCATTTTCCCCTGTCTCCATCCCACTATCACAACTTAGTTCCGCCTTTTTGTCACTTGGTTGAAACTCAGCCATTTTTCTCAGTTTGACTCCACAAACACACAAAGTTTTCAAAAGCACTGTACTTAACTTTGTGCTTCGGCGTGCTGCGTTGCTGCTAGATGAAACTGCGGGTCCGTTCACCATACACTGCAATGCTGTACCAGTTTCCGGGCCCCCGCTCGAATCAGCGCTGCCAACTGCCACTGCTGTCGTCGCCTCTGCGTAGTCTCCGTAGCTCGTCGTCTGCCAGACGCCGTCGTAGACTGCTATTCCAATCGGCGCGTAGTCACCGAAAAATTCTTCCGTTCCGTACAACACATTACAGTTCACGGACACTTTCACTGTCCTTCCTATTCACGTGGCGATATCAATTTGTACGCTACACAGTTCCTACACATAGCGAGCACTTCTGTATTGTCCGGTAATTGTCACTACTGCTTTTTTTGAAATTCACTGGAATTTACTATTTTTATTTCCCGGCCGATGCACCACTTGCGACGGGTCAGGCTCTTATCGCGCAGTTTCCTTTCCCTGAAAGAAAATCCACCTACCTCGTTTCTTAGGTAGTTGCTGCACTCGCCTCTCCTGATAGCAGCTACTGGAAAAATTGCAGAAAAGCAGTGTTGAAGAAACTGCAATTTAATAGCCGCTCACCGGAGGCCGCGATACATGTTTGCTGAAATACAATCTATGAGCAATCTTCCTAAATAAATTGAGTTATTGGAATGGTAGTAATTGTTTACTCAAACGAGAACGCGAAGTTGGTAATTCTATTTAAGCTCTTTATTGTCTTTAAGCCTGATCATCAGCCCGCTAATCTACGTTTGAAGAAAGTTCAGTTCACAATTCTATCCACACTCAAACCCCGCCAGAATTAGCTTTCAAAGTTACGGAATTTACTTAACTGCAACACAGACGATTTTCTAACATACACGTTTGCAGTCGATGTTCAATAATAGTTCGTTTTTTAACGTTAATGCTCGCCATAAGCACTTAGTAAAAGTTTACGAAGTACCGCCACGCTTTTAATTATTAAAGTTACTCGCGTCTTTCGCGGAACGAAAAGTCACAACTCGCTCAAACTCACACTACGCGTTACTGGACTCTTCCAGTCTCAAATCGCACAGTACCGAACCGATGAAGCCGTTTTATGACTTCATTTTACACATTATTCGCGAGGACACATCAAGCATGTCTCTTCTCGATCACAGTTCCTTCGCGACTCCTCCTCCACTCGCGACTCACTCTCCTAGTCTCCTAACCGTCCTCGCATCTCATTGGCTCACACATCACACAGCCAATCAGAATTAACTCTTTGGGTGCGCCTCGCGCCAAAATCTAGCACGCACCAGTCATGACTTCTGAATCATTTACGTCATGATTTCTTGTTACACAAAATTTACTGTATAATTTAACAAACCGAAAGGAAAACTAGACTTTACTTTATTTCCAGAAATTATTTAAATACTCGCGAACGTTCTGGCTGCTTGTACAATACCATACACTCTTGGACATCCGACATTCACTAAGATGGGGAACCACTGGCGACTCTGTTCCCACGGTTACATCGTCTGAACACTTGCGAGTTCCAACCTAGATTTTATACACTTGCAAAGAATGGCGAATGTCCCTCTTTCATTCACTCAGGCACACTCATTCACTCTCACCTACTCATATAAAATAACTGTTCACAAAAATTCAAAACATTTATGGTTTTAACAAAGTTATAGGTGAATTTCTAAAAGTAAAATTCTCAAAATAAATACAAAAGCACGGAAGGTGATTTTGTTTCATAGTTGGATGGTCACTGAAGGTGATCTATACATATTGGTATTTATTTAGACTCGAAAATTGTAGAAATTTGCGTTTTCTGTAAGATTTTTCTAATTTCCAAAATATGCAGGTTTCAAAGCTCAAATTTGGATGACTTATTTTTATTCATAACAGAAACTAGTATATTAACTTTTAATATCCTCAGGTTCCTTAGTTAGAAGTTATTAAAGATGAAAGTTCCACGTTATACACGCGGCTAGTTAGCGCACAGGTCTTACATTCTCACGGTACAGACATGCCATATGGTCGTGACGTCAGACGAACGGACACCGGTAATCTGCCCGCTACAGCACATATGCTAATCTGATGGCTACTTTACAGTCTGTCTACATTTCACAGTAAATATTTGATAGAAAACTGTGCGCTCGCACTAGTTGCGACGCCACAAGTTCATTGGACAGCACTTTACACCACACCACTCTCTGTTTAATGGCAACACACACTATAAGCATTAACAAATCGTGGCTCAGCTCCATGTGAGAAATGTAAACAATGTTTTCAAAGCTGTTACAGTCCTGAGGACTTTACACTGTCCATGCTGTGAGCGTGCGTGGGTGTAACAAAATATTATTGTGTTTATTTACACAGTCTTTGGTTCTGTTTACATATAAACTTTGTATCTGTAAGCCTGGTCATTCAGTGTATTAGAAATAATTGTAAACAACTCTACTTCTTTTTCGATTTTTAAATTAATTCCATTGCGCCAGCAAATACATTTTGCTACGACCATGTACTCCACAACATACATTGTTGTTGTTGTTGTTGTTGTTGTTGTTGTTGTTGTCGTCGTCTTCGCCGGGCGGGATTAGCCGAGCGGTCTCAGGCGCTGCAGTCACGGGCTTCGCGGCTGGTCCTGGCGGAGGTTCGAGTGTGTGTGTGTGTGTGTGTGTGTGTGTGTGTTTGTCCTTACGATAATTTAGGTTAAGTAGTGTGTAAGCTTAGGGACTGATGACCTCAGCAGTTAAGTCCCATAAGTTTTCACACACATTTAAACATTTTTTCAACACACTCAGAGGACTCTCAGCGGAGGGGAAATATACCCCCTGCCAAGGCCACCGCCGGCTGCCTGGAAAACAAGTTACCACCAGACGTTTGCGTTAAGGATTGATCGCCCTGTAGCAATCGAAGGCATCATAACTGTGGATTACGTTATTATGGACGGTCACCTCCGTCCCTTCATACTCGATGTGTCTTATCCGATGACGATGGCATATTCCAGTAAGATATATGTCCGTGTCAAAAGGCTAGAATAACGTGACATTGAATTCAAGTTATGTGTTGGCCACTAGACTCACCTGTGGCATTGTTGTGCTGGAATGTGGCATGATGTGGATGATGCGGATGACCTCGTACTTTGAAAGCTCGCTGACGCAGCTATAGCTTCTCAGATGACCCTCAGTGAATAGGAATCGAGATGGCAAGTTCTTCGAGAGCACCGTGGTAGCGTCTGGCGTGTATACTCGTACCAAGTCTGCCGTCTCTCTTATGCCATCAGCTAGTAATACACGGGGTCATTCAGCTGCATCTACCTGCGAGTTGTATGCAACCTGCTAAGCCTTAGAAGACCATGTTCCAAATTTTCAAACTACCTTACTCGCTACAAACTATTAGTCCCACAGAAAATATGAACCGGACATTTTTATAGGAAATTTAACGTACCTAAATTTTTTACTGGGATATCTTTTCGCTGCAGGCCATGGTTTTCTAGTTACCCAAGAAAAACGAATTTCAAGGATACTTATGTACATTTTTCTTGAGTAATTCAAATGCTATGGTCTCTCGCAAAAGACCTACCCCAGCATAAAATTTAGCTATATTAAATTTCATACAAAAAGTTCCAGTTTATTTTTTTTCTGTAGGACATAGTTTGCTCTATGGTACTTGAAGGTGTTGCGGGTTGCATAAAACCCACCGGTAGGGGTAACTGAATCACACTGTGCTTCGAGTGTAAGTGACTCACTGCCGGCCGGAAAGGCCGTGCGGTTCTAGGCGAGGCAGTCTGGAACCGAGCGACCGCTACGGTCGCAGGTTCGAATTCTGCCTCGGGCATGGATGCGTGTGATGTCGTTGGGTTAGTTAGGTTTAATTAGTTCTAAGTTCAAGGCGACTGATGAGCTCAGAAGTTAAATCGCATAGTGCTTAGAGCCATTTGAACCATTTCGAACTTACTCACTCGGCTCCAAGCAAAATCATTTTACGTGATGGATCACTGAAAGGATGTAAATCTGGCTTGAGAGAACCCTGAAAATAATTGACTTATGAAAGAAACAAAAAGAACCTTCTTCTTCGTTTCCTGTGCCGTTATCTCGCACCTGCCGCGAGGGATAGCTCCACGGTTCAACGCGCCTTATCACGGTTGTGGTTTCCCCCCCACCCCTCATCGGAGGTTCGAGTCCCTCGGGCATGGGCATGTGTTTTGACCTTAGCGTAGGGTTAAGTTACACTAATGGCCATTAAAACTGCTACACCACGAAGAAACGAAGATGATAAACGGATATTCATTGGACGTTTTATACTAGAACTGACATGTGATTACTTTTCACCCAATTTGGATGCATAGATCCCGAGAAATCAGTACACAAAACAACCACCTCTGGCCGTAATAACGGCCTTGATACGCCTGGGCATTGAGTCAAACAGAGCTTGGATTGCGTGTACAGGTACAGCTGCCCACGCTGCTTCAACACTATACCACAGTTCATCAAGAGTAGTGACTGGCGTATTGTGACGAGCCAGTTGCTAGGCCACCATTGACCAGACGTTTTCAGTTGGTGAGAGATCTGGAGAATGTGCTGACCAGGGCAGCAGTCGAACATTTTCTGTATCCAGAAAGGCCCGTACGGGATCTACAACATGCGGTCGTGCATTATCCTGCTGAAACGTAGCGTTTCGCAGGGATCGAATAAAGGGTAGAGCCACGGGTCGTAACACATCCGAGATGTAACGTCCACTGTTCAAAGTTCCGTCAATGCGAACAAGAGGTGACCGAGACGTGTAACCAGTGGCACCCCCACATCATCACGCCGGGTGATACGCCAGTATGGCGATGACGAATACACGCTTCCAATGTGCGTTCACCCCGTTGTCGCCAAACACGGATGCGACCATCATGATGCTGTAAACAGAACCTGGATTCATCCGAAAAAATGGCGTTTTGCCATTCGTGCACCCAGACTCGTCGTTGAGTACACCATCGCAGGCGCTCCTATATGTGATGCAGCATCAATTGTAACCGCAGCCATGGTCTCCGAGCTAATAGTCCATGCTGCTGCAAACGCTGAACTGTTCGTGCAGATGGTTGTAGTCTTCCAAACGTCCCCATCTGTTGACTCAGGGATCGAGACGTGGCTGCACGATTCGTTACAGCGATGCGGATAAAATGCTTCCCATCTCGACTGCTAGTGATACGAGGCCGTTGGGATCCAGCACGGTTTTCCGTATTACACTGCTGAACTCACCGATTCCATATTCTGCTAACAGTTATTGGATCTCGACCAACGCGAGCAGCAATGTCACGATACGTTATACCGCATTCGCGATAGGCTACAATCCGACCTTTATCAATGTCGGAAACGTGATGGTACGCATTTCTCCTCCTTACACGTGGCATCATAACAACCTTTCACCAGGAAACGCCGTTCAACTGCTGTTTCTGTATGAGAAATCGGTTGGAAACTTTCCTCATGAGAGAACGTAGCAGGTGTCACCCCGGCGCCAATCTTGTGTGAGTGCTCTGAAAAGCTAATTACTTGCATATCACAGCATCTTCTTCCTGTCGTTTAAATTTCGCGTCTGTAGCACGTCACTTTCGTGGAGTAGCAATTTTAATGGCCAGTAGTGTAGATTACTTAGTATGTAAGTCTACTGCTGACCTCAGCAGTTTGGTCCCATAATCCTTACCACAAATTTCCAATTTATCCCGCACCGCCGCGGGGTCGGTATGATTATAATTGGATTTGGCGTGGTTAATTGGTTAATTTAAGGGGTGGCCAGATTCCCTTCCTGTCACCCCGCCCCCCAACCCCCCCCCCCCCACCCCCACCCCCGCCCTCTCCCACAGGGGCGTAATACATGCACCGCAACCGCCTGCATGCAGTGACCGCAAGGTTTCTAAATATATGCGAGTCGTATGACTGAGCCAGGACTTGGGTACTGCCGCTTCATAAGCTCACTAACCGGACGTGGGAAATCGCCCAGAAACGGTTGCCGGCACACCAACCATCACTGGTAACCCACCCGGCTGTTTCGACACAAGGCCGACCCACCTCTCCGACCCGTGTTTTAAAGTGCACGCTTACCCGAGCGGCTCGAAGAAACAGAAAAGAAAAGTGTCACACACAGTGGTTACGGTTACAACAAGCCACACCACAAGTTGGGAAACAGGGCCAAATTTCTGGTAGTCTACTGTCCAGTTGAGATTTTCACAGACCAATGTTTTATTCACATCTTACAGAAACTAGCAGTACGGCAATAAACGTCCTTTTAAACACGCTGCTAACGGCAATCAAATCATTTATAGCAATACAACAATTTTAAAAAAAAATTTTTTAAAAAAGAAAATATAAGTAACAGTACGGCAATCAACAACCTTTCAAAACACGGCGCTAACGGCAATCAACAAATTTACAGCAATGCAACAGTTTAAAAATTTCTTTTAAAAACGGCAATCATGTCATTTATAGCAATACAACATCCCTATTGTCACCTATGGTGGAGAAACATGGACGATGACAGAAAGGGACTGGAGCAGACTGCAAGCAGGGGAAATGAAATTTCTCAGAGCAGTTAAGGGAAAAACAAGAATGGGCAGAGTAAGGAATGTAAAGATTAGAATTGACCTTAAACAAGGAAGTATGAGAGAATAAATTGAAAGAAAGAGATTAAGATGGTATGGGCATGTTAAAATGATGTATGGGCAGAGACTCCCCAAAATTATGGAAGAACTAAAGATGGATGGGAAAAGACCTAGAGGGCGCCCAAGAACACGGTGGAAAATGGGAGTGAGAATATGTGTAGAAAGGACAGGTGTGACCTGGCAGCAAGTGGAGGAAGAAGAGTGGTGGGAGGACCGAGCCGAATGGAGAGGACTCGTCAGCACCCAGACCCGGCAGTAGCTGGAGCGGGATCCGGATATAGACAGATAGACAACAGTTTTAAAAAATTTAAAGAACGTTAGTAAACAGGCTACTATAGTGAATACAGAACTTTGTTAATAAAATACGGTGAGGTAGTGACGCTACCAACACAGCCATTGAAAAAAAAATCAAAGGTCTCAGCAAACACACGATTAATGGCAGTAAAGGAATGGAGGAATTAAAAAAAGTTTTGAAACAAGTGTCTTGGAATATCATTAGAACATAACAGATATGACGGACCCGTGTTAGGCGGCCACAAATCACCCACTCAGGGATGCTCAGGTTAGACAGAATACTGACCAATTTAAATACGCCCGTAAACACAATTGCCACTCTCAGACTGGTCACTGCACCGACTTTTACCCAGCGAAAACTTGATATAAGATGGCTTAACTTGCTGACAGAATTAGAGCAAAGAAGCATTACACCACATGTGTTCACATCTGCAGCGTATCTGGACATGTTGCAATTGTATGCTGTTCCTCAGCTGCTTCAGTTATCACCCCGATGTCTTGTTTCAGCAAGACGGTCCACCGCCTCATTGGGGTTTGGACGTCCGTGCCTATCTCGACATGACCTTTCCTGGGCGATGGATTGGTCGTGATGGGCCAACGGTTTGGCCTCCACGCTCCCCTGACAGAACCCCATTAGACTTCTTTTTATGGGGTTATGTCAAGGACGGGGTCTACCGAACACGTGTACCAGATCTTGGAACCCTGCGACAACGGATAACCACAATCGTTGAATAGATCCCTCCAGTGATGTTGGCTAATGTGTGGACGAAAATTGAATATCGCCTAGATGTGCTACGTGCTACCAAGGGTGCTCATCTGGAAGTTTACTGACGTGTGAAAAAACCTAGATAGTTTGTAAACAATTGAACACCAGTTTCATTGTATCTTACTTCTAGCCTGAGTTATCAATTTATGTAACCAGGGAACGATTTTTCGGACACCCTGTACAATCTCACGTTAAAGTTTTAACAGAAGAAGTCAAGTAATAAAGTGACAAAGTGAGAAACTGTGTGTAGGTCTTGAGATAGAGCAACTAACAGCGCGCAAATTAGCTACAGTACAGTTCAAAAATACACCGAAAATCTTCGAGGTGCTGCACGTGTCTTGAGGAACAAAATGACGATAGAAACCCGTGTGTCGGAATGTCATCCAACGACGATACAGAGGGTCTAAAGTGCGCGTCATTTACGACGGCGGCCGAGTAGAAACTGACAACATTAAAATTTTCAAATTCGAAAATTGTATGTGATATTGCAAGTCAAACTTTTGTTGCCGCTGGAAGATAGGTAGGCACCTTGCAACTGGGCTCGGAAGACCAGGTGACTGCTTTGTGCGCGCAGGAATACAGACACGTGGTTCTCCGCCCACACGCTATTCACACCCGCGGTCACGACAGAAGCTGCGCGGAAAAACCCACCCCGCGCCGCCGCCACGGCTTCCGCGCGGATGGCGCAGTTCATTTAATTTTTGTCGGTCCAGCGTGCGGGTTAATTAGAGTAACGTGACACGGAAAACTCGGGGCGCCGCAATTTTTCAGTCGACGTGAAATTCGCGGCCGGCGCTGGGTCGCGAAATGCGATTTTCGGAGCGGCCGGCCGCCGCCCTCGGCTGCAGCACGCGCTGCGGTCACTGCCCGGTCGCGAGCCGCGCCGGAAACACCCACAGCCACCCACCACTACGCCCCCTCCCCCTTCTCCCCCCTCCCCCTTCTCCCCCCTTCCCTTATACATGATAAGGGTCGTCCAACGGGCCCAGCAATAATTGTGCTTCCGTATCGCTGGCGTTGCAGAATTTTGGGACCTCCTTGTTCTCGCGTATTATGAGTAAGAGCGCCAAGAACAAAACAGCGGCAGGCCCTCACAGAATGTATAGCGAATCCTTAAGACACCTCCCAAGTGCTAAATCCATCACGGACAAAACTGTACAATATGTGAGTAGGGACAGCCTCCTTCCCACAACAGTGAAGAAAATAAATAATAGAAATACTGTATAAAGAGCCTGACAAATACCCAGGTATAGCACTTCAAAGCACTGAAAGACCTGAGTCGAAACAAGGCCCCGGGAGTAGACAACATTCCATTGGAACTACTGACGGCCTTGGGAGAGCCAGTCCTGGCAAAACTCTACCATCTGGTGAGCAAGATGTATGAAAAAGGCGAAATACCCTCAGATTTCAAGAAGAATATAATAATTACAATCGCAAAGAAAGCAGGTGTTGACAGATGTGAAAATTACAGAACTTTTAGTTTAATAAATCACAGCTGCAAAATACTAACGCGAATTCTTTACAGACGAATGGAAAAACTGGTAGAAGCCGACGTCGGAGAATATCAGTTTGGATTCGGTGGAAATGTTGGAACACGTGAGGCAATACTGACCCTACGACTTACCTTAGAAAATAGATTAGGGACAGGCAAACCTACATTTCTAGCACTTGTACACATAGAGAAAGCTTTTGACAATGTTGACTGGAATACTCTCTTTCAAATTCTAAAGGTGGCAGGGGTAAAAATACAGGGAGCGAAAGGTTATTTACAATTTGTACACAAACCAGATGGCAGCTATAAGAGTCGAGGGACATGGAAGGGAAGTAGTGGTTGGGAAGGGAGTGAGACAGGGTTTTAGCCCGATGTTATTCAATCTGTATATTGAGCAAGCAGTAAAGGAAACAAAATAATAATTCGGAGTAGGTATTAAAGTGCATGGAGAAGAAATAAAAACTTTGAGGTTCGCCGATGAAATTGTAATTCCGTCAGAGACAGCAAAGGGCTTGGAAGAGCAGTTGAACGGAATGGACAGCGTCTTGAAAGGAGGATATAAGATGAATATTAACAAAAGCAAAACGACGATAATGGAATGTAGTCGAATTAAGTCGGGTGATGCTGAGGGAATTAGATTAGGAAATGAGACACTTACAGTAGTAAAGGAGTCTTGCTATTTGGGGAGCAAAATAACTGATGATTGTCGAAGTAGAGAGGATATAAAATGTAAACTGGCAATGGCAGGGAAAGCGTTTCTGAAGAAGAAAAATTTGTTAACATCGATTATAGATTTAAAAGTCAGGAAGTCGTTTCTGAAAGTATTTGTATGGAGTGATGCCATGTATGGAAGTGAAACATGGACGATAAATAGTTGGACAAGAAGAGAATAGAAGCTTTCTAAATGTGGTGCTATAGAAGAATGTTGTAAATTAGATGGGTTGATGACAAAACTAATAAGGAGGTATTGAATACAATTGGGGAGAAGAGAAGTTTGTGGCAGAACTTGACAAGAAGAAGGGATCGGTTGGTAGGACATGTTCTGAGGCATCAAGGGATCACAAATTTAGCAGTGGAGGGCAGCGTGGAGGGTAAAAATCGTAGAGGGAGACCAAGAGATGAATACACTAAGCAGAATCAGAAGGATGTAGTTTGCAGTAAGTACTGGGAGATGTAGAAGCTTGCACAGGATAAAGCAGCATGGAGATTTGCCTCAAACCTGTCTCAGGACAAGACAACAACGACAACATCAGCACCTCAAAATGTACCTTCTAAAATGCGAATGGAAAGAATAAAACAAACAATTGACAAATACAGACCCCCCACCCCCTCCCTACCCGCAAGCGAAATGGGGTTCAGGAAAGGGAGATTAACTCTGACCGCAACAGAAATCTGCTAAAAGAGCGTATATGAAACCGCTCATTAGAGAGCAAAGTGTTATGTATTGGACTGTCTCGTAAGTTTGTCCGTTTTGCTCGCGCGTTACATCTATAGCGCCTGCAGACCATGTCGCGCCGCCCTGGGTAACGCAGTTGCCTAATAGCCCCTGCAACGTAGAGGCCGGCAACCTGACGCGCCGTTGGATTTGTCAGTGTGTGTTTGCCGCTAGCATTGGACGGAATAGGGTCTTAGTGTGTTTACAAGCAAGCACGAGCATTTCCGACTCTTATGCTGTTTCGTAAGGCAAAAACCGCCTCACAATGCCGGCAGAAGATTTGTGATGTATAGGGAGACGACGCAGTAAGGGCTCGAGTACGGCAAAAGTGGTTCAGTCGATTTCGAGCTGAGTATTTCGCCCTAACAGAGAAACTTCGGTCTGGACGGCCAACAGTTATGGACTTAACTACGTTAAAAGGTCTCTGTTGGATTGCTTTCATGTTAATTTCGTAAATCTGTTGTCATTTACGGCATACATTCCACTGTGGTGTTTCTGACTTTATCTGGGAGGAGACTGAGCAGTGGAAAAAGTTCCTTTTACACATAAACAAGAACTATCTGTCACGCTACTACACTTTGAAACACAGTTTATATGGAATTCATGTCGCACAGTCTCATACAAAACCTACATCCGCTTTCTTTTATATACTGTATATGATAAGATACTGTCATCCCCCTTCCCTTCTGTATGAAAGGATGAATCAGCAAATGTATTTCTAGTTGCATGTTTGATGGTAGCAGACAAGTCTGTAGGACCAACGTCGGAACAGGTAGCTACGCTTTCTAAAAGCAAAGAGGTTTCTATTCTTAGTATGGTCCTGTCCGTCCCTTATCATGTTGGTATAGAAAGCTGCCTCTCTGGTCACGTCCGTTTGTATCTGTGAGGCAACCTCAGGAGGGGCCCACGGCAGTCTAACCACGGCGAGCGTCTGAAGTGGTAAGATCTCCAGGTAAGCACGTCTCTGCTAAGTCCGTAGGACAATGGATTTCTTCAGCCTAAGTGAAAATTTAATCACCTTTATTTCGGGTTCAGATATAAAATACCTAATGTTATCTTAAACTGCATCGCAGTGTAATTCGAGTGTGAAGTTCAGAATATCTTCCAGTAGTTGCTCTGTTACTACTTTGTGAGTAAAGTGGAACCACGTGTGGATGATCCGAACCTCTAAGATCAACAATCTTAAAGGTGAATGTGCGTGATATTATAACGTCTCGTCTTGACAATATTCATCAATATAGCAACTTATCTTTATGTTCAACCCACGTGGGGTGTACTTTATGAGACCAGTACCACGTGCTTGTACAGTTGTTTGACCCATCAGGTTAATAGTAAGACGATAGTAACCACTTTGAGGTTTTTCTTTTGTAAATTGCGTTTCGATGTAATTTATTTTAATTATCAAAATTTCTGTGGAGTTACACTCTTTGTGTAAACCAAGTTGACCACGTGAAGCATGTGATGTAATCATCAAAGTAGCCCTCACCTATTCTTTTCGGGAAGATTTCACAGAGAGTTAGTAGGAATTTAGTATACCAGTGTGTGGTAATTTCATGACGGACAGGATTGCGCTACGAACGTAACTTCTTTGTGTGGAAATGGAATCGTTTTGTTGTGGTTAATTTCCTCTTTCATATGTTTCAACGTTCTTCGTTAGGTTATTTTATGAATCTTGGCTCCGTATTTCACGTGTTCCGTAAGATTACAAACTCACATTTTCACAATCCTAAATAAAGCACCAGTTTAGTTATGAGTCAAGTTTAATATGCTGAAATTTTAACGGAACAATGATCAATGTTAAAGTAAATGTCCAAATATAAACTGATTTTTTTAAAATTTAAATTCTCTTTTTACATACATACCACCGGTTATTGCAAGATGACTACTAAAAGATTATAATTAATGTTAGTCTGGTTGGGAATTTGGTAAGCTAGACTGGATACCTGGTAAAACAGTTGCTCAGTGATGCAAGGTTAACTTCCCAAGATACCTCACAGCTTTTAACCCGTTTTTATTGTCTTGAATATCAGCACCGCTTTAAGAACAAATTAATGCATCAATATTACAACGTGATAGCCGATAATCCACAAATGATAGCGCTGGAGTTGGCATTTGGAGCTGAATTCCACTCGAGCTACCGAAGCCAGGAGGTTGGAGGTTGAGAAGCTTGGTTACATAAATATTGACGATGTATGTGTTCCTCTGAACTCGGTGAAGAGAACTTGATTCAGAGCGTGACTACCTGTGATTCCTTCTAGAAACGCAGTCAGAATGCTCCTTCTCTGGAGCGGCAGGTAACTGGAGATGAGAGCTGGATCCGGTACAACAATGCCCGGTACAGTGAACCGTGGCGCAAGACAGGGCAGCCACCACTATGCTGTTCCTAAACCAGGGCTACATGCGACAAAGCTTCTGCTATGCATCTTGCTGAATTGCAAAGGCGTCCTATATTACTAATTTCTTCCGAATGGGAGTATTAGTTCCGAAACATACTGTTCGGATCGCCTCACCGCAGCCATTGACAAGAAACAACCGGATCTGTGACACAATGTCGTATTTCACCACGACAACGCCAGACCACATATTTCTATGATGATCTGTCGAAAGCTGCGTTCTTTCGAGTGGGATGTGGTACCTCAACCGCCCTATCCGCCAGACATTACCTCTTTTGTCTTCATTCTATTCCCCTCAAGTACCCCTTAGCTACCCAAGGTGTGTATAAAATTCCGTGTAACTGTGGCATGGTTTATATTGGAACAACTAAAAGAGTTTAATACCCGCCTAACGGAACACAAAATGAACTGTAGATTGGGACAGATTGACAAATCAGCTGTAGCGGAACACGTTTTCAAGGACGGTGACCACGAAATAAAATTTAGTGAGACAAACGTGATAGCTAGGACCTAATATTATTATACTCGCATGTATAGAGAAACTATAGAGATCTAAAAGTACGGAAATAATTTTAATAGAAAAGAATAAGGATCAAAACTAGACCCGATATGGCGGTCGACTTTGCACCAACGAAATGACAAGCGATTGCCTGTAATCGAGAGATATGGCACTAGCCAGAGATAGTTTTAAAGCCGAAAGCACGTGATGAGTGGTGGCGCCATCTAAACGCTGTATATCAGCGGGACGTCTAGCGCCTAACAGCCAGTTGCCGACTCACCTCAGAAGATGTTGCCTGCAGTAGGCAGCAAAAGGTCAGGAAGGAGAAGCAGTTTTATACACTCCTGGAAATGGAAAAAAGAACACATTCACACCGGTGTGTCAGACCCACCATACTTGCTCCGGACACTGCGAGAGGGCTGTTGGTTGGTTGGTTTGTGGGGGGTTAAAGGGACCAGACTACTTAGGTCATCGGTCCCTTGTTCCACGACCATAATAATACACGAAGAAAAGTCCAACAAGCAATAAACACATAACGGAGACGACAAGGGACGACACAGTACAAGAAAGACAGACGAAGACCAGAGAAAAGAGATTAAAAGACACACAGAGTGCGACGGTCATTGGCCGACCATGAAAATAAAACTGGAAAGGCCAACAACCAAGGGACACATTAAAACACCACAAACTAAAACCCCAGGCCAAAAGCCACAGTCGACACTAAAAAAAAATAAAAAGGGACTCTCATATTGAATGATAAAAAACCCCTGCTCGAATAAAACGGAGAACTAAGTCAGCCATAGTAGAGTCATCGGTTAAAAGAGCAGGGAGTGTATCAGGCAGCGCGAACGTCTGCCTGAGGGCAGTTAAAAGTGGGCAGTCTAGTAAGACGTGTACCACGGTCAGGGCCAATCCGCAGCGACAGAGAGGCGGGTCGTCACGGCACAAGAGATACGCGTGCGTGAGCCGGGTATGTCCTATGCGGAGCCGGCAGAGGACGACAGCGTCCTTGCGAGACCCCCGCATGGAGGAGCGCCACACACTGGTTGTCTCCTTGACTGCCCGAAGTTTGTTGGGAGAGGGCAGGGTGCGCCACTCATCACGCCAAGCAGCAAGGACCTTCTGCCGCAATACGGATCGGACGTCACTCTCTAAAAGACCGATCTCCATGGCCGGGGAACTGACCGCCTGTTTCGCCAGTTCGTCAACCCGCTCGTTACCCGGGATGCCGACGTGACCCGGGGACCAAACAAAGGTGACAGAGCGGCCGCAACGGACGAGAGTATGGAGGGACTCCTGGATGGCCATCACCAGACGGGAACGAGGGAAACACTGGTCAAGAGCTCGTAAACCGCTCAGGGAGTCACTACAGATGACAAAGGACTCACCTGAGCGGGAGCGGAGAAACTCTAGGGCACGATAGATGGCAACCAACTCGGCAGTGTATACACTGGAGCCAGCTGCCAATGACCGTTGCTCACAATAATCCCGTAGAGTGAGAGCGTAACCAGTGTGACCAGAGACCACCGAACCGTCGGTGTAGGCCACCGCCGCGTTCGGAAACTCGGCCAGGATGGAAAGAAAGCGGCGGCGGAGGGCCTCCGGAGGCACTGAGACCTTCGGACCCTGTGCCAAGTCGAGCCGAAGGCACGGTCGGGGCACACTCCACGGGGGCAGACGGAGATTGGCCCGGAAAACAGGCGGCAGAGGAAAAAAGTCAAGGCCACGGAGAAGGTCCCGGAGGCGAACCGCAATGGGACACCCTGACCGGGGCCGCCTGTCTGGAACATGGACGATCGAGCGCGGGAACAGGAGACGGTAGTTTGGATGCCCTGGCATGCTATAAACATGCGCGGCATAGGCGGCCAGAAGGCGGTCACGCCGGAACCGCAATGGAGGGACACCAGCCTCCACAAGTATGCTGTCGACGGGGCTTGTCCGGAACGCTCCCGTGGCGAGGCGGATCCCGCAGTGGTGTATGGGATCCAGCAATCGCAATGCTGAAGGCGAGGCAGAACCGTACGCCACACACCCATAATCAAGGCGGGACTGGATCAGCGCTTGATATAGGTGGAGGAGGGTGGACCGGTCGGCACCCCACCTGGTGTGGCTTAAGCAACGGAGAGCGTTTAAGTGCCGCCAGCATGTTTGCTTCAGCTGCCTAATATGGGGCAGCCAAGTCAACCGGGTATCGAACACCAGTCCCAAGAACCGATGCGTCGCGACCACAGCAAGAGGTTCACCGTCAAGGTAAAGGCGCGGCTCAGGGTGAACCGTGCGACGCCGGCAGAAATGCAAAACGCAGGTCTTCGCGGCCGAAAACTGGAAGCCGTACGCTACAGCCCATGACTGCGCCTTGCGGATGGCACCTTGCAGCTGCCGTTCAGCAGCGGCGATGCCACTGGAGCTGTAATATAGGCAGAAGTCGTCCGCATATAAAGAAGCCGCGACGGACGACCCCACCGCCTCAACGAGCCCATTGATGGCAATTAAAAACAGGGACACACTGAGGACAGACCCCTGTGGGACCCCGTTCTCCTGGACCCGGGAGGAACTATGCGACGCAGCTACTTGCACGCGGAAGGAACGATACGAAAGAAAATTCTGAATAAAAATCGGGAGCGGGCCCCTAAGGCCCCACCCATGAAGTGTGGCCAGGATGTGATGGCGCCAAGTCGTATCGTATGCCTTCCGCATGTCGAAGAAGACGGCAACCAGATGTTGGCGGCGCGCAAAGGCTGTACGGATGGCAGACTCCAGGGAGACCAGATTATCGACGGCAGAGCGGCCTTTACGGAACCCACCCTGAGACGGAGCCAGAAGGCCCCGAGACTCGAGGAGCCAACTCAACCTCCAGCTCACCATACGTTCCAGCAACTTGCAAGGAACGTTGGTGAGGCTTATGGGGCGATAGCTGTCCACCTCCAGCGGGTTCTTGCCAGGTTTCAATACGGGGAGGACTATGCTTTCCCGCCATTGAGACGGGAAAACACCCTCGACCCAGACGCGATTGAAAAGATCTAGGAGGCGTCGCTGGCAAGGCACTGAGAGGTGTTTCAGCATCTGGCTGTGAATGCGGTCTGGTCCAGGAGCCGTATCAGGGCAAGCAGAAAGTGCGCTCTGGAATTCCCATTCGCTGAAAGGAGCATTGTACGACTCCGCGTGGCGCGTGTGAAAGGAAAGCCTCCGACTTTCCAACCGCTCTTTCCGGGAGCGGAAGGCCAACGGGTAGTTCGTTGACGCGGAACACTGAGCAAAATGCTCTGCTAACCGGTCCGCAATCGTGTCGGAGTCGGTGCACACTGCTCCATTCAGCGAAAGCCCAGGGACAGAGACAGGTGGCCGATAGCCTTGGAGTCGCCGAATCTTGGCCCAAACCTGCGATGCAGAGGTACGGACGCCAATGGTGGAAACATAACGTTCCCAGCACTCCTGCTTCCGTTGGCGAATAAGGCGTCGGGCTCGGGCGCGGAACTGTTTAAAAGCAATGAGGGTCTCCAACGACGGGTGCCGCTTATGGCGCTGAAGAGCCCGCCGGCGATCTCGAATCGCCTCTGCGATCTCGGGCGACCACCACGGCACAGTCCTCCGCCGAGGTGACCCGGATGTACAGGGAATCGCAGATGCCGCCGCAGAAACGATGCTGGTGGTGACCGACTGAACCACCGCATCAATCGGATCAGTGGAAGGAGGTGCGATCACTGCGACAGATGTAAATAAGTCCCAATCAGCCTTATTCAGAGCCCATCTGGAGGGGCGTTCAGAAGAGTGACGCTGTGGCAGTGACAGAAAGATGGGGAAATGGTCACTACCACATAAGTCGTCATGGACCCTCCAGTGGATGGATGGGGAAAGTCCGGGGCTGCAAATAGAAAGGTCAATGGCCGAAAACGAGCCATGGACCGCACTAAAGTGGGTCGCCTCTCCCGTGTTTAAAAGGCAGAGGTCAAGCTGTGACAGAAGAGTCTCGACATCTCTGCCCCGGCCAGTAATCGCGGCGCTACCCCACAAGGGGTTATGGGCGTTAAAGTCGCCCAGCAACACAAAGGGAGGCGGCAGTTGTCCTATCAATGCAGCCAACACATGACGAGAGACATCACCATCCGGCGGAAGGTACAAACTGCAGACAGTAATAGGCTGAGGCGTCCACATCCTTACAGCGACAGCCTCTAAGGGTGTATGAAGAGGCACACACTCGCTGTAGATAGAGTGAAGGACGTAGACGCAGACTCCACCAGACACCCTCTCATAAGCTGCCCGGTTCTTATAATAACCCCGATACCCTCGTAGGGCAGGGGTCCGCAGTGCCGGAAACCACGTTTCCTGGAGGGCAATGCAGAAGAAAGGGTGACTGCTGACGAGTTGGCGGAGCTCAGCAAGGTGGTGGAAAAAAACGCTGCAGTTCCACTGGAGAATCACTTTGTCCATGGGCGAAATAGGCGTGAAGGGACCGAGGAGGCAGATCACGTCACTGGGTCACCTGCTGTCACCGATCGAGGACCAGTACAATCGGCGTCCTTGGCGTCTGAGGGTATGGCGAGATCCAGGTCCTCAGCGGACGCCAGGATCTCCACCTCATCCCCAGACGCAGAGCCTGCATGGGGAGGTGGGGTGGATGCCACCGCGCGTTCCTTGGCCTTAGAGGCCTTCTTCTTCTTCTTCGTCTTCTCTCTCTGCTCCTTGGGCTTTACTGGCTGGGAGGGCTCCACCGAGTCAGTCTCCGGGACGGAGGAGGAGCGGGAAGCCCTGCGACCAGCCGCTGGCCTGCTTTTCAGCCATTGACTGACGTCACCCTTCCCAGAGGTGGAAACCTGGGAAGGGAGGGACCCGAGGGATCCCTTGCGAGAGAGAGTCGCCGAAGAAGTCGGACGCTTCTCCGGCTTAGAGTTGGGGACTTGTGTCCCCGATGGTTGGGGGGTCGTTGCTCCTGAGGTAGGTGGTACAGGAGCAACAGATGGGGAAGTGCCCCCCACCATCAAGGGGGCAGGTGTAATATTCCGGCTCAGAGTGTTCAGTGGAATCGGTGCAGCAGATGACAAAACTACTGTTTTGGCAGCGGTGGCATAGGAGCTGGTCAGAGCCACAGGATGTATGTAGCCTCTCGTATTTCCGCTTAGCCTCAGTATAGGTCATGCGGTCCAGGGCCTTATATTCCATGATCCTTCGTTCTTTCAGTAGAACCTTGCAGTCGGGCGAGCAAGGGGAATGGTGTTCGCCGCAGTTCACACAGATGGGAGGCGGCGCACATGCAGTATTAGGATGTGAAGGGCGTCCACAATCTCTGCATGTCATGCTGGAAGTACACCGAGATGACATGTGGCCGAACTTCCAGCATTTGAAACACCTCATCGGGGGAGGGATATAGGGCTTCACATCACATCGGTAGACCATCACCTTGACCTTTTCGGGTAGGACGTCACCCTCGAAGGCCAAGATGAAGGCACCGGTGGCTACCTGATTAGCCCTGACCCCGATGGACGCGCCGGACGAAGTGAACACCCCGCCGTTCTAAATTGGCGCGTAGCTCGTCGTCCGACTGCAAGAGTAGGTCCCTATGGAATATAATGCCCTGGACCATGTTGAGACTCTTGTCACAAGCGAGTAACCGCCGTGACTGTGCAGAGGATGCCGTTTTGATCAATACTGCCCCAGAGCGCATTTTGGACAAGCCCTCCACCTCCCCAAACTTGTCCTCCAAGTGCTCGACAAAAAACTGAGGCTTGGTCGCCATAAACGATTCCCCATCGACTCACGTACAGACTAAATAGCGAGGTGAATAAGGTTCGCTGCCAACCGTAGCCTTTCGTTCCTCCCATGGTGTGGCCAGGGAGGGGAACAATTGTGGATCATATGCCTGAGCGTTGTATTGAGGCCGAGAACGCTTAGAGACTGCTGGCGGCTGGCCGCCAGCAAGAGATGATGTACCACGCTTCATCGCGGGTCATCCGCCCTGATGCCACCTACTCCGACCAAGGGCCCTCCCCACGGGCGCCACCCAGCCTCAGCAACGACCATCTGGCGGGATGGCCATTGCCGGGAGTCCCGATGCCCCAAGGAGACAGGCATCTACTCCTTGGCATACGCGGGGAGTTAACGGCGCAGGCATCAGTAGAGCGATCCCTGTGTTGTCAGGGGGCTACAACCGACAGGGTACATGGCGGCCCCACCACAACGGACTGGCTACCGTGCTGGATTTCAGGTGAAATGTAGCCCATGATCGTCATTGGCGCATAAAGCGACACAGCAGAGCAGACTGCAAAAACCGCACCCAAGAACAAAGCCACGCCCTAGAGATGGTGAGTGGGCGGGACAGCTATGCGACGACGACCAACCAAGCTAGAGATGGTAATGAGCGATGGACACATTGCACCTTGTAAGGCGCCCTTCCCCAATCAGCTCGCTCTTCGGAAGAATTTAGAAGATGGAGGTCAAACCCGGTAGGGGACCATCACATAAGGCCGAAACGTTTGAGACTCCTTTTAGTCGCCTCTTACGACAGGCAGGAATACCGTGGGCCTATTCTTACCCCCAAACCCACAGGGGGTGAGAGGGCTGTACAAGCAATGATCACACGCACGGCACAGCGGACACACCAGGAACCGCGGTGTTGGCCGTCGAATGGCGCTAGCTGCGCAGCATTTGTGCACCGCCGCCGTCAGTGTCAGCCAGTTTGCCGTGGCATAGGGAGCTCCATCGCAGTCTTTAACACTGGTAGCATGCCGCGACAGCGTGGACGTGAACCGTATGTGCAGTTGACGGACTTTGAGCGAGGGCGTGTAGTGGGGCATGCGGGAGGCCGGGTGGACGTACCGCCGAATTGCTCAACACGTGGGGCGTGAGGTCTCCACAGTACATCGATGTTGTCGCCAGTGGTCGGCGGGAGGTGCACGTGCCCGTCGACCTGGGACCGGACCGCAGCGACGCACGGATGCACGCCAAGACCGTAGGATCCTACGCAGTGCCGTAGGGGACCGCACCGCCACTTCCCAGCAAATTAGGGACACTGTTGCTCCTGGGATATCGGCGAGGACAATTCGCAACCGTCTCCATGAAGCTGGGCTACGGTCCCGCACACCGTTAGGCCGTCTTCCGCTCACGCCCCAACATAGTGCAGCCCGCCTCCAGTGGTGTCGCGACAGGCGTGAATGGAGGGACGAATGGAGACGTGTCGTCTTCAGCGATGAGAGTCGCTTCTGCCTTGGTGCCAATGATGGTCGTATGCGTGTTTGGCGCCGTGCAGGTGAGCGCCACAATCAGGACTGCATACGACCGAGGCACACAGGGCCAACACCCGGCATCATGGTGTGGGGAGCGATCTCCTACACTGGCCGTACACCTCTGGTGATCGTCGAGGGTACACTGAATAGTGCACGGTACATCCAAACCGTCATCGAACCCATCGCTCTACCATTCCTATACCGGCAAGGGTACTTGCTGTTCCAAAAGGACAATGCACGTCCGCATGTATCCCGTGCCACCCAACGTGCTCTAGATGGTGTAAGTCAACTACCCTGGCCAGCTACATCTCCGGATCTGTCCCCCATTGAGCATGTTTGGGACTGGATGAAGCGTCGTCTCACGCGGTCTGCACGTCCAGCACGAACGCTGGTCCAACTGAGGCGCCAGGTGGAAATGGCATGGCAAGCGTTCCACAGCACTACATCCAGCATCTCTACGATCGTCTCCATGGGAGAATAGCAGCCTGCATTGCTGCGAATGGTGGATATACACTGTACTAGTGCCGACATTGTGCATGCTCTGTTGCCTGTGTCTATGTGCCTGTGGTTCTGTCAGTGTGATCATGTGATGTATCTGACCCCAGGAATGTGTCAATAAAGTTTCCCCTTCCTGGGACAATGAATTCACGGTTTTCTTATTTCAATTTCCAGGAGCGTATATGGACCACGGCAGTTCAGCCCGGGTGTTTTAATTAACGAAAATAACATTGGTGACGGTTGGGTAGATACTAAAATCCGTGAGTGTCGGAAGCTGTTGGATATAGTTACGTGCTGCTATCTAATGAACAAAGTAACGAGCGCACGGGATATCTGACCAACCGAGTGATCTATTAAATAGTCTCTAGCAAACGGAAGCTGCAGTATCATTCTCAACGGTGAGGAATCTTCAGATGTAGAAGTAACTTCAGGAGTACCTCAAGAGGCTGACATAGAACCGTAACTTTCCACGACCCATGCACGATTATTTCGCTAAGTGGGGAAAACTGCAGGAAGATCGCCCCGATAATCAGAAGCCAAAAAAAAAAAGCTCATAAGAACAGGTGCAGGTAAAAAACCTTCGGCAGTGTAGGCAGGTTCGGCAGTTGGTATAGTGGGTAGCTGCACGCACTCAAAACTTGAGCGTGGATGGAGTGTCCACTTTGGATTTGAGGGAATATACAGGGTAATCCATTGATAGTGACCGGACCAAATATCTCACGAAAAATACTACAAAGAACGAAACTCGTCTAGCTTGAAGGGGGAAACCAGATGGCGCTATGGTTGACCCGCTAGATGGCGCTGCCATAGGTTAAACGGATATCAACTGCGTTTTTTAAAAAAATAGGAACCTACATTTTTTATTAAATATTCTTGTACTACGTAAAGAAATATGAATGTTTTAGTTGGACCACTTTTTTCGTTTTGTGATAGATGGCGTTGTAATACTTACAAACGCATAAGTACGTAGTATCACGTAACATTCCGTCAGTGCGGACGGTATTTGATTCGTGATACATTACCCGTGTTAAAATGGACCATTTACCAATTGCGGAAAAGGTCGATATCGTGTTGATGTATGGCTATTGTGATCAAAATGCCCAACGGGCGTGTGCTATGTATGCTGCTCGGTATCCTGGACCACATCATCCAAGTGTCCGGACCGTTCGCCGGATAGTTACTTTATTTAAGGAAACAGAAAGTGTTCAGCCACATGTGAAACGTCAACCACGACCTACAACAAATGATGAAGCCCAAGTAGGTGTTTTAGCTGCTGTCGCGGCTAATACGCACATCAGTAACAGACAAATTGCGCGAGAATCGGAAATCTCAAAAATGTCGGTTTTGACAATGCTGCATCAACATCGGTTGCACCCGTGCCATATTTCTATGCACCAGGAGTTGCACGGCGACGACTTTGAACGTCGTGTACAGTTCTGCCACTGGGCACAAGAGAAATTACGGGACGATGACACATTTTTTGCGCGCGTTCTATTTAGCGCCGAACGTCATTCACCAACAGCGGGAACGGAAAATTCACGATGGCTGCCACAAGCGGAACATCAGCGACCTTGGCGGGTTAATGTATGGTGTGGCATTATGGGAGGAAGGATAATTGGCCCCCCCTTTATCGATGGCAATCTAAATGGTGCAATGTATGGTGATTTCCTACGTTATGTTCTACCGATGTTACTACAAGATGTTTTACTGCATGACAGAATGGCGATGTACTTCCAACATGATGGATGTCCGGCACGTAGGTCGCGTGCGGTTGAAGCGGTATTGAATAGCGTATTTCATGACAGGTGGATTGGTAGTCGAAGCACCATACCATGGCCCGCACCTTCACCGGATCTGACGTCCCCGGATTTCTTTCTGTGGGGAAAGTTGAAGGATATTTGCTATCGTGATCCACCGACAAGGCCTGAGAACGTGCGACAGCGCATTGTCAATGCATGTGCGAACATTAAGGAAGGCGAACTACTCGCTGTTGAGAAGAATGTAGTTACACGTGTTGCCAAATGCATTGAGGTTGACTGACATCAATTTGAGCATTTATTGCATTAATGTGGTATTTACACGTAAATGAAGCGCTTCAGCAGAAAGTAATTTCCGTCGTGCAGCACGTATTGTTTCAGAGACACTGAGTACATGTTATAAGAGCACAAAATGTGTATTATATACTACGTATATACTATTATTTGGAGAAGCTGCCGCCAAACCTGTTTAGTTTTACATTCCGCTTAGTTGTCGTGGTTGAATACACGTTTTCTTAAGGCTACATCTAATGCAGAGCACTTTCAAGAAAGAATAGTTCCCTGCGTCATACTATTGCTAGCTAGGTGAAGTATTTTGTGGTAGCTATGCTTAAAATGAATGTATTTTTGAGCGTAATGTTCGTAAAATATTTGAATGAATCGTCAACTGTAGGTGTGCCTGTACATGTTGCAGCATAATAGCTGTAGCTGCGTTAGTTTGTACTACAGACTCGGGTAGGTTAGGTGTAACTTTTGATCCTTCAAGGGGTGATCGTGGCCATGCGGCCCGGGTCTGTACTAGCAGCGGCTCGCGAGCTACGGGCCAGCCAGGCTAGCCGAGGCGAGACGGAAGAGAGCGGGCTGGCGGTGGCGTTGGTGGACCAACAGCCCGGGACGAGCCAGCACGGCTGCGCCGTATGCCTCTGCCTCTGCCGCTCCGTTTGACGTAAATATGTTGACCTCCTGTGTCCTGCATCAGTATAAGAGCGGCAAGCAGAAATACACATCAGGCTGCCTGTCGCAATGGCTGACTGGGAGAGGTCTATTCGAGATAGAGTCGTCGCTGTCATTGAAGGAGGATGTTCCATCAGACGGTATGGCGTACCAAATACCACTGCAACGAGATGGTGGAGGATCTACCTTGAAAGAGACACCACCAACAGGGCTCCTGGCTCAGGCAGGAAGAGAGTCACAGCAGGAAGACAGTGTCTAGGAGCAGAGAAAATCCATTTCTGAACGCCAAGCAGTTGCGGCGGGAGACCGACTTCCCCGGCTCCAGGGAGACGATTCGCCGAAGGCTGAGGGACGCTGGACTGCATGCACGACGATCCGCCGTGAAACCAGAGCTCAGCGAAGACAGCGTTTTATACCGGCTAGCATTTGCGGAGCTCCATCTGAGGGCGTCGTGGGACAGCGTCGTTTTCACTGATGAGAAGGTGATTTCCACCAGCAGCGACGGTCCACGAATCGTTTACAGGCCGCAAGGGACTCGCCATCGACGCGAATATGTACCCACGACGAGGAGAAGTGGCCGGCTATCTGTTAACTGCTGGGGTTGGATCTCTGCGAGAGGGGCGGGAATTCTTTATACGATGGAATGCACTCTGGACAGCGTGCAGTATGCCCACATATTGGAAAATGTGATGCTTCCGTCAGTGCGAATGCTGTACGCAGAAAGGGACATCACATGGCAAGAGGACCATTCTCCCATTCACAAGTCTGCAGCTATCCACGACGGGCGTCAACGTCATGGACTGGCCGCCACGGGCGGTTGATATGAACTCCATGGAAAACATGTGGGCTGAGGTCTCCAGAACATTAACAGAGAACTGGCCACGAAACCAACCAACTACTGCGGACGCTCTTTGGGACTGCGTCCAGGAAGCCTGGGAGGAAGCTGCTTCTTCAGGCTGTTACGTCCGACGGCTTATACATTCTATGCCAAGACGCTTGGTAGAAGTACAAAATAATGAAGGAATCTCGATAAAATATTAGAGTCCTTAAAATGTTTTGTTATGTCTCCTTTATCGTCATTTTTTATTGTAGTGGTTTTGAATACCTTTACTGGACAGGAATTTTACGCCGACTGTGTGCGGCTGTTTCTTGTTGAATCGTCTGATCAGTCAGAAGTTGCTTTGCAGAGGAATGTAAATTACTATTGAAAATATAATTGTTTTTGGATAGCTCAATTTAGTATTGGAGGGCAGCGTGGAGGGTAAAAATCGTAGAGGGAGACCAAGAGATGAAAACACTAAGCAGATTCAGAAGGATGTAGCTTGCAGTAGGTACTGGGAGATGAAGAAGCTTGCACAGGATATTGTAGCATGGAGAGCTGCATCAAACCAGTCTCAGGACTGAAGACCACAACAACAAACATTGGATAGCTCAACATGAATTTCCTAAGGGACCGAAGTTTATCATGCATTTACCAGTAGAATACGGTGCAGAGAAAAAATTTTCCCGTATGCAAGTTCCGTCCGTTTTCGACAAAACAGTTCGTGACTGTGAACCATCAAAAATGCTCTGAAGGATTTAACGTGGATGCCGTTTTGACTGGCACTTCTCATAATGACAATAAATCCTTTGACATTTCCAGATACACGTCTCACATTATAGATTCCCACGCAAATCTACTGCTATGCAGTATGGCACTTCCACATTACAGTAAAATAATATTTTTAAACAATAATAATAAGGTGGCAAGACAAGAGTGTCCGAACCAAATTTCGAGAGGCAGAAGAGTGAGTAACTGTTGATCGAGAATATCTCGAACATAAAAAGAATGTGTAAAAGTGTTTTTCTTTTGTCCGCCTTTCGTGCAGTGGCTTTCAAAGTAAATAGCTCACTGCCTCTGGCACAGAACGTTCGGTTTTTACATTCTCGCAACGTTATTTGTAGCTGTTGCTGAGCGATTGCTCGGTTAGTGGATGATTTAAAATGGTAGGGCAATCACATAATGTTACATTGCCTTCCATGGTAATCTTGGAAATCAACGAGATTACCAATATTCACATGTTGCTGTTAACATTATGGTATTGAGTACTTTACGGATTTACTTGGATCAAACATACTATACTGGACATTAAAATTGCTACACCAAGAAGATGACGTGCTACAGACGCGAAATTTAACCGACAGGATGAAGATGCTGTGATATGCAAATCATTAGCTTTTCAGAGCATTCACACAAGGTTGGCGCCGGTGGCGACACCTACAATGTGCTGACATGATGAAAGTTTCCATCCGATTTCTCATACGCAAACAGCAGTTAACCGGCGTTGCCTGGTGAAATGTTGTTGTGATGCCTCGTGTAAGAAGGAGAAATACGTACCATCACGTTTCCGACTTTGATAAAGGTCGGATTGTAGCATATCGCGATTGCGGTTAATCGTATCGCGACATTGCTGATCGCGCTGGTCGAGATCCAATGACTGTTAGCAGAATATGGAATCGGTCGGTTAGGGATGGTAATACGGAACGCTGTGCTGGATCCCAACGGCCTCGTATCACTAGCAGTCGAGATGACAGGCATCTTATTCGTATGGCTGTAACGGATCGTGCAGCCACGTCTCGATCCCTGAGTCAACAGATGGGAAAGTTTGCAAGACAACAACCATCTGCACGAACAGTTCGACGACGTTTGCAGCAGCATGGGGTATCAGCTCGAAGACCGTGGCTGCGGTTACCTTTGACGCTGCATCACAGACAGGAGCGCCTGCGATTGTGTACTCAGCGACGAACCTGGATGCAAGAATGGCAAAACGTCATTTTGTCGGATGAATACAGGTTCTGTTTACAGCATCATGATGGTCGCATCCGTGTTTGGCGATATCGCGGTGAACGCACATTGGAAGCGTGTATTCGTCATCACCATACTGGCGTATCACCCGGCGTGATGATATGGGGTGCCATTGGTTACACGTCTCGGTCTCCTCTTGTTCGCATTGACGGCACTTTGAACAGTGGACGTTACATTTCAGATGTGTTACGACCCGTGGCTCTACCCTTCATTCGATCACTGCGAAACCCTACATTTCAGCAGGATAATGCACGACCGCATGTTGCAGGTCCTGTACGAGCCTTTCTCAATACAGGAAATTTTCTACTGCAGCCCTGGGCAGCACATTCTCCAGATCTCTCACTAATTGAAAACGTCTGGTCCATGGTGGCCGAACAACTAGCTCGTCACAACACGCCAGTCACTACTCTTGATGGTATCGTGTTGAAGCTGCATGGGCAATTGTACCTGTACACGCCATCCAAGCTCTGTTTGACTCAATGCCCAGGCGTATCAAGGCCGTTATTACGGCCAGAGGTGGTTATTCTGGGTACTGATTTCTCAGGATGTATGCACCCAAATTGCGTGAAAATGTTATCACAGCTCAGTTCTTGTATAATATACTTGTCCAATGAATACCCGTTTATCATCTGCATTTCTTGTTGGTGTAGGAATTTTAATGGCCAGTAGTGTAGTATTTCTGTCATTTGACTATCAAGATTACACGAATATGGTGATCTCTCATTCTGAGGCAAAAAACAATTCTTAAGGTAAAGATACACAGAAAAAATTTAGAAACTAAGACAGTAAATCTACAAAGTTTCAAATGGAGATTATACATTATTCTCATTATATTCCTTTTACTGAGTGCATAAGGACCACTTTGTGGCCTCAAAGTATTGTCCAGAGCTCATAGGCTCTTTGCTCCTGAAAGAAAACACATAGACATTCATCTTTATATACACATATAATTCGCACACATGGAATTTCTCACACGTGTTGATCTTCCATTGCTCACTAGTGGTCATGATTTTTGCGCTTTCATTATTTGTGAATTTGATATGGAAGTTAAAACTGATTCTTCTCCCAAAAAAAAAAAAAAAAATAAATAAAATTGTTCAAATGGCTCTGAGTACTATGGGACTTAACATCTGACGTCATCAGTCCCCTAGAACTTAGAACTACTTAAACCTAACTAACCTAAGGACATCACACACATCCATGCCCGAGGCAGGATTCGAACCTGCGACCGTAGCAGGCGCGCGGTTCCGGACTGAGCGACTAGAACCGCTCGGTCACCACGGCCGGCTGATTCTTCTCCAGATGAAGCTTATCCCTTGAGAAGTTGGATCGCTAGTTTGAAAAAGTAGAAAACTTTTCATCAGCTCTGGTTGCCGAGTCTCGCTTGCACGTTAGGTACATAGTTACATGTAACAAAAAAATATAAATACCTAAGTCGAAGAACTAAACTTAAATATAATTTTAGGACTTGGGATTCATAGGAATGTGACTGTCATTATTCGCGTGGGGTTTCGCTGTTCGCATATATATATATATATATATATATATATATATATATATATATATATATATATATGATATGTTGTGAACCCATATGTGTTTTATTTTGAGGGCGGTTTCAAGCAAAGTCCGTTTCGTAGAACTACAGCGGGAGTGCTGTGCAGTTACATCACTTTAACGAGTTTGTTGCGTCGACGGGCGTCGACACAGGTTGATTGTTAGTGCTCAGGCGCTGACTAGCCGCCCGCTCATGGTTCAGTGAACACGTTGCGTCGATGGTGTTGTGGTATTTTTGTTGAGCTGGTGCGGAGGGACGAGGATTACCAGGGACAGAGACTCAATTGAAACCATCCCTGCCTCCACATTTTCCAACCGATTTTGAAGATTTTAAGGCAGTGGAATTAAAATACAAGGTGAAAGGATATCAATGATACGATTCGCTGATGACATTGCTATCCTGAGTGAAAGTGAAGAAGAATTAAATGATCTTCTGAACGGAATGAACAGTCTAATGAGTACACAGTATGGTTTGAGAGTAAATCGGAGAAAGACGAAGGTAATGAGAAGTAGTAGAAATGAGAACAGCGAGAAACTTAACATCAGGATTGATGGTCACGGAGTCGATGAAGTTAAGGAATTCTGCTACCTAGGCAGTAAAATAACCAATGACGGACGGAGCAAGGAGGACATCAAAAGCAGACTCGCTACGGCAAAAAAGGCATTTCTGGCCAAGAGAAGTCTACTAATATCAAATACCGGCCTTAATTTGAGGAAGACATTTCTGAGGATGTACGTCTGGAGTACAGCATTGTATGGTAGTGAAACATGGACTGTAGGAAAACCGGAACAGAAGAGAATCGAAGCATTTGAGATGTGGTGCTATAGACGAATGTTGAAAATTAGGTGGACTGATAAGGTAAGGAATGAGGAGGTTCTACGCAAAATCAGAGAGGAAAGGAATATGTGGAAAACACTGATAAGGAGAAGGGACAGGATGTCAGGACATCTGTTAAGACATGAGGGAATGACTTCCATGGTACTAGAGGGAGCTGTAGAGGGCAAAAACTGTAGAGGAAGACAGAGATTGGAATACGTCAAGCAAATAATTGAGGACGTAGGTTGCAAGTGCTACTCTGAGATGAAGAGGTTAGCACAGGAAAGGAATTCGTGGCGGGCCGCATCAAAAAGTCAGTAAACTGACGACAAAAAAAAAGGCAGGCTAGTGCTCGCACTTTGCAAAGCAGCTAACACTCACACTTGGTTTTCGATGTACTGCACTTTATCACATCACCGCCTTTGGTTACACAACGGGAGAATCTCTGTCCGTCGGCATATCTGCACGTTTAACACTTATTATTTCATCGTAAACGAAATTATCACTTACTTATAACAACGACGTATTGCTTCATTTCTGTGGCAGACTTCCACAGCATTTGAAGCCTTCATTTATACGCTACTATATACACAGTTTGCCACACTTTGAAGCTTGCTAATTGAGAGCTTCGATTATCATGTCCATTTCAACTTCTGTTTCTTTGTTTGTAACCACCTTAAGATTTCGCTTTACATTATTCGTCATCTTTTTCTGAGACTAATTACGCTTTCAATTCACAGCCACAATACAGTAGTTTCTCCGATCTATTAGCAATTTTTTTTATTCATTTGAATCGCTGTTTCTATTCATTAGATTCTTTTAAGTTATCACTGTCATTTCGACAAAAATTTCCTTTTTACTAGATTCGAGGATCAATCAGTCACACTTGATCGCCCTCTCTCATGAGAACAGAGCACCATTCAAGAAAATATTCAAATTCCTTATCGCGATCGCACTTCGCGTCTCGGATTGGCTTTAAAAGAAAAATTAAAGACATTTCAAAACCAACTTTTCCTGGTTTCGTACACGCGCTTCCTTTTGAAAATCGTTTGCCAAACCAGCCTTCCACGTCAACCGCATTTCTCAATCTGTGACATCAAGTCTACAGGACGGGTTTAGGTGGGTTAGGATATTTACACAAATTTAGGAGAAAGACATAGATCAGGCTGTTCCAACCGAGCTCCAGGGAGCCGGAGCGCTCACGGCGGCAGCTCGGAGCCCACGTGGAGCGGGAAAGCGAACTCACTGCCCCCTGGCCGCGTGCAGCCGCAACTGACGCAATAATCCGTGTTCAGTGACAGCTGTGACAACCCGCGGGAGCCCTGTACCTCTATTGGAGGATTCCTTTCTGTTCATAGAGAGGGATGGTCTTCCACAGTGTCTTGTTTGTCATAAAGTATTTAATTCTGTGAAGAGTTACAATATAAAACGACATTATACACGTCTTCACGCAGCACACTACGATCAGGTAGAAGGCATTGCACGCAGAGAACTGGTAGGAAGACTTAAGGACGACATACCAGGAGACGTAAGTTTAAAAAAGGTTTGGACATGGCAGCGGCTTTAGAGACACAGCTCAGGAAAAAGGCGGAGAGCTTTGTTGCATTTTCGCTAAGCACTTGAAAGTACCGACACATCGGACTGTGCTCAGCTTGCAGTCTTTGTGCGTGGTGTCGACATGGAGCTCCAAGTAACTGAAGAACTCTCGGATGTGGTACCACTCGATTACACCGACGTGACGTTCTTGAAGCTGTTTGTGAATCAGTGGACAATATGAATTTGCCGTGGGATAAGTTCCATTCTGTAGCGACAGACGGTGCACCACAAATGATCGGGCGTCACCAAGGTTTTGCTTCTCGTTTGAAAAATAAACTCAGCGATGAATTCGGGAAAGACCTTTTGACTCTTCATTGTTTTATTCACCAAGAGGCACTGTGTGCTGAAACAGTACAACTAGGTGGCGTAATAAAAGATGTCGTGAAGTGTGTGAATTTTGTGCGGCGTCACGGTATGAATCATCGCCAATTCAAAGGATTCCTGAAAGATATGGAAGCGGAGTACGGGTATATACCTTACCACAGTACAGTTCGTTGGCTGAGTCGTGGAAAAGTTCTTAGACGGCCGGAGTCGCCGTGCGGGTCTAGGCGCTGCACTTTTGAGCCGAGCGACCTCTACGGTCGCAGGTTCGAATCCTGCCTCGGGCATGGATGTGTGTGATGTCCTTAGGTTAGTTAGGTTTAATTAGTTCTAAGTTCTAGGCGACTGATGACCTCTGAAGTTAAGTCGCATAGTGCTCAGAGCCATTTGAACCATTTTTTTGAAAAGTTCTTGGTGTTTTCTTTGCCATTCGTGAAAAAACCGCTTTTTCTCAAAATGAAAGGGGAAGAAATGCGTTGTCTGAAAGATATACGATTGATATCAGACTTTCCTAGCTGACATAACTATGCATCTGAATAATTTAAATCTGTCACTGCAGGGCAAAGGGCAGCTAATCGTTGACACGCACGACCAGATCAAAGCGTTCGCGGAAAAGTCACGTTTATTTGAGAGGCAGATGAGTAATGGACATTCTCCGTTCTTCAATCGTCTTGCTTCTTTAAAACTACCTGAAGGTACTACTTTCGGCGATTACCAAGCAAAGTTAAAGCAGCTCATCGCGTCGTTTGAAACACGATTCCGAGACCTCACTTGTTTGGAAATGGATCTCAAGGTGTTCAGCACTCCTTTTTCAGTTTCCCCAGATGACTTGTCTTCGTCACTTCAATTGGAGATTACTGATTTGCAAAATTCAACTTTGTTGAAATAGAGGTACTACAACACGTTGGATTTGTCACGATGGTATCGTTCATTACAGCAAAAAACGTTTACCAAGCTTCACAACAAAGCCGCGCAGATCATGTGCAACAGTTCGGATCTATGTACTGTTGTGAGCAGCTTTTCTCAGCAATGAAAAGAGTAAAAAGTAAGGAACGATCCTTCCTTCAGGATGCAACAATTAAGGCCATCCTCCGCATTAACGCTGCGAACACTTTGACGCCTGATATTTCCGATCTTGTAATGAAATGAAAATGTCAAGTTACTGAGGCCCAATAAATTTAGCATGCAATTTCTTGTAAAACAGTTGTTTCTTATTTATTTCCTGAACATCGTATTTCCTGGTGTAGCATGTCACCGCGTCTTAGCAGCTAAGACAGGGGCGGGCGAACGTTGCACGCGGCTCATGAGCGCACAGCGCTGCACGTGTGCTGCTCGCGTGCAATCGTCGAATGGGGCAGTGGCGGCAGGCGGCAGGTCGCGGCGGTGTAGTGACAGGCTAAGTCGCGGACGCTGATGCGAAGCGACCACTACACAGTGAATGTCGTATTTCAAGAAATGGAAAATGCAGAGCGAAACAAGGAAACGGAAAAGAGGAGATTTGCTATCTTTTAAAAAGTAATGGGAGAATCATTTTTTTGTGCAAAAACGTGAAAATTCGAAATTTTTAATATTTCGCAATATTCTCGCTGGTCAGCGGAAGTTTAGTATTGAAGCCCATTATAATAAATTTCACAAGGACGAGTACAATTTATTGTCGGATTCCGAGCGGAGGGGGAAACTGACTGAGCTTAAGGAGAGCGACCTGACGATATTTGATGAATCTGTCGTAGTTGCTGTTGTCATGAGAGATCTGCGACTTTCTTTCGTAATGTCTCTCATCTGACTGATTTAACATTTTTTTGGAGCACTGTTTTCAATTTTTCAGGACGATAACGATAATAGCCCAGCGGTACGTGGAAGTTATAAAATTGCGCTTAATATTGCGAGAGCTGGAAAACCATTAGCTGAATTAATAAGCCTCGGTTAAGAGCAAACATAAGTGATGAAAATTTACGTAACTGTTTGCACTTGTCTGTACGTGGAAATTTTGTTCCAGATATTAAACGTATTGTAAACTCCACCTGTGATAATTAAATAAAACGTAACGTAGTTAATAAGTACTCTTTCAAACCACGATATCTTTCAAGCACTCCTACTAATCTTATTCCTTCATTCAATAAAGCAAACTAGGAAATAAAACGCATTACAGAGGAAGGAGAGGACAGAAGGTATGGTGGAGAAGGGAGATAAGCGGGTGGCCAGCTTGCCCCTGTGTGCACGCAGTACACCTGTTAACTGCACGCGTAGAAGTGCACCGCACACGTGCAGGATTCCTGCCCGCCCCTGAGCTAAGAGTATGAGGTTGTCGGTCTTGTAAGACGCAGCTGGCACGTCAAAACGATTGCCCTGCCGCCTGCCTCAGCCAGCCGTGCCACGTGCCGGCGTGGCGGCCCACTTGACTGGTCACAGCGAGCGACGCGGCTCCCTGGAGCAGGGAGCGCCCCGCGGCTCACAACGGAGCAGACGAGCTGCAACAGCCTGACGTAGACATAATAGTACATAGAAGAAGAAATATAGCAATCAACTCCTTGTTCCTTATGACAGAAATAAATTTTTCTCTCCGTCGTACGTCTGCGTACGCTCTGTAATTAACAACTACCTGCTTTGTTTTACTGGCGGTTTCATTGTCATTTCATTGTCGCTTTGAGGCCTGCTTTGCACTTGATTGACCTCTATATATGACCTTAAGTCATCATTGTTTTCTCCTTGTCACTTACGCTCATATGCTTAGTATTTATTATCACTTACGAATTTAAATGTATTTGACCTGTGTATTGCAATTACAATTAATGCTATGTTTATCTAGCTGAAGGATAGCGCTTCCGTTGTCTTGTTGGTACTTACAAGTAACTCACATGCTTCGTAAGCATTACGTTATTTTAATGCAGAGATGAACTTGTCCGATAGAACTTAATCTAGACATCGCTGGTTTAGAAAATAGTTAATTATTTTCCTTTTTAGTGGCATCATGAACCATAAATTGTCAAGCGACCCTTGTCCTTGACGAAAATAAATTTCCTTTTTCGATCATTGCTCATTGAACTTAAAAAAAAGTTTCTTACATGTTGTTGTTGTTGTCTTCAGTCCTGAGACCGGTTTGATGCAGCTCTCCATACCACTCTATCCTGTGCAAGCTTCTTCGTCCCCCAGTACCTACTGCAACCTACATCCTCCTGAATCTGCTTAGTGCAGTCATCTCTTGCTCTCTCTCTTCGATTCTTCCCCTCCACGCTGCCCTCCAATACTAAATTGGTGATCCCTCGATGTCTCAGAACATGTGCTACCAACTGATCCCTTCTTCTTGTCTAGTTGTGCCACAAACTCCTCTTCTCCCCAATTCTATTCAATACCTCCTCATTAGTTATGTGATCTACCCATCTAATCTTCAGCATTCTTCTGTAGCACCACATTTCGAAAGCTATTCTCTTCTTGTCTAAGCTATTTATCGTCCACGTTTCACTTCCATTCATAGCTACACTCCATACAAATACTTTCAGAAATGACTTCCTGACAAACCTATACTCGATGTTAACAAATTTCTCTTCTTCAGAAACGCTTTCCTTGTCATTGCCAGTCTACATTTTATAGCCTCTCTACTTCGACCATCATCAGTTATTTTGCTCCCCAAATAGCAAAACACCTTTACTACTTTAAGTGTCTCATTTCCTAATCTAATTCCCTCAGCATCACCCGACTTAATTCGACTGCATTCCATTATCCTCGTTTTGCTTTTGTTGGTGTTCATCTTATATACCCTCATTTCAAGACACTGTCCATTCCGTTCAAGTGCTCTTCCAAGTAATGGGTAATTTAGACTTGAGGATCATAATTACATCTTTACTATTAATAGGGGTATCCCCATACCGGATTCTGCCAATATATTTTTCGAATTACTTTCTCAGGGTACTATTCTTGGGGGTCAAACTGTTCTGCGTTATAAACTTCTTTACGAAGGCGCTTCTGAACACCTTCTCTCCAAAATTTGCTGAGGAAACAGTGCTCAAACTCCAGTGCTCAAAAACCTCACTTATCAACTATTTCGGTTCCCCATATTGCCGATTCGCTTCATATATATATCCAGTAACAAATTGCATACGCTGTCTGTCGGTCCACGAATTTGGGAAAATGCCAGAGAATCCACGAAGAAAAACAATTTGGTGTATATTTCGTTCTTCCGTGTTAAAGGTTTGGAAAACACAATGTTTTCTTCCTTCATCATTTCTACTACTGAGTCAGATTCTTGGTTTCGATGACTAACTGAAATATGTGGTGGCGAAGTGTGTTTATTAGATACAACAGGTATTCGGAATTGCCGAAATAATTCGTCTTCTTCCTCTGAGGCTTAAGAGGTAGGCTAATTCGGTCTCTGTATTATTTAGTTGTTCCGTTACCTCTTGCTTCCAGTTTGGTATTTCTTACTGAAGGGTAGGCCTAATGTTACCGAGTTCAGACATTGCAGTAAATCCGGAGCTTCAAGGAGCTGCCAAGATACTAACAGTGGTTGCTTTCACAGTCTGTACTAGGTCTTTGCTAATTTTATTTTCGAGAGTTTTTCCCTTTCCAGCAATCCAGTTCTCATACTTTTCTCTAAATTCTCTCTCATGATTAACCTCTCTTTTACCTTTGTTTCAGTTTCCAGAGTTTGGCATTCCCTCGGTTAGTTTTTCTACCTGCATGGTTACTCAGCCCCCCCCCCCCCCCTCATGAACCATAAACCTTGCTGTTGGTGGGGAGGCTTGCGTGCCTCAGCGATACAGATAGCCGTACCGTAGGTGCAACCACAACGGAGGGGTATCTGTTGAGAGGCCAGACAAACGTGTGGTTCCTCAAGAGGGGCAGCAGCCTTTTCAGTAATTGCAAGTGCAACAGTCTGGATGATTGACTGATCTGGCCTTGCAACACAGCCTTGCTGTGCTGATACTGCGAACGGCTGAATGCAAGGAGAAACTACGGCCGAAATTTTTCCAGAGGGCATGCAGCTTTACTGTATGGACAAATGATGATGGCGTCCTCTTGGGTAAAATATTCCGGAGGTAAAATGGCCCCCATTCGGATCTCCGGCCGGGGACTACTCAAGAGGACGTCGTTATCAGGAGAAAGAAAACTGGCGTTCTACGGATCGGAGCGTGGAATGTCAGATCCCTTAATCGGCCAGGTTGGTTAGAAAATTTAAAAAGGAATATGGATAGGTTAAATTTAGATATAGTGGGATTTAGCGAAGTTCGGTAGCAGGAGGAACAAGACTTTTGGTTGTAAATACAAAATCAAATAGGGGTAATGCTGGAGTAGCTTTAATAATGAATAAAAAAAATAGGAGTTCGGGTAAGCTACTACAAACGACATAGTGAACGCATTATTGTGGCCAAGATAGGCACGAAGCCCATGCCTATGACAGTAGTACAACTCTATATACCAACTAGTTCTGCAGATGACGAAGAAATTGAAGAAATGTATGATGAGATAAAAGACATTATTCAGATAGTGAAGGGAGAGGAAAATTTGATAGTCATGGGTGACTAATTCGATAGTAGAAAAGGAAGAGAAGAAAACTTAGTAGGTGAATATGGATTTGGGGTAAGAAATGAGAGGATGCCGCCTGGTAGAATTCTGCACAGAGCACAACTTAATCATAGCTAGCACTTGGTTCAAGAATCATAAAAGGAGGTTGTACACATGGAAGAAGCCTGGAGATACTGACAGGTTTCAGATAGATTATATTACGGTAAGAGAGAGATTTAAGAACCAGGTTTTAAATTGTAAGACATTTCCAGGGACAGATGTGGACTCTGACCACAATCTATTGGTTATGAACTGTAAATTAAAACAGAAGGAACTGCAAAAAGGTGGGAATTTAAAGAGATGGAACCTGGATAAACTGACTAAACCAGAGGTTGTACAGAGTTTCAGGGAGAGCATAAGGGAACAATTGACAGGAATGGGGGATAGAAATACAGTAGAAGAAGAATGGTTAGCTTTGAGGGATGAAGTAGTGAAGGCAGCAGAGGATCAAGTAGGTGAAAAGACGAGGGCTAGTAGAAATCATTGAGTGACAGAAGAAATATTGAATTTAATTTATAAAAGAAGAAAATATAAAAATTCAGTAAATGTTGCAGGCAAAAAAGGAATACAAACGTCTCAAAAATGAGATCAACAGTAAGAGCAAAATGGCTAAGCAGGCATGGCTAGAGGACAAATGTAAGGATGTAGAGGCTTATCTCACTAGGGGTAAGATAGATACTGCCTACAGGAAAATTAAAGAGACCTTTGGAGAGAAGAGAACCACTTGTATGAATATCAAGAGCTCAGACGGAAACCCAGTTTTAAGCAAAGAAGGGAAAGCAGAAAGGTGGAAGGAGTATATAGAGGGACTATACAATGGCGATGTACTTGAGGGCAATGTTATAGAAAAGGGGGAGGATGTAGATGAAGATGACATGGGAGATACGATACTGCGTGAAGAGTTTGACAGAAAATTACTGAACTATCAGTTTAATAAGTCAAGACTGCAAAATACTAACGCGAATTCTTTACAGACGAAAACTGGTAGAAGCCGACGTCGCGGAAAATCAGTTTGGATTCGGTGGAAATATCGGAACACGTGAGGCAATACTGACCCTACGACTTATCTTAGAAGCAAGATTAAGGAACGGCAAACCTACGTTTCTAGCATTTGTAGACTTAGAGAAAGCTTTTGACAATGTTGACTCTTTCAAATTCTGATGGTGGCAGGGGTAAAATACAGGGAGCGAAAAGCTATTTACAATTTGTACAGAAACAAGATGGCAGTTATAAGAGTCGAGGGAAATGAAAGGGAAGCAGTGGTAGGGAAGGGAGTGAGAGACGGTTGTAGTCTCTCCCCGATTTTATTCAATCTGTATATTGAGCAAGCAGTATAGGAAATAATAGAAAAATTCGGAGTAGGTATTAAAATCCATGGAGACGTAGAAACTTCGAGGTTCGCCGATGACATTGTAATTCTGTCAGAGACAACAAAGGACCTGGAAGAACAGCTGAACGGAATGGACAGTGTCTTGAAAGGAGGATGTAAGATGAACATCAACAAAAGCAAAACGAGGATAATGGAATGTAGTGAATTAAGTCAGGTGATGCTGAGGGAATTAGATTAGGAAATGAGACTCTTGAAGTAGTAAAGAAGTTTTGCTATTTGGGGAGCAAAATAACTGATGATGGTCGAAGTGGAGAGGATATAAAATGTAGACTTGCAATGGCAAGGAAAGCGTCTCTGAAGAAGAGAAATTTGTTCACATCGAGTATAGATTTAAGTGTCAGGAAGTCGTTTCTGAAAGTATTTGTATGGAGTGTAGCCATGTATGGAAGTGAAACATGGACGATAAATAGTTTAGACAAGAAGAGAATAGAAGCTTTCGAAATATGGTGCCCCAGAAGAATGCTGAAGATTAGATGGGTAGATCACATAACTAATGAGGTATTGAATAGGGTTGGGGAGAAGAGGAGTTTGTGGCACAACTTGACTTCCTTCGGACCGGTTTGTAGAACATGTTCTGAGGCATCTCGTGATCAAATTTAGTATTGAAGGGCAGCGTGGATGGTAAAAATCGTAGAGGGAGACCAAGAGATGAGTACACTAAGTAGATTCAGAAGGATGCAGGCTGCAGTAGGTAATGGGAGATGAAGAAGCTTGCACAGGATAGAGTAGCATGGAGAGCTGCGTCATACCAGTCTCAGGACTGAAGACCACAAAAACAACAACAGTTACACTGTCTAAGCTATGATTAACCGTGGTTACAGAGGAGTCAAACTTCTTCGTTATGTCTCGGATGTCAGCTGTCTCCCTGTTCATGGGAACTCAAGTGTCATTCAGTTCGGAAATTATTCCACTTCGCTTTTGAGAAACTGCGTCCTTAACATGATTTGCTACTTCGTTGGCTTCGTCTTCTCTAACATTTTTTATTTATTCGCTTACTGTGGAGTGTTTATCTTTAAGCAAGCCTAATATTTGTTTTCCTCCCTCTAGCGGGAAAGGTAAAAAGTGAGCTATGCGCGTGGGTTTAAGTAGTGGCTGTATGGGCTCTTGTGGAGAGTTGGCAGTCGGGTCATCAAGAAGCGACTTCTCTGCCGGTGCTAGAGGGACAGCACGCAGACAGCGGCATCAGCGCAAAGCACGCGAGCAGCGGCTCCGTATTATGGGGCGTTAACTGTTCGTCGCGAAAGGAATCTTCCTCAGCGTGGGTCCTCAAGGGGCCTAATCTGCAGTTCGCTGTCGATCGGCGAAGAGATTCTGAAAATCGGCGCGCCTTCCTGCGCCCGTTGAAACGGCTGGCAGCGGGCGGCTCGGCGGAGCATTTGGAGGTGATGCGTTAGTTGCGTCCTGGGAGTCGTAACGCACCTGAAGTTGAGTATTGATTGTTAACAGATTTTATGAAGTTTAACTGAAATCAGTTTACTTTTTTTTTTGGTACGTAGCTCGTGGTCGTGCGGTAGCGTTCTCGCTTCCCGCGTCCGGGTTTCCGGGTTCGATTCCCGGCCGGGTCAGGGATTTTCTCTGCCTCGTGATGACTGGGTGTTGTGTGATGTTAGTTAGGTTTAAGTAGTTCTAAGCTCTGGGAGACTGATAACCATAGATGTTAAGTCCCATAGCGCTCAGAGCCATTTGAACCATTTTTTGAACTTATTTCTGTTAGTTATACCAGCCGTATTTTTGGGGGGGGGGGGGGGGGGGGTTTCCCGCCATTCATTCTCGTCTGACCACCCTCGGGAAGGTGGTAATATTAGAAAGGGTGGTCCCTTTTGAGGACGAAAAGGGGGGAGGGGAAGTCAGAGTAAAGCTGTGGTTCGGATTGGTTCTTTCTCCTCCCAGCTTACCTACGGGTTTATTCGACTGTTAGCCTCTGCCATGTCTGTGAAAGTCTAAGGCACCAATGACTGTACTTTTTAAAACGCAAGGCACTAAGGCCTGATCCATTCTCTCGCCTGCCATAACTGGTATTACTAGACTAACGTGTAAAAGGTACTCTAAGAAATAAGAAAAATTCCTTTTGCCTCGTGGTAAGAACTAGTCAACTGCATAACCAATTACTGCTCATCTGGAAGCTGTAACTTACGTAAATTTGTGTTTATGTATAGTTGGCTATAATAAGTAAGGTTGTTAATGTACGCCGTAGTGGATTTTTATATTGTTCCTAGTCAGCAAAAACTGATGTGTGTTTTTCCAATTCAATACCTTTTAAGGCTTTTACTCAACGTGCTTATCTGATTTATACAGGTGGTCGGTTATTAGTGTGTTTTCTTGCCATGAAAAAGTTTGCCATTTCATTACGGGTAGAAATTGTTGCCTTGAAAGGAGAATGTTGTATAAGTTCGCAAGTCCTACCTGGCCAACATGTGTGTTTGCCGTAAGTTAAGTGGCAGAAAGTTGTAAAATTTGTTTTTTTATACGTTTTGGAAATGTAATGTTATTAACTGTGAGTGTCGCCCCCCCCCCCTCCCCCCCCCCCCCCCCCCCCCCCGTATGTGCATGATTCATGCGTTCTATTTTGAGAACTTTTGTAAACGGGATTGTCTTTATATATTGCAGACAAGTTAGATTCTGCGCCATTTAATGAAATTCACCTGTAATTTAGTTGAGCTTGAAATATTATACAGCGTCGCGTTGTATATGTCAAGTTGCTTGTCTGTACTTACCTTTCACTGGCGTGAATTTTCTTATACTACTTTAATAATTTAGAAGTCCTTTCCTATCGTTAATTGTGACTTATTTAATAAATGTTTGTTGGTCTTTTTTTAAAAAAAATATCGTAAAGTCTTGCACCGAGTTTGAATAAAGAGCGTTATTGAAAATCGTGTGTAATTTCACCAGTTATTCCTTGGCACCTACTTTCCACTTTATATTTTGTGTATTGATTGAGATTAATAACCTTTGGTGGAACAGTAGTAATTTTACGGTTGAGTTTCGTTTATAATACGCATTTGGTGTTGTTAGCTTTACGTACAGGTTTATATAGATAATAACGTCCGCTCCCGGCAGCTGAGTGGTGCCGGCACGGTTAACTCAGCGTGTTCGGTCAGAGGGTTAGCTGCCCTCTGTAATAAAAAACTGAGTTAATTGATCAACGGCGAACTGAAACGGGCGTCTTGCGACGTCCGCCACGAGCAGAAGCAACGAACAAACACGAACAAAATGAGATTATAATAAAAGGTGGTCAGCGCCACAGACTGTCAATCCTAAGGGCTCGGGTTCGATTCCCGACTGGGTCGGTCGGACATTTTCTCCGCTCAGGGACTAGGTGTTGTGTTGTCCTAATCATCACCATTTCATCCCCATCGACGCGCAAGTCGCCGAAGTGGCGTCGAATCGAAAGACTTGCACCAGGCGAGCGGTCTACCCAACGGGAGGCCCTCGTCACACGACATTATTATTATTATAGGTAAGGACGATGTTTGGTTTATGGGGTGCTCAACTGCACGGTCATCAGTACCTGTACAAAGTCCCAATTTTTACACAGCACAATTTTTACACAATCTAATCTCGGCAGTGATACGAATGATGATTATGATGATGATGAAATATAAACACCCAGTACTCTGGTAAAGAAAATCCCCAACCTGGCCGGGAATCGATTCCGGGACCACGTGATCCACAGACAGCAACGCTAGCCACTAGACCACGAGCTGCAGGTTTTAGAGCTAATTCTAAGAAGCAGTACCAAATGGAACAACCTCATAGTATCAGTAGTAAGAAGATTAAATATGAAGAAGGAAATATTACGAGAACATAGGGGAGAGCGGAGCAATGGCGTACAGCGGGGGTAATACCGTGCACCCCTTTATCCAGTTTCCCAGAGAGCGCAAACAGCGCTGCATGGTGCTACCACATAGCGGAAGTAACTATAATCAGATACAGAGGGGTCTATATCGTTCAACGGCGCAGACGTCTTCGGCAATCGGTTTCAACTGATTTCCACTGTTTTCTTATAAAATCTGAAGATAATAAGTCTAAAGGTCAGCGAAATATGTTAATAGCAACAATATTCAAAGTAGCTCTATTTCATTACGCATTTCTTGATCTTCTTTTAAACATCAAATGTTAGACTTTGAATTTCGTGATTGTTGCGTTAGAATTTACAAAGGCGAGTCATGTTGTCTTGGATAAATACCGTGCCTGATGCACGTTATTGTCCCGTGGTGAACGGTATTGCCCCATACGGTAATTTCTTTTGGTATTTTCATGAACTATATATTTGGAAGAAAAGCAGCAGAGAGCAAGAAAGCAAAATTAATAAATAGAGAAAGAAAATCAGTGCTAAAGCCAAAGGGAAAAATCAAGTTCAGAAAGTTTGCTTCAAAGATAAGACCTCAGAAATTTGAAACAAAGAAATGTCGACAGAATTTTTCTTTTGATTCTTCATCGGATGATGATTTGGACCTACCATTGCACAAACTTTGTAGTTGAAATGAGATGGATGGTGTTGACCCTTTCGGAGAAACTAGTGTTAGGCTTACTAGCAAGAATGGAACTTTTAGGGGCGACGACTCTGTTTGCATTCTTTGCGGAGAGATTGAGATAAACAGGGAGCTGTGGTTTCGATGTGTGATTTGAAGTGGATGGGCTCTCTCAGAGTGTAGTGCACGTGACACAGCTGAAAACTATATTTGCGACTACTGCCATTAAAACAGGGGATAAATGTGTTCAGAGACAAGTTGACACCATAATCCAACAATTTTGTTTTACCATTAAAAGGATTTTCTGTCTTTAGAAACTTTAATAAGTTGTAAAATTTATGTTTTTCAATTCTAAATAAATTCTTAATTTCTAATTTCTCAATTTGATTTATTTTTACAGAGTTTTTGTCATTTTATGTGCTATGCTGTATCATAAGATATATTGCGTGGTATTACACCACCCCTCGGCGTAATACCGTGTGACGTAACACTTTTGTAAAACGGCTGTAGCAACATAAATCGATTTAATATAGCAATTATGAAGCCATAAACGTGTAGGGCATTGATTTCTTGCCCAAAAAAAGGTGTTCAGCATTTCAATTGAGTTCGAAAAATACGAAATATTTGAAAAATGCACGGTATTTCCCCACTCTCCCCTAAATAAGGAAATTGGAGTAGTCACTTTGGCCTGTGAAAATTGTAACGAAATGCCATGGAAAGCAAGAATTAATAAATAGAGTTAGTTTGCCCACTGAAGTTATACATTTTCATGGTCAAAAGTAAAAAAAAAATACTAAGAAAAACGGAGTTAGTCGGCTTGGCCTCACCACTGCACTTTATTATAGGTGGAGAGTGGATGACAGCATAAGACAGCTCGAGGATCTTAAAAGTGGCGACCATGACAGGATCCCCAATATGCACAGATATTACATAACCAGGTATTTTGTACGCTAGGCAACCGTGCGGAATCGTGTGTAACACCTGCTGGGAACGGCGTGGCTGCTGTCTACGTGGAAAGCGAGTTGCCCTCCCCTGGAGACGGGCCAGTCTATTTTTCCCTCTCTTCTCCACCCCCGCACCTCCGCCTCTTTTGCGATGGCTCCAGGGGGCGTGTCCACGCGCTGCCTTGCGGGACCGGTGCCGCCCACAGCCACCTGCCGCTCGGGACGCCCCCACGCCCGCCCCCGCGGGGCACTGGGCTCTGGCCCGCCGGGTCGCGCGGGGTCACCTTGGCGGCGCGCCGTCTCCATGGCAACGCGTGCGTCATCGCCCGCGGCACGCCCCCCTCTAATTGGCGGCGATAGCTGGTAAAGCGGCTTACCGAGCTCCACCTAACTTTATTCCGTCGCTAATGCTTTTCCGTTTCGTTTCGTTTCCCGACGCCGGTCACGGGTTTTCCAGCTTCGGTCAAAAGGTCACTGGCCGGCCGCACGTGGGACGTTGCGGCGCCACAAAATTCCAGATGAATCCCAGATGCCCTTAATGCGCTTAATGCGGACGACATACGCCCGCCGGCGGTGCGTGAAACTTTTCATCTCGCGAGAGTAGCACTTACAGCCCACGTCCTGTTACACGTGTTCGATATAGTCCAAGAACGATATAGAAAAGAACGGAAAACTGTGGAACCGCCGTGTGAAAAACAACTTTAGAAAGGGCAAGAGGCATTTCAGAAGTTGTGCTTGATAATGGAAGGAAAACTTCGTGAAAATCTTCATAATTTTCATCGAACTAGGCAAAGCGTTTGACAACGTCATGACATTCTCAATGGAGAGACGTCTTCCGAAGTAAGAGTGATTTTAGGTGTGCCGCAGGGGACTGTCGTAGGACCGTTGCTATTCACAATTTACATAAATGACCTTGTGCGTGACATCGGAAGTTCACTGAGGCTTTTTGCGCATGATGCTGTGGTATACCGAGAGGTTGTAACAATGGAAAATTGTACTGAAATGCAGGAGGATCTGCAGCGAATTGACGCATGGTGCAGGGAATGGCAATTGAATCTCAATGTAGACAAGTGTAATGTGCTGCGAATACGTAGAAAGATAGATCCCTTATCATTTAGCTACAATATAGCAGATCAGCAACTGGAAGCAGTTAATTCCATAAATTATCTGGGAGTTTGCATTAGGAGTGATTTAAAATGGAATGATCATATAAAGTTGATCGTCAGTAAAGCAGATGCCAGACTGAGATTGATTGGAAGAATCCTAAGGAAATGCATTCCGAAGACAAAGGAAGTAGGTTACAGTACGCTTGTTCGCCCACTGCTTGAATACTGCTCAGCAGTGTGGGACCCGTACCAGATAGGGTTGATAGAAGAGCTAGAGAAGATCCAACGGAGAGCAGCGCGCTTCATTCCAGGATCATTTAGTAATCGCGAAAGCGTTACGGAGATGATAGATAAACTCCAGTGGAAGACTCTGCAGGAGAGACTCTCAATAGTTCGGTACAGGCTTTTGTTGAAGTTCACCGAAGAGTCGAGCAGTATATTGCTCCCTCCTACGTATATCTCGCGAAGAGACCATGAGGATAAAATCAGAGAAATTAGAGCCCACACAGAGGCATGCCGACAATCCTTTCCACGAACAATACGAGACTGGAATAGAAGGGAGAACCGATAGAGGTACTCAAGGTACCCTCCGCCACACACCGTCAGGTGGCTTGCGGAGTACGGATGTAGATATAGTAGATGGTGGAAGATGTTCTGTATTGTCACGAAAAAAGTGTAGGTTCTACGAGGTGTGTAAGAAAAGTAATGACACTGATTTTTTATCTACAACACGTTTTTATTTTTCTCAAAGAACAATATTGCCTCTTTCAAAGCAGCTCCCTTCGGCAGCTACATGCAGGCGGTGTCGTTGTTTCCAGTTTTGGTAGCAGCGCTGGAAGGCTTCAATTGGTAGGGGCTGTAACATCTGGTCACATCATTCTGAATGTTCTCCAGAGTTCCAATCTTGCTAAAAGAAACAAGGGACTCAGTTCAGGTTAAAAAGGGGAGAGAGTCGTTGAACAACAGAAATGGAGTTTGCTGGAAAAAACAGTGTGATGGACGTCGCTGTGTGACATGGGGTGTTATTTTGATGCAGCATCGACTTGTCTGCAATGTCCAGTCTCGATTTAATCAGCCTTTTTCTGAGCCGTTCAAGGACATCATTGTAAAACACTTTTTCGCGTGGACCCGGTGTGCTCACGCGCCCTCATTATGAGTTGAAGTTACTGTGGTGAGGCTGGCTCGGTTGCTGGAGTGTGTGTTGTTGGTTTTCTGCCTTGCTGGGGACTGCGCGCGCACCTGTTTCGTTTTGTGATGTGGCAGCGGTCTGACATTTTTATGCGTTCTTGTTAAGTTGCTAGCAATTGATTTTAGCCTTGTGCTTACTTATTTTATTTAAATTGCTGGGCATTGTCATTTGTCTGTTCTTTTACCTTTATTTATTTGTAGTGTCAATTAAGCCTAAGACGATGTCCAAGGTGCTAGCAATAGATTTTAGCCTCGTGTGTACTTAATCCTATTTAAAGTCTTGGGCTTTGGCATTTCCTTGTTCTTTTACTCTTATTTATTTGTTGTGCCAGTTGGCCCTAAGATGATGTCAGACCTTGGTATCTGTCAACCTTATTTTGGCTATTAGCGCTCAGGTGCAATATTGCCGGGTCTATCCCAGATTTTTCATTAACTGACAGCCTTTATACCGTACTTTTAGTAGTAGGTTTGGCAAGTGCACTTGCGTATGGCGTTTATTGTGTTTACCCCTCCCCCATTCTTACTCCTTCGTGTGATCTGATTTTGGCAAGATTGCTAGGTGGCCTGTGTTATTACCTATGTAGGTTTGCCCGCTACTGCAGTCGTAACACGTTTTGACCGGCAAGCGGCCCATGTTGGCGAAAGTTTGAATGTGTTATGCACTGTTCATGTTGGGCCTTGCCGTACAAATATTTCGTCATGTACGTGTTGTGTTAATAATTTTAGGGCATTTTTAACTGAGATACCTGTTGTAAATTTTATCACTCTTTTAAAGAAGGTATAGGAAAAATTAATTGTAAATTACACATTTGTGCTTCACATTTAATAATTTAACTGTATTAGGTGAAAGTATGTAGTTTAATGCACAACGATTATTTGTTAATGTATAAAATTGTAAACAGTTTTGAAGTTTCTCTGTTTACATGCGGTAGCCTATATAACGTGTTTATTACCTCATATTGTAAGCAGTTTGATTGTTTGTGTCACTGTAATTTGTAAGCCACAATGTAATGTATTACAATTAATTGATTGTTTTGGGGAAATAAACTTTGAATTGTATGTGCCCTTTTCATTAACCGAATCCTATCCAAATCGTCCGCTCACACTTGGCTGAAGTATTTTTTTTTCTGTTTTTGAAGTTGAACGTCTTCCATAAAGAGGTACATATTCAGCGAGTTCTTGACCTTCCAAAAATGGTTAGCACCAGTGAAAAACTTGTGCTAGTAACAATGAATGTTCCCCATGCGCCTGTTTCTACCATTCGTAGGTCACATTCTCGTATTCCCCAGGCTTAACACAAAACTTTATGGCATAACATTGCTCTAAATTCAGCTGTTCCACTTTCGTAATACACAACAAAAACTCAGCTTCACCGATGGCACTCTCAAATATCACGTGATGGAGCTGATGTGGCGCCGTAAGCTGTTGACAGCACATCAGTCAGCAAAGGTGCAGCAAGAAGATGGACAGCAGGTGCTGGACTAAGCACGCCTCTCAGGTGTGAGGCCAGAGACAGACTAGAGATCGGTTGTTCGCGAACGAACGGGTGCAAAGGAACGGTTCACCAAGATGAACGGAAGGACCGAGGAACGAATTCCAAGGAACGAGCGGTTCACAGTTCACTACGGTCGCGGCGGTCTACTTATAGTTTCCGGGAACGAGGAACGATCGGTTCATAGTTCACTAGTTCTCGTCTCAGTCTCGGTCTCCCTCGGCCGCACTCGTCGTTCTTCGCAGTTCCACTGCCGACTGCACCTAGTTAGTTCAAATGGTTCAAATGGCTCCGAGCACTATGGGACTTAACATCTATGGTCATCAGTCCCCTAGAACTTAGAACTACTTAAACCTATCTAACCTAAGGACAGCACACAACACCCAGCCATCACGAGGCAGAGGAAATCCCTGACCCCACCGGGAATTGAACCCGGGAACCCGGGCGTGGGAAGCGAGAACGCTACCGCACGACCACGAGATGCGGGCAGTTAGTTCAGTATCCAGTTGTTCGTTTCGTTCACTGCGCTTACCTATTGAACATGTGTCCCAAACTGTTCTTGCACTTGAGTCTGGCTATTTAGCGTCCACGACCAGTGATCAAAAAGTATTTTATAGTAACGTAAATTACATAAAAATTACGTTGTATGTGATAGGTACGTATTTTCAGGTAACAAAAGGGCATATCAGCTCACTTCATTATATCGACGAACAGCAGAAGACATACTTACGAGGACTATCCACAAAGTACATTGCGTTTTGGAATTAAAAATAAATAAAGTATTGAAAACTCTTTTTATTATATACAGATGAAAGCCACACTTAAATACTACTTTTCTATATAGTTGTCATTCAAATTAAGACAGTTATCGTAGCGATGGACGAGCTTGGAAATTCCTTCGTCGTAAAATTCGGCCGCCTGCGTCTTCAGCCACGTAGTTACCTCTTCTCGAAGCTGTGCGTCGTCTTCAAAACGCTGCATAGCCAACCACTTCTTCACTGCTGGGAATAAGTGGGAGTCGCTCGGTGCCAGGTCGGGACTGTACGGCGGATGAGGAAGCAACTCCCACTTAAAAGATTCGAGAACTTCACGAGTGGCATTTGCCGTGTGGGCCCGGGCGTTGTCGTGAAACAGCAAGATCTTTGAGCCCAACTTGCCCCTGCGTTTGTTTTGTATTCCTCTTCTGAGGTTGTGCAGAGTCTGGCAATACCTTTGAGAGTTTATTGTAGTGCCTCTTTCCAGGAAATCCACAAAAATCACACCTTTTCTGTCCCAAAAGAAGAGGTAACCACGTGGTTGAAGGCGCAGTTGGCCGAATTTTACGACGAAGGAATTTCCAAGCTCGTCCATCACTACGATAAGTGCCTTAATTTAAATGGCAACTATGAAGAAAAGTAGTATTTAAGTGTGGCTTTCATCTGTATATAATAAAAAATCTCCATACTTTATTTATTTTTAATTCCAAAACGTAATGTACTTTGTGGATAGCCCTCGTATAACAAGGCAAGTTTTTTTGTTATTCATAAATTTTTTGGTTTCATCGACAAGATTTAGCAACTAACTCCCAATAATTTGCTTAATTTTTAGTGTAAGAAAATTCATACAGAACGATTTTCGTGTATCTTTCATATACAAAATATTACAATTAGGAAGGCTGTAATTATTTTTAAGTTTCGTTGTTTCCAATTTGCATTACCTGCTAGTTTAGGTTTTTTGAAAAAAAATAGTAGGTTGTGGATTTTGGCTGAGTAGGAAAAGCAGCGCTTCTCCATTTGAAAAGACATAATTGTTATAAAATCGTATTTACCTATTATCTCAAAAACATTTGTCCAGAAGGAGCTTTCAAACCAAAAACTTTATTACTGCGAAATTAATTATTATTATTTTTGCTGCATTAACTATAATAACATGCAACATAAAAACCTAATTTTTACTAAGCGTGTGACGCAAGTATGAAGAGAAAACCACATATTATTTCATGCTTCCATCAAGCCTACTTCGCCTAAGAACTCAGAGACAACATGAAGTATATATAGGGTGTAAACGATTATTGTTTACAACGTAGCATAGCAATGTAGTGGAAGTCGAAGAATTTTATACAAGACACGTGTAGTCTATTAAGCTGGGAAACAGCCACCAACAGGTTTACAAGACTACATGAGCTATAGCCCATGCGCGTCGGGTGAGATTTTCATGTTCTCTTCTCCAGCTCTCTACACATCGTCATCGATTGTTTCGCCATTGTCGCTTGCATTAGCTTGTTATTTCTTCACTACCTAATTATTATATGTTTGTAGTATCTGCTCGTAACGGGCAACACGTTGTCCGTAATTGGCGAGCAGCATGTACTCGGGGCCGGTTTTCCGTGCGCCGCCCTATATTATTTCCCTGCGATCAGCCACACAACGCTACAGTTGGCTAAACGAGAGGTTCTGCAAAGTCACAGAACTTACTTCTAAAAGTGTGTAAGAATTCTGTAATGAATAAAAACTCTACGCTCCAGGGGGGAGGCAAGTGCCCCCTCATGGTGGTCTCCATCCTTCAGTCACCTACACTGCTAGTTTTCAGTTTTTCATAAGAACCATATACCAAGCACAAATGAACGGTGAACGGGTTAAAATGAACTGTTCCCAAAAAAGAACGATCAGCAGTGAACTACTTTCCAAGGATGAACGAGTTTGTCCATCTCTGCTCTCGACCACAAGTATTTTGATAGCCACAGCGGATTGGGGGGCTTAGTCTCAGCCAGTCTCTCTCTGTCACCTGCGCCGTCTCAGTTACTGGCTGAGTCACTATCCTAGTTAGCGTCTGTCACTTCACATCACCGGCCAGGAGAGTGTATAGCGACTGTAGTAGTGTTTATAGCGACACTTGTACTTCGCTAGCAGTGAGACTAACGTGGACTAAGACTGAAGAGCTTGTGCCACAACACATGGACGCTGTTAAAGCTAAGTAGCAGCTGTCTGTTTAATTAAATAAAGAACTCTGTCAATACATATGTGCAGTTGTGTTCCAGAAAGCGAATTCTGGCCACGAAACTCGAACTGATCATCTATGAAATGATGAACACACCGGTTCAAATGGTTCAAATAGCTCTGAGCATATAGGACTTAACAGCTTAGATCATCAGTCCCCTAGAACTTAGAACTACTTAAACCTAACTAACCTAAGGACATCACACAACACCCAGCTATCACGAGGCACGAGATGCGCGCAACACACCGGTCTACACAAGTACAACAACACAACGTTACCAGATCTCTCGCCGTGATCTCAGTTCCTCACATACCGATATCTACATATACATACATACTCCGCAATCCACCATACGGTGCGTGGCGGAGGGTACCTCGTGCCACAACTAGCATCTTCTCTCCCTGTTCCACTCCCAAACAGAACGAGGGAAAAATGACTGCCTATATGCCTCTGTACGAGCCCTAATCTCTCTTATCATTGTGGTCTTTCCGCGAAATGTTTGTTGGCGATAGTAAAACTGTACTTCAGTCAGCCTCAGATGCTGGTTCTCTAAATTTCCTCAGTAGCGATTCACGAAAAGAACGCCTCCTTTCCTCTAGAGACACCCACCCGAGTTCCTGGAGTATTTCCGTAACATTCGCGTGATGATCAAACCTACCTGTAACAAATCTAGCAGCCCGCCTCTGAATTGCTTCTATGTCCTCCCTCAATCCTACCTGATAGGGATCCCAAACGCTAGAGCAGTACTGAAGAATAGGTCGTATTAGTGTTTTATAAGCGGTCTCCTTCACAGATGAACCACATCTTTCCAAAATTCTACCAATGAACCGAAGACGACTATCCGCCTTCACCACAACTGCCATTACATGCTTTTCCCACTTCATATCGCTCTGCAATATTACGCCCAAATATTTAATCGACGTGACTGTGTCAAGCGCTACACTACTAATGGAGTATTCAAACAGTACACGATTCTTTTTCCTATTCAGCTTGCTTAATTTACATTTGTCTGTATTTAGAGTTAGCTGCCATTCTTTACACCAGGCACAAACCCTGTCCAAGTCATCTTGTATCCTCGTACAGTCACTCAACGACGACACCTTCCCGTACACCACAGCCTCATCAACAAACAGCCCCACATTGCTATCCATCCTATCCAAAAGATCATTTCTGTAGACAGAAAACAACAGCGGACCTACCACACTTCCCTGGGGCACTCCAGATGATACCCTCACCTCCGATGAACACTCACCATCGAGGACAACGTACTGGGTTCTATTACTTAAGAAGTCTTCGAGCCACTCACATACTTGGGAACCAATCCCATATGCTCGTACCTGAGTTAGGAGTCTGCAGTGGGGCACCGAGTCAAACGCTTTCCGGAAGTCAAGGTATATGCCATCCGTCTGATACCCTTCATCCACGGTTCGCAAGATATCATGTGAAAAAAGGGCGAGTTGCATTTCGCAGGAATGATGCTTTCTAAAGCCGTGATGATGCATGGACAGCAACTTCTCTGTCTCAAGGTAATTCATTATATTCGAACTGAGAATATGTTCGAGAATCCTGCAACAAACCGATGTTAAGGATATTGGTCTCTAATTTTGAGTATCCGCCCTTCTACCCTTCTTATATACAGCCGTCACCTGCGCTTTTTTCCAGTCGCTCATGACTTTACGTTGGGCAAGAGATTCGCGATAAATGCAAGATAAGTAAGGAGCCAATGCAGTAGAGTACTCTATGTAAAACCGAATTGGAATCCCATCAGGACCTGGCGATTTATTTATTTTCAACCCATACAGCGGCTTCACAAACCCAGGGATGTCTACCACTATGTCCTCCATACGGGAATCTGTACGAGACTCAAATGGAGGTATGTTTGTACGATCCTCCTGCGTGAAAGATTTCTCAAATGCTAAAATTAAAATTATAGGTTTCGTTTTGCTGTCTTCCGTTGCCAGGCCAGACTGATCAGTGAGTGACTGGATGGAAGCCTTCGACCCGCTTACCGATTTTACGTAGGACCAGAATTTCCTTGGGTTTTCAGCAAGATCTTTTGCTAAGGTACGACGGTGGTAGTGGTTGAATGCTTCGCGCATCGCTCTTTTTACAGCAGCACGAATCTCTACTAGCTTTTGCCTGTCATTCTCCCGATCTTTCTTGAACCGTAACAGCCATTGCTTGCTGAGCATTCTCCGAATTGCGCTCTTAAACCACGGTGGGTCTTTGCCATCCGTAACCCACCTTTTCGGCACGTACCTCGTACAAAACCTACAAGTTGCGTCTGAAAAGGCCATTGCATGATCTCATAAAATAAACAAGTGTTCAGTCAAACTCTACCAGCCTTCAAAGCGATCAGCATTACCTATAGCACAGTCTGGACAACGATTGTAAAACTTGTAAACCTTCAGTAAACTCGTCTTGTTGAATCGCTCGAAGCACAGTGAACACGCGTTGTTGGATATCTGCGCCACTACAGGAGATGAAATACGATCCCGACACCAAGCAGCAGTCCGTGCCATAGGGTTCATCGTCTTCATCGCCTCCCTCGGGCAGAAATTTATGATGGATGAAACCCTCAATGTCAAAAAAGGCGATCCGCGTCGTCTGAACCTTGATTTTGTCAGCTGACTTTCCTTGGGAGACGGGGAAGACGATGAACACCACGGCATTGACTGTCTCATGCTCTCCAGATCGCACTGCTAGCGCCAGGTCTCATCTCCTGTAAGGTGCGACGCTTCGATCGATTCCACAAGACGCGTTTGTTGACAGTTTACACGTTCAAAACAGATGTAAGTAATAATGGCTCTGAGCACTATGGGACTCAACTGCTGTGGTCATTAGTCCCCTAGAACTTAGAACTACTTAAACCTAACTAACCTAAGGACATCACACACATCCATGCCCGAGGTAGGATTCGAACCTGCGACCGTAGCACTCGCACGGTTCCGGACTGCGCGCCTAGAACCGCGAGACCACCGCGGCTGGCGGTGTAAGTAATACGGATTTCTTTGCAGGCCAGTAAATTTTTGTTGTTTGGAACGCTTGTTTCCTGTATTTTCTGAGACCATGCAACATACTTCCAGACACACGCTATGCAGTAACCAAGACCAGTGAGAACGGATGGCCAAGAGTAAACTGCTCCTATTAGAAACAGTAAAAAGTACGAAGGTGGTCTTTCACCAATATTTCTCGATCTATACATCAAAGAAGCAGTTATGGTAATGGAAGAAATTTTCAGAAGCGTAATTAAAATTATAAGGTGAAAGCAAAACAATGGTAAGGTTCGCGGATGATACTGCTGTGTTCAGTAAAAGTGGGGACTACTGCTGGACATGTTGTACAGTATTTAATGAAAAGACTAATCAGCACACACTATTAATTAAGATGGAGTCTAATAATGACGATGATAGTGTGCGGTAATGAGTTTAGCGATAAACTCAACAAAAAAGTGAGGTCCACAGAACAGATAAAAGGAAGGAAATCTACCGTTGAACTGACATTGGACGTGACAGAAGGAAGGAGGATGTGACTGACAAAGAGGGCATTCCTGGCCAAATGAAGTCTGCTAATATCAAACACGACCTTAATTTGTGAAAGAAATTTCTAAGAATGTAGAGTCGTGGACAAAACGAGCGAGACCCCTCGCCTTTGCGTTATGCTGATCCGCACAGCTTTAACGTCTGCTACACAGCATAACAGGCAAGGCGACGAAGTGCTACCAACATATTCTGCACAGGCGTGGAAATGAGAAACTATCCGAACTCTGTCAGACTGTTTTCAATCATGTGTAAGACTACATCAATGCTGATTAGTTCAATTGGATCAATTGGCTCTGAGCACTAACGGACTTAACATCTGAGGTCATCAGTCCCCTTGAACTTGGAACTACTTAAATCTAACTAACCTGAGGACATCACACACATCCATGCCCGAGGCAGGATTCGAACCTGCGACCGTAGCAGTCTCGCGGTTCCAGTCTGAAGCGACTACAGCCGCTCGGATACAGCGGCCGACAATGCTGATTAGTGTGTTAAGCACAACACGTAAATATAAGATATAATTGAGAGAAGAAACGCTAATTAGTAAGAACTGTGTTAATAATAATGAATTTCAGCTTATCGAGATAACCTAGATATTTTATTACGACAAAGTACCCCAGATCGTTACCAATTAGCAAACCGCGGAACGGTCTGTGTCAACGTTCAGACCAGTCATACTGGACTGCTGTAGCTGACCTGCAAATTTAGCAATGCGTAAAGATTCATCACGAAATTCAGTTATAAATGTTTCAGTGCCACGCTCAAGTCAATTCAACTATTGACAGAAGCGGGAAACGTAGGCAGTAATAAGTATGAAATTATACAAGAGTTTCATATTGACACCCGCAGGGAGCCGGTACAGCATAAAGGTAGCAAGAAAAGTATTGGGGGCGCGAGAATTTCTTAAAATTGCTTTACTGATAGTCTATCTGCCTCCATCGAGATTAGAACAGAAAACAAACCAGACATCCCTTGCAGTAGCAAATACCTTTCACTACACTAGCAGACAACCCAGGCAAACAGTCCTCTATTATTACCCCAGACATGGATAAGCCAGCAATTTCGCAATGAAAATGGCTAAATGATTTGCAGTTTCTGTTGAGTAGAGCTTTCTGGACTCAAAAACATGAATTTTCTACCTTTGTGTCACGGCTCATGTCACAATCAACCGGAATGTTTATCGAAATAATAAAATACTGTTATTAGTGGGTAAATTTAGTAGGATAATTCTGCACCACCACAAGAAATAAACGGCGACATAGCTGCCAAACGTATTCTACAATGTTTCGGATTCTCCATTAGGCTATCCACAGCGAGAAAACTTTCATTACCCGCAGTGTTTCTTAAGCTAGCTAGCAATGGGAATGATCGCACTTCTAAAACTCATTGACATTAATACTGAGATCTGAATTATCACGTGTATAGGCAAATGAACTTTATTTGCATTCCTGTAAACGTGTTTTGGTTCGAAAGCGTAGCTGCGATTAATATGCTGATGTATCGACTGCAACTAGAACATTTCGAATAGAGAGTAGAGGGAATTATGTATGCGTCCCTCATCTTCAGTGACTGTCGTAGCTATTTCGTTCTTAGGATTTCATCACCTAAATCGGTAAAAATGGAACCTTACTAGTCTCACTTTCTTGACCGTCTATCTGTCTACCCAACTCTTAAAACCCGTTTACCTGGAGTAGACATAATAAGCGGAAATGTATCGCGGTATACGGTCCGTTGGTGGTGTAAAAAAGTGAGCCTCAATGTTGGTATCCAGTATGGCTGGTCTGAACAATGAACCGAATGTGCATAATATTTTGCTAATTCGTAAGGATCTGGTGTACTTTGTCTTACTAAAACCGTTGTGTTATCTCGATAAGCTGACATACATTTTTATTAATACAGTTCATACTAATTAGCCTTTCTTCTTTCATTTATCTCTTATATTTACGTGTTGTGTTTAACAAACTAATCAGCATTAATGTAGTCTTACACATGATTGAAAACAGTCTGACAAAGTACGGATAGTTTTTCAATTTCACGCCTGTGCATAGTATGTTGGTAGCACTTCGTCGCCTTGCCTGTTATGCTGTGTAGCAGACTGTAAAGCTATGCGGATCAGCATAACGAAAAGGCGAGGGGTCTCGCTCGTTTTGTCCACACTGTACATTCTTCTGTGGTGCACTGACATACGTCACTTAAGAGTATCACCATTGAAAACTGTCACAATGGGATACGGACGCTGTCCTAGAACACTCAACTCATTGTAGCCTTTCGTTCACGGTCTGATCCTTATTTGAGTATCACATACGACGTACATAATTTTGAAGAAATATCAATCTGATCAAAAGTCAGTGACTGTATCAAATTTTCTCTTAAAATTATTTACAAGAAACGACGTAAAGCTTATTACCTTGAAAATATTTATGACAATATTGTGAAGTAAAGTCAATTTGATCAACAACAAAATTTGTGGCTAACATTTAACATCATGCACAATGTGACGACAAGTTGTTTAACGAGTTCATTTGAAATATCTACACTGAAGAAATACACTATGTGCTCAAAATTATCTGGCCAGTAACGTTGTGTGTCTATTCTTCGCCTATATCATTGCGAGGGTCCACTTATGTCTTCTGGTCCTGCAGAACACTCGTCTACTAATCTACTAAATCTAGGCGTACTGATGTTACTAACCGAGAACTTTGATATAACAAACAGGTTTTTTGCAATATTTCAGATACCTTTTCGACTTAAAGGCTTTTATACGACAGACTGTCTCTCCTAGGCAAAATTTTTTTGTTGTATATCATTATTAACAGTTTATACAAAAGATCGCTGCTTGAAGTATTCCGTGGAACAACGTACGACGTTTGGATTCCTCTACTGCACTATGGTGACGTCACAGCAACTGTCACTGCGTCCTTAACAATGCACGAAGCCCAACGAAAACCTCAAACATAAATTACGAAACTTAAACTCGTACATGATACCTACATAAATCATTGATTATTAAAATCGAAACCTTAATGGTTGTGTAACGTTCCTTAAAAAATACCTATCGTAATTGAATGAAAGTGTAGAGTTCTTTGAGAATCTGCCGTTAATACTCAGAATGAATGCCAGTACCTTGAATGCGTACAAAACTGGAGTTATCGTGTAGCGTGTTGTAACTGCAAGTGGTGTGCTTACTCTGTGTTACTGTTATCAGAACTTTATACGAACTGATTGGGCACTGCAATTCCCAATGCCAATAAAGAAATAGTCACCGCAAAATACATTCACCCCCTTTGGCACTGATTCCTCAGGCCCTGTTCAAAACTGGTAACTTCGGTCTCTGTGCACATAACAAATAAATACAATTGTCTTACCTATAAAGCAGCAACGGTGGATCGCGCTATATTCCGGTGTCTTATGACGAAGAATAAAATATACAAGCTACAGGATTAGCCGTGTGAATAGCTGGCCGTATGACTGAAATGTATGTAAAATTCTTTTGGATCATAGATGAAAACATTTAAGAAAAATACAATGTCTTTGAAAAACATATGGCCTGGAGAGGGAGGTGGTACTTATTTGGATAATTACACACAATGACCCTTTCAAAATTTTAATTGTTTTCGAAGTTAAGTTTAGCTTTCCAAAAGATCTGACAGTTGAAATTACACCACTCAGAAAAATTAAATCCTTTTTACTAATTGAGTCATGGACCGTTCGGCTGGCCCCGGCGGAGGTTCGAGTCCTCCCTCAGACATGGGTGTGTGTGTGTCCTTAGGATAATTTAGGTTCAGTAGTGTGTAAGCTTAGGGACTGATTACCTTAGCAGCTAAGTCCCATAAGATTTCACACACATTTGACACACACACACATGAGACTTGTATATTATAAGTATTATCTAACCTCATTAAAAAAGCACAAAGGCAAATCATCAAAGCTCGTGCACCTATGTTGGCAAATCTTAGAAACATTACAAAAGGGAAATATCTAACTAGCTCTTACATCAAATCTGTTAACGTACAATTCCCAGTTATCTGCCAGCTGATCTGTAGTAACGAGGTGGCGAAACGAACGTCATAAATATTTAACTTCTTTACCTTGCTTTACCCCTCCCACCCTGCCCCTCTCGTTGAACCATGGACCATATCGTTGGTGGAGAGGCTGCGTGCCTCAGCGACACAGGTAGCCATACGGTAGGTGCAACCACAATGGAGGGGTATCTGCTGAGAGGCCAGACAAACGTGTGGTTCCTGAAGAGGGACAGCAGCTTTTTTCAGTAGTTGCAGGGGCAACAGTCTGGACGATTGACTGATCTGGCCTTGTAACACTAACCAAAACGGCCTTGCTGTGCTGGTACTGCGAACGGCTGAAAGCAAGGGGAAACTACGGGCGTAATTTTTCCCGAGGGCATGCAGCTTCACTGTATGGTTAAATGTTGCTGGCATCCTCTTGGGTAAAATATTCCGGAGGTAAAATAATCCCCCATTCGAATCTCCGGGCGGGGACTACTCAGGAGGATGTCGTTATCAGAAGAAACGAAATTGATGTTCTGCGGATCGGAGTGTGGAATGTCAGATCCCTTAATCGGGCCGGTAGGTTATAAAATTTTTAAGAGGGAAATGCATGGGTTAGCGTTAGATATAGTGGGAATTAGTGAAGTTCCGTGGCAGGAGGAACAAGACCTCCGGTTAGGTGAATACAAGGTTATAAAAACAATATCAAATAGGGGTAATGCAGGAGAAGGCTTAATAATGAATAAAAAAATAGGAGCGCGGGTAAGCTACTACGGACAGCATGATGAACGTATTATTGAGGCCAAGATAGACAAGAAGCCCACGCCTACTACAGTAGTACAAGTTTATATGCCAACTAGCTGTGCAGACAACGAAGAAATTGATGAAATGTATGATTCGATAAAAGACATTATTCAGGTAGTGAAGGGAGACGAAAATTTAATATGGGTGACTGGAATTCGGTAGTAGGAAAAGGAAGAGAAGGAAACGTAGTAGGTGAATATGGAATAGGGGTAAGGAATGAAAGAGGAAGCCGCCAGGTAGAATTTTGCTTAGAGCATAACTTAATCATAGCTAATACTTGTTTCAAGAATCATGAAAGAAGGTTGTATGCATGGAAGAAGCCTGGAGATACTAGAAGGTTTCAGATAGATTATATAGTGGTAAGACAGAGATTTAGGAACCAGGTTTTAAATTTTAAGACATGTCCAGGGGCAGATATGGACTCAGACCACAATATTAGTTATGACCTGAAGAAACTGCAAAAAGGGGGGTGTTTAAGGAGATGGGACCTGAATAAACTGAAGTAACCAGAGGTTGTAGAGAGTTTCAGGGAGAGCATTAGCGAACGGTGGACAAGAATGGGGAAAAGAAATAACAGTAGAAGAAGAATGGACAGCTTGGAGAGATGAAATAGTGAAGGTAGCAGAGGATCAAGTAGGTGAAAAGCCGAGGGCTAGTAGAAATCCTTGGGTAACAGAAGAGATATTGAATTTAATTGATGAAAGGTGAAAATATAAAAATTCTGTAAATGTTGCAGGCAAAAAAGGAATACAAACATCTCAAAAATGAGATAGACAGGAACTGCAAAATGGCTAAGAATGATGGCTAAAGAACATATATCACTAGTAGAAGGGATCGGTTGGTAGGACATGTTCTGAGGCATCAATGGATCACCGATTTAATATTGGAGAGCAGCGTGGAGCGTAAAAATCGTAGAGGGAGACCAAGAGATGCATCCACTAAGCAGATTCAGATGGATGTAGGTTGCAGTTGGGAGATGAAGAAGCTTGCACAGGATAGAGTAGCACTGAGAGCCGCATCAAACCAGTTTCTGGACTGAAGACCACAACAAGAACAACCTTTCCAGAAAGAGATTTTCACTCTGCAGCGGAGTGTGCGCTGATATGAAACTTCCTGGCAGATAACAATTGTGTGCCCGACCGAGACTCGAACTCGGGACCTTTGCCTTTCGCGGGCAAGTGCTCCACCACCTGAGCTAACGAAGCACGACTCACGCCCGCTCCTCAGAACTTTACTTCTGGCAGTATCTCGTCTCCTACTTTCGTCTCCTTGGAAGAGCCGTTGCCCGCGAAAGGCAAAGGTCCCGAGTTCGAGTCTCGGTCGGGCACACAGTTTTAATCTGCCAGGAAGTTTCATGAACATTCTTGCTTGCGAGAAGATTTCTGCTTTCTCATTTATACCCGCAGTAATACATGTACTCGTAATTCCTACATTATAATCTAACACTTCGAGGCTCCACAGAGCACACCACAAATACTGCCTACTCCATCCTCTTTCGCTCACAGACCGCTAGCCACTGCTGTGCGCCAAGCGCTCTCTTCTGCAACACTCCAATCTGAGACCAGAAGCAGTATCTTTGGCTCTGCGGTGGTATACAGTCAGCGATTCGCTTTATAGAGCCCATCATAGAGTATAAATATCTATGGAGTTTGCATTCGGATGCGCAGAACGAGAACTCTGTCTGCAACATCTCCTGCTACGCGTTAGTCCGTACAGCGCTCAGCGGATTTTGAGTGTTATTGCCTGGCTAGGACTAATAGTATGCTGAAACTCTGTATATGCGTTTTATAGACATCTTAACAACTTTATATCTGGAACTGAAATAGTTTTAAAGCTCTGAAGAGTAAGCGTATTGTGCGTTTTCGCCACAGTATCATACCTCAGTTCCACTTACGTTTTTTTCGGATGTAGGAAAAGAAGTGACAGCCAAAAATATCTGTAGCACTTATTCATATTATCGAATCTTTGTCCCAATTAATTACGTTACAATCACACTCTATTCGGAGCTGATGCGTCACAGAAAGGGGGAGAAACGAATTTGTCGCAATGAATTTGCTACAGGAAATAAGCAATTTACACTATCTGCTTCTCCATTATCTTCAACTATATAATGTATAATACTGTCTCATGCAGAAGTACTTAGACACATACTAGGGTTTGAGGACCTGAATAAACTGGAGAAAATTAATCATACTTTCTTATATCAATTTTATCTGTAAGTGAACGTAGCACGAGTACGTAAACACTGACTGGCAGGTTAACGCACTTGCAAAAATTTATGTAGCATTTATCTCGTAAACACATGGGAAAAAAAGGAACAAAAGAAAACGCCGAAATTTGCTGAACAATACAAGACATTACAACACCGCATCTCGATATTTTTAAAGATAAAAAGGGCCTCATATCAATATGATATTCACTATTAGAGATTTGTTGTACGTACCTATGGAAAGTAACTGGTCCTCATTCCACGTACTTCTCTTTAGATCCGTAGCAACAACAATACTGCATCTTGTTATGACGTTGCATCTTGTCAGCGTTCTTCCAATAAGGCGCAGTCTTTGCTTCGCCTTCCCCACAACATTTTCTATGTGTTCGCAACAATGTAAGGTGTTCGTAATTGTAATTCCTAGGTATTTATTTGAATTTAAAGCCTTTAGATTTGACTGATTTATCATGTAACCGAACTTTAGCGGAGTCCTTTTACCACTCATGTGGATGACCTCCCACTTTTCGTTATTTAGAGTCAATTGCCGACTTTTCCACCGTTTCTTTTCGACACCGTTTTGCAATTTGTTTCTATTTTCTGATGACTTTATTAGTCGATAAACGACATCAGTATCTGCAAAGAACTTACTGCTCAGATTGTCTCCTAAATCGTTTATGTACATAAGGAACAGAAAAGGACCTATAACACCAACTTGTGGACCGCCAGAAATCTCCTCTGTTTTACTCGATTACTTTCTGTCAATTACTACGAACTAGAATCTGATAGGAAAACTCTGAATCCAGTCACATAACTAAGACGATATTCCATGAGCACGCAGTTTCACTACAAACCACTTGTACAGGGTGGCGCAGGGAAACGGAAAAATTTGGAAATAACGTCATATCCATGAATAAATTCATAAAACTAGTAATTTATTAACGAAAGTGAATGTGTTCAGTATGCCGTTATTCAGGATGTGTTTGCAATCAAAATGTCGAAAAGTGTCTCTTTACTTTTTAAAGGTGACATCGGAAAGATGTGCTCCCATTCGGCGTTCACACTCTAACAGCCTGTTATGAAAACTCTTGAATGCGCGGTGTTGCAAACCTTAGGGAATGACAGTGATTTCGTTTTCAATGTTCTCCTTCAGTTCATGGATTGTTGCAGGACGTATACGGTACACCTTGCCTTTATGATATCCCCACAGGAAGAAGTCGCACACACTAGGATCAGGGGATCTCGCAGGCCATGCAATGTCACCGTTACGTCAAATAATGCGTCTTTCAAACAATTGACGAACTGCTGCCATCGATTGCCGAGCAGTGTGTGACGTGGCTCCGTCCTGCTGAAACCACATGTTTTCGACGTTAAGATTAAGCTCGTACACTCTCGGTGTAAAGAATGTTTGAAGCATTTCAACATATCGAGCGGAAGTTACTGTCACTGCACTACCATCGTCACGTTCAAAAAAATAAGGGCCGATAACACCGTGATATGACACAGCACACGATATTGTGACCTTGGCGCTATGTAGTGGCGCTGGTGAAACTCACAAGGATTGTCCTGTGCCCAAAACGAAAGTTCTGTTTGTTCACGAATCCGTTCAGGTGGAAATGGGCTTCGTCTGATATCCATAAGTTACCAAGGAAATTCGCATCGTCGTTGATTTTAGCCAATATCTGGCTACTAAGCTCCATACATGACGCTGGGTCTCGTTTATGTAAGTGTTGCACACTCTGCAACTTATAGGGATGGAAGTCTAATTCGTGCAGTATTCTTTGTAAGCTTCGTCGCTGAATCCCTAGCGAAGATGCATGCTGTCGAACGGAGCGGCGAGGACTTCTCTCCATTGCAGCTCTAGCAGCTGCAGTGTTCTCTGGGGTACGTGCCGTTGGAATGCCCCCTGGAGGTTTCTTTTTCAAGGCAGACCCTGTTTCTTCAAAATTACGCACCCACGTTGTAATCGCATTCTCTGATGGGACACGTCCATGACGTCCAAGCTGGTAATGCTGTCGAAATGTTCTCTGCGCTGCAGTCGCAGTATCACCATTTTTGTAAAACGCTCTCACAGCTACTGCGGGTTCCGCACCAGTCCAGTTCTCCATGATTACTAAATGGCGATGCGTTCACATCAATTGTGCAAAGTTTCGAACATCTGCCGGCGCTACAGTGCTGCCAACTGTGACGTTCAAAATTTCCCGTTCACCTGCGCAGCCCTGTAGTTGTTCACTCACGCTGTTCTGTTCTAGAGTGGAACAGCAGAGAAATAGCGTGAAGCTGGATGTATGAACTGTCTGTCAGCCACTTAATTGTGAACTGCAGAGTAATGATACAGATGCAGTAAGACGATCTTTCCGTTGGGTATATAAATGACGCCTACTCCAAAGGCTATCAAAAATAAGTTGATCCTACCTTTGTATCAGCAATAGAACCCTAAGTACGCTGAAGCGCCAAAGAAACTGGTATAGGGATACGGATTCGAATACAGAGATATGTAAACACGCAGAACACTGCTCTGCGGTCGACAACGCCTATATAAGACGACAAGCGTCTGGCGCAGTTGTTTAGATCGGTCACAGTTGGTAGAATGGCAGGTTATCAAGATTTAAGTGAGTGGTGTTGTAGTCGGCGCACGAGCGATGGGACACAGCATCTCCAAGGTAGCGTTCAAGAGGGAGTTTTCCCGTACGATCTTTTCACGAGTGTACCGTGAATGTCAGGAATCCGGTAAGACATCAAATCTCCGACATCACTGCGGCTTGAAGAAGATCCTTCAAGAACTGGACTAACAGTGACTGAATCGTTCAAGGTGACAGAAGAGCAACTCTTCCACAAAATCGATGCAGGTTTCAATGCCAGGCTATCAACAAGTGTCAGCGTGGGAACCATTCAACGAAACATATGGCCTTTCGGAGGCGAAGACCCACTTGTGGACCTGCACGACATGAAACCTTGCGCCTCACCTGGGCCCGTCAACACCGACACTGGACTGTGGATGACTGAAAACATGTTTCCCGGTCCGACGAGACTCGTTTCAAATTGTATCGAGCGGATGGCCGTGTACGAGTATGGAGACAACCTCACGAATCCATGGACCCTGCAGGTCAGCGAGGAAATGTTTAAGTTCTGTAATGGAGAGGGGCGTGTGCAGTTGGTGTACTATGTGACCCCTGGCACATGTAGATACGACTCCGACAGGTGACACGTACGTAAGCACCATGTGTGATCAGTTGCATCCATTCATTGAGCATTTCCAGCAGGACAATGGGACACAACACACGTCCAGATCTGCTAAGGGGGCGGCTCCAGGAAGACTCTACTGCGTTTAAACACTTTCGCCGGCCACGAACTCTCCAGACATGAAGATTACTGAGCATGTCCGGGATTCCTTGCAACGTGCTGTTCAGAAGAGATCTCCACCCTCTCGTACTCTTATTGATTTATTGACAGACCTGCTGGATTCATGGTGGCTCCAGCAACTGCTTCAGGCATTATAGTGCGCGTCATTTACGACGGGGGCCGACTTTAGGTTCGTTCTGCGCATCTGACGTCACAAAACACAGTCAGCCAATGAACAGAGAACGACGTTGCCAGAGCTCGATTGCAGTGGAGAGCACGGACGAGTGTCTTCAGTTTTAGAAACGTTCAGTCATATATAAAGTAATTGAACAAAATCAATGTCTTGATAGCAGACTTTCATTTATAGAAAGTTTGGAAAAAGCATTCTTTATACAGTTGCTTCATATTCTATTAATTAATGAAACCAACCAAGTAATAAGCCTCCTAATTCAGGCGATAGCAAGGAAAGGTGTTTCTAACATTCCCACGAACCGCTTTTTCGTAATAAAGAACAGCGGTAATTGTTTGTTTCCTATTTTACTTCGACGAAACGTCAGTAATCCATAGCCCTACGAGCAGTGTTTGTCGGTATTTTGCGCGATGTGTTATAGTCATCCAGGAGTTCAGTTGAATGATGAGCTGCGTTAGAGTAATGGTTGAGGTGTTTAGCTGCTACGTGCAAGGTTCAGAGTTCAAACCTTATTCGGTCCTTAATATTTCCTTTATTTTAAAAACAATATCGAAGTGTCTTACGTCATGCATTTTATTCGTTTGAATGTAATTTTTTGAAATTTCTAGAGCTTCTTCTCTTCACTACAATCATAGTAAGTAACCGGTTTTTCTAATTTTGTCCTCCAGTATTTCTTTTCACAGCAATTACAAACAATGAAAAGGCACACATACAATATTCATGTTATCTGTTTTGTTTGTATATCTTCTCTTCCGCAGTCGCTGTTTTACTATTCATATTGAGATATATTCTTTTGCGACAATAATAAAAGTATTATTTAGAGCAGAATTTCGGATCGTACGTTGCCGAGCTACTTGATTGTCTGACGCAATTCTTCGCTTCGCTTCTTTGGCAACATCATCATATTCAATGTTTTCGGCGACCTATGTTTTGGCAAGTATTTGCTGTCCGTTGTGACAAACACAAATTGTTTGCGCACTAAGCCTCACTGACAATATATTTTAGTTTCTATGTTTTATTACGTCCACAATTCAATTTTTTGTACTTCGCCAATTTTGTTTTAATCAGAACGTTTTAGAAAATAGCGAAATGACTCTGGTATAAATAAAAGTTTTATTATAGTCGCGAAAGACGGAATATTTCTCAATATTACATACAAAATCTATCTGGTACTTAAATTAAATGAGATATTGTTATACAGTAAATTTTATTTGAAACTTAGGTATCTTCTCCGTATTTCATTCTCAACATTGTGGCAACTAAAATCGACCATACGGAAAGTATACGCTATGGACTTTTACCTCTGTAAACTCTTCAAAATTTCGTGCAATGGTTTACTATATTTAATGATGCACAATAACTGCGTTAAACATCGAAACAAAATTGAGTGATTTATGGGGGGAAGATATCAGTCAAGAAGATGTATAAAAATCAAATTTTTGGGCCAAATAATTTTTGTGAAATCGAATGATAAGTGTGCCAAAGCAGTCGGAACACCATGTGTCTGCACAGGCGAGCAGTGCAGTGATGAGAAAATCGCGCACAGCGCGGAATGCAGGGAGCACGTCTGTGTAGCAGCAGAAGGGTTAATGCGGCCGTGGCGGCTTTACTTCATAAACTGCGCGTAAGTTTGCGAGCTATACTATACTACGGCGCTGCTTCTCTTGGCGCGTGCGTCGTTAGCAACTAACAACACAGCAATCTCCCGCGTCTGGGCGGGCATGCGCGAGCCGCAAAGATAAAATACTTGAACTATAGTCGCGTCCCTGCCGTGTCGCGCCATCCAAACTCTGAGTGCTCACTGGGGCCCTACACGATATTAGGCAAGTGTAGCTGCTTCGCATTCATCGCGGCGTTTTGGGATATATTGGAAGCGCATGCAGTCACAAGTTTTCGGATAGAAGCTCTTTTGCTCCCTATCCTCTCACTAGGAAACGTCCCCATCGCACCCCCCTCAGACTTAGTTATAAGTTGGCACAGTGGATAGGCCTTGAAAAACTGAACACAGATCTTGAAAATCTCTTCGGGTTTGCTGCCGGATCCTAAAATCAACTTGACTCGATATTTCGGCGATCCAACTGGTCGCCATCTTCAGGAGAATGCTGCTTGCTGATGAGTCCCGCTGAGAACTAACGCCTGGCTGCAAAACGACGTCCTATATAGCCCACCGTGCAGTACACGGCGAGTGCGCCGCCCGTCACAGTTGCTGCCCTCCAAGACAGGGAAGGGGCGCCGCCCCTGGTAGAACTTTGCGGCAACGATATATCGCACTCATGGTCGCACCGAAGAACGTTCAATTTTGATGCGGGATAGTACCGGATTCCACGTCCTGCTAAGAGGAAACCCATTGTCTCTATTGATTAAATTATCCACCAACCTAATTTCAATCGCCTCTTTATAAACACTATTCCAGTCCTCAGGACTTTGGTACGGAGAGCATATGCCATTTCCGACGCGGACAGCTTAACCCAAGAACTTGCGCATTTGATGGCTGTTTTTAAGGATAATGGATACTCCGAGAAGCAGATTCGTCGGGCTATGGAGTTTGGACCATCTCTGGAGGTGCATGAAGAGGAACATGGATCAGTGGCCTTTCTTCCCTATGCAGGAGGTATATCGTTTAAGATTGGACGAATTTTAAGGAATTTTAACATCAAAAGTGTGTTCCGACCGCCTTCTAAGATTAGGGCACTACTTGGCTCTGTAAAAGATGATCTGGGGCTTAGGAAACCCGGTGTATACAAAATTCCGTGTCAGTGTGGGAAAGCTTACATTGGTCGTTCGATTCGCATAGTTCATGACAGGTGTGTGGAACATCGACGCCATACGAGGCTACAACAGCCGGAAAAATCGGCAGTAGCAGAACACTGTTTAAATGAGGGACACGGCATGAAATATGACGAAACGGTGGTAGTTGCCAACATTTCCAGTTTTTGGAATAGTGTTTATAAAGAGGCGATTGAAATTAGGTTGGTTGATAATTTAATCAATAGAGACAATGGGTTTCCTCTTAGCAGGACGTGGAATCCGGTACTATCCCGCATCAAAATTGAACGTTCTTCGGTGCGACCATGAGTGCGATATATCGTTGCCGCAAAGTTCTACCAGTGGCGGCGCTCCTTCCCTGTCTTGGAGGGCAGCAACTGTGACGGGCGGCGCACGCGCCGTGCACTGCACGGTGGGCTATATAGGACGTCGTTTTTGCAGCCAGGCGTTAGTTCTCAGCGGGACTCATCAGCAAGCAGCATTCTCCTGAAGATGGCGACCAGTTGGATCGCCGAAATATCGAGTCAAGTTGATTTTAGGATCCGGCAGCAAACCCGAAGAGATTTTCAAGACGTATTACGCCGGGAAAGCCTATGAACACAGATCACTCGAGAAAACAGGAAGAAGTATAAAAAATAAGCAAAATATACAAACGGAGTAGTCCATGTGCAAGATACGCAACATCAAGGATAATAGGAGGTCAGGAGCGCCGTGGTGCCGTGGTTAGCGTGAGGAGTTGCGCTACGCGAGTGAAAAGTTTAGTTTCTTTATTTTCGCAAAGTTATGATCTGTCCGTTCGTTCATTGGCGTCTCTGTTCACTGTAATAGGTTTAGTGTTTGAGTTTTGCGACCGCAGCGCAAAACCATGCGATTAGTCAACAAAAGGACGTGACTCTCCAATGGGAACCGAAAACATTTGATGTCAAGGTCATAGGTCAACGGAACCCTCCACAGGAAAACACGTATCATATATTCTATACAACACTGGTGACGGCATACACGTCACATGACAGGTTCAAATGGTGCAAATGGCTCTGAGCACTATGGGACTCAACTGCTGTGGTCATTAGTCCCCTAGAACTTAGAACTACTTAAACCTAACTAACCTAGGGACATCACACACATCCATGCCCGAGGCAGGATTCGAGCCTGCGACCGTAGCAGTCGCACGGTTCCGGACTGCGCGCCTAGAACCGCGAGACCAGCGCGGTCGGCCACATGACAGGAATATGTTGTCAACCCAGCTAACTTGTACACTTGGCGAATGGGTAAAAAGATTCTTCTACCTTGCCCTATTTAGGTTTTCTTGTGGGTGTGATAATCACTCCCAAAAGTGATGAAAACATAAGAGTTTGTCACATAAACTGCAACAAATAAATGCAACAGTTTCACAGTCGCACAGTTTTACGTGTGCTCTGTCAAAACATAGGTTTTTAACGTTTTCAAATTTTTCCGTGTGTAGACCGTCAAGTCCTGCATATGTCCAAACAAATCTGAACATGTCCTGGAATTTTAGACAGCGAAGTTGATTATGTGTGAGCGCCTGAACTTCGATAATTGACACACGATCACGTAAACAATACTGCTCTGTGTACCTGTGCAGCTTCGCATAATAAATGTCTGAAAATAAAAAAATTGAACTTTTTATTCGAGGGAAGTTTTGAAGCCAGGACCTCCTTAATGTTGCATATCTCGCGCATGGACTACTCAGTTTGTATATTTTGCTTATTTTTTCATAGTTCGACACAACTTGTTCCTGTTTTCTCGAGTGACCTGTGTTCAGTTTTTGAAGGCCTATCCACTGTGCGAACTTATAACTAAATCTGAGGGGGGTGCGATTGGCAGGTTCCCTTGACAGGCCCTTTCTCTCTTTCAGCAGTCACCCCGTGTGTGTATTCGTAATTGTGGCAGCCGTGCCGCAGCGACAGCTTAGCTCGCAGGTGGTACAGAGCAGGCGCAGGTAGCCAGAGACGGGCTCGGCGTTAATTAGAAGGCTGTGGGGCTTGAGCCGTGCAGAGCGGCAGATAATGCGATAGCGGAGCGCGGAAGCCCGTCTGGTGCAGGCGCAGCCGCGGCTGAGCCTCGCATCACGGCCGCGTCGCAGCACGCCGTGTCACGGAGCTGCGGGCAGCGAGGTTACCTCGTAGAGGCGGCCGAGGGGATCACCAAAGGTCATTCGAGGGCTCCCACAGTACGACGCTGGTTTCATAACTCTGATAAAAAAAAAAAACGACAAAATCCGTCTGCTTCGTAAACAACTCCCTGATTTCCCTACACAGCCTCCTTTGAGGGATATGCACTTGATCCAGCTTTTTTTTTCTTCCCATCGGAAAAATACACTACTGACCATTAAAATTGCTACACCACGAATATCACGTGCTACAGACGCGAAATTTAACCGACAGGAAAGAAGATGCTGTGATATGCAAATGATCAGAAATCAGAGCATTCACACAAGGTTGGCGCCGGTGGCGACACCTACAACGTCCTGACATGAGGAAACTTTCCAACAGATTTCTCATAAACACACAGCAGTTGACCGGCGTTACCTGGAGAAACGTTGTTGTGATGGCTCGTTAAGGAGGAGAAATGCGTACCATCACGTTTCCCACTTTGAGATTGTAGCCTATCGCGATTGCGGTTTATCATATCGCGACATTGCTGCTCGCTTTGGTCGAGATCCAATGGCTGTTAGCAGAATATGGAATCGGTGGGTTCAGGAGGGTAATACGGAACGCCCTGCTGGATCCCAACGGCCGCGTATCGCTAGCAGTCGAGATGACAGGCAACTTATCCGCATGGCTGTAACGGATCGTGCAGCCACGTCTCGATCCCTGAGTCAACAGATGGGGACGTTCGGAAGACAACAACCATCTCAGTTCGACGACGTTTGCAGTAGCTCGGAGCCGATGGCTGCGTTTACCCTTGACGCTCTATCACAGACTGCGATGGTGTACTCGACGACGAACCTTGGTGCACGAATGGCAAAACGTCATTTTTTCGGATGAATCCAGGTTCTGTTTACAGCATCATGGCGGTCGCATCCGTGTTTGGCGACATCGCGGTGAACGTACATTGGAAGCGTGTATTCGTCATCGCCATACTGGCGTATCACCTGGCGTGATGCTATGGGGTGCCATTGGTTACACATATCGGTCACCTGTTGTTCGCATTGACGGCATTTTTAACAGTGTACGCTACATTTCAGATGTGTTATGACCCATGGCTCTACCCTTCATTCGATCCCTGCAGCATAATGCACGACCGCATGTTGCAGGTCCTGTACTGGCTTTTCTGGATACGGAAAATGTTCGACTGCTGCCCTGGCCAGTACATTCTCCACATCTCTCACCAATTGAAAACGTCTGGTCAATGGTGGCCGAGCAACTGACTCGTTACAATACTTCAGTCACAACTCTTGATGAACTGTGGTATCGTGTTGAAGCTGCATGGGCAGCTGTACCTGTACACGCCATCCAAGCTCTGTTTGACTCAATGCCCAGGCGTATCAAGGCCGTTATTACGGCCAGAGGTGGTTGTTCCGGGTACTGATTTATCAGGATCTATGCACCCAAATTGCGTGAAAATGTAAGCACATGTCAGTTCTAGTATAATATATTTCTCCAATGAATACCCGTTTATCGGCATTTCTTCTTGGTGCAGCAATTTTAATGGTCAGTAGTCTATTATCGTGTAAAGCGTAAATTTATATGGAATATTTGTATCTTTTGCCTGACACATTTCGCAGCGCATGATGCTGCTTCTCTCCGCCCTGCCCGTAGTAGAATTTATTAATGTGCTGTAGTCACTCTTTTATAACACAACGACACTGAAATGGCAGCGAGTGGTCCTTCTTTCCTTCAGTTATACTATCCGTTTCCAGTAGATCTATTATCCTTGCTAGATACTTTTCTTTATTCTGCTCCCCCCTAATACTATCAGCTAACTTCTTTTCATACTACTTTGTACTCTGTAATGTTAATAAATACGTTTTTCTTTACCTCCTTCTAATGTAGGTAACCTTTCTAATCTCATGAGTAACCTCTAACGGCATTCTCACTTCAATTTACATGTCACGTTTCAAGAATATCAGCACAACAGGTAACACTAAACATCCGGGATTAACGCGCTGTACAGCGTAGAGGTAACAGATTATGTACACAAATCTTCCTTGTGAATCAGTTCGCTTATTAGTGAAAACCGCCTCAAAATAGCCTTCACATGTAAAGATGGGGGATTTTAATTCACCGTAGCTCAGCTAATTTGCTTGAAATAATTATAAATTATGCACACAAGTCGTTCTCGTGAATCATTCTGTCTATTAGTGAAAACCAGATCGCTACAATAGTTCCTGAGATTCGTCTTGACAAATGTGTGCGAAACGGCCGCGCACGGAATCGTTGTCTGGTGGGTCTTGGTGCTCGGTTCCTATTCCAGTTAGGAACATGAAGTTAAAAGTTTTTGGTTTACTTGGATCAGGGACCACTTGTACAGACATTCGAACGCCTGTCGTACTGTTGCTATGTTACCGTATTTTGAGTAAAATGTGAAGGACGAACCGGAGCTGGCGCCCACGCAAATAGTGCTAATAGGTTAATTCCTTTTGCAAATTTTTTTAATTGGGCTGAAATTAATACTCAGCCATTGGCATCATTTTTATGTGCACCTTTCGGATATTAAGTGCAAAAACAGTCACCCTTAAACAACTCCTGACCTGAGCGAGACTCCTGGATCAAATTTGGTCCCCCGGTGTATGGGACCTTGATTATGGATTTGAAAAAAAAAATGTTGCTTGGTTTCTGTACGTGCAGAAACACATTTTTCTGGAAGATTTTTGAATCTCTACACTTATTTTAAACGTGTATGAATCGATTCAAATTTTTCTCGAGGGTAGATAAATAGATAGAGTCAAAATGAAATTGTTTATCCAGTAATCTTTACCCGTTGTCTAGATGCTACGGTTTAAAGCCGAGCTAAATGTAGCATGCAAAATTCATTATTACTTTAACTCAATGTGCGAAAACGGTTCACAGTGAAATTAATACATAAAAAAATGCCTTCTTACGATAAAGCTAAAAACTCGCTTTCAAAAATCTAGCTTAATTCGGATTTTTCATGCAAAAATACACATTTTTTGTACACCTCTTCTGTGTTTCAGGCTTGGACGAATATGATCTATTTTTTTTAATTTTTTAAGAAGGTAGACAAATAAATGTAATTTATGGTTCTCCTGTGGTTTTGTGGAAGCTTTATCTGTTCCCACGATATAGCGAAATAAAGTTGCACATAAAATGCACATAATATCCGGTTTAAAGCGAATCGCGATTGCTCAGGCGCCTTAAAGTGATTCAAATGATAATAGGAAATATATTCTTACAGTAATTATAAGAATAGTTTGCAAAAATATTTCATTGTTCGCGTTTTACCTGGGAAAAACCACATATTTGCACATGAAACAGTGTTTCGTAGAACTACGTTGCATTTTAAGCGCTGCATTTGGATATAACTAAAAAAACTAACTATTGAAGTTGATTATCGTTTGGCTATACATGCGTCAAAGACTTCTTGAGGAGTGGTTCAAAATCATCGAAAAATCCTCGGACGTGCTATACAAATCATGTACCAAACCAGAACTATGCCCAGTCTTGTCCAAGTGATACTGTCTGATTGAGCATTTAAAGCTCTATCGATGACCACGCAGAATATTAAATTGACACAAAAATTGCTATAAGAGTAATTCTCAGAAAAAAGGTCACCTTATTTCTAACCAATATAAAATGTTTTACTGCGTTTTCTTCTAAAACTACTATGCTAACTTGTAGAATATTGATTTTCGTGCAGTATAAAATACGTCAATTTTCGTACAGGATTGAAGAATTGATAGTATTTTAGTGGCGCATACAATGCTTCGCACGTCTACTTATTTCAGCCAATCCCACTCATACTTAAAACGGATTGACTGTTGCAATATCTCGAGCCAAAATTACTCACGTGAGCTTTTATAGCGACGGTTCCTTAATTTTAATTTAATATTGCATAGGCAAACCTAAATTTCTAGCATTTGTAGACTTAGAGAATGCATTCGACAATGTTGACTGGAATATTGTCTTTCAAATTCTGAAGATGGCAGGGGTAAAATACAGGGAGCTAAAGGCTATTTACAATTTTTACAGAAAGCATATGGCAGTTATAAGAGTCGAGAGATATGAAAGGGAAGCAGTGGTTGGGAAGGGAGTGAGACAGGGTTGTAACCTCTCCCCGATGTTATTCAATCTGTATATTGAGCAACTAGTGAAGGAAAAAAAGAAAAAATAGGGGTAGGTATTAATATCTATGGAGAAGAAATAAAAACTTTGAGGTTCGCCGATGACGTTGTAATTCTGTCAGAGACAGCGAAGGACGTGGAAGAGGAGTTGAACGGAATGGACAGTGTCTTGAAAGGACGATATAAGATGAAAATCAACAAAAGCAAACCGAAGATAATGGAATGTAGCAGAATTAAGTCGGGTGACGCTGAGGGAATTAGATTAGGAAATGAAACACTTAAAGTAGTAAAGGAGTTTTGCTATTTGGGGAGCAAAATAACTGATGATGGTCGAAGTAGCGTTTCAGTTTGATGAATGGGAGCCAGCCCTAAATGTGGAGAAATGATGTTAATGCGGATGAGTAGCAAGATCAAACTCGTAACGTTCAGATACAGTATTACTAGCGCACTGCCTGACACAGTCAAGTAGTTTGAATATCTGGGCGTAACGTTGCAAAGTGACACGAGGTGGAACGAGCATATGGCAACTGTGGTGGGGAAGGCAAATGGTCGGTTTATTGGGAGTGTTTCACGAAAGAGTGGTTCACATGTAAAGGAGACCGAATATAGGACGCTGTTGCGACCTAGTTTTGAATACTGCTCGAGTGTTTGGGATCCGTACCTGGCCGGATTGAAGGAGAACACTGAAGTAATTCAGACGCAGGCTGATAGATTTGTTACCGGTAGGTTCCAACAACAAGTAAGTGTTGCGGAGACGCTTCGAGAAATGAGATGGAAATCCTGGAGGCAAGGCGACGATCTTTCTGAGAAACACCACTGACAAAATTTAGAGAACTGCCATTTGAAGGTGAAAGCCGAACGATTCTACTGCCGACAACGTAAGTCGTACGTAAGGACCACGAAGATAAGATAAAATGAGGCTGATACGGAGGCAAATAGACAGTCATTTTTCCCTCGCTAAATACACGAGTGGAACGGGTGCAACGTAACCTTCCAGTACTGGTGGTGATAAAAAAAGTAGGTTGATCACCCTCGCTTTGACATGTCCTACCGCTCCTGCAAGCTACCGTCTGTAGTAAAGGGTTTCTTAAATTCGTGCGGTCCACGAAATTACTGGCCCCTGCGAGTTATTGCTGGGTATTAATAATTTCTAGCGGAAGGTTTTAACGAACCGATAGAAATTTGAACGCAACGGATAACGCATTTCTTTTTTTTTTTTAACCACTACAGAAGGCACCTATACAGGGCTTAATAGGCAGTAAATAGCTTTTATTTGCTTTCATGATCCAGAATTCGACTGTCGTACTGACTGCCACCTATTCTTTATGACGGAAGGAGTAAATAATTAGTCGAGGGTAGAGATTAATTGATATTTATTCAGTATCGATGGTATTTCAACAGCTAGTCGTGTTTCTCTTGCAATGTACATCATCAAAAAAAAAAAATGGTTCAAATGGCTCTGAGCACTATGGGACTTCACATCTATGGCCATCAGTCCCCTAGAACTTAGAACTACTTAAACCTAACTAAAGTAAGGACATCACACAACACCCAGTCATCACGAGGTAGAGAAAATCCCTGACCCCGCTGGCAATCGCACCCGAGAATCCGGGCGTGGGAAGCGAGAACGCTACCGCACGATCACGAACTGCGGACTACATCATCAAAACCGGTCTCTAGTTAACATAGTTCAGTTTCGCCACGTCATGGAGTGGGACAGAGGAGCGAAGATCTGGCTTCAATGTAATTTTATACAACGACACAATTATACCTAAACCCTCGATTATTACGTTCAGTTGCTATAGACTACTCAGAACAAGTTCCGCAAACACAAGAAAAACTAGGTCAGGGTGGAAGAGTATTTCGCAAATCTTTATCAAATCAGTGGGCATTAAAATCCGATACTTTTCCTGGTGGCAGGAGTATTTTACTCAACGCACAACATCGCCAACAAATCAGATCAATGCTGTTCAACCCACATGGCCAAGCTTCAGTAGCCAACAGAAGCCCAGAAAAATATGGACACACACGATTATTCCTTCCCTCGTTTACACTCGCTCACTATCGTATGATAATTCATCGTGCACAATATATTTTCAGACCGAAACTCCAATTTATTAATGCGGCAGTTGCTCCAACCGACCATGTGGCGCGAAAGTAAGTTCACAAAGAAAACATATGGAAAATAAATAAAATTCCGCAAAATATAACTGTAAATGGAAGAACATATTAAAATACATACACAGAGCAATAACGTGACCTTGAGCTTAAGACACATGGTGCGTTGCCTGAACAAGGCACTAACGCAAGGTCTACTGAAATTCGAGTAATAATAGAAAATCAATTTCCTTATGGGGTTCAGTGGTAATTTCGCACCTGATTTCAACATCTTACCAAAACGAGAGCTGCGTCTCCATGTCTGTCCAGCACCACGACCCAGGATAGTGGTGGGCAGGAAATCGCGTATCTGTTAGAAATCACAGTGATTGAGAAGTCACAGATATCACAACTTTACAAAATCAAACTGCGATTTCAGTCACAGCAGTCGCAAGTAGCATTTCACATTCAACGCCGTGAGCCATCTGTTGGCCGAATTCCGTACTGCTTTCTACGATTTCACTGACAAGTCGAGGCTAGAAGTCTCAAGTAGCAACTAAAAAGCGCAGTTAACAGTGCCATCTGTTGGCCAAAGTTCGTACTACGCTCATCTCTGCGACACGCTATCGAGTCTAACTGCGATTTCCGTGACATCTGGGCTTCATCACAGAGAAAATTTCAGGTAATCTAATACCTATGTTAACGTTACCAAAACGAGAGCTGCGTCTCCATGTCTGTCCAGCACCATGACCCAGGAACAAGTGCTCCTCTAACCTAATTCGCCCAACCGTTCCGCTTACAAACGTGGTGGGAGTGGCGTGCCAACCTGACCGAGCCAATACGAGCGCCTAAGTGTCATCTTTTCCCTCACCTGCAAACTTAGTCTCTGCTAATCTTCTTCACGCTTGGGGGGTTGGTACTACCCTACCCCAGAACGACCATTCATGCAGTGTTACAATCTGTGCCTAAAGCCTTCTGCTGGTTCACACACTCACTCATATATACCGTCCAGGCCGCACAAAGGAAAGGAAAATGGGAAACGTGGTAGACAACAGAAAAAATTCAATAAATAACACTGTTTAGTCCATTCTCTCCTTTTGGACAGCAGCTGAGGTATTACCTGCTAGAGAAGAAACTCATGCTAATAATTACTGCGTGCTAGCAATTTAATAAAACTGTGGAATGGTGCAACAAGTTCTGTTTCGCGGGAAATGAAATGACAAGTGGTGGTACAGGGTGCCCTCCACCAAGCACTGAACGGTGGCTTGCGGAGTGTCTATGAAGATGTAGAGCTCGGATTAGTAATCTCTGTAATGTATGAACAGCCAACGCTCTTGCCCCAGTGGTAACACCGGTTCCCATCATTTCCCTGAACTTAAGCGCTGTCGGACTTGGATAGCACTTGGATGGGTGACCGTCCGGCCTGCTGAACGCTCTTGGCGAACTAGTTGCATTCAGCGCTACTGACACTTGACAGGAGGGACTTGACTGAGAAGTAGCGGCTCCGGTCACGAAAACTGTCAACGGCCGGGAGAGTGGTCCACTGACCACCCGCTCCTCCCTCCGTATCCGCATCCAGTGACGCCTATAAGCTCAGGATGACACGGCGGTCGGACTGAGTTTAGTTTTTATTAATTTTTACTATATGTACGCACCAATGCAATAAAAATCTGCTAAATATGCTTATAAACTCTAAAGTGTGCATAAAAATAAAGTATATTACTTCATTTTTCTCACATTTGCTAATCTTGATAAAGTTATCTAGTTGTAAATTTATTATTAACCTCCGTCATTAGCGAAATTAATATTTACTACTGAATCTCTCTCTCTCTCTCTCTCTCTCTCTATCTGTCTGTCTGTGTGTGTGTGCGTGTGAATCTGTTTTAGCATTAGTTGTTTTTGCTGCAGCAATAAATATTATTCACAGTATTCTGAAGGAAATCATTGCCTTCGGTCGCTTAAATTTTTGTGATACAAAAAAAAGATTCCTCAACTTCAAAGTCACAGGACAGTAACGAAGAAATGCTATCTCATTTTTATAATAAGCATCAAGCCGAAACTTCCTGCCAGATTAAAAGTGTGTGCCGGACCGAGAATCAAACTCGGGACCTTTGCCTTTCGCTGGCAAGTGCTCTACCAACTGAGGTACCCAAGGACGACTCACGCCCCGTCCTCACAGCTTTACTTCTGCCAGTATCTCGTCTCCTACCTTCTAATTTTAACAGAAGCTCTCCTGCGAACCTTGCAGAACTAGCACTCCTGAAAGAAAGGATATTGCGGAGACATGGCTTAGCGACAGCCTGGAGGATGTTTCCAGAATGAGATTTTCACTCTGTAGCGGTGTGTGCGCTGATATGAAACTTCCTGGCTGATTAAAACTGTGTGCCCGACCGAGACTCGAACTCCGGACCTTTGCCTTTCGCGGGCATGTTTCATATCAGCACACACTCCGCTGCAGAGTGAAAATCTTACTCTGGAAACACCCCCAGGCTGTGGCTAAGCCCTGTCTCCACAATATCCTTTCTTTCAGGGGTGCTAGTTGTGCAAGGTCCGCAGGAGAGCTTATGTAAAGTTTGGAAGATAGGAGACGAGGTTTGGGCAGAAGTAAAGCTGTGAGGACGGTGCGTGAGTCGTGCTTGGGTAGCTCAGATGGTAGAGCACTTGCTGGCGAAAGGCGAAGGTACCGAGTTCGAGTCTCGATCCGGTACACAGTTGTAATCTGCCAGGAAGTTTCATATCAGGGCACACTCCGCTGCAGAGTGAAAATCTCATTCTGTGAGCATCAAGTTGTCTTTCAGGTTCTCCTTGAAACATCTTACTCGCATCCAGAAGAAACGTAAATCTTGGGTTCCTCGCCTCAGTTGCGTTTCCAATTTCTTCTGATATTCGTCGAGCGACAGCTGTTTCGCATACCTGCAGGGTAGAAGACAAATGCGTCCTCTCTCTCTTGCAAACGTGTGACTGCGGCTGGTAGTTTTCTAAAATAAGTCTTAATGAGCATTAATTTACTCTGGATACCCTCCTCATTGCATGCACTGACTGCAGTAAGGGTACTTGCTGCTTTATTTTTCACGAAATGATCACTATAACAGAGCGCCGTTTCAATCCCTGTTCCCCACATCATGAGGATTGGTTCCGTGAACAATCGAGAGGTCCCTCCCTCGGACATGGGTCTGAGTGTTGTCCTTAGCATGTTAGTTTAAGTAGTGTGTAAGTTTAGGAACCGATGACCTCAGCACTTTGGGCCCTGAGGAATTCACACACATTTGAACATTTGATAAACGAGAATCTTGCAGCCTATCAGTAAATAATTTCACTCTTGATAGCGCTTTCATAAACACTTTTTTCACATGATAAATAAAGGCATTTACGTTTGGAAAATTCGATCGAGTTTCCCATGTCAACCGGTGAAGAGCATGTGCTAAACAGGTCTTATGAACTATCTTAAGATAGAACACCTGTAAAGTTCGAGTAGCATAAATCACGTATGCTGTTGCATGTGTAACTGTCACCAAGAGTTTTACTCGTTTTCCTTAGCAGACCACATAATGTATCGCGAAAAATCCTAGTAATCGTTGAATTGTTTGTCTCTTCCAGTAGCCTGGAGACAATGACGTGATGTGCTCGTCGTTCAAATTTCAACATTTTTACCACGACGACGTTGGCAATAAATTTCTTACACGCCTCACTTGTTTCACCTACAGACAACATTCTATTCCTTGCAGTACCTGAAAAGAACCATATTACTGAAAATTAGTAAAGATCGGAATTGTGGTATCGGAAAACCTTTTTGATATATGCATCTTAATATAGTGACGGGCAGATTGAGCCGGTACAGAGATCAGATCAATAACTACAGTCAGGCAATTCAAACTGCGTAACGACCAGCCAGAACAGCTGGCGACAGCGGAAGATTCTTGTTGAGGTGGCACACACTTTCCTAGTAGTCTGCAGGAGCAAGCAATATTTATGCTCACCGTAACAGCAGGCTGCTGATTTCAGTGCTGATGTGGCAAAACCGGAATGGATAGCCAGTAACGATTCCCACCTGTGCGTCTCACACAAACACCGAGCCCCTCATTCCATAATTCCATACGGGTTGCAACAGGCAAGTTGCATCGGGCCAACAGCCCATACTGAAACCTCTTTAAGCAGCGTGAAGCGTAGCGCCGTATACCGTCCTGCCTTGGAGGGGGTTAAGTGGGAGATGTGTCTCAGAGCTGGACAGTGACAGATGGTGACGCCAGACTGGACGCGCACGTAGTTCATGTATCAGCCGATAGAGGACAATACTGGATAGGGCGACTGTGATTTTAGTTTCGATTGTGCCCACTAGAGTGCACTAAAGTAATAGAACGTTTTTCATAAACTGTTCTAGTATTTTCATAAAGTGTTATTACGTCTTTTTGTATATGAAAAATGTTATAAATGTGTTTTAGCAGAATGAGTGATGCGTGAGTGTGGTTTAAGGTTAATATGAAGATAATTATTCAACGAGTTATGTAGTAGGATTTAGTGTGGGAACATTTCGAAGAAGTATGGATATGGACAATAGGGATTGTTGTAGAATAGATTTGTAAAGTAAGTTTATGGTAAAGGGAAAGTTAATCCAGGAATAAATAACAATAGTAAATAACTTTATGCTTAAGCAAAACTTCAGCATATTAGATCATTACGTCGGTAAAAACTGCAGTCGTTCGGTTTACTATTTTGCGATTGGTTATTGATGAAAAGCGCGGATTGACGCGGGAGAATGTTGTTTTGCTATTGGCTGTTGAGTGAACTGACCAATGGTAAAGCAATATCCTTCCCGCGCCTTTGTCTGCTGGTAGAGAAGACAGAGTATTCTAGAGGAGAGTCGGAGCCTAGCCATGAAACAGATCAGATGGAAATGATAAGTTGCCGGATCTAGCAGTGTTTCATACATGAAATTCCGGAATTTTTAAATGAATTTTGTGACGAGAAAAGACATATATTCCGCGTGGAGAATTGAGCAGCTCGGTGGCTAAAGAACTGTGACTGCATTTGGTACCGACAGACTTAATATTTGGCGAGCTTTATCAATCAAAAACAATCAGTATTTTGGTAGCTATTACGTTTTCGGGAAATGCAACACCATAAACTTGATAACGTGAGTGAAAGGGATTGTGAGTGACTGTGTTAAGACTAGCACGGGCTTGGCAGTGATACTTGTTCACCTAAGTTTCAGAATATATTAGCTGAGGGCAAAATTTCCAAACTTTCATCTGTGTGAAAATTTTCTCCCGAAACGTAGATTAGTGACTTAAATTGCAGCCTGGTTCACGTCGAAGTACAGTAGGCTTCGCTCGGCTTTCCTACTGATGATCTGCTGAGACAATATTCACAGGTAGGTGCAGGTCCGCCGTAAAAGGGACGGAAAGAACCGCGCAGCCCCAAGCGGCGTACGGCGTACTCGTTCCTCTCCAGCAAGGCCGGGTGTGTTTACATCCTCATACAGACCACTACATCCCGCTAAAAGCACACACCGTGCACCCTACACGCTATCACGTGCCAAGCCAACCCACAACTCACTACATGAGCGTCCGCATTGACAGCCAAGGCGCAGCTCTCTACTCCCTTCCCGCGCTTACTAACCTCTCTGACAAAGTTCACTAGCGGTAAACAGGAAAGATAAACTAGTCGATCGCCGGTGGCAATCATAGAGTAAATATCTCTGGAGCGAGCATTGAGTTCTGCACATGTTGTCAACATTAAACCAGGATTGTCACGTGTTTTCCGGACATCGCTGTGCATGTGTGCTTTCTGCAGCGTTTGAAGTTTATAATATCAAGAGTTTTTGTTGTGCTTCACCGTTTGTTGATAATGTAATAGCGATAGTGAATTACTGTTGTTGCTACGGATGCAAAGAAAAATATGTGAAAGGAGGGGTGGTAATTTTTCATTGGTACATACCATGTAGTTCTAATTATAGTTATCATATTAGTAAGAGACACTGTATATGTTTAAAAATTTCGAGACGCATTATAATTAAGGCTTGATTCTGTAGACCTATTTTTCTACGATTTTATGACCATATAATCGATATTACAGCTCGTACAAAATCTTACAAAAAATCGCTTCCTCTCGTAAATTTGCTAAGAAAGGGAATGATTAGTTGTTTCACCAAATACTATCCTCCATGAATTTATCAGTGACTTGTCGATTATATATTTAGATTTCTCAGTGTACTATTTATTTAATGAACTGGGATCAAGTACGTAAAATGCGTTAAGTAAATACTTCAAAGTGTCGCCTGTAAGAAAAGTTCTGCTTTAGGTCGCGAAAACGAGAAAATAAATACGCAGAAGTAGCAGAAGAAAAGGACGCATTAGTAGGGATATAATCGCTAATATGTGGCAAATTCGGTGTTTTTCGGACACTTGCAAAAGTACCAGCGTACTGTAGAGTCGTTTTGCAAGACTATCACTGCAAAAATGTACGTCAGGCTCTGTAACACTATAAAGTGCCGTATCATACCGAAAACTACCAAAAATCGAGAGCATCTGAACTGCGACACCTATCGCAAAGAAGCAGAATGTAATATCACTTGCCCTTAAAAGTTACGTAGCTGGTTTATAGCCCGTATCAAATGGCTACTGTTAAAATGTCTGCGCAACATATATAAATAATGCACGACACGTACGAAAAGAATGCGTCTGTACTAGGGATGTAGTGACATTCTAAACATACAGGGCGCTATACGGACAGACACAAGACGTCCCGGGATCACGTGACCAGGCCGGCAATGTATGTTGACAACACAAAATCTGCTCTGCGCATGTGAATGCTCACTCCAGAGATATTTACTCTATGGTGCAGATCAGCAATCCGGCTCAATACGGTGTGCGTGTGTTCCCTCGAGTCGACTTCATAGATCCTCACTGCCCTAATCGGACATCAGCTGTTTTACAGAATGACACCGTCGCTGGTCTGGAATTGTGTTCCGAAGAGCAGTATCAGTGAAGTATAATGCTCCATTTGCGTCAGAAGGTTAAAAGTTGGAGGGGCCACCGCCATATTGTGACATAACGTAAGGAAAACACGTAAAACCTAACAGTTCATTCACACTCGACAATAAAAATAGAAAGCAGCTGATCAGCTGCCTGTGTCTAAATAACACGCCTCTGTCTGCTTGTCGCCCTTGAAAACAGACAAATTAACTTGAAAAATAGAGTTCTTCGACCACAGTTTCACTCTTTAGCAACTGACTGTTCCAATTACAACATGCTTTATGAGCAGAGTTTCAGAACATTAGAATCGATGTGAGAATAATGGTGATTTTTCTTGTAGTACATCTATATCTACATCTACATTTATACTCCGCAAGCCACCCAACGGTGTGTGGCGGAGGGCAGTTTACGTGCCACTGTCATTACCTCACTTTCCTGTTCCAGTCGCGTATGGTTCGCAAGAAGAACGACTGCCGGAAAGCCTCGTGCGCGCTCGAATCTCTCTAATTTTACATTCGTGATCTCCTCGGAGATATATGTAGGGGGAAGCAATATATTCGATACCTCATCCAAAAACGCACCCTCTCGAAACTTGGCGAGCAAGCTACACCGCGATGCAGAGCGCCTCTCTTGCAGAGTGTGCCACTTGAGTTTGCTAAACATCTCCGTAACGCTATCACGCTTACCAAATAACCCTGTGACGAAACGCGCCGCTCTTCTTTGGATCTTCTCTATCTCCTCTGTCAACCCGATCTGGTACGGATCCCACACTGATGAGCAATACTCAAGTATAGGTCGAAAGAGTGTTCTGTAAGCCACCTCCTTTTTTGATGGACTACATTTTCTAAGGACTCTCCCAATGAATCTCAACCTGGTACCCGCCTTACCAACAATTAATTTTGTATGATCATTCCACTTCAAATCGTTCCGCACGCACACTCCCAGGTACTTTGCAGAAGTAACTGCTATCAGTGTCTGTTCTGCTATCATATAATCATACAATAAAAGATCCTTCTTTCTATGTATTCGCAATACATTACATTTGTCTATGTTAAGGGTCAGGTGCCACTCCCTGCACCAAGTGCCTATCCGCTGCAGATCTTCCTGTATATCTCTGCAATTTTCTAATGCTGCAACTTCTCTGTATACTACAGCATCATCCGCGAAAAGCCGTATGGAACTTCCGACACTATATACTAGGTCATTTATATATATTGTGAAAAGCAGTGGTCCCAAAACACTCCCCTGTGGCACGCCAGAGGTTACTTTAACGTCTGTAGACGTCTCTCGATTGAGAACAACATGCTGTGTTCTGTTTGCTAAAAACTCTTCAATGCAGCCACACACCTGGTCTGATATTCCGTAGGCTCTTACTTTGTTTATCAGGCGACAGTGCAGAACTGTATCGAACGCCTTCCCGAAGTCAACGAAAATGGCATCTACCTGGGAGCCTGTATCTAATATTTTCTGGGTTTCATGAACAAATAAAGCGAGTTGGGTCTCACACGATCGCTGTTTCCGGAATCCATGTTGATTCCTACAGAGTAGATTCTGGGTTTCCAGAAATGACATGATACGCGAGCAAAAAACATGTTCTAGAACAGATCGACGTCAGAAATATAGGTCTATAGTTTTGTGCATCTGCTCGACGACCCTTCTTGAAGACTGGGACTACCTGTGCTCTTTTCCAATCATTTGGAACCTTCTGTTCCTCTAGAGACATGCGGTACACGGCTGTTAGAAGGGGGCAAGGTCTTTCGCGTACTCTGTGTAGAATCGAACTGGTATCCCGTCAGGTCCAGTGGACTTTCCCTCTGTTGAGTGATTTCAGTTGCTTTTCTATTCCTTGGACACTTATTTCGATATCAGCCATTTTTTTCGTTCGTGCGAGGATTTAGAGAAGGAACGGCAGAGCGGTCTTCCTCTGTGAAACAGCTATGGAAAAAGGTGTTTAGTATTTCAGCTTTAAGCGTGTCACTTAGAAAGTCACTTACCGCTTTTCGAGAAAAGCAAAAAACAGTCGACGGACCAAGTTTTTCTTTTATTTGTGTATACTTTTTATTCTTGGATACTATGTATCTCGAAAGTGAGAGAGTCAAAAGTTTTCTGCCCTTGTTCGATTTCAATATTTACTATCGCAAATAATACGAATAAAAAACCGAGGATCAGTTGTTTCAGAAATCGGTTATTTTGAGCAGTTTTAAAAGTCCGGCTGAACTGTCGCTGAAAAAAAATACATGTAAAGGAAAACCTGTTGTTGTAACCCTTCAGTGAGCCGTGAGAAACATGCTTCCCACTACAATGAACTCGCTCCTAGTTCCGTGGGATTCACAGTTCCCACCTCTATACGGTGCTACCACCTAGTGAACAGTATAGGGTACTACTTCCAGTCGGAAGTTCCCGACGTTTTTGCAGTACTTTCGTGCAGAGGCATTGTATAGCTGAGTGTTGCTCTGTAGAGGAGCCTTTCAGTGCTGTTAGCGTGACATTTTGTGATTTTTTTCCTCAAAGCTATAGTATAAGGTAAATACTTTCGACTTACCCAACTTTATGAAGGAAAACTTAAAATTTGAACGAGGAGAGATCCAGTTTGAAGCAAAAGGAGCCATTTCTGCAGTAAAATGGATGGATAACCGCGCAGTCACTTTCCTGTCCTCAATTCATGACCCATGAGAAACAGCCACAGTGAAAAGGAAAAACAAGGGTGGTACTATTACAGAGATTTCTTGTCCTGAAGTTGTGGCAGAATACAACAAAATAATGGGTGGTGTCGATAAGTTTGATCAACTACGAGAAAGGTATGCTATTGGCAGACGTTCTAAACAATGTTGGCACAGAATATTTTATTTCCCGGTGGACTTTGCTGCAGTGAACAGTTTTATCTTGTGGAAAATAAGTAAAAGAGAAAGTGGACAGCATGATCAGCTCACATACAGGATCCAGATAGACAGTTGATCGGTGGCTTCTCATCCCAGAAAAGGCGTGGACAAAAACCTGTCTTTCTGGTAAAAAGGCGTAAAGTACCTGGAGATTTTCGTCGTGTGGCTGTAGGGGAGCATCAACCCATTTTAGGAGAAACCTACTGGACGTGATGTCATTGTAGTACCAAAGCTGCGGAAAAGAGCACTCGCTGTGTTTGAACATATTGTCAAATACCACTTTGCATAGACCCATGTTTCAGAAAATTTCGTGGCAAGTAATTGTGAACAATCATTGTAACGAGAGAAGTAAATGTATCAAATAAATATGACATATACTGAAAAAGTTGTTTTTCTCATTTAACTGCAAGGAAGGGCAGTGGGAAGAATATTTCCCACCTTGTTGTGTGACCTCACTTTCATAGTTGGAGCAAATTTGATATTCTGTATGATAAATACACCTATCTGTTAACTACTATCTGCTCTCCATTCATTAAAAAAACTGCTTAATAATTTTGCCCACGAAAGGGTTAACAATAACCGTCATTCCTCGTAGGTGGTTGCTCTTCATCGTCCCCTCTCCTTCTTCACATTCCAAATACAGCTTGCCATCAGCTGTACTTCCTGTTATTTCTTTGTATTCGAGCATCTCCCTCCTTTCTGTCTTGCCTTCCCTCAATTTCCTGTTGTTTGCGTGGTCGACCCGTGGACGCAAGAACCGTGCCGGATTTGTTGCTGGCGGCAGCATTGTTGCACCCGGAAGCAAGGGCGCATCGCCCGCCTGATTCTGAGTCAGCGCCTAATCGGAGTTGCGGAGGGAAGGAAGGGCGATACAGCTGCAGCTGCGCAATGAAAACTGCAACAAATAAATGCCGTGTGGCGAGGGCCTCCCGTCGGGTAGACCGTTCGCCTCATGTAAGTCTTTCGAGTTGACGCCACTTTGGCGACCTTCGTGTCGATGGGGATGAAATGATGATTAAGATACCACAACACCCAGTCCCTGGGCGGAGAAAATCTCCGACCCAGCCGGGAATCAAACAGGGTCGTTAGGTATGACATTCCCACGCGCTGAGCACTTTTTTTCCATAAGTGATAGTTGACCGACGAAGTAAATGTATACAAGTAAACAAAATCCCTTCTTTTGGGGTTGTGGAACGAAAATAGGTCCGCTACACTCTTCCGTCATTCTGCGTGTAGTGGTTACTAGAAAAGAAAATGAGAAGAAATGAAAAAGAAAAGGTTGAAAATGGGGGGGGGGGGGGGGGAGAAATGGTGAATGAAAAGGGGTTTTAAAAAATCGTAAATGACTGTGAAAAAGGGAAAGAATGAAATGCAAATCGGACTTCGTATTACAGAAAAGCTATCGGACTTCGTGATTCGGAAAAGCTATTGTTGGGGTGGTCCTTGTGGCGTTTTTGAGCAAAAGTTAAATCAATTTCCACTACAAAAATTATTGAAAAAGAACACAGAATAACAAAATGTAGCTGACAGGGGGAAATGGCGTAGATAAGAGTTCTTCCTTTACCAGGTTAACATGTCTTCTTTCGTGCGGCGTCCAGGTCTTCAAAAATCTTCAATTCTGCGTGAAAAGTCTGCTCCGAAATTTTGCAATAAGTTTCATTGTCCAGGAATTTCTAATGTATCCAAAACCGTCTTCATATTAAATGCAATTTATTTTAGTTGCTTCTCTCCATCGTCCACATTTCATAATAACTTCCACAATGTTTACATTAATAAGTTTTTTCGTCTTAATCAGATCACGTCTGCATTAAGCTTCCGCTCTCGAGAGACAATAAAGAGACGGATAGAAAAACAAAAAAGAGTTACAATTTTAGTACTTTCTCTGCCGTCGAGCGCTCATGCAGATGCGACGGTTTTTATCTGAGGGAACGAGTGTAGCGCGGCAAAATTCAAAGTCCCGCTACATGCGGGAGCGATTCTTATAGGAGAGCCAGGATACTTCAGCCTGCTGGCGTCTCTTGTTTGCTTCAGCAACCTAATTGTGCTTCTACACGAGGACAAAGGGTAAATGAAATAGCCACCTTGTTGACGTAAAATGAATGAGAAACTTAATAAATAATTACATAAAGAAAAAAAAGGAATCCTGAGATTGAAACAAAATATCGTCTGCTCGCTCTTCAGCTCTGTCGCTAAGACAATGTTCGGTTCAAGAAAATTGCGTAATTTTCTTTGTATTTCTTTTAACATTCTAGCTTTTGATGTTCTGTCATCAAGTACATCCAATAATCTGCTTCATTCTTCGTCATAGCCGTTGAGATGTAATGGACTGTCAGCCCTTTGAGCCAGTTGGCTGACCTTCTTTTAGTTCAAAATGGCTCTGAGCACTATGGGACTTAACATCTGAGGTCATCAGTCCCCTAGAACTTAGAACTACTTAAACCTAACTAACCTAAGGACATCACACACAACCATGCCCGAGGCAGGATTCGAACCTGCGACCGTAGCGGTCGCGCGGTTCCAGACTGAAGCGCCTCGAACCGCTCGGCCACTCCGGCCGGCACCTTCTTTTAGTGTTAGGATATGGCACGTCATCGGGCAGAAGGTCGTGTGTCGGTGTAATCGTGTTAGATGATGTGCGGAGCACATGTGCTAGTTTTTGCCTGAAGAGATTCCACACGTCTTTCACATCGTCACAGACGAAGCGATGTTCGTCACTATCGATGACAGTACACCTGGAACAGATGTATCGCGTGCAATTTGGAGTTGGTGGGGACTTTTCTATTGACGGCGAGGTAATACGCCGATCGCACATTGGATGGTAGATGGAGGTCACATATGTTTTCCCACATGTTTTTCCAATTATTATGTCGAAACTTGTTTTCTATTCGATTGCGCAGTTTTCCTTCCAGCTAGGTATTGTAAACCTCTCTGACCTGATATACGTCCTTCTCGCTTCGGTCGCCTGATTCTCAGCGCGTAATCGGAGTTGCGAAGGGAAGAAAGGGCGGTGCAGCTACAGCTGCGCAATGAAAACTGCAATGAATAAACGTCGTGTGTCTAGGGCCTCCCGTCGGATAGACCGTTCGCCTGGTGGAAGACTTTCGAGTTGACGACACTTCGGCGACCTTCGTGTCAATGGGGATGAAATGATGATGATTAGGACAACACAACACCCAGTCCCTGGGCGGAGAAAATGGTCCGACCCAGCTGGGAATCGAACCCGGGCCGTTAGGTATGACATTCCCTCGCGCTGGCCACTCACCTAACAGCTACATCTACATCTACATGATTACTCTGCAATTCATCGAACCACAATCATAAGATCTCTATACCATTCCACTCCAGAAGAGCGCGCGGGATAAACGAGCACCTAAACCTTTCTGTTCGAGGAATGATTTCTCTTATTTTATTTTGATTGCCATTCCTACCTATGTAGGTTGGGCTCAACAAAATATTTTCGCATTCGGAAGAGAGAGTTGGTGACTGAAATTTCGTAAATAGATCTCGCCGCGACGAAAAACGTCTTTGCTTTAATCACTTCCATCCCAACTCGCGTATCATATCTGCCACACTCTCTCCCCTATTACGTGACAATACAAAACGAGCTGCCCTTCTTTGCACCCTTTCCATGTCCTCCGTCAATCCCACCTGGAAAGGATCCCACACCGCGCAGCAATATTCTAACAGAGGACGAAGGAGTGTAGTGTAAGCTGTCACTTTAGTGGACTTGTTCCATCTTCTAAGTGTCCTGCCAATGAAACGCAACCTTTGGCTCGCCTTCCCGACAATATTATTTATGTGGTCTTTCCAACTGAAGTTGTTCGTAATTTTAACACCCAGGTACTTAGTTGAATTAACAGCCTTGAGAATTGTACTATTTATCGAGTAATCGAAATCCAAGGGATTTCTTTTGGAACGCATGTGGATCACCTCACACTTTTCGTTATTTAGTGCCAACTGCCACCTGCCACACCATACAGCTATCCTTTCTAAATTGCTTTGCAACTGATTCTGGTCTTCGGATGACCTTACTAGACAGTGAATTACAGCATCATCTGCGAACAACCTAAGAGAACTGCTCAGATTGTCACCAAGGTCATTTATATAGATCAGGAACAGCAGAGGTCCTAGGACGCTTCCCTGGGGAACATCTGATACCACTTCAGTTTTACTCGATGATTTTCCATCTATTATCAGGAACTGCGACCTTCCTGACAGGAAATCACGAACTGCGACCTTCCTGACAGGAAATCACGAATCCAGTCGCACAACTGAGACGATACCCCATAGGCCTGCAGCTTGATTACAAGTCGCTTTTGAGGAACGGTGTCAAAAGCTTCCCGGAAATCTAGAAATACGGAATCAACTTGAGATCCCCTGTCGATAGCGCCCATTACTTCGTGCGAGTAAAGAGCTAGCTGCATTGCACAAGATCGATGTTTTCTGAAATCATGCTGATTATGTATCAATACATCGTTCCCTTCGAGGTGATCCATAATGTTTGAATATGGTATATGCTAAAAAACCCTACCGCAAACCGACGTCATTGATATAGGTCTGTAGTTCGATGGATTACTCCTACTACCCTTCTTAAACACTGGTGCGACCTGCGCAACAGGGGCTAACAACTGCAATAACGTTGGTGATTAGAGGCATTAAGTGAATGGCCCATCACACAAGAGATAAACGGCAAGTGCTCCACGTGCTGTATCTGTTTCACTGGAATCCGTTCCAATTTCTACCGCCTTGTAAGTTTTCATTCACTATCGTTGTCGCATAGTGCATATTCATCTTCGCTCTACAGACCAGCATAGACTGAAGAGCCAAAATATTATTCCCATTGACTTTATGGTTTGTTTGTCCATCTTTGGAACGAAATACATCACTGATTATGAGTATCAGGGATCCAACTGTTTTTTGGTAGGATTGTCGAGGTATGTGCCATTAGATGTCTACGCACAGGTCATGTAATTCGCGTAAATAACGGGCCGCTGGTTTATCTACGCGGTAATGAAACGCGATAACGACCCAGATGGGTTCCATAGGATTTACATGAGATTAATTTTTTTCGCCGAGACATCAACGTGAGTTCATTATAGTGCTCCGAAACACGGACAATTATACTGCTGAAAGATGACATCGCCGTCGGGAAAGACATCAAGCATGAAGGGACGCAGGTGGTTCGCAGCTGTCAGCGTGTCTTCGATTACTGCCACTGGTCCCATCCAAATGGAGGAGGATGTCTTCAATGGCATAATACCATTCCCAGCAGCCTACGTCCGTGGCGCGCTGCAAGTTTCGAGCCACCGTTTACCTCGATGAAGGCATTTCAGGAGAAGACCAGCGACCTGTTGTTGTTGTTGTGGTCTTCAGTCCTGAGACTGGTTTGATGCAGCTCTCCATGCTACTCTATCCTGTGCAAGCTCCTTCATCTCCCAGTACCTACAGCAGCCTACATCCTTCTGAATCTGCTTAGTGTATTCATCTCTTGGCCTCCCTCTACGATTTTTACCCTCCACGCTGCCCTCCAATACTAAATTTGTGATCCCTTGATGCCTCAAAACATGTCCTACCAACCGATCCCTCCTTCTAGTCATGTTGTGCCACACTCTTCTCCCCAATTCTCTTCAGTACCTCCTCATCAGCATTCTTCTGTAGCACATTTCAAAAGCTTCTATTCTCTTCTTGTCCAAACTATTTATCGTGCATGTTTCACTTCCATACATGGCTACACTCCATACAAATAGTTTCAGGAACGACTTACTGACACTTGAATCTATACTTGATGTTAACAAATTTCTCTTCTTCAGAAATGCTTTCCTTGTCATTGCCAGTCTATATTTTATATCCTCTATACTTCAACCATCATCAGTTATTTTGCTCCCCAAGTAGCAAAACTCCTTTACTACTTTAAGTGTCTCATTTTCTAATCTAATTCCCTCAGCATCACCCGACTTAATTTGACTTCATTCCAATACCCTCGTTTTACTTTTGTTGATGTTCATCTTATATCCTCGTTTCAAGACACTGTCCTTTTTCTCTTCCAAGTCCTTTGCTGTCTCCGACAGAATTACAATGCCATCGGCGAAACTCAAAGTTTTTATTTCTTCTCCATGGATTTTAATACCTACTGCTAGTGCAGCAAAATTGTGCTTCACCCGAAGAACTGGCACGTTGTTTATATCGATCGACGTTCAAATCCCGACGGTCTCGTACCCACTGCCAATATAACTAACGATGTCGTTGGGTCAACATGTGGACACGTAGGGGTGGTCTGCTGCGAAGCTCCATTTTCAACAACGTACAATGAACGATGTGCTCCGAAACATACGTGCACCATAATTGTGCTCTATCGGCAGAAATGCCACAAATTTATACTATTTTACACAGCAAACAAGCCTACGAAGCCCACTGACACACACAGTGGTTACGGTTACAACAAGCCACACCACAAGTTGGGAAACGGGTCCAAATTTCTAGTAGTTCACTGTCCAGTTGAGATTTTCACAAAAGTTTTATTCCTATCTTACAGAAACTATCAGTACGGCAATAAACTACCTTATAAAACACGCCGCTAACGCCAATCAAAGTAATTTATAGCTATACAACAATTTTTTAAAAAAATTTAAGAACATTAGTAATCAGGCTAATAAAGTAAGTACAAAACTTTGTTAATAAGGTCCGGTGAGGTAATGAAGCTACCAACACCTGCCATTAAAAAAAATTAAACAGGTCTCAGCAAACACACGATTAATGGCAATTGAAGGATTTTACGAACTTGGAGGAAGTTAAAAAAATTTAAACACAAGTTTCCTGGAATATCATAAGAACATACCATGACTGACCCGTGTAAGGCGGCCACTCAGGGATGCTCAGGCTAGGCAGAATACTGACCAATTTAAATACGCCCCTAAACACAATTGCCACTCTCAGGCTGGTCACTGCACCGACTTTTAGCCAGCGAAAACTTGTTATAAGATGGCTTAACTTGCTGACAGAATTAGAGCTAACCTCGTGCAAGGAAACATTACACCACACAGTCCTGAATGCAGTACACGACTTCCGATGGCAAGGATCCACACATCCGACCGCGCGCGCGTCGCCACCGTACCCAACACGCCACGGTCACGCGACAACAAGATCTGTCACCGGAGGTCGCGTCTTCTCTGCAACGTTGATGTACAGTGACCGCTCCTTCATGTTAGGTGTCTCCTTTTAAACTACAGTGTTGAAACGGAGGATTTAAAGAAGCTTGTTAGCGTCCCACCAAGGCGAAATGAAAAGCAACTACTCGAGGCGTAATTCTGCATGCAACCAACACGCGGGGAGCTCTTCCGCCAACTCGACCCGCTCGGTACACACAACCGACACACATCACGTGGCGACTCGGTACAACCGACCACGCCTGCTTCGCGCTGGAGAGCCACACTGCCCTCCCGTGTCCACCACACTCTCTCTGCGCGCAACGCCCCTACTTCCGCGCCACCACACGAAGTTACAACCGGTCAGAGATCTCACTTCCTCCATAGCAGTTTCCCGGAAGCAAAAACGCAGATATCGATAGCAGAGGAAAAAGACAACCAAGCAGCCACTTAATGACAGACAACATATCAAACAAACATGTCAGGGGAAGAAAAAGAAAACCAATGCAATCAAAACACAAGGTGCAGCTCGAGTCGATACACGGCTCACCCACGTTCCATGGAGAGTCGTGGTTTTCCAACCATTTAGCGCTGAGTGGTAGTTTCACTGTCCTACCCGTAGATGCTCACGGCAGTAGCTCATGAATTTCCGAGCAGCTTCTCCGTTTTCGAGATTCTCGTTCATAGACCCTGCCTAATAACAATCTGCCCTAAGTCGAAGTCGCTTATCTCAATTAGTTTCTCCATTTTCAGCGCTTTTCTTCCTTAGGGTGATCTCCCGTCCATGTCTGCTCCGCTTACATGCTTTTGTTTTGCCGTCACGTGGGAGGAGATAATAATGTTTCGGCTCATCAATGTAAATGTTTATCTCTCCACTACGTTAATGTTAAAAAATATTTCGGCTCAACCACTTGTTTATAGTGTAAAACACTAAGATTGACGCGTTTCGGAAGTCAAGCTTCCATCATCAGAATAATAAAAAGTAAAAGAACCTGTTAAAACTCGCTAAAATGGAACATGCACCAGGCACAATAAAATTGATAATAAAATTAAAACATCGTGGCTACTTCCCTTGTTGCAGCCGTGTCTTCCAAGGGGCATCTCCACATAGTCGTCAAAACAGAAAAAACTCTAAAATGGTGTCGCCTATGGTGTTCAACATCTAACCACATGGCTCTCTCCTCTATCGTCGTAAACCGCCCGTGCGTCTTCGTTGATACCACACACCACGTAGCCAAACACGACACTGAAACGCGAGTAAGCTCACGCGCAAGTAAACAAGGAAGTCACAGATATGTCTATACAAACAGATAACGTATACACGTTCCAAGGACCTCATGAAATGATAGTATCCTGCCAAATGCTAAAAATGTAGTTACTAAAAGAAACCAGCGAAATGTTTGAAAAAGTTATTTGTATCACCAGTTAGCTGTTCATTCAGTGTGTTCTGATTATCCACGCTATGTATCGTAATTTCCAGCTGTTCTAGTAGATCCAGCTTTTTGCCTTTGTCCTATCTATGTAAAATAACGAGACCCTGATCTGTTCCCAACATGGGGTGTCCCGTTTCCCAAATATGCATGGCTACAGCTGACGTTTCGAAATTATTAAGCCGGAAAGCATCGCTATGTTCTTTGTAACGTACTTCAAAGGACCTACCAGTTTGGACTACATAGCTTGCCTTGCACGTGTTACACTGAATTTTATAGACCCCAGCTCTCTCATATTTGTCGCTTTCCTGCTGTAAATTATTTCTTAGTTTAAACCGCAGCGTATTATTGGTCTGAAAAGCGGTATCAACTTTAAAAGGTTTGAAAATGTTAGGCACTTTTTGCGAAATATCGCTGAAGTAAGGTATTGTGGCTCTCGTAATATTATTTGTGGTATTCCTCCTTGCATTCGCGCGCTGTCTCTGTCGTATTAATTTATTGGTAACGTTTTGGTGACATCTGTCAGCTCTGACTAGTTGTTTCGCGATGTTCAGCTCAGTCATTCTGTCTTCTTCATTCATAGGGACTCTAAAGGCTTTGTCTATCAAAGATCTAAAAGCAGAAAGTTTCTGGCTATAAGGATGGCAGGAATTATTTTGTATCAACACATCAGATGTGGTTGGTTTCCTAAATAATTTAAAAACATGTCTACCATTTTGTTCCTTAATACTTAGGTTGAGAAATTGCAGTTCACCATTTTTCTCTTCTTTACTTTTTATTAACAGATTCTTTTACCTTTTATTATTATGCTGATGGAAGCTTGACTTCCGAAACGCGTCAATCTTAGTGTTATACACTATAAACAAGTCGTTGAGCCGAAATATTTTTTAACATTGACTTTCACAAACACGACCTCCCATCCAGTATGGATAAAATCAAAATCTCCACCGCGTCTTCCGTTAAACGGTTTCTATGCCAGTGTTCATTTTTGATTCAGTTTACATATGTTGGGTAACCTTAGATATGGACTATTTGTTATTTCTTGTAGGAAAGTTAAATTAATGTTAGAGTTGTTTTCTGCATTTTTTTGGTTCATTGTTATCTCAGACTAGCTCTATAGGGTTCAAATCAGAGTGGTATGGCGGGAGCCCCAGAAAAGTATATCACTTATGCTTCAAAACTGCACCTGCTTTAAAAATTAGCTTTGGCTTATTGCAAAGCATTACTTGTGAAAGTTCATTTCTTGTTAAGCTCTGTTCAAAACCGATTTTGTTCTGAATGTGCCATTCAATACATACATTTTGCGACTTGCATTAGCAGGTGCTTTATTTGTCCGATCAGCATGACACGACGCGTTATCAAGAACAACAATACTACCAACTGGGATGTTAGGAATCGGTTTCCCTTCTAATCATTTTTTATGATTATCGCTATTCATATCATCGTGATAAGCTTGGGATTTAGATTTCGGATCTTAAATTGCCTCTGTTCCCTCTATGAAATCCGTTGCTCCTTCGGCGTGGACATCAATAGCTCTTTGGCCTACACTGCTATTATTTATTACACGTGCAAATTCTTCATGCTGCCGGAATTTTTTTTTTCATGGTATAATGCAATGCACCCACGTTACTGAACACTACCGGTTTGTTTGGCCCCTTTTCATAACTTGTGACTGCTCTCAAGACTTCCACGCCCTTCGGAAAAATGTCGGAATGTTCTGTTAGGATACTTATTTTTACGTTTTTGAAACGAAATTTCATCTCCTTCAAATTGTTCCAAAGTGTTTTCCTCCCCCGTCCCCCCCTCCTCGCCACTGGAAGCTTAACTCGGGTTATGAAAATATAAGCAGCTTTTTCTACGTTGAGATTTCCTTCTTCTGTTCTTAATAATCCAAATTTTTTCTTCAAATAAGTGCTCTGACGAAATCATGTACAAAACTTACTTTTCTAGCTCCCAGTTGTTTTCTAGAAATTTTAATTTTTTCTCCGGTTTTCTCCTCTTTATCAAAGTCTTTCAGACTGTATTTTACTGTTTCTTCTTCCTCCGCCAGCAAGATTGCTTACTGTAAAGGTATCAGTACCTGATCTTGTTTTCTTACTGGCAAAATTGTGACTTGAATGTGTCCACTTCCACCACATCTTTTTTCTGTGCTCAGGGAATCAATGATAATGAATAACACCGCATTGCTCTTCTGACGATATTTAGCGAAAACGCAGCTGACCTAATATCGTAAAGAGTGCGATATGTTTTCCTTAGTCGCCAATGTAATTTACTGTAACGTTATCAAATGTTTCCAATAACTGGCACCGGAGGCAAGTGTAGACGTATGGTGTTTTTTAGTACAGTCAGACTGTGAAAGGACGCCTTTTCTCGGCTGGAATGATTTCTACAGCCGTTCAGAACTCAAACCAACCCATGTGGCTTAATCCTGAGGAACGCAGCTGCTAAGCGTCTACTCTTAAAACAAAGCTCGTAATGTTTTGGAATTGCTTGCCATCTTGGAGACTCTCAGTTCTATGGATACAGTATTCTTAGAGAGCTGCGAACTTGGAAATTAATATACATAAAAATATAAAAACCTTTAGTAAAATATTGTTTTGACAAAGGTCGGATTGTAGCCTATCGCGATTGCGGTTTATCGTATTGCTGCTCGCGTTGGTCGAGATCCAATGACTGTTAGCAGAATGTGGAATCAGTGGGTTCAGGAGGGTAATACGGAATGCCGTACTGGATTCCAATAGCCTCGTATCACTAGCAGTCGAGATGACTGGGATCTTATCCGCATGGCTGTAACGGATCGCGCAGCCACGTCTTGATCCCCGAGTCAGCAGATGGGGACGTTTGCAAGACAACAACCATCTGCACGAACAATTCGACGACGTTTGCAGCAGCATGGACTACCAGCTTGGAGACCATGGCTGCGGTTACCCTTGACGCTGCATCACAGGCAGGAGCTCCTGCAATGGTGTAGTCAACGAAGAACCTGGGTGCACGAATGGCAAAACGTCACTTCTTTGGGATGAATCCAGGTTCTGTTTACAGCATCATGATGGTCGCATCCGTGTTTGGCGACATCGCGGTGAACCCACATTGGAAGCGCGTATTCATCATCGCCATACTGGCGCATCACCCGGTGTGATGGTATGGGGTGCCATTGGTTACACGTTTCGGTCACCTCTTGTTCGCATTGACGGCACTTTGCACAGTGGTCGTTATATTTCACTTGTGTTACGACCCGTGGCTCTACCCTTCATTCGATAGCTGCGAAACCCTACATTTCAGCAGGGCAATGCACGACCGCATGTTGCAGGTCCTGTACGGGCCTTTCTGGATACAGAAAATGTTCGACTGCTGCCGTGGCCAGCACATTCTCCAGGTCTATCACGAATTGAAAAGTCTGGTCAACGGTAGCCGAGCAACTGGCTCGTAACAATACGCCAGTCACTACTCTTGATGCACTGTGGCATCATGTTGAAGCTGCATGGGCAGCTGTACCTGTACACGCCACCCAAGCTCTGTTTGACTCAATGCCTACGCGTATCGAGGCCGTTATTACGGCCAGAGGTGGTTGTTCTGGGTACTGATTTCTCAGTATCTATACACCCAAATTACGTGGAAATGTAATCACATGTCAGTTCTAGTATAATAAATTTGTCCAATGAATACTCGTTTATCATCTGCATTTCTTCTTGGTGTAGCAATTTTAATGGCCAGTAGTGTAAATAAAGGTTGTGTTTGTCAAAAATTTGCTAATTGTCAGTCACTATGGTATCCTTGTCGCGACTGTCCTGTACCGCAAGGGAGAGGGTGTTATCATGGGTGTCCAGTATCCTCTTACTACACCAAAAAGGCACATGTGGATTAATACGTTTCTTTATTTACATGAGCTTGAAGTATTTACTTAACTGGAAACAGTCCACGTTCTGTGGTACAAGCTCGTCAGTGACGGACCTCTTGCAGACGATATCGGCAATCTTGCTATTACATACTTTAGTCTCACTTCTAGTCCCATTATAGGCACTTGCACTGTCGCAGCCTGTGATGTGAACGGAGACCACTCAGCGGGTAACTGGCAGACACCAATTGGAAGAATAAGTCAGTGACGGGGTGCAGTCAGTGGCGGCGGCCTAAGTACACGTCATCAAGAGCGCGTTGGCGGCGTGTTGCTTGTCAGTGTGTCTCTGGCCTTTCCCATGACGGGCGCTTTCGATCCAGCGCCTTCTGTCTATCGATCCTCGAGCTACATCTTTGCCGACCGGTGTGCTGGCGACAGCTTACGCCAGCACAGGCGAGGCGGCAAGAGTACCCCTGCAAATTCTCCTTGGAACCACGGCTGGATAAATACACTTTTTTGTGATTTTTCACAGTGAAGTAATTTACAAGTGTGTGCTGAAAAGTAATTCCTCCGAATTTTAATGTGAAAATTCCTAAAGTGTTTTAAATACAACAAAAGTTATTAACGTTTGCGAGGTGCCAGAGCTAGCAGTGTATTTAACACTAAATTCACTAGAATCTTCATATGGATATGATGCTCTAGGCCCCGTTCTTTTCTAACTCCGACTTTAGCTGTTGCACCTAGATTAAGAAGAAGTTCGAACTGACGGTAATGGATCCTGTAAGTAGAGTACAAAAGAGTTTGTCACCTGCAATACTTTAATTGCATAGAAATTAATTAGATAAAGGAAAGCTTCATTAACATAGTGAGAAATGAGAGGATTGCTCTACCGATTAACAGAATAAAATTCTGTCCAAAATAAAAATTTGATTTATTATGACTAAACTCTAAATAATAAACAAAACACATGAAAGATTTACAATACATCCAATTGGATACTCAAATAAATGCTGTGAATGTGAAGTTGTCCTTAAACTAGATTGTGACATTTAAGACCAAGTGGTATGGGGAGAAAATTCCTTGCAACTCAAATCTTAAGAGAAACACCCAGCCAGCCCAACATTAATTGCTGCTATAGTAGTGATAACTCAGACAATGAACACCCAAGACAGATCAAAGTTCGAAAAGACGAACAGGCGCGCTCTGCTGAACTCTGATTATCACAGAGCAAAATTGCCTGTTTTGCCGGTGCTGCGGACATACATTACGAAGCAGTCTAAGAAGACTGCAAGAACACGATCTGGCGTACCGGAGGCGATGGCTGGTTGCTTCGACGTCCCGTCGTAGTGATGATAATGTCGCGAGTATAGCCCGAAACAAATTCTCCTGATCTGGTTGTTCAGACTAAAGACTTCCTAGCAACACAAATACGCCTCTAAGGGAGATGAAGAAGGTTCGCTACACAATCACTGACGGTACAGTGAGAGATTTAACAAGCGAAGTCACACAGTTACTCCAATACAGTCAACTTTAGCCAAAGCTGCTCGAGGCAGACAACATAGGCCGCTTGTATGCAGAACGCTGAATTGCCAACTGTACTCGGAAAGTTACGTTGAAGTCGAAACTTCAGCAACTTAGTCAAACAGTTACAATTAAATAAGAGTATATTAGACAGCCAACGGAAGGCAGGCTGTCCAGAGCAGTGAGAGCTCAGTCTTGTAACCTACCCTGACCGAAAGGCGAGAGTCGACTTCCACAAGAGCACCCGTACAAACCGAACACTAAACATTCCCGCCCCCACAACAGTGGCCGTGATTAAACGTTCCAATCAGCAACTCGAAAAACCGGCGGAAAATTCCACTCTATTGCCGACACACTACTATTCCACCAATGGAGATACTTGCCGACAATTTCTGCGCCGATTTTGCTACGTCACGGAGTTATCCCCTGAGCCAGCCAATCACAATTACGATTTTGCAGAAAACGCGGGAATTTGCCCGCCAAGACTGCCTGGGAACACAAGTCATTCCCACGCCTCGCTGGTAGCCCGCCAGAAAGTGTTTTCACTAAGTTTCTGCGACGTAACGGAACCTCTAGCCCAGCCGCTGCGTCAGGCCCCTGTGGGCGTGTCGCCCCCACTCTTATGAGAATTTCGGCGTCTGGAAAGCATCCACTCGTCTCCCTCACACCCGCCGACATAATCCTTTCAAGACCAGCAGAACCCGCCTGTCACTGGACCACCCGGGTGACGAGAACGCTGCGTGGGAAGTCTGCGTGTGAAGGAATAGCAACTTTCACCGCATGCAATTATAGAGGAAAATCGAATTACTCAGAGTAAGATAGAAATGTGAGAGGGGGCTCATGTCACCTCTCACAATAGGCATCTTTATTCTTCATGTTTCCATATTTATATCTCAACATAGTCATGCTGAAGACGAACACATTGCTCCCACCGAGACTCCTGTTTCGTGATACCGTGACTGTGGAATGTTTTTTGATGGGGCCACAATCTCATCTCTGCCTGCACTGCTACATGAAGTCATCGAAGTCATCATGGAGGGTGATCAACGACAGTGAACTGAAGGCGTCAGATTGTTGCAAGTGTCCCAGCACTCGTGTGTGTTCTGGCGGTGCTACACGGCTGCAAAAAGTCAAGCACCTGATTGGTGCACAAACTGGACCCATGGATTCGCAGTTATTAAGTGACTTTGGCAGCTTGGCTAATTTTAATTTTACTCATTCTGGCAGATGTTCTTGATCCTAATTTCCGAATATTTACTGTATCTTCTCTATTGGGCCAGTGGTACGCGTTTTCTATTTTGAACTGCAGTTTCCTTAACCTTAAATATAAAGACAGTGGAAGGACTTGACCCATACAGTGACCATTTCATGTCAACATCTTTATCTGTATCATAGAGAAATCATAACCATAATTACAATCATAAATCAGATAATAATTTCTTTAAGAAACGCCATTCAGTCAAACTTCACAAACTGCTTGTTATATAAAACCACAAATGAATTAATCTCTTTGCAAACATTTAAAAAAACCGCCTCTCGGGCCAAGTAAATCATTTAAAATAACCTTTACATCAGAAGCAAAACGAGGATAACGGAACGTAATCGAATTAAGTCGGGTGATGCTAGGAGAATTAGATTAGCAAATGAGACACTTAAAGTAGAAAAGGAGTTTTGTTATTTGGGGAACGAAGTAACTGATGATGGTCGAAGTAGAGAGGATATAAAATGTAGACAGGCAATGGCAAGGAAAGCGTTTCCGAGGAAAAGAAATTTGTTAACATCGAGTATAGATTTAAGTGTCAGGAAGTCGTTTCTGAAAGTACCTGTATGTAGTGCAGCCATGTATGGAAGTGAAACATGGACAATAAATAGTTTGGACAGGAAGAGAATAGAAGCTTTCGAAATGTGGTGCTACAGAAGAATGTTGAAGATTATATGGGTAGATCACATACCTAATGAGGAGGTATTGAATAGAATTGGGGAGAAGAGGAGTTTGTGGCACAACTTGACAAGAAGAAGGGACCGGTTGGTAGGACATGTTCTGAGGCACCAAGGGGTCACAAATTTAGCATTGGAGGGCAGCGTGGAGGGTAAAAATCGTAGAGGGAGACCAAGAGATGAATACACTAAGCACGAAGGATGTAGGTTGCAGTAGGTACTGGGAGATGAAGAAGCTTGCACAGGTTAGAGTAGCATGGAAAACTGCATCAAACCAGTCTCAGGACTGAAGACCACAACAACAACAAACATCAAACAACCAGCAAATCAATTATTATTTTCACATAGATTGAAAACCGTCTCTCTCGTGCGAGAAATTGCCAAACAACTTTACAAGGTTATAGACAGTCTGATCAATAATAACACAGTTCTTTCCTCATCGAAATTGACATACCTCACTAAGGCTGAATTGCACCGCAATTTTAGAAAACGGTTTCAATTAAGACACATTCTTCTAGAAATCCCTCAAAATTCTTCAGACAAATATTTAAAACATTTAACCCGGGCAATCTTGCAGAGCCACAACAAGTTTTAGAAAACTGCAGGCCCGAGATTGTGAGGTCGCGACTTGGTCACGAACGGTGGAGGCGACTGAGTACTTATCTTCGAATTAAGACCTGGACTCCGTTTGTACTTGCATCCCGTTCAGAACACCGAAATCGGAGCGAAACAGCACAAGCGAGCTCAGGCGAAGTGCACCGCCCGTACGACCGCTAGTAATGTGAAAGGGGAGTCTCTGCACTTCGGTGGCCCACTGCTTCCGATCTCTGAAACGTAAGTCAGAAGCGACAACAGGGAACCAAACAACCCTTCCTTCACCTTAATACCCAGACATATACAGAAAACTACTTCGATAAAATTGACAATAATAAAACTGATTTCACTCCTTTAAGCAGAACCACGTACAAGAATGATGCAAACGGAACTGGCTCATTAAAACCCAAGCATCACATGGAGCACCTTATGTGGGCCTGTAAGGAACCACACGGCAATCTTAGACACGGAATGTAGATCGTTCAGTAAGACTGCGCACATGTATCAATGTTTTAGATACTTGCAAACTGAAGTAAGAATAATACTGGTAAGGAGCGAAGCACACACTTAATAAGAGGCATGAAATATCACGTCAGCAGCAATTGCACGCTTTGCTGCCTCAAGAGCAATCATCATTATACAGGGTGAAAAGTGTTTAAACCGACAAACTCTGGGAGGCTGTAGGAGACGTCAAAACAAATATTTTTTCCTATTGTCATTTTTTTCCTATGAGAATTATTTAAACCGGTAGAAGCCGTATTATGCTCTTCAGTTGTAGGCAACTGCTGTCCACCAGTGTAGTAGTGCATTGTCTCTGTTTACTAATGGAGCGATACACCTGGGGTGAGTACACTGACATGGTTGGTGCGTTCTACTTAGCGCACCACAACGGACAAGCTGCACAGCGGGTTTGTCAACAACAATATCATAATCGCCGTATCCCACATCATACGACCTTTGCTGCTGTGTACCAACGTCTGCTTGACACCGGGTCATTTAGCAAATTACCTGGACAGGGACGCCGTCGCACGGTAAGAACGCTACAATTTGATGAAGCTTTCTTGCAGCATGTGGAGCGGGATCCTTCAATCAGCACTCGTGCAGTTGCACGTAACATGGGGACGAATCTACGAATGTAAGAACAGTCCTTCGAGACCAATTGTTACGTCTATTTCACTTACAGCGTGTCCACAATCTGAACCCGTTGATTACCCACCGAGAGCACAGTTTTCGCAGTGGTAAGTGAGGAATGCATCCTACATTTCCATGAAACAACGTTCGGGCGTGATGAAGTCTTCAACATGCACACTTCGCACGTTTGAAGTGAGGATAACCTACATGCCACAGTTACTAGCGCTCGTCAAGTACGGTTCTTCATTAAAATGGTTCAAATGGCTCTGAGCACTATGGGACTTAAATTCTGAGGTCATCAGTCCCCTAGAACGTAGAACTACTTAAAACTAACTAACCTAAGGACATCACACACATCCATACCCGAGACAGGATTCGAACCTGCGACCGTATCGGTCACGCGGTTCCAGACTGTAGCGCCTAGAACCGCTCGGCCACCACGGCCGGCTATGGGTCGTCGTTGGCGACTGTTTAATTGGGTCGTATCTGCTACCTAGGCCATTAAATGGCAGACGCTATTACAATTTTCTCACCAGAGCATTGCCAGAATTGCTGGAAGACGTCCCGCTCCCTACAATACAACGCATGCGGTTCCAACACGGCGGGGCGCCGGCACATTTCAGCCGTCGTGTGCATCGATTCCTGGACCGACGGTTCCCAGAAACGTGGACTGGGAGAGGTGGTCCTGTAACATGGCCTGCTCGATCCCCAGATATGTCCCCTCTGGACTTTTTTGTGTGGGGAGAGATGCGCAACCTTTTTCACGCAACTCCTGTTGCATCAGAAGAGCATCTGGTTGCCCGGATAGTAGCAGCAGCAGGAACAATTCAGGATACTCCTGGGGGTTTTGCTCGTGTCACACAGAACATGATTCGGCGGTGTAACCTTTGTTTACGTGTCAATGGAGGCATTTTTGAAAACCTACTGTAATTGAACTTGGGTTGTGTTAATGTGTTGTCTCTTGGTTATAAAAAAGTGGAAAAATGTTTGTTGGTTTAATTAATTTGCTGCCAGAGAAATCTTCCTCTACAGGTTGAAATACTCCTCATAGGAAAAAATGACTTTAGGGGAAAATAATTGTTGTGATGTCCCCTACAACCTCCCAGAGTTTGTCGGTTAAAATACCTTTCACCCAGTGTTTCACTAATCATTGGTAGGACTTTAATTACTTGATGCCAGCTGCTGGATCGATGTGGCGTGTTCCTTGACGGGAGCGAGCACGCGCCTAGCTCCACGAGGTTGCCAAGAAGCCACAGCGCCGGCCCGCTGTCGCTGACCCCAGCACGGTCAAGCGCCAACTGCCGCCCGCACTCAGGCACGCCGTGCTCGCTGTCTCCCCAACGTCTCACTGATGCGCGCACTTCGGGTGCCGTGCCCTACGTTGTGCCCCTCTCCACTCCGTACTGCCCCCTGTACCCTGAGCCGGCCCAGGCTCCAAAGACAGGCTTAAGTCAGAGGCCCAACCAAATATATCCCTGGCACCAGTCCCACCACGGCTCAGCCAGTGATTCAGCGGATTACCCCTATTCCGTTTCTGCGCTGTTTTATGTGAGGTGTACAAATTTGCAATCTTTAAAGACGGAGCTTCCAGCGAGTCGTTGTAAACGATGGCTAAGTATGGAGCTGTTTTATCAGAATTCTCTGAAAACCTACGTCGTATACGATCTACACGGGACGCCTCAAGTGATTCAAGCTGCTTTGCTTCAAAGAGTTATCTACTTCTTTCTCAAGCTGGCAGCTGTTCTTTATTGGAATTCAGTAATATTTGCTTCTACATCTACATCTACATACATACTCCGCAATCCACCATACGGTGCTTGGCGGAGAGTACCTCGTACCACAATTAGCATCTTCTCTCCCTGTTCCACTCCCAAGCAGAACGAGGGAAAAATGATTGCCTATATGCCCCTGTACGAGCCCTAATCTCTCTTATTTGATCTTTGGGGTCTTTCTGCGAAATGTAAGTTGACGGCAGTAAAATTGTACTGCAGTCAGCCTCAAATGCTGGTTCTCTAAACTTCCTCAGTAGCGATTCACGAAAAGAACGCCTCCTTTCCTCTAGAGACTCCCACCCGAGTTCCTGGAGCATTTCCGTAACACTCGCGTGACGCTCAAACCTACCAGTAACAAATCTGGCAGCCCGCCTCTCAATTGCTTTTATGTCCTCCCTCCCAAAAGCTCGAGCAGTACTCAAGAATAGGTCGTATTAGTGTTTTATAAACAGTCTCCTTTACAGATGAACCACATCTTCCCAAGATTCTACCAATGAACCGAAGACTACTGTCCGCCTTCCCCACAACTGCCTTTGCATGCTTCTCCCACTTCATATCGCCCTGCAATGTTACGCCCAAATATTTAATCGTCGTGACTGTGTCAAGCGCTACACTACTAATGGAGTATTCAAAATTACAGGATTCTTTTTCCTATTCATCTGCATTAATTTACATTTATCTATATTTACAGTTAGCTGCCAATCACAAATCCTGTCCAAGTCATCTTGTATCCTCCTACAGTCACTACACGACGACACCTTCCCGTACACCACAGCATCATCAGCAAACAGCCGCACATTGCTATCCACCCTATCCAAAAGATCATTTATGTAGATAGAAAACAACAGCGGACCTACCACACTTCCCTGGGGCACTCCAGATGATACCCTCACCTCCGATGAACACTCACCATCGAGGACAACGTACTGGGTTCTAGCACTTAAGAAGTCTTCGAGCCACTCAAATACTTGGGAACTAATCCCATATGCTCGTAGCTTAGATAGGAGTCTAGTGGGGCACCGAGTCAAACGCTTTCTGGAAGCATCTGTCTGATACCGTTCATCCATGGTTTGCAAGATATCGTGTGAAAAAAGGGCGAGTCGCGTTTCGCAGGAGCGATGCTTTCTAAAGCCGTGCTGATGCATGGACAGTAACTTCTCGAAAAGGCTCAAATGGCTCTGAGCACTATGGGACTTCTGAGGTCATCAGTCTTCTTGAACGTAGAACTACTTAAACCTAACTAACCTAAGGACATCACACACATCGATGCCCGAGGCAGGATTCGAACCTGCGACCGTAGAGGTCTCGCGGTTCCAGACTGAAGCGCCTAGAACCGCTGGCAGCAACTTCGCTGTCTCAAGGAAATTCATTATATTCGAACTAACAATATGTTCGAGAATCCTGCAGCAAACCGATGTTAAGGATATTGGTCCGAGTTTCGGTCTAGCACACAGTTTAAATCCACCAGGTAGTTTTATGTCAGCTCACACTCCGCTACAGAGTGAAAGTTTCATGCTGGAAGCATCACCCTGGCTGTGTCTAAGCCATGTCTCTGCAATACCCTTTCTTCCAGGAGTGCTAGTTCTGCAAGGCTTTGCAGAAGAGCTTCTGTGAAGTCTGGAAGGTAGCAGACGAGGTACTGGCAGAATTGAAGGTGTGAGGAAGGGTCGTGAGTTGTGCTTGGGTAGATCAGTCGGCAGAGAATTTGCCCGCCAAAGGCAAATTTCTCTAGTTCGAGTCTCGGTCCGACACACAGTTTTAATCTGCCAAGAAGTTTCATGTCAGGATATTGATACATTTGTTTCTATGATGAGCCGTAAAACGATGAGTAAAAGTAGCTTAACTAAATTGCTTGAGAAGTTCAGTAATATGCTTCTACCAGTTTTCATCAATATGTAGACTCAAAAATTTGGGGCTGACTTTCTGCTCACGTGCTACATTATTAGTTGGTATGATTCTATCAGTGGTACAGAACTGAATATGTCTTTTTTCAAAATTTAGGGATAGTCCATTTTCAGAGAACCACGTAATAATTCATTGGAAAACATCATTATTAACTCTTCTAATTATTTCTCTCTCTAATCGGGTTTGTTATAACACTAGCATCATTTGTACCAGTTTTGTTTGTTGAATGTTAAGTGGAAGGTCATTCACATATACAGGGTGAAAAGTATTGAAACCGAGAAACTCTGGGAGGTTGTAGGGGACATGAAAACAAATACTTTTCCCTAGTGTCATTTTTTCCTATGAGGATTATTTAAACCAGTGGAGGCCGTATTACACTCTTCAGTTGTAGACAACTGCTGACCACCAGTGTAGTAGCGCATTGTCTCCGTTTACTAATGGAGCGATACACCTGGAGTGAATACACTGACATGGTTGGTGCGTACTACGTAGCGCAACACAGCGGACGAGCTGCACAGAGGGTTTATCAACAACAATATCATAATCTCCGTATGCGACCTTTGCTGCTGTGTACCAACGTCTGCGTGAGACCGGGTCATTTAGCAAATTACCTGGAGAGGGACGCCGTGGCACGGTAAGAACGCTGTAATTTGTGGAAGCTGTCTTGCAGCATGTGGAGTGGGATCCTTCAATCAGCACTCGTGCAATTGCACAAAACATGAGGATGAATCAGAAATGTAAGAACAGTCCTTCGAGAGCAATTGTTACGTCCATTTCACTTACAGCCTGTCCACAACCTGGAACCAGTTGATTATCCACCCAGAGCACAGTTTTCGAAGTGGTACCTGGAACAGTGTGAAATGCATCCTACATTTCCATCCTCTGGGTTGTTTACCGATGAAGCAAAGTTCGGGCTTCGTGGAGTCTTCAACATGCACAATTCGCATGTTTGGAGTGAGGATAACCCACATGCCACAGTTACTAGCGCTCATCAAGTGCGCTTCTTCGTTAATGTGTGGGTCGGTGTTGTTGGGGACTGTTTAATTGGGCCGCGTCTGCTACCTAGGCCATTACTTGGCAGGCACTGTTACAGTTTTCTCGCCAGAGCATTGCCAGAATTGCTGGAAGACGTCCCGCTCCCTACAAGACAACGCATGTGGTTACAACATGACGGGGCGCCGGCACATGTCAGTCGTCGTGTGCTTCGATTCCTGAACCGACGGTTCCCAGAAACGTGGATTGGCAGAGGTGGTCCTTTACCATGGCCTGCTCGATCCTCAGATATGTCCCCTCTGGATTTTTTTGTTAAAAAATTGTTCAAATGGCTCTGAGCACTATGGGACTCAACTTCTCAGGTCATCAGTTCCTTAGAACTTAAAACTACCTAAACCTAACTAGCCTAAGGACATCACACACATCCATGCCGGAGGCAGGATTCGAACCTGTGACTGTAGCGGTCGCGTGGTTGCAGACTGTAGCGCCTAGAACCGCTTGGCCACTCCGGCCGGCCTTTTTTGCTGGTTTAATTAATTTGTTGCCAGAGAAATCTTCCTTTACCGGTTTAAATACTCATAGGAAAAATGACATTAGAGAAAGATATTTGTTTTGATTTGCCCTGCAGCCTCCCGGAGTATGTCGGGTCAAATACTTTTCACCCTGTAGTCGTCATAACGTTCTGACTGGTCATTGTACGAACGTCCGAGCCGAACAGCATTCCCTGTAGAGTGTTGGGCAGCCCGTTCCGATACGTAAACTCGGGCTTCATTCACAGATTGGACGAGGGTACTTCCAAACACATTAGCTCCTACCTGCCATTCTCCAGGGAGTACCATCTCTGTGTTGGCTGAGGAAATCCGAATCGCACAGACGCATCACTATAGTCTGGTGACTGACGTCAGCTGTGGAGGGTCACGTGAACCCCGGTGCCAGTTCTACACCGCGTGCAGCGCTACAAAGCGAACGCGTGCTCTCGTAAGCGGTGGCCGGTATTTCGACTCGTGCCCTCAGCTGAGAAGGGGCCGTGCGCCGGCAGGTGGCTTTCCTGGAACGAGCTGGCTGGAGGCAGGAGTGGCCACGCCGAAGAGTGGCTCTCGAAGGAGGCGCCCGGCGAGTGCCCCAATTAACGAGCTAAGTCCTCTCGGCGCGCAAATCCCGGAAAACACCGGCTGCGCTTCGCTAATTGCGCCAAAGACCCGGCCGAGTACCCTCCAGCGAGCGCTGGACGCTCTCCAGGCTGGAGAACCTTCCCGGAAGCTCGTCGCTCTCTCTCAGAGCCCCTGGAATGTTCGACGTCTTCTGAACTCGTAACTGATCGCGCGCTCCAGCGTCGGCTTACACCGGCCCTCTGACGCTTCTAGGGGTTCGACGCGAAACAGACTTCCAATTACTCGGGTATAGCGTGGCTCGTCGGCTCGGTAGTGAAGTGCCGGACAACAACTGCTAAACTCGAGGGTTCGACTTCCAGGAGGCCCTAAAGTCTTTCCGAGCACTTAAAGCGTCTTCCACTTCTGGAAATGCTCAGAATATGTATCAAGCAGACAAGGAGCACAACAGGGATCTACTTTTGGACATCTGTTAATTCTCAATATACATTTTTTTATTTATGAATTTGGCCAGCTATGGCCTGCATACAACTTAAGACTTATGGTGTTTATTTTTCTTCCGTTCTTCCCAATACTTCATTTTCTCTCCAACTACTAGTCTCTGCTCATCTGTCCACACTCTCTTCGGTCGAGGTTTCGGCTCATCTTCTTCATAGTTTGTGTTTTCTTCTGTAACACCTGTTTTGTTGTCGTCTTTCTTTACTGCTTCTAGCCATCCTACATTTTCTTTCAGCTTACTAACGTAATTAAAAATTTTCTTTGTAATCCGTGTTTCTTCCATTCTTTTTAAATGTCCATAAAATTTTAGCCGTCTCTTCCTCATTGTATCTGTGATCTTTTCTGTATTTATGTACAGGTCTTCATTTCTCCTTTTAATCCACCTATTTTCCTCGTTTTTCTTAGGATATAGAATTTTTCTTAGTATTTTTCTCTCTCTTTTTTCTAATTCTCTTAATTCACCTTTCTTATTCAATGTTAGGCACTCTGATCCATACGTTCCTTGTGTCCTAATAACTGAATTTTAATGTTTAATCTTCGCTTGTATGGATATTGCTTTCTTATTGTACTAGTTTTGTGTTAATTTATATGCAAATTCTAACTCTTTTATTCTTTCTTTATTTGTTGTGTTATCCAGTCTATTGCCTTGGATGCACTCCCCCAGGTATTTGAATCTATCAACTCTTAATTTTTACATACTTTGTTTTAAATGAAACAACAAGTTTACTGTTACCAGTCACCGTTTTATTTTTTCCACGACGCGTTTCTAAGGTTTAAACCTCCATCATCGGGTGGATTTACATTAGTTAGTAGTTTAATGTTTTGTCAAAAGTAATCCTAAACCATATTCTGAAACAGTGTCTTGTTTCTCCACTACGCAGTGCCACAAGTTCCTCCAAAATCGTAACACAATACACACACACACACACACACATATGTAATACTAACTAATGTAAATCGACCCGATGATGGAGGTTTAAACCTTCGAAACGCGTCGTGGAAAAATAAAACGGTGAGTTTTTACGTATGTAATACTAACTAATGTAAATCCATCCGATGATGGAGGTTTAAACCTTCGAAACGCGTCGTGGAAAAATAAAACGGTGAGTGGTAACAGTAAACTTGTTGTTTCATTTAACGTCAGTAACAGTCACGGTATAGCCTAATCTAAAAATGTTCGCATTTATACTTTGTTTTCATAAACTTTTCTGTATTATGTTTGTGTTCTATATACTCGGTTTTTTCATAGGATATTTTTAGCCCAGTCTTTTCAGCAATCTCGTGTAACAGGTCAAGCATAAGTGTTGCGTCTGTTCGGTTTTCAGTTATCAATGCCATATCATCCGCAAAGGCTAAACATTTCACTTCAAATTTGTTCTTTCCTTGGCCCATGCTTGTACACTTTGTGCCTCTGTTTTTTAATGTGCTTCCCCATGTTTTTACTATTTTATCTAAAACCAAGTTAAAGAGAATTTGGGGGCCGCCGGAGCGGCCGTGCGGTTCTAGGCGCTGCAGTCTGGAAGCGAGCGACCGCTACGGTCGCAGGTTCGAATCCTGCTTCGGGCATGGATGTGTGTGATGTCCTTAGGTTAGTTAGGTTTAATTAGTTCTAAATTCTAGGCGACTGATGACCTCAGAAGTTAAGTCGCACAGTGCTCAGAGCCATGTGAAGCATTTGAACCAAAGAGAATTGGGGACAGTCCGTCTCCTTGTCGAACTCCTGTTTTGATTTTGAATGGTTCAGTTTCAAGTTTCGTCTTGAAACTTAATTCTTGATGTTGTGTCTGTGAGCGTTTGTTCAACAAGTCTTCTGGTGTTTTCATCTATTCCTGATTCATGAAGTATCTGGAATAGAGTTCGTCTGTCAACTGAGTCGTAGGCCTTCTTGAAGTCGACGAAAGTAACCACTGTATTTTTATTTTGTATAGCTTTCATTCTCAAAATTGTTTTTAAATTAAGAATCTGTTCTGCACATGATCTACCTTTTCTAAACCCTGCTTGATAATCTATATTAGGTCCTGCTTGTTCCTCTATTCTATTTGAAAGTGCTTTAGAATGTATGTATTACTTTCTACTTGCGTGATAATGCGATTATGCCGTTTACCCTGGTAATACAACTAAAGAGACGAAAGGTGTAACGATCTTCTTAATACAGGAAATGAAATACACTATGTGATCAAAAGTATCCGAACACCTGGCTGAAAATGACTTACAAGTTCCTGGCGTCCTCCACCGGTATTACTGAAATATGGTGTTGGCCCACCCTCAGCCTTGATGACAGTCTCGCAGGCGTACGTTCAATCAGACGCTGAAAGGTTTCTTGGCAGCCCATTCTACACTGGGGAGAGGTATCGATGACGGTCGGTGAGGCCTAGCAAGAAGTCAGCGTTAGGAAACATCCCAGAGATGTTCTATAGGATTCGGGTCAGGACTCTGTGCAGGCCAGTCCATTACAGAGTACAACCACTACGCCACATACCGTGCATTATGAACAAGTGCTCGATCGTGTTGAAAGATGCAATCGCCGTCCCCGAATTGCGCTTCAACAGTGGGAAGCAAGAAGGTGCTTAAAACATCAGTGTAGGCCTGTGCTGTGGTAGTGCCACGCATAACAACAAGGGGTGCAAGCCCCCTTCATATGAAAAACACGACCACATCATAACGCCACAACATCACCGCCTCCGACTTTTACTGTTGGCACTACACACGCTGGCAGGTGACGTTCACCTGGCATTCGCCATACTCACACCTTGCCCTCGGATCCCCACATTGTGTACCCTCACTCCACACAACGTTTCTCCGCTGTTCAATCGTTTCATGTTTACGCTCCTTATACCAAGCGAGGCGTTGTTTGACATTTATCGGCGTGATGTGTGGCTTATGAGCAGCCGCTCGACCATGAAATCCTAGTTCTCTCACCTCCCGCCCAACTGTCATAGTACTGGCAGTGGATCCTAATGTACACTCCTGGAAATTGAAATAAGAACACCGTGAATTCATTGCCCCAGGAAGGGGAAACTTTATTGACACATGATCACACTGACAGAACCACAGGCACATGGACACAGGCAACAGAGCATGCACAATGTCGGCACTAGTACAGTGTATATCCACCTTCCGCAGCAATGCAGGCTGCTATTCTCCCATGGAGACGATCGTAGAGATGCTGGATGTAGTCCTGTGGAACGGCTTGCCATGCCATTTCCACCTGGCGCCTCAGTTGGACCAGCGTTCGTGCTGGACATGCAGACCGCGTGAGACGACGCTTCATCCAGTCCCAAACATGCTCAATGGGGAAGAGATCCGGAGATCTTGCTGGCCAGGGTAGTTGACTTACACCTTCTAGAGCACGTTGGGTGGCACGGGATACATGCGGACGTGCAATGTCCTGTTGGAACAGCAAGTTCCCTTGCCGGTCTAGGAATGGTAGAACGATGGGTTCGATGACGGTTTGGATGTACCGTGCACTATTCAGTGTCCCCTCGACGATCACCAGAGGTGTACGGCCACTGTACGAAATCGCTCCCCACACCATGATGCCGGGTGTTGGCCCTGTGTGCCTCTGTCGTATGCAGTCCTGATTGGGGCGTGAGCGGAAGACGGCCTAACGGTGTGCGGGACCGTAGCCCAGCTTCATGGAGAAGGTTGCGAATGGTCCTCTCCGATACCCCAGGAGCAACAGTGTCCCTAATTTGCTCGGAAGTGGCGGTGCGGTCCCCTACGGTCTTGGCGTGCATCCGTGCGTCGCTGCGGTCCGGTCCCAGGTCGACGGGCACGTGCACCTTCCGCCGACCACTGGCGACAACATCGATGTACTGTGGAGACCTCACGCCCCACGTGTTGAGCAATTCGGCGGTACGTCCACCCGGCCTCCCACATGCCCGCTATACGCCCTCGCTCACAGTCCGACAACTGCACATACGGTTCACGTCCACGCTGTCGCGGCATGCTACCAGTTTTAAAGACTGCGATGGAGCTCCGTATGCCACGGCAAACTGGCTGACACTGACGGCTGCGGTGCACAAATGCTGCGCAGCTAGCGCCATTCGACGGCCAACACCGCGGTTCCTGGTGTGTCCGCTGTGCCGTGCGTGTGATCATTGCTTGTACAGCCCTCTCGCAGTGTCCGGAGCAAGTATGGTGGGTCTGACACACCGGTGTCAATGTGTTCTTTTTTCCATTTCCAGGAGTGTAGTTTGGAATTCCTATGTGATGGTCTGGATAGACGTCTCCCTATTACACATTACGATCCGCTTCAATTGTCGGCGATCTGTCAGTCAAGAGACGAGGTGGGCCTCGTTTCCACTTCACTGTCACATCAGAAACAAATTACCTAGGGATGTTTAGGAGTGTGGAAATGTCGCATAAAGACGTATGGCACAAGTGATACCCAGGCACCTGGCCGTGTTCGAGCCCCCTATTCTGCTCTCTCACGATGTCTAATGACTACTGAGGTCGGCGATACCTAAAGTGAGAAACATATGTTTGTGGCGGTGTCCGGATACTTTAGACCACATAGTGTATCTGAAAACAAAATCACTTCATTTCGCAGCTATCACAGTGACACTGGTACAGCAACCGTAATAGAGCTCCAGAACAGAATAAACAGTCTTGGTTGCACAAGATAGGTTTATTTAATCTTGACATGTGACACCTTATGCCTGTTTTAGGCATCAGACAAACTGGTGAAATTACAAACTGGTGAAATTACAAACTGGTATCAGTATAAATTGCTATTAAAGGCAATGATAAACAAATAAATTAGAAATAACAAAGGAAGACATGCACCGATTTGACTGTAGCACATGGCCACATTTACGTTTCAGCGGGTATAAACTGTGACTCACAAAATACTGCACCATAACTGAGCTTACTGATAAGGAGTTGTTGTTGTTGTTCTTGTCTTCAGTGCTGAGACTGGTTTGATGCAGCTCTCCATGCTACTCTATCCTGTGCAAGCTTCTTCATCTCCCAGTATTTACTGCAGCCTACATCTTTCTGAATCTGCTTACTGCATCTCTTGGTCTCCCTCTACGATTTTTACCCTGTGGTACTAAACTTGTGATCCCTTGATATCTCAGAACATGTCCTTCCAACCGATCCCTACTTCTGGTCAAGTTGTGCCACAAACTCCTCTTCTCCCCAATTTTATTCAATACCTCCTCATCAGTTATGTGATCTACCCGTCTAATCTTGAGCATTCTTCTGTAGCACCACATTTCGAAAGCTTCTATTCTCTTCTTGTCTAATTTATTTATCGTCCATGTTTCGCTTCCGTATATGGCTACACACCATACAAATACTTTCAGAAACGACTTCCTGATACTTAAATCTATACTCGATGTTAACAAATTTCTCTTCTCCAGAAACGCTTTCCTTGCCATTGCCAGTCTACATATTATATTCTCTCTACTTCTACCATCATCAGTTATTTTGCTCCCCAAATAGCAAAACTCCTTTACTACTTTAAGTGTCTCATTTCCTAATCTAATTCCCTCTGCATCACCCGACTTAATTCGACAAAATTCCATTATCCTCGTTTTGCTTTTGTTGATGTTCATCTTATACGCTCCTTTCAAGACACTGTCTATTCCGTTCAACTGCTCAACCGAGTCATTTGCTGTCTCTGACAGAATTACAATGTCATCGGCGAACCTTAAAGTTTTTATTTCTTCTCCATGGATTTTAATACCTACTCCGAACTTTTCTTTTGTTTCCTTTACTGTTTGCTCAATATACAGATTGAATAGCATCGGGGAGAGGCTACAACCATGTCTCACTCCCTTCCCAACCACTGCTTCCCTTTCATACCCCTCGACTCTTATAGCTGCCATCTGGTTTCTGTACAAGTTATATATAGCCTTACGCTCTCTGTATTTTACCCCTGCCACCTTCAGAATTTGAAAGAGAGTATTCCAGTCAACATTGTTAAAAGCTTTCTATAAGTCTACAAATGCTAGAAACATAGGTTTGCCTTTCTTTAATCTATTTTCTAAGATAAGTCATAGGATCAGTATTGCCTCACGTGTTCCAACATTTCTACAGAATCCAAACTGATCTTCCCCGAGGTCGGCTTCTATGTTTTTCCATTCGTCCGTAAGGAATTCGTGTTAGTATTTTGCAGCTGTGACTTATTAAACTGATAGTTCGCTAATTTTCACATCTGTCAACACCTGCTTTCTTTGGGATTGGAATTATTATATTTTTCTTTAAGTCTGAGGGAATTTTGCCTGTCTCATACATCTTGCTCATCAGATGGTATAGTTTTTTTTTTTAGGACTGGTTCTCCCAAGGCTGTCTAATGGAATGTTGTCTACTCCCAGTGCCTTAATATAACGGGCGGTTTCGATCCGGGGCTAGCGCGCCTACCAGAATCCAGGAAGCAGCGCATTAGCGCCTTTCGCTAACCTGGCAGATGATAAATTTACCTTTTTGGACATACTTCTGCAATCAGTTGTAATATGACCACAAATTCCGTGCCATAGTATTGTCATATTGCACATAAAAGAAAGGAAAACACGCACGTGGTAGGTCCGGTGTTTTCATTCCGTTGTCAAAGCCGTAAAAAGACGACAGGCAACAGCTGTCGACGGGCGCCGCACACACATCCACCCTCGGCAGCTCTGCGGGGGCACGCGTTGCCATGGCAACACCCTAGCGCCACAACGCCCGCCGCCAGCCTGTTGCTGAGCCCCAGTGAACGCCGAGCGCCCGCGTACTTTCCACCCTCCCCCCTACACTGCTGCTGCTGCCGCTGCTCAGGCGGGCGCGTTAAGCCCCAGCTAACTTCTCGTGACGCGGCGTCTTTGACTCAGTGAAGCCTTATGCCGTCTCCACTTAGAACACAGTTTATGCCGCACGCGCCTCGGATCGTGTTCGCAGCCTCCAGCTTGGTTAACTGTGTGACTGAGAGACTACATCTCCCACACAGCATTTTCTAAAAGGATTAGAGTTCGGTTTGATACGTCTGGTGATATCAGAGCGGCAATGCAACATGTTATGTAGCCACACCTGTGGGGCAATGGTTTGTGGACAATGACATTCCTCATATGTTATATGAATGTGTATTGTGTGTTCTTTCGGACTTGTCCGACAGGAAATGAAACCAGGCGTTCATATAACTGATTGGCCTAGATGGGCAATGAACCACCTTCTTCAGTGCGGATGCGCGAGTACCTCCGACTTCCTGTGGGAATCTCAGAGTAACGACAACAGATACTACCGTCATACCTTAGCAAAAGATCTTGCTGAAAACCGAAGGAAATTCTGGTCTTACGTGAAATCGGTAAGCGGGTCAAAGGCTTCTATCCAACCACTCACTGATAAGTCTGGCCTGGCAACGGAAGACAGCAAAACGAAACATGAAATTTTAAATTTAGCATTTGAGAAATCTTTCACGCAGAAGGATCGTACATACCGCCGTTTGAGTCTCGTAGAGATTCCCGTATGGAGGACACAGTGATAGACATCCCTGGGGTTGTGAAGCAGCTGAATGGGTTGAAAATAAATAAATCGCCCGGTCCTGATGGGATTCCAATTCGGTTTTACAGAGAGTACTCTACTGCTTTGGCTCCTTACTTAGCTTGCATTCATCGCTCATCTGTTGCCCAACGTAAAATCCCGAGCGACTGGAAAAAAGCGCAGGTGAAACCTGTATATAAGAAGTGCAGAAGTACGGATCCTCAAAATTACAGACCAATGTCCTTAACAACGGTTTGTTGCAGGATTGTCGAACATATTCTCAGTTCGACTTTAAGGAATTTCCTTGAGACAGAGAAGTTGCTATCTACGCATCAGCACCGCTTTAGAAAGCATCGCTCCTGCGAAACGCAACTCGCCCTTTTTTCCATGATATCTTGCGAACCATGGGTGAAGGGCATCAGACGGATGGCATATTCCTTGACTTCCGGAAAGCGTTTGACTCGGTGCCCCACTGCAGACTCCTAACTAAGGTACGAGCATATGGGGTTGGTTCCCAAGTATGTGAGTGGCTCGAAGACTTCTTAAGTAATAGAACCCAGTACGTTGTCCTCGGAGGTGAGGGTATCATCTGGAGTGCCCCAGGGAAGTGTAGTAGGTCCGCTGTTGTTTTCTATCTACATACATGATCTTTTGGATAGGGTGGATAGCAATGTGCGGCTGTTTGCTGATGATGCTGTGGTGTACGGTAAGGTGTCGTCGTTGAGTGACTGTAGGTGGATACGAGATGACTTGGACAGGATGTATGTAGATGTAGATATGTAGATGTAGATTCCCGGTCGTGTCGGGCATTTTCTCCGCTGGCGGTGTTGTCTTGTCGTCATCATTTCTCGTTAATTGAAGGTGGAGGGGAGCAGAAAGGAAAGGGAAGGAAAGGAAAAGAATTACTGATGTCAGCTGCATCGGGACATTACGCGGAACCAGCGGAGACGAGTGAAAATGGACTGGGATTCGAAACTGGGATCCCCTGCTTACTGGGGATGTGCGTTAACCACTGCGCCATCTGGGATTTAATGTATTGCTCACTTAGAGACCTGTTGCTTTACATTTTATAACAGGTCGTTCATTTTACAGCTTTTCACATAGATTAAAAAATATATTCCATATTGGAAACAGAAATCATTGTTTTCAGCAATTACAATAAAAGTAATACTAAATTAAAAATAATTTAGTAAAAGAAAAAAGCACGGAAGATATTCAAATTTCAACAAGATATTAGATGACAGGCAAGACTTGGATAGAAAAAGAGAGAGAGAGAAATGTTACCGTATCTGAGCCATCCTGGTCTCAAAGTCTCGAAATTACTTCTAGCCTTGCATTCTCGGTTCGCTACAGTTTCATTTACGGATTAATATTTCTAAACACTATTTGCAGAAACAAGTATTATCTACATTGTGGAAAGCGCAGTGGTGTGTGAGTATGAGCTGTTTGAGTGGGTGTGTTCTTCGGCACTGCTACCTGTCTGTGTACGAATTGGAATTGCTGTCTTACGTTCTTCGTGTTGTTGCAGTGTTCTGTTATAGGCTGTGTCTGACTGTATTCATCTTGTAATGTCCTTGAGCCATGATCAGCTATTTTATTTATTATCTCCCATTTGTCTTTGTCTCTTTCTGCCCGCATCATGTCGCACTGCAGTGGTTCAAATGGCTCTGAGGACTATGGGACTTAACTTCTGAGGTCATTAGTCCTCTAGAACTTAGAACTACTTAAACCTAACTAACCTAAAGACATCACGCATGTCCATGCCCGAGGCAGGATTCGAACCTGCGACCGTAGCGGTCGCGCGGTTCCAGCCTGTGACGCGTAGAACCGCTCGGCCACTATGGCCGGCGTACTGTACTGGTGACCGGTGTCCTGTGCATCCGAGACACAGTGGTACACGTATCACCAGCGGCGCAGTGGGCCAAAAATGGCGGCCACTGCCAAGCTGGCCGTACTTCCCGTACACAGAGCTTTGACCCACACTCCCACCGAGCGCCACCTACATCTACATCTACATCACATACATACCCCGCAATACACCATACGGTGCGTGGCAGGTGGTACCTCGTAGCAAAACTAGCATCTTCTCTCCCTGTTCCACTCCCAAACAGAACAGGGAAATATTACTGCCTATATGCCTCTGTACGAGCCCTAATCTCTCTTATCTTTGAGGTCTTTCCGCGAAATGTAAGTTGGCGGCAGTAAAATTGTACTGCAGTCAGCCTCAAATGCTGGTTCACTAAATTTCCTCAGTAGCGATTCACGAAAAGAACGCCTCCTTTTCTCTAGAGTCTCCCACCCGAGTTCCTGAAGCATTTCCGTAACACTCGCGTGATAATCAAACCTACCAGTAACAAATCTAGCAGCCCACCTCTCAATTGCTTTTATGTCCTCCCTCATTCCGACCTGATAGAGTTTCCAAACGCTCGATCAGTGCTCAAGAATAGGTGGTATTAGTGTTTTATAAACGGTCTCCTTTACAGATGAACCACATCTTCCCAAAATTCTGCCAATGAACCGAAGACGACTATCCGCCTTCCCCACAACTGCCATTACCTGCTTGTCCCACTTCATATCGCTCTGCAATGTTACGTCCAAATATTTAATCGACGTGACTGTGTAAAGATCTACACGACTAATGGAGTATTCAAACTTTACAAGATTCTTTTTCCTATTCATCTGCATTAATTTACATTTATCTACATTTAGAGTTAGCTGCCATTCTTTACACAAATCCTTTCCAAGTCATCTTGCATCCTCCTACAGTCACTCAACTACGGCACCTTCCCGTACACCACAGCATCATCCGCAAACAGCCGCACATTGCTGTCCACCCTACCCAAAAGACCATTTATGTAGATAAAAAACAACAGCGGACCTACCACACTTCCCTGGGTCACTCCAGATGATACCCTCACCTCCGATGAGCACTCACCTCCGAGGACAACGTAATGGGTTCTATTACTTAAGAAGTCTTCGAGCTACTTACGTACTTGGGAACCAATCCCATATGCTCGTACCTCAGTTAGGAGTCTGCAGTGGGGCACAGAGTCAAACGCTTCCCGGAAGTCAAGGAATATGGCATCCGTCAGACACCCTTCATCCATGGTTCGAAAGATATCATGTGAAATAAGGGCGAGTTGCGTTTCGCAGGAGCGATACTTTCTAAAGCCGTGCTAATGCGTAGACAGCAACTTCTCTGTATCAAGGAAATGCATTACATTCGAACTGAGACTATGTTCGAGAATCCTGCAACAAACTGATGTTACGGATATTGATCTGTAATTCTGAGGATCCGTCCTTCTACCCTTCTTATACAGCGTGTTACAAAAAGGTACGCCCAAACTTTCAGGAAACATTCCTCGGACACAAAAAAAGAAAATATGTTATGTAGACATGTGTCCGGAAACGCTTACATTCCATTTTAGAACTCATTTTATTACTTCTCTTCCAATCACATTAATTATGGAATGGAAACACACAACAACAGCCGGCCGTGGTGGTCTCGCGGTTCTAGGCGCGCAGTCCGGAACCGTGCGACTGCTACGGTCGCAGGTTCGAATCCTGCCTCGGGCATGGATGTGTGTGATGTCCTTAGGTTGGTTAGGTTTAAGTAGATCTAAGTTCTAGGGGACTGATGACCACAGCAGTTGAGTCCCATAGTGCTCAGAGCCAACACAACGACAGAACATACCAGCGTGACTTCAAACACTTTGTTACAGGAAATGTTCAAAATGTCCTCCGTTAGCGAAGATACATGCATCCACCCTCCGTCGCATGGAATTCCTGATGCGTTGATGCAGTCCTGGAGAATGGCGTATTGTATCACAGTCATCCACAATACGAGCACGAAGAGTCTCTACATATGGTACCGGGGTTGCGTAGACAAGAGCTTTCAAATGCCCCCATAAATGAAAGTCAAGAGGGTTGAGGTCAGGAGAGCGTGGAGGCCTCTACCTATGCATCGGTCAATGAATCTGTTGTTGAGAAGAATACCAACACTTCGACTGAAATGTGCAGGAGCTCCATCGTGCATGAACCACATGTTGTGTCGTACTTGCAAAGGCACATGATCTAGCAGCACAGGTAGAGTATCCCGCATGAAATCATGTTAACGTGCTCCATTGAGCGTAGGTGGAAGAACATGGGGCCCAATCAAGACATCACCGACAATGCCTGCCCAAACGGTCACAGAAAATCTATGTTGATGACGTGATTGCACAATAGCGTGCGGATTCTCGTCAGCCCACACATTTTGATTGTGAAAATTTACAATTTGATCACGTTGGAATGAAGCCTCATCCGTAAAGAGAACATTTGCACTGAAATGAGGATTGACACATTGTTGAATGAACCATTCGCAGAAGTGTACCCCTGGAGGCCAAGCAGCTGCTGACAGTGCCTGCACACGCTGTACATGGTACAGAAACAACTGGTTCTCCCGTAGCACTCTCCATACAGCGACGTGGTCAACGTTACCTTGTACAGCAGCAACTTCTCTGACGCTGACATTAGGGTTATCGTCAACTGCACGAAGAATTGCCTCGTCCATTGCAGGTGTCCTCGCCGTTCTAGTTCTTCCCCAGTCGCGAGTCATAGGCTGGAATGTTCCATGCTCCCTAAGACGCCGATCAATTGCTTCGAACGTCTTCCTGTCGGGACTCCTTCGTTCTGGAAATCTGTCTCGATACAAACGTACCGCGCCACGGCTTTTGCCCCGTGCTAATCCATACATCAAATGGGCATCTGCCAATTTCGCATTTGTAAACATTGCACTGACTGCAAAACCACGTTCGTGATGAACAGTAACCTGTTGATGCTACGTACTGATGTGCTTGATGCTAGCACTGTAAAGCAATGAGTCGCATGTCAACACAAGCACCGACGTCAACATTACCTTCCTTCCATTGGGCCAACTGGCGGTGAATCGAGGAAGTGCAGTACATACTGACGAAACTAAAATGAGCTCTAACATGGGAATTAAGCGTTTCCGGACACATGTCCATATAACATATTTTCTTTATTTGTGTGTGAGGAATGTTTCCTGAAAGTTTGGCCGTACCTCTTTGTAACACCCTGTACACAGGCGTCACCTGCGCTTTTCTGTAACCCAGGCCCTCTGAATGGCAGCCAAACGCGCTATCCACTCAGCCAAGGGGACGAACAGTTGGCCGTCGTTCCTCCACAGACATTCAGATACCTCAACGAAAGCGTCCTCGTCAGAGTTCGAGCTGTCATAAAGGGTGGACGCGCTCCATATTAACGTCCGCCAATAGGTGCCCGGATACTTTCGGTCAGACAGTGTAGGAAGGACACCCGAGGGCTACTGCACTTCGCTGTAGGCGTTGTCCGGCTCGCAAGCTCCCCGCCGGCACTCACCGACTCAATCCCGAAATTTTATTCCCGGCCGGTCCGCCGTGCGGAGCCCTTTGAACGGGCCCGCCGCCGGCTGCGAGTGCGCCGATATTAGTCAGAAATTTCCGGTGACGGCCGAGCAGGCGCGCCCGCTCCTAAAAATTCGATACGTCTGTCGGCCGTCACACGGCCGACACAGATTGTGTTTTGCGCGCGCGACAACAGAGACGGCCGGAAAGCGGCTACCGCTGCGCCACCCCGCCTCTGCCTTTTACGCGCTTGTTTCAGGTACATATGCCACCCTCACATCCGCTACACCACCCCCACACTCTCCCCCCCGCTACACCCCCTGCCGGCTCTACTCTTTTTAATCCGATTGTCGTTTAATATCGTTAAAGTTGCGAAATTCGCTTTTAATTTTCGACTCTGGCGTTTTCGAGGGCGGTGGCGAACGTGCGCGCGTTCGGTCGATGAGAGGATTCGAGCTGCGGGGCATCGCCGTGTATGTATGTGTGTGTGTGTGTGTGTGTGTGTGTGTGTACGCGTGGCGGGGGAGGGATGCGGGGCGATGGCGGTGGCTATCCCATTACGCTGCCGGCTGGGGTTACGTCACAGCTGCATCCCTCATTACCAGCCAGTGTAAACTGCCGGCGTGTTTGCAGCCGGTGCTCATTTCGGCAGGTACCGGGCTCGACTCCCGAGCGCGCGATCCCATTGTTACGATGCGGCAACAAGCCATCGATACTCTCGCCCAATTGGCGGCACACGCCAAAAGCTCTGCAGTCTCTTGCACTGCTTACAAGTCATCTCGAGTTACATCATTAATTTTAATGCAGCATTGAATGCTGGCTCTATAAACCAATTCCTACCGTGTAGTACTAACTACACTACTATCCATTAAAATTGCTACACGATGAAGAAAAGCAGATGATAAACGGGTATTCATTGGACAAATATATTATACTAGATGCGATTACATTTTCACGCATTTTGGATGCATAGATCCTGAGAAATCAGTACCCAGAACAACCACCTCTGGCCGTAATAACGGCCTTAATACGCCTGGGCATTGAGTCAAAGCTTGGATGGCGTGTACAGGTACAGCTGCCCATGCAGCTTCAACACGATACCACAGTTCATGAAGAGCAGTGACTGGCGTATTGTGACGAGCCAGTTGCACAGCCACCATTAAGCAGACGTTTTAATTGGTGAGAGATCTGGAGAATGTGCTGGCCAGGCCAGAAAGGCCCGTACAGGACCTGCAAAATGCGGTCGTGCATTATCCTGCTCAAATGAAGGGTTTCGCAGGCATCGAATGTAGGGTAGAGGCACGGGACGTAACACATCTGAAATGTACCGTTCACTGTTCAATGTGCCGTCAATGCGAACAAGAGGTGACCGAGACGTGTAACCAGTGGCACCCCATAGCATCACGCCGGGTAATACGCCAGTATGGCGATGACGAGTACCGGATTCTAATGTGCGTTCACCGCGATGTCGCCAAACAAGGATACGACAGTCCTGATGCTGTAAACAGAACCTGGATTCATCCGGAAAAATGACGTTTTTCCATTCGTATATCCAGGTTCGTCGTTGAGTACAGCATCGCAGGCGCTCCTGTCTGTGATGCAGCGTCAAGGGTAACCACAGCCACGGTATCCAAACTGATAGTCCATGCTGCTGCAAACGTCGTCGAACTGTTCGTGCAGATGGTTGTTGTCTTGCAAACGTCCCCATATGTTGACTCAGAAATCGGGACGTGGCTGCACGATCCGTTACAGCCATGCGCATAAGATGCGTGTCATCTCGACTGCTAGTGATACGAGGCCGTTGGGATCCAGCACGGCGTTCCGTATTACCCTCCTGAACCTTCAGATTCCATATTCCGCTAACAGTTATTGGACCTCGACCAACGCGAGCAGCAGTGTCGGGATACGATAAACCGCAAACGCGATAGGCTACAATCTGACCTTTATCAAAGTCGGAAACGTGATGGTACGCGATTCTCCTGCTTACCCGAGTCATCACAACAGCGTTTCACCAGGCAACGCCGGTCAAGTGCTGTTTCTGTATGAGAAATCGGTTGGAAACTTTCCTCGTGTCAGCACGTTGTAGGTGTCGCCACTGGCGCCCACCTTGTGTGAGTGCTCTGAAAAGCTAATCATTTGCATAACACAACATCTTCATCCTGTCGGTTAAATTTCGCGTCTGTAGCACGTCACCTTCGTGGTGTAGCAATTTTAATGGTCAGTGTTGTAACTATCCTACGCTGGACTTACTTGATGAAGAAATTTCTGAGAATGTACGTTTGTAGCGCAGTATTGTATAGTAGTGAAAGATGGACTGTGGGAAAACCGGAAAAGAAGACAGTCGAAGCATTTCAGATATGGTGCCACAGAATAACGTTGAAAATTAGGTAGGCTGAAAGGTAAGAAATGGGGAGCTTCTGCGCACTGTAGGTGAGGAAAGGAATACATGGAAAACAGTGACAATAAGAAGGGACAAGACGGTTGGACATCTGTTAAGAAATCACGAAATAACTTCCATGGTGCTAGAGGGAGCTGTAGTGGGTAAAAACTGTAGAGGAAGACACACGCTGGAAAACATCCAACAAATGATTGAGGGTGATGGTTGCAAGTGCTACTCTGATGAATAGTCAAAAGACTAATGACAAAAAAAAGAAGAAAGAACCTGCGTAAATTGTCTGCTGTGGAATTGTAAAACTGCCATAGGCTATATATAGACTATGTACACTCTCGTAAGTAAAGTTGAGTTAAAATCGCAGCCGCATTACCTGTATGCTGGGTGTGTTGCATACCTATAGGGCGTTACCTCATTTCGATCGTTATCGTTACGTATGCGATCTGTGTCTTACTAGATTCCCCTAGAAACTGGAAGTGGTGAACCATTTAGAAACTGACGGAATATATAAAAGAGCCATGTAAAACTCAGGAATTTTTTGTCCTACATAGCTGCTGTCTATTATTTAAAAATAAACAGTGTTTAAAACAAAATTGAAATTGTCGCCGGCCGCGGTGGTCTCGCGGTTCTCGGCGCGCACTCCGGAACCTTGCGACTGCTACGGTGGCAGGTTCGAATCCTGCCTCGGGCATGGATGTGTGTGATGTCCTTAGGTTAGTTAGGTTTAAGTAGTTCTAAGTTCTAGGGTACTAATGACCACAGCAGTTGAGTCCCATAGTGCTCAGAGCCATTTGAACCATTTGAAATGGTCACTGTTTAATTCAGGTTTACTCGAAAACTCTTTATTTTTAACGTAAAACAAACAGATGTTTTAAAAATAATACGAACCATACAGATATATCATATAGTGCTAGAAAACGCAATTTCCTCAAAAAAAAGGTGAAATTTTATAAGAACGCAAAACGAAAACATATAGGCATCGCTTTAGTATTTCGACAAGCTTACAGGTCTTCGGCATTTATCAATAATAACGGGAAACTCTTGCCTTTCATCATGATGAAGAAAGTTCTATAGAGTACAAAACAGCGACAAAAATCGTACAGATTTTTTTATGTATATGTGTGCAAACTGTACGTGCCTCAAAAGTGTTACATAAAAGCGGAGAAGGCTAGCGAACAGCTAGATTTTAGTACTTATAAAATCCAAGATATATTTTGTAAGAATACAAAATACACAATGGAATAACAATGAATGATGTGCGGCTCTAATTATGTGCAGAACAAACAAACACTCATTTATTTTCCACTCCCTACTAATGTTACAAATACTACCGGTAATCCTACATTTCATCACGTCATTTATACACTGTACCAAAACTACAGAACCGTATTTTTGTAGAGCGCAACTCTAGCTTGCTCGCTTGTTAAGAAAACAAACAGGGTGAGAATATACATTCATTTTATGAGTGAATCGACATCCTTACCCATTTTCCTATCGACATGTCGTGCTGCTGTAAGATAAAACACCAAGATTAAAATTATTCTCAAAACAATTAAGCTTCTTGCTTCTTCTCCGAAAGAACTAAAAACTGCGGTTAACAGATGGCACACGGCGTTCAATATTATAGTGCATAAATAGGGCTACTACTTATAGTTGATACTTGCTCTAAAGTTGTTATTGTGAAACCTGTAGCTTCTTAATCATTATGATCTTTTAACAGATTCCTGAGTTCTCGCCCACCCCTAGAGTGAAAGATAATTCAACAATGAAAAAGATATTGAATGAATGTTGTTTTCTCTAAATATTATTTGGAAGAAAACTATACATTACAATTAAAATTAAGGCAATATAAGTTTACTCATTATGTCTCTTATTTTTGACAATGTGAGTATTAAAGAAAAAAAACTTTCTCTTTTCATAGTCATTGAGCTAGGGTAGCGATCTTTTTATTAATTACCCTAAATTGATGCATGATAATGTTTGGAGACACTGAGTGAAATACTGCTAGCTTAAAGAGAAAGCGAAATGACACGGAATTTATAAAGTAGACATGTCGTAGCTTTCTGACAACACAGAAGCTCGTCCTGAACGAGTGGGATATTTGAATGGAGAAACCATGCGGACAGTGGAGGACACTCACCTTCATTTGTATTTATTAGTGCGTTTTCTCGCCTTTCGCTTACTGCAATTTGAAAGAAGTTTCTCGCTAGATGCGTTTCGCTTGTATTTACAAAGCATCTTTTGTGATCACTGCGGTTTTTTCCTCTCTTTTAAATGTTTTGAAGGCGATACCTTTTCCCCCCGGTGTTATCGGAGATTGGAGTCGACAAAAATATGAGTGGGTATTTATCTTTCGCAATTGCTCGACTGTTAGAGACTCGCATGTTCTTTTCTAGCATTTCCTATTTTTTGCACGTCTGGAAGCTTCAGAGAAACTGTTTTTCACAGAAGTAGAACTGCAGTTTCACTTGTTCCACACTAAGCACTTGCGTAAACATGTTATTTTCCGACTCCAGCTTCCGCTAAAAATGAAGGAAAAAACAGTGAACTTCAAAATACGTAAGCAAGGGTAAGAGACACCAGGGACTACAGAAGACCCCTTGCAAATACATACGCATCACTTGTTGGTGAAAAATTTCTTTTCAGTTGCAGTAAACGTAAGACCAGAGAAATAATCAGAAAATCATCAGACAGATCAAATCGATTTTTCTACGAATTTTAGACGTCCGGGTCCCTTTACCGAAAGGACTACGTCGATGCCGGCGAGCCAGCGATGACGTCACAGATCGGTGACCAGGCTGTCCATTCTTATATTTTAGGAGGTGCTCATACAGTACACTGAAACAAGCAAATAATCCTAATGAACATAGGTCCGGAAACTAATATTTGAAATCGGCTTTCCTAATATATTACCCAAAAGATACACATTAAAAAAAAAGAAGAAGTAAACCGTGGATAACGAGAGAAATTAAAAATCTCATATAAGAGGAAGATGAAAATTTATGTAAAGGCCAGAGGATATCAATATTCCAAATTACATCCATAGTACAAAGAAATACTATACTATTTCAAGGAATGTCATTAAAATACCTACAAGTATGCATGTACTGACAGAAATAAATAATGCAAGTTCAGATGGTTCAAATGGCTCTGAGCACTACGGGACTTAACTTCTGAGGTCATCAGTCCCCTAGAACTTAGAACGATTTGAACCTAACTAACCTAAAGACATCACACACAGCCATGCCCGAGGCAGGATTCGAACCTGCGACCGTAGCGGTCGCGCGGTTCCAGACTGTAGCGCCTAGAACCGCTCGTCCACATCGGGCGGCAAATAATGCAGGTAATAAGATTAAAACTATATGGCACATTGTCAAAAGGGAGACAGAACAGCCAGTCAGTGTACAAGATTCCATAACAATTACAGCAGATGACACTGTTATGAATGGTAATTCACTAGTTGCAAGTAATTTTAACAATCGCCTTCTAAACGTAGCAGCAAATATAGGATTAAAAGGTTCAGTTGAAGAAGTAAGCATATATAATAAAAATATCATTCCACAAAACTTAAGCAACTAGAAGTGGCACAAACATTCTTCTCTGAAATAATACATTTATAATAGTTCTAAAAAATAAAATCTCTTGTGGAGTTGATGGAATTTCAAACAGAATTCTGAAATGTTGTTCCAAAGTGATACATGCAATGCGTCAGTGGAACAGGGAATTTTTCCAGACGGGTTAAAATTTACTATTATTAAACCACTTCACCATCTTTTTTCAAGATATTCGAAAAAGTACCGTAATCGAGAGTAGTTGCACACTTAAGGGAAAACAATATAATTAGCACATCACAGCTTAGCTTTCAGAATGGTTGCTCGACTAACAATGGTATTTATACATTCACACATCAAATAGTACAAGCTTTAAATAATTATATATTGCTTGCTTCGATTATGTAAATTCTCTTAGCAAAACTCAAGCTGTATGGAACTGATGGCTTTACACACAGTCACTTTGAATCATACTTGGCAAACAGGATGCAGAAGGTTGTGATGAATAAATCAGATAATGTCGTAAGGATAGAAAAGTTTAGCGACTGGTGTAAAAATCACAAAGGTACAGTTCTGTGTCCACTCCTATTCCTTATACGTGATAATAACCTTCCACTTAACATTCAACACACACACTTGGTAGTTTTTGAAGACGCTGCTAGTGTTACAATAAATCCCTCTAGAGAGTAAGCAACAGAAGAGTTAGTAAATGATATTTATGTGGTTCTCTGAAAACGGGCTCTCCCTAAATTTTGTAAAAGCGCACTACATTCAGTCCTGTACAACAACAGCCATAACAACAACTGAGGCATCACATGAGCGGGGGTCAGTCAGTGGGGCAGAATGATCAAAATTTTTGGGTGTAAATACTGATGAAAACTTGAACTCGAAAAAGCATACTGCAGAACTTCTCAAAAAATGAAATTCAGCTGCTTTTGATCATCGTATAATTGCTAATCTAGGACACAAACGTATCAAACTCACGACGTATTTTGCATATTTCCATTCAATACGGCTGTGCTAACACAGCACTTAAACAAAAAAAATTATTCCACAAAAGTGTGTAGTAAGGATTATGTGTTGTGTTTGACACATGCGGTCATAGAACATTACGCCCATGTGTCAAACACAACACATGCTGTCATAGAACATATATTCGGTAATGATTATATAAGAATATACAGCCTACCTTAGTAGTAACGTCTTCTTCAGAACCTGCAAAAAGTTAATATTATAATGTGCTAGTAAATTATATTAGGTACCAGAATGAGATTTTCACTCTGCAGCGGAGTGTGCGCTGATATGAAACTTCCTGGCAGATTAAAACTGTATGCCCGACCGAGACTCGAACTCGGGACCTTTGCCTTTCGCGGGCAAGTGCTCTACCAACTGAGCTACCGAAGCACGACTCACGCCCGGTACTCACAGTTTTCTTCTGCCAGTACCTCGTCTCCTACCTTCCAAACTTTACAGAAGCTCTGCAAAGGTCCCGAGTTCGAGTCTCGGTCGGGCACACAGTTTTAATCTGCCAGGAAGTTTTTTATATTAGATACGGTCACCCTACAGGATGCAACGTTGAAACCTAGGTAAACGATAAAGTTAACCTGCAACTGTAGGCTGTGTATTCTTATATAAACAATATCAGTTGCTGTCGCTGCGTAAAAATGTTAAAAATTATGAAATTCGCTAATGAAATTCGTTATAAATAGTTCATCACAGTTTGATAAGAACAGTGATGTACATACCTACAACACTAGAGGAAAAAATTACTCTTATTACCAATTGTTAAAGCTGCTGGGGCCAAGAAAACAGTTTAATATCCACCAATAAAAATTTTTGCTCATTTGCCCAATAACTTAAAATGTCTTGACAAGTATCGAACCAAGTTTGAAATCTGATTTAAAATCATTTCATGCATAAAAAAACAGTGGAAGTAAGACATAATTTCATTTCTTTCTTTTTTTTTTTTTGAGTTATCTGTGTTCTGACTGGTTTGATGCGGCCCGCCACAAATTCCTCTCCTGTTCAACCTCTTCATGTCAGAGTAGCACTTGCAACCCACGTCCTCATCTATTTCCTGGATGTGTTTCAATCTCTGTCTTCCTCTACAGTTTTGCCCTCTACAGCTCCTTGTATTACCATGGAAGTCAATCGCTCATGTCATAACAGATCTCCTATCATCCTGTCCCTTCTCCTTGCCAGTGTTTTCCACATACTCCTTTCCTCTCCGATTCCTCGCGGAACCTCCTCATGCCTTACTTTATTAGTCCACCTAATTTTCAACGTTCGTCTGTAGCACCACATCTCGAACGCTTCGATTCTCTTCTGTTCCGGTTTTCCCACAGTCCATGTTTCACTACCATACAATGCAGTGCTCCAAACGTTCATTCTCAGAAATTTCTTCCTCAAATTAAGAGCGATATTTGATATTAGTAGGCTTCTTTTGGCTAGGAATGCCCTTTTTGCCATTGCTAGTCTGCTTTCGATGTTCTCCTAGCACCGTCCTGTCAACGGTTATTTTACTGTCTAGGTAGCAGAATTCCTTAACTTCATCTACTTCATGACCATCAATGTTGATGTTAAGTTTCTATCTGTTCTCATTTCTACTACTTCTCATTACTTTAGTCTTTCTTCGATTTACTCTCAATCCATTACAATGTTGTAAGCTGACCTCGTTCAATTTTACCATTCCGGACACCCAAGTGCTGGTAAGTAGCATTTTGACGACAACTTTATCGGTCGTGGTTCGGTAATACTGTGACCTAGTGATGGAACAACGGACTGGTTTCAACCACCGGATGTCCAACCAATTGCTTTTTCGTTCGGTTGGATTTTTCAATCGAATGAAATAACCACATGAAACCAAAATGCGATCGCCGCGTCAACTATATGTTTTTCACTCATTCTCCAGTTTGAGTAATTTCGCTTAAATACTTTTTAAGCATTTTCAACTTTAAATGAATCATGACTAGGATTGCCTTAGTTCAGGTAAATGCCAATAAAAACATGTTTACATAAATGATATACACTCCTGGAAATTGAAATAAGAACACCGTGAATTCATTGTCCCAGGAAGGGGAAACTTTATTGACACATTCCTGGGGTCAGATACATCACATGATCACACTGACAGAACCACAGGCCCATAGACACAGGCAACAGAGCATGGTTCAAATGGTTCAAATGGCTCTGAGCACTATGGGACTCAACTGCTGTGGTCATCAGTCCCCTAGAACTTAGAACTACTTAAACCTAACTAACCTAAGGACATCACACACGTCCATGCCCGAGGCAGGATTCGAACCTGCGACCGTAGCAGTCGCACGGTTCCGGACTGCGCGCCTAGAACCGCGAGACCACCGCGGCCGGCAACAGAGCATGCACAATGTCGGCACTAGTACAGTGTATATCCACCTTTCGCAGCAATGCAGGCTGCTATTCTCCCATGGAGACGATCGTAGAGATGCTGGATGTAGTCCTGTGGTACGGCTTGCCATGCCATTTCCACCTGGCGCCTCAGTTGGACCAGCGTTCGTGCTGCACGTGCAGACCGCGTGAGACGACGCTTCATCCAGTCCCAAACATGCTCAATGGGGGACAGATCCGGAGATCTTGCTGGTGAGGATAGTTGACTTACACCTTCTAGAGCACGTTGGGTGGCACGGGATACATGCGGACGTGCATTGTCCTGTTGAAACAGCAAGTTCCCTTGCGGGCGAGGAATGGTAGAACGATGGGTTCGATGACGGTTTGGATGTACCGTGCACTAATCAGTGTCCCCTCGACGATCACCAGAGGTGCACGGCCAGTGTAGGAGATCGCTCCCCACACCATGATGCCGGGTGTTGGCCCTGTGTGCCTCGGTCGTATGCAGTCCTGATTGTGGCGCTCACGTGCACGGCGCCAAACACGCATACGACCATCATTGGCACCAAGGCAGAAGCGACTCTCATCGCTGAAGACACGTCTCCATTCGTCCTTCCATTCACGCCTGTCGCGACACCACTGGAGGCGGGCTGCACGATGTTGGGGCATGAGCGGAAGACGGCCTAACGGTGTGCGGGACCGTAGCCCAGCTTCATGGAGACGGTTGCGAATGGTCCTCGCCGATACCCCAGGAGCAACAGTGTCCCTAATTTGCTGGGAAGTGGCGGTGCGGTCCCCTACGGCACTGCGTAGGATCCTACGGTCTTGGCGTGCATCCGTGCGTCGCTGCGGTCCGGTCCCAGGTCGACGGGCACGTGCACCTTCCGCCGACCACTGGCGACAACATCGGTGTACTGTGGAGACCTCACGCCCCACGTGTTGAGCAATACGGCGGTACGTCCACCCGGCCTCCCGCATGCCCACTATACGCCCTCGCTCAAAGTCCGTCAACTGCACATACGGTTCACGTCCACGCTGTCGCGGCATGCTACCAGTGTTAAAGACTGCGATGGAGCTCCGTATGCCACGGCAAACTGGCTGACACTGACGGCGGCGGTGCACAAATGCTGCGCAGCTAGCGCCATTCGACGGCCAACACCGCGGTTCCTGGTGTGTCCGCTGTGCCGTGCGTGTGATCATTGCTTGTACAGCCCTCTCGCAGTGTCCGGAGCAAGTATGGTGGGTCTGACACACCGGTGTCAATGTGTTCTTTTTTCCATTTCCAGGAGTGTAGTTTCAAAAATGTATGTATTTGGTTACCTGAATACAATTTTTTGATACTTCTTGCATTAAATATGAGCGGTGTGAATATTTCGCACTCTATCCCGGTCAGTCACTGACAGGTAATAGAGCAATGTAGAAATAAGTAAATGCAAGTATTTGTTAATAAAAGATATACTTTGAATAGCAGGAACAAATATTAGTCTAATTGTAAAAGTCGATATCATTATATACAACATGTTAATTGTAAAACATATAGGAAGCAGATTTTTTTTTATCAGGTCAGTTTATTTCTTAAAACCTGTTTGACAACAATGTTAACAGTTACATATGACCATCATTTACTTTTAGGCTGTATGTGTCTTTAACACAAATGTATCATTGAATGTGCGAACCCTTGAGAAAGCCACGCATAAATTTCCATGCCAAAAAACAGGTACTAGTAAATACAGTCCTGCCATTTCAAGCGTCTGCTTCATTAACAGTCACGTCGAAGGTTATTTTTATTGGGAATCGTTTTCGTATCATTTCGAAAGGCGTCGCTGGATCAGAATGTGTCTAGTTAATGTGGGGTATGAGCATAATTTTATTGGAGTCAGTGAATTTAGCAGAAATGATTTACTCAAACAAATGGGTTCAAATGGCTCTGAGCACTATGGGACTTAACATCTGAGGTCATCAGTCCCCTAGAACTAAGAACTACTTAAACCTAACTAACATAAGGACATCACATACACCCATGCCCGAGGCAGGATTCGAACCTGCGACCGTAGCGGCAGCGCGGTTCCAGACTGAAGCGCCTAGAACCGCTCGGGCACCAATGCCGGCTGATTTACTCACCTACGTGAGTTACCACCAACTCACCGTTAATTAGTCCTTGATTAGCATTAAGATTTCCTATTGATAACGGAGTAAACAAGGTGGATTTAAGGAATTCGAGAATTCTATGCGATACATTCGAACACTGTTTATTTTTTCAAGTCGGACAGAATCAGAGCTAAGGTAAAACTTCCCCTCTCCAGGTAACGAACTTTAAATGACATTAAGTGCTGTGCAGTCATCATTTATTGAACATAAAATCACTGCTTAATAGAACTGTGAAACATTTTATTCGTTGATTTTTGTGTCAACAATGTTTAGGAATTTTGATCGTTTGTCCGAAGTAGTCTGTTCACTTTTCTTAATGGCCGCAACGAAATTTAAGCAACCATTCAGTGGAATCGAGTTCATCATTTGTCCTCATGTTTTGAGTAAATTTATGAATTTTGATGTGAGACGATAAAGCTGATCGTTTAATTGAAGTGTCGACACGAAGCAAATGCCACAGCACTGTTAAACTGTTTATATGTTGTAGGTAGTTCTTAGTGTAGAAATTAATATGCTCTGCGAGGTCCTGAAGCTTTTCAAAAACATTATGGGCTCCAAATTAACTATTCCCTTGTAGTAACACATGATAGGTAAATTGTCACTGAACTTCCGTGCAAACAACTCTTCAGAGCTATATACAACGCATTTGGTCTTTATTACCAACATTTCACAGCCCTTAGGGAAAAGATGGGCAGAACAGTATGTTTTTGGAAGTTAAACTAGTTGTCTCCCTGCAATGATATTTTTGTTGAGATGAAGTTGGTAAGTTGTTTTGCACCATCAGTTGTCATTGAACACTGAATCGGTCTTGTCTGCGCTTGCGTTGAGTTTCTCTACCTCTCTGTACTAACAGCTGTCTTTTTTCGTCACTTTGTCTGTATTTCTTCTTCTGTGGTCGGCTTCTGGTCGCAGATCTCCCTCTGCGTCTGCTTGCTGTGCCTCGTGACATCGTAGAAACCGAAAATACAGAAGAAACCAGTTAGCAGACATATGACATTTTGTGGTTATTTTGTGGTCATTCATTTGTTAATAACAATCAATAAGAAACAAGTGTTCCTAGCAGTAAATGTTCGTTTGCTGGTGATGCAGTACCAAGGTTAGAAGTTGTAGTGTGCCACAATATTTTTCATTGGCGCGTCACGGTTCTCTGTCAGCCTTCTCTTACTAGTTTAATTTTTTTGTACAGTGAGTTTATTGTTTTGTATGATTATGTTGTACTAATATTTGTATGTAAAGCACTGTTGTACATTTATTGCCGGCCGAAGTGGCCGAGCGGTTCTAGGCGCTACAGTCTGGAACCGCGTGATCGCTACGATCGCAGGTTCGAATCCTGCCTCGGGCATGGATGTGTGTGCTGTCCTTAGGTTAGTTAGGTTTAAGTAGTTCTAAGTTCTAGGGGACTAATGACCGCAGAAGTTAAGTCCCATAGTCCTCAGAGCCATTTGAACCATTTGTACATTTATTGGAGGTAATGTGGTCGGCCGTCGCAGGGTTGGAGTTGTCTTATCCTCACCAAGAAGCCAGGAGGGGGGGGAGGGGGTAAAGATCATTTCACACTGCTTCCTGCAAAGGTGAGGTCATTTTGATGAGAGGCGCAACACTGACGACCCCTGATCTGCTATGGACTTCGTGACGAGGAAGAATGTGAATGCTATTGCTCCAGGTTTAGCTAGCAGTAATTCAAGTTGTTCTGTTAGGTTACAGCCTAATTACTCTCTCAAAAATTGCCACATGTTTGGAGCCAAATGTTTGCGAGCCAAATGTTTGCGAGAAGGAGAATTTTATTCCTGCTCATTTCAAACGCAGGAATTTTTGCTGTCTTGTTGCGTTCCTGCGTAAGCACAGGCGCGGTAACTGCTAAATATTTATTTCACCCTTCGTTCTCTAATCAAATGCAAACGTAAATAAAATCAAATATTCCAGAACATAATTGTACTGCATTTGTAAGAAACTTCCAGAATGCGGTGACAAAGCTAAAGTGAAAAAAAAATGTATATTTGCATGTGCCGAGAAGACAACTACATCTTTTGACACCATAAACGACGACAGCATCAATTAGTGGTATGGTGTTTGTTCCCTGTCTTGATTACCATAGTAACTTTTGAAGGCTTATGTCGTTCACGCGTTATTAACTAATATTTAATGATACCTTGCAAGAGCATGCTGCAAATTATAATATAAGCGTGTTTTACGCTTAATTTGTACATTATTGACGACTACAACTCAATCCTGAGAGAGCATTCTTGCTCGAAGGCATTACCTGCCGATAAATTATTATGTGGCGTTTAATTATAACAATAATTATAATAAATCATTCCAACAATGACGTGTTTTTATTAATCTTCGATATGCGTGCGTGTAGTCTTGTGTGAGGCCCGTAACGAACGCTAACAAAAGTCGAAATTTCGCGCCGTTATGCTGTACGTTGGTAAGCGTGCTACAAACAGCGTGCAGAATGGCCTGTAGGTGGCAGCTTAGTGCAAATGCACACATACCGTCGCAGTATCAGTATAAAGATGGCCGCCCCACCTGCGTCTTGCACCGGGGAAGAACAGCGTTCTGTTATTCAGGTTTTGCGTAATGAAGGTGTGAACCTATTGAAATTCATCTACGAAAGAAGGTTCAGTACGGTGATGCATGTCTGTCACAGAAGCAATTCTACGAATTGAGTAGGAAGTTGGCAAATGGTGTGACTTCAGTGGAAGATGCTCCTCGTCCAGGTCAGGCGCAACGAGTTGTGACTCCACAGAACATTGCAGCAGTTGAAGCCATAGTGAAGGAAAACCGCCGAGTGACACTGAATGACATTACAGCATGTTTATAGATTTAGTCGTGGGTCAGCACAACACGCTGTGCAGGATGTGCTCCAGTTTCACAAAGTGTCTGCAAGGTGGGTGTCACGGCAGCTGACTCCTGAAATGAGAGAACGACGTGTTGATGCTTGTGAAGAACTTCTTCGGCGTTTTGAACGAGAAAGTGATGGCTTCCTTGCAAGAATCCTTACTGGGTACGAAACCTGGGTTCACTTCCACCAACCGGAAACGAAGAGAGCGAGCAAGGAATGGCGCCATTCCTCATCGCCAAAACCAAAGAATTTTCGAACAGAACCATCAGTAGGGAAGGTTATGCTGACTCACTTTTGGGACGAAAAAGGCGTCATTTTGTAGAATTACATGCCTAGAATGACCAATATCACCAGTGCATCAGATCTAAAAAATCATCTGCGGCCTGCAATCAAATCAAAGCGACGTGGATTGCTGTCAGCAGGTGTCCTTTTGCAACATGACAATGCAAGGCCCCACGCTGCCCGTACAGCAGTTGCAACAATCACAGACCTGCATTTTGAGTGTCTTCCTCATCCACCATACTCACCAGACCTTGCCCCAAGCGATTTTCTTATGTTTGCACCACTCAAAGACGCAATGGGAGGAAAGAAGTTCCGTTCTGCTGGAGAGGTACGCCACGCGGTGAACGAGTGGTTGCGCGAACTACCAAAGGAATTTTTGCTACAGGAATTTATGCAGTTGGACTTGCATTGAGTGTGGGGGATATTATGTTGAAAAGTGAAGCTTTGTACCACTTCTGCACAATAAGTAATATTTAAAAAAATATTTATGGTTTTCATTTGACTCATCCTCGTAAAAATCTTGAGCACCGAATTTTGGAGCCGTTTCAGCTATTCATTATATATTATTCCTGTGTTTTACGTCAATTCAGTACGACGGCGCACAAAACTGGTCATTATCTAGATCAAACTGAAAAAAATAAAATATTCTGTAGAAGTGCCAAGAAAGGCACTGTACAATGCTTACACCTGACAGATTGTGATAAATAATGTTGAACACAGCGCTCTGACTTAGTAGCTGAATTAGAAATTATCCTACGCAAGACGCAACAATGTATATTACAACAATTCTGTGCATACTGTGAATCCCAGATTTACACCATTAACAAGTGTAAAGTAACATTACAAACGCTGTAAAGTAATTAAGTTATAAAAATAAATATACAGATTAATGTGAAACCTTCCCGTCTAATATTGGATGGACGTTTGCTTGCTGACTGAACGCTGCGTCTCTTAAAATCTTTTAACTGCTGCTCTGTCAAGACTACCTGCTGATTATTACGACGAAACATAAAATGTGTTGTCGCCGTGGCCCTCAGTCGTTACCTGAAATTATTAAGACTGATTCTTACCTTTAATTATTTATACTGGATCGCCATCTGACTGCTACAGCAAACTGTGGAATGAATATACTTACTTCTCTTTAACATAATTATAAGCTGCTGGTGGAGTTTCATAATACTTTGTGACTGGAATTCTTTAAGTTGAAGTTAATTTAGATTTGATAAAAGCTGAAGCTCAGTTTAGACCTTTCTTTTAAGATAACAATAAATTCCGTAAAGCATTTACGTGAATGATTTTGGGATAGAAAATTCTTAATGCATTTAATCTGGTAGAAGTTAACTATATTCTGAGAACGATCTTGACAAACAATTACAAGGGGTATAGTTCTTTACAAAAATTCTTAAAAAGTAGCGTTGCGCTACATACCTAATTTTCCATCAAAATTACATAACTATATTCTGAGAACGATCTTGACAAACAATTACAAGGGGCATAGTTCTTTACAAAAATTCTTAAAAACTAGCATTGCGCTACATATAGCGAGTGGCTGGCGAGCACACCGCTTCTTTCAAAGTGTTAATTCATACCTCGCTTACAGCGACCTCCTCTCATTTCTCGCTAGCTACGACTGCCTCGTCTCACATCTTACTCGCAACTGCTCGCTTCCAACGCTCAATGCTACAAAAGTGCGGTCTCGCCGCCAACAATGGTTTTTGGTGCAGACAATCCCTGCTACCATTACAGATGTATTACTGCGCGCTGTTTCCCGCTCTTTCTCAAAATGTATCTATGCGCGGTTTCCCGCTCTTTCTCAATAATACACAATGCAATTTAATTAACAAAACAATTTAAATAAGAAACAGTTCAGATAATTACATGCTAAAACAGTTTAAATACGCCTATTACATAATTACAAATGTTACTCCAGTCAGGAAAAGTATACCGGAACGTTGCAAACCCTGTAAAGTAAAGACGACTTAAAACTTAAATAAACCAAGTCATAAAAGTAAACGCTATTTCCCGGTTGTGATGAAGTACGCATCGAACAACGCTTGCTTAAAAAAACTAAAAAACTGCAGTTGCTATTGTGCATAACAGTAAAATTTTATTGTCAGCTGATGACACCTTCTGAATTCTTTATATCCACTTGTATGACAGAAACCTCGTGATAGACTGCTTTCGTCGGCTGTCGTGTATGTTAGTTAAACAGACTGTCAGCAGGTGGCACCTTTTACATTGTTCTCCTAAAAATGTTTTCAAAATAAAGTTACTAACTAAACGGTAGCTTCAAACTATTCCTGTGTTTTAAGACATTGCTGGTGCACGAAATCTTGAAAATGATGACTCAGTCATTAATTTTTATTAATTAATACGCAATATATGGCGTACCGATGAAAAAAACACCATTGAGAAGTAACAAATATGATTTTTATATCATTAAAAAGGTTTATAATTGGTGTTACGTTGTTAATTTACGTTAAAATAGATGAACTATTACTTCTATAAATTAATTGAAATTCTCTCTCTCTCTTTCTCACTCTCCCCACACCATTGGTTTGCACCCATCATCAATTATTTTCTTTCGTTGAATGCTGTGATGACGTGAACAGAAACATGTAAGGTATTTTTTTTTTTTTTTCATTCGAATGAAACTTTTCTCTGGTGGCCACGTCAGCAAATGTGAATTTTTTCCACCACACTGCGATTTTCACTTTTACACTTACATACTTTTTCATCCTATTCGGTTGATCATGAACCACTCTCTTTGACCATATACTCTCAGTTTTCGGAAGAATGTTTTTATTCGGGAGAAATATTTTTTATCATACGCTGATTTTCACTAATTTTTTTGATTGATATAGCTTCAGAATATGAATCATCTTTGAGATAGAGTATATCACACTGAATGTGAGCAGCGATCAAAAAATTTTCGTTTGAAGGCCGTACAGTGCGCGAACGATATGCTAATCAGACAAAATCGCCGTGACCATTGAGGCAATCGCCGACGCACCAGGCTGAAGATGCACTACGTAATCAAAACTGTACGGACACCCACAAAAACACACGTTTTTCATATTAGGTGCATTGTGGTACCACCTACTGTCATGTACTCCATGTCAGCGACCTCAGCAGTCATTACACACTGTAAGACAGCAGAGCTGGGTGCTTCGCGGAACTCACGGACTTCGAACGTGGTCAGGTGATCGGGTGTCATAGGTGTCATACGTCTGTACGCGAGATTTCCACACACCTAAACATCCATAGGTACACGATGTGATAGTGAAGTAGAAACGTGAAGGGACACGTACAGCACAAAAGCGTACAGGCCGACCTAGTCTGTTGACTGACACACACCGCCGACAGTTGAAGAGGGTCGTAATGTGTAACAGGCAGACGTCTATCCAGACCATCACACGGAAATTCCAAACTGCATCAGGATCCATTGCAAGTACTATGACAGTTAGGCGGGAGGTGGGAAAAACTTGGATTTCACGGTCGAGCGGCTGCTCGTTAGCCACACATCAGTAAATGCCAAATGACGCCTCTCTTGGTGTAAATGACGTAAACATTGGACCATTGAACAGTGGAAAACCGCTGTGTGGAGTGACGAATCACGGTACACAATGTGGCGATCCGATGGCAGGGTGTGGGTATGGCGAATGCCCCGTGAACCTCATCTGCCAACGTGTGTAGTGCCAACAGTAAAATTGGTCTCATGCTATGGTCGTAGTTTTCATGGAAGGGGCTTGCTCCACTTGTTGTTTTGCGTTGCACTCACCCTGTATATCAGCTTCACGGTGAAGTGCCCTTCATTTTTTTAATGATCACGGTTATTGCCATGTTTCGCATGTAAGTAACACAGTGCGCGAAATTTGAAAACTTTACAATAAAAATTACAGTCGCTATGAATTTGCGTTTCGTGCATATTAGGCGTCATATCTTGCTTCTTGCTATAGGAAATCATCGTGATGCAAAGTCTGTACTGCGGGTTTCTGCTACTATGGAATTTTGTTCTTCGATTGCCTTACAATTATGAAAATGTTTACAACTAGCTCTTGTTCTTTTTTACTATTAGAGCATCCACACGACAAGGTATTGTATCACTCGAATGAGATTTTCCGTCTGCAGCTGAGTGTTTGCTGGTATGAAACTTCGTGGCAGATTAAAACTGTGTGCCGGACCGAGACTCGAACTCGGGACCTTTACCTTTCGCGGGCAAGTACTCTACCCAAGCACGACTCAACGCTCTGTTCTCACAGCTTTTCTTCCGCTAGTAGAGCACTTGCCCGCGGAAAGCAAAGGTCCCGAGATCGAGTCTCGGTCCGGCACACAGTTTAATCTGCCAAGAAGTTTTATTGTGTCACTTGTTAGCGTAATTTCATGATGGAATAATAGCTAAACGTTTAAAACGCGTTCTGCTTTATTTTTTAGCACCATGCAACACTAATCACAATTCTGCTATGTGTTTTTCATTCCCGTTAAGACAATTGGAAGTGACCTGTTTGGTGACGCAGTGATGACTCGCCGAAACGCTCCATCATTTCCAAATTCAACGTTCGTCGATCTTGTCTGCAGTCTATAATTTTAGTGAAGTCCGATCACAATCATTATTTTCATGCAATTTTGACTTTGTGCATCAACCGTAATAACTGCACACTCTGGCGTCACAAAGCTCACTGTTTTCCCCAACTACGATCTCTGGCTACAATAAATACAACGTTACGGCAAGGAAAGTTCCTTCATGACACAGAAGTTTAACTGGCGCCGTAACATCATATTCAGCAGTAATACACCTTTCTTTCCTTGTCATCATCATGTTTCTTCCTTCTACAGCATTTCGTTTTACTGCTTGAAAATTAAAATCCAAACTAGTAAGAAGGGGGTAACATTAGGGTATGAAATTTAGCTAATATAATGATTGCTTCTTATGACTTGGGAGGAGGTCTGTCTCGTATCATTAGTCTCGAGATTATTGATTTTTTTGTAGCGCACTAATTGCTGACTGGGTGCGACAGCGGTATAGCAAGAATGCAATATTCATAACTTTTGTCATATTTCAGTAACCGTGTGAGATACCGAAGCGAGACTTCGGAAAATAATAGGACGCACAGAGGACAGTATTTTGCCACTTGGTTAACATGTGGAACTCTCTTGTCTACGGCAATATAGCAGAAGCTATAGTTTCTATATCTCAGTTAAAGAAGGCCCGCCTTTTTGTAAGAACACAATTATTGTTTTGCTTTAATACCGAAACATGTTTCACTGCAGTTGTGGCATTCTTAGTGCTTTTTTCATTATTTGTTCTTGAAATATATGCATGCTAATACTTTGTAGCTTAGGAAATTTGTTCCGTCAGATTTTGTTGTTCTTTAAATTACCTGTGAACGTCATCTTTTTGGTTAAACACTGTGTGTGACGTGTGGCTGCCAAAAGGAATCAGTCACAGTTCTAAATTAATACACCACGTCATTTGCAAACATAGGGACATGTGAACTGAATTTTCGTTTAAAATACAACATTTAAAACATATATTCCGGTAAAGTCGTGGCATATACCGCTTTTAGGTTTACCATTGCTGGACTTGTCCTGAACTGTGGCTGATTTTTACCTTGCCTGCGAAACGTATCTGTGTTGTTGTTTATGTACCTGTGGACATCAGTAAAATATTATCAGGCCTGGTTGTGGAGAATTATGTGGTGTGATTTGTTATTTATACAGGGTGTTCAAAAAGTCTCTCCGCAGTGCCGTATGATTGTTAGCGGCAGTGAATATACCGAAATGAAACTCAGTGAAATACAAGTTATTAATTTATTGGATATTCATTTACATTAAATGTTGAAAGTGTCTCCCCCGTTGTTGAATACGCTAGGATAACCAGTTCTCGGTGCATCTGTCACTGAACCCGTACTTGTTACTCAAATCTCGCACAGTATCGCGATGTGGGACTGTTGTCTCCGGGAAAACTGAATTAAATGTTTGACGAGCTGAAACTGTGAATTTACCACCAGCTTTGAACACTTGTTCGACTAAAAACACACGTTCTTCAATGGTCAGCATTTTAACAGTGACAAAAACGAAACAAACGAACAAAGGAACTAAACCTAAACGTTCACGTCAACACGTAACGACACACACCAACGATACTGCTGACGCTGGCTGAGATAAAATAAACAGTGGAATGTTGGGAGAGTCTACGTGAAGGGAAGTAACCCAGGCAGGCGAACAATCATACGGTACGCGCGGCTAACAATCATACGACACTGCGGAGAGACTTTTTGAACACCCCCGTAGATTATGCTGTGTATTTTAATACCATTTACTTATGTTAGTCTTGCTCATTGATGAATACTGTGTATTGTTTTGTTGCTGTGGCTTCGACACACATTTCACTTCACAGTGTTTGATACAGTTCTCAAATTCGTTTGTTGCAATGATTTGTTTACGATTGATTGCAGTGAATTTTCAATTTGTCCCCGTTTGTTTTTATTTCGTTTCTCTGGGGTATCCGTGCGTGCGCGACTAATCGCAATTTCGTAGGTGATTGTAGACACCTTGTGTCATGGTGTATGAGAAGACGCCAATAACATATTCGACACAGTAAAGATAAGAAGTTGACTTGTAACCTGAAATCCAGCTAGCAAAAAATAAAAATTTATGAAACATACTCCAGAAATGTGGTTTCATGTCTAATAATTACAATGTTTCAGCAAGAACATAGAATCAAGTCACGTAAAATCGTTACGGATTTGAAACAGGGAACGGAGACAGGTCACTGAGTGCGAATGTTTGTATAAAGCAATAGCTAAGTGGCACTCGAGACCGCTGTTGAAATGCCAGCCATCGCTAATATTACAGTTAATTGCTGCGAGCCCGATCCTATTGCGGTGCATATTTGCAGACAAAAACACTTCACAGGCAGGGGGAGAAGAGATACTACATTTTCAGAGTGGTGGATGATGACATCGCCCGTGACTGGCTGAAAGCTTACGCTCGTGTAACCCACGTGTCTCTACCACAGCCTGCTTTAACGCTTTCGTATTGGTGCCGTTGTACTTAGTTTTTGCGCTCTGAATAGCAGCTCGCTGATATTTTTGTATAGTGAAATACAGGAAGAACCACTCGTGCGGGGCACGGTTAGCTTTATACATACGTGACACATTGCAGCAACAAATGTAGATACCGTGTTTCTATGCGCCGAGAGGCGTTCACCACAGTGCTACCACTACCGAGGTACGATGACAGAGGGTTTTAGCAAATGTATGTCAGTTCCATTCCATGTCAGTTTCCATTCCATTACAACTACTGACGGCCTTGGGAGAGCCATTCAGGACAAAACTCCACCATCTGGTGAGCAAGATGTATGAGACAGGTGCAGGTCTTGACAGATGTGAAAATTACCAAACTATCAACTACTTTAAGTGTCTCACGCAGTATCATATCCCCCATTTCATCTTCATCTACATCCTCTTCCAATTCCATAATATTGTCCTCAAGTACATCGCCCTTGTATAGACCCTCTATATACTCCTTCCACCTTTCTGCTTTCCCTTCTTTGCTGAGAACTGGGTTTCCATCTGAGCTCTTGATATTCATACAAGTGATTCTCTTTTCTCCAAAGGTCTCTTTAATTTTCCTGTAGGCAGTACCTATCTTACCCCTAGTGAGATAAGCCTCTACCCCCTTACATCTATCCTCTGCTTCGCCATTTTGCACTTCCTGTCGAGCTCATGTTTGAGACTTTTGTATTCCTTTTTGTCTGCTTCATTTACTGCATTTTTGCATTTTCTCCTTTGATCAATTAAATTCAATATTTATTCTGTTACCCAAGGATTTCTACCAGCCCTCGTACCAATGGCAGCTTCAAATATGGATAAATGCAAGATAATGCCAATAACAGAGCTAAAAGCTGGTAAGTATCAGATTAAAAGATCGGTGGTGAACATGTAAGGCATGTCACATCGTGTAAGCAGTTGTTTGTTAATTTTCTTATTTATCGTATCGTTTATTAAGCACATTGTCCCTTCGTATGAAAGTCAGTGTCCTGACTGATTGGCTGACTTGACTCATCTTCACCCAGCCCAAACCGCTAAGCGTAGAAATTTTGAAAAGGTGTGAATCTTATACTGTAGAAGCGATTTTTCGAAATTACAGCTACAGTCTAATGCATATGTGACTAGTGATGGGTTAACTAATATGTGAATTTTCAGATTATGTTGTTTTACGATGTTTGAATACGTGTGCTCGCACTGTGTAACAACGACACGAATATATTTAACAAAATTGAGAACGACATACAAATGTGTCAGCTTACATTACGTTGAGATGGCCGAAATTCCAAAATGGTGTAGTAAAAACTTATACCAGTCACTGGCGTAAAGATGATGTCCTTTAAAAAGTTTTTTATGGCTGTGAATCGCAGCTACAACAAGTGTATTCATTATTCTTGTTTGTAATTTCATTGCAGCTAGACTTTAGGGAGGGAGTGTAGAATTCATCACAAACGAACAGGAATGCGGTGTAATAGTTTTGGCTTCTATATTGTTGACTAATATAAATAAAAATACTTTATTATTTTCAAAAAGAAGTGTACTGCGTTTTTTATTAAAATAACTCCTTTTAATTTTGCTTCTGCTTAGGTCATTATCATCGGCAAAACGTTATATAATTTACTGGTTTCTCTTACTTAAGTCTCACAATTTCTAAATGACACTTGCGTATTTAAAGTCATTTCAAGTATTTGAAAAAAAAGTGAAGTGTTGAACCACTTTATACTACGACCTTCAGCGAAAATGAAAACTCAGCAAAATTTAATCCCCATCAATTTCTGTACAGAAATTACAGCACTATTTCTGTCAAACCCATCCGGACTGAAATACCTTAATACTGTCAAAAATGCTTTTTATGCTTTAGAGGTATAAGGAGCGACAAAGCAAAAAATTAATTTAAATTGCTTTTATCTTTTGGTGAACCAGTGGTACACACAAATCCTGTAGAAAAATAACAATTGCTTTCATAGAGGTCACTAATCTAAAAAAAGTCTGACTGTTATCTGTGTGGTCAAAGTTCGCTGACTACAATTAAGATAATTGTACACTGTTTCCTAAACTTTGCATTAAACAAGTTACTGGCAATTAATAAATTTATTTCAAAGAAAAAAAAAGCTTATGTAAGCTGACATTGCACCAAGTTAGGGAAACAATAACAAACATTCTGAGTTGCCACCCAAGATGAATGAAGCGTTTTATTTGCCATAGTACGATGGACTTAAGAGGAGCACAATGCCAAAACAGTAGTTTCCTTAAATTAAGGAAGCATCTGAATTTTACGTGCAAGCGCCTGTACTATTATTACTTGTAGAGTTGTGCACTCGGCGAATTACACAAGGAACAGTTGTTTATAGGAAACATTTAATCTTCATGTGGGCACATATTTTTACGAAAGTCATATAGAGCCAAAAGTTTGTAAAAATATAATTCACCATGTTACAACGATTGTCTACACTCTGATTATTAGAGATGCAGCGTAAGATATAACTGACGTGTTAAACATGAGATTTTTGATTCCAGTCTGGTAGTGAAGTTGCTTAAAGTCCGTAATTTTGACTTCGCTTTACTAGCATCGTAATCATTATTTAAAATCATGATTCAAATTACTGAATATGATCGAACAGATAGCATAAAATGTAAATTTTAAATAAATTACATGTACTGAACACTCATTTCATGAACTCTAAACATCTGTCTGAACACTTTTTACCGTTCACAGCTCCTGGTTTGATTTTGTTCTACAGTATTAATTTATTTTGTTAATCGGTTTTCAGCCTACAAGGCTATCATCACATTTGCTGACTATCGTCGCCAAAGAAGTTACAATAATTGTAAACGACATTGGAAAATAAGTTGCATATCTAGATTGAAGCACGAACGTAAAATGAATGACATCTTTGACACTGTGATGTAATGCAACGTAAAAAGTAAAAAGCTGAACAATAAATAAATATAAAGAGAGTAAACCTGAAAAAAACTTTAACACAAAACTGGAAAAGCATTCCTACATAACAATTTGTATTAATACACAAAACCAATAAAATAAAGAAAAAAGTAGTATTTGACAAGGCTATTTCCACAGGTATAAAATATGGAGAGTCATACACAAACCAATCAAAAGAAAGAATTACCGATTGTAGCTACAGAATATATGAAGAAACAGAAATGAATACATCCAGGAAAATGGAGGAAAGTGAGGAATATATAGTAAACGCCATCTTTGATAGCGTGATGGTACCGCATTAAAAAAAAATTGAAAGTTGAACAATATACAAACCTACATAAATTTCATTAAATAAATAAACCAAGTAAAATAAAAACAGTACTGTTTAGTTTTTCTACCCAAATAATCAAAAAAATGCCTCTGAGCGCTATGGGACTTAACATCTGTGGTCATCAGTCCCCTAGAATTTAGAACTACTTAAACCTAACTAACCTAAGGACATCACACACATCCATGCCAGAGGCAGGATTCGAACCTGCGACCGAAGCAGTCACGCGGTTCCGGACTGAGCGCCTTAACCGCGAGACCACCGCGGCCGGCAATAATCAAAGGTTACTTAATTAAATATCAGAAATAAGAACGTATACAGAAATGTGTGTAGATCGAATAATTCAGCCTTACTTTGAAGGCAATGTAACATCAACGTTTTTTCCGTCTTCCAATGTGGGTAGAAATTCCATTGTAAGGTTTTAATCAAATATTTAGTAGTGAGAAACGAGTAACCTCGTGCTGAGTCCACATAAAGTCTGAGATAAGATTCAAACGTACGTCTCTGCCCGGTTTCTTATGTGTTCTCTTTCGTAGTGGACAACGTTGTGTAGCCATTTTTTTTAGAGTGTTTGATTCCGCCGTTAGAGAGAAGCACATGCCATTAGTCTACTGTCGGCGTTTTATCGAACTGCTCAAATAAGCTGATCTATCTGTATTTCGTTAACATGGCTTAAATTAATTAAGAGAAGATCTGAAGTTGTAAAAGATAAGGATGTTATTTAGTAATCAGATGCAGCGTACACAAAAGTAATTGCTCGAGTCTTGGAGAATAATAAAATTAAAAAAGTGTATAAAACATTGATATTTTAAGTAGGGGACGTAACAGTGTACTGATATTATTATTTCACAAATGTTATCAATATTTTTTGAAATTGTGTTCCCGTACCCTATCTCTACTCCGTGGTCCACATTATTTTTATTACATCTGCCCTACATTTAACTGTCTTTCTCGGGCCGCTCGATGGCAAATCATAATATTTTATTATATCCGACATAGTCGACTCGATAGAATTCGTAGCTGTATTGATATTTAAAATAATTCTCACTTTTCCTCAATTCCAGTTGCACATTTTTAATTACATGACGTGTTTCGATCACTGTTGATCACCTTCATGTCTAGAACAAAATAAAGTTACATATATGCTGTCTAATATTTCACAATTAGTGAAAAAGTCTTATACTGAAATGTAGAAATTACCTATGTAGTTGCGTCAGAAACCCGTCTCGTCTATTCAGAACCTCAGAGTACTCATATTTTTTGTCACTACCCCTACCTCCACCCTCCCTGCCTTCTTCACCACTTTAAACTCCTTTTGCTTCATTTTATAATTTTACTATTTATGCTGTTTACAGTTTTCACCCCATTGTTGTACCCTGTTAATATTTCAACAAGATTTCATGTATAAATATACTTTCTGCAATTTTAGACCCATGACATCCGCACCTCCCTCTCTCTGTATTCTTTCTCCTCCCCACAATCATCCTCACATTTTCTCTTTCCCCTCCCCCTCTTTTCCCCTTTCCCCCTCCCCTCTCCCCTACCTCCACCACTGATCATTGTTGCAAAACATTTGTCTCTGATGTGAGTATCTGAAGACACAAGGAGAGTTGCTGACGCAACTACGCAGGTTAATTCTACATTTTTGTACAATTCCTTTCTACTTGTTGTAAAATATTAGATGGAACGCACTCAGTTTTCCTTCGTTTTAGGTTTGAAGATGATCCAGAGTGAGACTGCAGAATAATTCAGAATTATTTTAAATATTATATTTCACGCTAGTATGAATGCATCTTCAACTATCTCTCTGTCGGTTCTTCTTTGCAGCAGTTCCCACAAATTCATTTCCAACTGTGCCGAGCAGATGTTCATTTATTACCTTACCAAGTCAACTTATCTTATCAGCAGCACATCTCGAGCACTTCGATTTTGTTCCTTTCCGATATTCCCACATCCACGTTTCGCCTTCATATAACACTGCGCTTCTAACGTACCTTTTCAGAAATGTCTTCATCAAATTAAGGCCGTTGTTTGATACTAGCAGACTACTTATGACGAGTAATGCCAACTTTCTCTCTTCTGTTCTGCTTAAGTCCTTGTTCCGTCCGTCACACGTAATTTCGCTTCACACGAAGAAAAATAATGTCATTTTATCTATTTCGTGATCAGCCGGCCTTGTGGGCGTGCGGTTCTAGGCGCTGTCGCAGGTTCGAATCGCCTCGGGCATGGTAGTGTGTGATGTCCTTAGGTTAGTTAGGTTAAAGTAGTTCTAAGTTGTAGGGGACTGATGACCACAGCAGTTAACTCCCATAGTACTCAGAGTCATCAGAGAACATTTTTATAAAAATGGTCGCATTAGCAACACGTTTTCAAATGGTTGTAGCACGGAAATTGTAATTTTCTGAACATGGGTCCCTGTTCAAAATATTACGTGCTCACTCCCCAATATAACTCCTAGAAGTCTGTAACGGGAATTTCCGACCACCTTGTATATTACTGAATGAACCCGCAGAATCATGTCGTTGTACGACAAATAGTTCAGAAGGTAAGACGTTTCATACGGGGGAATTCAATTCTTTAAAGCATTGGGATTGTAGTTTACGGATGAGAGAGTAATGCGCAATCTTTCGCCAATAGAGAGTTCACCATTGCTCTTTATCAGTTGAGACGACATTTCTTGTGGATACACATGTTGTTGTTGTGATCTTCAGTCCTGAGACTGGTTTGATGTACCTCTCCATGCTACTGTATCCTGTGCAAGCTTCTTCATCTCCCAGTACCTACTGCAACCTACATCCTTCTGAATCTGCTTAGTGTACTCATCTCTTGGTCTCCCTCTACGATTTTTACCCTCCACGCTGCCCTCCAATGCTGAATTTGTGATCCCTTGATGCCTCAGAACATGTCGTACCAACCGATCCCTTATTATAGTCGAGTTGTGCCACAAACTTCTCTTTTCCGCAATCCTATTCAATACCTCCTCATTAGTTATATGTTCTACCCATCTAATCTTCAGCATTCTTCTGTAGCATCGCATTTCGAAAGCTTCTACTCTCTTCTTGTCCAAACTAGTTATCGTCCACCTTTCACTTCCATACATGGCTACATTCCATACAAATACTTTCAGAAACGACTTCCTAACACTTAAATCTATCCTCGATCTTAACAAATTTCTTTTCTTCAGAAACGCTTTCCTTGCCATTGCCAGTCTACATATTATATCCTCTCTACTTCGACCATCATCAGTTATTTTGCTCCCTAAATAGCAAAACTCCTTTTCTACTTTAAGTATCTCATTTCCTATTCTAATTCCCTCAGCATCACCCGACTTAAATCAACTACATTCCATTATCCTTGTTTTGCTTTTGTTGTTGTTCATCTTATATCCTCGTTTCAAGACACTGTCCATTCCGTTCAACTGCTCTTCCAAGTCCTTTGCTGTCTCTGACAGAATTACAATGTCATCGGCGAACCTCAAAGTTTTTATTTCTTTTCCACGTATTTTAATACCTACCCCGCTTTTTTCTTTTGTTTCCTTCAATGCTAGCTCAATATACAGATTGAATAACATCAGGGAGAGGCTACAACCCTGTCTCACACCTTTCCCAACCACTGCTTCCCTTTCATGCCCCTGGACTCTTATAATTGCCATCTGGTTTCTGTACAAATTGTAAATAGCCTTTCGCTCCCTGTATTTTACCCCTACCACCTTCATAATTTGAAAGAGAGTATTCCAGTCAACATTGTCAAAAGCTTTCTCTAAGTCTACAAATGCTAGAGACGTAGGTTTGCCTTTCCTTAATCTAGCTTCTAAGATAAGTCTTAGAATCAGTATTGCCTCATGTGTTCCTTTATTTCTACAGAATCCAAACTGATCTTGTCCAAGGTCGGCATCTACCAGTTTTTCCATTCGTCTGTAAAGAATTCGCGTTAGTATTTTGCATCCGTGACTTATTAAATTGATTGTTCTGTAAATTTCATATCCGTCAACACCTGCTTTCTTTGGGATTGCAATTATTAGAATTTATATAATCTACGGAAAATTGAATGGGCTGTTACGTTTTAAACTTCGTGTTCAGAGAAAACTCGAATTTTATAGTTAATTATCTCAACTTTTACCACAGTTTTTAACAGATTTGGGAAATTCTAGAGTTTCATACACCTGGAAGTATGGTTTGTATGCTGTGCAAAAATTCATCGAAGAATCTCTCTTACTTATGAAGAAAAGTGTACCTATAGCAACATATGCAGCCAACAGTAACTAAAAAAAGTCATGAAATTTCACATTTAAAAAATATTATTTTTTTCGTGTTTTGAACTTCCACTGCTATGAGTGTGAATCTTGAATCCTTCCTGGTCGTGTTGACAAAGTTTTATGAATTTATTTGTAAAAGTATAGACAGTGTAAATTAAAATGTCGTGTGGTGACTCTCCTGCTCCAAGTCGGTCCGTTGCACGTCCTACCCCCCTTAAAGGAGTGATTTCCATTGTCTTCTCGGAGGTATGACGGTGTAAATAAACTCCTGCTACAGGGAAAAGGAACCATCACAAATCCGAAATGGAAACAGCTCAGTGACCGGGCTGACGTATGCGGCAGCAGTAGCAGCAGGGAGATAGCGCAAGCGACCGCCGCGCCGGTGAAATGTCAGCCATCACTAATTACCGTCAATTACTCGCGAGCCCAATCCTATTGTGGCGCATATTTGCAAACAAAAACATTCCACAGGTAGGGAGAGGCGGCAGGCTCGGGAAAGGCAGCAGCGGCAGGGGTGGGGGAAGAGGGGATGGAGGGGGCGTACGTTCCGGCTGGACTGATGGACAGGGTAGTGGAGGGGCAGCGCGTGACTCACACCCACGCAGAGGGAGGGGAAGGGGCACAATAGCGGTGTGGGGAGGGGTAGGGTGGGGGGAGCGAGAGGTCACACAAAGCGGGCAGCAAACCAATTCCCCCGGCCGCGCGTGGCTGCCGGCAGAGATGGAGTCGCGCCGCCACCACTCACCGCTGATTACAGAGCGCCCGGGCCGGGGTCCGCTGTTCGAGTCCTGTCGGGGCAGACCGCAGCGGCCGCGCTTGTCTGCTGCTCTGCTCCCAGCCACAGAGCAAGCGAGACCTCTCCACTCCAATCTCTCTCCCGCCTTTACCAGTGCTCTGTGCAGAGTGCCTGCCACATCTGAACCGAGGACTGTTTGGTCGCCAGCAGTACTCAATAAAGTCGAAGTCGGGATCAGTTACGAGTATTACTGTGTTTTTCGGCTTGATCTTACTGCAATTAAATATTGCTTTCACCAGACCCATTTCGCATTTATTAGACTGGCGCATAAGTACGTAGCGTTTTTCCATTTTTTAATAAACGCAACAGATACACATAACAAACACCTTAGTTATACAATGAAGGCTTTCACGACAGGATGGTACTGTTGTTGATAATTCTTCCGGGTTATATGCTCGTGATCCATGGAATTCTTCTATTCCTAACGTTTCGTCCACTACTACGCTGGACATCCTCAGAGGTATGGCTGGTTCTGCTGAGTCCTGCAGACTGACGAGTCGGGCATTTTTCCCCTTTATTGTTATTTTTAAACCTGTTTACAGACAGGCCAGCAGCAGCGTACTACGCCGCTCTTTGGCCTCAGAGAAACACAAAAGATACAAATGAAGACAATTAGAGAAAAAAATATGGTGATCATATAAACGGAGACAAACACTTATTAAAATACATGGAGCCGTTCACGGGCGTAGAGTCCAAGATACATAGACGGAAATTGTCACAAGTGAATGTAGGTGCACAAAACGAATAACACTGAGCCACTTAACCACAAAACGACGGGACACCGAGTCGGGCGTCGGAGAACGGCCTAAATACCGAGGAAAGCGGGCGTGGTCTAGCTTGCACATAGTAGCCGAGAGAAAACTAGTGAAAGATAAAATGTAACTATCGATAATAGTCTGTCATAAATAAAAATCACTTATCGATTCTATAACGCCACTGTCCATATCTCGCTTAATTTCAAGGCCTCTTCTTTTCTATTAAAATTATCTTCATGTTTATAAATTTCAATAGCCTCCCTGGATACGGAACTGAATCATCTGAAACAGGCCTTCGAAAAGATTGCGTACTCAATCAAAGAAATTAAGAGAGTTTTAAGAACTAATTACAGAAGGCCAAAGAACAAGGATGGTACACAGCAATGGAAGAACACAGTGTCTTTACCTTTCATTAGTAAGGTTACAGATCGAATCGGCAAAATTTTGCTGAAACATAAATTGAAACCGGTATTCAAACCTACCAGAAAAATAGGACAAGTACTTCGTTTAGTTATCATCTAGCGGTGTGTCTAAAATTCCGTGTACCTGTGGCAAGGTTTACATTGGTACTACGAAAAGAAGTGTGAATACGAGGGTAAAGGAGCATAAAAGTCTTTGCCGACTGGGTAATATAGATAAATCGGCCGTTGCGGAACATGCACTTCAGCCCGGTGACCACGTAGTTAAGTTTTCTGAAACTACAGTTTTAAGTGCCACCACGAACTATTATCCACGACTGTATTGGGAGGCTATTGAAATTTATAAACATGAAGATAATTTTAATAGAAAAGAAGACGCCTTGGAATTAAGCGAGATATGGACAGTGGCGTTACAGAATCGATAAGTGATTTTTATCTATGACGGACTATTATCGATAGTTGGATTTTATCTTGGACTAGTTTTCTCTCTGCTACTATGTGCAAGCTAGACCACGCCCACTTTCCTCGGTATTAAGGCCGCTCTCCGACGCCCGACTCGTCAGTCGGCAGGACTCAGCAGGACCAGCCATACCTCTGAGGATGTCCAGCGTAGTATTGGACGAAACGTTAGGAATAGAAGAATTCCAGGGACCACGGCCACATAACCCGGAAGAACCATCAACAACAAAGATATCAATAATACACTCTCTTTCACGATTTAAGTGTTTACAACAGTATGCCAACGCTCGGGGTAACTTTCCGAATCCGCGACCTTAGAAACCACGTGGTTTTGACGCGAAGAACTCGTCGAGCCATGTTCGGATCGCATTTTCGTACGAAAGGAAATTCCTTGAAGGTTGTCCGATGGCTGCCCATCAGATGAATAAGGTGGGTGTGGGATGACTTCCCAACCCAGCTCCTGTATAGTGTAACACCGGCTGGCGTAATCGTGGAGTAGCATGGCTTCAAGCTGTCTTCCTGGTCATTATTCTTGGACTGCGTCTCTGTTATTCGCAGCAAATGTCAGCAGTGACGGTTACACATCAGGGAAGCAATTCGTAGTACAACAACCCGTCGCTGCTCTACCAGGTGCATAACATTATCTTTGGAGCATGCGCACAGGTATTTGTGCGGGAAGTTGCTGCTTTGTTCGGGCTCAACCCAATTTTTTATTTATTTATTGCCAAATTATAGACCTGTTACCTGATGTTTAAAACAGGTCGTACATCTTACAATTTTCGTTTTTCATCTGTTTACAGTTTTCTTTCCTTTTGTTTTATCTACAACATTTACAAAAAATGATACTTTTCAAAAAATCAATAATTTAAGGTTGAAATATAAATAAAATTTTGTTGTTTTTGAAGAAGAACATAAAAAGAAGATAGGATGGATGAGAGATTTGTTAGCACCATAACCGAATGTGACTGACGGTGAATACCTCGGAATGGTTTCTTCGAGGCATTGGCCGCCAGTCACACATACACAAACACAAATGGTTATTAGTAGACAAATAATGTTGCTTATTCCTATTTATTACTAATCCTATGTATTAACTACTTTAGGTGCCCATCCATGTACAGCATTTGGTGTTTTCTTGGCTAGATCACCAGCACTTTTGCTTATTTACTGTCACATCTCAGCTCCCTCCTCTTTGTTCCTCCTCATTGTCACTGTTTTCGCTGTCACTGTGGGAATCGCTGTCCATCCTCCGGAGATTTCTGTTACGCTGCACATAGGCATGTCTGTGATGTCGTGTCCCCATATACTCTTCATGTGTTGTTTTTGAAACACTGTTTGTCAGTGCGTTTAATTGTTACCATTGTTCTTCGTCTCTTATTGCTGTGTATATATCTATGTATCTGTATAATCTAAGTCTATTGAAACTTCCTGGCAGATTAAAACTGTGTGCCCGACCGAGACTCGAACTAGGGACCTACGCCTTTCGCGGGCAAGTGCTCTACCATCTGAGCTACCGAAGCACGACTCACGCCCGGCACTCACAGCTTTACTTCTGCCAGTACCTCGTCTCCTACCTTGTCTATTTTTCGCATATTGCCCACAGAAAAAGACAATGTGTTCTGGGGAACCTTCTTCCCCGCATGTGCATGTAGGTGTCTGTTTCAGACTCACGCGGTTTAAGTGCGTGGGATAACCAAATCCGTTTTCTCCTTATGCTGTCATAAAGACACCATTTCTTGCCAACGTAAGAATACAGGATATGAATGGTCGGTGGTTTTTCACGAGCCAGTTGACGACGAGTAAGGAGCTGGACATATGGCCACCCGCAGATTTCTGTATTATTATTATTATTATTATTATTATTTATTTTGCTTAGAGCGTGTGGTACCCACATACCCAATTTTTTAACCTTCCACATTTCGTACAAACGTCGCACAATGGTGGAGTGATCGCAGTTTACCGCATTTGCCAGTTCTTGGGTAAAATGACGTGGATCATTGTGAATTAATGCGTTTCAACGATTATCATCAAACGTCGTAAGTCTACATCAACATGGAGAGCCACTAATGTCAAAACGATCCTCCTCGAAACGAGAAAACCATTTTCTTGCCGCTCTTTATCCAATTGCATTATCCTCGCAAAATAGAAAATTTCTCTAGCTGCCTCTGCTGCTGCGACCTCTCCACTGAACACAGACAAAGAAATATGTCGGAAATGTTTCAATCTCTCCACTTGGTACGCCATTTTCCAGTGTCCCCGACTCAGCTCCATTCACTATCCCCAGATGACAAAATCGCAATATGTCCACTCAAATAGCAACATTGAACTACAAATGAAAATGACGATAGATACATAATCTAGTAGCAAACGGAATACCAACATGCAAAACAAAAACACTACGGTTTCAGGCGCCAACCTAAGATTTATAAATCATCCTCGGTAGTCATTCTGCACATAAATATACGAAATGTCTCTACGTTTTGTCATCTATAGACTAAAACCAGTATCTCCTTATAAAATTGACGTGTAGTTTAGTGACGGCGTTTTTACCCCTTGTTTGCGTAGTCTGCAAGCCTCTGCTATTTTCTTCGGGAGGTCGACGTCGAAAAAGACTTGATTGAACAGTCACTTTTTCATTTTTTTCGCCTTTTTTGAACCCACTTTGTCACGCGCTGGATTGGTGTTTACTCCACTTGACCTTAATTTCGTCAAACTTCACGAGAATATTAATGCTGCAGTTCACTCACGCCTTAAGCACTCAGCACAGTGTTTTATGTGTAGGCTGTGAATGAATGATGTCAACTCATGCATTCAACTGTATTTGCCCTCGTGGTCGTATGTGTGTGTGTGACGCGAAAGACGTGAAAGTACAGGTCAAAAGAGCGAAGAAATGCCAAAAGTGAATGTGCTGTGACGCTTCTTTCGATCTCAATCACCGCTAACAAAAAAGAAAAAAGCAGTAGTTTCCACAATGTATAAACACAGGGTAAAAACAAGGTGACTAAATTGTATGCACATTCGGTAAGAAAATAGTGCTTTTAATCAATAAATGCCAAAATGTGGAGACACTTTGTGCATACACATTTCAAGAATGACCACCGAAGATGCTTTATAGATAAAACCGAGAAGTGTCTGGTGAAAATTGCAGGAAACTTCAGGCGGTAAAAGATGTCAGCCGCTGTGAAAGATGGCGCAAACAAACACAGTGATGTTGGGAGTTTAAACATTGAAGTTCGAACATCGATCGCAACTTTAATGTTGAAGACAAAATGTCAGACTTCAATATTGGCAGAAAATAGGCTCCTTGTTAGCACTGTCAATAATATTATCGTCATTTAAACGAAACTTTTTCTGAACATTTCCCATAATGACGCGCGTGCAACACATTCGCGTCTTTTCAGAGAGATTCTGGTCGCACTTAAAGTACACCAGCGGCAAGATGGAGTCAATACCTTGACAGCGCTATAGCAACGGAGGCGCTACGGATGACAGTTCCCAAAACCGGAGTTGGTAAACATACACTCCTGGAAATGGAAAAAGGAACACATTGACACCAGTGTGTCAGACCCACCATACTTGCTCCGGACACTGCGAGAGGGCTGTACAAGCAATGATCACACGCACGGCACAGCGGACACACCAGGAACCGCGGTGTTGGCCGTCGAATGGCGCTAGCTGCTCAGCATTTGTGCACCGCCGCCGTCAGTGTCAGCTAGTTTGCCGTGGCATACGGAGCTCCATCGCAGTCTTTAACACTGGTAGCATGCCGCGACAGCGTGGACGTGAACCGTATGTGCAGTTGACGGACTTTGAGCGAGGGCGTATAGTGGGCATGTGGGAGGCCGGGTGGACGTACCGCCGAATTGCTCAACACGTGGGGCGTGAGGTCTCCACAGTACATCGATGTTGTCGCCAGTGGTCGGCGGAAGGTGCACGTGCCCGTCGACCTGGGACCGGACCGCAGCGACGCACGGATGCACGCCAAGACCGTAGTATCCTACGCAGTGCCGTAAGGAACCGCACCGCCACATCCCAGCAAATTAGGGACACTGTTGCTCCTGGGGTATCGGCGAGGACCATTCGAAACCGTCTCCATGAAGCTGGGCTACGGTCCCGCACACCGTTAGGCCGTCTTCCGCTCACGCCCCAACATCGTGCAGCCCGCCTCCAGTGGTGTCGCGACAGGCGTGAATGGAGGGACGAATGGAGACGTGTCGTCGATGTACTGTGGAGACCTCACGCCCCACGTGTTGAGCAATTCGGCGGTACGTCCACCCGGCCTCCCGCATGCCCACTATACGCCCTCGCTCAAAGTCCGTCAACTGCACATACGGTTCACGTCCACGCTGTCGCGGCATGCTACCAGTGTTAAAGACTGCGATGGAGCTCCGTATGCCACGGCAAACTGGCTGACACTGACGGCGGCGGTGTACAAATGCTGCGCAGCTAGCGCCATTCGACGGCCAACACCGCTGTTCCTGGTGTGTCCGCTGTGCCGTGCGTGTGATCATTGCTTGTACAGCCCTCTCGCAGTGTCCGGAGCAAGTATGGTGGGTCTGACACACCGGTGTCAATGTGTTCTTTTTTCCATTTCCAGGAGTGTACTTCGGAACTAAACCTATATGCTCGTACCTTAGTTAGGAGTCTGCTGTTTGGCACCGAGTCAAACGCTTTCCGGAAGTCAAGGAATATGGCATCGGTCTGATACCCTTCATGCATGGTTCGCAAGATATCATTTGAAAAAAAGGGACAGTTGCGTTTGTCAGGAGCGATGCTTTCTAAGGCCGTGCTGATGCATGGACATCAACTTCTCTGTCTCAAGGAAATTCATTATATTCTAACTGAGAATATGTTCGAGAATAGTGCAACAAACCGGTGTTAAGGATATTGGTATGTAATTTCGAGGATCCGTCCTTCTACCCTTCTTATATACAGGCGTCACCATCGCGTTTAAAACATGACAACTGTGTACATTGTTGGCAAAAAGATTTCAGATTTGTAATACAAACCACATGGATACAGTTGCCACTGAAGGTTCTTTAAACTACAGCGAAACGCGTCTGATAGAAATGAATTTTAAATACGCTCGCAAAGGACGATATGACTTGACTTCTGCAAGGCGTCCGATACAGTTCTCCACAGTCGTTTAATGGTCAAAGTAAGAGCATATGGACTATCAGCTCAATTGTGTGATTGGATTGAAGAGTTACTATATAACAGAACGCAGCATGTCATTCTCAATGGAGAGAAGTCTTCGAAAGTAAGAGTGATTTCAGGCGTCCCGCAGGGGAGTGTCATAGGACCGTTGCTGTTCACAATGTACATAAATGACTTTTTGGATGACATCGGAAGTTCAGTGAGGCTTTTTGCGGATGATGCTGTGGTATATCGATTGGTTGTAACAATGGAAAATTGTACTGAAATGCAAGAGGATCTGCAGTGAATTGACGCATGGTGCAGGGAATGGCAATTGAATCTCAATGTAGACAAGTGTAATGTGCTGCGCATACATACAAAGAAAGATCCCTTATCATTTAGCGACAATACAATAGGTCAGCAACTGAGAGCAGCAGATGCCAGACTGAGATTCATTGGAAGAATCCTAAGGAAATGCAAACCGAAAACAAAGGAAGTAGGTTACAGTACACTTGTTCGCCCACTGCTTGGATACTGCTCAGCAGTGTGGGATCCGTACCAGATTGATAGAAGAGATAGAGAAGATCCAACGGAGAGCAGCGCGCTTCGTTACAGGATCATTTAGTAATCGCGAAAGCGTTACGGAGATGATAGATAAACTCCAGTGGAAGACTCTGCAGGAGAGACGCTCAGTAGCTCGGTACGGGCTTTTGTTAATTATTCGAGAACATACCTTCACCTGGGAGTCAGGCAGTATATTGCTCCCTCCTACGTATATCTCGCGAAGGGACGATGAAGATAAAATCAGATAGATTAGAGCCCAGTCAGAGGCATACCGACAATCCTTCTTTCCATGAACAATACAGGACTGGAATAGAAGGGAGAACCGATAGAGGTACTCAGGGTACCCTCCGCCACACACCGTCTGGTGGCTTGCGGAGTATGGATGTACATGTAGACGTAGATATGCAGTATACACTGCTTGTGAACTGCTGATCTGAAGTAACGTCCGCCGCGCGCAGTGTTGTATCCTGGGCAACGTAGAGATGTACAGAGATTGACTTGGCGCGTTTAGCTACACATTACGACGAGCCGTTGGGGAGACCCCTGTCTGGGGAGGAGGTCGTCCCCACTGCGCTGTCGGAGCGGAAGCCAACAGGTCGCCGTCGGTGTGAGAGGGAGCCTAATTACGAGACGCCAATTACACGCCTCCGCTGTTCTCAGCCGGGGTCGGGGCGTCTGAGCGCGCCTCGACGCTTCCCGCCTGGGGGCGGGGGGGGGGGGGGGGGGGGGGAGGTGTCTCGAGGTCTGCTCCCACACAGCCACAGGCGGCACTCCACGCACACCACACGAGTGTGGGCCTTGCCAGCGAAATGTGAAGCTCCGGTAAGTCCCCACTAGCGAGTGTGAGCCTCAGACGATGGTGCTCGCTTCTGCTACATATAGGCACACCGGGCACAAAAATGAGCAATCCCTGCAGGAATCTCGTAATGCCGATTTACGCCAAGGGCACAGGATACCTTTTCGGTCCCAAATTTCGTGAAAGCCAGCACCTACTCATTTGACACACTACATGTTTTGCAAATGTTTTACAGTTTTATAGCTTATCACAGTAAACGAATTTCTTTCCATATTTTCTACACAAGCTGCAAGCATCTTGAAAAATTATGATGTATTTTATTCTCGAATCAGAAACATACAAGCCCGCATCTCGTGGTCGTGCGGTAGCGTTCTCGCTTCCCGCGCCCGGGTTCCCGGGTTCGATTCCCGGCGGGGTCAGGGATTTTCTCTGCCTCGTGATGGCTGGGTGTTGTGTGTTGTCCTTAGATTAGTTAGGTTTAAGTCGTTCTACGTTCTAGGGGACTGATGACCATAGATGTTAAGTCCTATAGTGCTCAGAGCCACAGAAACATACAAATTTACTGTAGCCATACACATCAATTTACACTCCTGGAAATTGAAATAAGAACACCGTGAATTCATTGTCCAAGGAAGGGGAAACTTGATTGACACATTCCTGGGGTCAGATACATCACATGATCACACTGACAGAACCACAGGCACATAGACACAGGCAACAGAGCATGCACAATGTCGGCACTAATACAGTGTATATCCACCTTTCTCCCATGGAGACGATCGTAGAGATGGTGGATGTAGTCCTGTGGAACGGCTTGCCATGCCATTTCCACCTGGCGCCTCAGTTGGACCAGCGTTCGTGCTGGACGTGCAGACCGCATGAGACGACGCTTCATCCAGTCCCAAACATGCTCAATGGGGGACAGATCTGGAGATCTTGCTGGCCAGGATAGTTGACTTACACCTTCTAGAGCACGTTGGGTGGCACGAGATACATGCGGACGTGCATTGTCCTGTTGGAACAGCAAGTTCCCTTGCCGGTCTAGGAATGGTAGAACGATGGGTTCGATGACGGTTTGGATGTACCGTGCACTATTCAGTGTCCCCTCAACGATCACCAGAGGTATACGGCCAGTGTAGGAGATCGCTCCCCACACCATGATGCCGGGTGTTGGCCCTGTGTGCCTCGGTCGTATGCAGTCCTGATTGTGGCGCTCACCTGAACGGCGCCAAACACGCATACGACCATCATTGGCACCAAGGCAGAAGCGACTCTCATCGCTGAAGACGACACGTCTCCATTCGTCCTTCCATTCACGCTTGTCGCAACACCACTGGAGGTGGGCTGCACGATTTTGGGGCGTGAGCGGAAGACGGCCTAACGGTGTGCGGGACCGTAGCCCAGCTTCATGGAGACGGTTGCGAATGGTCCTCGCCGATACCCCAGGAGCAACAGTGTCCCTAATTTTGCTGGGAAGTGGCGGTGCGGTCCCCTACGGCACTGCGTAGGATCCTATGGTCTTGGCGTCCATCCGTGCGTCGCTGCGGTCCGGTCCCAGGTCGACGGGCACGTGCACCTTCCGCCGACCACTGGCGACAACATCGATGTACTGTGGAGACCTCACGCCCCACGTGTTGAGCAATTCGGCGGTACGTCCACCCGGCCTCCGGCATGCCCACTATACGCCCTCGCTCTAAGTCCGTCAACTGCACATACGGTTCACGTCCACGCTGTCGCGGCATGCTACCAGTGTTAAAGACTGCGATGGAGCTCCGTATGCCACAGCAAACTGGCTGACACTGACGGCGGCGTTGCACAAATGCTGTGCAGCTATCGCCATTCGACGGCCAACACCGCGGCTCCTGCTGTGTCCGCTGTGCCGTGCGTGTGATCATTGCTTGTACAGCCCTCTCGCAGTGTCCGGAGCAAGTATGGAGGGTCTGACACACCGGTGTCAATGTGTTCTTTTTCCATTTCCAGGAGTGTATATATGCCCAGTACTTTGCAACCTCCAAGGCTCCTGGAGTGGTTTGCAGTAGATCAATCTTCGTGCAGGGTTTAGGACACAAGAGGTACTGGAGCATGTGGCTTGTGGTTTGTTCTTGTCTACAATCACAGGACGTATCTTCTGTTATGAAGCCCCCTCTCTTCAGGTTGTTTCTGGATCGTCCAGCTCCTGATCGTAATCTGCTTAAAGATTTCCACACCAGGCAGATCTCGTTGTGTCCAGGTGGTAGTTCTTCAGCTTCTGGCGTCTGCAGCTGAGGCGTCGACTTCTTCCATAACTCCAGCCTTGCCTTCTCTGGTGAACTGGTTATGTTCTCGAGAAGCTCTTTCGCGATCTCAGCCGTTGATGTGGTGGATTATGTCCGTGCAGTGGATGAACACTGTCCTGTTCCACTTTCAGTCTCTCCTTTTTGGCAGTCACTGTTCTGCGTATCCATGGCGGCGCTATTTCAGCCAGGCAGTAGAGCTTATCAGTTGGGGTAGGTCTTAAGCAACCTGTGATCAACCTGCAGGTTCCGTTGAGAGCAAAGAGATGACCTGTACCAGACTGGGGAAGCATATTCAGCAGTAGAAAAGCACAGTTCCTTTGCAGAACAGCGAGTAATTTGTGGATGTGATCCCTACTGTGTCCCCGCTAGTTTGCGAGTTAGGTTGTTTCGAGCGGAGATTTTCATTTTGGTTTTCTTGCAGTGAGTTTTGAATGTCAGAGTTCTGTCGAGAGTGACTCCCAAGTATTTAGGTGCGTGATGATGCTGGAGTTGGATGCCTAACCATGCTATATGTATCTCACGATTAGCCTCCCTGTTCCTTAAATGAAAGGCACACGCTTGTGTCTTCAAAGGGTTTGATCTGAGTTGGTTCCGATTGTAGTAGCTTGACAGTGTTCTAAGTGCTGCTGTCCGGTTTCTTTCCACTCTTTCAAAGCATGAGCTCTGCGCAGCAAGGGCTAGGTCATCTGCATATAAGAATCTCCTTGTGCCTGGTGTCAATGGCTGGTCGTTGGTATAGATGATGAAGAGAAATGGAGCCAAGACGCTTCTCTGGCGGTTGATCCTTTCACACCAGAAACATCATCTTGGTTCTTTTCAGGACCACAGTTGACCATCATATCGATGAATGTAGAAGGTATGATGTATTGAAGCATACGAAATACTATGATTACAAAATGGATCTACGAGATTTCCTAAATTCCCTCTTCAAAGATAAGCACCATTTAATCCAATAATACACATGTGAAGGAGACCTTATATGTACCGATGGAGGTGGCGCATTCGGGAGGTGGACGGTTCAAGCCCGCGTCCGGCCATCCTGATTTAGGTTTCCCGTGATTTCCCTAAACTGCTTCGGGCAAGTGCCGTGGTGATTTCTTTAAAAGGGCACGGCCGAATTCCTTCCCCATCCTTCCCTAATCCGATGGATCCAATGACCTCGCTCTTTGGTACCCTCCCCCGAATCAACCAACCGACCTTATATTTATAAGATATGTATGACATGTTGGCTGAGATCCTAGAGCTATTTAAATCCGGCATTGTTCGTAGTAACGAAGATAGTAGTTATTATATCTTACATTTTAATTTTTAGAATATTTTTCGTAATTAAAAATTTTATTTCTCAATAATTGAACATGCAATAAGTTTACTTGTATGAAATAGATACGGACAATTGCAAGTTAAAAAAAGAAAATTGGTGCAATGCTTTATAAACTTACGGAGATATGTGTTCCTAAATTCTGAAAAGTAAATTTCGAATTTAGGTTAGTCATATTGAAATGTACTTTGGAACATTACTGAAGCATAGTCTTAATCTTGCTGCGTTTCTTCGAGTTTTTTCTTGCCATTCTCTTCAGTAATTATTGCTTCATTTTTGAAATTATATATGTATTAATTACATCTATGTCCACATACTTAAGCAAAAATAACTATTAAATTCTTTTTGTTGCTTCAGATTACTGGGGAGATAAATAAACATAAATGAATATGGAATTACTTGCCAGAAATAGTATGTGATTAACAAAAGATTTCTACGTTTAAGTCATCATTATGTGAAAAATTCTGGGGATATTCTGATACAAATTCGTGCTCAATTATTGACCACCAGATCATCTTCTTCGATAAAGTGACGAAATGTAAACAATATGATGATGTAGGTTGCCTGGAACTTGCTGAACAACAAACTTGTAGGAAATGATCAGAATCCACTAGAAACAACATTACTATAAAAATTACGCATCCCTTCAAAACGGATACATTGGTTCCTCTCAGAAGTGTCGACTACTTTGTTTGCAAATTACTTAGCCTTAAATTTTCTTGTTGTCAAGCTTGGTTAGTATTTATTGCACGATAATGAACATCTAGACACAAAAAGGTCTGTAGCACTTAGGCAAAAACTTTCAGTAGAACATAAACAAAACATATCACCAAAGCGAAAGTAAACAAGAGCAACGATGTTCATTTACAGATGCCGAAAAACAGCACTGTAACCAACATATACACTACATCCCAAACAGAATCAAATTTTTACTCTGAAGCGGAGTGTGTGCTGATATGACACTCCCTGGTTGATTAAAACTGTGTACCGGACCGAGACTCGAACTCGGGACCTTTGGCTTTTGGGGGCAAAGGTCAAAGCCAAAGGTCCCGAGTTCCTGTCTCAGCGCGGCACACAGTTTTCATCTGTCAGCGAGTTTTATATTCCAAACAGAAACGTTCGAAGTAAAAATCTCCACTTGTTTTGCGACATCATCAGCAACAACCCGAAGACTTGGGTTCACTGTCATCCATCATCCTCCATACAGTCCCAACTTGACAACATCTGATTTTCATCTGTTACCCAAACTTCAAGAACAACTTCGATGACTTCACTTTGATAGTGATGAAGCGATGCAAGCAGAGGTGAAGTTGTGGTTCCGTCAGCGAAGTCAAAGATTCTACAGTGAGGATATCGACAAACCGCTCGACCCTTGGGAGAAATGTGTTCTTTGCCACGGTAATTATGGTGAGAAATAAATTTTTAGACATAGAGAACAGAGATGTAGAATGTTAATAACGTTTGTTTTACATAAAAAGCTTTAACAGTTTCCGCATAAAAATTCGGAGCCATTGTTTTTCACCATACCATAGAACTTGGAATGTTGCACTTGAATTGTAATTAAAATATTGTTATTAAACTATGATTTTATCGATACTGGATGAGACGTCGTGGTCGTGAATGTCAATGTTAAAAAATATATCGGCTCAACCACTTGCTTATAGTGCAAAACACTAAGAGTGACGCGTTTCGGAAGTCAAGCTTCCATCATCAGAATAATAAAAAGTAAAAGAACCTGTTAAAGCTCGCTAAAATGGAACATGCACTTCCGAAACGCGTCAATCTTAGTGTTTTACACTATAAACAAGTAGTTGGTCCGGTATATTTTTTAACATTGTTATTAAAATTTCTTTACGTGTAATTGTAATCTCCTATTCGTTTCGGCACTCGTATTGTACAGTTACCAAATTCCGGAATGGCTGTTGGCTGCGTTAGACCTGCTCCTTCAAACAGATTTTCTATGAGATTACGATCGTGTGATTTAGCGGGCCAGTCGAAGAATGCTGTTCCAACCACGGACATATGTATGTAACCTTGTGAATACGACTGTTGTCTTCTTGAAAGACAGGAACGTCGAAGCATACTCATAGTAAAGACATAGAGGGAAAGCCGTGACTTGCTCACCAAGAACGTTAAACTTTCAAGTCATGTTCGCGGTATTAGTGGGTCCAAGTCATGGTCCGAAAAGGCACCTCGAATAAATCACAGGGCCACCGCTGGCCTGAACTACACCCACCATACATTGCTGGGTAAATGCCTTACAGGGTCTTCAGCTCACGCCACCTCGTGTTGTTACTCGAATCACCAAACTACCGGGTGGTTATAAGCAACGTGCAGCTATTCACAGAGCTCCAAGCGTGGGCTGCAGCGGCAGCTAAAAGTTTTAATTTATTAACAGCAGTAACAAGACTCTTCAATAAATTCATATAGGTACAGTTAAGGGTAACAGTTTTTACTATGTTTCATTGTATCTTCCCAATTGCACAGTATGCTGCATGAAAACCAACAAGCTAGATAGACAATCAAATGCGTTAACGCGAAAACGATTTGCGCTAGGAGAAAAAATAGTTCCAATTTTGGTCACCATTTGTAGATCAGGCGCTGTGAATGTGGGCAAGGCGTATGGCAATGTTTCCGCACGTAATGGATTAGAAACGAGACGTGGGCAGAGAAGGACAAACATTTTTATTATTATTCATCTCAGTACCAGAGACTTCGACGAGATACAGTATAGCGCCAGATTTGTACCTAGTGGTCAGAAACTGGAATTAATTATTACAACGTAAATTGGTTTTGCATTAACGCATTAGCACATCTACGAAGTTTAGCTGCCAAACGATAACTGTAGCCCACAGTGAATCTCCTTGAACAGCTGCGCCGTCATTATAACCATCCGGTACATGCCTCCAGCTAGGGATCGGAAAAAACCGATTGGTTAAAACGAATATCGGTAATTAAGTTCTAAATAACCGTTATTTTTTACTAGTAACCGAGTAAAAAGGCCTAAATATTAATTAGCCATAGCAGGAGAGCTAAAATTTTTCGCTTTTAGATAAATCTTTTTTAAGAAACGAGCAATTTTTATTCGTAACATTTGCATTGACATGAAATATTGCGTTACTATAGAAAATGCTAAAAGCGATCAGCGCCGTTTTAGTATAATACCGACAGAAACTAGCACAAAACACTTGGCATAAGCATCGGTACAGCATTGCTGAAACAGTAATGTCTCTGTAGCCGTGTGTCGAGGGTTAAGGCAGGCATGAACGTGCGGTGTGCAATGTAGAGTAGGCGTGAGCAGAAATGTGTAGTGGTTACGGAGTTGGACTGAGAAGCGCACCAGCCGTCTTCAAACCTCCATTGTGCCAATTTTTTCGCTGTTCGCTTTATTCAAATTTGCGTCTGTGTCGTGGCATAAGGTCCGTTTGCAACAGCGACGTATAATGACACTTGATTCTGCAGAGCCGCGCGGGATTAGCCGAGCGGTCTGAGGCGCTGCTGTCATGGACTGTGCGGCTGGTTCGAGTCCTCCCTCGGGCATGGGTGTGTGTGTTTGTCCTTAGGATAATTTAGCTTAAGTAGTGTGTAAGCTTAGGGACTGATGACCTCAGCAGTTAAGTCCCATAAGATTCCACGCACATTTAAACATTCTGAATCTGCAGAACTACTCTATTGTCAGCCAGAAGCAAGTGGGTTTCGAATGGGAATCGCGAACGTTTGATGATAAGGCGACAAGTCAACTGCATCCTCTCAGGAAAACACGTTTGGTGTGTCATATAGTGCATTAGTGGCAGTACGTGTGTCGTATGACACGGTTATCTTATCGACGCATCTAATTTGTGCGAGTGGTAAGTGAGGGGCATATGCCTCCTCGTCTGATATAGGTGTTCGGATGAATGAGTCATCAGTCACAAGGGAATGATGAAAACATAATAGTTTGTCAGATAAACTGCAACAAATGAACGTAACAGTTTCACAATACCACAATTTATCTGTGCTCCATCAAAACATATGTTCTTAACGGTTTTGATGTTGTTTTCCGTTTTGGAAGCCTACAGTCTTCAATCCCTTTGTTGTAACACAGTTTACACCCGTTTGTTGTTTTCGTTTCTGTGAGATGTCTGTGTTACGGTAACGTACTGTTATCACATGACTCATATTCAATAACCAATGCGTGCCGGCCGCGGTGGCCGTGCGGTTCTGGCGCAGCAGTCCGGAACCGCGGAACTGCTACGGTCGCAGGATCGAATCCTGCCTCGGGCATGGGTGTGTGTGATGTCCTTAGGTTAGTTAGGTTTAAGTAATTCTAAGTTCTAGGGGACTTATGACCTAAGATGTTGAGTCCCATAGTGCTCAGAGCCATTTGAACCATTTTTTTTAACCAGTGCGTACTATGAGAACTGCCTGGACTACAGAAAGTGAATATTTCAATGACCGAACGGATAGTTCATAATGTCCGGAAAAAAAAAATGACACAACGAAGACTGGAACACAGCTCACTCGGGTAGCAGTCCATCACGGTCACCACTTACCCAAGACGCCGTTGCTGTTACAGCCTGCTCTGCAGTGCTCTTGTTTTTCTTTGGCCGTTCAGTGTTTCTATATTACTTTTTTTTTCACAGTCTCGTATACCTATTTCCTGTTTTCTTGCTTGATCTGTGTTCAGTTTTTGACTGCGCCGTCTTACCACTAAATCTGAGTGAGGATGCGATGGGGAGTTCAGCTGACGACTGAGACGGCGCATCGCATGCAAATATCGTAAATACATCAACGAAATTTCCGACATTTTTTTTTTGTTCGAATTAAGCCAAAGTTATAATAATGTCCATTGATGGACGTACACTCCTGGAAATGGAAAAAGAACACATTGACACCGGTGTGTCAGACCCATCATACTTGCTCCGGACACTGCGAGAGGGCTGTACAAGCAATGATCACACGCACGGCACAGCGGACACACCAGGAACCGCAGTGTTGGCCGTCGAATGGCGCTAGCTGCGCAGCATTTGTGCACCGCCGCCGTCAGTGTCAGCCAGTTTGCCGTGGCATACGGAGCTCCATCGCAGTCTTTAACACTGGTAGCATGCCGCGACAGCGTGGACGTGAACTGTATGTGCAGTTGACGGACTTTGAGCGAGGGCGTATAGTGGGCATGTGGGAGGCCGGGTGGACGTACCGCCGAATTGCTCAACACGTGGGGCGTGAGGTCTCCACAGTACATCGATGTTGTCGCCAGTGGTCGGCGGAAGCTACACGTGCCCGTCGACCTGGGACCAGACCGCAGCGACGCACGGATGGACGCCAAGACCGTAGGATCCTACGCCACTTCCCAGCAAATTAGGGAAACTGTTGCTCCTGGGGTATCGGCGAGGACCATTCGCAACCGTCTCCATGAAGCTGGGCTACGGTCCCGCACACCTTTAGGCCGTCGTCCGCTCACGCCCCAACATCGTGCAGCCCGCCTCCAGTGGTGTCGCAACAGGCGTGAATGGAGGGACGCATGGAGACGTGTCGTCTTCAGCGATGAGAGTCGCTTCTGCCTTGGTGCCAATGATGGTCGTATGCATGTTTGGCGCCGTGCAGGTGAGCGCCACAATCAGGACTGCATACGACCGAGACACACAGGGCCAACACCCGGCGTCATGGTGTGGGGAGCGATCTCCTACACTGGCCGTACACCTCTGGTGATCGTCGAGGGGACACTGAATAGTGCACGGTACATCCAAACCGTCATCGAACCCATCGTTCTACCATTCCTAGACCGGCAAGGGAACTTGCCGTTCCAACAGGACAATGGACGTCCCCATGTATCCCGTGCCACCCAACGTGCTCTAGAAGGTGTAAGTCAACTACCCTGGCCAGCAAGATCTCCAGATCTGTCCTCCATTGAGCATGTTTGGGACTGGATGAAGCGTCGTCTCACGCGGTCTGCACGTCCAGCACGAACGCTGGTCCAACTGAGGCGCCAGGTGGAAATGGCATGGCAAGCCGTACCACAGGACTACATCCAGCATCTGTACGATCGTCTCCATGGGAGAATAGCAGCCTGCATTGCTGCGAAAGGTGGATATACACTGTACTAGTGCCGACATTGTGCATGCTCTGTTGCCTGTGTCTATGTGCCTGTGGTTCTGTCAGTGTGATCATGTGATGTATCTGACCCCAGGAATGCGTCAATAAAGTTTCCCCTTCCTGGGACAATGAATTCACGGTGTTCTTATTTCAATTTCCAGGAGTGTATTTTCCCTTCAACAAAAGTTAACGGGCACTCTCTGAGAGGAATGAAAGTCGCACAATTTCACATCGAGGGGCGCGAACAAACACGCAACTCCGATTTCCACACTGATTAGAAAATGTACGTTTCAAAGAAGATCTAGTTAATTTTCTATTACATTATTGGGCGCCCGACCAAGTAGCTTTTATTGGTTGTTGTTGTTGTTGCGGTCTTCAGTCCTGAGACTGGTTTAATGCAGCTCTCCGTGTTACACTATCCTGTGCAAGCTTCTTCATCTTCCAGTACCTACTGCAATCTACATCCTTCTGCATCTGCTTAGTCTATTCATCTCTTGGCCTCCCTCTACGATTTTTACCCTCCACGCTGCCCTCCAATACCAAATTGGTGATCCCTTGATGCCTCAGGACATGTACTACCAACCGATCCCTTCTTCTTGTCAAGTTGTGCCACAAACTTCTCTTCTCCCCAATCCTATTCAATACTTCCTCATTAGTTATGTAATCTACCCATCTAATCTTCAGCATTCTTCTGTAGAACCACATTTCGAAAGCTTCTATTCTCTTCTTGTCCAAACTATTTATCGTCCATGTTTCACTTCCATACATGGATACACTCCATACAAATACTTTTAGAAATGAGTTCCTGAACCTTAAATCTATACTCGATGTTAACAAATTTCTCTTTTTCAGAAACGCTTTCCTTGCCATTGCCAGTCTACATTTTATATCCTCTCTACTTCGACTATCATCAGTTATTTTTCTCCCCAAATAGCAAAACTTCTTTACTACTTTAAGTGTCTCATTTCCTAATCTAATTCCTTCAGCATCACCCGACTTAAATCGACTACATTCCATTATCCTCGTTTTGCTTTTGTTGATGTTCATCTTATATCCTTCTTTCACGACACTGTCCATTCCGTTCAACTGCTCTTCCAAGTCCTTTCCAGTCTGTGACATCGGCGAACCTCAAAGTTTTTATTTCTTCACCGTGAATTTTAATACCTACTCCGAATTTTTCTTTTGTTTCCTTTACTGCTTGCTCAATATACAGATTGAATAACACCGGGGAGAGGCTACAAACCTGTCTTACTCCCATCCCGACCACTGCTTCCCTTTCATGTCCCTCGACTCTTATAACTGCCATCTGGTTTCTGTACAAATTGTAAATAGCCTTTCGCTCCCTGTATTTTACCCCTGCCACCTTCAGAATCTGAAAGAGAGTATTCCAGTCAACATTGTCAAAAGCTTTCTCTAAGTCTACAAATGGTAGAAACGTAGGTTTACCTTTCCTTAATCTTTCCTCTAAGATAAGTCGTAGGGTCAGTATTGCCTCACGTGTTCCAGTGTTTCTACGGAATCCAAACTGATCTTCCCCGAGGTCGGCTTCTACTAGTTTTTCGATTCGTCTGTAAAGAATTCGTGTTAGTATTTTGCAGCTGTGGCTTATTAAACTGATTGTTCGGTAATTTTCACATCTGTCAACACCTGCTTTCTTTGGGATTGGAATTATTATATTCTTCTTGAAGTCTGAGGGTATTTCGCCTGTTTCAAACATCTTGCTCACCAGATGGTAGAGTTTTCTCAGGACTGGCTCTCCCAAGGCCGTCAGTAGTTCCAATGGAATATTGTCTACTGTGGGGGCCTTGATTTGACTCAGGTCTTTCAGTGCTCTGTCAAACTCTTCACGCAATATCATATCTCCCATTTCATCTTCATCTGCATCCTCTTCCACTTCCATAATATTATCCTCAAGTGCATCGCTCTTGTATAGACCCTCTATATACTCCTTCCACCTTTCTGCTTTCCCTTCTTTGCTTAGAACTGGGTTTCCATCTGAGGTCTTGATGTTCATACAAGTGGTTCTCTTATCTCCAAAGGTCTCTCTGATTTTTCTGTAGGCACTATCTGTCTTACCCCTAGTGAGATAAGCCTCTACATCCTTACATTTGTCATCTAGCCATCCCTGCTCAGCCATTTTGCACTCCCTGTCGATCTCATTTTTGAGACATCTGTATTCCTTTTTGCCTGCTTCATTTACTGCATTTTTATATTTTCTCCTTTCATCAATTAAATTCAATATTTCCTCTGTTACCCAAGGATTTCTTCTAGCCCTCGTCTTTTTACCTACTTGATCCTCTGCTGCCTTCACTACTTCATCCCTCAAAGCTACCCATTCTTCTTCTACTGTAATTCTCTCCCCCATTCCTGTCAATTGTTCCCTTATGCTCTCCCTAAAACTCTTTACAACCTTTTATTGGTTACAGAACCAATTATGTTAACTATGATAATTACTACAAATATGTTTTACGCAATGGCCATCAGAAAGAACGCACGATCGATCTTTAAGCTGTCCAGCGCTCGCAGAAGCCGACATAAAAATCGTTTACCGCGTCTGTCGTATCGATTACGACGCGGATATAACAGTTGCATCCTCCGACACTGACGTGACCGTCAATATGCCCCCAGCAAGAGAGTTACAGGTAATCGTTAAGGTTCACATACCAGTGGAAGTCTGTGTTGGCAATAAACAGCGCTTTATTACCGTCAGTAAACTGTATGAAACGTTGGGCACTCGAATGAGGACAGCGCTGTCGGCTTTCCATGAGTTTACTCGGTGGGACTGGAATCCTCCTTTTTCCAAGAATGGGAAGAGCCAATTATTACAAACCTCATCAGCGTAGGTTGATAAAAAAGTTCATTAAACCAACAAGGGAAGGCTACGACGTTTGGAACGCGGATTTACTGCAAACTTCGTACACTCGTAGTACTCCATGAGGACTACAAAATGTGCAAGCAGCAGCGCCTACTTCTCAGGCGTTACTGAGAAAATCGCAAGATAATTTCGGTCGTCGGATATACACCTGTGGGTGGCCATTTTAACCATGAAGCGGCTGCAGCCAAGTGGTGACGGCACGGTAGCACAGCGTGTTCGGTCAGCGCATTAGCTTCCCTTTCTGATGAAAGAAACTGCGCGAAGGGAGGAACGAACAAATTGAACAGGTGTCATCGGACTCCGCCCTGAACAAATTCAGCGAAAAATGTATTAAAAAAAAAAGAAGAAGTGTATGGCGCTCAAGCCGCTGGATCGAGTTCCGTTCTTCAGTTTTTTTATTTTCAGCACAGTCATTTTCCTTACTATTTGTATTACAATTGATATAATGGAAAAATACGTGTAACTTTCATTAAATTTACAATGTTATTTGGCAGTCTACTAATTTTTATTATCACAAATAATATAATATTCATAACTATAGATTAGCAAACGATCAAACGCATGAACTGATACCCCAGATCACGTAAGAAACATATTGCCCGATCGCTTGGTCTAGCAGGCAACCCTTGTCAGGGAACGGCCACCAGGCGGCAACAGCGTCGCACCCTTACTTGTGGAATCAACCACTAGAGGGCACTCCGTGCTGTGAAATATGTGGCAACATCGGCCGAACGCGTGCAGCTCTCCACCGTTTGGCGTCTGTGAAGTACAGCTTATCTGACATACCGGTGGTAGTGGATCGAGTCGTCATGCCGAGGGCCTGCGAGTGTATCAACTGTGGAAGGAGTAGACGGACAAATCCTGAACTAAAAATGTTCAGATTTCCCGTCAAAGATAAAGAAATGTTACGCGAGTGGCTTTTAAATTCAGGGAAATCAATAAATTAGTTACGAGTAAGAATTAATCAAGAGCCCTAAGCATTCGATCCTATCTACATTTTGTCGATCTTATATTCTGATATAACGTGGCAGCCCTTCCTGTACAAGAATCATGTCATACAATTTTGAAATGAAATCTTTATTGCGAGTTGGACTTTTTTAAACTGTTTATTCACTTCACAATCGTAATTTTGGCTGTAGAGGCATTTTTGTGTGCAATGTGAAAACTGAAACCAATATAAGATATGGATAACAAAATGAAAAGCATAGTGTGGCAACATTTGGTAAACAATATACAGGGAGTTTAAATGACCGGTATATTTGAAACGGCAATACAAACTAAACGAGCAGCGATAGAAATACACCGTTTCTTGCAATATGCTTGGGACAACAGTACATTTGCAGGCAGACAAACTTTCGAAATTACAGTAGTTACAATTGTCAACAACAGATGGCGCTGCGGTCTGGAAAACTCTATAGTACTATATTTCCCACATATCCACCATGTGTAGCAATAATATGGCGTAGTCTCTGAATGAAATTACCCGAAACCTTTGACAACGTGTCTGGCGGAATGGCTCCACATGCAGATGAGATGTACTGCTTCAGCTGTTCAATTGTTTCTGGATTCTGGCGGTACACTTGGTCTTTCAAGTGTCCCCACAAAAAGAGGTCACAGGGGTTCATGTCTGGCGAATAGGGAGGCCAATCCACGCCGCCTCCTGTATGTTTCGGATAGCCCAAAGCAATCACACGATCATCGAAATATTCATTCAGGAAATTAAAGACGTCAGGCCGTGCGATGTGGCCGGGTACCGGTTCGCAGTGTCGTCTAAGGTAGTTTGTACCGCCACAAATTCACGAAGAATGTGCAGATAGCGTGATGCAGTAATCCTTTCGGATCTGAAAAATGATTCCTTTGGAAGAAATGGCGGCCCAGACCAGTACTTTTTGAGGATGCAGGGAAGATGGGACTGCAACATGGGGCTTTTCGCTTCCCATATGCGCCAGTTCTGTTTATTGACGAAGCCGTGCAGGTAAAAATAAGCTTCATCAGGAAACCAAATGCTGCCCACATGCATATCGCCCTCATCAATCCTGTGCACTATATCGTTAGCGAATGTCTCTCGTGCAGCAATGGTAGCGGCGCTGAGGGGTTGCAGCGTTTGAATTTTGTATGGATAGAGGTGTAAACTCTGGTGCATGAGACGATACGTGGACGTTGGCGTCATCTGGACCACAGCTGCAACATGGTGAACGGAAACCCGAGGCCGCTGTTGGATCACCTGCTGCACTAACTGCGCGTTGCCCTCTGTGGTTACTGAACGCGGTCGCCCTACCTTTCCAGCACGTTCATCCGTCACGTTCCCAGTCCGTCGAAATTTTTCAAACAAATCCTTTATTGTATCGCTTTCCGGTCCTTTGGTTACATTAAACCTCCGCTGAAAACTTCGTCTTGTTGCAACAACACTGTGTTCTAGGTGGTGGAATTCCAACACAAGAAAAATCCTCTGTTCTAAGGAATAAACCATGTTGTCCACAGCACACTTGCACGTTGTGAACAGCACACGCATACAGCAGAAAGTCGACGTACAGAATGATGCACCCACAGACTGCGTTGTCATCTACACTCCTGGAAATGGAAAAAAGAACACATTGACACCGGTGTGTCAGACCCACCATACTTGCTCCGGACACTGCGAGAGGGCTGTACAAGCAATGATCACACGCACGGCACAGCGGCCAAACCAGGAACCGCGGTGTTGGCCGTCGAATGGCGCTAGCTGCGCAGCATTTGTGCACCGCCGCCGTCAGTGTCAGCCAGTTTGCCGTGGCATACGGAGCTCCATCGCAGTCTTTAACACTGGTAGCATGCCGCGACAGCATGGACGTGAACCGTATGTGCAGTTGACGGACTTTGAGCGAGGGCGTATAGTGGGCATGCGGGAGGCCGGGTGGACGTACCGCCGAATTGCTCAACACGTGGGGCGTGACGTCTCCACAGTACATCGATGTTGTCGCCAGTGGTCGGCGGAAGGTGCACGTGCCCGTCGACCTGGGACCGGTCCGCAGCAACGCACGGATGCACGCCAAGACCGTACGATCCTACGCAGTGCCGTAGGGGACCGCACCGCCACTTCCCAGCAAATTAGGGACACTGTTGCTCCTGGGGTATCGGCGAGGACCATTCGCAACCGTCTCCATGAAGCTGGGCTACGGTCCCGCACATCGTTAGGCCGTCTTCTGCTCACGCCCCAACATCGTGCAGCCCGCCTCCAGTTGTGTCGCGACAGGCGTGAATGGAGGGACGAATGGAGACATGTCGTCTTCAGCGATGAGAGTCGCTTCTGCCTTGGTGCCAATGATGGTCGTATGCTTGTTTGGCGCCGTGTAGGTGAGCGCCGCAATCAGGACTGCATACGACCGAGGCACACAGGGTCAACACCAGGCATCATGGTGTGGGGAGTGATCTCCTACACTGGCCGTACACCTCTGGTGATCGTAGAGGGGACACTGAATAGTGCACGGTACATCCAAACCGTCATCGAACCCATCGTTCTACCATTCCTAGACCGGCAAGGGAACTTGCTGTTCCAACAGGACAATGCACGTCCGCATGTATCCCGTGCCACCCAACGTGCTCTAGAAGGTGTAAGTCAACTACCCTGGCCAGCAAGATCTCCGGATCTGTCCCCCATTGAGCATGTTTGGGACTGGATGAAGCGTCGTCTCACGCGGTCTGCACGTCCAGAACGAACGCTGGTCCAACTGAGGCGCCAGATGGAAATGGCATGGCAAGCCGTTCCACAGGACTACATCCAGCATCTCTACGATCGTCTTCATGGGAGAATAGCTGCCTGCATTGCTGCAAAAGTTGGATACACACTGTACTAGTGCCGACATTGTGCATGTTCTGTTGCCTGTGTCTACGTGCCTGTGGTTCTGTCAGTGTGATCATGTGATGTATCTGACCCCAGGAATGTGTCAATAAAGTTTCCCCTTCCTGGGACAATGTATTCACGGTGTTCTTATTTCAATTTCCAGGAGTGTATATCTTTCTCATCACTTGCAGCGCCATCTGTTGTTGAAAATTGTAACTACTGTTACTTCGAAAGTTTGCCCGCCTGAAAATGTACTGTTGTCCCAAGCATATTGCAACAAACGGTGTATTTCTATCACTGCTCGTTTAGTTTTTATTGCCGTTTCAAATATACCGGTCATTTTTGAAAGACCCTGTAAGAAGCATTACCTTACAAGACCTTTCCCTTGGCACTTGAAAATGGCTCTAGAGCTGAAATCGCAACAGTGAAATAAATGAATAATAGCCGTTATCTAACTGCTAGGTCATCGGTGCCTCTAAATCCTGGTATATACTAGAGCGAACGAGGTGAACGAGTGATTACACTGCTGCAAACGAGTATTCATAGCACTATCATTCGTTTATACTTGTGAACAAGCGTTTATACTGGAATGAAGGGAGGAGAATAGAAGAGAACGAGCATAACATGCAAACTATAGACGCTGCCTATTTTAATTTTTTTTTATCTGTGCACTAATAATCCTCACACAGCTTCCACTTGAAAACAACACTACTTATAGTAACAGGTCTGCGCGAATGAGGATATCCCCAGTGATAACTGTGTTGCAGATAAAAGCGTACGTCTGTTGCGAATATTTGCGGGTTATCTTTAAACTGTACAAAGTAAATTTTTAACATAATTATGGTTTGCCGTCTCTGGCTCTTCAAAGTTGATACCGCCAAAATATGCTCCGGAAACCCGCTTTCACTTGTATATTACCGCGTTTGCAGCCCCCTTTCAACAACAATCCAAAATTCATCGTTTTGTGCCACTCTTATATCATTTACGATAAGTTACATGTGAAGCAAAAGAATTTAAATTTGAAATGACTGTCACTGAAATATGTCCAGCCTTAATTCGCATCATAACCAAGTGCGCATTTTGAAAAGTCTATAGTATTAACCTGCACATGGACATCTTTTTTACCACCATAATCCGTTATCAGAAGAGCTGTATAGCAAAGAGGAAATAGGCGGCATGGACGGCGAGTGTAAAACCTATGCAACTGCAATACAGTCTGCATTTAAACAGTAACTCGCGAGAAATGTTTATGTGTTACTTTTCATTTATTTCATTTCGCATACCCGCCCATGAACCATGGACCTTGCCGTTGGTGGGGAGGCTTGCGTGCCTCAGAGATACAGATAGCCGTACCGTAGGTGCAACCACAATGGAGGGGTATCTGTTGAGAGGCCAGACAAACGTGTGGTTCCTGAAGAGGGGCAGCAGCCTTTTCAGTAGTTGCAGGGGCAACAGTCTGGATGATTGATCTGGCCTTGCAACAATAACCAAAACGGCCTTGATGTGCTAATACTGCGAACGGATGAAAGCAAGGGGAAACTACGGTCGTAATTTTTCCCCAGGGCATGCAGCTTTACTGTATGATTAAATAATGATGGCGTCCTCTTGGGTAAAATATTCCGGAGGTAAAATAGTCCCCCATTCGGATCTCCGGGCGGGGACTACTCAAGAGGATATCGTTATCAGGACAAAGAAAACTGGCGTTCTACGAATCGGAGCGTGGAATGTCAGATCCCTTAATTGGGCATGTAGGTTAGAAAATTTAAAAAAGGAAATGGATAGGTTAAAGTTAGATATAGTGGGAATCAGTGAAGTTCGGTGGCAGGAGGAACAAGACTTCTGGTCAGGTGATTACACGGTTATAAACACAAAATCAAATAGGGGTAATGCAGGAGTAGGTTTAATATTGAATAGGAAAATTGGAATGCCGGTAAGCTACTATGAACAGCATAGTGAACGCATCATTGTGGTCAAGATAGATACAAAGCCCACACCTACTACAGTAGTACAAGTTTATATATCAACTAGCTCTGCAGATGACGAAGAAATTAAAGAAATGTATGATCAAATAAAAGAAATTATTCAGATAGTAAAGGATGACGAAAATTTAATAGTCATGGGTGACTGGAATTCGGTAGTTGGAAAAGGGAGAGAAGGAAACGTAGTAGGTGAACATGGACTGAGGCAAAGAAATGAAAGAGGAAGCCGCCTGGTAGAATTTTGCACAGAGCACAACTTAATCATAGCTAATACTTGGTTCAAGAATCATAAAAGAAATCTGTATACATGGAAGAAGCCTGGAGATACTGACAGGTTTCAGATAGATTATATAATGGTAAGACAGAGATTTAGGAACCAGGTTTTAAATTGTAAGACATTTCCAGGGGCAGATGTGGACTCTGACCACAATTTATTGGTTATGACCTGGAGATTAAAACTAAAGAAACTGCAAAAAGGTGGGAATTTAAGGAGATGGTACATGGATAAACTAAAAGAACCAGAGGTTGTACAGTGTTTCAAGGAGAGCATAAGGGAGCAATTGACAGGAATGGGGGAAAGAAATACAGTAGAAGAAGAATGGGTAGCTTTGAGGGATGAAGTAGTGAAGGCAGCAGAGGATCAAGTAGGTAAAAAGACGAGGGCTAGAAGAAATCCTTGGGTAACAGAGGAAATATTGAATTTAATTGATGAAAGGAGAAAATATAAAAATACAGACGTCTGAAAAATGAGATCGACGGGAAGTGCAAAATGGCTAAGCAGGGATGGCTAGATGACAAATGTAAGGATGTAGAGGCTTATCTCACTAGGGGTAAGGTAGATACTGCCTACAGGAAAATTAAAGAGACCTTTGGAGAGAAGAGAACCACTTGTATGAACATCAAGAGCTCAGATGGAAACCCAGTTCTAAGCAAAGAAGGGAAAGCAGAAAGGTGGAAGGAGTATTTAGAGGGTCTATACAAGGGCGATGTACTTGAGGACAATATTATGGAAATCGAAGAGGATGTAGATGAAGATGAAGTGGGAGATACGATACTGCGTGAAGAGTTTGACAGAGCACTGAAAGACCTGAGTCTAATCAAGGCCCCCGGAGCAGACAACATTCCATTGGAACTACTGACGGCCTTGGGAGAGCCAGTCCCGACAAAACTCTACCATCTGGTGAGCAAGATGTATGAGACAGGCGAAATACCCTCAGACTTCAAGAAGAATATAATAATTCGAATCCCAAAGAAAGCAGGTGTTGACAGATGTGAAAATTACCAAACTATCAGTTTAATAAGTCAAAGCTGCAAAATACTAACGCGAATTCTTTACAGATGAATGGAAAAACTAGTAGAAGCTGACCTTGGGGAAGATCAGTTTGGATTCCGTAGAAATGTTGGAACACGTGAGGCAATAGTAACCTTACGACTTACCTTAGAAGCTAGATTAAGGAAGGGCAAACCTATGTTTCTAGCATTTGTATATTTAGAGAAAGCTTTTGACAATGTTGACTGGAATACTCTCTTTCAGATTCTGAAGGTAGCAGGGGTAAAATACAGGGAGCGAAAGGCTGTTTACAATTTGTACAGAAACCAGATGGCAGTTATAAGAGTCGAGGGACATGAAAGGGAAGCAGTGGTTGGAAAGAGAGTGAGACAGGGTTGTAGCCTCTCCTCGATGATATTCAATCTGTATATTGAGCAAGCAGTGAAGGAAACAAAAGAAAAATTCGGAGTAGGTATTAAAATCCATGGAGAAGAAATAAAAATGTTGAGGTTCGCCGATGACATCATAATTCTCTCAGAGACAGCAAAGGATTTAGAAGAGCAGTTGAACATAATTGATAGTGTCTTGAAAGGAGGATATAAGATGAACATCAACAAAAGCAAAACGAGGATAATGGAATGTAGTCAAGTTAAGTCGGGCAATGCTGAGGGAATTAGATTAGGAAATGAAACACTTAAAGTAGTAAAGGAGGTTTGCTATTTGGGGAGCAAAATAACTGATGACAGTCAAAGCAGAGAGGATATAAAATGTAGACTGGCAATGGCAAGGAAAGCGTTTCTGAAGAAGAGAAATTTGTTAACATCGAGTATAGATTTAAGTGTCAGGAAGTCATTTCTGAAAGTATTTGTATGGAGTGTAGCCATGTATGGAAGTGAAACATGGATGATAGTTTGGACAAGAAGAGAATATAAGCTTTCGAAATGTGGTGCTACAGAAAAATGCTGAAGATTAGATGGGTAGATCACATAACGAATGAGGAAGTATTGAATAGGATTGGGGAGAAGAGAAGTTTGTGGCACAACTTGACCAGAAGAAGTGATCGGTTGGTAGGACATGTTCTGAGGCGTGAAGGGATCGCCAATTTAGTATTGGAGGGCAGCGTGGAGGGTAAAAATCGTAGAGAGAGACCAAGAGATGACTACACTAAGCAGATTCAGAAGGATGTAGGTTGCAGTAGGTACCGGTAGATGAAAAAGCTTGCACAAGATAGAGTAACATGGAGAGCTGCATCAAACCAGTCTCAGGACTAAAGACCACAACTACAACAACATGATTGTGAGAAATAAACTTTACATAATCTACATTCTTAGATTGAAAACTCGGGGAAAACCACAGCCGATCATGAGCTACAGTCAGCAGTGTGACGAATGCATTTGGCGCGCAGCGCTCTAGCTGAACGCAAATCAGCGTCATTCACGTCGTCGAAGATACAGCGTTGCCAGTTCCGCGACGTGACAGGTCAGTTAGCATTGTAGCGTCGCCTGCGACATCTGTTGACCGACTGGAAAACTATTTTCACAGTTTCCTGTTCCGCCGTAAGGACGGTCAACCTGTTTCTTACATGATCTGGGAATATACTGAAAATGCATGCTCGTCCGAGTCTTCAAAACTGTTCGTTTTTAATCGAAAGACAACAAGAAATTGCTTCTCGGAAGACCCTATTAAAATACACTCGATACTGCATAACCGCGGGCCGCGGTGGCTGTGCAGTTCTGGCGCTGCAGTCCGGAACCGCGGGACTGCTACGGTCGCAGGTTCGAATCCTGCCTCGGGCATGGGTGTGTGTGATGTCCTTAGGTTAGTTAGGTTTAAGTAGTTCTAAGTTCTAGGGGCTGATGATCTAAGATGTTGGGTCCCATAGTGCTCAGAGCCATTTTTTTTTTTTTTTTTTGGATACTGCATAACCAATTATCGGCGCCGATTTTAAGGAAATACTGCTTTATGCGTGGTTTGCTTCCAAACTATCGTCTGAAAGAGAGGTTTTTGAAAATGTTAAGAAGGTTTGTTTTCCCACAGAAAACGTCAAAAGACCTTGCGTATGCGGTGCCGTTTAACTATGTTTTCCATGTTTTTACGAAAAATACCATCCTGCAACTTGTAATGTCGAAAGCGACGATTAATTGTACATCTTTCGACAGCCGTCTGTGCCGGTCAAAACTTGGAGGTAACAAGTTGTTTCGGGCTCCTTCCAGGTATAAAGGATTTTCAGTATGACTTTATGCATCTGGTCGTTTACTACTCAATAGTTATGATTATTACATTATTGTGCTAATAAAAATTAGTAGACTGCCAAATAACAATGTAACTTAAATAAAATTTCATCCGATTACACGTATTTTCCCCATTATATCAATTGTAATATAAATAATAAAAAATGACTGTGTTGAAAATAAAAATAAAGACAGACGAACAGAACTCGATCCAGCGATCCAGCGGCTTGAACGCCAAACACTTTTTTTTTTTAAAAAAAAAAGATTGTGTTCTGTATTATTGGTTTAATTTCTTCAGGGCGGATGTCCGATGAAATCCGTTTAGTTTGTTCCACGATCCGTTCGCTCAGTTTTTTTATTATAAAGGGTAACTTCCACTCTGACTGAACACGCTTTTCTTTATAAATAATGTACTTACTTTGTTTCAGACCTTGCAGATTTTTGTCTATGGAGTTCGAACAAGTAAAGCATGGGCTGCAAAATGAGAAAGGGCTTTTTTAAATATACGCCCACCGAGGCGGCACCACTCGGCTGCAACCACTTCATGGTTAAAATGGCCACGCACAGATATGTATTTGACGACCGAAGTTATCTCGCGATTTTCTCAGTAACGCCTGAGAAGTGGGCGCCACTGCTCACACATTTTGTTGTCCTCGTGGAGTACTACGAGCGTACGAAGTTTACAGCAAATCCGCGTTCCAAACGACGTGGCCTCCCCTTGTAAGTAAAGTACGAGAATGGTTTGAAAAGTTCTTGGAATCACCACGAGAGGTCAGCCCTAGCGCAACGAGTTGTTCACGTGATATTTGTTGGCCTGATGCCTGTAAACACGTGCCTCGTCATTGCTATTGGAACGGAGCTGTGGCGGTGACGTGGCTCTGTTGCTCCCACGTAGTGATTTGCGAAGATGGAAAAAATCGAGATTCGAGCAGTGTTCAGTACAGAAAGGTATGAAAACAAAGGACATTCATGCCGATGTCCAGAATACACTGGGGGACTCGGCTCCTTCATATTCAGCTGTTGCCAAGAAGAGAAATGAATTTAAATTTGGTCGAGAGAGCTTTGATGATGCTCCACGCAGTGGTCGGCCAAGATGCGTCACTAATCCAGAAATTATTGCAAAAGTACACAAAATGGTCATGGAGGATCGCTGGTTGAATTCACGCTTTCCAGATGTCACCTGAAAGGGAATACCACATTTTACCTGAAGAATCATGAATGGAAAAGTTATCCGCAAGATGGATGCCGTGACAAGACAATACGCGCGTGCACACATGTGCCGTCGCCCTGGCAAAATTACGCGACTAAGGTATGGATTATTGCCGCACCCGTCTTATTCACCTGACATGGCTCTGTCAGACTTCCATCTCTTCCCAAAACTGAAAATTTTTCTTGTTGGACGAAGATTCACTTCAAATAAATAATTGATAGCCGGAGTTGACAACTATTTTCCAGGGCTGGAGGAAACTCATTTTCGAGGTGGGATCAAGGCACTGGAACACTGTTGGATAAAGTGCATTAATCCACAAGGAGACTACATTGAAAGGAGAAAAGGTTTCAATGACGTAAGTACTTTTTTTTCTATTCCATTCCGAGAACTTTTCAAACCACCCGCGCACCTGAAGGAGAGTTGGAGAGTACGTTTAAAACAATTGAGGAACATGATTGTCCAGTTAACTGTTTTTTTTTAAAATCATAAGTGTCAACGAGGCAAGATTCGATATGTTTTTAAAAGCGTACGATATCTTTTAAAGCGACGACACATACCGAGTGCCAACAAAAAATGTTGACGGGTCAGCTCTGCCGCCTTGGAAACTCGAACTGTAGCAATATTAGCTTCGAACGACGCATGTTGCAAATATTTGGGTGCATGCGCGTATTGCTGTTCCAGCTTAACTCCACGACACTACACCCGGCTGGAAATAAGAAGACAACTAATTTTTGTTTAAATTGTTCGACGGCGAACAGCTACCCTCTTCGCTTCGTGACATTACCACCTAGGAAGACCAACGAATTGTTCCAGGTTAGAATTCTTCTTCTCTCTGCTGATATTGCTTTGTTTAGGTGAAACTTTTTGATTATTTTGTTTAACTTGAAAACAAAATTTAAGAACATTTAAAAATTCTTATAAATAACATCCGAACTTATTTAAAAATTATGTTCACGCATTGTCATGTATTAAAGCTGTAAAAATGTTTTATGCAAGTATATTTATGTAACAATATTTATAATTACTATTTTTTTTGGTTACAGACACAAATTGCAGCGATTACGAAAACGACGAGAAGTTTCCGGATGATGAAGGGGGAACTATTACCTATGTCTTTCTTTCGTCATATGTCTTTCTAAATAATTTTTTTAAATACTGAAACGTCGCCTTAGAAAATTTTATGAATTAATCTGCTGATAAACCTCTTACATTATTTGACTTTCAAACAGCTGAGCAAAACTGAACGTACCCAGACATTTCTCTCTTTACATAGTCTGATCATCACTAAACTGACACACAATATTTTCAGCGCAACGCAATCTGACTTTCAAAAATCCGTACGAAAGAATGGCCCTGACTAACAATAACCTATACCTTTCATGACTCACTTACCTCACAAAAATCTTCGTTACGCGAACTAGAACAATACAGCGAGCGCCAATACTGCCATCTAAATAAAAGATTCTAACTACTGAACGCACTAATTTCTGATAGGTATACTTAGCAAATGAAAGATTTTGATAGAGAACAAACAATGTATTTACCTTAATAGTGTTCAAAAGTCATTATATATATATATATATTAGTTCATGATAGCCAATCTTACAAATTTACTACCTCTCATGGGCACACGTCCAGATCATCCGCTTTCGAAACTCCACCATCTCTATCCACCACAGCTGGCGGCTCACCTCCAACTGCGCAGCGCTACGCTGTTAACATCCAACTGCCCAACACTACAATAGCAAAATTTCCAACAAAGCAAAGCAGCCAAATACTGCACACAGCACAATCATTGATTTTCATACGGAGCGCTACGTGGCGTTACCAGCATAAAAACCTAAACAGCCTACTTACAAAGCGTGTTAAACATAATTACATATTTTGGTATAATCAATAGTATTCCTTAGCCCGAGACTGAAAGAGCTGATGCTGTGACACGGATGCTTCCGCGCGTAGGCGCACTTGTCATATTAATCAAAATTAACAGATTCGGGAAACCGAGAACGCCGAAGCTTCATAAAATAATAGATATCTATAACAGCTACACGAGAAAGATTGTCTGCTGAGTATTTCGCAATGGAAAAGTGCTGAGCTGATGAAGTGATAAATGACACGTGACCGTGCACATACTCAGGCGCCGCGAAAAACGCAACGAATTACTTTCTTCATTAAATCACTGAAGTTAACTGTCACTTAGTCAAATTTCTGCTTTATTACTGTCATTTTACTCAGTGTATATGTTTCGCACGTTCATGCGTGAAATTGACGTATAATACCCTCCAACAAATTCAACTGACTACTTTTTTCCCTTTGTTTTTGTCACAATAAACGTATCAATCTTCATAATGGTTTTCCTTCTCATTATAAGGCATGTGTGGGCAGCTGCCGCTGCTACACCCACTGCAAATGCGTAAGCTGTGGTTCACTTCGTTTAGTAGCGATAGTACGAGGGTCGGTCAAAAAGTAATGCCTCCCATTTTTTTTCCACTTAAAAAAATTAAGTTAAGTGAAAAATTTGAATTTGGCGCCATTCCTCAAACCTTCTTCTGCAATCCACTGCAGTAGTAACTTTCTGTGTCAACAGGTGGCAGCACAGCAGAAGTTTGTAAGATGGCCGACATCGATGTTCGTTTGAGACAGCGTTGTCTGATTGAATTCTTGAATGCAGAAGGTGAAACGCCCATACGCATTCATGAAAGACTGAAGAAGGTGTATGGTGTTGTGACAGTGGATGTCAGCACTGTTAGACGATGGGTTCGTCGTTGTAAGGAAGCTGAAGGGCAAACACCGTTGACTGACGAAAAGCGGAGCGGCAGGCCGGTGAGTGCAGTGACTCCACACAACATTCAGCAAGTTGATGACATCATTCGTGGTGACCGTCGGGTGACTGCAGATGAAGTGTGTCGCATTATTTCTCTTAGTAAAGGCAGTGTGATCACGATTATTAAACAATTGGGGTACTCAAAAGTTTGTGCACGGTGGGTTCCAAGAATGTTAACCGATCAGAATAAAGAGGCAAGGAAAACAATAGCCTCCCAACACTTGCAGCGCTTCCGTTTGGAGGGAGATGAGTTTCTGAAAAAAATTGTGACCGGGGACGAAACATGGGTGCATTTTTTTGAACCCGAATCAAAGAGGCAGTCAATGGAGTGGCGTCACACAAGCTCGCCGAGGAAGAAAAAATTCAAAACTGTGCGATCGGCAGGGAAAGTTATGGCAACAGTTTTCTGGGATACAGAGGGTGTGTTTCTGGTTGATTTTTTGGAGCAGGGATGCACAATAAATTCTGTTCAATACGTCACAACCCTCAAAAAACTTAAAGCACGTCTTCAGCGAGTTCGCCCAACAAAATCAATGGCAGATGTTCTTCTTTTGCATGACAGTGCAAGACCACACACCAGTCGTCACACCTCTGACGAGATTGTCAAAATTGGATGGGAAGTTTTGCCTCATCCCCCATACAGCCCTGACCTGGCACCATCAGACTTCCATCTGTTCGGGCCACTAAAAGAAGCTCATCGTGGGATTCATTTTGAAGATGAGGAGGCCGTCAAAACATCCATGCGTCAATGGCTTAGGAAGCAGAGCTATGATTTTTACCGTGCTGGGATACATGCCCTTGTTCAAAGATGGACCAAAACTGTAGAGATGGGCGGAGATTACATTGAAAAATGACAAAATGATCCTCAATGTTGTGGTTTTCAACCTATGTAATTGCATTTAAATTTCCTGACAATTAAACGTAGAAAAAAAATAGGAGGCATTACTTTTTGACTGACCCTCGTATTTATAAATAAACTATACCAAATCAAAAGTGGCTCCCAGCTCCCGGACTGTGCTGTCTGACTAGCTCCTTTGTGTGCCGCTGTGAGCAATGCCCCCTAGCGAGGTGCTCGACTCCAAATCAATGTCCATTGCTTGCGGCTCCCCTCGCAATTTCCGCTCAGAAACTGGTTCAGGTTGACGTGCGTTCAATGACAGTGCCAATCCCTGAGTAGAACATCTGTCCTTGACAAAGACTGCCGCCTCCGATCGCTGCCGTTGTCAGTCAGAATCTTTTTACGCCGCCTCAAAGGGCGTCCAGTAAGCTCCACTTAAGCCCAAACTGGCATAAAACTTTTGTTATTATTTTAAAATGAGACAAAGCTGTACAAACCCTTTATTTCGTCATTTGTTTTTGTGCAATTGTAAGGAAAAATAATTTCTAACGAGAAAAGATTTTCTGAAGACCTACAATTTCAATAAAATACAAGATTTTAAGTTTTAAAAAAACTGGTAAGTGCCATTAGGACTTGAGCACTGACAGTTCCGTACAAACTTAATTATATATGTAGGCAATTCATCCATTCTGAGAATGTAGAATATGGACAATTTTAGCCTTTCGTACACTACTGACCATTAAAACTGCTACACTACGAAGATGACGTGCTACAGACGCGAAATTTAACCGGCAGGAAGAAGATGCTGTGTTATGCAAATGATTAGCTATTCAGAGCATTCACACAACGGTGGTGCCGGTGGCGACACCTACATCTACATCTACATGACTACTCTGCAATTCACATTTAAGTGCTTGGCAGAGGATTCATCGAACCACAATCATACTATCTCTCTACTATTCCACTCCCGAACAGCGAGCGGGAAAAACGAACACCTAAACCTTTCTGTTCGAGCTCTGATTTCTCTTATTTTATTTTGATGATCATTCCTACCTATGTAGGTTGGGCTCAACAAAATATTTTCGCATTCGGAAGAGAAAGTTGGTGACTGAAATTTCGTAAAAAGGTCTCGCCGCGACGAAAAACGTCTTTGCTGTAATGACTTCCATCCCAACTCGTGTATCATATCTGCCACACTCTCTCGCCTATAACGTGATAATACAAAACGAGCTGCCCTTTTTTGCACCCTTTCGATGTCCTCCGTCAATCCCACCTGGTAAGGATCCCACACCGCGCAGCAATATTCTAACAGAGGACGAACGAGTGTAGTGTAAGCTGTCTCTTTAGTGGACTTGTTGCATCTTATAAGTGTCATGCCAATGAAACGCAACCTTTGGCTCGCCTTCCCCACAATATTTTCTATGTGGTCCTTCCAACTGAAGTTGTTCATAATTTTAACACCCAGGTGCTTAGTTGAATTGACAGCCTTGAGAATTGTACAGTTTATCGAGTAATCGAATTCCAACGGATTTCTTTTGGAACTCATGTGGATCATCTCACACTTATCGTTATTTAGCGTCAACTGCCACCTGACACACCATACAGCAATCTTTTCTAAATCGCTTTGCAACTGATACTAGTCTTCAGATGACCTTACTAGACGGTAAATTACAGCATCATCTGCGAACAATCTAAGAGAACTGCTCAGATTGTCACCCAGGTCATTTATATAGATCAGGAACAGCAGAGGTCCCAGGACGCTTCCCTGGGGAACACCTGATATCACTTCAGTTTTACTCGATGATTTGCCGTCTATTACTACGAACTGCGACCTTCCTGACAGGAAATCACGAATCCAGTCGCACAACTGAGACGATACCCCGTAGCTCCGCAGCATGATTAGAAGTCGCTTGTGAGGAACGGTGTCAAAAGCTTTCCGGAAATCTAGAAATACGGAATCAACTTGAGATCCCCTGTCGATAGCGGCCATTACTTCGTGCGAATAAAGAGCTAGCTGCGTTGCACAAGAGCGATGTTTTCTGAAGCCATGCTGATTACGTGTCAATAGATCGTTCCCTTCGAGGTGATTCATAATGTTTGAATACAATATATGCTCCAAAACCCTACTGCAAACCGACGTCAATGATATAGGTCTGTAGTTAAATGGATTACTCCTACTACCCTTCTTGAACACTGGTGCGACCTGCGCAATTTTCCAATCTGTAGGTACAGGTCTATCGGTGAGCGAGCGGTTGTATATGAGTGCTAAGTAGGGAGCTATAGTATCAGCGTAATCTGAAAGGAACCTAATCGGTATACAATCTGGACCTGAAGACTTGCCCGTATCAAGCGATTTGAGTTGCTTCGCAACCCCTAAGGTATCTACTTCTAAGAAACTCATGCTAGCAGATGTTCGTGTTTCAAATTCTGGAAGATTCCATTCGTCTTCCCAGGTGAAGGAATTTCGGAAAACTGCGTTCAATAACTCCGCTTTAAGCGGCACAGTCGTCGATAACAGTACCATCGGCACTGCGCAGCGAAGGTATTGACTGCGTCTTGCCGCTTGTGTACTTTACATATGACCAGAATTTCTTCGGATTTTCTACCAAATTTCGAGACAATGTTTCGTTGTGGAATCTATTAAAGGCATCTCGCATCGAAGTACGTGCTAAATTTCGCGCGTCTGTAAATTTTAGCCCATCTTCGGGATTTCGCGTTCTTCTGAACTTCGCATGCTTTTTCCGTTGCCTCTGCAACAACGTTCGGACCTTTTTTGTGTACCACGGGGGATCCGTTCCATCTCTTACCAATTTATGAGGTATGAATCTCTCAATTGCTGTTGCTACTATATCTTTGAATTTGAGCCACATCTCGTCTACATTCGCATAGTCAGTTCGGAAGGAATGGAAATTGTCTTTTAGGAAGGCTTCTAGTGACACTTTATCCGCTTTTTTAAATAAAATTATTTTGCGTTAGTTTCTGATGGATTTGGAAGAAACTGTATTAACCTAGCTACAACGACCTTGTGATCACTAATCCCTGTATCAGTCATGATGCTCTCTATTAGCTCTGGATTGTTTGTGGCTAAGAGGTCAAGTGTGTTTTCGCAACCATTTACAATTCGCGTGGGGACGTGGACTAACTGCTCGAAATAATTTTCGGAGAAAGCATTTAGGACAATCTCGGAAGATGTTTTCTGCTTACCACCGGTTTTGAACAAGTATTTTTGCCAACATACCGAGGGTAGGTTGAAGTCCCCACCAACTATAACCTATATCGTGCAAGTTTCCAACCGATTTCTCATAAACACACAGCAGGTGGCTCAAATGGTTCAAAAGGCTCTGACCACTATGGGGCTTAACTTCTCAGGTCATCAGTCCCCTACAACTTAGAACTATGTAAACCTAACCAACCGAAGGACATCACACACGTCCATGCCCGAGGCAGGATTCGAACCTGCGACCGTAGCGGTCTCGCGGTTCCAGACTGTAGCGCATAGAACCGCACAGCAGTTGACCGGCGTTGCCTGGTGAAACGTTGTTGTGATGCCTTGTGTAAGGAGGAGAAAGGCGTACCATCACGTTTCCGACTTTGATAAAGGTCGGATTGTAGCCTATCGCGATTGCGGTTTATCGTATCGCGACATTGCTGTTCGCGTCGGTCGAGATCCAATGACTGCTAGCAGAATATGGAATCTGACGGTTCAGGAGAGTAATACGGAACGCCGTGCTGGATCCCAACGGCCTCGTATCACTAGGAGTCGAGATGACAGGCATCTTATCCGCATGGCTGTAACCGATCGTGCAGCCATGTCTCGATCGCTGAGTCAAAATATGGGGACGTTTTCAAGACAATAACCATCTGCACGAACAGTTCGACGACGTTTGCAGCAGCATGGACTACCAGCACACCATGGCCGCAGTTGCCCTTGACGCAGCATCACAGAGAGGAGCGCCTGCGATGGTGTACTCAACGACGAACCTGGGTGCAGGAATGGCAAAACGTCATTTTTTCGGATGAATCCTCCAGGTTCTGTTTACAGTATCATGATGGTCGCACCCAAGTTTGGCGACATAGTGGTGAACGCACATTGGAGGCGTGTATTCGTCATCGCCATACTGGCGTATCACTCGGCGTGATCGTATGGGGTGCCATCGGTTACACGTCTCGGTCACCTCTTGTTCACATTGACGGCACTTTGAAAAATGTACGTTACATTTCAGATGTGTTACGACCCGTGGCTCTAGCCTTCATTCGATGCCTGCGAAACCCTACATTTCAGCAGGATAATGCACGACCGCATGTTGCAGGTCCTGTACGGGCCTTTCTGGAAACAGAAAATGTTGGACTGCTGCCCTGGCCAGCACATTCTCCAGATCTCTCACCAATTGAAAACGACTGTTCAATGGTGGCCTAGCAACTGGCTCTTCACAATACGCCAGTCACTACTCTTGATAAACTGTGGTATCGTGTTGAAGCTGCATGGGCAGCTGTACCTGTACACACCATCCAAGCTCTGACTCAATGCCCAGGCGTATCAAGGCCATTATTACGGCCAGAGGTGGTTGTCCTGGGCACTGATTTCTCAAGATCTGTGCACCCAAATTGCGTGAAAATGTAATCACATGTCAGTGCTAGTATAATATATTTCTCCAATGAATACCCGTTTATCATATTTCTTCTTGGTGTAGCAATTTTAATAGCCAGTAATGTAGATACTGATACTGACAAGACATTCGAGGTCTGTTCAGAAAAATTCCGTAACATTCGTAATTTCGCACCAGTGGTGTGGTGGAGCGAAATGTGGTAGACATCCCCGCACACGCCTGTGTTTAATGCGTGACTGCCGGAAGTTCCATTGTCGTATGCCTGTTAGTCATGGTTCAGTGCTGTCTCGAGTAGAATGCTGCGTTCCATAGTTTGCAAACTCCAAGGTGGTACAGCTGGAGGAGCAATTCGCCTGCATTAAATGTTACGTGAAACTCGAAAAAGACACACCGAATGGTGCTGGTACTCTGCGGCTATGAGACCTTAAGACGTACCCGGTGTTACGAATTGTTCACACGGTTTAAAAAATGGCCTCACGGAAGTTAAGGATGACCATCGTTCAGGACGTTCTTCGATGTCTGCCGTCGATGCTCAAATCTGGACGCCAACGAAATTGTGCGTCTCAATCTAAGACTGACCGTCCGAGAGACCTCGCAAGAATGTTACATTTCTGTTGGATGATGTCATGAAATGCTGACGCAGCATCTTGGAATGCATCGTGTCGCCGCCAAGTTAGTCCCACGGCTCATGAGTAAAGACCAGAAAGACCTTCGCTTCGCAGTCTGTGAAGAGCTTTTGGATCGGCCAAATGAGAACGAGATGTTCCTTAAGAGAATCATAACTGGTTATGAGACGTGGGTCTACGGTTATGATGTTGAGACCAAGGTTCAATCATGGTAGTGTAGGATCTTGTGTGTAATATTGAAACATTATCAAATAATGTAGTTCATGAAATAAGTTCGTGGCTTGTGGAAAATAATTTGATGATAATCACAGTAAGACTCAGTTTTTACACTTTGTATTTCAACAAGAACTGATATTCTGATCTGACAGAATGGGCATATTATAAGCGAGACGGAACAGTTCAAGTTCCTAGGCGTTCGGATAAATAGTAAGCTGTTGGGGAAAGCCCATGTTCAGGATCTTGTTCAGAAACTAAATGCTGCTTTGTTTACCACTAGAACACTACCTAAAATAAGTGACAGTTCAACACGAAAAGTAGTCTACTTCGCATATTTTCATACGCTTATGTCATATGGTATTATTTTTTGGGGTAATTCTTCTGATTCAAAAAGAGTATTTTTGGCTCAGAAACGGGCTGTTCGAGCTATGTGTGGTGTAAGTTCGAGAACCTCTTGTCGACCCCTGTTCTATAGTCTGGGAATTCTGACATTGACCTCACAGTATATATTTTCTTTACTGTCGTTTGTTGTTAGCAATATTATCTTATTCCCAAGCAACTTTCACTCAGTTAATACTAGGCAGAAATCAAATCTGCATGTGCAATGCACCTCCTTGACTCTTTTGCAGAAAAGAGTGCACTGTTCTGCTGCATCCATTTTCAATAAGCTACCACAAGAACTCAAAAATCGTAGCAGTAGCCCAAACGCTTTTAAGTCTAAACTGAAGAGTTTCCTCATGGCTCGCTCCTTCTATTCTGTCGAGGAGCTCCTGGAAGAGCTGAAAAATTAAGCAAATTCCTGTGTTACATTGTTGACTTTCTTTATTTAAACTTACGAATTATCGCCTGAATACGTTTCTTGTATTTCATTTTATCTGTTTCTACTATCGTGTTATAATTCCATGTATTGACTCGTTCCATGACCATGGAGACTTCCCCTTAGTTTGGTCCCACGGAAGGATTAATAAATAAATAAATAAAAGGTTCTCCAACACCAGAAAAAGCTCATCAGTTGAGGTGAAATGTCAAAGCCATGCTGATAGTTTTCTGTGACTGTGAAGGATTAGTTCACTGTGAATTCATGGTACTATCGGGACGTGTTGTGATGCCTGCACTCGCAAATTTGTCCCCTTGTCCCCGTTGGTTTGAATACTGCAAAAAAAAAAAAAAAAAAAAAACACTGGGATTCCTCTGCCTACATACTTTCCAGATCAGGCCCCTGCGGACTTTTTTATTTCCAACGTTGAAAACCCCTCAAAAGGACGAAGATTTGCAATGATAGCCAAGACAAGAGAAAATTTTCGAACGTCGCTTCGTGCGATCCAACATGAGGAGTACCAACACTGCTTCCGGGAGTGGAAACGGCGTGTGCAGCGGTGTAGCAGCTCTGGAGGCCAGAATTACGAAGCAGACCCGCAAAATAAGTAAAAGGGAAGCGCAGAAATCTTTTGTGGACGAAGTTCCGGAATTTTCTTCGTACGTCTACCCATTCCTGAGAAAAAATCATCTTAACAGATCGACAGGCAGTCGGTTAACAAACGACAATTACATACATTTGACACCATTATAGATTCAGAATTTTCGAATGTTTTTCCCCTTTACTTCTACTAGGACCTTGCGCAGTAGGCGGTGCGGGTCTCCCGCATCGTTCCTCTACGCTCTGCCAAGGAGTGTGGGACTTCTTCATCATCATACACTGGGCACACTCAACGTGTATCAAACTATCTTTTGACTGCGTTCACTTAGAACCTTCAATTTTTTACTCTGCCGCCGGACCGTAGACTTTAGTATGTGAGATACATTTCGACTTGATACGTTTACCCGTTACTCAGAAAAAATTGTGTTTAACAGACGGATAGACAGAGAGACAAACAAAGTGATACTATGAACTTTCCACTTTTACCGACTGAGGTACAGAACCAAAAAAGAAGCAAATAATCATTATGAAATCTATATCATATGGCAAGTAAACTCTTTACGTAGACGTTGTTCTTGTTGTTGTTGTCTTCAGTCCTGAGACTGGTTTGATGCAGCTCTACATGCTACTCTACCATGTACAAGCTTCTTCATCTCCCTGTGCCTACTGCAACCTACAACCTTCTGAATCTGCTTAGTGTATTCATCTCTTGGTCTCCCTCTACGGTTTTTACCCTCCACGCTGCCCTCCAATACTAAATTTGTGATCCCTTGATGCCTCAGAACATGTCCTACCAGCCGATCCCTTTTTCTAGTCAAGTTGTGCCACAAACTCCTCTTCTCCCAAACTCTATTCAATACCTCCTCATTAGTTACATGATCTACCCATCTAATCTTCAGCATTCTTCTGTAGCACCACATTTCGACAGCTTCTATTCTCTTCTTGTCCAAACTATTTATCGTCCCATGTTTCACTTCCATTCGTGGCTACACTCCATACAAACACTTTCAGAAACGACATCCTGACACTTAAATCTATAGACGATGTTAACAAATGTCTCTTCTTCAGAAATGATTTCCTTGCCATTGCCAGTCTTCATTTTATATCCTCTCTACTTAGACCATAAGTTATTTTGCTCCCCAAATAGCAAAACGCCTTTGCTTCTTTAAGTGTCTCATTTCCTAATCTGATTCCCTGAGCATCACCCGCCTTAATTCGACTACATACCATTATCCTCGTTTTGCTTTTGTTGATGTTCATCTTGTATCCTCCTTTCAAGACACGTAGACGTAATGATAAAAAATGGAACATTCACAATAAACCTAACTACATAATGAATGATCAACTAGAATTAAAAAACCATAAATACATCCAAACATCCAGTACTAAATTTGATGCCTCAGAACATTTCCAAGCAACCGGTCCCTTCTTCTTGTCACATTGTGCCACAAACTCCTCCCCAATTCTATTCAACACTTCCCCATTAGTAATGTGATCTACCCATATAATCTTCAGCATTATTTTGTAGCACCACATTTCGAAAGCTTCTGTTCTTTTCCTGTCCAAAGTATTTATCGTCCATGTTTCACTTCCATACCTGATTACACTCCATGCAAATACTTTCAGAAACGACTTCCTGACACTTAAATCTATACTCAATGTTAACAAATTTCTATTCTTCAGAAACGCTTTCCTTACCATTGCCAGTCTACATTTTATATCCCCTCTACTTCGACCATCATCAGTTATTTTGCTCCCCAAATTGAAAACTCCTTTACTACTTTAAGTGTCTCATTTCCTAATATAATTCCCTCAGCATCACCCGACTTAATTCGACTACATACCATTATCCTCGTTTTGCTTTTGTTGATGTTCATCTTATATCCTCCTTTCAAGACACTGTCCATTCCGTTCAACTGCTCTTCCGAGTCCTTTGCTGTCTCTGACAGAATTACAATGTCATCGGCGAACCTCAAAGTTTTTATTTCTTCTCCATGGATTTTAATACCTACTCCGAATTTTTCTTTTGTTTCCTTTACTGCTTGCTCAATATACAGATTGAATAGCATCGGGGAGAGGCTACAACCCTGTCTCACTCCCTTCCCAACCACTGCTTCCCTTTCATGTCCCTCGACTCTTATAACTGCCATCTGGTTTCTGTACAAATTGTAAATACCCTGTATTTTACCATTGCCACCTTTAGAATCTGAAAGAGAGTATTCCAGTCAACATTGTCAAAAGCTTCCTCTAAGTCTACAAATGCTAGAAACGTAGGTTTGCCTTTCCTTAAACTTTCATCTAAGATAAGTCGTAAGGTCACTATTGCCTCATTTGTTCCAGTATTTCTACGGAATCCAAACTGATCTTCCCCGAGGTCGGGTTCTACCAGCTTTTCCATTCGTCTGTAAAGAATTCGCGTTAGGATTTTGCAACTGTGACTTACTAAACTGATAGTTCGGTGATTTTCACATCTATCAACACCTGCTTTCTTTGGGATTGGAATTATTATATTCTTCTTGAAGTCTGAGGTTACATATTAATTACACTACTGGTCCTTAAAATTGCTACACCAAGAAGAAATGCACATGATAAACGGATATTCATTGGACACATATATTATACTAGAACAGCCATGTGATAACATTTTCACGCAATTTTGGTGCGTAGATCCTGAGAAATCAGTACCCAGAACAACCAACTCTGGCCGTAATAATGGCCTTGATGTGCCTGGGCATTGAGTCAAACATAGCTTGGATGGCGTGTACAGGTACAGCTGCCCATGCAGTTTCAACACGATTCCACAGTTCATGAAGAGCAGTGACTGGCCTATTGTGACAGGCCAGTTGAGGCCGCCATTGACCAGACGTTTTCAGTTGGTGAGAGATCTGGCGAATGTGCTGGCCAGGGCAGCAGTCGAACGTTTTCTGTATCCAGAAAGGCTCGTACAAGACCTGCAACATTCGTTCGTGCATCATCCTGCTGAAATGTAGGGTTTCGCAGGGATCGACACATCTGAAATGTAACGTCCACTCTTTAAAATGCCATCAGTGCGAACAAGAGGTGACCGAGACGTGTAACCAATGGCACCCCATACCATCACGCCGGGTGCTACGCCAGTATCTCGATCACGAATACATGCTTCCAATGTGCGTTCATCGCGATGTCGCCAAACACGGATGCGACCATCATGATGCTGTAAACAAAACCTGAATTCATCCGAAAAAATGACGTTTTGCCATTCGTGCACCCAGGTTCGTCGTTGAGTACACCATCGCAGGCACTCCTTTCTGTGATGCTGCGTCAAGGGTAACCGCAGCCATGGTCTCCTAGTCCATGCTGCTGCAAACGTCGTCGAACTGTTCGTGCAGATGGTTGTTGTCTTGAAAACGTCCCCATCTGTTGACTCAGGGATCGAGACGTGGCTGCACGATCCGTTACAGCCATGCGGATAAGATGCCTGTCATGTCGACTCCTAGTGATACGAGGCCGCTGGGATCCAGCACGGCGTTCCGTATTACTCTCCTGAACCCACCGACTCCATATTCTGCTAACAGTGAGTGGATCTCGACCAACGCGAGCAGCAATGTCGCGATACGATAAACCGCAATCGCGATAGGCTACTTTCCGCCCTTTATCAAAGTCGGAAACGTGATGGTACGCATTTCTCCTCCTTACACGAGGCATCACAACAACGTTTCACCAGGCAATGCCGGTCAACTGCTGTTTGTTTATCAGAAATCGGTTGGAAACTTTCCTCATGTCAGCACGTTGTAGGTCTCGCCACCGGTGCCAACCTTGTGTGAATGCTCTGAAAAGCTAATCATTTGCATATCACAGCATCATCTTGCTGTCGGTTAAATTTCGCGTCTGTAGCACGTCATCTTCGTGGTGTCGCAATTTTAATGGCCGGTAGTGTACATATGTCTGTTTGGCATAAACAAAGCTGACAAAGGAAATGCGTGACTTCGAACACCCATAGCCACACGAAAATGTGCTTGGAATATAGCCACACGAAAATGTGCTTGGAATATAAGTCGTTCATTCCATAAACAGTAGTATGAGATACTTGCAAGAAAAATTGCTCGTCCTACCACAAGAGGCATTTTAATTTTCACCTGTTCTAAGTCTAAAAGATGAAATTTGATAACGAAAAGAAATAACATCTGTACAGTAGGACGAAAAACACACCGAAGACAAAATCTTTCCATCATAGTGATGTGTGCTTCTTTTGGAAACATAAACTCCGTATGAGAAGGATCGTTGATTTTCAAAACTACGATGTGTAAAACCACAAGTAAAGCTACGTGTAGTAATTTCATCATCAGACTTCACTCTGTGCTACGCAGTGAACTCTGCGTAGCAGAGTGCGAGTATACATTACAATATGGTTGCCAAAAGTCAAGCAATGATATTGACGTACCAACGCCATCCTTTGAAAATGAAATTAGTGGACCGTTTCATACTGGACTCCTTGAATGCAAAAGTTGTGTTGAATGTTTAAGACGAACAGTAGTCCAATACTATCAGGTCAGTAGAAAATGTTAGATGTTCAACTGGCGCAATTATTTTAAGGAGAGCGAAATGCAGCGTCCAGGAGACTCAGAGGGCCATAGACACGGGTTCCCAGGTAGATGCCGTGTTTCTTGACTTCCGCAAGGCGTTCGATACAGTTCCCCACAGTCGTTTAATGAACAAACTAAGAACATGTGGACTATCAGACCAACTGCGTGATTGGATTGAAGAGTTCCTAGATAACAGAACGCAGCATGTCATTCCCAATGGAGAGAAGTCTTCCGAAGTAAGAGTGATTTCAGGTGTGCCACAGGGGAGGGTCGTAGGACCTTTGCTATTCATAATATACTTAAATGGCCTTGTGCATGACATCGGGAGTTCACTGAGGCTTTTTGCGGATGATGCTGTGGTATATCGAGAAGTTGTGACAATGGAAAATTGTACTGAAATGCAGGAGGATCTGCAGCGAATTGACGCATGGTGCAGGGAGTGGCAACTGAATCTCAATGTAGACAAGTTTAAAGTGCTCGCATACATAGAAAGAAAGGTCGCTTATCATTTAGTGACAATACAATTGGTCAGCAACTGAGAGCAGCAGATGCCAGACTGAGATTCATTGGAAGAATCCTAAGGGTTCGCCCACTGCTTGAATACTGCTCAGCAATGTGGGATCCGTACCATATAGGGTTGATATAACAGATAGAAAAGATCCAACGGAGAACAGCGCGCTTCGTTACAGGATCATTTAGTAATCGCGAAAGCGTTACGGAGATGATAGAAACCTCTAGTGGAAGACTCTGCAGGAGAGACGCTCAGTAGCTCGGTACGGGCTTTTGTTGGAGTTTGGAGAGCATACCTTCATCGAGGAGTCAAGCAGTATATTGCTCCCTCCTACGTATATCTCGCGAAGAGACCGTGAGGATAAAATCAGAGAGATTAGAGCCCACACAAAGGCATACCGACAGTCCTTCTTACCACGAACAATATGAGACTGTAATAGAAGGGAGAACCGATAGAAGTACTCAAGGTACCCTCCGCCACACACCGTCAGGTGGCGTGCGGAGTATGGATGTAGATGTAGATGTAGAATAAGTCTCAACTTTGAAACAAGAGGGCTCTTTTTTTTTTTCAATGCCCAACTGATCGCGAAATGTAAAGCGCAAACAAAATCAAAAATGTTTTATTTGAAACAGTTAGCTGCACCTTCCACCTGCTTCTCCACATCGTCGCTGCTCCAACGTAGCGTGACACCAACTTTCTAGCACCCTCGTCATAGAAGGCAGCCACACGTGCTCCCCACCACTTCTCTCCAAGTCGTTGTTTTTGCACAAAAATGCTGTCGTCCCATCCAACGTTTCATGTGAGCTAAGAGATGAACAAGAGGGGGACAAGTCTGGGCTGTCTGGTGGGCAACCAAACACTTCCCATGGAAAACGCTGCCGAAGCCTGGTTGCTGCAGCTGCAGTATGCGGCCGACCATTCTCGCGAAGGACACTCACTAATGTCAGCTTTCCTCTACGTGTGTTCTGAAGTGCTCTTCGTAGACGATTTTGTCGAATTGCCTTATGCACACTCTGACGGAGATCTTCGGTTGACTGCTTCCTTCCCAGACCGCCTGCATCACGATCTTTTTCAAAGTTCCTGCAACAGCGCTGCACTTTGCTACAGTGCATGACAGTTACGTTATGTGGGTTGCATCAAATCAGGCGTAACCCCTCAGCATAAGGATATCGAATAACAGCTGGCATGGACTTGTGCTGTAAGGCTTGGTAGTTCTGGTATAGCACGTAAATGACGAACTAAATGGTAGGATAACCGATAGCATTGCTAGAATTGCTACAGAACGAAAACTAAGTTTGCAACGTAACCTTCCAGTACTGGTGGTGGTAAAAGTCCACCTAAGTAGGTAGATTACCGTCGCTTTGAGATGCCCTACCGCTCCTGCAAGCTACCGTCTGTAATAAATGGTTTCTTAAATTCGTGTGGCCCACGAAATTACTGGCCCCTGCGAGCTATTGCTGGGTATTAATAATTTCTACCGAAAGGTTTTAACGAACCGGTAAAAATTTGAACGCAACGGATAACGCATTTCTTTTTTTTAACCACTACAGAAGGCACCTATACAGGGCTTAATAGGCAGTATATAGCTTTTATTTGCTTTCATGACCCAGAATTCGACTGTGGTACTGACTGCCACCTATTCTTTCTGATGGACGGAGTAAATAATCAGTCGAGGGTAGAGATTAATTGATATTTATTCAGTACCGATGGTATTTCAATAACTAGTCGTGTTTCTCTTGCAATGTACACCATCAAAACCGGTCTCTAGTTAACACGATTCAGTTTCGCCACGTAATTATGGAATGGGACAGAGGAGCGCAGACCTGGCTTCAATGTAATTTTATACAACAGCACAATTATACCTAAACCCACGGTTATCACATTCAGTTGCTATAGATTACTCAGAACAAGTTCCGCAAAGACAATACAAGCAAAACTAGGTCAGGATGGAAGAGTATTTCGCAAATCTTTATCAAATCAGTGGGCATTAAAATCCGATACTTTTCCTAGTGGCACGAGTATTTTACTTAACGCACAACATATATATATTTTCAGACCGAAACTATTTATCAATGCGGCGGTTGCTCCAACCGACCACGTGGCGCGAAAGCAAGTTCACAAAGAAAACATATGGAAAATAAATAAAAATCCCCAAAATATAACTGTAAATGGAAGAACAGATTAAAATACATTAAATGAGTAAATTTCCTTTAAACACAGAGCAATAACGTGACCGTGAGCTTAAGGCACATGGTGCATTGCCTGAACAAGGCACTAACGCAAGGTCTACTGAAATTCGAGTAATAATAGAAAATCAATTTCCTTATGGGGTTCATTGATAATTTCGCACCTGATTTCAACATCTGTACTTCATCACAGATTTTTTTTTTTTTTTTTTTTTCCTTTATTGTGATTTTAATACCTGTGACAAACAGGTAGGCCGGCAGCGGACCAAGTATGCCGCTCTTCGGCCTCAGAGTATACACAGAACAGAGATGAGTGAGATATAAAAACAATCAAGACGGCGGGGTACAAACAGTAGACAAAACAGAGTTAAAACGGAGTCGGTCACGTGCGTAGCACAATGGATAAAAGCGGAGAAACACGGTGCACAAACGCAGACGGCAGATGGCCACACGTGAACCAGCGGAGCACAAACGACGAAACACAAACACACTGCAGGAGAGTCGAGGCACAAACACATGCGATGGTCGTCGGCGTAGGACGATGAAAGTAACTGATGGAAGACAGCAGAGTCGTGGCCTGCCAAGGGGAAAAGGTGTGGGGAAGAGGAGAGAGAGGGGGAGGGGAAGATGCCAGTGGAGGAGAGGGATGGAGGAGAAGGGGGAGGGTAGGGGGAGTGGAAGCCCAAGGAGAAAGGGGAGGGGAGGGAGGGAGAGAAGGGAGAGAGGGTGCCCACAGGAAAAGGAGAGGAGAGGGAAGGTAAGGCTCAAAGTTGGTAGGAGGGGTAGATGGAGGGGAGGAGGGCATCATCAGGGAGGGGGAGTTGACGGAAGCCACCGAGGGAGAGGGTGTGGAGGGTGTAAAGATGGAGAGCAGGTGGGATATAGGAATGCAGGCGCGGCAGCGGGTTGGGGTGGGAGAGGATGGGAGAGACAAGAGGGTGTGGAGGATCAAGCTTGCGGGAGGTGTAGAGGATCCGTAACCGTTCGAGGAAAAGGAGGAGGTGCGGGAAGGGAATCAGGTCATAGAGGATCCGCGTGGGGGAAGGGAGACGGATGCGATAGGCGAGGCGGAGCGCATGGCGTTCTAGGATCTGAATGGACTTGTAGAAGGTAGGAGGGGCAGAGATCCAGGCGGGATGAGCATAGCAAAGGATAGGACGGATGAGGGACTTGTAGGTGTAGAGGATGGTGGAAGGGTCCAGACCCCATGTACGGCCAGAAAGGAGCTTAAGGAGGCGGAGGCGGGAGCGTGCCTTGGCTTGGATCGTCCGGAGATGTGGGTTCCAGGAGAGGCGACGGTCGAGGGTGACACCAAGGTACTTGAGAGTAGGTGTGAGGGTGATGGGACGGCCATAAATAGTAAGATAGAAATCAAGGAGACGGAAGGAACGAGTGGTTTTGCCTACAATGATCGCCTGGGTCTTGGAAGGATTGACCTTGAGCAACCACTGGTTACACCAAGTGGTGAACCGGTCAAGATAGGATTGGAGAAGGTGCTGGGAGCGTTGCAGGGTGGGAGCGAGGGCAAGGAAGGCAGTGTCATCGGCGTACTGGAGAAGGTGTAGGGGAGGTGCAGGTGGAGGCATGTCTGCCGTGTAAAGGAGGTAGAGAAGAGGGGAAAGGACGGAACCTTGGGGCACACCGGCGGAGGGGTAGAAGGTGTAGGAATCAGTGTTGTGGATGGTGACATAGGAAGGACGGTGGGAAAGGAAGGAAGCGACCAGACGGACATAGTTGAGAGGAAGAGCAAAGGTTTGGAGCTTGAAAAGGAGACCGGAATGCCACACACGGTCATATGCGCGTTCGAGGTCGAGGGAAAGGAAGATGGCGGAACGACGGGAATTGAGTTGTTCGGAGAGGAGGTGAGTGAGGTGAAGGAGGAGGTCATCGGCTGAGAAGGACGGCCGAAAGCCACATTGGGTAGGGGGGAGGAGGCGGTGTTGGTGAAGGTGCTTGTGTAGGCGGCGGGTAAGAATGGATTCCAGGACCTTGCTGAAGACCGAGGTAAGGCTGATGGGACGGTAGGAGGAGACAGCGGAAGGTGGTTTGTCGGGCTTGAGGAACATCAGGATCCGGGAGGTTTTCCACAGGTCGGGGTAGTAGCCGGTGGACAGGACCACATTGTAGAGCCTGGCCAATGTGGAGAGGAAGGAGGCAGGAGCTTCACGGAGGTGACGGTAAGTAACACGATCGTGACCGGGAGCAGTGTTGCGTTTAGGGCGAAGTGTAGCAATGATATCTTGAGTGGTGATTGGGGTATTTAGTTCTGTGTGTGTGATGTTGTCCAAGTACTGGAAGCCAGGAGCAAGCGGGGGGACAGAGGTATCAGTTCGATCACGGACATCAGGAAAGAGGGAATAATCGAACTGGGGATCGTCAGGGATGGTAAGGATATCGGAGAGGTAGGAGGCGAAATGGTTGGCCTTACTAAGGGCATCAGGGAAGGGGTGGTCATCATGAAGGAGAGGGTAGTAGGGAGAGGGTTTAGATCCGGTAAGGCGGCGGAAGGCTGACCAGTACTTGGACGAGTTGATAGGTAAGGTGGCATTAAGACGGGTGCATGTCTGTCGCCAGTCCCGGCGTTTCTTTGCCGTGAGTAAGTTCCTGATGTGTCGCTGTAGTTGCCGGTGGCGTCGTAGTGTGTCCTGGTCACGTGTGTGAAGGAAGGCACGGTAGAGCCGGCGGGATTCACGCAGGAGAAGGACGGCCTGTGGGGGTAAGGTGGGGCGGTGCGGATGGATGGCAATGGTAGGGACGTGGGCCTCCACGGCCTCAGACAAGGTCTGCTGGAGAAAGGAGGCAGCACGGGTAACGTCATCAGGTTGGTGGTAGGTGAGGGGGTGGCTATCGACCTGGAGAGCAAGGGAGTCCCGGTAGGCATTCCAGTTGGCACGGGAGTAGTCATGGACATATTTCGGGGGAGGGTCATGGCGCGGGTCGGGACGGGGGCGACGACCGTCTGATACAGTGAGGAGGACAGGGAGATGGTCACTGCCAATGGGATCAAGGACGTCCACCGCTATGCGGCCAAGCAGGGTGGGGGAGGCTAGGACGACATCGGGAGTGGTATTGGATTCAGGGCGGGTGTGTTGGGGAATTGGAAGGACGTCGCCTTGGAGGGTGGCAAGGAACCGATGCCACCGCCGTAACTGGGCGGCAGAACGACTATGGATGTTAAGGTCGGCGGCGATCACGTAGGAGGAGAAGGTACGGTCGATGTGGGAAAGGAAGTCGAAAGGAATAGGTGCAGCGGGGCGGACATAGATGGTGGCACAGGTAAGGGTAAGGCCGGGGAAGAAGAGACTAAGGATCAAGTGTTCTGTGGGGTCAGGAAGGAGGGGTTGGAGCCGGACAGGGATCTGGCGGTGGTGGCCAATGGCAACTCCGCCACGCGCTATCTGGAGTGGATTGTCAGACCGGTGAAGGAGGTAGGGCGAGGTGTGGACGGTGTGGTGGGGCTGAAGAAAGGTTTCGTTCAGAAGGAAGGCATCCACACGGTGGGTCGTAAGGGTATGCATAAGGAGGTGCTTGTTGGTGGGAAGGGAGCGGATGTTATTGAACAGGATACGGTGCTGTCGTGCCATAATGGGAATTTAAACGAGGGTGTCGAGACGGGAGAAGGTGAAATGGGCCTGGTTGTGGGAATAGGTGGCGTAGGTGTTGAGGTGGAACACGGAACGGGCAGCGAGGGAAATCTGGTGGAGGGTGTGGGGACGCTGAAAGGGATGGACGTTCTGGAGCACTATTGTGACGAACCTGATGATGTCCTCTGCGGTGGGGGGAGGACGGAGGGAATTGCCAGGAGGGGTGGGGTCATCCAAAGGGCGGAGAGGAACAGTGAGTTCAGGAGCGGATGGAGGAGGTCGAGCCTTGCATTTCTGGGAGTAGGTAGGGTGTTGGAGGTTGCAGGTATTGCAGGAGGGAGGAGACTGAAGGTTGGGGCACTGCCGGAGGAAGTGCGCTTGCTTACAATGCGGGCAGACTGGGGCCTCGCGGCACTCTGATGTTGGGTGTGCGTTATAACGCAGACACCTCTGGCAGCGAATGGATTGTGGTGGGGAGCGGGAGGGGTCAACCTTATACCGGCGGTGGAAGAGGAGGGCACCCTCCTTAAGGAGATGGTCGATGGAGGGAGCGTGTTCGGAGAAAACTCGCATAAGGCGAGTGGGGCCCGCAGAGTTGAAAATGCGGCGAACAGCTCGCACCTCCAGGTACGGGTGGGCCTTCAACTCCGCCAGCACCTCTTCCTCCGTGATCGTCGGGCTAAGCCGAGTGATCACGGCGGTGAGGGTCGGCGGGCGACGTGGGGGTTGGGGTTGACGGGGGGAGGAAGGGGAAGGAGCAGGGGCAAGGG